>NW_024466502.1:41292500-51292500 GCF_017591425.1 Ochotona curzoniae | reverse complement strand
AATAATTCATCATAATCATCTTAAAAATTCAATGGAGGATCAAAATTTAAAATATGCTAATAAAATAACATGCAGGATTAAAACATTTTGTCCCTGTTGATTATGATTATCTAAAATTATGACCATATCTCCCCTGGAGAAGTAAAGGTACATTATGAGATAAAAAGCAGAATTAGAAGGCCACTATATACCCTTTTTATCAACCAAAGGGCAGATTCCTTCCATTTAAAAATCTGTCATTTAAAGAGACGTTTTCTGGTTCTATCATTTTTCTTCTTTTGAAAAATAGATTTTAGTTGTATAAAAGGCACAAGTAGCAACAGAGTGAGTGAATGAGTTAATGAGTAAGAGAGAGAGAGAAAGAGAGAGAGCTTCCATCTACTGGTTCACTCCCCAAATGGCTGCAATAGCCTGGATTGTACCAGGCTGAGGCATGGATCCCAGAAGTCCATCTCCTGTGAAGTACCAGGGGCCCAAATACTTGAACTATCTTCTGCTGATTTCCCAGGCACAACTGCTGGGATTCAAATAAACATTCATATGGAATAGCACCATCCAGGCAGCAGCTTAACCTGAATCCAATTTGTCTAAGATTTTCCTTGCTTGCTTTGGCAACACTATACTAAAACTTCTTCAAGCATTTTAGTTGATTAAAAAAACATTTACATGAGAAACTTGCAGACAAACATTTTTCCTTTATCTCAAAGAATATGGCTTGGTTTCAAACTTTACTTGAAATGGTACCATTTTAGTAAAAGACAAAGATTCAAGACGAATAAATATTGAAAAACAGTTACAAAGAATACAAAAAAAAATTATAAATCTTCTAAAACCTCATAACCCAGAGAAGGGATCATATTCCAGATATAGTAAATATCTGAGGTTATACTTAAATATAGTTAAGAAGGCTATTGATTTTTTGTACAATTTAAATGAGCTCTTTCTGGTTTAACCACACTTACTAGCTGCCAAGTTGCCAAGCCCCTTCCTTGTTCAAAATAGTAGATGACTACATTCTACAAATTCCAAAAGTGACTGACTCAAAATTCTCACCATACCCAGAGCTCATGACCTTAGCAGTTATGTCCACTCTCTACAGACCTCCTTATAAATCAGTTTAAGCAAAGAAAAAAAAAATCATGAAAACTGAGTTTATTTAAACTATATATTGACAGTTCAATTAGTCTAGTTCAACTGCCTCTCCAATGCAGTTATGAATGCCAGTTCTAACATCTCTGAGAGGGACAAAGACACAAAAAGAGATACACTACATCTCGCCTTGTATGCCAACAAGATTATTCTAAAAGCTACCTAAGGGATGGGTGTTTGGGCTAGTGGTTAAGCCATTCAAGTTCCAAATCGGCTTCCTGGTAATATATACCCTGGGAGCAATGGTGATGGCTCAAGCAGTTGGGTACAACCCACCCAGGGGGACACGTGAATTGAATTGGAATTCTCAGCTGCCTGCTTGGTTCTCAACCTAGTGTCATTGTGGGCCATTTGAAGGAATGAACTAGTGGATGTTTTGGCTGGCTGGCTGTTTTGCTGTCTATCTCTCTTTCTCTATTACAAAAGAAAGTAAAAGTGTGTCCTAAAATTAAAGGAAAAATAAGAAAAGGAAGAGGAGCAGGGAGGGAGGGGAAAGGTAGGAAGCATCATTATGCTCTTAAAACTGGAAAAGGAAAGGAGGATGGTGTGAGAGAAGAAGGAGGGGAATAAAGCATTGTTATCATCTTAGAATTGTATCTAAGATATATGAAATACGTTAAAAAAATCTAAATTCCTTTTAAGAATAGTTTTCAATAATTGGAGTGATAAGTTCATTAGTTCAAGGAAAAAGGCTGAATAATAAGTAACAGGTAAGATTGCCTTTTTCCTATTCAGACTGCAGATATTTTGTCTGAAGAAAGCATTACTTGAAAAAATTTTTTTGACTGCCACAATTATTATTATAATAATTATTCAACTCACACTCTCTGTCAACACGGACAAAGCCCCTCAAGGATGGGGATGTATCACCTTACAATTTGACCTGCTCTGCTTGGTCATCCCTACTAATGATTTATGAAATGTTTTCTTACATCCAGTTGAACCATTCTGGTCAAAGCTCAGAATTCTGAAATATAAAAATGTTGTGTTCCTCTTCTACCAAAACCCCTTGTCTTCCTTTTTTGTTTTTTTTAATCACCTCTAGTACAATCAATTAGTTCTCTGGAATTCTTTAAGTGAGATGCATATAGTCAAAACTGCTATTATGAACAAATACAAAATAACTAACCAGGTAAACAGATCAGTAGAAAAATACCCCGGGGGTTCACTGCAGGCTCTCTTCAGGGACAATCCAGGTTCCTCAGGCCTCCTAGCACTTTCACTCCTAACTGAACATTTGGAAAGGGGACCATTTTAGTAACAAGATGATACTGAACACCCAAACCCTCATTTTTCAAGCAATTGTACCTTTTGTCATTCAACAGATTTTACAAAGCACCATCTTTCAAATGGAGGACAACTTATAAATTTTTACCATGAAGCATTCAGCCACTTAAGTTAAAAAGCAAAATTAAAATACCAGACACTATTTATCTCTGTACGCCCTCTCTCAACCAGATCCTAGTAACTTCATGACAGTTACACTAAAAACACATGACTCTGATTTATCAAGTTCCTATTTATAGATTAATGTCCAGAGACAGAAAATAAACATGAGTTTTCAATGACAGCTGCATTGTCAAAATATGGCATCTGAAAAAAAAAAAAAAAGAAAGAACTACTTTTTTGGCAGCTGCTCATCCTGAGAGTAAAGCTAAGACCACCGGAAGCTGACAAGGCCATGACCAATCGAGGGCTGCTGGACAGGTGAGGAGCAGCTGCTCTGGTTGCACAGGGAATCAAATACGAGGTTGCAAAAAGGACCTTGGTCAACTTGGTAAGCCATTTCCAGGAAGAACGTTGCAACAGCAAGAGCTGGAATGCCACAAAACACACTCACTCATCTATTAAAAAACATTTTTAAAAAGATGAGTGCCTGTTTTAACTTATACATCTGAAATATGAGTATATTTAAGACAATTAAAAGTGCCTTTCAGGCCCAAATTGAAAATATATTGACTTTTATTTAAAATTTTTATTTTTTATTTTATTGATATTTCAAGATTGTACACATTCAATGTTTACAATTTGAGTTGATTTATACATTCAATGTGAAAAAGTCACAACTACCAATTTAATTAACATACCTATTACTTCACAGTTACTATTTTTTCCTTCCTTCCTTCTTTCCTTCCATCCCTTCTTCCTTCCTTCTCTCCTTCCATCCCTCCCTCCTTCCTTCCTCCTGTCCATTCATCCTTCCCTCCCTCCCTCCTACTTTTTTTTCTTTGTGGTGAGACACTTAATATCTATCCCTTTGGGCAAATTTCAAGCACACTGTAACTACAGAATTGTTAATTATAGTCAGCAAACTATACATTAGATGCCCCAAAATTACTTCTCTTACATAGTCAAATCTGCACCCCTTCACCTCCCCATTGACAATCATTTTAATTCTAGAAGATGCTGAACCTTGTATTCACTGTCCAACAATGATTTCCACAGAATTTATTTTTACAAGTTGGAGTCTTCTCTTTTACAAGCAAAGCTAATTAAAGTGTTCAGATGCCAGTGATACACACACTACAAAAGGTAAAGATATTACAAACACGAAGCCAAATGGAAGCACTGGCACCAATGTTCTGTGTCTAAAAATCTAAAAGAATAATCACTCAATTAACTTGAAAAAGTTAGCTAACTTAAAAGCAAGTGTTTTTGCAAAGCAGAAAGTACTGCAAGATCCAAGGCTAGTTACCCAGCGTTTTAGACATTCATACAATGACACATGATTAATTTTGTTTTGCTAAGAAATGATGGCAGCAAGGCTACTAAAAAAAAAAGTCACATAATTTTCCCACTATAGTGGAGAGGGGTGGAAGAACATTTCTACCACAATAGTGAATCTGTTGAGCACGTTTCAAACTTCCAACGGTGTAAACCTTTTTTCCTCAAGTAAAGAACATAAATTTCCCTATTTTCTTGTGATTTTGACTGCCAAAGATTGCATATTCTTTATAGTACATAGAAGATGGCTGAGCGTCAGCAAATACAAGGCCCAAGTGAAAACCTATTAAAAATGTATATCGTTTTCACCGGATTTTAATTAGCTTTCTCAAAGCTTTGCAAATTTATTTTTTACTCACCCGTATTTGAGAAATATGCCTTCCAGTATTTTATCACAATACTCATTTTTTCCATTGTCAATGGTTCATTTAAAGTAATATCAGCTCCATGCCCTGAAATACAACCTAAGAATCTTTGTGTTAAATACTGACCTTATGATTCTTATTTGGCAAAAATAACAAATACTACACTTAGCAGTTACATACCTGAAGAATTTTCAGGAACTATAAAAATAAAGAGCACGTGTGCACTTTTCTTCTTGCCAAATCTGAAGAAGTAAAAAAAAATGTTAAAGTGAGGCAAAACCATTTGAAAAATTGAGATTCAAGAGGTTTGCTTGTTAAATACAAAATACAAGGATTTTCTTTATTTTGTTTGAATTTAAACTGATAGCATTGACATGGAAATGTAGTGACTGCAGTATCTCCAATCATTGAAAGAAAAGACGACTTCTATTTATTAAAAGAAAAGGAACATACACGTTACTTGAAAAAAATTTTTATCTGATCACATTTATAAGATATTTGGGAGAAAATAAGAGATATTTTAAACTTCACTATATGGACAAAATCAGCAAAATACAGCACATGGGAAATTCTACATAAGACAATTTCTTTCTAAAACACATGCAAATTGAAAGCAAGCCAAAAACAGAGGGAAGGCAAAGCCGAATCCTGATATGTATAAACTTAGGTGGTTTAAAGTAAGATAGGGAAAATTTGCTGTTTAGATAATCAATTACACTAAGGAACTCTTACTAGTTTTCAAGAATAATACTGGCACTATGATTAAGAGTTGTTATCTTAGAGAGACCCCTATTAAAGAAGAAACATGAAATGAAATGCCACCTTAGATTTGCTTTAAGATAACCCACAGTGGGCAGACAGGGAGGGTAGGTGGCAGAGCTGGAAAGAGAACAGAAATGCAGCAAGACTGGCCAGATGTTGATGACTGTTGAAGCTGAAAAAATGGAGCATGAAAGTCCATTACATTTTTCTCTACCATCATATGTTTGGGACTTTTCGAATGAAAACTTGACAGCTATGGTACTGCAGCTAAGCTGCTTAGGGATACAGGCAGCTAACACAGTGGCACAGTAAGATAAGCTTCCACCTAAGGCACCAGCATCCCATATGGGCACCAGCTTGAGCCCCAGCTACTCCACTTCCAACCTAGCTCCCTATTTATGGCCTAGGAAAGCAGCACAGAATGGAGCCTTTGGCCACTACACCCATGTTGGAGACCAAGAAGAAGCTCCTAGCTCCTGGCTTTGGCTCAGCTCAGCTCCAACTGTTGTGGCCATTTGAGGAGAGAACAGAAAGATTTTTCTTTGTCTCTCCTTCACTCTGAAACTCTTTCTTTTAAATAAAAAAAGAAAATTTTAAAGATTAGTGAAATAGGGTAAGTCAGAATATTTGATAAGTTGATAAATACTGCATTTTACTACTAATCAAAAGAAAACAAATTTCCAAAGACATTAGTGGGAACTGGACTTTAAAGAGAATAGTTCAAATTTCTTAAAAATAAATTATTCTTAGATACTTACAATTGTCTATCAATAGTAGCATATACAGTTAGATATGGGTAGGATTCTTTAAAACAAGAACCAGAAGAGTATCTATGTTGTGTTGTTAGTTTATCTGATTCACACATTTGAAATAAGTACCTATCATTCTATCTTGAAATAACATACGTGTTTCTCTGAGTCGCACATGTTGAGAATGTGGCTGTGCTAGGACTGGAAGGTATCCTGGTGAATAACCTGACAAGGTTTTGTGCTTATGGGGAGGACTGACACGAAATAAATCACTGTAGATCATTAAATAATGCCAAATGTGTCAAGACACAAGGGCACTTGGGTGCACACACCTGGGCAATGACCTGCACCACCACCTCAGGGGACAGGTTCCCTTGCAGACAGGCTCCTGTGGCTAGCAGTCAGTCAGAGGAAAGCTAGGGGAGCGGCATATGTGTAGGCTCTGAGGTGAGTAAAAGGGTAAAGAAATCCCTGGCAGTCCTAGCCCAGGGTGCAGGAGACAGGCAGGCATGCGATGGGGAGGGCTGGGATCTCGTCACAGGAGGCCAAAATAAAGACGTGGTAGTTCATAAAATGGGTGCCAATTTGAATGCCATCTGCTCTGCTTCCAATTCAACATGATGCCAATATACCTCGGAAAGCAGTGGAAGATGGCCTCCAGGACTGGCACCGTAACACCCATGCGGATAATTATTTTGGGATTACCATATTATCTCCAAAGTGTCTCTTCTAAGCCTAGAAAGACCTGTCCTAATTCTGATAAGCTCTCATGTATTTCAATCTTACCTGCAAGTCCATTTCTCTATCAAATCTTTTTACAGAAAGACAACCTTGTTTGAATTCAACCTATGGGGCTCAACATCCCATGGATCCAAGCCAAGAAAAACCTAAATATCCTGCCCCTGGCATCAGTTCTCTGGAGCTTGAGCATGTTAGGAAAAAAAGCAGGGCTTCTACAAACTAAGATAGAAAACTAGAGTACTAGAGGTGGCAGTGTCTGGACTCAATGGATGCAAGTAGCCTTGGGACGCCAAGGGACACCTCTAGTCCACAACTGGCATGTCATGGGGCTAAGGATTCACTTGCTATAGAATCTTCAACCATAAAATTGATGAATTCTGAAAAGACATACCATCCTAATGGTTTATTATTTAAAAGGCTTACTTACAGGAATAATGCAAGCATTATAACCCAAATAAATTTCTACAACCAATTAACTTTCACATTCTCACTTGTATCTATTATTTTTCAAGTTAAAATCATAATTTCTCTGATAGTAAGCCAAAGTGGCAATAAAAGCAACCAGCATATAGATTTTTCCTTTGAAGATATTCTCTTCATCTTAAAAAGCAGAATAGAAACACATCTTCTGAGGATTTTTACAGAACTTGTTTTTGTTGTTGCTTGTTTTGTGAAGCCTACAGGTACAGAATCCAGGTTTTGCAAGTTTACCTAATTAACTTGACAGCTTCGACCTCCTCAGCAGTTAGGAAAGAAGCCATCTTGAGGAAAACCATGTTGAACGTGCACTCATTCAAGAGTGCAGCTGCCTTCTTCAAGTCACTGATGGTGATGGTGACTTCGGAGGCGCTGGAAAAGAACTGCTGCACGCTGTCTGCCAGGCAGCCCACGGTGAGGTCCCCGACTAATAACAAGTCTATTTTTACCTGAAAGAGAAGGGAGAGAGCCAGCACACCATGCAATTACTCACCAGGCATAGAGAAAATGTCACATAGCAGAGGGTAAGAGAAAGGTCCACAACACAGCGGCTTCTGGCCGGGTGAAGGCAAACACCTCAAGGACAGGGCTGGGAACTTCATGCCCTGAGCACCCCAGGGATGAATGGATTTAACGCTATTTTCCTGAAGTTTTGCCTGGTTTTCCTACAGATCTCTGTCTTTTCCAGTAAATGAGATTCTTGGGAGTAGTTTCTTAATCACCTGTCCCACAGGAAAATCCGTGCTGTGGAAACCAAACTCGCATCTCTCCCATACAATGTACTATGATGAAATACACATTCCTAAGGACAAAGAAAAATGCAAATTCTTAAATCTTAAAGAAACAAAGTCCTTCAAATAGAATCCACATGCTATTTAAATCCCCGTATTAGGAATTCAAATGACTATTTCCATTAGAGGGTATTTTCAAGTAAACCCAACTGGGGGAAAAAACAGACTTCCTATGCCCACCTTGGATTTGTTCTTTGTTTTTACAGCTAACGGCATAAAATTCCTTGAAAATCACCAACAGGAATACTTGAAATAACTGGAACACAACTGGAACTACTCTGCGATAAACAGATCCACATAAGAAAACATCGGGGAGCTAACTAAAAAGTGAAGTCAAAAGAAGTGGGTGCAGGAGGTGACAACACTTGCAGAAACAGAAAAGCAGCTTTCAGGCTAGATGCTGCTACAGTTTAAGCCAGCATGGGACTTTGGCTTAGTTTCCCAAGGGGAACAGGAAAGAGCAAGTGAGATACAAGAAAGCCAGGCAAGAGTTCAGGCTAAGCAGAGCATTCCCACTTCTATGGGCTCACATTCTAATTCTCTTCCCTCTTCTTTTTAATAAGCAGCTCTCAAACCTCCACTCGCCGCCTTCCCTAGAAGCAACCACTGTCCATAGATTGTCATCTGTCCTTCCAACTTTTATGCCAAACATATAACACAAACACACACACACGTATGTTTATCTATAAAATCTGTTTTTAAATAAGATATTACATTTGTTAAAAGTGAGTTGTTTTCACTTAAAAACTACAGTTTGACAATATCTTTAAAACATTTTCTAATTTTTCCAGTTATTGTAGATTTATTTTCTTCAACATGTTTCCTATCATACTGCAGAAACCCAGGCTTGATGTGAGGTTCTATAATATTAATACTTTCTCCATTTCGCCTTTTTAAAGATTTGTTTTTTTGAAAGTCAAGAGTTATGGAAAGAGAGGAAAGAAACGAGAGAGCTCTCTGATTACTCCCTGGTGAGCCACAATGGCTGAGGCTGGACCAGGCCCAAGCCAGGAGCCAGCCCCATCCTCGCTTCTAGAGATAATAATGGATCGAGCCCTTCTCCTAAAGTTGGATTGTGATGTTATTACAATACTGTGATATTATCTGACATTTATTACTAGATCTTAAACAAATAAATATGTAGATCTTAAAGGCTTTGCTTTCATCTTTCAGCTAAAATATTGCCAAGCTGATAAGAAATTTATATCCTCAATGGTATATTTCAGTACCCATTCCCATAACCCTTACTAAGATTGGTTGTTCTCAATCTTAAAAAAAAAATTACCAGTACTGAGTAAAAATAAACAAAAACAATCCAAATTTTGCTTCTAATTGGCATACTTTCAAATTAATGGTGAGGTTGAATACATTATAATTCTATTTACTGCATATTCTACTTATTCTACATGCCCATTTGTCTATTCTTTGTGTGTGGTTTTTTTCTTACATCTCTATACAAACTTATATACTTTGGATCTAAATCATTTGTTTTTCTAATCTGTCACTTGGCCTTTGATAAAAGGTAACCTGACACTCACAAACACTTAATATTTAGTAACAAGGTTGTGTGCTGCAATACACTGGGTTAACACACTCTGCCTATGGTGCTGGCATTCCGTATAAATTCTGGTTTTGGCCTTGACCACTCCAGCTTTCACTTAGCTTCCTGCTCATGTACTCGGGACAGCAATGGAGGATGGCCCCATATATGGGAGACCTGATCGAGTTTCAGGCTCCTGACTTCAGCCTGGTCCAGTTCTGACCATTGTGGCCATTTAGGGAATGAGCCATAGATAGAAAATCTCTGTCTCTCGCTGTCAGTAATTCTGTCTTTCAAATACACAAATAAATCTTAAAAATAAATTTAATATTTCCTTTATGGCATCACAGTCATCTCCATTATTGTTAAATGTTCCTTAATAGGGGTATACTGTGATTTTTACCATCTGAAATTGATTTGGTAATTAACCTGAGGTGGGTATGTGATGTGATATTGCTCAAGTGTAGAAATAATTGTACCAAAGGCATTATGAACAGGCTAACTGCCTTTTGGTGCTTTCAAGTGCCACCACAGTGTGCACATGTGTGTGTCTTTTTAGATGTCATTATAACCCACTGGCTATGTGTTTACTTCTGTGCAAAAACACAAGATTTAATTACTAGCTCTTTAGATGCATCACACGTTTTGATATTTGTCACAGTATATGATATTTGGCACTTCAAACAGTGCATGGAAAAAGAAACTAAGGGATTAAATACACTATATTAGCTTTATTCTTCAACATAAACTCTATTAATGTCCACACTTTGCAATACCAGTTACTCAGTCCATCCCTAAAGAACTGAGGACACTAGGAATTTAACCAAGTCAATGAAGCTACATTTCCATGACTGAGGGTGTAATTACATTCCTGAACTTACATATGAATCCAAGACTATATAGCTGAATAAGCCATCGGTTTCCCCTGCAGTCGGGGAAGTAATTCCCTTGAATGGGAGAGCTGGCTGCAAGATTGCTGGGAGTGCATAGGACAGCAAACCCAGCGGCTGGGGAGCAGACTTGGGCTTAGCACGTTGTTTAAAATGAAGAGAGATTCTTTCAAAGCCGATCAATTTGGTGTACTTCTCTGCAGAGCAGACAGTGGTCTTCCCTTTCCTCCTCCTTGCCAGTCAATCTCACAGGGAGCCCTGATCCCACATAGGGTTCGCTTTCTGTAGAAAGCAGCCCTGGGGTTAAAAGCACGGGTGCCCCTGCTATAGGAAGAACCCACAGTCCCATGGATAGAGACTGCTTGGCCCAGTTGTTCTACTTCCAGCTAATTCAAAACGAGGTAAGCACCCTCTGTCTTTGCCTTCACACTGAGCCTAGACTATCAATAGCATTGTGTTGACTCTGCATTTCTTCCCCTCCTGTATGGCAAGCTGCAGTTTTTCCTACTTTTATTTCAGTGGCAATTGGATTACATCTGTTCTCTAAATTACCGGCTGCCCTTGATTTTACTGTTTTTAATCTTCAGAGAGAAACTTTTAAATTCAAACCAAGCCTTACATTTGGTACTATGTCCTGTATATTGCTGTTAAATCTCCTCATCCTTTAAGAATACTACTCCATTGGGCCCGGCGCAGTAGCGCAAGTGGTTAAGGTCCTCGCCTTGCACGCCCCAGGATCCCATGGGGGCACCGGTTCTATCCTGGCAGCCCCGCTTCCCTTCCAGCTCCCTGCCTGTGGCCCGGGAAAGCAGTCGAGGACGGCCCAAAGCTTTGGGAACCTGCACCCGCGTGGGAGACCCGGAAGAGGCTCCTGGCTTCGGATTGGCATAGTATCGGCTGTTGCTCTCACTTGGGGAGTGAATCATCGGACGGAAGATCTTCCTCTCTGTCTCTCCTCTCTGTATATCTGCCTTTCCAATAAAAAAATAATAATAAAAAATAAATCTTTTTTTTAAAAAAAGAATACTACTCCATCACCTGATTCTTCTATAATATTAACTTCCTAAAGGTATTGTGCCATTTAACAAGCATCTGCTGCTGAGGCATTTGAAGTAGACAGGGAGGTTGAGCTGTGTGCTTGATCCAGCAGC
Organism: Ochotona curzoniae; assembly: GCF_017591425.1. Taxonomy (NCBI): domain Eukaryota; kingdom Metazoa; phylum Chordata; class Mammalia; order Lagomorpha; family Ochotonidae; genus Ochotona; species Ochotona curzoniae. Next base: position 51,281,161 of record NW_024466502.1, on the reverse strand, counting down.
ATGAGCCCAACTCATGGCCTTTTGCAGCCTGATGTTTGCCTTCTTGAGTTTACTGCCTCCTTCTCTCAGACAGCATGATACTTTCAAATGAACATTGCAATACAGAAGAGCATATTGGGACCTTCTGGTGTCACTTTGTTTCATAAACATCCCTCTCTTCCAGCAACACTGTAAGAACAACAGGGAAATTTAGGCCATTGTGCTGCTGTGTGTGAAGACTGTGCATCTCCACCAGAGTACCTATTTTTCTCTGCCACTGTATTATCTTGTTCAAAGCTAGGCACTGGGGCACTTGTTAAATAGTCCAGGGCTCAGCGCAGCAGCCTAGCAGTTAAAGTCCTTGCCTTGAACACACCAGGATCCCATATGGGCGCCGGTTCTAATCCTGGCAGCCCTACTTCCCATCCAGTTCCCTGCTTGTGGCCTGGGAAAGCAGTCGAGGATGGCCCAGAGCCATGGGACCCTGCTCCCATGCGGGAGACCTGGAAGAAGCTCTGTGCTCTTAGCTTTGATCAGCATAGCACCAGTTGTTGAGGCCGCCTGGGGAGTGAATCAACCGACAGAAGATTTTCCTCTCTGTATATCTGCCTTTCCAATAAAAATTTTAAAAGTAAAACTTAAAAAAGGAGTCTGAACAGAGTGATTATAGTTCAGTTTTTAAATTAACCTAGTTAACAGAAGCAACTTACAGATGTCCACAAAGAATCTACCTAACAGAGAGAATGAGCATATAACATATCTTCCAAAGAGATACTTCTAAGGACAAAAAACATTGCTATTAATAATCATACTAATATAATACCTATAAGTCAATGTATATCCTGGGCTGTGAATAATCTGTAAAACTTTCGATTAGAAGGGTTTCTTTAAAACATTCCATCACTTTATATATCTGTTTAGGCATGCTTACTTGGTATTTATTTTACACATGGATATTTAGTAAGTGGCATGACAGGGCATACCCAGTACTGGGCGAGGACTTAAACTCCCTGACTTCGGAAAGCATGGCTTTCAAGCTTTGGGGTTCACAAGAAGTCTATGGGCTTCGACCTATCAAAGCCATTATTTATCCTTTGCTAACAGTCTATCACAGTGGGAAGACAGCAGACAGAGCAGTGTCACTTCACCCCTTTATTAGTGGCTTTGAGGAAGATACTTACACTGAGACTGTTAGAAGCAGCAATATTTACACAAAGCCCTAAAGGTGGGTTACGGCCATGTTTTCTCAAGCAATACCAAATCTGAGTGTGCACGTGCACACACACACACACACACACACACAAATATAAAAACATTAGATCCATCAGACAGAAAAAAAGGGTAGGAGAGGAGAAAAATGCCAACATTGGGAAATGAGAACAGTTCTAACGTGAACTGCTCCCCTGCTCCCCTGCACCGCTTCAGACAGAGTTCACAAGTTCAGTTTCCCTCCCACCAAGCAAAAAGTAAGCTTGTGAACAATCGTCAACGGCTGATCGGCCTTTTCCCGCCCTCGCCCTCGGAGGAGGCCAACGGTCTCCTCAGGATCCCCCTGTCTTGTGGAGAGAAATCAAGAGCTACCTGTAACAGGCCAGGTTTGGGGCAGCAGAGAGAAATCTCTTGGAAATTTCTGAGGTGGAAAAGAGGTCCAGAAAGGGATAGGAGAAGAACCAGCAGCACGCATGGGGATTGGAAGTTTTTCCACTGTGCTTTCCGCCATGGCAGAGAGAGAGAGCACAAAAAAATCAGGTGGTTCTGGGAAGAGCTGATGTGCTCCTGGCCACAGGCTTCTTTCCCTGCCCTATAAATTCAGAGCCACTGCACACGCAGAATGTTAATAAGCGCATGAGAACTCTGCTCCAGTACACTGTCCCAAGGTAACAGTTACTCAGTTAAAAATGTCTTGCAATGTAGTAAGAACCTGAGGGATGAGAATTACTTTGCTGCTCATCAAAATAAGTCCCAGTGCATGCTACATCGGAGAGCTCCTTTAGGGCAGGGAGATCCTGAGCCATGAGCACAGCTGGGAGGACACCAGGCTTCCTGTAGCAGAAACCCTTTTTCCAATTGGACTGCTTTCCACTTTTTGTTTTTCTTTTAGCAAAAGCAGTATATGTTTATTGGGAAACTCTGGGAAATTTTAAAAGCCTAAGTGAAAATAAAAAACCCTTGTCATTTTACCACTCGGGGACAAGGACTGCTAATACTCTGAGATATCGTCTTTAAGTGTGGGCAGGTTTTAATAATGTGACATCATCATGACCAACATTCCTTATCCATTGTGTTTGATTTTCATGATCCCAAACACAACGAGGCACTCTAAAACATTGGATTTCCATTTGCAATCTATGGCAGGCTAAATCCTTAATTAGTAACAGCAGGTGCTCAAGTGCTTAAAGCCAATCATCCCTACATTTTAGTGGGTTGTTATTTCTGTCACTCTTATCACGCTGAGCAGGGCCTCTAACAATCACAGACAGCTGCAAGTGCCGCTGCCCGCTGTCCGCACTGGGCAGTTGTGGGCCTCCAGGTTTCTCGGGAGCCCAAGGATTTAAACAGCTCTATTGGGAGAAATGCAGCAAGGCTGCTCTCCCAGGAAAGGCATACAGAAAGGTTTGGGAGGGGCTTCAGGCTCTCAAGGAGAGGTAAACCACAATGAGCCTCGTAGTACCAGATAAGCAGTTCTTATTCAGAATTCCATATTGTGCAGTTTTGCCTACTCCTGCACCATAGCATGTCTCTGTAAAGTTTAAATAGGCTCTGGCAACTTGAGAAAATTAAGGAAACCTGCTACACAGGTCCACTTGAAGGTACTAAGAAATCCATTTCAGAAGACTTGCTCTTGATTTGAAATAGGTAGAGCCAGGAAAGAGGAAACAGAACTGCACAGGGCAGAAGAGGTTTCCTCTTGGCCTTAGCCATTAAGAAACCTTGACTTGCTGGGTTGGGCCAGGGTAGGACAGAGTCCCAAAGCCAAGCAGTGCTGGCTAAGCAGCTGAATGGGGCACTTTGAGAAGACAGCAGAGGGCTGGTGCGTTTGGGCAGCACGGGGGTTGAGGGAAGGTATGTGTGAAAGCGCCCTTTCCGAACAGACCGGCGTGATTGGCTACACGTTAGAGAAATGGCGCATAAATTCAAACTCAAATTCAAACCAAAAGGCGGGGGGGGGGGGCAACCCGAAGCACATGTCAGTCCACGCAGCGAGACGGATGCATTGCATTTTAAATCTATATAAGAACGAATGGTTCACGTTTTGCCCAGCCGAAATGGCGGCTCCATGTTTCCCAAGCGTCTTTATATATGTATATAGTAAAAAGATAACGGGTGACCCGGCCAAGAAGGGCGAAGACGATTTCCTTAGTTAAAAAAAAAAACCAGCGAGCCCGCCTTTTTTGCTTTGTCGCTTTCCCCCCAAGATAATTATGCCGAGTCCTCCAACCTTAAGGCCCTGGAGGGCCAACCAAGAGGGAAGGGACCTCCGGGCAGCCGGGTGGTGTCCGTGGCCCCGGAGGAGCTCGGGGCACCTGGGGAGGGCAGCATTACCCCAGCCTGGCAGCCGGCCTCTCGGGGGGCCCTTCAATGAGAGCTAGCTGAGCCCAGCCTCTGGAGGTAGAGAGGCCTACAAGTTAGCGCTGGCCCGCGGGGTTATAAACGCAGCTGCCTCCCCTTCTTCCCCCTTGCGCCTCTTACCTGCTCTGAAATCTGGCCGAGCTCCGGGCTGGTAATTGAGGCCGCCATGGTGCGCTGCGCACGTGCCGGGTGCTGGGGCAGCCTCGCCGGGAGGAGCTCCACAGCCCGTGGCCGCGTTCTCCGAGCGCGCGCCCTGGGCGATGATGGCTGCTGGCTGCAGCTGGGGGAGTGCACGCCCCTTAAAGTGGCCTTGCCTCTGTCTCCGGAACTGGCGCTGAGGGCAGCCACTGGACTCTGAGCGGAGGGTCTCCGCTAAGCTGGTCTGGCCTCTGTCCGAGAGGCCTTTTCCCAGTGTGCCTTCCTAATGTGTGTTCCCATGGCCTTTTGGGAGGCCCCGCCATTTGTACCCTGCCCACCCCAAGGGGGTACACCGCTAGGACCCGAACTGTCATTGCTGCCCTGGAGAAGCCGGAAGCATGGCCTTGTCTAAGCCTGTTTTTAATTTTTTTTTTTCCCTTAGACTTAATTTGGGTCAGTCTTTTAAAGATGAAGAGTTAGCACACAGATTTTGTGGGGTTTGTTTTGCTTTTGTTTTGTTTCCTCCTTTCCTACACAAACATGTGGAAGATGGGGCGAGGGAGAATTTTTCAGGGCTTTCTATCTAATCCAGGTTTGTTCCGTAGTTTTAAAGATGGCCCCATTGCCTCAACTGAGACTGTACGAAAATAGGAAAGTCTTCTGGTGGCTGTTGCCATGGACCCTCTGGTGAACCCTCACAAGACTTTTTATCGAGCTCTGTTGTATCGGGACCTATGGGAGATCTTGTCCCATCCGAAATGGCTGAGATTTTTCCATTGCGTGATGGCCGACACTTGATCTCACTTGAATCCTGGCTACTTAAGTGTTCTGGGGAGCCAGGGAAGCAGGTGGGTCGTATCTGGGCAAGCCTGCTGATGTGGGAGCAGCTGGTGCTGCTTGGGTGCCTGATTTAGCTCTTGAGAGCATGCAAAACCCTTGCCGTTGTTTCTGCTTTTGATGTCTTCTACTGAGACCATGCTGTGTTACCTTTGTGAGTAAATGCACACATTTTAATAGACAAGAATTTTGCTTTCTTGTGTGTGCGACTAATTGGGAACTGAACATTTATAAAAATAGCTGTGGAGCAGTTGCTTTGCTTGCCATTATAAGGCAATGGTGAAGTCATTCCTAAACGTGGGGTGGGCGTGTGAATTAAAGCAGCTTTGATTCCCACCCCCAGCTTTCCCTGAATGGTAACCAGGTTTCCATCACTCCAGAAATCTAGACTGCTCTGACAATGATAATCACAGGGACATTGTTGAAACTCGTACAGGTTCATTGCTCCTGAATAAAAAACAAACAAGAAAAAAAAAAAAAAACCCAAGATCATGTGAGAGGAAGTCATATCTCCTGCATAGGTGGGAGAAAAAAGAAAGAAAGATAACTTCTTCTCTATTTGGATTATGAGTTCAAGTTTTATGAGAATTTCACTTTCAATCTTCTACAAATCTTTTTTTAACTCGATAAATGAACAGACAACTATTGTGAGACGTTGGGTACCTTTCTCCCTGAGGAGTGGGGTGGAATTTTGTCCCCCAAAGGACATTTGACAGTTTTTGAAAGCATTTTTGTTGTCACAGCTGGGGAGTGCACTGATTTCCAGCAGAGTTAAAGGACGTTCCTAAATACGTTATAATGTGCCATAAAGGCAGGCCTGTCTGTCCTAAACTGCATTAGTCTGAGACTGAGAAACTACAATAAACCTGGTGGACTACAGGATAAGGTAAAAAAAAAAACTCATAATACCTTTGTCATCTTTAGCTCTCTTGAATCCTATTTGTTACCAGAGACAAATGGGCAGCTGAGTTACTCTGGTTCCCAGAATGTAAGTATGCTTCTTATACTGTTGATGGAAAACTGAATAGTGTGAAATGTAAATTATAACACTAATTCTAGATAAATATTTTGAAAAAAGGTGCAGTCATAATTCTGTTAGAGTTTTCCAATCGTTTAAAATTATTAACATTCATAGCATATGCCCTGCATTATTCCCCTTACATTAAATAAGAATTACTTTTCAGTTTGTGTATGCCCTGAATAATGTTGCAAGCAATAAAACATGCTTCATTCAAATGAACTTTTATTGAGAACCTAAGCCTTAAATGTTTGAAAATTTGCCATCTAGCTACTTTTTCCCCCTTAGGAACCATTGGTATATGTCAAATCCAATGTTGCTGACTTGGCTTGGTCTCAGTAACTCAGAGCTTAGAACTCAGGGAACTTGAGAGATTACCTAATTGTTCAACCCTTTCAAAAATGCTGAGACAAAAAAAGAATGCTCTCATAAGATCCTAACCATGAAAGCTGAAAGTAAAAAATTAACTATTTCAATCTTTTTACTAAGCTTTGTATACTTATACATGTAAAGCACAAAACTCACTTCTTAAGTATAGTAAACATTTTACTTGGACTATCTTTGGAAGAATAAATCTAAGAACCATAACTTGACTAACCATTATGTCTCATAAAATTTCCAACAAGGATATTTTCATGAGATTAAGACTCTTGCTTCTACTTTTATCACCTCAATCCTTTCAAGAAATTCATCAGATTAACCAGAATGATCTTTTAAAATATATTTTTTTCCTAAAACCCTCCACTTAAAGTCCCAGTGTTTTTCAGTGTTGAAAGGCTCTGTAATGTAACTTAGCCTCTCTAGCCTCACCTCCCTCCGTGCATGACCTCTGCTCATGACCGCAAGTCACTGTGAATTCTTTTTCCTTTGCAGAATCCTAGGTAAAATGTAAAGCTAAAGAACTCTGCCTTTCTTCTTCCTTATCCCTGGATGTCTTGTTCCCAGCCCAACACCGTCACTTCCCCCGGTTTTCCCATTCCACTTGGGTGTCTGCTACAATGTCACCTTCTTGGTGACACTATAGAATCTAGCCCCTTACTCTGTTTTTCTTGGTATGATTTATCTAATGTTATATGAGGGTAATTCAAAAAGCTTATAGATAGTAGTACAAGTTTACTTTAGTGCAAAATGATTCTGAAATTTATATGTAATTTATCATAGGCATTGCTAATCACTTTTTAAAAAAAGATTTATTTATTTATTGGAAAGTCAGATATCAGAGAGGAGGAGAGACAGAGAGGAAGATCTTCCATCGGTGATTCACTCCCTTGTGTGATTCACTCCCCAAGTGAGTGCAACGGCTGATGCTATGCCGATCTGAAGCCAGGATCCAGGAACTTCTTCCGGGTTTCCCACGCGGGTGCAGGGTCCCAAGGCTTTGGGCCGTCCTCCACTGCTTTCCCGGGCCACAAGCAGGGAGATGGAAGGGAAGCTGGGCCGCTGGAATAGAACCGGCGCCCATATGGGATCCCGGGGCGTTCAAGGCGAGGACTTTAGCCTCTAGGCCATGCCGCCGAGCCCGCTAATCACTTTTTTAAAGATCCCTCATATAACATTATTTTTTACTTATTTTCCCCTGCTCTCTAGAACACAGAATTTGTCCTGTCCTACCTTCATCTTTTATTGGCCTGGGAAAGTAGGGGTTTGCTTTATGAGGCCATGTATTCAGGTCTTTATAGCTCTGCCCTCTATTTTCTTTTTTTTTTTAATTTATTTTAATTTTTTTTTTATTGGAAAGGCGGATATACAGAAAGGAGAGACAGAGAGGAAGATCTTCCGTCCGATGATTCACTCCCCAAGTGAGCGCAACGGCCGATCCGAAGCCAGGAGCCTCTTCCGGGTCTCCCACGCGGGTGCAGGGTCCCAAAGCTTTGGGTGGTCCTGGACTGCTTTCCCAGGCCACAGGCAGGGAGCTGGAAGGGAAGCGGGGCTGCCAGGATAGAACCGGCGCCCAAATGGGATCCCGGGGCGTGCAAGGCGAGGACCTTAACCACTTGCGCTACTGCGCCGGGCCCTGCCCTCTATTTTCTAATGCCAGCTTGTATGGTGGAAAGAAAAAGATATGGGGCAAACAAAAAATTATTTTATGCACGAAGTTATAAACTCGGCATCTCTAGTGTAAATGTGCAGAGCTGGTATAAGTTATGTTGGTGGTGACATAACGAGAGGAAAGGTCAGCTTTAACCCTCTTCTTTCCTTATTTAAAAATGTTCAAGGGGATCCTCTGCTTACATTCCCATTTCTTAGTGTGTCGTTGGGGCACGCATCATCTTATCCAATCTGGCTTTCTATACTTGGCTTTTAATCAAATCAACTTGATCAGTTTCTATCCCCTAATAATGTCCTGGGACTGCCTCCCCTCCCCAGTCAATAGTCTCCAGGGTAGGACACACACAGCCAGATAAAGTAACTTCTTTGGAAATGTAGTCTGATGGTATGAATTGCCTGGAACCCAGAGAAGCCCTTAAGGACCTCTGGGAGCATACTTTATTGGAGTGGGAACTGCTGCAAGTATTTTCTCTGTCCCTCCCTATTTGCTAATTCATCTATGGGTTTTCTTCATTTCTGACTTCCAACCAAAACCTTTTGTGGTTCAAATAAACTCTGACCTCCTGTGATTGTCTCCTTTTTGCCTCTTGGTCAGTTCTAAGCTGCAGGCGCAGTTCTGACCACTGCACCACCGGAAGTTCAGCAGAATCACTCCTAAAACGGTTTGTCTTTGCTTTGGTTTCTCCCACACAGGTTGACTCACACTTTTCTTTTGTGGTTAGTCTGGGCAGACAACAGGACAATTTCCAAAGTATTCCAAGTTCCATCTGCAGTCTTTGTGCACTCATTCCACTCTCAAAGTCGTCTGTGAAAATGCTAATCCTCAGGATGATAGGAACAAGAGATGAGCCCTTTAAGAGGGAATTAAGCCAAGAGGGGGAGGACCCATCAGGAGTGCACTCAATGCCTCCCGGGTCCCTTCTGCTGCATGAGGACACCATGAAAAGAGGCTGTCTGTGACCCAGGAAGTCAGCCATACCCATATACTGAATCCAATAATATATTGATGTTCAACTGTTCAGCCTCTAGACTGTGAGAAATAAAATCTGTTGTTTATTCCAATTCTGTGACAGTGTTTTCATAGCAGCTGGAACAGTTTAAGACACCATCTCATGTCTTCCTCATCATTAGATAGAACTCTTTTTTTCTGAAGCAGGATAACACAAGAGTGTATAAATATGTGTTTTTCTCAATGAGGAAATATTTTCATTAGGCAGTGAAATGGTCAAATAATAGTATCAACATCTAAAGTGCCATTGACTGTAGTAAGGCATGACAATTTTCTCATCACCAATGTACTAAAATTCAAAAGAAGATTTTTTTTTTTTCTAATAAGCATGCCTTATATGTCTTTGCTAGGATGTGCTGCTAAACCAAAGTGGCCCTGTTACTGTAGACAAGGGCTAAGCAAGACCAAGCCCTGTCATTTTAATTCATTTGGGGGCATTTTTCCCAGAATAGCAAGATATCCTTATTTTTAGCTCTTCCACTTAAGACCATCACATAACTATAAAGTATCTTATTTTCTTTTAGTTATAGTGACAGAGAAGTCATGAGGCATTTTATTACATAAACAATTCAGACCTCTTACAAGGTAAAAGTTTCCTTGTAGAAAGGTGAAGGATGAGGTAGAATTTAAAAAGTCATTCACACATTCCTTGTGAAGACTTGCATGTATGCTAACATGACTGAAACCAAATGGAATAATTTCCATTTTTTAATTAGAAATTTCATACTAACCCAAGAATACATATGTATTGACATGCTTTAAAAAGCTTGTGAATGAAATACAATTTTTAAAGTTTTAAAAGTAAGCTTATTTTGGTGCAAACAATTTTGAAATCCATATTTTTTTCAAAATGTGCATCTTCCATAATTTTTAAAATGATTTTTTTATGTATAAAGGCTATAACAATATGAGCCTGTGTTACCACCCAGAATAACACAACTGATAAATAGACCTGTTCTATCTCTCTCTCATTCCGGTTTCTCTCACTCCTTCTATAAAAGATTTTATTTTTTGCCTTTAGTTATTTTTTATTAATAAGACCCGAATGGGTTGTGCTTGGAGGAGAACAAGTCTTTGAGTTAAGTCTCTGAGATCTGGGATGTGTTTCTTATTAGTCATAATGCAAAGACTGAGAGTTTGAACTTAGGTGCCTTAACAAAATACTGAAACAAGTGGCAATGGCTTAGCAGCTCCACAAGAGAGGCACAGTAACAAATAAGGGAAGGTGAATAGCTAGATAATCAGGGAATTTATTCCACCCTTGGGAAGACTTTTCAGGCCCAGAAGTGTGATGCATTCTTCCATTACAGACCTACTGCACAATGTGCATTCCACAGCTGCCTGGGCCCAGCCATCTCTATCAGATAGTACAGCATTTGTACCAATGCTTAAAAGAGCAGTATCCTAAAAAGACATTGGTGGAAATCAAAAAGATTATTTTTAGTCCTCAGATTTGAAAATATCTTGAGTTAGAACTAATTTAAAATTACCCAACTAAAGTTCTAGAATCCAATTAAGTGCTGCATGTCAGGGGTCATCATTATCAAGGAATCACAGAGTTTATCCATGTAGTTGCTAAGAAAGACTACTGAAAACATCAAATACCTGCAAATTTTATGTTTACAATGTTTGATACAATATAAACAGGCTAAATATTTTAACAAATATAGCTCAAATCTCAGTGATTTAACATACCAAAACATAGAAAATTTTACTTTTCATTCACAATTGAACAAAATCTGCTATATTCAATGGCCAGGGAGTGAAGTTTTTGCATCTTATGTATCTGTCCTCCCCTGGGACATTAGAATTTGCTTTTAAACCCTCAACATGCACCCATAAAACACAAAACCAAGAAGGATTTCCTGGGAAGTTACAGAAATGATGTGCCTCATTATGCTTACTTTACATTGGCCTAAAGTCAGTCACAGGCTACACCTGGCCACACACACTGCTAGATTTGTAGATCTAAACACAGCTGTGTATATATATTCTTCATACTACTAAACACAGTGCTTCACATACTTCTCACTAAGCAAAGCAGTGCAAGGACTCTACCCTGGTAACTAAAGTATTTCCTGTTTGAATGGAGCCTCATTGATGTGTCCCATAGAAAAACAGTGTGGAAAGTATTCATTGCTATGATCACTAAGAACCCCTTTGCTTTTCTTGCCAGAATATACTCACCTCCTTACCAAAGAAGACAAGACAAAGCTCCACCCTTTACCCGGCCTAAAAAATTCAAATGACCAATGTATTTAAACGATAACATAAATGATACAGGTATAGTAGATTTTTTAATATTGGATTTTAGGAAAAATTTTATTTGCTTTTTGTTGTTGATGATGGTTGCAGTGCTTTAAAGATGTATTTATTTTTATTGGAAAGGTAGATTTACAGAGAGAAAGAAAGACAGTTCTTCCATCTGCTGGTTTACTCCCCAAATGGTTGCAATGGTTGGAGCTGAGCCAACCTAAAGCCAGAAACCAGGAGCCAAGAGACTCTTCCAGGAGTTCCATGTGGGTGCAGGATTCCAAAGCTTTGAGTTATCCTCTGCTACTTTCCTAAGCCACAAAGCAGGAGGCTGAGTAGGAAGTAGGAAAGCTGAGACACAAATCAGTGCCTACATAGGATGCCAGCACATCCAGGCTGAGGATTAGCCAGTTGAGTCATTACACTGGTGCCAGTAGTTTAAAAAGAATGATCCTTTTGCTTTTGGTCTTGAAGAAGTAACAGGGAGAAAAATCTGTGCTTAATAGGAATAAACTGGTCTAAAGCAGTTGCTTACTTAAACAGTGGAGTTAGTCTAAAGGAGCCTCTCCACAATACAGTTCTTTAGGTAAATGGTTCCCCACTCTCCCTCCCTCCCTTCCTTCCTTCCCCATTGTCCCCTTCCTCCATGCTATCACAGTAGCATAGTCCCTCAGTATAAGTTACAAGTTTAATTTCTAATAAAATTTAAATATATGTGGGTATTTAAAATATGTAAAGATTGTCAAAAATAAAAAAAGAAAACAAACAAATTTAAATATATGATGATATGGTTAAGTAGAGGCAAAGATAGAAAACATAGTATTGCAATGTAAAAGTTATTACTATAATATCATGATATTCTGAATGAAATTTCTAAATGCATTTGCAGATTGTTTAAAATCCAGGATTTGAATACCAAGCATGATAGTTTATAGTAGCATAACGTTTCATAAACTCACATTTTAGCTAGTGGCCAAAGAGAATAACAATGTTAATATCACAGCAGACAACAGATTTGTTATGAAAAGCAAGTGAGATGAGGTTAACCTGCACACTTCCTAGGATACTTCTTACATCCCAAGTATTTTGGCTATTTTAAGGTCACAGAAGCAATTTCATGCAAACAAAGGAACAACATTTCTGAATGGAAAGCTAAAGAGAAGCATAACAGTTCTGTCTTATTTCATTCCATGGGAAAAAAAAAATGTGCTGAACCTTAGCTTCTCAAGTTGAGTATGCTAGATGGTAAAGAAAAAACAAGTAGGGGGAGAAGAAATGGAAATCTTCCAGATTCTGGAATCATGGATTGAGTTTAGGAAGATGGTTTGATCTTGTAACTCTTTTGACTGGTACTTTCTTGGCATTTGCTGTCTTCTGGTGGACTAGATTAAATCTTCCCCTGAAATAAAATAAGTTGATCATGATTTTTAAGTCACCATTGCATACCACAGACATATACACTGTAGGGAGAACTGCATACTGCAAATAATTCTCAGTGCTTCTCGTGGAAGCCCTTCTACTCATATTTTGCTTTTCCCGCACAATAATAGACAGCCACCTGCCCTACCAGTCATCTCACCATGCTCTAATGAGAATCAGCTCAAACACAGCTGATCCAAAGACTGGGATGCTGTGCACTAGGTGGCCTAAGAGAAAAAAAAAAAATTAGAAAGCTCTCTCTAAAGAGTTTAAGATGCACTATTCTGATACTTGCCACTAGAATTTGAACTGAAGCAGAGGCAGAGGTAGAGTATTAAGTAGGTCCATGACAATAAATCTATAAGCCTTTAAGAATTTCGCAAAGTCCTCTTTCCCTTCTTGACTTATATACCCTCCTTTTAAAATGTACTTCTTTATATATCCTTACTTGGGATGGTAAAGGCCATTTCAGTTCCCTACAATACATTTTAAATTGTTTAGCTAAAAAAGAATTTTCAATTAAAATGACAGAATAAGACTATTTCTTTTCTCCTTATGTGTCTTCTCCACAAAAATAATGATTAATAGAAAAAACGGTCAGACGTAATTTCCAGAACTCTGGAAACTAAAATCTTGTACCAATCTAGTAAAATTTATTTTTTTAACATTTTTTTAAGATCTGTGACATTTTAACTTGATGCTTTCTTATCTACTGTCCCCCATCTCCCTGCCTCCAACAAACACCCTTCCCAGCACTATGCTAGCCTTGAAAATCAATAACCCACAATCACAGTGAAAACCTGTAGGCTGGCAGACACGACTGGGATAGAATAGCATCATGCTCTAGTTAAGCCTCATTTATTCCCAGATAGTTCTCACTGTTTAAATAGCCTGATGATTTTTCGTAAATAATAGGTACCATGGGTCAGTCAACAAAATTACTTATTAACTTGGATAGCATTTTTTGGGCAACTTTCAAACCTCATAATAGAGAGTCTATTTCTGCAATTCATTAAAAAGGGTCTTCTCCCTCGCCCCTCCCCCAACTGGAAACTGTAAACATATCTAAAATATAACTTTTAATAGCAGTATATGTTTCTCATTTATCTGTAGTCTATCCATGATTGATTTCTTTTTAATAGAATTTCACACTTACAGTGTGTTTTTTCTAATGCTGTTTTACTCTAAACATCAAATTAACATTTTGACATTAGTACATGTAAAACCATCAATCACAGCAAATGTTTGACCTACTGCAACTTGAGCTTTAAATATTTTTAAACTTTTCAGCAATTATTCTATATTGATATTGAAAAGTACATAAAACATTAGTGCACTGCTCTGTCATTTAAAATAAAGCATTTATTCATATAAACACTGTTCCAATGCAACAGCCAGGACTGGGCCAGACCAAAGCCAGGAACCAGGAGTTTCCTCTGGGTGTCACACATGAAAGCAAGGGGCATGGACCAAGCACTTTGACCATCTTCTGTTGCCTTCCTAGACGTATTAACAGGGAGTAGAATCAGAAGAGGAACATCTGCAATTCAAACCAGCACCCATACGGGATGCTAGCTTGGTAGACAACAGCTTAAACTGTTGTGCAACAACTCTGGATGCAAGAAGGATTCTGATTTACAGCTAATTTGTAGCTTGGTTTAAAAAAACAGGTTTTGGGGCCCGATGTGGTAGCCTAGTAGCTAAAATATATTTTTGTCAGAAAAATCCTGTTTATTTTCATTTTATTTGAAAGGCAGAGCCAGATAGACAAGATCTCTTGCTTATTGGTTCACTCTCCAAAACCAGGAGCCCAAAAATTCATCCAAGTGTCTCTCATGGATACCAGGGACCCAGCTACTTGAGACGGTATCTCCTGTTCCCAGGGTACACATTAACTGAAGTAGGAAGCAGCAGCGGATCCTGACCCCAAACCCAGGCACTCCACTATGGAATGCAAGCAGCCCAAGCAGCATCTTAATAGCTGCGCCAAAAGCCTGGCCTGCTTTAACTTTGAGAGTGTTAAGTCATAAAGTAATATATCCTCTCCACCGGATCAAACAAGGTTCACCTGAGTAACTCATGTGTATTTAGTACAGAGCCAGGAAAAATTGTGGGTCAATATAGCCACCATTAAACATCTTTCTTCTCTTTATCCTAAGTTGGTTTTATATACATGGGAAAGCATAGTTTAAATTCCAGTGTTATCACATTTATTTCACTTTCTAATGCAATAAACATTTCCCTGCTTAAAAAGGTTAAGGTTGACAATATAATTGTAGTTTGTGTTTTAAATAATGTAGTCTTAGGTTTCCGTGAGAACTGTTTCAGTTCAAAAGATAAGATGCTACCATATTTGAGGGCTGAAAATGTTTCTGGACTCTAAAAACAGGGTAAACAGCAAATGGAGATCACAAACTTCTTTCAATTCCATTAACGTGCTATAAAACCTAGAGGTTCAACTTTCAAAAACATAGCACATACCAGACTTCTCAGTACAGTTTGCAAACAAATACAATGAATCAAAATGAAGACCTACAGCAGACTTACATTTTCACTAGATTCTCCTTCATTTTTGGCAGTTGTTCCATGTGTTGTTGCCTTTTTGGAATCTGATGGGAACCTGAAGCCTGAAATACAAAAATCTGAGTTTTCAATCCTCTTATTTCATGACTGATTTTGTAGATCAGAAGAATAGTCCATTTTTAATGAACTCCTTCACTACAAGGTCCTTTAGTAGCATGTAACAAAGATGACAAGCATAGCGGGTAAATCAAGACATGCCAGTGTTTTCATACTTCCAGATTCTGGAAATCCCATGAAGACCCTAAGTCCATATAATCTGTTAAATATAAAAGAAATTAAAGAAAGCCATATCATCTGTATCATGTGGGTCATTAAAATGTCTTCAGGGCCTGGTGCCGTAGCCTAGTGGCTAAAGTCCTAGCCTTGCATATGCTGGGATCCATATGTTGGTCCATACCCCAGCTGCTCTACTTCGCTTTCACCTGCTGATTGTGGCCTGGAAAGCATTAGAAATTGGCCTTGGGACCCTGCACCTGTGTGGGAGATCAGGAGGAAGCTCCTGGCTCTTGACTTCAGATAGGCTCAGCTCTGGCTGTTGTGAGCCTTGGGGAATGAACCAGCAGATGGAAGATCTTTCTGTCTTTCCTTCTCTCTGTGAATCTGACTTTCCAATAAAAACAAAGAAAAATTTTTTAAGTGTCTTCGGCACACAGTAAGTATACATGATACAGAAAACACTGAAAGTAGATGAAGTTAAGCAGAAATTTTAAAAAAATAATAATTCTTGTCTATTTTGAAATTGCCCCAGATACAAAAAGAGGTTTTATTGTGGATGATATAAACATAATCAGTAATGCAGAAACAACTGAGGCCAGAGACCCCACAGAAGACAACTGAAGCCATAAATGAATGCGATCACTGATTAATGGGCACACAGAGGAGTAAGAAAATTGATGATATTGACTTGGGAAAGTAATATTAGAATTTATTTATTTATTTGAAATGTATAGTTTCAATTTTCAAGTGGTCACAGCAGCCAGGGCTCAGCCAGGAGCCAGGAGCTTCGTATAGGTTCCGTGTAGAAGCAGGTGCCCAGGTACTTGGGGCCATCTCCTGCTTTCCCAAGCACATTACCAAGCAGGTGGATTGTAAGCAGAGCAGCCAGGACAAAAATCAGCTGCTGGCACCATATGAGATGCTGGCATCACAGGCAGTGGCTTAACACATTATACCATAATGCTGCCCCATAGGAAAGCAACCTTTTAAGAATGGGAGATTTATCAACAGACAAGACTACCGTTTAACTGATAGCAAAAAAAGAGGGAGATAAGTGCTGTTGTGGAACTCAAGTGTGAAGGGATATTTCAAGAAGTGAGACTCGCTAGCAAAGGGAAGTGCCTCCAAGATGGCTAATCCCTGAGGCTTGCTGAGGACTCACTGCATACGTTAATTAAGATAGAAACAAGGCTGAAGCACAACAGTATGATCAGAAGAAAATGAAAAGTGGTGGAGGAATGAGAAGCAAACACAAGTATATACACTCTTTCTTGAAGTGGAGCTGAAGAAAAGGTCATTTTATGAGAATACATGGAGTGAAGTATTTGTGTTGGTTCTTGTTTTGGTGAAGAGTAAAGCACATTGTAAACAGGAGAATCCATGTACCATGAAAGTGAAACAAAAAATGTAAAAGAAAAACATTTTTTATTATTATTTTTTTATTGGAAAAGCGGATATACAGAGAGGAGAGACAGAGAGGAAGATCTTCCGTCCGATGATTCACTCCCCAAGTGAGCGCAACGGCCGATGCTATGCCGATCCAAAGCCAGGAGCCTCTTCCGGGTCTCCCACGCGGGTGCAGGTTCCCAAAGCTTTGGGCCATCCTCGACTGCTTTCCCGGGCCACAGGCAGGGAGCTGGAAGGGAAGCGGGGCCGCTGGGATAGAACTGGCGCCCATATGGGATCCCGGGCGTGCAAGGCGAGAACCTTAACCACTTGCGCCACCGCGCCGGGCCCGAGAAAAACATTTTTGAAGATTGGAATGTTTTTCTCTCAAACAAGAGATAGAATAGGAACGATGGATAAAGATTGTGAACAAATGTGAAGGTAAAAGGAAGAGAAATTGAATTTCACACCCAGTAGACATACTTTCCTTTGTTAAGATATTAAATGATCTTGGTCCAAGAGTGCCAGATCTGGTGCACTGGAACAGAAGGTGGTTTTCACTCCTTTATTCATTCAGCAAATGTTTCCAAGTGTCTACTCTGTGCTACCACTGCATGGAACACAGGTACAAAGAAGGCAGGGCTCTTTTGGAGACACAGCAACATAAACAGATGAAGACTGAAAGAGCTTGAAAGAAATCTGCACAGGAACTTTGCAAAGGTGGAGGAGATGCAATTATTTTGAGCTGGAGGATGTCCCCATATGGAAGAGTAGTCAGTTAAGAAGCAGAGAAAGGAATTTCAGGAAGACAGACTAGCAAAAAAGAATCAATAATAATCTCAAGAGTAGTAGCATGGGACATGCAGGAAATGTGCACAATGTTTGCTCTGGCCGCAGTATAGAATATTGGCAGGGATATAGCAGCCAAAACACATGTGAACACGAGGGAGATGATCTTACAGACATTTGCTAAGATCCTCTGGATAAAACAAACTGAAAGAAGTGGTTCTGATAGCAGAATCTGTGGGGGCAATGTGGATTCACCCTGTGGAATTGCAATCTCTGCTGGCTTGCCCAAGAACTGTGGATATGGTCAGGCCTTGCTGGGGAGCTAAGGGTGCTACCTAGCTCGGTTGGGGTTCCCACTGGTGAGAATGGGAGTAGGACTAGGGGCAGCAGGTGTGGCTGTGTATGGCTACAGACTGCACCGGTGCAGGTGTGCACTGGGATGGTGGAGCAACAGATCGGGCTTGACTCCACTCCCCACCGGTACTTGTGAAAGCCAGGCTGGGTGTAGAACAGGCCAGAGTAGGTCTTGACTCCCACTGAATTACGTGAAAGCTGTGTCTGGGCATGGACGAGGTAGCGCTGGGCTACAACTACCAGCAACAAGAACCAGAATGGGTGTGTCTGGTTGAGCACGGCCACTGTTCTAGTCAGGACAGGAGGAGGACAAAGTCAATCTAAGCCCAAGGACAGGGAAGCTGGTGGGGTGTGGGTCACTTGGTCCAGGTCTTGGGGCCTATCTTATTGGTATGTGTTGGTTTTGTGAGCCCTGGGGGTGGGGGCTTCGGTGGGGCTTGGGTCTCCTGTCCCGGGCCCTGGGGTTCGCCTACTAGGTGGATGTCAGGTTTGTGAGCCCTGGGATGTGGGATGTGGCTATGCTTGGGACACCTAGTCCAGGTACTTGGACCTGCCTGCAAGAACATGCTCCTGGCTCCTGGCTTCGGATCGATGCAGCTCTGGCTGTTGTGCTCACTTGAGGAGTGAATCATCGGATGGAAGCTCTTCCTTTCTGTCTCTCCTCTCTGTATATCTGACTTTGCAATAAAAATAAATAAATCTTAAAAAAAGAAAAAAGAACAGTGGATCACAAGTGAGACAAAGGCACGGAGCCAGCAGCAGAAGTCAAAGCAGCAGCCTCACCAAACAGCTCTGGTTATCTACAAACATTTACATATCCAGCATGGTGAGAACTGCAAATCAGCCATTAACCTTTCTGTCACTGGAGTATCCACGTGGTCAAAACTGCCTTTGACTATAAAGATTAACTATTCACTCTAGAGTGAAAATCCTTATTAACATTTATGCTGGGGATAGGATTAGCATCTTCCTGGGTAGCAGTTAAAATAGGCTTTTATTGTGTGTTCAGTGATCCCTGAATAGTCAGAGCAGGATTAGTCTACCCAAATGATTTTTTTTTCAGATAAACAAAGGTAAATGAATGTTTTGAGGGCAAAAGATTTTTACTTCTAACCTTAAAAAAAAAAAATTCTTCCACAATGCTGTATATATCAGTTTTCTCTAAATGGTTTGGGCTTATCATTATAATAGAGATTTCCATATATATTTTGTTCACTAAATATCTAAATGTTGAACATTTGCCAATATAAGCAAAAATTTGCCCATTTTATTATAAGCATAAATAGAAAACAAAAACAAACAACGGAGAGAGAGACACTATGTCTGACCTCACCGAGGAGCCTGCCAATGAGTGAAACAAGCAACATAACAGCTACAAGGGACCAGGGGAAGGAGAAGAGAAGGAAGCAATTCTGATGTCACAGAGAGGTTCAGGAAATTAGAAAAGATAAGGGCTATTAAAACCTACTGTGTGCCAGGTACTTTCTGTCTCTAAACCCGAACAAAGTTATCAATGGGTACTTTCTGGGGCAGATGTCACAGAAGGGTGCAGGTGGGGAGGTATAGCAAAGCAGAGACATTAAAGACCAAAACATCACACAAAGCTGGAATTTAATCAAATTTGCAAGAGTTCTATAGTCTGTGGTCTTTCATCATGTCCTGGCCGCATAAAGGAGGTAGCAATTGTGCTGGAACTTAAAGAAGTAAGACTGGCATGTACAAAAAGATATGCCATGGAGAGGAGTTTACGCAGTTTGAGCAAAAGGACAAAAGATCCCTTGCTGCCAGAGGAGGTGGGGTTCCCAGACTAGTGTCAAGGATCATGAAGTTTGAACTGACTGCCCTTTTTTATGAACAAGAGAAACTGAAGGGATGGATTTGCATTGCCCCTTCCTGCGAACCTTGGTTTACACTGCAGACTGCCCTGACTTTCATTCTCCATTTCTTCTACAGATCCCTTTATTAGTTGTGAATCCCAAATCAAACTTCCTTCCTCTGGAACATTTCATTGATCCCTCTAGGTACTTCAGATCAGCAATAAATAACCATTCATGCCATCAAGGTCGGCCACAACCTCGTATAACCTAGCTGTGTCTTGAGGACTCTCACACCCCGTTTAGCTCTTCTCTTGACTATCTCTGTGGAAGCTCTCCAGAGCTATACTCTACCTTTTATTTTCAATCTGCACTTTCAAATGCACTTCAATCATTCCTGTGACTTTGCTATCTATATGCTAATATTTTTATTTCAAATCTGCATCACCAATCTGAGGTATAGATTCCCCGAGGTTCATACATCCATCTGCAGCTTAGAAGCTTCTATTTGAATAACAAATATTGAAAACTGAACTCAGGCCCACAGTGACGGTTCAGTGGCTAAATCCTTGCCTTGCATGTGCCAGGATGCCATATGGGTGTCAGTTTGTGTTGTGGCTCCTTCACTCCCCATCCAGCTCTCCGCTTGTAGCCTGAGAAAGCAGTAGAGGATGTCCCAAACCTTGGGATCCTGCACCTGCTTGAAAGACCCAGAAGAAGCTCCTGGCTCCTGGCTTCAGATAAGCTCAGCACCAGTTGCTGTGGTCACTTGGGGAGTGAACCAGCAAACAGAAGACCCTTCTCTCTGTCTTTCCTTCTCTCTGTAAATCTGCCTTTTCAATAAAAATAGATAAATCTTTAAAAACAAAAATTGCATCAAAAAACCAAAAAAATGAACTCATATTCTAATTTAAAAACATATAGCAAAATAAAGTTATTAAGGTTTAAATATTTAGGTGGCAAATATTAAACCATATTAGTACTAAAGTCAATGTAGAGAATGCTATGAAACACTGGGATGAACATGGTCTCAAAGTATCAAAAAACTATGGAAAACAAGTGCAGCATCTTTCAGAATTTACACATCACTTTCCTGCCCAGTATTTATAAGCACATATTTTTTTTAACAGATTCAATGTTGTCTTAGATCTCACCATGTACACTTATGAAGTGAAGCGTCTTGACATTTTTTTTTTTTTGAGAAATGTCTGATCATTTCTTTTGCCCATTTTGTTACAGGGTTTTTTTGTTGTTGTTTTGTTTTGTTTTGTTTTGTTTTGTTTTTGCTGTCCCTGGGTTTCTGAAGCTCTCTGTAGATCCTGGATATTAGTCCCCTATCACTTGTGTAGTATGCAAAAATTTTCTCCCATTCTGTTGGTTGCTTCTTTACTTTGTTAATTGTTTCCTTTGCTGTACAGAAGCTTTTTAGTTTGATGCAGTCCCATTTGTTCATTTTGGATTTGATTGTCTTTGCATTAGGTGTCTTTTCTAAGAAGTCTTTCCCTGTTCCCATCTCTTAGAGTGTGTTTTCCTATGTTTTCCTTTGATAGTTTGATAGTTTCTGGGTGTAGATTTAGGTCCTTGAGCCAGTTAGAGCTGATTTTTGTATAATACGACAGGTGCGGTTCTTGCTTCTTTATTCTGGATGCTGCTATCCAGTTGTCCCAACAGCATTTGTTGAGTAGACCAGGTTTTTTACCTGGATTGTTTTCAGTTTTCCTGTCAAAGATTAATTGACTATACATGTGTGGATTCCCTTCTGTGTTTCTACTCTGTTTCACTGATCTTCTCTCTTTCCGTACCAGTACCAGATTGTTTTGATAACCACTGCTCTGTAGTATGTCTTGAGGTCTGGAATTGTGATTCCTCCAGTTTGATTTCTGTTTTTCAGGATAGCTTTAGCTATTCATGGTCTTTTGTGATTCCAGATGAACTTTTGTATCATCTTTATACACAAAATAATCTTACTTGGGGAAGTCTTCACATCTTCATGAAGATTACAGACTTTCCTTTTGTCACTCCATATTTGAAATCTTGGTACGAGGGCTGGTATGGTGGTGCACCAGGTTAAGCTGCATTATGTGACATGAGTATCCCACATTAGATGTACTATTCCACCCATTGTACTGCTTCCCACCAGCTCCCTGTTAATGCACCTGGCAATGCAGCAGATTGCCCAAGAGCCTGGCCCCTGCCACCCACATGGGAGACCCAAATAGAGTTCTGGGCTCCTGGCTTTGACTTGTCCCAGACCCAGCTTTTACAGGCATTTGGAGTATTAATTACTAACAGAATTCTTTCTACTTGCTCTTTCTTTCTGTCTCTCCCTCCCTCTCTCTTTACCTTCCTCTCTTTTTTATGTTTTGAAAAGTTTGTTCAAATTATTTTCCATAATATCGTTTTGTAGGTATAGAGATCCCCACTCCAACTGCCCTTCCTTCTTCCCCACTCTCACTATTCTCTGTATTCCCCATTTTATCACAATAGTATAGTCCTTTGGCAACAGTCACAACTCCAACATTCTGCTGTTGAAATGTATCATAGCATTGTATGTATACGCAATGATAGAAAATCTAGTATCATATCGTCAAGGTATATTTAACAGTTCCATTGGGAGTCCTCCATTTATTTGAGAGCAGAGATGCATACTGTCACCTTCACTTCCAGGTCTACTATTTTCCATTATACAGCTTATTTATAAGAATATATGTACATACATGTTTACCTATATAATCTATTTGTTTCGTATTTTGAGTGAATGTTGCCTTATAACAGAAAGAACATATTATTTGGCTTTTTGAGACTCACTAATTTTACCGAGCAAAATGATCTCCAGTTGGGACCATTTTGTTGCAAATAGTAAAATATAATTCCTTTTAACATGTGTGTGGTATTCCATGGAGTAGACGTACCAGTTTCTTTATTCACTCCTCTTTTGACAAGCATCTGAGTTGTTTCCATGTCTTGACTATTGTGGATTGTGCTGATATAAATATAAGGCTGCAAGTCACTTTCTCACATGCAAATTTCACTTTGAATATGTTCCAAGGAGTGGGATAACTGGGTGATATTGTAGAGCAATTTTCAGTTGTCTGAGCATACTCCATACTGACTTGCATAGTGGCTGCACTAACCTACACTCCCACCAACAGCGGAGTAGGGTACCTTTTATCCTGGCAGGTGCTGTTAGTAAATTTCTGAATGTAGGCCAACCTCAATAAAATTAGGTGGAACCTCAATGTGGTTTTCCTTTGTATTTCCCTGACATTTAGGCAGCCTGAGCATTTTTAAATTTTTCTTTCAGCCATTTGAATTTGTTCTTTTTTGAAATACTGCATGCTCAATTCCTTCACCCATTTATTTACAGGCTTGCTTAGCTCTCATTCAGTTTCTGAAGCTCTTTGTAAGTCCTGAATATTAGTCCCTTATAAGTAATGTTGTGTGCTAAGATTTTCTCACGTTCAGTTGGCTGCTTCTTCACTTTGTTGACTGTTTCCTCTGCTATACAGAGGATTCTTAGTTTGAGGTAATCTCATTCATTTACTTTGGATTTGACTGCCTGTGCTTCTGGTGACTTTAAGAAGTCTTCCCCTATTTCTATATCTTGTAGAATAATTCCTATGTTTTCCTCTTATAGTTAGGTGTTTTCTGGATGCAGATTGAAGTCCATGATCCACTTAGAGCTGAGATTTGTGAAAGGTGGATGTCTTGCTTCTTTTGCACACTGATATCCAAATGTCCCTACAGCATTAGTTGAAGAGACCAGCCGTTTCCCCTGGATTGTTTCCAGTTTTTAGTTTTGTTTAATTTTGTCAAAGATTAGTTAGCTACATGTGTGGGCTCACTTCTGGTGTTTCTATTTGGTTCCATTGATCTTCTCTTTTTCTGTCCCAGAACCAGGCTGTATTGATGACTACTGCCCGATAGGATGTCTATAGGTCTAGAATTGTGATTCCTCTAGTTTTATATCTATTCTTCAGAATAGCTTTGGCTATTTGTGGACTCTTCTGTTTTCAGATGAATTTTTGTAACATCTTTGCCAGCTCTGAGAATATTATTAGGATTTTGATTGGTATCACAATGAATCTCTGTATTACTATCAGCAATATGGACATTTTGATGATGTTGATCTTCCTGATTCAGAAACCTGGTAAATTTCTCAATCTTGTAATGTCTTATATTTCTTTTTTTAATGTTTTGCAATTTTCATCATAAATATCTTTCAGATCATTGGTTTGGTTTGTTCCAAGGTATTTAAGTTTCTTCTCCACTATTTTAAAAGGAACTATACGTACATATTCTTTCTCTGCTATGGACTTGCTTATGTATACTAGGGCCAATAATTTATGTTGATTGGTTTTTACCCTGCTACCCTGCCAAATGCTTATGAGTTCCAAGAGTTTCTTTATTGAGTCTTTTAGTTCTCCTATATAGAGAATCATGTCATCTGAACACAGGGATAATTTTAATTCCTCATGTAAGTTTTGAATTGCTTTAATTTCTTTTTCTTACTTAATAGCTCTAGTGAGGCCTTCCAATACTATATGGAGAAACAATGGTGAAAGTGGACATCCTTGTCTAGGTCAAGATCTTAGTGGAAAATACTGTTGGATTTTACTAAATGCCTTTTCTGCATCTACTGAGATGATAATATGGTTTTCATTATTCATTTTACTGATGTTATATAGCACATTTATTGGTCTGCATATGTTAAACTATGCCTGCATCATCTGTTTGATGTATTGTTGGATTCTGTTGGTTAGTACTTTGTTGAAGACTTTTGCATCTATGTTCATCATGGATATCACCTT
Source organism: Ochotona curzoniae (assembly GCF_017591425.1). Lineage (NCBI taxonomy): Eukaryota > Metazoa > Chordata > Mammalia > Lagomorpha > Ochotonidae > Ochotona > Ochotona curzoniae. The sequence goes on along the minus strand of NW_024466502.1, from coordinate 51,256,936 downwards.
AATACCAAAGCCAGAGACACAACAGATAGAGAACTTCCTCACTCTGTCATTCTGCCTAAAAGCAAAAACCTTGGTAGATTTCCTCCCATAATTCAAAATCAAACAAGGCCTAGAAAGTCAAAAAAAAAAAAAAAAAGCAATTAATCCTTACAGAAAACCCGTGGAATGTGGATGTTAAAAGTTACCTGAGACATCTCAGCAAGATAGGTACGACGTTCATTGTTAGTCCTATGGTAAGCCTGCAGGACAGAAAGAAAGAAAGGAAAGCAATATAAGATGAGCAATAGCAGCAAGACTTTTAGTAAGTTAAGGTTTAACTTAAGTTAAGTCATGGCAGCTTCAAATAGTTTAGTATAGAGTCAAGGCAAACCTTTGATTCTTGCTCCAGTCTAAACGCATAGTCTTTGACTTGATTTTCAAGACTCCTTTTTTGTTTTTCTAGCTGCTTAAGTAATGTATTTAAAGATTCCTGAAAATATAAATAGTAAATTTAATATGATCTCATGTTCTAAACAACCATATGAAATTATTATCGCTTTCTTTCCTCATAAGATTTCATAGTTCCATACTATGCATTTTAAATGTAATAATGAACCTGAACAATATGCCATGCATTGTATTAAGCATTTCCCATTGATTACTTAATTTAATTCTCATTACTACTCGAGTTGGGTTATGATTTCCATTTCACTCTTTAAAGTAAACCTTAGAGGTTACATGACTGGCCGAAGGATAGGTAGCTAATAAATGGTAGATACAGAATTAGACAGCATTTTACTCCAAAGAATACACATTTAACAATTATTATATATATGGCTATTTGTATCATTGCTACCATTGTTAATGAGAATTATAAAACAAAGACATTTATATACTACATATTCTTTCTAACTGTATACTCACATTTTAAGTCAGTTTTTACTTCCTGCTGAAAATTGCTTTAGAGATAGACAAGAACACAGTAAGGCATCAATATAAAAGAAAAACTTTATCACTCCTTTTTCACTAAAAGAGGAAATATGGGCCAGCTACATGGCATGGCAAGTGCAGCCACTCTTGTGATTCCAGCATCCCTCTAGAGCACCAGTTCCTGTTCCAGCTGCTCCACTTCTGATTCAATTTCTTTCTGATGGCCTGGGAAAGACAATGGAAGCTGGTCCAGATGTTTGGCACCTGTCACCTATATGAGAGACCCAGATGAAGTACCTCACTACTGGCTTGGCCTGGCTCAGTCCTGATCATTGTAGGGATTTGGGAAGTGAACTAGCAGATGGAAGATCTTTCTCCCTCTTATCTCTCTGTAACTCTTTCAAATAAATCAGCAAAATTCTTAAATACAAAATTGATTCAATTTTTAAAAGACTTATTCTTTTTATTTGAAAGGCAGATTTTTACAGATATAGGAGAAGGTCCTCCATCCACTAGCTCACACCCTAATTAGCCACAAATGCCAGAACTGAACTGATTTAAAGCAAGGAGCCAGGAGCCAGGAGCTTCCTTTAGTCTCCCACGTAGGTGCAGGGTTCCTAGCCATCCTCCATTGTCTTCCCAGGACACAAGCAGGGAGGTGGATCAGAAGTAGGGCATCCAGGACATGAACTAGCATCCATAAGGAATGCTGGCACCACAGGGTGGAGGAATAGCATGATGCACCACTGCAGCAGCACCTAGATTATTTTGATTACTAGTAATATATATATATATATATATACATACACACACACACACACACACACACACATATATATATATATATATATATATACTGAGTGTTGGGGAATTATTTAATTGCATTGTATTCCAACCTAAGCTACATTTATTTTCTAGAAAATTGTTAAACAAAATGTAAGGAAGCCTTCAGGGAAAAACAGTCATTTATGATAAGGGTTAACTGAACAGAGGTCTTAGTTTGAAGGTACCCTGTAATCCTCTCACAATTCCTCTGATTATCAATGTTGCAATTTATTCCACTACTGTTCTTATGCTTTTAGCTTGAGAAATAAGCTTATTTTTCAAGTCATATATTTTCTCTTTTAATGTCAATATATCCCTCATAAACTCTAGAACTTTGTTTTCTGAATGTTACTTTCCCCAGAACTAACCTATTCCATGTTAGCTTTTTAATAGAGGACCTAAATATATAATATTTTGGGACAAGCACACAGAAGTCCACAAATATGGGAAAGCTTTCTTCTATATTTCCTCTACTTGACTATTATGTCATGGAGGGGAAAAACTTGGTCGAGACTTGGGAGAGAAGGTCTGGTGAAGAGGCATACAGGTGGTACTATGGAGTGGGAACAAAGGGTAAGAGCTTTATATTTCACAGAAATTCTCACTATACAGTGCCCATTAAAGAAAAGCCACAAAATCTAGATGGTTCAATGACTTGGTTAGGAGATACTGTCCAGCTTCTACCTGGGTCACCTTGAACAACGACCTGGTGAGCACAGTAACCACAATGAGATCCAAACTTAGCATTGGATACACAGCATGAGTTCCTTCCCACCAAGGGAGTGCTAGTACTTGTGCTGTTCAGTGTCAGCCAGAAATATCATCACAATTCCCTGAAATGTTCCCCACCTCTCAAAGAAATCAACAGCCCCTTGGGGGAGAGTTAATTATGTACAATGCTTTCTACCCTAGAAGAAGCAACAACCCACCCTTAGGTGTGCTCCTGCTTAAAGTTTTAGCTTTCCTATCCACAGTGCTTCCCAGCCAGCAACATATTTTGGTAATATATTAATTCTGAGAGGGGAAGACTTGTTTTACTTAGTTTAAAAATATTTAATTTTTGAATTCCTTTTTGTTAGTATTTTAATTATGTATATTTATAGGATGCATTGTGATAATTCAGCATATATATTTAATGAATGATTACCAAGTCAGGTTAGTTAGCAATTCTAATTCCTTAAATACCTAAAATATTTTTTATTAACACTTAATAGCTATGTATGTCTATGGAGGTATAGAGTGGCATTTCAATACATGTGTTCGATGTGTTCAAATCAGAATAACTAATATTTCCCTCTCCTTCAACTGATTTCGCAGCCTTAAAGTTTCCCCCTTCTTTTTTTTTTTTTTTTTTTTCTGTTGTAAGCTATAGTTACCTTACTTCGCTGTAGAACATGGGATTTAGATTTTTTGTTTTTAATCTTAAAAGCTTACTACCTTTTTTCAGGGTGATTGATTGAATCACCAGCTGGCTGATGTTCAAAACTGGCTCTAAGCATACGACTTGAAGACAGGGTAGGGCTGGGTAAGTTAAGCCCTTGTTGCAAAACAAGTTACACCATCACTAGAAGACAACTTATACCCATGCTGTAGAAAGCCAGGTTCCTTATTGTTAGACTTGTTTTCAGAACCTATTCTATGATTATAACACTGGACACTGAAACATACTTTGGGAACTTGCTACTGAAACTTACTGTGTTATATTTGTGACTTCAGATGAATTCACCAACTGGTCTTAGTCCAATGGGCCCAAAAGGACGTAAGTGCTAAACCTATTTATACCTGGGTTGTAATCACCTTTATGTTTTTACTTACACTCTGAGAACACGAAAGAAGTACTTTCATCAAGGACTTTCACATTTGAGACCTTTTCTGAAAGGCAATAGAAAGTAGCAGAGCAGAATATCTAACCCATGGGCCATGGAAATCCAGTGAAATCACTTGGTCTGGACCTGACAGAGCAGCTGCAGGTACAGCTTGAAAGTCAATAAACTTACAGCAGGCTAATTTTTAAGTTGATAACTTTGATGGCCCACTAAGGATATTATAGGATCCCCACTCTGAATAGAGGAATAATTGCCCATTCCTCTGGTTTTGTCCGACTAAAACCCATCATGTAAAGTGACTTATGTTGACACCTGAACCTCCCCTGCTATCATTATCTTCTGTTACTAGAAAAGAATGTCCAAGACTAGTAATTTATAAAAAAGTCAATTCTCTCACAGTTGTGGGAGATAGAGGTCCAAGATCAGGTGTCTGCACTTGGTGAAATGCCCTGTGCTGCTTCAAGACATGGTGGAAGAGTTGAAGAGAAACAGACATTGCAGAAGAGACAAAACACAAGTGGTGGCCTTACTTTATAATAACTCAGTCTTGTGGGTCTGGCGCAATGGTTCAGTTGGCTAATTCTCCCTTTGCAAGTGCCAGGATCCAGATGGGTGCTGGTTCACGTCCTGGCTGCTCCACTTTCCACCCAGCTATCTCCTTGTGGCCTGGGAAAGCAGTGGAAGATGGCCCAAAGAATTGAGCCCCTCCACGTCCATGTGGGAAGACTCAAAGAAGTTCCTGCCTCTTGGCTTCAAATCAGCTCAGCTCTGGCCACTGTGGCCACTTGGGATTGAATCAATGGAAGCAAGATCTTTCTCTATTTCTCATTCTCTCTGTAAATCTGCCTTTCCAATAAAAATAAATAAATCTTTAAAAATAAACTCACATTTATGTTTCCACAAACTAAGGTCCCCTCTACATGACTTTCTCAACTTTCAACATTACCCCACCTCCCAACATTGCAGCAATAGTAGAGAAATGTAAATGTGAATTTCAAAGAAAAAAAAAACTATATTCAAAGCACAAGACGTTTGTTACATGTCCTTTAATCTCATGTGGGTGAAGGTTCACTATCCTTTTTTTCCTTCTCCCCATGGTGGATTGTACTCAAGGGTACACATCATGGAAATGTAGCAAAAATCAATATGTTCAAAGGTGGAAACAGAGAGAAGTAAGCCCTCATGCATGCACTACAAGGATGGACTCACAATGAAATAAATGACAACCTGCTACATTGATGGGAGACATCTCAGTGGCAATATGATGGATTTGTGAAAACTCACGCAAGACACCCATCATAAGACTGGAGGGGAGATTAGTGGGGAGAGAAGGGAACTTGGTGAGGGGAAAGGGAGACCCCGGTGCCAACTAAACTATATATTTAAAAAGGATTGTTAAATGTACAATCTTTGTGAAGATATTTAATCTCTGCATTAAAATTATGTCATAAAATTTTAAAAATAAGACAGGAGGAAGGTGAGTGAGGATCTTGGGCAGGAGGGAGGGGAGAATGGGAAGTATCACAAGGATTCCAACTCTGCAATTTGAAATACATGAAATGTGTTCATATTACACAAATGAAACAATTTTTTAAAGGAAATGAAGATAAATATCTTTTATGGTCAGCCTGAATGTCATATAATGCAGCCCACATCTAATGCATAATGAATACTCCCATAATTGTGCCAGTACCTAATGAACAATAAATGCCTCCATTTCCTTTTGGGTGTGGAAAATATTGGTGTACCTGAAGTTCAATCTCATACAACCCCTTGTCCAGTTGTCTTGGACTCTTAATATGTAGTCCAGAGATTAGTTCCAATACCTGTTTGAATGAACATGCTACTAGCCTTAAATGACACCTAGGAACTCAAGTCTTGCTTCCAACATGCCCTTAATCATAGCTCAAGACTTCAACCATGAACACTTGAAGAGCTCTAAAGGGAAAAAAAGTGACTGGATGGCTGAGGGTTGATGCATACTGGCTAGTCCTATTTAGTAACTATACAGAATTATTCATATCTGAGAAATATATTCTGGGCTCTGTACCTTGTATAAAAGGATCATCTCATAGTAAGTCCATTATTTGCATCTATCCCTGGACCTGCCAGAGCAGGTCCTTGACAGAGATGGGTAGAAAAGAGATACTCTGGGTGGCCACTCTATCTAAGGTCCTCACCCTCTGGAGTAATGAGCTCTGATAACATGAAAGGCAGTGAAAACATCTTCACTATGGAACATACGTTTGAAATGGGGCAAAGCACAATTTTTGGAATAAAAGGAGTTTTCTTCTGAAAGAAGACACAGGAATGCTGATCAAATCAAACAAATGTGGCTCTACAAAGATAATTTTAATAACCTGCATCTGGCCATGTCATGTAGCTCTTAGAATTGGGGAAAGGCAAGATGAGTGGAACTACACAGTTTAAGGAACTGTGTGAGGTTGTGGGATTGAATGATTTATTTATACTTTAGTCTCCCAAACATACTGGTAGTCTAGGACTAGAGTAAACATGCATTAAACATACTTTAAAAATTAATGCCTAAACTAATAACTGATAATTTCGTTTAACTTCATCTATGTCTCATATTGTCACAGGTTGAATTTAAAAATAGTCAAGTAAAATTCTCTCAGCTCTTGATGGTCATGGTTTATGATACCACATCTGTTAAAGCAAACAAAAAAGAATGGACGCAGCTGATTTACATCTCCACGAAGCAAACCTGCAAGGTAAGGGGTTTTAGGGCCCATGCTCGGAAATACAGCTAACTCACCAAACATTTATTCTTTCTTAGAGACTTTTTTGGTAATTATTAAGAGTTTTAAATTTTCTACTGAGAATATAATTAGGCCAGCTGAAACAAAGCAAATTATAGCCTCTCAAGATAATATGATAAAATGAAGCCCTCAGAAGGGATGATTCCCCACTATACATATTTAACATCCTTGTTAAAATATAATCAGGTGATATTTCTCAGGCAAGTGCTATTCATCTTTGAAAATTAATTACGTACTGGCAACATGAGTGGCCTCCAGCTCCCTTACCCCAAATATTGCTGCAGAAGAAAATTTTTTTAAAAGCCAAACATACATAAAAGGCTAAATGGAGTTATGTTATAGAAAATAAAACCTTTGTTATATAAACTACTGACATATGAAGAACTCTGGATGGACAGAGAGTGAGGAAATTAATTCAAAATTATACTATGTGAATTCCTTATCATAAGGATTCTCAGATTAGGCTACCACACAAACATGAATCAGTAACATCATTTGTTAATATAGTTTGTTTATATCTATAATGCATGTATACATATGAAAGAGAATCTAGTTCTTTCAAATATTGTTTAAACCAGAAAATGCATTCTAAAATCTAAAAGAAATTATCTCGCAAGTAACCCACTGGAATACAAAGTGTGGTTTATTAACTATGACCTCAACAAGATCCAAAATTAGGAATACACAGAAAAATGTACAAGGTAACAGTACAAGTTCAAGGCAATAGGATATTAAATGATAAAATGTTAAGCACAGATAGTAAAGGCTTCACAAGCTCTAAAAAGTGATTTATCTTGGGCCCCTGCATCCATGTGGGAGACCCAGAAGAAGCTCCTGGCTCCTGGCCTCAGATTGGCTCAGCTCCAGCCACTGCAGCCATCTGGGGAGAGAAACAGCAGATGGAAGATACTTCTGTCTCTTTTCATTGTAAATTTGCCTTGCAAAAAAAAAAATCTTTTTTTTAAAAAGAAAGAAGGAGAAAGAGAGAAAGGGAATCAACACAGGCTACAACATGTAGAGTCACCCAAATTGAAGGACTTTGGAAGGGGCAACATAGGGTTGGACTAGTATTATTGGCATCAGATTAGGCTGCCACCTGCTATGTAAGCATCACATAGGAGCAGCAGTTCAAGATATGGCTGCTCTGCTTCCAATCCAGCTCTCTGTTAATATGCTTGGGAAAGCAGTGGAGGATAACGTAATACTACCATCCATGTGGGAGACCCAGATGAAACTCCTACATTTGGTGTGATCCAGCCTTGGATTTGTGGCCACTTGGGGAATAAAGTAGCAGACAGAAGACTGCTCTTTGTGTCTCCCTCTCTGTGTGTAACTTTGCCTTGCAAATAAATAAATGTATATTTTAGGAAAACGAAAAGAGGAATGCAGGAGAGACAGGAAGGACAGCTGCTGATGGGTGCAGCACTTGTGGCCATGCTGGGGAGAAGCCAGTATCTTCTATTACAGCAGGTGCATCAGTTCTTACCAGGGAAGGATGTGCCACTCTGAATGCCCAGAGCGCCCAGAGGAAATTTCAGAGTCAACCTTCTTAGGAGTATCTATGCAGATTTCTGTCAGTTATCAGTATCCCTGTTCATACCCATCACAGCCCTGCCCTTCACTTAACGGAACTCCCTGGGCTAAATAGTTAAATAGCTCAGGAGCTTTGAAGCTTTCACACATATGATCTCAGCCTGTTGTTCTGCTCATCCTTCCATGGCTGGTACACACAGGCTACAACCTAAACATGTTTGTTAATTTCTAGTCAATCATGATCCTTGCGCAGGCTGTCAATAGAACGTACAGTAACTCCCCCCTTTTCCTGGTACCAACATTATGGCTTCTTCCAGACTATTCCCTTCCACTACAGTTTTTCCATGTGACCATAAGTGAGACCTTTAATACTTGAACTGCCATCCTGGGCCATGAGATATTGTTTCATCTACCAATCAGAACAAGATCTTTTGCCAGCAAACAGAGATTGAACCAGCCACAAATCCCTATTGTATCTGAATTCCTCCTTTCACACTCAGCACTCCTAACTTTGGCCCTAGTCTTCTAAGAAACAAACATCAAGATTAAATTTGCAAAAATCATCTTATTTAATAAAATCAGAGGAAGCAGGCAGGGGCAGAATATATATCTGAATGTTAATGATGGGGAAAAGGAGGAAGTGGGCTGGAAGTGGAAGCATTTAGACTATAATGAACTCTAAAAAGGTTTGCCAAAAGGCCCAGCACAGTAGTCTAGCAGCTAAAGTCCCTACCTTGAATGCACCAGGATCCCATATGGGCACCGATTCTAATCCCAGCAGCCCCACTTCCCATCCAGCTCCCGACTTGTGGCCTGGGAAAGCAGTCGAGGATGGCCCAAAGCCTTGGGATTCTGCAGCCACGTGGGAGACCTGGAAGAGGCTCTGGGCTCCTAGCTTCGGATCAGCTCAGCTGGATTCCAGACCCCACACTGGGGTCTTCAATCATTAATCTTCTTATCCTGGGAAGTCTGGGAAGTGCAACTGTCTTTTCTTCAGGGCTTTAAAATACTTCAACTGCAGAATTCTGCTACCTCCTAACCTGTAAGGTATTCTTCCAAATTACGTGGTGTCCCCATACATCCACCTCTTGCCCCAACCCTATCGATAGGGCAGGGAAAGAGAGATCAGAGTTATATTATTCAGAGTATTTTAATGTGATCCCATCATCCTTATACCTTTCTACCATAGTCCAGAGAACTACTGCATTTTAAGTGTATTCTGGCTATTTGGGAGACAGTGGGGTCCCAGTAACTAAATATTCCATGTATATGTGTTCAATGGGGCTTCCAGGTTTAAGCTTCATCCTCGCCCTGGCTTTCTTCTATCTGTTTTATGGTTCTTCTCTGGGGATACTTTGTTGTTGCTCCCTCAAATCTCATTGGTATTCTTCCAGCAGGTAGCCTTCAAAAATGGGTTTGAATCTTCGACCTGCTGAGATTTCCTTTTCTAGTTATGCATTCATTTAAATTATCAATGGTCATATTCTTCTGTGAATAAGTACCATATTCAAATCTAAAAATGTGAGCAGAGCATTGGATACCTATTTTTAACTTTTTTTTTTGATACTTCAGAATCAACTTTGCCAAAACAATGTTACAGTTTTACTTGCAAAAATCACACCCCAATAAAACCAATTTTTAAAATGGTAGCATGAATATGCTTCAAGTTCACATGAGCTATTTTCATTTGGTTAGGTGGGAGTATTTTAGAAATTTTGCACATGAGAAAAAGGGTGTGTAAAAGCAAACACACACACACACACAATGATGAACAGTAGTACTCACTGAAAAAAAAAATTCTTAAAAGAGCCCAAGTACCAGACACAAAACATCTCCCTTGACTTTTTCAACTAAAATATTTGGCTAAGAGGGCACATCTTTAAAATACAATGATACTAAAACTTCAGTAATGTTTCTTTGACAATTTTATACTCAAAACTATGAATGCAGCTCTTTCATTTGCATGTATTAATGACGTAAGTCTGATACACAACCTGTAAAAAATGTGTTCAGTAGTGACTGTATTTCAGATGTGGACCCCTGGCTGAGTCTATTTCTTCATTACCACCCTCAGCCTCTAGACACTCGTCTCCCAGGCTTGTATCTGTCTTGTTTCCTGTAAGTTCAACATGGTGGTGCACTGCAGTGTATTGCATCTGCTTGGCCTCAGGATGGTGGCCACAGTCATTTCTAGCTGGTGTGGCTCCAAATTCCTGAGACCCGACTCACTCTCCTTTCCCTGCACCTGCACCCTGAGCTGTCTTTCAGGGACACTATGCTTAGAACTTACACTGGAACTCAAGAAATCAGGGTGACTCATTATGGCAATTTCATGTGGATCAGCTCAGCATACCAATAAATTATGCTGGAGAGAACAGAGTCTGGATTTCACAAAAACTGCACCAGTCATTAAATACCCTGATCCATGAGCAGCAAAATATTTAGGATTATCCATTTGTAAATTTATTATATGTGCCAGAAATTTATAGAGATTATTAAACTATGTTTCATTTCAGATTTTGATACCTTAATTGTACTGACTCTAAAAGAGCAGGTTATCTTAAGATTTTCTCAGAGTAGCAGACATTTTTCGTGCCATCATTTCCAATTCACTAGAAAACTCATAACTTTGTTACTCATCTCCCCAAGGAGCCCTTTTTTCTGTTTATGTTATCAGTGGACATACACTAGAAAGCACAACCGGGATCTAAATAAAAGACTCCACTGAAAATTAACCAAAGGAAAGGAAAGATGCACACAAATTAATTCTACTATCATGAAATAGATATTTTGTTTTTGGTACGAATGAGTTCTTTCCATTCTACGTTGTATAACATTTCACTTACATTCTTAAAGGGTCATTTTCTAAGAGTAAATTGAGGCAACAGGTAAAAAATAGAAAATCTCATGAAATTACTTACAAGTCTGAAGTAAAATATATTTAGGACCAAAAAAACTTAAGTCTCAACTCCTTTATCACAAGCAAAAATGAAGCATTATTTTTTTTAAAAAGTAATAGATTTGCTAATGAACACACACAAGGGAAAGAAAGCTAATTGAAAAAATTTCCACTTAGTACTTTCAAGAGAAAAATACAAGAATACAATATAGTTAATCACAGCTCCCAGATATACAGTACTTTTCTTTTTTTTTTTAAAGATTTATTTTTATTATATTTTATTGGAAAGGCGGATATACAGAGAGGAGAGACAGAGAGGAAGATCTTCCGTCCGATGATTCACTCCCCAAGTGAGCCTCTTCCGGGTCTCCCACGCGGGTGCAGGGTCCCAAAGCTTTGGGCCGTCCTCGTCTGCTTTCCCAGGCCACAGGCAGGGAGCTGGAAGGGAAGCGGGGCTGCCGGGATTAGAACCGGCGCCCATATGGGATCCCGGGCGTGCAAGGCGAGGACTCAACCACTTGCGCCACCGCCATCGGGCCCAGATATACAGTACTTTTCAACAGACATCCTAAATAATGAAATTCCAGCATTCTGAATGCTTAAATACCAACTGCCCCCTTGTGGACAACACTGTTATTAAACTTTCATAGGAAATCTTTGAGAGTTGAGGCTGTTATTTGTCTCCAACCTGATCATTCTGATCTTTGGGAAGAACAGATTTGGTGACGTCTGCATCATAATATAGGAGAAGAAGTCTCAGATTGATTCTACAGACCCACTAAGCCTGATGGCCACTGGAAATTCCACTTCTTGCTTTGTTTATACCACATTCTTGCAAAGCCAAAATCCCCTCACCAATGCTTTTTATTATATGGTTGATTTATCACCTTAGTATATTTTATTTTATAGATTTTTCTATTTGAAAGGAAGTGAGTCAGAGGAAGAGGGAGATCCAGAGAGGGGAAAAGAGAGCAAGTTCAGCACCGGTTCACTCCCTAAAATAACTGTAACAGCCATGGCTGGGCCAGGACAAGGCCAGGAGCTGGGAATTCAACCTGGTTCTGCCCAAGCAGATGTCGTAGGAATCAAGCAGTCAAGTCATGATCCACTAATTTCTCACATGCATTAGCAAGAAGCTGGATCAGAAGTGGAGGAGCTAGAACTTCGATATGGATGCTGGCACCACAAGTGGGGGTTTATTTCACTATGCCACAATAATAGCCTCTCACTTCACTTTGAATAAAATATATTTGTAACTATAGATTACATTCTGAGGTCATCAATTTTAATGCCCAGTTATCTAAATATATATACACATAACTTTAAAAAAAAAACACAAAATTTCTAAGAGTTCTAGATGTAGAAATGACCAGAGCCCAGTGGGAGCACAACTAATAGGATATGTGGCAAGGTCCTAAGACGATACTTGTTCAAGGCCCTCTGTGACAATATGGTAAAAGATCTGAGCCACTATAAAGGACAGAAATGAATATGACAGGAAAACAGCAAGGGTGATCAAATTATGGAAATCTATGTGTGAAATACAAAATGGATCAATATGGAGACCAGTTTGAGAATCTTGTTTCTGTGGAAGGTCAGGTACATGATAAAGGATCCAATGGTTAAAAAAAAAAAGCAAGGAGAAAGGGCTTCTGGTCTACACCATGGGTGACACTATAGAAGGGAATCTGGAAAAGTAGCCAAAATCCAATTTCAAAAAGTCAATCCATTAAAGAATCAATTTGCAAACAAGTCAGTTTTTTAATGATTCCAAATTTACAAATTTACCAAAATTTTGGCTTCAAAGTGAACTTTGGCTTTCATAAATAAACATAGGCCTGAACATATTCATTTGCTAAATATATTTTTCAATGATTGTACCACACACTCAGCCATTTCAATCAGTCAAGTTTTATCCAATTCAAGATTCCTTAAAATGCAATTAAACAATCATAATATTCATGGACTGGAACTTCAGCAACCTAAATTCTTTTGAATTCACTTATTACAAATTAGTCAAAAGTCCTACAATAAATGTTTAAAATTCAGCATTTTCCTTTAAAAAATGGCTTTGCCTATCAAAAGACAGAGAGAGAGAGAGAGAGAGAGAGAGAGAGAGAGAGAGAGAGAGAGAGAGAGAATGAGTCTTCCATCCTCTGGTTCTTTTCACAAATGGCCACAATACCCAGGTCTGGGTCAAGTGAAAACTCTGATCTCTCTCATGGTTGACAGGGGCCATCCTTCTGCTGTGGTCCTAAGCACTCCAGCTTAAACTGGGACCCTAACATGGGATGGCAGCATCACAAGCAGCGACTTCACGTACTACACCATCACACCTGCTCCAAGATGAAGCATTTTCCTAAATAATGTTCTTCTGTTGCTGTGCCTTCTACCCCATGCCTCCCATGACCAGCTAGTCTTGGTGGCTTTGAAAGAAGGGGTTGATACTGTATGCATCTTATGGACAGAATATATTCATGAGGGAGGAATATTCCCAAGGCAGTCTAGGTATAATGGAAAGTAAGGGTGGGGGGTTGCATACAAGAACAAAGAAATTGTGGCTATCACTTCTGTAATTTTTGCCTCTTATTATTTATTTCAGAAATACTGGACAAACTGTAGATTTGGAATGGGAATGTCTTTAGCTAAATCCACACAGAGAAGCATCATATTTGAAAATTTTCAAATGTGTACAGTTCATGATTTTAAAATTCTATATCTACCTATGCTTAGACCAATAGTTTTCAATTTTTGGTGTACATTATAACTACCAAATTGTTGATTACGATTATAGAGGTTTGATTCTATTATCAAACTTTAAGGACCACTGCCTTAATGTGGGGCAGCAAGCTACCACTCCCTCATTTTGTAAACCAAGGTTGGTTAGACATAGTCAATCAACATCATCCATGGCTCTTTTTGTACTTAAACAGCAGAGTGGAGTCGCTGAAACAGAGATCAAAGATCATATGGTTACAAAACTGAAAATATTTACAATATGTCACCGACAGAAAAGCTTGCCAATCCTAGAAGAACATTTTGTCCTGGAACACATGTATCAGCATGTTTCCTGTGACAATGCTTGTAATAGTGAGATTTTTTTAAAAAAAGATTTATTTTATTTTTATTGGAAAGTCAGATATACAAAGAGGAGGAGAGACAGAGAGAAAGATCTTCCATCTGATGATTCACTCCCCAAGTGAGCGCAATGGCCGGTACTGCGCCAACCCGAAGCCAGGAGCCAGGAACTTCCTCCAGGTCTCCCACACAGGTGCAGAGTCCCAAGGCTTTGGGCCGTCCTTGACTGCTTCCCCAGGCCACAAGCAGGGAGCTAGAAGGGAAGTGGAGCTGCCGGGATTAGAACCGGCGCCCATATGGGATCCCAGCGCATTCAAGGTGAGGACTTTAGCCTCTAAGCCACCGCCATCGGGCCCCCACAGTGAGATTTTTAAAAAATCTACAATGTACATTTTAGAATAAACATGGCTTCAATTAATAAACATATATGTAAGAATATTGGAATAATATATAATAGGTAAAAATTACTAAGTCTTTATGTATTAACAGATATAGTAAAAATCAATAAGAAAATGACATTTACTGTATACTTTCAGAAACATTTCTAAACAGATAATACATGTATAAATATATGTAGAAATAAACTGGAATGACATACCAAGTCTACAATAACACTTAGTTTATTGTATAAAAGAAAGTATAAATACAGAGACAGGGAGAAGAACAAAAGGGAATTCAACTCTATTTCCAAAAAAAATTTTTTTAAATACCTTTAGTCAAAAAAGTGACAGAGACTAACATAACTATGCACTGGAGTATATGTTTGTTTGCCATAACAAATTCTATGGGTCATGCTTTATTCAAAACTCAAACCAGAAACAAGCTAAAGCAATAAAATGTAGGAATGTTAAATAATAAAATGTTAGCATCCCAATGCATGAAATACAGCCTTTAAAAAGGTACATGAAGAAAACATAAGACATAATTTAATTGTCCTGATTAGCAGGATTCAAATGTGTCTTTGGAATTAGGTTACATTTTATTTAAAAAAAACAAACAAAAATAACAAGTGGTTGTGTCCCTGGTCAGGATATCTACTTTCTTTGTAGCAATAGCTGGGTTTGTGTCTGGAGTTTGGTTCCCAGCTCTAGCTTCCTGCCAATGCTGAGCCTGGTGATAAAAGGCCTAGATTGAGTTCTGGCTTCAGCTGCAGCCTGGCCCAGCCACAGCTGTTGTAGGCTTTGGGGAATGAATGTGGGCATTAGTGGATGTGCTGTTCTCTCTGTGTAACTGTGTGTTTGTCTCTCTCCCCCAAGCAATTTTCTTTAAAAAGTAAACCATAGGGCCCGTTGTGATAGCGTAATAGTTAAAGTCCTCGCCTTGCATGCACTGGGATCCTATATGGTTGCCTGTTCGAATCCCGGCAGCACTGCTTCTCATCCAGCTCCCTGCTTGTGGCCTGGGAAAGCAGTAGAAAATGGCACCCTGCACCAGCATGGGAGACCAGAAAGAAGCTCCTGGCTTCGGATTGCCTCAGCACCAGCTGTGTGGAAACTTGGGGAGTGAACTATCGGATGGAAGATCTTCCTCTCTTTCTCTCCTCCTCTTTGTATATCTGCTTTTCCAATAAAAATATATAAATCCTTAAAAAAAAGTAAAACATAATCCAAAAAAGAACTATGAGTAGTAAAGGTGTTTGATTTTTGATTTTTAAATTGTTCTTTTTATTTGCCTTTTATGTTCCACATAATATCAAGATAATGCACATTTTTTGCCCTTCATTTTAAATGAGCTTATGTGGCAGACAAAGCTAATTGCATACCCCACATCCATTCTCTTCGTCATACTTAGATGCTCAGCAAAACACTGTCTTTCCCAGCCTCTCCTGCATATGGAAGTGGGCTCATGACATTGTCCTGGTCTAGGAAATATGGAGGGGAACTGCTGGGCGCAGCATCTAGCAAAACTCTTTGAAGGGAAGTCAATTTCACAGGCCTTCCTCTTTGCCCTCCTCTGTTCATCTACTTCTTTCTTTGAGAATGTGAAAATATATTTTCAAGTGTAAAAGTGAATCAGTTATTTTATAAGCACAGGGTCAGGGGCTATTCACTACAGAATAGATTAGAAAGTCAGGAGGAGCCGAGACACCTGCAGGTGTTCTAGAGCCACTTCAACAACCCTAGACTTCCTACACACAAAGAAAAAACCCAGAACTTCATATCTTAACTTTTTAAACTATTCCCTTTCATTAGACTGAATGCTATCCTTAACTGATATACCTTGTTACAAAGAAATTTTAACAAATTATGCCACTAAATATTTTCAAAGTGACATATGGTCTATGTTACTTCCAGATGAGAAAGTGAACCTCAAAAATACTAAAGGTTCCAACTAGCCTGTGCCAGGACAGATGCAAACTTAAGTGAATAATTTTTTTCCAAATACTAAAATCAAATATAAATGATTGTTTGAAAATAATTTAGTAATTCATGTTTCTTATCAGATAGCATTTCTAAAACTTATATATACAGTGCTTAAAACTTGTGTTCATACCTTTTATTAACCATAAGAAAATCTGGTTTTTGATGTTACTCAAAATTACTATTCAGAACAAATGATATCAATTTCATATAGGTTTACTGTCTCTAAAGATCAAACAATCCACAAGAAGTATAATCAGGAAATTTGCAAATAGTGTCTGATTCATACTTCAGTCAGCAAAAGCAACTGATTTAAGCCCTTTCTCTAATGATCAACTTAAGAGGAGATTTAAAATGTCGGTATTGCACAAACAATATATGTTTGCAAATAGAGTTGGTTTCTAACAAAGGGTAAGCCTTGGAAAATCTTCTCTCCTTACATAGGAGGAATCTGTCAGCCAGTTACAGGATGTTTGGCCAGTAGCTGCTGCTGTTGCCACCAACTCTAGATTCCTAATCACTACTGCTCGGACAAACTTCTCCTGGCTCCCATGGTTTAACAAAACCCAAACCCTTGCGCTGGCGATGCCCAGAGAACAGAGAGAACACCTGCAGGAGAGCCTGGACTTCCATTCTCTTTCCTTTCTTTTTGTTTTCTTGTCCTTCAGTCCTTTACTGAAGGGAAATACAAGTATAATTCTCTGCCTCTGGATTTAAGCTTCTTGGAAAACCACTTTCTTCAGTAATGACGCAAATTCATCAAGGAAAAAAAACTGCCCACATGAATATGTTACAGGTAGCAGCCAAAGAACCATTTACAAGCTCCTAAGATATATTAATACAATGTTTTACCACATCATATCAACATTTGTTGGATTCTGCATGAGGTTAGTGATATCCAGTTTCTCTAGCTGGGGTTTAACTGGGGCTAGGGCCGGGTTAACAAGGGGCAGGTATCCAGAATACTTTACATTCTGTAGGTAGTAGTTTATATTGCCTAGACAATATTAAAATTCTATCTGCAATTTTAAAAAGGGCACTATTCTAAAATCATTCAAGCAGCAATGTCTGCCACCAGGTGGAGATATGACTCTGGCGGAAGGGGTGGAGATGGGAATTTCAGTTTTTCCAATTAAAAATACACATACTTTTCAGACTACCCAGACATAGAAATGAGGATATTTCAGGGTGGAAATAACAGAGAAGGATGTAAAAGGACCTATTTCTCCTTGATTCATTATTAGCAAAATAAATAAATAAATAAAACAAACAAAGCAAGCCATGCCTCTCCTTATCTGAAGATTTGCAGTTATCTGGTAGATGGCAGTGATGTCAGGCACCCTTCTGTTAGGGTGCAGTAGAATGGCTGTAGTGATATTTTAATAAAGCCCCTCAAAGGTAAGGGACCATAATGATCCATTCTGGCATGCTAAACCTATGACCTTGAAGACCATGACAAGGACAATAGGTACAGGCAATGTCTGAGGTTCAAGGCATATTATATTAGCAAAAGAGAGCCAGGTAGCTTTGAAATAATTCCCAACAAACAACATAATAAAGTTTGTTTCTCCAGATTTTTTCCAGATACCTAAACATCATTAATTTTTATTATAATAAATAATTCTATATAAATATATAATTATATGAGTGTGACACTTACTGCTAAACTTTTTTTAAACCTAAGAGAAAGTATTAAACATCTGCCAACTTTAACACACACACACTACAGATTTGATACTTTGAGAAGCGACGGACACATTCATCATCTTAATTGTGGTGGTAATTTCATGCTTCTATACACATGTAAAACTCAGACTGTACTTTAAATATGTGTGGCTTAGTATATGTCAAGTGAAACTCAATAAAAGTGGAAAAATTTTTAAATAACCAAGGTATAACAAATAATAATGATCTTTTTAAAGGCTTGCAGTTATTCAGAGTGGTCTGTAAGTGGTACGGTCTCCAGGACCCACGGTTCTACATATAATTATTTCAAAATTCTTTGTTGCCATTTCTGACAATCATTATAGAAAGGCCCTTGGGTTAGGCCAGCATGGTATGAAAAAAAAAATAATGCAGACTGTTTTAGGATAGTCTGGCTCTATACTTCTGGGCTTTGTGCCTTAGTAAATCCCTTCATCTCTTTGAAGCTTAGTGTTGCATATAGTAAATGGAATAATATACTTAATCTGACAAGGGTCTTGCAAAACTGAGATAAAAGACATTAATTTGCATATTATGTATGTTTAATTAAGAGAATATACACCGTAACATACAAAACAGATTAACCTAAATCTTTTCTTAGGGATTAAAATGAACCTCAAAGAAAAAAGATGCCACTAAGGGAAACCAAAAGGAAAAGTAGATAGACCAATGAGATTTCAGGTTTATTGTAGAGCAATTTTATGGCTTTTCTCTTGAATTTCATGCATATTCTATGTGTCTGTGTGATTATGTATGAATGTGCACATGAGTGTGTGTATTTGTACATGTGTATTTCTGTTTCACAGGAACAAGAATGGAATGTTTTTAGGCAAATTTGGAAGCATAAAAAATGGACACACTTGGATTTCCCAACTAGCCAAACTACCAAAATTCCTTGTCTATCATCTTGCCTGCTGGTTCCAACACCAGCATCCCTGCTCAGCTCTAGAGGAAAGATTCAACAGATAGCCCTATAAGGTTCACATTTGGGGAACAGCTCTCCTGAACAAAGTATTTAATCTAGATATTAACATTTGTTGGAAACTATCTAGAATAAAAAAGTAAATAACTTTCTTTGATAATCCTTCATTCATAGCAATCTTTTACTCACCACTGGCATTCTTTCATAGGCACGGATAGAAGAAAGTCTGTCTAAAATAAAGAACATATGAGAGGATCTGTATTTTATCAGGCCTTTCTATCATTTTTAAAATATTTAAAAGTCATGTATTATTTATTTGAAAGCCAGAGAGATATGAAGAAAAGCAGACAGATATGTATCTTTCATCTATTAGTTCATTCCCCAAATGCCTGCAACAGTTGAGTCTTGGCCAGGCTGAAGCCTGCAGCCAGGAACTCAGTTGACCATACCCAATTATTATCTGACTCACCACCTGCTGCCTCCTAGCCATCAGCAGGACCCTGGAATCAGAACAAAAGCTGAGATTTTTAGTAAAAATAAAAAGTCCGTAAAAGAGGAAAAAGTGCAACAGGGTGTGCGCGTTTCTAGCAGCACAGTAACCACTGTATCTACCCCCTATTGGAGCATTCTTTTTTTTTTTTCTTTAAAATTTTAAGATTCATTTATTTATATTGGAAAGTCAGACATACAGAGAGGAGGAGAAACAGAGAGGAAACTCTTCCGTCCACTGACCCACTGCCTCTGCAGCCACAATGCCCAGAGCAAGCCAATCCGAAGCCAGCAGCCTCTTCCTCAACTGCCTCCCTCCAGGCCCAAACAGGGAGCTGGATGGGAGGAAGTAGGGCCGCCAGGATTAGGACTACCTACCACATGGAATCCTGGTGCTTGCAAGGTGAGGACTCTAGCCACCAGGCTACCACGTGGGGCCCCATACTGGAGCATTCTTAGGTAGGTCATAACACAAACCTGAAGGATTTCCACGGATTTTTTCCATTTTCTCTTGCAGAGAAATAATTTGTTTTTCTAGCTGATCATTCAGTTCAACTTGTGTTTCATAACGGGTTTTCCATTCCCCACCTGAATGAATTGGAGAAGAACTAAGATCATCTCAATGACTCTCATTTATTACAGTGACATGAATTAGCTCCATTTTACTCTTATACTTGACTTATTCAACAATACAGGTAAACCCTAAGGAAATGGTTTTAAAGAATGTTTTATATCAGATAGGATTTTCCAGAACATAGGGGCTAAACCCACAGTCAGGCTTCCACACGGCCAGAACTTACCACAACTATTGTCCTTCATATTCTTTCCTCCTAAAACCTTCCACCCATACCACTTTATCTTTTATTTCCTTGAGTATTCCATCATGAATTCCATTCGATGGAATATCAAGAACATATTCCTTTCCTTGGAACTAGAAAACATACATGTGAAAAACCCTAAACACTGCTTACCCTCCCATCCAATTTCCTATTCATTTTTTTTCTTTGGAAAAAGAACTCTGAAGTCAGTTTCATAACTATCACTGGTATGTGCTCTGTCTGTAGCAGATAACACTGTACATATATTAACTAACTGAATCCTCAATTTGAAAAACTTAACTATTTTACAAATGAGGAAATCAAGGCTGAGAGATTTTGAATAACATCAGACTCTCAATGAAACTGTTAAATATACCCTGACAATATGACACTAGATTTTCCACCACTGCCTGTACCTACAATGCATGATACACTTAAATAGCAGAACGGTAGAATTGTGACTTGCTGGAGAACTATACAACTGTAATATGAGGGGAAACGGTGGGAGAGGGGTAAGTGGATAGGGAGGAAGAGGAAGTACAGGGGGAATTGCTATATTTATAAAATCATATCATGTAAAATAATAATTTAAAAGAAGGATAAGCTAATCAATGAGGGAAATTTAAACCCAGTTTTATCTGACTAGAATATATACCCTTAAACTACTAAACTATAATAACATGTAGATATTTCTTTTTCAGCATGTTTCTTTCATTAAACCCTTTGGCTCTAAAGACCAAAACATTTTGTCTTGTTGTTCTAGAGGGGGAAAAATAATATAACTTAGAATGGAAAGGTCTTAGTTCAGCTTTAAGTGCCAAAGCTAACTTTTTTTTTTTTTTTTTGGGCAGGCATTGGGCAGAGGGTACAGGGCAAGAGAGACAATGTCTCTAACTGGAATATCTGAATTTCTGCCTCATACATGCTGAATCCGAGGGCTTTAACACACACCAGTACCAACCCCCTCAACTTTGATGCAGGGTACCTTACACCTTCATCTCAGTACAAATGTGATTTACCAAAGAAAGGGAAAAATGCTATCCCTAACGGAAATTAAAGTCACTATTCCAAATGTTTTATAAAGAAAAAAAAAAGAGTCCGAACACTTATTCAAAAGATACAATTAAACCAAAATAATTATTCATTAAAACATTTTATTGCATAAAAATAATGAGTTACGTAGCCTGCAGCCATGATGGACTTGCGTGGTTAATAATAAAGAAAATCCACTGGAATTTTTGATCTTTTCCAAGTGGATGCAGGCTCACAAGACTGGTGACTAAAAGCATCTTTCTTTTCATACAACAGCACTGGATTCCACAAAACATATCAATTTCCTAATTATCAACCATTTTCTTGTGTAAAAACAGGGCCACAATGGGCCTTACTTTTCCTGCCATAGTTTGTTCTGTGATTCTGTAATATTTTCATCATTCTTCATTTGCTGGTACAATGTGGTTATATGTATATGCCTGCTTTAAAATACAATTAGAAGCTAAAAAGTATGAGTTTTGAAACAGATTTGATTCTAAGGGGAAGTTTAGGAACATTTGAAACAGGCCTATATCTCTAGGATTGCCACAATAAATTTAACACCATGCAAAAAGTTACCTACCTTGAGCACAACAGAAGCCAAGCTAACATGCCTAAGATACACTTATAAAAAGATATTCTGAAAACACAGGTTTAAAAGATACACATTTAATATGGAACAACTGCATCTCTTTGGGGCTGGTGGGGAGGGAGAAGAAATACTCTGAACAATGCCTCCTTCCATGAAATCACTACTTCTGCAGCAGCAACACTGAAACAGTGAAATAAAGAAAAACTCAAGAGGCTTTACAATCAAAGCCAGGCTTTGGCTAGGCTTACTACAGTGAAAATAAAAGCAGCATAAAAATTGAATACCTGTAAAAATTTGACTCATGGAGGTTCATCAAGCAGGAGGAAATTGGGTGGGGAGTACCTTTCATGTGGAATTTTATTCTTGTTTTTGCAAGGAAACAATACAATACTGCTAACAATATCAAAAAGGTCCAATTAAGCAAAAATGCTAAGTTGCTCAATTGGTTATTCTTCTGCCTACAAGTATAGGCATCCCATATAGGTGCTGGTTCATGTTGCTCCACTTCCAATCCAGCTCACTACTTATGGCCTGGGAAAGTAGCAAGATGGCTCATGTGGGAGACCCCAAGGAGGCACCTGGCTCCTGACTTCAGATTGTCTCAGCCCTGGCCATTGCAGTCATTTTAGGATGGAACCAGTGGATGGGAGATCATTCTCTATGTCTACAAATCTGCCTATGAAGAAAAAATATTTTAAAAAATTTAACTCAAGTAATATACTTTAAAGGGTTAAAAAACCAGCTTAATTGGTAGAAAACTGACTCCATGTCTTGTGATGCTACACAAAATATCTGAGATTGCATAATTCATAAGGAACAGAAATTCAATTTCTTGGTTTTGACAAGGTGCTGGCATTTGGTCTGATGAGGGCTTGCTTTGTTCCTGCATTCTCACATAGTGAAAAGCAGAAAAGCAATGTAATCATATACTACCCCAGCTGTGGACAACTGCCGAGGTTGCCTTGTACCTCGCTACACTTAGCTGGCAGACATTCTGGGCCTGGTTAATGCCAAATATGTGTTAACTATGCCAGTATGCCAGCATAGTTGCCTATTTTTTTTTTAATTTGAATCAAATACCATGGGAGACTGTCTCATTATGGTCCATAATCCCAATAAAAAAGGAGGAACCCTCGTGGCCTAATCACTGCTTCAAGGTCCCACTTCTTAATGCCATCATATTGCTAATACCTAGAATTTGGAGGGAATGCACTGAAAACATGGCACCCTACAAGGATTTTAATGAGTCAAATGTGTGTGCTCACTGAATATATAAACATCAGAAAAATGAAATTATGTTATTTTAAAAATACTCAGGAAAAGAAAAAATATTTCAACAGAGGAAGTAAAAAGCCGACTGTGGCACTGTGCCTGGCAGAAGGGATGCAAAACCCCTATTGCTAACCAGCAGTAGGACTAGTCGGGAGACAAAGAAACAGTCAGAGCCCTAGAGTATGTCTCCAGTCATGCCGCAGAGCACAGAGCAGGCTGTCCCACCCGGAGGGCAGCATAAGGGAATGACCGTTGGAGAAAGAGGTCAGATTAGAGGTCTGGGACTGCTTCTGGGTAGAAATGACTGTCACAACACCAAGAGAAAGCGGGAACTGCATTCCAGGAGAACATGAGCTATATCTACCATGTCAAAACATAAAAGAACAAGCATGTAAAAAGCAGAAGGAAACAGTAGCACAAAGTGTGTCTCTTCTTGACAAAGCTGCCTCTCCCTCATTTAGGCAATTTCATAAAGGAAGAAACAGTGTCTGGAATTTCATTTTAGGTTTAAGTCATGTCTATCACTTATCAGTTTATTTGATTTGGAGGAAATTCTTACCTTTTTTGTGCCACAACTTCTCATCTGTAAAACAAGGATAATTAAAATTCCTGTCTTAGCAGACACTAAGAGGATTAATTAAAATATGCAAATGTTTAGAACACTGCACAACATTGCAAAAAATGCTATAAAATTAACTGCTGTTGTTCAATATCCTTTTCACCATCATCAGTATAAAAATTTCATCCCCAAAGTGACACTTTACTGCTACGAATAACACATAAACTACTGATTCTATTTTGTTAAAAAAAATTCTCTGCTTAATAGGCAACAAATTGTATCTTTCCATTTCGAATTTCTTTGATTGGAAGGCAAGCTGGCTACTTCTCTATACACAAGAATCATCTTTTTATGCCCTATTCACATTTATCTTTTGGTAACTTCCTGTTTTCTAATTTAATTGTAGAGAATATATAGTGAAAATCCATGGCTTTTGTTCAATATCTTGCTTACTCACAGCTTCCTCATAGTGCTATTCGACTTCTCACATGGGCTATTCATTTTGAAGTCAACTCTAGTTTTAATTTTTTCAATTGTTATTTTATTACTCTTATATTAAGAAAGCTGTCATTATATATAAAGATATGATTCATAAATACTTTCATAACTATTTTTAATATGCTGAACTATAATCCATTTTGAAATGCTTACATTAGGTATGGAGTGAGGAGCTAAATCATTTTTCCAAATACAACAATATTAAAAAAAATGCTTACTCAATAACTCATCAACTAGCAAACACACAAAAATCCCAAGAAAACAATACTGATAATTGGCTCACTGACTAATACCCTGCTAGAAACCCTTTCCCAAACTGGATAAAATTCTTGTTTTGGTGGCAGGGAGAAGAGACAGCGATTAGAAAGTGACAGCTTTACTGTTACTATATACCCTCCATGTTTATATCCTCCCTGCCCCAAATTCACATGTTGAAGTCCTTGCCCCCCGTGTGACCATGTTTGGAGATGAGGCATGTGAGGTGATGGTAAATGTTAAGGTCAGAGACGTCAGGTCCCGAATCTGCAGGAAGATACATCAGGTCGTGTGTGTTCTCTCCTCCCTCCCTCACTCTTTCTCTCAGTCTTTCTCTGTCTCTCTTTACCTTGGGAGGACACAGTGACATTGCCTGATTGGAATGCACAGATAGGGCTCAGTAGCAACTGAATCAGTAAGCACTTTGTTCTTTGTCCTCCCAGCCTCCAGAATCCACTGTACAAGCCACTCAGATGGTACAACTGATACTTGGTGCTTTTCCATTTTAGTGTATGGTACAAGTTTTGTTTGTAACCCATTTCCTGCAAATTTCACAAATGGAAAGCCTTATCCCTCAGTTTCTACAATAACATAACCGAGAGAATTTTTTTACAGCTTTATAAAATGGTTTTAATAAACTAGGATCTCTTGGTGCAGTCTACATTCTTCCTGTATCTGACCCCATGTCCTGGCCTGCAGTCTGATGTAGCTTTTTGCTAACGTGCACCCTGACAAGGCTTGTGTCTCTGCCATCACTTTGGAAGACCTGGATTGAGTTTCAGACACCTGGCTTCTCCCTGACCCAACTATGCATGTTGTGCGCATTCTATTCTGGAGGGTGTTAGCAGATGGAAGATATTTTCTTTCTACCCCTGTGTCTCTCTTCCTCCCTCTCTTACAAATACAATGAGAATAAATATTTAAAACAATTCTATTCTAATCTGAGCTGAATTAATTGAAAAAGTTTTCACTCTGTAGAGGAAGATCAAAATATTTGGTCAGAAATATCTTCGAAGGCAATACCTTCCAAATGCAGGACAGGACACTAGGAACCTTAAACACTTAAACTGGTCAGAAGAGGCATAAGTTGTTTTCTTGTGTACTACGTTCAGTAGCAGCTTGTCCTATCATCCATTACAACCTCTTTTTAAATATGGTTTGTTATTGTAGCACTTTAACAATAAAACTAGAACAGTTCCAAACTGCACATACTGTATGAAGCTTGTCCTCTGAATGGGTTTCTTATTTCTGTGGAATGTCGTATCTTATAACGCCCTGTAAATAAAGATTAAATTCCACCCTTTTATTTCCTTCAAAAAAATTTTTAAGATGTTTTTGTACCAAAATAATTTTTGTCATTGTCATTGTGTACTCCCAGGAACTTTTTTGAGTACTCTAACATTTTTTTCACCAATTGATAGAAAGGGAAACCATGAGGTTTTTACTCAAACTCAAAATAATACATTTTAGTTTCCACTTGTGACTTTAAACCACGGACCATGGATTTCTGAATGTTATGTTTTTCCTATTGGCTAACGGCTGGCATGCATTGTCTTCCCAGCAGATTCTCAGATGCTCAGGGCTTAAGTGTAGCCACATATATTTACCCACATGTATTCTTCCAGTGGAAATCTCCTGAGGTCTAGCCAGCAGAAGGATAGCCCATTAACTATAAGAAAGTTCACAATGAGATTTTTCCTCTTTTGTATGCCATCCACCAACACAGATTCTCACAGCCTCAATAAGTCATGATGTGAATCTACAAGTTGTCCAGTTTCATTTGATTCTAGAGTTCCTCTCTGGTATAAAATGTGTTAAGTTGAATATGGAGAGAATTTAGAATCAACTGATATTATTCAGTTATAAATACAGTTTCCTGTTAGCTCTTCATATTTGTTGTACACACTTTTTATCAATATACTGTTGATATTTTAGAATTGGGATGAAATTCTAAGCAGAATCATTTTAAAATCCTATTTTTAAAATGGTTGGTAATGATTATTATTTTTTATTTGAAAGGCAGTGTGACAAAAAGAAAGGGAGAAAGATAAAGAATCCTTCCATCTGCTCATTCACTCTCTAAATGGTAGCAACAGCCAGTAAGCTCTGTAAGAGGTCAGAGTTAGAGGCCCCGGACTCCATCAGGGTCTCTGGGTGAGTGCAGCCCACACTTGAGCCATCTGCTCTTTGCCAGGTTACTTAGTAGGCAGCCATAACAGAAGCAGAGCAGCCAGGACTCAAACCAGCATTATAATATGGGATACCAAGGTTTCGATAAGCAACTTTACCTGTGGTGTCATAATCATGGTCCTTGTCATTTTTTTTTAATAAGACTTCTTCTATTACTCTATCCAACTCTCCGCTTTACTAATATATTATTGTTTCAACATATGCTCTGAAGTTTAGATATTAAATTATACAAATAGAAAGTTTTACTTTGATCTGTGTCTCATGGCTATTACCAATTTGTTTCAAAGTTACTGCCTAATTGGAATTTTCAAAACTATTTACATTAAAGATGTCTGTTCATTCATTTATCTGAAAAGCAAAGAGAGGGAGAAAGGGAGAGAGGGAGAGAGGGAGAGAGGGAGAGAGATAGATAGATAGATAGAGAGAGAGAGAGAGAGAGAGAGAGGCAATCCCACTTGCTGATTTCCTCCACAAATGCCCTCAGTATGTAAGCCAGAAGAGCCAGGAATTCAACCCACGTCTCCCACACAGGTGTCAGGAAGCCAGTTAGCATCCGCATTAACAGGAAGCTGCAGTAAGGTGCCAGAGCCGGACCTGAATGTAGCTACTTCAACCTGAGAAAAGAGCATTGATGCCATTGGTCAAAAACCATCACCAACAGTATCGCATTTTAGTGGTGGGGTTAGGCAACTTACTTTTTTTTTCTCCTAGGAATGAAAATGCCTCTACTAATTCATCATTATGTATTTTGTCAGTTTGAGATAAATGGAAATATTCTTTTCCAAATTTATTAATGAGGAAAATCAACTGATTTTTTTTATATCTTTAAGATTTTTATTTTATTTTTAAAATCTTTATTGCAAAGACAGATTTACAGAGAGAAGAAGAGACAGAGAAAAATATCTTCTATCCACTGGTTCCCATGTGGCCACAACAGCCAGAGCTGAGCTGATCTGAAGCCAGGAGCCAGATGCCTCCTCTTGGTCTCCCATGCGGGTGCAGTGTCCCAAGACTTTGGGACGTCCTCTACTGCTTTCCTAGGCCACAAGCAGGAAGCTGAAAGGGAAGTAGAGCAGCCAGGATACAAATTGGCATCCATATGGGATCCCAGTGCATGCAAAGTGAAGACTTTAGCCACTCGGCTACAGCTTCAGGTCCCCAAATTTTAACAAATAAAATTTATTATTTGTTGAGGCAAAGTTTTTTTTTTTTTTTTTAAGTTTGATGTAACAAAGTGTTACTAACTGCCAAAGAGGTTTGGTAATAGGAACTAGCCTATAAACAAAGAGTCAAAAGAGGTTAAAGGGGAGGTCCAGGATGAATATTTATATGTATATTGTCAGTATATAGGTGGTCTTTAATGCCATATTAAAGAGAAGATCATCCAAGTAGGGGTGAATATATCAAAGACCATTGAAAAGACTAATCCCTTGCATAATTCAAATTTTTAGAAACTGGAAAGATAATGACTTGATGAGTGTATGTTAGGGAGGAAGACGAACAGGAGAGTCTGACTCCTGCTAAAGGACTGTATTATTGTAACAAATAGGGAAAACTTTGGGGAGCGTAAGTAGGGAGGGCACAAGAGGAAATCTCTGAGCCTATGGAAATAAAATTTTAAGATTAAAAAAAAAAAAACAATAGAGCCTCACAAGTCAAATAAACAAAGGGATTCAAGTTTGATGTAATCAACTGTAGCAATGCTGCTAAATAAAGAATGATGGAGTCTTAGAACTGGCACTGAATTTAGCAAATAGAAATCACAGTTAAGCTTGATGAGAGCAATTTGACTCTACTGGAGGCAAAACTTCTGATTGCATTGGATTCCAAGGAGAATGAACCAACCCTTTACGTACTGGGGAAGGTTTATTCATTTACACCCATGGATAAGTCCATGTTCCAAAGCCTGAGTACACGTACAAGGCTCACTCTACAGACGAAATAAAATTGAGGAGCAAAGCTAAGTTTTAAGAAGGGGGAAAAGGGGCTGGTGCCATAGCTCAACAGGTCAATACCTTTAGAGCCAGCATTCCATTCGGTCACTAGTTCTTGTCCTGAATGTTCCACTTCCCATCAAGTTTCCTGTTTACAGTCTGGGTAAGCAGCAGAAGATGGTCCAAGTCCTTGGAACTCCTGTGGGAGCCATGCAAAAAGCTTCTAGCTTCAGGTCAGCTTAGCTCTGGCTGTTGTGGCCATTTGAGATGTGAATCAGCAGATGGAAGATCTTTCTCTCTCTCTCTGTAGATCTGCCCTTCAAATAAAATTAGATAAATCTAAAAAAAAAAAAAAAACCATAGAAGAAGGGGAAAGAAGGCTAAAAATAGGGATTTCACTTCAAAATGCTTGGATTCAAATTCCAAATACAGTACACACCACCTCTATACCCCTGAGAAAGCCAGATAGAATATGTGTCAGTTTTATTTATTTTAAAATGAAGTAGTAATGTTTTTTAAAGGTTATTTTTAAGTTTTCATGTTTATTTTTAATGTATTTAAAGCTTTACACAAATATTGAGTCATAATTAAAATCAAAAAATAGTAAAAGGGGTACCTGAACACTATCTTTCTTTGTTGTTTATCCTTAAGATAATGAAATTCAGATTTAACTAAAACATAAAGCCACTTTTTTCTGCTTATAATTCCCTGTGAATCACAAAGGGCTTCAAGAGGCCACCCGGAAGAATGTGAAATCCTTTGGAGTTGTGATTAAGAACTAATCCAGTCACAAGCCAGATTAGATGAGGCAAAAATAAACCAGAAACAGTGTGAACAGAAAAGTGTTCTTCTAAAGAGTTTTGCTGAACATGAGGCAATGAAAGAAGATGTAATAGAAGGAAACGGTTTGTCATTTTTGTTTCCTTACAGAAATCCTCCATGTTTGTTTGCTGTTGGGAATGATCCAGGAGTGCAGGGAAAACAGATGGGGCTGTAAAGGGAGGAAAGCAGGGCTGCAGCGATGCTGAAATAGCAGAGTAGAAGTCTTATAACCATAAATGGAGGGGTAAACTCAAGATTGGAACAGGAAGGAAGAGCAAGCATGAAGATGCAGGTAGGAGGAACGCCTTGTTGGTAGAAACAAGCGGATGACTTCTGACTGAGGATGACAATGGGGAGGTGGCAGACACGAGAGGAGAGTGGAGACTGTGAGTTATCCGAACAATGGAATGTACTCAAATTCATCACTTGTGCATGTGTTCCCTTTACATGTGGAAATAAAAATGAATTTATTTTCAAGTCCTTTAATATTGCTCCATTTCCTTTTATGTAAGTATAAATTCATTAGCTTCATTAGATTGACTTATGGATTTATCTCCTTCACAGACTTTAATCTCACTTCCAATCATGGCTGTGTATGTTCCATCTTTATGGACTGTCTGATTCTCTTGCCTAGTGGCTTTATGCTTAATGCCAGCTGACACACTGTACTTTCCAAAGATGATCACACTAATACATCTCATCCCCTATGTTGCTCTGTAATGTGAACTGGACAGCAGATGCTACTTCACCACCTCCTCTGATCTGTGAGTGTTTCAACAATATAATACAATGGCAGCGCTGGGGAATGGCCCTTAACTGCTCAGGATTGTTCTACTTCTGCCTCTGGAATTCTTGCTGTTGGAATATGTCCTTTTAAAAACCAATGAGGTTGCTGTACAAAGCAAATGATAATAGAGGTATTTATGATAGGCAGGCCTGGTTGGACAACCAGCTAACAGCCAGTACCAACTGCCATTCTTGTGAGTACGACATCTTAGGATGAACAGACCAGTTGAAATTTCAGATGACAAGCCTAAGGCAATACCACACTGAGACCATATGAAGGCTCCTAATTGAAAACCATGCAAGATGAATACAGTCAGTTCACCAAATTATTAAAGATAATTGGCTGTTGGAACTATGGGTTTATAGAGTGGTTGGCTACATGGCAGCATACAGACAGAACCATTTTGATTGCTGATATAGACAGCAAATGTTACAGTATCAGTAATAATGGTAGATAAGCAATCTAGGATCAAATCACAGCCTTGTCATTTCCTGCCTTTATAGCTCAAGTTAATTAATTTCTAAATATTATTTTTCCATAAGTGGGGCTGATAATATCTACTTCACTTAGATTTTATTAATTATTAAGGAAACAACAAATTTTCTGCAGTTCACCTTAGACTTAGCTTTGGCTTGATAAGCAAAGAACTTTCTCTCCTACTACTCTGCTGACTTTTCTTTCTGGACCAATGGCCAAATCTTCCTCATAAGAGCTGTTGATAGTATGACTCACTGAGCAATGTTTTATCAGGAGGCATAGTTACGGCTTTGCATGTATATCCGTGAACATGGCTTAAGTGTTTTCTGTAATGGGAGACGTTCTGGAATTCCAGCTCTCTGTCACTGCACTTGGTATATGTGCTCAGTCTGTCCCACGGTACCAGCTGTATTACAGAGGTGGAGGTTAGGAAACTGCTTCAGCCTTTGGGACAAAGCAGTGATTTCTAATCTATCACTTTTTGTAACTGAAAAAATGTAGTTTACTTCTGTAGTGAGAGGGAGGAAAGGAATGAGGACAGAAAGTGAAACAGAGAAAGAGGGAAAAAAAACTATCTTCTATCTGCTGGTTCAGTCCCCAAATTATCAACTGGTTACAGGCAGGAAGACAGAAGCCTGAAAATCCATCCTGGTCTCCTACATGGATGATGGAGTTAAATAGCCCATTTTGCATTGTCTTCCCAGGTGCATTAGCAGGGAGCAGCACTGTAAGCAGAGCAGCCAGCACTGGAGCTGGTGCTTGTGTTGCATGCTGCGGCTTAATCTGATGAGCCACAATGCTGGCCTATCTCATCAAGCTTTAATGGAGCACTTACAAAAAAGTGGTTATCAATTTCTCATATGCCTATTCCAACCCTTTCTGTTCATGACAACAGTATAGATAGGTATAAGAACCAAAGTCCACTCCATAACCCCGGTACATTACTACTGTTCTTCGGCACTCAGTTCAAGTGCACCATTGCCTGAAAAGGCGATCTTTATGCTCAAACCCAGGCTGCTTCAGGTTATCCTTCCCCAAGTTCCCACTTCTATTTAGCAGAAATTATATTCTTTAGCAAAAATATATTCTAATTTCAGAAATTATATTATACTTCTTACATTCATATGTTAACTTTGACACTTTCTGCCTAAAGTCAGCAAAACCTCTTTAAAACAGGGAAAAGTTTTATACCCCAAATTTTGATATATGGCAATATCTCCAGGAATACTTGTGGAACAAAAGTAAAAGCTTGTGCATATTATAAACAAGAATATGTATTATGGGGATGGTGCAATGGCTAAATGGTTAAAATCTCAACTTGAAAGCACCAGGATCCCATATTGCCATCAATTTATGTTCTGCTTACTCCACTTCTTATCCTGCTCCTTGAGCTTGTGGAGTGGGAAAACATCAAGGATGGCCCAAAACCTTGGGACCCGGCACCCACGTGGGAGACCCAGAAGAAGCTCCTGACGCCCAGCTTTGGACTCACTGAGCTCTGGCTGTTGCATCCAATTGTGGAGGTGTGAACCAGTACATGGAAGCTCTTTCTCTGTCTCCCCAATAACAATAAATAAATCCTTAAAAAAATGTGTGTATGAGAAGCAGATCTATTAAACCCGTACTCTATCATAAACATTTTTTTCTGACAAATAGCCAAAGCTTAAACACAAATTTTAAAGTTATACCCAAAGGCAGAAGTTGAGATAAAAATATATTGTTTACATTGAAAAGAAAAAAATGATGCTTTATTATTTACTGAGGAAGAAATTAATATATCAATATAACTTAGCAAATTTTGACTAATTGATGAACACTTTGAACTTGTAGTATATAGAAAAATTATGCAATAATAGGTTTGATGTTCAGAAATACCAACTTTATAATACATTACTATTAATGCAATCAAAAAGCAACATTAAAACCCTAGTAGTAGTATTCAATAATGCATAATTTAATGCACTATCAGTATCAAGGTAAAGTGAACAATAATTTTTACTTACATACCTTCATTATCATCACTGAGTTTAGATTCCAGTTCTGCTATCTTGTGTCTTATTTCAAGCATTGAGAGTTGTACAATATCCCTGTTATTAAAACATATTTATTAATTAGGAGTCAATTGAAAATAACATGACGAAATGATATATAGGCACAGGGACACAAGGACTAGGGCTTTCCCAATTGCTATATGAGGTCATTACCAAGGAACTGAATTGAAAGTGGAGCAGCCGGGTTGGAATTGGTGTCCAAACTGGATGCCACTGTTGCAGGCAGAGGCCTAACTTGCTACTATACCATGGTGATAGCCCCATACTTACTCTTTCTTTTTATTAAAGATTTATTTATCTATATTGGAAAAGTGGATCAGATTTACAAAAAGAAGGAGAGACAAAGAAAGATCTTCCATCTGCTGATTCACTCCCCAAATGGCTACAACTGCTGGAGCTGAGCCAATCTGAATCCAGGAGCCAGGAGCCTATTCTGGGTCTCCCACATACATGCAGGGTCCCAAGGATTTGGGCCATTCTCCACTGCTTTCCCAGGCCACAGGCAGGGATCTGGATGGGAGGTGGAGCAGCTGACACAAACCGGCACCCATATGGGATCCCAGTGTTTACAAGTGAGGATTTAGCCATCCAGTCATTGTGCTGGGCCCAAACTATTTACTTTTAACTTAAATATATGACCCCAAAGAATTTGACTGACTGCTTCGTTAGAACCCACCAGTTTGAGAGTTGAAAATTATTAGGTAACGGAACAGTTAGGGCAATAGGTAACAATAAACAAAGAGGAAAAAATAAACACCTAACATATACACACACGCTAAAGATTTATAAAAAGCATGCCAGATATTAGCGATTTAGGCTATTTGTGAATAGAACAAAAATTCTCACAGCATTAAATGATGCTGGAATCATTATTCAGTAAACATTTTTGAACACCTTTTGTGTCCAATGCTAAGTGTTGAAGATGCTACAGTGAATAAACAACCAGAATAGTTATAATAACTTCCACCAAATGCTTACTACCAGCCAGTTAGGTGTTTTATGATACTTTTCACCCCATCCCAGCAACAGGTTTTAGACAGGCAGGAAGTAACTATTTGCATTCCAATCTTGAGAGTTGAGAAAGCTGAGGCTTAAAGCGATTCAATCAATACAAGCTAATATTTGAATTCATGTAGGATTTTCTTAAAACACTGCTATAAATTTTTATTGCCTCTAAACATAGTGAACTACCTTTACAATGATCACCATTTGGTCTAAGATCAAGAAACCAGTCCACAATGAAAACAGCTCATTCTCCTAGATGAAAGTATAGTCTGCTATTCCACATGCAGGAGAGAAATTCTTAAGGGCTCTGTGGATATGGTTGGCAGTATCTTAAAAAAAAAATGTTTCAAATACTTTAAAAATTAAGGGTTTAAAAAACACATATGAAGAATTTCATTGAAGCAAATTGTCACCAATTCTGAAGTTCTGTAAGGATGAAATAAATGCATAACTAAGTAAAAGCTTTGGAGTTTTACACAGAAGCCATACAAAGAAATGTAAGTTTTAAAAATGAAAGAGGGCCCCGCATGATGGCTCAGCAGCTAAATCCTTGCCTGGATTTAGCTGGATTTATCCTGGGTGAGATACACCCAGAATCCCATACCAGAGCCAGTTAATTTCCCATATGCTCCACTTCCCATCCAGCTCCTTGCTTGTGGTCTGGGAAAGCAGTAGAGGACAGCCCAAGGGCTTGGGACCTTGCCTGTGCATAGGAGACCCAGAAGAGGCTCTGGCTCCTGGCCTCGGATAGGCTTAGTCACGGCTCTTACGGCCATTTGGGGAGTGAACCAGGGGATAGATCTTTCTCTCTGTATCTCCTTCACTCTCTGTAAGTTTGCCTTTTCAATAAAAACAAATAAATCTTTAAAAAGAAAATATTAGA
The DNA here is from genome assembly GCF_017591425.1 of Ochotona curzoniae. Lineage (NCBI taxonomy): Eukaryota > Metazoa > Chordata > Mammalia > Lagomorpha > Ochotonidae > Ochotona > Ochotona curzoniae. The sequence goes on along the minus strand of NW_024466502.1, from coordinate 51,222,436 downwards.
CTTCTGAAAGGATAAATGAGCGTGATTGGATGATATACAATATGTACAATAATACGTAAGGTAACATTACATGGTAGCCCTTAAATCTAAACAATTTAATGTTAGATTTGTAAAAATAATTTGAAAAATCATGAAAAAGCTAAAAATAAAAACACTATATGATCCGACCATCCCACTACTTTGTATCTACATCCAAATGCTATAAACCAATATGTCAAAGAGATAGCTATGCTGCCAGGTTTTGTATCTAAGGTCAATCAGGGGCCATCTGTGGATGAATGGATAAACAAAATGGCATTTATACACAGCGGAAGGTTCTTCAGCCCTCAGTCAAGGAAATGCTGCCACGCAGAACAACACAGACGATGCTGGAGGACATTAGGAAATAAGCCAGACACAGGACAAACACAGCATGATCTAGTTTATGCGAGGAGTACACAGATGTCAAACTCATCGCAACAGTAGAGATGAGTAGGTAGGTGAGGGCACTGAAGAGATGCTGTTTAACGGATAGATAAGAGGAATGGGTTCAAGAGATCTAGTGTATAGCACACTAATTTCAGTTCATAGAAATCTGTGTATCAGATAAATGTTCAGCCCCTTAAAATGATAAACATGGTGCTGGAATTGCTGTGTAGCAGGTTAAGCTGATGCCTGTGACACTGGCACGGCATATAGGCATCTGTTTGCATCCCAGTGCTCGACCTTCAATCCAGCTCTTGCTTGTAATGTGCAAGTGTTTGCTTCCCTGCCACTCACATGGGAGACCAGGATGAAGCTCCTGACTCCTGGCCATTGCTGCCACCTGGGGAATAAAACTGCCAAAAGATGATCTCACTGTCTTTCCTCTACTCTTTCACTCTGCCTTTCAAATCAAGTAAGTCTTAAACAACAATAAACATAGGAGAAAATACATATGAAATACCTTTAGTCATTTCACACAGTGTATACATATCAAAGCATCATGCTGCACACAACTTTTTTTTAAAAAAAACAATGAACTTTTTAGAGGCATTGTGGTGTCACGGTGGATTAAGCTACTGCCTGTGATGTAGGCATCCCATATGAAAACCACTTGGAGTTATGGCACCTCTACTTCTGATCCAGCTCCCTCAGAATGCTCATGGGAAGGCAGCAGATGACACAAGTGCTTGGGCTCCTGCCCCTTTCACCCATGTGGGACACCTGATGGAGCACAGGGCTCCTGGATCCAGCAAGGGATTACAACCAATTGCCATTTGGGGAGTGAACTAGCAGAGGTATAAGACCTGTGTGTGTGTGTGTGTATGTGTATAGCTCTGCTTTTCAAATATATAAATCTTAAAGAGAAAAAAAAGTAGCCATGGGGCCAGTGTGGTAGCACAGCAAGTTAAGCAGCCACTTGCAATGATGGCAGTACATACGGTCAATGGTTCTAGGTCAAGATGCTCCACTTTCAATCCAGCTCCCTGAGAATGGCAACGCAGTAGAGGAGAGTCCAGGTGCTTAGGCCCTTGGACTCACAGGGGTGACCAAGACCAGGATGAAGCTTCTGCCTCCTACTCTGGCCTGGCCAAGCTCCCAGAACTGCAGCCATCTGGGGAACGAACTGGGAAACAGAAGGTCTCTTTTTCTTTCTATCCCTCTTCCTTTCAAATAAATGAATATTCAAAAAGTTAATCTTTTAGAATACAAAAAGCTAACTAAAAACAACTCTACCAAAAACTGATCCAAATATACTTTGATTAGCAAATCCGATTATCTGTACAGAACAGATTCAAGTAACTTAAAACAAAAATAGTTCACACATTCCTAATGACTCATGTTCTGAAGATAAAAAGAGCTGCAAAATAAGTCTAAATTTTCTCTGACAGTTATGAATAAAACCCGTTACACACGATTTTAGGATTATACTAGATAATACACATCATCCAATTTGGTCCTTCAAGCCTGCGACCTCCACGGCTGTGCTGAGCGGCAGGAAATGGCAGGAACCCCAGGAGGATGCCTCCCCCAGGAACCCCAGGAGGATGCCTCCCCAGGGCGCGAGCTCCCTCACTATGCACACAAGGCCGCGCGCCAGGAACTCACTTCAAGTGGATTTCTTCCAGCAACTCCAGTTTAAGGCGGTCAGTGCTCACACCATCGAAGTTTTCCACCCCACCCTCCCCCATAGCAGCAGCTCGGGTCAGGGCAGGCCTGAAGGGACACCCACGGGCCGGAAGGAAAGCGGCCTGAGCAGCTTGCGGGCTCCCGGCAGCCCCGGTGCGTCACGTGGACACGTCACAGGGCCTCGCAGCGACCGCCTGGGGAACGCCCATGAGACCCTGCGCCTGCCAAGACAGGCAATTGCTGTCCCGCTCCATTCTGGGGGTTCACTTGGCGCTCAGCAAGCCTAGATGGGTTCCTATACCAGCTCCCGGTATCTGCCTGGCCCGGCCCAAGAGGCAGCCATTGTACAGGTGAACCACCATTTGGAAAGGTCTCTCAGTCCTTCAGATAACTAAATCTCCAACCAACCAAGCAAACAAAAATTACTGCCTGAATTACCTTTTCGTCCCTTCCTGTCTGTCTGCACTTGTCTTCCCTACCTTCTTCCCTTTTCTTCCCCTCCTGTTCCTCTTTCCGTCTGCCCTTCTCTTCCTTTCCTGTCCATCACCCTTCCCTTCCTTTCAATCGTCACTTCCCATTCTGTACGTTTTTCCTTCTTAACCCTTCCCTTCCTTCTTCCCTTTGCTTCCGTTCCTGTCCATCTTCCCCTCCCTACCTGTACGTCTTCCCTTCCTTCTCTTCTCTTCCTGTCTGTCTTCCATTCTCGTCCCTTCGGATGAGCTTCCTCTCATATACCCTTCTCTTCGTTCCTTCTTCCTTTTATTCCCTTCCTGTCCGTCTTCCCTTCTCTTCCCTTCCTGTCCATCTTCCCTTCCTTTCCTTTCCGTCTTCCCTTTCTTCTTGTACGTCTTCCCTTCCCTTCCGCCTTCCTTTCCTGTCCAACTTCCCTTCCTGTCCAACTTCCCTTCTCTTCCTGTACTATTTACCTTCTCTTCCCTTCCTGTCCGTCTTTCCTTCGCTTCCCTTCCTGTCCATCTTCCCTTCTCTTCCTTTTCTTGTTTCCTTTTCTTCCCTTCCTGTCCGTCTTCCCTTCTCTTCCCTTCCTTCTTCCCATCCTTTCCTCTCCGTCTTTCCTTCTCTTCCTGTACGATTTACCCTCCCTTCCCTTCCTGTCCGTCTTTCCTTCGCTTCCCTTCTGTCTTCCCTTCTCTTCCCCTCCTGTCTGCCCTTCCTTTCCCTTGCCTTCCCTTCCCTTCCAGTTTGTTTTCCCTTCTCCTCCCTTTGCACCTGTTAATTTCTTTCACTTCCTATCCATCTTACGTTACAATCTTTCTGTCTTCCCACCGTACGTATCCGAATTTCGTTCCCTTCCCTTCTTTCCTTTTCTTCCCTTCCTTCTTCCCTTCTCTTCCCCTCCTGTTCTTCTTTCCGTCTTCCCTTCTCTTCCTTTCCTGTCCGTCTTCCCTTCCTTTCCGTCTTCCCTTCCCTCTTGTACGTCTTCACTTTCTCCCTTTCCGCCTTCCTTTCCTGTCCATCTTCCCTTCTTTTCCCTTCCTTCTTTCCTTTGCTTTCGTTCCTGACCATCTTCCCCTCCCTACCTGTACCTCTACTCTTCTCTTCCCTTCCTGTCCGTCTTTCCTTCTCTTCCATTCCCTTCTGTCTTCCCTTCCCTTCCCTTCCTGTCCGTCTTCCCTTACTTTCCTTTCCGTCTTCCATTCTCTTCCTGTACGATTTACTTTCTATTACCTTCCTTTCGTTCTGACCTTTTCTTCCCTTCCCGTCCGTCTTCCCTTCTCTTCCCTTTGTTTCTGTTCCTGTCTTCCCCTCCCTTCCTGTCCTTCTGGCCTTTTCTTCCCTTCCTGTCTTCCCTTCCCTTTTCTTCCTTCTTCCTTTATCTTCCATTCCTGTCCGTCTTCCCATCCTTTCCTTCCTGTCTTCCCTTCTCTTCCTGTACTATTTACCTTCTCTTCCCTTCCTGTCCTTCTGGCCTTTCTTCCCTTCCTGTCTGTCTTCCCTTCTCTTCCCTTCCTGTCTTTCTGGCCTTCTCTTCACTTCCTTCTTCCCTTCTATTCCCTTCCTGTCTGTCTTCCCTTCCGTTCCTCTCCGTCTTCCCTTCTCTTCCTGTACAATTTACCTTCTCTTCCCTTCCTGTCCGTCTTCCCATCTCTTCCTGTACGATTTACCTTCTCTTCCCCTTCCTGTCCTTCTGACCTTTTCTTCCTTTCCTGTCCATCTTCCCTTCTCTTCCCTTCCTTTTTTTCCTTCTCTTCCCTTCCTGTCCATCTTCTCTTCCTGTACGATTTACCCTCTCTTCCCTTCCTGTCCATCTTCCCTTCTCTTCCCTTCCCTTCTGTCGTCCCTTCACTTCCCCTCCTGTCTGCCCTTCCCTTCCCCTGTGTTTTCCCTTCCCTTCCCCTGTGTCTTCCCTTCCCTTCCTTTTTTCCCTTCTCCTCCCTTTGCACCTCAGTTGATTTCTTTCACTTCCTGTCCATCTTACCTTAGAATCCTTTTGTCTTCCCACCGTATGTATCCGAATTTCATTCCCTTCCTTTCTGTCTTTCCCTACCTATACGTTACCCTTCTCTTCCCTTCCTTCTTCCGTTATTTTCCCTTGCTGTCCATCTTCCCTTCACTTCCTTTCCGTCTTTCCTTCTCTTCCTGTACTATACAACCTCTCTTCCCTTTCTGTTCTTCTGGCCTTTTCTGTCTTCCCTTCCCCCGTGTTTCCCTTTTTCCTTCCGTGCTCCCTTCTCTTCCTCTCCTGTCCGTCTTCTCTTCCCTTCACTTCTGTCTCCCTTTCCCTTCCTGGTTGTTTTCCCTTCTCCTCCATTCACATATCTGTTAATTTCCTTCGTTTCCTGTCCATCTTACCTTTCAATCCTTTCCATCTGCCCCTCTTCACAATTCCGACCCTCCTTCACTTCCTGTCCATCTTCGTTTCTCTTCCTTTCCTTCTTTCCTTCCCTCCCACTTCTGTTTGTCTTCCCTTCTCTTCCTTTCCATCTTCCCTTCCTCTTTTATGTCTTCCTTTCTCTTCCAGTTTGTCTTTCCCCCCTTTCCTTCCTGTTTTCCCTTTTCCTTTTCCATCTGATAATTTCCTTCTCTTCCCATCCATCTTACCTTGCAATCCTTTCAGTCTTCCCTCCTTTCTTCCCCTCCGTACGTTCTGACTTTCCTTCCCATCCATTTTGTCTTCCCTTCCCTTTCCGTCTTCCCTTCTCTTCCTTTCCCTTTTTCCCTTTCTGCCTTCCTTTCCTGTTTCCCTTCTCTTCCCTTCCTTCTGCTGTTTTCTTCCCTCCCTTCTTCTTTCTTCCCATCCATCTTCCCTTCCATTCCCTTTTGTCTTCGCTTCAGATTAGCTTCCTGTTTTCCCTTCTCCTCCTTTCCTGTTTCCCTTTTCTTCCCTTCCTGTCCATCTTTCCTTCCTTTCCGTCTTCTCTTCTCTTCCATCGTCCCTTTCTTTCAGTATTCTCTTCGCGTCCTATCTTCCCTTTTCTATCCTTTACTTCATTTCCATCTTCCTTTCCCTTCCTGTGTCCCCTTCCGTCTTCCCTTCCCTTCTCTTCACATCTGTTCCCTTTTCGTCTTCCCTTTCTTTTCCATCCTCCTTTATCTTCTCTTCCCTTCCGTCTTACCTTCCCTGTGTTCCCTTCCATTTCTTTCCATCTTACCCTGCCTTCCCTTCCCTTCTTTTGTGTCTTCTCTTCCCCATTCCCTTCCCTCCTACTTACCTTTGCTTCCTTACCGTCTTCACTTCTGTTTTTCCTTTGTTGTGCCCTGCTTTTCAGATCCCCAGGAATCACCAGTAGACCTAAGTTGATCCAAGTTCAGTAGGATGGTTTATTGAAGTTCGGAGTCTGGGTTCTTTGTTGTGAGCTGGAATATGGCTGACCAACACCCCTTATCAGGAGTGTGGCCACAAACAATATCTGTAGGGTTTTTACACATGCAGTCCACAATAGCTTGAAAACAGAAAATTCACAATTGTCTGCAAGGTGAGGGGAAATAGCACACATTCCCTTACCTATCTTGGCTGGACAGCCCATGCCTCCAGCAACTAAGGTAAACACCCACTTAATTACTTGGAATTACCTGTGAGATAACCAGACTTAGATGGGCCTTGAGTCATAAGAATTGGGACCCAATTCTAATGGTCACATAGACTGCTAAAGGTCACATAGGCCTTTTGGCCTGCAAGCTCATACAGTTTCTTAGCAGCAATGAGCCATGAACAAATGCTTGGGATTTTGAAACTCAGATTCTTCACCTTCCCTTCCATTCTGTCTTCCCTTTCCTTCCCTTCCCTTCCTCAACCCTTCTGCTGTACTGCAGATTATCCAGGGCCAATATGTGAATGGGATGTGCTCCACCAATTTCATGAAAACAGGTAGCAGCTGGTTATTTGCTACAGGTATTTGCTGACCTTTGGCCAAGGCAATTTTTAAAACTCTAGGTTCCATTTCTTACAGATTTTAACAAAGTAGAATTGATTGCAAGGCAGTTACCAAACCCATTTGGAAACTATATGAGGTTTTAGGAAAAGTACCACCAATGTATGTTCCCAAAGCACAAGCTCACAAACACACTTTAGGCCATACAATTTTATTGACAATGTACACTCATTAGATAGTTTCAAATAAAGTCTAAGAAATCTGAGTATCTACTAGAGGTAAAGAAATGAATACAATGGACTACAACTATGAAAACCAATATTAACCTTTCAAAATCAGTACAAGCTAACTGCAATTAGTTATCTACTCAGAAAGAAAGGTCTGTGAGTTCTATCCGCTAAGTAAAAGCCACTGGACAAGTACAGAACACATTAACCCAAGTGATTACAAATAAAAGTTTTCCTTTCTAATGACTAGTTTAAATTCCAATGGCTGAATCCACCAGAAACACAAATTTACCACTATAAATTCAGTTCTGTTTAGATTTTAGTTTTTACAAAGTTATAGTGTTTTGGAAAACTTAGAAAAGACATGGTAAAATTATTTCTTTAAGTAACTTTTTGTCTAACTCTGCTGATAATAATCTTTATGCTTTTATTAGTACCAGCCTTACGCTGGAAGACTTAAAAGATCTATCCAGTTTTTAAAATCAAAGTTATGATTCTATTTCCTAAGAAATAGGCAAGTTACCAAAAAATATATAACTGCACTTTATCTTTCACAAACAGCTTCTTCCTTATTTTCCAAGTCTTAAAAATGTTAGCTCATAATTCTAAGTTCACAGTTTTGGTTTAGCTTACAGACTGAAAATTCTGACATTCAAAAAAATCTACCAATAGTGCAAAAAGCGATAATAGCTTGAAAATTATTAATATAATGAAAACCATAAATACCAAATTTTATGTAAATATATACTTTCCTACTTTGCTTTCTAGAAGATAAGACATACAAAAATAGTTTAACATTCGTTTTTAATGAGGTTTATAGCACGTGTTTTATTTGGTTTATTTTCACTGCAAAAAATATTTTAGCTACATGTAGTAAAAAAAAATAAACAGAATGTCGTTACATATTTAAAAGCCTCTAGATGCAATACTGATTTTCTGTGTAAGTAGACTACATGCCGTAAATTTTTTGACAAGCATTTTATAGAAAAGATTATTTTAAAAATACCATCTAATCTCTGAGGAATTTCACATTTGCATATGCAACAAAACCCTCTCCATCTAATAAGGCTTTGGTATTGGTAATTCTTAACACTTCTATCATTTATTTCTTCTTCGCCACTTGCTTTGCCTCTTTCTTCTCTGTATCATCTGTCTGCTCATCTTCCTCCTCTCTCATTGACACAGCTGCTGCTCCTCCTTGATTTTCCCTCTGAGAGTTATCAACTATTTGATAGTCCTCAAGGAGTGTGTGTCCTGTTTGCTTTGCAGTTTTCTTCACCACTGCTTTGATACCAATGTTGTTAACATTATAAGCAGTTACACCAACATTGATGGCAGAATCCACTGCATGGTGTGTAGCTTCTCCTGCATTGTGCCCATATCTTTAAAAAGAAAAAATACAATAAAGTTATAAATATGAAACAAGATTTTATTGACTGGTATTAAATAAGCATATTACAACTGCATTTTCCCTGAAAGCAAAATCCAGGCTTTGAGTTTTAATTTAGTAGAGGATGAAATTACATTGTGTGAAAAAGCTGTATCGTTTCTTTTGGAAAACCAGTGTGGAAATAAATGCAGATTAGCTAATGATGTAATAAAGATGATTGAATAAAAAATGTAAATTATAACAAAGGTTGTCAACCAGCCAATTCTTATTTAATTAAAAGCATTTAAATTTTTTAAAAAAATTGTTTACATAGTTGAAAGGGATGTAGCCTCATATAGGCCTCTAGTTAGGGTAGAAGGTTTAGCTATGGAGAAAGATAGGTGGGACAGTTTCAGTTCTTTTTTCTCTTTGTGTCTGCAGGGGAGGGAAAGGGGACCACTTTGCTGTCAAACCATATCAACAGCTAGGGATGGGGTCAGCCTCTTGATGTTATCTTAAAGACCCTGATGTTGGAAAGTATATTCCTAGGGTGTTACTTCAGTGGTTTTGACAATTCTAACAAGTTTTTGGTTTTTGTTGCTCCAAGGTTGAGGAAATCTTTAAGGGTCTACGGTTGACAAAGTCCACCTTAGTGCATCCACAGACCCAGGAATATGCGGCAAAGCCTGCCAGAACTGTCCAACCTGTTGTGCATTCCATCCTCTGACAAAGCAGTTGATGTCCCCTGCTGGCCTAGATGAGCTGGCCATCATGTCCTGTGTATCCACTGCACAGGCGTCAACAACTGAGGAGACTCAGTCCTGATGCATGCACTCCAGCATCAGACCACACATCCCGTGATCTTCCTTGTGGCTGCGGTCGGAGTTCAGCAGTCTAGTCAAGGAGTCCCCCGAGAAATCTTGCCTGCAGTAACCTCAGAACTCACTAGCCTGTGCAGGGTCAAGTTTAGTATGTCATTCACCAACACACATTCTGGCACTTGCAGCTTGGTGTGGTCTGCCCCAGCCCTGCCAGCTTGCAAGAGACCCAATGTTGTGGCCTAGTTAGGAGCAACCTCCAATAGCCTCCACCAAGCCTACCCCCAGCCCTGATTTCTTTTTTTAGTGCTAGCCCCTGCAGAAGCCTATGCCTGCCCAGGCCTGTTTGCATCCGGCTCTTGAACACACCTGTGAGTGCTGCATTTTAGCTCAGCCCAACTAGCCTAACACACACTGACAGAAGCTGCAGCCTTTGCCACCCATGCCCAATTTTAGTCAGTTCTTGTGCTCACCAGCTATAGGTATTGCCAGTAGGGGAATGCCCACAGTTCCCCTGACAGGTATATTCCCAGCACCTGATCCTGTGCCTGCCAGGGGGTACTGCGGTACAGCCTGACAGACTCTCACCCTTTCCCAAAACCAAAATGGAGAAATGCTTTAATGACAGATCAGAATCAACAAATCAAAATCAAGCAACTATAAATGAAAGTTTTTAATTTTAGATACAAGTAACAATCATCTAAATCCATGATACACAGCACGTTAACAAACTGAAGAATGGCCAAATGTTTTCTCATATTTGGTAACTAATGGGTGGAATACAAAAAAATGTTATGTGTATGACAGAAATTAAAAATTTTAAAATGATTAATGTTTACAATGTCTATACTCTTAGAGAACAGTAATTACTACTCATTGAATTATTTATTTAGCAAAGGGTTAAGCTTGTGATTATGAAATAAGCTGAAACTGTGCCACTATAAAACTTAAAAACTAAGAGAGGAATAAGGAGAGAGTGTGGGTGTGTGGGTGGGAAAGAAGGTAGGAGGGGAAGTATTGTTAGGCTCTTAAATCTATATTTATGGGTCCACTGCACTAGCCTAGGTGTTAAAGTCTTCACCTTACACGTGCTGGGATCTCATATAGGCACTGGTTCATGTCTCTAAGGCCCCACTTCCCATCCAGTTCCCTGCTTGTGGAAGTGGGTAAGCAGTCAAGCACAGCCCAATGCTTTGGGGCCATACACATGTAAGAACTGGACGACATTCCTGGCTCCTGGCTATGGATTAGCTTAGGTCTGGCTGTTGCAGCCACTTGAGGAGTGAATCAGCAGATGGAAGATCTTCCTCTCTGTCTCTCCCTCTATCTGTATATCTGGCTTTCCAACTAAAAAAAAAAAATCTTAAAAAAATCTATTTATAAAATATATGCAATTTGTTTATATAAATAAAAGATGAAAAATAAAGATATGACAGAGATACAGATTTTAGAAGCTTATTTTCTAAAAATTCAACTTTGATAACAACTAATGAAAATAACAGCTATTAAAAATATAATCTTTGGGTCCAGCATGGTAGCCTAGTGACTAAAGTCCTTGCCTTGCATGTGCCAGGATCCCATATCAGCACTGCTTCTGGTCCCAGTGGCTCCACTTCCCATTCAGCTCCCTGCTTGTGGCCTGGGAAAGCAGTCTAGGACGGCCCAAAACCTTGGGGTCCTGCACCCGCATAAGAGACCCAGAAGAGGCTCCTGGCTTCAGACTGGCTCAGCTCTGGCCATTGTGGCCTCTCGGGAAGTGAATGAGCGGACGGAAGATCTTCCTTTCTGTCTCTCCTCCTCTCAGTATATTTGACTATTTAATAAAAATAAATAAATCATATATATATATAATCTATCTATCTACCTATCTATCTATGTATCTATCTATCATCTTGGGAGAAAGCAAGTTGGCAGATTAAAATTAAACTGATGGGGGCCCGGCGCGGTGGCGCAAGTGGTTAAGGTCCTTGCCTTGCATGCCCGGGATCCCATATGGGCGCCGGTTCTAATCCCGGCAGCCCCGCTTCCCTTCCAGCTCCCTGCCTGTGGCCTGGGAAAGCAGTCGAGGACAGCCCAAAGCTTTGGGACCCTGCACCCACGTGGGAGACCCGGAAGAGGCTCCTGGCTTTGGATCGGCATAGCATCGGCCCTTGTGCTCACTTGGGGAGTGAATCATTGGACGGAAGATCTTCCTCTCTGTCTCTCCTCTCTGTATATCTGCCTTTCCAATAAAAAAAAAATAATAAAAATAAATCTTAAAAAAAATTAAACTGATGGAGAAATATTTCTCAGGGTGAAGCACAGAGGGCAGATTCCAGGATATAATAAAGGATAGGCTGATGGCAGAGAGGTACTTGGAGACCCTTGGGCATGGGGTAGCAGTAGAGACAAAAGAATCTTGTTGCAGTGACCATATAACACAGCAGCAGTCAGCACACTACACTCCTTTCAAATCAAAGATGGACTCCCAATGAAACTGTTAGATATCTTAACAATAGCATGCTGGGCTTTCTGCTATTGTCTGTACCCACAATGTCAGGATACACTTAAACAGCAGAATGATGGACTTATGACTGTTTGTGAAGGATATACTACTGTAATAATATAGGAGAAATCAGTTGGGGGGGAGGGAATTTGGGGAGAGGATAAGGGAAATCCCCAAGCCTACTGAATTATATCATAAAAGAAAAAACTATACATATACACATATATAAAACTTGATACAAAAATATAATCTTTGTCTCATGTGTCACACAAATACAAAACAGTCATAATAAGGGAAGAAATTTCACTATTTCATCTATTCACAACACATCTGGATGATATTCTTTGACAACACTAATAAATTTTAATTTACCCCTATGAAAATCAAGAAGGAAAGGAGTATAATGGATAATCTGAAAATACTTAAGGGCTAATTAAAGGAAGTGACGTTACCTAAATGATAAATGATGGGTATAGTGATGGCATTTAGGTACTTGTACAGATACCACTCACAAAGGAGAAAACTCATTCTATGTAACTCCCGAGAAGATCACTATATATAACTGGTTTTGAGTACATGACACTTACCATTACCCTTCCATTTACCCTTTCCTCCAAAGCAAACTTAATTTGGTACATTTTCATTAATTTCATTAAACAAGTCAATAAAAATAATGCTTTGGTAAACCATAAATTCCTTTCAGGAAAATATTTACTATTAAACTTGCTTTCTATAATATGTATTTGAAGAGAAAATACTGCTCTGGGAGACAAAATGGGTCAAACTTTCTGTTGTTATTTTCCTCTAAATAATTTAAAATGGAACAGACTCAAAGGTGAAATTTAGAAGCCATGCAGAAAAGAGATAAATTATTTAAATGCTACTACACTACAGGTCTAAAATTACTTATTGACTGTCACTGTTCTTGTTTTCATGTTCCTAAATCAAAGGCAAAAGTAACTGCAAAACTGACAGTTCAAGATGATGTCCACGTTGTCTTGATTCAAATGCATGTACGCTGAAGTGAGGAGATCAAACCAATTCCTAAGCCAATGACGATACAGCAATGGGAAGATACCTAACAACATGATGTTAGACAGTGCTGGAGAATTACTTGAGCAAAGTAATATGAATTATGAAGAACTAGCAAGGACAGTGGTTGCCAGGCTTTTTTACACATGCACTTAGCACAATGTCTGATACACAAGAATTAATGTTGTCATTGGACAGATGGCTAACAAAACCAAGCAAAAGCTGCAAACACCATTAGAATTACTGTTACCTTTTTTTCTATATACTGAAAAACCTAAGATCCAAACCAATGCAAAGCTAAAAGGCAATTTAGGTCCTTCATACCAGATTTAGCTTTTAAACCTTCATTCCTGTAATATGTGTAAAGAATGTATGCAGGTAGAAGAATAAAGAGCTAAAAGTGGAAGATAGCTTTTAAAATTTCATCTTAATAATAACTATCAAAATGTGTTGCTTCCTTGGCATTCATGTTTAAACCTAACATAAGCTGTTTGAAATACAGCACTATTCTATCATCTTACATTTAAACCTTTTCCTCTCTGTATGGTGGAGTGTGACAAAACCTACTTGTTTCTAACCAAACTTTCTTAAAATCCTATGCTGCAGTCACTCACTATGACAATACCTAAAGGTCAACACTAGAGTCATGTAAGTATCTTTTCCTCGTGTATGTTTTCTTTAAGTTAAAATACACATTCTGTAGTGCAAAGCCAATGGGATAATGCCCACAAACCTTAGTAAAGATCTAGTCTGGTAGGTGGCCTCTCCTCCTTCTCTCTCTGTTCTCTTTGTCTTCCCACCCTCCCTGCTGCTTGAGGATCCGGTTGTGCAACAGTTTCCCACTGACCTTTTGTAGAAACTGCTCTGTTCTCACAGATTTGTGATTAATCTGTTATTTTGTGTGCTGTAGCTTTATTTTTGTGTGTTGTATCTGAGCAACATATTGAAATCTAACTCTTCCCCAACTGCAGCTCTTCTGTGTGTGTGTGTGAATTTTATTATTGATGATGTTTACATAGCTGATCAGGGTGGGAAGGGTCGAGGATCAGGGGATAGTGGGTGAGACCTTTGTTTACACATTTTCTTCTTGTGATATATGGGGAGGGGGCAACTGCAGCTCTTCTAACGAATGGTTATCTTAGTAGGAATCAACTAGAGACAGGTCTCACAAGAGCCACAAAGTCATCACCCAGGGTAAGTAACTTTCCTGTGAGAAGACCAAACTGTGGTGGAACTTAGGGTTAAAATACGATGAAACATAATTTAACAGAGAAGGAGCATACTAGCTTAACTACGATTCAATATATTTTACGCAAATATCATGCTCAAAAAGGTATATTAAAACATGATCAAATATATTAAAATAGTATTTTCCTTAGGAAAAAGAGTAAAAATTTTATTAGCGATTGACAAAACAACTACATAGTGATCTTAACTGTTAAGAGATTTTAATAAAGGCTCCACAAGTATTTAGTTTTTAAAATGATAAAATTCAACTTACTTGTATCTAACAGTTTGTACAGTTTCTGCTGAAACATTGTCAACAATGCATCTTGCAGCACATTCTAATCCTTGCCAGACAGTAGAAAATCCTGCAAACACATTTAAAAGTCAGTACACATAGCCCAAAGCTAGATTCCAAGTGAGACTTCTGGGCCTGTCAGTTACCTTGAACACTGCTTGCTGCAACAACCAAAGCACCATCCAGAGGGGACTTCCCATCTTTGTCTCTTTTAAGTGATTCCGGAACAAGTTTGCTGCCGTGTTTCTTGACATGTGGAGCTAACTCTTTTCCAACACAATTTGCTACCGTGCACACTCCATCAACTAATGTGACCATAGGGAAGAGAAAAAAAAAATTATTCTTTCCCTGATTTCGCTATTCTTATAAAACAAAGTTCTTAAATGAGCACCTAAAATAGTCTTTCTGGATACTGCCATTCTCCTAAGGATGAGAGAAGCTAGACTGGCTAATTTTTTTTTTTAAGATTTATTTATTTTTATTGGAAAGTCAGATACAGAGAGGAGGAGAGACAGAGAAGAAGATCCTCCATCTGACGAGTCACTTCCCAGTGGCCACAAAGGTCATCACTGAAGTGATCCAAAGCCAGGAGCCAGGAGCATTTTTCATGTCTCCCATGTGGGTGCAGGGTCCCAAGGCTTTGGGCCATCCTCTACTGCTTTCCCAGGCCACAATCAGGCAGCTGGATAGGAAGCAGGGCCGCTGCGACACGAACTGGCACCCAGATAGGATCCTGGAGCGTGCAAGGCAAGGACTTTAGCCACTAGGCTACTGTTCCAGGCCTCATTAATAACTTTATTTTAAAGGCTACCCTTTCACTTAAAGCTGTGTCTGCAGAGTTTACTGATATCCATAATCTTCTCTCGTAAATACACGTGTTCTAGAACTCTTGGCTTAAGAGGAAACCATGTACCTTTTCTACAACTGGTGCAAAACTGATTATGTTACACCCCTTTAACTGATTTCCAGCTAAGTGTATTTTGAGTTTTTTCTATCAACAGACCAGTGAAATAACAATAAGGTATTTAAATACATAAGACATAAATAATCCAGTATTTGATTTGAAAGAATACTAAAAACCAAAAAAGATTTTACTACATGTAATGAAAATTCATTAAGAACTGTACAATCGTGTTAAAACAGAAAGCTTCAATACACACAATGAATGTTACTTGGAACTAGGGGTTAAAGTGGTTTGCCTTAGCACTGCTGGCACTAGAACCAGTAGGTTAACTTTTCTCAAGCAATATAACCCTCCCTCTTGACCTTCAACTACTCGGCAGTGATGCTGCCCTTACAGAAATATGTCTAATTCTTGCAATGAATTCCCTGCTCCTTTTAAAGATACATACACTGTAATACATCAACAAGCCTTTCTCTAGATTTTCTCCAACTTAAATATACAAATAAGAATCACCTTGGGATCTTACAAAGGTAGAGTCAGGCACCTTAAATCTTGCATTTCTAAGGCTTCTAGCTAAGCTGATATTGTTGGTTAGAAGGTCCCACCAGGAATAATTATATGAAAGCGCTTTGTACCTCTTAGTTTTGAGATTACAACATTTAACACTTACAATGATTTCAGGTTAAATGACTATTTTTAATTTAAGCAGATAAAATTAAGGATATTCATAGCTACTTTACCCAGGAACTGACTGACTTTGGCTGCTCCTCCTGTAGCCTGCTTCGCTATGTATAGTCCTTTGGAGACAGCAGGACTAACTTCCACTGGTTTTTCTTCTGGTTGAATACGTTCACGTAGTTTAGAAGCACCTTTCTGGATTGCTTTGCCAGTAAATTCAGCACCTTTGACTAAACCCCAACTCACCCAGGAAGCACCTTTTTAAAGAAAAATGTTACACAATATCAGTGCCAAATATACCTTTAAAATCTTTAACAAATACCACCAGTATGGGAAAAAAAATATGAAAGGAGTCTGATAAAGCCCAAATATGCCATGCCATCAACATTCAAGCCAACTTTGTACCCACAGTTTTCTGCCTAAACTATGCACCTTTTCCACCTAAATTAGTTTTTCATTGCTTAGGTCAAATGTCACTTGATGATTCTTCTGCATTACTCTATGCTGCCATGACACCTCGTACAAATCTGTAGGTATTACCACAGTTTACTACTGTTAGGTACTAATTTTGAGTTTTGCTGCCATTAAAATGGTATTTGGCAGGAGGACCCAGATATTGTTGTTCTTTTTGCGTTAATCCAGGCATCACTTTTGCCTATGAAATACTGAGGAAGAAAGATACAAACTGGAAATCAAAGAACCTCTTAACACTAAGGCCACACTCTTGATTGCTTTGGGCTAAAAGCACCAGGTCTGGGGTCCTATTCCCTCCTCAATCGAAACCTAAATCTCCAGACTCATCACCTTTTAATTTGTTACATGAACTTAAATGAAAAAACTAGGAAACACCTCAAAGAAAATGGACATGGAGAGAGGCCTTAGATGATTATGCTATTTCTCACGACAGCTGGTGGGTCTTGACTTTGTTTGGCTCATGCTGTTTGCAAACTAAATGACAGAAGTCGTTGCCAGAGGAGATAGCAGGATGAGACTGAAGAAATAAACCTCAGTCAGTGGACACACAGGGAAAGGAGGAGTGGGAGAGATGAGAGAGAGGCCATGAAAAGCACTAGAAGACTTCTAAAAAGGGCAGTACAGTGTTATAAACACCCCTCAGTATCAGAGCTCACAATTCAAAATATATCCTCTTGACTCATCTTGAAAGGACAAGCTTTTTAAAAGCTGGAAACACAAGACACTTGGGCATGTTTTCTCAAGGCCTGCACCATGGCTTTACCTGATTATCCAGCCCATTAGAGAGCAAGCTTCCACCAATCATGTGAAATCACATCTGCTTATTTAGAAAGTTCAACCAAAAAAAGCCATACGTGTTAACTGATAGGAATACTTCATGCATTTCTCTTCCAGTTTTAGTCAACACCATCTCTAGCTCTAATCTGATCCCAATTGCCCTACCTGGCAACTAATTCTAGGGGAGAATCAGGTCTCAGACCAGGCACCATAACAACAAAACATTTGAAAATGTGCATTTCCAAATAAGTAAATATACCAGGCTTTAGAGCTGACTTACAGGTTGAAAAGTTTAAAAAAGAAGCAAAACATGAGCAGAATTTGGAGGAAGACTGAGAAACCATAATGAAGTGACAAGGAAACAGAGGAGACTAATAATCCTGTAATGACACTATTTCTAGGATACAAATAAAAGTGACAGAGTTGCTGATAATGGAGAAAAATAAACAAGAATGAAAAAATACAAGAATAAGGAAAAACATAGATGTGAATAATGACAATACACTATGAGGATCACAGTATTAGTAAATAGGTTAAAACTATAGCAATTGCAATGGAAGAAAAGGAAGATGCCCAACTGGACTGGAAGCTATTTAGATCTCTGACATGGACACAGGCTGCCAGATGCAGACAGATGAATGCCTGTAAAGAAACAGCTGGCACAGAATGTTACAGTGTTTTATATTTATATTCTATATGTATATTTAATTGAATGGATTAACCAAACAGGAAAACTCCTTGCCAGGCACAGAAATGATGGTAAATAAAATATAATTCTATAGAACTTAATACAACAATAATTCTATAGAACTCTAATACAAGAGTATAATATAATTGACTCCTTACTGCTGAAATGGATGGGCAGAAAGTAATCGCTTGAGCTTACAATGTAATTGTGCAGAGTTCCACAGTCGATCCATACTCACTGAACCGAGGAGCTGAGAAAATACATTCAGATGCCCCTCATGAATTTTTGCTATCTCACAACTTCTAAAACCTCTGTTCCTCTCATTTATATCAATTCACTAAAAAGCACAATCTAAACATGACATTCCAAGAACTCTTTACTTTGAGAAATTTTTAGGGTAGGTTGCTCTGACAGTGGCCTGAAGTCTACTGTCACCAACCATCTACTTCCTTACAGACTCAATTCCAACAAAAGTCAATCGCAGCCATCCTTTTAGTGTCAACCTAAGTCCTTCAGCTAACATTCTGCAGGACATTTTTAGGTATAGTTGTTTTCCTTTTTATTCATAAAATCTAAAACTAGCTTTTAGTAATCTTAGTCTTTGAGATTAGACAGGATCTACAATCTAGGATGAAGGAACTCAATTTAGATTGCTGGTCACTCATTTATTGATCCTGCGTGAGTAAAACCTGCATGGATTAGAATCTCCTGACAAGTTAGATATTTCACCCTGAAGTAAAAATTTACTATTTTCTCTTCCTTTTGATGTGTACAACAATCATTTGGTGAAGTAGTTGTTATTTATTCTGCACTCAAGGAGCTCTCAAAGAGACAAATAATAGATAGCTAAATTATTTTATTGTGATCAACAGGGAGGGCTATCATTAGAAATCTAGCCCGAAGGACAAAGTACAATGCCTTATCAGCATTACCAGAATATAGTCTGCTTATTTAAAAGACACACTCACATTGCAAAAGGGTAAGGTGGTTCTCTGGAGCCTTTCAACAATGGACTAAAGGGCCTAACCTCATCCTCATAATGGCCCCTACCTCAAACCTTATCACCTCCTGAAGGCCCCACCTCCTTATATATCATCACCTTGAGAAGATTTCAACCAAAGTTGGCAGGGACAAGGGTGGGGCTGCCTGATTTTATGTTCAGAGCTATTCTGAGATATGGGGATGCCCAAAGTCTCTCATTACCAATTTTCTCAAACGTGAAACAAGGATCAGACCAGAAGAATTTATACCAGCTTAGCAAAATGTGATGTGCTAAAAAACTAGAATCTTTTAAGTATTTATAAGTTGGTTAAACCAAAATCCAAAATATCATCAAACTATCTTCTTACAATATTTTGTTGGATTCCAAAAGTTTCAAGCTCTAGGGATAAAATTAGTATTTTTGTAATACCTGACAAAATGTTTTGAGCCACTTTTTCACTCCATTCGGGTAATTCTTTTGCTTTTTCTTCTGAAACTGGCTCACAGGGTACAATGTGACTCAGATTAACTTCTTCACTTGAAGAATCTTTAGTCTAAACAGTGAAAATGTTTCAAAAATAAAAAAGTATTAATAAAATATTAACAAATACTATCTACCATTGAATGTAAGATTTATATATTTATGAAGCATGATACTAGAACTGCTATAATGTATACAACCATTTTGATTTTATATAATACCCAACTGGGAAGATTTAAATACTAACCTAACCAACATAACATTTGTCAAATCATATTTAAATTGATTATTTTCTTCTTTCCTTGACTAGATAAAGTTTCTTCATACTGATACCAACCTGGTATCTTAATATGCACATAGACCACAGTAAGGTTCAACGATTTCTATCACATGAATTAACCAGTAAGGAGATATCCAAATACTGGTTTTCATACACAACAAATAAGTATTGAATTTGAAATAAGAAATAATAAACACACAGAATCTACTATTCCATTTAAATGGAGATGGAAAACAAACACCTGCAATTGGCTAGTTCAACAGCTGCTGTGAAAGCAAGGGTCAGCACTCAAAGTCTCAAAGCAAACGTAACTCAGTTTAAGTGCTTTCAAGCAGGCTAATTCAGACCCTACAGCATCATAACTTTAAAACCAAACTGCCCTACAGAAATATAAATAAGCTCATTTGAATACATATATACACACAGATGCAGTACACAAACTAAATTTAATATACATAAGGAAAAGCAGCATATAAGTAAAATCTACAAACTGAACAAATATTTACAATTTTGGACATTGGGTCAATATCCCTGAGTTATAAGGAGCTCCTGAAAATTGAGTAGAAAGAAAAGGTTACAACATAGTCAAAAACAGACAAAGGAATGTAGACCAAAGACAGAACACAACATTAAAAGGACTTATCAGAACATATGCTCAATATTACTTAAACTGAAATCAATACAGATTAAGATATTGTTCACCATCAGATTGTCAATACACAGACACACAGACCTCCAATTGTACTGACCAGACTGCAGAGAGACAGTCTCCCGTGTCCCACACATCAAGGCCCTGGTGAATGCCGAACTTTAGTACTGATTTCTATGTCCTACTTTTTTCCTGGTCTAGGCATATTAGCCTATGATAAAGTTTAATTTATAAACCATCAAATGAGGAGATTAGCAACAATACACACAGAACACACCATCTTTTGCAACAACAAAACTAGCACAAATTTCTTTTTCCTCCAGAATTTCACAGATGTCTTTTTATCTTAGATATTAGCCATTTCAGCATATGACTTTTTTCCTTTCCTTATTAAGTCCATAACTTTCATTTTTTCACTTAAGCAAAACACTGGCTTCTCTTTGACATATCCACATTGCCAAACACAACTACTCTTGCTTTGGGGTCATTATTAAGCAAAGTAAGATTACTCAAACCTAAAACCACCATGATATAGATCTTTGTCACTCACTCCACTTCTTAGCAAGTTCTATGCCTTGATACATAAAGAAAATTCAATGCATGTAAGTGATGAATGATCCTAAAACACTATCACTGCTCCATGACGTACCTTCTTTCCACGTTTTCCTTTAAGACGCACATCCTTGCTGCCTCGGTCTGAAGGACCCAGCTGTCTCACATCAGTGCCAGAGGCTCCTTTCTGTTGGTCAGAGGGCTGTCTTGTTTTTCCAGGGATCTGGAATTCACTTTCTTCCTCTGCTCTGTTCCAGTTGGTCTAGGGAATAAAGCACCAAGCTTACCTCAAATCAGAATATTCTCAGTGACTTTTTCCAGGTATGCTGTATTATGCTTCATGACATACATGTTCAATGTCAGTAACAACTACTTATGCTTCTTTCCCTCTTGTTATGTCACCCAACCACAAACCTCGGAATTCTCTGGTTTAGACATTACGGACTCTGGTTTCTCTTCAGATTGTATAAGTCTTTCACCTTTTACAATAAATGTCAAAGCATAAAAGATAACAGAAAGCAGTTGTTGGCCATTAACAGACAAAATCTTATACAATAATGTAAAACTCTTTCAATTTTTTCCTAAAACAATACCAAGTTCAATGCATGAAAGAAAAATAACTCCACATGAGGTTAAAGTGTAACTTCACCAAGTAAGTACACAGCAGTTAAGATGAACCCAGGCCTATGCGATCAAGCTCCACAAGCACTCTGAGCCTACACACCTCAGTAGGGCAATTCACCTGTCGTCTTAACATAGCTTAAATTTCTGCTGCCTATCCTAATGTATTGGCTTGTTCAGCACGCTGGCATTCTTGGGAACAGAGGCTATTCTATATATTGCTGATATCCCTTGTTCTCACTTCTCCCAACCCTTTTATGTAATAGTGAATGCCTGTTTAAATAACAGATTTCAAATGCCCACTGATTGGAGGGGAACACAAGTTTATACTACCATGCTGTTAATATTCATAACCAAAACAATGCTTCCCATCTTGTCATACAGGAAGAATGGCAAATCACCCAAAGAATGACTCTCCATAAAAATATATTTGAACTCTCAACAAATAAGCATGTGGCCAAAGGAAACAAGCTATATAAAAAGCTTACAGTCTGATCTTATTTTAAATATCACTGTATTTTCTCCATAACTGGCCTTCGTATACTAGGAGATTTAGGTAATTCTCTCAAATATGTTTCTTCCTCAAAAAGCCATTCATGCCCCTAAAATGTCTGATGTAACTCACCTGTTAAAATTACCTTCCCTTTGTGATTCAGTTCCCTATCACCACCAAGCAGTAAAACATAAGGGAAAATATTGGCTAATATTCAAAGAATTACCACCTGTTAGAACTACATAAGTATTTTAATAGATTAATCTTCCCCATAGTGCAATGAGGCTGGCATGATTATTATTATCATCTCCATTTTATGATCAGGACACTTAAGTATGCAGATGATCAGTAACAGTTGAGGTACATAGTTATTACGTGTTAAGTTTGAATTTGAACTCAGGAAACTTGATTCCAGAATCTACAATATTAAAAAACATTTACAACAAGTTCCCAACAGTAGTTGTGAACATACAAATTATATAGTCTTCTAACTCTGATAACATTACAGGTTATTACAACTTCCTTAAAAAGCACAAGCGCTTATGCCAAAGTAGATTACCATCCTAGAGAAGATCACAAGTCACCTGGAGTCGGAGGTCAGACATCTGTCTTAAGAGATCCTCGAAGAGTTCTCGATCATCTTCCGGTAACTCAGAGGACAATACTACCCCGACAAAGCATCCTGCTGCTTGTAGCATTGTATCCGGGAACATGTAAGCTCCCACAGTGCATTTCAGAACCGGAGATCTATCAGGAACTAGAGGGTACAGCCAGTCACAAACCTGAGAGCATTAGCAGAACAAAAAACAAATGGAATTAGATTTTTCACCTGGGTTTTAATAAGTTTTGTTACATTAAAAGTCAACATTTATAAGTCTGAAACACATTTTGAAGCTTTTTAGAACGATCAACGTCAATCAGTAAATCCCCAATGAAAATTAATCATTTGCTGATAATTATCCAATTAAAAAGCTGCTAAAAATATCACTACTTCAACCAATTAGACAGTCTGAACACTGATGGCATTAAATAGACCAATAGTAACCAATAATTCTCTTTAAAAAAAATCATGAGCAAAGTACATCAAGGCTTTAAAAGATACTAATTAGGCATTACTTTGTGGTTAGTAAACTAAAGCTGTTTCCCACTACAATACATATATGAGGATCTATACAAAGCTGACAAAGTAAATATTATGAAAAAATGCACAATTTCACATTTTCCATCAAAATAAGCTTTCTTTTAATTCAATTTCCACAAACTTTCTGAAGAATTCTATATTTACTGATCAAATTCCCACAATAATCTTAAGAAACTGGTAAATACTACCTTTTTATGTGTACAAAAACTGAGGCAGATAACACAACCAAGGTGTGAGTAAATAACTAAAAAATGGAGCAAGTACTTGTGGTGTGATGAACCAGAGAAACAATTATTTTAGTTAAAGACCCAACAGTTATAATGCGAAATGCTTTCTGCAAGTTGCAACAGAGCCAGATATTACAGAATTAGAATAAATTATATTTTGGGTTCACTACCTATTGTGAATTTAAAGCAAAACAACATATTCTGCAACGTCATCTGGGAAAGTCAGTTTTCCAGTACACTCACATCTTGGCTATCTAAATTAAGAATAAATTAAGATTAAATTAGATATTCTAGCAACTCATTTCTAACATGTAACAAATTTTTTGAAATACTAAAATATAACTGTGCCAATATCCACAATACTGCCTTACTACTGAGAAACTTAGGAGGAGTAGTTATTCCATTACCAAAACTTCATGCAACGAACACAAGGATCGTGGGAGATTTCATAAAGATGGAAAACTAATAAACTGCCACGACATATGATCAATAGAATATAAATATGGAAAGTACTTAAACATTTTCAGATTTTTTTTCTTTAACTATCCTCCTTTCTAACTGTTTCAGAAGCCACTATTTCTAAAACTTCACGCAGATTACAATACAACTGATCACTGTATTTTCCAAAGTATAACAAAAACAAAATCCAACATACAGATCTTTCTTAAGTTATAGCTTGGTCAGCTCAGCCACCACAGGCTGATTTCTCCCAATTTCTCTTTCAGAAAACAATGCCACATGCACATTATTTATGAACTTAATATATATGTAATGGGCTTTAACAATGTATTAAAACCAAAAGGAAAACCTTCTTATTAGTTCAGAATTCCATGTAAGCCTGTTTAAAACCAAAAAACTTTATTCTAACTTTCTAAATAGATTAATAGTGATTTTTACAGCATAAGAAATATTTATCTTCTAACAGTCAACTGATTATTATTTTTTACACGCTAAAAACATTCATTCAGCATACACACATGGCTAACACCTTTTTAAGATGTCACGTCACATATACCCAAATGTATGAAAATTACCAGCCTATTAAGGAGACCCAAACTAAACTTTGGGTTGCAACTGTATTTTTCATTTAGGACCAAAGAGATACAAGAAAAAAATTTTTTCTCAGATCAAAGGACAAATTTTTACTACAGTACAATTAATTTTAATGATTGAGCCCATCAAACCATGCTCCAGGTTTCCAATGTTCATATAACTTTCCACACCTCTAGGACCCAAAGATTTTTTAACTGTGTGTTTACAATCCCACCCTATTATTGGATCAGCCATAGGTGCTCTGCTTTGTAAGTCCCTGAATCTCACCCCCAAGCTCAATCAATAAATAACCCTTTTTAACCTTCCCTAAAATACTTCATAGGAGTCAAAATACTCTTCCTGTCCAGGAATAAGTTCCTTTTTTTTTTTTCCAGTAATGCTTCAAAGTATCTCCTCCATGCATCCCTGTAACCATTTTTATTAAAACATCATGTGGACTTTGGACAATGCAGACACTTGTCATATCTTCAATGTGAACTCCTTTGATAATACTCAATCTATATGTATACTGAGACTTCAAGGCTCCATCTCCCTGAATCTACATTTTGAAGAATCAGATTGTTGCTGGATCATCACCTTTAGAATATCTTACTACATCCACAGCAATGCCCTAGAACCAGCCTCTGTTTAGGATCAATTTCTGCATCTGGACCAATCACACTCTAGATTTATCTGCTTGAACTGATGCACAGTGTCTTAAATTATCACTGCAGTCTCTACCTTTGGATCAGGGTTCCTTAACCCTAGAATGACTGAAATTTTAGACTGGATTTTTTTGTTTTGTTTTGGTAGTAGCTATCCTTTGTAAATGTTTGGCAACAAGCCTACCCTCTATCACCACTCAACTGTGAACAGAAAACAATGTCGGCAGACATTTATTTATTTTACTTATTTATTCCAGATGTTGCAGAGGTTCTCATCATGCTTCTGGGTGAGAACCCTTACCTAGCCTAGACACTTCAGGTCCTCAGCTGGCTCTTGATAACATTCACGGATTTCACAGTTACACACTAATATAAATTACAAATTCCTTTCAAAATTAAAATTATTCTGTTTCTTACTCAGATAAAGAATTAAGAATTTAAAAAGGACTTTGACTTTCTTTAGGTCCTATCATCACAAATTTAACACCAACATAAAACTTAATATCCTAGAAAGCAGAAAAACACGTTCAAAGATGGTAGATAATCAACACTCATAAAATTCATGAAATATATTATAAAATAGAAATTACAATGGACACAAATTCTAACAAACAGAATCGGTATATTCTACACAGATTTCAGATTCTGTCTACACTTTCCCTTGGCTTACCTGAAGGAATCCAGGAGGACGGTTCAGGACTGAATCAAGAGAATTATCCAAGAACCTCACAATTCGGAGGTACCCAGGATATGAAGGGGCACTAACTTCTCCTGCAGGATTTACAAAAAAAATCTGAACTCCATTTGGTATCAGAATCAACTCATCTGCATCTAGCCCTAGGGACTCAAGCGGAGGTGGCTGAGAGTGATTTCTATAGAAGTCTTCACCAACTGAAGAAAACTCCCCAGAATCTGTGCCATAGGACACTGTGTAGTGGCCCTCCGCAGCCTGAGGAGTGTAAGCAGGGGGGGCTTCGGCTGGACGACTTGTAGACGGTAAGGATGCAGAAGCAGGAAAAGCGAGCGACCCTGCACATGCAGCTGAAGTGCTTCCGTTTACTTCAGCTTGCTGAGATGAAGTAGAGGGCTGAGGCTCTCGCGACTTCTCACAAATGTCTTTAGGTGGAAATTCGGGGTATAGCTTGGGCACGTCCTGAAGATCATTCCGAAGAGAAGTGGCAAGACCTTTCTCCAGAATTTCCAACCTGGTGCGTACATTCTGAAGCATCTCTTTCATTTTCTGTTGCATCTGTCTGGCAGATTCCCACCCAGGGCCAGTGTGTTCAGTCTCTGATAATGAAATGCTGATTCCTCTCAGTAGGTGTCCTATTCCTTGCTTATAGTAACTCTTTGCTTCCTCCTTCTGACCTAACTCATCTGTATTTAGTCCTTTATCAACAAATAAAAAGGCCTTCCTGTATGCTTCCTTGATAATCTCAATCTCAGCACGTTCTCCATTTTGTGGTTCTTGTTCCATTTCTGCAAAACAGGAACAAACAGTATTTAAATACACTATTCTCTAGAAAAATGAAATTGATTTCCATAATGACACCAACACTTACTAGATGGTTAAACACTGATGGAAATGACAACGGGAACTCTCATATACTGTTGCTACAGGCTTAAGTTGGTATAGTTTGGAAAACTGGCAAATTCTACAGAAGTAAAACCATTCATCCACTCTGTTGCCTCACAATTCCACTTGCAGTATACAGCTAAGAAACTGGGTACATACACATGTCAAAAACATGCATAGTAGCTCCTCTCCACCCAGTTTCCCTTCTAGTGGTTTAACTTATCCACGTCAGAAGTTAAAAAGAAAATTCTAGAAAAAGCAATTCTCAAGTTTTCAGTTTTGTACCGAGAAGTATGATGAAGTCTCGTGAATCACCCCTCTGTCCAGTGTATCCAAGCTGTATCACCACATTCCCATTAGGCATTTAGAGATATCAGTTAGCAGCTGTGAAGGTTCAAGATCACACAGCCTCAATGGTAATAAAGGTGGTGGAGAGCAGACGGCAATGGTGGAGCATGTGGAGAGGAATGCAACAAGCTACCTGGAGAGACCAGAAGTTACCCTTGCTTTTTTATAACCAACTCTTTCCCAATAATCAATTTATTGCAGCACGTCTCTCAAATGATCTTAGGACCACCAATTAGGTCCATCTTTTAAACATAATAAACAGACTTTCTACCCATTTAATGTCATTAACTTAAACTTTGGAGCTTGGAAGTTCTTATGAATTTGGGAGCCAAATTATGTTCAAATCATGGCACAGATGATAGTCAACATTTATAGTACATGAAAGGTGGAAGCAATCTAAATATTCACTTAGAAGAGAATGACTAAATAAGAAATATACACCCAGAGAATGTAGTAATGCACAGAGAAAATTGCAAATGATAAAAAAATCTCTAAAGCTGACAACATCAAAGAATTTTACCAACTATTTGAGTTAAAAAAAAAATAAAGTCAGATACAACAGACTTCATACTAAGGCTACAAGTGAAAAATAGTGCCTATGGGTGGAAGACCACAAACTTTAAAAGGGACAGGAAAGAATTTTATGGTCTTTGGGAATTTCTTTTTCTGGGTGCTGATTAGATTGGTGTCTCTAGTTATGTTCCCCATTTTGGTCAGTAGGACCAAACAGTGGTCCTATAAGAATATACATTTCACTCAAAATCTCCTATAGCTCAGAGTTATTGTAGATCAACACATTCCTCATGTGATTTTGGTGATTCTGCTCTAAGCAAACCTACTCCAATACAGGACAGGCCATATTAAAAAAGGCATGCATTAAGGGGGTTCGAAAAAGGTGCAGCAAAACAAAAGAGATAACATTTCCATTAACATATTTTTGAAGCCTTCTCTTACAACTGCTTATAATATATATTATTTGGTAACAATATTACTGGTTTATATAATAATGTGTTATTCCATATTCTTATCATGTTTAAGCATATTTCTTACTAAACTTTCAAAAATATTTATTTATATTTGAAAGGAAAATTTTACAGAGAAAAGGATAGGTAGAGAAGGTCTTCCATCTGCTTGCTGCTTCAGCCCCCAAATGAAAGCAACAGCCAGAGATGAGCGAACAGAAGCATAAAACATCGGTGGGGAAACAGGGCTGCAGCACCATTTATGACAGAAGCTCTAAACGGCACAGACTCTGATTGAATTCAACCTTCCTCTGGAAAGGATGCAGAGATACAGCTGAGAAACAGAGAACTGAAACCTCCTGCAAATCAGCACCCTACGAACGCTCTTTCCAAGCACCCAAGACACTTTCACTCCAGGACGGTTTAATCCAGAGCAATGTAAAATGAAGTGTCTCTGGCTGCGAGGGCTGTGATGTACGATTAAGCGTAAATATCACAAATAAGGTGATTCATTGAAACACTACACATCGAATATTAAGCTCCCAGCTTTCTTCCCTAACTTGCTTCTTTGATGGCACATACCTCCACAAAAAAATGAGACTTTATCAGATTTAATTTGAGGCATCTCAAGAGCAAGATCGACAGACAGGGACACTAAGAACTCAGCAGCAAGGAGCCGCAGTGGCTAACTCCCACACAGTGTGCAGTCAGCTTCCCAGGGCCCGTCACTCACGGAGCTGACAGCAGTCCTCCTTTACCACGGCACTGCTCAGCTGCAGTCAGAAGATGTTCATACTGTGCTTGACTTATTCAAGAGAACAATTAATCTTTCAAATAATTTTTACAGTGTATTGTTGTAATTGTTTATTAGTACTTACTAATAGGCTACCTGTAATTAATTTGTAAATATCATATAGGTTAAGCATGCATGGAAAAAACAGAATTCAGCATGATCTGTGGTTTCAGGAATCCACTGGTGGTCTCGGGACATTTCTCTCTAGCATTAGGGAGGGACACTGTGTGAGCCCGTGTGTGAGTCACAAAATGTGAGAAAAGAAAGCATTACAGATAAAATAGTATTTCATCTACTTTTACATAGTCCTAAAAAGTAATGGGAGTTTTTGGGGATTTTTGGAAATTCACAATGTGTAAGAAAATGAAAACTTGTGAAAACCTTTTTATCATTTATATCAACATAAAGAGAAATACTGCATTCATAAAATAAAGACAGAATGCAACATCCCTCCAAAACAGGCAAAAGGAACAGTAATCAAAACTGGAATATGCTGACAAAAAGACTTTTGAATACTAAATATGAAATATCTCAAAACAAAAGTTCAAAACAGGGATGAAAACATAAGGTTAACGATTATTTTTAAATGTCCATAAAGCAGAGCAAAAAGACTGAAAGTTTCACTGTAAAGGTAATTGTGTGCCTGGAAGTGCGGACCCTCCAGAGACTCACCTGCACCCTGTTATCAGAACACTGCTTCCTCAAACACCAAGAAGCAAATAGGAGCTAGGCACTTTCTGGGAGTGTTAGATTTATGGCATAGCATTCTGTACACTATTGTTCGCACTGAAGTAATAAGGTCAGAAACCTGTATTAATAAATTGTTAATCTACACTACCTGCTTTCTGCTTTGTGTCAAATAGAAGCCCACCATCACAGATGCCCACTGTCACGTAGATACTTACTATAAAAAAACCCCAATTGGCTACCGGTGCGGTAGCCTAGCAGCTAAAATTCTCACCTTGCACATGCTGGGATCTCACATGGGTGCAGGTTCTAATCCTGATGGCCCTGCTTCCCATCTAGCTCCCTGCTTTTGTCCTGGGAAGGCAGTGGAAGAAGACCCAAAACCTTGGGACCCTGCTCCTGTGTGGAAGACTCAGAAGAGGCTCCAGGCTCCAAGCTCTTGGCTTTGAATTGGAGCAGCTCTGGCTCTTGCGGTCACTTGGGGAGTGAATCTACAAACAGAAGATCTTTCTGTCTCTCCTCTCTGTATATCTGAATTTCCAGTAAATAAATAAATAAACTTCTTTTGTTTGAGGTACTTCTTTGTTCATGGCAAGAAGTGGCTCCCTAACCGAAGAATAAAGACATTTCACTTGCCTAGGAGTCTCGCTTGATTTCTTTGAACCTCAACCAAAGACATACACAAAGAGTTGGAAAAACAGGTAAGAAAATCAGGAGCTAAGGTCTAACATTTGAACTGTAAAGCATTCAGAAATAAGAGAAAAAGAATGAAAGAGCTGAAGAAATAATTCACAAAATCTCCATTAATTGGAAAAAGCAAATTTCCAAACTTAGAAAGATAAATGAATACAAAATAATTAAAAAGATACTTCATACCAAGAAGCATACCATGAAATATCAGGACAATAAGCTCCAAAGAACCATCTTACAAGACTTTATACAGATAAATTAAAAGAGATAAGAAACTTCTAAAAGGCAATTGTAAAATTTTGAATGGTATAATTAATTCATAATTCTGAGCAAAAACAAAAAAAGCCTGCCAAACTCGGCCAAATGACCGTCTGGGTATCAGGCACTCTGCTTCCTGGATTCCATGACCCCGGAAGGAAGCTCGAGGCTGAGGTTAGAGTTCTGAAATGGCAGATATGCAACTCATCCAGAGCAGAGGAAAAGCTCCCGAAAAGATTTCTTCCAGACACTAAAACTGATAAAATACCTTATGTACTTCTAGGTTTTGAGAAGAAATGCACACAACTGTGGGAAGATTCAGTTAATTTATGGCAAATATATAGGAAATTAGGACAATTATTACAGTTACAAATTCCAGGAAAAACAAGGCATGGAGCTAGAAATACAGAGGAATCATAGTTTTGATTACTGCCATATTAATAAAGTGATGATATCAAACTGAAAAGATGCAAAGATCAATGATTAGAAAATTTGTGGGCATGTGGTACAGAAAGAACTAGAACTTCATCTTATCCTCTAGCATGTTAGTAGAAAATAAAAAACAACAAGAAAAGCACAATACTATAGACATAAGACCAGAAGAATTGGGTAAGGAAACCGGTACAAACTGCCTCTGGGAGACAGGGGAGAGTTTGGAATGGCAGGACTTCTAATTTTCACTGCAATTCTTGTAAAAATATTTAGTTCCTTAAACAATGTGCAGGATATATTTGAGAGGTAGAGTTACAGAGGGGACAGACAGCTGTCCTCCATCCACATATCCACTCCCCAAATAACCACAAGGCCACATGGCTGGGTGGGCCCAAAGTCAGGAGCCAGGAGCCAGGAGCTTCCTCCAGTTCTCCCACACACATGCAGGAGCCCAAGGATTCAGGGCCTCCTCTGGGCCCTCTCAAGCCATTAGCAGGGAGCTGGACTAGAAGCAGAGTTGTCAGGACCCTATTGCGTCCCCTACAGGGGATGCCAAGGCCACAGGCGGAGACCCAGTCCATTAAGCCATGGCACTGGCTGAATATAAACATTTTAATTATCTTTTAAAAGGAATAAGTGGAAGCTTTAGAGCTGTTACTCAATAGAATTATTAAGCAAGCCATGCATGTAATTATAAATTTTCTAATAGCCACATTGTCAAGAGAAATTAGTGAAATTAATTCCAATACTATTTTACTTATTAAATACATCCAAAATATGTTCATATGTAATCATTATAAACATTGGTGAAATAGTTTAACTTCACCTCTACTAAATCTCCATTACCATGTATGTGTATATATGTGTATTTTATATATATATATAGATGTATATATATTTTTAAGTATATCTCAACTCCAACTAGCTCCATTACAGGTCCTCGGTACCCACAGGTGTCAAGTGGCTACCCACAGCAGGCACTGCCATCTCCTGCTTCAGCCTTCACTCCTGCAGGCATTTGGGGAATGAATCAACAGATGCAAAATCTTTATCTGTCCCTGACTCTGTCACTCTGCCTTTCAAATAAGTAAATATATCTTTAAATTTTACACTCACCCTCAGAGGTCAGAAGACATTAAGCAACACATTCAAGGTTTATCTTTCCTAAACAGAACTAAGTGTTTATTTAGTATCTTTGAAAGATAAAAGCCATTATTAAATGATTTTACATGTTTGATTTTCAAAGCTGGAAACAGAATATTTTTCAAATGTCAACCCGAAGTATTAAAAAGGTTACCATAATCTATTCCGTTTCCAGATACCAATGATGAATTACGTGTTAATTTTTAAATGTCCTAATAAAAACATATTTCAAACTTTATTAAGGTTTAAAAAGTCTGTGAAAAATGAGACTACAAGTTTCTTTTGGTGCAAGATTTTTGAAATCCATGCAGCTTTTTCATTATATTAGTCATAAACTTTTGGAAACCCACTCGTGCATACATGTGCTTTCTAAAGGACTCAAGAAATAAAATTCTACATTAAAATACTTGCCATGATAGTCCAAAACCCAAAAACCCTGATAAGGCAAATATCATGCTTACTGGCCGACAGGAGTCATCTTTTCCAGTACAGCTTCTGAGCTCCTAATGCTAGCAACAGAGGTGGCTCCACCGCCCACCTATCTGGCTCTCCACCAAACAAGGGGGCATTTGAGTTCCTAACTTACACACTGATTGATTATACTTATGGAGTACAAAATAATGCTATCATTTCTAATATGAAATAAAGTTAACCTATCCATAAAGTCAAATACTTGATCATTTTTGAAACAAGAACTCATTTGAGATTTATTCTCAATAATGCAATATACAGTACTCCACCGTTAGCTATATTCACTATGCTAAGCAACAAATCTCAGGAAAATAAAATCAAAATTAACCCCCTTATTAAGGTGGGGAGAATGGAGAGATGCTCGTCACGGGTGGTTTTCTCTAAAACCTGTACATGCAACTTTCCCTGAAGGTTCCATCCTATCTAACCTGTTAGTGAGAACTTAAACCACAAATCAAGCCATACACGGGCCTGCTGTTTCAAAGGTGACGCGGACATAAAACCTCCAAACTAACAGTATTATTATTATAAAGGAGCATGCATCAGGATTCTGGAAAAATCTGTTGTTCACTGAAACTGACTTGCAAATTTCAAAGGCAAAATGTTACAGTCCTTACATAGGGCAGGTTGGTAGTTGGAGGCCACAACACTCTAGAACGCAAACCGACCGATTACAATACAATGAGTCACGCCTGCAGGATCCCACCAGAGACCTGCAGTGACCATCCTGGCCCTCCGAGCTCAGAAACTGGGCCAAGCCCACAGCAACGCAATAGTGCCTGCCCTGTCAGTCACAAGACAGGGCGGAGAAACTTTCTGCGGGCGTAGAACGCGGACCGAGATGGGGAGGGAGTCTTCGGCGGTGCAAGCCCCCTACTCAACAGGAGCAAACGCATTCCACAGCGCCAAAGGAATGCTGTGGAACCCTAACGGGCCAGCTGCCGGCTGCGGACAGGCCCCTCCGGCGCCGGGGGAGGGCGAACAGCCAGCAATTTCCGAAGCTGAAGTCAACAGCGGGGGTGGGGAGAGCGGGTGACCAGCGCGGACCGTCCACGGAGATGCTCCGGGGAGGGGGGGCGGGGCGCGCCCCATCCCAACAGCAAGGGGGGGAGGGGGAGAAGGACGCCTCGCGTTCGAGAAGCAGAATCAGAAAAAACAACTTCTCAAAACACCTCTCTCCGGAAGTGCTGTTCCCTTCCCATCAAAAGTTCTCTCTTTGAAACCTGGATGAGCGGCCCGGCCCACTTTCACCCTCCCACTCCCCGCCCCCTCCCCCCAGTACACTTAAGGGGCGGTAGGGAGAAAGGGGTTCCAGGGTACCCCGGTCGCCCGCCTGCCTGTGCCTTCCAGGTCGAACCACTGCCCGCCGCCGCCCCACCTGTGCCTTCCAGATCGCAGCACCACCCGGCTGCCACAGCCCAGGCCCCGCTCCCTCGCACACGCGACGCCGCGGCGCTCCACTCGGACAAGTCCCGAGCTTCCCCGCGCGCCGCCAGCGGCTCACAAAGCGTTCCAGGCCGCGCGCCGCCGCCACGTCACGCGCGCGCGCCGGGCCTCGGGCGGCCGGGCGCAAGGGGGCTGGCTTCCTCGGGGATTTGTCATCCACCGGGCCGCCCGCCCACCCACCCACCCTAGGTTCTGTTAACCTTGTAAGTGCGGCGTGGGAGGACGATAGTCAGCTCCGAACCCAGGGCGGGGAGCGCCGTAAAACTCGGCCGAGAAGGGGAACAGGCTCAAGGGGCGCAGGCCTGCGGGAACCTGCTGGAGGCCAGGACCCCCAAATTAAGGTTCCCGGCGGCCGCGTCACTCGCTCCCTTGCGCCTGCGCAATCTCTCTCTCCCTTTGCCGTGAAACAGAGACCTCCATAAAGGCTGGGACTGTGCGATCGGCAGTTCGGGCCTGTGACCATTAGAGGGATCCTTGGGCTCTGTGCACCTCGGAGAACAAGGACTTCGTGTCCCATTTGGAACTTTGTGACAGCAGATGACAGTGGACCTCCTAAAGGCTGCCTGCAGCTGCAAGTCTCAAAGGGTTTTGTGGGCTGGACGTCTCTGTCCGTGTACTTCAAGGAAGTTAACATTCTGAGCAACTACGCCTGTACCATTTAGGAATGTGGGCGGCTCAAAAATTTCGAAGAACCCACTAGCGTGACAAAGGGTATTAAGGCGCTGCCCACAGTGCCTCAGCATCCCATAGGGACTTGTACTTCAAGTCTTAGCTGCTTGCAGTTCCGGCCCAGCTCCCTATTAATGTGTCTGGGAAAGCAACAGAAAATGACTTAGATCCTGGGCCTCTGAATCGACAAGGGAGACCTGGAGAAAGCACCTGCCTCCAGAGCATCTCTTGGGGCAATCTTGTTAGTGGAGCAGCAGCTGGAAGGTCTGTTTTTCCTTGCTAACTGCTATATATATATGATATATAATATATTAATGATTATAACAAATATGTATACATGCATCTATATGTATATATATTAGATGTAATGTGTTGATGAATATAATATATAGAGAATATAAATATATAATGCTATTAAAATCTGGTAAAATACTCTAATGACAGATTCATATTCTTGAATAAGCAGTTAGATAAATCTGTATGTGATGCCTTAGTATTTAAATCTAGCTAAATGATTTGTCTAAGGAAGGCAGTGAATTGTTCCACATGAGTTATTACTCTTGTCAACCAGCGTTGAATGCTGGGAGACTATTGAGACTGTGCTAAATGCAGCGAGAGCCATGTAGTGCTTCTGACAAATCTCAGAAAGGTAGCAGTGAGTCATTGTGAAGAGTAAAACAGGGGTGCCTGTATTAATGAAGATTTTTCAAATGATTTTGCTTTTGAAGGAATTCTGAAAAACAGTGCCTTCTCCCATATTTTCGGATCATCAAATATAGAGTTGCAAGGAGTGAAAATCCTGTTTCCTTGCAAATTAACATTTTAAGACAAAAGCTGTATAGCTTTTTAAATGTAACCAGGGGATTCTGAATACTAGACAGTGTTCACCGTATTTAATGAAGAAACTCCATGAGTCAACTTTTCTCCAGCAGGAGGAAACCTTGTCTCAGTCCTTCTATTCTTTAATCATTTCCGTTTTACATTGTGAACTTTTACTTAAATGCAGCGTTTGTTTATTCTTGATAGTATTTTCTTTGTTACCTGCTCCTCTACCTAAAAGTATACATATTTAATTTTCAGAATTTCCAGCAGCTGTAAACTATTTCTAACCTGTAAAAATTCTACATAAGAGTATTATATACAGAGAACTAAAGAAGTTATAGCAAAGCTAATAGAACTAATGAGTTTATTAAAGTTGTAGGATAGAATAAACATACAGAAATAAACACACATCTATACACTAGGAATGAATACTTCAGTAAGTAGATTGATAACTCCATTCACGATATAATGAAGAATGACATTTGGCTGGGGGTGGGAGCTGGTGTGGTACAGCACGTTAGGCTGCGGCTTAAGACTCTGCATTCCATGCTGGAGTGTCTGGTTTGTGTCCCTGCGAGTTATGACTTCCCGTCCAGCTTCCTACTAATGCTCCTGGAAGACAGCAAATGATGGCCCAAGGCTTGGGTTTCTACCACACAGGTGAAAGACCTGTTTTAGTTCAAGGACTTGGAACAACCTCTGCTGCTTTCCCGGGCATGTTATCATGGAGCTGGGTTGAAAGTGGACCAGCTTGGACTTGAACTGGTTCCCATATGGGATGCCAGCATCACAGGTGGTGGTTTATACCACAATACTGACCCTTCTCATCTCTAATGAGAAGATATGATAATAGGACTGACTATATAGGGTACTTCCCTAAATTAACAGAAATAACTCATTTACAGTTGGCCCTTAGTAAATATTAATAATTATATTTGATAGTCTGTCTCCCTCCTAAAATTCTTTAGATTAACCAAGAGTGGTTTTGAGATCAGCAAAGCTTAATAATTTTTAAAAGTCTAACCTTTTTTCATTAAAATTGATGAGGTTAGCATTTCATAGTACAAAAAGTTATGGTGCCACTGATAAAAACAGTGATATTATAGGTGGCGTTATTTTAATGATGTAGGTATCTTTAGAATAAAAATCTGCTTGTAAGTGGGCTTTACAAACGGTATATATACCTACTTAGATATTTAGTTGCAAGTCCTAGTAATTATGCCCAAGGTTTTTATGTAGAAGCCTCCATGTATGTTGGATGAATGTGCTAAAAGTTTTATTATGCTACTTATATTCACTTCCATTCAGGTTGTCTAGTTTTTTTATTTAAATCTAGCATTTGGACAAAAGTTTTTTCTTTGACTATGATATACTGTTCTTAATGGTATTGGGAAATCCAGAGAGCATACCATGAAGCAATGAATGACATTAAAATGAGAAATGCTCACGTTCCTTTAACCAGGAATTGAGTTGGAGGGCAGGGCACAGGGTAATCTAGGGATCACTAATGATGGAATCTCATTGTGGAAATCAATGAATGACTCAGTGTGTAATAGAATTCTGGTAAGTATACTATGCTTAGAGCTAATATCACATCTGTGTTCTCATTGCATTTTTCTTCTCTAGACTCTTTAGTACAGGAAAAATACATATTTGACAGAAGTTCAATGATTGTGATGTTCCATAGGTGGTATAATTTCTCCACTGCAGACCAAAAAATAGACAGATGCAGCATTTAAAAAGTTGAATGGGGCACAGCACTATGGCTCAGTGGCTGACGTCCTTGCCTTGCGCCAGGATCCCATATGAATACCAGTTCGTATTATGGCTACTCCATTTCCCATCTAGCTTCCTACTTGTGGCCTAGGGAGAGCAGTAGAGGATGATCCAAAGCCTTGGGACCCTGCACCCAGGTGGGAGACCTGGAAGAGGCTCCTGGCTCCTGGCTTCTAATCGTCTCAGCTGTGGCTGTTGCAGCCAGTTGGGGAATGAACCAGAAAATGGAGGATCATTCTGTCTCTCATTCTCTCTCTAAATCTGACTTTCCAATAAAAATAAATCTTTGTAAAACAATTAATAAAGAAGTAATTTCTTACTATAGAGTCAGAGGCACTGGTCTAGTTTTATAAATTCCATATATCCATATAAAGCATTCAGACTTCAGTAAGGAGAACTACTCATTAAAACATGACATAGTGGGGATGTGCGTTTTCCATTCCTGTATTCCATGCAGGTTCTTGAGTTTAAGTCTGCTTCTAATCCAGCTCCCTCCTGATATGCGTCCTGGGAGGCAGCAGGTGAACTGGAGTTCTTGGGTTGCTGCCCTGCAAGCGGGAGACCTGGATCCAGTTACGCGTGCTCTTCTTTGTTCTAGCCAGCTCCAGCTTTTGCAGGATTTTGGGACATAATTCAGTGGAATGGAAGATCTGTGTCTATCTCTGTCTGCCTTGCAAATAAATTAATCAATTAAAATGCATCACAAATTGACTTAAGCATCAAATATTCCTGCAATGTTTTATATTACCTTTACTTGGCTTTGTTGTAGCTAAATTATGCTACTTACAACCTATTATGAAGAGGCTAGTGATCAAGCTATATTATTTTGTATTAACTTACCTCAAAAAGTTTACAGGGAAATGAGAGCAAAAGAGAAGTTTATTTTTCTGCAAAAAAAAAAAATTGAAATCTGTACATAGAAGGGATCCTTAAAAAGGTTACAGAATATGAGCATTATGAAAAAAATAGGCATGAGTTGATTTCAAAAATGTTTGCAGTAAAATAAACTTGTCTTTTAATTCCATTTCCCATGAACTTCTTGAAGAGATTGAATCTCTTATTTTTTTTTTGCATGTTGAGTTACTAATTGCTGTTGTTTCTTTTAAAAGAAATTTCATTTCCTGAAGCACATAGTTGCAAAGACTTGCTACCATGACTAATCTTCAAAGATGAAAAATCAACGTTGAATTTACTAATTATTTCCTCCTGGAGTTCGTTTGGCTTGACCAATCGACATTGTTATAAACAGCAAAAAGAAGCCATTGGCTTTTATAAAATTTACAGTTAGTACAAAATAACATCTTGCAAAATCCCTGTTTCTTTTAAAAGAGCCTGTAATGCCATTCAAAAAACTCACTTAGTTTAATATACATGTAGAAGACCTATCCCATTAGTGTCAGATCACAGCATAGCTGAACATCATTGAACTGTATTTATTCTCAAGGTGTGATTATAACCATGAGGTGCTTCTTATGCAGTCCTAAAAACAGGAATTAAAATGCTAATGAAATTCGGTTTTAAACAGCACACAGAAATCATGCACATATTAAACCTACCCACCATGTCTCTAAATTACTTCATTAGAATAAATTAGGAACTTTTAGGATTTGATTGACTTTCAGATAAAAATAGTTTTCATCTTTCATATTAGTTCATGCTACTAATAAGGTGTCTGTCCTGAGATGGATAAAATAGTAGCCCAGAAAGTTTATGTAATAGGGGCTGGCATTGTGATTAAATCCACCTCCTGCAATACCAGCATCCCGTGTGGGCACTGGTTCTTATTTTCATTGCTGCACTTTCAAACCAGCTCCCTGCTAATACCCTGGGGAAGTAGAAGAAGATGACCCAAATATTTATGTTGCTCTCACCCAAAGGGAGATCTGTTGAAGCTCCTGACTTCTGACTTTGGTCTGGCTCATAGCTGGCTATTGCAGTCATTTGGGGAATGAGCAAGCAGATGGAAGACTCTGTCTTTCTTTCTCTGACTCTGACTTTCAAATTAATTAACTTTTTTTTTTAATTTTATTGTTGTTTACATTGTGGTGCAGTTTTATAGGCGCTGGGGATTCCCCCCTCCCCTCCATACCCCTTCCCCCATGGTGGATTCCTCCACCTTGTTGCATAACTATAGTTCAAGTTCAGTTGAGATTCATTCCTTGCAAACACATGCCTAGCATAAAGTTCAGCGTCTTATTGTCCAGATAAGTTCAGTGGCCTCTTGGGGAGACCTTCCAGACAACATTGCTAAAAACTGTTTTCAGGACAATTATTTTATTGACATTATCATTTTGCTGACTACTATAGTCTCAGCATGAATAGTTTTGATATATTAACTTTGAATTCCTCTTAAAAGTATATGGGGTAGAATTTATTGACACTAAATAGAATGATCCAAAGCCTTATGTCTAGAAAGTGGTAGAGCTGTACTGAAATGTTTTTGAGTTGAAACCTTAGCAGGTTTTTACATCATAGTGTATTATTGTTAATTATCGAGTTCCCACAGTGTGATATGGCTTGAAAAAAATCTGAACGTGTTAGCAAAGAATAATTTTGCCAAGGCTAGAGATGGCCTCTTCAGGTTGGCTCTAAGCCAAGCATGTACCTAACGTCATGGACTATCTAATGGACCTGTGTTTGAGTCCGAAAAGTCATTCCTACTACCCAGATGAACTTTTAAGCAATCCATTTATGCTCAAAGCTTTACTTCCCAGTTTACTTTGTGTGATTGGGGTTTCAACAATGCAACTTCATTGGGTTGTATTTAGAATTAAAAGAGACAACAGGTACAAAGTTCTTCAGTGATTGAGTACAGTTCCTAGAACTGAGTGCCTCAGTTTAGTTCTAGGACTGCTGCTGACTGGCTTGGGTGAGTTTGCTATCAACTCTTCACTGGTAAAATAGCTACTGTTATCACTGGATGGTGATAATAACTAGCTCCTTCCTGAGTTAATATGTGCCAAGTACTTAGGATAGTACACATCATGTAAAAGGCTGCTTTTTTAAAAAATGCTCTTTGAAAACAATTGAAGATGTGAAACAGTAACTGTTTTACCCTGCATTCATTTGGCTAAATTAAAAAAAAAATTTTTTTTGCTAGAATTTTAATTTCTGATCTTTGCTGAGAATTTCTATGTCTGCATTAGGGAAACATGTAAAATGACATCAGCAGTTCCAGAATGAAAGTCTGACAGGTTATCTGGAGTTGGGTAGGGGAGAACAGTGACAGAAAGGAAAGTGTAGTCTTTCAGATTTAGGAGGTAAGCATCTGAGGGTGATACTAGGTGATATTTTATGAGTTAGAGGAAAGAAAGATAGTATATATGGAAAAAGAATAATATATCTTGGCATCTCCCAGACAGCAAGAGTTGTACCAGGCACTTCGCTTTGCAGTATTATATTCTGATGTCTGAACCATCCTGTGGTTATATACTGTTAAACAGATTTGCACAAATTTTTGAAAGCATGTTTTTCCAAATATGTAAGTGAATAAACTTCCCAAATAAAGCTATATTGCATAAATGTGCCAAGAATAGTTTACCTCTTGCCTCCTTACCTCCATCAAATTGCATCATCTATGCTTATACAGTATTGGTGTGCTAGTTGCCACTTTCAGTGCAAAGTGACCCTCTTCCAGTCTCAGTCGTTTAATCCTCCCTACACAAAGAGCCTTTTAAGATGCCATGAGGCTCTAAAAAATCCACAGTAACTTGGAAATATCTAGTGTTTAGATAACTTCCCAGAAATGTCATGGGAGTAGCTATATTTCGCTAATACTCATATTAGGCACAGACATACTGTCACAGAGCTCAAATTCATGATGGAACAATATTAGAAATTGACCTAGTAATGCTCTCTATATCATTTTCAGAATTACTATAACTGGATCCAGTTGGATGCAAATGAAAGTATTCATGTTTCTATTCCAGTCTTCCAAATAATGCGTGCCATCTGTCCTCCCACAAAATTTTGGGAGCAAAGCAGAACCTCAAAGAGTCAAAAAGAATGTGGTTCCTTCAGGGTAATGTTTCTGAAGTCTAATAAAATAACAAGTCCTGAATTAAAAAGCCTGTGAAGTGTTCAAACAGAAGTCGCACCAGAGGACATTGCTATTTGCTTTTAAAATGTGCTATAATACAAATATTAAGAGGAACAAGGAACACACAATCTGTGTTTTTGCCTAGTGGATCACAGAGAGTAGTTTGTCTCAGGAGGCAAATATCCCTTTGTGCCTTCAAAGCCCTCTCTTCATTCTGAGGGAAACAGAAAGCTTTCTGAACTTTACTGGAAGTTACTACATTGTTCATACATGACAACATTCTTTCTTAAACTTCATTTGTTTGACAGGAGAGTGGCAGGAAGAGGAAGGGAAAGAAGGAGAGGGATGGAGAGAGAGCGAGAGAGAGAGAGATTGATTCTGCTCATTCACTCCTTAGTTGCCTGCAACCCAGGGCTAGGATAGGCTGAAGCCAGAAACCAGAAACTCCACTTGGGTACCCCAAAATTGGTGGCAGGGACCCAATTCCTTGAGTCATCATCTGTTGCCTCCTAGGCTGCATATTAGTAGAGAACTGGTTTAGAAGGAAGTGG
The DNA here is from genome assembly GCF_017591425.1 of Ochotona curzoniae. Classification (NCBI taxonomy): domain Eukaryota; kingdom Metazoa; phylum Chordata; class Mammalia; order Lagomorpha; family Ochotonidae; genus Ochotona; species Ochotona curzoniae. The sequence continues at coordinate 51,181,255 of NW_024466502.1, read as the reverse complement.
AGGCAGGACTCCATTCCGTGTACTGTGAAATTCCAAGCAGCAATTTAAACCATGCCTACCCATTTTAAAGCATTTTTAAAGTAAGTAAGCTATATACTTATACTTGATATTTCTGCTCTTCGGTCAAGATAAAATCTCGATGGGGCTAGTGCATCAGTGTATCATGCTAATCTTCCACCTGCTTCACTGACGTCCCACTTGGGTGCCTATTCCCATCCTGGATGCTCCACTTCTGATCCAGCCCTCTGCTAATGGTTAAGCATAGCTCAAATCCTTAGGCCCCTGCACCTGCATGGAAGACCTGAAAGAAGCTCTTGGCTCCTGGCTTCAGATCTGCTCAGCTCCGGCTGTTGCAGTCATCTGGAAGTGAACCAGCTTATTGAAGATATTTCTCTCGCTCTGTCTCTCCCTCCTGTCAATGTAACTCTTTCAAGTAAAATAAGCAAATCTTTTTTTAAGAAAAATATCAAATCTTGTTATTGTAGATACCAATAGTAAAATGCTTTATGTTTGTGTGGTGTTTCCATGTTGTAAGCACTCTGGAAAACAAAATCTCATGTAATCCCTAAAACATCCAACTTTTGAAGTCGTGTCTCTCACTCCAATCCTCACACTGGATGTGTAGCAAACATTACCCATGTGTTATAAAAGAAGAAACAGGCCCAGTGAGGTGATTTGTAGTGAAGGAATGTAGCTAAATGCAGCTCTCATGAGTCACAGCTGAGAATGATGTATTTACTACAACTCTATTAGCTTAATTGTGATTCAGTCATAGAATATATATATTCCAGTGTGACACTGAGCAAGAAATTGCTGTCAGAGGAGGACCTACCATGAGACAAGGAAGCCTAGTAGGGACTCTCCTCTGAGCTCTCTGTGGTGCAGCCATTCTCAAGGGCTCTCCACATCACAATAAAGAGGGAGCACACAGCCTTGGTCTTTTCGGATATGTGTGGTTATCCCAAAATACAGGTAGTAATTGTCTTCTAGATTAGTTGATTTTCTGTTAGTGGTCACAAAGTGGTAGAAAGGCAAGATAGACCACTCCTCCGCCAAGTTCACCCATAGGATTTCTCAATCCGTAAGCCAGCCCACGACTTTGCTGCCTCTCACCTGCTAGTCCAAAACCAGCATGAAAACAAATCATCATGTGGAGGAAGACTAATTTTGCTTTGGTTTCTATAAATGTACACACACACACACAGAGACACTTTTCGTTTCTTAAAGAGTGGACTGTTCTTTAACACACAAACCTCCATGAAACTAGTATGCGAAGGACATCTTTCCTGGAACAAACTGAAAGCTCCCAAGAAATGTCTAGTTCAGTCTCATTGTTTCAGAGTCTGGAAACAAAGCCAGATTTGAGATATTTAACACATTCCCTGTCTAGAATCTGCACTTCATTCTGGGTGCTCTTGGCCACACCAACTTCTCTGAGGTCTCCCTGACCATCTTTATCTCAAAAAGATATCTTAAAATGAGATTTTGTACCTAGAAAATTTTATAAATTTTAGTGTACTTTTTCTCCACTGTTCTTTTCGGATATGTGTGGTTAATGCAGGTGGTAACTGTCTTCTGGATTAGTTAATTTTCTGATGGTGGTTACAAAGTGGTAGAAAGGCAGGATGGACCAGAGCCAGGACCATGTCTATACTTTTTAACATGCATATGTTAAGTATGGGCTTCTAATCAACAGGTCCAGGGCCTATGTTGCTTGCCCACATAGCACATTTTTAGTACCATAGAAACAAATGCACCTTAAATACTTCGGGCATGCTCTAGGAGCTGTGTGGATAGAATACATCTAAAGATTATGAGTGTATATATATATTTTTTGCCATAAGAACAGTATCAAAGAGGTCTAACTAGTTTTACCTAACCCTTACTTATTTTTCTATGGAACTACCTGAATGAGGTAGTAGTCTGTTTCCAAGGCTCTAGGAACAAGCCAGCTCTTGAATGAAATAGCCTATGTTCCTCACTCTGAGGTCTCCTAGCCTCACAGAAGCACTGTTTCTGCCTCTTGGTTCCCCTTATTCCCCAAATTGTCCCATTGTCTTTGCTCTTTATGAATTCTTTTTTTTCTATAAAGATATAGGTTTTACTTATGGGAGACAAATTGTAGCATGAATGTCCCAGTTGTTTTAGTTTCCACAGTTGGTCACATTCCTTTGAAATTATCCTGAAATTAGATCACTGCTCAAGATAGCTGTAAGATAATATCAGCACACACTATCTGACTCTAGGTTGTGTGGCAGCTTTAAGGCAGCATGTTTCAGCATGTTTAATTAGGCATGTCCCAATAATGTTGTAGTTTATTTAATAACAGCAATAGCAACAAGATCTTTTTTTCATTTTAACACTATAAGAACATTCAGAAACAGCTTTCCTCAACCTCACTCTCCCAATATGTAACATGACTATAGTATATTATCAAAACCAAGAAAATTTCTGTTAGTACAACACTATACTAAACTATAGGTCTTACCTGGATCTTGCAGTTGGTATATATACTTTGGGGAAGTGTATTGTATAATACACTATTACAGATTTGCATGCAGATTAATGTAACCACCATCACAACTGCTGGTTTCTAAAGTTTAATGTTCCCAGGATTCTATTCAATATAATTTTCAGTTTCCATTCTTCACATTCTCCCTGAACTCTTTCATTGACACTGGTGACTTTAACTGCTTTCAGTATTTGAGTAACTCCCAAATAAGTATATTGAACATTGTTCTTGAGCCTTGTACTAACCATTCTATGTCTACTTCTTGATACCTACTGAACATTGTGTCTGCACCTTATACTCTGACATATCCAAAACTGAACCCATATTCCTTCATTTTTAAACTAAGCAGTATCCCTGTGGCCCAAGCCAGAAGACGTAGGGACTGGTGCTGCATGCCACTTCATGCTCTCCATGATCAGCTCATTTCATCCTGACCCTTTCCCATAATGTTTTTATTTTGTTTTGATTTAATACAAATCTCTTTGATCCCTGGAAAAATCAGTCCTGGTTTCATATGATTCTCTCATGTACTCCCCATTGATAAATACGTATTTCTCTATGGAGCACATATGAAGGATATTGAACATAGATGTTACAATATTATCCTTAGTCATAACTTCATAAGTTCAAACTTGGTCCCATGGTTTTGTAATGGTGAGAACTCTTTAGATAACACAGGTTCATTCAGATAATTGTTATTATTTTGTCTCTGTGCCTCAATAAATAAATAAATTTGATGGTCAATGAATACTGCGGTATTTATACATTCATTAAAAGACATCAACTCACTGTAGATGTCCTGTTCCTTGAGGCAAGATGCCATCCACTCATCTACTTATTCCTACTCACACAGAGCCAACTGTCCAAATGCCGTGAATTCAGCCTGTAGAATGTCTCTGAACATCTACTAGTCATTGCTCTACCAGACTTGTCATTCCTGAGCTGACTGTCTGCAATGGCCTCTTCCCTATGGTCTTTTCAAACTAATCCATTCTCCATCTGTGATGAGCATTTCTCAAAAACACAATCTGTTCACCTTACCCTCTTAACAGCCTTTAATGACGCTGCATTTCCTGGAAAATAAATTTAAGTGCCTCAGAAGGGCATTCAAAGCCTCCAGAAAGTCTGATCTGACTTCCCATCTCAGCGTTAACTTTCCTTTTATATTGTTTATGCTCCAACCTTACTGCACTTGTGGTTGTGCCAGAACAGTCCTTGCATTCTAAAACTTTTGTTTTCTGGATCTATCTCAGATATCGCAAATCCTATGGAACCTTGTTCTGTTTCACCATCAAAATCCCCAGATGCCTGTCAGCATCATCTGCAACTCTATCCCCTCTCAGTCCTCCCTTACCTGGCATACCTAGCCTCCAATCTCTACGGTTCTGCATTCAACCTCCCATTTACATAGAAATTATTTTCTGGGTTGGCAATTTCAATGAACCAGTCAAATATTTAAATACAATTATATGTAAACTACTAACTCCAGTTATGATTTCAAACTCAGTTTTCCACTGCAGTTTTTCAAGAAGATGTATTTGTTTATTTGAAAGGCAGAGTTACAGAAAGAGAGGGAGAAAATAAGAAAGATTGAGAACTTCCCTTCACTATCTCCAAGTGCTTGTAGCTGCTGGGCCTGGCTCAGGTCAGTGTTGGGAGCCAGGAGCTCTGTTTAGGTCTCCCTGGAGGATAGTACAGGCCCAAATATCTTGGGCATGTTCCCCTATCTTCCCATGTAATTCGCTTGAAGGGAGCTGAATCAGAAGTGGACCAGTCAGGACTTAAAGCAGTACTCAGAACACATACTAAAGTTGCTGCACCACAACTCTGGCCCCTCCAGCTGATACTCTGAGCACAACCGAGTTCTGAAGATACAACTTCATAAAAAGTGGAATAAAAAGATAAATTTTTGTGTGTGTGGTAAGGAATTGGAAATCTATACAAAATGAAGGGCTCTTCAAAAAGTTAATGGCCAATGCATATTTTGAAATCTATGAATGAATTTCAAAATTTCTTTGCACCAAAATAAACTTGCCCTTGATTTCATTTTCCACAAACTTTTTTTTTTTTTACTTACTCTGGGCTACAACTCTTAAAAGTGGTTTTTGTTTGTTTTTTGTTTATTTTGAAGCCCAGTAGGCTCCTCTGAGAATAAGGAATGGAAAAACAAACAGAAAGGTAGATGGCAGTATTTTCTCAGTCTTGTTCACTAAGTAAGCAGGGAGGAAGCAGAGCTTCTTCTCAAGAATGTGATCATGTCATTTGTTAGAAAACTCTAGTTCATTGGCAATTTACTGAAAAATTTTTGTCCAAATACAATAATAGACACAACTACTATAATTCATTTTAAAAACCCACAGTCTTAGCATAAGGATGGTTAGTAATTAGCTTCTGCAAATTCAAAGCACACGATTTATTTGTGCATTCTCTATTGTTTCAACATGCTCTAGGAATAAACACTACAAACAAGAAAAAGATTCGTAACACATACATTAATCCTCATAAGCCCTCATCCCTAGTAAAAATGGTTATGAATATAAGGCAAGTCGTTACTTTTTTTTCAAGAAAATGATCAATCAGGAATATTTTAAATATGACAGCAAAACATAGATTCTTGATTTTTGTTCTTTCCTTTCTCTCTTCTGTTTTTTGCCATTGTAGGTGTTATATTAGCTGCCGGGATAAGGAATTAAAGCATGTCTGCTGCCCTTGTCAGCTGTCACGCGCTGCCAAATGAACACAAGCCATTTCAGGAAACTTTTGACCAAAAAAGACCATCCAAAAAGAGGTGATGGCAGGCATAGGTATGGTTGTTAAGACTTTGGACACGTGCATCCCATAGGTAAATACCTGAATAAAATCCCTGACCCTCCTCCTCATTGCAGTTTCCTGTTGACATGTCCTGGGAGACAGCATCTGGGGGCTCAAGGACATGGAGGCCTAGACTGAGTTCTGGGCTCCTAGCTTCAGCCTGCTCCAGTCCTGTCAAGTAGTCAGTTGGAGAGTGAACCAGGGCATGGTGTATATCTGTCATTTTTACTTTTCTTCTGTCACTCTCCTTTTATCTGCACTTCAAATAAGTTATACACATAATTTAAAATGATAGAATTTATTGAGGTCATGTTTATCAATCATTGATTCAAAATATTAGTTCCTTGCAATTCCAATGATTCACCAATGAAGATATTTTTATCTTTCTTAAAAAAGTTGTCAATAGGAAGCTGTTTTTTTAACATGTCAATACTATGCCTTCCTGATCAAAACTGGAAGCCAAAGCATTAGCTAGAATTTCAAGCATCTAATTTCTTAAAATTTTTACTATGTGCTAAATTCATTACTAGGGAAGTCAAACTATGTATTATATATGTTTGGTTTATATTTTCCAACCACTCAATACTAAGGATAAAAGTGAAAATCCCAGTATATTATAGCATGAGTTATTTGAACACAAGTAAAAGAGAAAATAAAAGTTGAATAATTTCTTCTATGACATTTCTATCTTTTTCTGTATTAGATCAGATTTTCTTCCAAGGTGATTTGATTCCCATTTTTTTTCTTCACTTTGTGTCAATATCTTCTTAGTTGAGACTCCAAACAGAAGAAAAAAAATCCAGGTAGAATGAAAAAGATTTGTATGAATTCATTTAATTCTTCAAGACATACTACAACCATAAGGACTATTGAAATTTGCTCCCAGATATCCTAAAACTGACATTCAGGTTTATTTTTTTCTCACTGCTAATAGAAATTCACTTTCGCATCAGCAGCTGCTTTAGTTCTAACATGGCACGTTGTATAATTTCGCCACCGAATCCTACTGTCACTTCATCGATGGCTTTTTGTGAGCTGAGTTTCAGTTTTCATTTGGGACCATAGCTGCATAGTTCAGCTCCACCAAAGATCCAGATTCTGATTTGGAGCACATCCAAATCCAAGGCACTTTTCTTCTAAGAAAATCCAGGAAGATTTCTTCTTTGCCTGTATTTGAAATTACATAATGAGCTGCTTTGTGTCCTTTATTTCAGGATGGTCTCAATGCATTTTTATGCCCTCTGGTTATCTTTACTCCTAAAAGTAAAATTTAAAAAGGATTTGGCTCTTAGCAGCTACCACTCTCATCTGAAAAAAAAAAATGGTTTTCCTTCTGCTTTTCGCTCAAATTGCCACTTTCCCTCATTGCTCTCGCATTTGTTCTCTCCCTAATTCCCCCAGTGTGTACCCAATGTTTATAGAGCCCTCACTGTGTAAAAGGCAAAGATCTTGACATTGGGGGTGGTGGGAAAATAAAGACTCGCCTGACTGCGAGCCCTTGCCTTCTGAAGATGTTGTGGATCAGGACAAGGAGACAGCTAACTACTCCTGAAGAATGAGACCTGCTCCTCCAGAAGCCATCTGAAAGGAGAGATGGAAAGCACAGGTAAAAACAACCATGATTGATTAATGATTACTATGAAGCTTAACTCTGTACTCACTCTAGAGCAAACCTTCCTGGACAAGTTGCTTACGATTTCCTTGCAGAACTGACTGCATTCCCGGAGAGATGGTCGGGGCTGTACTGCTTGCTGTGCGCATCTGGGAGGGAGGGCTCAGCGACTGAAAGCCTCTCATTCCCTTGGCACAGGCAGCTTTGTAGCTGGGGCCTGGTTGGCTGTGCTGTCCTAAGTGCCGACCCATTGCCTCCAATGATCAGCCTCTTGGCAACAGCCTCTGGCAGAAGCCAGCACAACATTTTCTTTTCCTCCCATAATCAAGAATATCTATTCAATTTATGTTTTTATCTCTTTTATCTGAGAAGAGAATTCCTGAGACACAGGATTCTGAACTGTGTGTGTGTGTGTGTGTGTACAGCAGAGTGGCGGAGGGGAGAGACAAAGAGAGACAGAGAGAGATCTTCCATCTACTAGCTCGTTCCCTAAAATGCTTGTGACAGCTGGGGCTGTGCCAGGCTGAAGCCAAGAGCCAGAAATTTCATCTAGGTCTCCCATGTGGCACAGGAATCCATTTCTTGTCATTTTTCCATGCAAATCTGCAGGTAGCTGGATTAGAAGTGGAGCAGCCAGCACTTCAACTGGTGCCCATATGCAATGCTAGCACTGTTGGCTATGGCTGTACCATTTATGCCACAACAACAGCCCCAAATTTGCTGAGGAACCTGAATTTGTCAGTGATAGCTGCTTTACTTAGCTTCCCAATTGGTAAAATGAGGACACACCAGATCTGCCCCAGGTCCCCTCCAAATGCAAACACGTGTGAGTTTTACATCACCAGGATTTCAAGGAACTCACACCCTGGACTGTTACAAAAAGATCACTTGCATGCTTTCCTGCTGGTTTTTCTTCTATGGTTTAGATGACTTATCGCTACCTAATTATTCCACTGTTGCATTTATTATTCCTTCCTCCACTAACAGCATTGAGCTAAAACAGAAAGAAGCTCAAAGACTAATACTATTTTAAAAGGTTTTTTGTTTGTTTTCATTTTTTTATAAATACATACTCATGGGCCTGGTGTGTTAGCCTAGTGGCTAAAGTCTTCTCATTGCATGCTCCAGGATCTTATATGGGTGCCAGTTCATATCCCAGCTGCTCCATTTCCCTTCTAGCTCCCTGCTTGTAGCCTGGGAAAGTAGAAAAGGATGGCACAAAGTATTGGAACCCTGCTCCCATGTGGGAGACCTGGAGGAAGTGCCTGCTTCCTGGCTTCAGATCAGCTCAGCTCTGGCCATTGTGGCTACTTGGGGAGTAAACCAGCATATGGAAGACCTCTCTCTGTCTCTCCTCTTCTCTGTATACTTGACTTTCCAATAAAAATCAACAAGTTTTAAAAATAAATAAATACATACTCATTCACACACCTTGCAACATGTAAATGTTACAGGATAAAATGAGATCTTAGGAGAAACATAGTTCCAATTGTTTTCAACCGTAACAGGTGTTCGTCTCTTGGAGCTTTTATTAAAATGCATATTACAACTCCTCAATCCAGAATTTCCAAATTTGCAGGTAAAAGGGAGTCCAGATGTTCATGTTTCTTGCATGTTGCAAGTGGCACTGACGCTGCTGCTGGCGAGCACAGCACTACTGTGAGTGCAAGGTCCCACAGAGATAAGGTCCCTGAGTGCACAGTCCACAGGTCCCGTTTGGCACTTACGTGCTTCAGGCAATAGGTTTCCAGGTCTCCTCCATCAATTGCCCACACATTTTGATGGTTACAGATTTTTCTTCACATTGAAGCCCTCCCAGCTCTCCTTGAAGGACCCCTTCTGTTTTCTCCTGCCCTTGACCCCTGCCTTGCAAGCATTTCAAGATGTTGTAAAACTTCCATTCTAAGATCTGTTTTTTTTTTTTTTTAACAACCAATAACTCAGTCAGCATCCATCTCTGTCTAATCCTTTAGTCCAGGTGTTCTAGAACTCTGCAAGAAACTACACGGCTCAGAAGAAAAACAAAGGGGCCTCTCCAGTCAGGGTAAGGAAGCAAAGGTTTGCAGTGTGTTTAGCTATGCTCATACAGATGCAGTACAGTGTCTTTCATACTAAGTTTCCTGTCTTTGTCTTAAAATTGTGGAAATAAGGATTTTATTTATCAAGTCTATTTTGTTATATTAGGTAGACAGTTCTTTGTAACATTGAAACAGCTTTATTCCCCTAACCACCGACAGTATTCTTCAGTTACTGTTCCTGTAAAATCAGCATGTGCTCAGGTCATTGCCTTCCAAAAGAGATGTGTGGAAGAAATTATTTTGAATTATTCTGGGAAGTTTGTGATGTAGCACATAAAGATGAAATAAAGCCATAACTTTCTTTAAAGATGTTTGCAAAATCTACTTCCTTAAAAAATTTGGAATTCCCATACCAGAGAAAGAAGCACAGGCCATAGGAATCAATTTGAAGTCCTACTAGAGAATGCCAGCATTAAAACTCACTGACATGGAGCCAGTATTGGGGCATGACAGGTTAACCTGCCACCTAGGCCCCTGGCCTTCCATGTAGGTTCTGGTTCCAATCCTGTTTGTCTCATTTTCAATTCAGCTCCCTGCTAATGATCTGAAAAAACAGCAGAGGATGACCTAAGTACTTGGGTCCCTATTCCCCCACACACATGAGAAATCCAATCTGGGTGAAGCTCCTGGCTTTGGCATGGCTCATCCCTAGCCACTGTGGTCATTTGGGGAGTAAATCAGTAGATGGAAGAGCTCTCCCTGCCTCTCCTTCTCTCTGATTCCACTTTTCAAATAAACAAATAAAACTTGAAAAAAAATTAATGAATTACCTTAGCAATTTATAGAAATATGATCTATCCTTGCATACTGCACTCTGTTACCTGCCAGTCCCTCCTTCCCTACTCATAAAAAGGCTATTGGCCTTTTACAAGAAGAGATGTGATTCAGAAGCCAGAAGAGGAAACAGCTCAAGAATCCTGAAGCAGAGGGATGCTCTTACTGTGGCTGATGGCCTGGCTCATGGTAATTTCATTCCCTGGTGCTAAAAAGACCCAAGTGTAACTTGACTTGACAACCAGCTTGTTGAAGCCAGCCACTGCTAGGTGCGCCCTCAACCCTGTCAAGTTCATGCCATGTAAAGCCCTACCAGGCACTGAGTCCTTGATTTCCCATTCATGACTGTCCATGACATTTCTAAATGTGCATGTGTGGATATTTGTCGCACCTACTGTACACCTGAGATTCATATGTACACATGGTGGGTCTGAGTGTATCTGATAATGAGCATGCTTCAGCCTTTGCCTCCCACATGATTGTCCACTGCCCTGAAGTTCTGAAATCTTTTTCATCTCATGCTTCCGAACTGGAACTTGTTGTAGATTTTAATTTATACAGTAGAACTTCAAGTGTTCCTTTAATATGGCTTAATTTAGGTTTTGAAAGCTACAACCTAGGCAGGTGCCATGGCATAATAGGCTTAGTATCCACTTGTGCAGCCTGCATCCAATATTCTAATTCACGTCTCAGCTGTTTCAATTCTGATCCAGCCCCCTGCTTAAGGACGGGGAAGACAACAGAGGATGGCTCAAAACCTTGCATCCCTGCAGTCACCCTGGTCTGAGCTTCAGGTCAGCTTGGCGCTGGTCATTGCAGCTATCTGTGGAGTGACCACAGGATACAAGATCTCTCTCTCTCAGTCCTTCCCTTTCTCTCTAACTCTGCCTTTCAAATAATAAAATAAACACCTAGTGATATCCTTGACACTTCAGATTTCCAAAACTATCTATAATGTCTCACTTAAAGAGATTCCACAAACTTTATTCAGCACACTACCCTAGATGCTGTGCTGTGAGTTATTACAGTAGGCAGAAGCTACAGTATTACCCTATGACTTGTATACGTGAATGATTCATTTCTGTTGTCACCTACCATGCATTACTGTTTACTTTAGTCAGGAGAATTATTTATTGATAGAATTGATAATGTTATATGGTCTTGCCTTGTGATGCCTCTGAAAAACAATTTTAAAAAGCTAGTATTTTCTGGAAGGATCCTTTTACCTTTTAGCCCAGAGTCATATTCGGGTTTCCAGAGAGATGTTTGACAGTCAATGAAGCCATCCAGCTGGAGCCCCTGGTACTAACAAAGCAGAGGAGGAAATTAAACTTTTGAGAGGCAGCCAGGTCATGTAAATAAGAGTAGTCTTTGTAAATAGCAAAAGTTCCTGATTATGTGTCATTTCTGTCTTAATTCATCCTCCTCTTGACACCTCTAACCATAAATGCTTCCCAGTCTATTCCCCCTCCCTACCTTCCCCTTCCTGTACTTTCCCAATGGGTTCTGCTAATAAAGGTCTCATTGCATTTCATAAAAGTTTCTGTTATTTTAAGATATCTAGTTGAAACTGGGTCACACATATAAAAAAGGAGAACTGTGACCCACAGGTAATATGGGGACCAAAGTTCTCCTTCCACCCCCTCCATCCTAGCCTGGCAGCAAAAGTTGGAGAACAAGCAGAAACTAGATCAGAGAGATTTGGGAAGTGAAAGGTCCAGCAGATTGCGACATCTGCTGGCTGCACTCTTCCTAAGTTCCGTGTGGCGCTACCCTGGGCTCCACCAATCAGAAATTGCCCTGCAGGTTTGTGTGCGGTCAGGCTTCTCTGCTCTCTCCATAAACCTTTCCCCAGATTTGAGTCACACTTTCTGCCTCCTTTGCTGGCCAACAAATACAGGCTTTCCCTTCTTACAAGAATGGGGTTACAGTGTGATCTTTATACATCCTGGGCAGCTGATCCACCTCATTCAGGAACGTGGTAGGTAAAGAAATAGTTTCATCCCTTCATCCAGAAAGCTCACATCTAGAAATAAACACCAGTAATGATGATAACAATGACGATGCTATAATTTTGATACTTCTGCTACCAGGAATACCCATTCCTTATTTCCAGAGCAAAGTCACATTCCAGGGCCAGGATTTAGTAATCAACAATATGTTTAAAAGTGGCTACATTCTCAATTTTTATTGATTGAAGAGCATTAAAGGAATAGCATCTGTAACTTGGGATAATACCTTTGGCATTCCCTCTTCCTCTGGAACAGGTGTTCAATGCAATAGTGAAGATATTATTTCGGGATGCGATGGTTTCATTAGTTAATCCTCCAACTGTAAGCACCAGGACCCCATATGGGTGCTGGTTTGTGTCCCGGCTGTTCCACTTTCCATCCAACTCCCTGCCTGTGGTCTGGGAAAGTAATGGAGGGTGGCCTAAAGCCTTGAGACCCTGAAACTGTGTGAGAGACCAGGAAGAAGCTCCTGGCTTCAAATCAGCTCAGCTCTGGCCATTGCAGCCTTTTGGGGAGTAAGCCAGAGGATGGAAGTTCTTTCTCTGTCTCCCCTTTATTCTGTAAATCTCCTTTCCAATAAAAAAATAAATATTTAAGAAAATAAAACACTAACACTTGGGACATCCACAGTCCATATTCCAATGTTTGTGTTTGAGTTGCATTTGGGTTCCAACTTCTTGCTAATAATGTATATCCTGGGATGTAGCAGATGATGGCTCAAGTGCTAGATTCCTGCCATTCGCAGAATGAGTTCCCAGTTCCTTCATTCTGCCTGATTTAACCCAGGCTGCTACAGCCATTAGGAGAGTGAACCTGCAGATGGAAATATTCTCTCTCTCTCTCTCTCTCTCTCTCTCTCTCTCTCTTTCTTTCTCTCTCTCTTCTTTCTTTCAAATAAAATAAACAGATAAACAAAATTTAAAAATAATAAAACAAGGGCTGGTACACTGGAATAACAGATTAATCCTCTGCCTGAGTTCCCAGCATCCTATGTGGGCACTGGTTCTAGTCCTGGATGCTCTATTGCTAATCCAACTCCCTGCTTATGGACTGGGAAAACAATGGAGGATGACCCAAATCCTTGGACCCTGCTTTTACTGCTCACATGGTTGACACGGAAGAAAGTCCTGGTTTCATGTCAGCAAAGTTCTGACTGTTGCAGCCATTTGGGGAGTGACAAGCCGATGGAAGATCTGTGTGTGTGTGTGTGTGTGTGTGTGTGTGTGTGTGTGTGTGTGTAAGTCTGCATTTCAAAAATAAATCACTAAATAAGTAAATAAATATTAAAAATAATAAGATAAAATCTCCACATCTACTCTCCAAATTTGTTGACTACACCAGTATATCTCCTGTGTCAGTGTTTGACAGTGGTCTCTCCAGGCTCTGTCATGTGCAGGATTTTCTCTCTTTTGATCTTATTTTGGTGGATACCCTGGCTTCTATCCCAGGACCCAATACTTCCTCTTAGAGTAGAATATGGAAGGGGGTGGACAAGCACACTTTTAAGTAGAGACCAGAGAAGGCTTTGGACAAACTGCCCTTCATTGAACTATTATCTCATGGCAACCATATATTTGATGCTGTATTTGTCAGCCTCATTGCAAAGAAGCAGCACTAAGTTTCTGGGGAGCTCATTAGTATTCTCACAGGCCTATTGCATAAAATGAGCAAAGTGCAGATCTGAACCCAGCTCCTTATTTGAACTAATCACCCTACCTAAGAATGAACTCAAACAGAAACAAATGGGTTATATACATCACTTACATTAAATGCTGTTTTAAAATATGTCTAGTTTTGAAATTATGGACATGTTTTAAGTAAATCATTTTCCATCAACTTCATAGACTCTGTGCAACTATGTTAAAAAAAGAAGCTATACTGTGTATAAAAAGAAGGCTGGAAAATATATATGTATTTAGAGCTGTTTATTATTTCCACTAAAAATTATTTAGTGGAAAGGTAGAAAGAGAGAGAGAGAGAGAGAGAGAGGAGTTCCCACCCACTGGTTCATTCTCTAAGTGCCTACAGTGGGTTGTTCAAAGCCAGGAGCCAGGAAATCAATCCAGGTCTCCCAAGAAGATGGCTGGGACCCGGTACTTGAGCTGTCACCTCTGCCTGCCGGAGTGTCCGCTAGAGGGATCTAAAACCAGGAGCCAAAACTGGAACCAGAGATGGAACTTAATTATTCCAAGGTGGCACACAGGCACTGTGACTAGTATCTCAAATGCAAACTAAAACCTCCAACCCATAATAGCCATTTAAAACTAAACACAGATATACTTAAAAATCAGAAAAAAATCATGAAGTTGTAAATTATGTCCATTAAGTGGATAGAGATGGATTACATGTTTCTCTAAAGCAGTTATTTTTAAAATTTATTTATTTATTTGGAAGTCAGAGTTACTGAGATAGAAGGAGAGACAGAAGGAGAGCTTCCACCCACTGGTTCACTCATTAAATGACAGAAATGGCCAGAGCTGGGGCAGGCCAAAGCCAGAAGCCATGGGTCAGGGGCTTCATCCAGGTCTCCTGCATGGGTGGCATGGGCCCAAACACTGGGGCCATCTTCCACTGCTTCCTCAGGCACACCAACAGGAAGCTTGATCAGAAGGGATGCAGCTGGGACACAAACTGGTGCATATATGGGAAGCTGGTGTCCTGGATGACGGCTTTACTCACCATGCCAAGACTCTGCCTCAAGGTTATTTACTTCAAATGAGTCTTGTTTTCCTCTTGAAAGGAGGAAACATTACAAATCCTGAGGATGCTGGGTCTGCTGACCTCATTCAGTGTATACCCAAGGTCAAACCAGCGAAGCCAAACTCCCATCAGTCTGATAGATGGAGACAATCTGACCCTTCATCTCCACATCTTGTTTTAATCAAAATAATAATTGGCAGTAGAACAACCTAAAATAACAAAGCAAGCGACAGAAATAACAAATCCAACCAACCAAAACAGCCACTCTCTTGCCTTGTAAGGGGCGCAGTGACTTGTTGAAATGGAAGACCGACTGGTGGTACCCCCTTACAGCTAAGTGGTCACTGAGAACTTGGTTGCTTAACTCAAGTCAGGTTCACTTTTCTATCAGACACTGAGAATTTCATACCTGCCTTTTCCTTCTCTTGCTGACTGCTCTGATTGCTATTCCAGCACAGAAAATAGTGCATCTAAAGTGTGGCTGCTTTGGTGGAGTGTCTGGCCAATTCTCCAAGGCTTGCTGTCTGAAGCACTTGGAGGCTCTGAGCACTTTTGCCTTTGAGACACTGTTGAGCAGACAGGGGAGCAAACACTCCAGGCCCGGCTCTCTGTAGTGTGTCACTTTGTGCTGAAAGCAAGATCACCTCTCTGGGGCTGCACCTTGCGAGGGAAGTGTTCTCCTTTATATATTTATTTATTTACGGTGATCCCACAGTTCTCGTGTTTATGATGTTCATGAGATAGAGAATTTCATAAAGGAGTCTTACTAAGAGTCTATAAAATAATTCTCTGTGCTCATATATCCATTCAGGCATTTTCTCTGAAGAAATACTCCTTTCTTTTCGAGGCAGATGTGAATTCTCTCTTAGCAGACAGCGTGAAGGTTCAGGATTGAACAACACTGCCATTGTCTGTTTGAAATTCCATGTTATCTTTTATAATTCATCAAATGGTTCCTCTCTTGCTTCGAATGTCAGGCTTTGTTTCGGACTCCAAGCTTCTGGAAGACAAGGCCATGTGTGAGTGTGCGTGCGTGTGTGTGTATGTGTGTCTGGTTGCTGGTCTGCAATATGAGACGGTGTTTCAGAAGCAGTTTCATTGTATTTTATCCTGCTCTTTGTCTTTTTGCCCATTGCATTTGGACAAACTGTGCCTAATCAAGTCAACCACTGCAGGGTCCCATTGCACTGCTTTTAGCCTCTATTTCATTAGCCGTTTTTGATCTGTGCCTAGAACCTTTGTCTATATAGCCTTGTTCTATACTGGAGATCACATAAAAGACTAAAGGTATTTTTCATAGTGAAGACCATTATTTTATAACCCTGCGTAATCAACTATATATATAGTATATTTATGCTATATATAAATGTAAAAAAATTAACTCAACAAATCTGGAAAAACTCAGTGAATGGTACAATTGAAGCTAAAGATCTAGGAGTCACTCTTGACTTTCTTTTCCATGACTGCTCCATCTAATTCACCAGCAGATTGTGCGGCCTGTACTCTGCACAGATCTCAAATCTCTCCCATCCTGTCAGTACTGGTCCATCTGGGCACATGTCTCCATGATGTTTCCCAATAGCTACAGTGGTCTTCGCTCTGATATCCGTGTTTCCCCTCATGCCTTCTTATTTTTTTTTAAATGACTTACATTTTTTTTTTTTTGGAAAAACTGTGTGAGAAGGAGGGAGGGAGAGAGAAAGAAAGAGGGAAAGAGAGAGAGAATGTTACATCTGCTAATCCACTCCCCAAGTGACTGCAATGGTCAAGGCCAGGCCTAGCCAAAACCAGCAGCCAGGAATTCCACTTGCATTTTCCATATGGCTAGCTGGGACCCAAGTACCTGGGCCATCTTCTGCCTAGGTGCACTGGCAGGGAGCTGGATTACAAGTAGAGCAGCTGGTACTCAAACTGGCACTGATATGGGATGGCAGGCAGAGTCACAAACAATGACCTATTTCTGTGCTACAATGTTGCATTCCTCTTATCTTCTTATTTAAAGTGGATCAATTGGCATTCTAAAAGTGGAAATCAAACCAATTCCCTTCCTTGCTTAAATCCTTCAGCTGGAAGTAGATGTTTCATCTAATGGTTAGGAAATCAGTGTACCGTATTGGTCTGTGTGAGTTTGGCCTTGGTACCTGCTAATGCAGATGCTGGGAGGCAACAAGGAAGATCCAAGTGATTTCTGGTTTGCTCCTGCCACCTGGTGTCAGCCTGTTCCAGCCCTAGCCATTTCAGATATTTGAGAAGTCAGCAAGTGGCTGGAAACTCTCAGTGTCTGTCTCTGTGCCACTCAGATGAACAATAAAAGCAAACAGCACCTCGGAACCAGCTTCTTTTATAATGTAAGTAAACCCAAGGTGTTGAGTAGAGCTTATAAAATTTCCATGATCTGGATTCTTTACTAGTTTAATGTCAAATCACGCCCACCTTGCTTACTACAACATAAGCAAGTTGTTTTCTTTTGTTTGCGTGCTTTTGTTTTGGGGTTTTTGTTGTTTGTTTTTCAACTTGCCACTCTATTTCTTAGGGCTTTTCGCTAACTCTTGCATCTCAAATGCCATATCCTCACTGGGCTCTTCGTTGGCCATACAATCCCAAACAGCAACCCTCTACTTCCTGTGTCACATTGTTCTATTTTTCCTATGTGTAAAATGCCACCATCTCACTATTTGGATTTTTAAAACTTTTTTTCCTGTTTTTTTCAATGAAACATATACTGCATAAGATTAGGAGCTGTCAAGGCCTGGCGCAGTAGCCTAGTGGCTAAAATTCTCATCTTGCACATGCCAGGATCCCATATGGATGCCAGCTCTAATGCCTGCAGCCCTGCTTCCCATCCAGCTCCCTGCTTGGAGCCTGGGAAAGCAGTAGAGGACGGCCCAAAGCCTTGGTACCCTGTCCCCATGTAGGGGACCCGGAAGATGCTCCTGGCTCTTGGCTTCGGATCAGCTCAGCTCTGGCCATTGCGGCCACTTGGGGAGTGAATCAGCAGATGGAAGATCTTCTCTGTCTCTTCTCTCTGTATATCTGACTTTACAATAAAAATAAATAAATAAATCTTTTTTTTTTTTTTTAAATAAAGAGCAAAAGCTGTCTTATATTGTTGGTTTCTTCTCTAAGATACAGATCTTAGAGATTTGAGAGGTGATGCAGATTAGATGAGATCATCAGAATGAGGCCTCGATGATGCATCCCTGCTGGCTTTTGAAGAAGGGGGGAAGCAATCAGAGAAGCACACGTGTCCTCAAAACTAACAAGACACTTCAGGTCTAGCCCTTCACCTTGAAGCAGAACCGTAGGCCCAAACAGACCTGTTTTCTTTCTAACATTCTCAGTCTCTGGTGACATTATTATCTGCAGAAGACAGAGTAGGGCACAGCTCTCTGTCTCCTCTGCTCACATTTACAAACAGGAGAAAGGTGCTCACTCCTGACTTACGTTGAGATAGTCAGAACCTGCAGGTCACCCCTGTTGGGTCCTAGCCACCAGTCACGGTAGGCGGGACAGGCACCGGCCAGCTATTTATTACCTGACCAAGGGAGTGAAGAAGAAACCTTAAAAGCAAGGCTAGACTCAAGCTGAGATAGCCCTGCTTCTCGGCCTAGGGCTGTGGAAGGAACACACCAACAGCACACTCATGGCAGAGCATGGTTGCTCAGCATGGTGAAGGTATTTAATGCCATTGAACTGAACACTTAAAAATAGTTGGAATGGTAAATTTTATGTCATATACATATATATTACCATAATAAAAAAAATTATATAAAGCCAAGGCCAAACTTAGTGTATCCTTTGGGCTAATTTGCTGTTTCCCAACCTGAGAGCACTTTCTGTTTTTTGGTTTTTTTGTTTGTTTTGTTTTTTTGTTTTAGTTTGTTCACCTTGGCCTTGAACTCAGCATTCACAGCCCTGACTGGGATCATGCAAGAATGGCCCTTGAACTCCCAGAACTGCCGACCTGCCAGGCTCTCTCTGTTTACTTACTCCCTGTGATAGAAGGGGTCCATTCAGGTCTCTTGTCTCCTTCCTGTGGGGCCTTTGCTGGCCCGTTTGCTCACCAGCAACACTAAGAGCGAGGATGATGCGCCTTCTGTTATCACATCCTTCTCAGAGGCAGAACTGTTCTCCCTGTTTAGTTATGATTGTTCACACAACATTCCACATAAAACTCAGTGGTTTTATTAAGCATTTTGTTGGGTGAATAAAGGCAGTCTTTGGTTAAATGTGCTTAGATAGTTTCTTTGGAACTAACAGACATTTGAACAACCTGAGTGAAATGCGTTTCTTTCGATTGTGGAATCCATCTTTTCTGGCGAGCATTTCCTAGTGAGAAGCTGGAAAAGTAGTTCTTTATTGGGCAACAATCCTCTGTTGCCCTCTAGTGGTAAGATGCATATATGCAGTCTGTGATATCCATTCAGGATAAATACATCTCAGGCAGCAGTATTTCTTTAGGGTGAAAGTACTATCTTCTAGTTAATTTCTAATAGGGAAATATAAAGCACATTAATTTATCCTCTGCATTCATTCTACTGTGCAACAGAACCTCAGAACTCCTTAGACCCATCTAACAATAAGTTAGTAACTGATACACACCCTTTTCCTATTTCTCCTTTCCCCCTACACCCTCGAGCCTCTAGTACAGACTATTATGCTTTTGACATCTGTGATAACACCTATTTTTTGACAATGCATATGAGTGAGAATATATACTACTTGTCTTTCTGTAGTTGACTTATTTCATTTAACACAGTGATCTCCAATTGCATGCACGTTGCAGCAAATGGCCAGGTTTTATCCTTTGTTAAGGCAGAGTGATATCCCAGTGTGTGTGTATGTGCACATTTTCTTCATTTGTTCACCGGGTGATATGCATTTAGATAATTTCCATGTCTTAACTGTTACCGTAGATGTGCAGGACTGGTTTTTCCTGCTTTCAGCTCTTGACCAAACCACCCTGTCTGGTGACTTACCATCTTCAAACACAGATATGATTGTGTTTCTTGTTTACTTGTAAGCCTTTGCACAGTTCCATGATCACATATGACTCAGTTATCTCAAGATGGAAAATGATAGCTAATTTTATAGAGAGCAATCTCTTCTCAGATGGAGATACTCCTGAAACTGTAAGCAGTTGAAAGTAAGGAAACAAGTGCTGTGTTTGTGTTTGTTCTGAAAAATATAGGCTGCCATCTCATTGTCTGCAAACCCACAGTCCCGTCATGAGCTGTACCGTGAGTGGAGCTCAGTAATACCTGGAGGTGTGTGGAATTGTAGTCCATTCACAGTGATAGCATCTTCCACAGCTCCCCAGCCAGCCTCTCTCCCCATGCAGTGGGGGCAAGCAAGAACTCACCGGGGTGAAAAGATGCTGGTAAACAAGAAAATTACACTCTGTACTAGCAAAGCTTCACCAAGAGCAGATATCCTGGAAGAAATTTTTGTTCTCACTGGTGCTGTGTGCCGGGACTTCTAAAATCAGCAACAGTAAATCAAGTTTTGAAATGCGCAGTGAATATAAAAGAAGGTACGAAGAAACATGCAGGCCAGAGAGTGAGGGTGGCAAACAGTGTGTGGGTTGGAGAAGGAATTCATGGACAGTGAGGTGCTAACCAACTAGGAGCTGGTATTTGCTAATTAACCAAGAAAAGAAAGAAAAATGGTGATAGTATGTCAGTGAATATTTTGCACTGGAAGATGTATTAGTGTAATTAATTATCTAAGCACCGATTTTTATAGAATATCATGCTCATTAACAACTCCAAGTGACAAGATTCATGTTCAGTCGGAAGCTGATAATTAATTAATACCAAATTGGTCTTCTAATATAACCGAAAAACATGTGGATTTGGCTACAAAATGTAATTGCACACAAAGATTGATATTTCATTTGGGAAGTTGACTGAGGGGTTTTGAAATGCTTCCAAGTATTTCAAAATCTGAATTTTGATTATAGTATGAATGTGAGAATATTCAAAATAAGTGTTAAAGCTTTTAGAATGAAATGTAAATGGAAACTTACAAACTGCTTCACGAGCATTTAATTAAAATCTATAGAATGCTAATGGGCAATACCATGGACAATGGCTAATAAATGCAAATAACCTTTATTTTGTATCCAAACCCCATAAATTAAAAAATACCTACCTATAAAAATCCCCAGTGAGTTATAAAATGTGGCCATTGGTTATCTAGGAAAAAGACTATCATTAATTCAACCAAGCAAAATTTGGCACAATATCCCTCCCCAAATTCACAGAATCATCACTTCATGCTTTTCTTTATGCATCGTTGGGTATGGTCCAGAGCCTCTCAGTGTGGAATAGTTGCTTCTTAGGCCATTTCAGTATTTTTTGAAAGACTGACTTACGTATTTAGAAGACAGAGTCACAGAGAGAAAGGGATCTTCCTCTGTAGGCTGCCTTCAAATGGCTGCCAAAGCCAGGACTGGGCAGTCGGAGGCAGGGAGTCAGGAACTGCATTCAGGTCTCTCACGTGAGCACAGGTCCCACATACTGAGGCCATTTACCACTGCTTTCCCAGTGGTAAACAAGAAAATTACACTCTGTACTAGCAAAGCTTCACCAAGAGCAGATATCCTGGAAGAAATTTTTGTTCTCACTGGTGCTGTGTGCCGGGACTTCTAAAATCAGCAACAGTAAATCAAGTTTTGAAATGCGCAGTGAATATAAAAGAAGGTACGAAGAAACATGCAGGCCAGAGAGTGAGGCACATGGCAGATGGATTGGAAATGGAGCAGCAAGATTTGATCCAGCACTGTTACAGGCCCCTGAGACACATGTGCACTGCAATGCCAGTCAAGTGGTACATGGATATCAATGTCAATGCCGAGGAGATACCTCCTGGTGGGTGAGAATCCTCTTGAAGGGAGTGAGTGTTGGTCCTTGGCTTCCTTAGGCTCAGCAACGCAAATAGTCACAGTTTATTTAAAGTTGAAGAAATCCTGGAGGACTGATTTTTTTTTTTTTGAAACCCCAAAGGGAGCCTAATGAATAAAACTGAAAGCCAGGTTATTTATTTATCCTTGGGTCAGTAATTGATTGGATAACTGAGCAGGAAATTTGCCCTGCCCTTTGCTCAGCCAGCTCTGTCCTGCACTCTGCTCCAAAAAAGGAATCCGAGGCTTAGCACAGAAGTGGAATAATGGGAGTGGCCGCTGAGGAGTGTTTTGCAAAGTCAAGAAGAATCCTCATCGAACACTGGCTCCTCATTATTGAGCTCCTGTTAGATGGCTTATAATCTGTTAGGCTTGTTCGGCTGATGAAATCTCTGTGGTTAATGACCCTGAGGCTGGTTGGTTGGTTGGTCAGAAGTTTGGTAATTGTCGACATTTTCCACGTTCAGTGGTCACGTTTTCTGACCTTCTCTTTAAAATCTTGCACTACACAGTATTTGATCTATGTTCCTTGATTTTAATAAATCTCTTGCCTATTCTATTGTTTCATCCAAGCTCCTTTTATTGTATTTCAGATTTTCTACATCGCCATGATTTTTCAATATGTACAGTATCCTTGGAAGGACTTACATTGTTGGGCGGTAGGTATGATTTGTGAGTCAATTCATTTTAAGTATATTTTAAAAATCAAGAGTTACAATTCCAAGGTGACATAAGGTTAGATGAAATGCTCTCAGTACTATTTGATTAAGAATGAAAATAAAAATCATTGGATATATGATAGAGGTAATTAAAACCTGAGTTATATTTTAGGGTAATACATCTGTGGTAGTTATAGGACTGATAGTACGATTTGATTCCAAGATACACTTCATTACTTAAGCTAAAGCACTTGGTTATTATTTTAAAAATGTGTATTTTTCTATATTATTGAAGGAAATGTGTTCTAATGAGTAAGTGTATTCAGGTACATTGAATTTGTCCTCAGCAGAGCTGTCAGTTTCAGCCATGTTTAGCTAACATATATATTCCTCAAAAAATAACAAAGTTTGAGAAAAGCTGCCTGTTTCCTAAAGGTCACTCAATACAAGCTCCACCTAATGTAAAATATGTGATGCTTCCCACACGTTCATTTCTGTCTAGTAGCTGTCTGGTAGGTGAGGCCCCATCATTGTGGGCATGGTAGAACTTGTTTTGCTATTACATGGAAGAAAACTGGCTATTTTTCATGTAAATGTTCTGTTAAAAATGTAGAGCTCTCGCTGGGAGTTCTCCATCAGTTTTAATGTTAGGATCCAGAAGATTACCTTAAATCCAGAGTAGGTGTTGAAACTCACAGAGGAACAGTGGGGGAACCCTAACACAGGGTGGTCAGGAGTCCTTTGAAGCTCCACAGCAAAGCTGAATTGAACGCAGATCTTCAGGGTACATGGTAATAAACTAGTTCTGTGGAAGGATAGTAGTAGCAGTAGTGAAAACAAGACTAATTCTCTGCCCATCTGATAAGCTGAGATCAGCTGACGCTTTAGCACAGAGTAGCACCCACTTATCACATCCCATGTTATATAGGATCCTAGGTATTTTGTACTTAACATGACCTCAGAGTTAGCGAGCGAGAGAGAGATCTTTCATCTGCTGGTTAACTCCCCAAATGGTCGCAAGGTGCAGAGCAGGGAGCTGGATCAGAAGTGGAACATCCAAGACACAAACTGGCACTGATACAATATGCTGGTGCTATAGATAGATTAGGCTTTTATCCCCTGCACTAGGCCCTGCAATAGATATATTTTATTAGCTAATCCTTTTGTCTATGATATGGCTTTGGAATTTAAAGAAGACCACATAATTAAGAGAAATAATACAGTTCTACCAATCTTTTATTGTCATTTTCTTTCCAAAGTAAATGTAGACAGTATGTTATTATTTGTATTTTGCTGCCTTTACCAGAATTTTTTCCTTTGCTTTGGCAGCAAAAAATAACAAAATCTAGGAAGACTCCAAGCTGTTTTCCTGCTGTTTCTATGGTGTCTCCTTGGTGTAAGTGGATCTAAAACAATTTTGTAGATAAAATCTAAAATCTGGCAAGGGAAATCATGTCTCATTTACTTAGCAGTCTCATTAAATTTTATCACCTATTCTCTTTTGTTTTGTTTTTGCTAAGATTCACACTCAGACATTTAGAATCGACAGTGAATGAGTGCCCAAGGAGAAATTCAACCCCCAGGTCGTGGGCAGCTGCCTATTCCTACCATCGGTGGGCAGGGAGGCATACAGATGTGCGGGGACCACCCCATCCCCAACTTCCACAAGGTGGATTTGAAGGGGAGAAAATGACTGATGTAAGAGCGAGTCAGTTTGGTGTGTCCAGGGAAGGTCCTGGGGTGACTGCTGCCAGCATGGGTGAACTACCTGCATCCTATTTAACCAGGGGCTTTGGAATTAGCTTTTCATGCCCCAGTGGCTTAGCCACTGCCTCCCTTGCTCAGTTCCTGGCCAAGACACCAGGAGGAAGGTGGTCCCTTCTGCTCTGGGACCCCCACTTGTCCCTGCAGGGCTGTAGGCACAGCAGCCTCCAAGACCATCCACACCACTGGAGATGGCTTCTTCCTCCTTCCCAACTGCTGCCCAGCTGCCTGGGAGCCTGTAGAGGATGCTGTGTTCTCTCTGTGGTTCTCAAGGGTAGGCACGCATTATCCTGCTGCCCCCCCCCCCAGCATCAGGCCTATGACTTGAGTTCCCACAGTGACTGTCTCCATGGCGACGCTGTTACCTTTTTGATATTTCCGTTGTTGAACAGTATGTATTTGAATAAGGTAAGGGTTCAGCCATGCAGGACTTCAAGGATAAACACATCATTTCTAGAAATGTCTTGTAATCTTTCAACTCTTGTTCAGTAACAGCACAAAATTAAATAGTGCTGTCACCGTTGAATTCATCAGTGACACTGAGAGTTATTGTGAATGACAGATTTTAACAGGCTGTACCGGAAGGAGATCTTTAGAATCAGAAAATTTGGGAAGACCACACTTTAGAGCTAATTAATCTTGAAACATTTAATTACATCAGCCAATGGTAATACTAATTCATGTTCCTTATATCACAGGGAAATGAGACCAATTTTGAAATCTTAATAAGGTTATTTAAAAGCCATCTTCCTCCAGGGCCAGGTATTCAGCCTCAATTTAACTCTCCATCTCAAAGCATTACAATCTCTATGAGAAAAAAAATCACTGTGTAAAATTTTCTAAGTGAAAGTCAATTAGTAAGATACATGACGGAAAATATACAATCATAGGCTGGTGTTGTGGTATATTGGATAAAGTGGATGGCTGCCATGCCAACTTTCCATAGGGTCCCTGGTTCTAGGTCCAGCTGTTTCACTTTTGATACAACTCCCTGCTAATGCACCTGGTGAAGCAATGGGCAATGTTTTTAAGTGCTTGGGCTCCTTTTGCCCAAGCGGGAGAGCCAGAAGCAGCCAGGTTCCAGCTTAGCACAGCCCCTGCTGTAGCATTCATCTGGGGAGTGAACCAACATTTAAAAGATCTCTCTCACTCCCTCTCCCTCTACAATTCTGCTTTTCAAATAAATAAAATAAATCTTTAAAAACATATATATGTATATTTTTCTTTCAGGAATGAGTAATTAGACCTGGCACCATAGACTAGTGGCTATATCTTTGCCTGCCTAGATCCCATATGGGCACTAGTTTGTGTCCCAGCAACTCCATTTCCCATCTAGCTCCAAGCTTATGGCCTGGGAAGGCAGTAGAGGATGGTTCAGGGTCTTGGGCCCTTACACCCATGTAGGGGCTCCGGAGGAAACCCCTGGATGATGGCTTTCAACTAGCTCAGTGCTGGCTGTTGCGACCACCTGGGGAGTAAACCAGATGACAGAGGATCTTTCTTCTTGTCTATCCTTCTCTTTGTCTGTCTTTCCAATAAAGATAAATAAGTAAAACTTAAAAAAAAAAAAAGAAATGAGTAATTATTGTTGTTGGTTCACAGAACATTATTGGTCATCTGCCCTTTGTAACCCTCCAGGTACCATGGAGAAAAACATTGTAGAATAACATCCCAATAAACCAGCTACTGTATTCGACAAGTACAGCAGTAGAAACAACCACTGCACATGAGCCAAAAGACACATTTGCCTTTGACTTTTCAACATTACAATGAAAAAGAAAGGAACTATTTTCCTTTAGTTTCATTATAATAGGTGTATTATAATAGACATAGTAAAGTGCATAAAAACCATAGCAACCTATTTTTATTTGGCATAAGAAAAATGTCAGCTTTAGAGAAAGCTTACAATGTCACCTGAGTGTGCCCAGGGATGGGGGTTATTGTTCTTTCCCAGCAGGAGATAGCGCGTGGGATGTGGGCTGTCTCAGAAAGCAGTGCTTCCCGCCATTTTGTCACATTCACCCTACTGGTTGTCACCACCTCACAAACTGAGAAGAAACTGCCAAGGCAGCTACCTCCTAATTATCACCATAGTCATTCTGAATAGAATGGAACATAATTTCCACTTTTTTTGATAGCAACATGGACACATTTCTTCCCAACACTCTTATTCCTTAAAAGAAGTTTTATGGATGAAGATGTCCCTATGACCCAAAATCGTGTGTTGAAGCCCTAAGCCCGAGTGTGGCTTTCTTTAAAGACAGAGCCTTTAAAGAGATACTGGAGAGTTAATGAGGTCAGAAGGATCCTAACATAATAAGATTTGTGTCCTTGTAAGAAGAGGAAGAGACACCAAGGGGCACACACACAGAAAAGGCCCATGAGGACACAGCAAGATGACCTGCTGTTGGCAAGCCAAGAATGCCTCAGTAGGTCTTGAACTTCCAGCCTCCGTAACTATGCAGTTCATGGCATTTTGTCATTGCAACCTTATAGCTGACTGGACATCTGCCATCATGGTCTATCCTCAGTGCCCTGGTACAGTACATCCATCAGCTCCCAGGTTTGCTGTGCCTTTTCCCTGCCTTCAGAGTGCTGCTCCAGTGCCAGCTCATCAAAGGATCTCCCAGACCACCTCAGGAAGGGGAAATCTTTCCCCACCGGGCTTCTCATCCTCTTGCCTGCTTTAGCTGTTCTTCATAGCACCACCACGTTTTCTGTTACATTATTTATTTGTCTCTGGTTTTCTGCTTCCTCGGATATATAGCAAAGTCCTTGAGGACAAGAACTTTGTTGTTTTTACTTCCCTTTGCTGTCCTAGTTCCTGTATCAGCCAGGCACATAGAAGTGGCTTAATGATGCTGCATAGTTGCAGATTAACGAAATTACAAGGGACCTGGTTTTATCTTCATAAACAAAAACAAAAGAGAAAATACCTGTTGTAGGTGGGTACTTTGCTCAGCAGGTTAAGACACAGCCTAGGAAACCCATGTCCCATGTTTCTATGCTGGAGTTAAAATCCTGGCTGCCCACCCAGTTTCAGTTTTCTGCTAACACACAACCTGCAGATAGCAGTCAGTATCTCAAATACATGGGTCCCTGTTACATGTTGGCCCAAATGGAACTCCAAGTTCCAGGCTTTAATCTTGCTCAGCCCTCGGTGTTGTGGGCATTTGGGGAGTGATGCACTGGACAGAGGATCTTTCTTTCCATTTGACTGTCTCTCCTTCTGTCTCTACTTTCCAAATAAAATGCAAATTAGAAACATTTTTAAAACCCATACTTTGTAATGTTGCCAGAAGAATCCAAGTTTTATCCCAAGTGTTTCTTTTTTCTAAGATTTATTTATTTTTCTTGGAAATTTACAGAAAGAATTCTACAGAGAGATTTATAAACAGATTTACAAACAGAAGAAGAGAGAAAGATCTTCCATCCACTGGTTCACTCCCCAGGTGAGCTGTCTTAAGGCCAAGAGCCAGGAGCCTCCTCCAAGTCTCCCACACAGGGGCAGGGTCCCAAGGCTTTGGGTCATCTCTGCTGCTTTCCCACAGCACAATCAGGAAGCTGGATCAGAAGTGGAGTAGCTAGAACACGAACTGGCACTCATATGGGATCCAAGTGCTCGAAAGGGGGAGAGTTACCCAAACAAGCCACCGCGCTGGGCCCCTATCCAACATGTTCTAAGCACCCTGGACATACTAGGTCCTAGGGAGCTGGGAGCTCCAGCCCATATTGGCTAGGGGAATGCAGAGGAGGGAGTGAAGCAGGAAATACCTCAGAGTCCTGCTTTCACTGGGCACACAGCTGAACTAACCTCTGGGGGACCCAAGCTGCTCTGTCATGCTTTGAAATAACCAAAGCTAATATTTGATGAAACAATCCTGATCCAGATGGGATACAGTTTCCTAACTGGCAGGGGCAGCAGGAAGCAGACTCCCAGAGGCAGCTTGAGGGGAGGCGTTATGGCGCTGTCACATGAGCTGTTATGAGGATGTCAAGGTCTTTACTTTTGGAGCTCAATATAGCAAGTAACACAATGGGAGCAGGGATTCACACTCTGTTGGAAAAGCAAGAATGACACTGCGTACTATGATAATAGACAGCAGATGTCTCTTGTTTACTGTGAAATCTGCAAATCTAAGCAAGTACCTGACACATAGCAGGTGCCCAGGAGAGCTTTGTTGAGAATGACAGAATGAACAAACAGGAAAGGATAATACAATATAATTGTATGATTTTATGTACTTCTCATTCCCAGCCCCAAGCTTTGCCCAGGAGTCCCAACTCTGTAATACTTTATCTGTTGTTTGTTAGGATTTCAAAATGCTCATGAAAAATGAAATTAAAAGGTAAGTTGACTTGCTGTAAAGATTACCTGAAATTTATGTTCTGCATTCATAATACACATTTCATAAACTTTTTAAAAAGGTTTTTAAGGATTTATTCATTTTCATTTGAGAGGCAGATTTATATATAGAGAAGTATATATATATAATATGTATATAATATTTTAATGTATATAATAATATATAATATGTATATAATATATAATATGTATATAATATGTATATATATAAGTATATATATATATATATATAATATGTGTGTGTGTGTGTGTGTGTGTGTGTGTGTGGAGAGAGAGAGAGATCTTCTGTCTGCTGACTCACTCCCTAGATGGCCTCAATGGCCAGAGTTGAGTTGACTCAAAGCCTGATAAACCAGCACATCGGTGCCTTTCATGAACTCTAAACACTCTCATACAGCGTAACAATAAGAGATATCTGAGAATCTCATAAAGTAACAATCATTTTTCTTTCATTTTAAATATGCTTCTAAAATACTGTATAAATATCAGAGTAGAGGAAAATATTGGGCTAGTTTTAAACAATCTGTTAGAATTCTGGCCACTCCGCTTAGGATCCCATTTGCTGCTACAGTACCTGGGAAAGGGACAATTAATGGCTCAAGTGCTTGGTTCCCGTCACCCACATGGGAGACCCAGATGAAGGCCTGTGATCCTAGCTTCAGCCTGGCCCAACTCTGGGTGCTGTGTGCGTTTGGAGAGGAAACCAATAGTTGGAAGACCTCTTCCTCTCTTTCGCTCTCTCTTCGCCACTGCCTTTCAAATAAGTCAATAGATTTTTAGAGCTATAAACCAAAATTTGGTAATACCTTTCAAAACAGCCTAACAATTATAACAAAGTGACAAGTTTAGAAAATTGTATTTCAAATGTATTATATTATGTGAAATAACACATCATTTTAAATTTTTTTAAAAGAAAGTTCTATAATGAAGTTAAATCAGTTAGTACAGGGGACATATTTAGAAAACCAGTAGTAAAACAGAATTCTGAAGGTGTTATGCTTATTTCTGTTTGAAAATGTTGATGTTTAATAATAGCAAAATATTTCCTATTAGACATATATAATTAACTTTAATTCTTACAAGACTTTTCCAAAGACAAAGTGGAATGTACAATTTATTTTACATAGAGATACAGTAGTATTCACAGAAAAAAGTTGTGTAATTGCATTTTCATACAATAATAATAATCTCTTCCCCAAAGTGTACAGTTTTAAAGTGGAAATGAGAGTGATAGTGGCTTATAAAGAAAAAAAAATGATTCAACAAAGACTTTCTGCTGAGTGATCTAAACTCATGAAATTTCAAATGGTTATTTAAAATATTAGTTCTACTCCAGAATACCCCAGGAATAAATTTCTATAGAATACCAATTCGCTGCCATGAGTTAGAGGTTGCTTTGTATTTATCACACAAAGATCATGGCTATTGCCGAACTGAGATTGGGCTAGTTTCCATCACACTGTGGCCTATTCATGCTGTAGGGAGGGCAAAACATTGAACCCCAACCTTGTTTTGGGGACAGGGCCAGACTAGCTCAGCCCAGCAGTACCAGGGTTCCTCCTCTGTGTCTCACAAAGCAGGTTCGCTTCTTTGGAGTGTTTCTTCTGCACCCTCAATCTGGTTTTGCCTTCAAATCCATAAAAACTGGAAATGGGATTTCAGAAGTCTCCATGTTGGTTATTCCTCTTGAATGATCAACAAAGCACACATCTGTATTTCTCCAATAAAGGACCAAAGGCTAATTCACAATCCAGAGACTCGTTTAAACAGGCTTCATTATCCGCTCTAGGTGGGATAAACTGTTGACTGTAGACTCAAAGTCAGCAAACAAAAACCATGACTGTATCTGTTGTGTTGGTGATCTCATGCATTGCACTGGGTGTTCCTTATCTCCAAATCCCATTTACAATGTACACATTGTCTTCATTGATTAAATGAATTTCTGGATTGTTTTCCTAAAGGATTGACATAATAAAAAGCTATTGCATTGATTTAGCACTATTTTTCTTCTGCTCTTAGTAACAGTGTCTGCCAGCTTTAGAAAAAAAAAAATTGTAACCTGCTTTAAATAAATGTTTCTTGGATTTGATAAATACAGTGGGTCACCAACTAGCCAGGTATCTTATTATTATTATTAAATACAATCAAATTTCTCCTGGAAAATTTCTACTTGGAGACCTTATAATCTTAATGCACCTCATGTTATTCCCACTGCAATTTAAGAATATTTAATCACAGTCTAATATGCTTATTTGTCAAACAAAGAAATATAGGAGGAAAAGTACCATAGAGTCTAGTCATGAATGAGTAACCCTACTCAATGAGGGAGCCTAGAGTGCTAGCAGTTACCTGCTTTCAGTCATATCAAGAAGTGGAGCTGTGGGCAGGCTGCTGCATCAGCACCTCCCTGCTTTCTCTGGGCAGCAGATGAGCAGCTCATGGCTGCACAGTGAGGCCCATTGTTGCAGATACTGGTCTCTCCGGTCAGGAGACAAGGCACACCAGTATGAGAGTGCTTCAAAAAGATGGTTTGTAAAAGACTGGAATGAAAGGATAAGATTAATTTGCTGCAAATATGTGTATATATATTTAAATCTACACCTTTTTTTCAAACTATGCCTTTCCAATGAACTTTACAAAGGCTCTTGTATCTCCCCAAGAAGAGCAGGTGGTGGATGCCAGCTAAGCCTTGGGGAAGGGGGAGGGTTTCACAAGCCCTAGTGTTGAGCAGAGCGGTGAATTCTGCAATTAGAGATTAAAACTTAGGTCACAAGAGTCACAAATTGGGTCACATAGAACTTTACTGATCAAAATGCAGTTCACACCACAATTTACATAGATTATTATAGTTCAGTCTTCAGCCAGTTTAAGCAAATAACGTATCTAGAAAATTGAACAATAAAAATTTTGGGAATCTGACAGGTTTATAGAGTTCAATTTTATCTTTCAGTCACGTAAAACTATTCTCTGATCTCAAAAAAAAAAGGTAATCACTTCCTTTTAACAATGAAAAAACATGAATTTTGGAATCCATCTCCCTTTTTTATTACATCTTTATGGATTGTATGGTGAAATAATTGTCTGAGGAGGACTCATGATGCATAGATAGTTATTTGTCATTAGTTACCAATGCACTTTGTCTCAAATTATTATATGTGAATAATGTAGGAGGAAGTCAGCCCGTGCCAACTTGCATGGTTGCAGAAACGGTACTGATCATGGTCTCCCTTGCTATGTGGTAACTGTCCTGAAAGAGCAAGTATTTTATCCTGTGCTGACCGGTGTAGTAGCCACCAGCTCCATGTGACTACATAAGTTAAATTACATATAAAATTCAACTCTTGGATTGTACTGGTTGCATTTCCAAAGCTCAGTAGCACACGGACGTGTGACCATTCATCACTTTCTTGGACCGTGCCGGCAGAGAACTCTCTGCATCACCACTGCATGACCTATTGGATAACGGTAGCTACGCTGAGCCTGCAACTTGCTAAGCACTGATACTTTTCATTATTGGACCTTTAGGAATTACAGGTAAGCCGAATGAATTCAACTGCAATTCCATGGTGCACAGAGGGCTACAAGAAAAGCTTATTTTTCTATTTTAGCTCTTAAACATGTTATGAGCATTTATTTATGCTGTTCTTCCGCTACGTTATTTTGCACTGCGGTGTAATAGTTATTCTGGACTACTGCTACAAGATTGTCAGCACAAAGTTCACTTATTAGCCTTTATTCAACAAATTCCTTAATTGAGATGTATAGATCATTTTAATTTTTTTCTGTTATAAAAACTCTATATAAGTGTTTACATGTATTTATGATCACAATCTTAGCATAAATTTTGGAATTAGAATTCATAGATGTTAATTTATCCTCAAAACATCACTTTAAAAAATTGAATTTGGGGCCAGTACAATGACTCAACTGGCTAATCCTTCACCTGCAAGCGCCAGCATCCCAAACGGGCACTGGTTCACGTCCTGGATGCTTCACTTCCCTTCTAGCTCCCTGCTTATGGCCTATGAAAATAGACAGGAATGACCAAAAAGCCTTGGGAACCTGCACGTACGTGGGGAGACCCTGAAGAAGTTCCCGGCACCTGACTTCAGATTGGCTCAGCTCTGGCCTCTGTTGCAATTTAGGGAGTGAACCAGCAGATGCAAGATCCTTATCTCTGTCTCATTCTCTCTGTGGATCTGCCTTTCCAGAAAAAATAAACAATGTTTTAAAAAGGAGTTGAATTTAATGGAGGGAGGTCTAAATTCATTCTTACAGGGCAATATTTAATGAAATGGCCTACAAATGCCCTCCTGGTTTTTGAGGCCTAACATTTTTTTTTCAGTTAATGTCAAAAAGAAAGAAAATAAGGCACATAGATTGATAAAGTAATTTAAATACATTGAATATTCTCTTGTACACACACAATACTGTGATGAATTCCTGATCTGGGGCCTGATAAGGAAAATATATGGCCACTAGGTGGCAGTACCACACAGTAGGCTTTACTTGAGTACTGCTTTGACAGGTGCGTGGCAAGAGGCAGAGCTGGAGTGAGGTGGGAGGGGAGAGGGTGGAGAGTCCTTCATCCTGAAAGTCCTACCCAGGAACATGATGTTCCCAGAGGAGTTAGATTTTCGCATACAGAAGAACAACCCTGGAGCAGTGAACATCCCAGGAATTGGGAGTGGGAGACGCTTTGGGAAACACTTTATAGGAGAATTGAAGATCTGAACTAGAAACTTGCCATGAGCACAGAGAGGAAAGAAGGTTCATGGAATCTATGGGACTTAGCAACTGATTGTACATCACCTTGAAGGAGAAGCTGGAGACAAACACAGCTGTGCAATGGAGTAATGGAGTTAACAGAAGGAGACATGCTTCTGCTTACCTCAATTCTGAGGGAGAATCTTTAGTTTTGAATATCGTAATTAATAAAAGCATTTTTAAATATTTTCCAGAACCACCAACATCTTCCACTCCTCCCCACTCTGTGGATGAATTATGGTGATTGTTCTCGAAGTTGGCTGTGGCATTGGAGGTAAAAGCAGATTCCAACACGTTTCAAATGTTAAAGTTTAGAAAATTTCAGCTATTTGTTATGATTGTTACTGAAGTTAAAGTTTGTGAACAAAAAAGTGAATGAAGCAACATATTACATATTTTACAAATATTCTATAATTTACTGACAATAAGATTTAATTAATGAAAATTTAATGGGAACACAGTATTACATAATAGATGATATCTGGAGTGAACAGGACCTGAGCCTTGTCCCAGAATATTGAATTCATTTACACACAAAGACTCAGGTGGGGGATGTGGAAATTGTATGGTGTTTTTAATTAGAGATTAACACAGAGGCAAATACGAAAGACAGGAAAGCTATTTTATGAAATCAACTTTGTCATAGAGATGATGACAAAATTTTTATTAAAAAAAATGGTATAAACAGGTCTATAAACCAGAGAGATACAGCTAAGAAATGACATTTAACTTTAATCATGTGATTCCTTCATGTCAATACACAATCCATCAGATGAATTTTAGATCTGAGAAACATGGTATGAAGCAAAGTTCCTGATTTCCTCAGATGACGGATTGTTGGCAAACTCACAATGGCAAAACTTTCCAGTTACTTATCATGGAGAACAGCTCCATGGCCCCACTGAACTTATTTTTGCTCGGCACAGGACCTTATAAAGGCCTTAGTTACAGTCACAGCTCTCCAATGTCAGGGCTGTATTGCCTGTTGAGCACATTATTAGAGATCGTCACATGGCAACCGCACCCACCCACCCTTACTTGCATTCAGCAGGCTGCAGGGAGGGGGACCAATTCCCTGGATGACGGCTCAGGCTGCCTGACCTGGAGCCATGAAGACAGTGGAGAGGGGCATTCTGAATAGCACAAGTTACTGCCGTCCCTTGGAAGGTGCTATATACCACGGAACATTCATCTTTGGGAGCCCCCAAAGTCTGTTTTGTAGACTCCCGCTCCTGCCCCATCTGTTAATTTTCTTCAAGACTTTAATTATCTTAATTATGAGATCTGCATCCACTTCCAGATCTCCACAGCAACATGGCATTGTCCCTTTTCTCTAAGCTCCAGCTGCTCCTTGTTTATACCTCTCTTGGTGAAATAAGCACTGAGGATTCAGAATTATAACCACCTGCTGTTTCTCTGGAACAAAAGCTCCTTGAGGGCAGGGATCTTCTTACTGCTGTCTATTACTCAGTCACTACCATGCACGAGACAGGTGCTCGAGGAGTATTTGCAGCATGAACGAAGGCTCCTTACATCTTGGCTAGTCTCAGGTATGCATTCACAGTATTTCCATTCAGAGAATTACAACTTTTAATGAATACAATTTTTTTTTTTTTTGCCACCCAATGACATGTGCTTCCTAAGAGGAGAAATGTCTGGTAGCTTCTCTGTAGTTGCTATATCTTTTGGCCATCACCTTTACAGCCATAGGCCAAAATGTCACAAATTGTACTAGTCCTTTTGTTCTTCCCAGCCTTTGTGCCATGTAGGTGTGTTGTTAGCTATACTTAGAATGACAGGTGTCCAGAAACATCTGATACATGTTCATACATGAACATCCGTTCTTACAGGAAATTGCTTCTTCTATTTCTTAAATCTTTTCCATCTCCATCCTAAAAAACCGACTTGATTTCATATTAGCTGATAAAAACTGAAATGTTTGGACAGAGATTAATTACTGATTACAATGAAGCAATTGTGATAGAACAACTACTTCTGAGCTACCAGCCAGTTGGCGACAAACAGCAAAGGCTGATTTTGAAATCACAATTGGAAGGAGAGAAGAGTTGTTTTTAATAGGGTTTCTGGGTTTAAAAATGCTCCAGGTTTCAGGGCCCAGCGTGGTAGCCTACCAGCTAAAATCCTTGCCTTGCACATGCCTGGATCCCATGTGGGCGCCGGTTCTACTCCCAGTGGCCCTGTTTCCTGTCCAGCTCCCTGCTTGCAGCCTGGAAAAGCAGTCAAAGATGGCCCAAAGCCTTGGGACCCTGCGCCTGCATGAGAGACCCAGAAGCTCCTGGCTCCTGGCTTCGGATAGGTTCAGCTCCAGCCTTTGCGGTCACTTGGGATGTGCATCAGCGCTGGAAGGTTTTTTTCTCTCTCATCTTCTCTGAATATCTTATTTTCTAATAAAAATAAATAAATCTTAAAAAACAAAAATTCCAGGTTTCAGCTGTCATCCCTATTATGATCAAAGCAAGCTGAGCACTTAATAATCAGGTATAAAGTGCTAATCAAGTCATTTTAAAATCAAAAATGGTATATTCATGTTTATATTGACTATTGCAAAGAAAGTTGTGTTTACAATTAAATGTTCATTTCTCAATATAATTTGTTACCAACTACAGTCAGTGTAAAGCATTGGAGTGTCTTCCAATTCACATATTTTTGGGTTCTAATCTGAATTTTGCTATAAAAATTATAGCTGCATCTCACTAAAGTAGCACAATTTTTAGATAGTCCTATCTATTTTGCCAATTCTTGTTATCTCTAAGTCAAGCTGTTGAGTTTCTTAAATAAAATGGTTCACATTTTCATCAGTTGTTTGTTTTTAGTGACAAAAATCATTGCTCATGAAAAGATTTTGAGTATTTGTTAAAAGCCATGAAGGCTGTGAGTACTGCACATTACACAAGTATCTGAATTTCTATGTTCAAGACACACATAGACAGAAGTTTTTTGGGCTCACTTTAATTTCTGACAAGAGGATTACAATGATTTATTGGAGAATTTTTTTAGGCAGCACAACAAAACTGTAAGGGAGTCAATCACTTTCCTTTGCCAAGCTTAGCAAGTGCATGGAGAAGGGAGAAATATGATGGGAACATATATTTCTTCCACAGGGAGTAATCGTCCTGATGGAAGATTCTTCTCACATGTAGTAAGGCCAATTAGGCTGCAGCTATTCAGCTTAAGAGGAGGTAGTAAAAAAATGACAATCTGACCATCTCCTTTGGTTATTTTCATTTTAGAAGACACTTCAGGCTAAAGACAGCTTTGCGTGATGGTCAGAATTGAGTCAGTAATACTGAGCTTCAAACCGCCGTTTTGGCAGGAGCTGGCTGCTGTGCCCGGCATCCCCATAACTCCTTTCATCGCCTTTTTGCTGTAGTCCCAGAAGATAAGCGGAAATCACGGGCCCGCCACGAAGCACCACACCAGCTCCTTTGTTTTGGAGAAAAGTCAAAGGGTGTGAGATTTTTGGCATTTTCACTTAGAACATGAAGCATCAGGCCACCCTGGTGATTTGGGCTCTTGGCAGGACTTGCTGCCCAGTCCCTGACGGGATAACCACTGAGCCTCCCATATTGCCAGAAATCACAGCAGTGTCGCCAAGCCAGGAAGGCTCCTGGGAAGCCAGGGGACAATGCAGTTAGCTTCTGCTGATGGACCATCAGCCCATTGTCAGTGTCCCTGCCTTGAGATCCAAAGGGATGGGAATCCAGGGTAAAAGGTGGTCTTTGCAGTGCCCTGGCGCCCAGCCCTGGTCTCCGGATGCGTCCCACCTGTTAGTGTCTTTCCATCCTCACCTGAGTCAGAACACCTACACCTTTCCCTCAAAACGATGCACATCTGTCTCTTTCAAACAAATCTTGAAAAAAAACCATGGTCGAGTTGTGGCATCCCAGGCCACCTCATACCAGAATCTCGTATGAATGCTAGTCCGGCTACACCGTTTCTAATCCAACTCCCGTCTAATGAGCCTGGGGAGGCAGAAGGTGATCCAATCATTGGGCTCCTGGCTTTGGACCAGCCTCATTCAGGTCCTTGTGGCCATTTGAGGGGTGAGCCAGCATGGATGGAAGAGGCTTCTCTCTGTAGTGCTGCCTTTCAAATAAAGCACACATCTATCGCATGCTTCAAGTGGCCATTTGGATGGCCTTTGGGTCTGGTTTAGGGATCAGGGATAAATGCTTAAAGCAAAATGCACATATTATATACAAAATCATATGTGATGTGTGCAGATCTATCCTTGCTTGCTTCGAGTAAAAAAACAAACAAACAAACAAAAAAAAAACCAACCAACCAACCAACCAAACAAAAAACTTTTTTTAATTTCACTTGACTAGCCTGCCTGTGCTAGGACTCCCAGAGTTCGAGGACATTCACCTCTCCCAATAAAGCCTCCTTTTTCCTGCCCTGAACAGTGGATCCAGAATCCCTACTCTCCCCCACCCCCTCCCACGTGCATTCCCAGTTCGGAGCCGCGCCACAGTCGCCCCCAACGTCCAAAGACCCGTCGCGGCTGCCCGCGTTCCTTCCTGTTCCTGGGTCACAACCTTGGCGTTCAAAGACCAGCTTTGCGCGGTGGAGCACGAAGCCTTCAGGCAAGCCTTCCGGTGCGGGACCTGGGACACCACGTGCGACCCTAAAACAGCAAAGCTGCTCTGCCGCCCGGCTGGGGCCCATGCACCAAAAGCAGAGGCGACGAGGCGCGGCCTCCAGTGCACAAAGTCTCCAAATGACGCCAGGCCCGCAGTCTCCGTGGATGAGGAGGCCAAGGCTCAGAACCGCCACCGCCCGGCCGCTTGCTCGGCTGCCATCTGGAAGGAAGCATAGGTGTGTGAGCTGGGGCCAGGGAGCGAGCCGCGCCCTCGGGCCGGAGTGGCCAGGGCCCCGCGTCGCTCTCCCGAGCCAAGGTTCTCAGGAGCGGGCCGCGCAAAAGACGTTAGCGGCTGTTGACAGAACCGGTCCACGGAAGCCGCCCTTTGCAAAGCTCTGTAATTGCAGGTTGCTGGGGCTGTCATCCTCCCTCGCAGGCCCGGGACGCGAGTGCCCATCCGAAACCTACGGCTCCTGCAACTCCCCGAGCGGGACGTCGCAGGAGCAGCCGGGGGCGCGGGATTGAGGTGGGAGGGCGGCCGCCCGTTAGCCCCCGCGGGGTCCTGAGCGCCCGGGGGTCGGCGGCGACATCGCTGGGAACGTGTCAGGTGAGTGGGGTCGCCATGGCGATGCGTCCCGGGTGGGCGCGCACGCTCCCTGCTGTTGGCATGGAAGCGGCCCCGGCGAGGCCCTGGCCGACGCTGATTGGTCGATTCAACAGATGCGGCCCGGGGCGAAAGTAACTAGTGCTGAGCGCTCTGGTCGCTCCAGGCTGGGATCCAGACGCATCTAGGTCCCTGCCTGGTCCCTCTCAGCCCCAACCTCGCAGGAGCACTTGCTCTAGGAGAGATTGCTCTAGGAAATCGGGGAGAACAGGGCCTGGTGTGTGGGGTTCCAAGCAGGTTTGAGGGGAACCTTGTGTCAGGTGGGAGCAGGGGCTCAGGGTAGCTTCCTCTCTGGTTTGTCACTTGGGACGGTGACATCATGGACTCTTTGTTTGAATCTAGAGGAGATGAACTTCGTGGCGGAGAAAGATTAGGATTCATAGGTCTCTATGGCCATTTGGTATCCAGGCTTCAGAAATGTGTCAGGATGTCTTTCAGCCCTCGACCAGGTTTTGGAGGAAAGCCACAAGAGGGAGTGATTGATTGTTTTGGTCCAGAACAACTTTGATCGTTTGCGCCCTAGGGACAGATGCTGATCTCCGGAGTTATTTGCTGTGCCTTCGCACGCCGTTCCTAATCTCCCCACCTGTGGGCAGGCAAGGGGGTGCCTAACCGGCTTCTTCATTTCTCTCTTCTTTTGGGAGCAGCGGCTAGCAGAGACGCAGGCCATGCACCGCAGCAACAGCTCCACGGGCAGGGTGGTCCTGGCCCCTGCGACCCGAGGACCTGATGCCTGTCAGATGCTTCCCAAAGCCCAGCTGGCCCAGGACGCCCCACCCAGAACAGCGCTCGGGCTGCTGACCGAGAACGGGCAGTACAGGAGGACCTGCGGCCAGGTAACCCCGCAGGAACAGCTCCCATGGTGGGCAGTGGTGGTCCCAGGCTTCATCTTGCCGTCTTACCTCTGAACTCTGCCGGAGTGGGTTAACTCTGGAATTGGACAGAAAGGAAGTTGATATTTTTTTTCTAAAAGATGTTTTTATCAACCAGAAATGATGACATTTCTTTGTTGTTTTGCTCCACACCAAGGAAGCAGATCTAGGATTTGAAATGCAAATGCAGATATTAAGGACTAGGCTGAAAGGACACCGTATATAAGGGACAGGATTGGCGCTCCTCCCGGTCAGAGTGGTGTTCAGACTGGGGAAGGCCACGTCTGAAGCCATCCAGGGATGACCTTGATTGTGCTCCCTGGGGACCGGTGAGAGTCAAGGTTGGGTCAGCTCTGCCAGTTTGCTTCAAGGGTTGCTTCGAGAACCGGCATCTGCCCAGTGCTAGGAGGAGATGAGCAAACAGGAATGGGCCTGCAGAGACTGGTTGTATTGGCTTACCAGATCATAGCTGCTTCCCTGCTCAGTGAAGCAAATACAAACATTTAAAAGCAAACTGAGGGATTTGGAGCCTTAAAAGTGAAGTTTTGAACTAGGACAAAAGCTGCCCTAACGTTATTAGCTAAACAACAAGAAAGTTTGGTGAGTTTTTGCTTTCCACCCCATCCCCAGAAAAAGTTCGGCGGGGGGTGGGGTGCGGGTAGGCTAGCTTAGAAGCCCTTCGCTACTGACCTGTAGGGTGTCTGCCTTTTGGAGGGATCCCAACAGGGCAGGAAATTACCTAAAGAGTTCTGTTTTAACTTTTGGAGAAAATGGAATGGAAGTGGTTTAAACAAACTTCACTTTCTTAGTAATATTTTCTTTTTTCTGGTCCAAGACTTCGTGCTGAGCACTTGTGGGCTGGTGAGGTCTCATTTCAGTGTTGCAATCATTAACTTCCCTGATTTCCTGGCACCATCTCTATATTTCCCAGATACTTAACCAGCTTTGAAATGCATTTCCTGACTTCTCTCCTTAGCCCCCGAAAACATCCTCCTCTTCGCTTAATTGCAGCCAAAGACTTTGTATCTTATTTTCCTAAAAATGTAAAAGCAATCAGAAGAGAATTCCCCCAAGCCTGTTCTGCCCCGCCATCCCTATCCTGTTCTTTGTGCACAGGGTGCCCTCTTGCCTCTGCAATGATCTAACCCAAGTACTTCTTTCTTGTTACTTTTTAAGAGATGTATTTATTTGAAAGGTGTTCGCTTTGCCTGGATGTCTCTGGGCGCAACTCCTTAACAAAACACTGTCCTGCTTCTTAGGGGATCACAGCAATCAAGGGCTTTCCTGGATCAGAAAATGTCCTTCCTCCAGCTGGAAAAAAAGTGCTGCCTGACTGTGGAGACCAGGAACTAGCCAAGCAGGGATTTGATATCCACATGGATGACTCGGAGCAAGGAGACAAGGACAGTGGCCCCAGGAAGGATGGCTCGGCCCTTGAGGACGTGTGTGATGTTGACACAAGCACACTCAAGTCAGACCTTCACTTCCTGCTGGATTTCAGCACAGGTAGTTCAGCTCAGCCAGGTTGATGGTGGTGCCTTGAGTCCCCCAGCCTGCACAGTACTCCAATAGTGAAAACCCACAAAGGAGAAAAACAGAGTCATGATAATTTGTATAGGTGCCCGTGGAGGGTTGGTGAATGGAATGGGTTTTTCAACGAAATGAGTTCGCTCACAATGTTGAACCCCTACAGTGTCCCCTATGCTGGTAGATTCATCTCTCCATTCTCAATCTGAAGATGCAGCAGATTTCGGCACAGATGTGCTCAACATGACTGAATATGCAGACGAAATTCATGAATACCTTAGAGAAGCTGAAGTGAGTTTCCCCTAAATGCTCAGTTTAATGTCCAGGACCCCATGCTCTTAAGGTTGAGATACTTGTTGTAACCTCATGGCCATAACCACTAGTGAATGGCACTCCTAGGCCCTTGACAATGACCATGAAGAAGAATTACAATTTATAAGACTATATTATTATTTATAACACTATATTAGAAGTAAAGTTGTAAGTCAACTTACATATTATCACATAAATTATATACAAATTATATATCATATAAATGTAATTATATATTTAATCATGTATTTAGATTATATAATTAAATATTACACATTTAATTATATATTTATGCATTTTGTATACTTATATATAATTATATGTATTTAACATATACTTATATTACATGAAATATATAATAGATATGTGGTATATATTATATATACATATTATATTATATCATGTATTATAATAACTTATAATAAATAAGTTATACTTGCTGAATTCTTTCTTTAGTGGAGGGCTAACCTTGTAATGGCAAAGTCAATTGTAAATATGTTATAAAAATTAAGGAAAAAGGAGGGAGGGTGGGAATGAGTCAGGAAGGGAGGAGAAGGTGGAAAATACCATCATACTCTTAAAAACTATATATAAATATGAAATACATAAAATTTGTTCCCCTTATGTAAATAATATATTTTCAAGAAAAATGATAGTTGTGATAACAGCTACTTAAACTATTTCGATGTGACCCAAAATATTCATTTTAAATATATCACACTTGGAAATAGCCTATTTTGCTGTCTGCCTCCTCCTTCCCTTAGTAGCTCATT
Organism: Ochotona curzoniae; assembly: GCF_017591425.1. Taxonomy (NCBI): domain Eukaryota; kingdom Metazoa; phylum Chordata; class Mammalia; order Lagomorpha; family Ochotonidae; genus Ochotona; species Ochotona curzoniae. The sequence goes on along the minus strand of NW_024466502.1, from coordinate 51,139,545 downwards.
ATATCACAGAGCAAGAATTCCATACTTTCCCTCTCATGAGAAAGGTTTGAGTCCAAATCAGTGTCATCATAACATTTGCTCGTGAAATTTATCTTTCCTGTTTGAAATAACAGTGTGCGAGGCTCCATCTCATATTGCAACTCTTGCCCCAAACAGAAAAAACACAGACCCAAAGCACACTACATGAGGAAACAGCCAGACATCACAGAAGGCATGCGCACAATCCTGGTGGACTGGCTGGTGGAGGTGGGCGAAGAGTACAAGCTTCGAGCAGAGACTCTGTATCTGGCCGTCAACTTCCTGGACAGGTTTCTGTCCAACATGTCCGTTCTGAGAGGGAAATTACAGCTGGTGGGAACAGCAGCTATACTCCTGGCTTCGTAAGTGTCCTTCTAAACTTCAATCATGACAGACTACTTCCTGTCAAAACACTTGATTTCTGCCCTATCCTCCCCCTGACCTTTGTTGAAGAAATGCAGTGCTTGATCATTACAAATATTCACACTTCCCTGGATAAAAAAAAAAAGATGCTCATCTTTACAAAATTTACCGAGAAACTCAATCTGAAGCGCGTGTTCACGCCCCAGTTCAGATGCTGTAGCAACAGGTTTACTATCACGACGAAGGCAGGCATCAGATTGAATCCAGGACGTAAGTCAACTATTCTGGCTGTTTTCTTGTACGAGTGAAAAATCCCACCGATTTTCATACCAGCTGTCTTCATGATCTGGGAAATGACCCGTAATGACTGTTTGCTCCGTTGGTTGCAGTGAATAATGGTTTCATCTGGTTCCTGAGCCTGTCAGGACTTCCTGACAATGCCTAATTGTGGGGGAAAGGGAGCAGGGTTGGGGCTGAGCTGCCTTTAATTTCCTTGCTGTTGAAGGCTCTTTTTTAACGCTCTGGTCACAAATACATGAACACTCACCAAGATTCTCCTAAAGAAACTAGAGGAGGAAGTAGAAAGAGTTGATGATGGGGAAAGGATGGAGAATCTTCAAAAAGCTATGGAAAAATGAAATTAATGGGTAGTAGGCATTCCACATAACCCACGGAAGCCCCCTACAATCTTTCTTCTGGCTATGTAACCTAATTTACTAACTCAGTAGACAAAGCCCAGTGTGATCTTTGTAAAAATAAAAGGTCAAAAATTTTCCTGCTATCATAAGATTCTTTTCCACAGAATCTGAGGTTTGCAGCGTGAAGACAAGTTTACCCATTATATGTCATTCAGAATCTTTCAGTGATTCAGAAACCAAAATCTAAGGTTCTCAGTATGAAGCAGGTTATGTTACTAAGGCTGGAAGTAGGCACAACTGTTTCTGTCTTATTCTTGTTCTTGGTCTAGCAACTCACTCCTCACATTTCCTCAGCTCTGTATCATTTATAGTGGATACGTGCCTACAGGATAAACTTCCAGGGCTCTGCCAGGAGGTCAGGATGCAGATTCATGGGTTCCAAAGTTTAGTTTTAAAAATTCTTCCTTTCCCAGGAAATATGAGGAGATATACCCACCCGAAGTAGACGAGTTTGTCTATATCACTGATGATACGTACTCCAAACGACAGCTGTTAAGAATGGAACACCTACTCTTGAAAGTCCTGGCTTTTGACCTGACAGTGCCAACCACCAACCAGTTTCTCCTGCAATACCTGAAGCGTCAAGGAGTGTGCATCAGAACTGAGAACCTGGCCAAGGTATGCCATGGGCATTCCAGCAACTTCTTGTGCCAAGGAGCACGAAGAACAGCAGTGCTCAGTCATCCTTCAGTTTTCCTTCTTCTTTTTTCTTTCTTTTTCAGTCATAGGCCCAGAAAAGCTTTTTAGCAATAGAAAAGGGGTATTTTATAAACACATGTTCTGGCTGTGAGACATGACTATCAACTATACTTGGCAGCTGTTGATTGTCCAATCAGCCAGCTAGTAAAGAAATTCAAGCTTGGAAACTGTGCCTTTGTCAGAAATAGACCACACACAGGCAATAACTCTTAGGTTTACAGAATGGCAGCAGAATATCTTTAATTTAGTTCTAATCACATTCTAATATATACAGTATTAAAACATTGTTTGGTCATTTAGATTTAAAGCTGAAGGCATTAAAGTGTTGCCTGGGCAACTTGGGTTTCAGCCACTATGATCTAGAGGATTCCATACATTCCAAATTTACATATTCTAAATATTCTAATTATTTGTATTCCCTAATTATACCAAATGTTCCATATTTATAACTATATGAGGAATTATAAAGATATCTTGCTAAGGGCCCGGTGCAGTGGCGCAGTGGTTAAGGTCCTCGCCTTACATGCCCAGGATCCCATATGGGCGCCGGTTCTATCCCAGCAGCCCCGCTTCCCTTCCAGCTCCCTGCCTGTGGCCTGGGAAAGCAGTCGAGGACGGCCCAAAGCTTTGGGACCCTGCACCCGTGTGGGAGACCCAGAAGAGGCTCCTGGCTTCAGATCGGCATAGCATTGGCCATTGCACTCACTTGGGGAGTGAATCATCGGACGGAAGATCTTCCTCTCTGTCTCTCCTCTCTGTATATCTGCCTTTCCAATAAAAATAAAATAAATCTTAAAAAAAAAAAAGATATCTTACTAAGTTTCTCAATATGTTTCTCTAAATCTGGTCTGTCCCCTTTGGTGCTGTTCTAATCTCTGAATTGTATTCATTCAACTGATTATGACTTATAATATAGCTGTGTTGTTTTCCTTTTGGCTGAAGGTTTCCATTTCAGCTGCCAAAGCAAAGCTACTTTATCTGACCAGCATAAATTTATACACCATTAACAGTAGTAATTTGTCACATATATTATGTGGATAGACCATATACTTGTGTACCTTGTACCATAAATGTTGTTCTGAGTATGGGCAGGCATACAGTATTTCAGTGAATAATTCTGACTCTCCATTTCTGTGATCACCATTAGATCCTAGTTGATAAAGATGAAACACAACTTATTATTTGTAGATTTATTTGTGACCTTAGTCCCATTAGTACTTAGTCAAATTCCTAATTCTAATGAGGTTTTCTCTCTTGTGTGTAGTATGTAGCAGAACTGAGTCTACTAGATGGAGACCCATTCTTGAAATACCTTCCTTCACTGATAGCTGCAGCAGCTTATTGCCTGGCAAACTACACTGTGAACAGACACTTCTGGGTAAGATGGTTTCTTTTTTCCTGGGTGCAATTCAGGATCTGTTTAACATTTCTGTTGAATGACTCTCAAGTATAGATTTGGTTGGCACACTACTTGAATCAGAAACTGGTTGTCTTGGCAGCCAAGCTGCAATACGCTGTTGAGACTTGCAGGTCAGTTGCCAAGGCTGTGACTCGGCAGCTTCCTCCAAGGGGAGTGGAGAGTGACGGATGTCAAGGAGATAACGTCCAGCAGCCTCATTCAGCAGTGAGCAGCTCAGCTGACTTCTGTGCTCACTGCAAGGCATGGAGGTGCTTCAGTTGCAGTCACTGACCACTTCCAATGGGCATTGTTGTTGATTTTCCGCTTCTGTGTCTAAGAATCCTGCGTAGAGGTAGAATGGCCAGAAGACTGCACCTGCATTTGAAGAGAATAGGGCAGTTAGTGCTACCTCTTGCCCCAGGAGGTAACTAGATCAAAATATGCCCCCCAAGTTTAGTTCCAAAGGCTCATGGTTGTGCTAAAACAAAGGGGTGGGGATATTTACCTTTATATTCTTATTTCTCATGCTGCATTGTAACTAAGAAACATTTACATTCTGTGTACATGCAAGGGATTTTCAAAGTGTCCCTTGAAAAATGTGTATTTTGAAAAAAAAAAAGGGCTTGGAATGGATTTAAGAACATTTTTGCACCCAAACCAGCTTAGCAGTTCCGTTATCTGTGAAGTTATTATTTAAAAAAAAATGTGATTGCAAGACAGATAGAATTCCTCTCCACTGGCTTATTCCTTGAAGGTCCACAGGACCCAGCTGGGACCTGGAGTAACACTGGGCACTTAGAACTCAAAGCAGGTCTCCCATGCAGGGCACAGGAAGCCAAAGTTGGGTTTTGGCTCAAGGAAATTTGAGCCAGAACTACTGCCTCCCAGGGTCTGCATGGACATGAAGCCGGACACTGAACCCAGGCACCCTCATAGGGAATTCAGGCATCCTATCTGGTATCTTAGCTTATAGGCCAAATATCCACCACTCCTTAGGTGTTTTGAAGTGCTCTCATATGATGTCCAGGCAAATAGTCCCACTCATTAGCCAAGAGGAAAGTGATCATCACTCAAACTGGACACTGTGAATATATAAGATGAGCAAACTCAGAACTCTGGTTGATCTGTCTTATATTTTATGTCTAAAGTCTAAAGGAGATAACTTTTTTTTTTTGTAATGAGTATGGATACGTACTAAACAATTCCCTTTGTTTCACACTTTTATCTTCAGATTTCTAATGTATCACAAAATTATGTGACAGATTTTTTTTTTGTCTTGAATAGCCAGAAACCCTTGCTGCATTTACAGGCTATTCATTAAATGAAATTGGGCCTTGCCTGAATGAGCTACATAAGGCATGCCTTGATATACCCCATCGACCTCAGCAAGCAATTAGAGAGAAATACAAAGCTTCAAAGTAAGTTACTGACGTTTCCTCCTTGTGGCTCTCCACCTAAAGCTTAATGGATTTCAATACTGTCAGAATTAAAAATAGAATTAACTGTATGTGTGGTACTAGCTTGGAAAAGCAAAGTTACATGTTCAGTGAAGAAAATTAACTTGCCTTGAGTGGCAGGTTATCAGTTTGTAGTACTTAACACTCAGCTTACAGCTGCTGGAGAATTCTCCTGTAGCCTCACTGAGATTCCACAGACCAATGGCCATGGCTTGGACTGACCATGCTTTGTATCTCGTTTCAGGTATTTGCACGTGTCGCTCATGGAACCACCAGCAGTTCTTCCTCTATAATAAATGTCAGAACAGCAGCCCTTGAAGAACTCAACATCCAGATTGGCAGGATTGCTCTTTACTTTTCATGGGTTTCTGCTGTTGAGTCAACTCATATTGCTACAATAGAGACACCTTTTTAAAAATGTAAATGCAGTTAGGCTATCTCAGACTGTAGTATCTTATAATAATATTTCAACATTTTTTAAAGAATAAAAACTTGCCCTATAACCATGCAGTAGGCTTGTTTACTAATGGCGATGCACTTGCCCAGAATTTCCTTTGAGGGTGTTCTATGGATCATCTCTATTTCAGGCTGTAGTGGCCTGTGCTAATGTTTAAAGGTTCCAGGGTTGGCATGCTGGCTCAATTGGCTAGTCCTCCACCTACAAGCACACCTCCCTTATGAGCGCCGGTTCATGTCCTGGCTGCTGCACTTCCAATCCAGCTATCTGTCAATGGCCTGGGAAAACAGTGGAGGATGGCCCAATGCCTTGGGACTGACCCTGCATCCGTAAGGGAGACCTGGAAGAAGTTCCTGGCTCCTGACTTCAAATAAGCTCAGTTGTGGCCATTTGGGGAGTGAACCAGAAAGCAGAGGATCTTTCTGTATCTCCTTCTCTATGTGGATCTGCGTTTCTAATAAAAATAAATAAATCTTAAATAAGATTAAGGTTTCTTAGGCATCTTCATGTTTGATAGACGACTACTCTCAGGCTTTTTCCTTCCTATTCCTTCACTGTGTAGATCTGCACAGATTGGCAAAAGAAGGAAGGGATGGCTCAGGCAGACTATTGAAGAGCTATGAGCAAGCACTGCGGGTTCTAGCATCCTTCAGTAAAGCAGTGGGCTGAGTCATGGGGACATTCTTAGGGGGCAATGTCCATTTCATTCTGATCAGGGATATACTCATTTGTAAAAGGATATCCTCATGTCTATTCAGTTTGGACTTCAGCACCATCAAGAACATATATATCTCTGTCTTAAAAGATGTTTTGGGAGATTGGAAGGCAAATTTCACACTAAGATGGAAGAAACCTCAGGAGCAATGAAACCAACTCCTCATCTGCGTCCCCCAGGAGCTCTCCACGCAGAGATGTGCTGAAGTGCTTTGAAGTATTCAGAATTCTGAAGTTCACTTCCCCACACATTCCAGCCCTTATGTAGGTTACATGATAGAGAAAATAGAAATGAATACAACTGTATCGATTTTCTGCTGAAGATTGGCAAAAGGAGCAAGAATAGATTTGGCCTTGAGAATCAGGAGTGCTTATTGCGGATTGAAGATGACCATTGTACTACTGTTAGTCCCCAGATTAGTAGCCCTGGACCACTTGTTCCTGGAGGCCCGCGAGCCCTGTGGGCTGTGTGTACCTTTGGAGGAGGCTGCTGGGGTTATGGGCCTGTCCTGCAGCTCACGCAGTTCAGGGTTTCTGTGGAGGCAAGAAGATGGAGAAGACGTGTTCTCTAGACTCCTCCACATAGAAAAGATTAGAGGCTGCTTCACCTTGGCAAACTGAAAGTAGATGAAATTCACTCCAGATTTCATGTTTCAGTTTCTAATGAAATTATCAATATAACAATGCAGCCGTAGACTTTGAAATGTCAGTTCTTACCAACCTTTAACCTTACTGCTTACCTCTGCTGCTGCCTTTATTGTTTTCTTCTGCAGAAAAACCTTGTCAAGGTATCTCTTTTTCTGAATTCAATGAAATTACCATTTTCTCTAAATGTGTTGAAGTTTCTTTGTTTTTTTTTTTCCTTTTAAAAGATTATTTATTTATTTGAAAGACAGAGTTATAGGACCAGGTGCAATATCTCAGCTTGCTAATCCTCCATGTCGAAGTGCCAGAATCCTATATGGCCAGTAGTTTATGCTCCAGCTGCTCCACTTCTGATCCAGCTCCCTGTTTGTGGCCTGGGAAAGCAGTGGAGGACAGGCCAAAGCCTTGGGACCCTGTACCCATGTGGGAGACCTGGAAGAAGCTTCTGGCTCTTGGCGTCAAATCAGTGCAGCTCTGGCCATTGTGGCCACTTGGGGGAGTGAAACAGAGGACAGAACATCTTTATTTCTGTCTCTGCTCCTCTCTGTAAACTTGCCTTTCAAATAAAAATAAACCTTTAAAAAAGAAAGAAAAAGAAAGAAAAAAAGAGGAAGGAAGTGAGTGAGTGAGTGAGTGAGGGAGGGAGGGAGGAAAAGTTTATTTTAATATAAAAATGTTAATCTATGCAGTTTTTTAAAATAATGCATTTTTCCCACAAACTTTTATCACTGCCCTGCTGGGTTCCCCTTCCCCTGCAGGAATTCCTCTGAATTGGATGTATAGTTGCAAAGCTGAACACGCCTACAGCTAGCAAGGCAACTGATGTAGTCCAGATTTAGCCAACACAGTGGGTCAGGATGCTCACATTCAAAGCTCAGTGTGGAAGCCCAGATTCTGCAACTAACTCTTTCAGGACTATACCTAGGTACTTGGTGTGCAACAGTGTCCAGTTCACATGTGAGTTAGACTCAAGATTAGAATGAAAGTATTACATGTTACCTACACTATTGCCTCAGCCTCAAACTCAAACGGAAATGGCAGGTCAGACAAATGGCTCAGTACTGAAAGGGAGGGAATAACTCCGATGCAAGTTCACCTGACTGAGATCAATGCTACTGGATGGATTTTTTCCCCCAAATTTATTCATTGCTTTAGGGCACAATGAAAACACTAAAATATTCCACCCAGATAGCAACTTGTAGGGTTGAGGATCTCAGTGGTAAGAGTACTGATTTGAAACTTGAAAATGTGCTTCTTGCAACTATGGAGTCTCAGCAGCTCATTCGCTTAGGAGAATTGAAGCTGAGTGGCACAGATGGTGCTGGCAGTGCCCCTTTCTTATGTCACCCAGGAATTTGCTCTTAACCAGAGACCAGAGTTGTAATTCCACTTTGGCTATGATGAGCTAGTTGTGTTTTAGTAAGCTGATTGCTTTAGTAATCCCCAAATCTCTTTGGATCATTACATTAAAGACTTGTTTCACATGTCACTCTTCATTGTGGCCTGGGAAAAGGGAGTTGTTTTTTCCCCTTGACAAGACTACCCTTCCCTAACAGTTCCCTCCCTGGGGTCTTGCATTTGACAGATGAGGGAAGGGAAAACGGTGGGGAGAGGGCTTACCCAACCTCATTGCAAGGGGGCTGGCAGCTCTGGGAGGAGGGGCAAGGCCAAGGTGGATAAAGAATCTGTCTGCCACCACCCATGGGCTTCTATCTCAGTGTCTTGAGCATCAATATCACCAAGAATGAAGAATCTGAATATATCCACATGTGTCAATTTTGAGTCTACTTATACTTCAATATTTCTGACCTATCTAGATATCACCTTTAAAGTGACTTAAAAAAACCCCTCTTTTGAAGAGCTATATCCCTGATATAATAAATTGATACGCTAATTATACTCTTACAGTGCATATCTGAATACGTAACTATTGAGTGTGCCAAATTTAAAAACCTGTGCTCCATCAGACATATATTTCACTTGATAAGAATTCAACGATCTGAGATTCTGTCCAATTCTGCGGGAAAATTTAATGCTTAACGAAGTAAAGTCCAAGAAGAACTCAGTTGACCATGTGTTTTGAACTTATGGATGCTCGGGTAAAGAAGTTTGAAGTTTGGCCTGCATTCTCTTACGAGAACAGCACTATCTGAGGATGATTAAGGACAAACAGAAAGGGGTCTCGGGATCTTGGGCCTTAAACCAGCATTGTATTTCAACCTTCTGCATCCTCCTGCTTCTTCCTGCTCAAGCAATAACAGCAAGAGCCAGGAGAGTGGAAGATTGGTATATTTGATGTGGCATGGACAATTTGAGGTGGCAGTTCTGACATTTAGGGCAAGAGCAGGGCTGGCAAAGGTGCTTAAAACTGAGATGATACATCAAACTAACATTTCTCCTGGAAATGTCTTCATGTTCCTGCTGTCACGGCCTCAGTGTAACCCACTGGCATTTCTCATCTGCATCAATCACTGTAGCCACCTGGCCTTTTGTTTTGTTTCAGTTTCAGAAATGATGACATTGCCTTCCTGCATCTAAGGCTTCTAAAGTATTTTCACCATTGGGATGGAATATGGACCCCTAGGTCTTTCATCGGCCAAGTCCTGCAGCTCTAGCAGTTTCTGTTTAGGCTAGGCTGCAGCCCTCTGAGCGGTCCACATTCTCCACTCCCTCCTTTGGGAAACCAGTTTCCACTTCTGGATATATACCAGTCAGTATCCTCTGATGTGACTGTTCAGGTTAACCTTTGATTTTATTTCCTCTATCATCCTCAGGTAAGTATTTCTCAGGACAACTGCTACCTGCCTGATAGATTGATTGGCTTTTATGCTACAGACTCAATAAGGTCTTATTAAACAAACCAATAAATTGATTATATTTTCCACAGAAAAATCGCTGGTCTTTGATGTAATCGAGTATAAAGTGATAGTATAAAGTTTATGGGAAAATGAAGTTAAAAGATGTGTATGGGGTGGGCTCCTGGGACAGACAGTTAAGCTGCCATGTGGGATGCCTTTGTGCCACCTCAGAGTGCCTTGGTATTGATTCCCGCCTCTGCCTGGGTGTCCCATGACTTTGGCCTAGCTCAGCCCTGGTCGCTGCTGGCTTCGCAGAATAAGCACAAGATGAAAGATTTCTTTTGTTTCTCTCCCCCCTCTCTCCCTTTCTCTCTGTGGCTCTGAATCTTTTTAAGGATTTTATTTTTGTTGGAAAGGCAGACTTGCAGAGAGAAAGATCACTGTCCACTGGGTCACTTCCCAAATGGCCACAACAGCCAGAGCTGAGCCGATCTGAAGGTAGGCACCAGGAACTTCTTCCAGGTCTCCCACCTGGGTGCAGAGTCCTAAGGCTTTGGATCATCCTCCACTGCTTACCCAGGCCACAAGCAGAGCTGGATGGGAAGTGGAGCAGCTGGGACATGAACCAGTGCCCCATATGGGCTTCTGGTGCTTGAAGGTAGAGAATTAGCTAGTTCAGCCATTGCACCACACCCTATTGCTCTAAATTTTGGCTCAAGAATACAGTTATTTGATGATCCCTTACTTTATGCAAGACATACAACTCTGTGTGATGGTCAGTTGAGAACCTGGTATTGGAAGTTGGAATGCTTGCTCTTTAAGCCTGGAGCCAGTGTTGTTCTAAATTTTCATGTAAATTTATTTAGCTGAAATATTTTTTTGCAATCCATGCACAGTTATTTTTCATAATATGCATTTTCCATAAACTTTTGAAGCCAGGAAGAACAAGGATTTTGTTAAAAGAACATTTGGATAAACTGAGTTTACAGGAATAAATCAAAATTGAGTATAATTACTTTTGATATCAACATACCACTGTACAAAGTTTATTCTTTTCATAACTGGTTGTTTACATCTATTGTTACACTAGAAGCTATAAAATAAAGAAAAACTCATTATAATCTTGAAACAAAAGGAGTTTCCCACATGAGGATTGGGAATAAATATTGGCTTTTCTGAGAGATTCAGGTTTTGTTGTGGTTTTTGCTCTTATATACTTACTCGTCTGCTTTAGAGGTATGAGTTTCTTGTTTTAGAAAGTTTCCTGAGATATCATTTAATAAACACTTTTATTTTATATATATACTCTGCTGTATTATAAATCATACTTGCTTTTTAAAAAGATTGATTCATCCATTTTTTATTGAATCAACAAAAGCTCTTTTAATGGAATGATTAGTTGTTCAATCCCTAAAAAAAAAAATTACTTTATGTTGACATAAGGGCCCATAGTTTTAGCTTTGGGGAAGAATAATAGGGGCACAATTTCCCTAAAGCCCCAGGAACAGGATAAGGAATGCCTGATTATTTGTACCTATGGAGCAAACACAGAAAGTCAGGGCATGCCAGGCTAGGCCAGTTCATAGCACCCACAGGCAGATCTGAGGACAGGGATGAGGTGCAGGATTGGCCGGGTTGGGCTGCAACACCAGCCAGTTCCTATTAGGGCAGGAACTGGGGGCTGGCTAGGCTGGGCTAGGCTGCAGCATCTACTAGTGTGAACTGGAACAGGGCATAAACTGGGTCAGGCCAGGCTACAGCATTGGCCAGCAAATGCTGAGGTGAGGCAGGTCATGCCCTACTAGGCCACAGCACCCACCTGTGCACGTGAGATCTGGATGGGGAGGGGCATGACCACAGTAGGGGAACAGCATGCACTCCCCTTTTGGGCCACTGCTCTACTGGTGAGTGTGAGAACTGGGACCAAGAGCAAACCAGCAGGACAGGGCTACAACACCTGTTGGTTAGGAAGAGTGCCAGGCTGGGCTAATTGACTATATCTACTGGTGAATGCTTGAGCCAGAGTAAGTGCAGGCTGGTTGTGCTTACTACAGCATCAGTTGGCAAATTCTGGGATGGGAGGTGAATCCTGTCAAGCTAAATTATAGAACTATCTGGAGAGTGCAAGATCCAGGACTTGGGAGTTGGCTCAGGAGGGAAACTGAGCACTTCTTTGATGGGCTGAAACTCCCACTGGTGAGCATGAGAATAAAGGCTATGGGAGGGCTTGGTTAGACAGGTGGTAGCACCCTCCAGTATGAGTGTGTGCTAGAAAGAGAGGTTAGTTGGGTTGAACTAGACTCCAATGTCCATTGATGTCTATAAGGGCTGAATGGGATGTGGGACAGACTGTTTCAGTCTATTGCACATCCTGGCAAGCACAGGAACCAGGGCTGGGGACAGGCCTGGTGGGGGTTATTAGAGCTTGCTCCAACCAGGCTACAATTCCCACTGATGTATGTAAGGGCCAAGTGTGTAATGAACTGGGTTGGTCTGGGCCACGGCATCCATTGGCTTACATAAGAGATGGGGCTGGAGACAGAAGTGACCCAGCAATCACAACTACCAGAAAGTGCATTGGCTGATGTGACTGATGGACTGAGCCAGACTCCGTACTGGCAAACACACACAAGAGTCAGCCCTGGGACCATCTCAGATGAGGCTTCCTTGGGGATCCTCTCTCCCCCCAACTGAATCGCTGGACTCAGAACTCCAAACATTGGGTGAATTGCAGGATCTGTGGACTGACCATAGAGTGCGTGTGTCAGAATTGGGACTCCTCAGTGGCTAAGATGGAGCAGTGGACAGTATGTCCGGATGCACATGGAGGATATGGCAGTCCATTGGGGCCTGCAGAGGATACCTGGTTCCATAGCAGAGGAAGGATGGCAGAACAAATTGGACAACTCTCCCAGCTCTGCACTGATAGTAAATATCTGGGTGAATGGAGACTTTAAAGTGGACTATATCAGCCAATGGACCTTGGAAGGATTTCCTTATTCTTGGCTTGGTAAGATCAACAGCATATTTCAACTATTGATACCATTTAAGCAGAACCTTCAGAACATGTCCCTCATTAGGGACCGTGGGATGGGATCGGGTGGCCATTCGCTATCCCCAGGTACTGAGGCAGTTGGGAGGCTGGGTGTGACTCTTCCTCTTATCTCTCCCGTTTCCCCAGATACAGGAGGAAAACAAGACAATTTGGAAACAATGGTCTCATGCACTTTCCCCTAATCCTTGCTCCTTCCCCACCCTGTCAACTATGTAAACATCGTCATAAAAATAAATAAATAAATAAATAAAGTGAGCCAATCAGACTGAGTTCAACTCAGCAGCAGAAGTGGTGAGGCCACCGATGGGACATTGGCCGGGAACAGTCACAGAAAAGGGACGCGTAGAGATGCCTAAGTTATGGCGAATAGTATATGGATGACATCCCCTTGCAGCCTCAAGTGAGAGAGACCCAGAACAACCTTCTCGGTGTAATAGCATCGAACTAGCTTCTGAAGTTTTGAGAGGAGCTTTGCAGAAATCTCATCTCCCTACGGATGCTGCATTGGAAGAACTGTTGTGTTAGTCAGACTTTTTCTGAAATAACAATGAAACCCAAATCCCAGTGGCTGGAGAAAAAATTGGCCAGCTTGCCTGTGCACATTGATTTAAACGAAGATTCAGGGCCCCAGGCTTCTTCCAATCATAGTTGGCTGCTGTTCAGCTCTGCCAACATAAAAACTTCTTTTTCAGATATGTTAATGAATAAAATAACATGGCGAAAGTATACTAGAGCTTAACTACTGGAGTTCAGCATACATAAGGGAATTTCAAAATGTCGAAAAATGACGTTGGAGCAGACATTTGGTTTGGTAAAAAAAAATGTATAGTATGAAAGCAAAATATCAAGAAAAACGTATATTATGAAAGCAATGCACAAATTTAAAAAATATTTTGAACCAAAATAAAACATCTTTAAATCCCATTTTCCATGAAGGCTTCAAAGTTCTCAGTCTATTTTTTTTTTTTTAATAGCAGAGACAGGAAAGGTGGTTTAACTCTTTCCAGGAAAAGGAAATAGATGAATATGACCTGCGGAGTGGACCGTAACTGTTAGCATCTTTCTGAAGTTTCTCTTTTAAATAAGTTTGTAAGTTAGAAATCAGAAACAGAAAAGCAAGTGCTTGTCAAACTGCAATAAAGACAGAAAGGTTGTTCTTCAGGTGTTGGACTTTGCACAGTCGCGAACAAAGAGGGCAGGCACGAGAAGCAAAAGCAAAAGTTGGGAGAACAAGAATGGAGACATCCACCTGGTGCAGTGTTGCCCATGCTGTGTTCCAAGGGACCCAGGTGTTCCTTGAAATGTGGATTAGTGCTCTACTGTGGGAGAGAGAGGGCATCGAGCCTATGGGAGTGGCTGCAGGTATTTCGTGGTCATATATGCCTGAATTGAAACCATTCAAGTCACTGGTTTACTGTTGGAGCTCCTAAAGGCCTGAATCTGCTGGAACAAGTGGTGGCTGTGATAACAAACTCTTCCAGTCTCCAGCCAAGTGAAACATCTGGACTGGAGGCCCCACCTGTGCTGCTCAGAAGCTCCCCCTAGTGTTTGCACTGAAGAGGTCATGCTGGTCCAGATTGGCTGTACCATCCCAACAAAAGGTGGGATTCCTCCGACCCGTCCTGTGCCTTGAGGACCCTCAGGCAGCTTTCTGAATCCTTTCTTGGTACTGCTATTTTTTGTCAGAGTTCCTTCATATTCAAAGCCTCTGTGTCTGTTCTCTCCTCTCGGAAACTCAGAACTACACGATGGCCCAGAAGACTCTCCCAGTCTTTCCAGATTTTTATCTTATTCTTTCAAGAAGTTCTAAACCTCTGATACATCTTTTTTTGGTCGTGGGTTCTTTTTCTGGGAGGTCCCAAGCTAACACAAACCCAAGAAAGGAGATAAACAGTTTCTCCAGGAAAAATATTCTTGACACACTCACATTTGTACACTTGGGTTGAATTTTCACATCATGTCCCATAAATATTTGATGTCAAAAACATTTTCAGATTAAAATGTATAGATTAGATTAACATAATGAAGATGTATAATTAAAGAACACTACTGTTTGTAAGAACAAAGATGGGAAATATTGCTCTAGGGAAAAAGCATTAATTAGGATTACAAGTCAGTAAATTGATCTGGCCTTCAGTTTGCATGTTATTTATAATTTGCCGTGTACATATATGTTTGAGCTTTCTGCTGCCAAGTTTTATCTAATTGTTTTCTGGCATTCCCTAGCTTTTTCAGTGTCAGGGTTTGAAAGAATCTTTCAGATGTTCTTATGTAAGATTCCTCACTGTTCAGTTGACATTGTATTTGTTGTCCTGGTGCCTATTGGGGCAAACAGCAGCCCGCTTTCTCTCCCCTGGGGGTAATTTGTTCAGTGTTGCTAGTGATGGATTGTGTTTTAAATATTGACACAAAGGACATTTTTTAAATGCTTAAAAATGTCTGTTATTTAGCATTCAACATTCTTATCCCGCTATCATATTCAAGAAAAACAAAGTTTTGGTTACTAATGTCTGACAGTGTGGAATGCTAACATATATAACTCCATATCTTTGACATTTCTGAAGGCCATTGAGCTCCTAAGGTATATTTAATAATTCTTGTAGGAGAATTCTCTAGGTTTTATGCTTTAAGAATTACTTGGGGTTTCTGAAAATTATTTGGGGCTTCTGATTGGTAGTGTCAATCAAATAAAGTTTAGTCAACTTTGTCTTGACCTTGTTGCAAAATTGTAGCTTCATAAGAGCAGAGATACACTTAATGCTCTTTTCTTCATCTTGGCATCTTCAGCATTCTCTATCTGAGGGTCACGTATTAGCATCATCACCTGGGGCTTGTTAGAAATGCATGATCTCAAAACCACCTTTGATTTTCTAAATATGGAACCTGCCAGGAGACTTGCACACACATTTAAGTTGGAGGAGCACTGGCCTACAGTGTTCAATTGTTAGAAATATAAGACTTACTATGGATTCGACTGGTGTTCCAGACTAGAACTTTCCAGAATTGCTAACTGGTTTCAACTTTGCTCCAAGAGTTATTATGGAACTCTATACCTCTTTAGAACATATCTTTCTGGAATAAGCAGTGAAACAAAATTTAAGTAAGTTTAAAATGAGCTTTTAATATATCACGTTCTGTTTGATTCTCCATCCTGTTCTTCAAACAGACATGGAGAAGCCATCTCTGCTACCCTTCCACTTCCTTCCAGTCAGCCACTTGGCCTCTATGTGGCAGTGTAAGTCTGAGAAATATACAGAACGTCCTGCATATAGTCTCTACCAATTCATGACTCTGAGCTGTTTGCTGCAGCCACACAGGGGACAGAGTTGATGGGTCAGCCTGCAGCTTGCAGCTGGGAGCCCTCCACGCTTTCCTCTCCTCTTTCCGTCACTCCCAAGAGACCAAAACATGCCGGATCTGACAGGGACACTACATACTCAACTAGTGCTCTCCCTCAGCCTTGTGTGCTTAACTACAAAGAACCCAGAGACTGTGCAAGGATCAAGTTCAGGACAGGAGTTGTCACAATGCCTCATTCCAGAGCAGCACAGGGGTTTTGGTCAGAGGGAGCTGGGTGAACAGGGCTGGGATGGAAAATTTGAGATTTCATTGGATCCTTACAATGTTTGTGATCTTAAATAGGACAGATTTATTAGTCCCATTTTACAAATTAAAAAAAATAACTCACCGGCTTGATAAGTTCTGCATTTTTAGCAGTTGTTGGCATCAGTCAGTCCAAACTACTTACTTTATTCATTTCCTGACAGACCATAAGTAAGCAACTTGATATCTCTGTGTTGTAATATTCTTCATCTGCAAATCAGGTTGAAAAAATTTGGGTGTCACCCATGCAGATATTTGTAGACCCAAGCTCCAGTGTGGCTCACTGATGTGAATTTTGGTAAGAAGTAACCTCTTGTCCAAGCTCTGAGCTCATACTTCTTTCCCTGTGCTTCCTGACTCGGTCCCATCCCTTTTGTCTTTTACCTTGTCTCCTGCGCATCTATCTAGTAACCATATCTAGCATTCTCAATTCACATGCAGGGTTGGAATAAAATCGCAGTTTAGCTCCAGCTGGGTAGATTTCCGCAGTGCAGCCCGAAGAACCTCACCTGCTGCTGAGAAAGCACGCAGATGTGGCTTGTAATCAGATTTCAGGGGAATGTGGCACATTGTCAAGTTGTCAAGGTTTCATTTCTGGCCAGACACGAGGGAGAAACTGAAATGAGGCCTCCAGAACGAAATGAAAATGTCAGGTGCTAGAAAGGAAGTACCCAACTCAGAGTCTACACAGTTGGAGGATGCCAAAGCAGCCTTTTGTTTTTGGCTTTATCTGCTTAAATCAGGAAAAGTGACTTGTACCAGAGAAACACAAGCTCATTGCACATAGTACATACATGAATGCAGAAGTAATTCAAGAAATACATGTATGCACGAATATACAAAGGTACTTCAAAAAGTTCATGGAGAAGTAGCATTAAATGACTAGTTTATTTTCATGCAAATTAAGAGATTCTGGTATAGTATTTTTCCCATAAAGTGCATTTTCCATAATGTTCATATATATATATTTCTTTTATTTCTTGAATTGGAAATTTTTGTTCCATGTGGAAAAGCTTTGGTATATGAGTCCATTATTTTATTAAAATGAATCACTCACAATTATTACTCTGACATCATGAAATCATAACCTTAATCTACGTTCAAGCATTTGCTATTGCTATTATATAGAGCATGTTGACTAATGTGTTAGCCATCAAGCACTTATAATACAAAATTATAAGTTCCAAAATGGATTCCCACCTGAACAGTCATAATAAAGACTTTCATAGGTTTAGAGGAGTATTTGGGGGAAATAATTTATTTGCTTAACACTTGTACAATTCTTTTTTTTATGTATTAGGAATTTTGTGGTTGAAGTGGCATGCTAGAGAAACACTTTGGTATTTTTGAGGGTCATCATGGGTAAGAAAGCCACTGGCTATTCAACTTGAAATTTCTAAAAGATTGGAATATAATATCAAGAAGTATTTTACTATATGAAATATGAATAAAAACTCTAAACTGGTATAATCATTTGAAAGTTGATTTAATGCTATGAGAATAGCAATCTGGCTTAAATTTAAACATTGCATCTCCTGGTTTTTATTGGTTTGAGAGAATAGGAGCAAATTTGATTTTACATCATCAAGAGCATAGTTAGAGGAAAGATGGAATGTAACACATTAGTCAGTGACAGAGCTCAAGCTAACCATCCGAGTCATCTTCAACTCAACTGGTAACACAGTCCCATGGCAGAGCCAAGTGGTACTTTTCTCAGACATACAATATTCCAAAAATGATTGCAATTTAAACTGGCTCTCCAACTTTTTGACTTGATGCCCTAATCAAAAGTTTTGATTCATTTGTCATTGCAAAAATATATTATAGTTAATTTGTGATACTGTTCTAGCTACTCTATAGGGACAAAGTAAATCATGAATTTTCGTCGAGTGACCTCAGCAACCTCAGCCTTAGCAAATAACGGGAAGAAGGAATATGAAAATGGTGTGAACACCAAAGATCTGCCTGGAGACCTTGCACTTGTTCTTTCCCTGTTGTTGAAAAGACTTGCAGGGAGAACAAGGAATGTTTGTCCATTGTCCGGTGTTCGCCCAGAAGCTAGGATCAGTGAGGACTCCTGGGGTCCTCAGTTGTGCAACTTTGAGGTAAGTGAAAGAAAGAAGCAGCATTCTACTAAGCAGGTTTAAGAGACTGTCAAGCCTGGATGCCAGCCGGAGGACATAGGAACGACTTTGTTTCAGGGGTTTTCGAAAGCAGGATTCCTAGCAATATGGGAGATACTAGATCAAGAAAAGGAAAAAAAAATGAATTCCAGAGGAAAACTGTCACAGCCAAACTTCTGATATTCTGATGAGAAGTCAAGTGTACAGGTCAGAAATGATTTCTGTTAAAGAATAAATAATATATTGTTTATTAAATAATATATTGTTTTAAAGCTTATATGAATATACATATAATAGATACACATTATATATATATGACTCAAAGAAACAACTGTAAATGAATGCATGTATACACTATGCACATAGATTTATTGTAAATCATACATAAGTAAAGAAGTATAGCATGAAACATAATAAAAATACATAATGTGCTTTATAAATTATACATAGTTGGTTCTGATACAATACTTGGATTGATTTTTGCAGAGCTCTTGTGTTTATAGCCAATTTATGGCTGGAATTAAGAACAAAATGTAGTTCTCCCTAATCAATATATTTCATTTAAGTCAATGAGTAAGACTAAGCAAAATGTCAAAGACATTGGAACTGTAACTGCAACACTGCTCCATGTGAGGGGTGCCGTTCACACTGTATTGTATCCTGTGCTCTGTAACAGGGCATAATGTCAGTTGTGCCACTGGAGTTGTACTGTGCTATGTAACAGTTTGCTCCTGTTTTCATTGTTCTTTGAGTGACAGGGAAACGGGCTTTGTATGGGTAGGGGATAATCAAGATCTACTTTGTTCTTCATTTATAATAAGATCCATAAATAAACTTTTTAAAAGATTTATTCATTTTTATTGGAAAGGCAGGTAGACAGAGAGGAAGAGAGACAGAGAGGAAGATCTTCCATCTGATGGTTCACTCCCCAAGTGGCCTCAACGGCTGGAGCTGACCCAGTCCGAAGCCAGGAGCCAGGAGCTTCTTCCAGGTCTCCCACAGGGGTACAGGGTCCCAAGGCTTTGGACCATCCTTGACTGCTTTCCCAGGCCACAAGCAGGCAGCTGGATGGGAAGAAGGGCAGCCAGGATTAGAACCGGCGCCCATATGGGACCCTGGGGGTACAAGACGAGGACTTTAACCACTACACTATTGCGCTGGGCCCATAAGTAAACTTTTTTTTTTTAAAAAAGAATTATTTTATTTATTTGGAAGGCAAAGTAAAAGAGACAAGGGGAAGACAGGAAGGGAGAGGACGGGAGGGGGGGAGAAAGAGAGGTAGAGGGAAAAGAGGGAAGGCCTTCTATCTGCTGAGTCACTCCCCAAATGGCTGCAACAGTTTGGCCTTGTCCAGGCTGAAGTCAGGAGCCAGGAGTTCCATCCTACTCTCCCGTGCATGTGCAGGTGCCCAGGCACTTGTACCTTCTCTCACTGCATGACCAGGTGCCTTAGCAGGGAGCTAGATCAGAAGTGGAGTGGCTAGAACTTGAACCAGCACCCATATGGAATGCTGCTATTGCAAGAGGCGATTGACTTGCTGTGCTAAATGCTGTCCTCAGAAAATAACTTTTGAGGTCCTGAAGGATTTTTATTGTTTGAAAAGGGATTTATGTACTTATTTGTTAAAAGAACAATATTTCAGAAACAGAAAGAAAGACATCTTTCATCTGCTGGTTTACTCCTCAAATAACCATAATTGTCATGGTTGGGGTAGGCCAATGCCTGGAGCCTGACACTAAATCCAGATGCCCAAAACAGGTGGCAGGAACTCAAGTACTTTTTTCTTAAAAAAAAGAATTGTTTATGGGGCTGTCTCCCCCTATGTCTCCTTTACACTATATGTAACTTCCAATATTATTTTCAGAATATTATCTGTGTATTATTATCTGTGATGATAATACTACTCACTAAGGATTTGCAGATATATTCTCATCCATAGCAAGATCGAGTTTTCCTTGTTGGCATGCTCTGTGGGCTGGAAACATCCTGTGCCTGGTGTGTCCTTCCCAAAAGGCTTATACGTACAGAAAAGATGAGGTCTTTTGTGTGAGAAGAGAAGGACGATGCATCTTAACTACTTGGTGTAGGATAAGTAATTTTGAATCCCAAGATGATATAACAATAGAGTGATGATGGTATTCATCATCTTAGATCATTGATATGTGAATGTTATTCATTTTATCATAATCTTGATATCCTGGGAATGTAGCAGAGTTTTAGGATCTTGTTTCTGAATATCCCGTCTACATTTGCTCAATAATTACAAGAAAGCAAAGTCACAGAGATAATTAACTATTACTTACCTTCTTCTGTGCAGAAACTGAATTAGTATATGCTCTTCACTGCAAAAGAGCATTTTTTTTACAAGTGCGTGTTTCATGCTGAGGAAGTTGCTGTTTTTGCTGATGTTCATGCTCAGGCAAGGTGCCATGTCTGTGGTCCTGGGCATCTTGATGGAGGGGAAAGAACTCAGCTACAAAAAATTGAGGTGATCATTGTTTTGCAGTGAGTCAAGCTGCCACCTTCAACGCTGATACCCATGTTGGAGTGTCTATTTTGAGTCTCAGACACTCTGTTTTTGATCCAGTCTCCTGTTAATATACCAGGAAATGCATTAGAAGATGGCTCAAATGTGTGTGCCCTGCCACCCACAGGGGAACCCAGGGAATGGTTCCTGCTTTCTGGTTTCAGTCAGAATCTCGCTGTTGAGGCCATTTGGATGGTGAATCAGTGGATAGAAATCTTTCTATCTCTCTGTTGCTTGATTTTTTTGAGGACAAAAATAAATAAAGTGGGCTATAAAGTTTTCTGGCTGCTATTGTCCTGTCAATCCTGGGCTGGACACACACACAGGCTTTCTCTTCTTAGGCTAGAAATAAATCTTCCATAGAAAACCAAGGAAGTAATCAAAAAATATTAAAGACAAACCAACATCATCATTGCCATTAGCAACAGCAAACATTCATTCTGTTTGTATTATAGACACATTATCTCGATTAGCAACAAAAGAACTGTATAAAACATGGGTTAATAGAGAATCTAAAATCTAGGCTTATCAGAGACAAGGTAAATATGATATTAAGACAAAAAAATAAAACAACTTCAGCTAAAAGCTTTATATGGTTAATAAGCATTATTTTAGAAACTTTTTTATTATAAGATATTTAATGAGAAAGATAGAAACTGAAATGTGCACTTAAGGAAGTCACAAATTAATTGATAGATGGAATAAACATAAAATATTAAAATAGGATACTATAGAGTTGAGGTGCAAAATGAAGAAAAGAGAGCAAGCAAGGTATTATCCATAGTCCAGGATGTTTCGTAGAGTGGATATGTTATGAATCCTTGAAAGTCAGAGAGGGTTGCATAATTGGACATGCTCATGTGTATGGGAGTCTTTGTTTTGTTCAGTAAACATTGGCTTAGGGCCAGTTACTGTGATCATATTGTGCCAAATTTTAAGATACACGGAGTATAGAAGGTAGACTTTAAAAGGACAGAGTGAACAGTGGAACTCCAACATAATTTGAGCCACACTACAACAAAGACAACCAAATCCTAGAGGAATGCAGAGAAGAAGAGGCCTCACACCCTGTTCTGGGATCTTAGGAAAGGCTCTTGGAGGTAGTTACATCTTGGTTGAGATGTTGAGGATGAATAGTGGTTATACAGGTAAAGGACATCAGACTGGGGGCAGCATATCCAGGCAGCATATACAAGACCACTTGGTCAGATTTCTAAATGCAGAGTTGTTTTATTTGCTTGAAGTGGATAGGCAACTGTCGAGGCTGGTGATAGAGGCAGATGCCAAATGGCAAAATATTCTGAACCATGTTTAATAATTTGGACCCTATCTTGATGACCATATTTGTCAATGATTATTTTTATTTTTTTTTTAAAGATTTATTTTTATTATTTTTTCATTGGAAAGGCGGATATACAGAGAGGAGAGACAGAGAGGAAGATCTTCCGTGCGATGATTCACTCCCCAAGTGAGCGCAACGGTCGATACTATGCCGATCCGAAGCCAGGAGCCTCTTCCGGGTCTCCCACGCGGGTGCAGGGTCCCAAAGCTTTGGGCCGTCCTTGACTGCTTTCCCGGGCCACAGGCAGGGAGCTGGAAGGGAAGCAGGGCTGCCGGGATTAGAACCGGCGCCCATATGGGATCCCGGGCGTGCAAGGTGAGGACCTTAACCACTTGCACCACCGCGCCGGGCCCCAATGATTATTTTTAAACCTGTAGTTGACATGGGTTCATTTGTTTAGAAACTTCAGGCAGGCTGGGGTGCAGAGAACACATTGAGTGGTTCAGGTTCAAAGCAGACATTATTACCATAGCATTTTCAGACCCACACTAAATGAAAAAGGGACACATGTGCAAAAGTTCAGTCTCCTTTTCCATGACTATCTTCTCTCTCTTGACTCAACTTTCTGGAGTTAGGGACATGTACTAGGAGCATGGGATCCTCAGCATTGTTGGAAATGGTTTTCCGATATTACCTGGATCTCTAGGTTAACGGCTGCTTGAATTTCCCTCTGCTCAAATGCTACCCAGAGACTGAAAAGAAACCACTTTGTAACACCCAGGAGAACCATCTAATTCAGCATCAGCAATTACAAATGGGAAAACATGAGAGAATTACGGTGATTCAATTTAAAATCTGCTGAAAGCTTTGATGAAGGTTTCTGTGACTGAGAAATTGCAGTAGGTAGGAAAACTGTTGTCATGGCCACAGAACAGTTGGTATCTGGAAGAAAATTAAACTCAAATAAAAGTTCTCTGTCAGATAAGGCTTTGCCATCCTCTTCAGTAACTTTTCGATGTTGAGGACAAGCAAAAGCAAGGGATATGTGTGGTAAGACAGGATAAGCATATCCAGGTTGTTCATAGCATCTAGCTTGTATTCTGAGGATTTTAGGTTTCTTACTTCTCTGTGTTTGTGTCACTCTTTCTCTCCTTGTTCGCAGTTGGCAGTACAAGAGCAATACTGATTCATATTACAAGCTTCACTCCTAATAAATAAAAAAAAATACTCCAATGTTATCTTTGAGATAGTAGAGACAGGCATTATGTGCAGTAATGCTGCTTGATGTGCTTGCATCCTTTACCAAAGTTGCTAGAATTGTGAGCTCTGCTTCTAACTCCAGCTTCCTACTGATGCCCACTCTGCGAAGAAGCAGGTGATGGCTCAAATACGCGGGTTCCTGACACCCATGTGGGAGCCCCTGATGGAGTTCCCAACTCCCAACATCCATCTTCTGGCTGTTGTAAGCACTTGGGGAATGATAATTGCAGACTTCTCTGTTGGCCTGTTTTCTGCCATTCAAATGCTTAAAAACGAATAATGAAAATTTAAAACGAATAAAATAATCAGGTAGGACATCTGTGCATTCCTTTTATTCTAAGATTCTGGTAAACACTCCAGCAATATTCCATGTAATAGAATTTATGCATGATTACAGTTGCTCAACATACATAATTAATGAAATGTTGATTCCTATCATCATGCTGTCAGATATAAATATCATCATTGAGGGTTTATGTATGAGTTGGTAAGACGAATGGTGTGAATGTAGCAACACCTTTCAAACCAGAAAGGAAGTCATTCTAGAGTTTTGCTAGAAACAGAAGGCTTGTTTCGATAAAGGAAATTAGAAGCCCATGTGCCTCTTTGAAAATCACTTCCTCTAGGAACTGAGGAAGAAGATTAAGAAAGTGATAGATTCTCTGTTAATCAGAGAACGATTGTTTCTTTCCTTTATGCAATTCTATAATTTTAATTGAACAAATAATCAGGTGTAAGTATAAAAAACAAATGTTTCATTTACTATATATTAATTATATGTATATTACATGCTTGGAATTTATACACATTTAATCTTACTCTTGGAGCAGATGATTTTCAGATGCGTTTAGATGTAATATTGTTCTGACCCACGGCCATTAGATTTTGTAGAATCAGCTAAGACAAAAGAAAAATGTTCAGAAGAGAGGATGCTCAAAGAGTTTGATAAATGGACATGAGAAAAAAAAATCCTTGTTTTGGAGAGTGCATCCTAAATACAAAGTGATGTTCTGGCAATCACAATTATGAAACTTCCATTTTGTAGCACATTTACCTCACTTTTTGGAATCTGTTGTGAAACTAAATTGGCAATGCTTAAAGCTAAATAAAAATTAAATTCTTCCAGGGGACTTGAGTCAATGTAGACATAGCACTTTGAGAAGTTTTGTCATATTCCAGATGAGATGGTATTGGCAGAATAGGCGATGTGGAGCAGCAGGCTCGAGCTGCTCGAACACGCCACTCAACAGAAACACTCATTGTATAATAAAAGGAGAGAACTCCAAGGTGGCTTCCAGTGGTTTTCCCAGCAACTGGCTGGAGGCAGTGTTATTTAAGGATATGGGAAGATTTGTGAACGGGACCAAGATTGCAGGAGAGTGTAATGAAGAGTGCTGGCCCGGCCTCTTCAGTTCTTCCTTCTTTTCTTCCACTCTACAACACTTCTCCCCGTTAGCCCTCTATTTTTCCCTCTTCCTTTTCTTTTTTTTTTTTTCGCTTCCTTTCTTTAAAACAGAAATGGTCAACAATTGGAGAGAATATGTGGCTGAGACCTGCAAAAGGAGATTGTGAAGGGCAGCTTGGGTCAGGAAACTGATTATATGAGAGTAATTAAGTAAATGATTAATGCTATTGAGTTTCTCTGAAAGTAGGCTTCTCATTGCTGAAAAAGTAGGTATCAAATTGGAAAGAGAGAAAGCTGAATATAACCATGTGGTGCAGGATGGGATTTGGGTCTATCTCTGTGGATTCTTGATGTATGTGTGTGTACATACGTACATGTACAATACGTACATAGACAAATAAGTGTCTCCTTTAAATTGTGTGTGGCTAGCCTGGCTTTAGCTATAATATGATTTTTTCTCCCTGTGAGATGCATTTTTCATTTTGGTGATAAATGGAAAGCTTACAAAGGAAGGGAGATGTTTGAGGATGTTTTTGCAATTAAAGCAGATACTTTAAATCGAGATATGTATCTGACTATACCAAAGGCTTCCCAGGCAAACCCTAAAGCACTATGGCTGTGACTGACTGATGCATGAGAATTCAGTGACAACCGAGATAGAAGACCAGAAGTCTTGTTTTTCTGCTAAAACAGCATGGGGTTTTAGTAGACAGCAGTATTTCCCTGGTTACCATATTGAATTGCAAGTGTTTTCAACATCTTTGAAAACGAAAATGCCCGAAGTTTGTGGAGGGAGTTGGTTCATCCTGAACACAGCAACAAGTGCTTTTGAAGCTTAGTGTTTCTCTAGCACCTCATGTATGAATCAGGGTTTTAAGCAAGCGAAAGCTTGCAGAAGGTTCTCTCAGACCTCCCTGGGGCTGTCCTTATTGCTCGGTGTGCTAAACAATAATCTCGCTTGAGAAGCAGGCTTCCCGTTCGCACTCCCAAGGTTGGCAGGCTGAGGCAGGCACTGCTACAGCTGTGATGTTTCTGAGCTGCAGGCAGAGAAGAGGGACTTTGACCTCCCAACACAATATTCTGAAGAGCAGATTTAATATGGGGGAAAAATTGTGACTTAACTGCCCTAAGACACTTGATTAGAAAGTTCAGACGTTTCCCCTGGTAACGAGATCTGAAAATCAAAGTTGCTCACTTGCAAATCAGCTACTCAAATTTGGCTAATGTACCTGCTACACTTTAAAGAAATGGCATTTTATACCTCAAGTTCAACAAGACTGCATAATTGTCATTGCAATTTTGTGAATACACCCAACATTGCCAGGCTGATTCGGGAATAAGCACTAACCAACTGAGGGACATAGGTAGACACCACATCGCTTTCATTATCTTGAAGTTAAAAGTTTCAACTGAATAATTTATAACTGTCTTCCCACCATAACAAGCCATAGACAAGCACCTCACCAAACGTGGTGATTAATTTGTTTTGGCATGCCAGGTTGGGAAAATTGGGACTTAGGAATGCAAATAGGGAAGACAGCTATTTCTCACACAAATGTAGAAAAGCTTTGCACATGTCTGGCAGTAATTGTCTAAGATCAGTCCTTTATAAGGTCATCTCATAGATCACGCATGTCTTTATGCACAAAGAATCTGTGTTAATATATAAAAGGGGAAACCAACTTTGTATGTAGAAACGGCCTCTGACAGTGGTACAAGATGTCCCATTGCAGCTCATTACCTAAGGCACCCTTCAGAACAGTAGCATTAAAACCTTTTGTTCTGTTCTGTTCTTAAAGCTTCTTTGATCAATCCTGAAAATTTCCCGGAAAATTCAGTCATTGCCTGCTTATTTATGCTGAATAAATTTGTGCTCTAAGGAACTATGGACTCCATGTTCATTCTGCTTGGTCACGCTGACATTGTGTTGTAGCTGACTGTCCACACTAGAGAAGGTTCAATTTAAACGGCAGTCTTTGAGGTCTCAGACACAAGCCCTCCAGCCTTGAAGGAGCTTGCAGCCTGAATAAGAGATCTACCTATCTGTCTCAAAAAGCTTTTCCTTCAATCTCAATAACTACATCTACTGCTGATTATTTTGAAATTTTAATTATTTGCTCTTAGGTCCTTGGAGAATATAAATGAGTCTGTCTATGCATTCATTTATAAATTATGAAATTCCAGTTTGGTGCCACTGTGTAGATCAGGGACACGGAGGTGACTCTGATACAGTCCCTGACTCTGAACTTACAATTGCGTTTGGGAGGCAGTTATATAAGTGGCTCATTAAAGAATTGTATTAGTTGAGACTCCTGGATAATTCTAGACAGAATTGAAGCCTTCCACCGTACAGGCATATGAGGCAGTTTATTAGATCAAGAAGACAATGGGATGCAGCCAGTACTTTTTACTTTAAAGTTAAAAATTAGATCTTTTAAAAAAGGGTATTCTAGAAGTATTGATCTTTATTCGGGGGAGGGGGGTTGTGAGTTAAACCTCAGAAATGGGTGTCCCAATAGGTGTGCTACAAGCACCTTCCCATCTGCGTTAATCCACATTCACAATGATCACATATCTAATTATTCTCAGCTCTGGCCACTCACTCATGTGCCTTTCTGGTTTCTTCTCCCTAAACACTGGAATCATTATACCCATAAATCATAAGAAAGTCATGTAAAGGTTGGGATTAAAAGTTTACAAGTTATCATAACAACATTTCTAAGGAGATGTGATAGCAGTGCAGGAAAATTCCTGAAGAATGGAAAGAAGTTTTACTCATGGTGGCAGCATTGGGACACTAGTAGATCGCACATTTTCACTTTTGAAAAAATTATTTACAGGATCCAAATGTATTTGATTTGTGCCTTTATTTCAGATTGTGTATAGAAATCTCTATTTAGGGATCAGCATGATGGCTCAGAGCTAAATTCTTGCCTTGTAAGCCCTGGGATCCCATATGGGCACCAATTCATGTCCTGGCTGCTCCACTTCCCTTCCTGCTCCCTGCTTGTGGCCTGGGAAAGCAGGGAAGGATGGCCCAAAGCCTTTGGACCCTGCATCCACATGGGAGACCCAGAGAAAGCTCCTGGTTCCTGGCTTAGGATAGACTCATCTGTAACCATTGTGATCATTTGGGGAGTGAATCAGCGGATGAAAGACCTTTCTGTCTGTCTGTCCTTCTCTCTGTAAATCTGCCTTCAAAATAAACAAATAAATCTTTAAAAAAATCTACAAATACTTTAAAATGTTAATAAGTATTTTATGTGGGGCCCGGCACGATAGCATTGTGGTTAAAGTCCTCACCTTCCACACACCAGGATCCCATATGGTCTCTGGTTCTAATCCCAGGAGCCCTGCTTCCCATCCAGCTGCCTGCTTGTGGCCTGGGAAAGCAGACAAGGACAGCCCAAAGCCTTGGGACCCTGCACCCGTGTGGGAGACCCAGAAGAAGCTCTTGGCTCCTGACTTCGGATTGGCTCAGCTCCAGCCGTTGTGGCTGCTGGGGAGTGAGCCATTGCATGAAAGATCTTCCTCTCTGTGTATCTGACTTGCCAATGAAACATCAAAAAATCTTTTAAAAAGAAGTGCTTAATGTGACAAGGTTATTAATAATCACTAAATAGTTCCTTAAGAAAGGACACATTTAAAGTAAATGCAAGATGTTTATATACTTAAAGAACACTGGAATAAATCCTCACATTTTACTTGACCTAAATTTGTTTTCAGGTCAGATGGAAGAAATGTTATGTTGATTATCAGGAGTCAGAGGACAGTTGGTGATGATTATGAAGAATCTTAGGGGTCCCTCCCTAACCCTGAAGCTCTTTGTGTTAAAGCAAATTCT
This sequence comes from Ochotona curzoniae, assembly GCF_017591425.1. Lineage (NCBI taxonomy): Eukaryota > Metazoa > Chordata > Mammalia > Lagomorpha > Ochotonidae > Ochotona > Ochotona curzoniae. The sequence continues at coordinate 51,111,198 of NW_024466502.1, read as the reverse complement.
TCCATTGGGTGGTTTAACACCAAGACTTTCTCTTTCTGTGGTCAAGGCTCTTCTAGTGCCCACAGGTGTCAGCTTGGAGAGGCATTTTCACATTTCATTAGCTCATGCTGAAGTTGGGTAGAAAACGCAAAGTTGTTCTTCTGAAAAAGTAACTTGGCCTCGTCTTCTGTTGCTCATCTTCGGCTTGAGTGACATTATTTTCCTCACAGATCCTCAAATGAACTTTAACGGATATTTTCCTTTTCCTTAAAATACCTTTCCCATTCTTTAATGTCCATCTTTCTCATCTTCAAAGTCCTTCAGTGTTCATCTTCAACTTCTGTGAAGTCTTTTCTGTCCCCTCAAGGCAGAGTCCCTCACATTCACATTCAAGAAACTTCTGGATCTGCATCTAGCCGGGATGCCAGCAGAAAATACAGCACAGGAAAACAGGGATAATAATACCAGACAGAGGGAATCCATGGATCCCAAATCCAGGAGATATAGAGAAATCCGAAAAGAACAATCTCAGGAAACCAAATAGTTGGATACTGTATATCAGCACTGAGAGAAATAAAGGCACTTTACCTGATCATTCTTTCCTACTTCCACAGTTCTTACTAGGCTTGTTTTTGCTTTGGGAGAAGGGGCTGTTTTTATTTATTTTTATGTATTTATTGAAGTAATTTATTTAACCTACTGAGAAATTGCCTTTGTCGAGTATGTGTTGCTTTAATGAAACAGCAGAGGCTGGATACTTTGCGAAGAGATCTATTTTGACTCACATTTTTGGAGATGGAGATGCTCAGGAGCACGGTGTCAGCACCTGCTCAGGTCTGGGTGAGGGTCTCCTGCTGCACTGCCATAGGAGAGAAGTGGGGAGGAATACAGCAATGGGGACAGGAGATGCGTGCAGGGGAGACTGACCAACGGATGCAAATCCCTGTAGTCACAGCGTACTTTAGCAGTCATCAATCCAGTACTATTCATGTTTAATCCCATCTTGAGAGAAGGATATGTGTCCAATCATGTGGTTGGTCCCCCAAGCACCCAGTCACCTCGGAGAGACGCCGTCTCTTAAAGGCCCCATCACTTCTCAACACTGTTGTGTTTGGGACTAAGCTTTCAGCGAATGCAATTTTGAGAGATCCAAACCATAGGTGACACCAAGAGTATTTGCCTCAAATGTTTATTTGTGGGTTTGGAGAAATTGCAGAAAAAAAGAAAGTTTCCAAATTGCCTGGCTGTAACTGCTGTCATGCAACCACATTTCAGAATTGACACTGTATGTCTCACTGTTACTCCTCTCAGCTTCCTTCATCAGCTACCACAATTTCAGCTATCATGATTTAATTTTCAGAACGCCGCCTCTCAAGATTTAACAGCAGTATTGTTCCATCTAACTTTCTGTAGCGATGGAGAACCTGTGCGTTGGCAAACTCCAGTATGATAACTACTAACCAGCAAGGCTATTGAGTCCTTGAATGTGGGTTTGTGATAAACACACATTTTTTTAAAGAAAGATTTTGCTGAAATTAATGGGCATATGGTAAGTTGTCATTTGAATATACCCTTGAAGATATTGCCCAAATGAAATTTTTAAAAAGCCATAAAATATTCATTCCTACAACTGTCGTTGCCAAGCCTGTTAACCCTTTCCTTCCACTGTGACCCACTCAGCTCTGTTTAATGAAACTAAGGATTAGTTCACATCTCATTGCATCTTAAATAACTGAGATAATGGAGAGTGTACTCTTTCATTTGGTTTCTTTTTACAGAAGAAATATTCTAAGATTCACCTCTGCTGTAATGTACACATAAAGTTTTTTTTGTTTCTTTTTATTGCACAGTTGTATGTTATGGTAAACACATACCTCATTTTGTCTATTCACCTGCTAAAAGCCACTAGGATTTTTTCCAGTGTTTCACCATTACAGTTGAAGCCAAGAACTCTCATATGTGTAAATTATTTTATGGACATTTCCAGTTCTCTTGAATAAAAAACTAACATTATAATGAGTATTTATAGATGTAAGTTTAGCTTTCAAAGAAATTGACTTTACGTTTTCCATCTACAGTTTGTGAAAGTGGGAGTTCTTCCACATTCTTGCAATCATTGCTGTTCCAATCTTTTCAACGTGACCTATTCTGATAAGTGAATAATTGTTTATCTCATTACAATTTTGGTGTGCAGCTCCCTAATGCATGATGATTTTGAGTCCATGTGCTCACGTGTCATTTGCCTACCTTCTTCGGTGAGGCGTCTGCTTCTTTTCCTGTAATTTGGGACTTATCATTGCAGATTTTTTCAGAGTTTAAAAAATAACTATTTCTAAACACAGGGAAAGGCTGCAGTCCTCAAATTTCTACCACAATTAGGATTCAACCAGATAAAAGACAAGAACTAGAAAGCGCATCCAGGATTCCCATATGAACGGCATGGTCCTAAGTACTTGAGCCAGCATCTGCTGCCTTCCAAAAACAGCAGCAGGAGATTGGACCAGAAGTGGAAAGTAGGGTGGCTTAGTAAGCTAAGCCTCCACCTGTGGTTCTGGCATCCCATTAGGGCACCTACTTGAGTCCCAGCTCCTCCATTTTTAATCCAAGCTGCTGCTAGTGGCATGGAACATAGTAGAGGATGGCCCCAGTCCTTAGGCCCTGTACTTACGTGGGACACCCAGAAGAAGCAGCTGGCTCCTAGCTTCAGGCCCGTCTAGCTCTGGCCATTGAGTCCATTTGAGGATTGAAGCAGCAGAAGGAATATCTCTCTGTGTGTCTCTGTCTCTCCTTTCCTCTCTATAACTCTGCCTTTCAAATAAAAATAAATAAATCTTAAAAAAAGAAGAGGGAAGATTCTAGCGCAGGCACTCTGACAAGGCATGTAGGCATCTCTAGAGCTGACCTAAACTGCTGTGCCAAAATGCTCACCCGCACTGTTGAATTGCAAAAGTTCTCCATATTTTTCAGATAACAAGCTTTTATTACATAGATGGTTTACAACAATTTTGTCCCAGTCTTTCCTCTACCTTTTTATCTCTTAACAATATGTTTTGAAGAATATATTTTAAAGAAAATTCATTTTACAACACTTTGTTGACTATGATTTTCTTTTCATAGCTAAGAAATCATTGCATTCTCTTTGATTCACAAGATTTTCTCCTACATCTTTTTCTAGATTTTCTACTTTTTAGATTTACATTTAGATCTGTTACTCATTGTATGTTCATTTTGAATAGCATGCCAAGTAAAAATCCAAGATTTTAAAAAAAAAATTAAATCTGATATTCAGTTTTCTCTGCAATGTTTGTTGGAAACCTTATCTTTTTTCTTTTAAAGATTTATTTATTTATTGGAAAGCAAGATATACATAGAGGAGGAGAGACAGGAAGATCTTTCATCCAATAATTCACTCCCCAAGTGAGTGCAATGGCCAGTGCTATGCCGATCCGATGCCAGGATCCAGGAACTTCTTCCGGGTCTCCCACACGTGTGCAGAGTCCCAAAGCTTTGGGCCATCCTCGACTGCTTTCCCAGGCCACAAGCAGGGAGCTGGAAGGGATATGGAGCTACCAGGATTAGAACCAGTGCCCATATGGGATCCCGGCGCATTGAAGGCGAGGACTTTAGCCACTAGGCCACACCTCCGGGCCCTGGAAACCTTATCTTTTTAAAATGATTTATTTATTTATTTATTTTTATTTTTTTATTGTTGTTAACATTGTATTATGTTTATTTATCTTTATAGGAAAGTTGGATATATAGAGAGGAAGAGAGACAGAGAGGAAAATCCCCCATCTGATGATTCATTCCCCAAGTGGTTGCAACGGCCCGAGGCTGAACCAATCTGAAGCCAGGAGCCAGGAGCTTCTTCCAGGTCTGCCACACAGGTACAGGGTCCCAAAGCTTTGGGCCAGCCTTGACTGCTTTCCCAGGCCACAAGCAGGGGGCTGGATGGGAAGAAAGGACACAGGCATTAGAACAGGTGCCTATATGGGACCCCGAGTGCATGTGAAGCGAGGACCCTAACTGCTAGGCTACTGTGCCAGGCCCCACACTATTTTTTTTAATCTTTGAACCTAGGCCAAAATTCAATTTTCTGTGTATGTATGAATGTTTTTTTCTTTTGCATGGATCTATTTGTGTATCATATTGTCAAAATTCTGCTTTTTGATTACAGTAGCTTTATAATTATTTTTGAAATCAGACACTGTCATTCCTCCAAGTTGTTCTTTTTCAACTCTGTAATTTATGTCACTATTATTTCTGTGCTAATTTTAGACAGCTTGTCAGTATTCACTTTTTAAGAAAAGATTTATCCAAAAGGTGGAGTTAAAAAGTGAGAGAAAGAGAGACATCTTCAATCTAGTAAGCATAATGATCTCCAGTTACATCTATTCTGTTTAAGTGTCAGAATTTCAGTTGTTTCTATAGATGAAGGATCTTCCTGTGTGTGTGTGTGTGTGTGTGTGTGTGTGTGTGTGTGTGTGTGTTGTGTGTACCACCTTTTCCTCTAGTTGGTTTTGTCTTTGCTATTGTGAGTTGGGATGCAAACAGGTAGATGTGCAGTTGTCTCTTTCATTTGCTGGCTTTACCTCCTCTGACTGTATTCCCTGAATTGGGAGAGCTGGGTTATATCGTAGGACTATTTTTAGATATGGAGCAATCCATTCAAGCCTCATCTTAAACGTTTGGTTATAGTTTTCACCCTACAGACTCCATTTTTGAGCAGGAGATCCCTTTCTCTTGAATAATCATGTTAGTAGTGAACTGGGCAGATTTCTCAAAGTAAGCTCCCTGAGTATATTCTAGATAAAACTACAAACCATGTACATGGCTACCAGCTTCTATTTCTTCACAGCATCCCATCCCAGAGTCTCTTCTTTTTATTTCCAGGGAGACTGAGTACTGTACCGATGTGATTGAAGTTCTTCTGCAGGCTCCCTCTGGGACTCCTCACAATGTGTCACATTTCCTGCATTGTTGGCAGTCTGACCGCTGAGAGTAATCTTCACCCTCACAGTGGATGTGGCCAAATGGTTTACTGTAGAGCAAAGGGAATGTCATAAATTACACTCTTGTCAACTTGGACTTGATTGAACAACAACAACAACAAAAAAACATGCCTTCAACTATCCTTTTATTTGACCCATAAGTTTAAAAAAAGCAATTATTTGGTTTCCAATTTGTTGTGGATTTTTCAGGGTTCTGCTAATATTTTTGAAATTAATCCAACTGTAGTTTAAAAAAACTGACAATATATCATATAACCTGACTCACTTAAAATCTATTTGGTATATGTTGACATTATTTAGCTCCTAAATTCATATAGGTATTTAAATTGCAAAGTTTTTGAACTGTTTTTACTAGGAGGATGAAGGACGGATCCAGTTACAGTATTGAAGGTACACTGAGGGGGGAGTCTTTAGGGCTGTGTCGTTATATGGGATTGGTTATCAAAGCTGAGTTAAGCCTAGCCACATCTCTGCAACCTGTCTCTTCAGGTGGTTTTTCCAGTATGTGTCTTCCACCATCTCCTACCCTCATTAGATACCACATCATTGAAATTGCACAATCTTCAAAACCATGAACCAAAATAAACTTGCTTTCATGAGTAGATGGTGCCAGGAATATGGCTATAGGGACATTGACCTGACCAATACACTATTGAAGCTGTGCTGTCTTCCAGGATCTGGTCTACTCTTGTGTTGCTGTGCACTTGAAAAGAATATGTACCTTGTTGATACAAAGGAAAACTTTTAAAATGTGAATTATATCAAGTTGATTGAAAATATTTTCTGAATACTCTATATCTGATTACTATTCATTCTGTGCAATTTTTGAGATGAAGTTATGACATTTCAAATCTAATTGAGAATTTCCTCTAGTTTTCCTGGAAATTCTAGTAGTTTATATATTTTTAAAGTGTAATGAGGTATGTATTTATTTAGATTTTGTATTCTTTTGATAAATTCATCCATTGGTCCTTAAGAAATCATCGGCCTTCTAATTAACTGATCAACTGACATTTATGAAATATAATCATTCACCATGTAATTACTTATCATGAAAGCAACCATGTTTGACATCAATGTAACTATTCTACCTTTATTTTGGATAGTGTTAGATTGGTATGTCGTTTTATCTTTTTATCTTTTCATATTTTTGTTTATTTACATTTAAAATGGAGCTTATTGCTGGTTATAATGTTTCCACATATTGTGGTAATGTGAACATTTTGTTAAGAAGTTTTTGAACATTTAATTTGCTATGATCTTTGATTTTATAGAGTATACTTTGATCATATTGCTGTTTTTGCTCAGTTGTCCTTTCAATTTTTCTTTGTATCATTTTTTCTTTTTCTTTCCTTTCGAATATATTATAAATCTTTTATTTATTTTTCACTTCATTGTTGTCTTATAAATGGTACCTTTTATCATTTTAATGCTTTTTTAATGCTTATTGTACACATCTTTTATTTGCTACATGCTTGCCTCAAAAGAGATTATATAACTTATTTTTAGTGATAAAAAAGCCTTACAGTTCTATGATTTCTTTTCTTCTTCACATTCTTGCATTATTTTTGTCATATATGTATTTATGTGCACACACACATACACAGATTTCTCATGCTGGATCAATACAGGTACTCACAACTCAACTTGGTACCATTCATTTAAAATCAGAGGCCAGGTCCAACAAGACTTTGCATGCAGTTTGCCAATATCTCATTATTTTAAAATTTTTAAAGTTTGGTTAATGGGAATAGACACTATTCCTTGTCTTGTGTGAATACAGGGTCATAACTCTTATAATAATAAAATTTTATTAAATTTGTTAAAGGAAAAATTGCATCTTTTGGTGTTTTCACCAAAAGATCTTAGTGTGACTATTTATTGGTAATCTAATTATATGCCAGGCATTGGGGAGGGAATAATAAGACAAAAATTTCTCACTTCACAGAGATCTTATTTTAAACGAGGAGAATAGTCAATAGCTATAATAAGAAAGTAAAATATATGGAACATGAGACAATAAAGTGTGCTATGAAGTAGGATGAAGGATGGAGGCGGGTAGGGAATGTTAGGGTGCCTGAAATTTTAGATTGGGTGACCCAGAAATGTTGCTGAGGGGGTGGCATTTAAATAGGGTACTGAAAGAAGCAAAGAAAGGCACCATTCAGATATTCAGTGAAGAGCATCTTGTATAGAAGCAAAAGCACATACAGGTGTTGTTAAGCAAGGAAATGTGCACATCTTGTGCATGAGTAAGCCACAGCAGGTGAGTGTTGCAGATGGAGAAAAGCTCCTTTGGTTTCCTAAATGAGCAACAGACTAGGTTCATGTAATTCTCCGCTGCTTTTCAGTTGCCATATTTGCGCCACAGAGAGTCTTTATGTGTGAGTTTATGTATTACGAATTTTTATTTTTTTGTACTCTGCTATCCCAAAAGTATTTCATTTGGTTTCTATTTGGGCCTTCATCTTCTGGTTATTTATTTATTTATTTATTTATTTATTTATTTATTTATTGGCTGGCTGGAGGAGGGCTGTAATCCAACTACTCAGTTTTCTTAAAGCACTGCTGTAGCCATTTTCTTTTCTTTCTTAGGAGCCTCAAATTGTTTTAAAAATCAAGTCCAAAGTTTAGGTTTGCTGTGAGGACCTCTGTCACTGTGGGATGTCGAGCCATGAACTCTAGATCTGTGCTGCCTTCCTGACACTTCACGTTTATTGCCACCTTGCCTGAGATCACTCTGGCTCACTTGTCTGGAGAGCCTTGTTTCTCATTAACTCACTTTGCACACATCCTTGAAACAAAGACTGACATCTATTTATATATTCAACAAAGCTTTTGTAAATGATCTTCTATACACCAGCCTAAAGCAGTGTAATACCCTATACAATTACCATGAGTCCTAACCAACTGCTTTCCTTTGCTGAACCCCTCAACTATACAACAGAACATTCGTGTTTCACTAAATATTTTTAGGTCTCTACTGTTCATGCATCTTTTCTTCATAGTTAAATAGTAAATTTCTCAAGGACAGAAGCTTTGATTTTTGTTACTTTATGTTTTTCCATGGTGTCTAGTATAGCAGAGGCAAATGAAATGTGTTGACAGATTGACTTAATTCTAAATGGTTTTCTAGAAAGAGGAAGTCACAACCATCCTCTGAACAACACATTTCCAAGTTGTATTTAATTACCATTCCATCTTAGTAAATAAAAATAGCAACTACAAAAAGTTCATGGAAAATGGAATTAAAAGATCAGCCTGTTTTGGTGAAAGTAAAAATGGAATGTTGCCATGATACACATTTCCCATGAACCTTCTGAAGACTCCAGCATATCTCCATGTCCGGAAAGATCACTGGTCCCTTATAACAGTGGATGATCATTCTCTAAGTTCCTTTCAGTTGATGATGTTTTGATTTCTACAAAAAAAAAACCACAGGGTGTTGATTACTTCAATAGTGCAAATGTGTCCTAAAGGAGATAATTTTGTGTGTGGTTCTCATGTTGCAAACATTCATCATGTGTCTCTCTGTGACAAGGTGAACAAATTTACGGGCCTCTCCCAATCCTGAAGCCACAATACGTCTCTCCTTCTTCATCAGTGCAAGGAGACAGCTGTTTAGATCCCATTGTTGCTGCAAATTACTAACAGCCATGCCTTAACAAGATATACTACCCAGTAATAAGGATCCACCACACTGGGGTCCTTGCTGCTCTACTGTGTCAAGCCCCTTGCTGCTCTTAGTCCTTGTAGATTTGCTGACCTCTGGCCCTGAAGGTCCCTTTCCTCAGCTCTGAGGAAGATCATCTCCACTTTTGAGCTTTTAGCTCAAAAGCTGCCTCATAGGATTGCCTTCCCTGACTGTTTTTGTTTAAAGACATCTTTTCCTGGGCCAACAGCAACCTGTACATGACTGTTTATCAACTCTTTATCCCTTCAGTAGTGTTTATCCCTTCAAGCTTGGTAGAGTACTGGCACTTGATAAATGCAATAAGTTAAAGCAAATAACCTGTCATAACAACAGCTGCATCCATGGCCCAGCATGTTCACTGCCTCACACTTCACGTGAAGATTGGCTATTGTGCACTCAGAGCTGTGTTCACAAGACATTCTGGAAGCCTTGTTGTCAAGATTTAAAACAACTGGAACAGATTACTGAGATAGAAACAGAAGACTAAAAAAATCAAAGTTTACAAGTACATGATCAAGATTGTCATCATCTTCCACGTATTGTGATCACAAAGCTGTGTTGAGTTAAAAAATACAGACATGTCTCCACACCATGAGTCATGTTTTTGATGTGTTCTTCCCTGGGTTTCCCTCAATTTCTTTGTCAGCTGACTTACATTTATCTTAAATGAATTTTCACATCAACTTTAGCCTGCATTTTAGAATTTTCTTTACTTATTAACTTATAAGTACATAATATTATATCGAAAACTGAACTCTGATAGGAAAGCAATATTTGACATTTAAAGTAGAAAAGAAGCTCACAAATTACAATGACCGTAAACATGGCTTCTGAGGCTTTTACTAGAATAGAATTAGTAATTACCCACGGGAGGGAAAGAGGGCCTGAAAGGGAGGGAAGTGAGAGTATGCTGTGCTGGGAAACGGTAGCGCTTCGGCAAGCTCATCAGCTGCACATAGAACACACACATGTGTGTCTGGCACTGGGTGCACCACTATTTTCTATCCTTGTTTAAGGATGTTAACACCTGATTTATTCTTTAAAGAACTTAATTTGGGCCAAAAGGAATGATCTGAGGCAACCCTTTAAGCCTGTCTGAAGTTGGAATTTTGTTTTGGAGCCTGCTGTCAGCCATTATGGGGGTGATAACTTCAAACCTTTAATTGGCTGAATTCTTGAGTCTTTTCTGAGACTCAATAAGGAAACGTCATTACCTACCCCACTTTCTATAGTTGTGGGGAGCCAGATATTCAGTGAGATGTTAGTTGGGCATCCATATTAATAATGCTCCTTCCTGGTCCTGCTAATGATCTCAGTGGGTCCCTTTGGTGTTTCTTTTGCCCTGCTTTTTAATGGTCATCTCATTTCTGCTCAGGATATAGATGCTGCTTAAGGATCCTGCTCTCATCTGCTCTTTCCTGCGTCTAGACTGATAAGGCTGACGTGCATGAAATATAATAGCAGTGCTGACAGGCCAGCTGCTGCTGTCTAGGATCTCATGGAAGGTGACCTTATGCTTCCTACAGATGTTAAGCCCTGCTTGCAGGTGACCCATCCATTCTGTCCATGTCTCTACTCTGCATTTGAAGTCTGCATCAGTCAGAAGGGTGAATTATTTTGTTAAAGGTCCCATTTGAATTTGTAACTCTTGCTGACACAAGAAAAAGGCAAAAAAGAAAGAGCAATTTATTTCTAGGCTCTTGCTAAGTAGCAGCTGTTTTCTGTCAAAAGTAATATTACAGCAGTCTGTTATGTTTGCATAGCATCATAGGATTTTAAGATACAAACTTCATTTCAAAAATTATGCAAGAAGTCACAAACATACTCTCATCAAAGAATATAAAAATATTGAGAGGCAATCATGTCTGCTGGGAAAGAAGGTAAATTGAGAGGGAGTGACGTGAGGGTTATAGTTGAAGGAGGCTTTAAAATTGTATGCTTTTATTTGAAATGCAAAAACAGAAAAAAACTAATAGACAATAACAGAGATTGCCTATCCATAGGTTTATTCCGCAAACATTTTCAATAGTTTGGGCTGGGATAGGTCAAAGTCAAGGACCGGGAAGTCAATCTAGGTCTCTCATGTGGTTGGTAGAGACATGACAACAGGAGTGATCATTTGCTGCTTCCAGGGTGCACACAAGAGGAAACTGGAATTAATAGAACTGAGATTTGAACCCTGACACTCAACATGAGATATAGACATCTCAAGAGGCATATCTTAATCACAACACCTAATGCATACAATATTGTTATATCTATCTATCTTTGATCTATCATCTATTTATCTATCTATCTATCTAAATTTTATTTATTTTTTATTGGAAAGGCAGATATACAGAGAGGAGAAGCTCACCACAGTTAATTTGAAGCCAGGAGCACAGAGCATCCTTCAGGTGACCCACGTGGTACAGTGGCCCAAGGCTTTGGGCTGTCCTCCACTGCTTTCTCAGGCCATAGGCAAGGAGCTGGCTGGGAAGTGGAGCAGCTGGGACATAGACTGGTGCCCACAAGGGATCCTGAAAGGCGAGGACTTTAGCCAATAGGTTATCATGCCAGGTTCTGCATTGAAATTTTGGTGTGTATACTTACATAGCTTTGGATAAGCATTTTTGTACATGAACTACATAAATGAATTTGTTTACAAGAGTGACATCATACTAAATCCACAGCTCAACAATATTTTTTACCTGCTATGCCTTGAAGAGCTAGGTCATTAGAAAATAGGTTTGCTGTGTTAAAATATATATAACTAGCATTTCTGGCATATGCCATAACTCAGTCAAATACTTTCTTACATGCAGACATTTATTTCCCATTTGTTAGTATAGCAAAATCACATCAAACATCTTATGGTATACATCTTAAAAAAGATTTATTTAATTTTTGTAAAGACAATGTTTCAAGAAGAGAGAGAGAGATCTTCTGTCCCCTGTATCATTTCCCAAATGGCCACAATAGCTGTGGTTGGACCATGCTGAAGCTAAGAGGCAGGGATTCCGTTCAAGTCTCCCGTGTGAGTGCAGGGGTCCAAGGACTTGGGATATCTTCCCTTGCTTTCCTCCTCTCCATTTCCTTCGGCTCTATTAGCAAAGAGCTGGATTAGAAGTAGAGCAGCTGGATCTCTCACTGGTGCCCACATGAGATGCTATTGCAAGCAGCAACTTAAGCCACAATATCAGCCCTCGTTCACTGTACACGTTTATGTATGTGTCTTAGTATTGCTTTCAGTAGAGATAGAAACCTGGAAGTGAAGTTGCTGTGTGAGATTTTGGACAAATTAGTTTCTTTTATTATAAAATAAGCTAAATGTTGCCAACCACAAAAGTTATTTTAAACATTTCAAGTTAAAATTAAATCTTTAAATTATAAATGCAAGTTTATTCTCTATTTCATTTTAAACAGTTTCATAATATCCCTCCACATTATTCTCAGAGTCATTTTTATTTCTTCGTTTCTGTTCTGTTCTCCTATGTCAGGATGCCTGATGTGCAGAATAAAGTAATCAACCAAGTCCCTGTCCTCTGCCTACAGTTCCTTTCTGCTGCTTGTGTTGAAGGTACAAAGTCCCTGGAAGAATGGTAGAGTTCTGTATTCTCCCTTCCCTTCACCTTTCTTTCTTGCTCCCCTACCATCCTTGACTTTTTCTGCCTTTGATTCCTTCAAAGCTATGCAGGGACAAATCAGCTGGATCACTGCGAAGTGGCAACAGCTGGGTGAGATTGTGGCCTGTAGAGAGATCTAGGCACAAGCTGAGAGTTGGGCTGGAGTTCAAGCAGAGGCTAAGAGCCAAGCCGTAAGTGGCACAAGGGAAGGCTAGCATCAAGGTCTCAAGTAGTGATGCTACAGCACTTAATGCTTTAAGAGAATTCCTCAGGTGGGGTCCTTACTGGCTGAGTAGAGATGAGAGACACTGAGGGACAAGAAGTGGCAGTATGCCGATGCTTGCAAGCAAGGGAAGCAGCCTCGGGTTGGTGCTGCTCCATGTGTTTGCCTCGAGCCCTTGTGTGCACAATTTTAAGAGAGCAACACTGACCAAAATCAAATGCAGTGGAAGGATCAGTTCTGGTTCTTAAATAATACACTGTTTTTCTCAGAATTTCAAATGCTAACCTAAATACTCTTTGCTAAACATGAGTGTATTTATTAAATAGATACTCCCTTTAAAAATGCTTGCTCTCCTTTGAGATACATCACAGCCTTCATATGTCATTTCTCTGGTGGTTAAAGTCTGCATTTTGCAGGTATGTTTTTAAAAGGTAGTCATTGACCACTGTAGATTTAATGAAAGGACCTCATTAGTGTTAGAACTAATATGTAAAGTTTTTAAAAGCTCAGACCATGATCTCTGTTTCCAGGGAACGGCGCAGATGGTAAGGCAGTGAATGTTAACCAAGAGGCTAAAATGCATCTTGATCCTTTCCACTGTGGGGCTTAGGATTCAAAAGATTGGTGGGAAAATAGAGTTAAAAAATACCACTGGTTAGGATACCAGTGTCCTGTATTGAAGCATTGGTATGAGTCCTGGCTGTTCCATTTCCAGCCAGCTCCCCACTAATGCACTTGAGAAGGCAGAAGATAGTACTCTGCCACCCATGTGAGAGACTAAGATGGAGTTCCTGGTTTCTGGCTTCAGCCGGACCCAAACATGGCTATTACAACCCTTTGTGAGGGATGCAGGGAACCAGCAAATGCATGCTCTTTGTTTCTGCCTCTTTCCATCACTCTGCCATACAAAGAAATAAACATAAATCTTTTCTTTTTCAAGAAAGTTTACTCTGGTGGTGAAAAATGTTTGAAACACACACACACACACACACACACACACACACACACAGATTTACCACAATGTGTATTTTTTCCGTGGACTTTTTAAAGATCTCTCCTGAACATTAGCCTTTGACATGGTGACAAAGCAGGGAGGTAAAAGAGAGGATTACTGAGGAATTTAAATATTAGCATCAACTGTTGGTCTAACATCTTCAAAGCCCTGCACAGTTTTCTCACCATTCATCTGTTCCCTTGCTTGAGCAGGTTAATGCCATCTGTCCAAAATAAAATTTCAGAAGGGTAGAGTCCTGTGGGGTCAGTTTGCCTTGTGCTGATCATAACAGGCATCTGTATGTTTAATCAACTCTTTGATACAAACAATGAATAAGAAGAGATATTTCATCTCTCAGTCACTTCTGTGAAACCTCTGCAAGTGATTCCATTCTGTTCATATGCTCCTCCAAGAACATCTGAGCTGTTCTTTGGGGCCAGACGTTCAGCCTACAATGATCTGAGAATAGTTACCATACTGTGGAAGAGATGAGTATCTAACCCAAGGAGTCAAGAAGAATAAAAGCACAATCCAATTGGGGGGGGGGGGGAAGGGAGACAAAACAGCCATGATCTGGTAGCTAAAGAGTAAGACCAGCTTTTTTTTTCTGGAGGTGACATTTAGCTCCGTGTGTTAAGCATGCCATTTTGTCTATGTTACAGAAAACTTGGGAATTGTTACAGCTGCCTAGCTACTGGGTTGCTCCTAAGACGCATGCCTTCAATTTGCTTGGGATTTTAATTTCAAGTCTGAAACAACCTGACTGCAGAGTGTTGATATGAGTTTTCAGCTTCTTGGTTGAATTTAGCAAGCTTAGAGCTTTCTAAGTCATCTTTAACAGCTCAGCATCACATTTCTGATCACACAAACAACTCTCCCAACATCATCTTCAATTCATCTGCCTCTTTCATTCTAGGAAAACAGAGCTTTGAGTCCCTTCTGTTCTTGTCTCCCCCTTCTTATTTCTATATATATTTTCACACCAGAACTTACACCTAGAAAATTCTCCCACTTTTCTTTCCAACAATAACTTTTCTTACCTCTCATCTTCCTATCTTACACCACAGTTCAAATTCCCTTTGCTCATTTAAAATGATTGGAAACATCTACATTTAAGGACTTGGGCATGATTTCTACCAACAGTTGTGACAAAAATAACCTCCCTCTCTTTCAGCCCTTAGCACAATGCTCATTACGTACTACATGCTCCATAAATACTTTTGAATAAAGGAATATCCATTCTTTTGCAAAAAATAACTTGATTATATAAAAACAAAATATGAAGGGTGGGTATGTAGTACTAGGATTGTAATGTTGTCTTGTCCGTGTTGTGGGGGAACTTTACAAGAAGCATAATAGCTCAACCGGCTAATCCTCCACTTGCAAGCACTGGTTTCCCATATGGGAACTGGTTTGGGTCCTGGTTGCTCCACTTCTGATCCAGTTGTCTGTTTATAGCCTGAGAAGATAGCAGAAGATGGGCTCCTACACCTGCATAGGAAACCCAGAAGAATCTCCTGGCTTTGTTGGCTCTGCTCCGGTTGTTGCAACTATTTGGGTGGTGAACCAGTAGATAGAAGAGCTCTCTGTCTCTTCTCTCTGTAAACTTGTGTTTCCAATTAAAAAAATAAGTAAATCTAAAAAAAAAAAAAGCAGCAGCATGCTGTTGCACCTGACTTTCACCCACAGGATTCCCAGTTTCACACTTCTGGCCACCTCCTATGAGTCTTTAGGTCTTGGTGTAGGATGACTTCCTCTGGAAAGCCTTTCTGGGCTGCCAAGGTTGAGGGATGGCTTCCATGCGCTTCCAGATTGTGATCCAAATCTGCATATCCCTATTGAACCCTTATCTTTCAGAACTGGCATCCATTTCTCTCCCTTTCCTCTCCTCTTAGAAGACCAACTTATTCTTTACCAGGTCTCCACTACCTGCAAGGACTCTGGAACTCCCAAGGCAAGCAATAGAAATGGATTTTTAAAAAATGGTTTGAATGACTCCAGAGAAGCATGGGGGAGTGAGAAAGGAGGTTGGAAATCTTTTAGGCAATGGACAAACGGACTCAGGAGCACTTTTTAGAATGAGAGGGAGAATACCTCTGAGAGTCTCAAGACTTGAGAGGTGAGTGGGGCACTCACGAATTCAGCAGCTTGGGCATGAAGGCTGCTATGAACACAGCCTGTTTCTTTGGGTTACATGAGCTTGCACCATCCTTTTTTCTCTAAGGTGTTTTCTGTTCCCACAACATACTGCAGTACGGACTCACCTTTTGCCTTATTTCAGGCTGCCACAGGAAAACACTAAAGATAGTTCGGAGCTAAGAAAGTTTAGGATGAATGTGCCACCAGACTCCTGTCCAGGGAAGCTGTTTCTCTGATCATAGGCAGCTGTTTTCTTGCAGTGTCCTCAGTTGGCAGATGAAAGGAGAGAATTTTTTAGTGTCTCTTGTATAAGGGCATTATTAAGTTCATTCATGGAGGCTCCACTTCCATGAAGTTATTACCTTCCAGAAACCTACTTACAGAAAACATCACAAAGAGGGATTAGGTTTCAACATAGAAGGAGTTGGAGTTTCTAGAATGTTCAGTCAAGAGTACATGTCCTACTTGCCTGTGAATGCCCTAACCACCCCCACTCACTATGTCTTTCAGCCATAAAGAGCAACATCTCAGAGCTATGTTCATGCTGACACAATGGAGCAAGTACTTAGGAAAGAAAAATCTGCTCTCTCCTTGGCCAGTATTTTCTGATGGTTTCCTTCAGGGAAAGGTGGGAAATCCATTTTACATAGCCTGTATTCCACCATACATTTTTCTGACAAGTGATTATTACAAACATTCATGTCATAAATAATTTATAATTGAAGACCTCAATCCTGCTTGTGTGATACGTTGTTAGGAAGCCATAACTTATGCATGGATTGATGGGGCTTCCTCCAACTTCTTTATCTTACCTTCATTTATTTATGAGTCAAAGTGCTTTTCCTGGTACTTCTCAGAGCCAAGGACATCGTCTATGATTTCTCAGAATTCTTGCCTCATACATCAGGGTTGTATTTGGTGACACTGGAAACTTCATCAATTTAATATTCAGTATGTATCTTCCTTTGAGTTAATGCATAACTCAAAATTTTCATCTCATCAATACATTAACTAGCTGCCTGTTTTTGGAAAGCTTTTAATGATAGCAGTTCAGGTATCTCATCCTTTGTGACAGGTCTCTAAGAGACCAGACATCAGAAAAGTTTGGTTTGAATTCCTATTGATTTTTCTGACAGTGTTCTAAAACACGAAATTTCTTCCTCTTTAGAGAACTTGAAATGCCAAAAGCGGTTGCCCAGAGACAACTGACCATTGGATTTAAAATTTTAACAAGCATTCCAAACCTTCTGGGAGACAAAGCTGACTGCAGCTTCATGCCGCTCATAAACCATGTTTTCCATCCCTACTCATTGTCAGAAATAATTTGTGTTAAGGACCACAAGGTCAGTTGTGGAATAGTGAAGATAATCAATTTGCTTACTGCTTACATGCTTGCTCCTGGCTTGAGGCCCTAGGCTGCCTTCTTGGTACTGTACCAGCCACTATGGTCTTCCCTAACTTTGAATAAGCACCACCTGTGGCTTGGCCTCACCACCACAAGACTCTAATTAGACCACAAAAATCCAATGGTGCTGCACAAGATTTGAGTTTGCTTTGGCTGACTCTGTTGCCTTATAATGAGTTTGTAAGCATGGGTATAGATTTGACTTCATCTAGGTCAAAAGTTCCCTTATGGACCCAAAGTTAATGTGGTTCTGTGTGAAGAGAGACAGAGACAGAGAGAGAGAGAGAGAGAGAGAAAAGGAGAATATGGCAGAGTGGCATAAATTATGCTATTGTAATGACTTCCAAAAAAATTGAAACAAACAATTTGTTTGTGTGAACTAAGTTTATAGACTAAACAATTTGTGTCTTGATGGTGGTCAAGTGTTCTGCTTGGGGAGACGGGATGTAGAAAGATGGGATGCATTTCAAAACCAGAAAGATCTGACTTAAATCTGCAGCTTAGTCATCTACTCACTGTGAGAATTTTTGGGCAGATACACTTTCTTAGCTTCTTTGATTCAGTTTTCCCACTGAGAAAATGAGGCTAATACACAGGCAGACGTGATTAGGGATGAAGTAGAATTTGATTCACAGAATGGTCGGCACATAGTGACCACTAAATCAGTGGCAGTTAGGATTATTTTGTGACTATTGTCTTAAATAGATCCATCATATTCTGATCTATTTTTGTGTCAGAATTATTTTAGAGTTAAGTGAGATCCTTTATGAAAATCCCTCACCAGCTCTCCAAAGGTAGTCACAACTGTTAAAGAGAAAACATAGGGTAAGGAAGATTTATAATTTTCCCAATCATGCAAGTCATAAATAGTGGAGTCAACATTCAAATCCAGCTAATCTGACTTCAAAACCTTTCCTCTTAAATAGAGAAATTCATTGAGACGTACACACACACATTTAGAATAATATGCTTAAAAGAAAGAAAAGAAAAGCTGGGGGCCCGGTGCCATGGCCTAGCAGCTAAAGTCCTTGCCTTGAACACGCCTGGATCCCATATGGGTCCCAGTTCTAATCCCGGCAGTCCTGCTTCCCATCCAGCTCCCTGCTTGTGGGCTGGGAAAAGCAGTCGAGGATGGCCCAAAGCTTTGGGACCCTGCACCCACATGGGAGACTTGGAGGAAGTTGCTGGCTCCTGGCTTTGGTTTGGTGTAGCACCAGTCATTTGGGGGGGAAAAAGCTGTTGTTTTTAAAAGATATATAGTTTGTTATTTAACGTCTTTTAAAACATAGCGCCCACAGGGCAACATATATGTAAAATTGGCCTTAGGTCAGGAAAAATCTATTTATACATGACTACTTCAGAGATAGCAAAACCGCTTTTGCTTTTTTCAATTTATTTTGATTTGATTTAATGAGAAAGAGAAACAAAGATGCTTCATGCACTGGCTCACCCCCAGATGCTTGCAGCAAGCAAGGTTGGGCATGGCCAAAGCCAGGATCCAGGAACTCAGTCTGGATCGTTGACGTAGGTGGCAAGACCCCAAACACTTAAACCATCACTTGCAGCATCTCAAGGTGCACATTAGCACAAAGTTGGAATGGAAAGCAGTGTCATAGTTTGACCCAAGAGCCCTGATGGCAGAGTATACGTATTCTATACATACTGCAGATGTTCACCTCAGCTCTTGATTTTAGGGTAATTTCATAGTTGGAAAAATTAATTTTTTGAAGGAGAGAAAAGCAACAGAGTTTTCAAGACATTTTACATTTCCTTTGTAAGTCTTACATTAAGCCTAGGAGGGGCTTGATATACACAGGATCATTGACATGGAGAAAGGTACTTCTAGCAATGGCCGCTAAGCACATTCACTTAGTGGTCAGTGTGGTGTGAGCATGCCACATGCCTGCTAAAGAAGTAGACTCGTATCATTGTTTATTGGATAATCCACCACTGGAATTTGTGGGTAATTATCTGAATAAAAGTGAATATTTGATAAGGCAAATTACAAATAGTTCCTTTCCGTACTTCTGAAGTAGGCTTCATAGGCATTTGCCTATCACATGGATGTATGTGTGTTGGGCACACCTGTAGGCTATGACACTATCATGTATCTATAGCATCAGCTTAGCACACTGAAATGCCAAGAGATAGCATCCAAAAAGTGTATGTTGAATTCCTTTAAAGTATAGGACTGATGGGTCTGGACAGTATTATAGACCATCAAATGCTGTCAAAACAAAATACAGAAAAACTTTACGACTTTTTCAGAATTTTTTCTTGTCCCTTTGCAATTCCCCCTGTCCCCTCTTATGCATGGGCAATCTGACCAACTTTTTGTCACCACATGTTATTTGGAATTTTCTAAAATAGTGTGTAAATAAATCATACACCACACATTTTCTTTTTACTAATCGGATCACAAGATACACGCATGTTTAACATTGTAAGAGCTTCAAATAGTTTTACATTTTGTATTTCTAAATTATTTATAGGATTTCCAGTTTCCCACACTTCAGCAATATTTGGTATCCTCACTCTTTATATATCATCCAGTCAGTTAGGTGTAAGCGAAATCCAAGTCATTGTGATTTTAGTTTATGTTTTCCCTATAACTGATGATGTTGAGAAGGCTTGTGCTTATTAGCAATCTATGCATCTACTTTGGTAAAATAATCAAAACTACTGGACATTTTGAAAATTGAGCTGTTTATTTTTGTCTTCTCTTTTTATTCTGGATATAAGTACTTAAAATTTAAGTGTGTGTGTGTGTGTACGTGTATAGGGGATGTTCCCCTGTGGCTTATGTTTATTGTTTTTAATTATGCCCAGTGAAGAGTATGAGTTATTAAAACTGAAAAATAAACTTTATTTTTATAGTTTACACTTTCTTATACTTGTTTACCCCAATATCAAAAAATTTTTCTTTGTTTTCTTTTAGAAGCTTTATGGCTTAACTTCTATTTTTAGACCTGATTGGTTTAATTTTGATGTATACTGTGAGGTAAGTAAAGGCACTTTAAAATGTTCATCCAAGGGCAGGCATTGTGGCATAGCAAGTTAAGCCATTGCTTGCAATGTTCACAGCCAATATCTATATCAAATTGCCAGTTAGGGTCCCAACCTCTCTTTTTAATCCAATTTCCTGCTAAACAGGAAGGCAGCAAAATTGGCCTCAGTACTTGACTGTCACCTGTTGGGGAGACCTGGATGGAGTTCCGTTTCAGGCTTCAGCCCTGAACTGGCTGCTATGGGCATTTGAGGGAGTGAATCAACAGATCAAAATTCTTTTTAAAACCCAGAGAATGTAGGGCCTGGCGCGGTGGCACAGTGGTTAAGGTCCTGGCCTTGCACGCCCGGGATCCCATATGGGAGCCGGTTCTATCCTGGCAGCCCCGCTTCCCTTCCAGCTCCCTGCCTGTGGCCCGGGAAAGCAGTCAACGATAGCCCAAAGCTTTGGGACCCTGCACCCACGTGGGAGACCCAGAAGAGGCTCCTGGCTTCGGATCGGCATAGCATCGGCTGTTGCGCTCACTTGGGGAGTGAATCATTGGACGGAAGATCTTCCTCTCTGTCTCTCCTCTCTGTATATCCGCCTTTCCAATAAAAAAAAAATAATAAAAATAAATCTTTAAAAAAAAAAAGAATGTAGAATAGAAAAATGTGCATTTTCCATGAAATAATTTTTTTTTTTTAAGATTCCTTTTGGTTACCTACTGATGTACAATTGTTTAAGAACTTGGCAACCAAAACAGCAAATACTTATTACCTGGCACAGTGTCCAAGAGGTAGCTGGATGGTTCTGGCTCAGGTCTCATGAAGGTTCAAACTGTAGTTGCAACTTCAGTCATCAAAGTCTGGGTAGGGCTGGAGGAGCCCCTCGTAGGATGACGCATTCACATGGCTGTTGGCAGAGGCCTCAGTTTCTCTCCTGTGCAACTGCCTGCATCGCTGTGTATGCATCCTCACAACTTGGCCTTCAGCTTCCACCATAGCAAATGATCTAAGCAAGAACAAGTGAAGAGAAACCAGGGTGTCTTTCACAACTTAGCAGGAGTTCCAAGCCACCCACCATCACTCCTGCTTTATTCAATTCACCTGGGGTGAGACTGTAATTCAATCCACCCTCAAGGTGAAAGGAACTAACTCATACCTTCTTAAGGGTTGGGCATCAAAGAATTTGTGGGCCTGTTTTGAACCACCAAGGGAGATAAACTTCAAAGCTCCTCTCTCTGTGAATATGCAATTGTTGTACTATAGATTGTTTAAAAGACTTTCTCTGATGTTGGCATTATTTACTTAAATTGCTTAAAAGACTTTGTCCCATTAGTTTTATTTTCTTTTGCAAGTGAATATCAGCAATGATTATCTTTCAGAGACAACCTGATTTTTAAAATTCTGGCATATAGCAAAAGGCCAGTAAAACACACGTGAAAAATGAAAATAACTGCATTAATTTTAGCAATATATTTTGTGAACTTTTACACTTTAGATGTAATATTGGAAGAAATATAAGGCATCAGCTAATTTATCTTGGTTGACTTATGAATATAAAAGCAGAAGTGCTGGGAGATATAATGTATAGTGAGTGGCTCAGAACATAAACATAGTGTAAGTTAGAAATAGATCTGAGATTATTAGCTTTTTTGTCTTCTAGTCTAGTAATCTTTCTGATATATAAGAAATTGAGAAGTCTTTGTTATGGAAGGTTATGACCTTCATCTTTGAAACTGTCATTTCAAAGGCTAGAGGGGCCCTTTTAATTTTATCTTATTAGTTACATTCATGTGAAAATGGGTCTTCTTCCCTTAATACTTTATTCCTTTTGTTTTCTTCATCCATCCATCTACTCATCAATCTACTCATCCACTCTTATTAGTTAATTCATAGGCCTGAGTTAAATATCTTTTGTGGGCTAAGGATTCATCTAAATGCCTAGGATGTAAGTCTTAACAAGGTATTGCCCTAAGATGTCATTGTCTAACTTCTGTGAGCACTAATATTTCAATTCTTTCAATGAGATAAGCTTTTCAAGTCAAGGTCTTTTGCCTATCAGGCCATCACCCAAAAAACCAAAATCTCCAACAAAAATATGATTTTTCTAGAATAACAGGACGAACAAATGCCTCCAACAGCTGCATGTGAAGGGACTGCAGAAAGATCAAGTCCTTCTGTCACCAGGCTGAATTTTCTTTCGGCTAGCACCATCACCAACATTCCTGAAGAAATCTGACAGAAAATATGTGGACTTTGGCAGATGAATCGTTTCACTTTTAGCTTGCTTAAGTGAGGTCAATATTATGCGTTACCTTTTGGGGTACATGTCAGATATTTGAGGTATAAATTGGTCACACTCTGGCACTGGGATGGAAGTACTTTGGTGGAGATGATCATGAGATTTGCCTTCATTCATGGTACAAGCCCACTTCCTCAGGAGAGTTACATTTTGAGGCTTTATTCTACACCTTTTACTAACCATCTCTAGTTGAAGATGTTTATGGTACACTGAGTCACAGTCACTCCCCCTCTGTACACTAGGTTGTTCCTTGCAGTTACTACTGCCATCAGCTGCATTCTGCCTTCCTTTTCTCACAAAGAGAGTAATGGCTTCTGGGAAATCCCACACAGGTGCAGACAAGGGAAGTCTGTATCTGCAGTGGCTGAAGTCCAGTTAGGGCCCACAAACTACCCAGCAGGGCTGCCATTTGGGCGACTCAGTCTGCTTGTGATAAATGGCAGGGCAGCAGAGTGGAGGGCACAGAAGCAGAGGCTGCTCTGGGGGAGGTGGAACCTGAGTTCTGCTGTGGGTTGATGTTAGAAACTAAAGGTCAGTTAGCCAGATTGTCTTTTACTAGAACTCAGGGTGGTCAAGAAGTGAAAATAGAGAATTTTCAATGTGGTTCTTGAGCTGGCACCTAAGGGCAAATGTGCAGAGCTCTTATTCCACAAGAGGGGTTTTTCCTCTGAGAAGGCTTTGTCCTATGAAAGGACATCAAATGCAATGAACAAACCAGGATTCTAGTAATAAACACAGAGAGAGTCTATGGCTGCCTTACGAGAGAACAGATTCTGTCTAATGGATATTGAATGTTCATAAAGCCAGTGAGAGAAGCAGACTTGAAGCTCTGCCGCCAAGAACAAAAGTCAAAATCACATCCTAGGAACCAGCTATCAGAGGACAGTGCTCTGTACATACCATGTGTTTGATGGGGCAGCTCATACTCCACCATCCCCACATCGGGGCATCAACATCATTGTCACTGGAAGATTCCCAGAGCTTTCCTTCCTTGCCTTGTTGAGTCTCAATCAAAGTCTAAAAGGACTCAACACAATAGATCAATTGGCTAATTTTCTCCCTTTAAGCACCGGCAACCCATATGGGTGCCTATTCTGTCCAGGCTTATTCCATTTTCAATCCATCTCCCTGCTGGTGGCCTGGGAAAGCACCAGAAGATGGCTCAAAGACTTGGGACCCTGCACTTCCATGGGAGACCTGAAAGAAGTTCCTGGCTCCTATCTTCAGATTGACTCAGTTCCAGCCATGGCAGCCACTTGGGGAGTGAACCAATGGATGGAAGAGCTTTCTCTCCATTTCTCCTTCTCTTTGTAAATATACCTTTCCAATAAACACAAATATCTTAAATATATATAAGAGGATGGATCTGACTGGTGGACCTTGGTCACCTGGTCAGGCCTAATGGCAAAGGATTCTGGAAAAGTATTTGGCATGTTCAGATCCCACATAGGAGGTCAGCTCTGATGCTCTCTAGAACTCCCATCAGAATTTAGGGTTGTGAGGGGGAAAAATCACTGTATTTATTAACATGCTTCAGAAACTGAGTAACTTCTTTAAGAAAGAAGACACATTAAATTAAAACTTTTTGATTCTGTTGAGGAAGAAAAAAAGAGAGTGATATGCTCTAAGTGAATTTGAAAGCTGGGGGATTAATTAAGAGAAAGTTTCTTGCTCCAGAAAAAGATCTCTTTAAGGTTACTCAGCCTTGGGATGCCTGGGGAGCTTGCACAACATGCTATTGTCTGCACTCCATCTGAGACCAATTAAGTCAACTTTCCCGGGAGTGAATTAGGCCTTAAAAGCTCCTCCCTGGAGATCCTAACATGTGGCAAGGGATGAGAGTCAGTAAGTTACACGCAGAGGCATCTGCAAAAAGGGGAGGGGTGGGCTTTGGAGTTCCTTGGTAGGTAGGCACTGGGAGGCAATGTTAATGCAGAGCCCTGAAGCATGTCTGGCATTCATCTAATGCACTGTGGCTGAGTGACAGAGGAAATCATCCTGTAACTCAGTGGCATTTATAAATCCTAACATGATGCACACATATTAGATGGCCAAAAGACTAAAAAACATTATTGTCTGAGTAATAAAACTTTTTCACATAGGGTAGGGCAATGCCTGTGTAAGCCAAGTCCAACTGATGAGAGGTGTGGGCTTGGAGATCAGAATCAAAGCCCAACACCCAACCTGCATTTGTCATGAAATGATGCATTCTACTTAAATGAGATGCATGGGTGGAGAGTGAACAAAACCTGGGTTTGGTTCTTGGAAAGGCACATCAGGGCATACCACAAAGCAAGACTCTTCAGGGGTGCCTTCTCATGGAAACTCAAGGAATATGCAGTCTCAGCTGGACAGCCTTGTGAAGCATACACATTGACTAGACTCGTGCAGTCCTGGGCCCAGCTAGGAGTGATGTGAAACACCAGGTGCCTCCACATATACGAATACTGTCTTAGACAGAAATCGATTTCTGACAGTTCTGAAGGTAAGAAGCTCAAGATCAAGGCACTGGCATAATTAAGGTCTGGTGAAGACCTCTTTCCTGATTCATGAATGGTACCCTCTTATGCCTTGCCTGATGGAATGGGCATCCAGGATCTCTTAGGCCCCTTTTCTGAGGGCACTAACCTTTCATGAGGGCTCTGTCTTATGAGCTGATTTCCCCCAAAGACTCCTATCACTTTTTCTTTTAAAAGATTTGTTCATTTTTATTGGAAAGGCACATTTTACAGAAGTAGAGAGTGAAGGATTCCATTTAGTGGTTCACTCCCCAAAATGACCACAATAGCCAGAGCTGAGATGATCCAAAGCCAGGAGTCAGGAGCTTCTTCCAGGTCTTCCACATGAGTACGGGTCCAAGGCTTTGGGCTATTCACTGCTGCTTCCCAAGGCCATAAGCAGGGAGCTGGACTGGAAGTGAACCAGCTGAGACATGAACTGCTGCCCATATGGAATGCCAACACCACAGGTTGGAGGATTAGTCTGATGCCCCATGTGCCAGCCCCAGGCCCCCACCTATTAATAACACCATCTTGAAGGTTAGGATTTCAAAATTAGAATTTTGGGGGACATAAACTGTCAGACCCTGGAAAATACTGCTTTGGAGAGAGGGAGGTTATGGAGTTAAATGCTAACCTTGTTGCCTCATTTCAGATTAGGTGGGAGATGAAAGAAAGTAATCAACAAAGAACGTGTATCAAGGAACTAAAAACTCAATTGAAAAGTCAGTGGCAGCAAATATCAGTGTTTGCTTTCCAAAATGAGTGTCTAATAGGGTGTGTTTGGAGCAAGATAGGGTTGGAGGGGGAGGCATTCTGGGCAGCATTGAGAGTAAGTAGTGCTGGCCTTGCCCGCCAGGCTCCCTTATCAGTCTCTATTTGTTGGTTATGAAAGTGATGGATGAAGCCACTGGCAGCAGAGCTGCTGCCTCTGTCCTTGTGTGCACTCATTAAGGTAGTTTTCATGTAACCTTGAAGAGTAGACTGGAAAGGGTATGTACTGATCAATGTTCCCCATGCATCTCCCTGCGGCCGCAGCCTGTGAAGCTACTCGCTTGCTCACATGCCAGGACCTGTTTCTATTTTCTGTGGCAACGTGAGAGAATGGTGCCGGGGTTAATGATGAAAACAGGGGCCTTCCAAGTGTTGGTCTGTGTTCTTGAAGCCAATTATTGGCTATCAGAAAAATTTAGGGAGGAAAAGAGGCCACTAAGAGGATACACAAAAATGTGTGGTAACAATTAAGAGCAGTAGTACTGATGACTGCTGCCTCCTTTTAAACACTGCTTACTTGAGAGAAATAATTTTACACATTGGACTAGGGAGAAAGAACCTTCAAAAATAAGGCTTGCATTCAGTATATGTATATATATATATATATATATATCTTTTATATATATCTGGTATATATATATATCTTCCCAAAGATTTATTTATTTTTATTGCAAAGTCAGAGAGGAGGAGAGACAGAGAGAAAGATCTTCTGTCCAATGATTCACCTCCCAAGTGACCACAACGGCCGGTGCTGCGCCGATCAGAAGCTAGGAGCCAGGAGCCTCTTCCAGGTCCCCTACACAGCTGCAGGGTCCCAAGGCTTTGGGCCATCCTCGACTGCTTTCCCAGGCCACAAGCAGAGAGCTGGATGGGAAAAGGGGCTGCTGGAATTAGAACCGCCACCCATATGGGATCCAGGTGCACTCAAGGCGAAGACTTAAGCTGCTAGGCCACTGCACCGGGTCCTAGTACATACCTTAATAAATACTGACTGCCTAGTACACAGTGGGTGGATGGTACTAGGATGATTGATTCAGAGTCCCTCTCCCCATTTTTGAAGAACTGATATTATTGGGAATATGAGAATCATCGACAATTTTAACCAAATAGAGTTAGTAACAGGATTGGGATGGGGTGGATGACAGGTGCATAACCTGCTTGCATGGTGATGTGTGTGGGTGTGGTGATGGGTGGAGGGGTGCATGGGCATGTGTAGCAGTAGACACAGTAGGAGTTGATGGCAGGTAATTCATTGTTAAATAAACCTAAAGGGCAAATCAGGAAAGGGCAGGATTTGGATATAGCGACATCAGGATGTGTCTCCAAGGGCTCTGAATGCCCTGCTAAGCAATTTGTAGTCTCTTAAAACTCCTTTGTTTTAGAATCACTTGGGATCTTGACATTCAAAGTATTGTTCTCAGAGCAAGAGCCTACATAACCTATGACCATATTAGAAATACAGAATTATGAGGCTGACATTTTGCTTAAAAGTTAAGATGTTGCTTGCGACACCTGTATTTGAGTGTCTGGCTTTGAGTTACAGGTCTGATCCCAATTCCAGCTTCCTGTCAGGACACATCCTGGGAAGTAGCAGCTGATGCATCTTGTCCTCAAATCCCTTCTAGCCAGATGAGAGATCCGGACTCAGTCGCCAGGTCCTGGTTTCAGCCTGACCTGTTTTAGCTGTTGCACGCATTTAAGGGGTGAATAAGTGAGTGCAGGATTTAACCCTATCTGTCTTTACCTGATTCTCAAATAATTAAAATGCACCAATAAAACTTTCAGAAGGAATTATAAACTCTAACCAAGCTATAGCCACATAAGCTGTTTAAGGGGACCCATGTGCCTAGGAATATTTAAGCATCCACCTGGGGAGCTTGCAAAACATGAAGGTTCTTTAATTCTTAATTTTGATTCATTATAGCTGGATGAGACCCTGGATCGCTCAAATCCTCAATGCATTTCAGGTAATTCCATGCAGGTGGCTCAAGGCCTGAAAAAAAATGTATGCTTATCCCCCAATTGCATCAGTATCTCAGAGGATAAAACCCAGGCATCACATTTTTTCTCTTTTAAAAAAGGTTTTATTTGAAAGGCAGATTTGTATAAAGAGAGAAAGAAAGATGGAAGGAAGGAAGGGAGAAAAGGAAGAAAAGAAAGAAAGAAAGGAAGGAAGGAAGAAAGAAAGAAAGAAAGAAAGAAAGAAAGAAAGAAAGAAAGAAAGAAAGAAAGAAAGAAAGAAAGAAAGAAAGAAAAAGAGTTTTCTGTCTGCTGATTTCCTCCCCAAATGGCCAGAGCTGAACTGACCCATAGCAAAGCCTGGAGTTTCTTCTGGGTCTCCTACCGGGTGCAGGTGTCCAAGGCTTTGGGCCATCCTTTGCTGCTTCCCCAGGGCATAAGCAAGGAACTGGACTGCAAATGCAGCAGCCAGGACATGAATCAGTGACCATATAGGTTACGGGCACCTCAGTCAGAGGATTGGCTTGCTATGGCCTCCTCTCGCCGTTTTTAAAGCTGTTTGGATGTTGTATGGCATAACTGATAACCTCTTGATTAGGAGATATCCAGCAGGAAAGCAGGAGAGTCAGGCCTTCATTTTGAATTGGTTGCTTTACCTGTTTGAAGACTATCACTTCTAGTGCCTCAAAATTCTTTGATTTTTTAAAATAAAAGTTGCTATCTAAGACTGAAAAAAAATCCATGTATAAATTACAAGTCAATTGGCCTAAAAATAATTTGACATGCCACCATCATCCACAGTGATTCTACTATCAAATAAAAGAATGCAGTGTTCTGGGGAAGACTGGAAACCATTTCTGGGACTCCCATTATGCATCTGGTGGGCCCTTTGTCTTCCACGCTTACTAAGTAAGTAGCAAGAACAGAATTCAGGCAGCCTCAGGTACCATTCCTACTGCCACGAACTCTGTGTGATTTGGGATAAGATTAAACCTGCCTTGACTTCATCTATTTCATCTTCAAAATGGGAAGAATAAGACTTTACTGCATTGTATTATTGCCAGAACGAACTAAAGCAGTGCATGAGAAAGTGCACAATTAAATGTTCCCATTAAAGTAAGAATTCTAAATATTGATTGAAGACAAGCAAGGCCTAAAAACACTTCACCAAAGTCTTGTTCTTATCTTAATTTAACAATTAATCTCATTACTAAATTTTGATATTAATGATTAAGATAATCACAAATTCTTATGATGTGTCAGACACGGTGTTCTGAATTGTAGTTTCTTTGTCTCGTGAAGCCCTCATAAGGGCCTAATATGACACTTTTACTGAGAATGTAACGACCTTACCCATATTCACACAGCTAGGAAGTGATGGAGTAAGAATTTTAACCTTACCCTACTACACTCTAAATCTCATGGTTTAAGCAATTTGCTCTTTGTTCTACTTGATTTTCATTTGATTTAAGCCTTTCTTTTGGGGAATATGTCTATATCACAATGTGATCCCTCATTTTTGAGATCAATAGTGAATGACTTTTTCTCTTTAGCACTGATTGAAGCAAAATCCGCCTGAACGTCTCCACTCCACGATGTGAAATTAGCTCTGGGGACAGAGAGCCCATTTAGAGCTTGAGACGGGGAGGTCCACAGGGGAAGTGGATAAGCAGAGAACTGACTTACTCTGCACTCTGGGTGATTTTAAACAATCTAAAATAAATGATTATGCTATTTCATGCTACGAGGCATACATCCAGATCCCACTGGGAGTTAAGGGCTTGCTTCTCCAATCTATGGTGACCTGTGCCCATAGATGCTATTTCATACCGCCAACCCCCATCCCCAGGTGGAAACTGCTTTCCTGGGAGGAGTCCATATTCAATGACTAGAGGATACAAGATAAAAAAGTTCTGCTTTCCACGTTGTGAAAACTCTGAAGGGCTATCCCCTTGTCAGAGTCCCTGCAGGTTCCTTGTTGTGACCCCACTGCAATTCATCTTTGCCCTCAAGTCCTGCCACTGGGCACTTGGAGTTCCCTGAGGAACATTTCTGGGAAAGGATAAGAAACTGAGTTTGGTTCATGGGTGAATTTGCTGTCCATGGTGAGTAGGAGCATGAAAATCAGTTAGAGCTGCAGGGTTCCCACACAGGATTGCTTTGAAATCCTGTGGAAAGGGACAACCCTCACAAGGGAATAATCTGCTGACCATTCATAGCCAAGCCCCAGTCACATGGACACGGCTATAGATGCTGCTTCCACAGGAGGCATTTCAAAGTTACACAACAAAGCAGGAAAGTGTTAGACCACTGGGCACACTAATCCGATCCTTTGCTGGCAGGGTGTACAATAAAATTACATGAAAAAAATAGGGACCTCAATAAGCATGCATTATTTTATTTTTGCAAATTTGAGATAATCTTTTAAAGAAATGTATTTATTTTTGTTTGAAAAGCAGAGTTACAGATGGAGAACAAGAAACAGAGATCTCTGCAGCTGATTCACTCCCCAACTAGTTGCATTGGCCAGAGCTGGACCAGTTGAAAACCAGGATCCAAGCTTCCTCCAGTTCTCCCACATGTGTACAAGACCCAAGTACTTGCACCACCTTCTTCTGCTTTCCCAGGGCATTAGCACGGAGTTGGATTAAAACTGGAGTAGGTGGAATTCAAACCATTACTCATATGGGGTGCTGGTGCCACAGGTAGAGGCTTAGCCTCCTGGGCCAAGATGCCTAGCCCAACATTTTTATTTTATATTAAATTAAAGGCTTATAGCTCCACTAAGTAGGAAGTTCAACAAAGTGAAAAAAAAATTAACAGCGCTCTAAATGATCATTAAATGAAAAGATATTCAGAAAAAATGGTTGAGAAAGAATGGAAAGCACAATGATAAAGATATATAGAGCTGTGATAGGGAAACAGGAAAAAAGCATCTGCTGCTGCCTGGCATACCCAGGAGGATATGGGCAGTTTCTGGGAGGAAGTTGTGCCTACAAGAAAAGAAGAGGATAACTCCTCACAAATTGGGGTGGAAATCGAGAACTGGGGCGTGTGGGGGAGTGAGTGGGCATGTTGCATTCTTGAAGGCCTCAGACATTTGGAGAATGGCTTTATAGTTAGGTACAAGTTTAAAATGGGTATTCTGGCAGCAGGATGAGGAATGGCTTGCACTGATCATTGATCTAGGCCCTCAGACTCCTGCAGAGAGAATGCATCTGAATCCTGTCTCTACTGCTAATGATGTAGGACTTGAGATGTGTTATTTGGCCCGTGTAAGCCTCAGTTTTCTCACCTGTAAAATAAGTATAATGATAACACCCACTGATACAATTTTTTGCAGATTAAATCAGAAAATTCATAGAAGGGGATTAGCTCAGTGTCTGGAACTAACACATGTTCAACATTTAGCAGTTATTTATATTTTTAGAAGGCATGAAATAGTGTAGAAGTGAAGGAGCTTGAGAGGAGGGCAGCTGCCACCTGCCATGAAGGCACCTGAAGTGTTGAATTAAAGAAAAGCTCCAGGGTTGTTTAGGACAAGAGGATGTGCGTACAGTTGATGCTAGCTTGTGTATTTGGACTCTGCTCTCATTCATTCATCCATTCATTCATTCATGTCATTCAATATGTATTTTCTGACCATTTCTCTGTATTGGTCTGTGCAGCAGGATATAGCTGTGACATATAGCTGGGTGCTCAGTGGTCTCTTCTCAAGAACTCAAGCCTTGTAAAGTCAAACAACCTGACCATCACACCAGGATGAAAGTGTTTATTTAGCAATATATTCATTACCATCACTGAGAGCTTTAGTATACCGATTCATGTCTTCTTGACAATTAATAGAAAAAAATCCAAAATAATCATATTCTTATTCCTTTAAAAATTACCTGACTACCCTATGTCTGAGTCATTGATAAAGGGCTGGCTTCTTAGGATGGCAACCATAGACAATGGGTTAGTTCTTGGGTCAGTTGATACAAATTTGGGGCCAGAGTTCTATTTTAACATGCGGTTTGGTTATTATTTATCTTTATAGTCAGCCTCTTTTCAATTAGAAAATGCTCATAATGGCTTTGGTGAGTGTTGATGAGGTCAAGAGAAATAGGAAGGAATGAAAGGACAGGCTTTGGTACAGATAGTGGTGAGGGAGGACTTTGAAGACAGGAGAGTATCTCAAACCCTACCTAGGTATCTTACTGCCTAGATGTCAATCCCAGCTCTGCCATTCTCTGCTAAATAACAGGATAATAGGTACCTATCTCACAGTGTACAGTCTTACACATTATGTTAGTTATTATGTGCAAAGTGATTAGAACAGCTTCTGACATAAAGTAGGCATAGGCTGATGTCACCATCTGACAGTGAATCAGGAGGAAGATCAGGCTTCAGGAAAACATTAAACAAATCTGAACTTTTTCAGTTCTCAGGAGCAAGACTGGTTTGCTATTCTATCTTAAGTTCCCATTTAAGTGTGCATTTACTATTGTTTTGGTTAAATTATCTCCTTTAGCAATATGCATATGTTTCTTACTTATTTAGATCAATTAAAATGTTACATGCAAATTTCATGTTCAACACAATAGGTTTTTTCCCTCGTGCATTTAGTTAAGAGCCAGAGAAAGAGAAATGGAGAGAGATAGAAAGATAGAAGAAGTGAGAGAGAGCTCCCATCTGCTGATTGACTCCTTAAATGCCTATAATAGCCAACTGGGCCAAAGTGGTTGCTGGCACCTGGGAACACAATCTAGGTCTCCCAAAAGATGGCAGGGACCTAGCTCTTCTTTCCCAAGCCTGCCTTAGCAAGAAGCTGAATCAGGAGCTGGAGCTGAGCATAGAACTTGGGCACCACAATGTGGGACATAGGCATTTTAACTAACAGTTTAACAATTAGGCTACTTGTTCATGATATTTCGAGATGTAAACTATAAAATGACTAAATCAAGCTAGTTAACAATTGCATTACATCATATTCTTTTTCTATGGTGAGATAATATAAAATTTATTCTTAGCAAACTATAAGTACACAGTGTATGTTTAACTAAATCAGCATGTGGGCCAATAGATCTCTTGTACCTACTAGTCCAAGCTGAAATTTTGTATTTGTTAAACTGCCCCTTCTCTTCTGCCTCTCTACCTAGCTTTTGGTAACCATTGTTCTACTCTACTTTTGCTGAGTTGACATTTTTAGATTCCACATGCAAATGAGATCATGCAAGATTCACATTTCTGTGCCTAGCTTATTTCAATGAACATAATGTTCTTCAGGTTCGTCCCTATTTTTGCAAATAACAGATTTTCTGTTTTAAAGGTCGAATTGTGCTCCAGTGTGCACACAGATCACATTTCCTTTTCATCCGTGGAGGGTGCTTAGATTGCTTCCACACTGTGGAATGTTGCAATGAAGGTGGGAGTTCAGGAATTACTTTGATAAATTTATTTCATTTCCTTTGGATATATACCCACAAATAGGATTGCTGGATCATATAACAGTGCAATTTTTATGACTCTCCATACTATTTCCATAATGACAGCAATTTGCTTCCCTTTTAATTTGTAATAGTTACTTTAGGATCTGTGTAAGAAATTAGCAACTCTTAGGCAAACAGCAATATTTATGTGGAAAATTAAAATTACCAGAGCAATGAGTAAAACATAAATGAGTAAAAAAATGATTGACCATTTTAATCATAGTTTGTATGTTTTTAGTGGTTTATAGTTCACAAATAATTTTATGTTGGTAAGAATTTGGACAAATAAAATAGTTATATTTGACTGCTAATGAACACAAGGAATGCACACTGAATTCAAAGTCATTCAATTCTCCTTGGCACATAACTCTCAGTTAATTAACATTCTAATACTTTCAATGTACACTGATGCTCCTGGCTGCATTTCTAGAAGAGAATTGATTTAGTTTTCAGGAATGAATCACAAGCATTAAATAATAATGAATTATTTACTACACTAGAGTCTTAGAAAAACACCACGTCTAATTTATATTTATTTGCTTTTACATAGGATCTGCTTTAAACCTTTTTATTCATGAAATGAAATCTAAGGAATATATGTAAATGTGTGATTTTTTAAATAGATCAGTCGTCTATATTTTGATCATTTTACTTTAAGATAAAGAGAGGGAAAGGATGTAGTAAAATCCAAACAGAATCTCTAATTTCACATCCCTGTTTATCCATGCAAACTGCAGTCTTTTATCAAGGAAATGAAAGAAATCTCATGAGTCATTCCATGCACGGTTGAGTGAACTGCTACCTCTAGCATGAATAACTTTGCTCAGGAAATAAACAAAGATTTGTTGCTCACTGGAGCATCATAAGTTCCTCTAACAATCATAAATACAAATTAAAGATGTAATGAGCAGGAATTTGTTCTACCACCTTAAGTATAACCAGAGGATGATCCATTTTAAAAGGAACTTAACTACCTACAGAATAAAGGGCAAAATAAAGCTCTGCTTTTCTACTGGGACCCTTGTGTTAAGCTGAAGAACAAACGGCAATGAACCATCAACTGCCTTTATTAGTAGCAAAAGGGAGCCAGGCAAGATTGCAAAACAAAGTGTGCGATCTGATGCATTCAGAGAAATAGACCGGTGCACCTGTGGTTTGAGAGTTTCAGTTGAGAAAGAAGTGAACTTTGGTCAGTCTCGTTTTCACCAGAGGATTTGCTGCCTTGTGTCCTCAAATCTCACCCAAACATTTGGAGCTGCCTTTCCCATGGTCCAATTAAAAGATTTTTCATGGTGGGAAAAACTTTCTGGTCAAGATTTTCCAAGCACTTCTTATTCTAAAAGCTAAAAAGCTTTGGCTGACTTTCTCAAAACTTTTTAATGATAAGCAGATACTATCATCCTTTGATTCTCCAGAGTCAATCACCAAAATACATTAAGCATCCCAAAGAAATGATTGTCATGACTTTTGCTCTTGCCTGATCTTTTGGTTTTACTGGACCACTAACACCTCTGGATAGCCACCACTTTGATTGTTGTTTGTTTTTAGGACCAATGTGTTCAAACCACAATTCATCTCCTGCTATAATTCCTCAAAAAATGCTTCAAACTTTTGATGCCATTTTAGATCTCCATTGGAAATTCTATTCTTAACATCTAACCTGGGCACAGTAGTTTTGCAATCTAACAAGCATACAGTTTTCTTCCCCTTCGGTTTTTTTTTTGTCAAGAGTTGTGTAAACTCAGCCAACTTCTATGTAATGGTCCTTGCTATTGTTTCTGCTGGTTTCATCAGTCCTCTTCAGTCAGGACATCAACAAGATAAACTTTTCCTCCACAAATTGACATGAATGACCAGCTGGTATAAACTTTAGCTTCTATGTTGTCTTATTCTTTCTTAAAATGAACTATTCATTTGTAAATTGTATTTATTTGAGGCATTGTTCTTATAAACTTTTTATAAAGCATCAATGATTTCTGTCACCATTCTTCCACCAAAGTTTCATAATAAACTTGATGTTTGTTCTTGCTTCAATCTCAGCAGAATTCATGTTGCATAAGTTCATGATAGGGGCTGTTTTCAAAGTGGAAAATCTTTGCCTTCTTAGTGCCTGAAAGTAGATGATATTCACAGATGTTATAAGTTAGCATAAGTTTATTTTGTTGCAAAAAAAACTGTGAAAAATATGCATGTATTTTTCCATAAAATGTATTTTCTGTGGATCACTTGAAGTCCTGTAATAATGACATAAATGCATGTTTTAATGGCCTTGTCAGCTAATTCCTTTATCATTTCAGGGTCTATTTGTTCTAACCAATTTTTTTTCTGATCTTTTATAATTACCTGCTTGCTTTGACTTTTTTCTACATTTCTTTTCTGAAATTTTATATCTAATTTTTTAATTAGATGTCAGTCATCATGGATTTATATTGATAAATCGTGGGTTTAGTTATGTTCCTTTGAAGCAGGCATGTTAAAATTGTTTTCTGACAAAAGTCATTTGGGTATTTATGACATCAGCTGTGGGCCTCTTCTGAGTCTCCTGCATAAGTGTAGGGTTCCAATAATTTGGACCACCTCAGCTACTTTCCCAGGCCATAGGTGGGCTCTGGATGGGAAGCGAAGCAGCTGGGACACAAGCAGTGCCCATATGGGATGCTGGCACTTGCAGATAGAGGATTAGCTTGTTGAGCCATCATGCTGTCCTCTTCACCCCTCCTCTCCCTTCCCCGTCTCTCTGTTGGTAACTCTGTCTTTCAAGTTGAAATTTTTTTTTAAAGTTAAGTGTTTATAAAACTAAACCATTATTCTTTAAATATATATGAAGACCTCAGCACTGATATAGTTTGATACTTCTTCTGTCTGCATTCTTTTATTTAATTTGAGACTAATAATTCATTTATGACACTATGGAGCTTAGAGATTGTGCCTCAGTAATTCACCAATTTTAAAGGACTTAAGAATCATCTCAGAGATGTATTGAAATTATATCCCTGGGACCAACCAAAGCATTCTGATTCATTAAGTTTTGACTCAGGATTGAGGCAGACTAGGAGTCTGATTTTCTAGCAGCTAAATCAAGAAATTGTAGAGTAAGGGTCCCAGCCACATTTGGGGAGCCATTGATTTAGCCCTTTCCTGGCTTGTATACTTTCCACTGCCATCTGTTCTTTTGTTGCTAGCAGAGAAGCAGAAGAAGTATTAGAACTCCAATCGCCTTGCATCCTGTGAAGAGCTCTGATAAACATGTCATGGAGGAAGTTGATGTTACTTTTTGACTTAATGTATTCCCAGGCTATCCAGCTTCAGAAGTCCCTGGAAAATAAGCGAGCCGGTAATACCAAGGAAGTACCACTCAGACGCATTTGAGTTCAGTGAATGGAAACAGCTTTATCAGGGTTTTTTTGTTTTGTTTTGTTTTGTTCTGTTTGCTGTGTGTGGTCAAGCTTGACTTCAATAGCAGGTGTTTCTGAGATAATCTCATGGTCAATTGAAACATAGAAAATTTAAGCTTCATGAAATTGATGGCATATTGATCCAACTCTACAAAACAAATAGTAATGCTGATTGTAGCTCTCATTTAATTTTTTAAATCAAGGAGCTGAGATGCCCTCTAAATATATTTTTAAAATTCATCTGTTATATATAACTACGTGTGTGTGTGTGTGTGCATGTGTGTGTATGACATCAGAATCAGAATGACAGTCAACCTTACCCAGAATCCTTTGCCTTATGTAGGAAGGAATGAAAACTGCTAACAATCTGGGTGATTGAATGGGAAATTAATGAAATAAGTTACTAATGTTTTCTTTATCATATCGTCATCAAAAGCTCAGTGCAGATGCCTTCCTGTTTCAGTTAGAAGATGCAATCTACTCCGGCTTGAGCAAGCACTGAAACCCAGGACAGTGTGACAATGTAGCAGCCTGGACTCCTACACAGGTTTCAGTTTAAAACCAACTGAAGCTTCACAAAAGTGCACAGGAATTTAACCTCATCATGAGTCTTTTATCTTGTCTGGAAAACCAAGAATATAAAAATACTTATCTTTAGGAATTCTCTGAATGTTAAGTGTGGTTTTGCTGCTACAGAATAAGCCACCAACAGGTATGTGTCTTTGATTAATCATAATAATGTATCCAGTCCATACTTCTGCAAACCTCTATGGGAAACTGCTTGTCAAGGTTACATCTTCTTAGGACTAGCAAGCTGCTCCTTACTTGCTGGCAGAATGTGTGAAGTCCCAGGGGAGTTGTTGGAATTTGAAGGAGGCACATAATTTGTGCAGGAACAGTACTTCCCTGGGAGCAATCGGCCAGACAGCAGCTGACTGCTTCCTCAGCATTTCTAGAAGATGAGGAAAGTGAAAACGGTGGTCTTTGCGTCAATTTACTGGCGGCAGAACCTCCCCAATGACCTCACAGACATGGAGATCTGTGCCTAATAAATCAGTCCAAATTGCTGATCCTGTCTTCCTTCTTGAACTGCAGTATTGGCTGAACAAAAGTAAAAGAGAAAACAGAGGACTACTCTCAGGCTGTCTGAAACTGCAACGCCCTTTATGGTTTGCAGAAGTCTTTATGAACACTGATGGACTGATTTCTCTTTATTATCATCTTTCCTAGCAGCCTTGAAAACAGTCAAGAAATATGTTCTGACCTAACATAGGAAGAGATAATCATAGCAAATTTGTGGTGAGAGAAGATCTTTGCTCTTCAGTTCCTTCTAGTAAGCCCTGGAGACCCTGCCTCTCAGGGTAACAGCTAATCTCTATCTATGTACCTGCACAATGAGAAGACTGCATCTATACCACTTGATAACCAGACTTTTGGTACACAGGCATACACTTCTACTTGCCACTCTGGAGAGTCTTAACTCTTATTATTTGTTCTTGGAGGAAACCAGGCACAGAAAGGCAGCAGACAGATAGATCACAGGGACATGGATAAATATGCCTAATTATATACTGAGCTATTCGTGTGACATGAATGACTGTTTCTGAAAGTGATCTGACAGCCAGCGGGAGCTCCCCTATCACAGGCACAGCCAATCTGTGAGCAAACAGGACCTTGCAAAGAACAGCCATAGCCACAGCTCTCCCAGCTGACTCTGCAGCTCTGTGTCTGTGCCCTTGGCTTTACTCAGGAAAATGAGCTCTGTGTTTCAAATCATTACCCTTTTTCATGGGTTGAACATAACTGCTGGCACCCTCTTGTGTCCCTGGGTGTTGTTGATGTTTTCCGGTTTAATTAGTGAACAGCTAGAACTCTTGCACACACAGGCTGAAGGCAGTTCCCCCTCATCTAAAGCACTTGGCCCCACTCTGCATCAAGGGCTTACAAACCTTCCCAGCAAACACTTTCAGCCCCAGAGAGACGCTTTGTCCTTTATTTGTTTGATCCATGTAATTCATTTAAATCAAATCAAATGCTTGTTTGTGCCAAAATTCCTTCGGATAATAAATACTTGGTGAACATTTACTTGTATTCCTTCTAAATTTTATTTTATGTCCTTGGAACCAACAATGAGACACCCCTCCCACTACTTACAAACCATTGTCCCTGTCCACAAAAAAGAATAAAAGATTTCAGTGCTTGATCCAGGATATAATAAATATGGTCTATAACACTTCTCATAAGTGTAAAATGTGTGATCAACCTCTGGCTTAGTTGATTTGGAAAAGAGGCTTTTTTGAAATATTTTGGAAAAAATTTTAAAATAGAGAGTATGTGAAGTGGGATTGGAGTCATGGCTAGAGACATAACAGAGAAGGGTTAGCATTTAACAGTTATTACTGTTATTTTCGCCTACCTGTATTATTTACATTGGTTAACCCAAGATATATGTACTATATTCATGGATGCGAACATTTGAGAAATGTTAGAGAAGATTGCAGAGTTAACTTCTGCTATGAGAGTTAGGAATCTCAACCTAGCAGTAGTCCTGAAAGTCAGAGAACTATTATGAACTAGCAGACAGCCCTCATAGCATGGCATGACACCTCAAGGTTAGCTTTCTAAAACTGCTGCCATTACATAGGTGTCATGGATGCTGACTGACAGTCAGTGGAGTTGCCAATCACTGCCATGGAGCTGAGTCTGGGCTGGGCCACCAAAGGTCTGCAGAGAACTGGGGTCCAGGAGCAGCTGCTTGATTCGGCAGATCCTCCTGGGCCCTGAGCAAGCTAAGAGATTGTGAGTTTAATCAGCCAGAGTCTGGGGACAGCAGTCATCAAGCACAGGGACATCACTCTGGAGACGGGTCACACCAGACTTTAGAGTGGACTCTGTCAGACCGAGGTTATCTCTTTTCTCCAGGGATGTGAGGAGGAATGAGAGCTCTTCTCACCCAACTGGAATCTTACCCAGGGAGGGAAGGAGAGAGGTGACTGGGGAGGCTACCAGAAACACCAAATAGTTTCCTTGTTACATTCTGCACTTAAGCTGAAATGACCCACATACACACAGACAAGCACAAGGGGTCAGGTTAAATTTATACTCGGACATTTGGTTATCAGTGTTCTTGCTAACTATTGAGTAGAGTCTTGGAAGAAATGCTGTATCAGAGCTGCACTAAAGCATCTGGGAAATAGGAAAAAAAATGACAGAAAAAATGCAAAAAGATGTCAGTCTCTCTAGAATGTGTGAGATCCTTCTTCCCCCTTCCCAGTCCCTAGTAACTGAGCATAATTTGCTCTTCTTTCTTTACTTTTCAGCTTTCCTTTACATTTTATTTATGTACTTCTTTTTAATAAGACTTGTCCTCATCTCTTCAAGGATAAAAATGAAAAATCACATTTAGCTAAAAATAAGTGGTATTAAAAATAGCTTAGGACGTTTTTCCAAATTAGACCGAGGCTCGTAATAATCAGGCTGTCAATTGGTTTTGCTCGGAAGAGGCCTCTGTCTGAATTCATTTGGGAAGTAAGTTCTCTGGAAAGTTTAGTATTGACTTTGGGGATGACTATGGAATATGAGAATGATAATAGCAGTGCAGTGGTATAGCTGGTCTGCCGAAAGAGGGCATCAGCTTGTTTTCCTGATTCCTCATGGTGTATGATGGGCCTTTTAGACATCCCCTTGCTTGGAAGGAGTTAGAGGCATCCCATTTTAATTGCTAGCTCATTGTCTCTTTCCACTGGTGTCGCTAAAGGAGAAATGTGTGTAGAATTCAAACGTTCACACTTGGAAGCTGTTAGTACTATGCTCTTCATTTTTGTAAATGCGGCAACTGACTGTTGATGAAAGACAACTTGAGTTTTACTTAAGCAGCAAATGTTGCTTTAGCTATTCCCTTCAATTAAATTGCGACCATCCTGTCCTAGAACACTCTTAGGGTCCTGAGCTT
Organism: Ochotona curzoniae; assembly: GCF_017591425.1. Lineage (NCBI taxonomy): Eukaryota > Metazoa > Chordata > Mammalia > Lagomorpha > Ochotonidae > Ochotona > Ochotona curzoniae. The sequence goes on along the minus strand of NW_024466502.1, from coordinate 51,070,805 downwards.
AGCAGTCCAGGAAAATGGCAGACTACACTTGAGGTGATGAGGAGGAGGACTATACTGCTGGTATTTATGCGGTACTTAGAATGTGTCAGGTGTTGTCTGATCATGTCAAAAGATCATCGAGCAAGTACTGTTCATCGTTCTCATAAAGTTAGGAGATTCTGAAGGAATCTTGCCCAGTGTCACCTGCCAGGAAGCCACAGAGCTGGGTAAAAAGTTAAGGATGAGGGTCAAATGACATAGTAGCCTTACACCTAAGCAGTGAAGTCAAGTCAAAGCTCTCTAATACCCTCCCCACTTTTTTTTGTCAGTCTAAGTGCATCAGGATCAAAAACTAAACTGTGCTAAAAGTCAAATCTGCAGAGAAATGCAAGGTCTTGTGCTCCTCAGTCTGACCTTTGCCCCTGTGAGTAGGGACATGGTGAACCAAGGATCCATTCCCTAAAGATCACCAACAGTGAGATGCACATTAAGCAGCACTGAGGAGACAGAAGGTTTGGGAGGGCCTATTGGGGTGGGGTGGGCAGGAAGACTTCTAAACTGTCGTAGGAAAGCTTTAGAGCCCTTTGTACCTATGAGGAGCAAATAACCCTAAAGAATGGTTGAGAGGCAGAGAAAGACGAGTGGTAGGCAGAGAATAGCTACGCTCACCTTATCAAGAGATACCCATGAGGCAGGAGGGGAAGATATTTTTGTTGCAAGGTATTAACCATGCCATCAAAGAGAGAGGAGGGCAGGAATATGTAGGCTAGAGTCAATTATGAGTAAAACCAACCACTCATATTTGTTTATCATTTTGTAGTCAGTACATTCATGTATACAATCACACCAGACTCTCCAGCAATAATTGTTGCAACCTGCAGGTCCTTTTATGTGTGGCACCAATGGAAAGCAATTAGTGTGTATAAATCTGAGGCTGCTTAGACTTCGAAACTAATCATCTCCCAGATGTTCTATTTATTCATTTGTCTTGATGTAAACTGAACATTGTGAATAGAATGGGGGACAGCAAGGGTTACAAACATAAAATACCCTCTGTCACTTCTACATACTGATGCTTGTTTTCCACGGGGCTACACCAGCATTGCTGCTTGCCACAGCTGGCAAATGGGTCACAGAACCTCACTTGGACATATTATTTGTTCATTTTTATAAGGGGAGCACATGGGGAACCCCATGGAGGAGTTTTCTTGTTCTTCCAAGCTGTTGAAAAATGCTCACAGGTTTGGGTCATGAGTGATAATGTAAGTCCCTTGGTAAAACCTGGGTACAGTTAGCTACCAATGATCCATGCTTGTATTAGATGGGGAGAATCATTCTCTCCCACCCATCTGTTAAGTTTCCTTTGAGCTCAGAAGGCATGGTTCTTTTCCCAGCAAAGCAGCAGGGTAAACCATCTTCAGGTTTCAGTTACTCACTGAAATGCTTCCTTCACAGGGAGTAGACTGCATGTTTCTCCTGCATTGCCGTCAAGCCAGATTAACAGCAAGGCAGTAAACAATATGAAGCTGCGATTATTTTACTGGCACACACGGAGCATCACTTCATTAAAACTGGCAGGTTTCCACTCCCAGCTTTATTTACCAAATATTGATGTGGACTGAACAGGCTGTCAGCAAGGGCCCAGTTCCCATCACTGTTGCCTAACAATGGTAAAATGTTCCAGAGACTGCCCTGCCCTAGTTGTGGCCACCTGCAGTGCTTCCTGTTGGGCAAATTTTGGCAGGTCAGAGAGCTGGTAGCCCCCATGAAACCACTTAGCCACCTTAACTCACTTTTCCCATAATTCCTCATAAGTTCCTCCCTTGATCCACAGTTGTCCTGATGATAGTTAGTGCTATTTATGCAAAGGTTTATTATCATACTCATTAAATGTAAAAGCTTACATAAATAAAATAGGGAACTTCCTTGGAAAATGGAATTAAAGACACATTTATTTTGATGCAAAAGTTTTTTAAATCTATGGACACTGTTTTCATAGTACATATTTTCCAAGAACTCTTTGAAGATCACTCACTTGCAAGGATTTCAAGTTTGGGACATCAAAATACATTGATTTTTTCATCCTATTTCTTTCACAAACTTTTTGAAATGCCCTCATATGTGGAAAGGTGTATGCATGAATCACAAAAGCATTCCCATTAGAAGGGAAACTATAGGCCAAAATTAAATAATCATATTTAAAACTGACAGTGTTGTTACTCTATTTGGTTCCTGACACATGAAATGTTTGCCCTTCTTACCTTTGCATATTTCAATTTGAGCAAAAACCCACCTCTTCCTTTGGAATCAAAAGCTAACATCTTAAATTTGTACCTGTGGATGGGGAGGTTTTCTCATGGCCTATGTAGACAAAACATACTTCCCAGGGGCTTTAGGAAAATGATTTCAAGATGTCTTGTTTTGTTCTGGGAGAGGGCACCTAATGAGTACATTTAAATAATCATTGAGTATGTATATTCAATACATATTATGATATTTCATCCACTACCTTTCAGCACATAGACTATCAATCCGAGACATTTTCCCAAGTGGCTTAAAATCTTTTATGGGAGAAAAAAATAATCTCTACTCTCACCTTTAAATCACCCTGTTGGTGAGTTTCAGAGCATTTTCACAACACTTGTCCATGGTGCTATTGAAACAGACAAAGATGGTTTCATTTTTCTCTTTGGCAAAGAAGCCAGGCTCTACCTAGGTTGTGCTGTTGGTTGTTAATGGAAAAAGCACCAAAATTTCTCTGTAGAACTCAGGACAAGGTAGCTATCTGCTCTTAACTTCAGTTACCTCACCTGTGACAGAATCAGGAAGTAAAAACTACCTGTTTAATAAAGCAATATTTGTAAGGTGCGTAGCACCAATCTAGAACACAGCAGGTGTCTAACAGACAAGCTATACTTAGACCTTAGAAGTTGTTCTTACCAGGGAAATCCACTCTTGATTCTTAGCTATTTCTGCTGTTATGGAAATAATGATGCCATAGTGGACCTGCTCTCTTGCCATTTTTCTGAGGTAATATTAGTATACCCTTGGCATGATCAATGGATTTTTGTTGTGAGACAATTAAATTGGTGTAGTGAACAGGACCTCTCTTTCCCTTTTTTCAGTCCATCCATCCCTACAAATGCACATTATTGTGTGTGTATATGTGCATGCACACATCTCTATAGATACTCCCAGATTCAATGTCACTTCAGTCCTGGTCAAGTTGCTGCACAAATGGAGACAGGTAACTCAGGAAGATGTCTCCCTGCAGGAGACCTGTGGCACTTGAGCGGTTGCTAGGTACTCTCCCCAGCAATGTAGAGAGTTAAGCTGAATCTTTGCTGAATCCCTCAGGAATGTTTGTTCGCAATATGGCAGTTTAGCAATAAATTGGGAAGGCTAATTAAATTGATCCTTGTGGTGGGGTTGACCACGGTGGGAGAAGGAAGCCAATATGTTGGGAGGCCAAAGAGAGGCACTCCTATCTCTGCTTCTGCCTCTGAATTCTCAGGAAAGGCTGTGTTTTTCAAGAAGAATTTGTGTGGTTTGGGGAAGTGATAAAAAGTGGTAGTGGGTTTCGTTGGGAAAATTCCAGGCTTTGGGGAATTTTTAAGTATAATGAAATAGATGGAGTATAATGGAGAAGAACATGGCTGTGCTAACTGCCAAGAGGCTAACATGAGAATTCATAATACAACCCCATTCAGTTGCTGAACTCTGAATCTAACAGATGTTTTCCATGAAGTTGCTCAGTCCTGAGAATTTGGCAAACAAACCATTTTCGGTTCTAACTAGTAAATACTTACGGAGCACTTCATCTATGCTAGGCATGGTACTGTCTAGAAGAGTATAGTAGTAACAGAAGTACAAGAGCCCTGTCTGCGTGGAGCTCACAGTCTAGTGGAAGATAGAAACTGAATAAGCAATGAGAGTGTGTTGAGCATTGTAAAAGGCAAATACATAGATTCAGACATCAAGGAGTACTTGAGAAGCAAAACATCCTGTTTTTATCAGGATGAACTCTGGATCCATTAAATACTGACTCTGCTATTTGTTAATTATATGAAGATCTTTCAAACGTTCGTGGAAAATGTATACTATAAAATTGTGCATGGACTTCAAAATGTTTTGTGCCAAAAAATTATCTTTTAATTATAATGTCCCATGAATTGCTTGAAGTACATCCACACATTTAGGTTGAACCACTTTTGTAAAATACAGGGGCAAAAATAATAACAGTATTTATTGAATACCTATAAGAGATAAGTGGATTGTTACATATAAATAATAAAATCAGTGTTTGACATGCAGTCAATACTCAATTACATAAGTTTCTGCATTGGATTCTTCCATGATCTAGTGGGTCAGTTTAAGAAAAATGTGCTTTTAACTGCAGCATGGTGACTTCAGAAGGGAAAGACAAACCACTTTAAGACTCAGCTAAGGTTACTTTTATCCCTGACAAGGTCTTGAGGATAGATTTTTGCTGAGAACTAGGGCAAAATCCCAGTTGTTATCTTTTATGCAGAAACAAAATCAACCAGGTCCAATTTTCTGACAGTCAAGCAAGAAGTACAATTTTGAATGTGAGGCCAACCCTGCAATCTTCAGAGCAGTTGAATAATCCAAAAATACCAATGGAAAGCCATTAACATGAGCAAGTGCAATGGGCAATATTCAAGAAATTGGTGTCAAGGGCAGGGCTCACTGAATTCTCATCCTAAATGTGACCAAAGGCATTTTTTAGAGGGAACAAAGGGTAATTAATAAAGATGGGTTATTGTTCTTGGCAGTGATTCTCAAGACACTCATGGGGGAGATGAAGTGGTGTTGACTAAGCCTTGAAGCTAAGCATTGATGAGGGTACCAGAAACCATCCGCACAGCAACAAATACTTCTCTATCATCTTGTAAATGGAGAGAGCAGAAATCTGTCAGCCTTTGAGTCTAAAGTTAGCAGAGTGCAAGCACAGTGTTTCTGAAAAGGAGGCAGCACCTTAGGGCAAGGAATTCAGAGGAATGCTAGGACACCCAACAGAGCTGCACAGCACCCAAGGCAGCCAGCAATTGCTGAGACTAGAAGTCCAAATTTCCACGTTCCAATGTAGAGTTCTAAGCATTTGCCTCCAGTTTTCGTCATTAAGAAGAATATGATAGATTCAGTGACATTGTAGGCTTCACAAGGACCTGAGACAGAAGTTAAACACAAATCACCTGCTCTGTACACAAAGCAGATTAAGTCTGGAGAGCTTCAGCATGTACATGGCAGAGCAGACTCAGAAACTCAGGTGCCACTTGTGGTCCACTCCTCCTTCTGATATCTTGCTTGACATCTCTAGGAAGATTTTTGTACCATTGCCAGGTTCTGAGTTGATCGTTAGCAACTTGAAAGCAAGGGCCTCTTTTGCGGCGAAATTCACAGTCAATTGATGCATTCTGCAGCATGGTTTGTTTTGGGCTACTTGATAGCTGATGGGAGTCAATGTTTAGGGTTGCATGGTTCTAACAATTAGGCTTTTCCGTGGAACAGCCTTCCCCCTCCACTTTTCCTCAGCCAGGATCCCCTCTCATCAGCATATCTGCCCAGCTTCAGATCAACACAATTGCAGAACTGCCCTGTTCCTCTCTCAGGCAGACCAGACATACCTCCAGCTCCAGCTGCACTTGAGACACATTTCTCACAAAACACGGCTCTTAACTTCATTTTTCATTGTTTTACCTAGCTTCCCATCAGCTCCCTGGGCTCAGGGACCAGGAGTTTCCACTGTTGCCCAAAATCTTGTCTACTTGTAAAAGGGTAGCCCAGCCCTCTGCTGAAAGCCCCCAGCTCAAAAAAGCAGATGAGGTGCTAGGGACGTGTGTGGTCCCCTTCTGTTTTCCTTCATTGTCTTTATGACTCAGAATGGAGGGTCCTAAACTGAGAGGGAGGGAACATTGTGACAGTAGGAAGCTTGGAGAGAGTGAGGATGGAGGGAGTGAGATGCTGAGATGTTTGTCTAAGAAGGCAGGGAGAAGCTGGAGTTGGGATGGGTAGTGACATCTCTAAGAGATTTTCAGGTCTACTTGAGATTAGGGATCACTGATTTCAAATAAAACCATCAGGAAGACTGGGTGATTCTATATGCATTCATTTGCAGCTGATTGAAAGTCAATTTTAAAGCTATTTAGGATTTTGCTGAGAAAGGGCCACTTGGGAGAGAAAGGCAAAGATATGATGGGAGAAATGCCAAGACTTACTCTAACAAGGGCCCAAGGGAATCTTTACTGGATTGGATGGAAGGAAGAAATGAGGCAGTTAGAAACAGCAGGGTCCACACGAGGGTTAAAGAGCTCCGGAGACAAGCCTGTTATTGGAGGAAGCGAGTGGAAAGTTGGAAGGAAGCATAAGTTCCTAGAGGATTGTCTCCTTGGAGGCTGAGGTGGAAAGTTCTATTTCAGTATTGCAGCCAAGAGTAACGTGGCTGTGGGTTCACAGGTCAGGAACCGAATGACCCTGAGTCTATGCTGGGGGGCCAGCAAGGCTTTTTTCCTCACTATCAGGCTCTCTCTGTCCCCTGTTTCTCAGCCTACTCCCATGCCCATTCCAGTGATAGCAGGAGAGAACCAGCAGGTCTCAGCCTGAGACTGCAGAGGAAACACGCTGCTGAGGGCAGGCTCAGGGTCCTGGAGCAAAGGAGGGGAGGCTCGGCAGGAACCAGACTTCAACCCCGTCACTGGCTTCCTAGCTAAGTGTCACTCACCTTCTTTTGTACATCAGGAAGTTACTTTAAGTTCACACAGCATGTAGTATTTATGGGGTGCTGGGATTTAACAGCAGTTCCTTCAGACTGTTGTGAGTGAGGAAATTGGGACACTGCAAAACATCCCCATTCCAACTGAAACAGATCCAGTATTTATCCATACAGTTGTTCAAGTTGGAATCTTTCCTACTGATCTCCCAAGATTCTAAGGCCAAAAGTGCTAAATAGTTCACAGCAGTGGTTTCCTAGAGCTAGGTTGTTCCTGGAGCTGTGCTTGCTTTGTGAAAAATGACAGAATAAAGAAAACATACTCTTTACAGACTCAGCAGAGGAATGGTTGTCTCTTACCCTGAGTATGTCCTTTACTTTAGGGACATTTGCTATTGATACCCTTTTATATTTGGTATTAAAATAATTACACGATAGGATTTAGCTTGTTTCAATGTCCTTTATTGGGAAAGAGGCACAGAACCTAGAGGAAATGAGACATGAATTCACAGCCAAATTGAATTTATTATAGATGAACAAATTTGCAAAGGGTGATCAACTGTTGGCATGTAGACAATGGGAAAACATGGCAGTGGTCCAGTGCTTCATCAGGGTGAGTCTAGCGCCTAAGGGTCTTAGGATTAGGGTTAGGGTTGAGCTGAGGTAGCTTTCCCCCAAGCATTTTCTATGTGGTAGATCTTGCTCCCTGGTGGCTGGGTGGTTGGACAGGAACACAGAGGGTTGGAACAATACAAGGTAGGGAACAATACAAGACATGAGGTAGACTGATCTTTTTTTTTTCTTTTTTATTTAAGAAATATTTATGTATTCATTTTATTATTCCATGATAGAGTTCTGTAGACTGTGTGATTTCTCATGCCCCTCCTCAAGTCTTTACTGCCCCCCACCCCTACAGTTTTCCCCATGTCATTACAATAGTATAGTCCTTCAAAATCAGTGTAAGTCCATCGTTCTGCTGTTTGTCTCCTGACATTGTAGGCATGGACATTGATAAAGAGTCCAGCATCATATTGTCAAGATACATTCCATGAGCTAGACTTCTCTTTTGGCATGCAGGGCAAGAGTCCCTGAGGGGACTGCCTTTGTTTACCATCCCAGGAGCATGTGGCTAAGCCTCATGTTCCTGCTTTATCTTTGTAACTAGACGCTTAGCTCTCAGTATGTTTTTGGCCTGACTGCCAATCTCTGAGATTAAGAGTCTGGGATTGACTTGTGTAGAGAAACCAGCCCATGGGAACCAGCTACAGGAAAGGGAGTTGCTCATACCCAGTTGCCAAAGCCCCTGAAGAGTCCACTCATGTCGTCCTTCCTGTGTGTGCAGATCAATGCCTCAGTTGGCTTTCTCTAGCATTTACCCTCCAAGGAGATTCACAATTGGCATGTTCTGTCTCATGCCCTTTAATACCAGGAGGCTAAAGCATCTATACTGCCTGACCCCAGGGCAGGATCTGCCAGCTGGAATTTCCAGAAACTTCAAAGAAGGGACATGGAAATTCTCAAGGCTGCTGCTTGTTGGGGATAATGAACAGGCTCTATTGCTTCCCATTAAAGGTTTGTGTACTGATGGCACAATTGTGAGTGTGCTCTCAGGGGTTTCCATGGGAAGTCAGTCAGTAGACCCACAGTAATCAGAAGTTTCCACACAGGTAACCCAAGGTCAGGGAAGTGTTGTTTTCCTGAGTCAGCTCTGGAACACTATGTTGGCCTTGCTGGTTGGGGCGTTGGGAGGGTTATCTCTCACCCTTGATGCTCATGTTGGCAAGGTCAGAGAATGATGAAATGACTTCTGCTAAGAGAAGGTCATTGAGTAACAGCTGTCTTAATGGTCTTCTTAAAACAAATTTCAGTAGGACTTGCTGATCTCGAAAGACTTTGTCCTATTTTAGCTTTTATACTTGACATCATTTTCTTGCCTTTATTGAAATCAGTATTTTTTCTTTTCCTTTCTCTTTCTGTCCAGGCCTCTTTCTGTTCAGTCTGTTCACCTGACACAATGTAGTGTGGCAGTTATGAACCTCTGCTATGCATTTCTGGGATTCTCATGCTGCCAATCACCCATAATGATCCATATTTGGCCCCTGAATACATTATGAATTTCACAGAAAATACTTTGCTCATTTGTGAATAGGAGTGACCACAGCATTCACCTCCCTAGTGTTGTTCAGGGGGTGGGAGGACTAGATGAGAAAGTACCCAGGGGTCACTGCCAGTGCTTACCTCATAGAATGTGCACAATGCATGTGTACTGTTATCATCACCTGGGAAAGGAGCAGAAGGTACAGGAAATGTAATACAGAGAATCATGTCACAAGAATCTACTAAACGTGGACAGCTGTCTTGTAATGACGTGGCAAGCTGCAGCTGAAGTCTTGGCCACCCGGGGCCACTGGTTTGCATCATTATTTAAGGTAGGACTTAGCCACCTGTCTTCTGGAAGTCCTTCCTGGGATTTCCAAGCGTGAGACAACCTCCAGATGACTGTCCCCTTTCGCTTGCCCACACTAACAACTTAACCAGGGACACCAGATCAATAAGACAGATAGTAACCTTTAGAGGAAAGTTGGGGATTTTTGTAAACCACTTTAAATGCACAAAGTCATAAAGTGTTCTTGCGATCTGAGGGGAAAAAAATGAATGCTGCTCTAAAAAACCTATACTTTATTCAACATACACAAATAGGAATCCTCTCTCTCTCTCTATATATATATATATATGCTACTATATATATATATATATATATATTGCTAAAACGGGTGAGCCTTCATGATAGGATAATTTAATTCATTGCTTAGATTCAGCAGCCAAGTTTTCCTTTGAATAGTAATGGAGTAACTGAGAAGAAAAGTCACATTTGCTAACAAGTAAATGATGCCTGAGCTACAGTGGTCCTATGATGGTTCAGAATATATAACAGGCTGACTCCATGCACATGTGCAAGGCCTGAGATGAAACACCTTTGGAAAGCTTTGATGTGGTAGATGACCTTGAGCAAGAATTGCATTCCTTATGCGGGTTCCCATTAGCAGAATTGTTCACTAATCTGAAAACTCACTGGTCCCCGGCTTCAATATCATCCAGAAAATTTCACCAGAAAACGGCATGCTGGTGACATTTGTTCACTAGCCCAAAATAAGTCAACGCTTTAATTTACCCTTAGTGCTTTTATCCTTCTTTGAGAATGTTGACATTAACTTTTAAAGCAAGTGAGTTTGGCTCACATAAAATCATTGCAGATACAAAACTCTAATCAATAAGCTTTTACTGTGAAGAAATGCTTTCTTTCCAAAGAAACTGCAGCATCTTCACATCAGTGAAATGCCAATAAAATGGCCCTATCAAATGATATAAAGCTTAGACTTGCTGTTTGATTTGAAAAGGCTTTGCAAGGTAAAAAAAAAAACAGTGAAAAGATCAAGTAAATGGAACTTCAAACACTTTATCTAGAACTCTATATGGTTTAAAGAGAGGATTGAGTTGGTAACCCACAGGGAAAAAAACAGGGCTTTTTTTCTTTTCCTAAACTGATACTCAGCAAATCATGTGTTCTTTTAGGACTTAAAAAATGGGAAATCTGAAAAAAATAAGATAGTTTATTTTAACTACAGCATGAAAAATCCAAAAATAACGGACAGGTTATTATTTCTGTGGGTTATCTGTAACAAAATGGAACTGTGGTCATATCATGTAGGGAATCCTCATATTAACTTTCCAGAGCACATTAGCATAAAAACTTTGAAGGACTCCATAGAAAGGTTGCTTAACTCTGACCCAGATTTGCCGTGATTGTCTGCCTGTAGGATCAGTTTACCTGAAAGCTATGCACATCAAGAAGTATTTGCCTGATGAACAGTCAGAGTCCCGGATTCTGCAGATCAGAAGGAGGAGTCCTGGGTGCTTACAACTCCTAGAGGAGTCACATGGGTAGGGAAGCTCTTAACCTTTCACAGCCATTTGGTTCTAAAATTCAGCAAATTCCTGCTTTCCCAGAGTACAAATAACTTCTTAGCTTCTTTTACTTTCATGAAATAGGGACAAGATATAGGGTTTCTACAACACTAATATTGAATATTAGTGTATATGGATTAATCAGGATGCTGTCTTATCATTTTATAGGGTATAGGAAATTGGGAGTGAATCTGTCCTATTGCCAAGGGATACTCCCTATGTGTGCCTGGCTATAGGAGAGATCTTCAAAATGTTATTCATCAATTTCAACGTATTTTTGCATCAGAATAGACTTATTTGGTTCCATTTTACTCCCCCTGTCCCCAGTTTGTTTGAAGCTCCTTCGTATCTTACACATAGTCACCTCTGACATGGGACAAAGACCAAAGTTGGAATGGATGAGGGAACTTCAAGATGTTTGTAGGAAAATAGAATTAAAGGAAAAGTTTATTTTGGTGAAAGATTTCTAAACCCATGCATAGTTTTTTTTTTTCAAATTCATATTTTTCTTGACCTTTTTGAAAACTCAGTAAGGAGCTCTAAATCTGATGTGCACAAATCATTTGCAGAAAAAGAAATAAGAGAGAATCACAGGGTTTTTTGGGGGCCAGCGGGAGAGGGAAGTCTAATTCCCACTTAAAAACCGAGAGAATTCTGTTTTCTAAAGGGCTCAGGACTCTTCTTGCAAAACAGGTACAATACGTGAAAGCCACAAGCAGGGAGAGCCCGAGACTTTTCTTTCAAGTTCACAACTTCCCTCATTTTGGGTGAGTGCCCCACGGCTGTTGTCCCTGGGGTGTCTCCTGTGGTTTCTCTGTCCTTTCCTCTGGCAGGAGCTTGTCTCAGGTGGGTGTCTGGGATGGGGTCTCCTGCCAGCATCCTCCTGGCCCCCTGCCTCTTTCAAACCACACAGCAGCAGCCATCTGGAGCTCTTTCTGGTAGTTCCAAGAAAGGACTCAAAGGTGCTCCATTCTTTGAGATGGAGCCATGGCCAAGTCCATTCAGAAGATTAGGTGGCTGCATCAATGGCCTGTTTTTGCTGTTTGATATCTGCCAGTCACTGCTGTAGGTAGCAGATATGATGAAGTGAATGAGGCTGTTTCTACCCTTATAGACTTTTTGTTCCATAAGGAAGAAAGTCACACTCAGCGATGATTTAAATTGTCAAAACAGGTGCTGCAATAGAGATTGAAACAGAACATTATGGTTATTGGATGTAGCTGGGATGCTTCCTAGTCCCAAGGCAAATTCCTCTGCTGGAACATGGGCTGCAGCTGGCGTACACATGTTCTCTGGAAGGCAAGACTTGTTTCCTTTTTGTGTAACTGCCACAGCCCCATGCCCATGATAAGTAACATTTTTCTGTCCTGAGGCCTGGTACTCATTCAAAGCCTAGGAAAAGGTAGAATTCTGTCTTCAAAGGATTCTATCCAGCTGTGTTCCAGGGCTGGCTCAGATTTGCCAGGTGCTTATCTGTTCCTTTTCTTCAGGCAAAAGGAAAAAAGCACTTATTCAGAAGTCCATCACCACTGACATTGTAAAGAAAAATTAAACATCACTCAGTGTAATGGCAACGTAATGTTCAGTTGTGTGTCATTCCCTAAGGGTTTAAAGGTAGTTGTCAGAACATGATGCTCAAGATAAAATAATGAAACTTGTAAAAACAAAGAATCAGAAGCTAGATATACAAATAATGGCCACTCCTTTTTTAAAATAAAAAATTATTTATTTGAAAGACAGCTAAAACGAGAGGGAGAGAGAGAAAAAGAGAGAAAGAGAAAGAGAGAGAGTTTTTTTTTTTTTTTTTTAAATCTGTTGGTTTATTCCCTAAATGGCTGCAATGGTTGGGGCTAGGCCAGACAGAAACCAGGATCCGAAGTTTCATTCTGACCTCCTGCATGGATGCAGAGACCCAAGCTCCTGGGCCAGGTTCTGTTGCTTTCCCAGGCACACTAGCAAGCAGCTAAATGAGAACAGCCAGGACACGTAGTGGTACCCACATGGGATGTTGGTGTTAGAGGTGATAACTTTACCATCTATGCCACCATGCTGGCTCTGCCACTCCTTTAAACTAGATATGAGAACATAGCTTGACACAGATTCCACACAAAACTGAGTGTCTCTGCTTCGATTATAACATGCTTTTTACATGTTATAATATAAATGTAATATAAAACATGCTTCTTACTTAAAACAAAACCATTTAGAACAATCACCCATCTTATTTCTCTGACTTCGACTGCAGCAGATATTTTTTTTAACATAACAGCCTTTTTATTAATGATTAATTCTCAAGATTATAGTTGATAACCAGCAATGTACTGGAGAGTTCAGCTGAATAGTCTCATTTACTCCTCACAGTTCTTTTAGATATGTTTTATGATTATGCCTATTATACAGATAACAAAAACACAAGAACTACAGATATTTAAAGTTTGCCAAAATTTTTTTTCCAGAAAGTAAAGGAATTTGGGAAATTAGAATTTTTATCCATTCTGCAGCAGATATTTTAATGTTTCTAAAAATAAAGTATCTTTCTAGCTAATGTTGAGCAATAGGTATCTCTTGGGACAACTGGCACAAGTGCCCCAAGACTGGGGACAAAACTAAGCACCACCTAAAGAAGAACAATGCGCTGGGCAGCCTAGCTGCCAAAGCTAAGATCGGCCTCAACCACATATATATGGTGTGTGTCAGAGGAGGCACCAAGAAGGACGATGTCCTGATGCTAGATCCGGGGACCTTTTCCTGGGGTCCCAGAGTGTTTGATGGGGTCTCGGTGCCTGTAATAACATCCTGGTCTGCATCAAGACTCTGGTGAAGAACTTCCCGGTGCTTGTTGACAGCATACCCTACCATCGGTGGTACAGAACCCACTGTTCGCACTGCCGCTGGGCCGTAAGAGGGCCAAACTGACTCTCAAGGATAATCAAAGAAAATCCAGAAGGAATATGATGGAAGGACAAAGAAAGTCCGTACCAGCAGTCTTGTGGAAGAATAGTGCCAGGGGGAAGCTTCCTGCGTGCGTGGCGTCAGGTCGGGCCAGTGTGGCAGAACAGTGTTTGAGTGCTAGAGGACAGGGAGGTGGAGGTCTAGCTGAGGGGAACCAAGTCCCCGAAAGTCTTTTGTTGTGTAATAAAGATGTTCATGATTTTATTTAAAAATAAAAATGAATCTATGCAGTGTCACAAAAGCAGAACTTAGAGGAAATCTTAGCATTAAGCACATATATTGGAAAAGAATGTCTTAGATTACTGGTCACACTTTACACTTTAAGAACAAAAATAGTAAGATCCAATAAGAATCAAAGTAAGGACCTTGAAGGAAATAATAAATATTTGGGGAGAGAATCAACAGAATAAAAAATAGAAAGGCCATAGAATAAAATCAATGGAACTAAATACCGATTGCCTTAAAAGTTCAATAAAACTGATTACCTTTTATCCAGAGTAATCAGAGAAAAAGAGAAGGAAGACACAAATTAGAAGTTTCAGGAATAAACAAGAGGCATCAGTATACATTCAGTAGATATTAAAGCATAGCAAAGGAATTTGGTGAACAAAATTTACGTCAATCAATTTGGCAACCTCAAATAGATTTTTAGTTAAAGCTTACCGGCAAAAAAAAAAAAAAAAAACCCACTGAATATCCGCATAATAAATGATAAATTCCACCAAATAGTTAAGGAAGAAATAATATAAATTAAAACAATTAATCGAAATAAATTGAAAAGGATAAAATAACTGCCAATTTATTCTATGAAGTCAGCATTACACCAAAACCTCATAATAATATTACAAGCAACAACAAGTATAGTTCCGAATCCCTTTTGAGCACAGATACACAGAATTTTTACAAATTTTGTAAAAAAAAAAAAAGTTTAAATATTTATTCATCTTTTTTATTGGAATATTAGATTTACAGTGAGAAGAAGATATAGAGAAAGATCTTCTGTCTGCTGATTCACTTGCTAAATGTCTGACATGGCCAGAGCTGAACTGATCTGAAGCCAGGAGCCAGGAGCTTCCTCTGGGTCTCCTACATGCTTCAGGGTTCCAAAGCTTTGGGCCATCCTCCACCATCTTCCCAGGTCACAAGCAGGGAGCTGGATGGTAAGTGGAGTAGCCAGAACAGGAGCAAGTATCCACATGGGATCCTGGCTGGTGCAAGATGAGGATTTAGCCACTAGGCTATGGCACTAGGCCCAAAATCCTGTAAAATTTTTTAGCATCAACTGCAAGAAGAATGTAAAAATAAGCAGGCACCATGACCACACAGAGTTTATTCCAGGAATGCAAGGTTGAAATAAAACAAAAACCGTAGTTTGCCATGTTAAGCTAAATGTAAATTGTATAGTCATCTTAATAGACACAGATTTGGAAAAAAAAATGAAGAGAAAATCCAACATTCATTTCTTTTAGCAAGTGTGAAACAAAAATAAACTTCCTGGGCTTTATCAAGGAAATGAACAAAAAATATGCAACAAGTATACTTAAAAGCAAAAGATGGACCATCTCTTTAAGCTCAAAAAATAAGAAAATTATGGCCACTCTTCGAAAGATTATACTGAATGTTTTAGCAGGACAATAAAGCAAGAATAAAAGTAAAAGAGAGACATCTCAATAGGTAAAAAAAAAAAAAAAGGGCTGTCTGGAGACAAAGTGATGAACTGTATAAACATTCAATGGAATTGACAAAAAGCTGCCAACTAAACTAGTAAAGGAGGGAGGCAATGTTTCAGGGTATGCAGTCAACATATAAAAATCTATTGCATTTCCACATCAAAGTACTAAAGTATTGGGAATGGAAACAAGTTACACTTACAATACTAAGTGTAAATCCAGGTAAAAGGGATGTGAAAAAGCTGTACACTCGAAAATACAAAGCATCAGGGAAAAATCAAAGAAAATCTAAATAAGTATTTTGAAAATCAAACAAACAAAAAATGTTCTTGACTTAAAATATCTAATTTCAAGACATATTTTAAACCAACAATAATTAAAACTGTTGGATTTAAAGCCTAAATCTAGACAAATAAGTCAAATGAACAGAATACAAAGTTTATAAAAAATGAGACCTTATATATTCGTGTAACTAGGTTTCAGCAAGGTGCGAAATCCAAAAGGGAGAAATAATAGTTTTCTTTAAAAATTTGATTTGTTTTTAGCATAAATAACAATTTTATACACTTATGAGAAACAATGAGATGTTTACATTTTAGAGTGCCTCAATAAAGCTAATTAAATCTCATCTTACATAATTATCATTTTCAGTGGTGTGAACATCTGCTCTTTGATTTTATATCATGCATTATTATTAATTATGGTCACCATGCTATGCAAAATATCAGTAAAGCATATTCCTCTTCTCTAGCTGAACTTTGTATCTGTTATTTGACATCTGGCCTTCACTACCCCCTGCCGCCCCTAGCTTCCAGTAACCACCATTCTGTTCTTTATGTCTCTGTGCTTGTTTCGTTTAGATTCTACTTGCAAACAAAGTAGTTCAGTATTTGACTTTTTGTGCATGGTTTATTTCAAAGAGCATTGTATCGTCAAAGTTTATCCATGTTATTGCAAATTCCAGGATAATTTTCTTTTCTAAAGTTGTGTAGTATTCCTTTGTATCTATATACAACAATCCAGTTCATTTATGTGAGAAATCCAATGTAAGTAAACCCACAAACAGAATATGGATTACTGGTTCCCCGAGCTGAGGGGTGGAGGAGTGGGGAGTAAATGCTGAAGGAGTGCAAGGCCTCCTTTTGGGGTGATGAGAATGTTTTGGAACTAGATAAAAAGAAGCGATGGCTGTACAAATTGATAATTTAATAAATGCCACTGAATGTTTCACTTGAAAGAAGTTTAAATTTATGTTATGTAAAGTTCACCTCAAAGTTTTCCTCTTTGTAGTGTGACACAGTACCTGGATCATCATAAATAATTTTAAATTAGCCATCAGTATTTTATTGTAACTTTGTTTATAATAGCAATATGAATATGAAAAATAAAAAGTTAAGTTTAAAATTTAAAAAGTAACACAAGTGGGAAAAAAGGCATCACTGATTAAAAGAAAAAATACGGAATATCTGTATTTTGGAGTATTTTACAGTTTGTGTAAGGATATACAGAGGGGTATTTAGTAATCTTGGAAAGTAATTAGTGTACTTTATATTCAACTCAATGGTGATGTTAACTCTGTAAAAGTCCAAGTATTCTGTTTTCCAAACTAGAATATTGCAAATTCACATTGATTCAGAATTAAATGTATTTTCAGGTTATAGGTTAAATTCAAATCTAGAAGATAAGACTTAGAATCTGATCTGTGCAATTTGTGTTTTGCTTTCTCAGGTTTTATTTCCTGAGGACTCGTCTTTAAATCCGGCTCCCCAGGCTGTCGCTGTTCATCCATAGCTCCCAAGAGATGCCCACACCTCCTGTGTTGTGATTACCCCTGCATCTGTCTCATTTCCCCTGATGGACCAGGGCTGTAACTTACTCATATTTACAATTCCTAGGCATCTGGCAAAGAGATCTACTCTGACCACAGATCATAAACGTTTATAAAATTGAATGGAATTTCTGGAACAGATGGGGAAAGCGATTCAGATGGAAGGACATAAGTGCAAACAATTCCCGGGAGTTCCTGTATTAAACAGACAGGACCTTGCCCTCTGCTTTGTGGATGCTGCCACATGCTTATTTTACACAGCATTCATCACCGCTTAACCAGACAGACAACAGGCCAAATGGGATTGATTTACAGCTTATGGACAAATCTGCATTAGTTTTTATGACTTTTTACTCTCCCCTTTTTCTCTTTAGCAGGCATGCATATGTACAACTCTGTTCCTATTCATATAATCTAACCATCAGATTCTTAGACATCCTAGTCAACTTACCTTTCTATATATGAAACACAGGGGCCATGGTCCACAAATTCAAAATCGGCAGTCCTTAGATTGCTGCTTCCATTTCTCAGGTATACACTTGAACGAAATCAGATGACATCGAAGTTTACAAAGCTGAATTTTTCCTCAAATAAAAAGTTTTCACACATATGCATGCAGTGCAGAAGTGAATCAGGTTTAGGGGTACAAGTTGAAAATCGGTACCAAAACATTATTGTATTTTAAATTGGTGCCTGTTAATACATCTCTTACTATTTGCCTTATAGTACCAGAACCAGGAATACTAATAACACAATTGCTTCTCCATCACTGCACCTCCTGTGCATGTTGCACTGCAGACCTGTAGGCC
The DNA here is from genome assembly GCF_017591425.1 of Ochotona curzoniae. Taxonomy (NCBI): domain Eukaryota; kingdom Metazoa; phylum Chordata; class Mammalia; order Lagomorpha; family Ochotonidae; genus Ochotona; species Ochotona curzoniae. Next base: position 51,052,871 of record NW_024466502.1, on the reverse strand, counting down.
AAACCACCAGCCCCGAGACCAGCTCATAAACGACTTGTGACTGTAGCTGTGATCAGCAAGAAATACCCCATCAAATACTGTTACTATAAATATTTATTCTAATATTTAAAATGGAAAAGTTTTAGAGTTTGTTCATTAGAAATCCAGCAAAAAGCACACAGAGAGCTTCCATCCACTTCCCCAAAGCCCGAAAAAGCCAGAGCTGATAGAGGCGGAAGAGAAGAACCCAGAACTTCAAGTCTCCCATCTGGCAGCAAATGTCCAAATACTTAGGCTGTCACCTGCTTTCTCCTAGGGTATACAACAGCAGAAATTTGGAAGTGGAAGTGAAACCATGGTCAAAACCCAGGCACTCCAACATGGGGTGCAAGTGACGCAAAACTTTGTTGAACCAAATACCTGCACCTGCACAACTTTTAATGTGCCTTTGAGGATGTTCTTTAACTCAAAAGTTAGGAAAGGAAAACAAAAGGAGTTTTACAGTTCAGAGTCAGGAAAACTATTGAAACATACTTTGAGCAAGAGTTCATCTCCAGTCCTGTGCGACTCCCACACTAACTGAAGATGAATAACTAATGCTGGGAGTTCTAATGGCATCTGAATCTGCCTTGGATCCTTGAGAGCACATTTCTACCTCTTTGGCACAGCGCTGCTACGAGCATAAAATGAGATAAGTCACACAAAGGCACCAGTAGCCTGCACATAATAGGCATTCGGGAAACATTATCCTTTCGTTGCTATTCAACTATGAGTAGCAGAAAAATTGTGAAATGAAAGAAAATTCCACTTGAGTTCACATGGTTTACTCTGTGCAATTAGTATATGATTTTTATAAATAGACAATCAATTTCTTCCTACAACACTAAATAAGCATTAATCAAATATTTAAAGAGTACAGGTTGTCAATGAGCATTAAATTGTTAGCCTTTCTGGAGTGCCCACATGACTCAGCCTAACCCTAACTGCACTTACTGTGACTCACAGGAAGAAGTAACTAATTTTTCTCAAAAACCAATTAGGGCACACTTAAACAGAAGAATGATGAAGTTGTGCCTGTCTTTGAAGGACTACGCTATTGTAATAATACAGAGGAAATCAGTAGGGAAGGGGGTTGAGGGAAGGGGAGAGGGAAAAATCCAGGAGCCTAAGGAACTGTATCATAAAATAAACAAATTTAAAATAAAATTAAGTTAAAATTTTAACAATCACCAACAGAACAACTTGTCAAGAGAAAGCACACATCTGAATCACTTTGTACAGGGCCTCTATCCTGTTATGCCCCCAGCACAATGAGCCATTGTATCCACCCAAAGCATCAGTTCCATGTTGTAGGTGCACTGAGTTTAAGATCCAGAAAGAAGGCTATTTTTTTCCTGATTCTTGAAAGATCCCATCATCATCATCATCATCATTATTGTTGTTAGATGCTTTTATTTCATTTCCTCAGCATTTACCACAGCAATCCTGGAGTTGATTCGTGTGAGCTTTCACCAATAACAGCCTCTGGCTTTCTGTGTCCACCTGATAAACTTGGATGGCAATTTGAGCTAGGTTCAATTAAATTAGTATATTTAACAGTGCTTTTGAAACTGTAAAAATGGTGTGTTATTTTTTGGAGAATGTCTTCTCTATCTCATTCTTCAGCACTCACACATACTTCACAAACACACTTTCTTCAAACTTTCATACAACAGTGTGTATGGACAAGGATGTATGGAGTTGAAATTGTCATTTACTGTTCCTTAGAATGTAAAATATCATAGCCACTTTGGAAAGCAGTCTTGTTTGTCTTTTAAAACTAAATATATACCTACCAGATGACAATGTTGAAGCAATCCACTCCTAGGTGAGAAGAGACTCCACAAGAAATAAAAAGCATATATGTATACATATGTATACAAAGAGATAACTATACAGATGCTCGTAATAGTTTTATTCAGCTGTCATTCATTATAGGAAAAAATGGAAGCAACATAAATGTTAATCAGCAGATGAATTGATCAGAAAATTGTCCCAGAGCTATACAGTGGACCATGCTTAGCAAGAAAAATGTTGATACAGCCAACAATAACATGTGCTAAGTGAGAGTAACCAGACACAAAAGAATACAACCTGTATCTTTCTATAGGTAAAAAAGTAAAATGAATCTATTCTAGTGGAAAGCAGATGAGCATCTGCCTGGGCCTGTGGCTAGAAACATCGACTGCAAACAGCAAGCAACTTTCTACAATGACAGAAGTGTTTTGTGTCTTGATTGTCATGGCAGCTATCTAAGCCTATATTTGTCAAAACTAATCACATTGGATGTTTAAAATGAGAGGATTTTATCACATCATGCCATGACAGTTAATTTTTTAAAAAATGGAATAACAACTTGAACAAGCACTTACGAAAACAGGATCTCCAAATGGCCGATAAACATATGGAAATGTGCTTATTATTCATCAGGGAAATGCAAATTAAACCACTATGAAATGCCACCACACACCCACCAAAATGGCCACAATTCAAGTGCCTGACAAATTTTGACAAGGATGTGGAACAACTCATGAGACATGAAATGGCACAACTACTTTGAAAAAACTGTTCAGTAACTTTCAATACATTTTCAATAAAACTAGATATTAACTACATTATGAGCCAGCAATTCTACAAATTCTACTTATTTCCTGCAAGAAAAATAAGTGCCAATGACCACCAAAGGATAAACAAAAAAATTTCACAGTAGCATATCAATTCCAAACTTGACACAATCCAAATGCAAGGTAGGAAAAGAATGAGTTAATCAGTAATGCTAGAAACACATTCTCCCAAGTTAAGATGCTGATTTGCACATCCACATCTCATACCTGAGTGCCTGGTTAGGGCCCTGATCTCATCTTGATTCCCCATTCCTATAATGTGTATCTGGAATCAGCAAGTGATGGCTCAAGCTCTTGAGTCCCTGTCACCCATGTGGGACATCTGAGTGGAGTTAGAGGCTTCTAGCTTCTGTTTCCTGACCCTAAGCTGTTGTGGGCATTTGGAGAGTAAATCAGTAGATAGGAAATCTGTCTCTTAAATAAATAAATAAATAAATAAATAAATAATAAATAAACCAGGACTTCCTTAAAAAACAGTTGTGGCATATTCAGACAATGAAACACTAAATGGTAATATAAATATAACTGAGTAATCTACTAGCTCACATAAGGACATGGATGATTTTCACAGATATTATGCTACATAAAGAAACTATACACCAATATGCTATGTGAATCCATTGGTTCAAGAACAGGTAAATCTAACCAGCTTAGAATAGTTATTATGGGCCCCCGGCATGATAGTGTAGTGGTTAGAGTCCTCGCCTTGCACGCCCAGGATCCCATATACGCACTGGTTCTAATCCCAGGAGCCCTGATTCCCAACCAGCTCCTTGCTTGTGGCCTGGGAAAGCAGTCGAAGATGGCCCAAAGCCTTGGAACCCTGCACCCGTGTGGGAGACCCACAAGAAGCTCCTGGCTCCTGACTTCGGATTGGCTCAGCTCCATCCCTAGCAGCTGCTTAGGGAGTGAATCATCTGACAGAAGAACTTCCTCTCTGTCTCTTCTCCTCTCTGTATATCTGACTTTCAAAAAAAAAAAAAAAAGAATAGTTATTACCCTTTGGAGAGATATAGTTTGGGAAGGGACACGGAAGAACCTTGCTGGATGCTGGACAACTCCTGTATCTTGCAGTGTGCACGGCTGTATCACCAGAACACAGATAGTAAGTCATCAAGCTCTCCATTGGACCCCAAGGCACTTCACAGGCATCACCATGTGCCAATCAGTTTACCACCATCCACCGAGACATGCCTTCTGCTGAAACAAGAGAAGACACGATGGCGACAGCAGCAAAGTAGAAACTCTGGATTTGTTTGTACGGACCTTATTTTTACTCATCAATGCATAGTACCAAGAATAAACAACGCAAAATATTTATTTTTTTATTTTTAACAAACCCAAAGATTTCTCTAAGACTCAGTTGGAAAGATTCTGAAACAGCATTTGGATTCAAAAGGTCCAGGCAGTGAAGAAAATTATCAACCGTATTTTTACTAAACCACCTTGTGCCACTTATATGCCTGCAACATTCTTACTTGATTTCCTTGATAGGTTCAAATTAATTTCAAGGTGACAGGCACCTTGCCTCAAAATAACTGAATTTCCTCAAGGGAGGTGAAAGATCGTTTGTAAGCCAAAGTTGGCAGATGTGAATAGCAATTTTAACCTACCAAAAAAATCATGGCTATCGGGAAATTCAATCTCCGGTCTTGTTAAAGAGCTGACAGAGCCTGGGGAAGGAATGCAGATTGGGAGAGAACAGATTTCTGCCTATCAAGAAAACCACAGCAGGAGCTCATGAATATTGATTGTGAACCTGCTCTCTCCTTACAGAGAACTGCAGACGTCAAGGCCATCCATGGTACAGGGCGGAGAGCCTGTCCCTACAGGCTGCGGCTGCGAGATTAGAAATAGCTCATCAGCTTGCAATCTAGACCTATTTCTTCAATTTGACATCGTGTTTCTAGGGAGAGAACCCATTTCACAAATTGTTGATGGACCCTATTTTGGGAACTCTAAGTTGGCGCTTAAGCAGAAAAGGATTTGCCACATACTAAGTACTCAAAAACTTGCTTACTAGAAAAATGTAAACAGAACGGAATGTCATATCTAGCTTATTTAGTGGGTGGAGTAGATTACAGGAGATCACTGGAAAGAGGACAGAGAGTATGTTCTGAAAGATAATGTCTGAGTATTTCTCCTTCCCCCACTTTTTTCATCAATTACCAGGACTCTTTTGTGGAACATGTAGTCAGTCTGTCCCTAAAGAAAATGGCAGATCTCCTAAATTAGGATTTTTGTTTTTTGATCTTCCCAGGAAATCTATAATCTAATCACTGATTTGATTACCCAGGACAGAATTAGACCTTCCTCTTTCAAGAGGCCTGTTAAATGGAAGCCAGGGCTCATACTGCACACATGGTGAGTGTTTCAAGTCACAGTGTTGGTGAGGAGCTATTAGCAACTTATTATACTGAAAAATTTCCATTGATTGCACATCAAATAGGAAAAGGCCTAGATGGAGATATTTACCACCAGAGGAAAAAGTCATCTTTCTGACTTCTTGCAAGAAATGAATAAAAACTGCAGTTTTAAACTTTCTCGTATTTAAGCACCCATAGTCCTTCTACAAATCAAATGATGATTGAGCAACCTGTCTCTTATCCCGGAGGAACTGACATTGGCAAAGGGAAATGTGCTCTGTGTTCATGCTTTCCGGGGTGGGGGGGGGAGGAATATATATATATATATATATAATATCTGTCCTGGCCGTTTCTTTTAGCAGGCCTCAGGTCTGAGAGGAATTACTCTTTTAAGACTTTCATTAATAAAAGGGTGATAAAATGCAATATCTGAAAGCACTGGAGGCATGATTTGCTTGTGCCATGTTCCATGCAGCAATGAAAGAACCTTTGCCTGTGTGATGCTGATTTGCTTGCAGATGGAGATATGTAGTAGAAAGAAAGTCGTTGATTGGTAAAGAGATTCCCGCTGGGCGGCTGAAGAGAACACATGAGAACCGCTGAAAACTCTGCTCCTTTGCGGTCAGATTCCCATTTAGCTCCAGATCTGAATATACTGCTAAGAATGCCCGTGAACAGATAGTCTCAACTCTCCTTGTCTGTGCTGCAGGAACCACTTCCAGAGAGTCATCCATGCTCAACTAAAACCTCCACACCTCTGCAAGGTTGTACATATCCCCACTGAGAAAACTTCCTTATCAGACAGATCATCCTGATTGGCTCAAGCCTCCTGCCTGCTGGCTGCTTCCTTTCTCAACCCGCTTATTCTCAGTTTTTCTCTCTGAACTTTGAACACATTTTGGTGAGTTTTTTGGTACATTATTTTCCCACAAGTCCTCTTGGTGGTTTCAACCATCTCTTGAAAAATGTTTCTCCCCTCTCAGCCATCTTGTCCTGCAGGCTCTCATTTTCTAAGTATGCATTTTACACTGAGCTATGCAAAGTTACAGCAATGTTTCAGTGCAAAATTCAAAAATAATATCAATGCTGGTGACTTGAAAACCATTCTTCTACTAATATAATAAAGGCATATATATATATATAGTTGAAATGCACATTTACAGAGAGAAAATCTTTCTTCCATCAGCTGATTCATTCCCCAAATGGTTGCAATAGCTAGAGCTGATCTGATCTGAAGTCAGGAGTCCAGACTCTTCTCTGGTTCACCCACGTGGGTGCAGGGTCCCAAGGCTTTTGGCCCTTTCTCCACTGCTTTTCTAGGCTGAGAGCAGGGAGCATAACGGGAAGTGGAGCATCCAAGACTTGAACCAGAGCCCATATGGGATCCTAGCACTTGCAAGAGGAGAATTAGCCATTGCACTGGGTTTCATAAGGAGATTTTTTTTTTTTTTTTGTAATTTTAGTGATTACATTAAGCAAAACCCTCAGTTCCTTTTTCACAGAATCTGTTGCCCAGTAGCATTTCCCCATTCTGTATTTGGGCAGTTAAGTTGTTAAAGGTAAACATACATGAGAACATTTAGTTTTGCCTACTATTCCAACCTGTCAAGACTATTTTGCTTCCTGATTTTATCATCAATCATATTCACTAGCTTTTCCAATATTCTGTCATCTCCATACTTGATAAACATGTCTGCTCTGTCTTCATCAAGTCACTGATAAAAATGTCTAAAAGAACGGAGTTCAGTAATTTGTCTCTAGAGATTGTCCTTCAATTTCATGAGCTTTTCCACCAAATATTTCTGAGCATCTACTACATATCAGAAACTATGTCAATAAAAAGGAAACAAGCTGAAAAAACATATAACGTCTCTGCTTGTAGAAAATGTTCTGTTTAATACATAATATAGTGCTAGAGCTATTTTTGGTTAAGAACTTTTCAATTTATTTTTTTTAAAAGACAGAGGTATAGCGAGAGGGAGAGACAGGCACAGAGAGAGAGAGCTTCCTTCTGGTAGTTCACTCTTCAAATTGCCACAGCAGCCAGAGTTAGGCCAGGCTGAAGTCAGGAATCAGGAACCCATCCGTATATCCTATGCAGATAGCAAGGATCCCTCATCTTCTGCTCTTTCCCAGGCATCTTAGCAGGGGGCTAGATCAGAAGTGCAGCAGCTAAGACCTGAAACAGCACTCTGATATGAGATGTTGCTGTTCAACTGGGCTTCGCCAGCTATGCCACAACACAGACTCCTATCTGTTAAAGCTTTTTAAGCATCATTGATTCTGTGAGACAGTGATTCCTTTCTGCCACATTGTGCATCAGAATATCATGGGAGACGTAATCAAATACTTAACTAATAGAGTAAATTTCTGAGGGACCCTAATGCCTAAAACATTATCAAGAGATAAAATAAAGCTAGTTTAAGGAAAATTGGTAAAACTTTAAGACCTCAAGCTTTCTAGTCTATACCTTAATTTTGATTTCTTTTGCTTCATCTTCTGAAGAGTAGGGTAGCATTTCTCTGTCTCCAGTGGTCAGATTCCTGCTCCTCCCCATCACTTCACTACCAGATATTGTGTAACAAGATCATGTCTTAGTGTGGTTCCCTCTGGGATTTGGTTGCACTTTGTTTGGCTCTAGAAATGGCAATGTTTCTTTGAAGTGACCAAGTCCTGATATACAATTCCTCCCTAACCCATTGTGTTGAGTCACAATTGCTTTGTTTGAGGTGTTCTCAGTTTGAATTCCATGATGCTCTCTGGAGGCCAGGAAAGGAGGAACAGCAGCTGAGGGGGTCATTATTCCTCCTAAGATCAACCGGATTCTCAAAGTTTACGGCTCCATCAGCCTCTCTAACTCGAAAAGCTTATGGATCTGTAGCATTGCACAGGATCTGTACTCATGGATTTGGTTTCCAGCCACTTGTCATGGAGGAAGTTCTCACGGTGGGGACCACATAATGCTTTTCAAATATTTGGTTGGAGAAGTCATATTTGTAATAGATGTACTGAATGGCAAGCAGTCCATCAATTCTTCTAGCATTCTCAATTTCTACACTTCCTCTAGTCCCCTAACCAAATCCCAATTTTGATTTTATTTTATATTACTTGTTTCCACCTAGCAACATTTCCATTTTATTCAAAAGTACAATACCCAACATGATAATCATTCAATAATTCATCAAGTTCAATGTTTCAGTGCAGCTCCTTACCTGCATTTATCTTCACTCTTCAATTCCTCATTTTGAATCCTTACCTTATGTGGATTTCTTGTCAAGTTGTTTTTGTAAGAAAGGCTGCTATGTAATAAACACAGCTTTTTTTTTTTTTTTGAGATCTGCCTGTTTGTCTTACACTTGAACAAGATATTCACTTGCAGTGGCATTCTTTGCTCATACAACTTTTCACATGTCTTATATAAACTTTCACTGTCTTTATGATGGAAAAGGTGAGGGCTAACAAACTTATCTCACTTTTTTTCTCTTTCTTTTCCCAATAGCTTAGTACAACACGTATCACCATGGAAGATAGTTTTTGAGCATAACGCAGTAACATTAGTCAATAACAAATTTTTTGATCTATAAACTTTTTAAAATCTGAATTGATCTTGGAAAATTTTTCCTATACTTTTTCCTTGAATACAACAATTGTTCCACTTGGAGGGTTTTCTCCTTAAGGCTATCATTCCTCTTTATGTAGGATTCTCTTGCTTTCCTCTATGTCATTAGCCTCTATTTGTTTCATTCTGCATATTTTCACAGTATTTCATTGTAATAATATCAAGTCTTGCTCTTATTTCTTCTTCTTTCTCTGTTTCTTCCTTTAAAAAAATATATATTAGAAAGGTAGATATATATAAAGAGAAAGAGAGATCTTCAATCTGCTGGTTTACTCTCCAGTGGTCGCAATGGCTGAGGCTAAGCTCACCTGAAATCAGGAGCTTCTTCTGGGTCTCCCATATGGGTGCAGGGTCCAAAGGTTTTGGGATACCATCTACTGTTTTCCCAGGCCATAAGCAGGTTGCTGGATGGGAAGTGGAGCAACCAGGATACAAACCAGTGCCCATATGGGATCCCAGCACATGCAAGGCAAGGATTTAGCCACTGGCCTATTGCTCTGTTTCATGATTTTTTTTCATTCATTACAATAATATTGTATATATTTTTTTACTTTTGCAATATCTTCTTTCATGTAACTCAGTTGTTTCAATAATTTTCTCTTTCAGTCTTTAATTTATTAGTCATACTTTCATTATGCTATTCAACAGCATTAAGTAACTGCTGGATTTCCTCTGTTCCTGATTTACATTTTCTTCTCCATCCAATGCTTTGTGTTTCACATTTTATGTGCACACATCTGTTTTTTAAACTGTATTTGAAAGGCAGAGAGAGAACGTCAACTCCCTACCCCAAATCACTGTCCAAAATGCCTGCAAATCTACAAAGGCCAAAACTGAGTGGTAGGAACTCAATCCAGATCTCTTACATGGGTAGCAAGAAACCAATTCATGTGAGCTGTCACCCCTGCCTCCCAGATTTCTGTATTAACAGAAAATGAGAACTGGGAGAGCCATCAGGTCTAGGACCCTGATACTCTGACAAGGGGCTCAGGAAATTTGCCCATGTCTTAAATGCCAAATTCCCTGCCCATGCGTGGATTCTAGTGGACATGACTAAATATGATTTTTCACGTTTGCCCTGCTGCTCCTTTTCATGGAACTCATTTTAGAGTGACGCTGTCTAGGTATTCTGTTGCTCTTGTTCTCCTCTTACTTAGTCAGAGGTGGGATTGTTTTCTGCCTTGAGCCTAGGTAAGGACTGAATATACAAAATTCTGATTGCTTTTCTATAGCTTGAGGAAATGGTGGAAAGAGACTGGGCTGTACTCTCATTTGAGATTTGTTACAAGTCCCAAGACGGAAGCTTGTCCCCACTTAACCCGAGTGCGTATCTGATTCCCAAGAGGGATAGCCTCAGACTCTGTGTCCTGTACACTCTCCGGGCCTTCTGGTCCATCAGGGAGATTCAGGGCTCTCTGCTTCCCCTCTGCCTCCCTTGCTTGTAGTTATCACTTTTATTGTGCTTCATTCAAGAAAGCAAAGAAAGGTAAGAATACAGACCCATCTGTATCTTTTCAGATTTCAGGAGACTGGTATGTCATTTGGGATTTTCTCAACCCATCCTTGGGCCATCTGGAAAGAGTGGCAAGTTAAGAAACTTAGTACCCGCGCCTTTCTCTACTCTGCTCAAAAGTCTTTATAGCTTCTCTCACCTGCCATGCTCCTCCAACCACACTCCTTATTAGGATGCTACTGTGGAATTTCATTGTTTTACTGTATGTTGCTTATTTGGCTATACATCAAGACTGCCCTTTTAATCTTGTATTTATCTTGTAAGCCTTCAGAACTTTAAAAAAGATCTATCTGGAGAGAGAAAAAGAGAGACATTTATCATCCCTCTCCTCAAACACCTGTAAGTGGGAATTAGATTTCAATCCAAGTCTGCCTCATAACTAGCAGGAATCCAACCTCTTGTGCTGTCATCTACCACCTCCCAGTGCACACCAGCAGCAAGATGAAATCAGAAGCAGATCCAGGACTCAAGAAGTGGGCACTTTGATACAGGACTTGCTTATCTCCACCAGTTTCCCAACCAGAATGCCTAATACCTGCCCCATGGCTTTTTAAAAGGTGAACAACAACAAAAAAGTTATCTCCAGCCTTAGGACATGTGTAAGTGTCCTTTCAAGTAAGGGGTGTGTCTTTATTCTCGAGAACCAAGAAACTGACAATGTTTGTCACCATGTTTTCCACTAAAAACTTATTTGAGACCTATTTCTAACAAAGCAAATAGGACCATAGTACATGTATTTGGGTACTTTTTATATTCCTTGTTTTGTCTTAGTTTTCTTACTCTTATTTCCCCACTTTTTATAAGATCTTTTTTATGGTGTCTTTGTAGATAACCCCACATTCTTTATGCAAAAAGGTGAGATGCAAGTATATAAATAGCCACATCACATTCCTCCCTCGTCTCCCTCAAGGTGATGGATCTATTTCCTTGGCCTCCTTGCTTTGACATGGCTCACTGGCAGATGCTTTGTTACATCAGAATCCTTGGAGACCAGGGTTGCTTTAGCTCTCTTGACATCATTCTTCAGGCTGATGCCAAAATTGTGTTTGCTCTTGGTTATATGCCCTTCCTTCCACCTGCAATGAAACACAATTTGCTCTTGCTTTTCTTAAAATATCTTGCTCTCTTTGTGTCCTGATGCTTAAAGACCTACAATCAGCTTAGGCACAGTGTGAATAAGAAACCAGGATATTGATGAACTATCTAAAGATACCAGCAGCTCAAATTTGGGGAACTGAAAGTCATTGTGCTTGGGGAAGATAGAAACCCTACAGAAGGGTTCAACATATCATCTGAAACTTTTGGAGTGCATAAAGAATGAAGAATTACTTTAAACTTCTATGATCAGCTTTTTTCTTTAAAATAAAACACACCAGAGAAAGTTCAACTCTTTGCACTCATTCCTACAACAGTCAGTCTCTGCTTCAGGTGCTCACGCCTGTGACTTTGATGTATTATTGAGTCACTGTCTAACTGTTTTCCATGCTTATATGGATCGCTAAATAGTATTATCAGTCACATCTAGGATGTCCTTCTGTTCTTGTGGATTAATTATTGGAATTCTAAGTCCAGCCTTTATCTTGAGTCCTGAGTCCTGAGTGCTTCATGAAGTCTTCATCCATCAATTATTCTTTCATTTTTCTTGTAGCATCAAATGCTCCCTCTGAATTTGACTGTGACCAGTAGAATGCAAATGTGCTCACGTTTCCATCATCCAATGAGCTTCTGACCACCTGCTTGCCTGCCCTGCCTCCCTCTGTTCTCTGTTCTCATCTATAGCTCCTGGAGCTGCAGATACAGGTATGTCTCCCACTTCATCTCACACTCAAATTAGGACCCCATCCTTTCTTCTACATTAAAACAACTGCTCCCTTTGGCCAGATCCAGTCATGAACTCAGTCTTATTGTACCTAAGCAAGCTGAGCCATTTTACAAAGCTCAGCAGTCTCACCTTCCTGAATGTTGTTTGCACTTGAGTTGTGGAGCACCACTCCTATGCAATTCTTCTTACTTCACTGGCTCTTTTGCTGCAGCTCTCTATCATCTAAACCTTAGAGTGCCTAGCTTCCTTTTTTTCTCCTCTTTCTTGCAATGCTCAATTCCTAAGTGATTCATTTCCAATTCAGAGCTTCACTCCCATCTAAATCCTAGTAACTACCAAAATTGTCATGCTAACTACCACTCCACATTTTTCTGCCAGAAGCAAAAACAAAACAAAAAAACCAATGCATCTTTGAAAACATGAAGGTTCTCCAGATAAATACTGAATTTCTTCTTCTGCCTGGCACTTGTCTATGTTCATCATCCTGTTTTGGTGCATTACTACCCAAGTTCACGGCACCTTTTCATCCCCAGGATCTCCACGCAGACACGCTATGTTGGATTTCTTATTTTAGAAACCACCAGGATTTCACATTCTTGTTTCATTTTCTCACAGAGAGCATATTCGCTGAATGCATTCTGAGAAGGACACAGAAAGGTGAAGAGTTTTGCGTGTTAGAATATACCTCCATTCTATCCCATTCTATCTTTAACTTCTCTATGTGCCTTGGATTAAATCTAGTTTAAATTTAAATATTACAGAGTGATTAACAAATGCTTACTTTTTAAACATTCAAGATTTCCATGCCCCCTCTCTTTTCTTTGGTTTTTCTTTTTATATCTTGAATTTTCTCCTCAAGTCTAGTGTTCAATTGTCATGTTATTTGTGGCACTTCTTTCTGCCACTCTGTTGGGCATATGGAAGACCCAGATGGAGTTCAAGGCTTTGAGCTTGTCCAGTCCTGATTGTTTTAGCTATTTTGGAGTGAACTAAAGGACAGAAAAATCTGTCTTCCAGCCACCCATACCACCTTGCTATTTGTAATACGGCCTTTAAAATAAATTAATCGTTAAATATTTACTAGGATATCGGAAATGTCTGTTCTTCCACACTCATTGCTGAAAGCCCAGGTTTACTTAGAATCCCATCCGGTGCCCAGTAGAGTGGCGGGATCATAAAAATCAGGACAGCTCAGCACTGGACTTGAAACACTTCGAGACAAGAAAACATGGATGCACATCTTTGAATCGCATTATTCTCCAGGCTGAGTAATTCCTTTGGGATTTGTTTTGGAGCAAGTCTGCTGCTGTTCAGGATATTAAAATGGATGTTTCACAGTGGAAAGCAAAAAGTGATGCAAAAGATAATTTTCCTTCTAAAATGCATTAAGTATAAGAAAATGCTAAACACATTGCTATGGTTGTTTCAATGTTATGCGTCTGGCTGTCTTTAGGAAGTAATACAAAAGGAACACTCATGCAGTGCCCTGAAGCAGGAAAATATGGAGTTGAATCTGCATAAGAAGCATTTAGCAATCCATCATAATGTTGATATGTATCTACAATGCACCCTTCTGATGTTACTTTAATACAAGAATTCTTTTTTTCTTTTTTTCTTTTTTTTACTTTCAGTTGATGTTTTATCAGTATATTACAAGGTAAAAGAATGAGTAAAGTTGGGCCCGGTGCAATGGCGCAGTGGTTAAGGTCCTCGCCTTGCATGCCCGGGATCCCATATGGACACCGGTTCTAATCCCGGCAGCCCTGCTTCCCATCCAGCTCCCTGCCTGTGGCCCGAGAAAGCAGTGGAGGACAGCCCAAAGCTTTGGGACCCTGCACCCGCGTGGGAGACCCGGAAGAGGCTCCTGGCTTCGGATCAGCATAGCATTGGCCGTTGCACTCACTTGGGGAGTGAATCATCGGACGGAAGATCTTCCTCTCTGTCTCTCCTCTCTGTATATCCACCTTTCCAATAAAAATAAAATAAATCTTTAAAAAAAAAAAGAATGAGTAAAGTTAGGAAACACTGGGTCATAGCAGCAACTAGAAGAAAAGTGTGCTTGAGAAGGCAAAATGAAAAATTTCCAAAAGCCCTTTTCATTCCCTAGGGTGGCAGAAAAGCCAAAATTAATAGATTAAAAGCTTCTAGATTATTCTTGGCATGACCAATTAACTGGAGCTGGGAAGAAAGAAAAAGTATGTGTATATCCATACAAAGACTTATTCCCAAATATTTATAGTCAATTTATTTGTAATCAGCAAGAATCCAGAAATGTCACAATTATGCATCAGTGGGTAAATGGACAGTATTTAGGAAAGAGTATTCAGCAATGCTCTTTAGTGGCCACATTTAGTTTCGATTTCATAGGGAGAAAAGTTGTCTTCGTACAGCATCATCTCTAAAAGCCTTCTCCCAAACAATCACCTCATCTCCATGCAGCCCTTCTGATGCCAGCTCCAGCAGCCAGGAAGAGGAGAGCCTGAGCACCTGGCAGGACCAGGGTGCACTTGATGGCTGACTTGGTATAGCTTACGCTCCTCAGGTGCTTCTTGAAGAAACTGATACCAAGGCAGAAATGCTGAATCACATTACCAAAAACTATAAAGAGCACGTCTCTGCGATGTTTTGCAAAACCTTCAAGCTCATGTGTCTGGTCTTTGGCATTGAGATGAGGCAAGTGGATTCCACTGTCCAAATTCTTGTGCATACGTTCTAGTCCTGTCCCTCACCTGTCACAAGATGCAGGGTGATGCCCAGACCATTTTTCAATCAGTTGCAGAAAAGAGCAGGAAGCTTTCTGAACACTGAGAGTGCAGTGTGGCTTGGGTGGAACACAAAGGGTATCATTTGTGTGTTTCACTTCCATTCAGATGACTTGCAAACAATTCGTTTTCCTTTGGGATTTTCTCGAATGCTGTTCTTCTGAACCTAAAGACTAAGTTAATTCAGCATTGAAGCTGATGCAGATCAGTAGCCACATATTTGTTGTTGAGTGTAAGGCACATCTTATTTTGTGTTTTGAAGCAGGATATCATGGCAGAATAGCAAGTATTTGCTTGGAAGTAGGAAATACATGAGATCAAGAAACGAACAAATTGAAAGCTACTTCATTTGTTTTTATAGCTTTTAGCTTACCCTATTAAATTGCAAAATTTTCATTTGTTCTGATATTTTCTACTGCATATGAACATGTAGAACTGATTAAATCTTTGCAAATTGTATTTAAAATCCTAAGAGTCCCCATTTCTTAAAAGCACCAAACACTTTAAAATCTTTGAGTATTTTAAAATAATGTCTCTTTCAGTTTTCACCTTTAGATTTCTGGTCATTTTGGTGCATGTTTTATAATGTTTGGTGCATTTTTCAGCCATGTTCTGCGTAGTTGGCACGCATGACTTCTCACAATAAGGCATTCTCTGCTCCTACTCCTCTCCGAGTGGGATTGGCAGCAGCGGAACCAGAAGGAGTAAAAGAGGCCCCGGGGTCCTCTGTGTTTCTGACTGGAGCATTGCAAACCCCAGGAGTTGAACTCAAATCCTGATAGATTCGTAGACATTTCCTTCATTTTTTAAAGGAAACTTTACAACTCTATTTGACAGGATCTAAATTCATTGGTTTAAATGTGGATTCAATTAATTTTTAAACTTAAGTGAAAGCACTCAGGTCCTCAACATGTTCCCATTTTCTTATCCTGAAGCCTTTCATTACTCTATTATTATGAGTGTTTGTGGAGGAGAGAGGAATAAAATGGTTATCACATGTATTTTTCCTTTACAAACTTAATTAGGAGGTTTTCTGGCAATACTTTCACTTTAGCTAATCCACTTCTTCCTTGTAGAGCTTTTAAACTTCGCACAGTCAGGAATGGCTTTCATCTGGTACACAAATAAAAGAAAAATTAAAATGCAGATTCATCAGTTATTTTTAACTGATTTAATGCAACAATTATTTTAACACCACTAATCCTGCTTGTGTGGAGCAGCAGGTAAGTAATGATAGAGCCCCAAACCTGGAAGAAAAAAAGGGGGGAAAGCAAGATGTATACAGTACACCAAGCTTCTCAAGATTTGGCAACTAAACTTTTACTTTACCAAATATTTTCTTGAGATTTCATCTTCTTCAAATCACTGGAGAATTAAAAAAAAAAAAAATAAGCCTGCTGCAGAATTTAGACTTTTACACTATGTGTGAAGACCAGTTACTGCACGATCATCTAATAGAGTCTCAGATGCAGGCTGTTAAGTCTGTGGGCGATCTACTGGTATTGTAAAATGTAGGCCACTAACACAGAATTCGAGGTATAATAAAGCCAATGAATTGGGAGATACTTTCCACTTAAAAGACAATTTTTATCCTCATAAACCCCCAAGAGGAGTAAGCCTGTCATACCCCAGGAAGCTACACTAGGAAGCACTAGAGTTGGTCAGGAAGCAGAGTGACAGGGAAGAGGTTCTTTGGGCAAGAATCCTCCCAGATTTCTAGGAAGTAATATGTGAGACAGAGTAAGTAGCCTCCAGATTGGCCATTTTGAAGACTTCCAGTGGACATGGATCCTATCTGCTCTGTTTTGTTCTCTGGTAACCAGCCTTGGTAGAGGAAGAAGAGAGAGTTGGGGCTGATGAAGAGTGGTATGGAGTAGAGGTAAAAGAGGTGGTGTTGAGTGTAAGGTCTGGGTTAGTTGATTTGAATTTGAAAAACATATTTTTGGGGAAAGTTGTTTATTCTCTTTCATAAGACTTGGCTCACCATGTCAGGGGCAGTCTTTACAGGATCCCAAATGTCAAAGCATCAAGTAACAGAAAACAAGTCGTGGCTAACATAGTGGTTGCTCAACACTAGTAATACCACTCATCTCTGTGTCCATTTGGCATTCAGTCCATTCCATTGTTTCCAGCATAAGCTCAATCTCCACATTAAGTTTGTGCAGGATTGTCTCAGCCACTGGGTTACAGAGATGGAAACTCCACCAGCAAAATTTTGTTTAAGAACTGAACACAAGCAAAAGCAGTTCTGGGGAAAAAACGTTAATTTTTTTTTTATTTTCATGACAACATATTTGTCTAGAGAGTGGAAGATGCACAAAAAATTGATATGAGTAACTTGAAAAGAATTCAGAAAATTGCGATTAGACACAGCAGAAAGGGACAACTTTCTCATTCCTTATTTTGTATTTCCAAATACCGAGAGCAGCTACATTTTCCCATCACTTCAAATAATGGGAAAGATGACAAAGGCAACACATAGAAGTTGTAACATAAGGATTTTTCACGCCGAATAGAGGAAATCCCAGCCTTCTGAGAACCAGGACACCCAGGAAATGAGCTTAAGAACACAGTAGAGAAAATTACAAGTACAGTGGAGAGTCTCCAAAATAGAATGAAGCAAGCAGAAGAAAAAATCCAATTGGCAGATATCTCCTGTGACCAGGGGGAAGCAAACAAAAAGCTGGAAGCAGAGCTGGATCAGGCCAAAAAAAGTATTCAATAATTGAAAGACACTATTAAGAGGCCAAATATAAGAGTTATGGGAGTCCCACAAGGTGCAGAAAGAGAACCTGAGTTTGCAAATGTATTTAATGAAATAATAAAGAAAAATTTGCCTAATCTGGAGAAAGAATTGGGAAACAAGATCCAGGAGGGGCACAGAACTCCTAACAGGCTTGATCAAAAGCGATCTTCACCAAGACACATGATCATCAAGCTCTCTTCAATTGAACATAAGGAAAAGATCCTTAAATGTGCACATGAAAAAAAAATCAAATGACATATAAAGGAATGCCAATTAAACTCACAGGAGATCTCTCACAGGAAACTACAGGCAAGAAGAGAATGGAGTGACATAGTCCAGATTCTAAAAGAAAAAAATTGTCGGCCTAGGATAATATATCCAGCAAAGCTTTTTTTCGTCTTTGAAAATGAAATAAAATTCTTCCACAGTAAAGAAAAGTTAAAAGAATTTGCCTCTCCCAAACCTGCCCTACAAATGATTTCTCTTGACAGAGAAGAGAAATAGCACCTACCAAAACCAAAGGCAAATGGGAAGAACATCCCAGTAAAACGACAAAAGAAGACTAAACCGATGAACAACCCATTCCTAAAAATGACAGGACCAAAGTACCACCATACATATTAACCCTGAATGTAAATGGCTTAAGCTCAATCAAACGTCATATAGACTGGATTAAAACACAAAACAACATCTATTTATTGTCTAGAAGAGACACACTTCACTAACAAAAATCAACAGAAACTATATTGCATAGATTTTGTTGCTTTCTGTTGGTTTCATCTCTTTAAAACACTTTCTTTTGATTAAATCATTCAGTGACTCATAGATCATACAGCAGCATCATTTTCTTCAAGAAGGTTTTTGATTTTCATCTCTTCAGCTACATGTTAGGCATTTTATTTAATTTCATGATGTTGTTCATTTCTTTTTTCTCCCTGATGTTAATTTTGTTTTGTGTCTTTTCATTTAAGGCAATGTATAGTAGCTGTGTAAAGGAGACTGTCATATCTAGTAACATGTCTTTCAACTTCATGGCATTATAAATTTCTATTTTTCTCTTTATTGTTGATTTTGTATTATGACTTTTCATTTGAGGGGATGTACAGTAGCTGTGAAATGGAGACTAACACCCAGATGTGAGGATACAATGTAGTGTGAATTTCTACTTCCAGACAAAGATGGACTTGCAATGAAACTGTTCACTCTATCTTGACAATAGGATGTTAGACTCTGCCATTGTCCATGCCCGCAATGATGGACATATTACTGTGTATGAAGAACTAGATGTTAGTAATAATATAGAGGAACTAGGTGGGAGGGATGGAATTGGGGAGGGGATAAGGGAAATGCCAGGAGCCTATGGAACTGTATCATAAAATGATAATAATAATAATAATAAAATGTTAAAAAAAAAACTGCTAGAGGAAAACCTAGGGAGAAAAGCTTCATAACATTGGTCTGAGCAATGATTTTTTTTTTAAATATAACCCCAAAGGTTGTATTAAAACATTCTATGGAATGGGAAAAATATTCACAAGCCATATACCTCATAAAGAGTTAATTAGTAAAAGGCATAAGGAACCCAAACAACTCAGTAGCAATAACACAAATAACAGACCCAGCATTACAGCTCAACTGGCTAATCCTCCACCTCCAAACACTGGGATTTGATATGGACACTGGTTTGTGTCCCGGACACACCACTTCCCATGCAGCTGCCTGTTTGTTGCTTGAAAAAGAAAAAGCAATTGAGGATGACCCAAAGCCTTGGGGCCATACATTTGCATTGAAGACGCAGAAGAAGCTCCTGGCTCCTGGCTACAACAGCTCAACTTTAGCTATTGTGGCCATTTGGGGAGTGAACCAAAACATGTAAAACATTTATCTCCTTCTCGGTATGTCTGCTTTTCCAATAAAAATAAATCTTTTAAAAAGAAGTGTTGGCAGGATAATAGGTAAAGGAGAACGCTTGTACTCTGTTTGTTGGGGGTATACATTAATATAGACACTACAGACTATAAACATTTCTTTAAAAGCTAAGAATGGAGACTGACATTGTGGCACGGGGGTTCAATGGCAACCCATATCAGAGTGCCAATTTGAGTCCTGGGTGCTACGTTTCTGAACCAGTCCCCTGCTAATGTGCTTGAGGAAGCAGTGGAAGATGACTTCAGTCCTGAGTCAGTACACCCATTTGAGAAATCTGAATAGAGTTGCAAGCTACTGGCTCAGGTCTGTGCCTAACCTCACCTCCACCCTCAACCCCCGCCAAGAACAATGAGTAGATGGAAGATCTTTGCCTCTTTGTTACTCTCTTTTTCTCTCCCAGTTTGCCTCTCAAATAAATAAATCTTCCTATGAAACCTAAAAACAGAACTACAATACAACTCAGTAATCTCACTTTTGAGTACGCAACCAAAGATACAAAGTCAGTATGTTAAAGAGATGTCTGCCTTCTTGTGTTTGTTGCAATATTAATCACAATGGCCAGGATATCAAATCAATCTAAGTGCCCATCAGTGAACAAATGGATAAACAAAAAGTGATATTTATACCAACAGTGGAGTACTATATATCCTTAAACATAAAGAAATCCTGTCATACACAACAGTATGAATAACTCATAGAACACTTTGCTAAGTGAAACTGGCAGGTCACAGAAAAACCATGCAATCTCATGGTGGAATGTGAAAAAGCCAAATTCACAAAACCATAGAGTCACCAAAATGTTAGTAAAAACTAATGAAACAGGAAGAATAAATGTAAGGATTTGTTATATAATATGGTGACTTACAGTTAGCAACATAATTATATTCTTGAAAACTGTAGAAAAAATAGATTTTAAGTATTTTCAACACACATAATGCTATGTATGTGAAGTTAATTAATCAATCTAAATTCTAAAACTGCTTAAGTGGTAATTTGGGAAACACAATTTCAAATTATTACAGATAAGGTGGGGAAAGTGGTAACTTAAATGGGTTGACAATACAAGATGTCCACATTGCTTTGGAGGCAAACCTTTAATGGGAATTAAGGAAAGCTATATGATAGGGATTAGGTAGCCAACAAAAGAGGAAGAGGGTTTGTACTTAGTAAAATCATCCACAAAGCAAGAAATCCCATAGCCTGTGCATGTGCATCTTGGATCTCTGGATTTGAAATAATGAACTAAGCTAGACACGTGCAGGCTGACAGAAGCGCACATTCATAAGCAGAAGTGGGGAATCATATATGGGTCTTGCTTCCTTAAAGCTTTCTTGTTCCCTGTCCCCCTTTTCTTAATGTATAATGAGAAAATTTTTAAGAATACCAATAGAAAAAAATAATTTACTTCAATGTTGTACCAAAAAAAGTAGAACGTAAATAAACTTTCTCACATTGATTTATGCCATTATCTAGTTCTTTATATAAACAGTACCAAAAAAATGTAATATATGTGAGCAAAGTTGACATCAGGAGATCAAATTATTGTTTCTAGCCCTTGTCCACACTAAGTGAGGAACAGTGGTTTTTCTACTCATTACTTGTTGAATTCTTTGCTTAGTGGATGCTAAGCTTGTGATGATAAAGTAATATGAAAACATGTCATTGCATGAATTTTTTAAAAATACAAAAGGAAGAAGAAAAGAGGATGGGAGTGAAGGGGAGGAAGAGAGGATGTGGGCAAGTATCATGCTCTTTAAAATGTATACATATATGAAGTTTTATCCTTTTATATAAATAAACTTTGTTCATGAAAGAAAATTTCTGTCATATGTTTTCTTTTTATTTTTGCAAGGTAATGCATATGTTAACATGTAAATGTCTAAAAATGTACCAAATAGAATAAAACCAGAAATTATTTTAATATTGTTTCTTTAATACAACAATGTGACAATCATTACTTGTGCTTCGTATTCTCATGCTGACTCAATTCTCAGATTTTACAAAGAAAAGGATTCCCACTGAAGTCAATTATTAATCAGTATGTTGATAGGTTTTTTTTAATCTCTGGTCTTATGAAACAGTAAACAGAATGGCAAGACACACACTTTAGATTTGGAGTCTACGAGAAACCTTCTTGTATATCTCATTTTTCTTAAATTCTGCTGACGTTCCAGTCACAAAGACTCTTTTTGCAATACCATTTCTCTCTCCAAGTAGCTATCGATTGAACTGTGGCTACACAAAAAAATTCACACAGCCTATTGTAAGAGAGCAGCAGTGGCTGTGGAGTTAGAGGATAAACGGGAAATGCAGCTCACAGCCCTCATCCTGCCCTCTTGCCACCTTCCCCAGCACCATCCCGGACAGAGAATTCTATTCTCTTTGGGTGCAATTTGAAATCTCAATATAGAAGGTAAAATACAACTTCAAAATGTTTTCTACATTTTCTCTTTTTCCTCACGGTGTTTGGGGATTTAATTCTGAACAGGGAATATAATGAAAGAACTGATTTCCGGAATACACATCTAAGAATACAGTTTGCAGGAAGCAATATTTTCAGAGGTTGCATGGCTCAATTCCTTTTAGTCAAATCTAATTTATTATTTAAATTTTCTAAATTAGACTAGCTATTTGACTTATTTTATTCTAAAATTTTCAAAATTTCCCAATTTGAAATTCTCATATACGCATTTCTTGTCTCATCTTTAAAAGATGAGATAGTTCGGGCATTTATTGGAGAGAAAAACTAGTGAAAGCTTGACAATAATAAACAAATATAAACAGGATGTAGACTCCACACCAGAGAAAAATCTGTTGTGCTTCAAGAATGCATTATTTAAACTCTCTAGCCTTTTTTTTTATTAAGAAAAAAAAAATGTGCCCTGTTATTTGCAGTCAGTCCTTACGGTTCAGAAACCAAGAAAGAAAGTTGATTAACTAAGTCTGTAGAAACAGAGTCCATCATGGGGAAGGTTGAACTTGGGGGAGTAGAGTACACATTCAAGGTCAAGGGAGATGATGCAACATCTTTCGAATCATTTGGGAGAGTGGTTAAAGGTCTGCACTGAGAATAAATTCCAGAGTGTGCTGTAAGAAGCCACATTACTCTCATACATCCAAAGACCAGATGCTCTGTTAAGTTTTTCCATCCTTTAGTGCCTCTAATACCGTGATGTGCAGGTGTATAAAATCTTTATATAATTGCTGGGCATTTTACAAGAAGGCAGAGAGAGAAGAGACAAGACAGTGTTTAATGAAAATCTTCGTGTCTGTGCATATCTCAACACCAAAGCAATTTCTAGCTTTATGCCAAAATGGATTAGGCTTTAGTCATATCTATAAATTCTGAGAAGACTGGGGATTATAGTGACTTATTCCTTTAAAATTACTGAGGGTAGAAGGAGATTAAAAAAACAAAGAATGAAGAGAAAAGGGGGAAAGGAGAAAGCTCTGGATAAAAGGAGTGAAGTCTGTCCATCATGGTCTCCTGGGCTCTGACTCAGTTCCTCTCCTCTGGTAGGTAGTACAGCTACGCATAATGGGCTGCTTTTAACCTAATTCTACATTTTTCTATACACAGATCTTAACCTCTTGTGTTTGTTTTGTAACTATGGAAGACAGACAATACTTCATGGAAAATTTTACACCAGATGCATCTCTGTTTATAGCAAACCAGAAATAATTCAAATGTATTTTTAATGCAAAAATAAAAGTTATGAGATGTCCTGTAACATTCAGGTTCATTGAGATCTCTGTAAGATCAAGGTCTCATCCAGTTCAGGGCTGGACTTGCACTTGCTCTCTCCCTGTGAATCCTTCTGCAATAAATCATCCACAAATCACATAGTATCTGAAAGCTCAGAACTCAGGGTCATCAGGCTATTTGGTAAACTCTTTAACCATCTGGATATTTAGCTTTGGAAAATCACCCATCAGCCTTGGTCATGAGGGATGGAGAAGAGAGGCTGACCTGGGCTCAAGT
Organism: Ochotona curzoniae; assembly: GCF_017591425.1. Classification (NCBI taxonomy): domain Eukaryota; kingdom Metazoa; phylum Chordata; class Mammalia; order Lagomorpha; family Ochotonidae; genus Ochotona; species Ochotona curzoniae. The sequence continues at coordinate 51,029,490 of NW_024466502.1, read as the reverse complement.
CAGCATTGGAGCAGGGAAAGTAAGCAGGCTTGCAGACTCCAGTCCTGGAGGATCACGGCTTCTCCCCTTTACCTTCACAGCCACAGTTCTATGTCAACTTCAGATATAGAGAAAAGAGAAAGATTTGATTCTTACCTTGTGTTGGACTAATTTCAATTAGGATACTTTCTGTGGATGCAGTTGAACAGAAAATGATTTTATTCTAAGGTGTTTGTTCAAGTGCATAACTTTTAAATGTTGACATATGATTAGTCCTTTCTCTGAAGTTCTAAAGTAAGGGTGAATGAATGTATTGTGGTGGAGTTATGGATTCTCAGAATTAGAATTTCAATTTTGTGTGTAATGACTTTGTACCCTTTTCATCAGTGTTAAAGAGGTCTCAAGGGTTAAAAGTGGCTCCAAGAGAACATTTGCTTCCAAAAAGAAATATTGATAATAGTTCATTCAATTCCTCAAACAATAATCAGTAGTTATCTGTATGCCAGAACATCTGCTACATACTGGAGATACAAATATAAATATGGAAAAAAAAAAAGCAATGTCAATTGCTAAGCTTCCATTGTGTGTTGCGTTCAGGCCTGAGGAGTTTTATTTGCTTATAAATCTTGGATTACACATATTTACAATGTACAGATATGGAAGTCACCTGCCCAAAGCTATAGACTATTTAGAAGTGAAGTAAGTGTTCGAAATGAAATTGACTTGAATCATCCATGCTTATCTACTCCATGCTGCTTCCTGATGATAGAAGGCAGAACAAACATGTACTTAAGCAAATGCAAGGCACCTGTTACATCCCATACACTCACATTGGTCTACTTCTTTCCATCTGCATCTTCACCAGCTAGTCACAAACATCATGTTTTTTTTTTCCACGAATGACACGAACGGCGCTGAGGGCAGGTATTTGACAAGATGGTTAAGCCTCCACGTGGGATGCACTTAATCCATATTAAAATTCCTGGACTCCATGCTCCTCCCTTCACTTCAACTTCCTGCTAGCCGCACTGTGGATGGAAGTAGTTGCTGGGTCAGGTGACTAGGACACTCACCCATGTAGGGGAACCAGATGGAGGCTCTACCTCTTATCACTGGCCAGATCCAATCCTGGCTTTTATGAGCAGCTGGGTCATGAAGCAGGAAATAGATCTATCTATCTATCTATCTATCTATCTATCTATCTATCTATCTATCGCTTATTATCTATATCTATGTTCTATCGATCTATCCCATTATCTTCGTCATCTTTTTCAGCCTTTCACATTTTATTAAAAAAAAACCAGTGGTTTTATGAGTCCTCCTTTCTCCTATCCTTGATAAATTTAATGTAGTTCTTACAGCCATCAGAGTGATCATTCCAATCGATTATGTCACTTTGTTATTCTCAACCAAAATAGTTCAGAATTTAGCTGAAAATAACAGCAATTACACCCACTACTAATTTTAGCAGAGGAAGAGCAGGGCTCCTAAGTGATCCCTCACTTTGGGATGATTTCCTTGGAATTTTCTAAGGTCCTCCTTGTCTGCTCCCTATTCTGCATGCACACCTTACGTCTGGCTGGAACCTGTTTAGATGAGAATACTCTGCAAACACTGGTCACTTTCCACCTTGTGTGTGCTCTCCAAGTATTGTCTGGATCTGGGCTGGTCAGATGCAGGGATGGGGACTAGGGAGAAGATGACTCCCCCTGGCTGGAACAATAACTCTTTGAAAGATCATGTAAGATGGAGTCCCAAGAGTGGTGGTAGCACACTGATTTTAGTGGCATTCATGCAGGATATAGGGTAAGTTTAGGGCTCTTCTATCAGTTACTATACTGTTACAACAAATGATCAGAAACTGAATGGCTTAAAACAAATGAAGATTTGTTTCCTAGAGATCAAAATGCTGAAAAGGCTCCTTGTGAAGGTCTGTGTGCCTTCTGGAGAATCTGGAGCAACTCTGTGTCCTTGCCTTTCCCAGCTCGCAGTGCTGCCTGCATCCTGTCTGTGGTCTTCTACTACATAGTCAAAGCCAAAAACACAGCATATTCTCTCTGAACCCAGGGTCCTGGCTCCTGCTCTAAGCACCCTGTGATTCCAGCTCACCCAGAAAAACTAGGAGAATCTCCCCTCATCTGAAATCTTTCATATAATCACAGACACGATATCTCTCTTTATAAATGACCTAGCCCCAGGTTCTAGGACTATGATGTGAACATCTTGCAGGAAGGAACATTTTTCAGCCCTCCTGTATCCCTGCTGATAATCCACTGCCAACTTCTGGGTTTGGGCAAGGTATGTGGGACAAAGTCTTGGTCCTTCTTATTTGGGAGCCACTAATGGAACTGTTTTTGGTAATCACCAGGGTGCAGAGGCGGGGAAGCAGCCCTCACAGTGGGATAGTGGCAGATAGACTCTGACTCCCAGTCCACTCTAACACTTCTGTCACCAGCCTCCCACCCAACGCCCACCTACAGACTGTGAGTATAGCTCTGCCATAACCTTATTGGGGACACTACCATGAATCATTTTGAAATCTGCCAGACCTCTTCCTACAATGTTAATTATAATAATTCTAGTTGTTTAAAGCCTCAGCTATGAATGTGGTTTAGAAGGAACTATCAAATATCTTTCCATGAATGTTAGATTGGGAGAATTTGTTACACATGATGCAAAATTATTCGCAACAAGGATTGCTAAATATGACATAACATTGTTTTCTTCATAAAAATTAAAAAGACCAAAGAAAATAGTCACACAGTAGAAAATATTTGTAGTACACATAATTTGCAAAGGATTCGTACCCAGAATACATAAAGAATTCCAGTAACAAGATAGGTGATGGAATTGTGAAATATTCCTTAAGTAACTCCTGATACAGAAAGAAACTAAATAATAATTTACATGAAAGTATAATCAACCTAATTAATAAGCCAGGAAATGCAAATTAAAGCATAGGGAATCACAATAATATACCCTTCAAAATTGGCACATTTAAAAAATTCTGCTTTAAAATAGAGGAGAGGAATCTTAAATACCTAGGAATTAAGCTAACTAAACATGTGACAGACCTCTATGATGAAAACTATAAAACATTAAAAAAGAAAATAGAAGAAGACCTTGAAAATTGGAGAACCTTACCATGTTCCTGGATTGGCAGGATCAACATCATCAAAATGACCATATTACCAAAAGCAATATACAGATTCAATGCAATTCCAGTCAAAATCCCAAAAACATTCTTTTCAGAAATAGAAAAGATGATACAAAAGTTCATCTGGAATCACAAAAGACCATGAATAACTAAAGCTATTCTGAAAAATAGAAAGCAGGTTGGAAGAATCACAATTCCAGACCTCAAGGCATACTACAGAACAGTGGTTATCAAAACAGTTTGGTATTGGTACAGAAACAGAGAAGATCAGTGGAACAGAATAGAAACATCAGAAGGGAGCCCACACATGTATAGTCAACTAATCTTTGACAAGAAAACTGAAAACAATCCAGAGAAAATGCCTGGCCTATTCACCAAATGCTGTTGGGACAACTGAATTGTAACTTGCAGAATTAAGAAGCAAGACCCACTCCTGTCACATTATATGAAAATTAACTCTAAATGGATCAAGGACCTAAATCTATACCCAGAAGCCATCTAACTATTAAAGGAAAACATAGGAAGCACAGTCCAAGACAGGGAAAGGCTTCTTGGGAAAAAACTCCAAAAGCAAAGGCAATCAAAGTCAAAATGAACAAATGGGACTACATCAAACTAAAACACTTCTGTACAGCAAAGGAAACAATTAACAAAGTGAAGAAGCAACCAACAGAACGAGAGAAAAATTTTGCACACTACACAAGTGATAGGGGACTAATATCCAGGATTTACAAAGAGCTTCAAAAACCCAGGGACAGAAAAAAAAAACTGCAACAAAATGAGCAAAGTAAATAAACAGGCATTTTTCAAAAGAACAGATTCAAATGGCTAACAGACATATGAAAAAAGCTCAGGCTCCCTAGCCATCAGAGAGATACAAATGAAAACCACATTGAGGTACCACCTAACTTCAGTGAGACTGGCCTACATTCAGAACTCCTACTGGAGTGGATGTGGGGAGAAAGGCACCCTCCTTCACTGCTGGTAGGAGTGTAGGCTAATACAACCACTGTGCAAATCAATATGGAGAGTGCTTGGAGAAATGCAAATAAGCCTGCCACATGACGCAGCAATCCCACTCCTAGGAATATACCCAAAAGGAGTGAAATCTGCATGTGAGAAGGGGATCTGTAATCCTCTATTTGCAGCAGCACAATTTACAATAGCAAAGACATGGAAACAATCCAAATGTGTGTCCAAAGAAGAGTGGTTAAAGAAACTGTGGTATATCTACTCTATGGAATATTATTCAGCTATTAAGAAAAATGAAATTACACTATTTACAACTAGGTGGTCCCAACTGGAGACCATTATGCTCAGTGAAATGAGTCAATCACAAAAGAATAAATACCATATGTTCTCTCTTATATAAGGAAGCCAGCATGAAAAGTGTAACTGAATAATCCAATCCATACTGTTTTGTGTTTGTTTGTTTGTTTGTTTGTTTGGCTGTATCCCATGTGTTTTGAATGTTTTGATGTTTTTTTTATTTCAGTTTTGTTTATTCCAAATAATTTCTTTTCCTTTGTCAAACTAATCACTGGCTCATGGATTACACAGTGGCATCATTTTTCCCAAGAGAGTTTTGTGTTTCTTTTTTGTCACTCATGTGTTGGTTACTCAGTGGCAAATTTTTTCATGGTGCTGTAATTTGTTGTTGTTATTGCTGTTGTTGTGGCTGTTCTAACTCATACCAGTTGTTGACCTTGTTTCATGGCTTCCCAATTGTGGAAATGTATAGTGATGCAGTACTGGGGTCTATCATATACAGATGTGGGAGTATAATGGAACATGCATCCCTGCTTCCAGATGAAAGATGGATTCCCAATGAAACTGTTGGACATGTGTAGACAATGGGATGCTGGACTATTACATTGTCTGTATCAACAATGTTGGGGTACTCTTAAATAAGAGACTGATAAAATTATGATTCCTTATGAAGGACTACACTATGGTTGTAAAATGGGGAAAATCTATAGGAGGATGGAAGTTGGGGAGGGAGAATTCCAGCCTATACGAAATTGTGCCACATAATTCAAAATTCAAAATAAAAATATATTTAAAAATTATGAAAGGGTTTAATACTTACCTTCATGTGAATATGAAATGCTATATATAGCTACACACCACTAAATGGGATCTATCATAATGAAAAAGATAATGGTATTATCTGGTAACCTGAAATCTGTCCATATCATATAAACCACTTAATCCATGTTAGATTTATTCTCTAGAGACTCTTCTTTTATGTATAACAGAATGCATATCCAACTATGTTCAAACTGGGAACAAATGCCCATTAATACTAGAATAAACATAAAATAGTATTGAATACCACACAACAATGAAAATTAGTGAGACCAGTACTTAAGTCACTCCTTTTTATTCAATGTTTATTGAACTTCCAGGCACTGAGTTAAAAGCAAAAAGAAGTTAAGGCTAACATTTCCCTGATACTTTAGAAAAACTAAAAACTCAGCTACACAACTACAATGCAGTATTGTAAGATACTACTCACTTCAAATGTCTTATAGATACACCGTACTAAGTCTTCTCCCTCTCCTTCCCAACTAAAAATAATTAATTTTCTCCCCTATTTTCTCTTTGGAATTGAAATAAAGCTGAGGATAGACGGAGTTACAGATATAGATTTATAGATAAATTTGACCCCTGAAGGAGATAATGTAGAATACAGCACCAAAACCGAATTTTAATGGTCTAAATCCCACAGACAGAGTAATTTCCATGTCTTTTATGGTCAGGATTGGGCATATTTTCTGCAGCAATTGCCTTACTTTTAATCTTATGGGTTCTGTGAATTGTGAAACTAATGAGCTCTGTTTTATGAATTGGTTTCTAGATGATTGAAATCCAATTTGGGTCCACCAAGAGCATAAATTATACAACCTTCTAAAGGCTATTACTTTATCTCTGGTTTTCCCCTTTTCTTTTCGTTTGTTTCTAATATGTATTGTTGCATGTCTAAAATCTATGTATAAAAGCCATGGAGTCGTTTTTGAGACAACATAGGGAATGAGGGAGAAAAACAGAACAGAATACAATAACACGTTGGCTCATCTCCCTTCAAGAACAGCAGGCATTTTGAGGATAGAGACTGTTACTTATCTTCACCCCCCAGTACAAGGCCAGATAAACTGCTGCAAGATAAACATGTGCAGTCTTAATAGCCTACAATGACAAGTGATATTTTTTCATCTATAATTTACTGAGCTCTATTTCACTTGGTTTCTAATGTCTTTTACTCTGGGACTCACTATATGAAAAAGAAGCCTTTCTCTAAGACACAGGACCAGGAAAAAGCCTCATAGAACATAGGATGAGGAATGAGGAAGATTGGACAATTGAAACTGCATTTTCTCTGTTGCTTTCAGAGCTCAACTCATACCACTTACAAACAGTGAGATAGTGAAGTTCATAGATTGAGTCTTCATATTTTATAACAAACTTCAGTGTGCATAATGATCATCTTGAGAGATTATTGAAAATAACGAAAGTCCCAATGAAGTAGAATCTCTATAAAGAGGAGCGTATTTTATTTTATTATTCACTGAATTCATTTGAAAGGCAGTGAGAGACAGATAGATCTGCCATCCACTTATTTGTTCCCCTAAAGGCTTGCCAAATTTAGAGCTGGATCAAGAGTGAAAAACCCAATCTGGGCTTCTCATGTGGACGACAGGGACTCAAGTCCTTAAACCATCACTTGCTGCTTCCCAGGGTGTCCATTACCAGGAAGCTGGAATTTAAAGAAGATTTAGCACTTGAACCTACGTGCTATGATGTAGGATGCAGGAGTCCAAAGCAGTGTTGTAACTTCAAAGTCAAATATTGCCCCAAAGAACTTATTTTATTAACTTTCCATGTGTTTCTGAAGACAGTCTGGCATGTAGATCCTTAACTTAGAGCCACCTGGCCTTGCCAGAGCAGCATTATCTTCCTCTAGAGGTGATCCACTCACCGTTTGACCATATTTAGTGGAATAGTCTGGGACTTAGAATGAATTCTTGCAAGTTCATTCATGATGTAGACAGTTCATTTCTAATCAAGGAATCTCCTTGGCAGAGGAGGGTATGAGGTCTCTGTCAAAAGGTCCCAGATCAGATTCTGTTCTGCAGTAGCTCACCGGGAACAACACCATCAGAAATGGAGCTTTGATATTTTGTCAGGAAAAATGAAAATGGTGAAACCAACACATGCAAGCACCTCCTATTGCCTCCTCTGTTCATTCAGTCAGGAGTACTTCAGGGTATAAACTCACAGAACTGAGTAGGACAATGGGATAAAGGAGCTCTGAAATCTGGGTGCACACATGTTATTCCCAGGACGGCCACATCACAAATCTTGACAGCAGTGAGACACCCTACTAACCCAAAGGTTAGAGGTGGAAGGAAGGAAGGAAGGAAGGAAGGAAGGAAGGAAGGAAGGAAGGAAGGAAGGAAGGAAGGAAGGAAGGAAGGAAAGGAAGAAATGCAGGGAGGATCATTTTGGTGTCCAATAACATACCAGGATTATTACTGAATGCTTAGCAGATCTTATCATGCTGAATCATTAAAATGACTCAATTGTGGGAGACAGGAATTCAGTTCCTGGCTGTGGCTTCTGGGGAGTCAACGAATGGGTAGAAAGTCTGTCACTCTGTCTCTTCCTCTTTAATTCTGACTTTCAAAATAGCTAAATAGGAAAAAAAATAAAAGTATTGACTCTCCAGGAATGGAGATGAAAAGAGGGCAAGATTTCTTATTTAGACTCAGTTTTACAGGGACATTTCCTTTGGTGCTTAAAAAGCAAATTCAAGCAAAACCCATCTATTTATTTATAAATACTTGTCCACATAAACAATAGTTTAAGAATAAACATTCTCTGTTAATAAGCTTTTCAGTATTTTTAACTAAAAATCTGAAAGGAGAGGTGGGTGTTTTAGCACAGAACATCACACCAACACTTGGGATGCCTGAATGTCTTACCTAAATGCCAGTTAAGTCACAGCTTTTGATTTGGCATCCTGCTGATGCATCTTAGAAAGCAACAGATAATGGCTCGAGTGCTTGGGGGCCTGCCATGTGGGAGAATCAGATGGCATTCCAGTCTCCTGCTCCTGGACTGGTTCAGCTCTAAGTTACTGGAGGACAACTAGTGAGTTAGCCAATGAATGGAAGTCTCTCTTGCTCTCACTCTTGCTATCTATGTGTGTATGTGTGTGTGAGTGTTCCACACAAGTAAATAAAAATAACTTAAGTAAATCTTCTTTAAAAACACAGAAGAGCTCATTTGCAAGGAAAAAGGTTTATTTTGATCACAATTTGGAGCTTTGCAAAGTCTATGCTGACCCCATTGATCTAGTAAGACTGAAGGATGGCAGAGGTATAAACACGCCAGGAGTCACAAAACAGGCACAGGGGCACATACTGCATCTATATGCTCTCTCCTTATTAAGTTCTCCATGGGTCCATCGCAGGACTTCACTCTAGCAACCAGTCTATTCAGTTCCCGAAGGCCCCACCTTCTTCTGCCGTAATTGGATTGACCCCCTCTCCCTCCGTGATCCATCAACCTACTAATCTTGAACATAAGACTTTGGGGCTTAAAAATCTGCCTAAGTTTAGAGAACCAAATCTTGTTCAAACTATAATACACAGTTTAAATTTATTTGGCAAAATGTACTACTTCATTTTCTCCATCATCTGTCCTCTCTCACTTGGGTAGGTTTCACGAAGGACCCATGGGAGAAGGGCCACCGTATTAGTAAGCTCATTTATAGCCTAAGCCTATTTGACTTCTTAAAACCTTTTCCCTTGATCATCACCATGCACCCTAGATCCACCTGAGCAAGGCTCAGGCTCCCCTGCTGACAAGTGAAGAGCCTGCGCTCTGGAGACTGATGTCCTAGCAGCACCCTCCTTAGAGGGGTGCATTGCCACTCTGTGTTCATTCCAACCGCAATCACAGCTACCAGGTATTTTGTTCCTGTCGTTCTGTGTTATGACTGCTTGTTGTTCCATTAGGTCTGACCCTATTTCATCTGGCTTAGCAAATCTCATTTTAAACAGTCTTGTATGTCTATGTCTCTATACCTCAAAGCTATGCCAAGTTCCAACTGCTTGGGATTGCGCCTTTTCTTCCCTTACTGGAGCATCAGGTTTCTTAACAATGAACCCTAAGAAGGTGTTTGTTACTAATCATTTTCCCTTGAAGTGAAACATGGTGAGTCACATATCCTTTTTTTTTTTTGTATGTTCTGCAATGCAATGATGAGCTTAGAATGACTTTTGAATAAAGTGCATTTATCAGCCAGATGAGTTTGTGTGAACTCCATAGCCTTTTAAAAGGATTTATTTTATTTTGGACTTAAAAGACAAAATTATTGAGAGAAGGAGTGAGAGACAGAAACATAGAGAGAGAGAGAGATGTTACTGATGTATTACTGTTACTGATAGCTGGTGCATTCCCCAAATGGCCACAAAGACAGGAACTGAGGTGATTTGAAGGAAGGAGGCAGGAACTTCTTTCTGAATCTCCAATATGGGTGCAAGGGCCCAAGGACTTGAGCTGTCTTCTGTTGCTTTCCCAGGGCATGAGTAGGGAGCTGGATCAGAAGTGGGACACAATTGGTACCCATATGGGATGCTGGTACTAGAGTCAGAAGCTTGAGTTAGTACCCCACAGCACCAGCCAGCCCCTCCATGGCCTTTTGGAGGGTTAATTTCCTAACTGGCAAAATGAGCATATGCATGATTACTTCATATGCTTGTAGGAAAGATTAAGCGAAAGAAAGGACCTATCATACTTCCATGTTACTGAGTATGCAGAGAAAAACAAATAAATGCTTTATTCCTCCTCTTCACAACATTATGTACAAATGTATTCTAGAAAATTTCATATTTCTTTCCTTGAAATGTCTTTGCAACTGAACAGCTTACTCTACATTGCCATCGGGAGGGATTTGCAAAGCTTGTTTTCGGAAGAGCCCCTTACACACACTCTAAATTCAGGAAGCAGAAACTCTTCAATTGTTATCTCTCCCTGGGCCTGCATATCCAAGGACGAGAGAAAAATGTCAATAGGATGCTCTGTCAATAAAAACTTTTCTCTGAAAACATTATTTTAAAATCACACTTGCTGATTTTTAAAATGAGTTTAATCAATGAGATAAAATCACAAACCACTTTCACATTTCTAAGCCCAGACTTCCTCTCCTTTCCCTTGATGATGGCAAAGAAGCCAATAGCATTCCTATCACTAGTAGCTATTTTTAGAAGTCCTATTTAGAGTTTAACTGACTTTTGAGTATTAAAAATTCTAGTCTCATACAGCATCACTGCTTGAACTTCGTAGTCAGTTCACATCTTCTCCTTCCACCTCTCCACCTCTACCAACTCAGGGCTTCCTTTTAGCTGAGATGCTTGAAGCAGATGAAGGTTCAAAGAAGGCCTTTCTCCTTTCTCCAGTTCATATTCTGGAGTCTCAGAATTAGGAAAAAAGAGAAATATTAAAAGACAGGCCAATGTCTGAAGTTACAGAAGTTCTGTCTTGGCTGGTGCCAGTAGGCTGTTGTGTCTTTCCATCAGACAGACATATAAATGCCACTTTGTCTTGGAAACACATAGGCCTGCTGGAACCCACCCCATGTTCTGATTTTTGACCTCATGAGCATTCTTATTCTTGGACTTGGAAAAGTTCTTCAACAGAGCCTTAGACATTCCTTTCTGCCTTCACCTGCAGTCCTTGCAGGTCCATCAAGTGCTACTCACAGCTACAACTGCTTGCCTCAGCACTCAGATCTCTTGATGGAGGTCCCACCAAGACAACTCAAGCCCATGAGTCATCTGTGACTGCTGTATTCTCTCAGTTCTGGGGGAGCTCATAAATGAATATGTCAGCAAATTAATAAGTTTCTCCAGCTGTCTTCCTAATCAATCCAAGAAATAAATCAGGTACCATCATCATGTGCACGTTTCCCAGTCCATGAGAGACCCATGTACCCATGTCAACCTCTTAAAACACACCACCTTACTGTGAGCCCAGGAGTAACTGCAGCTCCATGAGGGAAAGTCCAGGGGTGAGATGGAAATGTGCTTGGAGACTGTGCTTGGCACAACTGGTTAATCATAGCTCATAGCTCTCCTTCCTTAGTGATATTCTTCTTTTATATAATGTCAATGTGGCTGGGGGTTGGGGGATACATTTGAGAGCTACCAGAAGGATTTGCTATGACTGTCTTTTTCAGTCAATCTTGCCTAAACATGTCTGATACTATTTTCTAATTTTTTAAAGATTTGATTAACTTTTATTGGAAAGTCTAATTTACAGAGAAAAGGAAAGACAGAAACAAAGATCTTTCATCCATTGGTTCACTCCCCAAGTGGTCGCAATGGCAAGAGCTGAGCAGATCTGAAGCAAGGAGCCAGGAGCCAGGAGCCAGGAGCTAGGAGCCAAGAGCCTCCTTCAGGTCTCCCATTCAGCGTAGGGTCCCAAGGCCTTACTCTATCCTCTATCGCTTTCCCAGACTACATACAGGGAGCTTAATGGGAAGTGGAGTAGCCAGGACATGAACTGGCACCCACAAGAGATCCCATTGCATGCAAAGCAAGGACTTTACCCACTAAGCTACCACACCAGGCTGTGATGTTATTTTCTTATTCTTATCTTTCACAGCATAAAGCTCTTCCTTGGTCATGTCATTCATCTGCCCTCCACCTTCTCAGAAAATCCACCTGCTCACATCTGCAGACCCTACCTTCCTTCTTCAGAGCAGTAAGTTGACACAGCCCATTAAAGCACATTTTCAGCTTCAGCTTTAGATTTACAGAGAAGCTTCTAAGGTAAATCAGAAAGTTCCCACTTACTTATATACAGTTTCCCAACTACTATTTCTTACACCAAGATGGTGAATTTCTCAAAATCATTAACCAATATCAACACTTCTTTTTCCTGGTCCTATATCCATCCAAGGATCCCACATTACACTCAGTTGCCTTATTTCCTTGGGCAACTGCTATGAGAGTTTGTTAGATGTTCATATTTTTAATGACTCTGAAGCTTTAGAAAAGTAATAGATGTGCCGAGAAGTGATAGCAGAGTAATAGATGTGTTGTAGAATGCTCCCCAGTTTGTGTCCCATCCAGCAGGACAGTCAACGGGGTCGCAACCACCTAGGAGAGGTTGGGGGACAAGAGACACGAAGAATGGACAGCAAGACAGGATGTCTGATCAAGCTGTCAGTTTGTTGATTTTAATTGGGGGTTTTTATATTCTTCTGTAACTAAGGCTCTGGGAGGAAAGGAGAAACTAGGAGGCAAGCCATGGTCTCAAGACCGATTGTTCTTGAGCAGCCACCATATCAACCATAGTAACCAGCATATCAACAATAGCATAGGTAATCAATAACAAGATGTCAGCAGGTACAGCATAAATCACATTCTAAAACAGTTGCTAGAAACAATTGAAGCTAAGCGTGTGATTAGTTTCATAACTTCTTTCCCAAGCATCTAGCCAGCCGGGGATTTTCCACTGGCCCATAGTTCTATATTCAAAATGGCTTCAGTGTGGCTACAGAACACGGCTCCTGACAAGTTTGGAACAGTCCAATGTTTTTCTCAAGAATAAACTGGAGTTACAAGTCTTTGGACGAAGGTCACAGTACAAACATGCCATTTTCACTGCCCCACATCAAGACAACATAACAGTCAGGAAAAAGTTCAGGAAGAACTAATCATCATTGAGTTTCACCTTAGTCACTTAACTGAGATGGTGATTGTCAAGTTTTTCCATCAGAAAGCTACTTTTCTGTCTTTCCATACTGCATTCTTTGTAAGGAAGTCGCTGTGTCCACTTTGCATCTAAGTGTGGAGTTTAGCTCCACGCCCCTGAGGACAGAGAATCTACTTGAATTATTTAGGATTCTTCTCCATAGGAAATGTGTCTCTCCTGCCTTGCTTACTACTTTGATACACAACACTTACGGCTTATGAGTGCTGCGTTCTCCGGGCTTCAGTGAAGCAGTACTTTATTTTCTTGCTGAAATTGTTCTATCATTGTCCATGGGAAATGCTTTGACACACTCTGTTACTGTGCCTATTTGTTTGTTTTTCAGATTGTTTCTTTGCTTTTTGCCACTACATGTTGCTCTGGGAGCCATAGCTCTTTTGTCCCCTGACATCACATTCTGATTTGTTCTGTCTCTTTCCCCAGATTATGTCTTCCCAACTTATAATACTTAAGTCAGAATCACAAATCCGACAGTAATTGGTATGTTTTTGAATTAGTACAATGGTTTGATATGACAGACTGCTCCAATAATCTTCCATGTTAATGAAATGTCATTTGGAGAAGATAAGAAATAGACTTAATATGCATTATTTAATTTATACAGTCAATTATGAACATATGCATGAATGGGGAAAAGAGAAGATAATAGGAAGAAAAGATAAGGCTAAAATAATTTCTATTTGACACTCACAAGGTGATACTCCCTCCTCCCTCACTAACTGCAAGAATGCAGTGCTCCAGTTACCATGCCCATATGGTCTGACTGAACAGGAAATGGGAGGATCTACAAACACCAGGGAGAATGAATCTAGGGTTGGTTAGAAATGCAATATCAAAAAATAAGGTTATTGCACACACACAGCACAGTTTGTCTTATTCGTTTAAAAATATATGATCATAGGCTAAGAAATCTTTGACACAAATAGTTTATAATGGACCAATCCTTATCTCTTTATTATACTCAAAACCACTCTGCTTCAACTTGAATTTTATTTCATTTTATCTGAGAGACAGAGAAACAGACCACCAGATAGAGATCATCTATCTGCCTATTCATTCCACAAATGCCCCTAACAGCTAGAAAATGTAACTAAATAGGTCAGACCAAAACCATGATCCAGGAACTCCATTCTTACCTTACAGATGGTGGCAGGGTCCCAAGCACTTGAGCCATCAGCTGCTGCCTCCCAGGGTGTCCATTAGCTGGAATTTGGAACAGAAAGCAGAGCTGGAACTTGATCCCAGGCACTCTAATGCAGAATGAGGGCATCTCTAGTGACACTTTAAACACAAGGCCACATTCACCCTTAGAATTCCAATTTTTATATAATAACTTGTGATGATGGTGAACAAAAGTGTTGTAGATTGCATATGGGAAGCAAGCAGGACTGGGATAAATCATGAAGAGGGAGGTGCCTGGATACTGGGGACCAGAGAAGTTTGTAACAGATACTCAGGGCCATGAGTAGAACAGCAAAGCTGATTCTGAGAAACAGCAGACATGTGACAGCATAGCTCAGCGATTTTTTTCTTTTCCAGCAGTCTTCATTTGCTCCAGCGTGGAGGAAGAGAAGAAGACTACAGAATGAGATGAATTGGTATTATGTCTTGGGAGGAAAAACATCCAAGCATTTGCTGGAATCATCATGCTGGTCTTAGTAGGGAAGTGAGTGTGATCAGTTATGTCTGATGAATAACAGCTTCTAGCCTTCTTATCAGGTGGTCTTCTGTAGTAAATTTCAGTAAGAACTTGGGACAATGCGACTATGACATACAAGCCACATAACAATAATTAGACTCCCCAAATTGCTGAAAGTCATCCAAAATTCCTTAAGATCAATTCTTATCAATACTAATTATACATTAGAACCACGCTAGACACTTCTAAAAAAAAATGAACACCATGTGAATCCCAATGAACTTGATCTGGGGTAAGGCTAGGATAGATACATCTTTTAAAACATTCCTCAAGATTTTAATATACTCCCAGAGTTCCAAACCAAATGTTTGGATAAGCAGCCATCAACTAGTCTGTCAGTGGCACAGTTGAGAGAACTGCACTGGAAAGAACACAGACAACTAAAGCCTAACTCCACAGACAACTCCACACCTAATTTCTGTGAATGGCTTCACTCTTTTTATCTTTCCACTAGGTGATAATTAAGATCAAAATTAACTGTCTTGATTTACTTTATTCTCATCACTCATGAGAAGATGAAGGTGCTAATTAATAGTGAAGTGACCTACGGCAGCCAAAAGGCAAATGGAAAGAGAAGTGTGTGGATCTCAAAATGGATTCTTCATCCCTGGAATGGTGGGATTTCGTGTGTATGGTCCTGGACACCCAACCCTCAGGAAAGAACCAAATAACTCCTGTCTTCTCATGACAACTCTATGAGACAGGTGCTCTTATGATCTCCATCACACAGATGAGGAAGCTGTAGCACAAAAATGGTTCTACCATCCTGGCATCATACATTTAACCAGTGGTGATGGTGCAATGATATCCAGCTTGTCTGACCCTCATTCTGCCTTCATCATTACACACACACACACACATTCAGCAAGTTGCTGGTCTCATTAAAAACGGCTATTAATATATTAGAGAAATGATAAGCGAGAGAACTCTGTAGCTTTTGTTCTGAAAATCCACAAATACATGTCAGAACAGATTCTGAAGGCCAACATTTTCTCTGGCTATGTTGCTGACTCACAATGTGGAATCAATTTCTGAGCTATCACTTTAAAGACATCATGTTTTTGTTTCAAATTTAAAGCTAGTATATTATTGTCAAATATTTAGATACTCAAAATGTGATATAATTTACTTTAAAACTAAATCTCAGAGTTAAGTTATTGCTAGATTATTGCCACTTCTAAAACTAGCTACTTAAATGGACAGGATCTGCATACACTATTTCCCACTTTCTCACTTGAACAGTTTTCCTTTAATAGTATTCTTTCCATCCTGCCTCCTCATTTGTATTCAGGGCATACCTATCAAGGATTAGAGCCTTGATTCAATCATGGTTTTATTAAACCCTCATCATATACTGAATTCCATATCTCTTTCAAAATATCAGAATCCTCTCTCGTCAGTTTCTTGTCAGTTTACCAGTGTCCTAGGTGTTCCTGGTGTGTTTTGCTTTTCCATCAACTCAATTAAATTACTTGTATAAATTATTGCAGAACATCCCACATGATGGCGATCAGGCAAATGTCAGGATGCTCATTAGAACTCCCTCAACACGTGTAGGAAGCATAGCATGGTCGTTTTCTCTGTGACTTCTCTCTCTTGATATTGGAAGATACAGGGACAGCAACAAGATACCCTAGGATGACACTGGACCCGTGGTTCTCCACTTGGCACATCAGTATTGCCTGGGGGGAGGATTTAAGAAACACTTATTCCCGCATCCCACCTCCCTGTTCATTTTAAACAATTTATTATTGATATAAAGAAATTTTATTCGTTCCATAGATACAGTTCTAGGAAGACAACCACATTTTCCTTACTCCCCTTCTTCTTCCCTACACCCCTCATTCCTTCATCATGTTTTACACAGATATAATTTTAATCCACTCTATATTTAAAAGTTTAATTTGCCACTAATCATAGTGCTTGAAAAGTAAAAAGTTCACAAGACCACATTTCTTTTTAAAAAAAATTTCTCTTATTTTAGTAATCTTTACATAGTTGATTAGGGCACCAAAGCTCAAGGGCTACAGGAAAATGAATAAAACCATTGTTTCCATAATGGAAACAATATTTTTTTTTCTGTATCCTGGGTAAGGGCAGTGATAAAGGGAAAAGCCCCACCCAACCTCCCACCCATTCCAGGTCCCTGACTTGGGGCGTGCTCTGAGGGTCCTGATCATGCAGTTTTGATAGTTCAACAGTTCTGGATTGCTGCCAAGCTTGCCCTCCAAGCGCACCGCCTGTCACCCCAATCAGCTTATGCATATGCTGGTGGTTGCAATTGCTGGGTCTGTTTCCAACCCTGTCTTCCACGTGAAGGTGTTCCACGATGGGTGTTGCAGTCCAGACTGATTTTGCCCACTTCATACTTGGCCCTCACGCAAACCAATGGAAGCTGCAGTCTAGTCGTGGCGACTCCCCATAACCCCACCAGGCCTACTCCCTATCTGGTTCCACACTGTGTACTGGTGCCCAGATTCACCAGCAGGTGATATGAACTGGTTCAGCCTGGTCTGCCTCTGATCTGTGCCAAATGTAAGCTGGTGGGTACCTTTCCCTGGCCTGACCTAGGCTAAAGACCACATTTTTACTGGAACTTAAATATGAGCTAAAAACTACAATCATAGACCCAAAGTGGTGATCTCATTACTACACATTTTTAGATTCTATACTGGATGTCATATATCAGAGAAAACGTATGATGTTTGCCTTTTGGAGACTTGCTAATTTCACTAATAATGATTGTAAGTTGCATCCATTATTTTGCAAAAGACAAGATTTTTTTTATTGCTGATTAGTATTCCAGAGTGTGTATAGATCACCTTTTCTTTGTCTAGTCAATAGTTGATGAATATCTGTATTCCATAACTCAGCTATTATGAATTTAGCAATAATAAGCAGGGGATACAGATAACTTCTTCATATGTTGATTTCAGTTTGGATAAATTTCTAGGAGTAGGATTGTAGATTTATTTCCAAGTCTCTGTCTCTTTTTCTTTAAATTCTTTATTCTACGTCAGTTTAATAGGCATTGGGGCTTCCCCTTCCCGCTCCCCCCCTCCATTCTCCTCTCCAATCTTTCCATAGGTGTCTTCCGAGTGCCCTCAGAAGTTTGTCATACTGCCATTAAGGTATCCCCAACAATGTAGGGACTTATTTGTTGTTTTGCTGTGAGTCCATCCTTGTATTGCAACTACAGGGATATAAATCTCTCTGTTTCTTCCTATGGACATATTTCCAAATCTGCCTATTTCCAAATCTCTAATGTCTTCCACAATGACTATACTCATTTATGTTCCCACCAACAGTGGATTAAGGTACCTTTCAGCATAATATCCTTGTCAGAATTTATTATTTTTTGATTTTCAGATGATAGTCATTCTAACTGGGTGAGGTGAAACTGCATTGTGGTTTCTACTGCATTTCCCTGATGGTTAGTGATTGTGAGCATTTTTTCAAATACAAAGCCAGAGGCATCACAATACCAGACTTCAAAAATAGACATGCAGATCAATGGAAGAGAATAGAATTCCCAGAAATTAACTCACACATCCACAGCCAACAACTGTGATAAAGAATCTGAAATCAGTCCCCAGAAAAAGGACAGATTCTCCAGCAAATTATGCTATGAAAATTCAATCTATGCTTGCAAAAGCATGAAACAAGATATCCTACTTTATATGTCATATAAAGATCAACTCTAAATGGATTAAGGACCAAAATGTAAGGACCTGATACCATCAAACTACTAGAGGAAAGCATCATGGAAATTTGTGCAAGGACTCCTTGGGAAAGACTCTAGAAGCACAGTCAATCAAAGCAAAACTAGACAAATTGGTTTCATAAAGCTTAGAAACTTGAACACTGCAAAGAAAACTTGTCAACGAAGTGAAGAGCCAACCAACAGAATGGGAGAAAATATTTTCAAATCCTGTAATTGATGGAGGATCAATATCCAGGTCCCATTTAAGCTCAAGAAACTCAACAACAACAGAACAAACAATCCAGTTAAGAAATGAGCAAAGTGGCCTGAATCTTTGGTCCCCTGCCATTCCTGGTTCCTGGCTTAGGCTTGCCCCAGCCCTGGCTGCTGAGGCTATTTGGGGAGTGAACCAGTGGGTAAATCTCCCTCTCTCACTGCAACTCTTTCAAATAAACAAGAGCACTTTCTGGGAAAAATGAAATTAGGACTGCATTCTGGTGAATGTGATTAAAACTCACTTTTAAGATCTTTGCAACATCCCTGGAAGGTAGACAGGGATGATACTTAGCGCTGGCTCTTCTTTATGGGTGAAGAAACAGGTGCACACTTGTGTAACTGAATTAACCCATGTGACTCATCATTGCATGGCACAAGAAACGGAAGGACTCACATCTGACTCAGTTCCACAACAACATTTCCTCCCTATTTCTTCTGATAAATCCAGTTTTCTAAGTCACATGAAAGGTCATTTCATAAAGCAGCTTTTTTTTACAGCTCCTTGCGTGATCAAACACTGTGGATACCAGAGATCAACCAAGACATAATTTTTCAATTAAAATATTCCATTGGGTCTTTACTTTGCAATCTAATTGTAACTAATATGTTCAAGGTGCTCAAAGTATGCTCATGACTGTAGCTGGGAGAACCCATGCAGAGCCAAGCTTCCTGCTGGGGATCCCAGCTGCCCATTCACTGCTGCCAAATGGTGGGTGAATCCTGGGCTTGTGGGCTTTGCCTACTGGTACCCACAGGCAAGCTCTTGGATCTTGGGCGATCTGGAATTAATGCCTAGGGACATCCATGGATAAGGCCACAGTATGTGTAGGTGAGGAATGAATGCTGAGGAACACCAAATGACAGTGCAACTGTACTTGCAGATAAGTGAGCAGATTGAGACCTGGTGGTTTAGAGGGGAGAGCCTAGAAGATCTGTATGGGTCAGACTCAGGCACCAGTCCACAAGGGAATTTGGAATTGGGCTTGTTAGCATGGAACATTGCTGACCACCACACACCAGTTCACAAGAAAGCTAGGGCTGGGGGCCTGTCTAGCAGGACTAGATCCCAGTACCTGACTGAATGTCAGAGCAGGGGACAGGTCACATTAGGAAGGACCATGATACTAACCAGCACACCAGAGAACCAGGTCTGGGGGGTAGATTCTGTAGGGAGATTTGTAGGCCAAACCCTGTGGAAATGCAAGTCTACAAATCACACTGGTTAGCTCAAGAGTTGGGGTGGTAATGGGCTGAGCTAGGTGGGCTGAGACATGGAACCTGCCAACACTTACAGGTACAGGGACCAAGAATAGTCCAGACAAGTCCAGGCTGCAACACCCGCATATGCATCCTACCACAGGGTATGGGGTGGCCGGGCTGCAATATTCACCATCTCACACTAGGCCAAGAAGGAGGAATAGACTATGCCAAGCAAGGATCTAGCACCCCCCAGCATGTGTGAGATCTGGGTATGGGAGTGGGCTTAGTGGGGGAACTTAGAAAACTCCCTTAGTGGGTCAACTCCCACTGATGAGCACATGGTCCAGGCCTGGGAAATCGGGCAGACTGGACAAGGTAGCTGCAACTGTTGGCTAATGTGTGAGTTGGTTTTGGAAGGGGACAGATTGGGCAAACTTTAGCTCACTGGCAAGTGTAAAAACCAGGTTAGAGCACAGGTCAGGCTGAACTAGGCTGTTACACCTACCGGTTTGCATATGCCAGGGATGGGAGCAGACTGGACAGGGCCAGGTTCTAACACCTGCCAATGAGAGTTGGGACTGGGGGCAAGCTGGGTAAGGCCAAGCTGCAGCATCCAAGGCAAAGGCCAAGACAGGTAAGGGGCTATGCCAAGCTGGGTCATGTGCACAATCTGTGGCTGGAAACAGGCCTGGTTGTGGAGTAAAGGGGATGTCCTTGCTGGGTTGCGATTCCCACTCTTGAATTTGAAGGCCACAGTGGGAGTTGCTGTCTAGTCTGGGCATGGCTGCAATATTCCTTAGCACAAGTGTAAACTGGGTCAGGGGTGCACCAGACTGGGCTTGACTCCAGCATCCACTGGTGCTCATGAGAACCAGAATAGGTGTAGGATGAGCTAGGCTAGGTCTCTGCCCCTGATGAGCCATGTGTGAGCTGTGTCTGGGTATGGACCAGGCTTGGCTGGGCTGTAACACTCAACAATAAAAACTACAATGGTGAAGGCCAATCAGGAAAGACCGCTGCTCCTGTTTGGACAGGAGGTAGACTAAGCAGGGCTGGCCCATGGACCCACCTGTTTGTGCAAGATCTGGCATTGGGAGAGGTTCTGATGGAGGAACTTGGGCAATTCTTCTGGCTGGACATAGTCCCTGCAGGTGAACCATGATAGGGAGCAGCCCAAACCAGACCAGGGAATGGTAACCAGCAGCATACATTTGGTGCAGGTTGAGGGAAGACCATGCTGGGCCAGTTCATATCACTTGGTGGCAAATCTGAGCACCAGAATGGAGTGTGGGTTGGGCTTGGTTGGGTCACAACACAAGCCAGTTCACATGACAGCCAGGACTGGGGACTGGCTGAGCTGAGCTAGGCTTTAGTTTCCACCAGCGTGAGTTGGAATTGGGCTTGGGACAGGGCCCAGTCAGACTATAGCACCCACTGGCAAATGTTGAAGAGAGGCGGGCCATGCCAGACTGGGTCGCAGCACCCAACCAGCACACATGAAATGCAGAGGGGGGAGGTGGCAGAGCTGGTAGGGAGGATGTGGAAGGCTCCCCTGCTGGGCCACTCCCACTGGAGAAAGTGAGTTGGGTTGGGAGCAGACAATGCCAGTCAGGGAAACAACACCTGTTGGCTTCATGTGAACTGGATCAGGGGAAAGTCAGGCTGGGTTGACTGTTCCTACTATGCCTAAGTCAGAATGGGTGTGGGTTGGTTGGTCTTCGTCACAGCACTAGCTGGCAGATGCCAGCTTGGGGGCCAAATTCTGTCAAGGTAAACTGCAGAACCACCTGAAGAGTGCAAGATCCAGGAGTGGGAATGCACCCAGTAGGAAAATAGTGGGCACCTCCCTCTTGGGTGAGCAGGAGGACCAGGACTGGGGTAGGCATGACTAGACAGAGTGACTCCCACTGGCAGTTGCATGGGCTGGAAAGTGGGGGCTGGTTGGGTTGAACTTCAATGCCTATTGACATGTATGAGAGCTGAATGAGATATGGGGGTGGGCCTGGTGGGGGATTATTGCGGGCTACTCCGGACAAGGCTGCAGCTCCCACTAGTGTCCATGAAGGCCGAGTATCTGATGGGCAGGATGGGGCTGGGCAAATGGAGACTGAGAAAAAGATGAACTATGTCAGCCAATGGATTCTGGAGGGATTTCATCATGCTTGGAGTGGTGAGATCAGCAGTAATTTGGAATTGTTGAACTACTGAAACCTCATAAGCAGGACCCTCAGAGCATGCCCCACAATGGTACCCTGGGGTGGTGTTGGAAGGCTGCCCTCTATCTCAGGATGTGGAGGTGTTTGGGAAGCTTTGTGGCTTCTCTCCTTGTCTCCCAGAAAAACAGCTTCCCAGTGGCTTCCAATCCTTTCCCATACACACTGGAGCATGCTGGTTGTACATCTTACATTCACACAGCGCAACAATCATAGCAGACTGAAAAATGTACTTCTAAGTCTGGAATTTTTATTGTAACTGAATAAATGCTTAGCTTTAAATCTCTGTTATTGACTGATATTTTTTATTATATTATTTTATTATTTTGCTTATTTTTTATATTCCCCAAAATCACATGTTGAAATGTTTTTCCTAAAGATTTATCTAATTATTTAGAAGCAGAGTTATAGCAACAGGGAGAGACAAAAGTAAAATCTTACATCTGTCATTTCACTCTCCACATAGTTGTAACAGCTAGGGATGGACCAGGCTACAGCCAGCAGTCAGGAGCTTCTCCCACATAATTGGCAGGAGTCCAAATACCTAGCCACCTTCCACTGCTTTCCTAGACTACCAGGAGGGAGCTAGATCAGAAGTGGAGCAGGGAGGACATAGAATGGCACCCATCTGGGATGCTAACATCACAGGTTGTGGCTTAACTTGATATGCCATAACACTGGTCCCAAATCATATGTTTTTATATATCACTATTTCATATTTTATTCAAGAGGCAGAAAAAAATGCTGCTTCACTCCCAAGATAGCCAAAAAGGGCCAGGGTAAAACTAGCAGCCAGAAACTTAATCCAAGCTTCCCACATGGGAGGCAGAAATCCAATTCCTTGAGCTATCACCACTGCCTTTAGGGCCTACACTAGAAGAAGCTGTAGTCAGCCGGTAAAGCTGGGTGTTTAGGACTTCTGATTTGGAATGCAGGTGACATGACTGGTAGGCTAAACTCCTGCCCCTCTGGGTCAGTTTTTAAATTTTTCTTTATTTGTTTTTATTTATTTGAAAGGCAGAGTGATAGAGAATGAGAGTAAGAGAGAGATCAATCTTTCACCCACTGATTGACGATCCAGATGTCCATGGTGGCCAGGGGAGGGCCAGGCGGAAAGCAAGAGCCCAGAGCTTCTTCCAGATCGCCCCTGTGGGTGGCACAGATCCAGCTAACTGAATCACCATCTGCTAACCACCCCGTATCGCAGATAATGGCTTAATCTGTTAATATCCACCCCCTGTGTCAGTTTTAATACACTTTAAGGAGGTGGTTCTCAAGTTGGCTGAATATTTCAACCAACTGGGGAGTTTTTAGCAGTCCAATGCCCGGATTGCACTCCAGGATGATTAAATCAGAATCTGTCATGGTTCCAGGACATTAATGCTTTAGAAACTTTCTATATGATTTTTTTGGCAAAGAAAAACTTTTAAAATTGTTTAATTTATTTGAAAGACAAAGAAAGAAAAATACACAAAAAGAAAGCAATCTTCCATCCATTGTTTCACTTCCCAAATGCCCACAACAGATGGAATTAGGCAGGATGAAATCTGGAACCTGCAATTCAACGTGGGTCTCCTGTGTGGGTGGCAGGGCTCCAACAACTTGAGCCATAAATTGCTGCCTCCAAGTATGCACCTTAAAAAGAAATTGGAATTGGAGGTGGAGCCAGAACTCAAGCCAAGGCACTGCAATATAGGATGTTGGATTCCTACGTAGCATCCTAACCTCGATAACAAGCATCCACCCAGAAAAAAAAGTCTACCCCCAACTTACCTTAGGTTCTCCAGCTGATGCCATGGGGAAGTTTTCTGATGCAAGACAGATAAACAGTAGAACAGATACAATTTTCATTAGTGCATGCCTCATGCAACCAAGCAATTTAGTTTTCACATGGGAGCACCCAGCAATGAGTATTTGAAGAAGGGCGCTAGCAGCTGGAACCTAATGTCTGACTTAGTGGGACAAAGGGAGGGCACTTATGAAAAAGAAATGGGTTTTGGAAAGATAAATGGGCCATCAGGAAAACAGTCAGGAGATGAGATAGTCTGGTGACAATGTCTTTGGATGAGATACAAAAAAAAAAAGATATCCTATGTTACTAGGGGGAGACTCACAAAAACTGCATTCTTTTGGGAGGCTCTGCTTTTAGGTAGATAAGGGATACTTCAGAAACTCAAATGCCTTCAGTTTGAGACATCTCTTAAACCAAAGTAGCATATTTGGGCGTAACAATGCTGACCCCCTTCAATTCCAATGTGCAGCCATGCTCAGGAGCCATTGCTTAAAAGTAATATTTGCTTTTCTTCATCTTTCACATACCTATTACACCAAAAAAAGAAGAAAGGAATATAATATAATCTAGAAACAACAAAAAGAAAACTGACAAACTGTTATGTGCACCTCCTGGCATAGAAGGAATAGCACTGATCAACCCTGTTTTAAGAAGAAAAACAATAGGACTTAACATAGCTGGAGGTGTTTGCAATGGACATGCATTCTCAATTGAGCTCAGAAGCTTCGGTGACAGGAGTAACAGGTCAGTCAAAGAGAAGAAAAGCACATTGAATGGGTTTAGCCTCTTGTTTCTTGAAATCCAGTAGTGGGACTCAGCAGGATCTTTCTTAGTCCTAGGAGGGGATGAGATGCTGTCATTGAAAACAGCAATTTTCTCCTCAAATGGGAACACTCAGCAATGAGTGTTTCAAAGAGGGTGCTAGCAGTTGGAACCAGATGATGGTTCAGGGCTGCCGTGGGTAGTACACTAGCTGCTGCAGCCGAGAAAACATGAATGTAGACCCAGTGTTTGACATGGGCCCACAGCAGCTTTGTTGCGCGCTGAGAAGTTTTTCCAGGATGCTGAAACCTCTATCCGTGTGGGGAAAAGGCTTCCAATATGGTTGAGAAGAGTTTTGATAGGGGCCTGGTGACTTCTGCTGATTTGGGATTTTAAAAGTTTAGGAAACTTTTCACACCCAGAATTGTAGAGTGATTCACATGTGCCATACTGGTGAGTAATAGGAAACCTACCATCAAGAGCTGAGGGGTGTATCCATCAGAATCCATCTAAACTCCACTCCAGGATTAAATTGTGAATATAAAGTAAGTGGATTTTAAATAGCTAGTGTCTTTCACTTTTGGAGACATCATTTAACTTTTCAGGATAGAACTGAATAAAAAACCCATCACCAACATTCTTGGGATGCTCTCTGGTCTTGATAATTTCACCTTCACCACTGGTAGTGACTCTGGGAACCAGAGTGTAGAACTAAGAAGGTGATGTTGCTCTAACCAGTGGTTTGCTTTCTGCAGGCATTCCCTATTTATTTGTAGGTGGGTCTCACCATTCACAAGGGTAATGACCAATACTTTAGCAACAACAACACCAGAACAGGCTCATAGGATAAAAGCTTGACAAATTGATTGAACCAAAGCTTTATGTGAACCAAGAAAACATGTTTTTCCCACTAAAATAAATGAAGATCCAAAGGCCTATAGGAAATGTGTTTTTATGCTTAGTTTTGTGAAGAGTGGACAACCATGCAGAAATATGATTAAGAAACAAGGGTATAACCCAATGATGGAGAACTGGGCTTAGCAAGCCCTGTTAGTTTAGATTCTTCTTGGTCTCCTGGGATAGACCTCAAGACCCCTCTGGAATGAGGGTCACATGACTTACTTTCCGAGGCGGTAAGTCGGAGAATCTCTTTATAACAAAATCTCACACCGAAAGGATGGCAAAACCAGCATAACCTTGTTTCTGCAGTTTACCCACCTGCCAATGTGTCTTATTTTGAGGTAGCAACTTCTGAACAATGACACAGCCACCCATAAACTTATATCGAGTATCTTTTGAGAGCCATGTTCTGGGGAATGAAACACTGATGGCTGCAACTAAAGAAGCTGAATTCAGCACATAGATGTTTATCTCTGCTCTCTCTTTAGTTCCCACTAAAATGACAGCTAGGTTGTAAACCACAAGGTGAAGCAAAATGGGTGCTAAGTAGCAGTCACAAGAAACAGGACCGAAGTACGCTTGTCAAAGACAGCAGAGAATGGATTGCTGTTAGTAAACGGTAAGGATAAAATAAAAGCGTGAGGAAACAGTGACAATGCCTAGGTAACTTCTGACTGAGGTGACCAGAGGGCAGAGGTACCAATTCACCTAGGGAGTTAGACAGCATAGATTGGGGATGAGAATAAATTTCAACACATTGATTTTTAAGATTATCATGATATATCAAAGTAGACATGTTGAATAGGCATTTAGGCACAAGAGTTTGTACTATGTCAGAGATATATTGTAAATTCATCACCACATAGGTGGCAGCAGAAAGTATCCACATGAGAAAAGTCACCCAAAGGAAAAAGATAGAGGGCCCAGCACGATAGCCTAACAGCTAAAGTCTTTACCTTGAACATGTCGTGATTCCATATGGGTGCTTGTTCATGTCCCAATGGCCTCACTTCCCATCCAGATCCCTGCTTGTGGCCTGAGAAAGCAGTAGAGGATGGCCCAAAGCCTTGGGACCCTGCACCCATGTGGGAGACCCGGAAGAAGCTTTCGATCCAGGCTCCTGGCTTCAGCTCAGCTCTGGTTGTTGCGACCGCTTGGAGAGTGATTCAACAGATGGAAGATCTTCCTCTATATCTCTTCTCTGTATACCTGATTTTCCAATAAAAATAAAATAAATCTTTTTTTAAAAGAGAAAACAAAAGGAGAATGGAGTAAGAAAAGCGGAAGGTCAAAGATGGGTTCCTAGAGAACTGCTTTGGTTTGACCAATTTTATCTTCTCCAGAATTGGTGTTGGAACTCAGTCCGAGTGAGTGTAACACCATTAAGTGAGGGGTCTTTAAGGAGCTGAGGATGCCGCACCCATGGTTAGGATACAGGCCTTTTAGAAGGGGATTCACGTAGCAATTTGTTAGCTCTCCCTCTGACCTCCACATAGGAGGACACAGTGTTCCTCCAATAAGGAAGATGCAGCAACAAAGCATCAGCTTGGAAGCAGAGAGTAGCTCTCACCTGACATCTGAACCCCAACTACGGCACACAATGGAAGGGTGAACTAGTGAATGGAAGATTCTCTGTGTGTGTGTCTTTCTGTCTCTTTGCCTTTCAATGGATAAAATAAACTAAAAAGAAACAAAATATATTTAAGATCTTAAAGGAAAAAATTGGGGGGGGAGGAGGAATCATAAGACCATCCCATATTCCTTAGCATGTATCACAATGACCAGGAACAATCAACACACGCCATGAATAAGCTGCATTTATGACAGTAAGGACACATCCCTCCCCTAAAATTCAATGGTGAATTCCTTTTTGGCAGAATAGCTAAAGCAGGAACATCAAGAAAAAGATGAGGACCTCTGAATTCAGGCACACTGGTAGGTGCCATAACTTTGGACAAATCTTTCTCCCTTGCTCATGAATCAGAGTTCTAAAATAAGGATTATAATAATATTGACCCTGCTCAGAGGAAGGCTGTTAGGATTAACTTAAAAGTAATTATAAAATTACCTGGCAAATATTGTATTAAATCAGAATATATTACTCCAGGCAATCTGTCTTTGCACTGGGAACAAAATTTGACTGTTCATCATTGTCATAGATGGGGAATGAACTATAAATCAAACAGCAAATATTAACAATGTCCTCAGTAAGTTCATTGGTATGAATGGATTACTTTGCTCTTGCTGCATCAACAGTCAACAAAATTGCATTGGAGTATACCAGGTCACCTGTCAAACTGATCACAATTTTTAAAAAGATCCTATGGTTCTCATCAAGTAAATTAACATTGATTTAAAAGTCAAGGTATAGGAATTCCGTATTGAACAGAACATGAACAGAAAACAGAATTGAACTCAGGTTTAAGGAATATGAATGAAAATGTGGGCAGAGATAAGGAAATGAAAAGAGGATGTTGAATTCCTTGGAAAACAGCCAGAGAAGTGGTTCCTATCATTAGTTTAGAGACATGGGGAGGCAATGTATGGAAACTAATTGAGAAATATATGCATTATGGATAGGTTGTATATTGACTTAAACCTTTTGCATTAAAAAATAAGCTTATCTTTTAATTTTACTTTCCATGACATTTTTTAAAAAGGTTGTGGGTGATTTTTTTTAAGTTTTATTTTAGTTATTTGAAAGGTCAGGTGACAGAGAGAAAAGGACAGAGAAAGAGAGAGAGCTTCCATCTGTTGGTTCACTCCACTAATAGTCGCAACAGCTGGGGCTGAGCCAAACCAAAGTTAGGAGCCTAGAACTCCATCCCTGTCTCCCATATGGATGGCAGAGGCCCAAAGTGCTTGGACCATCTCCTCCTGCTTTCCCAGGTGTATTGGCAGGAAGCTGAATCAGAAGTAGAGCAGCCAGGATTGACCAGTGCTCACATGAGATGCCATGGCTCAACCTGCTATACCACAATGTCAGCAATTCCATGATATTTTTGAGAAATTCTGAAGTGCCCCTCCCCTTAAGAAACCTATGGAGAGATATTTAATAGGCAGCTGAATGTGTCTGCCATAGTTAAATAGAATCTATGTATTTTATAGTCTGTCACATTAAATACTAACAAGGAACCCATTAATACTCATTAAACATTAGATTAGAAAAAGCAGCATTCAATCACTTTTGCTTCTCAAATGAATGAATCAAAGTGATGGTGCAAGGGATATCTGAAAGTCTTTATCCTGTCAACTGTCATCAGTCTATTTCTACTTTTTAAAGTTTCATTTATTTTTCTTGTAAAGTCAGATATAGAGAGAGGAGGAGAGACAGAGAGGAAGATCTTCCATCCAATGGTTCAATCCCCAAGTGACTGAAACAGCTGGTGCTGAGCTGATCCGAAGCCAAGAGCCAGGAGCTTATTCCAGGTCTTCCACGAGGGTGCAGGGTCCCAATGCCTTGGGTTGTCCTTGACTGCATTCCCAGGCCACAAGCAGGGAGCTGGATGGAAAGTGGGGCCATTGGGATTAGAACTGGCACCCATATGGGATCGTGGTGCATTCAAGGCAAGGACTTTAGCCGCTAGGCTACCTTGCCAGGCCCCATCATTCCACTTCGTAACAGCCATTAGTAGAACTGAGTTAAATAAAAACAGCTAATATCCCAACTCAAGAATTATATTCTGTCCCTTTTAGAATAACTAATTCACACTCCTGGTTCCATGTCATCGCCAGGGTCTATATTTAGAACTGTTGTTCAGTCCTAATATATTTGCTTTTCAAAATTAGCCCAATTATGCTGCACACTTTAATTTGTATTTTGCTCCTGCACATACCTAATTTTGTATCAAGTCTGTAAGATGGTGATCTGTAACACTGCCATGCAAAAGCAGCAGCTCTAAGAGTTAGAGGTCTGAATCAGCAGAAGCTCATTATAATTAGAAATAGTGAATAAAGTATTTCTAAATGAACAATTCTGATCTGCCACAAAAGATAACATGTCATATACCAAGGGATATTGCACTCCAATTATTCTTTTATATCCAGTGATTCCATTGCTTGTGTTAATGAATAGCTGCCAAATAACAGTCATTTAACAGAGAAGGGAAGTCCAGAAACCACGTTCTAGTCATCACTGTGGCAGTAATTCATCACACTTACATCTACCCAGCATGGGATATGACCTTGAGCTGCTGTTTATTTCAGTGGATTTTTTTCGTAAACCTTGCTTTATTCGGCATTACCCTGCATCTATTATTCATGTGAGTCTTGCAGGAAAGCTATCTTCCTGCCACATCACCTTGTTTTCTGTCGAATTCCTTTTCTGGACACTTCTGCCCCATAGCCTTCTTGACAGGGGTAAGTGTTTAACAATCAGCCTACATTGTAAATTCGCCCCCATGGTCTTGATTTGACATTGGCTTACAAAGAGGAAGGAAAAACATATTTTGAAGTGGATATTTGAACATCTCAACCATTCAGGAACATCCTAAGCACTCAGACTCCAACATTTCAAAGGCAACTTGAAATTCAGTAAAACAGTAAAATTCAGTAAAACAGTAAAACTTCAAGTGGTATTCAATTTACTATTTGTTACTTTACATTTTGTAGAAATAGAACAGGAAAGCTTTCCATGGTTATAGTTGTATTTGCCACCATTTTTTTTTTTACAACAAAATACATGAGGCAACAAACTTAATAAAAAGTAGTTTCATTTGATAGCCTGTTTCTAGAGGCTTACCATCCAACTCATGGTAGACATAATGCTTTAACCTCTGGTGATGGCACACTTGCTGGCAGAGTCCCAGAGTCACACATGTTACATGACAAGGACAGGGATATATATGCTGAGGAAGGACCAAATGCTACTCAGAAAGCAAAAAGAGGCATTGTGCTCAAACTCAGGCTTTGCAAAAATCCTTTTGTGAGGATTATCAAGCTGAGGTACACCTCCAGTGACGGAAGGACCTCCACCAGGCCCCATTTGAATTTTTTCTTTATATTTACCTTATCATTTGAAAGGAAGAGTTACTAAGGGAGGGTGGGAGAGAAAGAAAAAGAGAAAGAGAATTTTCCACTTGCTGATTCACTCCTCAGATCACTGCAGTAGCAAAGATCAGGTCAGGCCCAAGTCAGGAGTCTGGAACTCCATGCATGTCTCTTGTACAGATGTAGGGACCCAAGCACCTGCTTCATCTCTCAGGGTTTTCCCAGGAGCATTAACTCAAAGCTGGATTAGAGGTGGAGCAGGCAGGATACAAATAGAGGCTAATATGGGATGCCAAGGCTTACCCATGTTCACAAAGTGCCAGTCCCAAGGGCCCAGTTCTAAGTTTCCATCTCATCCCAATGGCTCCTCATTTGCAGCATTTAACATATGGGACCTCTGGGGATATTTATAACGCAAACCATAACAGCAGTAAACCATTTTAGACCACAGGCTCTCATTCTTCAGACGCTTAGAAAATTAAATGTGACACGGGGTTGCATAACCTTGAAAGCCAATCCTTCACACATTCCGGGTAAAAATGCTCTAGGCAACCACTGAGATCCTTCCATAAAACAGACGGTAAGATATGTCAACATTTGGCATGTTTCATCCTTTGTTTTATCCTGAACATGAGCACTGCAGAGGCTGCTGGCACCTTCTTGTATGTTGATACTAATGAAAGGGATGCGTTAGCAATGGGGAAGAGGTGAGCTGAAAGGAACCTGGATCCCTGAGGACCAGCTTTGGCTTGGGTTTCTTCCAAGGAACTTCAATGTGAAAGAGAAGCAAGGTTCTGTTTATGTTAAGTCACGTCTGTCATGGATCTGTGTTATTCAATCTCAGGTTTGGTGCTAACACCCCCAAGTTCAAATAATAATGCAAATGACTCCTAAAATGTTATTGATTGGTCAGATATTCGACCTATTAGCAAAGATGTCAATCAAGGCACTTGTTTTCCACATCGAGGTCCCTGGCTCCAGCTCTGGCTGCAGCTTCCTGCCATCCAAGAAGTGGGAGATACAGGTCAGTCTTGACCATTGCAGGTATTGTGGAGTGAACCCATGTGTTGGAGTGTCCTCTCACTTTCTCTCATAAATAAACTTTCTAAAATGTATAAAATGCCTTGAGTTCTTTTGTCATATCTCATGCTGGACATTTTATTTACATTATCATTTTTATACTTAATAACACCTCTATGAAGAAGGCATCTTATCTCTATGTTACAAAAGAAAGAAACTGAAACATTGGGAATTTAACTAACTTCCCAAGGAGGTGCAACCAGTAAGTGGTAAAAGTTGGATTTGACACAGATGTGTGACTCTAGATACTTGAAACATTCAGCACGGTGGGAAACCTTTTCATAACTTTGGCTTGTCATTTTTCTATACAATCTCTGTGTCTCATTTCAGGTAATATTTCTGCCTCACTTTTTGGACTTCACATCTTCCAAATCCCCTACCTGTTAAATAAATGCTTATCTTAATCAACTATAGCAAACAATGACATCCTAGGTTAAGGAAGGGAGGGAATAACATTTCATTTTGATGGGGTATTCATGTAATTGGCTGTGTGTTTGTTGCAAACAGCATGACTTAGTATCCCTTATTGCTTCATGGTGGGAGAAAGACAAGTAAAAGATAGAGAGCTTGAACGATGATTGAGGATGAATGTTGCCAGAAGACAATCTTCAGACAGAATTGTTTCAACATAATATTCTAGTACGTGCCAATTAGAACATTTTATATAAAAATAGCTGGAAAAAAAAAGAAAGAAAAGCAGGCAAAACATTCAGGAAGTGTAATGCCTTGTAAACCACATCAAGTTTTGGTTCACTAGATCATAAAACTTTTATTTATTCATTACTGTAATTAATTCATTATAGTTTCTAGCCTGGGAAAAACTTCTTCCTGATTTTCTTTTCATGTAGTCAATTAAAAATTTTATTTTTGAGCAGTGGGAATTTTTTTTAAAGATTTATTAATTTTTATTGGCAAGGCAGATACACAGATAGGAGGACAGAGAGGAAGATCTTCCGTCTGATGATTCAATCCCCAAGCAGCCGCAACAGTTGGAGCTGAGCCAATCCAAAGCCAGGAACCTCTTCCAGGTTTCCCTTGCAGGTGCAGGGTCTCAAGGCTTTGGACCATCCTCTACTGCTTTCCCAGGCCACAAGCAGGGAGCTGGTTGGGAAGAGGGGCCGCCAGGATTAGAATCGTCGCCCATATGGGATCCCAGCAAGTTCAAGGCGAGGACTTTAACCGCTACGCTATTGTGCCGGACCCTCCATCTGTGTTTTTGACAGAAGTCTGTAAAAGTGCTGTTGTGGTTGCTTTCTAGCAATGTTATGTCTTTCATCCATCCATTCTTTTCATTCAACACTTACGGGGCCCTCAAGGGGATGAGCATTATATTAGAATTAAAAAGTCTAGGTACAACAATAAAGAAGAGGTTGTGTTGTTTAAGGATAACTGGGGATGTCAAAAAAGACAAGTGCATGTGGATGAGGGACAAAGTGGAGCAATCCTCAGATCTATTTGCACTGGATCAGGGGTTTGGACGTAATCTGCTATGGTTCAGTGTGATTTGCTCACCAAGTGTTCCTATGACTGGAACTTGATCACCGTCTAATGGAGATAGTAGAATCTTTGAGAGGTGGGGCCTCCTGGAAGGTGGTTAAGTCACTGAGACTATCAATCTTGGGTGACCTCATTCTCTGGCCCTTTCCGCATCTGATCACTTCCAGTTTTGTTTCTATACCATGTTCTGATTTATCTCGAAGCTCTCCACCCAGAAGCCAAGCAGATGGGACTACCTGATATTGGGCTTTCAGCCCCCCAAATTGTAAGTTACATAAAGCTCTTCTTTCCATGAGCTTCTGGAATTTTGTTACAACAACAGAAAGCAAATACATCACCCCAGTGGTTGGAGAAGCACTAACTGATTTTAGTCAGAGGAGTTACATCAGTTTTGTTTTAAAATTCCAATTCCGCACAGTAGCATTAAAAAAAATGAAATGAGCTCAGAATGAAGGCAAGCTTTCCAGGTCATGTGCTAAACTACACTTAGCCAGGAGAAAGATGATGAAGGTCCTAATCAATGCAGTTGGATGGGATAAAAATGAGACTGAATACAAAGCAACCTCCTAGAGAAAATCAACAGACTTGGTGTTTAAAGAACTGAAAGAGAGGATTAGAGGAGAAGAAGAGGAAGTTCGTGAAGGTTTTCAAACGTATGGCTTGCTGGATTGAATCTTTAATTTGGAGCTTGGCGGGTGGAAGGAAGTGCTGCAGTAGGCTTGGGCTGCTGAGGACTCACGGCCCTCAGCTCCCGCTGCTTCAGCAGTACACAGCTCGCATACTTCTTCAACCTCAGTTCTATCATTTGTAAAATAGGGTGCATTTTTCCTAGGGCATTTTCACATTTATTTTTCATTGGTACATAATATATATATATATACATATATATATGGAATATAATACATTTCATTAAATGCATAAAGGTTATAATGGTTAAACCAAGGCACCATTTATCATTTTTTTTTTGTGGCAGAAACACTCAAAATCAACTTTGCTAGCCACTATGAAATACACAACTAATTATTTTCAACTATAGTTATCCTACAGTGCTATTGAACCCTAAAAATTGCTCCTCCCGTTTAACTGTGTCTTTGTACACATGAACAATCTCCTCTCCAGGGCCTGGTGCAATGGCTTATTGGCTAAAATCCTCACCTTGCACATGCCAGGATTGCACAGACAATGGTTTGTGTCCCAGCTGCTCCACTTCCCATCCAGCTCCCTGCTTGTGACCTAAGAAAGCAGAACAGGATGGTCAAAAGCCTTGGGGCTCTGCACCCACATGGGAAACCCAGAAAAAGCTTCTGGCTCCTGGCTTCAGATTGTGAGCACTTGAGGAAGTAAACCAGTGGGTCAGGGATTTTTCTGTCTCTCTTTCTGTAAATCTCACCTGCCTTTCCAATAAAAATAAACAAATCTTTTTTTTTTTTAAATCCCTCTCCATCACTTGCACCCCACATCTTTTCCATCCTCCACTAATCACTGTTCATCCTTCTACTCCTATGGTATGGAAACATCTATGGAAGCTTTTCAAGGAGTTTTATGGGGTGAAGAAAACGTGGGAAAGAAAATATGATTCTGAGAAATCAGCTTCATATCATAAAAACTCCTGAAATGCGAATAAAGGTTAACTTTTGCCTAACTATCATTGGTAGCTACGTTTCTGTGTTACATATTCTGTAAATACTCCCTTAGGTCTGGAATGTTAGGCACCCAACATTACAATGAGTGGTGTGACATTGTGATTATTTTGTTTTCTATCTTTTCACACTTTTCTTTGCTTCAAATGAGTATAAATTGCTTAGGTAAAAGCGATTATCATCATTCCTAAAGGAAACCTAACGTGCGTCATATCTAATGAGGTTTGGGCTTGTGTTATTCTACACAAAATGTGTTTTTGTTGATAAAAGTCTAGAACAAGTAAACCCAGTTCTCATGTGGATTCTAAAGCTCCTTCTGTTCTCAAGGCTTTTTAAGGTAATTAAGATATTGAGAAGTATGAAAAGAAATAAAGGGTAAAAGGGTTGGAAATTAATCACCTTTTTTCATGCAGCTGGAAACTAACCTAGGCTACTAGTGGCACAATTCAAGACTCAGCATTCTGACCTTAAAGGAATAAATGGATCACAGTTCCAGGAGTTTCAATTATAGATGGAAATGGAGGTCGACTAAAAGAGAAAAGGGCCTGGGCATGGCAGTAGAGCTGGAAGAATAAAAGGTAGACATTAGAACCCTGGATTCTCACCTGAGATGCTACCCAGAAGGTCACATGATTCACAAACAGGCCAGAGAGCTTAGAGAGCCTCGGAGTGTGTCAAAGGCTGAAGAATTAAGAGGGGTGAAGACTGCTGAACTTAGAGAAGTGTGACGGGATGTTTAATGATTTCTCAGTACAAATAGTTTTTATATGAAATTCCTAAGGTTATTTTTGGAACAACTACATGGGGACTTTTCCTTTTTCTTAGCATGTAAATCTGTTGATTAAATAAATATGATATTGGGAATAATGAAATACCTGGTTTTCAGTAGAGTTCATCAAGATTTTGTCTCTCAAATAGTTCTTTGTGAGGTAAACCACATGTTAAATATTAGTCAAAGAACATGTTTCACCTCCTAGTGATGCAAATAATAAATGTTTTCTTCACAGTTTGGTTTATACCGTCCATTTCATGCAAAATATGTCATTTCTTTTCTCTACCAGCTGAAATATTACTCTCTTTAACAGCTCTCAGCTTCTCGGAATCTTGCACAGAATAGTCCTTTTCACGCAAAGCTCTGTCTTCTTGGGTCTCCTGCCTTGGCACTTAGGGTTGACACACTCATCATCCTAACACATCATTGGGTCACCACTGTGAGTCTTTCTTCTGCACTGAGATCTAACCCAGTTCTTCTGTTGAAACCTAGCAATAGATATTAAAAACCCAGTAAAAGATAATCAGCAAGTATTTGCGAGATATAATTAAACCATGGAATGCAAATTTATGTTAAATATGACACATCTTTAATGGTAGACATTATTATTTTTAAAAATATTTATTTATTTTCTATTGGAAAGTCAGCTATACAAACAGGAGGAAAGACAGAGAGGAAGATCTTCCGTTCACTGATTCATTCCCCAAAGGTCACAATGGCTGGAGCAGAGCCAATCCAAAGCCAGAGGCCAGGAGCTTCTTCCAGGTCTCCCAAACTGGTGCAGGGTCCCAAGGCTTTGGGTTGTCCTCAACTACTTTCCCAGGCCACAAGGAGGGAGCTAGATGAGAAGTGGAGCAGCTGGGATTAGAACTGGTACCTATATGGGATGCTAGCATGTGTAAGGTAAGAACTTAAACCATTAGGCTACTGTGCCAGGTCCACTGGTAGATATTATTCATTATTAAGATAAGTCATCTCTAAACTTTTTTTCAAACCAGATATCTCTGTAGGCAACTTAAAGTAAGATGCTCATATGCAAAGATGAATTTTTTCAAATGAGAGATAAATAATCCTGCAATTATCAACAATGAATTAGAAAATATGTGTAATCCTAAAAATGTTTTATTAAAAGGTAAATGTAAAGATTAGATGACTTCCAGTATTGATTCAAGCCATCATATAACCAAATTGACCAAACACTAAGTTGAGATACTTATAATAATCATCCAGTACATTCAATAAAACAAAGCAGTGAAAGGTTGTTTCAATGATCAAAATGTCCCAGTTACATCCTAGAGTTGAAAATCACATTCTGAAAGCTACATGCATCACATGCTGTTTGAAAGTGTATGGTTGGGCCCGGCGCGGTGGCACAGTGGTTAAGGTCCTTGCCTTGCACGCCTGGGATCCCATATGGGCGCCGGTTCTAATTCCGGCGGCCCCTCTTCCCATCCAGCTCCCTGCTTGTGGCCTGGGAAAGCAGTCGAGGACGGCCCAAGGCTTTGGGACCCTGCACCCGTGTGGGAGACCCGGAAGAGGCTCCTGGCTTCGGATCGGCATAGCATTGACCGTTGTGCTCACTTGGGGAGTGAATCATTGGACAGAAGATCTTCCTCTCTGTCTCTCCTTTCTGTATATCTGCCTTTCCAATAAAAATAAAATAAATCTTTAAAAAAAAAAAAGAAAAAGAAAGTGTATGGTTAATGGATGCACCTGCTCATTATTCATGATTAACTCATTATCTTTAGTATTTATAGAATATGTTTTTGAAAGATTTCAGTGTAAACCCTTCTTCCATGTACATTTTCTATTCAAGCATTTCCTAATTTACTGAAGGTGATACACAGAAGAAAAATATCCTTGGCATACAAAACTCACTCTTAGGGCAGTGCATGCAAATTTTAAAAAACAATTTCTAACAATCCTAGCTAACTGTTTTAGCTAAAACCATTTTAGATTTCCAGAGTTTAATGTGACCATAAAGCTTTGTGCTTGGGGACTTGCCCTTTTATAATGAAGCAAATCTGTTAAGATAATAAACATGATATTGTAGATGATGAATTATTGTCTAAGCAACAGAGTTCATTGAAATGCTGCCTCCCAAACTACCTTCCTGTGAGACAGACCTCTTCTGAAAAATTAACGGGAGCCATGAATGGAGTTTGTGAAATTTGCAGCCTCTCCTTTTAGTAAGGGTTAAAACTCCCTTCAAGATAAATATGGCACATGTGGCCTCTGGGTTGCTTTCATGCCTAGTCATGTTTAAATGTGATAACTTTAGAATAAGTATGGCTTTTTAAAATGTCCTTTCCAGTATGGCACAGCTTCATGAAAGGAGATAATCAGAAGCTTTGGCACTTCAGCATGCCTCAGGTATGCTTTAAGGTCACTTGCAACACAGCCATGCTCTCCAGCAAGATTTGAGAGGCAACAGAGGATCAGCTACTGGAAAGCCAATGAAGCTGGGGACATAGGCTGCGGAGGGTCCAGGAAAAGGCACTGCCAGGTGCTAATAAGGAAGCATTTTGATGTCCTTAAATCCACTCTGGTGAACTGTCTAAAGAGATCACGGAATCTTCAGAACCTCCATATTTTACTGTGATTTATTTTTTCATCTTAACTGAGATCACTTGTGGCTTTCTATTTTTCCCTTATAAAATGATCCCCAACAAAGTAGCTCCAAGGGCTTGTCAATGTATGAAATGGCGATGGAACGGGCGCACCGGGAAGTACTGAGCAAACCTTAGCACACAAATAAAATTAGAAACCAGGATGGAGCACAGGTCATGCCCAGCTAGGTTCTTACACCAACTGGTTTGCGTGAACCATGGACACTGAGCCACAGTGCCTAAGGCAGAGGTCGGGACAGGTGAGGAGCTATGCCAAGCTGAGTCAGAGCAACCACTTGCATGCTGAACATTGGCTGGGAACAGGCCCGGTTGGGGAGCTAAGGGGACACCCTAGCTGGGTTAAGGTTCCAACTAATGGGCGCACTAGCTAGAACGGGGTTGTGTTCTGATCAGGATACAGTTGTAGTCTCCCTTGGCACAAGTGTGGACTGGGACAAGATGCACCAGGCTGGGCTAGACTGCAACACCTTCTGATGTTCTGGAGGACCAGGGTAGCTGTGGGATGGACTAGGCTAGGTCTCAACCCCTACTGAGCCATTTATGAGCTGTATGTGGGCATGGACAAGCTGTGGCTGAGCTGAAACATCCAACAGCAAGAACCAGAATGGGTTGAAGGCCAGTTAGGAAAAGCCACTGTTCCTGCTAGGACTAGAGGTAAACTGAGTAGGGATGGCTCATGGACCCACTGGTATGCACAAAATCTGGCACTGGGAGAGTTTCTGATGGAGGAGCCTGGGCAACTCCTCTGGCAGGACACAGACCCTGCAGGTAAGCGAAAGCATGATAGGAAACAGCCAAGAGGTCATGGAAAGTTTCCCACTGGCATACATTTGGCATTGGTTAGGGGCAGACCAGGCTGAATCAGTTCATGTCATCCACTGGCAAATCGAGCACCAGAACAGAGTGTGGGTCGAGCCAGGTTCGGTTGCAACAAAAGCAGTACACAACACGGAATGCCAAGGTGAGGTTGCTTGTGCCAGATGTGACCTCAGCACACGTGAGAACCAGGAAGGGAGGGGGAAGAGACAGCAGTGGAATAACGGGTGGTTCCATTGCTGGACAGCTACTCCCACTGGAGAACATGAGCTGGGATGGGGACAGACCAGACTAGGCAGGGCTACAACACCTGTACACCTCATATGGACCAGATAGGGAGAAAACCAGGCTGGGCTGGTTATTCCTACTGGTGCAATCTACAGTTAGAGTGGGTGAGGATCGTTGGGGCTTAGCCATAGCATCACCTGGCAGAAGCTGGCACTAGGGGCTAGTTCTGTCAAATTAAACCGCAGAGCCACCTGGAGAGTTCATAATCTGGGTGTGGGAGTGCCTGGGAGGGAAATAGTGGGCTCCTCCCTCTTGTGTTATTGCCCTCCAGAGAAGGGCACAAAAACTAGGACGGGGTGGAGTGGCTTGAGAGACATCCAACAACATCCGTGAAGGCTGGATAGTTGAGCTGGTTAGATGAAACAAGGTTTTAATACCCATTGACATGTATGAGAGTCGAAGGGGATTTGGGACAAACTGGACTAGTCTGCCATACATACTGGCAACCAGGGCAGGGGGCCAGCCTGGTGGGGTTATTGTGGGTCGCTCCGACTAGCCCACATTGGTTTGTGTGAGGGCTTTGTATGTGCTGGGCAGAACCAGGCTGGACTGCAACACCCATTGGTTCCAGTGGAAGACAGGGATGGAAACAGAACCAACCCAGTAATTGCAATCACCAGCTAATCAGGGCAATGGACTGAGCTGGGCCCTGTGCTTGCTAGTACATACAAGAATCTGGTCTGGGAACACCTCAAAGTTTCTTTGGGGATCTCCCCAGTTGAACTGCCGGACTCAGAACCCTAACCATGAAAAGACAGAAGACAGAACAGGTCAATCAACAACCTCAGCTATATGTTGGCAGTGAAAAACTGGGCAAATGGAGACTCTATGATGGACTATGTCAATCAGTGGATTTTTCAACGACCTCATCATGCCCAGAGTGGTGAGAATGGCAACAATTCAGAACTGTTGAACTAACAAAACCACTTGAGCAAGACCCTCAGAGCATACGCTATATCCGGGACCTGGGGTGGGTGGGAAACTGGGTATGGGGCTTCTCCCTTAAAATCCCCTTTTACATCAGACATATTAAGGAAACAATACGGAAAAAAAGTAAGAAAACTTTAAAAATGAAAAAAAAAATCCATCCCCAAATCCTATAGGTTGAAGCTCCCTAAACCTAGATCTGTATATCTTCAATAACAAGGACTTATTTGCAAAGGAAATGTGCTTCAAAGATTATTTCAATAAAGAAAATTCTTAGTGAATTTCCTTAGCTTTTCCAAAGCACATTGATACAATTTGTGTGAATGTGGGCAAGCAGGTCTGCATAAATCATCATTCAGAGATTAATGAAGGAACATAAGCATTTGACAGCCCTAATTTAGATATAGTATCAGGGACCTGTGTAACAACAGTGCATAACTGCAATAAAAATGACCAAGTATATATATGTTCACCACTATCTGATTACTGTAGGATCTACATGAGATTTTGTAAAATCAAATAAAGAGGCAAAATGCATGTGCAACCCCCAAAATCTCTTAGTAAAAGCTGTGTTCAAAGCCCCTGAAAATATTCGGCACCCAGCCCATGCCATGACAGTGTGACAGAGATTCAAACCATTGTCAGAAAAAAAAAAACCCAGAACCTTTAAGTATCAAGTGTCCTGCCACTCTGTTCTGCTCAGACGATGCAGCGTAAGTTTCACATGAACCCACTGCTGATGCACGGATAGCTGTCAATTTCCCTGGAAGAGGCTGGCTAAGAACAATGAAATGTTCAGCACCCAATTAGCCAAAACCACTCTTTCTTCTAATTTTAATACTCACCAATATGCCCTGTACCAGCTTCAATAAGAAGTGTACATCATCCATTGTAGAGGAATATGTTGTTCTCAAAATTTATTTTAAAATAATTCCTATTATCTTCAGGAAACATCATTTTTATATTTACACTCAATATTTTATAAAATTCTCCAAAGAGCTTAATAAACCAAAAGATTAATCTGCCCTTAAGAAAATAAATTCTGCCATCTGCAGCAAGACGGATTGCCCTAGAGGATGCTGTGCAAAGTTCGATTCATGAGTCCAGAAAGATAAGTACTGCAGCATTCCATTTACATAGGTCTTGAAAGTTATCAAAGCAAAGAATAGAAAGGTGGTTACTAGAGAGCCAAGGAAGAGGAAAGGGAGCAATTATTGCTAGGTAGGCAAATTAAATTTTAGCTATGAAAGCCGATTAATTTGTAGAGGTCTACTTTGTAACATTATGCCTATACATATCAGCACTACCTTGTACACTAAAATATCAATTAACAGGATAGGTCTCATGCTAAGTGTTCTTACACAATAAAGTAAGGTAAGAAATGAAGAGAAGCCGAGAAAAAGAAAAGGGAAGGAGAGGATAAAAAAGATGATGACAGAGAGTTCCCAAGAAAAACAATACAATTAATTTCTCAGCCTCACGAACAGAAGCATTGAGATCAGGGGAAGATCATTTGTGGCAGTGAAAAAAGTTGAAGATCAGAATTAAAGCCAGAAAAAGATTGACTGTCGTATGACAGAGTCACATACTTAAGACAGCATTAAGGGGGTTTAGGCCAAAAATGTTTATGGTCTCTAAGACATGGAGAAAATATTCACAAACTCAACTAATTTTTTTTAAGAAAACTAATATACTGTTTTCTCTTTTCATTGTAATTCACATTAAAATTAATAGGAACAAAGCAACAATGGGTAGCTGCTTACCACAACTCGAGATAGTGACCCCAAATGTGAGAGTAGACATTGTACTACTAAGATGATCTGCAAATACTTCCTACCACTCATTCGCAGAAAGGAAAATCAGAGAATTTCACTCCAGAATGTCCTTGATGAAACAATACAGCAGATTATATAGTTACCTGTTTTAATATTCCACTTGACAAAACGGGCAGTGTGTAGAAAACCACTACTCCTGATCCATGGTCTTCTAAAGGGAAAGCATACTGAGATTGCTTCACATGTGTGCCACTTTGGATGGAGAACAGCATTTTTATTTGACTTGATTGGAGTATCATACTAATTTACATTAGAGTATTAGGTAGACCTGTTTTCATGAGAAAACCAAATAAAATTGACTACTGCTTTAAGGAAGCAGCTAACAGCATTTGTTGCCTCAGATAAATCCAAGCTTTCAAGTAAAAGAAAAAAATCTGTCACTGTAAACTTGCCAGTTTTCCAGTTCTCAAACACTTGTCTGATGACATTAGTAATATTAATGAATATGATATTTATACTTTATAATTAGATAGGCCAACATTTAGAAGATCATCACCACTCAGTGAATCAATATTCCAAATGACCAT
The DNA here is from genome assembly GCF_017591425.1 of Ochotona curzoniae. NCBI lineage: Eukaryota > Metazoa > Chordata > Mammalia > Lagomorpha > Ochotonidae > Ochotona > Ochotona curzoniae. The sequence goes on along the minus strand of NW_024466502.1, from coordinate 50,987,022 downwards.
TGCACGATGTTACAAGATCATACATGGGGAAAATGTCATTAATAGGACAAGAAAGTTTATTGATATAGTTTCAGATTGCACATGGCAATTTACCTTCAGGAACGTATCAATTGGTAAGAACACCTCTGATTTTCTAAAAGGCTATTAAAATATTCCCCTTTTCAACAAGTTGTTTGAAGCCGTTATGTTTTTAATATTTACTTATTTATTTTTATGCATCTGAAGAGAGATCTCTTATCTGCTGATTCATTTTGCCAAATGCTCACATCAGCTAGGTCTGAGCCAGACAGAAAGAATTCCCTTGGGACTTCCTACATGGGTGTCAGCCACAACCTGCTGCCTCTCCAAAGCAAGAAGCTGGATCAGAAGCACAAATGTAACTCAAGCATAGGAACTCCAATATGGGACTTGATTCGCAATGCCTAGCACCTGCCCCAGATGTCTACAAAAACAACACACACAGGAAAGAGAAACAGAATTTCCATAAATGTGAAAATACAATCTCAGTGGACAAATTAAACATATCAAATTAAACTTAAGAGGAAATACGTATTGGAAGACAAATTTGAATAATTTCTGGATCAGAAAATCTGAGAAAGTAAATGAAATGGAAAATACACACACACAAAAAGCTGAATAAATGATAAAATCAAAATATTTTCTTCAAGATTGAATTATTTGAAAGGCAGAGTAACCGAGAGAGAATGAGAGACAGAAAGAGACAAAGAGTGAGACTCCATTTTCTCCAAATGGCCACCAAGGTCAAGTCTGGGTCAGGCCAAAGTCAGGAGCTAGAAACTACATTTCAGTCTCCCAAAGGGTGGCAGGAGTCAAAGTACATGAGCCACCTGCTTCTCAGACATACCGGCAGGAAACTGGATCAGAAGTCGAGCAGCCACGACTTAAGCCAACACTCCTTTATGAGATGCCAATATTTCAAGTACAAGTTCAATCCAATATGCCACACACCAACCCCTAGGAAGAACATTTCTTTTTTTCCTCATAAACATTTTCTTTTACTTGAAAGAGTATCAGAGAGAGAGAGAGAGAGGGAATTTTCATTTGTTGGTTCACTCCCCAAATGGCTGCAATGGTGAGAACTGATCCAGTTTGAAGCCAGAAATCAGCATTTCTTTGAAGTCTTCCAAGTAGATGCAGGGCCCTCCTCTGCTCGTTTCCCAGACCATCAGCTGGCAGCTGTACGGAATTGGAGCAGCTGGAACATGAACTGGCGCCCATATAGGATTCCAGGACTGCAGGTTGATATGCCACCGTGACAGTCCTGGAAGAAGCAACAGAGGGAAAGGTGATAGCCCAGAAGCCGTTTCCTGAGGATTTCACAGAAATGATGAAAGACATGACTTCTCAGATTTTTAACTCACAAATAAAACACAGGATTAAAAAGAAATCAACACTTAAGCACATCATAAAAAGATTGCAAAGGCCCAAAGAGAACAGAACACAAAAACAGCCAAAAACAAACAAAAATCCCAGATGACAAATAAACATACAGAAAAATTCTCAATAGTCTCAATAAAGGGAATCGAACAGCAGGAATAAAGATAAAAAGTATTGACAAAAGTAAATGTCAACCTTTATCTGTATCCAGATCTAGAAATGAATGAGAGATTAAAATATACTGCTAAAACTAAAAATGTAATGTTTACTACTATTTCATATCCCATATGGCAGCCTGAGTCCCGATTGCGCCACTTCTACTCCAGCCGTCTGCTAATGCGTCTGAGAAGGCAGTGGATGAAGGCTCAAGTGGTTGGGTCCCTGCCACACACGTGGGAACAGATGCTATTTTTCAAGAATAGGGCCAGGCATAATGGCTCAGTGGATAAATCCTCACCTTGAAAATACCAGCATCACATGGGTGCCAGTTCAGGTCTGAGAAGCTCCACTTTTCATCCATCTCCCTGAGTACCACTTGAGAGGGCATTAAAGAATAGCTCGAAGCCTTGGGACCCCAGACCTGAGTGAGAGACACGGAAGAAGCTTCTGGCTCTTGGCTGTGAATTGGCTCAGCTCCAGCAGTTGTGCCCATTTGGAAAGTGAGCCAGGAAATGGAAGATCTTTCTCTGTCTCTCCTTCTCTATGCATATATATATATTTTTTTAAGATTTATTTTATTTTTATTGGAAACGCGGATATACAGAGAGGAGAGACAGAGAGGAAGATCTTTCGTCCCATGATTCACTCCCCAAGTGAGCGCAACAGCCGATGCTATGCCGATCCAAAGCCAGGAGCCTCTTCCGGGTCTCCCATGCGGGTGCAGGGTCCCAAAGCCTTGGGCCGTCCTCGACTGCTTTCCCGGGCCACAGGCAGGGAGCTGGATGGGAAGCGGGGCTGCCGGGATTAGAACTGGCACTCATATGGGATCCCAGGGCTGTTCAAGGAGAGGACCTTAACCACTACGCCACCGTGCCGGGCCCCTCTATGCATATTTTAACTGCCCTTCCAACAAAAGGATTAAAACAGTAATTTGGAAAAGTAACTTAAGGATATTATTTCAGAAGAAATTATAGGAAAGAGAAAACAAGTGACATTATTCATATAGCCATGATAATAGAAATAATTCCAAATACATCTATAGTCATGTTTAAGGATAAGTACACTAAGCTCTACACATGAACAGCAAATGTGATCAATTCAAAAAGAGATTTTTCAAGGAAAATATCTAAAATGAGAGAATATTAAAACTTCAAAGTAAAAGGGCCCAGTGTGATAGCAGAGTGGTTAAAGTGCTTGCATTGAACGCACCAGAATCCCATTTGGGTGCCGGTTCTAATCCCGGCGGCTCCACTTCCTATCCAGCTCCCTGCTTGTAGCCTGGGAAAGCAGTAGAGGACGGCCCAAGGCTTTGGGACCCTGTACCCTCACGGGAGACTCGGAAAAGGTTCAGGATCGGCTCAGCTGCAGCTGTTGTGGCAGCTTGGGGAGTGAACCATCAGATGGAGGATCTTCCTCTCTGTCTCTCCTCCTCTCTTTCCAACAAAAAAATAGATAAATCTTCTTTTAGAAAGATTTTTAAAAAGGTCAAAGTAAATGGATAAAACTGTATTAAATAGTTCTAGTGCACATGTTAGTAAAAAACAAAAATAAATAAATAAAACTTGGCCTTAAGACAGAATCATTGTTAGACATTAAAAAGTTACTATAGGGCCCGGCGCGGTGGCGCAAGTGGTTAAAGGTCCTCGCCTTGCACGCCCGGGATCCCATATGGGCGCCGGTTCTAATCCCGGCAGCCCCGCTTCCCTTCCAGCTCCCTGCCTGTGGCCTGGGAAAGCAGTCGAGGACAGCCCAAAGCTTGGGGAGCCTGCACCCGCGTGGGAGACCCGGAAGAGGCTCCTGGCTTCGGATCGGCATAGTATCGGCCCGTTGCGCTCACTTGGGGAGTGAATCATCGGACGGAAGAGCTTCCTCTCTGTCTCTCCTCTCTGTATATCCGCCTTTCCAATGAAAAAATAATAAAAATAAATCTTTAAAAAAAAAAACTAAAAAAAAAAAAAGTTACTATACAAAGATTAAAAAAAAAAAACTAAAAATCATCAGGATAGCCAATTCTAACCTTATATGTACCTAACACTATACCAAAGCTAAAATTCACTACAGTTATCACAAGAAGTTGATAGGCCTCCATCATGGTTGAGGGTTTTCATTCCCCTCTCAAGGAAATTGATCAATATAGAAACTAGAAGACAAAAAAAAAAAAAACTGACTTGAAAATACACTTAACAAGTCTGAACTCATGAAAATCCCACCAGTATGAATTACTTTCTTATCTAGGGGTCACACCAAGAAATTCATTCAGGATCAGGTGTTTAGCCTAATGACTAAGACACTGATTAAAATACATACATACAGCATGGGATATCAAGGTTTAATTCCCTTTTGTGACTCTGCTGGGTCATCGTAATGCAGACCCAAGGTAGCAGCTGTGATGACTCAAGTTGCTGGGGACCTGCCACCCACTCAGGTGAGCAGCACTGTGTTCAACTCTGACCTGACCCAGCCAGGGACAGCACAAGCATTCAGGGAATTGTCAGCTCTCTCTCTCTTCTCTCTCCTCTCTCTCTCTCTCTATCTCCTTTATCCCTCCCTCTCCATCTGACTCTCAAATAAACTTTCTGAAAAATTAATAACTGCTTCAGTTGATTATTAGGCCACAAAGCAACTGTCTATACAATCAAAGAACTGGTGTCAAAACAATTATTTTTTCTCATCATAGAGCAATTATTTGGAGACAATGAAATACCTTTCTGAAAACTATGCACTCGAAAATTTTGAAAACCTTCTTCCAAGACATTGGAAGTCATCATATTGACTATTTGAATAGTTGGACATACACAATGATAAGAATTAAGAGAAGGTGATAACGCAGAATCTCTTGATTTATATTTCCACAAAAGAAAGAGATATACTTTGCCCCATTCCTCCTACTAAGTATGAGACAGCTAAAATCCCTGGATACTACATTCAAAAGACCAAACACGTGAAGAGACTGAGAGGTAGAAAGAAAGCAGATAAGTTAAGGTTTCAGAACTCAAGGAACAACATGGTAATACATTCCTGGAGCTTTCTTTTCTGTTAGGTTTTGGAGCAGCTGGCCACCTGGGAATGCCAACCCACATAGGACAAATAAACAAAATGTTACTTTCTCAATCACAAGACCATGAACATGGATGCAGGCAAAACACTAAATTCTAGACTCTTAAACCAAACACTGTAAGGAGAATTTTTTTGTGTGCTACTTTTGCAAACTCCTGTGAATCTATAATTACTTCAAATTAAAAAAAAAATTAAGTGGTAGTACTATAGTAAGTAGCTGTGTGATTTATTTTAGAGGTCAGAGAAGAACTCTGTGCAAAGACAGCATTCTTTTTTTTAATTTGTTTGAGAAGACAGTATCCTAATTTAAATCAATAACAAGGAGCTAGCCATGTGGAGATGGAAGAATAGCAATTGAGGCTAGAGAAAGATCTCCAGGATGGGAATGAGTTTGGTGTGTTCTAGGAAGAGAAAGAAGTCCAATATGGTTGAAGAGTACAGAGAAAGGAAGAGTGGTATGAAAGATAAGCAATGCTAGAAAGAAGTCAGGTTATACAGGATTCAAACGTGTAAGTTAAAAGCAGTTGAAGCTGTTTTGAAGAATTGAACTTGCATTATTTTTAACATATTGTTTACTCAATACTATGTCAATTAATTCCATAACATTGTATATTGATGCTGATGTTTTGCTGGGGCTTTTAACTGACCGGAACTCTACTCTGTTAGCTCTACCTTCAAACCAGAGAAGGTCTCCCCAAGAAGCCACTGAACTTATCTGGACAATGAGATGCTGGACTTTATGCTAGGTATATGCTTGCAATGAAGGAATCTCAACTGAACTTGAACTGTGGTTATGCAGCAAGGTGGAGGAATCCACTATGGGGGGAGGGTTGTGGGAGGGGTGGAGGGAATCCCAGTGCCTATAAAACCATATCACATAATACAACGTTATTAACAATAAAAACAAATAAATAAAACTTAAAAAAACAAACAAAAAAATAAAAGCAGTTGAGTGATATGCTTCACGTAATTAAAAGCTTTTAAATCACTGTTAGTTCAGAGTGAAAAGGATTTTCCAAAAGAAAATTAACTAAAGAATCATACAATGTAGTAAGAAGTAAAAATAGCCTGACATAAGAGATCAGGATAGACAAATCATTAACGGATATGGAAAATGTAGAAGATGGAGTTTTTTTTAATGTACAAGAAAAATAGAGATAAGTGCTCAGTTTGGTTTTGGAATTTGGTTAATTACAATACTATTTACTGAGACTGGATACAGGCTATAATAAAGTCATGGCATTTGGGAGAGGTCATAGAAATCCAGAGTTTTATGGCAAGCAAGTTCGATTTAAAATCCTTATTGCATATACTAATATACTATACTTGGATGAAAACAACTAAGCTCCTTGAAGAAGAGGTCAAGTTTGGAATGAGTAAGAAATCATTAGTTCAAAACTGCTGTTTCATTAAGTTTCAGGCTCTTGGCTTTGGCCTCACCCAATGCCACCTGTTGCAGGCATTTGGGGAGTACACCAGCAGATGGAAGAGCTCTCCATCCCTGTCTCTCCCTCTTTGTCTCTATCTTTCAACAAATACAAGTTTGGGGGCAAATGCATTTTAAGATGCCTGTTGACTGAAAAGAGAAGAGGAACTACGAGCAAGTTCCATTTCCAAAGGTCAACACAAAGAGAAAAGCAGAGTAGAAGGAAACCCAGGAAGCTGTCAAAGACACCAAAGATGAGCTCTTCTGGAAGGAGGATGTGCTTGATGGAAAAACTGAGGACAGAAAAAGGACCATGGATTTGGCAATTTGGAAGCTACTGTTGCTCTTACTGAAGAAAAGCTCCATGGAGTGGTAGGAAGGAAGTCTGTCAGAATAGACTGGATCAGGAATGCAAGGTAAAGACAAGGAGTGACAACATAGACTCTTTTCAGAAGTCTCCTTGTGAAAGAATACAGAGAAGTTTGGGAGGATGAGAAAGGAGATGTAGTTTGAGACAGAGTGTTCTTTAATATAGGATATCTGAAGGCAGATCATTAAGTTTATGGTATATGGGGACACACACGAGAAAGGAAACCTGCAAAGACGATTCTCCCAAAAACAGAGAGGATGGGCTGCCCCCCCACCCCCCACCCCGAAGCCTAAGAAGAAGTGTTTGGCTTCCCCAAGAATGCCTTGATTTGCATTCCTCAGAGGAAGTCAAAGAATGATACAACACAGGCTGCTGGAAGGAAAACAGAAACTTGATTTATTTCAACCACTTTCTCAAGGAAATGTAAGGAGTGGTTGCAATTTGTGAATTGGGATGTGAAAGAGGTTACATGGATGTTGTGTGAAGCAGTTGTTGGCAGTGAGAACTTGCATGCCATGGAAGACCAGAGGAGTGCTGGCTGTATGGCATCCCTAACAATTGAATGGACAAGACAATTGAACAAGAAGCCTGGACCTCTGCTTCCTTGCAGCAAAATGGGGCTTCTTGCAGGTGCGTATGGTCAGACAGGTGTGTTGTACGATGACGGCAGAGAGGAACAAAGGACTGCGAGGAGTTTCAAAGGGCATGATCAGAGTGTTGCGGGTTCTCCCAGCTCTTTTCCTTCCATAGCTTCTAAAATTGTTTCAAATAACTATGGGCTCTGCACATATTTCTAAGGTAACGTCTAAATTTCACATTTTAGTTTAGATGATATATTTTTGACATATAGTACACTGCTATATGTCACCTTTTTTTGAAAGTGTAACTGATGAATTTGAATATCATGTAATTTTTGGTATCCACCATCATCCAAATTAAAGATACATTTAAAAGTGCTTCTTAAATAGAAATTTTACATCATTTTCCTTCTATTTGTGCCTGTACTTTCAGTCCACTCCTTTTACACTCACCCCCGCAACTGAGTCTCATGATATATTTTTATACTCATGAGGTTTTACTTATCACCCTTACACATTTCTCTGCTACAAAAATATGTGTATAAACTAAAGTTTAATGCCATTTTTATATCTTCCAAAAGCATAATGCTCTAAGTGCTAACAATTTTATTCTAGACTGACAATTATAATTACTGTTGAAATACAGGTGACTCAAATAGCTCTCATTTATTCAAACATTTACTCAAAATATGAATGTTCTAAAAAATTTATAAATAACTAAGCATAAAAATTAACAATTTATTTAAAGTTCTTCCCAAAGCAGTTTAGATATATCCAGATATATCCAGATACCTTTTGCCAGTTAATTTTTCCATCTATGGGTAAATGTTACTGATATCTTCATTAAGTTATAGAAAATAAAGATCATCAATTGTATTTTTGTTGTTTTACATATGTTTTTGAGAAACCTCAGTAAGTAGGAATAAAATAAAATCTATTTTATGGCAATGCTACTCAAATCTTTGAATTCCTTCTGAGTTGAAAGTCAAAAAAAGTCATATGAGTATATATCACAAGCAGTATTTTAATAAACTGTCAGCTGATAACTTAATCTTGTAAAATATGAGGAACCCCTTTAATAGTAAAAATAGTTGTTTTCTGATTATTAGAATCATCTATATTTTTGGCTTTTGGAACAATTAATAGACCCAAAAGTTTTACCAAGATAAATCTGAACATGGATTAAATTTGCTATTCTCTCACTTACAGGCACTTTGTTTCATCCAATATGCGCAGAAGAACATTTGGAAAATAATATCATTAATTTCATTACACCTTTGTCAGTACAGAATATTTGATGAAATGCTTTTATCATTTGTTAAATTCCTATTTAGATGCACTCACATGCAACTGTTATAGGAAACAATACAAGGAAGTCTCCTAGACTTTATGTAGGTCTTTCCCTTATATGTTTTATATATTATCATCAGAAACTACTAGCTTATTCAATATGTGGAAAAGATCTTTCATGCAATATAACTGGTGAAGCTAATATCACTGTTAAATGAAACTGCAATAGCAGGCTTCATCATTTTCAGTAAGAGAATGATTTTGTTTTATAATCCCAATAAAAGCATGAGAATAACACCCAGTAGGTCCCCCCTAAGGAACATTTTACAGAGCACTTGGCCAATACCCGTCAAAGTTGTGGAGGTTAGCAAATATAAGAAAGTGTGAGAAACTACAAAACCCAGAGCCACTTAAGGAGACAGGAAGACGCAATGCCAGGCAGGATGTTAAGTGAGACTTTGGGATAGAAAATAAAATTGGAAAGAAGTAAGAAAACACATATAAAACATGACTTCAGTTAATAATGCAAAATAAATCTATTTTGGTGCAAAATCTTTTAAAATTCATGAATAGGTTTTCCATAATATTTATGATATGTGCTTTCTGCAAATTTTTTGAAGATCCCTCAAATATATCATTTTTTCTACAGTGATTATTAGATTAATCATGACACATACACACCCCTTCAAAATTTAAGCTACTGACCTGGCCAAATAGCCTTGTGGCTAAATCCTCGCCTTGTATGCACCAAGATGCCATATGGGCAACAGTGTGTGTCCCTGCTCCTCTATTTTCCATCCAGCTTCCTGCTTGTGGTGTGGGAAAGCAGTGGAGAATGACCCAAAGCCTTGGGACTGTGCACCCACATGCAAGACCTTGAAGAAACTCCTGGCTCCTGGTTTAGATTAGCTCAGCTCCAGCTGTTGTGGCCATTTGGGGAGTGAACAAGCAGATGAAAGGTCTTTCTTTCTGTCTTCCTATAAATTTGCCTTTCAAATAAAAATCAACAAATCTTTAAAAAAACGATAAAGATGTTACTAACAATGCAAGTTGAACATGCAGAATATGGGGTTTCTGTGTAATCTCTGCACAATTTTTCTGTAACACTGTTCCAAAATCTTGAATTTTATTTTTTTTAATATCTAAGGATAAGCATATTGAAAGCTTACGTATTTTTTGAAGAATATAAAAACATTTTTTTTTAATTCTCAGCCTTTCTTTCAGATAATCCTCTTTGCTTTGATCTGTTAGGACTCTTCCTCCAGAGTGATGCTTTTGTGGATAATACATTAAAGGAACTAAAGTCATTAAACAAAAATTATTATTCCTTCCACATCATTTACCTAATCTTTGTTTTCTTCACATTTCAGCATAAGAAAATACACTGTTTATCAGCCATGTTTCCCTTTAACAAAAATACATAAAGTAAACCATGGAAATCCTAAGAGTCTTAAGGAAAAATTCCCTCCAAATGACATTTTGACTTACTTTGTTAGGCATGTTAAATGTGTTTTACAGCCCAGTTGCACAAGACTTGGGATGAGAGGTGTCAGTGCCTGTCTCATTCGGGGTAGGCGAAGGAGTAAGGTATACCATAAATGCCTGTGAGAGTCAGAGGGGGTAAATACATCAAAAGTAATTCAAATAAAGGCTGAGGAATACTTTAAAGTTGTCTGTGCACAAGCCCATCCTTGGGAAGGCTTCTTGAGCCTACAGGTAGCTAGCTGAAAGGCTACAGAAGTGATGGGCCACAGGACTGATGAACCACGGGAATGATCAGCCAGCGAGTGATGGGCCACAGGAGTGGTAGGGCAAGAATGATGAGCTAGAATCTAAGCCAAGAGAATAGTAAGGTTTGGACAGGGAAAGAATGAGCTAGTGAGAAAAGCATTAGAGACATTGGTTTGAGGGTCAAGTCTGATGAAGTTGAAGCCATAAGCTTCAAAAGAAAGAAAGAAAACAGGAGCTGGGAAGATAGGAAATGAGAATAGGAATGGGAGGAGGAAGATAGAAAATAGAGGAAAGAAAGGACTAAGGAAAAAGAAGGGAGGGCGGGAAGGTTGGAGGGGGCAAAGAGTCAGAAGTGGCTGGCTCTATGTGTTTGCAGTCTGTCCAGCAATGAGGATGTTCTAGCACACTGGGATACTCAGTCTCCAGGCATGCCCTCATGATGTCAACAGCTACCCCATGCTAAGACTGCTCAATGGTGTCTGGCCCATGACAGGTGCTCAGAAATATTAATGGGCTTGTGAAATTTAGATTTCAAAAGACAACCAGGTAAACTTTTCTCCTCCCACCTGTCTGCATATCAAAGCCAGGAGCAAAAATACTACTGGTTCTATTTTTACTACATGCTTTCCCAAACATTTTAATGACTTGTACTTTGCATAGAAATATCTCCTTGAGCTTTTTGGAAAGACATTTTTAGCACGTAATAAAGAGAGTTCCCTGTGCAATAGTAAATCTACTGAGTCTGCAGGGCTTTGTTTTTTCCTTCCTTCTCCCCTGTAGTAATGATGGGAGCCTCATGCTTTTTTATTCAGACCACATCAATATTCTTCTAATATTTCATGTACCATATAAACAAGGATCCAGTTCTGGTTTTTTTTTCTTTTCTTGATGTTAGAGTTCGTGTCTAGGAACATATTTTCCCAGGCCTGATCGTGAATGCATTTTCTCCTGTGTGTCTGGGAATGCCTGCTGACCACTCTACTTCATTAGAGTCAATACCAGCCACACACATGCATACACACATACACATATACATGCATATACATACACACCCATATACGATACACACACATACACCCACTCTGATGGTGACCCTTTCATGTAAAACTAAAATAAGACCAAGAAAATAACACATTTGCCTCAGAACCATTCCTGTTTTCTTATAGATCACCAATCCTACTATCTTCAAACTAGTCCTGCTGGAGGGGGTTTTTTTTTCTGGTTTTCCATCAGAGAAAACATATTTCAGTCATGCCAAAGACTCTGGGGAGATCTTTCCTACTAATATTTGAGCTGTAAGCTAAGGAAGGATAACAAAACTATTGCCAGGCAATGAGAATTGACAATGCCAGGTATTGTGTGGTAGAATTCACCTCTAATCCCTTACACTCCTTTAGCTGTCCCCTTTCCACCTTATTTGAGGACATCCCAAAACATTTGTGGAAAAATGAAACTAAAAGGTAAGTTTAGTTTGGTGAAAAAAAATTCAAGTTCGTGCATAGTTTCCTAATGCTCCTTTCTCATGAACTGCTTAAAGACCCCCTGGTATTCCAAAACGTCCTTGCACTTACCTATTACTTCATTTTTATAGCAGTTCCTATTTCTTGCCCATTCCTTCAAAGCAAGCTTTCCTGTCTTATGATGTCAAGTTGCCCTTTTGCTGTTATGAAATGATAAACAACATCCAGGAGAACCCGAAGACAAATCCCTATGTGGGACATGATGAACTGTGAAACTTGCACTGAGCAGTTTAAAATGACGAATGTCCTTTACAAACATGCGCTTCAACACTGCACATGGACTACAGCCAGTCACAAGACAGAGATGTGGAGGATGCATTCAACTCCCCATCTGCTCACCCCATCACTCATCATTGAATTGTTACCCACAGTAAGTCATCTGGTCACACAGCATTGCCGGGATGTATACACCCAAAAAAGACATGTCCACGGCATTAGTATTTTTCTCCTACCTGCTCCAGAATATGACTCACTGCCATTCCAGAACACTTCTACCCACTATTTTCAGAAAGAAAAAGGGGGAAAAAAAACAGACACTTCAATGGTACATTTTAGACTTTGAGAAAATAAATAACTTTCTTTAGGGATAACTTCAGATTTCTGCTTTCATTAAAGCAACTCCAGTGCATCTTCACTCCATCAAACATAACGGTATGCATAAAGTAACTCCTTCACTGTTTCTTCTTCCATTCTAGGTTGCATATCAGTCCCTTCCTGGGTGAGATATATAAATAGATATTTCCTTTTTCACAAGACATGATAAAGCACTACGTGTTGTATATGCCAGAAGAAATAAATGTGAAGATCACAATTTTATGTAAGAAACTGGAAGACACAAGTAATAGAGGTATAGTTTCTGAGCAGAATTTTAGTGGGCAGATCCAATGCCCATTGTCTCCTGACAACCTTATCCCATCTTCTGTAAGAGCTGGAGAGCAAAAGAAATTACTCAGACTGGGAAGTGAGACTGTCTGCTGTGAGGCTGACACCTGGTTACCACAGCCACTTTCTTAGTCCCACAGCTCTCTTGCACCCAGCATGATGGACTGCAGTATGAGACTATGCCACAGGACATTCCAAGAGACCATTCAGCATCCTCTCGTTGCCATTTCTATTATTATATAAGGTCATTCCCTAAGTTTTTTACCTCAGAAATCAGATTCCAAAATTAACTCATGATCTGCCCAGATACAATTTGCTCATGCTGAGAGAAGCACTTCAACTGATTTTTCCCTCTAGGATAAATGGAGCACATTTTAAATGAGGGCTTTTTCTAAAACACTGACTTCTCATCCTATAGAAAGGGCACTCCTGCAGGTGGTTTCAAGAGACAAAGAGGAGCCCCGGCGTGGTGGCGCAGTGGTTAAGGTCCTCGCCTTGCACGCCCAGGATCCCATATGGGCGCCAGTTCTAATCCCGGCAGCCCCACTTCCCATCCAGCTCCCTGCCTGTGGAAAGCAGTCCGAGGGAAAGCAGTCCGAGGATGGCCCAAAGCTTTGGGACCCTGCACCCGCGTGGGAGACCTGGAAGAGGCTCCTGGCTTTGGATCAGCATAGCATCGGCCGTTGCGCTCATTTGGGGAGTGAATCATCAGACAGAAGATCTTCCTCTCTGTCTCTACTCTCTGTATATCTGCCTTTCCAATAAAAAAAATAATAAAAATAAATCTTTACAAAAAGAGAGAGAGAGACAAAGAGGCCTTCAGAGAGGCGAGCCAGTAACTTTTGGGTTACAATATCAGATGTAGTGAATTATCTTACTCACATCATCGCTGTGACCTTTGGGACTCCCTGGGCCTACGAAACAGTCTTACCTGGCTTCCTCAAACAGTAAGAGAGTTGAGATTAATCACCTCCATAAATGTGGAAGTGTAGCTCGGAAGCTGGAAAATAGGTGGAATTCAATACGGATCTAGTGACTGGATCAATACGGAGTCCCCCAGAGTACAGGTGTTCATTCATTCCCTCAGTGTCACGTTCTCATAGAATCTATTTCCCTGCATGTGTCAGCCAACTACCACTCCCTCTCCTTTGTGTGTATTTGATTTCTATGGACTCATAGCTGCTTATTCATAACTTCTGCTTACTCATTATCTCAGCCTACACGTAGCGCTGCTGTTTCACAGATCTTGGGTGTGTGCATCACACACTTCTGTTCTGGATGTCTAATCGACCCACTAAAATACTTCAAGTTCAAATGCCCTAGAAGAAGAAGTGATCTGTATCAATTAGCATTCTTCTTGTTGAGGTAGGGCACTAACTCCAGCCAAACTGTTTTTAGTTGCCAGCAATAAAAATCCATTTGGCTGACATAAGCAAAGACAGGGGGTGCAGAAGATTCACTACATTACTACATGTTTATTATGTTTTTATTTATTTTGTGACTGTTTTCTTTAGATTTATTTATTCTTATTTGAAAGACAGACTCATAGAGGAGACACAAAGATGTTCCAAATGCTGATTCACTCCCTAAATGGCCACAATGGCCAGAGCTGGACAGAGCTAAAGCCAGAAGCCAGGAGTTTCCTCCTGTTCTCCCACATGGTTACAGGAACTCTAGGACTTAAGGTAGCTTCCACTGCTTTAACAGGAGTATTAACAGGGAGGTGGATTAGAAGTGGAGCAGCTAGGATTCAAACTGGTAACCATTTGGACTACCAGCACCACATGCAGAAGTTTAAACTACCATGCCATGACACTTGCTCCTATTTTGTGATTATTTTTCTCAACTTTATAAGAATAAAGTTGAATGTCTTTTCATTTGATTACTGTCTACAGCTCTTGTCCATCTTCTTGCTGGACTGTAGTATTTTCAATTGTTAAAATTTTTATTAATGAAATACATAAACATTTTGTTGTATGCAAATTAAAAGCATTATCTCAAAGAATTAAAAATAAGGATAATAGGGCCTGGGATGGTAGCCTAGCAGCTAAAGTTCTTGTCTCGCAGGTGTTGGGATTCCATATGGGCGCCAGTTGTAATCCCAGCAGCCCTGCTTCCCAACCCGTTCCCTGCTTGTGGCCTGGGAAAGCAGTCGAGGACAATCCAAAGCTTTGGCACCCATGTGGGAGACACAGAAGAAGCTCCTGGCTCCTGGCTTCAGTGGAGCTCTGACTGTTGTGATCCCTTGGGGAGTGAACCATTAGATGGAAGGTCTTCCTCTCTGTCTCTCCTCCTCTCTGTATATCTGACTTTCCAATAAAAAATAAAATAAATCTTAAAAAAATTTAAATAAGGAAAATATTTTAAATGAATTTATTTAAAGGATCAGAACGATGCTCAAAAATGAACAGAATCCAAGGGAGGCAGAGCAGCTAGAATCGCAGCCACATCATACGCCCACATTGATCAAGGGTAGACTCTAGTGCTGTCACTGAAGAATAGGTATGACTGACACCTGGGCGCTGGGAACTGAATGTCATTGTAGCTCCTTTCCCATTGGCCCTGGGCATTGAACATTTGACTACTATCACATCTGTGTGTGTATTACTGCTAGCTACTATCTACTATCATCAAAGACTGAGCTTCTCACATCAGCTTTCTTATACCACCAATTTCTAATTCCAATGTGTAATTGATTGGCCAAGACAAGGTCACATGCTATCACAGCAGTGTGGGGCAGGAAATAGTATGTGACCTTTTGGGCTTTATCCATAGGAAATAAGATCTGATGTTTACAGAATCTCAAGCAATGGAAAACAATGAACAACAAAGAAAACACTTGGTGATAGCCATTACATGGACTCAGGGTTGGCTGTCCTTTCAATCCAGTCCTTCTAGAATCAGCAGACTCTGCTTAGGGAGAAAAGTTTGGCTATTGCCTCAGGAGGAACTGAGAGCAGGGTGGGCATTTTGATGAATCAGTCCAGAAAAATGTCATAACCCAAAATGGAAGAGGAAACTCATCCAAGTTTACTGTATGCTGGAAGGCACATAAAGGACACTTTGGTTTAAAATAAGTAGTTATGCACCTGTCCTCCTGACTAGCCATAAGTACTTTAGGGGAGGGACTTGTTTTTACAAATGCTCCAAAAAATATGTGATAGTCATTAAGATGTAGTTTATATAACAAATGCTCCAAAAAATATATGATAGTCATTAAGATGTAGTTTTTCTGCAGTATTGGATCCAAAAAAAAAAAAAAGTGTTCATGCTTTCAGGAGGAGTTTACATCAAAAAGAAGAAAGACTTATGAACACATAACAAACTCACAAAAAAAGTAAAAACTTTATGACCTCCTCTGTTCAGAGTTGTTTTTACGGGGTTGCAGTAGTGAACACAGAACTCTGAAACAGATGGAGTGAGAAAACTGCTTCCAGGAAGAAGGACTGAGGTGTGACAAGAGAATGTGGTTATGGGAACGTGAAAAGGGAGCAGAGAGGAAGAAACAAAGGAAAGTGAGAGAAGAATTAGCCCAAGGATTCCCAGCAACAAAGCTTTATGTATGCATATACTCACATATATAGACATGCATGCATTTGAGAGTCAGAGAGAGAAAGACTTTTCATACGCTGACTCACTCAAATGCCTACAACATCCAGGCTGAGCCAGGTTAGAGCCAGGTCCTGGACCCCAAGCATTTGAACCATTACCTGCCCTAGGGAGCACATTCCTAGGAAGCCAGAATCCAGAGCACAAAAGCACTTTGACACAACATAGAGGCATCCCAAACAGCAATTTAATCTCTAGGCCAAATATCCATCCCTGCAGCACAACAATTCAAGTTTCCTGATAATCTAGAGGAAAAATCATAAACCAACAAAATAATGCTGTAGTGTTGCTTTCATCACAGCAAACAAGGGGAAAAATGAACTAATTGTTTTAGACACTTACAACATGCCCGATGACTGCTTGCAGCCTCCACATAATCCTAATCCCACACTTCTTTCAACGATTTATTTCTCCCTGGTAAGACTGGAGTGGTGAAAGGGCTAAAAATTGTATGCCCTGGAAGCTATGTCCAGACCCTGCCTTGAAATTCCCATGTCTTGATGTCCAACCTGCCTTTAAAGTCATCCCTTGGAGGTAAATTTGACATCTATAAAATATCTTAGGTGTTTGTATTAGAAATTTCTAAAGATAAGGAAAACAGGAGTTTTGTGTCCCACATTAAGCTGATTGGTTCATTTCTCCACTACAAGTGGAGACAGTAAAGGAGTTCTACAGCAATTGAAACAGATATTTTAATGCCCCTTAACCCAAAAGAATGAAAAGAAAGGAGAGTTAGCTACTGAGACTCCAAAACTTAGGCACCTGTTTTCTCTGTGTCATGGCTAAGGGGCAGCCTTTTTTCTGAAGGGTTGCAAAGTGGCCCCATTTTCTTTGCAAACTCCCCAAAAGCTGAAAAATCACAAGTTTACCTGTCAACTTCCTGGGGTGGTAGAAAACTCTGACTCATAATCAAGGCATTTGGAACATGCATGGGATCTTTCTAATTATCATGCCAACCTAGAATGTGACCTGGTTTGGGGGGAAAAGGAGGTCTTCGTAGCTATAATTAATAATCTTGAGGAAAAAAATCATTGCACAATAGGGTAAGCCCTAAATCCAGTGCAAGCTGGAATGCTTTTTCCTCCTTTCTCTTGTAAAAACACTTTCACTTGACAATGAGGTGGCAATGCATCTAGATACAAGCCAAGACATATCAAGAGTTTTCAGGAGCTAAGATGAGCCATGCGACAGATTTCCAAATCTCCAAAAGGTCCCAATCAATGTTTGCATTCCTGGCCTCCAGAACTGTGGAGAATGTATTCCCTCTGCTTGGGCCCATCACTTGGTGTAATTTGTTACAGGAAACTACAACAGTAACAGCCTCCCTCCCACCCCTGCCATTCTGGTTGGCAAGATGGTGACCCACAGCAAAAGGGTGAGGGTCACATGGCTGGGCTACTCCACCATTCCAGTCAAGTGCTCTGAATGGCAGCAAGCATCTCATGCTCTCCGTGTGAGAGTGCATGCAGCCACAGAAGACCTAGCTTCAGAGTAACACTTTCTTGTCCTCCATGAACCTCTCTATTGAAGAGAAGTGAGCTGGTGTTTGAGTGAGGAGCAGGTAGCAACTCCGTAAAACAGAAACAGCCAATGGGAGCTCCAGGGAGGACCCCAGGGGGGCTGTTTCTGTCTCGAATGGCAAGATTTGGTTTTTGAACATTTTTTTAAAGAATCTAGCGTCTGGTGCAGGTGAACGGCTTAAGCCCTCACTTATGCTACTTACATCCCATATCACAGCGCCTGTTCAGCTCCCAGTTGCTCCATTTCTGATCCAGCCCCCTGATAACGTATCTTGAGAAAGCAGAGGAAAATGGCTCAAGTGCTTGGGGCTCTGAAACGCATGTGGGAGACCTGGATGGAGTTCCAGGGTTTGGGCTCTGGAACAGCTAGAGCCATGTGGCAATGTGGGGAGTGAACCAGCAAATGCAACAGCTGCGTATATGCATGCAGTTGTGCACTGTGTGTAACTCTGCTTTTCAAAATGTAACAACAACAAAAAAGAACTTTTGAAAAAATAATAATTTCAATTTTAAGGAACCAACACACACACATTAACCAGAATTGTTTAAATTTTGTTGGTTTTTTTCTTGAATGAACAAATGATACGTTCCTGTAGTAAAATAGCAATAATAAATAGTAACATAGTTCAGGAAATGTCTGGAAAAACCTTACAAAGCAGACACCAAAGACAAGGAAAAGAAAACTGCTTGTCCAAGTCCAGATAAGTAGCCCACCAGCCAGGACAACAAACAGTTCCTTTCCCCTGTCTGACTCTCGCAGGCATCTGCTGGGTTTCTCAACGGACAAATTCACTGAGAATCAAGTGGAGTGGAAATGAACCCGAACGGAGTTGGGGCCCAGGAAACTCCAGCACAAAGAAACCTGAAGACCACAGCCCTGAAAGTTAGCCAGTCTACCTGCCCTCTCACGCACAGCAGAGTTGATCAAAGTGAAAACCAGTGATTTTTTTAAAATCTGATTTCAGCTGGCCCAGAGGACTCAGGCTTTTATTGGATATTAAAATAGAGCCCATGTCTAACAAGCCAATGATTTTCTGGATATTGTTGCTTATGATGAGGTCAAGAAAAATTCTGAGGTAAGATCTACTGAGTATATCATATAATAAAGTAAGCAGTAAATGAACCTAACAGAATTTACAGGAGTGACAAATGAGTGGGTGAAGTTTAGATGTAAATGCAGGCACGTTAGGAGAGAAACAGTCTCTGAATCCAACCTCTTGACAATGGCATGGATTCCATGCCCTCGCACTTCAGGCACACATCAGGCACAGAAAGATTTAGATAAAAGTTCACAGGCCCCCCACAATTGCCTTGTAAAAGGAGGGCAGGGGGATGGAAGCAGAGACACATCTACCGATATGGCATAGGTACCGATATGGCATAGGTATCGATATGGCATAGGTATCGATATGGCATAGGTATCGATAAGGCAGGTGCCCCCCACACACACACACCTGTGTATCTCTAGGAAATAGTTCAAAATGGGATCCCAGGAACTGAACACTGATGTAGGCATGAGCCAGTGCCAATGCCTGCTGAGGCTTGGGCAGCAGGGTTCTGTATCCACCTGCACAATGCACTCTCCTGATCCCAGGTAGAAGGGCCTGAGGATACAGATGGCAAAGATGGGTGAAGGAGAAGTCCCTCCCAAAAGCAGCCCTGCCCTTCACAGACCACGGAGCCAAGATGACTGCTGGATTCCGAGCGAAAAGACCCCAGAAACCACGTGATTCAAGCCACTTATTTGCCATGCAACAGGATATGGTGAGGGGAGGCCTGGGTGAAGGGTACTAAGTGTGTTGGTGATTGAAGGTAGTCACAACAAGTGGGGATTCCTTTTCCATAGTTCTTTGACATTCTGCCCCTCCCATGTCTCCTCACCCCTTCTCCCTGTCTTCTCTCTCCCTTTCTCTCTGCCACTCACCCAGTAGGGACTTTTATGATTGCCTGGCACCCTGGCTGCAACAAGAATGGCGAACCTATTCATTCACTTGATGGTCTAGGGTTAGGAGAACTGCGAGAATCGAAGAATAAGGGAGTGTCTGAGGGGAGTGGACTGAGGCACTGCCCCACGCAGCTCAGCCTGAGCTGAGCTGGTGATGATGTACGCAGGTGATTGTGATGGGGCCTGCTGCACGGGACTCCTGAAAGATGCAAAAGAAGAAACTTGGCAGGAAGCGGTTTCTTTCGCCTGCCGTGAACCCCCTTCCCGAATCCCAAAGAAACTGCACCCCCTCCCCATCACACACGCACAAAAGTTCACAAAACCACACCTGCCTTCCCCAGATGGGGCTCCCTGCGCAAACGCCTCCTCATCTTCCGGGATTTTCCAACGGTGGCACAACCTCCTTCCTCGCCCCAGCGAGGAGCTGTCCCAGCGCCAAGCCCCCGCCCCGGCAGGGGCTGGGGGGCGGCGGGGAGTGGGCCCCGCTCTCGGCCATTGGTTGCACGCGCGGGGAGGGGCGGAGGAAGGATGCGCGGGCTGGACCGAGCCTCCAACCCGAGGCCCAGTCCCGCTGCGCCGGCTGCCTGCGGGTGCGCTACGACGGGAGCTGTGCTACGCATTCCCGCCCAGCGCCGAGAGGGTGCTGATCTCCCAGACTAGGGCGCCGCCCCATCAAAGCATCGAAGCCAGTCCCACCGGCAGGTTAGTGAGGGGCTCTAGATCCGTTCTGAGGACCGTGGCAGAGGCGCTAGAAACTGGAGAGGCGCGGGATGCGGAGCGTTGGGGTGAGATTGCCTGATTCCTTGCGCGGAGTGGCTTCGGGTGCCCGAGGCTTTGCTCACTCTGGGTTTTCCTCCTTGACATTTGGCTCCAGGCTGGGGAGTACCTCAAACCCATTCTTTTCTCAGCTGTCAGCCTGCCTGCGGTCCAGGAACAGCCCCGCTCTCCGGGTTTAGGGGTGACTCTGCGAGCTATTATGGTGAGCCAGGGGCCGGTGAGCGTGCCCTTGGCTCGGAGATGACGGCCACAGTGCGGGACTCGGGGAGTGAAGAAGGTCCGCAGCTCTAGGAGCCAGTCCTCCGTGCAGATGTAGACAATCCCGCACTTTCCGAGCGTGCTTCCAGGTGCATCTTGCTTGTCTCTTTGTGTTGAGGGGGAGGGGTGGCGAGCGCGTTATTCTTGGGCATTTTTCTTTGCGCTTATTTGAACGTGTAAGGTCACCCGTCCCTGCCTGGGGTCCCGGGGTGCGCACGCTGCCGGCGGGCTCTTCGCCGGGCAGCTTTCGCCTGAGTCTTCTTACCCCTCTCTGGTGGCTCCAAATCCGGGGAAGTTTTCCCTGGCACTAAGCACTTGGCGTTCCCCAGCGGTGGCTTCCAGAGTTTGCACAGCGACCTTCCCCTTCCCCGGGGTCTGAGACACTGGCGAGCTGCGTTTCCCTGCCCCTGCTGGGTGAATTACCAGCAACACGAGTTTGACTCCCGGAGGGTAGGCACCGTGCTCCCTCCCAGGGAAGCGAAAGAGGGCATTCATTCACAGAAACCTGTCCGGAAAGTGTGCCTGCGCGCTTGGCGCCGCCCCATGTCCCGGCCCTGCACACTCCGGAGACAGAGTCTATTTCTTAATGTCCTTCATTTCCTCGGTCCATTCATTTCCGTTCGGAGTATTTTCCACTGAAGTAGTTACTTTCAGGGGTTCTTTGTGGTGAATGGCACAGACTCCTCACTGGAGAGGTCTCCAAGGCATCACATTTGGTACAGTTCACGCCTCAGGCGCCAAAAGCAGGGAGGTGGGCTGCAGACACGATGCCTAGGCCCACCCGGAGGACCTTCCCTTTTCTGCTCTAAATTTCTCAGATTTGTTGAGAAGACTAGAGCCAGGCAACGGGGCGGGGGAGGGAGGGGGAAGGCCAAGAGGTAGGTTTTAAATGGCTTAACTCTTGTTGCTCAATGCACTCTCCTTTGAAAATATTTTATATGTGTTTAATTTGCTTAATTAGCCAATGAAACGAGATGTTTTAATTTATTTATGATCTGGCATATGAAGGTTCTTACATATCATTTTGTGACTGCGTGTGTGTGATGTTGCTGACTAGGAAGGTGCTGCACGCTCTGACACCAGCACAGGCAGGTCACCCTTTATCGTGAATTCATCATTGATCCCTAATGCAGATGGCCTTTTAAAGTGCAAGTGAATGAGGCTGGCTGGTTTGTCACAGTGCTGCACTGACAGAACTCCCTGGGGCCGTGCCCCAGTCACCTTCAGACACTGGGCGCTGTCCGGATGGTAAGCCACCTGTCACTGTCAGGGAGAATTCTAATGCTAAGTTCTAGAAAGCAGATGATTTAACTGTTGGGTCTAGAGGAATCTTGTTATTTATATTTTTACTCCGCGTGATACAAAATGTTTTAGAAAGCTCAAAGCTGAACTCGATTCTGCTTTTCTTTTCTGCTGATTAGTCCAGCTCAAGGTGTCTGTGATGGACACTGGCATGTCAGGGCTTACAGACAAATAACAGGGTGACTGTACATGGCATCCAGTTCATGGGGCAGGGGAGGTTGTTTGCAGGTTTTCTATTTTTTTAATGAGAGCAGATGAAGGATGACAAAGCTGGTTGGTAAGCATGATTAATCCTACTCATCATCACGTAAACTTGGAGTTGTACATTCATTGTAAGAAATGAAAGATGAACTCATCATCACAGGCAAAATTATCCGATTTGGCCTCTAGTCATGATAATGAGTGCACTTGTTACTAACTCTTCTGGCTTGCATTCCTTCCTTCCCTTATGACTCTATAGATCAATAAAAAAAAAAAATAAAGTTTCTTTAAGCCCATTTGAACCTTTTATTAGGAAGAGACAAAATAAAATAATGCTAAATTTTTGTGTTTTGCCCATCTAGGCTTTTAAGTCAGTAATTTCTGGATCTGAAAAAAAGAAAAAAGTGTATGTTTCTGAAACGTCCTTGGCCTCGAACATTGTGTATGTAGGTCCTGCTTGCCTACATGGACCCAAAAACCATTCAGTAAAAACTGTGCCCAGTGAAACAAAAAGCTTTAAGTACCACATTGAAGAAGATTAACATCTTCAGCTACCTATTCATGGAGCGTATTGCATTATATTACCATCTTAAAACCAGCACCATAGGCCCAACTTTTATAAACTTTCAAATTTATTTATAATAACAATAATAATAATAAAGCCTTGAAGTTGGTTAATGGAATAAGGAGGCCCACAAAGAAGCAGCCCAGCCTTTAAGTGTGTGAGTTGGCAGATTTTCTTGGAGCCAATATCTAGAGGAGTCAAGCCACATGCTTGGATGAACTCCTTGGTGAGCATACATGAGCCAGGCTTTCATTTAGAATTCAGAAAGTCTCTGTGCGTTCACTGGCTGTTTCATGCAGCAAGAAAGGCCATGTGAGCCAAAATCTGCAGTCCCTTTATTTCTCTGATTTGCAACAGATGTGTCCAGAGGATGCTGTGGCCTGTAACACTCAGTATCCTAACCCCAAATGCTTCACTCCAGAATTGAGAATATGGCCACACCTGGGGTCACATTTGCAACCAGAAGATAGTTATTACTTAACCTTCACTAATTTTGGTAATCAAATACAATTAAGTGACAGGACAAAGAGATCCTAAGCAAATAACCAGTGTCTCTTTAGCATGCATCTTTAAGCATGAAATGGTACAATCCAGCCGTGACAGTGCCAATATTTTCAAATTCCAAATTCATGCCAAGAGCACAATAAGTCATTCATATTTCCTGAGTTCTTTTCCTTTAAATTTCCATATATTAGGTTATATTAAGATGGAATATTATTCAGTCCAGCTTTACAATTTGTTTTATGGGCTTCGTTGTTGATGCTGATATTATTACAGACAATAGTGAGAGTCTGGACAATGTAGATTTGGCTTTGATGTTTAAAGGAGCTGAGCTGCACTTTGTATGGGAAACAGAATGGTAGGCGGCTGCAAGAACATGTTTTCAAATTCAGAAAATCAGACAACTGACTTGCATCCCAGTTAATCACACACTCAGTTGACTCAGGGTGCACTCAGCATATAGATTCACTCCTCAGAGGAAGCTCAACATGAAGTTTTCCTGATTAATTGGCCACAATAGTCTGATACAGATAAGAAGTGCCTGATAATCTGTCAACTGCTGCCAGTTCAGCTGTTTGTTTGGTTCTTATTTTCAATTTTTGTGTGATCGGGATTATAGCAGAGGGACGTGCTCTTCTCATTTCTCAAACTGAACATTTGCAGCAATCCATAAAATGCACTGTAACTCAAAGAGCAGTTCAGCACTACTGGGAAAGACTGACTCCCTGGCCTCAGCCTGAGACTCTCAGGCTTTGAAGGAAATCGTGCAAACGAACCATCGCAGAGGTCTGTGTCAAGTCTGAACCATACAGAAAAGGGAGGAATGGTGCAAGAGGAGAAGGTGGAGGAGGAAGAAGATGAGGGTTCTGAGCTTAATAAACACCAGCAGCTATGCAGTTAAGTTTTATTTCTGTTTCGTAATGGAAATACTTCACTTTTCTGATTATAAAGCAATGTAGGTTCTTTCTATCAAGATTCAAATACAGCCATGTACAAAATAGGATATTTACATGCTCTGTAATACCACCTTCTAGAGAAAACATGTAAACTACTTGGTGCATAACCTCTCCTTTTGTTTTGTTGTTTTTACTAAAATCAGTCATTGTTTTGCAAAAATTAACTCATATGTACACTATCCTAAAGCTCTTTTTCCTTAGCTTTATATGTTAGTATCTTAGCATGTTAGAATTTACAGTCTTTTTAGTAGCAGCTTGAATCTCTGTGATGTGACTCTCCCATCATCAACTCAAGCAATTCTTGACTCTTGACTAGTGGGCATTTTGATATTTCAACATTTAACTGCAGAGCAAATTTTCATGTGTGCATCTTGTCTGACTTTTTCTCGTGGGATAAAGCCTTAGGCTGTATTATATACACCATTAGCCTTTAAAGCCACACAGTTTAGGCTGAAAAGGGAAGCATTAAGTAATTAAGCCAAAGGCAGTACAGAGTGTATCTTTTCTATGCACTGCACACAATGTTTTTATCTTTAAAAATTTTTGTTGATACTGAAAAGTCAGAAAACCATACAAATAATTAATGATGTGCTTTCAATTTGAGCACAGCCATACATACACACCAGTGGCCAACCCAAAAAAGAAATGTTCACCAATATCCTCTGCCATATCCCTTACATGCCCTGGCAAACGGTCATCCTAATGAGCTCTCATACCTTGGTTGCCTTTGGTATCTGAGACAGTAACAAATGCTGGTGAGAATAGGAAGATAGGGAACTATTTATCCACTATTGGTAGAAATGTAAATTAGTCTAGCCACTGTGGAAAAAAAAGCACAGAGATTTCTTTTTTTAAAAAAATGGAAATAAACTTGCCACATGATCCAGCAATTTTGCTTCTGTGCATATACCCAAAGGACAGGAACATATTATAGGAGAGATAGCTACACCTTCATCTTTATAGCAGCGCTGTTCACAATAGCCTAAATAAGGAATCAACCAAGATGTCCCTCATCAGAGGACTGGAAAAAGAAGATGAGGTACATACACACAATGGAATATCACTTTACTTTGAGGAATGATACCATTTGCAGCGAAATCATTGCACCTGGAGAGTATTAGGTTGAGTAAAATAATCTGAGAGTAGACAAATACTGCATGTTTTCCCTCGTATGTGGGAGCAAAAGTTTTAAAATACAAAAACAGAAAGAAATGCCTATGTGTATCAGTACTCTCATCCCATTTTGAAGTAGCTGGTTTTTGATACCCAGTTTAGGCTCCTAACTTGCCTTTAACAGGTTCTGATCTTGAGTCGTTGTCTTAAATGACAACAGGCTGCCAGGGCTGAGATTCCACACTTGCTAGACTGCCATGCCATTTTGTTCCATGTTAGGAGGAACATGGAGACATTTCTGTTGCCATTGTTGATTCTGTTAAGCAGACAGTGTTCCTGGGGCTGCCTATAAGAGAAAGAGGGAGCACTCAGGCAGGCTCTGCTGCTATGTTCACACCAAGGATTAGCAGCGTCTCATGAAATCCCACAGAGCAGCATGCATTCCTAATCTAGAACACAATGTTTTGTTTCCTTCTCCTGCCTTCTCCAACGTACCTGGAAATGGAGGCAGATGAGTAACTTCAGAGCCTTGAGACAGTTCTGTCTCCTTGTAGGGATGATGTTTTATGTAACTTCTAAATGAAATCTGACCCATTTGGTCTCCTTATTTCAGGATATCTACCTATTTCCTCTGTTGTCTATTTGGCAATGCCTGGGAAAAAAATGGACATCTAAAGTCACTTCCTCCCCCATCCCATTTTTTTTTTATTTTGCAATGACTATATTCAATTTCTAAACGGTTTTCAGACCCCTATTTTAAGATTCTGATCCTGAATTGGAATTCAATTTCAAGGCCCAAGTTTAACCCTTTGCCCCACTAGAGAACTCACCCTAATCAACATGATCCAAGAGGTGGCTGCCAGTTATTCAGTTGCTGGAAGCATGAGTTCTTTGATGAGTACAACGTTCTTCTTGCTCTGCCAGACTCCACTGCCTAAATGAAGTCTTCCACTTCTATTTAGCTTATCTATTATTGTTGTCTCTGCACTCCCTAGTTTAAACCTGAACCTTAGTGATGATGCAGATTCTCATAATCCAACTACTCATTAGTCATCCTTAGAAAACTACTCTCTCCCTCAAGACTTGTCAAACCACTCCACCACCCCTGCCTTTGACTGAGTATTTAAAGAGCAGGAAAGATGTCCATGGCTACTTTTGCAGCTGAAGAATAATATAAGATACATGTAACTGTATTTCTTGATGCAAGAAGCCCACAGTGGGTACTGATGGAGGGGAAGTCATGAATAGAGGCAGCTGGTGAGTCACCAGTCCTGGTCTTCAGGCAGCAACTCCCACCACCATCGATCAGTTTCTTGACCATATTAAACTTTCTCTGATATGTTCCCTGATATGTTCTCTGATATGTTCGCCAGAAGCATCTATGGGTTAATGGCCATTATTTGCTGATGGTAGAAGCAAAAACTTGAATATTCGCCATGCCTATTGAAGAATTAGGTTTCCATCATTGTACTTCTTTAGAAGTTTCTAACATTTTAGCCATTTTACTACATGTATTCCAGCATGTAATCTTGATATCCTTGACAATAAATCATTTCCCCTCTGTCCCTCAGGATTCATGTTGAAATATTCTAAAGCTATTAAAAACTTGCAGGGATAGTAACAATGGGGGTGGTGGGAGAGGTATGGTAGCCTAACATGGTATAAGCCTTCTCCTGCAATGCTGGCATCCCAGATGGGCACTGGAATGTGTCCTAGTTGCTTCACTTCCTATCTGGCTCCCTGCTAATGAATCTGGGCAAGCAACAAAGGCTGGCCAAGTCCTGGGGCCCCTGCACTTACACAGGAGATCTGGAAGAAGCTCCTGGCTATTGACTTTGTATTGGCCCAACTCCAGCCATTGCGGCCATATTTGAGGTCTCTCCTCTGTAACTCTTTCAAATAAAAATAAATAATTTTTGTAAAAGAATAGCAAAAATCAACACCTTTATATCTTTCAGCCATATTAGCAAGTTGTTAAGATTTTGACATCTTTCTATATTTTTATGAGTGTACATTTTTGTTGTTTTGGCTAAACCACTAAGAATTAATTGCTGATATTACAGCTACATTCTTCAACATACATCTCCCAGGACTGAGGACATTTTCTTCTATCACACTTGAGACATTTACTTATTGATCTAATACCTTTTATCTGTTGTACAGTTTATACCCCGATTTTCCCAGTGGAATGTCCTTTGTAACAAAACCTTTCATCCCTCAAATTGATCCCAAAGCCATCAAAGATCTTCCATTGCTTTAAGGGGATGCATCTTGAAATCTGCATTTTATTTTTTGTTTTATGAATAGTCAGCTGACTACTAAATAATGTCATATGGCCAAAATGGAATGGATCCAAATCTTAGCCTACAGAGGCTGCCAATTTCTAAGCATTTTTCTTTTTAAATATCCATTTTATTGTGGAAACTGTCATCATTCTTTGACTATCAGCCATAGAAAACTGGAAGAATGAAAAACTGTGTTTGGCATAACTCACATGTATATGTTCTACTAAATACTTGGCTAATATCCAGATAAGATGTACAACTTACAGACTGCATAATCAACTAGGTTTATTTGTAGTTATATTATGAGAAATGATGGCTCATTAACTCAAGTGAATGCTGTGCCTCGATTTAAAATAACACTAGCTCAAAAACTGCAAGCTTGAGTCTTTGTTGAAAAAAAATGCACGACACATACATGCATGCATATTTGGGATATTCTAATCCATTTTCAAGGAATAGTCTAAAAGCACCCTCATTAAAACAAATATACAAGTGCAGATGTCAGTAGAGACAAATGTTTATAGTGGCCTGCTGGATAATTTTGCTAAAAACTGAAGTTCTTTTTTAAACTGTATTGAATCTCTTTTCTTTCCAAATTTTGCCTATACATGTGGTTTGATGAATGGATGACCATGATTATTCTTTGGTCTCTTCTTACGTGTACAGATAGAGAATTGAATGCATTAGATAATTTACATTTCTTTTCTCTTTACTTCAATCATCAAGATATTTTATCAAGATATCCACTGTTGTAAACTGAGAATACACACATACACACACCTTGGCATTTACAGGAATCTGTGCAAAAAGAAAAGTCTTTGTTAAACATATTAGCCTGGATGCTTATAGGAGACGGAGGGAGAAAGAATCTGGAACAGAAAGGAAAAAGGACCAAGGTGAAAATAAGCCATTAACTATGACACATATATTTATATTTAGGACCTGGTGTGGAAGCCTAGTGACTAAAGTCCTTGCCTTGCATGTGCTGGGATCACATATGGGTGCCGGTTCATGTCCCAGCTGCTTAACTTCTTATCCAGTTCCCTGTTTATGGCCTGGGAAAGCAGTAGAGGATGGCTCAAAGCCTTGGGACCCTGTACCTGTGTGGGAGACCTGGAAGAAGTTGCTGGCTCTTGGCTTTGGATCAGCTTAGTTCCAGCCTCTCTGTCTGTTGCAGCTACTTGAAGAGTGAACCAGCAGATGAAAGACCTTTCGATCTCCCCTTTTCTCTGTAATTCTGACTTTTCAATAAAAAATAAGATATATCTTTTACAAAAAGAGACAAGGATATGTATATATAGGAGGTAGGAGTAGAAAGAAAATAATAGAGCGGCATTGGTAGAGAGCGAGTAGTAGCTCTCAGATTTTCTTCCAGATACCAGTGCCACATCACTGCCCACTGGTGAGGTGTCTGCTTAAATTCAGGGGGCACTCCATCAGTATTGTCTTTGGGGCAGTCTTGGAGGCATTCAAATACCCCTGACGAATACAAACACCTAGTACACATGCAAACTCTTCTCTGATTGACTCATTCATAGGAATTTATGACAATCACAAAATTAAGTTATAAGAACAGATCCTTGCAAAATACCACACTATATATGGAAATAATTATGAGAATTTTCTGATTGAAAAAATATACCTTAGATACAAATTATTGTAACTACAGTAACAAAATGGAACACAATGGAAAAAGTACAAACACCATCCCTTCATCTTACTACAGCATGAGTTAATGAGAATGTTTTGAAATTTGTACAGTCTTGCTAAAAATAAACAAGCCCTTTTGTAAACTAACATTGTGATCAAATCAATTCTAGCTGCACTGGGAATTTAAAGAAAAATGTTTTCTTAATACATTTCTGAAATGCTGTAAATGACTGAAGTGGGAACCTCGGGAGAGAATGGAATCCCATTGTGATAACTTGAAAGATCAGTTTTGATTTTTACCTTCTTTCTTTCTTCTGATTCATTTTGACTTTGCCTATGATCTTCAAGTCATTTCCCTGGCTTTTGCTTAGCCAGTGACCTTTACTGTTTCTCCCTAGAAGTGACTGTCAGCCTTGTACTCCTTAACTGGTTGACTCATGCTTTCTGCAGCCTTCAAGTTGCTAGTTTTTGGTTTAGATGAATTATATTAGCTAGATGGACCCAATATCCTCTGAGTGTAGGGAATCCTCTCCTTGTCTTTTCTAAACATCACAAATGAATCAGGAAAATACTGTGCTTGCAACTAATCTTGTATTTGGACTTTTTATCTAGAAAATTATCCATTTAAATCCTATAACTTACTCTAGAGTAGTACCATTTCAAAATGATTTTTCTTACTAAAGCAATACTTTTAGAAACAAATCTTCTTATGAAATGCAAGTATACTAAAAATGCATTAATAATTCTACTGTACCTTTCCCAGGAAAATGTTACTATATAAATACAACGGACTCACACCTGCCATTACTTTTGAGGATACATAAGACAGAGGTCAAAACAGTTTTAATCATACTGTCTTTTGAAATACCCCATTGTGTTTTCTTTAATTTCCTTCAGCTATTCTGTATTTCATGGAAGATATGTTCTTTTTTAGTTGCACTACCAGGTACAAATCAATTTTGAAGTTAAAAATTTTTGCTTTAATTTTTAATGACTTTTAAACATATTCAATAACATAATCACATTCCTTTCCCTTCCCCTTCCTTTCCTTCCTCCTCCTTTTCTTTTCAGTTTTTGATATATTTTAAACCTATATTACAGTGAGAAGGCTTAGTACTTTATTGAATAAGAAGTTTAACAAGTAAAAAAGCAAAGAGACCTTAGTTTAGTGGGAACACAAATAATGGCTATAAACAAGAATTAAATAGAAAAGTGACCATTTCACCCAAACTGTAAATTTTTAAGTAGTCACACATCATTAAAGTTATAGTAGTGTAACATTCTTAGGCAATGGTTTGACAAAGGTATAAAAGAGCTTTATGAAACTGTGCTTGGAGCAATGCTGATATACACAGATATTTCTTCTCTCTCTCTCTCTCTCTCTCTCTATATATATATATATATATATATAGATAGATAGATAGATAGATGTTGCATTTTAGCTCCCACAAAGAAGGAGGAACATGGGCTGTTTGTCTTTCTGCATGTGGCTTATTTCACTCAACATGCTGTCCTCCAGTTACATCCATTTTGCTGCAAATGATGGAGTTTAATTCTTTTCTATAGCTGAATAATATTCCACTATGGATATGCACCATGTTTTTTATATGTTCATCAAATATGAACACCTTGGTTGATTTCAAATTTTGGCTATTTTGAATAGTGCTGATTTAAACATGGTGGAGTAGATATCTCTTTGACTCATTGTGTTCAACTTTTGTGAATACATACCCAGTAGTGGGATTTCTGGATCATATGGCAAGTCTATCTCTGTTTTTAATAAAATGGTCACAGTGTTCTCCACAGTGGCTTCTCTAATTTTCGTTCTGATCAACAGTGTAGAAGTGTTGTTCTCCCTCTGTTTCCGCACCAGTATTTGTTATGCTCTCTGCGTTTGGAGCTTTAGCCATTGTGACAGGGATGAGGTGATATCTCAATGTGGTTTTGATTTGCATTTCCCTGATGCCTAGTGGTGTTGAGCATTTTTCATATATTTATTTGTCATTTGTGTTTCTTCTTTTGAGAATTGTCTATCAACATCCATTTCCCATTTGTCCACTGGACTGACTGGTTTTTCATTGTCGGCTTTGTCAAGTTGTTGATATATACCGATATTAGTCCTTTTTTGGATATGTGCTTTGAAAATATTTTCTTCCTTTCTGTTGAGCATGGCTTCACTCTATTGATCATTTCCTATGCTGTGCAAAATCTTGTGAGTTTGATATCTTCCATTTGTTTATTTTTCTTTTGTTTCGTGTCTTTGGAAGTCTTATCCAAGAAGTCATCTCCACACCAATGTCTTAGAGTATTTCTGTTACATTTTCTTGCAGCAATTTTATAATTGCATGTCTTAAATTTAGGAATTTGACGCATCTTTTAATACTTTTATTTTTTAATATTCATTTATTTTTTTAAAGATTTATTTTTATTATTTTTTTTATTGGAAAGGCAGATATACAGAGAGGAGAGACAGAGAGGAAGATCCCTCCGATGAGTCACTCCCTAAGTGAGCGCAACGGCCGATGCTATGCCGATCCAAAGCCAGGAGCCTCTTCTGGGTCTCCCACGCGGGTGCAGGGTCCCAAAGCTTTGGGCCGTCCTCTGCTGCTTTCCCAGGCCACAGGCAGGGAGCTGGAAGGGAAGCGGGGCTGCCGGGATAGAACCAGCGCCCATATGGGATCCCGGGCATGCAAGGCGAGGACCTTAACTACTGCGCCACCGCGCTGGGCCCAATATTCATTTATTTTTATTGGAAATTCAGATAAGCAGAGAGGAAGATGTTCCATCACCTGATTCACTCCCCTAGTGGCTGCAATGGCTGGAGCTGAGCTGATCCAAAGCAGGAACCAGGAGCCAGGAGCCTGGAGCTTCTTCCAGGTCTCCCAAACAGGTGCAGGGTCCCAAGGCTTTGGCCTGTCCTTGACTGCTCTCCCAGGCCACAAGCAAAGAGCTGGATGGGAAGCGGGGTACCAGGATAGGAACAAGCAATGGAATCCCAATGCATGCAAGACAAGGACTTTAGCAGTAGGCCACTGCGCCAGGCCCCTTTGATCCATCTTGAGTTGATTTTTGTCTATGGTGAGAGGTATGGATCTAATTTCATTCTTCTACATATATTAATCTAGTTTGGGTAGCACTACTTCTTGAGGAGACTATGCTTACTCCACTGGACAATCTGAACACTTTTTTTAGAATTCAGGTATTGGTATCTATGTAGATTCATTTCTGGCTGTATGTATGTAAATTAATTTCTGGACTCTGTTTGATCCTATTGATAAGGTATTTTTTTTTCAGCACAATGCTTTTTAAATTATTAAAGCTTTATAATATGCTTTTAGATTAGATTTTTTTTGCCTCCAACTTCATTGGTTAGGATCAGTTTGGCTGTTCTAGATCTTTTGTGATTCAACATGAATCTTAGGATTCATTTTTCTAATTCTGAGAAGATTGTCATTGGTATTTTGAGAGGGATTCCATTGATCTGGAGATTGCTATAGACATTTTAATGATATCAATTTTTTCATTCATGAGCAAGGCATTTTTTTATCCTTCATATCTTTCATCAACATTTGATCATTTCACTTTAGACATCATTCTCTTCTTCAGTTAAATTTATTCCTAAATATTTTGTTGTTGTTGTGTTTTGTGGATGGGATTTCTTTGTTGATTTCCCTTTTCATAAGGGTACAATTAGTATATGAGAAAGCGACTGGTTTTTCTGTTTGTTTTGTAACCTGCAAATTTTCTAAATTGGTTCATCAATTTTAACAGCATTTTGGTGGAGTGTTTACGTTTTCCAAGTACACAATAATGTCATTTGCAAACAGATAATCTGGCATTAAGAAAGATACATTTCTGAATATGATTAGAATTATACCTCATGTGGACAACTTATTTTTAAGAATTAGGACAAAATAAGTATCTAATACAAAATCATTTTGACTATAATTTAATTTTTTCTTCCTGCAGAAATATTTTGTAGAGCCTTGGAGTAATCTGGTAGACAAAAGCCATTACTTTGGAGAAGAGATGAGTATGATGAGATTGACTCCAAAGCTACCTAACAAAAGCCATTACTTTGGAGAAGAGATTGACTCCAAAGCTACCTAACGACTTGTCCCTGTGTGACTGCTAAAATAAATCACAGCTAACCCAGCTATTTGTCACTGCTATCATTTTCACCGAAGTACTAGAAAAAAAGTTCTAATTTCTCTATTTGAACTGTAATTAAGAAGACTGTAAATTTTCCTTTTTTGTCTCACATTATTCAGTCCAGACCCATGAATTCCAGTAGTCCACTCAATGTCTAATAGCCAATAAATGCAATTTATTCCCTTAACATGGTTACAATTTTTATTGGGCTTAAAGAAGGAATCATAACAAAAGTTCACACAAAAAAGCCCTTTCCCAAAGCATCATACTGATAAGGGAGTTCTTAATAGACAAACAAATGGATGGTTGTATTAGAGTAATGAAAGCAATCTCACACTAAGCTTTATTCTGATTATTGCCAGCCCAAAGGTAAATATTTACCATTGACTGTAAATGAATATTTACAGCAGCTGCTGAGAAGTGTGCCTTGCCAGCACCAATCTCTCTCATCTCACATAACCTCAAAGGCCATACGCAATGAAAAAGCATTAGAAGATAGTCATGCAAAGGGTAAAGAAATGGCTTATATCAAACTTGCTAGTTTCTGAATAAAACTAAAAATGGCTTTGCTCAGATGTGCCAAGACCCCTTTTGGAGTCTGGAAATAATTGCTTCCACAGGTCTTGTAGAAAAAGGATACCCAACATCATCTGGAACCACTAAATATCCTATATTATCTATAATATCAACTTTTACATTTATACACATTTATATCACATTCATACTTTTTAAATTCCTAATGACTTGAGGAGGACCACCTTTTTCATTTGCTGAAGTTGCCATTTTTATTGTTCTTTCCTATGTATTTTATGTATTTATTCATTTACTTATATTTAGAGAAAGAGAGCCTCTCCCCAGCTACTGGTTCATTCTCCAAATGTCCACAATGACTAGAGCTTGGCTGAACTGAGGATGGGAACCAGGAACTCAGTCCAGGTCTCCCATATGGAGGCAGGGACCCACATTTACCCCCAGGACCACCTTTTTGAGTATGACACAGCTAGACTGCATATGATAATCAAATGTGGTGACAGCCATGTTTGTTGTAACAACCAGGTCATTCTTTCATTTATGTCTGCAGGGGAACAAAGCAGCTTGTCCCAGTTTTACACACACACACACACACACACAATGAAACAGTTGCTATTCACGTAGACTCCTATACAAATAAAAATCACAGCATCCAAAATGGTTGCATTTGGGGCTGACTGGTAGGCTCTTTTAACAACCATCGTAGTACAGAAATCAAGGACACAACGCAGGCTCTCCTCACATGCCACGTCTCCACCACGGGTCTTGCAGAACTCATGCAGAGGGACTCAGAGATGAGGCCACTGGGCTCTTCCTTCTTAGGGATGCAGCATGCAGGGATTTTTGTGTGCTGCTGTTCTCCTAGAACGTGACAGTCCTCATAGTGACCCCTGGGATACAAAGCTTGTTTTGTTTGATGCCTCCAGGAGGCATCACAGTGACACCATGCTAAGTGACTTGGGACAGCTCTTTAGCTCTGCCCTGTCTGTGCTCTCATCAACCCAACTCCACTGGG
The DNA here is from genome assembly GCF_017591425.1 of Ochotona curzoniae. NCBI lineage: Eukaryota > Metazoa > Chordata > Mammalia > Lagomorpha > Ochotonidae > Ochotona > Ochotona curzoniae. Next base: position 50,952,231 of record NW_024466502.1, on the reverse strand, counting down.
CTCATGTTGAGAGGGCACAGGCCTTCTTTCCTAATTCCTGTAGCCACTGTTTTTTGTAGATACATTCCAGGACAGCTTTTTTTTTTTTTTCCAGAAAGCTGGCTGACCATCAGCTAAAACACTTCAGCAGATCTCTGTTTATAATACTGTAATCCAGCTGTCTCATTTTCTTCCTTATAAAAATCACTTGAGGATGGCTCAGGGAAACAAACAAAAGCATTAAAATCCCCACGTGGTTTTAGGTGTCACATGAAATGAGAATTTGCTGGCGCTGCCCAGAGACGGGTCAAGGCTATGCATTTGAGATGAAGTTTCTTTCTTCTTTATTTTAAACCTGATCTGTTTGTGAGGCAGAGCCCATGAAGCGTCACCCTGAAACACAGTCATTTGATTTCCTTTCTCCAGTGCCACCTGTCACATTGCCTAACCACCTACAGTTCATTCATCCTGAGCATTATACTCTTGCTGTCAAATAAACTATATACCAGAGAGAAAGAAGACACAACAGCTAAAAAAATAAAAAACTTCAATAAGGAAATGAAAATTAATGTTGCCACATTAAAAGTCTTCTCTAACACTGCACATACTCTGTTGTCTCCAAGGAGAGCAATGAAATCAAAGTGGTGTAACTGTCATTTTAAATTAAGAAGGACTCTGGAAATGAAATTGAACCTGCACTATTTGGAGGGGGACATTTAAAGTAACGATATTTAGTTATAAAATGTCAATTGAGGTCATGAGGTTTCATTTGTTTATTTCCTCCTGTTTTTCCAAGGCCTTTTGGGAATTCAAATACTTTACCCAAGTCTTCATAATTCTGTTTGCTGCAAACTATTCCATGGACAGCCAACGCTCCAAGTGTGGACTTATGGCTTGAAGGAAGGCAATCTTTGGGCAGGGATTAGGCATGGTGGTTAAGAGACTGCATAGGAGTGCCATGTCAAAGAATCTATGCTCAGGTGTCGGCTGTTCTCCCAATTCCAGCTTCCTGTTCACATATATCTTGGAAGGCAGCAGATGCTTGGTCAGATAGTTGGGTCCCAGCCAGCCATATAGAAAGCCTAGAGTGAAATCCCTGTTCAGACTGACCCAGCTCCTGTTACTAGCAGCATCTGTGGAGGCTACTGCATCTGATTTTCAAAAAACAAACAATAAGATATATTTGTAAATGGCAGTGGCAAGAAAGTAAAAAAAAATCCTTGGAATATTTAATTAATTCCTTGGATTAATTAAGTAAATTAATGAAATGGATTTATTAAATAAATAAATAATTCCTTGGAATTAATTTTAACCGGTGACTTGGTAACCAGTTCTGAGTTTTGCCACAAAATTGTGGGTACCACAATCACATTGTCTGTGTCTGTACCACACTGCTAGAAATGATACAGCCTTGACTCACGCAGAGAAAATGGCTTCTGAAAAAAGAGCCGACTCAAGCACATGTCAGCACTGCAGGTCTGACAGAGGTCTTGAATGTTGCTCTAGTTTTCTTAGACATTCAGAAGGAGCTTCCTGTCAACGCATATGTTACTTGGGATGGCATTTTATTATTCTCTAGTTTTATTTATGGAAATGTCACATAATCCCCTAGGCCCACCTGAAGATGTGAGCAAATGAGGAAACAGAGTTGTCAAGGCTATCTACAGGCTTGGGCAAAGCAAGTGGCAGATGAAAACTCATTACCCAAATTGCAGTTTCTCTCTTTGGGAAGTTAAGGGGGGCGGGGGGGAAATAATTCATTTGAAATATGGGAACCGGTCTGTGCATCCTATGTAAATCACAACATCCCCGAATGTCAATTTTCTCAGCTACAATGTGGGAATGACATGTCCTACCTGTCGTGTAACACAGTTATGAGGAACCTTGACAAGATAAATCTGTATCACCTTCTTTGTCCATGGTAGAAATGATGTAAACTCCTTACTACAAAGCAATGGGAACATTGAGACCGATGGTCGGAGGGTGAGTGGGAGCAGGCAGAAGCCTGAAACCCTGGCTTGTCTTGTAATTAGATATGTTCCATTTGTCAAGTCAATGAGCTGCTTTGTTTCTTCCTTCAGCTATACTTATGAAGTTGTAGCTGAACGTGTTGAGTATTTTTTGATGCTCTCTATGAGATTCCCATCCCAGTTTTCTTTCCCATGCCTGTACTTGCTGCCTCCCAGACACTTGGCTCTACTCTCTAAAGATGAATGCCTGGAACATTTACTGCTGTGAAAAGGCGAGATGTTGCCAAGTCAGTGTAACAAACACATTTGCAGTCTCGCTGTGATTCTTTTCTTTTTAAGGATTGTTAGATGCCTACAGCAGCCTAATTGCATTAAAATCATCATGCAAAGTATCTTAAGGAGAGGGGGCTAACTCATTTTAGGTATTACTGAAATGTCATCCCTGGACCGCTTACAGGAACTCATGGAGACACTTGAGTCTGCGAGGCAGTCACAGGGACAGCCTTCTCCCAGGGGTCCCCTCTTCGCCTCCGATCCCCAGCGCTGCTTCGACAGCAACAAATACCGTCCACTCAAAGAAACAGCTGCTTCCTTAGATTTAGAAACCAAGAGGAAAAAGGCAAATTCCCTAGGCAAAATGCAGGCCATGGTTTTGTACGGGAAAACTCCGGTAGAGTGAAGTTTTCCTGTGAGTCCCGCAGCAAGAGTCAGGCGTGAATAGCAAAGTGATGGACAGTCATCACTAGAAAGAACAGCTTTCCCTGGAGTGTATTATTCAAGAGGCCCTGCCTCCCCAGGCTGCCTCCTTGAACCCTATGCCTGGACCTAGGACACAGCATTTCTTCATGCCTGGTTATAGGAACTCATTCCGTCTCCACACCCCTTGAAACACAGACGGCCACACCCGCAGGCAGATACACAAACATACCACATGCACACACTAAACTGATGTTGCCCAATCCTTTGCCATTCCCAGCATAACTTCCCTATCTGCTATATTAGGTTCCTCAAAACATACTAAGGAGGTAAGGCAGGTTCTCAACAATTTTGCAGAGAAGAGTGAATCTTAGAAAATGCAGATAGAGGTGGGTGTGATAGCTCAATTGACTAATCATCCACCTGTAAGTGCCAGCATCCCCTATGGGCACTGGCTCATGTCCCAGCTGTTCCATTTCCCATCCAGCTCATTGCTTGTGGCCTGGAAAAGCAATGGAGGGTGGCCAAAAGCCTTGCACACATATGATAGACCAAGGGGAGGCTGCGGGCTTCTGGCTTTGGGTAGGTTTAGCTCTGGTCCTTGCGACCATTTGGGAAGTGAATCAGTGGATAAAAGATCTTCCTCTCTGCCTGTTTTTAAATCTCTGCAAATAGGCCTTTTGCATTTAAAAAAATCTTTTTTTAAAAGGAAAGAAAGCATAGGTTATTTGATTAGCTTCCCAAAGATATCGGAAAATCTAGGCCCAAAGTTAAATGTCTTGATTGCAAACATAGTACTTCCTATACCATTCAGAGAGAACTTGGACTTTGTTTTTTTTTTTAAGTTCATCTTAAGTTTCCTGGGATGCTGAGCATATACACAACAAAGCCACCGGCATGTTATGTGCTCTGCTGCTGAGCAAGGATGTAAATTCATGAGATTTACTTGTGTTTTAACTTTTCCATTGTATTGTATTCATTTGAGAGGCAAAGAGAAAAAAAAAAAGAGGGGTCATCCACTAGTCGTTCTCCAGATGCCTGCACAAGTCAGAGGTCGGCCATGGGCAGACAGGGTCCAGGAACTCAGTCTACGTCTTACATGTAGGTGGCTATAATCCAGCTACTGGAGCCCTTATTGCTGCCTTCTGGGATATGCCTTGGCAGAAGGCTGGCTTCAGGAGCCAGAGCCAGGGGCCAGAGCTGGGAGTCAAACACAGACATTCTGATGTGGGCCACGGACATCCTAACCAGGGTCTTCACTGCTAAGCTGAGTGCTCACCTTAGGACATTTTTCAATATATACTAGGTTTGTGTGGATGTTAGTCAAGGAACATCTAGACATAGAAATGGCCCTGAATTCAGGAACATAAAATGCTTACACCATGAAAATCAGCATACCACGAACTTTCAATATACAGTTCATATGCAGTGATTCTTTAAAGTGTAGTAGGGAGAAATACTGGCTAGAAATGAGCCTGGGGTGGGAGAGGGAGGCTGCAGAACATGGAGAAGTAGTTTTCCAGAGGAGGGGGACTGAGAGCTGACTCTCTGGGTTCTGGCCTCAGAGCACCTACTCGGCCCATCTGTTGAGATCACAGCAGATGGAGCACATCAGAAACACAGTCTTCTTGTTTATGTTTCTTTAATCCCTTAAACTTGGCACCTAAGGAATTGTAGAAAGAAAACAAAAGTTCATTTTTATATCATCATTTGTAGTAAAAGGACATGGACATTATCTCTCAGGGCACTATTTCATTCTTTCCCTCCCTTCTCCCTGGGTTTTATAATTAAGCCCTCAGGAAAGAAAAGCTAAAACTGAAGCTGAAGGTGATCTTTTCTGAAGAACCCACTCAGTTGCCTTGTTGTTGTTGTTGTTGCAGTCTCAGTGGACACCTGATCCTCTGCTGCCTGTTTGAAAACCAAGAAGCGTTGCCCTGATTTACCAGCCTACAACTTCTATGGACATTGACACACAGTCCATGCCAAGTGCATCCTCTTTAACTCTCGCATGAAAATTCGGTGTTCAGTATACACATTCGTCCTTTCACCGCTCTCTCAAGATGTCTGAGCAGGACTCTTCGTCCGGGTTTGCCAGCAGTGTAGAGAACGGCACCTTCCTCGAGCTGTTTCCTACTTCGCTATCCACCTCTGTGGACCCATCCGCGGGCCACCTGTCCAATGTCTACATCTACGTGTCCATATTCCTCAGCCTCTTAGCGTTTCTGCTTCTGCTGTTAATCATTGCCCTTCAGAGGCTCAAAAACATCATCTCCTCCAGCTCCTCCTACCCAGAGTATCCAAGTGATGCCGGAAGTTCTTTCACCAACTTGGAAGTCTGCAGCATTTCCTCTCAAAGGTCCACTTTTTCAAATCTCTCCTCCTGAAGAACATGGAAGAATCCTAGAATACAACTGCTTTAGATTTTCCTCATAGGAAGCATCTCAAGATGTGTTGTCTCAGGAGAGAAGAGACCTGTTTGCTTTAGATCCATTGCCCTTCTCCTCCATCTCCACTGTGTTTTCTGTTTGGATGCTTTGCCCCTCAGTGGAGAAGTTGATGCTGATGGAAATAAGGGCAAACCTCCAAGTGCAGAATTGTGAACTATGCCCTGGGAAAACCTGGAGCCAGCATATTAGGTGCGGGTCAAGCCGTTTCACTTCATTGGAGGCTGACTACCCGCTCAAGGCAGCTCCTAGGGGAGGCTGGATCTGGACCCTTGGTTTTCTCCGCTGATGAAACTGTGGGATCAACGGCAACTGGCAAATCACAGAAGCTATTTTCTCCATTTAAAAGTTACAGTGGAGACACTGAAGTAAGAAGAGAGGCAGTTTAGATTCTAAAACTGAGGGTAAAAATATGCTAACTGTTTACTTTTCTTTCAACGAGTGAAAACCACATGTATGGAAGGATGCAAGGCATTAAAAAGTTTTGGAGAAGTTTAACTTTCAATAGCAAGATAGATACTTGTTCTGATGCGGTTTATGATGCCTCTGAGTCTCCTTGGGTTTGTGGGTTTTTTGTTTATTTGTTCATTTCCACTTAAGTTGCAAAGCCAGAATGGCCGAGTTGTGGAATCCTTTGTGTTGATTGCTGTTTCTAAGAGCAGCACCATAGAGAAACTAAGTTTTTATCTTATATCTATAATTTCCATCTGCAGGAATCAAGCATAGGGAAAAGAAGCATTTAGCTGTATTTTATGCAGTACTGTAACTCCTAGCAATGGTGTCTATTTCTTTATTCAGTTTCATAGTCTTCATCCTTTAGTGCAGGATTATATCAAGGCTCCAAGATGTCAGATGTTTGTTAATCCACATTAGGTTGCAAACCTTCAAGATTAAATCACTAATACATGTGTTATTGCATATTTCACGAGCACTATATGTCTCTGGCAAGTGCTGTGTGTCAACTGTGTTAGGATTCCAGGTTCTGGATTTATGTTAGAATGTAGATGTTCAAGTTGTGCAGCTGTTGGGAGCTCTGGATCCCAGGAACTGCCATATTGTGCTCAGCCAAGTTCACCTGTAGTTGTGGGGAGTGGTGATAATCCATGAAATGTGACACACATGTGAGCATAGGCATAGCATGTGGAGGAAGTCATGCGGCTTCTAAAAACAAGACAAAGCCATCCAACTTTATCTTTTTAAAAGTAAGAGTTTTAATTTAATTTTTAAAATAAATGCCCCTTGGCACTTAACCTATTGAGAAGATTGCATTCACACAGGAACCTGATCATTCCTTGTGCAAAACACTTGAGACCGGAGGAGCATCAGCCCTGGCTCTGGGTGGATTGTGCACCCAGCGTACTGTGAGGGGACTGGAATGGGAAGAAGAACCCACCATTTTCACAGGACCTATCTTTGTAACTCTGAGATGCTGAGAGAGTGGAGGAGCAGAAGGCTGCTGCTGCTTTCCAATCCCCAAGCCTTGTGAAATCAGACCACATTTAACTCTTCTATCTCAAAATTGTTCCTGCTAACATATTCTTGCTCTGAATGTGAAGCAACATCACGGGAACATAATTTAACATTTTAGCAAACAGTTCAGTATGTTTTGACACACACCATAATTGAGATGAGAACATTTCCAGTACCCTTACAAGTCTGTCTTCTCCCTCTCTGGTCAACTCTTCCTGCTACCATCAGTCATACAGCCATTCATCTCTTCTTAGTGCCTAAAATATGGTCTTTGTCAGTGCTTTTCTAATGCAATCCTACAGGATGCAGGATCTGTTTCAGCCTGGTTTCTTTCACTCAGCATAGCATCTTTAAGACTAATTGACATCATTATATGCATCAGTCTTTATTATTTTATCCCATCCTATAGTTGGACAGCAATTTGTTTCTCTGTTAACCAACTGAAAATCAGTGGTTGTTACCACACATTTGCTACCTATGAATAAAACTCCCATAACCATTTTTTAAGTCCCCAAATGCCATAAAGCCAGCCAAGAGTTGCTGTGATGAAATATAAAATCAGTGAAAAGTTTGCCTCTGTTGCCAGGTGGCACAGTGTGTTGGGTGTGATTGTGTGGACGCTAGAATAAAGACACTATTTTTAATCACTATTAATATTCTCCCACTTAAAGGTGTGTGAACATGGCAAAGGATTACAAGAGGCTGCTTCATTATCACTTTAATATTTGATTAATCTTGTCCTGTTTTGGTGATGGGAAGAGGAAGAGGACACACATGAAATGCTTCTTTAAAAAATCAAAGGACAAACTTGCCATATTACAGGTACTCTGCATAGTCTCTCTCCTAAGGAATAACTCTATAGCCTTTCCACCTGAAAGAACAGTCAAGATTCCGGCAACAGACCTACTTTAAAGAGTCAAATTCAGAGTAATCTGTGCGTGCATTCCCACCCCTCCCTGCCACAGTGAGTCTTACCCACATAATTGGGAGCAACATTCAAAGATGTAAAATAGGGTTTGTCATTATAAGCTTGCAAAGATAATAGACTGTACATTTCAAAATGTTTTGCACCAGGGAACTCGAGATAAATTTGCTTTGTATAAGAGATTCACCAGGGTTTATAAATAAAGAAGTGGAGCCCATTGAAAGCCTGGTTTCTTCTGTGATTTTTTTTTTCTTTTTAGTAAGGTGATAAACAATCTTGTCTCCCAGAAAGGAGGTTTGTCCTTGGAGTTTTAAATATATAGATATACACCTACATGTTTGAGTATTGATGCATAAATGCATATTGCCTCACTTCTCTTGCATCCTCTGGATCAGGACCAATAATGTGGAGCTGAACCAGCCTCTGCACACCCTTGGGGAGGGGCCACATCATCTGGGCGATCTGTCTCCCTTTTCCCCAGGAGAAGAAAAAAATCTGAGTACTTGGAAAATATACAGATCCCCTGGCCACACTCAGTCCCTCAGGAGGATGGCCAAAGAGCAGGTATTTTTAGCAAAGCCCTGGGGAACACTGGTTACAGTGGGACACACAGCAGGAAAGGAAAGCTCCCCTCCACAGCCACCAGGCATGTGGGGAGGATAGGGTTCCATACCTCTCAACCACTGAACACTCCAGACCCCACAGCTCACAGCCTGCTCCAAGACTAACTTCCTGCTTGGGTCTGGGCCCCATGGCAACCTCCTCCATACTAGCTGGCTGCTGCTATGGTAATGGACCTAGTGGAAGAATTAAGATGGTTATGTATTTCTTAGCTCCCCAGAACTCCGCTTCCTCAAGATCATGAATATGTAAAGGACTAGATTAGAGGAATATGGGTAACTGCCAGAATTTTTAAGATAGAAAAAAAATGCTCTACATGGTAGACTAGGTAGGACGAGCTCCATGCTTTGAAAGAAAAGAATGGCACAACTAGAAAAATCAACCATTCTCAAGGAAGGTGTCAAGTTCTACACTTAATGCTCTGTCTTTGTGGGCAGCCATCCCCTCTAAGAGAGGTTCCCACATCACACTAATGTCAGGAGCCACTGTCTCATGCCTCCATTAGAAAATTCCCAGGGTCCAACACACTGGAGGGGTACTGCACACCGTGTTCAGGGGGCAAGTGGAGGGGTACGTTGGAGGGAAGGTAAGAGCAAAAGAGTCCATGGAAAGTTCCAGGCTCCCAGACAGGCTTTCTTCAGCTGCTCTCCATCCCGGGACAACTATGTTTTTCTTGCTCACCTGCTGCTCTTCTAGACAGCTCTTAGAGGAAAACATGCACCTGTGTTTGCATGCATGCACATGTACTTACACACACAGAAACTCACATAAATGCCTAATCCACGAATAGCTTCCACATAGTGTGCATTTTTCATGAATGTTTGAAGATCTACAAATGCATGGATTTCAAGATGGTTTTCACAGAGGAATGGGCATGTAGCCTGGTAGTTAAAATGTCCAGGTCTTATATTGGAGTGCCTGAGTTCAATTCCTAGTCCGGATCTTGAGTCCAGCTGCCTGCTAATGTGCACTCCGGGAGGCAGAGGTGATGGCTCAAAGAGCTGAGTCACACCTGGGAAACCTGGATTGAATTCCTGGCTCATAGCCTCAATATAGTTGCAGGCATTTGGGGGGTGAACCAGCAGATGGAAGCTCTCCACTCATGTCTCTCCCGGCACAGAAGTAATAGTAGTAACAACAACAATAATAAATGTTTTACATCAGAATGAACTCATTTTCTTAATGCTGATTTACACAAACTTTAAAAGTATTTCTTCAGGACCAGCATGATGGCCTAGCAGCTAAAGTCCTCACCTTCAACATGCTGGGATTCCATAGGGGCACCAGTTCTAATCTAGCAGCTCAACTTCCCAACCTGCTCTCTGTTTGTGGCCTGGGAAAGCAGTCAAGGACGGACCAAAGCCTTGGGACCCTGCACCCACGTGGGAGAGCTGGAAGAGCTCCAGGCAATATAGATATAGATAGTTATAGATATCTGACTTTGCAATAAAAATTAATAAATCTTTAAAAATAAAAAGCGCTCTTCATACACATACATGCACACACATCTCCTATGAAGATCAATGATTTGTAATGTTCAAAGTTGATATTTGCATTTTTAAAAGTTTCTTTAAGTTTTGTTCCTTTGAATAATGAACAGAACATTTTAATTACCTGTTCATTCATCCTTCTAATTCAAAGCTGTAGCTCAGTGTCTGCCCATTATCAGAGACAAAATTACTATTTCCTTTAACTGTAACAGAGCCCACAAACTCCTGTAGTCCCTTTAGACTGTCTGCAGATCTCATGACCTGCTGCAAGAGTGGCTTTTTTTTCTTTTCAACTGGATTCATTGTGAGGTAAGACATTTTCACTCTGAGCACTGTTTAGAAGATAGTAAAATTAGTAAGTATTTCTGAGATAAATTAATATATTCTTGGGCACTGGATAGAACAAACAGCTATAGCTCCTACCTTCATGAAGATTTTCATCTTATGAAAGACACTCAGAAAAATTTTTAAAAAGTGCGTAGTTCCCATTGCAATTAACACAGTGAAGAGAATAGAATTGTTGAATGAGACAACAAAAGAAATTCACATTCTGATCCGAGAGGACCTTCTTCATGAAATCATAAGGAAGTACTTGAAAGGTGTTGGGAAGAGAATTCTCTATATAAGCAAGAGCTTACACAAATAAAAGGAAATGATTTCGTATGTATTGGCAGAAAAGTCATAATATTGGATGTCAAATATGACGTTAAAGAGGTGGACTGGGCAGTTTACATATAAACTGACAGTTATACCAACATTTGTGCTTTTTTATATAAATATTTATTTTTCCATCGATACAGACTTACATGTATTGGCCACCTCTGCTCCTGCTCCCTCCCTACATTCCTTTCTTATTATTTGTCCCCAAGTTATTACAATGGCATAGTCGTTCATTTAACCATAAGTGGCTTCACTTTCTGCTATGTGGATGTATCATGACATAACAAATGTAGGAAGGAGAAAAAAATAACGTAATGTAAAAGTAGCATTAAAAATATTAATGGGAATCCTACTATTGTTTGAAAGTGAATCCAAGATTTCCCAGTATAACATTTGTATTTTATTCTGAGTGTGATGGGAATCCACTGTAGGATTTCATACATGAAAGTTACATAATTGAATTTATGCTTAAGAAAGATTAGTCCAGTTGCTTTGTGGAAAATAGACCAGAAATGGACAAAAAGTCCTATTCAGATCCACCCTGGGTGGGATATGGGAGTGGGTGGGAGCCCTTCTTCTGGCTACAAATATCTGTTCATCTTCTATCCATGGAAACGGTCTTTGTTGCAAATGAGTGCTACCTCCTCCATCCCCTTCCACTTCACGCTCTCCCCCAGGATCTTCCTCCGGCTCCCCACCTCCCTTTTCCTCCTCCTGATTCAAGTTCCCTCCTCTCCTTTCTGCACTTGTCCCCATCTAGCTTGGTCTTTCAATCATTTTCAGTTCATGGAACTCTTACTCCAGTATCTTTATCACGATGTGTGACTAATGTTCCAATGAAACTCTGATATTGCTGTAAAGTTGCAGCATTTAAAATGTGACTCCTCTTAAAATTCCATTCCTGAAAAAGCTCCCATACTTTATGCACTGTAAGGCCATTCCTCATGACTCTAGCCTCTCCTCATTAAGTAGCTGACATTTCTGAATCTCTTCTCCTCCATCATCTGTTACCGTGTGTTATTTATGCACAGCTTGCCTCAGAACACAGGATTTGGGTTCAGACAAACCTGTTTGATCCTTATACCTTAAATGTTACCTCTGTGATCTTAGGCAACATCTCTGAGGCTCCAGATCTCAATAACATGAAGAAAATAATAATCTCCTTATAGTGCTGTGAGGATCAAGGAAGAAACAAAATAAACTGTTTAACAAGCACCACATGGCTGGGTACCTGCTGAGCAGTACACACAGCAGGTGTCAGGCAAGCATCACCTGGAACTTTGAGCTTCAGAAGGCTCCCATTTCTCGCTACTTCCACTTACCACCCTGTTTTCTCTGCCTTCATGCTTCTAATTCCTCCATTCTTCCTCTACTTACCTGCCTAGTCTAATCTCTCTCTTGTTGAGTCCTTATTACTCAGCTGTCTTCTAGGATTCATATTAATAGGAAGCTGGGGTTGGAAGTGGAGCTGGACATCCCTACCAGTCTTTTTTTTTTCACTTTTTACGTTAATATGATACTAATACATAGAAAACAAAATGTAATTCATAGGCACAATTATAAAAACATAATAATATTCCCCCCTTCCTCCCTTCTCTCTCCTTTCGTTTCTCTTTTTTCTTTCTTATCACAGTTTTTCTTTCTAATCATAGTCGTAACTACTGCTCCAAACATTCATTCCAGATTTCAAAAAGGTGCCAGAATAAACTTATCTTTTATTTTCACTTTTTCATGACATTTTGAAACTCCCTCCTTCGGTCATTATTGTGTACAGGCATGCTTTTAGAAACTTGATGAATTCATTCATAACAACTGATGAAGCTAGTTAGTTCTATTTTTCCCACTTCACAGATGAGGAAACTAAGGAATGTCATAAAGCTAGTGAGTGGCAGAAGTAAAACTCAAGCCCTCCCTAAATTTAAAAACAAAAAAGACAGGGTTGAAGCTCAATTTAACTACTAGGATTCACTTCTTCCTTTCATTCAAAAATTCATCATTTTAATAGATATGTTTGGGGAAATGTTTACTCACAGAAGTGAGTTGAGGAATAAAATACACAACCAGGTATTAATCTTGTGATAGATCCCACACCAGTATAAATACATTCTTGCTGGGCCAGCATGATGGCTCAGTGGCTAAAATCCTCACCTTGCAGTGCCAGGACCCCATATGGATGCCAGTTCATGTCCTGGCAGCTCCACTTTCTGCTTGCAGCCTGGGAAAGCAGTCAAGGATGGCCCAAAGTCTTGGGACCCTGTACCTGCATAGGAGACCCAGAGGAGACTCCTGACTTCTGATTTCTGATTGGCTCAGCTTTGGTTGTTGCAGGGGAAAGAACCAGCAGATGGAAGATCTTTCTCTCTGTCTCTCCTCTCTATAAATATGCCTTTCCAATAAAAATTCATACATTAAAAAATACTTGCTGAAATGGAGAAAAGGACATTAGATTTTGGACCTGCTCCTAGATATGGGCAAAATCTCTCCCAGTCCTTCAGTAGCTGGGGAACATGAAACCTACACACAAAAGATGTGCCTGATCACCCCTCCTTGTGGAGGCTCTTTGTGATGAAATGAGAGTTGCTCATACTTTTTTCATATTCATTGAGCACATACCATATGGCAATAATTAGCCTGTGTTCTTAGAATTCGATAGTGAGATGGGGCAGGCATGATAGCTCAACCGGCTGATTCTCTGCCTTGCAGCATTGGTATCCCATAGGAGCACCCCGATACAGGCCCTGATAGCTCTGTTTCCCATCCAGCCTCCTGCTTGTGACCTGGGAAAGCAATAGAGAATGACCCAAGACCTTGAATATTATACTCTTGTTGGAGACCTAGAAGAGGTTCCTGACTTCAGATCAGCTCAGCTCTGGCAGTCACAGCCATTTGAGGATTAAATAAGCAGATAGAAAATCTTTCTCTCTGTCTCTCCTTCTTCTGTAATTCTGCCTTTCTCATAAAGTAAATAAATTTTTTAAGAAAATAATTCAATAATGAGAAGCCAAAGATCTTTCAAGTAGTTTACATCATAAATTTACATTACAAGTAAAACACACACTATGTTGAATAATTACGGGCCACAGTAGAAAAATAAGCCAAAGAAGAGCCGAGTTGGAGGCAACTGAAAGTTTAGGTATACATTAAAAAGAGACTCTTTTTCAGATGCTGCTTGTGCTGCAAAAAAAAAAAAAATGTTTGGAGGTGGTGAGGGACAAGGGCGGGCAGGCATTGGTTACAGAGCAGTTAAAATACCCACAATCCAGAACAGAAGACCTAGATTCCTGTCCCAGACTGACTTCCAGTTCCAGCATCCTTCTCATGTATACCCTCGGAAACATCCGGTGACGACTCCAGTAACAGTCCCTGCCATTCACGTAGGGGACCCAGATGGAGTTCTCCACTACCAAATTCAGCCCACCCAGCCCTGCCTGTTGCAGGCATTTGGGAAGTGAACAGAGAAGTGGAAGATCCTGCTCAGTTTCTGTCTCTCTTTGTTTTTTTTTTCCAATAAATGAAAATAAATAAACAAAAATGTTTATAAGAAGAAGAAGGTTTTTGTTCCTTCTCCCTTATAGAATTTTCAAACCCATAATGCAGGTCGAGATCAGTCTTAGAAACTTCCAGATTATGGGAACATGATCTCTGGACCGTTACCATTTCAATTACTTGAAGTTAGCAAATGTAAAACTTTAATTCAAAACCCAAATCTCACTCACACCTGAAAGAAAAGGAAAAAAGAGGGGAAAAAAATACCCCTCAAGAACTTGACCTCGCATTTCTCTGTCCTCCAGCCCCTGATGTGGTTTATATGAAAAACTCAAGTCCAAATGTTTCGATGATTTTTTTCACCTAATTGACATGAATCCACCCTTTGATATCCTCTCGATTAAGTCTGATGAGGCAGGAATAAACAGGCTTTGGAGCTCACCACCTGTGAGATGCAACTTGATAAGGTACAGCAAACACATTCAGTGGCAGAGGCAGCCTGTTTCTTCACAGAGAAAGCTTGGGCAGCAGTTGGCCACATGGCTGAGTGCTAAAGGAGAGATTCCAGGAGCACCAGGAGGTAGAGACAGCAGGCTGTGAAGGCTTAGTGTTTGAAGGAGCTACTAAGTGCATCAGGTTCACACATATAGCAGCCTTCGGGAGGCAGATGAGCACGGAGCCACCTCTAAAGAGCCTCAATCTTCCCCCTGTTGGTACCCTCTCTTCACTCCTGGTGTTCTGTATTGGATCAGCATCTCGGGGCTTATAACTACATCTCCTACCCTGAAACCTCAGATCTGGGATAGGCAGCCCCACCCAACCAGGCACCTCCTCTCCACCCTCACCCCATTCCTGAAGATCCAAACATGTGCTTACTCCTGGTGACCTCAGAATGACTAAACATCCTGTTAGGCTCTTCTAGGCTGTAGTAAGGGACAGGGTCAGCTTAGTGCCTCAGTCAGCAGACCTCAGTTGCTGTGCCAGGCTTAAGTACTACCCTTTGCTGAGTCCTCTCCTGCAAGGGAATGAGACGAACTCTTGAACCTCGGTTGCTTAGCAGGCTATCTGCAGCGCTAGTGTCCATATGGGCATTGATTCATTTCCCGGTGGCCCCACTTCCAATCCAGCTCCCTGCTTGTGGCCTGGGAAAGCAGCAGAAAACGGCTGGGGTCCTTGGGCCCTGCACTCACATGAAAAAACCTAGAAAAGGCTCTTGGCTTCCGGCTTTGGATCAGTTCAGTTCCAACCATTGTGGCTATTTGGAGAATGACCCTACAGATAGAATCAATCAATCTCCTCTCTCTCTCTCTCTCTCTCTCTCTTCCCCAACTCCCCCCCCCCGCCCCGCTTTCAAATGGAAGTCAATGCATGCAATTTTGAAAAAGAAAAGAACAAATGGAAATAATATGACTGAACACGGGTTACTGAGTGCCTGAAATGAATAGTAGCTTGATGCAGCAGAGCATACTTCATGCTATGAAAATGTCCGTGAGGACATGAAGAACATGGTAATAAAGCCAAAATACACAGAGGTCGCTACACGGGAAAAAGGATCTTGTTTGGTTCAGTGAGCCTGCTCTCGGGAACTTTCCATCCTCTGGCAGTGCTGCTGCGCTCACAATCAGCGGCTCCACATAAGCATCAAAGGATTTTGAGCTTATTCGTACTTTCGGCTTCACTGGCAGTTGAGTCACCACTGTTTACTAAGTTGAGTGGAATCCTGGTTCTGTCTGAATTCTAGTTTCTCTGTAGTGAATTTGCACCTCCCGGTTTGGGTTCCCTCCAAGTTGTGTCTTTGCCTCCTCACCTTTCCCCAGCAGCTCTCTCACTTGGGATTTCTTCTGAGAGCTTTATCTTTTTTATCTTTTTGTGTGTATATATATATATATATATATATATATGTTTTTATTATATTTTGACAATCTTTACATAGTTAATTAGAGTAAAAAAGGTTCAATGGCTACACGGAAGTGGGTAAGACCATCATTTCCATATCGCTTCCTTCATGTATCTGAGTTAAAGGGAGATATTGAGGGAGAAGCCCACCCAGTTTCCCACCCACCCCAAGTCCCAGATGTGGGGCATGTTCTGAGATACTTGCTCAAATGGTTTCGATAGTTCACCATTCATGGATCGCTACCAGTCTCACCACTCCAAGCACGATGAAGTCATCGAATAATCCACTGATTAACACAATCCCTTATAGAGTCTCCATTTGCCCAGTTTTTCACTGCCGACAGATAGTTGAGGTGGTTGATTGACTTGTTCTGTCTTTTCTTGGTTTGGGCTCTGAGTCCAGCATCCCGACTAGGGAGATCCCCAGAGAAATTCTGAGGTATTCCCAGTTCAGATTCCTGCGTGTTCTAGTAAGCATAGGACCCGGCACAGTCCATCGCCCTGATCAGCTGGTTGTTGCAGTTGCTGAGTCGGTTCTGTCTCCATCCATGTCTTCCACTGGAACCAATGGGTGTTGCAGTCCAGCCTAGTTCTACCCAGCACACACTTGGCACTCACACAAACCAGTAGGAGCTGCTGCCCGGTCAGGGCGACCCACAATAACCCCAACCAGGCCCACCCTCTACCCTGGCTTGCCAGTATGTATGGCAGACTAGTCCGGTCTGTCCCACATTCCCTTCTGCTTACATACATGTCAACGCGTATTGTGACCTAATTCCATCTAACCATATCATCCATCCAGCCCTCACGGATGTTGTTGGGTGTCTGTCTAGCCACCCCAGCCCCCATCCTAGTTCCTGTGCCCTCCTGTGGGGGGTGGTAACCCAAGAGGGAGGAGCCCACTATTTCCCTCCCAGGTCACTCCCACTTCCCAATTATGCCCTCTCCAGGTGGCCCTGTGGTTCAACTCAACATTACTAGCCCCCTGTACCAGCCTCTGCCAGCCAATGCTACGACCAAGCCCCAACAACTCTCACACACTCTAATTATAGATTGCACCAGTAGGAATAATCAGCCCAGCCTGGTTTTCTCCTGATCTGGTCCACATGAGGTGCATAGGTGCTGTGGCCCTGCCTGGTCTGGTCTACCCCCTACCCAGCTCACGCTCCCCAGTGGGAGTAGCTATTCAGCTAGGGAACTGCCCCTTATTCCCTGCCAGTTCTGCCCCCTCCCTTCCTGATTCTCGCGTGTGCTGTTTGGGTGCTGTGGTCGCATCTGGCTCAGGCTATCCCACCTTGGCATTCCATGTTGTGTACTACTTTTGTAGCAACTGAACCTGGTTCCATCCACCCTCTCTTCTGGCGTTCAGATTTACCAGTGGATGACGTGAGCAGATTCAGCCTGGTCTGCCCCCGAACCATGCCAAATGCCAGAGAAGTTGCCCGGGCTCCTCCATCAGAATCCCTCCAAGTACCAGGTTTCGTGCATACCAGTGGGTCCATGTGCCAGTTCGCCTCCTGTCCTAGCAGGAACAGTGGCCTTTCCTGACTGGCCTTCAACCCATTCTGGTTCTTGCTGTTGGATGTTTCAGCCCAGCCACGGCTCGTCCATGCCCCCATATAGCTCGTATATGGCTCAGTTGTGGTTGAGACCTAGCCTAGTCTGTCCTACATCTACCCTGGTCCTCCAGAGCACCAGAAGGTGTTGCAGTCTGGTGCGTCTTGTCCCAGTCCACACTTGTGTCAAGGGAGGCAATAACTGTATCCTGACCTGACCGCAGCCCCATCCACCTGTCACGACCTCTGCCTTAGACACTGTGACTCAATCTGTGGCTTTTATAGACCAGCTGGTGCCAAAACCTAGCTGGATACGTCCTGAGCTCCACCCTGTTTTCCAATCATGCTTGTGGGCTAAGGTTTGCTCAAGCCAAACTTTCAGTCTCAGTCCCATACTTGACCTAAAGTTTCATGTCCCTGTTCCTGGGAATCACCAGTAATTCGTGTCTCACCTACACTAACGCTGGTCTTATTTATGGGTGTCCCTAAGCAGCTATTTCATGTCATAAAATCCCTAGAGCTCACCGCTGGGCGGCCAGCAGGCAGAGCCAGGCACCATTTGGTGCACCGGCTGCCCATAGGCGAGGATTCTGCCCCCGCCTTGCGGCAGGGGCTTTGGCCAAGTCCCCAGTGGAGTTCTGTCCGGCAGGGGCGCCCCCCACAAGTGCCCCCTTGAGGAGGGGTTAAGCCAGCCCCCTGCCCCAACACTGGAACCCACCCGACCTGTCCTGCGGCCAGCTTTTGGCTGGTGGCAGGGCGGAGCTAGGATTTTACCCCAGCTCCCAGTCTTCCCTCATGGCTACTCACCCATGAGGGGTTTTTGTTGCTTCTGGGCCAGGAGAAACTGAAGACTCTGCCCCCACCTTGCGGCAGGGGCTTTGGCCGAGTCCCCAGTGGGGTTCTGTCCGGCAGGGGCGCCAACCCCCCAGAGCTTTATCTTTAACCCTTTCACAGCAACACCTCTGGGTTTGGCCGCATCTGTGTTATCTATTTTGTGTGTGTGTGATAATTTTTTTTTTTAATTTTGTTATTTTATGTTATAGTTCCATAGGCTCTGGGATTTCCCCTTCCACCTCCCTCAATCCCCCTTTATCATTACAATAGTATAGCCCTTCATAAAACAGTCATAAGTGCACCATTTTGCTATTTAAATGTATCCTGATGTTGTAGGTATGGACAATGGCAGAGAGTCAGCAGCCTATTGTCAAGATGGAGTCAGCAGTTTCATTGGGAGTCCATCTTTGATTTGGAAGTAGAGATGCATACTGCACTGTCACTTCACATCTGGATATGATCATTTCTATTACACAGTTACTATACATCCCCTTAAATGAAAAACCATAAAACAAAATCAACAACAGGAAGAAAGAATAGAAAACTTACAATAACATGACGTTAAACTACATGCTACTGAGTGATCAGGCATCTGTGTTATTTAAAACTGGTGAGGCTGGGCCCAGCACCATGGCCTAGTGGCTAAAGTCCTCGCTTTGAACGCACCGGGATCCCATATGGGCGCTAGTTCTAATCCCGGATGCTCCACTCCCTATCCAGCTCTCTGCTTGTGGTCTGGGAAAGCAGACGAGAGCCACTGTAACTGTCACACACAGCAGCAGGGAGCAAGCCCGCCCCTCTCGCCTCCACTTGCCATCTTGACATTTAAAGACTCGCCTTCGCCTGCACAGCTTCCATGGACTTGGCCTGGTTTCTGCACACACACACACATGCACATGGACACACACATGCACATGGACACACACACACACACACACACCCTCACACATCACCCATAAACACTTACACATGGGCAGATAACCACAGTGCAAATTGCTGGGCTCTTCAAAGGTCACCAGTGTGATCTTTCATGTCAATGGGCACCTCTCAGCCTTTCCAGAGCCTGAACTGCCTGACATATGTTGAACTCAAGCTCTCTCTTCCCCTATTTATTAAGATCAAATACTCTCTGGGCCTGGTGCAGTAGCCTAACAGTGAAAGTCCTCGCCTTGTATGTCCAGGATCCCATATGGGCGCTGGTTCGAATCCCAGCGGCCTCACTTCCCATCCAGCTCCTTGCTTGTGGCCTGGAAAAGCAGTCAAGAACAGCCTAAAGCCTTGGACCCTGCACCCACATGGGAGACCCAGAAGAAGCTCCTGGCTCCTGGCTTTGGATCAGCTCAGCTCCAGCCATTGTGGCCACTTGGGAAGTGAATCAACAGATAGAAGATCTTTCTCTCTGTTTCTCCTCCTATCTGTGTATCTGCCTTTCCAATAAAAATAAACAAATCTTAAAAAAAAAATCGCATACTCCCTGACATTGCTTGAGCCATTTTTTCCCAATATGTTTGCCCATGTTTTAAATATATTTATTTATTTATTTATTTATTTATTTTCATTGGAAAGTCAGATATATATATAGAAGAGCAGAGACAGAGAGAAATATCTCCCACCTGCTGATTCACTTCCCAACATGGCTGCAATGGCCAGAGCTGAGCCGATCAGGAGCCAGGAGCCTCCTGTGGGTCTTCCACATGGGTACAGGGCCCCAAGGCTTTGGGTCATCCTCAACTGCTTTTCCAGGCCACAAACAGAGAGCTGAATTCGAACCAGTGCCTATATGGGATCCCGGCATGTGCAAGGCAAGGACTTTAGCTGCTAGGCTACTGCACATCTTTTTTGTTAACCCTTTTCTCAGAAGTTAGTGTTCCTTAGCTATTCACACTTGGCCCTCTTTTCTTTTCACTCCACCCAATCAGTGGCCACATTTCCATCTCTGTAGTGGACACTCTCAGCTGGCCCACGATCTAACCACTTCCCATCCCAAGCTCAGCACGTGCACAGTTCAATACCTCACCGTCCTACCTTATTGTCCACCCCACACCTGTGTGCTCTCCTGTGGCCGCCCATGACATGTGACCCTTGACTTTACCTACCACTTCCCCTACACTCAGTCATGAAAGTCTGACCCAGTGACATCCAATGAGCTCTTGAATTCATTTACTTCTTCCGAAACCCATGTCCTTATTTCAGGCCCCAGAGCTGGGATCCTAAAGTACTCTTCTGGTTTTGTCTCTCATCCTCTTCTGGTGCATTCTCCAATCTGCAGTCAGAGTAACCTCTCTAAACTGGACATTGACCCATCATTTAAGTAGCTTTCCAATTGAGCTAGGAAAGAACCTAACATTCTCCAGTGACATTCAGACATGGCCCCTTGACCCCTTATATCTTCCTTTATCTCAACTCTCTCTCTCTCTCTCTCTCTCTCTCTCTCTCTCACACACACACACACACACAGCGCTTATCACTCTCCTGCCCTCCTTCACTCAAATCTTTGTACATGTTGTTCTCTTTGATGGGAACACTAAATCCTCTCCTCATTTCTATAGCCTGGCTAGGCCAGTTTTTCTTTTTTAAAGAATTATTTATTTCTTTATTACAAAGTCAGATGTACACAGAGGATGAGAGATAGAGAGGAAGATCTTTCATCTGATGATTCACTCCCCAAGTGACCGCAACAGCCAGTACTGCACCTATCTGAAGCCAAGAGCCAGGAACCTCCTCCAGATCTCCCACACAACTGCAGGGTCCCAAAGCCTTGGGCCGTCCTTGACTGCCCTTCCAGGCCACAAGCAGGGAGCTGGACAGGAAGTGGAGCTGCCGGGATTAGAACCGGTGCCCATATGGGATCCTGGCACATTCAAGGCAAGGCTTTAACTGCTGGGCCACTGCGCCAGGCCCTAGGCCAGTTTTTCACATAGACATCAGCTCCTCTGAGGAATTCTTTTCCTACTCTTCTGGAAGGTGTCTGGTGGGCTTCACCAGCCTTTGTTGATACAGTACACAGCTCTCATCACTAATAGATGTTTGAGTTCTTTGCAGACAAGGAAGGCCACAAGCTATCCTCCCACCTAAGGTACAACACATGACGCACCCTCAATAAATAATCCACAAATGAATGAGTGATAACCTATGAAAAATAGAAGAAAATTCCCTCATATAGAATTCATTAAGAATAACAAACGCAATAAACCTCACTTTTAAATGTTTGTTTATAGGCTAATTATCCCCAAGAAATGAACGAAAAACCAAAAATTGGGGCTCTAACGATTTTTCCCAAGTCATTAAATTGCCTCAAGTTCACATTTTCAGTGTTTGCATGTTCTAATAGAGTGGTTTCCCAAAGCTTGGACCCGTTCCTTTGTGCTTCCAATACAACCATAGTAGGCAGGCAATACTTTCTACCCCATGCCCTTGCAATGGACTCTGTGCCCCCAGCCGGTGGACACACTTTCTGTGAGACTTAGGAATTCTTATATTTCCTTCTTCACTGAATTACACCTGCTTGTTCAAAGCCAAGAGAACATTGTTAACCCTGACTACCACACAACAGCTGAGTTAGAGAAACTGAACTGCTGTCTCCATAACTCTGAAGTTAACAGATTAAAAGCTACAGGCAGTTGGAATCTTTATTTTCTTTTCCAGATGAGATCGCAGTTCAATCATTCTCATACTCATTGTCATAGTGAATGCTAAGGTATAGGAAATAATTCCTTGTGGAGGAATAACACTATTATTATTATAGTACTCAACATTCCTATTATTTCCCTGTAAGATAAAACATTTCATGAAAATAGCATATATCATAACATTAGAAATAATGAAGATACAAGAACATTAAAATTAACAGCACAAGGTCAATGGCTCTCACAGTTTTAAGAACTTGGGCAGATTTTAGAAATGTGGGCTTCAGGTTGAGCTGCAGAGGCACTAATACAGATTATATGGTTGATCTGTTCTTAACACATACACCTATGAAACCATCAATGAATGATTTCTGCAATCACTATACAAAACTTGTCCTAAAATGTTACTTCTTTGTATTTCTTTACAGAATAAATACAGAAGCTAGAAGGCTGGCATCCTAAAATAATTTAAGGTTCAGATCTGGTGGGTCTGCATATTTTAGGGCTCTGGTGTTATATATAGATGCTGTAATTCACTTAACAATTACTCAGCATCAGAAATCAGAAAAGCATAAATTGTGTCCTTGGGTTACTCATAGTAATGGAAAGGAAGACAGGGAAAAAACGGAAATGTCTTTTTCCTTAAGGTACCTCCTGGGCAACAGCCCCTTTGTGAGGTGGTTCATACAATTTAATGTTTGTGTAACCCTGTGGAGTTGGCTCTGTCTTTCAAAGAAAATAGATCAAGAAAGAACCGTTCCATGAGACTCTACAGATGATAACTTGCTGCGCAGAAATGTGGTCATACTGTGATACCCAAAGAGGGAGTCAGTCCCAGTTAACTGAGAACTATGAAGCTCGGAAGGAGCTTTGCTGGTGAGTCATGACCCTTTTGCTCACTGTCCGGTGGATGAACTTACTCAGCTTTTTTCCTAGCTCTTCATTAGGCAACAATTTTCTTCAAACTGCTCCCTCTCTGCTCTTTTACTCAAAGGAGTGATATTTGAATAATATGATAGTTTCTTTCCTTTCCTCCCCATTCTCCCATTGTCTCCACATGATCAACTGGAGTTGAATAACTCCAGGAAACAACCAGGAAAATGGCTACACTGTCCAGGCTACTTTTCCCCAAAGCTCATCCATTGTGAACCAAATACCAGACTAATCTTTTTAACATGCATTTTGTTCTCCCTCTTTCAGATCCTGCTCAAGAACCTCCAATAGCTCCTATTGCCTTCCAGCCATACATCAAGTCTTACTCTTCACTCACTCATCTTTCGTGGTCTTCAAAGCTGGCTCCAATCCTGTTTTAAACTTCAGCTTTCCACACCACCCTCCTTGTGCTTTGCACAAGGAACCTTTTTGTACAGGTCACTACTCATCTTCTCTCACTGCTCACCCTATCTCTATGCCCCGACCATCACAACACTTACCCCTTCCCAACTCCTCTCCCTCCATTCCAAGACCAGGTTGACTCCCATTCCATGGAGTTCTCCAATTCCTCCAGCTCTTGCTAGCTGCTCTCTTCCTGCATCTGCAAGCCAAAGTTTAGAGGTATTCTTATTTACTCTTTGTTAAGGCTGCCTTGGAATAGATGTTGAATTTATCTCTCTACTCCTTACTGCCTTAAGGAAGGGCAAAGCCAGTTTGGGATGTGACTGTTTACTGGGGCCTTGATTATACAGCAGATACCTATGCTTTGGCCTGGAGCCACATGGTTTCTTTCTGATTGAATGTCAGCAGTTGAAGAGCCAGATACTAACATTCTTACTACAAACCTAATCCCCATGTTACATCTTTAGCAAATGCAAATCAGTACTGGTTCAGTCAGAGAGAAGCTTCTATAAATTCATTCAGTGTTAACCACAAATGCAATTCTTGCCTCTGGCGGGCTTTCACTGCTTTCCCAGCAACGTGCAGTCACATTGGAATCTGTGCCCTATTTGAACCATGATAAGGAGCTAATGAGAATAATTTATGGGGGGAGTTATGGCTACAAAACCTTAAGCTGTGGTCTTCCTCAGCTCCTGTGCATCAGCTGCAGCCTGCTTTGCCAGACTTCAAAGACACTGTTTTGGGGCTACTTATGTTTAGTGTCTGTCTTAACACTTTCCACAAGTGAGGTGCAGCAAGCCAAGGCTGTTAGGAACAGGAAAGGCATTTGGAAGCCATGGTTTAACTCTAAAGTCAGGCTCCTCAGCGGCCTTTCCTAGATGCTCCAAAATCTGTTTCTTCAGTCTTTGCAAATATTAGAATTAGCTTCCCCTTGCATTTTTATTCTAAATGTTAATTATACATTAACAGAAAAACCAGAAATAAATAGCATTGATGTTTTTGGTTTTCTGTGATTATTTACGTCTCCGCTTTCAGAACAAAATCATTTCCTTCCTGCCTAATCAGGGCTGAATTTCAGTAATGGAATATAGCTGTGGACCTAAGCTACATTTCCAAATGAAAAATAATTTCACAGCTGACTGTGCATGTCTCTATTGCTATTACTAGTTCGTTTTAATTGAATGCTGTCCCTGTACTTCCTGGCAAACCATGTATTTATCCTTCGAAACAAAGTTAAAATGTCTTTTAAAAAAATGTATTTGAAAAGCAGAATCACAAAGAGAGAGGGAGAAATGGAGAGAAAGAGAGAGAGAGAGAGAGTGAGAGCATTCATCCACTGGTTCACTCCTGAAATGGCTGCAGTCCCCAGGGCTGGCCAGACTGAAGCAGGGAGCATGGATGTCTATCTAGGTCCCTCACAGGAAGTAGAGGCCTAAGCACTTGGGCCATGTTCTACCACTTTCTGAGACACATTAGCAGGAAGCTGGGTTGGAACCAGAGCAACTGGAACTTGAACTGAGATGCACATGTGATGCTGGTGTCATAGGCAGCTGCCTAACCTCCTGTCACAACACTGGCCCCTACATGCAAATGTCTTTTTCTCTATGGAATCTTCCCCGGCTCCCCCTAGTAGTTTAACATTCACATGCCAACAGCACTGTTTCAATTTCTTGAAGTCACAACATGTTATTGAATACCTACTCTCTATGACTCAGGCTTTTATGCCCTTGTCATAACACGTGTTAGGGACTTTGTCTTTCCCTATCTTTTCTGCCCCTCAGCTTTCACCACGTGTGTGCCACAATTCCTCCCTAGCATCCTCTAATCCATCTTTAATGTTATCTTCGGCCTGATCCAGTATTTGCTTAAAACTGTCAAGGAACACACCAGGCACATGCACGCACACACACACACACACACAAACCCATAGCCTTGTTCTGAAATCCAGAGTCCTTGTTGCCATGTGCAAGGTGCACTTGTGATGAAGCCTTTCCTTGCTTCTTTCCCCACTCTTCCATTACCACTGACCACTGTGAGCTTCTGTATATCCCAACCATCAGAACCTGTGCCTTGGCATGCAGCACTCCTACTCCTTGTTATAAAATCCTTTGCATTTCTTATTTTTCTCAGCTTACTTTCCTCTTGTTCAACCTGCTTACGCTCAAGATGTTTTTGGCATTCCTGACTTCCCAACAATGTTAGACACCCAGTACCTGCCCTCTTATCCCATCTGTGCACTCCCTGATTTTGACCTCTCACACAGTGGGGTTCTTGTCTGACTCCTCTAGGACTGCAGTTCCATGTACACAGGCACTCTTTGTGCCTTTATTTGTTTCAGTGTGTCCTTCCATATTCATCCCAGATAAAATCATGTGCATAAAGGAAGACATTTCAAAAAGGTTCTGGAAACTGGAAATAAAAGATAAGTTGACCTGGGCTCCAAAAATGTTTGAAATCCATGAATACAAGGGATCCCAGAAAGTAAATGGAAAAGTAGATTATAAAAACACTGTGAATGGATTTCTCTTTTTTAATGTATTTATTTCATTATATAAGTTCATGGGCTCAGGGATTTTTCTTCCCTCCTCCCCAATACCCCTTCTCTATATTATTACAAGAATCCCTCACAAAACAGTCATAACTCCATCATTCTTCTATTTATGCGTATCCTGACATTGTAGGTATAGGCAATGGCATAAAGTCCAGCATCCTATTGTCAAGATATATTTAATAGTTTCACTGGGAATCCATCTTTGATTTGGAAGTAAAGATGCATATCTCATTGTATCTTCACATCTCAATATGATACTCTCTTTTATACAGTTCCACTAGATGACTATATGTACGTGTATGTTTCAAAATTAGCTGCCCCAAAATGAATTCACCTTTTAATTCCATTTTCCATGAAATTTTTGAAACATCTCTTAGTTATATGAATACACACACCCACAAACACAGGCACATATTACTTCTACCATCCCCATATTTTGTTTCCACAATAATATCTACCATCTTCAAGAATTCCACATAATTTACTAACTTACTTTAACATCCATCTCCCTCTCTAAATGTAAGTCACATAAGGAACAGAATTTGACAGCTTGGATCTTTGTGAATTATTCTGACTCCTCTGATCTCACAATCACTTTCAGGTCCCATCTGCCCTACATTCATCTTGTCACTAAGAAATAAGCATATACCTATTTTCTCAGAGAAACTGCAGGTGTCTTTTTGTTCTCATGCCCACCAATATCACCATCACCAATATAATGCTCTGCCAAAAGCTGAACATCAGAATGCTTGAAACTTTGCTCTTGATTCTGTAGTCAGATTGACGCCTTATAACTCTATAAAATCCATTCATCCCCTGTGGCATCTTCAGCATGAATACACAACATTAAAGTTTAAAAAAAAAACTCTAAATATGTGAATCAGATGAAAAAATTGGGATACAGACTCACAATAAGAAGCAAAGTTGGAGGGGGATTTAGTCTTGTGACTAAGATTACCACACCTTATGTGGGAGCTCCTTGGGTTCATCTCCTGGCTCCAGCTACCAACTCTAGCTTCCTGCCAGTGTAGGAAGACACTAAGAGGCAATTGAGATGGCTCCAGTAATGGGGTCAATGCCATCCATATGGGAGATACGGAAAATGTTCCTGGCTGCTGGTTTCATCCTGACTCATCTGTGGCCCTTGCAGGCATTTGGGGAAGTGAACCAGTGGATGGGAGAAGCTCTCTTCCATCCCCACTCCCAACACTCTACCTCTCAAACAAAATTTTATAGTTTTGTAAAGAAACAGAGAATGTGGGATGCTATTCCAGGCTCCTCATTCTCCCATCCTATGTTTAATCAGTCTTGCTCTTTTCTAAATCAGTCTCTTTTTTGTGAGATTTTCATAAGATGTCCAAGAATATCCCTGTCCCGTGAGTCCCTAATATCAGAGGGATCAAGTCTGGATTCCTTTGCGAGGACATTACCCTCTATGCCTGGCCCCTTCCCACCCCAACATTCACCCTGTCCCACTGCACTGTGTGTCCTTATCCTCCCCCAGGGAACTCAGTTCTTAAGAATACTTGATGGGGGGTGCTCCTGTGCCTATGTTCTCTGTGCTCAGAAGAGCCGTCACCTACTCTATATACACAATGGATTGGTTTTTATCCTTCGAAGTTCAATTTAAATGTCACTTCCTTCTTGACTCTTCTCTAATTTCCAAGTAAAATTCATTACTGATTCCTACACCTCCCAAGCTCTCATCTCCCAGTATGCCATCACCATTGCTGATGTATCTGGCTTCCTTCCAAGACTGACAGTAAGTTTAACACACGTTTGTCTACTCAGAGCTTAGTTCCAGGCTTGCCATCCAGTAGGAACACAATAAATATTCCTTGACTATGGCATGCTAAGCCAAACATACCAACTGAGGAAATTATTCAAAATTTGTGTCATTATGAGCTCATCTAGTATCTTTCACATTTTAATAGGAATTATGGATTCTTATTGGAAACTTCCTCTGTAGACTTCCTGGCAGGGGTCCTTGCTAAGGATTTTCTTAAGTTAAACCTTACGCTTTCATATTAAGAAGACTTTTTTTTAGACAGACTTTTTTTAAACCTATGTGCTATAACCTGGATACAGTTTGGGTATGTCTGCTGAGATTCCTTGTGTTGAAAAATTCAATGCCCATTGTAGGACATAGAGAGTGCAGAAATTTTTTTTAAAGATTTACTTATTTATTTTTTATTACAAAGTCAGATATACAGAGAGGAGGAGAGACAGAGAGGAAGATCTTCCATCCGATGATTCACTCCCCAAGTGACCTCAACAGCCGGTGCTGCGCCGATCCGAAGCTGGGAACCTGGAACCTCTTCCAGGTCTCCCACGCGGGTGTAGGGTCCCAAGGCCTTGTGCCGCCCTCGACTGCCTTCTCAGGCCACAAGCAGGGAACTGGATGGGAAGTTGAACTGCTGAGATAGAACTGCGCCCATATGGGTTCCCAGCGCATCCAAGGTGAAGACTTTAGCCGCTAGGCCAGAAATTTAACCTAACTATAATGTTAAGAAGTAGGGCCTTTGGGACATGCTAAGAATAAAGTTCTCAGGGGGGAGCCTTAGTACTTGAATCTGCTGACTTTGTTTTTTTTTTTTTTAAGATTTATTTATTTTATTGGAAAAGTAGATTTACAGAGTGAAAGACACAGAGAGAAAGATATTCCATTCCCTAGTTCACTCCCCAAGTGGCCACAACGGCCAGAGCTGAGCCTATCTGAAGTCAGAAGCCAGATGGCAGAATAGGGTAAGGACATGTTTAAACAGAGGAAGAAACATTTAATCAGGATGAAGCAGAGAGAACACATTAAAGGAAATAGGAGAGGACAGAACAACAGCAGAGGGGCACCTGGAGACTGACAGACACAGGAAGGCAGTGGACACAACGATGTGGTATTGCAGTGACTGATACTCAGGTGGCTAACAGCGATCTCAACTGCACTAGCAGCCAGAACTCCATGAGCAGCCAGGTGGGAAGGGACTTTCACTGGGAGCTTGGGAGGTGAACCCAAAGAACTGACCATCCTGCTGGTCCATTTGATTTGACCAGGAGCAGAGACAGAACAGCAGATCCCAGACAGGCAGTGTGAGAACAGGGTGGATTTCACAGCCCTGTCAGCCCCCTAGAGCTGTACTGGGCACCATTTTGCATAAGGAGGAAAGGGCAAGGGAAAGAACTGAGCATGCGCTGAGCTGAGGGTGAACTCATTTCTGACTCAGTGAACTGCATCAACGCAGCGTTCTACAGGTTCCACCCAAGACAGATCTGGGTAGCCCTCAGACCTGACGGCCAGCAAACCAAGAACTCTAGTAGTAGCACATCAAGTGCCATTTGTACACTGTGGCAATAGCTTTAAGACTGCAGGGATAACAGTGAACTACACATGTGCTGAGCTCGCGAGAATTCACTGAGTTGCACGGATTGCACTGGTCCCACAGGAAAATAATTTCGACTGTGGCATCATACGGGTCAAAATAGGTCCGTGTGGCACCCAGTCCTAACGTCCAATATGTTCCAACAAGATATATAGGACACCTGGTGTCTCCCTAACCCTCGGACCTGCTCTAACCAGAAGTGGGAGAAAGGTTGTAGAGACAATGGTGCAGCTTCAGCAGAGTATCACAGGAGGTAGAGAGTGGTAAGCCAGGAGTTGGGGCTATGGAGTTTCTTGTGGAAATCTAACATAAGAACCCAGACCTGGAACTTGCTGGAGGTTGTGGCACAAGTGGCTGCAAGCAAAGAGTTGTGCACCAACTGCAATAAGTAAAATCGCATTGTAGACCTGTGAGTGACACAGCTTAAAAACCTTCCCCAAGGAGAAAACTCTGCTAACCAGAAGTACCATGATCAAGGGCTAAAGAAGAGACAAAGGCACAATGAATATTACTGAAAACTCCCCTGCAAAGGAGCAAAACCCTATGTCAACCTCAGAGTTAACTGAGGAAGACATTGAGAAAATGGGGGACACAGAATTCAGAAAACTCATTTTAAAGCTTCTGATCAACAATGAGAGCACATACAAGAGTTCAAAGAATTTGAGGAATATTTTGCACAAGCAATAGTAGGAATAAAGCAAATCAAGGCTGATATATCAGAGATTAAGAACACAGTAGAATCTGCTGACTTTATAAGGAGAGAGAGAAACAGACCAGAGGACACATACACCCAGTCTGCTGCATCTAGTTCACCTCAGGACTCTGCCAGCAGGATGCAGTTTTTTCCCCCTGGATCTCTGGAGCCATGAGCCAAAAGAAACCTTTTCTCTTGGTTTAACTGCCCAGCCCTGAGTTCCAGGTCCTGTTCCTCCACTGCTTCTCATAGACCTCACCTATCCTGCAGGTGCATTCATTGCCTAGACACGCTGCGACTTCCAAGGGAAGGAGCTATGTAACTCAATAAACTTTCCTGACCGCCACTAATAAGCAAATAGTGCAAGCTAACAGAAGTGTAAGATCATGCCTTCCTGGATATTAGTGTCATAGTGGCCTCCTAGAGACCATGTCTGAGAAGCATAAAGTGATAATGGAACCAGAATAGACATGATGAGACCGAGACCTTCAGGTAGCAAGGCCCTCATAGAGCTCTTCAAGGGTAAATAGTAGATGCCTACCTGTGTGTAGAAACCTTACAGGAGCATACTCACAGCTACTTAGCACAGTCATTTAACAATGCTAGTGAGATGTATTATGTGAGACCGTGTACTATGAGTTAGAAATGTAAGAAATAAAACACATGTGTCTCTGCCCTGGGGGAGCCTACATTCCAATAGGAAACAAACCAAAAATAAACGTGAACAGACAAAAATACATAAAGTGGATTGGACTTTCATTAAACAGAGAAAAGTCCTCAATGTCAGGAAAGTCTTCTCTAAGGAATGAACACTTAAGCTAATATTTCAAAAATGGAAAAAGGCAGCCCTGCAATGAATCAACGAGCAGTGCTCCAGGCAGAGGGGACAGCCTGTACTGAAGCATTGAGAGAATTTAGCATAGTTCAGAAATGGAAAGAACAAACGGGCTGGTTTACTGACAATGGGAAAAATGACATAAAACATTAAAGAGAGGTTGAAGAGACAGAGTGTATCAGTGTCAGATTTTATTAGGATTTATAGCTTGGCGTTTATTCAAAGTGAAATGGAAAACATTAAAGGCTTTGCATAGAGGATTACGCATTGGTACCCACATAGGGAGCCCTTGTTGCTCTTACAAATGATCTGCTGATGGAGAAGGTAGGAGAGACGAGCTGGGAGGTTACCACAATAGTTGACAATGGCGGTCTAGATGTGGAAGCAAGGGAAATATTTACACCAAGTTCCAGACTCAGAGTCAACAGGACCTGCTGAATTGGATGGATGCACAGGTTAAGTAAGGAGGAAGCAACAAAGGTGGCTGAAAGGGAAAGAGGCTTCTCAACCCATTCATTTTTCATCTCCCCGTGAAATAAAACATTCTCTGTGAACAAAACCATGGAAGAAACTCATGTGGGAGTGTCTCTCTGCAAATATGCCTTTCTGATCAAAATAAATAAATCTTAAGAAAATCACAAGCCATAAATTCTTTCTGAGGACACAAAGATATAAAAATGATGCTTCCCTGTGTGAACTGACAATGGCACGGGAAACCAAGGTTTGCTTTGAGATAATGAAGGATCCTTATTAAACTGCCTAGAGCTGAGTTTGAGAAGAATGTTGAGAAATCCAGTGCAGGATGGGTGACTGAGAATTCTGATTGTGAAGTTGAGAATAAATTATTTTTTTTCACTTTACAAGATTTCAAATAGTAATTAAACATGCATATTACAGACCAAAACAAAGAACATACAAACCACAGGAACAGAATGAAGAACCCAGATATGAATCCATGCTTGTACAGTTTTAATTAAAAAAACAAGAAGGGTCTGGTGAGGCAGCCCAGCAACCAGAGTCCATCTTCTCTTTTCATGCGCTGGGATCCCATATTGGTGTTGGTTCATGTCACAGAAGCCCTGCTTCCCATCCAGCTCCCTGCTTTTGTGGCCTGGGAAAGCAGTAAAGGGCGGCCCAAAGCCTTGGGACCCTGCACCCATGTGGGAGACCTGAAAGAGCTCCTGGCTCCTGGCTTCAGATTGGTGCAGCACCAGCCGTTGCAGCCGCTTTGGGAGTGAATCATCAGACTGAAGATCTTCCTCTCTGTCTCTCCTCCTCTGTTTGAATATGATGCTAATGACAGTCATTCCTACCAATGATAACACTGGAAGCAAATTAAGCTGAAAAAAATTGACATATACTATAATGCCATCTTTGTGTTCCAAATACAGAAGGTATTTACAGAGCCTGAAGTGGTTTGGTAAGTACAATTCACCTTTAATCTTACCTGGAACTTTTATAAATTATTCCCAGACAATGGGAGTCAAGTCCTTGGGGACAGAAACTGTTCTCATTTTTTCAACCTTTAAATTAAAGCAGAGCACTTATTCCTTTGTAAAAGAGAAAAGCAGGTTCTTTTGACCAGTGACGATAAATCTTTATTATATATTTAGTAGTTCCACATTTGAGAAGGTTAAAAAAAAAGGTGCGGGGTGCATATTTAGCTCTGTTCATTTGACAGTCATTTTATGCCTTGAAATAGTAGGTAGTCTCGACGTTGAGTTCTGAAAGTTTGTCCTTGAGATTTTTTTTCCAAAAAATTATAAATGATTTTATAATTGTATGCATTTATGTACTGACACAAGTGACTTCATTTTTCAAACAAAATGAAAGATTAACTTAGATGTCTTAATGTTTTGCTTTTGGTAGCACACTATAAGCTTAACCATTACGTATGGCCTGATTCCTAAGGAAATATGCAATTAATGTTACAAATCTACCTACACTTATACTCAGCAAAAGAGACAGCTCTGCTAACTTCTAACTTCTGTGACTCTTTTCTTAAAATTCTTTATTTTTATTATTATTTTCTATGATTCAGTTTCACAGGTATAAGGAGTCCTCCCTCTCTCCTCCCCCTTTTTTGTCCCCGTTTCCCCTCCGATTATTACAGTAGTATTCTTGTTTAGCAACAGTTACAAGCTTAACATTCTGCTACTTAAGTACATCATTGCATTTTATGTATAGGCAAGGGCAGTAAATCCAGTATCATACTGTCAAGCAGTGTCATTGGGAGTCTTCCTTTTATTAGAGCACAGAGATGTCTACTGCAACATACTTCCATTTCCCAGTATGCTAGTCTCCATTACACAGTTCATTCATGAGACTATATGTAGATACTTGTTCAGTTAAACATAGGCAAAACTTCTGTGACTCTTGAAAGCAGATTCGGAGTTTTTCTCTTGGAGGTAGTTTTCCTTCCCTCTCAGTTTTTAAGGGGAAAGAAATCCGCCCCCTGCTGGTGATCACATCAAGGCAAGAAACCCTGTTAATGTAGTACAAGCAGTTTATGAATCCCTTCCCTTTCCCACTGAGATCTTTCTCATCCATCTTTATATTATTCAAAATTTCCAGGCCATTAGCTTGCATCTGGCAGGCACTCTGCAACTCTGTTGAATAATTATCAGAGATACCAGCTCTTTGCTAATAATTGGACAAGAACAAATGACCTGCAAGCTCCTGGTACAGTGTGTTTCTTTACAAACTAGTTCCTAAGTTGAAATTTCTATGCCCAAATTCTTCAGTTTTGCTTCTTTCTGAGAGAGAGAGAGAGAAACTATCTCACTTCCTCCTTCCATTATTTGTTATTTATTGAAGATTTTGCCACCTAACTCATAAGAATTCTGATTTACAGAATTCCTGTCATAATTATAGATGACATTAATGTTCTAACGAACCATTCAATCCACTTTCAATGGGACCTGCTTAATTGTTAAAATTTACTTCAGTCCTGCACAAGTAACCCACCCTGGGCCTCATTTTTATCAAGAACTGCCTCATTCTGAAGCTGGAAGCTTCCATATAATCTGAGAGCACAGGACGAGGTCTGCTTGCAATAAGCAGCTTCCTGCTAATGTTCACTCCAGGAGGCAGCAGGGCACGTGGCAGGTCACTGCTTTCCTGAGACCTCTGTAGGAAACTCAGACTAGTTCCCAACTCCGTGTTTCACCCTGGCCCTGCCCTGGACTTTGTAGGCATCTGGGCAGTGAACCAGCAGGTGGGATATCTTTATGTCTGTATGTACATGTGTGTAGGTCTGCCTTTCAAGTAAATAAATAGGTGTTTTCTCTCTAAAAAAAAATTAAAACCAAAAACTGTGTTGTGGCATAGTGAGTTAAGCTGCTGCTTAGCATGCCTGCGCCCCATGTCAAAGTTCAAGCTCTAGCCCCAGCTAATGACCTTGCAATCCAGTTTTCAAATAATGTCGACCCTGGAGGCAGCAGATGATGGCTCATGCACTTGGGCCTGGCCACTCACATTGTGGACACATGGAGTTCAGGCTTCTCGTTTCATCCTGGCCAAGACTTGACCATTGCAGACATTTGAGGAATGAGCCACTGAATGGAAGATACCTCCCTCTGTTATAATCTGCCTTTCAAGTATATGAAAATAAATAATTCATTTAAAAATAAATCCATCAAAGATGAACAGCGTGGAAAATAATAATGATAATCTGTGACCTCAGTCTCTTAGTTCTCCAACTTTCACCCACCATGGCCCAGGGTGTCCCTCTAGTCCTACAAGTGCCCATTCCCCGCCCCCTTTCCCTTCCTTTCTTCCCTTCCCTGGCTGAAACTTAGAAAAAGAGCAGCTTTCCAGCTCACCTCCTGCCTGGGCCTTAACTTCCACCAGCAGCACCATCCTGCTAAAACCTGACCTTATCTAAATGTTTAAGTGGTCTTTTCTGCCCCTCTCTCTAGGTACTTTGTGCTACTACCAGAAACCACAGGCTGTGATCATTTCATGCTTCTGGCCCCCAATATCACCAAAAAGCTAAAAAGAGTGAGAGAGAGAGATCAGAAAGATGCAGGGCAATTTTGCCTATTACTAAAGTCTAATTGATTTATATCTTGTTTAACCACATGAAGCCACTTTTCCATTTAATAACTCATAAAACATAAGCATGGCTGAAAAGTACATTTATACAAATTGAGGAGCAAATATTTAGAATGGATACTTTTTAAAATGAGCAGTAATTTACCAGTTTTCATTCATTTCCTATATCATTTGGGAGTAACACAAGCTGACATTTTGCTAATTCACTATGCCTGATCAAAATCATGTTTTGTTCTAAGTTTCTGGGTAGCATTTACATGTTGTACTAGGAACTCTGTTTATAAAGATTATGCTCAAGTTTGATGTTTTTTAATGAAGAGAGGTGAGGATGTTCTTTCTGCATCACTTCTCATCCATCTTGGGACATAAACTGAAATTTTGTTGCAACATAACAAAGCCCCTTGCCAGTTAGGAGCTTCTTTTTAAAACAGAAAATACAATTCTAAGCTTTCAAATGTTTATTTCAAGTGTGGTATGTGAATTCAAAATAGTACATTAAAGAACATTAAGATATTGATAAATCTTTATTTCTATAGCTTAAAAATATTTAAATATGTATTTAGTTAATGTATTCATAAGGATGGAAAGATACATAAAGAGGTCTTCTTCCATCCTCTGGTTCATCCTCTGAATAGCTGCAACAACCAGCACAGGGCCAGGCTAAAACCAAGAGTAAGGGAGGCAATTCAGCTCCCACTTTGATGTCTGGGATCCAGCCAGATGCCTTTCAGGATACACATTATGCCACCCTTAAAGGCAACAGGTGATGGTTCAAGATGCTGAGTTCTTCCTGCCACTCAAATGGGAGGAGAATGCAGATTGAATTCTACTTGGGTCTGGCTCTGCTCTGGCTGCTTCATTTGGGGAGTGAACTGGTAGCATTTCTCTTTTTTCTCTTGCTCACTCACTCTCACTTCCTTTCAAACCAAATGAAAACAAACAACTTTTTTTAGATTTTTTCTTATTGGAAAGGCAACTATATAGTAAGAAGGAGAGACAGAGAGGAAGATCTTCTGTCCGATGATTCACTCCCCAAGTGGCCACAACGGCTGGAGTTAGCTGATAGGAAACCAGGAACCAAGAGATTCTTCTGGATCTCCCATACAGGAGATCAGCAAACATAACCTGATATCAAATATTTGAGGAAGTACAAATATATTGGTTTGAATATCATGAGCTCTATTTTGTGAAAGATTCCAAAGAATGGGTTGTTGCTGCCATCATTTATACTCCTTAAAATTCTCAAGAATATTGTTTGAATTTTCTAGATTGTAATCAAGTTGCTATTGAGATGTATTTGTTCTTTGCTAAATGACGACCAGGGAAAATAAGGCCATACAATAATAATTGTTTAGGGCATAAAGCTCAGGATGGAAGCCGCGCATGTGTTTGACTTTAAGTCAAGGCCTTTTGTTTCAGGAAACGCAGCTTTGTGAAGTATAGGGACAAGTCAGAAAAAGGATTTGCACATCCATAGATTTGGATGGTGACCTGATTCTGGCTGGGATTTTCAGGGCATCTATGCATTTATCACAAAACAGATTGGAGCTTTTTCTGAGAT
The DNA here is from genome assembly GCF_017591425.1 of Ochotona curzoniae. Taxonomy (NCBI): domain Eukaryota; kingdom Metazoa; phylum Chordata; class Mammalia; order Lagomorpha; family Ochotonidae; genus Ochotona; species Ochotona curzoniae. The sequence continues at coordinate 50,916,172 of NW_024466502.1, read as the reverse complement.
GTTTGAACTATGCAACAAGAACTTGAAGAAGTTTGGCAAGATGGATATTCCTGAGAGATAACCCAATATTCCTGTGCCTTAGCCAAATGCTCAACTCCATACCTGCCCCTCTAGGCAAACTCTCTTTCTCATCCATCACCTGCTTCATGGAACACATCTGTTATGTTCTAGGCATACTAAGTTAAAGCTTTTTAAATTTTTCAGAGAAGACTGGGGAGCTTCAAGATGGCAGAATAGGGTAAGGACATGTTTAAACAGAGGAAGAAACATTTAATCAGGATGAAGCAGAGAGGACATATTAAAGGAAATAGGAAAGGACAGAACAACAGCAGAGGGGTACCTGGAGACTGACAGACACAGGAAAGCAGTGGACACAATGGTGTGGTATTGCAGTGACTGATACTCCAGCGGCATTCAGCTAACAGCGATCTCAACTCCACCAGCAGCCAGAACTCCAGCAGCAACCAGGTAGGAAGGGACTTTCACTGGGAGCTTGGGAGGTGAACCCAAAGAACTGTCCATCCTGCTGGTCCATTTGATTTGACCAGGAGCAGAGACAGAACAGCAGATCCCAGACAGGCTGTGTGAGAACAGGGTGGATTTCACAGCCCTGTCAGCCCCCTAGAGCTGAACTGGGCATCATTTTGCATAAGGAGGAAAGGGCAAGGGAAAGAACTGAGCATACGCTGAGCTGGGAGTGAACTCATTTCTGACTCAGTGAACTGTATCAACGTGGTGTTCTACAGGTTCCACCCAAGACAGATCTGGGTAGCCCTCAGACCTGACGGCCAGCAAACCAAGAACTCTAGTAGTGGTACATCAGGCACCATTTTGTACACTGTGGCAATAGCTTTAAGACTGCAGAGGACAACAGTGAACTGTGCATGTGCTGAGCTCACGAGAATTCACTGAGTTGCATGGATTGCACTGGTCCCACAGGAAAATAATTTTGACTGTGGCATCGTACGGGTCAAAATAGGTCCGTGTGGCACCCAGTCCTAATGTCCAATATGTTCCAACAAGATCAGTGCCAACAACAACCTAATTATATAGGACACTTGGTGTGTCTCTCATCTTGGGACTCCCTCCAACCGAAAGTGGAAGAAAGGTTGTAGAGACAATGGTGCAGCTTCAGCAGGGTATCACAGGAGGTAGAGAGTGGTGAGCCAAGAGCTAGGGCTGTGGAGACCATGGTGGAAATCTGACATAAGAACCCAGACCTGGAACTTGCTGGAGGTTGTGGCACAAGTGGCTGCAAGCAAAAAGTTGTGTAACAACTGCAATAAGTAAAATCGCATTGTAGACCTGTGAGTGACACAGCTTAAAAACCTTCCCCAAGGAGAAAACTCTGCTAACCAGAAGTACCATGATCAAGGGCTAAAGAAGAGACAAAGGCACAATGAATATTACTGAAAATTCCTCTGCAAAGGAGCAAAACCCTATGTCAACCTCAGAGTTAACTGAGGAAGACATTGAGAAAATGGGGGACACAGAATTCAGAAAACTCATTTTAAAGCTTCTGATCAAAAATGAGAAGCTCATGCAAGAGTTCAAAGAATCTAAGGAGGCAATAAAGCAAATCAAGGCTGCCATGATTGGCCATCTCGCCATCTATTCATTTTTAATTCTTTCAAAATTGTTAGTAAGATCACCTCAACAAGCAAATGAGCAGTTTTCCAAAGTCATGAGGAACTCAAGATCACAGAGCAGTGTTATCTACAGTCTGAGAGGCCCAGTTGGCAAGTCCTGGTGTGAAGGTCATGGTGCTTCCCAGAGTATCATTCTTGCCTGGAACAAGAGCTCACTCAACTTCCAGGATCATTTCTAATGTTAGCATTTGTATATGTCTCTAATGCTATTCTTTCTAGCCTGGTGGCTTGTAGGGTTTTGTTGTTGTTGCTCTTGTTTTGTTTTGTTTGTTTGTTTTTAGTCCTTCTGGCAACAGGGTATTTATTCTTTCCCTCTAAACTGCAGTCTTCTGGTTTTGTCTTCTGCATAGATGGATCCAATGCAATGGCTTGGTTGGCTAATCCTATCCCTTCAAGTGCTGGGATCCCATATCGTCATCAATTTGTGTCCTGGCTGCTCCATTTTCAATCTAGCTCCCTGCTTGTGGCCTGAAAGCAGTAGAGCATTGCCCATGTGTTGGGATCCTGCACTGGCCAGTGCTCCTAGCTCCTGGTTCCTGGTTTTGGATCAGATCAGCTCCGACAATTGTGGCAACTTGGGGAGTAAACCAGTGGATGGAGGATCTTTCTCTCTGTCTCTCCTTCTCTCTAGATAAACCTTTCCAATAAAAATAAATAAATCTCAAAAAATTGCATATAAGCCCCCACACTGAATGATTTTGCCTCATTGCCCTTTTAACTAGCATCTAACTTTTCTCACCCATCAATTCCAGTGGGTAACACACTCATGGATAGCTCCATTTTGTTATGAAGCCATCTGCACAATCTTCTTTACTTCCTTCTTCCCCATTTTTAAAAATTTATTTATTGGAAAGAGAGAATCTTTCCGCTACTGATTCATTCCCTAAATGGCCAGAACACCCAGGGCTAAGCTAGACTAAAGCCAGAATCCTGGAACTCTATCCAGATCTCCAGCGTGAGTGGCAAGGGCCCAGGTACTTGGGTCATCATCTATTGCTTTCCCAGATGATCAGCTTCCTTGGAGCTGAATTAGGAACAAAGTGGCTGTGACTTCAATTAGTGCTGTAATATGGATGGCTGGCCTCACAAGCAGCAGCTGAACTCACTACACTACCACATCAGCTTTCCTTCCTCCCCCTCCTGCTTCCCCAGATCCTGAGGTTATGCAATTAAGAAGAGAGATGGCCAATAATGTAAAGAAGTGATGCAGTGGCATTACTTTAAGTTTTCCAGCACAGGTGACCCATCCTCACATGCAAGGCATTCTACTCCCAGGACACTGTATTTCCCTTGACTTCCCTCCAGCTTTCCCCAGCACACCCTCTCAGATTCCTACATGAACTTCTCCTCACTCTAAGTATGACCTCAGTCCTCTTCCCCTTCTTTGGATATCACATTCTCACAAGCCTAACCATCCTTCCTTCATGAAGGAGTTCTGTTAGCAAGCCTTAATCTCTGCATGTTCTAGCCCTGGTTTGCATCTGCCTGTGTATCCAGCTACAGGCCCCAGCAATGCTTGGAGACGCCATATCTGCCACAATAGTCACGCTCTCTTTTCCAGGAAGACTTTTGTGTCATTTCATTATGTTTCTTTTTAACTATAACCACACTGAAATCGTGAACAAGACATAAAGTTCTCAGGTTTTTCATGTTTCCCAGGATTACAATTTCTAAGCTCTTTCTGAATTTGAATGCAAAAAATAAAGGGAAAATTAATATTTTGACATCTTAAGGGAGATATTCTGTAATTGACGGCCATGAAACAACAGAAAAGAGGTTTTTTTTTTTTTTTAACAAAAATAACTTCCAGTACCAGTTAAGTGTTGGCAGTGAATAACTGGGCAAATGAGACTCTAAGTTGGAATATGTCAACCAGTGGATTCTGGAGCAATGTCATTGTGCCTGGAGAGGTGAGATTGGCAGTAATTCAGAACTGTTGAACTATCAAAACCTCTTGAGCAGGACCCTCACAGTATGTCTCACATTAGGGACAGTGGGGTGTTGTCAGGTGATTCTCCTCCATCTCAGGGTACAGAGGCATTTGGGAGGCTGGGTATGGCTTCTCTCCTTGTCTCTCTCCTTCCCGCAAATACAGGAAGGAAAAAAAGAGAATATGGAAATGGTGATCTTACTCCCCTTTCTATAGCCCTTGACCCTAATCACCCTAATCAACCATGTAAAAATCATCAAAAATGAAAATAAAGAGTATTAGATGATTCTTAAAAGACAAGATGGGTTTAAGAGAACTGTGTCAAAGGGTTAATTAATTTAAAATATGAGAAAAAAACCTTGGGAAATTAAATGCTATATGAATGCAGAAATTGTTTCTATTCTGTTCATCTAATTCCTTTACTCCTTGGAGATCATGCTACCAAAGATTTCAAAAGATTTAGTCATCTTCCCCTGTTACAGACTTACTTTATATCTTTCTTTTTGCAAATTTTTACCTTTTGAACCAGAACCTTTTTGTTTAAAATAGTCACAGTGGAAAAAAATATTTCTGACTAGACCTTTAAAACATGAACAAAATAACATCTATTCCGGATTGCTGGCTGCTGTTTGAATAATAAACCTTGCTGCAGTTAAAAATGGATAATTAAGTTCTGTTTTAGAGACTTGGTTTCAGAGAAAGGAAGTTCTGTAATTAAAGAGAAAATGGAAAAAATGGAAACAGAAATTGGTCAGAAATGAAAACCAATTTCCCCTTCCCACTTAAAACAGCCTCTCAGGCACTGAGTTTTGTTGAAATTGCTCGGATTTCTCTGACTCTGTATTTGCTTTCCCAGTCATCTCAGAATTTGAGTAAAAGAAATGTAAGTTACACTATTTGGATTCTATAAGATAAATAGGAATGAAATATGAAACAAAAGCTTATGTTGCAGTTGAAGCTGAATAAAAAGGGGGAAAGTACCAAAAATATGCAGATCTGGCGCATGTTACCCTTGTTCCGGGAGGCCTGAGAGAATCCCAGCCAGCCAAGGCATTGACCAGAAGCAGATGTAGCTTGGTCATGGCTTCAAAACCCATCTGTCCTTCAGCCTCTCTGAGCCAGCGAGTTACAACTGATCTTGTGGCCACTGCAAAGGCTCTCCAGGGTCCTACCTGAGAACCTCAGAAATAACTGCCTCATAAAGGTACCCCTGCCATCCAGTATTTTCAGCATCGCAGTGGCTTTCAGCTTAGCTCCAACAACAGGAGAGACACAGAGCACCAGAGGTCTGGTGGTGAACCCAACAATACCATTCTCCCCAACAACACCAAACCATCCTCTCAGACAAAATTTCACAATCTCATGAAAATGTGTGGCACGCCAGAGAAAATAAATCTGATTTCTTTTTTCTAGACTAATGATGTTTACATTTCTAACTATAATTTACTGCTTTCAAAACACAGGAAAGTGATTAATTACCTCACTTGTCACACTCATAACGTCTCATCTGAGATAACCAGAAAGTAGTTTAGGAAAAAAATCAAAACAACTAAACTCACAACTACTAGTTGCCTACTTTCAGTTTAAGGACTTCATTTTTCATGTAATTTCTGGTATTAAAACTGTTTAATGAGGAAACTAAAGTGTTAAGGACATTAATCCCCATAAATAAGGCATAAAACCACTTGAAATTTTAGAGAAAACCTGTGATGAGAGATACATTGGTAAGAGTTATCCACATTTTGCTATTATTGCCACTATGCACTCTAGATGGGCTCCAAATGGCTTTTGGCTTACTGGCTTTGAACGTGGCAATCTCTTTATTCAGTTCCTCCCATCTCCAGTCTCTCAAATATGTAAATAGAGTAATTTTTAAAGTATTATTTATTTCTAAATGAAAAAGGACAGGCAGAGGAAAAAAAAAGGGGGTTCAGAGAGAGATCTCCCATCTGTTGGTCCTTCCCCAGTGGCCCACAACAAACAGCAAGGACAAAGCAAGGAGCGAAAAACTCCACGTGAGAATCCCACATGGACAGTCAGGACCCAAGTGCTTGAATCATCATTTACTGCCTCCCAGGATGTGCATCAGCAAGAAATTTGAAGTAGAGGAGCCAGGATTCAAACCAAGCACTTTGATAAGGAATATATATTCCAAGCAGCAACTTAAACACTGTATCAAATACCCAACCCTGAAGACGTATTTATTTACATTTGAAAGGCAGACTTACAAAGAGAGAAGGAGAGACAGACAGAGCTCTTCCATCTAATGTTTCATTCCCTAAATGACCAAAATGACTGGAAAAGAGCAAATCTCAAGCCAGATGCTAGGAGTTTCTCCTGGGTCTCCCAGTTGAAGGTAGGGTCCCAAGGCCTTGGGCCATTCTCCACTGCTTTCCTGGGCCATTAGCACAGAGCTAGATCAAAAGTAAAGCAGGCCAGGACACAAACCAGTGCCCATACTCCATGCTGGTACCACAGGCAGATGCTTAACATCCTACTCTAAATTTTTAAATTTAAAATATTTATTTATATTTATATTCCTAAATCCCACATAAAACATTTTATGATATTTCAGGGACATCTCATCAAGTATGATGATTCAATTATCTCACAAGAAAGACTGTCAGAAATTTATAGTTCTGGAACAATAGGTTCATATGGGCCCCTCAGTGCCTTATTTCTTGGAAAACATGAGGACAGTGGCCTTAAACAGAAAGACCCAGAGGGTCTAATGGGAGGGGGATATATTCTCTCTTAATATGTGGAAGAAAGAATGGGAAATCTAAAACAAGTATTACAAAAGCTAATGCTCTTAAGATTCATTATCTGTAATGACAGTATGTCTGAGTAAGAGGTAAATGAGATCTTGGAATAAGACATATCTGTCACAACAAAATGTGACACCATGGAGATGAGACTAAAGTCTTCCCTACAGTAATTTCCTGGTTAAACTTTGTCTCTTCGATTGTTTGAGAGCTTATACTGAGCCCAAGTGGAAACAAGATCATGTTTTTGTATGAGTCTGTGGATTCACCCTGATTTGTTCCTTTCCAGGCCACACATGCTCCACCAGGCCAGCCACTGTCATCAATTGTGGGCAAGCACAGGATCATGCCAAAACTAACACCTGAAACTTTGTTGCCTTTTTACCTTAAGCAGAAGAAATTCCTCTCTCTCTCTCTCTCTCTCTCTTACATCTAGAAACTGCCATAAAACAGTAACTTTCCTGAATTGAGCTTTATTTTTGCTTCCCTCTCTCCTATGACTTCATCTCCCCACTTGCACTAAGTTGAACATACAAAACAAGAGCAAATCTCTGCCATGTGCAAACAAAATAAGTCACGGGAAACAAAATCCTCTACATTCTGCTTACCCACCTGCACATTTCTTTCTCATGCTCCCCCTTCACTGTCAGCTCCCTCAAAGAGTGGTGCATTCCAGGCTCTGCAGTTTCATTCTCACTTTCATTTTGCACCTGCTCTAATCTGCCTTCTGCCCCGTTTCTGCTGTCAAATTCCTCTCGCTCAGATATCCACAGCAAAGAAACAGCTGCATCCCAGGGATTGTTTGACTAACCCATTGTACTGAGTTCACTGCTATCTCCTGCTACCCTTAACGTTCTGTAGTCCATTGGCTACAGGACCCCAGTGTCCTCTGCCATATCTCAGTTCCTCTCTCCTCTAACTCCTCTTGGTCTGTCCTCCTACTAAACGTGGCAAGCCGCAAATGTCCATTTAGTGACCTCACAGCTTCCCCTTATGGCTGAGGACATTTTTGTGAATATTTACTTATTTCATTGGAAAGACAAAGTTACAGAGAAAGAAGCAGAGACAGAGATCTCCAGTCTGCTGTTCACTTCCCAAATGGTTGCAATGGCCAGTGCTGATCTGATCCAAAGCCAGAAGTCAGGAGCTTCTTCTGGGTCAACCATGTTGGTGCAGGGGCCCATGAACTTGGGCCATTCTCTGCTGCCTTCTCAGGCCATAAGCAGGGAACTAGATAGGAAGTGGAGCAGCTCGGGATTAGAACCAGCACCCATAATGGAAACCAGCACTAATAGATCAAGGATTATCTTGATATACCACCATGCTGGCCCCATGGCTAAGGATTTTAAAATTAGCATCTGCTCCTGAAACTTTATTCTTCACCTGTTTCAATGACACTTAAAACTCTAGTAACCACAAATAGTTTTATTTCTGTTTCATTCTTATTGTTTTAAGATTTGTTTATTTATTTTTGAAAGGCAGATCAGATTTATGGAGAGAAGGAGAGACAAAGATTCATTGGCTCATTCCCCAAATGGTCACAATGGCCAATCCAAAGCCAAGAGCTAGAAGTTTCTTTTGGGTCTCCCATGCAGGTACAGGGTCCCAAGGTTTTGGGTCATCCTCTACTGCTTTCCCAGGCCATAAGCAGAGAGCTAGATGGGAAGTAGAACAGCCAGAACATGAACAGTGCCCATATGCGATTCTGGACTTACAAGCTGAGGATTTAGCCATTGAGCTATTGCACCAGGTTCCGAAAATAGTTTTTAAAAATAAAACAAATTTTCTCATTCTGTATCCTTCTCAGTTATTCCAACTTTGTGCTCTCTCTTCCCCCAGTGTCTGACCTCAACATCACCAAGTCCGTGGCTTTCCCTTTCTTTAACTCTCCTATCCTCCTCAGTCATGTATTCACAGTTTCTTACCTGGAATATTATCTCCTAACGAATCTTTCCTGAGAGGGAGCACACTAGGTGACATTGTAGATCTGATCTGATCATGAATGAAGGACAGAAGGAAAGAAGCTTGCCTGGAATCATCAGTTTGCAATGCTAACCTGAAGGAAGTGGTCAGGGCTACTGAGGAGTTTGCTGGCTAAAGTGGAGTCCACTGGGTCCCAAGAGTAGACCTGCTTTAGTAGCTCTGCTCTGTTCAGGGACTGGAGACAGAACAAAAGGAAATGGGGCCTTTGTATAATACAGTGTATTGTCAGATAATCAAGTCATGTGGTTGGAAAACATAGCAGCTATCCATTATAAGATGAAAGCAGTACATTTGAGGGAGACTAGTGCAGGTCTACAATTATGAGTAAATTACCACTAACTGTTGGCCTAGACAGCCTTGCCAACTGCTTCTACTGCATCAATGCCAATTCATAAGTGAAGACAATATAAGCCTGGCATGTAGATGCATCAGAGCATTGTGGTCACATGGCTGGAAATAGATAGTTGCTGTTACAGCCCTAATGTGGGTGATCATGAAATGTGATCTAATGTGACAAGCCTGAATGGACTCCTTGACTGACCCAGAGGCCCCAAGTGGCAAGAAATAAGCCTGGGCATTGGTCTAAGAAACAGGAACATCTTGTCATCACAGACAATCTAGATATAGCCATCGCTAAGTGGTTAATGTGTCAGTAGCAGATACTGAAGCCATGCCATCAGCAGAACCATCTGTTGGGGTATCAGTCCACCATGTGCTTAGTGGCAAATCAATTAATGAGCCACAGTGCTGCCTTTCCCACTTGCAGTATCTCTACCAGAATTATTGGCAAAGCACTTAGGAATGTTTTATCCTTCAGTACATTTGTGACAACAGGACTCACTGACAATTTCACATATATGATCATGCAAAAGCAGCCAGCCCAGTAACATGAAGAATAGCCTGTTGAGGGTTCAGCTTGGAATCTGACGTTTTGAGGGTTTGGTTGCTCTGACTCAGAAAGGATATATGAGCTAAGTCAATAACGGACACACCCGTATCAATATCATTATGCCATGAGTGGCAAGAATAAGAAAGTTCAAGAAGCAATGAAAGCGGGCCCAGCGTGATGGTGCAAGTGGTTAAGGTCCTCGCCTTGCATGCCCGGGATCCCATATGGGCGCCGGTTCTAATCCGGGCAGCCCTGCTTCCCATCCATCTCCCTGCTTGTGGCCCAGAAAAGCAGTTGAGGACGGCCCAAGGCTTTGGGACCCTGCATCCGCGCGGGAGACCTGGAAGAGGTTCCTGGCTTTGGATCAGCATAGCATCGGCCGTTGCGCTCACTTGGGGAGTGAATCATCGGACGGAAGATCTTCCTCTCTGTCTCTCCTCTCTGTATATCCGCCTTTCCAATAGAAATAAATAAATCTTTAAAAATAAAAAAGAAGCAATGAAAGCAAAAGTGCCCATTTTACCATCAAATGATGTTGGAGCAAATTTATTAAAGCCAGAAATATCCCAAGTGCCAGAAACATAAAATGTGATTTAATTTGCCATGAAGAAATGAGTTTTGAATGCAGTACTCTCTTTTATGGCACTTTGTAATGTCCTGGGAAATAACTTCTCTTTTGAATGACACAATGGTCTTTTTTGCTACCTAAAGGAAAAACGAATGTTTGTTAAATACAAAGGCTTTCAAATAATCATTAGACCAAACATCATTTTTCCGATTTGCTATTAAGTTTCTGTGATGACATGTATCTGTCAGAATATGCTCTTTGTGAGGTATTTCCAAAGGCACAAATATCTTTAATCACGTCATTCAAGGTAAAACTGTCATTTTAACAACAGATGTGAAAATAACTGCATCCTGAAAGAAACATAAAATGAGTGGAGTATTTTTAATGTGTGCTTGAATTATTCCCATCACAATGTAATAGCAGAGTTGGGAATACATTAAACTACCAGCAACAACTCTGTTATGTGCTTACTTTTCAGATTTGAAAATAGCATTTCAAATTTGCTTCAAAATTGCCACAGGTAGAATCTCAGAGCGTAGACTCAGGTGTAAAGTTAGATAAAATGTAGGATTTTTGAAGACATGCTACAAATACCTTTTTATCATGGAAGATAACATCTGGTAGGTGATTTTCATCTGAAACCTCTACATAGCCCAGTGAGTTGAACTAAAACCCTGACATCACGACCTGGCAGGCACACAGAGCAGTCCACAGCTTCAATTTGCATGTGCATATCCTCGGAAAGATCTTTTTGCCTCTGTGACTGCCACTGGAGCAAAGTCTGCAAAGATGTGGATTCAGAACTTAAAGCCAAAATTTCCAAAACCAGTATACTCATTTGCCCTCATATAGTTTCAATAATAGTAAATAAACATAAATGCTTATATAATCTTTGTCATATTTTTAAAATTTAATTATGCTTTTGGTACACAATTTATGTATGTAATTTGTAAAAATAAATCTTCATCATAAGAGCACATGACCATTTGGCAGTGATTTCTAAAGCATGGCCTATGAAAAACACACACATAAATTGTACTTCATCAAAATTATAAGTTTTTGTGCATTAAAGGACACTGTTAAGAGTATCAAAAAACAAGCTACCAAATAAGAGAAAATTTTTCCAAACTATATGTCTGATAGAAGGTTAATGTTAAAATACATATATATATATTTGTATATATATGCTATATATATACATATATATAGTATTTATGCTGTTCATTTATTTGAAAAACTGGCAACAAGGTGGAGGTGAGGCGAGGAAAACATGGATCCATTTACTGGTTCACTTCCCTGAGGCTCACAACTATTCAAAGAAGGGCAGAGCTGAAGCTGAGTGGGTCTCTCACATGAGTAACAGGAACCCAAGTAGTTGACCCATCACTGCAGTATCCCTGGGTGTGCATGAGCAGAAATCAAGACTCTCAGCAGGTGTTAACCAGAGATACTCCAATGTGGTACACAGGCATCCCAGTTGATGACTTCACCACTAGACCAAACACTTGTCCCCCAAAGTATATTTTAAAGCTTCCTGAAACTGAGGCTAGTGTTGTGGAATTGCAGATACAGTTGCCACGCGTGATCTGGTATCCCAAATGGGCGCCAGTTTAAGTTATAGATGTTCCACTTCTGAATCATCTCCCTGCTAATGATCTGGGGAAAGCAGTGGAAGATGGCTCAAGTATTTGTGCCCCAGATACCCACGTGGTTGACTATCCAGGCTCCTGCTTCTTCACGACCCAGCTTTGGCTGTTGCTGCCATTTGAAGAGTGAACCAGCTAAGCAACTCTCCTTGTCTTAAGCAACTCTGATTTTAAAATAATAGTAAGTTCTTTAAAAAAAAAAAAAAAAGAAAAGATTCTGCAACTCACAACACAACAACCAGAAACTGAAAATGCACTTTGTAATGGCAAAAACTTGGATAGCCATTTCTTTCTTTTGTTTAGGATTTATTTATTTTGGGCCTGGCGCAGTAGTCCAATGACCAAAGTCCTCACCTTGCATGAGCCAGGATCCCATATGGGTGCTGATTCATATCCTGGCTGCTCCACCTCCCTCCCGGCTCTATGCTTGTGGCCTGGGAAAGCAGACAAGGAGGGCCCAAATCCTTGGGACAATGTATTCACATGGGAGACCCTGAGGGGCCTCCTGGCTTCTGATTGGCTCAGCTCTGGCCATTGCAGCCACTTGGGGGGGATAGGCCAGTGGATAGAAGATCTTTCTCTCTGTAAATCTGACTTCCAAATAAAAAGAGAGAAAGATACTCAAAATCACTAAAACTTAAAGTAATGGAAATCAAAACTACAATGAAATATGATAATCACTAGATTGACTATTATAAGTAAGATAAGTTCTGAAAATCACAAGCAATAAAAGCATGAAGAAATTGAAAGCAAAATAAAAGCATAAAAAGAAAATAAAAGCATGAAGAAATTGAAACTCTCATTCATTGTTGGTAGGAATGTGATGTTATACAGCTAATATGGACAGCAATATGATGCTTCCTCAAAAACTCAAACATAGAAATAAGTTATGATTCCCCTTTCCCACTTCTTGGTATATATCCAAAGAAACTGAGGTCAAGATTTGTACACTTTTCCAGTAGGGTTCAGAGTGACTTTATTCACTATGACCAGAAAGGGAAGCCACACCCACCAGTGAGTGAATGGATAAACAACCCACAGCACACATGTTCATACACTGGGATGTCATTCAGCCTTTCAAAGAAGGAAATTCTGACATTCATAACATGAATGAAACTTGAAGACAGTATTCTAAATGAAATAAGCCAAATGGGGAAGGCCAAATAGTGCTTAATTCCATTTTTATGTGAGATATCCAGTGACCTACTAGAGAGAGGAGGACAAGGTTGCCAGGGGCTAGAGGAAAACAGGAAGCTGTTGCTTGAGGGATATAGAAGTTCAGTTTGGGAAGATGAAAAAGTTCTAGAATTTGCTTCACAACAGACATACTGAACTGTACAACTAAAATAGTTGAAAGAGTGCTTTTCATGCTGTTTATATTTACTTCAATTAAAAACAATACTTGACTGACATTTTTGTACCTCTGAATAACAAATAGAAGGCATGAACCCCATGCTTGGCACATGTCCAGCCACTGCTTAGGAAGGTGGGAGAAAAGGAAGCAGAAAAGGAGATTTATTGCCAAACTAAGAAACACGATTATTTGGTACACTAGGAGACACCAGTAAGATATTCTCCAAAAAGCATGAAAATTTTTTCACAATATTTGTCCTGTTGATTTTTTCATCTTCCCCAGTTCTATCCCCAGTCATGTTTTCATATTCACGGAAGTCTCCAAGTTTGCAAACACTGGTGGGACTCTCATAACTGGCTGGCATGCTTCAGAGAAGCCAGTCAGAGAGCGTATGGCTCCTTCCAAAAGCATGCACAAGGGGTGCCAGGCACATCAGTCTCCCAAGAGACACCTTGCTGTGTGCCACCAGAGTGATGCCAAGCTCAACAAAATATGAGAAAACTTCAGAAAGCTCACGGAAAATTGAATTAGAAGATGGGATTATTTTGGTGCAAAAAAACCCTGAAATGTATGCATGGAGTATACAGAATATTTTTTTTTTCTGCCTGTTCAGTTCTCTTCCCCAAGCATTGTACTTAACATCTCACATTATTTGAAACTTTTGGAATTAAATGCAAAATATAGGATAATTATTCTCATCAATAATGAAAAGTAAAGCTTTATCATGTTTTCAGCTGAAAAATATCATTCTATTCCTGAGGTAAAAATGACAGTCTCCTTTTATTAAAGATCATTCAGAAGATAGGTGATATTTAATATATGTGATGATAAATCTACAAAGAAAAAGAAACATCAAAAAGGCTGCTGTTAGAATCTGTGACATTGCAGTGTTTAAACTCATGGCTTCCTGTGATTTCTCAGGTACACAATAAAACCTATTTAACATTTAAACCAAGAATGTTAATCTCCAGATATAGAAATTACGAGAATCCTTTCTTAAGTGAAAAGTAAGATATTCTAACAGTAAATGCTATGTCAATGTTGTCAGCTTTGTTTCCTAAGATACAAAATCAAAAATCGTAGAGAAGAAATAAATGCAAAGGAATCTCCAGAGGAATCCTTATATTGGCAATATTTTAAAGTCACCTGCTTACAAAATTGTTCAACATTGCCTGGCACATAGCATTTCATACAAATTTGTTATACTGATAAATAAAGGGACAAAGTTGCCCATCCATTATAGTCAAAAGAAAATAACCCAAACAGGCAACATAATCATTTAGTGACAGAACTTAAACCACATCTCACTAGAACGAATCATTTGATATATGAATAGAAAGTGACAGAGATTAAGTTTAGTCTAGGCATTTCATTTCTTTGAACTTTGTGATAAAATTACTTAATCTGGAATAAGCTTTTGGCCTAGCAACTCAAATTTCCAAAGCAACACCCATGTGCTTTGTCAGAACTAGGGGATGGCACTCAATTTTGGCTTCTGACTATAGCTTCCTGCTAATGTACCGAAGGAGGTGGTGGTGGCTCAAGTAATTGGATTCCTGAGGCTCACAAGGGAGACAAGGCTCCTGTTTTCCAATTTCAGTCTTCTTACAGAAGGTGGGTACTTGCATTCTCTGGCTCCCTCTCTCTCCCTCTCTCGTCTGTATGTGTGTCTGTGTGTGTATAACATTTTTATGCTTACAAAAAAAAAAAAATGAAGGCTATCCCTTCTGTTGCTACACCAAGCTCTTCTCTAGCTATTTGCCAACAGCTAAGAAATGCAACAGGAAAGAGAAAACCAAGCACAGGACTTTCATCAGGCCACAGGGAAGAAAAAGAGGGGCTCAAACTTAAACAGATGTGGCCGTGGACTAGGGAAGAGGAGTGAAGAAAGAAGAGACAAAGACAGGAGGAATCATCCTTACATTATCTGAGGATTTACCCTGAAATCGCAGCGTGCTTCACTGCCTTCAAGTTCATGTTCTCTGGGGTCCTTTATGGCATTAACTTCAAATACCAAAGAACTGATTGAAATCCAAAATTTAAAAAAAAAAAACATAATTTTTTTCTACACACTAGGCATATATCACATTAATGAACTTGAAGAAGCTAAATACCAAACCAAAAATAACATTCAAAACACAGTTTGCCTTCTCTCCACAAGGTCTGTGTCTGGAGACTCAAGCAACCTGGGATGAAAAACGTTCAGAAACAAAACCTGTGTGCAAATGTTTCCTTATCATTATTCCCTAAGCAATGCATTATAATTCACTGTAAATACAGTATTATGCACATTGCATTATAATACATTGTAAACATTAGTGCATCATTCATGAAGCATTTAGGTTGTGTCAGATTCTATAAGTAATCTAGATGACTTAAAGTGTACAAGAGAATTGCATAGGTTATATGTAAATACTATTGCATTTTTTATATGGAAATTTAGCATCTGTGAATTTTAGATGTTCTGGAATCAATCCATTCTGGATTCGGAGGGAAGCCTTGAGCTAGGATTTTATCTCCAATTACATATTTCTCATGTAACATATGTAGTTACATCCCAAGGCTTGTCAAAAAGACTAAATCTTTACCAAAAGGAAAGCAAATTAAATGGACATTTCCATTTCCAATCAAAAGCATGTGTGGAGAAAAGATGACCAATCATAAATCACAGATCATATTTAGATCCTAAAGAAAATAAGTACGCTTTATTTATTTTTTAAACAAATTACATAAAGAGGTGCCCTAACTGAAAAACATGGGTTAGTAAGTGAATGTGGCAGAAAAGCAATATCCTTTTCAATATTAAAAAAGCAAACGGTGCAATCTAACATTAGCAGATTACTCAAACCCATATGGGCTGGATTTCCTAATTCAATCATGGAAATAAGCACAGGGAGGGCTCAGATACCAGGGGAAAATGAACTGCATTTCCCTTTTTGTTGGTGTCACAATGATTTATTCTTCATAGTAACATATGTGGATGGAAGTGTTCTAAGCAGACATGAGAGTTATTCCTACTTCCAGGAAATTACATGCCCAATATAAAATAAAGTGCTTTTACCCCCTGAGAGCTACATAGCAAATGTTTGTTGATATTTTCTCAAAGTTAAATGGATGGTGCTTATTCTCCGTACTCTGTCTAATTATTTCCAAACGCTATTTGAGAAGTACAAGAATGAGAACAGATGCAACAAGAAAAACAAAATACATCGTTTAAAAGTTTGGAAGATTTAACAAAAATCAGAAAGGTTTCTTTGTTATAAGTTGACTTCATATTACTCTACATTATGACGTGTATTGTAATTATTTTTGTAACTTTTTTATTTCAAAGTATCTTTGGGAGAAAATGTGCCTTATTTTTTCACCTGTGTTTTAAAAAATGCCTTATCAGTCCTTTTTAGCACACCTTTGACTCCTTAGTAGAAATTTTTCACTATTTTCCTAGGTAAAATTTATCCACAGCTTACCATCCATTAGGACATTATAAGGATGTAACCTAAAATCTTAATTTGAGCTAATATATCTGGCTCCCGCCAGACTCCCAGCCTACCCCTTCATTCTGTATGTGGAGCTTTCTCAGTCTCTGCTGTCTTGCTGGCCACCTGCCAGCCTTACAAGACTCAGTCTGCGGAAGGATCCTCGCACTCCTGGGGCCTGACTGACATCAATCAGTGCTGTCCTGTGTCTTGGCTCCTGGAGCAGGGATGTCTATCACAGCTCAGTTCTCAAGACTGTTCACTTCTGGCCCTCACACACCTTCTACATGCCAAGCACTGTAAAAATGTCGGTTGAAGAAATGGATGAACAAAGGAAATGTTCTACCCAATAGGAGCCACAGAAGCAGGAAGACATGATTTCATGCCAATGTAATAACAAACACTTCACTATTCAGCTCGGTTCTCCATGTGATACATTATGCATCCTGTTTAAATCACTAAAAAACAGGCCAAAACTCATATATGGTACAGAGAAGCTCTCACTTTTATCTTTAACTCTATTAGAAACATAAATATTCTACAGCATAAATCTACATAAATACATTCTGACTCCCACCACTGATGCATTTTTTTCTATGAATCCACTTTCATCTTACTACTAGATTCCCTCTCTTGTCATCTGAGCATCATTATTAGTAAAAAGCTAATTTTCTTTTCAGTAGTATAGGAATGTTTTGGGGGCTGATGTTGTGACCCAGCAAGTAAAGCCACCTGTAATACCGACATCATAAATGGGCACAGCTACTCTGCTTCTGACTCAGTTCCTTGCAAATGCACCTGAGAAAGCAGTGAGACATGGCCCAAACCTTTGGGTCTAACCTTACATGGGAGACCTGGAAGAAGCTCCCGGCTTCCGACTTCAGCCTGGCCCAGTCCTGGTCCTTCCAGTCACTTGAGGAGTAAGCCAACACAGGGAATATTTCTCTGTTGTTTTTTCTCTCTGCAATTATACCTTTCAAATAAATATGGGTTTTTTTTTAAAGAAAGAAATGTTTTCTAAGAGATCAAAAAACTTACTCCATGACTTAAAAAAAAAATCAGATCATAGTAGAATGGTATATGGATACCTAAATAAATAGGATATACAATCAAAATGAGCTTCCAAGCTTCCTGATTAGAAACTTGGAAGTGCTCTGTTTAGATGAGCTATTATTGTCGCTATCTGTGACTCTGCTCCTGGATGAAGTGTCCATGTCCTGCAGGCGCCATCACCTCACTCCTCCAGCACCAAGTGCTGATGCTGAATCTCCTCACCTGCTGTCAACACCACTGCCCGCCTGTGGCACCCGTGACAGACTGCACTGCCAGTCTCAGTAAGAAAAGAAAAGGAACTGAAATTTCTGAAATTAAAAACCCTTCAGCCTACTTTTTACTTGATTGTCTGGTTGCTTTCGTGTGCCTTTCAGTTTTATATAATTCCAATGTAAGACATGTTCCGCCATACTTGTTTTATTGATATTAAAAATGTAGTCTCCCATTTGGCATCCTCACCTATATGATGTGTTTCCCTTCAAAAAAAAATCATACTCATCTGCCTCAAAATATCATTCCATCTATACAGAGTCAAGATAATGTTTGCATTCTTGGATAATTCTATCAGATTTGGTCTTATTTAATATAAAGTTTTAGATTAAACTTTCACTTGATTGCTCTCCCTTGTATCTCCACACAGTCTTAAAAGTATGAAAGTTCTAGATACCTAAAAGGTCAAATCGTTGGGAAAAGAAGAATGTGGCCTTAAAGATTGTACCATCTACTTCACAGCTTAGGCTAATGGTAGAATCAGTTTGAAGAACATAGCTGCAAAGCAGCTTTGGAGTTGCTCTGGCACAAGGAAGTTACAGTCAACAACAAATCTAAAATATGAAGGTCGGAGACCACCTGTATTCAAAAACTGGCTGTGGCAACAGAGTGATTCCAAACAACACAAGCTCATTCTGTCACAGTTTTGACAGCCAGGAGTCTGAACTCAAGATGTATTGCAGGGCTGTGATCTTTCTGGAGGCTCTGAACAGCAGTCCTTCTCTGTCCCTTCTGGCCTCAAGTGGCAGCCAGCACCCCTTGGCTCATGACTGCATCACTCCCAACTCTCGACTCCATCTTCAAATCACTCTCTTCTCCTAGGTGTGCCTCTGATCTTCTTCTGCCTCTCTCATAAGATCTATTTTTGCATTTGGTGTCACTGAATAATCCAGGCTTGCCTCCTCATCTTATGAACCTTAATTTAAGCACATCTATAAAGACCACTTTTCCCAAATAAGGGAACCTCTGCATTTTTTCAGTCTATTTCAGCATCTCTAAGTGTAACACCGAGAGCCCTGAGTGATCTCTTCACAGAACTGGCACCATAGAGAGAATTAGGGTTTATTAAATGTACACAAGGCAAAGCTAATAAGTACCTAATTCAATATTCTGTTTAGAAATATAGTCTCTGACAACACAGCCCCAGGCTAGTCTATATTGTAGACCCAAACACAATTTATTTCATTGCAATTTGTCTGCATTATGCCTAGACCAGAAATCATTCATTCTGTAACTCTGGGAGCTATCATTCCAAAACTCTATGAATAAAATTTTTAACACATTTAGCACCAATTAATTGAACCTATTTTGTAGGAGAGGGTTCTGGTATGATATAAAGTATAATAAATTGTTTTCCAGTAAATTTCTCATGTAATCATTTTCAAATCCCTTACAGTACTGTTCTCTCCTAGTGTTGTATAACATCTGTTTTCTGTATGTCATTATGGGAAAAAAAAAGATAGAAAATTACCTATACAGACAGAATAACAGGCTAAAAACAAACCCTTATGAAACATCTACATTGCAAGAAGGGGTGCAGCCAAAAGGAGACACAGAGGGAGCAGGCAGCTGGCACTCGGGAGACAGGCCCTTCCTCATAAGATGGAGAGTTTCCTTCATAAACTAGGGTTACGTACTGAGCTGCCAGAACAGGTGACAATGATCTACAACAGGCCAGCAATGTCAGATGTCACTGCAAAATGAGGCCTGAAAAGTCCACTTGTCATTGGAAAGCACCAGCAGTGCCACCATCAGTTTCAGTTGACTGACTGGGTCACAGAGCAGAAGTTGATAAGGGAGGAGAGGAGGACACAGAAATAAGAGACTGTTGTTTAGGTTATGGACCACAGGAGGAAAAGAAAGTTGTGGAAGTTGTGGAAGGAGGCCTTTTGAGATGCATCACACTGCAGCATGTTTTACCTTAAGAGCAAATAGCCAACCCAGAAGAAGAGAATAAAGATGCAAACACCAATAACTACAGAGGAAGTTTACACTTGGCTGAAGTTTTGGAAGAAGTTGGATAGGCGAGATTTCATCCAGGTGAAACTAAGTGTCGGAGCAATAAGCCCTGGGTAAAGAGACAGCAAGACTAAAATGTGGCAAATCATTTCAGCAATCAGAAATCAGGTCCAATGCAATAGCCTAGTGGCTAAGTTCTCACCTTGCATGCACCAGGATCCCTTATAGGTGCCAGTTCATGTCGCAGCAGCTCCACTTCCCATCCTGTTTTCTGCTTTGGCCTGGGAAAGAAGTGGAGGATGTCCCAAAGCCTTGGGACCCTGCATCCATGTGGGAAACCTGGAAGAAGTTCCTGACTCACAGCTTTGGATTGGCTCAGCTCCAGCCATTGTGGTCACTTGGGGAGTTAACCAGTACATTAAAAATGTTTCTCTCTGTCTAACCAGCTCTCTGTAGATCTGCCTTTCCAGTAAAAATAAAGAAATCTTTAGAGAGGGAGAGAAATCAAGAAGGTGAGGGGAGTCTGCCTGGTAGCTCTCTCCCTCTTGCCCAGATCTACAGGTTTAAGCACAATAGACATGAAAAGCGGCTGTCAGGTTGGCAACTGAACGATCACTGGTGGCCTTTTCAAGAGCAGTTCAGTCAAAAGCTATGTATCACTCTAGTGAGTGGAAAACTAGAATGGCCACTCAGAACCGCAGACTTGGAATCTGGACTTTGTTTTCACCAAATGAACTCTTCTATTTTCCCCCCAAGTGAAGGACTTAGGAAAAATAATGGCTAATGCCCAGGTCCAGCATTTACATGTTGTATCTACTGTATCCAAGGCACAGAACTCTCCATGATATGAAACACAGAGATCCAGTAAGAGGCAGGAATTGGATCTTCAGACATAGTGGTCTCCAGAAGCAAATAATCTCTGGTGAAATGCTATCCTGCAGTGTTCCTTCCCGAGTCAAGTTTACGTGTTATAAGGACAATGTGGAATTTTATGTTTCAAGGGGGAAAATGTAATTTCTGATGTAATTTTTAAAAGTTTCTCGGTGTCAAACTTAGCCTGAAAATGTCAAGATCTTTGATTACCTCTTAGCTATTTTTCAATACAAAGAATGTAAGAAAACACTGAGCTACAAGCTTAGAAGTTTAATTTAGTGGGAAAATTTAATTTGAATACTGTAGTATAATATGAGTTACCCCCTGAGGGAGTTTAGCACAACACACTGCATGGAAGTTATGACTGCACATGTTATCTTTTTTAAGACAAAATTGCTTCTGCCAACCTTGAAGCTAAAGGGACAGAACACATAAGCACACACAATGAAGACTATATAAATGTCATAGTTAGAAAGATATGCTATTTTGTCTGACACATCTTCCTGTTGATGTGCTTATTCTAATGGGCTCTTTTGTTCTATCCTACTCAGAACTTCTAGCTGATTTTACACCTCCCACTACAAGGCTGGAAAACATTGACATGTATCTTCCTCTTCCCTAAAGTGATGCGATGGTGAGGAGGAGGACATTTCTATTGCCTTAATCTCCATGAATATGCTCTATGTGAATAGTTCATTTGTTCAGTTCCAATTCTTTGATATTCTGTCACTACTCTTGAATACACTGACATCTGAGCCAAGCTCCTTTCCCAAAAAGAGTCCCTGCCTCTGATTAGATTGAAGGTGTTATCAAGCAACAAAAAGATCTGCTAGGAATGTGTTGCATTAATTCCACAGGTGTGTCGCTATCATTTTGGTCCATTGTTATCAGAATTAAGTCATCCAACACTAATGACGAAATCATCCTGTTGAGTGTGGTCATGCATCTCTCCCCCTGGAAGCATCTGTGGCATCCCTCCTTTGCCCTCCTTGGGGAGATGCCATCCCTTCCTCTTTCACTGCTCATACCTCATTGTGCTACAGGAAGGGATCTGGGCAGCCACTTGGGTTGTAGGCATTCAGGATCAGGAGACCTGGTTCAATTCTTGTCCTGCCACTCACTGTTGTACAACATTCAGCAATCACTTAACTAGAACTGGAATGCAAAAGAAATAAAACCTGTCTACAAACAACACAGGGATTCTGGGAAGGAGAAAGAGAAATGGTTTACATGAGAGCACTCGTGGCTGAGGAGAAGGCAACACAAAGCAACTTTTCTTCCGATCTGGCACTTCAGGAGCCAATGTGTGGCTGTGCTTGGGTCTAAGCATCCTTGTGGAGTGTGGTGCTGGGGCAGGGCAGTGGGGGAGGGGTGTTGGGCCAGTCCTGCCACCTACAAGACCATCTTTACAGAAGAGCGTCCCAGGGCAGGGCTCACTGGCTCCTGGGCTTTTTGAGTTGTTTCAGATCAGCCTTCTGGAACCTTTTCTTTCAGAAGTATGTTAGTTGGAACAGGAGTCACTTTAAACAGCTATCTATCCTCTAGGTAACAAGCACTGTTCAAGAAGTAATCATCCAATCAAACAAAATAGGAAACCATGGGTTAATATCCAACCTTCAAAAAGGATAAAATGTGGTTATTTACAGCACTTTGTAATGTTGTAACATTGTGGATGAACACTCTGAATGAATCTGAAGAACACCTTTAAAGTGAGCTAAGCCAGACACAAAAAGACAAACACTGCAAGATCTCACTCATATGTGGAATGTAAGAGTTGATCTCATCGGAGGGAGAATAGAACAGCAGTTCCCAGAGACAGGGACACAGTTGCAGCAACCATGAATGAATAAACACTGGGTACCTATCACAGAGAAGGGGGACTAGAGATGATGACAACATACAAAATATTCTCAAAAAGCTGGAAGAAAGAATTTTCAATGTTCTAACCATAAAGAAATGACAAACATTTGAGGGGCTAGATATATTTTAGCTGGTTTGAATATTATGCCATGTATAATGCATTAAAATATCACACAGTGTCCCACAAATACACGCAATTTCAGTATGTTAATGAGAAAAAATTTAATACAACACTTTAAAGCCTTCCTGAATTATCAAAGAATTCCTCTTTGTGGCAACTGTGCTCAATAAGGCAGTGCACAATTCCATCCCACCTAGGGTTCTGATCTGGGACCAAATGCAACCTAAAAGCAAGGAAGCAGAATACAAAAGCCAGAGAGGTTGGATATTCCTTTTCCCAAAAGGCCTCTACTGTTACCTCGATGTAACCTTATAAACTTCAATTAGAACTCCTGAATTCAATTTTCAAATATTCTGGGTCCCCATAGATATTGCTTTAGTCAAATTAAGATTCCAGGAGCAGATATCAATTTCCCATGGTATCCAAGATTGACTCTGACTGTGCATTTATCGCTGGAGTGAGAAAAGCTGACCTATTGCATTTCAGAAAAGAACATTCAGGACCACCAATGTGAATTGCTTGCTATGACTATGTCTACTTTAAAATGGAAGAGGTCTTGCCTCAAAACTCAAGCAGTTTTTAAATGCTTATTCTATTTTTTCTGGTGAATAATATGAGAGATTTTATAGCATAATTCTTTTTCATTCAATTTTATTCCCAACACATGAGTCAAGATAAATGGCATTCAAATACAAAGTTGTCTTATTTAATACCTTGTTTGACTGTCAGATTACTGATCCCATATTATAAATGAAAATTTTGGCTATAGGGCCAGGACTGTGGCACAGTGGGTAAAGTCATCATCTGAGGCATCCACATCCCATTTGGGTGCAGGTTCAAGTCTTGGATGCTCGGCTTCCAATCTACCTAGTGATGCACCTCAAAAAGCAGTGAAAGATGACCCAGATACTTGGGACCCTGCATGCACATGGAAGACCTGGATCC
Organism: Ochotona curzoniae; assembly: GCF_017591425.1. Lineage (NCBI taxonomy): Eukaryota > Metazoa > Chordata > Mammalia > Lagomorpha > Ochotonidae > Ochotona > Ochotona curzoniae. The sequence goes on along the minus strand of NW_024466502.1, from coordinate 50,892,831 downwards.
TGGCTTCAGAGACACCCAGCTTGGACTTTTGCAACCATTTGGGAAGTGAACCAAGGATGGAAGACCTTCCCTTCCTTTCTCTTCCCTTCCCTTCCCTTCCCTTGTCTCTCTCTCTCTCTCTCTCTCTCTCTCTCTCTCTCTCAATTTTTCTCCCTGGTCCTGCCTTTTCAAAAAAAAAAAAAAAAAAAGAAAGAAAGAAAGATGGTGGGGAAGATTCAGGCTATGGCAAAAGGTGGTAGAAAATAGACAAATTGAGTGAATCATGAATTCATTGTAAGTGTGCAGTCACTGCTCATTTTTCTGCATGCAACACACTCAAAATGGCAACGCTGCTCACTACCAGCAGCCCAGGAAGCCCATTTATCTGTCACATTGAGCTATTCTGGCCTGTGAGCAGTAAAGAAAGTCCCTTGAAGGATAGAAGAGGAACTTGATGTGCAACCTGCTCCTTGAGCCTGATTGGATTGGAGCTGGACCTACATATATAATTACATGTCATCAGAAGAGGCTTGACTCAATGAATTCTGTTTCATTACTACCACAAGAAAAATTGAAGCCAACTGTCATGTCTGATACAGATTTACACATATCTAATTACACTCTGCCTTGAGATGTTCTTGAACTCCTTTAACAATCTTCACAGTACTCACCCTACTAATTCTGTAAGATAGAGAAACATGCTATAGGGTCGTATTTCTCTTTCTATGTCCTTTTCTTATTTCTTCTTTTCTTCTTCCTCCTCCTCCTTCTCCTCTTCCTCTTGTTGTCCTTCTCTTCTCCTTCTTTTCCTCCATCTTATCAAGAGTAAGTAAGAGAGAGAGAGAGAGAAATTAATCTAAACTCATCTTGTGGTTCACTGCCCAAATACCCACAATGTCTATGTCTGAGTTGAGCTGAAGCCAGGAGCCATGAACTCAATATAGACTTCCCACATGCTGACAGGAATCTATTTCTTGAGGCATATCCCCTCACCTTCCATGATAGCAAGACGTTGGAGTTAGGAAGCAGAGCCAGGAATCAAACTTAGGGACTCCACGACATGGACTCTGATGTCTTGATTGGAATCTTAGGCTCTATGTGAAACATCTCCCACTAACAGAAGAGACTATATCCCCAACCACATGATATAGTTGATGCTTTCCTTACAATTTTACTCTTAAATAGATACAGAAAGACAAAAAAATTACATCTCCATCATGCTGGCCCAGAATTTTCTCCCAGGTGAAGGGATCCAGCAGTTGGCTCAGTGATGTTGTATAAATGAAAACTTCAAGTCACAGATGTCTAATCTTTATTTCTAGTAAAGAGCTGAAAATAGGCAGGACTCAAATAGTTACATTTATGAAATCATGAGTGAAATAGAAGGCTTCATACAGAGATAAGAAAATCTTGCATATTATTAGCTTCAAAGAACTTCATAATTCAAAGAACAAAGACAGTGACCACATGTCATGGTGAGTGACAATTAAACTTACTCCATTGTAATTATCTCAAAACGCTTTATAGTATTCTGAAGCCCTTTTCAACTCCAAAAAAAAAACCTGAATACATGAATAATTTTTGAACAGCAGCAAATTTTTATGCTTGTAAATAGCAGTCAATTCCATCGCTATTTTATAATCTGAACAAAATTGCAAAGGGATGCTGACTCCAGTCCAAGAAAGGCACATATCTGAACTCTTAGAGCATTCCTTGCCCATACTTGTGAACCATGGGTGCAAAAATACAAAACGAAAAATTGCTAGAAAATGCAAATGTCTTCAAAAACACCTTCTATGTGAGAAATCATTAACATAAAATTGTAAGGCATGAAGTAAAAATGAGTTGCGTAGATAACAGCATAGGCACACACTAGTCTTGAAGCAATTTACCTAGGATTTGCATTTATTTGAATGAAATAACTGCCAGTTTTATTGAATATTTGCTTTGTCATAGGTATAGTCTTTTGTTATTCATTTAATCTTCACAAACACCCTATGAAATAAGATGGCCTCCATTCCACAGAGGCACAAAAGATTCTCTGGCCTCAAGTTTCCCAAATGGAAAGTGAAGCCAGGGTTTATAAGTGAAGGCTCTCCTTTGAGAGACCATGTCCTCAGACAGAAAGCATCCTGCATTGGGATCCACTTTATGGGAAGAGAAGGATTTATTTAACCATGGCATTCAAGGCAATCTAAGGAAGGGTAGATATCACCACGAGATGGGGTTTCTAAAGCTAAAGCCATTATTAAATGACACTTTCTCTGTTTCTCATAAGTTCAAATATTAACAAGAATTTCTTCATCTAATTAAAGTCTCTGAGAAACAAGGGAACGTGAGAGTGAAGTTTCACTTCACAAGGATTTAAAGTCTAAAAAGCATCAAGTGCAGATATTCAAGACTTCTTACTGTATAGAAACCAAAGGAGATAGAGAAGAAAGAATAGAATTGTTTTTATTTCTACAAAGTACATAGATATGGAAAACACATCCATACATTTGACCCATAACAAGTAATTTGGTTATGTTTTCAACAATGTAAATTGGCATTTCTGGCAAGACATAGAGATATATAAGTGTTGGTGCAGAGCCCTGCCACACTGGTGTGGTTGAACTCAGTAAATGTGTAACTAAGGCAAAGAGTACATTGCTAAAGCAAGGAGATGTCTACTACAGAGGTACAAAATGACAAATGCAAGGGAAGTTACAACATTAATAGAGAAAAGAAAAACATCAACTGCTAACTTTTCCCAAAAAATATTGGGTGTTTCCAATCTGGACCATGGTTTATTTAGAGAAGCAGTTATCAATCTATAGTCCCCAAGCCTGGAAATTTGTTATAAATGAAAATTCTCTGGTCCTACCCTAGACCTCCTGTATTAGAAACTCAATGGGTAGATACCAACAATCTTTCAAAAGTCCTCCAAAGATTCTGATGCACCCAGAAGTGTTCATTTGTCTTATAATAGTATAGTATAGTGTTTTGTTCTTATTCATTTAATCCTCATAAACACCCTATAAATTATATGGCCTCCATTCCAGAGGCCGTAATTCCAATTGACACTTGAGGGCCCTACTGGCTGGCTGAGTTGGAACTTTAAAAGGAAAGAAAAAAGAAAAAAAAAAAAAAAAAGGAAAATGTGCCGTGTCCACGACATGACAGCAGCGACTGGATTTACGTTCCCAATGGAAACAGATATAAAACAGAACCCAAAATTATAGATCCTGAACATCCAACCATAAAGGGTAGTGACCATGGTGAAACAGGAAATGGCAAAGTGGGCCATCTGGTCACCCCAGCTTCCTTTCACAGAGCATTTGGGCTATGGTGCAGGTGAAGGAAACCAAGATATACTTAGGAAGACTTAGGTATACAAGGAATACTTACAAACTCACAAAATGTATGAAAAGAAAGTAAACAACTCAGCTAAAATAATGGCAGAAATTTTGAATAGAAACTTCAGCAAAGAATGCATATATACAAGTAATGAAAAGTACAGGAAAGTTCTCAGTGTCTTTAGTCACTAAAATCACAAGGAAAAGTTGTAACACACCTGGGCTGAAATGGAAAAAACTGAGCATGTCACCTGTTGGCAAGGGAGCAGAACTCTCACATGCTGTTTCTGAATACAAAAGTAACATGGTCTCTTCACTTTAGAAAAATCTGATAGCTTTTACAGAGGTGGCTATACACTTACCCTAGGAGTCAGACATTTTGTACCTAAGTATTTACTTACCTATGGTAAGTGAAAGCATACACCAATAGAAAGAGTTCTGTACAACTGTTTATGGTAGCTTTGTGTGTAATTGCCAAAAAAGAAAACTGTAAGGAATTCATCAACTGGATGAACTATTGATACATTCAACAGTATAGATGAACCCTAAATAAATTATGCTGAATGAAAGAAGTCAGACAAAACAGAGCACCCATCATGTCATTACGCTGACACGCAGTCCTAGAGAATGAAAACTGAAGTTCAGCAACTCAAGGTAGACCTCCCAGTGGTTTTAGGGAGATGGAGCAGAACGCATTATAGGGAGAAATGGTGAAAGGCCTAAGGAAAATTATGGGGATTCTGAGTGTGCTCATTATCTTCATTGAGGCAATAGTCCCACAGGTTCATGCATATGTCAACAGTTACTCACTTAACCTCCTAAATATATAAAGTTTGTTGTACATAAATTTACTTCAGTAAAGCAACTTTTAAAAATTAAAGGGTGGGGGCCCGGCACAGTAGCTTAATGGTTTAAGACCTCACCCTGCATGTGCAGCGATAACATATGGCTACTGGTTCATATCCCAGCTGCACCGCTTCCCTTCCAGCTCTCTGCTTGTGGCCTGGGAAAGCAATAGAGGATGGTTAAAGCCTTGGGACCCTGCACCCATGTGGGAGACTCGGATTCTTCTGGTCTCTTGGCTTCAGATCAGCTCACTTCTGGCCATTGTGGCCACTTGGGAAGTGAAACAGCAGATGGCAGATCCTTCTCTCTGTCTCTCCTCTCTATAAATCTAACTTTCCAATAAAAATTTAAAATTTTTTTTAATAAATGAAGAATGGGCATCTGCCATGGCAGTTAGCACACCTACATCCCCTACTGCAGTACCGCATCCCAGCTTTGTTTCTGATTCCAGGTCCTGCTACTTCAGAGCCTGGGAAGTGGTGAGTGATGCGTCAAGTCCCTGCCATCCACACAGGAGACCCAGATGGAGTTCTGAGCTCCTGGCTTCAGCCTGGCCCAATCCTAGCTACTGCACGAGTGAACCAATGGATGAAAGATCTCCCTCCCCACCCACAGTCTCTCTATCTCTACCTTCCAAAAAAGGTGAAAATAATTTTAAAAATTGTTAAAAATAACAAATAATCCACACAAGAGAAGAAAGACCACTGACAAAAGCTAGCCCCCTGAACCTGTAGCATTTCCAGCAGGGGATCCCTGGATGTGCTGCATTCAGGTAAGAGAGCATTTCTACTTGTCCACAGTGCAAGCTTGTCCCACCCCACCAGGAACTGTGCCCCTGTCCTCTACAGTGGACCATGGTTCCCTCTCTTTTCTTACTCTCTTTTCTTATTTTCCCTCTCAATAGCACAGCTTCTGGCCAGGCAATGCCTGCACTCAGAGTCATCCATTTCTGTGTCCTGTTCCTCCCATGACTTAGAACTCTGACAGAGTTGGAAAGTCAACTGAAACAAGTCATATTGGTCTTGCTTGGCTGACAGTCTTGTAGTGCATTTGCATTTTCACAGGAGACTCTTAAAATCACAAAACTTCCAGAAAGAAAGAATACTTCTAGCAACAGACTGTGACCTGGTCAGTGCAGACCATTTTTAAGTGAAGGAAGAGTAGTCCTCCTGGTGCTGATCTTGCTCACAGGAGAAAGATAATCATAGATAGAGAGCACCCATCCACTGGCTCACTACCCAAATACCTGAAATGGCAGGCCAGAGATGGGCCAAGGCTGATGCTGAAATGCAGGAACTCAATGCACATCTCCCAAGTGGGTTGTGGGAACTTCATTCATCACTGTGACGCCCAGTGTATGCAACAGCAACAAGCTGAACTCAAATCCAGAGCTGGGAATCAAACTCAGGGATTCATTCCAATGTGAGGACAAGCATCTTAACTGGCATATTGGCAACTTTTTTTGAAAGAGTAAAATTCTTGAGAGCCAGTAGGAGTTATGCAAGTATCAGCATGGAAATCCTACTGAAAGATTGAGGTGATATCCCTCTTTTAGAAAAATATTTCATGCAGTTTGGCCTTAGGAGATTGAGGAAAGAGGAAACTGTTGGAAAAACAGAAAAATTCCTACAAGAGTTTATCCCTGATTCCAAGCCATCTATGGGCCTTTGTTACACCTGGTTGGCATTAGGGAACAAGTCAAAGCCTAATCAGAATTTCCCTGGGTGTAAGTGGCAGAAACAATTCAGTCTAGCTAGGAAGGGCGGGAAAAAGCACTTTACAGGCTCACAAAAATGAAAACCAGGCATATTTTATAGGCTGGATCCAGGGACTTAACACATACAATTTAGCACTCTGTCAGTCTCCTCATCTCATTTTCTGTGGTTTCATCCTCAGACAGGAGCTCACAAGTGTAAGGATGATCTCCGCCTACTCTTTGCTTGTAGAATCCTTATAGGCAGAGAATCCTGAAGAAGAACACAATGTCTTCATGCCTCATCTCCATATCATTATGTTCTCTCCCAGGGACAGAGGTTATCTCTCTCTTACATTTGATATACTTGACACCTTCTCATTCTATATATTCTTTTCTGCTTAATGTCCCTGTTACTGCATCTCCTAAATTGGCACTTGCTGGCAGCTCCAATATCCAGTCCCCAAAGCTGCTGTCTGTCTACCTGACTGGACTGATGGCAGACTACACTGGAAATTGAATGACTTACTCGCCTCAAGAAGCACACTATGAGCCCAGCACGGTGGTCCAGAGGCTAAACCCTCACCTTACATGCACCAGGATCCCATGTGGGCACAGGTTCATGTCCTGGCTGCTCCACTTCCCATCATGCTCCCTGCTTATGACATGGGAAAGCAGTAGAGTTGATTCAAAGCCTTGGGACCCTGCACCCACATGGGAGTCTCAGAGGAGGTTCCAGGCTCCTGGCTTTAGATCAGCTCAGCTCTGGCTGTTGCAGCCACTTAGGAAGTGAACCAGCAGATGGAAGATTTGCATCTATATATGGATTTCCATCAGTATATAAATTCGTCTTTCCAATAAAAGTAAATAAATCTTAATTTAAATTAAAAAAGCAGCAGCAGCACACTGTAGGCCAGGTTCTCAAACTTGGCCTACGATTTACTAGAGAAAACAGATTGCTAGGACGGAGCCCCAGAGTCAATTCACTAATTTGAAAAAAAAAAAAAAAAAGATTCACAATTTTAACAAGTTCCCAAGTGACCTGGCTGCAGCCAGTCTAGGGACCACACTTTGGGACTATTGTAGCAGGCACTGTCTGCCAGGTGAAACCTTAAGAATGTCCTGCATTGGACATTATAGCATGGCTCTGGCATACAACAGAAAATTATCAGAAAAAGGATCCATTTCAGATCCTAGTTTCAATTGATGAGATAATCTATCTGGCAGACACCAGAACTTGTGTTCATCAGCCTGAACATCTGATACTAACATGAGAAACAAAAATATCAACACTCAATGTATACCAAAAAGGGGCAGCTGTTGGACCCACATCTCATATTGGAGTGTCTGGTTCCAGTTCTGATTCCTCAGCTATTCAACATCCAGAGAGTGGATGTCAGCAGAAAACCCAAGTGCTTGGGCTTTGCCACCCCCATGGAAGACCTGGATGGGGTTCTAGGCTTTTGACTTCTGCCTTTCCCAGCTCAGACTGTTCTGGGCCATGATCTTGGCTCAGATACCTAGGATTATGCAGGATACCAAAAGTCATAGCACACAGCCTGGTAGTACTGAAAACATTTCGAACTCTCAACACATAACAATCTCATGTCAGGACAAGTGAGTAAATGGACTCTGAAACCCTTGGAGAACTTGTGGCCCAGTCATACCTATTTTATAATTGTAGATGCAGAGTGGACAAGTGTATCACCTAATAAGTATGCTAATTAGATAAAACACTTTATCCTTTGAAGGTAAGAAATTCCAGTGAATACAATAATTGGAACATCTTCACTACTCAATTCCATGTTGGCATGGCAACAAGAGTCATTTTGCTACAGATTTCCAAAGCAGAAATGAATTAGTAGCAATCTTCTATTGTTCAAACAATTAGGCAAGGCACAAAGTGCTGCAGCAGCCCAGGCACACTATCTGCTGATTGGCAGAGGCAGTTATCCAGTTATCCAGTTCCTACTGGATCCTACTTCAACTTGTGAGGCAGGTGCATATTTAGCTCTTCAAGGAAAGGAACTGACCCTCCAACAGGACACACCAATCACTGATACTGAAGCGCTGGCAGAGATGAGAAATCAGTTTTTGTATCAATCCTTCCTCTCAGGTTCCTACTCAGCCTCTTGTGTTCTAACTCACTCACATTATCTTCTCAATTATCTACCCCACAAATTTGTGGCTCTAATATCAGTACAGAAACAACACACAAACTGTCTAAATTTGTCCCTGGATCTTATTAAATCAGTGCATTCATCATTTATTACAGTACAACCAATTACTCCAAAACAACACAGACATTTATTATCCCACCCAGGTTCTGTGGGGCAGTAATCTTCCAGTGGCTGGGCTAGTTGGTCCTTGCTTTTTATGAGGTTGTAGGCAATATGTTAGCAAAAGCCTATAAATACACAGAAAAAGGCCGGATAGCAAATATTTAAAGATCTGTGGACCACCATACATTCTCTATAGCAATGACTCAATCCTGACATCACAGTGTGAGTGTGAACATAGATGACATGTAAAGAACAGATTCTTGATTTGTGTAATATCAAAGCACAAAAAATGTAATGCATATGAGTGAAATTAACATTTTGAGATTTGATTAACTTTTACAGCTCCTGTTTATATGGCTGAGGAACTGTAGCTTTTCCGCTTATACTAGGTGAAATCTTTACTTGGTAGAGGATTAGGCTTGTGATTATAAAATAAACTGAAAGTATGTCATTATAAATGTTTTTTTAAAAAAAAAATGAAGGAAGTAGGAGGGAGAGAATGGGAGGGAAGGTGAGACTATCATTATGCCACTAAATCTGTATCTGTTAATTACATGACTTTTGTTCAGTTTATACAAATAAAAATTTTAATTTAAAAAAAAGTGCTTTTGCATGTGGTCGGTCCAACAAGCTTTCTTTACAAACACAAACAACAGGCTCTTTGGCCAGAAAAAGTCATAGTTTGCTGATCTTTGGCCTAAACACTGAGCTGTGGATGGAGTAACTGTTTCTACAATCTGGTGCAGAAGGTTTCCGACTTAATCTCTCCTACCTGTATGTCTCACAGTGTGGTGGCTGGCTTCCCTTAGAGTGAGCAGTCAACAGCAACAACACAGAAGTGGCACTATCCTTTATGATCTAGTTCCCAAAGCCACTCAGCACTAATACTTCAACACATTCTCTTGGTCAAACAGAACAAGCCTAATACATTGTGGGAGGAGTCTGTACAAGGCATAAACATCAGGAGTCATGGGTCATGGGGGGTGTGGTATTTTGAAGGCAGACTATCGTAGTTAATTCCTTAAAATAAATATGGTGCCTTTTGGGTTTGCCTCTTATGCCATAGTCTTACTGTTAGGGGAAATATAAGGGTATAAACTTTGATATAACTAAAATAAAAAGAAAAAATTATCCTAACCATTTTCTGTTGTTATAACTGAATGCTATTGATAGAGTAATTTATAAAGAGTAAAAGTTTCATCAGTTCACAGATCTAGAGGTTCTTGCTGCAATGTAAAACTGAAACAGAAGATGAACTAGTAGAAGGCAATTGCCATAATCCAGGTTTAAAAGGATATGGCTGACACCAAAGTCAAGTCAGCACTCTGTATCAGTTGTCACACCCAGAGTCAACAAACTGCAGAGCAAAAACATTCTTGATAAAACTATTTTAAACAAGTATGTATGCTTTTCAGTAAATATGATGGCTATGCATTATATTGCATTAGTACTACAGGTCAGTGAGAAACAATTTATATGTAAATTCTTGGTGGTACCAGTAAGCTCTTCTAACTATGGGTTCATTTCCCAAATGACTGAAATAGTCAGTTCCAGGATGAAACCAGGAGCCAAGAACTCCATCCAGGTCTTCTACATGAGTGGCAGTCACTCAAGTACATGGACCATCTTCTGCTGCCTTCCTTATCCCACTGCATGTAAGGGCTGGCTCCCATGCTACAACAGTTTATACTTAAAAAAGAAAAGAAAAGAAAAGAAAAAAACACTTAAGCACTCTCAGATTTTTGGTGTCCAGGAGGTCTTAAAACCAATACCCCAGGAAACCAAGGGACAACTGTAAAAGTGATGGATTTGGGAGAAACATATAAACTTTCTAGAAACTATACAATACAGAACAGATTCTGGGGTACTGACTTTGAGGAAAGAAATAAGACAGTAGAAGTATCATAATAATACAAAACAAGCTGATGCTTCAAAATGTATTCCTAACCCCTCCAAATAATTGCTATGCTATATGTTACATATTAATGTGAAATACACAGCTGATCATTTGGCTTTACTGAAATTTGAATCTCATTCACATCAACAATGGAGGCTGGGTATGGTGTGATGGCTCAGTGGCTAAAACCCTCATCTTTCATGCACCAGGAACCCATATGGGCACCAGTTCATGTCCCAGTTGCTTAACTTCTTATCTAGCTCCCTGCTTGTGGCCTGGAAAAACAGTAGAGGATGGTCCCAAAGCCTTGGATCCTGTACCCGCATGGAAGACCCAGAAGAGGATCCTGGCTTTAGACCAGCTCAACTGCAGCACTTGTAGAGTAAATCAGCAGATGGAAAATATCTTTTAAAATGGAGTCATTTGGGCCCGACAAGGTGGCCTAGCAGCTAAAGCACTCACCTTGCACACACTGGGATCCCATATGGGCACCAGTTCTAATCCCAGTGGCCCCACTTCCTATCCAGATCCCTGCTTGTGGCATGGGAAAGCAGTCGAGAACAGCCTAAAGCCTTGGACCCTGCACCCATGTGGGAGACCCAGAAGAGGCTCTTAGCTCTTGCCTTTGGATCAGCTCCACTCCAGCCATTGCAGCCACTTGGGGAGTGAATCATTAGACAAAAGATCCCAAAAAGTTGGGAAATGGTTCTTAATAAGTTGCCAGAACATTCCAAAAGATTCAGGAAAAGATAAAGTTCTCTGAGGGGGCCTGGCATGATAGCGTAGCAGTTAAAGTCCTCATCTTGAACGTGGTGAGATTCCATATGGGCACCGGTTCTAAACCCTGCACCCATGTGGAAGACCCAGAAAAAGCTCCTGGCTCCGGGCATCAGATCAGCTCAGTTCCAGCCATTGCGGCCACTTGGGAAGTGAATCATCGGATGGAAGATCTTCCTCTCTGTATCCCCTCCTCTCTGTGTATCTGCCTTTCCAATAAAAATAAACATCTAAAAAAGAGTCTTCTGAGTTATGAAAGGGATGAAGATTATTTGTCATCTACAGCCATAAACCATAACCTTGACACAAATGAATTACATCATCTGCGGTTCTATACATTGCTACATAAAGTTTCTCACCTGTTTTACCCATCCTAAGAACAATGAGAAGTCCTACCCCAGGCCACACAACTGTAAGAGGGACTGTGCCTCTACAGGCTGACAGGAGAGCTTTACTGTGGGTGTGTGGGCAGTAGACAAGGAGCGAATGCCCAACTGGCAGGTTTGGATGCTCCGGATCATCTGCTTCTGTTTCCCTGCTTTGCCAGGGTCTGTTTAGGTCATACGCTGTGGCTTTCTCTGAGCCTTGTCCTAAAATGAGTACAGAGGCTCTGCCCATGAAGGGAGGTGGGAGGAGAGGGCTGGGTTTATTTGTGATGAACAACTTATCTATCTGGAAGGTTCAGTATCAGGAACTATTGTGGCCACTCAGCTGAGTGAATTTAGAGACCCAAACCAGAACACATTCTTCTGGAGGCTGGAGGAACAGACTGGACTAAACATAGAAGCATAAATAATGATGAATACAGGCATGATCAGTCCCATGCGGAAACAGTGGCCTTGGGTCCCTACACCCATGTGAGAGACCTAGAAAACATTTTACTGATTCTAGAGTATTTTCCACTTTTAAAATATTTTCTTTTTTTTTTAAACAAGGATAGTTGTCTCTCACAATTTTCATACTATGGCATCTTCTAATTGCCTCCATTCGATGTAGTTTAAACACTGTTCTCTACTATCTCCATAAACAAGAAATTAGTTCTGCTAATTAATTAGATTGACATTAATTTTTTAAATAAGAACAGGTCATATATTATGTTCATGCTTTGTATTTCCTCACACCAGGAAACAGAAGTTACTGGATCCTCCTTCTTCCCCGGTACCAATTCTGTCGTGGAAATAAGGTCAGGACAGTAGTCCTTCTCAGTTGGAAAGGAACATCCATAACATGAAGCAGAGCAAGAAATTGCCTAGGATACCAGCACTGAGTCCTTCCTGCACTGTTTCCAACCCAGCTTCTTGCTAATGCAACCTTGGAAAGCAGTAGACAATGGCCCAGGCACTACCCCCATGGGAGACACAGATTGGGTTCCAGCCTGGCCCAGCCCTGGTTGTAGGCATTGGAATGCAAACCAGCAATCAGAAATCTGCTCTCCTAATATTGGAGTCTGCATCCAAGGGCATCTCCCAAAGGAATCTTGGAAGCTTTGAATCCTTTGTTTTAATACCGAAGGTTAATAATAAATAAATATCATCCATGAAATTGGCAAAAAAAAAAAAAAGAAAGAAAGAAATCTGCTCTCTTACTTGCTCTTATTCTCTCACTCTTCCAAGGAGATGGGGGAAAATACATAAGCTTTCTTGAAAATAAGGGACTTCTTATACTTTAAGGTGACTAATTTTATGTTTTAAAGAGAATTCTGACAGCTTTAGTAAGAACTATAATATTTTTTAAGTGTTCTTGCTAGATTAGTTCATTGGGGTTGCTATAAAAGAATACACTGGGTGGCTCATAAACAACAAATGTTACTCTCGAAGTTCAGAAGATGGAAAGTACAAGATCAAAGCATTGTAGATACCCTTTCTGGAGTTGTGAGGAATTAGATGGATTAATACACAGTTCAGTTAGCAAAGGCTTATGTGGGAATAAGGAATCAGGCAGTTGTATGAATCTGAAATCAGCTGATTAGACGAAAGATACTGTACCCAAGAAAATGAAAATGTTAATAGGGAATACAATGTTACCCTATGATAAACTAGGTTCTGGCTTCATACCAAAACACACCACAAAGCAGATCTCAAGTATTTCACAGTAGATCAGGTCAGCATAACCTACCTTAACTGGTCACGTCAGCAATGTTTCCTAACTGTCAGAACTCCTAGGTGCTCAGGAACTGTAACTGCTATGCAAGAGACATATGAAAAGACAAAGCAGACCCCTGACATACTAAAAGTATGTAGAAGAATTGGTCAGTTGATATACATTCCCTGCACGAGTCCAATACCCAGACCTTAATGGACTGCTTTCTTGGAGACCCCTTCTGGCAAGTAGGAGTCTTAATAAAACCTACTTCCACCTGGCCTTATTCACTTTCTCCCCTTACTGTCCACATCAAAATTCTTCATGGTCATTAGACGAACAATCAACTCCAACCTTTGAAACAGTAAGGACAAGTTTTCTGGTTCATATATAAAGCCTTTTTGCTAGATCTTCACATGGCACCAAGATTAAAACTTTCACTGGAATCTCTCCATACAAGTGCACAAATACCATCCACCAGATTCCAATCCTCACCATCAAATCAGTTCCCAAGGATACCACTCCTGAAACACAGTTACACTGAAGGCTAGGGTTTCAAATCTATTTTGGAGATGCATGAACGTTCCTTCCACCATGCTTGCTTCCTCGAGATTTTTCCAGTTTTCAGCTTTGCAGTATAATCCATCTAACATAAGGATAGATTAAAGAATTCTGACTCAGAAGCATCATGCCGTCATTTTGATGTGATGATAATTAGATTTAAACATCAGTTAACATTTGACAACACCAGATTGTATGGTTTTAAACAGATGTGGAAAGTGTTTGCCAGCATTTTCAAGAAAACTTAATTGAGTTTCAAAAGGATTTTTGAGGACAAATCATGATTGAATCAGTCTAATTAAAATGACTTGGAATGCAGCAAAGACTTAAGACAAACAAATTATATTGGACAAGCTATGGTAGAATTTTCTATGACTGCAAAAGTCATGAAAATCAGTGACAGACATGTCATGAGATTTTAGAACATATTTAAAGACAATATACAATAGTTTAGACATAGGAAACGCATCTCATTGAATTTCAATGTAAGGTATCATTTTCAAGTATTTCCAATTTTTAGCATGTACAGTCATGCAGTGTTTAGCAGTAGTTATATGTGAAATATGTTGTTGGGAAATTTTGACATTGTATGAACATCACTGAGTGTGTTAATACAAATTAAGACAGCAACATCACAGCTAACACTATCTTACAGGGCCACCATCATCTATGGGGTCCATTACTGATAGAAATGTTTGCAGCACATGACTAGACTCATCTAAATGTAAGGCAGTGTGATAAGGGATATATGTTATGAAATATTTTTGTGTGTCTGTGTTTATTGTGATTATTGCTGTTTTTTTTCTATTTATTTCTGCAACCCCAAGATCCATCTCTTCTGTTTCCAATCTACTATTTATTCAGTGACTTAGCAAAGAATGTGCTTCCATATATTAAGCCCTAGAGGCTAGGTATATAACTCAATAAATAATTGGGTTTTAAGATGGAAGAAAAGCTATTATATAACATACTCTTAACAGTAGCCTTGAAATAATAGAAAAACTAATGCTGTTCTTCATTTTTAAATAAAATCCAACTTGCACTTGCTCTTGTGCAGCCAATAATTTTCTCTACTTCAATCAAAGACTTCCTCTTTGCTGTCTTGTCATAGTCCAGATTGTTTGAACATGTCCTAAATGATTCTTCTGGGGTCTACCTTTGCCTCTGCTCTGTCCCAGACCTATATCTCTTGAGCAAAAATATTTCTAACTTTATTCAATTGTAATTATGCAAATTATATCATTATAACTTCCAGCCTACTTGCTCCTCGGTACTAACACAATGAATACAACATTATTTTGTTTTGAGCTTTCTTTTAAAAAACATTTTATTTATTTATTTATTTGCAATCCACAGCTACAGAGAGGGAGGGATACAGAGAGATCTTCCATCTGCTGATTCTCTCCCCAGATAGCTTCAATGGTCAGAATTAGACAGGCCAAAGCCAGGAGCCAGGAGCTTCCGCTAGGTCTCCTTGTGGGTGGCAGGAGCCCCAATACTTGAGCCATCTTCTGCTATATTTCCCAGGCCATTGGCAGGGAATTGAATTGGAAGTGGAGCAGCTGAGATACAAACTGGTGCCCACATGGGTTGCCAGCACCACAGGACATGACTTAACCCACTGTGTCACAGCACAAGTGACATAAACTTTCCTCTTTTCATCTTTTATCTTGCATGTAGGACAATATTGGCATTTTTTAAACTGAGGTAAAATAAACACCAAAAAATATATCATCTTAGCCATTTTAAAATATATAATTTAATAATGTTAATATTTATAATTATACATTTCATCACACATAACATCCCACAAATACATACACACTTCATGTAGTAATCAAAAAATAAAAATACATATTTTAAAAGACAGTATGCTGTGATGTGACCAATGTCTAGAAAATCTTACCTTACTGAATTCTACACCCCTTGAACAAATCATCATATCCCCTTTCACTAGCTCCTGAGGAAAATGTTGATTTTTAAATTATATGTGGGGGCTGGCACAGTAGTACAGTAAGCTAATCCTCCACTTATGGTGCCAGCATCCCATATGGGCATTGGTTTTTGTTCCCGCTTCTGATCCAGCTCCCTGCTTATGGTCTTGGAAAGCACAGGGAGTAGGGCCTTTGGGTTCCTGCACCCATTTGGGAGACCCGAGAGGAGCTCTTGGCTCCTGACTTGGCATCAGCTCAGCTCTATCTATTGCCACCACTTGGGAAGTGAACTAGCAGATGCAAAATTTCTCTGTCTCTCCTTCTCTCTAGAATCTGTTTTTCAATTTAAAAAAACCTCAAATTATGTATGTAAGTATATCATACTAAGTGTGAATTTCATTTCAGGAGAGTAAAACAAATTTTTCAAAATATTTATTTTGGAAAAACAAAAGACCTTTAGGCCTAACAGGCTCAAAATCACCACCCTAAGCGCCGTGAAGGAAGAACATTTTATCTATTGTGTTATTTCCAGAACTAGTCACTGTACAACAAAAAAAACCAAATGAGTAATTATTGAAAGAATGAGTGACTGATATGTAAAGCAAGAGAAACTAGTCAGAAAGGATTCACATGATACTAGTTAATGAAATGTCCAGACGAGGCAATCTATGGAGATAGAAGGTAGCTTACTGCTTTTGATTTGCCTCCTCAGCTGCAGCTAGGAGGATGCTCAGATTCCAACAGGGCATGCTGGCCTCTGGTGTCCTCTACTTCACGAGAAGAAGGCTTAGCTGGAACTCAATTAAACCAATGGAATTACCAATGCCAACTCCTGTCAGCAGATCTAAAAGCTGATCAAGGATGGCAAATCATTGGAAAGCCTGTGAGTGTTCACCCCTGAGCTTAATGACCAGAAAAACACCTTGGCATGCCAGAGGGGCAGGTATCCAGGTATAGGTGAGTGAAAGGATACAGCCAGTGGTCCAATGCCAATAAAGGTAACCTGGATGAGGAGGATATTAATTGTGTCATCTGCTCAGAAGATATCTTGACTCTAAGATGGAACGTCATGTGTATCGCTGTCTATACTTGCAGGTGAAGAGAAGTGTGGACGAAAACATGCAGAATCTCGTGGCACACCTGCACAAATGGAAGCTCCTGGCAGATTAGACCTAGGCTCACAGGCCTCAGACCAAAAAGCACACCAGCATCATGCAGAATGCCTCCAAGCCAAGGAGGAAGAGATCTATAACACCTTGTCCAAGGATGAAGAGACAGAAAGCTCCCTCGCTGTTATTTGTATATCATGGCCTTTGTGATTGCAGGGGATCAGGCATCAAAGTAAACCAAGTTTTCATTTGCCCAAAAATATAGACATAGGGGAGAAGGAGTGAAAGAAAAAATGAGGAGCTTATGAAAATTTCTAAAATTAGATTATGCTGATGGTTACATGTCTCTTTAAATATATTAAAATACTAAAAATGGGTGAATGTTATAGCAAGTATGTCATATCTTGTTAAGATTTTCAAAATCATTGACAGACTGAAAAAATCCTAGTAACTGTAGTCCTGATCCTTGACAAGTTATCTAGAACTTTTACCTCAGCTCATTAGGATGTGATACTTTCATCTCATTTTTGGTGATGTCTCAGTGCTCAGCTCCAGGACTGGCAGCGATTTGCTGTCATTGCTAGACAATTTTCTTAGGTAAATCTCTTTCAAGTCTTCTATCATGAAGCTAACAAGCACTCTGAGACCAGTCCCAGCTCCAACCATCTTCCTACTAAAATCAAGGGCCGTGCAAGTTCTCAAGTCTGGCATCAGGGCATAGCCGAATGGATCACTCATTCTATCCCCATCACACTCCTCTTAAAGAACAAGACAATGTTCTCTCATCAACACCAGAAAGTCAAACACAACATGAGAGTAACCCTCGATAAATAAATTTCTCAGTCATAGAGTCCCATTCCATATCACTCTCATTACTTGTTCTTATTATTTTTTAAAAAAATTTTATTTTTACTTCAAAGATTTACAAAGAGAAGGAGAAACAAAAAGAGAAAGTCATCTTCCATCTGCTGGTTCATTCTCCAAATGGCTGCAATGGCCAGAGCTGGGTCATTTCAAAGAAAGAGACTTCTTCCAGGTCTCACACATAGGTGTAATGGCCCAAGGGTTTGGACCATCTTCTGCTGCCTTCCCAGTCCATATGCAGAGAGAGGGATCTGAAATGGAGCAGCCAGGGTATGAAGTAATGCCCATTTGGGATTTTGGTGCCACAGGCTGAAGATTAACCTGTTGTGCTATATTACATATAGAACTAACAGAGAGACAGCTGAGGACTTTCCTAGGAATGGCAGGTTTCTACAGGATCACTATTTCATGTTTTGAGTTAATACCAAGGCCTAAAATGGTCCTTTCAGTGATCCACTTAAATGCTTAGGAGAGCAATGTGAGGCTTCCCAGAGATTGTGGACCTAATAAAACAGGTTCCTGAACCAGCAATATCTATTCAAGACAAGTCTTCACTCTGTAGCAGAGAGACAGAGGATAGCCCTTGGTGTACTCAGTCAGAAAAGGATCTACTTTCACAACTAGTGACCTAATTTCCTAAGCATTTGAATTCAGTGGCCACAGGTTGACCTACATGCATTGTGACCAAAGTTCATTTGTTGGAGGAAACCACAAAATTGACTCTACAACCCCTGAAATTTCAAACTCCACACAAAGAACAAATAATCCTAGACATTTCAGGTCTCTCTTTAAAATCATCTTTATAGCAATTCCTCCATGTAGCTAGTCTGTTGTCACATGAAATACTAAAAAGCTAAAAGATCGCGTGTAGATATCAAAGAACAGATCTATTCCTACAAGCTTGATTTACAAGATAAGCATATCATTTACAAGATGTTGAATCAGTCACTGATGGCAGTGGTTTCATGAATGAAGGAGTTAGAAAGGCAAGATATGAGGCCAGGTATGAAGGCTCAGTGGCTAAATCCTTGCCTTTCATGAACTGTGATTCCATTGTGTTCTGGTTCATATCCCAGCTGCTCCACTTCCCATCCAACTCCTTGCAGGTGGCCTTGGAAGGCAGTGGAGGATGACCTAGAAGAGTCCTGCCTTCAGATCAGCTGAGCTCTGGTCATTGCAGTTACTTAGGGAGTGAATCAGCAGATGGAAGATCTTTCTCTCTGTTTGTTTATAAATCTGCCTTTCCAAGAAAAACAAATAAGTCTTTAAAAAAATGAGGCAATATATGTCATATATGTCTTACTCAAGTCATAAAAATCTATGCATTGTCACCCAATACTTTTTCCCAAAAACTAAACTAATGGCTTTGAATACAGCCTGTTAATTGGTAACAGGTCAAAGAGTTATTATTTATATAAACTCCAAACATGCTTTCATTGTGCTGCATGCACATGTAGCAATTTGGAAAGAAGAAAGCTAGGAAATGCATTAAAATATCTAGCATTTAAAACAAAAAGAGATTTTTACTCTTCTCCAGGAAGTTTTGCATCCTCTGAATGTAGCTGTTTTCCAATGCAAGAAAAACAAAAGCTAAAAAAAAACCACATCATCAAAGGAAATACACCGCAGATACAAGACAGTAAAGAAGAAATAATGGTTCCCATACCATAGAACCTCTCCCTCCTCAAAGATATATGATCTGTCTCTCTCTCCTTCCCTCTCTCTCTCTCTCTCTCTCTCTCTCTCTCTCTCTCTCTTTCTATCCCACTCATGCTGAGCATCTCTTTATGGTGTTGCCCACTTTCAAAACATGAAAAAAAATGAATATGTACTCATTCACCCTTTAAATCAATCTTGCTCCTGTTTTTTTGGACTTAACTTATGCCCCTACTTTAAATTCTTATTTTATCATGCAAAAGCAAAACCCTTGAATAAAGCAACTGCGAAATATATTCCCACAATGCTTTGTAACAAATAATTAATGTTTGGCTTTATTAGTTCCCACTTTCCCTATCTCCTCCACAATTCCTAATCAGAGATATCTGAATCTGTGTCTCCCAGATTGAAATCCTTAAAACCACAAATGTACTTTTACTTTCATAATGTTATAATATTTTTTACCAAAGGACCCAAATTAGGTGTGTCTCCCACATATGTTATTAACCATCGCAATAAAGCTGTTACCTAGCAGAAAACTATTTGATGATTACTCTTCTTTTTCTCCCTCTTTTGGGAAAATTCAGTACTTCTGTTAGTGACACTTGCTTAATAATCATGACAGTTTAGTTTTTCTGGGAAATTTCATTAATATCTCAAGTTGTGATTCAAACTCAAGGGCATTATTGTTATTTTTGCAGAATATATGACCCTGGAATGATCATATTTTGCCTTTTCTTGACAAACAATTTTTTTAAAAATCCACAATGAGTTACATGAATAATGTAGATGGTAAAAAACATGCTTCTTTGCCTTCCTTTAAAAAACGACTTCCAATTATGATTCTCTGTTTTTATAATTTATTTGCATAATTTACTGATTAATTCAACATTCTTTCAAGAAAATCCTATTCCATGGACTGCACTACTAATAGTCTAGGCAGTTTTCAAAACTCTCAAAGGACAGAAATTAAACCCAAATTTGAGGAGGACTGTAGGTAGAAGAATAGATCTAATAGATTTTCACCAACTGACAATAAAATTAAATCTTTGCTAAAAGCAAATCAGGCTCATACTAGCAAACCTAAGATAACCTCATGTGGAAGCTGGTAAAGATTGTCCATGATTTAAGAAAAAGTTTCAACTGAAGTAAAAATGAAATAAATATATTGATATAAAGGTGTTCATAAAATTCTGGATAGTTTTGTTCAAGAAGATATAGCCTATTGACCTCTATTCATTGCATCCTGAGCATTTAAGAGAACAATATAAATTAAGACTATGAGCTGAGGCCCCATCAGTAGCTGGGCACCCAAGGGCTTACTGCATCTATCAGAATTTGGCATGACCAAGAGTGTGGACACGTGAGTATTCACACCCAAAACTTAGACATTTCCATGAAATTAGTGGTTCCCAGGCTTAACCGGTGAGGACTTTGATGAAAATGGAGAGTGCAAAATATTTTTAACATATTATTATTGCATCCAAATTTAATATTATACCATCTACTGCCCTCCATAACTGTGTATGATAAAGACTTTACAGGTACAATGATGGTGCTGATAAAAACCTACACTGATGGGATTGAGAGTATGTTGGTGGTAAATGGCTCACCAACTGAAATAACAGCATCATAATAATACCGTATTTGTATTTTCCCACATAAAAAGGGGGTAAGGCTAAATGAAAAAGAAGCTATAAGTTATGAACATTTTATATATGTATATATTTATATAACCATAGAGAAGCAAGCTAAGTGGCACAAGTCATGACTATTTAAGTTAAGATAATACCTACTCTTCTTCCTATTGTCTCGCTTTTCTGAATGTGCTCCCCAGTGTTAGAACAACTGTTTACCACCTACACTCAGGTGCCAGGCACCAGGGCATCAGTGTGCTTCCAAACTGGTTCTGCAACTGAAAACGCAATTCTCACTTTTAGTTTATATAACCATAAAAGAGAAGTTAAATGTGAAAAGAAAGATTGGTAAGTTTCTTCGGAGAGATTTGCAAGTGAATTGTGCCTCACTTGCTAAAAACCAGTTGACTTCTATTAGTGATTCATGAATCAGGCAGACTCTCATCTAAATATTTAGACAGGTGCTTCATTAAGCATGGCAGAAAAGTTCATTTTTGTAAAGTAGCTTAAGCAGGAACAAAAAGCATAATACAAAGAAAACCAAATTCATTATCTTCAGGTTGCTTTCTTTCTTTGAGATTTATTTTCTTTATTTGAAAGGCAGATTTGGGGGGTGGGGAGAGTGGATAAAATTCTTCTATCTGCTAGTTCAGTCCAAGATCGCCACAAAGACCAGGGCTGGGAGCCAAGAGCTTCCTCTGGGTCTCCCATGTGGCGGGTTGGGAAACAAGCATTTAGGCCATCTTTCACTGCTTTCCCAGGCACATCAGCAAGAAGCTGAATCAGAAGTAGAGTGGTCAGGATAGGAACTGGCACCCACAGGGATGCCTGTGCTATAGGTAGTAGCTTAACACATTATACCACAGTGCCAGCCCCCAAGGAACTTCCTCACTCTGCCCTCTAGAACCAGCCTGTTCAGGGATGTAGTGGTTATTTTTCTCCTGATTTCTTGGAAAGTTGGATAAATTACTTTCAGTTCAATAATCCAGAACTCTTGGGGCCATATGAAAGAGTTCCAATCAAATCGATGTCTTCCATAAATCTGATGCAATAACATCCTCAATTTTCAAGATAAATGAGTAGGACTTAAAAATAACATGTCCAATAACTTGCACACATACACCCTATAGCTTTTGGGATGACAAGGACTATTGCCTGAATCTATCTGAAATAATATCTGAAAACATGTTACTGGCCAAAACAGTCTTATAAGGGGCTACTGCTGTGGTGTAGTGGATTAAGCAGCTGCCTGAAAAGCTGGCATCCCAAATGGCAACTGGTTTGTGTCTTGGATGTTCCATTTCTGATCCATCTCATCACAAATGCATCTGAGAAAGCAGCAGATGATGGCAAAAGCACTTGGATCTTTGCACCCATGAGGAAATCCAGATGGAGTTTCAGGCTCCAGGTTTTGTCTCGGCCCAATCCTGATCACTGCACATTTGGGGGCAGTAAATTCACAAATCAAAGATATTTCTCTCTCTCTCATACTATCTAAATCTAATTTGAAATATATGTGCATATTTCAAATAAATATATATTTCAAATATAGATACAGATATAGATTTTGTTAAAGGTTTAAAATGGCATGAAGAACAGTAGCCACAGAAGCTTCCTAGCCATCACACCCATAGTAGGACAAGATAGCTGGGCTTGAGTTACCCAAAAAGGGTTTTACCTTCCAAGAGGACCTTGGACCAGGGTATTGTGATCTACCAGCAGGAAATGCTAAATAAAAGCTCTCGTCTAAATGAGGGGGAAAGAACTCACAGAAGTACCCAGAAGTTAAATCAGTGTCAGGGCATCCGTCACCTGCCAGGTCCTAAGTTCAAACAGCAGCTCTCAGCATGTCCCACTGTGCTTTTCAGCTTTATCGCCTGCTCTCCCTGTGCTTGACCTGGAGGGGCCGAAACTGAAGCTGATTCCCAGTCCCTAACACCTTTGATGGAGACGTTTTCAGGCTTCAGTATCTCTGCCTTAATTTGTCTTTCCTCTATAAAAACTGACTCAATAAATTAAAGGAGTGACAGCTGGATAAAACCAAGGACAAGAGCTTAGATCTCAAGGCCTCAAACTGGCCCTACAGTTTCTAATCGTTTTAAATTATTTATATGTTTAAAGCAAACAGAAGAGAAAGAGAGGATTTCTACCCAATATTTCATTCCCCAAAGGACCACCACAGCCAGGACTGCACCAGGCAGAAGCCAGGACCCTGGAACTCCACCATGGCCCCCACATCTGTGGCAGGGGTCCAAGAACTTGGACCTTTGTCCACAATCTTCCCCAGTGCAGCAGCAGGACGCTAGATCAGAAGCAGAGCAGCCAGGACTGGGACAAGCACTCTAACATGGGGCACCAGTGCCACAGTGGGCGCCTGACTGGCTGTGCCGCAACATCAGCCTGTTAGTCTCTATTCTGCGCAATGTTTGGCCTGCCTTTACTCTCTGCTTCCTAGCTTACCATGTAAGTGTTCCTTTGCACCAGCTCCACCAGTATGACGGGGCTGAATCTGAAGTAGCCAACACTTCTCTTGACCCTCTGATATGGCATGCTGGCACTGCATGTGGCAGCTCAACGTGCCACCAGCCCTCATAATGTTCATAGCTATGTACACCCCAACACCTTTGCATGAATAGATTGCTCATTAATTGAACACTTGCTGCTTATCTTTCATTTTGGTCAAACGGGAAACACTATAAGACGACAGGCAGTATCTCCTTCACACTTTTGTTTCAGACAAGGCAGGATGTTTCCCACCGACAAGCCCTGCCTGGGCCCACGTTCAGCATTGGAAGGCAGTGGCCGATGGCCCGAGTCCTTGGGGGCTTCAGGCAGCTCGGCTCCAGCCTGCTGGAGTCCCAGCTGCTGGCCTCATTTGGAAGAGTGAACCAGCAGATGCGCACAACCCTACAGCTGTTTCTCCCCCTTTTTGCTGACAATCCACCTTTGAAATAAATACTGGACTTCCAAAAAAATCAAACACATTTTCAGGAGTAAAATCATCCATCCATCAAGGAATCCTATACAACGTGGTGGAAGGCCTGGCCCACTCCTTTTCTACTTTATTCTTCTCTAACAGGCCACCACTGTCTCATTTGCTTCTCAAATGAGCAAACCAGTGGTGCCAGGTTGTGACAGCCTCACAGCACCCATTTAGGTAGGCGGTGAGGGGACAAACATCTTTATAACTAGCATCCTAATGCCAAAGATCGTTAAGTACAATCTTGACTCTCACCGTGGAATCCCAGTAGGACTGAATGCTTTGAAACGTTCTAGATTTTACAGGAGGATCACCCCTTTCGGCCGACTCGCCGCAAAGCCACCTGGGTAGCGGCCGCGGCTGGCGGAGCCGCACATGCGCAGTCTGTCGCCGCTCAGCCCCGCCCTCGGATCCGGGAGAACGAGCGACGCTCCTCCCCGGGGCCTCTGCCGCGCAGGCGCATTGGCGCCGAGCTGCCTCTGGGTCCGGAGCCCGCGGTTTGCGAAGTGGCGCCGGGCCGGGCAGGTGCATCCAGCACGGGGTCGCGGACCCCAAGGGAGACAGCAGCACGGAGGTGCCGACTGTGGCCGAGGGGCCGGGGGCCGCTGGCGGCGTGCCCCTGCCGGGGGCTCCCGGCCCCGCGGCGGCCCCGGCCTCACAGTTCACCCTGCTGGTGATGCAGCCGTACGGGGGCCAGGACGAGGCCGGGTCCGAGGGCGTGCCGAGGCCCACCCAGGCCCCTGGCGGCAAGCCTGTGAGGTACCTGTGTGAGGTCGCGGGGGATGCGGACGAGGAGGTGGGGGAGGACGAGGCGGACCTGCTGGACACGTCGGACCCCCCCGGGGGAGGCGAGAGCACAGCCAGCTTGGAGGATCTGGAGGATGAGGAGGCCCACTCGGGGGGCGAGGGCGGCGGCGGGGCCGGCCGGAGGCGGGGCAGCGGCGGGGCCGGCGCGAGCAAGACCTGCACCTACGAGGGCTGCAGCGAGACGACGAGCCAGGTGGCCAAGCAGCGCAAGCCGTGGATGTGCAAGAAGCACCGCAACAAGATGTACAAGGACAAGTACAAAAAGAAGAAGAGTGACCAGGCCTTGAACTGTGGCGGGGCCGCCTCGGCCGGCAGCTCGGGAAACGTCAAACTAGAGGTATGTGGGACCTTGTCGGGGCTTTAAGGGGGGAGAGAAGGGGTCGAGGAAACCGTACTTGCTGCTGCAAGCTGCTCGGGCCTGCCACCTGCTGCTCCCTGAGTGCCAGGTGGCCCTGGCAGGGCTGGCAGCCCAGAGGGAGTGCCTGTCCAGGGGACCGACTGTACCGTGTTGCATGCTGGTGATAGGTTAATGAATATGGGCTGGGGAGATAGCTGGAGGGTGATTTATCTGAGTGATGGCTGAGTAGTTTATATATGTATAAATGTATATATGTATAAGAATATATATAAGAATATATATATATTTAGTTTATATATATATATATATATAAGAATAGTTGGATAGAGGTAAAAATAGTGTCCTGGTTTTGGGAGAATTGGCATGTTTCAGTTGACCAGATAGAACAGTATTTTGTTCAGGAAAATTGTGTTTCTCATGTGATCAGCAGCTAGAATACCTGGAAGTTAGTGCTACTGATAATGTTTAAGAAACTGATGATGTCTCAAGGTAATGGAGTCATGTTAGGACTGAGTAGTTTTTCATTATCAGTGGCAGGAGATGGCATCATTTTTTTCTCAATAACTTCCAAATTCTGAAAGGTTCCTTTACCAATTGCATCTTTCAGCAGCATTTTGTCCCCCTCCCCCCTTCATCTTTTCCTTTAATCAGGCACAGAACTGTCAGTGTCTCATCTGCAATATGCAAATCACCTCTGAGTTCATCTGTTACAAGTAAACGCACACAGACTCTTTAAAATTCTGGCCTGAAGAGAATTCCACTTGGTACTTTTTGAAATATTGAAACAAGCTAACAAGAAACTTTTTCTGCCTCTCTGACCCACCTGTATCTCTCTATAGATTTTGAAATCCCTCTGAAGAACCCAGATCAAACATGCTGGAGGGAGAGAGAAGGACGATTGCTAAATAAAATCAGGTTCGGACACCTGGCCTGCGTGTTCACAGGGGGTTTTCCCAGTCTCACAGTGGCTGGGCAGGTGGAAGAGCAGACCAGACCTACTAGTTGAAATGCCTACAATTGGAGATTGTTTTGTTAACTGCTAATCTCATTCACCCCAGGAAAGTGCAGATAACCTGCTCTCCATGGTTAAGCAAAGAACTGGATCTTTTGGAGATCGTCCTGCAAGACCTACTCTTTTAGAACAAGTGCTCAATCAGAAAAGACTGGTAAATATCTGTCAATGGATGTTATAGATGTTATATAGATGTTCTAATTATAGATGTCCTGATTGTAAATGAAATTATTTAGATTTTTGAGATTCTAAACACACCGTGGAGCTTCTTAGGTGCTCCCAGCCTGGGAGAGCAGGGGTGTTTTAAGTTCTGTTGGTGAAACCTTGAATGTGTGAGTAGGACAGAATTTGAAAACACAGCTCCTTGTGCCAACTTCTAAAGCCTATGGTATAATGTCTTAATAGAGCCAAGGAGTAATTAGACCAACATTTAGTAGAAATTGCTATTGTAAGTTTGATGGAAGATTACCGCACCTCAGTCAGGAAAGAAAAGGTTTTTCAGTAAATACTAGAGTAATCAGATAATAATTTGAGGATAGAAATGTATTTACTCACATCACATTATTGGTCAGAATTAGTCCTGGGCAGTCTTACTATTCAAACAAGGCAGAATTCAGTCTCTACTGAATCACAAAGGTAAGAACTTTGAGTACATAAAAACAAATGCTGTAGACAGAAAAGGTGGCAAAAATCAAAAGGCAAGATAAGATACAGGAAAAATACTTGTAACAAATATAAAGGATTATGATTGCTTATAGTTGATGTTTTGTTAAATAAAATATTCCTATAATAAAAAAAAACCTTGGCATCAAACATAAACAGAAAAATTAAAAAATTCTATCACTGAGTCATATGGAAATATTCGGTGTCAGGTGAGTGAAGGTGACTTCCGTGGTGATGGCCACGCAGCTCGTGGCATCGTGTGTGTTGGGACAGTGCCTGTGGAGAACAGCTGGACAG
Organism: Ochotona curzoniae; assembly: GCF_017591425.1. NCBI lineage: Eukaryota > Metazoa > Chordata > Mammalia > Lagomorpha > Ochotonidae > Ochotona > Ochotona curzoniae. The sequence continues at coordinate 50,866,065 of NW_024466502.1, read as the reverse complement.
TATTACCAAGTCTTTAAATAGTCTCTTCTTTTGGCTCAGAAATCAAGCCTCGTGTGAAAACACTTGCAGAAAATTAATCCTAAATATGGAGACAGTCTCCACTGGAAAGTTATTGCCAGAAGCATATTTATCAGAGATGGGCAAAATAGTTGGAAGAATTTAAATGTCCAACAGCCTCACCATAGCTAAATAGTTACTTACTGAGATGTTGGGTAGACTTCATACATTTTTAAATCAAACTAATAGGAAATAAGTGTGTATGAAATAATGCACACTATATAGTACAGGAAATTTTAAAATCAATATTTAATGATAATGTATCTGCTTTGTTCCACCTATCTTTTTCAATTCTGGGGGATCTTCTTGCTTTAGGAATTTATATAAACATATTTCTTAAGGATTTATGTATTTTCATCTGAAAGGAGAATTTGCCTAGAGGAGAGACAGAATGCTCTTCCATCTGATATTTCATTCCTGAATTGCCACAACATCCAGAACTGAGCCAACCTGAAGCTAGGTGCTTCTTTCAGGTTTCCCACATGGGTACCAGGCCTCAAGGGCTTGAGCCATCCTCCACTGCTTTCCTAGGCGGTAAGCAGAGAGCTGGATCAGAAGTGGAGCAGTTGGGACACAAACAGGTGCCCATATGGGATGCCGGCTCTTCTAGGTAGAGGATTTACCTATTGAGCCACAATGCCAGCCAGTATATTTCAATAGAACCATAGGAACCATCTTTTATTTATTTGCTATGTGATTGTTATAATGTTTAAAAGTGCTAACTACACAAAATATATTATTTGGGAGCATTTGTATTTCTATTCTGAAATTTTTCATTTAATGCCAATACTGTTTAATTTCTGCATTTATACACACATACCAGTACATACACTTACATTCATTCATATAATTTCTTCATGAGACTTAGTGAATTAATGGGAAAAACATGAATTCTAGTATTAGTTTATATGTTTGCACACTAGTGTTTAACTGTTATTTTCACAAGTTGCCCCTATTTTCCTTGCTGAAATCTTAATCCAGTCTTATACATGGCTATTTGCCCCTGTATATTTCAAGATAATATATTCCTCAGCATTTTTTTTTACAGATTTATTTATTTTTATTGGAAAGGCAGATACACAGAGAGGAGGAGAGAGAGAAAGAAAGATCTTCTGTCCAATGATTCACTCTCCAAGTGGCCGCAACAGCTGGAGCTGAGCCAATCTGAAGCCAGGAGCCAGGAGCTTCCTCCAGGCCTCCCTCGCGGGTACAGGGTCCTAAAGCTTTGGGCCATCCTCGACTGCATTCCCAGGCCACAAGCAGGGAGCTGGATGGGAAGTGGGGCCACCGGGATTAGAACCAGCGCCCTTATGGGATCCTGGTGCATTCAAGATGAGGACTTTAACCTTCATGCTGTCGTGCCAGGCCCTTCCCCAGCATTTTAAAACATTTTAAAATCTGGTAACCTGAGGCTTCACCCACTACTTTTAGGTCTTTGTGTTTTTGCCACATGACAACAAATTTAAAATTAGTTTTGAAGCTTCATTAAGAGTATATCAATACAAGTGTGAATTTGATTCAGGTACGTGTTGTCTGGTACTCATTCTCTGTGAGTTATGCATGAATTAATTGTGTAGTGTGAATGCAGTCTTATCACATAAGAATGTTAATAATTTTTTCTTCTTCCTTTTGAAGTCATTACTGAGAAGTCCAGAAGTGGTGCAGTTCTTACAGACACAGCAGCAACTGTTAAACCAACAAGTCTTGGAGCAAAGACAGCAGCAGTTCCCAGGGGCAGCAGTGTGAGCGGACTTGCCAAGAACAGTCACATACTGGTGTTTTTTTTTTTTTTTATCATATTATAACAGATAAGCATATTTTTGTACTAAAGGTTAATGTAAGACATGCCGGTAGAACTTAAGCATTTTTTGGATAAATGTATGTGTGCATTCGGGGATAAATAAGTGTTGTCCTCTGGGTATCCTTTCGAATCACCTTAAGCTTAAAAAAGTTGGCTTGTCTTTCCAAAGTAATCTTTAATTACAGTGGCTTTTAAAATACATTCTTCTTCAGTTGTTGTTGAAGATAATGAAGCAGTTACTTTCTGTGGAAGTTGTGAAGTTAATATATAATAATCCAGAATCATCCAGCTCAGTGACTCTCATCAAGAGTAACTTGGGAGTGTTTAGGTATGGGTTATAGCTGTCAAAATGACCTTGAAGCTTGCTGGAGGGTGGTGGTCGACTCAAGGGGCAGTTTAATGTGTGGCACAAGAAAATTAAATGTTCAGCAGTGTCTGGTTTAGAGACTAAAAATTATTTCACCCACAATGCCAGCAATGCCCCTCTTAAAACACTGCTAGCCACCGGAGGTGCTGACGTGCAGTTGAGACATCTAGAGTTGGGTTCTCACTCCGCCTTGCTCTGCAGTCGGTGCTGGAGCTCTCGCGAGGTGGCGTATGCTGTGCCTCTCCTAAGGAAAGTGACAGTGTGTGTATCTTAAATCAGTGATGTTCAGTGATCAGGAGAATGTCTTAGTAGAATAAATACATCTATAAAATCGGCTTGTCGGTTTCTTGCTACCTTCCGGTGTTCGCTGTCCGAAGCAAACACTCCTCTGTGGTAACTGGTTAACAGGAGACTTGTATCTCAGCCCATCAATGCCAGGGCAAAATGATTTCTCTTGTATTCATCTTCTCTTAAGGAAAAAAATGGGTCCTGCAAGTAACAATTACACTCTAGCTTTGTTTCTGTATTTTTTTTTTTCAAATTGATCTATTTTACAACTGTATTGTTCCTACGTACTGTTCAAAGAAGGAGGATACTCTGGATAGGTAGTTGTATTTTCTTGTATTTTCTCCTAGGAAAACTTTAAAATGGCAAACCTGCTTGCTAATAAAGACTTGTTACTAACAAAGAGTAACAAGTCAAATGTTAAAAGAGTTTATTCCAGTATTACGATAGTAAATGTGTGTCAAGATGAACTGTGCAAAAATTTGTGAGTTCCTTGGCTTTTAGGCTCTAAAATATATATCACATTTGAAAATCAGTCATAATTTCTAAGAAATACTTCTGGAGAGAATGTTTTTGTTCCGTTTTAAAATATGTTTTATACTCACATATCCGTGCATAAATAATTTGATCAAGTTTTTCATTAAAGTCCATTTTTGTTGACCTCTAGATTGTCTAATTCTTTTTTAAAGATCTATTTCTTTTTATCACAAAGTCAGATAATCAGAGAGGAGGAGAGACAGGAAGATCTCTAGTCCGTTGATTGGCTCCCCAAGCGGCCACAACAGCCTGAGCTGAGCCAATCCGAAGCCAGGAGCACAGAGCCTCCCCTAGGTCTCCCAGGTGGGTGCAAGGTCCAAAGACCCTGGGCCATCTTTAACCACCTTCCCAGTCCACAAGCAGGAAGTTGGATGTAAACCGGGATTAGAACCAGCACCCATATGGGATCCCGGCGCATTTAAGGCGAGGACCTCAGCCACTAGGCTACTGCACTGGGCCCTACCCTACAAATTCTTCAGGCCAGGTGTCCCATAAAGATCTGGATTTTATTTGGGGCTAAGGCTGCTCTACTAAAATGTAGAAGTGATGCTGTGCCAATTCATTTGAAACTAAAGGATGTGTTAAGTACAGATAAAACATGTAGCAAGTTGGAAAAGAAAACTTATAGGTACAGGATGTGGTAAGGGGCTTCAGAATAAAAGTTAGAAGGATACATTCAGGTGGAATAGCTTTTTTCTTCTTTCATAGTAGAATTTCAGTGGAAGACAGAGCCACACAAAGAGCTAATTTTACATAATTCTATGCCAAAGAATCACATTATAAATGGTGTGTGATTGTGTTTATATGAAGAAGTAAAGCAGGTGAAATAATGCTTTCAGGACACAGAAGAGTGGCTGCCCTGGGAAGGAGGTGGCAAAGCTCAGAAAGGGCGCAAGGAGGGGTGGGCATCCTGGAGATGCTCATTGCACTTGCTGGTTGTGCAGGCACATTCTGCTAATCAAAGTTCAGCAAGCTGGGCATTTATAATTTTTATGTGTCCTAGTACGTATCTCGTACTTGAATTCTTTGAATCATTTTTTCAAAGACTCTCTCAGCTACCATCTAGATCTGTCATCTGAATAAACTGTAGCTAATAGGATGTGAAAGGAAATGATTGTAAAACTTCCAGATAGAGCCTTTAAAAAAAGGAGTTGTTAAATTGCTATTTGGGATGCAACATCCCATTTCTTTTTTTATTTTCATTGGAAAGACAGATTTACAGAGAGAAGGGGAGATGGAAATAAAGAGCTTGCATGTGCTGTTTCACTTCTCAGGTGGCCACAACAGCCAGAGCTGAGTTGATCAGGAGCCAGAGCTTCTTCCACGTTTCCCACCCGCGTGCACGGTCCCAAGCACTTGCTTTCCCAGGCCAAAAGCATGGAGACAGATGAAAAGTAGAGCAGCTGGGACACAAACCAGCATCCGTGAGATCCTGACGCTTGACGGGGGAGGATTAGCCAACTGAGCTATTCACTGGGTCTGCCACAGACCTGCCATATTCCATTTCAAAGTGAAAATAACTCTTATAGCACTTTTTAAAACAGAGCCAGGAACCCATTTCTCCTCATCTTCTATCTTGCAACCTGCAATGTCAACAAAGCAAGATTACCCCTGCGCCAGTGCAGGCCATTCGCTGGTGAAGAGGGGACAAGGTGGAGGGAACCTGTGTCCCTGGATGGCTGCAAGGAGCAGAGCTACTACACAGCCTAGCCTGAAATGCCCTGTTATTGGGCTGGGAGAAGAGAAATGCATTGTTTCTGCAATGCTTATGATGTCTACCATGGTAATTCTTACAGCCAGCCAATTGTCTTTCCTAAGTGATATTAAAGGTAAAATGATTGACAAGTAACATTAAAGACTTGGCCTACTGGAAGCCAGGAATTTGTCATGGTGGTTTGCAGTCGTTTGACATAACTTCACTGGGCTCAGTCAACAAGAGAAGTAGGAAAAGTAAATTACAGGTTTGAGGTAGGGTTCCTTTAGTATAAGAAGCGGATGAAGAGATGTTTTTCAAAGAGCACTTTCCATAGTGGAAAATAAGTTCAGGCTGACTAGAGAAGAAATGAAGCAAACAGAGGTTCCAAATGCCTGCGACACTGCTGTCAAAATGCAGGGTGAATGAGAGAGCAGGAAGCCAGTACACTAAGGACTCGAAGAAGTCAGCAGGACGATACATTACAACGAATCAGTGACTGCTCCAATTTTTATTAGGTTTTATAACAAAACATGTTAAAAACTCAGAAGACATGAAACTACTTGGGGCTTAGCTACTGCACCAGCCTAGGACTTCTGCCTGATGAGTTTGGTTTGAAGCGGTTCAATCACTAAGACCAGGATTTAATGCCAGGGAAGTCATCAAGGAGGGCTCCCTAGAGGAAGATGTCCAAAGCAGTATGCTTCAGCTCATCAGCAAGCAGCTGTAGAGCACTGCAAAAACTTGATTAAAAAAGAAATGGCATGAAAGGAAAAGGCAGGAGTAATGAATCCAAACTACCATGGCACAAAAGGAGATAATAACCAGATGCCATTCAGAGGAAGAGCCCTCAGATGGTTTACCAAAAATAGGTATGTCATAGGTAAGCAATTACAGATGGGCAAAGGCAAGAGTTAGAACTAATTTAATGAGACTAAGAATATATAAATGTACATTTACACATACATACAACATTGGGAGCTGCTTCCATAAAGGGGAATTGGGGTACTGGGAGGGTGAGGTGCAGGGTGGGAAGACTGGAAGATAGTCTTTCAGGATGCTTGGCTTTAACCTGCATATATAACCTTTCCAAGAATGTTTTATTTTTCTTAGCATGGGCCATAAAAATCTTGTTGGAAATGGAAAAAAAAATACACCATCCAAAGACAACATGACAAAGTCATACCAATCTTCTCACACTCGATAGTTTTCTAAACAAGAACATATTCTTAATTCACTCTCCAGAACAGTCCTATAATATCGTGCACAATAATTACTACTACGTAGATAGTTATATATGTATTTTAAAGAGTTACTTCATTTTTTTATTGGAAACGCAGATATGCAGAGAGAAGGAGATACGTAAAGAAATCTTCCATCTGCTGGTTCACTCCCCAAGTGGCCATCAGAGGAAAGCTGATCTGAAGCCAGAAGCTTCTTCTGGGTCTCCCACTTAGGTGCAGGGTCCCAAAGCTTTGAGCCATCCTCGACTACTGTCTTAGACCACAAACATGGAGTTGGATGGGAAGTGGAGCAGCCTGGATTAGAACTAGGGCCCGTATGGGATCCCAGCAAGTGCAAAGTGAGGATTTAGCCAGTAGCTATCACGCCAGACTTTAATTATATGTATTTTTAAAAAGGATCTCAACCTGGTATATTTCAAATATCAGCTGATTTCAGATTTCCTGTTACTTTTCCTAGAATTAGAAACGCCAATATGGATATCGTTACATAGTCTTAAGTGTCTTTTGCATAACTCATTGTTACGGAAATTTTATCGCCTTTTAATCAGAATTTCTCTCAGTTTCTAACTCTGGCTAGGAAAATGAATAGAAACACACTATGGTAAGAGATGCTTTGGACACAGTAGGACCTGTGTTCAGACAGAAGGTTATTTGAAAAAAAGCCCAAACTGTCATTTTTTTGGCAGATTAGCCTCACTACTGAAAGTCTATTTTAAATTACTGCTTTTCTGCTAAAAATGTTTTGAAACATTTTCATGAAAATGTTTGACACGTTTAGTAATTAGATGTGTTGATATCAGTTTCCAGGTGAAGGATATGTCCCCCACTCCCACACCTCATCCTTTCCGTAGAATATGTTCCTCCGTCACCCTTCATAGCACACCGTTGGAGATGCACATTTTGGGGTTATCACCTGGCACAGCAGAGTCCATCTTTGCTCTTCATAGCTTTACCCTGGCTACCTAGAGAAGCACACAGCCCTTCAACGCAGCCCAGGAACACAGATGCTGCCTGTAGCTCGGCCTTCGGAGGAACCAGGACTGTGCTGCGTGCAAACAAAAGAGAAAGTCGAGGAAAACATCCAGAAGAAAAGTCATGGCTGGGAGAATTTCCTGCCTGTTTTCCTCCCGTCATTGTCCCTTGTATGAGTCACTGTTCTCAAATTGGAGGCAGCACTAATCAGGTTTTATCCCAGTTGCCTTTGAAAATCTAATAAGAGGCAGGATATATTAATAGTAATGTATTAATTAATATTAAATATTTGCACAAAAATCTATTGTCATTTATTATGGTAACATGATTACAGCCTATTAAACCACCCATGCATACTTGCACTTGACTATCATGCTGATTAAAGTCATCTCCGGAAGGCTGTGGGGGCTGCTGAGGGGATTTGTGACAGTGTTACATCCTTTCAGAAAATGGAGGCACCTGAGTATTAGAGAGACCAATATTTTTCTAAGATTATCTGGAGCTGTTTGTTGGTTATGGAAACTCGGGTTTGCTTTTAAAAGGAAGAGAATGTTGAGCTCTTGCTTCCCAGCTCCTATTATACTTGCAAAGCTGGCCTTCCAAAGTATCCATCATGTGCATCCTGCCTCTCTCATGCTGATAAGTGCACCCCTGTGGCCAGGAAAATGCATCTGACAAAAGCCAAGTTTCTTTCTCTGATTACCTGAGCCCTTTCACTTTCTCTCCCGATGCCCACAGGGTAAATTACCAGTATCTTTTTCACCTCTTTATTGCCAGCCCCAACTAGCAAGTTTGCCTTTTGTTCACTAGTCACAGTCCCTTGCTAGCCTTACATGGAGGATAAAGTCTGTGTACAGTCTCACTTTCCTGTACCAGACTTCCTGCTTTGTTGGCAGTTGCCTGTGGCCAGGCCAATCGTCATCCATTCCTAAGGACGGGGAAAGCTCGCGCTGAAGACGCACAGAGCAATGCCCAGGCTCCACTATGGACAGGAAAGCCACGTGCTTTTTAAGCACATCTCTGGCTGCATGCTGGAAGGCAGATGCTGGGACAAGGTGGTCATGGTGCCAAGTGTGGCAATGGCAGGAACAGCCATGTCCTCAGAGGCCAGTGCTGCCTAACTGACCACACAGTGTCCTTGCTGGGGAATGGAATAGCTCACCTGAGCATTCACACAGGAGGAAGCAGAAATTGATCAGGTCATTCCAAGCAACTAAAACGGCAAGCCTACCCATATGATCTGGGAGAAGGATGTTTCAAGCAGAGATGTCTTAAATATTGTAAGCCAGGAAAGTACTTGGAAACGAAATAGCAACCAAATTGATAACTGTAGGTGCTTTCAACTAGGTGTGCCTGTGTTTTCCAACAAGCAGCTTTTACCTGAGCATTCTTGGTGAGCAAAAATGCAAAGGTGGAGCAGCAACCCAAACACCCGAATAAGGACCATGACTACTATTGGAATTACGTAGTGCACCACCCCTAAGCAAAGCCACAGATTCCACCCTGCCACACACACCTGTTGCCACTGCCACCTATATATGCTATGGTGTGGTGGGTTGGCTGAGCTTAGCTGAGGCTTTCTGGCAGTCATGCTTGTCCTGTGAGGCTGTATTCAGATGGGTCACAGCTGTGACTGGAACCTTCCAGACGGCCTCCCCGTCCTCCAGAGCAGGATGTAACCAACAAGGACCCTTGGTTGAATTCAAGCCACAGTTAGTTTTTGTACTGCTATGAGTACTAGTTTTCAAATGATTAGTCCCTGAGAAAAATGAAGGTTTTTTTTTTTTGCATTTTAAATAGTTGAATAGAATTTAAGAAATATCCGGTGACATGTGAAAATTATATGAAATTAAGTTTCATTGTCCATAAAATTTTATTGCAGTACAGCCACATTCATTTGCTTACATAATATCTATGGTTGCTATTGCACTACAGTGGTAGCGTTGAGTGGTCATGACCATCGCAGAAAACACATGGCCTGCAAAGCTGAAAATATTTACCGTCTGGTCTTTCATGATGCTTGCCTGTCCTTACTCCAGAGCCTCTGTCTACAGACATCACTTTTTCTAGCAGGTCATGCCAAGTTTCTTGCTCCCAAGAGTGACACTTCAAGCAGACAATCCCCCTTGTGCAAACACTGATCATACCTGCGAGCCAAACCAGGTCAGATGGTTAGCCCACACTCTCCGTGGAAGGTCACAAATCCTGGAATGTGTTGTTCGTTTGGAGGTCACTAAAGTGTAATCAACCCATCACGCCCTAGACAGTTGAAAAATCCAGGTTTGGTGGATGGCTGCCATTCCTGATAAGAATTTAGGCTAAGGGTAATGCATGCAATCTAGTAACACTTTATGCTTTAATTCAACAGCTAGTGGCTGTTTCCAGGGAGGAAGACAAATAGAATTGTACTGTAAGTTGAATAAAGCTCCCCAAAGATAGCCGGATACTAAAGGCTCCAGTTGATACAATTAAGGGTCTTGGGTTCTCCTGAATTACCTGGGTAATCACAATGACCATCTAAGGAGAGAGGTAAAAGAAGACTTGACTAAGGAAAAGCAAGTAGATGTGATAACAGAAGCAAGAGGTTTAGAGGGATTCAAGACAAGCACCACCAGTCAGGAAGATACAGAGGGCTGTGCGGTGGTGTAATCGGCTAATTCTGCACCTACAAGTGCTTCCCTTCTGCCTCCCTGATTATGGCCTGGGAAAGCAATAGAGGACAGCCCAAAGCCTTGGGACCCTGCACCCACATGGGGGTCCTGGAAGAGGCTCCTGATTTCTGGCTTCTGATTGGCTCAGCTTTGACCACTGTGGCCATTTGAGAAGTGAACCAGCAGATGAAAGATCTTTCTGTCTCTCTTCTTCTTTCTGTAAATCTGCCATTACAATAAAAATAGATTTTAAAAAGATGACTTCAAAATGCAGGCACCATAAACAAAGGATCGGATCCTCCCCTAAGGCCTCCAGAGAGAAATAACCAGTGCCAGCACCTTGAGACGGGGCCCTGGAGACTGATCTAGGGCCAGCACCTTGAGAGGAGGCACTAGAGACTGATCTAGGACCTCTGGCCTCCAGAACTCTGAGAGCAGAAAAATAAAATGTTATTTTAAATCACCAAGTCTATGGTACATTTTGACAGCACTGGTCATGAATGAATACAAGTCCTGGGAAGGGGAAGGGATAGTGAATCTAACCAGGTTCTAAGCAGCCACTACTTAGAATCTCTTGCTTCTCTTGTGTAAAAGAGAAAATTTAGCTAAGAAAGACCAGTGGTCAACTAGATTTTATGTTATCTTAATTGCAATGGAATGTAAGAGAGATGATTTCATAGTCTTTCAATCAAGTATTTATTTCTCCCAAAGTTAGAACATGTAATATTCATGGTGCAAAGAAATCCCTCTGCTATCCACCCAAAGTTTTCAAATTCAGAGATTTTTCAAATAAAATTTTCCAAAGCCATCAGCAGCATGCCTGGGGCATAATTCAGTGTGTGTGTGTGTGTGTGTGTGTGTGTGTGTGTACAGGTGGCATTCTGTCATGGTTGCTTACTATTTCTTTTTAACTACTAGTCAGCACTAGTGCTTGGATTTGTAACTGTAGATCAAAGAGTCTGTAATCCATGTGTTATTTTAGTATGCAGAACCTTAACCCTTCAAGGCCCTACCTCCTCCTATATCTGTCCTTTAATTTAAGCAATCATTAAAACAGTCCATCGTTCTGTTTTACCTTGGCTCTTTCCACTTCTACTTCTTTTCCCTCAACAAGTTGAAGCAGCCTCCGTAAACTTTTGAAATGAAGCTTCATATTTCCAGACCAGGAGAAAGAGCTGTCTGCTTAGACAACTTTCGTCTGCAAACTCCCTTAGTGGTACTTGATAATGTCATAAACTGCCTTATACAAAAATGAACATTTAACAAGTTATGGCATATGAAAACTTATTTTAAGTAAAGTATATTGCCCCTCAACAGGTATAAATATTGTATCATTATTTTAACATACAAATGATCCCCAGCCTTCTAGAGGGCTATACCTGATTAACTTGTTGGAGGCAGAAAATACCATAAACCCTAACCTAGTGAACATCCCAGATGAGCAATACAGCACACGCTGGTGCAATGGTCATGTTCCTTCATGGTGGTGGTGTGAACTGGGAGCCAAGCTGTTGCTGCTGCCCAGCTTCCTGGCTTCCCAGGAAAGATCCGACCACACACCACTAGCATGTTATGTGTCACTAGCACCCCCATCGTAGTGTAACCAGTTTTGCTGAATGCTATGTCTTTCCTACCATTGCAGTGTCATAAAGTCTTGAGCCAAGTCATGAGTCAGAGACTGTCTATATCTATAAATATTTGTATTGAGACAACTTTTACTTTCCACATTCATACAGGGGCATGCTATTCTTAGCTTGTCTTAAAACAATTCTACCAGGAAAGCCAAATGGATTAACAAATGAATTGTATGATAGGATTATTGCATTTAGCTTGGGAATTAAAGGTATAAAAAGGACAATAGATTAAACTGTACCCTGGCATCAAAACTGGCAAAACCTTTTACCCGTGTTTAGAATTCTTAAAATTGTGCTCAAACATCAATTTCGATAATTCTTGAAGAGTTTTTCTCCTTCCTAAATGGCTTAGAAGCATTGTATCCAAAGGACACACTGCAGATAGGGATGGTTCTGGCAGAAAAACCATGAATGTAATTTTTGTTACAATTGCTCCATGTAACATCTCTGAGTTCTTATCTAACATTTTTATCAGATACAGGCAAACTATAAAATCATCTGATCACAGGGAGGTAAAAATTTTAGAATTGGTTTCTTTTTATTAACTTGATGATGCACCATCAAAGTTTGTTACACTTGCTGTCTTTGCTTGCTCAAATTTGAAAATGAAGTCAGTGTTTAGAAAAAAACTGGTGTGGGGCAGGGGGGCTGCATGATGGCTCAATAGGCTAATCCTACACCTGGAAGTACCAGCATCCCATATGGGCACTGGTTTGTGTCCCAGCTGTTCACTTCCAATATAGCAACCTGCCTGTGGTCTGAGAAAGCAGTGCAGGATGCCTAAAGTATCCTGCATCCATGAAGAAGACCTGGCAGAAGCTCCTGGATTTGGATCTGCTCAGCTCCAGCCACTGTGGCCACTCGGGGAGTGAAACTCATCTGTTTTTATGGCTGAGTAGTATTCTACTGCGTATATGCTTTAACCATTCACCAGTGGCTGGACACTTCTTGGCTATTGCGAACAGTGCTACAGGGTATGTGAGAGTACAGCATCTCTTTAGCACTTCACTTCCCTTGGATAGATCACATGGCAGATCTGTTTTTAATTTTTTGAAGAGCTCCAAGCCATGTTGCATAATGACTAGACTAATTTATATTCCCACCAACAGAATACAAGAGCTCACTTTTCTTCCTATTCCATCAACACGTGTTATCTTTGGTCTTTTGGATAACAGTCAATACAACTGCAAAAAGGGAGTATCTCACTGTAGTTTTGACTTGCATTCCTGATGCTGAGCTTTTTTTTTTCTACACACCTGTTGGCCACTTTTATGTCTTCCTTTGATGAATTATTTAATCTGCTGCCCACCTTAATTGTTTGTGGAGGGTTTTTTTGTTTGCTTGTTTTTGCTATTGTTATTATTAGTCCTTTATCAAATGCATAACTTGGAAACATTTTTCTCTAATCCACAGATTACTTTTTCAGTTGGTTGATGTGCAGAATCCCTTTTTTTTTTGATGAAATCTTGCTTGTTTATTTTTTTTGTCTCTTGGCAACCCCTGCCCATTTAGATGTCCTGAAGCATCTCCCATTTTCCTCTGAAAGCTTCAGTTTCCTGTCTTACTTTTATGTCTTCCATCCATTTTTAGTTGATTTTTGTACATAGAAGGAGGGGCTGTTCATTAAGCTCCTCTGTATATGAACGCCAGTTTTCCCAGAATCATCGCTTTAGAACTGAATGAGACTCAAAGACAAGACGCAATCACTATTCTCCAGAAGCTAAGTTTAAACTGCACCTGAACAGCAATAGCTTGAAACTTCTCTTTCATATTTTAAAGTTCTATAGAATATTTATTTCAAGGGATCCATTGCTTAACATTTTTTTTTTCAAAATTCTGATGAATAGAATGAAAAGGCCAAATAACACGTAAGCGTCAACAGATTTTTCTCCCCTCCATTACAAGGTTGTAGGTTGACTGTCGAATGAAATTTAAATGGAGGGAGGCAATTGAAAATTTACATTTTCAGTGTATTCATGTTTATCCTGGATGTCATCTTAGTTTTTTCTCCTCTTGTCTTCTTTTAGCTTCTTTATAACACTCAAATTTTAGCGATGTGTGGAAATGTACAATAGGGACCAGCACCCCTCTGGCCTATAGTGTTGGCATCTCATATAAATGCTGATTTGACTCCTGGCTGCTCCAGTTCTGATCCAGCTCCCTGCTAATGTGTCTGGGAAAGGAGTCAAAGATGGCCCACGTCTTTGGGTCCCTGTGATCACGTGACACACCGGGAGGAAAGTCTGGCCTTCTGACTTCAGACCAGCGCGGCTCTGGCCACTGTGGCCATTTGGGGAGTGAACCATGGATTGAAAATCTCTCTCTCTTCTCCCCCTCTGTCCCTCCTTCTTTCTGTAAATCTGAATTTCAAGTAAACATAAAGCTTTTTATAAAAGAAATGTACAGTAAAAGTGTTCACTCTTTTTGAACATTAAAATAGTTTAATAATTTGATAATATCTAGAAAAAAAGCTGCACTGTACAGGTGGTTCTTGATTTATAGCGGTTCAACTTGAAATTGTTCAAACTTTATAAAGGTGGGTAAACGGCATGCATTCAGTAAAAATTGTACTATGGGTTTTGATCTTTTCCTGGGCTAGTAGACTGTGTCATTAAGCCATGATGTTAGGTCGTTATACATATTTTCAATATCTAACATTGAACTTATGATGGCTTTATGGGAATGTGACTGCTCCGTGAGCTGAGGCATATTGGTATTTGTCTTCTCTGAAATTACTGAAAACTGGTTTAAGATACCATACTGAATCATTTATTCAAAAATGTTTAGTTCAAAACCACCACCCCATTTCTCTGCAACATGGTGGACTTTAAAAAAATCTTGCTTTCAAATCTGGATGGACTACACGGTGTTAAGGAACTGCAGACAGATTCACGGGCAATCCCTTTAAGAAGCTTGTCAGAAAAGGAACCAGAAGACACTCAGGTGCGGTGTTCTTTATTATAAACAATCAAATAACAGTATTGTGGATTTGAAGGCAAGTTATCTGAATCAAAACACTGCTTTACTCAAATAGAATAGTTCCCTTTTTGTTTGTTTCTTTGCTATTAACGTGGACTAACTTTAACATACACAAGGATTACCTAACTTGTCCTACAGTTCAGCTGTTAAATCTTAACAAGGAAAGAAAAACAATGGAATGCATATTACATTTTGCTTGATTTCTTGAGTAAATATTCCAAATATTCCAGACACATCCAACATTAAGCAGAAGCTTAAAGTCTAACAAGCGATATTTATAAATGCTTTAGTTAATGTGTTGCTGTTACAGAGGTATCCATATAGTTCCACAAAACTTGTCCAAAAAATGAGCTAAGAGACACAGGTACAGTATTCTTTATTATAAACCATGAATAACAGTGTAAGTGCATCAGAAGGATAACTGAAGCCAACTTATTATAACCAGAATCAGATACTTAAATAGAAAGTGTTCCCAGTCTTATAAGACAAGTAAAGGAGATTCTAAATGCTAGCTAGTTGGCCAACTTTTCCTTATTTATCATGAGTATTTAAAAAATAACAAAATGTAAAGTATACATGTTACAGAGTGACATCTTTATGGTTCCAAACACCCACAGCTATTAGTAGACCATCTAGCACAAACAAGTGTTTCACATCTCATTTTCTTAACATGAAACAAAAAAAAAAAAAGAAAGAAAAAGGAAAAAAAACTGGCTTGAATAACACATGACCGATGTCATGGATCTTCTAATCAATCAAAATGTTGCTTTTCTCTAGTTCACAATTATTGTCTGTGGCACCCTCAGCTATGGCACCCTTACTTAGCATGTCAATTTTGCTATTTATGCTGTAGAAGAACACTTGCATTCTTTTGGACCATCTGCTTTAAGGAATGAGTGCTCAGTAACCACATTTAAAATTCTGAAATCAAGTATGTTGCTGCAATTGTTGAGAACTTTTAGCGATAAAAAGCAAGAGAAAGAAATGTGACCGTGTTACAGTCACGCCAAAGGTTCACATCGCATCAGTTCTAGATTCTCTGAATTTCAAAGTTCTCCTGATACAGACCTTCAGTGAGGTATGCTAGGTGTCAATTTTATCATGTATTTCTTGAAGAATTAATTTAGGTACAGTGACATATTGTTCAGATTCCGTAAGGATGCATGAAAATTCAAGGGGTTTAGGTGTTCTGTTGTTTAATGATATTTAGAAGTCACTAGCTCCAGCGAATTCTGTAAAGGTTCAGGAGGGCTGGAGGTGAGTCTGATGGCGGGGTGAAGAAATCAGGAAGCTGTATTTCATCCCTGGAGCTAAGACTGCATGTTCCTGAAGCTCTCCCATGGGTTTGGATTCATCTGAGACTCACCATATTAACGATTTTTCCAAGAAATGGAGAGTCAGGGAGTATCATAAAAAGAGAAGCAAGAAGAAAGGAGAAGTAAAAGCAACTTTCAGATACAGAGGAAAAGGAGCATTTAACCAAGGAACCCATTTCCTGATTAATCAGAAGGGAAAGGAAATAACCATTTTGGAAGAGTATTATTTAAGAAGTCAATTATATTTTTCAAGCAAAAAAAAAAAGTATGTCTTTTGTTCTGTTTTAAAGTTTCAGACGCAAAGGTGTCGCTATGCAGAACTCTCAGCCTTCAAGGACTGGGCTATCTCAACAGAACCTAACATGGCATCTACCAGGCAGAAGTGTGCAATACATAGTTGATGAACTGATAAGCTAGGGGCTTTTCTAAACACTAACTGGGTCACTTGGTTTCAAGACACAATTTTCTATTGTATATATGAAGGCATCTATTCAATAACACTAGTGGTGATGGGAGGTGGGATAGTAGCAGCTCACTCGTGTATCTTTTTCACATGATCAGCTCTACCTTGAGTAGTTTATTGAGAAATGACTACCATGCGCACTAACGGTACAAAGAGCTGAGACAGAACGTGTAAGTGAAGAAACTTCTTGGATTAGGGAAGTACTGTTTGTTACAAGCATGACAGCATCTTAAATGAACATTTTGAAGAGGGTGTGACATACTTCTCCAAGCAACGCAGTGTTTACTAGATGGTAAGTATATAAATATGAAAGTACCTAGACATTTCCTCCATCACCCGAAGAAGAACAAGGACAGGCTTTTAATATCATGGCGCTTTTTAAGGAATGGCCTATAATTAAGTACCACTGTTCTCTCAACACCACACTATAGAGGGTTATAAAATGATTATCGTTTCCCTTGAGACATTATTTCCAAGTAGGAAACTTTAGTTTCTGTTAAGAGAATGTCAGATTTGATCACTTGATATTTTAATCAATAGAGACTCTAATTAGCTCATACATTTGATCTAATAATGTAGGCTTCCTTAATGGCCTTACCACTATTTTTGACATCTGTAAATAGCTAATATTCACCAAGAGGAAAGAAAGTGTGGCCCAAAGAGTGCCCTGACCCAGAGACACTGGTGTGGGAATGTGAGCAGATAGAAGCGTATGCTCCTTTGTCCAGCCCTTTTATTTTATCTGCTTCTCCTCTACACTGGACTGAGAGTCCCTGGTGTCATGGCACACCATGCTATCTCACAGAGCTGAAGGACTGTCTGACATGAACAGCTGGGAGAACAGGAGCCTGATTTCCTAGGTAGAAAGCCAGAGGTGTCTCCTTGGGTGGCTCCTGCACTAGTCCTGGACTTAGATTGTCACCTGGGAACACAGCACATTTCATGCTACTGCCATCTTTACTTTCCCTCATTCAACTCATTTTCACACACACACACACACACACACACACACACACAATGGCAGTCTGAGCAACAGGATCCATCAGGCTGCAAGTTCTTTTCCAGCCACAGCTGAAATCTATTTGAACAAGTACCACGCCTATCAGCAGGCTAGTCCATGTATTTCAGTTGCAACAACATAAAGTTTATACAGCTTGTCTCCCATAATTCAGAATACAAGTTTGATTTTCCAGGGCCGGCAGCACTGCCAGTGAGATTACTGACACCATACGGGTTGGACGGCTTTGTTTTGTCTCCAAACGCTTTTGTGCTGCTGAAACCTGATTTTGCTTTATACACAGTTTCCATGACGTCTCTGTTCAGGTCGTGCAGCGTGCCCTTGATTCTGCCCGCACCCTCCAAACTCCATTGACGCCGTTGCCTTTTATTTGTCTACTCTTATAAGAGAAGCTGCTGCTGCTGCTGCTGCTTGCAGCACAAGCAACAAAAGTCTGCTTTGCTAACTGCAGTGTGCCGGCACTGAGTTAATGAGACAGCACAAAACAAATGGTGATTAAAAACAACAACAAAAAAACAACAACAAACAGTGTACATTATACATATTTACACATGCATGTAGAAACTTCCAGGAGTTGCAAATCTGAAACCATGTAAGCCACTGGCCGCAACAGCATCCCTCCTATGGAAATGGAGTTTTAAGACATGACTGTTAAGACACTGAGGAAATAGGATTATGTGGCGAGCCCATCTGAGTCAGAACTTTATCCAACCACTGCAGTGGCCCGTGAAGATGGATCTCAATCCAGCAGGGGGTGCTCGTGACATCCTGGCGGTGATACTCGGCTCCCCAACCCTGAAAAGCAAGGACAGTACTAAGAGTGACTGTGCCAGACTCCAGGGTCAGTCCCCAAGACCACCAGGCTGAGCTGGGGGAGACGTGGAGCCCATGTCCCCGCGGAGTCCCTGAGGCCTGAGAGGGAATAAGCTGAGTTCTACCTTCCTGTAAGAACAGGGCAATGTGCGTACCCATTAGAAACCCAGGAGGCAACCCAATCCTGTGTGTTTCCTCTGGTCCACAGCTTAAACCCCAGCCTAGAGCTGCTCCAGGGAGGTGCCTGTCTCCTAGGAAATGCTGGAAGTCACTGCCCCTCCCACAGGGGCCAAACCTGACCTCAGGGCCACTGATGTGTGTTGCACAAAACGGTTACTCACTTACAGACTGGCGATCAGATCTGTAAGTAGTAAAGACACACCTGCAGGGCACTCTGCAGGGTTGATTTTCAAAGCTTGCTCCTCCCTCTCCTTCCACTCGGGCTTATTTTGCAGTTTCCCATTTCATTTGTCGAAGACACAGGAAAAAAAAAGGTTGCGCGTGTTTCTCTCTAACTTCCACACTGGCAAGTTACTGCAGACATGAAGGCAGAGGGCAGCTGTTTGGCAGAGTGGTTAAGCTGTTGCTTGGGATGCCCACACCCAAGGGACTGGAGCCCTGGTTCTGCCCCCCAGTTTAGCTTCTTGCTAACAGCACCCTCAAGTAGTTGGGTTCAAATCTCCCTCCTGAGAAACCTGGATTGAGTTCTTGGCTTCAGTCCTAGGCTGTGGTGGGCATTTTGGCAATTAAATTAACAGATGGGAGGTTTCTCTGCTCCTCAAATAATAAATAAATTATTCTTTTTTTTTTTTAAGATTTATTTATGTATTGGAAAGTCAGATAAACAGAGAGGAGGAGAGACAGAGAGGAAGATCTTCCATCCGATGATTCACTTCCCAAGTGAGCATAATGGTCGATGCTGTGCCGATCCAAGCCAGGATCCAGGAACTTTTTCCGGGTATCCCACGTAGGTGCAGGGTCCCAAGGCTTTGGGCCGTCCTTGACTGCTTTCCCAGGCCACAAGCAGGGAGCTGGATGGGAAGTGGAGCTGCCAGGATTAGAACCAGCGTCCATATGGGATCCCGGCGCATTCAAGGCGAGGACTTTAGCCACTAGGCCACACCACCGGGCCCAACAAATAAATTATTCTTAAAAAAACAGAAATAGCCCAAAATACTGACTTTGTTATTAGAAATAGTGATTTTTCTGTATAGCTTTTTTTTTTTTTTAACTGGACTTCAGGGCCTGGTGCAATGGCTCAATCAGCGAATCCTCTCCTTGCATGTGCCAGGATCCCTTATGGGCACCAGTTCGTATCCCAGCTGCTCTCCTTTCCATCCAGCTCTCTCTGCTTGTGGCCTAGGAAAGCGGTAGAGGATGGCTCAAAACCTGGAGACCCTGCAGCCATGTTAGACTCAGAGTTGGCTCCTGGCTTTAGATCTGCTCAGCTTTTAGCCATTCTGGCCATCTGGAGAGTAAACCAGCAGATGCAAGATCTTTCTCTGTCTCTCTCCCTTCCCCTCTTTTAATCTGCCTTTCAAATAGAAGCATTAAATCTTTAGAAAAAAGAAAAACTGGACTTCCATCAACCAGGTTGCCCGGTCACACTTTTACATTTCTGACTATAAATTACACGTGAGCCTTTGGCACCAGGTGGCAGTCTAACCACACACAAGGGTCCCTTCACTCCCGCGTCCTTCCTCTTAACTGCTTCACTCCAGCTTCTCTCTCCATCCTTCCCTTCCCACACCTGCAACTGATGGCCTTATTTTAATGAAAGAAAAAAAAGCAATGAGAAATGAGCATACCCAAGGCACCTGCACTCACTCTCAGAACCTTTCTGGCCTTACTTCCGTGTTTCCAAATAAGCTGGCCCACTCCCCTCTGCGTGAGACCCGCCTGGCTTCCCAGGGACACCATCCAGCAAATCTCCAGATTCCCTCCCATGATTTCTAGCTTCTACCAGCTCAGTTCTGTTGTAGATGAGCCTACTGAGATATCTGCCTTCTTCAAAACACATCACCCGCCCCCACTCCTGACCCCCGATTCCTGATGTGTCAGAAATTTTTTTAAAAACAAAACTAAAAATAGAACACATCACTTAGCTCTACCACCCCCTCAGAACTGCCTTGTGTCTTCAAAAACCAAACTGTTTTCTAGCAAAATCTTTCAAAAGTTGCCCGTAGTGACTGTCTCAATTCCTCTCCTTCTCTCAAACCAATTCTGGCCAGCACTTTATCCACCAAGATGGCCACAAAACTTTGCTTATAAAGAATAAAACAGCTCTTTCTATTGCTACGAGTGATTGGCTCGCACCTTCATTACTCCTGCTCAGTCTTTTCTTTTTCTGGCTTCAAGCACCATGCCTTCCTGGACCTCCTATCACTTCACCGGCTGGTCTTTCTCTTGTCCCTCACTGTTTAATACAGACCTGTCCCAGAGCCTGAGTCTCAGCAACCCTCATCCGGGGTCCCTGCTGAGCTCAGACAGGCTTGCGCTGTCCAAGTCAATCTGCATGCAGACAACTCTCAAATCCGCCTCTCAGGCCAGGCTTTTCTAAACCCAGACTCTTGCATCTAACTGCCTGGCCCCGCATAGACACACTGATGTTCCCAGCATTAAAACCCAGCTCAGCGCCAGCCTCCAAGCCCACTCCACCCACACCTTTTTTCATTGAGGTCAGTAGCTTCACTTTTCTAATTCCTTCTCTTTTTCTTGTATCTTACCGCAACCCCTTCCTCTTCTCCAACTTTCCTGTGGAAGCAGCCATCATCTCTCACCCCAGGACCTGGTCTCCTTACTTCCTACCTTGCCCGCTTAACATTTGTTCTCCACACAGCAACTGAGATCCTTTTCACACAAGTCAGGTGATGGAAACGCTCGGCTCAAGTGCCTGTGGGGGCTCACTGTCCACCTTCTTCCAGTAAAGTCAAGCTCCGCACGGGGGCTCCCAGTTCCCTGAGGCCTCGCTGGTCCCCACTCACACCAGCGCCTGTGGCTTCAAAGTCCCAGGCTCCTCCTCCACTTCCACTGTCAGTTGCCCAGCTATCCCTGTGACCACACCCGTCCTCTCCTTCAAGTCTCTGCCAGCATCACCTCTTCCGCGCAGCCCACCCTGACTGGCCGCCTCCCCTGCCTTGCCCTCCTCCACGTTCTCTGCCCAGTCTAATGCTTTCCTAAGGCTGTGGTTTGTTTCCTGTCCCTCTCTGCTAGCACACTCCTGGGAGGGCAGAGATGGGTGGGTCATCACGGACTTATCTCAGCACCTAACAGCAGCACGTGGGCTGGTACAGCATGAGGGGTTCTCAGTTGAAGGGTTGCTGGTTGTCCGAATAAAAGAGCCTCAGCAGTAAAGATGAGAGATGAGAGGCCTTCCAGGCGATCTGGCCTATCACCCCACCTCCAGGAGCAACCGCTGTTTTTTTTTAAAGGTCCTTGCTATACGAGTAACAGTGGTTTGTTTTCTGTGAGTTGTGTGTTTATATATTTAAATATTACATATATTTTTAAACACATTAAATATATATTACATATATTATATATATAGTGTATATATATAGAGAGAGAGAAAATTGGCACTGGGAAAACAAGATTTCTATGCAAGCTTTTATAGTGATGCTGTCGCCTATGAGATACCAGTATTTCATCCTAATATGAAAAAGGCAAATATAAAAATAAAATAACTGTAGGATTCAAGTGATATTCATCAATAGCAATTTAATGCCCTCTGCTGGCTGAAAGGCAGCAGAACATTTGAAAAGATTTCCAGGGGTTTGTTAACTGCTTCACAATGTAAAAAAAAAAAAAAAAAAAAAAAATCCAAAACAATGCAGTTGAATAAAGCTTTTTTTTTGTCATCATGAAAGAAAAATTGTTTCAAGCAGCATGTTTTTAAAATTTAAAATTGGGAACTTGAATCTTCTTTTTAAAAATAATTTGTAAAATGGATAGAATAAAAATATTGAGTATAGAAAAACAAGACATTGATGATGGCAATTTTAAAGTGCTAATGAAATCTACTGTGAAAAAACATACCATAAGTCAGTGCCAGGTATTGAGATGATGCATTCCAGTGCAAACAGTCTTTCCTAGAGACCCAGGCAGCCTGCTAAACAAGCTCAGATTTTACGAAACTTGAGTGATTTGCAAGTGGGCACAACAGATGAACCAGCAAAGGATGAAACCGAGGCTATCAGATTCAGTGGGCAAAATCCTGGGGTTCAGAACCTTCGTACCTGCCTTAGGAGGATCTAATTTGAGAAATGTAACAAATATTCAGAAAAACAGAACAGACACCAGGGCACCCCCCCTCCAAAAAAAAGGCTCATGGAAAATGAAATTAAAAGATGAATTTTAGGTCCTGGCATGATGGCTCAGTGGTTAAATCCTCCCCTTGCATGCACCAGGATCCCATATAGACACCAGTCCGTGTCCTGGCTGCTCTACTTCCCATCCAGCTCCCTGCCTGTGGCCCGGGAAAGCAGTCGAGGATGGCTCAAAGCCTTGGGACCCTGCACCGGCGTGGGAGACCTGGAAGAGGCTCCTGGCGTCAGATCGGCTCAGTTACAACCATTGCTGTCACTTGGGAAGTAAACAAGCAGATGGCAGATCTTTGTCTCTCCTTCTCTCTGTATAACTGCCTTTCCAATAAAAATAAAATTAATCTTTTTAAAAAATGTAAGTTTTTTAAAGTTTATTTTTGCCTCAAAAACCCCTGAAGTTCATGCATATGAAAGGTCTTCAACAAGTTCATGAAAATGCATGTGGTTAAAAAAAAACTGTGCATAGATTTCAACATTTTTTGCACCAAAATAAACTTGTCTTAACTCCAGTCCTGTGAAATTTTGCATTACTCTCATACTACTTTCTTAGAACTAAGCTCACATACCCTAATGCTTCTATCCTTTGTGTATTTTTAATAGTACTTCATTTGCAATGTTTGTATTGCAGCCAGTTTCCGTCTGTTTTGTACCTTCGCTACATCGCCTCCATTTGCCTTTATGCTCCCTAAGATGAAGGTGAATATTTTATTGAATTGATGTAAATTCCCCAGTGTTTACTGAGATGGGTAGAGATGACAAAATCTCTATAGCAGTTAGTCTTATAAAAACACTATTTTCTTTACCTTCTGCATTAAAAACAATGATCTTGGCTCTTGTTTCCTCCATTGATGATATTTTGTAAAATAAAAATTTTCCTATAATCACATAGCAAGACAGTTCCCACTCTCAGAGATGCTCACCCTGAACACCATTCATAGAACGCTGGAGAGGACTGTTCTCTTCCTGCAATGACTGTAGAACTGCCATTTGTTAATCCCAAAAGCCAGCACTCCTTACCTTCACAAAGCTCATCCGGATGGTACACATCTTTGTTAGCTCATAAACGACCTCAAAGCCATGGTGAACTGACTGAGCAAGCAGCTGAGCAAAGAGCTGGTTGTTGAAGACCTTGAGGCTGCACCCGCTGGGGATCTTGCAGACAGTGGCCGGGTGGAAGCCGTGCTGATAGTTGCAGTTTCGGCTCTGCACAAAGATGCTGCTGTCACTCACGCACTCTGCGTATACCTCTCCCCCGACGTAGTACAAGTGCACACCTGCAGATGCAAGAACAGCGGTCCTGCACACACCGTTTCACACCACTTACCACTCTGAGGTGAGTAAGATGTGTGATCCAGAGTCCATTTAACCACGGAACGCAACCCATATTAATGCCCAGTCCAACAACTAAGGCTCTCATATACTATTCTTTTCATCAACTCTCAATATCATGATTATTTGTCCTTTGAAAATAAAGTTTCAGGGGCAGGCTTTTGGCATAGTTAGTTAAGTTGCTGCTTCGGATGCCAGCATCAGAGTGTCTGGTACATAGCCTGGCTGCTCTACTTACGACCCAGCACCCTGGGAGGTACCAGATGATGGCTCAGGCAACTGGGTCCCCACCATCTGCATGGGAGACCGGGAGTGAGTTCTGAGATTCTAGTTTCAACCTGGCCCAATCCTGGCTATTGAGGCCATTGGGGAGTGAACAAATGGACAGAAGTTTCTCTGTCTGCCTTTAAACAAAACGAATAAATTTAAAAATGAAAAACAGGCAAGCTCTAAAAAATTGTTTGATAAAAACAAAACAAATTAAGTAAGCATTTTTAATTAAAAATTATGACTGAACACAGTAAACATCATGAAAAGGTTACTTAACGGCATACATTACACCTACTTCAAAGGAAACAAAATTTAAGTATTGATTCTCAAAAGTTACAAATCCATTCCTCTTAATATCTCAGAGACCTATTTCATTTGAAAGTTTATCACCCACTATTATAAATTATGTAAATGATGTCTGTTTTTCACTTAGGAGCAGTGAAATTCCCACCACATTCTCAGATTCAGTAATCCAAAACCTTACATGCGAAATATAGTTTATGCATCATTTTAAATCAATTATATTCTTGCAATTAAAGTTAAAAAAAAAAACATTCTGGGACTGTTGTTCATGCTAATTTCATTCCAAGCAAAATTTTAGTCAATCACTTCCCTCTAGAGACATGGGTCTGAAATTCAACATAAATTTATAGCAAGCAGATAGGGTTAGACAGAATGAAGATGCTCTAAGTACCAGAACAATTTTGAAGGAGGAAAAGCAACCTCAAGCACTCGATAAACAATTACAATTATTTATAATAAACACAATCATAAGTACAAGCCTCACGCAGTTAAGGATGTTCATAGAAATGATTCAGAATATACTTCTACTTTGGATTTCTTCCAGCGGAAATAAAGAAAAACTTTTAAAGAACAGAAATACAGACTTCCGTGGCTCCTCAGACCCAACTTTGCATTGCTCTGAATCTAGAGAACATTCTGCTAAAGCTGCCCAGAATCGGACAGGTCCTCCACAGCACTTCAGGCGATTCTGCATTACATGGGACTGCCTTGCCTGCATTTCCCTGCCCTGCAGCCAGTCTTCTTTTCGACAATGTTGAGCGTCAGGTTTTCCAATCGCATCGCCCAGAAGCACCACAGCTTGCATCCTCAGTGCAAGGTTCCCCTGCCCCGCCTGCACTGGCCGGCTTCCCCGCCCTCCTCGCTCAGCCCTGCTCTCCCTTCCCCTTCTAATCTTACATCACATACTCTCCAGAAGTGGAAAAAGAAGTGTCAAAATAAGGGTTTGGTATGTAGAAGGCATTTCTTTAAACAAACAAAAAAAGATTTATTTAAAAGGCAGGCTTAGAGAAGGAGAAGAAAGGGTAGCAGGAAGAGAAGACGAGAGGGAGGGCCAGAGTGACAGACAGATCCTCCATCCACTGGTTTACACCCCAATTGGCTGCAGCTTGGGTCGGGTCAGGTTGAAGCCTGGAGCCTGGAAGTCCATCTTTGTCATCCATGTGGATGGCAGGGGCCCAAGTGCTTGAGCCATCTTCCAGTTTTCTCAGGACATTAATACAGAACTAGATCAGAAGTAGAGCAGCTTAGACTGGAAAATGTGCTCCCTATGGGACACCACCATCACAGGGTAAGTAACACTGAGCCCAGGAAGGCACTTCTGGTAAGTCAGGTAGCTAACAAGCAGAGGGGCTAACGACTGCCAACCCCAAAGCCATTTGTGTCACCCAAACACCAAAACTTTACCTGTGCCAATTCAACTTGGCAGAAGGCTTGGCGTGTACACTTATCATGCAGCTGAGCCTCATACGCACCAGATACTACGACCTCTTCCTGGAGACGACACCACGTGCACTTGTAGCCACAGCTCTGCCCCCTGTGACTCCTCAGCCAAGCCCCGCCCCAAGCTCCACCCCTTATCCTGTAAAGGATGACCTCAGCCTGCCCAGGTGCAGTTCCCCCCAGGAGAACTGAGAACATCCCCTGAGCCCAGCCAGGGAGCTCTCAATCCCCACAACAGCTTTGAGACACTACAGAAAAACGTAATTAAAAAGATAGCTTTAATTTGCTACAAGTTTTTTTTTGCCATGAAAAATACTATTTTTATAAACTGGAAAAATGTGCATTATGAAAGAACTATGCATGGGTATATTAAAAAATTGCCATAAAAATAAACTGACACTCTAAATTCCATTTTTTCTCAAACTTTCCGAAGTACTCTCACATTTGACTTGAATGACCTTCAAATCTATAATCCTACCAGCACCTATTATGTAGAACAGATTTTTGTTATCTGACTTCGGTCTCTATTTAGGGGATGATTTGCAATGCTGTTATGGTGTTATCTGCAACCGCAGTCCACGTCAGCCAGGCTATAAGAACAGGGCAGGTCCTGAGTCAGGAGGGAGCTGAGCCCAGCAGAGGAGACATAGGCAGGGAGCCCAGGTCCCAGGCAGGAGGTAGGTGAGGTGTGGCCGCAGACAGCAGCACCAGAGAAGGAGACCTCCAGGAAAGCTGTTGCACCTGCAGCAAGCTGGCAAGCCCAGACTGTGGGTTAAACCGCTTGGAGCAGGTAGACTGCCGCAAAGTAGAACAGCAGTTCTCCAACTTTAGCTTGCACCAGCATTGTCTGCAGGGCTTATGAAAGCAGATCTTTCCTTCCTATGTCCGGGGTGAGACCCCACAGTTCACATGTCTGATCAAGTCCCTAGGGCAAAACCCAGGCTGACTGAGTCAGCCGCAACTCTGCGGAACCCCTGGATGTAGACATCTGAGCTGAGGTTACAGAACAGTCCCTGGAATGGAAAGGGCCAGATGTTTTACTAACAAATGTCTTCAGAGGAGAGTTTCAAAAGACTCTTTATCCCAGTGTGTTCAGGAATATCAGCACTCTCTCTGTGCTTTTATCTGCACTTCAGAACCACGTGTCCCTGGAGGCTGTTTTGTGTAACATTACTTCACAATGCAACAGGAAAAACAAACATGTGCAGATGGTACTACAGCTTGCTCCATGACAGGTCTCTAGGAAATGCTTGGCAGCGATATCACATCTATGGCTGTAATAATATATGACAGAAAAATACTAACGATAGTCATTGAGAAGCTTGAGATAAATAAGTGGAAAACACAGTTATTAAGGCTCTAGCTTCTCACAGCTCTTGGAAATGGAGATAAACACCCCCAGAGAAGATACTTCCCGAAGTGGCACACAGACCCAGGCAGTGTGGTCCTCAGGCAAGGTCCGCCCATATCCCTAACCGCACTCCCACTGTGCCTTCCTCTTTGAAAGGTGAAGTAACAGAGAGAGAGTGGGGAGGAGGAAGGCAAGGATGAGGGAGATGAGACAGAACCTCCATCCAATTGTTCACTTCCCAAATGGCCCCAAGGACCAGTGCTGGACCAAGGTAAAGCCAGAGGCCTGGGACTCCATTCCAGGTCTCCCATGTGGGTGGAAGAGACCCAGTACTTGAGCCATGGCCACTTTCCCAGGTGTGTTACCAGAGAGCTGGATTGGAAGCAGCGAGGTGTCCAACAGGGGCTCCGACACGAGGAGGGCGGTGGCGCAGGACATAGCTTTACATGCTGAGCCACAGTGCCACCTTCCCTCCCACAAATCCACTTTTGAATGAAGTTGGAAAGTTGGGGAGTCTGAGGCAAGCTGGTGGGATTTTGGTCTCGGGGGTCCTCTTCTGTTAAGGCTGCTGAGAGCACTCCCATGCTCTGGAATCTACTCACAGTCAGAGCAGGAAGTGGGTGTCCCTAACTGCGAGGAATGTACAGAGATTCTGGGAACTACAACCAGAGAACGCAGAGGTCACTGTATCCCTGCTTGCTCAGAGCCTCTGCTGCCCCTCCACTCTCCTTAGCAAAATAACAAGCTCATCCTTAGCAGCAGAGCTCAATATCTTCTCTCGGGCTTGTATTGATCTCTTTCTTGTCTCCACGGCTTTCTCTTCTGCCCTGCTATTTTAAAATCTGGCTGATTATCGGAGACATCCAGAGCTTTAAAACATACACATACACACACACACACACACACACACACACACACACACACACACACACACGCTCATTTGGGGCAGGCAGTGGGCACAGTGATTAGGACACTGCTTGGGATATAACACCCCATACCTGGGTTCAAGTTGGGGCTCTGCTGCTAATCCCAGCTTCCTGCTAACATGCCTGCTGGGAAGTGGCAGACCATCGCTCAAATGGCTGACTGTCTGCCAGCCACATGGGGCAGATCTTGACTGCGTTTTGGGCTCCTGGCCTTGGCCTGATCTAGCTGTAGCTGTTCAGAACATTTGGGGAAATGAATCAGCAGGTAGAAAAACAATCTCTCTCTCTCTTTTTTTTTTTTTTATCATTCTCTCTCTCTCTCCCTCTGTTTCTTAATGGTATTTAAGACTACTCCTTGAATAGTTAGATATACACTTGGGCAAACAGAAGAAGTCTGAAATTTGCTTTAAGATTTCTGGTAAACACATTGAAGCTGGAAAGATGAAAAGGGACAACACAGCAGGTGAGTCACTCCTGACGTCAGAACACAGATATGAAGACTTGTTATGTTACTCTGCATCTCTGTGCATGATTGGAATTTTCCACCATGAAGCACGTGTTAATATATGGTCAACATGTAATAGTATGAAAGTGGTTTTTCCCAGACTCGACATGAGGACCTGGGTCAGAGGACAGAAACGGGTCCTCCTGAGGACCGTGTCTATAGATGCACACTGCACAAGTCCAGGGTTCATCTCACTGTTCTCCAAGGTTTCTATCATTATTACAATACCTTCCAGCAGGTGGCCGTAATTTCACTCGAGGAAGGGATACCTTTTTCTACTTTAGACAGTTACCTCTGGGCAGGCAGGTTGATTCCTCCAATTTCTACTTGAGGGCTAATTATTCCTTCTGGATAATATGTTGAAGAAGCAGTTTGGGACCAAATGTATCATGCTAAATGTCCCATCACTGCCAGGGACACACCTGGCCCTTCTGCCTGGGTACTACTGTCTTGCCTTTCTCTTATCAATGTTCCCCCAAACAGATATTAAGAAAAATTATCTCCCCCCCAAATACCCCCGAGGGGCTGATGTAGTGGTTCAACAGGTTAATCATACACTTGCAAGCACTGGCACCCCATTTCAGTTCTGGTTCTAGTCCCAGCTGCTCCACTTCCCATCCAGCTCCCTGCTTATGACCTGGGAAAGCAGTGAAGGGCAGCCCAAAGCCTTGGGACCCTGAACCCGTGTGGAAGACCCAGAAGCTCCTAGATCCTGGCTTCAAATCAGATCATCTCCGGCTACTGTGATCATTGGGAAAGTGAAGAAGCAGACGGAATATCTGCCTCTCCTCTTTGTAAACCACCTTTTCAAATAAAAAATAACCAATTTTTTTTTTTAGAAGTTCTTGAGGCAACCAAGATCTCAGCCAGAATACAGCATTAATTCTACAACTGCTGACTTTCTTTTCTTTGCTCATCTGATTTCTTCATCAGAACACAGCTTATTCTCTGGTCTAACCTGGCTCCTCTTAACCCCAATTTTTTACTCAGTCGTCCCTGGCCCCAGCAGCTCTCCACAGCACTGTGTGTTTACAACACGTGCGCTCATCTCTAGTCCAGCACGGCCTTAGGGGCAGTGACAGTGGAGCAAACCATCCTCACATGGACAAGAAGGTCTTCTCTAGAACACCGAGAAAATAGACACTGAAAAATCAGCCACAAATCCACGGCCCAGAAGCAACGAAAGCTAGCATCTGTCACGTATCTTTCCATGCGCCGTGTGCACGTCAAGAAAAACCAGCATCGCACTCAGTAGGATATCTTTAAGCTTTCTGTGTTCATATAGTAAATCATGTGATACTAAGTATATTGCCAGATTCAGCTTAACGTCTGACATAGCATGACATCCTCTGTTAGCATACTTTCTAGGGTTCACTTATTTAAAGAGGAGAAACCTTACAGATGATCAAAGGCAGGATGGAAGGGATGTGTGAAAAAGGGAAATGGAATCCCTCGGGAAAGGAAGTGATCCACAGAACAGCTGCCAAGTGCACATGCCCCTCTGCGGGCACTGAGAAGCCAAACCCTGGCATCGGGACAAGTCCTTCCATAAGACTGCAAGAAGTACTAGCATTCCACAAGACACGAGAGATGCAAATAAAGAGTCACAAAAAAGCTGAAAAAGTAATTGTAAAAACAACTTTATTCAGTCTTGATTTGCCTCCATCTAAGTTCTACATGTGGCGTTAATGTCTCAGGCATTGTCATAATTATTTACCTTCTTTTCCCATGAAGAGAAGAACAGATATCAGTCAGAAAAACACAATCTTTCTACACCTGCAAAGAGAAATCAGCATGCCTTGCTTAGATGTCATCTCCTACCCAATTCCCAGGACCAGCCCACGGGGAGAGGTCACAGATGTAAACTAAGTTACACCAGATACCTCAGGTGCTCAGAAAACACCGTACCACTGACGATGACTTTATTAAGTCACAAACTTCTAGGAAACACAATCCCTCCTTCAAGCCCTACGTTCCTGCAGTTGAATCAAAGCTCTGCTTTGTCTATTTGGAAAATGAGGACTTCTTGAAAGCCAGTCTGTAAAAGCAAGCAGATATTTTTCCTCCAAATTTCTAGGCTAGGATGCTACTCCCCCGTCAGTAGAAGTGCCCCCTTCACTTTGTTCCTTGCAACTTCACATCAGTATTTCATGCCGGTGGCTCTCCTGATTTTTTTCTATAAAGACTGTTGGAAAACTCCCCTGGAGGTGCCAGCTCTGTGCAACTCTCACAGCAGTTCTATGCTTCTAGCATGACACTTGGGCAAGAAAAACACAAACTCTAATTTCCAGCTTCAAATTATTGTCAAATTTCAGCACTGTACATGTCAGCAGCCCCTTCTTTCAACTGTTTTATCATTGATGGTGTAGCATGCGTACCTTCCTCCCATACTGATTTAACTCTGCACACAAGGCACCACAAAGGATGCCAAGGGAAAAAAGGCAGGAGCTTCTGGACCCTGCAGGACATGGGGAGTGACTGGGTCTGACACGGAACCATGGGTGTGAAGCCCTGGTTTCACTTGAATGACCACAGGTAAGCTACTGCACTCTCTCAGCTTCAGTTGTTTAGTCTGTAGAGTAAGAGTAACAAAAGGATTAGAAATAACAGGTGCAAGTGCATGCTGGGGGGCCGTACATATCTTAGGGAATCAATGGGGCTCCCTATGACCATCATCACCATCATCTTCGGTGTTATTTAGTACGTCACTGAAAAGACTTCAAGTGGCTTGTCCAGCTTTCAAGAAAGAAGATGGGAAGATTCTACATTACAACTCAGTGTTCCAGATTTAGCCAATTTCTCTGACACTTCTAGTGCTAACTTCTTAGTAGCTATTTAAAGCTATTAAGACTCTTTATGGCACAAAGTAACAGGTCCAGTTCCCTTGGCACCAGTTAACTGTTGCATCTCAGTCCCCTCAGCTTACAGTGCACCCCAGTGAATGCAGAGCTGGGTGAATCTGTACAAAGCGTCACTACCACAGAAAACACAACTCCAAGCACAGATGTCGGAGGTAATCCATCAAGGCGTGGAGGGAGGTACCCTTTTTTCACTGCTACATCCCTAATGTCCACTCTAGCTAAACAACTGTGAGATGGGTGCACAACACTGAAGTCTGTCTCTCTTGCTTGCTATCCCTGGGGTGCATTCTGCAGCCACAGAAGTGACACTGCTCAGAATCAGTTCATCCAGGGTAGGACTCACAGGAGACTGAAGCCTATTGCTCTAGAATATTCCAAGCCATAATTTCTCTTCTATGTTTTGTGGCTTCTCTTATAGCTCCGCTAGAAAGAATCAACTTATTATATTTTTCTTACTATAGTAATTCTTAAACAGCTTTCTAAGAAAAGTGTGACTTTGTCTCGGAGGACAATGGAAACCAAAGCACCTGTTCATCCACGTGAACAAGGAGGCAGGTGTTTGCCACCAGCTCTGGGCACTGGTGCTCACATAGTTCCTTAATCCCTGGGGTCAGCTCTCCTCGAACAGGACAATCCTCCATGTCCTTATCAGGAGCATCTTGAACAAGCTAGACAGGTGTTCCACACACCTTAATATTGTCATTCTATCTTTGACTTCGCCAGAACCCAGCCTAATGCAAAGCGGTCTGCAGACTCTGACCCTCATGCCCACCAGCCAATAGTCCTTGTGCAATGTGCTTGTATGCTGGCACTGGGGGCCACACCAGAGTCCCTCCAAGGTCACTTCCTAGTAAAGCCCTCCTAGAGAAGTTGAAGAGTTCAGTCAAAGTGAGAGCATCATGTCTTTTGAGGAATGGTTCTGTTTCTCCTCTTGGGATGAAAATGACCTTGCAGAATGTGCTCCCCTTTCTGCCCTCCCTGTCGGGAAACCTAAATGAAGACCAGCGTCATCACACCAACCCTTATGGATGACACACTAGGGTCTGTTCTTTCCCCGCAGTTGCTATTTTTTTTTTTTCATTTCCCATTTCATTTGCCAGGGTTCCTGCCACTGTGGAGAGAGAGACACTGTAAATAAGCATGGACATCAAGAGTCAGCATCAGTGAACGAATCCAATCCCATTTCAGACCAATGTCCTGTACCTTCGCTACAACAGGGCAATGGGCAGGCAGCTTCCAAAGAATGTTAGAAGGGATCACCAAGTGAAATAACAAACATCTCAAAAACTTGACAGAAAAGGCTCAAGGCTACCTTCCTAAGGAGGTATAAGTGCTAGATGTGGACAGACAGCAGCAAATGACAATGAAGGGCCTTAACCCTTGGGACTCACAAGCATCAGTGATTCAGACAGAAAAGAAATTAAAGCTCAACAGGGCCTCACACCCAGCTGGGAGTTACTACCATTGCCCGCTTCGCTGATGTGAGATGTGAAACCATCAGCAGTCACAGACCATCCCGACAACTGCCGGGACAGCTCCAATTCCCTCCCAGGGCTTCCACTCACCAACGCTGCTTGGAAAGTAGTCACTATTACCTAACTTCTCAGTCTAATAGAACTACAATTAATCACACTGCCAGAGTTCTTCTTGTGCATCAATCATTCATTTATAGGAAGGGTTAAGCAATGTAAAAACAATGCATGTTGCTTTCATTCAATAACATGACCACACAATCATGTTTATCACCTTGCTTTGCCAACAGCCCCCGTGCCGGCCTCCAGGAGATGCTCTGTGGCATCCAAAGCCGAGAACCCAGGTCTGAGGAGCAGACCATATGCTCCCACCAGGGCAAAGCCCAATCATCCCCAGGGTTGGGGGAGAGGGAGAGTCCTGCCACCCTGGAGAAGGAAGGCCAGGGCAGGGCTGGCCTCCAGCTCCGCGTGTCAGCTCAGAGGGCTACCCAGTGAACTTCCCTCAGTCTCTTACCCTTTCCTATGTGTCTTCTGGTGTTTTCTATCGTGGAGTTTCGGTTTACATTAGAAAGGAGTCCAAGACAGAATCTGTTCCTGTTGTTGGAGGGGTCTGTGAAGCCGTCGATGAGCACGCTGCGAGAGGAGGCCTGGAACGTCTCCCCCACTCGGTTATTCAGTTCGTAGTAGGCCACTGAGCACCAGTGCTGGGGCTCCTCGTAGCAAACAGGCCGGAAGTCTGAAAGAAAGGGACCCAGAGGACAGCAGCACAAGGCGCAGTTAGAGAGCTGGCTGCAAAACCAGGCTGGCTGCCTTGTGACCGTATAAAACCTGCCACTTGGCGGCGAGCACCACCTGTAGTGAGGTGGCTGCACATCTGTACACATCTACCAGGAAAACACAACAGGAACTGATCGATGGAAAGAACCACCCCTAAAGCCAACATCGCTGGCAGGAAGCTGGAGGGCAGCTCACCTTTACATGTGAAAGTAAGCACACTGCTGTCACAGGGCCATGCAGAATCCCTGCGGCCACAAGTAGGACTCTCTCACGAGCTTGGGTGTGACAATAATAATCTTGGGGAGGAGGGAGCAGGGGTGATACAGCATTGTGATACAGTGAGTTAGGCTGTCACTTACAATGTCAGCTCCTACAGGAGCTGGTTTGAGTTCCTGGCTGCTACACTTTTAACCCAGCTCCCTGCTAATGGCCTGGGAACGTAGCAGAAGAGGCACAAGCCTGCAACCCACATAGACCTGGCTAGAGTTACAGCTCTCTGCTTCAGCTTGGCCCAGTCCTGGCTTAGCAGACATTTGGAAAGTGAGCTGGCAGATACAAGATCTCTCTCACTCTCTCTCTCTGTGTCTCTCTCTCTGTCACTCTACCTTTCAAATAAATAGAATAAACCTTAAAAAAAAGAAGAAGAAGAAAAGAAAATGAGGCATAGGTTAGAGGTTAGCAGGAATTGGGGAAGGGACCAATGAAGAGTTACTGCTTAACGGGCATAATTTCTGTTTGGTGACATAAGAAAAAATTTTGCAAATAATAATGGTCACCGTCTTATAATGCTATAACTGTACTTAATACTATTGGACTGTAAAATGGCTAGAATGACAAACTTTATCATATTTTGCCACAACACAAAAAGTTAATGCAATATATGAAGAATGATTGAACTGTATATTGAATTTTATTGCATGAGGCTACTTCAAAAAACTAGTGGAAAGTAGAATTACAAGTTTATTTTATTTTGTTTTATTTTAAAAGATTTATTTAATTATTTATTTATTTATTGGGAAGTCAGATATACAGAGAGGAGGAGAGATAGAGGGGAAGAGCTTCCGTCTGATGAATCACTCCCCAAGTGACCACAACGGCTGGTGCTGCACCGATCCGAAGCCGGGAACCCAGAACCTCCTCTGGGTCTCCCACGTGGGTACAGCGTCCCAAAGCTCCGGGCTGTCCTCGACTGCCTTCCCAGGCCACAAGCAGGTAGCTGCATGGGAGGTGGGGCTGCCGGGATAGAACCAGCGCCCATATGGGATCCTGGTGCGTTCAAGGTGAGGACTTTAGCCACTAGGCCACGCCACCGGGCCCACAAGTTTATTTTAGTATAAAAATTTTGAGGGCACAAATTTTTATTTATGACACGCAAAGAATACATATTATTTTTTTAAAAATTGCATGGATTTCGTTTTTATTGCAACAATACAGACTTCTCGTTTTAATTCCATTTTCCAAAAGCTTTTTGAAGGATCCTCTCACATACAAATTGCAATTAAATAAATCTATTAAAATACTAGGATCTGAACCTGTTCATCTCAGTAGTTCCTTTGTCTTACCTATTATTCTGCTTATTCTAGTTAGCATTTTGCTATTTATTAGTTAGAAAATAATTAGAGTCTTTGAAATACAAAGAGCCGTGCCTTCCATGGGAAGCTACCTGGCTTCTTTTACTTGTACTTCACGGGTGGGGAGTCGAGGAAGAGAAGAAAAAGCACATCAACCTGTGAATGTAACTATAGCAGGAAAACGGGCCAGACAGGAAATCATGGCATAGAAGTGTGCTATGTAAACATGTATTTTACAA
Organism: Ochotona curzoniae; assembly: GCF_017591425.1. Taxonomy (NCBI): domain Eukaryota; kingdom Metazoa; phylum Chordata; class Mammalia; order Lagomorpha; family Ochotonidae; genus Ochotona; species Ochotona curzoniae. Next base: position 50,830,869 of record NW_024466502.1, on the reverse strand, counting down.
CATAATTATCCTGTCCCTTCACTGTGGCTCTGCCCTCGAATGACTTCTCTCCCTGCCCTGGTCACCCTTCTTGGTGAACTTGGCCACTTGTGAGGCTGCATGCACCTGCTCACCTCTGTGCAACGGCCCCCAAGCTTGCAGCCAGCCTCCCAGCCAACTCCCCCGCCTTCACTTCACTCCCTTCTAACTCCACACACTTTAGTACACGTCCTCATACCCCAGGCTCTCTCACCCTAGGTTACATCTGTGCCACCATTCTTGGCAGCCTCTGCCTCTTGAAGGTCAGAACCCAGTAATTTCATCCCCGCTGCACCCCAAACATGGCACAGTGCCAGGCACTCAGTTATTTCTTACCACGTCGATAAAATCCATTTTCTACAGTCCTGAGTGGCATGCCCATGTCCCAAATGCCCAATTTAGGTACTCAATAAGCAACTAATGGGCAACTACTGAGCTTCAGGCTCTGTGCTGGGACACAGAGAAGACTCACAATGTAACGGCAGGAACAGACACACAAGGATTTTATATGTGCATGTGTATATAAAATACATTGTGTGTGTGTATATAAACACATATGTATATCTAAAGCATGGAACCCATGAGCAGGGATCTACATGCAATTTGCTGAAATGATAACAAAGCAACAGTAAATAACTCAAAGGGAAGCAGCAACTCCTTTTTCATCTTCCCACACTGCATGGGTCCTTAAGGGCAAGAACCACCTTTGTTTCCCCTTTTAACAACATACAATAACAGCCTATTATATGTTATCTGTGAAACACATGGACACGTGAAAGTAACTGTCTCTAGCTTCTTCCTTTGCCTTCCTCAAACTTTTTAAGTCCAGCAGCTGTGGAAGACTTTGTTCCGGTTGCTGTCCTGGCTTCATAGGGCTTTAAAAAAGGCCCAAGGGCTGAGGACAGCCAGGGGCTCACCCTGTGTGCCCCTGAAGTGACTCCGGTGTCTGCTAAAGACAGCGTTTCCCTACAACTGTTGCAAGAGCGAACCTGAGGCCACGCCTAATGTTCCTCCACGGTGCCTGCCCTCAGGCCAAGCCCTCCTGCTGGGGTTAGAGATGCATCTTCACAATTCTTTCTACTGTCTTAAAAAAAAAAAAATCCTTGGAAATTCTTGCTGCTCAAAGGCATGCAATGTTGCAGAGCTTTCGGGGAGTGAGGACCAGAAACTAGAGCAAAACCGTGTCATAGCTCCATGGAAACTGCACCAGGCTGGGCAGGCTCCAACGGGGGGCCCACAGCCCAATGGTATGCAAACTGCAAAGCACGAAATGAATATCAATTGAGATGAGTTCAGATCACCCACCACGGATAATTGTGCTGGGTTGTACTTTCCCACAGATGGTAGCTCTTACTAACCTGAGTGCTGATACGGGCTGTCGGGCTCTGCAGGACTTCCCGGGGAGTGGGGGTAGCTGGCGGTGCAGGGGGACTGCAAGAACATGTGGCTGGGCGAGGGTGGGGGTGCAGAGCACGGAGGCTGCTGGAAGGAGTCCGGGTAGGTGGCATTGTGCGGCATGAGCGGCTCGCTGTGCAGGGAGGCGCTGCGGAACTTGGCCAGCAGGCTGAGCTGGGGGTTATATTCACTGTGCCGGGGCACTAGGACTGGAGGCAGCACTAGGAGAAGAAGAGACAAAAGAGTGAATTGCAGTCAAGTTCAGGGGTACAGAACGCAATGCACATCCACTTCCTGATGACAACGCCGCTCTTTGCTTTGGGAACGACCCCTCTGCTGTCCTGGATGGTCCCATATCCACACAAGAGGCGAGGGTTGCCCATTGCCCTGCTCAGAGCCACGTGCACCTGCAGTAATCCGTCACAATTCCTGAAAGAGTTCCCGGAGGCTCTTTTGAATGTCAGCACTCTAAAGACTACCCATTCCATCCCACCTTGCAAATGAGCTGTTCTAAAGTTGGCCTTCGGGAGACCGGACTGCTTACATCTGCCTTTCATTCTGCCAATAGTCTTCCTAATGTAAAAAATCGGTTTCTGTTGCTTGTAATGAAACCTTAAGTGATATCTAAAATATGTTTTCCTTCAGAGGCCATGCTGAATTATTTAGCTGGGCAGCCTGGATTTCAGGCTCAGCAGTGCTACTGGAATCAAAAGAAAAGCTGTTCGTTCTTACAGAAAGATTTAAAGGTAACTCACAGAAGGTTATTAAGTAAAATACAATCGCTGAACAATAGTGACAATGAGCAAGTCAAAGAGACCAGCCATGAGAACAGCGACACCCCGCGTGTTATTGCTGTGCTCCACTCTTGCAGAAAAGAAATGACCATTCCTGATCTTGATTTTATACAGAATCTAGAAATGGATTCTAGCTCTCAAGGGCAAGCTTTGCCGGGCACTCGGAGTTTGGGGTGACTTTCAAAGTGTTTGTTGTCCAGCTGACACAGGGCACCCCACAAGAGTGGCTGGCATACTTCCTGTGATTTCTATAAGCTGTCCAGGCAGAAGTAGAGAAAACAATGGGGGGGAAGGCTTTGGCAAAAATAAATAAATAAATAAATAAATAAATAAATAAATAAATAAATAACAGAAGAAATTCCTAGAGCTGACAAAACAAAAAGGTCTAGGTTTCCAGATGCAAAAGAGCCGCAGGGCGCAGAGGTCAGCAAATGAGAAGCGATGCAGAACTCTCGGAGCCCTCCACCAACTCCGGATCACTGTCACAGCTGCCAGAGGATCACTTCAAAGTCACCTACCGAAAACAGTATCAGCTTCCCACCCTGAGCCCGAGGATCAGCCAGTTCTTCCCTCCAAGTTTCACAACAGAAACCAGCAATCTAAACTATCAACAACAGTGAGCTAAAATATAAACATCAAGGAATGAAGCAAAGAAGGAGGAGGGTGAGGCTAAAAGCAGCTAAGTCATCATCTTCCATCTTCCATGTTAGCAAATCAGTGAAATCACCCCAGAGAGACCAGTTTGCAAGCATGTATCACTGAACTCCCCTCGGACACCTTCAGAATGTTTAGTAATCATGTAAGGAAATGGCACAAGAACAAAGCAAGAAATGGTTCAAAAAACTGTTTCTGGAGATGGGTGGGTTACCCTAGCTTCTAACGACACCACTGATTCATTAACACGTGCAAATGTTGATAGACACTAACAAAAATTGTTCTAAAATAACTCTTGAAAACTAAAATCCAGGGCCCAGCGCAGTAGCTTAGTGCCAAAAGCTCTTGTCTTGAACGTGCCAGAATCCCATATGGGCACCGGTTTATGTCCTGGTAGCCACACTTCACAACCACCTTCCCTGCTTGTGGCCTGGGAAAGAAGTGGAGGACGGCCCAAAGCCTTGGGACCCTGCACCCCTGGGGAGATGCGGAAGAAGCTCCTTGGCTTCAAATCAGCTCAGCTCAAGACATTACAGCCACCTGGGAACTGAACCAGCATATGAAAGATCTTCCTCTCTGTCTCTCCTTCTCTCTGTATATCTGCCTTCCCAGTAAAAAAAAAAAATTAATGTAGAAATAAATGTTTTAGAATGAACAAATGATAGCAACAGTAATACAAAAGCAGTAACCATATCACAAAGTCTATTATTTACCTTTTAATAAAACACATTCATCTCTCTTGTTTTCAACAAGAAACAAATGTCAGTTCAAAGGGTAAGAAATAAAAGGGTAAGAAAAAGTTTTAAGCTAAAACATCTACAGGTTAGTGGCAGACAACCAAATGACTTCTTCACCTTCACAAACTAGGATTTGTGCACACTGACTCACAGCATCTCTAACAATCCAGGAACATTCAACATTAGCACACAAAAGCGACACAGTGGCATGCCACCACGTTGCCTGCACAACACTGAAGGACGATCAAGATGACCTGCATCGTGTAGTCAGAAATGAGGCACTGCTGCCACAAGCAACACACCACCGCGCTCAATAACACTTGTTCATCACAATGTTGCCACACACACCTTATTGATGAAGAAGAATTTGAACAACTCCTGTGGCTTTAGACATCTACAGTGTTTTCCTAACCTGGCACTGCCCTGGCAATACAGACTTTTACTCCTAATGCCTGCAGATCTGCGACACCAAGAGAAAAGCAAAGGTATGTTGTTCTTGGTTGTGAAAAACATCGTGACACTCTGCTTGTACCTGCGTAAAACCAAAGGCAGTGAAGGAAAGAAGAGATGGTTTTCTCTTCCTCATTGTCTGCCTCACTATTGCAGCTGCTTTAGGTTTAGCTGGATAGCAGTTTTAAATGCTTTCCTGGTCATTATATTTTCTTTCCACACCTCAAATGCAGTTCGACGGAAGGAGTTTAATTTATGCTACCTACAGAATGCAACTGTGCTTGGAATCAGGGTCTCTGGTCCTCCCTCAGATACCCAAATCCGCAGATGCTGAAGGCCCTTCTATAACATGGCCTGGCACTTGCACACAACCTATGCTTATTTTTCTGCCTGCTTCAAATCATCTCCAGATTACTCAAAATGCCTAACAATGTGAACTAAAAATACCATGAACATTGCTGCTACACTACAGTCTTCGGGGAATCAGACAAATCTGTGTATGTTCAGGATAGATACATTAAAAAAAATAGTTTCACTTTGCACTTGGTTCAATATGCAAAAGTTAAAACCTGTGGCTTAGTGGTGCACCTGCCCGCCTCCCTACATCCCTTCTTTTACTTTTTTTTTCTCATATACCTCTTCTTTACATCTCAGTGCTGCACTGGGGCAGATAACAGGAGCTCCCGGTGTGTGGGGATGCCAAGCCACGCTGAATACAACATCTGTCCCCCTTTTTATAAAAGGCAAATGCCTTGGATATACAGGTTGAATATCCCCTATCTGAAATGTTTCAGAGCAGAAATCTTTCAGACTGAATTTTTTTTCTGATTTGAAAATATGTGCATAGTTTTTTTTTTTTACAGGTTGAGCATTCCTAATCCAAAAGTCTAAAATCCAAACTGCTCCAACATTCAAATGTTTTTAGTGCAAGCTCAAATTTTAGAGCATTTCAGATACCAAATTTTAAAATTTATTTTTAAGTTATTTTTTGAAAGATTTACAGACAGGAGAATCAGAGACAGAAAGGAAGAGATCTTTCATTAGCTCATTCATTTCCCAAAAGGTTGCAATGGCCGGAGCTGGACCAGTCCAGAGCTGGGGACCAGGAGCTTCTTTTGGATCTCCCACGCAGGTGCAGAGTAAACAATGGTCGGGGCTCAGACTACGAGGAGCCGAGCACTGAAACAGAAAGTGTTCCCAAACTTATAATGGCAGTTTGACAGAGTAAATTTTACGTATACCTAAATAAGTAATTTTAAAACTTGTATTCTTTTTCTATTGTTTTGTCTTATTAATTAATCTGGATTGTACAGTTACTCATTTGAAACAAAATCTAGCTTGATGGCTGAAGAAGTACTGAAACAGACGACGGAAGTGGATGCGTGAATGAAAAAGTCAGAACGCAACCTTCAGTGTACCTAAAACAAAGGTCAAAAAATGAGAGCTCGCAGGCAAATGTTGTTTAACATTCACATTTACACTATCCTTAAAATATTTACTTTGAACATGACTACATAAATAGATACAAAACCTATTTCTTCTACTTAAAAAATGAGGTCTGGATCTTAAAAAAAAAATACTGTAGTTTAAATACTGCCTTAAATTAATATGATCTTTGCTCATTTTCCATTCTAGACATTCAAACCCAAAACATGATGCTAGGAAATCTGCCGTATGCAAATTTCTAAGACCAAAATGTCCTAAAAAATACTGTGTAACTTAGAAGACTAAAATATCAAACAGCTCTTTAAAGTTTAGCTTTCAAATATTCAAAAGGAATCCCAGATATTTTACAAGGGAATACCTACATCCTCCAAGTTCACCATTCAGGAAGAGAGAAATGATTTCTTAGTGAACATCCTTCCATTTTTATATATTCTGGGTGCTTAGAATAACTAAAATTTGTTGAGCTAAAAGAGGAAATCAAGTCATTTTTGTCATAAACTCATATTTCAGGTATGCAAAGGGTCTAAAGGGAAGCAGTAAGGAAGAATGCAAAGACCTCCATGACTGAGGGAAAATCCATCAGATTTGCCAAGAATGTGAGACTTCCTAAACTCCATCTCCCTGAGTCTTGGCCTGTAGGTGCAGCGGTTGTGAGCAGATGGTAAGTACCGGGCTGTCTGAGAGGTCACCTGGTGAGACTGACACAGGCTGAACGAATCACTTAGTCAACACTGCACAAAGGGACAGCGAACCCTTGGGCCACTACCTGGACAGCATTTGGTTGGACAAGGGCAATTGCCCTGAGCTGATGGTTCAGCCCTTTGGTTTCTTGGAAAGGGTCAGATGGCCAATCCAAAGTGCCTATAAAATCTGTGTTCTTGCCCAGAGGGTGACACTAAGACTGAATCTAGTGAGAACTGCAGTAAAACTGTTGAGTCAATGTGAAGCAATACAGATAAACACATCTTCTCCCAAAAGGGAGATGCGAGAATGGGATGGGACAAGGCGTGTGAGATCTAGAGTTAAAGAACGGTACTTTCCCATATGTAAGTACAGTAGTTTCCATGAGTTCAGGAAGTCACTCTAGACTCCACTGAGGCTCAGCTGTCAGTCTTTGCCCAGTTCCCACTGTTTTCAGTCCTGGGATGACTTATAGCAAATCCTTAGTTGGTTGTTAACAGCCCCAGATGAGCTATTTTCCACTTGCCTGAACTTCAGGAAAGTGACAGTTAAAAATCCATCTACAGTTTAGTTCAAGACAATTCTGTTCAACTCGGTTATATGTGTGTGAAAGGGGGAGATGAGCTATTTCTTTCTTTTTTTTTTTTTCTTTAACAGCTAATCGTTATCAAGGTTACTTTTAAACTACCACAGGTTCTAAGAAATAGAAAAAAAAAAAAAAAACGATGATTCTTCCCAAATACAGTAAAAAAGCATTTCATTTTTCAAGATCTCACAAAATTTACATGTGTACTGAATGAAAAATGATTTTCTAGATTTTTCTGACTACCAGGGTTTGGATGACTTTCCCAAAGTTGAATCAATCCCTCTCTCTCTTTCTATCTCACTCTCAGAGGTCTCCAGCCCTCTCCCCATCTTTTGGGAGGACCCTCACCTTGAACACAAACCCACACGCGGTCAAGAAGACGTACCTGGGGTCTCCACCCTGCGGTAGTGGTAAGGGTTGATGCACACTTCCTTCTGCTTGGAACCGAATGGGAACTCGCAGCACTCCAGTGGCTTCAGCTCGTGGTGGGACTGGAGATCCGGCCAGCGCCACACGCGGCAATAAATCACGTGGGGCAGCCCCTTGCGGTGCGACACCTGCAGCCGCCCATCCAGGGATCGGGGGATGGTGACGCACCTGCTGGGCTGTCCCGGGCAGCTGAGGGCCCGCTCCAGCTCGTCCATGGCTCCTTTCTTCTTCTTGAGTTTCTTCACCAGAGAGTCCACGGCCTTCTCCGCCCACTTCTCCTCCTCATCTCCTTGCTTCCAGCCAAGCAGCCTCTTCACTGCGGGGCTGGTGAAGGAGAAGAGGGAGCTGATGGGGGTGCTGGAGTGCATAAGCGGGGACCTCGGGTGTCCAGAGCACAAGGAAACCAGATCCAGGGCCCTTCACGGGAGAGGAGGCCCTCAGGCAGCCGGCGGCAGGTATCTCTCCTGGAGTGTCATGGGTACAAATCTGTCTTGCCTTCCAGAAGCAACTGTGATGGATTCCAGGCGAGAAGAGTGCTGACCTCCGAAGCGTCTGAATGGACTGTCAACCCTGAAAGACAAGACTGCATTCACTTCTCTCACTTCCATTCACTTCAGCAGGGCCCCTGTTACCAAAAGTTACCAATGGAGAGAGAAATGGGAAAACAGCCGATGAATGCCTGAATTTTCAAACTCTCATCGGGCTTTGACCCTGACCTCTCCTTCATCACCAATATCCGGGTCTTGGTCGTTCTTTCAATGTCTTAAAACACTTGTCCCCCTGTCTCCATCTCCAGTGACAGCCAAGGCACCTGCACTTCACCCCTCACCTGGTCACTGCAAACCCCTCCATAGTAACTTCTCTTCTTTCTGAATTTGAATCCACCTTCTGCCAGAAATACCTCTTACTAAATCATATTCCTTCTAAAGAAATTACAGATACACAGCAGTGGGGTGACCGCAGTTCGCAATGACATATACCCTCCTGCATGAAGAACTAGGGAGAGGAGCTGGCGGGTTCCAAACACAAAGAAGAGAAAAGCAGACAGAAGGGCTGACTGCCTGACTTGATCCACTTAAGTCGCGTGCACGTACTGAAGTACTCACTGCTGTCCAGACACATGTACAAGCAGGACATGCCAACCAAAACCTTTTTAGAAATTAAAGAAGGAATGACATGACTTCTTGTTTTTCCCAGGACAAACCTCTCCACTTGGGTTTCTAGGCCCCCATAAGCTTCCCTTAACAAACTCATTCCTCTTTCTTACTTTCAGGTTTTGCAAATAACTCACTGTCATGAATACACACATGCCGACGAAAAGGAGAAACGTCAGGAATGCTAATAGTCTCCCCACACGGGGGAAGCTACGCGTCACATAATGTTCACAGGACTGCGATTCTCAAAGGGTCCTCCAAAGATCTCTGGGAAGTCCCTGAGACCCCCCCATCCACCGTGGGGAAGAGAACTATAGGGTCCTTTCTTCTCCAACTACACATCTGTGGGAGCTGAATCCTGGTCACACACTTCAGCCATACAAACACTGTACGCAGCGGCAGATACGAAAATCCAAGTGGCATCTATTAAGCCAGGTACTGAACAGATCCACAAAAATACGAAACAAGGAAAGTCTCCTAATCTTTTTTGAAATAGGGCCCTTTAAATTAAAAAAAATCTCTATGTTGACTTGCAATGGGCATATTATTTTTAATAAATTTTTTTATGCATCAGTTTTAATTCCTAAAATGGTCCAGACTGATAGATACCACTCGCATAAGCAAAGGTATCTGGAATTCTCAAGAGGAGTGTTTTTTTTTCTTTTTTTTTTAGAAAAACCATTTATTTGAAAAGCAGAGAGACAACAGAGAAAGACAGGAAGAGGTCTCCTTTCTGCTGATTCACTCCCCAAAATGGAAACAAGAGCCAGGGTGGGCAAGGCTGAAGCCTGGAGCCAAATACCCATGCCATCTCCTGCTATCTTCCAGTATGCACATTAGCAAGAAGCCAGACTTAAGGTCTGAGCCGGGACACAAACCCAGGCACTTGGATATGGGATGTGGGCGCCTGAAGTGGCCCTGCCCACTGCGCCAAACATCTGCCCCCTCCATCATGTTTAAAACAGGAAATGGTCCTAGGACCAAAAAGCTCAAGAATTGCTTTGCTAGAAGTTATATGTAGTAAAATGTACATCACACATTTGTAATTTTGCCTCTTAGGGCAAATCTGTTGTTTATCTTTCTTTTTTCAGACATTCTTTGTCCGTTACTCAATAGTCCCATTTAAATGTCCTGAAGCAGAAATGCATGTCTTGTCTGTGAAATAGCTGGCTCAAACAAAACTTTCTCCTTCTCCCAGATTTGAGAAACTGCTCCCTCATTGTTTTAAGTGGCTATTGGTAAAATTTGGAGCAAGCAGATTCATTTTAGTAACTTGGAATCGATCTAGCGCAGAATCTCCAACAACTGCTTGTTTAATATGCATTAAGTATATTTTTCTCCTTGACTTCCCCAGGAAGAAAGTGGCACCTTTCTGAGTCCATTAATACAAATTTGTTTTGGACAAAGATGCCGTGTCAACTTGGCCATGGTGACAGTACCTCTTCCAATGGTGTCAGCCTGGTTACACAAACATCGAGGACGTCTAATAAGTGTAAAGCCACACATCATGTTCATCCCCATATGGATTTTATTTAGGCTCAGGCAGAGGTAAACTATGATGAAAAGGAGAGTTGAGGGCTCAGGGCTGTTCTTTTTCACTTGGCAGTTTGACTTAGGCCCGGTTTTGTTTGGAAAGGTTGGTTTTGTGGCTTAACAATCGCGAGTTTATAAAGTAGAGTTAAGTCACTGTTTCAGCTTCTGTTTATTCAATCCAGACAGGCTGCCTTAAAGCCATGCTTGGACGAGGTCAAGAGGTCCGAGGAGGAGAAGCAGCAAAACACAGAAGAACTGGAGCCCCCCAAAAACCCAAGGATTCTGCTTAGTTTTACACAGGATTTGTTATTAGTAAACTGAGGCATAAATCTTTTCGCTGAGGTCAGTGCTAGAGAAAAACTTTGATAAAAACGTTCAGCAGAGTTCAATTAAATATACTTTTGAAAACACGGTGCCCAAACCAAAACACTAGGTTTGGTTTGGTTTTATTCTGTTATTTCTTCTCTGCAAATGACATGCAAGATCAATTCAATGTAACAGAATACAAAGTATTAGGTGCACACCATTGGAGGGCAGCTGAAAAGGAAAGAGTGCAACAGCATGCCTAACAATTTCACTAGAACCTTTCACTCCGAGGTATATCCAGAAGGTGTGTGTATGGGTGCATGGATTCAGGGACACAATGCAAAACCTATTTGTGTCTCCATGCTCGGATTGGTGACTCCAGCCACCTAGTGCACGTGGTGAGCTGTCCCCGGGCCTGCCTGGGTTCCAGGGGCTGCTCCCTTCGGGGTGAGTACACCTAGGAGGGAAGTCTCGGGGGTTGGGCAGGCCTGGGGCCCACCAGCTGCCCTCATTGAGCAGTGAATGGGATTGGGGAGGGTCGCAACCTTGGGCCTGGGGCTTGAAACTTCCAGCAGCCTGCCGGCTGCTGCTGGGTGCCAGGCCAGGCTGTCTCCATGCTCTGGGGTTTTGTTTCTTTGAATTGCTGCTTAGGTAGCTCCACGTTGAACCCACTGTGCTTCTGGGATCTGAATCAATCCTAAAGATTCCCAGTGACAGCAACTTATCCTTTGAAGAACTTGTAACGCTGACCACCGAACACCAGTCCATGCAAAAGCTAAGGCTCGGGGCTTCTCTAGCAGGATCATATCCTATTACCTCACATGATGATGGATCAGGAGACAGGTCACATTAGGCAGAGCCATGACATTAGCTAGCACTCAAGAGAACCATATCCAGGGGTAGATTCTGCGAGGAATGTGTGGGCCAAACCCTGTGGAAATTCTAGCCCCACGGGTTCTCTCAAGAGTTGGGGTGGTGATGGACTAAGCTAGTTGTGACCAAGGAGCCTGCCATCAACCACAGATAGGGCCCAGCGTGGTGGCACAGTGGTTAAGGTCCTCACCTTGCAAGCCCGGGATCCTATATGGGCGCCGGTTCTAGTCCCAGCAGCCCCACTTCCCATCCAGCTCCCTGCCTGTGGCCCAGGAAAGCAGTCGAGGATGGCCCAAAGCTTTGGGACCCTGCACCCGCATGGGAGACCCGGAAGAGGCTCCTGGCTTCGGATCAGCACAGCATTGGCTGTTGCGCCCACTTGGGGAGTGAATCACTGGACGGAAGACCTTCCTCTCTGTCTCTCCTCTCTGTATATCTGCCTTTCCAATAAAAATAAAATAAATCTTAAAAAAAAAAAACACAGGTAAAGGAACTGCCAACAGTCTGGACTGGTCAAGGCAGCAGCACCCAAATGTGCATCCTGAATAGGGTGTGGGGTGGGCTGAGCTGCAACGTTCACCAGCTCATACAAGGTCAAATGGAAGGCTAGACTTCGCCAGGACCTGGCCTAAAACCCAATGGCATGTATGAGAACTGGGTCTGGGAGTGGATCAAGTGGAGGAACTTGGGAAACTCCCTTGGCGAGTCATAGCTCCCACTGGTGAACACATGGTCCAGACCTGGGGGTCAGACAAGCTGCGCAAAGCAGCTAAAACATCTGGCCAATATGTGAATTGGTAATGGAACGGGGTGTATCAGGCAGGACTGAGCAAACCTTAACCCATAAGCAAAACCAGAAATCAGGATAGAGCACAGGTCATGCAGAGCTAGACTCTTGCACCTACTGGTCTGTTGTGAGCCAGGGACACTAAGCCACAGTGTCTAAGGCAGGGGTTGGGACAGGTGAGGGGCTGAGCCAAGCTGAGTCAGAGCAACCACTGGCATGCGTGCGATCTATGGCTGGGAACAGGCCCGGTTGGGATGCTAAGGGAACACCTTAAGCTGGGTTAAGGTTCCCACCAAAAGGCGTGTGGGCTGGAATGGGGACTTCATTCTGGTCTGGATATGACTGTAGTCTCCCGTGGCACAAGTGTGGACTGGGACTGGATGCACCAAGCCGGGCCAGACTCCAACACTATCTGGTGTTCTGTAGGACCAGGGTAGCTGTGGGAAGGACTAGGGTAGGTCTCAACCCCTACTGAGCCATGTGTGAGCTGTATGTGGGTTGGACGAGCTGTAGCTGGGCTGAAACATTCGCAAGAACCAGTTTGGGTTGAAGGCCAGTCAGGAAAAAAACACTGTACCTGCTAGGACTGGAGGTGAACTGAGTAGGGCTGGCTCATGGACCCACTGGTATGCGCGAAATCTGGCATTGGGAGAGTTTCTGATGGAGGAGCCTGGGCAACTCCTCTGGCAGGACACAGATCCTGCAGGTAAGCGCAAGAAGCATGATAGGAAACAGCCCAGAACAGGCCATGGAAAGTTTCCCACTGGCACACATTTGGCATGGGTTGGGGGCAGACCAGGCTGAATCAGTTCATGTCATCCACTGGCAAATCGAGCACCAGAACAGAGTGTGGGTCGAGCCAGGTTCAGTTGCGACAAAAACCAGTACACGATACAGAATGCCAAGGTAAGGTTGCCTGTACTGAATGTGACCGTAGCGCCCAACCAGCACATGTGAGAACCAGGAAGGGAGGGGGCGAAGGCAGCAGGGGGACTATGGGGCGGGGGAGTTCCCTTGCTGGACAGCTACTCCCACTGGAGAGCGTGAGCTGGGATGGGGACAGACCAGACTAGGCAGGGCTACAACACATGTGGGCCTCATGTGGACTAGATCAGGGAAAAGCCAGGCTGGGCTGGTTATTCCTACTGGTGCAATCTACAGTTAGAGTGGGTGAGGATTGTTGGGGCTTAGCCACAGCATCAGCTGGCAGAAGCTGGCTTTGGGGGCTAATTCTCTCAAGTTAAACAACAGAACCACCTGGAGAGTGCATGATCCGGGAGTGGGAGAGGCCTGGGCGGGAAACAGTGGGCTCCTCCCTCTTGTGTTTTCATCCCCCACAGAAGGGCACAAAAACTAGGACAGGGGTTGGGGTGGCTAGACAGAGAGACACCCAACAACATTCGTGAGGACTGGATAGCTGAGCTGGTTAGATGGAACTAAGCTTTAATACCCATTGACATATACAAGAGCAGAATGGGATTTGGGACAGACTGGACTAGTCTGCTACATATACTGGCAAACTAGGGTAGGGGGCGGGCCTGGTAGGGGTTATTTTGAGTCACTCCAACTAGGCTGCAGCTCCCACTGGTTTATGTGAGTGCCAAGTGTGTGCTGGGCAGAACCAGGTTGGACTGCAACACCCATTGGTTCCAGTGGAAGCTGGGGCTGGAAGCAGAATCAACCCAGCTGATCGGGGCAATGGACTGAGCCGGGCCCTGTACCTGCTAGTACATACAAGAATCTGGTCTGGGAACACCTCAAAGTTTCTTTGGGGATCTCCCCAGTCGAACTGCCGGACTCAGAACCCTAACCATGAAAAGACAGAAGACAGAACAGGTCAATCAACCACCTCTGCTATATGTTGGCAGCGAAATGCTGGACAAACAGAGACTATGATGGACTGTGTCAATCACTGGATTCTTTAATGACCTTATTGTGCTTGGAGTGGCGAGAATGGCAGCAATTCATAACTGATGAACTATCAAACCACTTGAGCAAAAATCTCAGAACACGCCCCACATCTGGGACCTGGTGTGGGTGGGAGATTGGGTGGGGCTTCTCTCTTAATATCCCCCTTTACCTTAGATACATGAAGGAAATAATATGGAAATAATAGTCTCACCCACTTTCCTGTAGCCCTTAAACCTTTTATCCCAATTAACTATGTAAAGATGGTCAAAAATGTAACAATAATTAAAAAAAAAAGACCTATTTGCTATCATGGCTCATCATCAGCAAATGTTGGGGGTGGGCATTTAGCTTAGTAGCATAGATGCCCACATCTCAAGGGTACTTAGGCTCAATATCGGCTCTGACCCCAAGTCCAGCTTCCTGTTAATGCAGATTCTGTGGGCTAATGCTTGGGATTCAGGGGGACTAAGTTCCTGTGCCCAACATAGGAGCCCCAGCTTGAGTCCCTAAATCCCAGCTCCAGCACCTGTCAGACCTAACTGTGGTGGGTATCAGGGGGAATATTCAGGGGGTGGAAGAACCGCTCCCCCATCCCCCGCACCTCTCTTATTGAATAACACTTCCTCAAAAGTTGGAAAAGGAAGGCTGGCATGGTAGCCTAGTGGCTAGAGTCCTTGCCTTGAACACACCAGGATTCCATATGGGCACCATTTCTAATCCCGGCAGCCCTGTTTCCCATCCAGCTCCCTGCTTGTGGCCTGGGAAAGCAGTCTAGGATGGCCCAAAGCCCTGGGACCCTATACCTGCATGGGAGACCTGGAGGAGGCTCCAGGCTCCTGGCTTCAGATTGGCTCAGCTCCAGCCATTGCGGCTGCTTGGGGAGTGAATTGTCGGACAAATCCTCCTCTCTGTCTCTCCTCCTCTCTGTATATTTGCCTTCCAATAAAAATAAATAAATCTTCTAAAAAAAATTGGAAAAGTGCTGCTACTCCACACCTCTCCTCAAACTGTTCAGGCCTGAGTTCTATGTTGGCGAGCAACTGTCTGGGCTACAATCCTTCTCTGTCTTTTGGGCAAATCCCACCTCATCTGGAACCTAGAGTCTGGAAAGCTTGGCTCTGTGGGAGCTGACCTCACAGCCGCGCCACAGTCGTCACTGGAGCTTCACAGTGGCTCCAGAACCACGACTTTACTGCTGCAAGACCAGCTCCTGTCCCAGTAAACGGACGCCCTTGCCCTGGAGACCCCGCAGAGCTACATTTAGCATCACAAATGATAAACACCACATTCAGAACAGTGCACTCTGGGCAGGACAGAATGAGTGCAGAAAACATCAAAACTAAAACTTAAGACTGACAAGTGGGCATGTGGATGTGCATGATATTTCATTCTATACTTGTCTGTACGTTAGAATGAAACACCTTGAAAGATGAATATATTTAGGGGTGGGAGGGTGAAGATCTTTTAGCTGAATCCAGAAACTTCTAGAAAGAGTCCTGAGAAGAAACCTCAGAATTAAATCGAACCTCAATAAGCAACTAACTTAGTGGACTGGGTCATTTCCTAAGTTGGTTGGTTTTATGTTTTGTTTTGGCACAGCTCTGTCCTGCCTTTGTAAGAGAACTATGGCTCCTGGTCACAGATCAACTGTGTGATCTCAGGCAAGTGTTGGAGTCTCTCTGGACCTAGAATTTTCCCCATTTGCCGATCAAGGCAGGGTCCAGTGTCCTGGTGAGGGTCGGGCAGGGGCTGGTTCCACGATCTATGGGTGCGGGCTGACGGTGCCAGCCAGTTGCTGATGGTGCCACATAGCTCACCCCTGTCTAGTCTGGAACCAAGACCTTCATTCCTGTCCCCAGTGCCCACCGCAGAGTGCAGGACAAACTCATGCCCTAACTTCCACAGCCATCACCAACCCGACACACATCATCCACCAACACGAAACAATCCACTCTTTGCTCTCCAGTTGCCCCCATTTTTCTAGTGTTTCTTACTCCAAAGGAGTAAGAGTGGAAACCACCCATGCAGGTGTTCCTGTGTCTGAGGCCACGTGTTGCTGTGTCACCTGGTGCCCATCACCCCCTGAACTTGACAAACACCTTCTGCTGACCAGCAGAGTGCCCCTTCTTTGGGCACTGAGAACAAAAACCCTGGGGTTTGCCATTCTGTGGCTCGCGCATGGCCTGCCTCACACACTTGGAGCATACACACAGTTCTAACGTCTGTTTTTGAAAAACAAGTCTTCCAACAAGCTGAGCAAAGAAGCAAGAACAGTTTCCCATCTTCCAGGTTTTTTTTTCTTTTAATAAACAAGGCCACTCAAAAAGCATAGCAGTGCTGACCACATGCACGCACCATGTGCATAATTCCACAATAACAAACACTGGGCCCAGTGAGAGAGACACAGGCTTTCCTTTTTACTTTCATTTTTAAGTTGTCCATTTAAATTTAGCCCTATGATCAGTTATTGAAGATTATTTCCACTCAATTGGTCTCCTTGGAAGAGGTCTTTCGTCCTGAAGAAAATTAGATTTAAAAAAATCCTGTTGAAGATAGATCTGTCAGTGAGTGGCCAGAGAATGTTTAAGCCTAGGGCGCACACAGCCTGTGGTCTGTGTGTGGTCACTGTGGCCAGGAGGGCTCCAGCCCCTACCAGAAGGCCCCAGCAAGGGACTCCGGAGCCCCTCTTCTAGCAGGCAAGCACCTGCCCTCCAAACCACCACCCCAACAGAACATCACTGTGTAATCTCATGATGCTGGTTTTGTTTTAATTTTCCACATGCACCCACAGTAATTTGTAGCCGTTGTTTAAGTACAAGGATATGGGACCGGGGTGGCAGAATAGTAGATAAAGTCATCCGTGCTAAACATGCCAGTTAGATAATGGCTTATGCCCCCGCTGCCCCACTTCTAAATCAGCTCCCTGCTGATGGCCTGGAAAGCAGTGAAAGCTGGGCAACCCATGTGGCATAGACCTAGACAAAGCTCCTGGCTCTTGGCTTCAGCCCGGCACTTCCCTGGCCATGGTGGCCATATGGGGAGTGAACCAGTGGTACAAAATCTCTCTCTTTCACTCTCTGTTAACTCTTTCAAATAAATAAATATATATGTTAAAATAAAAGTGTAAGGATAGTTCCAAAAGTCCCTGGAGAGGCAGGCATTGAGCTAACAAGTTAAGACATCAATTAAGATGCCCATGTCCCCTACTGGAGTAGTTGTGTTCGAATCCTGGCTCCAGTTACTTACTCCTTACTCCAAAGTCTGTTCATGCAGACTTTGGGAAGCAACAGGGATAGCTGAAGTAATGTGGGTTCCTGTCACTCACGCAGACCTCTGCTGGGTTTCTGGCTCCTGAGTTCAGCCTGGTCCATTCTTATCCACTTGGGAAATGAGCCAGCAGAGAGGTCTCACTTCCTCCAACAAATCATTTTGTTAAAGTTTTATGTCCCCTGACCCCAGATATAGGGGGGGAAATGATGATATTAGAGTGGAAACAATGATATTACCCACTTTCCTGTAGCCTTAACTCTTTGTACCCTAATCAACTAAGTAAGATTATTTAAAAAAACAGTTTCATGGAAAATGGAATTAAAAGATAAGCTTATTTTGGTGCAAAACCCATGCCTACAAAGGCTCTTCAAAAAGATGATGAAAAATGCAAACTATAAAAACACTATGAATAGCTTTAAAAATAGTTTGCACTGGGCCCTGTGCAATATAGCCTAGTGGCTAAAGTCCTTGCCTTGAACACACCAGGATCCTATATGGGCACCATTTCTAATCCCAGCATCCCTGCTTCCCATCCAGCTCCCTGCTTGAGGCCTGGCAAAGCATTCAAGAACAGCCCAAAGCCTTGGGACCCTACACCTGCATCGAAGATCTGGAGGAGGCCCCTGGCTCCTAGCTTTGGATTGGCTCAGCTCTGGCCATTGCAGCCGCTTGGGGAGTAAATTGTCGGACAGAGGATCTTTCTGATTCTCTTCCTCCCTGTATATCTGCCTTGTCTACCCTCAATAGGCCTGATTTCATCTGTATATCTGTATATCTGCCTTTCCAAGTAAATAAATCTTAAAAAAAAAATAGTTTGTACTAAAATAAGGCTGTTTGTTAATTCGATTTTTCCACACTTTAAAATACTCTTGCATACCTTGGTATTTTCTCTACAAATTAGTTTAGTAACCAAACTTAGGACTTGAACATTTACTGAAAGAATACGTATCCCTGTCAAGCTCACTGTTTTCTTCACTACTTTTACGTAACTTTCTGTGCACCAGTAATTAATACAGCTTTCAAGTTAAAAAAAAATCAGGTTTAAAAGAACATCTATCTAGAAACAGTGGATATCACCTTTCTAATGACTGCACATGGTTGAAAAGAAACTTGAGTTTTAATGGCACACACACACCCAGACACGTGCCACTCCGTGATGTGTCGCTAGTTAGGCTAGCCTGCCGTTCCCACCCATTCCCAGTGAGCGCCCTGATACATTACATCCTACCTCACGCCTGCACCGAGGCCGGGTCACACAGCTGGACAATACAGAAAGGGCTTTGTGATTTCTCATTCTAGGAAGAGGCTTTGCAAGCTATGCATAATCAAGAGGTTTCCTGAAATTTGTGAAAGGACAAGCCCAGGGCTCTGCAGTCCTCCACAGCATCTATTGGCAAGATGCAACACTGCTCACAGCACCAAAGAAATCAGAGGCCCTGGGGTTCGCAATGCAGGCTCTACTGTAGAAAGTCAAATCAAGAAAAGGAGGGAAGTGCAGGAAGCAGCCGGGAGAGCCAACTGTTGTGATGAGTGGGTGGTGCGGGAGAGGATGCTTTAAGAACTCAGGGGCTCATGGAGATGAGGATAGAGGGGAGAGAAGAGAGACGCCGGGTGAGTATTTTCTTCACGAGTGCACTTCCAATCACAGCCACAGCATCTTACATATATGAGGAAACTAAAGGTACAAGGCGCCTGTCCAAGGCCACACAACCCTAAGTGTGGTGCCAGGACTCCAGCCCACACCCTTAGCCATAATCCGCTCCCCAAGGAGATGGGCTTCAAGCCAGCAGGGGCGTCTCCACAGACAGGCTTATGCAGATGGCCACAGGCCTGCTGCACTGCAGATGTGTCACTGCAGTGGAGTCTCAAGGGCAGGAGGAAAACACACCGTCCTGGAAAATGCCACTCGGGCATCTGGCAGCTCTGAGCTGGTAGGACACAGCGTCTACACTTCTCACAGAAACTGCTAACTACTTTCATTGCTGTCCAAATCCTTTAAAAACAGCAGCTCAGAAGAGGCTATAGATCATGACTTTCATAGCTATGAAGAGTGCAAAAAAAAAAAAAAAGGGCTGGTTGTGTTACAGCACATTAACCCACTACCTGCAATGCTGGCATCCACATCAATTCCCTGCTGCTCCATTTCTGATTCAGGGCCCTGTTACTGCACCTGGGAAAGGCAGGGGAGAATGGCCCAAGTGCCTGGGCCCCTGCCATCCACACTCAAGACCTGAATGGAGGATTCCTGGCTCCTGGCTTCTCCCTGACGCAGACCGAGCTGTCTGAAGCTATTTGGGGAGTGAATCAGTAAATGTAAGATCTCCCTCTCTCTCCCTTTCAAACAAGTCTGAAAAAAAAAAAAGAAGAAGAAATCAACTAACTGTATTTATTGCCTTTGGAGAGGAAATGGTAATTACTGAAAAAGGGGGGACGATACTTCACTTTACATTTTGCACCAAGTGGAGAATGCTCCCGGGTCAGCAACATAACACAAAAAACAGAAGAATGGGCAGAAAGGGGGGATAGGTTTTCCCTTTGTTCCTCTAAGCACTGATTCTGACTCAGAAGAAAGTTTGCAATTAGATTTCTTCCTAAAGCAACTGTTGATTAGCCAAGATTGATTTCCCCCCAGGCTTTCCTCCCGTGTGTGAAGCAGTGACTTACTGCCTCGCAGTGCCCACACACCTTGGGCCACGTCCCACTGAGATTATAGGAAGATGGACAGCCCATACCCATTTAGAAAGCAGTGTGCTATTAACTCCACTGAATGTGGCCCTCTGTTTCTTTCACTCCCAAAATAAGTCCTGTGACAGAAGACAACCCGTTCATCAGGAGCTGTGATGTCTTAAAACTTTAATTCAACACCCAGGATTCAATGGTAAAACAAAGCAACAGAACCAAAATGGACTTTTAACTGATCACAGAATCCAACAACTTGCTGCTTTGTTCTATGCAACCAAGCAGCCTGTTATGTAAAGTCCATTCTTAATATAGACTGCATTCTCAAAATGCTTTTTAATTTGGATTAGTGTGCCTTGAAAGTTCATGTATACAGACATTAATATCACTGCATTGCTGAGAGTGCAATTCCTTCTTCTTCTGTATATTTGTAACTCTTACTGTGTTTATAAAACATCCCACATTCTCAAGAATCAGGGCCAAGGATTCTGGCATTAATGATTTATCAATCACAAATTGAAGATGCTTAGAAAGCTATTTTTACTGCATTGTTTATAAACTGGGGAATGACTGCTGCCCTTTAGGAAAAAAAATAAAACTTTCTGTACCTTAGCAACTGAAAAAAAAAAAAAAAGAACCAGATCTTAGAAAACATTAGGTGTCCTTGCTCCAAGTGAGTCTGACCCGCGAATATCTGGGTTTACCACACATATAAACTTGGGAAAGATTATTTATCCTATAAAATGAGTCACGCATCATGTAAAACTATGACTCAATGCACAAAAATCTGATTCACATATATTCTTTTTTTTTCCCCCAGGAATAAATAACCTTCAACTTCATAAATATTTGCCAAACTCTTTTCACATGCCAGTGCTTAAAGTTAACTACTAAGCTTTACAACTTTTCCTGCTAAAGGCACAACTAATTCTGTGGTCAGCAACAATCTAGACCCTTCAGTAAAATTAAGAGGTCTCGCTTTACCTTCCTACTTCCAAAACATTAATTTTAACTTTAAAATGTGTTTCGCCCATCTTACCGCCCCAATGTTTGTGTTGGGTACTAAAGAATACCACTGCTCGCAAACTGCAGAACAAATTAAATTACTTTGGAGAACACTTTATCTTATAAACTTCTTGCCCATCAAAACATCAAACATCCTTAAAACGTTAAGAATTTTACAAATGTTCCAGCGTTTTTGAAGGCAACACGGTATTATCTTACAGCCGAATTCAAAGAACCGTTTCTTCAAATGTTACCAGCATGTCCTTTAGAAAGCAGATAAGCTGCAGTGTTCCAAATATCAGATGATGTCCACATACAATAGTTGAGCTCAAATGTGCAAAAGGGATATTTCTCTCTTTCTAAATCGAGTGTTTAAAATGTGTTTTGTTGGTAACTAGACACATTCGGACTCCTTCTCGGTGTTGTTAAAGTCACATCAGGACAGCGGGGATGCCATTATACTTGGCCATGATGAATGTTCTGGAACCAGAGAAATGAGCTCCCCTCCAACACACACACAGCCCTTGCTCTTCTTCCTGTCCTATCTCTCCAAATAAACATAGTTCAGCCCCAGCACACGGAGGTCAGCAGGTGGGATGGCCCCACCACTAACAGAGGGTGCAGCAGGGCTTGCAACATGCTCTCTGCTTCCCACTCAGAACCTCTCCTATGAAACACAAGTCATGAAATAAAGGCAGGGTTTGGCCTAGTGCATCCTACACTGAAGCATCTGGCTCCACTCTCCTGCTTGCTACCTGACTCTAGCTTTCTCAGCAGACAGCAGGCAACGGGGCTCAAGCAGTTAGCTCCCTGCCAATCAAGTCAAGTGGAAAGCCACATATATAGTAAATATGAAAGATCTTTTTTAATTGATTAATTTCCTGCAGTTCGCAGTGATAAACATAACACTGGATCTTTCGTGTTTTTCAGTTTTTCTATTTTGCTCCTCTAAGAAATGCGAAGTCTCTTTTAAAATGTTTGTTATTTATTTATTTGAAAGTCAGAGCAACAGAGGGAAAGGGGGTTGGGGATTCTTCCATCTACAGCTGCGCTTTCAAAATGGCCACAGTAAGCACCATGTTGGTTAAAGACAGGAGCCAGGATCACTATTCTGATCCCTGGCATGAGTGGCAGGGGCCCAAGTACTTGGGTCATCATATGCTGGCTTCCCAGATGCTTCCTCAAGAATCTGAATCAGAAACACAGCGGTTGAGGTTCAAACCCACAGCCTGACCCAGAACGCTGGTGTAGCAAGCATCGGCTTCAGCCACTGTACCAAAACCCTGACACCAGGAACAAAATCATGAGAACGAATGGACATTCTGCCTTGAACTACCAAAAACATTTTGCTATATTTCTTTTTTTTAAAGATCTACTTATTTGCATTGCAAAGTCAGACACAAAGAAAGGAGGAACAGACAGAGAGGAAGATCCTCCATCTAATGAGTCACTCCCCAAGCGACTGCAATCGCCAGTGCTGTGCTGATCTGAAGCCAGTAGCCCAGAGTATCTTCCAGGTCTCCCATGTGAGTGCAGGGTCCCAAAGCTTTGGGCTGTCCCCAACTGCCCTCCCAGGCCACAAGCAAGGAGCTGGATGGGAAGCAGGGCCACCTGGATTAGAACCGTTGCCCATATGGGATCTTGGTGTGTTCAAGATGAGGACTTTAGCCACTAGGCTACCGCGCCGGGCCCTCTTTCCTCCTTTTTTCTGTGATTAGGAATAGTGATGCTTTCCTAAAAGGTTTTAACATACATCTTCTGGGACAGACTTGGGGATGGGATAAAGTGTGGATTAGTGGGTAAGCAGAAACCCCTCCAGAGAGCCACCCTGAAGTTTTTGTCTAAACTTTCATTCACTCTTTGGTTTGGTCTACAATATTGAGACTCCCAAACGCGAGGTGCTATTCCATGTGCTAAAGCTGTACAATTGTTTCCTGCATCCAAAATCTTCATTACCTAAGGAAGTATTCTGAAATCATGTCGCAATGCCACTAACCTTCTTTGAAAATTCAAAGTCTTAAAAATGTCGTAGAAGATATTTGGGTGTGGGAGGCGATCTGTGGCCTAAATTCTTCACTGTGAGGAAGAAGGGGTGTGTGACGTGACTTCTGCTTGCATTTTAAACAAATGGACTGGTTTCCTTGCAAGTGTGGACCTGTCCATATGCAATGCATTTTCTTCACTGCACCATGCCTGGCACCCAGAGCCTTCCTGGTGCCCAGACCAGGGCTGAGTGGAGCGCACACTGTGAACCTGAGCTGCTTCCACTTGCTTTTTTCAGTTGGGCTGTGAAAATGCAGCTACGGTGCACCCGAGGAAACCACGCCCACTGGAGTCCTCACGCTTCTGCCCTGCAAATTCATCTTCTTTCCCCACTCCACGAACTGAGACCTTCCTGTAGTCCTAGCAGGGGCTTCTTGAGACCCACAGAGTGGGTCTTCACGGTCAGGAAAGAACTGCAGAAATTCAAAACAAAGCAAAAGGTGCACTCTGCACGGGAGTTTGTAGGAGCTCTGTGCCCGCTCAGGCCAGCGAAGCACATGGAGGATGACAGTGCACAAGAGCACGCTGCAAAGAATCCTGTCAACGGGGAAGAAAGCATTGCTGAAACGTTAAAAAAAAAAAAAAATGCCCTTACTGGGCCACAAGGCTCAATTGCCCTGCTGACTTAGAAGGTTAAACTGGAGCAGGGAGTTAGCTCCTGGTGTAGCCACGCCAGTTGGGCAGTAAGCTGAGTGCCTTCCGGGGTCACAACTGATCACCCATTAACCAGGTGTGTATCCATGAACTGCAAAGTCAATCGCCCTGTTGCTATGTCAAATACTGTTGCTATGTAGATTCAGGCAGTGAATCTATAAAGGAATTGGGTACGTTTTTACATGCTAAGTGGTCATGAAATGCAACAAAAGCACAGAGGTGACACAGCAGCATATAAAAGCAAGAGTAAGGAAAATGCCAGGAAAGACATCCTCCAACATAAAAAGGATGGTCAGGCCCACACACTAACGACACTATGTCTCCCTATAAAGTCTTGAATAAAAAGGTGTTTACAAAATCAACCTCAGCTTACCAGCAAATAACCTATTGGCCTAGCCAAATCTCTGACATTTAACCCTGACATCACTGACACACTGTATTCAAGTTTAGCAGGTGTTGCTGGCATCCCATATGTTTGAGATCCGCCTGCTCCACTTCCAATCCAGCTTCCTGTTAATGACCTGGAGGAAGCAGCAGAAAATGGCCCATATGCTTGATCTGCCATTTGCATGGGAGACTTGGAAGACATTCCTGGCTCCTGGCTCCTGGCTGTTGCAGTCACCTGGAGCATGAACCAACCGATGGAAGATTCTGTGTCTCTCCCTCTTCCCTTGACCCATGCCTCTGACTTTCAAAGAGATGCTTATTTTTAAAAAAATCAACATCACCAAATGTCCATGAGAATTCTAGTCCTCTTAGAATGAAGTATGGCATTCCACAGGAGGCACTGCAAACTTTTTTTTTCTATAAGTCAAGCTTTTCTTAGGAGATACTTTCCTGGTGATAATTAACTTTAAAATAATCAAGCTGGAAGCCGCAGCTGAGACAGATCAATAGGTGCATGCCTGAGCAGCAAAAGGAATAACAAGCAAGGTGTACTTTAAGCACAGAAAATGTGAAGACATTCCTACAAACGCTCTCAGGCAGAATAGAGAACGACTCGGTGGCTCAGTTTCCTGGGAAGGCTGGCAGCTTCCTGGGCTAGAAATGTTTACTTGCAAAATTAGAAACTAAGTAAAATTCATGAATAGGTCCTCATACAAATCACTCAACTAACAGATTTCTTGTGGAAAACCCAATTTTGCCTAAAATATCAAGTGTTTTCAAGAATGTGACTAATAAGAAAGTGGGAGGAATAGCCAGGTCAAGCACTTCGGAAATGATCTGTCATGACCTTGTGAAGGTGAAAGTTACATAGCAGTAACTCTTGGTCATTCCTCAAGCTAGAATGTAACTGACATCACATCTTTAGACCTCAGAAATGATTAATGAAATCGACTCTGGCATCTTTAAGACATAGACTGCATTATTCTAAATAGACTGAGTTTTATCATAGTGCTGTGTCATGGCAGGAAAAAAATACTATGTCTTAAAATTTCTGAAAGGATAAACAGAGAGGACAAGACATACAGTGTGTGATCTGTAAATAGAGTCTGTTGGATTATAGTTTTTAAAAAAGTGACAGGCTCCTTTTTAAAGAAATGATCCCACCTGCCATGGTATAATAGTGGTATTACTCAAATAAGCAAAAATCCAGAAATAACTCAGATATCATAAACTGGAGGATGAATAAATGTTGGAATTTTACAATGGAGTACTATGAGTAACAAGCATATACCAACCATATCCCCAAACCTGGAGTAGTATTAGTGTCATATATTAGCAGCTGGTACCACGGCAAAGCAAGCTGATCCTCCGCCTGAAGTGCTGATATCCCCTATGGGCACCAGTTTGTGTCCTGGCTGCTCCACTTCCTATCCAGCTTCCTGCTTATGGCCTGGAAAAGTAGTGGAAGACAGCTCAAGTCCTTGTGTCCCTGTACCCACAGGGCTCCATGGCTCCTGGCTTTGCGATTGGTTCAGCTCTAGCCATTGCAGACATTTGGGAAGCAAACCAGTAGATGAAGACTTCTCTCTCTTTTTCCTCTCTAACTTTGCCTTTCAAACATAGACAAATAATAAATAAATAAATAAATAAGGAACAAATAATAAATAAATAAATAAATAAGTGAACAAGCAGAGATTAGAAGACCACAGAGAACGAAACCATTTTTACAACAATTAAAACATCAAACCTAAATATGATATAGAAGCCTACATATGCCCCATCACAAAACATATAAGACAAGCTGTTAATACTTGTAGGCAGGAAGCAGACGAGTAGCATTAACATGTGGCATCAACAATGTTGCCATTTTCATTTTAACAATTCACTATTGTGTTATATGAACTGTTTTATGATTATAATGTTCCAGCACAACTCTTTTTAAAAAATATTTTATTTTTATTTATTTGAAAGGCAGAGTTTTGTTGAGAGAGATGGAGAGTTGGGGGAGACTGAGCCATTCAAATAGCTACAACTGCTAGAGCTGGGACAGGTGACTGCCAGGCGCTTCATTCATCCTTATCTCCACCCTAGATGCAGGGGCCCAAGCACCTGAGCCGCCTTCTGCTGCTTTCCCAGGGGCAGGAGCAGGGAATTGCCCACCACGTCTCTTGCCCACAGTCCTACAGTTATTTCTCCAGGGATTCTAGGTCATCCTCCTTCCGATGGATCTCAATGCCTCGGCACTCAAATGTACCAATTTTCTTTTTCCTGTAAGCATATGTGATCAGGGGGTCAGCACTGTGGCATATCAGCTTAGGACACGGCCTCCCATAGGAGGCCGAGCATCAGTTCAAGTTCCATCTGCTCGCCTTCTGATCAAACTCCCTGCTAATGCACCTGAGACATCAGCAGAAGATGGCACAAGTGTATGGGCCCCTGCACCCATGTAGGAGATGGGGAAGAAGTTCCTGACTCCTGAGTTTGGTCTGGCCCTGCCCTGGTCACTGCAGGCCTTTGAGGAGTGAACAGTGAATGAAAGTTCTCTGTATCTCTCTCTGTGTAACTGCCTTTTAAATAAATTAAATACACACATGTTTTTTAAAAATACCTGTTTATTATATCAGAAAAGAGTTACAGAGCAAAAAAGAGCAAGACAGAAAGAAATTTTCCATCTGCTGCTTCACTCCCCAAATCAGCCAGAGCTGGGTAGGTTTCCAGCCAGGAAGCAGGAGCTGCTCTGGGTCTCCGACACGCATACAGGACCCAAACACTTGGGCCATCCTCCACTGCTTTTCCAGGCATAAGCAGGGAGCTGGACTGGAAGTAGTATAGCCAGGACTCAAACCAGTGCTCCTATGGGCTGCCAGCATCATAGGTCAGCTTATTATGCCATGCAGCCACCCCCAAGATTTTTTTTTTCTAAAGCAATATGTGATATGGATACAGAGCCCTTACTACCACATGAGTTCCCACGCATGTCTGAACATCATAGGGTCTAACACAGGATTCCCCATCTCAGACCTATTAACATGTGGGGCTTGATTTAGGAGAGCAGGATCAGTACACACTACCAGTACACACTCCATCAACCTAGGACAAGCAGAAATGTCCCCAGTTATTACTAAATACTCCTATCACCCTGGTTAAGAAACACCAGTGGTTTAATATAAAACATGAATCTGCTCGATAAGCACAGGACTTTTGATTTGGATCATATTTAAATAGAAACAAAATAGGTTTCCAAAGATAGCTCTGTTGAATGTGAATTTAAAAATTCACAGAGAAGTTGCTCTGCTAATGGCCACACGGATTAAGTTTTGAATTCTCAGCATAGAAAACTTAGAGGGTTTTGTTGTTGTTGCTAAATTAGCCTAGGGAATGTTTAGGATGACTATGCTAGAAATATTTATACCAGTTTTTATATTAAGATATGCATTTACTTTAAAGAACTGACACTTTCCTGGGCAGCTTGAAACTTGGGGATTTAGGATTATGCAGCAAAAAAAGTCAACTGGTTCAAACATAAGTGATTGTCACAGAAAGAGAATTGCACTCTCCTATTAATTTTACATTAATTAAATCAAAGAGGAATGCATAGTTACAAAGCAGAGTAGAAAGGATGTAATTTTACACTGGAAAACATGAAATAGATTGGATTAACTTCTCCCTCATTCTCCCACTGCACTCCCATCCACCCCCCTGCCCATACTGCTGAGCTTCACTTTCGACATATCTTTAGAAACAATCTCATCTCTTCCCATTCCCTTGATCTCTCCCGCTCTTCCCAGTTCTACAAATGACCAGATGTCTCCAACACGCAGCTGATGGAGAAGAAATGCAAGAGCCGACCCTCCGAGGGTCTGAGGGAAGGGGGACAGGAGAGTGGAACCTTCAGCTGTTGTTGTTGTCTGCAGAACCTCCTGGGCCTGTGTAGACACTCCTAACTTCCAGACGTAACAGGAGCTCCACCTTTTCAAACACTGTGATCGCCTCCGGCTGAATCAGTCACACTCAGGCTCTCTGGACTCCCTGACTGGGTCCTGTGACATCCCACCATAGCAAACCTTGACCAATCAGGGCAATTTCTCCCTAAGAAGTACTAAGACTGCCAGCCAGGCAGTGGCATGCAGCAGCTTGGGTAAGCAGCCCTCCAGGACAGGCAACCCCGTGGAGGGCAGGCCTGGGGCGCTTCTTCCACCCCTGCCAAGCTGTCCCAGGAAGGACGCAGCACTCTTGGAGAGATGAGCAAAGGAGAGAGGCCATAGCCCGGGGCTGTGGCGGGAACTGCTGTTTCTAGGCACACACCCAGCAGCGGGGGGCCACAGGCTCCTCCCGCCGCCACCACTCCAGTAATAGCGATCCCAGCCACTGCTGCAGGGCCACGGTTTAGAAATGTCATCTTGAACATTCCCCTGAAGTCTTTGACAGGACTACGCTGGGGCCTCTTCATCCACAAGGTTTCCTCCATTGAGTTTCTCTCTCTCTCTGCTTCTCAAGTAAATTTACCAGAATAGCGAGAGTCATGACAAAATAAAACCTAACATACACTCATATCTGTTTGAAAACCGGCAACAGTGGAAGAAATGTGGAATATCTGGATAGAAAATTCTAAAGTAATCATTTTCCAAAATAATAACGGAAAATTTGATTATTTGATTTTCATAAAAATAGAACTCAGGAAAATTTCTACTTTTGTTGCTGCTGATGAAATAAAACTACTGATGGGTCAAATGAGTACACTGCGGTTGTACTTTCAGTTACAATTACTTTATTCCTGCAGTTCTCAAAAGGGAATTATTTTTTTTAAAGATTTATTTTTATTATTTTTTTATTGGAAAGGCAGATATACAGAGAGGAGAGACAGAGAGGAAGATCCTCCGTCCGATGATTCACTCCCCAAGTGAGCACTACGGCCGGTGCTTGCCGATCCGAAGCCAGGAGCCAGGAGCCTCTTCCGGGTCTCCCACGCGGGTGCAGGGTCCCAAAGCTTTGGGCCGTCCTTGACTGCTTTCCCGGGCCACAGGCAGGGAGCTGGAAGGGAAGCAGGGCTGCTGGGATAGAACTGGCACCCATATGGGATCCCGGGCGTGCAAGGCGAGGACCTTAACCACTGTGCCACCGTGCAGGGCCTAAGGGAATTATTTTTAAGTGCCGGATACTACATGCAAATGAGGTCACACAGTTTGAGACGTCCTTCAACATGTTCTCAAGGCTTACGTCAGGATTCCATCCCTCTTTGTGTCACTCATATACACACTTGCTTATTCAACCACATCCAGATCAGTTCTGCCTTCTGAGTATTGTAACCTGGGTTCCTATGAACACTAGTGTTTCAATACTTGTTTTCAATTACTTGGAGCGTATACCCAGCAGGAGAATTTCTGGGTCCTATTGCTCACTTAGAACTTTTTGAAAAACTGCACAACCATTTTTCACAACAACTAAACCATTTACCATTCCCACCAGAAATACGAATTTCAATTTCTCCACTCCTTCACCAACACCTATTTTTCATTTTTTAAAAGATGTATTTACTTTTATTTGAAAACCAGATATAGAGATGGGTGAGAGGGACAGAGAAAGAGAAGTCTTCCATCAGCTTTACAAACCCGACTGGCCCCACTAGCCCAGGCTGGGCCAGGCTGAAGCCAGGAGCTAAGAGCCAGGCGTTTCCTCCAGGTCCTCCACATGGGTGGTAGGCACCAAGCACTTGGTCATTTCTGCTGCTTTCCCAGGCATATTAGCAAGAAACTGAATTGGCAGTGGAGCATCCAGGAAAAAAAAAATCAGCACCCATATGAGATACCAACATTGCAGGTGGTCGCTTAAGCCACCAATGCCACAACACTGGCTCACCCAGTATTTTTATTCTAGCTCCTCTAGTAGGCGTCAGGTGATATTTCACTGTTGCTTGATTTGCATTCCACAGATGCTTATCTATCTTGAGCATCTACTGCATCTTTGTTAACTACTGTGTGTCTCTGAATCTATTTGAATCTTTTTCTACTTAAAAGTGTTTTTGTTGCTATTATTCAATATTTAGAGTTTTATACATTCTGTATACATTGACCTTAAAATATATGATTTGCAAGTATTGTTTTCTTTCCATACGTGACTCTTAAAAACAAACACAAAAAGGGGGTTTGAGAGAGAGCCTCTTCCATCTGATGCTTCACACCCCAAATGGCCACAGTGGCCAGGGCTGAGCCAGGCCACAGCCAGGAGCCTGGAACTCCATGTGGGCATCCCAGTGGGATGCAGAGACCCAAGAACTAGGCTGCTCTCTCTGCTTTCCCAGGCACATTAGCAAGAAGCTGGATCAGAAGCAGAGCAGCAAGGACTTGAACCAGCACCCTTATGGGATGCATGCACCACAGGCAGCAGCTTAACTCACTGTGCCACGCCAGCCCCTTATATGTAATGAGCTTTCATCTTTGATGCAAAAAATTTTTTTACAAATGTTAATGTCCTATTTATTTTTTGTTGTTACTCATGTTTTTGCTGTCGTATCTAAGAATACAGTGCCAAATCTATAGCGTTGGGGGCAGGTCCTGTGGCACAGGGAATGAAGCCGCTGTTGCGGATGATGCCACCCCAGTCTGAGTGCCAGTGGGAGCCAACAGCAGTAGCTATCCCTCTGTGCAGTCTTCATTCAAATGCCCTGAAACCAACAACTGTCACAGCAACATTCCTTTTTTTCAAAAACAAAACATCAGGAAAGGTAAAATAAAATCACAATGAGCTGTTCTCTCTGAACCGAGAGGACACACAGCTTCTGCTTGTCAGGTCTTCATAGCTTTTAGAGTCTATAAATAATTCTTCTTGATAAGTTAATGTAATTGTATAATCACATCAGAAACCATAGTATACAATTCAAAAGCATTACACTGACCTTTAAGAAAAAAATCTGAACACAATCCTAAATAAACACATTTATCATTTTCAGTAAAATGAAATCACCGGGCAGTGACATCAACAAGTCTGAGCACTGTTGTTGGGAATGCGACAGAAGCCGGTGAAGATACAGCGGAGCTACAGGATCTGTGTGATGCGGTTTAAGAAATTCATCAGCAGTAGCTCCAGCTACCTCGCCCTCTCTTGCTCAGTGTAAATAAGGATGAAAGAGCACCATGACTGTTGATACTGTATATTATGTAAACTGTCACTGACTAATTGCATTTGTCTTAGATAACAGCAAATACTGCTACCATGGGATGAAGCAATATGTTGTCACTCCATAAATTAAGCCCCATGCTACCATCTGTCTCTGGGTTCCATTACAGCACACTTTCTCTGCTGGTTAGTCAAGGACTTGTTAACCAGACAATGCAAATGTGCTTTGTAACTTCTTCAACAGTGTGTTAGCCACACACATTGGCAAGGAATCCAATTTAGGGAAGGAGCTAGCTTTCCTTCTAGCTCCTCCCCACCCTCCATGATGACTTTAAACAATATGTAAAGTGTATGAATGGTCATGAAAGTTGCATAACTCTGAGATGTGCCAGGTGCTAATCTCTGTATTGGAGCCTCAGGGAAAACGTAAAATTGCTCTAAGCAACCATCTCCACTTTATCGAGGGTCCCACTTTTATTCGCTGGACAGAGGCAGCAACCTGGAGAGAGCTTTGTCTTCCACTGACTACAGGCAACTCACGTGCAAACTCACACCGACAGGCAACACTACGGCTCATCCTCCAAACCATGCTCAGACATGACAGATTTCGGCAACTTCCAAACATCTGGGTTGGATTCTGACTCAGAACCTTCTACCCATTTCCAGTTTTACAATGGGCTATGATTTATTGGTGCAAATTCAGACTACATTGTAAAGAAAGTGACTGCCTCATTCCTTTCTCCAAGTTCAAATTTTTACATAAAATAGGCATTCAGGGGCCTGGCGCAGTAGCTAGGTTGCTACGGTCCTTGCCTTGCAACCACCATGATCCCATATGAGGTGCAGTGTGTATCCTGGCGGCCATGCTTCCCATCCAGTTTTCCACTGTGACCATGGACATCAGCAGAGGATGGCCCAAAGCCTTGGGACCCTGTACCTGCATGAGAGACCTGGAAGAAGCTCCTGGCTCCTGGCTTCGGGTCAGCTCAGCTCTGGCTGTTGTGGCCGTTTGGAGAATGAACCAGCAGATGGAAGATCTTTCTCTCTGTCTCTTCTACTCTCTGTAATCTGACTTTCCAATAAAAATAAATAAAAAAAAAAAACAGGCATTCAGCAAATAGGTTTTACTGTTTATGCGAAAGGACTACAGCTCCTAAAGCTGGGACCCAGAGTAAAGAAGCTGCTTAATACACAGCAATCACAGATCCTCGTCTTCCTCTCCTTTACTCACAATGTTGCTTTCATCCTTTTTCCATCATTTTACTGTTAAAACTCAGCTCAGGTAGTTACCGCAGGTAACCACGGTTCTCACAGGGAGAAAGGAGGGGTAGCTTTGCCCATCAAGGGACATCTGGCAGTGCCTGGACACCTGTTTGGTGGCTACACCAAAGGAGCGAGATACCACTGGTATCTGGGGTTGAGACCAAAGATGCTGTTAAACATTTGTCACCACAGAGGACCCTACTGCCCGTGGGAATGATCTGGCCCAAGTGGCGACAGGGCTCAGGTAGGGCAACCCTCATTTAGATTTTCCTGACTTGAAATTTAAGCATGATGGCTTAGTGGCTGAATTCTTGCCTTGCAATGCCGTGATCCCATATGGGCACTGATTCATGTAATGGCTGCTCCACTTCCTTTGCATCTTCCACCTTGTGGCCTGGGAAAGCAGTAGAGGATGACTCAAAGCCTTGGGACCCTGCACATATATGAGAGACTTGCAAGAAGCTCCTGGAAGATCTTCCTCTCTGTCTCTCCTTCTCTGTGTAAATCTGCTTTTCCTATGACAATAAATATTAAAAAGAAAAAAAGAAATCTGCCCATTGTGGTCCTACATTATGCCCAGTCTTTCCACATTCTAACTCAGTCTTCCTACAGCTGTTTTGTAGTTAGAAATAGCTGGAAGGGTGGACATAAGCCCCGGATATAAGCCACCACTCAGAAAGCCAGCATCCATCCCAGAGAACCTGGCTTCTAGTCCCTGCTCGGCTCCTGGTTCTAGCTTCTTGCTACTGCACATCCTGGTAGGCAGCAGGTGGCAGCTGAGACACTTGAGTCCCTGACACTAGCAAGGGGGATGCAGATTTGGGTCCCAAGCTTCTAGCTCCTTCCTTCATCCTGGTTCAGCCCGGACTATACCTGGCATTAGGGCAGTCAACCAGAGGGTAGCCTATCTCTTCCTGTGTGTCTTTTTCTGCCTTTCAGATAAAAATTTAACAAAGAATTATTGCTAGATTTCCCCAAATAGCAACCATCAGATCAATAGGCCAAAAGCAGAACTTGGATCAAGTTTTAAAAGTTCTTTTTTCTAACAACTTCCTCAACACAAATGAAACCAGAGGGAAAACAACTCTTTTAACTCAAAGGAAACGGAGGAGTGGAAAAACAGAACAACAACAACAAAAAGGCAGCGGCCGGGGTATGGCAGCTATCTTTTCCTCAGTGATGCAAATCTCTTCCCTCCCAAAGGCCACCACCCTTTTATGTAATTTGAAGAATAAACGCTGTGTCACTGGATGAGCTTCCCACGCAAGACTCTGCCAAAATCAGAGGTGGAGTCCCTCTGGGCCTGCAATGCCCGGGTGAGCACACTGTGCGACAGACAGTGAAATATCATTCCGTCATCGAAGGCAAAGACCTTTTGACACACTTCACAACGTGGAGAAATCCTGAACCCATTACGCTCAGGGACGTTAGCCAGGCACAAAAGGCCCCATGATATGATTCTGTGGAGAGGAAGTAGTATAAATAGAGAAATTGGACACAAGAAGAGCAACGCTGGTTACCAGAGGCTGGGGGAGGGCACAGCCCGTCAGGGCACATGGGTCTTCAGTGAGGGAAAATGAAAAAGTCTGCAAAGGGCAGGAATGCACAACATGAACGTGCTCCATGCCACTGCCTGCACCCTTCCAAACGGCAAATCTTCTATGTATATTTTTCTCTCTCTCTTTTTTTAAACATTTTTTTTTTTTTTACTGGAAAGTCAGATTTACAGCAAGAAAAAAAGGCAGAAAGATTTTCCATCCACTTGTTCAGTCCCCAAAGTGCCTGCAACAGTTGGAACCGAGCCAATCTGAAGCTGGGAGCCAGGAGCCTCCTCAGTGTCTCCCACACGGGTGCAGGGTCCCAAGACTTCTAGCCAGCCTCGACTGCTTTCCCAGGCCACAGGCAGGGAGCTGGATGGGAAGTGGAGCAGTTGGGACAAGAACCAGTGCCCACAGGCAATCCCAGAGCATGCAAGGCAAGGACTTTAGTCTCTAGGCTACCGTGCCGTTCCCTTCCATATATTTCTAACACAATAAGGATAAATTTCATTCCAAATGGAGCCACTTGCCTTAGCCCTACCTGCTGCCTATCCTTGTGTGAAGTCCAAACAGTAAGGCAATGTGACAGAATGGGTGCCAACGAGCTTTGAAACTGGCACACCGGACCAGGTGACACTTTTCACCATGAACAAGTACAAGTACCTGCTATTCCTTCTACATCCTTCGCTGTAAGAATAGAACAACACTGAAGAATGAAGAATTGCTTCAATAACAGACAAGAAGCAAAAAAAAAAAAAAAAAATTGTAACAATTCTTCCTATCCTAGAAAGTGTATGTCAAGCATCTCAATATCTTGATATCACATCATTAACTGTTATTATTCTTTCAGTAGAGTAGCTGAAA
This sequence comes from Ochotona curzoniae, assembly GCF_017591425.1. NCBI lineage: Eukaryota > Metazoa > Chordata > Mammalia > Lagomorpha > Ochotonidae > Ochotona > Ochotona curzoniae. The sequence continues at coordinate 50,796,299 of NW_024466502.1, read as the reverse complement.
AGAAATTCCTAAGTCCAAAATATGCAATTCCAAGATCTGGAGGGAGAGAAAGACAAGAAGACAAACGGATATTGACAAATGGAAGCAATACTGACTACCCAACTATGCACCTGCAAAAAAAAAACACCATTGAGAAGAAATATCAAGCAAAAATGAGTTATGCCTGCCAAGACAGACATTACTAAGTCTGAATGAGAAGACCATGAAGCACCAATTAAAACGATTTTTGAAGACTTATTTATTTAAAGGCAAAGTTGCCATCTGCTGGTTCACTCCCCAAACTGGCCGCAGTAGCCAGTGCTGGGTCGGCCTGAACCCAGGAGCATTACGCTTCTTCCAGGTCTCCCACATGGATGCAGGACCCGAAGCACTTAAGCTCTCTTCTGCTGCTTTCCCAGCTCTGTAGCATGCAGCTGTTTCAAGCGGCTATCCAGGACCCAAATCAGCACCCACATGAGATATCAGAGCTGCAGGTGGAAGCACAACATGCTATGTCACAGCACCAGTCCTTAACTGAAATTATTTTGAAGTCAAGTTAAACAACTTCATTCAGATGATGTCCAAACTTGGTAGAAATGAGTACAGCAAACAGAGAGAGCAGCCGAACTGCTATGGGCAGATGCGAGACAGCAAAGTCTAAGCCAGTCACTCTTCGACTACGTGGCCAAGCCAGAAACGCTGGAGCCACTCACGGACACTGTGTCTGGCTAATTTCACTGAGCATCGCGTGTTCAAGGATTATACGGATTGTGACGTGTGTCAAAATGTCTTTCCTTTTGGACTGAAGAATATCCCATGTTATCTTTATGCCACAGCAGGCTCACCCACTCCTCAGCACTTTCCTTTTCCCCAAGCCTACATCCCCAAATGCTGCTCATGGCCCTGGCGCGTGGTTCCTGGTTATGTCTCAGTGTTAGGCCTCAGGCCACTGTCTCCTGTGTACCTCCCCTCCCCCATGTGACCCTTCTTGCTGAATCACCGTGCCACACTGTTGCTATGTGACACCTCGTGACAGCACGACGCCTAAGTGAGAGAACCATTCTAATTATGAGTTGGGAAGAAAAATGCCTTATTTGTGCTTTAAAACTTTTTTCCCCAAACTTTCACTATGCTTACAGATTGGATTTATATATTTTACATCTTGAAAAGCACAGTAACTAGGATGGAAGGGCGGTGGCTGTGAATTTAGCTTTTAACAAGGACTCCCCAGACCACATGCCCAACCTCCTCTGGCGTCCACAGCACCGCGTGCATACTTCATAGCAGCTCTGCTCCCACTGGACCCCTCACGTGTTTCTTCTGAAGTCCACCGTCCCTGTCACGTGACAGTGTGTGTTCCCCCGTTAATACCACTGTGCACGCAGGAAGCCATTAACACGTATTAAGCAGATGAAAGCAAAATCTAGCTTTACCATAACATAAATTACTGTGTAGGAGAGGACATCTGAAATGTGACAGAGGCCCATTATTCTTTATTTTAATTTTCCATAAACTTTTGTAAGCCCCTCCACATTATGGAACTCTACGGAATTAGTCTAACCTCTGGTCCAAAGCCTACTGCTTTATGTTACTAACATAAAACAATACACTCCTTTATAAGGCAGAACTGTGTAATGCCTTCCCTACTTCCTGAGCATTTAATAGCTTGTCCATTGAAACGGGAGGTTATACAGAACACCAACCTGGACGTGAATACCTGCGGAGCACTCAATGGCTACAAATAACATCGTAAATGGTTTTCAAAACCTTGTGCTGGCAATTTAGCAAGTTTTATAAGATGGGTGTGTTGAGGGAGGTGGAGTTTCCTGGCCAAAGGCTGTGTGAGGGTGATGTTTACAAAGCCAAGCAGAAGGATTACTAATAGCCGAGTTATGGATTGCGGTTTGGGGAAGCTCCGGTTTCTAATTGCCCAAGTCATGCTTGAGGAAGCAGACGTGGTGTGGCAAGTGCTCTCATCAGCTCTGCCGGGGTGACGGTGACCGTGGCCACCTAGCAGGACGCAGCACACACCCCCTCAGTGCGTCCTCACTCCCCTCCAACCACCCTGGCATAGGAAGCTCTGTTCGGACCATTAAAGTGTACTTTTTTTGGTCACAGGTTACAACTAAATAGCACCTCTTTGATTACCGATTAAAACAGTCATTTCTCACCCTTCCCTCACCTTACCCTGCAAAACCTTAACCTATTTAGGAAAGAGAAAGGGAGATGGCTGAAGGAAGGAAGGAAATCTCCTGAGTGACCATGAGCCCAACACCAGGCTTGGAGCTGAGTCGTTCAAGGACTCTTCTCCCTGCAGGATGAGACAGGGACCCGTGCACATTATTGCCAGCTGGGTGGTGGGTGGACTGTTAGCCCTGCCACTAGCATTGTGCAAAGGCCAGCTGGGTCCCTAACAGACAGCAAGCAGCTTGTGATCCTGCCACCCTGGGATGGCTTCAGCATCCTTGAGTTCTCTGAGCAGGATTCTGCAAGAGATCTTCATTCCTTTTATGCCTTCTATTTTACTCCTGTTTCTATCCCCAAACCTCTAGTGGGATCACTGTCATCACTACCCTTGTCAAGAGTGATTTAAAATTTGCACAGAGTAAAAGCAGCATTTTAACTAGCAAAAGCATAGAGAAATAAATCCAAGTAGATTACTGCCGGGGGGGTGCGGGGCTCTTGCTATTGGGCCAACAATTCCATACTTATTTTTCTTGACTTCTACTCTCTTGCAAAGCTAGGCAATCATGAAGATGAGGATTTCATAACGGTTTTCCTACTATATTTTGTGTGTAGTCATTAGGGCATGTTTTGAGGCTTTATAAACAGTACAGATACAGCAGGCACAGGAAAAATAACAGCTGAGTGAACCACCTATATGCATAAATATACAAGTCCCACATTCCAGAGAAACTGCTATATCCGCAACACCCCAACATTCTAAAGCTCTGTAATATAATCAACACGCTATTTAGAAAAGACAAAAAAGTGTATGTAAGTATCTTGCAAGAAATTTAGATGACAACAGAAAGCAAAGATGGTATCTTTGCTTTAAAGGAACTGCGAGCCACTAATTTGCCATGATCTGCGAGCACAGTGAACATTCGCGAACCACTGTGTGTGAACACATCATTAGTCAACAAGCTCTAAAGGAGGCATTTCTGTCCACAAAGGTTTGCATTTGACAGACGTCTCATCTAGCTTCTCTTTATAAAAAAAAAAAAAGGAGAAATCCTACAGTCACCAGGAAATAAAGAATGACACAGATGCATCAATGAGAAAAAGAACAAAAACACAGCAGACCTAAATCTGTTTAGCTTAATGCATACTCCATTTTTTTACATAGATCGCTTATTGGCCTTTTGTTTCTCCCCATTTCATTTGAATGAGAGAGGGGGAAGAGGAAGAATACGAGGAAAAGTAGAGCAAGAAGAGGGAAGAGGAAGGGAAGGGAAGGGATTTCTCCACCAACCGATTCATTCCCTAAAGGCCTGCAAGAGATGGGCCTGGGAGAGGCTAAAAGTCAGGATCCTGGAACTCAATCAGGAGAGCAAACATCTAAACCATCATCCGCTGCCTCCCAGGCCATGCCTTAGCAGGAAGCACTATGGAAAGAGCCAGGACTCAAACCAGCCACTGTGATAAGGCTGCGATCATTGTGCCAAACACCTGCCCCAGCTCAACACACATTCTTTATTATTTTTTTTTTTTTTGAAAGTCAGATAAACAGAGAGGAGGAGACAGAATGAATCTGTCCGCTGATTCACTCCCCAAGCGTCCGCAATGGGCCAAAGCTGAGCCAATCTGAAGCCAGGAGCCCGGAGATTCTTCTGGATCTCCCACGTGGGTGCAGGGTCTCAAGGCTTTGGACTGCCCCTGATTAGAACCTGTGTCCATATGGGATCCCGGCGCGTGTAAGGCAAGCACGTTAGCTGCTAGGTTACTGCACCAGGCCCTCAACATATATTCTTTTCCTCTATCTTCATTTCCACTCTTTCTGGCTTCTAATAATTACACATATGATTAATCATTGACGGTCCCACTTTATGCACAGCCACACCCATGTTTATATGGTCAACTGAAAACTGGAATTCATTTTCCCACAGAAACAAAACCAGGAGTGGCCAGCCTTCCAGGACCTTCTGACCTCCTAACGCACGTGGCCCTCAGTGCTACTGAATGAGGCCCCAGATGTGATGTTTGTCTTTCCTTCTGCTCTACCTTCCTGCCTCCACTTGAACATTCCCACATGGAACCAGGCCCAAGCTGTGCAGTCCTCTACTCCTTCTGCCCTCTCCCAGCTCAACTCGCATCCTCTGATGCATGATTCTCAGGGGAAACAAACAAACAAAAAACGAGAAACAACAGGGACGTGGACTTACAAACTCAGCATGAGTGACAGCAGAAGCCAAACATTCTACCACAAGGTACAAGACAGGAGCAACCTCTGCATCCTTTTCTGAGACTCCATTTCCTGAAACATGTTCTACCCAACCAGTTAAGTTTAAATACAAGGATTCAGAAACGACGCCGGCCCCTCAGTTCAACACTACCATCTATCAAGCTCCCTGCTCCACCTCTACCAAAGCCCATGAAGATTCAAAACAAAATCCTCCAAGGACGACATTAACCATTGCTCAATTATAACATTTTGCACAAATAAATCAAAACCCACTCATCCACCCACCTACATTCACACCCAACTGAGCAAAGCACATCTGTACTTGATAAACGCCTGAGTAGTTTAACAGATTTAAAAATTAAAATATATATATATATATGTATATGTATAGACACACATGTACTGTGTGGAAGATCTTGCATGGATCCAAGTGGGGTTTGCAGCAAACAAGAGGAAGCTCTCAACAGGGGTGCTCTCCCCAAAGCAGTGTAGGCTCCAGTCCCTGGCTGGCACACCACCACGATTTTATTTTATTTTGATTTGATTTTTATTGTGAAGGCATATTTACAGAGAGGAAGATCTTCCATCTGCTGGGTCACTCTCCAAGTGGCCACCATGGCTGGAGCTGAGCCCGACCTAAGCCAGGAACCTCCTGTGGGTTTCCAAGGTAGGTACAGAGTCCTAAGGCTTTGGGCAATCCTCTACTGCTTTCCCAGACAGCAATCAGAAAGCTGGATTGGAAGTGGAGCAGCTGGGATACAAACCAGCATCCACATGGCAGGCTGCCGCTTGCACATGAAGGATTAACCAACTGAGCCATTGAGCTGACACCCTCCTCCCTTACCCCTTCCCCCTCGACCCTTCTAGGAAGTTCCAAAGGCCCCAGCACATCTGGGTGGCCCCCAAGGCACGCCTGCACTATCAGGCTCCTTTGTCTAACGATGAGAGACTACGACCTGGAGTCCTAGAATGAACAGGCACCCCTGGCAATGCCAGTGCTTATAGGCCAAAGGCTTTTACTGCTTTTCACAGCCACACAGTAAACCCATTTCATGACAGAGGAATATATGTTTCCTATTTAAAGCCCCTCCAAATAAGATTCAAAAAACATGCAAAGGAAATGATGAGGCAGTAAATATCACATTTCTCCCAGAGGACATCCTTATAAAAATAACCTCTGTCAGTGACATCAACTGCACACCCAAAGACGGGGGGCCGCTATAGGAGAGCTCAGGGCTTGACATGGGAGTCCATTACATTACACTCCAGGAAAACTTAGGGCTTCACACTGACTTGGTGGGTTTAAACCTTTTGTTTGAATTAAATATGGGCTGGAGCATGAAGCAAAAACTCGAGCATTTACAATCCATTTTCTAATATTCATGTATGAGGGAACTTCAACAAGTTCACGGAAATGGAGTCACAACACTTTTTTTTTTTGCTGCAAAAACCTGAAATCCATCCACAGTTTTTCATAATGGGCATTCTCCATAAAGAAGCTTCCACATACGCATGAATTTCAAGTGTTTTTTTTTTTTTTGTGGCAAAATAAACCTGTTTTGTTAATTCCATTTTCCTCGACTCTTTGAATTATCTCGTATTTCTTTTTATTTTTTAAGCTCTTATTTTTTTTAACTTTATTCAGGAGACAGAACGACTGACGGTGAGAGAAAAAAAATTTTTCCCTCTACTTGTTCACTGTCCAAAGGCCCACAGCAGCCGGGTCTGTCCCAGTGGGTGGCGGACCCCATGTCTGAGCCATGGTCTGCTGCCTTCTAGAGGGTGCAGAGGCAGGAAGCCACTCGGTGGGAGCACCAACGGGCCAGCCAGCCACTGGTACACCATGCAGACCTTCCCAGCAGTTAGCTGCTGCTGCGCCACAAGGCCCGCTGCCTGCATTTCATTTCAAGATTTGCATACAAAATTGATTCTTGAAACACTGGTTTAGAGTTGACTAGAGGTTCCCAAAGAACGTTGTTCGAGTGAATGTGTTCCACAGTCACGGTATTTACACACAGATTGTATTTTGTGCATTCCTGTATCGGCCGCATTAACGCTGAATCATTAAACAGGAGTTCGGGTGGGGATGGGATTTAGCACACTGTTCGGTGCCGTGACAAGCGAGGCGTGGCAGGAGACGGAGCTCTCCCACAAGGCTGCTGCTGGGGACCTTCCCATCCGACCCGAACAATGCAGAAGCTCATCTCAGGAGCCATCTGCTTGTCCTATTTCGAGCCAGAGCTTGAAATGAATACATGAAAAACACTAGCAATTTTTATATGGTTACTAACAGGAGGGGCAGGGGGAACGAACATATCGTGTTAGCAATTTGCTGTAGAATCACATTAGAGTCTTATTATGGGAGCCATATCACATTAAAATCTGTTTCTTTGCTAAATGGCTTCCATTGTGTATTTAGCAAATCTGATATGGAAAATTGCTAATGCAGTAAGAGTATCATAGAGGCTCTCTAACTGTAATGCTCAGCCACAATACTGAGGGGGAAGGCTCAGCTGGGAAGGGGTGACTTCAGGGCTTGCTCTCACAGACTCTTTAACAAGTTCAGCCCAAGTTCAACACCTGCCTGTTGCACAGATGCACATATAAGACTGAGTCTACAGGTGAAATGCTTTTAGAGATTTCACTTGCAGGAAGGTTCAGGGGTTCGTGAAAACACATACCACTGAATTGGTGTTTACTGACTGAGGACCTGGGCGGGCACTGTGCCCAACACTAAGGGAATGAAAAAGGTGGAGAAACATGACTTGGTCCAACACAGACCTTGTAAGTGTCATCTCAGGGCAAGACACCAATGAGGATCTAACAAGCAATGGCAAAAGTGGGAAACACAGAGCCACACACACCCCAAGGAGGACACACCTGGGACCAGGGTCATCACGGCACGCATCATGAAGGTGGCACTCCATCAGAACATAAAAAAGGAGAAAGTGCCTGACAGGTTTAGGGATTTGGTGGAAAGTGAGGACTCAGGGGAAGGCATTCTAGGCTACGTGTGAATAAAGGTGTACAGGGGAGGAAGACTACTCACGCTAGGAAATTGTAATTCACTCTTCTGACAGCAGGATACAATAGGACAGGGTGGGGACTGTGATCTGGAAAAATGGTCTGGAGGCAGCCTGAGGCAGACACTAGAGGACAAATCAAGGCACGCAGGTATGGCCATGGGTGCAGCATGGTTCTGGGGTGGGTGGTGTCAGGATGCAAGTCACCAGGCATGACAAATGGTTTTCCTGGAATTGATGACTTTTTTGTTGAAATATTTATATATTTTTATTTGGAAAGGCAGATTTACAGAAAAGAAGCAGAGAGAGAGAGAGAGAGACCACTCTTCCATTTGGCCACAATAGTTAGAACTGAGCGGATTCAAGCACAGGGACCAGGAACATCCTCTGGGTCTGGCACGTGGGTGCAGAGACTTGAGCCATTCTCTGCTGCTTTCCTGCTGTATAAGCAGGGAACTGGAGTGGAAGTGGAGCAGAGCATCAACAGGCATCCATGGGGGATGATAGCACCACATGCAGAGGATTAGCCTGATAAGCCACCGTGTCAGACTCGTGGTCGATGACTTCTAGTGTTAACAAATGTCTTGGAATCTTAATAACTTTAGTTGATACACATTTCTTAAGATGCATCATGTACAGGGATATTCATTGTGAAAGGTCAATTTATCAAAGCTAGTATCATGACACAAGTTCAGCCAGCGCCTTATATGGGCGTTACTTGGGAACCCAGCTGCCCTGCTTCCAATCTAGCTCCCTGCTAAATGTACCTCAATGTCAGAGCAGCAGGAGATGGTCCAAGTGTTTGGAGCCTTATCACCCACATGGGAGACCTGGAGGAAGCTCCTGGCTCCAGGCTTTGGTCCAATTCAGCACCAATCTCTGCAGTTAACTGCAAGAAATAAAGAAGTGGACAGAAGATTTCTCTCTTTTTCTGTAACTCTTTTAAATAAATAATTTTGGGGGGTTAGTTTACTGTCAGTGGCTATTTGTTTATTTTTTGTTATGCCCTACTGGAGATATAGATCTTCCTCAAGATAACACAGAGCATCACCAAAGCGCTCATATTGAAAGTCTTCTGATTTTACTATTCGCTTTTTTTTTGCCTTAGAGTAAGTTTTCAATTGAGTAGCAACAGTAACCAAGGAAGTAGAAGTTCAACAGCCTAGGATTACAACTATTTGAAGAGATTCATACTTTCAGTGTCCTGTTATATTTATTGTTTTATTTTGGACATTGTCTTCTTTCCGAATTCCTCTCCGATTAACAGCAATAAACAGAAAGTCTGCACCAAGAGCGCTTCATTGAAGTTTTAAAATTTAATGCAGTGGGGCCGACCATGTGGCCAAGCAGGGAAAGCCACTGCCTATGGCTGTGGCATCCGCTGTGGGTGCTGCTTCACTTCCAATGCAGCTCTCTGCTAATGAACCTGGGAAACCAGTCGACGATGGCCCGAGTGCTTGGGCCCCTGCGCTCACTGAGTTTTGGCTTGGACCTGGCCCAGTGCCATCCAAGAAAATAGATACATCTTTTCAAAAAGCAGGAAAATGTGATGCAGTGTGTTTTGCAAATGTAAAAAAAGCCCTTTACCTTCTTTTAAATCAAAGCATCGGAAAAGTATTTATTTCCAACAAATTAAAGCAGACTCCAATGAAACTGCTGCTTCATGGACTACAGAGGGAATGACAGATACAAACTACTTTGCTGCATTAATGTTATGGTGACCACTGATGAAATACTATCTCCTCAGTTTGGTGAAGAATAGTGCAAACTAGTGAATCAGGATTAAATTTTTTGCAACACTGAAACTGGATATTTTCATCTTTGTGAAATAATTTCTTGACAAACTATTCGCCTTTCAGCTGATTGAAGGGATAAACAAATTTCCCAGGTTACTTATTACTTACAGATATTTTTACTAACATTTCATTAAAGAAAAAAAACTTTCTGAAGTCTCGGAAAGCCACACATGCGGGAATGGGTGACACCTGTGCATGTTTTCTCATTACACATTAACTGTGCCTGTTTAAGTAAAAGATGGCTTAAAGAAAAACAAGCCAGACAGTTTATGATGACTTTGAAAGACAGATGACAAACATTTGACAATGGTAAAATACATAAGGAGTAATCTTCAGTTGTTCATGGCTTTAATTTTTTGGTAAATTCTGGGTTTGCTCTGCTGAAGAGTATGTTGGCATTCCCTTAAGCACAGCTTGCAACCACAGAGCTCAAAGCGTAACACGACTGGGCAAAGATAGCCAGTCAAGCTTACAAATGCGAGGTGGTTGTGTCAGAATACATTAGCGGGCTGAACGCTGCCGGGTTCAAGACGTAATGGTGAATATTGCCATTAAATGTTGCTTTTCTACTCTTTCATTTGAAACTTGTCATTCTATCGCGCTTCCAAAGTTCCTTATTTATATAAACGATCGCATCACTTTCTTATCTGCAGTGTCCTTGGATAACCACAAATTTGACACGGGTCCAACATTACGGTCACGGTTTCCAACAAGCATAGGAAAACTCATTTACTGGATCCTTGTGTTTGGAATTCAGAGTGTGTTGGGGTTTTAAATATAGATCAGTATTTTTTAAATGTAAACACCCAGCGGCATTGCCTCACTCAGGACTGGGATTCTGAGTCCTGAAGCAGGAGACACGCCTGCACCATTCTAGTCACATTTCACTCACTCGCGCTGGCAGACGCGCAAGTGCCCCCAACGCCTTAGGACTTCACACTCAGCGCCCACCGCTCTTACTAGAACAAGCCTCCGAAATGGTCCTTCAACAACTACAGCCACTGGGTCTTTTGGGCGCACACGGCTGTGAACTGGGCCAGGAACTGACGTATGTTATTCCAAAACTCGATCTCTGTTCACGGTAGGTTCTTTCTCGGGAGTACCAAGCCCCAACCCCAAAACCAGTCAAAGGAGTCATTCCCGACTCTCATTTCCAATTTCCAGGGTCAGGGCCGGGAGGAGGAGGAAGCAATCCTAACGGGAAGACTCGTCCGGCGACCAGCCATCCATAAAAATGTTCTTCCCATCACCAGGCTGGCGTCAGCTCGTCTCCTGCATCTGTTCCCCACCGCGCCCCCTCCCCTCGGCGCGGAGCCGGCCCCGAATGGCAGGCGCAAGGCAAGACAACCCTCCCAGCGCAATCCCAGCGCTAGCCAACGCTTTCATGACACCCCTAACTTTTGTCCTCTCCTCTCGCGTGCCTTAAAGGTAAGCAAAATCAAAAGTCTATGAAACTGAAGCCCACCCCCCCGCCGGAACCACCCAGGCTCTGCCGATTGGACGCGTCGTTCCCAAAGAATCACAATGACTACACCTCACCCCACCTGACCACCCCCCAGCACGACCCGCTTCATCCCTGTCCCCGCTTTCCATCCCCAACAAACCAGGGGTTGGGGGGGCTGGGCCCCACACAGGGGGAAAAGAGAGGTCTCAGCAGCATGGCTCCGCCACACTCGGCCCCCGCTCGGCGCCCAGGCCAGCGCACATCCTCGCAGATGCCTGGGGGCCAGAGCCCCGGACCTGTCCCCAGCCCAGCAGTCGCCCAGCAAGCATTCCCCGAAAGCTCCCAGGTTCTGGCGGCTGCAGAGGCAGTAGGCGCGGAGCTTGCGCGCCACTCGGACCAGCCGTGCGGCCAAATGCCCCGAGCCGTCCCCTCCGGCCCTCGCCCACCCCACCGCGCGCTACCCCGGACTCAACGGCTACCCGGCCTCCCTCACCACTCTCCCCCCCCCCCAGCCCACCCCTCGAGAAATGCAGGGATGAAGGTGACAAAGAGCCAAGCCACACGCCAAAGGACCTCCAAGACTTCCCTGTGCAAGCAAAAACTTCGCCGTCCTCGCGCGCACACACTCCCGCTCGCACACACACCCAGCGCGCGGCCGGGGAGGGCATCACTTACCTGTGCCCGCCGTGCCACGCATCCCTCCCTCCCCCGCCCCGGGGCTGGCTGTCCCCCGCCCCCGCCGGGGTCCCCCAGTCCGCCCGTCCGAGCGCCGCGCACTCACTGGCTGGCTGCGCGCGCCCGGTGGCTGCAGGGCCCGGCGGCGGCGGGGACCGAGACAGCGGCTGCGGCGGCGGCGGCGGCGGCCCCAGCCGGCGTCAGTCAGACTGGAGCCGCGAAGCCTCATCGCCCGTATTAGTGCGCCGACCTGGAAAGCGGCCAGGGAGCCCAGCTCCCCGCCCGCCCCCGCCCGCCGCCGCGCGCCCCGGCCGCTCCGGGAGGCGGCGGGGAGGGAATGCAGCCCGCCCCTCGGCCACGGGCGGGCGGCTGCGGGCGCGGGGAGTGGGGTCACCGCTCCCGGCGCGGGGTGACCCTCAGCCACCCCGCCTCGGGGCTGGCCTCCTCGGTGCGGCTCTGCGACCCTCCCCTGCCCCGGGGCGGAGGGGAGCAGGGGGGCGGGGTGGTGAGTCTTCTGCCAGCCTGGGTTAGCGCGCGGCTTTGTCACCAAGACTTCTGGCCTCCACGTGGGCTGAGGTGAAAAGAGCGTTGCTAAAAAGTCTCTGTGAACCCTGTCTGGTGGTTGCTGCCACTTGGCGCGTGTCCCTCGTTTGCTTTTTGGAGTAAAAGGAGTGGGGCTGCAGGGAGGGACGTGCCTGACACCCCCCTTCTGTAGTACCAGAGCCAACTAACATGGGCAGAAGAAAATCTAATCACTCTGAGTGGTGAGTAGTGGTGAAAACGAGCCCAGTAATTATGGGGATTGTAATTTCCTTAGTCCTATTTATTGGTTTAACAACCTGGCATATAGTGCTTTATATTATCTAATCTAATAAAGATAAAACTTTATGGGTACACAGTGATGTTAATATACAACCTTCTCGTCTCAACCTGGCTGCCCCCTAGGCAGGCAGCCTGACTCTTGACGTCACTGAGGGTTCCCAGGCCAATTGGGTAATGCCACTGGTGGCCCTTGGTTCCAGCCCTTAGCTCTTGGTAGAAAAGGTGTTTGCTCCTGCAGGGATGCAGGTGGAATGAAAGCACCGGAAGCGACCTTCACCTTGCTCCTGGGTGTAGAGAAATAAGTCTTACACCAGTTCCTGGTGCCTCTGAAATACTCCTGGCCCCGTGGTGAAATGCATCAAGGCCCGCCTCTTCTCATTCTCAGAGCACTGGGCTTTCTTCTGAAGCAGACGCTTCTCTTGCCCCATGGTACTGCTGTAGGTGAATGCCGACCTTGTTTAAACAGCATTTGAAGAAGCTGCCCACCTGTACTATAAGCTCGAATCTCAATCATCTTCCTACACTTCTTCATCCATCCCTGTGCTGCAGGCCAGGTGTGAGGTGTGCAGTTGCTCTAGGTGAAAAGCCCCTGGGAAAATGTTGGGACTGCAAAAAGCTACAGATTGTAGCCTAAGGGTTGTGCTCCACCTGCTTTTTATTGCAAGTAAACCAATTAGGGCCTCAGAACTGGTGTCTTGTGGCTCAGGTTTGAAAAGAAAATAGATAACTGCATCATGAAATGGTCTAATAAGGATCTCAGTGTCCTTGTCTTAAAAACCATGCAGAGGACACAGTGCAGAGAAGGGAGTGACCGGCCTGCGGTGCTGGTTCCTGCTGCTTTCCGTGGTGGCTTTGCGGTGGCTGATTTCTCCCGGCTCTTGGTGGAGCTTTGACTTTGCAGGCTCTGAGAGTGTGTGTGTGTAGTCTGTTCTCTGTGTATTTTCATTTACATACCACGACATTTTTTGCACTAGGATGACGTTTCCTGCTTAACATTGGCCTGTCACTGATACAAGTTCCTGGCATGGATTTCTCCAAGTGTAGAAAATGAATCCATTCTATTTGAGAACTGCCAAGATCTGATGAATTCGGAGGAGAAAATGCAGGCTCAAAAAAAAAGCCTGCAGATTGACTATTTTCAAGTCTTGGTTATAGGAGCTCTAGACTTTTCTTTGTCTTTCCTTCCAGTTTCTTGATAGCTGCAGTTTTATTGCTTAATAGAACTTTCATCAAAACATTATACAAGAGATAAGAGTCAGTCAGAGGTTGTGACAAAATGCAAATGGCAGTGAAATTTTGGGTCAGGACAGGGTATTTTGCCTAGCAGTTAAGCCAGTATAAGTTGGGAGGTTCCTGCCAGAGTTGGGGTTTGCCCATGATGCCAAGTACCAACTCCAGCTCCTGCCAACGCATCCCGTGATGCACCAGGAGCTGGGTTCTTGCTACCCACATGGGAGGCTTGCATTAAGTTTCCTCTGGTTCTGGCTTCCTGTTAGCACACATTCTGGGTGTCAGCAGGTGATAAATAATTGGGACCCTGTCATCCCATCATGGAAGATCCTGATGGAGTTCCAGACTCCAGGTTTTGGCTTAACCCAATCCCGGTTCTGGCAGGCATCTGGGTAAGGAACCAGCAAATGGAAGTGTTTCTCTCTGAACCAGCAAATGGAAGTGTTTCTCTCTGTCTCTCTCTCAATTGCTCTTCTTTTCAGATTTTTTTTTAATTTAAATTTTGCTTCAAGACCTCAAAACCATAGCAAAACTAAGATCTCCCTTTTCTGGGAGATTATAAAGACTTAGCAGACCCTGAGCTCCTTCACTTGGTGAAGGGTCAGATCTGTGCACCTGCGTGTGCTCAGCGAAGAACTTTATGTCCAGGTCTGTAGTCATCCAGAAATGTAGCCACTGTGCTTGGTGCAGACGCCATCCTTACATTTGACCCAACGTTACAGTGGTTCCACTTAGGGCCAGTGCCAGGAAATGCAGCCTGCGCACCCCTCCCGCTCCACTGTTCACCCTGTATGTGCACTGGAACTGTCCTGACACCGAGCTTGCACTGTCCTCTCCTGGAATTTCCCTTGAAAGTCATCATTCGTGCCGTAATTATTATTGTACACTTTCTTGGAGCCAGGGCACAGAGCCCTGATGCTTGGTAAACGGAGTCTGACTTGGAGAGAAACACACATCCCAACAGTTATTACACAGCTGCGCAATTCGTTGGAGCCAGGTGGCACAGGGAAGTCCTCCTCAGAGGAAGTTGGAAGCAGACATTGAACAGTATGAATTCCTGTTTTCTTGTCTTTCTACTCCTGCGGCTTCAGTGGATGCTGACCCTGCCACAGTGTGGGCTTGGTGTCAGTGCCTGTTTGCCCCTGGGCCAGGCACTGTGATACAAACATAAGGTGCACAGTCACAAAGGAGGCAGCATGCCCACCATGTGCACCTCTCCCCAAGATCTGAAGTAAAAACAAACCTTAGTTTTTCTTAGAGAACTGTCTGCTAGTTGGCATTATTTAAAACAATAATAGGGCCCAGTGCGGAAACCTAGCAGGGACAGAGACTCATTAGGAATCCAGTGCAGTCACCCAGGAAGAGATGATCAGCTTCGGCAACACGAGAACAGCTGGGGCATTCTAGAGCAGTGGGGAGGAGAAACATTTCAGGACTCCAGGAATTGCTTTGGGGGAAGCAACATGAGACAAGATCAAGCTCTTGGGACAGCCCCCGTGGCATGGGGGGTGGGGGGAAGTTCCCACTTGTAACACCAGAATCCCGTGTCAGAGGCTGGTTCAAGACCCAGCTCCCTCATCTCTCGTCCAGCTTCCTGCTAATGCTTATCCCAGAAAGCTACAAATGCTGGCTTAAGTGCTCGTGTCACTGCCATTCACATGACAACCTCAGATTGATTTCAGTGCTCCTGGCTTCATCCTGGTCCAGGCCTGGCTGATGTGGGCATTTGGGGAGCAAATCAGCAGTTGCAAGATTGATTCTTTCTCTCCTAGCCCTTTGTGTTTCAAATAAAACAAAGATAAATACAAATTAAAAAGGATACAGGGAAATAAGAAGAATGAAGTCACACAAAGAGAATGGGAAGGAAAAGTAGTAAAGCCTTTTAAAAAGACCAAATAGTCTCAGAAGTGAAAAGATGACTCAATTCTATTGCTTTCGATTATCTTTTTGCTTTACAGAAAGATACAAGTTCTTCAATAACTTCTTCTGTAAAATCAAGACTATAAATCAGCAAATCAAGGCTGGCCGGGACCAGACATGGAATGGCAATACAGGGGGCTGTACACATAATAAGGAAGAAGGGGCACTAGAGTGTAGATGTTCCGTTTTAAGGAGCTGCTGGCATGCAGCTCCAGCCAGCTCGCTGTCGCCATGTGAGAGGGGGCACAGCTTCCAGAGATAACAGACATCCACAATCTTAGGGAAAATCTTACAATTTAAAAAATGCTGCCAACCAACCCAGACTTTGTTTTGATTTTCAAGGCACAAGCCAAAGAAAACATTTGTGAACCAAATCAGACTAGCAATTTGCAAGCCCTGAGTTTTGCCCACTCTCTACCCTGCTCGGCATCTCTCCCTTTCAAGAGAGAATCAGTAACTAAGGCCATAACTTCAGCCAAATCAGAGCTTTCCTATTTTGGGGGTATGGAAACACTTCTCCAAATCTATAAAACCTTTGCCTTTTCCTCTTTCTCCAGAGTTCACAGTAATTGAGAACCTTGGTTTGTCATTTGTTACTATTCATCTTTCTTAATTTCCCCAAAGCCATCTTCTGCTTTCCATATCCACTGCTTGATTTCATTGCTCTCCTAACTTTAGTGGTCATTAGGGAATCATTGCTTTTCATTTTATCTATCTATCTATCTATCTATCTATCTATTTTTGAGAAAGGGTTGACAACAGGAGTGGAAAGAGTGGATGTTCTCATCATCTCATCCACTCCCCATGTGCCTGCAACGGTTAGGCCTGGGCCAGCCAAAGTCAAGATCTTGGAGCTCAGTAAAGGTGTCAGGTCCAGTTGGCAGGGACCAAGCAGCGATGCCATCGCTTGCTGCATTGGCAGGGTGTTGAGGTCACAGTGAAGCTAGGACTCCATCCTGGACACTGTGATACGTGACGCGGACATCATGACTACCAAGGCCAAATGTCTGCTCTGTCCTACTCTCTTTAGTAAGTAAATAGTTGAATGAGTTTTCTTAATTCTGACTTAACTGAAATGTATCGTAGTTATTTTATTAAACCCATTCATGTGAATTATTGATTAGAAATATAGTATTTGGAAATCACATTATAAGCTATGACATATATATTTACCATCTTTTCTCAAGTACATAATTCAATCATCTTATTAACATCATTGTGCAGCAATAAATCTCTACAGCTTTTCTATCTTGGGGGAAAAAAACCCTCAAACTCTGTGTCTATTAAGTTACTCTCCTCTCTGCCCCCAGCCCTTAAGAATCACTTATTTTCTGTTTTTATGATTTTGACTAGATATTCCATATGGAATCATACAGTGTATATGACAATATACATACAGTGTATATTGTCTGTCTTATAATATCCTTAAAGTTCATTCATGTAACAAGATTTCCTTTAAGGCTGCATAATATTCCACATGTCACATTTTCTTTATATATTCCTTTCACATACTCGCTTTGCTTTTACTATGTATCTGTTGTGAACACAGCTGTAATGAATGTGGGTGTGCAAAATCTCTCCAAGTTTTTTGCTTTGCAGGGCTGGCATTTGGCAAAGCAGTGAAATGCCACGTGAGAGCTTCCAAACCGCATCACAGTGCTTCTCATTCCAGCTTCCTGCTAATGTGCACCCAGGGAAAATGCAGGTGACAAATACTCAGGTCCCTGCCACACACAGACATCCAAATTACGTTCCATGAGCTTGAGTGTGACCTGACTGGCCCAGCTGTTGCAGGTATTTGGGGAGTGAACCAGCAGATGGAAGATTCTTCTCTCTCTCTTTCAAATTAAAGCAAAACCTCCCTGGGATGTGGAGAACAGAAGGTGCTGATGAGATGCTGGGGGGCGGGGGAGTGGGGTGGGGGGGCGGGCGGGGGAGGGCGGACACTGATGAAGCCCAAGTGAAATCTCAGTTGGTGGTTAATGAAGGCTGAATAATTCTTACCATTTAATCATATCTACACTACACTAATTGATGTGATTTATCTAGAAACTGAATAATTAAAAGCAGCAGCAGAGAAATCAAGAGTGAGTACTGATTACGATGCCAAAACACTCAGAGAGCAAAAAGAAAAAAAAAAAGCAAAGGTACACAAATGGGACACTTTTAGACATTTATTTTTATTGGAAAGGCAGATTTACTGAGAGAAGGAGAGGCAGAAAGATCTTCTGTCTGTTGTTCCATTCCCCAAATGGCTGTAACAGCTGGTGCCGAGCTGATCAGAAGCCAGGGGCCAGGAGCTTTTTCTGGATCTCCTATGCAGATGCAGGATCCCAAGGCTTTGGGTCATTTTCCATCTGCCTTCCTAGGGCACAAGCAGGGATGGGAAATAGAGCATCCAGAAGAAGAACCGGTACCCATATGGGATCCTGACACATGCAAGATGAAGACTTATGCCACTAGGCTACTGTGCCATGCTCGATAGCATTAGTCCGAAACACTGCACATCAGAGGTGACAGTAGTCAAAGCGAGAAACAGTGGGCTAGTGTTGTGCAACAGTGGGGTAAGCTCTGCTTACGATGGTGATATCTTACACTAGAGCACAGGTCTGAGCCCTGGCTACTCTGCTTCCTATCCAGCTAATATGCCTGGGAAGGAAGGCTGCAGATTAAGCCTCAAGTGATTGGCCCCCTAGACCTGAGTGGAGTTCTAGGTCTAGTTCTGGCTTTGTCCTGGCTCAGACCTGCTGTGCTACTATTTGGGGAGTGAGCCAGAGGAAGGAAGATCTCTCCTTGGTCCCCACTGTTACCCGTCTGCATTTTAAAATAAATACTTTATACCTAAAAAAGAGAGAATGGGATAAAATATATATAAATCATGTATCTTCAAGGGTTAATATGCAGAATACATAGAGTAGTAATGAAAAGTACAAATAACCAGACTAAAATACAGGCAAAGGACTTGAATAGACAATTTTCCAAAGAAGATACACAGATGCCAATAGGCATATGAAAAGATGACTCATCAGAAATGTAAATTAAAACCACGATGAAATATTACCACACATCCAGTAGGATGGCCTCCATCAAGAGAATGGAAGGTAAGTGTTGGAAAACATGTAAAGAAGTGGGAACCCTCCATGCCCTATGGGTGGGAATATAAAACGGGGCAGCCATATGGACGCCAGTACGGAGATTCCTGAAACAATTAAAAATAGAACTCACATTTGATCTAGCAGTTCAACTTTCGGATGTGCGTCTCAAAAGATGCAAAGCAGAATTGTGTCTATTTACGCTTTATTTATTTGAAAGAGACAAAATACAGAAATCTTCCATTCACTGGTTCACACCCCTAAACACCTGGAATAGCCAAGGTGGGCCAGCCTTAAGCCAAGAGTCTGGAGCTCCATCAAGGTCTCCTTGTGAGTGGCAGGGACTCAAGTACTTGGGTCATCACTTGTACCTTCTAGGATGCGCAAGTCTCACCAGGACATGCTCTCAAGCACTGGATGTGGGCATCCCAAACAGTATTTTTAAGCACTGTGCCAATCCCCTGTCCATATACCAGGATTGGCAAGTCGCATCCTAGAAAGTCTTTTGCCTTCTCCAGCTTGGTTGGAACATCTGCTTTGAAACCTTGTGGGTCATCTCTCTCTCCTTCATAACCAACACCATGCTTTCATGTTGGTTTATACTGAATAATTTTACTCATGTTTAAGTCCTTTAATTAATTAACACTGAAAACAGTGAGAAGTGTGTCTGGTTTTTTCCTCTTGTTTGTTTCCAACGGCTACCTCAGTGTCACCAGATGGTAAAAGCTTATTAGACACTTCATATCCTTACAGATAACTAGATTAAAAACTGAGTAAAGATTTGGGTAAGATGTCCTCTACACACACACACACACACACACACACCCTATATTTTCCTAAGACATAACAAATGCTAATAATCATATGAAATGACTTTTTGAAAGTTTTATTTATTTTTACCTGAAAGAGTTAGAGAGAGAGAAACAGAAATCTTCCGTTTGCTGGTATGATTCCCAAATGGCCACAACAGCCAGAGCTGGGCCAGTCCAAAGCCAGGAGCCAGGAGCTTGTTCCTGGTCTTCCATGTGGGTTCAGGGCCATCTTCCACTGCTGCCCCAGGTCATTAGCAAAGAGCAGCCAAGCCTTGAACTAGCACCTGCATGGGATTTTGGTACTGCAGGTGGAGGATCAGCCTGTATTGTGCTGGCCCTTAACACCACTACTCATGAAAGAAAGAAAAATCAACTCCAAGAAGAGATATCGCCTCCCAACCAGTTGGGCGACCATTACCAATGCAACAAAGAGGTAACAAGTGTTGAAAATGATGTGCAATAATTGAAACTACTGTGCACCGGTGGGAGGAATGTAAACAATGGGGCAGCCATATGGAAAATAGCATGAAGGTTCTTCAAGGTAGTCTGGATTCATACTAGGCTTTGGCAATCTCAAGCGTGCAAGTATATAAAGAAAGCAATGGCCTTTTTAATTTTTTCAAAACTAGAGAGGTGGGAATAGAGTTGAAGGAGATTCAGATTTATGTTCGTATCAGGAAGAGACAGGCATGTTCAAGGAGTGGACAAGCACAGAAAACATCCACAGAATTTACTCCTACAATAGAGATCAGACAAAGATTTACAGGGCTGGTTTTGTGGTAAAGTGAGTAGAAAGTCTGTGATGCCAGTTTCCCATATGGGCAGCTCTTTATGACCTGGTTGCTCTGCTTCTGGTCCGGCTCCCTGCCAATGGCCTGGGAAATGCAGTGGAAGATGGTCCAGATGCTTAGGCCCTGGCCATCCACATGGGAGATCCAGATGAAGCTCCTGACTCCTGGGCCCAGCCTGGCCGTGGCTGGCTGTTGCAGCTGTCTTGGGAATGAACCAAGAGCAAGATCGCTCTTTGTAATGCTAAACTGCAAAACAAATCTTTTAAAAAAGATGTATTCTTATTGTGTGGAATTTAATTATTCAGTGGTTTATGTGGTACAATTCTAGTCCAGTTAAAGTGGTTTTTTAAAATGTGTATTAAGGGCTTGGTGGCGTGGCCTAGCGGCTGAAGTCCTCACCTTGAACGCGCCAGGATCCCATATGGGTGCCACTTCTAATCCCGGCAGCTCCACTTCCCATCCAGCTCCCTGCTTGTGGGCTGGGAAAGCAGTCGAGGAAGGCCCAAAGCTTTGGGACCCTGCACCCGCGTGGGAGACCCGAAAGAAGTTCCTGGATCCTGGCTTCGTACTGGCATAGCATCAGCTGTTGCGCTCACTTGGGGAGCGAATCATCGGACGGAAGATCTTCCTCTCTGTTTCTCCTCTTCTCTGTATATCTGACTTTGTAATAAAATAAATAAATCTTTAAAATAAATAAATAAATAAATAAAATGTGTATTAAAACACACACATACACACACACATACATGTTGAAGAACTGGGAAAGCTAATTCTGGGTTATCTAGTCCTCATTGGACTAAATGAATTCCCAACTTTTTGGATAGCAGACATTTTAAAAAGTAATTTGGGAACCGTATGATACTCTCTGAAATAAAAGGCAACATCCTAGGGTCTCAAGGGATTATAGTTGGCCTTTACGTCTAATAATGGAAAACAAAGTCATTAGTTTAAAATCGAGTGTTTACCGTTGACTGCAATTCATTAGGAAAATCTCCTTTTTCATTAATGGACAGGCAGAGCCATTAGAGCTGCGAGACCCTGCCTCTGTGCCACCCAGCGGTAGCATGCCAGTTCTTGCCCAGTAACTGCTGCTTTTGGCCATCCTCTGTAGGCCACTGTCGGTAAATGGGAATAAAGCTGATCATTGGGCTTGGAGCAATGGCTCAGTGGCTATATCCTTGCCTTGCAAATGCTGGGTACCAGTTCATGTCCCAGCTCCTCCACTCCCCATTCAGCTCCCTGTTTGTGGCCTGGGAAAGCAGCAGAGGATGGCCCAGGTCCTTGGGACCTGTGTGGAAGACCTGAAAGAAGCTCCCAGTTTTGGATCAGCTCAGTTCCATCCGTGATGGCCACTTGGGGAGTGAATCAGTGGATGGAAGATCTTTGTCTCTACTGCTCTCTGTGTATCTGCCTTTACAATAAAAAGAAATCAATCTTAAAAAAAAAAAACCCCAAATTGGCTCTCTTCCACCCACATATTACTCTTCAATTAGAATAACTGTAGGAAAAATTAAAGAGGTATTAGAACTGTTTAGATGCTAATATCTCTAAAATAATTAAAGTGTTACTGAGACTGACCAGCAAAATCACTTTCATCCTTTAAAATGTGTTTCTATCAATGAATGACTCCTACATTTGCTCGTCAAGTCTCTATCGACAATGGCAGGAATATAAAATCTCGGGAAGAAGGAATAAGGTTGACAGCCTTTTGTGTAGCATGGTGCCCACAAATAATAATAATGACACACTTTAGAATTTGCTGAGTAGATTTAGTGTTATTACAAATGTTAAACTTGTGAGGTAATATGCATGTTGACTGGACTCATCTAGCTATTTCACAATACACACATTTCAAGACATCATGCTGTACAGCATAAACATGTACAATATTTACTTACTAAAAACAGAGCGAGGGCATTGGATGCAGCAGTTAAGACAGTGCTTGGGATGCCCGTATTCCATACTGCAGTGCCTGGGACTGAATTTATGCTCCACTTCCAGTTCCAGCTTTCTGCTACATGCACCGTGGAAAGCAGCAGGTGGTAAGTACCTGGGCATCTGACACCCATGTGAGAATCTGGATTGAGCTTCTGCCTCCCAGCTTCAGCCTTGGCCAGCCCTGGCTGTTGGCAGGCATTTGAGGGGGATCTCTCTCATTTGCCTTCCTTTCAAATAAAAGGAAAACAAATGTATATTACAAGCATAGAGAAAACAGATCCTTACACTTCATTTTCTTAGTTTTTGAGGTGGAAAGTTTGAGTAGAAAAAAACTAGTCTTTTAGCTTAGTTATTTTTAGGATACAGTAAACCATAAATGCAACACTTTATCTACACACAACACTAGTTGCTTGCCTAGAGAGAAAAATGATGCCTGGAAAAATTTTAAAATGAATTTATTTTCTGGGCCTGGTGTGACAGCTCAGTAACTAAATTCCTTGCCTTGAATGCACTACAATCCCATATGGTCGCCAGTTCTAATTCCAGTGGCCTTGCTTCCCATCTAGTTCCCTGACTGTGGCCTGGGAAAGCAGTCAAGGATGGTCAAAGCCTTGGGACTCTGCACCTGTGTGGGAGACCTAGAGGAGGCTCTTGGCTTAAGATTGGCTCAGCTCCAACCGTTGCGGCCACGTGGGGAATGAAACAGCAGCTGGAAGATCTTTCTGTAAATCTGCCTTTCCAATAAAAATAAATCTTTTTTAAAAATTAAATTTTCTTAAAAAATTTCCTATAAGCAATCCTATTTCTGATAGAAACATCTTTCATGAAATGAACATTTAAAAAATGAAGAGTGAATGTGATGTGGTTGCAGCTAAACTTTACTATCATGTGCTGTTAAAAACCAAAAGATGAGCAGACCTGTATTATAGAAAATTAAAAAAAAAATATGGAACTTAATTAAACAGGGCTCTAAATTTAAAAATCTCAAGTCAATTTTCTTTTTGCATTATCAGCCTAGAGTTACAGAAAAATAATCGTTTTTGAAAACATGATTGGCTTAATTCTGGTATGTCATGAGAATCAGTTGAAACGGCCAAATGTTCTAATACTTGTTTTATTTCGAAAAGGACAAGCTGTTTGGGTTGCTGGCATCCCATGTTGGCATGCCTGGGTTTGAATTCCAGTCTCTCCCTCTAGACTCCAGCAGCCTTCTGCTCATGCCCACTCTGTGAGGCAGTGGGGCTGGGTTGGACGGCTAGGTCCTGCCATCCACTTGGGAACCCAGACCGAGTTCCTGGCTCCTGCTTTTTGTGTGGCAGTTCCGGCTATTGTGGGCATTTGGTGAGGTACAGACAGATCTTCCATCCGCTGGTTCACTCTGTTCCAGGGTGAAGCGAGGAGACAGCAGCCTCATCAGGATCTCCTAAGTGGGTGGCAAGGGGCCAAGTCCTTGGGCCATCTTCTGCTTCTTTTCCCAGGCAGTAAGCAAGGTGCTGGACCAAGATGGCACAGGCAGGACTAGAAGCAGTGCCCTTGTGAGATGGTGGCAGTGCAGGCAGTGGCTTTACTCACTCTGTCACAATGCTGAACCCAGAAACTGGTATTTGGCAACTCAGCCTTGTTCTTGCTTTTAACATACAAACTTCCTAGAGTTTCATAGTTTGATAAATGAATTTCTTTGATACAGATAATTTTGTATATATTCAAACCTGTAATTTTTTTAAAAAAATGTTTTTATTTGAAAGGTAGAGTTGTAGACAGGAGAGACAGAGAGATCTAGCCAATGGTTCACTCTGCAAATGGTTGCAATAGCCAAGGCTGAACTGATCCAAAGCCAGGAGTCAGGAGCACCTTCCTGTTCTCCCATGTGGGTGCAGGGATGCAAGGCTTTGAGCCATCCTCTGCTGCTTCCACAGGTCACAAGTAAGGAGCAAGATCAGAAGGAGAGCAGCCAGCACTGAACTGGCACCCAGACAGGATCCTGGAGCCACATACAGAAGCCTAACTCACCATGCTGGAGCACCAGCCCCTTAACCCGGAGTTGTGGATTACATTTAAAGTCATGAGTATGCAGACACTTGAAAATTGACTGCTTCTGTCTCTGGTATAAACATATTTTCCAGATTTATACATAATTAACACAAATAAGTAAAACTGCTAATGCAAAAGGAAATCTGGCTTTTGCTATGAATTTCTGGCCCCAAATAAAAATATTTTTCTTATGATAATTAAGATTATCAGAAGGCGGATAATGAACATAGACGTTATTCCAGCTTTATTTAAAAGTTTAATTTCAAGTGAAATGTGACATTGATGCATAAGAATACAATCAAAGACTACTAACAACTTAATTCCTTTTCTTGGTTTCCTCAAGTCTCCAGGCACCAGTCAGGTATCGAAGTCGTATAAAAAGTAGGTCCTTGCCCATCTGTAGCCAGCTCCAAAACGGAACTAATTTAGAACCTGTGATTTAAAAATAAATGAACTTAAATAAGCTCATGAGGAAAGATATCAGCTTAAAATGCATTTTAGAATTCAAGTCTATGTGATGTTAGTAAGCTTTTAGCACTTTGTTTTAAAAGGAGGATTCCCAATGAAACTGTTAAGTAAATATACCTTGGCAACTGGACACTAGATTTCCTACTACTGCCTGTGCCTACAATGCCGTGATGCACTGAAATAGCAGAATGCTGCACTTGTGACTGCTGCCGAAGGGCTATGCTGTTAGACTACTATGGTAGTAAGGGGGAAAATGGGGAAGGTGGAGAACGGGGAGGGAGGAATGGAAGGTGTTGGGGGGAGAATCTCAATATCTACAAAACAGATATTAAAAAGCACTTTGTTTTTACTTAATCATGAACAAAAAATTACAAGGCTGAAGTGTTTTCTTCTAAAAAATAAAATGACACCTGGCACCATCTGAACTGTGAAGATTCAGACATAGAGCAATTTTCTTCAGATCCCTTCTTGGGCTACACAGAGCAGCAGCTTGATTAAATGTCTCAAGCAGTATCACAGAGGATCCTTACAACTCTTACTCACACAGGAATCCTGCAGATACATGAACAATTTCACTTTAATTACATGTGAGTCTTAAATATTTTTTTTTGCTCCGCTGAAATCACAAAATCTTTCTTCTCAAAACATGTCCATCAGAGTACTTTGAGCTCCACAGTTAATACAGTAACACAACTACCCCTATAATCCAAATAAACATAACATCAGCATGGGACAGGTCTCACTCTCCCTACTTCATCTCCCCAGAGTCTGGTGTGCAGCAACACAGACCAGTCAGAGGTGATCCTTAACAACTGTGAGTAATCCGACCTGCCCCCAAACCCCTGCTGATGGATTCAGCTTCTGTAAGTGCACTTTGATTCAGCAAGACACCAAGGACTGGATTCACTGGAGACGGCGTAGTTTGCATAATCTCAAAACTGGTTCTTCACCCCTTTCTGTCCCTCAGCATCTGAGGCTACCGGGCAATAACGCCTTCCTGCCCCAGGGACTTCTAAAGAGGCTCATGCTCCCTTGGGGAGGGAGGGCTCTGAGAAAGTTGCCACTGATCATGGTAGCTGACCCTACTGACAGGTTTAGGGTCATTCTAAGGTACACAAACCAGGAGCTGAGAACATATTTTAAATGATCCACACCCACAGTTGTTCATGTTTTCCTGAATAGGAATTAAGATTTGTGATGAATTTCAACTTCTAAGTTTCAGAGATCATACATTTTTTAGATGTATGTACAGAAACAGATGGCAGTTTAAAACAAACTGGGTTTGGAGGTATTGTGGAGATTTGGAGGAAAAAAAACAATTTCTTGTTTAGTGTTGCATGATACTCAATATCCACAAGTGATCAAAAATACAGGGTACTTTAAAAATGGCGATGAAAACAATACAGTTTATGCTGAAGGCCCAGCAACTCTGCTTGCGTCTCAGAGCACCGTGACCCACTCTGAGCAGTACTGAAGTGTCCAGGATGGTAGGCCTGCTGAGGAATTTCGCAGGGCAGCAGGCCCCGGCGGGGCGAAGGGGATGCCTTCCATGGAACCGGCCATGCTCAGAAGGCCCTGGGGAGGCGTGGGGAGACAGCAACCACAGCTGACCCGTGACACTTCCTCCTGTGACCAGTGAAGAACAGGGTAAAATGCACTATAGACTCACCTTCAATTTCAGTCCAGTTGACAGCAATTTCTGCTATGGGAATTTTAAAGAACTGTGCTATGTAGAGTAATTCCACATCAAATGCCCTAAAACAGAAGATAATATTATTAAAAACACAGGTTGAACCCAATTAAATCTCTACTTCGGACTGTTTTGAAGAGGCCAGTGCAGTGGATGTCAAGCTTATACTGAAGGCAGAATTCACAGGAGTCAATAATCCAAAGCTGAGTAATCTAGAAGCTTCAAGGAAAACAAGACAACTTAGTATTATGGCACTGCATAATATCTAGATGGGAAAAACCGTATCTGTCACAACTCAGAAACACTCAGGGCTAAAAGCAGGTTAGGGGGCCTCAATAAAAAATTCATTTTAGAAATGTTCAAAATTGACAGATTTCACGTTCAACCTTACCTTAGCTCAAGATACAGAGCTGACTAACATCTGCAATTGATTCACAACTCATAAACCAGAACTCTGAAAATTTCTAGAAAAGAATGTTTTTAATCACGTTAGAGCCGCTTGGTCATCGTCTTCCATACCAGGGGATCAGTTTCTTGTGTAACACAGTCTGTTCCCTTCCCTTGGCGTGCGGTCCACGCAGCACTGGTAGCTACTGAAGGGGAAGAGCTCCTTCATCTGAAATGTTCTTTGGTTCTAAGCATTTACCGAGCATTAGAAATATCACTTTCCTACTTGTCCTCATGCACGCTGTTAAGACTACTTCTAGTCTGGAACCCCAGCTCATCCTTTCAGTCAGTCCTGTTCAGTCCAATGTGCTTTCCCTGAAGGCTTGAATCCCGATTCAGGAGTGTTTTGGACTCGGCTTAGATTTCTCTGAACTCACTCCTTCTTCTCCCTGGTGCTGTGTCCAGGAAGAGAAGGCCCACTTGCACACTGCGTTCCTCTTATCTGAGTCATAAAGCCTCCCTTTGCTGGACTGCAGGGAGTACAGCTCAGCCCTCCAGCGCTCTGTTTTAAACCAGTAATTAACAGAAAGACAATGCTTACAACTCACTTATATTTGATATCTGATTTTACACAACTTGAATATGAGTTTTTCTTCTCTACACACTATGCCCATTCATAATGAAACTAATTCAATTCCAAGTATTTGGACAGTTCTATTGAATGAAAATTATTTTTTAAAAACAGCTCATTGCCTTCTCTTAATGTTATGCTGCTAAACCATTACAAAAGTGGGCTCTTTGTGCATATAAAACTTCTGTTACTTAACAGTGTGATTGATACTCATGAAAGAAGTAAATACTTTAACTTTCTCTTTTAACATAAAGAGCAAGTACTAGCTTGTGAGATGAGCCAGTTCTAATGATACTCAATAACCTGCATCAGATTATTAAATGTCTCTAAAGATATCAAAAGTCACAAAACAAAGGGAGAATGAATGAAAAGGGGTAGAGGAAATAAGCATTGGTTAATTAAAGTCACTTTATATATATAAAAAAACCCTGTAGCTTGAAAAGATTTCTTATTACATCTTTCCACTCTGAGTCTGTAAGACTTAAAGGTATTTACTATAACAACAAAAATGCAGCTAACCTCACCGAGTTGTTAGAGCAAGCCCGATCTATAACTAAAGCAAATATTTTCACTAACATACCAAGTTCTCTGAACAGAGCCTTATACTATCACAAAAGAGGGTAAGGGTTATCCTCCAA
Organism: Ochotona curzoniae; assembly: GCF_017591425.1. Taxonomy (NCBI): domain Eukaryota; kingdom Metazoa; phylum Chordata; class Mammalia; order Lagomorpha; family Ochotonidae; genus Ochotona; species Ochotona curzoniae. The sequence continues at coordinate 50,768,527 of NW_024466502.1, read as the reverse complement.
TGAAGACATTTTCATTTATTCTTGCTAATGTGGGAGGGGCAGAGCCCCCATGTTTCCTTTCATTACTCAGTTCCTGGCACAGCTGTTCCCTGACAGATAATATTCTGAAAAACAAATAGTGCGCTCAGACCCTGTTACACAAAGCAGACACGCATGCACCCTACTGTTCTTTCCTGAAGCGCCATCAGAACAAGTACAACAAGACTGGATTAAATTCCTGAGAACAAAGAGGGGGATGAAAGGAGAAAGTAAAACCAAAAAGTGCTTCTGTAAGTTGTCACAAGGGGAAGCAGACAACAGCAGTGAATGAAGTGCAGGGGCAGGCTCAGGGGGCTGAGGAAGGGCTCAACTGACGGCTGAGGGGAAGTGCAGTCAGGGCTGCAAGCGGGACCACTCATTCACCGGACTCACTGAACATCTGTGCTGGATCTTCCCTCGCCACTGTGAGTGGTCACAGCTCACAGGTGGGACTGCAGGATCCAGCCGGGGCCAACTGGCCAGCACCAAGGACAATGGTAACTGGGACTTTCTTGGACATGGCTCTGACAGCTTAACCTGTAGTGAAATCTGTATTGCCTTAGCACAGAGCTTCTGATATGAATTTTACTAGTACACTAAAGATGCGAAGAAAAATTTTAGGGATGAAAAGGAATATGATAAAAGCTGGAGGCAACATGAACAATGCCAGCAAGGGAGAAAATGCCAATGTCAAAGTTTCAAAAAAGTGAAGAAGGTAGTGCAAGATACTGTAATCATCAACAGAGACAGATTTTTAAAAATGACAGAAAACAAATATTTCTAGGAAATTAAAATGATAGTAGAAATAAAAATTTACTCCTGTGGTACTAGCACGTGACCCGGCTGTTCCACTCCAATTTGGCTCCCTGTTTATGCCTGCCCCTGGGTTCAGAAGCATACAGTCCAAAGTCTTGCCACCATCTGGGGAGTGAACCAGCAGATGGAAGATCTCTTTCTCTCTAACTTTGCCTTTCAAATAAATAAATCAAACTGTATGGAGGTTCCTGGGGTAAAAAATAGATTGATCCAGCAATCCCACTTCAGGGTAATCCAAAAGATTTGATATGAGTATGCTAAAAGAGAGGGTTGTATTTTACTCCTTGTACTTCTTCTTCTTTTAAGATTTATTTATTTTTATTGGAAAGGCAAATACACAGAGAGGAGGAGAGACAGAGAGGAAGATCTTCTATCCGATGGTTCACTCCCCAAGTAGCTGTAATGGCCTGAGCTGTGCTGATCTGAAGCCAGGAGCCAGGAGCTTCTTCCGGTTCTCTCACATGGGTACAGGGTCCCAAGGGGTTTGAGTTATCCTTTACTGCTTTTCCAGGTCACAGGCAAGGAGCTGGATGGGAAGTTGGCCTATTAGGATTAGAACCAGTGCCCAAATGGAATCCCTGAGTGTTCACGGAGAGGATTTTAGCTGCTACACTATTGCCCCAGGCCCACTCCTTGTACTTCTATTCACAATACTAAAGTTAGAGAATTAATCTATTTGATCACTGGGGTATTGAAGACTTCTCTGCACACCCCCTCCTAGAACCGTTCACCTAAACTGTTGACACATGTCTTGTTAGAGTTATAGAGTTAGACTACCCGAAAAACAGCCAGGTTCTGTAAAATCATGCTTCAACACTATAAACTGATAAATACTAAAGTTAAAATAGACATGAGACAGCTGAATAGTAATCTATAGCCATTTTAAGGTGTATAGAACCCAGTTGTATATAGACTAATAATTGTAATGTCAATGTGGAAGTCATAGGATGTGGTTCAGAACTTGCACTCTTTTTTCTCTCTCTTTTAATATGCTGGTTACACAATACCATGTCAACTAATTCCATTACGTTGTAAATTTTTACTGATGTAATGTCGGGGCTTTTAATTGATTGGGATGATACTCTGTCAGCTCTACCTCCAGACCAGAGATGGTCTCCCCAAGAAACTGTTGGACTTGTCTGCACAATAAGATGCTGGACTCTATGCTTTGTTGCAAGGAGGGAATCTCAGCTGAATTTGAACTGCGGTAATGCAACAAGAATCCACCATGGGGGGGGGCGGGTTATGGGGAGGGGAGGGGGGAATCCCAGTGCCTATAAAGCTGTGTCACATAAAGCAATGTAATCAATTAAAAAATTGGATTAAACTGGGAAACGTTGTTCTAAGAAAAATAAGCAAGGCAAAGAAAGATAAATGCCAAAATGATCTGATTCATATGGGAAATTTAATAGAGCCACATTAATAGGGGCAGAAAAGAAAAGAGTGGGTACCAAGGGTAGGAGTGGAGGCAGTGGGAAGATGATAGCCCAGGGCACAAAACCTTGGCAGGATTCAGGGTCCTTTTCTGAGATCTACTGTATAGCTGCTTGATTAATACATTTAATAATAATATGATGTACATTTCAAAATTATTAAGGGTATTTTCACATGTTGTCATCACAAAAAAATGTTACTTGGGCTGACAGGTACGTTAACTAGCTTTATCTGCTTATTCTGTATTGTTTTTGTAGATCATAACACCACTCTGGTCCCAAAAATATACCCAAAGAAAATGTGGCAATAAAACATTTTACCAAAGAAATTACAGTAAAAAAAAAATCTTAAAAATTGTATCACAAACACTTCAAATGTGCATTAAATGAATTAATGCACCTTGGCCCTCTCCAACTTCCTGTCAGTGCAGACCCTGGAAGGAAGTGTTGACAGCTTGTATTTGGGCTCCTGAAACCTACTTGTAATGAGGAGACTGCTGCTCCCCATTTTATAAAAATAATCAAAGGTGACACTTGCACTGCAAAATGAGATGTAAAAAACTATTTACAAAAATTATAGGAAACAATTATGTCTTTTTTTTTTTTTTAGTGTTGTTTTTCATTATTCCCTGACTTTAAATGCCAGAAGAGGGAGTGGGTGTTTGGGGTGGCAGTTAAGACATGCTAGAGTGCCTGCGTTCCACTGCTAACTTCTTCCTTCCGCATAAGGCAGCAGTGAGGACTCAAACAGTGCAGAATCAGCACTGCTCTAATGAAAACAATCACCGCAGTCTCAATGTGGCAAAGGCTATGTTGTTAAATGAGTAGTACAAACATGAATATTTTGTGGTCCTCATCTATGGCCACAAAATAAACATAACTGGAACCTCTAGAAAGATGAGAGAGGTTAAGAATATATCATCTAAAAGAGAAAAACATTCAGTAATATTCTTTTACGGTGCTAATATAGTAGCCACTAGCACTTGAAATGTCTGAATTAAGATGTGCTAGCGTGTGAAGACATAGTACAACACATCTTCACTGTTCACTCCATGCTGGTTCCATACTCAAATGATGATAATTACCATACTAAGGAAAATTATTAAAATACATTTAATCAATTTCTTCTTTACTTAAAGTGATTATTAGAAAATTTTAAATTAATGGCTTCTATGTCATATATTTCTCTCAGACAATTCTGCCCTAACACAATTCTAACAAAGAAGCTTCATCAATCTTAGGTTTTTATATTTCAGGGAAAATAAAAGACCTCCAACAATGAAAATCACTCTTCTGTATTCGTAAATGGAGAATTTTCAGGCTACAAAGAAGCTAGTTCTGGAGGCTAACAGTTTGGGATCTAACAGAAAGCAGGAAGACATTTAAGCAGACAGAGGGCTCTACTTCCAAAGTTGCTTCTTAAATTAGATTTTCTAATTTTGGAGTCCATTAACTACTAGTTTACTTTATTCTTCAACAAAATAAATTTATGTATCTAAATTTGAAAACTAAATTTATATGACTCAGTTTTTTTTAATCTAGGAGAAAAGTTTAAAAAACATGTATGAATTATCATTTAAATTTTGAAAGTACAATTTTCTCAAAATGATTTTTTAGGAGTTATGCTGACATGTTTCTAGGGAAACAATAGATCTTTGTAAACAGATGCACCAAACTGGTGGAGAATACACAAAAGGACATGTAGTTCTGAATACAGACACCCACTGTGAACAGGATCCACAGAGAAAGTCATGACTATGTGCTAGACATTCCACCACAGGAAAATCTACTGAGAAGCACAAATAGGGTTTCTCGCTCTTGTTGAGTACACACTTTTTATAGGGAACATTAATCATTGTAGAAATGAGAATCAACTGTGGATGTGATAGGTAAATGAGTGAAACAGTTGGTCCTGCCATAGCATTACAACTGGGGACATCTGAACCGGTGTGGCGAGGACCAGGTGCGTGAGGGCAGATCTGAACAAGCTGAGAAGGGAAGTCTGCACCTGCAGACTGGCCAGATCATGCAGCCTCTCTGACGCTTAACAGAAGTCACGCAAGGATTTTAAGAAGAGCATATATGCCCGATCACTTTCAATCTTTGAAAAGACCCTTGGGGCTGCAGCCTGGTATTCTGGAAAAGGATGATGTCCTATGTGGCAATGATGAAGATGAAATAAAACAGAGGGATATAAAGGCTAAAATCAGCAAGTCATGGCCATAGGTTAAGAATTAACAGGGAAAGTGGGGACTGGCAGGGTTGGCATCAAGTTTTCCAGCTTTTGTGTGACAGTGCTGTTCAGTGACCACAGGCTGGGCGCCGAGCTCAAGGCTGGGGTGGGTCTACATTGAAGAAGCGGTGTATTTTAAGAGACAGCATAGATGGATAGAGTGCTGTTGATGGGTCAGGTTTGTAGGATACTTCAATAGTACCACTAGGTCCAACTGGAGGTAAGCAAAAAGTTACAGGGAGAGACGGGAAATATCCGGTAGAAGGTGAGGTGAGCAGCAAATAGAAAGCAAACCAATGACGTCAGTGAACAGTAGAGCACTGTCTCAAGAAAACGCTGGCTGTGAAGGGACAGAGATGACACAAGAGCCTGAAAGGTTGGAGTGTGGGTCACAAGAGAGAAATGTGCAGGGTTAGGGTTTTGAGAAAGATGGGAATGCAAGGTTCAGAGAAATGGTCTTAGGAGAGAACTTTCATCTGTAAAAAGAAGAGAAAATGAGCACCCTACTCTGCTTGCCATTTCTGAGCTTCCTTCTTTAGAGAAAAAAGAGAAAAAGTTGGGTGGGGGCAGCGGAAGCAAACAGGCTGTTTCCAGGCTTCTCAACCTATACTATCCACATTAGGATGATTACACAACTTTAAAGCATATGATAGGGTTGGAGCATTTGAAGATAAGATCTAATCCAGCAAAAGTAAAAATGCAGAGATCGTATGTGCCTAATTGTCAATTCTATTTAAATCTGGGTTTTCATTAAGAGAATACTGCTGGGTAGTAACATACACAACACACACTGCAATTAGAAACCTACCATCGTTCAATGTGCAGAGATGAAAACGTCCGTGAAGCTGCTTCTCGGGTTAATAATTTGAACCCACACTGTGTGTCCCGGATTCCTTTGACACAAAGGAACCACACCAGAAAGTGGAATCCATACATGAGAAGAGTACGGAAGTAAGAACGCTGGAAACAAAGACAAAAGAGAAATGACTTTTCCACTGATTTGTAACAGAGATATTGAAAACACCTGGCGGCAGATAACGGTATTTTAATATTTAATTGACTGGGCAGATCTTACATATGAAAATCCAAGTTCCTTCAGCAAAGCAAGGGTGCTGGAAAAATGACTGAGAAACCCATTGATTGGAGTTGGAAGAAAAACCTAGTCTCTAATTACAAATGTCAGATAGCTAAATATATATGTTACCATGATGGAGTTCTTTAATGCCTTGAATAGTAAACTTAAAATAGTTTTAAATTCTACCTGACCACTTCCTACTGTTATGGGTGACATTCATCAAACACTACAAACCTTTAACCATAATTGAATATCAATTACCACTGTACTCAACACTTTCTTATTTAAGATAAAAATAAGGTCTCTTCAACTATTCTATAGGTAAGGTAATAAACCCACTGAATGATACATGTGCACATAAGTAGCCTATTAAAAAAAAATCTATGTAGGATATCTCATCTCTTATCTCATACCATAATGTGCCCTTCTGCTTTTCAGAATAACAACTTTCAGTACTATTCATCACTCAAAAGTTTTTTTCTATCATTATCAAACTGGACCATAACATGACAACACAACAGTAGAAAAAGCAAAGAACGGAGTAGGCACATGTGAATTCTAAGTGCTACAGCCTTAATTCTAGTTTTCTCATCTATAAAATGGGAATGAAAATGTCTACCTTACAAAAGTTATTAATACAAGTTCAATGAAAATATATTAAAGCTGTTAGTCAGGTGCCTTTGCACAGACACTAACAGGAACTCCATGTTTCTTAGGAAGGAAGAAAGCTTAAAGGCTTATCCTTCTGAGCACAATTCCACATGTGTATGAAACAGGACAGCAAGGAAAGGACGCATAAAATATGGTATGGAACACAACATCTTTTTAAGAAAGACTACTGAGCACTTCTCATACATGATCTTGAATAATTAAACGTTCTGATGTAAATATATATGTCTTGCCTCCCTATGAATAAAGGGCAGAAACCTCATCTGAAAATTCCTTGGTACTCTTGGGTCCGATGTCATGGCTCAGCAGGCTCATCCACACCTTGTAAGTGCTGGGAGCCCATGTGGGATCCGGTTCGTGTTCTGGCTACTTCACTTCCCATCCAGCTCTCTGCTTGTGGCCTGCAAAGCAGCAGAGAATGGTCCAAAGCCTTGGGACCTTTTGCCCACATGGAGACCCACAAGAAGCTCCTGGCTCTTGGCTTTGGACTGGCTTAGCTCCAGCCAGTGTAGCCATTTCAAAGATCAGTGTAGCCAGCACATCTTCTGATTCTCCTTGTCTCCATAAATCTGGTCTGCCTTTCCAATAAAAATAAAATAAAATCTTAAAAAATATATCTTGGTACTCTCAGCAGCTTGCTCACTGCCTTCCATATAAAACACTTCCAACAAACACAGGTTGACCGATAATAACCTCCGATAAAGCATTTATGCTTAGGAAAGGAACAAATAGAAACTGAAAGATAAAAAAAATTAGAGGCTGGAACTGTGATATAGAGGATTAAGCCTCCGCCTGAGGCACTAGCATTCTAAATGGCACCAATTCAAGCCCCAAGCCCTGCTGCTTTACTTCCAATGCAGCTCACTGCTTGCAGCCTAGGAAAACAGCAGCGAGTGGCCCAAAGCCTTGGGACCCTACACTGACATGAGAGATCTGGAAGAAGCTTCTGGCTCAACCTCAGTCATTGAGGCCATTAGGGGAGTGAACCAGCGCATGGCAAATCTGTCTTCTGTCTTTCTCTCTCTGAAAATCTGTTTTTGCAATAAGATAAATCTTTAAGAAAAAGAAAAATTTTAGGTAGAAAATAATATGTATAAATTATTCCCCTTGACTGATTTAAGAAATGTCATTTGGTTGAGTTTTTTTTTTGTTTGTTTGCAAATTACAGCATTCATAACTGCTTTTGCTTGGATGCCAATCTTGCTTTGTTTCAGGATAATGTCTCTTTAAGAAGCAGAAATGTTTAGAGCTCACATAAAGAATTTAACTTGCTTGATTTCTAACATTATGTGAAAGAATAATAAAACATAAACGATTTTGCTTTAATTTTTTAAATGTTTTAAAAACATTTTAAAACTCAGAAGATACTTAGAATGTAGGGTAGACATACTTAGTTAAATTGAGCCAACACAGTCATAGAGTATCATTCCATACACTTTTGGAATGGCCATTTGAAAACAAAGAAAAAAAGCTCATTGTTTGAATAGGAACAATGATATCTCCAAAGTTTATGAAATGCAAACAGGAATTCAGGTGAAATTTAATGCTAACCGGCAACTTCATTATCTGAAGTAAATTCAAAGAAATCCTAGGAGTTAAGCAAAGACAACAACAAAAAACTATTAACGTGTTCCATTTTTCCATCCCTTTCAAATGAGAAAGTCAAGATTACCTAGTGAATAAAACCCTCACTGGTATGTGCCATATATAAGCCTTCAAAGGTACTAAAGGACTCCATCAGTGCCATGTCACATTTGTCTCCCATACAGCAGTAAAACACTTGGTGAGATTACCTGAGAATACGTATAATCATATTTATGAAAGATATGTGTGAATATTAGGCAACAGGCTATTGAATTTGCCGTCTGCTATCTGGATCAATTCTTTGGTAATTTTTCTACCCACAGGCAGATCATCAGGTGAGTGTTTATTTTAATTATAAGATCTTAAATTATGAGGAAGGAATCCAGGCTATGGTTGCCTGGACTCCTGGCAGATGTCAATCTTGTCTATGAAATGACTGACTCTAATGCTGAACCACAAGCACACTGAGCCGCAGTCAGACCATCGGTAACAACCACTCGTCTCTCGTCAGTGGTCAGGCCCTCCTTACAGAGTCAGTGGTAACTCTCTGGGGACCCGATACTAACCAATCACAAGAAGTGAATGGCTGGAGACAGTACAAATTGTAAACATACGTCGACCTCAGGACAGCCTTTCATCTCCGGCTATCGCTGTGCTCAGTAGATTTAGGAGAAAACACACTCTCATTCAAATACTATTTCTGGGAAAAAAAGTAAGCCTAAAGTGATACATAAAACTAATTTTAATTTAAATAGTCTACTTCAATTATCCCTGCAAAAAAATGAATCTTTACTTATTTCCACAGATTGTTTTTACAATCTTATTTTTGTATTTTTCATACTACTTAACAGTTTAAGTAATATCCCTTTTATGAAGTCTCTATTATCATGATTTATCATTTATATATTTCACAGGTGATATGGTAATATTTCCTATTGTTGGAATTTAGTATTTTAGTTCCTAGTACTTTGTAATTAATGTGCTAAACACCTTGGATATGGATTTCCTCCCTTTTCTTAATCCTGTGCATTACCAATCTGACAAAGTTAAATTAGTTCATTTTAAGCTCTATTTGCATTTTGAATTACTAGATATGCTATATTCTCTATAGTTAATAACAAAGCCTTAGGCCTGGTGCAGTAGCCTAGTGGCTAAACTCCTTGCCTTGCACGCACCGGGTTCCTGTATGGGTGCAGGAGTGTGTCCCAGCCGCCCCGCTTCCCATCCAGCTCCCTGCTTGTGGCCTGGGAAAGCAGCTGAGGACAGCCCAAGCTTAGGGACCCTGCACCCGCGTGTGGCACCCGGAAGAGGTTCCTCGTTCCTAGCTTCAGATCAGCTTAACTCCAGCTGTTGCAGCCATTTTGGGATTGATTCAGCAGATGGAAGATCTTCCTCTTTGTCTCTCCTCCTCCTCTCTATATATTTGCCTTTCCAATAAAAAATAAACCTTAAAAAAAAAAACAAAGCCTTATGTAAACCCCACTCAGACTCCACATGCTATGTGGGATACTAGACTAACGTTGAGGATGTTAAAATAACTTATCTCTAAAACAGCAGAGTGGGAGCCGGCATGGTGGCTCAACTGACTAAACCTCTACCTGCAAGTGCTAGCATCCCATAAGGGCATTAGTTTGTGTCCCAGCTGCTCTACTTTAGATTCAGCTCTCTGTGGTCTGAGAAAGCAGAGGCCCTTGGGAACCTGAACACGCATGTGGGAGACTTGGAAGAAGCTCCTGCCTTCTGACTTTGAATCAGCACAGCTCCAGCTACTGTGGCTATTTGAAGAGGAGTGAACTAGTGGATGGAAGATCTGTTTCTCCTTCTGTGAATCTGCCTTTCCAAAAAGAATAAATAAATCTTAAAATAATAATAATAAAAAAAGAGTAGAATGTAGGTTTCCATAGTTAAGCAAAATCCCAAGCGGTTTGGTGAGTCTGCCATCAGTATCCCTTGAGAAAGAATTATGATGTCTTCTTTCAGAATCATCAGGGAAAGGTCCAATCCATCATTCCACTGGCTGTCAATCGCTGAGGTGCATACGGTAATCAGGGAAACTATTGGAAATGCAGACTCAGCCAGCGCAGTGGCATGGCGGCATAAGCACCCATCTGTAGTGCCAGCTTTCTATATGGGCCAGTTCATGTTCTGGCTGCTCCAATTCTGGTCCAGTTCCCTGCCAACAGCATGGGAAAGCAGTAGCGGATGGCTCAAGTCCTTAGGACTCTGCACCTCATGGGATAAATGGGAAAAAAGCTCCTGGCTCCTGGGTTTAGACTGACCCACTTGGCGTTGCCTAGCTTTGGTCTTAGTGGCCATCTGGGAGTGAACCAGAAATTCAAAGATATTTCTCTCCATCTCTCCCTCTCTCTGTAATTAAGTAAAAAATAAATAAACTTAAAAAAAATTTAAAATGTAGACTCCTGGTCCTACTCCTAGAATCTGACTTGGATTTCAAAAGTTCATGAGAAAATATAATTAAAAGATAATTTTGGTGCACAATTTTTAAAAAATCCATACATACCTTTTTTATCATACTACTTTTTGAAGACCTATTATAAATTAAAGAAAAAGAAAGGAAGGCAAGGAAGAAGAAAGGTAAAAAGGCACCTCCCTAGATAGTTCTGACACAGATGATCTGAAACATTTCTGGCCCCAGACATTCTGATCAAGGGATACTCAACCGTATATTGAGTTTTATTCAAACTCAGTTTTAGTTTTGTTCCTTGTAGAAAAGAACCATGCCTTAAAGCATGACTGATTTGAAACAGCCTGGTTTAGAAAGGTCTTTAAAACAATACTATGGGCCTGGCGTGGTAGCCTAGTGGCTGAAGTCCTTGCCTTGCACATTGGGATCCCATATGGGCACCAGTTCTAATCCCAGTGGCCCCACTTCCCATCCAGCTCCCTGCTTGTGGCCTGGGAAAGCAATACAGGAAGGCCCAAAGCCTTGGGACCCTGCACCCGTGTGGGAGGAAGAGGCTCCTGGCTCCTAGCTTTGGATTGGCACAGCACCGGCCATTGTGGCTGCTTGGGGGAGTGACTCATCAATGGAAGATCTGCCTCTCTGTCTCTCCTCCTCTCTGTATATCTGATTTTCTAATAATAAAAAAAAGATTATTATAAGATATTAAATTCTTGCTTTTGTAGATTGTGCTAGAACAAGAGTAATTTAAAGGAAGAAATATCCTATTATGGAACATGTTCCATAAAATTTTATTTTAATTCTTTCAAGCCCAGTGACTGTTCATTATTTTTTTTTCCATAGTTCAGCTACCCAGTGGGCAGAAAGATGAGAAGATAGAATGATATTTTTCTTGGAATTTTGGATATGGATGCTCAATCCATGTAGCACCTAATTGCATCAACGAGAAAAGCCAGAGGTGGGGTGGCTGGTCCCCAAATTAATCACATAGAAAGTGTCCGTTCTATTATAATTGCATAAGTCTTTTGTTTAAAAAAACAAACAAAAACCCTAGGGTAACTGCTTACGTTTAAACCCAAATCTGCTTCTTTCCTGTATGCACTTAAAAAATCAACCTGGGAATGTGGCACTGTTCCGTGAACTTCATGAAGGTTTAAATGAGGTGGAAAGGAACGCCATTTTTAAGACATTGAAAAACAAATTTATATCTTGGCAAATGTATGTGTAGAAAACAGGAAAAGAAAAATCTTTCATGTAGTTAGGTAAATCCTTACCTGAGCAATTGAATCTTTTTCCAAATGAGCCCGAGATCCACATGCAATAGCCATTTGATCCTGAGGAGAAAAGCAGTGGAATAGAGTTTCAATATGCAAATCTTTCATTAAAAAATAATTTTCAGCATATCTGTCTCCATTTTAGAAAATTTAAAAAGTTGTTTAAGAGCAGGCATAGCACAGGAGCTAAGCTGCTGCCCAAGACTCGTGCCTACGCTCACTGGCTCCACTTTCAATTCCAGATTCCCATTACGGCACACTCCGGGAGGCCGAGGCAGCGGCTGCAGTGTCTAAGTTTCCATCACTCATGGAGAAGACGTGGAGTGAGTTCCCTGCTCCTGGCTTCAGCTTGCTTCAGCCCTGGCTACCAACAGGCATTTGGGGAGTGACTCATTAGATGGGAGATTTCTTTCTTTCAAATAAAATAACATTCAAAAAAATTTAACAAAGAAATCATAGATTGGAGAGTTCAGAATATGGACATCTTTAGAAACTGAATTATACTGCAGAGACTGAATTTAATATGAATAGGGCTAAATGTAAGTGCTTAAGAATTCATATTTTCGGGCCCGGCGCGGTGGCGTAGTGGTTCAGGTCCTCATCTTGCATGCCCGGGATCCCACATGGGCGCCGGTTCTATCCCAGCAGCCCCGCTTCCCTTCCAGCTCCCTGCCTGTGGCCGGGGAAAGCAGTCGAGGACAGCCCAAAGCTTTGGGACCCTGCACCCGCGTGGGAGTCCCAAAAGAGGCTCTTGGCTTTGGATCGGCATAGCATCGGCCGTAGTGCTCACTTGGGGAGTGAATCATCGGACGGAAGATCTTCCTCTCTGTCTCTCCTCTCTGTATATCTGCCTTCCCAATAAAAAAATACTAAAAAAATAAATCTTTTAAAAAAAAGAATTCATATTTTATCTATGTGTGAAGCTGATACACACACATTGGGTTGGGAAGGGACTTCATCTCTCAGTTCATTTCCCAAATACCTGTGATGGGTGTGGCCAGGCTGGGGCTGATCAGGAGGCTGAAACTTAATGCCTCCCGTGTTGATGGCAGGGACCGAGGCATCACAGCTGTCTCCAAGGGTCTACGTCAGCAGAAAGCTGGATTCAGGGGTCAAAGTGGACACCAAATCCAGGCACTCCAATATGGGATATAGGAGTCAACCTCCACACCAAGTGCCTGCCCTCTCCCCTAAATTCATATATTTTTTTCATATTTTAAAGTAATAGTTGTCTAAAAATGTTACATCAATATTATTAGAGAAAAAAAGAATGTACTACTAAGGGTTCTCTATGGATGGCATAATTACATAACCTGAAAATGTAGAAGATTGCCCCCGGATCTCTGCCTGCCTAGCCTATGTGGGAGGCTGTGGGGAGCTGTAGAGAGCCTACAGCCCACACCCTAGACAGACGGGCGCCGAACTGCCGCTTCCTCCTGTGCTAGAAAAAACAAGCTACAGGAAGTCTGCTGTGATTGGCCCAGGGGTGCGTGGATGGCGCGTGGACAGCGCGTGATCTGTATGATGATTGGCCTGCCCACTGCGTGCACAGGTGACCTTTACTTTGATTGGCCGGGTTACCCAGCATATAAGGGAGCCAGAGAACTGGGGCGGGGAGAGAGAGAGAGCACTGCGGAGAGAGCAGGAGAGAGCGCGCCTCGGAGAGAGCGGAGAGAGCGGGAGAGAGCGCACCCCCGCGCGGGGAGGGAGCACACCCCCGCGCGGGGAGGGAGCGCACCCCCGTGCGGGAAGAGAGCGCACCTCGGACGGAGAGAGCGCACCCCGCGGGGAGAGAGAGCGCACCTCGCGATGGTGTGGCTGCTGCGCGGCTGCAGGGCGGCTGCCGCACGCCCACCGCGCGCCGGTTTTGCTGTGTCTTCTCCACAATAAGGCTCCGCAAAGACAACAAGTGTCCGGGTTTGACTTGCTGGTCAAGGGACCCTGACATCTGGTGCCGTGACTCGGATCGGAACTACAGGTAAGCGAAGCGGGGAACGCGAAAGGGAGCTGAGCAGGGACTCAGGGAGCTGCGGAAGCAGGGAGCGCGAAACGGAGCTGAGCAGGGACTCAGGGAGCCGCCTTGAGCGGGAAGCGTACGCTAGGTTCGCGGGATAGCGACAAGAGTAAGCTTACCAGAAGTGGTAACAATATGGGAAATTCAAATTCTTCAGTACACATGCAGTGTTTACTGCAGAAGCTACTGAAGAGGAATGGAACGCCGGTAAAGGCACAGACAGTACTTCATTTTTGCAGATAGCACGGGTGACCCACCAGTGAACCCTAGCGCCCCTCCTTGGCCTGCGTGGCCGGAGAGGGGTGTGGGATTTGGCTGGCGGGACCTTGTGGAGCCCGGCCAGGTGTTCCCTGTTCATGAGGATCGGAACGCTGGGGCGGGCCCCCCATGGCCGCGGTTTTACCTCCCTCTTGATTTCAAAGTGATTAAGGATTTGAAAACAGCCGTCGATTCTTATGGTGTGCATGCCCCCTTTACAATCGCGCTGCTAGAACAGATTAGTTTTAATGCCCTGCCCCCAGATGATTGGAAACAGTTGGCCAGAGCCACTCTCTCCCCTGGCCAATATCTGGTCTGGTGGGCCGCATACCGTGAACTGGCCATGGACCAGGCACAGCGTAACGCACAAGGTGGAAACAGGGAATGGAATGCCGATATGCTGCTGGGAGAGGGAGCTCGGGCAGGAAACAATAATCAACATGAGTATCCTGAACCAGTTTATGGCCAGATTCAACAAATAGGCCGTACTGCGTGGCGAGCTCTACAGAGTAAAGGGGACCTCCGTTTTTCCATCTCTAAAGTGACTCAGGGGTCTAACGAGCCCTATGCTGATTTTGTGAGTCGCCTCATGGAGGTAGCAGGAAAGCTTTTCCCCGATGTAGAGCAGGCTATGCCTCTGGTTAAGCAGCTGGCTTACGAGAATGCTAACAAATGGTGCCGTGAAGCCATCCGTCCCTGGAAACATAAAGATCTAGATACATGGATAAAGATTTGCAGGGATGTTCATGATCAAGTTATGTTAAATTTGGATGGCCGGTCTGCTGCCGAACGCCATGCCCTGGGTTGCGGCATTACTCAGGAACAAGTGATATGGAAGGATGTGTTAACTAAACAGTGGAAGGGCCCGCATCCGGTGTTAAGGCGGACGCGAGGTGCAGTTTGTGTTTTTCCGCAGGATTCAGAAGCCCCTGTGTGGATACCAGAGTGCCTAACGAGAGTGGTGAGAGCCTCTGTGCCGGACAACATCCAAGATGAAGCCCTGGACGCTCAGGCTGGTGATCCTGCTGGTAACACTGCTGCCTCCCGGAACACTGAGCCAACAGCTTCAACTATGGGCGATCGTGAAGGCATGGCCAGTGCCATTACTGGTGACCAATAACTCATCAATGCTGCCCCCATTCTTCAACACTGATGCGACTATTGGACTACTGGTGGTGCCCTTAGACAACACCACAGTGCTATCCACGAACCGGACAATTCAATTGCACGGATCGGTTTGTTTTCAAAGCCGGCCATGGACAAATGGGACCAGACTTTGCATTCTATTGGCGAACCAGACCATTGGACAATTTCAGAAGAACAGCTCAGGAAGATGGGCACATCTCCTGACGGGTTAGGTACCCCGCTTTTTTGCCCGCGCTCACAATGCGGGAACCATTTTGTGACTGGGAGTTTGTCAGCTCCTCCCTCGTTGTATGGACCAATGGTCATGGCCACCAAAGTGGACTGGCTGCCAGAGCACTGTCATCCCCCGTAGGGTGGCTCCTGGCCTGAACTTGTCCAATCTGTTTCTGACTTATACCAATGACACCTTCCTGGGATACAATTTTTCTTATGAGGACTCAGTACAATCAGTGACATCCAGACCTTGGAATGCTTGGATTTTATGTACCATTTATCATATCCAATGTCTGTTCAGTTTGATAATTTGCCGAATTGTGGACACAAACTCTTACCATTAATGCTACCAAGGTGGAAATTGCTTTTGTGGAACCATGGACTAATTGGTTGTTAAAGGTTCTATCCTTTGCTAAGCAGTGGGCTGGAATGATTGGTGTATGCATGCTTGTGATGATCTGATAGCCTGGGCCATTCGCACTCTATGCAGACGCATTCAGCAACAGCAGCAGCAACAGGCGCTGTTAGTGAAGGTTGTCATGGCCTTGACTAGACAAGAATCCCCTGAGGTATGGTTTAACATGATGGACTGGTAGTCAAAGACGGGTAAGTATCCGGTAAGGCTCTACCTACCTAAGCCAGGCGCCACGAGCCAGGTGGTTAGCTGATGACGGGTGAGGAGAGCCTACTCCGGAACACCTAAGACAGGCACAGTCCGTGATTAATAAAACAAAAAGGGGGAGCTGTGGGGAGCTGTAGAGAGCCTACAGCCCACACCCTAGACAGACGGGCGCCGAACTGCCGCTTCCTCCTGTGCTAGAAAAAACAAGCTACAGGAAGTCTGCTGTGATTGGCCCAGGGGTGCGTGGATGGCGCGTGGACAGCGCGTGATCTGTATGATGATTGGCCTGCCCACTGCGTGCACAGGTGACCTTTACTTTGATTGGCCGGGTTACCCAGCATATAAGGGAGCCAGAGAACTGGGGCGGGGGGGAGAGAGAGAGAGCACTGCGGAGAGAGCAGGAGAGAGCGCGCCTCGGAGAGAGCGGAGAGAGCGGAGAGAGCGGGAGAGAGCGCACCCCCGCGCGGGGAGGGAGCGCACCCCCGTGCGGGGAGGGAGCGCACCCCCGTGCGGGAAGAGAGCGCACCTCGGACGGAGAGAGCGCACCCCGCGGGGAGAGAGAGCGCACCTCGCGATGGTGTGGCTGCTGCGCGGCTGCACGGCGGCTGCCGCACGCCCACCCGCCCACCGCGCGCCGGTTTTGCTGTGTCTTCTCCACAATAAAGGCTCCGCAAAGACAACAAGTGTCCGGGTTTGACTTGCTGGTCAAGGGACCCTGACAGGAGGCTGCAGGCACGTGGCACACTGTCCCCAAACGGAACCCCTGACAAGAGTCTCAGCTAACCAAAACCCCAATATGGTCTGTTCACTGGGTATGCAGCAAGAGCAATGGGACTGCACCCCAATCTCTCTTCCCTGCCTCTTTAACAAACTGTGCTAGGAGTTCTTTGGTAAAATGTTATATTCATCCTGCTTTTCAGCAGGTAACAAGTTTGCCCGGGACACAGCTTCCTATGCTTCATGACCTTTAACTTCAATGGATGCTCCAGAGAGATAGACACATCTACTAGCCTGTCACAATGCCATTGTTTGGTGGAAGCACTGTTGGGACCACTCTTTTGCCTGGCCTCTTTTCCAACCCCATATAAGCTTGTGACTTCTCTCAAACAAACGGACATCCCTTACCACCAGTTTGTGTCCAGCGTTTCCGCTGCAGAACACTGGCACCTCCCCTGACACCCCTGGGCCTGCCCACCAGGTCTCAGGGCCTGCTGGACAGAACACCCCCGAGAGAAAAATCTGAGAAGAGTAACTAAAAAACTACTACCAAACGAAAAATTTAAAAAGCTGAGTGTACACAAAATGAATATATTGAAATACTTTTATAACTTCCATGTAAACAATGGTCAGAAGGTACAATAAAAAAAGTGACTATAATATCAACAGAAAGAAAAACCTGATAATACGTTTCTTTAGAAAAGATTTATTTGAAAGGCAATGAGAGAGGAAAAAGAAACAGATTTCTATCTGTTGGTTCAATGACTATTACAGGTTTGTTTAAGATCAGTTTCCAAAATGCATAAAGTTCTTCTAATCGGTTACCAAGAAAAGCACCCATCTGGAAAAAGGCAAAGCCTCTGAATAGAGTTCACAAGAGTGGAAATAAAAGCTAACATATGTTTTAAAAAATTTGTAACTAAAAAAACTTTTTATGTATGCATCTTCCTGATAAAACAAAGAGATAACACTAGCTACTTACGGGAGTGACTGAGAAATGAAAGGTGAAGTTAGTTACACTGTGTAACGTTTTGAACATGGTTGAAATCTACCGATATCTATTCTGCTTCATTTCATTAAAGTTCCTCACATTTAGGTCATTTTTGAACTTTTTGCTATAAATATGGCCAAACAAACACAGTACTGGAGAGAGGAAAAAAAAGATGAAGCCCCACAGTCCCACGATCTGCCTTAAAACACTCCATGCGTGGCTATTTCATTGGGTCCCCATCACATCCCACCACACGGCGTTATTCCGAAACAAACCCTAGGTATCATGTACTGCAAACTGACACATATCACCATCACAGCACTGCTCCAATACTTCAGACACCTGGCACAGATCCGTAATGCTGGCATCAGACAGTTTTCAAATTTGCTCAATTATCCCATAAATAATTTGTTTGCTGGAAACCAGAGCCCCCAAACTAACCCATGCTAACGGGCTGGTATTTCTTTGATCCAGTCTTCTCCATGCATTTCCCCTATGCAATTTCCCCAAACATTTACTTTTTAATTTATTCATTTCATTCCCATAATTTATTTGTTGAAGAAAAAGAAAGAATCATCTGCCCTCAGTTCCTAGGCTTTGGGTTTTCGCCTCCTGTGACCTCACCTCCCACTGCCATGACATTTAACTTGTCCATCTGTGCCTTGTGTTTCCCTCTGTCTGACCTGCAGTTAGATGTGAAGGCATCGGGACACTGAGATTTGATGAACTCTTAACAACATATAGCAGTGTGCACACTAGTCCCTTCCGTGGTTACTGTGAGGGCAATGCATTTCATTCTGTATGATTCACTGTACTTCTATTATTTGCCCGTTTACCGACCATTTCTGACTTTGTTATTGTTAAGTGCTTTATCTATCTCTAGAGGCAGGCATCTGCTCTACTGGTTACCATGACACATAAGACATCCAAATCCCACACGGGACAGCTTAAGTTCAGTTTCTGGCTGTACCTCCTGATTCCAGTTTTCTGCCACCACATACCCCGGCAGGCGGCAGGTGGCGGCTCAGATCAGAGATCTCTGTCTTCCATGTGGGACACTGAGTTCCCAGCTCCGGACCAGAAAAACAAAGAGCAACTTTGAATATAAGACTTTACTTAGATGAGGGGTTCCAAAAAAAGCTCACCAAAATTACGAAAATAATTTATACATAATTTTTTTGCTGAAATAAATGTATATTCTAGTTTCAGTTTCAATAAACATAAACTTGCTGAAATGCATTAGTATTTTGGATTTCTTTCTTTGGAGAAAGTCATAAAAGTGAATTTTTTTAAATGTATATGAGCCAAATCACTCTTTAAAGGCTCTTAACATTCTCATGAACTAGGTATGAAAAATGATTTTCATAAATCCTTGTCAATTCCAATTATTCTAGTTTTGGATTTGCTTATTTTTTAGTGGAACTTCTTTCCTTTTTTTTTAAGGTTTGTTTATTTTTATTGGGAGGGCAGATTTACAGAGAGAAGGAGACAAAGAGGGAAAGATCTTCCATCTGGAAAGGTCTTTATTCCCCAAACGGCTGTGATGGCTGGAGCTGAGTCAATCCAGTCGGGAGTCAGGTGCTGTTTCTGGGTCTACCACACGGGTGCAGGATCCCAAGGTTTTGGGTCATCCTTTCCCAGGCCATAAACAGAGAGCTGGAAGGGAATGGAAGTGAAGCAGCCAGGACACAAACCTATACCCATATGGGATTCAGGCACTTGAGCCGGAGGATCAGCCAGCTGAGCTATTACACCAGCCCCAAAATTTGCTAATTTGATAAGGTGAAAATGTAACTGCTCATGTGATTTAGTTTGCCTTTAAAAATAAAACAGGGCATGGCACGGTAGCCTGGTGGATAAAGTCTTTGCCTTGCATGAACCGGGATCCTACACGGGTGCCGGTTCTAATCTTGCTGGCCCTGCTTCCCCTCCAGCTGCCTGCTCGTGGCCTGGGAAAGCAGTCGAGAATGGCCCAAAGCCCTGAGACCCTGCACCCATATGGGAGACCTGGAAGAGGCTCTGGGCTCCTGGCTTTGGATCGGCGCAGCTCTGGCTGTTGTGGCCGCCTGGGGAGTAAATCAGTGGACAAAGATCTTCCTCTCTGTGTTTCCTTTTCTCTGTATATCTGCCTTTCCAAAATAAATAAATAAATAAATAAAACAAAACAAAACAAGCATAGTCGGGAGGCTGGGAATGACCTATCCCCTAATTTCCCCCTTCTCCCAGAAATGGGAAGAAGTGGATCATACCCACTTCTCCCTAAACCTTAGATCCTTCCCACCCTGACTATGTAAACATAAACTAAAAATTAAAAAAATAAGTTAAAAAGTGTTAAAACGAAAAAAAGAAAGTAAGCTCTGATGGAATATTTATTAACCATTCATATTTTCCTTTGGGAATTATTTTTTATATGTTTTGCCCATTATTTTTAGCAGTTTAAGTAATTTCTTTCCTTCCTTTTCCGGCATTAAGTATTTTGTTCATGAAGGAAGCCAACTTTTTTTTTTCCTATCAATTTTTTTTTAATGTTCTGTGAAAGACTGAAAAATTGAGCTGTAGGGTATTTTATATAACATTGGCAATTGGTGTGACTTAATTGACAGCTTGTAACATTTTGGGATATTTGCATTGTATAGCTTCTTAAGGAAAATGTGCCTTCAAATTTGAAGCTGGAAAGTCACTGGAATAATTGTCAATGAAAGAATCAAAATAAGTGGTTTTTAATATTTTCAGTATCCTTGTTAGGAATTAATATGGAAATGCTGTGTACAGATGTTTAAACAGTACAATTCCAAGTATTACTCAAGCAGAATACTGCGCCCGTCCCCAGTCTCCTGTATAAAACCTTATCAACTTTCCTCCTTCTAAGTATTTTTGCCTTAATTCCTGGCTCGTTCTTTCACGCTCTGTCTTCTTTTCTCAACTGCTCTGGTCTCCGACCCTCCAAGTGAGATCTGCTAGAAGTCCCCAGTTGTTCCTCATGCACCTACACACAGTCAACACTGACGAATTTCCTGCTGTGACCGGAGCGGTCAAGTGACCAACAGCGATCCCCTGTGACCACAGCTGCAGAGGGCACGTGATGGCGGCATCAGCATCAGCGAGGCTTTCATGACTCAGGTGCACCCAGACCTTTTCTCTGTAGAAAGCAGAAGCCCAACATGGTTTTCCAGATTTCCCTATCTGTGCCAAAGGAACGAATCAATGCAATTTGGGTTCACTTCCTGGAAGATAATTTCTTAAAGAACCATTTAAAAAATTCAGATAGTACATAACAAAGACACCTTTAGCCTGAACTCAAGAGCAATATTAGTGAGCAACAGATTTAATAAGGACATCTCACCATCTGAGATTATATGTAGAGTTAAAAGATTAAGCCAAACCAAATATTTTCCTTTAAAATCCAGTTCTTACCTGGCATAAGTCCCTAAAAGTTTTTAAGACAGCTTTGTACACCTTAAGAATTCTGATGTAAGAACTGAATCCCTGATAATGATCTCATTATCTGATGAAAAAAATCTAAGCAGCTTTTCAAAAATTTAGCTGTTCTTCAAGAATCAAGGACATTCTTGTTTTTCAAAACCTGCCCTTGGTAGGCAGATAAAGAGTTTCTCTCTCTCTTTTTTCCTGCTTTTAAAATTACTTACTTCTGGGGGTACAGGGAGATCTCCCAGCCCCATTGGTTTACTTCCCAAATAGAAACAGCCATAATATCCTACTCTCCACCAAGCTAGGAGCTCGACCCCTGACTCCTACGTGGGTAGGATGGGAACTCAATTACCTGAGTCTTCTCGGGTGTATCAGCAGGAAGCTGGAGGAGGAGTCAGGGTCAGGCATTGAATCCAAGTGATGGGATCCATCACAGTGTGGGGGGCGCATACTGACAGCGCACACACTCACCCTGCTGCTTCCCCTGTAAGTCAACCACCCACCCTCGAGACTGTTTCTTTTAAGCCTCTTTGGGAGCATAGCTGGCTTTCCTTTGACCTTTTAAACCAATATTTAACTGTGACAGTTTAATTTTAAAAGCAATACTATTAAAAAATGCTTCATCAGAATCTCTCCTAGTACTTTCAAAGCTAAGAATATTTTAACAATTCAACGGAAAGAAGAAACAGAATAGTAGACAATCCAGTTTACATTGACAATCATAGCTGATACTGGAATGGCTGTTACAAAAAAAAATCAAGCATCTAGGCTAATGTCAATCAGTAGAGGTTCTGAACACAAGCTCATATTGGACACCCATTTTCCTACTTTAAACACCACCTCAGGATAGAGGACTCCTTATTCCACGTCACAGGTAAGTGCAGTAGATGGGGGAACTCACCAAAACCACAGGCAAGTAGAACCAAGGTTTATCTGAATCCTAAATCCAAAGCTAAGAAACACACTGTGATAGCAATAGAGATTGGCACAGGCACTCTAAAGGATGTTACTAACTCTGAATGAGCCGGAGACATGGAAAAAAAGTTAAGTTGGAAATTTCTAAAAGAAAAAAACAGATAATATAATAATTCTTCATATCCAATAAGGGAAGAAATGGAAAATTTGGTAAGAAACAGAGTTAAATTTTATCAAAAAAGTAGCTTTGATAAGAAACAGTACCCTTGTTCTATTTCTCAACACAGGCTCATTGTTATAATCAGTAAAATTAACCTAAATATTTAAAATAAATATCCACAATCCTGCCAGACACAACCAATAACATTCTATTATATAAAGTACTACATATAATAAAATTAACTTGTGTAATATTTAAATATTAATATATTAGGGCACTTCAAAAGTCTATGGAAAATAGGATTAAGAGCTATGCCAGAACACCTGTGATGGGGCCAGGCTGAAGGGAGGAGCTGGGAACTTCATCTGGGTCCTTTGCATTGGTCGTAGGGGCCAAACTACTCAGGCCAGCATCAGCTACTTCCACAGATGTTTTAATAGAGATCAAAGAGGAGCAGCTGGGACCTGAACTAGCACTCCAATAAGGGATGCTGACATCACAAGTGGTGGCAGCCTACGCTGCTGCACCAAAATGCCTGCCCTCCTACAAACATAATATTACTTGGAATGTGTTAACATTATCACACATCTTTCTAAATACATCAGATGTTTAAACTTTGTTTTTTTTCACTTAATTATGTATAGTGAATAGTCACTCAATAGAATCCATGTCCCGGCATAACTTAATATTGGACATTTAAAATGGCTTCCAATGTTTCTCTTATTAAAATATCCTTACAGGGGTGGGGTGAACACTGTGGCACAGTGGAGAAAGGTGCTGCCTGTGACTTCAGCCTCCCAAAGCATGCTGAACCCTACCTTTGCTTTAGACCCAGCTTCCTGTCAATGCACACCTTGGAGCCAGCAGGTGATGGCTTAACTCTCCAAGACACCAGGTGGGAGCCTGGGATGGAGCTCTGGCTCCTGGCCGTGCCCTGGCTGTTGCAAGCAATTCAGGACTGAGCTTGTACAAGATTATCTCTATGTTTTTCAAGTAAGTAACAGCAAATTAACTTAAAAAAAAAATCACACTATATTTTTCTTAAAACCAAATAAGCAAAAATCCTTGAAAATTTACTTTTGACTTTCTTAATTTTTATAATTTTTAACTATCTCCTTAAGGTAAATTTCTCAAAGCTAGATCAACTTGTACATATTACTGATTAATAAACTGCTTGTGTTGATTGTTGAAATTCTGTAAAAATATATCAATTTATATAGATTCAATAGATATATTTGGCAATATTCATTTTTTATTTGTTCAAGCTAAGTTATTATAACAGAAAAAGGTATTGTCATCAGAAAACTCATTTGGACAAAGTTATGGTTAAAATTATATCTCTCCTCCATATGGCATAAAAGAATCTCTCAAGCAGCAATTACAACTAAATCTGAACACAAACTAGGCCAATATAAATTGAAAAACAATTTTTAAAAAAATCCAGTATGTCCCCAAAGCTGTCCATAGTTTGAAAAGTCTAACTTTGCAAATATTTAAACTATAACAACTGTTAAAATATTCCCGAATATTCTCAATACAGGAAACAATAGAATTTTCATCCTTTAAAAGTCCGTCAGAGTGTGGGCATCTTTAAACCGGCTGATGAACACACTGAGATTCACTACGCTACTCGCTCTAAGGATCCTCAACATGCACAGCAAAAAGTCAAAAGAAACATAAAAGGCAGATTAACATTATAATATGGTGACACATCTTAAAATCTGCTTTTACAGATAAGGGCATGACTAAAGTAACTTCTCAATGTTTTTCATTATTTACTACCATGGTAAGTCTTTATAGCATGCTCAAAATCCTATTATAAATCTATTGAAATATAAATCCTCAAGAGGAAATGGCCCATTAAAAAAGTATTAACAGAGTCTGGCGCAATAGTGTAACGGTTAAAGTCCTAGCCTTGAATGCACCTGGATCCCATATGGTACCAGTTCTAATCCCGGCAGCCCCACCTCCCATCCAGCTCCCTGCTTGTGGCCTGGGAAAGCAGTCTAGGATGGCCCAAAGCTTTGGGACCCTGCACCCTCGTGGGAGACCTGGAAGAAGTTCCTTGCTCCTGGCTTCAGATTGGCTCAGCTCTGGCCATTGCAGCCACTTGGGGAGTGAATCATCAGAGGGAAGATTTTCCTCTGTGTCTCTCCTCCTCTCTCTCTCTATATCTGACTTTGCAATAAAAATAAATAAATATTTTTAAAAAAAGTATTAAGAGAGCCTGTTGAGGTAGCCTAGCAGCTAAAGTCATCGCCTTGCATACACCTGGATCCCATATGGGCACCAGTTCTAATCCCGGTGGTCCTGCTTCCCCATCCAGCTCCCTGTTTGTGACCTGGGAAAGCTGTCAAGCTCGGCCCAAAGCCTTCGGATCCTGCACCCTCATGGGATATGCAGAAGCTCCTGCTTTGGATCAGCTCAGCTCCAGCCGTTGCGGCCACTTGGGGAGTGAATCAATGGATGAAAGATCCTCTATCTCTCCTCTCTATATAACTGACTTTCCAATAAAATGAAAATTTTTTCCAATTACATGTAATTTTTCCAATTACATGTTTGAAAAAATAAAAGTATTAACACTGGTTATTTCTGGTTTATACGATGTGGTTTTTTTCTTGCTGTTGTTGCTAATCTAGTCACAAGGCCATAGTGAGGCTTACACAGCAATAATACTTAAAGATAATAAAATGCTATCATAACCTGATGTTACACCATTTCTTCCATTTGTCACACTGACATTTTAAAATTAGTTGTTCATCTGCTTCTTCACAATATTTTCTTAACATCCAAATGAGAAAGTTTACCAATTAGGCACTTCTCTAGATATTCCAACATGTACATATGGCTTTTGGGTATCACATTTAATTCTTAATAGATCATAACAGTTTTGCTTTAGAAATGCCATGAAGTGGCACTCATTTGTTCCACAGTTATCCACTGAGCACCTGCTCTTTGCACTACTGCAGGTGATGAAGGTGAAGCAACACGGCCACTGATCTAACACGGCTTGCTTCTCACTGCAGCAGAGAGGGCAGTGCTGAGCTCAGGCCATAATTTAATTGCTCAGTTCTCACAAGAATCAGATTTCCTCCTTACGTACTACAATCTTTTGAAATACCAAAATTTTAATCTTCTCAGTTATAGTGATTCAAAATCTTGCACATTATCTAGTATTTCACATTGAAAGCATTTTCTCTTGAATTCAGAGGCGTTTCGGTGGTTAGCAAAAAGTACAGTTGTGAAGATCAAAGCTGCAACCTTCTATAGAGTTGGATCAGATGCAGCCTGCTATCTATTTTTGAATGGCCCATGAAATATGGAAGGTTTCTGACTGGTAAAATGCTTGTTTAAAACAAAACTGGAGCATCAAACAATAGAGATTGTATATGGCTCATATGCTCTATGATATTTTTAAATTTTCAATTTATTTTTATTGGAAAGTCAGATATTCAGAGAGGAGGAGAGATAGAGAGGAAGATTTTCCATCTGTTGATTCACTCCCCAAGTGCCCACAACAGCTGTAGCCAAGCTGATCCGAAGCCAGGAGCCAGAAGCCAGGAACTTGTTCCAGGTCTCCCACGAGGGTACAGGGTCCCAAAGCTTTGGGCCATCCTAGACTGCTTTCCCAGGCCACAAGCAGAGAGCTGGATGGGAAGCGGGGCTGCCGGGATCAGAACTGGTGCCCAAATGGGATCCTGGTGCACTCAGGCAAGGACCCTAGCTGCTAGGCTACCAAGCCGGGCCCAATGACCTATGATTTTGTTCTCATTCTTAACAGAGGTCTCTTGTTCTCTAGTCTAGGAAATATCAGCAAGTGTACTACAAGAACTTCATGGAGAAATGGGATCAAAAGATGTAGTTCTGCACAAGAGATTCTGAAATCATTCATTGTGCTTTTCAGAATGCAGAGCAGATGTGTGGCTCAGGGCTTAACAGACATCTTGGGATGCTTGCATCTCAAACAGGATGCCTAGATTCAAGTCCCTGCTCTACTGGCAATCCAGTTTCCTGCCAGTGCACACCCTGGAAAGCAGCAAGCAGCTGAAATGACCTGAAGCCTTAGCTTATAAGAATTAGTGCAGCGCCGAGTTTCTGCCATCTATCTTGTACATTTGGGGATACTAAATTCCTTTTTAACAGTTAAGATACTGAAAAAGTGATTATCATAGGTGTTGCTTACGAAAATTACTGTAAAGTCGAGCATATTTTACTTTTTCTAAAACAGGTACAATAGACACTGGTAAAGAAATAAAAATGCTTAACGGAAAGGCTTTCTACAGTAAAAAGAAGGCAAGGGCACAGAGGTGTGGCACAGCGAGTTGAGCCCTGCTTGCACGGGCACCTTCCTGACTGTTCTGTCTCAGATGCAGCTTCCTGCTAACTCACCTAGGAAGGCAGAAGACACCCAAAGTACTGGGGTCCCTACTGCCTGTGTGGGAGGCCAGGGCCGAGTTCCCAACCCTGAATGTTGCGGTCATTTGGGGAATGGATCAGCAGATGCAAGATCTCTCTCTGCCTTTCAAAGAAAATAAGAAATCACCCACAATCCCCCTCCGCCAAAAGGAAAACCCTCTGGCTTTCAAATACATAGAAAAATAAATCTTATTTTTAAAAGGCAACATGGGAAAACAGTATACTAACCAATTATTTGGGAATGAAATAGAAACAGCACAGGTCTAATGTATCTTACAAAGCTTAATTAGGGTCTGGTGCCTTAGGCAATGGCATGCCACCAGGGTACCCCGCTGCTCCCCTTCCCATCCAGCCCTCTGCTTACTGTCTGGGGAAGCAGGCAGAGGATGGCCCGAGGCCCCAGGCCTCTGAGGGAGGCCCAGAAGCAGCTCCAGGATTTCAGCTCTGAATCAGCTTAGCTCAGCTCTAGCTGCCGAGGCCACCTAGGGAATGAACTAGCAAATGGAAGAGTCTCTCTCTTTGTCTCTGTGAAATTCTACCTTTTAAATAAACAAATCTTAAAAAAAAATCCCTCTGTTTAAATTACATATAAACTTAGTCTAAAACTTTAAAAGTTCAGTTGTATCCAGAGAAAGAACTATAGATAACTTTTTTAAGGTGACCTTGTCAGATTCATCATATGACCCGGTTACATGTTAAGAAGTAGTAGAAATTTCCTTTTTTTGTTGCAATAAAAAATAATTAAAATTAGCTGAAAACATTAGAAGTCACTGAAAAATTTACTGCAGAAACCAATTACAATCAAAACAATATTATAAAAGGCACAGAAAGCTAACTGCTGCCATCTAGTGAGTCAGTTGCATAATTTTAGAATTTTCAAACTTAACTTGCCATTCTAATACTTCAGTCACTAAACTTTAAGGATCAGAATATCAGCAAGAAATACTTATCTACTTTGTGGCTGAAGTGAATTGAGAAGGGAAAAGCAAACTGCAGTAAAGACAGAGTAAGAATCTCCATCTTCAGACACCACAGGTTAACAAGCTGATAGGGATAAGCAGCTATATTTCCATTTCTAAACAAAGCAAATCAAAAGAAATAGACTCAAACAACCTCTCCCAAATATATCAGTAAAATAGTTAGTAGGCTGGGTTCAATGCAATGCATAAAATCAAAAAACCTGAGGCACCTCCAGTGGAAAGTTACCAGGAAAAACCCCCCAAAAAAACAAAAAAACTGCGAGGTTTTAAAATTCAGTGTTAATAATAGCCAAAATAGAGAAGAAACAGGAAAACAACTCTGTCTAGAGGGTTGTCGTCGTTAAAAAGGGGCGATTATGCAGTTCCAGCAGATGCAGTGAACTACGAGAGGGTTATTCGAGAAGCAGCTTTACCTTGGATGGTGCAAGGGGAACTTGGCCGTTGAGAGGATAAAGGGGGCTGCTCAGGCATCACGGGCTTACCCAAGCAGAGACCGAGAGACCACTTGGTAGTCCAGAGATGCTCCAATTGATCCATGCCTGAGTTAGTTCACAGGTCGGCCACGTCTGCTGTGCCGTGGATTTGTGCAGTGTTACAGGGACACAGTCACGGTCATTTGTTTATGAGCTGTCGATGCTTACTTTCGTGTTATGAGCACAGAGTAGCTGCCACAGACCATGGCTTTAAAGCTTAAAGTACATTACGTGGCTCTTCACACAGAAAATTTGGGGATACTTGAATTAGATAATTAAAATAATTCCTCTATGCATATTAGCTTCAGGAGGTAAGTCCTCTGAGAGGTATGACAGTTATTAACACTGTGAATTGACAGTTTAATTATACTGGTATGCTTTAATTTTTTCACGATTTTAGTTATAGTAACAGTATAGTAACAGTAATAGTAGGATGCAGTATTATAAGGAAAAAGACATCATCAGAATTCCTTTCCTTTTCAAAGTAGTATAATGGAAACTGGATTTACAAAAGATAAGTTCGTAAATTATATTGTTAGCGTCTTAAACTTTCCTAATGCATTTTTCTTTGTCCTATTGTAGAATGGTACAACCAGCTACTAACCTTCTCAATCTCTCTCTCTCTCTGGCTCCTCACCCTGAGGGGATAATAGAAAAAGAGTTACCAAGTTTCTGTTAGCTTCTGATGAGAGCTACAAAATCAAAGTACATCTCACACCCTACATTTCTTTTAGGATAGCAACACGGATAAAGAAGAAGAGGAAGAAATACTTTAAAAAAAATGAAATGTGACATATCCAATAATAATCTACCACATGGAAAAACGCCTAAACACTTGTCTTAGCGAACCTCCCATGATGGAAGTGCTACCCAACAAGCATGTAGCTACAAGCCACAAGCATTTGAAACGTGGCCAATGAGACTGAGGAATTTACTACTGTGAATATCACAGTATGGAGGTAATTTTAGTTAATTTATTTAGTATATTAAAAACTATCCAAAACACCTGCTAGAGATAAGGAGGAGTGGGCTGGTAGTAAGAGAGGGTGATGGACACTGGAAAGTAACTCACACCTCAGGGGACCAAACATTTGGCCTTCTATTGCTTTTCCCAGGTCATCAACGCAGCAGGACTGGAAATGGAGCAGATGGGACACTGAGCTGGCACCAATGTGGGATGCTACTATTGTAAGTGATAACTATTTGTTATGCCACAAAGCCAGGTCCTGTGATTATTTTTGTTCCATCAAAAACCAACATTCTGTAATCCAGTTTCCTTTTACACCTTTACCTGAAAGGCTGCACTTTTCAAATATCAGGTGAGTTATGCTTCTTAAATCAAAGCCTTGTTACAGTATGAACAATATGTCTCAAACCTTTGGTGGAAGCAACTAGAAATCGAGGAACATCATCAGAATATTAAAATCAGTAATCAGATAATTCATAAACGTTTCTAACACAGTGACTAGATGTCCCACAGCACTGGAACATCTACATGGGAATTTCACTTCAGAAAACCGGGGTTTTAAATTTTTTTAAATCTATTTTATTTTACTTGGAAGTCAGAGAGAGAGAGAGGTAAACAGTTTCTATCTGCTGGTTCACTCCCCAAATGCCTGTAATAGCCAGGCCTGTGCCAGGCTGAAGCCCAGAGCCTCCATCTGGGTCTCCCATGAGGATGGCAGGACTGTATTACAAAGGAGCCATTCATGAACTGATGTTTCTCAGGAAAAACCCTGACTTTGAAAATTACAGATAAATTCCTTTCGAAGTTCTTTATCCACTGCTGTACTCACAGGCCAGGGCCGTAGGTCATTTAGTCCTTTTTCTAATTTCTCTACATCTGGAAACTTTGTGGCACCATCAGCATCCGCCATGAGGATCTTCTCTCCTCGAGAGCTGAAAACACCCTGTATTTAAAGATTTCAAGTATAAGAAAGTTGCTTAAAATTGAAGTCAGTAACATCCAATTTGTTTTATTATTTTACTTAAAACACCTAAGCATAAAATATTAGGTAGAAATGAGGAGGCGGCCAAAGCTCACTGTTAGCATTGACAAGATTTTCCAAAATACATCTACTGCCTATTCATTTTTTTTTAATGCTTGTAGTGTCATACTCTCAATACCTTGGCAGACATAAGCACAACGAAACAGGTGGGACTGACAAAACGTATGCTGCATCAGTAAGCATAAAGAAGTACAATAGCCATCATATGTGTTACATGTGCATGACACGAGGGAAGCCCTAGGGCAGGACATAAACACAGGCACACTGAATGAACACAGGTAATACAGATCTGTTGTGAAATATACTGCAAAATATAGATGTTCAGTATTCTTTCTGAAAATGATTTTTACTGTGATACAGACAGAAAACACAGGGAGGGAATGAGGGACAGAAAGGCGGACCACGGAGGAGAACGCCAGACGATCTGTGGTTCGCCCCTAACTATCCGCGAGAGCTGGGAGCAGGGCAGCGCTGGGACCACCACCTGCTGCCTCCCAGGATAATCAGACATAATTAGGATCATCAGAGGTGTGTGCTAAGAGGCATCTTAACTGCTGTGCCAGACCTTCACCTCAGCACCTTTTCATGTGAAAGGCAGCCAGAGAGAAACAGACAGACAAACCTATCCTGTTCATTCTTAAGATGCCCACAACAGCTAGGGCTGGGCCAGGCCAAACACAGTATAAACTGGGTCTCTTTAAATGAGGATAGAAGAAACCAGAGTACTTGCACTATCACCCCTGAGTGGGTAACAGAGACCCAAGCATTTGAACTATCATGTGTCCCGAGTGCACATTAGCAGGTGACCAGACTGGAGGTGGAGTAGCTGGGACTCCGCCAGGCACTCTGATACGGGTTGTGGGCAATCCCAAGAGGTAACCTAAGTGTTGGGCCAAATTCTCACCTTGTCCCAGTATTTTAAATTAACTGACGAATAAAGAAATACGAACACCACTAATATTCAGTGCCCAAATATATTTAGATGTATCCAAATACTGTTTTGTATGATTTGAGGCATCTGACATGGCAAAGCTAATATCAAGTGGAGTTTCAGAGAAATGCCCTTAAAAGGGACAAACCACCTGGAATGCACCTTGTGGTCTGTCATTCTCTCTCCTGGTGTGGACTGTGCAAGCAGCACCCCAGGGTCACTTCGTGGACGGGCAAGGGCTCAAAACTGGACCTTAGGCTGCTGATGACATCATCAAGCTGTTGGATAACTCCTAGACTGCCCAATTCTAGACTTCTTTTTATGAAAAAACAAATGTCTAAGTCATGTGAAACATAACTTTGGAAGTCAGCACTGTGGTGCAGCAAGTTAAGCTGCCATTGCAAAGCTGGCATCCCATTGGTGAGAGCTGGCCGAAGTCCAGGTGCTCTGCTTCCAATCCAGCTTCCTGCCACTGCAACTGGGAAGTCAGGGAAGCATGACCCAAGGGCTCCGGCCACCCATGCGGGGGCCGAGAGAGAGTTCCTGACTCACCGCTTTGGCCTGGCTCAGACCTGGTTTTTATAACCATTTTGAGGAATGAACTCAAAGATCGAAGGTCTGTCAGATTTCTTCTGCCTCAAATAAACAAACTTTATTTTTTTTAAAGATTTATTTGAAAGCAGAATGACAGGGCGAGAAACCTTCCATGCACTGGTTTTCTTCCTAAATGGCTGCAATGTCTGGGGCACACTGAAGCCACCAACCTGCAGCTTAATCAGGGTATCCTATGTAGGTGGCAGGGGCTCATACACTCGGGGCATCCTCTGCCATTCCCCAGGCACATTATCTGGGAGTTGGATTGGAAGTGGAGCAGCTGGAACTTGAATCAGCACTGACACAGGATACTACTGAAGTCAGTGCCTTAACCCTCTGTGGCACAACACCGCCCCCACCTGTGCCCAAACATTATGTTTGAGTTTTCTTTAACATGTTTTAATTTTTGGTCATCTTTTAAAAGATTCATCTTATTTTCATTGGAAAGTCAGATACACAGAGAGGAGAGACAGAGGAAGATCCTCCATCTGATGATTCAATCCCAGCAGCCTCAACAGCCAATCTGAAGCCAGGAGCCAGGAGCTTCCTCCAGAGTCCTCAACGCCACGCGGGTGCAGGGTCCCAAGGCCTTGGGCTGTCCTCAACTGCTTTCCCAGGCCCCAAGCAGGGAGCTGGATGGGAAGCAGGGCTGCTGGGATTAGAACTAGTGCCTAAATGTGATCTTGGCACATGCAAGGAGAGGACTTTAGCCATTAGGCTACCACGCCAGGCCCAATTTTTGATCTTTTA
Source organism: Ochotona curzoniae (assembly GCF_017591425.1). NCBI lineage: Eukaryota > Metazoa > Chordata > Mammalia > Lagomorpha > Ochotonidae > Ochotona > Ochotona curzoniae. Next base: position 50,736,385 of record NW_024466502.1, on the reverse strand, counting down.
GTATTATCTTGATTCCTACCTGACACATCTTAGTAAATTCCTTTTACTTTGATTTCTTAGCACGCTGTTCCTGTCTCTTAAGTATAATCACTTTATGTTTTATTTATGCAAACACATGTTTTTCATGACAGGGCACATTTCATCAGGACAGACCCATGTCGGCTCATATAACCATGTCTAACAGAGAGCGTAAAGTTCAGACAGATAAAACTGAACATAAAAAAGTGTTTTGTAGGGCCCCGTGTCGTAGCCTAGCGGCTAAAGTCCTTGCCTCGCACCGCCAGGATCCCATATGGGTGCCAGTTCACATCCTGCACCAGCGTGGGAGACCCGGAAGCAGCTCTGGGTTCTTGGCTTTGGATTGGCTCAGGTTCGGCCGTTGTGGTCGCTTGGGCAGTCAACCAGTGGATGGAAGATCTTTCTCTGTGTATCTCCCTTCTCTCTGTACATCTGCCTTTTCAATAAAAATAAATAAATCTTTTTAATTACAATTTTGTAAATTGAAAAAAAGTGACCATTAAGAAAACAGACAGATGAAAACACCATTTTCAACTTTAAGACAGAAGTATACTTTTGTGAATCATCTGGCACCTAATCTAAATGACAGATTTAGATTAAAACATACATGAACTTATTAAAAATGTAATTGGCACCTGTGTTTAATTATTTAGTTGTAGAACATACATACACTAAAGACTGCAAAAAGGTTATTCAAAACAGTTTTGCATTTTAGATAGAAAGGCTGAAAATGATTACCATTCTTACAGCTCCACCTTTCCCACGATTTTTCACCAGTTTTATCACTCGTACTTTGTCACTTCCATACTTCTGGCAATATTTAAAAGCCACCTGTCAAGTCACACAAAAATCAGAATAAAATTATCTTGGATTCCAGGAGAGTCATGTACAACGTGTCTCAGTGTGGCGCAAACACTGCTATTCCAGTCAGCCTCTTCCTGTGAGGAGATTATGCCCACTGCAGAGCCTGGTGGAATTGTGGTGTCCTGCTGCCAGGATACCCCCTGATCTACAGCTCAGTTTCCTGCAAAGGAGTCACCAGAATAGGCAGCAACTGTCTCTTCCTTCCTTGAACCCTGTACTGAAGCCACCCAGCTGCTCAGAAAAAGAGAAGCCATGTGCCAACTGACAGAACACACTTGGGATGAGGCCCCCCATTCTGGGCGTGATTGGTTATCTGCCTATTCAGCAATGGATCCTACCTCGCAGGGAGGATGGCTGGGTCCAGGATACTTCCTTTAAACCTTTTCTTTGACATCACCTATTCTCAGCCGTCATCCGTGCCCTAACTTGACCTTATCTCCTCAATCTCTCCTCCACAAGACCCTTTAAGCTCCCAAAACTTTGACTTTACTGTCCTTTAAAGCAACTGCCACTATTCTGATTCATACTCAAAGCAAGGCTGATCTATATTTGCTATCTGCACTGTTTCATCTTCCACTTCTTTTCCATACAAGTGTGGCTCATGTCCTTTGCTTTCCCCTTTCTCCTTGACCTTTCTCCACGATGGCACCTTCCCCTTTGATGATCATTTCTGTCGCTAGCTGGGGGATTATTCTCGCCTGACATTCGTTCTCCTTCTCCTTTTCCTACCCAACTGTCTCATCCACAATGCACCTCCATTCCTGCAAGGACTGTATAACTGCACAGCTTAGGGGCAGCAATTGGTCATCTTCTCAACATACAAGCTTAATGGGAGCCACTGCATGGGTTGAAGTACTGTTTATTCATTGATGGAGGCCCCACATCTGTCAATAGCCCACATCTCTTTTACATTTCCTAGTTGTGTTATCAGAAACAAAGAGCCAGAATTTCATTCATCAATTCCTCCCCACCCTGTGCATTCTAAGTTTTTCCTCATTGCAGCAAAAGGCATCATTTTCTGCCAAGTTGCTCCTGCTGAAAGCCGAGGACAGCTTCCACCTCTATTATCCATTACAACTGGCTGGCTACTAAAACTCATCACAGATTTTTTTCAATGTCAGTTCATCCCACAACTCTGAGCTATCCTTAACACTACGTGTGGATGGAGCTCAGCTTCAGCAGTGACTGTAGCCCGCCTCCACACCTCTTAGTGTGATCGCCCTCAGCGCTGACTCAGAGCTCTCCAAAGACATAGGTCCCTGCCCGTGGCGAAGGAGTCTCTTGTGCCTTGGTCCTCACCTAACTTTTTCAGCCTCAACTCTTGTTATTGCCTTGTCAGTAGCTTGTACATCAGCTATATTTGAGAATTCCAGACTCTACTAAGCTCTCACATGCCATTCCTTCTCTCAGAATACTTAATCCTTAGTCATCTTACCGTAAGAGTTAACTCTTTTTCCTAGTTTCTACAAGCTCCCTAACTTTCTGCCGTAATTCTAATAATGCCCCGGGCCAACAACCAACAGACTGATTGTCTCTTGGAAACTGGGCAGTGGCAGCGGTCACAGCTGTTGGTCCTGCAGCTACCAGGGTCACAGCCCATCCTGTACACTGACTTCAAGTTCCATTATGCTGATATTTAACAAGAATTGCAAATTGGTCTTATGTTCCAAGAAATACAAATGTAAAGAAACTGTGAGGTATATTTTATTATAAAAAGGTTTGGAGATTAATTTATCAGGGACAAAGGCAGGACTGACTGAATGTTCCATGAAGATAAGCATAGAAGCCTGCCAGTCACAGACCTAGCAATGTTTCAGTGGAAGGAGTCGTGGCATTGGCCGTATCTATCCACTGTAAACCAGATGGGGCGCACCGAAGGATGCACACTGCAGGACAAACACGCTTCTGGAGAGTCATTCCTGGGAGACTGCGGGAGCCGGTGCGAAGTATTTTCCCTTCCCTAGTGACATTCAAAGCGCCCCTGACTTACAGAGTGATGGAATAACAGGGATTATCCAAATTCAGGAGAACCGAGTCTGATTTTTTTTTCTACTAACCACCTTTGGACAATGCAGAGTTTTGGGCACAGCTCAGGATCCCACATTGTTACTCAATATTTCCTATTACCTGGCAGTTCTAAATGCGAGTGTCTTTACCTGTGACGTCTGGTCTCTACTGCCATCATCAACTACTATCACCTCATAACTGAACGCAGGATCTTGTTTCTGCAAGAAGCAAAAATAAGACAATTTGGCAGAAATGCTATCCAGATTTCTTATACGACTGTAATTTCAAAAATGGGGCAAGAGTCACAGCACAGTGGGTTCAGACACTGCTTGGGACACCCCCGGTCCCTATCCTCTGGCAGAATGCTTGGATGGAGTTCTGCCTCTGATTCTGAGCTACTTAGCATGCACCTGGGAAGCAGCAGCAGGTGGTCCCAACACCCGTGGGTTTCTGCCACCTAGGGGGAAGAGCTGAACGGAGTTCCTGGACCAGTGCCAGCTGCTGTGGGCGGTGAAGAACGAACCAGTGAACGGAAGACCTCCTCCACTTCCCCTCTCACCATTACTATGCCTTTCAAATAAATAAGTGAGTAAAACTAAAAAACTATTTTAGTGTCAACGCACATAAATATGAAATAAAAAAGACTAAGAATGCAGAAAGATTGATGACCTCCTGTTCCCCTCCCACCTGCACCACAGAGGTGGAGAAAGCTGGGGGCTGGGGGTGCCTCAGTGCACCCAAGATGGCCTGTAGCCTACGAGAAGGGAATCCATGAGGTTCAATTCAGGAAGAACATATTCTAACATGCCTCTGCATCACTGTTCATGCCTTATGGCTTGGAGCGCTCCACTTTCCTGGGCTTGTTTTCTTGTTTAAAAGAAATACCCAGGAGAGGTGGGTATTTAGGCTGGCAGTTAAAACACCTCTGTCCTCCATCAGAGTGTTTGGGTTTGGCTCCTGACTCTAACTCCCTGCTAATGCAGATCCCGCGAGGCCACATCTGATGGCTTAAGTAGCTGGGCTGTGGCCACCCACACAGAAGACCCAGAGTTCCCAACTCTGGCATGCCTCTGACCAGATGCTGTGGGCATGCGGGAAGGGAGCCAGCAGAGGAGGGCTTGCTCTTCCTCAAATAAAGAAATGCTTTAGAGAAAATAGGAGGATGAGAACACAACAGAACAAACCAGGGCAGACTAGGTGTAAAGATCACATGTGACGGAAGAAGCGAGACCCTCACGTGGAAGGGCTCAATCTGCTTTTCTCTTTAAAGTTAGCATCTGCACAGGGCACAGGGTCCCTTTTCTTTCAGTAAACTTTCCCTTCATATAAAAAAAAAATTCAGAAGGAAATCAAGCAAGGAATTTTAAAAAAGAATAAGCCATAAAGCTCATTTAATTCTTTGCCTCTCCTAGGAGATTCCACCAATGGCTGATGCCGGGACAGAGGTGTGGAGGACTTGTTAATCTCCTTACGTGAGAATGGAACTCTCCAGAATAAAGAAGCACAAAACGGGCTGCTGCTGTAATATAGTGGGCTAGGACGATGCTGTGGTCACAGCATCCCAGACCAAAGTCCTGGCTGCTTTGCTTCCGACTGGGCTCTTTGCTAAGGGGCCTTGGGAAGCAGTGGAAGATGGTTCAACTGTCACAGCCCGGCAGCCACGTGGCAGAGCTGGATGGAGTCCCTGGTTTTCGGTTCGGGCCTGCCCTAGCCCTTGCTCTAGCGGCTATCTGGAAGAGTACACCAGCGATGGAAGATCAGCCTCTCTCTCCCTTCCCCTCTCAGGTAAATAAAAAAAATATATATATATAGTAAAAAGAGAAAATAAGAAACACAAAGTATTATCAGGTATAAAACTTCTTCAAAAACAAACCCTTTTCAAAAAATTATCAAAGTGGGCCAGGCCAATAGCCTAGTGACTAAATTCTCGCCTTGCATGCTCCGGGATCCCATATGGCAGCTGGTTCAAATCCCGGCTACTCCACTTCCCATCCAGCTTCCTGCTTGTGGCCTGGGAAAGCAGTCAAGGACGGCCCAAAGCCTTGGGACCCTGCACCTACGTGGGAGACCCAGAAGAAAACTCCTGACTCCCGGCTTCAGATTGCTCAGCTCCTCCTGTTGTGGCCACTTGGGGTGTAAACCCGTGGACGGAAGATTTTTCTCCTGTATCTCCTTCTCTCTGTAAATCTACCTATTCAAGAAAAATAAATCCAAAAAAAAAAAAAAAAGATAAATAAAATCTTACTCCCCAAAAATGTCACCAAAGTAAAATCTGTATTTCACTGTAATCAAAGTCTGCAGAGCATATCCTGCCACTAGCATCAGGTAAGAGAGGATAAAAAGTGGGTAGTAAGGTGCGTAAAGGAAAATGCCCAACTTCTGGTTTCTTCTGGGTCACCCACCGGTTCCAGAGGTGGCATGCTATGTGCTGGACTTGCCCATTAAGCACTGAGGACTAACAAGGGGCTCAGAGCAATAGAGTGGCCTCGACATAGGGGCTCAGACAGTTCTGTTCTCGCAGTGAGGCTAGATTAGGGTCCTCAAGTAGGTGACCCCCCTGTAGTTTGAGCTGGACACTACATGTTGAAAGAGGAAATGTGATACCTGTCGCTTCTCTAGATAGGCCAGGGCTTCGTCCATCATCACAGGCACTTCAAGGCAAAAAAGAAACAGTAAAAATCATTTGTGAAAATGATGTCCCCACCCCTCATAGGCTCAGTTACATACAGAAAAAGGCCCATTAATTCAAGCACCCTCTTTCAGCCTTTCCCACCCGGAATACCTGTCTCCTGCTCGCGTCTTGCTTGATTGCAGCGGCTCCTGTGTAACACAGGGACATCCACGACCCCTCTTCTCAGCTCCCGCTACCAGCCACGCACTCTCCACAGCTAGCAACTAGCAATGCTCTGGCTAACGCAGGGAGGTCACACACTTCTAATACCTTTTTCTTCCCAGGTCTCCTATACACCCCACCCCTCCGAAAAAATCCAACAGGGCTTACACCGTTCTTCTTCATTATATGAAGGCACGACGACAGAGAGCTGCTTGGTAGGGGCGTCCCATATGCTGGGTAAAGCTTCCTTTTGGCCTTTGGCATTTAAAAAGAACTTTTCTTCTTCATGTTGATAAAGCGGGGACATTCTTGTAGCAGTTACAAACGCAACAATGGAAATCTAAAAGTAGACATGGAAAAAAATTGTTATCCTAAGTCATTTTTGTATTTATGTTAGAATACATCATGTGCATGATTATTTTTCTTTGGGGGAAATATTCACGTCCGGCTTTTAATTCATTAATAAAGTCTGGAGAACACTGCATGGGGCATGGGCAGCCCCCTAGTGGTACCCTACTCCCCTTTTCTCGCTACATCCCTGCTCTGCGCCTAGTGTGAAGAACAGGGATTTCGCTTGAAATCCAACTTGGCACTGGAAGCAGCCAGTGCTCCCCAGGTGAGGGTTGATTCAGAGCCGGGGCTGGAGCTGAGTGGTGGCGGACCAGCACCCCGAGCCCGGGAGCAGAGGCAGCCTCAGTAACCGAGAAGGAAAACGTAGCTCCTCGAAGGCTCTTCCATCGGCCCAGCACGGGAGGAGGTGAGTGTCGAAAATAATAATAGATCACAATGGATTAAGACCCATGAACACCTTTAAATTGTGAATTCATAGTGCTGAAAGAGAAAACTTGTGCCTTTACTTCAGAGAACCATTTCACAGTTTGAAAAACTGACTTTTATTTTTCCTTTTATGTCTGAAAGGTATTTCAAGGTAAATGAATAGCCGAGGACAATATTCTTTCTATTATACAACTCTAGGTAATAAATACAATTAGAATGTTGTACTTTGTAACCCACAGTAAATAAAGCGTTTTGATAAAGACCATGAAATGTCCCTAAAATCTTTAGGTTGATGGCAAACTTTTCAACTGGTGATTGTGGGCTGATCCCCGCCTCCTGATAAGATCTGAGAGAAAACAGTTACCACCACTCAGAGCTTCCTTCTTGAAGAAATCCTTAACTGGGAAGTAAAGATACCTCTACCACAAAACAGGAGGAAGACTCCCAATGAAATGGTCAAATATATCCTGGTGACATAATACTAGATGTCCTAGCACTGCCTGTACCTACCACGCCATGACATACTAAACAGAAGCCTGTTGGACTTGTGCCTGCTGAAGGACTGTATGATTGTAATAACGGGGGGGTGGGGGGGGGGAACAGCGGGAGGGGAGATGCCTAGGTGAAGAAGGGGAGGTGTGGGGGTACCTACAAATCCGCACCACAGAAAATAATAAATATGTGCATAAAAACAAACCCTTAAACTTGGAGCTGGCCCCGTGGGATAGTGAGTAAAGCTGCCACTGCAAGCCAGTGGGGAACAAGGCTGCTCCACTTTCAACCCCGCTCCCTGCTAATGCAGCCGGGAAAGCAGTGGAGGATGGCCAAGTGCTTGGGCCCCTGCACCCAGGAGAGAGAAACTCCAGATCCTGGCTTAGGCCTGGGCTGGCCCCGGGACGCTGTGGTCATTTAAGGAGCAAACCAATAGATGGAAAAGCTTTCCTTTTTTTTTTTTCTTTTTAAAAATTTTGGCTCTTCCTCTGTCTGTGTAGCTGTTTCAAATACATAAGTAAATCTTGACTACCACCTTAAACATGCACTTGAACAAATCTCTAGATCCTCAGTTTCTAGGAAATCCAGGGCTCGGAGGAAGACATGTGAGACACCAAGAGGGGACCAATGAAGTCCAGCGTGTGGGGAATGGACAGGACAGGCCTCCACCAAAGACAAGGAACGGACAACAAAGGCAGCGGTCAGGAGATCCTGGAGAGCTCAGATACATCAGCATGGTAACCCCCGCGGCTCCGGACTGCAGTCAGCTGAAGGCCCGGAACTGGATCCCAGGAGAACCGTCAGACACAGCAATCGCAAGCCCTGCTTAGTGCTTGCAGCTTGAACAGAAGATCCTTTCCCAAACAATGCTGAGGGCTTACAAACAAAACATCCCACACCTGAGAACATGCAGGCAATGGCTCCAACCCGTTCCCCAGAGCACAAGGACGCCGATAGTACTACCATCATACAACCTCTGCTGAAGCAGTCCGATACCCAACCACTGTGTTTAACAAGACAGCTCTATTGATGATCACTTCAAGCCAGGAGGATCAACGACTGTCACCACTACCCCATAACACACACGTTTCAATCTGTGCAATGCAGTCAGAGTAAGATGGCTCCAACTGGGGGAACACCCCATCAAAATCTTATCTGCCCCCAAACTAGGGGAGGAACCCTAAACTCACAGAAGGCCTTCTCTCACTCTAGCACCCAGGGACAGGTCAGGCAGCAATGTCCATTTTCCTCTACCTACACTGTTCATAAAGTGCAAATGGGCACCCCTGGAGAACAGCCCTCCTCGTCTTCCAGGGCATTGCCAGGGTCCATTTACTAGCCAGATGGCAGATTCACTCCAAGTTATGTAGGAGCACAGTTCACTCGGTAACTTTTGTAACAGTTACGGGGGCACCGTTTTTTTCTGGTGGTTTTTTGTTTTGATGCTTCTGTATTTGGAGTTATGGCAAAGCAAACTCGAGTGTGGACTCTGCGATTCTGGCGATTTATTCTGGGACATCACGACCCCTAGATTGATTCAAGCATGACAAGGCCTGGGCCTTGCAGCTCTACTGCATCCTAGGAGGATCTTCACGATCATTAATTTATAAAACACTGAATAGCTGAGGGGCTGAAGACGTTCCTGGGGAGGGGCTAGGAGGCAGAAATGCAAAGACTGCAGGTGCAGCTGGCAGGTGGAAGCTGACAGGTTGGGAGGGCAGGGGGTCCCGAGTCAGGGGGCAAGGAAGGCCTGGGTGGAGACACCCATGCGAAGACGTTTACAGGGTCCTGGGAGCAGAGTCCCAGGAAAGGGGAAGGAAATTCCAGGACAGGAAGCTGAATTCCAGAATTCAGAGGAAGCGAAGAAAAAAAAAAAAAAAAGCACCAGGAGGGGGACGCTGCCGGGCAGGGGGTCGCGGGTCCAGGAAGCAGTGTCACCCAGGCCCACGCCGCCCCCCGCCTCTGTGCTCACCAGTAGGAGGGCTGCGGCAGCCAGCGCCGCGCCGAGCACCGCCAGCTGCAACAGGAGCGCAGCCATCCTCCATGCCGGGACCGTCACTCCCGCCCTATCCCGCACCTACACACACGCGGAAGTGCGCCCGCTCCGCCCCGCCTCCCGCGCCAGAGAGGCCGGGCCGGCCAGGGCGCCCTCCGCCCGCAGCGCCCCCGCGCGGCCGTGACGCGCCACGACGGGACGCGCGGCCACGGCGCAGGCGCGAGCGCGCGAAGATGGCGGCCGGGTTCAAGTGAGTGTCGCCGGGTGGCGTTTCTGGCTTCTGGCGGGCCCGAGCGGAGGCTCGTGGTGCATGGAGGCTTCCCCGAGCCCTCAGCTGAGATTTTTCTCACGTGGAAGTCGACTCCATCAGGGTCTCGTTATCTTTCCCCCGCCGAAGCGGGCGACGGGGTCGGAGGACCTGCCGGTGGTCGTAGGGAGAGGACGGGGGATGGAGGGCTGCAGCGCCGTGTGCGCTCCGGGGCGCGCGGGACTGGGGTGCAGACCCTGGTGCGGTCCTGCTGGGCCGTGCTCCCTCTGACTGGGGAAGCCTTGTTGGGGTGCCATTCTGTCGAAGCGTGTGGATTCTTCTCCGTCGTGGTTTGCTTTTTTAACTTACGTCCTTAAGACACCGGTCCGCTGGACAGTCCTCGTGTGTCCGAAGCTGGAAGCTGGACAGTCCTCCCGAGGTCCCACGTGGGTGGCAGGAATCCAGGCACTCGAGCCATCGCCCGCTTCCTCCACGGAGTTGGCACCAGCACCGGTGTGGCATCCTGGGCACTCGGGGTGGGGCTTTCTAACCTCGTGTGTAGATGCCCCCGTCCCCCAGAGTCACGTTTTTAAAACGGATGAAAGCGAACAGAATCCTAAAGGAAACAAATTGTAATTGAAGTAGTTATTGTGTCTGAACTCTTCATGTTGTGAAATTAACTTTCCTAAAGTAGTAATGAGGGGTACCCTGCAACTCGTAGAAGTGAAGGATGAACCTCAACGCACTTCACATTTGTAGAAAAGTGAAAAGCAAAACATGTTCTCGGACCTGTTGATTCTGCTAGTATTCCAATGGTTTGTTACCGGCTTGCAGTTGTAATTGAAGGTTGTGCCAAAAGTATATGCTAAAGTTCAATTACAATGAAAAAGCTGACTTTTTTCTCTCGTGATTACTAGGTTAAAAATCTCTGCCTCAGCAGAATTGATGACTAAAAGCCCACTTCTAAAGATGCAGAAGATCTCAGGATGCCCGATAGGGAAGACAGTTTAAAGCAGCCCTGGGAAGGCTGCTTAGAAGAGTAGATACTTTCTACAGTTACAAAGTTACTTCAAAAGATTATATAGAGCAGAGTTAAATTTTGATGCTCCAATCCTTGAAATTCATGTACTGTTTTTTTTCCAAATTACACAGTTTCTTTGAACTTTTTAGATTCCACGTGTTTGTGTGCAGTAACATAAGCATCAGCATGTACGAAAAGACACTTAGAAATTGTGAACGTATGTGGTGGATCACCATATTCTTAAATTTTTTTTGCCAGTTAAGATTCATGAATTTACCACGGTATTTATGTGTGTTTCAGAACAGTGGAACCGCTGGAGTATTACAGAAGATTTCTGGTGAGTAATGCGGGTATGTACGTACTGTGCTGCTTCTTTACTTATTTTTTACTTGAAAAGCAAAGTTAGATAGCCAGAGGTGGGGGACTCCCCAGCCAGGAGCAGAGACCTTTCTCTGGGCCTCCCATGGGCACAGATGGCCAAGCACCTGGGCCACTTGGGACTTGAGCCAGTGCCCATACAGGGTGCCAGCGGTGGCCTTACCTAGTGTGCCCTGGCTCTGGTGCCTTTGGAGAACATGCTTCTTTCAAAGACACACTTCAAGTTAAATTCATTTGTGTGTTTAATGTAGTTCCTCTGGTGTGAGTCACATACACATTTAGATATAACCCACTTTTTTTAAAAATCTCGATTTAGAAAGAGAATTGTCGCCCTGATGGAAGAGAACTTGGTGAATTCAGAACCACGACTGTCAATATAGGTGAGGATGTGTTCCAGTTTCAGCTGTGTGACATTTCCAAGTCTTAGCCTTCTGAACCGCAGACATGGTTTTTTTAGCCAAATTGACTGTGTTACTGATTCAATGGTTTTGTGTCAAGAGACTTTTATCTGTACTACAATTCCTGTGACAAAAATCACTGATTCAATTTCAGGGATAGTTGGATAATTCTCAAAATACTGACTTAGTTATATCATTTTAAAATCAGCGGCTCAAACTTGGAGTGAGGTTTTATAAACCACGGATGTATAGCAAAATAATCACATGTGGTCAACATGGGACAGGCAGTTTTCATTGTCATGTAGTTACTTCTGTGACTTTTCTGTTGCGATCCTTTTGTTCTGGTTACTTTCCAGGCTCCATTAGTACTGCAGATGGTTCTGCTCTAGTGAAGCTGGGAAACACCACGGTCATTTGTGGAGTGAAAGCAGTAAGTTTAACCCGTGTGCCGCGGGGATTTGCATGACCAAGTTGGCTTCATTCATTCCCTAGGTGGTAACTTACGTACACCTTTAATTCTGGGAGTAGACAGGTGTCAGTTATGTAGTATTCAGTTTCTCTGAGCTTTGGCCTGTGTGTACTACATCATATGACCTAAGTTTAATTACTTAATTTATGAGCATTTGTCAAACCTATCAAGAAATGAACTAACTGTTTCAATCCCCCCCTCATTGTTGTTAATAGTTAAGAAGTTGAGGGAGAGTGCTGGTGACATGCTGTAAAAGCCAGTGTTGGTATTTAGCTTGCATAAATGTGACTAAACTTGAGATTGCTCAGTGAAACATTAGCTGGCGTTGGCAGAAAACTTGCAAAAAACAGCAAGGTGTTTTTAGAATTACTCAGTTTAATCTTTTGAATAGCCATATTTCTCTCTTCTGTTTTATAGATGAGGGTCAATAACCTGTCCAGGTAACTTCCCCAATCCCAGAAGGTCTTAGAAATCTAACCCTAACACCTGCCATTTTGACTTCACTACACCCTAGGGTTCTTCCCCCAGCTGGGTTGGTATCCATAATTAAGATTTAAGCACTTACCCCTTTATGCTGGGGATTTAACAACAGTTACCATTGAATCTTCAATAGCAGACTGTAGGAATGGATACTATTATTCTTCCCGTTTAAAAGATGAGAAAGTTGAAATTGAGATAATAACCTGCCCAGAACCTTTCAGGGTAGGTTTGCTGAGCTTTTGTCCTTAACCTGGGGCTTCAATTCAGAGTCTTGGCCACTTCATGAGTGGAAGGGAGTACGAGGCAGAAACTCAGTTCGCATTGTTTTCAGAGATTGCCGGGTAATTGGGTGAGCCGACGTGTGGTGTGGTCTGCAGTCACTGCCTGCCGTCCTTGCAGAGGTCTGGGGAGGATCGGTACTGACGTCCTAACAGCCCAGGCGAAGTGGACGCCCAGAATGTCGTACTTAATTAACCCAGATGCTCTTTAGCAGCACTTTAGAGCGAAGGCTAAACTGTCTTCACAGGTCTTTGGTTTTTCGTTTTTAATTTATTTTATTTGGAAGACAAATTTACATGGGTTTACCTTCTGCTGGATCACTCCCCAAGTTGCTAATTACAGTGGCCAAGCTGAGCCATTCAGGAGCCAGGAGCTTCTTCCGGTTCTCCCACAGGTACAGGGTCCCAAGGCTCTGGGACATCCTCCACTGCTTTCCCAGGCAACAAGCAGGGAGCTGGATCGGAAGTTGAGCAGCTGAGACATGAACTGGCACCCATATGGGATGCTGGTGCTTAGAGGCTGAGGATTCGCCAATTGCACCATCGTATTAGTCCCCTGTCTTCAGTTTTTTAATATTCACCTTCACTAAGAAACGTTTGTTGCCTCCATAGGAATTTGCAGCACCACCAACAGATTCCCCTGATAAAGGATATGTTGGTAAGTTAAATGATTTTATAATTTGAAAAACAAATACAGAATTTAAAGCAGATAATTATATTTAACTCCTAGCAGTTGAAGAAAATTGTTGCTAACATAGGATTGAAGCATTTTCTCCAGAAACTTTGTGTGTGTAAGCAGAAGACAGTGTGACAGCAGGATACAGAAATTCATACATTTAGACTTACCAGACTTTTGAGAGAAGCTTTTATAAAGCCAGATGTCATCAATGATGGAAAATAATTTTAAGTCACAAAATTATCAAACACTTTTCAGTTTCCATCTATTCTTCATTTTATCCCATTGCAGTTTTTCCTTGCGGAACATCAAGTTCTTTATGGTAAAATCAACTTTTTTTTTTCAGACTGAGCATGTCCATCCTGGTTCACACCCCAAATGCCTGTAATGGCTGGGACAGATTTGAAGGTGGGAGCCAGGTGCTGAGGGAGCAGGGATGCAGTCCTTTGACATTCCTGCTGCCTTCCTGGGTCTGCATTAGCAGGAAGCTGGATGCAGGAGCAGAGCTGCATATGGAACTCATTACTCCAGTATGGTGTAAATGCCTTCATAGCTATGCCAGTTGCCTGCTGCAGAATCAGTTTTTTAATGCAAAAATATGAGTGTGAGCAAGAGGGGCTATCTGGCTGCAGACTGAAGAAGTATTTTTTAAAAAATTAAGAAAGCTTTTATGAAGGACTTTGAATTGAAGCCTAACTCATGTTAAAAAAAAAGGTCAAAATGTGAACGTTTGCATTTCTTCTAAGACTGTAGTCTTACAGTGGTCAAAGCAAGTTTTTAAAACAGGCTTTCTTTTCTTTAGATTTATTTATTTTTATTGGAAAGTCAGATATACAGTGTGAAGGAGAGACAGAAAGATCTTCCATCCACTGATTCACTCCGCAAGTGGCCATAATGGCCAGAGCTGAGCCAATCAGAAGCCAGGAGCTTCTTCTGGGTCTCCCACACAGGTGCAGGGTCCCAAGTCCTTAAGCCATCCTCTATTGATTTCCCAGGCCCCAAGCAGGGAGCTGGCTGGGAAATGGAGCAGCTGGGATATGAACCAGAGACCATATGGGATCCTGGCATGCAAAGCAAGGACTTTAGCCCCTAGGCTACCATGCCAGGCCCAGAAGCATTGGTCTCTATGTATATATTGGTCTTTATGTATATGTATTCTTTTTTTAAATAATTTTTTTTGAAATTTTTTCTTTATTTTTGACAATCTTTACATAATTAGGGCACAAAGGTTCAAGGGCTACATGAAAGTGGGTAAGACTATTATTTCCACATTTTTTTCCTATATCTGGGGTAAAGAGGGAGATAAAGGGAGAAGCCCCACCCAGTCTCCCACCCACCCCAGGTCCCCGATGTGGGGCATTCTCTGAGGGTCTTGCTCATGTGGTTTTGATAGTTCAACAGTTGCGAATTGCTGCCAGTCTCGCCATTTCAAGCATGATGAGGTCACTGCAGAATCCACTGATTGATATAGTCTACCTTAGAGTCTCTGTTTGCCCAGTTTTTCACTGCCAACATTTGCTGGGGTAGTAGATTGATTTGTTCTGTCCTCTGTTGTGGTGCCAGGTATCCTCTGCAGGTCCCGATAGACTGCCATATCCTCCATGTGTACCTGGTTATGCTCTCCACTTATCCGTCTGAACCTCTTAGGAGGCTCAACTGTGGCATTTGCACTCCATGGCAGACCATGGAATCTGCACTTCTCTTCATGGTTAGGGTTCTGAGTCCGGCAGTTCGATTGGGGAGATCCCCAAAGAAACTTTGAGGTGTTCCCAGACCAGATTCTTGTGTGTACTAATAAGTACGGGGCCCGTTATAACCCATTGTCCCAATCAGCTGGTGGTTGCAATTGCTGGGTCGGTTCTGTTTCTAGCCCTGTCTTCCACTGGAACCAATGAGTGTTGCAGTCCAGCCTGATTCTGCTCAGCACACACTCAGCCCTCACATAAACCAGTGGGAGCTGCAGCCCAGTCAGAGCAACCCACAAGGCCAGCCCCCTGCCCTGGTCCTTGTGCTTGCTAGTATATGCAGCAGACTACCCACATCCCATTCAGCTCTCATGTCAGTGAGCTTTGAAGCCTTGTTCAACCTAACCAGCTCCACTATTGAGCCACACACTTGCTGCCTGTCACTCTCTGTCTAGCTACCACTGTCCCAAGTCCTGGTTTTCATGCGTTGCAGTTGGAGTGGTAAACCAAGAGGGAGGTGCCCCTTGTTTCCCTACTAGGCCACTCCCAATCTCAGATCATGCACTCTCCAGGTGGTTCTGTGGTTTAACTTGACAGAACTAGCCTCCAGTGCCAGCATCTGCCAGCTAATGCTGCAGCAAAGCCCAACCATCCCTCACCCATGCTAATTTTTGCTTGCACAAGTCAGAACAGTCAGCCCAACCTGGCTTTTCCGTGATCTAGTCCACATGAGGCCCACAGGTGTTGTAGCCCTGCCTGACCTGGTCTACCCTCATCCCAACCCATGCTCTCCAGTGGGAATGGTTGAATCCAGCAGGGGAACCCACATTCCCCCTGCCGGTTTTGC
Source organism: Ochotona curzoniae (assembly GCF_017591425.1). NCBI lineage: Eukaryota > Metazoa > Chordata > Mammalia > Lagomorpha > Ochotonidae > Ochotona > Ochotona curzoniae. The sequence goes on along the minus strand of NW_024466502.1, from coordinate 50,720,919 downwards.
CCAGTCCTTCCCTTGGTCTCATGTACTGTTTGGGTGCTGCAGCCACATCTGGTATGGCTCACCTCACCTTGGCTTTCCATAATGTGCACTGGTTTTTGTCACGACCAAACCTGGCCCGACCTACACGCTGTTCTGGTGCTCAGATTCGCCAGCAGATGATGTGAACTGGTTCAGCCTGGTCTGCCCCCGACCTGTGCCAAATGTATGTCAGTGGGTACCTTTCCATGGCCTGTTCTGGGCTGCTCCATATCATACTTTTTGCACTTAACTGCAGGGACTGTGTCCTGACAGAGGAGTTGCCCAGGCTCCTCCATCAGAACTTCTCCCTATGCCAGATTTCACACATATCGGTGGGTCCATGATCCCTGCTCACTCCACCTCATGTCCTAGTAGGAACAGTGGCCTTTCCTGACTGGCATTCAACCCAATCTGGTTCTTACTGTTGGATGTTTCAGCCCAGCCAAGGCTCGTCCGTACCCAAACACAACTCACACATGGCTCAGTAGGGGCAGAGACCTAGCCTAGATGGTGCTGGAGTTTTAAAGCCCGGCTTGGTGCATCCAGTCCCAGTCCACACTTGTGCCAAGGGAGACTGCAGCCATGTCCAGACCAGAAAGAAGCCCCCACTCCAGCACCTGCGCTCCTCGGTGGGAACCTCAATCCAGCTAGGGTGTCCCCTTAGCCCATGCGCATGCCAGTGGTTGTTGTGACCCAGTTTGGCATAGCCCCTCACCTGTCTTGGCCTTTGCTTTAGATTCTGTGCCTTAGAGTCCCTGCGTCATGCAGACCAGTTGGTGTAAGAACCTACCTCAGCATGACCTGTGCTCCATCCTGATTTCTGTTTTGGCTTCTGAGCTCAGGTTTGCTCAGTCCTGCCCGGTCCACCCCGTTCCACTACCAACCCCACAGTAGCCAGGCATTGGAGCTACTTTGCCCAGCTTGTCCAACCCCCAGGTCTGGACCATGTGTTCTCCAGTGGGAGCTATGATCCTCTAGGGGAGTTATCCCAAGTTCCTCCACTTGATAAAACAGTGCTTTCTACTTGGAAACTACATGGCCACAGTCTCTTGGTGGATTGATAATACCTTTAACCCTTGAATAAACCACAAGTTTAGCTCATAGCTACAGAGTGTTTCTTTCAGTTCCTAATGTGGATCTACCACCCCTGTGTTCGTCGAGATTTCGGTCTGGCCCTCCTGGAGAAGAGGCCCAAGTGGCCAGCCAGTTCATTGCCGATGTTATTGAAAAGTAAGACCTCATGATCAAATATTATTGTCATTCATGTTCATATAATTTGGCCTTTTGTTTAATGTATACTCTTTTGTCATTAAGTTCACAGATAATTCAGAAAGAAGACTTATGTATTTCCCCTGGAAAGGTAAGAGGAACATAAACATTTTGCGCTTTTTAGTAAGGATTTTTTTTCTTGGGGAAAAGTGGTCAGGAAAATTAAAACAGCAAACCATTGCAATTTTAAATATCAGTGGCTTATAGATATGAGACAAGATTCTGAAAAAAAAATTCGATTAGAAACTGTCTTCATAATTATCTAAATTAAGAAACAATGATTTTGATTTAACATATTTATTGCCTGTAGAGGGGTTACTTATTAAAGAAAACTGCAGTGATTTTTAATTAACTTCTGATCATGCTAACCTGTATTTAAGGCACGTCCATTAGGTAGATCCCAAGTCTGTCTGGCACTTCAGGACTAGGTTGACTAGAACACAGAAAAGCTTTTCCTGTTAGGAGATATGCACTAAACACCACAAAGCCTAAACTTTTCATGTACAAGAAGTGTTCAAGAAGTTCATGTTAAATACTTATTATGGGAAAGGGATTTCAGAATGTTTTGTATCAAAGCATAAACTCTCAATTCCATTTTCCATGAACTTTTTGAGGTACCCTCAGAGTAGGGTTTCTGTGGCCAAGTTTACATTTTAAATTTCAGGTGTGGCTTTTAAATACTGCTCTTATCAAAAAACAAACAAAAAAACTGCTTTTATCTGGTAACTTACCACCAAGGGAAATTCTTCTACACTTTAGCTACCTTGAGGAAAATAAGAGGTGTTTGTCACTTGTCAGCTCGTTTGTCAAAAACCAGCTGTCACCAAACCTGGGGACTGGCTTGCTACTTTAAAGGCAAAAGATTTTTTTTAACTATGAAAGTCATATCTTGCATATCTGTCCAAGGATTCTGTTTCTTAAGTCTAAACGTTTGCTTTCCAGAAGGCTTTAATTTCTTTTAATGTATACTGTTTCAGCTTGCCTGGGTTCTATACTGTGATCTCATTTGCCTTGATTATGATGGAAACATTTTGGATGCCTGTACGTTTGCTTTGTTAGCGGCTTTAAAAAATGGTAAGTAGCCTGATGAAAGGCAGTTTTCCTAAAGGGTTAGAACGTTCTGTTTTGTGAAACATTTTTATTTTTAAATATTTGTTTTTGTTGGAAAGGCAGATTTACGGAGAAGAGAGATAAAGATCTTCCATCCACTGGTTCACACTCCAAATGGTCACAAAGCAATTAGGCCATCTTCTGCTGCTTTCCCAGGCTGCAAGCAGGGAGCTGGATGGGAAGTGGAGCAGTCAGGACACAAACAGACGCCCATGTGGGATCCCAGCACTTGGAGGTGGTAGATTAGCCAACTGAGTTGTTGTGCCAGCCCCTGTGAAACCTCTGTATCACTGGCTCAGTAAAGTTTTTAAAGGGTTTTCTAAAGGGTTAGCCAACATTCATATATTCGTACACTAATGAAAATGAAGCTGACATTGTGGCACTGTGAGTTAAGCTACTGCTTGAGATGCTCGCAGCCCATATTGGAGTTTCACTGTGCCTGGTAAAGCAGTAAATGATGACCCAAGTATTTGGACTCCTGCATACATGGGAGACCAGGACGGAATGCCTGCATCTCAGATGAAATATAATTAATGAACATAACTGACAGTGACTTCCCAAATACACTGGTTAGTTTTCTGTTCTCTAAATGCCTTTTTGAGTGTTGCCCTAACTACTCCCATCTGAGCTTAGTACTACAATCCTTTCCCAAGTAACACTGGTAGGAGCATTAACAGTTTTAACTACTCTAGGCGGTTGGTGAAGATCTGCAGGTATTCTCTAAGTCCCTAATGTGACAGATGTTGTCAAAGAGGAGTAGAGTGGATTCTCGTGTTCTCACTTTTAATGCATGTGAGCCACCAGTAGTAGTAAGACATGGCAGAACAAATAGACTGATTGTTTCAGTGACTTGTTCTCTTCTCCATCATTACGTCGCTGAATTGAGGTACAAAGTGGAGGAAGAAGATGTAGTTAATGTAGTGATGATCTAAGTCTGGATCATGTCTGTACCAATCTGGCTTTTGTTTCTGTATTTGTAATAAAATTGGGAATAACAATATTTGTAGACAAGAGTTTCAATGATTAAATGAACTAATGAAAATGTGAAAATGCTTAAAACTGTCTGGCATACAGAAAGTGACCAGGAGTGTTATCTAGTAATACTCATTTTGAATTCTTAAGCTCTAATAAAAAAACCAACCACTGGGCATGAATGTCAAGTGTGAAAAACGATGTTTATATTGGTTTTATTAGCCTTATGCTAATAATTAAATGCTGTGTTTTTAAAAGAATGCTTTAGGTAAGTTAAATTGAATGAATAAGCCTTAGAGACCATTTGTTACTTAGCACTACAAAGTGACTTTTTGAATGCCTTTTTCTAGTACAATTGCCTGAAGTTACTATTAATGAAGAAACTGGTTTAGCAGAAGTTAACTTACAGAAAAGAAGTTTCTTGAATATCAGAACTCACCCAGTTGCAACTTCCTTTGCTGTGTTTGATGAGTAAGTTAATCAGACTACTAAAATGCTTCTGTCTGTAAAGGGAATGGATCATTCTTTGGCTTCCTAACTCAGTAAGAAACAGCTGTGGGCTTTCCGGCTTTCCTCTGGGACTCTGATTTATACCTGTCGTCCCTGCACACTTATTTCTAGTCTGCATTCACATTTCTAAACATTCTGCGTTGGATGATTGATTCTGTGCTAACCTTGCCTGTTGCTTGGTTTACACATTGTACGTAATGTTAATTTTCAGTTATTTCACTGAAGATTTTCCTGAAGCTAATTTATAATAACTGCTAGAGAAGTTAACATATTCACAAATTAAAGAACAACTTCATAAAAGTATGAAATCAGTTTTTTTTCTTTCACTTTTCTAGCTTCTCTCCAGTCTACCCTTAAAGTTCAGGTGGAATGTGACTTATTAATCATAATTTTTCCCCCATAAATTAGTAACTTCCTCTTTTTTATTTTATTAGCACGTTGCTTATAGTTGACCCTACTGGAGAGGAGGAGCATCTGGCAACAGGATCCTTAACAGTTGTAATGGATGAGGATGGCAAGCTCTGTTGTCTTCACAAACCAGGCATGTTCTGGCCACTCTAGTCTTAATTGGAAACTCACTATGAGCTTTAGTAAGGGAGGGAGGCAGAGTGCAGTGTGGAATGTTGTACTGTTTTCCTGCAGTTAATTTACTATAGCTTTGCTACTTTAAATTGCTTATGTTTTCCTACTGTGTATCAGTAGTTCTTGATATACATCAGAATCACTTGAATGTCTTATGAAAATACAGCATGTGGGGCTTTGGCATTTCGCCTTGCACGCAGACACTAGTTAGAATGCCTGCATGCCATGTGGGAATGCCTGGCTTCTCCGGCTCCAGCTCCTGTGTCCAGCTTTCTGCTAATGCAGACCCTGGAAGGCAGCAGCAGACTTACTGCCACCCATGTGAGACCTGCAGTTTCTGGCTCCTGAGCCCTAGCAGGAGTTGAGGGGTGGAGGAGATTAGCAAGTGGGATTTCTGCCTCTCATGGAACAACAAAATAATTACATAACTGGAGGCAATGCCACAGGATAGCATCATTCAACTTTTTGTTTTTTAACTAGATATAGCTATTTTGAAAACTGACTTATTTGTTTAAATACAAAAGTGGTAATATAGTAATTTTTCAGGTGGAAGTGGACTGACTGGAGCTAAACTTCAAGACTGTATGAGCCGAGCAGTTACAAGACATAAAGAAGTAAAGAAACTAATGGATGAAGTAATTCAGAGTATCAAACCCAAATAAACAGCTATCACATTTTCAAAAGATTTGTAAAAATTGCAGTTGTTATACTGTGCCATGCACGAGCCTTTTATACTGAATAAATATCAAATTAAACTTCTGAAAGATGTTTGTAGTACTTCTTGGGTTACTTCCACGTATTTTATGTACAAGGAAACAATTTTTGTATAATAATGACTTAGGCAAACCAATTTTAATGTTAAACCATTTCCTTGTTTTTATTTTTAAAAAATCATAGGGCTGTGCTTTTGTATAAAGTTTGTACATCTATCAGTGTAAAATACACATAAAAAAAGTAGAAACACAATCCTTTTGCTCCTTTTTAGGGAAAAAAAAGACTCAGAATTTTGCAGTGGTAGACGTGCCTCTCTTCATGTTACTTTTTGACTGGCTGCCTGTATGCTGCTGCTGATGTAGCTGAGCTGTTTGTGCTGGTGCTGGTGCCGCTGCCGCTGCCATAGCCATTTGATGCTGCAAGAATCGCAACTGCTGCAAAAAGAAGGGAAATAAATACCAAGTCATATTAATGTGGGCAGATGTTTGAGTTGTCAGACAAAAACGACAACACTGGAGGGGAGAAAGCACCAAGATCACACGAAGGGACGACAGACGACACCACACCGAGACAACACACAAACAGCACGAGTGGCACAGTCGCCTGCTGAGGGCTTCAAAGGGACTCTGCCAAAGTCAAAATCATCTCTGGTACTTTACCCTGCCAATATACATACTGCAGTAACTCAGCAACTTCAGTTACCATTTTGTTGTATGATAGTTTATAGCAATGTAAAACCAACATGAGTATCAAGATAGTCAACTATAATATGCTGACTTTTCTTCATTTTTCTACATCAGCAAGTTTGACACTTACTATTAGGAACACTTTCTCTGCAGTACAACTGAAAAGCTATTTCAAAATACACTGCAAACTAGAAATATGTGTGTTAAATGTGCCACCAGACTTCATAAGTTTTCAAATTATGAGGAGGATATTGCTTAAACGTACAAAATATATTCAGTGCTCCAAGCTGACTGGCTAAAATGTCAGACAACAAACTTCTGTGATTTATATCAATTATTGTGGTCTTAAACAAATAAAAACTAAACCAAACGATTTCGAAGTACTTTTGGAGCTGAGTATCTTTAATCAGAGTGAAGTTGCTGGATTACTTGTATCTGATGTTGCTGCTGTTGAAAGGCAGAGGAGAGCTGGAATCTCTGCTGAGGAAGGCTTTGCTCAGGTCTGTTCTCGGCAGAGCCAAGCTGAGACAACACTACAGAGAGGAGAAGGGGAAAGCAGGCCAGTCAGAAGGCTTGAAGGCTACCAGGGTTAGAAAAGGACAACACAAAATGAAGAGTTAGCAGTTTGGTTAACTCTAAGTATCAAAGCATGGACATTTCAGAGTTCATTTAGTATAATCTCTTGTTAGTTGAGGGACTAAGGCACTCTAGACAGAGGGGCAGAAATGCTTGCCATCCCCCACCCCGACCTGAGGAGCAGTGACACTGTATTTTTTTTTTTTTTTGCACTCTTGTTTTTAGTTTATTCATTTTAATTTTTGAGTACAACAAAAAATAAGGAACATTATTTTTTAAATATTACCAGTGAAGTAGGAAGAAAGGGAATGGAAGAAAATCCATACTGTCAGAATGACAAAACTAACATGCTTTCTGCAATGAATATCAAACTTAATAACAAAGCAAGTTAAGATACATCATTTTTCATGCTGAGTGGGATCATACTAAACTTCACCCTTCTCATTGTACAGATGAGTAAGGTTGAGGCTATATGGCATAAATGACTAATTCAAGTAACTCATGGCAAATCTGGAATGAAGAACATTCTTGTGATTTCAGCCTGGAGTTCACATACTGAGGTTTTTTACAGCTTGTGTGGTCAAGACATACAAAGTTACAATTTCCATTTGGAAATTCACTGTCTCTAAATTAAAACTTTGTTAGAATTACTTATTTCTAAGATAAAGACCTGGATTATCCTAAAAGGCGTAAAAAAATTTAGACAAAGGGGCACACAAATAGGATCCGGAACATCACAGTACGCCTACAGAGGTAACTCAGAATGCTGACAGCATGTTTACTAATGGCTCAACTACCAAATACTAAAGCATGTGGCTTGCTGATTTTAATTAGTATGTTAGAATTATTGGATATCAATGTCAAAATAATAAAAAAAATCTTAATTAACTATTGCTCAAAAAAATGAATAATCATTTGAGGCTAACATGGATGCTATGTTACTGGTAACTACCAATTGTGTCAAACAACTAGAACCCATCAGGGTGAGGCAAGAGATATGCAATCGAAAATGCTATCTCAAAACTGTAGAGTTATGATTTCTGGAAAACAAAACAAATTTTGGCTTCTTGGTAATTTACAGCTGTTGTGGCAATAAAGTGTTACTACAGTGAAAACACAGCTGTGATCAAAACCCAAGTCCAAGCTCAATTTTCATATTAGGAAACAAACCCGTAAATATCAGTGAATAAGTGGGTCACACATTAAGTACAATTTCAGTTCCAAGAGGAGGAGAAGGAAGAGATGACCAATTCATTAGATAATTTTAGTAAATCCAGCATATGAAGTTAAGATACCTACCAGCTGCCTGGGACTGCATAAAGTTTCCTACTCCAGTAAGGTTAATAACAGCAGCCTGCTGAGCAGGTAAGGCCTGTTCTTGACTGGTTGAACCCTGTTCAGAACCCTAAATAAAAAAATACAGACTTGTACAAAAATGGAATGATCTTGATCTAGTGAAAAGAGATAGTTCATTTTCTGTATGAGAAAATATCTGAACATTACACTACAACTTGTAAAAAAGAAAAACTAAAAAATATTTGCAAAGTATTTGGAATTAGCATGAACTCAGAAAACTTAGAATGTCCGTTTACTGTCTGAAGCTAGCAAATAAAAAGCACAATTAGTAAAGGCAAAATGAAAAATGTCAATTTGAAGATGTCTGAACTGCCTTAAAGTATAAAATCTTAATAAATTTATTTTAAAAAACCTAAAGTGAGTTCACTAGAATTGCAGAATGCAGAATATGAGCATCTAAAACCCAGTCCTCATAACTAATGTGGCAACAAATAAAAAATTTTATTCAAAATTGCTAAGGAAAAAAATTAAGGTATATATATCTAACAAAACTTGCACAGAATGTGAATGCCAACAACTATAAAACTTTGCTGAAGACACTTATTCTCAGTGAAAGCAAAGGTTATCATTGCAGAGAAATTGTGAAGGAGTTTGATGAAATCCAAGTTTATACTTTTTAACAGGCTGTTGCTTCAGGTCATGTTTAAAGAACTCATGTAGTCCACCCTGCCACCACCAGCTTGTGGCAGGAAGAATCAGGGCAGTGTTCAGCCATGGGGTTGGGACAAAAGGAGCCCCCTACAACATGGCGGCTGCGGGGGGTGTCTGTGCCAGGCAGGACGAACCCAATGCTGGGGACTCAGGCCATGGTCACTGCTGCCATGCGGTGAGTGAGTCCTAGGCTTTGCGCGGCAGGCTCTGCCTGCTGGCTGCCCGGTGGCGAGCTCTGTGGTTTTTGGGTATGTGATTGCTGCCTGGGGACATCCATGGATAAGGCCAATGTGAGTGTAGGTGAGGGATGAATCCTGTGTGACTCCCAGTGATGGAGTCACGGAACTTGCTGGCAAGTGTAGGGACTGAGACCTGGTGGTTTGGAGGGGAGAGTCCAGAAGATCTATTTGGACAAGACTGATTCACCAGTCCACATGGGAGTCCTGAGATGGGCTGTTGGCACAAACCATTGCTGACTGCCATATGCCAGTCCACATAAAAGCTATGTGGGGGGGGGAGGGGAAGGGGCAGGGCCTGTCTGGCAGAGCCAGGTACCTGTACCTGACTGAGTGTTGGAACAGGGGACAGGTCACATTAGGCAGGGTCATGACACTAAGCAGCATGTGAGAGAACTAGGTCCAGGGGTAGATTCTATAGGGGATGTTTGGCCCAAACCCTGTCCAAATACAAGTCCCGCTGGTTAGCTCAAGAGTTGGGGTGGTGATGGGCTAAACTAGGTGTGACTATGGAACTTGCCATCACTCACGGGTAAAGGAACTGACAACAGTCTGGGCAGGTCAAGGCAGCAGCACCCAAATGTGCATCCTAAAAAAGGTTGTGGGGTGGGCCAAGCTGCAATGATCACCAGCTCATATAAGACCAAAACGGAAGGGTAGACTATGCTGGGCACTGGCCTAACACCCACTGGAATGTATGAGAGCTGGGTCTGGGAGTGGGTCAACTGGGGGAACTTGGGATAACTCCCCTAGTTAGTCATAACTCTAATTGATGATTGAGGCCTGGGGGTCAGGCAAGCCAGGGAAAGTAGCGGCAATGGCTGGCTAACGTGTGGGTTGGTAATGAAAGGGAGCGGACTGGGCAGGACTGAGCAAACCTTAGCTCACCAGCACGAACAGAAATCAGGATAGAGCATAGGTCATGCTGAGCTAGGTTCTTACACCAACTGGCCTGCATGAGCCAGGGATACCAGGCAACAGTCTCAAAGGCAAAGGCCAAGACAGGTGAGGGGCTATGCAAAGCTGAGTCAGAGCAACCACGGGCATGTGCGTGATCTATGACAGGGAACAAGCCTTGTTGGGGAGCTAAGAGGACACCCTAGCTGGATTGAGGTTCCCACTGGTGAGTGTGGTAGCCGGAGTCGGGGCTTCATTCTGGTCTGGACATGGCTGCAGTCTCCCTTGGCATAAGTGTGGACTGGGACTGGATGCACCAAGCCGGGCTAAACTACAGCACCACCTGGTGCTCTGGAAGACCAGGGTAGATGTAGGACAGACTAGGCTAGGTTTCTGCTCCTACTGAGCCATGTGTGAGTTGTGTTTGGGTACGGACGAGCCTTGGCTGGGCTGAAACATCCAACAGTAAGAACCAGATTGGGTTGAATGCCAGTCAGGAAAGGCCACTGTTCCTACTAGGACATGAGGTGGAGTGAGCAGGGATCATGGACCCACCGATATGTGTGAAATCTGGCATAGGGGGCCTGGCGCGATACCATAGTGGTTAAAGTCCTCGCCTTTCACACGCCAGGATCCCATATGGGCACTGGTTCTAATCCCAGCAGCCCCGCTTCCCATCCAACTCCATGCTTGTGGCCTGGGAAAACAGTTAAAGATGGCCCAAAGCCTTGGGACCCTGCACCTGCGTGGGAGACCCGGAAGAGCTGCTGGCTCCTGGCTTTGGATCAGTGTAGTATCGGCTATTGCGGTCACTTGGGGAGTGAATCATCGGACAGAAGATCTTTCTCTTTGTCTCTCCTCCTCTCTGTATATTTGCCTTTCAAATAAAAATAAATAAATCTTAAAAAAAAAAAAAAGATCTGGCATAGGGAGAGATTCTGATGCAGGAGTTTGGGTAACTCATCTGTCAGGACACAGTCCATGCATGTGAGTACAAGAACCATGATAGGGAGCAACCTAGTCCAGGCCAGGGAAAGGTACCCACCGGCATACATTGGGCATAGGTCGGGGGTAGACCAGGCTGAACCAGTTCACATCACCTGCTGGCAAATCCAAGTACCAGAACGGAGTGTGGGTCAGGTCAGGTTTAGTCGCAACACATACCAGTACACATTACAGCTGGGACGGAGGCCTGCTAGGCTGGGGTAGGCTCTAAGCTCCACCAGTAGCAGCTGGTCTTGGATGCCCACGGAGGACACAGGGTACAACAGAGGACCCTAAGGTGGACTATGTCAGCCAGTGGATTCTGGAGAGATTTCATCAAGCTTGGAAATGTGAGACTGGCAGCAATTCAGAACTGTTGAACTATTGAAACCACTTGAGCAGTGCCCTTGGAGCATGCCCCTTGTTGGGGACCCTGGGATGGTTGGGAGGGAGGGTATGGCTTCTCCCTTTTGTCTCCCCCTCCCCTTAGATATAGGAAGGAAAAAACAGAATGTGGAAGCAATGGACTTACCCACTTTTCTGTAACCTTTGTTCCCTAATCAAGTATGTAAAATTTATCAAAATTAAAACAAACAAACAAACAAAAAAAACCCTCATCTAGCCTTAGACCCCAAAATTGCCTCATGTGCTATCAATACTTTTTCTGTTTTAAGTCAGTGGTTTGTTTGCAGTTCATTTTTTTATATGAGATGCCTGATTAGATCCAAGCTTGTTTGGTTATGAATATCCAATGCTCCACAGTAATTGTTGATTTTGACCTAGAGACACACCGTATTCACAGACTAGACTCACATGATCAAGATGATAAACAGATTAAAGTCAATTCTTTTGAAAATTTGAGCAAGATTTTATGTAAATGTATAAACACAATGACTCCAGATTTGTATGAATAGGCAAGGGATTTAGTGTAGCTGTTAACAATTTTGAAAAAAGAAAAAAAAAGTGCAAGGAAGCCCTCTGTCCGGTTGTAAGACTTTCCACAGAGTTTACAGTGATGAAGACAGGAGGGGATTAACATTCAACAACAGATCAGAAAATCGAGAAACAGACCCATGCAAAGACAGGCAACTGACTTCTGACAAAGATGAGAGGGTAACTCAGCTGATGAAGGACAGTTTTTCAACAAATAATTTCTGGAACAATTGTTTAAAAAACTTAAAAGCACTGTGAATGTTTCTAGATCACAATGAATTTAAACTAGAAATTGGTTACAGAAGATGTCTGGACTAACTTCCAGTAGAACACACATTAAGTAGCCTAGCCAGGAAGAATTCATGACACACAGCAGAAAATGTTATGGAATGAAAGTGAAGGCACATCATGTAAGATTTGGGAAAAGTGATTTAAGCAGTTTTAAGAAGGAAACACATAATATTAAATATTTATTTTAGAAAAAAACCCCAAATCTAAGGTTTCCACTTTAAGAACTTGGACCATTATCCAAGAAAATGTTCTAGGAAAAAAAATTGAACAGAAACTGGAACAGAAAAAAAGAATTCTAATACATATAGGTAATATATGATATTAAACTTTAAAGATAAAAATCTTTAGGCCTCTTGAGAAAATGAGTAATAAACTTAATACAAAGCAAAACACCATAAGGAAGCATTTGCATTCAATTCAAAGAAAGAGACCTGAGAGTATAGGACACTTAGAAGAAGAAAACCTATGAAAAACTTCCATGGGGCCCAGCGCGGTGGCTCAGTGGTTAAAGGTCCTCGCCTTGCACGCCCGGGATCCCATATGGGTGCCGGTTCTAATCCCGGCAGCCCCGCTTCCCTTCCAGCTCCCTGCCTGTGGCTTGGGAAAGCAGTCGAGGATGGCGCAAAGCTTTGGGAACCTGCACCCGCGTGGGAGACCCGGAAGAGGCTCCTGGCTTCAGATCGGCATAGTATCGGCCCGTTGCACTCACTTGGGGAGTGAATCATCGGACGGAAGATCTTCCTCTCTGTCTCTCCTCTCTGTATATCTGCCTTTCCAATGAAAAAATAATAAAAAATAAATCTTTAAAAAAAAAAAAAGAAAAACTTCCATGGCTCAGATTTTACCATTGTTTCTTCAATATGACTGCTAAAGCACAGTCAATGAATATAAAATGGGAAATTGGATTATGTCATAGTTAAAAATTTCTGTGTGAAACATATAGTCAAAATAAGAAGGTAATTTAAAAATGGGAAAATTTGTAAATCATGTATCCATGTGGCACATTAATGTACACAATGTATAAATAACTCCGATAATTCAACCACAAAAAAACCAGGCCAGCTTAAAAGTGTACAAAATCCTTGAATACATACTTCTCCAAATACATAAAAACTGGTCATCAAGGAAATGACATGTTTTGTATTACGAATCAATAGAGAAATATAAATAAATAAAAAACACAAAGTAGATCATTGCTATAAATTTAACAACCATAAAAATCAGAAAATTAAGTGTTGACAAAAATTTAGTTCCAGTGCTGTGCATTTTCACTGGGAATGTAACAGTACAGCCACTGACGAAAACAGTTTGTTTTCAAATTTGTAAACAGAATTATCGTAAGATCTATCAATTTAACTTTTGGTATACCCAAAAGAACTGAACATGGATCTTAAGGAGATAAGGGGTATATCCACAATCACATTATTTACAGTATCTACAATTTATGAACATTATTCACAAACAATAGAGGCAATGCAAGCGTCCACTGACAGATGAAAGAAAACCAGCATATACAATTATTATTCAGCCTTGAGAACATGCTGACACTTGACAGAATACGGATAACTTCACGCTAAATGAAATATATCACAGACGAAAGAGTGGTGTGATTTCTCTTATAAGAAGTATATGGAGTAGTCAAACTCACAGAAACACACACTCAGAAACACAACAGACGGGTGGTTGTCAGGAGCTGAGAGAGGGAAGAGAGGAGATGTTACTTCCTAGTTACAGAATGTCCGTTTTACAAGAGGAAAATAATACTAGAAATCTGTCCCACAACAATGTGAGTATACTTCACATTGCTGAACTGCATGTTTAATAATGGTTAAGATAGGAAACTAAAATATTATATGTGTTTTGCCACAATTAAAATTTTATAAAAAATTTAAGATAGCAAATCAATAATTTTAAACTTGATCAAAAATCCTATCTTAAAAATAAATAAAAACAATTCTGAAAGTGTTCTTCTATTATTACCATTGCAGTCTACTAACCGATGAGCTTTACTCAAGCAAGCAAAGCCAAAGGACTGGTGGTGAACATTTCATGTATTTGTGAGTTAAGAGAAACAGTGTGTGTGGATCCTGGCAATGAGTGTTTTCCAAGTTCCCCAAGTGATTGATTCATAGCACAGCCAAGCTTCAGAAGTATCTGTAAGTTTCTTTTACTTTTATTACAGTTTCCACTCACTTTCATTCATTTGACACTTACATCTGTTTTCTTGGTTTGTTTGGTCCATGTTATCACTGCCTTACATTTTGTAATAGGAACATCTCTTTCTGAGTAGCAAATCATAAACAGCAATGAGGACTGGGTAGACAATACATGGGTAGAAAGACCTAAGTCTGGGTTACTGGTTTTGCAGTTCTTTGGTTGGTTGTGACTCATTTCTAAATATGATTCCTACTAGGCAAGACGGACGTAGCATCAGTTATCACACCAATAACTGATACTGTTGTAAGACAAACAACACAGGAAATATTCATTCCAACAAATTAAAACCATTGAAAAATGCAAAATATTAAAATTCTATGAGAAAAGCAGATGGGAGCTAGAACAGCCATACCTGCTCCCCGGGCTGCTGTGGACTAGCAGTGGTAGGCTGCGGAGGCATCTGCGGTGGAAATGGCGAGAGCTGCTGCTGCTGCTGCTGGGTGTTCAGGATGAGCGACCCACCTGGAAGCTACCAGAATTGAAACAACAGTTAGCTAATTCCTCATTACCTTTACTTAAAATAGTTAAATTTCTGATTCCACAAATATTTTAAGAATATTTTGTACAAATCAGGCACTCTTCTCAAGACTAAGGAATCAGCACTGAGAAACGAAAGAAAACACGCTGCCTGCTCTTAAGATCTATTTAGAAAAAGAATTTAGGCGCTATTCCTTTCAGTTCCCAATGTTAGTATTCTAAAACAGAAATTTTCCTGCTTCAAGCTAATAGCTACTCAAATCTACAAACGAATTCAAATTAAAGCAAAAATTTCAAAGAAATAAACATCCAGAAACCTCTAGGTTAAAAATGAAAACCACATTAGCTTAATATCTGACACTCTCTTTGAATCAAGGGACCTAGCACAAAACACAGAATACTGTGAGTTCCCAATGTTCACCAAATCCTTCATCTATTTCTTCATAAACATGTTGATACTGATAAGATGTATAAGAAAGGAATGCTTCATTATTAGATATATGCTAGAGCAATTTTTATGGAATGACTAATAGGTTCCTGCCATAGCATTAGGAAATCAGACTCTCCTTAGGGAACACGAACACACACACACACACACACACACACACCCCAGAATCTCATGCATTTTTTAAAGCAAGTAACATTGTAAATATCAGCTTAGGGAGAAATTATTTATATTCCCATTCTCCTGGCAAGTATTCCTCTTGGGAGATTTCAACTCTTTCCATAGGAAAAGCTACTTTATGCCCAGCCAAGACCTCTGAGCCAATTAAAGAACAGTCTGTAGTGGGCTGAGAGATGGCACCTTTTATCTGCCAGGGGTTATTTTGATATTTATAGCATCACTCGAAAGCCAAACAAAATTGTCAACTTTGAAGTTCTGTGCTCCTTGCTTTGGCCTGCTCCACCCAGTGCTGGGGAGAGAACCAGCAGATGAAATATCTCTGTCCCCAACTCTCCAGCCTCCTTCTATCCCTGTGTCTATCATGCTGCCTTCAAATAACAAATACATCTTTTAAAAAATGAAAAAAAAAATAGCCTGCTATGGGTTTGCTGAATTCAAAGTGCATGGTTGTCTTGGCAGGCCTGGATTAAAAGAAATTGTGGGCCTAATATAGTCTGCAGGTCAGACATGTCTCATCCCTAGAGAAGATAACAATGCTTTCTCCTGATCCACCTGACCACACAAAGAAACCAACAGCAATCACAGCCTTAGAAGATTCTGAATACAACTCAAAATTTCAAATTTGTACAAATATATGCAATTTTTTACTTAAAAAAAGTATAAAAATTTAAAAACTTCACATTTACCTGGAGCAGATTTAAGGGCCTGAGATTTGACGTATTTTTTAAACCAAATGGAACACCTATTAAATAAAATCCATGGTTACAACAGAACTAAGATGTTATATCACATGAATATGCATAATTTATATCTTAATGTAAATAAACATATTTCATATATTCTGTACACCAATACACATATACTTTCTATAGTATCAAAATATCAGACGAGATCGGGCGCGTTCAGGGTGGTATGGCCGTAGACTATAGTATCAAAATATCTTTAAAACAACCAAAAAATACTTTAACTGCTCTGTAAGCTTGGCAGGACAAAGAGCACACTAGAATTATGTGGATACCATGTACTCAAGGGGCCTTCATAAAGTTCATGGACATTTTCAATTACCATTTAATTATATTTTTTCACATACTTTGAGAAAACCCTTCATATAGCAAACTAATTTTCAAATTCATATCAGGAAGTTGCAGCCATTTAAACTGCTTGGTGTTATCTAGTATATATCATAATAACCAAACTCTGAGTCCTGGAGTGTTCCATGCTACTATTTAAGTACATATATTCACAATACTAAAGATGCTAAGTTTGGGGTGTAAGACATAAAAAGAACGATGTTAATTTTGAAAATACTCCTAAATATCTGTGATGTGACACAGAAGCATCTTAAAGCTGGATTTTTTTTTTTTTTCAGTAAATGTCACTTCTATTACACATTTCTACTCTTTTTCTAAAACCCTTGTACCTTACAAAAACCAGGCTTGGTTGTCACACAGTGGGTTAAGCCACTGCTAAGGATATCTATGTTGGATATTGGAGGGCAGGCTTCAGTCCTGGTTTTTGATCCCGTTTCCTATTAATGTTCATCCTGGAGAGTGGCAGATATCTGCTTCGATGCTTGGGACCCAGCCACCTGTACGGGAGAGCTAGACAGACTTCTTGTCTCCTGACTTTAGCAGAGGCCAGGCCCAGCCTCTACAAGGACCTGGCAAGTGAACCAGTGGATGGAAAATACGTATCTCTCTCTGTCTCTGTAGCTCAATCTTTCAAGTGAACGAAAATTCTAAGTAAACATTTCAGGATTTTACAGGTCTTATCTTGCCTGGTAGATACAGTCTGCTAACCCTATCCTCAAAGTATGAATATATTTTGCTAATTAATATACAAATGTGAATACTAACTGAAAATCTATTAACTTCTCTATTTGAAAAGTTTGTCGAAAAAAGACCAAAAACTCATGACACTGGTGAGAAGTCTTGCAGAAGAAACTGAACAAGTATAATCAAATTAGAATATAACATAATGCTGCTGCTGCGGGAAACCTCATTGAAAGAACTGGCTTGGGGCCTGGAGTGATGGCTCAGTGGGTAAATCCTCGCCTGTACATGCTGGGATCACACATGGGCGCTGGTGCGTGTCCTGGCTGCTCCTCTTCCCATCCAGCTCCCTGCCTGTGGCCTGGGAAAGCAGTCGAGGACGGCCCAATGCCTTGGGACCCTGCACCCACTTGGGTGACCCGGAAGAAGCTCCTGACTCTTGGCTTCAAATCGGCCACTTTGGGAGTGAACCAGCAGATGGAAATTCTTTCTGCCTGTATCTACTTTTCTTTGTAAATACATCTTTCCAATAAATAAATCTTAAAAACAAACAAAAAAAACCTGGCTGGGGCCAATGTAGTAGTGGCACAGTAGCCTAATCCTCTGCCTTATGGTGCTGGCATTGCAAATGTGCACATTCGTGTCCCAGCTCTCTGCTTACAGCCTGGGATGATAAGATGCAGTGGGGGATGGCCCAAGCCCTTAGGCCCCCAGAAGGAGCTCCTGGCTCCCAATCTCGGATCAGCTCTGTGCTGGCTGAGGTGGCCATTTGGGGAGTAAACCAGCAGATGGAAAACCTTTTCTCTATCTCTGTTCTCTCTATAAATCTGCCTCTCTAGTAAAAATAAATGCATCTTTAAAAACAATACTACAATTACTCTTATAAATGATAATGACATCAAATATTTGTGTATGATTATGTCTCCATAATAGCTTGAAGCATTTCATCGTACTTAGTCCATTAACGTTAAAACCTCTGAGGTAAGTTATACAGCTATCCCCATTTTATCATGAGGACAACCTGGCACAGAAGTTATTTTCCCATGACTACATAAAGAGTGAGGTGGATGATGTGGGGCTGCCACTCCCTCTCTCGCACAACACACACTTTCAAAGTCCAGGCGTTTTTTATTAGAATATGATTACATCATCAATAGTGAGTCAATTCCAACTTTATTAGAATGTTTGGAAAGAAAAAGATAGAATTTCCCAACCACATACACTTGTTAAGTTTCATTATGATTTTGACTCAAATAGTATAGTGTTAAAAGCTTTTCAGTCAAAATACTAGCCAAATAATATTTCCTGAAGCAATGATGGTAAGTATCTTCAGCAGACCCTTCGAACGAGTAACATTTGTACTTTGGAGTGTAATTTGTCAACATTCTGACCTGCTTGAGAAGCTGTGGGCACTGCAGTGGGCAGTGCATTTGGTAGCAGACCTGCTGAGGGGAGAAGGCCACTCAAGTTGATTCCTGCAGGAGTTATGGCACCAGCACTACAGCCCAGCATGGAGTTTGAACCACTCATCAAAGTCTGAGCCCCACTGTAGAATAAGACAAAGCATTAAACTTGGGTGATAAAAGAAAAAAAGCAGTCATAATCCCTCAGATTAAAAATATATATATATAGTTATTTCTCCATCTTAAACATCAATTTCTAGTCTCACTTGTAATTCAAATCCAAAAAATAATAGCAAGCTTGACTAAAACTAAACACTATGCATTTAAAAAGGTTTAAAACAGTTTAGGAAACTCTTCACCAAAATGATAACACAGACGATCAACAATACAAGCTGCTGTCACTTTAGGGCAGATAATAAATGCATTACCTAAAAAGGAAACACACAGGTAAGGCAGCTTCTGTCCTATCAAACCTTCAATCTGAGTAATATGTAGTTTGTTCTTAATTTCACAAAATTATGTATATTGGTGAAATTATTTTTAGAACACAAAGTAGGACAATAGTGCAGACTTACCAAACAGAGCCCACTACGTTGATGAAGTTAAGTGCAGCAGAGTTTGCCGTGACCTGGGTGGCTGTGGCTCCTGGAGTTACAGAGGTTACCATGGTGGAGAGAGGAGTGGTCGTTACAGGCATCGCCTGGCTCAGAGACCTTTGCTGCTGAGCAAACTGAGTTAACAAAGTGGGCTGAGGGGTGAAGCCTGAATCTTGGGGAGTAGGGGTGGTTGAAGGGGCACTAGGAGTTGAACTCTGAGCATCAGGAGGGTGTGGGGCCGATGAAGGGGTTGGTGTAGGAGTAGATGGCTTAGGAGTTCCAGATCCTGCTCATTGAGAAAAATAAAAATTGCTAGTTTGTTATAAATGGCCAGTCCTTCTTAAAATAAGGTTAATGGAATCTTACTTAGTATTGACAATTTGTTCCAGTTTTGATTTAAGCAGTTAACTGCAAGTGTTAATTTCTACACATGATACATAAGTGTTGCTACACTCAATTACAATTAAGGATGCAGTATATCCCCTAAAAACTCCAACAAAGATTCAGGTAACAGCAAAAATATACATTTATATTCTACCACAATAACCACTTTAGTTAGTTTCCTACATGCTGCCTTTGGCCTAAAAAGTTCAAAAGCAAGTCAAATTGTCACTATTTACGATTTCACTAGCTCATGATTTCATTTAAAAATGTTGCTTACTAAGTGTAATAGTCTGAGATAAACTGTGATCATATTTAATAAATTACACATGGTTAACAATTATATTTGGCACCTAAATATACAAGGTTAATTCCTACCACATCATTTATCCTGACAAACAACTTTACAACAAAGCAATAGAGCAAGTATTTGACAGATAATACTGCATCTTTAACAGTAACTGTGTACTTCTGTTTCAAATGTAGAATGTATAAAAATCTGTTGTGAATGAAGTATGCACAGTTTATCATTAAAAACAAAAACAAAAAAACAAAAACCAAAAAAGTAAAACCAAAAGCTCTTGAGGTGTTTTCTTTTTTAGCTTTCATGTCCTGCAGAAAGAAAGGAAAGAAATGTGAATGTCCAGAAGCTGTCACTCAACCCTTACTTAAAGTAACAACTGTGTGCAGATCACCACAATCCATACCCACAACATAAGACGTGTGAATAAGACTTCAGAAAATTCATCTTTTTCTTTGTGCAAAACAAGAAGGCAGAAAAATGACACCTTTTGAGCTATCGATATGAAGAGGTTTACATCTAATGCAAAGACCACCCTAACACTGTGCCGTGTACCTACAGCTTTTAGCACAAATTAGTTAGCTATTAAAAAAATTCTAAAAAACAGGGATTTTTTCCCCCCAAATCATTATGTAAAATATCCAGATATTTACTAGTTTGAAGAAGTCCTCCCAAACTAATGCCAAGTATTCATGTCTAACTCTTCCTGATGTTAAAAAAATATTCATTCACAATAGGAAAAATATTATATAATTTTAATATTTTTCCAAATGCCTCATGATCATCATCACAGTTCAGCAACTAGTAATAATTTAGAAAAGAGTGTGTTTTTGAAATAATGGTTTTCAGTTTATTATATCACCACATTGGAACTAGTTTGCTTCTTACATGTATGATAAAACCTGCAGCAATGACTCTTAATGACATTTTTTGGTACCAACTTCATATTTACATAAATGTACAATGATCCTAGCTTACAGTGAAATAATATTTTGGAATCTTATTGCCACATGGAACTGCCAGGTTATTTTTTTTAGGATATGTGTAGGTTGCAAGAAAGGTATACACAGAGTGCATACAGATACAGAAAAACAAAATACAATTACAATCAACACATAATACACACAACCAGTAAGAGCTCTGCCTGAAATCTCTTGTAACAATACATTTGTGATCATATAATACATTAAGATTTGCCTATTTCACAGGTTGAAAAAAAATTTTTAAAAGCTGTCTTAAGAACACTACTGCAAAAGTTTATGGAGACTTAATGAAGAACTTATCACGACTCACTTTGTGATGAGCTGGCAGGTGACAGGGCAGCTGGAGAAAGCATGTTAACTTGGCTGAGGTCCACGGAAGACTTGCGAGAAAGACTTCGTGGCTTAGAAGAAGAAGGAGGAGGAGTTGGAGATTTAAGAAAACTGCTTGCCTGCTGTGGTGTAAAATAGTTACCTAGAATACAGAAGTTATGTCTCAGACTGACAAATCAAAACTGTGTAGGAATCAAAACATTAATAAAATTTAAACACGAAAGACTAGAGTACCTGAGGAACTATTTCCTGAGCTTGAAGGAAGTTTTATAGGTGGAGGTCGATGTTTTACCCCTTTGCCCAATACTGATGACTGAACTGACACGGTCTCGGGTTGCTAAAACAAGCCACATAAAACACACTTGGTAAATTAAACTTAATACCCTGAGCCTGAGAATGAAGGCAAATTTAAAATGCTATAAAATACTCTTAGTGGCAGGCTGATTATTATAGATAGTAGAGAGGAACATAATCTCATATGAGATCCATGAAATACATTCTAGTTCACCTACAGGATGTAGGAACCATTTCTGAGCACCGGGGGAAGAGAAACACTTTCAAGAAGAAGGGCACAAAGGAGTGAGATGAAGGCACTTCCTTCCGATCTACTTTTTCTAGAGAAATAACCGGTGAGGCCACCTAACTATATTAGAGTGTTCGTTGCACAGCTGTCTAACCTTCTATTACTGAACACTTCTATAAAAAGTTAAATAATGTTAAAAGTAAAAATAAAACTAAACAATGCCAGGACCCCTCAAAACTTGATCCTCAAGAATTCTCAGATTCTTTGAGGACCAGGATGATGATACGCACTTCTGTCTCTTTCCCTGGAGAGAGCTGACTCAGACTGGCTGAGCCACTGGAACTGTGAGACATCTTGACTGGACATTTGGCTTCATTCTGGATCAATTCCTGGTACTGATTGACCACCCTAAAATAACAGCAGAAAACTGGTATGACTAGATAACCTTACATTAGTAAATTCATACATACCCACAAACATATTACATTGGAAATGATTAATAATAATTAATAGTAAAAAAATGTTTCATTAAATTGAATACAAAAATTAAACCAGGCTCTTCATCTTGCTGGTAAACTGGTAATGACTAGTTAATGCTTACAATATTTTGCTAACAATAAACTAAAAACATGCTTTCAGTATTTTATTTCTCTTTTTAAAAGTCAGGAGCTTCTGGTTCTCTTCGATAGGTGCAGGGGCCCAAGAAGTTGGCCATTCTCTGCTGCCCTCCCAAGAGCATTAGTTGGGATCTGAATGGGAAGTGGTACAACCAGGCCTTGAACCAGTGCCCATATGGGGTTTTGGTGCTGCAGGAAGCAGTGATCTTACTGGTATGCCATAACACTAGCCAACAATCTTATTCCTAATACAGAAATTTCTAATATTCCCTATCCTACAAGGTTGTTTTTTACAACTATCTTGACAAAGAATGAAGACAAAAATATATTTACCTTTCAGCATCTGTCTTTGATCCAATAATAAACCTAAGGTTAAAAAAAAGAAACAAAAAAGCAGAGAAAGCATTAGATATGAGCTGTCTTTTGGAGTCGTGGGATTAGTTTTGTAGTCTTCCATATTTTGTCACAGCATTTTTATGAACTGATTTTAAATCTACCAAAATATCATGCAAAAAAATTTTAAAATAAAATTACATTTATGAAACAATGACCAAACTTTGCATGCATTATGAAATAGTGTGTACAATTTATTTATCAAAATATAATCTGGACTGAGTTACCAAGTGCCACACATCCCTGCAAATGTCAGCCCTAAAGCAAAGCCACTGACCCAAGCTGAGTCAGACCTGTGGCCTTCTCCGGTTCCTTCTGACACAGCAAATGACTATGTCGACAGAGCAGGACCTCAGAATATTTTTCAGACAGAGAAGGCAGTTTATTGCCAATTCAAATAAAATATCTTTACATTTTTTAAATGAATTAGACATTTAAATGAATTGTAATAGATTACAATAGTGAGTTTGTTTATTTTTTAATTACCAATTTGAATGATCATCTGTGGAGCAGCTGAAATATAAAATGTAAAAAAAAAATCTTGGTTAATGCAGCTCAAATTTTTAACTTCAAAGATATTAAATAATTTATGAATATGGAAGAATAATTGGAAAGTAATAAATCATGCAGTCTTCTTGCAGCAACTCCCTGATGTAGAGACAAAACAAAACAAAAAACAACCAATTCTCTTCCTGTCAAATAAATTAGTTAGTATATTGGACTGATTTTCTTAAATCACAGCACTTATTAAACACCAGTGTTCTGAAAGATTAGTAAACTATAATATGTATCATTAAAGGGAAGACTTTTATAAGTAATCAAAGTATTTGCTCTTTAAATCCAACCTACAGCAATAAAAACCATAATGTGAGAAAATTAGTTGAGGACTCCTTGAGTGCTGCTATTTTCTCTTTCTGGGTTTATTTTAGTATTGATAAAGTAAAGTTACATTTTAAAATTTACCTTTGTACTTGAGTTTCAATGAGTAACTTGTGTGAACAAAGGTGTTACAAACAATTTAACACAAATACAGACCCTGCCTTTTTTTTTTTTTTTTTGCAGAGCTTCTATTTTTGCCTTTTCAAAGTGGCATAATTTTTAAAAGTAAAACAACAAAAATAACAAGAAAAAATTAAATCCTGATATCCTGCTTAAGTATCTATTTTAGTGCCTATATTTTAGGAAGTCTATAATATTTCTAGAGCTATAAGTACATTAAGCATCAAGTCTGTGTCCTTACACACAGTGCTAAAATACTATGTATCTTTAATTTTTATAGTAAGCTTGCTTCTCAATCAAACATAATATTGCCCAAGTATTTCATGCTCAGAGACCAGTCATAAGTGCCAACATGAAAATACACTGGGTGGGAAGCCATCTCTTTAAAATCAAGCACAAAAATAATTACAAAGATAGAGTATCCCTCATCTGAAAAGTCTGAAAGGCTTCAAAATCCACACTTTCTGTGCCATCTGTCACAAGTGGAGAATTATACACATGATCCCAATGAAAAGGCTTGTAGCCAAAATGTGCTACATTAAAAATACTGAACAAAATTTTGGTCAGCGTATTTATACATATGGTGTATAAAAAAGAAAATCAATTTCATGTTTAGATTTGGTCACATACCCAAAATATTACAACAGGTATATACAAACATGCAAAAAGCTGAAAGAATAAAGTACAGCAATTAGCACACTTCAGGTCCCAAACATTTTGGATAAGGGATACTCAATTTGCAGCAAGGTTTTTACAAAAGAAATTATTTTAAATGATTCTGTGGTAAGATAACTGTAATTTAAATTCACTCAGGTCCATTGCCAAATCTAACTGGTAGAGTTAATTAACAAGCAACCCCTAAAGGGAAATATTCCCTCAGTAATGGTCTACCAACCATATTATATAAATTCTGTTGCTGAGTTTTCAGTTACATGTGTTATCAGAACTCACTGGGAGGGAGACATCTGGCTGTCACTTTCTTCATCTGTTTTATATGGCTGTATTTTACCATAGTAGAGGGGATCACCAAGTGACTGCAAGATGGTCAGCTTCGTTTTCTGATACTGATTACCAGCTTCACATTCAAATACATAATCATCTTTTACATCCTGAAAAAGAAATAGCATCCCAAATAAATGCCTTGTCAAGAAAGTAAGCCATCAGAATTAACAAAAGTTGGCAATAACATTAGATCCTATGTACTAACAGGAAACTAACTATATTAAGTCTGTTTAAGTTGCCCTAAAGAATAAACTTAAGATAGCTTTATTTAAAATATATATACAATAAGCAAGCTTTTATTATCAGTACTAAAATATGGTGACATGTGAACAGGTAATTATAATGTCTTAATAATCCTATTTACAATACATATTGAAACCTGTAACAGTATTGACTCAGCACTCTACAGATACTGCCTCACATAATCCTCAGAGCAATGCCAGGACTGGTATATTGTCTCCTCGGTAAAGGTGGCAGAACTGAGCAGAGAAATGTTAAGCGACCTGCTGGGCTCTCCAGCCTTCGCTTCTCACGCTCATGCTTCTCCTGCCCCATGCTTAGCAGGCCTGTACTCTTACACACTGGACTTCAGGACTCTTTTTGCTATCACACACATAAAACATCTGTCATTATAGCCCTCCAGTTCTCCTAACATACTGAACATCTATGTCCTCTGGAGAGGTTATTACAACCAGAAAGATTTATAAAGAACACTTTTGAGAAAGCTTTAAAAAAATTAAAGTAGAAAACAAATCTGAACTACCGCTATGCACACAGAAGCAGAAATGTTTCTGCGATTAAAATGTCCCTTTACAATGAAAAAAAAAATTTTTTTTTATGTAGAAATTGGTCTTTTTTATAACTCCTTAAAACCCCTGGAAAAGAATCTCAAAAACATGGTCCTACATAGGAGCAATTATACTTTCACTTAATAAATTCAGATTTCAGATAAGAAACGGCTTCATTACAAATGTTTACAAAGCCCGGCACGATAGCCTACCACCTACAGTCCTCACCTTGAACGTGCCAGGATCCCACATAGGCACTAGTTCTAATCCCGGTGGCCCCGCTTCCCATCCAGCTCCCTGCTTGTGGACTGGTAAGGCAGTTGAGGACGGCCCAAAGCTTTGGGACCCTGCACCCGTGTGGGAGACCCGGAAGAGGCTCCAGGCTCCTGGCTTCTGATTAGCTCAACTCCAGCCATTGCAGCCACTTGGGGAGTGAATTGTTGGACAGAAGATCTTCCTCTTCCTCTCTGTCTCTCCTCCTCTCTGTATATCCGACTGTCCAATAAAAATAAATCCAAAAAAAAAAAAGAAAAAAAAAGAAAGAAAGAAATGCTTACTTACATGGGCCGGCCAGACAGTTGGTTGTGAATCATCAGATTTAATGGACTTTTCTACCTTAGCATATTTCTCCACCTATACAGCCAAATCAAAACAGCACATAAAATGTCATCAGCATGAACCAAAAAGAAGCTAAATCAACAATATACTTGTTCATATAAGTCGTGAATCACTGTTATCTACTCTGGCACTAACTACTTATGCTCCTGATTTGTTCAACACATGCAATTTTAATAAATCAAAATCAGAATCTGTTTGCCAGTAACTAAACACAATGAGGACAGGTACTTCTTTGGGCAACGCCTCTTCTGTTTATTCAACAAGCTGACATCAACATCTCATTCAGGTTTTCCTGTAGGAAAACTGGATGTCAGAAATATGCTCAGAATACTTTCCTTTGGCAGGGTATTCAGTTGAACAAGAGTAGTCATGGAGTAATGGAAGCAAAGTTTAAAAGAGACCAGGGAACTTACAATACAAATGCTGACAAAATTCTTTGAACTTGCTTCACTTTCTCATCAGACTTGAGCCCATACCTTGTATATCTTCTCTTTTAAACATCTATGCTAAGTTAAATCTTCCCTTCTTTAGCATGGCAATGATCTATGAGTAATTTTAAAGTTTTATTTATTATTTAAACAACAGAGTACAGGGTCTGAGTGGGAGGGTAGAGAAGGGAGGTAAAAGTGTGGCTAGAAAAGGTACAGAGAGAGAGAGAGAGAGAGAGACAGAGAAAGAGAGAGAGCTCTATCAATTTTTCATCCAACGGTTCACTCCTCAAATGGGCCTACCCATTGGGTCTGGGCCAGAACGAAGTCAGGAGCCCAGAATTCCATCTATGTCTGCCATGTGGGCAGCAAGGAACCAATGTCTTAAGCCAACAGTACTAACTACCAGACTACCTACATATTAACAGGAAGTAGGAATACTGGAATTGGAACAGAGACTCAAATCTAGGCACTCTAACTTTACTGAAAGCACAGATATTCATGCCACTCTCCTGAAGACTGATTCATAAGTAGGTCTGAAGTAAGCTGAAAATCAACATACTAACTTATATCCTAGGTGATCCTTCCAATTCAGGCAGACTGTGAACCTTTCAGTCTGTGAAGCCTAGTGCCATGCAACCTAGGAAACTTTGAGAACTGTTGCATTTCCAATCCAAGTCAAGACTTGCCAAGCAGGAATCTGGGAGGCACTGCTGTAGGTATCCAGGCAACTCCTTAGAGGCAGACTTCTAGTCTATATTCCCTGAGGAGCGCAAAAGCTACCAAAAGTTTATGTGGTTGAATTCTAGAGTTCTATATGTAGTCAACTGACATTTTTACCTTTTTTAACTCCACATTTTAAAAAAAATTAAGAAATAGTGCAAATGGTAGGCTAGGATAAACACAAAAGAACAAATCTGAGAAAACAGCAAAACAATTACTAAGAGTCAGATTAGCAATAAGAAAGAACGCTGGGGAAGGAAACAGAAATATAAAATATACCTTTTATCAAAATTGTCCTCTTTTAACTTTGACCACTTATGACTTATATATGTCATGGATCAGTAGAGAAAACTACTGAAAGCCTCTATGTCAGCTCCTGCTCCGTTACTAGCAATCTTTAAAGGTAATCAGTTTGAGAGAAGAAACACTATAAGGCAGAAAAGCCAGAGCAATTTATTTCATTTGTATTCTATTCCAAACTTTTCAACATTCTGAAGTTATTTTATTATTTCTGCTTGAAGCACAGAACTACATCAAAGAGTCATGCTCTGACACAGTGTGAAAGAACACAGAGCAGCAAGCCTAGTTTGGCTGAGCTTTGGCATCTGCGGCCATCGGGGAGTGAGCCAGAAGATGAAGGATTACTCTGCACTTTCTCTTTTAAATAAATAATAAATATGTCTTTAAAAAAAGGAATATGTAGGTTATAAAAACAATTACTACAATTATTTCTTTAACAAAATTCTGTTTTTAAAATAAGATTTTTTTGATTTCCAGTAGTATAAGCCACCTAGGCAACCTTACATGAACAACGCAATCCACACACTGACTTACATCCACTTCAGAAGGTATGGCCAAATTACATGGACTCCGTTTCCACATATCTACACACTGAAAAATTAAAAAAGAATAAACACAATGAAAATTCAAAGGAAGGTAGGTATGATGGCAAAATGAGTTTTACTTACAAATTACATACTTACATTTCCTGCTTTTGAAATTTTGAGGTCATAATGCTGACCTGCTTTTCTTTCCTTTCTTTTCTGTAAGAAATCAAGTAATCTCAGCTGAGGAGGTGGAGGACCATGAGACAGATCCTGCTGCCGGTTCAGAGAGGACCTGGAATACCTCTTGAAACATCTGAAACATTAAGAGATGTCGAATTAAAGCTAGTAAAACAAACCAAAATCCCCAGGTCTGCAGCATGACAATTCTGGAGCTGACAGTTCCTAAAGAGAAAGACATTTACAAATCAACAATTTCAGAATTCACATAGCAGTATGCAGAAGGTAAAACACACAGTAATGTGCTAAGTGACAGAGAGGGGGCCACCATCAACGACAGGAGGAAAGGGAAGAACTCTTTGGACAAGAAACTGGAAAGACAGGCAAGAGGTATCAGAGACAGTCAGTCTCAGGGCACATTCCTGCTGCTGGATTTGAAGACCACCAGGCAGGTGCAGAGCGTGCTGGCTGCTGAAGCAGTGACACCTAAGCCCGAGTCTCCTTGGGAGCCAGCTGCGTTACAGAAACCTGAAGCATCCCTGTCGAGCATCCTCTGTGTGGACAAAGCTGATAGCTTAAAAACTCCAGGGAGACCCAGTCATTGAAATCCCAATTCTTCTAACGTTCTTGGAATTAACATTGAGGGGAAATTCTCTTGGGGGAAGGGGAAAAGAAATCATGAAAGATGAAGGAGTAAGTATTAAGAACAGAATTTGAAAAGGAACAGAGAAAAAAATGAACAGTTTTCAAAGGAAAAAGCAGGTGTAGGGGTACAGCCACCACCTGTACACCAGCATTCCACATGTGCACTAGCTGTGCCCCTGCTAATGGCCTAAGCAAAGCAGTGGAAGATGGACAAGGCGTTGGGGACCCTGCCACTGACATGGGAGACCTAGAGAAAGCTTCTGGCTCCTGGTTTTGACTTGGCCCAGGTTTAGCTGTTGTAGCCGCTTGGGGAGTGAGCCAGAAGATGGAAGATCTCTCTCTCCCTTTCTATCTCCCAAGCTTTGATTTTCAAAATAAATAAATCTTCAAAAAAAAAAAGGTTGATATGACTAGTATCAGCAGTAGATGACTTCAGACAGTAGGGGACTCTGAAGACCAATATATTTTTGTATATAAATTTGTTTTTTCTAACTAACTAGAGAGGCATATATAGGGGACTGTTGGTATATTCCCCACATCCCTGCAATGGTGATAGCCAAGGCAGAATTCTGAGTTGGGAATTCAATCCTAGCCTCTCACAGGTGGTAGAGTTCTAATTAGCATCATCTGCTAATTCCTGGGGTCCACACAACAAAGGGAAGCTTGGACTGGGAACAGAACCAGGCATCAATATAAGGCACTATAACGGGATGTGGCTATGCCAGCCAGCATTTTAAACACTGTAACCAAATGTCTGTCTAAGTGTGTTTGGTTTAAAGTGAAGTACAATGCTTTGGGGGAATTTAAGCAAGGGGTAGTATGATGGGGTTTGAGGTTTTTAAAAAGATTACACTGCTTAAATAGTAACTAGACCAGAGGGAAACAAAGGTGGAAGGCCAGCCATGAGTTTGTTACTGAAATCGTGGTGATGATAGTGGCTTGGAGTAAGGTATTGGTACCAGACCAAGAAACACATAAACAGAGACTTCACTGGACTGGGTCCTACTTGTACTTGTTTCACATCTGCAAGGTTTCACTTTTCCAACTAAACATACTATTTATTAGAAAATCATGGAACTTACAAGATAGCTATGTTTTTGAGCCTCTCCAAACTGGAACTTCCAAATAACTGAGTCAAATACAACTGTATCCTAAATTAAAATGCATCCCTATTCAGAAAAGATTAAGATATTTAAGATAAATTTTGATGTTATAAAAAATAATTACAAACTAACTCCTGAAATTTTGATATTTTTCTGAACTGTGAAAGATGAACAAACCTTAAACTGGTTACTATGAAGTTATAAAGTATCTGTCCACGTTTGGTCTTCTTTCAATCTCTCAATCTTCAGTATCTTTTTGGTAGGAACATAAATTAAATAAATTGTAAACTTATAGGAAGTTAGTTCTTGCAAATTGCAGAAAATGTCAATGCTTCAATAGGAAGCAGAGTAGTAGAAACTTGATAGAAAAAAAAAAAAAAAAAGCTTCAAGGCACTTACACTCTGAGGGAGAAAGCACAAAACACAACATCCAGAATACCCAGAGTCTGGTTCACCCTTACATATGGGCAGTTACCGTTTCATTGGACGTGTGTTCATCTTTTGTCTGTTATAAAGCAGTCTGTTTGCGGTGCAAGTTACAGCTATGGATGGATCAAGACACAGTGGTTCAGCTGTCGCAAGGATCAGCTGGCTCTCAAGTAAAAGTTTGTCTTCCTGAAACAGAAAACAGCAAATGGCATAATCACATGCAAGGTGTTCAAAAACGTAATCATTTGCATTTATTAAATAAATCTAGAACTATTACCTGTAATTTTGGTAAGAAATATAAAATCCAGCATTACAAAATACATTGAAGGTGTAACTACCTTTAACACCTTGACAGCATAAACAAATTTCTAGTAAGAATTCTGTAGTTTTTAGAGTGTATTATATTTTAAGAATGCCTGTTCATTAATTTAACAAGTATTTATTAAGTATCTACGCCCCCCTGGGAGTTAAAGATAAAATATTGAGCACAAGAGACAAAATCATCTACTCCTGCAGAGAGCAGTCCCAATGGGTTACGACACTTCCAGTCACTGACAATAATCCCATTCTATACGCGGTTTAATCACAAGAATTATTGTGCCAACTCTATATGCTCACTTTCAAAGCACAGACTTTTACCTAGTATTTTATATAAACTTTGTTACTGAGCCCTACCATTTTTGCTTAACCTATGAATTATCTTAATAGCTATAATTCAAATTTAATTTAGAAGTCGAGTAAATAATGAATAAGAATTTCTACAAAAGAAAAATAATTACTTTCAGTAATTCTGTATTTTCAGTATTTTCAAGGCTATGTGTAATGAAACCTATGTACCAATAGTCAATTTCATTTACAATAGTTCACTTGCATTTTTGTTGGATTTGCTGTAATGATTAAAATATGTAATTCATCATTGTTTATTTTTCATGCTTTTATTATTTAATGATACAGAGCCATAGATTCTGGGATATACCCACTCCACAAAATCCCTCCTGCCCCAATCTCCCCTATATTATTATAACAGTATAATTCTTCATAAATAGTCATAAGTCCATCCTGACATGGTGGGCATGGACATTGGTACAGAGTCCAGCATCCTATGGTCAAGATATATTTGACAGTATCATTGGGAGTCCTTTTTTGATCTGGAAGTAGAGATTCATACTGCATTGCATCCTCACATCTGGATTTGATAATCTCCATTACACAGTTACTATAAATCGCCTTTAACGAAAAGCCAAAAGGCAAAGTCAGCAACAGGAAAATAGAAATTCACAACACCATGAAGCTCATTAATATGCTACTGAATGACTAATGTGTCGCTGAAGAAATGAAAATCAACTTTGTTGAAGAAAATGATGCTACTATATGAACTGCCAGTGAAGAATTTAACGAGAAAAAAAGTGTTTTGAAGAACGGAAAATAAAAACGTTAAAATCCATGATAGTTTGTGCTGATCGTGGTGAAACATGTCTGCTGTGGGAGACAGAGATGGGCTTTTTACTTTTATCCAGTCTACTAATCTATAATGTCTTATGGATGAGTTAAAGTTATTCATGTTCAGGGGTAATTTGAATAGGTGGTAATTTGGTCCTGTCATTCAATGGGTTGTTCATTGTTTTTGTCTTCCTTTGTCATGTTACTGGGATGTTCCCCACACTTGCTTTTTCTTTTTTTCTGTCAAGTGAACAACTTAAATATCCTTCATAGGGCAGGTCTGGAAGAGGTATGTTCTTTGAGCTTTTCTTTACTGTGGAAGAATTTTATTTCATTTTCAGAGATAAAGGAAAGCTTTGCTGGGTATGTTTTTCTGGTCTGACAATTTTTTTTTTTTAATTTTTAGAATCAAGAATATGAAGTTCCATTCTCTTCTGGCCTATAGTTTCCCATGAGAGGTCAGCTGTGAGCCTGACTGGAGTTCTTCTATACGTCAATTGACTATTTACATATGCACACTAAAAGATTTTTTTCTTATGTCCGACTGAAGAGAGCTTGATTATCATGTGTTGAGAAGATTATTTTTGGTCAACACTGTTAGGAGGTCTGTGCCCCTCTTGTATGTTATTGTGCAATTCTTTCTCCACAAAAGGAAAGTTTTCATTTATTATTTCATTGAATACAGCTTTAACCCCAGCCTCTCTGCACATCTGGAAACTCCCATTACTCTTATATTTGGCCTTTTAATAGTGTCTCTTAATTCTTGAATATTTTTTTTTAGCTTGACCCAGATGTGCTCTGAGCTTTTATTTATTTATTTTTATTAGAGAGTCAGATATACAAAAGAGGAGGAGAGACAGAGAAGATCTTATATCCACTGACTTACTCCCCAAGTGGTTGCAACAGCCAGAAGAGCTGATCCAAAGCCAGGAGCCAGGAGCCTCTTCCTTGTCTCCCAAGCGGGTGCAGGGTCCCAAAGCTTTGGGCTGTCCTTGACTGCTTTCCCAGGCCACAAGCAGGGAGCTGGATGGGAAGCGGGGCCACTAGGATTAGAACCGGCGCCCATATGGGCTCCCAACACGAGTAAGGTGAGGACTTTAGCCACTAGGCTACCTCACTGGGCCCTGCTCCAAGCTTTGGTTTTCCCATTGTGGCAAGAAACATCTTCCAACTCTGAGATTCTTTCTTCTGCTTCATTCATTATTGAGACTTTATACTGAATTTTTAATTTGCTCCATTGTGTCCTTCATTTCCAAAAATTCTGCTTGATTTTGCTTCAATGTCAATGTTCCTTAAATTTCTACATATGCTTCTTATTTTTGCTAAGAAGCTTTGTCACAAGTTTGTTAAATTCTTTTGCCCCTATTTCCTCAATGTATTCCTCAGCCATCTCTGAGACTGGCAAAGGCTTTTGCTCCTTTGCAGGGGAGTCTTCAGTAATACTCACTGTTCCTCTGTCTCTTCTTTTGCTCTTGGTTACTGCACTCCTGGTTAGCAGATTCTTCTTCTTGGGGCAGGTTTCTAAGCTGTGTCACCCACAGGTCTACAGTTAGATTTTTCTGACTGCTTTTGGTCCTAGGTTCTTTCAGTCACTGGTGCCATTGCCCTCAGCGAGTTTCAGGTCTGAGTGATTGTGTTAGGCTTCTACCAGTCTTTGTGGCCCCAGCCCCTGGCTCACCACTCTCCACTTCCTACGATTCCATGCTGTGGCTGAATTTCTCCTCTTTTCAGTTCCTGTAGTTCCCAGGATTAGGGAGACACCAGATGTGCTGTATAACTAGGTTGTTGGTGGTGCTGATCTTGCCAGAATCTGCTGGTGTTAGGTCAGAGGGCTACCCAGATCTATTTTGAGTGGGATCCGTAGGAGGTCAAACTCAGTACTATTTCCCCTGTGGGACCAGTGTAATGCACTGAGCTGGAAGTGAGTTTGTTCCCAACTTAATGCATGCACAGTTCATTGTTGTTCCTCCAGTCCCATGCCTTTGTCACACAGTACACAATGGCGATTCATGTGGCACTGGTGAATTTCTGCATCTGTTGGCCATTATGTCTGGGGACTACTTGGACCTGCTTTAGGTGGAACCTGTAGGTTGCCACATTGCTATTGTTTTTTCTGGGGGAACAGTGCAATGCACTGAGTCAGAAATGAGGTCACTCCTGGCTTAGCACTTACACAGCTTGCTGTTGTACTTCCAGTCCCCCAGCCTTTGCCTTACTACACAAAATGGTGCCTGGTGTGGCAATGTTGGGGGTCTGGGTTCTGAAATTCACTGTTTCCACACTGCCTGTTTGGGTCTGCTACTCTATTTCTGCTCTTGGTCCGATCATACACAATAGCATAATGGACTGTTCTTTGCCTGCATTCACTTCCTGAGCTCCTGGTGAACTCCGCTTCCCACCTGGCTGCTGGTGGAGCTCTGGTCACTGGCGGAGCTTGGATCACCACTCACTGAATGCCACCGGGGTGCAGGGTCACTGCAGCACCACATCGTTGTTTGCACTGCTTCCCCATGTCCATCAGTCTCCAGGTGACCCTCTGCATCAGGTTTCCTCTCCTACTTCCTCGAATCTGCTCTTACTGCTTCACCCTGGCTAATGATTCTCCACCTGTTTAAACGTGTCCTTACCCTATTCCACCATCTTGTTCCTCCTGTATTCTTATCTCTTTTGAGAACTCAATAGCATAGACTGCTAGTTGGTTAAAGTCCTCTAAGATCTGGTCCAGATTTAAATTTCTCCCAAATTATCTACAATAGTGTATTTTTCAATTGGTTGGTTGAACTTCAGCTCAAACAAGATCTACCACTTTATGTATTTGGTTTTTTGTCTCTTTAAGCATCTTTCTACTTCTATGATCACCTCGTCCCTTTTCTTTTTCCATGTGTCTGTTGAATTTAACTGAATCCTTTTTTTAAAAAAAAATTCATTTAGAGAGAGACACAAAACAGAGAGACAGAACGAGGGAGAGAGACAAAAGGTAGCTGCAACAGTACTGAGCCCATACATCCAGGTGCATTAGCAGGGAACTGAACAGGAAGTAGAATATCTGAAATTTGAACAGGGGCCCATATAGGATGCCATCATCATAGGCAGCGGCTTAACTTGCCACAATAGTGCATCTTAACTGAATCTCCCACCTGGAACTGACATTATACCACTTAATGGATTCTTTTCCAAGAATCCAAATGTGAAGCTTGACTGACTATAAGCTTCATTTGTTCAGAATAAAATTATTTACTGGTACTGCTACATACTTCCTCTCACACATCACATGATTAGCAGGTGTCCCATTTACAATTCAGATCTTTTCACTGCAAAGTTTTCCATAAGCTTATCACCTAAGCTCCCTGGCTTGTGGTCCGGGAAAGCAGTCGAGAAAGGATAAAGCCTTGGGACGCTGCACCCACATGGGAAACCTGGAAGAGGCTCCTGGTTCCTGGCTTTGGTGCAGCTCAGCTCTGGAAAGAAGCTCCTGGCTTCTGGCTTTAGATCAGTGCAGCTCCAGCTGTTGCAACCACTTGGGGAATGAATCAGTGGATAAAAGATCTCCCTCTCTTTCTCTCTCTTCTCTGTGTATCTGACTTTCCAATAAAAATAAATATATCTTTAAAAAGAAATTTGACTTCATAATCAAATTTCATCAAGGGAGTTTTGTGACTGGTATTTTCTTTTAATTTAGTTATTTTTCCTATCTATGATAGCGGAGAAATGAATCTTCTTTTGAAACTATAACACACACTGAATCAGAACGGGAGAGTGACCTGGCTATCTTCAGGGATGACAAAGGCTCCCCAGCGCCACTGCGTGCATTACAAATGGGGAGGGGGGGAAGAGGGCAGAATAAAAAAGATAGCTTGGCCAGCTTTAGAATTCTGGATAACTGAAAATCAATGACTTATTTGCATCCATGGTAAAAGCATTTTTCTTCAATCTGAGAGATAAGGATTAAAGAGTTTTCAAAGTTTCAAGTTTCAAATTGGCCATTACAGAGCCTAAGTAACTGGGTCTTAAGTAACTAGGATCCAACTGTTAGGAATCCTTGCAGAATTACTGCATAGCTAAAGAAATCCAGCAGCTGGTGCTGTGTTTTAGTCATCACCCGTAACATCAGCATCCCACGGAGCAACAGTTCGCACCCTTGGCCACTCTGGCCATTTACAGAGTGAACTAGCTGATCAAAGAGTTCTCTCTAAGTCTCTCCTCTCTCTCTGTAACTCTGCCTTTCAAATCAATTCATGTGTAAATATGAGCAGAAAACAGATGTGGCTTGTTGCTTCATCCCATGTTTTGCCAGTCTGGGATTAAAAACCGAAACAACTGGGGCCCGGCGCGGTGGCGCAAGTGGTTAAAGGTCCTTGCCTAGCACGCCCGGGATCCCATATGGGCGCCGGTTCTAATCCCGGCAACCCTGCTTCCCTTCCAGCTCCCTGCCTGTGGCCTGGGAAAGCAGACGAGGACGGCCCAAAGCTTTGGGACCCTGCACCCGCGTGGGAGACCCTGAAGAGGCTCCTGGCTTCGGTTCGGCATAGTATCGGCCCGTTGTGCTCACTTGGGGAGTGAATCATCGGACGGAAGATCTTCCTCTCTGTCTCTCCTCTCTGTATATCCGCCTTTCCAATGAAAAAATAATAAAAATAAATCTTTAAAAAAAAAAAAAAACCCGAAACAACTAACCTGGGTCCATTTATGGTTATCACTTGTTATTGAATGCACATCACAGATTAAAGTCTAAAAGAAATAAAAATTTAAAAATACATTAATGTGTATGCACACAAACACAGCAAAAAATGAATGTAACAAACAAAACCTAAAAAATTATTTCTTAATTGATCATTCCTTACCTGCATTGTTGGACGTAAGAGAATGTGCCTACTTTGGTAGCCAGGAGGTTTCATGTTACTGGACTGCCTATAGTCACGTATTTCCGCTATGACACATCCACAGTGAAAAATGTTAACCTATTTTGGATAAGCATAGTTAGGTAGATGTCATTTTTCCAAAGTCTAAATAAACGGGCTTGTGGGAAACGCTTCTCATTCTTCACACTGTCATACAATGCTTGTGGGATGGATCCACTCGGGATATTTCTCACTGTATAAATATTCAAGAACAATTATCTTATGTCCATCACTATCACTCAAGAATCAGTTTAAAACTAACCAGTGTTTTTTTTAATTACTGACCAACATTATCACTACAAAGTCAACAGATTACTTTTGACAGATCCTGGGAATTGGGAATCACTGTGGCTCTGAAGCTAGTGGGTTCACTGCTATCAAATTTGTCATTGTTATAAATTGCCAATCAATCTTGCCAGAGATTCTGCTTCCTGATATAAGCTCTCTGTCTGCAATGCTGAGATACCCAAAAATAAAATGTAAGCCTTTATTACTAGTAGGATAAAAGCTAGATACAAATTCAAATTGAAAATGTTTTCTAGTCCTTTATCCAAATACAAGGAACTGTATCATTCAAGCCTTGCTAATCACTAATTGCCACAGTCACTGATGTTACCATGTTTTTCACTCATTTGGAACTTCTAGTGCGCAGGGCGATCTCCATGTTAGCAGTCATTCTTGTATACATTCTTTTAATCAGCAGAAAATTTACTGAGCAATCACAATGTGTACCATGCACCCAGCACCATTCAATAAACTTCACAGACCCAGCAATAAGACAACACTTGTTCTCAGTGCGGGAAACAGGCACTAAGCATGAAAGCCAAACAAGACATTTCAATGACGCTCTAAAGGAAGTAAAAACAGAAGGCTAATTTAGATGATATATTAAGTTATAAACCCACTGGAGGCAGTAACGTTTTCACTGAGACCTGAATCACGAGAAAGGACCAGGAATCTTGAACAGATCATTCTAGATAGGAGGAAGAGCAAATGGCAAGACCTTATAGCAGGATTTAAGTTGGGGAGTTTCAGTAAGGAAGGTGCAGTGGCTGAGGGGCATAAGTGGTAAGGAGAAGACAAACAGCAAAACAGGGGTCCCTGTCCTTTTAGGAGGGCACTGGATGACTTAAAGCAGGGATGTTTGCTTGCTGTGTTTTTCCATTTTTGTTTCATAAACTTAAGCTGGCTGTCCAAGAACTGATTTGTGGGATTCTAGAATGCAAGTTCAGCAAGGTAACCATGGTACATCATGACTATACATAAGGGAGGTGATATTTGTTGAAGTACTGAATGTAGAAGTTAAAAGTAGAATCATCTGTAACACTGAAACGACTGGTGATGGAAATGATTTGGGAGATAAAGAAAAAGTTTTATTTTTTTCATGTTAATTTTGAGGAAGCTAGCATATGTCTCAGTAAGTAGATTGGGAGCTTGGAGAAATGCAAGGGATTATGTAACTCTAAAACCCCTCAAAATTGGTTAATTTCATTCAGAGAAAGAATGTCATTTTGGTTACTTTGTTTGTCTGGGCTCTAGAACAGTTTCCTGAAATTCAGCAACCTGGAGATGACAGCAAAGACTGAAAAGAGAGAGACAGAAGGAAGAAGAAACCCAGGAATGCGATATTTCAGAATCCAAACAGAGCTACTTCAAGGAGGAAGTAGCCACATACAATGACATTTTCTAAGACCCCAATTAGGGTCAGATCAGAAAAGTGCCATGCAGATTACTAGCAACTTTGTAGAATGGATGTCATATTGACAAATGAGGTGGATGGAAGAAAAAAGAGATGAAGATCAGAGAGAATTTTCCAAACAGTTTTGTTATCAGAAACAGAAAATGCTGAGAATGACCAATGGTTAGCGACGATTTTCTTTTCTTTTTTAAGACGTGTTTATCTGAAAAGCAAAGGTACAAAGCGCTAGACAATCCTTCATTAGCTAGGCCACTTTTCAAATGAGCACAACAGTTGACGCTGTGCCAACCCAAACCCAGGAGCTTCATTTGGGTCTCCCATGTGGGTGGCAGGGGCCAAGCAATCTTGAGCCATCTTCCACTGCATTGCCAGTGGAGTTAGCAGTGGAGCAGCTTAGGCACTTAATAGTGCCCAACAGCATACTAGTGTCTCAGGCCACAGCTTAACCTGCTACATCACAGTGCCAGCGAGAGGGTAGATTTAATTTAAAAAATAAAAGAGACAGTACAGTATTCTTTTATTCTGTATCTTGTGATAGAAATATATATATATAGATGTTCAGTTGCAGGTCCTTAAGAAGAAAGAGGACCATCCAGAAAGCAACTGGAGGATGCCCCAGGAACGCCATACTCCATTCCTGTTAACAGGAAGGCAGGCAGAAAATGCAGCGAGGTAAAGGCGATGCTGGTTAAATGGTGCTAGCAGCGAACAGGAGCTCTCAGTTGATGGCTGCTTCCTGCGTTAAGGACCCAGAACGGCTGTGGCTAAGTCAATGCAGTAAAAAAGCAGGAGCAGAGTTCAAGGGAGCAAATACTTCAAATGGCCATGAAAAAATAAAAATGTAAAGACCAGTTTCTGACAGTCAAGTGAAAATTTTCATAAATAAAATAATTTCTTTCATAATTTCTTTGTTATTATTATAAAGAGACTTACTACTGGTGAGCTAATGATTATAGCCATTTCAGAACTGACTTAATTCTATGTATTTCAGTGCTGTACAAAGTTAAATATCCTCCATAAACCAATTTCCATATAACCATGTATAATATTCATTTCATGTTCTAAGCACTGTTGGGAAAACTGGTAAGATTAAACAGCATTTATCACAAAGCATGACATAGCCATTTATGTGCATGTATCTATACATAGCTATAACACATTTATCTACACATACTAATACACATGAAACAAATATAAGGAGACTCTAGACAGACACATTTTGTACCTGAGATTTTTCTAGCAGATCAACCAGGATAGGAGGTAATTCTTCTGCATCCAAGTATTCAAGCAAGTCCCCTTCTTCATAAGGTAGTCGGATGGTCTCAGAATCTTAATTTTAAAACACAAAATAAAATTAAAAACAACAACAAACAAAAAGCCAAAAAGTTCTGATGTCCTTCTTTAAGCCTTACAAATCAATCACATTATGTATGTCTAAAGACTTATTATTGTGTAAGATGGTAAGAGCAGTAAGTGAAAAAAATGCCTAGTACACTGTAGAAAACTGCCTCCTATAATGTTACAATCTTAATCAGTCAATAATCAGAAAGAGATGAAGTTCCACTGTCGAAGTTAAATGGAAATACACTTATCAACCTAATCTGGAAATTAATGGTACTTTAGTTCCTCATCTATCTTGATATCAGTTTTACAACTAATTAACAGAA
Organism: Ochotona curzoniae; assembly: GCF_017591425.1. Lineage (NCBI taxonomy): Eukaryota > Metazoa > Chordata > Mammalia > Lagomorpha > Ochotonidae > Ochotona > Ochotona curzoniae. The sequence goes on along the minus strand of NW_024466502.1, from coordinate 50,681,073 downwards.
GAAAAATTTAACTAGGCAAACTCTTTGTAGAACTCATATTACTATCAAAATATCTCCTTAGTAAAATCTAGGAATGTTTATATTTAAAATTATTTTTATATTCACAATAGCTTAGTTTAGTACAAAGAAATTAGTCACAATGCAGAGTCTGCTTAAATTTGAAGGTTTCAGGCTCAGTATATTTAAAATGCAAAAGTAAGAATTATACGATAAACAGCTAAGACTGTCTAAAAGCACAAACAGCAATGTAACAAAAGCTTTGGCAAACATTCAAAAAACATGTATTTTCTAACTTGATTTCAAAGGCACATTGACAAGAATACTTTCAAATGCATATTCTGTAAAGTTAACCACACATAGTTGAGACGCCTTCTAAATCTTACAAAAATACACCAGGAGATAAATTATAGATCAAAATCTCTTATCATTCAGTCATCCCTGTTTTAAGGGACAAAACACTTGGAAAGCTAAGAATCAACTTAAAAACAGCACATTGTCCTCCCCGGGCAGTCTTTCTGTGGCAGCCATGCTCCTGAGGGTCTCACCTGATCCATTTTTTCCCCTGAGCATCAGAGAATATCCTTCATTTCCTGGATACAGGTTGACCACTAAGCATGACAAAGATTCTTGCATAACAAGCTTCTCCAACAAGTTCACATTTCTTCTTATTTTCTGCTTTAAAAAGAGGCAAAGCTCATGAAAACAATCCAGTATAACCTTAAAAAGTACTACTATGATTGAATAAATCAGATCTACATTAAGCTTTACTTTGTAGGCCACATCATAATCCTGAATATATAGGCAAAATCTACAAAACCATCATTATAGAGCTAACTTTTCATCTGACCATTATTTATACCCTTGCCTATTTTCCTGCTCAAACTCCAGATTTACAGAAGCATTACGTATATGACTACAATGTAAATTTAAAATGTCATCTCAAAAATAAAAATAAACAAAAATTTAAAAAAAGTGATGCTCTTCATTATCAGACACATACGAAACCAGCCACTAGGTGCGTGAACTTAACTTTGAGCTATTACTAAGTTTTATACACACTAGTTCACATTAAGCAGAAAACTTGGTGATCTTCAAAATAATTTTTAAGATTTAAAATATATGCTTTTAATTACCTAGAAAATACAAATATATAAAACACTAAAATTATTAGATACAAACAAAAATGCAGATGATAAAATATTGTTTTCTACTACATATAAATCTAACATAAATGAAGAATTTGGAACATCAGTTTTGGTTGTATGAGAGCAAATGCAAATTTCTTAAATATTTTGTAACCTAAATTAGATCCAAATAAGTTTAATAGCTCTAACCAGGAACATGTTAAATTGAAAAATATGTTTCATAAGAAGTAGTAAGAAAAGTAGAGAATTCTCTGTAAATCCAATTTAACATTTTAGAAAGAAGTTCAGTTTTGTTTAAAAAGCTATCAGGAAAACACAAGGTACATACGTCAAAATCCATGCTTCTAGAAACGCAGGATTTAAAACAAAACCCACTGATTAGGCACAGAAATTCTTTTCGTAAATTCTTACTTATGAAAAATACCTGGTTCAACAGTATACTTACTTTCCCAGCATCCCTGAAAACCAAATCGGCTTTGCATATTTTACATATACTTGAACATACACACATGCACATGTATTTGTAAAGAGGAATTATAAATTCTTGATCTAGAATATCAAATACTATGCGATTTGAAAATGGTAAAAATGGCAAACAACTTTTAACCATTACAAAGAAAAAACAAGAGCAAACAAACACTTGAAAATCTTTTCAATTAGAGAAAAACCCTCATAATTTGACTTGAGACAGAATAATTCTAACAGTTTATGTATATCTCTCCAAGAAAACAAGTCAATACTAAACCAATCTAATCTAAACAAAAGGTTGAAAATTTCTTCAAATTTCAGATAGTGTCTAGGTTTGTGGATCAAATGCTCCATGTCGCAACTACGCAAATTCTACCTTTGTACCTCAAAGACCCAGACAAACCAGTATGGCAGGTTTCAATAAAAGTTCACTTACAAAATCATGCAGTTGGTCATATTTTGTGTACAGGAGCTTACTAACCCCAATTTACAATTTTTACATATGTTTCTCTCCTATCTTACCTGTGACACAATGTATATTATGTTGAATGTGGTAATTATTTCCCAGGTACATACATGGCATTCAACAAAACTTAAAGAATGCATATTTTAAGTTTGTATACTCTATGTTAAATGTACCCAAGTAAAACTTACAGAATAGATACCATATGATTTATGTACAAGTTTACCAAACATTTTTTTCCCAATTTTAAGATTCTAAAGGTAGACACCATGGGACTTCCTTTGCTGTCTGCTCAAAAATACGGTGTACATTCTAAAATTAAAGACAAGAAAAGCTCACAGTACTTTAAGGTCCTTTCAAAGAGTGTTTAGAAGATATCAAGAAATCAACTTCTATCATATTTCTGCCCATAGCTTTGTGTTTAAAATGAATAAAATTTTTTTTAAAGATTTATTCTTATTATTTTATTATTGGAAAGGCAGATATACAGAGAGGAGAGACAGAGAGGAAGATCTTCCGTCCGATGATTCACTCCCCAAGTGAGTGCAACGGCCGATGCTATGCCTATCCGAAGCCAGGAGACCCTTCCGGGTCTCCCACGCAGGTGCAGGGTCCCAAAGCTTTGGGCCGTCCTCGACTGCTTTCCCGGGCCACAGGCAGGGAGCTGGAAGGGAAGCAGGGCTGCCGGGATAGAACCGGCGCCCATATGGGATCCCGGGTGTGCAAGGAGAGGACCTTAACCACTGCGCCACCGCGCTGGGCCCAAGATGAATAAATTTAAAGTTAGAACTTTGGGGCTGGCACAGTGGCACTACATACTAATCCTCTACCCTGTGGCGCCAGTATCCCAAATGGGCACTGATTCGTCTCCTAGCTGTTCCACTTCCCATCCAGCTCTCTGCTTGTGGCCTGGGAAAGCAGCAGAGGATAGCTCAGATCCTTTGATCCTGCATCCATGTGGGAGACTTAGAAAGGGCTCCTGGCTCCCAGCTTCCAATCAGCTCAGCTCTGATTTGGGGAGTGAACCAGATGTAAGACCTTCTCTCAGTCTCTCCTTCTCTCTTGGGAAAAATCTTCCTTCCAAATAAAAATAAACACATCTTTAAACTTAAATAGCCATGAACATATTGTGTGACCAAATCCATTCTTTCTTATCACAATGGAATTTATTGTATGTCCAGCTTTGACTTCTCAGTGCAAATCATCATAAAGAAATAGGTTACTTTCCTCTTATCCTAAGTTCATAAATGACTCCTCATGAAGAAGTGGGATAAGACACACAATGGTTTTACTCAACCCTCTCACTGAGACAATGTTATTCAACAACAACTGTTTCTTTACCTCTGCCTTAGCACCTGACTCCTGCCTAGGGCAAAAATAATCAGAGGATCCCGGTCAGGTCAGCTGCAGAAGTGACTATCAACATTTCAAAAGCTACAATCCCATAAAAAATGTATATTTACCTTAACCTCAGGCTCTTTCTCACATTCTTCAACATACAAATCATAAAGCTTTTGAAATATAGATTTTCTAAAACAAAAATAAAATACAGATGATACAAAGATAAAAACTGTAACAATTATATAGTAATCATTATAAAACAAATGTTAACTTTCCCTACTTTAAGTTTTCCCATGTTTTCTTCAATTGCCCCCAATCTGGGGGTGGGTGGAGTTGTAGCTATCTAACACCAACTTAGAATTCCTTCAATACACAGAACCTATTAGCAGGTATAGCTCACTGCCTAGTAGGCAGGCAGCAAATGATGGCTATTACTGTATTTCAATGAGTCCCAGTTTGTCACCAATCACGTGTTCATACCTTCCACTAGACAGGTATTTCCTTTTAGGAGGTCTCTGTCGGGCACTTTCAATGACATACTGAAAAAAGAAAAATTTATGAAAACAGCTAGCTTTTTGCTTGGGTATGAAATACTCTTAAATACTGCTTATCTAAGAGGTCTGCAAGGTTAAACATGCTATTCTGTTACTCATGTCTGTGAAACATGTAAAATCATATAATTTGTTGGAAGATATAATGCAACATCCTGTTACATGTTACAAACAAGTGAAATTCCAACTGAATTGAGATTTAGCATGGTATTTTCATTGTTATTATATAAGCAGTTTCACAACTGATTTCATGACCAGAAATATTCTTCAATATGTTTTATCATTAACCAGATATGCATAATGACTGAAATGGTATGTCTAATTTCAAGGACAATATATATACCTACACATATTCACTATTTCCCCATTGATTACATAATCAGAAAACATATCAAAATAGGAAAATACAATTTTTTAAATTCTATGTCCTTCTCTCAGTAATTTTTATTCAATAACATCATTAATATTTCTGATGATGCTAAGTAATTGATGAGCCAAACATCACCAGGCACTTCTACAAAAGCACAGGAAAATTATTTGTATACTTTCTCTAATATTAAAATTCTTCTCTTAAGATAACACACCAAATACTGTAAAATGTAACTTTCATCAACTAAAGATAACACGATTTTAACATGTAACCAGTCACACCTCACCTCTGCACGATCCAAAGCTTGTTCCAAAGCTTGCTGCTGTAAAAAGTAAACAGTGCATTTAGTAGTGTTAGTTATTTTCATAAAAGGTCACTTAGTACACATTTCATACTTCTAATTAAATGCTTAAAATGTGTTTCATTTTCTAAAACAGGTTTAATAGTTTTCTCTCTTTCACCCCATTTCATGATCAACATACCTAACAAAGAAAAAATACAGCAGTCTTCACATCTGATTACGACGAAAATTAGACAGGAACTGCTAGAATAGGGTCTACAGCAGGAGTTCGTGAGGACGGTTTAGGTGAGGGCTGGATATAGTAGCTACCACCACTTTACAAACATTAACTTCACTTCAACACTCTGGGAGCACCATTCAGAAAAACACGTATACACATGTAATAGAAGTGAGGCAAAAACTAAACGCTCCTAGTCTACTAGGAATCCTGTGGCTGAGTGAAGGGCTGTGGTGGCACTTTATCTAAGATGAGAAATGCCTATTAATAAAAGGAGTTCACAATATCTCCAGCCCACTGTCTGGTAGAAACAATTAGGGAGGACTATCATTACCATGTTTCAACGAACTGCTGAGGCCAACAGTTACAGGATGACTAATCTAAAAATCTGAAACGTTCTGAGCACTGACACGCTAACCTAAGTGGCAGAAACTTTGTACCAAAAAAACTGCTGCATGTATAAAATTATCAAGAATAAGTCAAATATCGTCAAACTGTTGAGTACAAAATATGTGTGAAATATAAAGGAATTCTGAGTTTAAAGTTGGGTCTTATCCCCAATATATCTTATTATACTTTTGGTCTTAAGCATGATGGACAAGGCACAACACACCTGTCCAGCAGGCAGCATTATTTTAGGTAACACTGAATCATTTTAAATTGTCACTGCATACTTATCATTAAGTTGTTAGTATTAAAATATAAAAAGAAATTGCATTGTATAACTGGTGAAATATAGTATTATTACAACACATAAAGTTTAGAATCTATTAGTAAATCTCCATCCTTCATCCATTTCTCAGACTTATTTTAAGGCAAGAAGGAGAAATATGAAGAAACTACATTTTCCTCAATTCTGAGACTTCCTTTTTTTTAAAAAAAAATTTATTTATTTATATTGGAAAGGCAGATATGCAGAAAGGAAGAAAGAGAGGAAGATCTCCCGTCCAATGGTTCACTCCCTAAGCAGCCACAATGGCTGGAGCTGAGCCAATCCGAAGTTAGGAGCCAGGAGCCTCTTCCAGATCTCCCACGCGGGTGCAGGGTCCCAAGGCTTTGGGTCGTCCTCTACTGCTTTCCCAGGCCACAGGCAGGGAGCTGGATGGGAAGCGGCGCTGCCGGGATTAGAACCGGCACCCATATGGGATCCCGGGCGTGCAAGGCGAGCACCTTAACCACTGCGCCACTGCGCCACCGTGCCGGGCCCTAAATTTGTGTTTTATTTAGAAGATTTCAATCATTTAACCTACACTGCATGTAGTAAAAACTACAGCGCCTACCAAAATCCCAGCAGGGTAAGAAGCGACCACGTGATTAGTTCCAAGAGCCTGTGCTACACTAGCTTGTAGATGGAGAATTCCTAACTACAAGAGAAACCGATCCTTTCGTTAGACTGCAATCAAAAACAACGGACAGTATCAACATCTGAATGTGGTAAGTGAAAAGCCTGGAGCCTCTGTAGCTTCAAAAGGTTCAGTTAAAAGAAATTTACACCAATTGGCTTTAAAAAAAAATCTTAGCAGGAACAGATTCCCACTGAAATCGGGTCCCAGGACTCAGCAAGGTACACAAATACCTGCAGGGCCCCCATTCCCCAGTCCTTTCAAATACTTAAGAGAGAAATTAATCTATACTATAAGTAAAACTCAGAAAGTGAGGTCAGAAGGCCATGGAGACAGTGCCACTTTTCTCCCGTAGGGCAAGGCACAGACAGGACACATCCCCAAAGGAGAAGGAAGATTTTCTGAGGTTTGTGTTACAGGGTGGGTTTATCTAACTGGATGTCCTACTCCATGCGGTGGTCAGGACTGATTCTGTCAAATGTTGCTGCTTCTTTAAAACATTAGAAGATGGTGTTTCGTAAATGCATACGACAAAAGCTGCTCAGGGACTGATAAGTCAAATAACAGACATGTGTCCCTGGAAGGCTAGCACCAACGCTGCTCAAAACACACGCAGCAATCCAGGCGATCCCTGCCTTTCAACTAGTAATAGCTAAATATAAAGGAGCCTTAAAATGAGCAACTTCTGCTCCTAAAAAGGAACGCCATTTATACCCATCCTCCTGCCAGTGGACAAGTCTTTTCAACACTCTGTAAATGTAAGAACAGATAGCTGGATTAACTGTATAAATTAGATGTGATCATTGTAACACTGAATTGAGATGACTCATTTATTTTACTGCAATTTCTCAGCTAGGGTAACTCCCACAGTTTACAAGAGTTACCTCTTTATCCATACTATCTAGAGATGAATGAAGACAATATTCCAAAACATAATTGAACGCAGTGAACTGCAGCTTACCATCGTGGCGTAAAGTATGAGTCCAGAAAGAAGAGAAACTTATGGGCACTGAGGAGACAGGGTGAGGACCATCTCGATCTGATAAAAAGTACTGCAAGAGCAAAAACAATAAAACCTTCACATTAGCATGAGGCTATCAAGAAGCACATGATCTAACAATTATCAAACATTCTTTATATATCTTTTTAATCATTACAACAAAAAAGCAAAGTACCACAGCCTGTCCATTATTGTTGAAAAGTAGTTTCAACCAGGTAAGGCAAACTAATGTGCAAATAAAATCTGATTTTTCTTACTCCAAAAATATTTAGCATTCCAGGCAAGCTGAGTGTGCCACCATCTCCACCATCACTGCTGCCACTCTCATTCTTGCCTTAGGTCATCCTACTAGACAACCCACTGGCCTTAATTGATACGCATTCAACGCTGATTCAGAAAAAAACAATCCTCTTTAACGACATTCCCCCAAATGCATGAATTTGCAATTCTCAGATGCGGCTCCTTCCCAGTCCTGGAGTGCCTGTACCTTAAGGAAACCAGACACGTTCCAGAACTTTCCTCCAGCACAAGGGCCTCATCCTGAGCCTGTAAGAGCAATCTGCAGAGCTCTGAGTAGTGGGATGCCCCCGTGCCACCTCCTAGAGATGCCAACTAACTGCTGTGGATCAGAGCTCAGGAATCAGCATGTGGCTGAAACCCCTGGCCAATGTTGATTGCACTGCATCGTTAGCATGGAGACTGCATACGTTTATTCTGAGAGTCTGCTTAGATTTTTGCCAGTTTGCGTTTCAACAGCAAGATAAAAAGAAAATTTGACAACCTAAGGACTTCACAGGCACTGCACAGGTTCTGGGCGCACAGGGAAAACGAGAGACATGATCTGGGGAGGCGGGCAGGCCTCGACTGGGAGATCAGAAGCCAGGCGGGATGCTGGCACCCCATCCTGCAGAATTCTAGGTCCTCCACTCAGTGTCACATTGCAACTCCCATGGGAGCCCTGGATTACGTTCCTCCCCCAGGAGGTGGTCCGCCTCATCTCTGCCTGTTGCCAAGCAGTTAGGAACTGAAGGACTGCCTCTTCAATAAATTTAAAGACAAAGGTTTTAAAGAAGTTAATCCTTTCCTCACGGAAGCTGCAAACTTCAATGACATCTAGGTGAAAAAAATTTCTCAGGGTTGGGGGACAGCAGGAAAGAAAAAAAATTCCAACACCCAACCTAAAGATGAAGGTGCAGAACTACCAACAGACAAAATGTAACGACCTCAAAAAAATATTTTTTTTTTTGAGAGGGGAGAGGGAGGGAAGAAGGGGGTAACTAAACTGAAGACAGGGTTAAGTAAATTTAAATTTCATAAGGTTTACAGGTAAAAACCAACTGTGCATCTAACACAATGCTACGCCTACAAAATTGTCTCGAGCTTAGGAGAAATACATGGTCATCATCGTCATCAACCTTGGCTTTGCAGAATAAGGCCCTGCTCAGCGCCCAGCGACTTCACCAAGAATGAACAGACCCCTCGTTCCAACCCTCGGTGCACTCACTCATCCTAGCACCAGTTTTACTTATCTTAAAAGAAGCATTTTAAGACAAAGGCCTGGTTCTCCTCAGAGACTAACACCATTTTCCTGCTGAATTTTGGCCTTTCACAGGACGCCGAGAAGGGGCAGTCCAAGGGAGACGGCCTCCAGGGGTACTGCTTCCAAATTCACTTCTGGTCGCCGGGCACCGATGGTTTCCTGGCGGCGAAGGCCAGGATCGAAGGCGAGTTTAACCATCAACCCCTGCCCTGGCTCCCCCTGGGTCCGCTGTCAACTAACTCCCCACTCACAAGCGCCACCCAACGTTCCTGCGAGTTGCTGAAGACACTGGCAGCTGGACCTCCGCAGGTAACAATCCAGCCGGCCCGGCCGCCCGGCCGAGGGTCCCGGGCTCCCCCGAGGACAGACGCTGCTCGCTCGGACCCCCGTCAAACCTCGCGCGCCTGCAGGCCGGGCCCACCTGTGCGGACCCCCGTCCTGCCGGTGCGGACCCCCGACGCACCTGTGCGGAACCCCGTGACTCGGACAGCCCACCTGTGCGGACCCCCGACCCGCCGGGCCCACTTGTGTTAACCCCCGAGCCTTGAACAGCCCACCTGTGCGGACCCCCGACCCTCCGGTGCGGACCCCCGACCCGCCGGGCCCAGCTACGGACTCCCATCCCACCTGCGCTGACGCAGACCCGCCGGACCTCGGAAGGCTCCCCAGCTCCGCGCCTCAACGCCCACTCGCCCGTCGGGCGACGCCAAAAGCCTGTTCCGGCGTCGGCCACCCTTCCGATTGGCGGGCTGGGCGTCGGGGCGGGGCCAGAGGGCGGAAGAGGTGGGGTTTGGCCCGAGGGGCGGGGCCGACGGGCTGGAGTGACGCGGGAGGCGGCCGCTCCGGGCGGCTTCGGCCTGTGCCGGCGTCGGCGGGAGAGCTGCTGGGGCGTTGGGGAATCGTCGCCAAGCCCGGTTCCGCGTCTGCACGGCGAACGGGTACTTGTACCCGTTACCCGCCAGAGCAGGAGGTCCTGCTGGATTTCTAGAAAGTTGGGACCGGCCTTCTGCCTGCCTGCCTCATCCAAATGGAAAAGGAGCCACAGCATTGCTGCAATATGCCGCTGCAGGCACCAGGGTCATGTACGACATCAGATGTCCATAGAGTTAATGTTTAAAAACGAAACTTTCAGGGGCTGGCGCCTGGTGTAGTAGGCTACACCTCAGCCTGCTGAGCCAGCATCCCATGTGGTATCAGTTCGAGTCCCAAACGACCCACTTCCCATCCAGCTCTCTAATTATGACCTCTGGTTCCCTAAACCCTTGTGAGAGACCAGAAGGCTCCTGGCTCCTGATCATCATTTGCAGCTATTTGGGGAGTGAACCAGTGGGTGGAAGGTCTCTGTCTCTTCCCTGTTAACTCTGCCTTTCAAAGAAAAAGATCCGAGACCCAGAGGCAACTTCTAAAACTTCACACACTGCAGTGTAATGTCTGATAATAATTCAGCACCTGAAAACACATTTTTTGCTTGAGGGCAAAAACGTTTCCATTGGAAACATCACTGTGGTACAGCCGGTAGTGCCAAGGCCGGCCGTGCTGGCACCTCAAATGGGTGTGGGGTCCTGGGAGCTGCACTTTCTGGGAAGGCAGGGGAAACCATCCAAGTCCTCGGGCCGCTGCACTCACATGGGATGCCGGGATGGGGCTCCTGGCTTCACTGGGGGCCGTTTGGGAGTGGGCCTGTGTGTGGAAGATCTGTCTCTCTCTTTGTAACTCTGCCTTTGAAGTAAATAATTCTTTTTTTAAAAATGTCTTAGTGCAGGTGAAAGTAACAGAACATCAAACCATCTTCAGGTGTAGGGTGGGGATGGGCATGTAGGCCAGCCCTTGGGACGTGACCCTCATGCCAGAGTCGTGTGTTCTCATCCTTGCTTCTGAGCCGATTTTGCACATGAAGGCAATGGCTATCATGCTTGGGTCCCTGCGACCCAGGTGGGAAGCGTGCGCTGAGCTTCCTGGATCCTGCATTCAGACTGACGGGGGGGTCAGAGCTAGTGGAAGATCTCTTTCACCTCTCTCATTCTTTCTGATCAGTTAATAGCTTTTAAAAATACACAGTTCATTGACATTTACATTCATAAGCTTATGCAATCTGCAACTATTTCCAAAGGATTTTCATATTCTCCAAGTAAAACCTGAACCCCATGAAGCAGTTACTTCCTATTGCTCCTTCTGTCTACCCCTGGCACATGCCCAGTGTTCAGGCACTGGATTCTGGCTGCCTCACAGAAATGGGGTAGGTGATCTGTCTTCCGCCGCTTAGCACAAGGCATTGCAGGTTCATCACATACACTACGCGGAATTGTATACACTTGGAATGTGCAGCTGTACTTCATTCCTTTGTATGCCTAACATCTCCTTGTATGCATATATGATAGGTTTGGTACATGTTTATGTCCTCACATCTGTTGGTGGACATCTGGGTTGTTTGTACCTTGAAGCTATTATGAAGAGAGCCACTATTGGTGTCAGTCATTGTTTTCGATTCTTTTTGAGATTGCTTCTTTAAAAAGCAGAACAGGGCAAAAATAAACCTGCCCTGCAAATGATACCTTAAGATGTTCTCTTGACAGAGTAAAGGAATAGCATCCACCAAAACCAAAGGCAAATATGAAGAACATCCCAGTAAAATAATAACAGAAGACTAAATCAATGAATAACACATTGCTAAAATGACAGGACCAAATTACCACCCATTTATATTAACCCCGAATATAATTGGCTTAAACTCATCAATCAAGCTTCAAAGATTAGTAGACCAGATTAAAAAGCAAAACTCATTTATTTGTTGCCTACAGGAAACAAATCTCACCAACAAAGATCAATGGAAACTATATCTCATGGATTTTGATTTTTTTTTGTTAGTTTCATCTCTTCAAAACATTTTCTTCTGATTAAATTATTCGGTGACCCATAGATCGTACAGTAGCATCATTTTCTTCAAGAAGGTTCCCGATTTTCTTTTACATTTCTTCAGCGGCACATTAGGCATTCAGTAGCATGTTATTTAATTTCATGGTGTTGTTAATTTCTGTTTTTTTCCTGTTGTTGATTTTGCTTTGTAGCTTTCATTTTAGGGGATGTATAGTAACTGTGTAATGGATACTGTCATATCCAGATGTGAGGATACAATGTAGTATGCATCTCTACTTCCAGACACAGATGGACTCCCAAAGAAACTGTTTACTATGTCTTGACAATAGGATGCTGGACTCTCTGCCATTGTCCATGCCTGCAATCATGGACATATGACTTTTATGGAGAACTATACTATAGTAACAATATAGGGGAACTCAGTGAGGGGGCTCCTCTGGCATGTGTAAGATCTGGGTCCAGGAGTGGACCTGGCAGGGGGTCTTAGGGAATCCCCCTTCTAGGCTGTAGCTCCTGCTGGTGAGCACAACAGTTTGGCTGGAAATAGGCCAGGCCAGGCAAGGCTGCTCATATTTGTTAGCAGGTCTGTGGGCTGGCTCTAGGGGGTAGACTGGGCAAGGTGGGGCCCAGTGTTAGTACATACTGGCATGGATGGGAGCCAGCATGAGGTATGGGCCATGCTGTGCTTCTGTGCCTGTCTGTTTGCATGAGAGCCAGGGATGGGGTAAGTTAGGCCAGGGCTAGGCTGCAGCACCCACCAGCAATAATTGGCATTGGGGGTGGGTAGGGCCAAGCCAGGTTGTAACATCTAACAAGGACCAAGATGGGGGTGTGGGCCATGCTAGGCTGGGTCTAAGCAACCACCAGCAGGAGCAAGATCTGTGGCTGGGAGTGGGCGTGGTAGGGGAGCTAAGGGCTCTGTTGCTGGACTGTGGTTCCCACTGGTGAATGTGAGAGCCAAAATGAGAGTGGCAGAGTGGGCTGGATATGGCTGCAGCATCCTTCAGCATGTATGTGGGCTGGGTGTGGGGGGGTGTCAGACTGAGCTACTGCAGCACCACTGATACTCATGAGAGTGGATGTCAGACAGGCTGGGCTAGGTCATAGTACCCACTGAACCACATGAGAGCCACATCTGGGGGTGGACTGGCCAAAGCTGGGCTATAGCAGCCACCATCAAAAGCCGCAAGACCAGGCCAGGTTACAGTTCTTGTTGGCGTACATGTGAATTAGCTCTGAGAGTGGGTCAGACCTTGGCCTGTGCCAAACTGAGTTAATTCACAGCATACACTGGTAGGTGTGAGATGCAGGATAGGGTGCAGGATAACCCATGTTGGGCCACAACACCAGCCAAGTTATGGCTGGGACTGGGTGCTGGCTGGGCTGGACTAGGGTGCAGCACCTGCCAGCAAGAGCTGGAACAAGGGCCAGGCTGGGTGGAGCCAGGTTTCAGCACCCGTCACTGACCAGTGAACATGGAGGAGAGGCAGACCACGCCAGATTTGGTTGCAGCACCCATCCACTGGACACGCAAAACCCCAGGCTGGGGGTGAACCTGGTAGGGCAGCTGTGGGGGCTCTCCTGCTGGGCCACTGTTAACATTGGTGAGTAAGAGAGCTGAAACTGGGCAGACCAGGCTGTCATCCTGCATGTGAGCTGGGTTTTGGGGAGAGCTGGGCTGAGCTAGGCCACCATATCTACTGGCTCATGCATGGGCCTGAATACGTGCAGGCTGAATAGGCTTTACTACAGCATGCACTGGCAAGTGCCGGGACTGGGGGCAATTCGTGTCAGGCTGGATCACAGTACCCCTTGGAAAATGTAAGATCCTGGGCTGGGAGTGAGCCTTGTAGAGAAACTGTGGGCACCCATATAATAGGTTGCAACTCCCATCAGTGAGTTTTAGAACCAGGGCTGGGCTGGCATGACTGGGTAATGTGGCAACACCCACCATGTACATGTGGACTAGATAGGGGGGTCAGTTGGGCTCAGCTAGGCTACAACACCCATGGCTGTGTACAAGAGAGCTGGATGGCATTGGGACGGACTGGACCAGTCTGCTTTTGCCCACACCAGTATGCACAGGGATAAGGGTGGACCTGGGTCACAGCATCTATTGGTTTGTGTATGAGATAGGGCTGGAGACAGAACTGTCCAGGCAACTGCAACCACCAGTGTGTTTATTGGCTGATGCAGGTGATGGACTGAGCCAGACGCCGCTCTGGCTGGCACATGCAGCAGTCAGGTCTGGAGTCAACTCAGATGAGATTTCTGGGAGACCAGCCAGCCCACTGGGATCAAAACCCTGATCATGTAAAAATCACAAGATTTATGGTCTGACCTTGGAATGCATGTACCGGGACCGGGCCTCCTTGGTTGGTGATGTCTGTGCAGAGGAGAGAGCATGCCCAGATGCACACGAGGGACGTGGCAGCCAGCTCTTGGAGGTTTACATTACAGAGGACACCAAGGACCATGTAAGAGGATGGAAGGCAACTTGTTAAAACAGGACAACTTTACTGGATCTGGGCCAATGGATACTCGAAGGTGGACTGTGTCAGCCACAAACCTTGGGAAGGTGTCCTCAACCTTGGAGCAAGGAAACTGACAGTATCTCAGAACTATTGAGACCACCTAAGCAATACCCTCAGAGCAATCTCCACATTGAGGATCCTAGGATGATGTTAAATAGCCATCTCCCCAGCCCCTAGTACCAATATGGGTCGGCTGCTGGGAGTGCCCCCCCCATTCCCTACTGCAGATACAGGAGGGAAAAAGAATCGAAAACAATTGTCTCATCCACTTTCCTCATACCTTGACTCTCCCCGTTTTAATCAGTGATTCACATGGGCATGTAAACAACATCAAAAATAAAATAAATTTTATTTTAGTTATTTTTAAAAAAGATTTCATTTAATTTTATGACACAGTTTCATAGGCTCTGGGATTCCCCCAGCCCCTCCCCACGCCCTCCCCCTATGGTGGATCCTCTACCTTGTTGCAGTAGGATAGTTCATAGCCAGTCATGATTCCTTCATTGCGGGCATGGACCATGCAGAGAGTCCAGCATCTTATTGTCCAGATAAATTCAACGGTTTCTTAGGGAGACCATCCCTGGACTGAAAGCAGAGCTGGCTGAATATCATTCTGTCCAATGAAAAGCCACAACATAACATCAACAATTTTTTTTAAAGATTTATTTTTATTATTTTTTTATTGGAAAGGCAGATATACAGAGAAGAGGAGAGACAGAGAGGAAGATCTTCTGTCTGATGATTCACTCCCTAAGTGAGCGCAATGGCCGATACTATGCCAATCCGAAGCCAGGAGCCTCTTCCGGGTCTCCCACGCAGGTGCAGGGTTCCAAAGCTTTGGGCCGTCCTTGACTGCTTTCCTGGGCCACAGGCAGGGAGCTGGAAGGGAAGCGGGGCTGCCGGGATTAGAACCGGCGCCCATATGGGATCCCGGGGTGTGCAAGGCGAGGACCTTAACCACTTACGCCACCGCGCCGGGCCCATAACATTAACAATTTACAACACTATGGAGTTAATTGATATGGTATTGAGTGACCAGTATGTTAGAAAATGCAAGTTCTTAACTATATCCTCTGACACTTCATTGACATTTCAATTTTAGTTTATAAACAACCAGCTGCTATACACCTTAAGCTGGCTATAGGGTACTATCCAGTTGTCTCGTGTCTATTTTCATTTTTATATTTAGCAGTTTATAGTGTTGAAGCATAATTTTTACTGAATTACTTAAATTTTAAAAAAGTATGCATCATGGCTACCCAGGAACTTAACACATGAGAGGGAGCAACATCAATAAAACTGTGTTTACTGCAGCTCTTGATCACATCAAGAGGTCACGTTGAGTCACTGACTTACACTATTTAGGGTTGTGCAAGTGCACTCTGATAGCCCTGCAATGATAAGTTTGCAAAATGATGCGTTTGTCAGAATGTATGCCTGTGGCTATGTACACGTGGCTATGTAAATAAAGATAAAACACAGACAATAACATGCTTCATAAACCTTAAATGGTTATGATCATTTAAACTCAGAACTTGGGATTTTATAAACCCTGGGCCTGCATCTGTACGGTCTTTCTCCCATGCTGAAGATCCTGACACCCAGTTTATGTCATGTAACATTTGGCACAATCTCAGAATAAAAACACTGAAGTTACTACCAACAACCTAATTACAGAGACATTTGACTCTATTTTGAAGAGTCTAGTCTCAAATGTATAGAATTAGAAATGCACATATATATTAAATACTTCTTAGATCGTTTAGCATACATACACAGAGATATATTTGTTTTTATTGGAAAGTCAGATTTACAGAGAGAAGGAGAGACAGAAAGACCTTCTGTCTCATGATTCACTCCTTCAGTGGCTGCAAGCGCCGGAGCTGAGCTGATCCAAAGCCAGGAGCCATGAGCTTCTTCTGGGTCTCCCACGTGGGTGCAGGGTCCCAAGACCTTGGGCCATCCTTGACTGCTTTCCCAGGCCACAAGCAGGGAGCTGGATGGGAAATGGAGCAACTGGGACACAAACCAGTGCTCGAATGGGATCCTGGTGCATGCAAGGCGAGACTTTAGCCACTAGGTTAGCATGTCAGGCCCACAAACAAATTATTGTATACCACTAACCTTTAAGTCATTTTCATAGTAATGAATATTCATTTACTACAGGACATTTCTCTGCGTCACTTTGGGCTCACCAAATCCCGCCCCCATTTTTCTGGTTATCAAGAATAACTATAGACTGGGCTGGGAATGCAATGTCCCAAGAGAAAGGGAAATGGCCGGGCCCTGTTTCAGCCCCACCTGTCAGCAGCATATCCTTCGGTGCTTTAACCCAGCATGTCACATCAAGCCCAGGCGTCAAGCCTGGCGGTGTATGCAATCCTATTCATTTAACTTAGGCAATTTCTGTTTGACAGTGTGTGCTTTTCTCATTGTTTTGAGCCCACTATGTATTTAACTATTTAAACATATATCTGTTTCTCAGTGAGCTTTGAAGCCTCTTGAAGTTGAAAATAAAGTTGTTTTCATATTTGTCTGAAACGTGTAACTGGGTGTTCTCATAAACCAGGACCTCAAAAAAGATTGAGATCAATTATAATGTGGCCTAGAGTACCTTGAGTGTTTACTTGTATAATGCTGCCACCTTGTGGCAGTAAATGGAATAGTCAAATTATATTAACATTTTTCTTTTTTTAAGATTATTTTTTATAATATATTTCAATAGACTGAGGGATTCCCCAATTCATCCTTTCCATTCCCCACTTCCACTCCCCCCCAGTGTTACTACAACAGTATCGTCGTTCAACAACAACCACAAGTCCACCATTCTGCTGTTTAAGTGTATCATGACATTGTAGGTAGAAAGTCCGGCATCCCATTGTCAAGATATATTTAAGTTTAATCAGGAGTCCATGTTTTATTCAGGATTAGAGACGCAAATTGCAATGTATCTTACCTTCTTGGCATGCTAGTCTCCAATACAGAGTTCCTCTAGGTGAATATATGCATATACATGTTTACCTGTATATCCATCGATCTTGTGTTTGGCATTTTCTTTGAACAAATAGCTCTCTCTTTTTAAGCTTATTTATACATCCAAATGGCAGAGTGAGTGAGACAGAGAGAGGAACAGAGAGAAGCCGTCATTCCCACACGGCCACCACGGGAGGGGCAAGGCTGAAGCCCGGAGGCTGGAACTCCACCTCTAGGTGCCTTGTGTGGGTATGATAAATCTAGGACTCTAAAGATTTTAGAATAAATTTATTCATCAGAAAAGTAAATTTAGTTCCAGTTAAAGAAAAAGTCTCTTTTTCTAATTTTGGGGGAACTCTCAAGTGCCTTGAGGTTTGAAAAACATTTTTCTGGAATGTACGACATTTAGCTACTTTTTGAACTTTTTTATAGTGCGGTTTAAAAATATCCTAATTAGTGAATTGCCAACTATCGAATTATTGTTTTCATAAGGTGTTCAAAACACAACTTGGTTGTTTTGGTATTTGATGTTGTTTTTAAAATTAAAAATACACAATCTTTTACACAGTTATTGTATAAAGTACTATGGTTCCATACATGCATAAAAATGTAATAATCAAATCAAGCTAATCAGTGTATCTCCTTAAATATTGATCATTTCTATTTATTGAAAAGCTCTGGACTCTTCTAATTACTGATTTGAAATATAAATTGTTGTAGACTACAGCTATCCTACTGTGCCTCGGAACACTGGAACTATTTTCTGTCTGACTGCGCTTAGCACCTATGACACGCGTGTCCGTGCTCCTGCGCCACGGGCCTCCCGGGAATCTCATGCTCATGATTTCACTCTATTCTTCTATGAGACCATTTTTTTTTCGTCCACAAATGAAAGAGAATGTGAGCTCTGTGCCTTTCCATGCTTGGCGCATTTCATTTTGCGTGATGTTTTCAATCACCATCTTTGTTGCTGTAATCGACAAGGTTTTATTGTGTTAACAAACAAACAAACAAAACGGGCCTAGCGCAGTAGCCTAGAGGATAAAGTCTTTGCCTTGCACCCACGGGGATCTCATATGGTCTCTGGTTCTAACACCAGTGGCCCTGCTTCCCTTTCAGCTCCCTGCTTGCAGCCTGGGAAAGCAGTTGAGGGTAGTCCAAAGCCTTGGGACCCTGCACCCGCGTGTGGGAGACCCAGAAGAGGCTCCTGGCTTCATATCAGCGCAGCCCTGGCTGTTGCAGCCACTTGGGGAGTAAATTGGCAGAGAGGATCTTCCCTTCTCTCTCCTCTTCTCTGTATATTTGACTTACCTATAAAAATAAATAAATCTTAAAAAAATTGAACTCTACATCTCCTTAAAACTGTGTAACACAGATTATCATATCCAGATGTGAGGATACAATGTAGTTTGTGTCTCTACTTCCAAAGATGGGCTCCCAATGAAACTGCTTACTATACCTTGACAATAGGATGCTGGACTCTGTGCCATTGTCCATGCCTGCAATGATGGACGTATGACTGTGTATGAAGAACTGTGCTATAGTAATGATACAGGGGAACTCAGTGAGGAGGGAGGGAATTGGGGATGAGATAAGGGAAATCCCACGGTCTATGGAACTGTATCATAAAATGATAATAATAAAAAGTAAAATTTGAAAAATCCCACTCTGCTAGTACCGCTTGTTCATCATCCTTGCATCAATGAAGAGCTATCTTGCTTGATTCCATACTTTTGTTATTGTGAACAGGCCTGCAATAAACATGGAAAAGTAGCTACTTTTTTATAGAGTGGTGGCGTTTCCCTTGCATGTATAACCCGCAGTGGGATTACCGATCCACGCGCTACGTGTTTCAGATGTTGGAGGAAGCCCCACACTTTTCCCACGGTGGCTGTTCCCAGTCGGAATGTCTAAACTTTCCTCCTCCTCTGCCCCTCGCTACCAGTTGTTGTTTATTTATTTCCTGATGTTTTGGGCTATGGTAGCACAGTTTAATGAAGAGGGGTTCACCTGATACATGCTGATATCTGATGTCTCAGGAAAGAACTGAAAACATACTGCTTTTTTTTGTTTTGTTTTGTTTTGTTTTTTGGAAAGTACTCATTCTAACTGGAGTAAGATGACAACTCAATGTGATTTTGGCTTGTGATATTTGTCATTTTTGCATAGCCTGTTAGTCCTTTGAGTGTCTTTTTTTTTCTGTTTGGAAAAACAGCTACCTAGATTATTCACCAACACTAAAATAGCATCATTATTATTGCTGTCACGCTGTTGAATTGCGTGAGCTCTTTATATTCTCTGGCTATTAGTCCCTTGTCAGATGAACAGTTTATTAAATTCTCTAGTGTGCATGGTTCTCTCCGGCATCGGTTAGCACACCGAAATCACTGCAGCCTGCGCCAGTTCTAGGAGGACTGCAGTGAAGCAAGCGAAGGAGCAGACCGACAGAGCGCTCTGGGGAGCAGGGTGCCGGGGGTCCGAGCTGCACATTTTGATTCTGCCCTCCTCCTTTTCTGCCCTTTTCTCACGAAAACTTACTGAACCAAGAGCCACTGCTCTCTGAACATCATGTTAGCATCTATTTAAAACATCGGCACATTGAAAATTTGAAGATTGTTCCAGCACACGGGGGATGGGGAGGGGTGTTTCATGAATCAGGCTCTGCAATCTGGTCAGAGCTCCATACAACACAGCTAAAGGGAAAACGCACAGCGTGCGTGCTGAACAAAGCAAAGATAGCGTTTGATTGGTTAAAGTTTGAGCTGCTGTCTCATTTGGAGTATCCCAGGAAGAAGCTCAAGAAAGTAAAGCGAATGACTAGTTGGGTACCTGGAATAGGCTGGGTTTGCACTTCATTTCATTTTAAATTCTGAGTTTGGGGTTCGCTTACCTAAGAACCCAGGGTATAGAACTATTTCAGTCCAACAGACTCTCATTTAACTATTTTGTTACAACCGTATTGCTTACTGCAGCCTGGGTGCTCAATGTTCCTTCAGTTAACACCTGTTTGTAGGGTGTGAAATATACTAGGTATGTTTCTAACTGCAGAAACCAAACAAGCATTTATTCTTTTATGGAGATACATAGAGATACATCCTAGGACGGACAATTAAGGAAGGCCTAGAATGTTACATGTGTCTCAGCCCTTCAGGTGGAAGAGTTCCCATAGGCCCCTTCTCTACTGATGACTTGTTACAGAAGCGGGAACCGTGACCCTGGGGCACTGAGGAGAGCTCTGTGAGAGGCAGGAAGAACCTCCTGCAGGATTTGGACTTAGGTTGGGCCATTTAGAGGGGCAAGGGGGATAATGAAGTGGAATTTTCCTCTGGCCTAGAAGCTGTTCAGAAGCAAGGACAAGGTTGCACCATCTTCCTTACGCCAGACAGTTAAGGCAGGTGTTTGGCTACTGTGTGTTCAGTGTTATCCGTTACTGGTCAGCTTTCTGTTGGACGTAGAATGACCTGAGTTCATTCCTCCGCTCCAAATACTCAAATGGTTTTCCAGCTTGTTAAAAACCCTAGAGAATGTTCTGGAGCTTGCTTTCATTTTGCGCTTCACTCCTTCCACACTGGCCTCTCCCCTGTTTCTGAGAACCCCAGGCGTGCTGTGTGTCGGGGGTTTTTCATCTGAAGTTCTCTCTGCTCAGAGCACCTCCAGCAATCACAACGGCCCACTTATAAATCTCTAAGAAGTAGCTTGAAAATCATTGTTTATCAATATCATATTTTAAAATGAAACAATAAGCCTTTAGCCTCATGTAGTATCTAGTCCTGGTTTATGTTTTCTTTGTTGACACTGTTCAAACCAGCATACAAATAATACTTGTATTCGCTTAATATAGCACTTTTTAAAATCTACAGGGTTCTTAAGACATAGTGCGATTAGAATTTCCCATATTTCTGATTTTGTGAACAATTTTTTTTCTTTGTACTTACATTAGATGTTGTAAAGAGGCTAGGCAAAATTCAGGTTTTTTTTCTTTTTACACAAATACTTGCATTTCTTAGGTGAAAATATATATTTTGTCTGTTGCTTTACATTTACAGGTTATAGTGCCTGGCTGCCTTTTTATGGCGTTGAACTTATTCAATGTATTAGTTGAAGTTAACCACTAGATGGCAGGAGTTTACTTAAAATCAGTGCTGTATGGGCCTGTTCTGGACTGTTTTGCCGATGGAATGGAAAAATAACAGAATATAGTTGCCCTAGCACTTTCTAAATTTTTTTTTTTTAGTTCTTAAGCATATAAATGTTGGTTGTTTTAAAGGTTAAAAAGTTTTATTTTCGGTGTAATTTTTTCCTGTTGTTAGCCATTGTCACTAGATTCAATGTAGTTTTCTAGGCATGCCAATTTTTTTTTTTTTTGTACTTAAAGTGTTTTATTTTTGGGGAGTGGGCCTTTAGCACAGTGGCTAAGGTGTCATTTGGGGTCCCCCCACCCCATATCAAAGTGCATGGGCTCAAATTTTTGTGCTAATTCCTCTTCCAGCTTCCTGCTTAGCAGCAGCACCCTGTGGCCCAGGAGGTTGGGTCGCTGCTGCCCATGCTGGAAAGTCAGATGTAGCTCCAAGCTCCTGACTTAGACCTGGTCCAGGCCTGGGTGGCGTGGGCATTTGGGAGGAATGAACTAGCAAGTGTGAACCCTGTTTCCATTCCTCTGTTTCTCGAATAAATGAAAGACCTAACAATTTTGTATGGTGAAGACATGCAAAATCCTATTTTCTAGTTTTTTTTAATAGAGACATATACAGAACATTATATTTAGTTATTCTACCATTAAATAAAGCTTTAGAAATTCTTACTGCTACCCAGCTATTAGTACCTGTTAACCTTCCTGCATCCCTTCGTTTCAACTGTCCTTCTCCAGTTCTAACTTTCACGAGGTCATCTGCTTTTTCAGATTGTCCATAGAAGTGAGATCATGCAATCTTTGTCTTTCTGTTTTTGGCTTCTTTCACTTAGCATAATGATTTCCAGGTCCATTCCAGGGTTGCAGATGACAAAGCGTCAGCATTTTTATTGCTGGAGAGGAGGGGAGTGTGCGCCTTCTCATTCTAGCTGTCTTTCAAATCAAATAGAAACATAATGCTGAAAATAATAGATGAATAATAAAACAGATCAACATATGCATTTTTAGGTTCACATCAATTCCTCGGTTGTAATCCGGGAGGGGTGGGAGAGCCTAGGTTACAGCTGGCTAATCCGTGGTGCGGAGTCTGGGACTACCTTATTGCGGCATCTGACGACTTGAAGTGCTTCAGTTTAGTATCTGCTGTCTTAATTAAATGTAATCTAATGACCCATAAGTTTATATAATTTGATTTTATTAATGGACATGTTTAACAACTTGATTGCACAAAACTTGACATGAACCAACTCCAGCCCACCAGATTTCTTTTCTCTCGCTGAATTAAAGGCACCACACACAACTGGAGAGCAGCTTTTTAGTTTTCATGTTCTGTGTTTTCTGCAATATCAACTATGTTTCAAAAGGGCTTGTTTCTATTTTAGGGCCCTCTTGATTCCTACAAATCTCAGAGAATGTGGAGAGAAGTTAGACCCAAGGAGTGTTCCCACCTTAATAGTTCATTTTACTAATAGTCCATTGTATGGTTAGCATTGCTACGAAGTATCCGAGGAATTCACTAAAACACAGATTCATAGGGTCCACAGGCCAAAATTCTGGTTTGTGGGCAGTGGAAGCTGGGGATAAGTAGTTTGTACACAATAGGAACCAACACAGGTGGTTTTAATGTATACATTGTGGTGGGCGGCTGAAGGCACCAGCAGGAGTTTTTCTAACTGCTTACTTGTCAGGGCTGCTTTAATCAGTCCAAAAAGGTGTTTTGAAGTTAAACAGAATACACCCTTCACCATTAATCAGCAACGGTGCCCTATAGAAACTTCATGAACATCGGCCTCCCAACTATTGCTTTCTCACCACGAAACAGCTTTCTTTATTCCTGGATTTGTTATTGTAAGTATATAATTTATTTGTCCAATGAATGAAATAAGAATAGAAAAAGTCATTCTAAAATCAATTAGGTTTTGCAAAATAGGATACAAGCAAAAGTTTGAACTAAAAGTTGTGGAATTTACTATAGATACAGAGCTTCTTAGGAGTGGGTGCTTGGCACAACAGTGAAGACACCGCTTGGGACAGCCACTTCCTGTCCACTTCTGTTCTTACAGGTGGGAGGTAGCAGGTGGTCAGTAGGACCCGGATCCCTGCTGTTCCACATAGGAGGCCTGGATGGAGTTCCTGACTCCTGGCTTCAGCCTCGTCCAATCCGGTTTGTTTGAGCATCTGGGGAGTGAATCAGGAATGAAAAGATCTCTCTCTAATACATAGGAACAAATCAAAATTGCTTAAAACTTGGGAAAAACAAAGCAGACAAAAATTGCAAGTCCAAAATTAATTTGTCACATTGCATGGCACCTCTTTATAAATTCTTATACCTCTTAATAAGATGAAAAGGTAGAAAGTCCCAAAATATGATATGGAAGTAGCTTATACAAGAGACAGGTTCATCAGGAGAGAAAAGACATTATTTTGATATTAATAATATTTGACATTATTTGATATTTTGATATTTTGATATTAAGTTTAAACTAATGCAA
The DNA here is from genome assembly GCF_017591425.1 of Ochotona curzoniae. Classification (NCBI taxonomy): domain Eukaryota; kingdom Metazoa; phylum Chordata; class Mammalia; order Lagomorpha; family Ochotonidae; genus Ochotona; species Ochotona curzoniae. The sequence continues at coordinate 50,657,332 of NW_024466502.1, read as the reverse complement.
AATATTTAAAGCAGATATGTGTATTTAAAAATCTTTGCTCTCTGAACTTTTTCCCCTCCACACCCCATTTCCTGTAACAATGAACTGGCTGTCCTGACTATGCTGAGTAATATGGAGTGCACTGTGGTTGCTTATTTGTGGGGTTCTTCAGTAGACAGTGAGTACTTTGGGGTCACTGAAGCCTTTTATCCCACTTTGTATAACGTCATTCCTGGTCCATGATGGCCCGGTGAAATGCTTATAAAGATGTCAATCAGTCTGAATAGAGGAATGTGGAGACTTATAATATGCAAATGCATGGTTCACAAGAAGACTACTTGTAGAAAAATAAATGATCTGAGCTTTTAAAATGATCACCAGAGGGGTTGCTGTTTGGCCCGGGATTAATACGCTGGGTAAAATGCCCACATCGACATTGGAGTGCCTTCGTCTGATGCTTGGCTTTTGCTTCTAACTCCAGGTGCCTTTTAATGTCTCCCTGGGGACAGCAGGTGGATGGCACGTGGCTGTGTTCCTGTCACCTTCGTGGGAGTCCTGCGTTGAGTTCCTGGCTCCCAGACTTTGTTCTGGCCCAAGTCTGGTTGCTATGAGCAATTAGGGAGTGAACCAGAAGGTAAAAGCACCCCCCCTTGCCTCCGGAATAAATACATACAAAACTTGCAAACACTTAAGAAGCCCTGAGCTGGGATCACTATAGTTAACACACACACACACACACACACACACACACACACGGATAGGAGCTACCAGAAATTAGAAAAATGAATTCTTAATCATAGGAAATGAAAAAGCATCAACTCAAGAATTTGAGTTAACACTCATTTTTGCATCATGGCAAGAAGTTTTTTCCTTGAAAATTTTTAATAGGGGTAAACTAATTGAACCAATACCTAGTTCTCAGAGGCAACACTAAATGGATATTTAAATGAAGCACGAGAAAACACACAACTTGCAGACAGCTATATAATTTTGATTTTTATCAGTAAGCTGCTGCTTTTGTCTCCCTGGTTCTCATTGTTTTTGTCATCATGATTGGTTTATTCAGAAGTGTTTAGAAGGAGCATTAGAGCCATTTGTGAGAAGGCACTGTATAAATAATAAAATTCTCAGGAAATGGGTTGCTGTTTGTGGGTTCTGGAAAGAATCCATTACACTGAGATGTTCTCTAAAGTCACATTCTATTCTGTAGGTGATTTTCGACCAGCATGAGATCTAGGCTCTGGGGAAGTTAGTGTAGTTCAGTTAGCACGAGAATTAGTCCTGGAGATAGAAGTTTAGGACTAAACTCATCTAAAATCATCTAGTTAAGCCCACTCTTTAAATTTTTTTAAAAAACTTTTTTTTTTCTTTTTATTTTATGATACATTTCCAAGGCTTTGGGATTCCCCCTCTCAATTTCTTCCTCCCCACTGATTTCCCTTATATTATTACAATAGTATACTCCTTCAAAAACAGTCATTACTCCATCATTCTTCTATTTAAGTGTATCCTGACATCGTAGGTACGGACAATGGCAGAGAGGTCAACATCTCATTGTCACGACATACTCAAAAATTTCATTGGGAGTCCATCTTTGATTTGGAAGAAGATGTGCATATGGCAATGTATCTTCTTGGTATAATAGTCTATTACACAGTTCCTCTAGATGACTCCAGGTGCATGCATGTATACCGATGTATCCACTGATCTTGTGCTTTTTAAAAAAAGATTTATTTTTATTATTATTTTTATTGGAAAGGCAGATATACAGAGAAGAGGAGAGACAGAGAGGAAGATCTTCCGTCCGATGATTCACTCCCTAAGTGAGCACAACGGCGATGCTATGCCGATCCGAAGCCAGGAGCCTCTTCCGGGTCTCCCACGCGGGTGCAGGTTCCCAAAGCTTTGGGCCGTCCTCGACTGCTTTCCCGGGCCACAGGCAGGGAGCTGGAAGGGAAGTGGGGCTGCCGGGATAGAACCGGTGCCCATATGGGATCCCGGGGCGTGCAAGGGGAGGACCTTAACCACTTGTGCCACCGCGCCGGGCCCTGATCTTGTGCTTTGAGTGAAGGTCGCCTTACATCAGAGAGAACATATAATATTTGTCCTTTTGGGATTGGCTTATTTCGCTGAGCATAATGTTCTCTAGTTGGGACCATTTTGTTGCCAATGGTAGAATTTCATTGTTTTTAGTAATTTAGCCCACTACTATGGAATGCAAAGAGCCTCAGATGTATGTGGAACAGGAATTGTAAAGTATATGTAGGAAAAAACTGTCAGAGTTTGTCTTTAGAGGTAGGAAAGAGGAGGCAAGACATAAAATTGTGTAAGATGCTCTTACACAGGAAGATCTGGCTCTGGCTCTGAAGGGATACAGGTTGCAAGATCTCTCAGCTTCAGAAAGCAGCTCTGCTCCTCAGACGTGCTTGTCCGGAATTATTTAGATTAATAACAGATGGTTGAGTAGTTTGAATTTGTTGAACAAATGTTTGGGCTCTAAAATAAAAAAATAACTCTAGAATATTTAATGTAGGAGGATGTCAAGTAAATGATACCTCAGTGTGCATAAATTTGGTCAGATTTTTTTCCCTCCTTCTATTGGGTCCCTAGATCCTGAGGGATACAATGAGACAAACACTTTCTCTTTAATGCAAAATTTTCGTGAAACTCTCAAAATTCTGGATATGGTTTATTTTGTCAATGAATATATAAAGTTACAAAACAGTAGGTTTCATCATTTTTACATTTGTATAATTCATTCAAAAGAGTATCAAATATCACAAGATAAGCCTATTAATTTTATTGCTAGAATCAATTAAACCAGCAAGTAGTTGGAAAGCAGTGCTCTATGAAATCAGTGTGGAAAGTTCTTTGAGGACTTGAAAATCAGGAGCATGAGCATCTAGCATTGTTGGTTTGCATCATTTATTGATTTTGCTCTCAAGAAAAATAAGTGTTCGCTTAGGCAGCACAATATGGTAAAATGAGAACCATACAGAGAGGTTTGGCATGGTGCCTGTGCAAAGGCCACACACAAATTGGTGAAGCAGTCCATGTTTTTATATAATTTAAAAAAAATGCAAAGAAAAGAAAAACACACCAATGGAATTCAACTACCAGCAGAGACAATCTGTTACATTTAATATGATTCCCGAGTATGTTAACCAGAAGGGATTTCAAAAACTAAACCTAAGTGCAAAGTAAAAGAGCCTGAACTGAGTTCTTGGAGTAGTTGTTGAATAAACACCCTACTATGTTTGCATTTGGATTGAGGAGTATTTTAATAGCCTGGAATTTTGTTAATTGTGTTTCGCAAAACAAGAATGTTCTCTGTGTAAATGTGGAGACCCAAGGAAGTCAGACAAGGATAAAATGCCGACTGTGAAGCCGAGACAGTTACTCTGTTGAGTAAGACTCGTACAGTCAGAGTCACCGGTGCTGGGATTAAGTATCGTCTCTTTCCCACACAGACACGGACATGAGAGACTTAGAGTGGAAGTCACAGTATCCCATTAGTCATGTAGTAAGAGAGAGGTTAGCATGGAGAGTAGAAAGAATTTTGTAAGACTCAAAGCCATCAAATATTAGAACGGTTTATCAAAAGGGGTGCAGAGTTTTCTTGTTATAAGAGTTCTAAACGTGCTTTCTAGAACTTAATCATTACTTTCTCAAACAGCGTTTTCCTTTCCATCTATGAAAATTGATGGGGAAGTGTCTTCTTTTGAATTCTTGTTGTGCCATTCATATCATTTTAACATAAGACCTGTAACAACTTGGGATAATTCTTCATTTATGAACTTGTTTCCCTTTGCCATACCACAGTTCTCTGTAAGAGTATGTTTCATTTGTCAGTTACATTTAAGCGTCTAACTTAGTTCTGGTAAAAAATAGACAATCTACATTAAATAAATCCCGGGTGGCTTCTGTTCTGGCTACATTGGTCATCTCACTGTTTTGGGTCCAGGAACTGGATGTTTCTTGTGTTCATACTGCTTGCCTTCTTTTGTAATACGCTTCATTCATTCTCTGCATGTTGGTAGGACTCTTGTTAGTCTTTCGGGTCGAGCCTAAGTTTCAATTCCTTTGGAACCCTCAGAAGCTCAAAGGTTTATGTGATCATTCTTTTCTTTAAAACCTTAAAGCATTTATTTACCAAATCGGAGTATTTTAAAAAACATGAAGATGGGGTTGGAATGGTGATGCATGTTAAACCTCTGTTTGCAGTGCTGGCATCCCGTATTAACACTGGCTTCAACGACAGATGCTCCACTTCTTATCCAGCTCTCTGGTCAGGGCAAGCTTTAGAGGAGGGCCAGATGCTTGGGCCTCTGCACCCACATGAAAGACCCAGGAAGAAGTTTTTGGTTTTGGCTCAGCTCTGGCTACGGCAGCCGTTTTTGGGGAGTGAACCACTGGACAGAAGACCTCTGTGTCCTATCTCTCCTCTCACTGTAATTGCATTTCCAATGAAAATAAATAAGTCTTTTAAAAAAATGGGTGATCCATGATACGAATTCAGGTTGTAAGCGTATTAAAGACGGGAATCCTGCCTTCCTGTTCTTCCTTCTCCACTGTTTATCACAGTGCTTTACAGCAAATGATGGTTAGCGATAGAACAGATGAGAAGATGGCCACTCTGAATACTTCACTAGAACTTTCTGCCCAAGGCACCACTAACATGAAGGCTACTTTTAAAAATCTGCACAATAACGAAGAAACAGAGCCGATATTTCCAACACTGTAAAACTATTGTATAGTTCTCATCATTTATCTTGAACCCCTGGGGCCAGCTTGCTTGGGATTTAGAATTTTTCCTATTTATTATAGTATTTTGGATTGCTTTGCCCATAATTATTTCACAGTACGTGGATAAATAATAAAGACTGTAAATATCCTCTTGTGGTTTCAGATAAGCTTTTAATTTGGAAAGTGAGCTTTGGTAATCTGAATTGAGTTGACCATGAAGTTAATTTATTTGTCTAATGTTCAATCTGGGTCATTTTGTTGATTTTGTTAATTGACATAAATTTGAGATTTACTGTTTATAGTTAATTTCTGCGTAGAGATGCTGTTTTTTTCCAAGATGTTGTATTAATATAAATGTCACAAGAAGATTATACATCAGGATATCAGTATTTTGCAAAAAATCAAAACAAACAAACAAAAATAACAACAACAAAAAAAACCCAACAAAAACATCCCCCAAACAGCCATGGTTCTTACAGTTTAATTGATTCACATATAGTGGGTTGTTTATGTGACTTTTTTTGGTGAAAATTCTGACAAGAGTTTTTAAGGATCCTTATTCAATATTAACTAACTATTTAGACAGATGGAGCTTAAAAGACAACAGTCAGGGCCCAGTGCAACAGCCTAGCTGCTATATCCTCACCTTGCAACCTTGCATATGGGTGCCGGTTCATATCCTAGCAGCTAAACTCACCCAGCTCCCTGCTTGTGGCCTGGGAAAGCGGTAGAGGATGGCTCAAATCTTTGGGACATTGCACCCCTGTGGGAAACCCAAAAGAAGCTCCTGGCTCCTGGCTTCAGATTGGCTCAGCTTCCACTTGTGGAGTGAACCAGCAGACAAAATCTCTTTCTCTCTGTAAATCTGCCTTTCCAATAAATATAAATAAATCTTATGTAGAAGAAGGACAATTGGCATTTAAATGTGGAAATAAATTTTTAGTTGATTAATGTTTCAGGAACACACTACTGCTTTTCTTTTTTAAGAGTTCAAAGAGGATTTAGAAATTAACTGTTTTTTTCTATGATTTGAACTGTATATGGTGCTTATTTTTATTTTTTATTTTTGATTGCCAGCCTGTATTCTTCTTGGCTAGAGTTTATAATTACGGTTTTTCCTCTAGCATCCACAGCAATTTCTCTCAGCATGTATTTGAGTCAGGTTACTTGTTCATGAAAATGAAGTCACTGACACATGGCAGTAGTTAGTGCATTGTGAAATAAAATAGAACAATGAACTTTTGTAAAGTTAAAACATCAAACCACGCAGTTTTCGTGTTTTTACTTTTACTGTCAAATTTCTCCTAGAAATTGCTCTAAAATCTGTCTTGTTTTTTTTTTTTTCCAGTGGGCTGGCGTGGAGGCAGCAGGCTAATCCCTGTGTGGCACCAGCATCCCATATGAACGCTGGTTCAAGTCCTGGCTGTTGCACTTCTCATTCAGTTCCCTGCTGATGCTTGGGAAAATAAAATAAAATAGATATTTAAAAAAATCTGGTCTTTGAATATGGATTTATTTAAAATAGATAAAATATAATACATAAAACGTAAGGAGTGTGTCCCACAGAAGACAGTGACTTAGTTAATACTTGGACCAGAGGATCAACTGAGGAACTGGAGATGGTGGGGCAGAAGCAGACAGAGAAAAACCTTGGAATGATGGCGTGTATTAGTCTGTTCCTGCTGTTGTAACAGAACACTGTGGATTAGAAGATGTATTTTTTGCTTATTTTGTATTACTACTGTTTATATAATTGATAGGGATGCATGCCTATGTGGGTCTTCGATTAGGGTGGGGAGGGTCAAGGTATGGAGGAATATGGAAGGGATGAATGTTTCAATTTCTTTTTCTTTCCTGTGTCTGCAGCAGGAGAAAGGGAGAGGGCCAGTCCTTATTGTTAAACTACACCACCAGCTGGGTATGGGGCACATTCAATGACATCTTAGAGACTCTGATGCAGGGAACAGTGTTCCGAGCATGTTACTAGTATGATTTTGATAGTTTGGAGGTGTCATCGGTTTTGTTGCAACAGGTTGAGAAAATCTTTCCAAGGTCCATTGGCTAATCAATTCCATCTCAGTGTACATCCGTAGACTCAGAAACATGTTGCAAAGCTTGGCCAGGAGAATGGTCTGATCTGTTCTAACTTCTTCCTTGATGAGGCACTCAACATCCTCTGCTGTTCTATATGAGCTGGGTGTCATGTCCCCTGTGTGTATCTGGGTATGTTGTCCACTGCACAGGCAAGAGAAACTGAGGAGGCCCAGTTCTGACACATGTACTCCAAGGCTGGACCACATATAGTGTGATTTTCCTTGTGGCTGGGGTTTGAGTCCAGCCATTTAATTGCGGAGACCCCTGAGAAATCTCTTCTGAAGTGACCTCAGTTTTGACTCTTATGTGAGCCAGCTAATTCAGGGTCAGATTTTGTTCATTATCTATACCAATTAATGCACATACTGGTGGATGCAGTTGCCTGGTCAGTTTCTCTCATGTAAACTGATGGGTGCTATGGCCTAGCACAGCCCAACCTGCCACAGACCTGGTCTTTTTTATTTTTTTTAGTAAAAAATAATGAAAAAATATTGAAAACTGGGAGATGGAAAAGAAAAGGAACCTAATCTATTAATCTATTTCCTTAAGCAGAAAGGGATTTGGGAAAGATTCAGCCTTGTTAAGAACTGAGCCAAAGCTTAAGGAAAGGAAAAATCTAGTTAGATAATTTCTCCAGATGTGGCCAGAATATTTGGATAAGTGACAGTTAAATTTGACTGACATTATTGGTAGTTTTGGCTCTGTGGCCAAAATACTTAGTTCTAATTCTGGTAGACAAGGATCAGTCTAAACCATCTGTAGGACTTCGTGTTATAGGATTAGAGAAAATTTGCAACCAATGGGAGGCAGGAAGGAGAAGGAAATTTATCTTATTATCACTTCTTTTTCTTTTCTTCCCTAAACACAGAGAGAGAGAGAGAGAGAGAGAGAGAGAGAGAGAGAGACAGAGAATTTTGCATCTGCTGACTGACTCCCAAATAGCCACAAAGGCAGAAGTTCATGAGCCTGGAAGTCCTCCTCCAGGCCTTCTAAATAGGCAGTGGGGCCCAAGCAGTGAAATCTTCTTTCACCGCCTTCCTGAAGTCATCTCTCAGTGGCTTGGCACACGACTCCCTTCTTGCCATATACTCACATGATCGTTTCTCTGTATCTGCATGTTGATGGTGCCTCTTCCTCTTCTTGTAAGAATGCCAGTGTTACTGGATTAAGGTATTTCCTTTCTTACTTCAGTTGGGTGCCAGGGTTTTCACATATGATTTTGAGCAAGCACAATTCAGACTACAGTATGTATCTATCTATAATTATATGTATTTTATGATCTTTTATATTCATACAACACATGTACATATATAATTTTGAAAATAACATAGTGGCTGCCTTTCTTTCTAGGCAGAAAAATCAGTCATTGGGTGGCAGTTCCCCTCCCCCTTTTAAAAAGGTGTATTTATTTTTATTGGAAAGGCAGATTTACAGAGAGAAGGAGAGACAGAGATAAAGATATTTACCTTCTGGTTCACTCCCCAAATGGCTGCAGTGGCTGGAGCTGAGCTGATCCAAAGCTGGGAGCCAGGAGCTTCTTCTGTGTCTGTCATGTAGGTGTAGGGGCCCACGGACTTGGGGCAACATTTACTGCTTTCCCAGGTTGTAAGCAGAGAGCTGGATTGGAAGTTGGATGCAGCGACAGGAACCAGCGTTTCTATGGGATGCCAGCGCTTGCAGGTGGAACTGTTGCAGCTCAGTGTGCTATGTCACAAAGCCACACCCTATTCAATTTCATACCATAAAGTTACATCGCTGATCTTATAAAACAGCTTCATTATCTCATGTCACCTAGTTGTCTCGTATCAATTTAGTTCAGCAGCCGCATATGAAAGTTAGGAGAGAGCCAACACATTTCTCGTTAGACAACAGTTACTTAGTTACCCCTTGAGTCTTACAAAAGAACCTTCTATAGACAAGGTCTACTAGTTGTCTATATTACTGTGAACGAATAGGTCATGTTAGAATTAATAGTATGTTAAGTTAATTTTGTACTTTTCAGACATTTAGCCCTATGGGACATGAGCTTCATTTTTACCTTTCTTCCAAGTGCCATGATTTTAGCTGTGGTCTTTTTTAAAAGTAGAATCTGTTATTCACCAGTCACATGTCGTGTTCATTTCTCATTTGATTTACACGGTAGCCAATGCGCAGGTGCTAATGTTGAACTACGTAGACATGAAACTGGGCCAAGGTTACTTCCGCCCATGAGCAGCGGGTTGGGCTGGGGATGGAGCTCCGAGCACAGCATCTGATCTCTGCCGCTCTTCCCGGCTCTAGGACTGTGAATGTGATGATTGTGGTTCTCAGACACGATGAAGGAAATAAGACCTTGACTCATTGACCACAAAGAGCGAGGCTGGCTGAAGATAACTGTCTGGGAATCTGTAGCAAATTGTTCAGACTCCAAAATCGGCCTTTTCAGACATGAGACTAATTATGCGAACTGCTGGCATTATTCTGTAGTTAGTTCTGCCTTAAGTAGTGTAACTGCACAAAGAGTGGGTCAGCCTGCTCAGGTGGGGGCCTCCTCAAATGCAGGAGCAAATGAGTTGAAGGACTTGAATCTTGAGAAGGAAGCAACTCCATCTCATTGATCACGGAGCGTTAAAAGCTGCAGAGCAAGCTGGGTGTTCGCCTGAGGAACCACGATAGTACTGCGAGTTTCACAAACACACACACGTATCTACCCCTCGCTTGTGGAATGCACGGGACTGGCAGGCAGTACCCCCACTGCGTGAATAGTCAACAGTAGAAGAAATCTTCACGCACACCAGAGGTGAACGGCCATCCAGGTCACTCCTGTGCTGTTTCTTTGCTGCTCGTAACAGCCTTGGTAGAACCCTTCCAGGTCAGCAGGCAAACTAGGCATGGTGCTCATTGTGTTAACGTGTCTTTCTAAAACCAGTTTGCGATTTGGATAATGACATCGTTGACTTTTCACATGACCATGGATCTGCCAAGACTCTGATGATTGATAAAGCACAGGTGCAAGGAGAGAGTTTTGAATGTCTTCAACACAAAGAAATGCGTATGTATATATATGTACACACACTCTGTAAATATTATCTTCCACATATAAAAGAAAACGTGAAATTATTTTCTGTGCCTGCTTTATTTCACTTGGCATAATGATCTCCAGTTGTGTACATTTTTGTTAAAAATGCTTGGGTTTTTCCATTCTTTTTATGGCTGAATAATATTTCATTTTGTGTATATAACACACTTTCTTTATCCAATGTCAATTAATGGACACCTAGGTTAATTCTGCATCTCTGGTATTGTGAATTGATTTGTTAAGAGCATGTGGGTACAGGTAACTCTTTTATATGCTGGGTTCAATTCCTTTGCATATATTCTCAGAAGCAGGACTGTTGGGTCATATGGTAGACCCTTTATGTTTTTTATGAGTTTCTTTGTTTAAAAAATACATATTTTTAAGATTTTTTTTTATTGGAAAGGCAGATATACAGAGAGGAGGAGAGACAAGAAGAAGCTTTTGTCCAATGATTCACTCCCAAAGTGGCCGCGGTGGCTGGAGCTGAACCGCTCTGAAGCCAGGAGCCAGGAGCTTCCTCCAGGTCTCTCACGTGGGTGCAGGGTCCCAAAGTTTTGGGCTGCTTTCCCAGGCCAGAAGCAGGGAGCTGGATGGGAAGAGGGGTCGCTTGGATTAGAACCGGTGCCCATATAGGATCCCAGTGCGTTCAAGTCGAGAACTTTAACTGCTACGCTATTGCGCTGGGCCCTAAAAATATATTTTTAAAATATTAATTTATTTTAAAATATGTTTTATTAATTACATTGCATTATGTGACACAGTTTCATAGGCTCTGGGAATCTCCCCACCCCTCCCCAAACCCTCCCCCCATGGTGGATTCCTCCACCTTGTTGTTGTATCACATTTCAAATTCAGTCAAGATTCTTTCATTGCAAGAGTATACCAAGCAGAGAGTCCAGCATCTTATTGTCCAGGTAAATTCAACAGTTTCTTGGGGGAGACCATCTCTGGTCTGAAGGCAGAGCTTGGCAGAATATCATCCCGATCAATTTAAAGCCACCACATAACATCAACGACAATTTACAACATTATGGAATTAATTGACATGGTATTGAGTAACTAATATGTTAAAAAATGCAAGTTCTTAACCACATCCTGTGACTACTTCATTGACATTTCAATTTTAGTTTATACACAGAACCAGCTGCTATACAGCTTAAAAATATATTTTTAAAATAGTCATTTATTTTTACTTGAAAGAGTTAGAGAGAGAGAGAGAAGGAGAGTGAGTGGGAGAGACAGAGAGAGAGATTTTCCTTTTGCTAATTCACTCCCCAAATGGCTGCAATGGCCAGTACTGAGCTGGTTTGAAGCCAGGAACCAGGAGCTCCTGTGGATGCAGGGACCCTAGGACCTATAACAGCCTACACGGCTTTTCCAGGCTGTAAACAGGGAACTGAACAGAAATAGAGTAGCCAGGGCTCAAACTGGCAACCAAGTACCTATGCGTATATGGGATGCTGGCCTCTTAGGTGGAAGCTTAGTCTATGCCGTGGCACTGGTCTCCCCAAAATGTGTATATATTTTTAAAATATTATTTTTTAAAATGGAGGGAGGGAGGCGCACTTTCAAAATTGCTGCATTAAGGTTGAGCCAGCCTGAAGCCAGGAGCCAGGAACTCCATGCAGATCTTACAAGTGAATGGCAGAGACTCCGACGTTAGAGCTGCCATCTGCTGGTTTATGGGAGCACTAGCAATCACCTGACTTGGAAGTGGAGTAGCAGGACTTGGGGCTATGATATCCTCCCCACCACCCCAGCAGCTGCTGCTTAACCCGCTGCACCAGATCACCTCCCCCAAGGTGAGATTTATAAGTAAATCCGTATGTAGGAACTTTTAGTCAAAGCTCGGAGTCCAGCATAATTAACACCAGAGGTACAAAACAAACTTTCAGGAACTGTATCTAATCCACAGTACACTACTAAAACTAAATGTCATCCTATCTCTTTAATGATGACAGTACGAATTAAACTTTATGGACCTGTATCTAATATGCTGTTAAAATTAAATGTCATCCTACTTTTATTATTATGAAGGTGCAAAACTTAAAATGCTCATTAATTTTAAGGTTTTGTTATGCCTATTTTATATGGGACCACTCTAAATCTTTCAACTTCTAAACAGAACTTATATCCAAGACAAAATGAGATTGTTAAGAAATAAAACTTGAAGATGCCAGCGCAGGTGGTGATTTCTGGATGATCCCCTAAAGCACAGGCAGTGAAAGCAAACCTTTACAAAAGGGATTATATCAAACCATGAAGCTATTGCATAGCCGAGGAAACAACAATGCAAAGAGATAAAAAGAAATTGTATGATAAAATCTCTCTATCATAAAATTTAGGTTCTCACAGTGATAGTCAAGCAAGGCGAAGGCCGGTCTCTTGGATCCATGCAATCACTAATATCTTTTACATATGGCTACAGGTGGTAGTTAAAACAAGTGTATACTCTGATTTTACAGCTGAGTACAGCCCTATAGCATTTAAAAACATATAGACATAGTTTAACAACACAAATCACAGATCTCACATCAGTGAATGGATTTAAAGAAATGTGGTGGGAAGCTCTTGGAAATTATTTTCAGGATTTATAGGAACAAGTGTCTATGTATATAAGCTCTGTGGTTGATCGTGTTGATACCTGCGTTGGGATGAAAGTGGTGTATTTTTACTCTTCTGTGGTCATCTCTGATGGAAAAAGTCACATCATCTGTAAATTGCTCCACTCTCTTCTTTGGTCTTCTAATGGCCCCAGGAAGTTTTTGATTCCTTGTTGTGGCAGGTGGAAAGGGCTCAGGAAGGCTCTACCCCCCTGTCCATCAGCAGAGCAGCCATCCTCCTTCCGGCTCTTCTCTGATAAAAGGTTAAAGCCGCCCTTCTGCAAATCTCCTTGTTCTCTTTCAGATCCTTTAGAGCATCTTGTGACCTGTCTGGATTTTTCTGTTAATATTTTTCACGCCGAGAGTCACATTTTAGATTGTATGATTCTCCTGGATCTAAACCAAGTTTCTAAACTATGTCATATGTTAAGAACTGTAGCCAGAAGTTAAAACCTGGCAGTAAAAAACTTTGGATTCACTGCAGGTTTTCTGATGTTCCTTGGACTCACTCACTATGACCTCTTGAAGGGTGGGGACCTCTTTCTTGAGTTCCTAGGGATTTCAAAGTTGGAAGTCTTGGAAATACAAAACTGATGATGTAACACATTTGGAAAATGTATGGTTTCATTTTTACATGTGTGTCATTTGTGTATGTGAACTATATATGATGCCATGGTAAAATAATAATACATGCTAAGCAAAAAATACATACACATAACTGCAGTCACACTTTTGAATTTTTGGCTTTAAAACATGAAATATTTTATTCACATTACAGTTCCTTTTGCTACCCTCTGTGGGTTTCTGACTTGCAAACAAAAGAGCTTGCACAGGTGTGACTAAGAACCAGTTCAGTGCAACAGAGTAGAAGATGAGTGTCAAAGAGCCAGCGATGAGAATTCCTTTGAAAAGTAGATACTGTGCGGTTGTTCTGTTAGCTACTCATTCATTTTTATTAAAATGAATATTCACAGTAATCTTGCAAGGTAGCTGTTATTGTCTCTATTGGTATGATAAGTTTCAAATTAAATAAGTGGCCCAAGATTGCACAGTGTGATTGATTTGGTGTTTAAACAACTTAAGGGGCTGGTACAGTGGTACAGCTCCAACAGACTGACTAATCCGCCAGCTGAAAGTACTGGCATTCCATACGGGTGTTGTTTTTTATGTCTCGGTTGTTCCACTTCCCATCCAGCTTCTGCTTAAGGCCTGGAAAAGCAGTGGAGGAAGGCCCAACTCCTTGGGACCCTGCACCCACATGGGAGACTGGGAAAAAGCTCCTGGCTCCAGGTTTTGGATTGGCTCAACTCTGGTCATTGTGGCTACTTGGCGAGTGAAAGAGTAGATGGAAGATCTTTCTGTTTCTCCTTCTCTCTGAGAAGTCAGCCTTTCCAATAAAAATAAATCTTTGAAAAATAGCCAGCTTAGTTCTGCATAGCTCTATGCCCCATGCTCTTTCTGACTTTAACACACAAAAATGGAAGTTTCAAGTGAGATTCAAAGCAGGAATTTTCTTCTTTTTTTAAGGTCATCCACCAGCTCACTTATTTCCTTAGCCATTTGTGTCTATCCTGCTTAAAGTGGACCATGTATTGTCTCTTGGACATTTTCCCCCACCATGATTACTGATTCACTGAATTTTGTTAAACAGTTATTTTGCTTCTTAAATTGAAAAGTTTAAAGTAGCACAACCCTTTTGGAGTACAGTACGGAGTTTCCTCAGAAATCTGAAAAGAGATGTACCATATGACCCAGCCATCCCACCTCTGGGAATTTACTCAAAAGCAACGGAATCAGCATAAATGAAAGGCTTACATGTAGCCCTATATTTATTGCAGCTCACTTCACAATATCTAGGATATGGAATCAACCTAGACCTTCATCAGTTGGTGACTGGATAAAGAAAATAGGGTATATATACATTGTAGAATACTACTCAGTGACAAAAATGAATAAAATCCTCTTTCGCCAAAAAAAAAAAAAAATGGATGTAACCAAAAGCTATTGTGTTTAGTGAAATCAGTATTTCCTAATTTGTGTTAACTAATACACTGAGTATAAAAAATACAATGTATATGGGTAAAATTAACATTTTGACATTTGATTATTGCTTGCAGCCCCTGTCTGCACTCTTTTGGAAAAATGGCTTTGCTACTATTACAAACAGAAAGTATGTTATTGTAAATATTACAAGAAAAAATAAGAAAGAAATGAGGATGAAGGACAAGGTGGGACATAGTAATATGCTTTTAAATCTGCACATATGAAATACATAGACTTGCTCATTTTATATAAATAAAAAATTTTAAAAAATAAAAATGCTTACAGAATTAAAACTGTTTTTAAATAATTTTAGATTGGATTCTTTAAGTACAAATAAGATTGTACATGGAAGTTCTGACAGAACTTTGGCTAAAAAAAAAAATTCAAGTTAAATTTTGCCAAAGCAGGGCAAGAAACCAGACACTGGAAATTCTGAGCATTTAGTTAGAGGAATCGGGACTAGCATGAAAAGCCATACAATTTTAAGATATTTTCTCCTTTCAGTATTCTATGGGATTTCTGTCAAAGCTAAGAACGACAATGAAATCTCAGGTTTGTTTTGTTGATGAGATCTTCCAAGGAGGACGGATGAGGTACTGGATTTGGGGCACAATGGCAGAGAGCTGGTAAAGGTTTACAATTGAAAGTGGATATTAGCTTTCACCCAGTTTGGACTCTTTTCCTAGACTTTCTGTCTGTACGGCTAGAGAGAGTGCTGGGGTAGGCAGGTAATGTTACAAGGTGGCTTAAAAGATTTTACTCAAGGATGAGTGTTCGGCCTAGAGGTAAGACACTGGCTGAAATGAATCTGGTACCTATTACAGGGCATGGGTGCAATCCTGACAGCGGCTCTGGACTCCAGTTTTCTACTTATTCTGCTGAGAGGCTGTGGTGGTTACTTAAGTGGGCGGGTTCCTGCCTCACCTGTGGGGAGACCTGGCTCAAGGTTGTGGCTCTCAGATTTTGTCTCCCATGCAGCTCTGGTCATTGTGGGCAATTGAGTAAACCAGCAGATAGGAGATCTACCTCTGTATTTAAATGAATCGACCAGTTAATTAACAGTGTTGTAGGACACTTTATGCATGTTTTATAATAAATGTATCAAGTGGGTGGCATATTGATTGACACAGTGTCTTGATTGCGCAGCAGGACTGAGCCAACAGCAAAGTTTGCTGTTTCTGTTTTATGTGGGCAGTGGGTTAGCTGCAGCACTGCTTCCTAGTTCTTTGTCCTGTAATCCTGGCTGAAAGAATAGTCTCCTTAAGGGGCATGCTGTTCTTAGAACAATGGGAGATGACACACATCGCACTCCACTGGGAAAAAAACATCCTCTGACCAGGTCTAGTGATGAGTGGAAGAAAAAATATATATTGTCTCTTTGCATGGGGCAACAGTAATAAAATATACCTTAGACAAGGTTTACCGTAATCATTATACCGTAATCATTATGTAATCATCATTTATTTTATAGAAATAACAAGCAAGGCATAGAAAGGTTAGCTGAATTGCTCCAGGTCACACTACTGGTAAATAGCAGAGGCCAATTGGAAGCTCAAGCCTGACCCAAGGCCATTACTTCTGTCCAGACCAGAATACATTTCCTTCGTAGACGCCCATTCGTTTTTGCTGACATTTGCCTGGAGAATGACTTCCCCAATTTATTTCAACATAATGTCCACTATTTCCCTTTCTCATCTGTCAAATAATGGATTTAACACAAACTTTGAAAAGTACAGATATTCCACTCTTGGATGAAAGCTTTAAAAAATAAAATCTTTCAACACTAACACTAGAATGTAGCCCAATTACCGTTTGTCACAACTTTGTTCTGAATTCTATGTTTCCCTGCGCCGATTAAAAGCATTGTCCATAAGGAAAGTCAAGTGCAATTGTAAAAGTGGATGTGGGAACGTCTACAGAGTTTTGTGAGCAACTGCACGACGAGGAGTGTCTGTAACTGAAGTGATGATGTGCCTCTGACTTGCTTCCAGTCTAGTCCCCCAGGAGTCTCTTTCCCACAAGCCAACAGGGCCCCTGGCAGCTTCCAGAGCATGTGCTTGGCGCAGCTGCTCATCCTGTAGGCTTCTGGGGCTGCTAGGTCCTCAGCCTGACAGGCTTTATTCTTCTCATCACCCAGGGTTTATCTTGTGTTTTCAGGACTCCAACATGCATGCTTTTTTGTTCCAGAAAACATTTTCCATGTCCCAAAACCCCAGATATCACTTTGCTTAAACTCTTGCACTTCCTACTGTTTCATGATGGACAGATAATTTTAAAAGTTAAAATGGATTAAGTTAATTGCTTTTGCTAAAGATTTCTGGATAATGTGTGAGGTTGATGCATTCATTTATTCATTCATTCACTCACTCATTTAACAAATAGCTTTCAAATGCCTCTTAATTCCCTGGGATAACTGATTTGCCAAAGGTGATATAGTGACTCATATGGAGTAATGAGTTCAAGCTTGAAGTCTAGGATTGCTGGACTCCAACGCCAGTACCTTTAAACCCGATGTAGATATTCACAGGTAGAGGTTCCTGAGTACTATGTGATTTCGTTGTTGGATAGATATTAGTTTCGTCTCCCAATTACAGACTGCACAAAGTATTTTATAATGCCTTTTAAAGCTACCATTAACTTTTGTTTCCAAAATTTCCATTAAAACAAAATTTTTTTTCTATTAAAAGTAAAGAAATATTTTTTGGACATGTCTGTTTGGGTTGATTGTAATGTCCAGGGGAAGATTCAGGTTTCATTGGTACTAAGTTCATACAATTTTCAAAGCATGAATTTTAGTCAATTTAAATTACAAAGATAGGGCCTGACATAGTATCCTAGTGGCTAAAGTCCTTGCCTTGCATGCGTTGGGATTCTATATGGGCACTGGTTCTACTCCTAGGGGCTCCACTTCCCATCCAGCTCCCTGCCTGTACAGGCTTGGAAAAGCAGTTGAGGATGGCCCAAAGCCTTGGGAACCTGCACCTGTGTGTGGGAGACCTGGAAAAAAATTCCTTGTTCCTGGCTCCTGGCTTCAGATCGGCTCAGCACCGGCTGTTGCTGCTGCTTGAGGAGTGACCCAGCGGATGGAAGTTCTTGCTCTCTGTATCTCCTTCTCTCTGTATATCTGCCTTTCCAATAAAAATAAATAAATCTTTTAAAAAAATATCTTCAGTATAGAAAATCATAGCCATTTTCTCGAGCAATAGACGTTTAGATTTTTTGTTTTATTTATTTATTTTTATTTGAAAGACAGACTTACAGAGAGAAAAGAAAGATCCTCCATTTGCTTGTTCATTCCCCAAACAGTTGCAATGGACGAGGTTGAGCTGATCCGAAGGCAGGAGCCAGGAGCATCCTCTGTGTCTCCCACATGGGTACAGGCTGTCCTGTTGGGCCGTCTTCCTCTGCTTTCCCAGGCTATAAGCAGGGTGCTGGATCAGAAGTGGAGCAGCTGGGACACAAACCAGCACCCAAATGAGGATACTGCCTCTGCAAGGAGGAGGATTAGCCAGTTGAGTCGCAGCACTGGCCCCAGAGGTTTAGACTTTTTGCTCTAAGTTCTTTGAGACAATTTGTAAAAAATGTTTACATGAAAATGGTTTGGTGTTTCAACTTGACTTATTCCTACTGCCTAAAATTCTTTGCTGCTTCTGGTCAATAGAGGCTTTATTCAGTTCTAAGTGAGTCCAATTCTGGCCCCAATAATTTAAAAATGATTATCACTTGGTATTGATTTTAACTCATGAGAGTTTGTTTAAGTTAACTGTTTGGATTTCTTGCTCCTTTTCCCAGGAAATTAAAATACTTTACTAGGAATGATCTTTAGAGATATAAGTTTCTTTCAAAGTTAACAACAAAATTGGACCATGGAATTGGGTGGACAGTTTTCATTGTAAAAATAATTCTGGCGTGAATGTAATATCTTTTTTCAAATAGCGTGAAAAATAAAGAAAAGTTTTTTTTTTTTTCTTGAATCAATAATGCTGTCGCTAAAGGATTTGCTGGGGTTTTTGTGATTCAAACACTATGTTCAGAATAACATGACTCAGAATCAATCATATCAGTTTTTAAAAATCCTAAAATGACTAATCTTTGTAAAAGTGATATTTTTCGTATTTTCGAAAAAGTCATTTTTGAGTTGTTGATGCTACAGAAAAAATTGGAACACTGCTGGAAATTGTGTTATTTAGTGCAATATCATAACCATCCCAGCAGAGGGTCTCATTGCAATGTGCTGGAATTCTCTTTTCCTGAGAACATTTTCTCTCCATTGCCTCACATCTCTTAACTGACTTTGAAACTTGTAACATTTATCGATTTTTCTATATTAAGAAAGTAGGATGTAATCTCAGTCTTAAAAATCATCAGTTAGTTTTTGAAGAAATTGAAGTTTGGTCTTTTTTCACTTCCTTTTTCAACAGTCAGAAAGAGTAGACTCCCTTTGCAGACTTTCATGTTCTCCATTACAGAAATCCAATTTATTAAGGGGACATGATGAGAAGACATTTATGTAAATTATATTACATTATTTAGAGATCAGAAAAATTACATGGAAGCAGCTAATAGCATAATACTTCACTTATTACATGTTTCAGTTCTTTTTCAGCTAATTGTGCTAAATTCCAAAGCAATTATTTACTCCAACACCAAAGAAAAGCTAGAAGCTGTATGTTAGATGCTCAAAATAAGTAGGAGTACAAAAGATCCATTCATTTAGGCTGCCTTAATCATTATATAGACTCATCTTGTGATTGGTTTGACTCTAATTATGATGGATAATGGCATGGAATAGAAAAGAATTGCCTGAATTTAGGGCACTCTGTGTATACAATACTTAAGCTGTACTTAATCCCAGAGTTCGTGTTTAATGTTTTTGTCTAGGAGAATGTCTCCAGCAGAGAATAAACACTTCTGATAATTCTGGGTCCTGAAAACATATATCTATTTTTGGAGTCTCAAGCAGTTCTCTTATAATTATGATCATAGAGAATTTAAAAATCATATCCAATCACTATAAATTCTCACCAGAAGTACATTTATAGCACTATAATTTTTTGTTTTGTTTTAAGCTGTTTGAAGAGATAGTTCATATTCTACAAAGAAGCTGGCTCCTTTATTTGAAATTTTAGGTCCCTTGAATAAAGAGTAATATTCTGAGCCACGTGTTTCAAATGTCCCTTAAATTCTCCAGTGGCAAGCATATTTACAGTAACTCTGGCTCGTGACAAAGTTCTGCTTCTCCTTTGGTCTAACTCTCCTGTATTTCAGAGGTGAATCATGGGTAAACCTTTGATTTGTTTCAGTAAAAGCCACCCTCCATTTTCCTGACTGGTTTCCACAAAGGACCATAAGCTATGCATATCCAGACTATTTTACTTTACTTGATAAATTGTTTGCAGTAAGTGGAGTTAGATAATTCAGATTACTAATGCCTGAATGCTCTTCTAGTTCCAAGACTCTAGTCTTCCTAGATTTTAGAAACTGCACATTTTGATTATTTTCATGTTACAATATTTAGCTTTTTAAAATATTTATCTATGTTTGCTTTTCAAGAGAACTCAGACTCATGTCAACTAGCATCGTCTCCTTTGGCTTCTCAGCCTGCTGCTCGGCGTAGGGATCCTGACAATATCTGCTCCTCTGTAGCCCAAGCTGCCAGCTATGTAGTAAGGTGGCAAAGATCCCACACATGCCGTTCAACTAGAGTTCTTGTTGAAATTGGTGAATTTTGCTCCATCTCAACTACCTTACAGATTGTTTTTGGTAAATTTTCTGGAACTTTTAGATGGCTTAAGATAGAATGGTTTTCATTTTGAAGGACTCAGAAGATGTAGCGTGGAACATCAGGTCAAAAGTTTAGATGCTGCGGTGGAAACTAAACTATTAACTTCAGGGCTGATAAGCCATGTGACCTCTGGAAAAGCGAGCTGCACTCATTCATTTGTATGAAGGAAGTGATGTGGTTTGAATGCGTCTTCCCAAAGTTCATATGTTGAGATCTTAATGCCTAAATTCATGTTGTGATATTTGAAAGTGGAACCTTTGGGAGATAATTAGGATTATACAAGATCACGAGGCCTTGATGTTATCATGAGGGCCAATGATGGTGTTAGTGGTTTTAAAAGAAGGGAAAAAGAGATCTGAGTCACTTGTTGTGTCTCATCAAGTGATGCCCTCCACCATGCAGTCAGAAGAGCCTTAGAAGATGCTGAGAACATCCAAGTTCTAAGTGCTTGGACTCCCCAGCCTCCAGAACGCTAACAAATACATTTCTTTTCTTTGTAGGGTTACCTGGTTTCTGGTATTTTGTTACAAAAGTTGAAAGTGCACTACAAGAGGAATTAATATGAAATTCACAATTGCAGCTATGATTCATAAAAATAATGCATGCAAAAACCTTAACATGGTTAGATACACACTAAGCCCCCATTTTTACCTAGAAGAATACAAATGGTACAAAGCAATCTTGAAATTTACAAGTAAAAGTCTGGTCCTACATTCTGTAGGAAATGTTAATGATGAACAAGGCGGTATGGGTGCAGAAGAGCGCAGAGCGACTGCTGCAGGCATGCGGGCAGCCTCAGTTACCTCCGAATGCAGCAGGGAGGACATTGTCCCAAGTTTGAGGGCAGCCGTGCAGATGAAGGGTAGCATGCGGTATTTCATGATGTCTTTGTAACACTCTAAGTGGAGGTAACTATTACAGATTTGGACAAATGGGACGTGGAGACCCAGATTTGAAGCCAGATTTCATTTGCCCAGGAAGGAGGTAGAGAGAGTGGTGTTTCTCTGCTTGCTATGTCTCATGGGACCTCTAGCTTTAAGAGCGCAAGTTTTGGATGTTTGTTGGAGTGCTTTAATACTCCTTTTACCCTAAATCTGCATGATACTTTTTTCTTCTTCACTGAAAGGTCATGAAATTCCAATATGAAATTGAAATAGGATGTGTTATCCCCTTGAAGTTTCTTTAACATAGACACTCCTCCATTCCTTCTGAGATCCCAAAGGAATCCCATAAACTCATGTTTGAAGTTGTCATTTCTATTTCTGGGGGAAAAAATTTTTGTCATCAACAAAGCATGCTGCCGAAAGGCTGAGTTTTCGTTGAGAGAAAGGCTAATACAGCCTGAGTGTTTTCCATGGAGACCTTCTGGATTCAATTTTCCTCTTGTAAGGCTAATTGGTGTTTTACTATTGTGTCAAAGACATAATCTGGAGCTAGTGCAAGATGCTGCTGTTACTTTTGATCTCTCTCTTCAGGGTGCTGCTTACCGAGCTAACCATTTTGAGGATTTGATCTCAGGATGGTGGCAGCACTTGTCTGCTTTTGCTTTAGGTTTTACTGTCAATCCTCCAATTCCAGTCACGGGCTAGTATTTGCTTTGTCTGGTTTGGTGGTTGCTAAGACAGTCTACCTGTTAACTTTCTATTTTAAAGTTGTATTTATACAAAGCTTCCCTCATCTGCTATTGTAATGTTCTTGTTAACATGTGAAATTTCACTCTGGTGTCTCTGGCATTGGTGTAGGCATTCTGGAGGCGGCTGTGAGATGTGCAGTGCCAGATACATATCATGTCATTTCATTCCACTGCACACAAAGGCGGACTCTCCCGTGGAACCAAGTGAAGTCATAAAGGATTCCTGGAAGTCTCACTAATACCATTGACATTTTTGGATGGAATTGTGTAGACTTGGAGAATGGAAATACAGCTGCATTTTCAATGATCTAAAAAACTAATCTTTACATACCAATGATAGCAAAATAAGTTGAGCATTTAATATAGTTTTTGATTATATACTATTTTATGGAACTTAATCATTTTGCTTAATTGGTACAGTGAAGAGAAGCTTGTTTACCAAGAATGTGAGAATAAATGCATCCTGTTCAAGGATTAGAATCTTCATAAATGTGTGGCCTTAAGCCAAAGAACTTTTCTGAATCTGTTTTTCCTCTATGAAATGGGGTAATATTATCTACTTCCTCTGATTTTTGTGAGGCATCAATAAGGTGTGTATAATATATAAAGTACTCTAATAAAGCATGTTAGTTTTATGATGTATACTATCTAAGAATAATAAAATCTCATATTTGAAATGATAGGAGAAGATGTCCAATTTTGGCATCTTTTCCCTCTAGCATTTGAAAATAGCTGTGCCGTCTCTGGTCATTTCCAGTAATGGATTCACGCCATTTAGGAGGCAAGACATTCCATGTTTAGAAAATGTCTCAGATTGTGCTCTCCACGAAACAGACTCAGCAGGGAAACCTAGGGTGCAGGGTGTTTATCAGGGAGTGTCTTCAGCGTGAACACCTCCATAAGAGAGAGTAAAAGGCAGAACTGGCAGAGGGAGAGGTCCAACCACCACACATTATCGATGAAGGATTCAGCTGAACTTGCTGGGCTTGCGCTTGCAATGGTCTCTCAGGTGACCCTACGTTTGGGTTGGAAGGTTAGATCTTGATCAGCCCTGAAACTGACCTCTACGGAAAGAGGCGCTGGGAGAAACAGCATGGGAGATCAGGGATTCTGTTTTGGACTTACTGAGTATGAATCACTTTCAAGACATTCACATGAAAATATTAGGGAGACATTTAAACATATATCTGAAGATTCAAAGTGAAGTTTACACTAAATGAATGATTTGATGTTTTTTGTAATAATTAAATGAAAGTGCTATGGGTAAGATTATGAAAAGAGAGAATAAATAATAGAGAAAAGAAACCAATTCTGATAAGCATATTTAGTTTTATTTGATCATCAAATAATCACTTATAAAAATCTTTTGGTTTCCAGTATTCAAAACTGAGGAGATTCCACATAATCCAACTTTACTCTTGAAAAACTGGAAGGTCTAACAATATTTATTTTGTATTGCTTCATATCAAACACCAACTGGGCCTGAGCTTCTCCTTCAGATACTAGATATTTTCATGAGAGAGTTTTTAACTGGTCTGCTTTGCTCTATTAGATTGGATTTTTCACACTGTAAGGTGTGTATGACTACTGACTTGTGAGATTTGAATAGTATAGAAAAGCTAGCATAAGAAGGGAAACCTGAAGGGAAGCCATAAAGAATAGGCCAGAGACAAAGGTGAGACCACAGGCACACGTGGTCAGCTGTGTGGAACTCTTTAGAGAGGTGATATCCGCTACTCACAGGAAAAATGGAGCAATCAGACGGAAGCCAGACTGGAGTAGATTAAGGAGTGGATGAAGGTGGGGAAACGGAAGAAAGTATGAGCATAGCACCTTTGAGAACTCTTCATTGACTCATAGGTCATATAGTAGCATCATTCATTTTCTTCAAGAAGGTTCTTGCTTTTCTTTTTCATTTCTTCAGCAACACATAAGACCTTCCACAGCATGTTATTTAACTTCATGGTGTTGTAAATTTGTATTTTTTTTTCCTGTTGTTGATTTTGTTTTGTGGCTTTTTATTTAAGGGATGTCTAGCAACTGTGTGTGCAAGGGTACAATGCAGTAAGCATCTACCTCCAGATCAAAGATGGACTTCCAATGAAACTGTTAAATACATCCTGACAATAGGATGCTAGACTCTCTGCCATTGTCCATGCCTGCAATGATGGACTTATGACTGCTTATGAAGAACTATGCAATTGTAATAATATAGAGGAAATCAGTGGGGGGAGGGTTAATGGGGGAAGGGTAAGGAAAGCCCCAGAACCTATGGAACTGTACCATAAAATAATAATAATAATAAATGGAAAAATGATTTCTCATTGAAGGACATTTATATTCTAATTCTTCATTATTGAAAATGCCAAAATGTATTACCATTTTATAAATGTGTGTATATCCAGATACATGTACACACATGATTTTGCATTACTAGACTACACCTTTAAAAGTGGTAATGTTTGGCACTTTGGAAATTTTCCTTCTGATCAGCAGTTCAATATTAGGGCTGCCTATATTATATTTAGCATTCAGTGTTGCCTTAATTCTTGGAGAACCATCTCCCAGGCTTTTCTTTTTGAAGGCAATATAATGTAGCAGGGATTGGAAGCTGGAAGCTGAATACTTCATTGCCTGTTTATAAAATTGCCTGAGCCGAATGCATGGGAAAATCCATGATCTATAAAAGATAAAATATGCTATATACATCCAGGTTGGACCTTAACCATTACGCTATCGTGCTGGGCCCGACACCCAGGTTGGAGACCTGGGTGGTTCTTAATTCATGAGTTTCCCTTGGCCTGGACTTGGCTGTCATGGACGATCAAGAAGTGAACAAGCGGATAGAAAACCTTCCTACTTGTATCTTTCTTTCTGTTGTCTGCTTTTTAAATAAATAAATATTTTAGAAAAGATGAATATCCTAAGCCGCTGTTTGCTGAAAGTCCATGGAATTTGGACAGCCAAGATGAGAAATGGCAGTGTGTGGCTTCTATTAGCTCACCAGCAACAACCAGCTTTGGTGAAAAAAAACCTCCTCATCTACTCAGAATAAATGCAATACAGAATGTTGTACAATATTTTCTATTACTGACATTTCTGTATCAGTTTCTTTTAGCAATCTAGCTGTTAATAGATTCCTTTTTTAAAAGTTTTGCTTGTGATGAATTTAGTTTGACAATCGTATGCTTAAAATTTTTTATTTTTGTTGTATTTGAAAGGGAGATAGAGAAATCATCTGGGGTTCATTCTTCAAATGTCCTCAACAGTCACAGGTAGGCTGAAACCAAAACCATGAGCCATAAACTCCAGTAAACGTCTCCCACATGGGTGGTGGAAACTCAAGTACAGGGGTTGCCCTCTAGTGCTTCCAAGGCACATTGGTAGAGAGCTGGGTCAGAAGTGAAGTAGTCAGCACTCAAAGTGGCAGTCAATGTAAGATGCAAAGATCTGAAACGTGGCGCAACTTGCTGTATCATCACACCGTTCTCTTTTCTTTCACTCAGTATGCATAAATGGTCTGTTTGTGAAACACTATGTTAGGTATCAAAGATGCAGCAGAGAAAACATCATGAAGCTATGTTTGTAAGGGAGGAAAGATATTTTTTAAAATATTGAATTATAGTTGATGTGTTTTAAAAGATAATTTTGCAGCAAATACAGCTTTGGAAATTCTAATTGGTTAGATTCCTGGTTCTAGAATCAGGCACCAGTCTGGACCAAAGATGGTTCAGAATGCTCTGCCCCACCACCATGGAAGATTCTAGTTACTGAAGGACAAAGTGAGTGTCATACAGAAAACATAAGTGAGGTTCAAAGACAGCCTGAATGGCTACAGCTCTCATCTGTCTCGTCTAAACACCAGTTGCTTGTGCTCGGCTGAGACTCACAATGAGACTCACTACTTGTCACAATGAAATTTGCAATCTTTTACATGTCATCTTGGGTTACAGTTCAGAGAAGCTCTCAGGTCAAATTTAAAGCATGTACAGAAGCAGCTTTAGGGTAAACTTGATTATTTAATAAATACATGCTACAAAATAGAAATACAAAATCTAAGTAAATGAGTAAAACAGGAAGAACTATGTCATCTGAGAAAGTGATAGGAGACCTAGAGAATGAGTCAGAATTACTTGGACAGAGATACAATGATCATAGGAACTTTATCGGATAGTGTTAACAGAAAGTACAAAGACTTCAAGACCTAAAGGAATACAGCTGATTCCAGAAATAAGAATGGCTATCGAGGCCCATACTTGAGCAAACAGAGTGAGTTTGAAATGTCACACAGAGGTCAGATGGACCAGAACTTTGT
Organism: Ochotona curzoniae; assembly: GCF_017591425.1. Taxonomy (NCBI): domain Eukaryota; kingdom Metazoa; phylum Chordata; class Mammalia; order Lagomorpha; family Ochotonidae; genus Ochotona; species Ochotona curzoniae. Next base: position 50,631,076 of record NW_024466502.1, on the reverse strand, counting down.
AGTCAAGTTGAATTTAATCCTGTTTCAATTGAAAGAATTTTTGGACTTATCCTATTGTAGCAGTGTACCTATGAGATGGAATTTAATATAACAAATACATTCATGCAAAGAAGCTAAATTACTAAAATACTAACCTTACCTTTTTTTTTCCTTTTGGAGAGATCTGTTTTCAATCATGAATGCTTCAAATAATTCAGAATCTCTCTTCTGACCAAGGGAACTGAGAGCTACTAAATAATGTTGGTTTAAGGCAATGAGATTATGATGATGTGTTGTGCAGCAAAAGAAAACTAAGACCACAGCAAAGTTATGCTGGGTCTGGTCTGGGGTGCCCTCACCCTACACAGCTCACATGTAGTAAGAGGAATCTGGACTCAAAGGTGAGTAGGCACATTTGCAAATGGATTCCCATGAAAGAAAGGTGATTAGCTGCAGTAAACATTGCAGAATCCAGGAAGAAATTAAAGCATTTTTTTTGATAAACTGTGAAAGTGGTGACCGTATTTGGGGTTGTTCTTTTATTAATGTTTCTATGAATTTATTATCTAGATTGTGTTACTTTATGTTTTTACCTAAAACAAATTCAAGTGCAGCACAGAGATTAATTTCATAATATGTAGGTCAGAATTATTGGAATAATTCCTTTTGCTAATTTTGTTAAAATATTTCAATTTTTAACTGGTGAGAAATAAATAATTTTCAAAACTTTTTAATATGGGAGGGGTGGGGGGGATCCCCAGCGCCTATAAAACTGTACTACATAATATAATGTAAGCAACAAAAAAAAAAACAAAAAAACAAAAAACTTTTTAAAACAAATTCATTATCAAAGTTTGAATAACCAGAAATATATTTATTTCAGGAGAAATACATTTAATAAGGAATCTGAATGCATAAAGTACTTTTTACAGATTTAATATGGATGAACAAGTGAGAAGACACATTGATCTCGGCCACAGGAGGTTGTGAGGAAAAACAGGGAAGAACCACGTTTTCTAGGGGACTGACTGACAGAAATTGTCAGTGGAGAACTTCTTGTGACAATAAGAAAGAGAACGGGCAGGCTGTTGTGGTTGGCTACATGGTGCAGTCCGCTGCTGGCTCTCAAGTCAAGACCTACAAGCCACGTTGCCTCTTTTTCCTGCTTCACTCCCCCTCACTCACTCTCCCTGCCCAGAGTGCCTAGTTGACTCTGTAAAGATGTACAGCTGCTCTCTGTTCCACTGCTACTACAAGCAACCAAAGCCTGATTTAGGGCTTTCTGCAAGACAGGAAGCAGAGCCCCTGCATCCTGAGATTACAGAGTTTTGGGCATAAACCCGGAGCTGTACTTTATACGTGATCTCAGTTTCTTGGAAGGGGTAGAGGGCAGGAGAGGAGCAAGCAAAGGCTATAGCCCACAAAACTGTCCAGAACCAATTTGAGGAGTTCCCTCTATACCTCCCAAGTCACAGTTTTGTAGCTTCAGGCACAAACTCCGATCATACCCTTACATGCACTAAGAGAACTGGAGGACATTTTACCTGTGCCTTGTTGAACCGGGACAGTTCAACAAGTTAAAATAGCTTCCTCCTCTTCCTCCTTCTCTTCTTATTTCTCTTCTCTTCTTCTCCTAAACAGATTGTTATTTTTTTTTGAAAAGCACACACACACACAGAAATTGTCCATCTGTTGATTTACTCTCAAATGGCTCCAACAGTTCAAATTGCGACATGCCAATTCCAGGAGCCTGAACTTCACCTGTGGTACCAGGTGTCCTGTGCAGGTTCCGATGGACTGCCATATTCTCCATGTGCACCTGGATATGCTGTCCACTGCTCCATCTCAGCCGCTGAGGAGGCTCAGTTCTGACACATGCACTCCACGGTCAGACCATTGAACCTGCAATTCTCTCCATGGTTGGGGTTCTGAATCCAGCAGTTCGATTGGGGAGATCCCCCAAAGAATCTTTGAAGTAATCCCAGACCTGATTCTTGTGTGTGAATGCCTTTACAGGGTCTGGCACAGTCTGTTGCCCTAATCAGCCTATGCCTATGCTGGTGGTTGCAATTGCTGAGTCAGTTCTGCCCCCAGCCCTTTCTTCCACATGAACCAGTTTGATTCTACCCAGCACACACTTGGCCCTCACAGAAGCCAGTGGGAGCTGCAGCCTAGTCGGAGCAACCCGCAATAACCCCCACCAGGCTGGCCCCCTGCCCTGGTTCTTGTGCTTGACAGTATGTATAGCAGACTTATTCAGTCTGTCCCACATCCCATTCAGCTCTCATACATGTCAATGGGTACTGAAGCCTAGTTCAACCCAACCAGCCCTGCTATCCAGCCCACACAAATACTGGCAGGTGCCATTTTGTCTAGCCACTGCTGCCCCAGTTCTGGTTTTCATGCTCTGTAGTCGTAGTGATAAGCCAAGAGGGAGGTGCCCACTATTTCCCTACTGGACCAACTCCCACTCCCGGATCATGCACTTTTCAGGTGGTTCTGCAGTTTAAGTTGACAGAATTAACCCCCAGTGCCAGCATCTGCCAGTTGATGCTGCAGGAAAGCCCAACCAACTCACATCCACTCTGATTTATGCTTGCCCCAGGTGGAACAGTCAGTCTAGCCTGGCCTTCCCCAGATCTAGCTCAAAAGAGGCCCACAAGGTGTTGTAGCCCTGCCTTGTCTGGTCTATCCCTATCCCAAGTGATGCTTTCCAGTGGGAGTGGTGGTCCAGCAGGGGAGCATTCCACAATCCTCCTTACCAGCTTTGACCCCTTTCTCTCTGGTTCTCAGGTGTGCTTTTGGGGTGCTGAGGTCCAGTCTTGCATGGCCTGCCTCACCTCGGCATTTGCCAGTGGGTGCTGTAGCCTGGCCTGTCCTGGCCCACCCCTAATTCCTGATGATGCTGGTAAGGATTTCAACCCAGCCCAACTCAGCTGGCACCCAGTCCCAGTCGTAATGTGTACTGGTATGTGTTGCGACCGAATGTGGCCAGACCCACACTCTATTCTGGTGCTCAGATTTGTCAGCGATTTATATGAACAGGTTCAGCCTCATCTGCCCCCGACCCATGCCAAATGTATGCCATTGGGTACTGTTCCCTGGCCTGGACTGGGCTGCTCCCTTTCATGGTTCTTGCGCTCACCTGCAGGGACTGTGTCCTGCCGGAGGAGTTTCCCAAGCTCCTCCATCAGAACCTCTCCCAATGTCATGTCTTGTGCACATCGGTGTGTCCATGGGCCAGCTCTACACAGTCCACCTCCTGTCCTGGCAAGAACATTGGCTTTTCCTGACTGGCCTTCAACCCATTCTGGTCCTTACTGTTGGATGTTTCAGCCCAGCCAAGGCTTGTCCATATCCAGACATGGCTTACATATGGCTCAGTAGGGGCAGAGACCTTGCCTAATCTGTCTTACATTTACCCTGGTCCTCCAGAGTCAGAGATATTGTGCCCAACAGCCCATCTCAGGACTCCCATGTGGGCTGGTGAATCAGTGTGACCCAAACAAATCTTACTGAATCTCCCCTCCAAACCACCAGGTCTCAGTCCTCACACTTGCCAGAAGTTCAGTGACCCTGTCACTGGGAGTCACACTGATTCATCCCTCACCTACACTCACATTGGCCTCATCCATGGATGTCCCCAGGCAGTAATCACATACCCCATAAACTCTAGAGCTTGCTGCCGGGCAGTCAGCTGGCAGAGCCTAGTGCCATTTGGCCCACTGGCAGCCCCAAAGCTCAGGGCTGCTCACGGCATGGTGATGATGTCCATGGCCAGAGTCCCAAGCATTGGGTTCGACCTGCCTCGGGTACTCTCTGCAGCTGCCTCGCTGCTGAGGGCTCCTTTTACCTGAGCCCTGCAGTTGAACACCCAACCCCTGTATTCCTCCTGCCACATGCGCCCCCCTGTTTCTCATACAACAGTTAAAAGAACTGAATGAGTTTCTGGACCTGCTGTTGCTGATTAACAAAAATGTATCATCAACCAGATCTGCCTGGTTGCCATGGCAGCAAGGCAGTCTGATTAATCCATTTCCTCAATACAAGTAAATACCATTGACTAAGTACAAGTAAATACCATTGACTAAGTAAACAGTAAAAAAAAAATCATTTAAAAAATGTTCACATTATTCTGTTTCTTCGCTTTCATTCTGTTCTCACAAAGACAGACTGTTCCAGCAGTCTTTATAAAGAATTATGGAGAATATGTGGGTGCTGATAGTTTCTTGTGCAACTAGACCTTTGAGCCTTGGAATTTCATGCAGGGGGCCAAATTCCTTGGTGAAACCCACCCTCCTGTGTTGTTTACTGTGGCCTACATCCTCTCCTTTCTCCAAAATATGCAAGTTTATGATGCACTCACAAAGCTCTTGTGACTTCTCCAGCCAACTAAAGCCAGATGGACTATTCACTGTAACACATGTCCTTTTGTGAGATTTTTACATTCCAGTGAAAATGGGAAATTAAGAGGTGTTGGAGGAAGGAAGGGTATAGATTTCGATAGAAATTAAATAAAATCTGGTGAGGTTAGACCTCGCTGAAAACCAATTCATTATCTCCAGAGCATAATGAAGAGCAGAAAGTACAACTATCCAGAAATCCTCTGAATTTCATTGGTTGTCTACTGACGATTAGCAACTTAACTGATTTAGAAATATCAAAGTACAAAGTATTAGAATACCTGCTTTTAGTAGTCAGTATTACTGCTATTAAAAAATACACAAATTGTGTTAAAAAACAAAACCTTGTCTTTATGTTTGCAGTTCATTTATACCCAGACATAGAGATTAATTAGTACCTTTTTCTAAAGCCATTTTGAAGCTTTAGTGAGACTAGTGTGTGATAGAAAAGTGACTTGGGAACCCAATGAGTGAATCCAACTCTTTTTTTTTAAAGATTTATTTTATTTTATTTTTTTTAATCGGAAAGACAGATCTACAGAAAGAAGGGCAAAAAGAAAAATCTTATGTCTGCAGTTTCACTCCCCAAGTTGCCACAATGGCTTGAGTTGTGCCAATCCAAAGCCAGGAGCTAGGAGCTTCTTTTGGGTCTCCCACGTGGGTGCAGGGTTCTGAGGCTTTGGGCTGTCCTCTATTACTTTCTCAAGCTACAGGTAGGGAGCTGACAGGGAAGGGGAGCAGCCAAGGTACAAACCGGCACCCATATGGGATCCTAGTTGATGCAAGGCAAGGATTTAGTGAGATTTAGCCAGCAGGTGTCTGCGCCAGGCCATGAATCTTACTCTTCAGTTCCTCCTAACTGATTTGAAGGTGAGGCTGTTACACATAGTTTTGTGGAGTTGAAGCCTAACCATTTTTTTTCTCTGTAGTTCTCTGGAACAGCTAACTCAGAATACAATGTACCATTAATGGCGCTTTTTGAGGGAGAGGATGTTGTGATGCATTGGGTTAAGCTACTGCTTAACATGCCTGCATCCCATAGTGGAGTAACTAAATGTCCACCTCCACTTCTGACCCAATTTCCTGATTTCTGCCCCTCAGGTGGGAGACTTGCTTGGAGTTTTAAATTCTGACTTTGTTCTGGTCCACCCAAGGTGGTTGTGAACATCTGGGCAGTGTTTCTGTTTGTCTCTGTCACTCTGCTTTTCAAGTAAAAAAGGGACAATATGGTTCTTTGGGAAGGGGAATGTGAATATTCAGTGCCCTGGGTCTATGTAGTGTCTTCGCTGTCTCTGATTTTACAGTTATCGCTGTCGCTGACTCAGATGTGAGCAGGGAATAGTTTTCAGTTAAAATAAAACAACTAACATATTCGAGAATTAATTCAGGTCTGTGAGATTAAGCTCTTTCCTGTTAAGTAATCACTACAGTGGCTTTCAGACTATGGAGTCTTACTGTTCCACACAAGTTACTGATCCATATCAGATCTTTTGAGATTTAAGCACCATGCTGTTTGAGGTTGAACTCAAAAAAATTTATGTTGATTCAAAATGGTTTTGGAATCTATACAGTTTTTTTATAGTATGCAATTTTAGAGACCTGTTATACAAAATTTTTGACACTTACTCTGTAGTAGAAATATCCATTTCATGAATTCATCTTAAGAGTTTGGAAACTTTTCTGCTAAGAGTCCTTCAGCCTATTTTCCGCTACTGATTTTTTTTCCCTTTTTGGTTTAATGAAAGTGAATGAATTCCTTTAGACCCTGAAACTAACTTCCCTATATCCAGAGATTATCTAATCAGTTTTTCAGCAAACTTTGGAACCAAATTAACTCGGGACAGAGTGACTAATGCTATCTCTCTCTGGAGTCATCCACTGGCTCCTAATTTACTGATCAGTTGCAAAAAGTTTTGGCAATGAACAGAAACTAGGATAAACATGTGTTATTAAGAAAAACACACTAGGGACCATTTTGGTGTCTAACGTAAGTCAGAGGGAGCCTCAGTCTTCTATTTTCTTCCAAAAGACATGGCATTACGCTATAATTTATGTGCCAGTAAAACTCACCATTTTTATTTATGTAAATCCTGCTTACTAAGTTTAAGATGTAGCCTGAACACTGGACTGCAAAAAATTTTCAACAAACTCTTTTTGGAAAATAACTGAAGAAAGAAATCTCAAGAATGTTCACTTAGAGCCTGAGTTGGGACCACATATGTAACTAGGAGCAATATTATTGGGAGAAAACAAAAAAAGTAATAGCCGCAGATTGATCTACTTCCAATTTTATGCATGAGAAGAAATTCAATCTGTGCTCCAGAAGGCATTTTAAATAGGCATAAGATTTTTTTTCCCACCAGACATTTTCATATATGTGCTGAGTTAATGCTGCAAATATTTGAAATAACAGAGAAATGCTATAGATAGGTGAACTTATTAGAATGGCTTATCTCTGTTTCCAAATAATCATGACTCATAATCTTGTACATAAAGGCATGCACACACACATATTTTACAAACAGGAGTATTTTGTTAGACATAAAACACATTGCAAATAATGTGACAGAGATAGCAATTTGTTAAGAATGATGAAACAGCAAAGAGCACATAAACAAAAATTGGATGAAACTGATTACATTTATCATGCAGAATGAACTTGTGAAATAATTGTATAATTTGATAACAGAATCATTTACCTAAACAAAACTTCCTAGATTCCCGTGTCTAGAAACAAAAAAATGGGTGGTAGAAAAAATTAAATTGATTAATATTTATGACCTGAAACGGAGGTGACAACTCTGGGACCTGGCATATGTATGCTGAGTATCTGATGCAGTAGCTCTTGGTCTCTCATGTGTATGTTGTGTGAGAGCATGGCTATGTGTATGTGAATCAGTCACTTCAGGTATTTTCATGTTACACACGTTAATTTGGAACCTAATTGCAAATGTTTATCTTCAAGGGTTGGAGCAATGAACTTTGTGAATTTATTCAGTTTAACTCAAGCTTGGGAAAGTTGTCAAATTAGTCCGCATTTAATCATAGTTCTTTTCTCACCATTTCCTATCTATAGGGCTTTTTTCTTCTTCAAAGTTCTGCTTCTGCTGGGCAAAGACGGGTCACACAGAACAAGACTGTCCTGGAGCAACTGTTTTGAACGCTTGTTTCAGAACTAGGTTTTGTTGTGCTGTATTTATTCGCATGCTGCCATTCTGAATTTCTTTCTTTTTTTTTTTTTTGCTTTCCTTTTCACTTTATGTTCAAAGAATTTTAGTGAATTTTTATAATATTTCAATGAATTTTAATGGAAATATGTATAAAGAAAGAATCACTTTTCATCGCTCCCATTTCTTCAATTCCTATTTTCCTACCAGCACTTATTATTTACATTTTAGTGTGTGTCTTCTTAGTCCTTAATGCACATACACATTTAAGAAAATGTTTATTTACTTATATTGGAAAGGCAGAACTTGCCACTGTATGCTTGTTTTTGGTGAAAAGGGTCCATCTTTCTCTGTTTTCCCAGGCCACAAACAAGGAGCTGGATGGAAGTGAGCAGCCGGGATATGAACCAGCACCCATCAGGGATACCATGCTTGGAGGTGGAGGGTTATCCAGTTGAGCCATCGTACTAGAGACAGATTTGCTATGTGATCCAGAAATCTCAGTACTAAGCATACATCTAAAAACATAAGCACATTTTATCAAAGAAATACCTGCAACGCTATATAAACAGGTGCATTGCTCACAATAGCCAAAGCTGACATCTGCTAAGATATTTATTATGGTATGATGAACACACACTAAAATATTATTCAAACATAAAAATGAATGCAGTTGTACCTTTTGCACCAAAATAGAGACAGCTGGAGGACAAACACTGTCATCCTTTCTTAGATATCCTTTGTTCTTTTTTTTTTTTCAAAATAGAAAAAAAATCAAAACAAAAATATAAATGAAATGCCAGTATTGCTCCAGATATGGTTTTGTCAAGCTTTGCTTATATCTTTCTCGAACGGTTAGGAATGCTATGCCACTATAGCCCTAATGATTTGTGGCTATTTTAAAACATACTGTAGATGAGTGAAATATGTTTCTAGGTGGTTATTGTTTATAGTGCTTACCTGCATCCTCATTGAACTGTGGTCTTTTTATTTGTTGCCTGAGTTGAGTATTATGTCTTTGAATATAATGTTAATTAAAAATATATTATCTAAAAATTGAAAAGAAAGCAAAGAAGGCAAGAAACAGAAAGAAGGAAGAGGGCCTGCTAGCATGGCCTAGCGGCTGAAGTCCTCACCTTGAACGCGCCAGGATCCCATATGGGCACCGGTTCTAATCTTGGCAGCTCCACTTCCCGTCCAGCTCCCTGCTTGTGACTTGGGAAAGCAGTCGAGGACGGCCCAAAGCCTTGGGACCCTGCACCTTTGTGGGAGACCCGGAAGAAGTTCCTGGTTCCTGGCTTCGGATCGGCATAGCATCGACCATTGCGGCTCACTTGGGGAGTGAATCATAGGATGGAAGATCTTCCTCTCTCTCTGTCTCTCCTCCTCTCTGTATATCTGACTTTGTAATAAAATAAATAAATCTTAAAAAAAAAAGAAAAAAGAAAGAAGGATGAAAACAGTTTGAAAGAAGCAAGAAAGGAATTTTATTACATTCTTTCAAACAATATTTATCTATTTGAAAGGCAGATTTACAGAGGAAAGACAGAGACAAAGAAAGAGAGAGAGTGAGAGAGACAGAGAGAGAGAGATCACTTCCCTCTGCTAGTTCACTCACCGAATGGCTGCAATGGCCAGAGTTGAGCCAGTCTGGAGCCAGGATCTGCTTCTGATTTTCCATGTGGGTGTTGGCATCCCAAGAGCTTGAACCATCTTCCACTGCTTTCCCAGGCCATAAGCAGGGAACTTCATGTGAAATGGAGCATCCAGGACCCGAACTGGCAGCCCATATGGGATGATGGCATTGGTGGGTGGAGGAATATTCTTTCAAGCCAGCGAACTGGCCTTGAATTTCATTATATTAGGTTGTATCTATAAAACAAACTCAATTTCTTTTTTTCTTGTATTAATATCACAATAACATGACAATCATGTTGTAGCAATTCTCTCTCTCTCTTTTTTAAGATTTATTTATTTTTATTGGAAAGGCAGATATACAGAGAGGAGGAAAGACAGAGAGGAAGATCTTCTGTCCAATGATTCACTCCCCAAGTGACTGCAACAGCAAGTGCTGTGCCGATCCGAAACCAGGAGTTCTTCCGGGTCTGCCACGCGGGTGAAGGGTCCCAAAGCTTTGACTGCTTTTCCCAGGCCACAAGCAGGGAGCTGGATGGGAAGCAGAGCCGCTGGGGTTAGAATGGGCTCCCATATGGGATCCCGGTGTGTTCAAGGCGAGGACTTTAGCTGCTACGATGTCACGCCAGGCCTGTAGCAATTCTCTTAAACTCATTGTGGCCCTGAAAATACAAATGTACTAATAAATTTCTTAATAGTAATGCTTATATTTATACAATGTAAACTTATAAAATAGTACTTTAAGAATTGTAATCGCAAAAAATTTCCACTTGAGTAATTATATAGTCACTTTACATAAATAAAACTAAGAGATAAAGGAAAATCAAAGTTGCTTTTAGAAAAGACCAAAAATAGTGTCTTCTTTGAGTCTGCATCTTCAGAAATAGGCTCACTGGAAGGCTGAACCAACCTACATCTAATTTCTGGTTGTGATTGTGGGACAGAAGATAAAATTCAGTGCTTAATAGAGACGTGTTACTTATTTCCAGTGTAGCTTTCCCTGGGGTAGTGGAATCACTTGGCAAGGGGAGGATTCTTGAGAAGATTTGTATTGAATTTCAGGGGTGGAGGAGGAACTGCAGGTTCTCCTCTCGGGAGCTGTTTGCCTCTGCAGCACCTGACCTTTAACTGGATACTGGAATGTGGGCCAGCTGTGTTCCAGTCAAGTGGGACAACTGATTTGTTGCCAGTGGAAGTTGTTGTGGGGGAGAATTCTTGGGAAGTTCTCTCTTAGCTTTCCAGAGGAGGAGGAGGGACAGAAAGTCCTCCTAGGAATTATCTTCTGGCATCCGCTATACCATCTGACCTTTGACTAATGGATGCAGTGTGGGACTAGAGTCTGGAGCAACTTTTGGTTCAGGTGGGACCATTGACTCCAGGAGGCTTAAGTTACTAGGATTATTTAAGGTGTCATTTAACCAGATTTCTGAATATGTCCAACCTTCATGTCATTAAAAGAAAGAACAGTAAGAATTAGAAGATGTGCTCATTAATTTGGAAGGGACCAAAGTATGTGTTAATCTATTTTGTCACAATTTTTATGGTAATTTTTCATTGTCAGTCACAATGTTGGTAAAGGGAGATTCACTGTTTGAACATTCTAGAGAAAACTCATGCTGGTTCCTGTGATATCACACTCAAGAAGATACGAGTACTTTGGATACCTTGGTAAGACACATCTGTAATCAATGATGAGAGATAAACACTGCAAACACCCCAAGGTCTGCTACAGTGGTGAAAGTTTTAGAGGTTCTCAGGTCTCAGTCATGATAAGATACTCTCTAGAGTATGAATGTTGTAGTATCTTCCATTTCTATCACTAAGGAAAATGTATTGGAATTTGAAAGACTGGTTTACTAGAATCTCAAAGAGTAGTATGGAAAGATAAATTATAAGGAGATCTGGGAAAGATGGAATGTGGATCAATCTATTGGTTGCTTAGAGATAAGAAAAATGTGTCTGGAACTCAAAAATGTGTCTGGAACTCAAAAAAGTTGGCAGTGCCCCATAATGCCTTCAAGTCTATTGATAACTATAAATAAAGACTTCAGGAACAAAATATTATAAAAGCCCAGGTTAACCAGAAACGCATACTTCTTTGTCATGGAATAACTGACCTGGAGAGTACATGCATTATCTAAGAGTGATGGCAATCAACAGTGTGTGTTGGAATATGGAGAGGATGAAGATCGGTTGTTGCTTTGTGATGAACTATAACTATACATAGAGGCTGTAGCTTGCAGAAGTATTAATTGTTTTTTTTACCTTTTTATTATATTTTTGACAATCTTTACGTAGTTAATTGGGGTAAAAAGTTTCGAGGGCTATAGGAAAGTGGGTGAGACTATTATTTCCATATTGTTCCTTCATGTTTAAAGGGGGATATTAAGAGAGAAGGCCCTCCCAATTTCCCACCCTCCCCAGGTCCCGGATGTTGGGTATGCTCTGAGGTTCTTGATCAAGTGGTTTTGATAGTTCACCAGTTATGAATTGCTGCCAATCTTGCCACTCCAAGCACTATGAGGTCTTTGAAGAATCCAGTGATTGACACAGTCCATCATAGAGTCTCTGCCCTGTATTTCGCTGCCAACATATAGCTGAGATGGTTGATTGGCCTGTTCTGATTTCTCTCTTTTCTTGGTTAGGGTTCTGAGTCCGCCATTTCGATTGGGGAATTCTCCAAAGAAACTTTGTCTGAGGTGTTCTCAAACCAGATTCTTGTATGTGCTAGCAGGTACAAGGCCAGGCTCAGTCCATGGCCCTAATCAGCTGGTGGTTGCGATCGCTGGGTTGATTCTGTTTTCAGCCCCAGCTTCCACTGAAACCAATGGGTGTTGCAGTCCAGCCTGGTTCTGCCCAGCACATTCTTGGCCCTCACATAAACCAGTGGGAGCTGCAGCCTAGTTGGAGTGACCCACAATAACCCCCTCCAGGCCCACCCCCTATCCTGGTTTGCCAATATGTGTAGCAGTAGTCCAGTCTGTCCCACACCCCATTCCGCCCCAGCCCCTGTCCTGGTTTTCGTGCCCTCCCATAGAAATGGTAACCCAAGAGGGATGAGCCCACTATTTCCCTCCAAGGCCTCTCCCACTCCCAGATTATGCACTTTCCAGGTAGTTCTATGGTTTGACTTGACAGAACTAGCCCCCAGTGCCAGCTTCTGCCAGCTGATGCTATGACTAAGCCCAGACAACCCTCACCCACTCTAATTGTAGTTTCCACCAGTAGGAATAATGAGCCCAGGCTGGCTTTTCCCTGATCTAGTCCACATGAGGCGTATAGGTGTTGTAGCCTGCTTAGTCTGGTCTGCCCCCATCCCAGCTCATGCTCTCCAGAGGGAGTAGCTGTCCAGCAAAGGAACCACCCCTTATTCCCCTGCCAGCTCCGCCCCTCCCTTCCTGGTTCTCAGGCATGCTGGTTGGGTGCTGAGGTCACATCTGGAACAGACAACCTCACCTTGGCATTCTGTGTTGTGTACTGCTTTTGTTGCAACCGAACCCGGCTCGACCCACACTGTTCTGGTGCCTGGATTTGCCAGTGGATGATGTGAAGAGATTCAGCCTGGTCCTCCCCCGATCCATGCCAGATGTATGCCAGTGGATTACTTTCCATGGCCTGTTCTGGGCTGTTTCCTATCATGCTTGTGCTTACCTGCAGGGTCTGTGTCCTGCCAGAGGAGTTGCCCAGGCTCCTCCCCATGCCAGATTTTGTGCATACCAGTGGGTCCATGAGCCAGCCCTACTCAGTTCACCTCCTGTCTTAGCATGAACAGTGGCTTTTCCTGACTGGTCTTCAACCCAAACTGGTCCTTGCTGTTGGATGTTTCAGCCCAGCCATGGCTAGTCCATACCCACATATGGCTCACACATGGCTCAGTAGGGGTTAAAACCTTGCCTAGTCAATCCCACATCTAACCTGGTCCTCCAGGACATCAGAGGGTGTTGGAGTCTGACCTGGCTCAGTGCATCCAATCCCAGTCCACATTTGTGCCAAGGGAGAATACAATTGTTTCCCCGTTCAGAACGCAGCTCCCATTCCAACCCACGCGCCCCTTGGTGGGAACCTCAACCCAGCTAGGGTTGTCCCCTTAGCTTCCCAACCGGGCTTGTTCCCAGCCATAGATCACATGCATGCCAGTGGTTGTTCTGGCTCAGCTTGGTTCAATCCCTCACCTGTCTTGACCTCTGTCTTAGACACTGTGGCTTAGTGTTCCTGGCTCATGCAGACCAGTAGGTACAAGAGCCTAGCTCAGCATGACCTGTGCTCCCTCCTGGTCTCTAGTTTCGCTTGTGGGCTAAGGTTTGCTCAGTCCTGCTCGGTCTACCCCATTCCATTACCAACCCCACAGTAACCAGGCATTGGAGCTACTTTGTCCAGCTTATCCGACCCCCAGGTCTGGACCACATGTTCACCAGTGGGAGCTATGATTTGCCAGGGGAGTTTCCCAAGTTCCTTCACTTAATTCACTCCCATACCCAGTTCTCATACATGCCACTGGGTTTAGGCCATGTTCCAGCGAAGTCTGTCCTTCCATTTGGCCTTGTGTGAGCTGGTGAATGTTGCAGCCTGGCCTACCCCACACCCTATTCAGGATGCACATTCAGGTGCTGCTGCCTTGACCAGTCCAGACTATTGGGTGTTCCTTTACCTGTGGTTGATGGCAGGCTCCTTGGTCACACCTAGCTTAGTCCATCACCACCCCATCTCTTGAGCTAACCAGTGGGGCTAGAATTTCCACAGGATTTGGCCCACACATCCCTCACAGAATCTGCCCCCGGTTATTATTCTAGTGCTAGTTAATGTAATGGCCCTGCTTAATGTGACCCTTCTCCTGATCCATCATCATGTCAGGTAGCAAGATATGATCCTGCTAGCCAAGCCCTGAGTCATAGCTTTTGTATGGACTGGCATTTGCTGGTCAGCATTGTTCAGTAATTACAAGTTTTTCAAAGGAAGAGTTACTGCCATTGGAGATCTTTACGATTGCTTCACATCCTAGAAGCACAGTGGGTTCAACCTGGATCTACCTAAGCAGTGATTCAAAGAACCAAAACCTAGAGCTCCCTGGCCAGGCAGCCAGTAGGTGGAGCCTGCCACCAAATGGCACACTGGCCACTCTGGGACAGCTTACCACGTGCACATGGTGGCTGTTGTCTGGGATCCAGGCATGAGACGCCCCGTCCTGAGACCCACCAGAAGTATTAATTAATTTGAATGAAAACTGTAACTGGCTAAAGTTTAAAGGTAAGTACAAGATAAATGAACTTAACACGGGACTATTGTCTTTGAGAAATTTGCTCATTTCCAACTCTTTACCTGCTATTAAAGTTGGAATGGGAAACAATCCAGGCATCCTGATATGGGATGTGGGTATCCCTAATGGTGGCTTCTAGGCTATGCCAAATACCTATTTAATGTGAATAATTTGCACGAATATTTAGAGCTTTCTTTGAAGGTTAAATTTATGGAGCTTTAATTACCCCCAACATTTTGGTATAGTGGTTAAAGCTGCTGCCTGTGACGCCAGCATCTCATATGTGGGTTGATATCTGTCTGCTTCTCTACATCCAATCCAGAGACCTGATAATGGCTTGGGAAAAGCGGTGGCCCAAGTGCTTTGGCTCTCCTATCCACGTGAGAAACCTGGAAGAAGCGCCTGGCTCCTGGCTTTCGTCTGACCCAGCCACAGCTGTTACAGCCTCCCAGAAAATAAGCCAGAGGGCAGGAGATCTCTCATTCTCTCTCTTTTTCCCTTTCTCTCTGTAGGTCTTATTTTGAAGTAGAAAATAAATATTTTAAAAAGTTATAATAACACGGTATGGTGACAGTTCAACAGTACAGCCCTTGTGTTCTCTTTATGTTCCATTTTTTTTTTTTACCTGTGATATCTGCAATTTACAATTAAACTGGTCCGGCATGAATAACTGTCTAAGAGGCTAAATTAAACAATCTTTAAAACCTTCATATATTTAATGTATCACTCAGTATATGTAATTAAAAATTAGACCAGTATCATTGTTAATAATAAATGTAGTGTGGGCCCGGCATGATAGCGTAGCAGTTAAGGTCCTTGCCTTCAAGGCACTGGGATCCCATAGGGGAGCCCGTTCTAACCCCAGTGGCTCTGCTTCCCATCCAGCTCCCTGCTTGTTGCCTGAGAAAAGCAGCCAAGGATGGCCCAAAGCTTTGGGACCCTTCACCCGCGTGGCAGACCCAGAAGAACTCCTGGCTCCTGGTTTCGGATTGGCGCAGCACTAGCTGTTGCGTCTGCTTGGGAAGTGAATCACTGGACAGAAGATCTTCTTTTCTGTCTCTCCTCCTCTCTGTACATCTGCCTTTCCAAGAGAAATAAATAAATCTTTAAAAAACAATAATAAATGTTGTGCGGAAAGCTTAACATTTCTTCCACTTTTGTTCTGAGGCAATATCTCATTAATAATGTATAATGAAGATACTATGCTGACAAAGATACATAAAATTAGAATTAAAAATCATTGGAGTTGATGGTGGGAAGGGTACTGCTATCTTTTCTTTTTGAGCTCCATTTATCTGGAAGTTCAGTGACATGATTTTCTAATTATCTAAAATGTTTTTTCATTGAGAGATATTGCCCGAGGTCAAATAAGGAAAAAGAGGGAGAGGCATCAAAATGTGAATCATAGGACAGGGACGTGGTACTTAAGGACATTGCTGTGAGTCACATCAACTTTGTTAATAGCAGAGACTAAGGGAACAGGACAAACCTTTTTCCTGCTTTAAAACATTCAGCATATGACTGACAGCCTGCAAAGACAAATGATAATATAAACAAGAAAGTATAAAAATCGTCATAAAGGTATAAAGTGAAATGGAAATGATTAGTGTAGCACATGAAAATGATTGTTTGGGGATATCAAGTAACGCTTGACTCAAATAGGAATTCACTTCAACTTAAAAAAATCAAGAGTATTTTTCTGTATTAGCAAAAATAACGAGAAACTAGAATAGAAGATATGACTTGCAAAAAAGGAAAGAACTTTATACTACAGAGAAATGATCCAACCATGAATGAGCATGAGAAGAGACTTACAACATCGTAGAAACATGTAGAAAATATTTAAATAAATAAATGAAGAGTACAGACCTGTATTTATGCATTTATTTGTGCATATACAAGAAACATTAAAATAAAAAATATATATTTTTTTGCAAATTAGTCTATAAATGCAATGCAGTTGCAACAAATTGTTGTATGTTTTTTATAGAAAAGTTAAGTAGACAATTGCACTTCATCACTTTCAATACATGAGACACGCTGTATCCTAAATCCACCGTTAGAATAATTCTAAAGAATAAAGGAAATATAAACATTCTCCAATTATTTTCTAATGATACTTTATTTGTTAATAAGGATGGTTCTTCACATGGACTAAGCTATAGGCTGCACATCCTGAATCCAAAATGACAAATTATAATGCTTAAGATATGAAACTGTTTACATGCATATATGATGCCAGAAGTAGAAAACTTTAAGCTTTCACCCTGACATGGTGGGTTGTAGTTAAACACAGGTGTGGGACCATCGTGTGATACAGGACATTAAACTGCTGCCTACAAAGCTGGGTTCCCATGTTGGAGAGTTGGTTTGAGTCCTGCCTGTTCAACTTTAAACTCAGCTTGCTGCTTACATGCCTGGGGAAGCAGCATGACCCTAGTATGTGAGCTCTTGTAGCCCACATGGAAAACCCAGATGGAGTTCCAGGTACTTGGCTTTAGGCTGGCCCAGCCCTAGCTGATGAGGTCACTGGGGTAGCAAAACAGATAACCAGATGATGAAAGCACTCTATCTCTCTCTGTCTTCCCCCCTCCTCCAGTTCTTCTTCTCTACCACTCTACCTTTCAAATAAACTCTAAATAGACAAATAAAACAAACACCCCCGAAAACACACACACACAGACACAAACACACACCACACACACACAGACACACAGACACACAAACCACACACACCACACACACACAGACACACAAACCACACACACACAAACACACAGACACACACACCACACACAGACACACACAGACACGCACACACAGACACCACATACACAGACATGCACACATACAGACACGCACACACACACAGACACCACACACACAGACACACACAGACACGCACACACAGACACCACATACACAGACATGCACACATACAGACACACACACACAGACACCACACACACAGACACACACAGACACACACACATACACACACACACCTTTATTTAGATTCTTGTCCTTTCTTGCTTCAGAATCATGTTCAGATTTCCCTATTTGAGTTTCCCTCAAAAGATAATGAAATAGAATGTACACAGAGTAGAACTGGATACCCCAAGGCATGTTCCTTATGATGCCCCAAGACCTATGCTTATTATTCACTGCAACTTTTCTTTCCTTGTTTTCCTTCTATTCCCTTCCCTTCCCTTCTTTCCTGCCTTTCCTTTCCTTTTCTCTCCTCCTCTCTCTCTTGCTCTCTATTTTTCTATGTTCTATAGTGTAAAGAAAATGGCAAAAATGTCAAGAGGTCTACATATGATCTGATATGTAACAGTGGTAAGATCTCTTTAGGAAGCATTTATGCTTACCTGTAGCACAAAAATTGAGCTATTGGAACACAGCGGTAGTAAGTGTGAAGTATCTTACAGATGAAGGTGGTGTGTTGGAATGAGCACTACCTGTGAGCTGCAGAAAGAGAAGAATGAGCTTGAAGTTTTAGGCTGGAATTGATGAAAAGAAGTTTGTGAGGAACAGCATAATTGCATAAAATGAAAAATGAAAGTCTCAATCATGTGGGTGGATCTGCTGAAGTGAATGAAAATCATTTTACAGCAGCCTGTTGATGAAACATGTAGAAATTTATCATGCTGAACTGAAAATTGAAAACACTTTTAAAATTCAATAGGTTGCAAAAATTTAATGAAATGTAAGACACTCAGTTTTAAAGATCTGTGGTGGTAAAACATCCACTGCTCATGAAGCAGGAAAGAATTTCTCTAATTTGTAGAAATTGCAGTATCTGTGAAGCACAAAATAAAATGATATATGCCTATAAATTTATAGCAGGAATTATGATGCCAAACAACCCAATATTGTCCATATGAGTGGATGAAGTAGTGATGCCTTTATTTTCTCATGGTTCAATGTACACAGATTTTTAATGCAGAAATTATTAAAAACACTGAAATACTTCAGGCTATGTAAAGAAAATCTACAGGATACATAGATAAATTTTGTATTTTCACTGGGTTTATTCTCTGAGATATCTCAGGAAATTTAAGCTGAAAGCATGCAGTTAGAAAACAGAGTCAGGAATATATGGGGAAGAAAAGATTTATTGTATCAGAACCAAAGTGATGATGGAAAAGCTGAAATTCTGAAGTAGTAAAAAAAAATGTAATATGAAGGGAATGATAAAAGTTAAGGGAATGAGAAAGCTAACAGGAAAGATTTCAGCAAACTGAAAGACCAGAAAATTAGAGAAAAATTGGTTCCTAAAGATTTATCAGCTCCAGAATACTTGCCAGCTAACAGTTTTTAAATGCCGTTACTAAGTCACTACTTTTTATAATATAAAATATGAAATGACAAAATCTTCCAAAGGAAAGACACAGACCGGTTGAATGGATAGTAAGAGCAAGAAAGTAAAGGAAACTCACTTCATAAATACATACACAGTCTGTGAAAGGGAAAGAATGGAAAAAAGTCATTCCTTACAATGGAAACCAAAAGTGAGTTGGAGTAACTATGCCTATAGTAGAAAAACTGTTAGACAAAAATATGAGAAAGTCATTTACTTATGAAAGGATCCATTCAACAAGATATGATTGTAATGTATATTGTAATGTATATATGCATAAATCAATGCAAGAGCACCCAGTGTTATAAAACATTATTGGATCTCAATGGAGAGATGTAATACACAATCATAGTGGAAAACTTCACAATACCACTTTCGTCACTGACACAGACTGTCCAGACCAGAAAAAGCAAACAGATTTACAGGGTCAGCACTGAGGCATAACATATTAAGCCACTGCCTACAATGCTGGTGTTGTGAGACAACAAGGCAATTCTGGTTCTCATCTCACATTGAAGAAGAATCCTTCAGTGACAGGAACAATGGTGTCCTGCTCCTACAGTCAGGAAGTCTCCATAGTTATCAGGGAAATGAAATAAAAACCACATTGAGGTTCCGCCTAACTCTGATGAGAGAAGCCTGTGTTTGGAAATCTACCAACAACAGCTGCTGGTGTGGATGTGGGCTAAAGGTACTCTGCTGCACTGGGGGGTGGAACTGCAGGCTAATGTAGCCACTACGAAGTCAGTATGGGAACAGCCAGCTGGGAATTGATGTACCATGTGAGTAGCCTGTTTTGCACAGACACATGCAGAGTGCTCAGTCAAAGGTCTTTGGACAGGCTCAACAACATCTAAAGATAACATTGTATATGTTGCACCTGCCTCTTGTCTCTCCTTCCCTCAAGGCTCCTGAAGAGTTACACCATGCAATTTTTTTCTTCTTTCCTTAAGATCCCGGCAGTCTCTCCATCGCTGGTGTTTATAACTGCTTAACAGTTCAAGTCCTGGCTGTTCTGCTTTCAATCCAGTTCTCTGCCAATGTTTTTGCCTGGCAGGTAGTGAAATTTGGGCCAAGTGGTGACAACCAGACTGCTGCTGCCCACATAGGAGACCTGGGTGAATTATTAGGCTCCCTGGCTCTGCTCTAGATGAGCCCTGACTGCAGCAACTGATTGGTGCATCTGGTAGCATTTAACAAGGAGTCATCAATTTATGGGCTTGTCTTTGTTGGGATACTTGATCACTGATTCAATCTGTATTTTGGTTGGCTTAAGTTTTCTACATCTTCGTGGTCAAGTTTTTGTAAGCAATAAATATCCAGAAAAGTATTCATTTTTTTCTCGATTTTTTGACGATTTATTTCTTTTTATTTGAAATTCAGAATTACAGTGAAATAGGGGGAGAGACAATGATAGCTTCCATCTGCTGGTTCACTCCACAAATGGTTGCAATGGCCAGAGCTGGGCCAGTCCAAAGCCAGGAGTCAGGGGCCTCCTCTGGGATCTGCCATATGTGGGCAGGGCACCATGGCCTTCTGCCCCCTGCACTGCTTTCCCAGGCCATTAGCAGGAAGCTAGATAAGAAGTAGAAAACCAGAACAGTAACTGGTAGATGAAAAGCTCTCTTTCTACCCCCTGTCTTATTGCTCTGTCACTTTACCTTTCAAATAAACAAAATAAATATTTTTTAAATTTGTTTTTTATTGAGACTCAGAGTGATGGAGAAGAGACAGAAAAGAAACAAAGATCTTTCATCTGCCATTTCACTCCTTCAGTGGCTGCAATAGGAAGAGCTCAGATGATTCATGTGATTTAATTTAGCAAAGATAATCTCAGAGTTTTGAAGCCTTAGTATTGTATTAACTTGGAAAAGTAATCCCATTGATTATGTGACTTTGGGGGAAAATTCCTGGAACAATGTGAAATGGTCACAAAGCTGAATTCAGACACACGTATAAAGCAAAGTGGTTGATCCAAGGGATGTTGAGTTGTTAAAGTAAAATTGCTTTCACATTCCATACGTGGAAATGAATTAAATGAAGAAAATGAAAAGGATAAAGGTAGACAAAGAGGCTTCTAACCTGAATAACGGAGATAGATGAGTCACTGTAGCCAAATGAATTTTCAAATATAGAAAGAAGAGCTTATAATGCATTTGTAATACACAAAAAGGAGTAAGACTTCCTTGTTAGTTAAAAGATTTATCTGGAATATTAAAAAATTATTTATGAGGAACTTGGCAAATATGTTTTGATTCTGGTGAGAATGAAACAATGAAGCATAAATTTAAGTTTATTAATGACAATTGTGTCCAAATAATTTGTTGTCTTTCTTTCTTTCCTTTTTTTTTTCTATTATTATTTACTGAAACAGTTCCATAGGCTCTGGGATTTCGCTTCTTCCCTCCCCAATCACAATAGTATGGTTCTTCATAAGCAGTCATAAGCCCATCGTTGCAGACATGGACAATGGCAGAGAATCCAGCATCCTACTGTCGAGATACATTTAACAGTCTCATTGGGAGTCCATCTTTCATCTGGAAGTCGATGCATACTGCATTGTGCCCTTGGACATACAGTTACTACACATCCCTTAAATAGAAAGCCACAAAATAAAATCAAAAACAGGAAGAAATATACACATTTACAACGCCATGAAGTTAAAGAACATATTATGGAAGGGCTAATGTGTGGCTGAATAAATAAAAAAGAAAAAATATAAGAACCTTCTTGAATAAGATGATGTTACTGTATTACCTATGAATCAGCAAAGAATTTAATATGAGGAAAAAAAGCTGTATGGAAGAAAGACAAATAAAAAAATCAAAATCCTTGAGATATAGTTTCTGTTGTTTTTTGTTGGTGAGGTGTGTCTCCTGTTGGCAATAGTCAGCTGGGCTTTGCTTTTAATGAGAACAAATTTCCTGCTTCAAAACTCTGTAGAATTGACCTGAAGGTAAGCTTAGAGGTGAGTGTTGCACATCTATGTGCAAACAGAAAAAACATAGTGATTACATGATTTAAGGAAAACATTCCTAAACTAGAATTCAGGGATTCTTTATTATCAAGGACATGTCTGTAATCATTCAGGCTCCTTATCCTCAGTACTTAACCATTAGGCCCATTATGTTTTCACCCAAACTTCGTGTACATCTCTACCATGTCACACTTCTTTCTTTCTTTCTTTCTTTTTAAAACAATCTTTCTCAGTAAATCTGGACAACTCTGTTCGCTTTCGCTTTTGACTGTGAATTCATTGAATTATATAATCTACTTTTGGCATTATGTTCTATAAAATCTTGTGTTATTTTTGTATTATTGCATGTGCATATAAGTCTTATTGACTTAATAGTGTAAATACTTTCATAGTAAACATACGGGGTATACATTTTTTTTGTTCAGACTGCTTTTCTTCTTCAATTGGGAGGCACACAGCAAATGCCATTCCATTGCCATTTTATTAATCCAAGTCCATTATCAATTGTAAATTCATTCATGTTTTTTAAACCAAACTTTGACTTTTTTTTTTTTTTTTTGGCTACTGGTTTCTTTGATCAGGTTAACTTTTCTCCTTGTTATCCCTAGGAATTTAGGTCAATTTGTATGGATGATGAGAAAGCAGGGTTTACATCTTGATCTTTTCAGGTTTCTCTAAAACTTCACCTAAACTAGGTTTTTGACAACTAGAGAGCCTACTTCCTTGATACTGTCACCGCCTTCAATTTGTCTAGAGCTCCTAAGGAATTGCCTTGTAATTTTACTAACTTCCTTTTCAAACTTACCTTGATTTTGCAAGATGAGGGGGAAAAAAAAGTTGAGGTTTTCAGCACGATTCTCACAGGCCCTACCTGCCAACTCCACCTGCAGAAAACAGCTGTGTTCACCTGTGCCCTCTTGTGCATGAATTCAACTTTTTTCAACATCTGGGACGGCAGCAGATACTGCCAACATCCTGCCTCGAAGAGCCCACAGGGGTTGGGAAGGGGTGGGGTTGTTCTTCCAGCCAGCAAGGAAGAACAACCCTAAAAGCGGACCCCAAAAAACCAGCAGGGGGCCGCCCTGCTCGGCCCATGTTGTGTCATGTGATTTTTGGCAAAAATTCCGTCAACCGAAAGCCTGGATTTGTTTTTCTGGAGTGTCGTGGCAGTAACGGTTGTGGTAGTGAGATGGTAAGGTGTCTGCGGCTCAGTGGCCACACCCATCTCTGGGAAAGAGATGTCCGCAATTTTGGAGATTGATTACCGATAATAATTCAAAGGAAATTGGATTACGCCCCACCCTGATCTACATACAGGCCCTGCCTATATAAGGAAGGGCCAAAGGAGCCCAGTCTTGTGCCGGCGACGCTTGCAGGCTCAGAGGCAGGATGGGTAAGAGAGCCACCGCATCCCGTTCCTTCCCGCTGGGATACCAGGAATTCCAGAGGACCATTGCACCTGCTGCTTGCTCCAGCAAGGCTTTCGCGCCCTCCTCTTCCACCCCTGCCTCGAGGGGCTGGGTCACGATGGCTGAGACACGCGTCCAGGACCCCACATTTGTCATCCCTAAGGCAGACCTGTGGGCACCCAAGGCGTGCACTCGCACAGAGAAGATGCCCACAGTCACCACCGTGGCCTGCAGGCCAATCGCGTCCAGCACAGCCTCTTGCAATGTCAAGAAACCCATCCTATCTGCAGCCTCCAAAAGTGAAGTCTGCTCCAGCGGCCGCCAGCGTCCACTGGGCTTCCAGCGATGTCTCCATTCCAGCCTTTGGAAGCAGGAAGCCAGGGAGAAGGTCGTGGCTTACAATCGCAGGCGCGGCGAGAGAATGGACCACGCAGACTCCGGCGGCGGTAGGGCCGTGGACACCCTCTGGAGGCCCAGGGATCTAGCGCCCAGCGCCTGGCCCAGCGCCTGCAGTGTCTCCTTGTACGACCTCTTCAGCCGCTACCAGCTCACGGAGGATCAGCTCAAGGAGAACGGCTACCCCTTTCCACACCCCAAGTACTCGGGGAACGCCATCCTCTTGAGCAAGCGACACAAGATACCGCCCGAGGACCCTTGGCTGCGCGTCTGCTGCCGCTGTGGCACCGGGTACCCAGTGCTGCCCTCGGGCCACAGCATCCAAGACGAGGAGTGTCGCTTCCACTGGGGCCGGCTGCAGTCCGCCCATGCGGCCAGCGGCTGGAAAACGCGCCACCTGTGCTGCTGGGCCCCGGTGGGCTCGGTCGGCTGCCAGGTGGCCAAGCGCCATGTCCAAGACGGCCGGAAGGAAAATCTCCGGGGCTTCGTGAAGACCAAGGACAAAGTGCGGTCTCATCCCGCCCAGCCGGGCATCTATGCCGTGGACTGTGAGATGTCTTACACCACGCTGGGCCTGGAACTGACACGGGTCACCGTGGTGGATGCCCACATGCGACTCGTGTTTGATGCTTTCGTCAAGCCCGAAAACGAGATCGTGGATTATAACACCAGGTTCTCTGGGGTGACCGAGGCCGACCTCGCCTGCACCAACCTCACACTTGGCGATGTCCAGGCCGTGCTGCTGAGCCTCTTCAGCGCCGACACCATCCTTGTGGGGCACAGCTTGCAGAGTGACCTGCTGGCCCTGAAGCTCATTCACCACACGGTAGTGGACACGGCTGTGCTTTTCCCGCATCATCTGGGCCTGCAGCTCAAGCGCTCCCTCCGCGATCTCGCGGCCAGCTACCTCCACAAGACCATCCAAAACCACGAGCGTGGGCATGACTCTTGCGAGGATGCCCGCTCCTGCTTGAGCCTGGTCTATTGCAAAATCCTGCAAGATGCCAACAAGAATGACAATTCCGGCCTGGGACCCTGAAGCCCTGGTCTTGCCTGGAACTCCTTTTCGCCTTGCCGGAATACGGCCAACTAAGAGAAACGGAAGGGACCTCCTGGCATGCGAGGGGACAAAACAGTGCCTCCGACCCTGGAGTCTTGAGCTCCCCTACATTGGCTCCTTGGGTCTATCCTCATGTCTTCTCTCTTACACATCTCTGCTCTTGGTGGAGATTGCTGATTCCACCGGCTGCAAGACTGGGACAGGTTTGAACTACCTACCCCCAGCCCCAGGAGGCCCCTCCGTGTTTGGCCACCGAAACTCCTTTTGAGAGACCTGACTTCCGCTCATTCGGACTTCATTTGCAATCGTTTTCATTGTGATTATTGGTGACGACTTGCACAAGTCCTCTGTGCTGCCTTTCCTCTTGGAGATCTGAAGATTCAGCACGCAGAATTGCCGTCTGTCACAGTCATTCCACTCGAATGGAGAAGCTGTGGGAGGAAAGAAATTCCCATGTCCAGATCACCTGCTCCTGAGGCGATTTCATAGAATCAGCACAACGAAACAAGTCGGCCTTCTCCGCAAGACTATTTGGACTCTCGAGTGATGAGACTGCCAACCCGGACTGAAGACTGACTTTATACAGAAACTGCCTCTGCTTAGAGCCCAGCGGCTCTCAGGAATGTGAAGATACTGGTCAAACGTCTCTTACCTAATGTTCTTTTTCTTATAAAACCTCTAACATTTATTTTTCTTAGTGTATTCTTTGATTATTCTTTGATCAATGCCCCCTAACAATTTTATTCTCTGAATATACCAGAGCAATGCCCCCTCCCCAACTAAGCATGTGTGTCCGATTATATTCTTACATTTTATGCACAAATAAAATGATTGTATTGATGATTGCTCTGTGTGTTTTTGCTTGACTTTGATAAGGGTTGGGGAATGAATTAGACTTAGATCGGAAGCTCAGTAGCCACGTGTGACTAAATGGCCCAGAGCACCAGAGGACTGGGCCTACGTAAGGGCATTAAGGTAGCACCATGGAGACAATGGGATATCTGGGAGAACTTTTCCTTTGCTTTGGTTTGCAAATGATTAGTCTAGCACTTCATGCAGAGTAGGTGTTCAATGAACATTGGTTAAAAGGATGAATGGGGTGGAGTTCAGTACCCAGGGCCCCCTGGCTTTGTGTGTGCTGTGATAGGATCCTGATTTGGTTTCCTTGAGCTGATGCAGGATTTAGCCCTCAGCATCCTATGCTCTGGGGCTAAGAGGGCTGCAACTGAGTCAGGTCACTCTGTAAGCCTTTGGAAAGGATTGGGTTTGGCCGTCGGGGTGTGGTCTTGGCCGTCGGGGTGTGGTACCATTATTGAATCCTGGGGAGGGAGAGAACCCACAGGCACAGAGGTGTGCGGTGAGGGGGCTTTCCTAGAGCCTGTGTAGCTGTGTGTGTCTCCAGAATCAGGAGCAAATTTAACCTATATGGGCCCAGCTCCATGGCCTAGCGGCTAAAGTTCTTATGATTAACAATAATCCTCAGCTATTCTGGAAAACTGACTCTGTGTTAGTTCCAGTCTAAGTACTCAATGAATAGACTTAATCTTCCCAAGAATCCTGAGATATTTAGTGTCCTAAGTCATACATTCAACTGCAGGACAATGAGCATTTTCGTGTTTAACAACTGACCCAAGACCACAGAGCTCACAATTTATTTTTTTTAAATTTTATTATTTTGATGTTTTTAAAAAATATTTTTAGGATGCAGTTCCTTAAAGCTCAGGGATTTCTCCATCTACCCTTCCCAACACCCATTCTGTCCCAGTATTTTCCCCTATATTCTAACAACCATAAACCCATCCTTCTGCTATTGAAGTGTGTCCCTAAGGCCACAGAGTACCCCAGCCACACACAGCTGTTTACAAAGAGTCACATGGAAAAGCCGCCAGAGCGCGATTCCGAGATGAAGGAAGCAGCGGCCTGCTCCGGCATTTGACAGGATGAGGTCTATTTGAACAATACGACCAATCTGATGACAAATGGACAGAATGAGCAAAGGACCCTAAGCACTCCGTGAGCCTGAAGCCTGTGACAACGCCCTAGCTGGACACTGGTGGAACCTGTTGGGATCCAAGTCGATGATCGGTGAGAAGCAGGCGGGTCCGTTTCTGACGATGTTGCTGATTCTCCAGTTCTATTCTGTAGTAAATTGAGAAAATGTCCCCAAAGCCATAAGCCTGAAGATTGGCCTTGTGTACACACGTGAGCTCTCTCTCTCACACACACACACACACACACACACACACACACAAACACAAATGCACACACACAAATGCACACACAGAAATGCACACACACACAAACACACATGAGACACACACAAGCACACACGAAGCACAAACACACACAAGACAATAAGCACACAACACACAAATGACACACAAATACACACTTGAGACACACACACACACACACACCAGAATGAGAGTCAGAGGAAAGCCGATGTTGAGAACAAGCTATTTCTTCTTCTTCTTCTTTTTCTTTTTTTAAGATTTATTTATTTTTATTGCAAAGTCAGATATACAGAGAAGAGGAGAGACAGAAAGGAAGATCTTCCGTCCGATGATTCCCTCCCTCAGTGAGCACAACGGCGATGCTATGCCAATCCGAAGCAGGAGCCTCTTCCGGGTCTCCCACGCGGGTGCAGGGTCCCAAAGCCTTGGGCCGTCCTCTGCTGCTTTCCCGGGCCACAGGCAGGGAGCTGGAAGGGAAGCAGGGCTGCCGGGATTAGAACCGGCGCCCATATGGGATCCCAGGCGTGCAAGGCGAGGACCTTAACCACTTGTGCCACCGCGCCGGGACCCAGAGATTCTTTATTATCAAGGACATGTCTGTAATTATTCAGGCTCCTTATCCTCACTCAGTGCTTAACCATTAGGCCCATTATGTTTTCACCCAAACTTCGTGTGCATCTCTATCATGTCACACTTCTTTCTTTCTTTCTTTTTAGAACAATCTTTCTCAGTAAATCTGGACAACTCTGTTCGCTTTCGCTTTTGACTGTGAATTCATTGAATTATATAATCTACTTTTGGCATTATGTTCTATAAAATCTTGTGTTATTTTTGTATTCTTGCATGTGCATATAAGTCTTATTGACTTAATAGTGTAAATACTTTCATAGTAAACATACGGGGTATACATTTTTTTTTGTTCAGACTGCTTTTCTTCTTCAATTGGGAGGCACACAGCAAATGCCATTCCATTGCCATTTTATTAATCCAAGTCCATTATCAATTGTAAATTCATTCATGTTTTTTAAACCAAACTTTGACTTTTTTTTTTTTTTTTTGGCTACTGGTGTCTTTGATCAGGTTAACTTTTCTCCTTGTTATCCCTAGGAATTTAGGTCAATTTGTATGGATGATGAGAAAGCAGGGTTTACATCTTGATCTTTTCAGGTTTCTCTAAAACTTCACCTAAACTAGGTTTTTGACAACTAGAGAGCCTACTTCCTTGATACTGTCACCGCCTTCAATTTGTCTAGAGCTCCTAAGGAATTGCCTTGTAATTTTACTAACTTCCTTTTCAAACTTACCTTGATTTTGCAAGATGAGGGGGCAAAAAAAGTTGAGGTTTTCAGCACGATTCTCACAGGCCCTACCTGCCAACTCCACCTGCAGAAAACAGCTGTGTTCACCTGTGCCCTCTTGTGCATGAATTCAACTTTTTTCAACATCTGGGACGGCAGCAGATACTGCCAACATCCTGCCTCGAAGAGCCCACAGGGGTTGGGAAGGGGTGGGGTTGTTCTTCCAGCCAGCAAGGAAGAACAACCCTAAAAGCGGACCCCAAAAAACCAGCAGGGGGCCGCCCTGCTCGGCCCATGTTGTGTCATGTGATTTTTGGCAAAAATTCCGTCAACCGAAAGCCTGGATTTATTTTTCTGGAGTGTCGTGGCAGTAACGGTTGTGGTAGTGAGATGGTAAGGTGTCTGCGGCTCAGTGGCCACACCCATCTCTGGGAAAGAGATGTCAGCAATTTTGGAGATTGATTACCGATAATAATTCAAAGGAAATTGGATTACGCCCCACCCTGATCTACATACAGGCCCTGCCTATATAAGGAAGGGCCAAAGGAGCCCAGTCTTGTGCCGGCGACGCTTGCAGGCTCAGAGGCAGGATGGGTAAGAGAGCCACCGCATCCCGTTCCTTCCCGCTGGGATACCAGGAATTCCAGAGGACCATTGCACCTGCTGCTTGCTCCAGCAAGGCTTTCGCGCCCTCCTCTTCCACCCCTGCCTCGAGGGGCTGGGTCACGATGACTGAGACACGCGTCCAGGACCCCACATTTGTCATCCCTAAGGCAGACCTGTGGGCACCCAAGGCGTGCACTCGCACAGAGAAGATGCCCACAGTCACCACCGTGGCCTGCAGGCCAATCGCGTCCAGCACAGCCTCTTGCAATGTCAAGAAACCCATCCTATCTGCAGCCTCCAAAAGTGAAGTCTGCTCCAGCGGCCGCCAGCGTCCACTGGGCTTCCAGCGATGTCTCCATTCCAGCCTTTGGAAGCAGGAAGCCAGGGAGAAGGTCGTGGCTTACAATCGCAGGCGCGGCGAGAGAATGGACCACGCAGACTCCGGCGGCGGTAGGGCCGTGGACACCCTCTGGAGGCCCAGGGATCTAGCGCCCAGCGCCTGGCCCAGCGCCTGCAGTGTCTCCTTGTACGACCTCTTCAGCCGCTACCAGCTCACGGAGGATCAGCTCAAGGAGAACGGCTACCCCTTTCCACACCCCAAGTACTCAGGGAACGCCATCCTCTTGAGCAAGCGACACAAGATGCCGCCCGAGGACCCTTGGCTGCGCGTCTGCTGCCGCTGTGGCACCGGGTACCCAGTGCTGCCCTCGGGCCACAGCATCCAAGACGAGGAGTGTCGCTTCCACTGGGGCCGGCTGCAGTCCGCCCATGCGGCCAGCGGCTGGAAAACGCGCCACCTGTGCTGCTGGGCCCCGGTGGGCTCGGTCGGCTGCCAGGTGGCCAAGCGCCATGTCCAAGACGGCCGGAAGGAAAATCTCCGGGGCTTCGTGAAGACCAAGGACAAAGTGCGGTCTCATCCCGCCCAGCCGGGCATCTATGCCGTGGACTGTGAGATGTCTTACACCACGCTGGGCCTGGAACTGACACGGGTCACCGTGGTGGATGCCCACATGCGACTCGTGTTTGATGCTTTCGTCAAGCCCGAAAACGAGATCGTGGATTATAACACCAGGTTTTCTGGGGTGACCGAGGCCGACCTCGCCTGCACCAACCTCACACTTGGCGATGTCCAGGCCGTGCTGCTGAGCCTCTTCAGCGCCGACACCATCCTTGTGGGGCACAGCTTGCAGAGTGACCTGCTGGCCCTGAAGCTCATTCACCACACGGTAGTGGACACGGCTGTGCTTTTCCCGCATCATCTGGGCCTGCAGCTCAAGCGCTCCCTCCGCGATCTCGCGGCCAGCTACCTCCACAAGACCATCCAAAACCACGAGCGTGGGCATGACTCTTGCGAGGATGCCCGCTCCTGCTTGAGCCTGGTCTATTGCAAAATCCTGCAAGATGCCAACAAGAATGACAATTCCGGCCTGGGACCCTGAAGCCCTGGTCTTGCCTGGAACTCCTTTTCGCCTTGCCGGAATACGGCCAACTAAGAGAAACGGAAGGAACCTCCTGGCATGCGAGGGGACAAAACAGTGCCTCCGACCCTGGAGTCTTGAGCTCCCCTACATTGGCTCCTTGGGTCTATCCTCATGTCTTCTCTCTTACACATCTCTGCTCTTGGTGGAGATTGCTGATTCCACCGGCTGCAAGACTGGGACAGGTTTGAACTACCTACCCCCAGCCCCAGGAGGCCCCTCCGTGTTTGGCCACCGAAACTCATTTCGAGAGGCCTGACTTCCGCTCATTCGGACTTCATTTGCAATAGTTTTCATTGTGATTATTGGTGACGACTTGCACAAGTCCTCTGTGCTGCCTTTCCTCTTGGAGATCTGAAGATTCAGCACGCAGAATTGCCGTCTGTCACAGTCATTCCACTCGAATGGAGAAGCTGTGGGAGGAAAGAAATTCCCATGTCCAGATCACCTGCTCCTGAGGCGATTTCATAGAATCAGCACAACGAAACAAGTCGGCCTTCTCCGCAAGACTATTTGGACTCTCGAGTGATGAGACTGCCAACCCGGACTGAAGACTGACTTTATACAGAAACTGCCTCTGCTTAGAGCCCAGCGGCTCTCAGGAATGTGAAGATACTGGTCAAACGTCTCTTACCTAATGTTCTTTTTCTTATAAAACCTCTAACATTTAGTTTTCTTAGTGTATTCTTTGATTATTCTTTGATCAATGCCCCCTAACAATTTTATTCTCTGAATATACCAGAGCAATGCCCCCTCCCCAACTAAGCATGTGTGTCCGATTATATTCTTACATTTTATGCACAAATAAAATGATTGTATTGATGATTCCTCTGTGTGTTTTTGCTTGACTTTGATAAGGGTTGGGAAATGAATTAGACTTAGATCGGGAGCTCAGTAGCCACGTGTGACTAAATGGCCCAGAGCACCAGAGGACTGGGCCTACGTAAGGGCATTAAGGTAGCACCATGGAGACAATGGGATATCTGGGAGAACTTTCCCTTTGCTTTGGTTTGCAAATGATTAGTCTAGCACTTCATGCAGAGTAGGTGTTCAATGAACATTGGTTAAATGGATGAATGGGGTGGAGTTCAGTACCCAGGGCCCCCTGGCTTTGTGTGTGCTGTGATAGGATCCTGATTTGGTTTCCTTGAGCTGATGCAGGATTTAGCCCTCAGCATCCTATGCTCTGGGGCTAAGAGGGCTGCAACTGAGTCAGGTCACTCTGTAAGCCTTTGGAAAGGATTGGGTTTGGCCGTCGGGGTGTGGTCTTGGCCGTCGGGGTGTGGTACCATTATTGAATCCTGGGGAGGGAGAGAACCCACAGGCACAGAGGTGTGCGGTGAGGGGGCTTTCCTAGAGCCTGTGTAGCTGTGTGTGTCTCCAGAATCAGGAGCAAATTTAACCTATATGGGCCCAGCTCCATGGCCTAGCGGCTAAAGTTCTTATGATTAACAATAATCCTCAGCTATTCTGGAAAACTGACTCTGTGTTAGTTCCAGTCTAAGTACTCAATGAATAGACTTAATCTTCCCAAGAATCCTGAGATATTTAGTGTCCTAAGTCATACATTCAACTGCAGGACAATGAGCATTTTCGTGTTTAACAACTGACCCAAGACCACAGAGCTCACAATTTATTTTTTTTAAATTTTATTATTTTGATGTTTTTAAAAAATATTTTTAGGATGCAGTTCCTTAAAGCTCAGGGATTTCTCCATCTACCCTTCCCAATAGCCATTCTGTCCCAGTATTTTCCCCTATATTCTAACAACCATAAACCCATCCTTCTGCTATTGAAGTGTGTCCCTAAGGCCACAGAGTACCCCAGCCACACACAGCTGTTTACAAAGAGTCACATGGAAAAGCCGCCAGAGCGCGATTCCGAGATGAAGGAAGCAGCGGCCTGCTCCGGCATTTGACAGGATGAGGTCTATTTGAACAATACGACCAATCTGATGACAAATGGACAGAATGAGCAAAGGACCCTAAGCACTCCGTGAGCCTGAAGCCTGTGACAACGCCCTAGCTGGACACTGGTGGAACCTGTTGGGATCCAAGTCGATGATCGGTGAGAAGCAGGCGGGTCCGTTTCTGACGATGTTGCTGATTCTCCAGTTCTATTCTGTAGTAAATTGAGAAAATGTCCCCAAAGCCATAAGCCTGAAGATTGGCCTTGTGTACACACGTGAGCTCTCTCTCTCTCTCACACACACACACACACACACCTAAGCACACACACACAAACACACAGATGCACAAACACACACACACACAAATGCACAGAGCACGCAAACGCACACAAAGAGAAACACACACATACCACACACAATTACACCCAGAGGCACACACAGGAGACAATAAGCACAGAATCACAGGAGACACAGAAATGCATACTTGAGACATATATGAGACACACACATACACAAATATATACAAGACATGCTTGGCCCACACATGGCACACACACACCAAAATGAGACTCAGAGGAAAGCCGATGTTGAGAACAAGCACTTACTTCTTCTTCTTCTTTTTTAAAAAGATTTATTTATTTTTATTGCAAAGTCAGATATACAGAGAGGAGGAGAGACAGAGATAAAGTCTTGTGTCGATCATTCGCTCCTCAAGTGAGTGCAATGGCTGGTGCTGCACTGATCCAAAGCGAGGAGCTACAAAGTTCTCTGGTCCCCTTACAGATGCGCGATCTAATTGCGTTGTTCCATCCTTGACTGCTTGTCCAGGCCACAAGCATAGAGCTGGATGTGAAACAGGCCTGTCAAGATTAAAACCAACACCCCTGTGGGATTCCGGAGCGTGCAAGATGAGGGCTTTAGCTGCTAAGCTACCTCACCAGGCCCAAGCTCTCTCTTCTGAAATGCCTACATGCAGTGTCCCGTTGGTAAAGTCACAGTAGCTGTGAACAAGGGACTAATGGTAGTGATGATTTTCTAAGTTCTTTAATCCAAGTGGGGTAAAAACAAAATACAAAACTAAACGAAACAAACACCTTCCTGAACACGTCTTAAGTGTTGTGATGTATTATTTTTCAGAGTAAACGCACATCAAGGTATAAAATAAAGAAATTTAGCAATTGGTTAAAAAAAGAAGAAGAAAAGCAAGTAAATTAACTCCTATATTGCCCTCAAAATGGAGTTTGTAAATTGATGTCAGTTTTATCTTTGTGAAATTCAGTGATTTACACATCCAGCCCTTGTAGCCTGCAAAAATTTCTGAACCACAATGCATGGATTCTTTTGAAGAGAAAAGAAAATTAAAAAAAAATTATGCAAACACATTTTTTTAAAAAAAGTTCTTGTGCAGTATTTGTACAATAAATAATGTATTTAGCAGGACAAATGAATTATTTTCATATAAATATGGAAAATGGAAAAAAATCTTCCTCGTGTTGGTTCAGTCCACTAATGACTAATGTAAGAGGTGAGCTGATACAGAGTGAAGAGCCAGGATCTTTTTCCAGACTCCCATGATGGGGTGGTGTCAGGACTTTGAGCTGTTCTCTGCTGATTTCCCAGGCTATGGAGCAAGGAACTAGATTGGCAGCAGAACAGCTAGGACATGAACCGCCATCTGTATGGAATGTCGGCACTTGCAGGTAGAGGATTAACCACTGAGCCATAGTGCTGGTCCAAGAGCTCACAGATTCTAAGGTAAAAGGCCAGGAACCAGAATTTGCCCATCCCTACCTCCAAGGTTGGTGTGTGTGTTTGTCTGGAGGGGAAACTCCTGGGCTCATAATCATATGGGAATGCCCTCTTTTTTAAAAAAAAAAAATAAGATTTATTTTATTTTCATTACAAAATCAGATATACAGAGAGGAGGAGAGACAGAGAGGAAGATCTCCCATCTGATGATTCACTCCCTAAGTGAGCGCAACGGCCGATGCTATGCTGATCCAAAGCCAGGAACCAGGAACTTCTTTCGGGTCTCCACGCGGGTGCAGGGTCCCAGGGCCTTGGGCGGTCCTCGACTGCTTTCCCAGGCCACAAGCAGGGAGCTGGATGGGAAGTGGAGCTGTTGGTGCCCATATGGGATCCCAGTGTGTTCAAGGCGAGGACTTTAGCTACTAGGCCACGCCGCTGGGCCCGGGAATGCCTTCTTGAAGTGACTGGGTAGAAGTTAATCTCATTATTTTGGCTTCTGACTCTCTGGCCCGGAGCTGTGGGCCTACCTGTACAATGGGTGCTGGATTCGTGAGCCCCTGGGGTGTGGGGAGGAGTCTGGTTTGGCCTATGTTGCCTGGCTCAGGGCCACTATCCCAACTAAGAGAACTGGTCCTCAATGTAGAGGATGGAGTACTGGATGGCAGATCATGGTGCATTTGGAGAACATACTAGATCATTGGGGCCTACAGAGGATATCTGATACCATAGCAGAGAATGAAGAACAAAACACATGGAAAACTACCCCAGCCAAACGATGACAGCAAATATCTGGGCGATTGGAGATTATAAGGTTAATGTGTCAGCCAGTGGACCTTGGAAGGGATTCCTCACCCACAGATTGGCGAGACCCACAGCACTTCAAAACGATTGCATCCACCTGGGCAGAACCCTCAGAGCGATGTGCCATATTGTAGCCCTGGGTTGATATCAGGTGGTCTTTCCCCATCCTCGGGAACTGGGATGGTTGGGAGGCTGGGTATAGCCTATCCCCCTTATCTGCCCCCTCCTGAAGAAATGGGAAGAAGAAATAGAAAGCTTGGAAACAACAACCACAGCCTCTTCTCTCTAATCCTAGATCCTTTCCACCATGATTGACTATGTAAACATCATCTAAAATTAAAAAAAAAAAGAAAATTCAAAGCTATAACAGTAAGCCAGGGTAACGACTCAGTTTTCCTCATCATAATTCTCGTATATTTGCCCTGCTCCTGTGGGCTGCATAGTTTTATTCATTTTTAAATTTAATTAATTAATTAATTAATTTTGGAAAGGTAGAGTTACAGAGACAGAGGAGAGACAGAGATCTTCTATCTGCTGGTTTGCGCCCACGTGACCGCAACAGCTGGAGTTGAGCCTGTCCGAAACAAGGAACTGTCTCATCAGAATCCTAGTAGTGGAAATGGGTGCTCTATTTTGGGTGTGTCACCCAGGAGTTTGTGCATTGGCATCTTGGTCTTCAGTGTGCTGCTGATGGTAGAACCTTTAAGAGGTGGATCCGAGGTGAAGTGATAGCCATTGGGAATACTGGTCACACAAAAGGAGAGAGATGGTTGTTATAAAACAGCAAGCTTGGCCCCCTTCCTGCTCTCCAGTTTCCTATCTTGCCACGTGATCTCTTTCTTTTACATCTGCTCCTGCCAGTGTGAGGCCATCCGTCGGAGACACTCACCAGAGCTGAGTTCTTGCAGGCAGCGTGCCCAGGAACCTCCAACACTGTGAACTATATTAACCTCTTTTCTTTATGAGTTACCCACCCTCCAGTTTTTTTATTACGGCTATGGGAAAGAGGCTAACAAAATGAGTCTGATATAATTTCTGATTATCATTTTAAAAAACGCAGAAATTACAGTAGCTTTCCATGAAGTACCAAATGATCTCAGATTACATCGTAGTTTCTGGTTTTTGCTATTGAAGGTTCAGGCACTATACCACAAGAGTTAGGATTTCTCCCTGATAGTCCTGACTGTGAATGAAACTTGGGGTTGCACAGCTTTATTCATGTTGATTTATTTCCAGAAATTTGGTCCCAGAGCGAGGTCTTTTTACTTCTCGCTAACTCTCTGCAGGTGTAGACATCATTCGTTACTGCCAGATAGATGGGACTTCAGAACGTTAGTTCCCAAACCACATACAAAAGAGATGAAAACCAAATGTTGCAAAACCAAGATGTTGCAGTAACATCTTCCTGACAAATCGATTTGTTGGTTTTGTAGGATGATGTGGTTCCAGTGATATGCACAGCAGGGCAATGAAGAATCACTAAGCTGAAATGTTGTAGGACTGTATTTCCTTCTTTCAGCTGCTCCAATCGGCTCTTTTTCCCTAGCAAAAATAGTGTAGCTGTAGGATACAGGCACAGCAAAAATAAATTTGAACTCAGTTTTTTCCTTATTAAGCTCTAGTGAAGTGAAACCAAACACCCTTTATGAGAGGCTTTGCGAAAATTCTTACTGTTTTCTGATTTTATAGAGTCTTACAAGATTCCTAAATATAATTCATAATAACACCAACCTAGCTTGCAAAGTCTAAATTTGCTGATACTTAGTTGTGCTTTACTTAGGGAAAAGCAAAACTTTGTCCTGTATTCCATGGATGCATTCATTTACAACTTCCTAATTCTTCCCTTATTTCTTCTTATTTTTTTAAAGTAATTATTTGAGATGGAGGAAGGAAGTGAATGAGAGAGAGAGAGAAAGAGGGAGGAAAGGAGGGAGGGAGGGAGGGAAGGAGGGAGAGAGAGAGAGAGAGAGAGAGAGAGAGAGAGGATGTTTCATCTATTATTTTATTCCCCAAGGGTATGTGATGGCCAGGATTGAACCAGGACCAAATGCTGAAGTCAGGAATTCAATCCAGGTTTCTTATGAGTGGTAAGGGCTCAAGTCCTTGACCCATGACTGCTGCCACCCAGCATCTGACTCAGGAGGAAAGTGGAAGCTGGTGACAGGGCTAGGGACCCAGCTAAAGCACTCTGCTGTGGAAAGTCTTAGCTGCTAGGCCAAATGCCAGCTTCCTTGCTTTGCTTTTGATTTTGAGGCAGTAGTTGGGCAATTTTTATATTTTATGGTTTCTGCGACAATCTAGGCACTTTGCAGGTTTCTATAAATACATGTTCCACTTTGAAAAATATACTGAGTATAAAACTGATCAACAAAATATCTTATTATCAGAGAGGAACGAGGGCAATTTCTCTTTCCACACACAGAATTCAGGAGCTTCTATTCTGATGCATTGAAGGTTTATATGTTGTACCCCATTCTAATTGCTTTTATCTGAGTTCAAAAATTTCCTGTGTGACTGAGCTTGTGTTTTGATATTCTAACAGAATTCTGAGTTGGAAAGCCTAAAGTGGAAGGGAAGATACAAGCAAAGGGCTTGGAGAGTTTCAGAGAGGGAAGAACAGGGTGGA
The DNA here is from genome assembly GCF_017591425.1 of Ochotona curzoniae. Lineage (NCBI taxonomy): Eukaryota > Metazoa > Chordata > Mammalia > Lagomorpha > Ochotonidae > Ochotona > Ochotona curzoniae. The sequence goes on along the minus strand of NW_024466502.1, from coordinate 50,593,732 downwards.
GATGGAAGGTAGAGAAAGCTTTTACAAAAGAATCATGATCAGGAGCAAGACTAAAATTATTAGTCAATATTTGAGGTAATTTTAGGTATTCCGTAAACTGAAGGAATAATTACCCAATACCTCCCAAGAAGATTTTCTCAAGCCAAGATAAAGCTTGCGTCAATCGACACACCTCATAAAACTGCTTTAGGCATTATCTTTTAGTCAGTAGATTTTTTTTGTCATTTACCAGCACAAAAAAAGTACTTATCATTGGAGCACCCTTGGCAAGTGTAAAGTCCTTTAACAAATATCAATTCTGAAAAGAAATAAAAACTTAATATTTTAAAAATAGCCCTGAAATATTATCTTGGCTAAGCCAAGCCTGTGAAGTACCTGTATTGTGTATATTCTTTTTCACATACATAGTTTCAAGATAGAGGGATCATAAAAGTCAATCTGTGTTTTAAATTATGATTCAACTCAGCCAAAATAAATGCCTTCCAAGTGAGCTCACTGTAGAACTCTCTTTAAATATTTAAAGGTATAACATCTTTTGTGTGTGTCCAAAGATCTACATCTTTAAACTTAATTTAAAAAAAATTACACTCATCTAGTTATCCCAATATCCAGCAAGGGTTGGGAATGAAAGCCTTTTGGGGGGAAGTGACCACTAGAGAGCTTTGGAGTGATCTTGCACTGATGGCTGGAACAAAAAGGGTGCAAAGGTTGAGGGCACACCTCATTCAAGAAAGATGACAAGATTGTCTGTTTTCATTATTGAAACTGAGCAGAAAACTGAGTACAAATGTTGAGAGTTTGGAAGAAATGGAAAAAGGGAGTGGGTTCAGGATAATTAGTACAATATTGATTTATGAACTGAACCAAAGAGTTGAAAGATATTTCTAAAGGGTGCCCAACATAAGGCTATTTCTTGGGTTGGACATATGGGATAAGAACCCAGATAAACCATTAATGGAAGAGAAAAACTAAGCCACTAACTCTGTGATACTAAGGGAGTCTCTGGTCTGACTAAATCCCCTGAAATACCAACTTGACTTGATTAAGTGATTTTCAACTCTTAACCATCTGACAGTCTCCATTGCTAACACCCATCTTTTAATTTACTCTCATTTCTATAGCTCCTTCCTTTTTGAGAATGTAATTCTCTATCTGGCATTTGTCAGGTAACTCGTATTCATTCTTTAGTTCAATCAGCACTTCTCTGAATAGGTTGTTCTCTACTGGCTTTAGTAAACCTTGCTGCTCCCATAAAGTCTTATGTGAGTAGTTCTCCAATCCTAGTACTTGAACCAAATTACCTGGAAGCATTAAATACAGAATCTTTAGGGACCCACCGAAAGTACACACATTAGAAGCTGGATGCCGCAGAAAGACGTTCATTTATTGCAGTTTTCCCATGATTTAAATATATATAAATGAATCAGGAGTAAGTTTTGTGATTGTAATATTTATTGTTCTTTTCTCTGTGTATTTTTTGCTTCTCAGTTGAACACATTTTCAGGTCAGAGCCAGTGTTTATCTTTTTGGGTGGTCTTAGTATCTATGCAAAAATCTGGAATATATCATAAACTAGTATATTCATGCATCACTTAATCACATGAACATGAGAAATATGTCATTATGTAATTTTATCATTGTGGAAGGTTCACAAACTTAGATGATATCAGTCAATCGCTTGACAAGGCCTCTTGATGCAATAAACGAAATCTGTAAACATGTATTATGGTATACTATTTTACAATAAATTTTTTTTATGGGTAGATCTAACGCCATCTAAAAATAATAATAAAAACACATGTGGTAAGCACATAAGTCATTTGTTATCATTATCAAGTATCATATACCGTGTGTAGTTATATGTGCTATCTTTTTGTTTGACTAAGTGTAAATTTGTTTACGTAAGCATTACCACAAGCACGTGAGCTATGCGCCACACAACAATGATTGCATCGTCACAAGACCGTCACTTTCACCTCCATTGCAATCTGGTCTGTCCTTCACAGAAAGCTTATGTGCTGTATAACTATGTGTATTCATTTAATTAGTCAATGGATTCTTTAGCTAATAGTGAAATAGCCCAGTAGAAAAAAGCAAAGGCTACAACTGGTCTGAAACTTGTCACTCTCCGTTTAAGTTGGCATTATTACTAATTTTTTTTGCTATTTGAAAGAGAGGATGCATTGTTATTTGCTGGCTTTGTCTGGCCAGTCCTGGGTCAAGGCTCAAGCTGGGATGTGGGAACCCATTCTAGGTCTCCCATGTGGGTGACAGGAAGCCAACCATTCCTGCCTCCTTTCAGTGTTTGCCTTAGGTAGTATGAGTGAGGAGCGGAAGATACCACATTGGAACCAGAGAAGCAGATATGTTAACAGGTTAGCTACTGGACCAAATGTGCTCCATGTGAGTACCATTTTATTTTTGGTCCATATAGATAGACTGTTTATAAATTGAGTTAACTTGTTAATAAGTAGCACTTAAATAATGAAAATATAGAATGTTTTGGCATTAGATCACTTTATTAAAGAAGGCTATTCAAGCTTTACTAATTTAGGCCCAAAAGCAAATTATTAAAGGGCAGGGGAGAGTCAGTTGCTCATTTGCTTCTGCAATTCTTAGTTCATGAGAATTATGAAGATTTTAATCTCTATTACCTCAACTTCATCTTTTGTCTTTCTTTACAATTCAAACACATCAATTTTAATCATACGGTCCAATGAGCCACAATCAAGGAGGAAAATGCTTTTATTTATTTATTTTTGTTTAAAGAGTTATTTACCTTTAGTGGAAAGGCAGGTATACAGTGAGGAGGAGAGACAGAGAAGATGATCTGTCAGATGGTTCACTCCCAAAGTGGCCACAAAGGCTGGAGCTGAGCCAATCTGAAGCTAGGAGCCAGAAGCTCTTCCAGTTTTCCCATGTGGGTGCAGGGTGCCAAGGTTCTGGCTATCTTTGACTGCTTTCCCAGGTGACAAGCAATGAGCTGGATGGGAAGTGGGGCTGCCGAGATAAGGACCAACACCCATATGGGATCCCGACACATTCAAGGCAAGGACTTCAGCCGCTAAACTACTGTGCTGGGCCCGAAAATGCTTTTATTGATCCTTCATGATCCTTTGCAAATTTCGTCTCCATCTCCCTGGCTTCTGGCAAATACTGATCTGTCTTCTGACATTATGGATGAATTTTGTCTTATCTAGAAGTTCATATAAGTGAAGTGATTTATTTATTTTTAATTGAAAGATATACAGAGTGGAGCAGAGACACAAGGGAAGATCTTCCACCTGTTGATTCACTCCCCAAGTGGCCGTGATGGCCAGTGCTCTGATCCAAAGTCAGGATCCTCTTCTGGGTCTCCCACATGGGTGCAGGGTCCCAAGACCTTGGACCATCCTCACCTGCTTTCCCAGACTGCAAACAGAGAGGTGGATGGGAAGACGGCGACTGGGATTAGAACTGGCTTCCATATGGGATCCCAGCATGTACAAGGTGACGACTTTAGCCTCTAGGCTACTGTGCTGGGCCCAGCTTATTATTCTTCTATGTTTATTTCTATCACTAAACATTAGTTTTCAGATTCATTCTTCCTGTGTATATATGAGTAGTCCATTACTTTATATATTATTGAGTAGTATGCTATTTATGGCTATTTCAGTAGTTGCTTTTATATTCACCTGTTGTTCACTTTTGGGTTGTTCTAAGATTTTTCTTAGGTAATTATATGACTTTCTGGGAAGAAAAGTGTTCGCTGAATTTTAGTAGAAACTACCGAACTGTTTTTTTAAAACTGTCATGCCGTGATCATAGCTTAATAATTCTAATAAGTATGTAATGATATTTACAGTGTTTTTATTCTGCACTTCTTAGATTAATGGGTTTGAACGTGTCTTTGTTAATTTATTGGCCACTTGCATATCTTTTGAAAAAATATTTGTTTCATTTTTTAAATGAAAAACTGATTTATTGAGAAAAGGCGATACAGAGATCTTCCCTCTGCTTGTTCACGCCCCCAAATGGCTGCAATGGCTCGAGCTGGGATGATCCGAAGCAGGAGCTTCCTCCAGGCCTTCCACGTTTGTGCGACGGTCCAAGGATTTGAGTCATTCTCCATTGTTTTTTCAGGCTATAAGCAGGGAACCGGGTAGGAAGTGGAACAGCCAGGACAGAAACCAGTGCCCATGTGGGAAGCAGGCATTTGAAGGTGAAGGGTTAACTTCTTGAGCCACTGTGGCAGTTCCCATTTGTGCATCTGTTAAAGTGTTTTACTACAACATTTTGTCTGTTCAAAGTATACTTAGTAGTTTTATTATAGGAATTATTTACATGTTCTCAAACTACAATTTGTTTTAATTTTAAGTTCTACTTAAAATTAGTTTGGATGAAGCCTTGATTTGATTATACAGTTCCCGCACATTTTGCTTATATCCAATCCAAGTACAGTGATTAGTCATCTAGAAAATTTATCATGAAGCCAGAAATTGCTACAAAGTGCTTCTTGATCATTGTCTAATGAATTTTCAGGATGTATGAACATGTCATAAATATTACACAGAAATGTTATCAAAATAAGTACAGCAGTCAATGTGTAACTTACATAAGCAAATTATCCAACAGAGCTTGAATTATTTAATTAACTATCTTTTTTTTTAAAAAAAGATTTATTTATTTATTGGAAAGTCAGGTCTCCCACCCGGGTGCAGGGTCCCAAGACTTTGGGCCGTTCTCGACTGCTTTCCCGGGCCACAAGCAGGGAGCTGGATGGGAAGTGGAGCTGGATGAAGAACTGGCACCCATATGGGATCCCGGTGTGTTCAAGGTGAGGACTTTCACCGCTAGGCTACGCCATTAGGCCCTAATTAACTATCTTATGTAACAAATGAAACTGAAATTTGATGATTGCAAAAGCCAAACAGCACACAAATTTCCAGTTGGGCTAGCAAACAATGAGATGATATTGAAGTCCATTTCCAGATAAGCACAGATAAATCTGGGGTGAATGGGGTCTCTCAGTTTTTTCACAGTGTGAACTTGCACCTCTTAAGAGGCCCATCACTAATGTCTAGATTTAGTGGATTTTCCATGATCCTGATAGTTATATTCTGTAGTCATTCCAAATGCTAAATCAGTGAAAGCATTGAGTTAACTCCTGGTGGAGACATGTATTAATGAGTTACACTGATTAATTCTAAAATAGCTCAGTATCAAAGATTCTGTTTCTTTAATTTTAACTGAGAAAATGAGGTTTAGATGTGTGCAGTCACTTGCCTGAACCCATCACACTGACAGGTGCCAGAATTAAGAAGCAAATTCCTGGCACCTGGCCTGCGGCCTGGCGCTTCCCATTTAGCAATACGCTGCTCCTATAGTTTCTTCCTCTGATCATCTGTTCATGGGGACAGAGAGAAGATGATGGGGCATTATATTGAACTTCATTTGGCATTTGTGCAACTCAAATTTGGTGCTGTTCTGTGTATGTTCATTAACGATTGAGAAAACTCCCGAAATGTTGATTTGACATTGTATATAATTTGTGCAACTTGATTGGCCATTTAAAAATGACAGGACCTGTGAGTATGGGAAATTGACAGTACATGAGTATCTAAGATCACAACACTCACAATTAGATTTTGCAGGGTGGAAAAGTGTCAGGGACAGCAGTATGTTCTGAACTTTACTGTGAGTGAACTTTTTACTTCTGAATGGTACCAGGCAATATCAACTGAAGATTTTTTCCCCCTGTAAATTGGACATTATTAAGATTCTTTTATCATTTGTAGGCTTCTGGTTTGTGTTATGGTTGTGTAGATAAACAGTCCTCAAAAAGTTCATGAAAGGTATGTATTATGAAAAATGAATTCTAAGATTTTTTTAAATACTAAATACATGCATTTTTCATTTCTTTTTTCCATGAAGTTTTGAAGCATTCGCACATGTGGCTAGTTGACCTTTCATTTAAGGATCAAGTGAAGCAATCCGTTGGCTAGTAGAGTTCCCAAATTTGGGTCATCTAAACATCTAAACATTTACTTGTCAGTAATGCAACTTTTCATCTCACATCAAGCAAATATTGATAGATTCGGTAAATTTTATTTACATAATTTGAATCACAGAGCACATAGCTTCATCAGTTATCATATCTTTGCTTTTTTCATTTGTTTAGTTGATGTTACCAAAGGCCTGTAGAAAATGATTCCATCTATTTCCATAGCTCAGTTGAGAGATGAAGTAATAGCATTTGGCAGAAGCATTAAAGCTATACTAACTTTAAACCACCATGAACATTAAGAATATTATTCCGAGAACTTGGATCCAAGAAGCAACTGGAAGAACTCAAAAAAATCACAAAACTGGAACAGATGAACAGTTCTCAAAGTGGAAAAGCATTTATGCTTAAATCTATTGTCTTAGATATTTCTCTTCAGCTTTAATATATTTTGGAAAGAATTATTTGGGACAAGAGTTTTTTCATTAAGATTTGATTACTTCTAGAATATGCTGCCTAATTTGATTTGTAATATGAGTATTTTAATGTTCAGATTGTCACTTATTAGCAAAAGAATTATGACTAACTTTTATTCAACTTTAGATGGTGTTTATATTTTGAGTAAGTTGTTTTAGTTGCTAATACACAAGTACTTTAAAACAAATTTATATTTAAACTCTATCTTCTGAAATAAATCTGTACTTCATTCAACTTGAAACACAGTAAGGATTTAGTTTCCAGTTTTCTCATAAAATATGTGTAGTTGAAAACATTCAAGTACTTAAAAAGTGTTAGGTATTATTTTGGTTAGGAACTGCATTTTCCATTGGTCTGGTAGGAATTGTTGGTTATTACCAATTTTAGCGTTTTTGCTTACTATATAAGTCAAAATTACTGCCTTAAGGGTTTTGAAGTTACTACTGGAAAACTGCTATGAAAGAATAATGTTTGAAGAATAGAAATAATTTTATTGAATGATTAAGATTGACTAACAATTTGATTTAATTTAATAAACTTTTGCATATTCTTTTTGTTTGTTTATTATGATTATTATTTTTAATAACATTGTATTATGTGACACAGTTTTATAGGTACTGGGATTCCCACCACCCCTCCCCTAACCCTCCCCCATGGTGGATTCCTCCACTTTGTTGCGTGACCACAGTTCAAGTTCAGTTGAGATTCCTTCATTGCAAGCATATACCAAGCATAGAGTCCAGCATCTTATTGTCCAGATAAGTTCAACGGCTTTTTGGGGAGACCTGCATATTCTTTTAAAGATATTTTCTAGCCATTAGAGATGTGAAGAGTTTGTGTCTGGCCTCCAGGGATTTATAGTCTAATGGAAAAACTGCACAACCCATAATGTACAGAGTGATAAGTACTCTACTAGTGTCACAAAGAGATATATCTGTAATGTCATATAACAGCATATGGAAATACATCTCAGGTCCGATATGGTAGCCTAGTGGCTAAAGTCATTGCCTTGTGCGTGCCAGGATCCCTTATGGGTGCAGTTCTAATCTCAGCAGCCCTGCTTCCCAGCCAGCTCATTGCTTGTGACCTGGGAAAGCAGTTGAGGACAGCCCAAAACCTTGGGATCCTGCATCTGCACGGGAGACCCAGAAGAACTTCCTGGCTCCTGGCTTCGGATTGGCTTAGCTCCAGCCATTGCGGCTGCTTTGGGAGTGATTCAGTGGACGTAAGATCTTCTTCTCTGTCTCTCCTTCTCTCTGTATATCTGACTTTCAAATAAATAAATAAATAAATAAAATCTAAAAAAAGAAAATATATCTCATGGAAGAATTAAAAGCTTCATGAAACAGAATGGAGAGATAGCAAGTGTGGGATAAGACATTTTAGATCATTTACTTATAAACCCAAATACAGGAAAGATATATGTGGGATTACTTGTTGGGCAGAAATCAATCTGTCAATTTTCTACAAGCCCAGCAATGTTTTACACCTATTTCAAATCTTTTGTTATTCTTGTTGACCCTACCCACTCCCAAAGGATAAATGAGATTCCTAATCTTGGCATAGGGAGTAGGGCTGATTTAAGAAGTCTCAGAAGTGGTCCCCAATTGGCCTTTCCTCTAGATTATTGTGTCATTTGTAATTCCTTCCTTTTGTGAGTGTGGCCTAGTGATTCACTTCTGACTAATGAAATATGGTAACAACTAAAGCACTGTTACTTCTGAGTTTAAGCTGTTTTTAATAAGTTCTCTTAAGTACTCTGTGCTATTCTCTTTTCTGATGAAGCTGGTTGCCATGTGGTGAGCTACCTCAGTGATAAGTCCCAGGGTGGGCCAATGGTGCCTCTGGCCAGCAGCTTTGTGGGTAAGCTTGAAGATCTTTTGAGGTGTGACATGCGCAGTTATCGGACTTGAAATTGCCACTCCCACTGGCTGAATCCTGAACTGATTGAAGCCACCACCAATGCTTTGACAGATTTTGAAACATAGGCAACGAGACAAAAAAGTTTTTCATATTTTAAGTGACTAAGTATTGGCTATTCAGCAATAGACAATTAATATATGACCCCATGAATGGCTGACAGCAGAATAAATACATCTTAAAATTCCTTTTGAAGTCAGAATTTTAGGATTTGTAAGATTAGATTCCAAGTTGACTATTACAATTTTGGCAAAGTGTTTTAACTGAAGTGTTCCTTAACTGAAACTTTGGCTACCAAGTGACAGTACAGATGTCAAATTTATTTCTAACACCTAGGTTCATGTGTAGAGATTTCTTTACTCAAATTTCTCCCAAACATTAATAATCATCTACTTGGCTTTGGGGATAGAAAATAAAAATAAAGATTATTTTCTTCTTTCAAGGAGCTCACGCTGGAATGAGGCTTACAGATAAATAATAAATATGGTACTGAGATGCCAGGATAAGACATACGTTACACTTGCAATGTCAATAGGTTATTGCAGTAAAAACTTCAATTCGTATGATCAGCAGTGTCACAAAAACCCTGTTTTAAATTAAAACAATATTTTTTTAAAAGTGCTAAGGATACAGTAATTAGAAATATTATATTGTCTGCTGACACTTGGTATCTAAACTTCTCTTGTCATGACACTCTCCTAGAATTTTTAGACAAACCACAGAAAAAAAGCCCAGTTGAATGCATCCTTGCCTTCATTTCCATTTTATATTTAATCACCTTATGATGAGATAATTCAGAATTATTTTCCTTGGGTGTCTGTTAATTAACACAATGGTCAGGAAAATATGAAATTCATAGGCATTGGAATAACATTTAGGCTTAAATAGAGGAATATCCTGCTAAGTGAAATAAACCAGATGTAGAAAGATACCATGTGCTTTCACTTGATTTGGGAACCTAAGATAATCAAATTCATAGAAGCAGAAGGTCAAATGTGATAACCAGAGTGAGGTACTACGTACGGAGAGATGTTGGTCCAAGGGTACAGATATTTTAGCTAGATAGAAAGAATAAATCATGGGTATATGAGGTGTTGAATATGTCTATTAGCTTGATTCAGTTGTTCTACACTGCAAACACATGAGGGCTCTCCAAAAAGTCTGTGGGAAGTTGAATTGAAAGGTTCATCTTAAGTTTGAAATCTAAGTTGTGTGGTGAGTGTGTGATACACACTATAAGTGCACTTTCTGAAAGAATGGAACAAGGACTTAGGCCATCGTTTGTCAGGGTCCCTTGGCCAGCAAGTCAAACCCGGACACTTGTTGTCTTTGCGGAGCCTTTATTGTGGAGAAGACACAGCAAAACCGGCGCGTGGTGGGCGTGCGGTAGCCGCCGTGCAGCAGCCACACCATCGCGAGGTGTGCGCTCTCTCCCTGAGGCGTGCGCGCTCTCTCCCCGAGGTGCACTCTATACTGGGTAACCCGGCCAATCGAAGTAAAGGTCACCTGTGCACGTAGTGGGCAGGCCAATCATCACACAGATCACGCGCTGTCCACGCGCCATCCACGCACCCCTGGGCCAATCACAGCAGACTTCCTGTAGCTTGTTTTTTCTAGCACAGGAGGAAGCGGCAGTCTGGCGCCGTCCGTGTAGGGTGTAGGATGCAGGCTCCCTACAGCTCCCCACAATCGTTCACTGCTTTCCCAGGCCACAAACAAGGAGCTGGATGGGAAGTGGAGCTGCCGGGACAACAGGCACCGATACGGCACCACAGAGCGGGGGATTAGCTTGCTGTGCCATTGTGCGGGGCTCCTTTCACAGGTATTTTAATTATGATGATGAGAAGCTGAATGATGAACATTTGTTTGCATCTATTTTGGGGCTTTAATCCTGCCAGCAGGCCCTGAGGTGACCGAGGGTGAGGCGATGGGGTCCTTCAGCAAAAGAACCACCAGAGACAAGCTGGTGAGGAATGTCCACTTTATTATGCACAAGTTACAAGGTGTGAAGGCTGAGGAAGGGGAGGGCAGGACAGTGTCTTCTGGCAGACCCCTCACCCATCAAAGACTGTAATGGGCTACAAGGCATGTCTATCTCCCTTGATCTTCTGGTCATGTCGGATTATGCTCCACGTGTAGGGCTGGAAGCTGTGCCTCAGGTCATGGGCAGGTAAACAGTGAGTGGTGCCTACCAGGTAGCAGGCAGAGGGGAGATTGCCCACATTCTATCCAGGATAGATACCTAAGAGTATAACTGATGGATCATTAGACAATTTTGTGTTACTTACCGAGCAACTGCCAGGCTCTATTCCAAATTGAATTCACTAACTATATTTGCAGCCTGAAAATGGTAGACTTACTCATTATGTCCTGTTGGTGACATACCATTCAAGGGCAAATGGTAGAGACAAAATCCCATCATGGGGATGGACACTTGGCAAACAGTGAAGATGCTGCTTGGAATGCCCACCTTCCCTGTCGGAGTGCCTGAGTTCAAATCCTGCCTCCTCATCTGGTCCAGGTTTCTGCTAAGGTGCACTTTGGAGATGGTCGGTGATGGCTCAAGTCCCTTTGCCAGGGCTGGTTGTGATGGGCATTGGTGTGTGACTCAGTGGATACAAGGTCCCTCTTCTTCTTTCAAATCAAATGAAAAAAACAAGGCCTTGTTGTTTGATTTGCATATCCCCAAGGATTAATGGTGCTGGGCTGCTTTTAATTTGGTTATTTTATATGCATTTATTTGTATGCCTTCTTTAGAGTAAGGTTTATTAAAATTCTGTCTACTTTTAAAAATTGGATTATTATTCTTTATTACTGAGTAGTAAGACTATTCATATAGCATTGAATTTAAGCCATTTCTTACATGTGTAACTTGCAGTTTTCCATCCTGCAGGCTGTAATCTTGCTTTCTTGATGGTTTTGTTTGTAGCACAAAACTTCAAAAATATTAGTGTCGTTTAATTTGTTGAGATTTCGTTATTTTCCCTTCTTCCTCTGCTTCTGCTTTTGGTTTTGTTAATGATAAGAAACCATTGCCTAACATAAGGTTGAGACAATACTTCTATTTTTACCTATAAACATTTTACAGTTTTAATTACTGTGTTAAGATATTTGATGGGCCTGGCCTGATAGCCTAGTGGCTAAAGTCCTTGCCTTGCATGTGCCAGGATCCCATATGGGCTCTGGTTCATGTCCCAGTTGCTCTACTTCCCTTCCAGCTCCCTGCTTGTGGCCTGGGAAAGCAGTCGAGGATGGCCCAAAGCCTTGGGATGCTGTACTCATATGGGAGACCTGTTAGAAGCTCTTGATTCCCGGCTTTGAATCTGCTCAGCTCCAGCCCTTGCCACACTTGGGGAGTGAATCAGTGGATGGAAGATGTTTCTGTATTTCCTGTCTGTATCTGACTTTCCAATAAAAATAAGTAATTTTTTTTTAAAAAAAGGTATTTGATGTATTTTGGTTGATTTTTATTTTTACAAAAACTAGCAATCTAATCTTTCTTTTGTACACATATACTCACTTGTCCTAGCATAATTTATTAAAAAAAAGTCTTTTCCTTCCTTTATTGAAAATTTTTGGCACTGTTTTAAAATTGACTACACAATGTGCACTGTGTATGTGTACTTATTCCTGGCCTCCTAATTCTATTGTGGGATGTTTCTATTCATTTCTGCTAAAGGGAAGTTGGGATTTTACAGTCTTTTATTTATTTCATTAAATTAAATAACACTGTTCTTTTATACTCAACAAATTTAGTAAATATAAAATGTATACTTATCATATATATTGTAAAATGTCATAAACATATATAATATGATCTGTGTAACATGAGTAATAAATTTAATAAAGTTAAATATTTCCCCTTTAACATTGGTTTTTAAAATAGAATGGAAACTTTTAGTTATCTTCCAAAACTTGTCCTGTTTTTCTAGTGCTTCATGGAAAAAAATCTGCATTTGGGGCCTGGCAAAATGGCTTAATCCTCTCCCTGCAAGTGCCAGCATCTTGTATAGATGGTGATTCCTGTCCTGGCTACTTCACTCCCCACCCAGCTCCCTGCTTGTGGTCTGGGAGAGTAGTGTAGGGTGGCCCTAAACCTTGGAACTCTGTGCCTGAGAGTGGGAGACCCAGAGGAAGCTCCTGGCTCTTGGTTTCAAATCAGCTCAGCTCTGGCCACTGTGGCTATTTGAGGAATAAACCATCAGATGAAAGACCTCTTCTGTCTGTTTTACCTTCTCTCTAGAAATCTGTCTCCACAATAAATATAAACAGATCTTAAAATTAAAAAAGAAACACGTGGATTTTTACCTATGTTCTCTGATGATTTTAAAAAAGAAGGCAATTTTTGGGGTCTTTCAACTGTGTTTTTTTTTTTTCCTTGCTAGTGTAGTTGACAAAGAATATACCCACACAAATGTAAACTTTGGTAATTTTAGGCACTCCAAATTTTTTTTTTACATACCTTTAATTTTATTTTGTGAAAAATTCCCTTTTCCATTGCCAACTGATTCATGATGTTGTATCACTCGCACACACACACACACACACACACACACACAAGCTGCTTTGGGTTATAGCAGATAAAGCCACTGTCTCCAATGCTGGCATCCTGCATGGGTGCCAGCTTGAATCCTGGCAGTTCTACTTTCTCTCCAGCTCCCTGATAATGTGCCTACAAACGCAGTAGATGATGGATGAGGCTCCAGGTCCTTGGTTCCATATCCCCATGTGGGAGATCCAGAAGAAACTACTGGTTCTTGGCATCAGACTGGTGGAGCTGTAGCAGTTGTTCTTTGGGAAGTGAACAGGCAGATGGAAGAAATTTCTCTCTGTGTCTCCCCTTCTCTGTGACTTGCCTTTTGAGTAAAATAAATACATCTTAAAAAAGAAAAGAAAACTAGCTCTAAGAAATTTCTCCAAAATCAAATCTCTACTGGAGATAATCCGATTCATTAGGTTTGTGGTGGTTTAAAAATATATTTATAGTTATGAAATGCAAAATAAATATAATGGCAAGATACATACATACATATTATGTATATGTGGTTGCTACTTCTTGTTGCTTGGACATAGCTGAAAATTTTATATAAGAGTCTGGGTGTGAATGTGGGTACCTAATATCTTTTGAGATTTAGCTTTATTAGTTACTTTTCACTCCAGTATATTGTTTAACTCATTGAAGACTCAGACTTTTAGTGTAAAAATCCGAATAATATTAACAATTTATCTAGAAATTTGTGAACTTGAAATAACACTATGCACATGAAAGTTCTTTGTCAACTACAAAAAGCCATTTTAAAGACAAATATTGCCGTTATTTTTCATTTTGCCTTTTAATATTCTTTGTCTAAAAGTCAAGAGATCAATACATGTTTCTGTAATTCATCATTTAGTGCTTAATTTGCAAAATACAAAGTTCAATACTGTCATCATATCAAAGTGAAAAAAAAGTAGCATTACTCACTGATTTTTCTGCGGAAAGCCGTACTTGTGATCCAAAATGGAAAATGGCTTGTGTGTTGCCATTTTTTGTTTCTCCACTTATAAAGAATTTGTGGATTATTTGAAGACAAAAAAGAATTGAAATACTGTTTTTATAACATATGCCCATAAAGTTTGACGAATTCCTAGCAAATTGTCAGACTGAGCAAATATTTCTTTTAAACATATGTATTTCATCATGGAGTTGATTACAGTGACAAATTCTCTTAGCTTTATTTTGCTTTCATATTTGAAGGACATTTCTTCTGAGTAATGAATTCTAGATTATTGTTTTTTCTTTCAGTATCTTAAAGATACCTTTCTATTACTATTTTGTGGGTGTTGGGTGAGAGAGATTATCGACAGGAGCTGGGCCAGAGGAGAGTGGTAAGACCTGAAATACATCGTGCTTCCTGTCCAGTGGACTTGAAAACTTACACAGGCAAGAACCTGGTGTGGCTGCCCTCCCAGATAGAGCTGTCAAACATTGAATAAAGAAATTGAAATTGTTCACTCCCTTCCCCCAGCACCTTCTTGGGTTGTGTCCCCCGAGGTAAATCCTGCAGGAGTCAGTCCTCTCCCTTGCTACACATTTCCAAGGAGCAGCTTCTCTCCCAGGTCTGTTCCTAAGGATAGGAGAAGAAAAAAAGCATGAGTGCACAAGCCATCCTGATCCTTCTTTAACAGCCTGTCTACGTCAAATGAATGAAAACAGGAGACCAGTTTGCAAGAGAAGTGGTGTGTAAGAGATAACTGCATTTGATTCGAATAGGTATAGAAAATTCAGGAGTTCTCTTTCTTTAGTTGTCATCTACCCCTCCATCAGACGGCATCTTTGTCACTGACCTGTTTTGAATACAGACATCTTACCTTTCTCTGTGTCTAAATTGCTGTTAGGTACCTCCGATTAATTCTTAATTTCATATGTTACATCGTTTGTATTTAGAATCATTCATTTGGAGATGCTGTTTGTTCACAGATACTCAATCACTCTGTTAAATAGATAATAGGAGGAACTGATCATCTCAGTCCAACCCAAGATTCATCTGAACTTACACTGGGTGGAAATTTTAGGAGATTTTCAAGTTATAGTTTGACCTTATTTCTTGAGCACTCGCTGGTTTTGTGACTGACCCTCGGAGAAGTGTCCATCACTTCATGCCTTAGAAACACTGGGAGTGTCATCACACCTTTCAGATTCCTGGGAGTTTCGTTCTTCTGTTTCCTGTAGTAAGTAGCTTCAACATTAGACAAAGACACTAGGGAGATAACTGGAGAGCTTGAAGCAGATTCATCCTTTCTAGGAATTTCTCTTCTAAGAACCGTGAGCCCGTGGGAGGGTTTACATTAGCCTAGACTCCCAGGCTCTGTGTTACTCCAGAGCTTAAAAATGACCCCCTGGAGGAACACCACATGAGATCAGAATTACTTCAATTTCTAATGCATTATTTCTTTCCATGCAAACTTCAAAGGTTTCACTGATACTTCTTTCTCAATAGAATTTTTCTCTATAGTCTGTGCTCAATTCTCAGCCTGCTTATATAAATCAGAAAATCCCTCCAGAGACTACAACATCAGATAATGATTTTACCCAGGAACTTTAATCTCTCTAATAGTCTCTGCTTTACAGTTCCCTAATGTATTTAAGAAGATTATTCTCATAATTAACCCAGTCTTTTCTGGCAGGAGCAATAGGATCGTTGGCTGGCTCAGAAGTCCTAGTCGTATTTTTGGGTTATGTTCCTGAAGTTTAGGCTCAGTCCTGGTTGTCTAGCCTTTTCGGAGAAGCCACTCCTCACCTTTAGTGTATGTAAGCAGGATGCAGGCAGGATATTCAGGCAGACTATATTTCTGTTGCTTTCAACAAATAACCTTCACTATTCTAGGGGAGGTCAAGGACAGGGAAAGTGCAGTGAGAACCGCTGGTCCGCAGGAACACTGGGCTGAGTACCGTTTGCATGCGTGTGGCGGTGCTTCACATCTCCCTAGATATACTGCTTTAGCATATGAAATGATCAGGCTGGAGAGTGAGAAACCAAGTCAGTGCCCTAACCAAATCGGTGGGTGATTGCAAGCAGAGGAGACCATAAGGACCAGATCCTTCCTGCTCTTTACCCACCGGAAATTTAGGTTTCCCTTGTACCCAGAGGTCATGTTGGGAAGGAGTTGGAGGAAAAACGAAAATCTGGAGATGAGTCATTATTCGGAGTAAAATATTTCCCAATAAAGTCACTAGGATAAATTTAGTTGGCAAACTTGAGAGCCAAGATGAGGTAAGTAATTTAAAACACAGAAAATTGTATTTCTGCAAATCTGAGAATACGGACTGCAGATTTCAACCCAAGGTTGATGCAGGAAATAGTTTTTCCTTTGCCAGTGACAGACAACAACTGAAAATCTCACTTGAGGTTATCAAAGTCATGCACTCTCACGGTGCCTGCTTTATTAACACAGACTTTACCTCTTTTTCATTTTGCCCAAGTTGTGTTTTCTTCTGTATTAAAGTGAACACAAAAGTATCTGTTTATTGTGATTGAATGATTATAGAAAATGTTCCAAAGCCTGTCTTTGTTCAGCTTTTGTTTAAGGAACAGATAAACTCTAAGAAGGATATCTACAGTTTGAACAAAACTTCTTTATGTCATTTACAAACTAATTTAGAATTTTTTTTGAGATATTTATTTGCTTGTTGGAAAGACAGAGTTACACACAGAGAGAAAGTAGGAGGAGGGGAGAGATCTCTTTAATTAGCTGGTTTATTTCCCAATGACTGCAATGGCTGCCATGGCCAAGGCTAGGCCAGGCTGAAGTCAGAAGCTTGGAACTCCAGTCACCTCCCCAGCGTGGGTGGCAGGGGCTTGAGCACTTGAAGCATTCTGCTTTACTCTCCCAGGCTCATCTGGGAGCTGGACTGTAAGTAGAGCAGCACATATAGTATGCTAGCGTTACAGATGACAGCTAAACCCACTGTATCGTGATGCCAGCCTCTGAAATCTCATTTGCTGCCCTACCGCTTCAAAAACAGACAATAGATACTATTTTTCGTGTTTTTGAGTTTGATTTTTTAAAAAAAAATGGAGATGAGGAGTGGGCGTTTGGTTACAGGTGTTAGGATACCCCTTGGGTTGGACACATCACATTCCAGAATGCCTGCTTTGAGTCTTGCTATTCTACTTCTGGTTGAATTGATTGCTGATGTTCATTCTGGTAGGCATTAGGTGAGTGCGCAAGTACTCAGATACCTGCAACCCCTCATAGGGGATCTGAATTGAATGTAGGAATTCTGAGTGGCTCGGCACAGCCCTTATTGCAGATATTGAAGAACAAACCAGTTGATGGAACATGTCTAACTGTGTTTGATTCTGTTTCTTTCTCTCTCTCTCTAATACAATTAAGACAAATAAGTCTTAAAAAGTAGATCAAAGAAAGTTAGTATGATGTTTTCCCCTCTCATTCCATTTATTTTTGAAGTTATCTATGTCACCGATGGGTTAACTGAAATATAAACGCTTTTACATTTGGTTTCCTTTAGGCTCTGAAGCATAGATAAATACCACATCTCATTTAGACTTCCCCCTTTCCATTCACTCCCATTCCTACCCAAACTTGTGGCTCAAGGATGAGCAATAATGGTTGCTTTAGTTGCCTCCCTCCCTTTCCCTGACTCCCCCCCCCCTTTTTTTTTTTCGCTCTGTCTTCTAGTTTATTCTGGGACCTGGAAAGCAGACTGTGTACTACAGGAACAGAAACAACGTTGTTGTTTAGTGAGGGCCCTTTTTGCTGGAGCTTTCATTAGCTGAACATTAAGCCTTTCTTTGTGGTGAAGATTCAGAGACAATTTCTTCAGCATTACATGTTCGTAGACTTTCTCCAATAGAACTCCAGCATGTTAAAAACAACTGCGTTTTTACTTACAGGTGCAGTTCTGTTTGATACTTAATGTCTCTATTGATGGGCCTTTCTGCCATGGTAGCCTAGTCTTTCTCCACAGATTGCTTTGAGGTACTTGAATTAGTTTGGTGCTGTCCATTTTTCCTTTAGTTGAGAATAGGGGAAGAGATTTGGAAAACCAGGAAGGCACTTTGGCAAGATGTGGATTGCTGAATTAGATTGAAGCCACCAACCAAGAGGCTTTCACATGAATTCGGTTGGTTTAAAAGCTTATACATCCTTAAAGAGTTAGACTCCAAAGATGTAAAAATTAAAAATAAGGCCAATGGCCTGCAGTTCTGGCATGTGAGATGTTAAAGGAGAGTTTCCCCAATCAAGTCAAGTAATTTTTGATATGTGAACATGAATTTAAAATATTCCTATTTAATAAATTTATCTTTTGCTTCCTCATTTAGTTTTTAAAAAAATGACAAAAAATAGGTAACACATGGATTTTAGTTTTAGATAAGGTTAAATTTACTAGGCAGAGTTTAATTTAATGCTAGCCACTTTTGTTTTCATTGGGGAATCTTTTCTTCCAACCATTCCTCCATCCCTTCCATATATGTTGCCACAAATCACTTTTACACATTTTTTTCCAGTGGAAAAATTATTCTGTATAGACCAAGTCTGAAAGAAGACAGTCTTTGAAGCAAATTCCAAGGATCAAGTTTTCCTGTGGTTCGGCCAGATACAAATAGAGAGCGATTAAATGACAGAAGCAAGGATTTGATCACACACATGATATTTCTTCTCCCCTGTGAAGATGGAGTTAAGCTGTTGATAATGAACTTTTGGAAATACAATCATCTAAAGAATTAAATGCATTTGTCATTTATGTGTCAAGTACATGTTTACTCAGACAAGAAGTTCTTTTAGAACTTGAGGTATTCTTGACTAAAATAAGTAACTTAAAAATGAACATAAATCCATTAAAGTGTCTCTCTAGACTTTTGAAATATGTTTATTTTCACATGTCTTGGTAGCATATGTATGTGTACAGGAGGCGACTTCAAAAAGGTTCATGGATGATGTAATGAAAAGATAATGCAAGTTTCCACGAACTTCTTAAAGGCACATTGTAATTCTATATAAACTATACAGCATCATTCAGTACACTTGCATGTTGACACATAATTTTTTTTTTGTAGATTTGTTTTACTTATTTGAAAGGCAGTGTTACAAAAAGTAACAGTGTGTGTGTGAGAGAGAGAGAGAGAGAGAAAAAAAGAAAGAGAGAGAGAGAGAGATGAAGAAGTCTTCTGTCTGTTGGCTCACTCCAAATGGTTGCTTGTGCGGGGGCTGGATGAGGTTGAAGCTGGAAATCAGGAGTTTAATGTGGTCTTCCACATGGGTTAAGGCAAAATAGCAGGGAGTTTGATCAGAAGTGAAGCAGCTGAAACTTGAAATAGCATTCCTATAATTTTGCAGGCAGCAACTTAAACTGACATGCCACAATTCTGGCTCAAGCATTTATGTTTTTAAAATTAAAACTAGAGGTGTTCGCAACCACCGCCCGCACCGATGTCGCTCTCAACGCCAGCGCCGCCTCTCGCTCGCCGAGCTCCAGCCGAAGGAGAAGCAGGGTGAGTAAGGAAGTACTTGCACCATGGCTCCTACAAAGCAGACTGCCCGCAAATCGACTGGTGGCAAAGCGCCCAGGAAACAACTGGCTACAAAAGCCGCTCGCAAAGGTGCGCCCTCTACTGGAGGGGTGAAGAAACCCCACCGTTACAGGCCTGGTACTCTATTGTCAAATATATATGTCACAGTTTCATTGGGAATCCATCTTTGATTCAGGAGTAGAGATGCACTCTGCATTGTATCTTTACATCTCAATATGATGCTATTATACAGCTCCTCTAGATAAATATGTGTACATGCATGTTTACCTATGTATTTATTGATATTGTATTTTGCATGAGGATCATCTTATAGAGAGAATATACGGTATCTGTCCTTTTTGGATGGGCTTATTTCACTGAGCATAATTGTCTCCAGTTGGGACCACCTAGTTGCAAATGGTAGAGTTTTCTAATGGCTTAGTAGTGTTCCACAGGGTAAAGGTACCAACGCTTCTTTATCATCTCCTCTTTTGATAGGAATCTGGGTTGTTTCCATGTCTTCACTATTACAGGTTGTGCTGCTCTAAGCAAAGGATTACAGATCACTTTTTCATATGCAGATTTCATTTCCTTTGGATATATTCCAAGAAGTGGGATAGCTGGGTCATACGGCAGGTCAAGTTTCAGATTTCTTAGCATTCTGCATACTGACTTCCATAGTGGCTGCACTAGCCTACACTCCCACCAGCATTGAAATTTCTTTCTCCCAGATCCATGCCAGCAGGTATTGTCAGTAGAGTTCTGATTATAGGTGAAATGGCCTACATTCAGAATTGTTTCCTATAACTCGATTTTTAAAAAAGGATTTATTCTATTTTTTATTGGAAAGTCAGATGTACAGAGAGGAGAGACAGAGAAGAAGATCTTCCGTCAGAAAATTCACTCCCGAAGCAGCTGCAGTGGCCAGAACTATGCTGATCTGAAGGCAAGATCGTCTTCCAGGTCTCCCATGCGGGTGCAGTGTCCCAAGGCCACAAGCAGGGAGTTGGATGGGAAGCGGGGTTGCTGGGATTAGAACCAGTGCCCATATGGGATCCTGGTGTGTTCAAGGGGAAGGCTTTAGCCGCTAGGCTACCACACAGGGCCCTATAACTAGATTTTTCAAGAATACCGAATGACAGATGAATTTAGAGCTTTAAAATTATATTGATTTATTTGAGTTTGTGTTTTCTGACTTTATTTCATTTTAAAAATCAATAACTTTATTTAATTTCCCTGTTTTCTTCACTTATTCTCTCTCTCTCTCTTTTTTAAAAGAAAGATTTATTTATTTTACTGGAAAGTCAGATTTACATATAGAAGAATAAACAGAGGGAAAGATCTTCCATCTGCTGGAAAACTCCCCAAGTGGCCACCATGGCAAGAGCTGAGCTGATCTGAATCCAGGAGCTAGAAACTTCTTTTGGGTCTCTCGCATGAGTTGAGGGTCCCAAGGCTTTGGGCAGTCCTCTACTGCTTTAGCAAGCCACTGCAGGGAGCTGGGAGGGAAGTGGAGCAGCTGGGACATGAGCAAGTGCCCATATGGGCTCGTGGTGCTTGCAAGGTGAGGGCTTTAGCCACCAGGCTCCTGTGCCAGGAGGCCCCCTTCTCCTTTCTCAACATCTATTTGCCTCCTCATTTTCTTTTTATTTGCTAGTTTGGAAATTATTCATCCCATTTCTTTTGGTTTTTAGTGGTTGCCAAGAAAGTTTTGGTACGTGGAGCTGAATATACACATTTTCCCTAAGTAAAACAAGAGAGATTTTGTATTAGCCTTGATGCCTGCAAGATTACCATGAGCAGACTCCCCCTCTATTTTTTTTTTTTTTACTGGATAAGCATTGCTATTAAGATAATAGATGGAATTTGAAGACTATTTGTTATTGATTGTAGCTTAGTCTATCCATTTAGTACTGAAATTAGCTCCTGAATTCTAAATTAACACACACTTCATAGCTGTCAGTTATTGGTTTGAGAAGAAATTGTTAAAATCTGGGAGCATATTTTTCTCTTCTGTTGATGAGAAAAATTGGCAAAATTGTATCCTGTGGTAAGTGTAAAAGGGAATAAAAAAAGAAATGTTGGCTGATGCTCACTGCCTTTGGTAAGGAAGATAAACTCCAGAAAGAACAAAAACAAAGCAGGAATTAAGACAGTCCATAATTCACGGATTATTTTTGAATTAAATCTAAATGGAGTGTTTATGATATGTGTTCTTGTGTGACCGGCTTTATTAGACTAGCAAAATTATATTCATAAAATTTTTCTGTAGCCCTGGACCCTTTGTACCCTAATAAACTAAGATTATTAAAAAAAAATTTCCATCTAGTTCTTCGTGGTTGCAACTTATTCATTGCATGAATATATCTTTACTTTACAGTCATTAGGCATGTATATGGTCTCATATTTTGGATACTGCACATAATACATATCATTGACAAATTTCTTGTTCCCCAGGAAGTATCCTCTTCACATTGTGTGGTCATCCCTGTACACCACCATGAAGCCCAGGCAAGACAATGCGGTCGGAAAGTCCAACTGCTTCCTTAAGATCACTCAACTTCTGCAGAGCAGATAATGTGAACTCCAAGCAGATGGACTGGCGCACGTGTCCGTCCAGGCGAAGGCTGAGGTGCTGATGGGTAAGAGCACTTGGATGTGCGAGACCTGGGAAGGAACTGGGGTCTAGAAAGTCTCATGTCTCATGTATGGTGAATCAATCCTTGTGTCTACCGAGGAGGGCATCGCTGAGCTCAGGGACAGGCTACTGGCCAGTTTGATGACGTTTCCGCCTGTGATGCCACTGTGCCAGCCCAGAACATGAATGTTGGGTCTAAGAAGAGCCCCTTTTTCCAGGTTCCAGGGATCACTGTTGAAATCTCCAGAGGGCACTTCTGAAGTTCTGAATGATGGGCCAGCATAGACTATAGACAGAGTGGTAGCTAGTGGAGCCACAGTGCTGAACATGCCTCTTCTTCGGGTTGATCATGCAGCTGTCTTCCACACTGGCAGCGAGTAGAGCCCTGACGTGTTTGACAGCACAGAGGAAATTCTGCCTTTCACTGTCTCAATGGTATCTGCAATGTTGCTGGTGTGTTTTTGCAGAATGGTTATTTGTCACATTGATATTGTGCTTTTTCATCAATGGGTACAAGCGGATCTTGGTTTTGTGGAAGCTGAACACATTTTCCCATTTGCTACAAAGATCAGGGCCTTTACTGATGCAGCTACTTTTGTGGCTGCTACCACTGTGCCTGCTGCCGTCACTGCTGCTTCTGCTGAAGCTCCAGACAAGGTTGAGGCTAAGCACTGGTCAGAGGAGTTGATGAGGATATGGGATTTGCTTTCCATTACTAAACACCATAAAGCAGACAACCCAGTTCAGCTTTGTTTTCAAAACAAGGAAATAAAGGCTTATTTTTCTTAAAAAAAGTACATTCCTGTATGCATCTTGTGATACAAATATGCCTAAATTTCCATGAGTCACATGTCTAGGAATGGAATTATTGGAGGATAGAATACATGTATTTAAATGGTAACCTGTTTTCTAGAATGTTTCAATCAGTTTATATTCTCACCAGAGTTATAGGAAGTTTTCGTGTTATTTCACATCTTTGCCAAAGTTTTTTTTTTGTCTTCTGTTTGCAAATTTAGTGCATGTATGATGATGGTTTATTGTGAATTTTGTTGATTAAAAACGAAGTAGGACATCTCTTTCAATACTTATTGACCTTGAGTTTCCTCTTTTGTGAAGTGACTACTCAAGAATTTTCTCCAATTTTGAATCGTGCAGCCGATTTTTCCTTAACATATCAATTTGGAGTATTTCTTTGAATGTTCCAAGAATATTCTTTGTTGGTTACATATCTTGCAGTTATTCCATCTCTGGTTTGTCTTTTTATTTTCTTAGGGGTATCATTTGGTGAACAGTAATTCTTACAGTAACCAAATTTATCAAGCATGTTTTCATAGTATTTTGACCACAAGGTCAAAAGATGTTATCTTTCTAGATGATTTTCTTAGTTTTATTTTTTTAATTCAAGCATACAAGAGTACTTCAAAAAGTTCATGGAAAACAGAACTGAAGGATAAATTGGTGTAAATTTTCTAAGCCCATGCATAATTTTTCATAATCTGTATTTTTCAAGAATTTTTTAAGCAACCTAAATGCCCATCAACAGAGGATTGGATAAAGAAACTGTGTTTCATCTACACAATGGAATACTACTCAGCGATTCAAAAAAAATGAAATACATTACTTTGTGGCCAAATGGGCTTAACTAGAGATCATTATGCTAAGGGAAATAAATGAGCCAATCCCAAAAGGACATAAATCATATGTGCTCTAATGTAAGATAATATGATGTCTAGACATATCATATGTGAATCTTACTCTATGTTACTTCATACTTACCTGTACCTAATGTAGCAAGAACTTGTGACTCATTAATCAATCATCCATGAGAGTGATTGTTTATTATCACCTGAGATGGTCAATGTCCCCTTTATCACTGTTATTACTACTAATCCTCATTGTACCGACATTAGGGCCTCAGAATAAAAGAATGAACCCTCCTTATGGCCTGGAAAAGCAGTTTAGTAACAGCCCAAAGTTGGGACCTTGCATCCTTGTGGGAGACCCAGAAGAGGCTCAGGGCTCCTGGCTTTGGATTGGCTCAGCACTGGCCTTTGTGGCCACTTGAGGAGTGAGCCAGTGGATTTCTAGCAGCTTTGGAGCTGCAGTAACTTCACTCAAAAAGAAAAAAAGATCCAGATATCCCTGAAGGGCAATTTCCATTGAATCCCTAGAATTTACCTAAGTGGACTGATTTGAACATCATGCTCATCTCTGATATTACTCAATCTGATTGTGAGTCAAGAGGGACAAACAGAACTTAAGCCATATAGTCTGTTTCTAGAATCTTGGTAGAGCCCCTGAACCACAAGTCTCAGGAGCGGCCAAGGATTTGGGGTATGAAAACTGGAAGGAGACTCATGGGTTCTGGATGACAATAAGTGTCCATTCCAGGGGGCACTTGATGTTTGAGAGAAGATGTCATTTTATCCTTAGCTTGCCCTACTTGGGAGAGATGGCTTTCATGGAAGAAACTTTGTCTTTTGTTTAATATATTCTTCCCTCTCCGTCTGTTTATCTGAAGCTTGTAATTAGAACATGCTGTCTATCTTTCCTTTCTTTCTGGCAGCCAGTTTTCCCCCATCTGTTTTTTATTGAATGATGTATGGGAAAGCCACATTTTCCTTGTTGAGAGAGCGTGGTGAGCCATTCTCCATGGATCTGTGTTGTTTAATATAGCCCTATTTTTAACTTTTTGGGAAGATTTATACCTATGATTGGTATCCAGCATTAACTCTTACAAGCTCTATCTTAGAAACCGGGCAATGGCTCAATTACCTAAACCTTTCTTTAAAAGCATTGGGATCACACATGGGACTCTGGTTTGTGTCCCAGCTGCTCCACTTCCCATCCAGCTCCCTGCTTATGGCCTGGGAAAGCAGTGGAGAACGGCCCAAAGCCTTGGGACTTTGCACCCTCATGGTAGACCTGGAAGAAGCTCTGGACTCCTGAATTCAGATCAGCTCAGTTTCAGCTGTTGCGATCATTTGGGGAGGGAACCCGTGGCTAGATCTTTCTTTCTGTTTCTCTCTATAAAATCTCCCCTTGCAATAAATAAAAAATAAAAAATAATAAAAAAAACCCAACAAAACACCTCATCTTAGATAATTTCATTTACCCTTCACTTAGCACTTTTTCATTGCTCCACAGGATATTGGTTGAAATTGGTAAAACTTTAGTTGATACCAATATATTATTTTATGCACATAATATGAACAAATTAGTTTTTCAACTAATTTCAACTAATATTTATTTACTTCCATACTAACATTAAACTAACAGAAGGAAAGCTTAAGGAACATGTCTGTTTTTTCTTTTTTCCCCCCACATTCTGTAAGGTAATCTAACTTCAAATCATTAGTTTTACCAGGGAAACAAGAAAAAAAATATTTAACTTTCAAAGTCTGTACAGTATTATTTAGCACATAACTATATTGTAGAATTTCCAGTGTGGAATCTGAAGAGTTCTATCTTAAAAAGAGACTGTGGCATTCTGTCTGTAACAATTGTAACTGTGATAAGCTTTATTAGAAGATAAATGTATGTTATGTGTATGATACTTAGATGTTTCTGTAGGCGGCTAGCCCTCTCTGACAAGCATGATGCAAAGCATAATGAGAGGAAAGACACAACCTTGTTGTTAAATTGTGATTATATATATAATCACTTACATATGTATTATCATATTTCTGCCTTGGGACAAGTTCATTCATCTTCTGGAGTCAGAATTTCTTCATTTGTAAAATTTGTATAGTTGAAGAAATAATGCCATAAAGTTGCTGTGACTTTAGATTAGATAATATAATACAAAGCATGTAAGAGTAATGCCTGATGTCCATAATAATTACACAAATATATCTAGGTGTCATTATTAAAAGCCACTGTGTTAGATGATAAACACCCCCAAAACATACAGAAGGCATTTGTTTAGTCAAATTTGGGTAGATTCTGAAAGAGAAATTCTTACAAATACTTTCAAATAATTAAGTTTTAAATTAGGATTAGGTATGCTTTTTTTAAAGCTCCACCTCCCATTATTATTGTATGTGGTTTAACACCACTAACAAATATAAGTAAATCCCCATGTACTGAATATGAAATGGTTAAATGGCACATGTACTAAATAGGAAACAGTTATACGGGCAAGCCCTGTGTTGGATAGACCAGGCTGAGCTCCAAGAGAAAATGGATCCTGACACAAATATTTGTACCAAGAGGCAGGAAATAACCATGAAGGAATGACTGTAATGAAACAAACTAATGGAGGAATATCTCAGAAAAAAAAATGCCTTAGCATGGGTAAGTATATTCACCTAGCAAGTACTCCCTCTGTAAGAACATAGCTTAGAAACCTTCACAAACATTTACTCAAGATTTAACACTGGAGCATTGCAGAACCCTAAGGTATGTAGTCCTGGGTTGTGGGTATTTGTATAAAAGTATGTAGAACTATAAAAATTAGTGCAACTCAGAGTGATAGAAACACAATCTATTAACTATATATGGATGACACACTAAATCTTGATTTCATTCATGGAACTTTGAACAGTTCTAGGAGGCAATACAGTTTCCAGTTGCTGTGTAAGCAGTTGTGACAGGAAAAGGACCTGTCCAGGGTGAATTAACTACTTCCCTTGTACTAAACAAATCTTCTCAAATCCAGGAAGTTGACACAGGCTGGAGGTGGTTTGGATGATGTGAGCAGAGCAGGATCAGGGCCAGAGCAATATGATCCTAATTCCTCATGACCAAAACTTCATAATATTTTGTGGGTGCTTACTACGTATCAGATATCATGCCAAATGATTTAGATATGTGAGTTTCATTTAATCTGACTCTAATTTTTTAGACAGTCTTAGTATCATTCCCATTTTGTAGCGAGGATTTTTTTTTCGTCGCTGTTTCAAGGCAAGTAATGGTAGATCTGGGATGTAAATCCAATCACTCTAAAGTCCGTGTTCTAACTATTGTTCCACATTCCATATCCATCCATGTTAGTAGAAGGATTTTCATTGATTGAAAATCACCTATACTGTAATTTCAGCTCTCCTGAATTTAACTGTGAGTGAACTACTCAGGGTTAACTTGACAATGTGGGTTCAGTTCTTCTCAAATAAATCCTTCTGTGCTTGCTAAACGGTCTCAAAATTAAAAAACATTGCTGCACAAGTGAGCAGGGAAGAGTAGCCGAGCTGTGGATCTGAGCTTGTGGTCCTACTTGTGGTAAACAATGGACTAGTGGACTCACTGGGGATTTCACGAGGATTTCCAGGAAGCAAAACAATCATATAGTCATAGGGTATAATCAACTTTCTCAGATCCGGCTTGACCAGAGGCTTTGGGCACTAGCAGCAGAGGCGGAAATAAACACAAACCACATTGCATTCCCGGCTGAGAACTGAAGCGCATGCCTATGGAGGACTCAGGGTAGCTCTGTGGAGAACAGAAATTGGGGAAGGCTGGAAGAAGGCCTCAACTTTGATCATACTTTTCAGGCCACACACAGATGTGTGAGCAGAGTGGCGAATTTCAGTGGCCTGAAAGTTTTAGGAACAATCTATGAAAAAGTCTTTGTATGACACTAACCCATGTAAATGAATCTTTGATTGCTGGGAAACCAGGCTTAAACATAAAGACCAAAAGGGAAATGAGCAGAGACATTACGATTGAGAAACTTCACAGATGCAGTCCAGGGTTAGTTACTGAGCAACCAGCAGTAGCAATAACATTAGGAGGGTAAAATAAAGACCTGGAGTTGCTATAATATATTTTCTAAAATGCCCACTGTAAAGGTAAAATGATCATTATGCAGGAAAACAAGAGAATGGATCCATACCTATAGAATAAAAAGCAGTCAAGAGAGAATTTGGCTACAGATTCTGCTTTCAATAATAAGTGAAAGAGAAAAGAAACCAACAATGACCTGTGAAACAATAATCAATGAAATATCAGCTTTGTGAAAACAAAACTGAAAATCATCTTGGTTTGGATGACAAAGAAATAAAGGAACTATCACCTTCAGGAGTTGCAGATGGAACACTCTCAGGAATTCTGCCACAGATTAGCACCAAGATGGGCCATGTAAGAAATAGAAAATGTATACAGGTCTACAAGAAGTATAGCTAGTGAATTATGAATTAAAAGTCTTCCCACTAACAATGTTTAAATAAAGACCAGTATCAAATATAAACTCTCTCAGAAGCCAAAGAGAAGGAATAATTCTATAGTCAGCATGTTTAATCATTATTTTTGTGGCCCCAGAATTAGACAAAGACAGCAGAAGAAAACCACAGATCCCTAGCCTTCATGAACATAGATGTAAAACTTCTTAACAAGATATTAATCTACTGCCCTTGTCGTGAGCAAAGATTGATAAATAATGAAGCCAAGGTCTGAACCATAAAAATAAGAACCTGTAAGAGTGAATGTGTATTGGGTAAGATGCCACACGGCACACCTCAACTCCATGTCGGAGTGCCTGGGTTTGGGATTTGAGTCCCAGCTCTACTGCCGACTCCAGCTTCTTGTTAGTGTGTACTCGGGCAGGCAGCTGGTGATGCTCAAGGCCTGGCTGTCTGCCACTCACCTCTGAAGTGTGGACTGAGTTTTTGCCTTCTGGCTTTTGCGTGACTCAACCCTGGATGCTGCAGGCATTTGGGAAGTGAACCAGCACATTGGAGATCTCTCTTTGACTTTCACATAATTAAAATAAACAAATCAGAGAATTAAAATTGATACATTGGAGTTCATCAAAATTGAAACCTTTTTTGCTTCAAAATATACCATTGGAAAAAAAATCAGAAAAAAATCTCAGGCTGGGAGAAGATATTTTCAAACAATGGATCTGTTGAAAGATTGCATCTAGAATCTACAAAGAACTCTTAAAATTGAAGTAAGAAAAAATACAAAACTTGACTAAATCAGGAAACTAAACATATGACAAGCTGGTGCATTTGAAAAGGCGATTAACATTATTAGCCATTAGGAAAAAGCGAATTAAAACAAGAATGCATTAGAAGGGCTGTCATGGAAAACAAAGATGATACCAAGTGTTAGGATGTGGAGAACTGAGGACTGTTATATATTCCTGTGGCAAAAATAAACTGGTATTATTATTCCATTCATTTTGCTGCTGATATCAGGGTTTGTTTTACGGCTAATAATTTTCTTCAGTCATCAGTTGATGAAAATCTGTGCTGATTTCATATTGTGAATTGTGAATTGAGCTTCAATAAATATAGTAACACAGGTATTTTTCAGTATGGTGATTTAAATTATTTATAAATATTCTCAGATTTAAGGCAGAAGGAGAGACAGGGAGAGATGTCTTGCATCCATTGGTTCACTCCCCAAATATCACTTCCATCCGTTGGTTCACTCCTCAAATGTCACTTTGCAACAGATAGAGCTGAGCTGATCTGAAACCGGGATCTTAAATCCAATAGCTTCTTCTAGGTCTCCCACATTGGTTAAGGGACTTAAGAACTCAACACATTCTCATCTGCTTTCCCAGGCCGTATGCAGAGAAATGGATCAGAAATGGTTTAGCCGGGACTTGAACTGGCTTCCATATGTGATGCCGACATCTCAGATGGAAGATTAGCATACTATGCCACCAATCTGGCCCTGTATTGATTCTTTTTGTGCTATAATTTTCACATTACTAACTTTATTCTAATCCACAGCATCACAAAAAATGAACAAATCATATTATTTTACTTACTAATGAATATTCTTAAGTAGATAATTTTTGTCCTTTTTTCAATTTTTCCCAATTTTTTGAGTGTGCCTTAGGAATGGAGGCAGGTTTTTTTTCTTAATGTGCATGTAAATAATGAGAACAATTAGATAGTTATTTATTCACTCAGCTAATGTTTATTGAGAGAATAAATACTATACTTGGATGATAGGCAAAGAAGAGAAAGAGATAAAGAACTCTAGGTCAGAAAGGCTTAGCAGTATTCACAAGTGTGCAATCACAATCTTGGAGCTTGCAGTTTGAAGTGTGTAAGGTTTAAACATCAAAGGCTGAATTTCCTGTTCAAACGATGACTTTCCAATGCTGTGAGTGGGTGCATTCATGAAGTTCAACGTTCAAATGGAATGTCTATGTTACTATTGACGCTGCAAGAGAAACATTTTAAAAAATGTGTGTTTTGGGTCGGGCTAAAGTCCTCACCTTGGATGCACTGGGATCCCATAAGGACACTGGTTCTAATTACAGGAGACCTGCTTCCCGTCCAACTTCCTGCTTGTGGCCTGGGAAAGCAGCTGGGAATGACCCAGACCCTTGAGACCCAGTACCTGCATGGGAAACCCAGAAGAACCTCCTGGCTCCTGGCTTCAGATTGGCTCAGCTTTGGCTATTGCTGCCACTTGGGGAGTGAATCCTTTCTCTCCCTCTCTGTATATCTGCCTTTCCAATAAAAAATAAAGAAATCTTTAAAAAGTGTGCTTTATCCACAATATTGTTAAGCTTCAGCATTCAAACAGAAGTGCTGTCAAGAGTATTTTTGAGCCAGTAAAGCAAGAAAACTAGATCTGGAGTATTAAATTATGGTGGAATTTAATATTGATTACTACATGACTGTTTATAAAAGCTCAAGTTTTAACAGTTTAGTCTGAAGATAGTGTATCTTTGTAAACTTATTGTAACCAGAAGAATTTGTATGGAAGGAATTTATCTAGATGGAATTTATTTTTCTGAAATAATTTGCATAGCTAAAGTAAGTGGTTAGGAAAAATTAGAGAAGTTAGGAAATAGAAGTGTAAATAATACATTTATGCTAGCAAAGTAAATGGCTACTGAGTAATTATATTCTTGGTTTTTTTTTTTTTACAAACAGTAGCTTTTTAAGAATTATGTTCCATAATTGTTAAACAACTTTTTAAAATTAGTCAGAATTGTCTTTCATGTCATTACATAGACTCCTTAAATCAATGGAGAAAAAGCTGAGCAATAATTGAGTGCAGGTGTCATGGTTTACTTAATTATTCATACTTAATTGATCATTTAAATAGTTTTAAGTCTTCTACATATACTGCTCATAAGTATTTACTAATATTAAGCATGTCAGCAAATACATGAATGCAGTGAATATTTTATCATTTTAACACATTATCAGACTTTCTGTAAGGCAAATATTACCATCACTAACATATAAACCATATTTCATTCTTTTAATATTTATTTTTTAATTGGAAAGTCAGATATACAAAAAGGAGAAGAGACAGAGAGGAAGATCTCCCATTTGCTGATTCACTCCCCAAGCAGCTGCAATGGCCAAAGCTGAGCCGACCTGAAGCCAGGAACCGAGAGTCTCTTCCTGATCTCCCACATGGGTGCAGGGTCCCAAGGCTTTGGGCTGTCCTCAATTGCTTTCCCAGGGCAGAAGCAGGGAGCTGGATGGGAAGTGTGGCTGCTGGGTTACAAACTAGCACCCATATGGGATCCCAGCACATGCAAAGTGAGGACTTAAGTCACTAAGCTATCACGCTGGGCCCTACATTTCTTCGATAGTATTGTCAGAAGAGGAGAAATTCCTCTGTTTTTCCACATTTTGTTGGAGATTTTTAAAACTCGTGTTTTCTTATTTTTTAAAAATAACAGGCTTGAAACATTTTGCATGCATT
The DNA here is from genome assembly GCF_017591425.1 of Ochotona curzoniae. Lineage (NCBI taxonomy): Eukaryota > Metazoa > Chordata > Mammalia > Lagomorpha > Ochotonidae > Ochotona > Ochotona curzoniae. Next base: position 50,562,069 of record NW_024466502.1, on the reverse strand, counting down.
TTTACTGTAATTTTTTTTTTTATGAAAAGGGAGAGTAATTAGGCTAGACTATTTTTGAAAGATTTATTTAGTTATTTGAAATTCTAAGAAACAGAGATGAAGAGACAGAGACAGAAAGATCTTCTTTCCAATGGTTCACTGCCCAGGTGACCAAGGTTGGGTCAGACTGCAGCCTGGAGTTGGGACTTTGATCTGTGTCTCCCATGTGGGTGGTAGGAACCCAAATACTTTGGACATCTGCTGTTGTTTTGCTCAAGCCATGAGTGAGTAGCCAAATCCACATAGGAGCTACTGGGAAATGAACCAGCACTGATATGGGATGGCATGTTGTAGGTGGGGTTTTAGTGACTGTGCCACAATGGTGGGCACAGGATAGACATCTTAATATCCATTGGCAAAGTAACAGCTCTTCCTAATATGTTAGTAAATGACTTCTAGAACAAACAATACTGTTTCAATTATTCTAGAGAAATTGTAAGGTGGCTATACATTTAGACACATGGTTCAGGCATATTTAGTTTACTTGTATTGTTCAAGTCTTTTCTGCGCAATCTGAGCTGGTGTTGGTATTTTGAAAGATGCCAGGAAAGCATTGTACTGATAATTTCAAAGTTCTTTCCATATTTGTAAGTTCTACATTTTAATGTTTGCTTTCCACAGAACTATAATTTTCCTATATACAGGGATAAAGCAAATGGAGGTTTAGCTTTTGTCAGAGTAACCTTTAAAATATAAAGTTTCAGAAATGTGAAAACTTCAGAAATGTAAAAGTATTTTTCTGTAAAAAATCATATGTTTAATGTTCTAAACTATGTACTCAAGGACTACCTAGCAGCTGAAACTTTATTCTCTAGACCGTTTTAAAATGTTTAATACACTCAAAGTTTGACAAATTAACTACAGTATCATGCAACTCTGCTCTTCAGAGTTTCCATTATGATAGATGACACATATATATGTATTGGACTTTCTCTACACATGCCGTTACTTCAATGATTCCATTGTGCTTGAGGGGATCTAATGAGTTTCTGGTGCTCCCCATGGGTATTGCTTTAAATGGTTTTCCAAGTACTCAATGAATCTTAAGTGTTTGCTGAGCCCATTCTGACAGCTGTTGTTTTCATTTAATGCTTTTGCAGTGGACTCAGTAACACACTTTGGCATTGTCTTGAGTTTGTACATATTCTTACTTCTTACAAATTTATGAGCGTGGAAAAAAGCCCTCCTCTTCCAAGGTTAAATCAAATGGATGGGAATTTTACTCTAGGGGAAATGTAAAAATACTGGACATAGAACTTGACAAAAATTGTTGATGCATCTATACAATACATAAATATAGAGATGATGGTAATTAAAACTGAAAATCATATTTGGGTTATGATAGTGCATACATTTCAATTTAATTTATTTAGTTTCATCTCATATTTTTATTATGTACGGAAGTCACTTGAAAGATGGGTAACTGGATTGGAAGGTATTTCTTTATGGAGAAAAATAAATCTTTAAATTTACCCTCTAAGTAACTTGGGAATAGACTGAGCAGATTTTTCAAACCCATGAAAAGTAGATATGGTAGATTTATTGAAACGACTACTTTTGTGGCAGTTGGAGATAATCTTTCATGGGTCTCTCCCATTGGTCTCGCCTATGTCTGCACATTTTGTGAACAGAATCACACACTGTGAATTTTTATAAGGACATGTGTACAAAGGTTGATATTGGAAAGATCATTTTCCTTCTCTGGTAGACAAAAAGTTTATATACTTTTCAGCATAATAATGATGATGTTTCTTTTCAGAGGAAAGTTCACCTGAGTTTTCCCATCTGTTATAAAAACCCTTAAGCTAAGGGTTCCTCAGTGGGGACACTAACCTGTGACATGGTATTGATGGGCTCATGTGACATTATCCTTGTGAAAGCTGAAGGACAAGGGCAGCAGCCAGAACTATGAAGCTCAGTTGCTATAAATTTTATGTCTCTTGCCCAGGGATCTTTACTCAGATCCTTTTACTGGTAATTGTTCTGATTAATTTTTGAGACAGCTCATTTTGTGTGTTTCCAAGGCCTGGTGGGACCATTCCCAGAAGCTCTATGACTCTTATAATACTTGACAAAGAAGACTGATAGAGCTGTGTTAATATTATTTATTTTGGATTTTATTTCTGGATAGGCTATGCCTGTAGTGACACAAACCTCATTTTTTTGGGGGGAGGGGGAAGGCTGATCAGATAAACATACAGAAAAGCCATCAAGAAAAAAAAAAAAGAAGAAGAAGAGGGATCCCACATGGTGTCACAGCAAGCTAATTCTCTGCCTACAACCCTGGCATGCATTATGGAATTGGTTTGTGTCCTAGCGGCTCCACTTTTGATCCAGCTCCCTGCCTATGATCTGGGAAAGCAGTGGAGGATAGCCTAAGTTCTTGGAACCCTGCACCCATGTGGGAGGCCAGAAAGCTGTTGGAGCTCCTGGCTCCTGGCTTTGGATTGGCTCAGCTCTGGCCTTTGGGGCCATTTAAGGAATGAATCAGTGGATGAAAGATGTCCCTCCCTTCCTCTCTGTCTATCTTTCTCTCTGTAAATCTACCTTGTAATTAATTAGTTAATCAATAAATTATCTTAAAAAAGACAATGACTATGAAAATTGAATGTAAGTTAAGGATCATTAGCAGATAGTATAAATAATCATGTACTGGTTTGTAAACCTAGAATAAGCATTGTGTGAGTACTTGAGTTCCATTCCCAGCTCTGGCTTGCCTATTTCGACTTCTGCAAACAGAAGCTCTGAGAAGCAGGAGATGAGGGCTGGAGATGTGAGTTTCTCCAGCCCTTGTGGAATAACGGGATTGAGTTTCCATCCAACTTTGGCCTGATGCAGGCTCGGCTGTTGTGGGCATTTGAACAATGAAACGGAAAGGAGAGTGCTCTTCTTCTCTCTACCCCTTTTCCTCTCTTTCTGTCTTTTTCATAAACACAAGTGCAATTAAAAAAAACCACAATGGCATGGTTACATTTCTAGGGAAAACATAACATGTTGAAATTAGGTCCTTATGAAAAAGAAATGGAAAATAAGAAAACCTAGAAAGATGACAACCTATGCTATAAATCACCTCCGTACAAAAAAATCAGACTAAATGATTTTTCTAGATAATTCTACAGAAATTTCAAGTAGCACAAAACCAAGAATCACTTAATGTTATGTTGTTAAAGAGAAGAGTAACACACAAAAATGGCCCCTTTTTATGAGGCTAATGTAACTTAAATACCAAAAACCTGAAGTTAGAAAAACAAAAGATGAATGCAGGCCAAGTCAGTTTGTGATTTTCTGTGATTTAAATATTTGTCTCTGTGAACTCAGGAATTTAAATCCTTATAACTTGTGTTAATCCTACTAGAAGTGTGTAAATTTGATTCAATGATGATATTTGAAAGTGAAGCCTTTTTTTTTTCACTGACTCTTTTTTTTTTTAATTAATTACATTGCATTATGTGACACAGTTTTATAGGTACTGGGATTCCCCCCAACCCTTCCGTAACCCTCCCCGCATGGTGGATTCCTCCACCTTGCTGCATTGCCACCGTTCAAGTTCAGTTGAGATTCTTTCATTGCAAGCATATACCAAGCATAGAGTCCAGTATCTTATTGCCCAGGTAAGTTCAATGGCTTCTTTGTGAGACCATCTCTGGTCTGAAGGTAGAGCTGGCAGAGTATCATCCCGATCAATTAAATGAAAGTGAAGTCTTTAGATTGGATTATGTCACCAGGGCCCCCCTGTGCCTGAATTCTGGTGGTTTCCTAAGGATAAAGGGAGACAGAAAGATACAGAGAGATATTGCCCTCTTGCTGTGACATCACAAGCCCAACCCGATCCTTACCAAAGCCTTATCACACTATTTGGACTTTGAAGCAGATCCTTGAGCCAAAATCAACTTCTCAGCTTTATAATGTTAAGCTGTGTCATGTTTTCCTTTATAGTTATGAACAGTTAAGTGACACATGATTAGAAGGAAAAATAATACATAATAAAGTTATCTGGTATTATTTATTATTTACACATTGATCTAAGTCTGCTTCTTTGGCATTTTTATGAATGATGTAAAGCACGTGCTTAGAGTATCACAATGGTAAAAGTGTGCTGAAATGAATAATATCTTGACTCCCTGAGTCTTTTCCTTGTTAAGAATTAGGTGCTTGCAAGTGAAATGATAATGGATCTAATTAATAGTAATGTGCTGAAGTTCAGTGAAGCTGTTTTGATATATCTCTCTTAAGATGAGAATGTGAAGGATTCTACTAACTGTATCTCATGTTATGTATCTTTGAAATTCGGATGGATACTTTGGGAATGTTTAGTTCCCACGCTGGAAATTTTCCTGAGAAGTCGTTTCTGTCTTTAGGTTACAATGTGCTTTCAATGGCTCCACAGGGAAGGCAAAATAGCGAATTAGCAAAGGCAGTTGCAACGCTGTGTGGCTAGTCTCAGCACAGTGTGGTGAGAGCAGGGCTCCACAGGGCTAATGGGGGCTTTCTCTAAGGGAAGCTGACTCTCAAGCAGAATCCTGCTCAGGAGACCCATCATCATATCACTTCATAACCTTCATAAACTGGTTTAACAACTATGTGTTGTGATTGGGGTTTAATTGAAAGATGTTTTGTTAACTTTCAATGAGTTTCTGCATATACAGAAAATAATGAACACAACTTATTTTACAAATAAACTCTAATGGGCATTTTTCTATATGTAATTGATCTTCTAATGTAATTGGAAAGAATATAATTGAAAATATGCAATTATGGAGCCATTTTAAGGACACTTTAACAGTCTCCAAGAACGGATTGTTCTTTCCTTCATACTTGTGCAGTGTGTGTGCTGTTCTCTCAGTACAGCATTTAGGGATTGCATTAAACTGTGCTCAAGCTCTGACACATCCTTCCACCATCTTCATCCTGCAGAGTCTGAGTGCTTTCAAGAAGAAAAAATGCATTTTCCTTTGACAGTGTGTTTCATCACCTCATAAAAAGCGTGACACAGAATTCATTCTCAGTAAATATTTTTGAAGTGAAATAGTAAACAAACTTGAATGGACATACAACATAATGTTCAAGCAAATTGCAATGAAGGCAGGTGCTAACATGAGTGTTAGCTATGTGGCTCCAGAGTTCAAGGATCGGTTCTTATCATTAAACTCGCTTACTCGCTGAGAAATACATGAAAGGTTGAGAGGGTGGCTCTATCCCTGCTACTCAACAGTGGGGAGGAGACATGCACCTTATCCACACAGAGCACAACATGTGTTAGAATTGTCAGGGGAAACTCATCTGCAGAGGGGAAACAGAGTCTGTGTCAGAGAACTGGTCAGAAGGACTCGCAGAGGGTCCACAAGTGTCCACATAGAATCCAATGGTAGAAAGAATTCTTTTAGAAATTATTAACATGTAACACTTGTACAAACTTTTAAAAAAACTTATCTACTTTTCTTGTAAAGGCAGATTTATTTAGAAAAGGACAGAGAGAACAATCTTCCATCTGCTGGTTCACTCCCCAAGTGGCTGCAATGGATGGAGCTGAGCTGATCTGAAGCCAGGAGCCAGGAGTTTTTTTTTTTTTTTTCAGGTCTCTCATGTGGGTGCAGGATCCCAAGGCTTTGGGCTGTCCTCCACTGCTTTCCCAAGCCACAAGCAGGGAGCTGGATGGGTGTGGAGCATCTAGGACAGGAACAGGCACCGATATAGAATCTCAGCAAATACAAGGTGAGGATTTAGCCACTAGGCTATCACAATGAGCCCACTCGTACAGTTTTACAGAGAGTTTTTCAATGCATAACAGCTCAATAGAGTTCATCCTACGACCATCAATTCAATTTAATGACTACTATAACCTGAAATATTACCTATTCTTCTTTTCACTAGCTGAATGGAGAATGTTAACTCCAGAGGGGTACATAGCAGAGCAAGCAGAAGCCAACCACAAGATCTCCTTTCCCAAATCAAACCATCAGCCACTGTAAACCTTACAATGCCAAGGAGCTTTTCCACATTTTAATCATTGATTAAGTCATTTAAACATTGATCACTATCTTAAACTGAACTGATTACATTCCTGTGATGCAATCAACTGACTATAGAATTATTTTATATGAAATAATTCAAAGAAAATCCTAAGTGATGTCTGGTGAAGCTTTCTTTAGGAGTAGGGGGAATACTTTCTCAATGTCGTGGAAAGACTAAAACCTCTGTGTTGTCATAGCACCTCTGAGTAGTTCTTGCCCAATGTAATGGAATCCACACTGCTTATCTCTTTGTAACTATTTATTCTTGCCTCTCCCTCCCAAGTTGGAAGTCTCCATGATGATTCTTTGTGAACTGATTCTGTTTTTGTTGGGAAGGAAAATGACCAATTCTGTGTAGCCGTGCTGAAGGAAACCCGGTGTGGATCACAGGTGGGCAGGTAAGGCAATGGGCGGCCAGCTCTCCTCTAAGCGGGGAAGAGAAAGGAAGCAGACTATTTATATACCACAACAAGACTTGAAATTAAGTTGAAAGACCAGGTGCTGAAATCATATTTGCTCATGTTGTTCTTTTAAAAATATAGGAATTAAATTTTTAGCCAAATTTCTGTGAAGTTAGAACACTAAAATGTATAAGGAGAAAAGCTGAGTCAAAGAGAAGAGAGAACATTTGCTGCACTGGGAACACTGCAGGACTCAGATCCATCAGCTTTACACTGCGGCTTGCACCATCCTGGTGAGTTTGTCTCAAACCAACTTTCACTATTTATCTTTCAGAATTAGAAATGTGATATTGGCATGTCAAGACCAGATCTATCTACAGATAGTAGATATCTGATAAAGATAATATCAGAGATAGAGGAATATGAGACAGAAAGGAGAGGGAGGGAGAGGAACACACAGAGAGAGAAAGAGAGAGAGAGAGAGAGAGAGAGAGAGAGAGAAAGCTGCACTTACTGCTTACTCCTCATAATGCTTGCATAGATTAGACCTGGAGCAGGGTCCAGGGCCAGAGTTGAGGTGGCAATCCAGGTCTCACACATGTAAGTTAAAAACATAATTACTTGAGTCATCATAGAATTGGGGTCTGCATTAGCAGGCTGCTGGAACTGGGAGGTATAATTGGGAATCAAATCTAGGTACGCTGATGGCATCTTAACAAAAAGGCTAAATGCCCATTCCCATTTCTTCATAATTTTCTCTAATCAGAATATTTCAAATTAATATATTTGCATTTTGCTCTGAAATATTTGAGTTTCATTTGCTACTACATGTAAAATTCTGGCTAAGAAAAGGAGACAAATATTGAAAAGTTTGGAAGACAGAGAAGGAATTTTATGAATATTTCTGTATGCCTTAAATTTTAAAAAAGCCACAGATGTTTGCAAGATTCCCTGAATGTATGGACATTTTATGCCACCCTATGTACAAGCATAGTATGTTAATTTTAGTTTGGCATTTAGCCAAATCATTTTTTATCACATCCATCAGATTTTTTTTTCTCAAGATTCATGCCAGATCTCAAGTCATGAAAATTACAAAAAGGAAGATTATAGTGCATTAGAACATAGCATTCCAGCGTCCTTGAAAATGCCAAAGCTTTTATTTTCAGCTCTTGCATATTTTTTTTTTCATATCTCAGTGCTTTGGGTGGAAATGGAATTCACAAATGAAAACAAATGAAGCCTTCTAGTGGGCAGCCAGTTTCTTTGCTTGGTGTGTTTTCCATTTCCACCTGGCTTACAATAACAGTGATGGTATTTTTATATACTTTTTGCTTCAACTAGTGCAGCTTCAAGCTTGCAGCTCTGAAAGTGGAGAGGGTCATCACAAGGCTCTAAATGAGCCTCATCGATGTAGCTGTGTCGGCTGCACTCCTGCCTGATCGCTGGTCTGTGTCCCAGAGAAAGCAAATCTGGGGGCTTCTGAGACCTGGGGATACCGTTCTGCTTATGTCCCAGGTTAGCAGAAGACAGTCCCCACCTGTTATGACTAATCTGAGACAAGGAACAGCTGATGGCATGCACAGGGTGTCTACTGTTGTGAGAACTTTCTTTCCTTAACACAGTTTTTGCCGCAGGGACTTTTTAAACAGCCATTAGCTTCTTGGTAGTAGTTCTGAACAGGACTAGGCCAGAGCAAAGAAAGGGTTGGGATGGATGACAGATGCAATGCTGACAAGAAGAGAAGAAGAAAAGAGGAGAATGAATGGTGGTTTATCACAGCTCTGGCCCTCTTCCTTGAAACAATGTTTCTTTGAGTTATTTTAATTTGGGGTTTTGTACTGTACTCTGTAAGCCCAAGATACAGATGCTGCCCACATTTATATATTTGTTTTAAAAATTAGAAAAAAAAATCCTTCCATCCAAAATAACTTGATACATTTCATGACAAATAGGATAACATATACTGAGATTTGGATTAAATGGTAATTAATTCATAAAAATTATTATAATCTTCATTAGTTTTGTAGGGTCAATGTATATTTTTTTGTATTTTTGGTTTTATGACCCATTCAGCCTCTGTGACCACTATCCATATTCACAATATTTCTTGAATACTTGGTACACACCTGTGCTCACAGACACACTCCGTGTCATTCAACACACAAATCCTCTTGGCTATTGCATCCAATCCTGCCACAACTCAGGGCAGCATCCTGTATAGACTACCTGTGCAAGTATCCTATATGGGCCATTTTGCTGTCTCTTACAGCCTCTGCTCCGTGCTGGGAGCTCTTGAGAAGATCCAATGAGACAAACTCTGACCCTAGATGCATGATCATCTGCTACAGGAGAGGTAAGATTGGACTCATGTGTGTGAGCACAGCAGTGTGAACAGAGTTGGAATATATAGGGAGGGAAAAAGTGTATTCAGGCAAGAAAAATGGCATAAACAATGACCAGGAGATGTGTGAGTTTAGCCTGTTCAGATGATGTTATAGACTGAGTTGTGCTCCCCTCCTTGTAGGATACATTGGAGACCTAACATCACCTCAGAGTGTCTCATTATTTAGAAATGGCATCTAAGAAGGATAATCAAGTTAAACATCCACCTGGGAGTAAGTCTAATTCCAATATTATTAGTGTGCTTACAAAAATGGAAAATTTGGGCTTAGAGACAGAGAAGTCTCAAGGGAGACACAGACAGAAGGTCTTGTGAAAACCCAGGCAAAGACTGGAATTATGCTGTTCTGAGCCAAGGAACATCTGGGTACCAGAAGCTTGCCGAGGCAAGGAAGGATCCTCCCCACATAACTGCTGAAGAAGCGTGTCTGTGCTGACTCTTTGATTTCAGCACTTTGGCCTCCAAAAATGTGAGGCTATGAATATCTTCTGCTATAATGCACCCAGCTTGTGGGGCTTTGCTCATACAACTCTAGGAAACTAACATGCGTGGCTGGAGGTGGTTTTCCAGTGCAGAAGAACAACATAGGCAGTACCCAGGGACTTGATGCTAACGACATGACATGCTCCACTAATAGGCAAAATGGAATGGGAGAAGAAACTGAAACAATTGTTGCTCTGTCAAAGGTAGTAAGGAAAGGCACTGGAGCCGGTGTTCGATAGAGCAGTTAAGATGTTCTTGCCCCACATTAGAGAACCCATTTTCAAGTCTTGACTCTGGCTCCTAACTCCAGAATCTAACTCCTAACTCCCGCTAATGTAGACCCTGGGAGGTAGATCAATCAAGGAATTGGGTTCCTGCCACCACTGTGTGGGCCCTAAACTGTATCCTCAGTTTCTGGTTTTTGGCTCTGAGTCAGCCTTGAATGTTGAAGATAGTGAAACAGGGAATTTGAGTATTTTTCCCTCTCTCTCTTATAAAAGAAATTAATAAAAGAGAAATGGTATGATCATATGTGTCCAAACAGGTGTGTCTGAAGGTGACCTGAGTACAATAAATGTCTAGAAAATGAAACATGTGATTAGTATAGGAATTTAGGCAATAGATGTTGAATTGGAAAAGATATGTGAAAGTGTAACGGAGCCTAGGCAAAGCCTAGGCGGTCAGACAGTGAGAAGCTGGATTTCTGCTGTATCAATGGTTATTAGAAAGAACAGGAAAAGACAGCAGACATTATGTAGAATGAGCCAGAAACATTTGGACTGATAGATGGGTGGTTTTGAGAGATCTAAGTTGAACCAAGTAATTAAAATTTTTCTGTTACAAGACGATGTTTAACCAGAATAATTGTTCAAGAAGAAAAAAATGTCTTTGGAGAAAAGATGGCTGAGTTCCATCTTGGGCATAAGGAGGTAAAGCTGTGTTTGGACAAAGTGATATTTAGCTGGCTACTAAACACCTGCATTTGGGAGCGAAAGGTTTGAACATACTTGTTACTGGCCTAAGAAATTCCCAATTTGTCACAGTGGTTGTGAGAAGAAACATCAGATTCTACTATAGGGTGGGAAAGAGAGATGTTGAAAAGTCACATAAAACAATAAAGGTAAATTTATTAAGAATGAAAAATAATCATTTATTCAATAAAAACTTTCCGATATTATAATGATAATATTGGGATGATGTGATTCTCTGGCTATTTAAAACCTGATTGTTCTCTAAGTGAAATTGTTTTTGTGTATATGTTATGGTCTAGATGAGCAGATATTAAATTCTTTGTTTTAGTATTAAATATGCTTCAGATATGTGAGTCATAAGGGTGAGGAACTAGAAGTATTTTTTAAAAACTATAACTAAAGCAAAAAAATCAAGCCAAATGCAAGGATTTTTGAGGTAAAAGAAGTTTTGAAATTGTAAATTATGAAGATTTATATAAGAAAAGGAAAAGTATTTATAGGCATACTCCCAAGGACACTGGATTTACAAAATGTTTTAGAATCACAGGAAGATATCATTGAGTTTGGATGCATTTCTTAATTCCTCTATAAAAATATTAAACTTGATTATTTTACTTCTATTTTTCATTTAAAAACTGACCAAATCATCAAGGTGGTTTGGCAATCTGAAATTGTCTCGGATGTAATATAGATTAATGACATTCCTTAGAAAACTCACTAAGCAAGTGGTATTTTACTTTGTCATAAAATATAAATGAGAAAATAATGGGATAAAATTTTCAAGTCATAGTGGAGTCTTGCATTTTGGCTTTTGTCCCTTTTGACTTTGGATATTCTTCTACCTCAAGGAAAACTGAGGGAATAGACAGCTTGCGACATCCAAAAATGATATTCCAATAAACATTTGGCCTGTAAGGCGTTATTGTGTTGAGGCTGACTTAAAAAAAAATTCTGTCTTCCATGGCTTTGGATGATCAGCCTCAAAGCCTGGAGAACCAGTCACATGATGTTTCACTTGCATGCAAAGATGACATTCCTCATCTGTAATGGTAAATCACTGAGATGAGTGAGGGCAGCACACTGGCAGTGAAACAAAGGGCAATGTGCTTTCCACCAAACAGGAACTGTGAGTGGAGAAGCAGTGGGCAGTGGGGGAGGATAAGAAGATATGCATTCTGATTTTCTATTCTCCAAGCTTGGACTCCGAAGAGAGAGTGCATTAGTTGAATGAGGGTAGTGTGCAAACTAGAAGATACTCTGTCCTCACTCTCCAAACTGTGTTCACCTATCTCCCATCCCCTTAACAATCCTCTTCTGCCATATGTTCATTTTATATTCTTGAAAGATATCATCTTTTGGTACAGCCAAACTGGCTGGAGATACTATACAGAAATAAAGGGAATCCCTGAACTTGAGATTTTTTTTTTCTCTATCTGCTTTTGACTCCCTGGAGACAAGTAAGGCTCTCAGAGGAGAGCTGAGTGTTGAGTTTTACAGACCGGTCACATTAGCTGACAGGTAAAGTGGGTAACCAAGGAGCAGAGAAAGTGGACAGTCTGAACAGGGACAAAGAGGTGTGCTAGCTGACTTCAGAAGAGCTTTTAACATCTGTGGAAGTTGTTTGTGAGCCTCAGTCTAGCAGATTTCTCCAAGTGTATAGGGAGAAGATCCTCAGTAACCCCAGGAACAAATTTCTACCATGAATGCCAGGAGGACAAATAGCACCAGATGGAAAAAGCACATGGCCCTGAAAGTGGAGGAAATTGAGGGGCACTGCAGGTGGCACAAATCCCAGTCTTCCCTCACATGCGGGACAGAGGCGCAGGGGTAGAAGGCTGAGAGACTGAGCAGATGCAGTCACTCATGAGCAAAAGGGGCTGCTAAGTAATGATTGGACTAAGCCTTACACTGAATTGATGACTTGTTTAATCTTCCTGTGCCCTATCTTTGTCCTAATTGTACGAAAAGGATTCAAAATAGTCATGAAGGAGGGACTGATGTGAGTGAAGTTGCTGCCTGTGATGCTGGCATCCTATATAGGCACCTGTTCATGTCCTAGCTTATCTATATATGGCCCTCTTAATGGCCTGGGAAATGCGGTAGAGCATGGTCCTGGTCACCTGCTATCTACATGGGAGACCCAGAAAAGGCTCCTGACTCCCGACTTAGGTCTGTCCCAGCCCTTGCTGCGCAGTCTACTCAGCGTGAATCCAGATGGCATCATTATCATTTCTGAGTGTTTCCAATATGATAGGTCTGGGTCTGAATTCTTTTTACATGTCAACTCGTATAATTATGCAAAGATGGCATTATCTTTGTCCCCTTTGTGTTTAAAAATTGGGATATAAAGCGATTATGAAACTCATTTATGATTATACAGTTAGGAAGTGGCTGACTGGGAGAAGCACCCAGGCAAATCTATCTGCAGAGCTCGGTCCCTAAAACTTAGCTATATTATCATCCTGACAGCATATGCCAGTATTTATGCCCATTAGGCCCCATTGGGATACACTCCATCTCATGGGGTGTGCAGAAATGTTCATTTTGGCTTTCACGTTCAGAGACAGAGCCTCTCTACACCAACCCTTTATGTATTTGTGAATATCCCCAGTGGGTTGTTGAAGCTCAGCATCTGTGTGGCCCTATACTCCTGTAGTACACAGGTGGGCTTCTTTATAAAGACAAGGGAAAGTTCCTCTCACATGCACACAGCTTGGCTAGCTGGCTAGACTTGTTCAGAAATTCCATGGACCTGCAAACAAAGTCCAAGACAGCAGTTCTTGCCTTAGTAGAGAGCACTGGGATGGCTTGGTGGTTAGGTTCCTGTCTCCATTTAGCTTCCTTCTAATCCTTCCCAAATTTCTCCACTTCTGCTTTCTTCTGGTTTTATCCCCATACTCAAGAAAAATTTTCTTTCCCATGACATTGATCTTTATGCCTGATCTGCAAGCTGCTTGACTTCCATTTAAAATTACTTCCAAAAACAATTGCAGAAAAAGAGAAATCCCAGCTTTCTTTCCTGAGGGCAAAGATTTCTTTTTAGAAAAAACCCTATCTGGTTTTCCCTTCCTGAATCTGAAAAGTTTCAAATTCCATTGAAGGGGAAGTTATTTTTGTTCTTATCCAAAAAAATAAGCTCATGGAATACAATTGAGGTTCATATTGAAAACATAGGTTAAATGTTTGTGTCTTGTTAAAATTGTAAAGCTAGAAGAAATCTGCAATTGCCATTGCAACAATTTAAGCACTTCCTGTTCTACCATACTGTAAGAAATAGTTCAACAGCCCTGGTTAGTGAAAGTTTTGAGTCAGACGGTTTGAAATTTGAATCTTGATTCTTCTTGAGATATTGGGTCTTTATTACATAACTTACAGTTTTAGAAGCTTTAGTTTAGGGCACTTCAACTTAGGACAGTAATCAAATGGTACTGAGTTTGGAGGGAATTGGGATGGAGAACACTTATTTCTTATTCTGGTAAATACTTCCTAGTTTTATTAGCATGTGGGATTACCTTGGCCACACACCTATGTAGACAAGAAAAGGCATCTTGAAGGGTGGGGATCCTTAACTCAGGCCTTTATACCTTCTTTCCCTTGTGGCCACCTTTCTCGTCTCTGCCTGTGTCTTTAGGCTAATCCCATGGATATTGCAAAAAGGGACATCTGGCTAGGGCACTGGACTTGTTGGTGTCTTTGACACATGGGTACTTCTGGTAAATGCCAAAGCTCAACGTATCTAGCCACATTTTCTAATGAAGATTTTATTCATGGGGAAGGTGATATTTCCAGGTCATTTTGCCTCAATCATTTTTGATTTTTTAAAGGTTTTTGATTGTGGTCAGAAAGAGGAAAATTATTTGCAGGTTTTCTGATATTATATGAGCTCGTACATTTATAATCAGTCAGTTCTTAAAAAATCCCGTTATGTTTTATTCTCCTTGTCTCTGTGTCTCTTTATCTTACCCTTTGAATTGCCTGTTCTGCCCAGCGAGTCTTATCATCAGTGAGCTCTGACATGTATCTAAACAAGTCTTTTATGCTACAGCCTGTTTCCTCTCGTTCGTGTTTCAGAGAAAATAAATCCATGGTGGAAGGAGAACAGCTGGTTGCAATTTCTTTGAAGTTTTTTAATCAGAAAATTCCCCAGTTTATTTCATTTGGCAGCTTTTTAGGGCATGATTGTTTAGATTGAACACTTAAATATCTTTCTTAAGACTCCAGATTTGAAACCCAGAGGGAATGAACTTATAAACTAGAAATGCAGTGAGATAAAAGGTAGGCCTTCTAAAAATACTAAAATCAAGATTCCCAACGTATTTAAATGTAGCTTTTCCATAGACTTAGAAAGCGGGATAGCTTTGTCTTTGGGACCATCGTACTAACGTTGTATCCCTGTATTCAGTATTCTATCCTGGGGGGATAGTCAGTAATGATTATCACTGTAACACCAGAGATACCTTATAGTCATTCCTTTGTTACAGTTGACACTTTAAGTCTATGTTGTTTTAATTTTTATCTAAATTTGTGTCTCCCCTTCATAATTTGATTGATGCACAACCTATCTCTAGTAAGATGAAATTAAATAATCAATTGGGGAAGATCCTGCAGTTGAGGATAACATAGATTTCTAATTTAGGTTTATCAAGCTGGTAGCTATTACTTAGTTCATTCTTTACTTGTTAGCATCTTGCTAACAGATACAAACTCAAGGAGAAGAGTAGAAAAAAGTCCCACAGGCACACTGACTTTTTTTTTTTAAGATTTTATTTATTTTTACTGGAAAGGCAGATATATAGAGAGGAGGAGAGACAGAGAGCAAGATCTTCCATCTGATGGTTCACTCCCCAAGGGGCCGCAATGGCTGGAGCTGTGCCGATCCAAAGCCAGGAGCCAGGAGCTCTTCTGGGTCTTCCATGCAGGGGCAGGGTCCCAAGGCTTTGGGCCATCCTCAACTGCTTTCCCAGGCCACAAGCAGAGAGCTGGATGGGAAGTGGGGCTGCCAGGATATGAACGAGTGGCCATATGGGATCCCAGTATGTGCAAGGTGAGGACTTTTGCTGTTACGCTGTCTCACTGGGCCCTGTAATCTGGACCTTCTAAGGGACAATTTAGATCATGAAGCAGCTCTGAACTTATATCCTCCTTATCAAGCATGTTTTTATAACTGCTTATTTTACAGTAGCTACTGATGGTCTTTTGAACTAAATCTGTTAAGTTTTTACTCTGTCATGTGTGGTCACTGGAGTCTGCCATCTTTGTGATTAGGTAATGGTCGGATGGAGATTTCCTTAAAGCCTCAAGGTACTGTGTCTCCTAACTTTGTCAGGGCACTCTGTGTGAATTACTGCATGCCTTTGAGGTTTGCTAGTTCACAACTGTGTAATAGTTTCTATTTTTCTTGTGTAGAATTTCAAGATCAGCCTGAGAAAAGACAGGAAGACCATCTCAATTCTTTCTTGGATATGTCCGGAGTTCTGCTGATCTATGTTCTTGTGTAATAGCCAGGTGCTTCCATAAAAGGGACACAGGATAGATTCAGGAAAAGACAATTTACTGTACTTGTGATTTTTAGAAGCTGGAGGCATGACATGGCACACAGGGCTGTGTTAGGAAAGTAGCCCTGGAGAAGCTCACAAAATAATGGGCATGAAATGATCTTCCTAAGTTGAATGTCTCAGGCATGGCTTCTACTTGATTTCTGATCTTAAAAAATAAAACATATTCAGGTGCATAAAGGAATTTATATTGATTCCTCAGTGCTGTTCCCTCTTAGGTAACATGTAGTCACAGCCTTCCACAGAAAATATATTGTGCTTTTCCAACTCGAGTAAGACTCTAATCATGAATATACCTTGTAAGGTGGATGAAAATGTGCATTGTACCAATGCAACCAAAAAGGGCAAAAGTGGCAATCCAGATTTCTGTGATGTTTCTCAGATAGTAGTATTCAGGTTATTGCTTATTCCATTTATGTTTTAGGCTAGATCTGTGCATAAAAACCTCTTTCAAAACCTCGAATATAACTTTCTGTTTCCAAGTAAGAAGCTAGAAGTACTCTTGAGAATGAATCAATCTAAATTTGCAGTTGTTGTTGAATTCATGTTAAAACCTCTCAAGCAAGCCACATCATGCAATTTCTCAGGAAAGCTGCAGGAAGTGCCAACAGCTTGGGAGAATCTCAGGCGTACTTGGACTTGCTTGGCATTTATATTAGTTTCTAATCACTCTGGGAAGTGCTGTGGTGGAAACTAAGTGGGCAGATTGGTGCCAGAGCAGCTGAGAGCTTCTGGGAACAGTCAGAGTAGGCTGAGCTGAAAAGCACTGGATATACCTCCAGGACATGCTGTACTGCTTGGCTGAGCTCCGCTCTCACAAAAGGGGGAGAGAAGAGGGCTTCTTCCACTTGGATCCATAGATTGTCTCTACCAGCACCTAAAGTTCTTCACATGAAATGCCAGAGGGGGTTGATTATCACTGGTTCATCCAGTATCTGTGTGGTGTTGAAGGGCGTTTTCTTTAGTGTTGCTAAATTCCCAAGGTTAAGTTTGCTGAGGATGTATAAACAACGATTTGAAGGGAAGCAAAGACCATTTACTGACATATTAGTTACAGAGCTTTTATTTCTCTCTCCTATGAAAAACTTAAAATCTCAGGGCTTTTTGAGTCTTCAGTTTTCTTCCGATGATGTGGTTGTTTTAAGGACTGAACTGTGTTAAAGGAGAGCATTTGTGAAAGCATTAGCTTAGTGCTCGTCGCTTGAAAAAAGTTATTTTGAATCTGAATTATGATTATTATTATGTGTTAATATTCATCACATCCAATGTCAGTTAGAAATCTCTTTTTGAATCACCCTTGTAATTGCGGAGTTACTAAATGTTCCTGTTTATTTCCAATTTTTATTTTTAGGATGCATACTTCTTCCTCTAATTAGTTAAAAAACAAAGAAGGATTGGCATAAGCATTTTCCAGCATACATGAAGTTTTGGGAACTAGGAAGAAGAATATTGATTGGAACCTATTGCTACTGCGAGCAAGTCTGGAGCCTGGTCGATTGTCACGTGGTCTGCTACATGGCAGGGTGAGGGCTAGGCTTCTTGCACGCAGCTGACCACGGGAAAGCATTATTCCCATAGACCTCAGGCTTTTCATGTGGAAGGAATTCCAAAGTGGAGTAGAATACTCGGCGTCTCACCCCGCTCTGTGCTGCCCAAGGGATTGGAAGGTTGCGTTTGCAGATAACACACATTCCCGAAAGGCCTTCAAGCCCAGTCCTTTCTCCCCTTCTTTCGTTCGGGGGTCTGCAATGTTCAACATCTCCCACCAACTTCATTTGGTTGATTTAGTGTGAAGAGACTGTTAAACACTCAAGGAATATTCCTGAAATCAACTTGTAACAAAATATTTTGTTTTCCTTCTGAATAAATCCTGCTTCTATCTCTCAGTCATTTCTTTCCCTATCTATCTATCTATCTATCTATCTATCTATCTATCTATCTATCTATCTATCTTTCTATCTTTCTATCTTTCTATCTTTCTATCTTTCTATCTTTCTATCTAGTTGGAAAGGCAGTTTCACAGAGAAAAAGAGAGGCACAGAGAAAGATCCTCTCTCTGCTTGTTCAGTTCCCAAGTGGTAATCATGGCTGGAGCTGAGCTGATCTGAAGCCAGGAGCCAGGAGCTTTTTCTGGGTCTCCCACATGGGTGCGGGGTCCCAAGGGTTTAGGCCATACTCTACCACTTTCCCAAGCCACAAGCAGGGAGCTGGATAAATGATACAGCTGGGATACGAACTGGTGCCTCTATGGGATCCTGGTGCACGCAAGGTGAGGATTTAACCACTACGCTATTGCGCTGGGCGCTCTCACTCATTTTTGAAGTTGGGATGAGCTAAGGTGATTTAGCTTGTTTGCTTTTTAATTTTAAATGGTTTATTTATTTTTTGAAAGGTAGAGTGACAGAAGGGGAGACAGGACAAGATACAGGGGTTTTTCATCTACTGGCTGACTTTCCAAATGCTTGCAGTAGCTGGACGTGGCTATTGATCCATCCAGGTGTGCTATGGGAGTGGCAGGGTGTTAATTACACGAGACATTATCAACTAACTGCTCTCCTGCACGTCAGCAGGAAGCTTGTTTGGAAGGAGGGTGGCTGGGGCTGGGACTAGCACTTCAGCAAATTATGTTGGAGCACCAAGTATTGACTTTTTTTAAAAAAAAATTAAAGATTTATTTGTTTTTATTTGAGAGGCAGATTTACAGAGAGAAGGAGAGACAGAAAGATCATCCATCTGCCGGTTCTCTCCTTCCAGTGGCCGTAACAAGCCGGAGCTGAACTGATCCAAAACTAGACCCAGCAGCTTCTTCTGGGTCTCTCACGTGGGTGCAGGGATTCCAGGACCTCGGCCATGCTTCACTACTTTTTTAGTCCCTAAGCAGGGAGCCGGAGCTGAAGTGCAGCAGCCAGGACATGAACCAGTGCTTGCAGGTGGAGGATTAGCCTGTTGAGCCACCATGCTGCTCCCTAAATATTGTCTTAACCAAATCTAGTCCACACAAAATTACCAACTTGCTAGTCTCTATCTCACAGCAGAATTTCAGTGTGTCATTCTCACTGAGTATCCCAGTCGCAACCATTATTTCTTTTTGTTTTCAAGACAGTACAACTACCATTTGATGCCTAGTGTTATTCTTATGGTCTAGCTTCGAACTATAGAGAATAGCAACTTAGGTGATTAATCATTGTTACTCCTACTCAAAGAGACATTGCTCTTTATTTGTCTATGTATACATATGTATGAAAGGGAATATATACTCCCCTTCAAACCACAACTCTTGAGCTACCAAAGTGTTTTTGGGTTCTGGGCAGTAATTGGAAGAGTGGTTTTAGCCTTCATTTTATGCCTCCCTCAATTGGAAAAAAAAAAAGAAAAAAAGAAATGCAGCTCCAGAGAGTCTTTTTTTGGCTCCAATATCTGATAGAATATTTCATGCAAAAGGGTTTAATTATTATTTTTCAACCTCACACCACTGCAATTAGAGGCTTAAACATAGCTTATAGTCTATTGGGAATAGATAGCATAATTTCCCTGCCATCCCTCATGTACTGTTAACTCCAGCCACTGATTCTTCTCTCTCACCTTGCTCACAACAATAAGCTCCTACGGATATCAGTTGCAGCAAATGGATGTCTAGAGTGTACATGTGAGGCTGCTGGCTGCTGGCTGCTGGCCTACTGACGTACCGCATGAGCCCCAGTTTGTCCAGGCTTTAGCCACAGGCTGGGTGTGTTTTGTTGTTACTTCTTTTCAGTCATCTTCGACGCATTGTTGTGTGTCCATATCTCAGTAGCTTAATAGATGTTTTTATTTATGCACATGAAGGGACATTGCATGTCTGTGTCAATAATTTGATTTTCTATACTTACCATTGCTTAACCAAGTGCATTCCCATGATCATCACTCCCCAGAAATGGCAATATTCACTTCATGAACAAGCAGTTAGCTAGCGAGCCATAGAACATATTCTTACTCTCCTCTTTAGGCGCAGGTGTTTGGAGGCAGTCCAAGCTGCAGATTTTGTGATCCAAGAAGAATCCAAGATTCTTCTTTTTCCCTCTGGCTGACTTCCTTTACTTCATGAAATTGGTCTCCAGTGAGTCTGAAAACTTGCTTTAGGGTGGGGTATGTATACATGTGGGAGTGAAAGAGAGAGCTGGGAGCAGAGCAACGAAGCGATAGCGTGACCCAAGTGTCTGGGAAAGCAGTTTATGATCCTCAAGTCTGTCATTCCCAAGACAACAGCTAACATGACTATTATGAATTAACCTTACCCGAACCCTTGGCTGCATACAGTGACTTTCAAGTAAAATTAGAGATAAAAGCTTGATCCTAAATTATGTCTACTTTTTAAAAGAGATTTAAAAATGGCAACCAGTATTTTTTTCCCCTCTATTATTTGCCTACTTTATGTTGGAACTAGATTAGCAAACAAAATCATTGGAATACAA
The DNA here is from genome assembly GCF_017591425.1 of Ochotona curzoniae. NCBI lineage: Eukaryota > Metazoa > Chordata > Mammalia > Lagomorpha > Ochotonidae > Ochotona > Ochotona curzoniae. The sequence goes on along the minus strand of NW_024466502.1, from coordinate 50,541,754 downwards.
ATGTGTTCTTCATCAGGAGTACAGAGAGGATGCTGGAGATGAAGGTGTCTTTGGAATTTCAGCAGCAACAGAGAAAAAAGCTCATGGAAAAAGAAGTCCGGGATTGGTTCCCAGGTTGAAGTGATTTTCAGATAGGTCATAATCCAAGTTGGAAATATATAGTTACATGGTGTGGGCATTTAGTGAAGCAGTTAAGACACTGCCTCGGGAAGCTGGAGTTGTAGTGGAGTGAGTTAGCTGCCATCTGCAATGCCAACATTGCATAACAACTTCCAATCTAGCTCCCTGCTAATGTGTCCGAGAAGAAAACAGAAGCTGAACCAAGTTCTTGGGCCACTGCACCTGATGTGAAAGCCTGACTGGAGGTTCGGGTTCCTGACTTCAGTTGGCCCAGCCTCGGTCATAGCAACCATTCAGGGACTAGACCTCCAAGTGGGAGATTCTCTCTCTTCTCCATTCGACCATCTCTTTGTAATTCTGCCTTTCAAATAAATAAATAACTAAACAAGCAAGTAAATAAGTAAATAAGCCTTTAAAAGGAGAAAAAGGCACTGCTTGGGATGTGCACAGTCCTTTTCTGAGTGACTGGTCTAAGGCTCTAGATCTGCTTCTGATTTCAACTTCTGCTAATGCTCACCCTGGAGGAAACGTGATGGTTCCAGTAATCAGATCCATGCCGCTCATGTGGAAGACCTGGACTGAGTTCCAGCTCAGAGCTTTGGCCTGACGCAATCCTAGTTTATGCGGGTTTGTGGCAATGAATCAGCAGATGGCATACGTCTCTGTGTCTATTTCTTTCTGTTTTCAAAATAAATAATTTAAATAAGCAAAAATATAAAAAACTGGTTTCATAATAAGTAATATTAATTAGATACTAAATATTAATAATGAATAACAATTCTAATGGACATGGAACTTTGTAGAGCACTATAGCAGATAAAGGAGATTAAAAGGGAGTTAATGTTTATAAAATCATAATCCACAATTGATAGGCACATGTGTGACACTGAAGAAAGAATCCATGTAAGTTGTAGTGTTACTGTTTTATATTAAAAGTGACTGCACTGGGATGGTGGAGTGACAGATGGAGCGTAATTTCAGCCCCCAGTGATACTTGTGAGAGCCAGTTTGGGTGCAGAACAGGCCAGACTAGGTCCTGACTTCCGCTGAACTACATGAAAGCTGTGTCTGGGCATGGACCAGGTAGCGCTGGGCTGCAACAAGAACCAGAATGGGTGTGGCCAGCTGAGCAAGGCCACTGTTCTTGCCAAGACAGGAGGTGGACAAAGTCAACCTGGGGCAATGACCCGCTGGCGTGAGTGAGAAATGCCACTGGGAAGTTACTCCATGAAGGAGCTTCAGAAACTCGTTTATTGGGATGCAGACCTTGTAGGAGAGCACAGGAAGCAAGGCAAGGAGCAGCCCAGATCATGCCAGGTTATAGTACCCGCTGGCATACATGTGGGTCAGGTATGGGGACAAACCAGTCTGGGCCAGTACATAAAGCCCACTGTCAGATCTGGGAACCAGGGCAGGGCACAGGAGGAGCCAGATTGGGCCACAATACCAGCCAGTTCACGTAAGGACAGGGACAGCAATCGGGCTGGGCTGGGATGGGTTGCAGGACCCACCAACAGGAGCTGGAACAGGGAGCAGACTAGACTAGGCCAGGTGGCGCAATAAGACTGTGGACGCAGAGGCGAGGCAAGTCATTCCAGCCTGAGCCAAGCGGGGGCCAGGTATGTGAGTCCCAAGGAGAGGGGAACTGTGGAGTGTGGTTCACTTGGCCTAGGTCTTGGGACCTGCATACTAGGTGGGTGTCAGGCTCATGAGACCCACGGGTGGGGAATTCGGCAAAGCTTGGGACACCTGGCCCAGCTACTTGGGCTCGGCTGCAAGAACGTGCTCTGCTTAATGAAAAAGGTGGAGCAGTGGACACAGGTCCTTTTGTAAAACAATATGGTAGCATATTTGGTGCTGCAGCAGCAGAACAGAACTAACTGGACAACAAGCAGAACCAGGATGACAGCAAAAAATATCTTTTGGGCTGAACAAAATGATGTCTCTTTTTTTTTTTTTTCCTTTTTTTCCTTTTAAACCTTGTGAAGGAAATCTTGGTTCCTCGGAGAGCATAGTGATGTAGGGTGAAGCCTTGCAATCTTGGTTGCTACTTGTAAAAAGGGACAATCTTTGAACGTCTAAGATGATAAAAAAAGTAGAGTTGCAAGATCAGAAAAGATGGAGTCTCCGCAAGGCATGAAGCAGCAAAGTCAAGATAACAGACCTCTTTATTAACTTATGTTTCAATCTTTTTTCTTTTTTGAACAGAAAGAATGGAACAGGTACAATTTTTTAAAAAAGATTTATTTATTTTTATTGCAAAGTCAGATATATATTGAGAGGAGGAGAGACAGAGGGAAATATCTTCCGTCCGATGATTCACTCCCCAAGTGACTACAACAGCCAAGGCTGAGCTGATTAAAAGCCAGGAGCCGGGAGCTCTTCTGGGTCTTCCATGCAGGGACAGGGTCCCAAGGCTTTGGGCCATCCTTAACTGCTTTCCCAGGCCACAAGCAGGAAGCTGGATGGGAAGCGGGGCTGCCAGGATATGAACTGACACTCATATGGGATCAGAGCATTCAAGGTGAGGACTTTAGCTTCTAGTCCATGGCGCTGGGCCTGAGCAGGTATGATTTTTATTAAAGTGAATGTTAATATGTTTACTTGGCAAAGATATGCTGATTCAGTTATAGTAAGTTTTTGGGGAGCAGTTGTCGGGGAACAGTGAACTGGTCCATGACTTGGGACACCCATTCCATGTCAGAATGCCTATTAAAACCTTAGCTACTCCACTTCAGATTGAGCTTTTTACTAATGTTACTTTTAAACGATTTGTTTATTTGAAAGTTAGAGTGATAGAAAGGGGACACACACATCTCACACCCACTGTTCTCCCCAAATGGCTAGGTTGGATTAGGTCAACCAGCAGAGAAGCCAGAGGCTCATCTTGGTTTCCCATGTGAGTAGTGGGGACCCAAATGAATGGGATCACATCTACTGCCTCCCAGATCTGATAAGAATCTGACTGAGAAGAACAGGTGTTGTTTTCATGGATGCAGACCTTGAACACAGGGCTTCGCCTTATACAGTGCTGGTTCCTGTCACATCATTTAAAAAGAAACATACAAAGACATGGTAATCATTCGTGGCAATGAAGAGAAACTGTCACAGTTGTGGGAAGTGAAGATCTCAATACCGTCCATCAATTTGTTGTCTTCATGAAAGGATCATCGGAGACATAATTTCATGAAGAATTACAGCAAATTAACAAAAACAGACATTTAAAAACCTAAATATTTTTGTTGGGCATCAACAGTGTGCTTGTCCCTAGACCAGATGTAAAGAAACCCAGTTCTTAAATACTGACTTTGCAATTGAGGAGCAAGGAAGCTGAAGGGAGAATGGAAGAGTTGGCAGAATACATTTGGGAGTTACATTTTTTCTTTCATCTTAATTTGTTTTCACTTTGGGGAGGTATGAAAACAAGGTTTACCCCCCTTTCTAGCCTAAAAGGGAAAATATTTAGACTAATGGGTCACAAAAGCCACTTATGCTCAAAATATTTCCTCAAATGCAGAACCAAAATGTCTCTGGCATTATGAGGTCCTGGAAAAACTCAGTGTTCCCTCCACATCAGGCACCTGGGACAGTGTCCCAGTGGTCCTGTCATCGTTCCCTCCACCTGGCTGAGGCACATCCTCTGGACGGAATGTACACTTATTCATTAGCAGCCAGAGGCGGCTGCAGGAGGGCTGGGCACACCAGTAGACCATTTGAGAAGTTTTCCATTTAGTGTTTGGATTGGCCCAATCTGTGTAAGGCCTTGCCAAAGCTACAAACTCCTGTCAGAAGTCACTCATCCCTAGATGGGAAATATTCCTCATGCTGTTGTCAGAGAACTCTGGTCTTTCTCTGTAAGCCTGGCAGGGTATCTCTTTGGCCAGACCTACTTGTGCAGAAGCCAGTGTTTTCTCTGTGAAGAATGTGTCTGAAGTGGTTGGTACATGTACTAGGAAAAGTATTTATGGCTGTGGTATTGGCCAGGCTTATCCACTTGAAAAATGAGAAATTACAAAGGTAGCTGAGAAAAACCTTCTACTTAAAAATCAGAGAAGGAAAGACTGTTTAATTCAGCAGCCAATGCAAAACAGAAGGTAAAGCTGAGCATGTTAGCTTAGAAACAGAATCCTGTGTTTAGGTCTACAGCCTTAGGGACTTCATCAAAATGTTCTTTCCCCAGGTGAGCACGGTGGGGATTTTGGCACAAACATCAGGCTCTGACTCTTTGCAGGTGTGGGAGGATGTATTTATTTTTATATGCATATTAGGGATTTAAAATAATTACAGAAAATGTACATCAAGAAAAACTTATGTATGAAATAAAAATGAAACCACGTAAATCTAATCTTTATTACTGGAACTTCCTTTACATTATTCCTATACTCAGATCTCTTATTTATTAGAGTTACTAATTTATTTAAGGAGCACAGATATAGAAGTGGATACAGAGAAGGAGATGTTCTGTTTCCTGGTTCACTCCCCAAATGGCTCAACGACCAGGGCAGGGCCAGGCTGGAGTCAGGAGTCTAGAACTGCATGTCCCTGTTCCTTGAGTCATCTCCCACTGCCATCCCAGGCACATTAACAGGGAGCACTTCCAAAGGTGGAGCAGCAGGTGGCTGAATCAGCACCCATCTGTTATGCATAACCCAAAGTCATGAATATTATCTTCATCCTTTTATCTTCTATATTTACAGCTACAAAACACCTGGAATTGATTTTTGAACATGATATCATATAGAAATCAGGTTGATTCCAAATAGAATATAGAGATTGCTTTCTATATAGAAACCAGTAGATTTGAAACTAGATTGATAAAGCTGGTTTGTTCTCTGCTCTTTACTATCACCATACCATAAACCAAGTGTTTGCATTTGTGTTTCTGTGCTCTACTCTAGTCACTGGTCTGTATGTCTTTAATTTTGCCACTACTGAAATCTTACAAATTATTGTGGGTCTGTAATTTATGATTTCATCTATTAATCATCACAAATTAATTCTTCATGAGTGGTTTATGCTGTTCTTTCGAACGTCTTGTAGATATGTTAGAGTCAAATTTTCAAAAGTAAAATTTCCTGAGAGTTGCTGGGATGCCATTTCAGCTTTAGGATCATTGAGAGAGAATTAACATTTGTATGAGACTATTTTTCAAAATGAACATGAATTATCTGCATTTCCTTAATTTCTCATAATATGATCATCTGAATTTTCTTGTGAATGATGTCTGTTTGCTAGATTTATTTCTTAGTAGGACATTGGGTCCTTCAGAAATGAGAAAAAGTTTGCTGAACATATAAAGGAGCAATATGTTTGGAAGGAAGGGATAATGTTAGATTGAGCAGAGAAGAAGCTCCCAAGGCAAGGCTGGCAGGGTGAAGCACCAGCTGTGTCTCAATTGCTCTGGATCAAGTAGGTCAGAGACATCCCTCTGTGGGCTGGGATTGTTAGAACCCTGTTTTTCTACAACAATTGGTGATGCTTTACTGGAAAGTAGCACTCTTGGGTGAAGTAGTTCCTTGTAGTCAATGAAAACCTTCAAGAAGCTCACATAATGAGCATCTTTGGTGTGAAATCTGGGTGGTGCATCTCTATGTCCTATGTAGTGCACCCACCATGGTGAGTCTACCAGAGACGGATTATGTGGTTTAGGCCCACTTCTTCATGTATGTTCAACAGCTCCTCTGGGTTTCTGGTGGATATGTCCTCCTGGGAATACTTACAATATAGTAAGAGAAATAGATTACCTCCATCTTATAATAGACCAGTTGAGGCTCTGCCTTTTGGATTTATTGGACCTGAAAGAGTCCAATTTATGACATGTAGTTCCAGATACATAGTTACTTAGTGTTTTATCATCGAGCATGTAGCTTCTACCAAGCAGCGGTAAAACTCCAGACTGTTTCTCTCAGGAGCATGCAATTGCACTGCAGAAGGCATGGTTGCTTCCATGATGTCAGAGGGTTTCACTATCATTCTCCTGTAAGGCGTCCATTATTCCATATTTCTCAAGGTGTATTTTCTACTATTGAAACCTTTTATTCTGAGGTCTTGTGTGCTTCCGGGTTGGGGGAAAGATCTGCTTGTATCACAGCTGGGATACAGTAAACAGCTTCCTCAGCTATCGTTGCCACTCAAAGCTAACAACCTCTCATGTCATATGACCATGTAACATCTTAAGTTGTGCCACAATGCCATTCATGTCAAAACATGTTCTTTGTGTCCTGTACCCTTGCTAAATTTACTTGTGCATTCTAGTTTACTTGTGGATTTTTGTTGGATCTCTTCATTTACTTTAAGCAAACAAATATTCATTAAAACTGAATTTGTACTGGGTCATTATGTGTGTTGAATCATTTCATAGCATTGAAATCATGCAAAGAGCTGCGGCAGCCCAGGCTGGTACAGGTGAATGCCAGCATTCCAGGGCTGCATCCAATTCTCCCACTTGGCTGACAGTGGTCCAAGCACTTGGGTGATTATCAGTGGCTTTCATAGACACAGTAGCCGGGGGTTGAGCCAGAGGAGGAGCAGCTGGAACTCCAGTTGGCACTCCAATTTGTGATACTGGCATTGCAAGCAATGGCTTAACTCACTGTATGATAATGCCAGTCCCATAATACTTACATTTTAAATGATATAATATTGTTTATACTTATCCATATGTTTATCCATCCTATTGTTATTATTTATTACTCGATTTGCATGCTTTAAAATGAGATAATTTTCATGCTGCTTGAGGAATTCTCTTCCATATACTTTTTAGGGCAATTCCAATAGAGACAGCTTTTTTCTTAGTGCTTATTTATCTCAAGATATCCTTATTTTGTTTCCCTTTTTGAATCTAATTTCTCTAGACCTGGAACTCTGGGTTAGCAGGTATTTTCAGCACATCAAATGCATCATTCTATTTTCTTAGGGATTTACTTTTTTCTGTTGAAAGCCAATTTTATTCCTTCTAACTATTAATCTAATTTTCTTTAAGGTTATTTTATAAATTTTGCTTCATGCTTTTGGCTTTGAGCATTTTACCATGCAGTGAAACTGGCTATGCGGCTATTGTTGTCATTTATTTATGCCACATGGATTTCAAAGTTCCTTGAATTTGCTGGTTGATGTCTTTGCAGCTTTGGAAAATTCTCAGTATCATAAAAATCATGTGGCTTTATCTCACTGTCTCCTCTCCTTCCAGGTTTTCAACAACTTATGAGAATATTTATTTATAAAAAGATTTACTTATTTTATTTCAATTGGAAAGTCAAATTTAAAGGAGAAGGAGAGACAAAGATCTTCCATCGACTCACTCTCAGGTGGCCTCAACGGCCAGAGCTGAACTGATCTGAATCCAGGAGCCAAGAATTTCTTCTGGGTGCCCCATGTGGTTACACAGGGTCCCAAAGCATTGGGCCGTTAATTGACTGGCTTCTCAGGTCACAAACAGGGAGCTGGATGGGAAGTGGGGTCTCCAGGAAATGAACTGGTGACCATATGGGATCCTGGTGTAGGCAAAGTCAAGAATTATTCGTTAAAAATAAAAAAGTAGGGTCTGGTGTGGTAGCCTAGCGGCTAAAGTCCTTTCCTTGAACGTGCAGGGATCCCATATGGGTGCCGGTTCTAATCCCAGCAGCCTCTCTCCCACATGGGAGACCGGAAGAGGCTCCTGGCTTCAGATCAGCTCAGCTATGGCTGTTGCAGCCGCTTGGGGAGTGAATCAATGGACAGAAGATCTTCCTCTCTTTATATCTGACTTTCCAATGAAAAGAAAAAAATAAATCTTAATAAAACAGAAACATTAGCAAATTGTAGACATTATTTATACTTTTGGAATACTTTGTGATGCTTTATATATATTGTGTAGTATCCATTCAGGGTTTCACTCTTTCTTTGTGGTGAAAACATTTGAAAATCTATTTTTCTTTAGCTAGGGAAATATACAGCGTATTAACATTCCTATAGTCACTCTCCTAAGAAATGAACCTCAGAACCTCTCACTTACATTTAGCCATAACCTAGTGTCCACTGAGTGTCCTTGTGTCTCTCCCTTGCTCCGCCTTCCCTCCCTCCTGGGCCTCTGGTAACCACCTTTATACTCGCAACCTCCACAAAATCACGTTTTTTTAAAGACTCTACATACAAGTGAGATCATGGGAAGCTTGTCTTTTAGCATTTGGATTATTTTATCTAGCATGATAACATCTCAGATATATTCATACTTTGTGAATTTCATCATTTTATGAGTGAGTAATATTCCATTGTGCATACAAATCTATTACATGCTGTTTAGCATTTATTAGTGAATGAGCAGCTAAATTGCTTCAATTTCTTACCCATATCTTACAACATTTCTTTTCACGTTTTGTTTTCTACTTTTTTCTCCTCTTTTAAAAATTGTGGATGTTTTAAATTAGTCAAATTTACAGTTCTAAAAGTTTTATTAAATTCTGAAGGTGTTATTCAATGTATATAGTATATTTTAAATTTTTATTTTCTGTTTAGAGACTTCTATTGGTTACACTGTGTGGACAACTTATATATATATATATTGTATATATAAAACATGTATACATATATACATGCACATATATAATAGTAATTGTAATTATTTTAACATACTTGTGTGAGAACTGCAAAGTTTGTTTAATTGGGCTCTGTTCTCCATTTTGCCTGTAAGTTTTATTTTTGGTTTTCTAAATGCAACTCCACTCAGAACACTTCACAGCATTTAAAAACTAAATAGAAGATGGATCTTAAACGTACTGATTACTTTATCAAGTTCTTTTGATGTTCTTTTTCTCCAAAGAGGATTTAATGTATCTGACAGAGTAGGAGCAAATTGCCTTTGCACAGTCCAGGATCAAGCTAGTTCAGCAGTGGGCTTTTACGAGAGCTTTGCTCCTAATCCCAACATCTGGCCCTTTCAAAGTCATCTCTGGAGCTCTGTGCTGCTTATCAGGAGCTGTCTTCTTTAGGGGTCTTAAAACCCCAACTTTTATATCCCCAGTTTCGTTTCCAAGTTTCTGTTTAAATTGCTATTGATTTATTCATAAGAAAGACTGGGAAGTGTGTGTGTGTGTGCACATGCATGCCAGACAGAGAGTGAGAGAAAGAGAAAGAGAAAGAGAGAGAGAGAGAGAGAGAGAGAGAGAGAGAGAGAGAGAGATCATTCAGATGCTTATTCGCCTCCCACAAGTTTGCAGAGCGTACGACTTCATATGGGTCTCCCCAGATGTGGCAGGGACACAAGCCCTTGGGCCATCACATTCTGCCCACCAGTGTGTGCACTGGCTGGAAGCTGGGAGAGGGAATGGAGCTGGGAGTTGAATCCACCCTCTCTAACATGGAATGTGAGCATCTGGGTCATGTATTTGTTACTATACCAAGCATCCTGAAGTTTCCAGGGTTTTGGACAATTTTATGTTTTGCTTCTTGACTTCTTCATCTGGCTCCCATTTTAAAAACAGATTTTTTTTTTCCTTTAAAAATTCTGAATTGTGGAATGACATGTAATACATGCATGTTTTTGGTGTGCATCTAGATGGATCCCACATCTTGGCTGTTTGTCGTGAATAGATATCTATGAACATTGTAATTCACTGCTGACTTCACTTCTTCTGGGTGTATATTTTCCCAATGTCTGGAGATATTATCGTGCTTTTCTTTTCTCAGTTTCTGAGGAATCTCTAGACAGTCTCCCATAATGGTTGTACTAGTTTACATCAACAGTGTGTTAGGGAATCTCCCCACCCACATATTACCAGCACTATTAAAAGTTTTAAAATTTTGTTCTATTTTGGTGATATACCATCTGTTTTAGTAGTAACTGCCATGTGATATGTTTTGAAGTCTGGTTTTCTGATGCCTCCTGCTTTGTTTATATTATATAAGATTGTTTTATCTGGGGATGGCATGGTCGTCTATCAGGCTAATCCTCTACCAGCATCTGTTATGGAAGCCAGTCCTACTCCTAGTGCTCCACTTCCCAATCCAGCTCTCCACAAATGGCCTTGGACCCCCACAGCCATGTTGAAAACCTGGAAGAAGTCCCTGATTCCCAGCTTCAGATCAGCCCAGTGCTGGCCATTGCAGCCATTTGGGGAGTGAAAGAGTGGATGGAAGATCTCTCTCCCCGAAACACCCCCCTCTGTATTGCTGACTTTCAAGTTAAATAAGTAAATCTTAAAAAGGAACATTTTAGCTATTCATGGTGTCTTGTGTTTTCATATGAATTTTAGCATCAGTTTTTCTAGACCATGGAAGAATGTGAGTATTCTCACTGAAATCACATTGAACCTGTAAATTGCTCTGAGTCATGTGGATATTTTTATGGTATAAATTCTTCTAATTCAGGAACATGGAAAAAAAAAGCGCTAGGAAGGTTAGCACTAGCACAATAAGTTAAGCTGCTATTTCAAGGTGATGGAACTAGCAAGTGGAGGAACTGCCATCGTGTTGGAACAGATTGAACTGTTCTTGTCTTTCCAGTCTCCAGTCAGTTCTTAGTGCTAGTAATTTGGGAAAAGAAGCAACTAATGATTCATTTTATTGTCCCATTGCTCTGAGAACAGTAACCTTGAGAGAAAGGAAAGTAAGACTTATCTGAAAGTTTTATTTTGTCATAGTCATAGTTACTTAATTATCTGTAGGAAAAGATTTTCCCTAATAAGAATCAATTATTTATCTTTAACATGTTTCTTTTGTATATTCATTTTCCATTGGAGAATCCAATTAAGCTTAAGGAACATGTAACTCAATAATTAAAGTATCAGAAAGGTCACTAAAAATATTCAATAAAGTAAGAAAGTAAGAATGTTGTTTTTAGACTGGCTGAAACAGTGGACTTTGTAATTGGGGAGAATAAATGCTAAGAGGATATTCTCAAAGTCCTGAAAATCACAAGATTATTGATTAATTATGAGAGAGAGGAAGAGAGAGATTTATAGTTTCATTTCTCAAATGTCAAAAAACCGAGGCCTGGGCCAGATTAAAGCCAAGAATTTCAAATAAAGGTCTCCCACAAGGGTGACAGGGACAAGCCCTGTAGCTGTCCTCTGCTGCCTCCCTGTGTGGGCATTAACAGGAACTGGCTGGAAGTCACAGAGTTAGACCTGAAACCAAGCTCTCCAACACAGCATGCAGGTGTCCCTAGCAGTGGCTTGCACCCAGCATGCTTTGTTCTGTCTGTGAATATCAATGTACATTGTATAACATGTCCAAAGAAAATTTTGGAATTTTACTTGATGGACACAACATTGTATTCAACACCATTTTAGTAAATTTCCCTAAAATGCTGCATAAGATAAACTTAATCATTTTGGGATAATGGAGAAGAAAAAGGGGTAAGAAAGATAAAAATACTTAATATCCAACAGTCATAATTACTCAGAACAAAAGTATCTTATTAGTCATTTAATTCTACTGGTAGAGCTGTCATATTGACATTATTTCTGTCTTTGATTTAAGTGTCTGGTTGTAACACAATTTGCCAGGTAATATGTGTTTTTTTCTGATCAATCTTGATATCATTAGAAAGTTTATTAATTCTCTAAAACATGATCAAGTATAAACTAGTTATTTTATTTTATTAGACATATTTTTAATAAAAATTTTAAATGAAACATTTCTTTCTGTGAGTTTGATAGTTTTTATGATTGATCAGTCTATTTATTTTCATTTTAAGCTACCTATTTAAGATGTTTAATATCACAGATCGAACAGTTAGAATTATCCTGTACTCCATGTCTTCCTGATGAACACCATATCCTGAAGTGTACTGGATAGAAATGCTACATACTTTGATTTTCAACATCACCTAAGAATAGCTAACTGATTTATAAAGTACATATTCATGGGGTAGGACTAAGAGCAGCTAAGCAGTTGTCCTCTGCTGCTCTGGCCTAACGTGGGAAGTTACAGGTCTCAGGAAAGATCTGAAATCATTTGAGTTGAATCCTTTAAGAGTTCATGAGAAATTAGTGAAAAAATATGCCTATTCCTACTTAAAAATTTTTTTATTGAGAGTTAAAGCAAGATTGTGATCCAGAGTGAGCAAAGGAGTGAATGGTCACAACAGCCAGGTCTGGGAGTGAAGGGGTGGACAAAGCTGGAGTCACGAGCGCCATCCTAGTCTCCTACAAGGGTAGCGGGGCCCAAGGACTGTTGCCTTCGCAGGAACATTAGAAGGAAGCTGAATCATCAGTGTAATAGCTGGGACTAGAGCTGGTCCTCTGAAATGGGAAAGTGGAATCTGGAGCAATAGTTTGTATCACAATATAAGCCACTTGCACGTATTTCTTTAATGTGGGTATTAAATCAACACTAATATTATAGTTACTTTCTATGTTACAGTGATGGTGACAAGTGTTTTAACTATTATGTTTCTAATAATACCATTAAGAATACTGTTTAGGTAGATATTTTTGTGTCCCTGCTAGAATCATGTGTACTGATACTCAGAGGCTTGAATAATTTATCAAAATGCCATCAAAAGGGGCGCCAATATTTTAGTTTTATTAACTATGGCAATTTTAACTGTACTTCTTCTCTTAAAGTTAATATGATAGAAAAGAGATTTCCAGTGGAGATAAATGTATGTTATTACTTAAATATTACGCTTCTTGCCTATATCTTCCCAAGCAAGTCTACTCGCCTCCACATATATACACTATGTAACATGGCAACATAAAAGATTATTTTTCTGGATATTTGCAATATCACCAAAGCATGTTTTGAATATGTTTATAAAGCCATATTATAAATGCTAAGATGAAATCTTGTCCATGTTCAGTTATTACTCATGGAGTTTTGGGATCAGTGTAAATACACAGCAGAGAAAATTTCTGCAAGTCCAGCAGAAAGCAGCTTTATGGGGATAGACTGGGTAGAAAAATTAATGGAGAGTATAAAGCCACTGCAGGCTCCTTGGATTACCAGTGGATTAGAAAATGAACAGGTATTTGCATGAGCAGTAGTTTGACTGTTTAATAAACTTTGCTCTTTTCCTTGGTCACATTACATCATGTAACCCGATGAATCAGAAATTGGATCCACATGGGGAGATGGGGATGACCACAATTCCCTACTAGTCAGTGCTTCTGCAGATGTTCCAAAGTCTCTGAAATCACTTTGGAAATTGGCCAGATTTGAAGATTTGTGAGTTTCTAAAACGCGTATAGATAGGGCAGTTGGCAGCGATCTGATGTATGTTAGAGGCTGTTCACTTGACCTCTCAGAAATCTTCCTAGACTGAAGCTCTTTGTTTACTTTAGCCCTCTTCACTCTCCTAACCTCAAAAATGCTTGTGTCTCCGCTATCCCAGTGTTTGTTCTCACCATAAATTCTATCCTCCTGTGTCTCTGACAGTAAGTCCTTGTTGTCTGTTCTGTGGGCTTGTGTTTATGAAACAAAGCTGAATTAAGAGCTATAATTTACACATAGTGAATAGGTAATGGGAGTAATAGGACTACTGATTACTCTTACTATGTGTGAGAATTCTTCATAATATTTTAGTTTTATTAACTATGGCACTTAAAAATTACCCTAAAGTATTTTTTTCTTAAGTGGAATCTCTGAATCATGGGTATCAGCATTATCCAAGGTACATACTGAAAAGCAGAAGCTAGCATCAGGCTATTTTGATGCTTGCTGGCCTGTTAAATGTCCTAAAATCTGGCTTTGTGATACTTCTCTAAATCACTGTTGGTGAGAATGTAAAATAGTACAACCATTGTGGAAGACAGTACAGATGCCTCAGAAATCTGAAACTACATGTAAGATATGACCCAGCCACCCCACTCCCATGAACTTATAGAAATGAAATCACATCAGCATTTGAGTTATCTGTACCCACAGGTATACAGCAGCGTGTGTGTAACTTGCAGCTGCGTGTAACAGTCCTTCTCACAACACTTGAGCACTTCAGTGTTACTACCTGTGAAAGACCTGACTTCTAGGGTTCAGTCTCCACTAGGGCAGGCTCATGTGTGTCTTTCCTGCTGCTGTGTTCTTTCTAACAACTGCAATTTTAGCTTGGAGTAGATGCGCAATGAGCATTTTTGAGTGAATGAATATATAACTTATTATGCTTCTTTTCTGATGTATTGCAGGATATTTATGGAGTATTTCTCCCTGTACGATTTTTTAAAGCAAAAAAAAAAAAATCCTTCCTTATTACAGACTTCACGTTGGCTTGTATGGGTCTTGACATACGTTTTGCCGCCCACATTGCTTTCTCAGTGCTTTACCTCAGCACTAAAATGAATCAAAACAATTTTTCTCTGCCTACTAAATTTTAGCCATTACTCCCTGTTTTGTTTTTTTGCCATTCCCTTGTCTGTAACCACATACTTCATTTATAATTAACTTTTAGCACATTTTACTGTGTATTCTAATTAATAACTCATGCTTCTCTTTGTTCTTCAAACAGTATATTTTTGAAAACAGCAACTACTCCTATCCTTACATTGCCAGCAATAATTACAGTGTTTTATATTTGTGTTTTAAAAATGGAAAATGCTTGTAGACATTTTTCTTTAGTGCTTTTTTATTATTGCACTCTCACCAGTGTTTCCAGCCAGTATAAACATAACTGAATTGAATATTCCCAGGTTTTTCTGATTCTCACTTAAGGGTTCTCATTTATACGGTTAACCCTTGAGTTGGTCACTTCAAGAGGCACTACAAAAATAAGCAAACTACTGTGTAAGGAGGAGCTTTGAAAAATTAATTTTCACATCAACCATCAGATTTGAAGATCGTTTGAATTTGAGCATTAGCCCAAGTGAAAACAGAAATAGAAAATCGAAGAATCGGATTGTGATGGCAGAGACTCATAGAAAATGTCCATGGAGCGGGCCCGGCAAGGTAGCCCAGTGGCTGAATCCTTGACTTGCATGTGCTGTGATCCTATCAGGATCCATATGTGGGCTGGTTTGTGTTTTGGCTCTTCCACTTCAGATCCAAATTCCTGCTTGTGGCCTGGGAAGGCAGTGGAAGATGGGCCAAAGCCTTGAGACTCTGCTTATATGTGGAAGACCTGGAAGAAGCTTCTGGCTCCGGGCTTCGCATCAGCTCAGCTCCAACTGTTGCAGCCACTTGGGGAATGAACCAGTGGATGGAAATCTTTCTGTTTTTCCTTTCTCTGTAGACCTGCTTTTCCAATAAAAAAAATCAATACTCTTAAAAAAAAAAGAAAAAAATGTTCATGGAGAAAACAAAGTGTTGGAGTTGAGGATGATTTGTGTCACCTGTGCTCTCAGAACTATTGACCCACACAATCGCTGTTACCCACTGAAGGGCCATGTGTTTTGGTGTGTGTTGTTTTTGTTATTGAGTGCACCCAGTGGTTTCTCTCTACAGCAGTCATCTTACAATCATTTGACAGTGAATCCAAAGACAGAAAGTCAACAGGTTGAGGATGACAGCATAGATGTGCAAAGAATCGAGGTTTACTGCTGGAAATGTTTAATTGTTTTTTCAAAACATATCTGCCTTCCCCTGGACTTGTCAAATAAACAGTCCATTACCTTTGTTTTAGCTCATTAAACTGTTAGTTGTGAATGTTCCCTAAGAGGTATCTTGTCTTATTTAAAGCACAGAACAAGAAAGACAAGGGTAAAAATCTTAGCAATTCCTCTCCTACCTATCACATTTTGTTGGTGTTGTAATTTCAAATGTTACAACAGTTTCTAGAATGCAATTAAAACCTCAAATTTTGTTTGGTTTTCTTCATTAATCTGAAGCATTTCCACCAAGTTTTGTGAAATAGTGGGCACATAAAAGTTGTCTGTGTGTTACCAGACTTTGAATCAGTACCTTTCTGAAGAGACAAGGTAACTGTATGCACCCAGAGTTTTGACACGTTTGATGTGAAAGTGGAAAATAAAGTCATGCTTCAGAGTAAGCCTACATGTCTTGTGTGACACAGTTTAGAATTCATTTAGTTTAAGAGTTTGGAACTTCCTGGCCTACAGTGATTTTCTTGTGTTAGTTAGGACACCAGGGCCAATGATCACCTGAATTCAGGAGTGCCCAGGTTAAATTGGAGTCTTCTATTTAGAACAGTAAGTATTGTTTACAGTTTAGATAGTTTATTTCAGAGTACTGTTTTCACCCAGGCATCCCAGCAGGCTAATTGTAATGATGAGTTCAGAAAAGCGCATGTGTTGGAAAAAGATCAGATTGTGATTACATATTTGAAACATGAAAGTGTGGTTTATATAAATGTGCAAGTATTTTGGAGTTTCATTAGAGTGAGTTGAAGTTTCTGTGATGCATTACATTTTTGTTCATGTTTGATGTTGTGTGTTGCCTCTTAGAATATGTGAACATTCTTCACCACTGCACTCGGTCAGTTTATGGTGCCCAGTTGTTTGGTCAAACGATAGTGTTGATAATATTCAGTGGGAGTTGATAATATATAGTGTTGATAATAAATAGTGGGAGGTAATTTTCATATGTGGTTGACATATAAACAGGAATTATTGAGTAAAACAGATACTTTCCATCATACGGGCCACATTCATCTAGTTAGTTGAAGGTCATGTGATTTCAAAGAAAGATGAGAAGTCATGGGAAAGGACCCTCGTGCATGACTGGTGCCTTTCAGAACTCAGAACAACCCTAGTTGCCTCTCAGCACCATTTAAACTTGGTATATGGCAGGTTCCTGTACAGAATTTGTGTTGGCTGTATTAGAAATATTCAAGCAAGTTTGGAATAAAGTACTGAACCCTTTATTCTGCACATAAGTAACCTTGTAGTTGTAGGGGAAATAGTAGAGTCTGAAGGGGTAGTTAAAACATGCTGGCTGAACTGACCTCGTGCATTAGTCTCCCTTATAAACAAACCAATTCATAACTGCCAGAAATCAATGCACATTGACTTATCCAAATTTTGTAGTGAGTCAGTGCTAGAATTCTCGCCAATAGCTTTGTTGTGTTCTTTGGATAGCTTCTTAAGCATTACTGAGTGCTCCAAAGGGAATAATATATTTTTTAAAGTTTATTATTCTAATGAAAAAGTCAAGCAAATATTTATATGATTTTACCTAAATCTTAGCTGTGACTTTAGGAAATCAAGAATAAAACTATCTATTGCTGATAAAAATTGAACTTTTCAGTGCCCTGCTGCATTTTTTGTGTTTGGAGTTTTTTACCTGGTCAAAGGCAAATTTGAAGAAAACGTCATAAGATTGAAAATAAAAGATGAATTTGTTATATGAATCACTGATTTTTAGTAAAAGCTCAAGTTCTAAAGCCATCTACAAAATTATTTTATGATAATGTACCTATTATTAAAATATTCCCATATGTAATCCCTGCATTTTTTCTATAGTTACATTTTCCCCTTTTTTAGTGGGACATGAGGTTTTATTGTTTTTCTGTGTGGCACCGTTTCTTTCTTCCTCACATTACTCGACTTACATATTTGTGGAACAAGTGTTAAGCCGGTCATTTTCATTTCAGTCTCTGATAGACTGCATTTTCATATTAGCAGTCATTGTTCTACTTACTATGTGCAAGACCACGTTCTCAGGCATTCGGACAGTAACTTCAGGTTGTTCTTGCTTTCCACTGAACCACAGTAAATGGCATGGTCAGTTTTCCTTTCTTGGTTTCAGATTCTTGGTCATAAAAGCACTGTAATTATATACCTACTTGATGTTCCAGTTGAAGCATTGTTGTGTTTCTCCAGTTGTGTGAGAGCAAGAGGTTTTAAGGATTTCTTGGAAAACCTTATAAAATAGTTTTGTCCTAATGACAATCATAACGTTAGCAGTTGACGATTTGCTGTGTGCCACACCAAGAGCAATGCACAGGGTATTCTTCAGTTCTTATTTCTCTCCATAGAGTGCACGTTATTATTTCCTGGTTGAGACAGGATTGGCCCTGATGATACCTCACTGGACACTGCATGGGCCTCTTCCTGACTCTGGGCCCCTGACCTCCGTGTTAGAGCATTCTCTTCAGAAAACATTTCATTGTCAATGTGTTCTTTGTCCTTTGTGCTATAGTCTGAAAAGCTTCTTGTCAATTTTCAAACCCAGGAAGCTCTTTCTGAAAGACCTGATAACTGGTTAAAATCCATCACAAGGAAGGAAAGAACTTATATCTTACAGCCCCTTCATGGGGGTGGGGATAGATAGGAGTCTAACTAGCACTTTTATGTTTATTGAAAATAAAATTTGGGATCAAAATCACTTTTTACTGATTAATTTTGGTATGTATAATTAAATAAGGGATTTCCATTTTTTTTTAACAATTTTGGTTTTCAGAGACCTAAATGTTTGAATTTTGTTAATTTGTCTTGTGATTAGTTTATTAAGAAAGTAAAGAACATGAATAAGGAGGATTTTACACTAATAGAGAACGTCTAGTTATCATACAGGATGAAATGTGTAAAACCTAAATGATATGGCTTCAGACATCTGTCGCACAGTGCTAAATATGTGGGACTTCAAACTGCCAAGTCTACCATTCTAGATAGAAACAAACCAGCCCCAAGGAAAATGTTATGTTATTTGACTGGTATTTTGTGGTGGTTCATTTTATGTTTAATGCACTTGATGTGGGCGTTTGACAGAAGAAAAAGACCAATGAGCCAAGATCCTCAGCTTCACTGGCTCTTGCCAAAATGAAAATTAAAGACACAATAATATGCTATGTCTTACCCATCAAGTTCGTGTGGGTTAAAAAGAATAATATGCAGAATCAATGTAAATATTTTTAATGTTTAAATATTAAATATTGCAATATGTTTAAATATCAAATATCAAATAGAAAGTTCTATTACAATTATATATCTGCATGTATGTATAATTTATGAAAATCTATTTTACAAAGTTCAAAACAAGTGTATGTAAGAGCATATTTCAAAGACATTTAGCAGTAACTTTTAAATAGTCTGTGAGAAAATAGAAGAAAACTTATAAGGTTCTCATCATCAAGTAAAGTAAGAACAAAAGGATATATTTATTACTCTGATCAGTGCGTAATGTATACATGCATTAAAATGTTACAGTCCATTCCATCCCTAACAAGTTTTATGACTAACTTATAACAGAAGATATTAGAACAATGTTGAAATCTTCATAGAAATGAAACACCCCACTTCGAAACTCTAAACGTCTCACTCGATTAGCACCTGAAGAACCATGGGGAAGTGTCACTATGGACTTAGAACCCTATCTATGAAATACATGATGCTTGTTTTCTTTAGTAGTAAGAATTTTAAAAGTTCAGCTGATATAGTGAACAGTTTATAACTATTGATATGGACGAATTGGATTGTGTATTTGCCTGAAGGTAAGAATATGAAAAGGACACAGTCAGCATGTTTGGGGATTCAAGAGGCGTGACGAGAGGCTGCTTTCATTCTGGGCATTCCCCTCCAGCAGTTCACTAAATGTGACAGTGAAATGATACTAATAAGGAGTTTAGGAGATTTCTGCAAAAGTCATATTAAAAATGTATGTCCCATCATGTTTATGTTCTGTTTCTTTTTTTTCTCTTTTCAGATGAGAGAAGTGTTTTGTTTGGGCCTTGAATGACATTTCATCTATGCAGTTAAACTTACAAGCTCTTGATGCACTTCACGAATCCAACAGGTGTGATTTGACAGTTGGTTAACTGTGAAGCAACAGTGTGATTGTTCTTAGCATCTCATAGCCTATCTAATCAGCTCAAAAAAAAAAAAAAGCAAAATACCACCTGAAATTTTTATGAGAATTAATGGGAAAATGAAAGGAAAGCACTCAGCAAAGCAGCTGGTATGTTGTAAACATGAAATAAGTGCTCCTCATTAACATCAACAAGGTGACTTCATAGGAACTATAAAATGTTAATTATGCTTTTGCCCACAGAAAAATATTCATATAATCTCATTAATTCCTGAAATTTTGGTACTTTTAAAATATTTTTTATCCTGCACCATTCTGAATGCTGGGGATTATAATATGAAATGAAGTAAATGAACTTCCTTCCTGCATTAAATGCGTTCTAAGTCCCACCGTGAGATCATACAGTATATGAAAAAGAAGTAAAGATATAATGCACATGACAGTAAGTGTGGTAGTATCATACTTTATGTAACCCAAGAGTCAGAGAGTGGTGGGGAGTGCTTGTTTCGATGGTGACAGAAGGCTCTGTGTTGTTTTGTATGTCTGAGCAGAGAGAGGCTTAAAAGAGGGAGTGAACCATGCTGTCATTCCCACCAGGTGCAGGATAGTAAAATTGTAAGGGCTTTGCATAATTGTTCTTTTTTTTTAACAGCTGAGAGGTGAGTTTGGAATGGAGCAGAACAAATGAAGTGAAGAGGAGAGAGAGAGAGAGAGAAAGAGAGAGAGAGAAAACCAGGAAGCAACTGAGTATGGTTTTGAATTATATTAGTGGTATGTATGGCACTGGATGAAGAAGTTTTGAAGATGCATGTGGCCTGAGCTGGTCATTTGATGGTAAACATATGAAAAGGTTGCAATCAGAGGAGGAGTGGAAGCCGTTCTACCTTAGAGAACTATGGTAGAGAATGAGACAAAGCTTAAAGAGGAAGAAAGAGAGGGAAGTACTCAGATTCTAGGTTTGCTTTGAAGCGTGATTGATTTTGGGGTCTGCAAGGAAGCAAGGATGGCTCCATTCTTCTATGATTTAAACAACAGAGTGAATGCTATCACATTTCCGAGACGGAAGGGAACCAAAAGTTCTGTTTTGGTAATTTAAGTTTCACAGAGTTATTTGAGAACCAATTAGAAATTTTAATTTGTAAGTTATATTACAAGCTGAGGCAACTGTGAGATCAATCTTTTTGAGCAGGAACCATTGTGAGCTGAAGGGGACATTAACTAGGTAGGGTGCCAAGGCAATACACATGCACCTTAGCTGTCCCAAGCGTGAATGATCACCCTCTATAAAAGACTCTACAATGGAAAGATTGAAGCCGGATAAGGGAGTGTGGAAATCGTAAGTATACAAGAGAGTGTTCAGCTGCAGGGCCGGATGAGATCACCAAAAAAAAAAATCTATAAAGTGACAGGAGATCAAAAGATTATGATTTAAATGGTGGTTAACGCTTAGTGACTAAAATACATTTATTACAAAGAAATACATTTATTACAAAGAAATGCCTTTCTGGGCCATCTTTGTTTCTTTATTTTAGTGAATTTCTTTAAAGTTGGATGGAATCCTTAAGTATCTGATCATAATAGACTGGCATTTGAGTTTAACAACTCAACTTTTAATCAGAAGTCGTGTGGGTTTAAGCCATGGTAGGATTAATTCTAGGGCTGTAAAGCTGACGTGCAAATCTTTCGTTGAGGAACTTCTGGGTATTTTCATCTGTGCCTCTTCCCTTGGACTCATCTATTTCTTCAGAACCCTTCTTTTTTCTGTCTTGGGTGTGTAAGGACACTCATGTTGTCACTATTCTCTAGCTTTGCCTGCTGTAGTTTGAAACTTCTTCTTCGAGGTCCTTCAGCTCTAGACCAGTGTTTCCTAAGAGTACATTTAATGCCAGGGTAGTGGAGAGGTGATTGCTGGTAGGCCCATCAGAGAGAGTTCACACCATTTCTCCCGATGTGAGTCACAACTCACTCATGTTGGAGGGCCTGATGTCTCCAGGAGTGGCTGCAGTGTGCCGGCCTCCCTCTTCTGTAGGTGCTCTCGGATGAGCTCAGTTAGGTAACACCTGCTTCCCTGCTCTTCTACAGAAAGCTTGTTACCTTCACTTGTTATTGCTGTGGCTTTGACTCAGGTTCTTTTTAACCTTCTGGTATTGTTTCTTGTTTTCCTGGACCTTAGGGTCCAAGACAAGCACATCCAGATGCCAGAAGGTCATAGGACAACTTGAAGCCATTTTCTGGTTACTTCCCGTTTACTCATAGTGGTTGTCAGAAATGCACAAGAAACAACCCCTTGCTCCCGTGGTGGTGGGGCCACAGGAGACACCTGCCTTTGTGACCCTGGCAGCAGGTGGATGCAGACACAGACATTGCCACACACCCATAAGCAGCTGTAAACACATCCACATCCATTTACAGATAGCTTTATGCCCACCTACCCCACCCTGCTGCTTCTACGAGTTTACAAACAGAAATTCCCCAGAGTGAAATCGTTGCATAAAACTTATGGGGCAGCTGGCTAATCAGGTGGACCTGCCACCCACCATGCCACCAGTTACCATAGAGATATAGAGGTCTGGGAGCACAGAGATCAAGGGGCACAGAGATCTTCAGTTAGCCAAATCCATCACCTCAACATCTGCCTTTAGAATTTCCTGGTTTTCTGTTCAGTGTGATTTTTAACAAGAAGTAGAGAGAAATATGTATTCAATTATCATGTGTATCTAGAATTTACTTATTTCTCTTTAAACTTTTTATATAAAATTTGGGGTTAAAGGATGCATTTTTTTTAAAAAAAAGATTTATTTATTTATTTGAAAGAGCTACAAAGAGAGGGAGAGGTAGAGAGAGGGAGAGAGAGGGAGAGAGAGGGAGAGAGAATGAATGAGAATCTTCCATCTGGTGGTTTGCAATAGCTGAGAGTGGGCCAGGCTGAAGTGAAGTCAACAGCCAGGACCAGGAGATTTTTCTGGATTTCTCTTGTGGGTGATGGGGGTCCAGGGCCATCTTATGCTTTTTCTGGACCATCAGTAGGGAGCTGGAGCAGAAGTAGAGCAGCAGGGTTGGTGCCATGGCATAGTAAATTATACCTCTGCCCGCAGCACCAGCATCCCATGTGGGTACTAGTCCATTCCCTAGCTGCTCCACTTCTAATCCAGTTCCTTGTTTAAGTTCTGGGAAGGCAGCCAAGGATATTTCAAGTTCTTGAACCCCTGAACCCATATGAACCCAGAGGCTGCTCCTGGCCGCTTAGGATTAGATCAATTCTGGCCACTGTGGACATGTGGGGAGTGAACCAATAGATGGAAGATCTCTCTCTCTTTTTCTGCTATGTCACAATGCAATTCCTGGGTTTTACCTTTTTGAGTCAAGATTTTCTAAATCCAAGCTAAATATTAGCATGAAATTTCTTTTCGATGATCTGAATATATGATTGTGATTTATATAACTTCCTACTACTACATCCTCTACCATATAATTGCAGTGTTAAAATAATACATATGAAATTTTCATTTATTTTATATTTGAGAATGATCTTAGTACTCATTGTGTGTTAGCTTGAAATGTGTTTTTAAGTACTTAATTTTAATTAATTTTACTGATATTGGAGAACAATATCCTTGACATGTGTGTATCATAAAGACAAAACTTGTTCACACTATAAGGATTTGATTACTTGACAACTGGAGTGAATGCCATTTAGTGTATTAGTCGGAGTTAATGGTTAAAAGCAATATCAGTCGGATATGAAATAAATATGGATTTGGCTGAAGAAAATGTTACAAGACTAGGAGTTTTATTGCTAGGCTTCACAAAATGTAAAGTTAATTGTTCTCACAAGGGAAATCAAAGAAATATATTATAGCATTCCAAAAACACTACATAGTTTAGAGGTTCAAGGCCAGTTCTGGCATGTGTCATCGTTGACTTAGCATGGAAGAATGCTTTCTAGCTCTGGCATTACTTGCTTTCATTATTCATCTACATTTTTCCATGTAAGTGTACTGAATTACAAAGACAAAAGGTAGTTAATATGGCAAACCAACACATATTCCCCAAATCACTTAGATGTACTGCCATAGATGTAGGGTCAGATTTGTTTTTTCTTCGTACCAAATTAGTCTGTACAAAATGCACTGTTATTGTGAGTATACGTGTTTTTTTTTAAGTAATACTTTTGGCAGAGCTATCCGAGAATTATTCTACTGTTCTAATTCTGAAGTTCATATGTATCATTATCTGTAAATGATGTTTCACTCAGCCAAATAAGATCTATTTCACAAATGCAGTCATGTTTCAAGCAACTTGATAAAAGATAAAAGGTAGGAAATAAGTAGGGATAAACAAAATTTATATTCCTTCTATTTCATGGATGCCTGAGAGCCTCTTAGATACTGGAACAAAGACGGTTTCCTCTGAGACTCCTGCACCTGTTCTGTCCTCGGGAAGAATGTAACCACACACACACACACACACACACACACACACACACACACACACACATTGACTGAGTCAACGAAGCACATCTTTTATCTTAATTTTTTGGTATGAACAACTGGCTACTCTGATTTTAGAAGATAAGTGAACAAAAGAATGAATAAATCTACTTTTGCTAGCCTTAATGTGATATCTCACTAATTTCTGCATGATATGGGAATTTTAGAATCAAATAGGATCGTAATAATCACTGACATATTTTTTCTTAGATGCCATAAGACCTTGCTTGAAATCCCGGCACATACTTAGCAAATATTTGTTACAGCTAAAAACATCTAGGAAGCCTTACCATTTGTACACATATACATACACATGTACATATGAATGCACACACACACACACGAGGTATGCTTCAAAAAGTTTGTGGAAAGGGATTACACCATTAGTCTATATCAGAGCGAGTTATTGTTGAAATGTTTTTTTTTTCCATCATATGCATTTTCCTGAGCTTCCTAAAGACCGTCCCTATTTATCTATCTATATGTGCCATTGTTATAAATTAGTAACACTCCTTGGAACATTTGTCCTGCTGCATGTTGATTAGTTAGACATCTGTTTCCGCTTAGGGGAAAATGATATACTGCTTAATTTTTAATGAGTGCTTTAATTAAAATAGTAAATTTTCATTTTTAGAAAATAGTGTTGAGACAGTAATTTTGTAATTGTGTAATAATTATCAGTAAGTGGGTGCAAACTGTTGTGCAATATTTACCAATAAAGGTAACACTGAAAAAATTTATCCAGTTCAGTGATTTACTTGTGAAATATGGAACAAATGCAAATGGGTAAATAAGTTTACAGAACTGTTACTTCAAACAGCAAGTTAGTTGGGAGGGACATTTGGGCTAGCAGGGGTACCATATGGAAAATCTGCATCCCATACTGGAGATCCTTTGGTTTTCATTTGAGCTCTGCCCTCGTTCCACTTCTTACTAATGTGCACCCAGAGGTGCACACCCAGGGTCCCTGGCACCCTCACTGGAGATCTGAGTTGAGTTCCTAGCTTTTGACTTTAATCTAACCTAACTCTGAATATTGGGAGCATTTGGGGAATGAAACAACAGATGGGAGCTCTCTTTGGTTCTGTCTTTCCATGTGTATCTCTCCTTCTGTTTGTGTGTTTTTCAACTGAACAAAATTAATAAAATTAACACAGAAACAGTGCCATACTGGAGGCAATATAAGGTTATTTCTAAAAGTAGTGTGGTGGAGTAGCCTGCTACTCTTTGTGCTCCTGGCATTCAAAATGGGCACCAGTTCGAGTCCCAGTGGCTCCATTTCCAATCCAAGCTTTTTGTTTATCAACTGGAAAAACAGCAGAGGATGTTTCAAGTCATTGGGACCTTGCAACCATGCGGGAGAGCCGGAGGAGGTTCCTGGCTCCTGGTTTAGGGTCAGCTCAGCTCCAGCCATTGTGGTCATTTGGAGAGTGAATCCACAGATGGGAGATATTTGTCTCTTCTCTCAGTAACTTTGACTTTCCAATAAAAATAGATAAATCTTTGAAAAAATAAAAGTAGAGCATTATTTAAGTATTGTAATTCACATGTTCACTACAATATCAAGGTAACAGGCACTCTGGGCTGGTTCAGATCAGTAGCTTTGATGTGGGAGCTGCCTCCTGGGAGTGACTCTGCACTCCAATGCTTTAGTATGCTATTTCCTCTAGCAGTCACAACAGCCCGTGTGAGGGACCCGTCCTTACTGTCTTGCAGATGTGGAAATTGGGGCATGGACTCACCTAAAGCAACCTTAGAGCAACCAGTGCCTGTGTAACTCAGGCACCTTACCTCTCTAGCTATTTGTTTCTTAGTGTGAATTCTGTGGGGGACCTATGGGAACCACACTCACCCAGCAGGACTTCAGCCTGTGCAGTTGGGGTGCTATTCAGCGAGCGCTCCCTGAAGGAGATGGTATTCCAGCTGGGATGGGTGGTTGCTGTGCATGCCAGGAAAGGTGAAGGGAGCATTTTCCAGAAGGAGTGCAAACTTCCTGTGGTTGAGGATAGGTAACAGTGTGGGACAGAGGGCCAGTGCCTTGGTGACCTGGATCTGAGACCCCTTCTTCTAAATATAGAATTTAGGAACCATATTCTTTGAAATTATAACATCATTTAAATTGATTATTGCATTTCTATTATGTTTTTTATTGGCTTTTACTGAACATTTAGTAGTTCATCTTAATAGATTCCTATCTACTCGATCTGGAATAATCTATTGCTTTACCTCATCTTCTTTTCCAAAGAAATTTCATGAACAATTTTTGTTTTGAAAAATTACATTTTAGTCTTTTAAAAAAATCTTCTTACACTGTTAAACAGCTTTCTTTTCATTTTCATTTGACCAAACCATACTGTTATAACTTCCATTTATCAAATTTATAGGTGATATAGCCTCCATATACATGTAATTGACATATCTATTAAATATTTGATTTTTTAAGGATTTAATTATTTTTATTGGGAAGTCAGATTTACAGAGAGAAAGAGATACAGAGGAAAAGGTCTTTCCTCCACTGACTCACTTATTCCTCAAGTGGGCACAATGGCGATTGAGCTGGTCCGAAGCCAGGAGCCAGGAGCCAGGAGCCAGGAGCATCTTCAGGGTCTCCCAAGTGGATGAAGGGTCCCAAGGTCTTGCTTTCCCAGACCACAAATAGGGAGCTGGAAGGGAACAGGAGTATGTGGAACACAAACCAGTGTCCATATGGGATCCAGGCAGATGCGAGGTGAGGACTTAAGCCACTAGGCTACCATTCCGGATCCCTTTTGCCCATTTCTTAACTGGACTGCTTTGTTATTATTGAGTTTCATGAACTCTTTATAGACCTTTAATATTAATCTTTGTTCAGGTGCGTAGTTTGCAAATTTTTCTCCTATTTTGTCCTCTTCACTTTATTTAATATGTCGTTTGACATGTAGAATCATCTTAAGTTGAAGTAATCCTATTTGTTGATTTTTGCTTCAATTGCTGGTGCTTCTTTTCTACGAAGTCTGCCTGTGCCAATGTCTTATAGAAGTTACTCAGTGTTTCCCTCTAGTAATTTGATGGTCAGATTTTGGACATAGACCCTTATTCCCTGTGAATTGATTTTGTAGAAGTATAAGATAGGAGTCTTGGCAATTCAGCTTTTCCATCATTTGTTGAAAAGACTATTCCTTTCCCAAAGATTGATTTTAGGTCATTTCTTGGTTGTAGATGCTCAGATTAGCACCCTCTGAGTCTCTTTTCTTCTCTTGGTTTACTATGTCTATTTTTTTGTGACAGTAACAGGCTGTTTTGATAATAGTGGTCCTGCAGTATGTTGTGAAAAATATGAATTTAATTTTAATGTCAAGAGAAGTGGAAAGAAATGAATATATATGTATAGATAGTAGTGCATTATAATTGAAAAATTTTATACATAAAGTCACGTTGAGATATATAAAATTTCTGATATGTTAAGTGGATCAAAGACCAATACTTAAGCAAAGTAAAGAGAACTGAAAATGCAAAAATATGATGATACTCTATACTAAGACTAATGTTAGACTAAGTATTGTATAGTTAGTGGCACATGGTGAAGGAAAAAGTGAAATGACCTGAGCAAGAGTATTGATGAGGTGTCAAAAGACTACAAAGTATAGAATTTGAGTAAATGAGGAAGTTTTGTATTCTTTAAAGTACGCTGTCTTTAAATGATCAAAATTGTTTCCTATATTATGAAACAGAAAAAGGAGTGGCTCTCATAGAAAACATTTCTCCTACTTTGACTTTGGGAAGCATGCTCTTAGACTTTGATGCTTAAAACATTGCGAAGTAGCTGGAAGCTGGGGATGGATAAGAACTTAAGTAGAAATATAAGAAGTTATTAAAAGTGCTTTAGTAGACCTCTGGGACAAGAATGGGGATGAAAATGAAAGGCAATTTCCTATAGATTTCTAATTCTTAAGGTTGGTGAACAAATTTTAAAACAAAATAGCATGGTTATTGTATTAACTGTATTATAACTGTACTTGTTAATAAAGTTCAACAAGAGTTCTGTTTCACATGCCTTGTGAATCTAACAGTGTTGGTACTGTAACTTCTAAAAATTATTTCAAATCTCCTTTGATAAAAGCAGTCACTTCATCTCTGCACTGAAACTCTTCCCTGTACAGGGTGTGGTTGCCATTTGCATGTGTGTGCACATGAACATGACTGGGCAAACACCATCCGCCTTTCAATGGAATCATTTCCTGAACTCCTTAAAGTATGCATTCACTAATCAATAATGCTGGCTCTAAAGAAACAGTGCAGAAAGTTTCTTCAGTATTATGAAATTTTCCATTCAACAACATGACTAAGCCTCAATCAAGTTTTCCAGTTTGTCTGATGAAAAACAGGAAAACATATACTAAATGTGAAAATAACAGACACCCTTTTCATGGAAACCTTATTAAAAACCATAAAAATGTGTTAAAGTAGGGTGTCTGTTTAAAGGCGTAGTTGTTTAAATTCTAAGAAAATATTTGTTATACTTCAGAGTACCTACTTGATTCATAAAGACACAGTTTAAATGATACAGTTAAAATAGTACATGGCAACACAGGATGATTTACTTTTCTAAGTTGAGATGTAATTCTTTAAGATAAATCCTTATGCTGATAAAATGCATTTCTTGAGGTAGGGCTCAATGGAAAAATATTACACACACATACATACATATAAATACAAATATGTGAGGATGTTTCAAGGAATCTATGGGAAAATGAGATTTAACGAGTATATTAGTGTGATGCGCTGCGTCTTCACTAAAGCTGAGACACAGGGAGAAGTTAGAACATGGACTGAAGCACTCAAGAGAGAAATGTCCTTTATTGGGAAAGATTTCTTGAACTTCAATTTATTTGTGGTGTCATTTCTGTTATATTCTTTCCGATGTCAGAAGTTTTCTGGTATACATTTAATCCTGATATATATTTCTATTTATTGCAAAAATTATGGTATCACTATCGCATGACTTGCAAATAGTGTGTCAAAGGAGAAAAAAATACAACCGAAACCTTCAAGTGTTGGTGTCTGGTTTATTGATTGAGGTTCTGGTGAAGGGGCTTGTATGCTCTTATCAGAAGAGGCATATCCGTCCAGTGCCGTAGCCCAGTGGTGAAAGTCCTCGCCTTGCACACACCAGGTTCCCATTTGAGCACTGGTTCTAATCCTGGCAGCCCTGGTTCCCATTCAGCTCCCTGCTTGTGACCTGGGAAAGCAGTTGAGAATGGCCCAAAGCCTTGCGACCCTGCACTTGTGTAGGAGACTTGGAAGAGGCTCCTAGCTCCTGGCTTTGAATTGGCTTAGCTCTGATCATTTCAGCAGACAGAAGATCTTGGTTTCTGTCTCTCCTCCTTTATATATATCTGACTTTGCAATAAAAATAAATAAATCTTAAAAAAAAAAGGTGCATTCAGTTCATGCCCTGGCTCCTGTGTTGAACTTGTTGCTGATGCTCACCTTGGATGCAGTGGGGATGGTCAGCTAGTTGAGTCCCTGTTACACATGTGGATACTGGGATTGAATTCCTGCCTCTCAGCTTCAACCTGATTCAGACCTGTCTATTGTAGGATTTAATGACTGAGCCGGTGCATTGTAGTTTACTTTGTTGCAAATAAACAGCCATTTTCATGGAAGATGTCACTAAGGAATTTTGAGAAGCTGAAATCGGCAACATTTTCTTCAGTGCATAATTTCCTGTAGGTTTGCTCAAATTGTGTAGGTTTATAAAAGTGGTAGGTGAGGCGGTGGGAAAATAGCTGGCTGCAATCCTAGTAGCTTTGAAAATTAGCCCTGCCAAATTTCCACAAGTGTAACTAATTAAGAGGATGCGGTTTGCTTTATATGGATACCAGTTTCATTCATAGAGCTTATGCATACTTTCCACGGAAGCACATTAACATGTTTCATTACTGTGTCAGGTGTCAAGTGGAAAAATACCTAATTAATTAAATCTGTGGGTAGACAGATATCTTAGAATAGCTATTTTTTAAAAAGATTTATTTTATTTTTATTTTAAAGGCAAAGTTACAGAGAGAGCGAGAATGAGAGAGAGAGAGATCTTCCATGTACTGGCTCACTCACCAAATGTAAGTGGGCACAATGGCTGGAGTCAGCATGACTCAAAGCTAGAAGCACCCTAGGAGGAGGTTTAGCCTGCTATGCCAGAGTGCTGGCCCAAAATAGCAACTTAAAAAATGGATTTTCGCTGATGTTGAAAAAAAGTAAAGTAGCTACTTTTGAATAGACCATTTGCTTCACAGTTTTTCTAGGTCACATTAATATCATACTTAACATTTGTGTGTGTCTGAAGAGTTACTTGTCTCAGAACTATCTAGAAGAAGCAGAAGCTATTTCAAGTGTCCTATGCATATCGTGTATGTTCCCAACTCAACCTGGATTCAACAAATTTTTCCCTTGCATGTAATGGACCTAAGCCAATAGTTTACTAATAATGCATGCCCAGCCTGCCCTCTGGGTTTTTTTTCTTACTGAGTTAGAGAATAGCTATTAATATCACCAAGAGACTGGCAAATATTTTTATGGCACTTTGAGTTTTCAAACATGAAGGAAGGATTTTAGAAGATTAGCCAGTATTTATTAATTGTATGCACATACTCAACTTAAAGTTGCCTCTTTTTAAAATTGTGAGAGAAGTTTGCTATTTGGGAAATAACCTAGCAA
Source organism: Ochotona curzoniae (assembly GCF_017591425.1). Lineage (NCBI taxonomy): Eukaryota > Metazoa > Chordata > Mammalia > Lagomorpha > Ochotonidae > Ochotona > Ochotona curzoniae. The sequence goes on along the minus strand of NW_024466502.1, from coordinate 50,510,840 downwards.
TTTTCTCCTCGCTTCAATCTCTGCTTATTTTCTTTCTGCTCATTTCAAAGCATCAGCTCCTTCTGATTTTCTGGGTATTCCATCATCAGAATAGCACTAAAAATGTACTCTTTTACCAATGAGCAAGTATGAGAATCTATAAGTATTAAATACAGTATAATGGCTTTCTTGAATTTATTCCTGCTAACTGAAATGCTGTCCTTTCTGCCAAGCTGCTATCCCTGCTCCGACCGAAACCTGGTGGCCATTCCACTCTTTCCGTGAGTTTGATTGTTAGTTTGAATATTGCATTTTGAAAAATTATTGAGTTGGAGAGAAACTCATCCACTGATTCCTTCCTCCCACCCCCTTTTTTTTCAGATCCAAATGTCTGCAAGAAATTGGGGGCCACAGCTGGGAGCTGGGAATTGGATCTAGGTCTCCCACAGGAGAGACAGGAATGCCATCAGCCGTGTCATCGCTGCTGCCTCCCCACTGCGTTCTGGGGCAGAGATGGAGCTTGAATCCAGCGACCATGTTTCTGGATACAGCATACCAAGCCAGGTCTTAACCACTAGGCCAAATACTTGCCCTGACTTTTAATTGTTCTGAGTGAATTTGTAGTGTGAGCTATTGTACTTCATTTATTTTATGAGGCCCAATGAATATACAGAATTATCACAAAATTTGTTACACAGAGACTATCTCACTAGACTTAAATTCATAATTTATAGGATACTTGAAAAGTGTTATTCTCCTCCCTCTGCATTCTTTCCATCACAGCTTTTACCATCAACCAATATATTATGTATTTTTTCTTATTTATTTATTTTTATGATTTTCTTCTCCTCTCCATCTAGAACTCCCCCCTTCTTCCAGCGTGTCTCCCCACGACAAGTCATTTCCCTACCCCTTTTATTCATAATTATTTCTTGTGAATCTAGAATATCTCCTTGCCCATAGGAAGAATGCACAATGCTGTAATGATTAAATGGATGAAAAGTACCCTGAAAGGGATAGTATGCAATTAGTGGTCTTATCAGCATAAAATTTAACAGATACTTCATAAAATAGATGCAATTGTTTAAGAAGAGGATATACAATAAAACCCCAAAGATTCTTGATTTGAAGCATCCAGCTTTACCAAGCTCTGTAAGGAGGCAGGGGGAGAAGTGCACTAAAGGGCACTGAGGGGAACGCAAGCGACAAATGGAGAAGAAAGACAGGGTGGATTCCTGGAAATAACTGGAGAAATGAATACTAAAATGCAGAAATGTTACTGCTTCGGTAAGATTGGGTGTGCTCTGTAGTTCTCCTTCAAAAAGGCTTACTTTTAGTGATCATACTTTCTTTTCCAAGAGATTCTTTATATCTAATTTTGTACATCTTGGACCAGAGAAAATTTTTAGAGACTTTTTTTATAGCATAGTAAATATAAAATATTTTCACACTCATAGCTAAGCTATTTTTTTTATTTATTTAAAATGTGATCTGGATTTGGGGAAAAAGTGTGATCAGATTAGTTTTAGATTGGTGACTCTGAGAGTGGGGGAGTTAATATTTAGCATCTTTTAGTAGCTCTAGTGTAAGCTTGAGGAATACTTGGGAAATGTAACAGTAATTATATCTTGGAATACATTTTGGTCTCAAAATATGTGATATTTCCCCAAGGATTGTTAAAACTATGTTTATGGAATCAAATGCCACTTCTAGTATTTTGTGAGGTGGATTCTGGATGGAATAATGAGACATCATCTTTTGATAATACAGTAGAATGCCCTTAACTGTATGTAGGTATCTGATATACCAAGCCTCTGAGTGGTACATTTTGGACCCACTGGTACATCATTTGTAATATATTAATCAATGGAAGTTATACGAATGCATTACGGATTTTTCTGTCTGCTTAATTCATAATACTTTAATTTCTTTACATACTAGAAATGAAATTACTCATTTTTGGCATTGTTTATAGATTCAAAGTGTGGTGGCCTTTTAAGCTCAATAAGGAAATCCTAGGGATATATATACACACATATATACATACACATATATATATACATACATATATGTATATATACATACATACACATATAAATATATGAATATATATTTCTGATAATTTAAAAAAATACTGTCAGTCTATGTTTTGGAAAAGATTTAGTATTTATTTAATCGAGAAGAGGTCAGGGAAGAGAGAGAGAGAGAGGGAGAGAGAGTGATCTTCTGCTGGCTTACTCCTCTAATGGCCACAGCACAACAGCCAGGGCTGAGACTCAGGCCATGGCTAGGAGCCTGGAATTCTCTCCAGTTCTCACACCTGGGTGCTAGAGCCCAAAGACTTGACCCCTTTTTCACTATTTTCATAGACACATTCGCAGGTCAAAAGTGGAGCAGCTGTTCCTTGAACAGCTGTAGGAGGCAGGTTAACGTGCTGTGACACAACACAGGTCCACCACTGTCTGTAACTAGCATTAACAACATGTGTGTTTTGAGATGGCTTCTACCATCTTCCTAATTGCTGAATTTAGTGAAGTATTAGTTTGTGATTTTGGACCTAGGGATTAGGATTTTGTACATGTTATAACATCAGCAAATTTATGTTCTCTACTCCATTTGTGTCGCTATAAATTTATAGGACAATTATAATGAATTCAGATTAACTGATAAATGAGTTAATCATAATATTCTTATGATTTTTAATAAGCACATGTCAGGATAGAAGCTTAACATATAAAATTATTAGCTACTATTTTACTGTATAAAGACTGCCCGCACTTTAATTGTGTCAGTTTCTGAGTAAGAATATTTTCATTATTCGCACGTATGTTACCTTAATTCGACACAATCAAGATCTGTTTTCTCAGCAGAAAAAAAAAAAATGAGGTTCTTCTTAGGAATCTTGGGTTTAGCCCCGGACATGTCATTTGCTGTGTGATTATTCCTTGGTTATGTGGGCCTCTGCTTTTTTAAAATGTGATTTTCTTCCTATTCTTCTGTATCTTTACTATCTTGTGACTATGAATTATGTTGATTGAAAGAAAAGGAACCTGTGTCCAGATTTGGGCTATGTTGACTTTTGGATCACCCACTGAAATGACTTCAGGTTCTGCAGTCCAATATAAATGAGGGATCATAGTTTTCTTTTTATGCCAAACAAAGCTCACAGACTAAGAGATGTTCCACTCGTATGGCAGAGAATGCTGTAAATTTTGTTCAACCAATAGCCCAGTTTTTGGGACATGTGTCTTATTTTGCTGTTAAGAATCTTTTGAAGTTCTTGGAAGGAGTTCTTTGTGTTCTTTGAAGAGGCAAGCCAGGGCCGACAGAGTCAATAGCAGAAATGTGGCACACAAGCCTTAAGCTCTAGGTGCTATTTGTTATTCTTTGATGGGCAGCTTTGTTTGCCTGGAAGTAGAAGGTTAGAGTCATTTGTTCAATGAGGCCTTAAGCTGGGGATAAAGAATTGCTATCATCTTAATATCTTCTTTTGCCTTCTTTAAAATGTACAATGCTTATTTGTTAATTTTTTTTTATAGTCATGTATGATGGTGACCTGTTTTGGAAAACGCTTGGGAAGACAAGAGTAATCTGAGTGTGATGTCTTTGGTGGGGTGTGGTTACAATTTCCAGGGATTTTGTTTCTGAAATACTTTCTTCTTCTTTGTTGGAAAGCATAGATTTGCAGTCTTGAATATATGAGTCAGAAGTAGGGAAGGCTAAGGATATATTTGTTTGATGTGCAAAAATCCATTTAAACATTACATGAAAAATCCCCTAGTCTCTGGTGAGGGATATTAGGAACTCACTTAGTATTCTTCTGTTGAAAGATAAGGCAATTAGAGGCTCTGGGCTGTAGCTCTTAGGCTAATCCTTGTGTGAGTAAATTCATGCACATTTTCTCGTGCAACTTTTAGAAGATGCTTTCCAGATCTTGTCTTTATTTATTTTGGATGTTAAAATTATAAACTGTCCAGTGTGTAACTAGAACATGAAGATAATCTTGGGTAAGAAAAGAGAACCACTGGATAAGTTTGTCTGGAAGGAACTTTTAATAAAACTGAGGAGCAGCTTGCAAAATTAGCAAAGTGTACTCTGTAAGAGTGCTGAATTGTGGTCTCTAGAAAAACACTTTTAAAAAAGATTTATTGATAGTTTTACTGGAAATTCAGATATACAGAGAGAGAGATACAGAGAGGAAGATTTTCCATCTGTTGATTCACTCCCCAAGCAGCTGCAACAGTCGGAGTTGTACTGATCCGAAGCCAGGAGCCAGAAGCCTCTTCTGGGTCTCCCACGGGGGTACAGTCCCAAGGCTTTGGGCTGTCCTTGACTGCTTTTCCAGGCCACAAGCAGGGACCTGAATGGGAAACAGGCCTGCTGGGATTCGAACCGGTGCCCATATGGGATCCCGGCGTGTTCAAGGTGAGGATTTTAGCTACAGGGCTACCATGCCAGGCCCCATATTCCTTTAATTTTTATTATTATTTTTAAAGGTTTATTTATTTTTATTGGAAAGACAGATTTACAGTCCCCATGCAGCTGAGCCAGGAATGAAGCCAGAAGCCAGGAGCCTCTTCTAGGCCTCCCATGTGGGTGCAGGGACCCAAGGCTTAGGGCCATCCTCTTCTGCTTTTCCAGGCCAGAAGCAGGGAACTGGATGGAAAGTGGTGCAGTTGGGATACAAACTGGCTCCCATATGGAGTCGTGGCACTTGCAAGGTGAGCATTTAATTACTGAACCATTGCCCCGGACCCAGGAAATTCTGTGATATGAAAATTTAATTAAGACTCTATTAAAATGTTCTGTTAATTTATCTCTATTATCTGGATATGAAATATTCCATGTAAGTAAAATAAATAGTGGGAAGGAACCACTTGACACATTAGCATAAATTACTGTTGATTAAATTTTATGACTCATACTACTATGTTTTCTTGAATAAAAGTTTTACTGTTATTTTACAATCACATGTGTTCCTAGATTGTTTGAGCCAGAAGTGTATTTGGATGTGGTTTAATCTTTTCTCTGGTAGTTGTAGAAAACTGGTCCAGAGAATTTACTTTTATTGTCACTCCTATGACCCATTTTTCTACATAATAAATAGGATAATGTTAAAAAAATCTGTATCAGATTATGCACTTCTGCCTAAAATCTGCGGGTTGCTCTCTTTCTTTCTTCCTTCCTTTCTTTCTTTCTTTCTTCCTTCCTTCCTTCCTTCCTTCCTTCCTTCCTTCCTTCCTTCCTTCCTTCCTTCCTTCCTTCCTTCCTTCTTCGTTTCTTTCTTTCTTTCTTTCTTTCTTCCTTCCTTCCTTCCTTCCTTCCTTCCTTCCTTCCTTCCTTCCTTCCTTCCTTCCTTCCTTCCTTTCTTTCTTTCTTTCTTTCTTTCTTTCTTTCTTTCTTTCTTTCTTTCTTTCTTTCTTTCTTTCTTTCTTTCCTTGTTTCTTTCTTCCTTCCTTCCTTCCTTCCTTCCTTCCTTCCTTTCTTTCTTTCTTTCTTTCTTTCTTTCTCTCTTCCTTTCTTTCTTCCTTCCTTCCTTCCTTTCTTTCTTTCTTTCAAAACAAAACATCCCTTTTCTTACTAACAAACTCCCATAAAAACTGATTCCAGATTGCACATCCACACAATTGCAGGCCACTGTTCCTTGGAGCCAGTAAATCACAGCCACATTGTGCAATTTTCCTTCTTCAAACGCATTAAGCCTTTGAAACCTTTGACCAGCTCTTATCTGCCTTAATCGTACGTTGCCAATCAAAATGTGAACAGTAGAAGAGAAGCCAGCGTATCTGCTCCGTGTGTCCTACTTTCGTGAGAAACCAATGACTGTGTTGAACTAATGCCTGAATGCTTGTTTTTAGTTCCTCAAATGCAGTCTATTTCACCTGTTTCTCTGCCTAAAGCAACACAGCTCTCTGCCTTTCCCTCCTTTGCTTAGCAACACTATCATCTAAGCATCAACTCGGCTTTATCCTGGGCCAAGTCTTGCTCCACGCCTGCACTAATATCTTCCTCAAGGAGTTCTGGAGGAAAGGATTCCAATATGTGTCTCTAAAACTCTCGATTGCCTGTTAAAGCTTTATACTCTCCACCAGAGTACAAAGCACATATTGACAAGGAGTATTTTCTTCCGCATCTATGTTTTCAGCATTGCACACTGTGCCTCTGAGAGTCATGGCATAATTATTGAGCAAGTGTCTGACAAATGAACAACACAAGTAAATGCATGATTCATTCTCTTTTGAATACTCAGAAACCATTGTAGTTTCATTCAGTCTCTTATCTACATTCCAAAATGTAGTATCTGGGTCCGGCGCGGTAGCGCAGTGGTTAAGGTCCTCGCCTGGCACGCCCAGGATCCCATATGGGCGCCGGTTCTAATCCGGAGATCTCTACCTTCTGCTTATGCTTGTGAAATCTAACTTCTCTTATTTCATCCTAATTTATCTTCCTCTTAATTAATTCATCCTCATTTAAGTACAATTTTCTAATCCATACTTTTCCTAAAAAAAAAAACAATAACAAACCACCCACACCCAAAACCATACAAACACCAACCCACCCAATCCAAACCACCAACACAAACAACCCCCCCCAAACAACACCCAAAACAACCCACACACCAACACACCATCACTACCAACCTATACCCCAAACCCCATAATCCCATCATCCATTATCCATACCCTCCATAACCCATAACAATATCAATACCCTTATTAACCTTCAACTACACATCCCATATCCTCACCCACACTATCCTAATAACACCTTCTCCCACCTCTATAGATACTTAATAGTTTACCCATCTTTTTCTCCATCTCCTCCTCCTACCATGAATATTAACCTCCCACCTCTAATTTACCCACCCCCCAATATTCTCACCTTCCCTTTCCCCACCATTCAACCCCCTTCCCCATCCACCTCAACTACCTCCACCCCCCCCCTCCCCCCAGTTTCAGACACTATTTCCCCCCCCCCCCCCCCCTATCACACATCATACCGCATGATATTCTCTCCCCCCTCTTAACTCTTTTCCATCCCCCATCCCACCCCCACCCAAATCCCCCAAACCCCACCCCCAACACCAACACCAATCCCCCCCCACTTTTATTTCTACACAAGACAAGCCTACCCCACACCCCTATCCCACTCGCCCCTACACCCACCCCCCTTTGAATATCTCCATGTCAAATAATAAAACCAGATTTTTATCTTTCTCCATAAAAGAAAAGCAACCTTAGTTAAGGTTAGTCAGCTCGTATCTAAACATTCATGTTTTCAGTAATGTTTAGTACATTTGCAAATAGTGCAGCAGTAGTTTCAAACACGAGCTTTTTGTTCAGACTGCAGCTAATCATTTAGTCTTTGTAACAAAAGAGACCAAAACCAAATTCCTAATCATATCTGGGTGAGATTCCACATGACTTAGAAATCCCTGGAAGCGCAGTCAGTTGTGATTACTGAGAAGTTCAGAACTCTGGCAAGGTTTAATTGCTTCCTGCTAACAAAAGGCCAACAAGTTGTTTTGCTAAGAGGAGCTGGGAACGACAGGCGCCATCTGGTAATGAACTGAAATGCATTGCTTCATGTGAAGGCAGCAAGGAACTTCAAGTCTTTCTTTTGCACCTTCTGGATAAGTGTCCCCTTGTCAGCATGGCCCTGCCCGCCAGCTGTGTAGGCAGCCACTGTGCTGAACTGGCTGCCTCCTTTGCCTAATTTGTTGGCAGCTGCCATGACCCGTTGACAGCTGGTGGCTCCAGAAGGTGTCCTAGGGTCAGTAATCCAATCCAGCTATTAAACATCTCTGAACACAATGATCCCACTTAGATTTTGCTATCCGTGTAGATTTGAAAGCCAATCGTATTCTGATTCGGTGACATTGGAGTAGAGAGCGTCATGAAATTCAAGAACACTAATATCATTCATGGTTAACCCTGCCTTCTCTCAAACTAAGGACAGATAGGAAAAAAACATGGTTACATTTATGCAAAGGAATTTTAAGAATACAGAATAATTTTCAACAACGTGCATGAGCCTGGAAGACATTATGTCAAGTCTTGTATGAAAAGGGAATCACCACACATTGTTATTTAGGTTTTCACGAAAAAGTTGGTTTCATAGAAGTACAGAGTAGAATAGAGACTAGTAGAGACTGGAAAGGGAGGAGCGAGGGGGGAACACAGAGAGGACGGTTAATGGGCGTCCGAGGGGCAGTGGGATGGCAAGAACAGCTCCCAATATTCTATAGTAGAGGAGGGAAACTGAAGAAAATAATTCTATATCTCAAAATAGCTGATGGAAAGGATTGTGACCATTCATATCACAAAGAAATGATAAATACTTCAGGTACTGGGTATGATAATCACCTTGACCTGGTTATTACACACACACACACACACACTATATATATATATAATATATAATATATATACTACATATGATTGTTATGTGTTAAAGAATAAAAAATCTATTTATAAAGAGTGCATTATATTCGCAATGGACAAGTAGATAATTAGATTATATCAAAATAATTATTTTATGAATTAGGCTTCAGCAATGAAATAAGAGGAGTTATCACAAATGTGGTTTAATCTTTAGGAATATAGGAAAGCCACATATAACTGTGTGAGTGAAAACCTCATCTCCAATCTGTGTACCAAGTAAAAGTAAAATTACATTTTGGCGATGATAATGATATTGACCTAGTCCAACACCTGTTTATGATAACAAAAAGATTGATCCAACTAAAGGGTTTTCTACTTGATATTTCCTAATACGGCATGCTGGAGAGATGTTTTGTCTTGGCAAATGCTTTCCAGTTTTCTGTGGGAAACCTTTGCTAAGAAACAGATCCTACTGTCCAACTTCTAATGGGCTATTAGGGTCACTGAGCCATATATTTCTTCAGTGATATTTTACTGGTAATGTTTAAAAGGTATAAAATGTTTTTAAATTACCTTTGCTCCATCTAGCCAGGCCTAATAAATTTACCTCAAGTTACAGAGTAATTTAAGAGTAGTTTCAAAATAAAGTTTGTACTTTAAAAATTTGGCTTGAAGATGACAGCAGTGTCCAGTTTTCAGCAAGAGGGAGGGAAGTATCAAAGCAGACACAGTGTCTGCCACAGGATAGCTCTCAGTAAGCCACAGCTGTCTTTAACCCTATGCATGACGGTCACTCATGCTTCCAAACGGGGATTGTCTGTCAGCCAACCCAGGGTAAGTGAAACCTGTCTGTTAGAGGTTGAGTTTTGATTAAGTCCAGCACAATTAATATTTGGATATAAAATATTTCAAAACCATGCACGTGTTTCAAATACTGTGATGATTATATTGGGCAAGAACGAAAACAACAGTAGGATTACAATGCAGAAGAGGAATTTTAATTTGAGTGACTATTTTGTTTTGGAGAGTCTAAAGAAAAAAAAAAACATTTTAAGTTAAAAAAAAAAAAAAGGTATCCTGGGTTCCTGGGTTAGATTTTTTTTTTAATACAGGAAAGTCTTGAATCCTGGAGCGCCAGAGACCTCACTGTTTTCTTTCTACTATGTTTGTTACTGATTGAAGACAATTCTAGGAATATTTAATTTTAGCAGAGATTGGGTCTTCATTGATACTCTGGATCCTGTCACACGTGATTCTGAGGGGCATGGCTTTAGGAAATGACTGTTTTTGTCCTGTGTTTCTTAGGCCTCTGTCACCCTCATTCAGTCCTCATGGGCATAATCAAAGCGTTTCAGCACCAAAACAACATGCTACCTAATCCCACACTTTTTGTGTGTCCTTTTAACTTGCAATCCCGCTGTATTTTCCTCTCTGTTATTTCTTCCTTTCATGTCCCTGTGTAGTCGGTATTCTATATCTGAGGATTTCAGATCTAGTGCCTCAAGTAACCACAAAGACAAAGGTTTTTGAAAAAAACACTGCATGTGTTCTTAAAAGGCATAGATTTCTTTCTTGTCACTGTTTCTTACACAACATGGTACGATGACTATTTACATAAAAATTGCATAGTGTCGGGTATTGAAGTAGTAAAGAGATTTAAAGTATACAAGAAATTTATGTAATAAATTTCCACTGTTCCACCATGTTATGTAAAGGAGAGTCTGTGGGCTTTGGTGTCGGAATGAGCACTGGAATAAACCTCTCGTGGATATTATGGGTCAGCTATGTCCCTCACTGACTTTTCTTGTCTTCTTAGCTCGCCAAGTCTTCCAGAATGACACTGATTAGGAGTGATGAGAAGATGGCCTCATGTTAGCAGAAAAACGTCTAACATCTTGTCTTCAAGAATAATGTTAGATGTAGATTTGTTAACAAATGCTCTTTGTTATGTTGAAGAAGTTCCCTTCTATTTCTAGTTTACCGGGAACATTTTGTTACTTCTTTCCCGCAATTTATTTAAAACATTTATCCAAGTAAATAAATATTGAAAAGCATTAAGAAGGTAATAAGCTTCACTTTCCTTACACAAATTATGTGTCATAGAACTGTAGAAATACAGTTGTTCTTTTCCATATTTTTAGTAACACTTTATGATTTAAATTTTCCCTAAAAATGTAAACATTTATATAAAGAGAACAAATTTCACACATTGCATATATGTAATTTTAAACCCATTATGATACTTTTCATCTTGCTTCTGTCTTATCACCTTTTTTTTCTTTTAATTTTTACAGTAACATTCTTTAACTTTACTTTATACTCACAGATTTAATCCATCATTAAATAAAGAATGCAACAAGTAGAAAGAATAGACTGCTAATCCTTGGGAGTTTTAGACTAGAGTTACAGACAATAATAAAAAAACATGTTTATGTTTGGGGCTGACTTACTTCACTAAGTGTAGTGATCTCCAACTGGCAACACTTTATCCTTTTTAAAAACTGAGTGGTATTCCATCCTGTTTCTATAACTCATTTTCTTTACCAGTCAGCTCTTGATGGAAATTTGAATTGATTCCATATTTTTACTACTGTGAGTTGACCTAACTTCCCAGAAGTGGGATGGGTGAATCATATAATAAATATATTTCATTTTTTGAGGGCTCACCATATTCTCCTCCATATGATTGTGCCAGTTTATATTCTCACCGATAGTGTAGTAGGGTATCCTTTTCTCCAAGTTCTGGCCAGCATTTGTTATTGTTTTTGATTTTTCAATGATAGCCATTCTAGCTCTAGTGAGGTGAATCCAAATTGTGTTTTAAAATTTGAATTTCCCAGATGGCTACTGATCTTATGCATTTTTTCATGTAATGTTGGCTATTTTTGTTACATCATCCTTTGAAATAGGCCCATTTATGTTATTTTTTCAGTTTCTTAACTGGATTGCTTATTTTGTTGTTGATTTTCTTGGGTTTCTTATATATTTTAGATAGTAATCTTTTATCACATAAATAGTTTGTGAATGTTTTCCCTCACTCTGCTGGTTGCCTTTTCATTTTGTTGAATATTTTCTCTGCTGTGTGGAAGCTTCTTAGCCTGTTGTAACCCCATTTGTCTGTTTTTGCTTTTATTGCCTTGCTTTTGGGTTTTTTTCAAGAAGTTTCTGTGTATAGCAACACCTTATAAAGTTTTCCTTATATTTTCTTCTAATACTTTAATGTTTTAATATCATTAATAGTGTTAGATTTTATCAACTGTCTTGTCTGTATTGAATAATAAGAATCATATAATTGTCTTCATTTGGTTTAATTGGTGTGATGGGAAAAATAACTGATTTTTTGTTTGCTGAAGCGACCTAGCATATATAGAAAAGAACTTACTTTGTTATTAATTTTTGTATGCTGTGACAATCTAATTTCCATTGTTTTGTTCATAAGAAATACTGAAATACTGGCATTAAGTTTATTTTTGTTTTAAAAGTAATTTTATTTTTAATTTTAATAACTTTAGCTGAAAAAATAAAATTGCTCATATACAGCATATTTTGAAATACCTGTTATCTTAGAGTTGCTATGAGAATAAGTGTCTCAATTTTTATTTCAAGTTGCTGTCTATACCATGTGAAGAATTCAAAACGGTCATAAATACAGTTCACAAATGAGAACAGGATGTGTTTAAAAGAGTGGGAAGATATATCCACTTGGGAGTATGTGGGCAATTCCACATTCAGACCCCTCTTTAAAAGTTCCTTATGAGGAGAAAAAGAAAGACTTATAAGCAACATAGAGAAACTAACAAGAAAAAGGCAACTCTCATGTGTCCCAGTTTGTTTTGTATAGTGTTCAGTGGGTGTGAGACACTCTTAAGAGTTCACGGTGCCTTTATGTGGAGCTTAATTTCCACATGGTCACATTCTGGGTCAGACAAAGATGCTTCATGGAAAAGGGGACATGCTATATTGACAGATAAGGGGTTGGAAGTAAAATGTGTGGCAAGAGGGATAATTGGTGATTATAGTTCAACTGTTACTGCCAAGTCTTCTTGCCTAGTTCACCCATATCAGAATGTCTGAATCAAATCAACTAATATGCACATTATATGTTATATTTTATACTAAGAATCTTTGAATTCTGCTCTCTCATTTTCAAGCATATAGTACATTGCCACCAGTTATAGTCACTGTTTTGAATAGAAGTTCTTTTGAAGTTAATCTTCTTTAAAAATCATTTGATCAATATGTCCCCAGTATCCTCCATCACAAGACCCTCACAGCCACCATTCTACTCTTCATTCCTAAGAGTTTAACTACTTCAGATATTTCATGTGAAAGGAATCATGCAGTATTTGTCATCCTGTGTCTGATTTCTTTCACTTAGATCAATATTCTCAAGGCCATCCTTGTTGTTATACATTAAATGATTAGCTTCTTTGGTAAGGTGAAGCTACATTCCTTTGGATGTAGGTTAACATTTTCTCTGTCAATGGACGTTTAGTTTTCTGCTGTAATGTGGATTGTGAATAATGTTACAGAACATGAAAATGAAAATATCTTTTCAACATCCTAATTTGGGGTGCTGCCTTTGTGACATAGCGAATTAAGCTCGCTCTTGGGAAACCCACATGGCATAGCAAAAAATCTTGGGTCCTGTTTTGTCCTGCTTTCAACTCCAGCTTTCTGCTATGTACATTCCTGTGAAAAGCTGGTGATGAATTGACAACCTGGGTCTTAGGTACACAGTTGGGAGACTTAGACGAGGTTATTATGTTGCCCCATGAACTCACTTCTTTGGTATTCTAAGGGAGCTGTTGCTTTTCATTTTTGTTGGATTTTCTCGTGAGCATGGCAGTGTTGAGTCACAAGCTCCTTATATGTTGACCATCTGTCTGTCTTCTATTTCCATTTAATTAAGACGGAGAGGAGATCCAGGTCCCAAAACACACAGATCTCTTCTATATGCTAGTTTATGCTCAAATGCACACAGCAGATGAGATTGTGACAGATCAATACCAGGAGGGCAGAAATCAATCCAAATCGCCCACATGGGTGGCATGGAAGAAAGTAGGTGGGTCATTTCTGATACCTCTCAGAATGTACCTTGGCAGGAAGTAGAGCTGAGGATGTAGGCATCTCAGGTAGTTTTCAATCTCAATGCCAAATGCCTGCCTTTCTTTTCAACCTGCAAATTTATTAATAGAGCATATATCTATATCTGTATCTGTATCTATAGCTTCCATCTCTTTTTCTTATTTCCAATTAATTCAGTCTTGGGCCTTGCAATTCAATGATACACCTCTTAGTGAAGTGCCTGATAAACTTCTAATAGTTGTTACCTTCTCAGTTGCTATCCTTAGTTGAAGCATCCATCATTGTCAGCCAGTGCTGTTCAAATAGATTCAATTGATCTCCTTCTTTCCACTCTAGGCCATCCGAGTCCACCTGCCATGTAACAGTCTGAATGACCTTTTGAAACACAATAATCAAATATTTCAACTTAGTTTCCTTAGCTGAACCATCTCATGCAGTTAACATAGTGTGGTCTTGTCTCTGAGTGCAATTATTAATTTATAAATATAGATGGAAAGTCAGAGGCAGTGCATATTTTTTATTTTTTATTATTTATGGAATACAGAACTTACACAGCAAATTTTTATCTCACAGTTTCTTTGGGTCATAAACCTGAGTGTTGCTTGGCTGGATGCTTATTTCTCAGAGCCTCTCAGAGTATCACTCAAAATATTAGCCAAGAATGTCACCATGTGAAGTCTGAAGACTCTCCAAAATGCAGCTGGAGCCTTGGGTTTCTTGGTGAGTGTTGGTAGGATACTTTAATTATCACCTGAGTCTATAGAGGTATTCATATCACCTTGGCTAATTTCTCTCACATCCACTAATGAGAGGGAAGAGAAAAAAAGATGTGAGATATTTCAGTAGCATGTTATTTAACTTCATGGTGTTGTTAATTTCATTTTTCTTCCTGATGTTGATTTTGTTTTATGGCTTTTCATTTAAGGGGATATGTAGTAGCTGTGTAATGGAGACTGTCATATTTAGTAACATGTTATTTAACTTCATGGCATTGTAAATTTCTATTTTTCTTTCTATTGTTGATTTTGTATTATAACTTTTCATTTGAGGGGAGACTAACATATCCAGATGTGAGGATACAATGTAGTATGCGTTTCTACTTCCAGACAAAGGTGGACTTACAATGAAAGTGTTTACTATATTTTGACAGTAGGATGCTGGACTATTGTCTGCCATTGTCCATGCCCACAATGATGGACATATGACTGTGTATGAAGAACTATACTTTAGTAATGAAATAGAGGAACTAGGTGTGTGTGTGGGGGGGTGGAAATGGGGCAGGGATAAGGGAAATCCCATAGCCTATGATATGGTATCATAAGATGATAATAATTAAAATACATATATAAAAAGATGTGAGATAAGAGAGAGAGAAGCAGAGAAGAGAGAGAGAGAGAATGCCTTTGGAAATGACACTTATCAGATGTGCTGTGTTCTATTGCTCATACAGCCAAACCATGATGCAATGTGTGTGTGTGTGAATATGTTAGGTAACGATAATTTAGGGACTTTTTGGAGACTTACTACCACACAGTGCATGTTGTCAGTTCCTTAACCCTCTTTTCTTTCTGGATTAGTGATCTATACCACACACTAACTGAATGATGGATGAAACTCAAAATCTTACTCATAATGCACATGTAGAATGACCAACAAATTAATATTTTTTTATTTTTTAATGATCTATTTTATTTTTTTATTGGAAAGGCAGATATACAGAGAGGAGGGGGGAGAGAGAGAGAGAGAGAGGAAGATCTTCTGTCTGATGGTTCACTCCCCAAGCAGCTGCAACAGCTGGAGCTGAGCCAATCCAAAGTCAGGAGCCAGGAGTTTCTTCCAAGTCTTCCATGCAGGTGCAGAGTCCCAAGGCCTTGGGCCATCCTCGACCATTTTCCCAGGCCGCAAGCTGGGAGCTAAATGGGAAGCAGGTCTGCCAGGATTAGACCCAGTTCCCATAAAGGATTTCAGTGCGTTCAAGGGAGACCCATAAGAGGCTCCGGGCTCCTGGCCTCAGATTGGCTAAGCCTCTTCTGTTGCAGTCACTTAGGGAATGAATCAACGAATAGAAGATCTTCCTCTGTCTCTCTTCCTGCATATCTGACTTTCCAACAATAATAAAATAAATCTTTTACAAAATGGAAATCAGATAACATCATCCCTGTACTAAAGTCTCCAATAGCTTCATTGTTTTAGGTTAAAGTCCCATGTGTTTATTTTGAAAAGAAAGAACATCTGGTATGCTGCTTCACTTCTCATGTGACTGCTGCAAGTCAGGCCTGGGTCAAGCTGATGCTAGAGACCAGGAGTTCCATCCAAATCTTCCACAATGGTGGCAGGTATCCAAGTTCTCAGTGTCTGCTTCTTCCCAATGTGTGCATTTTTAGAGTACTTGACTCAGGAGTCGGAGCTGGGAGTTGAACCATGTGTTCTTATGAGGGATGTGGCCTTGCACTTTATTTCCCTTGCTTCTGCTACTCTGCGTTAACTCTGGCTTCCGTGTTATGCTTTGGACACAGGACTCCTGACAGACCAGGGCTTGACACAGCTGGCCAGTGTACTTGGAGCTCTTTTTTATTCTGTGTCCTGTTTCTGGCCTTGCTTAGCTCTTTCAATTCTATCTTATCATTTAGAAAGCTCCAGATGACTCACTTTCTCAAGAAGTTCATCTTTGACCTTTAAGCATCTCTGGGAAATATTCCCACGGCATTCTTTATTTACCCTTTCTGCATCATGTTTAATATTTAACAATTGTAGTCTTCATTGCATTATAAACATGACACAGGCTGGGCCTGAGTTCATCTTAGTTTTTGTGATTTTTCTGGACTTCAGATAGTGTATGGCATGGCTAGAGGACTTACTCAGTCACAGTTTTCATAAGAGGCATTCCACTAGCACTTTTGAAATATTTCGTTTAAATTTTATTGTAGTGCCATGAACTAAATCAAATTTTTAATTGAAGGAACTGAGAGGGGGAAGCCTGAGAATTGGAAGCTGTGATTAGAATGTTCCAGTCAGTTTGGACACATGCTTTGTACTCTCTACTAACTTGTTGAGGTGGAGAGAAGGATTTAAAGGTCAAGGGAGGTGAAATAAATTTGGAGAGAAGTTGGAGGGGTTGCTTGTAACAAGTCTGCGTCTGAATCAGAGATTTGAGAAGCGTGAGAAAAGTTGGGATAGCATTTGGAGTTACGGGGAATTGATGAATGAAAGTATTATTTAGCAGCTCTGGAGGGTCTGTTTGCACTTAGAAACTGTAACTGTGAAATAGGGCTGAATGAAGTGTTTGGGTGCTTCTAAGAAGGGTTGGAAATCTAGAATCAGAAACAGTAAGAGTCCAATATTAGCAAAATCCAGAGCTGAGAGTGGGTTATCAGATTCAGTACCATGCATTGAGGTTCAGGGGTGAGGAGTTATAAAAATAACCATAAGATACACACTTGGAGGAAGAGAGGAAAAATGTGGGATCTGAGGGACTGAGAAAGCCTACATTAGGTTGCAGACTTTCTAACTTTGGTTAAAGCTTTAAGCAGCCTGTATCTTTCAACAGAATTAGAATACTGCTATTTTCAAGTTGGCATTCCATAGATCCAATCCACTGGCTTGCCACTATACACACAGTTTGGGCTGCTGGCCGCACTCTGGCACTTTCATTCCTGTCACTTCGTTGTCCTGGGGCGGGTCATTCCCACTATCTCAGCAGCAGATTCTTCATTAATCTGCAATTTAACTCAGAAAAAACTAGAATTGGAATGAGTGCAAAGGAAACAGATGAAACCTGCAGAGGGGGTCAAAAATGAAAAAAAAAGAAAAAAAAAGGTGAAGTCCAACTTCAGGGATTTAAATAGTCAAAGATTAAAAAGAACCCAGTGTATCAAAACCAAGAGAGAACCTATGCTGATAGCACGTTTATGTGTTCGGGTTTGGTTTTTGTACTGTCCAACCATCAACAAACTTGCGGTCTTTGGGATGATGCTGGCCTGTCTCTATTTTTTGTCTCCTGATTTTTCAAATTAAAAACAAATAAGATAATAAACTTTTCTTTTCCTAAGACAGTCAGTTATGGACAGAATGTAGATGACAAAATAGAAGCCAAGGCAAGAATGTTATCAGATTATCTGCCTGTTCTTACGAAGACTGAAAGGAGAGAACAAGGTTCAGATTGGTAGATGAATCTCAGGGTGTTATTTTCTGTGGACACTGTAAATCAAATGGAAATTTCAGGAAGGGATAAAATCTGTTTCATTCATGTTCATGCTACCAACCTGTTATACGCATGGCTGCCACGTGGTCTGTGGTAGACAGATGTTGGTGGGTAGCAAATATGCGATTGTTGAGAGTACACAAATACTTCAAATTTTAAAATATATTCCGTCAGGGATAGACAGAGACTGAAGCATTTTAACTTGCATCTCAGTATCATCACCCCTATTTTATATATTTGCTGTTGTCATTTTTCTTCCATTATTATTAAATTGTTTCGTCTAAATGATGAAGTCAGTAGGCTTCTTATAATGTTTCTTTTTTTTTGTTATGGGGGAGGCTCCAAAGCTTTTTACGTAAAGTATTTTAGGCACAAATTTAGGGTTTAATAAACACTTTCCCCTTGGAGCATGCCCCACACTGGGGACATGGGATGGGGGGGAGACTGGGTGGGGCTTCTCTCGCTTTGTCTCTGCCTTTATCCCAGATATAGGAAAAAAATGTGGAAATGATAGTCTTACCCACTTTCCTGTAGCCCCTGAACCCTTGTGCCCTAATTAACTATGTAAAGATTGTCATAAAAAGGACTTTTAAATCATGATTACAGACTGCAGAAACATCGTGCTATGGAACTTTATATTCTAGTTTTGAGTAACACACTATTCTGTATAAAAGGAAAATCATAAATTTGAACAATTGTTTCTCTTTCCATTTTTTGAATTTATATTTTCAGAAATCATTTATTTTACACAGGGACAATAAGTATTTTGACTCCTGTAATATGATTGTTTTGGAAAGAATTCCTAATAATATTAAATGGACTATTATTAAATACTACTAAAAAATTACTATCTGATTGTAAAACTGATGTGCTAAAAGACATTAGACAAGCCAAGTAGAGAATTGTGTTTATGGAATAGGATGTCCATGTGCTTAAGTAGAAGTGTGTTAGTAACATGTTTAAAGCAACAAAGAAAATATGCTTCTCAGTGAGTCAGTTTTATCTTTTACTCAGTTTGCCTTGCAACTCTCTTTGCTGTTTTTCTTTTTACACATTATTGCAGTATAACTGACTTAAGTGAAGATGCCACATTTCCTGAGGAAGCAGAGCATGCTCTCAGAGTTCGTCCTCTGAAAACCTGTTATAAAATTGCTCTTGGAAACAGAAAAATGAGCTCTAGTATCCTCTTTGGCTGTCAGGGAAATTTCTGGATAGATCAGATTTAACTGTGGGAATATGTGAGAATGTTTATTGGAAAATATCCTACCTCATCTCAGAATTCCAGAGAATTTGTCAACATGTATAGTTTCTTCCTGTTTAGAAAATTATTTTTCCACATTGTCTAATCTTTATATGTATAATGCAAGCAAACACTTAATAAGACCTCAAAAAACAAAATAAAAAAAAATACTGCATCACCTAGCCATATTTTCCTGAGGATACTCCAGCTTCTGTAGACAGAAGAAGTGCTGACTCGTTTATGAGATGACTAATTCTAAAGCAAAGGGAGGTCTCTCGCTGAAACTGCCCCCTGTAATATTCTGGTCACTATAATGTTCTAGTTCACTTTTGTAGGCCAAAGAATCTGATTTCCTGTATTGCCATTTATTTATGAATGTGCTCTTCATAAAGGCATACATAAAATGTATTGAGTTACAGTGACATTAAATTCTCTCAAGTGTATGGTGCTCATTCAGTTTTGTAAGAGAAACACAATTTGTGAAATTTCAGCTTTTGAAGAGTGTTAGAATTTGGAATGGAAAGAAGAAAAATCAGTTACCATAAAAAATTTAAAAATGGAAAATAAAACAGAACAAAGATTGCTTTTTCAGACACAGTTAGGAAGTTGCCTAGAATGCTTGAGAGTGGTTCACTATTACCCAAAGATTTACTGCCCTGGCTTTTGTTACCTGTGGTCAACAATGCATTTAGTACACTAAGTGATTTTGAGAGAAAAACAAAAAAAGAGGGCACATGTGTTTGAGTTTTATTATACTATATTGCTATAATTATTTTGTTACATGTTAGTTTCTGACTACAATTGATAAGGTAAACTTCAGCACAGGTATGTTTGTATAGGAAGAGATCTAGAACACAGGATTTGGTGCTTTCTAAAATTTCACTCATTCCTTGGAGTCTTGGAATGCATCCCCTGTGTTAGTGAGGACTACTATAGAATAAAAAGGATCTTAGGATCTAATAGCACCAGATAAGACATGAAACATTTAGGAAAGTTTGGATGAAAATAAAATGTCCTAATAACATGAAGGAAAAGAGATAGACTGTAAGCAAAAGAATGAAAGATTAAAAGACAGGGCATGGTCAGATTTTGAGATCTTAAATATATTTGTAATTCGAGTTTTGAAAGTAAAATAATTATTACAGATAGAATAAAAACAGACACATAAAACCAGGAAGCATCTCCTAACTGGAGCCATGAACTTTTAGGTTGAAAGATTCTGCTATGCATCCATCCCAATAAATGAGAAATGACACCTGCTGATCCTCATTGATCGTCACCGATACATATAAAAAAACAGGAATCCAGGTGATTCTAATGTCTTAAGAGAAACAATACAAATCAATGGACAGAGGATCAAGCAGACCATGGAAATTAGCTTGGCTGTATGGAGTTCTATATCCAGCTAACCTGCACATTGTATAGTTAGAATTAAAAAATCTGGGTCACTGGAACTCTAGAAAAATGTATGTATCTTCCAAACACTTTTTTGACATGAAGCAAGCATATTATCTCTGGGGAAGCCATGTATAAAGAAGACGTGGAACTCAGGAGTAGAGAGAACTGTAGGAGAAATAAAAGGAAATATAGCAGCAGCTGGCAACTGGGGTAGGAGGAGGGAAGACTGGAGCGGCAGAGGCCAAAAAGATTAAGTGAACCTGATGACTTGGGATTGTGGATGAGGTGAAAGCAGTTCTACCAGAGAATCAGGGAAGAATTGATGGTAAGTGCATAAAAAAAGGACAACCACAAAAATAACGATTTCAGGAAAAAATATTTTAGCCCATATTGTTGATCAGATGCAGATAATAGTAAACCTATTAAAAAAAAATTTGCTTACTTTTATTGTAAAGGCATATTTATGTAGAGAAAGAGAGGCTAAGATCCTTTATCCCCTGGTTCACTCCCTAAATGGCAACAATGGTCAGAGCTGAGCTCCCATCTGAAGTCAGGATCCAGGACTTCTTCCTGGTCTCCCACGTGGGTGCAGGGTCCCAAGGCTTTGGACCATCCTCTACTGCTTCCCCAGGCCACAGCAGGGAGCTAGACAGCACATGATGGAGCCAGGACATGAACTGATGCCCATAGACACTTGCAAGGGAAAGATTAACCAACTGAGCCATTGCGCCAGGCTTGGGAATCACATTAGCACATTAATATAGTAACTGTGAAAATGTATTTATCACTTGTGATGTCTGGAGCTTGTTGATAGAGAGGTAGTGGGGATGGGAGAGATGTGGGAATACAAAACATATAATAGAAACTCCTCTCCTTAGAAGCTCACAGACAGTGTCTGAAACTATCCAGGAATACACAAGCCTTTCATTTAGAAACAAAGACCACTATGAGAAAAAAAATGTTTAGAAAGAAATGAAATTAGCGTCCTCTGGAGGAACGCCTGAGAGGTTTACATGAATATACTAGGATATTTCCCCGTTTCATTTTAACTTCACAGTCATATCTTTTCAAGCTAGGCACATGGATTACCTTGATATTAAAAAAGGGTTGATAAGATATGTTGAGCAAAATCTTTGGGTTTTTCTTGTTTCATGTTTGTGTCTGGTTGTCCAGCCCAAGAGCTTTTGTGGGATTGACAACTAACTGCAATCCATTTAGCTCTCTGACTCATATTGCATAGAAAAGTGTCATTTTTTTGTGTGGGACTGAAGATACTGGAACACATAAATCTGTCCCAGGAACACCCCAGTTACACTTTCCAAATGCCCAAATACCCACGATGCCCCAGGACTTTATGCTTTCCAAATGCAGCACCTTTGGTTACACAGACTATGAGCACTTTCCTTGGAACATCCAAGATAGAACCACTGGGAGAAGTCATCTGCATTGTGATAGAGGATGAGCACAGAGGAGAAAAGACAGCTATTCTTTCTGAGTTTTGAGGCCAATAAACTCAATACAAGAAGATGGTTTTGAATTACTAATTGAGAAAATAGTATCCTACGCTTCTAGGCATAAAAACTGATGTAAAAAAATTGCCACCATCAACTACACACTGGTGTTTAGGCCTACGGTCTCTCCTACAGAAGCACTTTCAATCAGATTGTCAAACTGTCCTTTTTTTTCTGTGGGGGATTTTCCAAAAGAGACAAAAAATCAGTAAGAGGATGTTTGGAAAAATCCCTTTGCAATTAGTTCTTCTTTCTGGCATTCACAGAAAATTGAAAGTTGAATAGATCGCACAGCTAAGAAACATCTAGTTAGATCAAACGAGTAAGATGTGGTAGCTATGATTCATGCACTTGTACTACATCACTGATCTACAGAGGCTAAAAGGGCAGCTGAGAAGCCCAGAATGGACAAAGGACAACGGAAGTTTCTGAAGTTGGCAGTACACGAGGGAAAGACAGGGCTTTCCAGATCTGAGACTCCTTGTCGTAGTTCAATGTGCATGTAACCATGACCCTCTTTTCTTAAATTTATGATAGTGAATATTTCTAAAACCTCCAGTTATCACACGATTAAGCAATATCTTGAATGCGAATAACATTTTAAGGACTTTTGATAATGTAAAAATTGGACTATACAGATGAAATCACTTCCAATCCATTCTTTTAGAATATAATTACTAACAACACTTAATAGATATCTTTCAAAACTTTGTTTCTACTTACCAGCCAATGTTTTGTTTGGTTTGTTTTTCAGAGGAGGGAACAAAGAGAGAAAAACTCCCATACACTGGTACACTTTCCAGATGCCCAAATACCCATGATATCCTAGGACTGGAAGTGAAATCTAGGCCTCTCATATGGGTGGAGAGAAATCTCATCAGATTTCAGGGTCTGCATTAGCAGGAAGCTCAGTCAAGAGATGGAAGCACTTGTTAGGTTTAAGCATTCTGATGTGAGATATAAGCCTTTGAACTACCAGGCCAATGCTTCTGCCTATAAACCACATTTGATTGAGACATGTAAATTTTATGCAGTATTTATTAACTTTTTATCTACCCATTTCACTTAATGTCAATTCTATTTCACTCAAAGTCTATTCCCTTCCTTAAGGAAATTAATAACGATTAGGGATAAATCCAGATAATTGCAAATGTGGTTCAGGTAAATAGAATATATAATCTCTAAGTCTGTCTTCCAAGTGCGAGAAATTTTCTGAAGCACCTGTGATATCAAACTTACGTTTTAAACAAATAGTTTATTATTTATTCAGAATATAAATCTGATCAAGTAGTCTCCACGGCTCAGTAGAATTAATTGGGAAAGAGTACTTCTAATGCGTATATAAATTTGAATTATGAGGAATTTAGATGCATGTTTTCTAGATTTCCAATTTAACCTGCATTTTAAGAACACAACATGGAGTGAATGTGTTCTCCAAACATTCTTTTATTGAATGCCAGAGGTTCTTGATTGACAATTGTGTTTCTTTGAAGTAAAGAGCAATAACTAGGACATCCATTCTGATACACACACACACACAGCATTAGTAATTTCCTGCCTATTTGGCCTACCAGAGCTTTCTTTGTAAGTCTACTTTATCTTTGTTTCAGGGGTTATGGAACTGGAGATGGAGTTAGCTCCTGTGTGTGAGTGTGTAGCAAATTGTAAGGAGCTCCACAATCACTTGTACAGAACCTTCAGAACATGCTCCACATCTGGAACACTGAGATGACACTGGGTGGCTGTTCCCCATCCCTGGGTACCGGGGCCCATGGGAAGCTGGTGTGGCTTTTTCCCTTGTCTCCCCCTTCCCCTAAGATATACGAAGAAGATAAGGTAGTTGTGGAAATAGTGGTTTCACCTGCTTTCCCCTAGTTCTCAACCCTTCCCACCCTAATCCACTGTGCAAACATCATCAAGATGAAGTTAAACAAAAACCAAAAAACAAAAACCCTGTATGGTTTAACAGGGTTGGGCTCATATAACCAATAATCAGAAGTCTATTTTTATAGTCCCCTGTAGCATATTTTACAAAACAAAGAAGGGCCCAGCATTGAGGCCTAGTTGCTAAGGTCCTTGCCTTGCACGTGCCAGGATGCCATATGACTGCTGGGTCTGTATAAGTGCCACGCGCTAACCGATTGCGCCACTGATTCTAATTCCCATCCACCTCCCTGCTTGTGGCCTGGAAAAACAATAGAGGACAGCCGAAAGCCTTGGGCTCCTGCACCCACGTTTGGCACAGCTCTGACCGTTGCAAACACTTGCAGTGGATGAAATATCTTACTCTCTGTCTCCTCCTCTCTGGGTATCTGACTTAACAAACAAACAAATAAAAAAAGTATGCAAAACTGTTGTTTTACAGGGGGAAAAAAGCAAAATTCTTTGCTACTTAAAAAATGAGTTTTTTTTTTTTTAAATTCGAGCTATTTATCTTTGTTCCTGCAAGGAAGAATATGTTTCATATGTAATCATTAATTCACTTGTTTATTCAACAGATATTGATCAACTGTGTGCTGAGTGAACTCATATGCCTTTGAAGAAAAACAAAATGAGCCCAGTAGATGGACATCAACCAATGCCCAGCGAGGCACAAGCATTGTGATCATTTATGTAAAGAAATTGGCTATGTACATTGTAAACAAATTTTGTTAGTCTGAAGAAATAGTTTGAATACATTCTTGTTTGATTAATATAATTTCAGTCAGCATTACAATCAAAATTTGCATGTAGCATTGTTTATTAAGTAGGTCAAGGACATGAATTCCTTGCTTCGACTCCTTTTTTGTCATTATTTAAAAAAAAAAAAGATTTTATTTAATCTTCATTTGAAAGGCAGAACTACAGAGAGAAGGAAAGACAGAGAAAGAACTTCCATTCTTTTGTTAACTCTCTAAAGACCACAAAAGACTGGAGCTGAGCCTATCCAAAGCCAGGGACCAGAAGCTTCTTCTGGGTCTCACATGTGGGTGCAGGATCTCAAGTACTTGGGCCAGCCCCTGTTTTCCCAAGTCATACGCAATGAGCTGATTCAAAAGTGTAGCAGCTGGGACACCAACCAGTGCTCTTATAGGACAACCTACTGAGCCACCACACTGGGCACAGTCATTTATTTTTCAAAAGCTTTATTCCTCATGACATGTTGGCATTCCGTATTCTACACTAATACTGCACTAGTCTGAGTTGATATGTATTTTGGCATTTCCCTAATTTTTAATATTCTTATATAAACAATAGAAAACAGCAAGTTATCTGAAAAATTTGCAATGTACAAATACAGATTTTCTTTGGGTAGATTTTAAATTTCACAGACCCAGAGGGAGCTAGAAAACATATTAGTCAAAGCATCATGGGATATTGGATTTGAGTTTGGTGTGGATTGTAAATTCTGATGTCGGAAAAAGGCAAAAAAAAGGGGGGGGATACATTACATATATAGGCTTAATGAGGGGTATCAGTGACAATTTTATCTTAGATAACAAAGAGTCTTCTGTGCTGTTTAATGTCTAATTGCTTTTCTCAGACATGTGACTTGTTAGTGAGGAAGTGCTTATTTTGAGAGGGATTCCAGGTCCCAGCCTACCTGAAGGGAAGTCTGAGTCATGTGGTAGTAATGAAGCTGCTTCCCTGCCCGTGCCATTGACCAGTGTGGATGAGTGATGGACGCATAGCAGAAGCAAGCGGCCCTTCTCCTACTGCCGTGGGCAGAGGATGTATGTTCTGGCGTGGCTTCTTTCCCAGAATGTCCTGCCAAGGCATTTCTGTCTGATTCTAGTCAGACTAAAGACATTCCGCTAGAGGGAAATTTATTTTCAAAGCTGGATTACCAGGGACTTTTTATTAGAAGGATTAATCAGTGACTGCTCACTGAATTTCAGCTCTCAGTAACTGTAGCAGAGAAATTGTTGAAAACTACAGGGTTGCCTGAGACCACACTGAAAATTCTCCTGTTAACATTTTTCACCTTTATTCCTCTACTCATGAATTCTATGGTCTTTTATCTAATGCTGGGAATGTTTTTGTCCTCTGATTATGAATATTAAGCCAGAAATAGACAAAAATTCAGGTAAAGATTAAAATATTATTTCTCTGGTTGTTTATACTGTATTGGGCAATGAAGCTTTGAATCTGAGATCAAAATTCCAATTTGATGTAGATTGCAGGACTTCTTGAAAAAAAAAATCCTACAGTTTACAAATGTTGGCAAAGGAAATGGCAGCCTGTGTTAGGGTCCAGGGCCTGCCTTTGTGATGTAGGTTGAGGGTCTTGTCTCTGTGCTCCTCCCTGCCCACTGGGTTTCAACTTAGCTTAGCTTTTACCTTGATGCTGCCATTTTCATTGGTCCCCTTTTCTTTTGGGTGTAGGACTAAGAAGTTAGATTGGTGGGGTGATGATGCAGTACAGATAACCCAAATCCAGCACATATTTTGTGGTGCCTTCATTTTAAAATGGAAAATGTGGCAAGGAAAATGGAGTGCACTTGCTCATTACGCTCTTTGAACATTGAGGATGATTTGTTTATCCATTCTGTCAGTGGGAATTAGAGCTGTCCATTCTTGGAGGTATAAAAAATAAAGGTGCTATGAATGATTTTTTGCACGTCTTTATATGATTAAATGTTCTTATATTTCCTGGATTAATACCTTAGAGAGGAAGTGCTAAGTTCTGGTAGGGATGGTGTTTGAACTTTCTGTGAAAATGGAAAGAATTCTGTAAGAGAACTATGCATTGGTATTCTTATCAGCAATACACAAAAATTCCAACTACATTTGTATCCTATGCATCACTTGATATTTTCTGGTATATTTGAGCCATTCTAGTGACTATAAAATGATACACTATTGTGAATTTAATTTGAATATCCTGAGGAGAATGATCAAAAGTACTTGAAAAGTGTTCATAGTTTTGCTGATTTAAAGCTTCATGTTTTTTTATGTTGTATACATTCTTGATAAGATCTGGGTCCTTTATCAGATACATGTTTTGTATATGTGAATATTTTCCCCCAGCAGCAACTGGCTGTTCTGTGTCTTAGCCACATATTGAAAGAAAAGATTTTTTTTGAAAATTAGTAGCAATTATTTTATTGAAAAAGAGAGGGGGAAGAGAAAAATACTGAGAGGGAGAGAGATAGAGAGAGAGATTTGATTTTATCCACTGATTCATTTCACAAATGCCCACAACAGTAGGGATGACTGGACCAGGCCAGGGGCTGGGAATTCCACCTGGTTTTTTCACGCAAGGATCGAACCATCGAGCCATCGTCTGTTGCCTCTCAGGGTGCACTCAGTAGACAGTGGCAACAGACATGGAAGAGCCAGTGCTCAGCGAGACACTCTGATTGGGGCAAAGGTGTCCTCAGTGCCATCTTACCCACTGTGCCAAACGCCTGCGCTGAGCAGTATCTCTTGGTGTGCCATTGATTTACCTTTGATGAATTTCAATATGTCAATATTTTCCTTTATGGTTGTCATTTTCTGTGTCCTGTCTAAATATTTTGTCTACTTCCAGTTAGTAAAGTTAGTCTCTTAATCTTCTATCAGCTTTGTGTTTTGGGATTTTCATAAAAGATCTACAATATATCTCATCATTATTTTATAGTTCAATACCTGTTCCGCATTCATGTGCAAAATGTTCTCTTTAGTTATTTGATTTATAAAATATTATTTAAAGATATTAGATGCAGGCTTTTATGTTCTCAACAATTTTTGGTATCTGTTAAAAAATCAGTATTTGTTTTTATCTTCAGCTGTTGCTGCTGATTCTTTGGCTTTTTTTTTTGGCGTTATTGTGATTTATCGTATATCATTCTCTAACAAAATAATATCTTACAAACTTGAGCACAAATTAAGCTGCAATTTGATAATTGTACCCCAAATAGAAGTATCAATGCAAATCCCAGTAACCTTGCTTCAGATCAAGCTCCCTGGGAACTAGCAAATTAATGTCAAATTACATGAGTCCTGCTATCCATGTGGGACACCGAGATGAGCTTCTATCTTTATTCTGGTCCAAACTCAACTGTTACAGTAATTTGGTAAGTAAACTAGTGCATGGAAATTATGGCTTCTTTCATATAATTAAGACAGTAGGCAATAATTATATGGATTAAACAGCAACACAATATTCAACGGATAGCAGTTAAAATCACTATATTCATTCAAACTTCACACCTTTTTAGAACCTTCTCTTCAAGGCCCAGTTTCCTGTTAGACACAGATGACAGACATGCATTCCATCCTTGTGAAGCTCCACTTCCACACATGCGAGTAAATACTGTAAACCCTTAAAGTGTAACACTGTAGACCCCAGGACACAGCAATTCATGATCACAAAAATATCATAAACTTTAAGTAAACTACCTTCATTTAAATAAATGCTAATGTATTCAAGTTTCAAATTATGTTCAGATACTACCTATCTAGCCCAATATGGGGTGTCTTAGTGTTATGTGAATGTTACAGGACTTGGTGTTGGTGCTGAGTTTGATTGCAAACTCTACCACTTGTTGCTTAATCTGGGGATTGTGCTCAACTATTAAATGTGTTCTACCATAAAATGAAGCAAATATTAAAACACAAAGAATAGTTTCAAAATTAAGTCAAAGAAATATATATATATGATATGTGTAAAGTTATACCAGAGCTAATTCGTTATCAAAAATGCTGATGCAGATTACAATATGGAAGTTCCAATTCAAAATATGTGAATTGATTTATGTATTAATAACATATTCTTTATCATTTATTTTTAAATTTTGACTTTAAGGAAATAGTAAATATGTAAACAGTAAAGAGTAAATATGTACTCATTGGATAAGTCTAACTTAGTAATATTGGTGATTAATTTAAAAGTCTGGGCACTGAGCAGTGACTCTTCCAGAGCCAGAATAAACTTTTTTTAAGGATAAACTTTAAAGATAATGTATTCCAGGGTTCTCTGTATCAAGTAATGACTCAGATAAAGCATTCAAGTTGCTTACCCTAGTTTGCACAGGCTAGATAGCATTCTAATTCTGCTGTGTGGACTCTAAGACCTGTGGACTTTTTAATAAGCTATTCTGCTTTCTTGATTTGTCTGATTGGAAAATATCTTCATGAGACTGACAGTAGCTTATGTAAAAATAGAGGAAGAGGAGCGGGTTTCATTGTGACAAGTACACTAACAAGAAACGTTAAGGAAAATGGGGTGAGGAGTATATGGGGACTTATTATAGCATTATCTCACAATACTGTTTTGCAAATTTTAAATTAATAATAAAAGTTTAAAGGGAAATGGATCCACAACTTAACAAATAAGTTTGAGATTCTGATTTCAATAAATTCTGCTTACACATTAAATGTTACATAGAACAGATATGACTGAGATTGGAGAGCTGTTTGGAAATACACTAATGGAAATGGAATGATGAAAAATGTCTAAATATTTGCCTTTTCACACATAAGATGAAATGATAATGGTCTTAGCTACTTTGAAGAAGAGTTCCAACATTTTGTCTTTCTTCGTCTGGCTTATTTCATGCAAATGCCACATGTTATCTCTCATACAAAATTTAAAAATAAAAAGAGGAAGAAGTGCCTCTTTGCATCAGTCTTTCTGTAAACACTGCTTTGTGAAATGCTGTTTTACATATTTGGCAAACTAGAGTTTATGAATAATATACTGCTATATTTTAATGTTCATGATTATTTTAAAATCTAATGCTTATGAGTGGAATGATCATATTTCCATTTTTCTCTTTTTCATAGCTCTCTATTCCAGCTGCATGAGGATGTTTTTATTTATTTCTTTAACTTTTTTTTTAAACTTGCACTTTTTATAGTGAAACATGAAGTCTTTGACTATAACTCTTAGACTCCATAAATTAAAATATGTTGTATAAAAAATGTAAAAAGAAAAGTTACAATTTGCTGGTTCACTGCCCAATTGCTGTCAAATCGAACAGGATGTAAATCTGATCACCAGAAATGCAACCCAGGTGGTATCCCATATGGGATACAAGAAGTTCTTGAGCCATCAGTTATCTCCTAGAATCTGTATTGCCAGAAATAAGGAACATAGTCAATAAGAATCTGGGGACTCTGATGTGTTATGCATATGTCTCAATCAGCAGTTTTCTGCTAGACAAATAACTTGCTGGTGAAAATCTAGTTTTCTGAGAGACATCATCCTCTATTAAACCTTAAAGTGAATGTTGAGAGCATTCTATGTGTGTCTTGCTGGAATGAAAATGATCTTGTTTCTGAAACCCTTGCCTGAATAGAGCTTCTATATTTGAGTATATATTGGAACACAGAAAAACAAAGTGAAAATATATAGTAGATAGCAGTAACGGCTAAAAAGAAAAATACAAATGCAGAGGGAAGATGGAGATTAGCTATGTGGAATTTTTAGCTGGTGGATCAAGGGAAAATGAAGCCTAATTTTGGAGGACAAAGATGAAATAGGTCAGGAAAGAAATCAAGAGATTATTTTGGTAAATATTACAGCAAAGAGAATTGTGTTGAAAATGTGCTGAAGAGAAGCGTGCTTAGATATATTCAACCAACAGTAAGGTAGAGTGATTTGGCCTTACGGATTTTGATGCTGATTAAGGTGCCTGTGTCCCACTTCCTAATCTGATGGTTTGACAGCCAACTCTGGTTCTTGACAACAACTTCCTGTTAACGTGGATGACTGCCAAATAATAGTGCCAGCTCATACTGTTGGGTTTCTGCTATCCATTTGGAATATGTGGATTCAGCCTCAGTCCAGCTCTAGTCATTTAGTGACTTCTGATTTTTAATTAACATTATCTTTTCTTGAAAAAAAAAAACAAAGGACACTATGCAAGTGTTCTAGCGTGAGCTGGGAAAGATGAGTAGGAAAGTAGGTCAGAGACTTAATGGACACCATTTCCTTGCAGCTGAAATTTGCTTTTCCAATTTTCTAGATATCTAGTTTCTAGTTGTTGTCCTGACACTATTCAGTTGGTGCTTCTTCTATCTTCGCTCTACTCATACATAATTTTAGGGTTTGCTTTTTATGTTTAGTACAGTGAGAGACTGAGTGCAGTTTGAGAGTGAGTTTTAAGTAGAAAATGACACAGATTGTCATTTTAATGGAATCAACTTGGGTGTTACAGTATTGACAGCAGAAATAAGGGTTGAAATTACTTTTTCACATAGAAAACAAATACAAGTGCAAAAGCACATTACTAGAAATTGAGTTTTGTTAGGTCTGTAAACATTGGTAATGACATGGGTAATGACAAATTGGAAGTGTGGCCATGAGAGTGCATAATGAGATGGAGCAAGGGACAAGCTCATTTGTGCAGGGGTAAGGCAGGGTACTGAGAGCCAGCATGCTGGAAAGGCATCTACAGCCAAACACACATAATTAGAAATACATCTGAAGGTCTTTATGGTAAAGTGATTTACCATAGGATTTCCATTAGGAAATCATGGTAAATTCTCTCCAACTTTGAATATGATTTCAAATGTGATTTTCTGATGTTCTATTCAAATACCGTCTGCCAATAAGTAGAATAGGGTTGAAGAGATTTAAATTACAAGTGAAGGGTTTATAGAAGCACTGTGGTGTGGCATCAATTCCTATGTCAGTGCAATATACTCACCCAATAAAATGTCACTTCTATGTTGAAAACTCAGTTGCCTTGGCTCGTTATACTTCTCTTTAGAAACAATGATAGCAAGCAAAATTGGGTTTAGTTCTACAGTTTAATTGCACACTAATTTTTTTTCAGGCTGTTACAAAACCCAGAAAAAATTATAGAAGTATTAAATATAGTAGACTATGAGAAGACGTGATCATGATAAATATCAACTTATCTTTCTTAATATATTTAACAACAATTTGCAGGATTTATGTACTTTTCCTGACATTTATTGTTTTAAACAACCTTATGAAGTTGGAATGTTGTCTTCATTTGGGTTGATAAGTTTCAGAAATTTAGATAACCCTCCCAAGCTTCTCTTCCATTGTGTTTTGGTATAAATTTATTCATGTAACCTAAACTGTTTACTATCATGTGACTAAGGAGGAAAAGAATAAGTAAAGCACATTCTCATGCCGATTGCATTCTATTAGGGGAAAAATATTGATTAAACATTCAAATATTTAGAACTGATATAAAATGTATTCCATTTATTTCATTTTTAAAATTACTCTCCTTATTTATACACAGAGTGAGAACTTCTAAAGTGAGAACTCCGGTAGAGATCTAATTACTTGGGTCTGAAAAAAGTCATTTATTTAATAGATGTGGAGAGGTATGTAGGACTGGCCCCTTTGGTAACTGCAACCAATTTTTTTGTTTTAATTATAAAATTAATGGGAATCCATTGACATTTAGATGTGATTTTTATTGCTCTATGTAGAAGAATAAGAGTGATTCACAAGAGTAAGTTTTGCATGCTCCTGAAAAACTGCAGGAGAAAATTCTGGCTTTAACTGCAGGAATGATGACAGAGTTGTGGGGTAGGGAGGGTGGCGAATTGCGCACTCACTATGATCGGCTAAGGAGAAAGGAGGAGTCCTGCCACCTTGCAGGTGTGTTGGTTGTACAACTGTAAGATCAGTCCCTGGAAGACAGCAGACCAGAGCTGTATTAGACTTAGGGGGAGAAAATTATAACATTAACTTTTCAACTGTTAATTTTGAGGTGCTTTTTAGAAAACTAAGTGGAGATATTAAACACAGTTGATTACAAGAGCTTCAATATCAGAAAGAGTTGTCAGTGGGAAATAAAAATGCAATGTGTTTCATCAATTTATATGTGGACCCTGAAATTGTTAAAAAAAAAAAAAAAGCAAACTGAAGCACAAAGCAATTATACAGAATTTATGTTAGTAAATGATGGTTCACACATTCTGCAACTGTGAGGTTTTTGGAACCTTGATGAAGGAATGCAAGGGGAAACGTTCATAGCACAAACACGAAAAGAAACCAAAAATACATTTGAATGCTTATGGTTCTACAGTATATCCCACTTGGTATATCCCATTTGAAAGCTCTTAGGAAAGTTTGTTCTCTGTTTATAACTGATTGAGCATAAGCTGTTTTTCTTCAATTAAGCTATGTTTCACTTACATTTGCGGCACATTCAAGATTGAGGCAATTTATGAGACACATTGCTTTGTTCAGGGAGTCTGGGCCTGCTCTTCTTTTAATCTATTTTTACTGAACTAGCATATTTTGTTAGAAAGAAAGCACAGAGGCCAAAAACAATTAAGGAAGCAGTCTTCACTGGTTGCAGTCTCTCCAATGTTTTAAGGCTAAGCACTTGTCATTACCCAATGCTAAAATTCAAGGCCAATCTGCTGACATATGTCACCTGGCTGACTGGAGCAGCCTTCTTGCTCTAAGTGTATATCCCCAGCTCTTACTTTGGACTGCTGCAACAAGATTGCCACAGACTAGTGCCTTAAACAATGAACATAAATTCCTCATGATTCTCTCAGTTAGGCACCTCAGGCTCAAGGTGCTGCGTAACTCAGTTCACACTGAGGGCCTGCTCCCTGGCAGACAGAGCGCTTCTTTCTGTAATCTTACCTGTTGGAGATACTATGTTTTCTCTTTGATTCTTCTTATAAAGTCAGTAATCCCACTCAGAGGACTCTGCCAGTGTTGTCTAATGACTTTCCGAAGACTTCTCTCAAGATACCATCAACTGGGTATTAAGATTCCAACAAATGAATTTTGGGGAGGAGGACTAAAAATGAGCAGTCTGAAAAACCCATATTTCCTCCACACATAGATACGTAGCATGGAACATCACTTGAGAGGGTTTAGGGAAATGAGGTCCTTAAGAAACGAAGGCTGGAATGGAAATGGGAAAAGGGCTCATGAGTGGAAAACATTCTTTTGTTTTGGTTATTCAAAGACAATTCATAATAGGGTTTGAAAGATGAGGCCAGCATCAGTTCAGTTCTTGACATTCAATAAAAACAAGAAGGAAAAACATACATTAGCCACACCTTTCTCTTTGAGTGGGGAAATGTCAGTATTAATGCCTAAATAGCATTTTTTTCCAATAACCAAATTAAATGCTGCTCTAGATCCCATTGATTAACCTCCAATTTTTTCCAGATATCCACTAACTTTTCTGCTAATATTTATCAAACTTAAATGTGTTAAAGAATATTGGAGGTACTTGTTAAAAGCACGGATTTCTGGGATCCATACCCCAGGTTCTGCTTCTGGTTGTGGGTGGGAAGGACTATGAACCTGCACGTGAACTTGCTGTGTGATCAGGGTAGGTGGTTCAACTTGTGGTGGGAGGAGTCAAAATGCTTTATCTGGCAGCACTCAAGGAAGTAAAAATTGTTCCTTGTTTTCAAGAAAATTAGGTAATTTCAATGTAAATGTGGTAATTAAATCTTCCTTTCAATATGTCTTATGGTCAAAAGCATAAAACTAATATTAAAAGAATATAATTAACATTACTATGTGAGTTGCTTTTCCAAACCTGTGTTAGATTTCCTTCTGGAAATTTATTTTGAAGTGTTCTATCATGATTTTCTGTTTGCTATTACATTATGTAGATATGGGATTATATCACTATATGATTTTTGTAGTTTTTAAATGTTAACACAAAATGATTTGGTGCCCCTTAATCAATGATTTTTTACATTATTGTACCTTTTGAGAGAAAGTAATTTATGATCTGTATTTGTTTTATTATAGGTTTCTAGTTTATTGTTATCTAAACTTCTCAAACATTTAAAAAATCCCATTAAGACCCGGGTGTGTTAGAAATACAGGTTAACAAAGACACGTTGGAGTCAAACGAAAGTGTGCATTTGATTATTTTTTCCAGTAAATTACTTGGTTACTGTACCACCTGAATCCAGGTCACGCTCCTTCTGAGGATCTGTCTGCACACGTCGGTGGAAGAAGCACTGTTTTCTGTCATGACACATCCAGATTGGAAGGTGATAGGATGAGAAACTTCAGACTAACTATACTTTCAATGTTACTCATTTGATGTTCCTTGGAAAATACTTCCATTTATAAAACAGAAATGAATTTCTTGTCCTCAAGAAACGATTTTCTTACCAGGGTGAAATCGATTTCCGGTTCTGAGAAATCTTCATTCAAATATTTCATGCGAGAACACAGCAAACTGATGAAAGATGAATGGATGTGGGTTTAGCTGGTGAGGGCAATGTGGGTGGCGGAGAAAAACTTTGAAGGATCTGGGATAAAAGTATTGAGAAATGAGAGAACTTGTAAAAGGACAGTAATTCTTACAGTCAGGGAGGAGAGTTAATAGAGCAAAGATTTTTTTAAAACAAATCCATTTTGATGAAAATCATCGTGTTACTTTCAGACACAGAAGATTGTTCTTTTTGGCTCCGTTCCATAAACTGGAAGAGGCCACAGGCTACAGCCTCATCTCAGGCAGAGAGGCTGGTCTTCGCCCACTGAGTGTTGGATGAGTTTGTCTGACATTAAATACCTTAAGTGAATAATCTGCACAGAGAGACACAGGTTCATCATGATCCAGAGATACACGGTTTCAACTAAGAGTCAAGGCAATGTATTTTCAAGGAGGGTATATTTAACCACCTGAAAATGTAATTACTAAATTGTAAATATATAACCACTGCATGTTCACTTCTAAACATGCAGTGTTGTCATAGATGTACTGATCTCTGATCCTGTCTCATCTGCTCCTTGAGTGTCACCCCAGCACCCAGCAGCCACAGAGCACACTCACGACTCACCCCTGTGCTGAGTTCCTGACTTCAGGGTGTTTCTTGCTCAGAGATCAGACAAAAATGAACCAAGTCAGTGGACGCTAACTACTCTCCAATGGCATTTTTGTTAGTCTGATTCTCTCTTTAGTTTTTATTTCTCAGGAAGCTTGACTGTTTTTCTTTCAGGTAATTGTGCAATAGGGACTTGTAATTACTTTTCAAATCCAGAAAAGAAAGCTAAAATAAAAGCAGTATTAGTACGGTTTATTATATAAAATATAACAAATATTACATAATATATGTGTTGAATGTCATGTTAATATAAGTTTATCTTCTTGAATTAAGGAGAGGGAGTAACTTCTTAAAGCAGTTTTAAAATAATTTTCATGGTGTAATTTAATTAGTTTAGGAATAGTGAAAATTCCAAAAGTTAAATCACACATAAGCTCAAAAGAACACTTCATATTTTCTCTGGTAATGCCTGATGTCTACTCTCGGCTATAAAGCTATAAGGCAAAGTCTCTATGTCTGTATTTTTAAAAATACGTTGAATCGCTGGCCTCAGAGCTCCAACCATGGGGGGAATTGCAGGGATTGTGGCTTGATCGCAGAGTGCATGTGTTAGAGCTGGGCCTCTTCAGTAACTAAGACAGAGGAGCACACGTCCTACTCCGATGCGCATGGTGGATATGGCCTTGGGGCCTGCAGAAGCCATCTGGTACCTTAGTACAGAAAGGAGTGCAGATCAAACCGATCAAGCGTTGTTAGCAAATATCTGGGCGAACGGAGATTCTAACGTGGACTACGTCAGCCGAAGAACTTTGGGAGCATTTCCGCATCCTTGGTTTGGTGAGATCAATTGCCTTCCAGAACTCTCAAAACCACCTAAGCAGAACCCTTGGAGCAGTCTCCACATCAGGGACATGGGGATGGCATTGAGTGGCCATGCCCTATTCCTGGACAATGAGGCAGTTGGGAGGTTGGGCACAGTGTCTGTCCTTGTCTTCCCTTGTTTCCCCAAGATAGAGGAGCAAGAAAAACATTGGAAACAATGATCTCACCCACTTTCCTCTAATTCTTGACCCTCCCCATCCTAATTAACTATGCAAACATTATCAAAACTAAAAAAAAAAATTAAAAAATTTGAAAAGCAATACTCAGAAAAAATGTTGCAATATATATTATAGTAGAGCATATATTAATAGTTAATTAGACAGTTAAGTAACATTGTGTAAGTCTTTTATCTTCTGGTCAGATTATTTTATTCACCAAAAATAACCACCCAAAACAAAAAAAAACCCAAACTTTGTCAGTTAGGCATTTTTTCAAATTGTTTGATTTTACCAATTCTTTTTTGTTCTTGGTGTGATAAATATTTTAGAATTATGAATTTAAAGTAGCACATATGAGATTTTGAAATATAGTAAATTAAATTTATGAAGAATATTAATGCTTTTATGAGATTCTCCTAAAGGAAATTAAGGCGCAGAATGATTGACACCCTGGTGGTACACACTAATGATCTCTGACGTCAATCTACTTCTACTGGGATCAAATTCTGTACCTCTCTATCTCTGTACCATGGTATCCACAAAAAAATTTTATGGGAAATCAAGTGCTCAGTAATCGCTTTTCACATGACACTTACGCAATTTCACATTTATATGCAATAGGAGAATTACACCTGTTGTCAGGTGTTTACAATATGTTGCACGGAGCCGAGAATAACACACGTGGACCCTGACTGATGGTCAAAGCCAAAGTTTATTAGGGGCATCAGACTTTATACTCTTGAGAGTCCGTCTGGGGTAGGGGAGGAAGTATCGAGCTCATAAACAAAACCATCAACTGTTTTCGCACTCTAGATTGGAATTCCTATTGTCTTTACATCGCGCTAGGTGTTCTCATTTGCATGCTGTTTACTCGACCCGTGGGAACTATCTCCCAACAGGTATGCAAAGATAGCCATTTGGTTGTTTCCATGCAAATACTGCCCAATGAACTGCAATCTTGTGCTGCTGGATTTCCAGGCTCACAATGTCCTCCTACAGCAGATGAAATGAATGGTATAGACAATGCAGGTAAAACAATGGACTCCCCCTCTGTCACTTACCTCCCTCTGCATTGACTTCCATTCCAGGCCTGTTTTTGGAGGTTTGTTGACTCTGAATGAGCCTTTTGTTAAAACAGGAAGAAATTCTTTGATCCCTGAAAATATGTTATCAGGAGCAATTCTTTTTATTATTTTTTTTTCAGAACTGTTTGCCCCTTAAAGATGGACAAATTGAGATAGATTTTTAAACTTTTAAAAAGATGTATTTATTTATTTGAGTTACAGAGAGTGCGATGGAGACAATGACAAAGAGAGACATCCTTGATCTGCTGGTTTGCTGCCCCAGTGGCTGCAGCTGCTGGAACTGGGCCTTTCCGAAGTCAGACGGCAGAACCTCTGCATGGTTCCCATGTGGGTGCAGGGTGCAGTGTTGGCCTTATCTGAGCCTGATGTTAACAGTTTTATAAGGCAAGTTTTCTGATAAATGCTTACTCACTGTTTCTAAATGTCAGTGTTTATTTTGGGTGTACAGCTTTGGAGATCATAGAGAAAGTTTGTGGATGTTGAGAAATCATTTACATCTTTCGAATTTTCTTTATAAACTTCTTTTTTTGGTTGTTTTATTAGCTGTTAGGTGGCAAAATTGACTGTTGTTTAAGTGGAATTCAGTGGTCTGGGTCTGTAAGTAAATTTGGAATAGGATGATAGTTCTAGATTTGGGTTCTAAGACTACAAAATAAACTGTGTTTTGTCCCATTTAAACAATGAGCACAGTGGTAATTTTAC
This sequence comes from Ochotona curzoniae, assembly GCF_017591425.1. Classification (NCBI taxonomy): domain Eukaryota; kingdom Metazoa; phylum Chordata; class Mammalia; order Lagomorpha; family Ochotonidae; genus Ochotona; species Ochotona curzoniae. Next base: position 50,472,497 of record NW_024466502.1, on the reverse strand, counting down.
GAAAGCAAAGGAAAGCAGAAAGCAATGCAATCTCTGAGCTTAGTGAATATATGAAGAAGGCTTTTAGCTGACAGATTCCCCTGGACAGAAGTCCTCACATGAAGTGGAAGCATTTTTTTTCTTGCATGAAGTCTTTTGAAAAACACATGAATTATCATATTTTGAGGATCTTGTAGTGAATATATTTTCACAAAAATTTCTGCCAAGAACGTTTGCATATATCATGCACATACACAGTGCGCTTGAAATCAAGCCCAGCACAAAGTCATTTCCCAGTGGATATGGTTGCTCAAGCTTACTCTGGATCAGACAGTTGTGGGAGTCCTTAGAAAACTTGCATTTTTGTTAACAGAATTGTTAAACAAACTTATCGTTCTGTTCACGGAGTGAAATGATTTCTGGGTAATCTAACATCAAATTCGACAGAATTTTAACTTTATACAAAGCTCCCAGTGGCAGCCACAGAATTCCTCTTCTCCCCATAATTAGAACCAAGTACTCAATCTTATTATGGTTTGGCATTGTAATTAATAAACTCTTTTCAGCTTGCTCTTATAAACTGTGTTGCTGTGTGAATGTGATCTGTTCTTATGTAGTCCAAATTCATCCATCTGTAAAATGTGCAAATTAATATTCTTCCTGCTCAAGACTTTTAAAAGACTTTTGCATGTAATGAAGTAGTGATACATGTTAATTCAGCGAATGATAATAAAATGGTCTAAAATAATTCATTAAATCTTTAAGCCTTTTGTTTTCAAGTTTGTGAGAACCACATGTGATGTTACCAACACATACAATTTGTTCAGAGCAGTCAATGGTTTGCAAATGACAGACAACACTACCCAGTAAAGTATGTCTCTCTCTCTCTCTCTCTCTCTTTCTATATATATATATTAAACTATGTATTAAACTAAGTCCAAGGTTTTATTTATAACTTTCCAAATCAATGTTTTCTTTTTAAATTTAGGATTTAATAAGCAACAAATATGCTTTCACTTGTTAGTGTACTGTTGACCTTTCCAAAAAGTCAGAAATTTAAGGAAAGTATCTGAAAGTGTAAATTAGTAATTATCACTTTGAGATTCTAGACTTGCTTGGGCAACAAATTCAATTTAAAGTAAAGTGAAGGGAGAAATCGAGAGGTTGATTGCCTTTTAAAACAGAAAATCAACATGGCTTGTTCAAGTTTCCAAATTGCTTTTGGTACTTTAGTGGCTCAAAGAACAAACAATATTATTTACCTCTGTAAATCAGAAAAGCCTTAGTGATTTTCACTTTGTTTCACTGTGATGAAGTGACTTGATTGAAAAACTATGTTCCTGCTTAGGACTTGAGTCATAGACCCTTGGAGAGCTGAGCTTGTGTCCAACACCATTGATAGCCTCCTTCCTTTAACTGCTTGACATTCCGTGTTGGTTGAGTGAATTACAGAGTGGGATCTGAACTTTCTTTAAATATCAGATTTTATTGTTAAACTTTAACTAAAATGCTTCAAAACTATGTGCATTATATATACATATATGTAACTTAAGTATGCTAAAAATAAGCAAAAAATTAACTGAAGACTTAAAAATGAATCATAGCATCAGTTACTGAGAAAATTTAGAACCAGCAAAAATTAGAATAAAAATCTACCATCTGTCTGGCTTGTGCAAAAGCCAATCCCTCCAGCATTTCTTGGTAAGTAAGATTTACATCTGCTATGAATAGATGATTGTGAAATGGTTGTGTTTTGGGAGGTGGTGATTGTCTCTAGAAACCATTGCGGCAATTACAGATAATAAATATTATCCAGTGTAATTCATAATCTGTTCAAACTGTTTTATGCAAATATATTTTTGTATAGCAGTGAAATGATTTTCTTGCCATAGTTACAGATAATGCATTGGGTATTTTATTCAGACAGAATTCTTGTTCCTTCTTGAAAAAAAGAAATACTTTTTTTTTGTAGTTATAACTATTAGTATCTTTACATTCAAGAAATCTGTTCTAAATGACAAGTGATAAATCCGTAGTTTCAGAATTTTCAAATATCTGCAACCCACATTGAAAATTCTTAACTTCAATCTCAAAGCAGGGTTCAGATCTTCATTTCTCCATACTCACCTATCTGTTCTCCAGCAAAATGAGAAAATAGTGTGACTATACTTCCATTTTGCATTGCCTCCTGTTTTTCTTATGTCCTGTAACCTGATCCTGTCGAGAGGTGACAGATCACATCCCCTCTTCTCATCATTTATGACTGTCACCTCCTGCCAAATCTACCTCTGCTTTGTGCCCACAGCAGGCTGACTCCCAGTGCACACCCACCTCTCTGTTCAAGGGTGAGGGAGTCTCTTATTTTTTTTTAAGATTTATTTATTTCTATTGCAAAGTCAGACATACAGAAAGGAGGAGAGACAGGAAGATCTTTAGTCCATTCTTTCGCTCCCCAAGCGGCCGCAACAGCCTGAGCTGAGCCAAAGCCAGGAGCCAGGAACTTCTTCCAGATCTCCCACGTGGGTGCAGGGTCTCAAGGCTTTGGGCCGTCTTCAACTGCTTTCCCAGGCCACAAGCAGGGAGCTGGTTGGGAAGAGGGGCTGCTGGGATTAGGACTGGTGCCCATATGGGATCCCGGCAGATATAAAGTGAGAACTTTAGAAGCTAGGCCACCACGCTGAGCCTGAGTCTTATTTTTTGAACAAGTTTTCCAGATGAAACTTACTAGTGTTATTATCTGTGCTCATTCTCTTTAACCGTTTCTCACAGAGCCCCCTGTTCTACAAAAGGGTCACCTGGGTGCTTTCTTGATAACTGGCTTTTCTGATAGGATACAATTTCCATTTATCACCCTCAGGATGTTGACTTCTTTCCAGTCCTGGAAATATAGTTCAAGGTTTCTTTTCCAAGAAATCTTCCCAAACTTGTCCATCTTGGGGTAATTCATCTTTCCTTTCCTAAATACTAGAAAGATTATTGTCTCTGCTCTTACTGATAACTAATGTATCAGGGGTACGACAGATGGAGCTTCTGCCATGCAGTTCCACCCTGGATGCTTTGCACAGATGACAATGGTAGAAATAGGGAGTTAGCGAAATCCACTTGTTCATATTGCATGATGGTCAAAGTAGTTAGTTTTGTGTTTAAAACCATGTTACCTAGTATGAAACTTCATACCTTTGAAAAAATATTTTAGAAGGAGGCTGGATTTGAGAGGGAGAGAGTGAGAGGGAGGGAGGGATTCTATATTTTGGTCCACACTGCAGATATCTGCATTAGCAGATTCTGTGTCAGTCAAATTTATAGCTGGAAACTCAATACAGGTTTTCCATGCAGGTGGCAGGAACCGAATTCCTTGAGCTCCCACCATTGTCTCACAAAGTCCACATAAGCAGCAAGCTTGAATCAGGAGCCACAGGCAGGCATTGAACCCAGACACTGTGATATGAAATACAGGTATCCTAACTGTGAGATTAAACTCCTGCCCATCATACACCTTTTTTTAGATCAGTAGAAAATAGTTTTGATCAAAGGACTGTACATTTTCTTTCCAAATATCTTACTTTCTAGTAGGAAATGACACTGTGATTCATTTTACTACAGGTAACATATGACAAAATATTTACAGAAAATTATTAAAAATAACTTGAACACAAAAGGGAAGATGAGATGCACTGATTTTCTGGGAGTCTCTGTGCCCACAGCACAAAAAAGTCAGAAGAAACACCTAAGATTCCCCTGTCACAGCAGCCCTTCCATCTCTTTCATGAAAGCTTCATAAACAACATTCCTAGTTTGTGTGGTCACAGGAGCAGCAGGACCAGACTTGGGGACTGCTTTGGCAAGAGGCACAGCAACATCCTCCTCCTGGCTCGGCAAGGGAGCTGGTGGGAAAAGCCCAGGTGGGGCAGGTCCAAATGGAGGCACCAAAGGTGGGCCTGTTCATGCCAGGACAAGGTGTAAGGGTGCCAGGAGGCGCAGGTAGAGGTCTAGCCTTGGTGGGGACGTCAATGGGGCAGAGGGACAGGAGTAAGACCTTGGGTGTGCACCTGGAAGTAAATGTCAGGGCCAAGGCTCTTGGATTCCTGGTATTACGGGTGGCCTCAGGAATGGTGGAGCCCCTAGAGGTGGACTGGAAGGAAGGCAGGTAGGTGATCCAGAAGGTTGTAAAGGCAGAACAGGTGGTGGTCCAAGAGGAGGGGGTGCTGGCATGGGAGGGGCTTGTATCTGAGAGCAAGGACCAGACTGGGGATGAGCCTGCTGCTGCGAAGATGCACATGTGCCATCAGGATTGGAATCTTCTTGATACTGTTCTTATGATGGCTTTCCTGTTGCTGAATCATCAGAATCATCGTTATCATCCTCTGAAAATTCCTCCACTTCTCTTCCCTTCTCAGGGATTTCTGACCTGACATTTGGAGCATCATGGCTTGAAGAGGCATCAAGCCCTTCATGTTCTTTTTTCCTTGGTTTTCTAGGCAAATAAGAAAGTTGTACACTTAGATTGGAACTTTTTCTTCATTGTTGCCTCGTTCACTGTCATGATGCACACATTCATCCCCCGCTCCATCTGATCTGTCAATGTCACTGTGGTCATTTTTATCTTGACCAATGTCTTCAGGATAGCCATTGTCTTCACCTATGTTGGAAACATCATCCTATTCATGACCCCTCTGAACATGTGCAGGACTATACAGCCTGTCTTCTCATCTACGATGGGGAAGATCCAGGGCAAAGCTCACTTTGCTGCCTCACACCTGTAAGACCCAAGGCAATGGTGGACACAAGGGAAGGGTCAGGAGCTTTTCTACAGTGGGCAAACTTGGAACACCAAGAGGAATTATAGAAACTCTTCAGGTTGGAAGTCCATGGGCTGAAGTTTTCCTAAAGATGAAGCAGGCAGAATAGGTGGTGGTCCAAGAGGTGGGGGTGCTGGCATGGCAGGGTTTTGTAGGGATGCCTGGAGGTGCCTTGGTGGGAGTCCCCAAGGTGAAGGGACAGGAGAAAGACCTGGAGGTAAGACCTGGTGGTAAAGACCTGGTGGTAAACGTTGGGGTAAAGGCCCTCGGGGTCCTGGCATTCCAGGTGGTCTCGGAAATGGAGGAGTCCTGGAGGTGGGCTGGGAGGAAGGCAGGTAGGTGGGTCAGAAGTTTGTAAAGGCAGAGCAGGTGGTGTTCCAAGAGGAGGGAGTGCAGATTTATTTTTTGAACTCTTTCTGTGGGGCCTCCATTGGTCACACTTTCTATCTGCTTTCAAGTCCCCGTTCACAGGCAAACTTGGTCCAATGAGCCATTATTCATACATGTGGATTGCTGACTAATGGTCAATAGCTACATCATACATTTTTTGTTTATAACTTTAATAGATCAACCTAGATATTACAAATTGGGCACAAAGAGCATGTCTTTGATTATGAATTCCCACTTATCATTTGTGGGGGAATTCATATTTAATGGACAATGATAGATATATGCTTCTAGTAATGATGGTGATTTTTTTTGTCCAAATAAATGATAAATAAGTAAGCCAGTGATAGAACTATAAAAGCAGATGCTAAAGTTCTCAGGCACATATGCATGGTGGATTCTTTCACATGGATGGAATACTGTCTTCACTGGATGTAAGTAGTTTGTATTCTCCTGACTCTTTAAAAATTCTTTTCAACATTATTTGTTAATTAAAATGTAACACAAAACTAAAACACATAATTTTGGTGCCCTAGTATTAATGATTAAATACCCCCAATTGTATAGATAGTTACTGATTCATTACAAAAATGACCTCTCAATTCCAGTCATAGAACTAATTGTTGGGCCTGGCACGGTGGCCTAGTGGTTAAAGTCCTCGCCTTGAACATGCTGAGATCCCATATGGGTGCCGGTTCTAGTCCCAGCAGCTCCACTTTCCATCCAGCTCCCTGTTATGGCCTGCGAAAACAGTCGAGGACGGCCCAAGACCTTGGGACCCTGTGCCTGAGTGGGAGACCTGGAGGAAGTTCCTGGCTCCTGGCTCCGGATCAGTGCAGCTTTGGCCGTTGTAGTCATTGGGGAGTGAATCATCAGACGGAAGATCTTCCCTTGTGTCTCTCCTCCTTTCTGTATATTTGACATTGTGATAAAAATAAAATAAATCTTAAAAAAAGAACTAATTGTTAAAGGGATTGTTGGATTATAAAAAAATTGTGTGTTTGTAGTCTAGATCACATAAGAAAAACTGAGACTTAAAACTTCTCCTGAGAGATGATCCTATTGCAAATATTGAAGAAAAACTTGCGTTGTGTAGACATTCTACATAACTTTTTACAGAATTCTCTCCACTGAGTCTAAAGGAGAATGTTAGTGTGCTTTGAGTGGGAGATTATTTTCAGATTGTGATTATTTCTATGATTAATTCTTAACAAACTTCTCAAAAATTAAAGCCTCTAAGAATTGTTGGTTAGAGTATGTGACTGAATGTAAAAAATGAATATGAAGATTGGCCAGTATGCTAGACACTGTAAACAGGATTCAAAGGAGTTTTTAAAGTTGCCTTTTTCATAAGTTTATTTCCATTCAATCACAAGTAACCCATCTTAGGTAATGTTAGTAAGATGAATGCAACTTGATCATCAGAGGTAAGAAACTAGTGGGTCCATAAAGTTACTAAAACTTTCCACATTTTTTTTTTGGTTAACACAGGATAAGTTTCTGTGAAAAATGAGTCTTCAGCCATGGTTGAAGATGCTGGAAAAACAGACTCTTGAAAACCTAGACAATTCTGGAGAAATCATTAACCCACTGTAATTTTGGTCAGATTCAAGACAAACTGAGAATATCATTCTGTCCAAAACATAGATCTGGGCTGTCTGACATGTACTGGCAAGGATGGGGGTTTCTCTCTTGGAGCTACAACTTAGCTAGATCTTGATTCTAAACAATCCATTACTCAAGAGCAAGAGCAAGGATTTTTGTTTGAATTACGGATCACATCTGATGTTATTGCTTGACTACCACCTCAGTGAACTTATGTTTAACATACTCATATTAACACATTCATTCATTCATTCAATTGATCCTTTTAAAAGTATTCATTTATTCATTAAAAAAGACAGAATTAAAAGAGAATTTAAAAAGACAGAGAGAGAGGGAGAGAGAGAGAAAGATGGCTGGAGCTAGGCCAGTTCAAACCCAGGAAACAGAAATTTCTTCTGGGTCTTCCACATGGATACATGGATATAGGGACTCAAGGATGTGGGCCATCCTCCTCTGCTTTCCAAGCAAATTCTTTTTTTTTTTTTTTGTCATGGTCATTGATTTTTTTGTTAATTAAAAAATTTTTTTGGTGATTTTTACATAAATGATTAGGGGGTAAAGAGCCAAGGCCTACAGGAAAGTGTGTGAGACCATAGTTTCCATATTCTCTTTTTGGTCCTTCCTATGTCTGGGAAAAGAGGGTGCAAAGGGTCAAGGGCTACAGGAAAGTGGGTGAGACTGCTGCTTCCACATTCTGTTTTGTTTTCTTCCTGCCTCTGGGGGAACTGGGGAGAGAGAAGGGGAGAAGCCATCCCAGCCTCTGTGCTGTGAGAAGGAGACCAGCCACCTGACGCCATCCCAGAGTGCCTGAGATGGGGCAAGCTCCAAGGGTTCTGCTCAAGAGGTATTGATGGTTCCACAGTTCTGAATTACTGCCAGCTTTGCCACTCCAAGCACGATGAAATCTTTCCAGAATCCATTGGCTGACATAGTTCACCTTTCAGTCTCCGTTTGCCCAGATATTTACTGCCAACACTTGGTTGCAGTAGTTGATCAATTTGTTCCATCCTCTGTCCTCTATTACGGTATCAGATATCTTGAGCAAGCTTCAACGCACTGCCGTAATCCCCATGTGCACTGGGATATGCTGTCCATTGCTCCGTCTAAGCCACTGAGGAGGCTCAGCTCTGACACACGCACTCCACGGTGAGATCATGGAACCTGCAATTCTCTCCATGATTGAGTTCTGAATCCAGTGATTCAGTTGGGGAGAATCCTCACAAAAAACTTACTTCATTTGAGGTATTCCCAGACCTGATTCTTGTGTGGGCTTGCCAATATAGGGTATGGCACTGTCTATTGCACACACTGCTAGTTGCAATTGCTGGGTCAGTTCTGTCTCCAGCCCTGCCTTCTATGCAACTTATGGAGTGTTGGAGCCCCACCTGATCCTGCCTACTGCACACTCGGCCCTCACGCAAATCAGTGGGAGCTGCAACCTACTCGGAGCAACCCGCAATAACCCCCACCAGGCCCACCCCTTGCCCTGGTTCCTGAGCTTGCTGGTTTGTAGACTGGTCCAGTCAATCCCCAATCCCATTCAGCTCTCATACATGTCAATAGGCACTGATGGCCCAGTTCAACCTAACCAGCCCCACTATCGAGCCCACACTGTCGGGGGCTGTCACTTTCTTTCTAGCCATGCCTGCTCCCATTCTGGTTATCATGCTCACCAGTCAGAGTGGCAACTCAAGATGCAGATGCCACTATTTCCCTAATGGGTCCTCTCCCACTCCTGGACTTTGCACTCTCCAGGTGGTTCTGCAGTGTAACTTGTCAGAATTTACCCCCTGTGCCAGCATCTGCCAGCTGATGCTGCAGCAAAGCCCAACCAACCCACACTCTGGCTTGTGTATGCACCAGTAGAAGTAGTCAACCCAGCCTGGCTTTCCCCTGATCCAGCTCACATGCAGGTCAACAGGTTTTGTGTCCCTGCTTGGACTGGTCTGCCCCATCCTAGCTCTCGTGCTCTCCAGTGAGAGTGGTGGTCCAGCAGCGGATTTCCACACAGCCCCCCCCCCCCACCTACTGGATTTGCACCCACCCTCCCTGGTTTCATGTGTGCTAGTTGGGTTCTGTGGCCCAATCTGGCATGGCCCACCTCGCCTTGGCATTTGCCAGTGGGTACCATAGCCTGGCCAGGCCCAGCCTACCTTCAATTCCAGCTCATGCTGGTGGGGGATATAGCCTAGCCCAGCCCAGCTGTCCTCCAGTCCTGGACCTCATGTGAACTGGCTTGTATTATGGCCTAAACCGGCTTGATCCACACTCCATTCTGGCCCTCAGATTCACCAGCAGGTGATATGAACTGGCCCAGCATGGTCCGCGCCTCACCTGAGCCAAATGTATTCTGGTGGGTACCATTATCTGTTCAGGTCTGGGCTGCTCCCTATCATGATTCTTGTGTTCACCTGCAGGGACAATGTACCAACAGAGGAGTTTTCCAAACTCCTCCATCAGAGCCTCTCCCAGTGCCAGATCTCATGCCCACCGGTAGGTTCATGGACCAGCCATACTTAGACCACCTCCTGTCCTAGCAGGAATAGTGGCCTTTCTTGACTGGCCCTCACTGATTCCAGTTTTTACCATTGGGTGTTATATAGCCCATCCAAGCCTGACCCATACCCAGACACAGCTCACTCATGGCTCAGCAGGGGTAGACACTAGCCTGCCCTATGCCCACTCTGGGTCTAATGAGCATCAATGAGTGTTAAAGTTTAGCCCAATCTGGCACACCACAGATCCAGTCCAAATTGTCCATATTTGTGCCGAGGGATGCTGCAGTCATGTCCAGAACAGATAGTGATGCCCACTCCAGTCCTTGCACTTATCCGGTGGGAACCACAACCCAACCAGGGCATCCATTTAGCTTGCCAACAAGGCCTGTTCCCAAACATAGATCTTGCATATGACACTGGTTGCTCTGACCCAGCTGATGTAGTCACTCACCTGTCTTGGCTTTTGTCTTGAATGCTGTGGCCTGGCCTATCCCAGCCTGACCCTAGTCCCAACTCTTGCTGGTGGTTGCTGGCACCTGGCCCTACTTAGTCTGTTCCTGTTATTGGCTCACTTAAATTGGCAAGTGTGACAACATAGCCCTGCATGACCTGCATTTTATCTTGGTTTCTGCATTCACCAGTGGGCTAAGGTTTGCTCAGCCCTGCCTGGTCTGTCCCCTTCCAAAACCAACCCATACACTTGCCAACCAATGGAGCTACCTTGCCCAACTTGCCTGACCCTCAGGTCTGAACTACATGTTCATCAGTGGGAGCTATGACCCCGTAGGGGAGTTACCCAGGTCCCCCAACCCGGCCCACTCCCAGACCCAGTTCTCACACGTGCTAGCAGGTGCTAGGCCCTTGCCTGGAATAGACTGCTCTTCCAGCTTGGCTTTTTTATGAGCTGGTGGATGTTGTGGCTCAGCCCACCCCACACCCTGTTTTAAGATGCAAATGTGGGTGCTACAACCTGGACCTGCCCAGCCTCTTCTCGGTCCCAGTACCTGTGAGTGTTAGCAGGTTCTATGATCATACCTAGTTCAGTCCACCACCACCCAACCCTTGAGCTAACCAGAGGAGTCTGTATTTCCACAGGATTGGGCCCACATATCCCTTGTGGAATCTACCCCCGGACTTGGTTCTCTTGCATGCTGGTTAGTGTCATGGCTCTGCCTAATGTGACCTGTTCCTTGTTCTGACACTCAGTCAGGTACTGGGATCTAGTTTTGCCAGACAGGCCAATAGCTCTAGCTTTTGCGTGGACTGGTGTGTGGTGGTCAGTGATGTTTTGCACTTAAAAGCCCATCTCGGGACTCCCATGTGGACTGATAATCAGTCTGACCCATAAAGATCTTCCAATCTCTACCCTTCAAACCACCAGGTCTCAGTCCCCTCACTTACCTGCAAGTACAGTAGCCTTGTTTTAGGGTGTCTCTCAGGATTCATTCCTCACCTACACATATGGTGGCCTTATCCATGGATGTCCTTAGGCAGTAGTAATTCCTGAACCCCAAGTCCCCAGAGCTCATCAGTGGGCAGCCAGGGACAGACTCTGGTGCTGTTTTGAGTTCTGGTTGCTAGACTTCTTGTCCATCTTTCTGCTAATGTGCCCGAGGAAGCAGAAGATGATGGCCCAAGTGCTTGGGAGACTCGGATGTAGCTAACTGTTGATTTGTGGCTTGGCCTGGCCCAACATTGTTCATTGTGGCCATTTGGGGAATGGACCACAATGTTGGAGAATTCTCTCTCTCTCCAACCTCTCCCACTTAACTCTGCCTTTTAAATAAATAAAATCAATCTTTAAAAAGAAAAAGTTCATTTTTGAGTGCATTAAGTTTGGACATATGCACAGACGTACGTAAAAGGAAGATTTGTGGATCTGGAGTTGTAATGTATCAGGTCATGCTGCTGACTGTTACACTGGCATCCCAAAACATAATGCACATTTGAGTTTGGGTTGCTTTGCTTCCTTCTCAACATCTTGGTAATAGAATCAAAAAATTAAGTGGAGGTGGTCAAAGTTCCTTGGTCCCTGTGACAAGCCCCTGGCTGTGGGAGATTTTTATGGAGTTTCAGACCTTTGCTTCATCCTGGTCCAGCCCCCATTTTTTATACTCATCTATCAAGTGAACCAGTGGATGAAATATCTCTTTCTCTGAATCTTTTTTCTCTTCATCACTTTTCCTTCTAAATAGTATAGAACAAATCTTTTAAAATCCAACAGAAATGTTTGCGTGGGTAGTTAGATGTATAATTGTGAAGATTCAAGAAAAGTATCCACCTGGAGTGGGAGCAGTGTGTGTTCAGGCTGTGCCTAAGGCTGGGGGGCTAGCTTAGGTCTCTGGAAGGCTCACAGACCATGAAATTAGGATGACAAAAGTTTGTGAGTAAAATAAAAATGCAGGAGAAGGTGTTTTTATCTCACATTATTTGCAAATTATTTTGTATAAAATCAGAAATTCATTTGTTCTAACTCACAGTTACATATTCATTATTAGATATGTATTTAGTGTTCATCATGCACAAATCAGCTATTAAGAATGCAATGAGGAACAAGAGTCATGCTTGTGTGAATGATTTTGTACTATAAAGTCCATCTATAGTGCAATTAAAAGATCCAAGTCCACTATGATAGCAATGTAAATTTTAATATATTTATTTCACCCATATTACCTGTCTTTTAACTTATGCATCTTTACAGGGTAATGGCAAATACTGTGATGCTGAAATTATCTAATGTATGCCTCTAAATGCTTGTTTTGACTATAAAACAGTGATTACCTGAATAGAAATCATATTTGAGAATAAATATGTTAAGGCTGTGAGTACAGCTCAGTATTTTTGAAAAATCAACTATCTTCAAATAACAGGAAATAGGATATATTTTATTTTAGTCTTCCAGACTCAGAATGCTGAAGGTTCAAGGAAAACTTGGCTTTGTAATACTTGGCTAATTGTCTTTATGAAATAAATTTTGGAGAAAATAGAACTAATTAATTATAGTTCAGGCCAAGAGTGACTGAAAAGAAATTAATTGCATTTTTATCTTTCCATTTAGTTTATAAGTATGGTTTTATAACTCATGAGACAAGGTAGGCCTTATTAAATCTAATGGGATGAAGAAATTTGAACTTCTAAGGAGAAGGAGTTTTAGGGATGGAGCAGGAGGTAAGATGAAGGCATATTGATGGCAATGTTTATTTGCAGTGCATAAACCTGTCATAATCTGTTTGTGACTGATCCAGAGCCTGGCCCTTTTCTCCTGTAACAAGGTTGTTTCCTGAGGGACAGCCAAGCCTGCGGCCAGAGCGCTGCCAGCCAGACAGGCTTTTCCTGGCCTGGAGAGGCCATCATCCAGTCCAGGCCAGAGAGTGAGACATTAATGAGTTTCTATTTGAAAGGTTGTAAAATTACTGGAAAGAGAAATTGGACAAATGCTCTGATCTTTTCTAGACATTTACAAATCTGAAGATCAAGTTGATACATTTTTTTTCTATCCCATAGAACCCATTGGACAGGTTAGAACATATTTCCATATGATTTTTGATTTAAGCTCAATACACAGAACGCTTTACAATTAGCCCACAAGGTCCCTGTTTATTTAACAATTTGGTTTTTAATACAATTTCATACTGTGTGATGGTGTTCGTGCTGGGTGTAGATAAATTAACTAGGGTTAAATGTCCTCAGGAGACCTATGTTCTCCTGTGGGGAGGCAGACATTAAGAAAATAGTCTCTCAAATGATTGATTATAATATGAAACCAAGAACATGCAACAATAACTGGAAAAGCTCTCAGTTTTTGCAATTAAGCTATTGCTAACCTGTTGGAAACAGAAGGTCCAGTTTCAGAAAAACGTGTGACCTAGAAAACACGTTTACTTTGGAATGAGAGGCGCTTGGATGTTTGCTTCCTAATGCCTGGCTGACCTATGACTCAATTCTGGCAACTCCTTTCTATTTGTCTTTTGGTATACTGTATGTCTAGTGGCCCTTGCCTGTTACTGTACTGAGAGGTTACTGTTCTCTAAATGGTCACATAAGACACAGATAAATCTCATATCCTGCCGTTGAAGCTGGTGTGAAGAGGAAACGTTACTGCCAGCAATCTCAAGTTCCAACCACAATGGATTTCCTGTGTTTTCCTATGCTCTCATGTGCCTAGGTTGAGGGCATTGGGTGATGTTTCCTTAATTAAAAAAATAAGTGTTTGTTCTCATAAATAAAAACACTTTTTATTGCTCTGTTACAACTGGTGTCATTCAATGTGAGCTTGTATAGGGAGAACCTATACAAGTATATGGTGGGGCTGCTGGATTTTATAAACTCCTTACTCTGTTCTGCGCACCTTCTCCCACAGATTTAATCCTAATCAATCATGACTTCTAACCTCGGGGAATATTATTTCTTATCCCTTTAAAGCTCTGGAATGACCAAAAGTTACCCTAGTAAGATCAGACTAGTGCAAACATGAGGGAAACAATCAAAGAAACGTTTTAAACCAGTCCGCACTCCAGGACTCTGCAGCATGTGTTCTTAACAGAATGAGGGTCCAATGGATTCCTGGCCTTCGCTGAGTAGTTTTTGTTTGAGAGCAATTAAAAGTTCATTTGAAAAGAAAAGCAATGGATCCAGAGAAAGTGATTTACAAGAAGGATTCTTTTGAATCTCACTTGTAGTTTGTTATGATGACTGTAGGGCAGAGGGCATCTTTGGACCTTATAAGTTCATTGAACAAGTTGGATACCTGTTGCCAAAAGATAGCACTATTGTTCTTTCTCATAGCTCCCCTCTAGACTCTCTTTGTCAAACAGTTCTTTCATTGCCTGCCTCTTGTTCAGCCAGTAGGATATTTCAGGTTACTCCTAAACTGTGAGAAGTCCATGTCAGTGTCATCACAACGTGCCCCACTCTTGAGCGTTTGCAGATTCCTCTCTTCTGCAAAGCAGGTGCATTTCAGGCTGTGATTCAAGGAAGGCAATATCACCACTGTCTTTTCTGTCTTTCCAAATTCTTTCTACTCATTGTTCTGTAGGGTTGTGGCTCTTCTGTGTTCAGACAGGAGTGAGAAGAGATATAATACATAAAAAGATCTTGTTGACCTATATCTGATGTCTACTGCAAGTTATTGGTTCAAAATGATGGTGATTTTTGTTGTTATTGTTGTTGCTAAGGAGTATGTGTTACTGTTTGAAAGACCTTCCCTAAGTTCCTCAGTGCATCCTCCTTGTTTGGAATCCTCATTTAACCACAGAGAACATCAGACAGCCTTGAAAGTACCGGCCATTCCTAGAATGCAAGGCTTTCCTTGCAATGGTGCCTTACAGCAACTGAATAATGCAGTCTGTATCTTGCCGGAAAGACCAATCCTAGTATAAACAAGCCTGAAATTTTACAGCAAAATAAATAATTTTTTTTTCATAGCTCAAGCCACCCATTTCTTCTCCCCTAAGATGACAAAAAAGGTGTCATACTGAGAAATCCCCCAAATGTATCCTTACTCTTACAGTATTCAAAGTCTTATTTGAATACTTATTTAACAGATTCATATTTTCTATTCATTTAGTTTGGAGATAAGTGATGAACTGAAACTAATAGAACTTTCTTAAAAATGTTAGTTTGCCTTTCATAGGGACCTTCTTGTTCAAAATATCTCAAGTAATTAGGAGACTCAGAAGTAGTTCCTGGCTCTTGGAAACAACGTGGTCCAGCCCTGGCTATTGTAGTCATTTCTCTCTCTCTTTCTCTCTCTCCTCCCCCCCCCTCCTTCCCTCTCTCTCTTTCTTTCTGTCTTACTCTGCCCTTCAAATAAATTACATCTTTAAAACACACACACACACATACACGACCAGTTTGGGGGTACAGTAAGCTAATTCTCCATTTGTAGCATGGGCATTCCATATGTGCACTGGTTCAGTCCTGATTGCTTCATGTCCAATGCAGCTCTCTGTTTATGGCATGGGAAAACAGCAGAGGATTGCTCAAGTTCTTCATGCTCCCTGCACTTGGAAGAAGCTCCTGGATCCAAGTTTCAGATTAGCCGAATTCTGGAGACAGACAGACAGACAGACACACACACACACACACACACACACACACACACACACACACACACACACACTCACACACACACACACACACAAATACACACACATAACTTAATCAGGTTTTTAAAAAGTACAGAAGTAGTCTATTACTTTTTTTACTCCTCAAATGTGAGAGGTGTTCAGAAAGATTATGGAAAACATGCACTATGCAAAAGTATGCATGTATTTCAGAATTGTTTTACACCGAAATAGTGTGTTTCAACTCTATTTCCACTAACTTCAAGGTACTTTTGCACTGAGCAGAGGAAGTTCTCAGAAAATGGAAAATTGTATATTTAAAAATACACTGTGTAATTGTTATTTTAATGCTAGCTTCTAATATTTATTTATTTATTTATTTATTTTTAAAGATGTATTGATTTTCATTTGACAGGCAGATTTACAGAGAGAAGGAGAGGCAGAAGGATCTTCAATGTACTGCTTCACTCCCCAAATTGCTGCAGTGGCCAGAGCCGAGCCTTTCTGAAACCAAGAGACCGTATTCTGTTACACTAACATGAGTCTGGGACTCATTAAGTCTGAAATCAAGTATAAGGAGGGCATGAGGAACCCAGTTTGATTCTCTTCTACCTAGAATATGTTTTCTGTGTTTTGTTCATGGCTGCACTACTTCTCAAAAAAGAGAAAAATGAAAACACATCAAGACTGACTCTAATCCTGGACTATCTCAATGCCCTTCTATTATAAACTTTACTACCTCATCAGAACGATTATATCAGAGTATCACACAAGCCTATGAGCACTCAGAAGCATAACAGAAAGAGGTCCCCTTGTAAGAATGATTCTCTTGCCTGTTTTTCATCTGATGTTAAGCCAGTGTTAATGTTGCAGTATATTGTCTCGGAATACTGCGGACAAAGGTCACAGGTGTTCGAGGACATTTCTGTTGGTTTTGCACTTTCCCAAAAGAGTCACCCAGAATAGATCTCCCCATAAAGAAAAGCCTTATGCTTAATTGATGGTTGAATTAAATATAACTATACATAATTATTGTAGCTAACAATTTCCTAATATTTAGAAGATATGTTTCAAAAGATCTGTGTGTTTGGAGGTACTTTTCAAGAAAATAGACATGGAAAGTACCTTTGCAGAGAAAATTATTTCATGTTCTGTGACATTTACCCAGTATTGTACATTCCAGAGGAATGAAGGAACCAACACTTTGACACGCTGTGTACATGTTTCTTGAGATGTGATTCTTTTCCACTGCTGCTTCCAAACATTAAGTAACTACTGTTAATGACTTGACAATATTTTGGGAAGATGTATTTCTAAGATTTGAAACTTCTGAAACCAGTTACAATCTCTCTGCAAATCAAGACATAGGTCTCTAAATTCTGGGAACAAAATTATTTGTATTCTTAAAACATATAAACGTAGATTTAACTGGGAACTTTCATGTTGTAATACTTTAACTATTTCTGTCTATATTGAAGATAAAAACTTAATTTATTGTGTTGAGAAGAAAAAATGTGGTGTATTTCACCGCTGCTATCAAGCTTAGATTTTTTCCCCCTTTCTTCCTTCGTTACCAGAAATGGAACCCTTCCTTTAACCCTGCAAGTAGACCAAGAATATTCACAGAATTACTAACTGCTTGGAACCAAGGCCTCCTCTACTGCTTCCATTAGGCATTACTTATTAAACATATTGGAACTGTACACTAATTAAATTTTACTGATTAGATTTTACTGAGAACTATACCTGAATGCAAACTTTCGCAATTGATTATTGTTGGAGATTTCAAATCTCAATGCCCTCTGCTAACTACTAGGCCCCATGATAACATTTTTAACAATAGTACCGATGTATGAAAGTGAAACACTCCTTTGGAAAAGCCAAATAGGTTCAGATGATGGGATCAAGAAAATTCTTTGTCAGGGAATGTTGAGAAATAATATGAATGTGGCAAAGATGGCTCTGTGTGTTAGTCCCAAGGTTGTTACTTTCTTTGAGGAAAACAGAATAGGTAGAAAGCGAAATAATAAAATTATTAAAAATCCATATTTAATTATTTAAAAAAGTAGTCCTAGAAGAACGACTTTAGATAGTCATAACTTGCTTTCTTGCTTGCTTTCTAAAACACTTAGCATTTCCCAGTCTGCAAATCTCCAGGAGAGAAAGACTCCATGCTGCTGTTATCCATTGAAATTTCCTGGTCCAGGGACTCCACCCTTTGCTATGAGGGGCATATACCTCTGACCTCTGAGCGCACCGTGCAGTGTCTCTTCCTGACTCCTGCACGAGGCTGCCTGCATCTCAGCATCTCGTCAGATTGCTACTGTGAGGGACCACCTTCACCCCTGGAAACTTGCCTGAATATCACCAAATAAAAGTTGTGCATTATTGCTGCTTGTCATTTTGTTTCTCCTTGATTACCTCCTAAATTTTCAATTTTCTTCTTCATTTTAAAATTATTTTTTTTTTTACCAGAGATAACATGGCAGCTGAACCAATCCAATGCCAGGAGTCAGGAATCTCTTCCAGTTTCCAACATAACTCCAGGGTTCCAAGGCTTTGGGTCATCCTCCTCTGCTCTCCCATGCCACAGCCAGGGAACCTGTTAGGAAGTGGAGCAATCAGAACACAAACCAGCACCCATATGGGATTCCGGCACTTGCAAGGGGAGGATCAGCCAATTATTGAGTCATCACCCTGGGCCCTATGTCACTTTCATTTATAAATGAGTTCTTTTCTAGCTGGACTGACAGGCTTTTGTTTGCTTCATTTTGTTTTTCTTTTAGAATTTGAACTATATGTGTGGATTCTTTCCTGACTTGTAGGCTTTCTGTTGATAAAATTGTTCTTCCTTGAACTTTGAGCTACCCTTTCTTTCTTGCAAATGTTACAATATTGTCTTTGTATTGCTTTTGAAATGTTGACTTTACTATGTCTTGCTAAGGCTGTATTCTGATCATTCCTATGTAGGGTTCCATGCACTTCCTATATTTTAATGTCTTACCTTTATCCAAATTGAGAAAAATTTTGGCTATTTTATTGAATAGATTTTCTTAGCCATTCTTCTTTTCCATACCTTCTCCTAAAATTTATTTATTTTGGTGTTTTGCTGATTTCTCTTAGATTCTGAACAGTTCTCATTCTTTCTAATTTGTTGCTGCCTTGATTGTGTTTGTGACAGATATTTCAAAGATTTTTCTTCTAGATCTGATATTCTACCTCTGTTTCAACAAACTGCTGCTAAGTCTTTTCATTGTGTTTTTAAAAATGTGACTTCTTAAATACATAATTTCTAAGTTTTTGTTTGTTTTGTTTTCAATATCTGCTGAATTCTTCATGCATGTTGTATATTATTTTCTTAATTTAATTGAATTGTTTCTCTGTAGTTCTGAGTAACCTTGCAATCATTCTTCACATTCTTTTTCAGGCATTTCCTCAATCTCCCTCTCTTCACGTCCAAAATTGACGCTTTGTTGTGTTCATTTTGAGTAGTTACTTTGCCTTCCATGTTCTTGCTTGTTATGTTTCTGCATTTCTTTTTCTGCACCTGTGGGAGCCCTTATCTGTATCATTTCTGGACAGTTTTTTTTTTCCTGATCCAAAGCTTTATTCCTGAATGCCTAAGGCTTATACTTGAGTTCCAGGGGTGGAGTCTGGGTTCTGTCATTTTTAGTTGGGAAAGTTGCCCAGAGTAATACCCAAGATGGGTGTGGTAGGACGCCTCTGGCTACAGTCAGCAAGGGGAGTGGATTTTGAATCCGGAGTGTTTGTGGTTCCAATTTTTCTCTGTGCCAGGAAGAACTGGTGGATTCAAAGCTTATGGTAAGCTCATGATGACAACACAGTTGACCTACGCAGGTGTAGTGTGAACACATCTAGTGCAGTAATTGAATCTATACTGTGTCCTCCAAGCTCAGTGTGAAATCCATTTGCAGTGTTTAGGGAATGAGTTTCTGCAATCAGATGGAGCGGGTGCATATGAACCCAGAGGCAACCAGGGTTGTTAGGAAAGGGGAGGCTAAGAGAACAAGGACAGCTACTGATTCCAACAGAGCATCCTCCTTATTTCCAAATTGCTAGGTGTTATCTTTCCTGCCTTAGCCTCCTTTCCTGCTGTAGTCAGAATAGTACCAGGCACTGCTGTTTCCCTGCCTGGCTCACCTGTACTCAGAGGACTCGATTCTACCCTGTGAGAATGTAGTCCTTAAAAATAGAGCTCCTTTGGAGTGTTTTCGTGGAGAAGGCAAACGCTGGACCTCAGCAATGTGGCCGTCTTGAATTAGCTGCCTGAATGTATCAAGAACTTACCTGGCCTTCAGGTGAACTGGGAAAGAACCTCTGAGTGAATCCTCGTCAAGCTGTGATAACTTTGATTCAGAGAAGTTAAGGAAATCATGTAGAGTCACAGGACCAAAAGTTATGAGGATGTGTGGACATTTCCGGAAGCACAGTTGAAAAATAGAGGCAGCTAGTGGAGAGAGAGCCATGCCTTCCTTTTCTTTTAACTTTTTTATAGATCATTTCATTCATTTATAAACACTATTCTGAGGAGGTACTTAATTAATGGCACAAATCAGTTTTAAGAACAACAACTGAAAAGGAAACTTAGTCTGCCAAAAGTCATTCTTTTTGAAAGCCTCATACTGAGTTGCCCTTTCATTATATCTATTTCTCTTTAGTGAGCAGATGAGATTAATTGTCAGATAAAGTTCTCTCAAGAGTTTTCTTGGAGAATAAGAGCCATTTGGATCAAGGTTGTAGTCCCTTCCTAGGGCAACCTGTATTCACTGGCACTTTTGTTTGAACTTGAAGCAAGCTTTACTTTCCAACTTCACTCACTGGACCAAAGAAGAAGAAAAGATGAAGACAAAGAAGAAGAAAAGAATAAAGGAAGTGGGGGTGGGGAGAAGGCGTGCAAGAAGAAAAGACGGAAAATAAAAACCAGAGAAAAGACTGAACAGAATTATTTTTTAGTTCTTATTTTCTGTTTCACAGTGTTTGAGGTATAGCGTTTTCCCATTTTCCTCCCTTTATTACTTTCCTAATGCCCCTCGTTATGGACTCCTGTATTTTAAAACTGTATAGTCTCAACTCTGGCGTTTTGCTCTTTACATACATGACATTGTAGGTATAAGCAATGGTAGAGTCCAGTATACTGTTGTCCAGGTGTATTTAATAGTTTTGTTTGGGGTCTTATTTTATTCAGGAGTAGAGATGCATATTGCAGTTCTTTGATTCCTGCTACCGTTGTCTCTATTACATGATTGGTTTATGAGATTACACACACACACACACTTGTTTACCTTTACATATTTTCATACTGTGTTTTGAATAAAAGTTGTCTTAAATCAGAAAGAACATACTGTATTTATCATTTGGGGATTGGTTTACTTCACTGAACATAATGAACTTCCGTTGGGATCACTTTGTTGCAAATGTCAGCATTTCATGCTTTTTTAATGACTGAACAGTGTTCCATAGAGTTCATGCACCACAGGTTTTTGTTTTTACAATCCTCTTTCAATGGACATCTAGGTTGTTTCCATGTCTTTGCCATTGTTGATTGTGTAGCAATGAATATAGGGATGTAGATAGCTTTCTTGTATGTAGGTATCACTTTTTTTGAAATATTCCTAAGAGTGGGATGGCTGGGTCATATGCTAGATGAATTTTCAGTTGCCTAAGCACTCTCCATACTGTGTTCCATAGTGGTTGCACAAGAATACACTCCCACCAGCAGTGAAGTAGGCTTTTTCTAATCCCTTAGTTTTCCTATTTAGTCTTTGTTGTATTGTTTCTTCACTTACATGAGTTTTGAGAGCATCCTTCCAGCAAATCATTGGGAATTCAACACTGTCCCCTTAAAATGTCCAAATGCATATTCTACTTCATATACTAGTTATAAAAATTACACAGTATAGTGTATACAGAGGGTGGTAGATGTTGCTAGTTACTTTATGTTCCTGTAGCTATCTTTCTACATTTATAAAATCAGTTTAATCATCTTGTTATATGAATTTAAAATGTTTTAAATGTTCTGCAGTGCAAAGTAAATAGTTGACCAGGAAAGAGACAATCCAAAGGCGGAGAAAAAATATATGTGGCCATGTGACTGATAAGAGGTTAATATTCAAATTATATAAGTAACTCTAATCAACAGCAGGAAATCATAATAACCTGATTCAAGCTAGATAAATCATTTGCATACACAGATCTCAAAAGAATATCGGTGTTGTAATATAGTTGGTAAAGCCATTGCTTGCAATAGTCAAGAAAGGGGGGGGGGGCAATAAAAGTGTCCATTATGAGACTCTGGATAAATAAATGCAGTGTGAATACTTTTCAGTTATTAAAATATTGAAATTAAAATATTGAAATTCTGTTATTTGTGGTAAAATGGTTGTAACCAGAAGCATTAACTTGAGTGAAATAATTCAGACATATGAGTATAAATATGGCATGCTTCCCTATATCTGATGGAACTTATCTAAGAAAAATCCTGAATATGAATAAAGAATATTGATTATTAGAGGCTTAGAAGATTAAAAAGGATTTAGGGAGCTTGAATTTTAAAAATGAACAATGTTGAGTGTGGTGTACACATTGTGATAAATGTGATAACACCACATATGAATAAGAAGGAAGCTAACTGTATGACTTATGGGAGCTGTTTATATAGCTTCCCAATTCGTGTTTGACAAGCTTAGAACTATTCTGAATGAAATTTCAATTGAAGAATAGATTTAGAAAAAAATGGGAAAAATCATACTGAGGAATTAGGTTGAAGTTTTAAATTATTCATATAGGTTAGATATACCTTCATTGTACAGGAAGGATTGAACAATGGTTTTAAAAAGTAGAAATTAATACACTCAGTGGAAACATGTGAGCCTCTGCAAAAGTCCTTAGGTGGGCACCTATCTAGTGTGCTGGAGAAATAGCAGACACTGATGCAAAGCAGGTGAAAGAACAAGACCATAGAGGAAATGATACACCCTTATAAGTAATTTAGCTAATACTGCAGCTGAATCGGGACACTGCGGAATTTTAAGAAGTATCACACGGTCTTACTAACACTTTAAAAGAAACTATGAGTTTGTTTTGTCAAGAATAGAATGAAGAAGGGAACAACAAATGTGAGACCAGTTATTAGATACTGTGACAATCCATGCGAAAAAAATACAGTGGTGGTTTAAACTGAATGAAATGGTGGGATCTGCATGTGCCTTGAGTTAGAGCCAATAGTGCTTTCCAAGAGATTGGAATGAAGGTTCAAGAGAAAGAATAGACACAGGAATCACTTCAAGAGTTTTAAGTCTGAAGAAATTCAATTACAGAATTACTTGGTGTTCCAATGGTTGTAGTATATAATGGCTCTCTTGAGGAAAGCCACTGAGAGATAGATAGCATTTCAAGCCTTGAGTCTGGATGAGATTACCAGGGAGGGCATATAGATAAAAAAGTAGCTTTTAGAGAATTCTTCCATTATCAAGGGAGGCGAAGAGTTAAGCAAGGCGATAGAAGGTGCTATAATGAAGAGGTCAGATGTGAGAGGCATGTGTACCTAGGGAGAGGCATTGAGCACATGTGTTACATGCTGAAAGGCAGGGTTTGAAAATCAAACATTGCGTTTAATAACCAGGAAATCATTGGAAAACTTAAAATGAACTGTAATTACAATGAAGTTGTTAATGTGTTTACAGAACATGACTAGTGCACCATGGATGAAGCTGACTGTAGATTTAATGCAAAAACAGAGAAAATGGGAGAGCAGCATACAGGCAATGGGGATGTGTCGGAAAGCTAGAGCTCAGGATTGGAAACCATATCAGGAATGGCTTTTTGTCTCTGTAATTTAGCAAAGTGCAAATTGATGGTCTAGACGAGGCATAGGCACAAGCATGTGAATGCTGAATGGCTGCATGAGACTCGAGATCACAAGCGGATGGTGCTTTCTGACTTAGCCAGTGAATATTGCATGACTTTTTTTTTTATTGGTTTACCTGAAAATAAGGTTAAATATTTCATAAGCATCAAATTATTTACTATAATTAAGGTAAAATGGTGGTGGAAAGCTGAAGTATTTGGATTCAAAATTAACTTATAGTTTTATCCTAGTAGCTTTAAATGTTATAAATCTCTCAATACACAAAAATGTTAATCTTTGCAGTTTTCAAGTAAGCTTCTGCATATAGACATATACTTATTCAGATTTATTTATTTATCAATATGAAATTGAGAAAGACACAAACCCAGAGAGAGAGGAGAGAGTTCTCTCATCAGCCTGTTTATTCCTGAAATATTTGCAACAGCCAAAGCTAAATCTGTTAAATCTGGTAGCCATAAAATCAATCCAGGTGTCCCATGTGGATGTCAGAGAGTTAGCCACTTGAGTTTATGACTTGCTGCATTTTACAATCTCTATTCTAGGAAGCTGGAATTGAGCATAGCTGGCATTTGAACCAAGGTTTCTCTTGTATATTGCGGGCTCCCAACAGGTGGTTCAACTACTAAGCCGGACATATACACATATGTTTGCATTCTTAGCCTGTCCCTGAATTTAGAGAGAAATTTATTATACAGAAAAATTTGCAAAGTAAATAAGTCACTATATTTTTATAGAAGCAGCTTACATAAAAGTGGAAGGAATTAATAAAAGATCAAGCACAACAGGTTCTAATTTTGTGCTTTTATGAGTATTTAGTTTAATGTATGGCTTAAACTTGGAGATGTTAGGGGAATACATGGCTATTAAAATTATCACATACATAGGACCAGCTATTTTTAGAAGCTGAAGGGGGTAATTTGAAATGGAAATTGCTGGTAAGATGTTGAAATGGGCAACTGAATATCCACATTGGTTTCACCAATGGCATGGATGATTAAAAATGTGGGAATCCAAGACCTGCTCTTGTATATTAATACAGGGCTTGCCCAGGTCATCACAAAGCCTGGGTGGCTGTTGGAGAAGCAATGGCTAAAATTTATCCCTGTTTTGTTCCTTTTCTAAAATATATTCTTTATATATATGAATACCCATTAAATTGTGGGAATGGAAATCTGTGTTGTTGATTAATTACACTATCAATTGGCATTGAAGACAGTTATTCATATTACAGCCAAGGGAATCTTAGAAAAATAGTATTTGGCCAGAACTGATGTCAGAGTTCCTAGATCAGACATTGGTTCTACCAATTCTACAGACTCTGTGAAGTTTTAGTTTCTTCTTTTCTTCATAGAACATATAATTTTGAGAAATAAGTGGAACTATATGTAGGA
Source organism: Ochotona curzoniae (assembly GCF_017591425.1). Classification (NCBI taxonomy): domain Eukaryota; kingdom Metazoa; phylum Chordata; class Mammalia; order Lagomorpha; family Ochotonidae; genus Ochotona; species Ochotona curzoniae. Next base: position 50,447,885 of record NW_024466502.1, on the reverse strand, counting down.
GGCAATTGTCAGAGAATCAGTCCATTTATCTTTTTCTCATATAGAGGAGTTTTGGGAAGCCATTCCTATTCATACCTTTGGCAGCCCAGGCAATAGAAAATAGCAACAGTCAAGCTAGACTCCCCAAAATATTCTGCTGTGTCCCTGACTTGACCCTTGTCATGACTTCAAGTTCTAGGGGAGAGAACTTTCAAGGGTGAGGGTGTATACCTCAAGAAAATATCTCATTCCAGGATGGAATCTCACTTTTCTTTGCCTGACAGCGCCTCTGAAGGTCACATCCTGCTTGACACAGGCCTCCTGGAGAATAAGAGAAATTATAGACACAGTTACCCAATTAATAGTTTTATGGTTTCTCCTGTTGGTGACTGGCAATTGGGTTGCAGTTGGTGGACCTTCCCCTTAGTCTCAGCTTAACACTTGGCTACAAAGTTTTGCTTGACATCCCAGGGCAAAACACAGGTCTTGGGTGTTCCCATGCATCCACTTAGACCCCAAGAGTAACCCATGGGAGAGACAAATGCCCAACCTTGAGAAAACAAGAATTCCTGCCAGTTTCTCCTTCATCACTTTGTGCCATTGTTAGCGTAGTTCATTGTATGTATAGTCTTGTTCTTGTGCCAATACTAGCTTAGTTGAGTTAGTAGTTTTTCATGCTAGTGTAAGGTTAAAAGCCACTAACAGTGGGCCATCATTGCTGCTCCACTCTTCCCCTTGCTGTGGTTACAGGGCAGGCTACCGGCCAGTGAATAATATCCATATATTATACATATGTACATGCTTTATATAATATTCACCTGAACTTCGTTAGGACAGATGGTGTTGGGCCTGATTTGTTAGAATTGTTTGAACAGAAGCAGATTTTAAATATTGTGAAGTAACATTTGTTTAACTTTACCTGGAGTTGAGTGCCCAGATCCAATGAGCTTGAAATGTCATCTGACACCATGGCTCTGTTTGCTTTTCCAAAATTCCTCTTCTGTCCATTCCCTTGATTTTTCATCAAAACACGATTGTATGATCAACTTGATTTCTAGTAGGCAGAAAGAAATACTTATTAATGAATGCTTTCATAGACTTCATGTATATCATTTTGAAAAATTTGGGCTAAATGCAATCAAACTACCAAAAAAAGCCTCATGGTTTAAAAAATAATATTTTAAATAAATGTACATACATTTGAATAATAGAAATTCAACATCTAAATAATAATGAAGAAATTAGAGAAAAGACTATATAAAAGTGGTAGTTGAAACAATGAAAGGAATGGAGGGGTGAAGGAAGTGTGAGTGTGTTTTTGAACTGTACATTTGGAATGCGTAAAATCTCTCTTGTTATTAATAAAAGCAAAGAGAACATAAAAAAGTGAGGCTGTGGCTTATAGTTATCCTCTTATATCCTCTTTTCTTCTCTCACTTGGCCTTTAGTTGTTCATCGACACAGTGACTGCAATCCGACCCACAGCCTGCTGTGTTGGTTGTCTGGAAGTCTGCAGAACTCTGTGTTCCATGATTTTCTCCCCATATGGAAGCTTGGAAAAACTTTGAGAATGAAGACAGCATGACAATTCCAAAGTGGAAAAATAATCTCAAGAATAGTTGAAGAGGAGAATGTTCTAAGAAAGCATGTGATATTTATCATTTTTATTGCAAAATGATTTGGATAAACATAAGAATAACCGCAGCTCATTTAATGAATCAGACTTAGGTCATCTCCTTCTTTGTTGCTGAAACACATGGAAGCTCTTATGACACAAATTTAATTTTATAGAACAGTTCTGAAAAAGGCCCAATCCCATTCCTTTCACACCAAATTCATTATACTCAAGCTGACTGTTGAACTAATTAGGATCAACTATCAGACTGCTAGTTAATGACCAGAGAATGGTATATTATGTGCAATAAAAGATGTGAATTGCAGGCCCGGTGCAATACTGTAGTGCTTAAAGTTCTCTACTTGCATGCGCTGGGATCTCATATGGGCACCCGTTCTAATTCTGGTGGCGCAGCTTCCCATCCAGCTCCCTGCTTGTGGCCTGGAAAAGCAGTCCAGGATGGCCAAAGCCTTGGGACCATACACCCGTGTGGGAGACCCGGACTGATTGGATTGATGCAACTCCAGCCGTTGCGGCAGTCTGGGGAGTGAACCATCAAATGGAAGATCTTCCTCTGTCTCTCTCCTCCTCTCTGTATATCTGCCTTTCCAATAAAAATAAATAAAATCTAAAAAAACCCCAGTGAATTGCTATTTGGAGCTCAATAAATTTTAAATAATACTTCATATTTTTACAATTGTCATGTATCTGTGTTATCATATAATGGGTTAAGCTACCAGTAACATCCCAAGTGGATATAGTTCAAGTCCTGCCTGCTCCTTTTCTAATCCAATTTGCTCTTAATGGTCTGTGAAAACCAGCAGAAGATGTGCTAAGACCAGGATGAAATTTCTCCTTTAGGTCTGGACCAATCCTGGCCATTAGAGCCATTTGGGGAGTGAATGACAGATGGAAGATCCGTTTCTCTCTTCCTCCCTAATTCTGGTCTCTCAAATTTTTTTTCTTTTATTTAATATAAGAAGTGTATTATTTTCATGAAGCAGGAGATGAAAAGTAGTAAATGCATAGGAATCTGCGATGGTTCACTTCAAAAACTTAAATTACTTGACAAAGTGTATATTACCGTATATGACACATGTAATGAAAAGGCTTTTTTTTTAATCCTCAAGCTATACTTTAATGTGATAGGCATAAAGAAATCATCATATGTGTTAAATATGATGGGACACATTAATGATAAATATTTGGGGAGATTTATATTTTACAGAGAATGAGATATGCCAGGCTTTGAAAAAATATTTTTAAATCATATTCTTTCTAGTTTTGAGTCTCAGCAGTCACTCCTCTAATGAGCTAACATGTTCTAAGAAGCTTATATTATTTAAGCTTCTAACTTATTTGAGATACTAACTTCAAACAGAATCAACTAATAAATATGCATAATTACATTTCAAAGGTAATCACCTTCATTTCTTTCTAAAACAAAGATTTATTTATTCTACCTGAAAATAATTGCACACAGGGAGTGAGAGAGAAAGATTTTCCTTTTGCTGGTTCACTCCCCAAATGGCCACCATAGCCAGAGTAGGGCCAGCCAAGAGTGGTGGGTCAGTCCGAAGCTGGGAGCCAGGAAGTTCTTCCACATCTTCGGCATGGCTGCAGGGGTCCAGTGACTTGAATCATTTTCTGCTGCTTTCCCTGGTCATAAGGAGGGGCCTGCATTCTAAGTGGAACAGCTGAGACTTGAGCCACGGCACTCATATGGCATGCTAGCACTACAGATGATAGAGGCCTACTCTGATAGGTCACTGTGCTGGCCCATCAAGAGTAATTGCCTTTGAAGCAAGAATAGCAAAGAAAAGGACTCCCAATAAAAGGAACAGTACAATACTAGGTTTTCTATTTTTGTCTGTATCTACAATGCCGTGATACACTTAAATAGCAGAATATTAAATTTGCAACTGCTGCTGAATGTACTAACAGTGATAATAAAGGGGAAAATGGTGGGAAAGAAAGAAGGGAGGGAGAATGGTGCCGGGCAGCGAGGAATTCCTACACCTACAAAACTATTTCATGGAAAATAATAATAATACATTTGTTAGAAGTTAAAAGGCAGAATAAGAAATAAAAAGCCAAATCATTTAATTTTAATATATCAAAGAATAGAGAAAAGGAGAAAGGAAAAAAAATGAAATAGGAAGAAAGATGATTGAGTGAACTTAATTCTGTTATATACAATTGGGTTGTTCAAGGTGGCAATTGTCTGAAATAATAAAGAACAAATTCTTGTCATGTGCTACTCCAAGAAACCTATTTGAAAGAATATACATTGAAGAGTTACCTTAAAAATATGAAATGGGAATGTTTTCCAAGAGAGTACCAAAAGTAGGCTTGAATAATTACATTACTATCAGAAAGTAAATTCTCAGCTTAGCAAGGCTGATGAGCAGGGAAGGCTTGTGGTACAGCCAGTTACACCACAGCTTCTACTAGTGGCTGCCAATGTGAGCTCCAGCTACTGTTCAGGCTGCTCCCTTCCCATCCGGATCACTGGGATGGCCCAAGTGCTCCTTCCCTGTGGGAGGCCTGGATGCAGTTCCTGGCTCCTTCATTCTGTCCTCTGCAGGCCCAGTTATTGCAGCCAGCAGGGCAGTTAATCAACCATCTCTTTCTGATTTGCTTTCTCTGAAAGTCTGCTTGTTGGATAACCACCTAAGACTTGAACAAGGTTGATAATGTATACCTAGATACGACCTGCTAGCAAGCATTTTGATTTGCCAAAGGCAATAATGTAATCATGAATTTTAAAGAAAATATTAAAACTTGCAAGCTGAAAGTAAAATGAAATAACTGATAAAAGTAAACATGTATCATAGCCAGAGTCCTTAATATTCAAGCACAACCGTACCTTGACATTTAGATGAGATTGGTTTCAGCATGCCCTGCAGATGGGGAAATCTGTAGAAGTTCAAGTCTCTTAAACAAATGTATATTTTCATACAACTTAAGCATTCCTCTTGCATACTTTAAGTGAGCTATAGGTCATCTATAATATCCAGTACAATTTGTTAAAGCCATATAAAATATTGTTAGTTCAATGTTCCTAGCAGCTTTTATTCATAATAGCCTCCAAATGAAATACCCAGCTCTCTGTTAACAAGGTGAATGGATGAAGCAATGAGGGCATCTCTACACAGTGGAACACTACTCAATAACAAAAATATAGTATGTATACACGCAGCATTTAGGCAAATCTCAAGAGCAGTGTGGTAAGTGAAAACACACACACACACACACACACACACACACACACACACACACACACAGTATATACAGCACATTGCATTGATGTGAAGTCAGAAAAGGCTAACTGGAAAGTGTTAACAAGCCAGTAGTTTCTGATACCAGAGGATCAGAAAGTGAGATTGTGAAGGGGAAGAGAGACTTCTGGGTCATGGGCGTGTTCCTTACATCCTTACTGCAATGGTGAGTAAATACTGGGCAAAACTCACTGGATAAAGCTGATGCATTAGACTGCATCTTAAAATGGCTACACTCAGAAAAAAAAAAGGATTGTCAAACATAAAATTAAGAAGTTGGTGGGAAGAGGAGGAAGCAGGCAGGAGTACACAGACATAAGGTCCCAGAGTTACTATGGGGTGATGGGTTCACAAGTATTCATTTACTTATTGTGCCTACTGGATACAATATGATAATTTTTTACCTCATCTAATACTGCCTGATAACATTTTTCTGTGTAAATTTCACATAAGCAGAATGAACTGAAGGCATCACATAGAAAAGGCAATTATGAACAAATTTTTAAATAAATTATACTTCAATAATAATTTTATTTTCTAAGCTTAAAAAGGAATATAGGCACAGCCACATTTACTGATTGAGAGAATACATCGTGTTCTTTTGGGGTTATTTTGCATGGTTCGTTTACAAATAATAGACAAATAGAGATTCAGACAGATGTAGTCAGCTTACTGTTTATTACACAGGAATAAACTCACATACGGCTTCCCATGGCTTGAGCCAGGTGGTTTAGTCACTGTTTGCATGAAAGTCACAGATCATTCAAGCATTTAGGGAGAAGTAAGGTGGATGTCAACTTGTAAACTTTTCTCATATTATACAAACTCAGGTCCCCGTGGGAAGAGTTAACGATATAATTAAAAATAATTAGAGAATAAAATATCTGTGCTTAAATTTGCTACTAAAGCAAAACACATTCCTTGAATCAAGGAGTTAATATGCAACTAATTTTCTATCAATACAGATATTCAACGTTAAGAGTTTCTCAGATATGAATGACATCAAACAGCTTATTGCCCATGTATACTAATTGTTGAATAAATTTAAATCTCATTATTTGGGAAGTGGAAGATAAAAGGATTTAGATGACAACAGTGGATTCAATTGTAAATACAGTGTGCTTAACTAATAGCTAAAGCACATTCACAGCAAACATTTGGTGGCAGGGTAACATTTAATGCAGAAACTTGAAGCTGAAAAGTCCCAAGTCATATTAATAAGCATTGCATTATAAATTTAACTTGTCATTTCTGCTTGGAAGTTTCTGATTGCGTATGCTAAAAGCTTGTAAGTTTGCCAAGATTTTTTAATTTATTATTCAATTTTGATATGAGACACAGTTCTGGGTATTTATTAATTTCTTCTAGGATATACAGTTTGTTGACAGATAATGTAATTGCCCCAGTGACTCATATAATACCTGACGTATCCATTGTAATATTTGCTCTTTTATGTTTGACTTCATTTATTTTAATCTTTTTTTTCTTGGTCAGTCTAATGTTTTGTTAACTGTGTTTTTTCTCAAAATCTAAATCTTCAGCTTTTTTTTTTTTAATAATACTTGATTTGTTTATAATCTGCTCCTTATTATTACTTTCCTAGACTAACTCTATGGACTTAGCATGCTCTTTGGGTTCTGTGATTTATAAGTGACCATTTTGGATGAGTGTTTTAGGACATTTCCAGGAGGAGAGAGAAGCCTTGCTCTGGTGGTGTGGGGCTGAGGATGGATAAGAGGTAAGTTAAACTGAAGCCATACAGAAACATTTGTTTTTTTCCTCATATCCAACCTGGTCCCTTAAAGGGACAGATAGAAGTGACACGTTTTTCTGCTCTTGGACTCTGCCTACCTGTGAGTATCACAATGCCTCAGCCTTCTGGGAAGAGGAAATACACCAACATACATGATCATGATACTGAACTTTCTGCTACCTAAACCATTATGAAAAAGCACGTCTGATTTTTCTGTTTCCCTTCTGAACTGCTCTCACAAACATGAGAATAAACCACAATTTCTCTTCAAACAGCAACAATGACTTCACTCCCAATTTGCCTGCATAACAATGCAAATACAATTATTCTAACACACTCATTTAAAAAACCATAATGAATCTCATGTGATCTGGTCCCGTTTCCCAAGAAAGATGTGCAATTATGAAAGTGTGGGTGATGACGCTTCCTAAAATCCCTAGAATCAGACAAAATCTTTTGAGGTAGGTTAATTACATGAAGGATTGTTGGATGTAGCAAAGCTGGCAGTTTCCTTTTGATTATTATTTCCTTTGGCCCTCCACAATGACTTTAGTTTTGCTTTTCCTATATCTCTTCACTTTGTTCAACATATTTTAGGAGATTATCATTGCCCTTACACATGTTTAACTCAAGCAAGCATTAATGAACCACATAGATTTGGCTCTGATAGAACATAAAATTTCACACCTTATTTCATACTCATACGATTCAATGGATTTGTTTGAGGTTTGCCTGTGGCTTGTCTTTTCTAATTTTTATTGGATTTAAGGATCATCTTTACAGACAGATGAAAGTCCAATTAATATCCATCACGACCCTGAGATTTCTTGATTGTATAGCTTGGCAATAAATGCCTGCATTTTTCTTTCTTTTTAAGTTTTATCTTACTCTATTTTTTTTAGGATTTAATTATTTTTATAGGAAAGACAGATACATAGAGGAGAGACAGGGAGAGAGGTCTTCTGTCTGCTGGTTCACTCCCCTAGTGGTCACAACAGAGCTCATCTGAGTCAGAGCTAGGAGGTTCTTCCTGGTTTCCCATGCAGGTGCAAGATCCTAAGGCTTTGGGCCATTCCCCACTGCCTCTCAGGCCACAAGCAGGGAGCTGGATGGGAAGTGGAGCAACCAGAACAGGAAGCGGCACCCATATGGGATCCCAGCACATGCAAGGCAAGGATTTAGTCACTAAGTCATTGTGCTGGGCTCCTTAGCTTTCTTCCGATGAGAAATCAGAATTGTTATAATTTGTCTGGTTATACATTACAGATAACACAGATTCATATTTTTTTCAGTGAAAGTTAAAGTTTTGGGGGCCTGAGTTTTTTTTTTTTTTTGAGTTCAGTGATTATATATAAATCAGAAAACTTGTGATTTTCACAGTAGTATTCCAAGAAAACGGTTTTGCTTCTGGTCGATGTTGTACCTCCAAGTTCTAAGCAGAGTTGGAGAAGGTGAGTGTGGACAACATTTATTTTTCTGCCCAGTTTATAAGTTATTTACTTCATCGTTCCTAAAATCTCATTGATCTTGGCCTTGCACATGGTCATAGCTAGCGTAAGAGAGGTTGCAGATATCATGTTTATACCACTCATTTCCTCTTCCAAGTAGCAATGAGCACAATGTAAACTGAAAATTTCTGTTTTTTTTTTTTTGTGTGTGTGTGTGTAGAGAAAGGTTGAATATTTAAGGAAATCTACTAGAGAGTGTTCATGCACACATATACATACATACATTCTAGATAAATCTCAGCCTTTTACACTCTAACAGGGAGGGGGGATGGTTTCCATGTCAATTAAAATGTGATTGAATGGAGATGAATTGCTTGCTTGTATTCCATCTTGAGTTGGTTTTTGTTGCAGACGAGTGTGAACTTGAGACTCATTATGTGAACAAATTAATTTATTTTTCTCCAATTCCTAATCTGAACATGAATATAACATATAATTCATTGATGCACTACATTTAAGCAACATAATTTATATAAAATATGATGTTGAGCACATAGAAACACTCAATAAAAATGCTTCAAAATATTTCTGTTGGGGCTGGTGTGACAGGCTAGTGGCAAATCCTTGGCTTGCATGCACTGGGATCCCATATGGGTGCTAGTTCATATCCTGCCTCTTCACTTGCCATCAGTGCCTTGATTGTGACCTGGGAAAGCAGTCAAGAATGGCCCAAGGCCTTAGGACTCATATAGGAAATGCTGAAAAAGTGTTTGACTCCTGGTTTTGGATCAGCTCCACTCTGGCAATTGAGACCACTTGGTGAGCGAATCAGTGGACAGAAGATTGTTTTATCTGTATCTCCCTCTCTTTGTATTTCTGTCTTTCTGTTGAACAAATAAAATAAATCTTTAAGAAAATTTTGTTTTGATGATAGCACAGGGACATGGCAGGCTAATCTTCACCCTGTGGTGCTGGCCAAGTGGGCACCAGTTCAAGTTCTGGTTGCTGCATTTCTGATTCAGCTTCCTGCTTGTAGTCTGGAAAAACAGCAGAGATTTGCTCAAGGCCGTGGGCACCTGTCTCCATGTGGGAGACCCAGGTGAAATTTGCCATTCACAGCTTCAAATTGGCCCAACTCTGGTCATTGTAATTGTTTTGGGAGTGAATCAACAGATGGAATCTCTCTCTCTATGTCTTTTCCTTTCCCTCTCTCTGTAACTCTTGAATTTTAAGGTAAAAATAAATCTTTAAGAAACATCAGCAACAACAATAAAAAACAAAACAAAACAAAAATTCTGTCCAATTCCTAAATATTGTGAGAAGGTACCAGCCCCTGTCTTTGGTATGATTTCAGCCTTAGTGTGGAGAAGGGAGAAGGCTGTGAGGCTTGCAATTCTTAACTGGCAGTATGATTTGCAGCATGTCACTGTGGTTGACAGAAATGATTATAATACATGTCAGAATTTTGTGAATGTCAAGAGACATAATTCACAAAGCATTTTTTCAAAACTCCAACACATGCCTAAAAGTGACTAATTATAGAATACTTGGAATTTATTAGTGTTAATTAGCTCTAAAACTGTGATGACATCATTGCATATATCATAATATTTAGTGTGTTTCATGATGCTGTAACATGTGTATTATTAATTGCATTTAATAATGAGAAAAAGAAGTAGCATTCTAAGGACATAATAAAGTTTGTTTGGTAGAACCCGAGAATCAAACCCTAGTATGTTTATTGTCAAAGGCGATATTATAAAATATGCTTTATTCTGCTTCTGGAATTGGAGTGGGTAATTGAGTGGAAAAAAATGGAAAAAAGAAATGTGCTGAGGATAATGCATGACCTAATTTAACCCAGTCATACAGAATATTGTGCAATCATGAAAGCCAAAGCTGAGAGTCAGACGGGAGACACCCTGGTGAACTTGGGATGCAATGGTTAGGATTCAGCATATTGGTAAGTGTTCAATATTTAATGGAGAAAAATACGAGGATTTATGGGAGATTTTTATAAATATACAAGCTGAGACTAGAAAAGGATGGAAAATGAATTAAAGCAGAACAAAGAAAAAGCAGGGAGTGAGTAAGATGCTATTTTAATATTGTGCTGTGGACCGAAGCCAGGGAACTGGTCATTGGACTCCTGTGGAGTGAGTTTGTGTCTAGGAATTGGAATGTGCCCACACACTATCAAGTAGTGTATTCAAAAGGAAATTGTCAGGGGTGGTGGTTGGGCACAATTGTTCAGGCATGGCTTGGAATGCCCCAAACCAAAACTTACAGAGAAAGGAGGACAGGTGGACAGAGGTCTTCCACTCTCTTGCTCATTGCTTTAATGGCTGCAATGGTCAGAGCTAGGCCAGATCAAAGCGAGAAGAGGAGAGCTTCTTCCAGGTCTCCCACATGGATGATGGGGACCTAGACACTTGAGCCATTTTCTACTGTTTTTCCTAGTCTATGAGCAGGGAACTGGAAAGGAAGGGAAGTAGCCAGACTGAAACTAGAACTATATGGGATACCAGCATCTCAGGGGGCAGCTTTACTTGCCACAAAAACCAGCCTATGTGCTTGGATCCACGTCACTCACATGGGAACTCTAGATTGAGTGCGAGGGTTTCCGTCTTCAGCGTGGCCCAGCCTTGGCTCTTGTGGGCATTTGAAGGAGTGAGCCAACAGTTGGAAAATTTGTCTCTGTGCTTCTTTAGCATGGCTGACTCTTTTACATTAGGAAGAGGGCACAATAAAAAAAAATAAACTCTTGAAAATATTCCTAGATAGGATTATCTCTACTAATAATTTTTCTCTTGTTTCCTCTTAATTAAAAAGTCTCTAATTTTGGTGCCTTCAGCTTTCTTGATGTCTAACTTTTGTGTTGAAAATATAGGTTTTCATGTTAGAGATGAGGAGGGCCATTAACTAGGGGACATGCCTGCTTTCTAAAAACAGTTGACTTGCAGTTGCAAATGCTGTATCATAGAGGGCCACATGGTGAACACCAGGGTTGGTCAGGAGGCAGAAAGAATGGGGGAAAATGTGGCAAGAGTCTTAATTGTGGTTTCCTTGGACATTACAGGAAAGGACAGGCAAATGGGCTTAGGTTTGGCTACTTTGGGTCATGTCTTAGGATTCCGGGGCTCTAGGTGCTGTTTTCAATGGTCTGATATTGTCCTTGAGGTGATGGGAAGTAACCAAGAGGAAAGGCCAAATGTAGGAGATGGTTGGGATGTGAGTTCTAAATGGATGGATTTTCTATGAAAGCACACTTGAAGGTCCATCATTCACTCTTATAAGGATTGGCTAGATTTGGGATGGATAGTGTCTTTGGAGTTTGAAGGGCTACAAAATCTCAAAGCATCACACACAGAAACTAGAACACATGCCTAATGCGCTATGGCCCACTGCTTTCTTCCTAGGTCATAATTGATCTTTCTTCTTCTAGATTCAGCGAAGTTAGGATTAATAACACTTGTGATTTTGCTTTCTGTTTCAACTAAAGGCATTTACTCCTAGGCCTGAGGAGACGGGGTAGGGTATTCCAAAGAGCAAAGTCCCAGTTAGATGTAATGGAGAAATGCTAGGTGCAAAATGCCTTTATAAAGGAACCAATTTGGGTTTCTTACGTATGCTGACACTATCATGAGGGTTTATTGATTTGTAGTTTTTATTTTCTCCCCGTCTTTTTAAAACAGACGTTGCTGTAGTTTAGAATTTTTATCTAAAGGAAAGACTGGTGGACCCCAGAGATCCCATAGTATTTAAAAATCAGTGGAACGGAGAAACAAAGCCTGGAGTCGCATTGAGAGGAAGCTGCATTAGGTCATCTCCAAAGTTTTCTTGCCTTGAACTCCAGAATGCTAATACCTCATACAAGGTATGTAGTACTATCATGGATTCCTGTTTTTAATGTGAAATGACAATCAGACTCTTTTAGGTAAAAAATTCTGTTACAACTTTCATCTTGCCCTTCAAAAGAAGTGCAATGCTACGGTATTCATTACGCCTAACATACTGTGTGTTTATGGTTCAGGATGAAAGAACCAACTAGTGTTTTTTTGGTTTATCCCAGTGTTGTGTAACAGGCAGCAGCATAGTCACTGATTATGAATCCTGAGCTCAGCCTTCCATTTTCAAACAGTGAGGCTCCAAGTCCAAACATTCTGTTTTTGTCTGGACAAAGCTGAATGTTCCAGTAATATTTATGTTTAATTGTCCAAGTCTCCGAAACACGCTGTTCGACTGCGACGTCTTGGCTTCCCTGATGTCCTCCACTTTCTGGTGCTGCTCTGCCTGAAGCTTGATTGGACTCATTGCCTTCCCAGAGCTGGACAATTTCAAACAAGGCCCTTTTGAAGCCCATAGCTAGTGTTTCACATCCTACCCATTTTAAAATCTCCTTGGACTGGAATGAAACAGATTAAACAGTCTGTTAACTAGCAAATGTCTAAAATATCTGCTTTAAGAAGATAGTCAATGCATATATTTGCAACTTTTTTGAGAGGCAGAGCTCCCAATGTGTGCTACTTAAGATACAATATTGAAATTCATATTAATACTAGAATATCCAGAAGGGAAAGTGGCAGGGTTTGTGAATGCCAGTGGTGGGGTATGAGGGGAGAGGAGAAACTTTCAATTTTCAAAAGGGGAATTATTTGATAATTTATTAATAAAATTATAGGAAATTTTAAACTGTTAATTACCTACAAATTATTAAAGCTTATCTACGGTTAAATTATTTTTATTTTTTTTAAAGATTTATTTATTTTTATTTCAAAGTTAGATATGAGAAGAGACAGAGAGGAAGAGCTTCCATCTGTTGATTCACTCCCCAAGTGACCATAACGGACAGAACTAAGTCGATTCAAAGCCAGGAGCCAGGAGCCTATTCTGAGTCTCCCACAAGGATGCAGGATGCAGGATGCAGGATTCCAAGGTTTTGAGCTTTCCTTTACTGCTTCCCCAGGCCACGAGCAGGGAGCTGGTGGGAAGCAGGGCCACCAGGATTGGAACCGGCTCCCATATGGAATCTTGGCACGTTCAAGGCGAGGACTTGAGCCATTAGGCTACTGTGTCTGGTCTAAGGTTAAATTTTCAAAAATGTGCACTAGGCTTGTCACTGTAGTCTTTTCTTTGTATATGGTGTCTTCTTCTTTAGAATCTCCAGATCAAAAACAATGGGTCTGGCCTGGTGTGATAACATAATGGCTAAATCCTCGCCTTGCACACGCTGGGATCTCATAAAGGCTCTGTTTTGTTTGTATCCAAGCTGCTCCACTTCCCACCCAGTTTCCGGCTTGTGGTATGGCAAAACAATAGTGGATGGACCAATGCCTTAGGACACTGAACCTGTGTGGGAGACCCAGAAGAAGCAACTGGCTCTTGGCTTTTGATTAGCTCAACTCCAGCTGTGGAGACCACATGGGGAGTGAGCCAGCAGATGTAACATCTTTCTCTCTGCCTCCTCTTCTCTCTGTAATTCTGCCTTTCCAATAAAAGTAAATAAATCTTAAAAAAAGAACAATGTTCCAAGAGTTAGATAGCTGTAACTCATATTCCTGAAACACCAAAGTTTATTTAAGGCTTAGTTTTTATATTTAAATAAAGTTATGAAAAATAAAAGGTGCTTATTTTCAAAATGCAACATAAAGCTTAAATCATATTTGCACTGATACCAGGCTGTTTCAGGTGACTGTCACTTATCTCAGAAGGTAAGTACATGTTTGTATCTGCAGATAAGACAATTTGGGAGTTATGTGTTATACTATCTCTTTTGTTTTACTGTTTAATTTTTTAAATATTTGTTTTTTTAAATTTAATTGAAAGGCAGAAGGCAGAGTTATAGAGAAAAAGGTGAAGACAAAGAGAGAGAGAGAGAGAGAGAGAGAGACTTTTATCCATTAATTCCTCCCCAAAGGGCCACAGTGGCCAGGGCTGTGTTAGGTTGAAGGCAAAAGTCCTAAGTCGAGAATGTCTTTCTGGAGTCCCATGAGCATGCAAGGTCCAAGGAATTGGTGTATCTTCCATTCCTGTCCCAGGCACAAGGAGTTGGATGGGAATTGAAGCTGCACATGGGATGCACATATAACTGCTGAAGGCTTAACTTGCAGTACCACAACTCTGGCATCACTATTTAAAGTTATTTGAGAAGAGTGCATGCGTATGAGAGAATTAGAGAAAGAGAGAGAGTGTTGCTATCTGTTGCTTCATTGTATCAATGCCTGCAGTGGTTCCCAGATAGGGCCAAAGCTGGGAAACATAAAGTCTCAGGTATGTGGCAAGAACCTTAATATTTCAACCATTAACATTGTTTCCCAATGAGTGGAGTCAGTGGAAGTAGGAGTCAGATAATGAATCTAGGTATTGTGATATGGGACATGGTTTACTAAGCTATCAAATAAAAAGTTTGTTACTCATATACTTTTAAGTTTAGAAAAGTGTACCACAAAGATTTTAAGTTGCTATAGCCACACACATCTGGATACCCAGATGCTATTTCTTCTTCTTCTTTTTTTAAGATTTATTTATCTGGTGGCCTTTTGGCCAAGTGTAACCTGAGTAGTCTATAAAAAATAATTTTTGAAAGGCTTCAGAGGAAGATTCCCATATTTCACTGCAGAGCCTACTACCATAATCAGCTTTGCTAACACATGTTAACTATATGTTCTCTCAGTATTCTAGAAAGATTAGGGGTTATTCAAGTGTTCCATATCATATTAACGAAGGTTTTAAGGATATTTATCATCCTGCAGGAGGCAGGCTGATATTCCCTGTGCCTTAAGAGTGTGCTAATAAGTATTCCTCTCCTACATGGCTTTGTACGATTCACATAGTAATTCTTTGACATTTATAGACTAGTGAAAGAAAACAAAGAGGGCTGTGGGAAAGGCTTCAACTTTGTACCAGAACATGCTCTCATCTGCTGCCTGCTCCCGCTGTAGAACTTGGACAGCTTTCCCCAAGTGTATCAACTTTGCAGTCCTTTCCCCTACATCCCATATTCTTGAAATAGCAAAAGATAATCTGATAGAATGTCAAATCCATGGGAACAATATCTCTTTACGCACTTCCCCTTTTTAGCTCCTGTTTATTTAGCCTAATTTTTGTTAGATGAATTATCTGGGGATACGTGTCTAGTACATGGTATTTTAGTGACCGGGTGAAGGTGACCGTTATCAAGAACTGTGCTCACACTAAGGATGCTCTCCCATGCGGCTACCTGAAATAACACATGTATTGATGAGGGAAGCTGACAATATCTGAATTCTAATCAGATTCCTTCAAGAATTGGAGTCCTGCTCATGCTTACAGATGTCTGGATGCTGAATTCTTTACCATGTTAGATCTTCCTTTGTGGAAGTTGGATAAAGTTCTCTTAATTTTTTTCTGATATTTCATTTTTATCCTTAAAATGCAGGTATAGATTTTATAATTCAGGACTTTACATCTCTTTTGCCCAAGTCACTGGATAACACCATCTTTGTTTTGTGCTTTTAAGATGAATCAACTTGGTTCAACTTACCTAAATAGTGCCATCCCTAGCAATTCACTCAATCTGAGCCTACAATTGACATTTTAAAAATGTAATGATTATAGAATCTCCCATTACTTTTTAAAAAGTATCTATTAATTCGTTTGAAAAGCAAAGTTACATTTAGAGAGAGGGAAAGACAGAGAGAGATCTTCCATCTTATGTTCACTCCCCAGATGGCCATAACAGCTGAAGGTTGGGTATTCTAAAGGCAGGACCCCGGAACTTCTTGGACTCCCAATTAGTACAGGGACCCAAGGACTTGGGCCAGGCTCAGCTGGTCTCCCAGAGACATTAGCAGAGAGTGGGACTGAAAGAGGAGCAGCTGGGACTTGAACCTGTGTCCATAAGGGGTTCTGGCACCACATGTGGTGCTATTACAGTTTATGCCATAGCACCAGTCCCCAAATGGAATGTGAATTAAATTAATCTTAGACTGGAGTAATCTTACCTCTTTTATTTACATTTAGGCAACATAAAAACTCAGTTGATGATCCATACTGAAAGAGCTAATGTCTTTTTTTTTAGGATTTCCCATTTACAAACAAAAGAATTAAAGCCAAGAGAAAAAATTCAAATCCTTTCAATTGTCTAATAATGATACAATTAAAGTAAGATAGTCTTATTCACTTGTAATTTAATATTTGTGTTAACCACTGAATTTTGCTCTGGAAATTAAAATGGAGTCACTGCTCACAAAACACATTTTTTTTTCTCCTAAAGATAATAAAGATTTTACTTATATAAAGGGGGATGACACTCTTCACCCAGCCAGCCCTCCTTGCCAGACTTGCTCCTCTTCATACTCCTTGCTTTCTTATTTTTTTTTTTAATTCTTGTGGTTGCATACTTTTAAATATTTTAATATGTTGACCTTAGAGAAGCAGGCATATTTTAGTTTGTTTATAGCCATAATTCAAAGTAAAGTTGTTTTAAGTGATCATAAACTAGAAAGCAGAATTTCTTTCTGAGAAAACAAAGTTGCTTTTGCAGATTAGTGGAGAAGTAATTGATGAAACGGTTTGTGTTTGTATTCTTTCAATTTAAATATGGAAATGATTTTTCTTACAATAGATGCTAAACCTGTGCTGTGATATCTTGTTCTGTTAGCTGGGAAGGGAGTCAGACTCTGTGAAAACTGAGAAGAAGGTAGCTGTTTAGATAAACCATGTATGAATTTCAAATTTTGTGTTAAAATTGCTTTCAAGAAAACATTTTATAGTGACGACAGCTGGTGTTCATAAAACTGATTTTATTCCATTTTCTAACTAAAAATACAGTTTTTCTTTTTCAAGCAATGCTTCTCTTCCAAGTTGAAGCTTTGATTATAAATTTACAAGGAGAAAATATAATCCAGGCTTCTACAAAATGTGATTTTATACCCAACATATAGAAATAATTATAAATGCTAGTAACTACTGCCCCTATACCATCAACTGAATTTCCACCACAAGCAAATATGTGTGTGTGTATCTAGATTTATATTGACGTAGATTCCTGGGCATCTTGTGTTTTGGCAATTATTCTCTAGGTATTATGACTTCTCAGTTTAAAAAAGATTGTTACAGCGAAAGTTATCAGGGTCACTTCCATGTGGCCACCTCTAAGTTCAACTTGTGAGTCGGCTTTCAGGCTAATCCTTTGTTCTGTCAGCAGTGTCTTGGGCGGGGAATGAAGAAGTGCTTTGGCTTGTGGAATACTCTGGAAACTGTGGGAAGATAAATGCCTAGAAAAGCAAGAATGAGTTCCACAAAATTGGAGATGGCAATGCCACGGGTTGGTAAACGGAGAGGGAACTCCCTCTGCCTGTGTGCTTTCTCCCTCCATCCTTGGTCTGGATGCAATGCTGTCATCATTCCCACAGAGACTTGGATGCTTGTCCCATATTTTAAGAAAAGCCCTGATTTAAGGGAAATTCTAGATGAGCTTTGATGTACAAAGTGCACTGCTGATATTTTTCCATTTTGTGTCATTTTAATTAATTAATTAATTGTTATTGCTTTTTGAAATGGAGACAGAGAGGTACAGATGCACAGAGGTTTCTCAACTGCTGACTCACTCCTCAGATGCCCTCAGTATTGGGATTGAAAATTTAGTTCAGATCTCCCTTGGGATGGCAAGGACTCAACAGTTGTAAGAATTCTGGGTGTCATTCCAGGGTGTCTCCCAGGAGGTTGGAATCAGGAAATAGACTGGGGACTGAAACCCAGGCCATGCAATGTGGTAAGCTGGTATTCTGGCAGCATGCTAACTGCTAGGCAAAATGCCTACTCTTAACTTTACTATTAATTTTTGTTTCATTGCCCTTAATTCCACACTGAATACTTGCTCATTACATAAATAATAAAAAGCCAGATATGTTAAAAAACACTGCATATACATGACAATAATTGTTACCCTTTTCAGGACTGATGTTAAGCAATGCTTTTTTTCGACTAGGAATATAGAGGCACCTAAGATTTTGATAGAATGTGAAAGCTTTATTCAATACTCTTATTGTTGGAATTGTTCACTTGTACTGTATCATATAGCTCAGATTCACACGTGAAAATGTATTTTTTCTTATTATTTACCAAGTTAAGTAAATATAGCTTCAAGTTCAGAATTCCCTAAGACTTTGCTATACTTTTTTAGTGTAGAAAAGATTTTCTCAAATTTCATCATTGCTATCCAAGTAATGTAAGCACTAATATGTTTATTAAATATACTTTGAACCTTATTCCACTTGCTTAACTTGACCTTGGTTTAACTCTGGCCTGAGAGAGAAAATAGATCTTCACTGGCATCTTTTTGCAGTTGTTGATGTCCATGCATCCAACTTGACTATGATCCCAGGAAGATAGGGAATCTGAATGTTTACAATTAGAAAAAAAGATGAATAACAGCTACTTAGTATTTCAGCATAGAAACACCAAGGGATTTATTTCTGGTGGGAATTTCTCAACTTCTTTCCTAATTCTTGGGTTATATATGAGTCAAAACACAGCACATTGTTCTACCTTGGCTCCACATATGACCTTTGCTCAGGTCCTCAATTTCTTTTTTCTTCAATGAAACTAAGATAGCATTCTACTAATTATTTTCTGGGACTTTTTCATTAAGAACTACATATTGAACTTCTGTTTTAGTACTTCCATCTACATTTCTCTTCCATCTTATCAAGTCTAGATAAAGTTAATGACAGGGAGATCATTACTTTACTGAGAACAGTGTTTAGTATTCATGACAGGATTACAGTTGTATATGGCACACTTCCAGGTCATATTCTGGAATATTGGAATACATATAGCTATTATCAGTGCTATAAATAACACATGTTAAAATTTACATCGTGAGCCTGATGTGATGGCTCAATGGCCAAATCCTTGCCTTGCACATCTGGACTCCAGTTTGTGTCCTAGCTGTTCCACTCCCCCCTTAGCTCCTTGCTTGTGGCATGCGACTACTTGGGGATGAACCAAAAGAAAGAAGATTATGCTCTTTGCCTTTCCGATGTAAACAAATAAACAAGTATTTTTTAAAAATCTACTGTGCAATGAAGATCTCTCAGTTGAGAGTTCTCTGTTATTTGAAATATAGTGAATTACTATGTATTCTGATTTACACCATTATGTTACTACTATGTAAAGGATGGGTCATGCATTAGTATTTTTGTGTGTTGAAATTACAATGCAGTTTTTAAAGAAGATTACTCTCAAGTGAGTACAGTGGCTGTAGCTGAATCAATTTGAAGCCAGGAGCCTGGAACCTTTCTCCCATGCTGGTACAGGGTCCCAAGGCTTTGGGCTAGCCTCTTCTGCTTTTCCAGGCCACAGACAGAGAGCTGCATAGGAAATGAAGCAACCAGGTCACATACTGGCATCTATTTGGGCGTCCAGCAGCATGTGCAAGGTGAGGATTTAGCCACTGATCATCACAATAGTATTTTCTAGTTGGGCACTGAAAAATCAATAGTGTTTTACTAAGTATTTCACACAAAAATATTTGGCCTTTTCAGGGAGTTGACTAAGCTCAGTACACCTGAGTTCAGACCAAGGATATAGAATTGTGTTGAGAAAGGCACAGTGACATTGTGGAAAACTGTAAATGAATTTAGGTGACTGAATAAAAGTTAGAGATTTGGGAAAAGAAAGTAATGTGATTTAAATGTTTTGGCAAATAAATGTACTTGGAGTATTGTTAGAAAACAAATGTCACTTTCAAGTGAGATAACTTGGGAAAGTTTAATAACATGGTTCTGGAAAGAATGTTGACAGAATGTATGGTAATCAGAAGAGCACATGACTTAGAATGTGATCCTGGAGCTGGGGACAGGGTTTCATTATCCACACGTTTAACTGAAAAGATTGGGAGACAGAAATATAGTAAGATCACGTGGTACAATCCAATGACCTGATAAAAATAACTTGGAGTCCCATTTTGTGTACCCTTTTAACTCCCACTATTTCCTAGTGTTTAAACTCAACTAGAAGATAAACGACAGGAACACTCTGTGGTTCTGTGGGAAAACAGTGGCAAGGTGAGGGGAAGAGCACATGCAAGGGGAAATCCCTGAGCCTGTGGAACTGCATCTTGAAAAATAAAAATTAAAAAAAGAAAAAAAAATTCAGTTGGCAAGATAATGAGTCAGCCAGCAGACAGTGAAGGACATTATTTTAACAGTCCTGGGAAAAAATGCTAAGGAGTTGAATCCAGGCATCATTATTAACAAACGAGGGGATGTCAAGATGGATGGGAGAGACAAATGGGAGAAATGCGAGTCATGTTTTCTCCAAGATGCTCAGGTAAGTTATAATAGGGAGACGTAACATTTTTAGGGATGTTAATGAGTTTAAGCACAGAACTGGAAATGTCTGCCTTATCGTAATTCATTAAGGAGTGGACAACCAAAGTGTGGGGTATCATCCACAGAGATAATTTAGAAGTAGTGGAACTGAATTAGACCAAGCATAGAAACTTCATGAGGGCAGGAAGGCAACAATGAAGGGGCATATAGGATATGTCTTGGCCACGGAAACCAACAAAGAAGAAACACAAAGTATAGAAGAAAAAGCAAATGGGTAGGAAGGCAAAAGCCATGAACTAGTAAGAGTTTCAATTATGAAAAATAATGATTATAGAAAAATCTTAAAGCCTTATGGAGTAGTCATTTTTTCAATCTTTTTTCCCTTTGTCTACATAAGATTCCTGATGACTTTGCTCGTTGCAATGATTGATATTTCTTCTAGGAGAGTAATAATTTAATCCACTCAACAAGCCCATTTGTGCCTGCAAAGAACATGCGGTACCATAGCAAAGGAATGCGAACAGAGCAAATTGGACAACTACCCCAGCCAAATAATGACAGAAAAATCTGGTCAAAGGAAATTCTAGGGTCAACTAAGTCAGCCAATGGACATGGGAAGGGTTTCTTCATCCTTGGATTGGCGAGATCGACAGCATTTGTGAACAATTGAAACCACATGGGCAGAACCCTTGGAGTATGTGCCATATCAGGACCCTGCTATTGGGTGCTGTTCACTGTGTCCAGATACTGGGGCAGTTAGGAGCCTGGGAATGACTTCTCTCCTTATTTCCTTCCCTTCCCCCAGAGATAGGACAGAGAGAGAGAAAATTTGGAAACAATGATCACACTCACTTTTCTCTAGACCTTGATCCTTCCCACCCTGATCCACTATGTAAACATAATGAAAGATACAATTGAAAAAAAAAAGGAGGGCTCTTAGTGAAACAGTTAAATGTGTCTTCGCAGTATGATGCTAGATGTCCTGCTGTTTCTTCAAACCTACAATTCCATGAAACACTTATATAGCAGACAGTTAGACCTATAACTGTACTAAGGGACTGTACCTCTATGCTAAATTGGGGAGAAATAGTGGAAGGGGAAGATGCAGAGGGAAGAAAGGAGAGAGATGGAGAAATTCCTACATATATCAAACTGCATCATGGAAAATAACAACAATAATAACAAAAAAGTTTAAAAAGGGAGATGGCATCTCAGAGAAGAAATGTAATATATCATGTAGCTCTCTAGAGATTTACAGTTTTTAATTACTAGAAGTGTGACATGTATTATATAATATATAACATACATTACATGTCATGCTCTATCTTATATAAAATAAATAAGTACCACATTTTATAAATCATATGTCTTTGGGAATTCTGTGATCAGAAAAATGAAGAGTCTACTTTTGGATTTAAAACACAACATGCATACTATTTGATGCACAGTCCATTAGAATATTTTGATCACCACAAAGAAATATTAAATACCTTCTTGTAATAGAATTTTTATAAATTTGATTCAAAAATTACTTAAAAGACCAAGTACTAGTTCATTCCCTAAATACCTGCAATACATACAATAGCTGACTCAGGGTGAAGCAGAGAACTCAACTCAATCAGCCGCATGAATGACCGCAATCCAGCTACCTGAGTCGTCTCTTCCACTTCAGGGTATACATAAGCATGAAGCTGGAACTTGCAGTGGAATCAAAATTGGAACTCAAACATTCTTACATGAGATGTGGGTGTTTAACAGTGTCTCAACTGTTAAACCAACTCCTGTCTTCAGCACCAACTTTTCTAATATAAAATTTTAAGATGAAAAATTGAAGCATGGGTTAGTAGAACTGAGAGTGGTGAGTGAAATGGGAAGGCTGAAATTTATAACAATTTTTATATCAATATAGTTGATTATTGTTAATTGTAACAGTCATTGCAAGCACTGAATTTGTTAAAATTGAACTATTATTTAAGAGAAATTCAGAGTTAAAGTCCTGGGAGATTCTAGTTACTACATTTTCATCAAATCAATTTAATCAAAATCTGCTAGGAAGATTTTTGGTACAGAAGTTAAGGCATTTCGTGGGATGCCCACATTCCACAGCAGAATATCTTGGTTTGAGTTCTGGATTCACTTCTGATTCAGCTTTTTGTTAATACACGCAACGGTTCAAGTGATTGGATGCTTGATACTCACAGTGGGGAGAAACACTGAATTCCCAATTCCTGGTTTTGCCTGGCACAGCCCCAGATCCTGTAGGAAATGATTGGAAGATGCCTGTGTCTTTCTGCCTCTGAAATAACCAGAAAAACATACACACAAATAAAACAAACAAAAAAGTCTTGTTTTATGTGTGTTTCCATTTTAGACTCCTGTTATAAATATGTTGCTACTGCATTCACACTGAACTCAAGACCAACTGCAAGCCATGTCTCCTGAATAAATCTCATCTAAATGTCTATTCTCAGAACACTCATTCAAGCTTTTTTACCTTTAGAAACACTAAGCAGCACTTCCATGGTATGCTTGGGGCACTGAAACAATAAAATCATGAGTAAAGGCCAAAAAAAAAAAGTGAAAAATAAGTCATCAAACAGTCCATGGAAGGGGCATAGTTGCTTACAGTAGGAAAGCTGAGATGCCTTATTTGACCTAAGCTGGGAACATGCATGGCAGCAGACTCAAAGGTTTCACCACCCTGTCAATGGCTGAGAATGACTCAAAAGCACCATAATTAGTGACTTGAGGGATAAAAATGAGTTTTGACACACAGGCACATTCCACCATATGGAATCCATGAAAAATAAACATCAAGTATTTTTGCTTTAGTACAGATAGAACGCTTAAAGACATTGGCTGCAGGGTTGTTTGTTTCACTGTCATTGAGTTTCTGAAGCTCTTTTGTAAATCCTGGGTATTAGTCCCCTATCTGTTGTGTAGCATGCGAAGATTTTTTCCCCATTCTGTTGGCTCTGCCTGCTTTGCTGATTGTTTCCGTTGCTGTACAGAAGTTTTTAGTTTGATAGAGTCCCATTCATGTACTTAGACTTTGACTGCCTGTGCTTTTGGTGACCCTTCTAAACAGCCTATGCCAATGCATATATCTTGCAGAGTGCTTCTGATGTTTTCCTTTAATAGTTTGGTGGTTTCTGGGCAGATTTACGTGCTTGATCCATCGAGAGCTGATTTTTGTATAAAGTCGAAGCTGGGGGCCTTGCTTCTTATTTCTGCAGCCTGCTATCCAATTCTACCGTTTTCAACAAATGGTCTCAACTATAGACTATTATTCTCAGTGAAATAAGCCAATTCCAAAAGAACAAATGTCACATGTTATCTCCAATGTAAGGCCACCTTCATGCAAAATACAAGATCAACAGATATAGAGGTAAATATGTATGTGCATAGAGTCATCCAGAGGATCTGCATAATGGAGGCAAGTAAACCACGGAATGGTGGAGATACATTGCAGCATGCATCTCTACTTCTGAATAAAAGATGGACTTGCACTGAAAGTTTTGCATACAACTTGACACTAGAATGTTGGACTTTATAACATTCTCTATAACTACAACGCCATGATGTACTTGAATAGTATAATGATGGACTTGTGACCACTGATAAGAGACTAAAATACTGTTACAATATACTGGGAAAAAGTGGTAGGCAGAGGGTGGAAGGGGAAATCCCTGAGCCTATGGTGCTGGCATCCCATGTTGGTTCATGTCCTGGCTGCAGCACTTCCAATTCCAGGTCCCTTCCACGGCCTGAGAAGCAGCAGAGGATGCCTCAAGTGCTTGGAACCTTGCATCCACTTGGGAGATGTGGAAGAAGCTCCTGGTTTTCAATAGACCCAACTCCAGCTAGTGGCAGCTGTTGATGGGGTAAAGCAGTGAAGACTCTTTTCTTTGTAACCCTGAGTTTCAGTCAAATGAAATAAATCATGCTTAAAATGAGGAGAAAATAGACAGGGACATGCACATAGTGGGAACTCCAAAAAGAGAGCTTTTGGATCCTTTAGGGAATTCAATGGCTTAAAACGGGCAGAAAACAAAAAAAAAAATCTTGTAGAAGCTAAGAGGCAAGCATGGAGTAGACCCTGTTTTAGTATCTCTGGAGGCAGTCTGAAGGGAGTCTGACACTTCTGACACCTCTGGCATCATGGGTCAACAAACTACTCACGTTGTTTGAGTCACTCAGATTGTAGGACTACGTTCCTGCAGCCCTAGCAAACAAATCAGCATCTTATCCACATGCAGTGTGTCAACTACTGTTAGAAGCCTACTGTTTTCCAGAATAAAGCTTTTCCATGTGTGGTGTGTGCCTTCAGAACATTAGTCCCTCGGGAGGCTCCACAAAGGAGGGTTTATGGCCAAATAGCTCCTGGAACTCTACCATGTACCATTAAAAAAAAGTTGTCTCTCAAACTTCCTTTCACATGTGATCACAGAAACACCACTTTTTCATTATAAAATCTCCTGAGTTCTTTTTTTTTCTCCTAGCATATGCAGCTGCATTGGAATAAATTGAAGCCTCTCCAATGTTTGTTGTCTTCAATTTAACAACTGATTCATCCCCAAGCAGGTCATGTTGTGAATATATGTTTGAAATGCTGGATGATTTTTATAACCTTTATGATAACTTACAATGCCTTTATACTTGTTCAAATGTGTTTTTCTAATTGCTGGTCTGCAGATATCTTAACATATAAGGACTTCTACTGCGTCGTGCTGTGTTTCAAGTCAGAAATACATCTATGGAAGATTAAAAACAAATGTTCAGTGAGTTTTACCTAAAGAGCAATTTGTCTCAATTTGTTTCTGCAAATAAATTGGAAACTTAGCTGATTTGTCATGCTTTCTATTGTTTAACATTTTAACATGTTTAACATTGGCATAATAATTGTTATTTTAAACAAATCTTGCTTATAAACACCATTTCCACATAGGCATATAATTGAAAATAGTGAGATTGACATTTTAAAATCTGATTATTTTTTAAAGTCTTTGTTTATATCTTTGAGGAATAGTAGGAATCTTTGCTTTCCTACTGGCTATATACTGGAATCTATGTAATGGAGTGTTTAAGGCTGTGCTTGCAAGTTGAAATGAAACTATACCATTGTAAACATGTTTTTAAAAAGAGAGATGGAGGGAGAACCAGTGTGCAGTATTCACACTAGACCCCCATTCCAAATGTCATGGACAGGATGGAAGGGGTGTGCCTGCCTATATATCACCATGATCTTTCGGCCCAGAGGTGATGGCTGCGGTGTTGGCACTACTTATGTTTAGATTTTTGCCCTTGATTTTATTTCATTTTCAAGTCTTTCTTTCTTTGCTGCTAAGGAAAACTTTTAAATGATAACTATTCTTAATCTAGCTGGTCAGTGGCTTGGCAGCATCTGAAGGTCAAGCTTTTCAACGCCCAGCTATTCTGTAAGTCGTTCTGAGTCCCAGAAGAATAGCCATGGTTTGGGAACTGCTGCTCGTGGGATGAGAGAGCAGGAACCTGGTTTTGTCTGTGAACTTTTTTAGAGATTTATTTTATTTTTATTGCAAAGTTAGATACACAGAGGAAGAGAGACAGAGAGGATGGTCTTCCATCCGATGATTCACTCCCCAAGTGACCACAACGGTCAGAACTGAAGCCAGGAGCCAGGAGCCTCCTCCAGGTGTCCCACATGGGTGCAGGATCTGAAGGTTTTGGGCTGGCCTAGACTGTCTTCCCAGGCCACAAGCAGGGAGCTGGACGGGAAGTGGGGCCACTTGGATTAGAACCAGCACCCATATGGGATCCCAGCTCAGTCAAGGTGAGGACTTTAGCCATTAGGGCACCAAGCTGGACCCTTGTCTGTGAGTTTATGCTATTGTCTTTGTGGATAAGGCTTTTCTTCGCCTTGTAAATTTGTTTTTCAGGAATAATTATTTTGATGCTGTAATATAGCTGTTGAGAAAATTTCCTAGCTTTACTTTCACACAAAGGTACTTCAAATGTTTGTGGGAAATGATTTTAAAGAGAAGTCAGGAAGTGGGTTGTTGGCATAGTGATTATGACGCCAGTTAGGACAATTGCACTCCTTATCAGCACGCCTAGATTAGAGTTTTGGTACAAACATTTTCTTACAACGCTTTATTGTGATTTGATGCAAAAGGAATGTCCTAACAGAGCAAATCCTGGCTCGTTCCAAGAGTGATTATGATTTCTGCTTATTTTCAGTGTTCTTATGGACTAGTTTTCCTATTTTTGAATTTGTACCTATGTGAACGAAGAAACAACAATACAGCAGATGACTCAGTTGTCATGTAATCAGCACATGTGAATCAACAATTTAAAGAAAAGATTTGACACATCTCAAATACACATAAAACAGCGCTACCAACAACAAATTAAATCGTAAAACAATAGTTTGAATACTAACTAGAGCTTAATGTCTTCTTAGATACTCATTGACAAAAACGTCCTCTCATAGAACGCTAAATGCAATGTTACCAAGAATGCTTTATTTTTTTTTTACTCTATTAGTAATCAGAATCATCATCAATAAAATTTCTACCAAGTGGTTGGTGCTGTCCTACAGAAAGAAAAACTTCAGACTGGAGGCTATTTCATTTTTTATAACATTTTATTTATATAAAGTGAACATGTTTCATGCAGTTCAGAATATAGATTTAGGACCATGGTGATTCTTCCTTGACCTCCCTCCCATTTGTGTTCCCATGCATTTTCCCCCTTCCTACTTTTTTTTTTTTGTAAGGCATGTTTATTCTGCTACAAAAAGTTTGAAGTTTATACTCACTTTTTCTTTTAATGCTCATATTATATGAGGTTTTAAGACTCGTGTAGGTTGTGGGCAATCTGTGGATTTTGGAAAGGATGTGTAGTTAGGGGTGCAGATGTGTGTGTGTGTGAATGTGGGTGTAGGATGCATGTTGGTGAGAACTTAATACAGCACAAGAAGGAGGGAAGGAGAAAGAAAAGAGAAAACGAAAGGAATCAATTCTAGCTATAACAGTGTGAATGAAAAGAGGTTGATACAATGTATATTTGAGAAGTTTGCTTATGTACTTACATTTCCCTGCGTTATTCCCCAAAACAATTTATCATAGTGTGGGAGCTCGGCTCTGCATCTCTGCCTAGCCAATGTGGAAGGCTGTCAGCCCATGGCACACTGTATATCCGTATATCTGGGGGAACTCCTGATAGGGGTCTCAGCTAATGGAGACCCCAACATGGCCTTTTCACGGAGCATGCGCCAAGAACGATGGGCTGCGTCCCAGTTTCTCTTCGCTGCCTGTTTAATGACCTGTGCTAGGACTTCCTTGGTAAATAACTCTTGGAAGTCAAATGTTACATCCATCCTGCTTTTCAGCAGGTAATAGTCTGCCTTGAGACAGAGCTTCCTGTGCTTCCTGTGGTTAATAACCTTTACCTTCATTCGAGGGTCCAGAGAAATAGACCTACCTATTTGCCAGTCACAATATTGCTTATGGGTGGGAATATTGTCGGGACTGCTGTTCTTTCTACCCCCTTTTCTTACTCTATAAAATCTTGTAATTTTTTTCAAATAAACAGACATCCCTCACCACCAGTTTGTCTCTGGTGTTTCTGCTGCAGAACAACCCTGCTGCCTCACCCTTGGTGGTCTCAGGGCTGCTACAGAATATCCCCAACACGGTAGAAATCCATTTCATTGCATGTTCCATTTGTTAAATTTTGAAAATTAAAAAAAAAAAAGAACTCATATACCTCTCCTGTAAATCTAATGAATTTTAAAATTATGCTACATTTATTTTCATTTCTCTTAGTATTTCTCTCTATACACGTATACACAATGGTTGCTGAATCATTTAAGTCCAAATAGCACCTAGGAATGAAGATTTTCCTACACTATCATTGTTACAATACAAAAATCAAATTAAATGCATCTGATGTTCACATTCATCTTATATCTTTCATTGGACTTGCATCTCCGTAGTCTTTCCATCAAAGCAGCATGCTGCACACTTGACTTTTTTCTGTTATAAAATATTTATTTATTTTTTTGGAAATCAGAATTACAGAGAGAGGGAGAGAGAGAGAGAGAGAGAGAGAGATCTTCTATGCCAAATTCACTCCCTGCATGGCTGCAACAGTCAGGGCTGGATCAGACTGAGGCAGGGATCTTCTTCCAGGTCTCCCAAGTAACACGGGGAACTAAGAATTTGGTTATCGTCAGCTGCTTTTTCTAGTCCATTATCTGTAATGTGGCTCAGTAATGAAGCTGGGACATGATTCAGCACCAATATTCTATATTGACATCACAACTGGCAAACTCAGCTGCCACATCACACCACAATGCCAGTTTTTAGACATGGGCTTTGTAGATATTCAGACAATTGTCATGCAAAATACAGCAATTCTGGGTTTGTGTTATTGCTTCCTTATGATTAGACCAACATTAAAAACGTTCTTACAAGATTCTAAGTAATATTATGTAACTTTTATTGTACCAAATGATGACCAGATGTATAATGGTCAGTTGGTTAAGTAGTTGAATGCCAAGTTTCTCTACTGCAAAAGAATCTTCCTTTGTTTCTAATAATGAAAAATTTATGACTGTACTGTGAGTCCATGTAAAAATTCTTCAACATTTTACCCAGTACTTTTACATGTTTGAAGAGTCAGTTATACTCCTTTGCTGTTTGACAATGATGCTAAGTTCTAAGAAGCACATTGTTAGGTGATTTTGCCATTGTGTGAACACCCTAGAGGGCATTCATTGGTAGCCCTGCTTCCCGTCCAGCTCCTGGGAAAGCAGTTAAGGACAGCCTAAAGCCTTGGGACCTTGCACCCACGTAGAAGACCTGGAGGAATCCTGTCTCGGATCCGTGCAGCATCAGCCTTGGCGATCACTTGGGGAGTGAATCACCGGGTAGAAGATCTTCTCTGTCTCTCCTCCTCTCTGTATATCTGACTTTCTAATAAAAATAAATTAATCTTTTAAAAATATGTTCAGACATTCTTTCTGTATTTCATAGCTGATATTATTCTGTAAGGAGAAATACTTCTAGTTTTTATCTATCCATCTATTAGATGTTTCTATTAGATGGATACATCTATTATCTATCTATCTATCTATCTATCTATCTATCTATCTATCATCTCCTTTTTCAGATTCTCTCTTTGACTCAACTGTTGCTATTTAAGCATGGACTCTTAATGTTACTTGTTTTAAAGTTCTTGTTAATATAAAGAGAATAGCTTTCATGCATCTCATAGGCACAGATCTAAAAAGATAACATATTTCCCTTTGTTCTTCTGTCCCATCCTCCATTCCCCTCTATGCTTCCTTTCTTGTTTTTCAAAATTTTTGCAAAACCACAATCTTAACCCACTCCTTAATCACAGGCTTTGTATTTTGTGATGTTCACATTTAAATTATATTGAACATGCCCATTTGAATTCTTCATATTTCAATGTTTTTACTTGCATAAAGCCATGTAAGATAAAATTTATGCAATTAATTACATATATATATATGTAGCGGAATAGCATTGACTGCTATTCCATGAACACTGCTCTACAAGTCTCTAAAACTTTTTGTTTTGCAAAACAACAGCAACAATCCTATGCTTAACTGATGAAAATTTTTCTTTTCTTTCTGTTTTAAGCACCTAGAACCCACCATTTTACTTTTTGCTTTGATTTCTTTTTCTTTTTAGTTTGAGCCTTTGATACACTCTGTAACTAAAAATCACAAAATATTTATTGCTTTTGATGACTATGTCACTTAGAATAAAGTCCTAATGGTTTACCAGAACAATCTATGACAGAAATTTCTTTTGTCAAGATGGAATAGATATTATATTAATTGCATATATTAATTATCTTCTTTTTTTCATCTATTCTTAGAAAGCCAGGTTTCTTCTACCTCTCCCTTAAGGTGAATAACGCTGCAAGAATTTTCAGTGTGCCACAAATTCTTTAATATTCTATTTTCAAATTGTTTGTATAATCATCATGAAGCAAGATTGCTCAATAATCTACGAGTAAGATTGTAATAATCTTCTTTTACATTTTTTGTGCATCTCCATAATACTTTTTATAGTAGCTGTTCTGTTTTATATTACCCCAAGGAGCACAAAAGGGTTTTTTTTTTTAAGATTTATTTATTTTATTGGGAAAGCAGAGCAGATTTATGGAGACAGAGACAGAAAGATCTTCCATCCGTTGGCTCACTGTGCAGGCGGCTTCATTGCTGGATTTGGCCACAGAACCATTGCTCTAGGCCTGCAGGTGAGCTTTAAATTCTCCTCTTTTTCACCAGCACCTTTGAGTCTCTACTTTTTGCACAACTAATCACCCCAACAGGTCTCAGGAGAATTTATTTTTATTCACTGGATGACCGGTCATGTGGCCCATCTTTCCTAACGATCCAGTAATTATTTCTTAGGACAAATACCTATTGAAAACCTTTAATACAATATCAGATTATTTTAAGGGACAAGGGTTGTTGTTGAATTTTAGTTCTGTATATATCCTCACTACTAACTCTTTATCAGATTGGAGGTTTGCAAATAGAAAAAAAAATAGCTTACTATATTGATTACATACTTTCTTTATTTTTTTAAATTATTATTATTATTATTTGGAAAGGTGGATATACAGAGAAGAGAGAAAGAGAGGAAGATCTTCCGTCCGATGATTCACTCCCCAAGTGAGCGCAACGGCCGATGCTATGCCGATCCGAAGCCAGGAGCCTCTTCCAGGTCTCCCACGGGGGTGCAGGGTCCCAAGCTTTGGGCCGTCCTCTACTGCTCTCCCGGGCCACAAGCAGGGAGCTGGAAGGGAAGCGGGGCTGCCGGGATAGAGCTGGCGCCCATATGGGATCCCGGGCGTGCAAGGAGAGGACCTTAACCACTGCTTACATGCTTTCTTGTACAGAATCTTTTCAGATCAATGTAGTCACTTTTGTCTGTTTTTAAAATTTTACCCAGGTAACAGTGTCACATTCAGGAATTTATTGTCACATGACATGGTTTAACTATCATCCACTTCCTCTGTTGCTGCCTAGGTTTCATATCATTCCTTTCCTCACAAGAAGCACCATAATAGAACACAGGGTAGAAGTAACGAAATGAAATATCAACTGCAATCCTTTAACAGGGAGCTGCCTCCAGCAGGGAGCTGCCTTGCGTTCCAATCTTTGGGATGTTTCTGCAGCGGTCCCCAAAGAAAATCTTTGCTCTCAAACATGACAAGGTAAATCAATTGTTACCAAGTAAAAGTCTGGCTTGTAATGCTTGCTGAAGATAAATAAGTGATAAAACAAGATGGCATTTCCAAATCCTTTAATCCTAGTTAGAATGTGTGTGTGTGTGTGTGAATAGAGAACTGCATGCCTGAGGAACTGTTCTCAGTGAGACATGGAAGACAAAATCCACGTAGAAATCACGTTCTCATTGCAAATGTTAATATTTCTGCTTAAGAAAATAAGGCAAAGGTAAAAAAAAAAACAGGAAATTTTAAAATGCTAATAATAAAATCTTAATGCAAGGATAAATTCATATATGATCCTCTTATTTACCAAACAGATTTCTGATATCTAATTGTATTTCTATTCACTTTCATAATACAATAGATTGTTAGAAGCAAGTGGGGAAATGACTTACAAATTATAAAATGCTGTATGTTAAAAATTTATCTGCAAACAGTGCCTTATGTAGCTATGATTAAATGTCTCACAAGTTTTTAGTATCTTACAAATTTTTAATTTAATTTAAAGGCAAAAGTTTATAAATTATTTTCCTTTCATATTCTCTGAATTATCTGATTTATACTTGAATCTGTTTGCTATTACTTATGTTGTTTATTTTTAGCATGTATTGCTAGCACATGTTGCAGTAAGGATATATTGTTTTTTTGAAACGTTTTTCTAGAAAAATCCCTCCTTTATTTTTCTGAAAATGTACACTGTATGTTTCCGCTTACTTTTTCCTCCTGAGTCGCTCCCAACCAATCACTACATGATTGGTTCAGTAAGCCAGACATGTCCCTGGGAAGCAGCAGAATCCTCTAACTTCAGGTGTCTCCCCTTCAGTGTGGCAAAAGCACTTGTAGGATACTTAAGGTTTCACTAAATGCTTGTTCTTCCCCCTTCTTCAGTTCAAATATCACAACACAACAGTCGACCAGCTCTCCCAGCCTCTATAATTTTTCCATTTTTTCCCATGGTCCTTTTTCCCTGGATAAATAGCCTACATCTGGACCTTTGTTTCCAGAAGACGTGGATGCGTGTATGTAACTACCTGGGGCAGGAAAATCTGACCCTAGTAGAGTTAAAGTATAAGCTTACTCAAAAAAGGAAAGGATTCAGTTGGTTTATACATCGTAATTTAATTGCACAGATTTGTTAGTCAGATAGGTGTGGAAAAAATCAAATTACTGAGCAAAGCCAATAATGATGCCAGCTGAAGACAGAAGCAGCAGTGGAGAAAGAGCATTCTTTCAACGGAGGGGAAGCCAGTAAACGTAGGTAAGCTAGATGACAGTGTTGCAGAAACTCCCTGAAAAGCAACATTTCCCATAGGCCTCCCTGGAAACAAACAAGTATAGGGTGGACTTCTATGGATATTTCTGGAAACAGATTGCAGTCCAGTAGCATTTGAGGAAGAAGTAAATGAAATATGTTATTGAGCAAAAGATTTAAATGGCCCCAAAGTATAAGGATTTTCAAGACAGAATTAATAGCTGTCAGGATTAAGAGAAAATACTACATATACGGAATTGAGCAAAATAGTAGTGAAGAACAAGGAGACATTAGGAATGAAATGTATAATATAAGTGTTACTATTGTCACAATGGAGAAATGTTCTGATACGATAAACTGATCACAAATTGAAAACATTGAATTGAACGTGTGGTTAGGGCAGGTGCTGTACCCATGGGTTAAGTCATGGCTTGGGACAGTAAACTGTACAATATTATGTAATCATTTTTGGTTAAAGACAACAATTTTTTTCAGGTTACTGGGAAGTCTTCTGCTCTCATTGACCTCAGGAATAGACCAGTTGTGCATCCATGAATATATAGGAAATATAACTCTATCTAGGGATATTTTTTGTCAACATCTGACGAAATGACATTGAATTATCTAGGATTTAGCATTTTCTCACTCCAAAATAGGATATGCTGTCTTCAATTGGAAAATATACTCTGGCTAATAAAAGAATGTGTCTCATTAGAAGTCTGTTGTAGATCTTTAGTGATGATTATTCATGGCAATGCATGCAACACATTCACACAACAGTGCAGATTTCAAGCAAGACAATTTAATTATGCCTACAGGTACACTGGCTCAAAAAGGTCTGACGGATGCAGCTCTTCATCCAACTTCACTATTTTATTTTCTAGGGCAAATGAAAACAATGCAGTCAGCAGCAAGACTAGTTCCCTAGAATTAAATGTCAACACATTTCTTTTTGCCTGTTGACAGTTATTCAAATAGAAATAAGATTAGGAAAAGGAAAAAAATAATAATCACCTGTCAAGTATAATTCATATTATGGTGTGATGTGATTTGGCAATAATATCAAAACCAGACACTGATGTCTTTGTTGAAATGTATTAATGAGTCCCTGAATTGGAATTAGTATGCCATGCAATTTCTAAAATTGTCTTATTTCACAGACGTAATTATGAAGGACATAGTTATTTCACTTTATAACTAGTGATAAACAGCCCCAAATTTTTAAATAAATACATTTGTCACACAGCATTTGTAAAAAGACTGCCTTTATCTCAGGGTCTTCTGACCAGCAGGCTCCAAGACCACTGAAGGGTGAGATGGACAGGGCTCTTCTGCAGCAGAAATA
Source organism: Ochotona curzoniae (assembly GCF_017591425.1). Classification (NCBI taxonomy): domain Eukaryota; kingdom Metazoa; phylum Chordata; class Mammalia; order Lagomorpha; family Ochotonidae; genus Ochotona; species Ochotona curzoniae. The sequence goes on along the minus strand of NW_024466502.1, from coordinate 50,413,636 downwards.
CTGGAGACAAACTGGTGGTGAAGGGTGTCCATTTATTTGAGAGAAGTCACAAGCTTAAATAGGAGAAGTGGGAAGGCAGAAGGGCAGTTCTGACAGTACTTTCAGCCAACAACAACATTGTGACTGGCTAACAGATATGTCTATAGCTCTGGACCCTCCAATGAAGTTAAAGATCAGGAAGCACAGGAAATTCTATCTGAGGAGTTACCTGCTGAAAATCAGGATTAATGTAACATGTGACTTCCTAGAGTTGTTTACAAAGGAAATCCTAGCAGAGAAGACTGGGTTGCTACCCATCACCCTTGTTGCATGCGCAGTGAACAAGCCATGTTAGGGTCTGTTAGCCAAGGGAGCAGTGTGCCATGTGCCTCTGGTCTCCCACATGGGCTAGCCAGGCAGAGATCCAAGGGCAATCTCCCACACCTTTATATTTCTAAATTAGTTTGTATAATTGTTCTATTTTAGGTGTTTGTACATGGATTATGCCTGTCCTTGAAAGGAAATTCTCCACTTAATGTGTGCTATAAGCTCATACTGTTTTATTGAAATGATTGGCATCTATAATATTTGGTATTCCCTGTACCTGTGCATTTGCCTTGATGAGGAATAGCATGGTTTTAGGCCCAGAGCTTTCCCCCATTGTTTGATCTAGTTTAATAACATCTTAATTATTCACAGGCAAACATCCTTCTGACTAGATGTTGATATACAAGGCACAGAAGAGATACCTTGTGAAGAGTACACAGGTGGAGAAAGCAGATGGATTCAGAGTTCAGGAAAAGGCACAAAAGTCGCAATAAAGACTAATAACGTAGGGACCTTTGTGGTGAAAGATGATAATGATGCAGGGTTTGTTTCAAATCTCAGAGACCAGCTAGGATTCCACTCCTGCTTGTTCTTTCTGTCAAAATATAGGGGGTTTGAAAACCATTGTTTGTTGAATTAAGCCTCTACCTGTGGGGCTGGCATCTCATATGGGTGCTGATTCTAATCCTGTCTGCTCCTCTTCCTATCCAGGTCCCTGCTAGTGGCCACAGAAAGTATCTAAAGATGGTCTGACATGGAGAAAGCTTCTGGGCTCTTGACTTCAGAGTAGCCCAGCTCTAGCTATTGTGGTCAGTTGAGGGGTGAGCTAGTGGATGGATGGTCTCTCTTTCTCTCTCTCTCTCTCTCTCCCTCTTTAACTTTGCCTTTCAAGTAAAAATGATAGCTTATACTGTTAACCAGACAACTGGGTATTAAAGGAAAAAGTGATGGAAAAAGTCTTTTCTCTGCCTTAGCTTTCTTGTTCATGAAGAGTTATGATAGAGTGCCTACAATGTCGCTTCTCTGTTTACATTTCATAATTCTTTGTCTGCAATGTTAATAAAAGCCCATAGTAATAAAACTGTAATATAAACCAAACAGCACAAAATCATATGTTTCCAAAATCATATTTTTATGCAAAATCACAAAATTTTCACAAAAGGACATTTGTACATTCCCTGTATTGGAGGTATATAAATTCAGTATATGAGTCCTGATTCTTTTGCATGTTATTTATTCTTTACATTACACGTTTGTTTTAGCATCAGGTTCTCATTTCAATTTCTGAGTCTACCTAAATAGTGAACAAGCTTTCCATTTGTTTGTCTGTTTGTGGCCTCAAATACCATAGCGATCATGAAATCCTACTGAACTGTCTTCCTGGAAATTAACTAGGGCTATAATTCAATATCTGAACGACAGCTTTTATTTTAAAGTAATTATTCAAAATACAATTGAAAAATTACTTAAGCATAAATATTGCATCTGTAAATAAAGCTGAATGTAGGTTTTTCATTGTCTGCTTTGTCTACAGTCAGATGTGCACTTAATTCTACATTATTATAATGAAAATGGAAAAAAAATAGAAACTTTGAAAGTGCACTGTCATGTTTGCTCCTTTTACTATTCTAAAGCAATGACTTAATATATTTAACTTATTTTATTGATTTAAGTTTAATTATTTTAACATCTGGTGCCTTAGTCTTGCATTAAGCTCATAACTACCAGTGGAAATTAATTTTGTATCATCATTTTGATTGAAAGTTACAAAGTCATATGAATGTTGAGTGTTTAGTGTCTTCAGAATTTATTGCCTGCTACAATGTGTGTATGCTTTTTCTTTTCATTAATGTTCACATTGTAAATAAAACGGCTCTTTTGTGAGAAGACTACATTTTAAATTAGGACACTATGAGCATTGTATCTTTCAGTAAAATTGCCCTATTGAATTTGCTCACTCAATTTGTTTACTATTTATCATTTTTCTTAATGGTTTTAACATTTTTATTAATTTATATTTCCATCTAAACTAGAAAATGAGGCTCATCAACATCAATATCATACATTCAATACATTTCGAATAATGTTAGTTTTAAGATGGGAAGCTGTTTCTCCGTATCTATCTAGCTGTCTGTGTGTGTGTCTCTATCTGTCTCTCTCTTTTTCACCGGATATCCCCAAATCCATGGAAGTTGCTAAGTATATTGTCTTCTACATTTCTCTTGTATAAATTTGCCTCTTCTATTCTGTTCCTACAGAGTATTTTAGGCTCTCCGTGTCAGTTTTTTTGGACGGTACAGTGAATACTGAAGCTACCTCTGACTTGTTCTTCATTGTCCCAGTATATGGCTGTCAGACTGATATGCCTGAACACCTTAGATCTTGAAAACCACCAGTGGCTCTCTACAAAACATGGGGAGTTTACTCAAACATTAGATACTCAGGTGTATATTTTCACTTATTAATCTCATTATCCTGTTTCATATTTGATCAAAATTAAGGAATTTTCTTAATGATACCAATTGTTACATTAGAACATATTCTGTAGGTTTGTATCTCTACCTTTTTTGCTCAAATCTTTTTCTGTCTTTAGAAAATATCCACCTTACCATGTCTTTTTTGCCCAAATCATAGCTGTAGTGTGGCTCAGATCACAAAGTCCTTGAAAATACATACTCTCTTTCAACACTCTGCTCCTTTTTAGTAGTTTCTTTTTTTATATAATTTTTAAAAGATTTACTTTATTTTTAGTGCAAAATCAGGTATATATACAGGAGGAGAGACAGAGAGAAAGATCTTCTATTTGATGATTCACTCCCTAAGTAACTGCAACAGCTGATGCTATGCTGATCTGAAGCCAGGAGCCAGGAACTTCTTCCAGGACTCCCATGTGGGTGCAGGGTCCCAAGGCTTTTGGCTGTCCTCAACTGCTTACCCAGGCCACAAGCAGGGAGCTGGATGGGAAGTGGAGTTGTAGAGATTAGAACCGTTGCCCATATGGGATCCTGACTCCTTCAAGGTGAGGACTTTAGCCGCTAGGCCACTCAATTGGGCATTTTTTTAAAGATTCATTTATTTTTAGTAGAAAGTCAGATATACAGAGAGGAAAAGAGACAGAGGAAGATCTTCCATCCAGTGATTCACTCTCCACATGGCCGGTACCAGGAGCCAGGCACTTCTTCCAGGTCTCCCATGTGGGTGTAGGTTCCCAAAGGTTTGGGCCATCTTCAGCTGCTTTCCCAGACCAGAAGCAGGGAGCTGGATGGGAAGCGGGGCTGCTGGGATTAGAACCAGTGCCCATATGGGATGCTGGTGCATTCAACGGGAGGACTTTAGCCACTAGGCTACCACACCAGGCCAGCAATACTGTTTCTTTTAATAGCATTCAGAATTGCATGTATTCCCTACTAACCATTTGTATACATGAGGATATTCTGAAAAATAGTTTCATGATAATAGATGTAAGACTTCTTTGATTCATATTTGCACTTGGGAAATACTAATTTTGCAACTTGTAGGGTTCCAGATACTCATTATATGCATGTCAAAGCTATGAGATACCCTTTGACTGGGTACCTGAAAAGTAAGATGAGGAAAGACATTTGAGCTGCTTGATTTGTGTTTTGGTCTGTGGAGCAATGAGACAGAAACTTTAGATAAGACCTGATTTGTTTTAAATATATTCATTTATTTTTACTGGAAAAGCAGATTTACAGAGAGAAGGAGAGACAGAGAGAAAAGAGGTCAGGAGATATGTTGAGTTGTGCTGCTCATACAATTAATTATGTTAAGTTGTTTTCATTACCAGAACAAATTCCTGGGGCAGGCACTATGGCACAATACGGTAAGCTCCTGATTGGCATGCCATATATTCCATTTCAGAGTGCTGAGACTTAAGTTCTGCCTTCTCTTCTGACCCAATTTCCTACTTGGCGTCAGAGGATAACAGTTTAAGTAATTGTGTCTTTGCCACCAACGTGAGAGAAATCTATAAAATCTCTTAAATCTGTATTGTGAAATACATTGAATTCATTTACCTTATACAAATAAAATATGGTGTATGAAAAATGAAGTGGACACAAAGCAAAAGTTGGGAAAGACTACACAAAGGTATCCCAAATAACTAAATCTTATGCCTGATTTGCATCTCTCTTTTTTTCTCAAGTGATTTATTTATTTTTTATTGGAAAGGCATATTTACAAATAACAAAGGTCTTCTATCTCCTGGTTCACTCCCCAGATGACCACAACAGTTGAAGCTGAGCAGATTGCAAAGCCAGAAGCTAGGAATTTCTTCCAGGTCTCCCATGTGGGTGCAAGGTCCCAAGGCTTTAGATCATCCTCTACTGCTTTCTCAGGCAACAAGCAGAGAGCTGGATGGGAAGTGGAGCAGTAAAGACTTGAACCGCCACTCATATGGGATCTTGGTGCTTGCTGATGGTTTAGCCATTGAGCCATTGCACCAGGACCCTGATTTTTTCCTTTACATATCTACTTAAGAAGGGCCATCCGGCAGCAGCATGATTCCCCCATGGGGCTGTGCTTTGGGAGAACCTTATTTTTTGTCTACAAACTTGTTGAAGTATTTAATACTTCTAATGTAATTATTAGTATAAACTATCCCTGATCTATGCATAGACCTTGCCTTGGGCCCGTTTTCCATACACTTGTTTCTTGTGTGTGTCAATCACACAATTAAGTGGTTAGCACTGAAGAAGTGGTTTAAACTAGTTCAGCTTAAAGATCCAGATGTTTGGGGCAAGTGATGTGGCTTAGTGCTTTAACCCACCACCTGTAATGTTGATGTCCCACGTGGCTGCTGGTTCTGGTCCCAGCTACTCCACTTCTGATCCAGTTCCTTACTAATGCACTTGGGAAGGTAGTAGAGAGTGGTCCAAGCACTTGAGCCCCTGCATTACATGAGATACCCGGAAGATACTATGGGCTCCGGGTTTTGACTTGGCTCTTACCTGATCTTGATGTCATTTGTCGAGTGAACCAGAAAATGAAAGATCTTTCTCTCCTTCTCTGTATGTAACTTTGACTTTCAAATAAATACTAATGCTTACAATAAATTCCAGATGTTTTAGATTGCCAGAACTGTGTGTATTGTGACTCTCAGACATCTGAAACCTAGTATGCTGTCCTGAGTGTCATGGAAAGAATTAGGACATGGCTACAGCTACTTAGGACTCAAAATAGCAAAAACTTAAACAGAGTTCCCTTTTTCTCATGGAAAAGTTGGAGGAAGGTAATTCTGCTCAGATGTTGGAGACTGAGGCAATTTCATCATGCGTGATTACATTATCCTCCTTGGTATTGTCCTCATGCTTGTGGTGGATCTCCATGCCCACCACAAGGCTTTCATGGAAGCTGGACAGAGGAGTGGGGAAGGCAACAATATGCCTTCCCACTTTAAGTTCTAGCCAATCAACTAGCCAGAACTTTGGCATGTGTCACAGCCACCTACAAAAGGAAGTGGAAATCTAGTGTCATTATGCAAGGAATGAATGGATTAATGAAAAAGTTGAGTGTTACCATGGAAACCTGACCACTCCTTCTGAATTTCTGTTTTTTAATCACTGTACTTTACAATAAAACCGCAGTCTGATTATTTGTTGAAATGTTTGTATTGGAGTTCCAATGTGTTGTACAGACATTTTCTATGTTTCGTCGTGTCCCTTTGTTTAAGACAGTGTTAGGTATGCCATATAGGTATGTTTAGTTATGATGGATCAGTTATTTTCACAAAAACAAATATCTGCACATTGGAAGGACATTGCCCATAGAGCAAGGATGGACTCAGAAGCTGAATATTCAACTTCATAAATACCATTACAAAAGGTGATTTGGGAGGTGAAGTGAGAGACTCTGCAGATAGAACTCTGATTTCTAAACAGGGAGGTGATGATATCTGAGTTTTAAGCAGTGGTCCCAAGTAAACAAAGATAAAAGATTTTTTTAATGATACAAACAGGAACTAAACAGACTATTAACAGTAACTGGTAATGATTAGACTGAATGGAGAATTATTAGAACACACAGAAGGGAAGGTATAAAAATATTGAGAAGAAACATTCCACTTAGCTGAGAAACTACACTGGAAACCATGATGATACTAAAAATGAGGAAAGACAAGTGTTCACTGGAGATCTGAGGTTGGCAAGAACAACAAAGGGTTTCCCAGAGACGTCAGCCCCCGAGGCCTGCTGATGAAGTGAGATTCCATCTCATGCATTTCATGGTATTTTTATGTTCTCTCCTTTCAACCTTATGAGGATAAGAATATCTGTATTCTGAACAACAGTTCATATTCTGTGTAGTCAGATTTTGGCAGTGATTATACAGAGGCATTTTAGAGAGCAACATGTTTCATTGTGATAATATCAGAACTTGAGAAGTATTTTCATTCCTTGTGGACTCTATCTCAAACATCATTACACATTTGGAAAGAGTTCTTTCCCTTGCCAGGGAAAGCACCTGAGAAAATAATATTCTTTAGTGTTTATTTCAAAATATCCTACTCAATATGACATTTTATTAAACTTGGATTCACTAAAGAGGACATTTATAAATACACAAAATGGCTTTTGTTTCGCATCATGCATCCATATGGACGTAGCGCATACATATGTGTAGATGCCATGCCAGGGGTAACACTTCCTATTTGTTCAGTAACTGCATGATGCTCATAACGGACAGCTCAGAAAAACTGCCCTCTTTATTTATACAGAAATCATCAGAAGCTTTTGCACAACATCGGTTGTTTCATTTTTACTTCATGGTTAAAAGAATGATTATAAAAACAATTCTAAAGAACATGATGATCATTTTATATTAAAGAAAACATTTTCAGCAAGCCACCACTCACTCAAACCTGCAGTTGTTGTTGTTCTGTTGTTAAGGCAGTGAGATGGATCAGGGTGGCTTGGCCTTTCTATGAATGGAAGACCTTCACAAGAAACTTCTTTTTATCTTTTCAAACTATTTTCTTTCCCAAAATATAAGAGCCAATATAAGGTATATGTTTCAAAACATTTTCTTCTAATGGAGCCCACAACACTTTTTTCCCTTTTAGAAGATGCCGCATATACTTTCTGCTTTACATGGTGGGAGGTCAAAATGACTGCATCATTCCATGTGTTGCAGCAGTTCGAGGCTGTACGGTAAATAAACTCTGTATTTCCATAATTGCCATCTGTTTCTAAGATATTATCCAGCCATTTCTTAATGGAACATTACACAACTTAGGAAAAGCTCCAGGACAAAGGTGGGCACATAATAAGACATCTGGGAACAATATAGGCTCAATATTGTATGCTTTCAATTACATGCCATTGTCTTAAGTTGCTAAAGCCCCTTTACCATAACATGATTGATAAAATCAGCTTCAGGTATTGCAGCAGTTATAGAAATCATTTCACATTTGCAGAAAAACAGCAAAACACTTTCAAGAGAATTCCATACAGTATCAGAGATGTGATGGGGTTTCCTTCCCATGGGGTGAGGCCACAATGAGGTGATTAGAAAGACATTCTGCTGGGCCGTGCCATGCAACCAGAAACGTTCATAGCCTTAACAACATGGGAGCTGTCCTCCCTACACCCTTGTGCCATCTGCCCCAACGACATGGCCTTGCAATTCCCCATTTCTCAACTGGATTGGTTGTTTTAGAAATAGTTGCCAAAGTATTTTTTTTTTCAAAATAGACATTTAAATTGCATGAGAATCCTCCCATGAGGAAATTATTTTGGCAACTGTTCCTAGACAGTTTGTCTATTGAACACAATTTCTACATCCTATTTGCCTCCCTTAGTCCTTAGATGGGATGAACTTTCTTCAGAGCATTTTCAGTTTATTTGTTTTGAAGATATGACATCAATATTCTGAAGATATGGAAATCCCCTCCATGGTTGATGACTGAAACATGTAAAGGATCATGTGTAGGACAAATTTAATCTTTGCCCAAACCAAATTTACCATCAGATGGTTTGGAAACTAGACTAGGGGGAAACGCTGTTTGATTTAGAGGTTTGTTGTGATCTTGTCACTTCCTCTCATATATCAGGGGACAAGATTGCTTTTTTGAGGTTTCTGAGAAAGACTATAAGTGATATAATTGTAGTAAATTTGAGGGTGGTGAGCAACTTTCAATTCTTGCTCAATGTTGTGCTTACCCCCACCTCCGAAAATTAACTGACCACTTAAAAATCCTTCAAAAGGAAACCAAGGTATTTGTGCTCCACGGATGAACTATAAATATTTACATCTCACAATGTCTTCATTGAGCAGATAGAATATAGTAGGATAATTGCCAATGACAAGGCAAAAATGAAAGTATAACAGCATATTTTAAAAAATATTTATGCATTTTTTATTTGAAAGGCAAAATTTCAGAGAGAACATGAGATACAGAAAGAAGGTCTTCCAATTGCTTGTTCACGCCCCAAATGGGCACAATGGTCAGAGCTGAGCTCAGCTGAAGTTTGTAGCCAGGAGTTTCTTCTGGGTCTGCCATGCAGGTTCAGAATCCCAAGGACATGGGCCATTCTCCACTGCCTCTCCAGACCACAAACAGGGGTCTGGACTGAAAATAGAGCAGCCAGGACCCAAACCTGTGCACATATGGAATGTTGGTGCTACAGGTCAGGGCACCAGGCTGATGATCCAAGGTGCCATCCCCCATTAGGATTTAAGAATTGACATACGGCCCAAGGAAGGTCTCTTACAGCATGTCTTCCCTGCCCATCGTCATTGTGCCTTGATACAACTACTTTTGAAACGAAGCATATTTCCCCTTTGCCATTCAGAATTGGAAGATAGCAGGTTACTTTCTTTTCTAAGTGATTTGAAGCTTTGGTCAGCCTGATACTTCCATCTGCCTGCTTGGCTTTTTTATATAAAGAGATTATTTGAGTAAGAAAGCAGAGCTCAACTATGAAGACGTTAATGACAACTGTTTAGACTTCTAAATCCGTTTACCAGCCTAGTTTCACCCTTGGGTTTCACAAGAGTGTGGGATAGTTAAATTTCCCTTCTCTTTCTTGTTTTTCTACTTGTAAGCAAAAAAGGTCTGACGAATATGACCACAAAGTCCACAATGTTGTAGCTTTGATTCTTAAGACCTTTTTTTGTCCTTATATGGGGCCCAGATCTCCTTTCTGGGGACAGGCAGTGCAAGTGTGGCTCTTATTTCCTTTTGCAAATATTTTGCTTTGGAGGAAGCTTTCCTCTCTCTGGGTTTTTGCTTTTGTCTATTCTTTTACTTATTTATTTGAAAGGCAGAGCTGGAGACAGTGAGGGTGAGATAGGAAGAGGGAGAGAACAGAAAAGGAGGGAGCAAGAGAAAGCAAGGGAGAAAGAGAGAAAGCAAATAAGAGAGAGAAAAACTGAGAGAGAGAAAGAGAGAATCTCCTGCCTGTATCTTCACTTCCCTAATGGCTAATAACAGTGCAGAAGGAAGCCAACAGCCTAAAAGTGCATCCAGGTCTTCCCTGTGGATGGCAGGACCCCAGTCCTTGGACTATCATCCTCTGCCCTCCCAGGCACATTAATAAGCAGCTGGATCAGAAGTGAAGCAGCCAGGACTCTTAACAGTGCTCATATCGGATGCCAATGACAAAGGCGGTGGTTTAACCCACTGTAGCACAATGTTGGTCCCAATGTTTATTCTATGGTAGAATGATATGACAACTATCTCATTTTTATTTGGTACAATTTCAATGTGTCTTCATTTGTACTCAACAAAGGAGAATTAAGCCTACTGGTTAGGGATGTGTGTATGTCACAGCATGTTAAGCTGCTGCTGCTGGGGATGCCCACATGCTGTATCAACATGTTGTAGATTCACTATCATCTGTGTTTCCAATCCAGCTTTCTCCTTATGCAGCTCTGAAAGGCAGTGGATTATGTTCCAGACATTTGGGTTCGTGCCACCTGTGAGGGAGACAGGTAGAGTTTTGGCTCTTGACCTCAGCCTGGCCCGCCCTGGGCATTGCAGTCATTTAGGAAATGAACCGAGAGTGGAGGATCTCCATGTCTCCCTCTCCGTCATTTTGGTTTTTTTTTTTTTTTTTTTTTTTTTTTTGGTTGGTTGTTGTTTTTCAAACAAGCTGGTCAATACAAAATAATATAGAATGGGAATTTTTTTAAAAGATTTATTTTATTATTTTTATTGGAAAGGCGGATATACAGAGAGGAGAGACAGAGAGGAAGATCTTCCGTCCGACAATTCACTCCCCAAGTGAGCGCAACGGGCCGATACTATGCCGATCCGAAGCCAGGAGCCTCTTCCGGGTCTCCCACGCGGGTGCAGGTTCCCAAAGCTTTGGGCTGTCCTCGACTGCTTTCCCAGGCCACAAGCGGGGAGCTGGATGGGAAGCAGGGTTGCCGGGATTAGAACCCCGGGCGTGCAGGGCGAGGACCTTAACCACTGTGCCACCGCGCCGGGTCCAGAATGGGAATTTTTATTTCATGATAAGTATTGTCCTTTCTTTTCCTAAATGTACTATTTTTTCCCAAAGTGTCGTAAAACACAATTGTCTTGTCATGTAAGTATTATCAATTGATATGCCAAAGCCTGGCATGTTTGAAATGTGTCTGCAATGCTCTTCAGTAGTTTCTCCCTTAAAATACTTCAATGGGAACTAGTATTGTGACACAGCCAGTTAAGCTACTGCCTGTAGCATAAACGTCCCACCAGGGTGCTGATTCAAGTTTCACCTGCTTTCCTGATAATGAACCAGGGAAACTGGGACCCTGCGCTAATGTGGGAGTCCAGGATGGATCCCTGGACTCCTGACAGTGTCCTGGTCCAGCCCTAGGTGGCCATTGTGGTTATTTAAGGAGTGAATCAGCAGATGAGAGCACTCTCTCTCTTCTTCTTCCTCATCCTCTTCCTCTCTCTGTAATTCTTTCAAGTAACTAAATAAGTCTGTAGAATTTAAGTTTTTAATGAACATAGAGCATTTAAACATACTTATAGGCACTATGTGATATCTTGATATGTAAATACATTGTGTAATTACCAATGAGAGCAAACGTGTAGATCTCACATGCAATATTCTTCCTTAGAAGTTTTCAGTTTTCTTGATGCTAACACACACACACACACACAAAAAATAAATTACCAAAACATTTTAAGGAACCACAATCTTTAAATATAGCTTACAGAAAGTACAAAGCCAAAGAAATATCATATCCATTTTCTGATAGACTCAAACATCAATGAGTTGGAATGATGGGGCATTTCTAACTACCTAAAAGTTAACTTGAAATAAATGTAAATTTAGTAAAAAGAGAAATAATGAGATTCAATAGCCCCTGAGATTGAAAATCTATATATATTTGTGATAGTATCAAGGGAGTTAAGTTGGCGAGTTCAGGACAGTACTGAATGGTTTTCTTAGAATTCAAAGTATATTTATTTATGAACGCTTTGCTTTCCTGAATCTTTATCCGTAATGCTGCGATGACTATTAGTTTGAAGAATGTGATTTTCTTTCAGCTCCTGTCTGGGACCCTAGAAACAACTACTGCCACACAATTGCTCCTTTGCTTCATTTGCCAAGTCTCCTGCGTAGTGCTTATTCTGTATCTTTTCCCATACTAAGTGTAAGCAGAGACTCATTGGCACATTATAAATAGGCACTTCATGCTGAAAAGAGAACTGTGTCCAAGGGCAGCATTTCCTCGGGAAATAAAAACGGGGTGAGATCAGTATCCCAGAGAGTCAACAAACATCTGCATGGCTTCTGTCTGTTTCCTTTCCTCTTTTTATGGGATGAAATAAAACTTGAGAGAGCAGATAATAGAGTCATGATTTCTTAATTAGTGCCTTGATTTAGCTATAACCAAAAATACATACTAGAGTCACATGGTTACCCCTATTAATGTTATTGAATTTAATAATTCTCAATAATAATTAAATTTAAAAGACTAATGAAAAATTATTATAATTTAAGACATTCTGAGTTTCGTGTGTGTTCATATGCATCAAGAAATGTTAGGTTGTGGTAAGTGTTATGACACCATGGGTAAATTTACTGTTTGGATATCTGCATTGTAAATTACACTGTTCAAGACCTGGCTTGTCTGTCCTTGCCACACCCTGGTACAGTTCTTGGCTCCTAGCTTTGTTCTGGCCCTGTCCTGGCTATAGGGAATGTACCAGCAGATGTAAGAGCTTTCTTCCTCTCCATATTTCACTGTATCTCAAGTAAATAAACTTTGAGAAAAAAAGATGTATTTATAACACAGAGAAAAAGGTTTATTTGTATGTCTTAGTTTCATAGTAGTACCTTACATTATGTCTCAAAAAAGAGTTTAACTTTCTTGTAAGCTGTGTCAGTTTAATAAAGTTAATTAAAGCATGTATGCTTCAGTTTGGTCTTCAGGAACAGTTAAAAAAAAAAAAACCAGCTAGACTTATTAGTAATCAGGCTGTGTTCCATAAATTATAATCATTAGGGGCCCGGCGCAGTAGCCTAGTGGCTAAAGTCCTCTCCTTTTACACGTTGGGATCCTATATATTCACTGGTGTACCAGCTGCTGCATTTCCCATCCAGCTCCCTGCCTGTGGCCTGGGAAAGCAGTTGAGAATGGCCCAAAGCCTTGGGACCCTGCACTCATATGGGAGACCTGGAAGAGGCTGCAGGCTCCTGGCTTTGGATCAGCTCCAGCCGTTGCCGCTGCTTGGGGAGTGAATCATCAGACAGATCTTCCTTTCTGTCTCTCCTCCTCTCTGTATATCTGACTTTCTAATAAAAATAAAATCAATCTTAAAAAACCCTTTACATTAAATTACAATTATCAGATGCTAATAAGAATATGCCAGACACTTGTGTAATGTCCTGAAATGAAATCATAAGAGAAGCCTTTGCCACAAGACACAAATATCACACATTTTCATTCATATTCCTAAGCTCAATATTTGCTGTCACAGAAATAGAGTGGTGGTTAACCAGAACCTGAGAAGGTACCGAGGAAAGTGGGAGACACGTGACGTGCTGCAGTTACACAGAAGGGTCTGCGGCACAGCAAGGCAACCAGAATTTACAACAATTGAATAGAAGAAATACTGGGTGGAGGCGATTTGGGATGTTTGCAACAGAAAGAAATGACCAATGTGTGAGATGACAGATATGTCAGTAACTCTTACCTGATCATCTCACAATATTGGGATATGACATACCCCGATGCACATAGGAGTTACTATAAATAAATATAAACATGTGAAACAGTCTTACTGATGCAAGCTTTTAGAAAAAAGAAATAAAAGAAGACGAAGTCATTACAGTGAGACTGGCAGAGACACTGGCAAACCTGCTAAGCCATCAGCATTCAATTATCTTGCTTGTTGCTTCCATTGTCAGCCGCACAGTTTTTCATTAGTTTGTTGGTGTTTCGGTTTTCTTTTGCTTGTGCTTTAAATGCTCCTCCATGGCTCTGTGGGGGCATTGGTGCAAACGGATTCCCTGTGTCTGTCAAAACTGCATCTCAGTGCTGCGTTCCATCAGCACTTGATTGTGGGTGGAGCGATAGTATTCTCAATTCTTTGGCACCTATTTCTAAAATGAGATTGCTTCCAAATGCTCCGATTCATTACCTTATGAAGTTGGCTTGCTGGAAGAGTTGGTGGCTGTTAGATGTTTGGTGGTTGACCATTCCAGCTCTGTGCAATACTCGGTGATGGGCAAATTGTTCTGAAACTCTTAGTGGATCTGCCAGACACAGGCTTAGGCAAAGAACTCTTTGATCCAGAGTCTCCTCCTGAGTCTGTGACAGTAGCAGGGAGCTAGGCAGGGGATGAAGGTGGGATGATCACAGGCTCCTTTATGTGAGCTTAACTTTCTGTACCACAAACCCACAACAGCTGTATCATTAGTACATGTATGCCAACAATGAAGACCATGATTATCTTGCAATTTTTATTGTTACTGTAACTAATTACAACTTAATTGCATGAGAATGAGAGTTCAAAAACATGTGTACTAAGCAAAGAAAATTGATGAAATTTTTTGTTTCTTAATGAAAAATAATCAATTTTGAAATTATACAGTTTCCATAGTACGTATTTGTCAATCAAAAATGTGAAATTCATGAAGAGTTTTAAATGAGCAATGGCATTTGATAAGTTTGCTGAATTGGAAATATAGACTTCTTTAGAGATTATTTCAGTATTTTCTTTTTTTGTATTTTATTATTTTATGTTGTAATCACGTAGGTTCTGGGATTTTCCCTGCCCCTACCCCACCCAAAGTCAACCCCCCCCAGATTTTCCCTATATTAATACAATTGTACACATTTTAGTATTTTCTAATTTCTACTTGATCTTTAGCAATTTTCACCACCATCATTCTCTTGTAAGTGGAGAATGAAAGTAGGAACTGGTGAGGCTTTTTGTTTCATTGAGACTGATTGTTTTAACGAAAAAAATGGACTTAAACCCTGGGCCTAAGAGTTAATTTTCAGGCAGCCCCAAGGTCAACTGTTAAGAAACAGGAAGAGACTTTGATGTAGACAACTCTTCATGTTTTTTCAACATGTTCCCTGGTGAGGCTTTAGTTTTGAATCATGTGTTTCCAAGTTTTTCTCCAGATGTTGATTCATGTTCTTTTTCTCTTTTCCATCTTTCCTCGCCCTCAGGGAAGCAGAGCTTCGAATATGATGGTTTAGACATCTTGTATACAGATATCGAGATCAAAAAACAGAGGCACCAGCTCAGTTCTACAAAGTTCTCTCATGGTACCTTATTGAAAAGTATTGGATTTACTTAACAAATTGCTTTTATTTAGTTTCTACAATGTCCAAATAGGCCTACAAAATTCTGTGTAACCTTTGATCTAATGCTCACATTATGGAAAGAGACCCAGCAATTAAAACTTGTTCAAACATGGTTTTAGGAGGGCTAGTGTTAAAATACTAGATAATAAATTAAAATATCAATGGGGCAAGAATTTGCTATATAGTTCTTTGCAAGGCTAATTTTGCAGATAATGGAGTGTTTAAATATCTAAACATCAGGAACTTGGAGTATTTAGTGTATAGGTTTTAGAAGAGAGCTATCAATAACACAACAACAAAGAGAGTCATGGTGCAGATTTCCATGAATTTTCCTTGGAAGATAGAGATGACCATTACGTTTAAAATCATTCAACACAGTCCCAATGAAGGTCATGAGAACTTTTTTTTTCTTAAAGTGATCAGGCACAATTGAGTAAGAGGGATGCTATGCTAATATATGCGATAGTGCTAATTTTCATTATTTCTTTTCAGATCATAGGAAGAAAAAAATTGCTATCTTTCTTCCATTTAAATTGTATTTAAGTAATACATTCATTTTACTATTTAGGTAACATCTAACCAGCTTATATTAGCTTGATTATATAATCAAGTATTGTCACAAATTGCTGAAAGCAAAGTCCAAAGGACCCAAACCACTATCTTTCATCTCTTGACACCTGCCATTAACTTAAAATTTATAGCTTGTTTGTTTGTTTGTTTGCACTTGAGCTGCTTTTAAATGGAATGTAGAGTTGGGAAGAGAAAGAATTCTCAAAGTGCTTCTCTGTACCGGATACTGTACCTGATATGGTGCTCACATTAGGTCATTCAAAATCAGCATTAACAGAGAAGAATGACTCTTCAGCTTTGCCAGGTTAGTACTGGCAGGTCCTGGGAAGCCTCTGGGAACAGCACAGACACTAAACCATAATATATTTAAGAAGACAGAGAAGTTTAGCATGCAGCTTTGATTTATATGCTTTTACTCAGTGGCTTTAGGGTTTGGAACAGACAATTTCAAATGTAGCCCTGTTCTGGTTTTTGCAGGTTTTCAACAAATGTCCCAAGCTTTTCTTCTTTTGCACAGATAAATGACACTTGAATAAATGGGGGCTCTGACTGAGTAGGGGTTAGTGGAAAGAAAAACTTGACAGAGTGAAGTTTCATGCCCTAACACGAAGAAACCAGACATTGGAACGTAGACACATGCCTATGAGAATGGAGTATTGTTATTGTTGTTGGTAAAGTTCCCAGAGTTAAACTAGAAGAGGTTTAACGGTGAGGATGCAAGAAGGTTAGTACGTTGTGCTACGAGTAACAACAACTGTTATAAAAGAAAAAGAAGCTTGGTCATTTTAAAAATACTTTAACCAACTGATATCAGGACAAAAACTAGATTCGAAACACCAGCTGCATCCACACGATCCCAATGATTTTAGCCAAATAGGTGCAATGGATAATAAAAGAATAAAAATATTCTTTTCCATTTCCTCTTTCAACATTGCTTATTTAAAAATTAACACAATAACATGTGTATTACTATTGGGAGTGTAGTTTGGTATAGCCATTGTGGAAAACAAAGAAACAACCAAAAGGCTAGAAGTAGACTTGCCAAATGATCCAGCAATTCGACCACGGCTTATATTCACAAAAGACAGAATCGCACTGTATCAAAAGGAAACCTGAAATGCCGTGTTTATAACCTCACTGCTCACAATAGCTTAAATATGGAATTAACCAACATGTTCATTATCACATGAATGGATAAAGAAAGCATGGTTATGTGCGTGTGAGTGTGTATATACATAAATGCAATGGGATTTTATTTGGCTTTAAAACAGAGTAAAATTTTTCCATTTACATGAATATTGTTGCAGGTTCAGAACATTATCTTGAGTGAAATAAGTCAGACACAGAATGGCTAATATTGTGTATTCTCCTTTACAGATGGAAAGTAAAATTTAAATTAAGAAGACGAAGAAGAAAAAGAGGAAGAAGGGAGAGAAGGAGAAGAAGGGGAAATATGGAAAGAGGGAGGAGGAGGAGGAGAGACTACAATGGTTCAATTGGCTCATCTTCCACCTTCAAGCACTGGCCTCCAATACGAGCCCTGGCTCATGTCCCAGCTATTCTACTTCCCAGTCAGCTGTCTGCTTGGAACTTGGGAAAGCAGTAGAGGATGGCCCATGCCTTGGGATCCTGCACCCATTTGGAAGACCCCAGAAGATGCTCCTGGTTCCTGGCTTCGGATCAGTTCAGCTCCTATCATTGTGGCTATTTGGATCAATCAGCAGAAGGAAGATCTTTCTCTCTGTCTTTCCTTCTCTCTGTGGATCTGCCTTTCCAACAAAATAGATAATATTTTTTCTTTAAAAATTTATTTATTTTTTTTATTTGTAAAATCAGATATATAGAGTGGAGGAGAGACAGAGAGGAAGATCTTCAATCTGATGATTTGCTCCCCAAGCAGCTGCAATGGCCTGCGCTGTGCAGATCCAAAGCCAGGATCCAGGAGCTTCCTCCAGGTCTCCCATGAGGGTGCAGGGTCCCAAGGCTTTGGGCCGTCCTCGACTGCTTTCCCAGGCTGAAAGCAGGGAGCTGGATGGGAAGCGGGACTGCTAAGATTTGATTCGATCCGACCCAATGCCCATAGAATCCAAGCACATGGAAGGCCAGGAATTTAGCCACTAGACTACTGTGCCGTGCTCAAAATTGATAAATCTTTTAAAATTTTTTTAAAAGAAAAAAATAATCTTATGCAATGAAAGCAATAAATGCCTATAAGTATCAGCATTGCTGCAAATAAACTTTTGTCTGTTTTGTTTCATATCTGCAAAATTGTGAAGAATGACGTACTACTATAGTCTTGAAGACACAAAATAAATATTTACTTTTATTTGAAAAACCGATTTCATTGAGTGAGAGAGAAGCAGAAATGGAGAGAAATGGTCTTCCATTTTCTGGATTATTCTCCAAAAGACCACAATGGTCAGAATTGAGCTGATCTGAAACTGGGAGCTAGGATCTCTTTCATGGAAGCAGTATCTCAGGGACATGGGCCATCCTCTAGTGCTTTCCCAGGCCATAGGCAGAGAGCTGAGTGGGAAGCAGGGACATGAACCACTCCACATATGAGTTGTTGGTGTCACAGGTTGGAGGATTAACCTAGTATGCCATCATGCCAGCAGCAAATATTTTAAAATTCAATATATAGTAGCAAGAAGGACATATGTATCTTTAATTATTTGTAGTGATTACCTCTTCCTGCTGATCCACAATATTTTCACTTTTTAGCTTGTTGAACTCTTAATTAATGGCGCACTAATCTTTTCATTATAATAAAAACGAATGTTATTTCAAATGATTGAGATGATGAAAAATGTTAGTCTTCACTATGAAGATAAGAGAGGTAATTGATATATCTTTATGAACCATTACTCATTATTTGCTTTGGCAGAAACAACAAGTTGTATCCCATAAATCTATACTACTACGATTTGTCAACTTAAAATATTTTTTCAATATTTATTTATTCTACTTGAAAGAGTTATAGAGAGGAAGGGAGAAACAGAGAGCAAGAGAGACATTTTCCATCTGTTGGTTCACTTCTCAATTGGCTGCCATGGCCAGAACTGGACTAGTCCAAAGCTGGAAGTCAGGAGCTTCTTCCAGGTCTCCCACATGGGTGCAGGGGCCCAAAACCCCAAAAGCATTAACAAGAAACTGGATTGAAAATAGGACAGCCAGGACTTGAAGTGGCACCATTTTGGGATACAGGCAACCCAAGTGGACGATTAGCCCGCCTTACTTGAGGCAGAACCTGAAAAATAACATTAATGTAAGTAATCTAATCCTGTGTTAAATTATATCTACATGTGTATATGTGTCTATATCTATCTATATCTATATCTATATCTATATCTATATCTATATCTATATCTATATCTATATCTATATCTATATCTATATCTATATCTATATCTATATCTACATCTATATCTATATCTACATCTATAACCGAGCATCTTCTCCATATAATATCCTATGCAATGATGACAGATGGACAGAACAATGACCTACATAAATAAAATAGGTTTGGAACTACTACTTAGGAATATTTGTATTTTTACTAAAAACATCTTCCAAATATCTTGTTAAACAGCAGTTGCAATTCACAGTTTGTGTTTCTTGTTTTTTCTCATAGTCTCTCTCACTTGTTTGCCAATTTCATGCATATTCAATGAGATATTTTACAGAGAGAGGAAATAACTTTCATGTTACATCCTAGTATAGGGCTTTTGACTTTTTGCGCCAGAGGAATAATCCTTTCTTTTTTCCTGCAGGGGAAGCACCACATTCCTGTGGTTCTGGCTCGCTGCTGAAATGCCATCCCAGGTTCGGCAGCAGTCAGCCTGAGTTTGTACTCCTTCTTTGGTCAGGGTTGCTTATCTCCCTGGGAAATCCTAAGCAGACAACTTCACCTCCTTAAATAGGCTGCTGGGTCCAGGCTGTAGTGTCAGCCTGGAATTTGCCCTTTCACGGCCATGAAATTGCTAAATCTTTCCTAAACATTCGGGAAACTCAAAGATGGAACAGAATCTTGACTCCATATGATTGTATCTATTGTTTTAGATTTAAATATACCCATCTAGTTTCTATTTTAAAAAAATTCTGCGATTTGTAATGATTACACCCTATTTGTGTTTCCTATCAGTTCTACTGTTTGTCTTCATTCTTCCTATAGTATGTATGTTCCTCAAATCATTGGGAGAAAAATAACTGAAATAGGTTGTATTCTATTTGTGCCAAGAATGAATTGTAAATTAGGACAAATGTTTTGTAGAGTGGTTGAGATCTTGATATGCTGGCCTTGGATACACAGTTTGCTCACTTACCAATGGAAATGGTAATATCATACACTCCATCAGGTTGCTATAAATATTAAATAAGGACCTGCTCTGTGGCGTAGTAGGCTCAGCCTCTGCCTGAGGTGCCGATTCCATATGGCTTCTGGTTTGTGGTACAGCTACTCCAATTCTGATCAAGTTCCCTGCTAGTACTCCTAGGAAAGCAGCCAAGTCTTGGACCCCTGTCTATCCTCATGTAAAGACCTGGAAAAAGTTCCTAGCTTTCAGCTTTGGAATATCTCAGTTTCAGCCAATGTAGTCAGTTTGGGGAGTGAACCAGCAGATGGAATATCTCTCTTGGTCTCTCCTACTCTCTCTGAAAATTAACTTTCAAATAAAAATACATATACCTTTATAAAAATTAAAGTAGTTGTTTTGTGTGAAATTCCTAAAATCTTGCTCGGCACATAGTGAGCCCTATTTGTTAACAACACTACTATTTTCTTTATTATGGGTAGTTGCGATCATGTTGTGGTACAGCAGGCCAAACCACATATGGGGACACCTCAATCCCATGTTAAAGTGCCTAGTCTCAAAAATCTGCTTCTGCTTCCAGTCTAGCAGGTGCTAGACTGAAATCCTTACTGGTTTAAAAAAAAAAAAAAAGCTTACAGGTTTACTGAAATCCTTACTTCATTTTGTCCATTATTGATTCTATGCAACTGGCCCACTCATTTGGAGTGTTTTCCAATTTACCTTTGCTCTGTCAAATTTTCACATTAGAATACAAACTTAGCTCAAATCAGATACTTAATATTGGTTGAATAAATCTAGTCATTTAAAATTTCAAATGATGCATTGACTTTTAAAGTATAGAAATTAAACAACATAAGTAACTCTTACTGAACGTATTTGAATACTAATTCTGAGTACTAAAACTACTCTAATTCTCATTGTAGTTTTCTTTCCTCTTATAGATATAAGCAAATCACTAAACCAAGTACCTTCACAAACTAGAAGCAAAAAACAGCATTCAAGTAAGAAGATTCATGTTGAGAAATCTTCACTAAAGAGAAACCTTCATTAAAGAGAAGGAAAGCCGATGAAATTTAACATCCCTAAGACTTGGAGGGATAAGTTATTTTAGACTTTTAATATGTTGAGAATTCATTTAAACATATTCTGATTTTCCCTTCTTTTACTTTGACATTTTTTCATAATGATATTAGTGTGGAACATAAAATATAATTTAGTGGATGTGAAGATTAAAAAACTAAGTTTTATAACTCAACAGTAGAATTAAGTTTCTTACCACTTAATCTTGATGCTGCTGGTTTGTTTCTGTGTCTGTAAATTTGTGTGTGTACTCTAATTTGTTGTATTGTTCTTCAGAAAAAAAAAACACTGGAAATACCAGTACGCCCTGACATATGAATCATTGCAGTCTGCAAGGTGAAATTTAAGGAAAAATTATTTACCCAAATCACATGAGACAATCTTGCCATCTTAAAAATTATACCCCACACAGTGTCTGAATCAGAAAATATGGAAACTACAAATTATGTTAAACAAGGATATTCTTAAAGGCATAAAGCTGTATTGCAACATTAACTTTATTAAAAACAATATTATACAGTTCAGGTACAAAGAAGCTGAATATTTAATAATTTTCTTTGGGTTACTTAATAATTTAGTGAAACTTCTGTACTTTCATCTAAAGCCATAAAGGCGGTGACTGTGGATGCCTTGGAAAAGTTGGAGATTCTCCAAACTTTAATTTACTCTGCAATTAGGTTTGATTGCTGCATGTAAATGCTTGATAAAAGGACTGAGCCAAGAAGAAAGAATAAGCAGATGGAAAGCCCTGGTAACCAAGGAGAAATCTCAATACAAACATTGCAAGGCAGTAGGAATAACTGCATCACAATTTGTCACAGGGCCAGAAATCCTCCGAGAATCGTTAGTTCAGAATCCTTGAGAAGCAGATGTTTCCTCTACTGACTTATGTGCATGACTCTAGTATATGATCCTGAATACATGTGATCCATGTGGGTAGAACCAGGATAATGAAGGTCAACAGGTACCATGTGATAGGGCAAGAGCTTCCTCGGCAGAAGTCTTGATGCTACAACCATGGGGTTTAGTTGTAAGTGTTGAATTGTACTACCAAGGTAAAAACTAACTCTAAGTTTGATGAATTAATTCTTTTAAATATTGAGGTACAGATTTATGAAATTCATGGAGATTTCATGCTTGAAATGTAATATTGAGATTCCTAATGCCTACTCCAAATGACTTTAAGCCAGACCTGGCTGTGAATCACACTTACAAGTTTGATTTCCTAAGACCCTTGACAATGTGTGTTACAATATTGAACCATGTTGCATAGGCTCTGGGATTCCCACAACTCATCTGAAAAGCCATCCCCCCATATTGAATTCCTCCATATTGTTGCAGTAGTATAGTTCATATTCAGTCATAATTCCTTTATTGTGGGCATGAACCATGCATACAGTACAGCATCTTATTGTCCAGATAAATTCAACAGTTTCATTGGGAGACCATCCCTGGTCTGCAAGTAGAGCTGGCAGAATATCATCCCCTTCAATGAAAAAGCCATTGCACAACTTCAACAATTTACCACATCATCAAGTTAATTGACATGGTATTGGGTGACCGATATTTTAAAAAATGCAAGTTCTCAACCACATCCTGTGACTACTTCATTGACATTTCAGTTTTAGTTTATACACAACTGACTACTCTACACCTTAAAATAGTTATAGTGTACTGTATAGCTGCCTCGTGTCTATTTTCATTTTTATATTTAGCGGCTTATAGTATCCAAGTGTGATTTCTATTGAACTTCACAAATTTTAGGCTAGTCTAAAAATTGCTTAAAACTCACAAACATGCCAAATATTAACAATTAAGGAGCAGAACAGTTTTAGGAGGGGTGTGCAGAGAAATCTTAATATCTTAATGAGGAGTAACTAATCTTTGTGTCCTACCTCGTAAGGTATATGGGAGTCCAAGCTGACTGTTTCCTGTCTGTTCTAACCTTTCCTTATTGGTCTCTGTCTATCTGATCTAATTTTTGGGGAGTGCTCTGGAGTGACCCTGATGGTCATTGCAAGAGAGGGTGGGGAGCCAAAGTTGGGACTAAGTAAGGACCAGAGAAAGCTCCTCTCCTGTATCTCAAAGAGGTTTACTGTTCTTCTGTTTCTGCGGACTGCTCAGGACTTCTGGCTGTTGTTCTGATTTCATTAGATCCTGAGAGGAAGGACCTGAGCTTCTTCCATCCCATGTTGGAGCTCCGATAAGGAATGGATGACCTCAGAGTTTTAGTCCTATGAAAGCATTCCAATTCCCTGTGGTCTCCTTGGCCTTTGGGATGTAGTCCTTGGTACCCATAGTGATAGTCCTTGGTGATGGACTTACGACTGTTTATGAGGAACTATGTTGTTGTATGATATGGGAGAACTTCATGGCGGATGGGGAAGGACAGGGAAATCCCAGGAGTCATGGAACTGTATCATAAAATGATGACAATAATAATAATAAACTCAGTGGTTCCAAGAAAAAAATAAATAAAAAATGAAGTAAAACATTTAAAAACATTTGAGCCATGTTGAAGAAGAATGGAATTTCAATGGTTTTCTAATTTTAAACAATATATAATTGTATGTTTCATTCAATCAGGTTAAATAACATAGGAACTAAATGTATGTGTCTAGATACTTGTACTTCCAATGACCTTTGTAACAGTCCTGCTTGGTTTGTGACCCTGTCACATCAGCTAGCTATACTGTGAAAATTGTTTTCCACCGTTCTAAAGCTAAGGCTCGATTTTGCAAAGATCACAGAGCTATAATACTTGAGCTTTCTTAATGAAAGAAAATTAGGAACAGGGCCTTCAAGGATCTGAACAAATGAGCAGCCTGGAGCTTAAATTTCACCCACTTTGCAGTAAATATGCCTCATTCTGGGATTTGGCACTTTCTCTTGGTTTTTCATCTACAATCAAATTGGAATGAATATTTTAATGCACAGGCATTTGTTTCATTTTGAAGTTTTGAATAATTTGTTTGACTTTCAAGAAAATAGGGAAATGTGGCTATTCTTTATACAATGCTATTTGCTTCATTAATACACAATGTATTTTCTGTCACTATTTCTATTACTCCAGGAGCAAAAGAAAAAACAATGTAACATTTGAATGTATTTTAAATGAAACTGTTTAGAACACGTGAGAATAACACACAACTCAAAATAACAGGTGAAAACAGGTTCACAAATGGAGTATATGAATTAAGGCCAATTTTAGCATAAGGGCTGCCTGTGT
Organism: Ochotona curzoniae; assembly: GCF_017591425.1. Taxonomy (NCBI): domain Eukaryota; kingdom Metazoa; phylum Chordata; class Mammalia; order Lagomorpha; family Ochotonidae; genus Ochotona; species Ochotona curzoniae. The sequence continues at coordinate 50,389,354 of NW_024466502.1, read as the reverse complement.
GATGGTGATTATAGCATATTTCCTGATTCCAGAGATGTTAAAATCTGCAGTTACAGGTATCTGAGAATTTATGGAATATGATAATTCTCTTTGTGTTGCATTTAAAGTTTGATTTTTCTATTGAACATTTTAAATTTTCTTAAAATTTGAGGCTTCTTGGATTTAAAAATTTATTTTATTTAAAGACAGAGGGAGAGACTGAAAAAAAGAAACAGGCACTTATCTTGAACTGGTTCACTCTAAAAATGCCCACAACAGGCAAGATTTTGTCAGAGCGTAATGTAGCAGCCCAGAAGGCGGTCTAGATCAGCCACATGTGGAAGGGACTCGAATACTTGAGCCATCATCTGTCTCTTTTTCCAGTGAGCATTATCAGGAAATTAGAATTGGGACAGAGTTCAGACTGGAACTCTGATATGGAATGTTGGTGCTCCAGTTTCTTAACCTCTCATCAAACACTGGCCCTGGGCATCTGACATTTTAATAATTTTTTTTTTTTTAGATTTATTAAATTGTAACTTACATCACATAGACCTCACTCATGTAGGGTTTTGATTTAATGCTTTCTGGGCACATTTACAGACTGGTGAAGCCATAGCATAATCTAATTTTGAACCACTTTTGTTGCCCATCACTTTTGTTGCCCACCGAGAAAGAAACCCTTATCCTCATTAGCAGTTGCTCTACATTCCTCAAACTCTCCCTCAAGTACATTAAAACTGCAACAATGGTTTTTACTTAAATGTCTTAATTTAATTTAAATTTATAGTTATTTCATTTTTACCTCTGATTGTTTTATGGTATGTTCCTTCTTTCATTATTTTTTTTTAAGTATCTTTAGCTATTTGAGGATCTAAACTGTCCAGATGCTGTTTCAAATTGCAAGCTTTGTGTTTTCTCATTGTTTATTCTCTGTCTTCCTTAGCATTGGCATTCATCACATGTTTTGGTTTTGGGTGCCTGTAGGACTATGATGTGCCACAGTCTGTTCTTCCCTTTTGCCTTTCTCTTTGAACCCAATCATCGCCTCTCTGTTGGTTTTAAAACTTCCATAGAATTTTCCAGTTTACTCTCCCAGCTGGAAGTGATAACAATGTTGCAGACGCAGTTGGTTGGGTTGGCTCTGTTCCTGGTTGTGAGGTCACCTCTGCTTGCTCTAATTTATGTGTATAATGTATTTATTTGAGGGATAAGCTGAAAATGTGGCTTAACTCTTTCTGATGAAGAAGGACACTTCAGTTCAGACCCTAGTGTCAAGCTTTGAGTTTAATTCTGCTTTTTCAGAGAATCTAAATGTGCCAGTTTCTGTTTTCAGACCTGGAATTGAGCTCAGTGTCTTTAGCTGCAGCTCCATTTGTCATTGTAAATTTCCATTTGACTTTTGGGTTTGGCTAATTTTAAAGTATATGTAATTGCTTTTGAATTCTGTTTATTATCATCACAGGTGTTGTCTCTCATGTTGTGTGTACATATGTGTACAGAGTGGTGCCTGTATCTGTACCTTGAAGCAAGCAATTAAAAGACCATTGTACCCAAAAATGGAAGAATAGAAGCTTCCATAAAACTCTTAGAGCTACAGGCACCTGTCTGATGGTCTGTGAAATGTGGTAGAACTATGATGTCTTTGATATGCTTAAAGAACCATGCCTTTGGTCTTAAGGTCTAGAATTTGATTTTTCAGATTGTTGAAACACAAAAATCAAGGAAAACTTATTACGGAGCCTTTATTATTCAGCCACTATAATTCCATTTTGAAAAAGTGTATCAGTAGTACACATCAAAGAGCAAGAATACAGGGTTCGGAAGTTTTACTGAGAACTAGCTTATGTAATATGAGTATTTGAACATTTGGAAAAAGTAGTACTAATGAAATGATCAAGCCGAATAAGAAGAAAAAAATGTGCAAGTTACTGAGTTACTTACAAGCCTGGAGGTGAGTAAGTGACGGTACTTTCTCCAAATTGCCATGTGATTTCAAGGTGGCTTACTGTTTTACCCATTTCTCCTGAAAAATGAGTCTAAATTTCCTAAAGAAAAAGTACTTGTAGGTTTGAGAAACTGAAAAATAGATACTTAAGAGATATCACGTTTTGGTGTCCAATTTATTTCACTAGTACGTGAGACTTTGAAATCTTTCATATTTGGAATATATCTAAAACAATCCTCTATAGCTACACTACCCTGCCAAAAATGAGCTGTTAACATAATCCTGACCAAGTTAGCATGTTACAGGGCCCAGTGCAATAGACTGATTGGCTACTCTTCCACCTTGCAAGTGCTGGGGTCCCATATGGATGACAGTTTATGTTCCGACCGCCCCACGTCCTGACCAGCTCCATGCTAATGGCCTGGTAAAGCAATAGAGGATGGGCCAGAACCTTGGGACCCTGCACTTGTGCAGGAGATCCAGAAGAAACTCCTGATTCCAGGCTTTAGACATCTAGCGGTTGATGTCATTGGGGTAATGAAGCAGTAGACGGAAGATCTTTCTATATCTCCTTCTCTACATAAAATCTGCCTTTCCAATAAAAATAAATACATCTAAGAAAAAAGTTTCCATGTTACTCTTTAACTTGTGTAAATTGCTTCTCAGTTCCTAGCTGTGAAAATTACTGGATACACAGCATTTCATACTTGACATTCTCTTGTATCTTTCAGAGGTCCAAGTCAACCTTGACCTAGAGATGGGCTTTAGAATGCTTTGTAATTTTGGTTTTGAATTTTTTTGTTTTCTAGGTGAGTAGGGTCAAGTACCAAAGATATGATAATTCGTTTATCAGTAAACAAAAGCCGAGGGGCCCGGCGAGGTGCCACAGTGGTTAAGGTCCTCGCTTTGCATGCCCAGGATCCCATATGAGCGCAGGTTCTAATCCCGGCAGCCCCGCTTCCCTTCCAGCTCCCTGCCTGTGGCCCGGGAAAGCAGTCGAGGACGGCCCAAGGCTTTGGGACCCTGCACCCACGTGGGAGACCCGGAAGAGGCTCCTGGCTTCGGATCGGCATAGTATCGGCTGTTGCGCTCACTTGGGGAGTGAATCATCGGACGGAAGATCTTCCTCTCTGTCTCTGCTCTCTGTATATCCGCCTTCCCAATGAAAAAATAATAAAAATAAATCTTTAAAACAACAACAACAACAAAAAAACAAAAGCCAAAACTCAAATGACTTTGAATAAACTTTCTGTAAGCATTCTCTCCCAGTAACTTCACTGTTTCCAATGGCTACTATATTCCGTTTTTTAAAATTAAAAATTTTATTTTTAGCATTGTTTATATAGTTGTAATAATGTAGTTATATTGTTTATATAGTTATATGGGTCTCTGATTAACCTGGGAAAGGCAAGGCATGGAGCAAGGTAGGTGGATCAAATATTTCAGTCCTTTTTCTTTTTCTTTTTTCCCCCGTGTACACAGAGAGTAAAGGGGAAGGGACTGCTCTTTGCCGTCAAGCTATATCACCAAATGATGATTTGGTACGGTCATTTAATGATGGCTTAGATGCCCTGATTGGAGAAAGAACGTTTGAAGGATGTTACCCAGAGTACCTGAGCTGTTATTGGCTTTACTGAGCCCAAGTATGAATAAAATCTTTCCAAGGTCTGTTGATTGACCAAGACCACCTTAGGCTATTCTGTAGAGATACTTGTGTCGCTTGGACAGAATTGTCCAACTTACTCTGCTTTCCATTATCTGACAAGGCACTCAACCTCCTCTCCTAGCCTGAATAATTCTGCTGCCATATCTCCTGTGTGCATCTGGACACACTAGATATTTAAAACAAATATTAATGGCTATAAAGTGAAACATATACTTTAAAACAATAGAAACAGGAAGTTCTAACACCTATTTTCATCAATGGACAAATAAGTTACACAAAAAGGTCAACAAAGAAACAGGAGAACTTATGTATGCATTTGACCAATGGACCAAATTTATGTAAAAGAAGGTTTTATTCCACAAATGCTGAATACTCATTCTTTTCATTAGCACTTTACTGGTTTTCAGAACAGACCATATGATAGGCCATAAAACAGAATCTCCACAAATCCAGCAAAATTGAAATCAAGTCATCTATGTTTTTTGACCAGCAATGGAATAAAATTGGAAATTAAGAAATTAAAGGGGCTATAGAACATATGTCAATACATGGAGACTGAATAATGTGTTAATTAATAAGTGTGTCATAGAGGAAATTAAAAGGAATTTTTAAAAAATATAGAAACTAATGAAGAAAACAATACGACACATCTGAATTTATAAGATACACCAAAATCAATATTAAGAGGAGAATTGACAGTAATTAATGAATTCATCAAGAAATTGCAATAGCAGCAAATTAATGATCTAAAAATGCATCTCTAAAATCTGGAAAAGCAGACCAAATTAAGTCCCAAATTATTAGGAGGAAATAAGTAATAAAATCTATGTAGGAAATAAACAAAAACTGAAAACAAACAAACAAAAAACATGCAAAAGTTAGTTGAAGACTTTGTCTTTTGAACAAAAATATGAAATTACTTTTTTCTATCTTCATTTTTGAATGATATTCTTTTTGTCTATGCAAATTCAGTTTTGTTTTCTATCTTCTAGCTCACATAATTTCTCAGGAGAATTCTTTAGCAATTCTTATCATTATTTCTTTAAGCTAATTTTGTTTGTATGGTTTTAACTAATTTAAAGTTTTTTCAATAACCTTGGTTTCCAACAACTGAATTGTATTCTAGCATGGATATTTTGTGTTTATTTCGCATTATGGCTCATCGAGTTTATTTGAACTGTAGCTTCAGTGGTTTTGGAAAAATTAGGACAATTATGGCTACAATCGTTTATCAACTATTTTTTGCATTCTTATTTCTGACATACACAAAAATCTTCAAGATATTTATAAGAAGGGAAAAATTACTGTATTTCATATATATATATATATATGTGTGTGTGTGTGTTTGCTGTAAAGAGAAAAATGCAACTTTCCATGTCTCCATCACTCTCTCCCTATTCTTGGTTTCCATATGTAGGAGAGAATACACAGTACTTGGCTTTCTGTGTCTGGTGTATTTCACTTAATATGGCACTGTACAGTTATATCCATTTTATTGTAAATTACTGGGTTTTGTCCTTTTTATGACAAGACTATGTGAATGGATACCACGTTGGTTTTAGTCTATTAATCTGATGTTGAACACCTTGACTGATCCTAGAGCTTGGATTTGTGAGCAGTTAATGAGCAGTAACATGATAGGGCAATATCTCCTTAAAAGAATTGCTTGGGTTCTTTTGGATATATATCCAATGGTGGGCTTTCTGAGTCACATGGCAACTGTATCTTTTTCCTAATAGCTGTTGTGAATACTTCCAATACTACATTGAATTAGAGTAGAGAAAGTGGACATCTTTTTCTTGTTCCAAATCTGAGGGTAAATGCTTTTAGATTTTTTTCCACTCAGTATGATATTTGTTGCGGGTTTGTTATAAGTGGCCTTTACCATTTTGTGGTGCATTTTTCCTGCACTTCATTTCTTGGGAGATGGTTTATCTTGTTTTGCATTGCAACATGAAGAGATATTTAATGTTATCAACTCTTTTCTCTGCCTGTGCTGGGATGATTTCAGTACATGCAGAAATCTCATGGTTTTTGTTCTTTATTTTTTCGATGTAATTTGTGATTTGTATTGACTTGGTAGTGTTGAACCACTCTTGCATTATTGGGATAAACATAATTTGATCATGTCTGATTTTTTTCAATGTAGTTTTGTACTAGGTTTGTTAAGAATATTTGCACCTATGCTTATCAAGAATATTGTTCTGAAGTTTATCTTTTGTATTATCTTTGGTTTTGATATGGTAATTTGATTTCATAAAAATAATTTGAAGGAATTTTACTTTTTCTGTATTTTGAATAATTAATTACTTTATGAATGTTTTGTATATTTATTTGAAAATCCATCAGCATATGGACTTTTCTTTGAAGGGAGAACTTCAATTTCAACTTCGTTCTCATTAGCCTATCATGTTTACTATTCATTTGTGATATAATCTTGGTAAATTGTATGTGTTCAGGAATTTTCCATTTCTCTGAGCATGTATAGTGGGTCATAGGAATTTCTTTATAAAAGCATATATTTGTTTGAAAGAAAGAATTACAAAAAGATATAAGGTCACACACATGCAGAGAGAGAGAGAAACAGAGAGAGAGACTGAAAAAGATAGATACCTTCCATCTGCTGGCTCATTTTCCCAAATAGACACAATAACCAGTTCAGGGTAATATAAGTGCAGTATAATTATAATCAAAGTTTGTTACCCATACAGTGCTGACATCAACTTCATAATTAAGTTTTTCCAGTGTGCTCATTTAAAACTTTCACCGATATTTTCTGTCATCTTAGTAGAAAATAGCAATGTCTCCATATTATTTCAATATATATATACATTTTTCCTTATTTTATTTTTAATATTAGGATACAGTTTCATAGACTCTGGGATTTCCCTTACACCTTCATAAATACATAGTTATTTTTTAAGAAAGTACAAAAACCTGAGAAGAATTACCAGGGATAGAAAGAAAACATTTTGAGCTATATGGTCATCTTTATATTTTACACAGTGTTCATTAACTTTGCAATACCATGTTTTTATCTCTTTCATGTGTGGAAATTTACATATACAAAGAAAGTATAAAATATATAGATGTAATACTGTTTGGTTTATAGCTATAACTACTGTTCTCACTGATTTTAACCTTTTATTTATTAACATGCCCTTTTTTTCTTCACTTCATGATTCTTATCTTAAGTTTCATGTTACATGACAGTATTATCCCTGTTTTAAAGAAAAATGGCACATGTGTGTATGTATGTAATGTTTGAAGGAAAGGTTAAAATGATCAAATATTTTAAAATAAATCAATATAGTAAAAAATAGTTGGAAAAAAGGGAAACAGAATACTTTGTACTTAAGACTACAAGAATCAAACTGAATCTGTAAATGTACAGATTATTTCCCAATTAAATTTATTTTCATTTTGCTACATTTCCACTCAAAGTTACAGGCCTTTTGTAGACTAATTTTGTTGATGTATTCTCTAGTGTTTTCCTAATACATGCTAATTAGTGCCTGTGATCAATGCTTCATGGTATAGACGTGATAAAATCAAGGCTGTGCGAAGGCAATGCGCTACATTAATGCAGGCAATTGGATTCACAAAGTTTTCTGTTTTATTCCCAAGTGATGTCAGGGTCAATCTCCTAGCTGGTTTCTAATACAATTCCATGCATAGTGTATTACAGGAACAAAAATTATCAGTTCCCATGGACTATGATCTATATCATTCAATGGTGAAAACTCCAATTTTCTTGTCTGTTGATGGTTGTTATGCTTTGTAAAGGATGATCAAGCTCAGTTGTAATAAATCAAATGGTGCTTGGTTTATTATGTCTGAATTATTTATATATAATCTGAAAAGATTCAATAAAAGATAAATTGCCTAATGGGAGCACGCAATAAAAGAGCTGTTTCTCATTTGCTTGAGTATTTTTCGACATTTATCTGATTTCACATTCCATTCTTAGCTCTCTTTTTTTCAATTCACAGCACCTTTTTGAATTTTATTTTTCATATAGTGCTACTAACTCTCAGGCTCAACACATTTTCTTTCTTCTTCTATCTTAGTTAATCTGATTTATGCAATAAATTCTTGACCCTCCTCCTGGTTGTTATGAGCAGTTGGAGAAAATCACCAAACTTTGGATAGTTTCTAGTATTAATATGAAAGAACTTCAAAGATTCATGGTAAGTGTAATTTTAAAAAGTCATAGGTCTGGTGTAGTGGCTTGTAGGCTAATCCTCCACCCTGTGGTGCCGGCACTCTGTAAGGCTTCCACTTCCTGACCCAGGTGCTCCACTTCTGGTCTAGCTCCCTGTTCATGGCATGGAAAAGCAGCAGAGGATGGTCCATGTCCTTGAGACCCTGCCCCCAGGTGAGAGCCTTAGAAGAAGTTTTTGCTCCTAGCTTCAGATCAGATCAGCTTTGGCAGATGTGGCCATTGGAGAGTGAACTAGCGGTTGGAAGGTCTTTTTCTATCTCTCCTTCTCACTCTGTAAAATCTCCTTTCCAAATAAAAATAAATATATTGTTTAAAAAAGATAAATTCATTTTATACAAAGAACTAAAAGTGTGCATAACGTTTTATAATTTGAATTTTCCATGAACATTTTGAATAGCTCACAAAGATTTCCAAATTGGAAAGTGAACTCTAAAGGCAGTCACATTTGGAGGCGTCCTTCCATGAGAGGCATGTAAGAATATTAAATTGTGATGTTATGTATTTCATAAAATATAATTAAATATTGAGACCATTAGAAAATCACAAATTTGGTGGACCTCTCTTGGAAATAACATAATTTGATTAAAAGTTTCAATATTCACATAATATGGAGGGAAGATTTTCTATTTCTAAATGAGATGTAGTGGTTAATGGCAGACCTGTTTTCATTAAAACAAATAAATCTGTATCAATTACATCCACCATATTCCACAGACAGTTTGGGAAGTTAGCATGAGAGAAAATGATGTTCCAGAGAGTAGAGAACTTTCTGTACTCAAGTTTTTCCAACCCCAACACCTCAACCCTGCTCTCCAGATCATTTGCTGATTCTGTGGGCAAGCTAATGACTGGGCTTCGCCTTGACAAAAAGTTTCTATTAGAAAGAGAGGAAGCTAAAACTAGCAATTATAGTTGGTTGTGTGCAGCTAGAATGGCAATATGGAAACTCTTATCCACGGGACATTTGCTGACTACTGGTCTCCATGGACGTCAAGGGGAATTAGAAGTAGCCTTCCAAAAAGGTCGAGTAAAATATCTAGCAATTTTATATAAATTGTAAAACCAATTGTACCAATGGGCAGAATGGAGGACAGATTGAACATTAGTGTCCAGCTCCACTTTAAGTCTTTTGCCACTTACTGAAGCCAGATTGATAACAAATTGAGAGACTGGATTGAAAATCTTTGATACTCAGAACTCAGTCTTCTGCAGTTTCAAGATTCTGAGAGAAATACTCGTCAGGTTCTCTAAAGCAAATGAGGTAGTGATTAGAAGAATATGGCTCAGAGTTGGATCTAAATAGTCTTTCATTGCATCCAGTTTATTGCCAGGCCTAGTTGATAAAATCAGTATCTAATCACTGCCACATGGAGGAAAAGGGTACCATATTGTCGGGAGTCTCCGAGATTCTTCTGTAGGCAGTTGTTGGTGTTAGGCTAAGCATATAAACACGCTGATCACTGGAAAGACACGACTACCAATGGAGAAAAAAAGAAAAACCCAGCAACTCACTGGAACAGACAATCACAATGTGGTAGTTAGCATTTGAAGAGTTTGAAATACATGATTAATACATTTAAGGAAGCAGTTTCACAAAGTAAGAGTATTAAAAGAGCATGATGGAATTGTGTAACAAGTCAAACATATGCTACAATGGAAAATATGTTCAAGATGATAACTTACATGGATAAGTACACCAGAAAATAGAATGCTCAGAAGATGGGCTAATTCCATCTGAACTGAAGCACAAAACAAACAAACAAAAAGATAGAGACAAATCAACAGAACACAAGTATTAAACATGTCAATCTTACGATGGGCCTTTAATTGAAATTCAGAAAAAGAAGAATACACCAAAATGTGAATAATATTGACGGGTTAATGCTCAAGAATTTTCCAAACCACTGAGAGATATCTGTCTACATATTCAAAAGCTCAGAAAATGCAAAGGAGGCTAAATAAAAATAAAATCACCTTTGACATGGGACAAGAGACTTGCTGAAAACCAGAAGAAATCTTTTTGTTAGATTACATTATTTCAGTTTATTATTACAGTATATATTTTTATACTTTATCAATATGAGGATAATAGATTTCATTAATTTTATAGACACAATTCTAACAAGATAACCATACTCCCTTCCCTCTCTACTTTCATTAATTCTCCTTCCCTTCTTTTTCATTTGATTTTTATAATAACATACCTTCATTTTACTTTATAATCAGCAGTGTAATGCAATACTAGCTATTATGTTCGTAAAGTAAATATGTTCATAAAGTAAATATAAATGCATTGTTGCACAGGAATGTAAAAAAGAGCTGAAAACAATAAATCAAAAGATTCTCACACATTTTTGTATTGCACATTAACTATCATATGTCAGAGATAACAGGATTTTTGTCTTTGTGGAACTGGCTTATTTTGCAAGCATTAAGATCTCCAGTTGTATCCACTTTGTTGTAAAAGCCAGGATTTGATTAATATCCTATTGTGAAGTATCCCATTCAGTAGTATCCCATTGTGTGGGTCTCTGTGTACAATTGGAACTACAGATTTTCAGTAAGAAGGAGAAAAAGAGAGGGAGGTCTTCCGTGTGTTGGTTCATTCCCCAAATGGCTGCAATGATTAGAGCTGAGCTGAGCTGATCTGAAACCAGAGCATGGCGTTTCTTCTAGGTCTCTAACATAGTGCAGGGCCTAAAAACTTTGGCCGTCCCCCTGCTGCTTTCCCAGGCCATAAGCAGGGAGCTGTATCAGAAGTGGAACAGTCAGGACATGAACCTGTGTTGATGTGGAATGATAGCGCTGTAGGTGCAGATTCAGTGTACTTTACCAAAGTGCTGGAGCCCCACTGTACATACATTTTAAAAGCAACACTAAGAAAAGATAATTTTTATCCTCAAAGATACAAAAATGCTAAGTTGTGAACTGAAATACTGTACATAAGAAAATAATGCAATGACATATTTAGTTGCTGAAAGGGAATAACTGCCAAAATAGAATTCCAAGCTATCAGGATATCTTTTGAAAATAAGGGTAAAATTAAAATGTTTCAGGACAAACAAAAGCTGAGAGAATATAAAATTATTCAGCCTGGTCAGAAAAAATAGTAAAGGGGAATTTTTTTCACATGGAAAAAAAGTAAGTTAAAAACCAGGAAGAGTTTTTGGGGATAAAGAACAACAGAGAATGAACACCCTGTAAACACAAATGGACATTGGCTGTACAAAAGAATTACTGTTACATGAAAATTACACATACAATTTAACTGCTTGACAACTATAATGCAAAAGGGAAAATGCAGCTTACAAGTTGGAAGACCTTTTCAAGACTGAGAAGTTGGCAACTGCCTTTTCCATTATCCCTGGGATAACGTTAAACCTTTGTTATTATTTTCTGACATTCTGTCCCACGCCGACCTCACTTAATCCTATGAAAATAGATCAACTTGTTTTCTATTCATAAAGATGGTGTTGGCTTTGTCATTTCAGCAGATTACAAAAATATCTGGTTTTCTTCAAACATTGGACATGGAAAAGATGCAGTTTTTTTTTTTTTAAACTGAAATAACTTATGGCGTGCCTGTATTCTGTAAACTCTTAGCAGATTTACCTCATTTCCAAGTCAGACATTTCCCTAACTGCAGTTGGCCCTTGTGATGTGCTTACCACATTCTTCATCGTTTGTTTTTCTCGTCTGTGTCGTATGTTCTCAGGTCTGGCTTGAGCAGGTTACTCTAAGACCTCTGTGGTTGGAGGCGTTAATGTTGAACCCTGTACAAGTGGCAATGAGTGATGCTTAGATTATCTTAAGCCTAGGGCAAGACCTCAAAATGTATTTTTTTATGATGGCTCATGAAACTTTGGGGATATTCCAAAACAATGTGGCTGATAATTTTTTTCCCCCGGAGAACTGGGAAAGAGATCAAACAGAGTCAAGACGTTGCTCTTGCATATTGAAAAATTAAAATTTGAAAACATTTTACATTTTGCCATTGCAGTGAGTCACATTTCTTCTACTTTTGCTTACTCTTGTTTCTTATACTTTAAATACTAAAGACACAGAAAAGCAAATTCAGTTTTGAGTGTTTAATTACTCCAACAGCCCATTTTATTTTATCATGCTAAGTATTTTCCATGATTTTTAGCAGAAAAAAATCAGGCTGTTTAGAAACTTAATTTCAAAATTTGGGAGTTCATTTAACTTGTCCAAATGAAGATCTTGTCATCCTCATATGACCGTGGCCCTGAATAAAATAATATTATGAAATACTAAGCTTATAAAAAGAAAGAAGGGAATACCACATATATGAAACAAGTATTTAAAATGTATATGTGATTAAAAGAAAATTATTTTATGGATTTATTTTGATAATTTTTAATTTATCTTTCCTTTTGAACAATGGAAAAATGTTTCCCTCATATGTATTCTTTCCACATATATGCAAATTACATTCCTGCAGGGGAACTTCACTTATTAATTATGAAATGATGTAATTTAACTGGTAGTGACTGAGAGTTCTTTGTCTTGAACGTGACCAATACGACACGACCTCTTTGGGAAAGGACAGACATCATGTCCTTCAATTCATTCTTCATCTAGCTCAGAACAAGAAGTAGATATGTGATATGAGTAGACGGTGAGATGCAAGGAGGCTTAGATAGGATGATCAAAGGCAAGGCATGCAAGTGGGGTGGCTTCAAGGATAAGACATGTCCTAAGTGGAAGGGCAGGAAGAATGAAAATCAATTTGCTTCATTGAAAAAAAAAATAGATCTGGTGCTGTTGTATTAGCTTATCCGGCTAGTCCTCTAACTGCAGTATCAGTATCCTATATGGGCATTGGTTCATGTCCAAGCTGCTCCACTTCAAATCCATGTTTTTGCTTATGGCCTGGACAAGCAGCAGAGGACAGACCAAGTCTTTAGACCCCTGCACCCATGTAAGAGACCCAGAGAGAATCCTAGCTCTGGAGCTTGTACATTGGTCAGGCCCAGCACAGGTTGTTGCAGCTATTTGTAGAGTGAACCAGAGGATGGTGTCTTTCTGCCTCTGTCTGTTTTTTCCTCTATGTATCTCCCTTCCTCTCTTTATTTCAAGTAAAATAAACAAATCTTTAAAAAAAATCTTTATTGAAGATGTATGTATGAAGAGGAGAGATGCAACAAGGACGATGGGAGTGGGTTACAGTGGCACAGTTTGAGAGGAGAAATAGCATTCAATGTTCTATAACAGGGCAGGGTTACCACAATTGATACGAATAGGCAGCTGCCACGTTGCCTTGTACCTAGGCAGATGTTATATTGCTGAGTATTCTGGGCTTGATTAAACCTTTATAGTTTTTTTTTTTCCCCCAATAAGACCAAAAAGCACAGCATAGGAAAACCTACAGGGATCATTTCACTTGGATTAGCTGAAGACTATGTAATAATAATTTCCTTCAAAAAATATGCAGCTCATTTTGGGAAAATATGGTTATCATTAATGTTACTTTATATTGTTCTTCAGTCTTCTATCAGGTTGAAGGAGTGAATTTGGAATTACTGTTTCTACATGTGTTGCTAGTCTGCCAAAAGTTGACATCTGCAGTCCTTTGTGTGTGCTGTGTTAATCAAAACAAAGTGTTCTTTTAATTAGATACGATTTCAGATCCATAAACAAAACAATGAAGTAATCTTTTTTTTTTTCTTTTTGCTTCCCAGGAATGGGTGTTCACTAAAATCAATAGTTCTGGAACAGATTGTTATATTAGAATTGACATTCATTTGGGGAAACTTCTACAAATTGTAAATCCTTGCATTTTTCAATATTAATTTCTCCAACTTCCTTTCAAATATTGTTTGATAACATGTCGGGGTCCCTTGGCCAGCAAGTCAAACCCAGACACTCGTTGTCTTTGTGGAACCTTTATTGTAGAGATGACACAGCAAAACCGGTGCGCAGCAGCTGCACGGCGGCCGCCATGCAGCCGCAGCGCAGCCGCCACGCATCACGAGGTGCGCAGCAGCTACATCTTGGCAAGACGTGTTCTCTCCCTCTCTCTCCCTCCGAGGCGCACTCTCTCTCCCCACTCCCCGGTTCTCTGGCTCCCTTATATCTTGGGTAACCCGGCCAATCAACGTAAAGGTCACCTGTGCACGCAGCGGGCAGGCCAATCCTCACACAGATCACGCACGCGCTGTCCACGCGCCATCCACGCACCCCTGGGCCAATCACAGCAGACTTCCTGTGACTTGTTTTTTCTAGCACAGCAGGAAGCAGCAGTTCGGCACCCGTCTGTCTAGGGTGTGGGCTGTAGGCTCTCTACAGCTCCCCACAATAACAGATGTTAAGAACAATTGTCAGGCATTGTGCTATGTTCTGGGCTGCAAGGTTTATGGACCATCAGCCTGGACAAATCGGATCTTCCAATTTCTTATACTTTTAATAAGAACATCAATGTTATGAGATAATGAATCAACACCAATGTGAGCACAATGTATTTTACGAAGCCATATTTGAACAAACTGAAAAGCTAAGTAAAATATATTACAGAATATGACATTTATTTGAGGACTGACTGTAAAGTAAAAGAGTATTTTATGTGTGATGGTGTATGTACTTAGCAGTCTGGTTTGAGTTTGGAATTATTGCAAAGTACTTTCTGAGAAAATGTAAATTCTAAAAAGTATGAAGGCAACAATCAGATTACACTGAGTGCATCATTATGACACGCCATTAATAAAGTGGGAGAAAATATTCAGGGTGTAGGAACTGACTCTAAAGAACAAAATGACGTTTAGCAAATTATGAGATGCTTTTGACAGTGGGAACACCATCATACTGGTAATTATGAAAAATTACTGATAGTTGAGTAAAAGGCAGGCGTGAAATTATGTTAGAAAACTTAATGAGCATGTTAATGAATAAGAGATAATTTTTAAAATATAGAATATGTCAATTCAACCAGGTGAAATCAATATAAAAATGAACTTTCAGAGGTGTTTTCAAGCTGTCTGCCTTCATGAAAAAATTTTAAGGACAAATGTACTGTAAACTACATTGTTTTAGATAATATTTATAATTTACTTTGTTCTTTCTTACAGAGTACTTCCAATATACATACTGATGCATATTCCTAAAGAGATTGTCTTCCTCAGCCGCTCATCCCTCTCCAAATACTGCCCATTGTCTTCTTTCTAAAGACAAACTTATAAAAAAAACTATTTTATGCTTTTTAACTCTACTTTTCTCTATATGCTTTTCTCTCCTATGCTCACTACCATCCTTACAAATGCTCACATTGTCCTCTAGCAAATGAGTAACATATTCGCTCTCTGTTCATTCTTGAATAACACAAGTGATCACGCTGTTCTTGAAACACCTGCCTTTCTTTGAAACGATGCATTTGCTTTCTTTTCCATCTCTCTTACTACTTCGTCTCAATCACTCTTAGTTCTCCCACTTACTATTCTCCAATTCCAACATTCTTTAGGAAGCACATGCTTTCTTTTCTCTCTTGAATTTGTCTCCTAATATTCACTTTCAAGTTCAAAAAGCACTCTCGTCATAATATGGGAATAAAGTATGTTTTTTTCATCCTTTTAAATCCTCCTGGTGGAGCTCAAAAATTTCTACATTCAAAAAAATTTCTTTTTCTGTACCTACTTGAATGACCAGAAAGATACCAGGAGTTTATAAGGGCATTGATCTGAATATGAGGTCACCACCCTAAAAAATTAGTTTCTCTTAGTATTATCACATCGGGGAGTTACATCTCAGTACAGGATTTTGGAGGAGTAGGATTACACTCAAACCATAAAAGCTAATATTATTGCTATTGTATACTAGGCAGGCAGCAACTTTGGAGTATGTCATATTACATTTTAATATAATTTGGTAATTTTTTGGAAATTTGCCTTTGGATGGCAAGTTAAATTTCATGTCTTTGGTGGGGAGAGTGAAAATGAATTCCAAGTAGTTTCTACATTACAAATCGTAAATTTCCTCCTTGATGTACTTCATTAAACTTAGTTTATACCTGAAAGGATAAAAATAATGATAATAATGAGGTTTTCGAGATCATTCAAGCATAAAAAAAGGATATCCAGAAGGAAAAATTATTTGCCTTAATGGTTTTAATAGTTAATGTATGCACATCATCATATATCTTTTGTTTTTTTAGAAATATTTTGTTATGTAAGCTATAAATTTTTTGATTTTAAAGGTAAGAAATTAGAATAAATGTGCTCATGACTCGTATTCACTTGAATGGACAAGAGTAGTTTTTGTTTGTTAGTTCCTTTTGTAAAGATTTATTTTATTGTTATTAGAAAGTCTGATATACAACGAGGAGGCGTGACAAAGAAGGAGATCTTCCTTCCGATTGTTTACTCACCAAGTGGGCATGACAGCCAAAACTGTGCTGATCTGAAGCCAGAAGCCAGGAACTTCTTTGGGGTCCCCCATGCGGGTGCAGTGTCCTAAGACTTTGAACTGTCCGTGACTGCTTTCCCAGGCCACAAGCAGAGGCTGGATGAGAAGTGGGACTGACAGAATATGAACTGGCGCCCATATGGGATCCGGGAGCACGCAAGGTGAGGACTTTAGCTGCTAGGCTATCGTGCTGGGCCCTGTTTGTTGTTTCTTAAAGCAATGAAGACAAACACAGCGGTGTTATGGTGAAAAGGCTGCTACTATCTTGAAAAATTGGGCACATACTAGCAAAACAACTTGGGCGTCATCTGTAGAAATCTGCGACATATTTCATCTTTTCTAAATGAGAATTTTGAGCTGTTATTAACCTGTTCAGTATTTATAAACTCAGTTTCTTCTGATTCTATATATTGAAATAACATCTCAACATTAAATTGTCATGTTACCCATCTAAAACCTGTTATCTCAACAGTGGAAAGTCTCTTGACTATTCTCCCCACCACTACAATCTTCTTTCCCTCCTCACAAGTTTCCAACAGGTAGCAATTTGTTGTAAATCAATCTAGCTGTTTTATTGAAAAACTATGGTTCTTTACAGAGATTACCTGCCTTTTTTTTTCTTCTCTTTTTAAAAATATTTATTTATTTTTATTGGAAAGTGAGGTTTACAGAGAGAAGGGAAGGCAGAAAAAGATCTTCCATCTGCTGGTTCACTCCCCAAGTGGCTACAAAGGCCGCAGCTGAGCCGATCAAAACAGGACCCTCCTTTGGATATCCCGCACAGTGATGGTCCCAAGGCCACGGGCTGTGCTTGGCTCCTGTCCCAGACCGCAAACAGGGAGTTATAACCAGTGCCAGTATCAGATCCTGGTGCATGCAAGGCAAGGACTTTAGCTACTAGACTACTGCGCTGGGCCCTAGTCTCCAGTACTTTAAAACGATGAGGTATTTCAATATATTTAATGGCATATAAACTTACAATTTTATAGTACTGCTAAACATACTATGATTTGCTTTTGTGTTATTTACAAGCTGATAAAATTGGACTAGCAAACTCATACATATAAAATTAAAAAAAAAAATGTCAACAACCTGACACCATAGCTTTCCAGCTGAAGTCTTCATCTTCATGCACCAGGATCCCATATGGACACCGGTTCTAATCCAGGCATGCCCCACTTTCCATCCAGTTCCCAGCTTGTGGCCTGGGAAAGCAGTCTGGGATGATCCAAAGCCTTGGGACCCTGCACCCGCGTGGGAGACATGAAAGAAGCTTCTGGCTCCTGGCTTCGGATTGGTGCAGCTTCTGCCATTGTGGCTGCTTGGTGAATGAATCAACAAACAGAAGATCTTTCTGTCTCACCTCCTCTTTGTATATCTGACTTATCAATAAAAATAAATTCGGCGCAAATAAATTCGGGAAAGCAGTCGAGGACGGCCCAAGGCTTTGGGAACCTGCACCCGCGTGGGAGACCCAGAAGAGGCTCCTGGCTTCGGATCGGCATAGTATCGGCCCGTTGTGCTCACTTGGGGAGTGAATCATCGGACGGAAGATCTTCCTCTCTGTCTCTCCTCTCTGTATATCCGCCTTTCCAATAAAAATAAATAAATCTTTAAAAAAAAATAAATTCAATCTTTAAAAAAAAGTCAAAATTAAGTGCCATAATCAAATAGATAATCTGATAGGACAGGTTTTTTTCTTTTCTTTTTTTTTTTTAATGACTTACAAAGAAAGAGATGAAATATATTTTTAGCAGTACTCTGAATTCTTTGTCCACAAATTTTGTGTACTTCAAATGTCAAAATTGCAATTATTTATTATGTTGAAGAGTGAAAAAAAAATACAGTATTTGAAAAGTAGAACTAAAATGTTTGTGAATTACCAGTAGCATGTGTGTGTAGTTGAGCTACCAAGATCAGGTTCAGAATGGAGCCAACATTTTTGCGAAATGCAATTGGCTCATAAGTAACAATTTGCTTTGAGCCAAATAACTTCTCAAAAGAACAAATCATAAAAACTGCAATATTTTTATGCAATATGTCTTTATGAAGGAAAGAAAAAAAGATGTACAGAGTTCCCAGAACCGTGTTCAACATGATATTAATTTCGCTCTTTGTTGCTTTATCAACCAAAGTTGAGCAGGAAGACTCAGTACAGGAGGCAACATTTTTGACATGGAACGGGCTCATGGAAGTTAGTGCATAAAGATTCTTAGCCAAGATGCAGAAACTTTGAAAAAAAGTTAAATAAAGCGTGTAAACTCTTAGACATTTCCCTGTGACTAATAACCAGCAACACATGTGTACAATTGAATCACAGCTTGAGAAGATTTTGCGGCCCTTTCCCCTGAAAATGTGTTGTTTACTGTTGTATTGTTTAGAAACAGCTATTCAACATGGAGAGAAACTTGACTGAGTCAAAACTGAAAAAAACACACACAATTCTGATTCAATAGAAATAGTTACAAGTCATCTGATAACACTTTTGAACGCTTTTCAGTGGTTAGTTACGAAATATCATGTGTATGAAACACATTTCATTGGGAGCCATGGAATGCACTGATGAAAAGAAAAAAGATGTCGGAGGGATGGCATCCACACACATAGAGCTGTGTTTTCTGAGCGCACTACGTCAGAGGAGATAAGATCTGCCACATTATGTGACAAAAGCAGTGTCACGGAAGTGTACTGTGAGGTCTGACCGAATACGGAGGAATGGCTGACTGGGCACAACAAAGTGGTGACTTGGCAGATTCTAACTGCACTTCCAACATGAAAAAGGAATAAATTCTTCAACATACACCACGCCAACCCAGAGAATCAAGCGTAATGGCCTAGATTGTTGCATTTTGATATCTGTGAGGACGTAAAGCGAGCTAGGTGAACATCAGTCTGCAGAGCATTTACTGTGCCTGAACACAGCTATAGGCTTTCTTTCACAGCTAAGGGAAAGTGTGCTCAGCATTATCTAAGCAGTGAAGTGGCATGGCCAAAGGTACCCCTCACCAAGGTATGAGAGATTTCTCTGCATACCACCCCCCCAAAGCTGTTATGCACCTCAATTGTTAAGATGTCATTGAAATAGTCGCAGGAGGTTGTTAAGAACTTACATGCAATTTCAACATATTGTTTACTCAATACTATGTCAATTGATTCCATAACGATATATATTGTTGCTGCTGGGGCTTTTAATTGATCGGGATCTTGCTCTCTGGGCCATAACCTCAGACCAGAGAAGGTCTCCCCAAGAAGCAGATGAACTTATCTGGATAATAAGAGGCTGGACTCTATGCTTGGTATATGCTTACAATGAAGGTGTCTCAACTGATCTTGAACTGAGGTCTCACAACAAGGTGCAGGAGTCCACCATGGGGAGGAGGGGGTGGAGGAAATCCCAGGACCTATGGAACTGTATCTCATAATACAATTTAAAAAATAAATTATTATAAAAAAAGGCTAACTGTAAGTTGAATTTTTACAAATGAAGTAAAAAAAATAGTTCTAGGAGTGTGAAAACCAGTTTGGACAACAGTTACTTATAGTTCAAACGCATCATCATAAATATCAAGGCAACAGTAACAGAAGCAACACCCAGATTCAACGAAAATCAAAGACAGATTTTCGGCAAAGAGAACAAGATGAGAAACTGGTTTCAGTTTAGCACAGTATAAAAACCTTTATAGGTACACAAGGTTGATGATAGAACCACCCAAAAGCTACAGATAACATTAGGATTGCAGTAGTTTTAAAATAGCAAAAATAATGTTAATAATCAAAATAAAGCAAATTAAAATATGGTTGTCTATGGGATTTAGAACATTTCTTTTTGTATGTGTAAATGCTCTAAAAAGACCCTGAAGATAAAACTAGAAATTTTTAATGAGAAATCTATACAACATAGGATCAGCAATCGGAGCATTTAAAATACTATTCATACGATTTAAAAAGAAACAGACATACTTGCTGTGATAAACTTCCTCACGATTGTAGAGGCAATTCACATTTAGTTTTCCTATACACAGAAGTTGAGAAAACTCAAAACTCAAAACTCAAAACTCAAAAACTGAGATTAGAGGTTGGTGCAAAGTTTCAACAGGCTAAACCTCCACCCTGTGTCATAGTTCATGTCTCTGCTGCTCCACTTCCCATCTAGCTCTCTGCTTTTGGCCTGGGAAAGCAGCAGAGGATGGCCCAAGTGCTTCCTCCTGCCTCCCAGCCTTGGGTCAGCTTAGTTCTGGCCATTCTGTCCATTTGAGAAGTGAAACAGTAGATGAAAGACTTCTGTCTCTTCTTCTTTCTGTAAATCTGCCTTTTAAATAAAACATAAATAAATCTTCTAAAAATGATATTAAGTTAAATTTATGAATGTATTGCTTTTTCTTTTCTAAATGCTTCAAGATTTGCTTATTATAAAGCATGCATTTATTAGTACATACATATAAATGATTAAGTCAGGCTAGAAATGAATATATATTGGTATACAGGAAACAATCAACATTGTTATAAAGTTTCTGATCTCTGAAAACGTATATATTAAGTAAAAAATGAAACTCAAAGGGTTTCGTTGAGCCATCACTCTTGATTGTCGCATGTTGGAGCACTCATTTGAGTCCTAGTTCTATCTTATTTACCTCCCTGATAACGCTCTTGGGAGAACAACAGAAAATGGCTCATGTCATTGGGTCCTTTCTCCACATGGGAAAATGGAACCAAATTCTTGGCTCATTGCGGCTATTTAGGGAACGAACTAGCGGATGGGGGAATTCTCTTTCTGCACCTCTAACTTATGCTTCTCTGTAATTGTTTCTGGTAAGCACTAGGAGCACATGTGTGAATTAAATGCTCATTCCTATCTCAATAACAGAATAAAGGACAATGTTTACATACAGCAAATAATGGGATGCATAGTTAATACAAATGAAAATATACTCTTTAGTTTGTATGTAAATCTCCCTAAAATATGGCAGGCTTTTATAAAAAGATGTTATTATTCCACAATATTTAGGTATATACATTTATGATAAAGTGTGAAATTACGAATTTAATGTGAAAACTTTGTTAAGTACGGAAATGTTCTACAATTTGCCATCCACCATGGATTGTTACAGATTTTGCATCTGGAGCTAGATTTTCAGGGTTTTCCTCTGCATAGGCCATATAATCTCTGCCATAATCCTTCAGCCCAGCTCTCATAGCATGAATATAGTCATGGAAAGCATGAAAATCAATGTGTTCTATATTCCTATAAATCACTTCTTAGAAAAACAGGCAGTGGTTCTGATTTGGGTTGTAAGGACAATTTGTCTATAATTTATTCTGCATTGAAATTGAATTGAATTATTTTTGGTTGGGACTTTCAAAAACATTATTTCAGAAATTACCCACACAACTAAAAATACAACTCACGATTACAGCCAGGACCACACAATTTTTATTCAAGGGAATTCAGTGGGTTAACTAAGTTATTTTTTTAGTTTTTGAAAATACCTAGCTATAAACCCTGAGCCTTGTACAGGCTTGAGGAAATTACCTAAATAATTCAGGTTTTATAGTCTACCACCAGCCACTTAAAATATGTAATGGAATTGCTTAATTTATTTTTTATAGAGTTTCTTTAATATTTTTCTGGTTCCATAATTTTTATAAAAATTTGCCAAAGTTATGAAATGTATTGGTTTATTTCTGTTTTGCTAAAAATTAGTTGTCTAGCAGTCTTATTCACAAATGGTCACCTGTGGTTTTCCACTTGTCTTTTTTGGAAGCTAGGCTCCCCAGAAAATTCAGTATTTTCTCGTCATCTTGTAGAAATCTCATTAAGGAATGTCTTACGAAAGACCACATGGAAGTTAAAGCAGGTTTTCTATTTTCAAGAAAAGTGAATGACACTATCAATGTAAGAAAATTTCCAATATTTCTGAATTTAAAAAGTAACCACTCATGACAATGATGTGATGCATATTTCTCCAAGTAAAGACTAGAAGTAGTGTTCACCACAGAGATTTGTAAAGCATCCTATTAACATACGTATCTATTTGCCCTGAATGGACACTATATAATGTATGCAAGTAACTGATCATCTTGTGGCATCCCTCATTCAGATGCAACACTTATGTCTCTGTTTAAAATGTAAAGGAAATCTACGGCCATACCACTCTGAATGTGTCCGATCTCGTCTCATCTCAGAAGCTAAAATGTAAAGGAAATAGTTTCAGGAATAGGATGGTCAAATCATATGGTGTAAGTGTTTTTCAGATTTCTGAGGAATCTCAATACTGTTCCCCACCATGGCTGGACTAGCTTATATTCCTATAAATGAAATCAGCATACACATAGTTATATGTATTCCATTGCTATTGCAGCTCAATTCACAATAACCAAGATATGCAATCAACCCATATGTTCATCATCTGATGATTGATTAAAGAAAATGTAGTATGTATACAGTGTGGAATACTACTCAACAATAAAAAATGGGTAGGCCCTGCTTTTAGCAAGAAAATGAATGCAACTGGAAAGGATTTTACTTAGTGAAAGCCAATCCCCAAAAAGAAAGCAACCTGGGGCCCAGCGCCCAGCGTGGTGGTTAAGGTCCTCGCCTTGCACGCCCAGGATCCCATATGGGCGCCAGTTCTATCCCGGCAGCCCCACTTCCCTTCCAGCTCCCTGCCTGTGGCCTGGGAAAGCGGTCGAGGACGGCCCAAGGCTTTGGGACCCTGCATCTGCATGGGAGACCCGGAAGAGGCTCCTGGCTTCGGATCAGCATAGCACTGGCCGTTGTGCTCACTTGGGGAGTGAGTCATCGGACAGAAGATCTTCCTCTCTGTCTCTCCTCTCTGTATATCTGCCTTTCCAATAAAAAATAATTAAAAAAAAAAAAAGAAAGCAACCACATGGTTTCTCTGATATGTGGTAAATAATATGGAAAACAAAATATATAGGAATGAACTGGACATTTTCTAATTTGATGATTGTTTTTAGCTTTAGTTTTCCTGTGGAACTCTGGTTTTTCAAATTTTAAATTGTTCAGTATTGCTGTTAAAGGTGCATGAAGAGTTTGACATTATGGTTTTGGAAAAAATTTTTAAAAATTAAAAAAAAATTAAAATTTAAAAAATTTAAAAAGAACTAAAAAATGATTATGTTCTTAGAATTATACATATAAAATCTGTCCTCTACACAGTTGAAAAAGTAACACTGTCTGAAGGAAACACAAAACAATGAAAAAGGAATGATAACTCAAAAAAAAAAACAAATTTTAAATCCAATATTCTGTGTAATAGTCTTTTGGTGGCTTCCTGAGGAGAGCACATCTTGAGTTTGGTGTTGTTGTTGTTATTGCTGTTGTTAAGGATAGATCTGTGTTTATTCCATCAGCATTCCCCCATCTGGTTTTTCTGAGGATTAGCATTTTCAAGTTAGCTGCTCCTATTTAAAGATGTAGTTCATGATCATGAAATGAAATTAGCATAATCAAATTATATGGCAGATTACTTTGTGCTTGTGGGAAAATGCAATAACAGGGACCGGACTTTCTTTCACGACTGAAACAACTTTTAATAATCCAAAAAACATTAAAAGATGTGTTTTTGAGATATTAAGCATCAAGCAAAACATGGACAGTAGTGCCTGAGGAAGGAGGACTAGTGAAGTTGTCTTCATTTATGTCCTGGGGACTTTCCAGTCTGCACTGTGGGAAGACAGGATCCAGGTACAGCTTGGAAAATGAAATGGAACTGGGTTCTCAGTGAGAACAAGATAGAATTTCCAGCACAGGGAACCTCTAAAGAAGGTCTCTGTAAGTACTCAGCAGATTGCCTACCAGACTTGATTTCTTTGTATGTGAGGAAAGGGTCAAGTTCAGAGAAAGAATCACAAAAATCTGAGAGGGAGCAGTCCCTCACTCTCAGAGAAAGCCTAGAAAGCACCTGATTGTGCCAGCCACACTGAAAAGGCCACTGGACCTTGGAAAACATACTCAGAGTCTTGTGTAAGTCATTATCACTGGACTCTGCAGTTTTGGTGATGTTTACACAGTTAAAGAGGCTGCATGCCCATGCACACCACAGATTAGGGTGCAGAGGGGCAGGGAATGGGATTAAGTAGATGAGACAACTGTTTCCAGTCCTCTTTATGCTTCCTATATCTGGGTAAAGTGGGGAGAAAAGGGGAGAGGGCCGCTCCCAGTAGCTCAACTGCATCAGTATCTGGGAATGTGAGAACCACTTGATGTCATCTCAAGGTCCCTGAGGTGGAGCATGTTTCAAGGACACTGCTCAAGTGGCTTTGATGGTTCAAAGATGCTGTTGATTTCATTGCTTCAAAGTTGAGGAAATCTTTCCAAGGTCCATTGGTTGACATAGTCCACCTTAGAGTCTTCGTTTGCCCAGGTATTCATTGTCAAAACTTGACCAGGAGAGCTGTCCAATGGTACTAGATGTCCTCTGCAGGCTTCAATGAACTGATTGTCATGACGTGCATATACATCTGGGGTCTACACAATTTTCAATAACCAAGTAGACCCAGTTTTGAGACATGCATACCACAGGCCACAGATCCTGTGATTTTCCCCATGGTTGGAGTTCTGAGTCCAGTGATCAAGTTGGCGGTTTCTCCAAAGAAACCTCACAAGAGGTGACCCCAGAACTGATTCCTGTGTGTGCCAGCCAGTGCAGAATCTGGCTAAGTTAGTCACCCTCATCAGACTACACACGCACTGGTGGTTGCATTTGCCTGGCTAGTTCTGTCCCTAGCCCCATCTCATATACAAGCCAATAGATGTTGCACTTCAGCCCATCTATGCCCACTGGACATTGACCCTCATGCATAGCAGTGGAACCACAGACTAGTCAGAGTACCCTCCAATAAGTCCCACCAGGCCCACACCCAGCCCTGTTTCCTTCAGGTGATGATATGTGCAGCACATGGGGCGGCTCTTGTATACATTAATGGGCTTTGGAGCCTAGTTCAGCCTAACCAACCCCACCTTAATCCAACTCACACTCATGCCAGTGGGTACCCCTGCTGTCCAGCCAGATATACCCTCAGTCCTGGTTCTCATGCTCAACAGTGGGAGCTGCGAACCATCAGAAGGTTGCCCACAGTTTCCCTTCTAAGCCCACACCCAGCCCTGGATCTTGTACTTTCCAGGTAGTTCTAGATTGTAGACTGACAGGGCTTTCCTACAATCCCAGCACCTGCTAGCAGATCCTGCAGCAAACCCTGACCAGCCTGCACTTACTCTGGTTGATATATGCACCAGTGGGTGTGATCATTTAGCTTAACCTGGCTCTCTCCCAAACCCAGCTCACATGCAGTCCAATGGGTTTTTTGACCCTGTCCATCCTGGTATGCTCCCAGTCTCAACTCTCATGCTCACCAGTGGCTGAGTGGCCCAGCAATGAAGTCATTGCAAAAACTCCTACGTCTCACTACTCCCATTGGTCTTATGTATGCTAATGGATGCTGAGGCCCAGTGTGGCATGTCTCACCTGACTTCAGCATTCACCAGCAGGAACTGTACTCTGGCTTTGCCCAGGGTGCTCCCAGTTCCAGTTCAGGCAGGTTGGTGCTGCAGCCTAGCGCAGTCGAGCCAGCCCCAAGTTCCAGCTCTAATGTGAACTGACTGGTGTGGTGGCCCAATCTACCTGTCCTGTACCATGTCCTTGTTCTCAGAGTTGCAGTGGGTATTGTGACTTGGCCCAGTCTGGCCTACACTTAGACCTCACTCACATGTATGCCAGCAGCACTGTAATCTGGCTTGGTCTGGGCTACTCCAAGCCTTAGTTCTTGCACTCACCTTCAAGGATTGCATCTTGACAGAGGAGTTCCCCAAGCTCTTCTATCATGTCACCTCACAGTGATAGACCTTGTGCACTATTAGATTGTTGGCCTAGCCTTACTTGGCTCACCTTTTGTTCTAGCAGGTACAGTGGCCTTGCTCTACAACTGCATACCCATTCTGGTTGTTGCTGATGCATGTTACAGCTCAGCCCTGTTTGCTCCATCCTCAGACCCAGCTCTAATGTGGTTCAGTGGGTACAGAGACCTACTTCAGTTCATCCTACACCCACTTTGGCTATTGTGAGCATTAAGGGTGCTAAAGCCTAGTCTAGTCCGGTACACCCCAAACCCAGTCCACATCCATGTCATGTCCAGTCCAGTTTGCTGTCTCTACTCCACTTGTTGCACTCACTAGTGTGAACCAAAGCCCATCTGGGTTAATCTTTATCTCCCTGACCAGACCCGCTCCCAGCCACAGATCTTACATGTGCTGATGTTTGCTCAGACCCAGTGTAACCCATCACCCATCTTGGCACTTGTTTTCAGTGTTCCAACCTGACCTGGTTGGAACAGGTCCTTGTCCCAACTTTCACTGCTGGGGACTACAGCCTAACACTGCCAGCCTGCCCCCATCCCTGGCTTTCATACAAAACAGTAGGTCAGCAAACCAGATAGCCCAGCCCAACTCAGCATCATCCACATCTCATCCAGGATTCTTTGCTTCCCAGTGTACTATGGTTTGTTCTGGCCCTGCCCAGTCTGAACTGCCCATTCTTTCCCCCAAGCCAACCCACACACCTGCTGACAAGTGAAACAGCCCTGTCCAGCCTGACCAACACCCATTCCTAACTCACATGTTCACCAGTGGAAGCAGCTGGCTGCCATGAGAATTCACCAGCTACTCCCCCACCACCCACCCAGACAACTCCCAGACCCAGGTCCTTTGTATTTCAGCTGGTATTAGGTCTTTACCTTTCACAGTCTGCTAGTCATAATAGGCCTTTGTGTGTAGTGGTTGATGTTTCAGCCTTGCCCTTCCCACACTCAATTCTTGGGTGCACCTGCAGGTGCTGTAGCCTGGACCTGACTGCCTTGTTGCCAACTCCAATAATCATGAGTGTTGATAAGTTCCATGGTCACTACTTCCAGCCCTTAGGAAAACCAGCTGATGTGACAGTCCCACAGGTGTGAGCTCACAAATCTCTCACAAAATTTGCTCCCAGACCCAGTTCTCTCACATGCTGGTTAGTGTCATGGCCCAGCCTGACCCCTGCTGTGAAACTGGTGGGTACTGTGGTTGAGCCCTGACAGGCAGAACCCCAACCATGGCTTTCACGTGTGCCACTAGATGGTGATTGATGCCAACAAGTCCAGTTTAGGACTTCAATGTGGGGGAGTGTATTGGTCTGGCCCTGAAAGTTCCTCTAGTTTCCCTCCTCCAAACCATCCGGTTTCAGCCCCCTCATTTCCTGTCACATTCTCTCTGAGCAATCCTCCCTCACATACATCCCAGACCACTTTTTCTGAGCAATCCACAGCCCCCAATACTTCCAGGCATGCAGATCCCCGAGCCTGGTCCTCTGGTGGTATGTTGTGCTACCCTGAAGCCTTGCATGCCTGTCCAGGTTGCACAAATGCCTGGGCATAGGTCCCTAGACCCTTCTACTGGCATCTGCCCCCTACATATCTTCATAAAAACAAAATAAGAATAGACAATTATGTTGACGCATTGGTATGGTTAATACAAATTTGGCATTAACGAGACCCATATCACCTGCCAGCTATTGGCTGCTTTTCTCCCAGCTGTGTAACACTTGCCTGCATAAAATGCAACCTAGGCAGTTGCCTACTGCTGGGGGAAAGTCAATAGTCTTTTTAAAAAAACTTAAAGATCAATTTTATTGTTCCAGACTGTCATGGTCAAACCCAGCTTTGGAACATGCGACTCATTAAATGCACCTTTAAGGGTGCTAAATGAATAGTTTCATCTTTTGTCCAGTTGATATAATTAATTAGTAACATTCTGGGGAACTTTGAGCGATATGGTTACTATTTGAGAAAGCCTTCTCTATTGATCCTTTTGTGTATTCTACCAGCACAACCATCTATAGCCACCTCTTTTGAACTGTCTTGAAGGACCACAAAACACATCTTTCTAGCCAAGATTCCCTCTAGGTACTGAAGTAGATGATAAGGTATTTTCTTTGCTGGCTGTACCTTTAAATAGAAGACATAAATCTTGTCATTCACATAGTCTAGGAAATGTTCTGGAAAATCAAAGCTATCAAATGCTTTTTTAATAAATTGCACTATCAGATTTGTATATCATTTCCTTATCCCAGCCAATCAGTCTTCAAATGAAGAATCTTTCAGCTATCCATGAAGCTTAAATTCTTCAATTTCTGAGTCTAATTTGATGTGGTTGAGGCTGCACTTGTTTGCTGTGTCTGGTGTCTTCAGTTTGGCCTTCCTCAGTTGTGCACTTTTCTAGTAAGTGCCTTCCAAGACAGAACTCTGTTATTTTATCACAGCCCAGTTTTCTTCAGTATGGATTCTGTATCTTGAGTGCTTTTATTTGGAGAATCTAAAGATGGAAATTGTTGAAAGCTGAATAGATGAAGTCAATGCCAGCCATTCGCAGCCAATGAGGGCAGGGTCGGAAGCATTACTGCGCTCCTAAATTTGCATTGTGAAATGGGCTCACCTTACATAAATAAAATTTTCAAAATAAAAATAAGTATTTTATGTTCCTATTTTGTCATGCAAAGACTCCTCTGCTGCCTTAAATCTTGATTATATGGCACCACTGTGACTTCCTTTATTTAATGCCCAGATTCCTGAATGCTGGTATAATTCTGGTTATTCTTGTATAATAGCTCCTGGACTCTTGTGCATAATAGGTTACTTCTCCCGCCCCCTTTTGAGGTCCATAACTGTCAGATTCATCTTTTGAAGCTTTACAGCTTAACAGAATCTTAAGGTTATGTTTGGTGCTCTGCTAATATTTAATGATTATTTCAGTGTTTCTTTATACAAAATAATGGAAAAAACAAAAACTACTCATTTCATTTAATTTCCTTTAATGAGTACTTGTTACAATAAAGGAGGTATAAAGTCTGTTCTCAAGTCCACTCCACTCTTTTTTTAAACATTGAGTTTTCTGAATTACCCAATCGGAAGTAATTCTCTTTATACCTAAAAATGTTTGAGATAAAAATATGTATTGCATGAAGCATATGACAAAATTTTTAAGAGTATAAAACTAATTGTACAAAATAACATAATTTACCAGTAAACCCACATTGCATTAGAATGTGCAAAGCCTTTTTTGTAAAAGATTGTTTTATTCTGAGCACCCATTTTTTAAGCCTAGCTTCCTTTGGAGAGGTAACTGCATGCAAGCATTTTATTTTTCAATTTCTACATTGAAGACTGAGTATTCTTGATGAGATATCAGCTCCGCTCTGAGCTGTAATGAATCTGGTGAGAATGATTTTCCTTGATGGATTCAAAAATTAGTGTCAGTGTTTAATATCAGGTTAAAACACCACATATTGCTGCATATTTCAGTTCCTACCCCACAGAAGTCTAGTCCCACAGTTTCCCTTGTGCTTTTCATTCAGAAAAATATTGTGTTCAAAAATTGCATGATAATTTTTTTTGGTGCTGATTTTCTGGTTCCTGAACTTGGTTAATACTCTTTCAAGACCAGGTTAAAATGACTCAAGGTTGTATAAACTTGGTTATCTGGTCTTCAGGTTTTCACTGAGAACGACCTTCTCTTGATCGTCTTCTAGAACCTGATTAGAAAGAAGAGAGAATGCGTAGATTATAAAGGAGATAAAAATCTCAGGCTTTACTATTATAAGGTTCTTTGTGAGTTTATCAAGGCGCATTATTTCTGATTGTAACAACATTTACGTTATGTTTTCTTATGAGAAGTTTATAGCAAAGAAACAGAATACTGTTATCAAACTGAAGATAACAATTTGCAATATAATGATTATAAAAGACAATTTGGACAGATTCGGATGTTGACAAGATATTCTCTAGTGCATTCTTCAGATACAAAGTAGTATATGTGTAATTGAACATTTAATTTCAAAAGTTTGCATATTGGAAGGCATTCTATTCAGTCATGTTACAATAGATTTATAAATTCAGGAAATTATTTTGACTCTTTCAGAAATTCCAAACTTATAATTCCAAGATATGATTTACTCTGGATTCCATGAGGGAAACCTCTGGTCTTTTATTGTATCAGAATGTTATGTAAACAAATGGAGGGAATAGAAAAGGAAAAAGCAGAGTTACACAGAAAAATTATTCTGTGTACGAAATATACACATATATAATCTACAAAGTAATGTAAAATATTTGCAGTTATACCCAAAGCTACCTGAATGCTGGCAGTAATGCTTTATTTATGCATCAGACTGTCACTCATTGCATATAGTGATATTTTCAAGGGTAAAAGTCCCTTTGCAACCTACAAGTATGATTGGTTCTGGTCCACAGGACTTTTCTGTTTTAGATGAACCTGAGTCTATATTAATGGCTCAACACTCTATTAGTTTACATGACTGTAATTCCCTGCTATTAAATATTTTTCTTATATTTTGTAGAATGTAAAACATAAAAGAATCTTTTGTTTCTGGTTATCAAAATACTTTACACCTAAAATACATATTTTTTTTTCTCCATGGATAAGAAAATTCCACAAATACATCCAAATGCTCTTTTTAAGATTTTACATAGTATAACCAAATTTGCCTCTCATCCACATGACTAGAGTGAATATATTTACCTTGAACCCTTTTGTTGGCCTGTATCTTCCTCACAGGTGTGTCTACAATTAAATAGTTGAAGTTAGAAATAACTTTAAATAATGGCTGAATTCATGTAAGAGAAAGCAGGCAAAGAGAAAATCCAGAATTTTAAATAAGCATCACTTGAATGTGAAAGTATTTTTGGAGTAATAAGTTTTGTGAGAAATAAAAAGGAATTATTTCCCATATATCATAGTGAATTTTCAGTAACATTATTTGATTATGACTTTTGGAGCTCACGCAATGGGCCATTTCACATAGCCTGAATGACTTGCATGATTTTTATCACCCTGTCTGTAAAAAGCCTATCTTCACCTTCCATGTTTTAATATTTTATAAAGCATTAAACACAAGTATCTCCCTACAAACATCACCTCTGTTTGCAGTCATACTTATGCGTAAATGCATGTCTCTAAAACTGTCATTGTAGATCAGCTTATGGTGTTGAATTATACATGAGCATGACAAAGTAGCATTGACCCGATGGCTCTAGAAAGGGGGTAAGAAATCAGGAGAAAGGTATTGTACCCTGCCTACGTTCAACTCTGGTGCCTTTCTAAGAAAAACCACTTGCTAATTAGATTCCATATTAAGGGTTGAGAGTGTTTTATAACTGTGCAGTTCTGTGTTGCTATGGTTGCAAAATATTTATGCTCTTTATTTTCTTTTACTCCACTACAAGACTGCATGGTGAGCTTCAATTCTCATTTTTAGAGTTGGACATTTAGGATCAAAGAGTAAATACGGTTCCCAGTGTGATTTCATGTTTCTGCTTGCCTTTCCTGATTTTTCCCCCAAATTTTTACTTAAAAAAGTATTTCTTCTACACTCATCAAGAAGTAATATAGTTCCTGTAGTTACTGTAAGTTACTGTAAGTAGCTACATGTGATTAATACAGGCTTGGCAGAGCAGGGGGTGGAAGGGATGGCAAATGTTGATTAATGTGTACTAAGTTATAATTGTGTAGGTGGAATAAATTTGGTATTCTATTATTGCATATTAGGATGATAGAAAACAACCATTGTATTTTTTTTAAAAGCATTTTGAATTTTTCACCATAGAGAGCTGATCAATATTGAGGAGCAGATAAATTCAGTGGTGTCAGTATTGAAGTGAGCATTATGCAAAACACAAAACACCATGTTTCAATATTTGTGGATATCATCAATATCATCAATTTTCCTGTATTCATTAAAATTTTTAAAGTATAAATATGCAGAGACATGAATTCTGCTTATGGTTATGTAATACATTTTCAGCATGTGTTTTTGTTCTTTTAAATATAAGGATATGTCATTTGTCACACCGGACTAATTGTACAGCAAAAAGTAGACCTATAGGAACTCTTATTAGATTGGAAAATGTGGAAAGCTCTGTGAAGGATAGGATACTTTTTAACTATGAAATTTTCTGAAGTTGAAATGTTTTCCTAAACTTCAAATATATTTGGTAAAAATATAATGTGATTACAAAATATTACTAAGAAAACCTAGATTCAACCTTTGTTTAGTGAATAATATCCACTGGTCTATATAATGTTTATAATGAATTTATTAAATTTGAAATAGTTTATTTCATGAATGAAAAATAATCCTAGGAGAGTTTGAAAACTTACTCTTCAAACTTAACCATGTGAACTCATTTCTTTTACAATACATGACACTTCATTAGTGATGTTTTTGCTACATTATTGCTATTTTGCTATGGTAGTATCAAAATGTAATTATTCAAAGTGGTGGGGCTATATTGTGGTATAGCTGGTAAAGCAACCACACCTGAAACTGCCCTGCTAATGGCCCAGGAAAGCAACCGAAGATGGCTCACTGCTTGGGCCTATGCATGTACAAGGGTGACCCTAAAGAAATTCCTGTCTCAAGATTTCAGCCTGGACCAGCCCTAACCCTTGTGGCCGTTTTACACATTTTTAAGAAGTTTTCAGTTAAGGTTCTGAAGTATTTCAGTGACAGATCAGAGTATTAATGCACAACTTAGCCATGTTCCTAGTCATATCTTAAGTTACTTGGCACTGCACTCCGTTTAACAACCCACAGGTTTACAATGTGAACAGGTCATATAGAGAGCTCATTCTTGAGATGAAAACCATAGTTAAGAAATAGATCTTGCACGATTTAATCTTTATTTACATCAGCTTCTGTGTAATTTTGTATCTATTTAAATCTAGGCAAATGCATACATGCGATTCACTGGTAATCTGATGGCTTTAAATGGCTAGATTAAATAACTATCTTGTCTAATTAATGTCCACATACAAGTAACCATTATCTTTCCTAAGAGAAGAAAGCATATAAATGTTTTGATTGAAATAGAATAATGTTTTGATTAAAATAGTATGAAATTCATTATGTTAACTGATGTCTTATACTAAATAGAAAGATCAGATTCACAAAACTATAGGTTTCAAGCACAAGGATCAGCAGAAATGGGAGTTAAGAAAAGATCACATCAACTAAAAGTAAAATATCATTTTTTTTCTTGACTTGTGGCAAGTGTGTTAGTCTCTTGTTTGAAAACATTCCTTGGTATTCAACTGCAATATTTACACTGGAATCACTGGACTTATTGGCATGGTTTTATTAAAGAGGAAGAAAGCATACTTACCTGAAGTTTAAACCTAAATGAAATAAAGCAATATAAAGAGAAGCAGCTACTAATTGATTATTTTCTAAAAAGCACTGTCATTCTACAAAGCTGCTTACTATGGCAAGGACTAAAAAAAAAGAATTCAAGTTAATCTTCATATGCACTTGCCTCTTCTCTCAAATGTTTAGATGGTTTTCCAGCAGAGAGCTAAGCTCTCGGGGACAGAAGATGAATTATGTATGTTGTATTACAAGCATCTACAGTCACATTGTGGCTTTGGATATGTTATATGGTTTCTATGTTCTGAAAAATGTTCTTTTGTGTTTTCACAGACATGTTTATTTCCATGGATGGCAAATACAATCAATAGTCGAATAAAATAAGTTTCATTACACTGGCAAGTCTGTAAACTTAAGGATGTTTTCTATTTTACAATAAGGAAACAATAATTGAAGTTACACAAAGCTTCAAGAGAAACTATTTCATTTTGGGAATAGAGATACAATTTTAAAAATTATAACTAGCAAATCATTTGTTTTATAATTCTATGATATAGTTGCCCTTCACAAATTGTAGTGTTTCCTGAAGAATGTATTTTATTAATAAATAATTTAAATATTTATTTCTTTAAAAAATTAGCTTAACAATTTTTTTTGTCACAAATGTCGAAATTTTATTCTATTTCATTGCCACTTTCAAATTATTGGGGTAATTATAACTTGCGTTGTATAAGATTTTGAATTCTTTTTTTTTATCCTTTTGTTTTAAATTAGGTTCATTTGATGCCATAAACCGAAAACATTCCATACTTTAAAGTTTATGATTAATTTTAAATTTACAAATGCAAGAATACTTTGTCACTTCAAATTGTTAGAAGAAATATATTTTCATTCCCAAGAATAAAGTTTTGGAAGAAAAAGTTACTAAATGCACTGCTTTTTTGCTGTATCTATGCACTCACAAAATCCATAAACATGCCTGCATTGCTGTAATGGGGGCAGTGAATAAATTTTTAAGAAATATAAAAATCTCATCAATTTTGGGTAGCAATTGAAGTAAGTGTATGTCCTGTTACTAAAACACTTAAAATACCCTTATAATTATCTCCATTAAAAAATGAAAAAAAAATTATTCATTGCCCCAAGCTTTAGATTATAGAACTTTTTAAAGACTTTTAAAACTAGAAATCACTTCTTCATAGATATCACTTAAATTATAAAACCAATTGATTTATCTAGACAATGCCTGCTATGGTCTTATTTTAACCCAATCAAAATAAAAACCTGCCTGCTCAGTCTTTAAAAAGTTGAACTCCGTTACCAGAACCTGTTAAGGGGGTTAGTGTAGTCCTTTTACTAACCTCCCTGAAGCAGTCTTTTAATGTCTTCATCTTCAAATAAATGACCATCACCACCTTCAATGAATTTGGTGACCTTGGTGACCTCTGAGAGGATACATGTTTATAGCAAAAATTTGTTTACATAATGAAAAGATAGGAGACTTGATATGTTTCTGCCCAGTTGTGAGTTCCAGACCAACATTGTTTTTTTTTAAAGCTTAATGTTTTAAATGTGCTGATTTCCTTTTTTACAAAAGAATCGCATAACCTCTTAGGAAGCAACCAACATGACTGCCATTGATGCTTAACTCCATATTTTTGGAAAATTTCTGCTGTTGATGTGGAACTTCAACATAGGAATTACAGAGTAAAAAACAGGAAGATTGTTTCAGATTTTGATACAAGGCAGCTTAGGTAAGGCCATATTTTTATTTCACTAGGCAGGCTGACCTTCTTGCAATAACTTCTTGAGAGTCTCCTCTGTTTCTCCACCACCAGTAGAAATCCTAGTGTACTTTATCTCAGGCCCTAAAGGAAAGAAAATTTTATGAGATCTAAAGGAGGAGTGGCAAGTTTCTCCTGTGAAAGGCCAGGGAATAATTATTATGGCCTGGCTTGTCACAGTTCAACACTGTGTTGTAGTGAAAGCAATCATAATTGTTACATAAATGAATGGACATGAATGTGTCCAAATCAACCTTTATTCATGTGAGTAGGCGGCATAAAATATACTTGCTATCGATTTAAATGTATACTTATAGAATAGCTGAATTTAGAATGCTAATTAAGATAATTCTTACATGGAGGATTGATAACACAGGTTTACCAAAATTATCAAACGTTCTATACAAACTTGAATTTGTTTTGTTGTATAGATGTAGAGAATATGGCTAATGGAAACTCAAAGGAAGAAATAATTTCTCCTTTACAGCTTAATAACTCAATAATAAAGAGTAAAGCAAACATACTATATTATGCAAGATCTATTTCTATATACAGGGCAAACACATAGCTTGGCTATGAATTAGAGTGGAATTATTTACCTGTAATGATCCGTTCCTCCCGGGTCTCTTTTTCAGTGATCTCCACAGGCACTCCATCAATGATCTTGGTGTATTTTTTAATAATTGGTTCTGAAAGGAAAGAAAACACTTCATCCATCTATTTTTTTCATTCATGTTGTTTTTAAATTTTTTATTATTATTTACTTACATCAAAGGGAACATATTTCTTTTAAAGTTTTCAGAACATAATAGTGCTTCCCACTCTCCCTCCTCTTTCCTTTTTTATTTTCTTTATTTTTGTGGTGACATACTTTCAATTTGCTTTATAACAATAATTTTAATACTCTACTAAACAACAAATTCAACAATTATTTTCTCAGGAGTTTGTACAAGAGTATGTGCAAGGGTTATCAACCCTGATTAAATCCCAATACACTAATTTTGCGCAGATATATCATCTTTATGTACTGTACATTAATTACTGCAAAATAGAGAAAACATAATTGTCTTTTTAGGGAATGGCTTAAATGGTGTCTAAACTTTCTTTAGCTACATATATTAACGATTAAGTATATTGCTCAAAACATGCCAGTTAGCTCAATCATCATCACTATGGAACAGACTTTAAATAAAATCATATCAATGGAATACTAACAGGCAATTTTCTCAGGTTACGGAGAGTGTTGGCTGGTATACCAATTCCCCATTATTGGAGTGGAAACCCTGTAACAAATCCTAGCAATTGTTTAACAGAGCCTTGCATGACTTTTTAAAGATTTATTTATTTATTTAGTCATTTATTTATTGGAAAGGCAGATTTACAGAGAGAAGGGGAAAGATCTTCCATCCATTGGTTCATTCCCCAAGTGACTGCAATGGCCAGGACTGATCCCATCCAAAGCCAGGAGTCAAAAGTTTCTTCCAGGTCTCCCACATGGGTGCAGGATCCCAAGACTTTGGGTTGTCATCTAGTGCTTTTCTCAGGCTTGATGGGACGTGAAGTAGCTAGGATGTGATCCGGCACCCATATGGGATATCAATTCATGTAAGATGAGGACTTTAGGTACTAGGCTAACATGCCAGACCCCACTTCTATTTTTTTTCTGTGTCTGGACTTAGTGTGCCCTTGTGCACTGATATTTCTGTTATTCTTATATTTCACAATCCTCAAGTGCATTTGCAGAAGAAATGGTAGCTTTCATTATATCTGATGAGTAAATGGTCAAATTAATTCCAGATGGATCCACTAAGAGGCAAGCAACCTTTTATCTCTACCAGTAAGAACTGAGAGCTGAGAAAAAGATTCCTGCAACTTATGAAAAATAAAACCCAAGAGAGAATATGCATCCGATGTCCAATATGTATAAACCATGGTTCTCTTGAAGTAGTCGGTGATGCTCACCAGGCACCAGGGCCTTCACATGAACTCACCTCCATGGATCACCTCAGTTACAGTTTCACCTTCTTTCGTCAGGCTGAACTCAGGATCCTCCTCAATATTGATTTTGGTTATCTTGGGTCCTGAGACATTATGTTAGGAGACAAGTTATTGCGTTATACCTGTACTTTAGATATACCAGAAGAGAAAAATATTTTAACAATTGCTGTTATTTAAATGTCCAACTGGCTTTAGCCTTTAGGAAATCAGTTTTAAGCATTTCACATAGTACTTATGGATAAAAGCAAATGACTCGGCTTGCTGGTGTGTCAGTGCAATATTTTTCATCTACATTAGGGCTTAGTGATATATCAACTCATCTCACTAGTCGTTGTTAAGTGTGATCAGACCAAATACTATGTCAGCAATGTCTTGTGAATAATACTATCTACAATTTTAGTTGCTCTAATGTTAATCAGTACATACTTTTATTTGTTGCACTGATTATCTATTATTCTTTCCTAATATGATACTGGTACATTTCAGTTTTGAATCACTAGATACTTTTAATTCATTAATCTAATAAAACATAGGATGGAAAGTTAAAAAAATTTCAACTTTGTACCTACCTTTAAGATGCTCTTTAAGATGGCTCCATGGAAAATTGCATATTAGTACTTACCTTTCATATGTGAATGATGCAAAAATTAACTAATTAATGATTAGTCCTTCAAATGCAAAAGTTAAATAAGTTGCATTTGACTTGCAAAATGATTTTGCTCATAGAGAAAATCATTTTGAATGTTAGAAAGCTGATTGCTATATGAGTTAATCAAGACCATTTAAAATGAGAGTAAATAAAATAAGATTCAGTACATTTAACTCATACTGTGTTATGCTTCTATAGTTGAGTAATACTACATTTGTTTATTTTAGGAGAAACATTTGTCTGTTAAATTTTTAATATTCACCATTACCCAGAATTAAACAAAACAATGTAAAATAATAAAAACACGAGTGCAATGCTTTCAAATCACAAATGTTTCACATTATAATGTTTGGTCTATCATGGCCAGAGATATTCAGTGTGAAGCAGAGGGTCTGGTTTTTAATATAACGTGATTTTAAAAGAAAGTGTGCTTAAGGAATTTAAGAACAAGATAATAAAGCAAATCAATATCTCATTACATAAGCCAAATTGAAGATGGAGGAGCATCCTCAACAAATTAGAGTGTGAAGACAAGTAATTTTTGAAGCATCTCATTCCAATTTCTAGGACATCCAGGAGGTATAAAACACAAGAGGTGCTCAATAATTACCTGTTAATTTCCAGTTGATTCATCCTTAAATGGAAATTTGTTCAGAATTTCTTAAAGAAACATCTTAATTTGTGTCTTCAAGTCATTTAAATGTAATAAATCCATACAAGTTCAAACAATCAGACATTGTTTGCAGCCCTCTTAGAAACTAAAAAACTGTGATGGGCTGCCAAAGCAAATATTTGACGTCTTTGTTAGGGTCCATGGAACAGAGTCGGAATTTTAGAACTGAAGAGTTATATTGTCACTCTCAACTTTAATCTATGTCCTTTTCATAAGAAAAACTAAGAAATGAGGATTCACTATGGTTCTAAGCGAAGAAAGATTTAAGTACTAGAGCCTTGCTGTAAAAGATTGGGAAGATGAAGAAAATTGGAAGAGAAAGAAACCTTTGAAAATAAGAAAAATAGCACAAGTAAAAGATTTCAGATATAAAAGCTACAGAGGTTATGATGCAGAACTTTAGGGAGTGAATTTCTAAAATCTATGATTTAAAAATTCATTGTATTGCCAGGGATTATTTGGTTGATTTTCATCCAGATGATCATTAAACATTTATATAAAATACTTTCTAAAATTCCATTTCTTCTGAAAGTCTTCATAAACATAAAAATGATCAAATGATTATAAGTATAGATTTTACAAGAAAAGCTAGCACCAATTTACATAGTAACTCAATTTTGTTCTCAAGAATGAGGGAGGAAAGCAGCCTGGACCCACGCTGCTTCAATGTTTAAGTTTGAACTTAGGACTAAGAGGAACAGACTTAACTATTCAATGAATTGACAACTCAATCAACAGAATGAAAAGAAATATTGAATAGAAGATAATAGTAATAGTGTTCTTGAGATTCAAAGAAAGACGATCTACTTCTACTATGAGGATTGTTTCTTCCGTCTAAAGAAAATTGCTAGGTCTTTTTCTATGGGAAACTTTACATTAGATGCTTAACCACAGAGACTCTTACAATACATGAAATAAAGATTCCTCCAAAAAGTTTGAACTTGTCTGTCACATAAATTAAAGTTAGAAAGAAAGCTTGTTTCTTATTTAACATTGTACTGTCTAAGAAGAATAGATGCATATTGATACACATGAAATCCATGCACATATATATGTACATGTAATGTGTGTTTATCAAAGGAGGATATATTCAGAATATTCATGGTATTCTCATTGTGATATATTTCCTTTTCTATTTCATGTTTTCTCGTTATAAAACATATCTTGTCAGGTGAACAGCTGCTATCTTCTCTTGCATTGGTAAATGAAAAATGCCTACACGTATTAGCGTGAATTTCTGTAATGGTAGAAAAACAAATAACAGGGATTTGGAAATAAAGTCGAAACTGTTGTCTATTTTCTGCAGGATATTGTTTTTAAAAAGGAGCGGGGGGAGCCCAGTATTTTCTTGCTTAGTCAATATCTGGGTATTAGTGCTAACACAAAATGAATTAGATTAAAATTAAATCAGGTACAAGCAAATGTACTGAAAGTATTAGGAATGCACCATCAACTTTGCGATGTAATTTGTACTCCACATTCTGCAATTACATGAGCATGCCATTGGATAGAAATATTTAGCATGTTAGTTTTTTAAAAGAATGTAGATATACTAATAGAAACCAGTATATTATATGGATTTCTTTCAAAATGAAAGAAGCCTTGCATGACATTGAGTTTTACCTTCAGTTTTGATAATAGGCTGAAGACTGCCTTGAATCACTTTAATTTTTGGTTCCACAACTTTGGTTATAATTTTAGTTGCTGTAAGTATAGAAAGTGGAACATGAATGATGTTTGCATAAAAATAACCTATACAAGGTTGTCCTTTTTATTTTGTCTTTCTAAGGCTGCAAAGTATCAAACATGATAAATGTTCAAGCAGTCAGATCCAGGAACTATTCATGGTACATAATTAGCATCTTCTTGTGTTGGCTGTTGAATTCTGAAGTCCAATGACTTGGATTTGTTCCTGTGAGATATGTAGTCACTGAGACATTCTACCTAGAAATCTGTCATTTTGAACTGCACTGCTAAAACTGTTTATCTTCTTTTGTACTTCTTGAAAATATTGGCTGCATAGCAACAGAAGACAAATATTAAATTCATGCAATTCATAGTATCATAAATTGCATTGTTGAATTCTCTCAATGAAAACAAAAGAAATACCCCTCAAATGTTGTCCATGCATCCGAAAATGGTAATGTAGAAAGGAAAGTATGAAAAAATAGTTCAGAATTCTTAAAAGTAACAGATTTGAACCAACCAGCCATGAGCTCTATGCAACAAATATGGTATGCTTTGGCATTTAAATTATAGATTAAGATTTTTTTTAATTTTAAAATTCACAATCATTTAAAAATTTCAAGGTATGCATTTCCAGTGACGCTTGCTTCACCTGGCCGAGGTCCCTGGGCCCACCTGCATGGTGGGTTCTGGGTCCATGAGTCCTGGGGATGAAGGGCCCTGTAGAATTTTGGGTGGGTGGCTCAGGATGCAAATGGCATTGGGGCAACGGGGCAACTTCACTGGCCTCCCAGGGGCACTATAGTGGAGATCTGGTATGTGGATTTGCAGAGTCTGATGATGGCATAGGTGGGGCGTGCAAGGATCTGGGGTGTCAGGTTCAGAATTGGAAGTCTGACCCTGAAGTTAATGTGTCAGAGCTAGGCCTCGTCAGTGGAAATGATGGAGCAGTGGATGGCTGACCCAGATGATGTGGCAGCCCATTGGAGCTTGCAGAGGACATCTGGTAACAGCAGAGGAAGGAGGAAAGAACAGACTGGACAACTACCCCAGCCAAACAATGACAGCAAGTGTCTGGGTGAACACTCTAAGTTCAACTATGTCAAACAATGGACATCGGAAGGGGTTCCTCACCCTTGGATCGGTGAGACTGACAGCATTTCAAGACTAGCAAAACCACTTAGGCAGAACCCTCAAAGTATGTGCCATACTGGGGACTCTGGGTTGATATCAGGTGAACATTTCCCATCACTGGGTGCTGGGCTGGTTGGGAGGCTGGGTATGGCTTCTGTCCTTATGTTCTCTCTTCCAGATACAGGAAGAAGAAACAGAAAATTAGGATACAATGATTACATTCATTTTTTCCTAACTGCTATTTATTCCCATTCTGATCAACTGTTTAAATACCATTAAAAATTATATAATCCTGGTAAATTCTACGGTTTCTTGGAGAGACCATCTCTTGTCTGAAGGTGGAGCCGGCAAAGTATCATCCCAATCAATTAAAAGCCCCAACATAACATCAGCAACAATTTGCAACTTTATGGTATTAATTGACATGGTATTGATTAACCAATATGTTTAAAGGAAAATGCAGGTTCTTAACCACATCCTGTGACTTTTTCATACACATCTCAATTTTGGTTTATATACAACCGGGATCTATATACCTTAAAAT
Organism: Ochotona curzoniae; assembly: GCF_017591425.1. Taxonomy (NCBI): domain Eukaryota; kingdom Metazoa; phylum Chordata; class Mammalia; order Lagomorpha; family Ochotonidae; genus Ochotona; species Ochotona curzoniae. Next base: position 50,347,443 of record NW_024466502.1, on the reverse strand, counting down.
GGCTATAGATTCCTATTCAGCTGTCTCGTGTCTATTTTCATTTTAGTATTTAGCTGTTTATAGTGTTGAAGCATGATTTTGCTGAACCTGGTTGTTTTTCAGGCAGTTTGAACTGGCTTATATGCTTGGTAAATACTTCCAATGAAAGAATCTCAACTGAATTTGAACTGTGGTAATGAAACAAGGTGGAGGAATCCACCATAAGGGGAGGGTTTGGGGAATCCCAGTGCCTATAACACTGTGTCACATAATGCAATGTAATTAATAAAAAAATATATATATATATATATCCAATTTTAAAAGAAATAAATTAATAACCAAAGAAAAGAAAAGGATTTATTTGCTTGAAAGGCAGAGTAACAGAGAGAGAGAGAGTGGGAAATATATAGAGAAAAATCTTCCATCAGCTGGGTCACCTTCCCAAATGGCCACAAAGGCTGAGGTTGAGCCCCTTTGAAGACAGGGACCAGGAGCTTCCTCTAGGTCTGACATTTGAGTGGAGGAGACTAAGCACAGATTTCCACTGCTCTTCCAGGCACATTAACAGAGAGCAAGAATGAAAGTGGAGCAGCTGGGATTGATAAAGCACCCATAAGGGATGCCAGTGCCACAGGTGGCAGCTTTACTTGATATCACACGACAGTGGACCCCAAAGGCATGCATTTTAAGTGTATATCATTTATCCCAGTAAGATAATAATGCTGAGTTTACTTTAAATGCTCGCAGAGGATAGCTAGTTGGCTTTGGTTGAAAATGTGCCTCTGGATTTACACAGCCAGAAATACTGATTTTTTGCTGTTTGTAATTGCAAGTTTTAAATAATATATGCCATTAGATAATTGGCTTCATTAAAGCTTACTCTGCAGTCATAACAGGTGTTGTCATACATCACAGGCGAGATATAAGCACAGCATTGTTTCCTGTCACAGTCTAACCTCATATTTCCAAGGTGAGCTGAATGAACTTTGTGGGTCATTGTGGTTAGGGCCTGAGTGGAGTCTGTTTTACAGTCACATTTAATTTTATGTCTTGAGATCTCAAACTATGAAGCTCTGCTTTATTGATTCCACAGGCATCCTGCCTACAAAGGAACCATCCTGTGACCATCAAATACACAAGAGAATTCCAATCTATCTTAATGGGTTAATATTTTTGCTTAAAAGGTTTAGGGAGCTTGGAGTCCAGGTTGTTTGGTTGATTTGTGGTACTGTTTCAGCTTAGCTTTTCTGAGGATATATAGTTTCAACAGGTCATGCTCTAAAGTTTTACTGGTCTATCTATCTATATACACACAAATATATATATACCTATATATTTTTTACTGCAAATGTATTATTTGACAACTTAAACTGAAGTGTATAGCTTCCCATGCAATTTAGAATATATTGTATTTTGGGGGCAACACTATTTGTGCAATTAAGTAATTTTAAAGGCAAATGAACAAAAGGACATGAAAACAAAAATATTTGTTGTATTAGGTCTCTACCTATATTTTGATAATGCTTTTCAATAACAGTATGTGCATCCTGGCAGGAATAAAAGAAAAATTAAACACAGACATGAAAATCACAGGTCTTTCAAGGATGAGTCATTTTTTATAATTTTAGAAAATATGGTTTGTGTTCTGTGAATGAGAGTACAATGCAAGTAAAGGAAACTAGGGAATTCCATAATATCTTGTCTCATTGCAAACAAACTATTGTTCTACCCTGTATTTTAAATGGTGGAAATTTCATGGATAAAGTAGCAAAGGGAAAGAAATCCTGTGCAGATATGTGTTTTGGAAAGAAAAAAATGACATAACATGTCTGATGAATAGAGCCCATGTGCATTTTTTTAATTTGTTATAACATATATTCTTAATATAATGCTATTCTTTCAGGCTGGCATTGATACCATATTGAATCATAAACATACCAACTAATTCCTCAAAAGAGTGTTGAATTGACCTGATACTGGAATTGTATCTTATTATTACATAATTTGAATCAATGAAAGTAGCAGTCATTTTGTTTTGCTCCTTATGTCGACTCTACTGGTTTTCCATATCTATTATAAAAAGAAGGAATTTTTTTTTTAAATTAAATAACTGGATGTCCATGATACAAAATAGAATAATTTTCTAGCCAATATCAATGCGAGGATTGAAGTCGTATTTCACCTACTTATACATTTGGGGGTATTCAGTTATAGAGCCAAAACAAAATGAAAAGAATTTCTGCTTTGAAAGAAAGAAATGAAAGAAGGAAGATAGAGTATAAACATTCTTGAGAAAAGTAGTCTGTGTGTTACATTGATGAAAGTAAAATACATTGCACCATTCTTAAGGAACTTAATTTTGATAATCTGGTAATGTTAGGGATAAATAACCTTGTAACATAGAAACTTTAGGCTGACCAGCTGACAAAATTTTGAATCCTTTGCTCAATTTTGGAAACAGTTTCCGAGTTGCTGTCTTGCAAACATTGGAATTCCAGAGCACTTGCATCAGACCCTTTCCTGAGATAGCTCAAGCCTTGTGAGCAGGGTGTCAAGTCTGTTGGAACTGCAATGACTCCAAAGTACCCTTTTAGTACCTCTTCTCTTTGCATTTCCTTCCCTTTGGACTCCCTTTGTGCACCATGCTACTGTGGCACTCTTCCCTACATCCTGATACTATTATCCCTTTTTTTCCCCACCAATAAATAAGGAAGGCATTCATTGAAATCTGGCCACGTCTCAGAGGTATCAAGTCCATCTGCGAGTACAATGAGGTTTGTTACTCTAAATACCAGATTATCAAATTTGCAAATACAAAGAAAGCTATCACTTTAGTTCTACTTTTTGCATCTTGCCATTTACATGGGATAAGTATTTGACATGTACTTACTATAGACAGTCATGGGGATTTCTTTGAAGGTGCTACCACGAACAAACTGAAAGTAAATATTTTTATTAGTAACATGACATGTAGTTGTTTTATTAGCAAAAGCTTAGCACTAGTACAATACTTATTAAAGAAGAAATAGTGTAATTCTTTTTTGTTTTTGAAATAGTGTAGCTCTTACTAAGCTTTATATAAATGAAGTCTTCACATGCATCATCTTTCAACTATTTGTTATCAGATTAGACGGTGTAAAAATCATTGGGTTTGCTGTGGGGAAATTTAAAAATTGCTCAATAAATAATCCAAAGTTTAACCTACACTATTAAATTTATTCCTGGCTTTTTGTATCTTTGATTCTAAAAGAACAAATAATTAAAGTATTCCTTTGATTCTGATGTAATTAGTGACTAATTATGATTGAATTATTTATTTTTTCATTACAGTTAATAGCAAAAGATATTTGATGATATAACAGTTTTAGTTATTTAAATGTTGCTCTTATCTTTCCAACTAGACCAGAAACTTACTGAATAAAAGCCATTTTTAATTTAACTTAATGTTTTCTATAACACTCAAAACACTATTAGATCTTGAGTAGTTTTGATGACGTGTTTGTTGATCAAAAACATGAAGACATTTATCATTTTTTTTTTTGCAGGTGGGCCAATGGTACAAAAGCAAGATAGAATAAACCCAACTTTATTTATATTTATGGATGCATATCTATTTCTTGCCTTTTTTCTTGTACCTGCAATGTTTATTCAACATATTATAAATATCTAATCACAATTTATACCTTAATTTGGATGTATTTGATCAGTTTGTTAAGTATCTCCAGCAGCCGATCATTTCCAATGGGTATGTCTGTGAAAAGAATCATTAAATGATGATCAGTAAGAAAATGTGAAATAAATATATGTCAGTTTCATTGAAAAAAAAATAACCTATTAATGATTCTAGTCAATACTGACCTGCTGGGTACAGGAGTTTATCCACAACATGAATGACCCCATTTGTTGTCATGATGTCAGATTCTTTGGATTTTAATTCATTCACCAGAAGTGTATCATTAACCTGACAAAGTAGGAGATGTCAACGAGATTTTTATTGAAGAGTGGACTTCAAGATAGCTTACTAATAGATGAACATTTCCATGAATTCATTCTAGACACTTACTCCTTTCAGATATATTTTGCTCCCTTGTGTGGTCTTTAGAATATTAGTAACACCAGGCTCAAAGCCCTTTCCGATGAAAACTCCTGGAGTCAGGTGATACAGGATGATGTTCTGCAGAGCATTTTTGTCCCCTACAGGAAAAAATACATATTCACTCAATTATACATTTTATTGTCTGACATTTTCATAGTAAAGGACTAAGGGATCGACTATTTTCACCATTATTTTTCCATACCATAGTTTCTTATTTCATTATTCTCTAAAGGTGATATCAGTCAAAACATACCAGTAAGTCATGTCAACCAAGTTATTACTCAACTTTCTTGGAGCAAACCAATTATTTTTGAAATTGAGCCTGATGTTTCCTATGCCACTGAATACACTACTGTTATCAAGTAGAATTGACACCAAATAAATATTCCCATAGTTTATTTTCTCATAATATTATTGAAGCAAATGAAATCTAATGTCCAGGTTGTTTCAGGAGATTTTTTGCTTCAAATGATCAGAGAATTTTTGATACATTCATTATTAACAATTTTTGATCTCTAACACAAGCAGCATAAGTAAACATTATACTCAACTACCTGGCTGTAAGCTGTAAAAAGATATTAAAGAGTGATGCTCTGAATGCTTGAAATAGAATTAAAAGAAGCCCCAGCTATCCATAAATATGAAAGACATTTTTTAAAGATTTATTTAATTTCATGGATAAGTGACAGAGAGAGGGAGAGACAGAGAAAGAAGTTCACTCCCCAAATGTCTCTAATGGCCAGTGCTGGGCCAGGTCAATGTGAGGAGCCTGAAAACCTTTTTGGGTCTCCAGCAGTGACAGAGGACTCAAGTATATCGGTTATCATTTTCTGCTTCTCAGGTATGTTAACAGGAAGCTGGATCTTAAGTGGAGTAGCCAGCTGTGCAAAGAGTAGTTCCATATGGGATTCCAGTGTTACAGGCAGCCAGTTTGAAGTACTATACCATGATGTTGGCTCTGAAAAGGTACTTTTAAAAATTATTTATTTATTTAAATTTTCTCTGCAAGATACAGAGACAGAAGGATGCAGAAAAATGAAAAGAAGAGAAAATTTCAATCCATTGATTGGCTCTTTACATGACTGCAATAAGTAGGGCTGGGCTATGTGGAAACCATGTGAGTGTCAGAGAACCCAATGCTCAAGTCATTTCCCACAACCTTGCAAAATGTACATTAGTAGGAAGCCTGGTTGCAAAGGAAAAAGCAGGCGCTGTGAAAGGAGATCATGGAATCCCTTGCAATGCCAAACACCCATGAGGACACTTCGTAGACATCTGGGCAGGAAGGCTTGAGGAGCAATTTCTGAAGGGAAGGGCCAACTGTCTAATATACAGTTCTACTCACGGATCAGAATTTCTTTTTCTTCATTAGTAAGTTCCTTAAAGGCATCATTGGTTGGGGCAAATAAAGTCCAATCTCCAGGTTGTGTCAGAAGATCTTTCAAGTCTGCAGCCTCAAGTAGGCTGAGGAATATGCTGTACAGAAAGGAATACATTTATTATGTCAGATTCAGCTTTAGATATTTCACCATCAATGGAGAGGAGAGAAGAGGGGATGGGAGGGAAGGGAAGGGAAGGGGGAGGAGGGGAGGGCAGAAAGGAGTAATGGTAGGGGAGAGGAGGACAGGAGAGAAGAGAAGAGAATCCATGTATTGTGGAAACATGTTTCATATGTTTTTTTCATTTCATATGCAGTTTCCCTGTAACAAAATTTGATCATAGGAAAGTAATTTAAATACACAATGCATTCCTTCAATTTCTTAATACAAAGAAATTTAGACATTCTTAAAGCAAAATAGGATCAGTCTAATTGCATTTAATCATTTAATCATTTTCATCCATTGTTTTGTGAAGGTGCAAATGATGAGCTTACCTAAAGCGCTTGTCCTGTCTCAGTTTTTCATGGAGAGATTTCTCTGCTGGTTTGATGATCTCCCGGAATATGTGAATAGCACCATTTCGTCCTTGCTTGCTTCCTCTCACCATGCATGAATTTTCAATGCAGACGCCCTAGGAAAGCAAAGAAGGATGCGTGATGTTGCCTTCTTTGCTGAACTTCTTGGGTAGATTAACCGGGGGAATTGTTTCTGGATTGGCTTTTCAAAAGGGACTCCCAACCTCTGGGGCCACAGTAAAGAGTTTCTGTCTTCTGTTGTCAATAGCTTGCGCATTCTGGCCAGTTTTCTTATGCATCTAAGTTTGCTATTACTAGTCAAGCTAGTCAATCCATAAATTAGGCAGTTTTGCCAAAACTTAATAAGAAAGAAATGGAATTCCACTGCTGTCTTTTCCATCCATGCTAAGATCTATTTTCTTACACCTTCCTTAGGCTATATTAACTGTAATATTCCTTCACTTCATTCCCTCTTGTGGTCTCGATAAGTACTCAATATATCTTCTTTATTGCAACTAATTGGTATAGTAAAATTTCTAGTTTTTGTAACAAATGTATGTACATGTATAAAGCCAATCTATTTTATAATTTCAGTGCATGATTTGAGACTGTATTGTGATGAGCAGCTTCTGTGTCCCTTTCAGCTGTACCATGCTTGTCCCTTGCACAAAAGTGCAATACTAGTACTAGCTGTACAGTATTTTTGATAAGCGGAATTTCTAAAATTACTTTACAACCATTTTGTACAGCGGAAAAAATTCTCAAACTGTGTTAAAAAACTATCCTAATCCAGAGAAGTTTTCATATTTTTTACAATTCGAATTAATGAATAACTAATGTTTTAGGACATAATAGAACACATTTATAATGTAAGATATGCAAACCATCTGGATTACAATTACACAGAAGTTTTGTTTTCTTCACATTATGTTCACTCAAGCTACCAAGTTCTCTGAACTTCCTGTGAGTATTATCTATTAAAAATACATTTATGAATCCTGAAAAGTGTGCTGTTACATCATTCTTTGACATTCCTATCCATCGGACATTAAGGCCAGTGTGTATCTGATCAGACTCTAATCACTTACAGTACGGTATACGAAGACTCTGAGCTTTTTGCCTCCTATGGTCTCCAGTATTTGTCCATTGTAAAGCTCATTTAGGCCAACTTTTACTTTCAATATGTGATTCTGCAGAATTAATTTAAGAAGGCGCTGATCCATGCTCAGAGTATCATCTGTAAATAAATTCATCAAGAAAGATCTTTATGTAGAAAACATCAAAATATCTTTTACTAGATGAAAATCATGTAAAGGGATGATCTCTGGTACTATGAATACCATGAACCCTGTATTCGTAAAGCATGAGTCAAAGAAATGCTGAATTCTAACAATTCAATGCGCCAGTTAGAAGCTGTTACATATTGCGCCAAATAATTATAATTATTCCGTGGGATTTGGGGCCTGTGGTGATTACTGTGACATGATACAGTGTCATACAGTGAATCAGTTTTTGATTCATACATTCATCTTTGTTAGAATCTAAGCACATATCCTCTAAAAGATTAGCTACTGTCAAAATATATGGATGTTTTTGTAATAAAAAGGAAAATATATTTATAGAAATTAACATTTTTCTGATTACTGATTCCCTACATCACAGTTTAATACTCAGAAAACTATAAACTGTGTGACACTTTTTAAAATTTTAAATTTTTACCTACTAATGTAAATATTTGCTTATGAAATTATTTTTCTGGAAAAAGTGGGCTAACTTAAACAACTCTGTAATAACTTCTAGATGAAATACTATATAAAATTTCATATCATAATATCATAATGTGGGAAAGCATAAATAGCCTTTTTTCTCTTTATAATTTTAGATATATAGTGTTGAATTTTGGAGATAAAAATGCACATATCTATTCCTAAATTTGATTGAAGGGTTGCCAAATAAATATTCAGATGTATTTTAATGTATCCTAATGTGCACTGGAAGTGCTATCACTCTTTATCATAAAGTCTCTCTATCTGTGTAAAATATAACCCTTTTAAAAATACTTTAATATGAAAAACATTTTGTTGAAGACAATATACTGTGATATTCTATGTATACCCAGTGTAAGGTTTAATGAATACCTTATAAAACATCACTTTTTAAGATTGCGGATGACAATGATGAAGGCAAAAGGTGTTTGGGGGAGAACGGGAAGGACAGTGTCCAGTACCTACCAGAAAATGCATTATTCATAGGTGCCAGCAAAGTGTATTCTCCATCTGGCTTTAAAGAAGATGCCAAGCCTAGTTGAGCCACGAGGTCTGTAAAAGTGGTTTGCTGCTTTCCACCCAGCTCCAAAACTTGTTTGGCTGTAAAAGAAACCATTCCCATCACAACACTGTCACCGCTGCACCAATCATCACAAAATTACCGAATCAGTTCTCGTCTGGTTTTAAACACGTGAAATGCTGCAATGCCAATGTAATAAGACACCTAGCAATATTCAGTGAGTGTATTCAAGCTTACAATTTGTGGGTCTGGTAATCGCAATGAATTTTGGAGTGAAAATATCTTTCCATTTTCCTACTATACTTTTCTTTAATACTCTACTACTCGCTTTTCATCTCCCTGTCATCTTGTGGTGTCACAGTATTCTCAGATATTCAAAGCTGACCAGCTGGTTCTATTTTCCTTAAATCTCTGGGGCTTGGAGAGATTATTACAAATATTAAATGTTAGAAACCTTGGGAATCCAAACTTCCCTGCATGGGGCATTCCTGGGCATCCATGATTTCGTTCTTAGCAATCTCACTTTTCATTTCGTATCTGTGCGTCTCATGCCCCTCTTAGACTGACTACATAAGCATTTTTTCACATTTTTTGCATTGCAGATACCATCAAGAGTCAAACACATCACGTAAAACAAATAAAGTGAAGCTACTACTCACCAGAATCAGGAATTAAGACCTCATCAATCAAGTGGATCACACCATTATTTGTCACAATATCTTTCTTGTTCACCATTTTGATGCCATTTATTGTGATGCTGTCTCCCTCACAGCCTATCTCGATTGTGTTTCCTTCTGCGGTCTCAAAGACAGCTCCTCCGGTAATGGCCTCGGAACACTGGAGCGTATTTAGAATGTGGTACTTCATGAGAGCTGGAATCAAAAGGATTGGGCTTTCAGAACTACAGAAATAATGTGATCATTCAGAGATGTGGATTTGTGTGTGTGTGGGTGTTTTCTTATTTCTTCTTAAGAAACAGAATATATAATTGTAAATCATTAGAATTGGCCAAAAATTTATAAAATTGTAGCCAATTGAAGGTTCTTTTTTCAAGTACACAATAGAAAGAGGTTGGCCTGGTAGGAAGTAAAAAACGAAAAGATGAGCCTCAGGAAATGATTTTTGTAGTAATAGATGATGTGGAAAGATTAAGCTTCAGCTATTCTATGAAAGTAATTTCCAATGTAAAAACAAGAATCCGTTTTTCAGACATCCTGTGGAGTTCTTTGTGAGTTCCAGAACAGCACAGAGGTGTCCCATGTTAGCTGTTCATCCTGACATGTCTCTACATAAACTGTGAGGCTGGCAGACAATAAGACAAAATATAAATGAAAACAGACAAAATACAAATGATTGCTTGAAGAAGATGTGGGAGGAATTGTGACTTAAATATGTTAAATGTAAACACCTACATTGTCAAAATGTCTAATTTTAAATGAGTTAAATGTATTTTAGGACAGGCTGAGCACATGAAAGGCAAAGTCTATCTGACAACAGAATGAGTCTTGAAAGAAACAACATTGTATATATCAATAAGTCATGGCTCAGGAAAGTGCAGACTTTCTCCATTGTATATTTGAGCATAACTTTAGAATGATAAGTACTGCAATATATATTTGCAATATTAGAATTTGCAATGCAGTATTTTTTTAAATACCCTCAAATCCTGCTAAATGCTTCCGCTTATTTCATTGACAATAGCACCAAAGTATTTGATCTTTAATGTATTTTATTGTTTTTCAATTTCGTTCTCATCTAAAATATGCAAAGTGAACAAATTCCACATATTTCACAAACCAAATTTAGGAGCGTCGTGACACTTGACACAAATGTCCCTACATCAGTCTTTGTATTTCATCATTTCATCATTTGAAGATCATGCTCTTCCTACTTTCTAAACAACTTTCTCTAGCATAGCTTCAAATGCAAGCTTTCCTTGCTTTTACTTATCAAAGCCATTACTCCTGGTGAGGGTCTCTTCTTCTTTTTGGTTTCATCTTGAACTTCTGGGAGATTTTTGAGACAGGAAATATTTTCCTACCTTCAGAAGCCACTTTGTCCCCCATGATTCTTTCCAGTACACCTCGTGGGAGTTTCTCAAAAGCCTCATTGGTGGGAGCAAAGAGCGTGAAGTGGCCATCTCTTCCGAGGGTCTCCAGAATATCAGATGTGATGGCAGCTGCCTGAAAACCAAGTGAATTTCTCATTGTCTTGTATTTGCAAATCAGAAGCAAAATGACAACTTAGCCTGGGTTTGCATGAGGGAGTTGATTTATTCACTTTGACAGTGATTCAAATTAGGTCTTTAAAACATTATTTTTGGCACAGCCAAATTGCAGCTTTCCTTACACCAGCTTTGAAATTGATAAGACTTGGCTAAATTGGTTAATGTTTTTATCACTTTGGCAACAGCCAGCTATACATATAGTAAAGGAGAAAGATGTATTCCAAATGATTGGAATATATCACAGTCACATAATAAGCATTCTTAATCTATCATGTCTATTAGTTCACAGCGGAAGATGATAGCTCACGCATATAATAGAATAATTTCATGTCAGGAAGTACATTTGCTACATTTCTGCCAGATTTGTTTAATGGCATTTTTATTGCTTTTAGATTTTTACAGGGGAAGAGGAGATATTTCAATGATCCAAGACAATCTGCTCTTGTACTTACTCTAAAAGATGAAAGGTCATCCTCTGCTTCAATGAAGTCTTGAATTGAGGTTCCAATTTGTGTAAGGACGCGGTCAATGACATGTACAACACCATTTGTTGCAATCTGATTTCCATGGATGACTCGAGCACAGTTAACCGTAACAACCTGTAAGCATTTAGGAAAATCAAGTGTTGCAATCAGGACTGTCCATAGGCCACCAAAAACTCCAATCCATTTCCAGTCTTTGATTTTTCCTATTATGTACGAGACCATACATGGTGAATATAAATGCTGTGAATGAAGACCTATTTATTTCTATATATATGAAAAAAGAAAATACTACAGAATGTAAGTCCAGTTACATGTAACATGCCAGGGAATACAAAACAAAGTTTTTTCCTTCACTTGAATTATTATTCCTAGTCTTTTTTTATATAGTCATACACCATTTCTAATGTTAGTGAATGAATTACACAGGGGTGGGGGTTAAATAGGTGTTAAAATAATTTCTGAGTGAGAAAAACATAGTTATATAATCTGCCTATTACAGTGACTTACTAATATTGGGTCACCAGACCTTTTGTCTCTAGGTATCCTACTGATAGACTCCTATGTTCATTTGATATCTTCCTCCAAATAATCTTACTCAAATGCACAGGAGCCCCAATCAGTATAGGCAGAATAATGATAAAACCACTCATTCTCCTATTATTTTTTGCTATGTATAAAAATTACCTAATACACACCAATTACTGAAATTTCCTTTTTGAGAGCACCCAAGCCAAATTGCCAATGTGATTTATCTTTTGCAATAATTCTGGTTGAAAACAGTAGCTGGAATGCAGATTTACATCATTTGAGGAATAATTGCATTTAAGTTATTCTCATCAATATTTTATTATTCCCTGAGAATATTATTACAGGTACAAAGAAAAATACTAGTAAGAAACATGCATTTTTTTAAATTAATGAAGCTTACCCCATTGGGATAATGGTTAATGAAAAGCCCCAAATTGTTATACATTGAAGGAATAACCATGCCGCTCTTTAAGTCCTTGGTCAACATTCTCTTATTCACCATGTGGCTGTGTAAAGCATTCAGCAGCTCCACATTTACATTGCTCTCCAGGCCTCTACGGATATCCTAGGGAAAATGAAATGGTGCTAAGTTTATTCTGTTATGGTTCACTATTGAAATTTCTATGATAATCACATTTCTAACTTTCATTTTTTTTCTTATTGTATTATCAGGTGGTCATAAAATTGACTCAAATACCTTGAAAAGGTATTATTCCAAATGGTTAAGGCATCTTATATGTTTAGTTGCTCAGTTTAGGATTCTGAATCCAATAGCTTGTTTTAATATTTTCAGAGGCAAAATAATTTTCTAAATGAAAATATTGACAAGGGGACACTCTTGATGTGAATTAAACACAAGGGATTATGACTTTATATGATATGTTAAATGATGTAAATAGCAAACAAACAAAAAAAAGTGGTTTGTTTGTAACACAAAGTTTAACATGAGTGTTTTGTTATTCATTCACAAACTTTAGAATCCAAACCATCTTGTATCATTTAATCTATCTAGTACCATACATTATATTATGTTGCACTCCATGGTGTAAGAAATACAATAATAAGCAAAACAAAGATTTAACTCTTAAAATTTGTTTTCTCAGAGCCATAGCAAAATTAAATGTTGTAGGACCTACAAGAGAAGGAAAAACAAAAATATCCTCAGAGGTCAAATCAGGAAGATTAAATTTACTGTTAAAATAGGTTAGAGATAGAACTGTAAGGATAGATAAAGTTTAGATTGGTAAGGGTGGGATAACCTCTGCTCATCATTATTCAATTTATTTTTCCTCTGTAAATTACATTTTAAGAATTATTAATGCATAGATAACCATTTAATTAATTTCATACATACAAGGATAGAATATTTTCCTCCACTCTTTGCTCTTTGTCTTCTACCTCCTCATTAGTTTTTTGAAGTAACATATTTTCAATTTGCTTCATAATGGTTTGTTTCTTCAAAAAAACACCTGGGCATTATTACAGTTATGAATATATATAACTAACCTTCCTTCAACAATTCATCTTCTTATATCTCCTTTTATATGTACCATAGAACAACATAAAGTATATATGAATACCAATGTTTACAATTCAATTGATAGGAAATTACAATAGCATAAAAATAGGTATATTAAATAAAAGTCATGAATTACAGTATCCAAGTTTGCCCAAGCCTCATTACTGGGTGCAAAGTAAGTGAATGATCCTTTTCCTTCAATTTCTTCCCTCAGTTTTGAGAGATTAGAATAACGCTGTGTTTCAGTGGCTCCCACAATGCCCAGTGTTCCATAAACGTGGTCAATAGGCATAACTGAAATCATAAAAAAAGAATAAGTGTTTAAGATAATACTTCTGTGAAAAATGTAACCGTTAAGTTTGCACTACATTCTGCAGTATATTTAATTGGTGATATTAGTAATCGAAACTCGTGACTCATCACTTTTAGGAGAAAGTTATCTGTTCAGTACAAAATAATAAAATACCATCAGAAATGTTATTTCATACATCTTTTGTATTGAGAGAGAACAAATTTTGAACTACCATACTGTAAATATTTTAAAATTTAGTTCCCATTTTGCTGTATCAGCAGGAGTTCAATTACCATGATCAAAAGATATCTCTAGTTCATTCAAGAAGAAAGAAAAGGTGTTTTTCAATTAACATTGCAATGGAGAAAGGTAGTCATTTCTATCATATAAGTTTGAAACTCCTTAAGTAGTATACTATTATTATAAATAGTATACTATTATTATACTATACTATATTATTTATATTATACTATATTATTTGTAGATTTGGATTGCTAAAATGAATACACAGATGCTTTTGTTAATCACAGTTGCAGTAGGATATACTTCATATGGTTGAACGCGCCAAGATATTCCTCCTTAATGTTGGAAGAAAGATTCCTGTGAATGGCCAAGGATTCATCCATTATTATGCAGTAAACTAATTTTCCTAATATCTTTTGACATAAAAACAGTATAACTTGGATAATATCAAACGAGATATTATTGCTACCTTTGAGAATCTCTCAAGACAAGGTGACATGATTAGTAGATTAAATTACATGTCTAGGTTTTTAAAAGAACTTACATGTGGTGATAGAGTCAAATCAAAAATGTTGAATTGAACAAGATTCCACTTAAGTCCTAATTCCAAACTGGAAACAAAAATGTCTTGCAGAGAGAATTGCATGAGAGTGTTCATGCATTCATGCTAAAATAGCTACAAGTTGCAATCAGCTAAATTACATGCTATCAGATCCTGTATGAGGTAATCATTTGACATGGTCATCAATGACATTATTCAGTCTCCCTAAATGCTCAGTCTCATGGATTGTGCTTGCAGTGTTGCTGTGATTACTTACAGAGAAAATGTCAAAATTCAGACTCTATGTTAACAGCAGCTAAACAGTATATGTCACATTGAAGAGCTGGTGAGATTACCTTGGACAAGAGAACTTTGTATTGGAAAGAAGGAGTAGCTGAAGGAAAGGAGTGTTCATTGACACTGAATATCCGAATGCCTCTCATTTCAAAGAAGAATTAGATAGACTACTTTTCTTGGGTATTGTCAGAGTTATAGGAAGCCAGATTTTAATGTATGATGGTGCTGAGGGCTCTCACTTCACACACACACACACACACACACACACACCACTTCTTTATAAGCTTTCCCAACTCTTTTTCCTCACACAAAACAATTTCCTCATCTAATTTAGAATATGGGCATTTTTACCTGCTGGGCAGCCTTTCATTCCTTCCATTCTCATATAACCAGGGCAACATTCATATAAAACAGTCCTGAACAATTGGAAGAAAACAAATATCAGCATAGCACAGTCTAAACACAAGTTCCAACACACTCTTTCAAATACACATCACTTGTTTACATGATGTGGTGACAGTCTAGAAGGAGGATTCTCTGCTCTGGCACCAATATCTGGGTGTTTGGTTTCCTTCTACAGCCTTCTGGTACCTTAGAAAAGGTTCAGGATCCTGACCCACAGGGATGAAAACTCTGGATCTTAGTTTCAGTACAAGGGAGCCACGTGATTTTGAACAATAGATTTAGTGAATTTGAGTCCTCATCTCTGCATTTGTTTAATATGGATACAACTTACTCGATGGATAATTGAGATTCTGAAATAAATATTAAAATCTTTCTGTTAATTACCAGAAGCTTAAAATGTTGGTTAAATGCAGGCTACCAGAAGAAAATATGTTAATACATTTAATCAACAATTGATATCTCATTACTAACTAAAAGAAGTAATACAATTTTACAGTTAAATGTTGCTTAGAGTTATTACTTTTATTATACTAAACCTAATGCTTTACTTTTCCCTTTTATTTATTAATGTTGTAGAACTGCTTTTATGTACTTCTAGCTATGTGCCTAAGCATATAGTTGTATTTTTTCCAGTTTTTAAATTTTTTGGTAATTTAATTTGATTTTCTCCTTAATCACTGGCTTAATGCTCCTCTAAAGAGAGAGTTCTGCGAGCAAAAGTAGAAAGACCTGTGTCCTGTATGAATGTAGATGAGGACTTTCCAACAGAAGCAAATCAGACATGTCCGACTGTCATCTGTCTGTCAGTTGATGATTGGATGAAGGAAATATGAGACATAAACAGAATAGAATACTATTCATCCATAAACCAGAATGAGATTCCATCATTTGCAGCAAGACGAATGTGCAACCTAAGATCATAATGGTTATTTAACTAAACCAGACTCCAAAGGACAAGTATCATACTGTTTTCTTTATTCTTTTGTTAACTAATATGTTGAGTACAACATCAACAACATGAATAACAACAAATTATATTAATTAGCAAAATTTAACATTAAACCATCTAATATTTTAATTGTAAAGTTCAAAACATAATTTAAACAATTAGTCAAGAGAACATAACCTTATTTATAGTTAACAATGTGTTACTCTTATTGATAGATAGTATTGCTGAAGGCAGCAAATAATAAATTGAAAAAAAAAATATTTCCCAAACTGCCTTTTCTGATGCACCATATTTTGAGAGAAAATAGTAAGTAAAAATTTATTTATCAAAAACAGAAAAGTTAGTATCTAAAATTTAAAAATGGTACCTAAAATTTAATGAAATATCAATGGAAAATGTTACTGATATTCTTTGAGGGGAGTATATAAAATATCCTTTCACTGGACCAAGACACTTTTATTGCTAGTAATGTATAAAATTTAGGAAGCTTCATGCTTTTTCACTGGAGCTTCCCAATTTATTGCCCCCAAATTCCTAAAGCAACTGGTTGTCCAGGAGACAAATACTTTTGTCAACTAACAGAGGAAGTCCTAAATGTGGCAGAAACAAAGAGCTGTCAAGCCATACGTCTTTGTATTAGTATTATTGGTTATAACTTATTTCTAAATATCATTTGAACTTAGTGTGCAGATGTAGACGAAATGGAGCTAATTCTGGGAAAATAAGCTAATATAACTGAACAAAGAAGATACATTTCTGGTAAAAATCCAAACTTCATAGCTGAGCTTTCTTTTAGAGAAAAGAAAGTAAACATCTTGTAAACACGATTTTGACTATCACGTTTAGATTCTAATGTAATATTTAGATAGCAATGTAGTGCTGGTTCTCCACATTTGCAAAAGGATGCAATAAGGAGATGTCATAATTTTAGAGAGCATGTCCTTTCATATCTACTTGGCATTTAGCTCAAATATTCCTTGTGATATCCAAGAAAATAAAGAGTAAAGATAGAAGAACCCAGAGTGTTAGTGTTTCCAGCTGGATCCTGGCTTGCAGTACAGTGGGCACAGTGCCCACACTGACTTGCCTTACAATTATGTGAATGACTCAGACATAAAAAATATCTGAAAACCAGTAGGAAAGATGTCTAGGGACAAAAAAAAATAGTGAATTTCTGTGATTAATTCTGTGGGGGACACAGTTTAGTACAGGTTTAGTCCTGGTAGAAACTATGTTTGGAAATATAGGCAATCTTATGCCTTAAATATAGACCCACACTCATTCCTTTTCCCACCAATGCAGTAGTATTTAAATTCAAAACAGTTTTAATTTTAGAAACAGTTAATATTATGAATTATAATTACTTTAGCAATTTCAGATTCATTATTTCATTTTATCTTGTCAGGAATCCTATAACATGTATTTAACTCATTTATCAAAGCAAGATTATGAAAGATTATAATTTCATATTGACTATTTGTATCAGCATTATTAGGTTAGAAATAAGTTTTAAAGCAATTTTCCACTCTATTTGGGGAATAGAAACTCTGATGTACAAGCAGATTCTTTTTCATAGATACTGATTCTCAAGATTTCTTTAATTGCAACTTGAGTGAGATTGATAGGAAAACCCAAGTAGTGAAATATATAACCAAGCCAAGGAGCCATCCTTTTGGGCTGTTGAAATCTCAGAAATGGTAATGAGCTGCCATGATCATGTTCATGGACCACATGGGACCTAAAGTTTGACCTAGGAATCAGTGCGCTGAAACTCATGTTTTTTCAAACTTTAAACTTAGGTGAGAAATTTGAGTTAAATTGGAGTACCTAAGGAATTTCTAGGTTATTTGAGGAACCATTAATTTTTACTTGAAAGCCAGCATCTTTCATGTCAGTTTGTTCTTCTGGCTCATTTTTATTCTTCTTATTATTAAAGATGAAGACACAGGTACAGAATTTAACTGATCACCTATAATAGTGTAAGCCAGAAATAGAAATGACATCCGGTATCATACTGATTTCACATCATTTGACGAAGTAGTCATGTGATCTGCCTCCTCTCAGTCTCATTTGCACAAGTGCAGATGCTAGAAGAATCCCTTTATCAAGGTTACTGACCCTTCCTTTAAAATCAATCACAATCTTACAAAGTTATTTTCAAGCACAATAGTGATTACTCAACTGAAGATGTATATCACAAAAACTGGCACATTATGAAAAAGATGAACTCACGTTTTCTTCCCACAAATGGCTCCTTGGTACCAGTTCTTACAAGAGCTGAAATATTTCTTCTTGGTGCCTAGAATCTGCTGAAGGGCACAAACATTTGGCCTGGAAGATGGAGGGAAGGAAAAAGTGTTAGTGTCCTACTGAAGTCACCATTTTACGATGAAAGGTCAGACGATTTTTAAAATAAAAGGATTTGAAAAGCAGACATTTGATTTTCACAGCCTTGCACAAGCCTGACTTTTGATCCAATCAGATTGCCTTGTAAAGTTAAACATTGGCAAAACAGAGGAAATTACATTTCTAAAAGTTGAATGTCAGTGTTTTAAAAAACCTAGCCTATCTAGTCATTTTTTTCAAGCAGAATCAAATGTATAGTAACTGCCTTTTCATGTTTAATTACATCATATTGTGATTATTATCATCATGATTAATATTTTCCATGATACAGTTTTGTAGGTATGGGCATTTCCTCCCTCCCCATTTTCTCAGAACATCATTTTCCTCATATTATCACAGAAGTCTAGTCCTTTAATAACAGTTACAAGTTAAACTTTCTGCAATTTGTTTCCTGTATTGTAGATGTATGCAAAGGTAGCTCATCCAGTGGATAATATTTGGACTCTTACCAAACCAATCATGTGCTCATCTGAGGGAATGGATTGGTTTTTAACTTCCTCTGATATGAGAGATCAGAAGGCAGAAGATGAGTTATGTTATGTACAAAGATACTTTAATTTTGTAAGTGATTATGGAAGTAAATGAGAGCTGCGATTCACTTTTAATTAATGATCACACTAAAGAAAACGCAGTTCTCTGAATGGGAGGGATAAGTTGCAACACACGCTGTCACAATACTGGATGGTTTTCTCCCAAAGAGAAGCATGTGTGGCATGGGGGAGGGGTGCTTTACGAAGTCATGAAAACCCCTCTGGCTTTAGAATTCACTCCAGAAACAAATAAGAATGGTTGGTTAAACTATTGATTGAATCTGATAATTATTTAAAATGCTAAGATGTAGAGGCAGTTTTCCTGTGAAATTCATTTTTATTTGCAAATCTTAAACAATCCATAATTTAAAAGTTACTTACTCTACAAAAAAAAAGCTAAGAACAAGTTATCTTACCATTAATTAACTTTAATACACTATTTAAGTAAAATTTGTACTAACATCATGTGAGATCCTTCACAGCCATTCACTGTGTTTACAATAGCTTCTAAGAATAGATTCTTTACTTTGGAAAACCACATTCCTAGGTCATTGGAAGTAAATAAAGACAGAAATGAAATAAATCAGAAATACATACCTTGTTAAATCTTGTTGCAAATTAAAATTTTCAAAAACAAATCCCTTCATAGAAAGCATGACAGCGTTTTTTTAAAAGCACACATACATAATGTTCTATTCATTTTAGCCTGCTCTTAATATCTTGCAACAAGTAGAAGGGAATAAAAACTCAAGTTGCATTTAAGGAACTTTTTGTACACTTATATATGTATATAGTAAGCTAAAGGGGAAAAGAGGTTTATAAAATAAAACCACTGACTTACCCCTGATCCCGACCCCTGATACGGCTGTGAGCCAAGACTTTGTCATAATAACCGTTGGCGTTTGCAGGGTTAACAACAAACAGCAGGAGGACAGCAAATATGGGCAAGAAAGGAATCATCTTTAGTCTCTCCATAGCAGTTAGTTCCCGAAGAGAACTGGCAGTGGAGTTTGGAGAGCCAGAGCTTATATGCATGTCAGAGTTGTGGGCGGGAATATCGCATCAACCTGGGAACAGAACTCTCTTCCAAAAAACATCAGCAAGTTTAGGTCGCCAGCTAAAAATCTCTATGTGTTAGTTCCGCTTGCTCAGTGCTCTGAAATTCCTCCTCTCCTCTTGTGTTTTTAATCATAGGAAAACTGATCCAATTGAATATTTCTATTTCAATCTTATTCTTTGACACTTCAGAGTTCTCTCAAAACAGGGCGATAGCTCCCATTTATTTTTCTATAAAAATATCAGAGAGTAAGTAAAAGCAGCAACAGTCACTTTCAGGCAGGTCTACAGAAGGTAATAACACTTTGCAGTTCCCTGTTTTGGAATCACCTTCTTCATAGAGTATTGGGCAGCTCTAGAAAGCACAGCAACTCATAGGCACAGAACAAAGTAGTCTGTATTGAAGGCAAATATTACTAACTAGGGTAATTAAGTAGGATGATCATTACATAGCATCCTACTTGGAAAGTACAATCGTGGTATGTTTTGTGTAAAGTGCTCCCTTGCAATGAAACAGCAGTGTTTGTTTCTCACTGACAGCTTAAAAAGTCTTGCTTGGGCTCTGCATGTTGTCAGATTGGAAGGGCTTTTAGGAGAGGGCTGGGTTACACCAAAGAGAATTCCGAATAGGAGAAGAGATATGTGTAAGCTTTCATGACATGTTTCTGGTGTCAAAATAGCTTTTGTAATTTGCTGTTAGTTAAGAAAGCATCCAATGAAATAACAAACAATCAGACATGATGCAAAGGCTGCTTTTTGGTTTGAAAATCTTAATACTGAAATATAGAAAATAAACAGATGATTCAAAAAAAGAGCTAAATAGAAGATAGCGAGATACCATAAAATGTAAACTACATTCCTTGCATATTCTTTCTTGGGACAAAGAACACTGATGCTTTACATTTCTCTAAAGGAAATTATTCCAATACAATTCGTATGTGTCTGGCTTGGTTGCATATTATAATTTCCCATCGCTGCTATACTGCACAAATGACAGTTGGTAGGTGCCTGTTTAGCACAGTACAAGTTTTGTTAATGAAAGGATTTAGCTAAATGCCAATAAACAGGCATATTGTGAACTACTTTACCACATACTTGTATAAAAGTTGTCAGTACTAGATTTACCATATGCTATATATGTGCTGGATAGCTTGTAAAACATAACAATGTAATTTTAGAATTACAGAAGATAAAATGAAACATAATATGCACCTCCACCAACAGCATCTCACTATAGTCATTTTGGTTGTCACTGGAGGGCTCACTGCTACTGATGCCACCATCTGATTTTCATGCAGCAGCAACTATTTCCAGGAATTCCTGAAGTTGAAATTTCCTTCAATCCCATGGGATTTTATTAGAGGGAAAAGTAAGAAGATATGAAAAGAATAGGATTCAGACATAGAGAATATTTATCAAGAGTTTAAAAAGGCGAGTCTTTAAATACAATTCACATGATGACAGACCTGACTATGAGTACAGGCGTGAAGATATAAATAAAATCTCATGCCATTTTACCTGCTTTGTTATGAAGCCTGCAATCAGTTGAAAATACTTTAAGGGACAAGTTTGGAACTATTTTCCCTTATCAAAAGCTTCATCCATTACAATTAAAGTTTCTATAAAGACTGTGCATAAAATGAGTAGAAAGATGGAAATATACTAATATGTCAAAATAATATTTTCTCCTTCCTGTGGGGGATATAAATTTACCTTTTTGGTAAAATACATGATCCCCACTCAGACAATTTTTTAAAAAAAAGGATTTGTAAGTATTTCTCTTATGGGTTTCAAATAACATGAGTCTTAATCCATTGTGAGCATGATGTTTACAACATGCATAAATCCCATGGAAGTCAACAAATGTTAGCACTTAACAAATATTTGCTATTAGGATTAGGACTGATTTCAAGGAGAATCTTGAAAATAGTGGCCGGATTGTATATATAAACTACTTGAAAATTTAGAGATTAGAAAATATCCTAAGAGAAGTTTGAATCTGAAAAAAAAAAAAAAAAAACTATAGTACCATTTCTTGCAAACTCAAGACCAACCTGGAAATGTGATATTATATTCTAAATATTGGGAGAAAAACACAAGTGACTTTATTAGCTCTGAATAGTTGAACCCAAATCTATAACTGACTTTTTGGGAAAAGAAGAGTCTTTTTAAACAAGGGGATGAAAAAGTAATCCAAATTATGGAGAAGACATTGAAAAATATTGGCAGTGACACAATTCTTCTCTTTCAGAGTATCCATCAAGGAAAACATTCATTCCTTCCCTTTCTCTCTCTGCTTGTCTCTACACAGATCTTGTGTTCTTTTAGTCCCTGAAAGGATCCTGACCTTGAGTCGACCAGTTGGAAGGAAAAGTGAAATCACAGAAATTAAATCTGACATCCAAGGTCACAAAACCTGACCTAGAAATCAAGTCATTGATGGAAAGAAGTGGCTTACTACGCTGTTGAATGAAAAGAACATGTCTATAAGACAGGGGCATTTGTTTGTGATTCTCAGGATGCCAATTCACTAGCAGAATGCTACACAGTGGATCTTTGTAGTAAGCCTGTGTCTGTTGGAAAGTATGAAACCAGTATAATGCCATGGCCACTCTCTCCTGCCAATGACACTGTTACTAAACTTATACTTGCCCTGGGCTGTCCAGGATTGACAAAGACCCATGAATTCAACAGATTTTGGTTAACTCAAATACTTCACATTAAAACATCTTTATTTTTCAATGATTCAGAATAGACACACCAGATTTTGTATAAGCCTCACTTTTAGTAATACAATTTCATTATTTCAAACTGTTAGAAAAAGAAATTATCAGCTGCACCCCAAAGTAGACATAAGTGATGCTTCTTTAAAAGAACAAGAGGTTTTCTGAGACAAATGTAGCAGTATATCAATTTTCCTGTATAAATTTATATTCTGACTATAAAAGCCTATCCAGTGATAGATCGCATTCTCATATTAAATGGCCAATTGGTGTGAATATTTCACTCTATTGAGCGGGATACTCTTTACAACTTTAAACCTGAATTTTTATTAAGCATGATTTTCTGGTAGCGTTATTTACTTGTATTTCTCTGGAGACATCTAGTGGAGAAAGTATAGTACACAAGATTTCCAGAAATCTAGATGGTGCCTTTTAATATTTTGATTAAAATAGTAATCAGTGTGAAATTCATCCAGAACAGTAAACAGGTTATATGTATTTCAATATAATATCTGAAGATGAATAACAATCACATAAGTCCTTCTAGAGCTGATTCAGGATGGCTGCAAGAACAGGTCTGAATTAGAGAAAAGTCCAGTCTTGTTTTTGCATCATGTGCCTCACCAATGAGCTGCATCATTTTTTTAAAAAATCTGGGGTTTTTTTCCCCTACACTGACATAGGACAACAACAAGTGAATGAGAAATGATTATCAATTTTGTTATGTCAAATGTGCGATTGGAAATAGTCACTTCCTTGCTCAGATTTCATCCATTGCTCCCTTCTCATACCATATACTTCATCTTTCACCGTTGGCACTTTTGATAGCATTGACATTAAGCCTTTTAGCTTCTCTCTCATTTTGATCCAGATAACTGTTTCAGAGACAATTAAGATTTGTTATCATGTTTCCTGCCCACAAATAACTTGTATTATTTCCTCGGTGCAGACGAAGTGGTGGATAATCGCTGCAATTACAAGAGCTCTGTAGCCATCCATCTCAGACAGTACTCAAATTTCAGCATCCCATCTGGTACAGTCTGAATTACAATATCGCTATATTTCCTTATCATCCCTTCATCATTCTTCTTGGAGCATTTCTCTCAGAGATGGATACTTTCTCAGGACTCCAGCTTAGGCCTCCGCCCCAACTCTTTCCTAGTCTTTCATTATCCACATCAACTCCTGCTGCATTTCGCTTCATCTATTACTGGGACTGCTAATGCCTGTTCTTGATGCTCTCCAGATAGAAGCTGTTTATACTTACTCGCAGGAAAACTGCCAAATACATTTGAGTTATTCTTCATTTCTCAGTCATAATACTTCTGTCCTTAAACACATTGACTATCTTCTGAAATAAACTGTTCCTCAGGCTCTCCAGATATAGGTGATAATTTTTCAATTCTGCAGTAGTGCTAACTTCAGGATTCTGCCTTCTTTTCTTTCACGTATTGCATGAGAGTTACCGGATTTCTCATTCAAGCTTCCACACACACATACAAAAAAAAATTCTGTAAATGTGTGCATTCCACCAAAAAGTTCTGTAAGTGTGTGCATCCGAAGGAGGTTTTATTTGCTATAATTGTATGCACATCAGTGTTGGAGTACTGAATCGGTAGGGAAAGAGTGGGGAAAAGATCCACTGTTTCAATGCTAAGAAGTTTACATCATTCTTTATATGTTAAATATTATTCCTGACGGCCCGCTTAATGATGAGAAAGGCAAAGTTACAGTCACTGCTGTTTGGGCATCACGATTTCCTAGCACACAATGAACAATAAAACAAACAAAAAATCAGTTGACCCTGTTATAGAAAGTTCAGCGTAGAGGAGGCTAAGGGAAAAAACCATTCAGGCAGACACACAGAGTGATGCTGTGGTTCTTTTTCAGAGAGAAAGAGAGACTTATGGCGGCTGTAGTAGATTTGACCTTGAGTGACAAAAGAATCTTTGATTCTCTGGGCCTGTGTTGACTTCATAGAAACGTAGGCACACAGTCGTCAACGTTTGCCTCAAGTAAACACTTGTCACTTGAAGAAAAATGAACTCAAATAAAAGAACATTTATTATAATCAAAACATATTAATCATAATGACTTAATACACATTAGCAGTCTTTGACATTCGTATGCACAGTAATGTGAGAGGAAAACCATTATTGCTTGTTATTGACAGTGATGTTAAGGTAAAAGCCTTACTTTAACAGCCGAACATCATAAAACCAGAGACGCGGTCACTTAAAAATTCCTCAGCATGATAAATTATTCGGGAATCTCAATTTTAAAAGGGATTATCCAACTTAGAAGCGAGTGTGTTCATGACACAGCTGATCTAGCTACAGCTTATTTTTCCTTCCTATTCTTACAAATTAATAACCAGGTGGTGGGGCAGGTCTTTGGTGTAGGCGCCTTGGGATGCGCACAATATGAAGGAACCATGGCTCCATTCTGACAGCTCCAGCGTCCTATTGTCCTATACCTGGGAGGAAGCAGGAGTTGTTTCGCATACTGGCATCCCTGCCATTATTGTGGGACATCGGGATGAAGTTCCTAAGTCCTGGCTTGAACCCGGTGCAACCCTGGCTGTTGCTGACACTTTAGGAAATGAACCAGCGTTGGGGAGTTCTCTGGCGCTCTCTCTTATCTGCTTCTCTATCTCTGTCCTCCATCACTATCGGCTCACCCACTGTGTCACTCCCTTTCAATCGCTAATATCTCTATCATCCCCCTCAAAACAAAACGCGCTATAAAAGTTAATAAATAAGAAAGGTCAACTAGTATGTGGAAGTGCTTTGAAATATGATAAGCACTGTGAATTTGATTGTTACTTGATTTTCATTTTCTTTCGGAAAATTCTCATGCCGGTGGCATTCCATTGCTTCTGGACTGGCTTCCCCACTGAAATGTGGAACCTTAAGTTATTTGAACTGTGAAACACCTGCGCACTGCGGACAGGCTCATTAAAAGGAAAACATATTTTTACAGCAAAAGAACAATTAGAAAATATTTTAAAATAAGGCTTCTGAATTCTAAGCTAAATGGCTTTAGAATTGGAAAACCGTAGGTCAGATATACATGTCTGCCCTCTAGTGGTTGCAACCAATTTTTACAACTTCATTTTCTTTTTCGTTTAATTTATTACATGATGATATAGTTCCATAGGCTCAGGGATTTCCCATTCTCCATTTGTATGAATTTAAATAACATGTTATTAAATGATCAATGCATTGCTTAAGAAATGAAAAAGAAAATAAAAAACCTTCTTTAAGCAAACAATGCTACTACATGATCTATGAGTCAGTAAAGAATTTAATAAAAATGATTCAAGATTTTTGAATAAATGAAAATAAAAACAAAACTATCAACCCCCATGAGATGTAGCACAAGCATTATTGAAAGGGCTATTGGTCTTGTGAAGGATGCCTTGTACCAGACAGAATATGTGGCATTTGTCCTTTTGGACAGTGTGGGATGGCTCAAAACTTGGGGACCCTGAAGCCATGTGGGAGATCTGAAAGAAGCTCCTGGCACCTGGCTTCAGGCTGGCTCAGCTGTAGCGGCCACTTGGGGAGTGAGCCAGAGACTGGAGAAGCTTTCTCTGTGTCTCCTTCCCTCTGTAAATCTGCCTTTCCAATAAAAATGAAATAAATCTTTTAAAAGAGAATGTACTTGAATCTTGAGATAATGACACAGTGGAAAGGTTAAACCTTCATGATCATCTTTCTTTTCTGAGCGGTCACAAACTATGAACTTTAATTACGAGGTCTAGGGTTCTATCTCCATAGAGGAATTTCTGAATTTTCTCCCAAAAGTCTGTATTTAGTGTTTGTGTGCATCGTCTACTATTCCTAGCCTGTCTCTTATTCATCATGGCTCATTATAGATCAATTATATTCAATCAGTGATCTCATCTGAGCCCCTTTCAACAGCATGAGATATAATTTATTCTGGCTCATGGATTTAAGGTTATTTAAAGCAACTGCTATTCTCTTCTGTTCTTGACACATACCTATCTGTTCACAATAAATGTTTTTCTTCTGTATAATTTGGGGGATAATTTAAATTGAAAACGGAAACAAAAATGCTCAGGAGAATTTTTATCTGTCAACCATCAGTCACTACAAATAGTTTTTTTTTTCCTATTATTTTCCTTTTACTATGAAAATAAGTGACACAAACTTTATCGTTACAAAATTCCAAAACTCTAAACTCACTATCGTTTTTAATTTTTCTCTATACGATTTTAGACATTATTGTAAACATTTATCTGATGAGGATACTCCCAGTTTTGAGTCCAAGGTTCAGAAATTCAGTCCAGTTATTCCCATATGGGTGGTAATCACCCAACTTCTCATAAAACCTGCTGCCTGTGAGCATGTTCTATAGAAGCAAACCACAACTTGAAGTGCGTCTGACTTGAACTCAGCCTTTTCTGCTGGAATACATTGTTAAATAACTTCTCTCTCTCTCTCTCTCTCTCTCTCTCTCCCTCCCTCCCTCCCTCCCTCCCTCTCTCCTTCCTTCCTTCTCCTTTCTTTCTTTCTTTCTTTCTTTCTTTCTTTCTTTCTTTCTTTCTTTCTTTCTTTCTTTCTTTCTTTCTTTCTTTCTTTCTTTCTTTCTTTCTTTCTTTCATTTGAAGAGCTTTTCTAAATACAAATTTCCAGGCTACCATCCAAGAGGGGGAAAATAAGAAACGCAAAAACATAAAACATTCCCGCAGGAAATAGTAACAGGCAGCCAGGGTTAAGAATAATTAATTCTGAGAAAAAGTGTGTTTGTTGAGTTTTATTGTTCTTCTTTGCTTGTACAAAGGCTTTCAGCTATCAGTTAACTTAGCATGTTGAATGATATAAATGAGACACAGAAAGACCAATATAACATGTTCCCTTATTCTTCCTCATTTGTAAAAACTTAAAAACAAACAAAACCCCACTACTCTCTCTGAACATAAAACAGTGGTTATCTGGAGGCTTGGAAGACTTGGGCTAGGGATGGAGGAACAGTGGAAGATTAACATCAAATCCCAGTTAGATACGTGGATGAACGGGACCCCAATGTTATCTAGCACCATGAGCTCACTGTCATTCACAACAGAGTGCTATACATTTTCCAAGAAAACACAAGAAAGGTACTCCACGGCTCTAGTCGTACAGTTATGACAAAGAGAGGGAGAGGGTAATTACCTCTATTCATATCACATACGGCACACATGGATACAAATATCACACTGCTTTTCTTGATAGGCAGAAACATTGTCAGTAGATTTTAAGTATGGTAAGTACAAATTTTAGAAATAACTCAGATAAAATATTTATAAGGCAAGATATTGGTTTCTTTCCTTTTTTTTTCCAAAGTTAGATTTTTCTTAGATTCTGCATTCATGCGGTGCTGCATCAATCCAGACAGTGGAAAGATAGGAAATGAAGGGGATTGTGTTTGGGTTTAGCCTAAGACACAGTAGTCCATCAATTCTACAGCATAAGAAAGACTTAAACACACGGTAGAGAAATAGAATTTCCACTGGATAGTCTCTCAGAGATCACAGGAACATTTTTTTACCCTTTCAAATTCTTCAGCTTTCTAGCATATGTCCAAAGTTCAATTGTGCATAAGTCACTTTTAAATTTTCAGTTATTACTATACAACTCTCAGAGAATCAAGACTGGCAATTTAAGGTGTTAGCAATTGTTTAATAATTTTTTCTTTTCTTTCTTTCCCCCTTTCTTTCTTTCATAATCTTACTTCGTTGATTAGGTACAAAGGGTCAAGGGCTACAGGAATGTGGGTAATACTATTGTTTCCACACTAATTTCATCACTCTTTTTTCACTGTAGTTGAAGTCAATGGAGAAACAAAGGGAAAAGCCCCACCCAGCCTCCCACCCATCCCAGGTCCCTAATATGAGGCACGCTCTAAGGGTCTTGCTCAAAAAATTTTGATAGTTTAACAGTTCTGAATTGCTGCCAATTTCACTGTTCCAAGTGTGATGAAATCTATTCAGAATCCACTGGCTGACATAGTCCCTTCATGGTTGGGGTTCTGAGATCAGCAGTTCAGTTGGCAGGAATCTCCAAAGAAACTTCATCTGAGCTGATCCCATACCTGATTGTTGTGTGAGCTTGTCAGTACAGGCTCTGGAACAGTCCGTAGCCCCAAGCAGCTTATGCACATGCTGGTCGTTACAATTGCTGGATCAGTTCTGTTTCCAGCCCTGTCTTGCACACGAACTGATGGGTATTATAGAGGAGGTTGACCCTACCCACTTTGTACTCTGCCCTCAGGCAAACCTGTGGGAGCTACAGCCTAGTTGGGCGACTCCCCATAACCCCCATCAGGCCTGTCCCCTGCCCTGTTTCCCATGCATCCCAGTATATACCGCAGACTTGTTCAGTCTGTCCCACATCCTATTAGCTCTCCTACATGTCAATGGGCATTGAAGGCTAGTTCAACCCAACCAACCTACTATCCAGCCCACACACATCCTGGCAGGTGCCTTTCTGTCTAGCCATCCATGCCCCTGTTCTGGTTTTTGTGCTGTCCAGTGGGAGTGGTAACCTAGAGGGAGATGCCCGCTATCTCCCTAGTAGGTCACTCCCACTTTTGGATTGTGCACTCTCCAGGTGGTTTTGAAGTTTAGCTTGACAGATTAAGTTCCCAGTGCCAGCCTCTGCCAGCTGATGCTGCGTCTAAGCACAACCAACCCTTATCCACTCTAATTACTGCTTGTGCCAGTTGTAAAAGTCAGCCCAACCTGGCCCTTCCCTGATGTAGCTCACATGAAGCCCACAGGTGTTGTAGTCCTGCCTGTTCTGGTCTGCCCATATCCCAACCCATGCTCTTCAGTGGTGGTGGTTGTCTAGCAGGGTAGCCCACATTCTCCCTGCCAGCTTTGCCCCCTTCCCCCGGTCCTCATGTGTGCTTGTTGGGTGCTGCCACCACATCTGGTACGGCTCACTCCCACTTGGCATTCCATAATGTGCACTGATTTGTGTCGCAACCGAACTTGATCCGACCCACACTTTATTCTGGTGCTCAGATTCACCAACAGGTGATGTGAATGAGTTCAGCCTGGTCTGTCCCTGCCGTATGCCATATGTATGCCAGTGGATATCTTTCTCTGGCCTGGTCTGGGTTGCTGCCTATCATGATTTTTGTGCTCAACTGTAGGGACTGTGTTCTGACAGAGGAGTTTCACAAGCTCCTCCATCAGAACCTCTCCCTATGCCAGGTCTTGTGCATACTGGTGGTTCCATGGGCCAGTCCTCTTTGCTAGCCTTCAATCCATTCCAGTTCTTACTGTTGGATGCTTCAGCCCAGCCAAGTCTTGTCCATACCCAGACACTGCTCACACATGGTTCAGTAGGGGCAGAGCCCTAGCCTAGTCCTACATCTACTCAGGTTCTCCAGAGCACCAGATGGTGCTGGCATCTAGTGTGTGCCCAGCCCCAGTCCACAATTGTGCCAAGGGAGATTGCAGCCATATCCAGGCCAGAACACAGACCCCACTCTGGCTCCTGCATTCTCCTGTGGAATCCCCAACCCAGCAAGGGTGTACTCTCACAGCTTTCCAACTGAGTCTATTCCCAACCCTAGATTACGAGCATGCCAGTGGTTGCTCTGACCCAGTTGGTTTAGCGCCTCACCTGTCTCAGTCTTTGCCTTCAGTGCTATGGCCTAGTATCCCTGTCTCATGCAGACCAGTTGGTGTAAGAGCCTAGTTCAGCATGACATGTGCTCTATCCTGATTTTTGTTCTTCCTTGTGAGCTAAGGTTTGCTTGGCCCTGCCAGGTCCACCCCTTTCCAGTTGCAGCTGGGCCCACCCCACATCCTATTTTAGGATGCACCATCAAGTGCTGCTGTCTTGACCTGCCCAGACTGCTATTGGTTCCTTTACCCATAAGTGATAGCAGGTACCATCATCACACCTAGCTCAGCCCAGCGCCACCCCAGCTCACGAGCTAACCTGCATGACTTGTATTTCCACAGAGTTGGACCCACACTCCCCCCAGAGCAAACCCATGGACCTAGTACTCTCGCAAGCTGGTTAGTGTCTTGACCCTGCCAAATGTGACCAGTCCACTATTCCACCGCCCAGTTAGGTACTGGTACCTAGCCCTGCCAGACAGGCCCCCATCCACAGTTTTGGTGTGGACTGGCATGTCACCGTCATTGATGGTCTATGCTAACATCCCATCACAGGATTCCTAATTGGGTTGGTGAATCAGTCTGGCCCAAGTAGATCTTATGGATACTCCCCTCCAAACCATCAAGTCTCAGTCCCCATGCTTGCCCGAAAGTTTCATGACCCCGTTAATGTCAGTCACCCAGAATTCATCTCTCACCTATACTAAATTGGCCTTATTCATGAGTGTCCCTTGGCAGCAATTACATATCCTGTAAACCCCAGTGTTCACTGCTGAGCGGCCAGCAGGCAGATCCTGGCACCACTTGGTGCACTGGCCACCCAAAGCCAAGGACTCAGTCTCTGCCTTTCAGCAGTGGCTTTTGCCTGAGTCCCCAGCACTGGGTCCAGCCTGGCTGCGGCACCCCCACAGCCACTACCCTGCAGGGAGCTGCATTTGCTCCAACCCCAAGGCCTGAACCCATCCCACCCTCGTCCTGCAGCAAGATATTAGCGGCAGTGCAGAGTTAGGACTTTAATCCAGTTCCCCAGTTTCCCTCATGGTGTAATTACCCTGCAGGAAGAGCTCTCTCAGGCCTGGACGTTAGCAAGAATCTGGACTTGAGTCCTGATATTGTGATAAGGGATGTGGATGCCTCAAATAGGCCTCCTACATAACTCTTCTCTAATAACTCTTTATTGCTGTTTACTGGTTCCTTACACTAATATCAAAACGATCATGAAATTAAAAATGATTTCTTGCATGTTTCTGACTTTGGTCTTTGATTTTTAGTTATACTTCAACATGGAAAGATCAACTCAGCTGCTCAAAAAATAATCTGACAGTCAAAACTGGTGATGTCAAACATGCATGAAAATGACCATATAGTTATCACTTACAATAATAATAATGTTTTGGCTAGAGATAAAAGTAGGCTCCCAGGAATATTCAAAGGTGGCGTAAGAAACAGGAACTCTCTATTGGTCCACACCAGCTTTTATTGGAATTAGAATTTTGGGCAAAGGTGCATTGTCTCATACAAGGGTCTGAATTTGTTTGCTTCGTTTTTTCACCGGAAACAAGGGAGTGGGGACTAGTGGACTTTCTTATTGGCCTGTTCAGAGTGAGGTAAGAGGAGCATGGAATCTGTTAGCAGGCTAACATCTAAAATAGAGTCAGTGTATCCGTATATTGAATCATCACACAGTACCACCTAAATATCGAGCAAAATTTCCTATCAATTATAAATTTTTAAGAAGCAAAAAAGAAGAAAGAACAATGCTATGTGCAGTGTTCTAATTATGTCTTTACCATCCAAGAGATGGTGAAAGAACTGAGAGGAAGTGTGTGTGTGTGTGTGTGTGTGTGTGTGTGTGTGTGTGCCCATACACATATCAATAAATGAAGATAGCAGCCCATTCTTGCTGAAGATTGCATTCATAATTGGGCTGGCTACTGGGAATTCATCACATTTGCTGAAGATTTCATGTATGACTGGGTGATATTCTGTATTCTGTAACCAGGAAGAAGATAGATAAGACAAAATCTAACTGCCAGCAGCACTTCCTGTTTTCCTACTCCTCTATATTTTATGCTTCTCTTTCCTTTTTCTGCATAGAATATGGGCATAGGAGGTAATGATACTCCATGTTCTATATATAATCTCCCATGACATCTATAAATTAAACTGAAACCAAAGAGTCAAAATCTTAAGTTTGCTTACCACATGCTTTTGTATCTCAAAATCTTTCAATTATTTGATTTCAGTTGGTTCTCATTATTTGTTAACTAAAAAATAATACCTAGCTTCATTTCATTGCTAAGGCAACTGAAATTTTAGTACATAATATAGTGTAAGTCTTAGGAAATGGATTCTGGAGTCATACTAAAAGTGTTTGAAATTTAGCATTGCCTTAGATTAGTGAAAATATTTTAACAACCAAGTAGACACTGATGCGATAGATATTTTGGTGTGGCTACTGATTCATAAAAGTACCCATGGAAATTCTACAGGGAAGTGGAAAAGTATCAACTATCATCATGCAGTCATAAATTAGACTCGGTATAAATGCCAAGCCTATCAAACTACAGCACAGTCATTGCATATCATTTAAGCATACCCACAGCTGAGACATATCTGCCTACACTGGATCACATCATGTCCTGGGCAACTCCAATCAAACATCATAGCACACAATATGTCTGTTTTGAAAACTCTGAAATCTGGCACTTACTCAACATTTGACATCATGTAGTGTGATCATTCCTCATGACTAGTCATGCAGATATGACTCATTGATGTTGACTTAAGAAGTTGGAAGCCTGGATTCTGGTGGTGGTTTTTATTGCTAACTTGCCATGTAAGTTTGTAAACACAATTTCACTTCACTAAACTTCACTTCAAATTGTAATGCTAGAGTGTATGAGTTTTAATATACATCCCCATTGTAAATTGTACAGTTATACTTTACTATTGATTTAAATGATAACAATTCTCAAATATTAGTCTGGATTTGTGCATGTTTACAAAAAATGGAGGAACAATGATGATAGGTTGTTTAAAAAGTTTGCAAACATGTATGTTCTTTAAATCCAGTTAAATTATCACTCATTCACAAATAAAATAAGCAGAGAAGATGACAAAATTTCTACAGATGATAGGTTAACTCTATATGGTATTTAGAAGGTAGTATATCTTCAGATAGTTTTAGAATAATGGAAAAACAAACATAAATTTAATGGTCACGCAGGTTTTTTTTTTTAAATCTTCATATTGAAGAGGAAAGCAGCTATCAAGTGAAAATCTTAGAACCATTCATGTGAGTCAGAAGGATGCCTGCATCAAAGCTGTAGGAGAAGGATCATTTGCTCATTTCTCAAGAAGAGTTGATTAATTTGAAAAGGCAGATAGACATAGAGAAAAAGAAAGAGAATGAGTGATAAGGAGAGAAGGCGAGAGCGAGAAAGAGAGAGAGTGAATCTTCCATCTTCCCAAAGGCTGCAAAAACAAGTCAGACCAGGTAGCAGCAGGGGCCAGAAACATTGTCTGGGTCACCCATATAGACAACAGGAGTACTACCACTTGGTTAATCTTCTGCCTTCCTAAGCCTGCTACCAGGAAGCCAATCAGAAGTAGATGGCTGGAACTCAAACTGGCACTCTAAAGTGAGATGTCTGTGACCAGCAACGGCTTAATATGCTATACCACAACTTCAGCCCATGCTGCATTTCTACTGGCAGGCATGGATAGAAGAGACTGAGACACCTTATCGAAACGAAAAATGGCAGAATAATAGTAAAAACTGCGCTATAATAATTGAGACACTAGTATTCGAAACCACTTTAAATTCTGTAATTATAGTTTACTGCTGATATAAATGAGATAAAATCTCACTTGAAATGACTTGTGTTAGGAAACAGATGCAGAACAGAGAGAGATAGAGGTCGGGTAGGAATTCACAGACAAATCAAATTTATGAAAGACTTTTAAACTCACAGAGGGCAGACCATGGCCTGTGTGTAGATGGAACAAATGTGTGGCAGGGGTCCAACCCTTGAGCAGGCTA
Organism: Ochotona curzoniae; assembly: GCF_017591425.1. Taxonomy (NCBI): domain Eukaryota; kingdom Metazoa; phylum Chordata; class Mammalia; order Lagomorpha; family Ochotonidae; genus Ochotona; species Ochotona curzoniae. The sequence continues at coordinate 50,313,300 of NW_024466502.1, read as the reverse complement.
GGCATTGCATAGCATAAGGGTATTGGGATTTTCACAGTGGCAGGGAGTTTGGAGATAAGAGGAAACCAGAATAACTGAAGTAGCTTTCTGAATTATTTCCTTTTTTAATTTTAATTTTTTCATGATACAGCTTCATAGGCATAGGGATTTCCCTTTCCAACTCCCATCCCTGACACCACTGTTTTCTCCCATATTATCCCAGGAGTATAGTCCTTCAGCAACAGTCACAAGTCCAACATTCTGCTATTTAAGTGAATCATGACATTGTAGCTATGGACAATAGATTGAATACATTTCAAGCGTGGTAGGCAGGCTCTGCTCCCTGGGGGCTAGGTGATTGGACAGGAATGCAGAGGGTAGGGTAGGGAACAACACAAGGCAAGGGCTAACTGGCCTTTGGGGGTGCAGTGCGTGTCTTCTTACTGTGTTAGAGACCTAGGGCTGCAGAACCAGATGGCTGACTTGTGTTCTTGCTCTATCCACCTGTGCAAGAATTTGAGTCCTGATACAGTTGTGTTTGTTTTTGTCTTAGTACATTTTCTGTTCCTGTATCAATAAATCTGAAGCTGAATAGTTAATGAAGAAGAAATTTATTTAGCTAAAAATAATTGCTTAGCTCACACGTTTGGAAACTGGAAATGTAAGATTGGGTAGTTCCTTCTGTTGAGCCTTTGGTGAGGGCTCCTCACCTTGGCTCCGCTTCAACATAGCAGATAGAATCAGGATGTGCGAGTCTGGAATAACTGCTGACGGATGAAGAAGTAACAGCGATGAGGCGTCAGACTTGCTCTTTTAAACCAACTCACCCTAAATTAGAGCTAAACAGGGTCCTAAAAGAAGTACGAGAACCCATTAAGGACGACATCCTAAATCTTCTCATTACCTGGCATTTTTAAAGATTCTGCTCTCTCCTAGCATATTGAGGACCATGCTTCGAGAGCACAAACCTATGGGACAGAGTAAAATATATTATACCATAAAGTTGCCTTGACTAAAATATTACCTACTGAAAAACAATCTTTGGTACTTTCCTTTAAATTTGGAATCAAGTTTAGTTACTGTCAATGACATAGGCACATGTATAGTAGCATGCAAATTCATGCATAAATATATTTTCTTTTTTAAGATTTAATTATTTTTACTGGAAGGCAGATATACAGAGAGGAGGAGGGACAGAGAGGAAGATCTTCTGTTAGATGGTTTGCTCCCCAAGAGGCTGCAACAACTGGAGCTGAGCCAATACAGTCAGAACCTAGAGTTTCTTCCAGATCTCCCATTCGGGTGCAGGGTCCCAAAGCTTTGAGCTGTTCTCCACTGCTTTCCCAGGTTGCAAGCAGGGAGCTGAATGGGAAGTGGGGCTTCTGGGATTAGAACCTGTGCCCAAATGGGATCCTGGTGTGTGCAAGGTGAGGACTTTAACCGCCGCACTATCATACCTGGTCCGCATAGATATATTTTCAAAGAGCAGCATTACTTTACAAGTATTCTTATGCCAGTGTGATCTCATCACAGATTTAATGACTCTGTTCACACCAATAGAACAATTCCATCATAAATCTCACTTTCCCTTGAAGAGGGGATAAGTAGTTGGAAAGAGATAAAATTGTGAAAATCACCACTTGTGTTTCACAGGAATCAATGTGTCAAGGAGCATTCTGATCTGAAAAAGTCATCCCAGCTCCCAAAACATAGCGAGCCCAGTAGGTAGACACCTGAAGGACAACAGCGAAAAGAAACAAGCGGCAAATATGTATCCGTTTGTTCTCTTTCCACCAGCCAATTACAATTCACCCTATGCATGATGCGGTAAGAATACAGTATTCATCTTTTTTTAGATTCAGGCAAAGTACTATGCCTCAAAAATATCATAATAAAATCATAAAAAATGCTACTCTCAGAAGAAAAACAAAACCATAATTTCAATGACTTTTCATATTTATGTAATCAGCATTTGTGCAACATTGTGTCATGACAGAGGAATCTGCCCTGTGGTGCTGGACTTATTCCATTTGTTCTGAACACAAAGCTCATTTTGGCTTTTGTAGTGTTTGCTTTTTCACTTGTTGTTGTTATGTGCATTACAGAAAATAATAAGAAATCTCTCAGTCTCTGCCATGGTTTTTGTTGGTGGTGACATGAGTCAGTGGTACACAGCATGGTGGCTTACAAGAGTGCAGATTTGGAAAGCTAAGTAGACACAGCATCTTAACATTGTTTTGCCTTTACAAAATGATAAAGGAATAATTTAAATGTATCTTCAAGGAAAAATGCACTTCATGTCATATCACGTACTACCTTTGATAAAATCACTGCTAGGGCTAATTTCAGGCGAATTAAAAATTTCTTTTCAAATGTGTTTATCAAATGGTTCTTTGGTAGGTTTTCAAGTGAAAAATTATCCACGATTGCATTTATATACAGTTAAGGGACACTTGTTTAACGTGCATAATTTTCTCATTTAATTTTAGCACAGAAATCTTATGTAAATGCAAAAATGTAACTTCAAATAACTGTGAAAGGGTACTTTTAAAACAGGAGGAATATTATGTTTCTTGATATATTATGAATTCAGCCACCTTGTTGAGAAAGTCAGATTGACTTCTAAAGGAAAGTGATGGTATCTTGTCTTTTTTTTTTTTTTTTTTGGTCTAGTAATTTCCAGAAGATGTCAATGGTCCTGAGAGAACATGAGCTTTGGAATGGAATATGCTCAAGTTTAAATCTAGCACCACTACCTGTTAGCTATCAGTCACTTGTAGAAGTCACAAAAAAAAGAAAAAAATCACATTCCTCATTTTAGAGGAAAGTGGTGGTGCAGTCTGATTCTTGTGATAATTATTCATCTCAAGGTGAATTCAGCTTTCTTACGTCTTCCTTCTCTGCTTCTCCCTCTCCTGCTCTTCTGTCTTTATCATCTCCCCACCTGTCCTCCACCTCCACATGTTAAACTTGAGGCGTGGATGTTAAGAGTCGTTTTGCTTCACAGAAATGTCATTTGACATGGAGCAAAATACTAAGCTTTTCTCAGTAGATCTTTCCTTTACTAACAACACTGTGATTTATTAACAATCATAAATTCTGTTGAATAAAATATTCATGAAAATCAAGTAAAAGTGAGAGTTCAGAAAAAGACTTTCCCCCCCTCTAGTCCATGTGAAATTCTTAATAAAATTGTACTTTCAGGAAATCATTCAACTTTTATACCTTTTCTTTCTGAACTGAACAACTGAATAAAGCTGTTTTTATTAGAACTGCTGGTTACAATCACTGTCTCTGATTTAGCCGTTTCTATGTCTGTGCATCTTCTAGGATACCTTAAAAAATACTATCAAGAATGATGTTGATTTTTTCCAGACAGGAAATTCTATAAACAATGCTTCAACCCACACCACAAATACATGAAGAACTTCGGGAACCAATCATTTTAGGAAATCAAGCAGAGCACACACGATACATCCTTTTATTTCCCTGTCCTGCAATGATCAATTACTGTCACTTTCCAACTTATCCAAAGTCTGTCACGACTGCTTTCTAAAGCCCTTCCTTTTGTTATCTGGAACAATCTTTTTTCTTTGTACTTTTTTCATGGCAAGGAAATTAATTTTGAATTCATATACCTTACTTTAAATTACTTTCCAATAATTTTCCACACTTGATGTTTCCGTGCTCTCTGAAAGAAACCAATTCCCTAACACAGCCCTGTTGGTGGGCTTAAGGCTGGGTTGTTGAAGCTGAATGTTTCAATTAACACATGTCAACTTGTTCTTAAATGCTCTGGTCTTCATTCAGAGGAGTTGTAGCTTTGTGTATTTTGACACAAGGAAGCTATTGTCAATATAAACCATTCTCTCACAAAAATACTTTTCTTCTTAGATCTCCTGGTTTTCCAGGGTTTCTCTGGATATGGATGCTCAGGAGGTTTACTTGTTTTTTTTTTTTTTTCCTCTCATTTTGTTCATGCTTTGAATTTTTTATCTGCTCAAGCCAGAGAATTCCATACCCACTTTCCATTCTCCACCTTCCTCCATCACATGCTTCAGTCAGTCTTTTTTTTTTTTTTTAAGATTTATTTATTTTATTAGAAAGGCAGATACACAGAGAGCAGGAAAGACAGAGAAAAAGATCTTCCATCCGATGGTTCACTCCCCAAGTGGCCGCAATGGCGGGAGCTGAGCCAATCCGAAGCCAGGAGCCTGGAGCTTGTTCTGGGTCTCCCACCTGGGTGCAGGGTCCCAAGGTCTTGGACCATCCTCGACTGCTTTCTCAGGCCACAAGCAGGGAACTGGATGGGAAGTAGAGCTGCCGGGATAAGAACCAGTGCCCACACGGAATCCTGGCACATTCAAGGTGAGGACTTTAACTGCTACACTATCGTGCCGGGCCCCAATCACTCTTTAAAATCAAGAACCAAGAGGATTGGTGTTGCGGCATGGTGAGATAAGATGTCACATGTCCTGCTATATTGGGATGCCAATTGAAGCTATAGCCATATTACTTTAAATCCAGATCCCTAATAGTTTCTGCCCAGGAAGCAGAATAAGATAGCCTGATTTCATGTCAACCATGTAAGAGATGAGGATGGAGTTCCAGATGCTTGTTTATGATGTATCTCAGCCCAGCTTTTTTCTCTATTTGTCAAGTGAATTAGAGGATGGAGGGTCTCTCTAATTCTGTCTCTCTGCCTTTCATATATCATATATATATATACATATACACACACACACATATATATATATTTGAAGTTAAGCAGAAGGATTGATATTTTGATGCTGGCATCCCATGTGAGGGCTGGTTTAATCCTGGCTATTCCTCTTTCAATCCAGCTTTATGCTAATATCCTGGGAAAGCAGTTAAAGTGGCCCGAGTGTTTGGGTCCCTGCCATCTAGTGGGAGACTGAGATGAAGCTTCTGGCCTTGTCCCAGCAGTTGCAACCACATGGGGAATGAACTATCAGGTGATGGTCATCTCTCCCCATGTGAGTGTGTATTTTCTTGTGTGTCTCCCTTTTGCTGTGAAATCATGGTTTTCAAATAAACAAATTCACATTAAAAATCAAGCACTACAGTATGCATAACTTTTATTAGCATAATTATTGATTTTAGTCCTATAAATGTAAAAATTTGATATGAGCTTGTGAAGGCAGTATTTGTAATATCATTAATTATTGTGTATTTAGCAAAGTAGGCAGGTCTGCAGTGTAACATGTAAATGAGTTTTACAAAACTACTAACATCTGTGAGTGTCTGAACAGTAGCTGTACCTATGAATTCACACATGTATGTCAGTTGGCTGTTTCCTAGGAGAGCTTCCTAGTTGGATATATTTCCTTAATTTAGTGTCTACTGTAGGTTCTGGAATCTAACTCTGTCAGCATCTGTAATGTGATCTCCTCTTTCAGAGTAGACTCAAGTTAAACAAGTTCTGGAGCTTCCTTCTCTTTCTCCTTATTTTGGTTTCAATGTATGTATTTATTTTATGTATTTGAAAGGAAAAGACCAAAAAGAGAAAGAAAAAGAAATTCCACCCTTATTTCAACTCTCCAAATACGAGAGCCGTGACTAAATCAGGCTCATGTGAGTAACAGGGACCCAGTTGTTCAGAGCGTCACCTGTTGCCTCCTAGGATGTGCGTTAGTAGGAATCTGGAACTAGGAATGAAATTAATACTCTAACCAAGGCACTCCCATATGTGCACTCTACGCAATGTCTTAACTTATACACCAGATGTTCAGTCCAGGAGCTTGCTTTCTGTACCAAATCAAGTTAAAGAAAAAAGCAGAAAAAAAAGACGACTGTTTTAAGTTTAAAAGCTCATGTGAACACAAGAAAGATTATTTGTACAAACATAAAGTAATTTCAAAGTTCTCATTGGTGTGCTGGAATTTCTGTGCATAGAAATTTGAACAGGGTTATAAAGAAACTGCATATCAAACATTTAAACATTTCAAAGAAATATCTTCCATGTGCTTGCAATTCTGTTCTTTACACATATAACATCACAACAAATCTCAAAAAAATAAGTTCAACTTTAGGACATCTGGTACTAACAATACCAATAGTCTTTCCTGTACTTATAGATGTATGTGCTATGGAGAGCTGAACTGAGGACTTACAGAATCCCTTCCAGGAAACTTCAAGCTGAGGTTTTGCCACTCCAACTGAATCTCTCTGTTTCCACCATGGTCTGTAACCCTGGACCTAAATAAATTACTGAGAACAGGTTGTTTGTTGTTGTTGCTTCCATCAATAGTACTGTGTGGTGTAGCAGAGACAATTTGAAATTAGTTTTGTGTCTTTCTTTGCAACCAGACACACACACACACGGCAAAAAGGAACCAATGGAAAATATCTCACACATTAAATCTACCCTTCTGCTACTTCAATTGTGTGTCTAATTTGGAAAAAAAAATGAATATTTGATTAGTCCCTGTTTTTTGAGTCCTGGTGTGCTTGAGCTGCAGATGTATCTCAAGCAGCAAGTGGTGTAGTATGTGTTTTTGGTCTCCAAACTTATCCAGTCGGATCGTGAAAGCATTAAGAGAAATCTGATTTGCGAATAAACAGTACCTCTGGCTTTCTTAAAAATTAAATCTGATGTTCCATGCTGAATTCTGATATCGCATACTGAATATGTATTGATCTACTTATTTCTAAGATGCAACTGAGTCTTAAGAAAATTAAACACAGCACATCTTTCATTTTGTACATTTGTCCTGCTTAATGGAACTTACCAAACCCATTCCATGCCCACAGCACAGGATTTCCGACGTGCCAATAGCAACCTTCGTCTTGTTCTGGTTTCATTCTCAGTGAGTGTGGAATGTACTGCTTGGTGGTTCAGCGCTGAGAGACACAGCACAGCACAATGCCACCACTGTGTCCTCCTAGTCAAGTGAGTGCTTTTTCCAGATCTGCTATCTGTAAAATGAGGTCAACAACCAGCAGTGTTCCAGAGGTCGTTATGAGCAATGCACAGATGCTAATACACACATGCGTGGTAATAACTGCATTATTATTTAAGCTGCATTTTGAGTGTGTAGTACTTTGAAATCAGACTTCCTAAGATTTCAAATTTGGGTCAATGCTAAATCATATACCGTTCATTGAAGTTCATAGATGCAACTTTATTTTTTTTTCATGAAGGTAATTTTTGTAGTAAAAATAATCCAACGTTTTCCTACTTTTTTTTTTTAAGAAATAATGATCATATGTGGTAGAGAAGTATGCAATAGTTGCTGAACTAATAATATAATGCAGTTGCCAGCAACATTTTTACATTTGTCATACTTTCCTTGTTACATTTTAGTGAATGATTGTAAGACAAGATAAACCACCTTGCAAATAATATAAAATACAAGGGTAAGGATATTGTCATTGTAGGGAAAATTATATATCCTATCTATATCTAGTGACAAAATTCTAATGATTTTTGTGTGGTTTAATTTTCAAAAAGATGTGTCAGTTGCTGAGGATACGTAGAGGAAGCAAATGGATCTTCGTCCTACTTTCAGTTGAAATCAACATTACATGATTAGAAGTGTCAAAATTCAACTTCACTTATGATGAGTTCATGAGAGTGAACTTTTCATTGTACTATTATATGAAATCATCTTGATTTGCTGAAATGCTTCATTTTTGTTCTTTTCAATCACTGAGAAACTTTGCCACTTTGTTAAAATTCAGTAATTCATAAAGATCCACACTTCATCCACGAGCAGTTGAATATAAAGCAGGTACTTTTTTTTAAAATGGAGAAGCAACTTTTATTTTCTGACAAAATCCCCTTCAAAATAGTCATCGCAATTTATTAAAACAAAACTTTTACTTACTGATAATGAACATCGAGACAATCAAAAAATTCTACAAAGCATACCTGACTTTTAAGAGAGACTTAAGTCTTGATTGCTTTAGCTGTTCTATAATTATTTACACATTTTAAAGAAATACTTCAGCAATATTTTTATTTTAAAATAAAACTAGCATGGGGTAAAGTGTATTCACCCCTAAGGACACCTTCAGATATGAAAAGCTTTAATACTGTTGGTGCTCTGATTTTTGGCATATAAAAATATCTATTATAGGAGTCTACTACCACATGGATTAAATTGCACTTGTTTTAATTGTAAAAGATAGCTAAAAATTTTCTGTGGTTATTGCAACAGTACAAGAATACAAGGTGCATTTTTTTTTATTAACAAAAACAATTGTAAAACAAACTGTGAAAGCAAAAGCAGGCTACAAAACAGAAGGGTCCTTGATTGCCTTTGCCTTATTTAAACATGGTACAGGTTAGTATGACACGGTTGACAAACGATGTAAAGTCTAAGTTAGCATTTGCTAGGATAATTTGAAACATTTCCCCCTCCCCTCCACACACACCGAGAGCACTATGGGAAATATGTATAGCAGGAATGGTAAACGCGTCTCTTTCAGGTATCAGAGTCTGGTTGTCACATAATCTTCATGGGTGACTGTGTCGGTGAGGCTTAAATCATAGTCTATGCTAGAGTCCTCCTCCTTGGAGTGCTTCTCCTTTGGTATAATGGGCACGGTGTCCTCCACCACCACCTTGTCTGACTCGAATGAACACGCTCTCTTGCCTACCTGTAGACCCAGCGTGTCCGTGTTCCTTTCTCTATGGTCTACTAAGACACACTGTTCACTGAGACCAGGAATGTTCAGATCACCCCGTGAAACTAATCCTCGGGATTCCAGTTGGATAGTTCCCTCAAGTGGTCCTGCCGCCTGTTGCCGAGCAACTTCTTCTGAAACAGAGAAGATTTGGTTTGTGTTTTGCTTTGACCGTCTGTGAAACAACCCGAAGTTTTTGATATCGGTCACAAAATTCACTCTCCTCTGCTTCTCCCTTGGTGGCTCTTGCACCACCAGGGCAGAGCCATTGCTTATGTTATGTCTTTCAGAGGCAATTGCTGCTGATCTTGGATGAATCAGGGTGGTTAAATCAAAAAGGCTGAGATTCTTTTTCTTGTCTTTGCTATTACCTTCGTTATCACTCTTTTCCTCCGAGTCAGCCGGGTTGGATGACTCCTTTGCAGCATTTGCAGATTGGATGGTGGAAAGCTTGCTTCCTCTGAGCAAACCAAGAACTTCAAAGCGAAAGCTAGAAATGTCCTGCTTGAGTTCCTAAATGAAATTGAAAGACCAGTTAGCTTGGAACAACAAAACTAATGTGGAGACCATCGTATTCTCATTTCATACATGTGTCCAAAATATTCTCACTCCTGAGAATTTACTGTACTCTGATTCTGTTCCTGAATCTCTGGTTACTCACTGACCGTAGGGATCCTCTTGATGTTTACTGACCTTCTTCTTGAGTTTCTTTTGTAAGGAATAACTTCCTAGGGTTGATGTGAAAGGGAATAGGATTGTCTCTTCCGTGGCTGTATAGTTGCATATATTGGTTTCTTTGGGACCACAGTGTTGAATAATTCTCCTCCAAAGGATTCATCTACTGTAAATCATCTCACGCTCTCACAAGGATGTATTTTCTAAGAGTTTTAGGTCTGGTGCATTTTCCTTTCTAAAGGGATAGCTAAACCCAAACAAAATAGCGTATACTCTTGGGAGAATTGGAAGTTTTTTTTTGTTTTTTCAATTATTTGCTATCCTGGAGGTGATTGGACCCCGTCTGCTGAGCTGTCTTCTAACCCTCAGGAAGTATCTCGGGTCACACATCACTCCTTAGATTTGTCTTTGTTGCTTATCTTTTCGGACAGCTAAACTGTCAGTCCTACCCTGATGGTGGCCTTCCTGCCGCCTCCTGACTCCAAGCTATTCCGTAGTGCAACACAAATCTGATTTAAATCTGATTTTTGAGGTTGCCAATAGCATTTGGGATCCTTGTCAATTCTTCAAACTGTCCTTTCAATATTATCACTTAGCTATTAATGGCTGCTTATCTTAATTCTGTTTGTGAAACTGACTTTCTCGGTTTAGGTGGTGTGTGTGTGTGTGTGTGTGTGTGTGTGTGTGTGTGTGTGTGTGTGTCTGTGTGTGTCTGTGTGTGTGTATGTGTGTCTGTGTGTGTCTGTGCGTGTGTGTGTCTGTGTGTGTATGTGTGTGTGTGTCTGAGTGTGTGTGTGTGGGTGTGTGTGTCTCTGTGTGTGTGTGTGTCTGTGTGTGTGTGTGTGTGTGTCTGAGTGTCTGTGTGTGTGTGGGTGTGTGTGTCTCTCTGTGTGTGTCTGTGTGTGTGTGTCTGTGTGTGTCTGTGTGAGTGTATCCTTTGGTTTCTGTTTTACCTGCTTTTATTGACTTGAATCATTCAGGCAAAATCTCTAACAATGAGAAAGACAAAATTATCATACATACTTTTTCAAATGTATGTTATACTGTATACTTATTAACTCTAGTAGAACTATTTTTTAAATGTTGAAAAGGAAAGCTAAGTTTGTAAGTTATAATTAAACTCAAATCTTAACATTTCTAGCTACCAAGGTGAGACAAAGAACACTGAAGGATTTTTCTATTGATAGTGTCTTGGTTATTAAATGGTTCAAATTTAGAAACAGCTGAAATTTCACAAGTGCAGACTCAAGCACAGGAGTGGTGTCTGCAATCAGTGAATGAAAATGAACTAGTGCCACGAGGTACTGGGATTTTCTCTGCCTCTAGGTAAGTCTCCTTGACATTTTGGATTAAGTATGTTTCAGAACAATTTATTTTGAGGAGAGCTTTTACCACCTGCTGTTTTTCACAATTCAATTGTGTTTTTCCTCTCCTTTTTTTTCTTTTTCTAATTTAAAAATTAGAAAGCACACAGGCTTGCTGAAATACGGCTGTGTTTGCAGCTCTGATTCTAAATGTGCTGTGTGTGGCTGCATGTTACATAGCCTCTGCCTCCTGGGGTGAAGGTGAGAACAGTTACCTTAAAGTTCTCTTCAGTCAGGCCTTCTTCAGTTTTAGCATCTCTAATCATTGCAGCAACGTATCGCTTCACCAGGTTCCTCATAACTTCCTGGGGGCATTTTAGAAGAACATTGATATTCAGTGAGTAAATATGATGTTGCTCCTGAATCAGTTTTGAAGTGTGTGGGAGCAAATTGTTTTATTGTAATGCCTATTTCCAGATAGAACACAAGAATCACTTACTTGATATTGGTGATGTCTCCTCAAATTGTCAGCAGCTCTCCTCTGAAACAAAAGGGACGTTTCCATTATGGTTAGGTTGACATACTTTGATTTTTAAATACATATAATATATATGAATCAAGAATCTATTTTCATTTCTGCAAAATGAGAATTCTACCTGACAGTGAGTGAAAGCTACTGAGTGTTTCACAAGAATAAAAGTGAATGAGTCAATGAATCAACTACAAACATATTCTGCAGGACATTTAAAACACTTAATAATGTAATCATTAGATATAGCATGATAGAGAATTATATGCTCATAACTTATTCATGTTCAAAAATCACTTAATAGCAAGAGACAGAGATGGGGCATATCAAATAAAGAGAATACTAAATATTACAATGACATGCTGTTTAATCCGAAGGTTGAGTTTAACCTAATAAATAAATAAAGATAGTGTTCAAACATCACATTCACTAGCTCATAGTTTCTTGAAGCAAATGTGAGAGGATGGGTTTTAAAAGCAGAGATAAGAATAGCACCAAGCAATGAATAGATAGAGTATAGGATGGAGAGCACGTTTAATGATTGAAGAAAGGTTCAGCATAAATTTAATAAAGTATGATAACATTGACATGATAAAGGCTTTTGCAGAACTTCTAAAAATGTTAGAAAATTGTGCCAAATTGTATGCCTATTGAGTAAACAACAGTAATGATGCTTAAGAAAGAAAACTGGCTATCCTAACATGAAAAAGTAGCTCAGTAATGAAGGTTTAGGAACTGGAAACAGGAGAAAGAATTCGCAGAAGTTGGATTTACATAAGGCTTTTATCATTTAAGAACTTTAGAAAATGTGCATCTATAACTGCAAGATAATTTTTTAAAAAAATATCAAACAGTTTAAAAGAAGCTTTTCTTGCACATGTAAAATGCTTTATCCTCTGGCACAAGAACAGATCTCTGGTTTATGATTGGTAACGACTTGTAAGGATGGATGAGATAATATTTAGCTTCAGAAAAGTCACTCAGCATTAGTCACTTCTGAGAAATAAATTTTCAGTATGATTGGCACGTTACAGTAAAAACTAGATTTGAAATGAGCATTTAGAATACTGTTAGGAGTATGCTGTGGAAATTCTATGGTTGTGCCACCAGGTGGAGGTGTCTGACTCCTATGAGACACTGCTCTGCTGAAACTCAACATAAAAACCCTTCCAAAAAAAAAAAAAAGCACCAAAAAACCAAAAACCAGAAGCTTGAAGTGAACAAAAAGCACGAAAGCAAATTGCGAAACAGTGTATTTAACACTCTCAAGTTAAACGTCATTTAGATTTGTTTTCCCTGGTTTAATTGTGAGTTTTCCTTAATTTAGAAATGGTTTTATTCTATTCAATATTTATTTTTTCAGAGTGCTGTAGTACTTTATTTTTCTTTCAGAATCTTTCATACCTCTAATCAGACATTTTTCACAAAGAGCAGTGGAAAGCCATTACATTTTCCTGACCTAGTTAGAACCAAAGATGACAGAATAAGAGAATGATGAGTAACAAGTAAAATGTACTTGAGTCACTTATGTATTGAAATGGATAATAACTGCCCTTCCTTTAGTAAGTCCTCATTACCGTTAAAGTTAAAAATTTTACAAATATAAAGAGATCAAAGATTAGAACTCAAATAATACTTCCAGATCTGCTTTTCTTACAAAAAATTTAAAACATCAAAACAATTTGTTACACAATGAGAACACAGCTACTATAATTTTCAAAAATTAGTCAATTCCCATTCCCTAATGATACAGTAAATTTTTTCTTTCAAGGGTTTATTGCCCATTGCATCACACTGTTAAATAAAAACTACAAGAGGGCATAAACTCCTGCTGTAGACACAGGCAGAATAGACTAAAATTCAAAACTCGGTATCATGATAAATTTCAATACATCTTGGTGCAATTGGGCTGTTTCTCTGACCTGAGAAGTCCGGTTTTGAGAAGAAAGAGCCAAATTCCATAACAGCACAACCTTAGTTTACAGGGGAATTAAGTCACTTCTGCCTTAATCCTAACACCAAAAGGGTATTTTGAAGTAACTTGTTAACAAATTAGCTATTTTTTTTGTTTTTGTTTTTGTTTTGTTTTGTTTTGTTCTACCTCCCTATCCTCGGTTTGCAAGGCAAATTACTTTGTAATGACCAACCTGATGCTTGTTTCTTATTGATAATTTCTTCAGCCCGTTTCAAGTACCAAACCAAATTTCTTTTGTGAAATGAAATGTTGTCTAATTTAGAACTGAAACTAAAGCTAATTAAGATCTTGTTATAATTTTGTCCTTTGACAGCATTAATATTACAGACTGTGTTTAATCTTAGGAGATTACATTATGAAGTTGAATTTCAACTTGCTGGCTATGCAAGCAAGAGTGGATAAAATTAGCCATCTTCTGAATATCCATACTCAAAATACTTGAAATGCGTTATGGCCAAACAATGACCACTCAGCTATGGAGCGCATGTAACCCTCATTGATTCATTCTCTGCTTCTCCTGTTATCATCACAAAGTACATTCAAGTTTTAATGACAATTATTATTATGTATTCTAATCCAAGTTTTCTGTTTGGGAAGGTATTGTAACGAAATGTCAAAATCATGGACTTGGACCGTACTCCTGTGCCAAGATACGGAACTTATCTCTGAGGCCTTCCATGTTCCCATATCCTTTTAATTTCCAAGATGGGTAGTTGGGTAATTTTTAAGGATAAATGACATAAAAGACATAACAGTTAAGCATCTATCGCTAATGTTAGTCCCTACTCCTCATACTTTTTTCCCTTTTCTATTAATAATAAAAGCGCATGTTTTATTATGATGAGCAATAATTGTATATTTGAGAAAGGCGGGGAGAAACTAGAATATTACCCAAATTCCCCGACTACTATGCTGGGGCCAGTACAAGCCAGAAACTAGAAAGACAATTTGGCATCACGTGGACAAGAACCTAGGTACTTGGGCTGTCACTGCTCCTCATTCACTCTTCAGCAGCAGGAAGCTGGAATAAGGAGCCATGCCCAGATAATGAAGACAGGGACAGTTACATGGAGCTCAGCATACTAACTGCAGGCTTAACTGCAAGGCCAATGCCAATCTCATAACGTAGTTATTTTCAGTTTTATTTGTGTATTTGAAAATCTCAGAGAAAGAAAGACAAGCAGAGAAAAAGAGCAAGAGAGTGAGAGAGTGAGCAAGCAAGAGAGTGTGTGAGAGAGAGATTTCATTTACTCATTCATTTCCCAGATGACTGCAAAGGCCTGGTGTGAACAAAGTGGAATCCTTGTGCCTGGAATCAGGGACTTCATCAGGGACTACAACATGGTTGTAGGGGACCAAGAACTTGTACCATGTTCTGCAGGTTTTTTTTTTTTTTTTCAGAGCACTAGCAAGGAGCTAGATCAGAACTGGGGCATCTGGGACTCTAGGATTCATACATTGCTGTAGCAAACGGTAGCTTCACCCACCACATCGCACTGATGGTCTCTTATTACATATTTTGAAAACTATACTAACAGATGGGCATTTGACATAGATGTTGACACCACTTGAGAGTTCTTGAGTTAGAATCTCTGTTCATTCCAGATTCTAGCTTCATGCTAATGCACAGCCTGGGAGACAACAGATGATGGTTCAAATATTTGGGTCTCTGCTACTCGTGAGGGAGATCTAAAAAAAATGCCCCCAGCTTCTATCTGGTTGTCTCAGATATTTAGCAGTGAACCAGCTGATAGAACATCTCGTGTCTGTCTTTCCCTCCTTGTCTTTCTGTCTTTGAAATAAAGTGGAAAATACCTATTAAAATATTCTTGGATTATAAACTTGCAGAATCCGAATCATATTAGAATTACCTTTGAAAAAGTAAATGAACACAATGAGCTGTAATTGTCTCTTCTGTGTAATTTTCATGACATTTCATGTTGGTGGAAGGCATATCTTCCCGATAAAGTGTTGGATATCTTACTCCTGGGCATTAGAGAACTTTAGAAATAGGGAATTCTCATACAAATAATACCATAAGGGCGAGTTCTGTCAAGTATAGACAGACATAGAGTGCATTCTGTAGCTAGTCACCTTTCAGGGGAGCTTAAAATATTTTGCATATCTCTGTTTGCAATAAAATTTTGCTGTGCCCTCTGCACATTTTCTCTTGTGAGTTTACTATCATGGCATGAGGGGTAAGGATTTTTACCATCTTTCTTTATTTCTGGAAATTAGGAGAACCATAACTCGACCTAATATCATATGTATTTTTTGTAATAAATATAAGAGTAATTTCTGAAAATCACTGACATCGTTAAATTTTATATAAAGGAACTACTACCAATAAATGTTTGAGATGTTTGTCATCTTTTGTTGGGTAAAGATAACTAGGGTGTGAAAGGGATTTTATTACTATAAGAGAAAGTTTTGCATCTTTAATTATTAGGACAAACATAAGTGCAAGAAAAGGGCCTAATTTGTGTTTATAAAAGCAACATAAAGGAAAGGAGTTGGTGCAATGACCCAGTTGGCTAATCCTCATCTTACAAGCCCTGGGATCCCATATAAGTGCTGGGTCCTGAACTGGTTGCTCCATATCCCATCCATTCTCCTAGTTATGGTCTTGAAAAGCAGTGGAAGATGGCCCCAAACCTTGGGGCCCTGAACCCATGTAGTACACCAGAAAGAAGCTGCTGTCTTTTGGCTTCAAATAGGCTCAATTCTGGCCATTGAGGTCATCTGGGGAGGGAACCAGCAGATGGAAGATCTTTCTCTCTGTCTCACCTTCTTTATGTAAATCTACCTTTCCAATAAAAAATAAACAAACTTTTAATAAATACCATAAATGGGGACATTTCACTGAAGTATATAAAATTGAGTAAGGAATATTTTCAAAACAGTTCACACTAAAAACTTTGATAAAGCAATGTGCAATGACCAGATCTTTAATTGTACTACAAAATAATATCTTCAATAGAACCATAGCCTGGTAGAGCTGATATGGAATAAATTTAGGTCATGTTCATGACATTGCTGAGAAATCAGTAGAGTTTTGCAACTTTCAATCAGCATTTTCACTTTTAAAAATGAATTATATTGATTGATAGCTGTATTTAAGACAGGCCAAGTGGCCCACAATTACCCAATATCTTTCTGCTTTAGCTGGGTGTCTAGGAAAGACACTTGGAAAAAGTGTCCTGGGGCCAGCATTGAGGCACAGAGGATAGAGCCACACTCTAGAGCCCTGGCATCCTTTATGGGTGCCAGTTTGAGCTCTAATTCAGTTACCACTTAATGGCTTGAAAAAGCAGGACAGAAAAGTCCAAGGTTTGGGGGCCTCTGCATCGACGTGGGAGGCAGAAGAAGCTACTGGATTCAGACCAGTCCAGCTCAAGCAATTTCAGCCATTGTGCAAGCGCACTCTGACATTCAAACATATAAATAAACTTTTTTTTAAAAGTGCCCTTTGCAGTTCTCTTTGTAAATTGCATTGATGTGACTGAGGGCAAACCTGTGCATGTCATTCGTGTAAATCATTTTGCAGCTGCTTCCTGGCATGTCTGGGCAAGAGATGGAATGTGGATCATAGAACTAATAATAAAGGAAAAACCAAGCAGTAGGCGATTTCTGCTGCAGCAAGGGCACTTCAAATTTCAGCAGAGTGTCACATCACTTTAGAGCAGGGAACCATCTGCAGCTGGAAAGAGGTTGGGGAAATTGGCCCTGTTATTTTCTGGTGTTCAGCTACAGGTCCTTTCCAGATCCACTGTGTGGAATGCCAGGCTTACTGCTCATAGCAAGTTCCCTGCAGTCAATTTTCTGCACTGTCTTCTTTCCTTTGAGCTTTGGTTTCGGTCTATCACTGATTTTCAGCCCGTGAATAATGCCTTTTAGTCTTTACTCAGCTCAGCACATCCCTTAAGAAGTGTTGCTTGCTCTCTTCTTCTTTTTTAAAAAGTAAAAAGTCAAGAGACTTATGCAGAATGGAATCTATTTTTTTTTCTCCAAAAATTGAGGTGTGGCTCCAGTACAGATGGAACTACATCTTATTCTCTATAAACAAAATTTTAGCAATATAACAGCATGCATCTCTGTATTGTTCTTTATTACACAAAGCTTCTGAGCATAGAATTATGAGCCATGTAAAATGCCTGAGTCTCAGATTGCAAACCAAAGTTTCAGGACTTAGTTTTTGAGGCGCCACAAATATCAGCTAATTATCAGCCATGCCTACCTTGTGGGGAAAGAAGGTATAACCAAAGGCATTGCCAGCAGTCCATTAGGAAACCAGAGACTCTCAGGGGTGTCATGTGTGCAAGAATTGTAGTTAAGTCTACAACATTAAGGTTTATCATTCAGTCATTAAGATCAAAGCGCTATACATTTTGACAAATCCCCTAAAAATGAGTTCCCATAGATATACACTACTTGGATTCATCCTTCTTGGCTGATGGGTAGCAGTTACTGCTTCCTCTGCAGTGACTTAGCCAGGCACCACCCTTGGCAGTTGGTGTGTAATGAATATGCCTTGTGCATCCCAGAGCTGAGGGATACTTATGGATAATGACAAAGGTAGGTTTCTATGTTTGCTCTGTATTGTGAACTTGTGAGAAAACTAGAAAGTGGAAAAATAAAACTAATAAAGTTGAAAAAGTATTTCTGTGATTTTATGAAAAGTTTTTTTAATGGTTAAATATATTGATTGGCATATGGAGTTACACCTTCCTTTTGAAAAACCTGTCCCTGTGGCATTATATGTTTCATATCAATCTAAAACTTTGGAGGACTATTGTGCTTGCATTGTTTTTTGTAATTAAATGCAAGTGGATCTTTGGTTCAAAAATCAAAGATAAGGTAGATATTGAGGCATAGGGGATTAAGCCACCCCTTGGGACCTGAACATTCTACAGCAAACTGCCTCTTCCTGCCCTGGTTGTTCTGCTTGTAAACCAGGCTTCTACCAACACACCTGGGAAGACAGTAAAGGATGGTCCAAGTACTTGGATCCCTGCCACCTCGTGAAAACCCTGGAAGGAACTCAGGGATTTCATGGTTGTTGTGGCAGAGGCCCAGCTATGTGGGTATTTCAGGAGTAATTCAGTAGGTGGAGGATCTCTCTCCATGTCTTGCTCTTTCTCTGTCTCTCTGCTTTTCAAACCAATGCTTTTTCTTTTTAAAAATTGAAATTGATATTGGTACCTTAGAAAAGAGATCATTTATGTGACAGATAAGATGACATGGAGAGATATTTCATTTACTCATTCACCGCTAAAATGGCTAAAGCACTTGGGGGCTAGGCTGTGAGAAAGCCTGGAGCCAGAAACATCATTTGACTATGTTATATAGGGGGCAGAAACTTGAGAACTTGAGCCACCATCCACGGTTTGCTAGCACATTAGGAGAATGAGAAAGACAGAGAGAATCTTTCATTTGTGGTATCACTGCCCTAAGAATCTGGCTGCAACAAGATGAAACCAGATGCCAGGAGCTCCAACTAGGTCTCACACATAAGTTGTGAGATCCAAGACCCTGGTTCGTCTTGTGCCACTTTTTAAAGAACATAAGCAGGGAGCTGGGGTAGAAATGGAGCAGCCAGGACTCTAGCGGGCACTCCAATATGTGATGCCTGCCGATCTGTGATTGCTTAACCTGTTATGTTCTAAGCCAGGCTCTGCTTTTGCAAAATGACTGCCACTGGAACTTGAGCACCACCTTAGAGTTAGTGAATATCCAATGTGTCCCTTTGTCTTCCTCTTTCTGTTCAATGCACTTTCAAGAAAAGGAACTGAATGGAAATACTTTAACAGCAAGTCAATTATTTTTTGACATTATTTTCTCATTTAACTCTGTTATTAGTGTTATACTGATCTAGCTTACTCTCCATTTGTCACAGACTTATCATAAGCAGAACTTTTAAGCAGTATGGATTATTTAGCACTGCGAATAAAAATGCATAAAATTCAACTAAGAGTATGAAAATCAAAATAATACGTCATTCGCAATCTGGAAATTCAGCACAGAGAAAGAGTAGGCTCAGGTGGTAATGTACTTGAGTAAGCTGTTACTTCTAAAAAGCTCCAGTTGGGATGGGAAGAATACACAGGCAGACAAAGGAAAGAAGTTGGAGAAGAGAGGCATAACTTAGGATACTGATGTAATGGCATACGTTATTGCAGCATCAAAATACCCATTTTCAAAGGTTTATATACAAACCTTTTTAAAACAAAATTTAGATACAATGTCAAAAAAATTGCTTGAATTGTCACAATTAATTTTTAAAGATCATAAGTATCAACTTGGTACCAAAACTTCTAATTTGGAGATTGAAACATAAGACAAAATTTATTTTATCAAGGCTAGTAATATGTGTAATAGGTAATGTACATAAACAGAAAGATCTGCAATTTCTGCCATTGACTATCTCCCTCTGAAAGCATGCTCATTACTTTAATAGAAAGCATAATTGAATTCACAGCCCTTTGGTGCCAAAAAAAAAAAAAAAAAAAGGAATGATGGTCACATGCTTCTAACTACAGACAAAAATGAGAGGACTTGGAACCCAAGTCATGGAGGGGTTCTTTATTCATTTCATTGGCAGTAGAGATAGAAACCTCAAATAAAATACAAGTATCTGACTGTAAGTTTTAGTGTGTTTTGAAATTCAAGATTCCTTCTCAGAGGCACCATACTAAGGATGTATTAATCATTAGTATCTTCTGCAGGGTGGATAATACAATTCCTTATAGATTTAAGGATAAGTTGGAAATTTACTTCCATGGAACTTATCTCTATTTACCTAAAAGAGAATATAAATTGTTTCTCATAGCGTTTTCATATAATTACATCACAATATTAACTGTACAACACTCATGATAGCAACATGGTTTCAATCTGTGTTTCCCCATTGAAAGTATCCTCAAAATGAAACTATGGCCACACTTTTCCCCTCACTCTCACATTCCTGGCTCAATTCCTGGCACATGAGACACGTATAATACTTATTGAATATAATAACATTTATTCTATTCATTGCACTCAATGTATAACCATTAAAAAAATCTGAATTTAATATCCATTGGCAAACAAATAAAACACTTGAAGTAAAGAACTTTCATTGTTTTCCAAGACCTGGGACCCAGTCCACAAGTTAGTATGAAAAGCCTCTAGTAGATAAAATCAAATATGTTCCAAAATGTGATCTCCATAGTTCATGGGTAAAGGTTTATAGAAAAAGATGCAACTACACTCCTAATACCCTGTGTGCAACGTGGGCTCACCAGTCATTTTCTCTTGAGAGCTAGAATTGTTACTGCGATGACAGGAAAGTCAATGCATTCTCAGTAGGAGGAAGCCTTTTTCTGTGCTCTTAACAATGCCTGGTTGGTGATGAAGTAATTGAGTGTGAAGGATAACTCAGGGCATATCCAGCAGTCGAAGCTATGGTAAATAAGGCTAAAAACAAGTTAACATTTAAAATTTGATAAATGTATCTAGGACAATTTTCCATAATATAAAGGCATTTAAATTATTCCCAAAGCAATTTTTCTGAGATGTCAAAATGACCGATGAAAATGTGTTAACTGCTAAACCATTGTCATGGGTGCTTTGAAAATCAGCAAAGGGAGCAACTTGTC
Organism: Ochotona curzoniae; assembly: GCF_017591425.1. Lineage (NCBI taxonomy): Eukaryota > Metazoa > Chordata > Mammalia > Lagomorpha > Ochotonidae > Ochotona > Ochotona curzoniae. The sequence goes on along the minus strand of NW_024466502.1, from coordinate 50,292,549 downwards.
CCAGGTCAATGGTTTGACTTTCCATTCTGCTGCAAGTTCTTGAACTCTTAATTTCCAATAGAAAAAAAAGTGCAAAGAATTCTAATCTTCCAGGATGCCATAAGCATGCTTTCAAGCTTTTCCAATAACTTAAAAATACGACATCATGGAATCTAATATGTTAAGAAGCAAAATTTTGAGTATTGGTCATATTTGGAAATTGTGGTAGCCTGTTGACAGGGAACATTTAAGATTTAAAATCCATTTGATCATTGAACTGACAATTTTTAACAAGCATAGCAAGCTCTGTGCAGGGATCTAGAAATATGAGGTGATTAAAACAGAAGTCTTCTGCTCATAAAGCTTATAATCCAGAGAGAGAAACAGTGAGTCTGAAATGACACAAATTGCCTGCTGTTAAAATTCTGAGAGCACCAGAAGTCAAGGTATAGAGAGACAGAGATCTGGTTATTTGTGAGTCAGGGAAGGATATCCGCAAATGGGTTCATGAAAAAAGAGCTCTCCTTACTCAGACCATTCTTTCGCCATGGTTAGTGTGTGAATAAATATTCATCAAAGTCCATAAAAACAAACAAAAACAAACCTTAGTCTCTGAAAATGTCCAATGAAAATGCAAAAGTATCCAAATGCACTGTAAAAAATAAGCACAATATGAGCATGCCGCATTCTTACCCCTATGGTTCCAAAACTTTCTGGCTTTCTTCTCATCTTTTTCTTGCACAGATGAGTCCATATCCACTTGACCAGGTACCAGAGGGACTTGGGGCTTGGGATGACATTGAAGGGAGTAGGGAGCGTCCCTCCTTCTTCAAAGTAGCTCATCCAAAGCTTTGTTCGAGCAAATTTCCACTCTATATCTGCATGGTCCTGAACAGGAGAACATGACAGCTACTGATGGGTTTCCTAATTAACAAGGAGAGATAAACCTCACGAAAAGCCTGTAGCCTGACTCCGAGTGGCTATTGCAAGATTAATTAAATTGCTTATCAAAGCACTCTTAACTCCTGGAGACGGCTATCCACACACTTCAGGAAGTGTCCCACCTTGTCACCAAGCTTTAGGCCACTTTCCATCATTCTCTCTTCAGTGAAACAGATATTCACGGTAATTACACATTAACGAAATCACAGAGATCGATTATGAATTTACCATGAATCTGCATCTCCAGGGCTGTGTGCTCATGTTAGCTCACACAATTCTGGTCGGAAACCCGAGTTTAGGTTTTATCTTATGTAGACACATGAAAACCCTTATTTGGAATTTGTGTTCATGTGCAGAATTTTTTTTTCCACTTTCAGATCACAGGCAGAAGCTCAGAGATAAATCACTACAACAAATGTAGAACAGGATCTTCCTGACACAGCTTCTGAACCTTGAAAAAACCTTGACCAATTGTCATCAGATAGAGTGTAATTACTTTTTTTTTTTTACCACAATCTGAGGATATTTCTCTATCATTTGTACTCATCCATTTTATTAAACTGAGAAACATTTCTTTTCATTATATATAGTACAACCAGTAACATCCTAAATTGCTTGTACATCTGATTTAAAGCAGAAAATCTGTAAGGTAAGAGGTTGTAGAAACTATATTTGTCAATGAGTAGTTTTACAAAAGGGATCCCGGATCTTGGAGTAAGCGTAATCAGAAGACTTTGCTTCATCTTAATGTGCCTCAAGTGCTGTGTGCTGATGAATACATTTGTTTTGTAGATGCTTCTCCACTGCACAATGCTGAGTTGGGGTTAGATACTAGACAGCAACTTACAACAAGAAACATCACAGCTGGAAAATCATGGCCTTCATTGATGCAGAACAAATGTTTGATTTTATGGATTGTCCTATAGAAACATGAAAGCCATTTATTTCTCCTTTTTTCTCTCCCCTTCTCTCCTTCCTTTGATTATGCTTTTTCTACTGTCCTTTTCTTTATAGATAGGCTTATAGCTTCTGCAACTGTGTTGCATTGGGGGCGAAAAGTGTATATTGTTTGTTGCAATCATGGATAATATTTCTAAATAGCTTTAGTCAATAGAAGAAACAGTCACTTTCATAAAATGTTGAACTATGAACTATGTCTGATACTCCAAGACTCATAAATTAAGGGCTATCTTGATAATTGTATTCTTTTACTGAACAGATGCTGCCTTTGTTCACAGGTTGGGATTCTGACAGCATCACTAAAAATTATAAAATTTGGAGAAGAAAATTCATAAACTGATGATAACTAAACTCATCTTTAATTGCCCAGCTTCCAGTTGCAGTGTAATTTTCTTAAGGAAATTTGGATATTTATTGCTTTATAAAATCCCAATTATTGGCAGCTTTTTTATATCTAGCTTGATAATTATGGGCTTTGTACTTTTTTCTAATTACTGTTGTCCTGGAAAGTGGATTGCATTTTTGAAATACACTGGCTAAAGGAACTCAACTTTTCTTATAAATATACATCAACAATGTCTAAAATACTCAATTTGTAAATGCTCAAATGAAGTACCGTTTATCACAAATCTAGATAGTCACCTTCAAATCTTTTGAGAAAGGTATATCCAGAGGAGCTGCTATGGATTGGAAGTCCCATAACTTGTAAATAGTTTAAGTAAAAGTAATCCGTCATATTTATGTAGTTTTTTTAAGCAATGACCGATGCCTTAAAAGAAAATTTGCCTCCATGAAGACAGTTCAAGTAAACTTTAAAGGGCTTCGAATGAAATGATTACCAGTAAAGTCTCAACTATAAAATATATTTGCAGTTGTTTACAGAAAAATGGAGTCTAGGCATACCAGATATTACTTGTGTAAAAGATACTTATGGATGTGTCAAGAAGTATATTTCATCATTTCATGAATTTTGCTTTATGGCCATATTTATTGGTCATATATATCTGTCAGTTTATAGACAAACTCAAGGGCTTAAAGGCTTTGTCTTCTTTGTCAGTGGCTGTATTTTTACTCAATAAATGTTGGGTGCAAGAATAATACATTTAGCTAAGGGTTTTAGATTCCAAATTTTAAGTCAATATATAGTGTACTTTATACTTTTTACAGAATTTGAGGTTTCTATCCTATGAATTTTTTAAGAGGCGAGAAACCATAATTTCTGTGTTTCCCCCCTCATCTAATTCTACTGTTGGCTATTTGTTTTTGCATGTTGTCGAGTTGACACAAGTTTGCTCATACTGAGATTATAGGTTAAAGGGACAGAGATGATGCCAAAATGGATGAAGACTGCATTGAGGGCTGCCTCTGTGGGTCATACATCCTTATGGCTTGTTATAGTCACTGACAGCCTGTAAAGACAGATTTAGCTTATCCTATAATCCTGTGAAATGGTAAAACTAGATTAATACTGTGCATAGTTATTTATGCTATACTATTGCCCTGAAATATTAAATTAATAGTGTATACAATATTCTGATGATGTCATCAACAAGTACTATGTATATATATATATATATGGTTATATCTATCTATCTATCTATCCATCTTTTCCACAATAACAAGGTGGAATAGACTAGAAATAAAATATTCTAAGTGAAATACTGAATTAAAATGAAGTTAGTCAACTTACAGCAATAAGTTGGTAAGAATTATTCATCATAGCTATCAACATGTTGAGTAGGACAACCAAAGAGATGACATTATATGTCCCGAACATGGTGGCACCAACAAACTCAGTGAATTCATGCTGTGCTTTGACATTGGTCACATACAAATTGATGAGCCCAAATATTGACCAAAAGAGGGATTGAAGTGTCTCAAATAACCTATAATAGAGATAAAATGACACTCATAGTTATATGAAAAGAAACGTTACAAAGTAAAAGCATTAGAACTTGAAACTGTTATGTATATTAATTATTTAAAAATACATATTTAACTGCAAAAAATAAAAGCTCAAAGCCAATTTCTACAAGGCTTGGAATTAACAATGAATTTTGCTTTCTCAAATGGTTGAGGAAAAAAAAAAGAATGGTGATATTTTGTGACGTGTGAAAATTATGTAAATTTAAGCTTTAATATGATAAAATTAAGCTAAAGAAAGTGAATTCTTTTACCTGATTTTTCTTTTGACATATGAGGACTTAAAAAAATTCCTGTAGTACTCCACACATACATTAACATTGCATATATCACATCCTCTAAGATTGTAAAGAATCCCAGCATGATTAAATAATCAAATTTTATGGGTTTTTTTTTTTTTTTGCTTCAAAAAACATTTTATTTGTTTTAGCCAATGAATGAAAATCTTTTGATTTTATTAAAGCTGAAATTCTCCTAACTTGTTCTAAAAAGATGAGGCATCTGAACGATAATTAGAATCTTTTTATTTTGGTGGGATTATTATGTTACCCTAATATTACATAATACAGAGATAGTAGAACTTTAACATTCCTTCATCCATGGGTAAAGGTTAAATTAAAAAAAAAAAAACTTTTTCGTATCTATCATGATAACTTAGGAAAGTAGGATTTCTTTCTTTAGGGAGATTAGTTTTAAATTGGTATCATGTTGATTTATATTTTCTGCCAGCTCCCAGGCCAGTGATATTGATCCATGGGAGGAATTTGTAGAGAAGTGTTCCTTTTGGAAGTCTCTGGAACTCTTCACCCACTACCTCAATGATTTAGGTCATCATGGTGACACAATTCAAAGAGGGACACTTCATGTGAGTAGTTTCCAAAGGGGCTGGGATTACAGTGCTATGATAGAGCTCTGGTGGTTAAAACTATAAAAGTCAATGATTTGAAACCTACAATTCAAGCAGTGCCTAACTGAGGATGGAAAGGCAAGCCACAAGTAAGCAGCGAGAATGCAGTGACGGTGGTGGAATCACATCTTGCTGATACTGAGCACGCGGTTCACTCCTGTTCTTCTGCAGCTGTGATAGTCCCTGCGATCTCTGCTTGCTAGTGACATCTCTTGCCCAGTCTTCAAGGACTTTGCATGATTTTTGTTAAAAACACTATTTAATTGAAACTAGCTGTCTTTCTGGATCTTTTTGGCAAGAAGAATCTAATCAAATATGCCTACATTGACTCTAAGTATTTCATTTTATCCAATTTATTACTGTCTTTAAAAAAAGCAAATAATTTCATGTTTGCATTTAACAGCTAGTTAAAGCTGTAAGAAAAAATTAAAGGATAAATGTATTTTACAGCAGAATTTTTTTAAATGCATAGTTTTTTTTTCATAATATGCAGCTTCCATCAATTTTCTAGAGGTCCTGAAACATGGTAGAAACTATTATCATAAAATAATAAGATCAGTTATTACTGACGTGGTCACATTTTGTCAGATTCAGGGTCTTGTGTATTGTGTAAGAAGGCAATGAATTATTTCTGATGAACAAGCCACATAACAAATCCCAGTCTGGAGAGTTCAGTCTAGTACACCAGCCTGATACAAAGGTCACTGAAAATTCTTTGAAGAATTCTCAGGAAAAGTAAATTTGGACATGGTCATGTGTTCTTCACTTTTAAACTTAAAACTTTAAACTTCTGAAATTAATGATACTGCCCTTTGAAATTTAAAATAATTATGTTCTGTCTTTCTGAATAATATGTATTTTCACTGTAAATACACAAATATGATTCAATTTTTTTTCTGCAGGAATTAAGTGGTTTAGAAAATATGACAAGTTAAATAATATGTTATAAAATAGATTATATAAAATGTTATCAACGTAAATCCCATAGCGGTTGCTATTTGAAATGCCCAAATACAGTAATGACGCAGACTAAATAATTTGCTATAGTTGAGCAAGACTTATATGCTTCTAAATAAATTAGAGACAATTGTAAGAAAATGTTTGCAAATCTTTTAGCGAAACATTTGTTGACTAACATGAAATTTTAAAAGGGGTTTCAGTGAACGATATTCTGTGATTATCTGTAGATTTTATTCTTTCTTTGACTTTCTTTTGTGGAATGACTCATTATAATATTTGAAGAGTAATTTCGAGTAGCTAAAATATAGTTATATCTCAGGTATACTCAGATCTTGATGTCAAGGTGTTTATTGCAAGAATCATTCTTTCCTTAGCTGTTTCTTACACAGGCAACATAGTTTATTAACATTTCATCCGCACTCTCAAATCTATGGAGAGTAACATTGTCTATACAGTTAGCAATCTTGGACTATTTTAGATGTCAAAATATCTTTATGAGGTAAAGTTGTTTTTGTTCTATGGATGGTATTCCTAAAAAAAAAATGTACCACACCTTCTTAGGCAATACTTTGATGACATAAAACCTGGGTTGAAGACTAATAATTTCAGTAGGTATAAGTTTTGCCATCTTGAGGATACCATTTTTGCGAGCTGCCGTTTGGAAATATATTCCCACTGCTATGCTTTGGAATGAGTTAATCCTGTGGTTAAATAGTCACAGCTGGAGAAACTGAGCAAGTTAAGAAGGTAATGTATATCCCAGTTGCATTTATCCTCTATCGCATGGGAGTAAAATAAGGAAGGAACACAAATACAATGCCTGTCTTAACATTTTACATTTAGTTTACAAGATAGAAGACAATATTAGAGCAAGTAAACTATGGTGTTATTGGTCAGTTCCAATAATTAGGAATACAGCTCCAAGAATGAGACAATACTGGTCACACAGCAGAGCAGAGCCCTTCTTTCCACAGGAGATTCGTTTATCGGGCATTGTTAACTTAGCTTTATATGCAGCGAAATTTCAATGATTAATGTTTGATATTGTTTAGTTGCATGTAATTCTTCACATGTTATGAAGGAACAAGCTGAAGTGTGAAAAGAGAAGTTTCCATCTATGAGATGGTGGAACACAGCGAAACTCAGAAGTCATGGATGACACTCCATACACACTTGCAGATCAAGCAGACAGGGGAACTTTCAAAGTGAATATTGGAAACAGGATTTGGAAAAAAGCAATAAAATCTTGCCAAGTGAAAAGATAGAATTGGTGCGTCTTTGAACAAGAGTCTTAGAACCAGGATTTTTCTCTGAAGAAAAGAGGGTGTTAGAGGAAACAGTTTTAGGTGCAATGCCACAATGCTTTCTGGAAAACGAAGCAAAGCATGGGAGCAGATGAAATGGCAAGAGAAACAAATGAGGCAGTGTTGGCAAGTAGGTTCCAAACAGACAATGCAGAATGATCAGGGAATTGTGTTAGATGGAGCTGAGAAAAAGCTCTGAGTCAAGCACCCAGAGAAATAATCTGGAAAAAAATGGATGTGGAATTAGTCAGGAGAATTTTAACAATAAATGGTTAGTTTATGTGAAATGGTTGTTCTTCTTAAAATTATTCTGCTCTTTTGTATTGCACAGATCTCTGACACTTCATAGATAAGGTTAAATATTACCCCAAATGGCACCATGCTCACATTTATTCACTGTGTAGAGCAAAATCACCTAGCTTTTTGGATTATCTGGTAACTGACCATCAGTTTATCACAATGGGAAGAAAATAAGCACAGATAAAGACAGAGGTGTTCCATGAAACTGCCCAAGTGTTGAACACGGTGCTCATAGGTAAGTGTGACTAACACACATGATCATGAAAATTACCATGCTTCACAATGAATCTTCCTACTACTTATACAGGGGCAAGGAAAGCCTTTTAGACAGAATAACATGAGAACGTGAATTTTAGGTTCCATTTTGGGTAATTTTAGAAACTTACATTTCCTTTGCTGGGAACTAGAGAATAGAAAAGACATATGATGGGACTGCAGCCTTCAGGAAACCATGAGAACATGTTGAAATGAACTTAGTTTTCTAACATGATTGATTTTACATATTTTATAGATTTTAATGTATGCACTCCTAAGCTATCAATAGTACATTTTCCCCCACATTTTTAAATGGTATGAGGTCATTTAAAAAAACGACGTTACTAAAACTTAAAATAAATGTACCAGGTATTTCTTTAATGTCAAAGGATTTATTTCTATTAAAAGATATGTTAATTCTGTTTTCTGCATTAGGTATAATTTTAATTTCCAGTTCCTTTGCAACCATTTGTCATGAGTTCTCCAAATTCATGATGTGGGGCATACCAAATTCTCCTCAGTGTTGCCTATAGAAACGTCTGCTGTACTTACGTTGAAAATGCATTATTCTGCTTTTCACATCGTATGCCTTTGCAGCTTAACCCTTTTGTTTCTTCATAATAGAAGTACAATTGATTTAGGCCATTTGCAAATGCTAGCAACACCAGGCAGTATATGAACAGGAACTTCAAAATGTCCAGGAGCATTCTTCCCAGAGATATTTGCAGAGGTCCCAGGTGAGAATTTGCAGTAAAGAGTGAGATCAGACGTAAGGAACTGAAGATGTTTGCAATAGCAAATAAAGCCTCTGCCACAAGCGTGGGATGCCACATGTCCCAAGATTCTCGTGGATTTAGCGCACTGTACTGGAGAGAAAAACAGAAAGTAACATCTACACATAGGTATGAAAATATCAAGTTCAAACCCACAATGCTTTTTAAATAGAGACAACACAACAGCCTCCTTTCAGAAAGCTGATGTCCTTCATGCATGTGACAGGAACTTAAATCTACAGAAACTTACTAATTTATCATTCATGAGCTTTATTCGGGCTTGCCCTGTCACTTATGATTCTGTGAATATAGTATTAACAGATTTTAAAGAATTTTTAATGGCATATAAAAATTGAAAATATCATGGAGGAAGTAATGTTCAATCTTATTTTGATGGAAGAACAATATCATGACAACAAAACAACTGTTATAAAGGAAAATCATTATGGTTTGAACAAATTAATAAACTTATGCAATTTCACATGTCATTTCTAAAGGAATACATGCAAAATAGACAACTTTAAAATTAATGAAGCAGAAATTTGCTGCTGTAGAACAGAAAAAATGATCACTCTTATCAGCCTTCTGTTTTTTTCTAGTTCTCTGTACAACCTGACTTAGATATCATCGTAGTGGACACCAAATTAGCAAATGTTTGTCATTAATATTTAAGAAAATGCAATTATCCGAACAGTATATTATCATATAAATATGTGGCTCAAAACTATTTGTTGCATTTAAGTTTGATTGGTTATTATTTACAAAGTAGGCTAACTTAAAATAATAGCTTTTAATTACTGATGTTTGACTGGAAGTTTTTTTTTAAAGATTTATTTTTATTATTTTTTCATTGGAAAGGCGGATATACAGAGAGGAGAGACAGAGAGGAAGATCTTCCGTCCGATGATTCACTCCCCAAGTGAGCACAACGGGCCGATACTATGCCGATCCGAAGCCAGGAGCCTCTTCCGGGTCTCCCACGCGGGTGCAGGGTCCCAAAGCTTTGGGCCGTCCTCGACTGCTTTCCCGGGCCACAGGCAGGGAGCTGGAAGGGAAGCGGGGCTGCCGGGACTAGAACCGACGCCCACATGGGATCCCGGGCGTGCAAGGCGAGGACTGGAGTTTTGTACCGTGGTGAAGGCACTGATTGTGAAGCCAACATCTCATATCAGGGCATCCGTAAAAATCAGCGATGTTCTACTTTCTGTCCAACTACCTGCTGATGTGCTGGGAATGTGGAAGTGGAAGGTAGCTGAAGCATTCAAGATGCTGTCAACCATGCGGGAGACCTGGGTCGTGTTCCTGGCTCCGGGTTCAACTTGGCTCAAGCTTTTGTTGTAACCATTCGAGATGGGAGCCAACAAAAGCTATTTCTCTCTCTCTCTCTCTCGTGTATGTGTCTTTCTTTCTGCCTCTGCTTTCAAATAAATCACTTGATAAGAAAGAGTTATGGATATTGAGCCATATGAAGGGCTCAATGAAATGAATCCTTGGAACTACCAAGGTAGGTCTATATTCTGTTATAAGAGGACTCAAATATATGCTGAAGTATTGTAGCATGTAAACTTCTAATTAAATCTGTGTTAGAATTCAATAATTTATGGAGTACTTTTATTCATACATACTATTAATGACATGTCTAGACAACGCAATCTTTTCCCTGATGATCATAGGGAAAACAAAGAATATTGTCAATTATTTCTCTCTGCTTTCTTATTTCTCTCTTATACTTCCCTTGGCAGAAAACAAATCACAATGTTCTTATCCAACATTCAAACTCATGCTTGACCGACAATTTAAAACAATCAAGTTTGAACAAGAAGAAAATTAATTTCTATTTTTAAATTTTGATAAATGTTCTTGAACATTCCCACGCACAGTTTCAGCATAAAGTAGCTAACAATTGGAGATGCAAGAAGAAAACAAAAGCAAGGCTTTTCCCCTTATTGATTGTAGTGAGTTTTGGAGTGTTTGAAGTGCCAGATACTGTCTACTTCATTCACTTCCCTTCTTAATGATGCCAGCTTCTCGAAGGTTTAGGTCACATTTAATCTGTTAACTTAATTCCTTTCTTCACTTCTCTTTTGATAGACACATGCATTCAACTAGAGGACAACCCTGTCTTTGTTGATAGATAATTCTATTTCGTTTTTCTTATCTAACATAGCTTAGTCTACATCTCACAGTGTACAACCTACAGGACAGTAAGCATTGCTGTCGATCATTATCTTGAACTTGCCATGATGTTTGAAAGGATGCCAAGTCCACAATGAGTGCTCGGCAATATATTTTTTTTCCTGCCAACTAGTCGTAGCTGACCGAGAAACGAACAAGCAATAGTAATAATTATAAAAACAATTCGAAAACACTAACACCAATTGGGGTGGGAATGGAGGAAACAAAGTGGCTACTAAATACTTCCTGGGATTTAGGGAGCTAGGAATGGGTAGAGATGACATGTTTTCAAAGCTTTCTGAGTCATCTGAATCTGTGGCTTATTCCAGATGTCACAGCCCGGTCAGAGAAGCTGGGTGCAGAATCTGTCTTCACTTTGTGACCAAATGCGGATGTACTTTGGACCTCCCATGCAGAGAGCTTTTCTTAGTCAATGTTGCCAGCTAGGTCTCCAGAAGTTATGAGAGGAAGATTTTCCATTTCACAAATCATAATATGCTAGATTCTGCCCCTGTATAATTGAGTAAGTTGGAATCAGAGTCTGGCACTTTTGTTAATTGCTGGAAGCAGTGCCACATGAACATGTTCATAGCCCACACAGTGAAGGCTTACTGGGCACAACATCGCTGGCATCTGGGTTAATGGATGTTTGGATAGCAAACAATCTTTGAAAGTCAAAGACAGAGACCTCCCAAGAGACCTAGAAACAGCTCCCCTGGAGCCATCTGCTTACATTCTCAGGATAATAAACCTCAGGAGAGAATTTATTTACTTTGGGATGTGAAGGTCTTTTTTTTCCAAGGTAAAAACGGATAGCTGGCTCAGCTGCACCATATAAATTCGGAGATTCTCAATTTCTGAGTGCCTCTCCTGTGGAACCGGGGTGTGTGTGGGACACGTCTGGCTATCGGCTTGTCTCCTTCTGCGGATTGGAGCGTGGGGATTTGGTGCTAACACTGCAATACAAGTAAATAATTTGTTCGCTGATCCAGCAACCTTATTTTCTATCAAGGAAAAACGGAGACATAAACAGTGAATAATTATCTCTTGGTTCATTCTGTGAAATTTTCCTTTTGAAATTTTCCAGTCACTCATATAGAATTTATTTGCATTTTTATCTAAAGTCACTTTATCAGGTAGTTTTGAATAGTCTTAAAGATCCATGATATCCTTCAGAATTTAAGAAAATAACTAAATCTTCCTTCATTAAACATTTTTTTCTGCATCCATTATCAGAAGTCAAAACACTAACTTGGATAGTTTTCTTTTCTCTCCTGTGTAAAAATGTTCACAACATCCACATTAATTTCCATCCTTGAATGTTGACCTCCCCACTTTTTTTTTTTGCCCATTTCTAGCATTCTTTATAGGCCTCTTTATCTTACCTATCTAGTAAGCGATATTTTGGTTTTTCACATTTAAAGAATACAATTTATATTCAATAACTTATACACATGAGAAGAGATTAAATATGGATAACTTGCATTTTCACATCCTCACATATTTTGCTTCTATGTCTTAAGAACTTTTCAAACATTCTTATCTAATTATTATAAAATACTTGTTGAGTAAAGATTAAAAGTACCCAATTGTGCCCCGTAAATGTCCAATCCCCTTTTCAAGTCTCTTTTCTCATGCTACCCACTTTCGTTGGTTATTTCCTGTAACTCTAAACCTAAAAGATGAATCCCAAATACACACACTCAACCCCCAAATTCTCACCTTGTCGTTCTTTTATATTATATTGGGTTATGGACTTTTCCACTGTAATATAGATCAGAAGCATCACAAACTCATGACCTGAAAATGGAACTCTTCACCTTTTCATCCTCAGTCTGCTCCATTGATGCCTTCTGATTTCAGAGAATAGGAACCAGTCACTTCAATCCATGTTTGAAGTTTATCCTAGAGTCTTCCCTTTATTGTTTATTGTTCTTGATTAGGGCACTCACTGAATCAGAACAGTTCCCCTATTCCTTAGATATTACTATAAGCGCTTACTGATTTCTCTGTTGACCTTAAACTTTACTATTCCAATTTTCTATTTCCTTTAGAATGATTTTTTAAACAGGAACTAGTCACATCATGTCACAGGCTTTTAATATTCTACAATAATTGCATTGTCTGTGAGACAACATTCCAATTTCCCAACATGCGGCATTAAGCCTCAAGAATCTGTGTTTTCACTTCCTTTTAAGATTCATCTGCGGGGCCCAGTGCTGTAGCCTATTGGCCAAAGTCCTAGCCTTGCACCCCCAGGATCCCATATGGGTACCGATTCTAATCTTGGCACTCTGCTTTCCATCCAGCTTCCTGCCTATGGCCTGGAAAAGCAGTTGAGGATGGCTCAAACCCTGTGGACCCTGCACCCATATGGCAGACCTGGAAGAAGCTCCTGATTCCTGGTTCCTGGCTTTGAATCAGCTCAGCACCTGCTGTTATGGCCTCTTGGCAAGTGAATCAGTGGATGGAAATCTTCCTCTCCCTTTTCTCCTCTCCGTATATCTGACTTTCAAATAATAAATAAATAAATCTTAAAAAAAAAAGACTCATCTACTATTTGCTCTTAGCTTGGTTCCTAACACTCAACATTTTAGTTTTGGTAGTTCTCCAAATGAACCACTTATTTTTACCAAAATGCTTTTCAATAAATATTCCTTTCTCTAGAATGAATTTAAGTTCTGATTATCTTGAATCTTCAGCTGTTTGTACTTTACAAATAAATGTTGCATGAAGTTACAGTTCTTGGGACTACAATATAAAAAAAGGGCCAGTCCTTCCCCTGAGATGTTCTCTCTGACCAAACTTGAATAAACATTACATGGTGCTTACCAAAGCTGGTAGTTTCAGGTTGTAGAAAAATCCTTAGATGAGAAATAAAGAGCTGTTCTAGTCACATATTTGGAGTTTTCATGTAGTAGTCATCAAGTCCCCTTTTTCTTAAGTATTTGCTTTTTGTTTATACCTATGTTTATGAGGTTTTGCCCCACATCTACCATTCTATTCAAATTCCTTTTTAAAGGAACTGCTGCTTCTGTGAACACATAAAGGTTCATAGGCACATAGAACATGTACCTTTGGATCACTTGTCAATATTTCATGCAGGGAACTATGTCTAATGCACTTTTTCAGTGATGGGTTTTCAGTAGAGTATTTTCTACTTAAATGCTCACAAAACACTCTAGTTAGAAAGATCCTTGACAGGGTCAAAGGTGCTGTGTTTAAAAGATAGTCGAAAAATGTGGCTTGAAAGAACTGGAATACATAGGGTTTAGGAAGAATGCAAGGATCTAAAGAGAAGTAGGAACCAAGCATGCCATTTTTAGCATAGGTAAAGAGAAATTAAATGAGTAATAATGTTGTATCATATTTTCTTGAATTTATGAAAATATGTTAGCCATTTGTATGTATTGTATAGTCATGCATGGTTATAAAAAATAAGCAATTGAAATGAGTAGAAAATATGTAAAATGAAAATGCTTGTGAGATTTAATAGAGACCAACACGGGTTTTAACATAAAGTCTTCAGAAAGTTTATGGAAATGTGTATTATTGAAAACATGTACATGAATTACAAGACTTTACACCAAAATAAACTTAACATTTAATTCAATTTTCCACTAACTACTTGAAATTCCTTCCTGTTTCATTTTTATAAATTTGATCAATAATGGAGTAATGAATATTTTTAGGCAAGCTTATGAGTTTCTTCTCTATTAGATAGTTCTGATTAAATGGGTGTTTTCAGAAGTACAACTCTCTGCTTTAAGAACTACAGGATATATCAGAACATTCCATCCTTCATCGTTTGTAAAATGGAAAAATTATTTATCCCTTTTATATCTGACAAATGAAGTCATCAATAAATCTATAAGGCTAAAACCTTTTACAAGGATAATTTCATGTTAAAAAGTCATGACTTTGAAATAAATCTTGTGTTATCATAATTTTGATTATTTAAAACAATTTCAATTTCCTATTCTTGAATAAGAATAGGAAAATATAGTAATTTCTGCCAAAGGATTTAAAACACAACTTCTCCAGCTACAAAAGGGGCTGGGTAATATTTAGGAATGAGGCTGCATTAATGACTAAAATATTATTATTGTGCCTATAGGCATCAAGTTCTGATTAAACAATACTTCATGCATAGTGAAAAGAGGGAATGATTAGAAAAATTCTCTCTGAAGTATTAGAAGCCAATTTAAAAAAATCTATAGTCCATGATCTTTAAAATGTCAATAAATCAAAAGTATTTCTAAAAGACTCACAAAAACTCAAAGGGAAAGACATTGATATCATATAAATCATTGTTTTGTTTTTTCTTTGCACTTTATAATGTTGTTGCATTTATACACAACTATCAAAGACAACTATAGCATGTGGATATTTGTGTGTGCCTGCGTGTCTGTATATAGGCACTACTTACTGATTTAATACCCCGATACATTGTGATGTTTAATTATTATATGAATTTAAGGGTCCATATATTGGACCTCTCCTACTCCCATGTGAATATATTTAGATAAAGTACTTTCAGGAAGTAGTTAGGTTTAGATTAGCTCATAATGGTGGCACCTAGGAAAGGAGCAGCGATGAACTCACATGCTCTCTCTCAGCGTACCATGTGAATGGATTTGGTTCTAGTTGTGCATCCTCATCTATAAGGAATGTCTTGGCAAAATGCCAGCAGAGGCTCAGTATCACCCTTTTCAATTGTGCCCAAATATGATAGATAAAACTGTCATCCGCCATATTATAAATACACATGTATCTCTCTGTCTCTGCCAGTTACTTGATGGGATGGCCTCCATCTCAACAATTTTTGCATTCACAGTCACCTGATCACCAGTTATTTTCTGTGCTCACTTCAGTAACACATGTACTAACCCTTCCCTGGCATGTTCTAACAAATATGATTGATCAAGTAGGCTGCTTGATGCACATAACTTTCATTTATTGAATAAAACATTTTTGCAAGAACCAGACAATAAAATGAATCATAGGCTACTACAATTTAGTCTGAAAAACTTGTTAGAACAAAAATAATGATACACCCGTATTGGCTCTTCAGACAATACAAGTGAAACTTCTATTAAATAATTTGTCTTGAATGACACAGATTAAACATAAAAAATGGCAACATAAAAAATGGCAAGATCTCAAATTACTTTTAAACTAAAATGAAGTGAATGACAAACTATAGTGTAGGCAAAAGAAAATGCAAGAACAATAAACTCAGTATATGAAAAAGGAGAAGACCAGGGTAAAATAGGTGACAGGCTTGTATTGTGGCATACAGGTGAAACCACCAACGGCCATGCCAGGGTCCTCTATGATCACCAATTTGTGCCTTGGCTACTTGACATGAGAACCAGCTCCCAGCTAAGGTCCTATGGTTTGGGCACCTGTGACCCACATGACAGAACCACATGGAGCTTCTGGTGCTTGGTTTATGCCTGGCCCAGGGCTCACAGTTTCCATCACCCGGGAAGTGAATTACTGGGTACAAGATATCTCTTTCTCTTTCCCTCTCCTTCTTTCTGTCCCTTCATCTATTTCTGGAACTTTGACTATCAAATAATCAACTATTTGAAAAGAAAGAGCTCTAATAATGAGTGCTTTCTCTACAACAGTCTCATTTTTTGTGCCAGCAGTGTAAATGAGAAATACTTATTTTTCTAATCTTATAAATTAGACAAAAAGTTAAAGAAACAAATTCAAGGTCATTGAGCTAGTGATAGAATAAAGAGCTGAGCCTAGTAAACAGTACTGTAGTGTGCACGCCATGAAGCATAACTTTGCTACTGACTAAATGCAATTGACTATATCAGAGATATTTAGAAAGAACAGGGCAGAATTTGTATTTATAAATTCACAGCTGAATTCATATGATCAGTGGGAGTTAACAAAATGCATATTTCCTAAAGGTTTCCTGTTCCTTACGTCACCATCATTTGTGAAATTTGTGGTACGGTACAGAACTCCATATTTATTTATTCCTCTCCTATTCCTTCATGACTAAGGATGAGTGGGTTTAATTCTAACATGAAGCCTCTCAGTTTATAAAGAATAGTTATGAGATTTTGGTGCAAAATCATACATATAGGATGTTTTTGTCAGGCAGCTTTCAGACAACAATCCAAAAATCTGCATTAGTTTGAACCAGTAGCCACAACATATCAGAAAAAAGTAAATACATCCCTTATATACATTACTTAGGTACAGCAAATGTAGTTATGAATCCTAGTTTCAATACTGCTTATGAGAACTAAATGCAAGACATTCCTTTTAGATTCACTTCCATAGTTCTCTGAGCAATTCAGTTCAACAGGATTATTCAAGTCAATGTTTTTCAAAATGCTTTTCCTTAGATCAGTTGTATCTGTATTACCAGTGAGTTAATTAAAATGCAAATGTATGTATTTTTCTACTTTTCATATATATACATATATAATTATGTATATATACATAAGTGTGTGTGTGAGTATTGGTCTGTGTGTAGCTTGCTAGTACAGAGAAGATAATTACAGAGAAGGGTGTTGGCCAACTATGCAAGTCAAAATAGACTTCCACTTTCTACATAGAGATATAATCTCATTTGATAAAGTTACTAACTTCTGCTCTTAATAAATTCTTCATGATTGCCAATATCAATTCATATGAGACAAATTCCTAAATTTTGCTTTCAGTTTTAATGGAATTGACTGAAATTGATTTTCCCCATTTTTTTTTCCTTGAGAATGAAATCTTAGGTTAACTAATTCTGAAAAGCATAGTATTTCTAATTTTGGGCAATTTTGATTCTATCATGTGAATTTACACAAACAAACATAGGTTGCCATTTTAAGACACTGACTAGGTGAATAACTTTTCTCTTTTATGTTGGATCTTTCTAGATTGTTTAACTGCATCAAGTATTCATAGGACAGTCCGTTCTATACTCTGATATTAATCAATTTAGCAATCATTTGAATAAATTTTCAAAAGAAGAGAAAAAAGAAAAAAGAAAAACTGAAATACACAAGGAGGAAGTAGGTTTATCCTTGAAAATTCTCCAGAGCGCAAAATAATCTTAATTTTTGTTGCAGGAAGAAAATGTTTTATGTCGATTCTGTGACACTAGATAAGATTGATGTTGTACAAAATCTGGGGGAGTAATGGGTGTGTGAGACTTCAAGCACTGTCACGCTGAATGAGATGAAGAGAAAGAAATTATATTCTGCTCTAATTATATCAAACTATATTAGGTAAACTGAAATGATCATTTCAGTGCTTTGAATAAGTAATATTTTGATCTATGAAATTATATCTAATAGTTACAATATAAAAATAGGTTTTTCCTTGCCAGAATTGAAATGGTGTCTGAGACAGATTTTCATTAGAAATAGAAAGGATTAGACAAACAGCAATTGTGAACATTTTTGAGGTATCATTCTATCTTGACGGAAGTCAACTGGGTAATTACTTCTACACATTAGTGAAAGCATCTTTGGAGGCTACAGAGCATGGTCCATCTATATGCAGTACAGATTTATAATATAATAAGTTGAAGCGCTAGACAATTTCATTTAAAGAAAAATCACAATCATGGGAATAGCTAATTTTCAGATCTTATGTTTTATCAATGACTTAAAGAATAATTACCTTTACAAATGCAACAATTTTCAAGGAGATGGTCGCTAAGTATAAAGAATTCATCACAAAATCCATCAGATTCCACCAATCATGGATGTAATCTTGAAGTCCACCATCCCACATCTGTTTAATTTCTCCCCATATAAAGCCTGCAATTACAAAAAGTAGTCATGGTAAGTGTGATCTGCAATAAAATCACTCAAACAGAAAATAAACTTTCATAATCATAGATCTTACAGCAGGAGACGTTGTAATTACACTAGAAGCAACATCTATTTTTAATAGATAGTTGTAATTGAGTCCTGGCCATCTTTTAAGATTTTCAGGATACTAAAGCTAATTTTGTAAATGCCATTATGGAAGCCTCATTCTCTTTGATCCATTGCATAAGTTCACAGCATTGTGTATTTTAAATAATTCATTATTTATTCTCATAGATACAGTTACAACATTCTTTTGTAAGAATAGTCTGTAAGATATGTTGTTCTCCCAAGTCAAAATGACTCAAACACGCATGAAAGAAAAAAGATGTATATGAATCAGACAACTGATTTTAGATGATTAATCAGGGTGCCTTGTCACACTTCTTGAAGCAAGAAATCCCTTCAAATACCGCATTTCATTAATGAAAAAATGACTCCAATATTCATGATAATTTACTGAAGGACCTTATATATAGCCATATATTTGAAGCAATATCTCAAGAAGTCCCAATTCCTTTTCCTTTATCATGGTCACAGGTTTTATATGATGTTCTTCATTTTCAACATCTAAGGGCATTTAGTAGATGTCAGATTAAGCTGACTGTTCCGACTGGTGCAAGCAAAAATTAGAGTGGATAAGGGTTGGTTGGGCTTTGCCACATCATCATATGACAGAGGCTGGCACTGGGGGGCTAATTCTGTTAAGTTAAATGCCTGAACCACCTGGAGAGTGCATAATCTGGAAGTTGGAGTGGCGTAGTAGGGAGATAGTGGGCACCTCCCTCTAGGTTACCACTCCCACTGGAGAACACAAAAACCAGAACAGGGGCATGGATGGTTAGACAGAAAGGCACCTGCCAGTATGTGTGTGGACTGGATAGTAGGTTGGTTGGGTTGAACTAGCCTTCAATGCCCATTGACATGTAAGAGAGCTAAATGGGATGTGGGACAGACTGAACAAGTCTGCGGTATATACTGACATGCATGGGAACCAGGACAGGGGACAGGCCTGATGGGGGTTATGGAGAGTCACCCCAACTAGGCTGCAGCTCCCACTGGTTTGCCTGAGGGCAGAGTATGAAGCGGGTAGGCTCAAGCTCTACTACAACACCCATCAGTTCGTGTGCAAGACAGGGCTGGAAACACTGATCCAGCAATTGTAACGACCAGCATTTCTATAAGCTGCTTGGGGCGACAGACTGTTCCAGAGCCTGTACTGACAAGCTCACACAACAATCAGGTATGGGATCAGTTCAGATGAAGTTTCTTTGGAGATTCCTGCCAACTGAACTGCTGATCTCAGAACCTCAACCATGAAGAGACTGTGTCAGCCAGTGTATTCTGAATAGATTTCATCGCGATTGGAACAGCGAAATTGGTAGCAATTCAGAACTATTGAACTATCAAAACTTTTTGAGCAAGACACATCCTGGACCTGGGATGGGTGGGAGGCTGGGTGGGGCTTTTCCCTTTGTTTCTCCATTGACCTCGACTACAGGGAAAAAAATGAAATTAGTGTGCAAACAATGGTATTACCCACATTCCTGTAGCCCTTGACCCTTTGTACCCTAATCAACTAAGAAAGATTATTTAAACATTAAAAAAAAAGAAGAAGAAAATATTAGTGTAGATGAATACTTCAATTCCATAAGCTTACAAATTTATGACAGTATTTTTATAGCTTAATGATGAGAGAAAATATCTAGAACTGAACATTATAAAAATTGTAAGTATGATAATGGTAATCAAGAATATAAAAAGGCATAAAAAGTGTCTGCTGAGGATAGATAAACAACATTGTGGAATTATTTTTACAGTAAAAGTAAGAAAGTCAAACTATAAAAATCATAACTTGGCATTTGTTTATCATATGTAAGAAATCAAAGAGATCAATTATGGATAAAATAATCTTCTTCCAGACAGTAACATTGTGGAGAGGAACAGACCCAGTCATAAACTGTAGAGAAAGGAGAGCTCAGAAAATATTTATGATAAGGACCGGCACGGTGGCGCAAGTGGTGTAGGTCCTCGCCTTGCACGCCCGGGATCCCATATGGGCGCCGGTTCTAATCCCGGCAGCCCCGCTTCCCTTCCAGCTCCCTGCCTGTGGCCCGGGAAAGCAGCAGAGGACGGCCCAAGGCTTTGGGACCCTGCTGCACCCGTGTGGGAGACCCGGAAGAGGCTCCTGGCTTCGGATTGGCATAGTATAGGCCGTTGCGCTCACTTGGGGAGTGAATCATCGGACGGAAGATCTTCCTCTCTGTCTCTCCTCTCTGTATATCCACCTTTCCAATGAAAAAATAATTAAAAAAAAAAGAAAAAAGAAAATATTTATGATAGGCTTCTAAAGACCTAATGTGAGAAAACTCGGGACAAAAGGCCATGGAAGCCACAAGCTTCAGTGGAATTTCCATCAATTGTCTGATCTGCTGCATGGACCCTGGCAACCTTAAGACAAAGATTATGGTGCAAACCTGAAGAAGATAATAGTTTGTTTCTGTATATCAGGCATAAAGTCCTACACATCTTCCTCCTTCTGGTCTTAAATATGTGTCAATATCTGTAGAGATCTGATACCTCCGAGGAAAGGATAAGGCAGTTTTTATAAACAACTTGCAAGATTTGACAGCCAAATCAAGGCTGTTGTGACTCTGGTCAGGGTATTAAATACTCTTCCAGCCCTGTCAATACTAGGGAGACACAAAGCAATAACCAGACAATGAAAACTGCTGAAGAAAGAAGCAAAATGCAGGTGGAAACCCTTTCAGAAATATAAGCGACCTGGGAAGGTCCAAAGCTGTGGGCAGAGCAACAACACTGATTATCATCTTTTCCACCCAGGCAGAAATGTATAGTGTACAGAAATTTCTTATAGCAGCAGCAAAACCCAAACCTAACTTAACTCCTAAAATGATATCCTAACAGAACAGGTTTATACAATTTAATGATGATATAAAAGAACCTAACAACACTATGTAAAACCTGACTATGACAAAACACATCAAGTGTACATGAAAGATTTACCCAGACACATCACATTGTAGACTCCAGAACAAGATTCCACACAATGATACAAATTGAAGTCAGGCAAGGCGAACCTAATGAATGCAGCATAAATAATACATCAATAACATATGTGAAAAAAATCTTCAAATATTTTAGGATACTTCTAATAATTGTTGGGTCATGTATGATTTTAGCATACATGGAAACCCTCTTTTCCTACAGTGAGAGTTTTTAAACTTTAAAAATTTTAACTTTTCCTACTAACCTGGGTGCTTTTTAGAATGCATGGACTGGGCCTGGTATGGTGGCCTAGCAGCTGAAGTCCTTGCCTTGAATGTGCCATGATCCCATATGGGTGCCAGTTTTAATCACGGCAGCTCTGCTTCCCATCTAGCTCCCTGCTTGTGGCTTGGGAAAGCAGTCAAAGACAGTCCAAAGCCTTGGGACCCTGTCCCTGTGTGTGAGACCCTGAAGAGCTTCTGACTCCTGGCTTTGGATCGGTGCAACACTGGCCATTGCAGTCACTTGGGGAGTGAATCATTGGACAGAAGATCTTCCTCTCTGTCTCTCCTCCTCTCTGTATATCTGACTTTGCAAAAATAAATAAATCTTTCAAAAAAAAATGAATGCATGGACAATGATAACTTGCACAAGAAAACTAAAGGCCAAAGAGGCAGTGTAACTAATATGATACCAGTTACTGGAGAAACCAAGATTGGATACAAATCTTCTAAAGGCATTGTGCTTGAACCGCATTATCTATATTTCATTTTACCCAAGAAGTGATGAAACACACTCTCTTATTTTTGATACTTAAATGTCATTTATTTGCCTTGTCTTGGTTAAAATTGCCCACTCTCAGGCATTAAAACGTGTGTATGCATTGAAAGTTTAACACGAGGCACAGTGAACATGACCAGCTATGTCAGGTGTTGGAGGTGCCAGGCTCAGGGAACCAAGCAGCTCCGTAGCTTTGCCTAGCAGTCCATTTCTCTGGGTCTCGGTTATCGTACTTTATTTAAAGAAAGTCATTTGAATTCTATGATTAAAGTATTAATTTACTACATTGTGTAAGTTGTCAGACATGAGTTCTTAGATTATTCAAATGTTACTAAGAGCAGTATCACAAAAAAGATATAGCATTCAAATAGCCCTGAATGAAGATACAGGCTTGCTCTGATTTGCTCCAAAAGCTAGTAATCGGATTTTGACTTAAAAAAAAATACAGGAGTACAACTCTGGTCTAAGAATTCTGTGGTGGTCATCACGGCCCTATAATCAGGAGAGATTACTCCATTGAGGCAGAGGTTCCAGTCCAGAGCCTGGAAGGCCTTCCAGTTATGCTCAAACAAAGTTTTCACAAGGCATAGAAACCTTTGTGATGCCCAAAGTTAATATTGACTTGATGTATGTGTGACTCCATTGCTTTCCAATTTATTTGTATTATAAAGTAAAATATAAAGAGCCTGCCCATCAGACCATTATGTTTCATTACTGATAGCTTGGAATATCTCTTCACCTGCTTCTTTGATGCTGGGAATTCTGATCAGATTAAGCCATCAGAACATGTAGCTTTCACTATGGCATGGGGGAATTATGTAGAGGAAGAAAGGTATTTCAGCTAATTGCTTTAAAGGGCAGGAGAAGAGTTGTTGAAAATGTTATTAAAAAAAGCAGTCATGAATTCTGTACAAAGTAACATTTTAATTTAGAAGCTTTCTTGAACAATCGGATTGTGTTCTTACTGTGTTCAAGGGGATGACATTTTGATTGAAAATACAGTCTGCATGACTTAGATTTCTCAGGATGAGCAACAAAACTCACAGTTCTGATATACTGTAGGTTTTTAAATATACGTGTGTGTGTGTATGTGTGTATAAACATATGTATGTATTTGGTGTTCAAAGAGAAGATAATAGATAAAACATAAAGCTCTAACGGTGGGTACTTCCCTAGGAAATGGGAAACACACACCCGATTTCACAGTGGTGTATTCCACACCTGACCTCAGCACCTGACTCCAGTTTCACAGTAACGCAGAAGAGTGGGGACAAATGACTCAAGCCGCTGGTCTCTGCCACCCACAAAGCATCATGTACTATTTCTGGCTCCTGGTTCCAGACTGGCCAGTTGTGATCATTCCTGATATTTAACAAAATGAATCAGTGGATGAGAGTTCTGTTTTTCTCTGTGTCTCTCCTCTTAGATTAAAGCAAACAAAACTTAAAAAAAAAAAAAAAACTAGTCCAAATCTTACTTCTGATGCTTGGAACATAGCTATCTGGGGAAAACAGAGATCATAATGGAATTGAGAACTCATGCCATTTTTTTGTTTTGTAACTTGAGCTGTGAATAAGATTTACAATCAATAGTCATTGGGTACTGGATTTGGGTTTTTCATGTGAAAGGTCCAGATTGGAGCATCACTTCCTCCAACCCTAGCCTCCTCACATCTGTTGCTTTGAAAGATATTGACTCCTATCTGTTGTGATCCTGTTGATTCTGTTAGTGTGATGCCAGGTTTCATCTACCCCGGCAATATTAACAGCAAGCTGAAGGTATCAAGCCTTTACAAAACTGGAGGGTGCTGTTAACTAGCCAAAAAAAAAAAAAAAAAAGACATCCAAATAATAAATTATTCACGACGACTCAAAAACCTGACTAGAACAAAGCTTTGGGGAACTTCTGTCAGAAAAATGTTTGTCCTGTTTCCATAACGGGAACATTTCAAATTGTTCTTTGCTGTTTATAAACAGATGACATGATTTCTCAGAGTTGGGAGGGGGGGCTAATTACTAGCATTGATGTCAAGACTGTGGGACTGATGAAGGAAAGAGCGGAGCCAATGAGTCAGAGAATTTCCGTTTAAAAAATATTTATGGATGCTTGAACATTTTTACAATCTTTTCCCCCCTACCTTTCCCACAAGAGTTTTCACTCAGGACTCTGAAGTGTCTGATTATACCCATCCCTGGGAGGAGGATGGAACGAGGTCAGCAGTTAGCCTCTGTTGCCTTGGAGAAACCATCTCTCTGCAAACAAAGCTCTCCACCTGCCCTCTCTTGATGTCTGTGCTTGCACAAGCAGGAAACAGCCCCAAAGAGTAAGTCACCCTTTCACCCAAAGCAACTTCCTATGGCCTGTGATTTAAGTCCCCAAGTGGTGAAGACCTTGACCTTGACCTTGGAACTCTGCTCACAGAAGTCAGGATTCCATGGGCTATCATCCAATCAGCAGAGACAGGAAGAATACTGAGAAACTCATTATTCTGTCTGAGTTTTGGTTTGTTATGTTTTGTTCCTCAAATCACTGAATAAGAAAGCAGTTTCAAGTGAAAGGCTGCTTCTGTTTGAAAAATTCTCCCAGCAGAGGTTAACTTAAGCTGGATCCCTGAAGCATCTGAAATTAAGGAACAGTTCCTGTGGTCTCAGTATTATATTTAAAACTCACACAATGGTGGGAATAGGGCCCCAATGACCACTTTCTGAACACAGAATGCAGAAAAGCATAGCCAACTTTTCTTTCTAGGGCTTACTAAGAAACATCAGAATCACATCTCTCATCAACCACCTGCACCCTCTAATCTATACTGAGCCAACACTGGGAAGACAGGGCCCGGACAGCCAGAAAATAAAGACAGCACAATATCTCTGGTAAGAGACAAATACCCCTAGGAGTGAGTTGATTACTCAGCCACATTACCATACCTCTAGGTCAAGCTAGAAGGGCTGCAAGAAAATATTTCATAATGTCTGGGTATTTCTACACCAAGAAAACAAAACAAAAAACTACCTCATTCCCTTTTGGGACATTTACTTTGCTAACTAGCTTGTTTGTCTCTTCCTGGATCCAGTTTCTCAGGGAAAATAAATAAGTGGGGCTTGGTAGTACGCAGCCATGGGCAACCTGACTTCACCTGGTGCGGGAATGTCCCTTGTGGCTCTCATGGACGGGGAGTTTAAAATCCAAGAAAGTGTTGGGTGTGAGTCATTGTTGCTGCGACTCCAGGGGAACACTTGCAGGGTTCCAGGACTCCACTAAGGACTGACTTGACTGCACGTTTCAGAAATTGAGACAGCAAGATAGCAGGGAGAGCAGAGTGTCTGATTTAGGGAACCATGCATAGTGGAGACACAACAGCATCCACTAAAAGACAATCACAAACCGTCAGGAGATCAACATCAGTGTCTGACACACAGGCTGTTCAAGGACAGGCAGAGTTGAGGGACAACCAAGAAAGAACTATGGGTAAAGCCTGGGGTGAGTAATGAAGATGTCTGACATCTGTGAATTCTCTTCCCAAGTCAAAAGGAAGGGAAGATGCAGAATCTGTGCCCCTCTTTCTATTACAGTGCTGGAGTTGAAGAAGTAGATAAAATGTACATTTCCTCACATCTCTCAAATCGAAGTGAGATCTTTGTGGGGGTAATAAAGATATTTAACAGGATTAGAAGCATACAGGTTTAAATTGAACTGGATCTAGTTTTGATAACTCAGTTGAGGATCTTTGTTGATCTCTATCAGTGATATCTTTAAGTGACCCGGAAACTATCATTGGCCTAGGGTGGCTGATGAGAAAGACCCAGAGAAGCAAAGCCAATTCGGGGTTTGGATGTAAACAGTTGTACTTCACAAATGCAATCATATATGAGGAGGGTATTGGCAGGAAATTTGACTTCAGAATTATTTCTTAATCTAAAATGCTTAAATGTGCTGAGAATTTTTAAAACAGCAGATCCAGATAAAATAAAAATTGGATTTTTTTTCGTAAGAATCACAGTGATCGTAATTTTAGGCAGCAGATACTATTTCAAAAAAATGCTGACTGGAAGGTGTAGTGATCTTCATCTGCAGGCATCTGAAATCTTTTATCAGGGACCTGGCATGATGGTTCAGTGGTTAAATAATGCTGAACACTCTGGGATCCCATATGGCTGATGGGTTGCTGCCCCAACAACTCCTCTTCTCATCCAGTTCTCTGCTGTGGCCTGGGAAAGCAGTCCAGGAAGGTCCAAAGCCTTAGGACCCTGCACCAATTTGGGAGACCTGGAAGAAGCTCCTGGCTTCGGATAGGCTAGTTCTGGCTATTGCGACCACTTGTGGAATGAACTTGGGGACAGAAGATTTTTCTCTCTGTCCTTTTCTCTCTAAATCTGTCTTGCCTACAAAAATAAAGTAAATCTTAACAAAATTCCTTATCAGTATAATTTACTGCTGTTGTTTTAAAATCTAGGAGAAGGAAAAGTAATATACAGTTAAGGAAATGCATACTTTCTAAGTTGACACAGAAAAAAATTCTGTTAGCTTTAGATTAAAGATGTAGAAATTTAGAATTCCTGATCATCTGATATTATGGCATAATTATAAATAGTTAAATATCAAAGTGAGAAGTTTCTATTATTGTGGTAGCGTTCTTTTTATAGCATTTTAGTTTAATTACAAAATCCACATGAAAACTAAGGCATAAAATGTCTGTCTAGAAGGGAAAGCAATGGTTAAATATTCTTCCAGCTCTTTGTAAAAGAGCTTTTCTTGTAAAAGCTACCTTTTCAACATAAACCAGTACATGATCAATACACAGTTTTGAATGGAATGGTTATTAAATTTTTGCTAGGCAAGTTGTCATTTCCCATTTATTATAAAATTTTAATACTGTCAAAAACAATTGCATGCAAAAGCAGGTACATCTCTGCGTATGAACCTTTAATTTTCTGAACACCTCCCTACATATACCTGCATAACCACACATACTGATAAATAAATTGATATTCCATTATGTCCTAGAACCAATGAATTAATTTTAGATCTCAACCTGTACACATTAAAATCATTCCAAAATCATATCAAAACATCTTTGTTCTTTCAGTCTTGAAATAATTTTTTTTTTCAGTAAAGTGAATCATGTTTTATGGGCTTCAGATTGGAGACAAGTAATGATGACAGAACAGGTGTTGTGACATTGGTGGTATCATAAATTTAGCATGTTGACCTACACGGTATCAACCTAAAAAAAATCACAAAAAAGAGCTGTATATTATTGGTTAATGACACATTCATTGTGTTCAATCTAACCACTTGGAGATGTAAGGAGGCAATCCAAGGGAGATATCTCAGTAGAAACCGGGATTCCAGGGCAGTTTCTGCATCATTTTCCCTCACCTGCCTCACTGCTGGGGACTGTCTCCTAGAGGATAAAGTGTGGGCTGTGGAGCTACCACTGCTCAATGCCCTGATCGTGGACAAAAGATCAAACTTGGTGAAGCCCAATTCCTTCGCATGAAGTGAGACAGAAGTGTACTGTTCATGATTAAGTAGAATCTCTGCGAAGTTCATGCAAACATTTTAGTAACAGAGTGCCTGCTTATTACAGTGTTAAACCTTTATTACCACTGTCATCAGCCTGCATGACTGAAAACTAACTCAAGCATCCTTTTGTTTTGTTTCTTTGTTTTTGCTTTGATTCTTCCTCTTTTGGATACTTGCTTATTTTCCTATTTCCCTGAGTCGTTTTAAATGATCACTAACGGTTCCTAGAATTTACTACTGATGTATAAAAATTTGTATTTCATTGCCATGATCAAAGTGTTTACTGACTGAAATAAAATGTTATGTGTTGCCATGTATTAGTATATGCACAATAATTTGCATTTCTCTAATATTTATTTTTTGAGATGTTATTGTACTACTGCATACAACTTTATATAGCTGACCTTAAAATATTTCCCCACTGGTAGATGGGAAAAACAGATCACATGTCATGTTGAAATGACGATCTGGTTTCCTTGAACATTAAAGTATCCCTTTTAAATGCAATGGTCGGTGTGTTTGATCTGAATGTTGATGTATGCAGCTTGTTTTTGGAGGTTATTTGAGCACCATGACAGGGAGGGAATGGGGAAGGGCCCTGGGGTTGTTTCTTAGACTTGTAAGTATATATCTTCTGGGATATTTGAGAGGCTAAGCAATTTAGAGTTGAGGGAAAAAAAAATAAGATTAGTATCTGAAATCCTATGATGCTAAAGACTATTCAAAATGGTCACAAGAAAGGAAGACTATATATAAGATGGTTTTTTCTCTCTGCATAAGTGGATGACAGTGTGATCATCGCTTTTCACTTCAGATCTTCCATTTGGCATCACTTCTTGAAATGTTCAGACTTGTTCATATCAACCTTTTAAAATATAAAAATATACAATAAATCAAGCAAAGGGGAAGTCAATTTTGTGAAAAAAAAATTCTAAATAAGTATGTGTTATAGGCAACAAAGATAATCTGGATATTATGAGCAATTCTTACTTTATGCCTAGCGATTCAATGAAAGCTATTCTTAGCAGAGCTTAGTTAGATCTCTTCCTATGCTGCACCCTTCCCCCAGTGCAGCCTTCTCATTGTCATGCACAGTGTACAACAAGATTTACATATTGTTGAATTGTGAAACACTGAGGCCTACACAAAACGTCCAGCCATTTCCAGCAGCCATTTGGTTTTCTCATGTTGGCCTTCATTAAAAGCTCTTCTTTAATAGAAACGTTATCAAAGTCTTATTTATTTTACTAAACTGATTACATAAACCCATATCTGGAAATTTTTATACTAGCACAGGGGAAAATAAAACTTTGACATACGTTTTGTTACTGCTTTTTTGTTATAACAGATTTTGATGAAAAGTCCAAGCTGAAAACCAGCCTCTAAGATTGTTTCTTTCTTTCAATAATCTTTTTGTTGATGTAATGAAGATGATTCAAAATTTTGTAGAGATAAAATATGTATGGTGCCAAGATTTTGAAATCGCTGCACAAAGCTCTTACCATATTTGACACCCGCATTTCCCATGCATTTCTGAAGACTCCTGATATTTGCACCAACTAGTCACACCAATTTGCGATAACACTGTAACGATGAACAAATTCCTGATGTATAAAATATGCACGTAATGTGATTTAGTTCATGTGCACATTTTGTATAAACATAAGAATACTCTAGTCATTTCATATCCTTGGAATTTTACATTGAAAATCAATCCCTGGATAAGTTAGCAACCTCTTCCTTCAGTCATCGGGGTGAAGATCTCTTTACCCCACGCTCTGTTATCAGCCCCATATGAATTGTTGGGCCAAAAAAAAAAAATTGCTGGGCAATTGCTTTATATTTTACTTATCTTCAATCGGATAGTTTGATTGTCTGAGAATTACATTATTACCCATATTTTCTATCAAAAGGGCTAACAGGATTATGCATGAGTACTTTCTCTATTGATTAGAACTGTATATCAAGATTGCTAAGGTTGTAATTTTGCTCCCTATTTGAAGCTTCGTGGTTCTTTATTTAGAAACTAAAATGTTCAGCAAACTAAACTGACAGCAAAAATCTGTAAAATATCCTCCTGCTGTTTGATGGAAGAAAGAAGAGTCTTCGCCTTCAACACAAACATATCTGATACAAAATAATGTTTAAAGTGTGTGGGGTGATAACATAATTTATTGATAACATCCTTGCAAAGGGATGTAGGGACCTTGTCCACTGTTTTCTAAAGATATCAAGTTCAATGGGTTTCATTGTAAAGACTTAATGAAATATTGATCTTGGCCAAAAAAAAAAGGTGATAAAGAGTAGTTAAAGAAAATGTGAGTGATTAGATGTGCTAATTACATTCTGTATAAATGTCTTGAAATGTCACGCTGTAACCCATAAGCTGTAGGATTACTAGGTGTGATTCAGTGAAGGTATATACCCTTTTGGATGTCAAAGATCAATTAACATGTTAAACAAATGATATTCTATCATCATACTTAATAACAGGGTGTTTGAATCTGCCAGACTTAATACCATTAGTTTAGATGACACATAACATATACTATAAAGTAATGGAAATTTCTAAAGCATATCTCTCAAAGAGGAAAAAAAGTTGGCTTAGGTGACATGGGTTGAAAATCTAAGTCAATTCAAAATTTGAAGATAGTGTTATTTAATGATTGTGACTTTAGTGTGATAGGAACACACCTACAGACCACATTCCTTGTGTTATTAATTTAATATTGGTATTTCAAATCTAGCTCTTTAAAGTGCATAAGCTGTTGTATCAAGCAACTTGTGCCTCGCTGATTTATCAGAGAATAGAACTTGGTGAGAAAATATTGCAAATTCATTCATATAGTCATGAAACCAGACCATGTCACCCTTTTGACACAATGTGAAAGCATTCTGAAACTCATATTTTTAGCCCTCTAGCTATTCACCTATTCCTTTAAAAGAGACTAATTATTTCTGCGTTAATACTGGTTGCTTGGCAGACAGAATACTAGGGCATAGTGGGACTTGGTGCTGAGTGGCTGTGACCACCCATAATTTCACAATCTGTTGGCAGTCCAGCATCACTGACAACTTAGTCCTGGATGTCAGGCACCGGGAATTTACTGCACGTGAACAATGTAACTGTTCAGGAAGATCCATTGACTACATGGAGACTTCTCACAGCTTTCATTTAAGATGTTCACTTTTACCTCTTTTCATTCTAAGAAATATCTTCATCCTAAAATTCCCAGATACATAAACTCTTTATGTCAGAATATCTTGAAAAGATACTGATCTTAGCTGATACTTCTTTGTGCAGGATTATAATTCCATATATTGTTGAATCACATAGCAATGAAATATTGTAGCTGTGATTCGTATTATTAAGGCAATAATCAAGGAATATTTTATTAGAAGCTTTAGGCATAGGAGGCCGACAGCAACCATTTGCATTGTATGAGTCATTTAAAGTTTGGAGCTTGTTTTTCTTCACATTATTTAATAATTTCTGACGTATTGTATATCTATTTTCTTGCTCATTATCTATTTCCTCTAGTAAACTTTGAGCTTCATAAGGAGAAAAGGGATTTATTTTATTTTTTACTTCCACATCACTCTGCCTTTGTGTTGTGCTCAAGGAATTGAAAATATTTAATACATTTTTAGTGGCTGCTATAAGGAAAGGGTATAAATATATCTGTGCTGCATTGCATCTTTATTATCTTTTAAATTGAAATATTCTGTGTTTCAGTTGGGACTATAAGGTCTTTTGTCATTCAGTTAAGTTGCTCATGATGGAAAACTGAATTTCCTAAATGTTAGGCAGAATTCTTTTCAAAGAAAAGAACATTCCATAAAAAAAACCCACATATTTCTCATGTTACATTTCTAACACGAGATAACTAAGTGGAGACTGGCAGATTAATTTTATCTTTGATATTAACTGTATTTACAATTATTTTACTCAAAAGGAAATTCACAGATGATCTAAATTTCCATTCTAGCTTTCACACATTAACACTTTGGGCACTCCACTTTAATTAGAATTTACCCAAAAGTTCACTTGAAAAACTTAACACATATAAAAATTATAAAATCATCACTTTGAATCTTTTGTTGTTATGGCTTAGCATATTTATAATTATTAACATTGAAAAGTGGATTCTTTCTGAATCAGACAGGCTGTTTTACTTCTTTTACTTCTTTTGCAGTTTTTCTGAATGAAGTTAATTCAAACTGATCATCAGAGATTGTGCGTTAGTTTTGCAATGTGTTTCCTAATGATGTGATATTCACCTAGAGGTTTAAAAAAAATGAGTTAAATTGAGAGAAGATGAATTTTCAGTGCACCACACTAGGACAGAAGGAAGAATGATTAAAATGAAAATTTAACCTTGAATACTATAGCAAAACACAAAAAAATGAAAGAATAAATAAGGTTTCTACCAAATACTTTAAAGTTTCTAACAATGACTTTTTTGCAAATCTGAAACAATTATCGAAAACCCTAGGGATAGAAAATACCCTTCAGTTTAATTTCCTGTTTTTTTGGCTTACTGTAGAATTTTAAAAAAATAAACATAATGCTTTGATTTTTAAAAACTATTGTGGTTATTTCACATATTGATTACTTAATTTCAGAGTGATTTGTATTTATCTTCAGGAAGGCATATATTTAAAGAAATTGAGAGGAATTATACGGCTAATGAGTCACACTAAAACATCTTACAATACAAGAAAAGAACCCAGATGATTAATCACAAAAATGAAGCCATTAAAAAAAATCTAGATTTTCAAAACTTAAGACTGCATTTCCCAGTGTGTATCTGGGAGCAGGTCCACCACAGCTTGCAAAATAGTTATTGGAATTTCTGAATTAGGTCTGTACTGCAGTGCTACAGTGATCCCAGCCTTTGGGGACCATTCCTATGCCGCAAACACTTCTGAATGCTAGTTTCTGAGCAACAACATTCCATGGCAGTGACAAGCTGTTATTATATTTTCTATAGTAACACATTTACCCAGGACCCATGGTAATATCATCCACTCGACGATGGTTGGTGGTGGACCTTGCCTGTTCAAGTCTGACCTGTCGATGTGCTGAGAGGCAAGCAGCAGAAGGAACAAAAAAGTCAAATAGGAGGCTGTGTGGCAGATAAACTTGATAAATGGCTTTCTGATGAACAGTCCCAGTGGGCTTTTAGGAGCTATCAGGTAGCACACAGAGAAGACAGGGAAAAGAAGTCCTATTATGAAACACGTCACCATCTTCACCGCCCAATGTCTTCTCCTCCAACCTGGGAATTCATCATACCAGCGAGATGCCAGGAGTTGTTGACAATTGGGTTGGGCAACAAACTAAAAGGAAAGGAAAAGAAAAGGAAATATAAGTTAGCATCATGTGAAATTGTTTTGGTTTTGCAACAAGAACACAGAGGAGTTTTTAAAACTTGAAGTTCTATTTCACACAATCTCATATTTCAACAAACTGCTTGATGCTATTTTAGAAAGAAAGCCAAGTATTGAACACTTATTATCCCCATGATACAGTGTTTTGTGCTTGGTGAGATACAACTGATGTTTAAAATACAATGGCTGTACCCAAGGACACTAAAATAGAATTGGTAAGTAGAATTATATATGTGAGGGTTTGGTATGTGAGCAAAAGTATCAGAAATAGGTAAACATGCACAGATACACACATACACACACATTTATATGATGACATATGCAGTGAAAACTGGTGTCAATACTTTGAAAACAGTTACCCAAACTACTGAAGTCCAAAATCATAAGTGCAACAAATAAAAAGTAAAATATGAAGAGAAAGAGATAAATCTAAAATGTAAATAAGTGAAAAAAAAATCCAACCAAACAAAAGCCTTACCACCACCTAGACAGGATTTAAGATATTAGTTGGATATCGTCAAAATAAGCTTAAATAATCCAAAATTTAATATAAGATTAACAATTAAAATGACTAGGGATCCAATTTATTTGTTCCTTTCTTCACCCTTTTTATTTCTTAGTAGACATATTTTTTCCTGGCTTAAAAATGTGTGTTCAAATTCAGAGCTTGGCCATTGTCTACCTAAAAGCAAAATTCATATTCTCTGAACAACTATTTTGGCACTTTGTCCACGTACGATAAGTGATAATCATGAGAGTTTCAATCGGCTTCTGGTTAATTATACATTTGATCATTTTATGCTATTGTGCTATAGTGATTTACATATGGACAATGTGTTTTTTGCTCAGAAAGAACCTAATATTTGCATGCAAGTTTCCTCTATGTTTTATAGCTTATTCCATGAAAATTCGAAAGTAATTCATATCCTTTAAATCTTCATTTCTCAGTCTAGAAATGTTCTCCAACAAATCATTTTACAATGTTGATAGCAAACATTAGGTATTAGCCATAGAAAGAGGTGCTTCGAGGAATTATTTTACCCATAGCTAAAAAAAATCTTTTTGTTCTTCTAATTCAGCCCTTACTTCATAGCTACCGATGTCTGCATCTCCAAGATAGGGCTGGTTGCATTTATAGTTAAAACAATTCTACTGTTCTCCCTGATCATACTCATTATCATGTGAATAATTAGACTCTCCTCAGAGCATCATTTTCACCTGTTCCTTCCTAACTTAATTGAGCCAGCAGTCTTTAGTATTGCTTGGGAGCCATATGTAAGTGGTGAGAAGGTCAAGATCATTAAGAACTGGACAATCTTTCTTTAACAAATTTGAAACACATTGGGACTGGCAATGTGACTGGACAACTAAATATAGAGTGTCACTGGCTTATTACAAAGATACACAGAAAAAAGGACATCATGTATCATTCCAAACATGGAATGGTGTGGCAAACAAAGAAAGGAAGTTGTATTTGGTAGTTAGGTCTAAAATAATACGTGGGATTTGAATAGGCATGGATAGATTGATGATTGTATTTGGTTTAGATTTAGAAAATCCTGTTGCTGAAAACATGGGGATGGAGTTAAGTATTTTCAGCAGAGCATCTCTTCTGCTAGAAAGCCAGAGTTCATGATAGATGTACCGTAAGTAGAGCACAAAGTGAAGTTGTGGTCATATTTGAGATAGATATGGAAATGTTCATCATTGAGGCAATGCCCAGATCTAAGATTTTTGGTCTTCAAAGTGTGCTGAATCCAGCAACACTCACACCAGTAAGGAAACTGTTTGGGAGGCAGTGTAAAACACCCAAATATAAACCTGCTGAATAAGAATTTGCATTAAAATCTGATGAGTCCTGCTTTGAGTTTTTAATATAGCTAATGATGCTATTTATACTTCCATTGGACCAGATGAATATTCCTTAAAAGAAAAAAGCTTAATCTTATGTAAACATACATTCTAATACTAAAACCTAGTAAGAAGTTGCTCAGTATGAAATTGTGGGAATGAGTATGGTATCCTAAAGTGTATTGGTGTGCAGGGGTTTGTGTTAGAGTTAGGCCAGCTTTAGAAGGTATGGCAGCTTGAGTAAAAGAAAAGAAGTAGAGAGTGGTTGTTCTCAAGGTTGAGCAAGAAAAGAGATCTCTTAAAGAGTTCTTAAAATATATTTAGCCTGACTCCATGCAGTATTTCCTCTTTTAAATATTTATTTAATTATTTGAAAGGCATAGTTATAGAAAGAGAAAACAAGAGAGAAAAAAATCCATGGTATGCTAGTTTCCCAAATGATCACATGACCAGAACTGGGCCAGGCTGCAGCTTAGAGCCTGAGCTTCTTTCAGGTCTCCTGCATGGGTACCAGGGACCTGGGAAACTTGAGCCAAACTCCAACACTCTTCCAGGCATATTAGCCAGGAGCTGGATTAGAAATGGAGCAGTTGGATGTTGAACTGGACCCCATATGGAGTCACTCAGATGGCTACTTAACTCATCACATCACAGTGCTGGACTTGATCCAAAGTGCTGATCTCAGAACCCAAACTGTGAAGTGACTATGACATCCAGTGGATTCTGAATAGGTTTCATCGTGATTAGAACGGCAACACTGGCAGCAATTCAGACCTGTTGAACTATCAAAACTACTTGAGCAGGACCCTCGGAGCTTGCCTCCAATCAGGGATGGGGGATGGGTGGGAGGCTGAGTGGGGCTTCTCCCTTTGTTTCTCCCCTGACCCCAGCTACAAGAAAAAAAAATAATAGTGTGTAAACAATGGTATTACCCACTTTCCTGTAGCCCCTGACCCTTTGTACCCTAATCAACTAAGATTATTTTTTAAAAATTAATTAATTAATTTAAAAAGCAAAACAAAGTGTTTCTCATGCAATTTGAGCTCCTAAGCTCCTCATTTCTGCCATGTTTCTAAGTGGGTGTGTCCTGATTTAGAGTCCAAGCTTCAGGAATCACCACCTTACAGAAAACTGTGAGTAATGTGGGATATTAGTCTAGTTTTTCAATTTTTTTTGATATTATTATTTTTTTTTGCTTTCCTCATTTAAGATGATTCCTCATCTTGAGGATTGGAACAGGTATATATAGTTGAGTAAAGTGCCTATAAAGGGAATTACATAGAAGTTATACATTAAACAGATATACTCTATGATAATAATTAGGAAAATATGTAATCATAGAAATAAATACACTAATATAAAGAATAAGTTGCAATAAGTTATTATAATTTTACTGTAGATGCAAATACAGAACACAAAGTAATGGCATCAGAAGAGGACAGGTGATTAACTTAAAATTAACTTTGAATGTTACTAAGAGAACTAAACCGGCATGAATGATTGTCAGATTTGGACAGAGTGAAAATGAGAAGACAGAGCAAAAGATAAACTTGTAGGAAAATAAGAAAGTGCTTATTTCTAATTATTCACAGAAAATTATCCTATTCATTGCCATCTGCCATCATTATAATCCTAAAGTTATGGCAAACTATGCCTTATATAATGAATTTCAATATTATAAGAATTAAGAACACTTAATCCACAGAATGGATCCTTTGGGTTTCAATCCTAGATGTGGTGTTTTAGGAGTGTGTGAATGTTATGGAATTATCAATGTCTCTCCTGTTATGTAAAATGGAGATAATACATATCTCAAAGTTACAAAATTAACTGAATCAATATGTGAAAAATGAGGCAGCTACTAGGTCATATTACACATTAATAAGTATTAGATATTGGTTAGCAATATTGGATATTCATGAATTTATACATCAAGAAATTATGATTTTATTTTATTTTATTTTGAAGGAAGAATTACAGAAAGGAAGGGAGAGAGAGGAGCAGACAGAGATCTTTTATCAGCTGGTTCACACTCCAAAACGGCTACAACCTTCAGGACTGGATCAGGATAAATCCAGGAGCCAGAGGCTTCATCTAGATCTCCCGTGTGAGTATAGACCCCCAAGACTTGGGACATCTGCTGCTTTTCCAGGCGCAATAAGGAACTGGATTGAGGTGCCTCCATATGGAGTATCTGTATCCTAGATGGTAGCTTTACCTAAGATAATTCTTCCCAAGGTAATTTTTAAAATTTGTTTTTCATGATACACGTTCTTAGGCCCAGAGATTTCTTTTTCCATCCTCTACCACCCACTGCCCTCCCCCCAACTGTTTCCCCCTGTATTATATAGTTTAGTCTCTCAACAACAGTCACCATTCATTGTTATTCTGTTTAAATACATCCTGACATTATATGTATAGAGAATGGCATAAAGTCCAGCAATGTTGTAGTGTCAAGATATATTTATTTAACAGACATTGGCAGTCCATCTTTTATTCAGACGTAGATTTTGTATTTTGCAGGTTACCTTACGTCCTTTTGGGATTGACTTATTTTATTGAGTATAATGGTCTCTAGTTGGGACTATTTTGTTCCAAGGCAATTTCTTAAACTCTAATCATAGACATGAAACTAAAGCACTTGCATCTACACTATCTAGTCTTTTTTCCTTCCATCCAAACTTTCTGTTTCCCTGACAACAAATGGGTAGCTTACCCTGGCCAACAAATATTCTGGGATAAGAAAATAAAGTGTTTTTAATTGTTCAGTCATTGAGATTGTGGTTGAATTAACTAATGTACAAGAAAGAAAAATTAGGAGATTTGCAAACAGTAGAGCTCACAGAGTAACAGACACCCTAGGTAGGACTGTCCTAGAGGGGACGATTAAACAAAACAACACATACTTGAGCCAACAGAGAATCAGTAGCTCACAACTCTTCCTTCTCTGATAGGCCTTCCACAAATCAAGGACAAGTCATACAGTTTAAATCATCTTCTGCATCCGTAGGATGCTGTAATTAAATCTCCTTCCTCAGGGCTTTCTGGATACTTGCATATTTTAACTGGCATTAAATATCACATTTCTAAGACAAGTAAGGGATTAAGCAACTAATCCCTTGCCAACTAGTGCTAACAGGGCTTTCAGACAACAGAATAAAAGGGAGTAAAACTTTGGAACCTGCAAAACGAAGGTCAGGTAAGCTTGATCTGGTCTAGTAGGGGAGCTTTAGTGAAGAACTCCAAGGATGCAGGGGAAATATATGGGTAGAGATTATCTGAGAAAGATATCTTAAACACAGTAGTTGCATGAAGCAATAATCTCCAACATGAGAAAAACTGACTTCTGTAATTTTAATTGGTTTGGTAATATTTTTGAAGATGAATTATCAGGTTTTCAATGCTGGAAATTGAAAGTAATATAGATAAATAAAATTCAAGAAATTCACAAATTATTCCTTATGATAAAGAACATTGTTTGCCCATCTATATAAATTATGTTGATTTTGATACAACAACCTGGACAAGGTATGAACTCTTCTCCATTTGCTACTGACTAACTTATTACTTGGAAAGTCTCTGTTGCAAAAAAAAAATAATAATAATAAAATAAAAAACTATATCATATGACTCAACCTTCGCATTAGCCTTGTAAGTCAAGGATCTGAATGAAAATTACAAGAAAATAATCAAATCTGCAAATGACTGGAATGTTATTATATTCTTATAATTGCATATATGGATTATATTAAACCTTTCAGCTTTGTATGAATATCAAAGTAACAAAAATTATCAGATGGTTAAAAAAAGAAAATAAAATTGGGTCCGAGTTTTGAAGTGTCATTATCAAAATGCACAGAGATGGTAAATGAGCACATGGGGGAGATAAGATCAGAATCATTAGATGTTACAGAACTGCAGCTTGACATCACTGTAACACCTGCTGCACACGTATCAGAATGGTTGCAACTGAAAAAAAGAATCACAGCATGTATCAATGGAAATTTGGAGAATCTGGAATCCACATACATCACTCATTCAAGTGTAAATGGTCATCTACTGTAGAAAACGGTATGGAAATACTTTTTTAAAAATTCAAGCTATAGATGATAACAGCCATTCTAAACGTTGTTGTTTATTCTAACATAGAAAGGAACTCTTTGTAAACTCTGTATACAAATACCATAATAGAAACTCAAAAAATAATGATACCAAACAATTCAGAGGGAAAGGAAAGCATAGAGTATAAAATCTCAGTTATAGAAACACTAGAAAATGCAAACTAATGTACTGGGAAGGAAAACAGGCCAACAATCACTGGAGTAGTGGTAGACGTGGGGAGGTGGAGAGTGGGAGAGAGCTTACAAACCAGTACAAACATGATGCTCACATTTCTGTTTTCATTATGAAAATTTCAGACACATGTAAAGTGCGAAACTGCAGCAGATCATCCAAATTTAAAATGTACTGTTTATTTGATTTGATGTCATTTTTGCTTTCATACAACTTTGAAAGCGTGTCCGTATTTTGCAGGCACCACTCATCTTCAGTATACTAGCTACCTTATCAACTCGGCCTGTTTATGCTACATTCATCTCATTGCTTCATTTCAGTCTTGTTCCTGACATATCATCACATGAGGGATGATTATTTCTGACCTAAACAAAACATGCTACTTTGTTTTCTGTTTATGTCTGTCAGTTCCTAATTGCTTCTCACAGTGTGGAGACTCTGAGCATTACATAATGCTTATTATTTAACTGTGTCTATTTAGCATTTAAAAATCTTTCTGGTTTTTCCTAGCCTTCAGGAAAGAAACCCTGGTTGACATAAGTCATACCATGTCCTTACATCATTTTCAACCTTCTGCTTTCTTTCAGCCTTACACACTAGTACATAGATCATAAAGGTTTTGCAGGGTTATGATGCCATCCTGGGCTTTCTTACTGTAACAAATTTGCAATGTGCTGATAGATTTGCCTGTAATTATCCGTGTCCCATTTTCTCAGCATGAATTCCTGTTGATCTTCTGCTTAGACTCACATTTCCCTGGCTACACTCAGATTTAATTGTGCCTTCAATACACCTTTACAATTGTACCCATGGCCCATATCTCCTGCATCTTGGGTCATGAATTACAGTGATCTATTTAGAAGAGTCTCACCCATACATAGTTTTAGGATGTCAATAATTTGCCATTCATTTGAATCAATTGTTGAGTTAAATGCTGACCCAAAGCACAAAGCTTTCAGGTCCATTTATTCAGGCAACAATGACCCATGGAAGTTCCACAGAAAAGTCTGAAGGTATTAACCTCAACAATAACAATGGCACTAGGTATTCTTGTGCTTTTTCCAGAAGTTATAAAACTAATTGTGTCGCTCTTTCTTAACATAATGTGAAATAGTTTAAGAAACTTGTCTCGTTGAAAATGAAACTATTGGTATTTACTTGCCAATATTTGGAAGTCATCAACACTGCATTCTTACACTAGGAAACACTGATATTATAAATGAATACAGGACAGCTAAAATTTTTATATCCCTTAGTCTCTAAATATTTTTAATTCCATTTTCATATGAGCTTTCTGAAGTCCCCCTTTAAAGTGGTTTAATATAAGCTCTGTGTTTTGACTTGGGTGTCTCAATAATAGTTATGATTGTGCCGAAAGGTGAATATATATCCACAAAACGCATTTCATCAGGTTTTAAGCTTCTGTGATGCAATCTGTTTGTTAATTTGGAACTGCTTCTAAAAGATTTTTTGTAGATATCTTTAAATATCACAAGACATGAACAGAGTGTTAAGAGACAATTATGCATAGCAAATCATATTGCAACATGCCAGGAAAATCCTATAATAAGCTGGGATATAGAAAGAGTTCCATTTCTCTGAAGTTTCCTATCCCAGTGCTACTACCCATCTCATCCCTTCCCTAGTTTCTGTGATGATCACAAAACCACTCAGGCACTTCCGTGGAGACAACTCACATTGAACCTTACATTGAGCTCCAGGCTCCTATATTTGGCCTGGCCTGATCCTGACCGTTGTTGGCATTTGGGGAATGTGCAATTACATGCATTCCTTTCTCTCTCTCTTTCTCTCTCTCTGTGTGTCTCCAGTCTCTCTTTCTCTCGTACTCTCCATCTGTCCCTTGGCCTTTCAAATACAGTGACAATTAAAGATGTTTCCTGACCTTTCTGACTGAGAGAGGAAGGAGAATAACCAGTCATCATGGCCTCAACCTTCAGCAGCGGCACTGTCTGTCCTAAAATGAGGAATGGGGTTTTCTCTTTTAGTCCAAACAGGCAAAATTCTTCCATAATTGAAGGTAAATAGAGTTACAACCTTAGCTATATTGAATATAATCACAATTATGCAGAATGCCCCCTTTTTGCACTAACACTTTCAGAGGAAATAAATAAAAGCAATGAAGAGGCTGACAAAGGTTCAAGAATTTCTTGTTAAATTCTTCTTTAGTACTGGAAAATCCATTTGACAGCAAACAGAACTCATCTGGTTCATATCCATAGATATTATTGCCTTCTCTGACTAACTATTTAGCCACCTACAAACATTTATAATGCAAGTTTTGGTGCATAACACATACAAAGAAGGTGTTATTAAAATATTTACTTGTATTTCTTTCAGGATAATTTTACTTCATCCAAAACAGTGTTAAAAGTTAGAGACAGTTTTTCTTTTCTCTCACTTCTTTTTACTACATTCAGTTATTATTTTGACTACTTCTGTAGGTACCTCATTTT
The DNA here is from genome assembly GCF_017591425.1 of Ochotona curzoniae. Lineage (NCBI taxonomy): Eukaryota > Metazoa > Chordata > Mammalia > Lagomorpha > Ochotonidae > Ochotona > Ochotona curzoniae. The sequence continues at coordinate 50,250,906 of NW_024466502.1, read as the reverse complement.
CTTACACCAAAGCAGTTAAAAAGTCACAATAAAGTTTATTTTTTGGGCTAGATATTGTGGCACAGCATGGCTACTCTGTCACCCCATGTCAACGTGTGGTTTGAGTTCCAGCTAATCTGCTTTTGCTCCATGTCCTTGCTGATGTTCCTGGGAACACAGCAGAAAATGGCTTGCATACTTAGATTCCTGCTCCCCAAATAGGAGACGCAGGTGGATTTTACTCTTTCCAATATTTAGGCTGTGAATGCCATTTGACGAGTGGCATTCTTCCCTCCCCCTTTCATCTCTTTCTCTCTGTGATTCTACCTTCTAATTATTTTTAAAAGAGTATTTTCATATCTACTCCTAGGGTTTTAAGTCCACAAATAATGGTCTACAACACATACCTTATTTAAATTATAAATATCAATTTCTGAAAAAGTATGTTGTTCAAAGTGAAAAAGTTAAAGTTCCAAAGATTGACAAAGAGAATTCACTTTTCTTTCTATATACAAGAAAACAACATCTGAGTAATTACCTTCTCAGCAGGTTGAGCAATTTCTCATGTAGTGAAGAGGATCCTTTACGACAGATTTTATTGAGATTGGCATATTCTAGCATTTAATTTTTATCACCATACTCCTCTGTCATGTCAGTAAAAGTTATTCTTCCTAGGGAAGCAAATGTCCACCCCTAATTTCAGCTAAACCAAAGACAAAATGTTTTGCTGCAAGATGGTGTGGAGGTGGAGAAACACAGGGCATGTGTGTGAGGAGTCACAGTGGAGGCGCTGCCTCCCAGGGTTGTCACAGCATTGACCTTCGAAAGCAGCCAGATGTTTAAAGCAGGAGAGTAAACACTGAGTCAAGGATTTGGAACATTTCATTATCTAAGAGCTGAGTTGTTGCCAGTATTCATATGTCTGTTCAAGTTTACGAGAACTCAAAACATCATTAAGATAGGTCAATTGTATAGGAAGGCTGCTAAGTAAATGTAAAGTGCTGGTAAGAGAATAAAATCAACACTTAAATTAACAACAATAATATTATTAACAATAGCATAAGTAGTAATTAACATGGAAAAAAAGACTGCAGCATCTAAAAATTGAGAAGTTGTATGAATTCATTATCTTTATAAAAATTCTTTCTTTCTTTTTTGAAAGAACGGTAATGGATCATAGATGGGTAGACAGGTGATAGAAACCATCTATTTATTGGCTCACTCCTCAAATGGCTACAACAACTGGATCTGGGGAAGTCTGGAGTTGGGAGACTGGACTTTAATCCACATTGTCCATAATACTGAGAGGGAACCAATAGCACTGCACAATTTAGGGTACTGGATTCAAGAGTGGAGTTGGGAGTCAATCTAGGGGCTCAGGTCAGGCTTTGGGCATCCACATAAGTCTTAATTATTGAACCAAACACCTGAGACCATCATTTTTATCTTCCCAAACCTCGGCAGTCACTTGTTATAAACACTCTCCTCCACATTCTGCCTGTGAACGCCATTCTGAAACCCCCTCACCATTCATCACAATAAACAATATGGTAGTTAACTGCTTACGTATTTACCTTTGGCATTTACATGCCAATCTGATATCACTTGTTTCTTCCTCTGTGAGTTTATATCAAGATAATTCTTTATTAAGAAATAAATTGCCCAGGGTTTATGATGTTATAAGATATGTAATATATATTACATATGAGGCAAACCTTGAGTCTCTACACAAAAGTTTATTTTTAAAAATACCCACACAATAATTTTATGACAAAACTATGTTATGAACATGAATTGTCAAAATGTTCTTCATGGTCACACTAGATCTGTTTGCATAAAATAACTGGATGTGTGTTTTATTCTAGGAGTCTATTACTGCTGCCAGGTTGGAAACTGTCCTTTTGTTAGCAGGATGTGAATTCACAAGGATAATATATTACCTAATCCATTTTAATATCATATAAAATGGGTGATCTTAGCAACAGTTATTTTGAACACTTCCTCTTGGCAACATATTATAAGAGTTTATAATGTAGGTAACAAGAGCGCATTGATAGCTATGATGGTGATACAAATGAAGCAGTTATGATAATATCATTTTATTCAACATGAAGTAGTTACTTGGTTATGGAATACCCAGGTCCCTGACTATAGTTGAAAGATTGCTAACATTGGTATTCTCTAAGTTGCACCCTTTACTGAAGAGCAATCTTCCAGAATAAATGGGTGATACAAAGATCAGTAAATTGGAAATCTGCATTCATAACTTAGTATAGCACTCAAGTTAAGGGCCTTGCTGTGAGATGGAAACAATAAATCTAAGAAAGAAACATAATTTGAGGTGGTGCAGTCCTCAAAAGTAAAATACGAGGCAGATGAGGAATATTTCATTGTTTCCATGCTTGTTTACAAGGGTTTATCCCCAAAAGGAATATTTATATCTAGTTCCCTGGGTATCTTCTCTTTAAAGAGAGGTAAGTTAACTCTTTTCTTCCAAGGGCCATTTGGGTATTTATGACCGAATCTGCACGCCATACAAATTAGCCTCAACACTGGCCTGCAATGAAAGTGTTGAATTTTGAGTCCTATCTATGGTTAACTTAGCAGGGCCAGACCAAATGATTTTGTGGGCTATCTGTGGGCCGGCTTTAAAGCTGGATCAACAAATTGTCAATTCACTCTAAGTAATCCTAAATGCCTTCATCCTAACCCCAATGCTGCGCAGAACAGGGAATTTGTGTTTTTTTCTCTTCAGTGTCTTTAATCATATTTAAATCAGATCATAAGGGGCATCTGTATCACTTCACAGAAGAGTTATCCAATCATAGACTTGTGTTTTTACAATATAGTTCGGAGCAAAGAGAGGGAGATAGCAAGTCACAAATGCTCACTGTCATCCAATTATTAATAAGCAATCATTAGTGTGAGCAGAAGCTCCTTTAAAATGCAAATAGCACTAGAGTAGTTCAGCCGCAGTCACTGGCATCTCTGGAGGTAATATTTTTTTTTAGAGGAAATCAGATTATTATCTTCCTTTCGAAGATTGTATTTTATAGCATGGAAAATCTATTCAGCTTTGATTTAAAGACTCTTCATTCGTTGGTTGGCCTGAGAGAGACTGCCAAAGGGGATTTCGGAATGGAGAGGTGCATCAAGGAGTAATGAAAGCTCAAACGCTGGAGGAGCAGGAAGATATGACCTGAATATTAGTAAACACTCAGGTTGCCTAGGCTCTCAAAATTGCAAATTCCTTGCTTATTGTTTTTATTCTTCAAAGGAAAAAGAAATATAAGATATTTATACACTATACTGAAAATTGTGCATGATTGAAAACAGTTGAATAAGGAAAATCGAGAAATGCTTGCATAAGACCACCAAGATTTATCATTCTTACAAAAAATCTTAGAGGTGGGTGATACTTCAAAACCTAAAGCCTCATTTCCTCATTTTTTTTTCACTTTATAAGCAGGAACTTGAGGGTCACTGATGTCAGGTGAATGTTTCAGGAACTTGAAATCAGCAGCAGAGACAAAGTTAGCTTCCTGCCATACACAGTTCCGATTGGGACTTCAATAGCTTAAGATTAAAGGCATGTGTTTCTCCAAAAACAAATGAGTATTTGTATTTTTTATACTCTAAGTATTATTAGCAGTTTGGAAAGGAATTAGGAGACTTTCTGAAGCTTAAGAATGAAGAATATTCTTAGAAAATGCCAGGTGTAGTGGTCTGGACATAAAAGTGCTCATTGGTGAAAACACACATTTCCTGCATCAAGAAAAAGTGGTAACCCTTGGTGCTATGTTTTGTATTCTATTGCAGTTTGTCTCATATTTCCAGAAGCATGGAAAATTCTCGAGTTGTCAGCATAGTTATCACTTAGTGATCCCACAGGTCAATGGTTTTCTCTGCTGACAGAGAGATGTTTCTAGAGAAAGAGGCCATGCATGCAGGGACCAAGAAAGCCCACACTCAACAGAAGTGTGTACATTCCTCATGCAGTCTCTTCTATACAGCTAGTGCCCAGATGCATATCATTGACTTACTCCATATATCCAAGCAATAGTCAAAAGTATGGCTTTTCCCACATTTTATATTCCTGACTCTGTCATATGACTGTAGTACAAGTTATCATGGTTTCTTGTCATATATTTATCTTCCTTACTCCATTCCAAACCTAAAGTGATCTTTTTGGAGCAAATTTAGATATGGCACTTTCCAATTAAAGCCTTTCACAAGTTTCTTGCAACTTTTTAAAGTAGACAGGTGCCAATCTGCTTCTGTCGAGCACTAGTCAGCGAGGGCTCATACCCCAGGCTCTGTTCTAGGCACTGGGCCCTGGCTTTTACACAACACGATGCCGCACATGATGCTCCCACTGTTTGCTGTGGTAGCATAATCCTACTGCTTCTTTCCTTCATTTATTCCCCGTTCTTCAGTGAGTCTGTGTGGAATCCCTAAGCTACCAAAAACTACCTCTGCCCATGTTATATATGTGGTTCTCCATAACCTTTTCATAATGCTTTTCAATGATTGCCTGAATGCACTTATTTGAACACTATCTTTATTTTGTTCTTTCCCATGATGAGATGGCTCATTCAAATACCTGACAATGTCTGGTACAGTTAGGTGCACACCTCATCTTAATTTAATGAAGAAAAGTAAATGCGTATGTGAATAGACATACATACATGAATACATGAATGAAAGGATGATATTAGGATTTCTCCCCTCCTAAAATAGTTTCTAGTGCCTTAGAGAATTCGAAGGCATCTTGTGGCTTAAAGATAACTGAAAGATGTTGCCTTCTTCCTACCTGGCATCTCAACCTACATGTGCCTGAAAGTGCTACTTGAGCCGCTTGATGCTGCCAAAGCCAGGGAAAGTGTGACACTTGCAGGTTGGCCATGCCCATCTCCCAGACCAATATATAAAGCTGTCAAATAATGAGCATCTTGTCCATTCTAGCTCAGGTGGAATAGCAGCAAATGAATAAGTGCATCTAATTTTTACAGGAAATAATTTATCATAGAAGAGTTTTGACTGAGAGGTTAGAAAGCATTGTCCTTAAAATGAGGATTATAAAAAGCATTTCTTTTTCCTTTTGAAGATTAAAATGAAATAAGGTATATGATGTGTTTTTTTTCTAGTAGTGGGGCAAATGAAAGAATCAGTAATTCTTCCCATCTGCACCTTTCCAAGCCAATGCGTGTACCAAAACTGAAGACATTGCACACCTAATAACAATTTGTAATTGTTTCCATATTTGCTGGCAACTCTAATGTGATAAATAGATTCACTAACTTTGTCATTGTGTTTCTCTCTCCCAGCACTACATGTAACATCACGGGAAATTATTAGCCACAAGGCTGCAATGCTGGTACCCCATGTCGGAGCACTTGGTTCAGTCCTGGTATTCCACTTCCTATCCAGCTCCCTGCAACACCTTGGACAAACAGCTGGGGACACTCCGCATGCTTTGACTTCTTCCAGCTGTGGGGGAGATCGCGATAGGTTTCCAGGTTCCTGACTTTGGTCTGTCTTAGTCGCTGTTCTTGTGGCCATTTAGGTGAATGAGCCAGTAGTGGCAGATTTCTCTGTTTCTCTTCTCTATTGCTCTGCATTTCAAATTAATAAACAAAAATTTAAACCAGAAATTATTTTTAATTGGATCGTGACATCATAGGTCATTTTGTGTGATGGGACACATGGGAAATATACCAGTTGAAATGTGATGTTGGTCATTTCCAGAATTGGTGTATGTACAAAACTGTCCATATCTCTCCCTGTCACTGTGTAAGGAAGTTTTACTTGCTAGCTGGTAACTATCCACACCCACCCATGGCAAGTACAGCCAAGTGAGCAGAAAAGCAAGAGAATATGGCTCAGTGTTTCACTGTACCTAGAAATCAAAGCATGCCTGAGGTTTTGTAGTAAGCTTTTATATGTATGCTTTTGGATGTCTTTCTGAACAGCCTCTTGATTTGAAAAATGCCTGCTAGAATCAAATGTGGTGGGTGTATATGTGGGGGGCTGTATTTGCACAGACTGAGTAAAATAAGAAGCTATATTTTTCCCTTTCAAGTACAAGCTAAAGGCAGAAAAGAAATACACCATAGTGGTTTTCTTCCCCCAAATATGTGTGTAGCTTTTGTGATTTTTTTGAGTTCCTGCCTAATTTCTTAGTTTGGGTAAAACTAAAACTGACTTTACTCATTTATATGCTTTAAAATGTACAGAAATGGTAAGTTAATTAAAGTTCAAGTGCATTAGATATAAGAGAATAAGAACTAGAAAAAGTTTGAGTCAGCAAACTATTTTATTGTCATATTTAAATCTTATTACTAAAAATTCCAAATGCAGCCCCTTATTTTTAATTTTAGGGATTTCTAAATACATTTAAAATTGTTTCTAAACATAAGACTACAGATGAATTATCCTTAACACTACTCATTGGAAGTTACAATATTTAGTGCCATTTTCTTATGAGTAAAGTTACTTGACTATACTTTTGCCAACAAAGGATGGCTTATGAAAACAGTACTAGTTTAGTAAAGAGCCTAACAAATGCTTGTATAGGAAAATTTGTAGAGTTTTCCTTTTTCTAAATAAATTTGAACTCTGAACCTACATAGCATCTTCAGGAAGTGGTTAGTATTACGTGTATTTGGTGGCAGTGGTTGTGGGAGGGTGGTTACTTTTAGACTTACAGGACATTACAGATGAAATATGAATAGTCATTCTTAAATATTTTTGACGGAAAATGTCAGATAAACAGATCTTAAATAAATACAATCTTTCCACTTAAGAGCTATTTTTATGCATTTCAAGTCTCAACAAGCATGGTATTTTTAAACTAGGAAGCTGGAAAAAAAACATTTTTATTTTTAAATTGCCCTTTGTGGATTTATTTTCCTCCTAGATGCTCCTTTTGGGAGCATCAAGGTTTTCTAAGTGTTTCTGAAGTTTATAGAGAACAGAAGACGGAAGAGAGGTCTAGTGTGGAGAACGGGCCAATATCGTACACGGAATACATCATTTACATCCACAAATACACTCTGATCTTGAGATTTACAGTTACAGTATAATATCATGTGTGAGTGGAAACCAACAAAAAATTGAGAACTTTGGGTGCCCAGAACTCAATAGTTTACTTCCATCAAATATTTTATATTCACAGTATTTTACATAGGAGTCTAAGAGAGAAATAGATGGAAAAAAATAGATTCAAGAATAATTTTGCAAAATTAACACTGGAGCTCACTGTCACCAATGATTTATCTTGATTTGGAATGTAGGATTATTTATACGGAAGTTTTAGAATATGCTTTATATAGGAGTTTTACTAGGTGAGTATATGACAAAACTCAGAACAAAGTACTGTCATCAGTGAATTGGTTTCATTTAGAGTTTATGATAAATTTTTCAAGAGCTTCTTGAGATGACTTCAGACCTGAGTCAAAGATTTCTTTTTATTTAAAAGTAGAGTTACAGAGGTAGGAAGGGGGCCTGGGAGAAAGAGGTTTTCTACCATCTACCCATTGATCCAGTCCCCAAAAGATCCCAATAGCCAGGTTCTAGGCCAGGCCAAAATCAGGAACCCAGAAGCTTCCTCTGGATCTCCTACGAGTGTGTGGGGTTTCAAGTACTATCCTCTGCTGCTTTCCCAGGTACGTTGGCAGGGAGATGAATTGAAAGGAAAACAGACAGAACTCACACTCCACGAGAAAGACCTGTGCTGCAGAAAGAGGCTTAATGGCTTAATGCTCCATGTCATAGCACTGGCACCTGCAGTCTTAACAAAGCATTCACAAAAATGCTTCAGGTAAAGCACTATTTCTGATTTACAAAGCTGTAGCCATTCAGACAGGCATGTATGGTGCAGTGGGATAGCTGCCACGTTGGTGTCTACATCCCACAGGTGAGTGCCACATTTGGTCTCTAGCTACCAGACACTCTTGATACAACTTTCTGCTAGTGTACCTGGGTGTTGGACATGGTCCAAATGATTCCTGCCTCTTGGGAGGTGTGGCTGCTGGATTGTCCTGAAGCAGCCCTGGCTGTTGTGTGTATTTGGTGTGTGAGCCAGTGGGTATTAGATTCTCTTTTTTTCTTTCTGCCATTCTCTTTCTCACATTGCTCTCCCTCTCTATGTGTCATAATATTTTCTAAACTTAGAAAGAAAAAAAAAAGGAGGGGAACTGGTTCTTCAATTGGGTGCTGGCTTGTTTCCCTCCTCGTGGCCTGGGAAAGCAGTAGAGGCTGGGCCAAAGCCTTGGAACTCTGTATCCATATATGGGAGACCCGGTACGGAAGAAGCTCCTGCCTCCTGGCTTCGTATCTGCTCAGCACCAGTCACTTGGGGAGTGAACCAACAGATGTAAAATCTTTCTCTCTGTATCTGCTTCTCTGTGTAGATTGAACTTTCTAAGAAAAAGAAATAAATCTTAAAATATTTTCATTTCTTCCAAATAGTTTCTTTTCTCTTGTCGAATTCACTGCTGGTTCATGGATTACACAGTGACATCATTTTAACCAAGAGGCTTTTGTGTTTTCTTTTCTCATTTCTTCACCCATGCGTTGATTATTCAGTGGTGCATGTTTTGACTCCATGGTACTGTAAATTTTTTGTTTTAATTTTATACCTGTTGTTGACTTTGTTTTGTGGCTTGTCATTTAAGGGAATGTATAATGATGGTGTGATACATCATATTATAATATCATATTCAGATGTGATTATACAATGCAGCTTGCATCTCTTCCTACATCAAAGATGGATTCCCAGTGAAACTGTTGGACATATCTAGACAATGGGAACCTGCACTGTCTGACATTGTTAGTGCCAGCAATGTCAGGAAAATAACAGACTATAGGACTTATGACTGCTTATAAAGGACTATATTTTTGTACTAAAATGGGAAAAATCAGACAGAGGTGAAAATTTGGGGAGAGGGTAGGGAAATCCCAGACCCTAGGGAATGGTACCATAAAATTCAAAATAAAAAAAAAAAAACTCAAAACAATCTTAAGAAAGTTAGAGTTATAAGCTTACGTAAAAACAAATTAAAACAGTTCAGATTCTAGATATTATTCAAAAATATGGTGTCATTATATCAAGCAAGGGTGGGGCTCATCCTGCCTGAGGACCATATAAGGCCCATGATTTCATGTGGTCTGGCCCTGCCAAAATAACTAGAGGCAGGATTCAAAATTCAATACATTTTTAACTGGCTGATTTTTTAGTTGATGATTTTTTATGACCCATGAATGTTATAAATACTCAAATGTTCCTTGACAAAAAAAGGTTATCTATTTATGATCATAAATGCTTAAAGAATTTCTAAACATAGGATTAATATTCTACAAAAATGGTTAATATCCTGTGTTTTGCTAGTATAAGATCTGAGGTATTTATTGTTTCCCGGTAACATCATTTCAAAGAATGACAGTGAGCAGGCTAAAGTCTGCTAATTTTCAGTAGTCCAACCGCTATCTAATAGGTTCCAAGTTATTTTCCAGACGCTACGGATTGAACAATGGATACAGAAGGAAAAAAAAAATATTGGCTTGATGTTGCTGCTTACATTCTCATGGAGAGAGGTAAGTAATAAAACAAAACTGAGGAAAACAGAAAACATTTCAGTTTGTTATGTAGTTAATGAAATAGTGACAACTATGTGTGATGAACCAGGAGTGTTCCAGAAGGATGTAGGCTATTTTCAGAGTGAACTTGGGATCAGCTGGAAATTTTTAGGTGGGTATTGGGGGTATTGGATTGATGTTTCATGTCACAGATGGAAGAGATTAAATGAAGACCAATTCAAAGAAAGTTGATTACTAGATATTTGGTATAATAGAGATAAAGTTCTCAACGCACATTCTCATATTTGGGATGTTGATATTTACTGATTTAGGATACATTAACTAAGAGCCTGAGACCAAGTTGAAATTAAGACAAAAAGTATCCCTGTCCAATTTCCCTATCAGTGTGAAAGCTGAGAGATTGCCTAATGGACTGTAATGGGCTGAACTGTCTTCTACCAAGATTCATATGTTGAAATCCTAATCTCATATTTAACATGAATAGATGGTCTTTAAAGAAGGAATTAGGTTTAACTGCAGTTCAGAAGGAAAACTGAAAACACAGCATGATGACAATCGGCTACAAAACTGAGTTCTCAGAATGGAACAGCCCTGTCCACATTGTGTCTTAGACTTCCAGCATCCTTAAAGCAAGTACAGCAGATTCCTCTTGTTTAAGCCTTTCTGTTGTATTTGTTACAGAACCCCTAGAAGACCAGCACAGAAATTAAACTTAAAATAGTACAAAAGCTAGTTTAAAATTCTGAAAACGAGTAACAACAGGCAGAATTTGGAAAACAACACAAGCATAGATGAAAGGAACAGGTCAGTGAGTTTCTCACCTGTACATCTATAGGTGGCTAGCAAAGTGCCTTGGTTTGAGCCCCAGGTTTTTTTATTTTTTAAGATTCATATTTTTTTTTGAAAGACAGATATACAGAAAGGAGAGACAGAGAGGAAGCTCTCCCGTCCACTGATTCACTCTCCCACTGATTCACTCTCCAAGTGGCCACAGTGGCAGTGCTGAGTTGATCCAAAGCCAATATCCTCTTCCAAGGTCTTGCATGCAGGTGCAGGCTTTGGGCCATCCTCAAATGCTTTCCCAAATCACAAGAGGGAGCTGGAGGGGAAGTGGGGTCTCCAGGATATGAACTGTTGCCCATATGGGAGCCCAGCACGTGCAATATGAGTAACTTAGCCACTGGGCTACTACACTGGGTCCTAAGTCCCAGTTTGCTTTCACTTCTAGGTTCCTGCTAATGCGTATGATGGGGAGGCAGCAAGTGATGGCTCATCCACGTCCTTATCCTCCCGACTCCTGCACATGTGGGGCATGAGCAAGGAGAAAACATGAAGGTTATGCTACATGGTGAATGGGAGTCAAGGTAGTAGGTGGAATTAAGGCGGCTAAGCTGCTAACATTACAGTCAGAGAATTATACTGGATTATATAAGGAATTATATCTGGAGTTTCTGACAGGAAGCATAAAGGTTGGAAAAGAGAAGTGCAAGAGGAGGCCAGCGACACTTTGCTGGAAAGACGGAAGGTGCTGTTCCCGGCGTCAAAGATGGAGAAGGATGATCATGTTCCGATAAGGGAAAGGAACCTTGCATAGAAGGCGGAAAAGCAAGGGAATTGTTTCTGTGCTGTGCTTGCAGAAGACATGCAGCCCTCATAACTTCGCACTGGCTCAGTGAGCCTTGTGCCATGCACACTGAAGGTGCAAGCTGTTTTGACCCACTGGGTGAACATTTGTGCAGTATCCCAAGAAAAGATTTAAAGGTATACATTGCAATTCTTAACACACATTGCAGCAACCATTAACACACATTGCAGAAAAAGTAGAGCTTTACGCTGTGGTCCCAGAAGAGGTATCAGACCAATGCCATTTCTAGCAGTGAGAATCCTGAGCCTGCCTTTTGCTTTGGATATCAGAAGCTTAGGAATCGATGCTTTGTGCTTTTTGCTTTCTGTCAGGATTAGATTTTATATACAGAAATTAGTGTGTTGAATTTTTAATAAGAGCTGATTCAAAATTAAACTGTATTTCATTTTTCCATTAAATATTTTATATAAAGGTAGTTATGGTACACTGTTTATAAGCTTAAAAATAGGGAAAAATTCAGTAATTATAAATAATAATATAGCAGTTACACAGTGCCTCACATAACAGCAAACAAACATTAAGTATTGACAGAACTAACGTTCTGGACTTACAATGTTAGGTAAGCTTTACTCGAGAGTGGATTTACTATATATTTTTCATTTGAAAAAAAAATAGTTGTCGTATTGTTAATGAGAGTTTTACTTGAGCATACTCTAAAATTAATTCATTTTCAAATTTTTACAGATACATATTTAATAACTTATACAACTCAGGACATTTATTCAACTAAATAATCATTGGAGTCTAAATTTTAAACACATGGCCAAGTCAGTACTTTAGGCAGCAGACACATGGGCTATTACAAAAGGTTTGCTGTTGTTTGGCAAAATATTTATTATGAGTACTCAGAAAAATTTGAACAAAGGCTATTAAGAGACACAGTCCAGACAAAGACTGCCTCTTTTAACTTCACAGACTAAACAGCAAGCTTTCCAAAGGCCAAACTATGAATAGCGTTCTTTAATTTAAAAAAAGGGACCTCCCTCATTGATAATCCGTATCTTCCCCTTTTTAACTGCATATATGGAAAATGGTAATTCAATTCTAAATTAAAATAAAGTTGTGTTACTGGGCCCTTGCCATATTCATTTGGTTTATACATTGCTTGTACATTGTGCTTCAAAAGGCTTTACAAGATGTGTATTACAGCGTTCTCTATACAGAAGAGAAACTTGAAGTTGGGAAACTTTAATTTGTCAGAGTTATTTAGGAATGACTAGCAAAGTGTTTGAGAGCCAGGTTTGCCTTTCTCTATTTAGTGTTCTTCCTGTTAGTCGGCTGCTCTGCTTTGCCAGGCACATCAGCTGACTCAGCATTTATACTTTATGGTTTCATGTGACATAGTCACAGAGGGATATAAAAGGACACTATTGTATACGTAATTGTATGCCTCATTGTATACCTAATTAAATATATATTGACAAATACTACCATTTCAACTGGTTAAAAAAATCACATTGTTTATTTTCCAAACTAACTTATTTCCTAATTTAATCTATGTTTTCAATGGTTTTGCACATTAGAATTGTTTTTAAAGATTTTTTTTATTTTTATTGGACAGTCAGATATGCAGAGAGGAGGAGAGACAGAGAGGGAAAGATCTTCTGTCCCATGATTCACTCCCCAAGGGACTGTAACGGCTAGTACTGTGCCGATCCGAAGCCAGGAGTTAGGAGCTCTTCCAGGTCTCCCACGCAGGTGTAGGGACCCAAGGCTTTGGGCCGTCCTCAACTGCTTTTCCAGTCCACAAGCAGGGAGCTGGATGGAAAGCAGGGCTTCCGGGATTAGAACCAGCACCCATATGGGATCCCAGCGTGTTCAAGGAGAGGACTTTAGCTGCTAAGTCACCATGCCAGGCCCGGCACATTAGAAGTTTATAGAAAGATATGCATGCAATATCAAAATGAAAGCTCCTATGGGGCAGAAAGTTACTGAGCCGCAGATTTCATGGAGTGTCAAGAAATATCCTAAGATCCTGACAGTTACTCCATGGTAGTACATGGCAGTACATGGAGTGGATAAAACAAGGATAGAATCAAGCTATATAGTCAATAGCATGCCTTAGGCATGTTATTTTAAGTAAGATCATACTAGTCATGCTTAAACATGTATGACTATCTTCCACATATATAAAATAATATGAAATGATAATACAGCAGTAGAAAGGTTGTAATTTAAAAAGATTTTATTTCATTATTTTTTGCCATACTGGAAATCATACTCATAGAAGTGAGGTTTTTTTTGTTTACTTGAACCTTCATGATCAGGATTATTGGATGCATTACAAGTAAAAAAACACAGTTAGATGAAATAATATTTTGTAATATTTTGTTTTTCCCCAGGGGTCCTTTAACAGGTTTTCTGGTAAGGTCTAGATTTTCACATGAAATTTGAGAATATATGAATCATTTAACAATTTTTTCCTGCATTGCTATCCAGCAGGCTGAATTGATGGGGTAGAGGTTTAGCATAGCAGTTATGATGCTGCTTGGAATCCCTGATCCTGTATTAGTTTGTCCAGGTTCAGATCAAAGTTCCCTGTTGTATTCCAGCTTCTTGCTATTGCATAACCTGTGAGGTAGCAGGTGATGACTTAAGAACTTAGATTTTAACCAGACGAGTGGATGACAAAAGCTAAAAGCCTGAGTTTTGTAAGCATTTGGGCAGTGATCTAGCTGCTGTGTTTAAAATAAAACAAAAACAAACCAATTTTTTTTTTTGTTCTAAAGGCTGAACTGTTGGATACATGGAGATGTTAGCAGTAAGCAACATAAAATGTCCCTGAGAAATATCTGATGGCAAATTAACCAGAAAAGACTTTAAGCAATGATTTTAAAACAGGTTCAAAGAAGGAAAGCAAAAGCCAAGATATGGTGCATGAGCAAAATATAATGTCCATAAATAGTAAACCTAAAAAGTAACCAAAAACTTGTTTTGGAGTTGAAAATAACAAATATTAAAAAAATGCATTGGTGTGACTCAAAAGTAGCTTTTCATAGGCATCAAAAAGTTAAAGAACATCAATACAAATGAAGAAATGGGACTCATGGAAGTGAATAGTGATTAAAAGTCTCGTGAGATAACATGAAGGGGGCCAGCACTCACATTATAATAGTATACAAGAAGAAATAAAGGAACCAGGATTATCACAGAAAATGGAATTTGCCTTGCGACAGGCATCCCATATGTACACCAGTTTAAATCTCTGCTGCTCTACTTCTGATCCAGCTTCCTCCTAATGAGCCCAAAGAAAGGGAGGGAAGATCATTGGAAACCTACCACCCTTGTAGGAGATACAGATGAAGTTCTGTGCTCCAGGCTGTGGCCTGGCCCATCTCTGGCCTTTACAGCCATTTGGGGTATGAAAGAGCAGGTACATAACTTCTGTTTTTTTCCCTCTTTCTGAACTCTTCCTTTCCAGTGAATAAATAATTTTGAAAATCATAGATAGCGATGTGATAAATACATCCAACACAATTAGCATATGGCATACAGATATGTAGTAAGCATTTCAATTTATATAATTTTAAGAAATATTGAAAAACAAAAATACAAGCATCCACTGAAAAGCCCCTTGCAAGTACAAACTGATATCAGCTCAATGAAAATATTAACTTAGACATTCCTGAAGCAAATGGGAACGTCATGGAAAGAGACCACCTCAACCTTTTTTATTCCATTTGACAATGGAATTTGTAACCACAGCAACCAGGCAAGGAGAAAGAAATTAAAGCCATCAAAACGGTAAATAAGGAAGCACGGTTAGATAACATGGATCTCATACGTAGGAACTACTGAAAATGTCATACACACATGTTAAAACCAAAGAAATAGTTTAAAAAGCAGCAGGATAAAAAAGCCAACTCATCTTAATACACAAGCGACCAGGAATAGACAAAGCTTCCTTGAAGAATTAAAACAAAGATGGAGGAATCACAGTTTCAGTTTTCAACACATACTACAGGGCAGTGGAAATCAAGAGTCTGGTACTGGTACAGACGCAGAAAAGATAAATGGAACAGAATAGAAACCACAGAAGTGAGCCCACGCATGTACAGCCAATTAATCTTCCATAAAAGAAATGAATAACCCAAGGAAAAAGGTTAGTTTCTTAAACAAATGCTATTGGGACAATTGAATATGTGAAGTAAGAAATCAGATGCCAGCCTGTCAGCTGATATACAAAATCAGCTCTAAATGCATCAAGGACCAAAATCTACACCAAGAAAGACTCAAACCTTTAGAGGAAGTCAGGAAGCACTCTACAAAATATTGCATAGACCAAATCTTAATAAGTCACCAAAGACACAGTTAAAGCAAAATAAACAAATGGTATTGCAACTAAGAAACTTCTGTACAGCAAAGGAAATAATCAACAAAGCAAAAAGGCAATCAACAGAATTGGAGAAAATCTTTGTATACTACACAATACATAGGGGAGAAATAACCTAGATTTACAAAGAGTTTCAGAAACGCAACATTAGCCAAATACCCCTGTAAAAATGAATGAAGGGAATGAGCAGGCCTTTCTCAAAAGAACAAACTGAAATGACTAATAGACATATAAAACATGCTCAGGCTCCCTGTCTATTAGGGAAATGCAAAGAAAAACCACATTGAGGTTCCACCTAATTCCAATAACACTGGCCTATATTTGGAAACAATGCATGCTACTGTGGATGTGGGGAAAAAGGTACTCCTCTTCACAGCTGGAAGGAATGTAGGCTAGTACAGCCACTATGGAAATCAGTATGGAGAGTGGTCAGACAAATGAAAATTGATCTACAATATGACCCAGCTGTACCATTTCCAAGAATTCATCCAAATGAAATGAAGTCTGTATTTATAGCAGCACAATCCACATTTTGAAGACACGAAAACCACCCAGATGCCTGTCGAAAGAGGAATGGATAAAGAAACTTCAGTATAGCTACTCCGTGGATTACTACCCAGCTATTAAGAAGAACAGAGCTTTACTATTTGCAACAAAATGGTCCCAACTAAAAACCATTTTGCTTCACAAAATAGCCAGCCCTTAAAGGCTAAATATCCTATGCTGTCTCTGATATAGGGCAGCCTTCATATAAAATACAAAACAAATAGATATATATGTAACCAAGTATATACATATATTTTTATAGACGAATTCTATATTGGAAACTAGTACATTGGGAAGTGAAGATACATTGCAGTATGCACCTCCCAAATCCAAAGAGGACTCCTAAAGAACCTGTTCAATATAACTCGACAATTCTATACGGGATTTTCTACCATTATCTATACCTGAAATGCCGTGATACACTTAAAAGAATAGGCTTGTGACTTTTGCTGAAGGACACTACAATTGTAATAACATGGGGAGAATTTCTGGCAAGAGTAAAGGGGGAAAGGAGGAAGGAGAGGCCGAGAAACGTATCCCTGTACCGAAAAAGCTGAATCATGGAAAATAATAAACAACAGTCAAAATGCATTTAAAATAACAAAAGTCAACTCACAAAAATGCTTTTATTTCTATACACCAATGCTAATCAAGTCAAAGGAGAAATACTTTCAATTGCACAGAATCAAAGGTAACAATTTACTTAAAAATGAATTCATCCAAGGATTTTAGAATGTGTGGAATGAAAACCACACAATATTGTCAAGTGAAATTAGAGACATACATAAACAGGTTGTGAGGCTCATGAGTACCAAGATGCCAACACTACACAAAACAATCTACAGATTTAATAAAATTCCCATAAAACTTCCCGATGGCAATTTTCACAGAAATTGAAACTTTACCATAAAAGAAATCATATAAAATCTTAAGGCTTCATGACAGACTCATTAGTAAACACAGTTACATAACAGTAATAATTTCAAGTTATCCATAGCGCAGAAGGGTGACTAGAGTTTCCAATAATGTAATATAAAGAACTGGAAGAAAGAAGCTGGTAGGCTCCAAACATAAAAGCAAGGAAATGAAAGTGCTAACTACTGTATTTGATCAGTTTATTCTGTGCACATGTTGAAATTGTATAATGTGTCCTATAAAAGTGTACAGATTTTACACATTCATAAAAAATTTCCTGTATGACAGAACAATAATGAAAGTTCTACACTTGATCATCTGCTACAAAGTTGTGGAATTTGAAGCATATTTGTACTGACCTCATAATAGATACATTGATAAATAAAATGCAATATAGAGCCCCAAAATGAACACTGAGTATATACACAAATTGTTTCTAGCAAATTAATAATGAATATTAAATGAGAAAAGGAAAGACTATTCACAAATGATGCTGGGAAAACTGAATATTCACATGCAAAAGATTAAGATTGGACTCAGAGCATTCCCCAAATTAAGTTGAGCCTTAAGCACAAGCCCTAAATAAAACTTTTAAATGAAAACATAGGGCAAACTTCTGATTATGTTTTTGACATTGATTTTTGTATAGAAGACCAAAGTACATATGTCAGAAGAAAAAAACCCTCATATTTTCCTTGATGAAAAATAAAATATACATTAATAAATACTGTTGGGGTAAGTACTTGAAAAACAGTTAAGGCTGGGACTCCTGTATTCCATATGAGAGTATCTGGTTTGAGTCTTGGCTGCTCTGCTTCCAAGCCAGTTACCTGCTAATATATAACATGGGCAGCACAGCAGGTGATGACCCAAGCATTTGGGTGCCTGCCACACATGTAGGACATCTGAATTGAGTTCCAGTCTCCTGGGTTAGATTTAGCAGGGCTCTGGATTCTGAAGATAATTGGGTAATGATATTTATTTTTCTCTTTTTTCTTTCAAATCAAAAAACACCACAAAATTTGAAAATATTAAAAATAAAAGATCGGTGTATATATTTAAAAAAATATCAATGCCATAAATGGAAAATTCACAGATGGAATAAGTCATTTACAATTCATATTTCTGACAATGGATTAACAACTATAATATTCAAATAGAGAATACTTAAGTTTCAGCAATATAAAACTCCCAAACATGTGATTCAAAAAGAGAAAAGATTTGGACGATTCCTCCAAAGCAATAGAAATGTACAATAAAACATGTTCAGTGTCACTAATCATTAAGGAAATTCAAATCAAAATTATGAGATACAATCTCTTATTCATTAAAATGGCTACAATTAAAAATAATTAATAACAGGTGTTGGCATGGATATGGATAAATTAAAACTCTTCTACACTATGGGTGATGATGTAAAATATTATGATCATTGTGGAAAATAATATGGGACTCCCTCCAAAATTAAAACCAAATAAGATTGCCACATGATACATAATAGGTAACTGAAACCAGAATATTCAGGACATACTTGTACTCCCCCATACATGGTTACTAACAATAGCTAAAATTGAACCCAAGCCTTCTTCAGCAGAAGAATAGATGAGCAAGATATATTATATCCATACAATGTAATATTATTCAGCCTTAAATAGGAAAGAAATATTGGCAAATGCAACCACATAGATAAAACCTGAGGGAATTACAACAGACACAACAGAGACCATTAAAACAACAACAACAACTACATAACACCATACTCTAGGTTTTTACTAGATGAGATACTTAGAGTAGTTAACATTGTTTGAAAGTACAATGGAGGCTGTACATCATACAACCTGGAGGAGGATGGTCTCTTGAATTGGTAGCAAATATCAGTTTTGCAAGATGAAATGAATTCTGGAGATGGATGAGAGTGATGGCACCATAGTCATAAATGCTTTATGCTGCTGTACTTAAAACATGTTTAAAAAACATAGCAAATGGCCAATTAGAGAGCTTGCAACATGAGGAGACAGCTGGGAATTCCATGGAGACTTTTTGGTTTCAAGATAAGGCACTAAAATGAGAAAGGTCTTGTGTTTAGAAACCACAATGGGTCCCTAAACATGCAAAAATTTAGGTCCATGCTTTAAAATGCACCATACTGTTTTTATTTTGGGAGGTAGCTTGGAGTAGAGAAAGATTCTTTTATCATGCTTTATGAAGTATACAACATATAAATTTATACACACACATCACACATTTACTTCTGTTGGTGTAAAATGTCTCATAATAACATGGGCTTAAAGCTTTAATTGATTTCTTGCCATACTTTGATTTTTAATTTTCTTTTTAAATATTAATGGCATTTCTTCCATTTTGTCTCAAGTTAATTTCCAACAGGTTTATATATTGTCATATTTAATTTCTTTAGTCTTTACATAAGGCCTATAGAAATAATTCTACATTGTTTGTTTTCTAAAAGAATTAACAGAGAAAAACATCTTCCATTCACTGATTCACTCTCCAGATGTTCACCGTGGTCAGAGCTGAACCAATCCAAATTTAGGAGCCAGGAACTTCTTCCAGGCCTTCCATGTGGGTGCATCTTCCAAAGGGTTTGAGCCAGGTTCTACTGCTTTCCAAGGTCATAAGCATGGAGCTGGGTGGGAAGTGGAGCAGCTGGGACATGGATGGCTACTCATAATATGGGATCTTAGCACTTGGAGGTGGAGGATTAATCAGTTGAGTCATTGCACTGAGCCCTTACTTTTGCTTTTAATGAACTTATTTTCATTTTATTGGAAAGGAAGAGGGGAGGAGGAAGGAAAGAGGGGAGTGAGAGAGAGAGAGACTCTTCTGTCCATTGGGTAACTCCAATATACCAACAACAGCAGTAGAGCTAAAATAAGGAACGTGGAACTCAGTATGGATTTCCCATTTTGGTGGTAAAAGCCCAAGCATTGGAGCTATCGTCTGCTTCCCACAAGGCTTTAACAGAAAGCTGGATCAGACTCAAAGTACATGGGGCCAGAATCAAAACACTCCAACAAGTATTGTGTGCATTGAATGTAGCAACTTAACCACTGTTTTAAACACCCACCCTGATGAGTTATAATTTAATTTTCAAAAGTCTTAACACATTTGCATACTCTCACATGTATTGCTTTTATGTTTTTTTAAGCAGCTCTATGTGTGGTAGCTTTTCATACTATTATTAAATGTTTTGCTATAGCATATTTATTTATGAGAGAGAGAGAGATCAATTTGCTGGTTGCTGGTTCACCAGGACTAGGTAAAGCCAAACCAGGATCCAGGAACACCAACTGGGTTTCCCAGCTGGCTAGAAGAGCTCAAGGACTTAAGCCATCTTATGTTGCTTCCCCAAGCACATTAGTAAGGAGTTTGATTGGAAGTGGAACAGTCAATACTCAAATTGGAATTTATGTGGGTGCCTGAGTTCTGGAAGATGTCTTAACCCACTGGGTTACAATGCTGATGTCTACATTCAGTTTTAAATGCAAGTAACTTGCATTTATGTTTATGTCTAAATATTTTAAAACTTGTCAGAACTTCTTCAAAATATTACAAAAAGTCACTGTATTCAATTGTTAAACTTCATTCAATATTCATGAATAAGTCTTCAGGTCTTTGCAAGAGTTTTATTTTAATTTTCCCACCTTTAAAGGTTTATTTATTTATTTTGAAAGTCAGCATTACAGAAAGAAAGAGGCAGTGAGAGATCTTAATCTATTGTTTAATTTCCCAGATGACTGTGACAGCTACAACCGGACAAAGCTGAGGCCAAGTGTTAGGAGCTTCAACCAGTTTTCCCAATGGGTGAACAGGACCCAGAATACTTGTGCCATTTCCTGCTGTTCTTTCCAGGCCATTATTTTGCAGTTCGTTGGAAGTAAAGCCACTCTGACATGAGCTGATGCCCATACAAGATGCCTTTACGGGATGCTAATCAGCTTCACAGGCTATACCACAACTCAGGTCCCTAATTTCTCACATTTGAATCTGATGTGCTTAGCAGGTTGCTGGGCCAATAACTGGTCCTTATATGCAACCGTACAGAGGCAGCAGCATGAGTCACTAGCAAATAAAGACAGTTACTAATTGTGAAAGATGAGACTTCACATTAATTATTAAAAGGAACAATTTCTGTCATAATTTCATAGGGGCCAATTAGCTAATGAGTGATTAAAACTTTAAACTCATGGTCTGAGAATCAAGAGTAATTGAAGTTCATTCTGAAATTCTAATTTACTAAGAAAGAACTAATTGTGTTCTATATACCTTGCTAAAAAGGAAATATCAAACAACTTGTTAGTTCAACCAAATGGTTTTTATCCCAACTAATCACATTATATATGAAAAAATGCTGGCACTTAAAATTGAGTTTTTTGAATATTATCATAACCAATTTTAGATCTCCTCATTTCCAATATCCCTGGATGGCAGATTTTCTTGCATATTCACTCATTGTTTTCCTGAAGTAGTGCACCCAGATCCTAAAATACTTACTCTACACCATCAGCACACAGAAACAGGTTAGTGGCTTCAGTCTCAAAAGTCGATGCTGTTTCTATGAGTATGTCCAGGGATACTGACTGTTCTTCCTTAACAAGACAAACTGCAAAATGAGAACTTTGTCTCTAGAGGGTCCACCAGGGCTGCATTAGCAACGAATAGTCCATGATAAAATAGATGTGGTAAAAAGAAATAAAACCAGGATGCACAAGGAAAGTTAGTAGATAGGAAAGATCAAAGTAAAGTATTTTGACATATTTACATCTTTTAATAGCTATTGCTACTTACAGCACCTTGACATTAATTAGTCAATTAAGGCTATTGTAAACAATAGTTTCAGCAACCTTTGATCAAATAAAAGTCAAATTGATTTTGTTCAGAAAGAATATAAAAAAATAGATCAATATTTCTAAAAGTTTGCTTAACTTCATATCAAGTTACTCTTGTTGAACTCTTTATTTGAAAGGCCAATGTACACAATGTTATTGTGCTTTTAATGTGTTTTCCCAAATATTATTTAGATTGGCACCTCCTTACTTCTAATCCCTTTGGAACTATCCACTTTATACCATCACCACAGATTTCTCATCCTTATGTATCCATAGAGCACTCAACAAAAACTGTATAGAATTCTTTGTTATTTTCTCAAATGATCACACCATAAAATTCCTAGGGAATGTCACAGAGGCATTGTATAAACAAGTTTTTTTTCTAACCAAGAAATGTCTCAAGTAACAATAATAATAAAAAATTAGTATCACATAAAGTAATTGCTTTTATGTCATAGAGTACTACTGCTGTAATTGATGAATATAGAAAAATAAAAGCCATACTTCTTGCCTTGAAGGAGTTTAACATCTTCTGGAGAGGAAGAAGGCAAAACAATTGAGTACAAAGTGGTAAATGCAAATTTTCCAAAGGTAGAAAACAGTTAATCCAGGCTGAGGAAGGAAACTTGTCTTGAAGACTGATTAGGATCAAGTTAACAATGCAGTGGTAACATACGGAGTGACAACATACTTAGATAGAGCACAGCATACAAGGGAAGACATCAGTTTTTCTTGAGTATGGAATGTAACACTGAAGCTGTGAGAGGTCCGCACAGACAGAAAGCTAATGTGCAGATATGACATAACCTGTTAAGGAAATTGTTCATTATTTTATAGGACACAGAATGGAAGGGATAGGCTAAAAATTTAATTATTTTTTCAAAGATTTATTTATCTTACTTGAATGTCAAAGTTACTAAAAAGATGGGAGAGACAGAGACAGATCTTCCATCGTCTGGATCATTCCACAAATGATTGTGATGGCCAAACCTGTGCCAGTCTGAAGCCAGAATTTAAGAACTTCCTCCAGGTCTTCTACATGGTTCTGGAACCCAAAGCCTTGCACTCTCTTCTGCTGATTCCCCAGGCCATTAGCAAGGAGTTGGATTGGAGTGGAGTAAGCGGGAATTGAACCAGCACCTGTATGGGATGCTGATACTGGAGGTGGAAGATTCGGTACCAACCTACCATGCTGTCCCCGGCAAATCTAGATTCACAATGAACAAAAACCAGACATAACCCAAATGTCCGCTGTTGGGTTAATGTATAAACAAGAGTGTTATGCTGCGACTCTCTAGCATAGAGGCCTCACTGTATCTGGCTTTCTACCAGGGCAATTCAGGACTCCTGCAGAGCTGAGAGGGAGCTCAGAGACTTCTACTGATGAAAGCCACAGAAGCCACTTCTGTTGCATCTTATTGGTCTGGCAAAGAGCAAAGGCGGGCTCTAATTCAAGGGTAACACGTTAGTAGTGTTCAGGTTATTAGAATCTCTCATTTACCCCATGAAGCTTTTGGAGACTATTAATATAAACTAGCAAAGGATAACTATCAGATTTGTAACATGAATAACTGGGGTCAATTTTATTTTAATACAGATCGTTTTTAAACTGCCGTACTTCATAGAGATAGACAGTGAGTTCATCTTTAAACCATGGGGGTTTGAGAAAATAATAAATTTGATATACTTGTGTATGCATTTATGTCATAAACATTAAAACACTTTGTAAATTCAAAGTTCCTAGGAGTGTCCATCCTAGGTTTTAGTAAGCTAGTTACCAGTTTTCCGGTCTTAGCTTCTGCCTACCCTGAATTCTGACCATTTGTTTAGAATCTACTATGTACTCCAAGCACTGATCCAGGCATTGGAACTACACTAATACTCATATAAAAAATAACTCTGATACAAGCAGACGAACATCATTTAGAAGCGACCAAACATAAGAAACTAAGCCGCTTAGGATTTGAGTGCTGACCATGGAGAGAATAAAACTGAAATATTAAAGGGAAATAATTGGGTACAACAGTGTAAGAGAGGACACAGCATTAATTAAATGAGTTTTTG
The DNA here is from genome assembly GCF_017591425.1 of Ochotona curzoniae. Classification (NCBI taxonomy): domain Eukaryota; kingdom Metazoa; phylum Chordata; class Mammalia; order Lagomorpha; family Ochotonidae; genus Ochotona; species Ochotona curzoniae. The sequence goes on along the minus strand of NW_024466502.1, from coordinate 50,226,977 downwards.
GAGATTTTCATTGAGATGATATGAGGCCTAATATAACACTGGGCAGAGAAAAAAAGAGCAAACGTTGTGTGGCAAGAGAGAAAGCACACACAAGGAGCCCTCCTGCTCCCTGCGCATATCTGTCCCTCTGTGTCGGCAGTGGCCATTCTAGCCCACGATGCCTTTCGCTAACTTCTTTGCACAGGTGATGTCTCATTTCCACTGAAACTCAATCAAGGGGCTCTCCTTGTCAGGAAGGCTCCCATTAAAGTTTCAGGCAAAGTTATGATCTGTTTTAATAGGCCTTGAGAGAGTAGTTCTTGGAAATTTCATTTGTAGGAACAAAAATCCCAGATTTAGGAAATTTTTGGAGGAAAGCCAAGCTTGACTTAGGGCTTGCTATTTTCTCATTTTTGCTGTCCTCAATATTTGGCACAGAGCAGATGCCCTGTAGGCATTTGTGGAATTCCAGGGAAAGATGGCATCTCTTTGTCTATAGGGCAGCTCTCAGCCAAAGCTCCGAATGCCCTCCACCAGCTTCCTGCTGGACTTGCTAACAGCTGCCTACGAGATTCCTGTCTCGACCCCAGCGATGAAATAGGGGAAGGAGAGTGAGAGAGGTACTTGGGATACTTGTTCCATTGCTGCCTAGGAAAATCACCCCTCTTAAAGACTACTATGGAGGGGAAAAGAAATGTGTATATGATTTAAGATGGAATACGTGCTATGGGACAGGAAAAGCAGGCTTTCACAGACATGCAAGGGGGAAGGCCCAGAGGGAACCACGGAGCAAGAACCTCGCTTCACTCTTCCTGCGGCCGCCGAGTTGCCTGCTACCTGCAGATGGACCGCGTGCAGTACAAAGAATAAACACATAATCCTGTGTGATGGCTTTCCCGTTCTGTACCACAGAGAAGCCATCTGTAAACACACAGCTTTAGAGTCACGAATCGCCAAACTTCAGGACAGGATCTTTCTGGACAGGATCTTTCTGATTCCAAGAACTCAAACATAATCAGCCTCTGTTTAGAAAAACTGTGAGTATACCTAATATGGTCACAGGAAAATGAAAATGAGGGAAGAGTTTAAACATTGTTCATGACATATATAATTTATAAGAAGATTCAAAGTCATCAAAAGTTTCGTGAGCACTATAATTTTTTTGCTTCATGAATTTCTTTAGAGGCAATCTATTGAACTTTTGTGTTTCTCCAGAGGGGGGAAAAAAGATTGGAATAGAGTGATAGTTCCACAAATTCAAAATTCTGTAATTTCAAATTTTCTTTAGAGATAGATGCCAGAGAAAATCTGGGTCAGTATACAATAGCCTAAAAGAAAATAGTTCTCAAGTTTAACTGTGAGCTTTTCTGGAACAAAAAAAAAAAAAATGGTTCATCACTGAGAAACTAAATGGTCATTTCTGAACAACAGACCTTGGCTGACCCGATAATAATCCCTGGCCAATCAATCATCTTACGCAGATAGAACAGTCTTACAGAAAAGCAACTCAGTTGAGGATAGAGGGAAGATATCTAACACACAATGGAATTTTCCAGGTATTAGCATCAGACCAACATTTTCATTTGATATCCACGACAAATGAAAGCATCTTTACAGAGTCACTCATTCTGAATGATGGTGTATACATTTTATCAGGTGAATAGAAAATCAGATGAAAATAAGTTGCTCAATCATCTTAATATTTAATTTTCCATAAAATGAAAGCTATGTTTTATATTTCACTGTGACATTACACTTTCTGAACCATACATATGTCACTTTTTAATTAGTGCCATTTATAGAGAGAAATGTATGCAATTGTCCAATTTCAAATTTAAGTATGAAAGATTAAAAAAAATACACTTTCAGATGTGAATTAAGATATTCCACTTTATTTGCTGTTAGAAAAAAAAGAAACCCCTCCTACAGATTGAATTCCAAGCTCTAGAAACCTGGTGTTAAATGCCTAATGACCTGTCACAGTTCTGTCTGCAGCTGACAATCCCGAACAGGCATTTGCTTCTCCCATCCTATAGTGTCAGGCACTGCACTACTTCGTTCTTAGGAGGGGACTGAGTTGAAGCATCAAGGACTCTGTGAGCCATGTTGCCTTTGCCTAGCAACAGCAGGTGTGTGCATTTCTGAGAAAAGAAAGACCTAAAACTACAACGAATTGGTTGGTGAGTGTGCACTACAAAACAGGAGAGAAAAAGTGAGAGAATGCTGCTTTATATCACCTTTCCTAGTACTATTCTTATTTCCATCACTCATTATAGTATTATGTATTAAAAACCTATCATATGCTTAGTATTTCAAGGTGTGGCAATGTGACAGTAGGTCCTGATGTAAATGAAGCAGTCAGGTTCAAGCAACACATAAAATCAATATCTAAAATTTGTTTAACCAGTGAATGGATAATCTCTTTTCCCTAACTCTTTCAAACAAATCATTAAACAAATCTTCAAACACAGTAGAGTGAGGACATATCAAAATCAAGTGTGTAGTGTAGGATGTGATTTGCTTTTGAAAACCTATAACTACAAGAGAATTTGGACAGCCTTAAGGCTGGGATAAAATGTATACATTATACAGGATGTGTACTTTAATGGTTCAAAGACCTTAATATGCTAATCTATTATAAGAATAATAAATTTCTTTTGACTTGGAAAACAGCAATTTAATCCACAAAGCACTTGTGACTATGTATAACAAATAACAAAATGGGAAATGATATAACTGAACCGGGGTAGTGCAGCAAGTTAAGTTGCCACTTGGGAAGCCAGATTCCTGTATCAGAGCGTGGGTTCCTTGCTTGGCAGCTCCACTTCCAATGCAGTTCCCTAGTTCTGCGCTTCAGGAGCCAGCGGATAATGGCCCAAGAGTTTGGGAACCTGCCACCTGTACAGAAGGGCCAGATTCAGTTTTCTGGCTTAGTCCTGACCCAATCCTAGATGTTGTGGTTTGGGATGTGAACTAGTGGGTGAAAAAAAAAATCTGTGTTCCCCTTTTCAGATAAATCTGAAAAGAATAACTGACAGTTTCTTTTTTAATGTGTGAGATTGAGATGCATGATAATCGCAGGATTAACTGCTAGGCCAACTTCCTGCCAGAGTATGTGTTCCTTTTGAAAGCTCCCCAGGTGACTTTGATAATAAACCACATTTAGCAGGTCCGCCTTCTCTGCTTGCAAAAATCAAGGAAATCTACAACTTCAACTCACAAACCAAATCTTTACAATTTTAAGGACAGCACAGTATAATCAGTTGAACAATTTAAGGCAGAAAAAGAAGTTGTCAGTATTCTGAGGGTCAGTCTGAGGCAGTAATGTGTAGCTCATAAACCTTCCCGCTGACTCTGAATCTATTAGAGAAAAACCTGTTTTCCTACTGAACAGACAGAACAGAGGTCGTTGTGTGTCGTTGTGTCATTGTGTGACTGCTGAGCACAAATGCTTGCTGCTGTTTCTGTTGTTTTATGAGTGTTTCTGTTCTCTTGAAGACTCAACTATGAGAGTGATGGTGGATGACAGGAAAGATACAATTAAATATTTTATTGGCATCTATGTAAGTGCACTGAGGTATCTCAATGGTGCAGAGAAGATGGGTATTGTGGTACTAGATGCAAAACTCCCGGCGTCCTATTGATTTTGACTATAATAAATTGCCTAGGACTTGAGACTTTTCAGTGCTCTAATTACCTAAATGTTGTCCTCAGATTTTCTTTTGTATGCAAACAAGCACACGGAAAAAAAAAATACCAAAGGAAAAGGTGAGTCTAGAGACAGAATCTACAATTGGAGTCAAATAATGTCTAAACAGATGTCAACACGAAAAGTCAGTAGAGCTAAGTTGCTGTCATAGGAAACTGAGAGCGATAATTAATCTTGGGGAGGGATTACGAGAATGGTTTCAAGACAAAACTATTATTTTAGGAGACATTTGAAAATGTTTCAAAATGAGACAAAAGGATGACTACTAAGGTAAATTATATCAAAATGGTACCAATAATGTAATGTGTGCTATATAAATAAAGCAAACTCTATCAGAGCTATTGCGGTCACTTGTGGAGTGAATCATTGGATGGTTGATCTTCCTCTCTGTCTCTCCTTCTTGCTGTATATGTGACTTTGCCATAAAAATAAATAATAAAATATTATCAAAAAAAAAGAGTGACTTTATTCCATAGGTGTTGGCTTCCAGTTTGCATTAAGAGACTAATCCCTCATCCTAGAATGATAATTCTTTCCGCTTCAATCCAGCTCCTTGATAATGTGCTTTGGAAAATGGAGGTAAACAGCCCAATTCTTGGGCCCCTGTAGCCACGTGGTAGACCTGGAAGAAGCTTCTGGGTCCTGGCTTTAGATTGGCTTAGTCCTGGCCAATGTGGCCCTTTGGGGAAAAAAAAATGGCAGATGAAAGATTCCCTCTCTCTCTCCCTCAATCTCTCCCTCTCTCTCTCTCGCTGTATCTCCTTCTTACTCTGTAATTCTGCTTTTCAAATAAATAAAATAATTTCTTTTAAAAAAGTACAATTCAATCAGGCAAAGAAATATGCAGGGATAAGAGATTCTGTAGCTTCTCTGTGTTTATTTTTGTTTTGTACTGAAAGCTTTCTATATGTCAATATGTTACAATGAATTCTAACATGTGACAGGACTTGGGAACCTTAAGAGTAAACTGAAAACCTTCCAAAGCATTAAAGATGCACCAGAGACAAAACTCGGGTTGTGTGGACCAAACCCAGGAAAACTTGTGTATTAGAAAGTTATTGCAAGTTATTCATGTTAAATTGAAGATTTCTTGCATAAATAATATTACTAGAAAACAATATTTATTTACATTTTTAATTATTTCATATTCTTTATTTCTTATTAATTCAAAAAACATTGAGTATGTTATTTTATTAACAGATACTAGAGGAGGAGAGACAGAGAGGAAGAACATCTTTCATCAATTGCTTTGCACCCCAAATGCCCATCACAGCCATGGCTACTCCAGGCCTTATTCAGGAGCCAAGAATTCAGTCAGGCTTTCCACTGGCTGGCAGGGGTACCTTGAGCCTTCACCTGGTGCCTCTCAGGATGAGGTTGGGTTATAAGCTGGTTATAAGCACTCAAACCGGAGCATTCTGACAGAGGATGTTTGTTTTCTGAGCAGTGGCATAATCACAATGTCATTTGCCTTTCCCGACTAGAAACTTTTTAAATCAAATATTTTGGACTGATTAATTTCTGAATATTCTACAGCATAAAAACCAAATAAATATTCATTGTTTCATGCTTGCTTTGAATTCTGTGTGCTGAACTGTGACAAAATGCTACTTTTGTTATCTGAATACACCTGTGTGCTTTAAAATACTATAGTAGGAAAAATGTTTTTTGCATGTCTAAAATGAATTATTGTATGAAAAAGAATATCTAACCTATAATATAGAAACAGGTTTGATCAAGCACAAGTTATGATTTCATAGAATGTATCAGTATAGCACCCTATGCATTACTTTTATAATGCAACCAGTTTTACAATTTTACTTTTCTGGAAGAAAATCATGAATATAAATTAAATATGCCCTTTAATAGTGAAGGAATGATATCTCAGAACAATTTTAAAGAATTTTTAAAAATTTTGTTCTCCATAAAAATATCCACTATTGGATGGGGCAAATGCAAATATAGTATCTAATTATTGTATCTTATTGTTCTATACAACGTGTCTGTAAGTCATCTTTCATCTTGGTGTTAGGGTGTTAGGTTTTCATAATCTTTGTGAACATCCCTTGGATATGCCGAGTTAAAGAATGAATAAATAAATAAAGTGTTTTACAATTATTTGCTGGGAAAATGAAACATAATGTAAGTGACATGTTAACTTTTCTGTGTTTTGGACAAGTCTGAATTTGTCAGAAATTGCAAAGAACTTTGCAGTTGCAGATGATCAAATAGCAGTGATGGTGTTCAAGAGCGGATGCTAAAGGAATTCACGAGCTTTTTGCTTCCTGACCCTTACAGATGCTCTCGTGACCAAAACCAAATGAGGCATGGTGTCAGGACCAAAATCAGTGTTCTCAAAGAATAAATCTGATTTGATCCAATGGCTACAAAGAGAGGAATTGACCAGCTAAATACAGCAGGCTGGCACAGTAATCTTTGATTTTGTGGACTGACATCCCAGGAATTTTGTTTTGTTCATCACTTGTAAGATGATAGCATCAACACCGAACATACACAAAAGGGAGAAAGGGTGGTCTTTGGTGGAAGGGGTTAAACTGCTTCTTAAGATGTCTGCACCCTTAATACGTTGAATGGAGTCCTGCCTCTGCTCCTGATTCAGCTTCCTGTATGTGCACCTGGCAGGCATCAAACAATGATCCTAGTAATTACACTCCTGCTACCAACATAAGAGAGTTTGATGGAGATTTTGGCTTCTGGCTCCGGCCTGATTCAGCCAGGGCTGTTGCAGGCATATGGGGAGTGTTCAAGGGAATGGAGTCTCTCTCTCTCACTCTCCAATTCTCTATCACTCTTTCTGTTTTTCAAATAGATTCATACATAGATAAGTGTTTAAAAAGACCAGAATTTCACACACACAAAATAAAACAATGAACTTAAAAGGAACATAATACAAGAAACTCATACTGATCATGCTAATGTCTAACATTTCTGTTGCCAAAGAAACTTAAGTGAAGTTCAGCCCAACAAGCTAGTGGACTTTTCTGTAGGACTGGGCAAATTCTGAAGTCTTTATCATTGTCTTATCGCATGTTATCAACTCCAATGCAATCAATGATATCATCTTTATATGTCATATTTTCAAAAATGATACTTAACCATGGGAGGCTTTTTCCATTATCTCAGAGTTCTAAATTTACCTTACAGTTGTACTTTAAAGTTATTCTAGTTCCTCTGTGATCCTAAGTCTCTGAGCCCTAAACATTGGAAACTTAAACAATGAGTTGATACTGTTGACAAAGACCTGAACCAGCATACGTATCATTTAGGAGTCATAGGAAATTCATGCAGGAACTTTTTCCTTCATTGTTAATATAAAAAATCCTTCCAACTAGTTTCAGGCTACCATGACAACTGATTAGGCTCAACCAGGAGAATACAGGAAATAAACTCAAGCTTGTTGAACCTTAATTATTTAATAACTAGCAGTAGATGGAGCAGTCAAAGCTAACACGAAATTACTAAGTCCAAGTTGAAAAGAAACTGAGGATATTTTCAAATCTAGAAGTCTCTTGTTCTCATTCCTTTAAAATCTTACGTCATTTCTCCCACTATGGTTCTGCAGTAAATAGTGACTGTCACCCAACACTGAGTAGACAATCAGCATATTCTAGAAAGAGTAGAAAGCAGAGAACTCATTCAAATAGTAATTGCCATGGAAACACAAAACAATCATGCTGCATGATACGTGTAAAGGTCTGAGGTTTTATTACTAAATTTTTTAAAGCTGTGAAAAGTTCTTGAGAAAATACTTCTCTGCCATCAACTTCTTCAGATTTTTGCTCATTAGGAACAAGACAGTAAACTAGAGATTAAAGATGAACACTTTCATTTGCTGTTGGACAAGAATTTTTCCTTACTAATAATTCGGAACAGTGTATTTTATTACTATAATACCTTTTAACTGACTGCAAGACCTTATGATTCACACATTACACATTTTCTATGAATGTATAAGGGAAAAGTTTCTAACATATATGTGCATATTTTAAATTATGCAACTATTAAATCCATTAGTAGATGAGATCATTGAAATTCAAGGAATTCTATACATGACCCTTTAAACATAAGACTTACAAATTGAAGAGCCAAAACTCTCAGCCTGGAAATTTCAAAACGCCCTAGTTTTCCATTGTACCACAAGTCAATGAGTACATTTTACTGCAGATGTCAAAAATCATTACCAGCTAGCAAACCTCTTTTTCTCCATTCTTCAGTGTGCTTCATAATTGCTAATCGTGCAAACAATGAACATCATCCTCTTGCAGTTAAATCGAAAATGCTCTAAAACCCAAAACTAATTTTGTGAGCAGCAGTTTGCTTCACTGTGATTAAATTCTCTGGCACTTTGATGAATGGAGTGTGGCAACACTTACCTCTTTCTGACGGTACTTAATAGCCAATTTTAGTCTTGCGAGATCATTTCCACTTTGTTCTTCTAGCAAACTATTGTCATCTCGGTAATTAAGAATTATCTCCAGTTCCCTGGAACTTCTTGTCTGATCCAGGAGGTCCTTAGCAAATTGTTTGCACTGCCGTGACAGTTCTTCATACTCTGATTTGAATTCATTCTCTACCTTACTCAGTTCTTGGAGCTCCCAACTCAGCTGGAAGGCTGTGAGAAAAGGATCTTCACTTGACAGCGCAATGAGAGAGGGACTGGCCAAGGCCTTGTAGATGTTGAGCCTGGAGCGTGAGTGACGGAGGCTGTCCACGTCCGAGCTGGACACACATTCCACACAGTTACAGCGAACCTCATGGGGTCGGGGTACCGAGACTCCTTTCTGAACCAAGAGTTTTATTATCTCATAATTATTTGTATGGGCTGCCAAGATAATTGGTGTAATGTCCGGTGTGAATTCAGAGAATTGCTTATCAAGGAGTATGGGAGGCACCTAAAATGAAAGCAGAATTGATGAATATTCATTCATTTGTTCAAGCACAGAAATTTCATGCAATGGACTCTGTTGAACAAAGTTCATAAGTCTTTTGTGAGGTTTCTCTTCTTTTTAGGTTTTCTTTGATCAGGAGAGATGAGACTTTTTCTCCTCTAAAAGCAGAGGAAAAAAAAAAAAAAGAAAAAAAAATCAGAAGATACCCCTGCCCCCAACATGCACACACTCACAACTTTCCAATATATGACACACTTTTCTTCCTTTAATCTGAGATGTGACATTTTATGGAATCTTAAAATAGATGGCTGTGGAACATATTTTTCTTGATAAAAACTTTTCCTGCTCCCTACTTATTTTCTTTCCCAGAGATGTTGACTCCCTAAATAACCAAGGAATACACTGGAAAATATTAAGAGCCTGTTTCAAACCCAATCTCTTCCTCTGCAGCAAAAGTCTTTGAGTTCCTTAACTCATTTCTTCTTTTGGTGTTTATTTGATGTTGGTGTGTTTCATTGTCTCCACTCTTGACATGCAGTCTAGTGATTAAAAGTGGCCAAGGAAATAAGAAGGCTTCTCTCATGATTTCTCTTTTCATCTGTCCTTTTCTGGCAGTTTTTCCACATGACAAAGACAGTTTTACTGCTAACACTGTTGTGCTATTAGAAATAAACAAACATTGAATCCAGTCGCCAGAGTGAATTCCCAATGAATCAGTTTGCCCGTATGTCCTGACATGATTTCCTTTGGTTTATACTCCAGGGATGACAAGTCTGAAAACAGTAATGGCTACCATTCAGTAATCATTTGCTAGGTACCTTAGCCCTCAACCTTCACTAGCCACATTGTACAGATGTGGTCTCTCCATGGGTTAGCAGTACATACAGTTAGAACCATGATCTGCCTTTCTGACCCCACACATGTGTATGTTGTGCTATTTCTGCTTGGCTTTATGAGTTGTAGTTTAATATTCCTCCCTGTTTGCACAAAGTCACAGAAGCATCTGTGAAAAATAAATGCTACATAAAGACAAGTTAGGCAGGTGTGGCAGGAAAAATGACTCCTTGCACGTTAAAATATACTGGTGGTAAAATGTAAATGACAACACAAAAGACTCATTAGGAGAGGAATCATGCAGAAAAAGAAGACAGAAAGACTACAACCAATTACACAGTTTTTAAGTAAGAATATAATTTTATATATGCTGATTATTTAGCTTTGCTTTTTAATTCACCCCAAAATACATATACTTATGCATTTTACAGAAAACATTATAGCAAAGAATAAAATGATCTCTTTAAGAGGATATTTGAAGATATATGCCAGCAATTTATAGTGAAGATACTATTGGATAGTTTTTAAAAATGTTGTTGGTAAGCACAGGAGTAGATTAGCTGTTGAGATAATACCATAAGCTTCAGCAGGGTCAATGTATACTACTTAAGCCATTCTCTTTCAGTTTAAAGGTAACACATTCATTTAAAAGTGATTATATATATTCATTTCAAAGTAAAAATTCCATTAGTCAAAACTGAAAACAAACTTGGCCAGACATTTAAGGAAAAGCAAACAATATTGGTTGTAATAATATATTTATTGTCTGCACTGTGGCACAGTGTGTTAAGCTGCTGACAACATGGAAGCATCTCATATGCACGGTGGTTGAAATAAGTTGATTGTATGTATGAAAAGACATAAGATGGGCCTGGTGCGGTAGCCTAGTGGCTAAAGTCCTTGCTTTGAGTGCGCCAGGATCCCATATGGACGCCAGTTCCAATCCCAGCAGCCCCGCTTCCCATCCACCTTCCTACTTATGGCCTGGGAAAGCAGTTGAGGATGGCCCAAAATCTTGGGTTCCTGCACCCACATGGGAGACCTGGAAGAAGTTCCTGGCTCCTGGCTTCAGATTGGCGCAGCACCGGCCGTTGCGCTCACTTGGGGACTGAATCATTGGACGGAAGATCATTCTCTCTGTCTCTCCTCCTCTCTGTATATCTGACTTTGCAATAAAAATAAATAAATCTTATTTTAAAAAGTCATAATATTCACTACTATTCTCAATTTGGTAACAATTATCAAGAAACACCAGTAGAACAAACAATATAGTCATAACTCCACCAAAACTGAGTAAAACAGAACTGCTAATTTTCACAATTTATATTTTTCATTATTTTGGAATTTTTATCCAAGGTCATATTAGACAGTAAATTAGCAGCAAAAATTTTAAGATACATCAGCCTTATAAAGGAGCAAAATTTGCCCTTTGCAGCCTTATGGTTGAACCTGGAGATATTACATTAAGTGAAATAAAGCAGACCAAGAAGCAGGAAGCTTACACACTGTGGAACTGCACCAGGTTCGTACAGAGGGGAAACTGGCTAAGAGGAGAGAGGTGGAGGGAGAGCAGACAACATATTGAGGATCATAACTAGATAGCAATGAGTTAAACAAAAGACGACATGAAGCAATTCGTCTCTGCTTGGCAGTTTGCATGGTCATATGTTTAGTAGTGCCAAGAAATTCTAAGTTAAAAACATTAACAAAGCTTAATATAATGACTATGGGCCCAGTACTGTAGCCTAGCAGCTAAAGTCCTTGCCTTGCAGACACTGGGATCTCATATGGGCACCGATTCCAATCGCAGGAACCCCATTTTCCATCCAGCTCCCTGCCTGTGACCTGGGAAAGCAGTTGAGGACGGCCCAAAATCTTGGGTTCCTGCACCTGCATGGGAGACTTGGAAGAGACTCTGGGCTCTTGGCTTCAGATTGGTACAGTTTCATCCATTGCGGCTGTTTGGGGAGTGAATCATTGGACAAAAGATCTTCCTCTCTGTCTCTCCTCCTCTCAGTATATCTGACTTTCCAATGAAAATAAAATAATAATTTTTTATAAAAGAAAAAAGTCTATGGAAAATATAATTTTTAAAATGTTTTAAAAATCTGTGCACAAAAACTCATATTGGTAGTGTAAGTTATAAACAAAATTGTATAGGAAAGATGTGTCTTTCATGTGCTGGTTCACTTCCTAGATGCTTGCAACAAATAGCTAGAGCTGGGCCAAAATGAAAGAAAACAGGAGCACCTGGGAACTGAATCTTGGTTTCCCACGGAGGTACAGAGGCTCCCCAGAGCGTGCCTTGGCAAGAAGCTGGAGTTGGGAACAGAGCTTGGACACAGCAAGTCTAATATGGAATGATGGGCATCCCAGATGGAGGTGTCACTGCTTTACCAAAAACCCACTTCCTTAATGCTTTTCAGCAGAAAAAAAAAAAAAAGTTTTGAACTAATTTTGGCACATCTTAAACTGATGCAATATCATGCCAAGGAATATCTGAATAATAAAGAACACTGAATATTTCATTTTCAATGGATGCTTCTGAAGTTTCATCTTGTCATGTTAGAGATTTATAACATGCTTATTTATAGAACATCTCTTTCCTTTGGATTATTTAAACACTGGATCAGAATCTACTTTATGTTAGAAATTGCTCGATACTTTGTTGTGTCTTAACTATTTATTTAATTAACAAAAGGTCTCTATAACAAAAGACCTCTACAGAACATACCTTCATATGAAATTACATTTTGCACTAAGATCCAGCATATGTTCTATATGCTCTAATCATTTGCATCAAACTTTCCATTCATATCTTTCTTATTTTTTTGTGTCCTCTCTCCCACTTATCCAAGTCAATTCCAAATTCAGAAGCCAGATCAAATAGCATAGTTTCCTACCATTTATTTCATAAAACTGAATTTCCATTAAGCTGCCTTTATGGAGAGCAGTCTGGGTGGTAAGGTATCACTTTGCGATCCACATGGAGAGAAAGCCTTCATTTTCTAAAAAATGTTAGCGAGAATAGTGAGGGCAAGAGTACATGCATAAAATCTGGTTTCCTGTTGCATTAAGGGCGCCTGTTATAAAATAGTTTTAATCCTTCCAGCCTTTGACTAAACATGCATTCAGTGCTAAGTATGTGAGACTTAATAGCAATCATTATTTTTACATTTGTGAAGGTAACATTCATTTTATATTGCATTTGCTACATCTTTGTGTAACAGCCTGTTCAAAGTCCACTGTGAATTAAAAACACCAGCAGAGAGGCACAGTATTGATTTGAAAAGATGTATGAGGCACACAATCAATACCATTCCATGAGAACTTGGTTCATACGTATCTTTTAGAAAAATATGATAAGCATTTGAGACAAATCTGCTAAACTGATACCAAAAAAAAAAAAAATGTGTATAGGACTGGGATCCAGTGATGACGAATCAACAGCTAACCCTTGCCCTCTTGACCTCAGCGGAGTTAGTTCTCAGTCATTTGGGGAGGTTGAGGATTACCATTCTCTTGCTTATAGTGACACAGAGACCCATGCAGCCTGATTCCACAGTCTAGATTCCTGATCAGTAGAGTAAATGCCTTCTGGCAAAGCAGCTTTGGCATCCTGGAAATAGGTGTCTAGAGTGAGAAAATCTGCAAGTTCTGCCTCAAACACTTTTAGTTATATGAAAATGACAAATCCAGTTAATTTCCCTATGATTTTACTTGTGCATTTTCAAAGGTAGACATTTATTCAAGAGATTTCTCACTATGGAATAAGAGATGCAGAAATGTATTTTGGTGGCTTTTCAAAGTAATCCCTGGTTGTGATGTTGACTAAATGTGAAAGCACATAAATCACTAAACATCAGGGAGATGTGTGTGTTCTGTGGCAATGGTAGGATTACAAGGAGACAGAGCAGACAATCGTCTTGTTCAATTTCATCAGAATCATTTGTCTCCTCTCCTATAAGCACAGGCCAGAATATAGCGCTCGACTTCTCTGAAAGGCAGAAAAGTAATTACTGGTAGGCCAATGTTGCTACCATAGATGTCAAAGGTCAGATGTGTAGTTTTGTGACTAACAATCCAAAACATTTGTCTCCTAAAATGACATGAGGGTCTTTATAATGCACTGCTCTAAAGATATCTTAAATAGTAACTAATAAATATTATTTTCATTTTGGATGAAGAGCTAGAAAAGTAATGTTTCAATTCCAACAGAGACATCAGAATCGAAAGGGTTCCTCTCTCATTTATCTCTTGAACACTTATATTTCTAAGGGATCAAAATAAAGCCCAGTATTCTCATTGTACAAACATGCATTCCTCACACAATATTGGCTATTTCCTTATTTCCTTGTGTTAATTATAATCTATATATGCTAATTTTTATTCTTCTGGTAATTCAGCAATGCATTTTAGTATCACTTGTATGTTAACCATTTGCTAGGGTTTGATGATAAAATGATGTACACATGATAAAACTTACATTTTCATTCATGAAGGGAGAGGAGAAACACACCCAATATGAAATAACATGTGTAAGAGTGAATCCATAAATGAGCGGATACAAAGTCTAGAAATCAGGGAGACAAATAGTGGGCTCTAGAAGCAAGAAGTAATTGCTGCCCTTCAGAGACTAGAAAGATACTTTTACTCCTGTAGGTCTGTTTGTGTAGAAGTCTGAGAAATGTGACATACCACATTAAGCTTCTGTGGAAGGTTCCCATGTTTCTAGAATGTGAAAAGCAAGAGCAGAGAACCTGAGTCACTAGAGTAGCTAGGGTCTCGATCACTTTCACAGGAGTAGTTTGTGCATGAAATGGGGTGGGGGGAGTAGCAAGTGAAGTGTTGCAGATGTGTTTGACATACATTATGAATTTCTCTCTTTTTCTTAGTGTGATAAAATGGCATTGGAATATTTCCAGCATCAGGATGACAATGAATGCCCACCTTTAGCAGGATGACTATGGCTGCTGTGTGGACAATGTCCTGAAGGAAACAGAAATCAGAAGCAGAGCACACCGATGGGCATTGCAGTTACCAAGAAGAGAAGCTCTCAATGGCTAAGACACATCGTAACGGAGAGTTTAATAAGGAGCCTAATAATAAGTATATTACAACAGCAAATCCAACGGATTGTGCTAATGTCTTAATATTGGTTATGAAATATAACATTAAAAAGATACTTCAAAAATGACTAAACATCCCAACCCGAACAGATGGAGCTGCAACTTGCTGAGAACTCTGGGAAGAGAGGTTTTAGGATGCAATGAAGATAAGGATATGGTTTTTGCATGTTAAATTTGAAATCTGGAGATATACTTGACAGTCATCAACATACAAATAGTATTTAAAGACATATGCCTGAATGTCACTAAGCAAGTGAGAAGTGAGTATAGATAGAAATAGTAGTTAGAAATTTGAACCTTCTGACATTTCAAAATTTGGAGGTTGAAATAATGAGGAACAACCAGTAAGGATGTTCAGAAACTAGACAGAAAAACGGGAGAAAAACCTAGAGTAAAATAGAAAAAAAAAAAAAAAAAAAGGACATCACCTGAGAAAAAAGCAAGAAGACATGTGGACTTGTACGTTTGAGGAATGATGAAAATCAAGTGCAGGAGCCAGCAAAAGTGGGAAATTATACATACACAGGAAGTGTGGGAGGATGTGGGACCCCCTAACTTTGTATTTGAAGTCAGCGGTCAGGCATTTACAGGCAAGCTAGTTAAAGCGGTTATATGTTTTTCTTTAATTCTCATGGTTTCCTGGGCAGAGGCACACAACACACAGAGATTAGACTAAAACAGAAACGGAATTTCACCAGGTGATACTACAAAACAAGAGAGGATGTGGCAGACACAGCTAAGTTGCTACTAATGGATGAATATATCCCATCCACGTAGGAGTAATGGCTTGAGTCCCAGCTGTAAATGGGAACCCTGCAGACAGAAGGCGGTGGCTCAAGGACTTAGGTACTTGCTGCCCACATGGGACACCTGAAGGGAATTTGGGTCTGCTGGCTTTGAACACAACCCTGGTTGCTATGAGCATTTGGGGAGTGAAAAAAATCAATGTAAAGTCTTTCTACTTCTCTCTGCCATAAATTCTGTGTCTATTAAATAAAGAAAGAGCTATAATATGAAATAAAAAATTTAAAAAGTCCTTGCCAGAGCTATTAGGCAAGAAAAAGAAACTAAAGGAATTCAAATTGGAAAAAAGAAACTGAAATTATCTCTATTTGCAGATGACACGATTCTCTACATAGGAGAATCAAAAGATTCAGTAAAAGGACTATTGGAACTCATAAGAGACTTTGGCAGGTATCAGGTTACAAAATTAATGAACACAAATCAATGGCACTAGTGTACATAACTAATTCCATGGCTGAGAAAGTAATTTTAAGTATAGTCCCATTTAAAATAACAGAGAGGAATCTTAAATATCTAGGAATTAAACTAATTAAATTTGTGGAAAACATCTATAATGAAAACTATACAACATTAAAAAAAACAGAGGAAGACATTGAAAAATAGAGAAACTTACCCTGTTCCTGGATCGGCAGGATCAACATCATCAAAATGACTATATTACCAAAAGCAATATGCAGATTCAACTCAATCCCAACCAAAATCTCAACAACATTCTTCTCAGAAACAGAAAAGAAGATACAAAAATTCATCTGGAAACACAAGAGGCCACAAATACTAAAGCTATCCTGAAGAGTAAAAATCAAGCCAGAGGAATCACAGTTCCAGATCTCAAGACATATTACAGAGCAGTGGTCATTAAAACAGTCTGGCACTGATACTGACACAGAGAAAAAGACTAATGGAACAGAATGGAAACCCTAGAAGGGAGCCTACACATTTATAGTCAACTAATCTTTGACAAAAAAAAATGAAAACAATCCATGGAAAACTCTGGTCTCTTCAACAAATGCTGTTGAATTAAGAAGCAAGACCCGCACCTGTCACATTATACAAAAATTAGCTCAAAATGATTCAAGGACCTAAATCAACCATGCACTGATTATTCAGTGGTTCACCTTTTCAACTCCATAGTGCTATGATTTGTTGTCATTGTTTTAACTTCGTACCTGTTGTTGACTTTGTTTCATGGCTTCTCATTTAAGGGAATGTACAGTAATGCCATAATAGAGACTATGATATTCAGATGTGAAGATATAATTCAATATGCATCTCTACTTCCAAATCAAAGATGGATTCCCAGTGAAACTGTTGGACATATCTAGGCAATGGGACGCTGGACTGTCTGACATTGTCTGTACTAGCAACATCGGGGCACACTTAAATAACAGACTGGTGGAATCATGACTGCTAATGAAGGACTATATTATTGTAATAATATGGGGAAAATCAGTTGGGGGTGGCAATTTGGGGGAGAGAGAATTTCATACCCAATGGAATTGTGCAATAAAATTCAAAGTAAAAAAATTAAAATGTAAGAAAAATTAATCTGTAAATAAGCATTCATGATGATGGCCTCTTGAACTTTAATCATGGAAGTGGCATCATGAGGTGTGAGACTTAAAAATAATTGAAAATAGTTGGTAGAAAAGATGAGAAAAGGGAAGTTCATAGTCTTAGAGATAGTTTCGTTAATAATAATGTTAATTTTGGGTATGGACACGGAAGTAGGTAGCTGACATAAGGGGAAGTTAAAGTCCAGGTATCACATGAGTGGCAAGAACTGTACCACTTGAGCAATCACTTGCTGCCTCCTTGGATGTAGAAACAGGACTCTAACATGGGATGTGGGCATCCCAGGTGGCTAAAACCACTGCACCAAATACCCATTCTAACGTTTTTAAAACGTCGTTGTAACGAGTGTGTCATATTCTGAATAAAACTCTAGAGTGATTAACTTAATCGCCACTTCCAGTTTTAGAGAGAGGTTTTCCATACATCATTTACTTTCCAAAATCCTGTAATACCTGGAACTGGACCAGGTTGAAGCCAACGCCTAGGTTTCCCATCACAAGCAAGGTCCCAACTACTGGAACCATCATCTGCGACAGCCCAACCCAAGCACTCCAATATAAGAGGTGGACATCACAAGTAGTGTTATAACTCCCATGCCAAATGTCCATCACTAGACTATACGTCAGTATCTCCTCCATTTCCATGCATAGCAGCATGACTGTAAATATGAGTAAATTTTTCTTTGGTTTTTCTTTCACTAAAGAGTGTTAAATTGCTTTTCTGAAAGATTACTTATTATGCATTATGTGTGTATGTGTGTGTGTGTGTGTGTGTGTGTGTGTGTGTAATGTAATCCTTCACCTACTTGGAAACAATGAAGTTCTCCCATGTGCATCCCAATGGATGCAACTGGAGGACAACATTTTAAACAGACATAGAAAGATGAATACTGTGTGCCTGCATTGGCAGTATATATACTAAAATTGGAACCATACAGACAAAATTAGCATGGTCCCCGCCCAAGAAAGACAAGAATTGAATGCTCTCTCTTGCATGTTAGTGCCAAAAAGAAAAAAGAAAAAAAACTACAAAGAAATACTTGTGTGTTTTAGTACTACGCATAGTTTTGTCAAATTTTTATACCTTTGTCAAACCAATGGTTAAAAATGGTATACTACTGCTGTAACTTTTGAATATTAAAGAACCCACCTGTTAAGGTTCCTAAATTTTATGTTCTTTTGATTGATGGTTATAATGCTACAATTATAGATTTCCAATTAAAATACTTTATTTTTCAATTGCTCAAACATTTAATAATGTCTTTTTCATCCATGCCTTCTATATAATGGTATGCACAATCAATTGACGCTTCAGAGAGAAATGAATTTTTCATATTATGAAAGTTATCTTATTGCCTGAACACGTTTTAAAAACGTTCAAAAACAAGAGAAAACTGTTCACCAAAAAGTCACGAGAGATACATATTCAGCATGTATGAATACATATGCAGACTTTTTATATGAAAAAATGACAGTGTATTTTATAAATTGTTAAGTAGTTCAGCAGTAGGCAACTGCTTAGGTTTGGTACCTGGGCAAATGCTACACTGCAGAGAGAAAAGCAGGCCATAGCTGGCTGGCATTCTGGGCCTGGGTAATGTCAACTCTGTGTTAACTATACCAGTGTGCCAACATAGCTGCTTTTTCTTTCTTTTTTTTTTTTTAGACGATTTTCTTCTTTTCTGGAGATTAAGCCATTCTCCTCACTTCCTGCCTTTCTTTTCATTGTTATTTGCTCTCTTTGCTGCTCTGTTATAAAGGAGGTAACGAAGAGGCAGAAGAGAATAATTCTGTTGCAAGAATGCTTAATGTTCATGTTTAGCCTAGTGGCTAAGATGCTGGTCAGGGTGTCTGCATCCCACATTGTAGTGCCATAGATATGTTATCCAGTACCCGACCCTTCCTGCTAACCTAAATCATGACTGGGTGGGTCCCTGCCACCCTTAAAGGATATCTGAGTAGCTTTCGAGCTCTGCCACTCCTAGCTCCTGCTTTCGCATGCATTTCAGAAGTGAACCAGCAGTTGAGACTTCTCTCTCATATAAACACGTACATACATAGATAGGTAAATAAGAAATCTTAATTAAAAACAAAAAGCTTATCATCCAAAGAAACACTACATGTGTGGGTATACTGGATCTTCAACATTTCTTCTAAATCCAGTACACTAGGTATAATTTCAGGAAGTTAAACAATTTCATTTTCACTACTGTTTTTATGAAAGGGTGTGTGGGGGGGGGAGAGAATATTTGGAAAGAAATCAGATGCAAAGACAGAGTCTATTTTGGTTGGCAAGGTTGATTTTATAACCGAAGGAATGGAAAAGATAGTATTAGACAGCAGCAAAGTTGGGGGGTTGTCTCTAGCTCATTTTATCCCACTTAGTTAACACTCACTGAATTCCATTGGGAGTGTTTAGTAAAAGGAAAGGAAAACAATATTTGTGGCAGCTGTGACAACCTTTTTATAGATTGGCAGCAGACTGTAGAAATAGAAATTTCTGCAGTTATTAGATACAATAAATAAGATGCCAGCGTTCCCATTACTCTGCAGGGACGTTTCTTTGTAGACAGCTGAAGTTGGATAGGAACTATCCCTGTACCCAAAGGGAAGTAAGTGATCACCATTTCCCTGCTCTCTTGGAAGCCTATGGGATTTAATGAAGCAATACCTTCCCAAAGGCTCCAGAGGCAGTTGGTAACTACATGTTCAACATTCATACCAATTCCCCTAATGTCCCTGTCCCTTTATTTCTTCTTTCCAAGTAACACACACACACATATTCACATACACACAAATGTGCAAATGCTCACACACACACATACACGTCACAGTGTGGATATACTGAGAGACAGACCACTTTGAGTTCAGACTACAAAGTATTACTGAAGAATTAGAGGAAATTCTAAAGAGAAAATAAGGAGAGAAAATATGTGATTTCATGCAGCTCTTCTATTCTATGTCAGGATAGTTATGTATATAACTATATATATATATTTATTATTATGTATTATATATTAGTAAAACACATACACACTTGCCTGTGCGTACATGTTTGTGAAGCTCACAAAACGGCGAAAGGGGCTACAAGTTTTTTAGCATCATCAAAACGAGATAAAGAAGTGTACAGGAAACGGTGCAGTGAAAAAGAGGCATAACGAACTCAAACATTGTCGCATAATTTATCCCTCCATAAATGAAGAAAAGGGCACGTATTTGAACAACTAACCTCCTTTCGCAAAGAGGCTGCATTTGTTTCTGCTGAGTTCCCACAGTCAGTTTTACTTCTGAATCAAACTCCTGCCAGAGTCCTTCACTGTGCTGTCTCGGGCCCCGCTGCAGGATCACATTAAACGTGCAGAGCTTGACATTAGTCTCCCACACTCTTGCTAATGTGCTGTCCTCACCTCCCTCCTCCCAGCAATGTGCCAGCAGCATCACTCCTATTACTGCCAATCTCTTCCTACAATGATCTAGCAGAAATTGAGGAAATTGGATAATCCGTTTGAGCAAATCAGTAATTTAGATGGTGAGGAATCGTTCATGAGCCTATGGCAGAAGGATTTTCAGGACACTCTTGCAAAGTCAAGGGAAAGAAGAGATCTTTCTGTGTGGCTCTAGGATAAAGTTTTATTTCTAGATTGTTATATGTTCTGAAGGGCTATGGTTGCTAGGTCTCTGGCGGTGAACATAGAAAATTTGGGAAGGGAAGAAAAATTGCTATGAAAACAAACTGCTTCCAAAACTCACTTGTGAAGCTGTTCAATCTCTCTGAGCCTCAATTTCCTTCTCAATAATAGTTTACTGCGACTGCAATGAATGAAACATATAAACACATACCAGAAAATTGATAAATAGTATTGCTTGTATTCCTTGATATATATATATATATATATGTTTATTCCTTACCGATTTAGTCAGCATTGCTTTGAGCAATTACTTAGACAAATGTTCGACAAACAATCCAGGGCTGCTGTCAGGTTACAGAAGAACTAACTTTGCAAATTGTTAATAGTATCTTCTTGGATACTGCTGGGACAATTGGCAGTTCAGATACATTCCACTCTCTGTAAATTAAATTAACCCTTGATTGAAAATATGTGAAAAAAAAAATCAGAATCTGTACTGTTCATACAAACTTTCATTTTAAAAAATTTTCTAAATTATATACAGCAACCATGAATTGCACTTACACTATATTAAATAGTGCAATTAATCTAAGTATGATTTAAAGCATACAGGAAGGAATATGTCTGTTACTTGCATATTGTATCACTTATAAAGGACTTGAGCATCTATTAATTTTGAAATCCATTGGGCTATGAGCCAGTGTTCAAGAATCAATTTCTGACCAATATGCCAACGGACAGGATGATTGTGTTTAGCTGTTAATAGTGAGTAGGCGATTGTTAATCTTGCTTTGCTTTTTAAATATCAGTAATGAATGACCTTATCATAACATTCGGTAATGAATAAGATAACTGAGTAGACTGATTTGGAGTTGGAGTTGAGGTAAAGTAGGAAAAGCCCCTCCTGCAAGGTCAGCATCCCTAAAAGGGGCCAATTTGTGCCTCAGTTGCTCCACTTCTGCTCCAGCTTCCTGCTAACGTGCTTGGGAAAAGCAGACGCAGATGTTGTTAAGTGCTTGGGTCCCTGCCACTCTCACGGGAGATCCAGATGGATCTTCTGGGTTTGGCCTGCAATTGCCCTAGCAGTTGTAGCTATGTCGGGGAAAGGACTAATAGCTCTGTCTATCCCTCCCTCTCTCCAACTCTTCCTTTTCATTATTTTCCATGACACAGTTTTGTAGGTAAAGGAATTCCCCCTCCAACTTCCCTTCCTCCCTCCCCATTCTCCCAGCCACCAACTATTTCCCCCAACATTATTATAATAGTATAGTCTTTTAGCAACAGTCACAAGTTCAACATTCTGCTGTTCAAGTGTATCATGGCATTGTAGGGACAGGCAATGGTAGAAAATCTAGTATCTAGTATTGTCAAGGTATATTTAACAATTTCATTAGGAGTCCTTCTTTTATTCAACAGTAGACAGGCATACTGCAACGTATTTTCACTTCCCATTATGCTAATCTCCATTTTGACTTTCCAATAAATAATTTTTGGTAAGAATGAAAGATGGTCTTACAAAAAACTGCTTGACACAATGTAATGCTCAATGATTTTTAACAATCTTGATTTCATCTTTTGATGGTCTATAAGGACCACGATAAAATATTGTACATACTTAAAATCACTTCAATCTGCTTGTTTTCTGAAATTTTGTATTTCTTATAAAAAATATTCAATATGTTGCTAACTGAAGTTGTCCTTACATTTGAGAATGGAAAATAATCAGAATAAAGGTTAAATAAAGGACAGTTGTTTCTAATTTCTAATTTTTTAAAAAAAATATTTATTTTTAAAGGCAGAGCTACAGAGAGAAGGAGAAACAAAGAACAGATCTTCCATCAGGTAATTCACACCCCCAAATGGCCACAGCCACTGAAACTGAGCTGAGCTGAAGACAGGAACCAGGAGCTTCTTCAGGGTATCCCATGTGGGGGTGGTGCTGCTTTCCTAGGCCACTAGCAGAGACTGGGATTGCAAGTGGACCAGTCTAGACATGAACCTGTGCCCACAAGGAATGCTGATTCTGGCAAAGAGGAGCTTACCCTGTTGAGCCACTGAGCTGGCCCCTTATTGTGTAATTTATTATAAATTAGAAAGCGATATTGTAACAAAGATTTACACTTTCAAATTATATACCCCCGTGGAGACCACTTTGTGGCTCAGCAGATAGGCCAGTGCCTGTGATGTTACTTTCACATATCTCATTATAGTTTTGACTTCTGGATACTTCACTGGCAAAACAGCTTTCTGTCAACAAGCCTGGAAAGGCAGTAGAAACTCATCAAAGCACTTGAGGGAGCCCGTGTCTCCCAAGTGAGGGGCCTAGATGGAAGGGTTTGGCTTCGGCTTGACCATTGTGGAAATTTTAAGAGTGAACCAGTGGATGAAGAACTAGTATCTCCCTGTCTCTCACTTTCTCTCTTCCTCCCTCCCTCTTTAACTTTCTCTTTCTTTCAATACAATAATCTTATTTTAAAAAATAATTTACTTAAAAATTGCATGGGACCCAAATCTCCATTTGATTGTGATGCTGATGTGAGAGCAGTGATCTAGACATTTTGCCCGTAACCAGAGAAAGTAGGAAAGTGCATCAGATTAGCAGAAAAGGACACATTGAAAACTGTAGCAGGGAATCTCAGTCATCAGACGCTTTTTTACATTTCCCAATTATAATGCTGCTATAGGTATTAAATTAATTATAATTACTCGCTACTATCTCTGATGGAAGAATTCCAATTTTGAATCATTTACTGAAACATAATATTATTATGCTTGTTTTTGATTACATTAATGATGGGTTGGAGGGAACTAATAAAAATGGACCCATAAAGGTTTTTCACCAAAGCCCACATTTTGGAAAATTGTTTTGTTTCTCTCTCTTTTGTTTTACTTTTGTTTGTTTTTAAAAGTTTATTTTATTTTTATTGGAAAGTCAGATATACAGAGAGGAGGAGAGACAGGAAGGTCTTCTGTCCATTGCTATATACCCCAGGTGGCCACATGGCTGGAGCTGAGTCAATCCGAAGCCAGGAGCCTGGAGCCTCTTCCGGGTCTCCCATGTGGGTGCAGGGTTCCAAGGCTTTGGGCCGCCCTCTACTGCTTTCCCAGACCATAAGCAGGGAGCTGGATGGGAAGCAGGGCTGTCAGGATTAGAACCAACACCCGTATGGGATTCCGAAGCATTCAAGGCAAGGACTTTAGCTGCTAGGCTACCTCACTGGGCCCTCTCTTTCTTCCGAAGTGTAAATCCATTTTCATATTGACAGTAACACTTCACAGGGCCTTTGTTTTATAAAATAATTAACGTTTTTAATGCATGTGCATTTAAATTAAATTAAATATAATAAATAAAAAGCACTTTGGGCTTTAGAGTACTATAGTCTCCAAATAGCATCAAGGTGGAGAGATACTATGTCTTTTTTGGGTTATCTTGCTCGTGTGTTATCTATTTATTCTTTCTATCAATTTTGCAAGCATGAACTGCAATTCTCCTTATTTCAAAGAAAAATCAAGGGATCAAAAGGGTAAGTGATTTTCCTGAGATGACAAGATGGGATATACGGCCAAATTCTTCTCTCTAAATCTCTTCTCTTCCTCCCGCCTGAACAACCCATCTTACTTAGATTCTCTTTTCAAACACCGAGCCCTATCTTGCATCACGGTTCACCAGCAAAGAATGTGGTACTCCTTGCCTTAGGTAATCTTCTTGGGGATGGAGAGGAGAGCAGAGGAGCCTCAGTAAGTCTATCCACAGGATCATTACATTGGGGTTACTCTTGACTAGAGGACAATCCAGGGACCACAAACCAAAAGCCCTGTAAGGAAAGAGACCTGGGCCACTCATGGCTGCCTATTTTCAGGGGGGAAAAAAAACAGGTCATTGCATATCTCCATGCAGAGAGATTACCCATAGATATCCCAGCACTCCAGCAAGGAAGAGAGTATTCTCACCAGCCCAACTGGGCCCCCAAAAGCAAGATAGCCTTAGCATTGAAGCCCACAGAATGCTCACACCTCAGCAAACCGGATGTAGTGTTGTGGGGCGATCCAGCTGCTGGAATTAAAGATTTTGCTTGGAGTTGTATCTCCCTCCGCTTTCTCCTCTGCCTAGACCACTTGGGGCATCATCCATTGCGTATGAAACATAGGAGCCTCAGGTTTCCAGGCGAATTTGGGTTCCTGGCTGCACAGTGAAAGTTGTGTTTGGTAAGGAGCATATGACAGCTCCAAACAGTGCAAACATTTAAAGCTGTTTCAGCATCAATCCTGATATCAGCCCAGCAAAGGCCCTACAGACTGCTCGGGACACCAGCCACTTTCACTGAGTGTGGTCAGAATTTCTGCACTGCTAAACTCCTGGTGCATCACTCCAGGCCCATGCCCTTTCAAAGACAGCTGCTAGGATTTGTGTACCTCCTTGCCTCCAGTCCTGTACAGCATGATACTTACTGGGGAATTGGTGAAGGCTTTTGCTTCTGATTGAACCCAGTGTGCAGCTAGGATGTTAAGCTGTCTTCCATGGAAAATTGCCAGAGATTCTGCACACACCACACAGCTCACTGCAGAAGTCCGACTAATCTGTTGGACAATTGCCAGGGTTTCTGTTCCCTGCCTAGCCCTGTGTGTTGCTCCACTGGGGCTCTGGCCAGGAATGGGGGCAGGGGTGTCATTGTGCTCTGCCTATCCCAGCATGTGGTTCAGGACTCCAGCCTACTCCCACATTCAGCACATCAGACTGTATGTGTTCTACCATCACAGACCAAGACCTTTCTTCTAGATGTAACCACTGTCTCAGCCAGCAATTGCAAGACCCACCAGCTCCATCCTTGTGTTGGCCTTGTGGCTCTGGAATAGGATGGTGGTATGGAGTATATGAGCCTAGCTTGCTCCTGTGGCTAGCTTGGTTTACTCTCAACACCAGTGGAGTTATACAAGCTTCAGTTCCTGTCTTTAGTGATGACTGCATGCCAGGTGCACCCACACCAAGAGCAAGGGCTGCTTCCAACATGCGCATGTTCTCAAGCCCATCATTTCCTCTGAAGCTCACTGGGGAGCTGCATAACAAGATTCCAGAAACTCCATTAGGCCTCAGAAGTATCAGATCTGTTATACTACTACCATCAACTGGAGCAAAAGAGGTCATGGAGAGACTTCAGTACAGGGTCCAGCTGGAGGAAAAGCCACAGCAGCCTACCAAACTGACACCAATGTTCACATTCAGGAATTAGTCTTCAATAGGTGAGTCAACACATCAGCTGTGTAGAAGCTAATACAGGATTTTAAAAAGTATAAACAAGAAAGGCAATGTGCCTACTGAGAAGAAACACAGCAATACACCACTACCAGACTAGGAAGGTGAGAATGAAAACAGTGCCTAGTAGAGTCAAAGGATGTTTAAACATGAGTCAAGGAAGTGGAAATGAACACGAGGAGTCTGTTTAACAATTGGGCCAGATCAAAGCCAAGAGCCTTCCATCCAGATTTCCCACATGGTGGCAAGGACCCCAAATCCCAGGCCATCTTCCTGTGCCTTCCCAGGTACATGAGCAGACAGCTGCCTCTTAGGAGGAGCTATCAGGATTTGAATCAATGCTCGCCTGAGGTGATGGTGTTACAGGCAGTAGCTTAACCCACAGTTCCATGTCACTAGTCCTAAGACTTTTGTTTTTGGTTAACAACATAAAAGTGGTCTTTGAAAAGTTTGTGGAAAATCCATATTACAGGAAAAACAGCATATGGATTTCAAAATTATTTTGCAAGGAAGGAAATTTACCTTTTTATTCCATTGTTTTACAAACTAGCCTAAGTTCCCATCTTTAGTGTTTTGTTACTTTCATGTGAAGAGTGAAACACTGAGAAGAAGGAGCAAAGAACATGATTCAGAGGAATTGTTCTTACGTGATTTGCTGCTTTACAAGATGAAATGTCTTCGTGACTAACGATTTTCAATGTGTTAAACAGTATGTTATTTTATGAGGCAGAATAATCAGCTCTGTTAAACCACTTGATCGCATTAATAGTGCAGGACAATCTGTCTTCTAAAAACTCTCCATTTAGACCAGAATTATGCACATTTCTCATGATTGCCATTTTCCATCTGATTAAACACAATCTATGCTCTGTGTTACCACAGCTTTTAAACTCCCTGCTGTGGAATAATAAGACTCAATTAGGATTTTATACTTTGGAAGCATTTGTTTATGTTCCCTACTTCACATAATAAATATCAAAAGTTGAGATGATTTTCATTGTACATGTTATTGGCAGGTTAAGAAAATATTAAAAATAAAGATTTCCTGCTCTCTATATTTCAATTTTGATGGTACATAAATTATGGAGATATATATATCCTTATATAGATTTTGTGGCCAGAAGAAGTTGGTATAGCCCTAAGCAGTTTGTACCTGGTTGCAGATGACATGATCTTCTACATATGGGAATCAAAAGACTCTACAAAGAGGTTATTGAAACTCACAAAAGAGCTTAGCAAAGTTTCAGGATATAAAATTAACCCATACAAATGAATAATTTGTACACACAAAGCAAAGAGAGTTGAGAAAAAAGTCATAAAATGAATCCTATTCGCAACAGCTATGAAAACTGTAAATACCTTCGGATAAATTCAATGGTTAATAAAATGAAAATTACAACATATTCAGAAATGAAATAGAAAAGCACAAGACAATAAAGGAAAAGTAGTCCATGTTCGCACATTGGAAGAATTAATGCCAAAATATTAGATGTTCTCAGAATGTTGTGTTATTTTCTATATTTGCTTGTTGATAGAAAGATTGAGATAAAGGCATTGTACAATAATAAAGCCAGTATTATCGTACAGGGGCTGGACATTGCCCTTTCAAGCTGTCACCATCACTGGGCATGGATGGAGAAAAATTAAAATTTTGATCCTGACTAATATCCAAGAAAACCAAGGCATAAGGATGATCATAGACTTGTCTAACTTGCAAGTGATAAGTAGGAACAGAAGCCAAAATTTCCATCACTTCTCTTCGTTCTTCCCAGTATTTCATAGCTTCTAATCGCTTTTCCATCCCCTAATGCAATGTTAGGACAAGGGGTGTGTAAGGCCACAATTAGCATTTATTGATCAACTAAATCACAAATTGCATGTTGTATTGAGGGTTGAACATAATCTGAATATTTAAGTCAAAGACTTCTAAATTTATCTATCTTGTAGCCTAGATGATGATGCTGAGCTAATCAGTTAATAATTTAATCACATTAAAACTGATTCAATAGGTGAATCCAGAACCAACATTATAAGATGCTATTATAAGAGACTGTTGAGTCCTAGTCGCACTGTCGCATGGCTTCATGATGTGGGAAACATCACTTATGCCTTTCGGGGCACTCATTTCACTGTGTGTAGGTAGAAACACCTCTGCTCATAGGACAATTTAAGAACTAAAAACATGAGTAGAATTTAAGTTCTTTTAGTTATTGTCACAATAATTTCCCAAATAAATATTGTCTGGTAGAATCATTTTCATTGTGCTTTTTATTATCTTTGTCAGCATCAGCAGCAGTTTGGTTGTAAGCTATTAATATAGCATTCCTTTAAGCCAAACCAAAATGAAGACACCAGAGGATTCTGTTTAGATTTCATTCTTTGTAAAATGAAGTGATTTGATTATATAAGCTTCAAGATTCTTCTCCATGAAAAACTCTTACATTCTGTTTAGCAGAACTTAAAACCCCAAATGACTTCAGCTCTCAGATCTGAACTGTTGAACTGAAGAATAATGTCTGACAAAGTCTTCTTAAAGGAGAAAAAGCCAAGGCAAACTTTCATGCATTAAATGGCAATTCATAGCCAATATTTATGAAAATTGACATCCCCTGAAAATCAAAAGTAGCATAGAGTGTAGTTCATAATACATAGTTACATTAACGAATTGTAACACTTTCATAGCTTTCCATGTCCTCTCAGGCAATGGTTTCCCAGACTGGCAGCATTGACATCAACTGAGTTAACTGTTAGGTCAAATTTTAGGGCCTCTTTGTAGACAAGGTTTGTTAGAAACCCTGTGGGTGGTGTCTAGCAACCTGAGTTTGAGAAGTTCTCCAGGGATTCGGATGGTGCTAACCACAGGAAATGAGTGTTCTACAAAAGAAATCGAAAAGCAAGCTCTTGTGACCTACATTCACTGAACCAGCTCAAACTGGAATTGAATCCAGCATTAAAAGACATCCAAGAGGGCCCTGGTGTGGTGGTCTAGTGGCTAAAGTCCTTGCCTTGAACGAGCTGGGATCTCAGATGGGCACCTGTTCTAATCCTGGCAGCTCCACTTCCCATCCAGCTCCCTGCATGTCACCTGGGAAAGCAGTGGAGAATAGCCCAAAGCCTTGGGATCCTGCACCCGCATGGGAGACATGGAGGAAGTTCCTGGCTCCTGGCTTCAGATCGGTGCAGCACCAGCTGTCTTGCTCACTTGGACAGTGAATCATTGGACGGAAGATCTTCCACTCTATCTCTTCTCCTCTCTGTATATCTGACTTTGCAATAAAAGAAAAATAAATAAATCTCAAAAAAAAAAAGACATCCAAGAGAAAGGTCTGCTAGAAATAATTAAAAGTAACCAGTTGACTGAAAAAGAATAGTCTAAGAAGTCAGCCTCAGTTAAAGCTGGACGAAGGTGAAAGCAAGCAGCAGTAGAGTTATCACAGGGCATCCGTGTCATTCCAACAGGAGGGTATTGCCAGGAAGGCTGCATAATGTTTTCTCATCATGCTGAGAGCAAAGAACTACTGACTTTGGGCTGTATCCTTTATGAAAGAAACAAAGCAAGTATAACTTTTAACATTTCACAGTGGGGAAAAAAAACAACTAGGAACTCGGCACCTTATTATGTGAAGTTTTACATTAAATACAGAAGAAAATATCTAATGATTTATGTTGATCTCTAACCACATGTTTAATTAATTCCTATATACCAATATCAGTAAATCAAAAACTGATCATGGCTAATTTAGACCCATGATTTTTTTCATAGTCTCAGTCTTTTTTTTTATTAATTAATTTTATTAATTGCATTGCATTATGTGACACAGTGTTATGGGCACTGGGATTCCCCCCACCCCTCCCCGAACCCTCTCTCCATGGTCTCTACCTTGCTGCATTACCACAGTTCAAATTCAGTTGTGGTTCTTTCATTGGAAGTATTTACCAAGCATAAAGTCCAGTGTCTTTTTATCCTAGTGGTTCAACGATTTCTTGGTGAGACCAACTCTGGTCTGAAGGTAAAGCCAGCAAAGTATCATCCCAATCAATTAAAGGCCCCGACATAACATCAACAGCCATTTACAACCTTATGGCATTAATTGACATGGTATTGTCTCAGTCTTAAGGAATGATATTAAATATCACGTACTCTCCACCTTTTCCCTTCAGATTCTTTTATGTCAAGATTGCTCAGCCAGTGCTATTTTGTATTTACAAAATCCAGTCAACTTAGCTCTATAATCACCTGAGGGCTTAATTTTTCATCTTTCTTACTATGATTATCTTTGTTCATTTTCTCATTACTTTTTCCCTATCTCTCTTTATTGTAAGACCCTAAGGAATTGAACTATGGTCGATCCCCAGCCCAGGCATAGAATCTGGCAGAACAAAGCTGTCAAGATTATTTTGTGAGGAAAACACCTGGAGAGTACACACGCTTTCCTGAAGCCTTGCAGCCACCCCGACTCAAGAATGACATTGAACACCGCACCTTTTCCCAGATAAATTAATTACTGTGTGTCAAAAATTTAAAAGAATGCATTGTACATGCACCGCTATCACTTTTGGAATCTTAGTAACTTAAGAACTGTGGGTGATTTTTTGCAGATGATATTCAAAATATTTGTGGAAATGGGATCAAATACAATACATTTGCTGCCAAGTCACTGAAATTAATCTACACAAGGGCTATCAAAATGCTCATAGATATGCATATTTTTTCTTTTATTTTTTATTTGATGACACAGTTTAAAAAGCGCTTGGATTTCGCCTTCCCTTCCACTCCCCTCTCATTGTTCTCCCCTCCAGTGTCTCAACAGGTGTTTTTCGTGTACCCTCAGAAGCCCATCACACTGCCATTGAAGTGTCTCCTATCAGTGTAGGAGATTATCTCTGCTTTGCTGAGTCTATCCTTGGTACAGCATGCACAGGGATATATTCTCTCTGTTTCTACCTATGGGCATATTTACTTGTGCTATGCTTCCATTATACACTATACCTCAGGGGATTTATAATGGAAATGCATAATTTGAAAAAAAATATATATAGATTTTGAGGCCCGGCTCGATAGTGTAGCGGTTAAGATCCTCGCCTTGAACACACTGGGAACCCATCTGGGAGCCGGTTCTAATCCCGGCGGTCCCACTTCCCATCCAGCTCGCAGCCTGTGGCCTGGGAAAGCAGTGGAGGATGGCCCAAAGCTTTGGGACCCTGCACCCGCATGGGAGACCTGGAGGAGGTTCCTGGTTTCGAACTGGCTCAGCTCCAGCCATTACAGCTGCTTGGAGAGTGAGTCATCATTTGGAAGATCTTCCTCTTTGTCTCTCCTCTCTGTATGTCCACTTTTCCAGAAAAACAAATAAATCTTAGGAAAAAATATATATATATATAGAGAGAGAGAGATTTCAGGTTTTTGCACCAAAATAAATATCTTATAATTTCACTTTCTAAGTTTTTGGAAGCACTCTCGTATTAGGTTGTCCTTCTTATTCATTTTAATAGCAGTTAATTGTACTTTATGTGATTTAGTATCATAGTTTTAGGTCTTATCATTCATTTTTATGACCTCAGCAAAATCAGTACAATGTGTTCCACAGTCTAGTAATATCAATGAGTCTGAATTTTTTTGTAAAAATACAAAAAAATGGCTTTTGATAATTACAATATTTATCCAAAAAGTAATACCTCATGAGTCAAAGAAATCCTGTCAAAAGCGTACTCGCTCCCTAAAATACAGTGATTTGTGCAAAAGGCCATTTGAGAAGATGTTGGCCTTACTCAGGAGATGCAGTATTGAAACACAGAGTTGCATCATAATGGTGTTAGACAGCTCAGGCCCTGAGGACTTTTGAGTGTAATATTGTGTACATTTTATGTTGCTAAATTCTAGTCTTTGTATAACATGCCAGGAAGGTGGAGGTAGATTGGAATTACGATTTCAAAATGTGAAGTCCAAACAAAAACACACGATTTGTGTTTATCCTCAATGCCTTCAAGAGAGAGGAATTCTAGAAAGTACAAAGAGAAGAGGAATTCTTGGCAGACAGACTGATGGAGGAGAAATATTGCAGAAACACCCGGCCTGGGATATTTCAGGCACTTGGCAGGATGCAAACCTGTACTGCCTTTCATTAATAATCAGGGGCCAGATCAAGTGCCTCTAAGGAGCCAGGACCTACTTGGGAGACCAGAGTTTAGCTTAGAAGTTGAACATCTTCCAACAAACACTCTCACAACAGCAGATATCTTCTGCAGACAGCAAGTTACTCTAGTCGGTACAGATGTCATGGACCAAGGAGACACTGAAATGGATGGCTGATGTTTTCCAGAAAATGGAACTAAAAGGATTTCAGTGTTATGTACTAACTACACACTTAATGACAGTCTTGTTTAATAGGCTTGTTATGCTTCAAAGTGGTCAGCACTATCTGTTTTTAAATTACATATATATTTACATATACACATATATATGTTTATATAAAACACATAATAATTAGTATGTAATACAATATTGTTGCTATTAGGAAATGTGAATTTTTTAGCAGTATGATTGTAGACAGAATTTGCACACAAAAGATGATGATATCCACAGTATCTTAAAAAAAAACAACACAGATAAAAACACTATTATTCAACCCCATGCATGTGTTCAGTACTCCATCAGTTGTGAAAAATTAGAGCAAAACAAGTAAAAATAATAACTTCTAGACCAGTCAAGGCTCACCAACATGAGGAACAATGAAATCTATAGATATTTCTATTAGCAAAATTTTGCCATCATAAGGTGACCCACAAACACCTGTGTGTAAGATAAACAAACAAAAAAAAAGAAGTGGCAAGCAGAAAGTGTGGTTTTGTGGAGTATACTTTTATCAAAATTTTGGTGCAGGTAAGCAAAATAGGTAAATAGATGTGAGAATATTAAGAAAATACCGGAAAAAGCAGTCTGAGAAAACAGGGGGATATTGAATCAGAAAGTTCTCTTTCTCTTTAAAAAAAATCCTTCATAAAAAAAAAAAGTCATAACCTACAATAGTCTATAATTTTCAGAGTTTGGGATTTGTGGATTATCAAATTGGGCAGAAATGCGAGAGCTGTAATAACATACATTTCTGAAGCTTTTACTTAAAAAGACAGACTTGGAGCCACTGTCTTACTTCTAATGCTTTGGAATCGATAGTTAACCTGGATGCATAGAAGTGAAGAATTCAGTGTGAAAGAAAAAAGAATCAATACGCGGCAGGCACAGGACAGCAGCCCAGGAAAGGATCTCAACAAGCTGAAGAAACAAAGCTCTGTGCCCTTTCAGCCTATGATTTCTCCAAATCCTTAGGAATCAGACGAAACAAGGCTTATAATATTTGTGTCATTTGTAGTATCTTTTCTGTTGATGATATTAAGCATACCTACACTCTCGCAATGAAAGAATTTGATATTTGTACACCTATAGAATACTATTATTTTGTAATCACCATTTCTGTTTTCCTTTCCAAATTCCAACTTAAAATTGCCCATTAGAACGTGTTAAGGACCACATGGAGTACTTTTAAAAGGTTCAAGCAAAATGGAATTAAAAGATGAGTTTATTTTAAAGTCCATGGGTAGTCTCTTAGTAGTACATATTTTCCATGAAGTTTTTAAAGACTCTTTGTATAGTCACAAGACAAACGAACAACCTAATATTTGAACCATTCATAGGAGCGTATGTAATTTCAAGAAGTCTGTACATATTCTGTTCTTCTTTGGTGCTCACAATTATCTATGACTTTCATGTCAGAAACTGCAAGAAGTAAAATGCAGGACATGAAGGGTATTATTTTTATAATAGCCCTGATTTTCATGGATGCATGTCTCAAAATTATGAGAGAATCAGCATCAAGCTGTCTCAGACTGAGCCGCAGCACCTGCAGGCATGTTCAAGACCTGGGGTAGGAAGCAAGCCTGGTAAGGGAAATGTGCGCACCCACCTGCTGGGTTGCATCTCCTGCTGGTAAGCATGAGAGACAAAACTGCAGACTGGCCAGGCTAGTCTAGGTGGCAATACCCACTGGCATTCATGTGCGCTGGTTCTGGGAACAGGTTGGGCTAAGCTGCTAAGATGCTAAACTGCAGCATCCATGGGTATGCACAAAAGCCAGATGGGATGCAGTATGGACTGGGCTAGGCTCCAGTACATGCTGGCAGACGCAAAAACCAGGGCTGTGGGGCAGACGTGGTGCGGGTTCTTGGCAGTTGCCCTGAACAGTCTGTGACATCGGCTGGTGTGTGTGAAGATGGGGACCGTGGTGGGCTGAGTTGAGTTAGGGCACAGCACCTGTCCATGTGCGTTGAGATGAGGCTGGTAGCAGACTAGCTAGGCAGCTCTATCTGCCAGCATTTGCATTGGCAAGTGCTGGTAACTGGCCAAACCTGAACTTGCACTAGTTGGGATACACAAAAGTCAAGTCTGAAGTCATCCCAAGCGAGGTTTCTTGGGGTCTCCAGAAATAAATCACTGGGCCTAAGTCTCAGGCACAGGGAAAGTCACAATATGCATGGTCTGATCTTGGAGCACATCTATCAGGACTGGGTCTCCTCACTTAGAATTGCAAGTGCAGTAGAGAGAAGCTCAGATGCAAATGGGGGACATGACAGCCAGCTCAACTAGACCAGCAAAGAGCATTGAGTGCCTTGTCAGAGGATGGAAAGCAGAACAGTTTAGACATGACTTTCCTGGCAAAACTTTGCAGCAAGTGTCTTGGTCTATGCAGACACACTGAGGTGGACTTTGCCAGCCAATAGAGTTTGGAAAGATTTTCTCAGTCCTGGTGCAACAAAGTTGAAGATGTTTCAGGACTACCCAAACCATTCCCAACATTC
This sequence comes from Ochotona curzoniae, assembly GCF_017591425.1. Taxonomy (NCBI): domain Eukaryota; kingdom Metazoa; phylum Chordata; class Mammalia; order Lagomorpha; family Ochotonidae; genus Ochotona; species Ochotona curzoniae. The sequence continues at coordinate 50,192,311 of NW_024466502.1, read as the reverse complement.
TCCCCCACACTGGGGTCTCCAAGGCATCAATAAATTACTATCCCCCATTCCCAGGTGCTGACGTAGTGTGACAGCAAGGAGCGGTCCTTGCCACAACCCCAAACTTACCAGAACAAAAAGAACTGAAATGTTTGCTCCACCTACCTTCCTCCATACATTACCCTCTGCACCTTAATCAAAGGCCCACATGGGCATAACTCCCTTTCAACTATGTAAACAATATTAAAATAATTTTCTTTAAAAAAATACGAGGGAATCAAAGTATCTGAAGGAACTTTCTATGGGAGGAATGAATTAAAAATTGCATGTGCGCATGTACCTGTTTCTCTCCACTCGGCTTTTTGTGGTTCAGTAACAGCTCCACAGCGCCGACAACTTCTTTTCTGATAGCGTGTAGCAGCGCATCTCCAACATAGACATTGAAGCTTAAGAGCAACTCAATGAGCTCCAAATTCTCATTTTCAATGGCAATGAGGAGGGCAGTTCTTCCAAGAGGATCAATGCAATTAATATTGATTTTGAAATAGATTTCAGCTTCTTCAAGTGATTTCTTGACACTTGCATAATCTCCTTTTTCCACTGCATTCAAATAGGCCTTTTCTGATGGGGAAAGTTCTGATTCTGCTCTTACTATCCTCAGAGGGATGCGGTCTCTGTACGGGGCGTTAACATTTCTTTTGTAGTAGAACTGAGCCATGTTTCATGCCATGCTCTTTCTTTGTCTCTGAAATTATAAACAAAAGCACACAAATTAGTGTTGCCATGCATATTCAATTAGTGTGTATCAAATTTCTGTTCCAACTCACAATGACAACAGTGCTAGCATTATCATTAACCAGTGAGAGTGAAATTTTATCTTTCTTTATACAAAAAAAAAATACACTTCATCTGGAAAAAATGTGCAATATCCTAATCTAAGAGGAACAGTAATAGTATTTGGCAAGAATCTATAAATGTAGTCTCAAATTTATAGAAAATAATGCTAATTTTGACTATTCTTTATTGCAGCTAGTTCACATTTACAATTAGTTATTTTGTTATTTTAATTAAAAAATAGATTTTTTACATATGTTTACAATGTAGTATTAACATATTTCTTCATCCCAAGTATATTAAATGTGTATACTTGCCTTAACCAATTATTTTAGATTTAATAACTATGGGTAAGTTAATTTGATTTGAATACTATTTTGTAGATTAAAATGTATGAAGTTACAAGTGTATCACGTTCAATGTGATATGTTCAATTTGAAAAGTCATAAAGCATTTGCATATCACCTGAACTAAATTTACCTGTTGACATAAAATTATCCACAATTTCTCAAATATCTAAATGGAGAACCGAATGTACAATGCTATTCTTTCATAATTTGTTACTTTTGAGCAATGTCAGTACTTTCTTAATATGTCTTTGTAGAATAAGCAAAGAGCAGGTGTTCAAAATGGCTTAATTTTAGCTATGTAAATTATTTTTCTGAAGGGCTATTGTAATTTTTGTATTTTAAGATGTTTATTCATTAATATTATGAGTAACAATTATATCACAGGGTAACAAGAGTAATTTGACTTTCTTTTAGTATAGCAAAAACTACTACTGTTTGTATTTAGTGATGTGATTGTGAATGTCTGACTGACGCATCAGTGACACCACTCGAATATTTGCCTTGGAAGGTGAGCTACCACCCACTCCTTCTGGGCCACTTCTCCCGGTCCTATCCCAGAATACATAAGAGTATTGAGTCAACAATATGACTTTCACATTCGACTTTTAACAAGACCACAGTCCAAATTGAGCAAAATGATCATTACTGGCAATAATGTAGCCGCACCTACTATGATCTCACAGTGGCCCTATTTAATACTCATGGGAAAACATGACATTTTCGTCATAGGCCCATGTTGTGGTCTAACAGGTGAAGGTTTCCGTTCATGTTCCAGCTGCTCCACTTCCTATTTAGTTTCCTGCTAATGGTCTGGGAAAATCAAGGAAGGGCTGGCCCAGGTGTTTGGGCTCCAGCCACCCATGTGGAAGACCATAATATAGCTCATGCTTCAGCAAGGCCCAAAGCTGGCAGCTGCAGCCAGCTGTGGAGTGAAGACCTCTCTCTCTGTAATTCTGTCAAGTAAATAAATCATTTTTAAAGATAATTTTTATTGGATATGCATATGCAATGTTTATGCATATGCAACGTTACTTAAAACAATGTTGTTCTTGCCTGAGACAAAAATTTAAGGAAATGGGCTGTAATGAAACTCTGCCCACAATCACTCACAAATTCAAAGACAGTCATGTACACATGTGAAACACAGGCTTCAGTGAGTTATGGTTTTATTAAGGCAAAGTATCAGCCCAGGGCTTGATGCTGCAGCACAGTGGGTTAATCAGCCACTTACTACACTGGCATCACATGTCAGCACCGGCTTGAAACCCAGCTGCTCTACTTCCAAACCAGCTAACGCACCTGGGAAAGCAACAAAGGCCGACCCAAGTGCTTGGGCCCCAGCACACACGCGGGACACCTAGGATACCTGGCTCTTAGCAGAGCTTAAGTGATTATAGCTATTTGGGGAGTAAACCAGCAGATGACGATTGCTCTCATTCTGCCTCTCCTGCTCTCTCTGTAACTCTGACTTCCAAACAATAAGAACAGCAACAAAACTGGGAAAAAAAAATCAGCCTGATGTAGTAGGTTAACCACTACCTAAAATTCCAGGATCACATGGGGCACTAATCTAAGTTCTAGCTGCTTCACTTTTATTGAACTCCCTGCTGATCCCCTTGAGAAAACAGTTGAAATGGCCCAAGTGCTGGAGCCTTCACTCCCACAAGAGATCTTCTGACTCCTAGCTTTGGTCTGGCCCAGCTTTGGCCACTGGGGCTATTTAAGCAATGAACCAGCAAATAGACTGTTTGTCTCTTGCATTCTCTTCCTGCAACTCCACCTTTCAAATATTCTCTTTTTGAAAAAAGAATCAGCCTAAGGATTTGCCATTTTTAAAAATTTCATTCACTTAACTTGATAATGATGCTATCAAATTCTAAATATACTTAAAATGTAAATGCATCCAATTGCATTTAAATATTTACAATGGGATGTTATAATGCACACATAGAAGAAAAATCAAAGTAACTGTTGGCTAAAATTCTGAAAATAGGAAAGAAGATTTTATAATTTTTCATTCTTGTCCTTCTCAAATACTTGAGTTGCATGGATAGTAACAAAGGACAAAAAGAAATCAAGTTTAATATTGCAAAACTCTGCCACTCGAATGCAAGAGCAAGTGGAAAGCGCTGATAAGGCCCTCGGAGTGCCCCGAGCTGACACTCTTATCAGTCCTGTGGAATTGCTGTTGGAGGGAAGTGGAGGAGCGGAGGAGTCAGTCTAGCAATCTTCCACCTAAAATGTTGAAGTCCAAGGCTGCTCCTGGCCTTGCACTTTCAGAATGTGCTGCCCGAGTTCAGTCATGGAGATGACAGAAGTGAGCAGGTCCTTGTTTTCCAATGTCTCCTTTAATAACACCAGGAGTGAAATGTATGTGTCATCAGCCAAGCTTCACAGACTCGGAGACGAGATATGGAGTGATGGGGCAAATCTCAAATCCTGAAGTGTGTGTGTGTGTGTGTGTGTGTGTGTGTGTGTGTGTGTGTGTGTTTAATAACCAAAATCTGTTCTCTGCAACATGTTGAAGAATTTAGAAACAAAAATGCGAGGAGAGATATTTGATATTGATCCTTAGAAGAATTTTTAGTTTTCACTGCATATGAAAACTGCAGTTTCCTAAGCAAGATATAAATATACAAGAAAGCAAAAAAAGTTCTAAGCATTTATGTGTCTCCAAAGGCATATTCCCCAAATGAAAGGCTTAACTGTACCATGGAAAGAATGATGATTTTGAGTTCTTTAGAATAACAACAGCAACAATAACAACAAGACATAGAAGCCTCCATGCTCTAGTATGTTAAATTCAATATCTCTCAAATACTTTTTTTTCCTTTTCCTTTCCTGATTCAGTGTCAAAACACAGGGATTCACAAGTGTAATAAGACAAAGGGCTTAAGAATCCTAGTGATTGTTAGATTACTACCATATACTTTTAACTTTAATTTGTATTCACTATGAAATCTGATAGAAAATAACCTTGTCTCAGTTTAATTCATTTATCATGCTATCATTTTAGCATATTACCGTAATACACATTGAAATAACACATATGTCATTTAAATGCGGAATGTTCTGATTTTTGCTAACTTTCAATCCCAGACCCCTTTCTAACTTTGCTAGGAAGGAAATTGTGTCTACATTTTGGCAATCACAATTCTTACACTAAAAATGCTACATATTGAATGAAATGTTTTGTGATTTATTCTCATCAATATTAACCACAAGCATTTTTCTTTTACTTTCATATATAGAAGATGCTGATATATTAAATTCCTTTAAAATGTTTTAGTGATATTTCAAACATGAGGTTATCTTACTGAACAAAAAGAGCAACAATTTAAGAAAACTTAGCAAAATACTGTGACATATCAGAATTTTAAAGAAAGAAATTATTTTCCAAATTATTTTTATGAAGTAAATCTCCCTAGCATTTAACAAGCAACAGATTTAAAACTTAGCCCAAAAATCTTCATTTTAAAACACACATTGAGGAGAATGACATATGCAAAGCAAACACTTTTTTTTTCAAAGACAGTAATGTTTTATTTTGAATTTTATGGTAAAATTATATAGGGTCTGAGATCCCCCAAACACTTTTAATTAGCTGGAATTTATGTCACATGATTTAGAAAACATATGTTCAGAAAGTACACTTGGCAAAGTTGGAATCTGCAGCCTGAAAGTTAGAAAGTATGCATTGATCTCTTTTTTTCCCTTCAGTTTCAAAGGAAAAGATGTTCTCCCCTTCCTCTAGCAACCAAATCCTGCTGTCTGAGTTGTCATTCATTCCCACTTGTCTAACACTTTACCTCCGATTTCTTTAAAGCCTGAAATTTCCATCTGCAAACCAACTTCTTCCTTTCCAGTCACAAATGGACTTAATCATCACATGAGTTTGTATTTCTAAATATCTATGATGATTTCTCTCTCCCATCCTTGGACATTTTGTAAACTTTTAGGTAATTTTTTTTTCATTTATTCTCTAATGTAATATTTATTCTTATTGTGAACAAGGATATATATTCTCGGTTGTATTCTGTGATGACCTGGTTAAGTTTGGCACTGTTCAGAGCTAACAGTATTCTTGTTTCCAGTAACCTTTAAAGACCAACTTGAACTTGTGTTTGAACACTCTTATCATGCTGGTTTGGTGATAGAGCAAGCTAATCCTCCACGTGTGACATCCCTGATGGGCACCGGTTCTAATCCCAGCTGTTCTACTTCGAATCAGTCTGCTGTTTATGCCTGGGAAAGCAGTGGAGGATAGCCGAAGGCTCCAGGCCCTTGTACTCACGTGGGAGACCCAGCAGAAGCTACTGACTCCCAGCTTCAGAGCAACTCAGCTCTAGCCATTGGAGACATTTGGGGAGTGAACCATTGGGTGGAATATCTGTTTCTTCCTTTCTCCATAGCTCAGGTAAAAATAAGTAAGTCTTTTTAAAAAAGATTTATTTTTTAATTAGAAAGTCAGATATACAGAGCAGAGGAGAGAGAGTAAGATCTTTCGTCTGATGAGTCACTCCCCAATTGGCCACATCGGCTGGAGCTGAGCCGATCCAAGGCCAGGAGCCTCTTCCGGTTCTCCCACATGAGTGCAGGGTCCCAAGGCTGTGGGCCGACTGCTTTCCCAGGCCACAAGCAGGGAGCTGGATGGGAAGTGGGGCTGCCAGGATTATAACTGGTGTCCATATGAGATCCCGGTGCAAGGTGAGGATTGTAGCTGCTACGCTATTGCACAGGAACAAAAACTAGCTAAGTTTCAACAAAAGAAAGAAAAAGAAAGAAGGAACGAAAGAAGAAGGAAACAGTAGTCTTCTCCAACACTGCCCCTCCCAATTTAACACACCTTGCTCCCAGTAGTTCATAAGACCTCTTGTGCTGCTATACGGAGTTGACATGCTGGTATTAGAGTTCTCTTGTGTCTCTTTCCTCCGTATTTCACTTTACTTATTAAATAATTGCCTGTTCCTGAAAATATTTGATAAAACCTAAGGAGCAGCCTAAACCACACCAGGTCATAGTGCCCCCTCCCCCAGCCTTGATGTGGGTCAGATCTGGGGACAGACCATGCCGAGAGAGTTCATACCATCTACTGACAGATCTGAGAACCAGGAAAAGGTGCAGCAAGGCCAGGTCGGGCCAAGACAGGGATCTGGCTGGACTGGGGTAGACTGTAGCACCCGCTAGCAAGAGATGGAACGGGGCTGGATGCACTGAGCCAGGCTGCACAAAGTAGTAGTGGTCCTTGCGGTGAGGCAAACCGTGTCAACCAGGGGTCAGTGAGTGCTGGGTTCGTGAGCCCCAGGGGTGGCAGATCTGGCGGGACTCTGGTCACAGGGCTTGGGTCCTGGGGCCTGCCTGCGAGGTAGGTGCCCAGTTCATGAACCCCAGAGGCAGAGGAGCCAACAGGGCTCAAATCACCTGGCTCAGGTCCTGGGGTGGCCCGCGAGGTGGGTACTGAGTTTGTGAGCTCCAAGGGTGGAGCATCTATAGGGGTTTGGAGCATCTGGCTCGGGTCCTTGGGCCCACCCATGAAATGGGTGCCAGGTTCATGAGCCCCGGGGGTGTGAGATGTGGTGGGGCTCGGTTTGTCTGGTTCTGATTCTTGGGCTCCCCTACAAGTGAATAAGGCTGAGCCGTGGAGGTAGATCCTGAAACACATGGAGAACATGGCAGCTACGGGTGTCATAGCAGAGGACGGAGAACTGAACAGCATGGACAACCACCCCAGCCAAATGATGACAGCAAAAATCTCGGTGAATGGAGACTTGAGGTCAATTATGTCAGCCAATGGACCTTGGGAGGAGGACCTCCGCCTTGGATGGGCAAGATCAACAGCTTTTCAGACCCTCCCAAACCACTTCAAAAGACGCACCACATCGAGACCCTGGGTTGATAGTGGGTGCTGGTTCCCCATCCCTGGGTACTGGGACATTTGGGAGTCTGGGTGTGGCTTTTTGTTGTATCTCTCCTCTTCCCCAAGACACAAGAAGAAAAAACCCAAAGTCAAAAACAAAGATTTCACCAACTTTTACCTAACTTTTCATCCTCCCCACCCTGATCAATCATGTAATCATCATCGAAAATATAAAATAATAATAATGATAATTTTTAAATGATGTGATAAAAATCAATGGTGTCGGGCCTGGCACGATAGAGTAGTGGTTAAAGTCCTTGCAGGATCCCATATGGTTGCCGGTTCTAATCCCAGCGGCCCTGCTTCCCATCCAGCTCCCTGCTTGTGGCCCGGGAAAGCAGAGAACGACACAAAGCCTTGGGACCCTGCACCAGCGTGGGAGACCCAGAAGAGTGCGTAGCTCCTGGCTTCTGATTGGCTCAGCTCCAGCCGTTGTGGTCACATGGGGAGTGAATCATTGAAGGGAAGATCTTCCTTTCTGCCTCTCCTCCTCTCTGTATATCTGCCTTTCCAATAAAAAAATAAACAAATCTTTAAAAAGAAATCAACGGTGCCAATCATAATTCTCAACTCCGGACTTGTGTCCAATACTGTAGCCATTACTTACATATATTTGTAAACAGTGTGAGTTAACCAAAATTAGATGATAGATAGGACAGTTTCCTTTGTTATTGGCTACATTTTAAATACTGAGTAGCATCATCTCTCCGTGAGATTGAGTCACTTAATCTACTCAACTAAACTAGTTGGCTCCTAAAAATCACAGTCTTCCTCTATACTTTTCTCTACATGTTGAATACCTTTCCTTCCTTTGAATCCCTAACAAGAACTTTCAAGTTTTTAAAGCTTATCTGAAGTATCATAGCCTTGAGGATTTTTCTCACTTTCTGTCAAGCGGGATTACATAGCCATTTTTTTATGAATTTTCATAAACTTTGTGGATCCCAGGGATTTAGAGCATTTCTTACTGTGTCTATATTTAGGAATGATGACTTACGAAGTTTTGTACAACTGCTCCAGTGTTATGAATGAACAAGTGACCGAAAGGCTGTAAGTTTGGAGTTATTCCACTGTGAATTTAGATACAAGAACAAAATAAATAGGGTCAAATTGCTTTAACCACTTGTCTAGAATTTGCTTATCTCTTTTATCCAAAGGGCATTTAACTATGAAATAGTTAAAATGTTTAACTATTTAACTGTGTAAAATGTTTTTATTTTATACCTATTTCTCTTCTCTGAACATCTTTGCAACTGAGCTCTTATCAACTACATGAGGAACTACAAGTGTATTGTATGAATAAAGACCTGTGTGGCTCAAGCTTTGGAACACATCACCGACCACTGCTTGCCTAAAATCTTCAGGGGGCAAAAAATCTTTAGTCAGTTGTAAGTTCTTCAGGTAAATGTGAGAACAGAGAAAAGATACAACACACTCTCCCAAAAGTAATTTACGTATCAGAGGATATAGAGTTAATGTAATAAATATCTGGAGACTAAAATGGGAACTAATTTCAGAAATAAAGAAATTCTAAGAAATAATTGGAGGTAGAGCAATAGTCATGAAACTCTTCGTTTGAAATAAAATGTAAAAAGTTAACAGAAATGTAGAATAGGAGTACAGAGTAGGAGAACAACAATCTCAGGCACTAAAATCAAATAATATAGTAAGCAAAATCTTTTTAGTAATAATGGCCAACCATTTTTACAGTTATAAGACGAGGAGCCAGAATTGTGCTGCGGAATGCCAAGGCGCTGCCTGCAACCCTTGCCTCCCATATGAGTACTTGTTTGTATCTCAGCTGCTTTGCTTCTCTTCTACATCCTTGTTAATGTACCTGGGAGAACAATAGAAAGTGACTCAAGTGCTTGGACCCTGACCGTCCAAGTTGGAGGCTGAGATGGAGTTCCAGGCTGCTGGGGTCGGTCTAGTCCAGCCTGGCTGTTGTGGTCATTGAGAGTGATCTAATGGATGGAAAATTTCTCTCTCTCTCTTTCCCTCTTATCCTTTACATAATTAAATAAACCATTTTAGAGGAATATATTAGATCTTATTCTGAAAAATTTCACACTGTTACATAGTACCTTAATTGTGATTTTTTTCAGAGAAAAATCCCAATGTTTGGAATAAACCACACCCTATGAGAATTTCAATCATATGCTTCAATAGGAATGGCTAAATCAATATACAGTGGCTACTTGTTCAAGAAAGCCAGTTGTAATTCAACAATGATTTCAATATTTCAGGAGTCACATGGGTAAATTTCCACATGCTTTTTTATCTAACACAAGATCTTTTCTCAATTGGGCAAACACTAAATAACTGTTTACCTAAAACAAAACCCTCACCTTATCAATCCACCAATCTTAAAGAAATCATATTACAAACAGTGACAATTCCTATCCATTTTCCCCATGTTGAAAGACAGAACTTGAGTATCATGAATGCCACACCAGCAATTCCTGAAATTTCTTAGACTAACTGTTTCCTCTGGAGACATCATGAAACTCAATTCAAGTTGATGCAAATTAACGTATTAGTAGAATTTATGTGACATTTTCGGAATCTAATACAAGAAAAGGACAAAAAATTGGATTAAGAGAAGATTTCTTTAGCCTGGCGCAATGGCCTAGCAGCTAAAGTCCTCACCTTGAATGCGCTGGGATCCCATATGGGCGCTGGTTCTAATCCCGGCAGCTCCACTTCCCATCTAGCTCCCTGCTTGTGGCCTGGGAAAGCAGTCAAGGACGGCCCAAAGTCTTGGGACCCTGCACCCACATGGGAGACCCAGAAGAGCTCCTTGCTCCTGGCTTCAGATCAGCACAGTACCAGCCATTGCAGTCACTTGGGGAGTGAATCATCGAATGGAAAATCTTCCTCTCTGTCTCTCCTCTCTATGTATATCTGACTTTGCAATAAAAATAAAATAAATCTTAAAAAAAAAGGAAGACCTCTTGTCAAATTTACAGGAAACAATATAATGGAGTTCCATTTTGAAAATAAAGATGGAAAAAAAAACTAGTACTTGGAAGATAAAACTTGCATCTTATTAAAATTATTCAAATATAGGATGGAACAAAATTAGTCTCATGCATATGGTCTTAGATAATTTTTTCATTTAAAACTGTATTAGAACATTGAAAAGTTATACAATTTAAGGAAAGTATGGAAAAAGATGAAATGTTTCAGTTAAAATTAAGTCTAGAGACTTCTGTGTTTTGCAAGTCTAGGTCTATGGCACTCAGGAAAGTATGCTATGTAATAACTATTTGATGAATGTGTGAAATATTTACCAAACAGATATATGTCAGGATTTGTGCATTAAACATTGAAAACATCACCACGAATGATAGCCACCATCTGACTCTCTAGAAGAGACACCCCACCTCTGCCCTTAAACACACCTCAAAACATACAATGGGCAGGTTTTTGGCAAAGCTGTTGAAATGCCGAAAGCACTGTGCTGGAAACAGTGATGCATGGAAGAAAGGCTGGAGTACACTCAGTGTGTGCTGCTGCCCTGTCTGAGACACAAGAAATGATAAGATGCCAGCATCTGAAAAAGCATTGAAAAGATTATGATAACGCAATAGAGAATGAATGAACTGAGATGCCAAGGGAGCGGGCTGCATCCCAACAGACAGCAGGGGGCGCATTAGACTAGAATGGGGAGTAAGGGCAAGGACGAAGCAGGTGGATCTCCAGAGGGCTTTGGCTTTTACTCTCACCATATCAGTCTCTCGAAGGACTTTGAGTAGGAGAATCACATAATATGATTTCTAATTTGAAAGGTCGCTTGCATTATTTATTGATTAGGCATTGCACAAGTGTGGAATTATGCACTAGAGCACATCTGCCAATAAACCAAGTGAACACTACTATTCTACAAAACTGGGCCCAGTGTGATAACCTAGCTCCTAAAGTCTTCCTTTTGCACTTGCCAGGATTCTGTTTGGGCGCTAGTTCTAATCCTGGCTGCCACACTTCCCATCCAGCTCCCTCTTGTGGCCTGGGAGAGCAATGGAGAATGGCCCAAAGCCTTGAGACTCTGTGCCCAAGTGGGAGACACAGAAGAGCCTCCAGGCTTATGGCTTTGCATTGGCTCAGCTCTGACTGTTGCAGCTACTTGGGGATTGAATCATCGGATAGAAGTTCTTCCTCTCTGTCTCTGCTCCTCTCTGTATATCTGACTTTGCTATAAAAATAAATAAATCTTTAAAAAATTATTTGGGAGAGAGCTAGAGAGAGAGAGAGAGATAGAAAGAAAGAGCTCTTCCATACACTGGTTCACTCCGCAAGTGGCTGCAACAGCTGGAGCTGGGCCAATCAGAAGCCAGGGGCATCTTTGACTAAAAGTAGAGATGCATACTGCATTGAATAAAATACTTGTTTTGTTATTAACACTAAAATACTTTTTTGTTTCGATAATGAACCAAATATAGCCATATCAATTAGGTTGTATTTAGGCTGGATTTTCATATAAGGGTGTATTATTTTATAAATTTATATAGGTTTCTTTTCTTTGTTCAAATAATCTACTGAGGCTTATTTTGTATTGAGTCAGAACTGATTTGAAAACAACATCACATAAAACACAATCCTAAGTGATGAATTTCTGGCATGTAAATTAAACCTATATAAAACCACTGAAACAACCACCTACAAACTCTGACTGTAGGAGGAAGAAGTGTTATTGCAAACCAATAGTAAACACAAAATGGGAAATCTTCCAGGGCAGATCTGGGTAACATTTGTTGAGAAATCAACAGAAAAGAAGTTACAGTAGTTCCTTACCCCTTATCAACAGGGGATACATCTCAAGACCCCGATGGTTACCGGAGTTTGCAGATGGTACAAAGCCCTGCACTTCTACAGCACTGTCTTTTGGTTTTGCTGCACATCACAGTACCCTCGACATATGACCTTTTTTTTTTCATTTTCATTAAATTGAGATATTTATTTATTTATTTATTTATTTATTTATTTATTTCGTTTAAAGGAACCTGTTGGCTTCTCTCAGACATATTTTGATTACCAGTGTGGTGCTTCTTCTAGGTCTCCCACATGAGTGCAGGATCCTAAGCCTTTGAGACACCCTCTACCGCCTTCTCGGGACACAAGCAGGGAGTGGGGTGAGAAGTGGGGGTGCTGGGACAGGAAGCGGGGCCCAAATGGGATCTTCTTTTTCTAAGTGTTTTAGAAACATCAATCAATCATTTATCTGCTATATTTCTCTTGTTAAAAATATTCATTCCATTTATTTTTATTTGAAAGGCAGATTTTGCATATACAGAATGACATACAGAGAAAGAGGTCTTCCATAAGCTGGTTCACTTCCTGCAAATAGCCACAATGGACACAGCGGAGCTGTTGCTTTCCCAGTCCATAAGCAGAGAGCTGGATGAAGGTGGAGCACCTGCTTGCCCACATGGGATGCCAGGACTTGCAGGGAGAGGATTAGCTTGCTATGTCACTGTGCAGGCCCCTTCATCTTTTTTAATGTAAGCACATAATGCTATAAACGTCCCTCTAGTAGTGCTTTTGCTGTGTGCCGCACAGGTTTTGATGCGCAGTATTTCCGTTTTCATTTATTTAAAAATTTTTTATTTATACCTTAATTTCTTCAATGGCCTATTGATCATCCAGTAGCATAAATAATTTCCATGAAATTACAAATGTTATGCTGTTGCTGCTTATTTCTAGTTTGCCCCTCTCTGGTTCAGGCTTTTATCCCCTGCTTCCCTGTCTCAAATCTACTCAGTTTCTAAGACATATAGACCCACATGACCTGAGGCCAAATATGTCATTACATTTGTAAACAACTGATAATTTATTAAAATGACAACAAATTATTTATTTCTTTATAAGGGCTGATAGCTGCAGCTTTAATTGTGAGTCTTCCAATTTCCATTGAAAATTAGAACCACAAATTTTAATAATGTATCCGATCCCATTGCTATGCGTTGATAAGATATTTACAGAGGAGTGAAATGGAAATATGTCGTGCTGGTCACCGAAGGTTGTCTCTAGTGTATAAAGTGCTTCCCTCCCCCTTTTTTCCTTCTTTAAGCCAAAAGGCTGATCTATCGTAAACATATTTTTCTACTGCCTAAATCAACACTGTTTTTGGAAGAAAAATGCTCATTCACAGGAAAATTATATATTTTGTATATGCAATTATGCAGAAAAGAACAAAGAAACAACAGATTTAACAGTTTTATTTTAATTTAATTTCCCTTTTTATGTGTTATGTAGAGAAAGAACATCTTAACAAATAGAAGTAAATTTTGGCATCAATATCTAGTTACTGCACTGTTAGCATCTCAAGGTGCGTGGAAGGAGAACTTTCCCCCTTTGAAAATTTCCTCAAAGCCAATTTGAGTTTTTTTAGTTGAAAATTTTAATTTTCTGTAGTTTCTGATATCCCTTTTTTGGTCAAATTTGGAAAATTCAGTTGAATGCCTACATTTTGCATTTTGATGTTGCATTTTAGATTTGCATCAGTAAAAACCAGATTGAATGTCAACTTTGATACCTAAACCGCTATAGCCTGGACAAGATCACTTAACTCACAGTTTTATTTCCTCCTATGTAAAACAGAAATTATGCTATTCAGAATCCTGTGAGAAGGAATTTAGATAGACATATTATGTGGGCCAGGGAGCCTAATTTACAGAAGACATGCGGTACGGTGGCCAAGTGGCTAAAGTCCTCACCTTGAACGCGCCAGGATCTCCTATGGGTGCCAGTTCTAATCCTGATTTTTTGCTTTCCATCCAGCTCCCTGCTTGTGGCCTGGGAAAGCAGTTGAGGATGGCTCAAAGCCTTGGGACCCTGCACCCGCATGGGAGACCTGGAAGAAGCTCCTGGCTCCTGGCTTCAGACTGGCTCAGCTCCAGCTGTTTCAGTCACTTGGGGAGTGAACCAGCAGACAGAAGATCTACCTCTCTTTCTCTCCTCCTCTCTATATTACTGACTTTGCAATAAAAATAAATAAACCTTTAAGGCCATAATACTCGACAGCTTTACTACTCTGGAATTTTAATATTGACAGTGAAAGTTTTGCAATCAAAACCACTGGTTTTTGAAACTACCTTGTGCCACATGGCTCAGGCTAGTTATTTCCTCAGAAACTTAGTTCCTCTGTCGCTGTAGATAATGATATCATTGTTCAGGTTGCTTCTGTGCAAATGTGATACGAAATGTACAAAGCACCTAATAAGCAGGCATTCAGCCTATAGTAACTATGTACATTTTAGGATATTTTACTGCATTTCAAGATGTAAACTCCTGAATATCACCTATATATATTTTATTTAAATTGTATATGCCTTCGGGGCCTAGTGTGGTAGCCTAGTGGCTAAAGTCCTTGCCTTGCACATGCCAGGATCACATATGAGTGCCAGGTCTAAACCCGGCGGCCCTGCTTCCCATCCAGCTCTCTGCTTGTGGCCTGGGAAAGCAGTAGAGGACAGCCCAAAGCCTTGGGGACCCTGCACCCACATGGGAGATCTGGAAGAGGCTCCTGGCTCCTGGCTCCGGGTTGCCACAGCTCTGGCTGCTAGAGCTGCTTGGGGAGTGAATCAACACACAGAAGATCTTCCTCTTGATCTCTGCTCTTCTCTGTATATCTGACTTTCCAAATAAAAAAATGTATATGCCTTCCAATAAACACAAACAAAAGTTGATATATATATCATGTGATGAACTCCTCACTGCATTTGATTAAAGAAATGCTAAAATCAACTTTTTAAGCTTGATTTCAGAATTTTTAAGAGCTACCATCGGCTTGGTTCATATCCTTCAAAAGGGCAAAATCTGTAATAAGCAACAATTGCCTTGTACACTTAATATGAGGATACATGAAAATGTTTGTGAAAAATAGAATTAAAATACAAATTTAGCACAAAAATTCAGAAATTCATGCATATATTTTACAATGCATATTTCCATGAGCATTTATAGGGACTCTTGTATATTGCTCCTTCTGTTTGTTCCGTAGATTGTTTATGAAAAGTCATAACTAAAAAAACTAATGTAAATAATGTGTCCACATTATAGTGTTACCTGTGAAGACAATGCCTACAAGGTTGACAGCCAGTAATGATGCTGATTCCTGTTCCAGCAGCCCCATCTTGAATCTAGCTCTGCTCTAACGTTCCTGAAAAGCAGAACATGGTGCAAGTACTTAGGCCTCTGTGCCCTGTGGCAGCTCCAGATGGAGTTCCAAAGCACTGGTTTATCGTGGACCAGCCCTGAGCAGTGCAAGCACTGCGGGGCTGAGCCATTGCCTTTACCTCGCTCTATGAAATATTGCCTTTCATATAAATAATAAATAATTTTAAAAGTTAATGGGAATATTAATGTATAATGGATAATCTTCAGATGTAATCAACAGGGGAATTTAAAACATCATGGGAAAATGGACTGGAAAGATGTGCATTTTTCAAGAACCTTAGTCACCACATATCTGTGTATATAGAAAAGTAAAACAGCAAATAATATAAACTGCACACCCAGACACTAATATGTATTCATATGTATATGAATATGCACTTTTACCTATCAGCTTATACATGAATAGAACTAGCAATAAACTGACATAAAATGACTATAATATGAATCAGTCATATATCATAAAATGATAACCCTGATTCTGTAACCTTTATAATATAAATTAATATGCATAGCATTGCAGCACACAAAACAAGAAAACTCCCACAAAAATATTTCCTTAATTTAGTGGTTTGATTTTTATAAGCTATTTTTACATTTAATGTTTATAAACAGAATAATAAATGCTAACAGACCATATATTAATAGCTATTGATCTCATAATGTTTCAACTAATACCAGTATTTCACCAGCTATGCAGAAAGTCCACTTGCCATTTTAGACAGAAATTTTAAATATGAAAAATTTTCATTGTTTTTAAGTGGTATATAAACTGTAAAATTTATTTTTTACTATTTTCCCTTTTGGAGTAGTGAGTGGAAATCTCTTGCTCACTCTGTGCCTCTATTTCCTCTTGTCTTTCTTTGTCACTCTACCTTCTAAATAAGCAAATAAATTTTTTTTTTTTTGGCATGGTAACTGGCTTATTAAGGACTCAACACCTGAACATATAGGAAGTAAATAGTACATGTTATGTTCATTTATCTTCAAGCTTGAAAGTTTTATGTCCTGTTATTTTTTAAATTTTTATTTTTATGATGCAGTTCCAGAGTCTCAGGGTCATGGTCAATGTTTCTCTAAATCATCCATCACTCCAAACCTCTAAGTCACTTGAGCAGCCACAGCTCAGATACATAATTGTGTAGTATTAAGTGAGCCACTTAAATCCCTTCCATCTAGGAAAGGAAGTTTTCTTTGTTGGTTCAGCTGAGCTAACAACTCACTTCAAAATATGAATGAGTTTCAATTTAACAGATATAATATTAAATATAAAACTAAGTCAAATCGTGAAGCAGAATAATTATTCACTGGTTTCCTCATGCTCTGATTTATGGGCACATTGTTGAATGTCCACAGTTCTAGAGAACTGAAATGAACACAAGAATATAAAAATGCAACCTTGCTTTTTTGAAGCTGAAACTTTCAGACAGTGAATAAAATGGCAAGCATAATATCAAAAATTCTTAAGATGCTTAGAACGATTTACACGTATTAGAAAGCCTCACTGACGGTGGTATTTAAGGTGAATTTGGAAGGATGAAAGGATGTGTTAGGTAAGGAAAAAAATAGAAAACAATTTTTGGAAGGTAAAAACAACTAAAAATGGAATGTTGAAAGCCGGATGCATCCATAACTTAGAGAAAATGTTCTGGGCAAATGGAAATTCTGACATTTCGTATATACCAAAGAAACTCATTCTACAAATGAATTAATTCATTTAAAAGCCTTTATTGAATGTCTAATGCAGTTAGTAGCTTTATATGACTATAAGAAAATATCTAAGACAACCTGCTTATGAAGGGATAAGCTCCATTCCCGCTGATGATTCTGGAGGCACAAACCAAGGTGAGCAGCCCTACTGACTAGCCTGCCTAGCGAGGATGGCACATGGAACCATATGTGCAAAACAAGGATTTCAGGATGATCTGATTAGCAGAGAGAGCACAGACGCCATCCTCTCCACTTTGATCAGTAAGTTTTTGGAAAGAATGTGCATTCAAGGGTGAGCGTCCAATGTACTAAAGATCTCCTCCTGGGACCACTTCTTAAACACTGATTGGATCAACTTTACCCTGTTGGTACCGTCATTCCTTGACCTAGACTTAACCATCCAGCTGAATCCAGAAATTCTATTATATTGAAACAATGCATCTAAGTACATATGAAACTAGGTTTACACATTTCTGCTTGCTTCTTTTGAAGTGATTTTAGAGTTCTGAAACTTCTGCAAAGGCAGTGCAACATATCCGATTAATATTTCACTTCTTAGTTTAATGTTCTTTTCCTCCAGGATTCATCGGAGGATGCCACACTGCATGTCACCATGATGAATCCAACGTTCTCCAGTCTATGGCTGTTTCTAAATTTCCCTTTTCTTTTGTTAACTTATTTTGCAGCTTACCAGTCATATATTTTATAGAATTGCCCTCAGTATAGGTTTTATTTGAACTTTCTTTTGACAAAACTGGTATTATGGATGAGAGGAAAGAGACAACATGACAATTTCATTGTAGCATGGAAAATATGACACATTGCGGTTTCACAATGTCTCAACTAGGTAATCCTCTAGCTGCAAGTCCCGGCATCCCATATGGGTGTGGGTTAACGTCCTGGCTACTCTGCTTTCCATCAAGCTCCCTGCTTGTGGCCTGTGAAAGTACTAGCGGATGGCCCACAACCTTGGGATCCTGCACCTGCATCAGAGACCTGGAAGAAGCTCCTGGCTCCTGGCATGAATCTTTGCATCCATTTGGGGAGTGACTCAGTGGATGGATAATCTTTGTTTCTCTTTTTATTTATTTTTTTTGTAAAATCTCCCTTTCAAATAAAATTAAATAAATCTTAGTGAATTAAAATATTACTTATTAATTGTGCTGTTAACCTTGATCCCTCACTTAAGATGAGAACTATCAGCTTTCTGTACAGTTTTACTTAGTAGAAGTAAATCAATAACTTCAGTACGCATTCAAAATGAAAAGAATTATATTTCACCTACAAAAGAAAGGATTATCCATGAGTTTTTGGAAAGGTATTCGAAATATTAACATATGGGTCTGGCATGGTAGCGCAGTGGCTAAAGTACTCACTTGCATGAGCTGGGATCTCATATGAGTGCCAGTTCATATCCTGGATGCTCAGTTTCCTTCCACTTTCTTGTCTGTGGTCTGGGAAAGCAGTGGAGAACGGCTCATATCCTTGGGAGCCAGCACCCGCATGGAAGACCCAGAAGAAGCTCCTGGCTCCTGGCTTTGGATCATCTCAGCTTTGGCCATTGCGGCCATTTGGGGAATGAATCATTGAATGGAAAATAATTTTCTTTGTCTCTCCTTCTCTCTATAGATCTGCCTTTCCAATAAAAATGATAAATAAATCTTTTTAAAAATAAACTTTAACATAATATATATTTCGTGAAATAATTTCAGGAAATTCAAATGTCATTTTCTGTTCTTTCCATTTTGCCCACTAATTTCAACATTCATCAGTGGATCTTGTTTGCAATAACTATTATTGCAATATTCAAATGAAATTTTCTATATTCTCATGCCTTCCATATTGGTTGCTTTGCATTCTTATGGAAAACTTTTCCCCTTTCATTTGTGCTTAAATTATTTAACAAGTCAGCATTTGTATCATTATGGATTTGTAAGTTGTAATGTGATGTGGATGTTGTTTATTTCAGTTTTGGCCATTGTTAGATTTTTCAGGCTGACACCTGCGTCTATTACACATGTCCTTATGCTTTGCATTTATTGTTTTTGTTTGAGCACATGTTTACTTCCTGACATTACAAGATGCTCCAAGATTGTCTTGTATTTTCCCTGCCCTTGTTCTAGACCATCAATTCTGCAAAGAAACCCTAGTCTTTTTAAGATAGTATTTAGAAATCATTATCTGGACACTAGGTATGCTCACTGCTACTGAGGTGCTACTGAACTAGCTTGCCTCAGTAGAGCTTGGGAATACATACAAGTATGTTAAACCACACACATAAGCTTGTCTGCAATTGTATGTGTCACAAATGCAAGCACACAGACACAATCTTTTACGGTGTTTCAAATACCAGTCTAGCATCACAGCCTCATTATACCATCCCCTTTCGCAAGTGCAATTTTGTTTTCTTTTACTAAGAAGTTAAATTTTCATTAAGTGAAACATTATTTTATCTGGTAAAATTCACTGTATATGTCAAATGTTTGCAGCATTGTCAGACAATATCATCATAAAATAAATTGACCAACTTCGTGCACACACAGTTCTTCATGTCTCCCACCTTTTTTTTTTTTTACTGCATTTCATTTTATAACATAGTTTCATAGGCTCTGCTATTCCCCCATCTCCTCCCTGTTCCCTGCCCCCATGGTGGATTGCTCCACCTTACTGCAGTATTACAGTTCAAATCCAGTCTTGTTTCTTTCATTGCAATAAGATTTTGGACTCTATGCATGGCACATGCTTGCATGTCTCCCACCTTACAAAATGTAGGTAGAAGTGGAATTTCAGTGTTATTCCCTCCACCAATTTGGATAATTTTTAAAGCTCACATCCAGCCAAAACTACACATTACTGAACTACGCTGTGAGGCAAGAGACATAAAGTTTGTGCTGAATCCTGGCTTAAGAGCTCTTAATTGTGTTAATAATGATGAAGATTCCCCAGACCAAACCACAATATGTTAATATTATGTATTGTTCTGATGACTAAAATCCATTAAGATAGATCACAAAATGCCATTAAAACGTCATTCGATAAAATAATATTCTCACTCACCAAAATCACTGGGGAATGGGAGTTTGGCACACTGGCTAAGGCTGTGACCCTGCAAAGTGCATTTGTCTCTGCCACTTAAAATGAATCCAAATAGAGTTCCCAGCATCTGGCCATTTGAGAAATAAAGAGGTTGGTGTCTCTATTTGCTTCTCTCTCTCTCTCTCTCTCTCTCTCTCTCTCTCTCTCTCTCTCTTTCTCTCTCTGTCTCTCTCTCTCTGTGTGTCTATGTGTCTGCAGTAGCTAAGAATATAAAGACACATTTTTTTTTCTCATTTCCCTGTTTGGAATATATTTTCTTGACTTGGTTATCTTCAATTTAACCCTGTCCATTTGGCCATCTCCATCTGAATCTCAAGACTCAAATCTGCAAATCCTCTGAGCCTCAGTCATGGTCATGGTCTGCTTCTAGTTGCTATAGTTTTACGTTTTTCTGAGTAAATAACCTCCATGAGCATTTAAATGTTCATTGCATTACAGATATCCTTGTTCTTAATATAGTCGCCCTTAAAGCAGAGATTGCTTTGTCGATCCTTATAACCTCACTACTTAGCCTGTACTAATGGGCTGTATTTTATCAAGTAAATGAAAGAATTAAAATTGCGCACTTAAATTATCTTCAAGAGCAAACAGAGATTAACTATTATGCTAATTCATGCTACATACCTCTATTAAAGAAAAGACCATTCCAACACAGAATTATATGTACAACTAAAGTGGAGAAACAATAATAGATTGCAAAAGGTTGAATTCGGATGTTGCCAGAAATATCATATTTTGTAATATTTTAAACAAATCTCCCAACCTTCTAATAAAGGCAATGGAATGTTAAAATCAGTGTACAGTTTTGTTTTTGTGGTTTTTATTTCTAGAAATATTCTCATTAATTGCATCATAAGTTCATGTATTTCTTTTTTTGTAATGTTAACATGGAAATTATCAACTCATCTTGCAAAAAATTAAAAAGTTGCATTGACAGCTATGTGAGGTTGATGCCATCAAAAACTATTCATCAGTTCTGTAATTCAATACAGACCAATTAATCAAGTAGTTCCTAGTACAGACCCTTACTTGATAAAGCGGTGGGAGTATAAGTATCAAAACTTTTGCAACGCAGTCAAAGCTAGGATAACAGAAAAATTAATTACAATCAGTACCTAAGTCAAGGAGCTAGAAAGACACCATACAAATAAACTAATTATACAATTGAAGGAGCCACAAAACAATAACAAAATAATACCAAGTTAGGCTAAAAAAATCAAAATAAGTGAGGAAATAGGTTAAATAGAAACAAAAAGAACAATATATAAGATCAATGAATCAAAGAGCTGGTTCTTTGAGAAAATCCACAAAATAGGTAAGTTGCTAATCCAACTAACAATAAAATGAGGGGAAAATATGAAGTAACAGAGTTAGAGATGAAAAAGTAATACAACAATGGATGTGTTGGGCACATCAACAAATAGTACAAGTGTTTATATATCAATAAATCAGAAGACCTACAAGAAATGGGTAAACTTCTGGACATGTGCAATTTCCCAACACTAAATCATGAAGCAATTAACAATATAAATAGGCTTACAACCAGGATGGAGATTGGACCAGTAATTAAATGCCTCCTACCAAAAATTTTTTTTCTATGGAGCCAACATCACCTAAAGACTAAAACCAGATAGAGTACAACAAAGAAAGAGAAACATGGACCAATTATCCCTGAGATACATAGATACAAAATCCTCAACAAAAACTTGCCAATAGAATCCAACAATATGTCAGAAAGATCATTTACCTTGACCAGGAAGCTTTATTCCTGGCATTAAGGCATGCTTTAACATATGCAAATCAATAAATGTGGTACAGCACATTAAGAAAATGAAAAATAAAAACCTTATGACCATATTAACAGATGCAGAGAAGCCATTTGATAAAATACAACACCACTTTATGCTAAAATATAATAAAACCTAAGAAAGATAGACATATAAGGAGAATTCAACAACACAATCAATGTAATACGTGAAAAACTCATGCCAGCATCACACTGAATGGAGAAAGAAAAGAAGCTTTCCTACCAAAATCTGGAACTAGGCAGGGATGGCCACTTCTGCTACAGTTATTCAAAGTAGTTTTGGAACTCAAGAAAAATAAATTAAAGAAACTCAAATTGGAAATGAAAAAGTCAAATTATCCCTGTTTGCAAATAACATGATTCCATACACAGGAAAACTAAAAGACTCGATAGAGAGAATATTGAAACTCATAGGAGTTTGGCAAGGAAGTAGGATACAAAAGCAATGAACATAAATCTGTATTATGCTAGTTCGTTCAGAATTGCATATTAAGTGATCACTGTGGAAATTTAAAGCCTCCGGATGGGTCCAGGAGGAAGATTCTTTCTACAGGATAGCTCAGAGAAATATCTGAGTCTGTTTGCAAAAGGGTATTCCACGGTTTTTCAAAATAAATCCCCTGTTGGTGCAGGCGTTTGTCACAGTGGTCAAAAACCCAGCTGGGCTAACCCAGTTCATAGGAGATTGTCAGGGGCCTGTCCCAGCTACTGCATGTCCCCTGGGAAGAAACAGAGGCTGGCTCAGGTACTTGGGTCTCTGCCACCTACGTGGGATATCTGGTCAGCCTGGCTTTTGTAGGCGTTTGGAGGGTGAAACATCAGATGGAAGATCTCTTAATTTTACTGTCTCTCACTCTATTGTTCAGCAAAATAAAATTAAAAAGTTACCTCTCTTTCTATAACTGAGACTTCAAGATCCTCTGGGTAACCGAGGTGAAGGCTCTGAACACTGCAGTGTGACAGTCGCTGGAAGGTTAAATCCGGAAAGTAAGGTTCTTGATCACTGAAATACTTTAACAGAAACTAAACTGGAACAGGGAGTTGATCAGAAACTACTAGAAAACTACACAGTAATGAAGTCTAACATTCACTCATACTTAGTGTGTTCTAGGCACTCTGCCACGTTTGTTGCATCTGCAATTTTCTCATTACTCCAAGAGAAGGTGGTGTTATTTTAAGTACTTTATATATAAAGAAGCAGAAACACTGAGACATTAGGCTATTTCTTAAAGTCATACAATTGGAAAGTTATGCAGCTGGTGTTTGAACCAGGGCAGTAAGCTCCAGACTCCAATTCATTGAACCACATTTCTTACTTTTCATCTGAACTGAGAACTATGGAATTCCACTTTCAGTTATTTGGGGATAAATAAATTTTGACTGACCTAGAAAAAGAAACTGCTTTTAAAGAGATTTTTAACTATCAAGGTTCACATTGTATTCTACACTTAGAAAACATTTTAATATTTCTTTAGATTTCAATTTATGATTCCACAATAATTTCAGAGTGCTCTGAGTACTTAAAAGCATATATGGTTATATTTTATAAGCAGCTATCATAGCAGCATGGAAGATAAATAAATATATAATCCTAATAGAACCACAACATTTGTTTCAGAACTTTTTCACATTATGAATTCTTCTAGTAATTCCAGAAGGAGGTATATCCATTTTATAGGGAAGATTACTGGCCTTGAAGTAACATATTCAAGTGATGGCATACATAAAGACACATTCAAGATAATTAAAATATTTCCACAAGGGCTTGTTGTAACAACTAAGAACTATATTGGCAAACTGTACATGAGGTATTAATTTTACATAGTCTTTAGTTATGGAAAAGATAGTCTGAGATATTTTATTTTTTTATCACAAATATTCTTCTATCCTAAATAGATAGTAACATTTCAGATCTAGAGGTAGCACATTAATGCCTTCCTCAATTTCTTCAGATTACTTTTTAAAAAAACACTTATTTATTTTTATTTGAAAGCCGGATATACAGAGAGGAGGAGAGACAGAGAGGAAGATCTTCCATCCGATGGTTCACTCCCAAAGCGGCTGCAATGGCTGGAGCTGAACCAATCCAAAGCCAGGAACCAGGAACTTCTTCCAGATCTCCCATGCAGGTGCAGGGTCCCAAAGCTTTGGGTCGTCCTCAACTGCTTTCCCAGGCCACAAGCAGGGAGCTGATTGGGAAGTGGAGCTGTTGGGATTAGAACGGGCGCCCATACGGGATCATGGCACTTTCAAGGCGGGGACCTTAATCGCTACAGTAGCACGCAGGGCCCCTTCAGATCACTTTTAGCATGAAAGAATCCACATCTTAACATAATTCCTACTAAAGATTTTGTTTATTTTTATTTTATGTTGTTTATATGATTACTTTTATCAGCTAAGGTCACAAATGCTACTATCAATATTTTTGATCTCTCGATAGCAAGAAATATTTTATGTGTGTACAACTTAATGGTGATGAATTCTAACAATGCCAACATGCCATGAGCAATCTACTGACAACCACGACAAGTTATATGTGTATTTAAAAGGAAATGTATGCATCTATTGCTGTGTGGATGTCTCATCTCTTTCCTTCCTTCCCTGAAGAAGTCTTCAATTGGTAACCTGTACTCCTTTAAATATAAGTTCATGATTTTTTTTTTCACTCCATACACAGATGGGTACGAACAGAATGCCTCCAGCAGATATAAGGTATCGGCCCTAGAGAAAAGGAATCTTTCTCCATATTAACTGACTCTGAGATGTGTTCTTTTATGGGATATAGACTCATTATTTTGCAAGATTGTGCAGGTGATGTGAATAACAAAACCACAGCAAAGTACTGAGGATATGAATAAGTGCATTAAAATCATGAAAAGCACGATTTAATATTTGTTGACAAGAGCCTTACATGGGGAAACTTCAAAAAGTTCAGGAGCAAAGGAATGAAACGTTCAGGATTTCTTGATAATGGCCGTTGGGGGCAACGGTGAGCAACGTGCTTGTGTCTTTCACGTCATGGACACCCAGGTCTAACTCTGGACTGTAGTTCAACCTCCGTTTCTGAGTCCATTTTTCTGCCAAGGCATTCATTCCATAGGAGGCATCAGGTCACTGTTGAAATAATTAGGTCTTGTTATTCACTTGGAGATCAAGACCAAGTTCTGACCTCCTGACTTTGGCTTTGCATATTCACAGCTGTTGTGGGAATTTAGGAGGTAACTTAGAAGATAGAAGATTTGCCTCTGTTTTTTTTTTTGTTGTTTTGTTTTCTGTCTACTCTCTGCTTTTCAAACAAAATGAACATGAATAATGACTTCCAAAACAAGTAAGTTTGATGAAATCCCTGTTTATAGAGTTTTCAGAATGTCCATGGAGAGATACTTATTATAGAAATGCTTCCAACATGGGTT
Source organism: Ochotona curzoniae (assembly GCF_017591425.1). Taxonomy (NCBI): domain Eukaryota; kingdom Metazoa; phylum Chordata; class Mammalia; order Lagomorpha; family Ochotonidae; genus Ochotona; species Ochotona curzoniae. The sequence continues at coordinate 50,167,030 of NW_024466502.1, read as the reverse complement.
TCAAAAAGTTGCTCCAAATGTTTTTTTTTTCAATTCCATGGTCTGTGAACTTGTTAATATGAAGTAATTTATCTAAACATACTTTTAATAGAAACATGAAAATTGTACAATTGTGTACAATGAGTGCCATAGAATGTTTTGATATTCTTGTACACCAAGAAATGTCTAATCAGGTGAAACACATCCACCTTATAAAACATTTAACATTTGTTTATGATAAAAAAAATTGATAATGCCATCTAGTTTTGTTTAAGTAACTCTGTACTTATCTTTTAGTAAATAGAATCACTTATTAACAAGTAAGATTATTATTATTAGCAAATTAAGATTATCAGCAAATAACATTACAACAGATTAGTAAAGAGGCTAAATGTTATTCAAATGTCCTAAGATTGGAATGCCTCAGTCACCACATGTAGGGTTCTTCTTGATGTCCATTCTTGTAAGAAATTCCAGTTTAAACGTTGTCTTACCAAGAATTCATCTCCATGTTTTTCTTGAGATAAAGAATAAATGGATGACTGCATGAATTTGTGGAAAATCAGAGATGTCACTAAAGCAAGGTCAGAATACGTGAAAGTAAAGCCAAAGAGTAAATTCATAAAAAAGGGAGAGAAAAAGAAGGATGCCTTTGTTAGTCTGATGACTTTCACCTGATACACCTTTACATAGACAAAGACCTAATACCAAACACAGAAAGCTTGTGAAGAAGGTAACAGATAAGTCAGCCATGTAATGTAGATTAAGATGTTAAGGCAAATAAAGTATCAAACAATTAAAAATCATACTTCATTGTCAATCAGTGCAATCTGTTCCTCTGTCTTCATCTTTGATACATTGAACTGTTGTCAACAGGAAAATTTCATATGTCTAATGATGGCGTACTGGGATCTATCATATATAGATGTGGGGGTATAATGGAACATGCATCCCTGCTTCCAGACAAAAGATGGATTCCCAATGAAATTGATGGACATGCGTAGACGATGGGATGCTGGACTGTCTGTACCAACAATGTCGGGGTACACTTAAATAAGAGACTGATAGAATTATGATTTCTTATGATGGACTACACTATTGTAACAAAATGGGAAAAATCTGATGGGGGGGTGACAGTTTGTGGGGGAATCCCAGCTTAAACGAAATTGTACCACATAATTCGAAATTCAAAATAAAAAATACATTTAAAAAATTAAAGAAATAAAAAGAAAATTTCACACAGTGTGATTTCCAAGTATTAACTTCAGTTTTAGCACAGATCAAAAGGTAGTGCTTGCACAGAACAAGGTAATTACTGTGTCTAATTAAAGATAAGAGAAAAAGTAAGCTGAAATCTGGGTGTTTCGTTATTGCTATTGTTCCCCAGAGATCCTGTGGAATTTCACCAAATCTTTATGGAGACAAGAAAAGCTGAGATACAGTTACATATGCTGAGCATTTGGAAATCAAGTAATAATTTCTGTAGGCACTATATCAACATTATTATATTTGGAAATTCCCTTTCCCTGTACCTAGAAAGCCCTGGATTCATGGCACATAATCTATAAATTATTTTGTGCTTGGGAGTAAAATGAGAAATAATTTAGGCTGACAGACTTCAAAGCAAATTGGGAGATCAGCAGAATAGTTATAATCATTAATGTTTTCCAAATAACTGGAAGAGGGAAGGAAGAAGTATGTGCTAACAGTACCAGGTCTAAACACAAACCCTGCATGTCTTCCTTCACCCACTGCAGCGCGGTAATCTGAGACTCGCTGTAAGACTCAGGAGACCTTGGGACAGTTGGATTGCCAACTTGTGATTACCTCCCAAGAGGGCTACAATTTTAAGCTCTGTTCCCTACGAGCTGGGTAATAACTACAAACACAATAACACTTGTTATGAAGCCTGTATCAAACTGATTAGACCAGCACATTAAAAAAAAAATATTTCCAGGAATTTTTATAAGCAAAGATGCTATATGAAAACATTACAATTACTGTATATATCCTCACAATATTTGATTAGAACTTACAATTGAACCAATTCTCTATCTCTCTCTCCCCCACCCTCTCTTTCTCCCCACCCTACCTCCTTCTCTGCCTCTCCCTCTCTTCCTCTTCTAGCTCCTCTCTCCGCCTCTCCCTCTGTTTCTTGTACATATACATTCTCTGCTACAACAAATCTTCCTGTGCCTCAAAACTTTTCTTGATGGCAATCAATGCCCATGGACAATGTAGAATTGCTCATTCTCATTTGAAAATCCACATTCGAAATTCCTAAAAAAAGTAAAATGTGGATGTTAAAAGGTGTCAAACTCACTTGTAAGTCTGTCAACAAAATGCTTATAATGATAATAATAACAGCATCACTGATTAATTAGCAGACAATAAAGAGCCCTGATCTGTTACACCAAAGTCACTAATACAATTGCAAATTTATTGTGTTCCTCAAAGAAAGAAGTCAAAATACAAAATATTATAAACTTCCCAGAAGCAAGACACCTGGGTTCCACATTGCATTGTCTCCCCCATATCACCAAACAAACGGCTGAACTCTGGAACTGATCTAAAATATACAGGAAATAAGTCAAACTATGCCAGCCTGATGGATGTCCATTGCATTGCCATAGGGGGGTTTAAAAATCTCTCCATCCTTCCAGAATGAGTCATGCCTACTTATTGCCCTCATTTGTGTCAATTCTAAGAAAAAAAAAAAAGACAAACCACTTTAGTATAAGAAATACCCCTTGGTGTAAGGCAAGAAATGAAGGACTTAACAGACTCAAAAGTCATGTTATAAAATCTTCAATTAAAGGATATAAATTTAGATCAAAGATTTTGAAAGTATGGTTTCTCTTCTCTTCCAAAGAAGATTTTTGACATCTTTTCGGTCATGGAAAGAGTCGGAAATTCACTGTTTAGACCCCTTTCAGACTGACAGGCACTCAAAGGAATGTTCCTTTCACATCTGCCACCTTGTTTCACTGTGACTTACTTAGTGAAATTTCTTTTAGATTTGCTCTCTTCTTTCAGAATTCAAAGAAAGACATGAATGCAACTTTGATGCTCTGTGCCTTTAAACTACACATCCAAATTATAATCCCAGTGCTATTGCTTAACAAAAAAAGCCAGGGCATGTAAAAAAGTGTTTAATTAAAGTAAAAGAAAACAAAAGCATTGGCAGGCATATCTCATAAAAGTACTTTACTATATATTTTATTTAAACATAGAAATGGGAGAAATGATATCTAGATAGTAGCGGAAACCACAACAGTGAAGACTTGGAAACAACCCAGATGCCATTCAAAAGAGGAATGGATAAAAAACATGATACATCTACTGGAATACTACCCAACCATTAAAGAGAATGCAATTCTACCATCTGCAACAGAATGGTCCTAGCTAGAGAACATTATGCTCAGTGAAACAAACCAATCCCAAAAGGACAAATAGCATGTTCTCTCAGATAAAAGGCAACATTCATGCAAAATACAAGATGAATAGATGTATAGCTAAATATGTAGATACAAATAGTCTCATAAATGAACTCCGGAGTGGAGACTAATGTACCAGGAATTGAAGATATGTTGCAATATACATCTCTACTCCAAAATAAGACTACCAATGAAACTGTTAAATATACCTTGACAATTTCTTTTACTAGATTTTCTGCAGTTGCCTGTACCTATAATACCATGATACACTTAAGTAGCAGAACGTTGGACTTGTGACTGTTTTTGAAGGACTATGCTGTTGTAATAATACGGAGGAGAATAGTTTTAGTGGGGAGAACGGGCAGAGGTGGAGGAGGGTATGGAGGTAAAAATCCCCATACTTACAAAATCATATAATGGCAAATTTTGGAGTACTGACTATAATTGCAGGTAAAAGCTTTGGGAAGCACATTGAGGGAACCGACATGTGTTGCCCAGATTCCCTTCAGGGTAAGCTTTAAAACTCTTGGAATAGTGGCTAAGAGACATGTTTAGCTGCAAGTCCTTCAGAAATGCTTCAGCTTCGGAAAAGCACGATTCCCATGACTGCCTCTGTTGGTTAGTGTCGCCTCCATTAGCAGATGGATGCAGTAGTACAACATCCAGTCATTGTGGCAAGAGGCAGGGAGATTGGAAGAGTGAGGATCGACTCGATGAGTTGTATGGGCTCAGGGCGCTGTTACTCTGGAACTAGCATGATAACTCAACTTGCTGGGCACAGCGATCCTGCCTGCTTTCTTTCCCTTCTACAACTGTAGATTCCCAGGGCACTTTTTAGTTAATTCTCATCATGCTAACCTCTGCCCATTGTGTGTCCCATGTCAGCCTGTAGAGGTTATCCAGGGGAGTTGTGTCCAGACATCATAGTAATAAGACTCTCAAAATGATCTTCAGGTTTGTTCGTTTGTTTGTTCTAAGAATCCTGACCTATGTCTTACAATGCGCCTGATTGGCTTCTAAGAGTTTACTAGACGTCATGTTATCCAAATTTAAATAAATATGTACTACAAGCTTTGGGACAATTTTTACCATTTTAACCCTAACTTTCTTTTCTTTTTAGATTTATTTATTTTTATTACAAAGTCAGATATACAGAGAGAAGGAGAGACAGAGAGGAACAGCTTCCGTCCAATGAATCACTCCCCAAGTGACTGCAACGGCCGCTGCGTTGCCCATCCGAAGCCAGGAGCCTCTTCCGGGTCTCCCATGCGAGTTCAGGGTCCCAATGCTCTGGGCCGTCCTCGACTGCTTTCCCAGGCCACAGGCAGGGAGCTGGATGGGAAGTGGAGCAGCCAGGATTAAAAGCGGCGCCCATATGGGATCCTGGCGTGTTCAAGGCGAGGACTATAGCAGTTAGGCCACAGCGCCGGCCCCCTAACTTTCTTTTAACATTGAATGGTGACTGGAAATAATCACATGAACGGTGTATAGGCTGGAGAGAAAAATCAATACGTGATGATATTTCAATCTTTAGAGGATTGAGAGGTATATCAGTATATCAGAAGGATGTAATAGGGGATGTTATTGTGGCACTGCAAGTTAAGCTGTCACTTGCAGCACAGGCATCGTACTAGACTGCCAGTTTAAATTCCCAGATCCCCTGCTTCCAATGCAAATCCCCTTCAATTCACCTGGGAAAGTGGCAGAAGGTAACCCCAGGACTTAGGCCACTATCCAGAAACGTCAAAGAAGACCCAATAGTGTGTCCAGTTCTTGGATTCAGTCTGGCCCCGACTTTTGTGTTCATTTGGGAAATTAATCAGTGGATGGAAGATCTCTCTCTCTCTCTCTTAAGTATTTCTTTCAACTGAACAAAATCAGTATCAAAATACATTTAGATTCTTATACATAGCTAATGGGGAAAATGTTCTCCAAATTGTATTTTCAATGTTTATATCCTTATACATTAGTTCCTTTTTAACTTCTGTTTTTTAAATATTTACTTATTTACTGGAAAGTCATGGCTAGAGAGAAAGGGAGAGATATTCCTTTTAGAGCTTCACTTTCCAAATGAGCGCACTGGTCAGGGCTAAGCCAGAACAAAGCTGGGTGCCGCGTTCAGGTCTCCCCCCTTGGGTTGCACCGACCCAAACACCTTGGTCATGACCTGCTGCTCTTCCCACCCATCAGCAGGGAGCATGATGGAAAGTGGAGAGGCTGGAGCACAAGATGGCAACTCTATGGGATGCTAACATGACAGATGGCTTAATCCACTACAACACTGTGTCGGCACTCCCCACCATCTTAAACATAAAAAATTAAAAAGAATTTTTTACCAGTAGTATTTTAGATATCTTATTTTGAGAATTTCCAAAAGTCTTACATTATGTTGTATTCGATGAGTTTCTATTGAATCACTCACTCATGTGTTCCAAAAGTCCCACTGCCAATAATTCTACCTACCCCAAGGTGCTGGCCAAAGATTCAGGGCAAATCACGTGTCTCATGGTAGCACAGACACTGATACTCAAGACAGAAGTTCCATACTGAACTGATGAGTTGTTTGGCTAGAATTCCACTCAAAGACTGAGATAACAAGCATAAGCACCCACTCATGAAAAAGGACAAAACCCAGGGAGAGCCTGGTGGACTCACCGAGTTAGGAAGAGAAGTAAGAATGTAGGCTGGCAAAACAGCTCGAGGGCACAGGGCAGGGTGCCAATGCTGGCCATTCCAGCCATCTAGCAAGTGAAACAGTGAGGGGAAGTGTTCTCCTCTCTCTCTCTCTCTCTCTTTATTTCTCTCTGGGATTCTGGCTTTCAAAATAAACAAATCTTTAAACTCTATATGTTTAATAATTTTAATTTGCACCAAAAATGTCTTCACTGGTAAAATGTACCAAATGTTTTGGGACATATTAGCATCAACATTTTACAAACACTTTCAAAAAGAGAATGATGTATTTACCATATGATGGCAGTGTTATCCTAATATCAAAACGGTTACAGGAAAACTTTTTGGAAAGCAATAACTTATATAAAAAGCAGGGAAAAGTGACAAAGGATAGAAATCTTTATTCCTTGAGTTCTACTTAGCCATCTCATTCCTGGGTCTCAAACTACATGCAGGATTGCATCTCTCATCCTCCCAAAACTGCTTATCTGTTGTTTTTCATTGTTTCCAGTCAGATTTACTTTCAACAGATGGAGAGTATTTCACGTGTCTTTTTTTTCCAAGAAAGGTTGCGACCATATATATTAATACCCCCAAACTATCCAAAGGACATTTTTGTATGTATAAAAATGGACAACCACATCAGTGATTCCAATTTAAATTATATTTTCCAAGCTAAACCACACTTTTCACATGGATATAGACTGATGTCTCCATCAGTATCCAATTAAATATTAAGACATGAGGATATATTCTTGTCACATTTCTTGTATGAAGTTTCGTTCTTGAGTTCCTCCGCGCACATACTTCCCATGACACTACTTTTAGTAACTAAGTTACTGGTTTGCTTGTACATTTGGATGAGTCCTGAACAGATGCCACTCTGTTTTTTTTTTTTTTATTGGTATCATCCTTGTAGATCCTTCATTTAAGCAGCTCTTGTTAATTATTGTCACTGTGTGAGGTCTAAACAAATGATCATTCCTCAAGAAATAATCATGCAATCTAATCTGGAGTAAAATGTGAACAGAGTATCCTGTGTTCTCCATTCACAACTCTTGCTCCTCCTTGCAGTGGAAGTGAGAGCTAACAGCAAGATGCTTCACTTGTGCTCTGATCCAGTATCTTATTATGTGTATATTTCTTGTTCTTGTATTTTGTGCTAGTGGGCAGACACCATAGGTTCCTTAGCTTGGCATACAGTGTGTGACGACTTTCTGCAGCCTCCTGCTGCCTTTTGGTAATATTAAAGATAATGCCAGCACTAGCAAGGAAAAAATCTATACAGATAGTAACTACAGAAGAATTCAATTTGATGTGACAAAGGCAAGGAAAGAAAAAGGCTGTAAGTGGAGAGCCAAAAAACAAATAACAAAGCTTCGATAGCCTAGTTTCCCTTAAAGTTATTTTCAGAATCAACAGTCAAGATGAATGACTTTCATCCATACAGCATAATCCTATGTTCAATTACTATGCCGTTGAATTTTGAATTGGGAGTGATATTACAAGGATAAATGTAATTATACCAGAATGCTAAATGTATCTTTTCCTCAAAACCTCTTCTTAAGTTTAATAATGGATTATTTGCAATAAATGGATTATTTTCAGGATTGCTGAAAAATTGAGATGGGGATTCAGTAACCCATTTCAATGGCCATATGGTCCAGGAACTGGAAACTTGTTAGTAATGCAAACAGACATGTCCCTCAGATGCACTGAGCCAAAACTTTGTGGCATTATTATGCAGTCCAAAGACTGATAGTTACTTACCGTAATTATAAAATGTCTTTTCTTAAATTTATTATTAAGTGATTAAATTTTAGATTTGCTACAAAAAAAAAAAAAAATCAGGCTCAGTGCAGTAGTCTAAAGGTTAAAGTCCTAGCCTCATACACATCAGGACCCCATATGGGCTCCTGTTCTAATTCTGGCAGCCCTGCTTCCCTTCCAGCTACATGCTTGTGGCCTTGGAAAGCAGTTGAAGACGGCCCAAAGCCTTGGGACCCAGCACCAGCATGGGGAACCCAGAAGAAACTCTGGGCTCCTGGCTTTGGATTGGCTCATCACTGGCCATTGTGGTCATTTGGAGAGGGAATCATCGGATGGAATATCTTCCTCTCTATTTCTCCTCTCTGAATATCTGACTTTCCAAATAAATACATCTTAAAAAAAAATGCAGTCACATCAGTGGTAACTAATCAAAGTAATGAAGAAAGTGTCAGAATAAAGAACAGAGAAAGGTTAATCTCTGGATACATGAGGAATTAAAGGTCTCATGTCTCCAAAAAGAGGGGGTGCACTGGGGTTTTCAGGAGGCTACAAGGAAGGTGGTGCCAGGAATAAATGGAACAAAGAATAGAAACAAGTGCATGTTGGCCGCCTGCCAGGCAATAAAGGGCTGGGAGCAGTCATGGTTATTGTTTCCAGTATGTGTTCAGCTTGTGTCCAAGCTCCTCACTGGGCAGCAATGCTGCACTCCTTAGCCTTTTTGAAAAAATAAGAGCCAAGAGGGCTTCAACCACCATGGAGGCAACATGTTTACTCTACTGTGTTTTATTATCTATTCTCTAATCTCTATCCCGACCCAAACACCCGCCACCCTTTCTAGCATCTAGAAGTCACTATTTTCGTCTTAGATAACAAGTGCTACAAAAGAATTCAAAAATACATAATTACAAAAATACACAAGACAAAATGTTAGACCTAAGATCTGATTTTTTTCCTGATTAAGTGATCTTGTGTTATAAAGTTTAGATAAATACTGTCTTGTAATTAGTCATTATCAACATAGATGTTAGTTGAATGAACTAATTACATTTTTAAACACTTAAATAATTGTACCGATACTGCAGCATAGCAGATTAAATCACCACCAGTAATGCGGGCACCCCATATGAATGCTGGTTTGAGTACGAGCTTTTCCACTTAGATCTACCTCCCCTTTTTTTGCCTTTTTGTTTTTTGTGTTTTTTTGGGTTTTTGTTGTTGTTGTTGTTGTTGTTTTTTAAGATTTATTTATTGGAAAGGCAGATATACAGAGAGGAGGAGGGGAGGAGGAACAGAGAGGAAGATCTCCGTTCCATGGTTCATTCCCCAAACGGTCCCAAGGGCTGGAACTGAGCCAATCTGAGGCCAGGAGCTTCTTCCCAGTCTCTCACGGGGGGGGGGGGGGGGGGGAGGTGTTACAGGGTCCCAAGGCCTTGGGCCGTCCTCAACTGCTTTCCCAGGCACAAGCAGGGAGCTGGATGGGAAGTGAGGTCTCCGGAATTAGAACCGGTCCCAATATGGGATCCCAGCACGTTCAAGCCCAGGACCTTAACTGGTATGCTATCACGCTGAGCTCAATCTACCTCCCTGTTAATGCGCCTCAAAAAACAGTGCAAGATAATATCAGTGCTTGGGCTCCAGAACTTTTGTGAGAGACCCAGAAGAAATTCCTGTGCCCTGGATTTGGCCTTGCCCACTTCCAAATATTGTGGACATGTGCCGGGGTAAACCTGAGGTTGGAAGATCTCTATACCTCTTTCACTCTCTCTGGAACTCTTTCAAAAAAGCAAAATAAGTATTTTTTTAATTAACCTAAATATTAATTTTAATGTTAAGGATATTGTTGTTTTCTAATTTAGAATGAAGATACATCCAAAGTATAACCTAAATCTATAATAAGAGAAAGTATAATTTCAATGAAAAGTTACATTCAACTTAGAATCCTTGAAGAAGAATTACATCTTCTAAGCTGTAATTCAGTTTTGTAAGTATTTCAGTAATAAATCATTAGGTATCAACCTGATTAACAAACATAAATGATTATATATCTCTTATCCACTGCATTGTTATGAGAATATGTTCTCTGTTTATAACTTTATAAACCTGAGCACCAGAGTTATAAAATAATTATATAAGGGTAGAGAAATTAATTGGAGCTCATGTAGCATCAAGTCTGAGGTTTTTCATCACTTCCTCCCAAACAACAGTGATGTTTTAATACAAATTACAGATGTCGTGAAACTGTGCAATCATATTATCATATTCCTCAAATGTTAAGCATAATATCCCATCAATTGTAATATTCCAACTTTGTAGGGCCATGATCTGTAAAAAAACAGTCCCATCTAAGCCTGCAATACGATATTTTCATTAATGAGATCATCAATAATTAACACCTAAAACCACACTTCTGGAAACAGAAAAACATTGGCATGTTCTTTGGTTTTCTGTACTTTCATCTGCAACTGTGATGACAAGCTATGTCAGTAAAACTTTGAGAAAAAAAAATCATATTTAATATAAGAGTGGCTGATTTCAGAAGAAAGCAGATCAATTTAACTCAAACTTCACTGCTACTGTTGTCAGGTGTTTGGTATGAAAAGGAGAAAACGGTTTAATCAATGAGTCTTAGAAGTGTTGCAAATGAAGAGAGCAGTAAAAAATAAGAAATCTTTATTGCAGATATTATAAAAAGAAGTTATTTTTAAAATATATAAACAGAATTAGAAATTTTATTGGTATATCAAGTTCAGTCATTGCAATGATAAACAGTAAAATATTTATATGATAAAATATATATATATATATTTAAAGATTTATTTTTTATTATTTTTTATTGGAAAGGCGGATATACAGAGAGGAGAGACAGAGAGGAAGATCTTCCGTCCGATGATTCTCTCCCCAAGTGAGCGCAACGGCCGATACTATGCCAACCCGAAGCCAGGAGCCTCTTCCAGGTCTCCCACGCGGGTGCAGGGTCCCAAAGCTTTGGACCGTCCTCAACTGCTTTCCCGGGCCACAGGCAGGGAGCTGGATGGGAAGTGGGGCTGCCGGGATTAGAACCGGTGCCCATATGGGATCCCGGGCGTGCAAGGCCACCTCTTTAACTATAATTTGTAGGGCAGATTTGGAAAAGGTATATTCTTTTAAATTTTCTTTACTGTGGAAGAATTTTATTTTATTTTCAAATACAAAGAAAAGCATTGTGGGTTTGTTCCTGGACCAACAATTTTTTTTTTGCTTTTAGAATCTGAAATATGTTGCTCAATTCTCTTCTTGCCTGTAGAGCTTTCTGTGAGATGTCTCCTGTGAGTTTAATTGGCATTCCTTTTTATGGCAGTTGATTTTTTTTCACATGCACATTTAAGGATCTTTTCCTTATGTTTGATTGAACAGAGCTTGATTATCATATGTCATGGTGAAGATTACTTTTGATCAACCCTATTTGGAGTTCTGTGTCCCTCCTGGAAATTGTTTCCCAAGTCTTTCTCTAGATTAGGGAAATGTTCCATTATCATTTCATCAAATATTTTATTAAAACCAGATTCTCTTTTTGCACTTTCTATGACTCCCATAACTCTTATATTTGGCCTTATAATAATGTTTTTCAATTACTGAATACTTTCTTTAGCTTGACCCAGTTCTGCTTCCAGATTTTTGTTTGTTTCCCCTTGGTGATAGGAAGTATCTTCCAATTCTGAGATTCTTTCTTCTGCCTCCTTCATTCTACTTTGGAGACTTGCCACTGTACTTATAACTTGCTTCACTGTATTCTTCATTCCTGATGTATCAACTTTCATTTGGTTCATTTACTGTGTGATGTGTTCCTTTGAATTTTTTGAACTCTGGTATTACATGCTCTCATTATTGATAAGAAGCTTCATAACAAAGGCTTTTGCTCCTTTGCAGGGGAGTTTCCAATAATATTTACTGTGTCTTTGTCTCTTCTTTTGTTTTTGGTCATTGTACTTCTGGGTAGCAGATTCTTCTCCATGGGACAGGTTTCTAAGCTGTGTCACCCACAGGTCTACAATTTGATTTTACTTACTGTAGTTGGTACACAATTCTTTGTTTTCAGCCACTTGTGCCATTCCCTCCAGCAAGTTCCAGGTCTGAGTTCCTATGATAGATTTCCACCATGGTCTTTATAGCCCTAGCTTCTGGCTCACCACTCTCCACCTTCTGTGATACCGTGCTGAGGCTGCACCATTGTTTGTACCACCTTTCTTCCATTTCCGGTTGGAGTAGGTAACAGGGTTAGGACAAAACAAGGAGTCCTAAATAACTAGGTTGTTAGTGGTGCTGATCTTGCTGGAACCTGTTGGCCATTATGTCTGAGGGCCACACAGACCTACTTTGACCCATATGATGCCAAAGCCAGTATTATTTTTCTCTGTGGGACCAGTGCAATGCAATGAGCTCAGTGAGTTTGCTTCCAGCTCAGTGCATGCACAGCTCACTGTTGTCCCTGCAGTCTTAAATTCTTTGCCACACTGTAAGAAATGGTGACTGATATGCCACTACTAGAGTTCTTGATCTGCTGGTGATCTGGTTTGAGGACTACCTGGAACTGCTTTGGGTGGAACCTGTAGGATGCAGTTGCAGTCCTAAGCCAGAAATGAGTTCACTCCCAGCTCAGTACATGCACAGTCCTATCCCATAGCCTTTGCCTTCCTACACAAAATGGTGCCCAATTTGACTATAGAGGACTGGACTGGGCCATGAAATCCACCCTGTTCCCACACTGCCCATCTGAGACTTGCTGCTCTGTCTGTGCTCCTGGTCAAATCAAACCGACCAGCAGGACAGACAGTCCTTTGTCTGGGTTCACCACTTGAGGTCCTGGTGAAAAACCCTTCCCACCTTGTTGCTGGTGGAGTTCTGGCTGCTGGTGCAATTCAGATCTCTGCTTGCTGAAAGCCACTGGGGTATCAGTCACTGCAACACCGCACCATTTTGAGTGCTACTTTTCTGTGTCTGTCAGTCTCCAGGTACCCCTCTGTTGTTGTTCTGTCCTCTCCTATTTCCTGGAATGTGTCCTCTCTGCTTCACACTAGCTAAGACTTCTCTGTCTATTTAGACATGTCCTTACCCTATTCCACCATCTTGATTCTCAACCTTTATCCTTCTATAGGAAGTTTGATTACACAATTGGAAATCATTAAAATCCGTTTGCACTGAAATAACTAAATAAATATTTTTCACTGCAAAGTCAAGTACTGGCTTGGGGAACAGTTTTCAAAGTCCACTGACAAATGTACTAGTCACTTTTTGATTTTAAGTAATTGATTCATTTTGAACCTGACTTAAAAGACAGTCTCATCTAATAATAATCACTGTGGAAGCAAATATTCTGAAACAGTGATTTAAGAGGATACAATGTAAAAATTTCTGAAATTATATTTGGTAATACAAAAAGTACTTGAAATCAGGCTTAATTGTGTATAATTATAGGTAATTTATAAGGAATCACATAATAAATGTGACTTTAATCAAGAATATCCAAAAATACTATTATATGCTGAACCTGAGTGTCAACAGAAATAGTAATAATGTACAGGTGACTTGAGAGAGAGCAGATGATTGAAATACCTGTCTACAGAACACCACAAATAGCAGAAGATAATCAGGACAAAATCTGGTTGTCTTTGCATTAGCAGTAAGAAAAATCTTTCTTCCTGTGACTGCTATTTCTTCTTAAAAATAAAGATGGCACCAAAAAATATTAACTTGGGTTTCATAAAAACTTAAATGCTTGCTGAAATCATCATATCCAGAAGATAAAATGACAAACTATCATCTTGTGGGTATTATTTGCAAACCATATATCTGACTAATACCTTAAATTTTAACTAAGCCCCAAAAACTAAAGGCAAGGATTTAGAGAATATGGCAAGGACAGAGAGGTCATTTAGCTAAAGATGAAACAAAGCCTGCAGCAATGAACCAATTGAAAGACATTTAACATCATTAGGTATCACATAATCAGCCTAATGAGTTACTATTATTAGAAAAATAGCAAAAATGAAAAACGGTAAACAGCTCAGTAAATATGGGGAGAAACTAGATCATTCAGGCATTTCTACTAGAAACGTAAAGCGGTACAGCCACTTTGTTAAAAAGAAATTTTTGAAAAAATAAAAATGAAACCACTGCATGCCTCAGCAATTACTTTCTGAGCAGATATGCCTGTAAAATAAAGACTAAGAGTGCTTATACAAACCTATGTACAAAAAGCAATAGCCCTCACTGATATTGACAAAACCCAGCGATTATCCAGAAGTCATTCAGTGACTGAGTGCTCAAACCCATGTAGTTCTCCCACACCGTGCATTCCTACTCACCAGAACAAGATAACTTATTATTGATACACATAACTTAGATAAAGCTCAAGGGCTTTATGTCGAGTGAGAGAAATCAACCCCAAAGGGTACACATTTTTCATGCTTGAAATGAGAAAAAATGCCAAATCAGGAAAACAGTCGAGTGGTTTTTAGGAGGTAATGGCCCACCCCAGAGAGAAAAAATGCAAATCAGAAGGCATACCTTGGAATAATCATATCTGAAAAAGACCCAAAAAATAAAAAGACTTGGTGGTTCTCCCTGCCTTACTGAGTTTGGGTTACTTGCAGACAGGGAGGCTGGGAAGTTGAAGGTCAAATTTTGTGTCTAGTGAGGGCCTGTTTCCTGATTCACATATGGGACCCTTTTGCTGTATGGAAAATGCAAGGCAGCTTTCTGGGGTCTCTTAGAACACTAATCCCATTCATAAAGGTTGAGACCTAACTACCTCCCAAAAACCCTGTCTCCTAGTACTTTCACCTTGGGAGTTGGCATTGTTGTCAACACTCAAATTTTGAAGTGCCAAGTACATTCAGATTATAACATTTACTGAAATCTAACATTGATAAGTAAAGATAAGAAATGTAAGAAATAAATAATGATATTTCATTTTCCTGGAATGACATAATTGGACAAATGCTAATTCTCTCAAATGTTAGAACTTTAGCAAGAGTTTTAAAGCTGTAAAAACAGGGAAGTGTGGTGCTCAATCTGTACGATTAATAAACAAGGGGAACATGGGCTGCTCAGATGGGCAGCACAGGTGAAATTCTTTGTTTCAGGTTTGCATTATATGGCATGAAAACTAAGAGGTTTGGTTTTCCAATTTCAGATTTAGTTATTCAAGGCTGTAGTACATACTAATTATGTGACCTAGGAAAGCTATTTTTTAGCAATTCTAAACTTTTAGGTTTCTTGAAAGTAAATTAAATAAAGATGCTGATAGGTGTCTGGAGAGTAGTAATGCATGATAGTGCAAGTTCAGCATTGGTTCCACCAAAGGTTATTATTTATTAAATAGTAAATCTTTTTACTTTGCTACTGTTTGCAGAAGAAAGCTGGAAAGTATGCTTCTATTCACTATTAGAATTTCTTCAACTTTTCATACACCGGGTTGGCTGGCACCCAGAATCATTAAACTCCAGTCACTTGTCTCCTAGGCTGATGGTGTGCTTGGATGAATGCAACGTGACTTTTAAGTGCCAATGTGGCACCACAAAGTGAGATTAGCAAAGGTGTACAGAAAAGAGATTACACTGGGCATGTGGTGTTCATAAAGTACTCAAGAAAACCAAACTCAACAGGGTTAAAAATCTTAGCTGCTTCATGGCTCAAAGGGGATTTCATCCTTGCATGTTTGCAATTGTATAGCAGCAGAATTATGCTTTGAAACTGATATTTATTTTTCAAAGGCACACAATCCATGTGTTTGTTGAAAATTTTATCAGAGATTTTTAATTTTTATTTTCTTAAGTTTTATTAACACAGTGAGAACAGAACTCCTCTTGGCTTCTAAAGATTGTAAACTGGATGGAGATAACGAAAATAAATATTGACTCCTCAATTTTAGGATGTACAGCACTGACAAACTAACTCTGGCCGGAGGCAGGAGCTGGCCTGAGGCAGAGTGAATCGTAACCACATCAAGTCCATTGGTGAAGTCTGTGCCCTGATCATCCCTACAGCTTTTCAGCACAGTGCATGCTGTAAAATAAGCCACACCTCACAGAACAAGAGGGTATGAGTTGGACAACACAAAAACATTCAGCCTGTATATTAGCCACATGCTGCAATGGTGATGTTAATAAAATCAGAGAGGATGTCTCATAGGCAGGTTGGATGATATCCTGAATTATATGATGTAGGCTTAATATAGCATTGGCCCTATCTCAAAGCATTTTCAAAGAAATATATTCCATCAAGCTTTAGGCAATGTGAGCGGTAATAGTCATAGCTGAACCGCAAGCAATGGTGAGCTGTAGCACTTCTGCATCCTTTTAAAAAGATTCCCAATGGAAGAAATGATAATTACTCAGAAAAACCACAGGCCTGAATAATATTATCTCATTGCCAAAGAGGTCAAACTGCCATGGGCTCTGCTTTGTATTTAGTTAATGCTGTTTTTACTACTCAATAAGAGAGAGATACTAATTGGAACTTTGTAAGACATGATTTGTGCTAGATTAATATTGGAATTAAGCAGTGGAAATTTGCACCTTGGAATGTCCACACCAAATATCATGGTGCCTGAAATCAATACCTGGCTACTCCATTTCCGATCAAACTCCCTGCAATTGCATATATCGCTAAGGGTTTTCCGGCTAGTGCTTCGGTTCCTGTCATCTACATGGGAGACCTGGTCGGAGCTCTGGGCTCTTGGCCCAGACCTGGCCCAGCTCTGCTTGCTGTAAACACCTGAGGAGAGAATCAGCAAATGGAAGATCTCCGTCTCTATTCCTCTGACTTTATGCACTTCTCTGTGTTTCAAATAAAATGAAAATCAAGCAAATATTTTTACCATGGCAGTTGATGTATTTGGAATTTACTATTATATAAACAAAATAATCCAAAATATATTGTATAGTTCATGGTGTTAAAGATGAGGTAATTTTTCCAACAATAGTGTTATTTCTCAAGTAAAGATAGCACAGATGCATGTTAAAGATTTTGAATTTTTGTAGTTGCTATATTAATTACTGTGGGTATAATCACTCACTTATATGTATCATACAGGTGTAATATTCTATAGTGAATGCTTCAAGATTAAATACAAAAGAATCAAATACAAAGGAAGAAGGGTTAAGCTTCTGACTCTGATGGAGTAACATATGTGAGGTAACTTTCTTTAGGAAAGATTAGAAAAGTTGGGTAAAAAGAAAATAATGAGTAAAAATAACTTCCTGTCTGAAGAGTAGCTACAAAAATGAACTAAGATGGAAGGAGGCAAATTCCAGATTAAAAAAAACAAACAAACAAGCAAACAGAAACAAACCCGCAGTATCGGGTTCAGATTCCTCAAGGCCTATTTGTTCTCCAAATTTTTCCAAGGTTATTTGCCAGAACGCAAGTTGCCCATGTGCTCCCATGAGAAATGAGACACATGGAAGTGAGGACCACACGCAACTCTTCTCTACTTCCAAGACATGTAAGGCTAAAATCATAAGACTCTTGGGAAAACAAGTAAGACACCTGATAAAAAGCAACTAAAATTAGAAGAGGGTCATGAAAATTCATCATTCTAGAATCTGCAAGAATCTGCACTTTTATGTAGCGGATAAATAATCAGGGTCCATGGTTCCTCAAATATAGGATCAGGATAAAACCACAAGTTCATACAGCCTTGCTAAATCTGAAAACTCACTAAAACATGCACTAATTCTAAATCCCACCCAGAGCCATGGTGACACTAGGAGCATTTGGAGACAGCTTATGGCATATCTAAAATTATAAAAATCATTTTAAAAAAAACCTACTGAAGTAAAAAATAGAACAATACTGTTTTTTGGAAGATTTATTTGTTTGAAAGTTGGAATCACAAAGAGAGAGTGAGAGCTTCCTTTAGCGGATTTACTTCCCGGGATGGCTGCAGTGGCTCAGCTAGGTCAGGCCAAAGCCTGGATGGAACTTCATCCAGGTGGCAGAGTTCAAGGACTTGCCTGTTTCTGCTGCTTGTCCCAGACCATGAGCAGAACGCTGGATCAGAGGTAAAACACTTAGAACATGAACCAGCCCCATATTGGATGCCAGCACCACAGGCAGTGACTTTATCTGTTTTGCCACAAGGCCCCAGTAATTTTGAGAAAAAAAAAAAATGGTATTTATTCTGATGAGGTTTTCTGTTTTTTTTTTTTCTTTCCAACTACTTGTTTATTGGTATATAATACTTTTTTTTTTAAGACAAATATATCTTCCTGCTAATTTATTTTAAACTTCCTCATGGTTAGAAATAAACACAAAAATATCTCATGATAAATGGAGATAAATTTTGTTTTCTGATTGGTGTCACAGTTATATTTTCAACAGTTTCCACTCAATAGTAAGTGTATCAGAACAATGAAATGAAGGTATTTATTTATGAATTAAAATTATGTTAAATGAAATATTCTCTTTGAATAACAGCATAAATCATATACGTTAAGTAATTTGCTATTTCCAACAAAATCTTTGAAAAATATTCATGTAACATTATTTGTATTTTGTTTTTCCTTAGGCCTATAGTGAACACTCATTTTAGCACATAGCACTGAGTTGTCTAGAAGGCCCAGTGCCAACAATATCATGACTTTGCTGTCAAAATGGAACAACATACTGTTCTCGAGATTCATGACACCTTCCCTGGATATCCAAAACAATGTAATAATCTGAAGTCTCTTTCCTTCAAATCCTGTTAAGTCTTTTCTCATATAATCTTTTCTCTTTAAGGTTTTAGAAAAACACTCTCATCTCTCGCCTCAAAGAGACAGAAGCACCTGAGAAGGCACTGTCATTAGCGATAGCAGTTGTCCTCACATCTTACCATGAGAACATGATCTTGCCGTAATGTCTAAATGTGCATCATACTCACCAGGTGCATTTGAAATTATCCTGGGGTGACTGAGGTGGTTTAGAATGTGAATTTTATGAAGGAATTCTTGTAAGTCCTAAGCCTTCATTTCCTGATAGAATGGGTCCTTCTGGGCCAGGACCAACTAAACAACTTAAACTTGCCTCTGCAGGCAGGAGACTGATGCTCCATAAGCAGTAGATACTGAGTGTTTTATCAGCAATGGATGTTATTATTCAGAAAGCTCTGTGATCTGGCACTTTCTTCAATACTTAAGTATCCATTTCATTGTAACTAAGATTATTAAATTTGGTGGATTCTGGACACTTCTAAAATCAATTGAATTCCAACAAACCTTATGAGCATATATCCTTCTCCTTCAATATTTGGTAACTATGCATTGATGATTTAAGATTTTGATTTGGATGTTAAGACCAGCAACATGGTAGCTCACCTTTCAAAAAGCAAATAAACATATCTGCAGTCCTGGTGACGACCTGACCCAGTACCCACTGGTTCGAATATTTGGGGAGTGAGCTCGTGAATGGAATATTTCTCTTTTGATAATCTGTCACTCTCTCTGACTTTGCATAAATTAAAAATCAGTTAGTATTTTAAAATTATTTATTTTATTTTTATTGGAAAGTCAGATTTACCGAGATAAGGAGATACAGAGAGAAAGATCTTCCATCTAGTCTGAAGCCATGAGCCAGGAGCTTCTTCTAGGTCTCCCACACAGGCTCAGGGTCCCAACGTTTGGGGCCATCCTCGACTACTTTCCCAGGGAGCTGGAAAGGAAGTGGAACATCTAGGATGTGAACCAGCACCCATATGGGAACCCAGTGCATGCAAGGCAAAGACTTAGCTGTTAGGATACGGCACTGGGACCAGTTCAGTTTTACAAAAGAAAATACTTAAGTACATTTACAAGTTAGAATTTAAATGTTCATCTAAATATTCCTTTGCTAAGTATGCTGACTTTTAAAACAGTTTTTATTTGAGTTAAAATTCTTCATCTTTTCATATGCTGGAAAAATATTCCTCATTAAGTGGTACTACAATGGATTGGTTTTTTTCAGTAAGCCTCTTTTATCCATGAAAGGGCCAAATTATTTCCTGTTTACCTTATTCTAAGAACATGTTACAGTGTTAGATGAAAATGTGCCATTCATCTCTCCAAGTTGCTAGAATCATATAAATCAAAATGTTAAGCCGTGAGGTTAAAATGCACCAGATAAGTGAATAAGTCTTTAGTCTCTGTCAACATTTTCTTTCTGTAGAACAAACATACACACACACACTCATATCCATAGATGTTGTTCCTCATAGTAGAGGATAACAGAGCCTCCTGATAAGCCCTCTGAGTATCTTGCATGATGATTTTCAGAAAACAAACAAAGAAATTAACCAAGATTGGGCAGCCCTCAGAATGTAGATCACAAATAATTTTTCAAAAAACTAGGGTAGCTGGCCCATTCTCTTTTGTGTTCCCAGGATTTAAAACCAAGATAAAGATGGCCTATTTTTTGATTATTACATTTCCAGTTACGGGCAGAGGAGGAAGTGGTAAAGACGAACAATAAAATATTGAGAATTTCTCGATGGCTGTGAAGTGGATGCTAACGACTCCTGTCCTTTAAGGTCTCTGGGTAGAGGGATGGAGTATTGAGGAAGCACTATTTATACTAAATTGATTGAAGAGAAATAGGAAGAGAAGAAGAGACAAATTACACAGAGGAAATGAGCTCCTATTCACTGGCCTTATTCCTCAGATGGGAATGCTGCTAGTATCTTAACTGCCAGGCTAAACATCCTCTCTGAGAAACGCAATGTCTTTAATAGCATGAATAATGATCTTTAAATTTAACATGTATTTACACATGGAAAACTTAAATCTGAAATTTAGGAGAACTAGTAATGTACGGAGTATGCATCTGTAGTTTTCAAACATGAGTTAATATTGTTTAGATTTCTTTTGTTTGTTTTGAATCCCAAGTATAGACTGACTCAATATATTTTATTTTATTTATTTAATGAATTCTCCATTTTCATAAGAAAAGATCAGAAGAAAATGAAACAATAAAATATTTGTAAACCTAATTTAAAGTACTGGGATATAATATTGTTTGACCCCTTTTTTAAATATTGCAACAGGAAAACATTTCTTTTTTTTAAGAGTTATTTATTTATTTTGGAAAGTCAGATATGCAGAGAGCAGGAGAGACAGAGAGGAAGATCTTCCATTCACTGGTTCACGTCCAAAGTGACCACAAAAGCTGGAGCTGAGCCAATCCAGGAGCTAGGGGCTTTTTCGGGGTCTCCCACACCGGTGCAAGATCCCAAGGCTTTGAGATGTCCTCAACTGCTTTCCCAGACCACAAGCAGGGAGCTGGATGGGAGGCAGGGCTGTCAGAATTAACACTTGCACCTATATGGGATCCTGGCACGTTCAAGGTGAGGACTTTAGCTGCTACACTATTGGACTGAGCCCAGGAAAATATTTCTTATTCCTCTGTCTCTCTGGACAGCATCAAGCACAGTGCTTATTTTGTACTAAATAAACCTTCAATAAAGTGTGTGAAAAGGTTAGTATGAATATGTGTTGATGTATTTACGAAGGTACTTCAAAAATTTCTTGGGGAACTGGTGCCATGGCCTGGTAGGCTAAACTTCCACAGAGGCATTGGTGTCTCATATGGGCTCCAGTTCATGCCCTGGTTGCTCTGCTTCTGATCCAGACCACTGCTTGTACCTTGGGAAAGCAGTGGAGGATGGCTCAAATTTTAGGCCATTGCACTCACTGGGAAGACCCAGAAGAAGCTCTTGGCTTCTGGTTTGGGATCAGCTCAGCTCCAGCTGTTGCAGCCATTTGAGGACTGAACTAGTAGATGAGTCTATTCTATCTCTCTCCTCCCGCTACCTCTGCTTTTCTACTAAAAATAAGTGAATACAGATTAATAAAGCCTTCTTGGAAAAATAGAATGTAAAGTTAAACTTGTTCTGAAGCAAAAACAATTGTAAATCTTTGCATATGAAGGTGTCTTCAAAAAGTATATGAAAACATAAATTTATGAGTAAAGTGTATGTAAAGTATGCATACATTAATTCCTATAAATTTCACACCAAAGCAAATGCATTTTAATGGTATTTTCTGTGAATATTTTGAATTTCCCTAATATATGCTGGACTGTGGATGAAATCGAAAGCTCCCAAAGTACACTATCCTACCAGAGTTCATTCATCTAAAATGTCTTTATGGGTATGACAAGCTTGTATCCAAAAATGCTTATGCTGTCACAAAAGGTGAAGCTGATGTACACAAAGCAACACACATTCTTCCTAATGTGCTCCTGCCCCTCTGTTGACCTTGGGCATTTCTACTTGACTTCTCCCCTGAACGATCAGTGTATTTAAATAAAGGGAGTAAGTATGATTTTGACAATGGGTCATTCAATCATCTACCCATTCAGTTACTCCACTCATCCATTCAGAAAGCATATTCTGAGCACCAATTAGAATAATTCAGAGAAAATGAAAATTGCAGTAAAGTGTGCTATAAATTATATGGAAAGGCACCAAGTTGTACAGTTGCATTATTTTTGTTATCTTTCAGTGATGAAATGCAGCATCTAGGCAATTTTCATAAAGACTGGTTTGTAAAAATTCTATCCTAAGACGAATGAAATGACTTCTAAACATCACTCCCACAATGGGGCACTACATAATGTTAACTTTTTGAAATGAACTCTTAATTTAATTTACCAAATGCCATCACATCAAAGATGTCTCCAGCTCTGGTAAGTAGATATTCATGAGAAATATTTGTATCTGTCCTCTTTCAACTTGAACCATTCCTTTCATAGTTTAATACTCCAAAGGAAAGACCTCCTTCCTTAAAAAAAACAGACACATTGTAATTTAAGTTTTATAGCCTTTTAAGTTTTAGTTATATACATCCTGTGAAGATAAGTGTATTGACTAGCTGGCTGACTCACAGTTATTTCTACTTGATAGTGTCAGATACATGATTTTTGTAACACAGAAAGTAACAATTTTGCCAATATGCCACATAGGTGCAGCACTATTATAACTGGTTTGTTAGAAAAAAAGATTTGATGAAAAATCAGACAAGCGAGATATAGCTATGAAATTGTGCTTAATGATGGACCCTAATATTGATGGCAATCTAATCATGTTAGACCCTTTAGAAATTTTTGAACATCCTGTGTGTTTCTTAAAGGTATTTACTGTCTAGATCCAGAGACAGGCCTCTACCCAACTGTGAGGCAGAATAAATTCAGGGCTTTGCTTGCATTTATACATGGGACATCTGTAGAAAACGTCCAAAGACAGTCGCATTGGCTTCAGCTAGACACTAACTCGGCTCTAGTGCTTAGAGAACATTTTGACAGGAAGCAAGAAGCTATTTTAGACAGAGAGAGCTTTGCCAGAAAATTTAACAAAAATGAAGTGCAGACCAGCATGTCATCCATCTATTTATTCAATTATTCATTTACTGATATTCAATGTGTATCTACTGGATTAATACTACTTTTGTGCTATTTTTGTAATGGTATTATGTATATTCAAAGAAATTGTCACGTTAGCTTCAATATAAATAATTTTGAACATAATTATATCAGTTCAAGTGCATGTCTGTGTGTTTAAAATACCGTGATAAATTTGTGAAATTTTACCCACAACTAAGGCAGGTCTTCTGGCATATATGAATGAGAGTTCCTCTCAATAAATACCAAAGAGTATTGCTATTATTAGCAATTAATTATTCAGCTAAAAGTTAATCACTTGGCTAGAAATTGTATGTAACCTTGATAAGACATAATTTAAATCTAATGTTAAGATGGCTACTTTTTAAAGAAAAAAAGACATTTTTATCAATAGTCTACAGATTAGAAATTATTATTTCTTAAAGAACAACTTGTGACCTTGAATAATTTTATCGGTAAAAACATGTACCCGTTCTCTATGTAGTGCATTTCTACTTAAGAAGAGGGCATATATTATTTTAAGAATCTATTTAAAGTGAATAGTTTATTTCCACTGTACTGCAAAGTTTTAAATTTCATATTCTATATTCATGAGATGAATAGTTGTTTAAATTCCAAAGTGTCAATATATATCAAATAAAATCTTTAGAATACACTGAATTTATGAATATCCTTGCAAATTAGGCTTATTTTAGAAACTAAAGTAATTAAATAAATGATTGTAGTCTTTAAAATCAGATGGACATGAGTTCAAATTCTGGCTGATCCCAAGCAGGCTTCTTATTTGGGGAATGTTAGTCTTTCCCAGGTTGCTATATTATAATATTTCTGTCTCAAGGTAGAAGTAAAGATAAAAGTTTTTCCATTTCTTATGTTTCTAGCATAAGGTCTGCTGTATATTACACACCTGTAGATATTGGTCCCCTTACTTTTTAAAAGAATATATATAGAGAGAAGAAGAGACAGAGAGAAAGATCTTCCATTCACTGGTTCACTCCCCAAGTGGCCTCAATGGCCAGAAATAAGCTGATCTGAAGGTAGGAGCCACAAGCTTCCTCCAGGTCTCTCATGCAGGTACAGGGTCCCAAAGCTTTTGGCTGTCCCAGCCCACAAGCAGGGAGCTGTAAGGGACGTGGAACAGTTGGGATACAAACCAGTGCCCATATGGAATCCTGGCGCATGCAAAGCACAGATTTAGCCACTAGGCTGCCGTACCTGACTGGCCCCCTTACTTTTTTTCCCTTTATTTTTCACAATGGTTCTTGCTTTCTGTCTTGAATAAATATCATTTTTAATGGAGTTTGTCCAAAGAAATTACTTATGAAAACTTTATCAACATAACTAGAAATCTAATTGCAAAATTCAGGAAGCACATAATGCATATCTGATTCATTTCACTGTGCTTATCTCAAAACAAAATACTATTGTGCTCGATTGTGTTACAAGGCATTTAAAAAATGTTTGAGTTAACTTTCTAATCTCATGTTCAAAATTGTGTCCATGTGTCATCTGTTCTTTCTCAAGAATTCATTCTTCTGTGATATTGAACTTTTAAAAATGTCAAAGCTTTAATTTCTATCAATGGGATAGCAGTGACAATTTAGCAATACTAGTAGATTGAGTACTGACAAGATTATCCTATACTGTTTAAGTTAAATTGAACATTCAGAAATCGATCTGGATTTTTTAAGAGTTGCTCAGACTGGCGGTGTATTTTCAATGCATATATCTTTAATTTTAGTCTTTCAAATGAGTCATTTACCTGATGGTATTTTTTTCCACCACAGTTATTTTTGGTAGTATTAATAATCTGAGATAAGAGCTACATTTGTTCAAATTCTCTTCAAATAGACACAGTTGTGATATTATGCTTCTGATCAAACTACTCTCAACTCTTAAAATATTAAGGTCTCAATGAATCTGAAAGGATTTGAGATTAAAAAATATATATACAAAAAAAACAGTTGTACAGTACAGCAACTCTAACAAAGCAGTAAGGATTCATTAAAGTTGTTTTGAATTGAATTGTTTCTTTGGGGGCAGGGTGCAAATAAATTAGTTTCGCACTGAAGATTTTATTTTAAGTTGTCTATTCTTAAAGAGAAGCAAATATTCATGACGGGTTTTCTACAGGTGTTGAAGTCAATAACACTTGTTTCAATTAAGCACAGAAAGTACAGTTTGAAAAGTCAAGATGTGCATTGCAATCTGGCCTTTAAAAATGTTTGGCAATAATGATTTTGAAATAAAGAAAAGTAATGTTTACTATATTTCTCCTCACCCAGCTGGATTTCAAAGATATAAAAATTGAATTTTCATTTAAAAATTGACTCTGCAGTTTTACATTCCTAGCTCCTGGTTTATATTTCTCATTTATCTATCCTTGAAAGTAGGGTTTTTGTTTTGTTTAGTGCATAAAAGACAAATTATTATTCTTCAACAGAAACTGAGTCATATACATATTATAGTATATTGATAACACTGGGCTGAAATGACCAGTGTTGGCTACTTTCAGTTGGCTATCATACTTTTTTTAAGTAATGCTGTACATTGTCTCTATCTTTCAGCTATGGCTCAAGAACAGTAGCTTTTAAGAGTTAATTTTTTTTTCCAAATAGTGATGGAGTTGGTATCAGTCATTTCAAACATTCAACCATTAGATTGCTCATCTAACTTTCAGATTCTTTTTAGGTTCAAATGACGTAATTGTTTATAAAACACAAATTGTTATTGCTTTACAGATTCATTTAGCTTCGGATTCATGACTGACTATTTAACCAGTTAACCTTTTAGTCCTTCACATGACTGTACCTCTCCATGGAGTGTAAGTGAAAAAGTTTAAAATGTGTAAATGAACAAGACATTCAAATTTCCCTAAAGGAAAAAGAATCACAGTGTTACTTCTGTTCTTTACTATTTGTGTAAATTTCAAGTTGATGACATTGTCTCCGAAGTTATTTGGTCTTGTTTCCATTTTAATAACTCAAATGACAATAAAATTCATTTAGGATTTTAGTTCTGTTATAGTCTCCTCAAGCTATTTTTATACTGACTTTCTGGAAATAAGCATGATAAAAATGGAACAATATAAAAATTACAAAATAGCAAAGCTCTCATCCATGAAAAAGATCCGTAAGCAAGTAGACTGAAATTTCTCTCATGTATTTAAAAGAGTTTTAGAAACATCGTCAACATTAGACAGGCTTTATAAAGAAGTATGCTCCTTGTATCAGCCTAGTTTAAACACTTCATGATCTCATGAATATTCCTTCAACTTGCCATTGAAAAGAAGAGCTTCTCTAAATCTACAATGGCAAACTTTGGTCTGTATTTGTCCGTATATTTTCGCTTAGAACTCTTATTCAACTCTTGCACACCGATTAGTGTGTGCACTTCTTCACTTAACGATTGCTTAGACCTTCCTGTGTTACAGGGTGTTGGGATCGCAATATCAGCTCTGTGAAGGCAGCCCCTTCTGCTACTGTGTTTAATACAGACACGAAACGCCAGTGCTTCCTTCCCATCTGAGCTACCTTTGCTAATCAAATACATTGCATAAACTACTGGGAGAAAATCAATGTAGCTTCTACTGCTTTGCATTAGCAACTGTGTTAATTCACATGCCGAGTCTTAAGCACTTCTATAACAATGCTGTTCTGAATTATGATTTTAATTCTTCCGAGTATCTAATATAATAACTACTGTTTCCAACTTTTTCCCTTTTAAATACTTATTAAAAGGTGGTGTGGCCAGCCTACTGTCCAGCTGAGTAGGAGATACTCCAAGTCTTATTTCAAGCAGCAAACATAACCCAGTAATGAACAGCTCAAGGTTTTAACATAGCTACCCACTTTTACTGTCTAGAGAAACAAAATCAGCAACCTTTTTTTCGGAAGGACTTGGTAATACCCTCTGGGCGGTTGATTACTGTGTAGGCAAGCTGGGGCTTATCTGAGCCTGAGAGCTTGTTTTTGTTTTTTTTTTTTCTTTCAGTTCCACAAGTCTGTACTAAATTTCTTTCTAATGAAACCAAAGCTTGTGTCTACCTCCTTCCACTACTGTGGCTTGGTGCTTAACCCTGAAACAACTTGCTGTGTTTTATAGGTGTGAGATTCAGCTGCGAAGGGCCTCACAAAACGCCATGTGAACAGGGACACACCACAGTTGGTATTCCGGGGTGAATGCAGGCGCAACAGCTCCTTGCTGCCCCTTTTCAGCTCTCCCCAGCCTTGGGTCCTCCCCACTGTCCTCCTCTCCAGAGTCACAAAAGACAGCTCAGTTCCTCGGGGCTGGAACAACAAGTTGTGCAAAGGAGACCTCGGGGATGTCACCAAGTAGCAAGAAGGGTCATTGGCTCAACTGCAGTCTGGATTGTCAGGCGAACTCGGAATCACTAGACTGGCTCCAGCAACACGGATCAAACTGTTTCCACTTCATGACAGGCAATGAAAATGACGCAGAGTCTAATTCATCGATAGGATATCGATCACCCCCTTCCGTTCCTCCCGCTGAGACGCCGGAGAGCCAAGGGCTCACTTAGACGCGCCCACAGGCCACCACAGTCTCCATTTTTCCCAAATGCATAAGATGCTAAAAACAACCACATTTCCAGCCCCTCGGCCCCACGGCGTGGCTGCAACTGCTTTGTTTACCATATAAGTCACACCAAGGGCTCACTCCCCGCGCTCCGCCGGCTTCTGAAGCCGGACGGGGCCACTCAGAAGCTTCCCGCTTTCCGCTCTTCTCTGCCCGGGTCAACCACGGACAGCTACTTCACCCATCTTTTCCCTGAGCCTTTGAAGAGAAAACAAACCACCCCAGCCTTTTTCTGAACTCATCACCACCTCACCCCAAACCCTGGGATGTCCGCCTCCCGAGAGGGAGGCGGCTTCTCAGGCAGCCTAAGAAACTTAGCCAAAATCCCAGAACAGGAGGCTAGGGGCAGCTCCTGTCCCAAGGAGCTGGAAGGAGACACACTTCCTTTACCTGCGAAGTTGCAGCCTGATGGCTGAAGTGACAGAATCCAGAAGAACCGCGGCTCGGATGCCGCGCTGTGTGAGAGCACGCCCGGCCAATGGCGCGATGGGATTCCCTTAGCCGCTGCCGAGTTTTGGAGCATTCCACGGAAAACGCACGAAGCTGGAGCCCACGCAGCTGGCACCGAACTGGGCGGAGTGAGGATGCTCAGCGAGTGGAGCCATAGGAGGCGGGGGAGGGGCGGGCCGGGAAGGGGAGGTGAGCGCCTGGAAAGGAGAACCTCGCCCACCCCTGCCCCCCACCGGGCCCTCTGGATAAAGTTGGAGTTCCCACGGCTGAGCCCGGAGGAAGGCACCCCGCCCTTGGGACCCAGCGGTTGCACGCCTCGGGGTCCTCACAGATCGCGTTTGCAAGAGATAACCCGGGAAGATGCGCGACCCACGCACGGCTCTGCGCTGCAGATGAGCAGACTCGCCCGCCGGCCAGGGCTGGCGCTCACCCCGCCACGCAGACACACACCCCAGTCCCCCGAATCGACTGCGCCCGATGAGCTCAGCCAGTGGGCAGTGGAGCTTGTCCCCAGCCAGCCATCATCCTGCCACCCCGCGGTCCTGGCCTCCCTCCAGACGCACCTTCGGCTTGGTCTAGCTCTGGGGGCTTGTCGAACTTGGGTGCACGCAGACAGCCGCCCTGCAACAGCCCTGAGGCCACCTTAGCAAACAAGCACCCTGGCTGTACATCGCCCAGCAGGAAGAAAGTAACCCCCTGCAACTCTCTAGACTGGCTGCATCCCGCCGCTCCCGGCTCCGGGCACCCCCTCGCCCATCCTCAAGGTGTCAGACTTCTCCCATCAGAACCCGAAGACGCGGCTCGCCGCCGGTGTCAGCACTGGAGACCGTCGCAGTGAACAGATGACGGCCCCAGCCTTCCGCCCACCCCCGCCAGCTCGCTCTTTCCAACAGGCAGAGGAAGTCGGCAGGTTTCCAAATACGGAGCACCCCGGGCGCAGGCAGCCTGCAAGCGCGAGGTTGGGTGACTGTAGAGTCGGTGTGCACGGTCGTTGTGTGCGTGGTGGTGAGGTGGAAATTTCAGGACAAACCACATCCTTCCACCTTTCCCTTTAAGGTGGTCACAATAAGGAGAAATAAAAGCAAATTTGGAGGAGGGGGATAGAGTGTTGTGGGGCA
This sequence comes from Ochotona curzoniae, assembly GCF_017591425.1. Lineage (NCBI taxonomy): Eukaryota > Metazoa > Chordata > Mammalia > Lagomorpha > Ochotonidae > Ochotona > Ochotona curzoniae. The sequence goes on along the minus strand of NW_024466502.1, from coordinate 50,137,617 downwards.
AAGTAACTTACTTGCCGTCCCTGAGGCGTGGCCATTTACATGGGCTTAGTTCGACTCGACCCACCACCCAAAGGCTGGGGAAGTCCGTTTGTAAAGCAGCGAGTGACTTCCCGGAAGAATCCTAGACAGCGATGACCTCCCTCGACACCCATTCCACTTGCATTCCTCTATTTTCAGAAAGCACCCCCGGGATGAGCGGCGGGTGGGCCACGGCATCCCAGCAGGTGCCTGCTCCAGTTTGGCGCTTCTGCAACAGCTGAGCAGCTGCCGGCTCTCCGGGTACCGCTCCACGCGGCTGCGCCTCCTGGGAAGCCGCTGCGCCGGCCGCGAGGCGGACCGTGGACGCTTGCCCGGAGATGTAAGCAGGAAAAGCGGCATCCACCGGCTCCGAAGCACAACATTAAGAGTGTCTTCTCACTCCCGCTGCTTCCTAGAGTTTTTAGAGTATTCACAGGAGAAGGGAGGCGATCCCTGGAGACCTCCCGCAGGGGCGGCTGGCAGGCTATTGCTTTTAACATAACTCTTTCTTATTTTTTGAAAAATGCCTCTTTCTCCCTTGCTAATTGCTTTCCTGGATTTGTCCCCAGCTTAGCTGGATTGCCTTCCTAAATTTCCAGGAGCACGCCCTCTAATACTATCCCCTGTGAAATATTGAGCTTTCACCCGGTGGGGTCCTACAGTGCCTGTTTTGGGAAAGCTCACAAATGAGAGAGCTACCAGAAGCTGTCTTTCCTTCCTGGAATCTCTACCTACAAACACATTAACATCTTCAGTTTTTACTTTTCTTTATATTAAAGGATGACTTTTTTAAAAAACGGGAAAGATCAGTCTAGATGTGGTAATGAACTTTGCAATAAATTCAAGTGCACTTAACAAGTCAACAAAAGCATATATAGAAACATTTCTTTGCAATGTCAACTGTATTTTAGGATATTCTTCATTTAATAATGTATTTTTTATTGATGATAAATAAATGTCCAGGAAACAAAAATGTTAGATTTTATCCCAGGTGGGGAAAAGAAAAATGCCACATGTTGCCCACCTTTACAAGGAAATTCTGGGTACAGACAATTCTGCATACTGTGATGAATGTGGCTCTTTTTTCCTCTGAAAACATTACTTTTATTTGAAAGGCAGATTCACAAACAGAAAAAGAGAGATGGATTCTCCACCTGTTGGTTCACTCCCCAAATGGCTGCATGGCCAGCGCTGAGTCAATCCAAACTCACCAGGCCATGCTTTGATGCTTTCCCAGCCATGAGCAAGGAGTTGAATGCAAAGTGGAGCAGATGGGCCGTGAGTACATGCCCATGTTGGATGCCGGCACTGCAGGCAGAGGCTCAGTCTACAACCAATGCTGTAGCAGTGCTGCTTAAAGGTACATCTTTTCAAAGTACCTGCAGGAAGTAAGTGCTCAGTTCAGAGGTTGAGACCCCTTCTGTTTCACAGCACTTGGATTCCATGTCCTGCTAGCTTCTGAATCCAGCCTGCTGCTAGCACAGAAGCTGGGAAATAGCTGTGATGGGTCAGGTACACGGTTCCTCTCACATAGGAAACCAGAATTTTGTTTCTGGCTCCCAGCTTGACCTCAGCCCATGCCTGATTCCAGTTCTGCCTCCACTGTTGAGGATCTTTGAAGAGAGTCAGAGGCTGTTACATTCCTTCTCATCCTTATTCCTTCTTTTTCATCCTGTCTGTCTTTTTCTCTACCTCTATCCCACCTTTTCAAATAAATAATCAACTAAAATCTTAAACTACATCTGAAAGTGGATCAGTGAAACCTGTGCCCACCATTTGGAGTAGATGAACTTTACAACTTAAAATTCTGCATCAAATTAAATACCCTCATCTCTTGAGGGATGCCCCTTACAGCCGCTGCCATCTCTGTCATGATGGCAGTGAGAAGTATTTTATGAGCTTCCCCCTTCTTTTTTACTTTTCTAATAAGACAAGTACCAATTTAATCTACAATAAATACAAAATAGGAACATTGAGAACAATATTGTACAGTTCTGTCATCTAAACAGGTTGTGTTCCGGTGAAACTCAGTCTTTGCTCTCTCAGTTTTCCTTTGAATTGTTTCATGTGGTCGGTTATTTAATGCTGATTTTATGTCAAGTGCAAATTAATTAGCCATTCCAGGAAAACTTTTTGTAATTAAATGAAATGATCCAATGAGTTGCATACACTACAAAACCAGAAAAGCCCAAAGGGCTTTATTTTACTTTAAAAATGTGTGATTACAGAGTTAGCATCATTCCATAGACCTGTATCCCATTTAAAACGCAGTTCATTGTAGTAAAATACATTTACAAAAAATACTATATCCTAATTTGATTATTTTAGTATCTTATTCAAGCAAATAAAAGAACAATCTTATTTTGTAATCAGCATAAATCAAGTGATCTAACAAATGGCAACAGCAATATAATTCTCTTTTGTGACTATTCATAGCTACAATATATCTTGAAACTGGCACCACAATTGTTTCAGAACCTCAATGATCAATTTTCCTTTAAAAGTTATTCTCCCGTTTCAGAACTGAAATGCAGCACGTACAAAGCATTTTCTTCCAGTACTACTTTGCAGGCCTCTAGGCAAAGTCACAGACACAAATGTGTGGACATTTTAATTCTATGCATGTACCCATCTCAGTGATGACAATATACTTGGTAAAGCAGTTGTCAGTATATAGTTGCCTGTTTGATCTTGGAAATTAACGGACATCAAGGAAACACTGTCTTTGACGCTCACGTGACCTGTCTTGCTGCGTGACTGCAATTTTCTTTCATTCTGAGCATGGGCTCATCCAAGATGCTTGAGGAGCAGCATTTGGAATGTATTTTCCTGTTCTTGGTGAGTCCTCACTTTAGGTTTTTGCCTCTCCTGCAACTAGGTTTTGACACAATCTACAGTCATGTGTGGTTTAGAATTTTTCCTGCCTCTATAAAAATGTTAGTAATTTTGAAGTGAAGAGGTTTTCTTAACAGATCACTGTAATTTTTCAAAAACATTTGTGTACATTTCAAGAAGTTTTGGAATCTTTTTAAACTATTAGTTCCTCTTGGAAAGAAATATTTCTCTATGAAATATTTGCATTTATTTCAAGTGTTTAAATTCTGGAATGTTCTAAGCTATTATTTCCTCTTGGAAGACTTGAAAATGTAGGTGCAAATGTTGTCTGTACATTTGATTGTATTGTCTAGTTAGAACATTACACGCAGGATCATATGCCAAGGCGCAGGAATATTTTAAAGCTTGCAGAATATATTTATTATTTCCCGTTTTTTTCTTTCTTTAATTCTTCTGATGTTCTATTTAAATAAAGAAAAGGCATGCTAATTTCACAAATGTGATTATTGGAAAAGATGACTTTCACATTTTCTCTTTTTCTGGTTTTTTTTTTCTCTGAGTTAATATGCATTTTTAAAGCTTTAGCAGTGAAATATTAGGACTTTGTTTATGGTATTAAAAGTTTTTAACGCTTTTGCCTCATTTGACATACAAAGGCATTTGCTATGTCAACATTAGTACCTTTCAAACTGGTGGATGATATTTTAGTTTTTATTGATTATTAAATTTATGACTACTGTCACTCATTTTAACATGTTCTAATTTTTATCAATGTTAAGTCAGTATATTTTCCTGAATGATTGTTTTCAATACACTAATGTTGTTAAAGCTTTTCCTTCTACTATTTATTGTTCATTTTAAATGGAATTGCTTAGTTGTTAACTTAATGAACCTCAGAATCATGTTGCCTGTTTTTGAAATCCCAGCTCAACATTCATTCAACCAATACTAAGTAGTCAATAATGAACAACAAGCTTTGTATTAAGTTCTTAGTATGTATCTGTGAGTCAATATTTGAGACATTGCCATGGTATAATTTAAATTCATAGGGAGAGAAACAAAAGCAGTAGGTATATTAAATGAGTAAGTGACACACAACATTAAAGGGTGATTAAACAGATGATGCTAGGAGTTGAAAGTTCTGTGACCAAGGAAGATAGTGGTGGTGGTTTTCAATTTAAACAAGTTGCCAGAGTTGTGCTACTTAACCTGGAGATATAAAGGTTTACTGAACCTGTCTCTTGACATTTTCTTTCATGTGGTGGTGTTCCAGGCAGATGAATAACCTAAGCTGATTTCAGTCTTCACGGTTTATTTTGTTGCAGTGAGGGGATACTGATGAAAGCTAAGGTGGGAGGCAGGGGCTCAAGTAAGAAGTCACTGAAGCAAACCAGGTCATGTGGTGATCAGGGAAGGGAGTTGGAGGGAAGTGAAGGCAGATTCAAGATTGAAGATGGATCCATCCAAATATTCCAGTGTGTTTTTGCAGAGTGTGAAGAAGAGTGATTATTTGGTGATGGACTTGATGACACAGATGATTCTCAGCAAATGGTTTTCTAAGATGGAGAAGATCCAAGTTAGAATGTTTTTAGCAGGAAGATTGAGAATTGACTCATGTGTGTGTTAAATCTGAAATGGCTATCAGGAAGCCCTTAAGCTGCGTGACCTTAGTTAACACGCTTTAACTTGTATGGGTCCTGGTTTCCTTATCTGTAGAAGAGTAAAATAATTTCTCTAATAGGATAGATTTCATTTAAGGATCAAACAATTTTATATGTAGAGAGTAGCATATAGCAATATTTAAGGTTTTGTCTCATCATTATTGCATATAATTCTAACACATACTGAGAATGATTTACCGTGTGTCCTTTAGTGACTCTCTTTCAACAAAAGAAGGAACTAGTATATCTATTATAACTGGAAAAGATGAGTTGATCCTTGCTTTTCACATAGATTGATGATGTCAAGGCTTTGTTTTAAACCAGATTCTTTTTCCAGCGCCTCTTTCTAAACCACCTACTCTGGTCTGTGAAGACTACAATTTAGCACCAACTTCTTATGTGTTTCATTTCTATCCTTTCAGTTGCCCAGTTACTAATCATTGCAGCTGGAAGACTAGTCATCTGCTCTCCCACTAGGTTTAAATGTCGAAATGGGTATAGTCAGCAAGAACTACTGTTGAGAGCATGAAATAACATAGCATAGTTTATTTTGTGTCTGAATTTCTATGTACTAGACATAGCTTGTTGCATTAATTCATGAATTAATTCATGTACTTACGAATTTATATTTGCCCTATATAAAAAACTTTGCCAATTCTGTATGTTTTATCTTCTCAAGGAGGCAACATGAAATATGTGAAGTTGACTTTGAGTACAGTAAATCTGAATTCAAATGCTGCTAGTAGCAAGAGAATCTGAAGTCTTTTAAATATGACGCCTTCTAGTTTTAAAAAACTGACAATATATGACAGCAGAATTTATTACCAGTTTACTAGCTTTATTAAGCAAGAAAATGTGCCTTAAACTGTTACATGAATAAAAAACTACATGTAGAGTACTATAAATACACTGGAAAATTTCATTTGTTTTCATAATAAATTAGAATAATATTGTCATTTACAACATAAAATACAGATAAAAGTTCAAAGCAGTTACTTACACAGTTTATTTTATGAATTTATCTGTCAATTCATTTCTAAATAATCTGAAATAAAAGTTACAGATATTGAGGTTTTATACCCTCACATTTCCCAGGCAACGAGAGAGAGCTTCCATCTCCTGGTTCACATTCAAAATGCCCACAGTGTTGAACATTGAAACAGACCAATACTGGAATGCAGAAACTCAATCCTATTCTCACACACTGGTGGGAGGATCCCTATTACTATGTCATCATTGTTGTTTCCCAGAAATCTACACTGCTGGGAAGTTCAGGGTCAGGAGATACACATAGGAATAAAACCTGGGTTCTGTGATGTGACAGAGTTCTCCCTACTAAGCTAAGTGTCTGCTCTGCTCTAGTATTTTATGAACTATTTTAACCCAGACTCTTCACCTCAAGTATCAATGTAAACTCTTCCATCACTGGAAAGGATGTAAGTTGTTTCAATCAAGTGTCTTGTATTGAATTTTGTCAATGACGAGCTGGCACAACTAAGGAAGGCTCATGCCGTGCTTCAAGGACATTGGCAAATACATAGCTTCAGTAAGAAGTGGCAAGAGTCCTAACCAGCAGAGACTCAGAAGACAACAGAGAGAAAAGCAAAGGACATGGCCACTTTAACCCCAGTTCCCTGGTCGGAAGAACTTCACAATTCCAGGAAAGGAACTGTCTAATACCACTTTGTGGGGCCTGGGAGAAACATTATCAATTCCAGACCCATTCTTGCTAAGCAAAGTTGCTTCCTCATGGGGTCTGGGTAAGGTTCCCTTCACGTTTTCCAGTATGGGGACTATGGCTGTTGGTGCTGTAAGCCCTGATATCAACCAGTTTCAACCATGGGGCCCAGGGGAGGGTCCACCCACTTCAGAAACTTGCAGGATTGCCTGCCTCCATTGGTTCCACAAATCACAGAGCAAGGACCGTGTGTCCTCCAGAACCAGTGAGGTAATTAGTACTGTCACAAGCCTCAGTGTGACCAGAGTTCAACTTTGTGATGTTGAGCACACACATTTGTGCAATGCCACGTACTTTACAAAGCCATGCTACTACCTCCATTGACTAGTGAGGATTGGACAATGGTGCCACTTACAGACATTGCTGACAATGGTTTCAGTTAAAAATGCTTAGAGCTTATAGTTTTAGGATCACATAGACTCAAACTGAACTAGCTATGCAGCTGATTCGTACTACCCATTTAAGTAAAAAAGTCTTACCAGTGAAAGTAACTCCACAAAGAAACAGATGAATAGACATCAATATAGGGCCATGAAAAAACATGAAGAAACAGGAAAGCATGCCATTTCCAAAGCAACATAGTAGATTTCCAGAAATAGATCCTTTATTTGAAGGCAATCTGTACACTTCCTAAGGAAAAACATCAAAATTCAATGCATGCTCATTGAGTTGTAAAAGAATACAGGTCAACAGTTCAAGTTAATAAGGAAAGACAATCATATGAATGAAAAATTATACATACATAAAAATGGGAAAGAATCAGAAAACTTCAAGCTGTACAGTGCAATAAATCATGTAAGAATATGAGTCAGAAACTCAACAATAGGATAGACCAAGTAGAAGAAAAAATGTTTGATCCTGAGAACAAGTCTTTGGAAATTACACTGTCAGACAAAAAGAGATCGCAGAATGGAAGCCCATGAGACATATGGAATATCATCAAGGAAATAAATACTTGCATTATCGGAATGCCTGGGAGAAGGAAGGAAACTTGCACTGAGAATCTATTTATTAATAGGTAGAAATTCTCCATGTGTTGGAAGAGATTTGGACATTATTTTCAGGAAGCTCAACAAGCCCAACAACACTCAACACTCCCCCAAAAAACAGTTCTTATTTCATACTCAAATTGAGTTCAAAATTCAAAGACAAGGAGACAATTGTAAATACAGTGTAACTGTACCCTAGTTCCATATAAAGAAAATCTCAATAAGCTGAAAGCAGATTTCTCAACAGATCCTCTGTAGGCCAGAAAAGAATGCGATGATATTTTTAACCTGAAAGGAAAAAAAAATATTCCACAACACACACAACCCAGTGAGGCCATTCCCTAGGTTAACAAAATCTAAGGAAATTTGTCACTACAAGTGTATCTGTACAAAGAATTCTTGGTAGAGCCTTGGGACCCTTTTTCTGTGTGGGAGACCAGAATGAAGCTCCTGGCTGCTGGTTTTGGATCACCTCAGTTCTGGACATTGTAGCCATTTAGCGAGTGAAACAGCAGCTAAAGATCTCTCCGTCTCTCCTCTCTGTAAATCTAACTTTCCAATAAAATTAAATATTTTTTTTAAAAAAAGAAAGAAATTCACTTCACAATAAAAGTACACATTGGCCAGGTGAGGGCTTGGAGAAAATATTTTATGCAAATGGAGACCAAGAGGAAATAGGAATGACCTGCACCGGGATCCCACGTGGGCACCAGTTCATGTCCTGGTGGCCTCACTTCCCATCCAGCTCCTTGTTTGTGGTGTGGAAAAGCAGTCGAGGATGGCCCAAAGTGTTGGGACACTACATCTGCATGGGAGTCCCAAAAGAAGCTCCTTGCTCCTGGCTTTGGATTGGCACAGCTCTAGCCATTGTAGCCACTTGGGGAGTGAATCAGCAGAAGAAAGATCATCCTCTCTATCTCTCCTCTTCTCTGTAAATCTGACTTTCCAATAAAAATAAAATAAATTTAAAAAAATAGTAAAAACTTGTCATGATTTGAACAGCATTTGGTTCCCCAGCTCATGCAGGTTCTTTTATTCATGGTTAGTAGATTGAAGTTAGTGGACTGAAGCTGGAATCTTGATCCAATTATGATATGTGGGAGGTGGGTTTAGTGGGAGCTCTTTCTGTCTTGGGATCTACTTCTCGGAAGGTACTATCCCTGAGATGTTTGGATTTGTAGGGTGAATAGGTTTCCTGTGTGCCTACTTTCTTGGAACTAAATCTATAGAATAAATAAGGTCTGCTGTCCACTCTGACTTGTCAGCACAAGAACCAGGACTAGGGCCAGGCATGGCTAGACAGAAGGTAGCAACTGCCAGCACCAGTGTGGATTGGATAGTGGGGCTTGTTGGGTTGAACTAGTCTTCAATGGCCATTGACATGTATTGGAGCTGAATGGGATATGGAACAGACTGGATCAGTCTGCTGTAAATACTGGCAAGCATGGGGAACCAGGGCCGGGTGCAGGCCTGTTGTGGGTTGTTGAGGGTCACTCCGACTAGGCTGCAGCTTCCACTGGTTTCAAGCTGAGTGTGTGGTGGACAGGTGTGAAAGGCTGAGCATGTGGTGGACAGGGTCTGGCTGAACTGCAACACCCACTGATTTGTATAGGAGGCAGGGCTGGAGACAGAACTGACCCAGCAATTGCAACAACCAGTGTGTGCCTAGGCTGATTTGGGCGATGAACTGTGCCAGACACTGTATTGCAAACACACACAAGAATCAGGTATGGGTTCACCTCAGATGAGTTTTCTTTGAGGATGCCCTCAACTGAACTGCTGGACTCAGAGCCCAACCATGGAGATAATTGCAGGTTCCATGGTCTAACTGTGGAGTGCATATGGCAGAACTGGGCCTCCTCAGTGTCTTAGATGGAGCAGTGGTCAGTATGTCCAGATGCACATGGAGAATATGGCAACACTTTGGAGCCTGCAGAGTTCACTTGATACCATAGCAGAGGATGAAAGATGGAACAAATTGATCAACTACCCCAGCCATGTGTTGGCGGTGAATATCTGGGTAAACAGAGAGTCTAAGGTAGACTATATCAGTCAGATCCTGGAAAGATTTCATTGTGACTGGTGTGGCAAGATCGATAGCAATTTAGAACTTTTGAACTATCAAAACCACTTGAACAAGACCCTCAGAGCATGCCCCACATCGGGGACCCTAGGATGGTTGGGAGGGTGGATGTGGTCTCTTCCTTTTTCTCACTCCTTCCACTGGATACAGGAAGGAAAAATAACAAAGTGGAAGCAATGGTCTCACCTGCTTACCTCTAGCCCTTGTCCCTTTGTACCCTAATCAACTATGTAAAAATCATCAAAAACAAAAGTAAAACCAAACAATTAAAAAAATAAAAATGAAGTGATTGTGGAGCCTATGAACTGTATCATAAAGCATAAATAATAAAAAATGAAACAAAACACAACATAATTTCAAATAGATGTAGAAGCACTTGCAGATATTCAACATCTTTTCATGAAGTGTCTCTCAAATGTGGACTATGAAATGAACAAACATTAAGATAATAAAGTCCATGTATTTTCCAGTTTCTCAGTCAGTAAGTAGAATGGGAAAAAAAAACTGAAACTGTTTCACCTAAGATCTGAAACAATTACTCAATATGATACTGAAAGTCTTAGTAAGAAAGAAATAAAGGATATCCAAACTTAATAGAATGAAGTTGAAATAATTGTGTTTGCAGATGACAATATTTTATACATGAGAAAACCTAAATGTTGTACCCAAAGCTGTTAGAAACCGAAAACTAGTTCAGTGAGGTTTCACAGTACAAAATAAACATGGGAAAACTGATTTTTCATTGAATTATGTACTTTAGTGATTTTTGATACTTTTGTGTGGATCCACATCAATGATGTCATGAAGACCTACTTATTTGGAAAACAGAACAGAATCACACACACACACACACACACACACACACACACACACTCACACTCACACTCACACACACAGAGAATGAGAATCTGCTGCTTCACTTTCAAAATGTCTACAACTGATGTAGTATGAAGCCAGGAGCTCAACACAGGTCTCTTGTATGAGTAGCAAAGAACCAAATAATTGGCCATCATCTATTTCCTCACCGGAGCATTAGCGGGACACTTGATTGACAGTGGAGATGGAGAGGGGTGTGGTGTTATGGCATAACAAAGTCACTTCTTGAAATTCTAGCATTCCATTTAGTTGCAAGCTTGCATTCTGACTGCTCTACTTCTAGATGAGCCCCCTTCCTAACGAAGTGGAAGACGGTGCAAGTGTTTGGGCCAATACTACCCATGTGGGGATCTGGATGATACTCCTGGCTCCCAACTTTGGTCTGACCACTTCTGTCATCTGCAGAGTAAAAATCAGATAGAAGATTCTCCCTCACTTTCTCTCTCATTCTGTCTCTGTTTCACGCCATCTCTTTATGACTCTGGCTTTCAAATAAATAAATAGAGTTTTTCTTTTTATTAATGTAGACATGAGACTTGATCCCAGGAACGCTGATATGGAATGTTAGTATCCCATGTGGTAGTTTTCCATGCTATGCTACGATGCCCAAACCAATAATGTCTGGCTTTGATAAGAGATCTCTTTAGTTAAATTCATATAGGCTATTTTCAAGATGGTCTCTGCCATGTTTTATCACAGTTGAACTGCAATAACAACATACTTGCTAACAAGATGTAAATTTTTAAAATGTTAAATTTGAGTGTGAGAGAGACAGAGAGAACCCATATGTTAGTTCATTCTCCAAAGGATCACGAGAAGGGGCTGGGCCAGGCTGAAGGCAGGAGGCAGGAACTACTTCTGAGTTTGTCATGCGGGTGAGTGGGCCCCTGTTACTGTAGTCGTTACCTGCCAGCCTTGTCAGGGCTCTGTCTTGGGAGCTACACCATGACTTGAGCTGAGGCGTTCAGATATAGGATGTCTATTTCCCAAGTGGATCTTATCTACTCTGCCAATTAGCTGCACAATACATTTTTGATGAAGAAAGCAACAATGTATCTTAACTTCTCTGACAAGAGAAATGTTACACTGATGTATTTTGTTTCTTCCCTTTGTAGCATCTTTTTCCTTTTATGAGAAATTATAAATTTTGTTCTTCTAATCAACAGCAAAACATTTTGCTGCTTTTATGTGAATAATCAGAAGAGCTGTTTGTTTTTCCCCCCCAAAGGACAAAGATTTAATGCTATTCACCAATAGCATGTCAGAAAATGTTATGATTAGTTGTTAAATTTTTTTTTAATTTCAGAAAAACAGTTTTTTTTAAATTTATTATTGGTCAAGTAACTACCAAATGCATTCATAAAGATAACAAGCTTTATTTACATAAAGTCAGTTGGCACAATGTTTGGCTTATACCGTATATGGTGAGATTGGACAGTCTTAGCCTGTCAAATTTATTAAACCCATGTTTTCTCATCCATACATTTTGCAAGTGATAAAATCTTATAAAATAATCTTGTAAAAATCTGATTATGTGTGTGAATTGCTTTTACAAGTAGATATGTGTATATAAATATATTCTATGTATCTATGTAACTATCTGACTTTTCTTCTATTCCTAATAAACTTCAGAAAGTTCATAGAAGATGCAGTTGAAAGGTAAGCTTAATGTATTATTTTCTCACAATAAATATTTCCATAAACTCTCTTAAGATACTTTATTTTGGTATCTGTCTTAAGCTGAAGTAATTGTAAGTAATATTAGAGTGTGTCAGCGTTTTGTTGTGCTAAAGTTTATGTCAAATACTTGTTTGGATAGGATGCTTTCCATAGAGTTACTATTTTATTCTCACTGAAAAGAAGGAGTTGTGTTTTCTACCCAAGGATCTGGAGTGTAGACAAAGCTCTAGCAAAATCTCTAATGATTTATATGGAGAAAGACAATGGGTGATTAACCATAATGACGGTTTATATAAAGATCAAAGCTGTGATGTTCTGAGAGGAAGGTAAGATAGCATATACCTACTTCATGTAGCCCTCTGATTTCTTCTGTGCAAAGCATATGTGCTTCATCAGTTTTCATAAGGCTGTTAAGAAAAGGTTAGAGTAAATTGCTCGCCTAGAGGACTAAAAGCAGCATACCTCAACTGCTCCAACTAGAACAGTCATATGTAAATGTGACATTAGTATCTGGCATACCAGCTGTGCCTGCAATCACTCAGTTATTAATGACTGTGCACAGGGTGTGTAACTTGTGCCCTGCACCAATTCTAGCATCCTCTTTCTGGTTTAACAATGTTCAGTGCCTCCTTGCTGTGTGACCTAAACATTTTCAACTTTGAACTTTTTAAAAAGAAGCTAATACTGGAGAAATTAAAATTATGAAAATACATTTAATATTCAGTCTGTTAAATTGTCACATATAATAATATATATTTTTGCGAATACTATCTGCATACCTACATTAGCCAAAAAAATTAACAAATAGTTACTGAGTCATATTATGGACTGTGGATACAAAAATCATAATGCAGGTTAATACATTTGTGTAAGTTGAAGCAAGTCAAGAGAAATGCTAATGTTAAAATGTTCAGAAAAGAGAGATCAGTAGCTATTTGCCGCAAATTATATATAATGAGCTGGTTATGAGATGGTTTTCATTCTATGACTCAATGTCTTTTTTTTTTTTTTGTCAAGTTCTGTGGACACTATTCAGATTATAAACATTCTTTTATGCCTGCCTATTTTCAGAGTAGTTCTTGAGTAATAGAGCTTAGTTTTCTAATTTGTACCATTTGGGAAGTGAATCAGCAGATGGAAGATCTCTCTCTGTCTTTCCCTAAATCTCTGCAACTCTACCTTTCAAATAAATACAATAAATAAAAAAACAACGTGTTTAGCTCTATTCATGTCACCATGATTGTGCTCAATTACGCGTTAATAGCAAACACACATAAATGTGACTTACAGCTAACACGGAAATGAAACAGCGCATGGCAGAATATGAAGGATGTCATTTAGAGAATATGTGGATTCACATCTTTATTTCCAGAATTACATGCCTGTATGGTACAAAACAAAAAGTGGTGGAAATTTCGAAATTAAAATAATAAACCAACTATGAAAAACTAAGCCGCTGGACTCCATCTCCAGGTTTCAACAGGATAGAAATCAAGAACAACTTGTCTAATAACATGTACAACGTGGTATCTCATTTATCGTACTTGCAAATGTGGAGGGAAAAAAAGCACCTGGTAGATTCTCTCTGTAAATCTACCTTTCCAATAAAAATAAATCAATCTTTAAAAAATTTTAAAAAGAAATATAGGTAACAAAATGCAAAATGCAGTTGGAAATTGCAGAGCCATTCCATAGTTCTCATGGATTTGACGATCTTATTGATGAGAATTTAAATAGGAACAAAGTAAAGAGCAGCCAGCACGGTGACATGGTGAAGTTAGCTACCACCTGTGATAACAGCATCTCATATTGAAAACCGAGTTCAAATCCTGGCTTCTACATTTCCAGTCCAACTCCCTGCAGTGCAACTGGAAGGCAGTAGAAAGCGGCCCAGATATTATGCACCTGACACCTACATAAGAGACCAGAAGGAGTTCTGGACTCCTACTTTCCATCTGACCCAGCCATGGCCTTTGCGTTAATTTGGGGGAGTGAATAACAAATGCAAGATCTCTCTCTCTCTCCTTCAAATGACTAAATCTTTTAAAATAAAAATAATAAGATAAATTATAGGAGCTTAGTAATCTCACATGAATAATCATAAATTGTTTCCTCCCTCCCTGCCTTCCTCATCACCATTAAGTGACTTTTAGGAACAATTTAAGAAAAATGTAATGGCTTTCTAGAGTAATACAAGGAACTGCAAACCATTCAGCGAACTAATTTTTCTATTTATAAAGCTGCATTTGTTTTAATGACATAATCTGTTGTTTTTCATTTAAGCCAAATGTGAGTTGATTTTTGTTTTAGTGTGCGTTTATTCGTAAAAAACACATAGAAGTATCTCAAAACTGTATGAATAATATCTGTTCTAATCACTTTCAGAAAGCACTGTTTTCATTCACTCTAGCGCTGTTCAAACTTCAACTCTTCTCCAAATTCATTCCCTTCCAGTTTCATTCTTTTAAGGAACAATGAATGTTGTAATTTGCATTTCCAGGTTATTCAACAAACAATTTTGTTCCTATTAAATGCAGATGATTAAAAATTTTCTCTTGGAATTTGGAGTTTCATTCCAACAGAACTCTATCATGTTGTCCATAATACCATGGACTACTTCTTGGATTGTTGAGAAATTCAGGTGCCATGAGAGGAAGAGGATCAGGAAAATATACATAATAAGCAGAGGAAAAATGAAAGGAGATAGAAACACATGAGACTACAGTAGGAATGATGTAATGAACAGGGTAATGAGAAAGAACAAAACTGTTAATGTAATCATTGGCCAGCCCTGATTATCTGGGAACATATACCCTTCCCCAACCATTTACACCCACTCCTGCACTTATCAAAACTAACTCAATGTTCATATTTAATAGCAACAATTTATACCTATGGTCAAAATTTTCATATTTTCTGTATAAGTTATGAAAAGGAAAAAGAAAAAATAGAGCCCAGTGGTAACATTTCTTCTTACCTCCGCAGACTCTGCAAAAACACTTTGTTCTTAAAGTAGGATGCTGTTCAGTATATATTTACTGCCTTAATCTCTACATTATTGCTATAATTTTCTCATGTCAGTGAAAACACAAAAGCTTTGCTGTTGGGCTTATAAACTTATAATATTATATCCAATAACTGTTTAAAAATAAATTGTGTCTTTGGTTCTAGTGATTATATGAAAACTAAAGACTGATGTCAACATGTATTTTTATACCTTCTCAATTTATTTTTTTCTTATGCTCAAGCTAACCTGCTGAAAGTCGAGAGACTCATGTGAAAACCACCATTATTTGCATGAGGAAGAACGCTAGTTTTAATGACTGGACCAACACATGGGCTTGTGATCTATTTTGGCAATTTATTCCCTAAGGTTTGTGTTCAGTGAGTGAAGTTGTCCCTATTCTCTAATATTTCCAGACTGCTATTCTTTGTGCTAACCTGAGAGCGCTTCTACTTTGTGGGAAAAGCGATGGGTTCCACAGCCACAGTAGACGAGATTCAGGATGGCAATACAGAAAAGATGGAGAGAGATGAAGAGCAAAAACACCTACAGAGGGCAACCTAGTGTGTGGAACTGGGTGACCATGGCAGTCCCACATCTGGTCGTCCTGCTTAGGAGATTCATTGCATCTCATGTTTATAGGTTGATACAGTTCAGTTTTGTCTCCTTTGAAACTAATTTGATTTAGGATATTGCCACTTAAAATAAGAAGTCCTGATGAACCAAGGACAAAATAATGCTACTGCCAGGAACATGATGATACCAAAACTCATTTGGTTGATTATCAGCCTCAGGGTACTACGACAGTTTGTAACTAACTACCTCAATTTGTGCCTTACCAAGTGATGCTCTCTGTTATGAAAAAGAAAAAAAAAAAACACAATTACACAATTGAAAGCATGAAAGCAGTCACCTTTAAAAACAATAATTTCAGGGCCCGGCACAATGGTGCAGTGGTTAAGGTCCTCGCCTTGCACGCCCGGGATCCCATATGGGCGCTTATTCTAATCCCGGTGGCCCCGCTTCCCATCCAGCTCCCTGCCTGTGGCCCAGGAAAGCAGTTGAGGATGGCCCAAAGCTTTGGGACCCTGCACCCGCGTGGGAGACCCGGAAGATGTTCCTAGCTCCTGGCTTCAGATCGGCATAGCATCGGCCGTTGCACTCACTTGGGGAGTGAATCATTGGATGGAAGATCTTCCTCTCTGTCTCTCCTCTCTGTATATCTGCCTTTCCAATAAAAATAAAATAAATCTTTAAAAAAAAAAACCCCAAAAAAACAAAAAAAACCCCAATAATTTCTAGGGTCCAGCGTTACAGCTTCATGGCTAAAGTCCTTGCCATGCATGCACCAGGATTCCATATGGATGCTGGTTCTAATCCGACAGCCCTGCTTCCTATCCAGTTTTCTGCTTGTGGCCTAGGAAAGCGGTCAAGGATGGCCCAAAACCTTGGGACCCTGCACCCGCATGGGAGATCCAGAACAGGCTCCTGGCTCCTGGTTTCAAATTGGCTCAGCTCCAGCTATTGCAGCTGCTTTGGGGGTAAGTCAGCAGACAGAAGATGTTCCTCTCTGTCTCTCTTCCTCTCCGTATATTTGACTTTCTAATAAAAGTTTTTAAAAGTAAATATTTTTAAAAAATAATAATTTCTAACCTAACTTGCTTTGAGTTTTTAATTGTCAGATATCAAAGAATTGGTACACATCCATTTACCAATTAAATGAGAATGTTGAGATTTGACTTATAGTCATTGAAAAAATGAGGTTTAGTTAGGAGGAGGGAGAGAATATCCAATTATTCTGAACTGAATTGGAAAGTCTACCTGAATGAATTATGGAAAAAAATAAGTTGCTATGAATGGAGGTACAGTGGAGGAGAGAGTGGATTGATTGCTAAGACGCTGCTGGACCACGTGGTGAGCAGGCCTCAAGGTTTGATGATGTTGGGTTTTTGTGGAATGGCTCATATTTGCAATAGGAAGCCATCTTATCCAGAATGGCTATCTGTACCATCGCTGGCAGAAGTGGAGATGAGCCTCTTATGAAATAATACCCATACCCTTGTTTCCTCAATCTTATCTAACTTTTAAATAATCACAGCTACAATAACTTCGTTGATAACTTGCTACATTTTCATGCTTTATAGCTCTTTATTTCCTTTATGAAAATGAGCCCCTGAGCCCCATTTTGTGACTGCTAAGAAAGCTTAGCATTTTTCATTCATTTTATTTTTCTTCTAATCCATACCATATGCTGACATTTAATGCTGACATTTCTTCCATTTATTTTACTCAGGTTTTTAATTGGAAAGAGCTTACTAATGGTTTCTATTAGGCAAAATATCCAAAATGACCAAAGTGGTCAGATATTCTTCATGAGTCTTTGGATGTTTGCAACAAAACAAATATTAGTCTATTCTGTGAGCCTAGAGTAAATGACAGCTGTGACTTTAGGGATGGCATCTCACCAATAATATTTATTTCATTATTAATGGTTTAATAACTACAGCAAAGAAGAATAAGGAGTGATCTTGGTTGAGAAATCTCTGCCGAAGCTTGGCTAGCTTTCCTGTTTGTCTGCCCAAGCACTTTTGAGGAGTTTTACATTTTTGGTCTGATTGTATGGGTATGACAAAACACAGTGTGAGATGAGCAGGATAAATTCTCTCCATCAGATGACATATTCTAGACCTCAATGGTTTTCCTCCTGTTACAATTTCCCTTTCAACTTCCCATACGTGTTCACAGGTGCGATATCAATAGGTACAAGGTAAAACATAAAATGATTAAATAAAAAAGTCTGTTAATATGATCTAGAGATTAAATCTCCAAAATGAATCATTCTTGATGACTGCCAGAATGACTTAGACCACATCGCATCACTTCCTCAAATATTCCTTGTTTGTGAAATTCTCACACTGGGAGAGGTAGTCCAGTAAATAAGGAATCCTATAAGTGCTATATAGGCAGACTTTTGAACAATAAGCAGATGTCTACATTGAGTAACAACAAATGAATTTCCTGTAGTGACGCCAAATTCACAATAAAATGCTGAAGTAAGTGGCTGCAGCTTTTATTTTGTACAGGTGCTCTTCAGTCACTGTTAATCACACTGTGTAAGTATCATCTTTGGGACAGGAAGGGCTTTATTGTTGCTCACCAGTAAGGAGGCGGGAGAAGGACTCATCATCCTCCCTGTTTGGAGGCTGGGGAAAAACTTTATGTATTAAATGGAAGAAAGCGGGATGCAGAAATACACTGCCAGGAAAGCTTAAGAGGCTTGGAATCAGGCTAGCATCGTAAAGGGGCCTTTTTAAAACACAATGTTTTACGATTTTTGAAATAACACTTTCAAGGAATTGATTAACATGTTCAATTCTCACTTATACAACTGCATGTTAATTACTGCAACTCAATCAATTCTCACATTAATTTAATCACTACATATAAAACAAATTCAAGATAATTCATAGACATAGTTTTAAGAATAAGCTACTGCTTTCTTTCTCACTTCCTTTTCCTTTCTTTCTTTCTTTGAGATGCTGCATTTTTCTCACTATAGCCAAATAGCTGAATAAATAGTTCAACAAGTGAAGTAAAAAAGAAAAACATAATTCAGCACAGATATAGACAAAACTTATAAACAGTATTCAAATGAAAAAATGTATACTTCACTCACAAATTGCATATTTTACAATAATCACAGTTTATCAAAACTATAGTAGCATATTATTGTTAGCCATTTATATGACCAAGAAATAAAGCCAAGTTTGACAAAACTAGATTTACAACAATTTAGATATACATAGGCATTTATTTGTTGTTCATTTTTGTTTTTTGATTTTTAAAAAATATTTTCACTCCCATATATAAGGGCGAATATGCTGTGTGTTTTTCTATATCTGTTTAGTTCAGTCAACATTACATTTTACTGCGTATATGTGCATATATATAAATATATATCACATGTATTTATATATGTATACATATTGGTATACCTGTATCACCTTGATTGATTCCACATTTTGGATATTATGGACAGTGTCTCTACAATTATGGAGGTGCAAATTCTCTGTTGGAGAGATTGGAGTCATGTTGATTGGGGATACCTTCAGAAATGGGATTGCTGGATCTTGTAGCATTTCTGCCTAGTTTTCTCAGGAACTTTCATACCTTTTTCTAGAGTGGCTGAATTATTTTGCATTTCCACTTTGTTTCTTGGTTTCCCCTTTGAGGGTCCTTTCGCTTGTGTGCTGGCGTCACTATACCCACATCCTGGCATTGCTTCCCCTGCATTCCCTCTTCTTGTACAAGCCTCAACTGCATGCCTTTACTTCGCTACTCCATTTCCCTTCCATACATACAAGACCATATCCTAAAATCAGGGACTGAAAAATATGATCAAAAACTTTTTTTTAAAATGCAGGAAAGCTTAGCAAGAGGTTTTTGAGCTTTAGCTTCGAGGGACAACATGATTAATGGGCAAATGTCAATACCGAAGAGCACAAATTAGAAATTTATCAAAAGCAAGAAACTGTGGACTTGTCATTGGCGTTAAAGACCATAACTACATAGTTAATCTTTCCATAGTCAATTTCTTTTATTGCTGATGCTGTTTTATCCATTGCTGTTCTAACTTGTCCAAAGGGAGTCTTATGCCTTAAATATTCTTTCTCAATACAAGCAGTGACTAATTAGATAATACATGTCAGGGAGGGAGAATTGGCTCTTTCTGATTTGGATGAGGAAACTGTCACATACAGGAGAAAAGTTTGTCAAGATCACTCTGCTTGTTAGTAATAAAACCTGGGTCTCATTATAGCTAGCATGTTCTCAGTAATTGTTGATAAGCATTGTCAATCTCACTCATCCTTCTGGAGAGCAGGGGGATCTCTTCCTCTTACTTCCTGAATAATTTAGGCAGTCACACTTACGCAGACTTAACAGTTCCAGAATCTCAAGGAAACATCGTTTTATGAAAAAGACATTAATTGTGCTTTAGAGATATATGAGTCACTCTGGAAGTTCTGTCTGACTTTAGAAATGGGATTCTCCATATATGGTCATGTTTCCATCTGAAATGGCCTAGTGAGATTCATTGATGTTTACTATGTTCTTAGAACTGTACACACATTAGTTCCTTGAATCCTAAGAATAGCTCTGCAGCATAGAGACACCCATTTCCGCTTCACAGACAATTTAGACAGCTGAGCCTCAGAGAGTTCAGAAGAGCACCGTAGAACCTAAGTGCTCAGTGCAAAATTTCTAAGTCAGAGCTTGTGCTTTCTGTCTCTTTTGGACTACCTCCAAAGGGAATAGAGCATCTCCAGCTATGCTGAGCTTTAGAATCACTTGGGGAGTCTAAGATAGAAACAGAAGGAAAAGCAGAGGGAGGAAAGGGAGGAGAAAGGTAGGCTATGGGGAGAAAGGGGTAGAGAGGCAGGGGAGGGAGAGCAAAAGGAAGGAAGAGACAAGGGAACATGGTTAAGGAGGAAGTGTGTTTTCACTGCTCTGTGTACTAGTCTCCATTATACATTCCTCTAGATGTATGCATGTACATGCATGTTCATCTACGTCTTTATATCTTGCATTTTGCTTGAAGGTTGCCTTATATCAGATAGAATATCTGATATTTGTCTTTTTGGGAATGGTGATTACTGTAATAATATAAGGAAAATCAGTAGGGGAAGTCGCTGAGCCTGTGAAACTTTGCCACACACACACACAAAAAATTAAATGAAACATAAGATGAAGGAAAGGAGGAAGAAGACTTCTGAATGGACAACACTTACAACCAACTATAATGGAATGCAAAATAACTCACTAAATAAATAAAAATATAGAAAAGAATGGAGTTTACACACAGCGTTGCTGATGCATTGCCAGGTTTGGGAGCAATCTGCTCTGGGACAGTCAGAACCATGTGCTGGTAGCACTTTCAGAGCAACTCCTCCTTGCCAGGGGTGTCTTTGTGTGGTCATCTGATTCGTCATCCACACTGCACCATGGTGGTCGGCAAGAGGGGCAAGCTTAGTAAAAACACAGGCACAACATATGTAATCTTGTCTTCTTGGTTGATTAGACTGTTTCTTTCACCATCTGGATGACTCGAAGCCTTCTAGTTTGGACTGTTAAGTCTCACAGCAAGGACCACCTTTATTCAGTTCTGTCTTTAATGGGTCTGTTAGGGAGTATTGCATAATGCATGCACACAGTATTAGCAAGATGAAAACTTTCAAGATCTTTTCCCCTTCTCTATTTTAAATAACATCACTCATTTTTTTTTCAGTAATTACTAAAATTCTGTGAGATGGATAAAAGAAAACCCACTGTTCTCCAAACGGCAACCGAGAAGACAATGACCTTCCATTTTGATGAAGCTTTTTGGACTGATTAGAGTCATTTCCCTACACAGTCCAGGTCTAATGGGTAGAAGTTGTTGATATGTACTTAGCAGCAACAAAATTACATTTATACTCCAAAGAGTGAAGGATAGCTTAGCGTGAACTTAGTAATGCTGTCAAAATAAATGTAAAATAAGGAGAAAGCTTTGGTTGATGATGCCCTAGTGCTTGTCACACCAATCAATGAGTTTTGTCTGACCTCCAGTTTCTAAGTGACTATTCAAAGTGACAAGCCTAGCTGTAATGTGATCAATAGAATTGTCTTGAGACCACCCTATGTAAGCTTGATAACTTGAGATAGGTGGCAAACAATTTGTTTTTAATAAAGCATTAACATATTTAAATGTCAAAGATTTATTTTGCATAACACACACTTAAAAGAAGCCTTGGGTTATAAACCCATGTGAGCCTTTTAAAAATTTTCCAGCAAATAGTCTAGACTGCTAAATTAACAGAGAAGCAAATTAGTGCCCCCTGTACATCATGCACAGTAGTAGGTGGTACTGGCCTTCAGAGTATATAGCTCCAAGAAAAGCTCTGAAATGCATATTTAATTGAAGTCTTTCTCCAATAAGAAAATGCAATTAACTCTCAATTGAAAGCACAATTTTATACGAATTTAAGTAAGCTGTATTTTGTTCAGCACATTCCCTACATCCTACCCAAGTCTATTAAACAGTAAAATTATAACAACCTTTTCCTGGGAAGTTATTTTGTACAATTTTGTTGTACTAGGGTATCCAGAATACTAGCTCATGAGAACATAATAGAAAATGATCTTTTGATTAACAATCAAAAATAACTTACTGAAAAAGAAATACACATTATTTCTAAACATGTTGAGCTAAGAGAAGACCCAGAGAAATGATTTTACAAAGTCATTCTGACCTTCTGTGGATTTCCACTTTTGTCTTTGATGCCCCTGCAGGTTTTGAAGGTTTCTCATTGCTGTGGGGGAAGTACTATGATTCCCCCAACAAACAGATGGTTCCCATTGCTATGCACCAACTCCTCTTGTTAGCCACAGTTTCTTGCTTGGTCTGTAACTTTACATCTCAACTCATCATGTTATCCCTTGTTAATGGCAAGTGATAAACTTGCAGGGGAATCCATTCATCATAAGATTTAGGGATATACACAAAGGCCTAGGGTGACTGTGTTCAACTCCCATTTGAAGGACTAAGAATTCTGGGTATTTAACATCTGTGGCATCCTACTTTCTTCGTGGACTTCTAAGGTACGCAGCCTCTTTTCCAGGCCTGGAGCCATGGTTTCTTTCTCACAGTTGTGCCCTGCAAATGTGCTCTTGGCACAGACAGGTGCATTCTAGGTACTAATGTGTCTCCAAGGCTGCCGGAGAGTCCATCTCCTTCATCATTGTTGTCTTCTGTTTCTTTGCTAGAAAAATCTGCTAACTCTGGCAGTAATGATGAAAGATGAAGATTTGTGTTTCTCTGCTACAGGTGCACTGCTTGACTTTGCATGAAGAACTGAAAAATAAGTTAAGACACCGTTTGTTCTTTGGAAATTGAGATTTGAATTACGGGAACAATGGTTAACACATGTTCTGTGCCTACCTACTAGCTACTGTGTGAAAAGTTGTCAGACATTTTTCCCCCTTAAAAAATAAAACCTGTCTTACTCCAGTAAAACCTAAATGTTATTTCTAGCCATATTTTACTTTGTGACTGGAGTGATGCAATTTAAAAAAGAAAGAAATTGAAATTTAGCCATAGTCTTTTATTTTTACTATTATTTATTTTTATTGGAAAGGAGGATATACAGAGAGGAGGAAAAACAGAGAAGATCTTCCATCCGATGGTTCACTCCCCAAGTGGCAGCAATAGCTGGAGCTGAGCCAACCCAAAGCCAGGAGCCAGGAGCTCTTCCAGGTTTCCCACATGGGTGCAGGAACCCAAGATTTTTGGGCTGTCTTCGACTGCTTCCCCAGGTCACAAGTAGGGAGCTGGATGGGAAGCAGGGTCATTGGGATTAGAACCGGCGCTCATACGGGATCCCGGTGTGTGCAAGGCAAGGACTTTAACCACTATGCTATCGTACTGGGTCTGAGATTTGGCCATAGTCTATGTGAGTTGCAGTGAAAAGGAAAGTTGAAAAATGCAAACACCTATAGGAATAAAGGAGGGCTGAGAAGGATTAGTCAATTGTAAAGTGTTCCAGACAACCTAATGCTCTGTTATTCAGGCACCAAAAAAAAAAAAAAAGAATGCAGAAGAAAATGTAAAATGTATTTTTGGATACTGCATATGCCAATAGTACCTGACAAGGTGGTACCAACTGGCATTCTAGATGATTTTTTGTTGCAGTCACAGAATGCTGGAGATATGGTAGCAGACAAAGAATAGTCTGACTTACATTTCTGAAGGCTGGAAAGTGACGGACCATGACACTGCAATGGTCTCAGTCTAGTGAGAGCCATGTTCTGTGTCATAATATGGTGGAAAAGAATAAGGACAAGCAGGTAAATGGAGAAGGAAGATGTATGAATAGTGACACTGCTTTCTAACAAATCATGCAACAACTCATCCAGTATAACAATAATTACATTGATCCCACTTTCTAGTTTCACCTTTGCTTCTGAACATTGTTATATGGGAACCAACTTGTAACATGAGTTTTAGAGGAATCCATCACCCTCAAACAATAGCAAATGTAAAAGTAGCAAAACTCCATTCTGGTATACTTCAAAATACCAACATCTACACAGGTGAAATGACTGTCCAGGTATGACTTAATGAGAAAGTTGTACAGCTTCTCCAAAATTAGTGACTGCCTCAATAACCCCACCCTGGCTGTGCAGTAATATCAAAGATAGTTCCGGGAATGAAATGTGACTGCAGGTGAAGGAGACTGAGCCTCCTAAGTTTCTAGAAATATATTGATTCTTTAGTATCTAATTAAGGATACATATGGGTAAAGCTATGTAAATAATTAATAAGGACTTTATTAAGATAATTATCTGCAAGCCTGTCTATGTCCTCTGCAAGACTTCACATTCTATTAAATCCTTTCATGTTCATTATAACTTTCGGCCCAGGAACGTTTTATAACGACAAGTACACAGCAGGTATTAAATAAGTAATTTTAAGGGGATAATGAGAAATCCTTTAGAAATAAAGTACAAGTCCTGACGAAAGAATGGGAAATGTCTTACAATGGTCATGTAGAGGATGGGTAACTGACAATATAGAAACCAGTGGCAACATAAAATATTAACAACAGACTCTTATAAAGCACTTGTTATGTGTCAGGTGAAATCATGTGTGCAATTTTCTCCATTTCTCTGTGGCAGGCACTTTTACAAGATGAGGTACTTGGGGCACAAAGATAGTTACTGACTGGCCTTAGATCTTAGTATGACCAAGTGTCAGGGCTAGGATGTGAATTCACTAAGTCTGGTCCCATGAGGTTTCACTATGCTGTCTACAAAAGAAGAAAAACAAAAGCATCAGACAAGCCTATTTTTCTAAAAGGGTGAGATATTCAAGAATAATGTGTTAAAGTAAAAATCAGAAATGATGCAAAGTTGCCCTAGGTATATTTTGATGTTTCGTGTATGTATTTAAGTATATTTGTGTGCACATGTAGAGTTTAGGTATGCAAGTAAGTACAAATGCTTGAATTAAATGATAGACTAAATGTAGTTTATCACACATTATGGATTTCAAAGTTCTATAGATTCTTTATAAAAGAAAATCATTGACCTCAGTAGATTGTGATTGTCTTAAAAACTGTAATGCTTGCAGAATCCTATCTATATAATCAATCTCATTATAGAATATTCCCCCAAATGATGCCCCTAGCATTCTAGTTCTAGTTCTGTAGGATGTTATGAGGTGCTTCAAGAAAAGCAAGTTTTATTGTTGAGTATGTCTGGCAAATCCTAAAATGATAAAGATAAGGCTGTTTCATTATGAGAGCTGATACAGCCATAAACACACAAAATGTAGGTCTGAAAATAGAAATATTTTTATATTTGTAGAAATGTAACTGAGAACACAGAGGAGACACATTTTTCTATACTTTTCCCACTAAGGACAACCAAAAAATATGACAAATTTGGCATCATTCATAGAAAACTGAAAATGAGAGAACACAGGTTATCTAGAGAATCCAGGTGCCAAGGAAAAGCATGGTGTTCAGCTTGATGTATTTTGTTTTGTCTAATATGTTACAGATGCAGAGGTAACAAAACCAGCAATTCATAAAGGCCCATTGGTGTAGAAAAAAAAGCACGAGTAAAAGCTTGCTATCTTTAGAGAAAGAACCAGGAACAGGCAGCTTAGCAACACATGAACTTTTTGACACTAACCCTCTACTTTCAATATTGATTGCAGGGTGCCAAGTTTGTAGTCCCTCCTCCACAGTATCAGACTAGGCTAAGCAGGAAGCCTACATTTTCACTCTCTGAGGACATAAAAAAGCATCTCCTCTTCCTCCCATCAGTATGATGTTCCAGAAATCTGGATATGGATCCCGGACTCCCAGCTCTGCTAGTCGGTAATGTGAGCCCACCCCCAACCACCCTCAATGCGTAGACACCAGCAATGAGGCTACTGTCCTAAGGAGGAACTCTTTCTACTCCCCAAGGAGACGGCAAGAGATGGCATCAGGAGAGGTGACTCATGGTTTTCACCAATGACCAGAGATAATGAGGTCGGCTGAACACTGTGGTGTCAGTGGAAGTCATCTGGCAAGAACTGGTGACACATTTCTCTGCCTCTCAGCCTAAAAATGATCAGAGGCTCCTTGCTGGGGTGTCAGAACTCACACTACCACTCAGCACCAGTAAGAACCTTTCTTGCCATGGAGTCAGGCCAGTGGGAAAAGGGAAGGTCCAGCTATCCACTGGTATAGAGGCTTAACTATAACCCTGAGTCTCATAAAAAAAATCATCTGTAACACTGAGAACCAGAAATGTCCCAGACTGAGTGAAAAAATAAGATAGACATGAAGACTCACATGGCACTGATGTTAGAATGATCTGACCCGATTATAGGCAAACGTTCATGAAAGACCTGCAGCAACAATACAAGGATGCCCAGGATGTGCAAGACAGTACAGGATAAAGGAGAACACATAGAAAACTGAAAACAGTCAGTGAGACTTACAAGGTTTTTAAGGTTTTTAAAATATTCTAAAAGGTTTTGTCACCGAAATGGAAGGGGCAGAGGGAGTAATCAGTGAGGTTGCAGGTAGAAAACCAGAAAAGATCTGATCTCTGTAACCGAACATAGACAGAGCAAAACTGCAATCTCAGGCGCATATGGAATTATACCTGTTGATCTAACATTTCTGCCATCCTATTCTTAGAAGCAGGGAAGGAAGATGAAATTCATTTGAAGAAAGAAAAAAAAAATCATAGGCTATTCCAAGACTGGGATACAAAAATAGATAAATAGACAAATCTACATCAGCAAGTAACTGAGTAAACTTCATAGAAAATAAATCCTCCCAAGTTTAATGTCATCTAGGAAGTAATAGAAGCAACATTAAAGGTGTAGTGTCAGCAAAGATGGAGGAGAAAAGGCCACCACCTTTTCTAGCTTTCTCAGGTTTGTAGACATGTACACATCATTATAATCAATCAATACGGTAGTTGTTTTTGTGACTGTCTGTGCATTTAGCCATGGGATATCAGAGGAAGAAACCAAATGGAGCGGCTCCCAAGCTGAGCCTCCAAATGTGAGTGAACTCAAAAGAAAGAGCCTCGGCGAGGGCGCATAAAACATTGACTGTCCGAAGAGAAAGTATGAGAAAGACAATAAGGCTGGAGACAATGTGATGTGAGGATATTTTTGGATAACACTACATTATAACTAGCAACGTGGATGGTGAGAGAGAAAGTGCAAAACACACTCTTGTCAGCATTTGAAAGCTTTAAACTCAGTCTTGCTAAGTTCCTGGTTCTCCTTGAGGAGTTTGGTAAGAAGCTGGTCACAACACTGTTGTGTAGAAGAATCTTCTCTTCTCCAAAACATCTTCCTGTTCAGCCTTACACAATCACAGTAAGCAGTATTGGATTAAAACATTAAATGTCTTTGTCAAAATCCATGGTTTTTATTTAACTTGTTGAAAATGACAACACAGTCTGCTATCCTGATCAATGCTAATACTAAATATTAATATTCAACTTCTTGGTTATCATCTAGAATGTTAAAACTTCCCTGCAAGCAGCATACTTAAAAAGCATTGTTGTAGGAGAGAGTGTAGGTGCAATTTAAAGTATCTGAAGAAAATAAATACTGGTATGGAAAAAATCCTGGAAAAACAAGACAACATCTGGGGACTAGTTCACACGTTTAAATGAATGGAAATAGTAGAGGACAAGTTGCTGTTTTTACCCCTCTTTTAATTTCTGAAGACTTGGGAACGTAGTAGGTTTTACATGATATGGTAATGAGAAGTGCTCTTGGTTTTTCTTAATCCCATTGTATTCTGAACCACAAGACAATCTTTGTTGTCGAGCCTAGGAAGTCTTAATGTATTTGTGCTCTACTGTTTCTCATAATCCCAAAGAACAAATTAATAGTATGGCTGAGACAAATCCATCAATTATAATTCATTGAAAAGCAGCTATTTGCCTTGACTTTAGATGGAATCCGACCTTTTAGTGCAGGAAGCACTAACAGCGCCACGTGCAAGCACCGATCACGTACTACACAGACCTTAGGTTCAATTACATCAATATTTTGAGCTCCAGCTGTGACATTTTAGGGCACTGCCACATCTTTGGTGTGCATTAAATGAACTGAAACAAATAAAGAAAAAGTTTCATCTAAGATTATTTCTATTACATCATACAAATAGCTCACTGCTAAAAAATAATTGAGGATTCTTGAAATACTTGAGTCATAATAAAAGTCACATCATGGTAGAGGGATATTTGCCCATTTGTGGAGACAAAGAAAATGCCACATAAGTAACATACCACAGAAAATAACATTTTTGTGGGGCAAACTGTGCAGAACATTTGTACAATTTGTACTTCAGAAGAAACAAAGTGAATGGCATTAATAAATTTTATTGGTAGTATTCTCATACTGACTCATGGTCTTATGTGCAAGTGTATATATTCTGTCCGCAGCTACCTCGACATGGTATCTGCCAAGCACTATTCTAACACTAGCGGCACGATCTTTCACAAGCTTAAGATGCCTCAAGCCTTCATGGCATTTTGTTTCTCACCAGAATGGATAGAAACGCACCAGCAAGGATTGGCTTAAACTTACTCTTGCCACATTGTTGTTATTGATCGGAAGGAGTGCCTTAAAATGGGGTGGCCTCTGAGGTCTACCTGTGGAGGTGATCTACATAACGAGCAGCACACAGCATTGTTCTCCAGAGTCAAAGAACAGTTGTTCTGTTCTGAACAGGAAGAGACTGTGGAACATTTGTATGAAAAAAAAAAATACATCAGTAGAAGAGAAAGAAGAAAGAGATAGCATTGAAGACGTATCTGTCTCACTCTGATAGCTCATTATAGCTTAGGCATGAGTATAAAACTGTGCAATAATAGAATTTTTCACTAATGAAAAGTAAAGTAAAGGAAATAGTAAGGCCTGCTTCTGACTGGACCACAGGGAGTTTCTGGAGCTGACAGCTGTCTTTCGTGGTAGTGGTTGGCTTCAACAGCATTTGTCAGAAGCAAGAAGGAAGGAGTCCATGCAATAGTAGTGCTTGTTTGTCTTTCTTTCTTTTTTTTTTATTGTTAATAACATTGTATTATGTGATACAGTTTTATCGGCACTGGGATTCCCCCTATCCCTCCCACAACCCTACTCCCATGGTGGGTTCCTCCACCTTGCTGTATATTCACAGTTGAAGTTCAATTGGGATTCATTCATTGCAAGCATATACCTAGCATAGAGTTCAGCATCTTATTGCCCAGATACGTTCAGCGGCTTCTAGGGGAGACCTTCTCTGGTCTGAAGGTAGAGCTAACAGAGTAAAGTCCCGGTCGTCTTTCAATGAAGCATTCTTTGGGGCTAGGAAGCAAGGGAATTTCTTCAAAAGGAATTACAGGCTTAACCGTGCTGAAATGTTGGGTCATAAGGCTGTTTCTTTTTATATATAGAAACCATCCAATGGAATGTATTTGTATCAATGGATGACACTTTACAGAACCACAATAAGTAGCCTGGAGGTCCACCCAGGTCTCCTATGTGGGGGTCCGTGGGCCAAGCACATGGACCATCCTTTGTTGCTTTCCCTCCTAGGCATATTAGCAAGGATTAGATCTGAAACAGCTGGGACTGAAACCAGTGCTCACATGAGAACCTTTAGCATCCTAATCCATTGTACCACAATGCAGGCCCCAATAATTATTTTAAATATGGCAATTTCCTGTTACAAATTCCAGGAGAAACAATTGTGTTAAATACACAAACATACATAATTCTGATACAGCAGCACAAAGAGGTCACTTCTCAGTGATAACTTTAAAAGGATGTGTTGTTAATTTGTAAGAGCCATTTGCCAGATTCCACACCATGCAATAGTGGAAATACTGATGCAGCGGTTCATAGTTAGATGAAAAGGAAGAGCACATTATGTAGATGATCCAAGAAGACTACCAGCCCATGTTTCACTTTATTTGCTTGGATAGAAAGATAGACAGATGCAGATTGTGTCATCTATCTTAGGCATAGTATTTGAGATTTTGATTTAGGAGGATTTGTAAAGCTCAATGAAAGTTATTTTCTGTTGTATTTGGCAAAAACCACAGAGAGGCCGAATTGTGGTACATCAAGATTTAAGTACACTAATATAATCTTATGAGAGTAAAGGAAGATGGAAATACTTACTCTTTTTTCAACATTGTTCTGAAAGAAAAAGACTTCCAAGCTGAAAGAACACAGTAATTTGAGGAGTGAGAAGGTTTACATATATTGTTATTTGGTGAATGACCCTGATGCAAACATTCCCACTTTGAAGTTGAAATACAGAAAAGCAGTGTTCGCCCCAACATCAGTAACACTGATTCCTTCCAGGTGTTAAAGGAGTCTTGGAAACAGTTCCACCAAAATTCAGCACCAAATACTCCAGGACAACTTTGGTACAGAATTCCCAGAATGAAAAATCTTTACATAGCCCTTCAGTGCTTATCCTTCATCTGCCCTTCTATTTCAAAAACGTAAGGATAACTATATATTCTTAATATACTATAGTTTTGTTATTTGTGTGGT
The DNA here is from genome assembly GCF_017591425.1 of Ochotona curzoniae. NCBI lineage: Eukaryota > Metazoa > Chordata > Mammalia > Lagomorpha > Ochotonidae > Ochotona > Ochotona curzoniae. Next base: position 50,107,123 of record NW_024466502.1, on the reverse strand, counting down.
GGACTGAATAATGCCCCCCCCAAGAGAATCATATTCTGACTAGTGGAGCCTGTGGATGTGATATTAGAGTTAAACGGTGCTTTACGGCTGTGAAGGCTTTTAAGATTCAGAGATGAACCTGGATGCTCTGCAGGAATCTGAGCAATCACGAGGATCATTATAAGGATGATTCAGAAAAGGGTCAGAGAGACAGGAGAGACGCATTGTGGTCCGGGGAGGAGGGTTGGGAGGAGGGCGGCCGGAAAGGACTACAGTCACGGAACATGTAGGCTCTCTGAAGACCTGAGCCATTCAGACACCTTGGCTTTAACTCAGTGAAGCTGAGTTCAGACGTCGGTGGAGTAGCAGTTGGAAACTAGACGCTAGTGTAATTCAGTGTCACACACACACATCTATCTATCTATCTATCTATCTATCATCTACCTATAGATATATGCCTTTCAAAATGTGAGCAGTCATGAATTCTGGCTAGTGGTACCATATATTGATGCCTATATTTTTAAAGTTCTGCAAGTAATTTGCATTGCCTTATCAATAAGAGTACGTGTGACAAATTTTACTAAGCAGTGTACATACAGAGATTGACTTTTTGAGTGATTTCTATGTTAACTGTAAAAGAAGGAAACTTCAACATCAGTCTTGTCATTCCCAGCTTCTCGTTGATAGAAATGTTCCTTTCATCATCTCCATTTTTACTCATTAGTACAGTTTGGCTGTGTGTTTGTTCATTGCTTCTTTACAGTTTCTTAGACGTACTCATGACTTTCACAGCTATTTATCTGTTTCAATGCCCTGCTACTGTTAATTCATGCAAAGTTCTTTATAATTATCATTGGTTTGACTCCTAATAAAATAGAACATCATCTCAAAGGATATGTTAATTGTTAATTTTCCACTTACACTAATCCTGTTTTGTCAGCTTTGCAGTTTTCCCTGAAGTACCTCTTATGAAAACAATACGTGTTATTCTGGACCTATGCTGTCAAATCCTATCACTTAGGTAAAAACTGAATAATTAAAAACAAAATTACTTTTATATATCATAACAAGATGTTGACTAAGAAATACTTTTCCATGGTCTTCTCTGTTGCAGATGGTATGACTTGTAAATCCAAGATTTGTGTCTTGATATGTCATATAATTAATGAAATTGAATTTATTTCAAACAGGTATGTGAGGATGTTTATAAATTCTAAAACAATTAAGGTAACACTTTATTTAAAGAACATAAGAGATGAATTCTCAGCTAAATAAAAACAAATGGTGCTTTTCTCATCAGTTATGGGTAGTCAAATTATTTTCTTGGACTGGAACAGTTTAAGTAACAAAGTTAAATAAAATATTCTATTGAAAATTGCTTGCTACTGTATCTGAATGTGTCTCCTAAAATCCATGTGCTGGAGCATAATAGACATTGTATAGAGTGGTACAGCTCTGAAGAGATGCGGATGCCCTGGCGGTGGAGTTCTTGTGAGTATAATTAGGTTCCTTACAACACAATGTGGGGCGGTTGCTTCCTTTTATTTTCCGTGCACTCTAAGGACACAGGGCACCTCCTGCTCTGCAGGGAACAGCAGCAAGACTGCTCTGTATTCTCAAGCCATGCTCTTGTATTCCAAGTGTACCTTCTTGACACTCGCTGATCCCTCCCCCTTTGTCCTTAAACATAAGCCTGTTTTTTGCTTTACTTTAAAGGATGTAGTAGACACATAAAACTCTACCAATTTTGGGGGAATGGTGTTTACATGTTTACCTGTGTAACACCCAATCAGGGTAAATATACTTATGTTTTCAAGCATTTAACACTTCTTTTTAGTAAATATATATATGCATCTCTTGGTTTCTTTCATCTATATAAATATACACAATGAATTAACATTATCTGTCTTCACCCTCCTGTGCAATTGAAGGCCAGAATTTGTTGCGTCTTTCTAGCTAGGGTTGTAGCTATAACTGGATTTAATATCCAACACTCAACCTTTCCCAATCTGTCTCTCCTTATTTCCTTCCTGAAATTCTGATATACACAATTAGGCTTTTTAAGTTCTATGGGATAACATGTTTCTTTAGTTTCTACATGTAAGAACATGCATTTTTCTTTGTATGCTTTGCTTAACAAAATGACCTCCAGGTCTATACATGCTTTTGCAAACAACAAGATCTCATCCTTTTTATGACTGAATAATGGTCATTGGTGTAAATACACTGCTTTTTAAAAATCCATTAATCAGCCAATGAACACTTAAGCTGTTTCCATTTCTAGCTATTGTGAATAATGCTGTTATAAACACGAAAGTGCAAATGTCCCTTTAACAGATGGATTTCATTTTAGTTGGCTACATATCCAGAACTAAGATTGCTGTATCATATAATAGCTTCTGTTTTTTGCTTATTGACAAACCGCTGGATTGTTTTCCACAGTGCCAAAAAGGCTGCAGAAATCCGCATTCCCAGTAAGAGTGTGTAAGCGTTTTCTTTTTTATCACATCCTTGCCAACTCTTGTTACTTTTCTCTCTTTGATAGCAACCAGAGTGAGGTTACATCTAATCCATGAACCAAGGCTCTCTTTCCATTTTTTGGTCCCCTTCCATTTCTTTCTTTCTTTCACGATATATGATTTTTTATTGTAGTGACCTTTAACCTCCTTGATTTAATTTACTCCTAGATAGTCATTTATTATTTTTCTGTAGCTATTGGAATTGGAAATGTTTCCTTTTTCAAAGGATTCACTACTGGTGTGTAACAATGCTCCTTTTTTTCACATATTTAGGATCCTGCAACTTTGTGTATTTGCTTATTTATTCTAGCGGGTTTTTGGTGTGTTTATTCTAGCGGGTTTTTGGTGTGACCTTTTGTTTTTTTTCTTCATGTAAGGTCTTGTCATTTGCAAACGGTAAGTTTGGCTTTCTCCTTTTTTATTTGCGTGGCCTTTATTTCTTTCTCTTGCCTAATTACTCTAGCTAAGACTCCCATTACTTCCACTGAATAGAGAAAGCCTGTCTTCTTTTCTTATTCCAGATCTTAAAGAGAAATATTTCAGCACTTTACCATTCAACACGATGTTAGCTGTTAGCTTGTTAAGTTTTTGTTAAATTCAGGTATTGCCCTTAGGCCTTTGCTACCTAATTCAGTGAGATTTTTATTTTTCAGTCAATTGATATTGCATTCCTTTAAACGCATTCTTGCATCTGTTGCATAACATCATTTTTGTCCTTCATTCTTTTGATTTGAAAGATCATACTTTATATAACATCCTTGGGAATAATCCAAATTTGTTATAGTGAAGGATATTTTCAATATGCTGGTGGATTTTATTTGTTAATATTTTGATGCAGATTTTGCAAAATGTTAATCAAGGATATTAGCCTTTTTCTTTCCTTTCCTTATTATTTTTTTCTGTTCTTTCTATCTACTATTATTATCTGATTCTGGTATCAAGGTAATGCTGTTCTTAAGGAACAAATTTTGAAAAATATACTATTACATTTTGAAATAAGTATTGGTGATAATTCTTCTATGTCACAGAATTCAGGCTTAAGCCCTCTGGTCACTGGCTTTTCTTTGATGGGAGAATTCTTACTATTGACTTTTTTACATAAGACACTCTTAGTGTGCTGAGATGTTGTGTTTCTTCAGGATTCAATCTTTATAAAGTGTTGCGTCCAAGAATGTGGACATTTCTTCAAGATGGCAATACTTTTTGACATTAAGCTGTTCATAATATTTAACAATACCTCATAGTTCTGTTGTGTCGATAGCATAGATGAATACAGATAATTTAATAAAATATAATACCCTTTCACGATTATACAAAAAGCAAATTGGGTATAGAAGGAACATTCCTCAACATAATTGAAAAACCCAGTCAGGATAATAATGAATGAAGGAAAGTTGGAGGCATTCCTACTATTATCAGGAACCACAGGAGGATGCCCACTTTCACCATTGTTGTTCACTACAGTCCTGGAAGTTTTATCTAAAGCCATTATGCAAGAGAAGGACATCAAAGGGATACAAATTGGAAATGAGGAAGTCAAGCTATTCCCATTTACACATGGCATGAATCTTTATGTAGGAGAATCAATGGATACTACTATTAAAATGAAAATCAATAGACTGTGTACACCAACAATTCCATGATTAAGAAAAAAATTGTATGATCTGTCCCATTCATAACAGCTGCAAAAAACAATTTAAATACCTTGAATAAATGTAACCAAGAGTATGAAGGATTTCTATGATGAAAATTACAGAATATTAAAGAAAGAAATAGCAGAAGATACCAAACATGGAAAAACTTGTATGATCATGGAGTGGTAGAGCTAATACCAACAAAATGCTCATACTACCAAAGGTAATTTATGGATTTTATGCAATCCCAATAAAAATACCTATGACACTGTTCTCCAATGTAGAAAAATTAATTTCAAAAATCTTATGGAAATACAAGAGTCCCCTGAATAGAAATCTTAAACAACAAAAATAATGCATAAGGTATCACAATACAGGACTTCAAGATGTGTTACAGGGCAGTTATAATTGAAACAGTCTGGAGCTGGCACAAAAAAACAGAAATGAAGATCAATGGAATGGAGTAAAAATCCAAGAAATTAGCCCCTTCATCTAAAACCAACTCATTTTTGACATAAATCTAGGTGAGGAGAATCGTCACATTATAAAATGGTTCTGGGAAAATTGGATATATGAATGTAGAAATATGAAGCAAGATTCCTAGCTTACAACCTACACTAAAGTCAATTACCTCTATTTGGATCAATGAGCTAAATCTATGACCTGAGACCATCCAATTACCGGAGGGAAACTCTGCAAGAGGGAAACAAATGCGATTAACTCTAAGAGAGGGCAAACTCTGCGATCATAGGCAAAGACTTTTTGGAAAAGGCTACAGCAGCACAGGCAGTTAAACCAAAACTAAACAAATGGGATTACATTCTGCAATGCACAAGAAACTCTCAACAAAGTAAAAAAAGGCAACCAAAAGAATGGGGGAAAGTATTTGCAATCATGCAAGTAAGAGATGATTAATATCCAGGTATAAAGGCTCAAAAAGCTCAACAACAACAAAACAATCTAGCTCAGAAATAGGCAATAAATGAACTTCTAATGTGCAAAGAATGAAATACAAATGACTAACAGACATATAAAAACGTTCAGCACCACTGAACATTGGGAAAATGCAAATAAAAATCATTTTGAGGTTTTACCTCACATCAGTTAGAAAGGTTATCATTCAAAAATTAAATAAAACAAAACGAGCAATAAATACTGGCAAGGAAATTGGGGTGGGGGGAGGTGCCTTAACTCAATGTTGCTGGGAATACAAGCTAGTATAACCATTATGGAAAATGGTTTGGAGAGTCCTCAGAGATGCTAGCCATCTCACTCCTGAAAACTTACTCGAACAAAATGAGATCAGTCTACAAAAGAGTTATGCATAAATCTGTATTTATTGTAGCTCAGTTTGCAATAGCTAAGATATGGAATCAATCCTGACTTTTATGAACGGATGATTAGGTAAAAAAGGTTGGCATATATTACTGTGGAATGTTATTGAGCTATAAAAAGTAATGCAATTCTGTCATTTGATACAAAACGGACACAACTGGAAACCATTATGCTTAGTGGAATATGCCAATTTAAAAAAGATAAATATGTTTTCCCTGAGCTGAGGCAGGTAATAGGGTACAGAAAATGCAATGTGTTGGAGTGCAATTCAAAGTTTGAGAATTGATTATTGCTTATAGCTTTTGTACTCTTGAGGAACAGTAGTTTCTTTTTGTTTTCCTCCTTTCTAGTGGTTGCCTTCTTTACCTAATAAAGTGTTAAGCTCAAAAATTGAGAAGTGAACAGAAAGCATGGCATTTAAAAGTTCAGGGCTCAAAATAAGAAAGGGGAAAAGTGGATGAGAAACATGGACAAGGGGAGAATAGAAGTATGACTGGTTTCCTGAAACTATATTGCTAAATATGGCAAACTGTTCACTTCATAATAATAAAACAAAGAAAGAGTGTAGTTTGTATTTTCATCTTCAATTCAAAGTATTTTGAGTTTCTCTTTTTTTTCTTGTTTAGTCTAGGGCTTATCAATTTAGTACATATTTTCAAAGAATCATTTCACTGAACTTTCTGTGTTGTTTAAAATTCTTTCATTTATTGGTGCCTAGAGTTTTATAATTTCTTTACTTCTACTTTCTCAGGATTGGATTTGTTCCTATTTTGCTAGTTTCCTGATGTACAGCCATAAATTGTTTATCAAAATCTCTCTGGGTTTACTTACACTTTAGCTTATGATATAGACATTGGATGCTACCAACTCCCTTCGTACTACTGCTTTTGCTATACGCCAGAGGTTTCACTGTACTCAATTTCCATTTTCATTCATTTCAACAAGTTTTTGAAAGGTTTATTTTTGTTTGTTTGAAAGGTAAAGTTACAAGAAAGAGTGACTGGGAGATGTTCCATTTTCTGGCTCATTTCTTAAATGACCTTGGTGGCCAGGGCTAGGCCAGGCTGAACCCACGAACCTCAAACTCCACCGGGTCTCCCACATGAGTAGCAAGGAGCCAGTTATTTGGGACATTTTGTGCTGCAGAAAGCAAGGTTAGAGCTGGGGTGGCTGGAACTCAGACAGAGGCCCATTTGGGACACCAGTATTGCAAGCAGAAACCTAAGCTGCTATGCCACAATGCCAACACCTTACTTTTTTCTTTTTAAAATTCCTTTTTGATTCATTGGTTGTACAGGAATATGTTGTAAATTCAGATATATTTGTTTAGTTCACATTTTTTTTCTTCTTGTTGATTTCTACTTTTATTGCGTTGTGCTCAGAAAAGTTATTTGGCATTATTATTATTATTTTAATTTGTTGAAACTCGTTTTATGATCTACCTAATGATCTATCTGGACAATGTTCCATGCTCTGCTGAGAAGGGTGCATAATCCTCAGCCATTGGATGGACAGCTCCACAGATGTTTGTTAGGTCCATTGATCTCAAGTGAAATCTGACTCTGCTTTTTGTTGACTTTCTGTCCAGGTGATCTGTCTATTAATGAGAAGAGTGTGTAAAAGTCCTTCCACCAGTATGTTGGAGTCTATCTTTTGCTTTGAGTCTATTAATGTTTGTTTCATACCCTTCAGTATTTCAAATATAAATATATATTTATAATTGCTACTTCCTCCTGCTGTTCCATCTCGCATATCATTATGTAGTGACATTTCTGATCCATTTTACGGACTTATGTATTTTACATAATAGAAGGATAATTACTTCTTTTGTTTCCAATATATTGGACCATCTTGTTCCATTCTTTATTTTCAGTCTATGTGAGCACTTGAAATGAATATCTTGCAATGCAGCATTCAGTTGGTTCATGTATACTAATTCATTTATTCACTCTACTATCTTTTAAAGAATTTAGCTCATTGGTATTTAGGATACCTTTTGAAAGATTAAGTTATTTATCTGTTATTTTCACACTTTTTATTTTTATTGTAGTGACTTTCTTTGGTCATAAATTATATTTATTTGTGATTAGAGAATTTTCTCTGCTGCTGTACTTTAATTCCCTGATTACTATTTTTGATTAATTGATGCATATATGTTGCTTTAGAATTACCTTGATGTTTTCAAAAAACTTTTTTTACTATAAAACCTTTATTAAAATAATAACTATACATTTATTACAAAGAAGAGAGAGAAGACAAACAACAAAAGATTTAAAAACTCTGAATAAAGTACTGCACGTGTATGCTCCATTCCTTTCCACATTTTGAATTTTTGATGTTATCATTGGATCTCCTTTCCAATTAACTGTATCCTAAAATATTAATGTAGTAAAATTGTGTGTGTATATATATATATATATAGAGAGAGAGAGAGAGAGAGAGATGGAGAGAGAATAATCAGAATAAAGATATAAATGATTTTTAAAAAATTCTCCAAATAACTATTCAGAAATACTTAAAATGAGTGAGACATGAGTAGAACATTATAATCAGATTCCATCACTTCGTAGGATATGGGAACTATTATATTGACAGATTTTTAGTTTAATTCAGGATTCATAAGGATTTTAAAATATGCATATGCATATAAAATATATTCATATATTATACATACACATATAAAACATTATTATCTGTCATTTTGCATATATGATATTTTCTTAACACTTATGTATAAATATTGCTTTTAACAGCATTCTGTTATCTAAAAAGTATGTGGATTTTTTTATTGATATATATATATTTTTTATTAATTATATTGCATTATGTGACACAGTTTTATAGGTACTGGGAATCCCCCCACCCCTTCCCAAGCCTCCCCCGCCCCATGTTTTTAGTATTAGAGAATTCTCTTTGTTTTCTACTGAGCTTGGAATTTATTTTATTTTTAAAGAATTGTTTTATTTCACTTTTTAAAAAGATTTATTTGTTTTTATTGCAAAGTCAGATATACAGAGAGGAGAAGAAGCAGAGAGGAAGAGCTTCTGTCCGATGAGTCACTTCCAAAGTGACCGCAATGGCTGGTGCTGTACCAATCCGAAGCCAGGAGCCCAGATCTTCTTCCAGGTCTCCCATGTGGGTGCCGAGTCCCTAGGCTTTGGGCCGTCCTCAACTGCTTTCCCAGGCCACAAGCGGGGAGCTGGATGGGAAGCAGGACTGCTGGGATTAGAACCAGCACCCAAATGGAATCCCAGCGCATTCAAGGTGAGGATTTTAGCTGCTATGCCACTGCGCCAGGCATAATTTACTTTTGATGCTGTTTACATAGGGCAGGGAATGTCAAGATTTGTAGGAAAGTGGATGAGACAGATGCTTCAAATTATATTTTCCCTCCTGTAGCTGGGGTTGGAAGCAGTCAAACCGTATCAGTACCTGGGGATGTGGGATGGCCAATTGACATTATCCTAGGCTCTCTGATGTGGAGAAAAGCAATTCATACATTTTGCTTAAGTGGCTTAGATAGTTCTGAGATGCTGTTGCTTTCATTGTCTCAAGGTTGAGGATTTCTTTCCAAGCTCTGTTGGCTGACATGGTCCGCCTTAGTATAGCCACTCGCCAAATACTTGCTGTTAACGCTTGGCCAGGAGAGCTTTCCATTCTGTTCTGCCCTTCATCCTCTATTGTGGTACTTGACATCCTCTGCAGGCCTCAGTGAACTGGCAGTCATGTCTCTCAAGTGCATCGGGCATGCCATCCACTCTGCAGGTATCATCACCTGGGGACGCCCAGTCTTAACATACACACTCCAAAGTCGATCACAAATCAAGTGATTTCCCCTGTGGTTACAGTTTTGAGTCCAGTGGTCCAGTTGGGGAGAAGGAGATCCCAATAAACTTCATCTGAGGTAACCCCAGACCTGATTCCTGTGTGTGCCAGCCAGTGCCATGTCCAGCTCAGTCCCTCACCTGCATCAGACACACACACACACACACACACACACACACACACACACACACACACGATTGCAGTCACTCTGCCAGTTCTGTCCCTAGCCCCATCTCATAAGCAAACCAGTGGATGCTACAGCTCCTCATGATCCTACCCATCACACACTCAGCCCTCGCAGCAGCAGGAACTGTGGCTTAGTTGGGGTGACCTCCAATAATCCCCACCAGGCCCCATCCCTGTTCCCGTGCATGCCAGTATATGCAGCAGACTGGTCCATTCTGTCCCACATCCCATTCAACTCTCATACACACCATGAGTGTTGCAGCACAGCTCAGCACAACCCACTCCACTAGCCAGCCCACACATCTGTTGGCAAATGTTGCCCCCTTATCCAGCCAGGTCTGCCCCTAGCCCTGGTTCTTATGCTTATAGATGGGAGCTGTTGCCCAGCGGAGGAATAGCCAAAGTTCCATTACTAGACCCACTCCTATTCCTGGAGCTTGTGCTTTACAAGAGGTGCTGTGGTTCAGTCTGACATGAATTGTCTCCAGTCTTGGCACTTACCAATGGATGTTGTGGCAAAACTCCAGAGTCTCCAATCTGCCAGCAGATGTGGTGGCATCCCAGCCGGGATCTCCCCCAAACCCAGCTCACATGCAGGGAACTGGCGCTGTAGCCCCCTGTTCTGCCCCCTGTCCCAATTCTAGAGCATTCTTGATTTGCAGGTGTTGTAACCTTAATAGTATATTTTCTATCTTGTGACATTCTCTTTTTAGCTTCTTAGTGTTTGTATTGTTCAGTTTGAACAACTCTAACATTATAACACAGGTCTGGCGGGGATAAAATTTTTCCAGCTCTTATTTGATAATCTCTTTCTCTCTCCCTCATATCTGAAAGATAGCATCACTGAATATATTAATTTTTTCAGCCAGTCGATTTTTCCTATAAAAGTGTCATCCTACTTCTTGGCATGTAAGGTTTCTGATGAGGAGTCTGCAGTTAGATGATTGGGACCAATTCATTCATTATTTGCTTCTTTCCTCTTACAGATTCAAGAATCCTCTATCCTTATATAATCCAGTTATAATAATGCTACAGGGAATTTCACACAAATAGATTAAGATGACCTCTGTGTTAATGTCACACAAAATAAAGATTTTCATGATGACAATTTCAGTGTCTGCTGAAAGGTAGTTTCAGCAAAGCAACATTTAGTAAAAATGTTAAAGATAGGAACTTGCTACAGTATTTTCAAGAAAGACTTAAGGAAATAGTGGAAGTAGTGTAAGAGAGAGAGAGAGAAAGAGAGAGAGAGAGAGAGGGAGAAACTAGAACAGCAGCTAGCAGTCACAGACTAGAATTCTAATCCTTTCCTTCTTGCTCAAAATAAAAAGCCATTCAAAGAATGTAACAGGTGCATGTTTAATAATCTGTTTGATGGAGAGCTGCTTTGTAGCTTTTCATGCAATGCTCTTTGGTTCTCGGGCCAATCTGCTTTTCAGAGATGATTGTTTGATTTCTTCCTTTCTTTCCTGCTCTCTGGATTGGGAGACACTGCAGCCCAAGCATGTGAAGAGAAGTGCAGAGAAGTAGCTCGGATGCTATCAGAGCAGCCCAGAGGCCTTGGAGGCAGGAGGACGAATGCAGGGATGCTAACGCAGGGGAGTCTGGGATGTAGCAACTGTTGCCGCAACACAGTGTAAATGCTTCTGCAATGTCATTAGTCCCCTCGTTTCTGTTTAATATGCCTTTTGAAATATAACGTCTGAATGCTTTGAACATTATCCCTCATGTCAAATGTGGATGCCAAGGTGAGAAAGCCAAATGAAGCAACTTGTACTAAACCATCCCTAACCTAGAAAAGAATGCTGGTTTAGAAACACAGATCACCAACAACACTGAATAAATTCATCTCACTATAAATAGCATATTAGCTGAGAAGGAAAATCAGCCAGGCAATGAATGAAAATGTCTTTGGAGTGCCCGTTTTACCTTTGTTTTGGAAATACATCCTTTAATTGCAGCAATTGGCAGATTAAGTGAATTACTGCATGGGCATACATGCATGGACACACATTAGCAAGATTTCTTGGTTAATTGTTCAAGCAGAAAATTAAGCAGAAGATGGGAGAATTCTTTTCTAAGGACACAACTGAATTCCATTTTCCATTGATTATCTCCATCAAAGCAAGTAATCAATCCTCGAATCTGCATTTTGCTTCCCACAGACAAAATATAAATGAATAGCAATAATTTGAACCAAAATAGTAACACTTCTGTTATCTAGACAAGCTTTATGTAAGTAAGACTACTCTAAAATGAAACAAGATGAGGAAAGCAAGAAAAAAAAAACGACTTAATTTATGCATGAGGTCCTCAGGTTTGATTTACTGTCTACAAATCTTTAGATTTAATTTGAGCATGTAAAGCTGTGTTCACTTTGCATTTGCTTAAATTAGAACAGGGAAACTGAAGGGCTGTCGGGACAGAGACAGTGAAAGTAGCAGTGACAGATGTCAGGCCAGTATCTCATCCCTTAAACCACCCCAACTCCTCACTGTAACTGTTTATTAAATATGTATTTTCCCTGAGCGTTTTCAAGTTCAAAAAGCAGAGATTCAGTTTTATTCAGGCTGAATTCACACTTTGAAAAATTATTTCAGTTAAGACTTACGAGTTACACTAAACGTAGGAGTCATATTCCGAGATTGTTCCAATGAACAAAATAACATTTAGGGATAAAAGCGCTGGCTATCATCTTGGTTAGTGTTTGGACTGATCAGGTCCAGGGCTGGACTTTGGAGTCCTGGTGGGGCAGGAAGCCAGGATTTTTAGCATGGAAATTATAATCTTGCTACTGCACTCATTAGAGCTAGGCACATTTCCTGTGCATCTGCTTTGACCAGACACAATGAAAGTTTATGCCTCCTTGCTTGCTTTTCAGATAGGATTACATTTTGCAGGGAAATTTGAAGAGAACTGCTGTGTTTCACTTTTGAGAGCTGTGTGCTGATCATAAGATCACAGTTCAGGGCAGTCTACTCATTCTGAGGAGCCTGAATGAGCAGGAAGTGGGAGCCTTGTGTCAGTTCTGATCACTTAAACACTTTTTCCAATTATTGTTTACTTTGAATCCTGCAGCTGGAAAACACTCATTTTAGTTCCTTATGTGTTCAAAAATTTTTTAAAAATGAATTGGAAATCATTTAAACTGTACAGAAAGTCAATGACAGGTCTACTGGAGGTCTGAGAGTAAATCTAACAACAAAAATGACTCCAGATAATAGCTGGAGTGTTCATTTGGAAATTTGGATGGTTAATTGTGCTGTCAAAAGGAAAAGCTAACTTTTGGCAATTAACTCCACTTTGAGTCTTATTTATACAACTTACTTTCTATTTTCTTACAAGTTATTTTCAAAAATCCTTAGCTGCAGGGCATGAGTGGACTTCTTAGAGAAGATTCAATAGGCGATAGAAATAAAAATGCCTTAAATATTAAATATGACAAGAATAAAAATATAAATATAGCTATATAACATTTTCCTATAAAACATGACCAGGACCTGGCTTGATAGCCTGGTGGCTGAAGGTTTAACATTGCATGTGGCAGGATCTCATATGGGTGCCGGTTTCTGTTCTGGCAACCTTGCTTCTCATCCAGCTCCCTGTTTGTGTAGTAGAAAGTAGTAGACAGTCCTAAGTCTTGGAAGCCTGCACTCAATTGGGAGATCTGTGGGAGGCTCCTGGCTCCTGGCTTCAGATTGGCGCAACTCTGGCCATTGCGGTCACTTGGGGAGTAAATTAGAAGACAGAAAATGTTCCTTTCTGTCTCTCCTCCTGTGTGTGTGTGAGAGAAAGAGAGAGAGAAAGAGAGAGACTTTCCAAATTAAAAAAAAAATAGTAAATCATTAAAAAAACACATAAAACTATACATGGGATTTCATTTTTTCTTATTCTCCAGATATTATATAAATTTTTTAAATCGATATCAGTAAAGCAGTCATTTAAAGTTTTCTGAGCATGAATAATTCAGTCTTACTGCTTGATTTAATTATCCTCTCGCACTATGCAGTATGAACAGATTTAGGATTTTGTTGTCTGGAACAACTGATATGGAAAAAGTGTGTCTGCTTATTTTTTGTCTATCATTTTTATTTGTGAAGAATTATATCTAATTTTTGTACAAGAATTGTGTATATCAAAACATTGTCAGCAGTAGTAATATCTCACATTAATTTAGGACTTAAGTTATATTAACTAATTGATGCACCTTTGAGTACCTGCTGAGGTAGAGATTATTGTTATATTTTGTTTTCAATGGTAAGAAAATTAATAAGAGTGTACTGAATAGCCGACATGGCCACACAGTAGATTATAAGCAGGATTCTTAACACACAAGCATTCCATGATGGACTACCCATGTGAATGCCAGCTCCTCTGCTATTGACCCAGTTCCCTGTGAAGGCACTTAAAAAGGCAGCAGAGATCGGCCCAAGTGCATGTAGCCCTGTCGCCCCAGTCTGAGACCTGGATGGGGTTCCAAGCTTCTGACTTGTGCTTGACCCAGCCCTAGCTGCCAAGGCCATTTGTCGGGGTAAACCAGCAGATGGAAAATCCCTTTCACTTTGTCTCTCCCTCTATCTCTGTCACTCCAACTTTCCAATAAGCAACTCATTTTTTAAAATATAGTGTTCTGAATAGTGTGCTTTCAGAAACACGCATTGGGTTTGCTTTTTCTTATTTCCCTCATACCCACTATGGCAACTCAATCTGCCCCCAACACAACAGAAAAAAAAATAATGTCTGTTCCTTCTTTGGACGAGAATTTGTATTCAGTTAGACCTGTATTACAACTCGTTTGCTAGTAGTTCCCAGCTGTCGTATTCTGAATGGTTAAAAGCATCAATCAAACAGAGACATTGTGAGAACTGAGATAATGAATACATGCTAAGTTCTTAGCTTTATACCTGTCACATAATGAATTCTCAACAGATTGTATCAATCTATTTATATCAACAATTCCTACCTCTCAAAAACCAAGACTGTTTAGGATGTGATGAAGCTGCACTGAGCATCACTTTTACAAACTCCTGCTGTGTGATTACAACAAACTATGAGCTATCTTCTTTGTACTACTTAACTCTATTTGCCAAGCAGTATATAAAATCCGATTCATACTGAAGCCCAGGTTAAATCCATTCATCTTTTAACACAAAGAGGCATTCATTCATGAGGCATGAGTTCCATTATCTATTATTTTCTACTGTACACTTCAATCTCTTAATTCACTTCATTGATAAGGAGGAAAAGTAGTGCAGGGCTTAGGCACGTGGAACTCAGAGCCAGTTTCTCTTGTTCGGAATCTTAGCTTTACTACTTCAAAGTCTCAAGTGTATACATTATGTAAGACTTTTTTAAACACTTGCTATCATATGGTAAACACATAAGTTTTGTTAAAATAAGTCAGTCAAAATGTATTAGGCATCAGGTATGTGCTAATAAGACTTAATAAGATTCAGATTCTAAAAAAGACTTAGAATTTATTCTTAAAATCTACCAAGAATTAGTGTCTTGTGGGGAATTAATACGCTATAATTCAAAGATGAAGCAGCAAGTACTATAGAAAATGAGGTACCAAATCATATAAGGAGGCATTGTGGCATTTGGACTGCAGAAATGTAATAGGGTAGATATTATTAGTGTTTTTATTTTATAAGAAAGGAAATCAGAACTTATAAATCAAAACTTATGTGATCTCAAATCTACTAAATATTGAAGGAAGTGCTTGAAAATAGATTTCTAAGTATGGTCCCCAGTCTTTCTCCTATCCCATTCTGTTTCTACTTACTTTTCTCAAATTTCTCAACAAGCATTTTACTAGAAAAAATCAGAATAAAAATAGATTCAAGAATGTTCTCACCTTGCACAGTACTGATACTGGAGAATCAGTGCATTTCTGGGAAGTTAGGAGTTTCAGTCTCTTTTAAGAATAAACATTTTGGCCTGGTGCTGTGGCACAGCAAGTCAATACTCTGTGTTGTGCTGCTGTCATCCCATCTGGGTGTTGGTTCATGTCCAGGCTTCTCCACTTGCAATCCAGCTGCCTGGCGGTGGCCCGGGAAAACAGTAGAGGATGTCTGTCTGTCACTCTCTCGGTAAATCTGTCTGTCAAATGAAAATGCATAAATCTTTAAATGAAGAATGAGTGTATTCTTGTAATACTCCCTCGTTGCCTGATACTGGTCCTCTTCATTTATGTAACTAGCAATCATATGACATAACAGACTCATCTTGACATGAACTTGAAGTTGTGATTCTCATAACTACAGCACCTCTCTCTCCCCAGGCTTCGAAATGTTCTCCATTACCACTAAGTAACAAAAAGTCCACTGACAGCACATCCAAAGCCAATATTCTAATTTTTAATAATTTACTCTATGGGAAAGAATTTTAGGCCAGCTGACGATTCTGTCACATAACCTCTCTTAATTTAGATACTGCACAACATGGTAATTAAAGAACACCCTATTGGGTACTGGACCACAGTTTTTCAGGGAGCAATGTTTACCAAGTAACCACAAAAAAAAAGACAGAAAAAAAAGCCAAAAACTCTGAAAGACCAATATAAAGTTTATTGACCAGTTTTATATGCATTACTTTCTGTGCATCTGCTTAAATGTGAATAAGATATAACTTAATACTTTATTAGTAATTCAAGGATCTTATACATAAGTTTTATTATTATACTATCATACACTGAATCTGGAAGTAGCTTTCATAAGTTTCATTGTATTGTGAGGAAAAATTTAATAATAACCAACAGTTACAGAAATAAGGGATGTATTTTGGAAGTTTCAATATATAATTTATTTTCATTGAAATGCAGAGTTACGGAGACAAGGAGAGACAGAGATCTCCCATCTGCTAGTTCACTCCCTGAAGGTCGCAATGCAAGGGCAGAAACCAAGAGCCAGGAACTTCTTCTGGGTCTCCCCTGTGGGTACAGGATCCCAAGGCATTGGGCCATCCTCTCCTGCTTTCCCAGGACAAAAGCAGGCAGCTGGTTGGGAAGTAGAGGAACCAGGACATGAACTGGTGTGCCTATGGGATGCCAGCCTTGGAGCTGGAACTTAATGCAGCTTTCTGTTTACTTGATCATTTGTTACAGCTCTGTTTTAAGGAACTTACACAATTCTGCAACGGTTCATGTTATTCTTTTCCACTGTTCTTGGTGGTCATGTTGGATTATCAAGTTGAATAAAATGTCCCAGCTTCCTTTTACGTTTTTAATAAACAACCTCTGACAGTAATGCATGCATCATCTGTGCTCATATTGTTTAGTAGCTCATCGTTGATAAACACTCTGTGCTCATAAAAAGATGGTCCCTGACTCAAAAATGGTGCAAATAAAACGGTTTTAGTGGAAATTGCACTTCAAATTGTGAGTATTTTTCTTTTCCTGAACTAGAGTTATGTTGGAATCTGATACTTCTTGCTGGACACTGGAAGTTCCCACTCAGCCATCTGATCATGAGGGAGAGTAGCTGATGTTTCATAGCGTAGCATGGCACTAAACTATGATACTTGGTAGGTTTCTGGATTAAATGTATTTTCCATTTCAGATATTTTTAAATTATAGTGACTTAAATGGAGATATAAACTCAAAGAACATCTGTTTTATTATTGCACTTTTTAAAAAAAGATTTATTTATTTTCATTCCAAAGTCATACATACAGGGAGGAGGAGAGACATAGAAGAAGGTCTTCCATCCAATGATTCACTCCCCAAGTGACTGCAATGGCCCAGGCTGGGCTGATTCAAAGCCAGGAGTCCGGAGCCTCTTCCAGTTGCCCCATGCGGGTGTAGGGTTCCGAGACTTTGGGCTGTCCTCGACTGCTTTCCTAGGGCACAAGCAGGAAGCTGGATATGAAGCAGGGCTGCCAGGATTAGAACTAGTGCACATATGGGATCCTGGCACATACAAGGCGAGGACTTCAGCTGCTAGGCTACCATGTTAGGCTCATAATCACACTTTTAAAAAAAGATTTTTTTTAAATGGAAAGTCAGATTTATATAGAGAAGGAATGACAAAGATCTTCTGTCCACTGCTTCATTCCCAAAGTGGCCACACCACCTTGAGCTGAGCCTATCTGAAGCCAGGGACCAAAACTTCTTTCATGTCTCCCTTGTGAGTATAGGGTCCTTGTCTGCTTTCCCAGGTTGCAAGCAGGGAGCTGAAAGGGAAGTGGAGAAGTCTATATGAGATCCTGGAACATGCAAGGGGAGGACGTTAGCCATCAGATTATCACCTAAAAGGTGGGCCTAATCACACTTTTCCAGGATAACCTTCTATTTGACCAATAATATTTGACCAATATTATTCTAGGGACAGGGGGAAAAAAGTTACATTTGTTCAAGCATGAGTCCATGGTTCTGTTTTTTATGCAATTAGAAATGGGGGTATTTTGAATCATGTTTTTCATTAGCGTGATTAATAATCATGTCCTGTATAATCAACGAGACAACTACAGCGTGCTCAACTGATGGCAAAACGAATCAACCAATTTCAGGGCTGCTTGTTAGATAAAGAATGCCATGCAGTAGGCTAAAGTTCCTCCTGGGGAGTCTGATTAATAGCTGGAGCTAGGTTTCACCTAAATATTTAAGTGCGTATCACAAGTGCTAGACACATTTTCTTTAAATCTCCATGACCTATAAGATTAAGGAAGTTCCATGTTCAGTCACAAAGTAAACTCCGGGACGTATGCCACCTGTAAAAGGAACTAAAAGGTGAAAAGCAACGAGCAACCGTATGAGGGTGTTGGATATATCGTCTCTACTTGTTTGGGCTTCACTCATTTTGGTTTAATTGGAGAAATTACCAGCTTCAACAACGGGCCCATGACAGCCTGGCCTCTGGGTCCAAGAAGACACATCTTCTCCCTTCTCTCAGGCTGCTTAACTTCACTGCGCCCCCAGCCTCTCTGTGAAAACTACGGAAGCCATCTGACGACAACGAATACCAAAACATCTTGCATTTCTTTATTAATTTCCACTTCCACTATTCTCCTTGTGTCACTCAAATTAATAGTACTTCAAAGAAACTATCTTATGATGCAAAATACTGCATGCAATGCTGGCTCTGAGGCCCTGGAAGCTTCTAATGAGGTCCTGGAATTATCAAAAGGAACTAATTATGATTTCATCACTGTACGTACTTTTTCTCTTTAGAGGGGTGGGGGATGCTTTTCACTTTCTGAATGCCTGTAAGAGCTGGATTGGCCCAGCTGCATTCAGAAGCCAAGAATTCTATCCAGCTCTCCCATATGTGTGCCAGGGACACAGCGACTTAGATAAACACCATCGTGTTCAGGATTTGCATTAACCAGAAGATGCAGTTAGAAATGAATTGTGTGTGATACTCCGGTATTCCAGTGTAGGATACAGATATCAGCCTGCTTCTTAGTACCTAAGAGACCACCTCTGCTCTTTAAATGAAACTTCAAATTACATAAAAAGGAATGAATGCAGACATACTTGGACAGAATCAGAGAGGGCAACATTTTCGAAGTATTGAAGGTAGTCCTACCGAAGTATTTGTGTATATGTGTGTGTGTGTGTGTGTATGTATTTATATGAAAGATCTGTTTACTTTTATCTGAAAGCCAGATTTTACAGAGAGGAGAGATAGAGAGAAATCTTCTGTCCACTGGTTCACTCCCCAGATGGCTGCAATGCCCAGAGCTGAACTGATCTGAAGCTAGGAGCCAAGAGCTTCTTCCAGG
Organism: Ochotona curzoniae; assembly: GCF_017591425.1. NCBI lineage: Eukaryota > Metazoa > Chordata > Mammalia > Lagomorpha > Ochotonidae > Ochotona > Ochotona curzoniae. Next base: position 50,087,922 of record NW_024466502.1, on the reverse strand, counting down.
TCACCCTGTGGCTGCAGGGATCCAAGGACGTGAGCCATCCTCTGCTTTCCCAGGTCATAATCACGGAGCTAGAGCAGAAGTGTGGCAGCTGGGATATGGACAGACACCAATAAGTGATATCCGTGCTATCGTCGGATGATTAATGTGCAATGCTGGCCTCATCAAGTGCATTTTATTAACTGATTTATTTGTTTTTATTGGAAATTCAGATATACAGAAAAGAAGAAAGACAGAGAGAAAAATCTGCCTGATGATTCACACCCCAAGTGGCCACAAGTACTAGAGCTGAGCCAATCTGAAACCAGGAGCCCGGAGCCTTTTCTGCATCCCCCACGCTGGTACAGGGTTCCAAGGCTTTGAACCATCCTCGATTACTTTCCCAGGCCACAGGCAGGATGGGAAAGCGGGGCTGCCAGGGTTAGAACAAGTGCCCAGCGTTCAAGGCGATGACTTTGGCCGCTAGGCTATGGCACTTGACCCCCAAGTGCGTATTTTTAAAGAAAGTCTTCTTTGATTTCTTTATTGTCTTTTGACATGAGCAATATGAGAAACCAACTAGTTTAATGTTTAGGATATTGTGTCTCCTACTTACATGTGATCCCAAGATCTACAATGCTTTCACTGATGCTAACCCACAAAATCAGCTGTGTTGGTGACGTCAGTAACACACATGTGTAATGAATAATGGTTCTTCAAAGCACTCATGGAAAATGCTATATTATTTTTTAAAATATTTTTGCACCAAAATAAACCTCTCTTTCAATTCCATCTCTGTGCTATTTGATGCACCCTTGTGCATAAATATATGTGCTATTCTGTAAGGTTACACATGTCTCACTGCCTTCGTTTTTCAAGATGAATAACAAGTAGAGAAGAAAGATAAACTAATTATTTTGAATTCAGAATTAGTTTTCTCAATCAACTCTGTTATTTTCTCTTCATAGAAATTCAATTAACACCTAGATTAATATAGACATACTTTTGAAAAAAAAAATGCCCTGGGTGTTTTCAATGGCCCTCAGTAATCACTACGCAATTTTCACTCTGCCTGAACTGGAAGGTAGCAGTGACAAAGAGTTCCTTTCTTCCAGATAGCAAGTGTGAATAGGCTACCTTAAACAGGAATTAAATTTAGGAGATGATCGTGGTGCTGGTTTTCATCACCCTTTCGGGTAGTTGTATGCAAGCTGTTTATTTAGTTCACCATGCAGAGGAGCCGGGAGTAGAGTTGAAGGACAGTGCCGCTCATCACACAGAGACGTGCACTTGCTTCTTGCTCATCTCCTACATGCTGGAGGTCTCACTTCACCAATGAAAAACATGGCTACTTGTGGGCGTCTATCAACTCACTTGGAAGAGAGATTTTTAATTCTGAGCAACAACAACAACAAAATCCATCCCAAATGGGGTATAATATTTCTGACACATGAGAGAGAAATGGGGCATTTGATAGCATTTATTGCTGAGGGAAATTACAAGAATTTGCATTGAATTGGAGAAAATGACTGCAAAAAAACACAGAGAAAGCACACTGTGCCACAGAGAGCAAAAAGCACATTCCGTCCCTGAGCACTCAGGACCCACTGTGCTCACACAGAGCACAGCGCTCGCGCCAGAGCCACCTCCACAACTGGGGCTCTAAAGAATGGAGGCTCGGCAAAATCAAAGGCTGAGTGGGAAAATTGCTAGTTGGAGGAACACGCGTTTCAGGATTTACTGTAGGTACAGAACTTACATAATACAGTCATTCCCCATGGCTCCCTCTGCGTGTGCTTAGTTAGAAAAGGCCATTTAATTTCTGGACCATCTAAATAAATGGCTGAAACAATAAGATGATTAAATTGCTAAAAACGTGCCCAAAGCTATTCAAAACTGCATGCTTTCATTTATGTTAATACGTGTATTCTTGTCACTAAGGAAACAATTCCTATTTTATTTTGTTTCAAAGGGTATTTTACATTCGAAATAAGAGAGCAAAGAAAACAAACAAAATCAATCAGGGTGACATTAGATGTTTTCATTCTCCTTGTAAAATAACACTTATTTATATGATTACACAAATAATACGTGCTTATTGTCTAATACATGGAAAGAACAAAAATAAGAAAACTAAGGAAATGGAGCAGCCATTAAGTTACTAAGAGTAAATCAGAATCGTTCCTCCTATTCGTGTGTTTGCATGTTTGTATGTGCAAATGTGTGTCTGTATATGTGCTGGAGGGATATGAGAATTCATATTACTATTTCTTTTATTTTACTTACGTATCAACATATTACATATAATTCTATGTAAAGATAATTTAAAACATTATGACTTATGTATTGAACTTTTTTCCAATTATGGACATTTATTGAAATTTCAAGAAGTCAAATAAATTTTGGCAATTACCTCCTATGTTATCTATTTCTGCAAGACCAATTTAGATTCCCAGTCTTAACATATCATCAAGACAAATAAGCATTTAAAAGCCTTGATGATGTCACTTGCCAAACAGGTTAATTACTTTATATAAACACCAACAATGAATGTCCAAGTGTCACTGCATCACTTAACTATTATTAAATTTACATATATATGTGGCAAAAATATATCCACGAATTCAAATTAATATTTTAAATCTTTGATTTAATTAGTGCTTGAGTTGTTTTAGCTCCTATGCTTAGGTAGCATGATGAATGGGGCAGTCAATGAGGACCTTGTCCCATGTGGTCTTGACTGGCATAGGTAAGTTCTCCAGGAGCCACTAGTTACGACCTAATGCTATGGAACTAGAAGTAGATCTTACACATTGCAGTGGCATTGTACCAATGTGGGGATGACAGAAGGCAGTTCAATGTTTCTATTCATGTGGGAATTACCTCTTGAGAACTCACAGAATGATGGCATAATTCTTCATTTCCAGCATCATAAATGGTGCCCAAAGTAAATGAATATGAACCTTATAAGCCTTCGATGCTTTTGTTAAAGAAGAATTCAAGTTAATATCGTACATACATCAGCTAATGCGAACTTAGTAGACAACAAACACCTTCCTTTTGGGGATATTTTTACTTGCCTTATTCTATCATGACAACGCAGACTTCATGCTGAAGAATAATTAAGATGATAAAAAAGAAAAACTGGTTACATCTATTCTTGCTTCCAGAATGGAATATTTAACCCTGGGCAGTGCATAAAGCTCATAAATTTATTGTTCACAGTCCTGGAAACTGGCAAACTCACGATCAACCTGCCAGCAGGTTTTGTGTGAGGGCATCTTCGTCTCATACCCAGTACTTTCTTTCTGCATTGCCCAAATGCAGCTGTGCAAAAAAACTTCAGGACTCATTACTTGGGCACAGTCTACATGATCTAATCAACCACACCTTAGGGTCTCAGTTATACTATGTTCCCTTTATGATTAGGATTTAATGGATAAATTTGGAGAGGACAAAAACAATGAAAACAAAGAAGATGTGCAGGTTCAGCTTCTCTTTGCAATGTCAGCACCTTTTATCAGAGTAAGTTTGAATCTCAGCTGTTTTGCTTCCCTGGGAAGAGTGGAAGATGGTTTCAGTACCTGGGCCCTTGTCACCCATTTGGGGAGACAACAATTAGTGCTGGATTGCTGGCTTTGGCCTGGCTCAGCCTCGGCCTTTGTGGCCGTGTGTGGGTTAATGCAGTGATGGAAGATCTTTCTCTGTCCTCTGCTTTTTCCATCACTCTGCCTTTCAAAAAATAAAAATACGTATGTCTTAAAAACTATAGCAGAAGCAAAATCTTCAAGTGGCTAACATATCAAAATGCCACAACTAGTGGGTATTCACTAATGTTTTTCTCTTTTCAACACACGCGTTAAAAATACACGCATGTATATTTGTTCAAAACTGTATGCAGATATATACATATGTTGGGATTGTTTGATGACTTCAAAGGTATGCTTGCATTTCATCTTCATGCAAGTATTTTTATGTGTATATACTTCATGAAGAACAGCATTTCTGAGCTTCAGATGAGAGGCTGTTAAGCATTTTGACTGTCTAGTGTTACTTGAGACCAAACTTAAAAATAATAGACTTCCTTGCCCATCGTTAATTGCAGGATAAATTTGTTGAGCTCACACAGGGTCTGTCATGGTGTCTTCTTGCTGGTGAGTAGATGTTTATGCCTAAGGCCCTGTTTAGCTCTGCTTCACCAAGAACAGATTCAGCCATTCAATTTGCATAATTAATTTGGAACAATCTTTAAAGCCCCCTTCAGCCAAGATTAGAGAATGACCACCTGAGGAACGTTGTTATAGCCCAGCCATTTGAGCCCTTAGATGTAGTACACTCTGAATCCCTGGTTGTTAATTTAAGAGCTAAATGAGTGTGCATGGTTCACTGGGAGATCTAAGAGCTATGAGCTGTGGTTTCCTTGCTGATTGCTGGAGAATAAGTAATAGCAAGTAAAGCCATGCTAAATGGGTTATACACAGGAGTACATCTTTCTTACTAATTTACTGGCATAGAGTAAAATCACAATGTTCAATACACACAGATTGAGTAAGGTTTTATAAAACGTTGGCAGATGGCTTTAGAAAGGAGAATGTTAAAACTGATCTAAAATCTAGAATTCTCCAAATCCTGAGAACCAGTGAATCCCCTAAAGTTACTTAAATAGAACAGATAATGAAGTGATGTTTTAAAAATAATCCAGTCTTTAAACATATTTTAAGTTAAAATAGTGTGTGTGTCCTCACATAGGCAATTGGAGGAAAAACACAAAATATTAAAGCTTTTCTTCTTTACAGAAAACTTTCTTGAATTTCTTTTAGTATTCCTGGTGATAAACCATGGTAATTCTAAGTGCTTGACCTATTACTTCTTGACTTAAGCTCTTTATTCTCTATCACGCAAAAAATAGTTCATTTGGGCCCGGCGCGGTGGCGCAAGTGGTTAAGGTCCTCACCTAGCACGCCCGGGATCCCATATGGGCGCCGGTTCTAATCCCGGCAGCCCAGCTTCCCTTCCAGCTCCCTGCCTGTGGCCTGGGAAAGCAGTCGAGGACGGCCCAAAGCTTTGGGAACCTGCACCCGCGTGGGAGACCCGGAAGAGGCTCCTGGCTTCGGATCGGCATAGTATCGGCCCGTTGCGCTCACTTGGGGAGTGAATCATCGGACGGAAGATATTCCTCTCTGTCTCTCCTCTCTGTATATCCGCCTTTCCAATGAAAAAATAATAAAAATAAATCTTTAAAAAAAAAAATAAATAAAGAAAAAAAAATAGTTCATTTACCCGATCCTCAGAAGCCAAGCCTCCTTCTAATACTTTTTAATATTTATATAGCTGTTTTCTAACTGTTGATAATTATCTGTAAAAATGATCATAACTGTTGTGATTGGCTTAGGAACTAGATTGGATCTCAACTTCCTTCTTTATATACAAAAATAATACTTTTTACTTCCAGCCCTATCCTTTTTCCTCACAAACATCAGTGGAATTTTCTCTGCACCCTTTCTTTTTCAAAAGAATTAATGCACGTTAATTTGTATTTTTTAACATTTCAGTGATTACCTAGGAGACGTGTTTTCTGCAGTTTTTAAAAGTACTTCATGGGATTGGGTTAAGCTCTGAGTGTCTGGATAGTGACAGACTTACCTCCATTGGCCCATTGAATTTGCAAGCTACTCAATTCTGTAGGGTATGCAAAGCCACAATTCCACTTTTTTCCCATATAAGAAACTCACATAAGCCCAGTTCTGGCTGCCCCTGCTACTCAAAGCGTGGGTCTACTTCTACATATGACTTTCTTTCTAAAACTCATTCATTTATGCACCAGACATATTGAATGCCTCCCATAGACCTGGTTTTGAATTATGCATTCCTGATTTATATATGAATAAGACATGCCCCGATGCGCTAGCATTAAAATGTAGAAGAACAGACACAGAGACAGATTTTCATAAATAGCATGGTAAATGTTCTCATAAAATAATGAGCAAAGGGCAGAGGGAAGGAATTCTTCATTGGCATTATGTTTCTATAAATAGGGTCACATTACTGAGGGGTCTGGTCATATTTTGTTATTTAAATGTTTTCACACTCTTGAAATTGTCTGCTCTTGGAAGGGTTTTATTTCAGGAAAAAAAAAAAGAAACAAGTGTAGTGTTCAGTGTGATCTAGTGGCACCTATTCTACCACATGATTAATTGCAAGTTGCAGAAAACCAACCATTTGCTATTTCCAGTCTTGGTTGTATTGCCTGCAAAGCAGGGATTTGGCATAAGTAATCCCTAGTGACCCTTCACAGATTTGTGATTTATGGTCGCATACTCACCTCCATGTGTGACATTCGCTTTCACAGGTATCAAAGAATGAATATGTATCTTTATTTTTGAGACTATGTTTTCATGTGGTTTGAAATGTTGGAAGAGACACAAGACAAACGGGAAGAGACTTTCAATGCACTGGGGCAGCTGGGTTCACACTTTAAATACCTGCAGCAACCAGGGCTGGCCAAGGCAGAAGGTAGGAGTCTGTAATTCAATGTGGTCTCCCATGTGGTTGGCAGGGGCCTAAGAACTTCTCTCTCACAAGGTGCACAATAGCAGGAAATCTGAATGGCAAGTGGAAAGGTGGGTAAATGAAACCAGACATTCTGATATGGAATGTGGACTTCCCAAATGATGATGTGATCACTGTGCGAAACAGCCATACCCAGGTAAGAATAAAACAATCTCAGACAAAAGAAGGTGGAATGTGAGTTTGTCAAGTGCAGGCAGTTTGGACCTTCACTTAGACTGGTTATACTGACTCACTGACATATGTGAGATGATCAGCCACAAGTAATAACAGGAACTGCAAAGTGTCAGATCATCTTCCATCCTCCAGTCTTATATTATGGCAGTTGGGGTCACGGAAGAAGGATTGAAAAGAACCCTGAGATGCTGGCCTCTTTTCAGCTCTGATGCCTTTCCCACGGCAAAAACTGTGAGCCACAGGAAGAGAATACACTGTGCTAGCTCATTTGGAATTGGTTTGAACTATATTTACTCTTGTGTAAGGCATTTGTTTAGAAAAAAAAATATTTTATTGTAGTTACTTAAAAGATGGAATGGTAGAGAGGAACAGAGAGAGATCTTCCATCTATTGGTTCACAATATTGAGACTGGGCCAGACCAAAGGCAGGCACTAGGAATTTCAGTTGGGTCTCCCATGTGGCTCATACAGACTCAGTTACTTGAACTGTCTTCCACTCCCTTCCCAAGAGTGTTGGCAGTGAGCTGATCAACAGTGGAACAACCAGGATACAAACCAATGCTCTAAAATGGAATGCTGGCAAGGCAAGCAGCTGCTTAACCTGGTATACCCTGGTGCTGTCTCCAAAGTGACCATTTTAAGCTATTGTATAGTCCGTGTTTGAGTGGCTTTAATCTTCTCTTTCTTTTTGCTTCTTACCATGCCAAAACTTTCTAACAGTTTTATGCATTTTTCCCCTCCAACAATACCTTCCAAAGATAATCTGAATGTCTTTACGGATGCTTTCAGTCTCTTTATAATGGTTAAAAGATGGTTAAGTGTAGGCCAAATCATCTACCATGATCTTTAAAATTGTGCATGCAGAAAATTACTCTTCTTGATAACAATTGATTTCAGCCCTCGCATTTATTGTCAAGAAAGGAGCAAGGCCCTTTTAAACTTCCAGGTAAGACTGAGATATATTAAAGATCCTACAACTGTAGAATATGGAGGTTACTGTGGAAAGAGGAGGGAGCTGAAAGAGGAAGGAGCTTTATTATAATATTTCATGTGACAAATGAACTATTAATTTTCTCTGTGTGTATTTAATAAGTGTACCTGTTGGAATGGCCTGGGGCTTCTAATGAACCCTATGCCCAAGCTGATGAAAACGCATCATGAGACTTCCTCCCCGCTGCCCTTTGCTCATCTCTAGGACTCAAGGAGCCAGTTAGGTCTCTGAGGTGTTAGAGGAGCTCATTGATTATTACGAGCCCTAAAATGACGGTTCTAAACACCAGCAACAATTCATTTTGACCATGTTTCCCACTGTTCAGAAAGACCAGCGCCAGCCTGCTTGGCCTGGACCTAGCTGGAGGAAAGAGTGTCTCTTGACTCCAGCTGGAACTGAAGTTAAGAAGAGAATATGCTCAAAATCCGTGGAGCCTGGGAAGGGAACAAGATCAGAAATATGAGAGACACAAAGAAAATGCACAAGCAAGAGGCAGTATGTGGCCCGCCAACACTAGGATAAGGATCCTTGCCAGATATTCATGGCTGGAGTTTGAATCCAGAAATAAAAGGAATAAGTGAAACGCAGAAAAAGCCACCTGAATGGCACAAAGGAGTGTTAAGGCTAAATGTTGGATGTAGACCCTTTCCCAAAGCTGTATTTGTTTTCTCTCCTTGGCTATATGTTTCCACTGAAATGGACAGCAGAGGTTTTTGCAATAAAGTTTGTGATGAGAGCTTTGGACTTGCAGAAATTCTCATCAAAAGAAAACAGTTTCTGGATTCTAAGAGAAAAGTGTGGGAATGGCAGTTTTATCAAGCACAAGGTGAAGTTAAATGCCTTTAAAGATTAGATACATTGCACAGAACAGCGAATGTAGGAAACCGCAGCAGAGTAGCAAAAATTGAAAACAAGAAAAACCATGGAATTACCAACAATCAAGGAGAGGCCCGATTCAATGAGACCAGAGCAGTAAGAAGAGGAGAAATAAGGGTGGACGTGTCAAAGGTGAATTTTTTCCTTCTCTGAGTTTTATACTGTAAATTACGTGAGGGACAATGGGTTTATACATGGCAAGATGCCAAAAAGAGGCCTGCACATGTGGTAGCACCTAATGACAAAAGCAAAACTGTAGGAAGGAGAATGAGTTTAAAATATTAGAAGTTCTTTAGCTTGTGTCAAGATTTTAAGTTTCAAATTGAGAAATTTACCTTAAATGATAATATATGGACTATATAAACAAAGATACTGTGAAAATAGATGCCTTCCTGTATGTTTTTAAGATTTATTTATTCATTTATTTATTTTGGAAATGAGGATTTACAGGGAGAAGGAAAGACAGAGAAAGATTTTCCATTCACTAGTTCATTCTTCAAATGGCTGCAATGGCCACAACTGGGCCTTCCTGAAGCCAGGAGCCAAAGAGCTTTATCCAGCTTTCCTGCATGGGTGCGAGGTCCCAAGAAAGTGCACCATCTTCTGCTGTTTTCTCAGGCACAAGCTAGACAGCAGGTAGATTAGTTGAAACATGACCTGGTACTCCTATGGGATGCTGGAGCTTGCAGGTATAGGAGCCTTTTGCACAGGAATCCCTCTTGCATTCTTCAACTGAACTGAAGCAAATAGGTTATTGTTGTTGCTACTCTTTATATCATTCTTGTAACCATGCACAATATTTTCCCTGTGGTGATGGAAGAAAACCACAGCCCTGCAGCACCAGTGATAACATAGGCTCTGCCATATGTCTCAAGGAGATGCTCTTCTGACTCAGTGATTAACAAATCAACAGGGTTTGATGTTGTCTCAGCGGATCAGGATCTTTTTCTATGTTTATCATGTTAGCACTGCAGTGAAAAGTACTCTGCAAACCATCCTTGATATCTGTAGGTAAAGCTGAAGGAGAATTGTCATTTAGCCAAGTTCACCATGTTCCAGTTTCGGGATACAAATCTATATGGAGAAAAGACTACCGCAATTATCCAGTTGAAAAAGGATGGAAATGGACTGTGATTTGACAGAACTTGAAATCCTTTGTAATATCCTTAGATTTTGGTGTTCTCTCTCTCTCTCTCTCTCTTTTTTCATAAAATCTGTCACCTTTCTTTAGAGTTAAATGGAAATAATATCACATTTCTCCATTTTTAATTTTACTGAAACTGGTAAATCAGATTTCAGTGTTACTTGTAAATGAAAAAAGTTGCATAACATAATATTTTTAAGTAAGTCATTACTTCTGAGGAGATTGCATTTTATAATTTGTACCAGAGAAAATTGAATAAATAATTACAGTATTAACACCTTTATGATATTGATATGATCATATTGTTAAAAAAATATGACATTGTGCTGGAGTTGAATTAAAAACCAGAGACAAATAAACAGAAAATAGCAATAAACTTTCTTACCAATAAAATCAATTTGCTTATATCTAACACACCGAGTATAAAAGTTATTTTTCTATTAAATATGCTGATTAACTTATGAGTCCATAATTTGTATCATATAAGTAAAGTGGAAGAAAGCTGTACTGTTAATTTATGCTATCCATTAAAAGAATTTCCTCTGCCATGGAAATTGCTTTTGAGGTTTTTCTGTATTACCTAAACTAGACAATCTTTTGTAGAGAGTTCTAAACAGGGCCAGGCATCCTAGCTCAGTAGGTTAAATGTCAACTACAGCATCCGTATACAACATGGGTGGTGCTTTATGTCCTGGCTGCTGAAGTGTCAATCCAAGTGCCTGCTAATGGCAGGGCAAAACCAATGGAAGATGTCCCATGTGTAAGGACCCAAGAAAAGCTCCAGGCCACCTGGTTTGGCCTGATACAACCCTGATTACTGAAGCCATTTGGGAGTGAAAAGAGGATAGAAGATCAATCTCTTTCTTTAGCGTTTTTTCTCTCTCTCTCCTATCTCTCCGTAACTCTGATTTTTCAAATGAATAAATTATAAAAGAAAGTTCTAAAGAAATGTTATCAAGTTCATTTTGTCATTGCTATTTTTATAGGGTCATAGGGGAGAATTCTTTAATAAAAAGCTCAGCTGTTAAGACCCCCACATCCCATATCAGGAAGGCTGTGTTTGAGTCCCCATACTGGTTCCAATCTTGCTTCCTCATAATTTATACACTGAGAGATAACAGATGACTGTTCAAGTGGGTAGGACCATGATACGAATAACTGGAGCCCTCTATGGAATTCTGAGCTCCTGGCCTTGTCCTAGCCCAGTACCAGCTGCATGGAAAATTTCTCTCTCCTTTTAAATAAATAAAGACAAATAAATTTTAAAATAAAGCACATGTGATATATAAATATGATCACAAAATGATATCAGACAAATATGATACATAATCATATATTTAAACCATAGCTCCATATGACACAATGTGTATGAGAAATATATAAAATACAGTAAATAATTTTCCATCAAATATTTTCCTTATAATTTATTTATTTATTATAAAAGAACTTATCATTTGCCAGATTTTAAACCCTTTCTACTTCTTTAGCCTCTACCAACCTCCTGATCTCTCTCTTTTTTTAAAGATTTATTTTATTTTTATTGGAAAGGCAGATATACAAAAAGGAGAGACAGAGAGGAAGATCTTCCGTCCGATGATTCACTCCGCAAGTGAGTGCAACGGCCGATGCTATGCCGACCCGAAGCCAGGAGCCTCTTCTGGGTCTCCCACACAGGTACAGGGTCCCAAAGCTTTGGGCCGTCCTGGACTGCTTTCCCGGGCCACAGTTTGGGAAGCAGGGCCGCCGGGATTAGAACCAGCGCCCATATGGGATCCTGGGCAAGGCAAGGACCTCAACCACTGCCCCACCGCACCGGGACCTCAACCTCCTGATCTCTTTTAGGGTTTCTTGAAGTTGACAAGAATGAGGAAATCATGCAGAAGACAAACAGTTGGAAGAAGCAACAGAGTTACTGGTTAGCATTAGTCCATCATGGCATGGCCACGATCGAGTACCTGGCTACCCATATACACAACCAGATACACTAGTTTTACCAGGCCCAATGGCCACAAACCAATCACCACTGTCTCCTCACTGAGCCTCCTGTTTTGTTCTTCTCATTTGCTTCCTCTCACCAACCTAGCTAAGAAAGCCAGTCAGAAACAGTATGTTTGCAAATAATGTATCCATGCCTAAAGTTCCCTAATGTTTGCATTTGTTCAATTGAATACTCTGAAATGTAAAGTCATGAAGTAGACATTTTTCCTTGTTGATCTATATCACTGTAGCAATAGGAAGCTGTAAAGAGTAAGGAATAAATTCATGAATAAATTAACTGCAGGTATAATTTGAAAATGAAGAAACAGATGTATTAATAAACACTGAAATATCATGATTGGAAGTATCATAACACTAGGCAATTTACTGCTATAGTTTAAGTCTGGGTATTAAAGGTTTGATCCCCATTCTGGCACACAATATGGGGAGGGCTTGTGTCACTAAGATACTTTTTGTGTTACCCTTGAGTACCAGTGAGTCCTATCAGTTCTTCCACAGCTCTCGCTTGTGTTCTTGCTGTGATGTGATGTTATCCACCACTCCTCTTAGATGGCAAACGAATGGGACTGTCGAATATGAGGCTTTGAACCCCCCAGCTGAAAGCTAGATAAATCTCTTCTGTAGAAAATTATCTACTTAAAGATTTCACTGTAGAAATGAAAAACAGATTAATGAACTTGCTGTATAGGGTGAGCAAGAAGTAATATTACTGTATAACACTTATGCTCATGCACACTTATTTAACACTGTAGGTAAGACGCGTATTTACTTTCAAATACAAGTAATGAAATTTCAGTAACAGTCCTGAGCGCTTTTAGAGCTGAATGAATGAAAGCAATAAAGAGAAATCAATCAACTAAATATTGAAGCGAAGGTGATAATGGAAACTGGAGCAAGGTATATTAAAAGAGATTAAGATGCAGAATGGATGACTGATTAAGACAGAATGGAAGAATGAGATGAAGCAGAGGGTTAGGAAATGGCGCAGCACGATTATTTCACCTACCTGCAAGAGGGGATTTTGGAAACTAGACTTCCTATATAGTCCAAGTATGCCAAGAGTTCAAGTAGTGTTTTTAGAGACAAGACTCGAGGCTACTTAGTGAGTCAAGGCACTGGTGATGTGCAAGATACTTTTGCTGTTGTTGTTTTGATGGAATATAGGGGGCAAAGTCAAGGTTTGTGAATGCGTAAGAGGGTGGATGGTGTGCGACAGAGCGTGAACCTGCTGTTGGGATACTAACATCCAGTACTGGAGACTGGGTCAGGTCTCAGCCACTGTGCTTCTGAGCCATGTTTGTACTAATGTGCCATTGAAACAGCAGGTGATGCTTCAAGGATGAGTTCCTGCCACCCATGTGGGAAACCCAAATGGAGTCTCTAGTTCTTGGTAGTAGCCTGGCTCATTTTTGAATGATGCAGGCATTATGGGAGTGAATTGGTTCATGTAAGCTTCTCTCTGCTTCTCTCTCTGTCTTTGAATTCCTCCTTTTCGCCCTCCCTCCCTTTCAAAAATATTATATTTTCTTTAAAAAGGAACAATAGGAAATAAACAATAAGGAGCACAGGATGTCTTCTAGTCTTTCAGAAACTCTAATAGCATGATGGAAAGAAATGTAATGATAATTTGAATTGCTGTGATATCCTTACAGGTATTTTATTTTTAATTTACTTTTAGTTTTAAAATACTGAAGAACTGAGAATCAAATATATTTAAATAGAAAATAATGGGAAGAAGTGACAAACCTACCAACAGGTGATGCATGGGATGAATCAACGTACTTGATGATAAACATCTGAGAGCTGCAAAAACAGAATAGGAAAGGGAAGACTTCAGTGTCTAGAAAAGAAGAACAAATAATTGTATGATGAAAACAGAAAGAAATAGAGAAAAACAAGATGCCTTGTTCCACTAGAAGAGAATTTTTGAGCATTATATCAAATAGAACTTTTTAAAAATAATCATTATTAGATAGCTTTAATGGTAATAACTTTATCTGTGTCAAAAGATTGCCAGTTAGATGTGAATCAAAATATACAACAATCATAGTCTTCCCATGATGTAATGGAAATACAGTAAAAGTTCTAATGACATTTACAAAATCTGTCAGAAACCCAGAGTACCCCTTTTGAGCTTTTGATTATCTTAGTATTTTAATATTATAATTACAACATGTCAGTACTCTATTTAAAATGTAATTATCAAAGCTCAGAGAAAACTGATTCTTATGCATCCAAAATTTCATACAATATAATTTTGGAACTTGAGCTATTTTTATGTGATCATTTTAGTCAAAGAAACAGCCAAAAGCTAAGAGACTCATAGTTTTTATTCCATAGGTTTTTAAAGACAAACTTTGCTTTCAGAGTATCCTTGTCATTGAGTTCATATTTATCTGAAATGAACCAAATTGCTTTAGGAAGGATGAAAAAGTTCATGTGTTTTTCATAAACATTTTGCCCATAAAATTTTTCCTTCCAAGAAAATGCACTTCATCAATTCACTCACAAGTCATTTTTTCCTAAAAAAATAATGAGGACATTTTTAATTACAAGGGTTGATGGATTCTTTTTGATTCCACTGGAGTGTCTGATAAATGTTACTTCAGAGACCTACTCCAACCATTATATTTTAAAAACGTGTCAAAAAATATAGGCTTCTTGGCAAGTGGAGTTCTGTATTTTTTGAAATTTGGAATTGTATAGATCTTCCCTCCCTTCCGCTATCCTCCATCCTTCCTTTCTTCGTCTTTTTTGTTTCCTTCCCTCTTTCAGTACATATTACTTTGCACACTAAGTACTAGGTATCATGGAATTTGAAAACAAATTACTAATTATTCCTGCTTTTGAAATGTATACAATTAGGAAATGGAAGATTCCTACTCTTTTTAAAAAATTTATTATTTTTAATTTAATAATATAATTCCATAGGCTCTGGGATTTCTCCTCCCCCCTCCTCAAATCCCACACCCACATTCTCCCTACTGATTTCCCCTGTATCATTACAATAGTATAATCTTTCAAAAATAGTCATAAGTCCATCATTCTACTATTTAAGTGAATCCTGACATTGTAGGTTTGGACAATGGCAGAGAGTCCAGCATCCTATTGTCAAGATATATTTAACACCCCTTTAAAAAAAGATTTATTTTACTTATTTCAAAAGTCAGATATACAGACAGAAGGAGAGACAGAAAGGAAACTCTTCTGTCTGCTGATTCACTCTCCAAGTAGCACCAATGGCCAGAGCTGAGCTAATCCAAAGCCAGGAACCAGGAGCTTCTTCTGGGTCTCCCACACAGGTGCAGGGTCCCAAGGCTTTGGGCCGTCCTCGACTGTTTTCCCAGGCCACAAGCAGGGAGCTGGATGGGAGGTGGGGCTGCTGGGAATAGAACCAGCACCCATACAGAATACTGGTGCTTTCAAGGCAAGGACATTAGCAGCTAGGCTACCTTGCCAGGCCCTTAACACTCCTTTTAAAAATCTGATTTGTTTATTTGAAAGACAGAGCAATAAAAAGAGGCAGAAAAGAGATTTTCTTTATATTGGTTCATACCTCAAATGCCTGCAACAGCCAGAAAAAGGCCACTAGGAGATTGCAACTAGGAGTCAGTGTCTCCTGTATGTGTGGCAGGGAAACAAGTACTTGTGCTGTTACCTTAGGCCCATTATTCTCATTATTAGATATCAGGATTGGAACTAGAGACAGGAATTGAAGCTAGGCATTGTGGCCACATCAAGCAGCAACTTAACTTGTTGCATCACAACACCCACCCAAGGTTTTGACTGCAAGCATTTTTATTTTTATTTTATTTATTTTTGCACAATTATGTGAATTCACCAGAAATATTTTAGTGGTTGCATTCCTTGGCCTGTTGCCTAACCATGTCATCAAATCTTTGAAACAGGTAGAGTCTCAAATCTTCACAGTGACCTGAATTGGGTCACTAAATACCATATGGTTAAATATTTTCCAACGTATGTAAGAATTACATGTAACAATGACAAGGGGAAGCTTAAATATTGGGTTCCTTGGCCAACTGTCTATTTCATTTATCCTTGAAAGGGGTATAGAGTCCCAAATGTGATAGCTACAGTCGTTCCAAATGTAATATCTTCAAGACAATGAAATCAGATTGCAGGTAGCTAACTTCATTAGTCCAGGGGTTTCTTCTCTCTTCCTGGGATCTTCTGTATAGAGCACGTCTCGTTGCTGGCCCCAGCACACTCTGACAAGCAGTGTTTGACAAGTGGAGAACTGAGAGCCAGGTGGTGATTAACACACAGTCAAGTGCAGCAGAGGGACAGGTGGCACCATCTTTGGTGTCAGCGCTTTTCCTTGAAGTACCCCTTCTTCACCAAGACACTCCAGGGAAAAGCAGGGTGAGGATGGGAACTCAGGACAAAGAACGTGATGAAGGGAGTGCTGGAAAAGGTGGAAGAAACGGTGGGGGCGAAGATGTGTGACAGATTATCCAAAGTGACGTCAGATGGCATTGACCATCTCTAGTAAGGACAGAAGAAATCCAAGAACTACACCAGTTGGCAGCAAATTCTTTGGAATTTATACTTTCTGTTGTGTATACTAACAACCAGTTTCATAATTATAACACTTCAATGTTAGCATTAAAATTAGTAAATGATTTTCCATTTGAAACAGAATGTATGAAGGAAAGTTATTTTAGACCCTCCTATAGGAGAAATTATTCAACTAAAGAAGCGTTATCTTATTTCCTCTAAGAGTTGCTGAAGACTTTGAAGTTAAATCTACCAATGGTTTAAAATGGAATAACAGTAAATCCTAAATACATTTGATTTTCAAAGAATGTCAACCTGAGAGTCACAAATAAATATCAGTATGAAAGTGGAAAACATGGTCTAAATTTATTTAATCCCTGAGCTCCGCAGAGGATTATTCATCTTCCCACTTGTCATGCTTAATTGAATTGGGTCTACTAGGCCACTTACAAAGGGTCTGAGTCATCGACGCACAGATAAAATTGCTACGGGGTATGGGAGGCCTGATTTGTACATTTTACCATTTTCTGGATATAAATACATTTGCCATCACTGAATTCAAAGCCCTCAGGGTTCAATAAGTTCTTCACAAACTTCTAGAACAACTGCCTCCAGCACACAATTGGCTCCAGCTTTGGGAAACATCTGGCCCACATGCCATAAAAGCCCAGTGAAATCATTTTGACTGGCCTTGTAAAGGCTACCAAAGGCAAGATTTAATACTCAATAAATCTTTTGCAGGCTAAATTGATAATAATGTGTGGTCCATGGATGATGTTATAAATATCCAAATGGGATTTGGCAGGATGAAAGGTTACCCACACCTGCTTTATTCCCTTCTCAACTAAGACAGGGCTCAGAAGAGTGGCAATGTGACAAACATTTGTTGAATTCTATCCAAGGAAATTCTAAAACAATTCTTAAGAAAATTTTGCCTTTTCCAATTTCTCTATGGTTTTATCTCATGACATCAGCTGAAGGAACTTTGCTTTTTCCAGTCCTTTTTCCATAGCCTGTGAAAAGTGAGGAGGTGGAAGCTTAAGGAAATAGGATCCCAAGTCCCACATCACAAATTTCATGGACATTAACAAATGTAGTAGATTTCAAAGGTTACTTTGAGGGTTAATTCAGGTTTATCTTGTATCATTTATCTCAAAGAGAAAGTAGAAAGCCATATAATTGGATCATCTCAGTATTCACTCTGACTAATAATTTTATAACAGAATGCAAACCACTGAGATGTTTTTGTCACAGAGATGTTTATATAACATTTTGAGTGACTTCAATATGCTAATACCATTAAACTTTTTATGTTTGCTATCACTTATTTTACAAGTGAAACATTCACCAAAAGACTAAGGGGAACCGCTTGTGCAATGGCAGCGTAATTAAGATTAGAATCCTTGCTTGGTTCCATTGGAAGTCTTTGCTTATATGGTGAAAAGCGAGAACTGACAGCAGTGCGGGAGGGGGCTTGACAGGGTTACACACAGCATCGGTCTACGCTTGTGTAGAGCAGAGTGCTCCGAGCACCTCCGTACTGCTCAGGGTCCACCGAATTTGCTGGGATTCTAAATATGTCAAGGTGCAGAGGTAAGAGAATTCATACATCATCTCTAGAAGTCATGGGAGAAGTACTAAGAAAAGTGTTGGGATGGGAGCTGAAGAGGGTGGTTGACAGAGGCCAGGTGCTCTGGGGAACCACAATGAAAAATACATGGAGGATGAAACAGCGCTCTGATGAATAACAAATCAAGAGGAAATAACGCTTAGAAGTTTTTTTTTTTTAAGGTAGTTTGGGTGTGTTTTGGCAGAAGTTATTCTCTCCACACCTCCCCCTTTGCTGCTTATTTAAGAGACCTCAGGAAATCTCTTCACTAATTATTTTTCAAGACTTTGAAATGAAGAGGATGTTTACGTTCAGATGCATCCCCTTCGCTAAGACTTGACTACGTGCAGCTCCACTTTAATCTGTTGATTACTAATCAGAAAGAAAAACAGGATTGCAAATGCAAGGTAGGGACACTTTTATGTCCTGTAGGAGTAAGCTGTAAGCTGCCTGATGCCAGCCACCTCCATGGCGTCCCCTGTGCTTTAAAAACATAAACGTTGTATATTTTTCAGACATTTCATTTTAAACACAAAGGATTTTCATGAAACTTCAAAGCATAGTACTTTGGCCATTGTACTACAGCTGTATCTTTGACGTATGATTAAAAATTATATATATATTCTTCTTTCTACCTGAACAACAGCACTATTTTCCTATTCAAGGAAAAAAAAAGTCGTTTATCTTTTGTTTTATATTCTGCTAATGGTGCATTTCATTTAACCATTTTTTCCCTGCTTGCTAGTTCTTGGAGAATTTGGTTATTTATCGACTAGAAATTCAGGCACTCATGTCAAAAAAGGAACCTAGCCAAGTTTCCTCAAATATTAAAATTTATAGGCCTGAATTTGTTGAATGCCCCGTCAGATACACACCGGCTTTTGTGAAAACATATTTTTGGATCTCTTTTGGAATTATATGATTGTATGCAATATTATATTTTCAAGAAATTGGTTTAAAATTGCGAAGCATTTCCAAAGCGGCACGTTTCAGTTCGCAGACATTTAGAAATGTAAACAGAGCTTTGGAGCCAAGAAGCCCGTGATTTATCAAGCAGACAGTGTAGGCTTGTGTTCTTCGGTCCTGATGGCTTACCTTCCCCTGAGCCCCGCCTGGCTGTGTCTGCAGGCCTGGCTCATTGAAGCCAGCAGGCTGCACTTAGGTATCTTACCATCTGGCAATTGTTGTCAGCATCTTGAACTATGTTGTTTGTATTTCCTCATGCTTCTCGGTGGGTGCTGCAGTCTGGTCTAGAACTCTGCCTGTTCTAACTCCTATATGTTAATGGAGGTATGTCTGCTTGATGTAGGGGTGTGTGCTCCAGAGCTCCTACCAGGTAAACTCCTAATCCCAGCTCCTGAGAATGCTGTTGGGTGCCTTGGTGTGGCCTGATTTATCCCCAGCCCTAGCTCTCATGTGTACCAGTCATTATAGTAGCCCCGTAAGTAAGATCCATTGAACCCCTACTAGGTCATTTCGCAGATTTAACTCTCATGTGTACCAACAGGTGCAACATGCTAGCCACGCCCATCCACAGCCCTGGCCCTTGTATGTACCAGTGAGTGCAGTGGCCCAACCTGGCTGAACTCTATGCCTGCATCCTGCTCTCAACAGTGGCTACCCTGGCTTGGTTGAGGCAACAGTCTTGAAGACCTACCAGGCCAGCATCCAAACCCAGCTCTCATGGGTCATGGTGGGTACAACATCTAGCTCTAGGCCTGGCCTAGGGGTGCAGCTACCTAGTCCAGGGCAGCAAGGTGGGAGTCTATGAACTCCTATCAAGTCTATCTCCAGACCTGGCACCTGTACAGTGGTGATTGCAGCAATGATCCAACAACACATCCTCCGCCCTGCCCCTGCTCTAGCCTTCATGCGTTAACATGGGTGTGGCACCCTGGCCTTGCCCCACTTTCACCGACCTCATGTGCACTGGTGGATGCAACAGGTCACCCTCGGTAGATTCTCCAAGCACCCTCACCTGACTGACCTCTATGCCTAGCTCCCCTATGCATCAGCAGATTTAGTATCAGAGCCTTGGGAGACCTCCTGAGCTGCCCTACCTGTTCCGTAATTACTGTACCAACTCTCCTACCCACAAGCAGGTGCAGCGGTCTGTGGAAGACCTTAACAGCCATTTTATACTCCTGTAATAGCCCCACAGGCCCCCTCTGGCCTGTCACTAGTTTGGTGCGTTCCCAGTGGCAGGGTGGAGGTCTCACAGACCACAGGCCTTACCCAGCAGAGTGAACCCAATATCAGCTTTCAATAGTACCATATCATGAGGCATATACTGATGGATTTTATTACAAATGTGTTAGTATGTCAGAAATAAATCATGAGACATTTGGAAACCTAATAATAAAACTGAAAACCCAAAATTGGAGCAGCAAAACAAACCAAATTTAAGAGTTATTTTGAGGCTTTTAAATTTTCAGAATTTTATTCTTGAGATATCTGGACTGTGGTGACAAATACAAAATAAAAATTTTAGCGATACATTTGTTTCTTGTAGTTCTGATAAATTTGATGTTAGCTCATGAATCAAATCTTTCAAATAGGCACATTCAGGTATTTCTAAAAGAAAATAAAATATGCATAAATTTATGTTAGAGTTTTTCTCTTATCAAGACATTCCCCTTCATGAGTTCAATGTTTTACAGATGTCATATCAGCTTATATTTCCAAAGCTTCTGAGTTTAGGCATACTTCCTTACATGCCTTTCAATGCTTATTCAAATTATGTAAATTGCTTATTTACTATATGCCAATCCTGTGCTGCATTTTTTAATGACATTGCTATCCATGATTGAAGATACATTAATATGCTTCCATGAACTCCACTGTACATCAGTGGGGGAACAATAACATAGAACAAATAAGTAACTTTAATTGAAAAATGAGTGATGAAAAGTAGTTGAATATGGAGCTATCTCCATCCACCATGGTTCCTACAATATCACAATACTGATGCTATGGCACACGAGAGGAAAGCTGGAGTAGGTGCTGAGGGACAGTTCATTACACCTGCTGCAAATCATGAGGATGTATATGCATTTGGAACAATATGACAAATACAAAGAAATAGCAAGAAACAAGGTTGGAAAGATAACCAGGAGTTGATTGGTAAGAATTTAGATTATATTTTAAATGTAATAAGAGGCCATTGACAGAGTATTTCCTGATGTATGCTTTTAAAGAATCATTCTGATTGCATCTGAGTAACAGACTCACAGGGGCAGAAATAGAAACAAAACAACCAGCTGGTAAATTACTGTAGTAGTGTTCTAGATTTAGGTATAAGTTAATCGAGCTGTAGCCCTGTCTTAGATGACCTGCCCCCAGTCTTAGCATGCACCGCAGGTGCCACAGCCTATCCCAGCCTGGCCCACTCCCAAAACCAGCTGTAAATCTGACTTTCAAGTAAAAATTAAATTTTTTGAAAAAAAGAACATTCTGTAGCCTGCAAACATGTATAATTTAAAAAGTTAATCATAAAATTAAATGTAATATATATATTTATAAACATCTTTTTTATTAAAAGAAGATTTATTTTTAGTGGAAAGGCAGATTTACAATAAGAAGGAGAGGCAGAGAAATAGATCTTCCATTTGTTGGTTATTCCCCAAATGGACACAACAGGCAGAGCAGAGCTGATCTGAAGCCAGGAGCCAGGAGTCAGGAACCTCTTCCTTAGGCCATGCCCCATCGCTTTTCTAGGCCACAAGCAGAGAGCTGGGTGGGAAGTGGAGCAGCCAGCACACAGACCAGTGCCCATATAGGATCCTGAAGACTGAAGAGGGACAATTTGCAAGTTGAGACATTGTGCTGGGCCCTAAATAAACATTTTTATAAAGAAACTACCGTGTGCTTTTTTTCTCTTGCATCACATTGGATAGGTAATATTTTAAAATGAGCAGGAAAAAAAAATTACGGAGTCTTGTTTTCCTGGTACAATATGAGGCCTGGAAACCGAAGAGAATGAAAATGGATTGAATCGTTAAGTAGAAATTAACTAGAAATGATTAGTTTTCAATAACCTTATCATAAAATACGTTCATCTTTTTTGTCTTTGTTTACTAACTTGTGACGTAACAATTGTTGGTGATTGTGCAAGAGACACATCTTCCCTTCACTAGGACAAACTAGATTCCCGCAAATCAAATTGTTCTCAAAAACATCATGAGGCTGAAGGAAGAAATTTTATAGACAGGAGAGAATCATTTCAATTAATCTGTCAGATGAGAAATTCCAGTAAAAATAAATAAGCAAAAGAAAAAGCGGAATCAAGTGAGTAAGACTCTGTTCTGAAACCTGTATGGGTAATCCTGGATTCCTTGTAAGCCAGGGGACGTGATGTGCTTTAGCTGTTTCAGGACAGTCGTTTCAGCTTCTGTCATCTGAGATAATTCATCTTCTGATTCTGGGAAGTCGGACCACACAGAAAATAAAAGATACAGATGTGTGCGTGTGTGTGTATATACATACACTATATATATAACGATTGTGCTAATGAACTGAAAGCTGTTTGCCTTTGTGGTTTAGAATTTTCACTCAGTAGATCAAATTATGTTTATTTTGAGCTGAGCTTACAGAATGCACTGCTCTATTCACTGTGCATAGATGTTGAGGGTCTTGCTTCTGTTAGACATTGTTATAGTCGGTGCTGAAGACAAGTCTTGAATACCACAAGAATTTTTGACTTCATGAAGCTTAAATTTTATCCAAACAACTGCATACATAAATTAGGAATTACATAGTTCAGTGTATTTTTCAGAGTTTTAAAAAAAAAGTTGATAATCTATATGGAGATACTCAAGGTATGGACATCTCAGTTGGGAAAGAGTTTGTGAAAAAACAAAACTTGAAATCTCAATTTTACTCTGACAACTTTGTTCTAGAGCTTTCCAGCGACTCTCAAAATAAAGATTGTTCTCATTGCAATGTATATTGAAAAGACTTGTGACACATATAAATGATAACTTTTACATGATATTTAGATATTTTAGTACCAAAGATTTGAAAAACACTGGGGCAGGCAAAAATCAGTCCTCAGGAACATAATATAAAATATGAGATGTTTATAGAAAAGCATTATACAGGATAATTCAAAAGTCTGTGTTATATAGAAAAGCTAAATTTAATTTAGTGTTAAAAAAAACCTTAAGATCCATGAATATGAGAAGTCTTCAATGAATTCATGAGGAATGCATATCATAAATAAAGTATACATGAGTCTCAAGACATTTGGCACCAAAATAAGCTTCTTTTAATTGTAGTTTTCCCATGAACCTTTTGAACTACCCAGATTCAATGAAATGGGCTCTGAAGGTCAGTAGGCTAAGGTCTTAATTCCATTTGGCTGCATTGTACTTGAAATATGTAAATTTAATCTGATTTTGGCCCAGAAAATTCTGACTTTGTGATTTACAACAAAAGTCAAATAGGTTTGCTGGTCTTTTTTTCTACCCTTTGTCAGTTTCAATTTTAGCTGAGACTCTTTACTGATGGGATGTTGTGAGTTCTGACTGAGAGTGCATGTACCCACCTCCTAGGCTGACCTCCATCATTAGCTTGGGTCAGGACGGAGCCGGTTATTCCGGAAGTAAGTTTCCATAGCATGCTTCCTCGTGTTCACTTTAAAAACATCAAAATCAGTAACACTTTCCATTGTTTTCTATCAAATCAAACATGGGGTTTCTTGTTCACTATTTGCGGATTAGTTTAAGATAACCTCAAATGTCTATTTTGACTTTCAGTTCAAGTATTTTAGTATTTCAATGTTCCAGAAGAATTCAACAACTGGTAATATAATATTTTTTAAAGTTTTATTGATCTTAAGATTTAATGTTTTTAATGTACTTAATAGTAAAAATAATTCAGTAAACTCAACGGTGACTTATTTGAGAGCAGAATAAAGGGAAATTCAATAATACAAAATGATTGTGTAGACTGAATGCATAAGATTTAAAGTGGAGTCTCATTATAATTGCTTCTACCTCTCTAAGAGATTACTGGTTTTCTTAATTTGAAATGGTTAATTTCCCTTGGGACTCATAAGTGTAATCTGTTGTTAACTCTGTAACTGATAATCATAAACTGCTCAGCCTTACTTTTCTAAGAAATTAAATCTTTGCTCTTTTTAGTGTTTTGGATACCTTTTTACATGTTTCCAAAAATATTATTTATTTGTGAATCTTCTATAATTTTTATTTTATAATTGCCTTTATTTTCTTCATAATTAAACGTAAGGTGATTTTATTTATAATAAAAGACACCAATAGAATAAAATGGTTTATATAGATTTATTTACCTTGAACCTTTCTATGATCTGTTCATCTTTCTACCCGCAAAAGCACAGCTCTGTCACATTTACCTGTATTAAAATGCTGCCAGTAATTATTTTGTGCACTTGTTGGATGCCAGATGCTGTTAGCTCCTTTCATAATTTCCATGTTAGTCTCACAGACATAGTGAGATCTTTTTTTTTTTTTTTTCATGGCACTCATTTTAAAGATGTGGTAACTGAACTCAGAATGATCAAGTAATTTACCGAGGGCACATTTGTACTAGCAGTTTTGAATTTGAGCCAGTTTTCTGTTTCCAAAGTGGAAATGCTACACCTAGGTTATGCTGCCTGGCATGCACCTACAAATTCATTGTTATTAAACAACCAGGTGGGACAGGATTTTGTGCAGTGCTTAGGAGCCCACTTTCCTGAGCCCTATATCCAAGGGCTGGATTTGCCTCTGTGCTCTCTGGGCCAGGTTCCTGTCAGCGCTTACCTTGAGAGGCAGTGGGGGATGACTCAAGTCCTTGGATCCCTACCACCCATGCGAAAGACCTACATAGAATCTAGGGCTCCTGATTTTCATTTGGCCCAGCCCTTGCATCTAGGGTGGAAGGTCTCTCTCAAATAAGTAAAAGAAAACAATAAAAGAAAATACGCATCTCATGCACACTCACATTAAGAATTTGATTTCATGGGGCTGGCACTCTGGCATAGCAGGTAAAGCCACGGAAGTGCCAGTTTGAGCCTCAGCTGCTCCGCTTCACATCAGCCTGCTGTTGGCGTGTCTGCACAAGCAGCAGAGGATGGTCTGAGTGCTTGGGCCCCTAGTCCAATGTGGGAGATCCAAATGAAGCTCCCGGTTCCTGGTTTCAGCCTAGCACTTGTGGCCATTTGGAAAGTGAGCTTGCACATGGAAGATCTTTCTCTCCCCTCCCCCCATTACTCTCACTTTCAAATAAGTAGGTAAATCGTTAAAAATAATAATATAATTTTGCTCCATAAAATTGCTTTTGTTTGGCTGTTTCAACCTTTACTACCCAAACTTTTCATGAAGGGTGCTATCTCTTGCCATAAACTGTATTGCCGGAGTCCAGCTCCAGCCGAGTTCTGAGCTCGGGACGGGTGCATGGAGTTGGCGATAAAGAAAGACGCGGACACTGTCACCTGGTGCTCTCTCACAACAGTTCAAGAAGCTGTCCTTTTTTATTTTCTCAGACACATCAGAAGCTTCTACACAAACTACTAATTGTTCTATTTTTACTTCAAGACTAAGGGGGCATGTACAAACATTTGGTCATTCTGTCTGCACTTCAGGGCTAAGCAGGTGCCCCTAAAGATAATTCTGAAAATACTGTATTCATATTCTTCAAAGCAAGCCATTATTCATTCTTCAGTAGCAGCCATGGGGCTACAGCCAGGACTCCAAGGCCAAGGCGCATGCTAATCAGTAATACATTCCTACCACATTTCTATTTCTTCAACTTGTCCCCATCATTTAATGGGAGAAATAATTACAAGGGAAAAAATGTAAAAATCCAAGACAAAAGTTTCAAATATTAAATTCCTCCATGATTACAGGCTCTATAACCCCATAAACAATCAAATAATAATCAAAAGTGTATCTCTATGATATTAATAAAATCACCCTATAATTCCTTTAGTTAAAAAAAATTACAAAAGCAGCTAAAACAGCTACATTTTCTATGCTCTAAAGAGTTGCAAGGACAGGCTAATCTTTAGGGTCACAGTAGCTATATTTTTTACCATAGCAGTTTCAGTTCATACTCCCATTCCTTTCATTAATATTTAGGATATTTATCGAGTCCTTTCCCAGAAGGTGTGCCTCATGTCTGGTCCAGATACCAGGGCAATGGGTAGGCATGCAATAAGGTGTCCAGAAATGGCATGGGCTTCATTGTACTCCTGTGCATAGTTAAAGGCCCACTCACCAAGACATTATCAGTGACATTAACTTTCAAGCTCGCATTGGTTGCAAAACCATCTCACAGGAGCAAACAACAATGTCTCAATAGACTACATAATTCTTAGTGGGGTGCATGAGTGTCCATGCAAAAAGAGGGTGAGACTGCATCAAGGTGGTCAGAGAGAAATCCGCCGGCCCCTTTCAAACAGCTGGAAGCTCCCCTGGGTCCTGCCAAACAGGGAAGCTGTTCTCTTCACACCTTCATGTCATCCACACCTACTGCATGGTCCCCAGCACCGTAACATTAACCATACCATTTATGCATAAGGTACAGAATACTACAGAGCACAGTGTTAACAGATTTGTATCAGCATTGTGCAGGTAATTCATGATGTATTGCAGTGAGGTTTTCTTTCTTGTGAGTTCTGAAACTTGTCTCCCTGTTGTACTTTCTGTGCTTACCTACACATTTTTATCATGGTTGTAGCTCCTTCAAAATTAACGCTTGGTTTCAGTTTAATGTTACACTATTCATCACTCAATTAGAAGAGAGTTTCTATATAGCATTTTAATGTAGTTTGGGATCCAAAACTTCCTCCTGGGCCCCTTCCTTATGGAGTCTGCCCATAGGAATTGGATTTGAGTAGAGAATTTGGTAAAGACAGGGCTGTGTTTTTGTCTCTAGGAATGAGGAGATTCATGGAGTGAAAGGATAGACATGCGATGGGAAAACATAACAGCAATGAATAGGGATGTATTTGCGTGGCTGGAATTTTGTTCCACAAGGGATTTAGCGTTGTACTAATTCATTGAGAATTGTTTCAGAACATCCTTTGCTGTATTTTTGGCTCTTTTATTCTTCTCATCTCATACCTAGCTTGCCACCCACACAGTGATTCTCATGCAACGAGGACTCTTTATAAGCAAACTGGGTGGAGTGTTTTCCCACCACGTCATCTAAAATGAAAAATGTTGTCAGAAACACTCGACAAATGAAAGGCGCAAACACTATGACTTTATTGAAGACTGCTCTGCAAATAATCAAGCCAGAAGGACAGAGTTGTTCAGTGTTCTAGGCAAGAGAGACGAGATCGTTGCTATGAACTAGAGATTTCTATCGATTTTGTGAAGTCCCAACTTCTCTAAGCCTGTTTCCTTATTTAGAAAAGGAGCAATTACAGCAATATCAGTCAAAGAAGGACATTGTGAGGTTGACATAAATTTATAACAGAAAGTATTATGGGTGCCATTTTGCACACAGTAAATATTCCATGAATGCTGTTTTTACAATAGTGAGTAACAAATGGGCTAGAAGAGAAAGATGTGGAACATTCCTCCCACATACACTGCATCTTCAGTTTATTCCATGAGACATGCAATTACAATTATATGAAACATTTCACCTGCATATATAATCTGCATAAAATGTTTGAGGTTTACCTTTCTCCATTTCTTTTTCTTTACTGATCTGACTGCAGATCAGGAGGAAGAGGATGGGTAAGGTGCAAACTCTTGAGAAGAATGGACAACATGATATCTGTAAGATGAGACTACATCAAGAAAAGTGAAAATTTCTGTTACTCCGACACTTGATGAACCAAGGAAGCAAGCTCCAATGTGAAGCTCACACAAGAGGGGTGAGGAATTGTCAGGCCATAACTCTCTAGCTTGGTAAACACTTAGCTGCCTCATTATTTTCTAAAGCTACTTCTACTTTTCATCTATTTACTCTGTATCTGATTTATCGTAAAATGTATTCAGCCTCTCTACTGAATCTTTGTATCTTTTGAACTCTTGACTCCTCCCTGCCTCCCTTCACCCATGCAACCTCTGGTACCCACCATTGATGATTTCAGCATCAAAACAAAAGGAAAAAAGGAATTAAAATATAAGCTTCCTCTTTCTTTAAGGTTTATTTATTTTTATTGGAAAGTTAGATATACAGAGAGGAGGAGAGATAGAGAGGAAGCTCTTCCATCTGACAATTCACTCCCCAAGTGGCTGCAACGGCCGGAGTTGTGCTGATCTGAAGCCAGGAGACCAGAGCCTCTTCCAGATTGTCCATTCAGGTGCAGGGTCCAAAGGCTTTGGGTTGTCCATGACTGCTTTCCCAGGCCACAAGCAGGGAGCTGGATGGGAAGTGGGGCATCTGGGATTAGAACCAGTGACCATATGGTATCCTGGCATGTTTAAGGCAAGGACTTTAGCCACTAGGTTACTGCGCTGGACCCTTATAACCTTCTTTTGATGTAAATGATTTTCTGAAGTCAGGTGTGGTTTTTTTTGTAGATACGCATTTCCATGAACTTTTTTAGAAACCCTTATACATGTGAGATGAGGTAGCATTTGTCTCTATGGTTGACTCATTTCACTTAGTATACTGTCCTGCAGTTGCATGTATGTTGTTAGTAAGGATAGAATTTTCTACTAGTTTTAAAGATACAAGGTATCCTAGTCCAGCTGTAGTATGCACACATACGTACAGATACTTACATACAATCCATCTATTGGTGATGAACCCTGAGGTTGATGACATGCCTTGGTTATCGAGAACAGTGGTGCATTGCCTATGGGGACAGACATGGCCCCTGGAGGTATTAAGTTCTATCCCTTTGGCTCTTTAACCTAATCTTATAATCATAGGGCAGGGTTTTTTTTCCTAATTTTTTAGTGGTATCATAATACATTTTCCACAAAGTTTAAGCTAATTCACATTTTTAACATAATTCACATTTTTAAGCTAATTCACATAATTAACATTTTCTTGGTAATTAATGTTCTAAGATGAAATCATATCTCATTCTGATTATAAATCAGTTTCCATTTTTATTCACAATGAAAAGTTTTAAGTTACCAGTTGACAATTTGAATGTCTTCTTTACCATATCATTTTACAGGTAAAATAAGAGAGAGAGAGAGAGAAATATAGATGGAGGGCTCCTATCTGTTGGCTCATTTTCCAGTTCCCAAAATGGGTGGTAATGGGCCACAGTGGAGAACCAGAATCTCCATTGCTTTTCCCACTATTGAGGCAGGAGCACAATCACTTGAACCATAATTGCTACTTGGCAGGAAGCTGGGGTGGTGAGCTGCAGCAGGCACCCAGTCTGGAGTGTGGGCGTCTTAATTAGCCCCTGAGAAGCCCAGCCTAATGAGTCTTTGGAGGTAATATGGTTCAGGTCCTTTTCCTGCTTTTAAATCAGATTATTTTCTTGATGTTGCATTGTGTGAGTTCTTTTCTTTTTTAAAATGTTCATTACTTATCAGATATATGGGCTTGCAAATAAATTTTCCCACTACAGTTTATTATTTCTTTTGCTACGTAGCAGCTTGTTAGTTTGAAGAAATCCCATTTGTCTATTTTTGCTTTTATTGTCTATTTTCAGTACCATAACCATAATATCTTCATCCAAACTCATGTTTCTCTCTCTCTAACAGTTTTACTATTTTTATGATACATTTTTTAAAAAAGTTATATTTATTTTATTGCAAAATCAAATACATACACAGAGGAGGAAACACAGAGAAGAAGATGTTCCTTCCGATGATTCAGTTCCCCAGTGACAGCAATAGCTGGTGCTGAGCCAATCCAAAGTCAGGACCCAAAGGTGCAGGGTCCCAAGGCTTTGGGCTGTCCTCCACTGCTTTCCCAGGCCACAAGCAGGGAGTGGGATGGGAAGCAGGGCTGCTGGAATTAGGACCAGCACCAGTATGGGATCCTGGCATGTTCAAGGTGAGGACATTAGCCACTAGGTCACCATGCCAGACTCTACGATACATTTTTGTAGGTTTAGTGTTTCCCCCTTGCCTGCTCCTTTCTTGGTCTTCATTTTTACCCCCATATTATTATAGTAGAATAGTCCTTTAGTAACTGTCATAAGTTAACACTCTGCTATTTTAGTGCATCATAAAATTTTAGGTATAGACGAAGTTAGAAAATCTAGTAGCATTTTGACAGTATATGTTCAGCTGTTCCCATGGGAGTTTTTTTGTTTTGATTAGGGAGTAAAGATGCTTACTGCAAATGGTACTGTCACATGTGTTACCTGTGCCCCCTTTCATATAACTAACATACACTACAAAGCCTGAAATCCCCCCTGAAGAATACCTTTCAGTAGGGTAGTTCTCCCTTATCCATACCTGTATACTCCAGAATCCATCATTGCATGGTTGGAACTGCAGATAATATCAACACACACACACACACACACACATTGGATTTCCCCAATGGGAATAATTCATGATCCTTTTGGACATTTTGACTTCGAGAAAGCACTTTAAGGTTTCTCTTTGACATATACAAATTTGCATAAATTATTACTTTGGGGCTACCGTTATGCTAAATGTGTTAGTTGAACATAAGCATTGTGATTCTGCAGCAATTATCTGTTAACCACAATGTCTACCAGAACGGAGATGTAGGTGGTGTTCAGTATGCATGTGTTGGGCTAAGGGATGACCCAAGCCTGAGACAGGATGTTGCAGACTGCTGTGATATTCCACAATGCCACTCTTAAATGGTGTACAAATGAACAGAGAAATTAGTGATTTCTGGACATTGCTATTTACTACTGTCACACCAAAAATATGGAAAACAAAACCATGGGGAAGGGTGGGTTCTTGGATATATTTTCACAGTTCATTATCTTCAACTTCCAGAAATAAAACATTTTCCTAGGAAAAAAGGAAAGACAATGTAAAGCAGCAGGCACTAAATTGTTTTCTAAAGAGCTGAATGGGAAGCATGTTAGGCTTCTGTATAGCGCAGTTTCTGTAGCAATTACCCATCTATGATATTGTAAATATAAAAGAGGGCTTACATTACATGTAAATAAGTGAAGTAGCTCTTCTGAGAAAATTTTATTTCCAACCATAAGCAGTGACTCTAACTTGGTCTAAAGGCTATATACTTATATTACGTGGACCCTAGTTTAAAACATCCTGGAATTTCTATTCCTAAGCACTGTATCTCTATACAAAAATAATTGTATAAATCAAGCCTTCATTAGAATAAAATTTATTTGTTTGTAGTTTAGACTTTTGGGATAACTTTAAATTTTATTCAAATTTCTTTCACCCAGATACTAAATGGAAGCTTTCTCTCCTGAGGCAGTGTTCTAAGCCTAGTGACTAAATCCTTGCTTTTCATATGCCAGGTTCCCGTATGGGCACCAGTTCATGTCCAGGCCATTCCACTTCCAGTCCAATTTTCTGCTTGTGGTCTGGAAAAGCAGTAGATGGCGGCTCAAAGCTGTGGGACCCTGTACACAAGTGGGAGACCCAGAAGAGGCTCCGGGCTGCTGGCTTTGGATTGGCACAGCTCTGGCCATTGTGGCCATTTGCGGAGTGATAGAGAGCTTCCTCTCTGTCTCTCCTTCTCTCTGTACATCTGACTTTGCAATAAAAATAAATAAATCTAAAAAAAATCTGGATCAAAGTATCTTGAAGTTCGTAATTTTTAAAGAGATTCATTTATTTATGTGAAAGGCAGACTCATAGTGAGAAAGAGACAGAGAGAAAGAATGAGAGCTAGTTTCCATCCTTTGGTTTATTTCAAAGGTGGCTGCACAGACGGGAGCTGCGTCAGACTGAAGGTGGGTGCCTAGAACGTTGTTCCCCACTGCTTTTTCAGACACATTGTCATGGAGGTGAATAGAAAGCAGAGCAGTTGGGACTTAACTGGTTCCCAGATGGGATGCTGGCATCACAGGAGGTAGCTTAACTTGCTATAGCACAACACTGGCCCAGGAGTTTGCAACTGTCTTTCAGAACAATTCAAGTGACTGAAGAGGATGAGCACTGTATCACATTCAGCCATCTGAGATTAAACAGGACATGTTTTCCTTGATGAATGGGTCCCAAGGATGCTGTGCTAGTCACTATTCTAACCAGGACAAGAGTGTAACCTTTCCCCAGAATTGATATGCAGCCCTTAATCGCACTTGGTACTGGTGATAATTTAAGCATATGACACAATCAATCACGGGAGGTATTTGAGGGCTATACCATAGGGACATATATACTTTCATTATTCAACAAAAGGATAAATTTCAATGGAAAAGAGCATTTCTAACCTGGAGTGGCACAGTTCCTACACTCCTCTGTTGACTAATAAGATCCACCGCATTTTATTGGATAAAAGTGCAAATTGGATCTTCAGAACTGACAGACACAGTTAACACTTCAAAAAGATAAAAGCAACAAGAAGAACACAAAGACTAATACAGGTCAAGCTAGCCTTAATCCTACATAAAAATAAATCCTTGCGATATTGAGGTGAAAAATATGCCTTTTATGGTAGCTGACAACACTTGGGCAGGCAACATACAAAAGTGGGTTTCAAAGTAGGCATTAAAAGCAAATAAAGGAAACAAATATAACTAGCCCAAAATAAAAAACATAAGTCAACCTTTAACCAGCCTCGTGAAAAGTTTGTAGAATTGAATTTTGAAACTTTTTCTTTTGCTTGATAAGTGGTCTTTAGTCTCTATTACTTAACCAGATATTTCGGTTACAATTGGTCAAAAGCCAGGGTTGGAAAGATAATTGGCTATGGATAAGAGCATCGAGGCCAGTAGGAGGACACTAAAACTTCACATCTGTGACTCATAGGAACAATCTTTAAAAACTGGCTATTGCTTCATATTCCAACTACGTTCCTTTAATCCAACATTGATTCAGAATTTTAGAAGCAAGCATATTCCAGCAAATAAATGATCAATTTGGACAGACTAATAGTGTTTAAACCCCAGACAGGAGTTGTCTAGCAGAAGTTTTTAAAAATTATTGAGTAGTGCATGCGTTTATATTCTCTTAACTTCATCTGCTCCTTTCTTAAGAAATCTTGTAAGCCTGTGTTTTAGGATTTAAGATTGCATTAATAACAATTGTCATTACATCCCTAACAAAATATTTATCTTCAGAAAAATGCTCTATTTTCTGCAGTGTAAGAAGGTTGGAATGCATTCTTTCTAATATCTCATCTTTGTAAATAAAGATTTGTTTGTTTTTATTGGAAAGACAGATGTACAGAGAGAAGGAGAGACAAAGAGAAAGATGTCCATATGGTATACCGGGGCTCGATGGGAGAGGATTAGCCAATTGAGCCATTGTGCCAGGTCCTCTAACATCTCATCTTGCTCTTTGCTTCCAACAGTACATATGAATCTTCATTCTTGAGAATTTTTAAGAGTTCCAGTGTAAATAACAGAAACTGATTTTCCTTCCAAATGTTAATCACATTTAGAAAAAATCTCATGGGAAACAAGATAATTCTACTTTCAAACTCAAGAATACATGTTCAAATACAACTTTGATTTGTCTTTACATTAGCTCTGCACAATACAGCAATTGAAAAAAGACAAATATAGTCATTATTGGGCTTCAATTAAATTCCAGGTAGGAATATGGACACAGGAAAATACTCAACCACAATTTAATGCATTTTAAATGGCAGATATCATTAGTATTGCACATTAGCCATGGGCAACTAAGCTATCTCATTACATTAAGTTTTAAAAGTCACTTCATGTGCATTTGCGTCCGAAATCCAAATGCATCCATTATTTTAAATAAGAAATTATCTCTGATTTTTGGTTTATGTGAGTCAATATGAATATAACATTTTCATTTTACTTTCAAGCTACAAAATATGACACAATGTGCAAAAAAACACTAGCTATACGTCCTATCATTTTACTTCGATTGAGGTAAGAGAAGTTATATGTTGATGGATTTGACTTCTTCTGGGTCTCCCATGAGGGTGCAGGGACCCAAGGACCTGGGCCATTTTTGGTTGCTTTCCTGGGTACATTAACAGGAAGCTGGATTAGAAGTGGATCAGCCAAGACTCAAACAGATGACCATATGGGACGCCAGCAGCAAAGATGAAGAATTAGGTTGCACTGCCAACACACCAGCCCCTATGCTAATTATTTGAACAGAATAGAAACTTAGAAAACATAGTCACTAATGTACTTTATGCTGGATCCCTAATATTTTTCCCTATTTATTGTTTGAGTTAAACAAACAATGTCATACTTCTTAGGATGGGACTCTGGTTTTAAATCCCAACCATCTAAACCATATTTTGTTTCCTCGATCTACCAGGAGAGAATGTAGAATACTAAAATGTGAACACCTTCCCCAGATGATCCTAATGCATGTTTGATGTTGAGGAGTTATGCTTCAACATTTCTAAACACAGCAGGACTTGAGTGGAAAATGATGTAAAATATTTAAAAATATGCATTTTCTGAATTTCCAGTGACCTGAAGAGAGCCCTCCAGGAACTCAGGCAGGCACCCTGCAGCTCACCTGGCAGGGCCCGCGGTGCCCGGCCCTGCTCCACTACCAGGACCCAGCCTCTGCCCAGCAGGCCGTCTCCCGCCTGCAGGGCCTGTGCCTGCATGCCAACACCTTGACAGTGGCACTGGCCAGGCAGCAAGAGAAAGATGACCAAGGGAAAGCCACTGGCAG
This sequence comes from Ochotona curzoniae, assembly GCF_017591425.1. Classification (NCBI taxonomy): domain Eukaryota; kingdom Metazoa; phylum Chordata; class Mammalia; order Lagomorpha; family Ochotonidae; genus Ochotona; species Ochotona curzoniae. The sequence continues at coordinate 50,053,375 of NW_024466502.1, read as the reverse complement.
CAGATGGGCATGACAGCCTGCTCCTGCAGGCTGCTAGAGGCTGCATTGACAGGACATGGCAGAGTGTTACAGCAAGGGCTGTCTGTCTCAGAGACTGTGTCCTGGCTGTTGGCCTGCGAGATCGCATTCACATCGCCGAGGCCCAAGCAGTTCAGTGGCTCTTTAACACCAGCCCATGGTGCTCAGCCCTGAGTTGGAGGCAGGTGGTTCCAAACAAGAGCCTGCCACTGGGGGGACCACCTCCCTCTGTTGCCACCCAGCCTGGCCCTCCTTTGGGACCAGCCTGGACCTGGTCTGGTGGGAGCCCCAAGCCCACTGTTTGCCCAGGACCTCATGCTCTCAGGACCCCAGGCTCTCCGGGTTTCCCTCCAGCTATGCTCTGGCTGAACTGCACCTGCTCAGCAGAAGCCCCTCTGCCATTGATCCATGCAAAAAGCCAAAATGAGCATTTCATTGGAGAGTTTGTTCTCAAAAAAAAAAAAGTCTCTCACCTTAGGCTGATTGATTGACTCAGCCTATCATTGCTTCTCTCCCAGACGGTAACGGAAACGCCCTCCCAGTAGCACCCCCAAGACTAAATAGTCATCATGCTTCTTTTCTCTGATTGCCGGTTCAGTTCTCCTTTTAGCTTCATCCTTCAAATGGCCACGAGAGTATTTTTTCCTCAAAGGTAAGTTTCATCTTGTGACATCTTACATGATGTATCCCATATAATACCATTTAATCTATATAATTAAGACTAGTTTTCTGTTATTCAAGATCTTTCAAAACCAAGTAGCTGTAGCTTTACTTTCTCATATTCAATTTTCACCAGTTTATACTCTATCTATAAAAATATTCTCAGTATCACTTAAATAATTATAGCATGTCTTTGCGTCCATTGTTACAAGTGTTACCTTAGCATAGACTGCCTGCTTTCTCTGTTGCTTTCTGAGCTTACAATTACATTTCCTTTTAAACGACCATTTTAGAATAATTTTAGATTTACAAGAAAAAATTCAAGTTAATACATAATTTCCAAACACTCTTGCCCAACTTCTCTGGTTGTTAGAATCTTACATTAGTAAGGTCCATTTATCACAACTCATTGATTGTTATTGACACATAATGATTAGTTCACATATGTAGAGTTTTAATATTTTTGTTTTTAGTTTTTATTTAAAGGAATTTGTCTAGTGGATTCAATGTTTTTTCTAAAGGTTCAATGTTACATTTCATCATTGTGGCTTAATTTCTTCAAACTTCGTGTATTACGATACTGACTGGGGGTATACTGTTCAGGTGCTTGTAACATGTTTCTCATTGGGGATTTGTCTCATGTATTTGATCACATATTTCTTATGATAAAACTGAGATTATGAGTTTGGTAGAATAAGACCGCAGAAGTCAAATGCATTCTCTTTGCATGACATTAAAGATGAGTGCTACCAATGTGACAGTGTAACATGAGATAATGTGATAATGTACACCTTCATGACTTGACTGGGATGTTTCATTTCTGCTGCAAAACTCACCCTCTCAACTGCACTCCCCCCCCCCCCAAACTGCACTCTTTGCAAGAACTACAGTGAAGGCCAGAGGAGTTACATTCCTTTTCTTCTAGACTGGATTCCCTTAATATATTATTTAAAACTCTACCCAGATTTGTCTTTCCTCCTCCCATCATTCAATCATTTATTTGTAAATGTGGATTAGTGCATATTTAAAGTATCCCCCCAAATTCAATGCTTTATCATTTATTGTGTCAACTAAATTATTCCACATTGCCCACTGGAAGAACTTTCATTGATTTTTCTTGTCATGGTTTTATTTCTGCATGAAAGTGTTTTATTGAAGCTATTTGTTATTTTCTGTAGGATACAAACATCCAGGTTCATTTTGCATATTTTCTGATCTAGTCTTTGTTGTTCTTTAAGAGCACGATTTTCTGTATTGGTGTTGGAAACTGAAGATCTTAGCACTGGGAATGCTAGAGTATTTCTACTTCAAGAACACTGTGCTATCAAAACAAGGAAAATATGCATATATTAATGCATTTCTGCTTATAGCTGTAAGAATTCTTATAACCCAGGTGTTTTTAAACCATAACAAGCTTGCTCTGTTATAGTTCCGGGGATCCAAATTCCAAAATGACTCTTACTTGGGCTAAAATAATAGCATCTCCAGAATAATATTTCTTTTTAGTGGTTCTGCAAAACAGTGCATCTGCGTGTCTTTTCCACCTTCTGGAGCCTGTCTGCATTCGTTGCTTTGTATCTCCATTGCATCTTCATGGCCAGCAATGGCAGATCAGCCTTACCTAATGTTGTGCAGGCACTGACTCTGCTGGGCCCTCTTGCACTCGTAAGAACTCTCATTGCATTGGACCTCTTCAAATAATCCAGGTTTACCCCTGTTCTCCAATAACTGATTGGAATCCTTAATTTCATCCGCAACTGCAATCCTTCCCTTGCTTGACAAGATGACATGTTCATATGCTTTGGCTATTAGTACATCTTATTGTATCTACCACATATAGTAATGAAGAACATATGCATTTTTGTTGGCATTTCCATATTCAACAAATCTGTGTCTTTGTTAAATTAAACATGAATTCATACTTGTCTAGCCAACTCCATCTGTATGTATCATTCAAGGCTCTTTTTCTTCCTTGTTTATTATTCCATGAGAAAGCTGTTTCTCACCATTGTCTTCTGTTAACTTAATTTTTCAAGAATGAATGCAGAGCATTTTCAGAATAGTTAATCCTGACTACCCCACCTGGAAACCAAATAGAAGACAGTTGCCTAAGAGTACTTGGATGAGCTTTAATTTTCCTGAATACCAATGAAAATATTTAATAATTGCTGACAAAATTAATCTCATCATATTTTTTATTCCACCTTGACATTTATGATTTCCCCAGTGACTCAAAGTTGCTTATATTAAAATTAGCTCTTTTTTGTTTAGAATTTCTATGTGTTTTAACAATTCATAGTGCCATGTAATTATGTTAAATTTTGGATTTAAATTGAACTTCATCTCTGTTTTGAAGTTCTTTAGATTTTTGCCTGTTTCTTCTTCCTTATTTTGCTTTTCTAATTTGCTTTATGGAAGATGGTTTCCATCTTTTTTGTAGTCCAATATTATACCAGTCAAACTTTGATGCATTTCATGTAGATTTAAAATAACCTGTTTGCATGTTTGAATCCTTAAATATTAGCTCTTATGCTCTTTGACACCAAGGAATTTACCTTGTTTCTTATGAATTCAGCACTTTTTATATGTATTTCTGAAGTGAACAACTAATGTTAATTTACATAATGAACTATTTTGAATGATAAATGTTTTATAATTGTTAAAATTTATTTTAAATAAACTCGAGGAAATTTTGATAATAAGGCCAAGATATTTCGGTAATTTAATCTTATTAAAAATTAACCATAGCAAGTGATTAAGAAAAAGCATTGTTTTATATTTAATGAATTTGAGAATATTCATAAAACCTATTTAAGTAAAAAGCAATTACATAAAACTAGGCCTGATACAGTTACTCTATTTGAATATGTCCACTAACAAGGGAGGTTTATATTCAAATTGGAAAGAGGAATATCAGAGACTGACAAAAGGAAATTATATTCAGTTCATATATCTCTGATGAGCATAACAAAGTATCTGAATGGGATTTTTAGAACACAAATCCTGAAAGCTATTAGAGTCATGTAAGTTGATTTTAATTATGAGGAATAATACTAGGAAAGTAGCCATTTAATAATAGAATCCTTGGATTTACTCAAAACAAAACAAAACAAAACAAAGAACGATGGAACTTCTGTAGCACATATTTTAATTGTTTCGCAGGTACATGCACTTAAAATTCGTTGAATTAGGACCTGGCACAGTTGTCTAAAAGCTATAGCTCTTGCCTTGCATGTGCCAAGCTCCCATATAGGTGCTAGTTCTCATTTCAGCTGCCCCACTTCCCATCCAGCTCCCTGCTTGTGGCCTGGGAAAGCAGTCGAGGACAGGCCAGGCCTTAGGATCCTGCACCTGTGTGGGAGACCCAGGAAAAGCTCCTGGTTCCTGGCTTTGAATTAACTCAGCGCCAGCTATTTCGGTCACTTGGGAAACGAATCATCAGAGGGAAGATCTTCCTTTCTGTCTCTCCTCCTTTCTGTATATCTAACTTTCCAATTAAAACAAATAAACCTTTAAAAAAGAATTTGGTAAATAAATAATATAACAAAATTCCTAATTGTTTATCGTTGGAAGTTGACATTTGTATTTAGAGCTGTTACCTACCAACTTGATAAAATTATTTAGTACTCTTAACACTTTTCAAAGAGAAGCTTAAATAACAGTATACAAGAGCTTACCACATCATAGCAACTACAAAGATGTGAACCATTGTTCTTAGCGACATTACCGGAATTATGTCCAGTGAAATTGAAAAAGCTAATACAAAAAAGGCAAATATGCTATTTTCCCTGATCTGTGGTAGCTAATATAGAGAGGAAAAAAGAAAGACTCTTAGTGTATGTAGGTAAAATTGACGTCCTGTCATCTGACTCTTGTTCACTTTTTGTTTGAATTTTATGTAAGTTAAATTTTTTCTATCCACATGAGCAAATCAGTAATTTCAACCTCCCCTAAGTTATCTAAATGTCTTTGTCTTATGATATTGGAAGTACAGGTAAGCCATAAAACATTTTGCTATACTCTTTGTTGGATGTTCAGGGAGGATGGATTCCAGTATAAGATACCACGAATCTGTGGATGCTCAATTCCTCAGTATGAAATAGTCTATAGTATTTCCTTATGATCTACTAACATTCTGGAAAAATGTGTACATGTGCAATACAGATGTGATTTTTTGTTCTTATCGATCCACAGAGGGTTGAATCCATGGAGATTTCATCCAGAAGTCACTGATACCAAGAGTCAAATGCAGTCTGACAAACCTCTTATAAATTCTACTTTCTTTTTCTTTGTGTTCACAATTTCTAGTGATAACCCATATCTAATTATTCTCTGATTATCATCTAGATCATTGATTGTTACTAATACGCACATTTTGATCAGGAAGTACACTTTAACCTCCTCCTATAAAGGAAATTGGACCTTGAACAGCTGTTTCTTTGCTTCTTGCACAGAAGCTGCGACCCTGGATTGATATGCCCTGCGTGCACTTGAACAGTACATCATCATGCTCTTTGATGCATGACTTCATTCCAGGAAGTTATTTTAAACTCTTCATTGTGCCATGAATTTATTTAGATTAAATTCTTTTTATTTTTTAAAAATTATTTTTAAATAATCTTCCGTAGTTGATTAGGGTACAGAGGGTCAAGGGCTACAGGGTGAAAGTGGGTAATACCATTGTTTCCACACTAATATTATCATTTTTTCCCTGTATCTGGGGTTAGGGGAGTAATAAAAGGAAAAGCCCCACCCAACCGCCCACCCATCCCAGATCCCCAACGGGAGGTGCACTCCGAGGGTCCTGCTCAGACAGTTTTGATAGTTCATCAGTTCTGGATTGCTGCCAGTCTCGCAGTTCCAATCGCAATGAAACCTATTCAGATTAAATTCTTTTTAAAGGGCTACATTTTTTAAGATGAATCTCAGCTGCACTTGTAACCTTCTAAATTGTATCTGTTTGCAGTGAGCAGGATCTATTTTAATGAGGCACTTGTCCATCTGGTCTCCAATATTAATCTTCGCTTATGACTAGAAATGCATGACTTTGTAAAAATGCTTTTTATCCATCCTGCGTAGTTCGTAAATATTACACATTGAACAAAATGTGAAGAATTTGCAGATCAGAAGTGTATTGTTTCTAAATTAACCAAATGATTGTATAGAAATAGAAATACTCACTCATTCACACATATATCAAGATTGCTTTGGGTAAATAATTTAATTTTGAAAGATTCATGGCTTATATATAATTTCTCCCAAGATCCACTTTTAATAAAAAGAGGCAGAATTAAGGTGTTGATTCTTTTGGAATCAGTCCTTGACTTATTACTTGCTAGCTGTGTGCCCTTGGGCAAAAACTCATTGTTTCATGCATCTGTAAGCGGGAAATGTGGTAGAGCTGATTTGCCATGCAGTTACGGTGTTTAAGTGATACAAACAAGCAGAAGCTCCGAAATGCTATCTGAAACCTAGGAAAATGGCTACGTTACTGCTTCTTGAATAAAATAGTACTGTCAGTCATTTTAAGGACCAATCTTTGGGGAGGTTTTCATGTATAATAAAGTTTACTTCATGTCCTAGGCAAAGAATTAGAAAAACAATATGAATCTCTTGTAAAATGAAATGACTCACTTGATGGAGATTTTCTTTTGTAATGAAGTACTTTGTTTATGCTATTTTGGTAGCTGTATGTCCTTGATTTTAGGAATAATCAGCCTGGTAGATAATCATACTATTGATACAATTTTTTGCTATACTTACACTTAACAAGAAAAAAAATAGCTACTATCCAGTCACTTAATTCTTATAATGTATTTGGAGTTTTGTTATTCCATGCACTGAAAAGGTAATAAACTAACTGTTGAGTTAGACGTCTCACCTTGAATCATTTTTCTCTATTGCTTTTCACTTGTGAAATATTTATGTTATAGTAGAAACACACTGGATATTAAATCCTGGGTTAAAATCCTTTCCTGTTAACCACTGACTTAAAAATCAGCAAATAACTTAACCTTTTTTTTTATTTGAATGTTTAGATCTTAAAAAGTGAGAAAGATACTTCTTGTGTGTAAGAAGTGGTACAGACTTTGGTTTTTCCAACAAGGACACTTACAAGGTTGGATGAAATTCAGGTCACTAATTTTGGAGACAGCCTCGGTTAGTAATGCCTGAAGAAATAAAGGCAAGCAGGTCCACAACTGCCCACACAATTGCCTTAGTTTTCTGGCTGTGGTTCTTCCCTGACACGCAGTAGGAAAATAAAGTTACTTGAATAAATGCCTTGCTAAATCAACAGGACAGTTTACACCTTTGCTAACACTCAGCTGGAATTTACAGGACAAGGTATCTGAAAATGGGAAGCAGTTGATTAAATAGCTTTCTAAGGGACCGGCGCTATAGCCTAGTGGCTAAAGTCCTCGCCTTGCATGCCCAGGATCCCATCTGGTCGCCGGTTTTAATACCTGCAGCCCTGCTTCCCATCCAGGTCCTACTTGTGGCCCTAACGCAGTCAAGGATGGTGCAAAGCCTTGGGGCCTTGTACCCATTTGGGAGACCTGTAAGAGCTCCTGGCTCCTGGCTTTGGATTGGCTCAGCTCCAGCTGTTGTGGCTGCTTGGGGAGTGAACCATCAGATGAAAGATCTTCCTCTCTGTCTCTCCTCCTCTCCGTATATCCACCTTTCAATAAAAAATAAATAAATTTTCAAAAAAGCTTTCTAGACTTCTGCACATACCAGTAACAACAAAACTCATCAAATTTTATAATTTTATTTCACGTAGGGAATAAAGATGACCAGCAGTGGCCAGAAGGGCTTAGAAATACTGGAGTGATAATTCAATCAGAATAAAAATAAATTTACTGATTATTAACCATCATTTGAAAGTTTATAAAGAATATATGCTTTAGTAAATATGACTTTCAAAATTGGAGATCAAACTGCATGACTAAATCCATTAAAAAAAAACCTATAGATATGCCTTAGCAAAAAAGAAAGTCATGCCTGTTGGAACCAAAATCATTTATCTGTCAAAAGAAAATTCTACATACTATAGAATAACTTACCATTACTTCCTATGACTGTCTCAGATAGTATCCAACTTCTACAACAAATTGTTAAACCTGTAAAATTGATCATGTAATATATATTCAAAGGAAAATGTAACTTACAGTAATTGACCTATATACAACTCAGATATTAAGATTCATACAAAAATACAAACTGTAAAGCTATTATAGTGAAGAATTTTAAGAACCTAAACATATTCTGATAGCAAAGAAATGAGGGATATGAAAAAGAAAACCATGGGACTGTGATAATTTAAAAAGCCCTTGTGTTATAATCCATTTGCATGATTATAAAAATATCTGAATCTGTGTGAACCATGAAGATCATAAGTTTGTTTTCATAATTCTAGAGGCTAAAAGTGCCAAAGACTTTAATGCATGAGGTTTCTAAAAAGGGGCTTTTTTTCTCGTAGAATGCTGTCTAGATGTTCTGATTATAGTGAAAGGGATGTGGTGGAAAAAGGGGCAAGCTAAGCCCCTTACAAAGACATTTTTCTAAAGACATTAATCCAAGTGTATCCTACCTTAAAGACTTTACCTCTAATACCCTAACATTAGGGATTAATTTTGTTATGAATTTTGGAGGACATATGAAATCAAATCATAATAGTAATATTTAATTACCTAAAAAATATTGAGGAGAGGATTGGAAATGGCAGGAAAAAAAAGGTAAGTACACTGGAAATAACATCAACGGAAGCTCTGATTGCAAGAAAAATGAAAACTAAGATTTGCAAAAATAAACAGCCTTAATGAATGGTCGGACAATATCAATTATCTGCTGAAAATGCAGGAACAAGGGAGATGTTTGGGCAGATGCAATAGTTGGAAAAATAACTGCCACATATTTTCTTTTTTTTTTTTGAAACATTAACATCTTTATTGTCCTGCCCAAGCAAGAACAGAGTGAGAACTATAGATGTGCAGTTGCCATGCTCAGGGCATACTTATCTTCAGTCTGTCCTTGGGAAACCAGAGAGCAAGCAGCTGCTGGGGAGCCAACAGTCGGGAGTAGAGAGCCATGCCACACATTTTCAATAGGGGCTACTTTGTTATTTCAAGTGGTTTAGGGTATGACCTGGGGCAGCAGTATCCTGTAAGGAAGGCATTTAGTGCCCTGCTTCACTCCTGATCCGCTCTGTATTAGTGTGCCTAAGACAGAAGCAGATGATGATTCCAGTATTTGAGTCATTGCCGCTCACGTGGAAGATTCAAAAGAGGCTGTTGGCTCCAGGCTCTCATTTGGTCCAGCTCTGTCTTTTATAGTCATTTGGTGAATGAATCAGCAGAAGAAAACTGTCTTTTCCTTTTTCTCTAGAACCATGCCTTTCAAACCAAATAAATGAATCTTAAAATAGAAGAAGTTCAACAAACTTCAAAAAGACCAATAAAGTATCCCAAACAAGTGTTAGATTGGAAATGCTGGAAACAAAGATAAATAAAAAAAGGTTAACACAGTCAACATTAAACAATGCATTACATGTAGTATACTAGTAAGTACTTTCAAAACTTTGTTATTAAAAAGAAATGTAGTGTGAGAAGACCATGTGAATGTTTCTGGAAGGACGAAGTAATACAAATAAAATGGACTGCTAATTCATGAACCTTAAAAAATATTTGTTATCTATGAAGGTTAAATAAGATTTCAGTTGACCAATACCAAAAATATTTCACTACCAACTATATACTAACCATATAGAATGTGATAAAAAGCATTAGATACTAAATACATGGAGAATCAACTTATCAACTCACTTCTACATGATTAGATCTAAATTTCTTTTATTCTTATTTTCTAAAGATATGAAGATATTTAAAGCATAAAATTCTAACATATAGCACATCTATTAACACAGTATTATAGTGCAAAATGTTCTGGCATTTTTGTCATGATTAACCATTCAATTCTGATAAATATTATTGTACCATGTATTTTTTCTAATTCAGATTGTACATTCAAAGAATTATATTAATTAACTTGAAAACTGATCTAGTTTCTTGAAATAAACTCCTCTTGGAGAATAATTATTTTATAAATTGCTGGTTTCCCTTTGTTAATATTTATTGAGGATTTTTAATTTATGCTGATGAAGAATATTTCTCTATTTTGCAACTGTTCATTAGGAAATTTACCTATACTTTTCTTGACCAGAGTCTTTGAGTTTGATCTCACATTGGCCTGGCTCCATAAAATGTGTTGGGTGTTGGTTTCTTTTCTGCTTCCTAGAAGAGAGTATGTCATGTCAATTATTCATTTAATTGTATGATAAAATCCACCCACTGGACCATTTGGATCTGGAGATTTTTAACTGTGAATTGATTTATATAACCATGAAAGTTTCGACCTTGAATTCTATAGTTTTAGGCCTATTTAGATTGTCTGCTTTTTAAAAAAGATATTTATTGATGTGTTCATTTGAGATGCAGAGAGAGAAATCTTGTATTTGTTGGGCAAGGGAGGAGGGATGGAGCCTAGAACTCTGCCTGGGTCTTCCAGGTGGGGAGCAGGAACCCAGGTTCTTGGGCTGTGCTTTACGGCCTTCCCAGGTGAATTAGCAAGAGGCAGGGTCACAGTGGAGCTTAGTGACATAGAACAGTTCCAAAAGTACAAACAACACACATTCTCTGTGATGTAACACAACCTCCATGCAAAGTACAAAACAAGTAGACAAATATTATATACATATATTTTCAAAGAAGAATGTTATAATGGAGACAGCTCACCGGGAAGTCAAGATATATAGCAGTATGCATCTCTCAAATAAAAAGAGGACTTCCAACGGAGCTGTTAAATATACCTTGACAATTTGATGCTAGATTTTCTACCTTTGTTTATACATATCATGCCAGAAAACATTTAAACAGCACAAAGTTAAACTTGCAGCTTAACCGCTACTACTGTAATAATATGGGGAAAATGATAGGAGGGAAAAATAGAAAGGCAGGTAACAGAGAGAGAGAGAAGAATCCTTACACCTATAAAACTGAAGCATAGAAAATAATGATTAAAAGAAAGAGAAAAAAGAGACCCAATTACACGGGTTCTTTGTTAGCAATTGAAACATCAAATACCTTCCTTATAAACCCAAGAACTACGAAAGCTGCCATGGTGTGGCTCGGACCGTAAAAACCAAGAACTTCAGTCAGACAGACTGAGATCCTCTGTGGACAGTAAGCCAGAAATAGCAGGAACCTTAAATCTATAAAGAGCAAGCAGTAAATTCTATCCACAGCTTGAATGGGATCACAGGGGTGTGTGTGTGTGTGTGTGTGTGTGTGTGTGTGTGTGTGTGTGTGTGTGTGTTGGCTTTGTAGCCATCACAGGGGAGACTTATCATTATTCACACATTGGAGTGGGGAGGACTTCACAGGGCATGCGTGTCCAACTGGGGATGTTGAGGGAGAAAAAAAATGTATGTGGATGAGCATGTGTGTGTGTGAGAGAGAGGGACACATTTTATATTAAATCGTATTTGCCAATACAAGACTATTCACAGTTAAGTTATTAAATCATGTCCGTTATTGGCCATTCAATTTGGGGCCACATGTAGAATTTTTTATCCTTCTTGTGTCAATAAAGCTTTAAGAAAGGCAAAATGAAAGCCGGTATCTCTGTGTGTGAGATATGTGAGCTATAAAGGAAGCCTTTAGAAAACAGTAACGCCGATTGTAAACAAGTTCCCAAGGCGTAGACGTAGGCAAAGAGGGACAGCAAGAAACCACGGAGATACCTAAAGCAACGCCCGTGTGTCAGCCAACGTGTTAACCAATGATCTTAAATTTCCTGAAAAAAAATTTAAGTGAGATAAGCTGTTTTCCTAGCAATATTTCCTTCTTTGTGTTACTAAACTACCTTGCCTCATTTCTTCTAAGTTTTGTTTCATTAATTCAGTAAATATTTTAAAAGCATCTATGATAATGAAAGAACTGCTTGGCTAGGGAATATAAATGCCAGCAGGATGTATTTCAGTAAAGAAAATGAAGGCATTTCCATTCTGACAATGAAGTTGATGATTTGGCAATTCATAAGCAATGGGAATAAAATACTGGGGAGTGATGATTGCCCTTGATATTCGCATTAGGAAAATTCACTAGGATAGCCAATGAACCGTGCTAACGGCTGCTTAGTAAGTTTGGGCTGATCCAGGAAAGGGTGCATATCAGGTTCTGGGGCCTTCTCCACTGAGCCAAGTGCGGAGGAGGTTAATGGCTGAGGGGTATCTGTCTGAAGCTGTCCAGAAAGCTAGAAAAATAAAGCTTTTAATTCTTGAATCGGGACCCATGTGACATAGTACAGATTACTACAACCTTTGCATGTTACTATGTTACCCACACATATTGACTTTAGTATTTTACAATGAAAAAAATGAGTTTTTACAAACTGTAGATCCTCATTAAGTGATTATGAGTATGCTAGTATACTACCAATCTCATTGTACAACGTGGGTCTCAACCCCTCAGTATCTAATTGCCTTTTTAATTTGCTTTTACTGAAGAATATATTTAAGAAATACACTGGCTTAATTTGTGTACAATAAAGAATATTAGTACAAATACAAAATTCTTAATTTTTCTAAAATCATTGTTTTATGCATTGATAAAAATAGCTGTGATTAAATTCATGCATCAGTGATGTTTTCTTATATTTTTTTCCTAAACAGATGACAGCAGTAATCACTTTAATTTCAGCCATCATATCATATTTACATATATGAAGGTATTTTTCTATCTATAATTTAGTAAATGGAGACCAAGTACAACTTTCTTCATAATATCCCAATATCACAAATACATATGTAGAATCCTATACTCCATGTAGGATTTCTCCATATAAGAACATAATATAGGACTCGGTGCCGTGGCCTAGCAGCTAAAGTCCTCACCTTGAATGCTCCGGGATCCCATATGAGCACCTGTTAAAATCCCGGCAGCTCCACTTCCCTTCCAGCTCCCTGCTTGTGGCCTGGGAAAGCAGTCGAGGACGGCCCAAGGCTTTGGGACCCTGTACCCGTGTAGGAGACCTGGTGGAAGTTCCTGGCTCCTGGCTTCGAAGTGCCGCAGTACTGGCCGTTGCAGTCACTTGGGGAGTGAATCATTGGACGGAAGATCTTCCTCTCTGTCTCGCCTCCTCTCTGTATATCTGACTTTGTAATAAAAATAAATAAAATCTTAAAAAAAAAGAATGCAATATATCATCTCAACCAATCTGTGGAGGCTGTCACACATTTTCTTAGTTATGAGCAAACAACGATTTCTTTGTACATTGATTTTTGTACTTTTGTTCAGGTATAATAGACTAGTAGATGTAAGATGACAGTCAAAAGGGAGTTCTGACATTGTCCTAATTAGAGTGATATATACCAGCAGCAGGAAAGTACTTAGATAACCTAGGGAAAACAAAACAAAACAAAACAAAACAAAAAACAAACAACAACAACAAAAAAATACCTTTCTTACTGGTCTACTGTATAACTGTGCTACTCAGTGTATCATCATAAGATTCGTTAAACAAGGCAGAGGAGAATTCAGAAATCAAGGGAGATAAGCAAAAACGAATGTCCCAAGTTAGCCTTGTACATCTCTTGAGACTAATGATGCCCATGTCGTTACTGCTATGAACAGAGAATATTACAAATATCAGGGTTAAATGACAGCACATCGCACTGTGGCATGAAGCTTTAATCTCACCATTCCCACCTCTAAACAATCTCTCATTTTCACAAGCACTGTGTCTCTTTTCTGTGTTGGAATTCCTGGAGAGAAGATTTAATCTGATCAAGGATCAATAGTGCTGTTAAATTGTTTTGAAAGAGAAAATTTCCTTCAGAGAGAATTCAGTGCAGGGGCTGTGTTTCTGTTCTCCCTAGTTTCAGAAACCCTTGTAAACACTGAGGAGTCCTTAGCAGATTGTATGAAATATGCACACATTTTTAGTTTGAATATATACCACTTCTCAGCTACCCGGAGATTAATATATTGAGATAATTAGACAAACCATAAAATTTTCCATCAGCATTAGCATTTCTAAATTGTCCAGCTGAATGTCATAAAACTCAATTAAATATTTTTCCTAAGTTAAAAATAAACTGGTGATGCACCATTAGGTTAATTAGCAACTCTATTACTGAACTAAGTGTCAGGCTTCATTGTTTTTAAGTGACACTTATATTTATCATTTCCCTTATGTTCTCTGATCTTAATCTCCCTGTATATTTTAGATTCACTCATCAATATTTGTGAGAAAATGACATTATTTTGACACTGCTCTAACCACTGATTATATAATACAAAGGTCATCTACTCTGACGACCTTACCTGTTCAGGGTAAGCCAGATGAACAATTCATCTGTCAATAAATACATAATATTGTGGATAAACGTAAGTCCAACGTGATGTAAAGTCAGAGAATGGTAAAGAAAGGCTGAAGTGTTGTGAGATACGTGTGCTGCTGTGCCAAGTGGCCATGGATGGGATTAAGGACTAGCTGCAAAGGTGGGTTTTGAACAAGAGTCTGGGAAAAATATGGGGTGAGTCCTTGGAGGAACCATGTACAATAGCCAAAGGAGTGGAGACTACCGAGGCACTGTGGACTCGCGTGGAGGGGTGTGATGGCACAACATATCGACAGAAATATGCCCAGGGCTTTCATTGCTGACATACCAGATTACATGGGACCAAGCGGTACTAATACTACGAAATGTGGTGGAAAGTTTGCAAGCATTTGGAAAGTGAAGTGACATAATTTGAGAGGTGTTTCAAAGAATTGTTCTCAATACTTAATGGAGAGGAGAGGCGGGATAAAGCAAAGGACTATGGAACTGAGAGATAGCCAAGACTCACTGTAACTGAATAATATTTTGGTAGCAGAGCTTAGATTGTGGAACTCAGTTGATTTCGTGGGGCTCCATGTATCTCAGTGTGCCTACTGCGTAAATGCCAGAACTACAGAACCACTGGGCGTGATTCTTTCCACACTCTGTTCTGCCAATAATTAGCTGTCTGGTCTGGAGAAATTTAATTAACTTCTTGGTCTCAGTCTCTATATGTAGAAGCCGGGGTCATCTGAGGATGAAATGATTTGTCTCTATAAAATGCTTGCAATCATCTTTGCATTTTTCCCCATGATTTGTGTCCCTTTTAAGAAGGGGATAGAAACTACCCCTGCTCTGACAGGATTCTGGGGAACGTGGTCATGCATGTCTGCAGTGTTCCTTTTGTGTGTTGAATCTCTATCCTGCCAGATGGCCTAATATCTTAATTCCCAACTGTGACCAGGTGTCCCTCCCACAGGAAACATGTTTATACTGGCAGGTGCTCTTGTGGCTCTTCTATGAAAGGTGTCCACTTCCTTCATTCCTATCAAGGTGATGGCTCCCTAAAATAGTCCTGAACAGGAAACAAATTATTTTACATGGAGTGAATAGGTGAGACACAGAGAAGGCAGTTCAACAAAACACAAAAGAAAAGCATAGTGCTATTTACTGATCCCAGACAAAAGATAGCTGTGTGCCAGGCAGAAAAAAATGGGGAAAGGGGAGCTATCCAAAACACTCACCCCCTGTTTGAACATGCACACGGGCAGGGGGTTGCTTATACACTAAGCTCAATAAAGAGCTTAGTTTAGGGCAGTGGCCAAGAAAGTTTCCCATATGAAGCCTATGGTGCGTGCACTGCACACAAGCACAAGTCTCATTGTCATTGAGAGGTCATTTGTAATTGAGAGATAGTGTAGATGACCCGTCAGAGTGGCTCATGTGTGGTGTGGGTGTCAGTAGAGCAAGTCTAGTAGATTGTGCCTGGCTGTGTCTCACAGGGTAATAACCAGGAGTTGATCACCTGCAGCCGACATCAAGATGATCATACTGAGGAGCTGCGAGGACATGGAGGATTGGAGACTGTGTCAAGGATGAAGGAGCCCTGCTTCTGAGATGAGGAATTCACCTGGGCAGCAAAATACGACAAGAATTTACTGATGTACCTGGCAAAGGTAACATACTATGTCAATATGTGCTTAGTATTATGCTAATTCCAGGTAAAATTAACAGAAAAAAAAGTTCTAGGAACATCTGTATAGCCAAACTGAATGGCTATTAATCTGTTGCTTGTCCATGAAAACCTTTATATCAAATAAATATCAATGTAACCCAATGTAACCCAGCTATGTCAATGATTCCCAATTAAGGGCTGTTTTGTAATACAAGGGAGATGTTTTCCAATGTTAGAAAATATATTTAATTGTTGAGACTTTGTGGAAGGGGTTGCTACAATATTCCAGTGGATGGAGAGCTGGGATGCTGGGAAATATCCCAACACACCCAGAACAGTCCTTCCACAACAAGGAATTATCTGGTCTAAAATGTCAAACACACCATGATTTCATTACTCATGAAAATTCTGGGAATGGATTAGCACAAGCATTCAAAATTTTGTCATTTCTTGAAAGGGTTTCAGCCAGAAAGCTTTCACAATGTATTATACGTTTCCACTTTCACCCTATTAACAGGCACAAATACATTATTCTTTGTCATTTAAGTGCTTCTATTTCTAAAATGTCCATTCCCTGCCCCCAAATTACCACTGCTTATAGGGCACAGCAACCTTCCTGTGCTCATCTGTGAAGGTAGTTCTACTTCTAAACAGTCTTGAGATTGAGCTCTGTTTTCTCCACATTGTGTAATTGTGTTCCAGACTGGCAGGTAGGATTTGAATTTCCTTAGTCAATTTATTTGTGATTCATTTGTCTTCTTGTTTAGTTGCTGTTAGAGTAAAACACCCAGGACTGGAAAATTCACAAAGAACAGATGTCCTTTGCCAAGCACTCAAGGAACCTGGGAGGTCCAAGATCAAAGGTGAATTATTTGATGAGGGCTTCTCTCTGGTTCCAAGGTGGAACCTTGTTACTTTTTCATGGGGCGCAGGGCTACAGCATGATGAGAGGTGCTATGCAAGCCGAGAGCTGCCAGACACCACTTTGGCAAGGACTTTCTGCTCTCAAAGGTCTCATGACCATCACCTGGCGTAGTTCATAGTGGTGACACCTGAATGGCTGAGGGGAACTCATTCAAGCTAGTGCCTATTGAGAATAAACTGGTTGTGCAATATCATTGTACTTTGTAAAACTTTCCCTTAATGGGAAATCTTGTGCCTTATCCAGCTGACAGGAAACACTGACTGACTTGGGCATGGGATAGGATCAGGCAAGAACCTTGAGGAAAATTGTATCTGAAATGTACACGGAGTAGTTGATGTTGCTCCCTGCTGTGAGCATCAAAGGCTCACTAAAAAACCTGAAAAAGAGATGGACATAGCTCATCCTGGGTCAGCTTTAATCAGGTCATTTCTGTCTTTGTTAGTGAAGGATGCTCTGAGAAGTGTCCTACTTCTCAGGTGGTTTTGCAGACATTTGTGGTTCATCTCTGTCTTTCCTGAGTTATTCCCATTCATTGCAACCGAGAATGCTAAAGTCTACAAAATTCCTTAATGTCTCTTTGGGTAAGGAGTTTCAACTTGTTCTTTTGCTGCCTATTAAGGAAGCATTCTAACATTAAATAATAAGACATTCCACCTAGATAGACATTTATTTATTTTACATGAATTACTGATAAGGAACTGCATGGATGGATGAGATGGAGCAAATTTTTGCCTCGTGGAAACAGCCCAAGAATACATTCTTTCCCACCTCTAATTTCACTCTTGCCCAATTGTAATAAAAACTGACTGTAGTGGAAAAATTTAAAGATCTGACATTGACAAGCACTAAGGAGCAGGGTTTTTTTTTTTTCTCCAGAGAGCTCATCTTTAGCTTTGATATTACTTTAATATTGATGATTGTTCTACTGGAAATTTGCATGAGGGTTGTCCAAGTTCAGTTGTTGTATGGGAATATTATTGTTAGGCAACAAACTCTAGTTGCTTATAAGCTGAGTCCTCTTACTTAACATAGGTAAGTACTTTTTCTGTCTATTTCCCTTTAGTTCTTTCTATCATTGAGTTATTGTTCATTTTCCAGATGTTTCTTAGTTATAAATACATAACAAGTTAATGTGTTTTGGTAGTTTTCATTATTGAGATATTTCTGGAATTAGAAAAAAACTAAATATTCATCTTGTAGTAAACATTATTTTATCCCTTTTGCTTATTTTGGAGCCTTAAAAAAGGTGATGTGATTATTTTACTGTTTTTATACTCCACTGAAATTTATTCACTGCATATTTGAATTAAGAATCACTAATTTTTCAAATACTTCTGTTAGTATTTATTGTTGAATATTTCAAACGTGAATTTTAATTTTATGTCATAGATGCCATAGATGGCATTGTGTAAGTAATACCTGAAAACATAGTTTAAGGTTTTGTTTATTTGAGAATCAGAATTTCAGAGTTGAGAGAGATTTCCATCTGTTAGTTCTTTACTTGAGTGGCCACATCTACTGGGACTGAACTGGGCTGAAGCCAGGAGCATGGAGCCTCATCTGGATCAGCCACGTGGGTGCAAGAGCCAACGCCATTGTCCTGTCTTCTGCTGCCTTACCAGGTTCCTTCGGATCACAGGTAGAGCGTGCGGGGCTCAAACCTGTGCTCATATGGGATGCTGTGCTGGAGGCAACTGTGCAACCTCATATGCCACAGCACCAGCCCCAGGAATATTTTCTAAATTCAATCACGATAGACGTTCAACAAATAACTTGCCAAAATTATTTTTAAAAGCAAGAGATCGTAATACACGTCCTCTGTTCCTAACATTTCAGTGAACATACTTTCAGTATTTTCTTCTCTCACACTTTCATATTTTTTGTGATCTTTATTTTCTACTTCACTTTCTATAATGAACTTTTCCCATGTCTCATACATTTATCGAGATTTTATGACTAATCAAGTCTTTAAGATTATTTTTGACAAAGTGTGATCATTATGCTTACATACACAATTTTGTTACAAAATTGCTTGTAATTACACTGCTGTCTGAAATGAAAGCTAATGATATATTGAGCATTGAAGACGTTTTCCAAAACGCATTGTGAGTTGCAGCTCCAATGCATATTCCTTCTATAGTACATTCCTATAGTATGCATTTCTATAGTTTTTTGAGGATTATTAGAAGATATGACATAAATGATATAACATAGCTGACAAGTGATAATAGATCAGGCTGAAGTAACTATGAGAAAATATGCTCTAGAATTCTACATTTTAGACTGTAGAATGTTAATTGTACCAGAACCATAAAAGTAGAATGTTAGAATTTGGAAAGGTGGTTTTTAGCACCATAATAACGGAGGAAAGGAAAATGACTAAATTTAAAGAATTAATTAGAATTGCTAAGTAAGAAAGCCTTTAAGGGAAATGGTTTTACATCAAGTCATTCAAAGATGCACATATAAAAACACGTGCACTTGGATGCCTATTGTGAATTATCAGTGTCTACAGCTTATTCAGAATGACCAATTCCTCTACATCCATTCAGTCTGTTTTTTTTCATTTAAAATCAATCTTTGGCATACTCTAACATTTTTCGTTATTTCAAACAAGAAAACCATATACGATAATCATCACATTTTTACTTTTATTACTGAAATTGCTGAATACAAGCTATCGCAGCTTCCAGGCTTACAATTCAGTTTGTATGTAAAGAACTGACTGCCCTCCTCACACAGCTTTCCCTTGGAGACACAGTTAACCCAATTCCTAATAAGGAAACTGTTCTGCACATTTACAGGGGGAAAAGGCACGAGTTTCCTTGGCAACTGGAGCCATGTGCAGTCTCTCAGAACAGCTCCTCCTACACGCAAGTTTCCTAGGTAGCAGGCTGCATATATTTTATAGAGACAATGGAATAATGGGACAGATATTACCCTGTTCAACCCTGCACGAGAAAAGCTTCAATGGCAAGGATGCATTTGCTTGATAACTGGCAGTTCAAGGGAAAACATTAGTGGTAAAAAGAAGTTGCTTCCTCCATCTGATTCAGAATTAAGTTTAATTCAAAATCCAAAACACATTAAGTGCTCATCAGGTTTTGTTTTTACCAACAGTTAAAATAATTAGCTTATTCTACTCTGCTTCAGACGCTCCACTGCCAAATGAACACATATGTGCTAGCAGCTTGAGGTGAAGATAAGTCACAACCGAGCACTTGCAGGGTAAGTGGAGGTGATGGCACAGTATCCCAGAGCTCTGCCATCCAAGCGGAACAACTAATCCTTTATATTACATGGATGGAAGAAATTCAATTTATCTGAAATTGACTATAAAGTGTTACCAAGGCTTAAAACATCTAAATAAAACTTGTCTATTGATCTAGAAAGTATTAGGAAATAAATCATGGATGCCCAATTAAATAATCCATCTTAGTAAAATAAAAATTTTCAAGGAGAAAATTGAGTCCTTGTAATTACTATGCAAGTCTCCCCTGCCCATAGAGGTACCTGAGAAAACTTAAGTGGATCTATTTACATTATGTAGATGAGTATTATACGAGAGAAAACTAATTAAAGAGCATATGTGTATTATGATCACATGTGGACAAAACCACTGCAAAAGTTCATGGCTAATTAGAATCTTTATAACTCAAATACTGTTTTTAAATTATTCTTAAAACCCTTTCAATGATTAATTTAATATAATAGGATCTTCTATTCTCTGATATGCAACTCCTGTTATAGTGCTACTAAGTATAATTAGTTATGAGTTACAAAAAATATAATTTATATAAAATTAATTAGCACTGGAGTCTTCTGAATTTTAAATTATGTGGGACTCGAGATATTCAAATTGCATCTTGTTTAAATCTGCTTTGTTGAACACTTACGACAGCTGTGCAGTGGAGCCCTCAAGTTCAGACTGTCAGTATGCCCACTTGAATGTACCTCTTCACAAGATCAGTTTCAGCATATTCCACATGTGAATGTTTTGACATCCACATTTTCAAACAAATGTTTCTAAACAAATGTTTATTTCTAAACAAGTGTTTAGAAATATTTTGCACTGATTTTTCGAATATAAATATATTGAGTTTCTCTCATCCTCCCACTAATTTGTCAAGCTAACACATGGTGTTGAGCTCATCTTAAAATTGGAATTACTAGTGCAGTGTACAACGAAATATGCCTACATCCCTCCATTGACTGATTTACTTGTCTCCCTATGCAAATTTGCTGTGTTTGACTTATTAGCATCCTTCTTTAATACTGTTCTTATTTAACGTTAGCTTCCATTTATGCCACAGAATTCTAAATCCAACTTTCTGTTGTGATTTGTCCAAAAGCAAAACCACAACAGTCACAATAGAAGAGATATTTGCTTAGTTACTAAACAGCTTTCTAATTAGCTTGTTTTTAGTACGTACTAGCTATTATCATTCTGTGCTGTGACATCAAGTATCACTTACTAATGTCTGTTGAATAGCTTGTTGTATTTTATCCTGAGTTTAAGTATATTTTAGACAGGCAGTTCTATTGATTTTTGTTATTCATATTGAGCTATGGTTTAGAGCCCACTATTTACTGTTTCAATATTTGTTTTTCATCAAGTATATGATTTCCATTACAGTCGGGAACGTGGCATGAATGTATGTGAGAAGAGGAGAACTGTTGACATCTGACTGGAGTGTGCAGAAGCAGTGCTCACTCTGATGGTCACGGAGCTGTTGGTAACATGCCACCGAGGAACTGCCTGGCCGGCAGCGTAGTTACTCGAAAGGAAGAGTGTCAGATAGCAAAATCAGGGTCATACTTAATAGATAAGGTATAAATATACAAGTAGTTTATGACAGTGGTTGTTTCTTCTATCATTGAACTAAAGGAAAGGCATTAATTCAGTTCGACCTATTTTTTAGGTCATCATTAAAAATGTACAAAATCATAGATGTATTTGCTTACATTTGAACATAGTTTCTCATATTGATTTTAGTTTTTTATGTCCTATGTGAACAATCATTCTCTGCAGTTTTGCAAGTCCCAGAGATTCTAAAACATCTCATCTGGTATCTTTATTGAGGAGAAACATACCTCAATCAATTCATTCAGGTTTTGAACACTTTATTTAAAAATGGCCTAAGTTTGGGCCCGGTGCCATAGCCTAGTGGCTCATGTCCTTGCCTTGCATGTTCTGGGATCCCATTTGGGCACCAGTTCTAATCCTGATGGGTCCTGCTTCCCATCCAGCTCCTTTCTTGTGGCCTGGGAAAGCAATTGAGGACAGCCCAAAGCCTTGGGTCCATGTAACCATGTGGGAGACCCAGAGGCTGCTGGCGCCTGGTTTCAGATCATCTCAGCTCCGGCCGATACGGTTACTTGGGGAGTGAATCAACGGAGGGAAGATTTTCCTCTTTGGCTCTCCTCCTCTCTGTATATATGACTTTCCAATAAAAAGTTAAATCTTAAAAAAAATAGTCTAAGTTAGAAACGTGTTAGTAAGAAAGGGGCTGCATGGGGAGCAGATCTTTTGGGCGTGAAACCATCACTGTCCTAAGCATGTGGTTGTTGGAAACACCAGCTGAACGCTGTCAGGCCACTGTACCACAGCACCTATCCCCTTATGATGCTTTACAAGAACCACATTTGTAAAATTTCATTGTGGTTTTGATGATATATTTGATCAATCGCCATCTATGAATGAGGATCTTAGTCCATTTAGATCACTGATGTGATCCATAGATGAGTCTTCTTGCAGACAGCTAAACGTCCTCGGGTTCCTACCATGGACAAGTAAGTTTATATGAGTCTGTATGTGCAAGCCAACAGCACATACTTATTAATGTTCCTACCAGGAAGCTGACACAAGAAAAAGAGGTAATTACTACACAAGCAAGTGGCATTTTTTTTTTGGCAATGAATGGCAACAGGAAAATAGAACTCTCCGTGCCTCACTAATCTAAAAACCTTGAGAGATTGATTCATGTTCTGTGGCAGGTAACCTCACAACACATGATGCTACAATGGCACACTGCATAGGGTACCTGTCTGCAGAGCATGTAGGGACTGGCTTCTGTCCACAGTGTCATATGAAAATCATATTTACTGAAGAAATCATTGCCATAAATTTCCTAGGGTCTTTAAGAATACTTTGGCTGTTAATTCACCTGAATGGCTTGGAGTCTGGCTCCCTCTATTAGGGTTGTAATTTTACAATTACAAAAAAAAAAAGTTTTGTTTTAACCATAAAGATATTCTTCAATTCAATTAAATGAATACAATTTGGAGCATATCAGTAGTAATCCAGGCTAATGTTTTACTTATCACAGGGATACATTCTTGTCTTGAATCTCATGGATATTAATTCTCTAAATCCTATATTTTTAAGCCTTTCCACGCCGAAAAGTGTTAATACCATGTTATTAGAGCCATAAGGGAGAAATAAGAAACATTCTGGAAGAAGTGTAGTGTTCTACCAGGGCACCCTCCAGCAAACATTTCTTCTATGCCCTGTACATCTTCACTAAGTTTGGCAGGACTGCAGAAGAGCCACAGGTTAGCACAAAGTCTCCTGTTTTATTGGTGAGGCACTGGTTGACGTAGGTGGGGACGAAGTGAGCTGTGTGTCTGAAATTGCTTCATGTGTGGCATCTAACTGAAAGGCATGGCATGTGGAGAGATCAAAAACTGTTGGTTTGTCACATAGATAAGGATTTGGATGACAGGGATAAAGATGCAGACATAATATTCTGTCTCTGATAATTGGTAGAACATTTCTGATCATTCTTCTTGCTTCCCTTCATTTAGCCTCCATATGGGAGTGTTTGGATTCTCTTGGTTTATATGAATTGAGCATTAGAATGGCCAATAGATCTCAGTAAGTTCAATATGTGAGTTAAAATTAAAGGAAGCAATGGAAATCTTAAAGTAGATTTCCAATCTCCACCTGACCCATGATGTTTAATTAAAAGTCCTCACTCCCACTTAGCAATGTGTCTAACTGAAGCTCTATCCTTCTGCTAATTCTCAACATCCAATTAGTTTTCATATTTGCCAATTATATTGTACTGTTATATTTCCTTTTTCCTCTCTACTTTCTATTTTAATTTAAACTGTTAGCAGCCTAGTTTTAGTTATATTTACTTCTTTCTTGGGTTTTACTACTATATCTGGTCTAGCTTTCCCTCTTCCAGTCACTTTTTTCTGTCTAATCCAGCCTTCACTCACGGTCTTGCCTGTGACTTTTCCCCAATTGTAATCACTAAATTGCCCATTTTTAAAAGCCTTTCAGTACTACTTAGCATTTCCTGAATAATTCCCTAATATTTCCCTCTTAATGGCAATGAAATTGAAAAGAAAGATGATTTGCATTTAGAATGACACTGCTGAGAGAGCTCCAAAAATGTCAACTGGAACATTGAGCATCTGTAGTAATCATCTTGCTTATATATATATTTTTTGTTTTGAAAATGATCCACTGTTGATATTGTGATCATTAAATAGCATGCACTAAAATAATACGTAATAATATTTTTCAAAAACCAGATAAGGAGCCAGTGCTGTGGAACAGTGTGTGAAGTTACTAAACGAGGTACTGATGTCCACCATTGATGATGCTTCATGTCCCAGCTGCTCCACTGCCAATTCAGTGCTTATTAATGTGCCTGGGCATACAACAGCAGGTATCCCAAGTCTTTAGATTCCTGCATCCATGTGGAACATCCAAAACAAGCTTCTGGCTCCTGGTTCAGCCCAGCTAAGCCCTTGCTAGTGTAGCCACTTGGGAAGTGAACTAGCAGATGAAAGACTCTCTAATTCTGCCCTTCAAATAAATAAATAAATCTCAAACAAGCAAAAAAAAAAATTAGATCATAATACAAGGCATTGGACAATATACCCATGTGAAATACCTAAGAACCTAAAGCTCATTCAGTTCTTGGGAATGCAAGCCTCTAGATCAGCCAAGCCTGGGTGAGTGTACATAAGACTTTTTAAAAAATCATGTATTTATTTGAAAAGCAGAGTTGTGTAGGGAGATGGAGAGACATGGAGAGAAAAAGGGAGGGAGAGACATCTTTCAACTACTAGTTAACTCACCAAATGGCCCTAAAGGCCTGGGCTGGGATTTTCCAAAGCCTGGAACTTAAAATTGCATCTAGGATCCCACATGAGAAGCCAGACCTAAACTCTCAGGCAATCTTCTATTGCTCTCGCAAGGGCATTAGCAAGGAGCTGGATAGGAATCAATGTAATTGGGACATAAACTAGATCCCATATGAGATACTACATTGTAGATGCTGGCTCAATCTGATGCAGCACATGATAGCTTTGTGCTAGATTATTGAAGGACATATAGCTACATATCTTCTTATTAAACAATGTGAGCTAAAAATCATTCTTCTTATACCAAATTAATGTGTAGTTATAAACCATTTTATGTTTGTAGAAGACGAACAAAGCTTGTGATCAAACATGCAGTTCTTAGTTGACCTGTAATTATTAACACTGTGTACCTAGAATATTCATTTTTTTGAGACAGAAGCAAAGTTTCTGTTGGTCTTACGTATGTAGCAAAATAAGTCACATCTAGGCTGGTGCCATAGCATAGAGTGCTAATCCCCCACCTGCAGTGCCAGCATCCCATATGTGCACAAGTTCAGATACTAGCTACCCCATCACTGATCCAGCTCCCTGCTAGCAGCCTGGAAAGTAGTGAAGAATGTTCAGTTCCTCAGGTCCCTGTGCCAACATGGAAAATGTAAGAAACTCCTGGCTCCTGGTTTCAGACTGACCAACTTCTGGTCTTTGTGGTCATTTGGGGAGTGGACCAATGAATGGGAGATTTGCCCCTCTGTCTTTCCTTCTCTCTTGGTAACCATGCCTTTCCAATAAACATTAAAAAATCACACAATCTTTTCTGGTTTTATTTTAACCTTTACTGTTTAAAAACGTAACAAATAGAATATTGTGATTTTACAACTTGATGATTTAGGACTGAAATCAGTTGTTATCATCACCGATTTAAGAAATAAAACTACCCAAAAAGTCTGCTTTCTAACCACTACTCCTAAACAAATGAACTATTCTGATAGCTTAGTCTATGCATGTATTTTAACTTTTAGAGACCCTTTTATATGAATGGAATCATGTGCTGTAATTTATACATGGATTCTTTAACAAAATATTTTTAAATTTTTTTGATATATGATGATTTTTCATTTGCTTTCATGTAACTAGTATCAATAATACTTATATGAACAGTTTTATGGATCTATTCAAGGACAGCTGTATGTATTCATGTTTAGCTGTAGATAGAAGAAATGTGAGTACATAGCTGACTATGAATTAGATTGTATTAAACAATTTTCCAGTGTGGTTATTAATTCTACATTAGTGTGTGTATGAGCTGCATCTTTGCTTACACATAATATTACCTTTATTTTACTCCAACCATTATGGACAGGGTGTGGGTAGTGGTCATTGTGGTTTTTACTCGCATTTTCCTAATACAGATAAAGTCCTTAAAAATTTTCATAGGTTTATTTCTCTGATGACATTGTCAAGTGTCAGTTTAATGGTTTTGACCGTTTTTTCCCACTAGGTTATTTTATGTTATTGATTTCTAGATATCTGTTTTTATCAGATACATGCTCAGAAGACAGCTTTCCTCATTCCTATTATTTTTTTTCACCCTCTCTATTAGATTTCCTTGTTAAATATTCATTTTAGCACACTAATTTGTTGATTTTCTTTTTTTAAAAGCTTTATTTACTTTTATTGCAAAGTCAGATATACAGAGAGGAGGATCTTCCATCCGATGATTCACTCCCCAAGTGATTGCAATGGCTGGTGCTGCACCAATCCGCAGCCAGAAGCCAGGAACTTCCTCCAGGTCTCCTATGTGGGTACAGGGTCCCAAAGCTTTAGGCCATCCTTGACTGCTTTCCCAGGTCAGCGAAGTGCTGTCTGTCTGCTTCTCATCCTTCTCTTTTCCCTCTCAAGTAACAATAATGAAATTCACAAAGACAATTATATATTAGGATTCTAGTAATTTTTTACTCTGAATTCTTTGTTACTTTTTTCTTTGGTCTTAGTAATTCCTTGTTTTGTTTTTTTGTTGTTGTTGTTTATCAATGTTATGGGATGACAAGAAACAAACAGCAAAGAAAAAAAAATCACTCATCAAACCACTAAATACCTTGGTTGGTATGAATACTGCATTTTAAGAATTTATTTTTTTAAAAGTAAATGGCATTGATTGTGGTAGATGGTCTTTAAGAGGCTGGTAAAGTTAATTTGTATCCATGTGATCATCTGATTGTAGCAGCACCTTTGTCTGTAGACTGGCACATCTCTCACTATAATGTATGACATTTGAAACAAATGTGTGGGTGAGTTTACTCTAACATTTGAATACTCTGCTTGTCCATGTGACATCATCTTGCTCACTATAGGTTATGCCTCTCTTGTTATCTTAACAGTGAATGTTGTCTAATTTTGCTCTTCAAGATTTTCTGCACTATCACCTTTTAAATTTTCCCAAATTGATTTCTTTAAAGATTTGTTTATTTTTATAGCAAAGTCAGATATTAAGAGAGGAGAAGAGACAGGAAAGAAGATCTTCAGTCCAGTGATTCACCCCTCAAGTGATTGCCATGACCACTACTGAGTCGACCAGAAGCCAGGAGCCAGGAACTTCCTCCAGTTCTCCCATGTGGGGGCAGGATCCCAAGGCTTTGGGCCATTCTCAGCTGCTTTCCCAGGCCAGAAACAGGGAGCTGGATGGGAAGCAGGGTTGTCAGGATTAAAACCGGCGCCCACGTGGGATCTTGGCACATTCAATGCAAGGACTTTAGCCACTAGGCCCCAAAATTGATTTTTAATCATTAGTTACACACACATATACATACGTTATAAACATGATTGTCAGTGTGATTTCATTAGCTCTGTAGATTAAACAAGAAAAAAGTATAATATTTTGAATTTGAAATAATTTTACGTCTCTCAATTTAGTGAGAATTTGCATGCTTTTTCATACACTGTGCTAATAAAGCAATATTTTGGTCTTTTTTGTTTTCTTTTGGTAAAATTTTGATTTATCACTCACATTTCTATTACTACTTTATAATCTTTTTTCTTTGCAGAGAATGATGCTATTAACTTGATATTCTTTCTTTAACTATTTCCAAAATATATCACTTCAATTTGGTTTTGTTACTAACTAATGAATTGGAAAAGTAGAGTAGAATATTTTGTCTTGTGTAAAAAAGTTTATTATTTTTCAGAGAGTTGAATAATGCTTAACCTCTTTTACCTTTGTTTCTTACCATTAGTGGAAACTCAGTCATAATTCAAGCTGTTCTATGTTCTAACCAAACACAATTTGTACCCACTTTTAAAAACTATTTCAGTGTTTGAGTATTTAACCTTTGAGACTAGCTCTTCAATTTATCCTACTTTAAGTTGAAATGTAAAACCTAATGTAAAATTTATCATATCATCTTTCTAAAGGGCATTTATTCAGAGCACACAGAAATACTTTGAGCCTACAGTGGATAATTAATCAGTTTGTCAAAATAAAAGCCCTAACTCCACTTCTATTTTTCCTAGGTGCTGAAAGAATTTTCTTGGTAATGTTTTCTTAAAAAAATACACACTGGCAGAGAGTCCAGCATCCTCTTGCCAAGATATATTCAACAGTTTCATTGGGAATCCATGTTTGATTTGGAAGTAGAGATGCACACTGCATGCCTACAATGTCCGGATACACTTAAGTAGCAAAATGGTGGCCTGCTGACTGTTTATGAAGGACTATACTGTTGACATGAGGGAAATTAGTGGGAGAGTGGTGGGGATTTGTGAAGAGAGAAAGGACATCCTGGAGCCTAGAGAACATCATGGAATAATAAAATAGTTAATTATAAAATACACAAACTTCTCTGTAGTTTTTTCATTCTTGTTTTAAAGATCCCATTATTCATTTGAAAGGTGAAGTTTCACAAAGAGGATTGTGGGTGGTAGAGGCAAAGAGAGAGATTTTCCATCCACTGGTTTATATCCCAAATGACCACAATGGTCAGAGCTGGAGCAATCCCAAACCAAGAGCCAGGAGCTTCCTCCAGGGCTCCTGTAGGGTTGCAGATTAAACATCTAGGCCATCTTTTGCTGCTTTCCCTGACAGAGGGAGCTGAATTGCAACTGGAACAGATAGAACATGAATCAATGCCCAAGTGGGACGCAGGTTCCACAGGTAGAGGCTTTACCCATTAGGCTGCAGTCCTAGCCCCACATTTTCTAAGTCATATTTTTAATTGTTGAAAAATTATCTGCTATATGCTAACTACAATACATACCACTTTTTGATAAAGGGTATATATATATATATATATACATATATATATATATATATTATTTGCAACTGAAATAAATGAGCACCAGATAATAAATAAAAAGGAGAATAAAATACAGAATCATCCCTCACAACTTCACAAGAGATACAAAATTTCATTTCTTTGTAGTGAGGTAGGCAGCTAGTTCAGGATCACTAGCTTGGAAGCCACTCCACCACCTCCCAGGTGTCCCCTTCTACCCACCTGTGACTTACCTATCACCTGAGAGGGGGCAGTATTGCATTGTTGTGTAGCCACTCCCCTCACAATCCCCTATAAAGGCTCAGGATAGGGAGGGACTCACTCTCTTGGTCCTGTGTCTCCATTGCTCTGGCACTCTTGGCCTGCCCAGTATTCTGAGGACAGGTATCCCCTGAGCATGGCCCCTGTGTGTCTCTTCACCCTCTGTTTACTGCTTGGGCAGGACAGTGAAGATGGTAATGCTAAGATGCTTTGTATTTCTAATGTGTGTACTATTGGGAGTTCCAGGAGAGGTGAGGCCTAGCAATAGTGCAATGTGGGCAGAGAAGCCAGGGAAAGGTGAATGTCTGCAGCTTTGGAAGTGTGCCCAGGGTATTCGTTGCATGTCTCCTAGGATAACTTGTATTGTTGAAGCTGGGACAAAGGTCTTCAGTTTAACAGATGGATTTCAGGATAATGGCCATTTGTTCCTCTTGGGGTTATGATTGACTGGACTGGCATATGGACTTGTGATTTGCTATTTCTAGTGAGTCCTGTTATCACAAAGCTTGGTTAATAAAGACTCCTTAATAAACCTCAATAAACCTTAATAAACCTTAATAAAATAGACATGTTTGGCGTGATCTCAATCGCACCCTGCAACACCTTTGTAGTTCTACAAAATTTATTTTATTAACATTTTATTTCAGAATACTTTTAGATTTAAAACATGCAAGTTGCAAAAAACAGTACCCCTATCCCCTGGACCTACACTTTCCTTATGATTATTAATATCTCATATTAATGTATTTGTCTTGGTTACAGCATCACACTTATGTTCCCCCAATTTTTAAACACAAACCCATTTTATTTCTCCCACTCACACCATCCCATAGTAATCAACATCCTTCTTTTTTAAGATTTGTCATTTTATTGGAAAAGCATATTTACAGAGAGAAGGAGAGACAGAGAAAGATCTCCCGTGCACTGTTCACTCCCCAGATGACTGCAACATCCAGAGCTGAATCAATCCACAGCTGGGAGACAGTCCTTGGGTGCAGGTCCCAAAGATTTGAGCCATTCTCCACTGCTTTCCCAGGCCATAAGCAGGGAGCTGGATATGAAGTGGAACAACTGGACATGACCCAGCACCCATATGGGATACCAGCACTTGCAGGCATAGGATTATCCATTTAAACCATCATGTGGTCCCAGTAATCAACATTCTTCATCGGATTGATTTTAATATAATTTTAATTTGTACATATAATGTGGAACATTGACTATTTGTCTTCTTGTTCCTGGTTTATTTTGCTCAACATGATATCCTCCAGTTCCATCCATTTTGTTGTAAATGACTGACAGGACTTCTTTTATTCAAATATGAATGCTATTCCCTTGTGTATATATGCCACATGTTCTTTAACCATTCAACTGATGATATTCCATATTTTGCTAATGCTCTATCAACATAGTGAAACAACTTTTTTGGTAATGTTGTTTTTTACTCAAAGATAGCTTTGGGAAAATTTCCCTCTTCCCAGGGTATCAAGGTGCATCACAAATCAAGAGAAAAATGTAAATTGCATGTATCATAAAGAGTGTCTTTTTCTTAGAAAATTTTGAGAGTATGGTGCATGCCAAACTAAATTTAAAAAGCACATGGCAACTTCCATGCAAATTATAAGCTCAATAGCCTTTTGATACTGTTTTTGTTGCAACTCATGTGTTGTAATATTGTTGTTTTTATTTTCATTTCTTCAAAATAACTTCTCTGATTAAATTCTTCACTAACTCATAGTTCATACAGTAGCATCATTTTCTCCAAGAAGGTCTTTGTTTTCTTTTTCATTACTTCATTGATACAGTTGTCATTCAATAATACATTATTTAACTCTGTAGTTTTATAATTTTTTTTAAAGTTTATTCCTGTTGTTGATTGTGTTTTATGGATTTTCACTGAAGGAAATGTATAGTAATTATAATAGAGACCATCATATCCAGATGTGAAGATACAGTGCAGTAGGTATTTCTACTTCCAAGTCAAAGATGGACTCCCAATGAAACTTTTGGATATGTCTTGAAAATAGGATGCTGGACTGTCTGCCATTGTCTGTACAAGCATTGTCTCGATTCACTTAAACAGCAGAATGGTGGACTTATTGCTGCTTATGAAGGACTATACTATTACAACAATATGGGCAAATCTTTTGTGGGGAGGAGGTTCAGGAAATCCCTGAGCCTATAGAATTGTATCATAAAACTAAAAATAAAATAGAAGGAAAAAGTATGCACCAGCATGTTGACTAATCCACCAAAACCCAATACTGGTACCAGTTCATGTCCCAACTGCTCCACTTCCCATCCAGCTCCCTGCTTATGGCCTGAGAAAGCAGTCGAGGATGGCCAAACCTTTGAGACCCTGTGCCTTTGTGGGAGACCTGAAAGAAGCTCATGGCTTCAAATTGGCTCAGCTCTAGATATTGTAGTCCCTTGACAAGTGAACCTGTGTAGCAAAGGGCTTTCTCTGACTCTCTTTTTCTGTGTAAATCTGCCTTTTCAATGAAAACAAATAAACCTTTTTTTTTAAAAAAATGAAGGATATGTGTTTAAGAATGAGACCATCTAAAATTCAGTCGGCTAAACTGGTTCGTAATTGTAAATCACTAATGTTAGGCTTTTCATACTTCGGCTGCTTTATCCCACTTCCACGTTGGAAAATTTCACCTTAATAAGTGAGTTTATTATTTTCTTTTAACTTGAATACACATTTACTTACATTAAAGTTAGAATCTATTTTAGTGGTTATTTAAAACTAGATTCTTTTTTGTTTACCCAGCTATGTATTATTTTTTTAAAGACTTATTTATTTTACTTGAAAGGAAAGATTTATTTTATTTTATTTTATTTCATTTCATTTTATTATTTTTTTAATGAGAGAAGAGAAACAGACAGGTCTTCCTTCCGCTGGTCCACTCTCCAAATGACCATGATGTTGGAACTGAGCCCATCTGAAACCAGGAGTTTTTCTGGATGTCTCTGGATTTCCCATGTCGGTGCAGGAATCTGAGGACTTGGGCCATCCTCTGCTGCCTTTCCAGGTCATCAGCAGAGGGCTGGAGTGGACCAGGAACAACTGGACACAACCTGCCTCGACCTCCACTGCTGTGGATTCTAATCCCCAGCTTTAGGCAGATTTTTTCCTCAGTTTTAAGCAAAATAAAAAAAATCATTTTTTCTTCTGCCTACCATACCAGGTAAAATCTATTTCATGGAACTTCACTTAAGCCACAATTAGTGAGAAAATAACTTAAAGAAAATAGCTTCTTGTTTATATGAATTCTGTTTTTACATTTTCACATTCCTTTCAAGTCCATGAAAAACCCAGTAACTTCCTATGAGAAAAGTGTTTATTTACTGTATGCCTTAAAAATGATTGCAGAACAAAAAAGGAAGCCTAATTTAGCTCTATCATAGATGAAAATAATAATGCCATTTTCATATAAAGTTGGTTTTAAGAACATCATAATATAATTAATATTCGCTTCATCAGCTTTGAAATCTAAGTCATCATGAAATTATAAAAATATCCCCACATGACAGCATTACTGAAATAATTCTGATTTTTAAAGTATTAGGAACTGGGCATCCTGCTTTAAAAAAAAAACACTGTCTAGGTTCTGGATACTTGCAAACATTTTTGCAAAGCTCTCAAAATATAATTCCCAAATCCCTAAGAAACAAAGAAACAATGAACTGAAACAGTGCTAGACTAATTTTTCTTTTGGAATAAAACAGAGGAATTTAATCTCATACATAACTTAATAGATTGGACAGTGAAGGACTGTCTCCTCACTACAGGTGGCAAACAAAGGAATTCACACACTGCTGTTCTGCCCTTGGTTTCAGGTAACTTCTAACGCCTAGCCTGGCAGGCAGTAGGTGATGGTTAAAGGCAGCTTGAGTTCCTACCACCCTTAAGGGAGACTTAGACTGAGTTTCATGTGCCTCTCTGGACTGCCAGATTTGAGCAAGCATTTGGGGAGTGAATCAGTGGATGGGACATTTCTCTTTAGTATGTTGCATAGTGATGTAAACTGCCACCTGCAGCCCAGCATCCCATATTGCTGATCCAGCTCCTTGCACAAGCATTCGGGAAAGCAGCAGAATATGAGCCAAGTGCTTGGGCCACAGCACCTAAGTGAGAGACCCAGATGAAACTTCTGGTTTCTGACTTCTTGCTCGACCAACCCTGGCTATTTTGGCCATCTGGGTGATGAGCTGACTTTCAAACAAATAAGTATTTTAAAAAGACAAAAATGAGGTTCTTGGATATATTTACTCTATCGTATACCTTTTTAAAGAGATTTAATTTTATTTGAAAGATTTTTAAAGAAAAGGAGAGATACAGAGAGAGATCTTCTGTCCACTGACTCATTCCCGAAATGGCTGTAATGGTCTGAGCTGGGAGCCAGGAGCTTCTGGGGAGCCCAGGTGGGTGTAGAGACCCTAGGAGTTGAGCTATCCTCCACTTGCTTTTCCCCAGACTATTAGCAGGAAGCTGGATTAGAAATGGAGCAGTCAGGATATGAAATGGGACACTGGCATTAAAGGTGGTGGATTAGGTTGCTATACCACTGCACCAGCTCCTGTATTTCTCAAAATGAAAGCTCAGTACCTCTCTTCTCAATCTGTTTTACTTCATACTACATACAAAACAGCATTTTCTTCACATATGAATGTGTTCTAATAATTGAGGTGCAGTTCCTTCGGATAAATACTGATAACTTTTAAATTTAATTTAAATCGGCAGTACAATGCCTATCAATCAGCAAAATAGGAATTCACATGATTTCAGAATTACTAGGTTTGCTTCAGTTAATTATAATCTTCATAATTATAAATCACATTAAAAATACTATTTCCTCTAAGTATGTGCTGTAATTTTCATTAGAATTAGTTTTGCTTCCCAGAATAGTCTTTTGGGTTACATTTTTAGTGTGTGATTAAAAATTACAGGACATGAATCATAAATAAAAACCATCATAAAGAAAGTTCTGGACCAAATTCACCTTTCTCATTTCTTATTTGCATGTTCCTAAGAAAGAATCATATCTCATTTTATCTAATTTTTCTATTTTCATGTGAATTTTCACTTTTTGTTTCTAAACCTTTTTCAGTTTCCAAGTTTTATGTTCCAAACTATGACTTTCAAAGAAGTATTTTCTTAAACTGCATATTAATTCTGAACAAAAGCAAAACCTATCTACTCTACTTAAAATGTGAGGGAATTTTAATTTTTATTATTATCATCTTATTTCTTTGCATTTGAAAGTAGAGTCTGGGACAGGTTATGCACAACATGAAAGATGTTCATTCTGGTGGCTCTAGCAAAACGAGCATGGATTGAATGGGTTAACAAATATTTATTTTCCAGAACTCTGGAAACTGAAGAGTCAAGATCAGAATGTTGGAGTATCTAGTGTCTGGTGAGTACCTGCTTCCAGATTTGCAGAAGGCTGTAACTTGTTCCATTCTTGCACTGGCCAGCTCACAGAGACAGGAAGTAACTCTTGAGTCTCTTCATGTAGGACATGAATCCTGTTTCTGAGCACTTCATCTCAAGATGTTTCCACCACCAAAGGATCCATTTTCTAATGCAGGCCATGGGTTATTAGGTCCCATTTTCATTGATTGGTTTGTTTATTATGAGAGCACACTGACACAGAGAGAGAATCTCTTGCTTATTGGTTTGTAATGCCCATGGCAGCCAAGGCTGGAATATGCTGAAACAATGAACTTGGAACTTGCTCAAGATTGTCAGGTGCAGGGACTGAACTCCGTTGCTTCTTTGGGTACACATTAACAGGAAGCTAGAATTGGAAGTTTTATAGAACTCAAATCCAAGCACCCTGATACAGAAAGTGAGCATCTAAAGCAATACCTGAACCATTCTGCAGAATGTCATCACTGGGTTCGGACCACACACATTCAATCAGTTACAATAATATAGTTAGTAACATGAATAATAGGCTCTATTATTTTGTAAAAGGTGACACTGGAAGAATTTAAATGTAAACCATGCACTATGTTTTTATCAAAATTATTAATAAAATCCCCTGCTGTATTGATGTAATTTTTTTTTTTAGGATTTTTTAGGGTTTGTGTACTAACTGGTAGACTTATACTTAGGTATGACTCATCTAATTTCTCTAAAGTTAGAAAGCATAAAGTAAACCATACTTAGTCTATAAATCTGAATTTTGAGTAGTGTTAGCATAATTTTAGCAGAATCTTCTATTCTAAATTGTGAACGTCCTGTTTCTGAAAGAATGCCGGGAGTTCCATGTATAACCTTGCTATAAAAAGTACAATGATATATGTGATGATTTCCATTCATAAGTTGTAGTGAAATCATTTATGTGTTCTTATTTTCCCTAAAAATCATTCTATTTTAAATAACATACTGATGGACTTAGGACTGCTTATGAAGGACAATACGATTGTAATAATATGGGGAAAATTAGTTGGGGGATTGGAATTTGAGGAGGAGGAGGCAGGGAAATCCAAGACCCTATGGAATTGTACCATAAAATTCAAGCTATAGAAAGAAAAAAAATCACCCTGTTTTTATTGCTATCTATTCTGTTAAAATACAAAAAAGCACTATTTTAAAATTCATCTTATTTTGAAATGTAAATATATATTTTATAAAGGTATTATAATAATAATGAGAAAGTATCTATTTTAAATACACATCAAGAACAAAAGCATATAATAACCCTGAATTATGACATGATATCTATTTAGCATTACTGATTAAAGATTTTTACATAATGTGTTTGAGTTATGAAAACATCATGTAGTCTCTAAGACATAAAACCTCAACATTCCAATTCAGCTTAATTAAAGAGACAAGACACAAGAAGAAATGGTCAAGATTAGGTAACCACAGTCAGGAGTGACCACATATATTGTTAATTCCTGAGGAATTGCAAAGTGAATAGATGGGAAAAAATGTTTAATTTCTATTAAATGGCGCTGTGGTTTGGGGGAGGAGAATGTCAAGTTACACCTAAATGCTGTTCTTGGTTCATTGGAAGGAGTCCCGTTCCATCAAACAAGCAGGTTTAAATTTGAACTTGCTATGTTTTATGTCTGCCAGCATGTGCAAGGTAAGGATTTTACCACTGAGCCATCACACGGGGTCCTTTCCATTATGTTTTTCAAGGTTGTTCTCATTTAAACTAGAATTAAATTTATTGGTTATGAAACTCTGCAATTGTCCTTTTAATGCTTGTGGAATCTATCTTAGTCTCCCATCATTAATTGCTGAAAATGATAATTTGTGATGTATCCAGATATGGTTTTTTTGCAGTTTTATTATTCTGTTTTGAAACTACTTTTTATTCATTGATTTTCTACTTCATTAGCTTCTATTCTTTCCTTTATTTTCTTTCTCTGGTATAATAATCTTTATCATATTTAAAAGGCAATCTATACATCTGCCAGAGATCACCGTTTTTCTTTATCCTATAAACTTTGAAATTTTGCTTTTAACACCATTAAATGTTTTTGTTTATCTTTTGGTTTGCTTGTCATCTTGCAAATCATTTAGAAATATTTTTTCTTAATTCCTGTTCTTTAAATCTTTTCTAGCTTCCTGAGTTGAATCGATAGATAATCTTGATTCTTAACTACTGCAATCTTGACAGATACTTAACCTGAGATTTAATTAAAGTATTCTTGCAAACACTGGATATTTTAGCATTAAAATTACACTGAAAACCAACATTGATCTTAATTATAGCGCTTGATACCTGCTACTAGGATCTCATGAATGTGCTGAAATAATTTCTAAGAATTATGTACTAAACCAATTGGTCTTCAACCAAAAAAATTACAAAATTCAATATGTTGCCTACTGGCTAAGAAGGAAAAAAAAAGGAATGAACAGGTGTAGGCACAATATTTTAAGCTTCATATCCCAACACAACTATAAAATGTGCTCCAAGTCACTGGCTTACACCAGCTACAAACTGTTCTCTATGATTTTTTTCCCTCTCTCTTCTGCTTCTCCCAGCTCTTGCATCTTTTAAGTGCTTCGTGATTGATGCCATCATCAACTCCTTTTCTTCCGACATGTTGATTTAATTTAGAATGTGCAGCTCACAGCTGTGGGATTATTGATGAAATTGTGAAAAATAAGGAGAGGCTTATTTTAGTACTATGTAACTGGTACACACTTGGAAGTTGATATGTTTCCTTTAAAAATAAACTGCCAAAAATCTTATTTTTCAACAAGCATCCACATTTTTTTCTATCAATATGCTTAATGTTTAAAATTCTTCAAACTGCCCTTTTCTTGGAAATTTTAATTTACTGGTTTAAAAATAGTGTAGAAATTTCTGTTGGACTGTAAAAATTATTTTGCGGCAGCATATTTTTGGCAGCTCTGCATCAGCAAAAAGTTGTACTAAATTTTAGCTATTATTTGCTTCCTCATTAATATATCCTTATAATATTATTAACAACATCCTGCTAATTTTTGAGCTTAAAATCATACATATTTGATTTATCATATATATATGAGCATTTTGTCATGTCATAGTTTATGCTTTGCTAGAGAGAGTAGTGGCTATACTAATAGATTGGGCTGTTGAGTGAAAAATAATGACTACTTCTGATTGTTGGATTTCAGAAATATTCAATATTAAAAGTAATTGATGATTATGTGTTGATTTATGCTTAAAATAATTTTTCCTGTGTGCTCAGCTTTGAGGTAGTTATAAAAAGGATTAGAAGAGAAGATCAAATAAGTGAAAAATTCAAACATTGTTAGATTTTATGCTAATGAACCTTTTAATCTTTGAAGGATTTTTTTTGTTTCCACAAACAATAAAGTGTGCTAGCCGGTTGACTCATGAATTAACATTTTATGTTGTCTTCATTTAGACACCAATTAAGTTTGCTGTGACAAATTGTAGATATCTACACAGTATTATAGCATTGAAAAATACTGAAGTAAGATTTTATATAGATTCCCTAAATAGTTTTAATGTATTTTCTTCAAGGTAATTAAAAACGAAACTAAGAAAAACATGTAGAAATAATCGTAATAAAAATGATTATAAAGTTGCCAAAGAACAAATAGTTTGTATGTTCCTGGGATATTACTTCAGAAACATCAATAGATTAAACCATAGTAGTAATTAAATCTTCACTTAATCTTAGCAAAGTCAATGTGCAGTTACATGCTTATTTGGCAGATGATACTACAACTAAATCTTATGGAAATCAAATCATGTGAGCAAAGTTACATTACTGATGAGTGACAGAATCAAGATTCCAAAATGTCTTTCTCTCTTCAGAATGCATGCTGTTTCCATTGCATGATATAAGAAAGAGAAGGAGGAGCGATTGGGAAGAAACAAAGGTTCACAACTATTTGCAAAAGAAAATGGACCCAAAACAACCATTGTCCTGCACATTTTAGCTCTCCAGAAAAACTCAGTCAGTTTGAAAAGCATACTTTCTAATCACACTATTCACAAGACATCCTGCAGTACCTGAAACCCATCCACGAGGCAGCTTTGTGAAGAAACCTGTGCAAGTGTCATGGCTTGGGAGAGCTAACCAATGAACATCTATCATTTTACAGAGTTGACTTTCCCAGTGATTTTTCTAGTCTCCACTTGATTGAAAAATATTGGTCCAAAAGCAGATGAAAATTATTACTGTTAAGCAAAAAAAGCTCTCACATCACTCATTATTTCATTTTTTCCTCATCATGTTCATGACAGTTGTGTTAAGACACACTCAAGGGACAGTAGAAATGGTTTTGCAAGGCATCATGTGCAAATTTGAAGCTACGTCGTAAGAGCAATGAATAAAAATATTTTTTCACATTTGTTAAGCTTGCTAAATCGATCTTACAGATGTTATTTCAAAGAAATGAAAGGTAATATGCTTTCTGAGCCTTTGAAAGGAGAAAAAGGAATAGATGGGATAACTGTTCAGCAATAGCTGCCTCAGATAAGATAACAAATTTTGTGTCAGGGCAGTTAATGGGGCTGGGGGTGAATGTGCTCAATGAATGCTCTGCTGCGACACTGGAGGGAGAGGCACAAGGTCCAGAAGGGCACACAGAGCTTTTGTGCTTTCTGACTATGAGGCTGGGCATGTGAGAGGTACATAGATGTGTGCACTCTTAACCAAAATAAATGAAGCTAAACCTCAAGCCCCCAAAACCTGGAGTGCTAGCAGAATGGCACATGGCCAGGGGGTCACGTAAGCCTAAGAACGTAGGGGAGAGGAGAGCCGCTTTGCTTCTTTCATGCCACATTGAATAGTTATGAGTTCCCAGTCTTGTGTTAATAGAGTCTTAGATGGTATACCAAAACAAGTATTGTTAAGTTCCAGAGTCCTCAACCAACTCCTACTGATTATTTCCTCTTCTTTTCAACCTTTCAGTGACAGCTGGCAGTGGGGCAAGCTCATAAAATATTAAATATGTCTTATGCACACAGAGAACCTTATAGTTCATGGTATATGGATATACTTCTTTTGAAACAAACACAGCATCACTTCAATGCTTGCTAGGATCTTAAAGCTGTCAGGCAATACCGTGTTCTCACATTCTTCACCTGGAATTTATATTCTAAATGAATCATTTCTAAATGAAAGTGAGACTCCATAACTTATTTGTTCATTTAGTAGCACTGAGTTGAAGATTCTATTACTGCACACCTTCTCCAAACACAGCTGGAGTCCAAACCCAAGTTCTCACCGTTCCGGAACACTTTCTACCACATCATACTCACCAGCTCACGTGAGTTGTTAACAGAGTCTTCAGCATTAGCCCAATGAAACTGAGGTTACCTAAACTACTTCGGTTTCCAAAATTAAAGGAGATGACAGAGCCTTCTTTTATTGGAGTGTAAAAGCAAATGTCTTTTCACATCATATACCACTAACGGGAAGCCTGGGGAAATTAATAATTGTACCAGCTATCAATCTTTTCATACATGAAAACAAACAGCAACCCCTGAAAATGCATGTTAATCTAGACTTAATTTCAGTGGTGAGTTTTATGAAGTTCAAATACAAAATTTAAAATTTAATCCATTATGCAGTTTGCTACACCCACAAGGTAACAGGTAGTTTTTGTTTTCAGAGAATCAATTCCTATTGTAGGAGATACTGAGTAGGTAATCTGTGCTAATCCAATCCACCTGCTGAAACACAACTGTGTGCAACTTTTGCCAACTCTGTAAACAATTATATCACATTGGTATCATGAAATGAGCTTTGGTGGAATGATTATAATTGTGGAGCTCAGGAAGTGCTACAGAGAAGAGATTTTGGTCCCTTAGAGACAAGGTTGTCAAATATTCTCCAGTATATTACTACATGAAAAGGTCTTTTCAAGACATATGCTGAAACGCACATTAGGCGTGTCGTATAATACCCCTCAGGGTTTATTTGATATTTCTTTTTTTATGTAGGCTCATAGAAATCTTTGTCTTACTACTACTTTTCATGTCACATAAAGCTTGGGTATATTGTTTCTATTTTCAACTGGAAAATGTAAAGTGGATTGGAATTTATAATAATAAGCATTCAAGAAAAATGGGAAGAATGAAGGTTGGGAGTAGAGGAGACTGAATAAGGCATCAAAATATAGTCTGATAGATGCCACAGGTGCTAGTGATGAGTGACCCAAAGTGCAGTGTTTAAGGCTAGTCTCAATAATACATCATGTACTGTATGAAGGGCCACAATAGAGGAGTGGTAGGTGCCACACGTGGAGAAAGGACAAGGAAATGGGAAGTCTCCTCACGTGGCTTGATAATTTACTGTAGTGTATGTGTGCTGATATATCACACACTGATCCATAAAATAACACAAGATTATATGACAATAAAAGTCTTACAAAATGGCTTTTAAAATGTCAGAGCAGACATGATACACAGAAGATATAACTCAGAGAAAAAAATGATTCTGTGGGAGTACCAATACCGTGAGGTCTGGATAACCTTGTCTTTGCTGATAATTAAAGTATGCACTTTAGATTATATGAAAAAAGCAATTGTGCATTATATTTCATACAAGATTTGTTATTTGAAAGAGTTTTACACACACACACACAGAGAGAGATGGAGAGTGAAAGAGATTCTTCTGTTTTTCAGTTCACTCCCTAGATGACCATAATGAATAATGGCCAGGACTAGACCAGGCCAAAGCCAGGAGCAAGTAGTTTCTTTCAGGTCTCCTACATGGGTAGCAGGCACCAAGCACTAAAGTCAACATTTGCTGATTTTCCTTGGCTTTTAGCAAGAAGCTGGAGGAAAAGTGGAGCAGACAGGACACAAACTGGCACCTCTATTTGATGCCAACATTGTAGGAGGCAGCTGTTCCTACTAGACCTCACTGCCCCAATACCACCTTTAAAAATATTTCTCTAAGCTAAATAGTGAAACAGAGAGTAATTCATTCAATGTGGCAATATCTGATAATTATCTAGACCCTAATTCTATCGAAATTAAATGTAGAAGCATACAATTCAAAGCATGGTTGAGAGAATACAGGCTCCTTAAAAGAAATGGTGATTAATCGAGTCTTTCTTTCATTTTATTCTTTCCAGATTTATTTTTCTCTTCTAGATTGGATGTTGATGTTTCTGAATTATAATAAACCAGAGTTGGGCTAAGGATGTTATTTAAACCTAGAAAATTGGATCTGGCATGACAGCTCAGTGTCTAAATCCTCACCTTGCTAAGCCCACAGATCCCAGAGCATTGGCTCCTGTCCTGGCTGCTCCTTTTCTCAATTAGTTCCCTAGTTGTGGCCTGAGAAAGCAGTAAAGGTTGGCCCAAAGCCTTCGGACCCTGTACCCACATGGGAGACCCAGAAGGAGCTCCTTGCTCCTGACTTCGAATCATCTCAGTTCCAGCTGTTGTGGCCACATAGGGAATGAATCAGCAGACAGAAGATCTTTCTGTTTCTCCTTCTCTTTTGAATCTGTCTTCCGCAATAAAAACAAAATAATTCTTTAAAAATTAAATAAGTAAACCTAGAAAGTAATGAACTCTTATTTCCACCAGACCATTTTCTTGAAAATGCAAAGTTCTGTTGATCTGAGTAAAGGTTCCTAATGAAAACATTTCCAGCAGATCTACACGAGGCATCCTGTTGTTACTACCATCATACGCATGATTTAATTCTCAGTGCGCACTATATAAATGCATTATCAACATATCTTAAATGTAATGGATTATAATAAATTGATCTTGAAAGAAATTACATCCATGTTTTGTGATGACTGATGATTAAATTTTATGTCTTTATACCGGAGTTTT
Source organism: Ochotona curzoniae (assembly GCF_017591425.1). Lineage (NCBI taxonomy): Eukaryota > Metazoa > Chordata > Mammalia > Lagomorpha > Ochotonidae > Ochotona > Ochotona curzoniae. The sequence goes on along the minus strand of NW_024466502.1, from coordinate 50,010,789 downwards.
TGTCTTTTCCTTTGGATTCTGTGGGAGAAATGCAGCCTATTTTGTTCCCTTTTTATCCATTACTTACAAATGGATTGCCAATGAATGCAACTTGTGAAAAAGTAAATGCCACCTTGACTTCAAAAATCAATAGCACAAAAATGAAAAAAAAAGTCCAGAATGAGATAAAATATCTCCAAATTATATATTTAATATGACATATTTAGTATGTTAAATAACTATTCTAACTAATATTAAAACACTATATAACCCATTGAAACTGTGCGCACAAGCAGGCATTTAGCATGAGAAGGTGGTAAGATGCCACTCCAGGCAGTTGCATCCCCTTGTTGGAAGTGGCTCCACTCTAGATCTCAGCTTCCCACTGATGGATACCCTGGGTGTCGGCAAGTTATGGACTACTGCCATCCACATGAGAAATGCAGAACGGAGCCAGGCAAACGGGTCCTTTGGATTGCCCCAAATTGGTTCCTGTACAAGGAAATGGAAGCATCCGTTTGCCTGGCTCTTTTGTTTGCTGCTAGGTAAGATGTGACTCTTACTGATTGGATAGTTGAAAGTACATGATGCTTAAACTGGGTATCTGTGTACCATGCCACTACAATTGATTGGATAATATGTTTCCCATTGATGTAAGCTTGGATTATTGAACGATTTGTGTCAAGTGCACTGCTGTCTTAGTTGATTGGGTGATCATTGTTTACAAAGCCCTGACCACAGCTGATCAAACCTGCACCCCCTTCCATGTGTGGTGGAAAGGGACAGTCCACCTGCCAGTGAATAAAGACTTCTGAGCCTCTAAGGGTTTGCCTCTCACTCATTTCTGGGGTAATTTTGGTCAACTCACAATATAATCACCTGGAAAACTTATCTGAAAATTCTTTTAAATTGTAAGCAGACTTGTTTTATATCTTTATAATTTCAGGTGCACTACAAAATTTCATTGAAATGAAAACACTACATACACAAAAACTTGGCTATTATTTATCATGGCCACAAAACAGGAAAAAACTTAAATGTCTGTTGCCTCTATCACTCATTTGGGAGATCTAGATTGCATTTCTGGCTCGTGACTTTGACATGGTCCAGTACCGGCAAGTAGGAATGTTTGGTGTGTGAACCAAAATACGGGAGTGCCCTCTCCCTGCCTCTCTTTGTCTCAAAAAAAAAAAAAAAAAAAGAAAAGAAAAGAAAAGAAAGAAGAATGAATGAAAGAAAGGAAAGAAAAGGACTCTTTCCACATTTGTTTAATCTATTTGTATAGAGCACAGCTATTGAATGCTATTTTGCTTATAAGAAAGCATTACTGAACTCTAACTAAACTAAAATTAACCTGGGAGTATGTTTAAGGTTATGATATATGTCATAGAAAGTAGTTTTATTTGTAAAAAATGAAGATGGTTGGAAAATATCTCTCTTAAAATTGGTTTGGTATTTAAAGAGTAATGTCAATGGGATTAAAAGATAAGACTGAGCTTGGATTTTTGTCACTGCATTGCTCTGTGATAGTGGCTTGATAAGAGCTCAGTTTCATGAAGTGGAAAGTAAGAAAACTGGACAGATTTTCACACCTATTCTGCCTATAAAATTTGAGTGCCCAATGCAAATATTTTTCTAATATAGTCTCCTTAGTTTCCTGCAATTAATCTTTCCTATTACTTATAATACTGATACATAGCTTCCTCAGTTTATACCTTTCATTAGGAAAAAATGCTAAATGGCAACTGCTTATCAAAAAAGCAACAGGAGCTATAGAATTCTATGGCAGGTGGCATTTTCTTTCAGGAGAAATGAAAAACAGCTAATGTTCTCCTTTATAATGGAGGGTGGCAAGCCACAGCTGCAAAGCCGACTTTTGAACTTTTGAAATCCTTTTATTTTGCAAGCTCCCCACTAAGAACTGTAGCGTACTTTCCCAGGAGCTGTAACAGCAGGATTTGTCTACTCACCAACTCAGAATGGAAATAATAAATGTGCATGTGATTGTGCACACACAGACTGACATGTTTTGTGCTGCTTCATGTGCCAAATTGCTATAAAGAGAATCTATAATTTCACGAGGTAGAAAGGGGAAAGAAGATGGCATATTTTAGAGCATATTGAAATTCAACCTCAAAATATAATTTTGCTTGTAAGCCAAGCTCTCAACAAAGCTATTAAAATTTGCCCTTTCCTTATATTCTTATCCGGTACAAGAATATCTTACATAAGCAATGTTTTTCATGCTGATCATTTCATATTTAAAGGTAAAGGGTAGAGAAATGTAGGTGTTTGATATCATTTTGTAGCCTGAATTTAGACTGATTGCTAGCAAATCAATGCCTCCAAAAGACGAAAGCAGATTATCTATCTATCTATCTATCTATCTATCTATCTATCCATTCATCTATCTAGAGTATTTCTGAAATTAGGGTGAAATGCAAAAGTGATAAAAATGAGAAAAGCTAGTTCTAAACTGAACAACTAACACCATTGACTAAATCAACAACTTGACCAGGTGCAACAGTCTAGTGGCTAGAGCACGTGCTGGGAACCCACGTGGGTGCCCATGCATGTCCTGGCAGCCCCGCTTCCCATCCAATTCTCTGCTTGTGACTTGGGAAAGCAGAAGAGGATGGCACAACGCCTTGGGACCCTGCACCTGTGTGAGAAAACCAAAGAAAGCTCCTGGCTCATGGCTTTGGATTGGCTCAGTTCCTGCCATTGTGCCCACTTGGGGAGTGAATCAACAGATGGAGGATCTTCTTCTCTGTCTCTCTTCCTCTCTGTATATCTGACCTACTGATTAAAATAAATAGATCTTAAAAAAATAAATCACCATCTCATGGTCCTACCACTACAGTGGAGAGGAACATGGGACACTCCGGGGTAGTATCCTGCAACTTCTGTTTACATGGAACACCACAGCTTCAAAAGAAGATCTCTTACAGAATCCAGCTTAAAGGTAGCGTTTTGGAGGCTATGTTCAGATAACCTTCTTCAAGTTAGCTGGTTAACCATAAAGCTTTCTATTCCTCACCTTGACAGGACTGTGTGTGTTCGTGTGTGTGAGGAGGAGGGAGGATTGAGAAACAGAGAGTCAGCGAGAGAGAAAGAAAGAGAGCATACTTTATGCAAGCAGAAAGATTCATTTTCTCCCTTAAAAATAGAAGCATGTTCTTTTTTCTAAAAATTTATTTATTTTTATTAGAAAGGTATATTTACAGAGAGAAGGAGATACAGAGAGAAAGATCTGTCTGCTGGTTCACTCCCCAAGTGGCTGCAATGGCTGGAGCCAAGCTGATTCAAAGCCAGGAGCTCCTTTTGAGTCCACCATGTGGGTGCAGGGTCCCAAGGCTTTGAGCTGTGCTACAGTGCTTTCTCAGGCTGTAAGCAATGACCTGCATTGGAAGAGTAGCAGCCGGGATATGAACCGGTACCCCTGAGGGATCCCAGCACTTGTGGGATTTACGGTACTGGGCCCTAGAAGCATGTTCTGTACTTCCTCCACAGGGTATTTGGGGATAATGTCTTAGATTGCTGAGATTTGAGAAGGAGGCAACTGATTCAAAGTATCAAAGCCTTAGAGAAAAAGAATCATTTTCTAAGAACTTTGTGTTCCCACAAAAAATGGGAATACATTTTCAATAGAAAGCTTTCTTAATATAGTGCCAATAAGCTGCATGCATACTTACAAAATGTAGTGTACAAAACATTGTTTAATTTTATGATGATGATTCAATATTGATGATACCCTACATTCATAATTCTGAATAACAATCACCTTTATATTTTACATGTATAATTGTATGTATAATTATAAGTTTCATATAAGAAACCACAGTAGATTATATTGAATCTACACAATCACCAGGTAATATACTAACTACTATTCCTTAACTACTACTTAGTGTATAACTTTATTCTAAATATGTAATACTTTCCTCTGAAGACTATTCTTCAGCCAACTAAGATATAGATTTTAAATGGAGCCATATTAAAATACATGCTTCTTATATTTCATTTAATTTAATTCTGCAATGACACTGCCAAATATAGTGTTTTCATGTATTAGAAAGAAAGTGTGCTCTTTAAAGAAGCATGCTAAATTAGTGTTAAATTTATTCTAGCTTTCCTCCACAAGCATTTGCTGATTGCTACGTCAACACTGAACTCAAGATGAATGACATCTATTTAGGCAGAAGAAGAAATAACAGTTCCAGAATATCTAAAGGGTTGGAATGCAGGGCGCAGGACTCTGCAGTGCTGGAAAGTAGCAAGGAGCAACAGAAATTCTACTTCACTCGTTGGTCAATTTTTAAAATGCATGTGCATCAGTAGAGACTCTAGAGCATCTAACAGAAGAGTTACTGGAAGTCGGAGACTACACACAGTTCAAACAGTATGACAAAAACAGAAGTGGCTTTGGTCATTGGTACAATTTAGTATCATATTGACAATGTATATTTCCCTGTTTCACTGGGAGTCCTCCATTCAGGAGTACAGATGTCTACTGCAGTGTATTGTCACTTCCAGGTATACTAGTCTCCCCCACATTATGGAAATACATGTATATATTTGTTCACCTGTTCTGTATTTTGTAGTGCATCTACTCCATGGAATGCTAAAATGAAATTCCACCATTTGCAGGACTAATTCAAGCCACTAAAATGAAATTCCACCATCTGCAACAAAATGGTCCAAGGAGAGACCATTATGCTCAGTGAAACAAGCCAATCCCAAAGGGATCAAAATCATATGTTCTCCCTGATTAAGGCAGCCTCCATGAAATTTTGAAGATTCCTTGTGTTCCTTGAAGGGAAAGAAGCTGTAATAAGCTGAATGAATTCACCACTAGTTGGCCTTCTCCAAAGTAAGATATCAAAGTGATGAAGAAAAAGAATCTCAGAAGAAAGGATCGAATTTCTTGGAAGCACAAAAGTGACAGAAGCAGTAATTTACTGGGGTGTATGTATGTCACTTGGGGTGATTACAGATAAGTAACAGTGTCGTAGGATTTTCATATTACATAAATATAAAACAATAGCATAATAAAATTGAACAGTAATGAATCAATTATCCGTTAAAAATTCTTAATGATCAACACTAAGTAAAAAGTGAAAATTAAACCCCAAAACCTAGAAAAAAGGTATAATACAAGTAGACTTTTATTTGCTTGTTTTAAAGATCTGTTATTTGACTTCCTGCAGCCTCCTGGCTGTGGGTGGGTCTCAGGACGGGGTGTTTCATGCCTGGATCCCACAGGCCAGCCACCATGTGCATGTGGTGCCTGCCTGGGCTCTGGGGCTGCTCCCTTCAGGGTGAGTACACCGAGGGAGGAAGTCTCCATGACTGGGTAGGTCCGGGGCCCACCCGCCACCCTCATTTGGTGCCAGGCTGTGCCTGCTGGCCACCCAGCCAGGGAGCTCTGGGGTTTGGGTTCTTTCAATCGCTGCTTAGCTAGCTCCAGGTTGAACCCACTGTGCTTCTGGGATGTGCGTCAATCCTAAAGATTCCCAATGACAGTAACTCTTCCTTTGAAGAACTTAACAATGCTGAGCACCGAATACAAGTTCATGTAAAAGCTAAGGGTCAGGGCTTGTTCAGCCTGATATGCCATTACCGGCATGATGACGGATCAGCTGATGGGTCACACTAGGCAGGACCATAACATTAACTAGCACTCGAGAACCATATCCGGGGGATGTGTGGGCCACACCCTGTGGAAATTCTAGCCCCACTGGTTAGCTCAACAGTTTGGGTGGTGGTGGTGGACTAAGCTAGGTGTAACCAACGAGCTTGCCATCAATCACAGGTAAAAGAACCCACAACAGTCTGGACTGGTCAAAGCAGCAGGACCTGAATGTGCATCCTGGATAAGGTGTGGGGTGGGCCGGGCTGCAACATTCACCAGCTCATACAAGGTCAAATGGAAGGCCAGACTGCCCTGGGCACTGGCCTAAAACCCATTGGCATGTATGAGAACTGGGTCTGGGAGTTGATTAAATGGAGGAACTTGGGAAACTCCACTTGGTGAGTCATAGCTCCCGCTGGTGAACATGTGGTCCAGATCTGGGGGTCGGACAAGCTGGGCAAAGTAGCTCCAATTGTGTGAATTGGTAATGGAGCATGATGTACTGGGTGGGTTAGAGCAAGCCTTGGCCTACAAGCGAAACTAGAAACCAGCATGGAGCACAGGTCATGCTGAGCTAGGCTGTTACACCTACTGGTCTGCGTGAGTCGGGGACATTAAGCCACAATGTCTAAGGCAGAGGCCGGGATAGGTGACAGGTTGAGCTTAGCTGAGTCAGAGCAACCACCAATCACAGCATGTGTGTGATCTATGGCTGGGAACAGGCCCGGAGGAGGGCCAAGGGGACAACCCTAGCTGGATGGAGGTTCCCACCAAAGGGCGCGAGGGCTGGAATGGGGGCTGCATTCTAATCAGGATACAGTTGTAGTCTCCCTTGGCACAAGTGTGGACAGGGACTGGACACACCAGGCCGGGCCAGACCCCAACACTGTCTGGTGTTCTGGAGGACCAGGTTAGATGTGGGACAGACTAGGCTATGTCTCAACCCCTACTGAGCTATATGTGAGCCGTAAGTGGGTATGGATGAGCCATGGCTGGGCTGAAACATCCAACAGCAAGAACTAGATTGGGTTGAAGGCCAGTCAGGAAAAGCCACTGCTCCTGCTAGGACAGGAGGTGAACTGAGTAAGTCTGGCTCATGGAACTCCTGGTATGCACAAAATCTGGCATTGGGAGAGGTTCTGATGGAGGAGCCTGGGCAACTCCTCTGGCAGGACACAGACCCTGCAGGTAAAAGCAAGAAGCATGACAGGAATCAGCTCAGAACAGGCCATGGAAAGTAACCCACTGGCTTGCATTTGGCATGGGCCGGGGGCAGACCAGGCTGAATCAGTTCACTTCATCCACTGGCAAATCCAAGCACCAGAACAGAGTGTGGGTTGGGCCAGGTTCTGTCATGACAAAAATCAGTTCACAATACGGAATGCCAAGGTGAGGTTGCCTGTGCCGAATCTGACCATAGCACACAATCAGCACACGTGAGAACCAGGAAGGTAGGGGTTAGAGCCAGCAAGGGGGAAAAAAGGAGGGTACCCTTGCCACACAGCTACTCCCACTGGAAAGCATGGGCTGGGATGGGGGCAGACCAGACTAAGCAGGGCTACAGCACCTGTTTGCCTCATGTGGACCAGTTTAGGAAAAAGGCTGAGGTGATTATTCCTACTGCAAGGATAAATTAGAGTGGGTGAGGGTTGTTTGGGCTTAGCTGTAGCATCAGCTGGCAGAAGCTGGCACTGGAGGCTAATTTTGTCAAATCAAATGCCAGAACCACCTGAAGAGTGCATAATCTGGGAGTGGGAGAGACCTGGGAGGGAAATAGTGGCTCCTCCCTCTTGGGTTACCACTCCCACGGGAGGGCACGAAAACTAGGACAGGGGCTGGGGTGGTTAGACAGAGAGACATCCAACAACATCCACGAGGACTTGATTGTTGAGCTGATTGGATGGAAATAAGCTTCAATACACATTGACATGTATGAGAGCAGAATGCGATGTGGGACAGACTGGACTAGCCAGTTACACATACTGGCAAACCAGGGTAGGGGCCGGGCCTGGGGGAGATATTGTGGGTCGCTCTGACTAGGCTGCAGCTACCTCTGGTTTATGTGAGGGTCGAGTGTGTACTGGGTGTAACCAGGCTGGGCTGCAACACCCATTGGTTCCAGTGGAAGTTGGGTCTGGAAACAGAATCAACACAGCAATTGCAACCACCAGTTGATCGGGGCGATGGACTGTGCCAGACTCTTTGCTTGCTAGAACACACAAGAATCTGGTCTGGGAACACCTCAAAATTTCTTTGGGGATCTCCCCAATTGAAATGCCGGACTCAGAACCCAAACCAAGAAAAGACAGAAGACAGAACAAGTCAATCAACCACCTCAGCTACATGTTGGCAGTGAGAAACTGGACAAACGGAGACTCTATGATGGACTATGTCAATCAGTGGATTCTTCAACGACCTCAGCATGCTTTGAGTGGTGAGATTGGCAGCGATTCATAAATGGTGAACTATCAAAACCACTTGAGCAAGTATCTCAGAGCATGCCCCACATACGGGACCTGGGGTGGGTGGGAGACTGGGTGGGGCTTCTTTCTCAAAATCCCCCTTTACCTCAGATACATGAAGGAAACAATACGAAAATAATAGTCTTATCCACTTCCCCATAGCCCTTGAACCTTCTTACCCTAATTAACTATGTAAAGCTTGTCCAAAATATAATAAAAAACAAACAAACAAAAAAGGTCTGTTTATTTTAAAGAAAGAGTTACAGAGAGACAGAAATTTTCTATGCATCAGTGTACTCCTTGCATGGCTGCAACAGCCAGAACTAGATTAAGTGGAAGCTAGGTGCTGCAGCCACTGCAGCAACAATGATACATATATATTTTTTCTTCAATTGCTTACTGCAAACATCTTCAATGCTTTCCTTACTTAATTATTTTGTAGTGTTTCAAGCAAGACACCTAGATATAGCATTCACTGTCTTACTATTGTGCTGAAGAGCTACTGTGTGTAGCGTCTGCAGGTGGCTTCCACAGAGGCTGTGGAATTCTCTCCTAATACCATGAAGTGAAGAATTATGTTGTCTTTTACAGAATCTACTACTACTAAACACAATTATGTCTGGAATTTTCTAAAACAACTCTGCGTCTGTGTAGAAATGTCAAGCCCAACTTAACCCACTGTCAACACAACTATCGGTCAACACAACTATCGGTTCGTAAGCTCTTATTTCAGAATAGTTTTAAATTAAAAAAGCAAAAACAGAAATTGTGAGACACATCCAGCTTCCACTATCCTTGGTGTTTATTATTAGTAAGAAAGGTGATATAGGGACTCTGACCTTTCCTTTTTGAAAAACAAAAACTGTGCTTTGTAAACTCTCTCACATGTCACATGACTGCCAGCGTAGCTAGGTATGAAAACACAAGAGACAGTGTATTTTAATCCAGCATAATTTTGTCCAGTCCCTTTGTTGGACTGCCATATGTAGGAATCAGAGATACTTTTAAATGCCTCCACAATGCTCAGGCCATCACTCTCCCAGCACCGCAACAAAATATTACTGGTCCAGGACATCCATAGTGTGGAGGTGGAGAAACTCGGTAACTACACACATTCCAAGCTCTCCTGGAGGTTTCCCCAGGGCCAGGTCTTCACTACTATTGTTAGTTTCAGAGTTTTATCATTCCCTCAATTCAAGGAACATCTTAATGAGCCCTGCTCCCTAGGATTCAACCACTGAGATTTGTATTAGCACTAAAAGTTGAGTACAGAAACATACATATATTTTACTATGATTTATTTTTCTCTTCGTCTTTCAAATGGATAAAAAATAAACAAGCAAATATTTTAAAACTTCTGGTAAATAGTTATTGAGAAAAATAAGGAGTTTTTTCTAAAGAAACTAGCAGATATCTTATGACTAAATATGAATTTCAGAGTGAATTTTATAGCTTAGTATATTTTGCATTCATTGCAAGTCAAGAAATAGATAATAAAGTAATTTCTATGTGTTTGCCTGCTCATCTGCAAGGAATTGCAGCACAACTTGACACACATGATTTGTAGATATATTAATTTCTGGGGAATTCTTGGAAAGGACTGTTTGAATTTTGTTTAGGAAATATAAAAATGTGATATTTTTACTGCTCTTCCAGCAAAATAAAAATCAATTTTCAATTATAGAATAAGCAAAAAGGAATAACTCAGGAGCAAGCAGACACACAGTATGCTCGTGTGGTTGAAGGAATGCTTCTGCATACCTAAATCAGGCAGCTCAAAGCTGAACTGCACATTGGAAAGACCAAGAGGCACTCCCCAGAGTTACGTCTGTACTTGGAAAACACTTGGTTGTACTTTCCAATCTCAGAGCCACAGATAACATGAAAGGCTTCTGTGGAGTGTTTATAACAGCCACCCCCGCTTAGGAGCCAGTGGATATGCAATATGTAATACAAGAGGAACTCAGATGTCTTTGCCCCTTGGTTTTACATGCAACCGGTTGGAGGATCCTGTGTTCTGAAGCTTGGATGACTCCTTCCATCTTATTTATGTGTATAATATTGGAAAATCTATCCAATTAATTTTATTTTGAGTTTCAAGGGTTTTGAATTTGCCTATAATACAATAAGGGACACTTCAAAAAATTAATGGAAATATATGTAATGACAAGAGCATGGCTTTCCAAAAAGTTTTGCAAATAAAATTATTGTTTAACTCCCACAAAATTTTTTAAAAGTTCACTTGGTACATATTTGAAAAAAAAAAAAACAGAGAAAATGGTTGGAGAGAGACACAGAGAGAAAATTTCTCATCTTCTGGTTGACTTACCAATACTGTCAATTGCTGACAGTTTCTGGGAACCAACAATTAAATGTCCCTCATGGGTGGCAGGAACCCAATTCTCTGAATACTAACCTTTGCCTTTCAGGAACTGCATTGCCAAGTGCTGGAATGAGAAGTTGGATCCAGAAATTGCAAGGAACAAGAATGTGAAATGTGGGCATCGTAACTGGTGTCAATCACCAGGCCACATGGCTGATCACCTGGAGATTTTTGGACAAACTTTGCACTCTATTTTTATAGGTCCTTCATTAAAACAACAACAACCAAAAAAAAATCAGTAAGATCTTAAGTTCCCTGGATTTAAAATTTATTTCCATTTAACTTTTCAGTGATTTTCAAGAAAAAAAAATGAAAAATGTTACTAGAGGGGCTGCCTCCATGGCATAACAGGCTAAGCTTCCTTCCACCTGTGGCACCGGGCATTCCAAAAGGGCAGCACCAGGTTCTCCAAGTCACATTCAGCTTCCTGTTTATGACCTGGGAAAACAGTTGAGGATGACACGAAGTCTTGGGCATTGCAGCCATGTGGGAGCCCCGGCAGAAGCTCCTGGCTTTGGATAGACTCAGCTCTAGTCATTGCAGCTATTTGGGGAGTGAACAAGCCAACAGAAGCTCTCTTTATCTGCTTCTCCTTTAAGTCTGTCTTTTAAATAAAGATAAATAAATCTTTTTTGGGGCCCAGCGCGGTGGCCTAGTGGCTACAATCCTCACCTTGAACATGTCAGTATCCCATACGGGCGCTGATTCTAATCCTGGCAGCCCGCTTCCCATCCAGCTCCCTGCTTCTGGCCTGGGAAAGCAGTCGAGGACAGCTCAATGCCTTGGGACTCTGCACCTGTGTGGGAGGCCTGGAAGAGGTTCTTGGCTCCTGGTTTCGGATTGGTGCAGCACTGGTCATTGGGGTCACTTGGGGAGTGAATTATCAGATGGAAGATCTTCCTCTCTGTTTCTCCTTCTCTCTGTAAATCTTAACAAAAATCTTTTTAAAGTGCTATAACAATGCATGACTTTATCATTTATGATGATAAAGAGTAAAACAAATTCTAGGGCTCCTCTCCCCAAATACATTTCTACATAAATACCTTTCAACTTCAAATATCTTGAACTAAACCTAACCAAAGATGTGAAAGACCTCTACAAAAATTCTAAAACTTTACAGAGTTAGGAGACGTTGAAACGTGCAGAGATGTGCCATGCCCATGGATCAGGAAAATCAGCATCATGAAAATGTTCATATTACTGAAAGGAATCTAGACACTCAATGTAAAGGCAGCCCAAATCCCAACCTTCTTCTCAGAAATAGAAAAATCCATCCGGTAACATGCGGCCATGAATTTTCAAAGCTGTCTTAAACAATAAAAACAAAGTTAGAAGTATCACAGTTCCAGAGATCAGGCTGTAACGCAGGACGGTAGTAATAAAGTAGTCTGGTAGTGGTAGAAAAACAAACATGATCAAAGAAAAAGAATAGAAACCTCAAAAGTAAGCCCACATGTTACAGCCAACTAATCTTCAGCAAGAGAACGGAAAATAATTCAGGGAGAAAGGTTAGTCTCTTCAAAACACGCTGTCGAGAAAACTGATGATCGCCTTTCAAAAGTAGGAAACGACATGACCCTTTCACACAAAACACCTCTCAGTGGATCAAAGGCCTGAATTAATACCCGGAAACCGTCAACTTAGGAGAGGAAAGCATAGGGAATGCTCTACAAGACATAGGCATAGGCAAGACTTCTTAAAAAGACACAAAAAGTACAGGTAGTTAAAACAAAAGTAAACAATTGGGAGTACTTCAAACTAAGAAGCTGCTGTAGCACAAAGGAAATGACCAACAAAGAGGCAACCGACAGAATGGGAGAGAATCTTTGCCAACTACACAACAGATACAGGCACTAAAATCCTGAGTTTACAAAAAGCTTCAGACACTCAGTGACAGCACAGAGAGTGCTCAGACAAGTGACAATTGATTTATTCTTTGACCCAACTTTCCCACTCTGAGCAAGATGTCTAAATGAGGTATGAGGAAGCATATGAGAAAGCAAGCTGCAGCCCTACAATTTTAGCTTCAACCTTTATTAGTAGAAAGCCAGCTAGTGAAAGTATGAAAAAAGATAGCAAATATATGCTTATATATATTACATATATTTATGACTGCTATTACAGTGGCAGCTGATTGCAATGGGAATCATGAAGTTATTTTTGTAGCTTTCTGAATGTTTGAAAGTAGAAACAGGGTTCCTTCTAAATTGGTATAAGGCATGAGGTACAATGTTCAAGAGGTTTTAAATATATCCCTTCACACAGTGAGGAAACACACACAAATCAGAGCTTACTGAGCAATATCAAAGCTGTTGGTAGAAGAAAGAAAGAAAGAAAGAAAGAAAGAAAGAAAGAAAGAAAGAAAGAAAGAAAGAAAGAAAGAAAGAAAGAAAGAAAGAAAGAAAGAAAGAAAGAAAGAAAGAAAGAAGGAAGGAAGGAAGGAAGGAAGGAAGGAAGGAAGGAAGGAAAGAAAGAAAGAAAGAAAGAAAGAAAGAAAGAAAGAAAGAAAGAAAGAAAGAAAGAAAGAAAGAAAGAAAGAAAGAAAGAAGGAAAGAAAGAAAGAAAAGAAAGAAAAGAAAGAAACAAGGAAGGAAGGAAGGAAATAAGAAGAAAAAAGAGAGAAAGAGAAAGGAAGGAAGGAAGGGAGGGAGGAAGAAAGAAAAGTAAGAGATTTTCCCATGATGTTCTTGCATACTTGCTGATGAGGTTCAGCAACATCCCTGGTCGTCCCAGGATGCGATCATCTTAGTTGACTTTGTAAGTCCATCAGGCATGTTTCTTTTCCTGGCCAGATGAATCTCTGCCACCTGCTTAAAAGAATTCTGGTTCATAAAATGATTCAATCCCTCACCCTTGTCATCACAGGAATAAGACTGTCAAACATCCTCAAAATAATAAAATCTTCCAAAAGAATTCATTTTGTCAAAAGTAGACAGAGTAGCTAACAGTTATAGTTTTAAGTAAATGGTATACAAAAAATGCAAAATAAATGTGGCTATTTTTCAGAAAAAAAAAAGGTTTCAGAAAAAAAGAAGTAGACACTTAATGAGCTGCAAAATTCATTCCCCTTAGCCTTTTAAAAGTGCTGAGATCACATAAATTTGTTTGTCACAGCATTTACACCAATTTGGCAAAGGTAGAAATGTGGAAAGCATCTTAAATTCCCTCCTTGATGTAACTGCAGCAGAATTATTTGAGAAGTGTTATTCCACTGATTATGGAACTTGCATTACTTTTCTAAGAGTATAAAATGTTGAAATCTATAAAATGTTGCACAAAGTCATCTCCATGTCCTTTCCCATAAGTCACATTTAATTTAATTATCAAACATCGGGGTAGAACATTAGTGGAATGGATTGCAAATGAATACCAGAAAGTAAAAAAATTAAAAAAAAAAAGACAAAATGAAACAGAAATAACTTGAGACTGCCAATGGCAGAAGCTAACTGAAGTAAAACATGGCCCGAATCAACAGATTTCCTCATGGCAAATTATCAAACTTTCCTGTCTCAACATCACTGTTTGCTAAACAGGGTACATAAAGTGACCGCATTAAAAAAAATTGCAATAATGCACCCAACATCATAGAGTCATTGTAAGTATTAAGCAAATACATATGCATACGCAAAGCTCTTGGGACATTGTCTTATATTCATTACTTTCTCACATTCATATTTTTCAGAGAGTTATATTGTACTCTGCTGCTTTTCAAATGTTTGATAATTAAATAGCTTTAAGAAACGCAAGTTTGCACAGTGATTTAAATAATTGGATTTCAGATATTCAAGTCTGATCTCATGTTATTGCATCTTATATGTGGCACGTAGTATTTGGTGAAGATTGGCTATGAGAAATTTCACGATATGTATTTCTTTGTACCAAAGTAAAGTGTACAATGGACATTTATGTGATGAAATCGCTTCATTAAATAGCTAATTAAATATATTTTTGCCTAGATAAAGCCACATAAAATGAAGCAAACAAAATATATACACATTTGAGTTTTTGAATTTTGTGTTTTGCCTCACATTCATTTTTCTAAGCAAATAAATGAATTAGTACCCCCATTAGTGTTGGTGTGTTTGTGATAAATACTCTGCTTTTATTCATCACCAGTTATTTTCTGCAACCACTTTAAAGATCATATCCCATTAGTCTTAAGCTTTAATTATTTCTGTTTCAAAAATTAGTTTGTCATTCCAATCGTTCATGCTTTGCAGATAATGGATTTTGTTCTGCTGCCTCATTTTGCTTTGGATTTTTAGTGTTGCAGCCTTTTCCAGTATGTCACAAAGTGGCTTACTTTATGTTTATTCTATCTGGTGTTTCTAGAAGCGCTCACATTCGCAGTTAACATCTTAGCTTTGGAAAATCTTTGAGACTTCTAATATTTCCTCTGTCCTTTCTTCTCCTTCTAACTTACATTTTACCAGGAGGCATTCACAATATTTTTAGAATAATAAAATCCAAAGATTAATTTATTTTGTGTGGAAAAGTATAAATTGCCTGCATAGTCCTTTTTGTCATAATCAGTTTTTCCATGAATTTCAAAAAACGCCCTTGCGTGTATGGAGTTCAAAATTTCAGCATCAAAAAGAACTTATTTGGAGACTGCATTTTCCCATGAACTGTTGGCATAGCCTTGCCTGTTAGACTCCTTCAGTTTGTCTCACATAACATTTGTCTTCTCTCCCAGCGCTACTTATCTATCTGTATATTGATTTTTTTCTGGCCTGATTCTACACTTTCAAGAATTTTTCTCTCATCAATCAACTCCTTGATTTTTGATTAAATTATCAGATAGTAAGTTTTTAATTTAAGATATTTTATTTTTAAGTACTAAACTTTTCGCTCTGTTAAGTTTTATAGTTTTCATTATCTGGTGGAGTTTTCTTTTCTTCATTTTTTGACTATGTTTTGACAGTTGTTTTAGAGCTTTTCATCCTTTCCAACATGCAGAACATCTACCCATACATATGTTTGACCTATCAGTTTGGTTTTGGTTCACCTGACTGGGTGATATTGTTCTATTTCCAACAGAAATTAATATTGCTTTCTTACATATGGTTATTCATTAGATATTAAACAGCACTGACGCCATGCTTTAATTTTTTTTTAAGATTTTTTTTTTTTTTGTATTGGAAAGACAGATATACAGAGAGCAGGAGAGACAGAGAGGAAGATCTTCTGTCTGATGGGTCACTCCCCAAGCGGCCACAACCGCTGGAGCTGAGCCAATCCGAAGCCAGGAGCCAGGAGGTCCTCCGGGTCTCCCACGCGGGTGCAGGGTCCCAAGGCTTTGAGCTGTTCTCGACTGCTTTCCCAGACCACAAGCAGGGAGCTGGATGGGAAGCGGGGCTGCAGGGATTAGAATTGGCGCCAATATGGGATCCCGGCTCCTGCAAGGCAAGGACTTTAGTTACTAGGCCACATCTCCTGGGCCCAGCCATGATTCTTTTGGTACATGTTAGCAAGCTTCTGGAGTTGAATGACATATTATATCTTAAACAGAGATATTTTGATGTGAATATGAGCCTGTTAGCCAGCAGGATTAAAGACTCATCTGCTTGAGCACTTCTGCAGTCATAAAATAGTAATGGATGAACTTTCTAACGAGATACTCCGAGGCTTCCTCTGAGAGAGCACAGGGGACATCAGGCCCCTTATTGTTTTCATAGGAGTGAAGTCAAACAAACTGAAGTCTAGAATCATTGTAAAGAAATGATCTCAAGGGGTCAGAGCTGTAGCACAGCGGGTTAAGCAACCACAATTTTGGTATCCTACATGGACACCACTTCAAATCATTGCTGCTTTACTCTAATCTAGCTCCATGCTGATCCAGTTGGGAAAGCAGCAGAAGACGGTCCAAGTAGGTAAACTCCTCCATTCCTTTTGGGAACCAGATAAAGTCATTGGCTTCAGTCTGGCACATACCTGGCTGATGCCTACCATATATGGATTGTGAATTGAAGATCCATTCTCTATCCCTCTCTTCCATTCCTCCTCACTCTCCCTCTGCAACTTGGTCTTTCATAAAAACAAATAAGCTTAAAATATCTTTAAAAGGTGACCTAAGTATGCATATTAGACTATAGACTGTCTTACTATTCAGAATATGCTCAGGCCCAAATAAGAGGATAAGACTACCATAGATAATTTGTTTGCACAAATTGTAGAAGAAAAAAGCATATGACACTACAGGAAGTGCAGAAAGATGTGTATGAGTTGTTAAGGGGTCAAAAACAGTGAGAAGAAATGTAGGAACAGGTTTTTATAGTGATTTCTGCAGGAAATATTTGGAAAGGAAGGCTAACAGGGTGAGGCTTGGTTAGATAATTTACAGACTTTTGAATGCAGTGACTGTCCCTAACTTGTTTGGTATTGAATTCTGAAAAAAAATAGCATAGTCTAATTGTGATCTATCTATCTATCTATCTATCTATCTATCTATCTATCTATCTATCTATCTATCTTAGCTATTTCAGCTTTCCAATTGACACCAACCTTGACATCTGAAAGGTAAGCAATCAGTTCTATAGTCCTATTCTCCAGCTATCCTTCAAGGCCAGGGTTTGCTTTGCAGTGCATATTTGCTCCCAATCAAGGGCCTATTTTTTATTCTGTTTGCATTGCCAATTACAGCATCATGGCTTTCCAGCTATACATCCATGAATTCAGAGTGCAGTTGCAGATCCCTAATATTCACATAAGTATAGTATGATTGTGTCTGTGTGAGAAAAACATGAGGAGAAAAAAGTATCTTTAAAGCCTAGCAGTGACTAAGCAGAAGAGAAGAAAAAAAATCTAAAACCTCATTGGTCAGTGAATTAGGTGAGTCTTCATTGTAAAATGTGGTGGAGTAGTGTTGATCATCTCACGATTATATTCTCTGGTTTACTTGCAAGATTCAATAAGAGAAAATTTTCCCTATGGCAAGGACATCAAGCAAAACATATCATGGTTAACATTGTATCATACAAAAGTGATATGAAGTAAGGATGTGTAAGCCAACAGTTCAAGAATCAAAACCATAGATGACTAAATAGGGAGCTGCCAGGAACCTCATTTGCAGATGGAAAACAAGAAAATATGACCTAAATCAGAGAACAGTGTTGCATGGATCTTTTTGTGTCACACAAATTCTTACCATAAGTATACAAGATGGAGAGGGGTCTGAAAAACCAGGATAATGATATAGCTTTTCCCATGTAGTATATATGCTCTCTGTTGTGACACACCTCCCTGTTGCCACAGTGGGCCAGTTAATGGGCCAGCTGTGATGACAGAGCACAGGCTGTCTCACTAAGGATGAGCTTGCTGAAGATGACTCAGCTCCTGCTCAAGGTCAATATCCAAGTTGTCAGCATGAGAAACCAACGGTGTGTCCTTGTTAGAGTCGTTCCTCAAAACAGCAAAAGAATTGACTGATTAAGACAGTTTCTGTTTTGGAGGAATTAGAGCCTTGCCTTTAGAAGCTTCAATGTGTAGCATGCATGGTGGTTTATCATGTCTTACTGCTGTGTTTTGGCCAGAATGATTTTCTCTGGGGGTATATATCATTTTATTGATCAGGGTGAATGAAGTGTGACATGAAAGCAAACACTGTTGCTGTGCTTATATCAGAAATATCACACCATCAATTCTGTTAGAACATATCAATACATATTAAATTCTCAAAGAGTCAGCCAAGAGGGGCTGTCACTGTGGCATAGTGGGTTAAGCTGTAGTACTGGCATCCCAAATGGATGCTAGTCGAAGTCCTGGATGGTCTACCTCTAATCCAGCTCCCTGCTGATGTACCCAGGAAAATAGCAGAGGGTGCCTCAAGTACTTGGGCCCTTGCTACCATGGAGGAGATCCCAAAGAAGCTCGAGACTCCTGGTTTTTGCTTTGTTGTAGCCATGGTCACTGCGACCATTTAGAGAGGAAAGCAAAAGATGAAAGATTCTCTGTCTGCTTCTCCCTGTAATTCTGTCATTGAAATAAATACATAAATAAATCTTTTAAAAATAAATTATCCTGCAAAATCTGTAAGTAAACAAGCAAAATATAACCTTACAAAATAAAGCCGACTAGAAAATAACACACCAGTAATGAGCCATTATTCCAAAAGATGTGACATGCACCAAGAGTTGCTAACTGATCTGTGTCTGGCAGGTAGCTTTCCAAAAAGTCACATTTATCACAAACATCTCTGGTGATTTATTTAGGGATTTTATGTATCTGTCCCCACAGTATAGAAATATTTTAGATACTAGCTCTTGATCTATTGAGAAAGATTAAAGAGCAAAGGGACCTAGTGCACGTACCAGGGCATTTGAAGTTGCAGGGGCTTCAACTGGGCTTTCTTAAACCCATGAGTTATTTTTCTGGAGGCAGTCATTTACTTAGTGGTTTTGAGGGTATAAAGTTGCTGCTTTAAAATAGGGAAGGCTAAGAACTTTGGTAAAACAGTAAATTCAGTGGAGTGGATCTTGCTAGTTCCATGATCAATAAAATTATAAGTGAAAACTGAAATAATGATAGCATAGTATCCAAGCTTGTGAACCATTCCAGTGGGAAAATTAGAATACTTTACAAGTCAAAGAATCTGGATGAACTGTATGCTGGCCAAGATTGAAGGAGATATGGAATGAGTGACAGAAAAAGGAGAAAGATCATCAGTTACTATTCTGTTTGGGGGCCATTAAAGCAGAGGTGGGGATCTCTGCATCCAAACCTTATGTTTTAATTGATGCTACTTATAAAGCCAGAAGAAAAATAAACACAATCAAACTGGATGTGAGTGTTCTGAAGGACAGTCTTTTATCTTTAATTAAATTGCTTTGCTGGGAGTAATATTAGTACCAATAAAATACCGATAATTATTGCTAGGGGAAGCACATCAGAGTCCAGAGAACCACAGAGCTGAATAGTCAGAAATCGGAAGGATTTTGCTTTAATCCACCAACTCTTTTTTTATTTGTGGATTTCTCTTTGGACTAGCTTTCTCATGCTTCCAGATTCCGTGTATAGTGTGTATTTACAACCCTTGGGAAATACCAAGAAGCATGAAACCATTAGCATACACAAAATATGTCAAAGTTTGAATGGGTCCAGGTATGTTCATTATAGGAAACTGAGGAAGGCAAAGAAAAAAATGACACAAGAACTATCTTCACACGAGAAGCAAAAGGTGGAATAGGATAAGGACACGTTTAAACAGACAGAGAAACATTTAATCAGGATGAAGCAGGGAGGACACATTCCAGGAAATAGGAGAGGACAGAAGAACAGCAGAGGGGTACCTGGAGACTGACAGACACAGGAAACCAGCGAAAAACAATGGTGTGGTGTTGCAGTGACTGATACTTCAATGGCATTCAGCTAATGGCGATCTGAACTCCACCAGCAACCAGGTGGGAAGGGACTTTCACTGGGAGCTTGGGGGGTGAACCCAGACAAATAACTGTCCGTCCTTCTGGTCTGTTTGATTTGACCAGGAGCAGAGATAGAGCAGCAGATGCCAGATGGACAATGTGAGAACAAGGTGGATCTCACAGCCCAGTCAGCCCCCCAGAGCCAAATTGGGAGCCAATTTGCTTAAGGAGGCAAAGACAAGGGAAAGGACTCAGCATATGCAGAGCTTGGAGTGAAATCATTTCCGACACAGTGAACTGCAGCAATGTGGCATTCTACATGTTCCACCCAAGACAGGCCTGGGTAGCCCTCGGATCTGATGGCCAGTAGATCAAGAACTGTACTGGTGGTACATCAGGAGCCATTTTGTATACTGTGGCAATAGCTTTGGGACTGCAGGGGCCAACAGTGAACTGCTCATGTGCTGAGTTCATGAGAACTCACTAAGTTCAGTGGATTACACTGGTCTCACAGGAAAATAATACTGACTCTGGTATCATATGGGTCAAAATAGGTTCAAGTGGCACCAAGAACTAACGTTCAACAGGTTCCAGCAAGATCAGCACCACCAACAACCTAGCTATATAGGACATCTGGTGTCTCTCTAATCCTGGGACCTGCTCCAACCAGAAATGGGAGAAAGGTTGCAGAGACAACAGTGCAACCTCAGCATGGTATCACAGGAGGTAGAGAGTGGTGAGCCAGGAGCTGGGGCTACGGAGACCATGGTGGAAATCTAACAGAAGAACCCAGACCTGGGACTTGCTAGGGGTTGTGGCACAATTGGCTGCAAGCAAATACCTGAGTACCAACAACAATAAGTAAAATCGAATTGTAGACCTGTGGGTGACACAACTTAGAAACCTGCCCCAAGGAGAAGACTCTGCTAACCAGAAGTACAATGACCAAGAATAAGAGACAAAGGTGCAATGAATATTACTGAAAATTCCCCTGCAAAGGAGCAAAACCTTATGCCAACCTCAGAGTTAACTGAGGAAAACATTGAGCAAATGGGGGACACAGAATTCAGAAAACTAATTTTAAAGCTTCTGATCAACAATAAGAAGCACATACAAGATTTCAAAGAATTTAAGGAAGCAATAGAGCAAATCAAGTCTGGTATATCAGAAATTAAGAACACAGTAGAGCAAATTAAAAGTACCGTGGAGAGTCTCCAAAATAGAATGAAGCAAGCAGAAGAAAGAATCTCATAATTGGAAGATATTTCCTCTCACCAGGGGGAAACAAACAAAAAGCTGGAAGCAGAGCTGGATCAGTCCAAAAAAAAGTATTCAAGAATTGAAAGACACTATTAAGAGGCCAAATATAAGAGTTATGGGAGTCCCAGAAGGTTCAGAAACAGAAACTGGTTTTACAGATATATTCAATCAACTAATAAGGGAGAATTTCCCTAATCTGGAGAAAGAATTGGGAAACAACATTCAGGAGGGACACCGAACTTCCAGTAGGCTTGATCAAAAATGATCTTCACCACGACACATGATTATCAAGCTCTCTTCAATCGAACATAAGGAAAAGATCCTTAAATGTGCACATGAGAAAAATCAGTTGACATATAAAGGAATGCTAATTAAACTCACAGGAGATCTCTCACAGGAATCTCTACAGACAAGAAGAGAATGGAGTGACATATTTCAGATCCTAAAAGCAAAAAATTGTTGGCCCAGGATAACATATTCAGCAAAGCTTTCTTTTGTCTTTGAAAATGAAATAAAATTCTTCCACAGTAAAGAAAAGTTAAAAGAATTTGCCTCCTCCAAACCTGCCCTACAAATGATACTTAAAGATGTTCTCTTGACAGAGAAGAGGAATAGCACCAAACAAAACCAAAGGCAGGGCCCGGCGCGGTGGCGCAAGTGGTTAAGTCCTCGCCTTGCACGCCCCGGATCCCATATGGGCGCCGGTTCTAATCCCGGCAGCCCCGCTTCCCTTCCAGCTCCCTGCCTGTGGCCTGGGAGAGCAGTGCTGGACGGCCCAAAGCTTTGGGACCCTGCACCCACGTGGGAGACCCGGAAGAGGCTCCTGGCTTTGGATCGGCATAGTATCGGCCCGTTGCGCTTACTTGGGGAGTGAATCATCGGACGGAAGATCTTCCTCTCTGTCTCTCCTCTGTGTATATCCGCCTTTCCAATGAAAAAATAATAAAAATAAATCTTAAAAAAAAAAAAGAAAAAACCAAAGGCAAATATGAAGAGCATCCCAGTAAAATGACAACAGAAGGCTAAACCAATGAACAACCCATTCCTAAAATGACAGGACCAAATTGCCATCCACACACATTAACCCTGAATACAAATGATTAAGCTTAATCAAACACCATAGATTAGTAGACTGGATTTAAAAACAAAACCCATCTATTTGTTATCTAGAAGAGACCCATTTCACCAACAAAAAACAGTGGAAACTATATGTCACAGATTTTGATGTTTTTGTTTTTGTTAGTTTCATCTTTTCAAAACAGTTTCTTCTGATTAAATTATTCAATGACTCATAGATCATACAGTAGCATCATTTTCTTCAAGAAGGTTCATGATTTTTTTTTTTCATCCCTTCAGCCACACATTAGTCGTTCAATAGCATGTTATCTAACTTCATGGTGTTGTTAATTTCTTTTTTCTTCCTGTTGTTGATTTTGTTTGTGGTTTTTCATTTAAGGAGATGTATAGTAACTATGTAATGGACACTATCATATCTAACAGCATGTCATTTAACTTCACGGCATTGTAAATTTCTATTTTTCTTTCTATTGTTGATTTTGTACTGTGACTTTTCATTTGAGGGGATGTATAGTAACTGTGAAATGGAGACTAGCGTATCCAAATGTTAGGATACAATAGTATGTATTTCTACTTCCAGGCAAAGATGGACTTACAATGAAACTGTTCACTAAATCTTGACAATAGGCTGCTGGACTCTCTGCCATTGTCCATGCCCGCAATGATGGACATATGACTGTGTAAGAAAAACTATACTTTAGTAATGATATAGAGGAACTAGGTGGGGTGGGATTGGGGAGATGATAAGGGAAATCCCAGGAGCCTATGGAACTGTATCATAAAATGATAATAATAATAAAAATAATAATACATTTAAAAAAAGAAATATCGTCACAGGTTTCTTGTTTTTGTAGCATTTTCACTATTAATTAATTAGTTAATAAATTAATTTAAATGGTACAGTTCCTTAGGTTCAGGGATTTGCCCTTCTTTCTCTCCCCTTCTCCTTCCCGCACTGTCTTCCCCTCTGTTATGGCAGTGGTACAGTCATTCAACAACAGTCACAAGGCCATCACTCATCTGTCTACATGCGTCCTGACACTGCAGGCATAGGCAATGGCAGAGTCCAGCATCTTATTGTCAAGATCATTGCATTTATAACTTTCACTGCAGTCTTACAGAAAAATTTTGTAGATTGCTTTGTTCATTTCATTTGTTCAGATTTAACTTAAATTGACCTGAACTAGATTAGTCTTAAGTTTAACTTAATTAGTGATATAAAAAATTGAATAAAATTGTATATTTTAGCAATATCTTTATCATGAAGCTTCACTTCACCTCATATTGAGGCTTAATTAGATGGTAATCAAGAGTTACTAATTAATATTTTCTAAAAATATAACACACTATTCCAGTAATGAACAAACAGACTACTGAATTTATCGATTGTACCATTTCATCAAATAATTTAATTCTGGAAATTATAAAATTTACATAGATTTTGTGTTAGGAACATAGAGCTAGTTTGGGTATATCGAAGATAGAAACAAATCTTTAATGAAAGCAAGTTGTACTTAAGTAATTTGGACAGACTTTTGCATACAGGTTGCTTCATTACACGCGGGAGGCCTACATTTCCTATCCAACTTCTTTGAAGTTCAAATCCTGTTTCATATTCCAGCCTCTTGTTAATGCAGACCTTTGGAGACAGCAAATTACTCAATTGCTAGGCAAAACACACACAAATTTTTGCTTTTGCAAGTGCAGAGTATATCTATTATTCCCTATTCCTCTTACTATTTCTTAGTAAGTGCACCTAAAATCTCTTTAGTTATAAATATAGCAGATATAAGAAAACTAAAAGTAGGCTGAAGAAGGTAGGTTGTTATAGATCTCAGGACCTAAGGCACAATACAAAGTGGGATTCCTAGGTTTTCTCTTATTCATATATTCCAAATTTAGGGATGGAGAAACAGGGAATGCACATATAGAAACAGAGATAAGACAAAAAAAAAAAACTTGCTGTTTTTATCCAAAGGATGAAAAAGAACAAGGAAAAATATTTTAAAACAGATATCTATCATAAAATGCTGCCCACTTGTATTATTTAAAAATAGCATGATAAAACTACTGATTTTGGAAAACCAAAAAAAAAAAAAAAAAAGTAATCATATTCATATGGCAAACAAGCTCTGAATTCCTCCTGAGTATTTTAAAATGCACTGATGGCTGAAGCAACAATCATAATTGAATCCGATGAAAGTTTGAAATGTGTATGGAAGAAACATCTAAGATAATTGAATGTTCAATGGGATAGAGGAAAATGACAAATGAAGCATGAATTCTTAATTTCATTTTAACTGATGAAATAACATTTGCAGACAAATCATGTATACACACAGTGCAGTAGCTAGAGCAATCAGTAAATAAGTAATATAAAAAATGCATTCAAAAATACTATCACTAAATCAAACTGGAATTATTAAAGATGTTTAAATAATACTCAACACAGGAAAAAGATTGGAATAAGAATCAGAGAGAACAAACATAAAACAGAAAGTAAATCATAACTTAAGCTCTAACATATCTATGTTTAAAATTTTAAAACAACCTCAAACTTCACATAAAAATTAAATATGAATCACAGGCTTAAACATAAGATGCAAAAGTGTGAAACTTTTTATGAAAAATTCCACATGAATTTTCAGGATCAAAGGCAAACAGATTTAGATTTAACAACAAAAGTATGATTAGGGAAAATTGACAAAAAAAAAAAAACACCTTTACTTTGTGAATGAGACTGCTAAGGCGGTAAAAATACAAGACAGAAATTGAATGGTGTGTATGTAAATTATAGACTCAACAAAGCATTAATATCTAGGACATATAAGGATTTCTTAAGACATGTCTGTAAAAGAATAACCAATCCTGTCAGAAAAAAACAGATACACAGAGACATTTCAATAAAGCTACATACACTTTCGAGTGGGCAAAAATATTTAAGATAATCAATGTAATTATTAAAACAAGAATGCAAATTAAAACCACAATGAGATATCCTTACACCTCTATGAAAACGAATACACTAAAAAAGTAACAATACAAAATTTTGACAAGGACCCAGAGACATTAGTTGGCTTACAGTCTCTTGTTGAAAGTGGGAATGCAAACACATAGTGGAAAACATTTTGGCAGTTTTTTATCAAATAACAAACAACCTTTCTGTGATCCATAAATTAAAGTTCTAAACATACATTCCAGAAAAAAAGTAAAATTTCTTTAAATCTTAAAGGACGGAATGACTTTTTAAAATATTTACTTATTTATTTATTTATTTGGGTATTTAATTGCAAGCAGATGAAGATGTATCTCCCATCCATTTATTTGCTCCCCAAATGTATGCAGCAGCTGGAAGTCGGCCAAATGAAGCCAATAGGAGAGAAATCAATTGGAATATCTCATGTGGATGACAAACAGCCACGTTCTTGAACCACTGACTGCTGCTTTCCTGGAAATGCATTCTTGGGAAGCTGGAATCTGTAGCAGAGATGGATGTGAATCAAGGCGTCCCTGTATGTGACACAGGCAGTTCAGGCAACAGTCTACTCACTAACTACATCAAATGCTTAGCCCAAGAAAAATGGCTGATGTTTATGCAAAACTTGTAAGACATTGTTACAACACTTTATGTGTTTTAGATTACAACTGGAGACAACTCAAATTTTTCTTCAACAACCGCATCATTCAACAAATGTTAAAATCTAAAACTCACAAATTAGAAAATTGTTGTGTCTGAGGCTTAGAAATTCCACAACAAATAAATACTAAACAAAGACAACAACACAAATAAGACAGATTTTTCCCCCATCCCATTCTGTAGTCCATTAGAGAAAACAGAACTGGAAAAAGTGGTAGAGAATAGAATGAATGTAACCGAAGAAGTACCAACTATATTCTGAGGTAGGAAAAAAGTTTTCCTGGGGGAGGTATTCAAGTGGAATGTTCAGTAGAGTTTCACCGCACAATGATGAAATAAAATTGCTTTAGGTGTAGAAAATATTTGCCAGACATAGAGATTGGAAATAATTGTATCGGGAGCAATTTTGGCTAAGATTAATTTTGCCATACATGCTTGTCAGTTGTCACATTTTCTTTACATGATTGGCATGTGGGTTGTCTTAAGTAAATTAGAAATAATGATAATTACAAGTACTATTACTTTGATAACCTGTAAAATTTAAGACAGCATTTGAAATCTTTGTTATTGTTAACTTTTATTACTATTCTTACTATCATTTTCCATGAGATGACTTTGTCGTTTATGATTCCCCCACCCACCTCCCATACTTCCCTTCCAATTCCCTGCACTCACTATTTTCCCCTACATTATTAAAAATAGTGTAGTTTTCAGCAACAGTCACAAGTCCAACATTTTTCTATAAGTGTATCATGGCATTGTATATACAGGCAATGGTAGAAACTCTAATATCAAGATACATTGAATAGGTTCATTGGGAGTTCTCCTCTTATTTGGGAGTAGAGATGCTTATTGTAACATATCTTGACCTCCAAGTATGCAAGTCTCCATTATATGTATGTAAATGTTTATGCATATATATACATATATATTGCATAAAATAAAATCTTCTTGTAAAAGTGCAGCAAAAAGAATGGCTTTAAAGACAGAACTGAAAAGGATGGGTGTCATGGAAAAGCAGACAACAGTAATAAAATTCTGGAAACTGGAATGTAGGCTGATGCATCAATGTACTTTATACAGAGACCTGAGAAAACTGCAGAATTTTACAAGAAAATATCACATTAATGAAAACAATGGGAGATGCTATTATGCCACTGCCAAAAAAAGATAAGAAAAGAATTTTGTCCAACTTTTGTCCAACTGCATTAAAAACTCAGCTATTAAAAATAATTTATAGACATTGGAAGAAAAAATTGAGGTAATATCTCAGAA
The DNA here is from genome assembly GCF_017591425.1 of Ochotona curzoniae. Taxonomy (NCBI): domain Eukaryota; kingdom Metazoa; phylum Chordata; class Mammalia; order Lagomorpha; family Ochotonidae; genus Ochotona; species Ochotona curzoniae. The sequence goes on along the minus strand of NW_024466502.1, from coordinate 49,983,722 downwards.
AGTAGACACATTTTAATCATGTGCAAAAAAAATTAGGAAAATACAGAGTGCACTAGGATTTAAAAATTTTAAATATGAAAATTTCCTGAGAGAGAAAATACAAGAGGAAATCAACACTGGACAAAATTAGTAATCCAGATTAATATGCGCTACCTGCTTTCAAGAATGTGTGAATACGTAGAATACTTTTCATGTATTTTTCAAGCTAAGATTATGCAGAGAGTACAGCATGAAAACGAGATGATAATCTTAAAGAGACAAAAAAAACCCATGAAAGTAGAGCCAGTAATACTTAATGGTTATAACATAACTTTTGCAAATAATATGTTTACTTTGTTAAAAAATTAGACAAGTCTGCCATATATGCTCTAGAACATTTTCTGCTCCAAATGACTGTAAAATTTTTCCAATTATCTTTCAAAATTTTTGTGTAATCAACTGTTGCTGCAGAATAATACTGTCACAGTTTGGTAAATAGACATAAACTCAATTATTCTGACCTACGCATAAGCATAAAATTGCCTAATTAGAAAGAGTGTCAGTTCATTACGTGATGCAAAACCCCATGTCTTCATGCTTGGTTAAAAACCTGTTGTGTTTCTCAAAAAGCTAATTCAAATGTCATCACAAGCTGTTTTAAAATGATTAGAAGTGCTTCTGTCATTTGAAATTTAAATCCATACGAAAATAAGTTTATCATTGATTATTTAACATGCTAAGATCATAGAATATTTGCCAAAAAATTTTACTAATGATTTCAATTACCAGGACATTTAGTTATGAAATAATGTTTCTATATTTGGATACAAGTGTTTGCCAGCATGAAAATAAGCTGGAAATATGTATTTTATAGTATTAAGAGGAAGGAGAAGAAGTCTGTTTGGGGGCCGGTATGATGGCCCAACAGAACAATCCTCGACTGCAAGAACCGGCATCCTATATGGGCACCAGCTCTAGTCCCAGCTGCTGCACTTGTTATCCCAGTTCTAATTATGGTCTGGAAAAGCAACGGAGGATAAAATAATGCCATAATGTTACCCTGCACCCACTTGGGGAACCCAGAAGAATCTCCTGGCTCCTATTTTCAGTTTGGCTGAGCTCAACCATTGCAGCCTTTTGGGGAGTGAACCCAGGGATGAAACATTTTTCTCTGTGTCTATCCTCTCTGTAAATCTGTCTTTCCAGTAAAAATAAATGAAGCTTAAAAATCTATTTCATGGATTAAATTACAGAACGGTTATGTAGAGACCATTTGCTGATGTCATCTTATGAAAAATAGAATAGGCAAAATATACTTCACGGATGGCAAAAATAGGCAACAGATGAATGACTATTGAACAGGTAGGACAAATGTAAACTGAACTGCATTAGAGCGTGTTCAGAAGAAATTATCTTAAATCATAAAAGCAGAACATTAGCGTCCTGATTTACCACTGAAAGGCATGAGGAAAGAGTGATTAAATAAAGCCATTGCTGGTTCCAAATATTCACTGAGACGATAACGGCAAGACACCAATACCGACCATCCCAGCTGTGGACATCTAACTGATAATTCCTGGAGGCAAATGGCAAATTCTCAGCATAATAAAATCCGTGTGCATGCCTGCAGCATTTTTTCTTTGCATTTTTGGTTTTTTTTTTAAATTCATGCAGTGAAATGTCTTGAAAAGTTGATAAAAATGCAAGCTATAAAATCAGTACATGCGTTTCAAAGTTTTTACATCAAAAGAAATACCTTTGTTTAAAGTTTTATTTATTTGTTTTAATTGTTATTAACATTGTATTATGTGATACAGTTTTATAGGCACTGGGATTCCCCCCACCCCTCCCACAACTCTCCTCCCATAGTGGATTCCTCCACCTTGCTGCATGACCACAGTAATTCTATTTTCTCAAAAACGTCTTAAGCACCCTTGCACAAAAGATGTAAATACACAGCAGTCCATCATTTGATACAAAAGGGGATTTAATAATGCCCAGATCAATAGTAACAATCTGGGTCCATGTTTTTGGCACAGCAACTTCAGTAACTGATTTGAGACCAGCATGCCTCATTAGAGTGTCTGTTTCAAATGCTGCTCTTTCACCTCCAATTCAACTCCATGTTAATATACCTGGGAAGGCAATAGAAAATGGCACAAGAGTTGGGTTCTCTGCTTGGCATGTGGGAGACCATGATGGAGCTTCTGGCTCCTGATTTTGCCTTGCCTGATGCCATTCGAGAGTGGACCAGCAGATGAAAGATACAATCTTTCTCTTTCCTCTCTCCCTCTGTCTTTCAAGAACACTACCTTTAGGCACAAAAACTTGGGTTTTTCCTGAAACCAACCATACAGCATCCCTATATGCTCATGAATGTTTATATGAGTGAGTGAGTGATGCAGAAGTCAGGATGCCACGTGGAACACTCACATTCCCCATGAGCATGTCTACGTTAGCATCCTTAGAGCCCTGGTTCTGCTATCCATCCCAGCTTTCTAATACACACCTTAGGAAGCAGCAGATGATGGCTGTCTTACGTGGGATGCCGTCATCCATCCAGGAGACCCAGATTGAGTTGCAGGATGCTGCGGTTGGCCTCCTGGGCATTCCAAATGAGAGCCCACGCCCTGCTCTCAGCCTTTCAAATAAAACAAAACACATAAATTCTAAATTGTATAATGTAGCTATATAGAATTGACAATTTTTCAGGAAAGCTCAAAATGTAGGACATGCTTTTGATATTTATGCTACAATTGTTACTTAAGTTACGCTAGTAATTGTGGTCATCTCTGTTCTGAATTTGGGGAAGACAAAAAAAATCTCAGTGTTTTACTTTAACAGCCAATTAAAACACATGTCTAGGGTAGTGATAGTAAGATAACATTTCAGGAAAGACAGAGAACTGTTAGTTTCTATATATTAAATACAGGAATGCCTTCAAAGACATGAATTTGAAACAACCAATCCATTTAACTAATGGGCAAGGAATCTCTCTTGTCAGCTCTCCAAGGAAGAAACCCAATTTGCTAACAGATATCTGAAAATATGTTCAGCATCACTAGCCACCAGGGAACTCCAAATCCAAACTGCACAAGACAGAACCTCACCCCTACCAAGCTGAATGCTAGTCAGAGACAGAAAGCAACACAACTTGGAAGGATGTGAAGAAACGGGAACGTGTGGACATGTACACCCTGGATGATAACAGAAATCAGTACCTCCAGCGGGGAAGACAACATGGAGATTTCTTTACAAACAAGAAACAGACTTGTTATACAATCCATTAATCCCTACCAGATAGGCATATTCAATGCATGAACACATTGAATCAGGTATCTCTATTATCATGTTCACACAAGAGCCAAATAATTCAAAGTGTCCATAATCAGATAAGTGGATAAATAAAGCAACACACACACAGAGAAATACACACACACAGAGGAATATTTGTTAATTATATAAGAGAATAGAAATGTATTATTTGCATAAAAATGGTGCAACTAAAGGACATCATGCTAAGTGAAATGAGCCAGACTCAGAGGAGCAATTACTGCATATTATCTTATCTGTGAGAGTTAAAATCTAAGACAAAACAAGAAATGCATGCGCATGTCAGTATTGCATCAAATAGTTTTTTCAAAATTTGCTTCATGCCTTTGTCACATTGCTAATAATGATATATTACTATAATTTTGACGATCTGAAATTATTTTAAAGTTAACTGCATATGAGTGAAATTTACAACTTTTCCTTTGATTAATGTTTACAACCCTTGCCGACATTTTTACTAAACTATGATCTTTTTACGTTTTACATGTTAAAATCTTATTCATTCAATAGAGAATTAGGTCTTCATTAGAGTGCAAATTAAAAACTTCATCTCGGGCCCGGCGCGGTGGCAGAAGTGGTTAAGGTCCTCGCCCTGAACGCCCGGGATCCCATATGGGCGCCGGTTCTATCACCGGCAGCCCCGCTTCCCACCCAGCTCCCTGCCTGTGGCCCGGGAAAGCAGTCGAGGACGGCCCAAAGCTTTGGGACCCTGCACCCGCGTGGGAGACCCGGAAGAGGCTCCTGGCTTCGGATCGGCATAGCATCGGCCGTTGCGCTCACTTGGGTGTGAATCATCGGACGGAAGATCTTCCTCTCTGTCTCTCCTCTCTGTATATCCGCCTTTCCAATAAAAAAAATAATAAAAAAATAAATCTTTAAAAAAATTATCTCAAAATTTTAAACATAAAAATGAAAAAGCAAAATCCAAAAGGAAAACTATGACCTTCTGACTCCTGTGAACTATCAATCCAGATTGATGTCAGTAATCCTGAATGGAATGTCCAAAGTTCACCATGGATCCTCGAGAGCCACGGAGACATTAGTGTTTACATTTGTCAAAGGTTTATTTGATGTCCAAGAGCAGTTTTCCTATGCTGGGCTTCAGGAAACTTCACAAACTATCTGAAAGCAGGGGGCTGGCATTTTGGTATAAGAAATAAAGGCAATGCCCATGACACTGGTATTGGCACTGCTCTGAGTCCTGGCTGCTCCATTTTGGTTTCAACGCCCAGGAAATGAGCCAGGGAAGCAATTGAAGCTGGCCCACATGTTTGGTTCCCAGCCTCCCAAATGGGAGGAACAGAGAAGTCCTTGGCTTTACCACAGCTCAGCAATGGCCTTTGTGGCTCGCTGGGGAGTAAACCAACAGATGGAAAAATCTCTTTTTGCTTCTTTTCCCTCTCTTTGTATGTCTGTCTCTCTCTCTGTGTAACTCTTTCAAAACATATATTTTATTCTCTTATAAAAGGACTCTAGCCTCTTGCACCAGGCTACAGCCCTCCCTGTAATGGCACTGGCAGGAAGCCCCTGGTTGGAGCTGGTAATTCTGACAGCGCTCATCCTGCTTTGCACATCATGTTTTGCTCTTGCTTCACGTGTACTGATCAATACTAACCATGGTTTGGTTCTTCAGGGTTTACAATAGAAATCCTTGGCTTGCAAACCTCAGCATTCCCAAGCCTGAAAAAACATAATAAAATAAGCACATCATGATAAAATTGCTGCAAAGTAATAAAGCTTGAAAACAGCAGAGAATCAATACAATAATGTTTATGTTACTACTTGCAGCAATGGAGTTGTGTTGGCTGGCTCTAGTTATGCTTGTCTGAAGTGTTGTTGCCTTGTTTTTTATCTCTGTGTTAAGTTTTCCTGAGTATTTCAGCTGTTTTCTTTTCACTTTTGGTAGACATTATTACTTTTTACAATTCTTACCTGATATCTATTGGGAAATTGTCTTTTTTAAGAGTACTGGCTAAACCTGTTGCCGCAAACTCTGGTTATAGCCTAATTGTTACCCTTTTCAGTACGTAATTCTCAGTGAACTTGTAGCAAGTTCTGTTCCAAAACTGCTTCCATGCAAGCACACCATTTTTTTTTCATGAGGGAATACAGTATTTCATGCTTCACAGAAAGTACTTAAAAATATTTTTGGTCTATGAAACCCATCTTTTTTATATATAGGTATAAGATACATAGGCATAATGTGAGGGGTTTTCAAAACAAGTCAGAAAAATGGATTATTTGGTTCTTCAGAGTTTCAGGCTTCTTTGAAACAAAGTAAATACCTGTTAACCCATTTTCCATGCACTTTTTTAGGTATTCTCACATTTATTGTTCATCTGAGAATATTATAGTCTTTCTTTTCCAAAGAAACCACAAACTGGGAAATATAGCAAGGGATTTTTTTTTATAATCTGCATATGTGTATTTAAGAAGTACAAAGAAAAGGGAAGAGAGAGAGAGATGAAGAGATAATCCCATGAGCTGGCTCACTCCCCAAAAGTCCACAATGGCCAGGATTAGATTTGTGGTGCCAGAGCCATGGCTGAGAACTTCACGCAGATCTCTCAAGGAACTGATGGAGACAAATACTTGAGCCATTACTGTTGCTTCAACTGCTGTAGTCCAGTGTAGGATGTTGGTCTCTTTTCAAACATATTAGTTGTTGGCCGGGGGTGGAGGGAGGCTGGCATCATGGGATAGTAGGATAAGCCTCTGTCTGCTGCACCAGGATCCCACATGGGCACCAATTTGAATCCCAGATGCTTCACTTCCAATTCAGTTCTCTGCTTATGGCCTGAGAGGGCAGTGTAGGATGCTTTAGTTCTCAGGCCCTGTACACACATGGGAGACTCAGAAGAAACTCCTGGCTTCACGCTATCCTAGTTGCAGCCATTGTGACCATTTGGGAAGTGAACCAGAGAATGGAAGACCTATCTCTTTTTTCCTCTCTTCTTTCTCTCTTTCTCTGTAACTCTGCTTTTTCAATAGAAAGTAAATCTTGAAAATACATATATTTATTTTATTGGAGGGCAGAGTTACAGAGGCAGAATTAGAGAGAGAGAGAGAAAGGAAGAGAAAGGGAGAGACAAAGGGATCCTATATCCAATGGTTCACTTCTGAAATGTCTAAAAAGGCCAAAGTTGGGCCAGCCTGAACACAGAAGCTAGGAGCCATAAGCTAGGAGCATAACCTAGGTCTCCTACAGGGGCCTGAACACTTCGGCCATCGTGCTCTTCCCAGGACAGTAGTAGCGAGCTAGATCAGAAGCGGAATATCTGGAAGTGGAATCAGTGCTGCAGGTGGCAGGCTAGCATGCTACATCACAATGCTGACCCCAGGTGTTATCCTCTGATCTTACTAATAAGTCAGATACCTGCCACAACTGATATACCTATTTTGTTCAATAAGATGAAAATTTTAACTCTATCTGCATTATTCCATATATAGTAGAAATCTCTTCAGGTAAAATAGCTAAATTTATCCATGCGTAAGAGAACTTAGGATTCAATATCCTTCATTTGAAGTGGTTATTTACCTTTCTTTTTATGGGAGCTCGGTTTTCATTTCCCAAGCTCTGCATGGGCACTAATTATATCTGGAAAAGAACTTATTAATGGTGATAAACATGGCCTGAAGATTCCAGTGCTGTTGCAATCCTTGGGAAGCAGCCAGGACTGCTTTTAGCAGAGATCCCTGTGTCTCAAACTTGGACAGGCAGACCTGGCATTTTCATGGTGTTATGTGATACAAAAGAAAACTTTTCGTAAAACTGCAGACTTACTTTTCAAAAATTATCTCTGTTTTCTAGCTGTCATGACAGAAAAAAATTTCATCTGGCGGCAGCAGAGGAGGATCCTGACTGTCTCTTTAGGCTCCAAGATCTGTGTAGTCATATTCCAGGGGCCTTTGCAAGGCACTCCTATTCCTTGGGCACCAGGAAAGAGAGTTCACGTTCTCTCTAGTACAAAAGTAAAAGGGTGCAGACCTAGCACATCATTGGTTGAGCCCGGCTCTACCAAACTGTGACAGATCACTAACAGACAGAGAGGGCTAGGTGCTGGTGGGATGAAAAAAGGGGCAGTCCATCTAACAACGCTCAAGACATTTGCTTCTCCTACAAAGTCATATTTAGCAACATTAAAGGGTACATCCCACTCTAAGTTTCTAGCTTTGTCATGAAGATAGCAACTGATAGCCAGGATCCCAACTGGAACATGAATCCTTAGAGGCTCCATTTTTATCACAATAATAGCAAAGAAGTATGAAGTCTCTTTAAGAGGGTGCTTTGCACTAGTCCTGCCTCAAGACCTACCTTTGGCTAGATTGAAAGTGAGCCTCACATTTCTGTGTTCCAGGTTTTATCATCAGAAGACAAAAAGGCAGTGATTCTGCCCATCTGAGCTTTGGAGCTGCGGAATAATGTTATTTTATTTTCAGAGACAAAGGAAAGCTTTTCTGGGTACTCTATTGTGTCATGACACTTGTTTCCTTTTATAATCTGAAATATGTTGCTCCATTCTCTTCTAGCCTGTAGAGTCACCCCTGAGCGGTTAGCTGTGAGTCTGATGGAAGTTCCTATATAGTTCATTTTATTTTTTTTCACTTGCACATTTAAGGATCTTTTTCTTATGTTTGACTAACGAGAGCTTGATTGTCATGTGTTGTGGTGAAGAACGCTTTTGGACAAATTATGGGAGTTTTGTGACCTTCCTGTATGCTGTGCTCCAATTCTTTCTCCAGTTTTGGGAAGTTTTGATTTCTTCATTGGATACATCTTTTTAAAAGAATTATTTATTTTTATTGGAAATGCAGATATATACAGAGAGGAGGAGAGACAGAGAGGAAGATCTTCTGTCAATGGTTCAGTACCCGAGAGGCCGCCTCAGCTGGAGCTGAGCCAATCTGAAGCCAGGAGCCAGGAGCCTTCTCCAGATTTCCCACATTGGTGCAGGATCCCAAAGCCCTGGGTTGTCCTCCACTGCTCTCCCAGGCCACAAAAAGGAGCTGGATGAGAAGCAGGGCTGCCGGGATTAGGACTGGCTCTCATATGGGATCCAGTGCATTAAAGGCAAGGGATTTAGCCAAGCCCCATCAAATATATCTTTAAACCCAGCTACTCTTTCTGTACCTTCAGGAACCCCCATAACTCACAAATTTGGCCTTTTAATAGTCTCTTAATTCCTGAATACTTTTTTTAGCTTCATCCAACTCCGCTTCCAGCTTTTTGATTGTTTCTCCATTGTGGCAAGAAGTATCACCCAATACTCTCATTCTTCTGACTCATTCATTCTGTTGTGAGGTTTTCCACCAAATTTTTAATTTGCTCCATTTTCCCTTCATTTCTAATAATGCTGCTTGATTTCATTTTAGTGTTGTTATTTCCTGCATGGAGTATTCCTTAAATTGCTGTATGTGCTTCTCATTTTCAATAAGAAGCTTTATAACAAGCTTTTTAATTCTTTATCCCCATTTCCTCTATGGCTTCCTTAGTTAACTCTGAGGTTGGCAAAGGTAAAATCATTCTGCGATGAATCAAGCCCCTTGCTAGAAGAAGTCTTTTTTTAAGTTTAATAATAAAGAATCTAAGAGAAGGGAGGTTAGGATTGTGACATAGTGTCTAAGCCACTGCCTGTACTTCCTGCATCCTGTGTGAACACTGGTTAGAGACTCAGCTCCTGCATCGTGGATCCAGCTCCCTCAGGATAGGCTTGGCAAACAGCAGATGACCTAATTGCTCTGGTACCTGCCACTCAAGTGGGAAACCCATTCGAGCCTCAGAGTTTTCCTGACCCCAACTCTCAGCCCAACTTCCAGCTATTTGGGGAGTCAATCAACCAATTAGGATATGTTTGTCTCTGTCACTGCCATCTCTTTATAAACTTGCTAATCGAATAAATAAAAATCAATCTGTAACAAAAGAGAAGAAAGTCCTAGGAGTGCAGTTGAAAAAAAAGACACTTAAAGCCTTGTGTGCTGTAGAAAGAAGAGCTAATGGGAGAGTTGTTAAACATATCTCAGAAGAGCTCACAGGAAAAGGATAGTTTGAATTGAGATTTGGCACTCTAATTAACCACATGAAATTCAGTGATTGATGAGAACTTTAAAAAGGGATTATGTGGCTTAGCAATATGTAGCCTGCCATTAACTAAATTAAGATCAATCTCCATAGGCCTGTCTGGGTAGCAGCAGTATTAAACAGGTTGAAAAATGAGCAGTACGTGAATAACGTGAGGAATCTAGTACAGAGGATTTCATTAGATCTTTTTATTCTTTTAACTTAAATACTCCAGAAAGTCTTCTTTGGGGGAAGGGATGAGTCTATTTTGAGTTTGTGGTTTCGAGTCTCACCGTTCAGGATCAGGCAGGCCCATGATGTGTGACATCCTTTGGAACTCAGCAATGATGAGGCAGCTGTTGGGGGAATGAGGGTCTGGGTGGGACCAGAAGTAAAACCTCGGCTTAAATAATTTGTCCTGCTTTGAGAACTACCTTCCCAACAACCTAAAGATCGCTTACCAAACTGGCCTCTCAGATGCCATAGCTAGATCCATTTTCTGCCCTTAATCCTTCAACCTGTACTGCTGAAATTGCTGAATTTAAACATTAGTGCGTTTGGGGAAATGAATTTTGTTCAGTTCATAACACTAAAGCAAGTACTATTTCGAGAAGTTTAATGATGACAGACTAGACATTGACTAATTAGATGAAAAAAAGAAAAAAATGCTGAATTTGTTCTTGCTGTACATTTTGAAGAGAAAATATGGCATATGTTTTATGATTTTACAAGTGTAAGGTGCTTTTGGAAACAGATAAATACCATTCTACTTGAATATAATGAGATGGTAAAAGAGAAAGATCAATTGCAGCATAAATAATACAGCGATGCTCTAAGGAAACGGGAGGGACAATGATTACAATGCAATGGGGAAATTAGTTTTGAAGAATTTGGAATTCACTTGGTCTTTTGAAGTTAAGAATTATGTTGTTCGAGCACCCATGCGGTGCATCACTGGTTTGAAGGAAATCAGACATCCTTTTTCAGTGGTAGCCACAGTTGTAAAAGACCTTTAACAGCACAGACATAGTGGAACAGGCATACCAACAGAAGGTTTACAGTACTTTTTCCACTTGTAGACTTCAGATAATGGAAACATAAAACACTTCACAGCCTAACCACATTACTTGAAAATTATTGAAAAAAACTTAAAATTATTATATGTGTCATGAATGCATAAAATATATGTAGATGTTAGTGTATTTTATCCTTGACAACAATCTATCTTACAATATTTCTGTTCTTAATGGCATTTATCAGAAACCCTGAGAGGAAACACCAGCAAGGACATAAAATTTATTTTGGCTTATAGTTTTCAGAATTCAAAATGTGGGGTCCTGTATGATGGCTTGAAGTTAAACATTCACCTTCCAGGTACCAGGATCACACATGCACATAGGTCTGTCCCGGCTCCTCCACTTGCCGTCCAAACTTTGCTATTCTGCCTACAGATGAAATGTCAAAAACAGCATTCAACATTTTGCCTGTCAACAGCAATAAGCCAATAGCAATCTGCCAAAGCTATAATTGAGTAAAATATTAAAATTATTTGAACACAGATATGAATTGCATTGCTTATTAAAATTGTTACATATCAGGCCCAGCATGATGACTTAGTGGCTAAATCCTTGCCCTGCATGTGCCAGAATGCCATAGGGATGCCAGTTAGCGTCCCAACCCCTCTACTTCCCATCCAGCTCTCTGTCTGTGACCTGGAAAAGCAGTTGAGGACAGTCCAAAGCCTTGGGACCCTGCACGCATGTGGTACCATAAGAAGAAGCTCCTAGCTCCTGGCTTTGGATAGGTTCAGCTCTGGCCATTGTGGCCATTTTTGAGGAGTAAACCAACAGATGAAAGCTCTTTCTCTCTTATTCTTCTCCCCACAAATCTGATCTGATTTTCCAAAAAAAAAATCTTCAAAAATAAAACAAAACAAATTCAAAATCTAAGCTTACGGTCCCATTATAGGCATGTGAGGGTGTCAGAAGCAAGAGCACGGGCTGAGCAAAATGAGATAGAACAGGCTCTCTCATTCAGGAGAGCTACTGGCCAGGGCTAATGCCAGTGATCTGAAGACCTGCCACCAGGCCTACCTCAATTCCCTATAGGAAAATAGAAGAAAAGGGGTTTGGCTTTGTTATAAAAAACTGTAAGAAAAAGAACATACTTATAACAAACCATAAACTTCACCAGAAGTTTTCTTATCTAAAAAGAAAACATAAAACACATGGTCACAAAGAAATGAGTATGTTAGTTTAATATAAACAATGAGTCGCTATATTCTAACAGTCTATTATAACCACACAAAGTTTGGTTTCAAATTACTATATTTTTTTGTTTGTTTGTTTGATGAAAGCACGAATCTCATTGTTGCCCACTTAATCCACATGGAGTGTTTTCAGCAATTAAATGTCTACCTATAACTGTATTTTATGATTTGCAACTATTTTGCATGATACCTTGATCCTGAGTCAGTGACCTTGCTGTAATTCATGCCTATTCACACTGAAGCTTATTTATGCCACTGAATAAATGATAGTGCAATCACACATTTGAAAATATCTGCCTAACAGACAAAAGCAATTGCATTAATTTGCGTTTCTCTTTCTGAAACTTAGATAATGTAAGTATTTATGGAAGCACAAATGTTGTGTGTTGCTCTGTGGTCTGTCTTCTCTGAGGTATTTATTCTGTTATTATTTCTTTATGAGCCCCTTTCAGAATTATAGTTAATGTGGCAGATAGGAAAGCAATGTAGACTCAATTTGATTCTCTGTTTTTTTTCCTGGTAGTTTGCAGAGGCAGCAAATGAGCTAAAATAAAGCCATATTCTAAAATTATGACAAGCTGTGAAAAAAAATTAGCTATTAATTATAATTCAGGTTTAGAATAGGATTTCTCAATGAAACTGATTTGATAAATGTAAACCAGAAGCAAAATGAGCTAAAATATTTTGAATGGAGAAATGAGGTACTTGTTTGCTAAGTTAAATAGTTCTGCTCTGACTTCTAAAATCTATAGTCAAAGAAGTAGCAGTGAAAAATAATTCAAATGGTTATTTATAACAAAAGAATAAGCTTCACTTTTCATTTCATCTCTTCCAAAATTCTTAATTTTATTCTCAGTTACAGCACATATAAAATATTTTTCTTTGTAGGGCACAGAGTATTTTAAAGAGCAATGAGCTTTTCTAGACTACTTAAACAGCAGGTCAAAGCGCTTAGGTTAAAATGTCTGATATTATGGATGAGTACAACCAAAAAAAAAAAAAAAACGCAGACAGTATCTATAATTATTTAGGGTTTTATGATATCAATAATTGGTTTTTTTTCTATTTTGCCATCTCTATTTGGAAGAAAATACAGATTTTTAATTTCTATCATTCTGATGGATAGCATAGTAAAGAAACCCTGTGTTACGGCTATCTAATTAAGATCTTTAAAATTATGCATTTCTATGCCAAAGAGACAGTAGCCTTGTCATTAAAAAAAAATAGAAATAATGGAATTAATTATAGCACACCATAAAAGATTTTGAGAGAAAACTGAAAGGAAGAAAATTATATTACTGTGTGCTAAGGAGTACTGACAAAGTTACGCATAAACCTTTATTGTTACTATGCTTGGATAAGTACAGTGCTGTGGCAAGAAACTCCGCAGTCTCACAGAGAACACTGGGTCTCGGAACAATGTCATATAAACTAATGAGAGGAACAAAGGGAAAGTTCACAACAGCGAAACCATTTTGGGAAAAAAAAAAACAAGACATTTTTTCTTTATTGGGTTTAGTTCACTTTTGAGTCATAGTCTTTTGCTTTAAAAATGTTTCATTTCCTTGCAGTTCCACTTATTTGTCATTGCTGAAACTAAATGCTGCCTTTATACGAATAGCAATTGCTGGCTATCAAATCAACGTGACAGCTCCTTCAAACCCAAGAGCTTTTGTGATTGTGATTAATACCGAATGATTCACCAGTGTTAATAGTGTGCATTTATTAATGTCGTTTCTTTGATTAACTCTTGGAAGTAAAAAACAAAGCAATAAACACATTTCAATGCATTTCCCCGGAACTGCAAGGTTGTACTGTGATTAAAAATGTGATGCAAGGCCAAATTTTCTTGACCACAGTGTGTTTCTTTTCTGCATTGTTTTTGTTGTCTTCCAATTCTGAGCAAGGATTCCCTATTTTTTCCTATGATTAATTAATTAATTCATTAATGTGAAAAATGGAATTCAGGAGGAAGAAAGAGAGAGAGGCAGAGAGACCTTCCATCTGCCGATTCTCTCCCCAGAGGGCCATATACTAGGGCAGAGATGGACTGAACTCGGAGCCAGCAGTCCTGGGCAGGCTTCACAAGCAGTGACTTAACTCACTGGATTGCAACATGACTTTTCCCATTGCAGAAGCCTATACAAATAGCACAAACATTGCAAATTCTCTTCTTTATCAAACTTGATTTTTTTAAATTGTCACTTACTCTATGGTTCTACTACATAATTTAGTAATATTCTAGCTTGAGTATCAAGACTAGCAGTAAGATTGCATTCATTTTACAGAATATTTCATTTATTTTATGACTACTATATGTTGTTTTTTATTTCCTCGTTAAGTAAAAACTAATGGAACAATTATTGTGCATTGAAACTAGTTCAATGTACATTGTTTGACTTCATACACTGTAATGTAGAAAAAAATCATAAATTGATAAAATATAAGGCTCTTTATGGTTACAAAGAAATTATAATGGATAGAGAAATATTTACTTGAAATCATATTACCTTAGTCCATCCAGAGATTAAGTGATAGTAAGTGATCAAAGTGGATATTTAAGCATGCTGACAGATATTGGATGAGCAATGCATCCATAAAGGGCTGGCATGGTGGCATAACAGGCTAATCTTCCACTTGCAGCACTGACATCCTCTATGGGTACAGGTTCATATCCCAGCTGTTCTACTTCCAATCTAGCTCTCTGCTCAAGGCCTAGGAAAGCACTAGAGGATAACTCAACTCCTTGGGACCCTGCACCCATCTGGGAGACCCAGAAAAAGCTCCTGGATCCCAGCTTCAGATCAGCTCAGCTCTGATCCTTACAGCCGTTTGGGAAATGAACCAGAAAATGGAAGATATCTCTCAACCTCTCAATCTAACTTCTCTTCACTCTGAAAATTTTACATTTTAAACAAAATTTTACTGTAAGTGGCCCAATAAACCAGAACAACATTATCTTTGTCAGAGTGTAATTTTCAAATAAAAATTAGTGCACAACAAGCATTAGTGAGGCCGTAATTGTATTGGCCTTTTGTTCAAACCTAAACACGTAATTTTCACACATACCTTGTTCCTGGGATGTATGAATAAATAACAAACACAAATTAAAGTTCTGGCCCCCTAGGAATAACCTGCCTTCTTGACAAAGCCATCCTCTCTCAGGCAGAGACCAGGAAGTGAGGACAGTCTGGTTGAAAAATTACCGAATGAATGTCTACCTGAAGAGTGAACCATTTCAGCAGTCAACAGAAGACACTATAGGTAAAATTTGAGGGTGAACATCCATAAATGCCCGCTGAATCTTCATTCTCTGAAAAGCATAATGTTAAAAGCAAGCCTCTGCCTCTAACAGAATGACTTTTTTCCACCTTCCAACCTCACAAAAGAGCCAGTAACGAAGATCCATTCACTAATATATCAGATGGTGAACACCAAATGTCTGCGGTATTCTCTATTTTTTTAATCAATTGTTTTTTTCTGGTATGTCAATTTGTATGGGTTTTTTGATTAACTGGGTTTTGGCAATCTAATTGGCCTCAGTTCTGGACTTACAATGGCCTGTAACCATCAGAAAGACTCAAATCATCAGATTCTGAAACTACCATTTATTTTTAAGTCATTAAAATTGAATAAGCAAAATCAATATCATTAAAATGTCTATACTACCACAAGCAATATACATTTTCAATGCAATTCCAATCAAATTGCCCAAAACATTCTTCACGGAACTGGATACAATGATTCAAAAGTTCATCTGGAAACACAAAAAACCACGAATAGCTAGAACCATCCTGAAAAATAAGAAGTTAGCAGGGGGAATCACAATCCCGGACCTCTGGACATACTATAGAGCAGTGGTTATCAAAACAGCCTGGTACTGGCACAAAGACAGAAAGGAAGATAAATGGAATAGAATAGAAGCACCAAAAGGGAACCCACACAAATACAGCCAATTAATCTTTGACAAAAAGACCAATGACAACTCAAGCAAGTGGGAAGGCCTCTTTAGTAAATGTTGTTGGGACAACTGGCTGATAGCCTGTAGAAACAAAAAGATAGACCCACATCTATCACCATACACCAAGATCCAATCTACATGGATAAAAGACCTAAACCTACATCCAGAAACCTTCAAACTCTTGCAAGAAAATGTAGGAAATACCCTGCAAGACCTAGGAGTAGGTTCCGACTTTCTAAGAAGGACACCAAAAGCAATAGCAGTTGAGAACAGAATAAACAAATGGGACCTCATCAAACTAAGAAGCTTCTGTACAGCAAGGGAAACAATCAACAAAGTAAAAAAGCAACCCACAGAGTGGGAGAAGATCTTTGCACACGATATAGGCGATAGGGGGCTAATTTCCAGGATATACAAAGAACTTCAAAACAACCAAAAAACCAAAACGAACAAGCCACTCAAGAAATGGGCACGGGAAATGGGAAAACATTTCACAAAGGAACAAGTCCAAATGGCAAACAAACATATGAAAAAATGTTCCAGCTCCCTAGCAATAAGGGAAATCCAAATTAAAACATCGATGAGGTACCACCTAACACCAGCAAGATTGGCCCACATAAACAAGAACACCAACGACGCTTGCTGGCGAGGATGCGGGGAAAAGGGAACCCTACTCCACTGCTGCTGGAGCTGCAAATTGGTACAGCCTCTATGGAAATCAGTCTGGAGAACACTCAAACAACTCAAAATCTGCATACCATATGACCCAGCAATAGCACTCCTAGGAATATATCCAAAACACCTGTTTTACGACAAACCAACATGCATCCCTATGTTCATTGCAGCACAATCAGTAATTGCAAAAACATGGAAGCAACCGAAATGCCCATCAGCAGAAGATTGGATAAGAAAGCTTTGGTTCATCTACTCCATGGAATACTACTCAGCTATTAAAAAAAACAAAATGCAGTTCTTTGTGGCTAAATGGGCACAACTGGAAACTATAATGCTAAGGGAAATGAGTGAATCCCAAAAGATTAGATACCACATGTTTGCCTTGATTTAACCTGTAATTTTTGTATGGTTGTTTGTTATTTTTTGAACCTGTCATTGATACTGTCTCAACCCAGATGTTTCGAAGAAGGGAACTTGCATTATTTTTAACATATTGTTTACCCAATACTATGTCAATTAATTCCATAATGTTGTATATTGATACTGAGGCCTTGTTGGGGCTTTTAACTGACCGGATCTTTACTCTGTTAGACCTATCTTCAGACCATAGAAGGTCTCCCCAAGAGGCCACTGAACTTATCTGGACAATAAGACGCTGAACTTTATGCTAGGCATGTGTTTGCAAGCAATGAATCTCAACTGAACTTGAACTATGGTTATGCAACAAGGTGGAGGAATCCACCATGGGGGGAGGGGTATGGGAGGGGTGGGGGGAATCCCCAGCGCCTATAAAACTGTACTACATAATACAATGTAAGCAACAATAAAAATAAATAAATAAATAAATAAATTGAATAAGCAAGCAAATCTAACAAATATGGAGCTCTGAAAATAATGAATTCACTTTGGCAGATAAAAACAATCCTTATTTTATTCTCCGATTAATACAAAATCTGGCAGATGATTAATAAGGCCCCTTCTTTTTCATTTCTGATTCACTTAATTTGGCACTAAACTTGTGTTTCTTATTTTGGTCTTTAACTCATAATATCCCACCTACATGCAATTTTTCGTGTTTTCCTAAAAATAAATTTATTAATACACTATTAATATCAGGGCCATAGCAAATGCATGATAATTGCTAGAACAGAATTTTAATCAACTCTCATTTTAATGTGGTATTAACAAAGAACAGACTCAATTTACTTTCTAAATATAATTTTTTTAAAAAAAAATTTTTATTTTGAATTATGCGGTTCAATTTTTTATAGGCTGGGATTCCCACCCCAAACTCCCACTCCCAACAGATTTTCCCCATTTTACTACAATGGTGTACTCCTTCATAAGGAATCATAATTCTAAAAAAAAAAAAATTGAAAAAAAAGGAATCATAATTCTATCAGTCTCATACTTAAGTGTACCCCAACATTGTTGGTACAAATATATTCTAAGTACAAATTTTTAATTTGTTTTCCATTTAGCACTCACACAAATTTTTATGCTCACAGATATTTTATGTGTATACCACTGATACTTTATGTATACTTACTCTAAATTTGGGAACAGTTGTTTTTACTTAGTGATTAAAGTATCTGTGTTCTGTGTTGGAGAATGTGGGTTCACTTCCTGACTCTAACTTCTGACTCCTGTTTCCTACCAATTCAGACCATGGAGACATGATGGCTTAAGTGGCTGAGTTCATCCCACCAACGTGGAAGACACTGAGTTTCTTAGTTCCAAGCTTGAACCTGACTAATCCCAACATTTGTGGACATCGGGGAAGTGAACCAGTGATGAGATATTTGTTCTCTCTTCCTCTGTCCCTCTCTGCTCTCTGTCTCTCTGCCTCACTCTCTCCTCTCTCTCTCTCCCTCACTTCTTTCTTTCATTCACATGCATACAAACATGTTTCCAATCTAATCTGCCTCACAAATTAAGTAATTGATTTAAGAAAATGCACTAAAACTCTGTACTTGAAGGAAATACATGGTAATATTTGCATTTACCTAGTTTCGTTGTTTTAAATATGTAATTATTATTTTATACATTTTAAAATAACATTTAAGCTAGTAGTTATTTGTAATTCCTTATAATCTCTATTTGTTAGATGCCAAGATCAAGATAACAGCTGCAGTTGTTTATATTTCTCTTAAAAATACAATTTTAAAAAGTCAAGTCCCCTTTGTAGTATTGTACTTTGAGGGTAACCATAGGACATACACGTGATCAGAACCTCTTTTCATGTGGTTATCAGTCTTTTGAATTTCCCCTGTTCAAAAGTATCTATTCATGTCCTTTGCCCCATTCTTAACAGGGTGGTTTTGTGACCGTTGAGTTTCTGGAGTTCTTTGTAGACCTTGGATATTAATACCCTCCCTTTTGTGTAGCCTGTGAAGACTTTCCCCCCTGTTGCTGGTTGCCTCCTGCCTGTATGGGCCACTTCCCTTGCTGTACAGCAGTGTCCTGGATTGATGTAGTTTAATTTGTTTGGCTTTCACGGCTTGTGATTTTGGTGTTTTTTCTAAGAAAGGCTTTGCCTATGCTTATTCCTTGTAGGCTAGCCCCTATATTTTCCTCTAATAGTTTGTTGGTGTCTGAGCAAAAGGAGACTTTCTGGAGTTTTGTGGTCATGGACAGAATCCTTTTTATTCTTCTTAGATTTCAACTCCATTTAATTGCACTTGTCAATGAAAAGGCTTCAAGTATTCACTCATTTGGGTTATTTGCTTCATTTTGACAATATACAGAGAGTTAATGCATTTATATTACTTGCTAATGGCTATGTATGCTTATTAATTATGCTTTATTAGACATGAAGAATTGACAACTCTGAGAAATCATTTCACACTTTTATGATGAAGCTGCGATTTGCCTCTCAGCTACTTCTTCATTATTTAGGGAGAGAGAGAGAGAGGCAGAGAGAGAGAAAGAGAGAGAGCAAGCTCCCATATGCTGGTTTACAACCAGCCATTCTTGCCACTACTGCTGAGTAGTAATCTCTTGTTCATTTTTATGTCTTACAGATATTCTTTTCCTTCTTATTAATTTGAGCTATTAAAATGTATTTACTTACTTGCTTGAGAGAGAGAAAGGCAGACAATGTTCCTAACCAGGTTTACTCCTCAAATGCCCACAGCAGTCAGGATCAGGCCACGCCAAAGTCAAGATCATGTATTCCGAGTGGGCACCAGGAACTCTGACACTGAAATCAGTGTTTCCTGGGAAGTGGTCAGCTGCCAGAGATGGGAATCCAACTGGAATACTTTGATACATGGTGCAAGTCTTTCCATCAATATTAGGTTAAATGTTTGGTCCCTAAAAATCATTGAAAATATTACACTTACTTTTCCCTAAGATCTCTCATAGTTTATAGATCAGCATGGCCTACCATAGAGTTATAATTACATACATTGATATTTACACTATTAATTTGAAACAAGTTTTTTCTCTGCAATTGAGTAGAAAACATTATTAATCGCACAACAGTTTGCAATCACTTATTTCTGACATAGACCTAAAGCTCTATTGAATACACACATGTGACTATACTTATGCAACAAAGAGTCAGCTGGTTAGATGAGATGCATGTTAGCATATCTGCAACTTGTTTCCAAACTCACAGGGGAATAACCATGGGGGAGGCATGCGACAAGTGCCAGTAAGGGAGCTGCTTGAGAAGCGAGAACTCTTAACAGAGGAGCTCATGGGAAGACTGAACTGCAGAGACTGGTGGGCATAAGTACCTTGACAGGACACAGTGCTTTTTGTCTAAGAAGAGTTTTAGAATTCCTAATGGGTGTTTTGAAAAATAGCAACTTTTGTAACCCGACAATTCTTTTCCTGGGCTTCTTACAAGAGTGTTGGGGAAGAGGAGAGCACTTACAGACAATGTGGAATAATTTACTTCTCTGAACTTGTTCAAGAGCTATTCTAGGAAATCCTTGTAGTCAGCCTTGTAGTCAGAGGGGATCAGGACATCAGAGGCAAGGCAAAATACAAGACTTGAATGAGGATATATGTGATTCAGGCATGGGGGGCCCTCCTGGCTTATCTTTTCAGCATCCTGGACATTCCATGAAGGCTTGCCTAAAAGCCCTGGCAAACTGTGTCTTCAACAGGCATTTTTTTGTTTGACAACTGCAAGTCCTTGCCCCTCCAACAATCTCTGTGACCTGTCACAGTTAAGGGAAGCTTTCCTCTGAGCAGATCCTGTCTGACGGTGTTTGCTTGGTGATAACTTAAGCAAAGAGACCTCTTGTGTCTACTAACATGTTTAACTGGATTTAGGGATCTGCTGTAACAGGCACTCGATGTGACTCTAGCCAAGCGGCTTAAGGTATATTTAAGTGTTTTGGGGAAATCACAGAAAAAGGGAAAATGAGGAAATTAATAGTGAGGGGAGGGAAACTCATTGATAAAGTGCTTTGAAGTCTTTAATATGGTACTTAAGTTCTGTCTAAATAAATGAACGATTGGGTAGTTGTGGCCATAACAAAATAATGTTAGGAGAAAATAGTAAAACACATTGTTAATAGCAAAAACTCTTAAATCTTCCTACAGGTCTGTGATGAATTTTGAATTAGATGAAGATTTTTCAAAGTATGACAAGAGGACTAATATTATGTTGGTGCAGGAATTGGTACATCTTGCCACTTGTGGGCGTGTCCCATGACCAAGAAAAATACAGAACATACAATTAAGGGTGAACAGGAAGGAAAGTATATTAAACAGAAATGGAAACCGAAATTTTATTGAAGTAAATGAAAGCTCCCACATTTGGAGGGATTCCTGAGCAGGAATCCATTAGTGGATGCTGCTTTGGGTGTATGTCCTTTGGGGTAACAGGATTGTACTGGGATTTGCAAACCTATTCATTCTCATCAATGACTTCCTCCTTTCTGAAGAGTTGGTATCATGAGATGAGCTGGACGGGCCCAGCTGTACCTGCAACCTGTTTTGTTTTCAGTTTCCTTATTTATACCTTATTTTTGAGTACTGTTTTTTGTTTTTGTTTTTTGTTTTGTTTTTATCCGGACATATCATTCTGTTGTCAGGCTGGTGTTTTCTATATCAGACTTGTCACTTGAGCCAATTGTCCCTAAAGCACTAATTGGCTGTTTTCTGTCTCTATCAATCTGTTCCTTATTTGTATGTTGTCAATGAGATGAGAATGATTTTAAAGGACTGTGTCTAAGACAAACAAACAGACAACACTCATGCACATGGGAAGACAAAGACTGCATGTGACCACCCAAGATCTTAAGCAGTTTCTAGGAAGGAATCTTAACCTTTGATGTGAGACAAGTAGGCAGGAAACCGGTTAGGTCTGTGGGAGCAGAAACAGATGGGCAACTAGTTGACTCTGGAGCCAGTAGTCAAATCCATCACTTCCTGGGTTGGCTACCTCTCTACGAAAACTTCCTGCCTTCCCATAATGAATTTATAACATCCAGGTCCTGTGCATAGAGGAGATAAAAGAGTTGGAACACAGGAAAGCATCCTCTTTCTACTGTGGACCATGCTTAAAGGCACTATGTCTAACTCTTCAGCACTCCAGCGCGTTATATCCTCTCTCCTACCTTCCTTTACTGGAAAGATCTTTGCTGTCACTGACATGGTGTCAAATTCTCCTTTCCTATGGAAAAGAAGCTATGGGCAATCTCTTGGCCCACTCATGTGCATTTTTCTATGTAGAGCAGCCCACACTTGCACATGAATGTTCATCCCATCACTGTAAATAAGCGGTTCCTATTTGCACGCAATGCCAATCTCCACTTACTGTTTCTTTTCTGTGACAGACAACAGCTTAGATCAAGGTTTAATAAACTCATTGCCCACATCATCTGCAGATTATACAACCTCACATATTTCTCC
Organism: Ochotona curzoniae; assembly: GCF_017591425.1. Lineage (NCBI taxonomy): Eukaryota > Metazoa > Chordata > Mammalia > Lagomorpha > Ochotonidae > Ochotona > Ochotona curzoniae. Next base: position 49,961,573 of record NW_024466502.1, on the reverse strand, counting down.
CACATTATGTTTGGCCACTCCTTCTCACCCTCCATTTACCTAATGTTTTGGATAGATGATTTGCTGTTTAAAATCTTACCAAAATAATCACTATAATATTTCCTTGTATGTTTTGTATTACAAAGAAAATACTCAACAATATAGTGTGTGTGTGTGTGTGTGTGTGTGTGTGTGTGTGTGTGTGTGTAGAGTGGATATGTTGTGTAGTAGTTGAGATGCTGCTTCGGATGCCTGCCCACATCCCGTAAACGTAACAATCACAAGAGCACCAGATAAATATGTTGGGTGACCTACTACCCAGTGGTCTGCAGACAACCATCTCTGCCTTTGTAATTTAAAGAAGCCCTCTTTGTAGCTAAGGCTATAATCGCCAAATTGAGCCAACTTCTATGAACAGTGACCTGCTGTTCTACAGTAGTTCTGTAAACTCAGTAACCATAGGATGCTCTGGTACTCACAAGCAGTAGTTGCAACTACACTGTTGGTCAAAATTGACTTAAGTCCCGTTAAAGTTAAAAACCACATCAGATAAAATAGATTTTAGAAACTAAAGACTGTTGATGACTAGAAGTAGTGCACCTTACTGACACAAAGCTCTCCTTTTGTATTCTCATATAGATGAAGTCCTTAATATTGAAACTCATAAAGTCATGGAAATAACTCTAAACCCCTGACCCTAGAGATTCATGGGTGTCTAAACTATATCATGGGCCTAATAACAAGATTACATGAAAGAGTCCAATGGATGATAGATTTCAGATCATAAAATCATGCTTTCAGTGTCTTCTCAGCGGGACATCATCAAAGAAATTCATGTCTTTGACCACCTGGGAAAAGAGATCTTAATTCCAATAGTTTCTACCATTTTAGAGAAGTAAACTACGTATTATTATAAAGGAAATTACTCAATCCTTCTCCTCTGTTGACAGAACAACCAGACCAAACCACTTGCTATACTTGCTCCCATATGGAAGAGAGAAATCCACTCTGGTGAGGTTTGCCAGACAGACTTCATTAATATGCTCCCACCCAAACTTCCTCAAAGTTTCTTTATTCTTCATTGATACAGGGAGAATCAAAATTGCTACAAAAATAAAGTTTAGTTTGAGCTCTCAAATTCCCTTTAAAGTGACAATGGCTCCCTTTTTGTTTCTAAAGTAACTCAATCAACAGTCATCGCTCTGGAAATCTACCACCTCTAAGGCCTCTTGCTGGTACTTCCTCAAGGCTTACAGGTGATACCCAAGACTATGTTACAGCTTAGCCCTTCAAGATGTTGTATAGAAGGCCCTTTTTTATATTCTTTTTTATTTATACCCCCTAGACAAAATAAAATATAGTAACAATTTGTGTCAGCTGATGAAGGTCCAACAGAATAGTGCAACATAGTTCTCCTGGTGTCATATTTCAAAAATCATGAACAATTGACCTTCCCAGGAAATCTAATCTTGTTCAAAGCTTGTAAAGATGGATTTGTTGCAAGTGTTATTTAGCAGTCTGATTGAAGTTAAATTACATAGAATTTATACATGGTTACACTTACATATGCAATACACACATCCAGATAATAATTCTGTCTCCTCTTGAGTAAGTTGAGGAATTCAGGTTAATCTGCCAAAGGCTAAAATAAAAGTTTTCTTTTTAAAATATCTCCTTAATGAGACAAACACTAAGATTGCTGCATTTCTCAATTGACATGCTTTACTTACTTCCCTTGTTTTGTCTTTCTCAGGAAAGTGCTATTGACAGGAGAGCCCTCTTGCAAAATTTTCTATCCAAAGTGAGAGAATTATTCTCCTTTTACCCTCCTTTAAATGCTCTGAGTCACTTTGAGAAAGCTGCCTGCTGCTTTGGAAAACTTAGCCCAGCATAGAGGTCAGGCCCTACAACAACTTCAGAAAACTTTTCTAGTGGTAAGGTGCACACAAGTGATTGTCAAGCAAAAAATTGTCTAGCTGGAGTGCACAGCCCTTGATTACCTACTGACTGAACAGTAGACATGTGCAATGATCAATAAAATCAGCTGTATTTATCAGGCAGAGGCTCACGGGAAAACATAGCTAAAGGACATGTGATCAAGCAAAACAACTTCGTGATTTTGGCTTCATGATGATGCTCTTGCATAGAATTAATACATTGCAAACATGCACCTTCTTCATTCCACCTCCTGTAGAAATTCAGTCATGTGCATCACTGAAGGGTAAAAGTGATGTTGGCATGAATGTTGTTAGCAAGGAAAAGCCAAGCTCACCAGTGTCACCTGTGTTGCACCCTGGTCTGTGCCACTCATGCTGTAAGCCACAGGTGAGGAACTCGCATCAACCCACAGGCTGCTGGCTGCATTCCTGTGATGACCATTAACTCATTATGATTGTTGTTTTGAAATTAGCCATCACTGACACCTTTGCTGCTACCAGGCACCTCATACTATAGTATTTCCAAGAATCCCATGGAAGAGAAAAGAAATGCATAATGCACAAATCTACTCTTTAAGAATACTCAATCAAGTCTCATCCCACACACCCGCCCCTGAGCCTAAATCACTCAAAAGGTTGAATCAGAACCTCTTTGTGGGAAGCTCTATTTGAGTATATCTGACTCCTTCTCGAGTATACACTTTCCCTTTAGAAGCAAACACACATCTCACACCTCTGCCATCCTTATGTCTTAGCCTTGAATTCCTTCTTGTCTTGGATACAAAAACCTGGAGCTAGTCACCTTACAAGAGAGTAAACTAAGTTTTGTTTTTAAAATTATGTGCAAAGTTGGGCAGAGACTGACTTTTTGCCTCAAATTAGGTGACTTTTTTGGTTTGGCGAGGTATTTTACGTATAGTGATTTACAGTGCTTTTCAAACAGTGAATGGTACTACAACAAGTCTGTCCAGCTTGTTTCCTAGGCTAGAAGTTTTCAACTTTTTCATATACATGTGAGTCGCTGAGAAACTTGTTACAAGACAGATTAGCAATCAGAAAGTCTGGGATGGGTTCTGGAATTCTATCATGGAATAGCCATGGTGCTGGTCCCATAACTTTGAGGGGCAGAGTTAGAAACCATGTAATATAGGTTGATACTAGCTAAATTCCCATCCATTGATGGGAACATGTGATAAATTTGCTCCTCAGTCAGAACATAGTTCAATGTCTTAATAACTGTGCAAAACAAAAACAAACAAAAATTGCACTGGAACTTCTCTGACAAAAGAGGGACAGCTGCTCATGCCTGTGACTTCTTTTGTGTGTGTGTTTTTGACTCTCAAACTTCTGACCAGACATTCTGGGAAACTGAACACTATAAATTCTCTTAACAAACCTAATACTATCCAACTTGAATATAATTTGAAATGCACTTAAGCATTCTAAAGAATGGCCTTTGAGTAAGGAAGTAGACTTACATTTTACAAAATGTACAGTAGGGAAAAGTTATGCCCCAACTGCAGTGGGTGTAAGTTTCCATCTGTTGCTAGCTAGACAGTCTGGAGCCTAGGCTCTTCTTGCTCCTGACATACTTGCAAGACATGGTCTTATTCCATTTTAATGACATCAGCTCTAATGCTGCTATAAGATGCTGCTTCAATTTGTCTCTTATGGACTTTTTGGCCTTGAAGTGGTTTTGTTTGTTTCCTGTATTTTCTTTTTTATGATTTTAAAATTACTTTGAAAGCAAAACAATTAATGTGTCTGTTTCAGTAATCTTTAGATTATAGAGACTAACACTTGCATTTTTCTAAGTAATTCCTAACAATTTTTTGGAAATTATTTGTTTTAAACTCTGAGAATGATGATGAAAAATAGATGGTGGAGTTTTCAATTACTTAATCAACATATTCATTAAACATTTTGTTGAAATACCAGCATTTAATACAGTAACATAAATCCCTAGGAAAAAAATATAAATAAGGACAAAAAATAGCATTTTAATGTAATAAAATGCAAGTCCCATATCAGTAATATAAAATTATCCCAAAGAAAATGAATGCATACTTTTCATATCTGTAAAACGCATTTACATAATATGTCAGAAATTAACAATAGAAAATAAAATGAATTAAATTTTGGTAACCAGAATTAAAATGATGAACCTAAGAATTTTTTTCTTGTTTTGAATAACTAAATTCTTCCTTTCTTAACTACAAAATGGTATAAATGTTAGGGAAAAAATGGCTTTTACCTATATTGTAAAAGCATTTTATACTTTATTTAATATCTCTATTCAAGTTTATACAAAATGTTCTCGGTAATGGAGACAAATGTTATGGTTTTAAATGTAAGAAAAGTTAAAAATGATAAATCATGTTCAGTACTGAAAGAACCTCAAATCTGAGGCACAATTCTTTTAATAACATATGGTTTTCAGAAAAATAGCAGAAACTGACATTCTTGCAAAACAAAATGAATGATTCACACCCCTACAAAATTTCATATCACTTCCAGGATATTAAATACTTTTTCTGCCAAATTAGTCACAGATTTTGGCCTTATTACAAGAGGCACTACTGATAATCTTAGTTGATTTGATCGTGATTTTTCTAAAACAATTTGGGAAATTTTGAAAATGTGTCAACATAAAGGTTTGTAACAAAACTGCTTCACTGATTTTTCATGCAGTTGACACAAAGATGTGTCTTAAGAGACCCTCTGAAGTAATGCTCAATCTCCAAAAAAGGAAAACAGATCATCTCTGCTTGCTATCTACGTTACCTTTGCTCTTATAACTAAAGGGTGATTCTCAAGAACTGGAGACATCCTACTCACATAGAAATGGAGTGATGTTTTTAGATGCCTTCATTAAATCATCCATCCCACTCAATCTAACACATATCTCTCGAGCATGGGCACCTGACCTTGTGGTAATTTTGTAAGATTAGCAAGTCAAGAAAAATCTGCTTTCCTCAAATATTCACATGCTCAGATGACAGGCAGAAAACTGCACATCACACAGCTTAGAGAGTGATATGAAATAAGTAGAAATGTAATTCCAAGGAAAAGGGAAAACTGAAGTTCAAGTTCTGACACATATATTTGAAATCATCTTTCTCTAAGTATACTGATGTTGGGTCTCTTCACGTCTTTTAGTCTAAGAGAAACAAAACATCTCTTCCGAATGTCAGGTACTTCAATTTTGTTGCTGCTGCTTTTTGTTTTTGTTGCCTTGTTTTATTTGTTTATTGCCTAAATGGACAAATCAGTGCTATGAATCTTATCAACTGCTTCTCAGATATATAGTTTTTAAAGTAGACCAAACCGGGGGGGGGAGGGGGTTGTGAGGGGGAAGGAGAGAGAGAGTGAGAGAGAGAGTCCATCTACAGGAAGAAAGAAAGACTGAAAGAGAAAGAGACACTCATTTTGCTGATTCTCCCCCAAAATATGGGCCAGGCTGAAGCCAGCTGGAATTTCATCCTGGTCCCCCAGACCAGTGGCAGGGGCTTAGGTACCTGCACCGTTGTCTGCTGCCTTGTGATACACATCTGCAGGGAGCAGAATGAGAAGACAGGCTGGCTTTGTGAGTGTTATCTTAGAACAAGATGTCTCAACACGGGCCCCAATAATCTGAATTTTACTTATTCTCTTCTGAATAAACTTTCTTGGTTAACTTGCTTTTTAAAATATAAGAACATATAAGAACATAATACTGAGATCTAATACAAATAATATAATTCTAGAAATACAGTTGAAATTGTAATTATCTTTCCATTTATGACAATAATGAGGTAGTTAACTTTTTCTTTTCATTTACCTTTAAAATCCAGCAAAATGATACAAATACAGTGGATTTTTGTTTGGTACTTTTTAAAAAATAATTCTTTTTATTAGATTATGGAACATGTTTCAATCTGTTCAAATATCTTGCATCTAAATTCATCTATCAGTCTTGTAGATTTGATTAGCTTCTATTTTCATCTGGGTGATATTAACAAGGTTGATAAATACAGATTCTTTTGGAATTCTGGTAGGCATACATATTTCCAATGAAGTGTTTACAGTTTAAGCACCGACTTAGGACAATGACTACATATGGCTGTCCAACAGCTTAATCAAGAATGAGACAGCCATCAGAAATTTGAAGGTTGTGTTTGGTACTGTGGCTGAGATACCAAATCCCATAGCAGAGGGCCTGGGTTCAAGTTCCAGATGTGGTCCTCAATCTATCTTGCAATTGCTCAACCTAGAAGGCAGCAGGTAATTGCCCAATCGCTAGCGTCCCTCACGCTGACCAAGGAGATCCCGATTACATTCCAGTTTCCTGTCATTGACTGGGTTCAGTCCCAGCTGGTATTTAGAGAGTGAAATGGTAGATGGAAACTCTCTCTTTCAAATAAACAGAAACACTTAAATAGAGTTTTAAATGCAATTTATATACGACTTTACTGCCATCATATCTTATCGCATATTTAAACTCTTCCTTGTCTTAGAAATAGTTGTTAAGTATTTCTTTTTTGAATTACCATGCAACTTTGCTTTTGTTTTGTGTAAGCGACTGTTTTGAAGTGACTAGTCATTAGCTATGGTTAGTTCTTTCTAATTTATACAGCACGTATGCTTTCCCTTCTTGTGGTTCAAGCACACAATATCTACTTTCTTTAAGTTTTTCAAGTTTTACACAGGCTCCTCTTTCACTTCAGTTTGTTTTGAGTGTGTTTCACCAGGCTGACTCAACTGTGCTGCTGTTATACAACTTCTCAGCTGTTTTCTTGCTATGCATGCACTGTGCATAACTCTGTTAAATATTATTCTGACTTTGGGTTTCATATGAGACTGTCCTTATACGTGAAAATGATCCTGAATTTCCAGTCCCCTCACAATTATTTGTTTCAAGTTACAAATGGTAAATTGCTATTATTTAATATTGGCTGTTTCATGTGACAAGTTTCTTCTGGATACTGTCCTTCAATCTTTAACAAACTAACGAAGTGATTCTGTTTTGAAAACGGAGTGGGGTGGATGGACTGAGACTGCGTTAAATTTCCAAAGGTTTTGCAGTTAATAGACGAATAAGAGAATTAAAAATGACATCTTGTCATCCCCGGGATATTCAACTAATCATGATTAATTAGATTACTCTTTGTCTGTAAGTGAAAGATATGTTAAGACACTATGAAAATGCTCTCAAAAATATATTTCTATACTACATACGCATCTTATACATGAATGACTAAAATTAAATAGACTAGTAAGCCTGATACTGGCAAGAAAGTGGAGTCACTGGAACTCTCATGTATTTTGAGTAGAAATGTAACGATTCTCTTTTTCATTTTGAAAATGGGATAGGGAAGGGCCCATGTTGCGCTGTACAGTTAGTTAAGCTGCTGCCTACCAGTCTCTTATGGACACCAGTTGAGTCTCGGGTGCTCCTCTTCTTATCCAGCTCCCTGTTAATGTACCAAGGAAAGCTATGGAAGACTGCCTGAGTATTTGAGCCTCTGCACCCTCCCAGTCCAGTTAGATAAAGCTCTTAGCTCCTGGCTCCTGGCTTTGGGCTCCTAGCCCAGCCCTGATCTTTATAATAATTTAGGGAATGAACAAGCAGTGGGAAGACTTCTCTGTATATTTATCACCCCTTCTCTCCATCACTCTGCCTTTCAAATAAACAAAATACATTTTTGATAAAATGAAAAATGGGATATGGAGGGATTTCATGCATGGCTACTTTCTCTAGAAACATATCTAAGATTTGCAATTGGAATATTTATAGTAGCTCTATTCCTTGTAATAAAAATCTGTAAATTATCTATACATCTATTATTAATAAAATAGACAAATTAACTGTAGTATAGTCACATGGGTATGCTACTCAGGAATGAAAGGAGCTACAGAAAAATTTAGAAACCATTGTGAGTCTTAGATATTGCGTTAGTAAAACAAACCTTCTCTAAGTTATGCTATATCAAAGGAATGAAATAATTCTTGAACTTTTTTATTATTATTAACTGCATTGCATAATGTGACACAATGTTATAGGCACTGTGATTCCCACCACCCCTCCCCGAACCCTCTCCCCATGGTGGATTTCTCCATTTTGTTGCATTATCACAGTTCAAATTCAGTTGAGGTTCTTTCATTGGAAGTATTTACCAAGCATAAAGTCCAGCATTTTATTATCCTAGTAAGTTCAACGATTTCTTGGTGAGACTATCTCTGGTCTGAAGGTAAAGCTAGCAAAGTAAAAATCCCAATAATTAAAAGCCCCAACATAACATCAACAGCAATTTACAGCATTATGGCATTAATTGACATGGTATTGATTAACCAATATGTTAATAGGAAAATGCAGGTTCTTAACTACGTCATGTGACTTCTTCATAGACATTTCAATTTTGGTTTATATTCAACCGGGTTCTGTACTCCTCGAAATGGCTATAGATTACTATTTAGCTGTCTCGTGTCTATTTTCATTTTAGTATTTAGCTGTTTATAGTGTAGCCTAATGTTTGTTATCCGCCTTTTTTTATTGCTTTATGTTACAATTAATAGGCACTTGGGTCTTCCCTCCCACTCCACAACTTCCCTGTTTCCTCCTCTGTTCTCCCCTCTAACACCATCTGACATCAAGGAGCCGACATCTAGGCCTCACATGTCATTTACCACTTTGTGAAAACTGAACTAGTTCCTGGACTCCACTCACCCATCTCATTCTACACGATTTGCAATGATTGCCAAACCCAACTCTAAATATTCTTTCTTTCTGTTCTCTGGTAATTGTTCTGGCATGAGACAGTCCCATCTGGAGGTTCTGGAACTGTGCACCGTTTCACTGCTTCTTGGGCTACTCTGGGATTTCAACAACATCTTATCTTTATCTAACAGCTTCAGTGAGACAAATTCCCTTTATGAATAGGACAAAAGCAAAGCAGCAGTTAAGTTTTTCTGCTAACGTTGTACCATCTGCTCTGAGCAATGGAACTCTCTCTTCCTTGTTCCTTTTCCTGTTTTGAACATAGAAAAAGTGCTCTTTACATGGTTCCAAGCACATTTTTCAAGGTTCAGTTTTTTTCTGTTAGCTTTCCTGGTACGGTGACAGTTTCCCATGACTCTCACATTGTGTTGAAGTTCAATCACCTCATTCTCCGCTTCATGTATTTCTAAATGTTTAATTACAAGCAAATCCTCCTACTTAGATAAAACAGCATTTTCTCCTCTGGAGAATTTTTGTCTCATACAGATTCAAACCATACAGATACATACCATTTATCTATATATCTTCTTTTCCCAAAATTGAGCAAAAATAATCATGGGTGTGGGTTTATAGGACTTACTGTACACATCCAGATAGAATTGGAGTAAATTATGATGAGTAGTGAATGGCTTTTGCAGCCATCCTACTCAGCATCAATATAACTAAACACAGCGTTAGCTTCCTGCTAATCAACATGTTGGATGCTCTGAAAGACTTGCATGGAGTGCTGAACTCCTAGCTTTGACCTAGCCCAAGGCCAGTTGTTGCAGGCATTTGGCAGTGAACTACTAGACAGAGTCTCTCTCTATCTCTCTCTCCTTTTCACAAAACTTAAAAAATAGATGTCTTAAGACATTACAAAACACTCCACACAGTACTGTAACACACACACATACACACACACACACCCATGGCTTTTCCTGAAAGTAATTTAAAGATCACTTTACTCTAGTGAGCAAGGGCACATTAATCATTAAAAAGCAGATCCAAGACATCTCTATGGTTCTATTGAACTGAAGAAGTAAAAGCCATGGCCAGCGTGCTTCTGGACAGCTACAGTCAGCAAATATGACAGCTTAGATCTTCCAGTCTGATGGGTCCTCCTTTTCAATGCACACCACTGGTATTGTGAGAAACGGCCTGTGGTGGACTGGGTTGGGCTGGGTCTCAACATCCGTTGTTTTGTGTGAGATCGGTCTGGGGGCATGGAACTGACCAGGCAGATTCATCTACCCATAAGTGTGTTGGCTGGTACAGGTGACAGATAGACCCTAATCCTGGCTGGCACACATAAGAGTCAAGTGTGAGGTCACCCCAAGTGAAGATTTTTGGGTTGAGTCCCCAGTTAGATTCTTGGGCTCAAATTCCATCCACAGGAAGAATCAGAAGACACATGGGCTGACCTTGGAGTGCATGCATCAGGGTTGGACCTCCTCAGTGGCTGACGCCTGTGCTGTAGACAGCATGCCCAGATGCACATGAAGGATATGACAGCCAGCTCACCTAAGCTAGCGGAGGATATTGAGTTCCCTGTCAGAGGGTGGAAAGCAAAAGAGGTTGGACAACTCTCCTGGCAAAGATTTGCAGCAAGCTGTCTGGGCCTTTAGATGCACAATAGTGTAACTGATGAGCCAATAGCTCTTGGAAAGATTTTCTCAATTTTGATGCAATGCCCTTGCAACATTCTTCCCCCAACCGTAGTCTCTAAGGCATTTTTTTAAGTTTTATTTATTTGTTTTAATTGTTATTAACATTGTATTATGTGATACAGCGTTATACGCACTGGGATTCCCCCCACCCCTTCCACAACCCTACCCCCATAGTGGATTCCTCCACCTTGCTGCATAACCACAGTTCAAGTTCAGTTGAGATTCCTTCATTGCAAGCATATACCTAGCATAAAGTCCAGCATCTTATTGTCCAGATAAGTTCAGTGGCTTCTTGGAGAGACCTTCTCTAGTCTGAAGATAGGGCTAACAGAGTAAAATTCCAGTCAGTTAAAAGCCCCAACAAAACATCAGCATCAATATACAATGCTATGCAATTAATTGACATAGTATTGAGTAAACAATATGTTAAAAATAATGCAAGTTCAATTCTTCAAAACACCTGGGTTGAGACAGTATCAATGACAGGTTCAAAAAGTGACAAACAACCAAACAAAAATTACAGGTTAAATCAAGGCAAACATGTGGTATCTAACCGTTTGGGATTCGCTCATTTCCCTTACCATTATAGTTTCCAGTTGGGCCCATTTAGCCACAAAGGACTGCATTTTGTTTTAATAGCTGAGTAGTATTCCATGGAGTAGATGAACCAAAGCTTTCTTATCCAATCTTCTGCTGATGGGCATTTCGGTTGCTTCCATGTTTTTGCAATTACTGATTGTGCTGCTATTGAACATAGGGGCGCATGTTGGTTTGTCGTGAAACAGGTGTTTTGGATATATTTCTAAGGCATTTTCAAATGACCGTTTTCCATCCTCGGGTGCTAATGTAGTTTGATAGTCAGGAGCAGTCCTTCCCTTTTCCCCTCCAGTGGACACAGGAGGATAAAAACAGGAAAGAACCGAAACATTTGTCCCACTCCCCTTCTTCTGACCTTGACCCTCCCCACCCTAATCAAAGGTCCAAATAAGCTTGCATCCCTCTAAATTATATTAATAACATTAAAAACAAAATTTAAAAAATTAAAAAGAAATCAAGAATTATTTAATTAAATGAAGGAAAAAGCAAGCTTTGTAATATTGTCTAAAGTAAATGCTTAGAGAACTTACGGAAGATCTAAAGCATAAAGAAATTCTAAAATCAGTATTTTAAACTTTCTCTTTAGAAAACTAGTGAAAAGATCCAGTTTAACCTAAATTAAAGCAAGAGATATGACAAGACAACAAGGCAACCCCCCCCCCCGCCAAAAAAAACAGCCTGAGAATGGAGCCTGGTGCGAGAACATAGCGGCTAAAATTCTCACCTTGAACAGATTGGGATCCCATATGGATGCCAATTCTGATCCCAGTGACCCCACTTTCCATCCAGCTCCCTGTTTGTGGCCTGAGAAAGCAGTTGAGGACAGCCTTAAGCTTTTATATATATATATATATGCTAATATATACATACACATACACATATACATATATAATTTATATATGTATATACATATATATACATATATACATATATAATTTATAATTTATATACACATATATAATTTATATTGAATTTTTGAATTATGTGCTACAATTTCATATAGACTGGGATTCCCCTTCAAACGCCCACCCCCAACAGATTTTCCCTATTTTACTACAATGATATAATCCTTCACAAGGAATCACAATTACATCAGTCTCTTACATAAGTGTACCCCAACATTGCTGATACAATGTCAGACAGTCCAGCATCGCATTGTATACACATTCCCGACAGTTTCATTGGGAATCCATTTTGCAACTGGAAGCAGGAATGAATGTTGCATTATATCCACACATCTGGATATGGTGGACCACAGTACTCCATTACTATATGCATTTCCATAGTTGAGAGGCCATGAAACATGGTCAACAACTGGTATGAGTTAGAACAACCACAACAACAACAACAACGACAAAAGCAAGTTATAGCACCATGAAAAAGCATGCCACTAAGAAACCAACACATGGGTGACCCTGCACCAGCAAGGAAGACCCGGAAGAAGCTCCTGGCTCCTGGCTTCGGATTGGCTTAACTCCAGTCGTTGCGGCCGCTTGGGGAGTGAACCATCAGATGGAAGATCCTCTCTCTCCTCCCCTTTGTATATCTGCCTTTCCAAGAAAATAAATAAGTAACTCTTAAAAAGTTGAGAACAGATATAATGTAATTTGAAATAGGAAAATGTAAAAGAGAAATTTAAGGCAGGCAAAATCTGGTACTTTTAAAAGATCAACAAAATGGGTAATAAATCTATTCAGAATAAACAATGAATTTAAGTTGACGAAATATCAATTATTATTGTTAGTCATGGAAAAAAGTGCATCACTACTCTTATGGAAACTAAAGAAAAGTAAATATTATGAACATGTCTGTAAATTTTATAACCAAGGTGAAACATACAATATAGCCAATACCAAAAAGATAAATACAGATTACAAACATGCTGTTTACATAAACGTTTATATAAATGAAAGTAAATCAATTTTAATACAACTCGGGATACCCACATCCCAACTCAGAGCGCCTTTGATTGAGTCATCTTGTTTTCCATTCCAGGCTCCTGCTGCCGTGTTCCTTCAGAGGCAGCATACGATGGACCCTGTGCTGAAGCCAAGGTGTGAGTGAGTGTGTGTGTGTGTGTGTGTGTGACTCCATCGGATATTCCTGAATTAGGCCTAGCCAATTCCCAACTGTTACAGGTGTGCACACAGTAAATCGATGGATGGAGTCTCTGTTTCTCATTTATCTTTTTCTTTTTTCTGCAAAAGGACTTAGATATGAATTTTCCAGACAATCCTATCAGTAAAAGCTTACACTAGAAACAACCCTAATGGCCAAAAAATAGTAAATGAATAATCATCTCATTGTATGTTCAATACAGTGCAATTTTACTTACCAAATGAAAGGAACACAAGTCCCATACAAGAAAGAGTGATGGATCCCTAAGCATTAAACCACTTGGAGGAAACCAAGCAGAATATAATCTGTCATGTGAGGATACAAGACATTACAGGCAAGGCCAATCTAGCCTATAATAGTGGATATCAAATATTTCCTCCTGGTTCAGGAAGAAAAGACTGGTGATAATTTGGGGGAAGAGAAATATTTTTTTTTTTTGTGGCTTTGGTTAACCTTCCACTAAATAAAGAATTTCACATGTAGATAGTAGAAACACACTGTTTCCTAAAATAAGACAAAGGCGATACACAATAATCAAATTTCAAAATGTCAAATTCAGTCAGATACATTATAATGAATTGTTATGTTATTGTAAAAAGTAAAATAAAATACTATGGTGGAGAGTAAGAGCGAGGTAAGCAGGATGTGTAGGATGCATCATTATGCTCTTAAACCTTATGTATGAATACCAGTAAATGTTATTGCAAAAATAGAGGAAAAAAAGAAGGGTTTGGGAGGAGGTCATGGAGCAAGGGAGGCAAGTATGATTATCTTCTTAGAATTGTATCTGTGGGGGGGGGGGGAAGGGGCCTAGCACAATAGCCTAGCAGCTAAAGTTTTTGCCTTGCAAGTGCCAGGATCCCAAATGGGCACTAGTTCATCTCTTGATGGCCCCGCTTCCCATCCAGCTCCCTGCTTGTGGCCTGGGAAAGCACTCGAAGACAGCCAAAAGCCTTAGGACCCTGCACCTGCATGGGAGACCTGGAAAACGCTCCTGACTTTGTATTGGCTCAACTCCAGCCATTGTGGCCGCTTGGGGAGTGAATCAACGGACATAAGTTCTTCCTCTTAGTCTCTGCTCCTCTCTGTCTGATTTTCAGATAAAAATAAATTTTTAAAAATCATATCTATGAAACACATGAAATCTCTTATCTTCGCAATAAACATTTCAAAAAGAAAAAGAAAAAAAGATTGCTTATTCTCATAGATTTCATCTAAAAATAGCAGAATTTCTTATTCTATCTATTTTGTCTTTTAAAAATCTTGACTTAGGCCCAATGCGATAGCCTAGTGGTTAAAGTCCTTGCCTTGCATAAGCCAATATCCCATAAGGGCGCCGATTCTAGTCCCGGCGGCCCTGCTTCCCATCAAGCTCCCTGCTTGTGGCCTGGGAAAGCAGTCGAAGATGGCTCAAAGCCATGGGACCCTGCACCCATATGGGAACTCTGGAAGAGGCTCCTGGCTCCTGGTTTTGGATCGGCACAGTACCAGCTCTGGCGCTCACTTGGGGAGTGAGTCATCAGACAAAGATCTTTTTCTCTGTTCCTCCTCTCTGTATATCGTCCTTTCCAATAAAAAAATTAATATTTTTTTTAAAAATCTTGACTCAATTTTTAGGCAACATTCCTTCTACAAATATGCCTCATAAACTATAAAATGTCCCATGAAATATTGTTTGAGTGTAACATAATATGTGTTTAATAAATAGTTAAATAAGATATTTGGGTCTATGTTTTGCTTGTGAGAAAAAAATGAATATGCAACAAACACTTATTTTTCCCTTTTGCTCCTCATTTATCAAGCTGCTCTCTGTATGACAGCCACAGGCATTATTTTCAAATGTTTTCAATTCTCCCTACCTGTCAGCACTTTCGTTCCAACTGATTTGAGTGCAGTTCTTGTTTTAAAAAGCTACCCCATTTTTGATGTATGCACCTTGGCCAGGAATACCTGCTGTTTCCCCCCTGAGTCACAAACATCTAATCCACTGCCTCGCTTTAGTTCAGTGAGCAAAGGTTGAGCACCCAGGGTTAGGCACCGTGCTACGGAGGAGAAAATATTTTGTGTATATTTTATATTTGTCTTTTCATGGAATTGTTTCCCATACTCTACTTGCTTGCATTTCTCATTCTCTTCTCTTTGTTCAAGCCTCTTCAGGTTTTGTTACTTTTCACTAACAAAAGTCTCATCAAGTAATTTCTTTGAAGGTCACCCCACACATCACACTAAAGTGCACTCCTGACTATTCCCTTCTTGCGTTGGGAGATTCTCTCCTGTCTATTGATGCAGAATGATGCAGTGGAAATTCAATTACCGTTGAATTGGATAAGCCTGCGGTTAAGTCCCCAGTCATGCTGAATGCCTCTAGAGAAACATCCTATCCTTCCCTGGCCTCTACTTCTGCATCTGGATAAAAGCATGAAGAATACATCTTGTCACTTAAAGATAGTGACACAATGTCCAGCACATTTGAGTATCTATCTTGTAAATGATAAGTTTATAAAAAATCTTCTGCAAGTTATTACAGAATTTTTTTTTTACTTGGCCAAATTTGTACCTCCAACTATTATTTGTGCCAAGCTTTTTGGTAGGAAAGATATAATATGGAGTATTCTATACCAGTATTGAAGTTGTAGCAATCCAGTGACTATGCTGTACCTTGGTTGAAGAGCTACTTCAGCATCCACATATAATGGTACAAGAATAGATGTGACCACAACAGGCAACAACAACACAAGGCACTTTAACAAGTAAGGACTGCACAAGTATTACTTTTCTCTGGAAACTGTTACTGCTTGCTTGTAGTGAATAATTTATTTCACGTTTACATTAAACTCAGATTTCATGAAGTGCGTTCACTGTTGTGTACTGAAGATATGATGAAGATGCTTTTTAGATTGATCCTTTCTTAATTTTAGATGATGCTTACAGAGTTGATCAGGGAAGATCGAAAATTTTAAATGATGATATGCAGATAGACCCTGTTGTGTCTATATTGACCTTGCTGCTTTTCAATGAGACATTTAATTAAGTGGAACACAGTGTGTCATTAATGAGAGGGTGAGCATGCACGTGTGTGCATTTGGAAAGGACTGGGGTCGGGGAATAGGAGGAGCACCAGTGAAGAGCAGAGACTGAGACAATGTGGACTGAGATACACACACAAACACATATTAGTCTTCCTCTGTTGTTCAAAGAAATCAATAATCATTATGTATATATCCAGTTTTAAGATGCATTTTTATGGAACAGCATCATGGCTCAACAGGTTAATCCCTCACCTTCCATCACTGGCATCCCATACGAACATTGGTTTGTGTACACTTCCCATTCAGGTCACTTTCGCGGCCGAGGAAAGCAACAGAGGCTGGCTCAAGTCCTGGAGATCCTACACCTTTGTGGGAGACCAGAATTTCCTGGCCCCTGGCTCCTGGCTTCCGATCAGCTCATCTCCAGCTGTTGCAGCCATTTAGGGAGTGAAGCAGCAAATGGAAGATTTTTCTCCCTTTCTCCTTCTCTCTATAAATCAGCCTTTCAAACAAAAGTAATAAATAAACATGTTTTTTAAAAAGAGACATCTTTATAGATGTTATCATTAAATTAGAATACAAATCCTATATTAATGCATTGGGATGATTTCAGTTTAAATAAATTGCTCAATCATTCCAGGTGCTAGGAACATTAGGTAGAAAATTAAAAAAAAAATTTTCCTGGAAAGTAAACATGTTCTCCACCAAGCAAGCTGCGTCCTAAGGAAGGACATCGCGTGACAGGAAGGCAACAAATAATTGGACTGAAGATTTAAAGATATTTATCATTTCCCATACCTTTTAGTATTACTCCTAGAATCTAAAGGAGAAACAGGTGTGGGCATTCATATTTGTATTAGGCACTCCTGATTTGAATAGAAGAAAAAAATAGGTGGATAAGCAACCCTCTAAGGCAGGTGTAATTCACTAATTGTGTTACATGTTTTTCATTTCCTCTCAACATTTAGTGTGCCCACCAAATTATCTTCAGCAGCTTTATTCTCCTGGTATTTTTTCCCTCCTGGTAGATCCTTCGTCCCTCACCTTTAATGCAACCTGAGTTTGCAATATTAATTAAGACTACTCCATTTTTGTATAGAAAGCAAGAAAAAAAATCTACAAGTAGCTTGTGAGGTACAGAAGGAATTGATGTGATATGTTAAACATAAATAAATAAAGCAGTGTGTCGCAAAGAAGTTTAGCCATAAATGATATAACTAAAACATGTACATTTAAAATACACATATGGAAAACATATACCAATTGACTTAATATTCAAAATATACTGAGTTGTTGTTCATCAAGCTAAATGATGAGCCACAGGCTGGCAGGACAGCCTTGCAACTGTCTTTCTAACAGAACATATCTGAAAACATATGTAGCAGTTTATTTCTCTCCTCCTTACACTCCATCCTACGAGTGTTACCTGCGTTCTTTCCTTTGGCTCCTATAGTATGTATTCATTTAACAGATTCATTTTGTGGTGTTACATGCAAATCTGTTTGATCAGTGTGTTTTCTTGATCTTCAAACATATTTCATGGTGGTGACATTACCATCCATGCATCCAGGCAGATACAATATTCCCTTCACAATATTGTACCCAACATTGAACTCCCTGAAAATAGCACCTGGGATTTATGATGGAGTCTACAAGTTATTTGATGAATGAGAAAAATATAAAACATTGCCACAGACTTCCTTCTGTCTACACCCAGATCCTGCAACATCCTTCCTTGGATGGGATGGAATTCTCGATGTATCTGTGTGGACTCCATTATAACATCACTGATGCCTGGATCTGATGTGGGATTATCACAGTTGTAATTTGTCCTTATTTCTGCTTCCTCACCACCTCTAACCAATATGCAGCTGTTTAAATCTTTTCCAACACACAATGATTTTGTGGCTATTACTCCATGCTTCATCACCTAGCCTGATGTAGCCAGGCTTGTAGGCACGGCTGTAATGCTACTGCCATTTGAAAGAGATGATGCAAGACAAAAGCATAGCTGGAGAATCAAGCAGCCAACTCTCACACAAGCACATATTTATTTTATAATTTACTTTTGTTGACTCGGATGTCTTGTTTGTTCCCATCACCATTTAAACATTTCAAAGCATTTACGTGCTAAGAAATGATAGGAGACAAGTGGTGGCAAAATTACAAAGCCATATACTAAATTAACTATATACTCCTCCTTTTGTTTATTCACTATCTTTTGCTAAAGATTTATTTATTTATTGAAAAGACAGAGTTAAGGAGAAAGAATGAAAGAGAGAGAGAGTTTTTCTATCCAGTGATTCACTACCGAAGCGACCACAAGAACCAGGGTGAGACCAGGCTGAAGCCAGGAGCCAGAAGCTTCTGGATCTCCCCAGTGAAGGCAGAGGCCGAGTGTATGAGCCATCTTCTGTTGCTTTGCCAGGTGCATTAGCAGGGAGATGGACCAGACGTGAATCGGCTGGAACTCACGCCAGTACCTGCACAGGATGCCAGGGTTGCTGCTGATACAGCTTAACCTGCGGTGTGACAGCAGTAGCCCCAATTCACTGTTTTTAAAATGTGATTCTATTTTTCTCCTCTGTCCTTTTACATCAGACTTGCAAATTGTTTTCCTTCCTTTATTTTCTTCTAATACCTTCTTCTTTTCTGTTCTTCTTACATTCTTGCCCTTCTTTTTTGTTCATTGAATATAAAAAAAAAGAAAGGCACAGACGTTCCTGGTACAGGCAAATGCTCTCCCTTTCTGTACTTCTTGATTAGAACCACCAAATGACCAAACGTTAGGTACACAAAATAGGTGAAAATATGTAGATTTATGAAACATTTATACAAAACCTAAAGACGGCTTTTCTTTTTAAGCAGACGAAAATGGAAAAGCTCCTTTATGCTTTTCTAATTTTACACTCTGAAACCAAGAGTGGCATCCGTCTGATTGTGCATTCGGATAGGCGGATACGATGGCACAGACCAAGCAGGAAATTTAAGATAGAGCTTTGTTTTCAGATGTAAATATCTCATTGCTAGATCCTCCATATAGATTAGAACAAAAATAGTTACTAATTTAGAAAATATCCCCTCCCTACAGAGAGGAGCAGAAGACAAAACACGACAACGTACTCAGGCACTCCACATGTTAAAAACCACTGATCTTAATGATGGTAATTTACCCTGTCGTGCAAAGCCACTTGTTGTTGTGTTTACAGTGGGTGGTTTGGCAAGACTTTTCTTTTGACATGATGATAACAACTTCAACTTGTAATTTTAAGTCTAGGCTCCGGCCAACTTGTTAATCAGGGTCTACAGCTGGAACCATTGGCAACCTTGCCAAGTTTCATGGGATATTTTTGGGTTTTCATCCCTTCTTTGGAAAATAGGAAGGCACCCATTGTTGGAACTTGATATTTTATACCTACCTATAGGTTGTCTTTGAGCAAATTTGGCTACAAGACATTATCGATCACTTACACATTGCTTGATGAATGTCAAATAGGAAATACTCTTTTTAAGTCTAGACAATCATATTACACAAAATAAATCATTCCTTCAAGGGAGAGTTATTCTAGAATCAATAAAGTTACAAAATAATTGATGATTATCTTTCTAGTAAGTAATAACTCATTCTGCAGAGAAAACGTTTTTCTCCAATAAAGGAATTTCAGCCAGAAATCACCTGCTAATGGGGAAATGGTGCTTGTTCCCTCTGCAAGCTACACTGTGTGAGTAATTGGCTGCTTCAACAGTGAATGACAGTAACTCCACGAAGCATAGCATGATGGAAGAAGGAAAGTAAAAGGTACCAAGACTAAGAATTGGTCTCTGTAATTTATAAGTTGTATGCATTGGGAAAACAATATCCCTGGATATTAACTTTTTAAACTAGGAAATGAATATAACAATTTCAAGAGTTTTTAAGTAATAATATATAGTCAATGTAAGATAACATGCGTTTAGGGTGGACATTGGGTATCACAATTAAAATGTCACTTGACAAGTCTGCATTGTGTATCACAGTACCTGGATTGAGGTCTTGGCTGCAGCTTTTGATTCCAACTTCCTGCTCAGCTCTACCCAAAGAATACAGCAAGTGATGGATCTGTACCACTCCTTCTAAAGATCAGATTGAGTTCCCATCTTCTGGCTTCAGATTGGTCTGGGTGTGCAAGGCATTTGGGGAGTGGGAGATCTTTGTCTCATCTTTCTTTCTCTTTCTTTGCCTTTCAGTAAACACACTAGCTTAAAATTAATATATAGTAATGTTTGTCTAATACATAAGAAATTTCCACCAAGTGTTACATAACAATCATTTTTGTTTCTCTACTACAAAGAATCTTCATAAGTATTAGGGAAAATTTGGCACTAGAGGCATATAAATGCACTCAGTGAAATGCTATGTTCAATAAATTGTTAAGATTTAAATAAATTTTACATTTAAATAAATCGTTCAGTAAACTTTAATGTTTTTCATAGAAAAGCACATGGCTAAGTTTACACGAGTGTCACCATCTGTTCTCTGATTCTCCTACATCATTGCGGTGATCTTCACTGCCTCCCCTTTTCTCTGCATCTTTTCCTTTCCCTTTGTAACTGTATTTTTAAGGCATATGCTGTGTAAGCTTATATTTTAATTTATTTCTCATGAACTATTTTTTCTTTGAAAGACAAGGAACAGAAACTATCTCCCACCTACCCACTGATTACTCGTCTAATGCCCCGTTACAGGGACCAATCTGGGGTCTAACCCAGAAGTTGGAATTGCCAATTTGAATGTCCTGCACAGGTGGACAGAATACAATTACATGAGCTATCACTGCTTCTTCCTTGAGTCTGCACTGGTGGAAACCTGGAGTCACGAGGGGAGGCAGATGTGTTTGCCACTTAGCAAAATATGTGCTTCTCAAATTTCTTGAGAAAAATATCCACACTCATTGCTGAAGTTCTTGACCTTGCGTTCTTCCTCTGCTGCATACTCTTTATTCCTCTTCCTATGTCCATGCCATCCGGAACCTTCTGCGGAAGAACCATGCCACTCCCTGTATCTAGTCCATACTCTTTGAATGAGCCTAGGTCCTGCACGGGCCTGTGAAGCCTGGACATTGCACCGTAAGGCCTGAGGCCTCTCAACAACCAGCGTAGTTCACGCTCTGTCCTCTGCTGTCTCCTTCTGTGGTCTTTATCCTTGCCTTAATGAGCACACCTGTTACCTCCAATCCAGAGTCCCATCCTGCATGTTTCCCTTTTCTTGATTCTGTGCTGTTGTGTATCTGGGCATAAACCAGAAAACAGAAGATCTCTCTCTCTCTCTCTCTCTCTCTGTTTATCTGATTTTCAAACAAAATAGCATTCTCTTAATTGGTATGTACAGGCATATATGTATGTGTAAAATAACCTTTAAATCTAAGATTTTACTGAGTTTCATTTTATGAAGAACATGTATTTAACAGTGAGGGTTGGTTGGGCTTTGCCGAAGCATGAGATGGCAGATACTGGCACTGGGGGCTAATCGGTCATGTTAAACTGCAGAACCACCAGGAAAGTGCATGATCTGGGAGTAGGAGTGGGCCCAGTAGGGAAATAGTGGGCGCCTCCTTCTCAAGTTGTCACTCCCGGTGAGCATAAGACAAAGGACTGGGACAGTATAGCTAGACAGAGAATGGCACCCACCAACAAGTGTGTGGGCCAGATAGTGGAGCTGGTTGGGTTGAACTGGGCTTAAAAGTACATTGATATGCATGAGAACTAAATGGGATGTGGGACAGACTGGACTAGTCTGCTGCACATACTGGCAAGCATGGGGACTAGGGCAGGGGGCGGGTCTGGTGGAGATTTTTACAGGTCGCTCCAACTAGGCTGCAGCAGAATCGGGTTGGATTGCAACACCCATTGGTTCTAGTGGAAGACAGTGCTGGAAACAGAACTGACCCAGCAATTGCAACCACCAGTTGATTGGGACGAAGGACTTTGCCAGACCCTGTACTGGTAAAGTACACACAAGGATCTGTTCTGGGATCACTTCAGACAAAGTTTCTTTTGGGATCTTCCCAACTAAACTGCTGGACTCAGAATTTCAATCATGAAGACAAGTGCAGGATCCCTGATCTGCCATGGAGTGCAAGTGCCAGAGCCGAGCTTCCTCAGAGGTCAGACAGAGCAGTGAACAGCATAACCAGGTGCACATGGAGGATATGGCAGGCAGTCCATCGGAACCTGCAGAGGACACCTGGCACCACAACAGAGGACAGAGCACAGAACAAACTAATCAACTACTCCAGCCATGAGTTGGCAGTGGAAATCTGGGGAAATGGAGACTCTAAGGTGGACTATGTCAACCAGTGGATTCTGCAGCTACTTCATCATGCTTGGAATGGTGAGATTGGCAGCAATTCATAACTGTTGAATTATCAAAACCACTTGAGCAAGACCTTTGGAGCATGCCCCAAATTGGGGACCTGGGATGAGTGGGAGGCTGGGTGGAGCTTCTCTCTTTATCACCCCCTTTACCCAGGATACAGGAAAAATAAAAAAGCAATGATGTGGAAAAAAAATCTACATAGGTGACAAGTGTAAGACAGGCAGAAAAATGACATTGTGTATTGTTCCATATTTCAGATAATAGTAATATTATCTGAATATACTATTAACTTGTGTGTATATATTTTCCTGTTTTCTTCCATAAATTTATGGATGAATTGACCTAGGAAAATAGATAAGTTTTAGTTACTGTATTTCTCTTCAAATACTTTGATTTACACCTTCAATAAAGTTTACCATTTTCTGTTTTTCATGTTATAGTGATGCTTACTCCATTTGCAGTTTTCTCCCCAAATGCTGGCAGCAGCTAGAGCTGATCCTGTTTGCAGCCAGAAGCCCAGAATATAATTTGAATCTTATACATGGGTGAGCAAGACACACAATTCAGCCATCAATTCCTGCCCCTCAGAAGGTACACTGGCACAAAGTTTTATCAGAACCAGAAAGCCTGGATTTTTGTTCAGAGTATCTCCTATTTTGAATGAATTACCCAAATATCATTGGTACTTATTCATTTATACATATTTGCATGAGTCTAGTCATATTTTCAATATCAAAATGAAATAAGAGAACGAGATATCTTATTGGTTTACTAGTATTTTTGAGATCATTGTTGTCATAGCATGTGATTTTAAACATCGTCTGGATAGATAGAATGATATTTGCTTTTTTCAGGTGATACCCATACTAGTTTAGATTATTACTTTGCTCCAAGATCTTGGATCATTTATACTTACATGTTAAAACACATCCCATAGCACTATCACGTGGGCCATCACATAGCACTATCCAGTTACCAGGCAAACGGATCTGCACAGGGGTGCATATTGGGTTGCATGTCTGCTCTGGCAGGCTCTTCTGATTGCAGTTTTGTTAGGCCTGGATCATGAAGCCAGGTGTTCTTTCCCATTGCACTCAACTAATTTTGCTTTCTGGCATTTGTAATGCTAGAAAATTTTGTTTATCCACATTCCAGTTCACTTTCATACTTTTCTTAGTGTTCAAATTTGGGACGCCCCTTCCTTCCCAGAATTTACATAGTCAGAAGTTCTTATACACCCTTGATTTTTTTTTTTCTCTACAGGGCATTGATAAACTTTTTAGGAAACCAAACCACCATTTCTATTACACAATTTGCAAAGAGTTTCTTCTCTTTGTCTTACATTCCCATGAAAGAATTTCAAGAAGTTCATGGGCAAAGGAATTGAAACATAAGTTCATTTGGCACAAAAATTTTGAAATTCAAACTTCAGGAAGTTCATAGAAATTCATATCACGCACAAATCCTGTGTATATTTGGCAGGTGAAAAGCAAGCACCTGGCCCAAGCTGCCTAAAGAGAACTTCTTTACTTGTCACTTTATCCCTACCACTTCAGTTTGTGCATATGTCAATTTAACTACTTACTTCCTTTTTTTTCTTGCTTTCTGAATCTGAAATTGTAAAATTGTGTGTTTTGTATGGATTTGCTATTACACTTTGCAAAGTACCTGTTAAATATCTGCATTTCTGAATTCAAATAATTCTTGGGCATAGGCATGCGTGCATCACAAATGAATGGTTCTAAATCGTTAATCCAAAGGTTTATTGTCTTTCTAGAGGAATCTGTTTTTCAGAGAAACTTTTTGACATCTTTAAATTCTATCAATTGCTTCCCATTCTTTTTTTTTTTTCCTCTCTCCTTCCTCATTTAATGGTTATCCTACATTATGCATTCAATTGCCCTGTTTCTCTTCTTTTTTTTTTTTTTATTGTTGCTTACATTGTATTATGTAGTACAGTTTTATAGGCGCTGGGGATTCCCCCCACCCCTCCCATACCCCTCCCCCCATGGTGGATTCCTCCACCTTGTTGCATAACCATAGTTCAAGTTCAGTTGAGATTCATTGCTTGCAAACACATGCCTAGCATAAAGTTCAGCGTCTTATTGTCCAGATAAGTTCAGTGGCCTCTTGGGGAGACCTTCTATGGTCTGAAGATAGGTCTAACAGAGTAAAGATCCGGTCAGTTAAAAGCCCCAACAAGGCCTCAGTATCAATATACAACATTATGGAATTAATTGACATAGTATTGGGTAAACAATATGTTAAAAATAATGCAAGTTCCCTTCTTCGAAACATCTGGGTTGAGACAGTATCAATGACAGGTTCAAAAAGTGACAAACAACCAAACAAAAAATTACAGGTTAAATCAAGGCAAACATGTGGTATCTAATCTTTTGGGATTCGCTCATTTCCCTTAGCATTATAGTTTCCAGTTGTGCCCATTTAGCCACAAAGAACTGCATTTTGTTTTTTTTAATAGCTGAGTAGTATTCCATGGAGTAGATGAACCAAAGCTTTCTTATCCAATCTTCTATTGATGGGCATTTCGGTTGCTTCCATGTTTTTGCAATTACTGATTGTGCTGCAATGAACATAGGGATGCATGTTGGTTTGTCGTAAAACAGGTGTTTTGGATATATTCCTAGGAGTGCTATTGCTGGGTCATATGGTATGCAGATTTTGAGTTGTTTGAGTGTTCTCCAGACTGATTTCCATACAGGCTGTACCAATTTGCAGCTCCACCAGCAGTGGAGTAGGGTTCCCTTTTCCCCGCATCCTCGCCAGCAAGCGTCATTGGTGTTCTTGTTTATGTGGGCCAATCTTACTGGTGTTAGGTGGTACCTCATCGATGTTTTAATTTGGATTTCCCTTATTGCTAGGGAGCTGGAACATTTTTTCATATGTTTGTTCGCCATTTGGACTTGTTCCTTTGTGAAATGTTTGCCCATTTCCCGTGCCCATTTCTTGAGTGGCTTGTTTGTTTTGGTTTTTTGGTTGTTTTGAAGTTCTTTGTATATCCTGGAAATTAGCCCCCTATCGCCTATATCGTGTGCAAAGATCTTCTCCCACTCTGTGGGTTGCTTTTTTACTTTGTTGATTGTTTCCCTTGCTGTACAGAAGCTTCTTAGTTTGATGAGGTCCCATTTGTTTATTCTGTTCTCAACTGCTATTGCTTTTGGTGTCCTTCTTAGAAAGTTGGAACCTACTCCTAGGTCTTGCAGGGTATTTCCTACATTTTCCTGCAAGAGTTTGAAGGTTTCTGGATGTAGGTTTAGGTCTTTTATCCATGTAGATTGGATCTTGGTGTATGGTGATAGATGTGGGTCTATCTTTTTGTTTCTACAGGCTATCAGCCAGTTGTCCCAACAACATTTATTAAAGAGGCCTTCCCACTTGCTTGAGTTGTCATTGGTCTTTTTGTCAAAGATTAATTGGCTGTATTTGTGTGGGTTCCCTTTTGGTGCTTCTATTCTATTCCATTGATCTTCCTTTCTGTCTTTGTGCCAGTACCAGGCTGTTTTGATAACCACTGCTCTATAGTATGTCCAGAGGTCCGGGATTGTGATTCCCCCTGCTAACTTCTTATTTTTCAGGATGGTTCTAGCTATTCGTGGTTTTTTGTGTTTCCAGATGAACTCTTGAATCATTGTATCCAGTTCCGTGAAGAATGTTTTGGGCAATTTGATTGGAATTGCATTGAAAATGTATATTGCTTGTGGTAGTATAGACATTTTAATGATATTGATTTTGCCTATCCAGGAGCACGGGATGTTATTCCATCTTTTGAGGTTTTGTTCAATTTCCTTTTTAAATAGTTTGTAGTTTTCTTCGAATAGGTCTCCTACGCTTTTGGTTAAATTTATTCCCAAATACTTCATACTTCTCTCTGCTATTTTGAATGGTATCCTGTTGGTTAGATCTTCTTCCATCTTGGTGTTATTTGCGTACACTATGGCTGTTGATTAAAATTTAAGGAAAAAATATTTTTAAGAGAATACAAAGTCTTTTGCAATGAATAAAGACAGATATTCCCAGGTGGTGTTTTCATCATTGTTCCCACTGGCAGGTGGAACTTTGGAAGAAAAAGAAATATATGGGAATGAAAACATTGGACATGAAAATGGAATTTTAGATGTGTATTCCTAAATGATGACTCAAGGTAACAGACTGATAGATTTTATCTCTAGCCAACAATATATGTCATTTATATGAGGAAAGTATTATTCCAGTGATAGATGGTTTATTAGTGATGTGTTTAAGCAAATCTCAGTCTCTATACAAATAATAAGTTTAACATAGCAAGAAAAATGGAGGGAGTGGTCAGATATTCACACAAGGAAACAATACTATCTGATATTGAGAACACACCTGCAAATTAATTTTCAAATGCTTACATGTCAAAAAGACTGCCCAGCTAGAGGGGGGAAACGGTGTCATCAAGGAACAGAATAGCTGCTGGAAACAGCTGGAATGTCCGCAGATTATAGTCCTGTATCAATGTTAACTTCCTGATTTTGTACAGTGGATGTGTAATACAATGTAATTACTGTGGCAGTAATGCAGATGGAAGTATATATTTGTGTGTGTGTGTGTGTGTGTGTGTGTGTGTGTGTGTGTGTGCATGTGGATTTGGGTAATCATACAGCGTATTTCTGCCTCATATTGAGCCAGAATTAAAAATACCTATATGTAATCTAGAGAAGGAAAAATATGTTTCTATCTCAGGTCATAACATATTCCAATCCAGGACAACATCTTTCACCTCTTTAAAAATGAATGTAATGCTTGTTAACAAATTCTTTTTGATCATCAAATAAAATCTCATTGCGCTGTATAAATTACGAAGACTAATAGTCACAACATCACTTTTATTATAATGTGGAGACTCGGGTGGAAATATCAGTTCTCACAGAACCAAGAAAGAGCAATGGTAGAGTGGTTCACTCCTAGATGTCTTCTACAAGTTGTTTCTCAGTCACAAGATATATTTCCCTGTGTGATAACAATTTAATCTCTCCAAGAATGGAACAAGTGATTAAGGAAAATGAATTCTTAATCAAATGTGGAAAATAAGATACTAAAACATACAACACATATAAAGGATAAACCAAAACAACAAATAATCTGTATGGGGATACAGAGGGGAAGGTATGCTAAACCTTGTAAAATATATTTTATCAAACTTTGTTAAAGAATTTAAAGTTTTGCAATATAAGAATCTGGAAAGGAGATATGTGTATGAAAGATATGTGTTCTGTCTGTATGGTCTCAAATTGTCTGGGTAACAAACACAAATGCAAAGGAAGAGTGATATAACACTCTTCTAGCCTGAAGAAACACAATCATCTAAAACAATACAGAAAATGTCCAAAGGCAAGAAAATTGACTTGAGATAAATTATATGCACTACCATGTTTATGATAGCTTGATTAACAATAGCAATGATATGAAAATTAGATGCCCGCCAACTGATGACGGTACAAAATAACATGGAATATGTACACAATGGAATATTACTCAGCCATATAGAATGCCTTTCTGACATCTGCATCTATTTTGATGGAGATCATTATGCTAAATGCATTAAGGCAGACTCAGACAATTATCATGTTGCCTCTTATTTGTGGAAGTTAATATAGAGAGAGCATAAGGATTGTATTGAGGACATATTATTTGGTATATTAGTTATAACTCTTATTTCATTGAATTATACCAGACATATGACAATGTACCCTGCTTTCTCTATGTTATTGCCATTGGCATACCTCTCTTACTGCATGAAATTAATACTCCTGTTTCCTAGAAAAAGTATTGCCGGGGACCAGAGAACTGCCGAACAGCAGGAGTGACCCCATTTTGTTATTTCCTCATTTTGTAATGGTCTTGGAATGCTAGATCCAGTTATCTTTCACCCAGATTCCTCGTAATCTTTCACCTGTAATTGTTCACCCAAGATAACGGTTGTCCTGGTGACCTCTGCCCTATCTGGCCCACATCCTGCTGTAAAACTCCCCCCACCCAGCCTTTACCTGTGGCTTAAATACTGCCTGAGAAAATAAAGTTTTCGGAGCTTGATCAGACCTCCTGTCTTGCTCCCATTCTTCGTGTCTCCTGTTCCCCCCCAATCGTCGGTTCTCTCCCCAGGTCTCTGTTGAAGACCCCGCGGGCCGGGGCACTTGGCGCCCAACGTGGGGCCTGGGGAACGGGCCCCCCGACGATCGTCCGCTTTCCCACGGCCGTGGACACTAGAGCCGCCGCGGGAGCGCCTAGCGAGTGAAGGTTCGGATAGAGCCGCCGCGAAAGCGTCTCGTGAGTGAAGGCTCGCATTGTGATTGCCGCAGGAGCACCCGACCTGAAGGCTGATCTGGAGGTAAATTGGCGTGACGCAATGGGACAGGCATTAAATAAGCATGACTTATTTAGGGCCTCAAGGAGGCCATCAAGGCACGAAGAATTAGGGTTAAGAGAAAAGAAACTTGGCTGGTAAACAGCTTCAGCGCAGCATCTTCCAAGAGAAGCACATTGTCAGAGAAGTGGTGGCTCTAGGTGAGCCTCAAAGAAAAGAAGATGACATTAGGTACAGTATTCCTCCTCTCGAACGGGAGTGTACCCTGCGGAAGTGACCCTTGGCACCCCGCAGCTCTGCACGAACGTGGGGACCCCCGGCCACGGCGTAGCTACGGTCGAATCCCCTGAGAGGTTGTAAGGGAAGGGAGGTGTTAGGTGTCCAATTGGCTTCTTTACTATCCTCTCATCCTCTGCCTTGAGAGACGGCCGTGGATGCGTGGCTCTGGGGTGAACCTGTCTGAGGACTGACGGTTTCTGGCCGAGGCAACACTTCGGTGTCACCCG
Source organism: Ochotona curzoniae (assembly GCF_017591425.1). Classification (NCBI taxonomy): domain Eukaryota; kingdom Metazoa; phylum Chordata; class Mammalia; order Lagomorpha; family Ochotonidae; genus Ochotona; species Ochotona curzoniae. The sequence goes on along the minus strand of NW_024466502.1, from coordinate 49,932,297 downwards.
AAACTCTGCAGGGGATCCCCTGGGCCCGACAGCCCGACTGGGTATCCGAGTGCCACTCTCCTCTCTGCTGTCTTTCTTAAGCCATAGGCAATAATGGTGGGGAAATCGATGATCCCGCGCTTAAGGCGCTATCATACATTCTGAAGTTCTGAGGGTTAGAAATCTCAGATGCTCAGGCAGTCAAGGTCTGAGGGACTGTTGTCAGATTGGCACCGTGGTTGACATTGCTTAATTTATTTGCCTGTAATACTTTGAAACTAGAGAATAAAACTGGCCCTGAACCACCTTAGCCACCCCAACAAGAGCTTCTGGGAAGCTCAGAGAGCGGGAAACCACCCCCAGTTTTAGGGGAGTCGAGAACACAGCCCAGGTGCAAGCCTTCTAGTGGGGTTCCTCCAGCCAGTCCAGGATTTTCCCATTGTTAACCATGAAGGGAAGCGCCCAGCGGCGTGATATCCCTGGAATGCAGGAGATTTAAGAAAGCTGTGGCAGAAATGAGCCTAACTCACCCTGGGCCAAGGCTAGTCTTTAGGGTCTTGCCCATAAACCCTGTATCCCGGCAGTTGGATAATATTTTAGGAGCCTGTACAACTCAGGAAGTGCAAGTAGTCTGGGAAAAGGTGAAAAAGCTTTTAGAGAGAGCTAACGTGAATGTCTCCTCAGAGAAGGTGCAAATGATCCCCCTCTTTTTAAGGTTTTAGGGACAGTATTATGTTTTGAAAAGGCCTCCCCCTTGTAACCCTAGCTAAGCGTTAAGGAATAATATTCACTAGTAGATTTTCAAAAGCTTCTTGGAGAGGTCAGTTGGCTATGCCATTGGCTACCCATGTATACAGGACAATTACTTTCATTATTTGAAAAGGCAAAATGCTAGGAGACTGAGTTTCCCTCATCTACAAGCCTTACAGGAGACTCAAGAGGCCCTGAACAAGGCTACTTGCTCACTATTGTTCTAAGAAAGAGTTATAAGTGAGGACATTTTCAAATTTTTCCATGCTTATGGCTGCCCTTGTCCAAGAGAGCAGTCCCCTCCAGTGGGTCCATTGATCCCTTGGAGAGGCGCCCAGAGTTAATACTTATCCTATCTACTGGCAGATCTAATTCAGGAGGTCAGAGAGTTAGCCCTTAGGTGTTAAGACTTTGAACCAGCAAACCTTGTTGTCCCTTATCGAATGAGTGATTTTGAATGAGGGACAGGCTGGCAGCCTCCCTTGAAGGTTATCTCAGCACCATTGACTACCATTATGGGCCATATAAGTGGGTCACCTCCTTCAATCACTTAGATTGGGAAAATTCTGCCCTTTTACCAATAAACCATGAGGATGGAGGAAGGGAAGGGGCCACAGCAGAGGTTTTTCTGTCCAATCCTGTCTATATGACCTATTTTGAGCCATGGCAAGGATCAGCACAGTATAAGGAACTATTTGTTGTAGTTTCAGCAGAACTTCTCTCAAAAGTTGAAAAATCTTTTAATCTGTTCTCCAACAGCCTTAATGTTGTAAATTTGCTCCCAGAATTGGCTCAGGAATACACAAGGTTGGATGATAAGCCTATCATCCCTCATGATCTAGGCCCAAACATTGCTGTGAGGGCAAGCCCATCCCCTGTGACTGAAGGTCTCCATTTGTTCTCCTCACTGGGTAGCAGACAGAGATATCTTCTCCATTGTAGCTGCTTTAACCTTGCCCTAACCTGCTCTCCCAGTCTCTCTGGACTTAACCACACCCAGTCACCTTCAGGATCTAAATTTATCTAGCTCCACCTCATAGCCCTAACCCCTAGCTGAGAGGAGCCAGGTAAGAGATAAGTGATTAACATTCATTAAAAAAAAAAAAAATCGGAAACTTGTTCTGTAACCTGATTTAGCAGTTATTTATAAAAGTATACAGAGTGGTCCAAATGCACTGTTAAATTAACCTAAAGCATGAGATGAACATACGTACTTGTTTTACAAAATATGTCTAGGTTGAAGTATGTCGAAGAAGAGGTTGGAAATCTCAAAAGGTTTAAGGGATGTATGTCTCTGTTTTGATGTGTTTAGTGATTGTGCATGTTTGTTTAGTCTTTATTGTTGGTGTTCTATTATTTTTGTCCGGACAAAAACTAGATTTTGTTTCAATACTCTTTAACCAGTTGTATCTTTGTCTTGAATTGTTAAGTTATTGTTCTTGTTGTGAATTGGATAAGTGTGACTGACTGACAGACGAGATAGGACGGACCATGACTAACCCCCTTTTCTCTCTCCTGGAAAATAATTATAAAAAAAAAAAAAAAAGGTCTAACTTATCTAACAGGACTTGACCAGACCAGACTCCCCACCTCCGCTGAGAAAAGGTTCTTATAACATTTTCTTGTTGCTTAGTCTTCAGCTTGCAGTGTTGTCCTGGCACTTATCAGGTCTAAAATACAATATTCATTAACATGTTCAGTTAAATGTTAAATGTTAAATGTTAAATGTACTTTTTGCTTAACTAATTTACACCTCTAAATTCTTCAGTTTGAAACCAATTCTCATGACTTTGAGGGTTCTAGTAGGATCCCTGGAACTCTCAAAGATTGAGACAAAAATTTGGATAATTGTCATTTAAAATAATTTGGATTATAATCTCACAATATTATAAAATTATGCTAAATTTGTTGCATCATATATGCTATTAAATAGATGAGTATTTATACTCATTGGTTGAAATGTTTCCTACTCATAAAATTAATCCCGTTTGTAAACTATTTGTGTTCTTACTTACAAGGAAGTATGTGAGATTTTGCCTTGCAGGAGAACAACGAATTCTTTAAAGATGTATAGTAAAATTGGTTAGGATGTGTGTAATTACTGAATTTTGCCTTTAAGACAATGAAGTTGGAGTCTGATCCCTTGTGAAGAACGACAGTGTTTTAACATCTTTATAATAACCTTTTAAGTTATTTTAACATTTAAGTTGTTTTAACATCTCCTTTTAAGTTATTTTCATCTTATTGATAACTAATAGATTCCTAAGTAGCCTCCCAAGACTACAGCCAAATTGAAGTTTTTTCAGCTCTCTTGACTTCAAGAAAACAAACTATGGAGAAGCTCCAGGCCTACCACCCATAGAAAAGGGCTTAGAAAGGCATGCTTGGAGTATGCCCTTTGTAAGGAATTTAGGACCTTGGCCTCCTTCAGGTCCTCATTGTGATTCTTATCTGCCTTCTTTTGAGAAGGGGAAATTCCCAAATCAGCTAGGTTATTTGAAAAACTTCTCTTTCCAGGTTTTAAGGCGGGTTTGTGTTAAAATCTGTTTCCATGAATTGGGAGAAGTGGTTAAAACTGCTTAAAGCCGTTGTATTTAAAAGTTGGTATACTTTTATTTTAAAAATGTAGCATCGCTTGTAGAATATTTTGTCCTACAGGGAAATGGCTATCATACAATGAAGAGGGCAAACTAGGACAAAATATTTTAAAGGTTTAAGCATGTTGAAACAGAGGAAGTCAGAAACGTTAAGAAATGAATCTTGTAAGCCTTATATATAATTGGCCATAATTTTAAAGATATTATTATAACATTGTTTAAGTTTTTAATGTTAATACTTAATACATGCTGATGTTAGAATTGATATCTGTTCAAAAAGTTTTTTGAAGTGTGTATACATAGAAATGCTAGTATATATCTAAAAATAAAAATACCTGTATTTCTAATTTTGAAAGCTGTTAAAAAATTGAAGCATTGAATTTTAGATAATCTCTGCTTAATTGGTAACTTTGTCAATTGTCTATCCACCTTCAGTAAGCTCTATTTTTGTTCCAACCACTGAATCTGTTACAATTCTTAAAAAGTTATATGATTTTATCAAGAGCTATATTTTCAAGGGTATTTTCTGATATGTATTTACTTTGAAATGTTTGGGTGATCATTTCTAAGTGATAAAAATTTCTTAACATGTTAGCATTCAAATCAGTCTGACTAAATGAATGGACATTATAATGATGAATCTTCAATTAGATGCTTTAAGGCCTCTTGGCATATTAAATAGGTTTAATTCTTCTGGTTTTGGGATTTCTAGATGGGCCCCTAGCAGCCTCAAAGTCAGAAGAATGTGTTTCAAAGGTTGTATCTTTCAGTTGGTAAAGTTATTTAATTGTAGGACAGACAACTGCTCTATTAAAAAAAAAAAAAAGGGGGGGGCATTGCTAAAGTTTAATAGTAAACTATAGGTATGGTTTATTCATATTATTAAAAGCAAAATGTAATTCTAAACGATTGGTAATGTTAACACACTCAAGAGAATTGTCAAGTAGCTGTTATGTGTTACCTGATACACATGTACATGTTTATGTGGCAAGCTATGTAGTCTATCTTAATTGGCTTATAGATGAAAATATTCATAAATGTGAATTGCTAAGTTGAATCATTTTGAGACTAATGTATGGATATGCTATTAAGCTTTTGGAAAAGCATGTCTTTTTATTTCTTTAAGACCTACAAGGCCTGTTCAGATGAATAATTCTGAATGTATTCAAATGGACTTACTATTATGAGTACAGTTTCAAAACTGGCCATAGGACCCCAACTCCTCATGAACTAGATGGTAAAAGGAGCGATGCTGTTTCTACGCCAATAAGTCCGGGATTGTTCGAGACCGCATCCGAAAACATCAAGAAGAGCTGGAGAAGCGGCGCAGAGAACTGTTTCAAAACCCTGTATGGACAGCCTGGGGCGGGATGTTGCCATATTTACTTCCCTTGTTGGGACCCTTGATCAGCGTTTTATTGATTGTTTCCTTTGGTCCTTGTATTGTAAATCGTACCACTCAGTTTGTTCGGCAGCAGATCGACTCCCTGTTGGCTAAACCCATCCAGGTTCATTATCATCGACTTGATTTGGCAGATCAGGGCTACGATGAGCCCATAGCTGATTAAGCTCCAGCATGGAACTCAGACCCATGCACGCTTGCACAATGCAGCGTTGGGCACCGTAGCAGAGGTGCAGGCAGAGCACTGCAAGGGGAAGGCCACAAGTCCTGCTTCTGAGTCCCCTGAGAGGTAAACCTGATTGCATAGGGGTTGGTGTCAGTGGTCCCAGGACCTTGCAACAAGACGGCTCTGCCCCTCCTCTCCAAAAGACACCAAGAGCCATTAGGTGGCGGGGTTGCTGACTCTTTATCCCCGCGAGAGGAATCAGGTCACTACCTCCCCTCTCCGGTCAAAGCCCACTGTCTCCTTGCTAGGAGCAGACCTGATACAATTCTGCCTGTTCAAAAAATATAGAAAAGGAGGAGATGCCGGGGACCAGAGAACTGCCGAACAGCAGGAGTGACCCCATTTTGTTATTTCCTCATTTTGTAATGGTCTTGGAATGCTAGATCCAGTTATCTTTCACCCAGATTCCTCGTAATCTTTCACCTGTAATTGTTCACCCAAGATAACGGTTGTCCTGGTGACCTCTGCCCTATCTGGCCCACATCCTGCTGTAAAACTCCCCCCACCCAGCCTTTACCTGTGGCTTAAATACTGCCTGAGAAAATAAAGTTTTCGGAGCTTGATCAGACCTCCTGTCTTGCTCCCATTCTTCGTGTCTCCTGTTCCCCCCCAATCGTCGGTTCTCTCCCCAGGTCTCTGTTGAAGACCCCGCGGGCCGGGGCAAAGTATCATATATATGCATGTATATAATGTTTACTCAGATAGTCATTGTGGCAAAATGCAAAATATTTTTGCATTTTAACTTTCAAATCTTTTAAAATAATTAATAAAAAGAAAACATATTTGGGGCTAGCATGTGGCAAACCAGGTTAAGCCCCTGCTTGTTATACTGCCTCCCCATAACAGAACCACTATTAGCTTCTGTAAATATTAAGGAATAAATTGACAAATGGAAAACCTCTCTGACTTCTCCTTTCTCTGTCACTCTGTCTTTTTTTTTTTTTTTAAAAAAAACTGTATAAAAAAGGAAATATTTAGCGGATTTTAGCTCCCATTACCGGCTAGGAACTTGTCAAGTGCAGAACTCGAGTGAATAAGGCAGGTTAGAACCCTTGCAGAACCCGTGTTCCCATCAACTTTTCACATTAACCCATTTCACAGATTTCCTTATGTCCCTGTTTCTGCCTCTGTCTCTTCAATATTCAAATAAATAGTTTTTAAATTAAAAAACATAACGTAAAAATCACAAATGTGCCTATGGGACTATTTCATGAAAATATTTTTAAAAAGAAAAAAAAATGATATAATAAGGAAAAAAAATTGAATTGACTTATAACAAAAAAATGTAAGACTGAAGATAAAAGGAAATGAACATAAAAATCAGTCCCTAGTTTTTTTTTTTAAGATGTATTTTATTTTTATTGGAAAGGTGGATATACAGAGAGGAAGATCTTCCGTCCAATGATTCACTCCCCAAGTGAGTGCAACGGCTGATGCTACGCAGATCCGAAGCCAGGAGACTCTTCCGGGTCTCCCACGCGGGTGCAGGATCCCAAAGCTTTGGGCCGTCCTCTACTGCTTTCCCAGGCCACAGTCAGGGAGCTGGAAGGGAAGCAGGGCTGCTGGGATAGAACTGGCGCCCATATGGGATCCCGGGCATGCACGGTGAGGACCTTAACCACTGCGCCATCGCGCCGGGCCCCAGTCCCTAGTTTGATAAAAAGCATGTCTCACTACTCTTCTGAAACTACCATTTAAAGGGGATTTGACCAAATAATAAATGGATGTTAGTGGTGGGACACCAGTTTTCACTGTTGGACTGGAAGGTATGAGCAAACTGCAAGGGTGTGGGGCTCAAGCGTGTGGTACTAGATTTGAGATTCATTTATCTAAGTGCATTCTTATTTCATTTAAAACATACATTGAAGGGTAGGCAGAGAACAAACCCTGTGCGTGCGTGGATGCATTATCTGGCTACCTGCTGAGATGACTTGGAAGCAAGAACACTCCATAGCAACGAGTTCACCAGTCCCCACACCTGAGCTTCACACTCAGTAAAACGAACCAAAGCATCTCGTGCAAATGATTGATTTTCTAAGACTGGGGCAAGAAATGTACAAAACATACCAAGAACATCTTTTTTCAGAAAGTAAGGATGGTATGGAAACCACTATGGTGCAGTGGAAAAAAAAAAAGACACTGCTTGACAGCAGGACTCCTAGGGGAGCCAGGTGATGTGTGCATGCTCCGACTCTGACCCAGCTCCCTGATCATGGCGTGGAGAAAGCAACATAAGATGATAGACAGGTGTCTGGAATGCTGCCACCTATGTGGGAGACCCAGAGGAAGCTCTTGGCTCCTGACTATGGCCTGGCTGTTCCAGCCATCTGGGACCTGAACCAGCAGATGTCTCGCTGTTGCTCTCTCTCTTGTTCTTGCTCTCTCTGTTTCTCTCTCTTCTCTCTTTCTCTCACTCTGTGAGTGTATGTTTGTGTCCATCTCTCTGTATCTCTGAGCATTTAAATAAATAAATAAACAAACAAATAAATAAATATTTTAAAAAGTATTGAGAAGACTGAAAAACTAAAATGATGGAACATGTGTCAAAGGGACACAGCAGCCAAATAATGGAGTTCCCAGTCATCAAGTCTGGGATATAGGAATAAAAGAAATAATAAAATATTGGATTACAATCCAAGCTATGTAATAAATATTTATATAAGTACAAGCTAATATAAGGTAGAAATTGAGTTAATAAAAAGTGAGCAAAAGCATACTTGTCTCTTATATGAAGGATTCCAAATAGTGGTGAAATTACCTCAACAAGAAGACAGGCTATAAGTCCTCACCTTCAACCTGTTTCCAAACAGCGCAGTATGGAAATTAGGTAGAGGTAGGCTGGATGATTTTCATTCAAGTGTAGAAACATGGGCAGGAGTACTTTGTGCCGGATAGCCAAAGCCAAGCTGAGCAGTGATAAATCATGTTGACAGCAGGTATGTCTAACATGTTGTCTTAAGAATGACTTTATGCAAAATACCACAACCTTGAAATAAACATAAGAAAAAATCATAAATACTAATACAGGCACATTCTACAAATATTCAACCAGTACTCCTCAAAGTTGTCAAGCACATAAAAACAAGACTATTCTAAAAACAAAGTCACAACCGAAAAGAATCGAAGGTTGCGAAGTGATGAAATATAATTTGACAACTTGGATGGAATCCTGGAAGTGAGAAACATCTTTAGACAAAGCTAATGAACTCTAAGCATAAGACCTAGTTAACAATAATAGTATTAAGTAATTAATAATAACAAATGTGACTTAATATAAGTGGTTAGGAATCAGGGAAACTGCATAGGGAGTACAAAGGAATGCTATATCATATTTACAACTAGTCTGGAAACTGCATATTGTTAGAAATGTTAAGAAGCAACAATACATATGGCATAACCTTCATATTTTAAAAAGTTAAATCCTATCTTAGGCAACAAAATGGATGTACCTGGAAGCCATCATACTTAGCAAAATAAGCCATCTCCCAAATGACAAATATTGTGTGCTTTTTTGGTAACTGATAGTTAATAGAAAATACAAAAAGTACAGGTACAAAATAGACATGATTTGATTGTTGTTTTTTAAGGGAAGTGCAGCAACCAGGACACCAACTGGCCCCCACAAGAGATGCCAGCACTGCAGACGGTGGCTTAGTCTACCAATCCATATGCCAGCCCCAGACTCTACTTTTTACTTGCTGATTATTATGGATAATGATGTATTAAGCCTGTGATTATAGAGTAGACTGAAATTTTGCTTTTGCAAAAAAAAAAAAAAAAAGAAGGGACAGAAGGGAAGGATTGAGTAAGGGAAAAGGAAAGAAAGGAAAGTATGAAACTTGTACCTATTAAATACATGAAATTTATTTACTGATTTATTTATATTGGTACTTTTAAAAATATATATGATCTTCGATTCCACTTCATAAAACTGACAAATATGGGACATGCCTGGTATTTTTAGTTCTTAATTGATAATGGTTAATATTGAAGAGTTCAATTCTATAACCAAATGTATATACACAATTATATCCATTGTCAGTGAGGGAGCTTATTTTTAAATAGAACAAAATAGGTAACAGGTGTCCCATGGTGCTTTTAAATACAGAAAAAACTTCATTGGACTGTCAGGTTGGATAATTCTAAGCCTTCTTACAGAGCAATGATTTTCTAGTCTTTTCTAGTCCTGATTCTGACAGCTGTAAATTATTCTTGTAACCTTTTTTCACTCTGGTCTCCGGTTATAAAAGCTTCACTGATCAGGTCATTGCAATTTCAGAACCTAAAACTCTTGAGACAAAATGCTGTGCTAACTAAATGAGGTGTCAAAATCTTTATGTAATTCTAACAGTTTGTGTTTTATTCTTATTTTTTCCACTTATAAAAAACATGCACACTGGCTAACCCAGCTTCTCTGAAATCAGTACAATGGACTCCATAGAGCTTCGGCCAATCATATGTTAAATGCTATTCAAATGAAATTATTACTATGTTAGCAAGGGTGGTCTTGGCATCATGTCTTAAGAAACAAGGGGATAGACGCTACAAAAGATAACTGATTTTTTTAAATGGCTTTCATTTGCATTATTCTAGATTGTTACTCAATTGTAGAGAGATCATCTCCCCACCATAAAAGCAACATGAAGGCTAATATCATAAAATTAGAGTACTTACAATACAATGAATAGACAATAATTTTAAGATACAGTATTAATATTATCATTTAAGTGTAAAATTAGGCAACATTTTCTAAGTTTTCATAATAATTTATGGATTGTCCTTTTTTTACACCATTATTCCAGTGGTAATTAGTTCATGAGGCTCTCTAAATAGTCTACAAAAGGCTTATGTTTCTAAAGAGGTGAAAAGTTGCTTTAAACTGACCAGGACATATATGTATATATAATATGCATGCATTGTGTATCTATAATCAGTTATTGCCAACAGGCACTCACTGATACTGTCCTCACAGGTGAACTAGGAGCAACTATACATTGTCTAGACAGGTACAATAGATCCTCAACTGCCCATCCCTGTTGCCAGCATATTTTTTCCCAAATCAATTTATTCATTTTCCTAGTAACACTTGGTCTCAAGCTGAATGAGAATCGTTGCTGTCTTCATTGCATAACTCAATTATGATCCCAGACACGCCCTTGTGCCTCTCTCCATTTTCCACATTAAAGGATAATGAGATCCTGAAGACTCTACAGACTTGATAAAACCACACTTGTCTGAATACGGAGCTTATCAGAGGTGCAGTCTATAGATTTGTGAAAATGAAGAAATATTGCATTAGTGTTCGGTCAAAGAAAAATTGCTCTAAGTGGAGCTAAAAGTTCAGGGAAAATATTGTTCAAGACTTGCAATGCAGGAGATGGGTTAAACTCGGCTGAACAAAGCAGAGGGAGCATTTCACCAGCTCAAAGTAACTAAGGGGCAAGTGCTGAGATGACAGAAATGAAGTTAATCAATGGATGTTCAAGCCTACATTGCTTACTAATTATGACTATGGAAGAAAGGTAGAATCCCACTGTGGGAAAGGGGCAAGGGAGCTGTTTGATTTTTTATTTTTGGCTTTATTGAGATATGGTTTTAAAATACCAGTTGTATGTATTCATGAAATGTAACTTCGTGTTTTACAAAAGTTTTATTAGTAATTATCACCGAGCAGTATATTGGATTCTTGTAACTTTTTAATTTGAAAATGTGTACCTGAGACCATTTGTCTCTTTTTGTCTACACTGCCAGCTTCTAGTAACCACACTCTATTCTTCATTACTGGAATTGGACTTTTAATAACCTTGAGTACGTGAGCTATGCAGTATTTATCTATTTCTGTCTGGATTATGTCATTTAGCAAGGCTTCCAGATTCATTCATACTGTCATGACAGAACTTCCTTCCTTTTGAAGGCTGAATAACAACCCATTCTCTCTCTCTCTCTCTCTCTCTCTCTCTCTCTCTCTCTCTCTCTCTCTCTGTGTGTGTGTGTGTGTGTGTGTGTGTGTGTGTGTAAATATAGGATGGTAGTTCAAAGGCCTGTGGCATACCATACAAGTGTCAGTTCTAGTCCTGCCTGCCCCAATTGAGAATTAGCTCCCTGCTAGAGGCCTGGGATGGAACATCTCCCTGTGTCTCTCCTCTCTCTGTAAATCTATCTTTCCAACAAAAATAATACTTCTTTTATTTAAAAAAAAATAGGGTAGCTCAAAAATTGAACAACAATAAAATGAAGAGATGTTTATTTTGCCTGCTTTTGTCATATTAAATGTTTCCAATTAACTTTTTGAAAGTTATAAAAGTTCACTTTGAGTAGAATTTTATACTACAATAAACTATATTCTAGATTTCAGCTCCATTCCCTTATCCTTTTCAACTTAATTTTGTTGGTAATGATTTTGGTAGAAATGTAGAAAACAAACCTGGCACACCAAAATTTAAAAGCATTTAAAATAAAAAAATACATTTAAAGTTTAACAAGGGAAAAACAAACAAAACTCAACATTTTTCAGTAGAGGCTCAAATATAAGAGTTTGTTCTTTCAAAGTTCAACATGAAGATCTGCTATTTTATTTCTCCACAAAGAGAAAGTGTTAGCTACTTAAGAGAATCATATTTTAAAACAGATCTATTCATAAAATAAAAAAACTTATACAATTAAAAAGAAGATAATGTAAATGAGAGTACAATATATAGGAGGCAAGGAATGGGTTCTTTGGGGAGTGGGCAAACCATAGAAGCCTTTGGGAATAAATTTCATATGGAAGATGTAGAAGTTGCGAAGCTCAGGGCCTGTGCTACAGTGTGACAGAGCCACCGCCCGTGCTAAGATCCTAGCTTTGGGAGTGCCCAGCTCTAACCACTGCATCCATGTGAGAAGTGAACATCTGATATATAAGGTTATAAAACTATTTCTACTTGAAAAGTAGGAAGGCAAAGTGTGTTCATTGTTGGGTCTCTGAGTTTCGAGGGAAAAAAAAAAGACAAACAAGGACCCCAACAACAGAGAGAGGGTTTTACAGAACAGGAAGGACTTGATACATCTCAATGCAGTGGGTGACATGGAAGCATCAGGAATATGGTGCTTTTGAATAGACATTCATGTGTATCCTTCTGCAGCCAGTTCAGTCTAAACCCCAGAAGATGGTTAGCCATTCAGAACACTCTACTTGATTGAAAGTTGTGGCACCACTTTCCCAACAAAGTCACAGCATACAATTGTGCAGGCTGTGGTCTGCCGAAGGGCACCTACTGGAAATAGTCAATAGGGTTTCACTTGTGGCTCAAAATGAGTTTGTTCACTCTTGCCCCTGATGCTATATTAGCTGGGAAGCAGTAACTTTCCACCATCCTCCCCTGAAAATTGCTTCATGGGATGGTGGAGAAGGTAGGGAAATTCCAGTCTGCATATAAACAAGAATGAGAAGCCAAGCCTTGACATTGAGGCTGTTAGACGTTCTCCTGATAATCATTATCTTGTGGTTTTATATTCATTGAAAGTAGTACAGGTTCCTGAATTTCAACTTAAATTGGAATCACTGCTTCTGAAAAATCTTTGAACATATCGCAAAAAGGTATTAACTCTGAAGATTGATTAGGTATTCAAAAGGTTGCCTGTGATAGATAATTTAATTAAAGGTAGTAAAAAAAGAAAAAAAAAAAAAAAGGAAGTCTCTTAGAATAGTTACCGAAAATGTCACAGCCAGGAGAGGTAGGCGTGATTAATTCACACGCAGAACTACCAGTGAATGGCTTACATCCATCTAAATTCTCAGGTGATTTTCAGTAGAAACTGTTTATAATCCATCCAAAATAATCATTTCAGTAAGAAGCAGAATCTTAGATGTGCTTATAAAGAAATGACAGTGATTCCCACTCATGCCTCAATATGCACAGGACATCAACCTTGAAGGGGCGAAGGGTCTGAGAGGATGAGACCCAGGGAGAAAGGGCCAGTCACTGTGCTGCTGTGCACTGGGAGAGGGATCCGTGGGTCAGCAATGAGAACAGTGAAAGCCAGCTCCTGTCAACTGCAGTTTTATCCAGTCGGACCCCTTTATCATTCACATTTCACTTACTACTTTAGACCGATTATCAAAATATATCTAGCTTTCTTCAGATTGCATTGAAATGTTTTCCAGTCCTTTTATGTGTTTGAAGATCACTACTGGCACAAAATGGGTTGGGGTCGACACTGCTGCTATAGGAAGAAATGAGGTCATCTACACTCTGATTTTCTAGAGGGAAAATCTTATATATGCATATAATTCAAAAACAGCACAATGAAAATCGTGATTGATATATACTTGTGCACCTGTGTATCAGTAACACAGAAATTACAAATAAAGAATGTAAGGAAAAGAACCTTAGTACAGAAAGAAACTGGATGAGATGTAATTATTATCTATATCATCTAGTGCATAGAATATAATTTTTTAAATTCATTTTAGTTATTTGAATGATAGATTTGCAGAGGGAGGAGACGGAGGGTGGCACAGATTAAAAGACCGCTATCGATCCGTTATTTCATGCCCTCAATGTCATTAATGACTAGTTAGGTTCTTGGAAACCATAAGCCCATGGGTGAAAAGGATCCAAGTACTTGGGCCGTTCTGCTGCTTTCCCAGTTCATCATCAGAGAACTGGACTGTAAGTGAAGCAATTGGGATACAAAATGGAATTCCTGTGGAATGCCAGCATAACGGGAGACAACTTGTTACGCCATAATGCCGACCCTGGAAATACGCTACCATTAACACTACACAACATGTTGTCTTCCACTTCCTAGAATATTTTTGTCAAATTATAATTGCTTGGGGCTTAATATATGCTAGATATTTTATAGACTTTCTAAAATTTTTAAACTAATTATAAATATAGTGAGGTTTTCTGCTTGTTTGACAGGTGCTTTCTTTTCAGAAAATAATTCCATGGTGACTTTTACTACTTCTATTTCCCAGTTAATCTCAACCTATTATTGAGAATTCACAGTTTTACAGCTTTTCACAGGACGCTTTCTTTGGATGTGACCCTCAATTATCATTGTAGTGAGGAACAAGTTTCACTTTCAATCAAAAATCCCCGCAACTGTGCTTTAAATTTGCTTTATCAATTGTAGCTCATGAGTGAAAAAAAGAAAACTATATACATTTCTCTGTTGCTTGAAAACATACATGAAACTTTTCATCGCTTTCCTGAAGCATTCTTACCAATTTCAATGCATTTGTCATCGTAGGGACCTAAGATGTTTATTTTGAGATGTTTTAAAAAGATTTATTCCATGTCTTTATTTGTATTAACATCTTACAAGTTTCTATTCAGAGTTTTTTGAAGGTAATTGATTTGTACAAACACAAAAGAAAAATGACTTCCTAGGGGAGTCTGGGAAACCCTCAGAAAGAAGAAGAACAGGAAAGACTCAATTCAAATCAAACAGAACTCAACAGTCACCATAGGTTGAATTTATGGCACACATTTCTGAGCTCCTCTAGCCTTTTCTTTATTTTTAATCACCTAGCTAGAGATCTGAGTCACATTAGATAGATGTCACACAGAAACACCCCAGCTTTTTCTACTTACATTAACATGTAATAAGACCTGTGACTCTGGCAGATAACCTGTCCTCTCTGGATAACTTTCATCTCTCCTTGAAAATATCCAAAATGTGGTTGGAATCTATCCTAAACTCCAATGCAGAAGCAAACATCCATAAATAAAATTCTTTTGAGACACTAAAAATATTTCCCTTTATTATTCAATGCTTATTTCAGGATAGATCAGAGAACAAATACTGACGTACAGAGATAACGCTTAATAACATTTTTAGAAGAGTAACAGTGCTCCATTTCTAAAGAGTATCTATGCACAGCTCCCCCCACCCTTTGTTTTGCTTTCTGTCAGACTTGTCCCAATGTCATATATATTTATTTCTGCCTGCCACACCAGTGTTCCGTAAGGGAACCCGTTTATGTTCCAGCTCCTCCACTTCAGATCCAGCTCCTTGCAAATGGCCTGGAAAACAACAGAAGGTGGTCGGAGTGTCTGGACCCCTACTACCAATGTGGAAAGTCCAGCTGGAGCTCCTGGCTCGTGACTGGCTTGGCCCACACCTGGCTATTGCAGCCACCTGGGGGGTGAACCACAGATGGAAGATCTCACTCTTTCTCTCTCTCTCTCTGTCTTGCTCTGTTTATCAATCTCTGTGACCCTGACTTTCAAATAAGTAAACAATTTTTTTTTAAGAAAAACCAATATGGAGGTTTCTGTAAATGGGCATGGTAGGGTAGCATGCAGCTGACAAATCTATAGCAAAGAACTAAACATTCACTTCAAATTTGTGGCAAATTAAAAAATCCTTAAAGGTGGCAAAGTTGAGAGGTGTTTTCAAAAGCATGAAGTGGAAGAAAAGCATTTGGCCCAGCAGTTGAGATGTCACTGGATGTAATGCCCATCCCTTAGAGCAGAGCATGGACTTCTCTGGCCAGCCCAGCTTCCTACTATATGCAGTTGAATCCTTGCCACTCATCTTTCCCCCATGCCAAGTGACACTTTTGCAGCTCTCTGTTCCATTTTGTGGATGCATTTTCTTTCAAACTGACTGCAGATTAACTGAGCAAGACTTTGTGATAAACATGCCTTAACATCAGCCTGAACTTTAACAATATTTCCAAAATGTTGCCAATGCAATTTCCTCGTATGGCTGTAAAGCCATTACATTTGTGGTTTTCTCTGCAAGATATGAACATAATTGTCTCCCCTTTGTTTCTCTGTCTTGTTTTCTTCAGTTGAGTCTATGGTTTTCCTTTTCTTATTGGCTTTATGCATGTTAACCACGATTTGTATCAACATTATTTTGCTTGGCATGAGATTTTTACATCTATGGATTCAGAATGTCTACCAAATTTGAAGACTTTTGATAACTATTTCTCTTTTTTAAAAAGATTTATTTATTTTTATTGGAAAGGTGGATTTACAGAGAGGAGAAACAGAGAGATCACCCATCCATTTGTTCACTCCTCAAAAGGCTACAATGTTCAGAGCTGAACTTATCCAAAGGCACAAGATTTTTCCAGGTCTCCAATGCAAATTCAGGGTCCCAGGGATTTGGGCCATCCTCTAGTGCTTTCTCAGGCCACAAGCAGGAGACTTGATTGGAATTAAAGTAGCCACGACATGAAGGGGTGCCCATATGAGATCCCAGCATTTGCAGGGGGAGGGTTAGCCAATGGAGCTATAACACCAGGTCCTTGACAATTATTTCTTCAAATATTCCTTCTATCTATCTTTTTCCCTCTTCTCAGCAGTATGCATTTTCATATTTTCTAGTCTTTCCTTTCATAGTTTGAGCATGCACATAATTTCATCAAGCCCACTAAAATTATGTCTGCAATGTGTAACATAGTACTAATTCCCACTAGATATGTTTTGATTTGTAAAGAAGAAGTGCCAGCAGGCAGGCAGAGCTCCTATCACCTGGTTCACTCCCTAAGTGCCTTTGAAAGCTTGGCCTACACCAGGCCATAATCAACATCCAGGATCTTGATGCCTGCGAGCTGAGCCGCAATGGCTGCGTCAGAAACACCGCAGCAGCTGTGTCTCCAGGACCTGGGGAAAAGTGAATGTGGACCCCGAGTATCCCTAGATAGAGCTTTCACTGTTTTGGCAGTGAAAGTAATTTTTTGTTTATGCTTCTTGAATTCCAATCATCATATTTGTTCTAAAGTAGATATCATTCTTCCTATTTAACAAATGGATGATTGGGTGAATAAAAAAGCTTGATAAGGTTAACATCCTAGTCCAAGTTCTTGTTAACCTGGATTACACCTAAAGATGACTTTAGTTGATTGGCTCCATTGTAATTTTTTTAAACTGAATATGTTTAGGGTACCAGTGACTCTCCTGTCTTCTTGTTCCTTTATTCCTCTTTCCTGTCTTATTCTGTCCTAAATGCATTTTTGTCATGTGGACATTAATTTCTCTGCTACTCTTTTGCTTCTTTTTAAACTGTGTGTGTGTGTGTGTGTGTGTGTGTGTGTGTGTGTGTGTAAAATTTTATTTCTTTGAGTGGCAGAAAGACACTGAGAAACAAAGTGACTGCCCAGTTCCCATCTGAAATGTTCCCAGCGCCATGATGGTCAGGTCAGGCAGCTCAATCCAGAACTCCCACTTGGGTAGCAGGAGCCTAATTCCTCCCATGTCTGATAGGAGGCTGGAGTAGGCAGCTGCAGCCGGACGTTGAATCCAGGTAGTCAGATGTGGGCTGCTAGTATATAAAATACTAAGCTAAGTGCCAGCTCCTAACTATGCTTTTAATGTTATTTACTTCATGGTTGCTGTAAGAATCATCAATCCATTTCCGTTTGTCATAACCTACTTCATCACAGTATTAAATTAATTCTCCCCAAATCAGCCAACTTTGCTCCAATACAGCTTTGTTCTCTCCTCCATCCTCCATGCTGTTATCTAAGTCCAGGATGTGGTCCTGTCCAGTAATTTAGTCCATGAGTATTGGTTCATGAAACTTTATGTGCTTTCCAAGTGGCCAAATGGAAAATACATATAGGCAGTCTTTTAAGTTTATACCAAAGTTTTGTTATTTCATTTCTTTCTGAGTATTTTAGTTATTGATTAAAATCACTCCCTTTCAGTTACAAGATCATCCTTCAGCATGTCTTGTAAGCCCTGTCCCTAGCAACAGAAATCCACAAGCTCTGTTCTTGAAATATCTTTATTTGCCTTTGTTAAAAATAAATTTTATTAAGGCATATTTTAGTCATCATGTAATTCAACCATTTCGATTATACAGCTCAGTGTCAAAAATAAATCCTCAATGTTATGCAAATATCACCATAAAACAGTCTTTGAACATTCTTATCACCCTAATAAGATCTCTTATGTCCATTAATTACTTAATCTCCCAACCCCAGGCAAGAACTAATTCATTTTGCACTCTTGATAGAGTTTTCTCATCTGGGGATTTTTTAGAAATAGAACCATGTGAAAATTATCCACCAGTGTCTGGCCTCCTTTCCCCAGCAGAATGTTTCAGAGGTTTTACAATGCCACAAAAATGCCAGCAATTTATTTCCACCCAGCTGAACATCATTACCACAAGGTCCACCAGTCAACAAATAGCTGAGTGATTCTAATTTCTAGTCACCATGAACAATGCTACTGAGAATAATTGTATACAAATCTTCATGTGAGTATATATTCTAAACTTCTCTTGGACAATCATCCAGAAGTGAAGTTTCTGGCTCATGGGATAAATGAATTTTAAACTTTTTTATTGAAAAATGGCAAATTGTTTTCCAAAACAAACATGTCAGCTTTCCCACAGTTCTGAATAAGGATTTTCAGTTTTCCATAGCTCCCAATGGCTATTATAATTGTTCTAAGTGGATATGAAATGGTACCCCCACGTAGTTCCAATTTGCATTTCCCTGGTGACAAAAACAAGCATGAGGGTGCTTGGCAGAGTGGTTAAGATGCATGGGACGCAGGCATCCCACATCAGCGTGGATTCCAGGCAGGCTGTGATTGTGATCTCAATTTTATGCTAACGCACACTGTGGGAGGCATCACAACTCAGGGAATTGGGTTATGTCATCTTCATGAGAGACTCCAGTTGAGTTCTGGAATCTTGGCTTCAGCTTGATCTAGTTGTAGCAGTTTTAGGCATTTAGAGAATAAGGCAGCAGCTAAGAGATCTCTCCCCATCAGCTAATCTCTTCGTCTTTTTTCTGTATTCCCAGGAAACATATGAACAAACAACATCCTTCACATTCCCATTCTTTTTTATTACAAGTGTTCTGAAGTGCAAATTTTAAGTTCTGAGGAAGTCTTGTTTTCCACCACTCAGGATGCTGGTAAGTCCAAGATGAACACATTACCAGAACTGATGTCCAGAAGGGGGCCCAGTGCCTGGTTCATAGACACTTCTGTTCTCACTGGGACTTCCTATGGCAGAAGTGCCAAAGGAGCTCTCTGAATCTCTTGTTCATGAGGACTGTGTACCCTCATGAGTCAATCAGCTTCCTTAAGATTCTAACTGCTAAGATCTCACAGACACAGAATTTCACTGGGTATCAGTAACCTAAGATTATTTTTTTCAGAGGGCTGTGTTCCTTCTGTAAACTCTAGAGGTGATATTATTTCCTAACACTGTGACAGCTTACAGAGTCCTTGGCTCATATTTCTCTCTCCATCTTCAGAGCTGTAAATGGCAAGCTGAAATCATGATTCTGACTCCCCTTGTCTCCCTCTTCTACTTTTAAGGCCTCCTGGATTGCATGCAGGACGATCTTTGTGGTCAGCTGATTGTCAAACCTCATTCCTCTGTAATCTTCGTTCTCTTTCTCCATGTAACATACACATGAGATTTAACAGATTACAACATAATCATCCAATGGGCTGTTACTCCGTCTATGGGACAGATGATTTTTGAGCTCTATGAATATGTCACCCTGCAGTCTTTCTCCTCCACTATTTATAAGTCAGGTGTTAACTCTATACCTGTTCTCCTGTATGTGATGACTCATTTCTCTTTTCTTATTGCTGCTTTCCAATCTCAAATAGTATCGTCTTGATCAATTTGTATAAGTATGCCTGGCTTTAGCCTTATATTAGTTGAGCTTCATTGAGTTTTGTTTTTAGGGTTTATTTTTATTGGAAAGGCAGATATACAGAGAGGAAGATCTTCTATTCGGTGATTCACTCCCCAAATGACTGCCATGGCCAGAGCTGCGCCAATCCAAAGCCAGGAGCCAGAAATTTCCTCCAGGTCTCCCACGCAGGGCAGCAACCCAAGGCTTTGGGTCGTCCTCGACTGCTTTCCCAAGCCACAGTAAGGGGACTGGATGGGAAGTGGAGCTGCCAGGATTAGAACCAGCACCCATATGAAATCCTGCCGTGTTCAAGGCAAGGACTTTAGTTGCTGAGGCCACCACGCAGGGCTCTGTTGAATTCTATGTATTTGTATATTGATGCCTTCATGGAATTCAAAGGTCCTTATATAGTACCTTCATACTTTGTGCTTTTTAACTCTCCCCTCTCCTTTTGAATCTCTCATTACACCCACGTGACCAAGCTTCACTCCACAGATCAGCAGGATTCTATTCACTTTCCACTAATTTTTCTCTTTCAGTTTCCTTAGACTGGAAAACTTCACTACTTTTTTTTTATCAAACCAAAATTGTTGATTCTTCTTGTTATTTTACATTTCGGTCACTGTATTTTCAAATACAACATTTCCTTTTTTTTTCAGTATAATGAGTATCTGCTATTTATA
This sequence comes from Ochotona curzoniae, assembly GCF_017591425.1. Taxonomy (NCBI): domain Eukaryota; kingdom Metazoa; phylum Chordata; class Mammalia; order Lagomorpha; family Ochotonidae; genus Ochotona; species Ochotona curzoniae. Next base: position 49,912,052 of record NW_024466502.1, on the reverse strand, counting down.
AGTGTAATTTGTTTTGACCCTGCATCCCTTTGATAATTATAACATCTGAGGACAAAAAAAAAAAAGAATGTATACAGCTTTCTCTCTATAATAGTGCTCACCTTTTCCTGTCTTTATTTTTGCTGAAAGTTGGATATTTTAGGCAATATATTATAATTCTATTTCTGACCTAATGCCTGAAAGGCAAAAGCTGCTGCTTTATTTTTGCCTTTCATTTGTTTGTTTTATAACTTACCTGGACTATTTATGTGAAATCTACTCCCACCTGGGTCTCAACCACTAGCATTGCCTCTAATCAGTTTATCAGTTTATTCGTTTAGAAAAATCTTGCTTTGATTTATTCTTAGGGATCATGGCAATGAATGATCAATGATGACATAGAAGCTAGGCTCAGCCCATATACATCTTTAAGACTTCTTTCTTTTGTTGATAGAGTTGGAAGTTGGCAGAGGAATACTTAAAATTTTCTAACCATTTTCAAGTCCGCCAGTGTTTATATTGATGCTGTGCTGATATCCTGTGCATTCAGACTTGCAAAACATGTCAGACGCTTCTTATCCCCACCACAACCTTGGCATGAAAGACGCTCAGGCTCTTTTGTCTTCTCTGTATATGAGATCATCAGTTCATCCAGCATCGTGCCTGGTAACTTACAATCTGTACTCAAAAATAAGTGATCATCATTTATTTACGATAGTAAAAATGTGGATCTCATAGTCTGTATCCTACTGGCCTATCTCCTATCAGATCAAACCGGGTGACCATCTCTAACTGGAATACTGCAAATTCTTCTTGTTCTTCCCCAAACACCAGTAACTTTTTTAAGAACATTTTTTTTTAAATTGGAAAACCATATATATAGAAAGCAGGAGAGACAGAGAGGAAGATCTTTTGTCCAATGATTCACTCCCAAATGGCTGCAATGGCTAGAGCTATGCCGATCCTAAGTCAGGAGCCAGGAGCCTCTTCCAGGTCTCCCACATGGGTGCAGGGTCCCAAGGCCTTGGGCCAACCTTAACTGCTTTCCCAGGCCACAAGTAGGGAGCTGGATGAGAAACGAGGCTGCGAGGATTAGAATCAGTACCTATATGGGATCCCTGGCATGGGCAAGGCAAGGAGTTTAGCCACTAGGCTACCATGCTGGGCCCAAAAAATCCTTTTTAAAATATTTAGGTAGAATATTTTTGGTAAAAATTCAGGAACCTGGAATGATAATTTATGTTTGTTAGTTGTAGGATGGAAGACATGCCAGCATTGTAACTTTTCTCATTTTGTCTTTTTGATGTTGTGTCATCTATATCTATACATATACCAATATTGATGTAAATGTTTATAGCAAGTTTCAGGCCAGAGATTCCAACATTCTTTTAATTTAATAAGCGATGGAAGAACTAAAGAGGAAAAAAACACATATTTCATCAATTAACCACACCTGAGTTCATCTTAATAAGATGATGCGTGAAAGCTATTAGCTAACCACAGGATGAGAATGGGTTGAAGAGCCAACTTTAAGATAACAGGGTTGGAACTTTCAGTCCCAACCATCCACACTGGGGCAGGGAGAGGGGCTCACAAATCGCCTGGCCTCCAACAGCCAGTGATCCAGTCAATCGGCCTGTGTGATGAAGCTGCCATGCACATCCAACGCAACTTTGCTGGAAACTTGAGCAGTGCTGAATTTGTCGAGAGGGCTCAGGACCTCTTCTTCACACTTGCTCTATAAATCTCCTCCATCTGGCTGTCCCTGGAATGCATCTGTGTATAAGGAATAAGCCACAGTAAGTAAAGTATTTCCCAGAGTTCTGTGAGCTGCATCAGGTAATGATTGAACCTGAAAAGGAAGCTGTGAGAATCACACATTTATAACCGTTAGTTCAGAAGCACAGGACACCAGGTGGATGTCGACTGGTGCCTGAGGTAGAGGGGCTGGTTTTTGTGGCTGAAATCTTCACCTGTTAAAAACAGAATGCTAATAATATGAAGGAAAATGCATTTAAAAATATTTAGAGAGAGATCCATCTTCAGAATATGTTGATATTCAACGTAACAGGTACACAAATTAGTGAGAATAATATAAATATATTGGTTAATATATTGGTTATTATTAATATAAAATATTGATCTAGTTAACATTAACAAAAGTCCATTCCAAAACTATGTAAGAACGGTAAGGTTTTAAGACAAAGTGACAGCAACTTTAAGGAGAAAATAAGTACTAGCTTATTTCTAGGTTGCTTTATACCTAGGCAGATGTTTAATTACTGCAAGAGAGCAGCCAAAGGCTGCCTGGCATTCTATGCCTGGATAATACCAACTGTGTTAGCTATACCAGTATGCAGGCAAAGTTGCCTGTTCTATTTTTTTCTTAAAGATCTGGGTGTAGCATAGCTGCTGTGACATCATTGGTGCATGTGCCAGGGTTACCACACTGCCATCGTTGCCACCACAAGCATAGGGTTGGGGGAGGAGCGTGCATTGCTAGAGGTTAGGGGGCTGAGCACAGGTCAGAATGAGGGCCCCTGAGGGCTACTTTCATGTACACAAAATGAGTTCTGGAAGTTTCCATGGACTGGGCATGAGCCAAAGGTTAATCGAGAGGTTGTAACAGGAGTGAGAATCTGAAGAGCATCAGTGGGTAAGATCAAAGCACCCATACACACGCACAGGAGCCATGGCAGGGGGCAGACCAGGACAGACTAAACCACAGTAGTCCTTGGCACTTCTGAGAGCCATATTTGGGAGTGGAACTTGTAGGGGTTATTTGAGGTCATCCTGACCAAGCCACACCACCCAATGGAGTGTGTCAGGGCTTGGCAGGGGCGTTGCCCATAACAGCCTGTGCTGCAGCACCTGCCAGAACACACAAAAACTGGGGCTGGGAGAAGGCCTGGTACAGAATCTTTGGGGACACTTTTGCTGGGCAGTGACACCCACTGGAGCAGGCGAGAGCCAAGGCTGGGGACAGGCCTGACCAAGTTAGGCCCAACACCAACACAAGTGAGGGCCAGGGTTGTGGATGTGCTCGCTAAGGCTGGACTGCAGAAACCATCACTGAATTTGAGAACCATGAGTAGGGGCAGGTCTGATAGAGCCTTGAGATCTCCTGAACTAGGCTACACCACCCAGCAGTACAAGTAACAACTGGATCTGGTGGTCAGTTGAGCCAGGTTGCAGCATTCATCAATGAATGTGAAAGCCAGGTCAGGCAACAGGTCCAGAAGGAGGTCTTAGGAGTCTCCTTATCTAAGCTATAGCAATTCACTGGTGCTACAAGGTATTGAGTCTGGGTGCAGGTCTTATTGAAATCTTGGGGGTCACCCTGATCAGGCCACAGCACCCCCCAGCACACATGTGACTAGGTCTGATGGTGGGCCAGGCAAGGTTGGTTTGCAGTACCCACTGGTGTATGTTATAGCCAGATGTGGGACCAACCCAGTAGGGGATCTGGGAGTTGTCCCATTTTTTCTTAAAATGTGATAATGATCATCAGTAAATTAATTTCTCTGCTCAGAGTAATACATCTCAAAAATTATTGGAAACAATTTTGGGTGTTAAATTGATTATATTCACAAAGTTTTTCAAGTGTTTAAAATAGTGTGAGATCTATTTTTATTCTTAAAAATCACAGAAATTTGTGCAAGACCAATTTCATATTATACCAATATGTTTTTGAAAAACGGATGTATTCCTTAAAGAATAATGGGGGAAATGATGCAAGCTTCTGCAAGTAAGAAAAATGAAGCTTCTTTCCAAAACTGAGCATATATGATACAGAAAAACTAAAAATGTACCCCTAGCTTTTGCTCTATAACTGAAAAGAGTAATTGAGAGAAAACACTGCTTACAAACTAATTACATACTTTTCTAAGATACCATTTTTTAAAAGTGTAAGACCCATCTGGCTTGACATCTGCAAAACTCCTATAATTAAACAGAAGGAAATAAACACCGAGGAAGTTATTCAAGGATCTGGTGCACTTCATCGACTTTCTATGGTTAAACTTTGACTATAACTGAGGCGTCCATAAAAATTATACCCTGGTGAAGCCAAAGTGAAAACTCTTCTGGTCAAAATTCTAAATACCCAATTTTTAGCCTGTCAACATTAACTTTTGTTTTCTCCCACTGCTTATCATAAAATTGATTAGACGATTAACCTCATTTCTATCAAACCAATGCGTCAAGCATGGCTAAAGTCAGACATTGTTAAGTCTCTAACCATTGAACAATCAAATGGAACTATTTCATGAAATTAATTTAATGTGGATTATGCATTCTTTTGTATAAATTATATTTCAAACCATAAAACATTTTTCATATATCATTAGACATTGATATGTGATAATAAATAATGCTGCAAGAGAGTTGCTGTCATAATTTCGTTGATAGATTGCTTTAATTAAGATTGGCTTTTACCTATTGGAAAGAAAGAATGACAGAAAAGAGGTTGATAGGGAAAGAGAAGGGGAGAGACATCTTCTGTCTGTTTCACTTCCAAAATGATCACAATGGCCAGCATTGGTCCAGGCCAAATCTAGGTGCCTAGCACTCTACCAAGAGCTTTCCAGTGGCTGCTCAGAGGAATCTGAGTACCTGAGGGATCACCGGTGGTTTGCTACGCTTGTTAACAGGATGCTAAATGAAAAGAGAAACAGCTGGGAGTTCAACCTGTGGTGATAGGTGATGCGCACCCCACTGGTGGCCACTTAAGCTGCTGGCCCACCACGTGGCCCCTGATGGGTCCTTCTTAGTTTTAACCCAAGTACAGAAAGATACACTGACTAGAGCATCAACCCAGACACTTCAGTCTCTACATTCTGTCCCACAGTGAACAAATATGTCATTCTTAACCTGATTTTTCATTACTTATTTAAAAAGTTATTTGAAAGGTTGAATGGCAGAATGTGAATGTGTGCGTGAGAGAGACAGAGATCTTGCTCCTACGTGATGGTTAACTCCCAGCATGGCTCAAACACCCAGAACTGGGCCAGAAGCCAGGGCTTCTTTCAGTTCTCCCGCATGGGTGCAGGGTCCTAAGGACCAGGGTTATCTTCTGTTGCCTTTCCCAGGCCATAAGCTGGATTGGAGATGGGGCATCTAAGACATGCCCATATGGAATGCTGGCATTTGCTAAAAGAGGATGTGCTCGTTGAGCCAGCACATTTTTTACTTCATTAATCTTTGATATTTATTTTTTAATTGTTCTTTCTGCTCGTTGTTCTTAATTTATAGCCCCAACTCAACTTTTAATTTTATTATTTCCAATACATATTGGTTTTATTTGCAGGTTATTATTATTATTATTAATTTGCCTTGGCTACCTTTTAGATGCAACCAATATCATATTAGAGCATAACTGCTAGGTGACTACAATTGTTATCCAAATTCTACTTATTAAAAAAAAAAAATCTTTGGGCCTGGCGCTGTAACCTAGGAGCTAAAATCCTTGCCTTGCATGCACTAGAATTCCATATGGGTGCCAGGTCTAATTCCGGCAGCCCTGCTTTCTGCCCAGCTCCCTGCTTGTGGCCTGAGAAAGCAGTCAAGGACAGCCCAAAGCCTTGGGACCCTGCACCCATGTGGGAGACTCAGAAGAGACTCCTGGCTCCTGGCTTTGGGTCAACTCAGCTTAAACCATTATGGTCACTTGGCAAATGAATCAATGGATGGAAAATCTTTCTCTATGTCTCTCCTCTCTGTATACCTGATTTTCCAATAAATATAAATAAATCTTTTTAAAAAAATTTTTGGAGAACAGAGAAGAACTATGGCCAAGGCCAAACAACAAGTCTGCCTTTCTAAATTTTTGGCCTCCAGAGTCCATCTTCCTGAGTAATACAAATGCTGTTTTTTACATATCCAAGAATTCAATGCGTGCCAAGAAATATCAAGGACAAACCTTTTCTGTAATCACTAGAAAGAATCAGTTACTTAGCACCTAAGCATTTGTGTTAAACTAACTGAAGCAAATAACTGAGCAAAACGAATTCTACATTCATACTTTCTGACTTTAAAAAAGCAGTGTGATTCTTTTTAAAATCACAGGGCTTTGTGTGTAATTATTAACTGAATTTCAAGAGAATTTGAAAAGTTCTCAAAAACAAAACCTTTACTGCGTCACAGTGCTTGTCAATGCTGTTCCTTTTTTCCTTTTTTACAATCATGCACATGAAGTGAACAAGTGCCATGCGTTTCACACTATAGTTTCGGGAGCACACTGTCATTTCCCCCCTCCTGCTTATACGCCGCCAATTCCTCCTGCTTTTCCTATTCTTTGTTTTAATTTTCACAATGACGTACTCTCATTTAACATCACAACCCTAGGCTCTGCTTTCAATGAGGTAGAGAATTCAACAATTATGCAAAAAAAAAAAAAAGCACTGTTTCTCAAATCTATAGACCAAGGCTTTAACAATAATCAAATCTCAAAATGTTCATTTCAATCATTACATCCTTTCTATTCTGTGTAGTAGCTACCACAGATCATGGCAAATACATGATTTTGCCTTTTGAGCGTTGGCTTATTTCACTAAGCATAATGGTTTCCAGTTGCATTCTATTTTGTTACCAAAAAAAAGTGTTTCATTTTTTTCTGTGGTTGAGCAGTGTAGCGGTATTTCATGGTTTATCTATGTATACCACATTTTATACAGTTATAATTTAATTGTTCAAATTCAGAGGAACAATGATTATTATTTATAAGAGGATTTGACAGACCCAAAATATATGAAGTGACAAATTGAAAGGAATAGTAGACTATCTACAATAACCTATTGTGGACTATGAAATTCAACCAGTAATCCAAAACTATTCCATAAAATGTACTTGACAGATAACTTTACCAGTTATTTCCATCAAAAGAATTAGTAGTAATCTTTCTCAAATTCTTGCAATAAATAAAAGAGATAGTATTTATAGCTCATGCTACGAGCCAACACCACAGCAAAGCCAACCATCAAACCACAAAACTAACACAAAAGACCAAGATCCCTACGAACACAGGAGCAACATCTCCAGCCAAATATTAGCAAAATAAAGCCAACAGCATATTAAAAGAATCATGCACTATGATCAAATGGCATTTATCCTAAGGAATCACTGGTAGCTCACCATATATAGAAATAAATGCTGACGTCTTTAACATCTTCAGAAACTAAAGACTTAAGGCCCTGGTACGATAGCTCAAGGGCTAAATCCCTACCCTGAAAGTGCCAGGATCCATTATGGGCATCAATTTGTGTCGTGGTTGCTCCACTTTCTATCCAGTTCCCTACTCATGACCTAGGAAAGCAGTAGAGGATTGTGCAAAGCCTTTGGGCCCTATGCCCACATGGGTGGCTGGAAGAAGCTCCTGGCTCCTTGGCCTTGTGTAGGCTCAACTCCAGCCAATGCAGCCAATTGGAGATTGAACCAGTGGATGGAAGATCTGTCTCTCAGTGAATCTGGTCTCCCTTTCCAACAAAAATTAATAATTCTTATTTAAAAAGAAAGTAAAGACTTGAATGAATGGAAAGATATCTAATATCCTCAATTGAAAAATCAAAAATTTTAATCCAAATATAGCTACAAGCTTAAGGCAACTTTTATGAAACTATCAATGTATTTTTTTTTGCCAGAAATGGAAAATTTTGCCCTAATATTAACTAGAGGACACCAGGAATTTGGGACTGAGGGAGTGAGAGTTACTACCTAATGGTCACAAGTGTGCATGTTTGATATAAAAGGAGTTGGGGGAGATTAGTGATAATAAGGCATCACTGTGAATACAATTAATGTCACGGAATTGTGCATACTTAAAAAATCATTCACAGGGGGCACTGACATTGTGGTGCCCCAAGTGAAGCCACTCCCTGTGATACTAGCCTGCCATGTCATTGTGCTTGAGTCCCAGCTGCTCTGATACCCACCTACTTCCTGCTAATGCACCTGGGAAGGCAGCAGAAGATGGCTTGAGTGATGGGTTCATGCCATGCATGTGTGAGATGGGTTCTGGATAGAGTTCCTGGCTACTGGCTTTGGTCAGGGCAGCCACCTGGGGAGTGTTCCCAATGACTAAAGTCCTCTGCCTCACATACCCTCTCTGTTACTTGGACTTTCAAGTAAATAAACATTGTAAAAAAAATCGGCAACATGTACCTGACATGATGATGGATCAGGAGAAGGGCCACATTACGCAAGCCATTACATTAACTAGCATTCAAGAACCATAACCAGGGGTAAATTCTGTGAGGGATGTGTGGGCCACACCCTGTGAAAATTTTAGCCCCACTGGTTATCTCTAGAGGTGGGGTGGTGATGGACTAAGCTAGGTGTGACCAAGGAGCCTGCTATCAATCACAGATAAAGGAACCCCAACAGTCTGGACTAGTCAGGGCAGCAGCACCCAAATGTGCATTGTGATTAGGGTGTGGGGTGGGCTGGGCTGCAACGTTCACCAGCTCATATACGGCCAAATGGAAGGCCAGGCTGTGCCAGGCACTGGCCTAGACCCAATGGCATGTATGAGAACTGGGTGCAGGGGAAGGGTCAAGTGGAGGAACTTGGGAAACTCCCTTGGCGAATCATAGCTCCTGCTGGTGAACATGTGGTCCAGACCTGGGGGTCGGACAAGCCGGGCAAAGTAGCTCCAACAGCTGGCAGATGTGTCAATTGGTAATGGAGTGGGGTGGACCAGGCAGGACTGAGCAAGCCTTTGCCCACAAGCAAAACTAAAGACCAGGATGGAGCACAGGTCATGCCGAGCTAGGCTCTTGCACCTACTGATCTGCGTGAGCCAGGAACGCTAAGCCACAGTGTCTAAGGCAGAGGCCGGGACAGGTGACAGGTTGAGCTAAGCTGACTCAGAGCAACCACTGGCATGCACGTGATCTGTGGCTGGGAACAGGCCCAGTTGGGGAGCTAAGGGGACAAACCCTAGCTGGGTTGAGGTTCCCACCAAGGGGCGTGTGACTTGGAATGGGGGCTGCGTTCTGATCAGGAAATGGTTGTAGTTTCCCTTGGCACAAATGTGGACTGGGATTGAATGCACCGAGCTGGGCCAGACCCGAACACCCTCTGGTGTCCTGGAGGACCAGGTTAGATGTGCGATGGACTAGGCAAGGTTTCAACTCCTACTGAGCCATGTGTGAGCCATATGTGGGTATGGACAAACCATGGCTGGGCTGAAACATACAACAGCAAGAACCAGTTTGGGTTGAAGGCCAGTCAGGAAAAGCCACTGCTCCTGCTAGGACAGGAGGTGAACTGAGTAGGCTGGCTCATGGACCCAATGGTAAGTGTGAAACCTTGCCGTGGGAGAGGTTCTGATGGAGGATCCTGGGCAACTCCTCTGGCAGGACACAGACCCTGCAGGTAAGAGCAAGAAGCATGACAGGAAACAGCTCAGAACAGGCCAGGGAAAATTACTCACTAGCAAACAATTAGCAAGGGTCAGGGAAGACCAGGCTGAATCTGTCCATGTCACCCACTGGCAAATCCAAGAACCAGAACAGTGTGGGTCGAGCCAGGTTCAGTCGCAACAAAGACTAGTGCACAATACGGAATGTCAAGGTGAGGTTGCCTGTACCAGAAGTGACAGTAGCGCCCAAGCAGCACACATGAGAACACGGGGGCAGAGCCGGCAGGGGAATAAGGGAGGGTTCCTTTGCTAGGCAGCTACTCCCGCTGGAGAGCGTGGGCTGGGATGGGGGCAGACCAGACTAGGCAGGGCTACAACATCTGTTTGCCTCATGTGGACTAGATCAGGGAAAAGCCAGGCTGGGCTGATTATTTGTACTGATGCAAACAAAATTAGAGTGGATGAGGGTTGTTTGGGCTTAGCCACAGCATCAGCTGGCAGACGCTGGCACTAGGGGCTAGTTCTCCCAAGTCAAACCACAGACCTATCTGGAGAGTGCATAATCTGGGAGTGGGAGAGGCCTGGGAGGGAAATAGTGGGCTCATCCCTCTTGGGTTACCACTTCCACGGGAGGGCATAAAACTGGGGCAGCCGCTGGGGTGGAATGGGGTGTGGGACAGCCTGGACTACTGCTACACATACAGGCAAACCAGGGTCGGGGGCGGGCCTGGTGGGGGTTATTGCAGGTCACTCCAACTAGGCTGCAGCTCCCACTGGCTTATGAGAGGGCTGAGTATGTGCTGGGCAGAACCAGGCTGGACTGCAACACCCATTGGTACCAGTGGAAGTCGGGAGTGAAAACAGAACCGACCCAGCAATTGCAACCACCAGCTGATGGGGCGATGGACTGTGCCAGGCCCTGTACTTGCTAGCACATACAAGAATCAGGTTTGAGAACACCTCAGACAAAATTTCTTTGGAGATCTCCCCAATCAAAATGCTGGATGCAGAACCCTAACCAAGAAAAGAGAGAAGACAAAACAGGTCAACCAACCATCTCAGCTATATCTTGGCAACGAAATACGGGGCAAACAGAGACTCTATGATGGACTATGTCAACCAGTGGATTCATCAAAGACCTCATAGTGCTTTGAGTGGCAAGATTGGCAGCTATTCATAACTGTTGAAATATCAAAACTACTTGAGCAAAAACCTTAGAGCATACCCTACATCTGGACCTGAGGTGGGTGGGAAATTGGCCTTCTCAATACCCCACTTTAAACATGAAGGTAACAATATGGAAAAAATAATAGTCTTACTCACTTTCTTGTAGCCCTTGAACCTTTTTACCCTAATTAACTTTGTAAAGATTGTCAAAATACAATTTAAAAAATTGGCAAAGTGGTAAGTTTTATGTTTTATGTATTTCATGAGAGGGAGGAAAAAAATACAAAGAAGCTTCTTCCTCCAATTGTCCTGGAGTTTTACACCCTTTACTCAGTTATTGTTAAAATATTTGCCTGCGTGCTGAATAACTTCAATTGCCCTTTAAAGTTATTTACATTTATTTGACCTTTGTAGAGGAGGAAATTATGTAGTTTCTCTATTTTTGTGACCTTTTTCATACTTAAAATTTAATACAAATGTCAACTTTTGCCTTTCACTCAATATCAGCACAAAGTGTCCTCCAACACACAATGTACTTGAATCATTTTCCTATATCAGAAAGTTCTGAAGTGCGTGATTAAACATTTCCTTGTTTCTCTCAGGATGGAAGAAATCTGGAAAATGAGCTTCAGGGAGAATATAAATACTGCTTGTGCTCTAAAGTCAAATTTAGAAAATGAAGATCAGATGTCTGATTTTTATAACAATACAATAAGTGTAAGTATTTTTTTCTTTTTTTGTCCTTTATTCACAACTTTGAATTCTCGTTTTACTTTTGTACCCAGATAACCAACACTTTCTTTTTGTTATTACACAGAATTAATCTTTCTGCTATTCATTTTGTATCATCTATTCACTTCCCTGGAGTGTCTTTCATTTTTAATTTCAGCTGGCTAAGTGCTGGCCCCCCTCAGTGTCTGCCATGAACTTAATGAAAATTCCTACTAATCCGTCTCTCAGATCAAGCCATTTACCCCTGAAGACTCAGGGGCAAATTAGTGAGATCTCTATTCTGGTGCCCTGTGAAGACTGGAATTTCAGAAATGTCATAGCAAAAGCAAAATTTTATGATTTCTTAGTGAAGCTAAAAGCACTGGGTATTGAAATAAGGGCCCAACTATTAGAAACATGAAACACAGAGGGAAACTGTACAGAAAATGTAAGGATTTGATGAGTTATAAATCAAAAGATTTGAAAGATATAATTATATTAAGATACATTTTAATGACTTATAATTCTTTAAGAAGTTCCAAAATGAAATGATAGGAAAGTGATAATATCCAGGTCAGTGTTATTTTACTATTTTTGTATTTCATTCAATTCATCCTAAAAGTACAGTATATATTTTCAGAATACATTGTTTTTGGTTATTATATAGTCATGATTATCATTCCCACTAAACTAAGAAATTTTGCTTTGTACACGCTAAACTTATCATTTGGTGATAGTAAGACTTTTCTGTGGTGTAAATGTATAGTATTTTCTCTCCAAACCAAAAAAAAAAAAAAGATAGTCGGGGACAGAGATAAGATGGGCAGGAGGGTGGAAGGGACTGAGAGCACAGACCCTCATTGTGTTCTTATGATTGTATCTAATCTCCTGAATATTAATATAAAAGCAAAATGAAAAAGGAAAAGGATTCTATTATTTTTCAAAGCTGCATAGTATTCCAAGATGTACACACCACATTTTTTAAACCAATCATCATTTGACAGACATCTATCTGGGTTGATTTCATTGCTTAGCTATTATCTATAATTAACAACAAAGTTTCATCAACATTTTGCTGAATTTCCTTTATTGTTTTGTCATTTGAAGTTTTTACTTAATTTGAGAAGTAGATAGAGAAAGAAAAGGAAAAAAAAAATAGGCAAATCTATTTCATTCCACACATGCCAGCAATAGCTCTTAACAAAGCCAGGAACCACAGGAAATAAAAATGTAATCCCATCTCCCACATAAGTGACAGAAACCCAATGAACTGAGTTATTATTGTTTCTTCCAAGAATCTTCAGTCATGATAAACTGGAATCAGAAGCTGGAATTGGAAATACATCTCAGGTACTCCAAATGAGACATGGGCATCTCAAATGATAAAATACCTGCCTCAAATGCTTTGCCCATTTTGTAAACAGATTTTCTTCTCAGGTTTGTTTAGTTTTTTGAGTTCTTTATAGATTCTGGACATTAATCCTTTATCAGCTACACAGTTTGAAAATATTTTCTCCCATTTTGTCAGTTGCATCATCGCTTTGGTGAGTGTTTTCTTTTGCAGTGTAGAAACTTCTTGACTTGATGTAATCTCATTTTCCTAATTTTGTCTTTACTGTCTGTTTCTGGGGTCTTCTCCAAGAAGATTTGCTTATGCCAATGTGTAGATTTGCTTATTCACTTGAAAAGCAAAGTTGCACAGAGTGAGATTTAGAGCAAGAGAAAGAGATCTTCCCTCGATTGATTCACTCTCCAAATGTCCGTAACCACCAGGGCTGAGCCACACAGAGGCCAGGAGCCAAGGACGCCACCTAAATCGGCCACATGGATAACACAGGCACACGTGCTTCAGTCGTCCTCAGTCATCCTCGTAGGGGCACAAGTGCTGGTGTAAATCATTTAGTTTTACTAAAATTTTGCACAACATATATTATTCGGCAAAGTATATCTTAATTAATTTATAATTGATCTACATGTCTGTTATGTGCTGTGGTGAAATACTAGTTTATTATTATTTGGCCTTTTTAAAATTAATTTATTTTACTGTTTATTTTTTATGACACAATTCCATAGGTTCTGGACTTTTTCTTATCCCCTTCCAAAATTTCCTCATTACCACCCCCCACGGATTTCCCCTATATTATTACAATAGTATAGTCCTTCATAAGTAGTCATAAGTCCATCATTCTACTATTTAAGTGTGTCCTGACATTGCAGGTAGAGACAATGGCAGATAGTCCAGCATCCTACTGTCAAGATGTATTTAACAGTTTCACTGGGAGTCTGTCTTTGATTTGGAAGTACAGGTGAATATTGCATTGTGTCTTCACATCTGGATATGATAGTCTCTATTATATAGTTACTAAACATTCTCTTAAAATGAAAATCAATAAAGCAAAAACACAGGAAGAAAAATAATAAAATTTACAGCTCTATGAAGTAAAATAACATGCTACTGAATGACCAATATGTCTCTGATGAAATGAAAAAGAAAATATAAAACCTTAATGGAGAAAGTGATACTTTAGCATTACCTGAGGGATTAATTATTATTATTATTATTAATTACATCGTATTATGTGACACAGTTTTATAGGTACTGGGATTCCTTCCACTCCTCTCATAACCCTCCCCCCATGGTGGATTCCTCCATCTTGTTGCATAAGTACAGTTCAAGTTCATTGCAAGCATATACCAAGCATAGAGTCCAGCCTCTTATTGTCCAGATAAGTTCAACGGCTTGTTGGGGAGGCCTTCTCTGGTCTGAAGGTAGAGCCAGCAAAATATCATCCCAATCAATTAAAAATCCCAACATAACATTAGCAACAATTTGTAACGTTGTGGAATTAATTGGCATAGTATTGAGTAACCAATATGTTAAAAAATGCAAGAGGAATTTAATAGAAGAAAAAAAATATATCTGTGAGAAATGAAAATAAAATATTAAAACCCATGACTTGCAGCAAAAACAGTATTGAAAGGGCTATTGATCTTGTATTTTGCATGAAGATTGCCTTATATCAGAGAGAATATATGGTATTGTCCTTTTGACATTGACTTATTTCACTGAGCATAATAGCTTAAAGTTGGGACCATTTGGTTGCAAATGGAGGAATTGATTTCTCTTTAATGCTATGCCAAGTAGTATCCCATGAAGTAGGTGTACAGCAATTTCTTTATCCACTCCTCCTTTGACAGGCATCTGGGTTGTTTCTATGCCGATGCTATTGTATGTTGTGCTGTTGTGAATGAGAATTACAGATCCCTTTCTCATATACAGATCTCATTTCCATTGGATTCCCAGCTGTAGGATAGTGGGGTCATAAGACAGGTTTGTTTTTACTTAGCATTCTCCATACTGACTTTCATAGTGTTAGTACTAGCCTACACTCCCACCTCTTTTTAAAGCCAGCCTAGCTCAATGCCAATGGCTTATTTAGCTTTTACCTTCTGGCTATTTTGTATGTACTGATATTTTCTATTTTGAATATATAGGCAGCTTGAATATTAAGGAATAAAGAAATTTTTGCAGATTTGTTAGCTGAAACTAAGCTGGTAAGAGAAGCCTAAGGTTAAGTTGTCAGAATAGTGATGATTAATACAGATGGGTGGATAAAAAATAACTACCACCCTAACACTATGGAAAAAACAAGACAGTGATCTGTTGTTTGAAGTAAACAACCACATGGCATCCTAACACTTTGTAGTAAGATGAATACATGCTATAGGAATGCAATTGTTTTTGTTTTTATTATTCCCCAAAGCAAGCTGCTACCTTAAAAGATATTTGAAGTGCTTATTAATCTCTTGCTAACCCTCAAAATCAAGTTATTTATTCTTCACAGTGATTTATAAATATTTATGGCTTAACAATAAGTCCTATGGATTACATATAAAATATTAAGCATGATTTTGAGCTTTCCAATATATTAAGCAAAATAGAATTCCTTTTCCTTTCACTCAGATAGCAAAATGAATTCATAAAATAGTTATTTTAAAAATGAAACAAATAGTCAGATAGGACATCTCTTCCACACCTTGCATTTTCTAACAAGAAATGTTTGCTTCAAAAAACATTAGAAACAAAAGTCCAAAAACAAGATCCCATTTGGGGTGTGTGTGTGTGTGTGTGTGTGTGTGTATAGAGAGAGAAAGAGAGTTATAAACCATATTATTTACATTTACGAATTATATAAGTGTATAAATTACACAATTTATATAATCCTAGAAATGTCATGTTTTCCCCTACCTTCTAGACTTTACATTTTAAGCCAGGAAAGAATAACAAAAGTTGCAGTAAAGAAGAAGAAAACCTCAGAACAAAGAAAAACTTCTAAAAACCTTTCATAAATACCTGTATAAGTGCAATTAGAAAACCCTTGGGATACCGTTGGAAGGGGAAAACAAAGTGGAGACAAAGAGCAAATGGGAAACGTGTTAATTTTGTGTGTCCATGAATCCTGTTCTCTCAGTCATTACCTCAGACAACAGGAAGATGAGAGTCCACACAAATGCACAGAAATGAAAGCAGATTGGAATTCTGAGTCAGCAAGCTTGCTATTCACTTGGGAGAACCATCCCGGAGATTTTAAAAGATGCTGAGTGTCATACACTGGGTGTATTAAGTTCTGTGTGGGAGACTGGTTGAGACAAATGTACCAAATGATGATCCTGATGTATCCACTCAGTGTCCACACAGGTTAACTGTGGTATCAAGAGGGAAGAAACACTTCTGTGTGCTCTACGCCCATGGCTGTAAGAGACAAGAATCTGCTCTCTCTGTGGATATAAAATTCTATCGGCCTTCATTCTGCTCTTTGAAATTGCTCATTGTAGAGTAACATCACATGGTAGCTCAAAAATAAGAGTAGTTGTACATATTAGTTAAAGTTTAAAAACATAAAATTAAATAAAAACTTAAAATTCCTAAGCATTCAGTGTGTACGCCTGATAAACATACATGGCATTTGTGATCATGTCACTTATTATTCTTTCCATTTGCTATTCTCTTTTTATAAAATTTTATTCCATTAGAAATTTAGTGACTTGTTCAATTATTTCATTCAACCTCTCACTTCCATATCTAAAGTTATTTAACAAATCTTCATTACACTCCTTGGTTATATTAAGGATCCCTTGCTAAACATTGAGCAAATGATAAAATAAATACCTTAATTGATTAATACATTATCAATAAAATGAATACATAAACAAAAACATATGCTATTTAAAATGATCTGTAATGCTAAGTATACATATTAGCTACATCTTTATTTTTGTTATTTGATTCACACAGTATCATAAAAACTCTTTCAAAGCAAATTAATCTTTTTTTTGTTCAGTGTTGAGACCTGTTCCTAGAATGAATAAACCATTGAATTTAACAATCTATTATAACTTGTAAGATAGATTTTTAATGTCTTAAGACTTATTATGGTCTACTAAAAAGGAGAGCCATGGTGACATGCCATTCTGTATATTACATCTCATTTTAAATGTTCTGGGTCAGTGATTCACTTGACAATTCCATGTTGAGTTGAGTATGCTCAGCATTTTGTGTTTTTCACATTGTGCAATGTGCGATGTAGTATAATGAGGTATTTTGTGTTCTGTAGTTTGGGATCATAAAAAATAACAAACAGATTTATAGATGCTATTATGCCTGCTGAAAAGAACTGAAAATATCATTAGCTAGATTATATAAATAATCTAATGTTCTTCAAAGACCGAAGAAATAGTGAACAAAATCATTTAAACAAAAGGAATGAAGGAATAAAGCAAGTCATTCATAAAAAAAGAATTGTAAATATTTCCACAATGAGAGCATAGAGGACCAATACTCATAAGGGTAAAATTAAGGAAAATCACTGGTACTTTCAACTCAACTTTGCAGAGTTTGTAGAGACTAAGCATTTCCCATGTCTGATGCCAGGAACACATTGCATAGAAAGCAGTAGTAATTGTGTCTACGCTAAATTCACTCTGCTCCTATTGCAGGCAAAACACCTGCCCTACAACCCTTTCTTCTTTCTCTTAGTGCGATACTTTCACTGAAAGGTCAGGTAGTGAATGTGGCAGCTTTTTCAGCCAATATACTCTTCTCAAATTTACTCAGCCCTGCTGTTGTGCAGCGAAATCAGCCATAGGAGATGCACAAACAAATGAGCATGTCTATGCTTCACCAACGCTTCAGTTGCTGGTGATTAAGTTTGGCCTTAACATACATCTCTGGATACCTAAAATTTTCTTTATATTTTTCCAAATATTAAAAAATTAAAAAGCTATCTAATAGATGGTATAAAAACAGTTTTAAGATTGGATTTGGCCTACGGGATGTAGTGTATTGATGTCAATCTCTATAGTGAGCTCTTCTGGCTAAGAAGTCAGAAACTTTCAAATCTTTGATTTTATTATCTGCCACATTCAGGGCAATATTTATTGCACTGCATTGCTGTGAGAATTAAGTCACATCATCGCCATAAGCTCTTACAAAGCTTTTGTCATAGCAAATACTAAACAAATGGCATCCAATCCTTTGTATTTTGTCTCTTTAGCATCAGATTTTCCTCTCTGTAGTGTATTATTTATACTACCACAAAGCCACATAAAAACTGTGTACATTTCAAATCAGTTCATCCTCTCTACAGGAAGATACTGCTCTTCAATTTGGCTCTTTGTTTCCATCTTTAAAGATTTACTTATGTGTATTTAAAAGGCATAAGCTAAGACAGAAAAAGGTCTTCCATCCACGATGTCAGCTGAGCTGATCTGAAGCCAGGTACCAGGAGATCCTTCCTAGCCTCCCATGTGGGTGCAGGGTACCAAGGACTTAACCCATTCTCCACTGCCATCCCATGTCAATCCAGCAGTTGGATTGAATGGGAGCATCCAGGTCAAGAACCAGCATCCATGTAGGCAGAGGATTAACTGCTACACAACTGTGCTGGCCTCAGCTTTTCCATCTTTATTCCCTATTTCTCTCTTATTAATCAATTAACGAACCCCAGTCTGAGTATAGGGTGGGTACAGTTCCTCAGATAATTTGGTAACTCAAATCCACTAATATTAAAGATCGTTTTTTACATAATGGCATGTTTTTTCATATAATCTCTACATACCTCCTGATACAAATAAATTAATCACTAGGTGGCTTATACTTACTATGCTGTATTTTTTTTAGGGAATAAAGTCAAGCAGAACAGTCTGCACATGTTCAGTGCAAACATGTATATTTCCTTCTGATCTCAAGGTGACTTAATCTGTGGGAATCACAGATATGAAAATCCAAGTGTACTACAATGTATCAATGACATCATAAAAAAGTAGCATATTTATTTTTGCTTCTTTGAAAGATATATTGACAGAATAATAAAAGGAGGGGATAGATGAATGCTGGCTGTTCCGTTTTCTGTCGCACTTCCTGGAAACACAACTGGGAGGCCGCAAATGAGAGCTCAAGTGCATTCTTCTCACCGAAGTGGAAAACCCAAGTTGGGTTCCAAGCTCCTGGCTCTGGTTGGCAAATGCTGGCTACTGTGAGTTTTTGCAGACTGATTCTACTGTAGGAAAAATGCCTTTTTTCTCTTTCTCACTTTCTTTCATTTTCTCTCACCTTGAATTTTGAGTAAGAATAAATCAAAAATATTTTAAAAACCTATGATCAGATTTACGCACAGTACCTAGGAAACAAGATCATGGTTACAGTAAATGTAAAATCATTGGAATTTTACATTTTTCTGAAGTTATCAGCATAATTTTCGCTAACATAGTTAAAATTTTATGTATGTTACTTAACAGTACAACCATTTTAACACTAGCAGCCAAATTCAAACAGATAAATTAGCTCTTCCACTTGGAAATTTTTACATTGGAAGAAATTTATTATTCCTAATATTCACAAAATTCTCCATCATTAGGTTTTGTAATTACTCTTTTCAGTGATAACATTGAAACTGCAGGAGTTTCAGTGGCTGGCCCGAGGGCATATATCATCATTTCAAATTGAGTTAGTTCTTAATGTAATCAGGGTTTTTGAAAAATATTTATTTATTTTTATTGGAAAGGCAGATATACAGAAAGGAGAGACAAAGAAGAAGAGCTTCCATCCAAGCAGCCCCAATGGAGGAAGCTGAGCCAATCCTAAGCCAGGAGCCAGGAGCTTGTTTCAGGTCTCCCACATGAGTGCAGGGTCCCAAGGCTTTGGACCATCCTCTACTGCTTTCCCAGGACACAAGCAGGGAGCTGAATGACAAGTTGGGCAGCCAGGAAACAAACTGGTCCCCATATGGGATCCCGACACATGCAAGTAGAAGACCTTAGCCACTAGACTATTGTCCCAGGCCCGATGCATCAATTTTAAAGAGCCTGTTGCCTGTTTGTAGAATGACACTCAAACTACAAGTTAAAATAGTAGACAATGAAAGGTTTACACCTGATTCAGTGACTGCGACACAGAACATTTTTCCATGTTGCTGTTACAAATTACCACAGTGCTGGGGGACTTAAAACAAAGCAAATTCACTTCTTACAATTATGGAAGTCAGAAGTCTTGCATGTGTCTCACTGAGTAAAAACCAAATAGTACACAGGAATGTATTTCTTCTTTACATTTAGAGGATAATTTTGCAGAGGTAGAGAATGTCCAATGCGCATACAAGCCCTGTAAAACCAACAAAATCAATAGGTCTGATGCTGCCAAGGCAGTCACAGGTGAAACTAGAAATTGAATACATCTGTATCAGACTAATTCTGAAGTTTATAACTTTGTGTCAACTGTGAATATTGTGATAAATATCCATTGGTCCTTGGCAGGAAAAAAAAAAAAGATACCTGAGTCTTGTTAGGGGCAGGCCATGGTCCTTAACCTGAGTTCTCTTAGAGACGGGTGACAGTCTGTTACCTATAGCTTCCTTGCGTCTTCACAGCAACAGTGGCTGGTAGTCTCACTCCATCACTCTGCCTGCCACTTTCACATGCCTCTGGTAGTTGTTCTGCCTGCTACAATCAGAAAAGGCTTGTACAGAATTCAGCTGGAATATTAGAGAGCCGGGACCACACATCACGTGAAATGAAGTACTATACTAACACCCCTTTGCATCAGCAATGCATTCCAAGCCTCCTGATGGATGACGGAAGCCGTGGTGATATCAAATACTATATATCCTTTTCTCCAATATACTGATATTTAGTCTAAAGCTTGGTTATAAATGATCCACAGTAATACATTAGCAATAATAACTAATAATAAAACAGAACAATTACAACAATGCACTGTCATCAAAATTGCGTCGCTGTAGTCTTTCTGTCTGAAACATCTCTTATGGCAATGTGTATCCCACCTTTGTGATGGTGTGAGAAGATGCAGTGACCACATGGTGAAATGAGGTGAGTAACGCAGGGATTGTGGTGCATAATTGGGCTGTGGCATAGTGTTACGGTAATACACGTGCTACCTACCACAGGTGAAGTGTGAAGAGCTATGAAGTGACTAACAAGTAGGAATAATGAACTTGAAAAAGAGGTGGCTTGTGGTCTAGGCAGGACCAAGTCAGCCAGCATTAGAGTTCATTATTACATTAAGAATAGCTGACATTTTAAGTTTATGAAACATATGTTTCTGAAACTTTGCATTTGGTATATTCAGACTATAGTTTACCATGGGTAAGTGAAACCATGGCAAGTGAAACTGCTGCTGAAGATATACTAACACAATATGTAAGGCGAGGGGTGACAGGTCGCTACAGCCATAGATTCACAGTGTGGACCCTATCTGGACTCACCCCCATCTTAAAACATGTAAAAATACCCATTCAGTGCGACACTAAGACTCTCCACCTCCTCCTGTACCTATCATGTCATGACACACTTAAGTAGCAAATGTTAACCTTGCAACTGTTACTGGAAAACTCTGCCACTGTGACAATTCAAGAATAACAGCAGGGATCGGGAGAGGGAAGAATCTCTACACCTACAAAACTGTTATAAATAAATAAATATAAAAGAAAGATATTTTTAAGATTTATTTTTGTATTGCAAAGTCAGATATACAGAGAGGAGGAGAGACAGAGAGGAAGATGTTCCATCTGATGCTTCACTCCTCAAGTGACCGCAATGGTGGGTGGTGAGCCAATCCAAAACCAGGAGCCAGGAGCTTCTTCTGTGTCTCCCGCGCAGGTGCAGGATCCCAAGGCTTTGGGCCATCCTTGACTGCTTTCCCAGACCACAAGCAGGGAGCTGGATGGGAAACGGGGCGGCCGGGATTAGAACCGGCGCCCATATGGGATCCTGGTGCCGAGGACTTTAGCCACTAGGCTACCGCGCTGGGCCTGATATTTTAAATTTAACAAAGAAAAATGTCAACCTCAAATGTTAAAAAACATGAATATACTTTTGAGTTATTTATTTATTTATTTATTTGGGAAGTGAGAAAGAATAGAAAGAGAAAAAGACAGGGAGAGGGGGTGGGGAGAGAGAGACAGAGAGAGCATCTCCTAGTTCGCTGCTCTAATGAAAGTCAAGGATGGATGTGCCCAAGAAAGTTATTGTGAACTCAATTAAGCCTTCCTGCTAGGGAGGCAGCAACCCAATTACTTGAAACCTTCCTGCTGGCTCCCAGGGCTTGCTCTGGTGCGATACTAGTCAGGAACTGAATCCAGGTACTTTGACAGAGGTTGTGGGCGTCTTGACAGCTAGGCTGGATGCCAACTCCCATGCACTTTAAAAAACAAATGCTTCTCTGTTACCAAACATGTCTGTTCCATTCCATGAGTATATGTGCTCATTTCTGCTTCTACCCCTCAAAATAGTCTCATGCCACGTAAGTTTAGATACATCCTTCTTTCTGTATCATATCATGCTAGCTCTCTTCTTATTTCCCAGGTTTCACAGGTTGACACTGTTCTTAAAATTGCACACACATATGGTCCATACTCTGTATTTATCACAGAACTAACCATAGGTGTGCTTTTTAAAATGTACGTTGTTGTTACAATGTAAATATTCTATCTTCCCAACTATATCATAAATTGATCCAAATAAGGAATATATAATAGTCTCAAGTTGTTGCTATCATAATTCATATTACATAACCTTACCCACACCCATAAAAGTTCTCAATAGGAGTTCACAGATTCCTGGGGTTCAAAAGTTCTGAAATGGCATGTGGCCGGTCTGATGTTTGATTATATGTACATAACAGATCTGCAAGAAATATCAGATTGCTCGGAAGTCAAGAGTTTTGGTGGTAGCCAAGACTAAAGTCATAAATTTAGAAATAGGTCAGGACTCTGAAAGGATTTAATATCAAGGGTTGATACTCAAATATGAGAAACAGTGATATAGGATATTTCAAATGATATGTGTATTTAAAAATTAAGTACTATGATGATTTTTCTAGAATGTCTGGGGATAAACCCAACCACCATCTAGTTTACTAAAGAATCTCCAAACTCTGATCTACTTACTCTAGTTTGTAAATCATCAGAAGTTATCACATAATTCAAGATACACTAAAAATTTTCGAGAAACTTCTGTTTGTTTTTCCCAGGTAGATCATTTTCTTAGGACACCATTTGTGTCCTCTATGTGGATGAGAGTGACCCAAGCACTGGAGCCTTCTTTCACTGCTTTCTTAGGCACATTAGCTGGGAGCTGAATCAAACTGCAACAGGTATCTAAATATAGGATTTTGCCATAGCAAACAGTACCTCAGTCTCCCGCACCAGATAAGCCCCAAGATGCTTCTTATCACACCTGGGAAGAGGTATACAGTTGGTTGACAGGGACAATTATTTTTATTCTAGAAAATCTGCAAACCGTTTCAGAATTAGCTATCCCTTTCAATGTGCTACCACATCACAATCTTTCTTGTTCTACTTTGTTATAGTTTGTTTAAATTACCTTAACTTTCCCTGGCCTATTTTTTCGGGAACTCTGTTTACTTCCTGTTTGATTTTTTTTTTTTTATTTTTTCATTGGAAAGGCGGATATATAGAGAGGAGAGACAGAGAGGAAGATCTTCCGTCCTGTGATTCACTCCCCAAGTGAGCGCAACAGGCCGATACTATGCCGATCCGAAGCCAGGAGCCTCTTCCGGGTCTCCCACGCGGGTGCAGGGTCCCAAAGCTTTGGGCTGTCCTCAACTGCTTTCCCGGGCCACAGGCAGGGAGCTGGAAGGGAAGCGGGGCTGCCGGGATTAGAACCGGTGCCCATATGGGATCCCGGGCGTGCAAGGCGAGGACCTTTAACCACTTGCGCCACCGCGCCGGGCCCCCTGTTTGATTAAAAAAAAAAAAAAATACTGGTAAAATTGCACATTAGAAAGCTTTCATAAATGTTTGTTAAATATGTGTTTAAGAACATACGGAAGTTTGAAATTCACTCTACCACCTGATTCTGGGATTAAAAAATATCCATACTTTATTTGGAAAGGTGGATTCACAGAGAAAAGGCAATAGAGAGAGAAAGATCTTCCACTGGCCGGTTTACTCCCCAAGCAGCCACAGGGGAGGAGCTGAGCCAATCAGGATCCAGTGACTCTACTGGGTTTCCCATGCAGGTGCAGAATTCAATACCCTGGGTTGTCCTCTACTGCCTTCCCAGGCCACAAGCAGGGAGCTGGACGGACAGTGGGGCAGCTGGGACATGAACCACAGCCCACCTGGAAACCTGGTGCATGCAAGGTGAGGACCTCAGCCACTAGGCTACCAGGCTGGATCCTGATTCTGGGGTTTATTATTCCCTCAAAAGCATCTGCCAAGTTGGAAGCAAACGGAAGACCATGGAATCAGCAAAGGTAGTAAGTGGTAATATTACCTCTTCAAATGTGGAACCAGACTTCATTCAATATTGCACCACTCACATAGCCACAAAGGCTCCTGGAACATACTTCACATGCCCAGTAAAGATTTACTGATTGAAGGTGAAATTCTGCTGTGACCCTGGTAATTACAAAACCAAAGAATTAGAGATGAATAGAAGGACTATCTCGGCCAATAGAAAGTATATCAGAAAACACAGAAGTTGAATCACCTACTGCACGTTCCAACTATGTTGACTTTCTACATGATGTGGTTTCTTCTAGGTTGCTGACGTTATTAGAACGAAATAACTGAGACGGGTTTTTGAAGACACAGCCTATGTATGATCACTTCCCTGATAAAAGAGTAATCAGTATATTTGAGTCCGAAGTTTTTTAACAAAGGTTAAAACCATGAGTAGAGTTGTGGTTTCTAACAAACCTTAATAGGAACATGAATCTCTCCTCATTTAGGAAGAACTTTCTGAAGCTCCCCGCTAGTCTGTCTGTGATACCAGTTTACTCTGCAATAGCATAAATGGTGTTCAAAAGCATCATGAATAATTGTAAAGCTTCTGTACTCAACTGTACCAGATGGCTTAACTATAGAGAAATTCAAATGAATGGCATTATATTTATCAGGCATCTGGAAAGCTTCTGACAACATATGGAGCCTGGGACTAGCATTCCTGGTATGTTTTAATGGCAAAATCATTAACATTTGCAAAAGTAGAAGTCTGATAGGGCAGTTTTTTTGTTAATCTATTGTTATTCGGGCTTTCTACAGTTTTCTTAATACCAACTTATGCAAATCACTGTGTGTAGACTATAGATGGGGTAGAATTTTGTTGCACAAGAATTGTGCGAGCTATAAAAGACAGTAATTTGTAATTTTACCTGCTACAAGAATAATGTATGTCCTGACGCCTGGGTGCCTTATTTAATCCAACGCTATCTACCAAACCACAGTAACTGACCAGTTCATATTTCATCATTTAGACTCTTCTTTTTACATTTAATGCTAAAGAAATTGGAATGAAATATACATAGGCTTGGTACTGTCTTCCTCTGCCATCCTGGATTTGTTTTTTTCTTTTAAGTCCAGAGTTGATTTTATTGGATAACATTAAAAGAATCATCCCTCAAATAAATGCATGGATCGTTAAACATTGCTGCTAAGTAACGTTTATCTAAAATTATATAAAGTTTTGCAGTTAACTATTTTAACAATTCAGTAAGATCAAAAATAATTTCCCAAGGACATTTGCTAAGACATTTGTCCCCTTGGTTAAGATGGGAGTTAAGGCTTCCACGGTGCACACCAGTGTTCTCTCTGCCTTAAGCTTCTGGTTCCACCTTCCCACTAATGCACACCCTGGGAGGCTACAGACGAGGGCTCCAGTGATTGAGTGCCTGCTCCACATAGGCGAGCTCCAGCCCGAGTTCTTGGTTCCTGAACTGAATCCAGCCTGAGCCCAGCCTCAGTTGCTGCAGGTATTTGAGAGGTAAACCAGCAGAGGACCTCTCACTGTCTCTCTCACACATTCACTTTCTGTGTGTGTGTGTGTGTTTCTGTGTCTCTCTCAGTCCTTCACTCTTTTACTTTCTCTTACTCCATTTCTCCTTCCATTTTCCTTTTTCTTATCCTCTCTCATTCTCTCCCAAACAAATATTTTAAAAAATCTCTAAATATAAGGTTGACAATCAGATTTCAATTATGGTACTACCATATCAATTATTCAACTAATACACATTTTATGACTAACTGATCACAGAATCGCAGTTTAAGCATTCCCAATACTTTTAAAAACCATAAAGGTTAGAAACAAATAGTAATCAAAGATCAGAGGGGGAAGAGAGTGAGAGAAACAGAGCAGAAAGAGGAGATGGAGAAGGAAGGAGACAGGGAGTGAGACAGAAGAGATTTGTAATGGTTCAATGCAAGTTTCAGGCATAGATATACACTCTCAGAAATAGCATCTAACTGGATCAGATGAAAAAGGTAAAATAATGCATATATATATGGAGAGAGCATTCAGAAGAGAAGTTCTAGTGAACTTTTTGAAGTCCCCAGTCTCACATCAAGAGGGCCCAAGTTTGTGTTCTGGTTCTGTTCTTCATTTCTAAAGTACACTCAAGAAGTGGTGTCTCTCTTACCCAGGTGGGAGACCCAAATTGAGACATGGGCTCCTAGCTTTGGCAAGTTCTAGTCTCCACTGTTTTAAGCATCTGGATGTAAGCCATAATATAGACATTGCGTCTCTCTTTCAAATACATAAATATAACTAAAAATTTAAAAAATAGTGATGCACTGTGGCATCTCACTTGTGCACAGATTCAAGTCCTGGCTTTTCAATGTCAATCCATCTCCCTGTTACTTTGCCTGGGAAAGCAGCAGATGACACCTGAAGTCCTTGAGCCCCCATACACATGTGGGAGATAGGCAGAGTTTCAGCCTTCTGACTTGGCCTGGCCATTGTGGCCATTTGTGGAACGAACCGCCTGGTGGATCTACATCTGTGTGATTGTGTGTATGTGTCCCTCTAACTGTAACCCTGTCATTCTGCCTTTCAAATAAATAAATCTTTGAAAAATTATGAAGAGGGCATACACAAATCATTAGTCTTGCCAAAGAGAAATCAAATTTTTTCCAGGGATAGAAACAGTAACAAATAAAAAGGAGTTTTAAAATACACAGAATTAGTCAATGGGGCATTGAGACAATTCTCATTATTGATATGGGAAATGATTCAGGAAGAGGAGAGATTTTTAAAAACTACAATGAGGGGCCCGGAGCCATAGCGTAGCAGTTAAAGTCCTTGCCTTGAGTGTGCCAGGATCCCATATGGGCGCAGGCTCGTATCCCAGCAGCCCTGCATTTCCATCCAGCTCCCTGCCTGTTGTCTGGAAATGCAGTTGAGGACGGCCCAAAGCTTTGGGATCCTGCACCTGCACGGGAGACCCGGAAGAGGCTCCTGGCTCCTGGCTTCGGATTGGTTGAGCTCCAGCCATTGCGGCCGCTTGGAGAGTGAATCATCTGACAGATCTTCCTCTCTGTCTCTCCTCCTCTCTGTATATCTGCCTTTCCAATAAAAATAATAAATAAATCTTTAAAACAAAACTACAGTGAGGACATGGATAAATGACAGCATTTTACATCAGAATTAGAGTTGTTTAGTTTCTCTATATAGAGAATCATGTCATCAGCAAGCAGGGATAGACTGACTTCCTGCTTCCAAATAGTAGTGCTTTGATTTATTTGCTTGCCTAATGGTTCTGGCTAGAATTTGCAGGACTATGTTATACAGCAGGAGGGAAAGTGGGAACCTTGTTTGGTTCTAGAGCTTAGTTGAAACGTTTCCAAAGTTTACTCATTCAGTAAGATGCCATCTATGCTTTTCCTCATGTTATCTTGATTGTGTGGAGAAATGAGCCTTCTGTGCCCGGTGTGGTAACCTAGTGGCTACAGTCCTTGCCTTGCATGTGCCAGGATCCCATACGGGTGCCAGTTCATGTCCTACTCTACTTGCCATCCAGCTCCCATGAGCAGTGGACACATCCAGTCCTGGGATTGTCGTGTTCGTGTTTATACTGATTCAATCACTAATTGCTATGAGCTTCTCTTAGCACCTTAGCACTGTTTTTAGCACCTAAATTTCATATGCTGTGCTGTCATCTTCATTCATTTCCAGGATTTTTTTTAATTTCAATCCTATCTATTTCTATGACCCACTCTTCATCCAGTACCATGTTGTTCATACCCATGTATTTCCATAGTAGTGTCTTAAGCTTTTGGGTTCCAACTTCATTCCATGGCTGTCTGTAAAGATATAAGGTATGATTTCAATGTTTTTGAAATTGCTGGGACTTGCTTGGTGGGCTATCATGTGGTATGTCTTAGAGAGGGATCCATGAACTGATTAAAATAATGTGTATTCTGCAACTGTGGGATGAAATGTTCTATTTTTTTAAACACTTACTTATTTTGTTTGGGAAGGCAGACTTTTAGAGAGAAGGAAAGAATGGGAGAAAGGTCTCCCATCTGCTGGTTCACTCCCCAAATGGTGAAACAGCTAAAACTAAGCTAATTCGAAGCCAGAAGCCAGGAGTTTCTTCTAGTTCTCCAGTGTGGGAGCAGGGACCCAAGGCTTTGGGTCATCCTCTGCTGCCTTTCCAGGCCACAAGCAGGGAGCTGATGGAAAGTGCGGCATCTGGGACACAGGCCAAAGCACATACTGGATCCCAACATTTGACGGGGAAAGATTAGTCAATTGAGCCATTTTACCAAATTCCAAATACTCCATATGTATGGATTAGGTCAATTTAACCCATGGTATAGTTTAACTCTGTTACTGTTTCACAATTTTCTGTGTAGCTTATCTATCTACTGATAATAGGGGAGTGCTGATATCTGCCACTATTGTTGCACTGGTGTCTATATCGCCCTATAGACACATTAACAATTTTTAAAAATAGCCAGGTGCCCCAGCGTTGGATATATATACATTTGCTATAAAAAAAACTCTTATTGAATCGATTTTGTTAGTCATTATATATGGTTTTCCACATTGCTTTGGAAAGCATTTGTGTTAACGTATGTTTCTTTGATATGAAAATGGATACACCCACTCATCGTTGCTTTTCACATGAAATATCTTTCTTTCTGTCCTCTCACTTTCGATCAGTGTGTGTCTTTGTTGGTAATATTTGTTTCTTATAGGCAGGAAACAGATGGCTTTTGTTTTCCAATCTTATTAGCCACTCCATATTTTTTGATTGTAGAATTTAGGTAACTTGGATTCAAGGTTGTATTGAAACGTAACGACTTGGTCTTACCACTTTAGCATAAATCATCGCACTGTTTAGATTTCCTTTGTACCTTTACTAGGAATTTTTTCGCTTTCATTTTGTTTGGTTATCTTGATTGTCATTCTCTATTTCTGTGAACAGCACAGTCTTCAGTACACTTTGTAAAACTGGGCTGGTGGTTGCAAACTCTTTCAGCTTCTGTTGGCTTTGGAAGGTCTTTGTTTAAGTTTCATTTATAAATGAGAGCTGGGTATAGTATTCTGGGGAGGTGGGATGGGGAGTGTATGGGCAACTTCTTTCTGTGTCTCTCCATTCTCTTGCAGCCTGTAGGGTTTCTGATGAGATGCCAGCTGTAGGTTTGGTTGGAGATCCTCTAATGTTAATCTCTTTTCTCTTGTGCACAGTTTAGGATCTTTGTGCTTAATGTGGAGAGCTTGACTATAACATGCTGTGCTGCAGACCCAGGTGGCACATAGGTAGGGGATGGTGGATCTCTTTTTTTGTCTGCACAAGAGAAGCAATTATCACAAATGTTAGTGTAAGCGCAATCTACCATCAACTTTTTCAAGGTTACTGATGTCCAATATTATGCCATGGTAGCTGCAACCCCCACCAATGCCAGCACAAGTACCACCCAAGAGATCTGTGCAGTTCTCTATGAGTCCAAAGATTTAGCTACAGGCTAGATTCTGTTGTACAACCATAAATTTCCAAGTTTTTTGTGTGTGCAAGACTCTCACTGTCACAGGGTGCTGAAGCCTCATTCAGTGCCAAGATTTTGCTCCAGCTGTGGGAAGCAGGATGCTTCCTCTCTGCCAGCTACCTATGGGTTCTCTGCCTTTTTTGGTTACTCCTCAGATATGTGGAGAAGTTTTTCAGTCTGTGGTGGGTGTATAGCTTCTTGACCAGCCTCCAATCTACTCTCTAGGTCAGTGGGGAACAGTGACCTAATATTCTTGCTTGAAATCAACCTTTGCCTACAGGGATAAGCAAAAGCCTGTAGACAACTGGATACAGATCACATTAGCCCTCCCCAAGTGGAGAACCGATGCAGCTGATTTGGCTACTAACCCACCCTCCCTGCCCCCCACTACCAAGATGATACCTTCTGCCTACAATCCTGGCCACTCTGCAGAGGTGATGAAGAGGGCATGCATTATGCCCTAGTACAGCCCTCAGGATCCTCAATCCTCCATCTTGGCTCTGGTTGGATTCTGGGGTTGGTGTGGTCCTACATAATCTCTAACAAAAATAGTTATACTTCATGCATTAACTAAATGAATTTCATAGTTCAGTGACATATGAAAGATGAGCTTAAGTGCCATTTAAGATTGTCACAGTATTTATTAGAGAACAAACATTAGTTCTGATTCAAATCATAGACATGATTAGAAAATTCTCCTTCCTACCAAAGTTAGGAATTTCATGGATTTATGTATCACACAGAAATCCTGTGATTTGTATTTGGAAAATTATATAGGCATTTCCTAGCTCCATTTTGCAAATAGCAAGTAAGTAGTATTTCCTGGAATAAGAGTTTGACGTTGGCATAAAAGAAACTACATTAGGTACATTAGGTACTATTTAATGGCATCCTTTTGGAAAACAGGAATCGCTTCTTTTCAGCCTAGACAATAATGCTTTATGTGACATGTGCTGTGAAATCACTGAAGCCTTTTAAACAGAAAAGTAGCAACTGGAATATGCATTTTAGGTAAATTAATCTGTGCAAGCCTAAATATGAAATGAACAGATTTTTTTCATTCCAAAAGAAGCCACTAAAACTAGAGTGCTAATTTTTTTGTTTGTTTTCTGCATCTTTTTGTGGTTTAACTTTCATGATTGATCAGTTCCAGCAGAACATTCAAAGGAAGATTCATGCCCTCATATTCAAAGTTCCATGTTCCCTTTCCTGGGACCAATTGCTGCTGCAGTGCCTCAAACTATAATCTAAGGACCTCAAGAGAATTTATTTTCTTTCATTACAGAGGAAGAATGCATGTTTGCCTCCCTTTCCATTAAGGAGGCTCCATCATTCAAAGTCACTTCTTCCCCTTTGGTCCTGCAGAACTTTGTTCAAGCCGTTCTTGGACACAGTTCTTCTTACCATCATTGCTCATATATCAGACTGACAAATTTCTAAGTTATTTGGGTACATTATTATCATATACATCTCTGGATCTACTCTTCAATACTTTATATAGAGACACTGCTCAGTGATTCTTTAATACACAAACCTCTCTATATTTACGTGAAAATGAGGATTTCACGTCCATAAATAAATGTTTAGAAAAACAAAAATAAATCATGTGTGCACAAGGTAAATATTCACAAAATAGAAGGAAAAACAGAAGCAAAGTAACAGTGAGTAAATTTTAATATTTCTCTTACAAGAAATAGATTAATAATCTTTACAGAAATTTGATAAAATAACAATGGGCATTAAAATGCCACAGAGCAGTATAATTAGTAAGCAACTGTAGAATCATTCTGATCCTAACCACTCCACATCTACATGGCCATCTGCCCCACAAGCTTGAGAGAAGGCCAGTACAGTGTTCTCCACTGGTGGGTTTGCCTGAGAAAGAATTCAGTTTCCCCCAGTGACTTGGAGTAGGTCTGGGGGTGTGGGGAGAAGAAGAAAATAGAAAGAAACTAGAAAGAAGGCAGTGTTAGGATCTATGTGACACCAACACCTGAGTCTTAGGAGTCAAAAATATTGTAATAATGAATAGTCAGTGAAATAACAGAAACCTCTCCTCTCCAACAATTCCGAGAAAGATGCAAACATCCAGATATAGGGTGTGCACAAAACTTTAAAGTGGCATGATCAGAAAAGATTATTACAACATAAAAGTCGAACTTTCAAAAATAAAACACGAGGAAAATGTCCTCAAGTTTACAAGACAGAGATGCCAGTTCGCCTTTAAAGGAAATACCACCAAAGCGATGCAGGTTTCTCAACAGACCCTGAAAGGCAGGAGCTAAAGTAGTAATTTACCATAACCTTCTAGAGAACTGAATATCAATATAGTCCTGGCATCAACAACGTAGCACATTTATATTGTACTCCAGGGCACAGGGAATATCCTGCAATACAGTCCAAATTATAGATAATAGAATAACTTTTAAAAGGTTTGAAATTATACAAAGTATACTCCCTGGTTCCCAAAGACAGAACTTAGAGCCAATAGTAAAAGGCGGTTTGGAAAATCAAATATATACTTGGAAAGTAAATAATGTATTCCTCAATAACGCATAATTCAAAGGAGCAATAAAACAAGACAAAACACTTGAGATGAATGAAAAGGTGAATACATTATACTAAAATAAATAGTTTGAAGGAAATTTATAGGTTTAGATGGCTAGAAGGATGCAAACTTAAATAATCTAGAGAACAGAAAAATTACGTAGAATTAATAACAACTATAAATGCTGAATACACCTACAAGTAAATAGACACGGGAGTAATCAACAAAATATATCACACAAAACTCCTGAATAGGAATTTATTAGCAGTTTGTTTTAATTTTTTAAATTTTCTTTTAAATTTGTTCACATAGTTGAGAGCCATGCACGGCCATGTGGATTTCTGATTAGGGCGGGGAGGTTCAGGTACCCAGGAAGGTTGATGGGACAAAGATTTCCATTCATTTTTCTTTCTTCTGTGTTCACTCTACATTTATTCACAATCCACGTCAAAGCCAATATGTGACAATTTAGAGTTTTATTGCCTACCTTTCAGGGACTGATAATCCAACTTATTTTCTGTGCTTTAATGGTGTTCTAAAGGACCAGAAGAAATTTTTTAAAAAGATCTTATCCCTAGGGCCCGGCGCGGTGGCGCAAGTGGTTAAAGGTCCTCGCCTTGCACGCCCGGGATCCCATATGGGCGCCGGTTCTAATCCCGGCAGCCCCGCTTCCCTTCCAGCTCCCTGCCTGTGGCCTGGGAAAACAGTCGAGGACAGCCCAAAGCTTTGGGAACCTGCACCCGCGTGGGAGACCCGGAAGAGGCTCCTGGCTTCGGATCGGCATAGTATCGGCCCGTTGCGCTCACTTGGGGAGTGAACCATCGGACGGAAGACCTTCCTCTCTGTCTCTCCTCTCTGTATATCCGCCTTTCCAATGAAAAAATAATAAAAATAAATCTTTAAAAAGATCTTATCCCTTATCTTATGGTACCATATCTTCTGCTATCCAGCACTTTACAATTTCACATTTATTTATTAGCTATGTCATTTATACTATTAAGAATTAAAAGTAAAGGTAGTATTTTCCTTTATTACAGCTTACTTGGGAAACGATTATTTATGAAAATTTACATTAAGCCTCCTTCATCTATAGAGAAGAAATAAGGAAAAAAATCATTTCATCAATAGGTTGGATGGCAGAACAATAGGTCTTCTGTCAAGTTTCCATAACCCTTGGGAAGATGTCTAACCAGCCCTACCATTGGAAGCCTAGCATCTTTTCGTTGTGCAATTTGGATGTGAAATGATGCAAAGGGAAAGTAGGAGGCAAATATCAATATTTCAACTTATTGTCCTCCCAAAAAAGCTTTTTATCAAGATGAAGTGGCACAAGTAGCAAAATTGTGCAAAAACTGGGCTTTCAAAAGTCAAATAATTCACGTTTATATTTTTTTAATTGTTGAAATATTTTTCCAGGATATTGCTTTTACATTTCCAAGATATTTGTATTTATTTTCATTTACAATCTCTTGTTTCTATAGTCTAAGAACTGTTTTGCCTTAATACTCTTTGATTAAACCTATTCTTTCTGGAAGTTGGATGTCATCAAGGTAATAAAGAAAAATAATAAGTAATAAATTTTCCCTATATGCGTTCACAAAACTTACAGAAAAAAAATGGTGACAATTTTCTGCAGATAAGTTTTCTTGAGAAACCATACTCTCTATTCCTCTCTAGAATAGATACTTAAGAGAACTTCACGCTAAGTTTCACATGCCAAATATAAAAGCAGAAAAGAATTGAAGCCTTTGTCACAGTAAAAAGCTAAGAAATAAATTCAAGGTGCTTTAGAAAATAAAACTCACTTCCTCAGGCAGCAACTGCTTTGAGAGAAAGGAATAATGATTCATGTTGCAAATCTTAAGACCAAAAACAAACATAAGAATGTCAGAGTATAAAAGAGAAAGAAGGAAAAGAAGGTAGCTTTGGAACATGACTGGTAATGAGAAAACACCCAGAAGAAATCAATATATTTTGCTTAAATAAAAGTGTTCAGGACATGATAGATAATTTTTAAAACCATTTTTTTTTCATGCCAAACTTTGTGCTTTTAATTCCTGTTTGTATTCTTAAAATCTAGATGCATTTTTTTCCAATTTAACTCTCTAAAAGACTCCACATCTATCTATTGCTTCTTATAATTATAGATCTCAAAGGAATTTCACATTCAACTTGTCAAAATCAGTAACCTTACTGTCTTCCTTATCAAAACTCCCACTAATCGCTGAATATTGGAATTTCTTTCAATTAGTCTGTGGTCATTTATTTCTTATATTATAGTGTTAGTCATCCAACTAGTCTCCTGGACTGCCAACTTGCATCAATTATTCTAGTGGATCTTGATCTTTGTTAGACTTACAGAATTATTTCTCTGATGAGAATAGTGCATAATACAGGCAAAAAAAATTGTACAGATACTTGATAAAAGACATTTTTGCCTACAGTTTTAAAGGAATATAACCCTACTTTAAGCCATTTATAACATTTTGGACCACATATTAGCAGTTAATAAACTAATCTCAAGAAACTGCAGATGGATTCAGGATGGCTGGATAGGGGGGTATCCACACTAACTACTCATATTCTTACTAAAAATAACTTCTTTTCCAGTGAAGCTACTCCATAAATGAGGGGTGAGTGCATCAGATTGGCTGATATCAATGTAGGGACAATACAGACATGTGAAAGCAAGTTAGTGCAATGCCCTTAAAAGAACAAAATATTCCTCTAGAATTACAGGCCGGATTGAAGGAAAATTAGGAAATGACGAGTTTGAATTCAAAATAATGATTGTAAGGAAATTCATTATGAGCAAGGTAATAAAATAGACTAAATAAATGCAGAAGTCAATGGGTGACACTAATGAAGATTTTACCAAAAATAGAGCAGTTTTGGCAATGAAATTGTCGATCAATGAAATTGTAAAAATTAAGCATTTTAACAGCAGAAGAGACAAAATGAAACAAAGAGTTTCTGACCTCAAGGACATGAATTTTTAAACAATGCAAGAAACAATTAAAAAGAATGAATAAAGTCTACACCAAACATGGGATACCCATTGAATAACCAAATATCAATATCACAGGTTTTCCTAAAGGACAAGTAGAAGAAAAAAGCATTGAAAACTTGTTAAATCAAATAATAGTTCCAGATCTCAAAATAGACATGGGCATACATATATAAGCAGAGTCAACCAGGGAAGGTCTTCTCAAAAGCATATTGCTGTCAAATTGTCAAAAGTTAAAGACTAGGAAAGATTTCTAATGTCAATAAGGGAATGTGTTAAGTTACTTTCAAAAAAAAAAAAAAACCTACATCAAGATCAGACTTCTTAGCAGGAATACTACAGGCCCAAAAAGCAAAAGGGAGAAGGGAGAGTAAGGGAGAGTGAGGGAGAAGTAAGTAGTGTGGAAGGCAGGGAAGAAGAGAGGGAGGAAGTGAATGTCATTATGTTCTTAGGAGTAGATCTATGTATTGCATCTGTCAAAGACGAATTAAAACTGAAATAAGAAAAAATGTAATCCAAGAAGTAAATATGAAACAATCATATTCTGTAGGATTTAAAATAGTTGAAATATAACAGAAGACTTGGCATTTTTCACTGCTCATATTTTCAGCGTGTTACTGTGGCTTGTCTGAATTGCTAAGTTTCTGTCAAATACCTTCCTTGATAATTTCACTATTTTATTCATTTTATCATCTGAATATTGTCTTAGATTTAAAAACAGCTTAAACATTACTTTCTCCAAATCACATATCAAATTTTCTTTACAGCTCACAGTCCTCTGGTTAGAATAATTGTCTTTCTATAAGCACCTTCCATCCCGAGTAGGCATGTAAATTTCCACGTGAAATCTCCCGTATCTATAAGTTAGTAGCTTAAACATCCCTATGATCAGAAGGGTTGAAAGATGAGGGGAGAATTCTTTCCTTTCCAATCCCTATCCTACAAAGAAAGGATTCTGTTTCTGACAATGATACTACTTTCCCACAGACCCAAAAGATGACTTACTTTCTCTTTATTTTTCCATTTACTAACAAAAATGAGGAATAGATTGTGTTCACTTAAGCTATCTCAAGAGACTTCTTCAATTCTTAGCAACAGCCTTTAGCATGAGGGCACCAACAGCCATTGCGTGCTCAGCTTTTTTTTTTATTTATGAATTTTTTGAAAGACTTCATTATTTTTATCAGAAAGGCAGACTTACAGAGAGAAGGAAAGGCAATGAGAAAGTTTTTTCATCTGCTGATTCACTTTCCAACTGCATACAATGACCTGAGCTGAGCTGAGCTGAGCTGATCCCCAACCAGGATCCAGGAGCTTCTTCAGATTTCCCACATATGTTCTTGGCCCCAAGTCATTGGTCCATCCTCTACTGCTTTCCCAGGCCACAAGAAGGGAGTTGGATGGGAAGTAGAGCATCAAGGACATGAACCAGTACTCATAAGGGATGCTGGCACTGGAGGTGGAAGATTAGCCAGTTGAGCCAATCAATGCACCACCCGCTCAATTTTCTTTTAAGTTGACTCTTGAATGTTCCATTTTTGTCCTTGTGTTTCATTGAATCCTTTATCAATGCAAAGGTTTATCTTCCTGCTAGGTCCATAGACACACCTCATTCATGAGGCTGGATGCTACAAGCATCCATGAACAGATATTTCTGTCTTTACTAATCCAAACTCAAAAGCTCTCATGCACATACATTCTATTTATGCTTGTTCTGTTCTTCCAAGTGTTATCATCAAACATTCTTGCACTACTAGTGATTTACATACTGAACTCAAATCCAAATCCTTAATCTAGAATTCCTAGTGTATTTGCCAGACGGTAACATAGCACCTGTCTGCTTTGTGGCATGTGACCTCATTAAGGTTTTGAGAGATTTAACAGCTCTCATTTAAAATATATATATATATATATATGTACATACATATATATTTGAAAGATAACTTTATTTTGGCATAAAAATTCTAATTCATACATACGTTTTACATAACATGTATTTCCATGAACTTTTGAAGATCCTTCGTAATTTTGAACATGAAATCTGAGAGAATTCAGAATGGGTGGGTAAAGGTCAGGGTAATGCTTAGGAGCACGTTGTTGGGAAAAGGAAATAGATGACTATATCAAGAACCAGTGCCTGGCACACAGTGGGAATTTACCACGTGTTCATTATTATAGTAGGACATGACTGAGTGCTTGCCAATGATCAGTGATAAACATACGAGAAAAGCCTTAAATTATTTTTCATCTCGAGGAATGGTACTGTGGTAGCGAGTTATGCCACCATTTCTAATGCTGGCATGCCATATGGGTACTAGATCTAATCCTGGATGCTCCACTTTTGATCCAGCTGCCTGCTTATGCTCCTGTGAACACACCAGAAAACGAACCAAGTGTTTGGGCTCTTGCACCTGCGGAGGAGATGCAGAGGCTCTGGCTCCTGGCCTCAGCTTGGCCCAGCTCTGGCTATTGCGGAAGACCTTTTCTCTGTCTCTGCTTCTATCACTGTAATTCTGCCTTTAAATAGAAATGAATCATTTTAAAAAAATCATTTCTAACAACAAAAATTATGTAACCGCAAAATATCCAAAACATTTCCTAATTACATGTTCCAGGTTTCTTATTTTTTTTTTTAAGATTCCAGGTGTCCATGTGTCCTAAACAAAGCTATTTCTCAGTAAGCATTCAAGTAAAATAAGAGTCTCCCTGAGAACCGCAGAAATGTAATAGCCTCCAACGTTTTACAGCTGGGCACAATTTCCTGAGGCTATACAGTATGTACTGCACAGAGAGGAATAGAAATAAAGCTGACATTCTTAAAATTATATCACTGAAAACATTAACTGCCTTAGGCAAAGGAACAAATGGAAATTTATAATATGACTAAGAAATGCAATATTTTGGAGACTTTCAGGAGAATGATTATAGCAGTATGTGTACTACAGAACAAAACAACAAATATTTATGCATTTAATATATGGAACCATTTAGATAATCTAGAAGAAATTATACTACAATGTTTTGGTATGCTGATCAATACTTTTGTAATTCTTTTCATAACACTAATATAAACTAGAATTGTAATTTCTGTCTTTTCTTCTTGTGTAACTTTAAAATACAGGCAAATGCTATATACAACTTGACTGTGCTAAACAAATACACATGTAAGATGAACAAAAGTTCTTGCTGTTAATATTTTGGTTTCTTGATAACCCATCCCCTACATATTTCCCAAGGTAAGTCAAATCACTAACCACTCCTACACAAAATCATCCAGTATGTTTTCATATACATAGAAAAAAAAAAAACCAAGCAGACATTCTGCCTAGGCCTCTATGGTGCCACAAAATGTGGTCCCTGCAAGCTGTCTAACTTTTTCTCATCTTTCTTGTTCAGTGCTTGCAAACATGCCCTGGCCTCAGTGGTGCCACAAGACATGGTCCTTGCGAACTGTCATCTCTGCTACATGCAAACATTATCGTGCGAAGCTCAAACACTTGCTCAGAATTCTGCATTGCCCTTTCCTCTGCCTGTAACATTATTCTAACCTGTGCAGAGCTGGCTTATTCTTGCCCACATCACTTCATCAGAGAAGCCTTTCCCACTGTAACAATAATACAGACACCCAAGACCATTTCATGACAGCTGCCTACATTAACACTCCACACAGCACTCACCACTATTTATTAATTTATTAGCTGCTTTTTCTCTCTTTCGCTGCTGGTATGTACATTCTATGGAGAGGAGGATCTTTTATTGGCTTGTATAGTAGCCGTGTCTTCAACAGACATAGAAGGCGTGGAGTTTCTTCTTTGCACACGCTGCCTTTGTCCCTTCTGATTTTGTTTTCCTATTCCTAAATTCTGTCACAAAGATTCTTTCAAGCACTCTGAAGCATTTTTAAACACACTTTCTCAAATCCTTCCACATTCTCAGAAAGACGCATGCCATCCCTAAAGATAGAGAACTGCTAAGTTTGTTTGTTGAGAGGAATCCATTTCCGTTTTCAGACACAGCTTCTCACAGCCACAAGGACCCCTTCCTTCTCTTCTATATGAAAACATCTTCTGTTATGTAAACATGAATTTTCAACCTTATCAGTAGACAAAGACTGTGATCACTGACAGGAGTCTCATCTTCACACATTAAGCATAATGAGAAATTGATTCGCTCCCGGCAGATCAGCTTGTTCCTTTAGCTTCACTAAGATAGCAAGATGCAGAAAGAAACCAGATGGCTAGGACTAGGAAAATAAAAATTCATCAATGCAAATTCCATGAGAAATACAGAATATTTGCAGATGATTCTTTTTTACCCATCTCTAGTTGCATAAATTTTCAAAATATACATGGCTGTTCTGCTATTTACCATGGTTTTTAAAAAATACTCTAAGCCTATAGTGGGATTTTATTCTGAAAGAAGTACAAAACACTTTCCTGATGATGTAAATTTATATTTTTCCAACATCTTTAATATAGAAGGGATACTAGAATTATGTACATTTGAATTTGAATTTTAGTTTCTATTGGTCTATTTTTTTTGCCTTGTGAGTTGGGGTAACTTAATGTCTCAATCTCATTTTGGCATATAAAATAGAAAAACAGCTCTGCTATGTGGTTGCTGCAATTGTAAATAAAAATAAACATTTGTCCATAAAACGAAACTGACAAACAACTGTCTCCCGGAAAACACTAAAGACCTCCAGATGCTCCAGATGGAGAAGTAGAGAAAAATAATAGTGAAGTCATAATTTAATGGTAGATTTTAAGTGTCTTTATTTCGATTCAGGAGGAATGCAGTTCTAAGTTATTTTGGAAACACTCTTTGGCCTTAGGCTGGATTCTACAGGCTGTGATTGCTTTGGGTCAGTTTATTAGGGTTATTTTGTCATTGTTGTTTCCATTAAAAGCAAACTCTGTCTACATCCTTGGGTTTGTAAATCCATAGACTCTTCCAACATTATTAACAGTTGCAACTTTTCTTTCTTGACCTTTGGCATACTTGTCCTTTCTTACATCCCTTCCATCATCATGAAAATATACTGTAGTGTTACTCATCTTTAACTAAATTCATAAACTATTTTGCTTTCTAATTATCAACATGTCTTTCCTCTACTCTTCACTGGCAAAGATCATTATATTATCATATCTCACTTGCTGTTCAAACTTCCAGTCCTGCTCTCAGCTTTCCACCACATCATCTCGATTGCTTCATATTGAAATAATTTAATAATTTAGATCATTTTTTTAATTTCTTGGTAACACAGAACAGATTCATCACCATTGCTTGATATTTGTATTGATTTCACTGATTACTGCCCTAATATCTCTTCTTGCTGTTATAGATCAATGTCTCATCCCCAGATTTCTAAGCACAGGAGTTTTACTACGTTTTAGATCCTCCCATCCTCACTCTCATTCTCAATTTTTACACTTTTGGTTTTAGTATATTTTGTGTTGACTTCTGAATCTAGATCTCTGCTCTTCAACTGTCTTCTGAGCTCAAATCCTTGCTGTTGGTTGATATCAGATTCAACACATTATAAAACACACACACACACACACACAAAAACCTCTCCTTTCTGCTCCAAGAATGCTTCTTCTGCAGACTTCCTTTCCCCCCCTTTGAGTTCCACCACCATCTAAACTCATCATATAGCCACTGCTTTCAAAGAGCAGTACTTCACAAAAAAAAAAAAAAGGACAGCACAAGATTCAAAATTTTGTTTTTCCCCACTGCCTAATCAAATACACTGGGTTGTTTTTAACTGTCCTTGAAGTCTAATGGAACACAAGACTATTCTGCCCACTTTCAGCTAATAAAACTACTTCAGTCATTAAATTACATGACTTATCATTCTGACAACTGCATAAATAGTCTAATAAAATAGTAAGGCTAGAAATTAGTCTCATTTCCTGGCATAAGTATTTGGCCAGACAGTTAAGACACAGCTTGGGATACCTGCATGCCACATGGGGGCTGAAGTCCGTCTCATCTTCCTTGTCCAGCATCCTGCTAACGCACACTGTGTTGTTCACAGCAGATGATCTACTGACGTGGGTCCAGCTCCCCTTTCGACAGCACAGTGAAGCAGCAGAAAAGAACCTTCTCATTCTCTCCCTCCTTTCTCTGCCTCTCTTCCCATCACTATCTCTCTACAATTGGAATAAGTAAATAAATAAATAAAAAAAAACTTTCCCGTCTTTCTCCTCTATGCTTATTTAAAATCTGCATTGGCAAGAGGCATATAGCAAACATCTTTCTATATTACATATAGCTCCTCCTCTGTCACAGGCTCCAAAGCAAGGTTCTTGAGAGTCCTTTACGCTAATAGGGTAACACTGACAAGAAACGAAGGGAATAAAAAAGTGTATTTGATTGGTCCTTTAATTCCATCCACCTTAAAGATTTTCTGGTGTACAATACAGATATGATACTGTTTAGTGTAAGTATGTCAAAACAAATTGAAGAAATATTGTAGTGTAGAATAACAAGGAAAAAAAGAGAAAAACTCCCGCTCAATACAAAAAAAAAACTACTAACATAATTCTATAAAACGTCTAAAGTATTTATAGAAAAGGCAGAAAACAAAGTATGCTCTTGTCTATCCACTAAGCAAGCATTACTCACCTGATCTATTCTAAAAATAGATTGCATTGTCCAAATATTCATCTGTCCTATAGGTAAATAATATTTTTGCATTATAAAAAAGGGTTTTCCCGGAAAACACTTGGGGAATGATTGGCTAAAATTATTCAACAGCTGATGCTCTAATTGATATGATAACGAAGATCTAGAATATTGCTACGGTATTCCTTTTAGGATGGAATATGCAAAGGCCAGATAATAAATGTAGAAACAGTTCTTCTTTCTGAAAAGCTGCTCATTCAGATAGAATAATACCTTCACCTTGGTCAATAGCCTGCGTTTTAAGAACTATAATAATGGTAGAGGTAAGGAAAGAAAAGCGTTGACTCACTTCCCACTCACATTATAAGGCAAGATATTATGAGAAACGACTGGAGAATGTTGAATTTGTTGTGACCAAGAAATCATGGTTTGAAAATGTAAATTATTCACTCATTCTGACATGAAGCAAAAAAGAGGTGTCTAGACGGAGTGCTGAGATCAGGACAAGAAGTTTGAAGAACAAATGACATGTGAGGATATAAAGAAAAAGCAAAAAAATACAGAGTCAACCATGGGGGCTCACCAGTGAAGAGTAGGAGGAAGGAATTTTTTTTCTCATTTTGAATTTTTTTTCTTCTTTTTTCTTTTTTTTTTTTTGACAGTTATTACATAAT
Source organism: Ochotona curzoniae (assembly GCF_017591425.1). Lineage (NCBI taxonomy): Eukaryota > Metazoa > Chordata > Mammalia > Lagomorpha > Ochotonidae > Ochotona > Ochotona curzoniae. Next base: position 49,869,670 of record NW_024466502.1, on the reverse strand, counting down.
TAGGGCACAAAGGGTCAAGAGCTACAGGAAAGTGGGTAAGACTATTATTTGCACATTGTTTTTCTGTATCCTGGGTGAAGGGGGAGATAAAGAGAGAAGCTCCACCCAGCCTCCCACCCACCCCAGGTCTCTGTTGTGGGGCATGCTCCAAGGGTCTTGTTCAAATGGTTTTGATAGTTCAACAGTTATGAATTGCTGCCAAATGCACCATTCCAAGTACAAAGAAATAGCTGCAGAATCCACTGGTTGACATAGTCCACCTTAGAGTCTCCATTTCCCCAGATTTCCACTGCCAACTCATGCCTGGGGTAGTTGATTGGTTTGTTTTGTGCTCTGTCCTCTGTTGTGGTACCAGGTGTCCTCTGCAGGTTCCGATGGACTGCCTGCCATATCCTCCATGTGCACCTGGTTATGCTGTTCACTACTCTGTCGGCCCTCACATAAACCAGTGGGAGCTGCAGCCTTGTCAGAGCGACTCACAATAACTCCCATCAGGCCTGCCCTCCTCCCTGATTCCTGTACTTGCCAGTACATGCAGCAGACTAGTCAAGTCTGTCCCACATCCCATTTGGCTCTCGTACATGTGAATGGGCATTGAAGCCTAGTTCAACCCAACCAGCCCTGCTATCCAGCCCACATACTTGCTGGTGGGTGCTGTTTTGTTCAGCCACCCCTACTCCAGTTCTGGTTTTCATGCTTTCAGGTGGTATTAGTAGCACAAGAGGGAGGTGCCCACTAACTTCCCCACTGGGTCCACTCCCAGATCATGCACTTTCCAGATGGTTCTATAGTTTAACTTAACAGATTAGCCACTGGTGCCAGCATCTGCTATCTGATGCTGCAGCAAAGCCCAACCAACCCTCACCCATTCTGACTTATGCTTGCACCACTAGGGACAGTCAACTAAGCCTGGCTCTTCCCTGATCTTGCTCACATGAGGCCCACAGGTGTTGTAGCCCTGTCCAGTCTGGTCTGGCCCCATCCCAACTCACTGTCTCCAGTGGGTGAGTTCTTCCAGCAGGGGAGCCCTCTACCTTTCTCCTACTAGCTTTACCCCCTCCCTCCCTGATCCGTACTAGTGCTGTGGTCCAGTCTGGCATGGCTTGCCTCACCTCAGCATTTGTTAGTGGGTGCTGTAGCCTGTCCTGGCCTGGCCCACCCCCAATTCCAGCTGGTGAGGTTACAGTCTAGCACAGTCCAGCATGCACCCTATCCCAGCTGTAATGTGTACTGGTATGTGTTGTGCCCATGCCTGGCCCAACCCACACTGTTTGGGTGCTAAAATTGGCCAACGGGTGATGTGAACTGGTTCAGCATGGTCCACCCTTGATCTATGCCAAATGTATGCCAGTGGGTACCTTTCCCTGGCCTGGTCTGGGTTGTTCTTTATCATGTTTCTTGTGCTCACTTGCAGGGACTATGTCCTGCCAGAGGAGTTTCCCAGGCTCCTTCATCAGAACCTCCCACAATGCCAGATTCCGTGCATATCGGTGGATTCATGAGCCACCTTCTGTCCACTACTTAGTCCACCTCCTGTCGTAGCAGGAACAGTAGCCTTTCCTGACTGGCCTTCAACCCATTCTGGTTCTTATTGTCAGAGGTTTCAGCCCAGGCAACATTCGTCCATACCCAAACACAGCTCACACATGGCTCAGTAGGGGCAGAGACCTAGCCTAGTCTGACCTACAATAACCCTAGTCCTCCAAAGCACCAGATGGTGCTGGAGTCTAGCCCTGCTTGTTGCGTTCAGTCCCATTCCACACTTGTGCTCTGCCTAATGTGGCCCGTCTTCTGGTCCAACATTCTGTTAGGCACTAGGATCTGGGCCTGCTAGACAAGCCCCCAGGCTTAATTTTTGCATGGACTGGTGTGTCGTGGTCAGCTTTGTTCAGTGATAACAAGTTCTACACCAAACTCAAAGGAGGTTGGTATATCAGTCTGACCCATAAAGATCATCTGGTCCCTCTCCTCCAAACTTCCATGTCTCAATACTCTCACTTACCTTCAAATAAAAAGTTATTCTGCCATTGGGAATCTTCAGGATTGATTCGCAACCCAGAAGCACAGTGGGCTCGACATGGAGGTACCTAGGCAGCAATTCATACCCTCCAAACCCTCGAGCTCTACACCAGGATGCCAGCAGGTGGGACCTGCCACCAAAAGGTGCACTGACCGCGTGTTCGAGGTGGCTGGAATCAGGGCTCAAAGCATGGAGTCCGACATGGCCTGGCACCTGCCCAGAGGAAGAAATGTTGATATCTAGAAAGCTACATAGCTTATGAATTTTAGTAAAGGAACAGTTCTATCTAGTATAGCCTTTCATTCCTAGAATAAAACTAAACAGTACGAAACAAAATATGAGAACAATCTTCCTCCGTAAGACTTAGATGTTTAATGTAAAACAGATAACTCTTTTCTGCTGATTTGCTTCCACAAAGGCCTGCTACTTCTGGGACAGGTCCAGGCTATTGACAGAAGCAGGGAACTAAATCCAGGCTCCAAGGTGGATGGCAGGAACCCAGTTCCCCAGGCAGACACTGTTTCCTGTATGGGTCTACATTAGCAGGAAGCAGGAGCTGCAGCCAAGGAATGAATTCTGATTTGAGATGTGGGCTTCTTATTCCCTAAGCCAAATGTTCAACAATTGATACGCTGTGTCCTTCAGAATGACAAGCCAAACCAATAGTAGGCAGGATTAAACCTGCTATGTTTGACAGGTTTAGGTAGACTAAAATATAAACCTAATATAAAATTCTAAAATGAAAGACTAGGCTGGAGAAATAATTAAGTCTCAGAGAACATGGCATTAAACTATTGACTTGCTGATTTTTTTTTAAACTGACCTTATCTGGAATAATAATTTTCCTTAACATGAAGTTAATAACAATATCTGTTTATGTGAGGATGTTAGCTCTACTGCCTTCTGTGATAAGGTAGTCTAAAAAGATACATGCAATCTGCTTAACCCATAGAATGCCACCATTGGGCTGTAACATCAATGATCTGTTAGCACAGGATCAACACAATAGAGGTCTTAATAAAATACATGTACTGCAAATGGTGAGAAATAAACCAGATAAAGATTCAATGACCTGTTATTTCTTACATTTTCAGATGACCAGTAGTCAGTGTCTTCCAAACAAAACACATTCCCCTAAATATGCATTATTGCACCTTACATTTTGTATTATCTATCCCTACAAGAAATCCACAAAATGGGGGGGAATCAAAAAGAACAAAAACCAACAACTGCTAAACCCCTTGGGTACTGTGCACCTTAGCAAGATTATATTTCACGCTTATTAATATTACTCTACCACATATAAGAAGTGACACAAACGTCTGATAACTTTGAGCAGAACCTGGAACAGAACCTGGAACATCTGGCCTACCATTCCAGCTGCCTACATTTTGATCATACAAACCATAAATCCCTTTAACATTGGGAAAACCAGAGGAGAGATAAACTATTGAGTTGACAGTAAGCCTCAACAGAATAGTCATCTCAAATTCCTCCAATTTCTGAAGCAAGAACAGGCCCTCTGCAGCAGAAATGGATGCATTATTCAAACTTCCAATCCTGGTATGGCATGGGTCCTGGTGCATATGTAATCCTAAACAAGGAAGCACCAGATGACAATGCATCGCATCTTGAGCAGAGTTTTCTCACGCCATGAAGTCATACTGTTGGAAAGTCTTGGCAGTCATCCATGATAAGATGGAAATGCTACATATGGAGAGAAATCTAAGCAGCATCAGAGTACATGGTTAGGCTTTGTGAGACTCCTGTGTCAGCTACCATGGTGCCCTAAGCTCACACATTTGATTATAGGAAGAATCCCACAGGAATAATGATATTTTTGAAGACAAAAAATGAAGCTAAGATTGATTTACAAGTGAGCAGATTGACATACTCATATAAGCTGAAAATTGATGGTGATGCATTGAAGCCACACGTAAGGATGGTCTTAACATACAGTAGCGAGGGAAATCCGTTCTGGCTGGTAGATTTTTAAGCAGTTTATTTAGTCTGCTTTGCACCATGTTGGAAGGGATTAGTGTCATGAGGTGACGACAGTTCACATGTGTTTTTTTCTTAGGTTTATTGAGAAGTAATGTCTGTTATATAAAGGAAAATCAGACACTGAAATGTTTATTATAAAGTGGACACATAATTATAATTTAAGTCTGAGATCTAACAAAACATTAAAAAATAAACTCACCTATCAGGGTTAAACATTCATTTGTGCACAAGGAAGGAGAGCTTATTCAAGCTTAGAAGACCATATCATTCACATGAGTGTATCACAATCAACACAGATATATCAATGATTTTTAAACATAAGAACAAATTAATGAATTAAGGAACATAGGGCTGATGCTCCCCTTACAATCGCTGGGATCCCATATGGGTGCCGCTTCATGGGTCCAGGATGCTCCACTTTCTTTCCAGCTCTTTCATTATGGCCTGGGAAAGAAGAACAGGTGGTCCAAAGCCTTAGGACACTTCTCCGCGTGTGGGGAACCCAGAGGATGTTCACGGTTCCTGACTTCAGATCAGCTCAGTAACAACCATTGCGTTCATCTCGGGAATGAACCAGTGGATGGAAGCTCTTTCCTTCTATCTCTCCTCTGTCTGAAAATTTACCTTTCCAATAAAAATAATTAAATCTTAAAAAAGAGGTTTTTTTTAAGAAGTGTTTTGTTATGTAACAGAATAAAAACTTCTCAAACAAAACATCCAAAGTTCACTACAAGAAACATGATTTTACAAAATCTCTACAAACAAGATGAAGATTAATTCTATAGAATAAGCTATTACAGGTAAAATGTAGAAAGAACAGCGTGGAAGCAAAAGGAAATTGTAGAAGAAGCTGAGGGGAAATGGCACTTGAATGGGCAAAATAAATACAAATACAGTGTAAAAATGGAGTCAATTATTTAAAATCCATGAATAAAGCAAATTTTTAAAATGTATTTGCTTTATTAAATTATGATACAGTTCCATAAGCTCTAGGGATTCCTCTTTCAAACCCCAACACCCCAACTGATTTTCCCTGTTTATAGTCCTTCATAAACGGTCTTAAGTCTATCACTCTGCTATTCAAGTGTATCCTAACATTGTGGGTACAGACAATGGCAGAGAGTCCAGCATCCTAGTGCCAACATATCTCACAGCTTCATTGGGCGTCCATCTTTGTCTGGAAGTATAGATGCATACTGCATTGTGTCTTCATATCTGGATATAATAACCTCTTACACAGTTACTATGTATCCCCTTAAATGAAAAGCCATAAAACAAAATTAACAACAGAAAGAAAAATAGAAAATTTACAACATGAAGTTAAATAGCATGCTACAGAATGACCAATGTTGCTGAACAAATGAAAAAGGAAAAAAAAAAAACCTGATTTTTTTAAACATTTATTTATTTACTTATTTTATTGCAAAATCAGATATACAGAGAGGAGGAGAGACAGAGAGCAAGATCTTCCATCCGATGGTTCACTTCCCAAGTGACTGCAACGGCCCGTACTGTGCCAATCCGAAGGTGGGAGCCAGGAACCTCCTCCAGGTCTCCCATGCTGGTGCAGAGTCACAAGGCTTTGGGCGGTCCTTGACTGCCTTCCCAGCTTACCAGTAGGGAGCTGGATGGGAAGTAGAGCAGCCAGGATTAGAACCGGCACCCAAAAGGGGTCCCAGTGCGTTCAAGGCTAGAACTTTAGCCACTGGGCCACCACGCTGGGCATGAAAACCTGAATTTTTAACATCAGAAACTTAAAGTCTCTATAAGCATATAGAGACTGAGTGACAGGAAAGATTATTAAAATTAGAAATCAAACATGCAACATTTCCAGGAGGAAAAAATAAACAATATAAATAGGATAAAATCCAGTTGTTTTTTGTGATTTTATGGGAAGGGGTCCTCACTCAAATCACATTAAAAAAATGAAAGTTATCAGTATATAAGAGAATTTCAGGTCAGTATTGTGGTAGGGCAAGTTTATCTGCCACTTGTGACTCCAGCATCCCACTTGAGCACAGGTTTGAGTCCTATCTGTTCTTCTGATCCAGCATGCTGCTGATGCACCCAGGAATGCAGTGGAAGATGGTGCAGTGCTTGGGTCCAGCCACGCGGGTGGTACATCAGCATGGAGCTCCTGGATCCAGCCGTTCGGAGCACGAGTCAGTGGCTGTAAGACATCCCTGCTCCCAGCACTCGTACACACATCATCTCTCCGTCTTTCCCTTTCTCTGTCAATCTGCCTTTCAAGAAATTTCATAAATATTTAACCCCAAAAAAAGAGAGAAATCACATTGGCTCCAAAAAAGTTCACATAAATAAAAATAAAAAGTATGGAATGGAGGATTATTTGAGCAATAACGCTGAGTTAATACAAAAATTTGGCCAAACCAGTTAATACAATTATGAGTTCAAAATTAATATAAAAGTACACAAACTTAAATGGTATATTTAATGGTATGGAAGAACACAATATAATCACTCTGTATTAAATTCAATAAGTTATAAGAGGCACTGGACTGTACACTCCATACTGGACCAATAGTTCAAGTTTTGTTTGCCCTGCTTCTTCTGACACATAGTTCTGCTAGCATTTCTGGAAAAGCAGTGGAAGATGTTCAACTTGTACAGGTCCATGCCAACCATGTGGCATATCCTACTGGAGCTACTGGTTGCATACTGGCACAGCCTGGCTCTTGCTGTTATCCGGGGTGTAAACCAGCAGATAGAAGGTCTCTCTCTCTCTCTCTCTCTCTCTCTCTCTCTCTCTTTGTCTCTCTCTTCTTTTCTCTACTTTTTCTTTCAAATCAACAAATTCATAAATAAATGCATTACATGAGTTTTTACTTAGTTCCCTCGATGCACACTGCATGATCTCAGACAGGAACCAGAGATTTAGGGATGGCAAAACAGATTTCTACCTCAACAAATGCCACTTCAAATTTAACAAAGTTTAGGCTTTTGTTTAGAAACAAATTACAATTTTTTTTAAAATTCCAGTTTTCTTGTCTGGAGAATTTTTAATGGTCATTTTGTTACTCCTTGTGAAAATAAGCTCTAATTTGAAATTCAGAGAAATGTTTGCTGCCACAATCTTCATTCTTTTTCCCCCTTAAATAAATGCATTTTCCAAACTTAATTCAGAATCTCAAAGCATCTTGTTTATTTCTTTTCATTGGCTTACAGCAAAGGGGAACAAGAAAACATGCTGACATAAAAAGTAGTAATTGCAGTGCCTTTTAAAATCTACCCTGAGTGGCTTTACTTAATCATTTAGCATTATGACTAACAAAAGCATTCAAAAACATTCATCCAATAACAGTACATAGAATTAAACAAAACAAAGTCCATTCCTGTTCAGTCTATGTGCTATTATATAATCTGAATACAAACTTACTGGCTTCTAATAAAGAATATTGCTTGGTAACAAGCTGTTCACAATGAAACCAAAAGCAACCTCAAAAGTGAGAAAATAACATTGCCATTCAACAGAAGCTACAATTTCTCAGACAGGAGTATCTGGATATAGACTTTAGACTAAAAATCCAACTAAACTCATTTTTAATGAATGCTGAGATATTGTAAAAAATACTTTTCCAAATTATAGTATCAGAAAATATATGAAAAAATTATCTTTGAAAACTTGGACATCCTTGTGTTAGGGAAATTGATCATTGTTTGTTCAGTTTTATTCATTGCAACAAGAATCTTTAAGTAGAATCCATAATTGTGAGATGAAATAAACGTCTCCTGATTTCAAGAAATCTAAAGAATGGCCCTGGAAAACCGCTGGGGTCAAGGAAACAAAGGAATGTCAGAGCCGACATGAATAGACTGAATTTCAAGGGAACTGTAATAGCATTTTTTAAAGGATACTTTGCGAATTGATGAGTAATTATGAACATAATAAAGGAAATAAGAAATCATGAAGAATCTCTAGTAAGGAGTAATGAAGAAAGACTACATACCCTATTTTCGACATTTAGGATCCAGGACGTAGGATTAGAAGTTCTGGCTCACTGAGACTTAATGATGAGGTCTTCCACTGTTAATTAGACACAAATCAAATCTGAGATGTATTAATTTAGAAATGCTTCTAGTCTGGCATAAGAAGAAAGTATGGGCCCAGCGCGATGGCACAGTGATTAAGGTCCTCACCTTGCACGCCCGGGATCCCATATGGGCGCCAGTTCTAATCCCGGCAGCCCCCCTCCCCATCCAGCTCCCTGCCTGTGGCCTGGGAAAGCAGTCGAGGACGGCCCAAAGCTTTGGGACCCTGCACCCGCGTGGGAGACCCGGAAGAGGCTCCTGGCTTCGGATCCGCATAGCATCGGCCCCTGTTGCGCTCACTTGGGGAGTGAAACATCGGACGGAAGATCTTCCTCTCTGTCTCTCCTCTGTGTATATCCGCCTTTCCAATAAAAATAAAATAAATCTTTAAAAAAAAAAAAGAAGTAAGTATGAAGTAAACATAGACCGCTGCCCAGAAAGACTAAGCAATGGAAAAAACAACCCAGAGGACAAACACAAGGATCTTCCCACTTTTTATGAAAAATGTGCATTGTGAAAACACAGTGTGTGATTTTCCAATTCTTTGCATTCAAATAAACTTGGTTTCCAGTTTCATTTCTTATAACCTTCTTAAGTATCTTCACATAGGCTGAAAATGACTCTAATGAAAATGTTTCATGCAATTTTTCAAAAAAATAAAGACAAAGGACCAAACCCATACTATAACCAATGCAGAGTCAACAAAGGCAAAACTAGATAAAACGCAGAAGCTTCTGCAGAGTAAAAAGAAACAATTAGTAGAAAAAAGCGACATATGACAGAATGTGAAAAAACTGTTTGCCAACTACCTACCTGACAAAGGGTTAATATCCAGACTATATCAACAACTCAAAAAAACGATAGTAGACAACCTGTCAGTTAAGAAATAGACAAAGGGTCCCAATTAACAGTTCTCAGAAGAAATAGACGACCAAGAAATATATGTAAAATGCTCAATATCGCAGAGAAATATGAATCCAAACCACAAGATACCAACTTACCCTCTCAGAATGACAGTTGTCTAAAAGACAGAGAACGACAAACAATGGCAGGGGTTTGGAAAAAAGGGAACTCATCTGTTGTTTGAGCAGTCACTGTGGAAAACAGTGTGCACATTTCTTGAAAAACCTAGAAACAGACGTGTGGTGGGAGCCAACGATCCAACTACTAGGTAATCTACTCTATCTGAATACATAGCATCAGAAAAATCCTGGAGCCAAAGCGTTTATAGCAGCGCTGTTAACAATAACCAAACAATGGAATCAACCAAAGTGTCCATCAGCGGATGAACGGATAAAGAAAAAGTTTTATAAATATATATAATTTATTTATAAATACATATAAAAGTTTTAAATATATATATATATACATATATATATATGTTCTTCCTTTTATGTAGGAGCTAAAGTTATACAGAAAAAAGGTAGGGGAATTGTGTTTCAAATCTACAATGCAGCTTGTCTACCTGAAGCCATTTTTTATATTCCACTAAGGCAGTAATGCACAGCTCCTATATGAATTTATTTATTAATTTATTTGTTTGTTACGATTTTTTTTTTGAAAACTAGAGTGAGAGAGACAGAAAGAAAATCTTCCATCTTCTGATTGACTCCCCAGATACCCACAATAGCCTGGAGGAAGAGCCAGGGCTAGGCCAAGAGGAAGCCAGGAACCGAGAGCTGTTCTCTTGTCTCCCACCTTCTTGGCAGGGGCCCAGACATATGAAGCATCTCCCATGACTTCTCCCAAGCCATCAGAAGGGATATGAATTAGAACTGGAGTAGCCGAATTAGAACTGGAGTAGCCAATTAATATACCTTCACCCATATCAGATACCAGCAGTGCAGGTAGCAGTTTTAGCTGCTATGCCACAATGCTGGCCCCATTCACACAGTTTAAGGGATAGTCCTTCAGTTGTAAGTTTTCAGGGTGGCACACCCAACTTTAGGGATTTTGGATGTAAATCCCACCTATTCACCAAATGAAATACAACTATTTCTGTACATCTGAAATTGGTATCTGCGTTCAGAAACGTGTGAGAACTGTTACACCAAAATGCTCCAGTTATAATGAAAGTGTACAACTTCACTTGGTTTCTCCTATATAGGTCAAACACATGTTACTCTACACAGAAATTTTATTGTTCTATTTCCTTGGTAACAAGCACAATTTCTCTGTGAAGCTACTTAAAAAGTGTACTTAGAAATTTCCCAGTAATCATTGAACTAGCTGGCAACTGTTCTGTGGTAATATATTTAATGTCCTAATGTGTTTCTAAGTCTAGAAAATGAAAAAGAAGAAAAGCATGGTTCTAGAAAGTAAACAGAGTACCTCACAAAAATCCATAGAAAAAAAATTGATACATCTTCTCAAAATGCAACTAAGATCTGAATACAGTAGCCCAAAAGGTATTAATTATGCCTCTGATACAAAAATGCATGGTTTTTCCATTTTGTTAAGACCAGCTGCTGGTAGCTTCTTGAGCCCTCCAGACTGTATCCACGGGGGCTTTAGGGTCAGCGATGAAGCACATAACGGTTCTCCCATCTGTGATCGTAAGTGGGACCTTTTTAAATAGCAGGACTTAAAGATCCTACTCAAATTTTCTTTTCAGAATTTCTCCTTGCATCTCCTTGGGTAGTGAATAATGTAAGTGCGTCTCCAATTGTATCCACAGTTGAATGAGCCAGAGCAACACACCAGACAAAAGCTAGGCTACAAGTGTTTCTTAGAAATTGGGAATTGGAACTGAGAGGCTCTGATCTGTTCCTTAAGAGCTTGAATGTGTAAGTGAGTTAAAGGTAGGATTGGGACCAAAGAGTAAGTGTTAAAGAGAAGGCTTATCACAGAAACATTTAGGGAGAAGATGGCTGTTCAGAGGAAAGCAGGAACGAGACGTCCTCGATTGGGACAAGAGAGGAAAAGAACCCTTTATTGTGTTATTCTTTTTGTACCCCGCCTGTCACCTATGCATTCTAACACAGGGGCTGTATCACTTTCATCAGAACAATCAGGACTTCAGGTGGGGAACAATGAAATCATAAATTTTGCAATAAGTTTTTGCTCTCCAAATCTTAACCCTTCCCAACGGGAGACAAATAGTATTTGTTAGTAATTAATTTCACAGGGAGGAAGATGCTCAGAAAGGGACTTTGGAAGGATCTCCTTAGGAAGATAATAATGAAAAACAAAATATTGAGAAATACTTGTTTCTCATCACATGTCCAGCTCCCCATGCCATGTTTTTAACTAACAGTAACCCATGAGCACTATTCCCATGGCAACCATTAACCTACACTTGGATGTAGCACTGAATAAAGTACCAATAAGCCTATGCTGATGGAAGCATCATGTTTCGGAACACAACTTAGAATCTCTGAAATTTCATTTATTTACTTTCTTACACAGTTTGATACAATTAGCCATCTTCCAGGCAGCGGTATTGTGGCACAACAGCTTAAACTGCCACTTTTTCTCTAACATACTACTTAGAGAATAGGCCAGCTGTATAACATTTTTATAAAATGTTTATCGGATAAAAAGAATTCATAATTTATAGATCCATAAAGTTTACAAACTCATAAATGTGTAAAATCAGAATGTCTGGAATTGGTGCCTGAGAATGTCTTCTTCTTAAGGCTCTCCAAGTGATTCTGACACACACTCATTTACCACCGTCCCCACTGCTCTCTTAGTAGCTAGTGTGAACAGATGTAGAAATACACCTGGTTATATTAGTTCTATAGGCATGGTAGCAACAGCATAGTAACTTATCAGGTAGATTAGATTGTAAAAATAATAGATTAGGACATGCTTCCTAAAAGTATTTTTCAAAACTACATACAAAAGTATAAGTTAACTTCCAGTGCATCATATTACTCCTTTTTCTTCTTGTGAATATCATTATGACAAACCTTTATTTCTAGAAAGGTAGAGTATCTTCCAAAGAAAAAGAATGTATTTGCCATACTCTGATAGGTCAAGAGGAGCTAGCAATTCATTATATGGACGACTTGAATGCATGTCAGCTACTACTAGTGTCAGAGATGTAACCACAATGATTGGTGTCTCTGTTCATGACACGTAACAGGCATACACAAGATGGAAAGTAATTAAAATGCATCGTCCTTGGCATTGAGTGTCAAATAGTTCAAAGTACATTGCAGACTCTTGTTTTAAGTCCAACATGTAATTAATCCTTGCAGCTAGAAAAAGCTGTAGAAACTGAAAATCAGTCTTTGTTAAAATTCATTAGAAAACTGGAGTTCTAAAACAAGCTACTATCATCACACACACACACACACACACACACACACACACACACACACACAAATCATACACCAGACCTCCTGGAACAAGAAATGCTTAGCAAAATCCAACAGCAATACGTCAGTGGTCAGTTTGATGGCTTTCTTGAGACCATCTTGGGAGGTGGAGCTTATGGGGGACCACAGTCCTTCCCCCTAGTGTTTCTATATTGCCTGTTAAAGAGAGGGTAAGATCAACAAGTTTTAGAGCACCAAGAAGATAGTCAGGCGCATTGAAGCCAGGAAACCCTACAGCTGGAGAGGCACTGGTAGGATGGGTCCTTACACACAGAATCCCTATAAGGCTTGTGTCCGGTTGAGTTGACAGACTGCTTCTCATTCTCATCTTACCAAGGAGACTCCAGTAAGGAAACCTAAGCCTCTGGCATCTACAATTGCTTTCTACAGCAAATGTTAGGTATAGAGCAAGTCGCTATTCAGAACAAGGCCACTTAACAAAAGCCTGTTTATCTCATGTCCTGTGACCCAATACAATATACGCAGCACTCAAGACAACAACCAAATAATAATGCAAGACAAAAGACAAGGAAAACACACAATGCACAGAGATGGAGCAGGGCGCCACATGCAGACTTGGGCATGACACAAATGTTGAGATCCTCAAATAAGGAATCGAAAATAACTATAATTAGTATGTTAAGCGATATAGTAGAAAAGTAGACAATATGGAAACCCAGATGGGAAGTCAGCTGAGTGATGCAAATTCTACACAAAATAAAACACATATAAACATTGTAACAATTTTAGCAGAAATCAAGAATGTTCCTGATGAAATTAAAAGTAGACTCAACAAATGAACAGGAAAAAAATTTAATGAGGTATAGGCCAATGAAAAACTTCCGAAAACCAAGAAGAAAAAGAATAAGAACAGATCATCCATGGTAAAATTTCAAGAAGTGTAATATCTATGTAGTGATAATATAAGAATGTCAGAAGAAGAGAGGGAGCACAAAGAGAAAGTATTTCATATAATAACATTCAAGAGTTTACAGAGTGAAACTAAAGAATGGATCCAACAAATTCTGAAAACAGTAAAAACAGATAAACTCAAAACGAAACAAAAAAGCTAACACCATGGGGACTGTGCAGCTGCCTGCAAGACCCAGAAGAAGCTCCTGTCTCCTGGTTTTGGATCGACTCAGCTCCAGCCATTGCAGCTACTTGGGAAATGAACCAGAGGACAGAGCATCTTTGTCTCTGACTTTCCTCATCTCTGTAAACCTGTCTTTCCAATAAAAACTTAAAAATGTATATTTAAAGGACTAGAAAAATAGAAGCAGAAAATATTATAATATTTAGAAATTTGGACCATGATGGAGAGAATTTATGATGAAAGCAAAAAAAGAATATTGAGATTTCTAAAAAAAAAAAATGCTTTCTTAGAGCAAATAAATTTGAGCACCTATCAGGCAGGAGTTAGGAAATGGGGGAAAAAACTGAGATTGAAGGCATAAGAATTATTGTTTTTGGGCCCGGCGTGGTGGCGCAAGTGGTTAAAGGTCCTCCCCTTGCACGCCCGGGATCCCATATGGGCGCCGGTTCTAGTCCCGGCAGCCCCGCTTCCCTTCCAGCTCCCTGCCTGTGGCCTGGGAAGGCAGTCGAGGACGGCCCAAGGCTTTGGGACCCTGCACCCATGTGGGAGACCCGGAAGAGGCTCCTGGCTTCGGTTCGGCATAGTATCGGCCCGTTGCACTCACTTGGGGAGTGAATCACAGGACGGAAGATCTTCCTCTCTGTCTCTCCTCTCTGTATATCCGCCTTTCCAATGAAAAAAATAATAAAAATAAATCTTTAAAAAAATAAATAAAAAATAAAAAAAAAGAATTATTGTTTTTGTTTGTTTGTTTAAGCAGCAGTTTCCTTTAGTAATCCTGGAAACATTTTCTAAATCACAGTCATCTTTCCCAACCTAATTCATGGCAAGAATTTTAGCAGAGAATGTGAGCAGGTTAAAAAAAAAAAAACACATTTCAGGAGGAGGGAAAAGGTGAAATATTCTGTAACATCAAGCTATGATTACTTGGATACCACTGAAAGACTAGTGTTCTATATCATATTTAACATTTTTTATTAGAAGGTTAATATATTTATTTGAAAGGCAGAGATGCAAAGAACCAGCTCTTCCTTCTGTTGGCTCATTCCCTAAAAGGCCCCGAAGGTCACACGGAGACCAGGCCAAAGTCAGGAGCCTGGATCCCATCCTCCTCTCCCTCATGGGTCGCAGGGACTTGCAGTGGCGCTCATGTGGGTGCCATGCCACACACCAGTGCCTTTAGAGTACCTTCAACACAGCACACTTCCTCCCAGGCAGATCAACTCACTACTTCTGCAACCCCAAGAACTGTACACCCCCGCCTTGCAGGCTTCCTGTGTCACCTCCATGACCACCCCTCCAGGGACGCTGAACCACAACTGGCATACAGGGCAATACTGACTGCCTGGCACCCATTTCATGCAGTTTTTGCTGACAGCAAGTCTAAATTTTTCCTTTACACATACAGCAGACTCTTGCTAATGGAGGTTGCTAGTACATGCAGAACACTCCAGAACCTTTTCAAATGATCCTGTCCTTTGAGATGCTCTAGGTATGGTGAGGGGCATAGGATAGTGAGGGCTTGGCCTTCCTCTTTTCAGAACCCACCATTATTGTGCCTGCATGGGTGGCAGGAACCAAAACACTTAAGGTACTTGCTGCCTGCTGGGGTGCGCATGAGCAGACAGCTGGAATCAGAAGCAGAACTGCAAGGTGAACTAAGGCACTCTGATGTGGAATCTTTTCTGCCTGCTTTCCCAAGCTATAAGCAAGGAGCTGGATGGGAACTGGAGCACCCAGGACAGGAACTGGAGTACCCAGCACAGGAACTGGAGCACCCAGGACGGGAACTGGAGCACCCAGGATGGGAACTGGAGTACCCAGCACGGGAACTGGAGCACCCAGGACAAGAACCAGTGTCCATGTAAGATCCCAGCATGTGCAAGGAAGGGTTTAGCCTCTGAGCCATTGCGCTGGGCCCATATGCTTTCATTCTTTTCACAAAAACCTATCTTCTTAATGATAAAACTTCATTTAGTCTAGCCTCAAAAAAAATACATCAAGGCTCTATGTACTTAAATGTACAGTGATAAACTCTTGGCACAGTAATGAAGAAGTCACTAACACGTCCCTTATCAGAGTGTGTGAGTACAGCTTACAATTCTGTCCTGATTGCAGCTTCCTGCTAACGCACACCACAGCAGGCAATGAGTGTTGTCATTAAGTGCTCTGGTTCCTGCCATCTATGCAGGCATGATGATAAAGTCCTGGGTTGCTGGACTTAACTTGGCTCAAGTGATGGATATTGCCAAAATTAGAAGAGTAAATCAGAATATGAAAGATGTTTTTCTCTTCTTTTCTCTTTGTCTCTGCATGTGTGTCTTTCAAATAAATTAAAACGATACACTTTCTTCTAAGGGAAATTATAAAAAGTCTAAGTAAGTTGAGAGATATAACCTGTTTGTGATTTCAGACAGTCAATAATATTAAGATGCCTATCCTCCCCACATCATGACCCTAGTTACAATTTCAGTCGAATATTGGGTGAAACTTCCCAGCTGATTCAGAAATGTACATGTGTAGTTACTGGAATTAGGATAGCCAAGGTCCCTTTGAAAAATTACACCACTTAAGTCTTAGAATTATCATAAATCTCTAGTAATTATAACTATGACACTAACATAAGCATAGAGGCCTAATCTAATACACAGGATTGAGAAACCACAAGTACCCCTACAAACACATCATTGGCTTTCAAATTTGCTGCCAAAGTAATTCCATGGGAAGCTCATTCTCCATTTGGAGGGGTGACCCACCATAAGGGTTAATACCAAGACTACAGACCCAAATTCAGCCCACCATGTTGACTGAAGTATAGGCTCTTTAATCCCATAGCAACCATTTCTTCAATAAGCCCTGAAAATGTAGGGACTAGATTGCACGTTGTCCCCTAATTTGCTCAGAGTAATTTCCTTGGGCTTTTACTGTGCTCCACCATCAAGGCCAGCTCTTGCCTCAGATGGGAAAGTGTCGTTCATCAGAATGTCTTTTAAACTCCTTCAATATCATCTATTTCAAGGGTTTTACTTTTGGCTTGGTGGCCTGTGGTTCACTAGCAGCAACTCAAATTGCCCATAACAGAAGCCATCCTCCCGCCATGGTAACTTGCTGCCCTCCCTTAGCACAGTCCAGTAAACAACCGCGCCAAACGGAACAGTATTCAGACCGCCCTCGAATTGCCCCTAGGAACCTTGGAGCTTTTTCCATTATGTTTCCTTTGTCCGTACTTAATTCACTTTTGATCTTTGGGCTGGCTCATGAACCACCTGAATGTGAATCTAATATGCAGTGGCGCCAAAATGGAGAAGAATCCTGACACAAAAGAATGGAGAAGGAAGCTCAAAATCAGAATAATAATAAAAAAATAATAATAAGTTCATTTGAGGCAATTTAAATCATTTTCTGCACAGGACACAGAAGAGGAAAGGCTTTATACATTAATACATGGAGAAGTAGAAGATTATATTACAACATTCTCTTTAAGTATGCTTTAGGAGTTAGGCCCTTAGGGATCATGGCAGTCTTTGGGACCTTATCAGAAAGACTCATGATAGTGCTTATACTTTATGGTGGGACTAGCCAGGCTAATCAACACCCTTCTGAGAGAAACGCTGGGGGAGGAGATTCCAAAATGGAGCAGTGATACCTACAATAAAATTACAGTTGAGGGTGGGCCAGTCTGATTAATTATAATGAGCTCTGGGTCTAGGGGAGAATTCTCTTTTCCAAAAAACAAAGTTGATTTAAAGCATGGGAAATTTTGGTCTCAAGTCCTTGAGTCAGTGTTGGCTGGGGCTGTGTCTCCTGGAGTTAGGTTAGCTTGAAGGGCAAACATCCTGCCATTCGGATCATTGGCTGCCTCAAAGTGGTCATCCCTCGAGAGGAAACGTTCTCAGCCACCTGCAAGCTTGTTAACATGGGAAAGCATCATGAAATATGAAAGACTTCAAAATCTGATGAAGAAAAACCAGATGTAATCAGGAATTTACAAATGATAAAACTAAGTCATCTTCATTATTAGCATGTAAGCAAACATTACTTAGATTGTAAATAAAACATGACAACTTGGTCTAGACATTGGGGAAATTGACTTACATAAAAATTTTATGAAAAGTTCATTGAATGAGCTTATCAATGAAATGCTGTATAAAGACAGTATTATTAAAATTGTCCTTAGTGAAATAAGATAAAGAAAAATACTGCAAATTATGTTACATTTGTGGAAGCGAAAAGATGAAAGCTCATCTGAACATGTAACGGTGATTACTAGAGGCTAGGATGGTTAGGGGAGGAGATTGAATAAAGTGTGTGAAATAAATTATATCAAAGAAATAAACTCCTGGTATTACAGAGCATAATAATGAGGCTACAGATCACAACAATCAAGTAGATAGTGCATAATCAAATGTAAGAAATGAGGAGAAAATATTGATTGCTTCATCTTCATCACTCTCAATGTCGACATGTATTTAAATGTCACACTGTAACCCAAACATAGGTACAACTTCTGTTAATAATTTGAAAAAACAAAAAATAAGTTGTTAGGAGAGAAAATTAGGAAACTTCCGTAAATAAGCATCACTAACTGTATTTTTTTTTCACTGTTCTCTCCTAGACCATGCCTGTGATCTTAGGCCCATACATATCTTCTTTTCATTCATTCTGGATTTTAGATTTGGATTTGCCAGTGCCACCGCAATGTTAACCCTCCCCCAACCTGTTACAAACAGAAATATCTTTTGGTAATTTTGTGGGTTTTTTTTTTTTTTTGATTACTAAATTTTACATTTGTAACGGATCTGAACAAGCAATGACTTTGCTAGGAAAGTCTCTTTCTTCATTGGATGCTTGGAAATACTTGGGAAACATACATAACTACAAACTTTGTACAGCTGCCTCTGCAGGTGCTTTGCCCGGCTTAGCAGGCTCCAGTCGCACCTGGGGTTCATCTTTGGCTCACAGTGATGTCACTCGCCCCTGGCCATCTAATCCTTACTTTGAAGATGAACATACTATTTACGTATCCTGAAGCATTCCTGTCAACAGATCAACTGTCTCAAATACGACTTCTCATCAAGGCAGTGTCATGGAGAGCCAAGGGGAATCAGAGCTTAAAGCCTGTATTTTGTGATATAATTTTTAGAAAGTGATTAAGACATATCAGAAAATAAATTTTGATTAATTTTAAGCCATTATTCTTTTCATCACCTCAAAAATAATAATGTCTGTTAGGGGGTTATGAGAGGAAAAATAACGGTATTGAGTGACCTATAAAATGTTCATTTACTATTAAGTGAACACTCTATAATTTGTTTTCTCCAAAATAAAGCATTTGGCACAGAAGGCTAAAATTTATCCACGTATAAACATTCAGGAATTAAAAAATTTTGCTTTGGTAGTTTATTTTGTAACAATAAATATAGTCAAATTAGGGTAAAAAAAAAACTAAACTAAAAATAAGAAGGCAGTTTTTTTTTTTTTTATGTGTATGTGGCATCCAAACTCAATATGTGTTCTATTTGGTTAAAACTAGGTACAAAAATTAAAAAAAAAAACAAGAAAAACTTTATGAGCATGTAAACAAATCTTTTCAATACTAAAATAAATTTAACTTTCTTTTGATTCCCTTCAATAATGGGAAATGTCTGGTTTTGCAAGTGGAATATTAGGATATTTCACTGACAGTGAATGAATTCTAATGCAATCACACTGTGTACTTCTGCAATCATTTTTGCCTCTACATGATATTAACTGGATTTCTTCCAAAACACATTAGGCTGGGTATGCTCTTTGTTTTCTTAAAATGTTACATTAGCCACTTGCCTCCTAAAATTCACTCCAGGCTTTTGTTTACAGCCATTAAGTGTACTTTAGCACTTTCACTTCACAGTCAATTAGAAAGTTTTGAAACATGCGTTAGCAAACCTTTGAAAAGCCAAAATATTAAGTATAAATGAATCCATCTGTTTCCCCTATCCCAAGGGGGAAAAATCTCAGGAGGCTTCAGAAACTGTGCTATTATTCTGAAGAGACAAATACAGAGGAAGGGGAAGACAGTGAACAAGATAGAGTCCTGAACATTCAGGATGATGTAAGTGCTTTTGATCAAGGTTTCTCTTTGTTATGGTCATGTACTGTACTGTATTCTGAGGGCTAAAGTCACATTGTGCAGGAGAGAGCCCTACCTTCACTACTTGTTATACATACAACAACAACAACAACAGAAAAACTCCGATAGGTTCAACTATGCATCTCTCTAGGATTTTGCTACATGTTTCAATACATCAGCAAGAATATAAAGAGTTGCATGTCACTCTTCTTTGGCAATATGTCATAGATACGCCTGTGCATTAATCTCTTCGTTGCTATTTAGCTGGCTGACATTAGGTAGACACAACCCGTACTTCTAAATCATTACTGCAATTTTCAAACAATATGAGCATCCCTAGTAGTTGTATAACTTTGGTTAATAGTTACAGTTAAACCTGTCAATCCACATTGGCTTATATCTCTACATTTAGCAGGAACTATATTTTCGAGTGCTAATAGCTCTCCGTTCTGATAAGGTTGGATTCTCACTCTCCCGTGGTCACATCACGACTGGCTGATGAGCCTCGTAGAAAATTATGGCACAGATAATGGACTATTCAGGATCGCCCTTTCCCTACTACTCCTTCAGCTTTTCAGCTATTCAACACATAATCTAGAAAGTAACTCCATTTCCTGGTTATTTTAATGCCCACCTGATTTCTGTCTATTCATGGCAAATTTCTTTGAAAAGTTACTGCAATCATTCATACACGACGTTTATTTTCAAAGTGCAAGTGTTTAGCTTTGTAATAATAAACGTGGCTGATGACTGGCAACCTCACGCACCTTGCCTTAATCCTGGGACACCACATGATGAAGCAGAGAAATTTCAGCTCCAATTAGAGGCCAAATCGCTAAAGTCCAAGTCTAGTCTGACATTCGGAGCACAAATCTCGGCAGAGAGCTCTCTCACCTACTGAAATGAACCAGTAAGTCAGCATTAGAAGTGAAGTGGCAAAGGAAAGCATATACGGATTGTGAGAAGATATAGCACGAGAAATCCTGAGCATTAATCCGGCTCCTAGAAGCTTTGGTTGCCATAGCAACTGCGGGGCGCCGGCTTCCGCCCCGCCTACTTCCCTTGCAGGTCCCGCCCCAGTCACGCCCCCAACTCCCAGTGACTTCTCATCATCCCTCCACCTTACTTCCGCCCCAAACTGCCTTCCAGGACCTAGAGTACTACTGTTCATGACAACACGCTATCTGCCTGACTAAAAAAATGTGACAGAATAATGATGAAACTTAGGGAAGCGCTCCTTTTCTACGATGTACACCGTCTCCTAAGACGGCTATGCTCAGGGACTGGTCACTTGTCACTTGGAGCCTCCGCGGGGCATGAGACCCTGGGGGCCCGTGTCAGGCACATCCTTAGACAGCCCCGCAGCGCCTGCGGTCCCCGGCTCGCCGAGGGCGACGTGGAGCTGAACGGGGCCGGGCGGCGTTCGGGAAGGCCGAGGAAGCGGGGCTACCTGGCCGAGCTACCATGTAAGGGTCGGCCTGCCCGCCACCTCGGTGCCTGCTTCTCACGGTGCCGTTCTAACTCCCGCTCTCTTCCTCAGGTCGAAGGTCTCCTTTAAGATCACGCTCACGTCCGACCCGCGGCTGCCCTACAAAGTGTGAGTAGTAGGCTGTAGGGGCTGGGCGCCGGCCTGCCCTTCTCCCCTTGCAGGATCCCCTCGCTGGCAGTCCCGGGGTGTCCGCGTGGACCGGGCCCGGGGCCACCGCGTCTCTCCCGACCTCCCCGGGAAGGGAAGGACGGCTCGGGCAGCGTCCTGGGCTGCTGAAGCGCTGTCTGCTGGGTCCCCCACGGGCCTCTCAGCACGCCGAGCAGCTGTTACAGCAGACTCTCCCGGATCCGACTTCTGCACAGACAGAAAGCGTGTTCAGTAGGAGTGGGGAGGAGGGATGATGCCCTGGGATGGGTGGTCTGGCCGTGGACCCGCGGGGACCTTCCTTGGGTGGTAACTGACGGTGTGGACATCATGACAGGTGCAGGTCCCGAGCCAGGCAGCAAAGCCTTGGCCTGGAGCAGGGCTCGCTCCCTCCGCTCCCTGAGTTTCATTGACTTGCCATGCATGCGACATCCCATCCTGGAAGTATTCATGGTCACAGCTTAGAACCTTAAGATGTACCTAAATGTCATTTCAAAAGTTTTTTTTCAAAGGTAGGAGGTTGCGCATCTATTGTTTCATGCCCTTATGCCAGCCTGTAATAGCCAGGGCCGGGCCCACTTTGAAGCCTGGATCCCAGGACTCAGGCCACATTTCTCTCTGGGTGGCGGGGACCCAGCTCACCCCTGGAGCTGTTCCCACTGGCACAGCTGGGCCCAGGCACCTGCACTCAGCGGGAAGCGGCCTGCCGGGTTATCACTGTGCCAAACATCCAGCCCAAGAGAGATGTTCCTAGAATCTCTCTTGTAGTTCCACAGTTCATTTCCCCTTTAACCTTCAAGCGGTCAGAAAGGAATTCTGTGACGATTCTTCCCGCAGGATCGTAACCACCATTGCAGAGCTCAGCCGCACTGCAGGATCCGACTGTTCCTACAGAAACCAGTGGCTACACTGGGCTCTGGGTCGGTTCTGCTTAACTGCTAGGGTTAGAGCAGATACAATCAAGAGACCGCTTTGCCTTCCTCCTTGGTTTCTCTCTTTCTGTACCGAGTGATGCCCTTGTCTGTCCTCTCGCTAAAGGACATTGTGTGCAGCAAGATAAGGATTTGTAAGAGCGCCTGGGTGATGGTACTACCTCAGTTCAGATGGGGGAGCTGCATGGGTTCAATTGGCATAGCCATTATATCTCCTGTTATGTTGACATATCTGTAATTTATAAAGGCGTAAGTGTAAAACATACATGTGTATGTGTGCATAAGTATACTTAGTGCTGTGTTATCTACTCAGTAAGTGGTAACCAGCAATTAGGTACAGAATTAGGTAAGTAGATATTTACAATTAAAAACAATTCTAAGATGAGTGGGAAAGCATATTTTCACTTTTTGAGGTCACTTTTTTCAGGCAGTGGACGTGTACCACTGTTCAGTAGCATTACTAATGGTTAAATTCTAAAAAAGAAAAAAAAAACAAGCGTTTTAGTTCTGAGTTTATGTTGAGGCTGTCAGTGTGTTTGTGGACAATTGGACTCGCTGTTGGTGTTGAGATTATTCTGGTGTTAAAGGAGACGTTGTCTTAGGACGGGTGTCGGGGGCAGTGGCTCGGTGCTCCCATTTTTTAACTTTTCATTAGAGTCAACAGTTGCAGTGTGCAGTCAAACGACTGTGCTCGGTAGCTAAAGATTTCTTTATTTAGGTTGCCAGCAATAACAGAAATGAAGAAAAAGGGGGCTTTAAAACATCAACTGAGAGAGGAAGGGAATATTACTGCATTTTTAGAATTCTATCTATAAACCATGCAAGAAAAAACTAGTGGGAAATTTAAGAAAATAAAATCAACTATTGAAAAGTCTTCTTCATTCTTTTTGCAGACTCAGTGTTCCTGAAAGTACTCCCTTCACAGCAGTCTTAAAGTTTGCAGCAGAAGAAGTAAGTAGGGAAGTTGGAGCAACCTTTATGAGATACAATTATGAAAAATTAATGGACATATATTTCAGCAACCATTGGAAATTTGGTTCCTTGAAATTGAAAATGTACCAATGATAAGTTTAATTTTGAAAAAGCAATATTTCTATACTAAACACTATTCAACTTCTTATTTTTTCTTTCTAGTCTTGATTCTGGAAATTATTGTTTTTAAATTCTTTATTATGTTTTTAAAATTTTCTATGTAAACATGTATACTTTCAACATTTCTTGTTATAAAATGCCCAGTGTTCCTCAGGGCTGTGGGCTCTGGAGGATAAAGGATAAAGCGGCCATCGGAAATTCTGGCATGTGCCATGGCTGCTGCTTCATGTCCTGGCGACCCTTCTTGTCCAGCTCTCTGCTGATGACCTGGAAAAAGCAAGAGAATACGGTCCAAATGTTTGGCCTTGTGTCACCCTTGTGTGAGACCCGAATGAATTTTGTGGACTCCACCCAGCCCAGCCCTGGTGTGGCAGCCATCTAGACAGTGAACCAGCAGAAAATCTTTCTCACTGTTTGTCTAGCCCTGTCTCCCAGTGATTCTTTCAAATAAATAAATAAAAATATTAAAAAGTTTAAAATTTTTTTTTTTCATCTAGAATTAAGGATCCATAAAGCGACTTATTCTAATGGCACGTGGAAGAGTCGCTTGATGTGTAGAACCGACACCAGAATGCAATTTGGGAGACAGTATCCATGTTTTCGTTGGTTCATGATGTGGAACAAATTCCTTAAACTTTCTCCCAGTTTCTTAATCTAAATGGGAGTAAATGCTTGCTTTTCCTAAATGATTAAATGATTTCATGTAAAAATGTAATTTTGTAGTGAAGGTGAAAAGTGCTAGAAGTTCAGAGTAACTCAGTGCAAATGCTTTGGTTCAGAATCTACAGAAAACTTCCTAGGTAGGGGCCGGCACGATGACTTACATGGCCAGTCCTCCACCTCCAAGTGTGACATTCCATATGAGGCCCAGTTTGTGTCCCAGATACTCCCCTTCCATCCAGCTCCCTGCTTGGGGTCTGGGAAAGCAGTAGAGGACAACCCAAGACCTTGTACCCCTGCACCTGCATGGGAAACCCGGAAGAAACTTCTGGCTCCTGGCTTTGGAGCTGCCCAACTCATGCTGTTGTGGTCATTTGAGAAGTGAACCAATGGAAAGCTCTTTCTCTCTATAAATCTGCCTTTCCAATGAAAATAAATCATAAAAAATAAAATAGCTTTATAAAGAAAAACAACATTAATAGCTAAATGAGTAAGAATCCACCTATAATCCTGCTCTGAGGTCAACTTTGTGAAGGCAACTAATTGTTGCCAGGGTCCATCGATTTAGAACTAAGCTGCAAAGGAGTGAAACTAGCATTGGAAAAAAATTTTTAAATATTTATTTATTATTTTTATTGGAAAGTCAGATTTACAGAGATAAGGAGATGCAGAGAGATAGATCTTCTGTCTGTTGGTTCTCTCCCCAACTGAAGACAATGGCTAGAGCTGAGCTGATCCGAAACAAAGAGCCAGGAGCCTGCTCCCGGTCTCCCATACAAATTCAGGGTCCCAAGGCTTTTGGCCGTAATCAACTGCCTTCCCAGGCCATAAGCAGAGAGCTGGATGGGAGGTGCAGCAGCCGGGACACAAACTGACAACCATAGGGGATCCTGATGGATGCAAGGCGAGAATTCACTCAATAGGCCATCACACCAGACCCTTGTTTTTGATGTGTTCTTTATGCAGAAAAAAATGGACACAAATCTGAGTATGGCATCATCACTTTTTAAAAAAATACTTATTTTATTTATTTGACAGGCAGAATGATAGAAAGAGACAGAGAAAGCAAGAGAGATTCCATCTCCTAATTTACTGCCAAATACCCATATCAACTGGCACTTGTCCAGACCAAAGCCAGTATCTGGAAACTCTTTTGAGTCGATTGTCTGGGTGGCAGGGTCACTTTCCACTGCTTTTATAGGCACATTGCCAGGAGGATGGAACCAGACAGCAGCCAGCACTCCAGCTGGCATCCCAGTGCTGTCTGCATCACAAGTGTGGCTTAGCCTGGGGCGCCAGGATGTTGAATATGGCATCAGTACTTCTACAGCTACACATTGGATGACTTGGAAGAACTTATTCTTGGTCAGGGGTATAGAATATCTCATTCCACTTTTAAGAAATAGATTTGGGTAAGGTGTACTTAAGGTGTATTACTGTAGTATATTCTGTAGTAATATGATACTGTGGCCTCTAAATTGCAGAGACTGTTTTAGTCTTGCTCTTTTAATTAAAAGTACAAGAAAGTTGCAGAAGTGTTTGGCCCTATGGCTGAGACGTTGGTTGAGATACCAATATCCCATATTGAAATGCTTGGGTTCAGATTGCTTCTCCACTCTAGTTGCAGCTCCCTGTTAATACACGCTGCGGGAAGCAGCAGGGGAGGCCTGGAGCGGCTGGGCCCTGACCACCTTCCCAGGAAGCCCGTTGGAGTGCCTGGTTCCTGGTGTAAGCCCAGGGCTGCCGGGGATCTTACGAGTGTTTGGATAATGAAACAGTGCATGGGACATATGTGTTTGCTTGTCTGTCTGCCTGCCTTTCAAATAAATGCTTTAAAAAAAAAAGGAGAAAATCCTAATAGTCAAACAATGGAAATAAACTCTGCAAAGCCACAAGTATTGATTAGCATTTTAATGCAGCATGTAGCTATCATGAATCATGACTTTTTCAATTTTAGGGGCATTTTGATTGTCAGGCCCTGCAGAACAAGTTATTTCAGTGATGAAACTGAAAGCTTTAATGTCATAGTTAACTTGAGAAGCGAGGAGTCTAGATTTATTTTCATGAAATACTCTTTAGAAATAATAGTTTAAGTGAAGGATTATTAAAACCTGAGAAGCATCTTAAATTATAGGACTTATGGAATGTGAGGCAGTAATAAATAGAAACTGAGAAATACAAATAAGTTTTATGTTTAGGAGAAAATGTCCCGGTGCTGTAGGGCAGCGTGAGCAGTTACTGCTGCCCTGGACGCAGCCTGGCCGGTGGCCTCCATATTCTGCTGAAGGTAACTGTCTGGTTGCTTTGGCTGTTTAGTTGTAGCAGACATTTTACTGCCACATGGATGTGACCAAGAAAATACCTACCTTACCTTGAAGTGACTGTGGTTGAGGAGTAAACTCATTTGTAAGTAAAAATTTTGTAGAATCCCAGTTTTGAAAGTAAGAGGTGGCCTGTAGTTAGTAGAGGCATTTGATTACAGCTTTATTGAGATTATATTTCTAAGTTGTAATATTTTGAATTTGTTTGAAATTTAAAAATCTTTAATCATATCGTAATAGTGAAGTGACTTATTATGCATTATATGATGTAGCAAGCTATTGTTTTATATATTGATAAATTCTTATTTGAATACCAGTTCTTTATTTCATAGTTTAAAAGTTTGTTCTTTTTTGCAACCATGTTTGGCCTATATAAACGCCTCGTTCAGTGTGTTTCAGAAAACTGGAACCACACCCTTAAAGGAGATGAACACATGCCACCAAAGGAAAGGCCATGAGAATCTGGGATTAATGACTGTGAAATTTAGGAAAAACTTTGTTCACTATATCTTTCTTAATTTTTGACAGTATGTTCAAAGATTTCATTACGTTCACTAGTTTGATGAGGTGTTTCCAAACTTATTTGATCACAAAATTCAACTACAGTATTTATAAAATAATCCATACAACAAAAGTGCTTAATAAATAATTGTTGGTAGATTAATAAACCATGACGACCTGAACACACTCCCAACCATTGATCCCTTTAGCATCAAGAGGTGGAGTGTGCCTTCTGTTTCCAGTAAGTTCTGGGCAACATTGCACTGATTTTTACTACATAACCTGAAATGGGTTAAAGGATTCTCTTTAGCACTGTTGGCTGTATGGCTGTCATATGTTGGTGTCCTTCACATTGGCTGCCGCCAACTGAATTTAGATGCTGTTTCCCAGTGAATTGAGCTAGTGTAATCTTGAGGTTTACGTCATTGAATCGGTTAGAGATTCTTGTTACCAGAAAAAATCTGTTGAAGTCACCTCCTGTTAAATACAAGAAAACATCCATTTGGAATTTGTTAGACTTGCCATACAGTATCTTTTGGGCGTAGTCTAAAAACAATGTATGTTGTTTACTTTTGGTGCATAAGAACTGCATCTGATAACAGTGGCTTGTCTGGAAGAATAGAGCTTGTTGGCACAGACTGACAGTGTGGTATGAAAATAAGGTACATTTCACAATCAGTGGTATCCTAAACAAAATCAAATGCTTTGTTGGATAATGGTGTGATTCTTTTAAGATTAAACAAATGATAGCTTCTTTGGTAGCGTCATGTCTTCTGAAAACAAATCACATTTTAGAATCACAGGATTGTTTAAACTCCGTCCTTGCTACTCATCTTGCTTAGCTACATAAGTGTGTTCTGTTCTGTTCTTCGTTTTAGTTTAAAGTTCCTGCAGCAACAAGTGCAATTATTACCAATGGTAAGAATTTATTTTCAAGTCATTATTCATCTCTGAAAAATTTAAATTGCACCATTTGCATTAAACTGAATGCCACTAGAGTTCAATGAAATAAACCAGACAGAGAAAAACAAATGCTTTCTGTTCTCTCTTATAAGTGGGATCTATAAAAAGGTTGAAACACAAATGCCTAAATGCGGAGGTTTTTTGTCAAACTGTTTTATCAAAATTGTAAAACTCAAAATAAACCACATTAGTTAAAATTGAGTTAAATATCAAAAACTCCTGATATAAATGATGGACACATCAGAAGGCAGATGCTGAGTTATTGTCTGTAATTATACTATGCTTTTTTTTCCTTGTGTCTATATCAGTTGATGCCAGTTTGTTATTCAGAACAATTTTCTATTAAGATTTTTTTAAGAAAAATGTAATGCTGCATTGATAAACGGTTTGGATGTCGAAAGTGAGGCAAGATGTGCCTTATTACATACCAGCTAGGTGTGCAACTAAAAATTGAGTATCTTGAGATACTGATAATAACTAAATAAATGTGAATAACTAAATAAATAAATTTATATAAATTAAATAAATAAATTTATTTAGTTATTATGCAAAGCTCTGTGGCGTGGGCTGTGTGCTCGCAGGACGAGCTCGGTGTCTAGGGGTGTGATGTCACTCAGGTAGGACAGGATTTCTCCGTGAAATAGCCTACTGTCACATTGACGTGTTTGCTCAGAAGAAAATGATCTCACTTTCTTTTAACATTTTACCTTTGTAAGTGAAAAACCCCTAAGGAAGTTTCATGAAAGTTTGAAGTGCCAGGGAAACTTAAATTAGCCGGGATTGGAGGCTCTCCTAACTGCAGGACTGTATATGTCGCAGTAATGTGGGACTCATCAGTGATATCCACAAGTAACTTTCAGACTTTGGGAAGAAATGACAGATATTTTTCACAACATGTGATTAAAAAAAAAAAAAGAATGAAAATTTATTTTGTGTAACTCACTAAGGTTATTACTAAGATTATATGCTCTTTCTCTAGCAGTGTGTACATGCATGGTAATAGCATATTCCAGCAGCTTACTCACCTGAAAGATTGCCTTTCATGTTCTGGAATTTAAGGCGTTTGGCTTGTGCCTGCATACACAGCAGCACTGTTTTGGCAGGTCTCTTCTTGTTACTGTTAAGCCGTTTTAACTGCAAAAATAACTGAGACGAATCTGCACCTTCCTTTCTAGATGGCATAGGGATAAATCCCGCACAGACTGCTGGTGAGTGTCTGCAAACTCATAAAGCTGGGAGTGGGCCTGGGAGGCACTTGGCACTGAATGGTGAATTCACTCTAATTGCTCCTGGATTTTCATAGAATGTAGCTTTTTTTTTTTTTTAAAGATATTATATAGCAGTCCTTAACTATGTGTATCTGTTACATGTTTTAGGCTGTGATTATAACACAAGGTTAAATAATAGTTGCTTAAACATTAGTTAATACATATAATGAAAATCTTAAATTTGTGCTCTTAAAGGAGTAGAATCATTTACATTCAGTGAACTGAGTCCATGCTCAGCTTCAAACTGTTAACATTATTATTGTGAAGCAAAAGGTGCTCAGAGCAGGCATGGTACAAAGTCGTGCTGTACTTTTCAAGTTGTCTTGAACTATTTATTTGAGAAGACAGAGCTCTTTGTTGGTTCAAAGTGTCTGCATGACTGGGGCTTGGCTGGCTGAAACAGGAACTCGGTGCGGGTCTTCTGCCCGGATGGCAGGCACGCGGTAACCGACCACTGCCCTGCTCCCGGCTCGGCATGCGCAGTAACCAATCAGGAGCCAGCTGCGGCCCTACCAGGCGTATGCATCCTGAACAGCTGAACTGCTGCCCTGCCTTCTTGCCCGGAAGCTTGTTTTGTTTTTGTTTTGTTAAGCTGTATTTATTTTTACTGGGAAGGCAGCTATCCAGAGAGGAGAAGAGACAGAGAGGAAGACCTTCCATCCGATGGTTCACTCCCCAACCAGTCACAACAGCCGGAGCTGAGTCAATCCAAAGCCAGGAGCCAGGAGCTCTTCCGATTCTCCCACGCTGGTGCAGGGTCCCAAAGCTTTGGGCCGTCCTCGACTGCTTTCCCAGGCCACAGGCAGGGAGCTGGATGGGGAGTGGGGCTGCCGGGATTAGAACCGGCGCCCATATGGGATTCCGGGCATGCAAGGGGAGGACTTTAACCACTATGCTATTGTGCCGGGCCCAAACTTGTTTTTTCATAGTTTTATGTTTTTAAGTATACTAGTTGAAGGTTATAATTGAATTATAATATTTTGAAATTGCACATAAGCTGTACTTATTTTTGTATTTTTATATTATAAAATTTACTATATATTAGAGTATTTCTGAGCCATAGCAAAGTGATACTTTCTGTAGGGACCTTTGGTGAAACTCAGCCTTAATTGGAAATCATACAAATAAGTGAAATTTCTAAAATCTTGTTATTTAAAGTTTTAAGTGTATAATTTCATAAAATTTAAAACATTTGAGAAATTGTGAAGTACTTTATAGTATAAGATAAATATATATTATATATCACATATATAAAATGTGTAATATTGTTCAGTTTAGAACTGTTTTAACATAGTGTTCAATTTGTTTTATTCTAGAAATTTTTTGTGGTACCTACTAGTTTTAATTACTACTTTAAAATGTTCTTTTTAAAAACTGAATTATGCAGATTGTAAGTGTTGAAGATAATTAGAGCAAGCGGCTGAGCCAGACTATCAAGCAACATTTTTGTCACCTACAATAATTTAGATTTCTTGTTGAATTCATTCTTAAGGATTTTATTCTCTATGAATGTGTGTATGTGTGCGTATTTAAATATGTATATGTGCTAATACTTGTACTTTTCACTACATTGTGTTACATGCCATGATTGCTTGAGTATTAAGATGGCCTTTTCTGAGATAGCTAACTTTATGCTTTGTTTGTTTGCCTAGGAAATGTGTTTCTAAAGCATGGTTCAGAACTGAGAATTATTCCTCGAGATCGCGTCGGGAGTCGTTCACGGCTGCTGCTGGAAACATACCTGTCACAATAAATATTGATACTTTTTGTTATAAAATTGAAATCAGGCCTTTCACATGCTGTGATACAAGAGTCAATGAAATAGTGAAAAGTGCTTCTCCTCTCCGTTCTTGCTTACATCCCTGTGCTGAAGGATTGCTGACGCGCTGAGGTCATGGCCAGCGGGCGGGCCGGGCCACCTCACAGACAGGCAGGTGCTCGCGTGCAGTGGACGGGTTAGCAGGCTGGAGCTGGAGCATGCTTCTGATCATTTTTTTCTGAGAACATTTGCAAAATTAAATTTACTCAGTCTTAAATGTTTGTCTTTGAGTTAAAAATATAAAATCATTTAGCATCATAAATGGCAGTTTGCAGCGTCTGACTTGGCAGACTCAAATAGTGTGAGTCTTGTAGTTGATGAAGGTGATTGATGCTGTCTTATTTAGGTTGTTTTTAAGTTTCAAAACTCCATGAGTCACATGAAAGAACAAAAACTGTTTAATCATTCATGTGTGTGTGTGCCACACCGTTGTTTTAGTGGCCATCTTACAGGATCCAAGTTTCTAATGGTGAGAATCAACGATCTAGAAGCTTCCTTTGTTAAGCTATGCTTTTCTTTATCAGTTGATTTTAGTGCAATAACATGAAGAAAGCACTACCTTCTAAATAGCATTCGGAAATCATGTTGCCAAAACTGGAATTTACAATAAAGTTAAAGGAAATGCAACCAGTTAACACTTGCCTAAGGCCTCAGCTTGTAAGGAAGCACTAAAATTAATGCAGCTGGATAAATAGCCAGGAAAGTAAGAATGGGAAAACCCTCAGTCAGGAAGGAAAGCAAGGAAGCTGAACAGTGGAGGGGAACGGGAACGGAAGGGGAGGAACTTGAGATGGCTCGGAAGAGGCCCATGGCATCAGTCAGCTGTGGGCAGAGGTGTGATGGGCAGAACTGAAAGGAAAAGCAGACTGCCCTACAATGACATGCACGTACACCTATGGCAGTTAGAGCAACGAAGGGATAGGCCCTGCCAGGAGACAGGTTACAGAGTGTCCCTAGGGCATTGCAGAGTGACATCCACAAGGATTTTGTCATTCCAGAAGCATTCAGTAGCTGCAGGTCGTGAAAGATGAGCCACAGCGAATCAGAATCCCTGCTAGGTTAGCTCTGTTCTGAATGATAAACCTCAAGGAGTAAAGACCGTATCCTGGGCCTTCCTGCAGCTAAGATTCTCATACTAGGTTTCATAATTTCCCAATGCAGGCTCTTGATTCATTGAAAAAAAAATGCAACATAATAGTATACGTATTGATGCCACTAATTAAGACATTTCCAGATCGTGCTCGTAAAGCGGACAGTGAGCAGGATTCTGAGGTCACCACGGGAAGCTTGCCGAGTTAGGAAAGAATGTGAAAAGGAGTTTTTAGAAACAATATCTGATGCTCAAAAGGCCCTTGTTCCTTACAGAATAGCCTCAACCACAAGTTTGTGTATACTGTTTCCCCCCAATGTTTTAATTGGACTATTTTCCAATAGTTTGTAACAGAAAAATCTGCTTGCTGTGTTGCGTAACTAAGTTTGTACCGTCCTGTGCCATTAAAGCATTTAGTTATATTTTTGTTCCATGGTTTTGAAAAGTATATATTGTGGCAAGCCCTTTAAAAAACATTTTATTAGACTAAGTATTTTGTTATTAAATCCAAATGGTCTGTAGATTCTTTGTGTAGAATTTTTAAAGTATTGTACTTAGCCTAAATGCATCCAAGGCCCTTAATTACTTTATCGTATAAAATACACTTTGTTGTACTATACACCGTTTTGACTACTCTTATTTTATTATCAGAGTTCTTAATCAGCACGTTTCTTGAGCCACTGTAGAAGTATAGTTAAGAGGGTATGGGGGATGACAGGGGAAGTTTAGAGGACCGGGTTATGGTAGTTAACTATGCTGAGCTGAGCAGTTGTCAGAGTTACTGGGAGTTAACAGATTCTGGGGCCCGGCGCTGTGGCCTAGTGGCTGAAGCCTTGCATGCACTGGGATCCCACATGGTCGCCAGTTCTAATCATGGCAGCCCTGCTTCCCATCCAGCTCCCTGCTTGTGGCCTGGGAGGGCAGTCAAGGACAGCCCAAAGTCTTGGGACCCTGCACCCCTGTGGGAGACCCGGAAGAGGCTCCTGGCTCCTGGCTTCAGATGGGCTCAGCTTCAGCTATTGTGGCCACTGAGGGAGTCATCAACGTAGAAGACAAGATATTCCTCTCTCTCTGCTCGTCTCTGCATATCTGACTTTCCAGAAAAAAAAAAAAAGAATATGGATTTTGTAAATGGTGAGTCATGAAATGTGAATTGCTACTACAGGGACCCCGGAAGAGCAGTGTTATGATTGCCGCTGTGTAGGCAGTTTGAACATTAAAGCGGCCCATTGTTATGTTTGTAGATGAAGAAAACCAGGTCTAGGAAACTGAGGTAGGGCAGGTTCTAGAATGTTCAACAGAGTATTTTTCACTTCCTGGTTCTCTGCTAAAGTGTCAACATGTAATGATGGTGGCTAACAGTCTTGCTAGTGTGAAGCCTCCTAAGAATGTACATTCTTAGGAATCAGTTTTTTTACATATTATATTTGTTAGAATTATTTATTCAGAAGAAACTTTAGTCCTATTTAAACCTCTCCTAAATTATTAAAACTGTCTACCAATTTTTTTACCCAAGAATCTTGAAGTTTTTGTAAATTACAAGTGTTAAAGGAAGCTGTTGTTCAAAGCCATTTGCCTGTTGAACATTCATGTCGTATTTTGATAATCCCACTCATCTCATTTTTCACACCAATGCCAAATACCCCCATTTTATAGAAGAGGCCTGAAGAGTTTGAAATCTGAAATGTGAACCTATTCTATGACCATAAAATTCTGTACATCTTTCTCAAACTTTTTTCAGTATCTTTTTTGCAGTATATTAGATATATATTGAATTATAATTCCATTTCAGAATAAGGATAATGTGCATCATGTTAATGGATAGTATAACTTTTATTTATTGATAATTTTGAAAGATTTTTCTGAGAATCAGAATAATAGAGATCAGAGCTCTTTCATCCATCAGTTTCATCCCCCTAATGGCTATAGCAGCCAGGACTGGGCCTGGCCAGAGCCAGAAACCAGATGTAACTAGAAAATTCTAGATTAAATGTAAACCAACTCCTAAAGAATGTCATAAAGAAAATGTGATTTTCTTAAATTCAAATTAGAATTTAAGAAGGTCAGAAAGAAGAAAGCAAGCATACTTTTGTTCTGTTGAACTGTGTTTCCCACCACTCACGGTAATATCAAACAGAGTAAAGGGTCATGTGAAAAAATTGTAAAGGGTAATACAATACAGGAACCTGTATAAAATCATTTTCCATTAGATAATCAAAGTCTACATTAATGTAAATGAATCTATCTTAGCTTCAATGAAAGTCACTGATTCTTTAAGGGATCCAAACCAATAAAGAATGGATGTGTAAGAATAGAAAAACAAAAAATGTAAACCAACTAATGGTACTAGGACCTCTGTAGGGTAGCTGATTGGGAGCAGGGACTGTCCCAACACATTTCTTTTTTTTTCCTTGGCCTCTCTCTCACACACATATTTTCATTTTATTAGAGAAAGATCCTGTGTCTACTGGGTCACGCCCCAAATGCCAGGACAGATAGGTTTACGCCAAGCCAGTTTAAAGAACCTTGAGTTTTATCTGGGCAACAGAGATCCAAGCGTTTGAGGCACCCCCTCCTGTTAATGGAATGCACATTCGCAGTAAGCTGGATGGAAGTAGAAGAGCCAGCTCTTGAACCATGTGTAACGGAGTGCTTCCATAGTGGTGACATAAGTGTTGTGCCAAATGCCTGTGCCGTATGCTTTTCTGTATCTTGCAAATGCAGCTGTAGGCTTTGTTTTCTAGTAACCTACTTTTCAACCAGACCATGGTTCCTTCTAATAGGCAAATTCTACAGCTGCTGCTCTGTTGCTTAGTGCTGCAAATGGGTAAATAATGATTTACACCAAGTTATTTCTATTCTATCCTTTAACTTGCCCAGCATATCTGATTCTTGTTAGGTATCCTGTTGGTTGTGCTGAAATTAGTCCCTTCTCTCTGCAGCCTGTTGGGACAGTCTCCATTTCCTCTTTTATACTGTCACTCCAATGAATTTTTTAATGTGGGAAAGTGGTCATGTAGTTCCAGTTGTCACAATCCTTCTGAATAAAAACCTTTGTTTTTCACAACCTTTTCAGATGACTAGCACGCATGTTTAATATCACTCGTCATTACAGTTTATTTCAGTTTACACAGCATTTGCCCTGAACTGTGCTAATAATATTTAGTATTTCTGATATACATCTTGTGACTTTCATGCCTGTATTTCATCATTTGATTAAAAAAAACCCTAGGATTCATATTCAATGCGATTAATCATTTCCTCATTTTTTCCAGGGTTGAATCAGGTATTTAACTTTCTAAACAAATATTGCATTTTGTACCTTCTTCCATTACAGCAATGGTTAAATATAGAATCTAACTGATAACACTTTTTTAAAGTCTAAAATCATAACTTGAAACAGGGTTTCCAAATTGTCTTACTCATTGTAGCTCAGAAGTGCTTTATAACTGAGAGTACATGAAGCAAAGAACGCCTTGAAAATTGGAACAATTTGTGTCTCATACACAGCACAGCGACTTCTTTTGTAGCAGGAACTTTCTGTCTCAGCAGTGAACTAGACTTTTTAAAATGTGAAATACTCATTTCGATATTTATTATTAGCTATATACCACATATTGTTAAAAGACATGGGATAAAATACAGTTAAGACTCATTCCTTTTTTCCTGCGTTCCCTATAATTACACACTTCAGAAACAGCAAAGTTACCCAGGGGGAGCATCATGGATGTGCAGGTATGTCCCTAGGCCTTTTTTATGGGTGAGGTACAGACAGTAAGGGAAGTCACAGATACTATTTAGTTTCGTCACAAAGTGGTGCTGTTAATATCTTCGCTGTACTGTTTAAGGAAGCTGAAATTCACTTTCATTAGTCTATGATGACGAGATTGGTCCCTGCATCAGTGTGATCTTAAATCCATATGGCTACATATTGACATCATCTTTCCTGAATTTAGTTCTAATTTTTTTATTGGAAAAACATTTGAAAGTGGCCTCATAAAATACTTTGTTTGAAAATGTAGTATTCAGGGGCCCAACATGATATAGCTTAGTGGCTAAATCTTCGCCTTGCATGGGCTGGAACCCCATATGGGCACAGGTTAGGGTCCCAGCTGCTCCACTTTCCTTCCAGCTCCCTGTTTATGTCCTGGCAAAGCAGTCAAGGATGGCTTAAAACCTTGGGACCCTGCACCTGCGTGGGAGACCTGGAAGAAGCTCCTGGCTCCTGACATCAGATTGGCTCAGCTCCAGTCATTGCATGTACCTGGAGAATGCATCAGAGATCTTTCTCTTTGTCTATCCTCTCTGTAAATTTGACTTTCGAACAGAAGTAAATAAATGTGTTTTTAATGTGATATTCAGTCTACATACACTTTTGTGCTCCCTTTTAGTAAATCTGAGCATCTGTATCAACAAAGGGATTTGACAAGCAGGTGTGTGGCTGTATTACCTCTTTGCTTTGCTCTATAGAGTATGTTATAATGGATTCAAAACACCAGCCAGTTTGGCAGACAATTGCAGAGTCAGTTTTTGGCATGAGTCTTTGATTTTCTGGAAAAACTTCTTAGCAATGTAAAAGCTGTTATTGAGAGCATATTGTGATGCTACAGCTTGTCAATATTTGTTTGGCTGAGTAACACTTAGATTTAATAAATTAATTCTTAAATGTACAATTTACAACTGATGAGCTATTTCAGAAATAAGCTATGTAATTTTCTGTGCCAGTAACACAAACATTTTGACAAGTCTAAAGTGGGAATGTTAACGTCTGTTTTTTTTTTTTTTTGATAGAATTATGGACAGATTAGGACCTTTTAAAAATTATCCTTAGATATGTGCATCCTGTAAGGAAAAAGTTGTAAGGAAGAATCAGCACAAAAGTAAATCACCAAAATTATTTTAGAGAATGTCACAGTGTGTGGTGATGAGTCTGGACCACAGAAAAGTCATTTTTTTTTTCTCAAAATGACTAGGGAAATGCAGGCTTCCGCGGGCTCTGCGCACCGAGACAGATCTCGTGAGTCACTCTCACTCCCACAAAGCTTTCCAATTGGATTTTGAGTTTTCATAGTCCCAATTGTTTGGGTCTGAATAGGGAACAAAACCAAGAACTCCTTGTGGCAGAAATTGATGACATTTCTGTTGATGCTTCCCTATTTGAAATGAATAATGAAAAAAAAAAAAGCTTTTCAATTTACCCAGCACCTGTGAGCTATGAATGAATGACACCTATTTCATAGGATCTTGTATTTTGCAAGAGGTTCTCTATAGGTATCATGTATTTCCTAATTACTTCAGACTTAAGATTTATGTTTAAAATCCTTTCTGGATGCCACCTTTTTTTTTTCTGTAATCAACTCAAAATTTCCATCTATTACTCCTTACCTTTTTTCGTCTCTCCACTTTCCCTCTCCATTCCTACTCACACCAAATAAAACAGTTCTTATTCTGAAAAGTTGCCAAGTCTCTCCAAGATTTTCCTGAAACATCAACTTTATTTCAGTTTTGAAGAAATCTTTGTTATCGGCCAGGTCAAGTTTTGGCTCTGTCGCCTCACTTCACTCACTTCAACCTCATTTAGTTACTTTCGAGGTTTTTTTTTTTAACCCTAACTCCAGATAAGTGTGTTTTTTTGTTGTTGTGGTGGTTGTTGTTTTTTCTGATTCCAAACAATCCCACACATCATCGGTTCTACTTGATTATAGTATTTATTAGGGAATTTAAATGGACCCTACCACGCATAAAGATTGAAGAGTATCCCAGAATAGAAACGGATTTTGTTCCATATTGTCAGACACAACTGGACTGGAATAAGCTGATAATTAGCAGATCTTTCTCTGGATGTGTTTCCACTTGTGAAGCACTTGTCAGAATTTCATGTCTGAATGACACATAGGTAAACTTTACGAGAAGCAGGATTACCATTTTCAAATATTTCAATTAATACTAAAGTAATTCATAACTTCATTTTAAGGGTTAAATAATGCCACATAAATAAGACAGATGAAGAGTGTCACAGCAATTCAGAATATTACTGAGGACTGAGCAATCCTTCAGAGATGAGTCTATAATGGGAATGACGTGAGGGGCAGTGTGAAGGGAACTACCTAACAAACTAATCAATGGTGCGTTTTGAGTACTTGCCATAAACCAGATCCTGTCTACTCATCGGTGATAGACTAGGGCAAAAACATCGCCCTGCCCCCGTGGAGCTCACAAAATAGTGGGGAAGGAAGGCTGAAAGAATAAGAAAAGCTGTTATCTAATGTCAGTGGTAAGACAAGAATCAAAGCTATACCAGTGATAAGGACGTTGAAATCTGTGTTATTTCATGATTTTAGATTAACTTTTAACAGATTCAGTATTTTCATAGCTACAGTTCTAAGAACATAACGGTATTCCTTTCCTTCCTCTGTTCCTTCCCCTGGCAGAATGCCCTTCTATAATTGTGCAAAGGAACACGTGGTGTTCAGGTATTACGCAGAGAAAATGTAAACTGCTTTATAGCTTGATCCTGATAAACCTATCTGAAGTTGGAAATACTATTAATTCAAAACAATGAATCAACTTAATCCACCAAAAATCATAGTGTAGCAATACAGCACATTGCAGAGTATCAGCTGTGGACCAGTGTGGTCAAGTTTACTGGGGTGCTCTTCTGCTGCTACACTGCGTTTGAACATAGGATCAAATCACATATCCCTAGCCAAGGACAAACAAATTCAACATTCCAAGTAGTGTAAAAATGTGTATGTCTTCTTCTAAGTTTGAAAATTTGTTGTATAATCCAAATGAATCCTACCTTTAAATCTGCTGTGGTACCAGCTTGTATGCCTGTTCACACAGAGCTGAGAAAGTGACAGTATGAGGATACATCATCTGATTTAATTTTAACAAACTCACTCTTGGCAAATTATGATTTTGTGTGTGTGCATGCACTGTGTGTGTGTGTGTGTGTGTGTGTGTGTGTGTGTTTTAACATATGAACCAACTGGGCTCTTAGAACTAACAATAGATACCACCAGGGTACTTTACAAAGATTTATTGACTTTATTTGAAGGGCAGTTAGAGAGTAACAGTAAGAGGGAGAGAGATCTTTCCTTGATGATTCACTCCCCAAATGCCTGCAACCACGCAAGCTGGGTCAGGCTGAAGCCAGCAGCCAGGAGATTCTTCTGGATCTCCCACATGGGTGCAGGGACTCAAACCTGGGCCATCCTCTGCTGCTTTTCCAAGAGTATCAGCAGGGAGCTGCATTGGAAGTCGGGCAACTGGCACTGGAACTGTGCCAAAATGGGATGCCGTCTATCAAAAGGATATTTGTAAGAAATTTGCTTATTTGAAAGGAAAGAGACAGAGAGAAGAGAATATAAATCTTCCATCTGTTGGCTTACTCCCCAAAGGTTGCCCTGCCCACTTGTAAACATTTCTTTGAAAGCAACGGAATGGCATTTTGAAAATTATTTTTCAAGTAAAACTCCTCTTCTAGTAAATATTTATAGTGAAAATATTAGTATCAATGAATACTGCAATGTGTGAAAAAAAATAAAGGGCAATTAAAATTAGCCTGTGTATTAGTTTGCGAAGGTCACTGTAAAAAAATGCCAGAAGTTAGGAAACCTAATGAATAGAAATCTATTGCCTCAGAGTTACAGGGACTTTCTGTGAAAGAAAGCTCTGCTCCAGGCCTTTCCCCTTGGCTAATACAGATGCCCAGCTTCTCTGTGTCTCTTTATCTTTCCTCTCTTGGTGGCTGTTTCTCTGCTGAAATATCTGCCTTATGCATCTGAACTGAATGTGTATTTCCTTTTATATTCTGATGATGAACGAAACCTAACTACTGAACCTGTGGCTAACTGGAGTATCTGTTTAAACGGATAAAAAATGCTCGCTTGGAATCTCACAGTCTAGCCTTAGGAAAGCCAGCTGAATTTGTAAAAATAAGAAGACTTTCCCTGGTTAGCAGGACCAGGGATTTGAATTTATATTAATGGAAATTAACGGTATGAATAAGTAAGGTCTCAGCAAGAATGGACTCTGGGATGAGTAGACTTGAACCTAGTTAATGAAATGCCAGATTCTCCTCATATAATACTCAGCCTCTTCTAGATCATAGCCAAATAGCTTTCTGTAGTAGATCACTTATGCAGAAGACCATCCTGCTATGCCTTTCTCATGGCAGATCCAAGCCATCGACAAGTTTCTCAAGTTACTGCAACTGCATCAGGACTCAAGACTGATCACCGGCCCTTGTAGAAGTCCAACAACCAGCTTCTGCACCTTTCAACTGCTGACTTGCTGCCGATCCTGCCCTTAGCAGCCCAAACTCCCACATCAAAGTCCTACTTAAGAGGACAGTAGTTCTTGAGACACCCAGTCTGTTATCCTCCTCATCCACTGAAGCATTAAACTTTGTCTTTCCTTTATCCTCATGTATTCTGATTTACCACCATTGACAAAGATCAGACTTTTGGTAACATTTTTATAAGGATAATACTCATCTTGTATCATACTGGCCTGCCCAAAAGACCATATCTTTTTCCTATATAAGGACTCCAAATAGAGGTTACCTTCTAAAGTACTGGAGTTTAAAACTCCAAAATGCTTTTGTGTGTAGAGAGGAAAAATAATTCAACCTGCGGTAGCATACTCATTTATTAGTAGTAGTAGTTACAGTTCTCTGGGTAAAATCATTGGTTAAACACCTAAGTTAGGAAATGTATTTCAAGTTTTTCTCACTTTGATTATAGTTTCAAATCTAATCAGAAACGTACGACAACTTTTGCAAGTCAACGAATAAATTGAAACTCTGATAGAAGAGAAATTGAAATATGTTGTTAATCACCAAATATTAATTAAGTCTTTCACAATAATCCATTGCCAAACTCTGTTAAGGAGCAAGTGACATTCATGAATTTTGCTTTTCTTTAGATCCTCTCCTTGAAATTATAAGGAGCAACAAGGGTAGACAGCTAAAAGAAGCAGAAGTTGAGGCTGGTAGCTCATTCACTTTCTGAGAGTTTGCATGTGTGTGATTTCTCATCCTTGCGTGTATTTCATTATATTACTTTGTTTTTCAAAATAAGTATTATTTGCTCGTTTGTTCATTTCCAATAAGCAGAGCTATAATTTACCCACATGACTTACAAAGACACAAAAACTCTCCTGAATATTTCACAACCCTTCTCATAAAAAAGTAAAATGTGTAGGCAACATTTCCTCTAAAGGAACAAAGTGTAAGCAGGAAGAAGTTATTATGTGGAGGCTTCATATTACATGGGGAATTGAAGTGAAAAAATATTTCTATTTATTGAAGAAATTGCAAAATAGAGTATTTAAAAATATGCCTCTAGATATTTTACCTAAAATAAAATTAAGAAAAACATGATAGACCATGTATAAAAAGGAACATGACATCGAAATAATGACTTTCTTCCTCTTACCAGATTAAAGGAACAGAATAATTGCCTTTTTGTTATAAGTGTTCTAAATAAGCCACTCTCAGGTGGCACCCTTCAGAGCAGGCCTCCTAGGAGTGATCTGCTGAGCCGCAACACTATAATTTGTTTCAGATACTCTGAACAAGAATGCATTCTTTCCCAGTCTCCAAATGTGATGATTAGAAGTGTTAGAGTTAAAAATAAAATGAAGTAGAAAGTTGTTCAGGTGCAAATGATGATCCAAGAGTAATGGCAGGAACAGGGGCGGGGGCTTCAAAAACCAAACTTCAGGGCTAGTCGAATAAGTGTTAAGATCATTTTAGCACCAGAGTGAGGATAAGACAGTGAGGTTTGCAGCAAGGGGGACGTGGTAGTGCTGAGAAGTGCTGCCGACCACCATGATCACTGCTTTGTCTGTGCTGCTGTAACAATACAGGACAGGTTGGGTCATTTATCAAGTACATAAGGTTATTCCTCTCACTCTGGAAGATGATAATATCCAGGTCCAGGCCTCAGCATGTGTGTCTGACGAGGGTGAATTTCTGCTTCTTAGGCAATGGTAAATGCTGGATTCAACTCAGTCCCATTGTTGCTTTTGATTACTAAAACAACGTTAGTTTCCACTGACATAATCCATTGCCTGAGTAAATAAGACTGCAAAGGTCACAAATGTCGGAAAAGAGCCAGCTACGCTCCCCACCCCCCCCCCACGCCCCGGGATGATTGTTGCTTTTTTTAAACACTAGGTAAGTATCTTATATAAACCTGGACAGTATATAATTTCTTATTTTGATAGACTCCAATGTTATTAATGTGCCCGATTTCCTAATCTGAAAACTCACCAAGCTTGGTTCTCATCTTTGGAAATCTATGGAACTCAATCGAGTGCAGAGTGTTAACGTAACCACTGGGCCTGACCTATGTTGTTGCTGCTGTATGATTTGCATGATGGGAGGCCAGACCTCCTCCCTGCAAAATGCTGCTGGGATTGTATGAACTGTGTTTCCAGAACGTGGATTCCAAAGGAACCTTGTGAGGGAAATGATGGCTCTAACAAAGTCACCTGGCATTCTGTTTCTACCTTGTTCTGTCAAGCAGCCTTTTCTATAAACAGGAAAAAGACATCTACAACAAAGTAACTTAAAGGTCAGGCCCTTGGTAGAGCATTTGGGACACTACCTGGGCTGGTTACTATTCCATGCCTCGTTTCTGCTTTCTGCCAACAGACACTCTGCTGCACAGCAGGTGTTAGCTCAGACAGTGGGTCCCTACCACCGGCCTGGGGGTCGCCAGGCTTAGTGCCAGCCTCTTGAGCGCTGTCTGGCCCAGGCTTAGCTCTTAAGGATATTGGGGAGTGAATCAATGAAAAGGAAGACCACTGTCTGCCTCCCTGTTTTTCAAATAAATAAATACATAATTGCTAAGAAAATTTTGAAAGGGTGTATGAGGGGAACGCTTGTGTGTGTATATGTGTGTGTTCTATGTTGTGTGTCGTTACCTCGACATGTTTGTAAGTGTTTATAGACAATAAAAAAAAAATTAGAAGGAAATTAAGAACCCATGCAGGCTGTCCCTACCACCCAGGAATACCCCAAGGCAAGTCAACTTCGTGCGTGAGCCTTAGAATTTTTTTTTCGAAGATAGCTGTTGATGCACCCTCATTCCCAGTGTGTTTTGTGTGACCAAAGCACAGAGCGTATAGTCACCTGTCCAGGGTTGTGCCTGGCACACAGGAAGAGACCAAAATTTGCTCAATTGCATGGGATTGAATCAGCCTTGATGTTTGCTATTTTTTTCAGGTACTAGCTACTGCTCATTTTGATGCTCCAGAAATTTATCTTTAGCATAGAAAAAAATCCACATATTGTATACAGCAATTTAAATACAAAGGGAAAGCAGGCATTGATAAGCGACTGCTCATTAAAACGAATTCAAATGAGTGTTTTAATGTTTTCAAACTCACTAGAAATAAAAAAAAATCTGGAAATTCAAAGCACATTGCAGATGCAAATTAGTGCCACGGAATGTTCTTTCATCAGTCAAAATATCAAGGAATAAAATTAAATACTGGGAATCATGCAGAAATTGTACCCTTTCACACAGGACAGAGGTAAATATAAAATGACGCAATCTTTTTGGGAGGCTTCTGGTCAAAAAAATTGTAAGTTATAGATACCTTTGCTTACTCAGTATCTCCATTTTATTCAGTAGAAGTAATATGACAGGGCCAAAAAAAAATGTTTACAAGGATATTAAGTATACATTATTTACTAAAATAAAAGGAGGAAGCCAAAAGGAAAGAACTTATATGTTCCACAATAGACTTCGTGATGAAAGTATGTTATACAAAAATGATAATTTCACCTAAATATTCATAAGATTAAACCAAATTAAGATATAAAATTACCTATGTAATTCAATAAATATTATGCACACTTATATATAACACTGGTAAAGGTGATTTCAGTCTTTTGCATCGTCAAAATTTTCTATAGAGAATCTATCTCATTTATGTGAGTGTATTTAACCTTTGGTTTTAAACGTACTCTTATCAAATATTGAATACTAAAGGAATAAAGTTATTGAGAATGTATTAATATTTTGTGGATTGTAAATGTTAGCATATTTTTTCTAAATATTTGCTCAAGAGAAAAACCCCAGGGGCCCCCTTGTTTCCACTTCAATTTCAGTTCTTATTGCCTCCGTCGTTTAGAAGAATCAAACCCTCTAATATTTTTCACTATGAGAGAAGCTGTTTCTAGGTAGATTTTGTTGCTTTTCAGCATTTTCTTTGCTATAATCTAATACATACTCTACAAACTTTTTGGAAATATTTATTTATATTTATTGGCACGTAGATTTAGAGACATGGAAAGAGAAAGATCTTCCATCCATTGGTTCACTCCCCAGATGACCACAGAGGCCAGTCCTTCCATGTGGGTGCAGGGTCCCAAGGCTTTGGACCATCCTCTGCTGGTTTCCCAGGTCACAAGCAGAAAGCTAGATGGAAAGTAGAGCAGCTGGGACACAAACTGGCATCT
The DNA here is from genome assembly GCF_017591425.1 of Ochotona curzoniae. NCBI lineage: Eukaryota > Metazoa > Chordata > Mammalia > Lagomorpha > Ochotonidae > Ochotona > Ochotona curzoniae. The sequence continues at coordinate 49,825,306 of NW_024466502.1, read as the reverse complement.
ATTATATGGATCCCAGCATTTACAGATGGAGGATTAGCGAATTGAGTGATCGTACTGGGCCTTCATATTTTTTTTCTAATTAAAATATATAAGGAGCACTGTGACATTCACTTTAAAATAATTTCCAAGTTATTTTCCTATTGTTTTGGGGGGGTTTCCTTTCAGATTTTACATGTTCACATAAGATTGCTATTTATTAATCTAATAAGTATCGGCAAATTATATTCTTATTTTTTATTACTGAGGAAACGCTGATGAATAATGTGTTCTAAACTTTAAATACCTTCAGTTTCCATTGGGTAAGTTACAAATAAATAGCACTGGCATTGTGGTGCAGTGACTGGAACCACAGAATATGACACCAGCATCCCAAGTGAGTGCTGGTTTGCGTCCCAGATACTACACTTCTGGTCCATTTCCCTGCTAATACATGTGGGAAAGCAGAGGAAAATGCTCTAAGCTTTTAGTTCCCTGACACTTAGCTGAGAGATCCAGACTGAGTTCCGGGCTCCTGGGTTAGGCCTGGCCCAGACAGTCATTGAAGCCATTTGGGGAATGAACCAGCAGATGGAAATAGTGCTCGCTGTCTCAATCTATATAGGTTTTCAAATACATAAATCAATAATTTTAAAAAATAGTATAATAGTACAACAATTACATAACATAATTTTAGGAAGTGGCAAGTGCTGGGGAAAAACCCATCTTATTACAGAACAGAAGGATCTAATGAGAAGGACGGTATTACAGAGCTGCAGGATATACAAGGTTTATGAAATCATCTTGTCTGGCTCTTCCAAGGGAATTATTAGACAGGTCCCAAATTTCAGCACATCTACAGTAGACTCTTTCTCAGTTGATATTTTAAAGATTTGTGTTCTAATTTGATAATCAGAGTTATATAGAGAAAGGCAGAGATATTTCATGTGCTGATTTATTTCCCAAATAGTTGTAATGGCTAGGGATGTGCCAGTCTGAGGCCAGGTGTCAGGAATTTTTTCTGGGTCTTTCACATGAGTGCAGGAGCCCAAATATTTGGGCCATCTTCTACTGCTTTTCCCAGGGGCATTAGCAGGGAGTTGGATTAAAAGTGAAGTAGCTTGGGCAGAAACTCAGTCCTGTATCACAGAGTAGTTTTGCTCACTATGCTAGAAACAAGGTCCCTTGGTTGATGATATTGTATGACCTAAAAAATATGAGACAGATGGACCTTGGCAGGCAAAAAAATGTTTAAAGGCTTTCCCAATCCTGAAAGATGTTCATAGGTTGCTTTTCGGAGGTCAAGTAAGCCTAGACATAAATGATATGTAGGTCAACCATGTTCATGGAGAAGGGCCAACTTGCCAGGCAGCGTGAAATGATGATTCAAAATCCTTGAAGCAGAAACAGATTTGCCATGCTGGAAGACAGCAAAGGGACCAGAGTAACTGGGTGGGAGGCATGGCTATAGAAGAACATAAATGGACTTTGAGTGTTCAGATCACAAAAGCCTTTGCAGAGTAGATTTTGTTATTGGGAGTTTTCTGAAGGATATAGTAGGAGAGAAAAGCCACTTAATTTCAATTGTTAAGGGAATTTTTAGAAACTGTGTTGAAATAAAAGAATACACAGGAAAAAAGAAAAAGAAGCAGGTTCAATTTGCAGAATCATGCGTCAATGCATGCAAAATGATTACTTGGACCAGAATGAAAGACAATGGATACTCACCTGGAACTAAATGTATTATAAATATAGGATCATCAGAGGTGAATCAGTTATGGTTTCTAACTTCTGCTTTCAAATAACTGGATGGTGTTTCCATTTTTTAGTGACATAAATTCTTAAAGAAAGTGGAAATGAGTGTGTTATGGCTTCGATATGTTGGAATGAGATCCCGAAAGGAGAAACTGGAAAAGGCACTGGAATATTCAAGCTTGGAGTTCATATGGGAAGTATAAGCTATGGACACAAATAATGAAATTATATGTATGCAAATTATTCTTAGAGCCAAGATATTGAATAAATATACCTAATTGGAAAATGTAGAGAGAAAAATAGGCTCCAAGAATGTTTCCTAGGCAAGCGTTGTGGCAGAGGTTAAGGTGCTGCTTAGGAAGTCAGCATTGCACATAATAATGGGAGACTTCAGCACTTTGTTTCCTCAGTGGACACTTAATGAGACAGAAAATCACCAAGCAAACCACAGAGCTAATCTGCACTATGGACCAAATGAACTAATTTTTATCTACGAAACATTTTATCCCACAGTTTTATCTCGCAGATCTTACTTGGGCTATAGCACATGCTAGGTCTAAAGAAAGCTTAGCAAATTAAAAAAAAAAAAAGTAGAATCACACCATGTATTTTTTGTGACCTCAGTGGAATAAAGAAGGAAATCAGCTTAAGAAACTCAAAGAAAATATGCAAACACATGCGCCCTGGACAACATGCATCCCAATGATCGATGGGCTATTGAAGAAAACACAGAGGGAAATGAAATCATAGAAAGGAATGGTAACGACAGCACAGGCTGTCAACATTACCGGGAAGTTTCATAGCAACTAGTGTCTCTGCACGAGGTGAGAATAGCATCAAAAATGATCAATTGTTACATCTCAAGAATCTAGAAAAACAGCAAACCAAATCCTAAGTTAGTAGGAATAAAAATGATCAAAATTGGAGAAAAAATTAAAAGGTTAAAAAAGATCAATGAATTATAGATTTTTTTTTCATGAAAAAAAAGCAAAATTGATACACCATTGGTTCAACTAACAAAAAAAAAAAAAGTGAGGGGGAGCAGGAAGGTAGGGACCCAAATAAATAAAATCAGAAAGGAAAAAGGAGATAGAGCAGACAGACACTAGGGATACACAGAATACCAGCAGGGATATTACAGGAAGTGTTATACTGACGAATTAGAAAACTCACAGGACATGGATAGATTTATGGACACATGCAATCTGTCCAAATTAGTCACGATGAAACAGAAAACCTAAATTGAACAACAACTAAGATTGAAATTGAGTCGGTAATGAAGACCCTCCTAATAATGAACAACCCAGGACCAGACAGCTTCACTAAAAATTCTATCAAGCTTTTAAAGAGCTAATTCCACTTTTTCTTGAACTATTCACAACGATTGAAAGGTAAGAAATCCTTCTAAACTCCTTCCACGACACCAGCACCTTCTTATTTCAAAACCTGAAAGAGATACAGCAAAGTAATAAAAATAGACCAACATTCTGGGTAAACACAGAAGCAAAATTCCTCAAAAAAAAAAAAATGCTAGCTGATTGAATCCAAAGACACATCAAAAAAATCATTTACCTAGTCAAGTGGGATTTTCAAGGGATGGTCCAAGAGGTGTGACAAATCACATGGCTAAGTTAAAGAATAAAAGCTACATGTTTGTCTCAATACAAGGAAAACATTTGATAACATACAGTATCCTTTCGTGGTAAAAAAAAAAACAACAACAACAACCAAACAAACAAACAAACAAAAAAACACTAAATCGAGCTGGGTAGAGAAGGAATATTCAACACAATCAAGGTAAATACAAACAACCCACACCATCATCTTGTTGGAGAATGTTAGAAACATCTCTGCTAACATCCAGAGCCAGAAAAGTATGCCCACCCTCATCAGAGCTGTACAACACTGCTGGAAGTTTTATGCACACTCCTTTGGCAGGTAAAGCATTATAAGGGGATAGAATCAATGAAAAGCAAAGTCAAACACAAATGAAGGCAAGATTGATTTAATAATCTGGATGAGAGGTCTTATTTAAATGATCACCTAAATCAAAGTGACAATGCTTTCAATTTTGTCAAAATTAGGGCTATTTTATATTGCATAAATCAGCTTAATGCATTCCTAAGTAAAGTGACAAGTCTGATCTGTGCTCCAGTAAGACAGCCATAATGGGTGTCATTATGAGAAGAGATTCTTTTCCTCTTGTGTCAGCTGACTTAGTGGTGCTGTTACAGAATCACTCTAGACTGGTGAGTTGCCAGGGCAAAGAAGCTATATTTTTAGACAACTTCCTTTAGTTTGAGTTAACGTAATTCCATCTATGCAAGTTAAGTGAGATTTACAAACGGAGCTGGTGACTGGCTCCAGGAAGGAAGCTAGTAACAACTGCATGTGAACTTCAGCTAGAATTGAGAGCATTTAGACTCAACAGAGCTTCCCTTTATAACCTTTGCTTGTTGGGGGATACACAAGATCTCCTCTTTCTCTTGAAGCTTACTTCATTGTAATTCCGCTCTTTTTTCTCATCATGTTCTCATATCTTCCCTCAGCATACACATGGCCAAATGCCACATCCCTGCTTAGACTTCACATAATCTTCGTTAACTCTATTGATTAGCTTTGAACTCATGAGAGCAGCACTATGTGACAGAGGAAGGTTTTAGTGCTTTCTGGTTGATTTTAAGTCACTTAATCCTTAGCAATACAAATGATGGCAGAAAAGTAAAGCCCTACCAGCAGGTGTGTGACCTACACTCTCCCTGCAGTGACAATGCCTGGCACAGAAAAGCTAATCTAGCCACATTTCTTTGAGAGCATTTTAGCAACAAGTTTTCCTGATGCACTGTTAAAAGCTATTTATTAGCAAGAGCAATCTTGATATAAGAAATGCCTGTAGCAGGAAATATTCGGTCAGGATCAGAAATGAAGGGAATTACTGGGTTTTCTTTATTGGATAATCTTATATAAACTATCTAATTAATAGGACATAAAAAAAATCTTGTGCAAGTTTTACATTACATCTTAGATACTAAATCTGGCCTTGTAATGTGGAAGACATGTATCGTGGAGAGAAATATTTAGGAATAAGCACTGAGAGTCTATCTTTTGAAACACTAGTAAAATTGTCCCTAACTAGTATTTCTCATTTAGATTATTAACTGATTATCAAAGTCTTCCCATTAGTAGTGTGATTATTACATTTACTTCCACTCTACAGATGGGGAAATTAAGGAATAGAAAGCCAAGTACCTAGCTAATTTTTTCATAAAAATGTAGTTATTGAGACAAGGCTTGCCTCCGTAATATCTGAAGTTTTACCTATAGTCTTTGCTACTCTGCCAAATTGCCCTTATTTGGGGTTTGTGGCTTTTGATCCAACATCCTGACAGAGAATGCAAGGTTTAGCTGTTGAACAGGGCTGACCTCCGTAACTCATTCATCAGGAAAGATCAGTCAGTACGAAGACCTAACTACACTTTCCATCATCTGAGACTGATATGGAAACAATACTGACAATGTTTTTGAAGGCCATTAGTGTGTGTTAAGTAGTGAATCCACAGATTACATTTTGGCCCTACAGATGGTACTTCTAATGAAATATTTTTCCTGTTATGAATTCACAATGTATAAACAAAAATAAATCATTTAATTTCAGTCTTGATTCGACTTTAAGAAAATTTGTTGAGACTATATGGTGTTAGAACCAGCATTGTGGCACAGCAAGTAAAGCTGACATCCGGAAGCATGGCATCCTGATGTGGGACCCAGTTCATGTCCTGGCTGATTCACTTCCATTCCACATATCTGGCAATAGCCTGGGGAATGCAGGAGAAGGTGATAGAAGCCCTGGGGACCCTGCCACCCATGTGGAAGATGTAGAAGAATCTCTCGGCTTCTGCTTGGCCTAGCCTTGGGCACTGCAGCCATCGGGGGAGTGATGACTCACTCTAATGCAAACATTCCAATAATTAAACACATCCTAAGGAACATAACAGGCAGCCCATGTCCTTAAAGGAGATTTTCCTAGATGTTAGATGGAAAACTAAGTCCCAAATCTTTGACCTTTGAAATGGTCTCATCCTGCTAAGAGAATCTAATACTTCATGTAGCGAGCAGTTAATAAGTCCATGACCAGTAAATGTGAGGAATACATACCACATACATATGCATGTATAGACATGCATATACATACATATGTCAGGAATAGATCTGCCTACCAAAGCATTGAAAGTCTGAATAGAATTATTTCTCTATTCTTTTTCTCTTTTCTAGAATTTTAAAAAATGTTTTGAAAAGCAGAGTTACAAAGAGAGAGATGGAGATATGTACAAAGAGAGGGATCTTTCATCTGTTGGTTTACTCCTCCAATGGTCTTGAGAGTCAGGACGGGGCAGGGCGCAGTCAGAAGACAGGAGCTTCAACCGGGTATCCCACACAGGTGCAGCGCTTTCACTGCTTTTCCAGATGCATTAGCAAGGAGCCAGATCGGCGTGGAGCAGAGGGGACTTGAACTGGCACTCACGTGAGATGCCAGTGGCTCAGAAGGGAGTTCAGCGTGCTACACCACAATGTTAGCCCTGAATAATTTCCTTTGTGTATGTTGAATCCCCAAATAAGTTAAGTGCATTTAAGTCTACAACATGGGCCTAATCAGAGCACATGTATTAATAAAAGTGAGAATTTGAAAGTAATCTGCAGTGGCCCATCCATACAGGGAGATATAAGCAAATGAGAAGAACTAATAGGAGAATATCTGGTTTCAGCCGTAGCTTTCAAATTAACGTGAATTTTATTAAGTTTCCCCCGAGAGAAGCAACTTCAATTGGCACTACTGTGAATCTTTCATTCTTACAGATTTCATTTAAAAAGTGGGTTATACTTTTTTTATTGCTTTGTGTGAATCTATCTTGCCTTCCCTTCATTTACACATGTATTTTTAGTATACGTAAAAGCAAGAAAATGTTAGACTTAATTTCAAACATTAATTATTTTCCTCTATAATTTTATTAAGTACCATGTATTCAGGGTGGGCCTGGCATGGTAGCCTAATAGCTAGTCCTCACCTTGCATGTGCCCAGATCCTATATGGGTACTAGTTCTTGTCCCAGCCGCTACCCATGCTTCCCATCCAGCTCCCTGCCTATGGCCTGAGAAAGCAACAAAAGATAGTCCAAAGTCTTGGGACCCTGCAGCCACCTGGAATACCCAGAAGAATCTGGCTCCTGGCTTCAGATCAGCTCAGCTGCGGCTGTTGTGGCCATTTGGGGAGCGAACCAGCAGATGCAAGATCTTTCTCTTTGTCTTTCATTCTCTTTGCATTATCTGCCCTTCCAATAAAAATACATGAATCTTAAAAAATGTACCATATATTGAAGGTGTCCGCATTTGATAATATCCTTGATGTTTCTACAAGTATGACTCTTTATCTCCCAAACTCTAAGAACAATTTCCCTTGTCAGGTCTCTCTCCCTTCTCAGTAGATGTCACCCTTGACCTTCCTATAGAGACAGAGTGTTACCTAATTGAAAAGAAGATAATTTCACTGGCTGAATTTTATGTATTCTCTTCAGTAAAATCAAAATCAGAAAAAAGATACTGAATGTGAGCTGGTATATTTTGAAGCCCTTGGAAAGATACTTAATTCAAGTTAGCTTCATTTCTTAACTTTATCATTCTCTCTCCCAGGCCTACCTTAATCCAATAAAATGAGCAAAGTCTGTATTTTATTGTATTGTAAAAACAATAAAAATTTGGACATTTATGTTCTCATTCCAAGGCATATAAACATCTTTCATTCCCTCACCATTTGCACTCCCATAAACCTTGGAACCACATTAAATTTTGTGGCGTGCTAGTTTTAATTTTCCTGGCTTAAGTAAATGTTTACTTTATTCTTTTTTTATTTCTCATATTTGAATGTTAGAAGAATGCCATCCCCTGTTCTCAGGACCGTAGGAAATGTACATCACCAGTGATGATGGAAGCGTCGTTAGAAATAGGGAGCACGTTTCATGGCAAACAGGGGCTAATGCGAGTCAGGGCTCCCTCACCACTCTCTGCTTCTGAGGACCTCTGCCAACTGGTCCTGGACACCTCCCTCACAAGCAGGCATCTCTAGTTATTTAGTAACGTGAGTGCTATGTTTCTTGACAAAAGGTTGTATTCCCAGACAGTTGGACTGGTCCGTGGACTTAGCAATAGTTCATGTAATGGGAATGGGAGACATAAGTGTCGCTGTGAAATCCAAACACTTGCAAAATACCCTCCTTAACTCCAGTTTTTCCCTGGAAGAGTCTGTGTTAGATGGAGAAATCACAGACTACAAAGTGTAGATTTTTAGGTCACTGAATGGAGCATGATTGCCTGAGGCAAATATACACTACTACTGAGTCAACTCTTAAGAGTTTAGGGGTCATTAGTTAACAAAGCAACAGGTGGTCTTTCTCTACCAAAGGTCTAAATGAAAGAATTTGTTTTACTTGTGAACGTCATTAATTCACTCTTGTTTAATGGATACAGTAAAAAAAGAGTTCAACAAATAAAAAGTAAAAAGCATACGAAACTTACATTGCTACACATTTGTGAACATAGAAAATATGCAATATTATCATGTGTCTTCTGAATGCCCAGCAAGTTCTCTGTAACCTCAAAACTACCAAGTCGGCATGTGATTAATATATACCCACAAAAATCCAATAGTTTTTTTTATTTATACCCTTTCAGTTAGATTGTACTATCAGAATTAATCCTGTAGCCCATTTGGAGTGTAATTGCAGACTAAAAATAGTAGGTTTAATTTTAGGAGAAGCAAATTGTCTTAAATAAGAAAGGCTATGTGTCGGAAGAATGTGAGAAAAATGCACATTAGGTTAAGTGTGGTGCAGTAAGTCTGTTTTTAAAAACTTCAGTGTAAATGTTTGAAATGAACGCTGTCCTAGTCAATGTTTTTGTTTGTTTGCTTGTTTTTTCCTTAAGAGTTGATTTTATCCTTTTTCGTGCTTCTGTATTCTGATGTGTATAAATTTCCTACACAATGGCAAGATCATTATATAACTGTCATTAAAGATTTCAGGTGTGACCCTTCATGAGATTAAAAACAATAAATTAGTTCAGGATGACCAAATATCATTCTTCGCATTTGATTTGGAACCATCCAATTAAATAACTGCTATATCCAAGTACTAATCTAACTAGGCAATAACCATTACTAATTCTGCCTTCCTAGGAGAAAAAAAAATGTTTCATGAACAAAACCTGTGGACAACCATTATCAAAAATCTGGTATGGGAGGAAGTAGATTATTCTATACATTCCATTAGAAGAAAGATATTTTGGGGAAAATGTCAATATTAGTTAAATTACTTCTAATTAGGCAAAACTGTGAGAGTACCATAGAATTTTAGAATTTTGGAGGGCACTTTTACCATTTTGTTGTAGCAAAAGATTTTAGAGGAAAGTTTTATTAGGACTTAATGAAATGTGTTGCATCATGGAATTTTAGTTTTCTGTAATTGCAAATTTTAGACTTCTAATACATCATGGAGTTATTGAGTCTTACTATAATTATGGAGATAACAAATGTGTAGTTTCTTAGCGCTTATTGGACTTGTGTGGTGGGAAAATCATCATCTATCATATATTCCAAAATCTTCATTTTGGGGATATAGATACTATGGCTTGAAATGTTTGGCTGGCTTTCTCAGACTACCCAGTGGGGAGCTGAAAATATATTAAAATTTGTTCATTTCACTTTCCCATATAGGTGAAAATGTATGTTTTATTTTAATTATTATCTGCATAAAACAAAATAATATTTTCTATTCTTGTGTTATTAAGGATATAATTCATTTTTAAGATTTATGTTTCTTGGGCCAGGCATGGTAGCTTAATGGCTAACGTCCTTGCCTTGCATGAGCCCGGATCCCATATAGGTGTTGATTCATATCCTAGCTGCTCTACTTCCCATCCAGCTCCCTGCTTGTGGCCTGGGAAAGCAGTCAAGGACAGCCCAAAGCCTTGGAACCCTCTGCCTGCATGGGAGAGCCAGAAGAAGCTCCTGGCTCCTGGCTTCAAATAGCTCAGGTCTGGCCATTGCGGCTGCTTAGGGAGTGAATCAACGGACAAAAGATCTTCCTCTTTGTCTTTCCTTCTCCCTTATTTGACTTTGCAATAAAAATAAATACATCTTTAAAAAAGTATTTTAAAGACTTATGTTTGTTTTAATCACAAAGAAATCATACACCAGTGATTTCTCCCTTTTTATTATTTTGTTTTTATGAGATCCCATAATTATTAATAATCAGTACATGCACCACTCAAAAATTTAAAATCTTTCCTCCATAGCCCATATATAGAAGGTGTGTTAGTTTAAAATATAATGTAATATCATGAAGATAAAAGATAGAAAATAATTTAAGAGAAAACAAATGAGATATTATTAGGAAAGTAGCCTCATTTTTTGTTGGTTTCTAATTAAACCTACTTCTGATTTTTCTGGCATCTAAGAATAAAGAAAATTGAATGATGTGTTGTCCTTTTCTAATAAGTATATATATTTATAGAATTCTTAAACTACATTTGAAAAAATATACTTTTCTTTGTCGTAAGAGAAAGACTTTGCATAGCATGGAGCTCTATAAGAAATATGAAAATTCTTGATAAAACAGTTAAATAATGCCTTCAAGAAATATTTCAGCCGAAGGAAAATGTGTAATTCTCACCAAAACGTTCCTCTCACTAAACTGAGTGTCATTTTGGATCATAAATATTGGAATGTCTTCCCCTTCTTCCTACCCAGGTACGCTGAGTCCTCCTGATCTAACTGAAAGTAATAATGTAAATCAAAAGATACAAAATATGGAATATTGTATAGATTCGATGCTTGGGATAATTTTTTTTTTGCTGTGATCAAATCAGAGTTGGCTTCTGTATAAACCCACATGTATCTAGGCTTTGTTTTTGGACTCTAAGAGTATCATGTTTCACAGACACAATCTTCCCATGTGGAAATTGTGGCCCAGTTATAGAAAAGTTGCTTTGGTCCAGATGAAGGTCACTAGAAAAGCTTGATTCTTTGATTTTCCTCCAAGATAAATGCTGATGCTCCTCAGGCACTCGGGGCAGCATGTAATCAAATTTCAGAGTTCTGAGCTAACCGCATAAAATATCATCCAAAGATATGTAGGGCATTTATTGTGAGTCAACAACTTTGACGAAAATGAGTATCAATGGGATGGCAGAAAACTTGCTTGATTACATTCTGAAATATCCCTGGCTAAGTTATCTGAAATGAGCTTTCTACAGCTTTTGGAACCTATCTTTAGCTTAAAGTTAATCAAAACTTTCCCTTGCACTGTTGGAAATCACAATTGCATCAGTACATTGTGCTAGCACCTACCCAGAGACTGTTCCTGCTTGTTCTCATTGTGTCAGAATTATTTGGCTACAATCTTTGAAGAGACATGGTTAATAGTTCTTTATCATGAATGATTGTGCTGTGCAAAGATCTTCTTTATGCAACTCAATTCCAAGAAATTTTTCCTAAGTGGTATGAAAAACTTCACACGCTCTTAATGAAGACTGATCAGTAATCAAATGTGAAATACACTGCTCTTCAACAGGTTCAAGTGTTTTCAGAGTGAACACTGTTTAGAAGAACTATCCCAAGCATGTCAGTATGTAATTCCTAAGGAAGATGTTGCATCTTTCAGTTGATGTGGTTTCCTTTTTAGACTAACCTTAGAAATTATAAATATGTCAGTCATAACTGAGGCCCACAATTCAACGTTAGAGCTCTCAGCTTTCTTTAAGGCAGATTGACTCTATGAAAACTTTACATTAAAGAGATGAAGTGTTGATGCTAAAGTTGTGTGAAATTTTCTTCAGAGGCTGGCTGAAAATAAAAGTAATTTTGCACAGAATGCTAACAGTTTCATACAGAAATGTCCTATGCGTCAAGACCAGGCTATTGCAAATGACCAGCAGTCACAGAAAACAGAACAAACAAAGAATTGAAGGAAATAAGAAGTTTCATGAATAGAAAGGAAAAATGATCATTACCAATAGATAGATATTTCAAAATAGTAAGAAGTCTAAGTGTTTGTATCTGGAGACATACAAGAGAAAAGAAATTAATTATTTCTTTGACTTCAATGATTTGTAGGTACGATTAATGTGAAAATAAAACTCAATCCTGAAGTCGAGACTTTTAAATGACAGTATGAGCTTCATACTGTACGACACTTGAGAATCACCTGGACAGTTTGTTTAAATACCCATGCATGTTCAACACCCAGCTACCCCAGGGAAACTTATTTGATAGATCCAGATGAGATTTGAAACCTGCATTTAGCACAAGTTTTGCCTAATACTGACACCACTCTAACACACAATAACCATTTGCATGAAAAGTATCCTAATTGACATTGTGCTGTGATTGTTCACCATCTGGTAGAGCAATACGGTGTTTACAGCACTCCTACGTTTCTGGCATGACACCAATTCACATGCCTGCGAAGACAAAGAGTACAAAGCACCCAGATGTTTCATCTGCAACTGTACATTAAGCTAGACATCTGAAAATTGTAGTTTCAGGTGAATTATATATTTAAATATTATATTATCCTTATATTTTAATCAAAGTATTTTGTGATCTAATATAGACACGATCTTCCTTCCTGTTACAGCCATTGGTTGGAGAAGGCGTCTGTGTTGTTTGCTGTTTTTTCCAGCGTGCAGCAGCTGTCCACATTGGCCCATGCTGCACGTCTTTCTTTAGATGGGAGCTTTTTATTAATTAACTCATCGACTCCTAAGTTGAATTTTCTGAGCAAGCAATCTATGAAGAAACTTACCAAGGAGTTCCAATTCTGCATGTACAGGGTATGTCATGGCTGTAATTCTAACACAATATGTTACAGATATGAAAAATACTAGACAGCCACACTGCTTGGATGGAGACATACCTGCTAGAGTACATCTGACTCATTTAGATGAATTTAAACTGTTATAGGTAATATTTTCACAACTCAATCTATTTTAAGAAAGTGTAGTAAAATGACAAATAGCTGTTCTAAATGAATATCTCTGTATAGTTAAATTAATTTTATATGATTATATTTAGTGTGTTACATGAGCCTACCCTCCCCAACCCCCCAAAAAGAGAAAGAAAACACAAACATTTTAGTCTTGGAACTTCCATTTTTCAACTAACATTAGAAACAACAGAATTTTGGTACAAGAAATGACTCTTCTTTCAGTTCATTCTGCTTTAAAGATTTGAGTTCTGACTTGTTTAAAATGAAATTTAAATTAAATGCACACCCAGAGAGAGACAGACACACGCCAGGGTGATTAAAGAGATGAGGCAGGAGGGGGAGAGGAGTGTGTTGAAAAGAGTCTGCCTCTATTTCTTTTCTTATTGATAGGGTTTTTACATTAGACTTTTCACATCAAATAGTTTAATTTTAAAGGCTGATTTAGATGGCTGATACTGTAATGCTTCAAAGACAAATAATTTCTTAGGTAGTGCTGCAAATGGATGGGAACTATTAGTCTTAAAAGCATCTTGGAGATAAAAGCATCATGCTGTACAATGATTAATAACAATGAAAATGAAAACTTCAAAAGCAAGAGGGTGAGTCTGAAAGACTAGTTTATTTCTTTTAAAAGAATGCCTGTGCAGAGAGAAGGAAGGTGGAGACTAGGATGTGTATGCATGTGCACACCTGTGTGGGTGTGGAGGCTGGAGAGCAAGCTGCATGATAATATAGTGAAATAAAGTTTGAATTACAGAAATCTACAATTGACAACATGAAGCACAGAACTGGAAGTCACTTAAATGCTTAAGAATGCTGTGCTTGTGGTCTATATATTGAATACACAAGGAACCATTAGAACATACTTAAAGTTATCATACCATTAACTTAGGAATAAGTCACAGATTTCAATGAGGTAAAAACCAAGTCTTTGATAACAAGAACATCTATCATTTGGATAATTTCCAGGAGTGTGCCTGTGTGATGGCTCAATTGGCTAAGCTTGCCCTTGCAACACTGGGATCCCATATAGAAACCCGCTGCTCCTGTTCCCATCCAGCTTCCTGTATGTAGTCTGGGAAAGCCATTAAGCATAGCTCAAAGCCCTGGGACGCTGCACCCACGTTGGAAACCCAGAAGAAGTTCCTGGTTCCTGGCTTTGGTTTGGCTCAGCTCCTGCTGTTGTTGTGGCCACTTGGGGAATGAAGCAGTGGATGGAAGACCTTTCTGTCTCTTCTTTCTGTAACTCTTCATTTCCAATAAAAATAAATAGATCAAAAGAAGAAAAAGGAAGAAAGAAATGAAGAAAGGAAGGAAAGAAGGGAGGGAGGGAGGGAGAAAGGAAGGAAGGAAGGAAGGAAGGAAGGAAGGAAGGAAGGAAGGAAGGAAGGAAGGAAGGAAGGAAGGAAGGAAGGAAAAAAGATGGATATACAATGAGTACAGAAGTCTGTAACTCATTCAAGGTTTGAGAACAAAATGTCTTAGGGGCTGAGGAAATAAAATGGCCAGTGTGAGGAACATAGAATGAATGGCTGGAGGCAGCTCTCAGATGCAACAAAAAGTCAGGTAGGCAAGCGAGGCAGCTCATCTGGGTGGGATATCTTTCTGAACTTCACTTCCTGACAGGGTCCACAGTTTCTTTCTTAAGAGTCCCAGTCTCGTAAAAATTAGTGTTTTCTTAATATTATGTAACAATGTGAAGCTACTTTAGGGATACTAATTAGGATTCTGGGTGACCAAGCAGGATCTTTGTAGATAGTTATAATTGTCTATTGTTATCTAACATCTATGTATTGCACATAGGCCACATAGGCAAGTTAAATGAGGCTGTAAAAGGAATAACGAATCCTGCATCTTCCAAACTCTGTAGCTGATTCAGGTATGTTGAGTTGTTCTGATTTACTATTTCTTTAGGGGAAGCTGATGCAGTTGGTTTTGAGGTTTCTTACAAAGTAATCCTCACTTAGTATTTTAGAAGATCATTTGGGGATCCTGCTATATAGCAGGTGTATTCCAAATATGTACTCACTGTGCGTTTGAGAACCCAGTTATCCACAGCGAGAAAGACCCAGACCAAAAGCGAATGTCTTAAACTATTACTCTGATGGGCCACAGTGACATTTGGGATCCTCAAGAACTGATGTCACGTTAGAGTTCATATCCTGCAAACCTCTGATTTTCCTTTCCTAAGTTCAAAGTTATACTGTGTGTTAGTGTGTTTTGCATGACTATCACATTCTACCCCTCAATTTCTCTAGCACTAAGCTTACATTTAGATTTCTTTTTCTACTGATATCTCATTTTCATTCAGAGTTCTTACATAAGATCAGAGTTCCATCATTTGCTCACTACTATTCTTGACATTCCTGGCTTCTGGAAAGAGCAGGTTGGATATAGGTTTTATGGTCAGCCCATGCATAACAACAACAATGTCCAAATTCAACATCACATCTATTCCTCCGGAGCCACCATAGCAATTCATTTTTTTCATATGAAAAGCCCATCATCTACAATGCGTATGCAGTACATGTGCTTCTGGGTGATCTGCCTTTGGGCAAGAGCTGTCCTGGCGGTGTTACTACAAACTGAAATCTGCTGGGGATGTCAGTGACCTGCTGTCATTGTGCACCTGCCAAGCAGTGACGAGACTTCTGCAGCTTCTGCTCCCGTGAATAAAACACACATCCTGTACTGTAATGCAAAAATGCACCTGAAACTGATTCTACAGTGAAGTGTCTTATTCAAGTTGGTAGTCTGTATAATTTTTGTTATTGTTTATTTCTACATCAAGAGATCAAGCAATTGTGTTAGTCTTTCATAGAAGTGCTTCAGCTAGTTCCCCATTTGATGTTTACAGGGCTTTTTTTTTTTACATGTTTTGATGGTATGTTATTAAACTGTCATTGTGTATCATATATTTGTATTGTGTCAAAGTGGAAAGAGTCCTTGTGTGCCAATTTACTTTTTTTACTCCTTTCTTACATTTTTACTTCTTATAATTACTGCTATATTTATTTTCTTTGGCTTTCTGGTATAATTCTTCCTGTTGTTTGCTTTGTATTGTTTCAAAGAAGTTATTTTCTAACAAATGCAGAGTTGAATTTCATCTTTAACTACAAGGTGATAATTTTGGTCCCTTAAGATGGGTCCATTTAAGATTTGCCCATTTCAGGGTCTGGCGCGATAGCGTAGTGGTTAAGGTCGTCGCCTTGAATGCGCCGGGATTCCCATATGGTTGCCGGTTCTAATCCCTGCTGCCCAGCTTCCCATCCAGCTCCCTGCTTGTGGCCTGGGAAGCAGTAGAGGACGGCCCAAAGCCTTGGAACCCTGCACCCACGTGGGAGACCCGGAAAAGCTCCTGGCTCCTGGCTTCAGATTGACTCAGCTCCAGCCATTGTGGTCACTTGGGGAGTGAATCATCAGACAGAAGATCTTCCTCTCTGTCTCTCCTCCTCTCCGTATATCTGCCTTTCCACTAAAAATAAATAAATCTTAAAAAAAAAAAAAGATTTGGCCATTTCCATTTATTTTAACAAATATTGTATTTGAACAACTATTTTACAGAATTCAAAGGAATAAATCACACAATAATGAATTTAAATGATTCAAAAAATTAAGAGTCTGTAATACAAGAAATTTAAATTAAAATAAAATAGTATAGTCATACATGGGAACACATCTCAGAGAAACACCAAAGAGATGACAAGTGTCCATAGGGGTAATTGAAGACTGATTCTCATGTGGATGGCATTTCCAAATTCCGTTATCTGATGGTTGTTTTCTGCCTAAACACTAGCTTCCCCAGGAATCACAAATACAGAATAACTTAGAGATGAATATCATATATGATGTGGCAATATTATATATAGAGAAAGACAAATGGTTTGTAATAGTTTTATTTTTATATTTTGTCATCAATCAATAGCTAAGTTGTGGATATATTTGGAAGCACATGTTAAATTTGCTGAATATGGTGAAACCGACAAACTTTATACAAAATTAAATGTGCTAAAAGCTGTTTCTTATTTAGATTGTTGGAATGTATACATAAATAATGGATCACAAGGTACTTGACACGCCCTCATGTTGCTGATAGGAATATAACAGTTTGCATTTTGATGCTTTTTACTTTTTAAATGTTTGAGATAACACATTTTTAATTTACACTGTAGTGCAAAGGTTAATGTTCCAATAAATAGAGTTTAACAGGTACAAGTAAAAGCTACTACAGTTCAGCCAGAAGACAGGCAGGACTCTAGACAATACACGAATGAAGTGATGTTGATTTCACTCATTATGCTGAATTTTAAAGGAGTCATTGATCATTAAAATTGTTCTGCTATATAACTTTTAATACATTTAATAACCATTTAAGACAAAATTGAACAGAACAATACATTTTCAGGGAAATGAAATGCACTGGCATTTCTTTCTAACTTTCGTTTCCTTTTTTTAGCCCCGCATGAAGAGAAAAATATGTGTTGTCTTTCCATTTTATTTCCTCTTTTCATAAAGCTTAATATATTTATTTATTTGAAAGGCAGAATTAAAGTGAGGGAAAGAGAGGAGGGTGAGTGTTAGCTGCCTTCTGTCTACAAGTTCACTCCCCAGCTGGTTGCAATGAGCAGGAGTAGGCCAGGCTGAAGTCACGAGTTTCTTCCTGACTTCCCACGTGGGTAGAAGACGGCCAAGCATTGAGTCAGCTTGCTCTGCTTTCCCTGGCACATTAGCATGGAGTAGTGTGAACACTAGGGTACATGAATCAGCATCAATATGTGATGCCGGCAGGGCAGGTGGCAGCTTAACTCCCTCTGCTGGCCCCTGTGTGCACGGTATTTCACATAGCTCCATATCCCTCACTTGGGACCGTTCTTACCGTCTTGATACAAAATTAACATTTCATTCTTTTTTAAAGCTGAATAATACTACCAAGTGTGTGTGTGTGTGTGTGTGCATACAGTCAATTGATTTTTTTTTTCACAAAAGTACCCAGAACCACATTGGAGAAAGAATAATCTGTTCAGTATTAAATGTGCTGGGAAAAGTGTACACATATATGGAGAAAGCATTCACACTTTGGGGAAAAAATGGACAAGGTCTTACACAAGTATAGCTTACAAAACCCTGTGATCTGAGACTTCTACTCTTACGTGCTTACCTAAATTAAACTAAGGATATACGTCAAAATGGAATTACCCAAAGATGTCTACTGAAGATTTATTTATAACTGACTCATTTAGGAATAAATCTGAATTTCCATTCATAGGAGAAGAAACAAACAGTAGCAGGATGTAATATAACTAAATCTCAAAATCATGTGATTGTTTCCTCGCATGAAAGAAGATACACTAGACAACCTCATTTGAGGAGACATTGTCCTGGGTGAGGGTGAGCGATTCAATTCCAAGAGGACAACGATGCAACAAAACTCCCTGTGCTGTTGGAAATATGTATGTGTATATATATATATATATTCATACATATATATACATACATATATACAGTTAAAATAAAACAAAATTCACGTAATAATTTTTGGAACTCATTCATAGCAGGAATCTTCAGAAAGTTCACAGAATATGAATATTTGGAAAATCTATTTGTGTATATTAAATATATTTTGCACCAAAATGTCCTAAGTGTTTAATTCATTTTCCATAAGCTATCTTGTACATATTTATCAAACTCCATTGAATTGGGTATTTAAAATGAATGCTTTTAGGTATTTATATATTATATCTCAGTATTAATTATATGTAACATTTAATGATTGTTAATATCTATGCATCTGCAACTAATACAGTAATAATTCTGTGGTGTTCTATCTCTCTCGAAAGGAAAAATTTGTGACAAGATAACCACAATTAAATGGCTGTCAGAGAGAATGGTAATTTTTATTCATTTTTTTTTTCTCTGAGATTTCAGGTCATTCTTCCTTGAAGCTGTGTCAGCATTGGCTATAGAGTGCTTGACATGTTTTACTAAGAAAATTAAGAATTTATCAGTTATTGTGGGTCTTGGATAATGTCCTTTATCCTGTTAAATTTATTTAAGTTGAAAATGACCTTCACCGTCTCTTATTATTCAAAGAGAAGGAAGCTTCTTCAGTTTACTTCAACAGAAAGGAGAGTTTTAGCTTATCAAACAGCAGCCAATTCGCTTATGCTCCCTAACTTAATTGTATTTGATAAAGTGAGAGCAGCCCAACAATGCAAGAATGGTTGAGTTGTGAACTCTGAGTATTCCAGATTAGTAGCCTATTCAACTCAGAATTAAAATTCTAGCATTGCCCAGGAGGCTTTCATTTTGTAACTCTTGTGCTTTGAAGTTCAATACCTGATAATGTAGTCTGTAATTACTGATTCTCTGAGAAATAATGTGCTCTTCCAGCAAAATATTTAATTCGCGACTTCCAGACTTTGTACAATCCCTTAATTCACTCTGTTAAATCTCCTAATCATCCCATCAGCTTAATCTTTACCCCGTGCATGCAACCTGCCCGTAAATGGTTTGAATGGCATTGTTTTCCATTTATCATATTAAGTTATAAATTCTGGGGGAGAAAAGCAACATGAGTGTAACCCGGTTACACTCATCGGATGACTGTGAGGATTACGGAGATAATGTAAGAAGATGCACCCACTGGTCTGTATTCACTACTAGACGACTGTAGCTATGATGTTACTAAATGTGCGATAAATATCTTGTGATAAGTTCTTTGATTTAGGTATTGATGTGTGGTCATCAGTAAATAATTTTTTCAATAATTTCATAAGAATGATTTATATTGTAAGCACCCTTATTTTTTTTTTGACACATTCTTTCCTGAAATTGCATTTTCCCTTTGTTGTAACATTTGGGGGTGTGAAACTGGTGGAAGAAATGTTTTAATGAAGAGTACATTATTTGCTTTTCCAGTGTTACAATAAAATATTTGAAGAAGATAATGTCAGTCATCGATCTTTATTGCAGAAACATATTTCCTTAATAAGACTGAAAATATTTCTTAGACCATGGATTCGATTCGTTTTATTGCACACTGGCAATGTATCATAATGTATCATAATATTGCACAACATGAGGTTTCATAAGTTTTTTTTTTTTTTTTGTCTAACTTCGGAGAGACTAAGTTGACTCTTTGAAGGTGACTAAGTGACCCTTTCCAACCTTCTTGCTTTTCCTACATGAACAATTGCCCTAGGATGGGCATCAATGACCATGACAGCAATTCTTTGTGGAAAACACTGAGAGAACTTGTTTAGGGATGTTTTAAAACCCACTCTAAGAAGTACTTAATAAGTATCTAGTTTATTTTAGAATGCTTCCAAGGGTAAACATGAAACTTTCTCAGTGATGGCTTGAGGAATATTTTATGTTTTATTGGTAAAATTAAACTCATTGGCAACCATTTTACTGTGGTATTATTTTGTTCTTAAAACAATCAAATATCTGCCATTAGTGTCTTATTCACTTAAATTGTGTTGTTCAGCATTTTTGGAGTATACTCTGGCTAGAAGTCTTTATTGGAATATTTTAATATTTGCTTATTTAGTCATGTTACTGTTCTATGCCATTAGATAATGACCATCTCCATAAGAAAAACTGATGTGCTGGGGCTAGTGCAGTGTCTTAATAGACTAATCCTCTGCCTGCCAACACTGGCATCCCATATGGCATTGATTTATGTCTTGGCTGTTCCACTTCCGTTTCAGCTCCCTGTCTGCAGCTTAGGAAAGTAGCAGACAATGACCCAAAGCCTTCAGATCCTGCAGCTCTATGGGAATGCAGAAGTTCTTGGCTCCTGCCTTTGGCTCAGTTCTGCTTTGGCTGTTGCAACCTTTTGAGGAGTGAACCAGCAGATGAAAGATTTTTCTGTCTCTCCTCTCTGTCAATCTGCCTTTCGAATACAAAAAAAAAATTAATAAATAAAATAAGTCTTAAAAAAGAAACCTGATATTCCAATAGTTACGCTGTAGTCACCAAGCCAAAATGAGAAATTTTCCATTTGTATCACCCTCAAAGTATCAGGTTTGCATATGTTAAAATTTTGTTGATATTATCGATTATCTTAAATTTTTCAGTTCAAAATGAATGTTCCTCAAGCATTGACTGGCAGGAACGGTTCACCTTCCAAGGTGGGCAGTAACGACGTACACACTTTCTTTGTATTACACTCTAGTGGCCATGTTGAGGACAGTCGCTCTGTAGCCTGGAAACTCTTCCGTCTGAATCTGCTGTGCAGCTATTTTTCTTGGTCTCATAACCATATCCAACTTCAAGAATGCCAGTTTACCAGTTTCCCATATAAAAGACTTAGAAACAAGGAGGGGGCCAGTATAGGAAAGGGGTGTCACCAAATACAAGTTGGAGTGGAGCAAAGCAAAGCTAAGAGGGCAGGGCAGAGGCAGAAAAGCAGAAAGTATTCCTCAGTAGAGGTTGAGAAGGACCGAAAGGCAGTGTGGAAACTGCCTGTGCAGCTTATACTTACAAAGTTGAGCAGATTTTTTTTTGAACCTTTAATTTTTGGGTAGTTGAAGCATTAAGCTGCTTTGGACTGTTATTGTTGATACATTTTACTGCTTCTCCTCTAAAAAAAATCCTCCTTTAATTTTTTTTTTTAATTCATATAAAGAGATTAGGTCTCATGAATTCCCCCAGGGACAGTTCCCAGATGACAAACACCTGCTCTTCCCTTTCATCCCTTCGTTTCATCAGCTTTTGCAAGGACATAGCTTGAATCCAGTCTACATCCACAGGCTTAATTCATCACCAACCATGACTTCCAACGACTAGAGAGTGGAAGCCCACCGTTTCCCAGGAGTAAAAGAGGCTAAACGATGATCGCATCACAAAATGTGCATTTCATTCCTATGCTTTTTTGTATTCTTTGTTAGCTGACTTTATCTGAGAAAATACGGTATTTGTTATTTTGATACTACCTTATTTCACTAAACATAATGGTATTCAGTTACATCTATCTTGCTGTAAAAAGCAGGATTTCAAACTTGTTATGATGAATAATATCAATTTTCTTTGAATATTCTTTCTTCATCCAGTTATTAGTTGATGGAACTTTTCTTAAATATGATTTGCAATTACAGCATTTTTTTAAGTATAAAACTATACTTGAACTGTTACAAACTCTACATACTGTATGGAACTTGTCCTCTGAATGAGCTTCTTATTTCTTTTTTGTACACCAATTTTTTTTATGTTTTGAAAATTTATTTTACAGGGAGTGGAGAAGAAAGGAGAGGGAGAGGAAAGAAAAGAAGAGAGAAAAAGAAAGGGGGAGGGTGAAGAAAAGAAAGATGGAGGGGAGAGACAGAGCAGAGAGCACGCTTCCGGTTCATTCCTCCATTCTTTGCACCATCCAAATGCCTGCAGCAGCTGGCACTGGGTCAGGCTGGGCTGAAGCCTGGAACTGAGAATTCAGTCCTGTTCTCATAAGTGGGTGACAGAGCTCTCAGTCATTGAGCCTTTGCCTTTGTCCCTCCGTGTCTGTAGCATTAGCTGTAAGCTTGAGTTGGGAGCCAAGACCGGGACTCAAATATGGACACTTAAGCTTGGAACACTAGGATAAACACCTGCTCCTCGATCTTTTCTATCAGTGCTCTGCAAATGATTTTTTAAAAACATAATTCCTCTCTTTTCCTAACTCCAAAAACTAAAGTCATCTTGAACGTTTAGGCTCTAGGATACAGCAAAAAGCATGAGTAGTTCAAAATACAGACATGTAACTCACACTTCCATGAAGATGCATTTCACTTCCTTTAGTCCTGTTTTCCTTGTATGTCTTTGTAGAAGTTGCTACCCGTCCATGCTGACTACTAAAGCCGCTGACTTAGTTTCTGTCACTATAATGTTAACACTTTTAGATTTTAGGATTTTCTGGCTGGTTTATGTCTGGCACCTTTCAGTAAACTTTATGATTTAGAAATTCATTCTTGTTTTTTTTTTTTAATTTCTGCATAGCAGCTTTTTAATTCCACCTTATTTTTCAGCATGATAAATGTTATTGTTATATTTACAGTTAGTATCTGCTTAGTTCTTTCCAAATATTTATTCATTTTATTACTGCTCAGTCCTTTTGACATCTTTGGTTTACCGTCTGAAATAATTTTCTTTCCACCCGTTGAAAGAAAAAAAAAAACAGGGATTTAATATTTTATTTGAACAAAGAATGATTTGTGAATCAGGCAGCACCCAGAACTCAGGAGCTTCAAAGGGCTCCATGCAGCACTGTGGCTGGTGAGTCTTTACGGGTCTACCACAGAAGCAAATAGAGAAGTCATCTCACTGCTCATGGCTGACATCTCTCTTTTTTGACAATGATCTGAAGAATTAGTTGCCCGTGACTGGCCGAATCATGGTTATTTGCAATAGGCTGAAAACTGGCTTCTTGTTATAAATATATACTCCTCATTAGATTATGATATGTTCACATAATAATAAGTTAGGTTGCAGTTTGTTAAGTAGGAATTCAAAATGCAAGGTGCAGAGAGGGTCTTCGTTAGTTGCTTCTAGCTTAGTTAATTTCATGCTAGCACTGTACCTTTTGTAGAAGTCCCAGTACTACAGTATGCTTGACAAATTTACTTTTAGCTTACCTGAAAGACCTTTATCTAAATATTATTCTTTTTGTTGTTGTTGTATTATTATTATTTTATGATTCAGTTCCATAGGACCTGGGATTTCCCTTACCCCTTCCCGAAACCCTTCCCCACATTGAATTTCCCTATATTATTACTAAAGTATAATTCTTCAAAAACATTCGCATGCTCATTACTGTGGGCATGGGCAATGGCAGAGTCCAGCATCCTATTGTCAAGAAATAGTAAACAGTTTCATTGGGAGTCCATCTGTGTCTGGAAGTACAGATGCATACTGCATTGTATCCTCACATCTGGATATGATCATCTCCATTACACAGTTACTATATATCCCCTTAAGTGAAAAGCCACAATACAAAATCAACCAAATGAAGAAAAATAGGAAATTACAATGCTCTGAATTTAAATAACATATTATTAGAAATGATGGCCATTATAGTTACTGTACATCCCCATAAATGAAAAGGCACAAAACAAAATCAACAATAGGAAAAAAAAAAGAAATTAACAACACCATGAATTAAATAACATACTGCTGTTGGCTGTCCTCTCCTGTTTCCTGGAATGTGCCCTCTCTGCTTCACACTGGCTAATGTTTCTCTGTTTCAAGGTATCCTTACCCTATTCTGCCATCTTGATTCTTAACTTATCTTTCTTGATAGATATTCAGGAGAGATGTTTTAATGACAGAATATTTTAAAACATCATAAAAAATAAATGCAAACATTTTGCTGATAAAATTTATTTAAATCCTTGCTTAGTTGTTTCATAATACATATTTCCCATAGGCATATGAGAATGGACATAAGGAAGCATATTTGTTTCTACAGAATTGTACTATCTATGAGTATCACAGGAGAAAGTCTTTTGTTTTACGTTGTGAATGTGGCTGCCAATTATGTGTTCAAAGCTGTGTTGTAATTTGAATGATAATCATGCTTACTGCCAGACAGATATCCAGTGCTACAATAACACATTTTCTGCAGAGTCAAGACATCGGACTGAAACATTAATTCAGTGTTTCTTTACATCTTAAATAAACCTATTTACTACTACAGTTTTGTCATCAAAATATTGCACTTTCGACCATGCATGATGGCACAGTTTTATGTATCACTTAAAATAAATGTAAGAACATACATTCTGTTGTTTATATTTAATGACATCTTAGTTACAAAACATAAGATTTTCTTACATTTACAGCACAGTAGAAATGTAGCTTTGAAAACTAAATGAAAATGAGTGTTAACTACACATACACAGAAAATCTTGTAAGTGAATCAATCTAAAGAGGTAAATGATGTTTATAACGAAAACTGCAAAAGAATGAGTAAAGTAATTGAAATTGAGAATGAACATAAAGAAATGGGAAGACATTGAGTGATCCTGGGTTGGAAGAAACAATAAAATGAAAGCTTCCAATATAGCCCAAAGTGTATAGACTAGATGCATTTCTCATGAAAATATCAGCCACAGTCTTCAAAGCAGGGGCAAAAACCTACTACAGTTTGCATGGAACCACAAAAGAACATTAGTAACTAGGCCAAACCCAAACATAAAGAGAAAAGCAAGAGATTTTACACATCCTGCCTTTAAAATATACTACAAAGCTGCAGCAATTAAAACAGCACAGTGGCGGGATGCAGGCATATAGATGGATGGAACAGAATAGAAACCTAAGAAGTAATCCCATGTCTCTACAGACAACTGATTTTAGCAACGACATCTTTAGAAAAAAAAAAAGGAAAGTTTTTTTTCATAAGATTTACTTTATTTATTTTTAATATTTATGTATTTGTATTGGAAAGACAGATATACAAAGAGGAGGAGAGACAGAGAGAAAGATTTTCTGTCTGATGTGACTGCAATCTGGAGCTGAGCCAATCTGAAGCTAGGAGCCAGGAGCCTCTTCTGGGTCTCCCATGCAGGCACTGGGTTCCCAAGGCCTAAGGGCATCCTAAACTGCTTTCCCAGGCCACAAGTTAGGAGCTGCATGGGAAGCAGGGCCATCAGGATTAGAACCGGCACCCACATGGGATTCCAGCATGTGCCATGCTAGCATTTTAGCTGCTACTCTATCGCGCCAGGTCCAGATTTACTTTATTTGAAATGCAGAATGATGCCAAGATGAAAGGTTTTTGTGATCTGCAGGTCCATACCCCAAATGACTGCATCTGTGCAAGCTGGATCAGGCTGCATCTAGCCAGAAGCTAGGAACTCCATTTGGGTATCCCACAATATAAATTCGTGAAAAAAAATTTCTGAAAAATCAAGTAAATCCATTTTCAGAGAGCAACCTCCCCCCACCCCTTTTTCTACCCCCTACTCCCTGGTCCTGCAAAAAATTCACCAAACTGATAATCCGTGATGAGTATGTATGAGAGTGTTTGAAAATGTTTATGGAAAATGCATGTTAAAGAAAAAAGAAAGAAAGAAACATGGGGAAGGAGATCTAGTTAGCTATGTAGAAAGAAAGTGTATTCACTTCAGTCACAGAAAAGTTCCAGAACAAACTAAAATCTGAACTTCCAAAAACAGAACAAAGGGGAAATAACAGCTGAGAATCAAAAGGGAGTGACGAAAACAAGTAGCATAGAGCTTGGGAGTGTTTGAAGAGCATCAGACCCACTTGAGCTTCCTGGCCAAAGGAAAGTCATCATATTGGGCAAAGGTAAACACAAACCCTTGCCAGTGGTGCAAACTGGCAGCCTTAGAACCACCTAACTGAACCTGCAGTCCAGAAAACTGACGGCTTTCCCTCCTAAGTGAACCCACAGGGCCTTCCCCCAGCCATGGCAGCAAGCACGGACTGCTTTTGTGCAGCCCCTAGACTCTTTTCTGTCCTTAGGGACATGAAGCAGCCGCATCAACACCAAAAGCACGCAGCGTGAGAGCAAGCAGCACTGCAGGCTTTGGTGACTCCTGTGGAAGTTCTGGACAGCAGCCCGTTCCTTGCTCTTCCTGGTTTGGGTCCTTGGGTTTCGGTGCTAGCAGCAGCAACCCCATACACAGTCCCAGAGGGACAGACACCAGGAAGTACTCTTTTCTGTGTCCCAGCCCAGGATGCCTGAAGGCTTGGATCTAGATCCAAAAGCTCCCAGGGCCATTCTAAGTATGATGCAGTTGCTAGAAATGAGTCAAAACACTTCAAATCTTTGGTGTAAGCAATGATTTCTCAGAGAAGAGCATAAAGGCACTGTACTAAAAGCAAAACTAGACATATGGGGGTTCTGTGAAGGTTTGAAGCTTCTGCAGAGCTGGAGGAACAATCGACAGAGTGAAGAGACAGCCAACAGAACAGGAAAAAATATTTGTAAGAGGTTTAAATAACATGGGATTAATATCCAGGATATATTATCCAGTTAAGAGAGCCATTACAACAAAATCAGTTCAGGTGAGACGTAGCTGAATAGGCAGCTCTCAAAAGAAGAAATATAGTCAACAAATACGTAAAAGAAAATACACGATATTATTAGCCCTTATGGAAATGCAAATCGAAACCACAATGCAATCTCATCTCACTTCTGTCAAACTGAAAAAGACAGAAACGACAAATACTGGCAAGGGTGTGGAGAGAAGGGAACATTCATATGCTGTTTCTGGGTAAGTTAATTAGCACAACCACTGTGGAAAACAGCATGAAGATTTTGTACAAAGATAGAATGGAAATACCATGTGATCCAGAATCCCCCTGTACTCAGCATTTATCCAAAAGACATAAAGACATTGATTGTATCAAATAGATCTTGTACCACCCTGTGTATAATGGTACTGTTTACAACAGCCAAGATACAAATTCAACTGTAATGCCTGCCAGAAAATAGCATGTGTGTTTGTGTGTACAAAAGAATACTATTCAGCCTGTAAAAATGAATGGCATTCTGCTATATACAGGAAAACAGGTTAAAATGAAGGATATTGTGTTAAAAGATGCCATATACAGGAAGCCTTGTTGTAAGGCAGATACAGCTGTCTCCTGTATGTTGACATTCCCGTATGGGCGTTGGACTGAGAACCAGATGCTTCATTTCTGATCCAGCTTGCTGCTAATGGCCTGGGAAAGCAGCCTAAGATGAGCCCCCATCACCTGCATGGGATGAAGTTCCAGGTGCCAGCCAGTCTTGGCTGTTGCAGTTATTTAGGGCATGAATCAGCCGATGGAAGATTTCTGTCACGCTGCATTCAAATACATGAAAAGATATATTTTAAGGAAAATAGAAGATTGTATAGAAGATGCACACA
This sequence comes from Ochotona curzoniae, assembly GCF_017591425.1. NCBI lineage: Eukaryota > Metazoa > Chordata > Mammalia > Lagomorpha > Ochotonidae > Ochotona > Ochotona curzoniae. Next base: position 49,797,684 of record NW_024466502.1, on the reverse strand, counting down.
TAATGAGCCTAAATCATTTCTTCACCCTTAATTTCACTTGTGGCAAATCTAGACATCATATATGCATAGATATGATACTCCTTGGTTATAATAAGCACTCAAAAATCATCACTTTTTCCTTACTCCCTATACATTTATATAAAAATGTTAAAAATTTCTATATGCAATTTTTATTGCAAAATCAGACATAATGGCTTGCCCATTATTAGTGCTGTTTTTCCTGTTTCTTTTTTAAAGATCTTTCTCATTACTACCTCAAAATACTACTAATGATTTGTAGTAGAGCTTAAAAAGTTTCTGTCCATTCCCAGTTCCATTTCCTATAGATACATATTATTTCCAAGGTTGATACCTGGCAAATAGTTTTGTCTCATCACCAAAATTAGGAAAGCAAGCAGCATAAAGCTTTAATTATTTTTCTTAAAGGCTGAACTCTTGACAGTCTTTATGAAAGTTTAGTTTATGAGATTAGATCTGAAGAAAATTAACTTGGAAAGGATGTTAAATCAATATCCATGGATGTTCAATGCTTTCTAATTACCCTCCCCTCCATTCCTGATTTCAGTTTCAGTAGATAATGTTTCTGGACCTAGTCTTTCCAATCCAGTTACAAAATCTGTTATGTCTCATAGTTTTCATGATATTTTACTAGAAATTAACTGTCAATAACTATGAACACTGATGATAAAAATTATATTTTAAAATTTCATATTTATTTGAAAGACAGATTTAGTGGATGTGAGAAAATGAGGGAGAGTGTGAGGGATAGGATGAAAGACAGACAATGGGAGAGAGAGAGAAACAGAGAGACAATCTTGTGCCTGCTGGTTTACTCCAAAATGACCACAAGGGCTGGGGCTAAGCCAAGCCAAAACCAGGAGCCAGGAGCCTCTTCTGGGTCTCCCACATGGGGACAACGGAACTTCTTCGCCAGGCCCATCAGCAGGGAGCTGGATAGGAAGTGGAACAGCTGTGACTGGAAATGGTGCCATAGGGAAGTGACAGAATCACAGGCAGTGGCTTAACCTGTGTGAGTTCACCTTGCGGGTTCCTGGGGAGGACATGCGGCCTGAAGAAATGGGGGGCGGTGCTCTCTTCTGGCAACTGACAAAGTTTGTTTCCAGAGTTTCAGCCTTTATACATTTTGTGAAGCAATGGTTCAAACATAACTAGAATTAGATCATGTCTAAGAATACAGAGTACAAAGAAGCTAACAAGATGACTTAGTCAAAGAGTTATTGAAACAGGGGATAGATTATTGTTCATGCTAGATTGACTAGACAGAGCACAGATGTCCGCCTGTCTTCAGGGAGATCACGAAAGCACATCGAAGGACTCACTGGGGGCAGGAGCACACCGTGGGGGAGAGGCCTTCCGCCTTCTCTTTCCTGGAGCCTCTTCTCAGCGTGGTCCCACAGGCTTCCACTGCCCCAGCTTTCCTACGGGCTGTGTTCTGACAATCTGTTATGCCCCATCACCAGGTCCAATAAGCTTTATTTGCTTCACAGTCATTCCTATAAGAACTGCTTGATCACTTTTACCACATTTTTTTTCCTGGGTAAATTTTAATACAAACCTGGTTTTCTAAGATCTCAACTATAGAAACAAGTTTAGAGAAAAATGGTTTAATCAAAAAAGATTCTTACCAGTGAAGCATCTTCCTGTGTTCCCTAACACATAAGTTTTTTTCTTTTCCTCTAATTAACTGGAAGTAACACCTGATTAATATAGTTCCTTGGGTGTATCCATGCTTAGATGTCGTTAGCTCAGTAAAACCTGTCTTTTGTTTTTGACTCGTGTAAAATGAAGAATCACTAAAGACTTTAGACACAGAGCCAATACAAGCGTGCATTTCTATAGCTCTGCTCATGGAAATTTAGCATCCATGGACAGCCTCTCTCTTTCTGTCCCTCTCTGCTTTCCCTTTTGTGTAGGTATCATTATTTGCACGACATTGAACTCACACCTTTCAAAGTGATTCAGTCCCAGCTAGTGCTTAATGAAATGTATTACTGAGGGCTTCATATTTAAGTATTTTATACCATTAATGTTGCCAGTATGAAGCATTTAGATGCATGCTACAAAAATCAATACAGGTGGCTATAAATTATAAAGAAAGAAGATAAGAGAAAAGCAATTTGTTTGAAGGATGCCGGATTATCTCAAAGAAACAGAGAAGGCTGAGTAAAGAGTCGTAGGAAGGGAAGGAGAATCAAGATCACATTGGGACTTCAAGTCAGGGCAGAGCTGGCATTTTTCTTGCTAGAATAGTAATCATTCATTGGACCAAGGTTCAAAGACAGGTTAGTTTCCAGTTTCCCTCTGGTGAAACTTTTAATTTGACATACATCAACTGTGTGCATCAGCCCAGTTAGGAGTAAACACATATAAAAAAATAAGGAATTGCTGATGTCACTCTAAGAACTATTGACCAAATTATGTCTGCAACTCCAGATTTTAGCATTTCCTCACGTTACTACTTCATCCTCTTTCCTTCTTTCTTTCTGACTTTAAATAATGTAGACATTGTCCTCCAAAGTGAAATATTCTTAATTCAAGCAAAATACTTTCCAATTTCTTCCTCTCAAAAATAGAAAGAGTTGGCTACTTTTTTTCCCCTTGGGCAGTGTTTCAGTGGAGTATATCTGAAGATATTTACTTACTACAGAAATAATTTTTTGGCCTCACGCTGTAGCCTTGTGGCTAAAGTTCTTACCTTGCATACGCTGGGATCCCATAGAGGCAGGTGCTGGCTCTGTTCTGATTGCTCAACTTTTGGTCCAGCTCCCTGCTTGTGGCCTGGGAAAGCAGTTGAGGGCAGCCCAAAGCTTTGGAACCCTGAACCCATGTGGGAGACCTGGAAGAAGCTGTTGGCTCCTGGCTTCGGATCAGCTCAAGTCTGGTCATTGCAGCCACTTGGGGAGTGAACCAGCAGGTGGGAGATCTTTCTCTTTGTCTCTCCTTCTCTCTGTAAATATTACTTTCCAATAAAAAAGAAATCTTTTTTTTAATCACCTTTTTCTTTGCACTTCGAAGTTTTTAATTTGGGTGATCAAACAACAAAACTTCTAGGTTGTTGCACTAAAACCTATTAGGTGGAAGAAAAGTCATTTTCTGTCATTCCTGTTTCTTGCTGGGTTTATAATTGTATATTCATTTAACTCAGAAGTAAAATTATTTGTAAAATAGACAATAGTGGTAATTTAAGTAGTTTTTTAAACATGTTATTAAAATTAAGAGATAAAGTTTGTATAATTATTGCATGTGATAAACTTATAGTTCTTTGTGAGTTCTTGGATTGGGGTGTTGCAGGTTGATTGAAAACAATTATTGCTTTATGCATTATTGATTGAATACAATAAAATGCCAGTAATGTCTATATGAAATCACAGTTTATAGGAACTAAGACTCAAATTTCAATATTTCAAATATTTCCATAACATGTAGAACCCTCATGAGTATTGCTTGTATAAACTGATGAGTTCAAATAGCTTATTTTATAGCCATACCATTTACCTAGATCAGCATATCTTTGATTACACTGCATTTGCTGGTGTCATTCTTGTCAATTTGAGACTCTTTTTAATTTGTTTATTTACTTATTCATTTATCATTTATTTCATGATACAGTTCCATACACTCAGGGATTTCTCCTCCACTTTTCACTAACCTCCTGCCCTGTACTGATTCACCCTATAGTTATGACAAAAACAGTAATAAGTCTGTCATTCTGCTATTTAAGTGTATCCTGGCATTGTAGGATTAGATGATGCATAAAATACAGCATCTGATATATTTAACAGTTTCATTGGAAGTCCATCTTTTATGTGGTAGTAGAGATGCATAATGCATTGTGTCTTCACTCCTCAATGTGATAATCGCTGTTATACAGTTCCTCTGGATGAATATAGATACATGCATGTGTACGTATATATGTATTGATCTTATGTTTTAAATGAAGGCTGTCTGATATCAGAGACAACATATGATATTTGTCTTTGGAGATTGGCTTACGTCACTGAGTACAATGGTCTCAAGTTTGTATGATTTGGTTGCAAATTGAGGAATTGCGTTATTTTTAGTGGCTGAATAGTATTCCACACAGAGTAGATATACCATTATTTCTTTATCTCTTTCTCTTTTGACAGGCATCTGGGTTTTTCCTTGTCTTTGCTGTTATTAAGTGTTAATTTCAATTCAGTGTCAATCAACACTACCAATTTTGAAATTTTTTTTTGCCATCCCAAATTGAAAACCTATGCTTGTTTATACTAAGACTCAATTTTAATTTTCCTTACATGACTAGGATCACTGTTAAACTTTCAGTAATATTAAGTATAACCATTGCAGATATATGTAAAGTATACCACCCATGGCCTTACAAATGCAATTTATTTCACTGAGCATAGTATTTTCAAAGTGTATCCCTTTTGTAGCATATGCTTTAGTTTGGATAATGCACATACATACATATGTCTGTCCATGTGTAAACCAACATATTTGTCCATTCATGGGTGTTTGTGTATTTTCCACCCCACCTTTCACCTGTTATGAATAGCCCTCCCACATAAATATATTTATAAAAATATACTTTTTTTGAGTGGATACAATGAATTCATTCATAAGTGAAAAGAATAAACACATAATGTATTTTACATATGTACAGTCTCAAAACTGTTAAGTGGAAACGTGTTACACTTAGAAAGTACATTGAGAGGGTGAGATACCAAAAATCTGACAATCCATAGGAACTGAAATTGTTATAATTAAATTATTCCTTGAACTATGTTGAGATCAGCTACCCTTCATTTCTGACTAGTTCCAGGAGCCTCACCAAGTCATTCACTTTTTGATGACCCACTTTTCTTTGATGACTCTTTAAATTATGACAATAGTGATACTAAACTAAGTTGATTCTTCTGAAGATAAAATTATACCTCTAAAGCCCTTAGTGTGGTGCTTGGCATATCATAGGCTCTCAAAACATAATAGTTATCCTAAGCATTTCTTTATAATAATCATGAAGTTCCCGTTAGTGGCACATGTCACACTTGTTGCAGAATCATTTTTGATGAAATATTTTGTCATAATTCAACTAAGGCAACTTCAAGTAATCAATGAACTTGAATGCTCAGGGTCATCTATGCTATACCGGTGTAATAGAAAATGTACTTCTATGTTAGTTTAAGCTGAAAAAAGCAAGTATGTCAATACACATAACGAAATTCATTGAAACTGGGCAGATTTTATTTAAAATAGGCTTTAGAAACTATATGTGTTAATGAGTTGCATAATTTATTAATACAAATTTCTCCGCTTGACATTCCTTAATTAAAGCAGTTCTTCAAAAATATTGAGAGCTTCAGAGATACAATTATGAGTGAGAGACTGTTCTTGCAGTCTAGTTTAGGAAGAAGACAAGAAAATGAGTAGCCAAAGCAACGTTATGAGTTTTAAAGTTGTGATGGACAAGGTATACTTGCTGTAAAACAGAAGAGAGAACTTTACTACCAGAAATTCAGGAATATTTCCTAAAGGAGGTGAACCTGGAACCAAATCTAGAAGCGGAAGTGAAATATTCTCTTGAGAGACTGGGAAAACCAGAAAGATTTAAAAAAAAATTATGAAGATTGGGAAAACAAATTCAGGGAGTGATGGATAGTTGATATTTGTACAAGCACTGTGCATCCATGGAGAAATGATGGGAGTTGAGATTGGCAAGGCAAACAAAGGTGAGATTGTAAAAGGCCGGATTACTGTGTGCGCTAGGAAGTCTGGAGTTTATCCTAAAAGTAAGTCCGACAATACAGTCAATTTTCCCGATTGTTAAATATATTTTGGTAAAGGAAATGCTTTGTGCGTTATTTTAGATGGAGCCTTGTTTTCCAACATGTTGGGCACAGCACTTCCACCTACTCAGGAACAAATTGTGCCAATCCTTAATAACAGTCCACCCACAGGGGCTATGAAAATCAGTATAATTATGAGGGATTATAGCTCTCTCATGTTAGTAATTAATTTGTTCACTGTTTTTATCATTGATAAATGAAGAACTAATTTCAGAGTATCCAGAAGTACACCAAATTCTAAACAGAATTTTAAAAAAAATTCAAATCATTTGCAAACCTTGTGCTGTTTTGAGTCAGACCACAGCGTTCCGAGCCGTTTTGTAAAGGAAGGAGTGCGGACACCTGCAGCTTATTTTCCACTGGACAGACTCCACTGTCCTCACCCAGGGGCTTGTCTCCAGATCAAGCCTGATCAGGACACGCCACATTGAGGGACTGACAGAATGAATGGGTTACATAATAACAAGTGTTCCATAACACAACCCTTTTGTTGTCAATTCAGTGCTCCCATATTGCAGTGAGGCTACTATGCCTTAAATAGCAGCTGGATGTGTTACTTGAAAACAATGTAACAAATCACCTCAGAAATTAGTTTTCTTTAAAATATGTGAGTGGAATAGTGTATAGGATTTAGATTGTTACTTGCATGTTTCCTATTACTCTTAGTTAAAAAAACACTCTTCTGAAACTGCAGATACTAACATCGTTTCACATTTTACAATATCTCACATTTTACAATAGAATGTTTATCATTAGATAAAAGGATATAAATGTAGCAATTCCACCATGCAAATGAAAATTGTAGTAGATGGATATTGCCTTTCTAATAAGGAATGCTCAAATATAAACAGCCAGATAAATTTGGTGTTTTTTCTGAAAAAAAAAAAAAAAAAGAAGCCTAGATTACCAATCTTATACATCTAAAAGCACTTGAAATGAAATGTAAAATGTGAAAACAGGAGCCTGGTGCAATGGCTTAGTGGCTAAATTATTTGCTTACAAGTGCCGGGATCCCATATGGGTGCTGGTTCTGGTTCCAGCTGCTCCACTTTCCATCCAGCTCTTTATGGCCTGGAAAAGCAGTCGAGGAAGGCCCCCAAAGGCCTTGGGACCCTGTTGCCTCGTGGTAGACTTGGACGAAGCGCCTGGTTCCTGGTTGTGGATCAGCTTAACTCTGGCAGATGAAACCACTTAGAAAGTGAACCAGTGTTTGAAGGAGCTTTCTCTCTCTCTCCTTTCTCTTTAAATTTTCTTTTCCAAATAAAATAAATAATTTTTTAAAATGTGAGAGTAGGAAATGGTTCATAAAAAATTAACCCACATATAAAAGGATGCAGAATTTAGATAATTAAGATGACTAAATTACTAATTATTACACTAAATTTTGAAAAAAAATTATGAGCAATTTACAAAACAAAAACCTTTATAAATTTCCCAAAAATGATGTAGGGGATTAGGTGAAAATAAGTCTATTACCATATAGATTATATTTATATATTTTCTCTCTTTTTTAAGTTTTCCTATTGTGTTTCCTCATTTAAGGCACAGTTCTAGGGACAGGGGAGAAGAGACAGAGAGGGAACAAACTCTGTCTGCTTGTTCACTCCCCAGATGCCGCAACAAGGAGGCCGGGGCCAGCCTGAAAATTTAACATTTTAAATCTGCCCACTCCCTGCCCCAAGGTGACAGCATTAAGACATGTGTATTCAAAAAGTGATCAACCCACGAGAGCTCAGCCCCGTGTGTGGAGTAAATGACCTCATGAAAGAATCTCAAGAGAGTCTGTCTACCTCCTCTGTGTTATGAAGGTACGCCACGAAGGTGTCATCTGCCAGCCCTGGCCTTAGTGGCCATTCAGGGACTGAACCAGTAGATGGAGATTTCTGTTTCCACTCTCTCTCTCTTTCTAACACACACACACACACACACACACACACACACACACACGCATCCGCCTCCCCTTCCTTCTCCCTCTCCAGTCCTTTGCGATAAAGGAGTATTTGATTACAAGTTATCAAAAATGGATTGGCAATAGGGTCTGGGCATTGGTTAGGTTACATTCTGGAGGTTTCAGAGAAGCATGACTTTGCTCTGGTTTGGGTGTGGTCAGAAACAAGAAATGATTCAACAACTGTGTATCTCAGCAAACTCTATGTACAATAAGTAAGAGCAAGGCTGTTTGGTGAACACCTAGTGACCACTCATATTAGCCAAGACAGGACAATATTTGGCCATTTTTGTCAGTTAGGAAAAAAATATCAGCTATGGGTGTCAGCCCAGCTTCAAACAATTAGCAAGACTAACAATATCAGGTACATTTCTAGTTTTTGAAAACAATTTGGTCTTTCTTAAAATTAATATAACATTCTGCTTTTTCAAATTTTCTTTCATTGTTAACCAAAATGTAATGTTTTCAAACTACGTACCAACTCAAAGCACACAGTGAATACATCAACTAGAATTTTGAAATGGGAAGATAGTCTGAAGGGTGAATTCCAAGACTTTCAAGTGGTTAATACATAACTGGAGATAATGGAAGGGGCCTATGAGATTTTTGTCTTCTTTATCTGGGATTTTTCTTCTACTTTCTAATTTAAAATAGTTCTGCAGTTTATGAAATGTTTTGAATAAGGTGTTTCATAATCAAAGTGCATATAATTATTTTGTTCTTATGAATAATTCTATGAATGTTATTGTTAAACTAAATAAGGTTCATTTTATCTGAAAAGGAGAGAAAGAGAGATCTAGGGAGAGTGGGAAAGGGAGACAATGACACAAAGAGAAACAGAGGTAGAGATGGAAAAGCTCATTTTAGTGATATACTCCCTGGATGTCTGCAGTGATGGGGCTGGACCCGGCTAAGCTGGGAGCTTGAAGCTCAGTACACAACCCCCTATGCACGGCAGGGGAACAGTTAACTGAGCCACAACCTGCTGCCTTTCAGAGTATGCATTAGTAGGATGGTTGGGTCAGAGGCCAGAGCTGGGAATCAAACTCAGGCATGGTTATTGTGGAGAATGCAAGCATCCTAACCACTAGGCTAAAGGCCCACTCCCAAGGTGAGATTCTTTTTTTTTTCTTCAATGGATGAATACTTTTGGATGAAAAACAGCTAAAATGAATGAAAGGCCAATATTCGCTAAGCCACGAGCAGTGTGTTTCAATACAATTGTCAGAGAGGTCCCCTGCAGATGCAGAATTTTAAGTAGCAATAACTGAAAACTGCTAAGTGGGAGCGGAACAGTGTGGTGGAGGAACGAAAAGAAAATGTCAAGACTTGCAACTCCAAATTAGAGCCCTTCAGGCAGTTTTCAGACTTTCACCGGCTTTTGTTTCTGATTATATTTGCAGGGTTATGTTCCAGGACCCGTTCACTCTTAAAACATTTTAAAATGGCTACTGGGGTGACATGTAAGAGCCAAACTTTGCTCTCAACTGTAATAAGAAAGCAAGGCAGCAGGGGAAGTGAACGTCTAATGGATATTCATAACAGCCTGTTTCAATTACTGATTAGCAATAGAAAGTTTTCAAATTCACTGCTCTATTTTGTCTCCTAGCGTGAGCCGTGTCAATTCCAAATTATAAAACCATGAAAGAAATTTGCATATGCAGAAAAACTAACTGCAACGGAAAACTAAGAGGTAAATCTGTAAGAATCGGTCATTTATTGAGGCAACAACTCTTTCTGAGCACCTGCAGTGTATCAACAATCACATGAACACTAGGATTACAAAATCTGAAATAGATATGTGTAGTCCGAAACATTCAGATGATGTGTAAGGAGAGGAGGTGGGCACTACACAATAAGAGCTGTCATATCCTCCATGGATTCTGTATTCATATATATTAATTTCTTATCAGCAATATAACAATTTTCCCCAAATTTATGGGGCTTAAAAATTGCAAATGTATTTTCTGACAGTTATGGTGATCAGACATGTAAAGTGAGTTTCACGGGGTCAGCTTTGTGGAGTAGAGTGTTAGGCTGCCGACTGCAATTCTGATGCTCACACCCCCTATGGGTGCAGATTCATGTCCCTGCTAAAGGACCTGGGGAAAGTAGCAGCAGATGTGTCCTGTGGTTAGGTCCCAGGAGAGAGGTCCTGATGAAGCGTCTGGCTCTTGGCTGCCTCCTGCCCCAATGCTGGTGACTACAGACATCCGTGGAGTAAGTCAGTAGATGGCTCTCTCTTTCATAGACTTTCTGTAACTCTGAGTTGCAATGAATGAATAAATTCAAGAAAAAATAAGTCTCATTAGACCAAGATCAATGTATATGCAGGATGCTGTCAACTGGAGGGAGTCTAGGGCTGAACCACTTTCTTTGCGTTCTTGCCTAGAATTGGATCATTTTTTTAAAAATCCCATAAAGCTCAAAAGGATTTGCTAAATATTTTAAATGAACTGACTTTTAGGGCAGTTTTGGATTCAGAATACAATTGCACAGACAATACAGACATTCCTCATATTATAACCCCATCCTGAGACAGGCAGCCTGCCCTACCGCTAACATTCTCCACCAGAGAAGTTCATTCGCTGTAACCAATGAACCTACACTGACTCTGTGGCCAGAGCATACACCTCACGTGAGGGCCTGCTGCCGGTGATACATCTTGTGCAGTTGAACAAATATGTCCACTACAACATATCCATCATTTCGCCCACTGCTGTTCATGTATTCTTTGCTATACACCCACCATTGTAACAGCCTAGATGAGTTTTAGTGCCTTAAACATTCTTTGTGTTCTTTGAATTCATGGCTCCCACTCTCACAACTGCTGATCCTTTCATTGCCTTCCTGCTTTTGCTGTTTGCAGAATGCCATCAAGTTGAGAGAACAAAGTGCAAAGCCTTTTCAAGTTGCCTGTTTTTATTTAGTTATATGCATTTACATTTCCACATTTCCTCCTTTTCATAGCTCTTAGATTCCATTGTCTGGATATCCACTTACTTACTAAAAAAAATATTACATTTGCTTCAAACTTCTGGTAATTTTGAATAAAAGTTGTGCAAATATCTATTTGCAGGTTTTTATGTGGACACAAGTTTCCAACTCCCTTGAGAAAATACTGAGACAAAGCTGATAGAAAATAAGGTTAAAATAGAATCACTTTTGTAGGAAAACACCAGCCTGCTTTCCAATAGAACTATACCATTCAGTATTCCCACTAGCAATTAATGATTCTGGCTACTCCACATCCTTGTTTGCATTTAAAGTTGTTGGTGTTAAAGATTTTGGTAGTTCTAATAGATGAATACTTTTATCTCACCATCATTTTAATATAGGTCTCCAAGATGCCATAGGATGAGGGGCACATTTTCATGTTTCTTTGCCAATTGGATTAGCATCTTTGTTGAGATGTTTATTTCAATTTCTGATCCTTTTGTTAATTGACTTGATTTTATTCTTATGGCCGAATTTTAAGTTCTTGGCATATTTGTATGTTAGTCCTTTATATCTGACATGCATTTACAAATATTTATCGCCAATTTGTGCTTTGTCTTATTATTCTCTTGATTATGTCTTTCACAGAATAGAGATTCTTAATTATACTGAAGTAAAGCTAATCAAATCTTTCTTCTTGAATCATGCCTTAGATAGTGCAGCCAAAATGTGTCCATAAAAGCCAAGGCCATCTAGGTTTTCTGCTATGTTTTCTACTTGGAGTTCTGTATTTTGCATTTAAGTGTGTGACCTTTCTTGGGCTAAATGCTGTACGGGGTGTCAGGGCTGTATTAGACTCATTTTTCAAATGTGCATGTCCAGCTGTTTCAGCATCATTTATTAAAAGGCTAGCCTTTCTCCTTTATGTCATCTTCGCTCCTGTATCTAAGATCAGTTTTCTATGTTTAAGTGAGTTTGCTCCTTGACTTTCTATTCTTTTTTGAATGATCTCTCTCAGTTTTTCTCTCTTTTTTTTTTGCCAGTTTTTCCATATCATCACCACTGTTGCTTTCTAGTTTGTTTTGAAATTGGGTAGTGCTGCTCTTTTAGTTTGCTCTAATCTTTAAATGTCATGCAGGGTATCCTGGGTCTTTCTATTTTCCACTTAAAAGGTTTACAATAAATTGGTTGGTATCCTGAAGATAAGTTGCTGGGGTGGTTGGAAATGACATTTTGGCAATATAGTCTTCTTGCCAATGAACATGGACTATCTTTACTTATCTAGTTCTTTGCTTCCCACTGTCAGAGTTATGTCATTTTCCTCACAGAGATCTTATGTGTATTTTCTTAGGTTCGTTCCTAAGTATATTTGGAATAATAGAAATTATTCTATACATTCAGTTCCAAATTCCCATTGATTCTTACTGAAACACAGAAAACTGACGTGATTTTTTATACCTGTCTTTATTTCCTTCCACGCCATAAGATCTAAATCCCGGGAGGGTTTTTTCTTTTAAAATTTATTTGCGAGTTTTTTTTTTCTCCTTGCATTACCTGACCTTGAACCTTCTTGCAGTATCATCTCTCATCTTATAAGGATCTTGTGAGTGTTGGATGTATCAAGCTAATCCAAATACACCCTTATTCCAAATAAATTTTTAAAGTTAGCATCTGCCACTTGATGTGATGAATACACAGGTTTCGGAGACTGGGATGTAGAAGAAAGAAGGATTTATACTGCACACCATAGTCCCTTAACGAGATAGTATGCAGAAGGTGTTTTCAGAACAGCTCTTCCCATAATCCCCGGCACATCCGTTCAGACCTCCACATCTGTGTTTTAGGTCCCAATTATGATATCTAAAATTGAAAGGTGAGGCAGCTAATGATAAATAATCTTTAATAAAGAAAAGTCTTTGCTTTATGTATTTTAGTCTACTTTTTAAAATCTTTGCATCATACATACATGCATTATTCTGGCTGTAGTGAAAACACTTATTATTATCTTTTCATTTCTGTACTGATATTATCTCCCAGGATTACTTGATTTCACAAATTATTTGTTTCAGTATTAGAAAATTTGAATCATTAAGATCCTGTTTTGGACCCTCAGGTCTTATATTTGAGGGCCTCATTTGAGTACTGGCTTCGCTCCTAATTTAACTTCCTACTAATCCACGCATTGTTGGCAGTTTTAGGCTTCTGACTTCTGGTCCAGCCCTGGTTGTTGTGTGCATGTGGGGGTTGAACCAGAGTATGAAGTCTCTCTTTTCCTTCTGTATGACTAACTTCCAAACACATAGATTTTCGTGATGGGCAGACAGCCAGCCAGAAGGAAACAGAGAGAGACAGATCACAATGTCTCCCATCCATTAGTTTGTCTCCCAGGTGTTTGCAACAGACAGTACTGGACCAGGCAGAAGCCAATCCCAGGGCTCCGTTCTGTGTAGCAGGGATGCAGGTAGTTGAGATGTTGCCTGATGCCTGTATTTTATCCACATGGGTACCAGGAACCCAAGCTCTTGAAACATCCACCTTCTACTGTTTTCAGAGGTGCATCATCCGGGAGCAGTTGAGACTTGAGTCAGCACTCATATTAGAACGGACAGACATTGCAGCGTCAGTTTAACCCACTATCCCACAGAACCATCCTTAGGTGTGCCTTAGAAACTAATGTAAAAATAGAGAAGCGAAGTTTATAAAATATTTGTACAAACAATTTTTTGTACTTCCTGTCCTACTGCAAACCTTAATCTTGTATATTCAATTCCAGCGTTTGAATGACTAAACCGAAACTTGTGTGTGTGTCTGCGGGGGCGGTATTTATTTGCTGCACCGAATGTAAGCCATTGAAGGCTCTTTATAGTTTATTGTGAGCTTCTCAAGAGAAAGAATGAATTTTAATGATTATTCTTCTCATCCTCTGTACACAGTATGATATTTCTTTATTACTCTAAACTTCTCACCAGCAGGAGTCAAGTTCTCTGTCATTGTTCCTCTCGCAGAGTACGCAGCACAACACCGGGCATGTGCCGTGTTCTCAGAGCACCTGACAGACTGTACGATCTGAAATACAGTCTCACTTCCTGAACCGCTGTGTACCTAGAAACGCAATGTCAAAATGTAAAGTTTTGGCATCAGCAATTAAGAAGTCCAATAGCAGAGAATTCTCTGCTATTAGGAAGCAGAAAAAGAAGACTAAACCAGCCTTCTTGCTCCAGCAGACCTTGGGAATACTAATCCCTGTTGATGCATCCTCCTATGCTCCCTGCAGAGGACGGGTGATGGGTGGATAGCAGAGTTAGACGATCTCCTTGAGGCGTCACAGGCCTCTCTTCTTTGTAACTCACAGGACTTTATATTTTTTTTAATCAGGCTGGTGAATAATAACTTCCAGTTCTTACATACTAAGTATCAAAAGTTGCTGGCCATCACTACCCCCCATTATCCTGTCTTCCCCTCTCAGGATTCCCATGCATCAAGAAGTTGCTTTTCGTATTGACCACATTGTCTCACCACGGCACCTGTGCCTTCTGTCCCTGGATTCATTTCTTGCTACCACATTCTAATGCTGAACTGCTAAATGGCTTCACTCACCTTTTTCGTTGTCTGCCAGGGGCCATTTTATGTTCAGTCCTTCCTTCCTCTTCTCTCAGTTGTAAGCAGCTTGCATAGTGCCCAGTGCATCCTGCTTAACTATGCTTCAAGAAATAGTGCTTGGAATACAAACATTCAGTTCCTGGCTAAGATTTAAGCCTACACCAGCTTTCCTGTGCCTTTCTTCCTCTCTCCCTATCTGAGAGTAGAGCACAAAAAATATCTGAAAATTAAACTTTATGGGTGAAAAGTGTGATCACTTTGAGTGTAACTGACCACATGTATATTTATTTCACTTTCACGGCATGCATTTCAAAATTCCTGGCAGTATTCCTGGCAGCAGCAACTCTGAAGATATAGAATTTTTTCTTTTTTTCTTCAAGATGTTCTTTCTTCATTAAGTTTCAAATACAACAAGCAGAAAATATTCAACATAATCTTCTCAAAAACTATTGAACATGCTTACTGAGTTGTAACTCTTACAACACACAAGTGACACACTTAAAGTATAAAATTCAATAGCTTTTTTTTAAGATTTATTTTTTTTTTATTACAAAGTCACATATACAAAGACGAGAGACAAAGAGCAAGATCTTCTGTCTGATGATTCACTCTCCAAGTGTTCACAATGGCCAGTGCTGTGCCAATCCGAAGCCAGGATCCAGGAGCCTCCTCCAGGTCTCCCACGCAAGTGCAGGGTCCCAAGGCTTTCAGCCATCCTAGATTTCTTTCCCAGGCCACAAGCAGGGAGCTGGATGGGAAGCGGGACTGCCGAGATTAGAACCAGTGCCCATATTGGATCCTGGACATGTTCAAAGCGAGGACTTTAGCCACTAGGCCATGGTGCTGGACCCAAAACTCAATAGCTTTTAACATATTCATAGAGGCATATAGCACCTTGTTTTAATCTGGGAACATTTGAATCACCACAAATATGATATCCTATAATCATTAGTATTCATTTACCATTTGCCCTCAAAATTTCCGATTCTAGACAATCATAAATTTACTACTCTGTGCAAATCTGCCCATTCAGGACATTTTATATATCTGGGATCATATAACATTTAACATTTTAGTAATAAATTCTGAAGAATCAAGGTGTAATCCATTTTGGATTCCTTTTGTACTTTATCAAGTGAAAATGCGCATTTCCTGTACTGTTTTATGGGAAGGCTATAGCAAACACTGACTTGTTTTTGTAAGTTTTGTGAGAAAACTCACTTGACCCCAAGTGTAAAGGATTCTTTCTGAATTCTTATAATGAAGTCCACTATATAGGTTCTGAAGGTTATTATTGTCAGTTTCACAATTTGTTGGTTTTTATATCTTTGTAACAAATTTTAAAACTAGGAAATGTGAGTTCTCTGTTCTCAAAGTGAGTTTTAGGTAGTAGATGTCCAGTATTATACTAGAACGTTCTTCAAATATGTTAAATTCACTTCATATGTAGTGGCTATCAGTTTAAAATATATCATCCCAAGAAAGGGCCTTGATAGTCCCTAGCTATTATTTGAAGACTGTAATTGTCGGATACTTGCCATTAAATGCAACACAGTCCTGGTAGGACTTATATGGTTTTCAAGGAGTTAGGATTGAATTGTTAGGCAAGTGATCCTGATATTTATAATCAGTTTCATATCATAATTTTCATCACTAAACTTTTATTTTATCAAATAAGAAATTGTTCCTTCTATGCACAGTATGACTTCTCAGCATGTAGGTTCTGAAAAAAGATTATACAATTTCTTACTCCAATTTAGTATTTTTTTCTGCATTTAATTAGTCAGTGACTTCATAAACTTCATAAAGAGATTTTGCACTATCTGACTCTTCACTATAATTCTTGCATTGACTAACTGAAAAACATCAGATTTCAAAAGTGTAGTTCTTTGTTTTAAAATGGTTTCTGGAAGAAACATAAGTACAGTTTATAACTGGAAAAATTAAGGACATCCTTACTCATATAACAAAAATACTTTAGGTTCCTTTGATTAGCATGATTGTCATCTCCACACACAGAGGGTTCATACATGGATTCAGCTAATTCCACAGAGAAAGCATCCCATAACACTAGGTATGTATTGAGCACGTACAGATTATTTTATTCCACTATTCCCTAGGCAAAAGTATTGCAGCCATTTACATAGTATTTGCATAGTATTATGTACTATAAATAATTCAGAGATCATTTAAATCAGAGAAAAACGGGCTTAGGTTCTTTGCAAGTACTATATCATCTTATACCACCAATATTGGCATCACGTGTGGTCCTGGAAACAACCCCCCATAGGCCAAGCATCAAATCAAAGTTGTAAGGTTGCTGATAGGGCTAAAAATAATAACTTGCTTTTGACTATGTAAATAGGTCATTAACATTTTTCATTCTGGACATTTCACAAGAACTGAAAGTAGAACATGCTGTGCTATAGTTTTTGCTGGTTCAAATAATGGGAGACAAAATTCTAAGGAATGCCTCTACATAAAATAAATTTAAAAATTATTTTTAAATAACCTGTTCTTATCCACAGCATCAGCATGAAAGATGGGATTGAGATCCACAGGCAAGAAAATATAGTATTTAGCTAAGGGCAAAATCAAAGCACAAACTTGGGTTTTACCCATTTTCTTCCTTTATATTTTCTTTTTCTTTCTATTTTAGCACAGGGCAGGAGGCAAGAGACGTGGCTTTCATGATAAAATGTGAATATCTTAGAAAGAAGCTCAAAGTCCATATATTAATTGCCTTAGTATCTTGCTGTTATTGGATCTGATGTATTATTTCTATTAAACAGCTACTTGTGTATTCTTTCAACAATAAATTACACATATAAAACAACTATTATATTTTGAATACAAACAATAGCATCTGATGGTATTCTCCTCACATAGCTGTTGCTTATAATTTGGTAGACCTCTTATGACATTCTGTGTCATTCTTTTCTTCAGATCTGCTTTCCAGGTCTTTGGTGCTATTGAAGAAATGCTAGTAAGTTTGTGTTTAGAAAAACACAGCACGCTAACCTAATGGATTCTGTTACTCTTTATGTTTTTTGCAGCTCCTTCTCGCGATTTTTTAGTTGTGTTATGTTAAATATTATTTTATCTTCTCCCCTGAATTTATATTCTGTGTTTTATTCTCATAGACAACATTTCTAGGAAAGTGCTAAATTGCAGTGGTGATAAAAATATCTTTGTTGAGATCTGACTTTGGTGAGGTGCTTCTGCTTTACATTGAAGTATGAACCTGACCCTGGGAATTCTCTCAACAAACCTTGTTCTGCCTCGTCCATCTTACCTTATAGTGTCTTTGTGTGTGTATGTGTATGGGGAGAGACTTAGGTTAGTGAGTTTATGTTTATGTGGCAACATTCAGTATACATTTACTTCAGTGCATTGTAAATGCTTAAAAACGAAATTCAACGTTGAATTTTGTTACATACCTTTTCACCATATAGAAATAGTTTTCTTCAAATATAGCCTTTTACTGAATTATATAAAATGTATTTTATAACAGTGAACTTCTTTTTCATTATATATATAGTGAACAATACTATATATATCCATATATGATGTCTATATATTGTATGTATTTCATTATACATATAATGAATAATATATATTCTTGGTCCTAGGATAGTTTTAATCTTTTTATAGTGTGCAACAAACCGCACATACATAAAATGTACAATTGATGAATACTTAAAGATATGTACACTTGGAAATACCGTAATCACAAATGAGATTTAAACTACTTAAACCACTCTCAACCGTTTTCTCAATCATCTTCACTATTACTCCCTCCACCCGTGCTCCCAGTCAACTAATAATTTGTTTTCTATTGTTATGTATTCTATTTCATTTTGGAATCATGTATTTTATATAAACAGAATCCTACGGTGTTTACCCTTCTGTGTCTGTTGCTTTCATTAGACATAATGCCTTTGGGATTAATTAGTTTTGTCACAGACACAAGTAGTTTATTTTTGCTCTCATGCATCTCCTTAAGCTCTTTATTTGCAATAGCTGTTTTCACCTATACTGCGCTACGTAGGGCTTTAAATTTTGTCACTCATTGGTTTTTCCCTTCTATTTCTCTGTTGAACTCTTCTAGCAAATCTTATTCAATCTCGTTGTTCTGCCCCACTCTTTAGGTCTTGAACTTTTGTATTTCTGTTAAAAATTTATATTTCTATTGTTATATGAATTCATTCAGCTATAGTAATAAAACATTAAATCAAATTAAAATGGCTGGATGCTATTAATTTCTACTTTTAATTACTCAGGAGAAACATTTTCTGGTGAATGTCTCACTATTTCTCTTTGTGCCTCTGGTTTCTTTCCTCTATAGAAAATATTGTATTATATACAGTGGATATATGTACATATTTGTGTATGTGCATATGCACATACTTTGAATTGAACTATCCATTTTAAATGAATTAATTTGCCATGTGTGAAGGAGTTTTAGAGTTTCATTTAGGTAGAGGTTCTTTGGATGCAATGTTGTCTGTGTATTAATACTCTGAAACTTTCCCAGCCAACCAAGATCGGTAACTGCACATATTTCATATCACTAACTGATTATATTAATTCTCATTACTAGTTAACTATAAAGGAGGAATATATTAAAATCCACGAAATAATTTTTGAGAGTATGAACCCTGTCTGGGTTCAGATTCCTAAACAGATTCAAAGAAATGCAGAGTATCATTCTGAACACACTTTTGCCTTGATTCAAAGCAAGTAATCACTGATTTAAATGTTTTTCTTGTTTGCTTAATATGCTTGCAGACCCACTCTTTTAGCATCTTTTTGTTTGATGTTCATTCTTTGCTACTTTGAGCAGGTACATATATATTTCCTAAATTTCTTAATGAATTTCTAAATTTTTATTCCATTGCCTTTATTTCTTGGGGAGATGGTTAAAGTAAGTATAATGATAACAATACTGTACCAATTTAATTCATTGAGTTTACACTTGTTTTAAACTTGTAGAAATGTAATAAAATCCGATGGAACTGGTGCGGTATTCTAATGGCTTACATCCTCGCCTAACACCCTCCAGGATCCCATAGGAATGCTGGTTCATATCCTAGTTGATCAACTTCCCATCCAGCTTCCTGGTTGTGGCCTTGGAAAGCAGTCAAGGATGGCCCAAAGCCTTTGGATCCTGTGCCCACATGGGAGACCTAGAAGAAGCTATTGTGTCCTGGCTTTGGATTGGTTCAGTTCTGGGCATTGGGGCCGTTTAGGGAATGAACCAGTGGACAGAAGATCTTTCTGTCTCTTATTTCTGTAAATTTGACATTCCAATAACAAATTGAAAATCTTTAAAAATTAATCCAGTGCTGCAGGTTAACAAGGAAAATTAACAATAGTGACTACAAAGAAAGAATTTAAATAAGTTTACTATAAACACTTAGACATCTTAATACTTCGCTGTTGGTAACTGTGGGTTTATTGCAATGTCTGAATATATCATGACAGCAAATGAATCTCTGAGGAAAAGAAATATCACAACTGAAGGAAAATTAAAAGTGCAATTCACTGATCAATTTTTAAATCTCCTTTATAGCATCATTGCCAACCGATTATCCAGTTCCCTCCTGGCAAAGTCTATTCCTATGTAAGGAATATTTATACTTATAAAGAGAATAAACTGCATATTTAGACAACTGTTCTGTAATGCTTTCATTAGCCACTCTTACTTAAAGCTTCTCAGTTTTTCTCCAGGATCCTTGCTTTCTCTCTCACTCACTTAGGAAATGATATTTATCTCAGAGTGGAATCCCTGGTTAACAGCAGCAGCAGCAGCAACAGCAGCAGCTGGCCTGAGATGTGTTGGCGAACCTGACTTAGTGGGCGATTATGAGAGAAGCAAGGGAGTATGTGTTGCAGTTGCAGTCAGCGGATCCAGTTAAGTACCTCCTTGTCATATTTGTATTTTCAGTAACATCTCTGTAGTCTTCAGCTCTTGTACGTTCTTTCACTTAGGAAGGTAAAATAAAGTGCCGTTGATTGTATGTTCTTCCCTCTGTAGAGTGTGATATTGGAGAATTAGTACATTGACTTCAGATTGTTTCTTGTCTCTTTGACTTTGCATACATGGCCCAAAAAAATAGAACCCGGGTCAAATACTGAATTATACACAGTTATACCTACGTGGTTTTTCCATGAGTAAATGAGGATATGAAAGACTTACTTGTTGGTATTTTTTTTTCTTTTTTCTCAACAGTTTCACATATGAATAAAAGACATAGCCAAACATTCAGCATCTTCAAAAGTAATCCTTCTGAGATGGATGTTTAGTGCAGAAATTAGTATTCTACATGGACCATCCAAGAAGCAATGCCAGGGCTTGAGGGTAGGCTGTTTCTAATTCTAATTTCCTGCTAACAGGCAGCTTGTTAGACAACAGGTGGATGACCCAGGCACTTGGGTCCCTGTCATCTTGTGGCAACCTGAACCTCGTTGTAGTCTCCTCGCTTCATACTGGCCTAAACCTGACAATTGCAATCCTTTCTACTGAATCAGTGCACGGGAAGCCTCTATTTATTCATGCTGTCCCTATTTCTCCACATCTCTGCCTTTCAAATAAATTAAGTAATCATTTTCGTACAAAGACAAGTTTCCTTATACACATCGTTACCTGCAACCTTGAAAATTTCTCAGTTTTTAAAACAACTAGCTTCTTCGAATTGGAATCTAGGGCTCAACACCCAAAATATGAATGTATAAATATCTCTTTATTTTTCAGGGAATGAATTAGTCTGACCACAGTCAAGAAAACTGTCAGACAGTGTTACTAAAAAGAGTGATTTGGGGACCAGTGCTGTGGCATAGCTTCCAATCTGGGTGTTGGCTTGCGTCCCAGCTACTCCATTTCTTTCTTTTTAAAGAGTTATTTACTTTTATTGGAAAGGCAGATATACAGACAGGATGAGAGACAGAGAGCAAGATCTTCCATCCAATGATTCACTCCCCAAGTGAGCACAACGGTCCGTACGGCGCCAATCCGAAGCCAGGAGCCAGGAGCTCTTCCAGGTCTCCCAAGCAGGTGCAGGGTTCCAAGGCTTTGGGTCATCCTTTACTGCTTTTCCAGGCCACAAGCAGGAAGCTGGATGGGAAGCGGGGCCACTGAGATTAGAACCTGTGCACATATGGGATCCTGGCGTGCTCAAGGTGAGGACTTTTACCACTAGGCTATCGCGTCAGGCCCATGGCTACTCTGTTTCTGATCCCAAGGCTTTGGGCCATCCTCATTTGCTTTCTCAAGCCACAGTCAGGGAGCTAGATAGGAAGTAAGCAGCTGGCACAAGAACTGGCACCCCTATGGGATCCTGGTAGTTACAAAGCAAGGATTTAACCGCTAGACCATCACGCACTGCCCAATTCCCTGAAACTTTTACATTGCATCACACAATTGTGATGCAATTGTTGTTTAGGAAGCCAGAATCTGTACCATGTGATGTGGCAAAAGTAGTCCAGAATAACCAGGGCCTCGGGAGTGACAGAACCTGCCATGCAGCAGGTGCCAAACGCTGAGGGTCTCCCAACACATGAAGTCAAGAAACTGAGAAATTCCATAAAACGTCCTGCCATCAAAGGCCCCCCGATTCACATTTGTTGCTAAAGAACTGTCTTCATAGATGTGGGCAATGTTGGATGAACTTCACCTTGTCATTTTTTCTAAATATGCACAAACTTTAGCGATATTGTAATCGTGTTGCAGTATTTTACAAAGTAATACAGTATCTTATTAGTAAGATATCTTATTCTGACAAGTTAATCTTGATATTTCCTTTGGATCTTGAAGAGATTATGTTAGGGATAAAGCTATAACTATGAGATTGGGTCTCGGATGGAAAGGTTGAGCTGATATAAATTGGATTCCATTGTTATGTAGACACTAGTTAAAACCATTAATCTACATAAATATATCACACATCTCTAGTACTATGTAATTTATCAGTTATGCTATTTATTTTTTTTCACATTCGACCTAAGAAAAGGAATATGTTTTGTTTATCAACATGTTCCAGGAATTTACAATACTTAGTCGAAATCTTGCTAAAATATATCATTTTAATTTTTTATTTGCATAAAGAAAGCACATTCCATGTGTTTCATATAGTTTTTTAAAGATTTATTTATTTATTTCTATTGGAAAGACAGATATATAAAGAGGAGCAGAGACGGAGAGGAAGATCTTCCATATGATGGTTCACTGCCCAAGTGGCTGCAACAGTCGAAGCTGAACTGATGCGAAGCTGGGATCCAGAGCTTCTTACAGGTCTCCCAAGTGTGTGCAGGGTCCCAAGACTTTGGGCCATCTTCGACTACATTCCCCAGGTTACAAGCAGGGAGCTGGTTGGGAAGCAGCATCTCTGGGTTTAGAACTGACGCCCATATGGGATCCCAGCGTGTTCAAGGTGAGGACTTTGGCTGCTAGGCTTTTGCACCAGGCCCTCATATACAGCTATAAGAGCACAACAATACTTCCCATTCTATCCTGCCTCCTTCCCATCCTCTATCTTCTTATTTTCTTCTAATTTTTATGATGACATAGTTTCAATATACTTTCTAATCACAAACTTAACATGCTGCTAAATAAAGAATTTAAAGATATTTCTGAATCTTGTTAACTAAGAAAAGTTTGCAATTTCAGACCTCAGGAAGTTTAAGGGAATGTTAGAGGTCTGAGAAGACAGAAATTATGAAATACTGTTACATGCAGTTGAGGAGCCAGTGGATTTGAACGGGCATGAAACTGCTGTGCAAGGTCAACAGCTAAGATTCGTGGCGAGATGATCTTTTCTGTAGTTATATTCGGATGCATCTTCAGAGGAGCAGGATCTACTACAGTTGATTCTAACTAAGGGAGGAGCTTTACTGACTAAACCCAAGGAAAGCAACAGGAAAGATAACAAATTGTGTTAGTGTGGGTTTAGGGGTATTAGTACTGTTTGTGAGGCAGAAAAGAAGAAATACTTGTTCTGAGCATGAATGTTGAAACTGAAAACTCCGTGTGATGCATTTATTGACGTATTAAAGGTAAGGTGGAAGACGAGATATTGGAAAGTGGAGTGAGTGAATGCAGTGCCATAGCTAGCCAGTGCTCAGAAACTGGATGCTGCACAGTTGCTGCCAGCAGGAATGTCCTGATGTCCCTTGATATTCCATAAAATTGCGTTATTCCGACTGCTGATCAAATATGGGCACTTTTGCTTATAAGCCAGATTGTCCCCAAAGAACATAGTAGTTATGAAACAGAATGCCAATGAATTCTATCTTCACTGAATCCCAAGATAAAAATCTCCTTTAGATTCCAGAAGGGAGAAAATTAAACTCCTTGTTCTATTGTAGTTAGAGTTTATATCTAATTAAATTAAAGAACAGATTGAATTGCTTAGCATATTTCAGTATTCATATGGCATTGAAAATGCTTTGGTTGGCAGCTGTGTAAATCAGCAGGAAAGCAGGGGAAGGCAGTGATTAGATGAATATTTAGAAGTGGAAATTACAGGCGGTGCTATTTTTAAAACACTCCCTTGTTCCTTACAAGCAATACCAGTAATTAAGATATAATTTTAATAAGTTATTAATACATCAAAACATCATGATTTTAATACCTATGTATTTAAGTTTTTAATCATAACCTTTCCTCTTTAAGAAGCTAAGCATAGAGGGGTGTGCATTTGTTACAGCAGTCAAGACACCCACTTCTCATACTAGGAAGCCTGAGTTCAAGTCCCAGTTCCGCTCCCCGTTTTCATTTCCTGCTAATGCACACCCTAAGAGGCAACCAGGGAGAGTTCACTGTGGCAGCTGCCTGCCACGCACGTGAGGAGTCTGGCCTCATCTTGCCAAGCGTGGGCATTGGGGAGTAAGCCAGTGGGTAGCAGATCTCTGTCTCTGTCAAATAAACAAGTTAGAAACACGTTTTAAAAGCAAATTAAATCTTCCAAAAATATAAACAGCCATTCTTGTTATCAATAGTCCCGTAAAACATCCAAGTGTTTCCTTCAGATATATATTAAAAAAGACTTTGACATTAGACATCACAGATGATAAACAGATGTATAGATACACAATTGCTAGGAATCTTAAGTGCATTGAATCTTCCATTTTGAACCACTTACAGTTTTCTTGTGCGAATTTTCATCCATGCTCAGAAGCACAAAGAATTGTATGATAAACTCCCTATGAAATTTTAGAATGATGATAATTTCCCCAATATCAAATATCTGATAATTTCTTTCCTGCGTATTTCACAATTACAGAACTTAGGATTCCAGCATTATTAAAATTTTTAAGGGTATTTTAAAACTTGACCTTGTTGTGTACAAAACTTTATTCATGCTTCTTAATGCATGCCTATCCAGAAAAAGTACAGTAAAAGAAAAAGATTCCCACTGCCTTCAAAAAAATAAAAAAGAAATTTTAAGACAAAAATAACTTGAATTAAGCAAACAATATGTTATTTTTCATTGTATTGTTAAAAAAATATAACTGTCAGTGGCATGCTGTTGTCATAGGTGTCACAGAATAACTGTTCAACAGCATCGGTGATAATATTTTGCAAACCTCTACTATGGTATTACAGTCAGGATATTGACACTGACAGAGCCAAGATTCCAGATCATTTTTCACATCACAATTCTATAGCTCCTTAGGTAGACACATTCTCTCCCCTCCTCTGCACCCTGTCCTTAATTCATGTGATAGGGCTCTGGTCAAGTGGCCTGAGGCTTCGCTCAGTGCCATTGGTGCCTGGGCTACCCAGGGGGTTGAAGCCTGAGGGGTGAACACAAGGACCTGAAACACCTAGAGGAATAGCAGAGCTGGGTGATTGTGCTGCGTTGGGTAACAGCTCCAAGCACTGTGAACTGGAATGGGGGCAGACTGGGCAGGCCAGGCTGTAGCACCCGCTAGCATATGCAGAGGTAAGACAAGCCATGCCAGACTGGGCCACAGCAACCACTAGCACACGCAAGACCAGGACAGGGGGATGAGTGGTAGGGGAGTAGTGAGAACTTCGTGTAAGGCCACCAGTCATGCTGGTAAGCATGAGAGCTGAAACTGGGGGCAAACCAGGCTAGGTAGGGCTACAACACCTGTTGGCCTATGCGTGAACTGTGTTAGGGAGACAGGCTGGGATAACCGAATGCATCCACAGGTACAGGCATGATCCAGAATAAGGGCAGGTGGGTTGGGGTTTACCATAGCAACGCTCGCAAGTGCTAGGACTAGGGGCACATTCTGTCAAGCTAGACTGCAAAACCACCTGAAGTGTTTGAGATCTAGGTCAGGGAGTGGATCCAGTGAGGAGGTTGTGGGCTCCTCTCTGATTGGCTGCAACTCCCACTAGCGAGCATAAGAACCAGGAGTGGGGACAGGCCTGGCTGGACAGGCAATGGCACCCGCTGGCATGAGTATGTGATGGAGGGTGGGTGGAGTTGGTTAGGTTGAGTAGATTTCAATTATCACGTGATGTATACAAGATCTCAATGGGATGTGGGGCAGACTGGACCAGTCCACTGCACATGCTGGCAGGCACAGGAACCAGAACTGCGGAGCTAGTCTGTTCTGGGTTATTTGTGGTCACTCTGACTGGGCTTCAGCTACCCTGTGGTATAAAAAAAACATGTGGTAATATAAAATATGTTTCATAATTTCAATTTTTTTTTAAATTGGCATACCTGTAAAATGTCCCATAACATGTAAAAAGTGCATATTCCACTGTCTGCTGGAGAGTTCCGAATGACAGTTGATTGATTGGTTGGTAGTATTGTTGAGTTCTCCCATAACTTGAGACTTTTTGTTCAATTATTTTTGAGGAGGCACTTTCAATCTTTACCCATTATTGTGGATTTGTCCATTTCCTCATTAATTGCTG
Source organism: Ochotona curzoniae (assembly GCF_017591425.1). Taxonomy (NCBI): domain Eukaryota; kingdom Metazoa; phylum Chordata; class Mammalia; order Lagomorpha; family Ochotonidae; genus Ochotona; species Ochotona curzoniae. The sequence goes on along the minus strand of NW_024466502.1, from coordinate 49,771,451 downwards.
CTTTCAATTTTTTAAAATAGTTTTATTTGAAAGGCAGAATTGTTTTAACAGAGAGGAGACAGAAAGAGACATTTTCCATCTTCTGGTTCACAGTTCACTCCCAAAGTGGTTAACTGCCAGAGTTGAGCTTATCCAAAGTCAAGAGGCAGAAGCTGTTCCCTGCATCCCACATTGGCGCAGGGGCCCAAGACCTTGGTCAATCCTTAGTTGCCTTCCCAAGCCATAATCAAGGAGCTGGAGTGGAAAGTGGAGCAGCTGGGACTCGAACCTGAGCCCATTTGTGATGCTGGCAGCTGAGGGCGGAGAATAAGCTTGCTGTATCACTGTATTGGCCCCATTTTGTTCCATGAGATCTGTATGTCAATTCTGAAGAAGTCTTATACAGTTTTAGAAAAAATTCAGAGATAAATCATGTTTTAAAATATTTAAATCATAAAATACCATTAAAGAAAAAACCGATACTAAGTTGCTGATTATTATGAAATACCATGTAGAAATATTTTTAAAAATTGTTTGGAAAAGAGAACAGAGATTTCTGTGCCAGCATCCCATATGGATACTGGTGCATTTTCCAGCTACTCCACTTGTGATCCAGCTTCATGCTAAAGGTCTAGGACAATGGCAGAAGATGGCTGGAGTGTTCGGGCCCATATTGCACATGTGAGAGACCCGGATGAATCTCTTGGCTTCCAGATTCAACCTGGTCTACCTTCTTCAGCCCTTGGGGTCATCTATGGAGTGAGGCAGTGGCTGGATGATATCTTCATCTCTCCTCTCTCTGTAACTCTTTTAAATATATAAATGGATATTTTTAAAAATAAATAAGATGAAACAGTATCATACTTCTAGAATGAGGTTTGACAAAAGCTAACATGAAGAGGTCAGCAAGCCAGACAGTGTCTGATGGATTTTCTTTTTATGGGGCTTTTACAAAAAAATAATAAAGGGCGATATTTAAAAATTTTGTAGCCCAAGCATTGGTTGCAGTGACCATGCCAACTGTGGCCCACAGGAGACACAGTGTGTGTAAGAGCAGGTATTTTTTGTTTCTACCAAGACACCAGTTATTTCCACTTGTACAATTGAATTTACTCATTTCCTTCCAGTCCTTGACATTTTAATGAAATGTTGACCCAAAAAACAATAAATATTAGTAGGATCTTGCTTCCAACCAGTTGTTAAATTTTGCAGTCCGGGTGGAATTCCTGAACCCAGCTTTGCCTTAGTCTTTTCTTCCTGAATCAAAAAAGAAAAACAGATCTGAAGTAGAATTTTAGCCTTCTCTTTTAAATCAAAGAAGGAAAAAATGTCTAAAGTAAGATTTTCTTTTCTTCTTTCTTTTTTTTTATTTTTTTTTTTCCTTTGTTCTGTTCTTGTCTGGTTTGGTTAAAAAATAGCTCTGTCAATAGAAAGCCAGCATGAAGGAACCTGGCGTGGCTGCTTCACACTCCCACATTGGCCTTGGCTGATCCTGAGGGACGTTGCAACAGCTAAAGCTCTTCTGCAGTGACACCTCCTCACTGCACGCGTATTGCCTGTGAGATCACATCTCAACACTGCCTTCTTACTTCTATTTATTTTCTCATCCAGCACACCATCCAGCACACCCTTGCCTTCACCTATCACATCTACATGAATGAGTCACAGCTTGTCATTTTCTTCTGCTTGGTCCATAGAGGCACCTTAGGAATTCTTTCTTTCCACACCTGTGCTTTTCATAGAATATAAATGGATTCCAGCATTTATAAATAACCCAATCAGCACTGAATATGGCCTTCAATTACAGACAAGTTGTTGTTCACAAGGTGTTCCTACTGAGCCCTCATGCTGTTGGCATTAGCAAATCTTTTTTTCTTTTAGCTTGCTCAATATATGTTCTTTATTCTAGTTACTTTGAAGGTTTAAGGAGAAAACATTCTGCCTGTTAACCCTTGCAAAGAAGTGTTAGATGACAGCATCTTGCCTTGTTAATGGGTAAAACTTGATAAACTGTGGTCACGGTGGGGAGTAATTCTTAGTCACAGTCATTTGCATAAGAGCACTCTATGTATGCTTTGCATATACTCTATTAAAATTACTCTGACATAGATCAAGATTTAATTGTACTGTTTAAAGTGTTGCCACTCTGCCTACTTTAGCTTAATTGGAAAATCACATGAAAGATGGAATAGTTTAGGAATTGATATGGTGGAAAAAAGTGAGAACATGTTTAAACAGATGGAGAATCATTAGCCAGGGTGAAGCAGAGAGATCACATTCCATGAAATAGGAGGTAGGAGAGGACAGGCTGATAGCAGAGGGGCACCTGGAGACTGACAGACATGGAAAAGCAGTGGAAACAACCGTGTGGTGTTGCAGGAACCAGGTAACCCAGCAATAGTCAGAGAGTCACAAACTGAGCTCCACCAATGGCCGGAGTTCCATCAGCAGCTGGGTGGGAAAGGGAGCTCATTGAAAGCTCAGGAGATAAACCCAGAGAAAGAACTGCCCAGCTGCTTATTTGTTTGATTTGACCAGCAGCAGAGTCAGAGCAGCAGTTCCCACAAAGGTGATGCAGGAACAGGGTTGATTTCATAGCCCAGATCCCCACTGAACCATATCAGGTGCCATTTTGTACAGTATGGCAAAGGTTATGTGCATGTGCTGAGCTGGGAGCAAACTCATCTCAGCTCAGTACATTGGCTTGGTCCCACAGGGAAAAGAATACAGACTTTGGCATCCTATGGATCAAAATAGGTTCAGAGGCCTGCAGATATAATAACCAGCAGGATCTGTCAAGGTCAGCATCACCAATAAACTAGTTATTTAGGACACTTGGTGACTCCCTAGTCCTTGAAACTATTTGAACTGGAAGTGGGTGACAGCTTGTACGGACAGTGGTGTAGCCACAGCATGGGATCACAGGAGGTGAACAGTGGTGAGCAAGAAGCTGGGGCTATGGCGACCATGGTAGAAACCCAACACAGGAATCCAAACCTGGTACTGGCTGGAAGGAGTGGCACAAATGACTACAAAGAACTAGGTATCAATATAATAAGTAAAATTGATCTGTAGTGTCATTGTTTAGAGACCTGCCCTAAGGAGAAGAATCTGCTTACCAAAAGTGAATGACCTGGAGCAAAAGAAGAGACAGAGAGGCACAATGAATATTACTGCAGACTCCCCTGCAAAGGAGCAAAAACCTTTGCCAAACTCAGAGCCAACTGAGGAAGACATCAAGAAAAAGGGGGATACAGAATTCAGAAAACTCATTACAAAGCTTCTTATCAACAATGGGAAACATATACAGAAATTTAAGGAATTTAAAGAGTATGTCACACAGGAAATAGCAACATTGAAGCAAAATCAAACTGAATTATTGAAAATGAAGGATAAAATAGAGCAAATTAAAATATCAATGGAAAGTCTCAAAAATAGAATGAATTAGGCAGAAAAAAGAATCTCACAACTGGAAGATATTTTTTTGCACAATGGAAAACAATAGAAAAGCTGGAAGTAGAACTGGGCAAAGTAAAAAATACATATATATTTAAGAATTAAGAGACACTATTAAAAAGTCAAATATAAAAGTTATGGGAGTTCCAGAAGGCACAGAAAGAGAAGCTGGGTTTAAAGTCTGATTCAATGAAATAATAAAGGAAAACTTCCCTAATCTGGAGAAAGAGTTGGGAAACAAAATACAGGAAGGGCACAGAACTCCCAACATATTGAACCAAAGCAGTCTTCATCACGACACATGATAATCGAACTCTCTTCAGTTGAACATAAGGAAAACAGCCTTAAATACATACATGAAAAAAATAGTTGAACTATAGAGAAATGGCAATCAGACTCAAAGCTCAAAACTCTACAGGCCAGAAGACAATGACGGTATGATATATTCCACATTCTAAAAGCAAAAAATTGTCTGCCCAGAATCATGTACCCAGTAAAGCTTTACTTTGTCTTTGTAAATGAAATAGAATTCTTCCACAGTAAAAAAAAAAAAAAGAGTTAAATTAGTATGCCTGTTCCAATCCTTCCGTAATAATGATACTTAAAGATATTCTCTTGACAGAGAAAAGGAATAGCAGCCATCAAAACCAAAGGAAAATACGAAGAATATCCCAGTAATATAACAACGGAAAACTAAACCAAACAATGAACAACCCATTGCTAAAATGACAGACAAAACTACCACCTATTCATATTTACGCTGAATTTTACTGCCCTAAACCCATCAATCAATCATCATAGATTAGTAGACTGGATCCAAAGCTAAACCCACCTATCTGTCGCCTACGTGAGACACATCTCACAATTTTATGGTAATGATATTGGGGAAATCAGTGTATGGAGTGAGGGAATTTCAGAACAGGGTCAGAAAAATCCAAGAGTCTATGGAACTGTATCATAAAGTAACGATTATAATAATAATAATAATGGAAACATAATTAGACACTACATATATAATCTAACTCAAATCCTGGGCCCCTAATTGACATTTAATTGATGCCCTAATGTTTGCTCATGGCAGCAAGTATACATAATACATAAATTGAAAAAAAAAAAAAAGAAATGGAGCAGCCAGGACTAGAACCTGTGCCTGTAAATCAATCTTGCACTGCAAAGCGGATGATCAGCCAGTCACCACACCAGTCCTAGTGAAGTATGTTTTTTTAATGAGGCCAGCACTGTGGGAAAACAATTTACTGTATGCAGCCCCAACATCCCATATGAATGCCAGTTCAAGTCTTGGCTGCCCCAGTTGCCAGCCAGCTCCCTGCTCGTGTGCCTGGGAAAGCAGCAGAAGATGGTCAAAGCGCTTCTAGAATCCGCTAGACAGACTATGATCTGAACAAACGGAAAAAGCAAACACTGGCGTGGAAGTGAAAAATTTGAGGCATCAGTACTCCGAGGGGGATGGTAAAATTGTAGAGTTATTGTGGAAGACCACTTGAAAGTTACTGAATGAGTTAAACGCAGAATGATTATCATCAATGCTACCATTGAGCATAGAGTAAAAAGATTGAAATAAATATTCAAACTAAATTTTTGCACATGGTTGTTCAAAGAAGTAACACATCTTTCAACAGCCGAAACCTGGAATCAATTCAAATATTCAAGAACTAATGGATGAACTGATGAAGAAAATGTGAAATCTTATATGACAAAGTATTATTTGCCACAGTTGGAGGGATGTGATGACACATGAATTAACACAGAAGAACTTGACAGCCTAACAATAGAAGAAAGAAGGCAGTCCCAAACGAACATGTATTATATGATCCCGTTTATACAAAGTGGAGCTTCTGGTATCAGTGGGTAGGAGTGGCGAGAGAAGGAACAGGATTACAAAGTTAATAAAATTGATCTAAAACTGCCATGATAATGACTTAATTGTACATTGTAATTGGGTTCATAATATGAATTTGCTTTCAAAAGCTTTTTTAAAAAGCCAGAAAGATATAGTACACTTATTGAGAGAAATAAAGGATCAAAGAGATTCCATTTTTAAAAAGTTCAGGCCCAGCGCGATAGCTTAGTGGTTAAAGTCTTCACCTTGCACACCCGGGATCCCATACGGGCTCCGTTGCTAATCCTGGCAGTCCTGTTTCCCATCCAGCTCCCTGCTTGTGGTCTGGGAAAACAATCGAGGACGTTCCAAAGCCTTGGGACCCTGCACCCACATGGGAGACCTAGAAGAGCTCCTGGCTCCTGGCTTCAGATCAGCGCAACTCCAGCCATTGTGGTCACTTGGGGAGTGAACCATCAGACAAAAATCTTCCTCTCTGTCTCTGCTCCTCTCTGTATATCTGCCCTTGCAATAAAGATAAATAAATCTTTAAAAAAATTTTTTAAAGTTCAATAGAGTTATTATAGTTTAATAGGATATTATTATTGCAATCCAAAGGCCTCCTTCCTTGCGAACTCCTTTACTAGGAAACTCTACATGTTTCTGAAGTGCAACGTATTTGACTCTGCCAGCAGTAGATGCAGGTTTCTAGAATCCCTCCCTCTGCATCCTAACCCCGCCCACAACTCCCCATCCCGCCCCGCATTGGAAGCACCTGCTCCGTTCCCGCGACCTACGGAATTTGTGCTCCAACCACTTTCAGTTGCAGCAAATACATAGTGCAGACTTTACAGATAAGACAAAAACAGTTAACATTGAAACTAAATAGTAGAAGAAAATCATTTGTGCCTTAGAATTTGAAAGACGGCTAAAGTGAGAACAGATTCAGGAGAAAGAATATAATCCTGGAAGCATTACAAATGTAAATCTCGCATATGTCAGCAAAAAAGAACAGTAACCAGAAGCAGTGAGCACCAAGTCAGAATTTTAAGATTATATTTTATCACAGATACTGATCTTCAAGTGATAAATATCTAAGTGACCTAATATTTATATTGATATAAAGGTGAGTTTGGTACAACTTTACAAAGCACATAAAAGTTTCAATATGTTTTAAATGTTAGAATAAACCCTCATAGTTAAAATATTTGTTAAAATTCTTATCTACTATTTGTTTCAAAATATGAATTCTTCTTGTAAGTATGAAAATCTAAACTACCCAAGAAATGTGACCATGTGTTTGATAGAAAGCAGTTTGTTAAGGCAAGTTTTCATATCAAGTGTATTTTGTTTTTTGGGTTTTTGTTTTGTTTTGTTTTGTTTTGTTTTGCATCACACATAATGTTTATTAAAGTGAAAATTCACTGAATGTGCTTTGGCTCATATTCTCAGAGGAAGCAATTAGTGCAATCTCTCTCATAAATCCGGCAGTAACTCTCACGAAGGTTCTGAGAATGGATTCTTGCCCCCATCCTGGCAGCTGCTGCCAAACACACAAGTATTTCTTCCCACCCTGACAAAGAATAATGATTTTTAAATAATGGTAATTAAAGATATGTCAGAATCTCTGTGTATAAGAAACCATCAACTGGACATACATAAGCATGTCCGTTTGAGCGTTAGACAAATACGTTGAAATACTTAATTGAGCTAATAAAATGTCAAACTTATTTCTCAAACAAAGTGGGATTTTTTTTTTCTTCAGGAACGTCTCTGATGAAATATGTGAGTCACTTTTTTTTTTATGTGTTAGAGTTAATCTGATCTTCTCCCAATAGATTAGTAATACCTTTCAATAAATAGCCAAAATCTAGTAGGATAGGACAAAAATATTTTGTTATGATAGAGATGGTGTGGAACTAGAATTGGGACGTTATTCCAGGGAATTGGATGGTTTTTCTGCCCTTTGCGCGTGGTCTGCGATGGCGTTGGTCCTTCACTGGCACATGGTCTGCGATGGCGTTGGTCCTTCACTGGCACATGGTCTGCGATGGCGGTGGTCCTTCACTGGCACGTGGTCTGCGATGGCGGTGGTCCTTCACTGGTACATGGTCTGCGATGGCCTTGGTCCTTCACTGGTACATGGTCTGCGATGGCCTTGGTCCTTCACTGGCACATGGTCTGCGATGGCGGTGGTCCTTCACTGGCACATGGCCTGTGATGGCATTGGTCCTTCATTGGCACATGGTCTGCCTTGGAGAATCCAAGACGCCTGCATTCATACTTCCAGGATGAGAGTGAGCTGGCCTTGACACGCTCAGCCAGTGCGCCTGAAACTGATCTCGCCACCATTGCTGGGTCAAGGTACCGGGGTATTTTATGTAGTAGTTGGATTTTCCCTGGAATAGCTATTCAAATTTAACTTGGCCAAGCCACATGACTTTTTTTCTTTTAATTATTAAAAGGAAATTTTCTTAAAGATTTACTCTTTTTTTTTTATTGGAAAGGCAGATATACAGAGAGGAGAGACAGAGAGAAAGATCTTCCATCCGCTGATTCACTCCATAAGTGACCCCAATGGCCGGAGCTGAGCCGATCCAAAGCCAGGAGCCCCTTCTGGGTCTTCCATGTGGGTGCAGGGTCCCAAGGCTTTGGGCTGTCCTGGACTGCTTTCCCAGGTCACAAGCAGGGAGCTGGATGGGAAGCAGAGCTGCAGGAACATCAACCAGCACCCATGCTGGATACTGGCTCATTCAAGACAAGGAGTTTAGCTGCTATGCTACCGAACCTGGCCCTCCCCATTTTTTTCAAATAGCATGGTTACTGAAAAGCAGTAGATGATCAATTGTGACAGTGATAAAATAATTTATATTTTGAAAAATAAAGGCAGAATCTTAAGTGTCTTCTGCATGTTGGATCTTCTTATCTATGGTATTATTTGACTCTATTTTCTAGCCTTAAAAAACTTAACAATATATATTCCTGTCCAACCCTTGACAATAACATTATGTTAGAATATTCTAATAGAGTATAAAAGAGTGTGTGTAGTAATATACTACTGTTTCACATAATGTTATTAAATTATCTTTAATGAATTAAAAGATTGTTATTGAAATATAGGCAAATAATTTAAAAATACTTCTCATTAAAGTCACTTTTGTTTAAAGTTGCAAAGACTTAAAGTATAATTGATTAAAATGCATTTAAATATATATCAAATTTATAAACATGTTTATCCTACTGCTACATATTTTCTAAGAGTAAAATCCATTTTATTTCATGCTCTTGAAAATTTGTCTCTCTTCTAAATCATGGAAAATAGATGAATACTAATTCTTTCTGTATTTTCTCATAATTTCCCAAGGCAGTACACAGGACTTTTCTACTGATTAAAAAGGAATCATTTGGTATAATTTGTTTGCTCAGAGGAAATGTTTCTATATGGAAAAGTGCAGTGTTGCCATGGCAATACATTAAAAAAAATACAACACGACATAAATTCTATTCTATTCTGCTTTAGAAACCAGGTTTTATTTTTAAACACACAAAAGTTTTATTTTTGAAAAGTGTTTATGAGGAAGCAATTTAATAAGTAAAAGCCCATGTTTGACTTTCTTACCTTATTTAATTGACTAACTTACTGAAGCCTTTCTTTGGTGTTGTGAAAACTGACAATTCAGTGGGTGAGGAAGTGAGTAAGAAACAGCATTTCTTAACTATTGAAACTGAAATATGATTCTTACTAGCATTTTTTTTTTTGCATAGTACTTATAGACATAGATAAAACAAGGGAAAAAAAAAGACAACTCACTCAAAGAAAAACTATGAACTGGTCGGTTTCTGTAAGACCAGCTGACGTGTCTGGTGCACAGTGGAACTGACTCTCAGCTTCTGTCCAGGAGAATAAGGAAAGCCTGTAGCCAAAGTCATTGCTGAATCTCCTAAAAAGTTACCCTGCAGACAGGTGGCAAGCTCGTTGGGGCTCACTGATTTTCTTTGTCCCTTGTAGTGCACAGCGATTATTTATATGCTAGCAAGACCTTGACTGTGCTGCCCTTCCAGGTCCTAAAACAAACATACATTAGCCACATGGGTATAAGCACCAAACAGTTCACTTAATGTTGAATTCCGCCCCCGCCCCCCAAAAGAACTTTTTAAAGAGTCATCACTTGAACTCTTTCAATGTATCTTTCTTTCCTCTACTAAATTGAAAATTGTTGCCTGTTACAAGGGGCAGAGAAAACAAGTGCACGGGGCTCTACCATCATCAACATGAAGAGTCCTGGATGAGGCTGCAGGCCTCTGGCTTTGATCTGCCTCACCCTGAGTCTTTGCAGCCATTTGGCATGTGAACCAATGCCTGGAAGATAACTTTTTCTGTAACTCTGCCTTATTGATAACTAAATAAATCTTTCAGAAAAAAAAGAAGAAACACGCATATTTCACTTCATTATTCTTGGATGAAAGAATCCATCAAAATAGTCATTGTGTAGAACAAGTTTTAAGCATAAATACTGTGCAAATGACTGGATCTTCATGGAGGAATGAAGTCACTGTTTTTGTGTGCTAACGCTAACATCTGGCAAATTTATAGCTCACTGTACTGGAGCTCAGCAGAAATAACAAAAATACTGTCACCCCATCAATAGTTGACCAACATAAATAGCAAATGCTATTATCCAGAAAATAATCCCCTAAGAAAATGTATTTCTAATTGATTATCAAGCTGATACACAGACACTACATAATGAGACAACTTGGTTTCTTAGCAACAGGAGCATAAAACAGATTGAAACCTGATGGGCTTGACAATGACAGTGAATGGGTAAAATCAATGTAACTTGAAAAAATCAGCAGGAGAGAAGTTGATAGGTATTAAACAAAGTTGCAGAATGCTTTTATTTTTTTTTTAATTGCATAAATCCAGCATGTAAGGGATCCTGATATTTGCAGTAACACAAAAATTCAATGGAAGAAAATTTGCCTTATACTAGAAAATGATTCACTGGCGTTTATTCTGTTCACATCTATTACACTTCAGCAATAAATATGTTAAGAAAATAAATTCAAGGATAAATCTTACTCACATGCTTTTAAAAGGCTTACAGATGACCCAATCATAGCAAAAAACACATTTTATAGATTACCTGGAATTTGAATATCCTAGAAGAGAATTTTTACAAAAGATTGGAAGAAACAAAATGGCTTAAAATTATTTTGTTGGGCAGGCACCATGGCATACAAGGCTAAGCATTCATCTGCAGTGCCTGCATCCATTTGGTTGCTGGTTCATGGATGTCTGAGCTCCACTTCCAATCTCCCTGTCAATGAGCATGGGAAAGCACTGGAAGATGACATTCACACTTGGGCCTCTGTACCCATGTGGGAGTCCCAGAATAGACTCCTGGTTTCTGGCTTCGGATCAGCTCAGCTCTGAATGTTGTGGCCATTTGGGTAAGTTAAGAAGAGAAATGACACTGGGAAAGAGAGGTGGTGGAAACACTATTCAAATGTTGAAATTATATTTACATTTTTATTGAACTTAGAGGCAAAGAGACAGGGACATGAAAGAGAAACAAATATGAGGGAAGGAGAGAGAGAGAAAGAAAGAGAGGAAGAGATAGCGATTAGCACAGTGCCCTATCCATTCTGTGATGGCTGTGGCTAGGCCAGAACAAAAGAGTGCCAGAAGCCAAGAACATAGTCTGGGCCTCCAACATGAATGACAGAAGTCCAGCTTCTTGAACCATTGCTCGTTGCTTCTCAGGGTGAACGTTAAAAACAGGATGGAACAGAGACTAGAGCTGGGACTTGAACCCAGGCACTAATGGGATATGAGGATTCCAACCAGCATCTGAACCACCAGGCCAAACATCCAAACATATTCTAGAGGGAGTGACCAGTAGAGGCAGAGGGACGATCCAGTGCAGAGTCTCTGAGGCAGAAGGTGTTGGTGTGCTCAGAATCGCTAGGAATGCTGGTATAGTTGAAACAAAATAAGTGATGAAGCTAAAGCTGTGGGGTGGCATCGTGATGATTGTGTAAGCAACATGTTTTAATTTCATTTGGTATGTAACACATTGTCTTAGATACAGCAGCTTTAAAACAATACCGATTTGTCACCGTTTGCAAATGAGAAGTTCAGGCACAACCGGGCTAGGTTAGGATCTTACAAATCTGTAATCACAGCATCAGCTAGGTCATTCTCATCTGGAGGCTTGGCTGTCTTGAGTCCATCTGAATATTCATTCAGGTTATTGAAACCCTGTCCTTCTCATGTGGCTTCCTCAAGAAGCAATTCACAAGGTATTGGATTGCTTCTTAAGCCCAGTACGAGAATTTGTTTCCAGGAAGCACCTGCTTTATTTTCCTGCTGGATTTCAAACAAATAAGTCAGTAACCTTAAAATAATTTACCTTCTGGCTACCTCAAATCAAATGACTTGGAATCTTAATTAATATATGCACAATCTCTTCATATTTGAAATATAATGTAACCTATTGAGAAGAGGTAACTCACTCTCTCTAATTATTTAGTTAAATAAATGTATTTAGTTTAAAAAGGCAGTTTTTACAGAGCAAGGAGAGTAGGAGATCTAGACACTGATTCACTTACAAATGGCTGCTACAGCCCTGACTAAGCTGATCTGAAGCCAGGAGCTAGGCGTTTCAGCCAGGTCTCCATACAGGAGGGTCCCAAGGACCCAGGCCATCTTCCATTGCTTCCCTAGGCCTCAAGCAGGGAGCTCAATGAGAAGTGGAGCAGCCTGGACTGGAACAGGCACCCATAGGAAATGTTGGCACCACAGGGCAAGAATTAGCCTGAAGCAGCACTCACTCTTAAGTGAAAAGAATTATTTAAGTCAAGTACGCAAGTGTTTGGTATTTTGACAGATATCTTAGGTTTTTTTGCCTACCACATCATTAAAGGGCTTCGAAATGAAGTAATAATAAATCATCATAATAGAGGTGGCAGACTATAGCCCAATGAACTGTTTTTTACTTTTTAAGGTGTTATTTGAAAGGCAGAGACTCAGGGAAAGAAATATACTCAAAAAGAGAGACTTATGAATGAATATGTATATGTGTGTATACATATATATACATATATACATATATACATATATACATATATACATATATACATATATACATATATACATATATACATATATACATACATATACATATATATACATATACATATATATACACATATACATATATATACATACACGCAAATATATATATATATATATAAAGAGAGAGAGGAGAAAGAGCAAAAAAAGAAAAAGATACACAAGTACTCTTTATTGGCTCACTCAACAAGTGTTCACAAAGCCACGCTGGACCAAGGCAAAGCCAGGAGCCAGACTCGCTTCCCTCTCGCATGCAGCAAGCTGGGATCAACCACTGGGATTTTGGTTTGCCGCCTCCCAGAGTGTGCATTAGCTAGAAACTGGAACTGAGACCCTAATGTAGACACTTTAATATGGCATGTGGGCATCTCAAGTGGCGTCTTAATCCCAGCATCAAAGGACTATTCTCCGTAGAGAGCTCATGACAGCATCCTGCAAAACAACCATGGGACTGTGGGGAGGCAGGCACAATGGTACTGCACAGATGCTGATAAACTGAACCTGTGTGATAGTGATGCAATAGAGTCAGACACACTTGGAAGGTGAGGATGACAGGATCTGACAATGACTAAAACGTGTAATAATAGCAATCCGGGTTGCTAGAAAAATTAATTGACATACACATATAACATATAATAGATGGTGGATGAATGAGGATTATATTTTGCTTATGATATATGGCATTACAATTTGATTTTAGAGAGGTACTTGGAAAACTTGCAAAGCAAAGGATATTGGCACTATGATACAGGGGTTCCTTTTTTTTAATCAAAATTTAAGGTTATCAAAGACTAAGAAAGGAGTAAAGAAATTCAGGAATAGAGAAAAGCAAATTTCTTTCCTTATCTTCCTGACAATTCAGTGCAGGATATTTTTCCATCTGCTTTCATATTCAACCAAGAAACAAGGGGGAATTTTTTTTTAATGTAGGACTCCTCTGCACTTTAATTATACCCGTTAATTAAAATCTGGCTTGTTTCTGGACACAATAGGTTTTACCCAAAGAAAAACAGGTCCTTTTACCTATAAGAGCTCCAGGGAAGGAGAAAATAACGATCACTTCAAATTTCTGTCTCTGGGGTGCTACTAAAGTAAAGGGCTTTGTGGAGGCAGTCATCCCCATGGCTCCCTACACTCCAGCCCAGAACAGTATTTCAGAAAGCCCATTGTGCTTGTATGCAAGAAAATAGAATTGTGGCAACTCTGTCCCCCAGGGATGGCTAAGGCTAAATGAGTTCATGGTTGCAGAAAGTTTTAGCTCCTGTATTTGCAGGATTTTAGAAAGCACCACTATATCATCAGTGTAATATGAGACGATCTAATCCCATCCTTTAGAAATAAGGATGATTTCAAAGACAACAATGGTAAAGATAATTTATTGTACTGGCTTTTCGCCAAATAGATTCTCATATTCAATGATAGAGTGCTGGCGCCTGACTTCAGTGTGATCCAGCTCAGGCTGCAACATCTACATGGGGAGTGAGCCACTGGCGGGGCAAAGCCTATCTCTCCCTCGCTGTCACCGTGCCTTTGAAATACAAGCATGCACAGACACACACACACACACACACACACACACACACACACACACACACACACACATATAAATCTTAAAAACTATACATTTTAAGGGAGCACCATCCGATGTTTCTATACATATACACTATAGAACCTCCAATAAACGTAGACATTTCTCCTCTAATATTTGGTGATGGTGAAACATTGAAAATTCTTTCCTTCATGTTTTTCTTTACAAATGCACAGTACCATTAACTGTAGTCCTTCTGTGGGACAACAGAACACTGGAACTTACTGTTGCTAACTATAGCTAGTGTTTGATAACATTTGTCAGTGAACCATCTTGTTTTGGCTATTCTTTTGAAAGGTTCTGTTACTTTAGAAAGTTGCAATTATTGATCCAATCTACTGAAGGGAGATCGGGATGTTCTAGTTCATTATTTCTCCTTAAATGGATTTAAATTTTTATTATTTTCTAACATACTCAGCTAATAGAAATTTCCTTCATTTGTCTTTCTAATTTATTCTCTATATGGTTCACGAATTTCAACACATATTTTAATTTGAGATTTAATTTGAAAAAAGTCATTTATCTTGAGACTGTGTTGCTTTGTGGATTTTACTAGCTTTCTGTTACTTGTTTCCGTTTTAATCCTATTGAGTTCTGAGAACATGCTTTATGTCATTTTAAAGACTGAGTGAGGACTCTTTTATGGCAAATATTCCAGGTGAGCCTGAGAAAATGCAATTTACAATGTTGTCCCACAGTACTTAGAAATTCTGTTCTGTGGACTTTATTCTCCAAATGTTCTTTCTTTTTTTTTTTTTTTGCATGTCAGTTTGGGAAGATTCCTTTGACATCATTGTTTGTCTCCTCAACTATTGAAGGCTTATTTATTTTCTCATTGAAGACATTCTTCTTTCTTCCTGCTTGTAAAAGAAGAAAATAAAATCAGCATTTCATTCTGATACATTGCCACAGACTCCGTTTCATAGTCTGTACTACCCATCTGTTCTGCCACGTTTCCTCCTTTCTCACTGTGCCTTTAACATTATAATCATCATCATTATCAATCCTTTGTCTGATAAAGGGTGCCAGGTCTGGCACGGGTGCCAGGTCTGAGTCCCATACTGGCTTTGTCTTGTTGGACTGTGCTTTTCCTTGCCTCTTGAGACATATTGAAACTTTTGTTCTTTTTCTTTTTGCTGAAAGTTGACTTGTTCTACTGGATAATATAAACTAAGCTATATCAGTCTTAGTAGTAGCAGTTTATGTGAACCTGTCTAGGACCTGAGCTGTGTTTATTGTTTGAATAGCTTTAAATTGCTCTGCTGTGCAAGTCTTTGTCTTTCTCTTGGCATAGGGGCTTTCCTTGTGCCCTGCTCCTGAGAGAGAAATTATGTCTTACTGCTCCTGAGTTTCAGTGCAGTGTTGCTGTGCTAGATTTCTGTTGGTGATACAATAATGGTATGAGCAGAGAGAAGCATTCTGCCATTTTTCTTTGACTAGGACTCAGCTGTTTCTGCCCTCAGGATCTGGTATGGCTTTTATCTGCTCAGTACCTGTTCTCTGTCCTGGCTGCAGATTTTCACGCATCTCCTTGAATCTCTGATTCTATTAATCATGGATTTTTTTTGTGGGGGGTCGTAGGTTGGGATTGCATATCCCCCATTCCTAAGGCAATACAGAAAGACTACAGAGGCCAGAGTGGGGAGGAATTCTTTCTGCTGCTGGAGCAAATGGTAAGAATTGTGGTCTTACCAAATCCTTTCCCCTGAGAGCTGTCTTTGATACACAAACACCGCTAGGAAGGTTTTCTGCTAGCAACTGTGTTCACACCTGTGGAAGACACTCTGGGTACCCTTCCAGGATCCCCACCATGAAAAGCTGGTAGGATTTCAGAAAAACAAAGCTCATAGCAGCATGGGAATTTGCCAGCAATACAGCCCTCAGGCCCATCCCAATCTTACGTGAGTCTACACTCGGCCCCCAGCAATCGTCCAAATGACCATGTACTGGCCCTGGCCAGTTTATGACTTCAGTGGCTTTTTGGTTGTGGCACTTGTCCGGTCTGGTTGTGCCTCTCTTTGGAAATTCAATCTGTCCTGCCATCTCAGTTCTCTTTCGCACCAGTAGGAAAAAAAGGTCATGGATTTCTAGTTTGTACATCTTTTTCTTAGCATAAAGATGGCAGTGATGACTTCCAAGCTTTTTGCATGAAGGAACTGAAATGGGAGATTAATTTTGGTTTTAAAATCTCTCAGTGACTCTAACAGGCAAAAATGATGAGTACTGCCTAGAGAGAGCATGAGCAAGAGATCTATGGGAATGGGCTTTCAGCAGTGCCACAAACTAGCTAGAACTTGCCAGCCAAGTGGAGGGAGGTTCCGTTAGCACAGAGGCCCAGCTGTACTTCGCAGAATGCCCTGTTTGTAGGATGTATTTCCTGGTTTGGGTGGGGAATACAAATGAAATTGGTGTGTGTCCTGGGTCAGCTGGTGCAGTGTAGCCACCCTGTGCCTAAAAGCATGGTATGCTAGCTTGAAAAAATATGTTATATATTCTCTTCCTTTTCTAATTTAAGGATTTCTCTGTGTGATAAAAGCATGCCTCTCTTCTTTTGAAAGCTGAATGCCTCATAACAGGTGTTGAAGGTCATTGTTCATAATACAGGCTCAGAATCTTTCGAGTATGAAAACATAAAATCTGACTCAACCAAGTCCTCAAGAATCGTCATTTCTAGAAAGCCTGCAATGTTTAGATATTAACAAAAAAGATGTGATTATCAGTAAGTCTAGAAAGCACTATTGTTCATCACACACTGTCTTTCATTTAATTCATTTTCATTTAATTTCATTTTCTTCAGCTCCCTCCCCAGGTGCTTTGTTCCGCCGAGGGCTTTCAAATACCTGCTCCGCTCCGAAGAAATTGCAAGTATACTGATATTTCAATTCCCTGTAGCAGGAGTTGGTTTGGGAATAGATTTATGATTGGTCAGTAAGCATCTCTATCAAGGACTGCTTGAAGAAATGTCTGCTTAAGGCTGAAAAAGAAATACATGAAGACTCAACCCCTGTATTCCCTAGATGTAGCTTTGCGTGCCCTTTACCAGTGTTTGACGCAGTCATCTTGCTATCTGTGTGGGGACAAAGCCATTCTGCAGAACACTGAGTGCAAAGAACCACAGGATGGAATGCCAGAGTCCTGCCTATCACCCTTGGCCCCGCTTGGCCTCCTGGTTCATGAGATAATGAACAATATTTTGGGGGAGCCCTAACTGATTTGTCACTGTAGTCAGAATGTTCCACCTGAGATCATTACAAACTTCTTGAAAACAGTGAATATATATATAACTACCATGGAGACCATGGAGCCCGGCACAATGGCTCAGTGGCTAAATCTTCACCTTGCTCCTTGTGTCAAGATCCCACATGGGCACTAGTTCCTGTCCCAGCTGTTTCACTTCTCATCTGATTTCCCGTTTGTAGCCTGGAAAAGCAGTAGAGGACAGCCCTTTACTTGGATCTTGAACCCACATGGGAGACTTGGAAGAAGTCTCCTGGCTCCTGGCTACTGATCAGCTCAGCTCTGGCTGCTGCGGCCACTTGGGGAGTGAACCAGCAGATGGATGGAACAGCTTTGTCTTTCCTTCTCTGTAAATCTGCCTTTGTAAATGAAAATAAATAAATCTTTAAAAAATTATAGCTACTATGTTTTACAGTATAAATGCTAGCAGTATAATAACAATGATCACATCTTAAATGTATTTGTGGTTAGAAGTGTCAAGCAATTTTGTAAATCATTTTCTAGCTTATGATTATTTTTGGATTATAAATGCTATATGTTATATTTCAAAGAAACAAAGGTTGGCTGAAAGGAAGGCTTACACAACAGATTTCAGCTTATACAGATGAAAACAGAGAAGAAATGACCCAGTGAGGGAAATTTATTAAGACCAGGGCCCACAAATGTCCTTACCGTCTTTAAAAAAAACAGAGATTTAAGAGGAAGTCTTTTGTCAGGAATGGTCTTTGATCATTATTTTCAATTAAAATCACCTATAAGCCTCTAGGCAAGTCTTTTCAAGATTAATTCTTCATAAGCCAACAGGAGGATAAGACTGTGACTGCTGAAATAGAAACAACCTCAGGTCCCATTTTCCCGCACGGTGTAAGTTTCCTGCCCGCTGGACTCATCACCCTCGGTTTCCTGCCTGTTGATCATTGGTCTAACCTTTGGATCACCTCTCATTCTGTCCTTTGAAGTTCCATGGAATTTTCTGGTTGTTAAATCCCCATTTTCTGGCTGGTAAACTCCTTTAACTTCTCTTATATTACTCCAGAGAGGAGTCCTGGCTATATATGAATTACATTTTGGTTTTTAACTCCTGCCTTCGCATCCAAACTTCCTAATCTGATTTTCAACCACAAATTACACAAGCTGCTCCTGGTTCATTGTACAGTACAGTGCTTTCATTAATTACTTGTATTAATGGAATCTATTCTGCATAGCTCAACAAACTGAATTCATTTAAAGTTGAAATGATGTAGAAATAAGTATATTTTCCATTCAAGAGATAGAAAACTGACATTGTCAGTAGAAGCCAGGAAGCTCTCAATTTTTTTTTCAGTCTAAAACGTTTCTCATTCCTAATGCATACTCATGTGCTGTCCCCAGGTACCAAGGAAGAAAATGGGGAGCACAGGCTCTAAGCTGCCGCTTGGGATGTCCATACACCATCCTGCAGTTCCTAGGTTCAAATGCTGCCTCCACTCTACAATTAGCATCCTCCTAAAGCACACTGTGGGAAGGTGGCAGGAAGGGTACAAGTGGTCGGGTCCCTGCTACTCAGCTGAGAGACTCAGCCTGACGTCTGAGCACCCGCCTTCACAACATACAGGCATGAATGATGATATGATTTATCATTTTACACCAGAAAAAGAAGTCTTAAGTAAAGGTGGAAAATGGGTCTACCTTGGTTAAGTAACAGATTACATGTTCATGGCAGACTGAGAGTGGAATGAGATCAGTATATCAAACTTAAAATTTGCTATTCAAGTGGAAATCTAGATGAAAACACCATGTGTCACAAAAGCCATAAATTATCCCTAAGCAGTCTTCCATGGGTTGGCAGCTTTCTAATTTGAAGAATATCCCCTGATGTACTCTACTAATTGACTTATTCACTCCCCAAGGGGCCACAGCGGTTGGAGCTGAGCCGATCTGAAGCCAGGAGCCAGGAGCTTCTTCTGTGTCTTCCTCGCTGGTGCAGGGTCCCAAGGCTTTGGGCCATGCTAGACTGCTTTTCAAGGCCACAGCAGGGAGCTGGAAGGGAAGAGGAGCAGCTGGGATATGAACCAGCGCCCATATGGGACCCTGGAGCTTGCAAGGCGAGGACTTAGGCACTGAGCTAATTGTGCTGCGCCTGATTTCTTCCATATGTTAATTTATAAAACGAGCAGGTATTTTTGTAATAAAGCTTTTAAAACAACTTATCTTTGCCTCTTCATCCCTGGTCATTATGTTTTCTTGAGTTTTA
Source organism: Ochotona curzoniae (assembly GCF_017591425.1). Classification (NCBI taxonomy): domain Eukaryota; kingdom Metazoa; phylum Chordata; class Mammalia; order Lagomorpha; family Ochotonidae; genus Ochotona; species Ochotona curzoniae. The sequence continues at coordinate 49,751,980 of NW_024466502.1, read as the reverse complement.
AGCTAGTGAATCAGAAACTTCAGCTGGAGCTTGTAATATAATTGCTTTACCTTCAAAATGAAAATAACCAAAATCGAGAGTAGAAACAGTAAGCATAAAAAACCTAAAGATAATGCCAGGTCCTGGCACTAGTGAGAAAACCGAATAGTGTTTGTTCAGCACACAGCTAAGAAGGCTGTGCTCAAACTTCAAGAATTGACTCAGATGTTAGCTCTCTTCTCTGGCAACAATTTTTCACTTTACTTCTATACTAGTTCTATCCTAGGCTGTGTCTGTGTAAGACTTTGCTCTCTTTTCAGTTTTGAAGGCTCATTTTGTTTTCTTTTGCATCAGAAAAGAAGTCCCCCAAAATTGTGTTGGCATGTGGAATGGGACAGAATGCAGAGGTTTCTTCTTGTTGTACGAAGAGAAGGGAAATGCATTTGTAGCCTGATATTAACTAATCACAGAACGTTTTGGTGTCATAACTAGTCTCTCTTTCTTCCCACTTACCCTGCTACCTTCTCCAACCCTTGGAAACTGGTTTCAAGATAATCATCCTTCACATGATGAATAAGTGAACAGAGAGGCCAAGTCCTATTGCATTATCCAGTGAGAACAGAGCTCCCACGCATGTCTTGGTAAATGGGTTACAGGTGTGTGAAGACTGCAATCCACTTTGGGTCCCCATACACCATTAGCTCTGAAAGCAGTCTCATATCTATGCCTAAGGATTTTCTGTTTTCTACAAATAGTATCACTCTCGCTGCAGGTCATCAGGTGGAAAAGGCTGTCAAGAACTCCTGGAGAGCATTGCATTTGGAAGCTCTCCAGAAGGATGCCTGTGCTCTGCCAGGGCAAATCTGGTGTCCCAGGAGTTTAGGGTAATGGGATATAATGAACGGTTTTTCCTTTCTGTCATTGACTTACTGTCATTCTGAATAAGTGATTTAACCTTTGTGGGTCTTTCTGAAAAATAGGAATAAATAATCTCTAAGGATCTAATATTCTTGGAGTCTGTGGCCAGCTGATAGTGATTGTGAGAACATGTAGAAAGTTAAGACATAGAAGTGGATGCCTGCAGAGCAAAATGTATGGCATATTTTGTACAGAATTAGCTCCTCCAACATGTATCTCATCCATTTAATGCTTTTTATGCTATTGTTGTTAGCATGTACTTATTCAATTAAAACACAATCCCAGGAATTTTTTTAACCACATCTCACCATATAGTGTAAATTAGATGCAAAATGTCTGGCAAAGTCAGTTTAAAAGAAAGAACAAATTAATATTTTAAGTGAGAGTTGCTAAAATTGATTTGAGTAATTAAAAAACAATGCAAGAGTAAGCTCAGCAAAAGAAGTATAAGTAAAAGCTACACTATAATATTGAGTCAATTTTTCTTGAATGGCTGTATTCATTTAATAAGGCAGAAAATAAGACATTTGAAGTCATGATCACAATATTTTACATCAGCCCTCAGAGTGTAGCCAGCTCAATCACTTTTCAATATGAATTTTTAAAAAGGCCCTAAGATGATGTTGAGTAGATATTTATCATACTGTTTACACTTCACAAATTCTAAAAAAAATGTGGAAAGTTATGACAAAAAAATTAATTCAGTGCATCTCTTGCTCTTGTCTTGCCAAGGGCAATTGCTCCACATCTTTAACTAGAATAATTGCATTCTCTGTGGGATAGATACCCATAATGGGAAATATTTCTTATGTGAGGGCACTTCAAATGATACATGAAAAATTGCATTAAAATATAATTTTATTTACATATAAAACTTTTTAAAAACCTATTCATTTTTTCATAGCATAATTTCAATAAACTTTTGAAGTAAGCTTAGAGAGAAGAATTCATTATTTAATAAAATTTATGCTAATTCTAAAATTTCATTTCACAACAATATTTTCTGAATTGCAAGATTCACATCACTGACTTTAAATTGACTTTAAATGCTGTGCGGTTCATCACTGTAGATGAGTCAGTGAGAAAATCACTTACATGCTCAATTCTTTCCTACCACACACTTATTAAGATAAGAATAATAAGTGGGCACGGCATAAATATACAGTTAATGAATGTTAATCTGATCATTTTCTAGAAAGGATGTTATAAATATTGAACATTTTCTGTATTAAAAATTAATATTTAATGGTATTATGAGTTGGAACTCCAGAATAAAAACTAACCACAGCGTAGAGAAGGCAGGTGGAACAAAATACTGTATTAATCCAATAGAACATAAGAATGGAGAAAATGAGAGGAAAGGGAGTCTGCCGTGACAGAAACTATCAGGTATCCACAAGCTTCTTGTGTTCCTCTCAACAATTCTTGACAGTTTTAAAACATTGCTGATGCCAGCTCTGTGGCTTAGCTAATTCTCCACCTGCAGTGCCAACTTCCTATTGGCTCAGCTTCTGTCATTGTGGTCATCTGGGGAGCAAAACAGCAGGTGGAAGAGCTCTCTGTCCCTCTCTTTCTCTGTAACTCTTTCAAATAAAATAAATAAATATTTATATAAAAAAACATTGCATGGAGAATTTGGTTGCTATTCTCTCTTCAATTCTGAAAATGTCGTGACTGAAAATGTGGCCAAAAATTATTGCAGAAGTGATATGATTTGTACAACCAGAGACCTCCTACTTGAGTCTCTGGCTGTTCTACCAAACCAGATGTTTAGACTGTGAGGCATCTGATTATAACACATACATTGCATACAGACATTCTGATCAACAGTACTAGTTAACCCAGCCTTTACGTCATCCTGCTGCTGGACGAAAAATGTAGGAATAAGAACCTTTGGATAATTTCAGCCCATCAGCCCCATGAACTATTCCAGTGATGCAAATTTTAGCAGCCAAGGTTTTGGACATCATGAAACAGTGAGAAGTCATGTTCCTCATTTAAAAAAATAATAATAAAGTTAAACAAAAACAAATGGTGCTGGAGTGGTGGCATAGAAGACTGATCTTACATCTCTGGTGTCAGCATCCATATGGGCAATGGTTCATGTCCTGGAGGCTCCACTTCTGATCCAGCCCCCTGCTAATGGCCTGAGAAAGCAGAAGAGGATGGCCTAAGACCTTGGACCCTTGCACCCACATGGGAGATTCAGAAGAAGCTCCTGGCTCACAGCTTAAGACAAACCCAGTTCAGGCTGTTGTGGCCACTTGGGGACTCAAGCGATGCATAGAAGGTCTCTCTTTCTCTTTCTTGATAATGGTGAGTATGTATCAATATACGTTTCAGTAAGAAAACAATGCAGATGTGTAATTCAAATGATTGAAATTTAAGAAAAATTGCTCCAATCTTTGTAGGTCCCTAATGGATTCGTCGTGCAAGTTTATGCTTAGATGTGCCATTTTTGTGCTTGAATAAATATATGTTTGGATACAGTTTTCTGTATGCATTATCTTGGTGTTTGGTTAGCTCTTGTTCTATTGAGTATATCACAGTCTTTCCAAAATTATTTAGTATGCTGTGTTCATGGCTTCCTAATTCAGCTTCTAATCATCTTTGACGAATGAAGGTCTATATGCAAATATTCTATCATTATTACTGCTGAGCAGTTGTTTATTTACAGATGCAAAATGTACAAATGGCATCTTTCCTATTACATATAGATTGATAATGACTTTGATTAATTTGTTGATTCATAAAAAAAATTGCCAACTGTTCCACATTCATTTTGGTACCTTATCTCAATACAGATCTATGATATTCTGGAAATTCTTCTCTTTTTTGTGGCAAAAAGAAATCTGGCCAGTGCAGACACAACGCACAATGAGTTCTTTTTCAAGCAAGACATATTTTGCCATGTATTTTCATTATTATCTTACTGATTTCCTGATAAGTGGACTCAACATATGTTGAATGAGCCTTGTTTGTGATATGCAGTGTGCTAAGTTCTGGGAATACAGCGAATTAAATTCAAAATCTGCCTTGGAGGAATAAATAACAGCCAAATTGTGGTTGCCGTGTCTGCCCAGCTGCCTTCAGAGAGAAAACTAGTATAATTGCTGTAAAACAGTCTGTGCCTTTTGCCTTCTGAAAAACTGTACAGCTACCATTCCATCGAAAGTTAGAGAGACGATGGATAAAGATAAATTAAGTTGCCAGAAAGATGATGTGATAAAGTAAAAAAAATACACGAATTCCTCTGGGATTGCATTTTAGATTGGGCTTAAATAGAACTTAAGTTTTAATTTTTCTTGAGATTTATGTATTTATTTAAAATACAGAGTTACAGAGAGAGGTACATAGATAATTAATGTATTAAAAAAAGTAGATAGATAGATGACGGGTAGAGAAAGATCTTCTCTATGCTGGATCATTCCCAAATTCCCACTGTGGCTGGAGAGTGGCTGAGCTAAAGCCAGGAGCCAGGGATTCCATCTGCGTCTCCCATGGATCACGAGCCTCAAGCACTTAGATCATCCATTGCTGCTGTGCCAGGTGTATTTGCAGGCAGCTGAATTGAATGTAGAACAGTTGGGATTGCAACAGGTGCTCTTATGGGATGCTTGCTTAACAGAGGGAGACTTAATTTGCTGTACTACAACACTGGCCCCAGAATAAAAATAATTTAAGAGGATGACATGGAAGTATAAAATCAACATATGATGACTCCACGCATAAATAAAGCAAGGCCCCTAGAAAAGAACAATGGATTTCAGAAGGGCTGTCATTCCCCACAGCTGAGCAAGAACTCTGCGATGTCTACTGAAAAGGACTGAGCTACTTTGATTCTGAAAGAAAGCTGTAACCTGCTGAGTTTATGCTGAGTGCTGCAAAGACAGTCTAGGTCCTTCTCTGCCCACACAGACAGATGGCTTCTTGAGACACTTGGTAAGTCTCCAAGCGCTGACCCAGAACTGAGCGAGAGAAGACAATCAACTCACTGCTATTATCGTGACCACTTAAAAAAATCAGCTAAGCTTGTTATATCATGCTTGAAGTCAAATAAATTTGATCTGAAGAGTCATTATAATTTCTGTCAAGCCTTCCTTTCTCCATTACATTCACATGTAATTATCTACAAGGAGCATGTTTTTCACTTTTGTCTTCCAAGTACTTTTCCCATGAGCTGTTTTGGTGCATTCACATGTTTTTCGTTGTAGAGATGAAAATGCATGCTTTAATATTCCATTGACAAATAAAAGCTTATTTTGAAAACATACTTATCAACTAATAGAGGCATTGTAAAATCTTACTGAAAAGCATGCCTGATTGCTAAGTTTTTCTTTCGAAAACTGCCTTCTTTATTTCAAGGCTGCTTTAATATGGTCAGGTAAAGGCACTTTTTAGGCACTTTCCGTTAATGGACTGGCATCATCTAAGATGTGGACGTCCTCAAACAGAGATCTCTTCTCTGACATATAGTGAATAACGGAGTAAATATTAGCCATATTCTCCTCAGTTACACAGAGTTGACAGTGTCAGCATAATGCCTCTCTATGTCTTTGCCTAGACCCAACTTGAAGCAATGCAGAAGGAAAAGGTGTGTTATATGTCTGGGTGGACCAAGGGAATGGGCTAGGCAGAGGGCATGTGAAGGAACTAACAAGGAGAAAAGCATGTCACCGGGGCTTAATGTATTATGGAAACTCTGTGGAAATCTATTTGAATGATCATTAAACTGAACTGCTTTGTGATAACATTCACTATGCTTTTGGGACAGTCATAATGATCGAGTGGACTGAGGCAAAGGAACAGATGGTTTAATTATTTTTATCTGCTACTTGAGACAAATAGGTTTCATATGTGCAGCCTGAAAATATGTATTTTATAATTAGTATCACCAATTCTCACTTACAGAGAACTTGTCTGACTTTTGCAGTGATTTTGTTTCTTCATCTTTTTCCATATCGTGTTTTGGAGTTTAGTTTTCAAGCATTTGTATTTTAGTTTTCCAGCATTTCAAACTCATTAGGCAGTCAATTGGAGATCAGTAAGTAAAATTGGAGTGGCTGAATTTCATTCATTCAGGAGCCATGTAAATCTAATTCATAGTGTACTGAGTATATATGAGAACCATGAGTTGTTATGCATAGTGAGTAAAATGTTGAGCATATGTAATGAGCATCCAGGGGTAGGCCAGGTTGGAGTCAGGAGGATTAAACTCATTTTGGGTCTCCTATGGGAGAAGCATGGATACAAGCACTTGGGCATCTTCTGCTGCTTTTCTGAGTTAGCAGAGAAGGGCTTGAGCTTGTCCTCATGTGGGATGATGTACCACGTGGGGGCTTAATCTACTGTGCCACAACTCCAGGCCCTGTGTTGTCTCTATCTCCTGGATTTGTAGGTTGATGTCTGTAATTAATTTTGAAGGATTCTTAACTGCTATTACTTTACCGTTCCTTTCTCTGTTTTCCTATTATTTATATTATGCACATGAGATTCCTTACAGTATTGTCCTACAGTTTTGGGATTTTTGTTTCCTATCTTTAATTTTTTTCTTCTCTCATTTCCACTTTGAGAAGTTGTAGCTGTATCTATTATATTTTTGATATATTACAAACTCATGTTTTCCTTTCTCATCCCTGTGTACCTAAACCTCATTAGAGACATTCCTCATTGTGCTACAGCATTTATCACTCTTATTGTTTTATTTGACTCTTTCTTAAAATAATCCCCCTTTCTGCTCATTTTATCTAACCGTGGGAGCATGTTCTTTAACCTATTAATCACATCTAATCCTAGAATGTGTGTCATATAGAATCTGCTATGGATTCTGCCTCATCAGGCTCTTCTTCCATGCTGTTTTTAGCTGCTTTGTAAATTTTTTGACAGCTCACTAATGCATCTGAAAATAGGAAATATGATACATGTACCATCATGCTTATATGGATTAGCATCACGCTATTCATGGGAATGAAATAAACATCCATGTATTCTGAAAGTTTTGAAATATGTGCATGTGAGATATTCATAACATTTCATGGAAATGTGTATGATTAAAATGCATAGGTTTCAAAAACTGTACCAAAATGAGTTTATCTCTTAATTACATTTTCCAGAAAACTTTCGTGAAAACCTCATATGTGCATTAATTAAGTTATATCTAGCTATTACACGAGCTCAAAGTGCCAGATACTTAGATTTCCCTGGGTGTCCTTTTCAGTTCCAATGTGTCCTTGTGAGAGCTCATAATGAAGTAGAGTAAGCATGTGCAGCTTTCTCTCTTGTCATTCAGTGGTGTTACGTTGGCATTTCACTTACGTAGCTGTAGGAAATGGCAGAGGATATCTTTTGGTAACCTATAGTTAAATCTCGGTTTTCTAGTAGTCCTTCCTCTCAATGAGATGTGATCCTTAAACTTGCTTCTGGCTTTTAAAAATCAGTCAGTTTGGAAGAGTTACAGATTGGCAAGGTAGTCTCCCACTTGAGTGGCAGAAGCCCAAGTGCTTGGTCTATACTTTTCCAGGTAAGTTAACAGGGATTGGGTGTGCATTAACAGATTGGATCAGAAGTTGACCCATCGGGACTTGAAACAATCCTCATGTGCAATGCCAGTATCACAGGAGGCAGCTTACCCCACTGAACCAAGATGCTTGTTCCAAATGTTTCTTCAAAAAAATGGGGGGGCACATGTTTATGTTTGTTCATCAGGAAGGCAGAAGACAAGACAGAAAAAGAAAAGTCCCATTCCCAGGTTCTCTCTACAAAAGTCCTCAATACCCAGGGCTTGACCAGGCTAATGCTAGGACACAGTGTAGGTCTCTTTCATGGCTTTCAGAAGCTCAAGCACTTGAGCAATCACCAGCAGCCTCCACGGGTGTGCATTACAATAGAATAAAAAGCACACAGAGGACTCAGACTCATCAATTCCAGGATTGATTTTCATCATATTGGCATATATATTGAACATTAGAATTTCTGTGATGAATAAAGCATCCTCCTAAGCTTCAATTGAAATATTGGCCAGTAAGGAATATTGATATAGCAATAGGCAAATTGATGTTTACATCCCCGACAGAATGAAAAAAAAAATACTCTGGATCTCCGGCCATTAGGGAAAATGAAATATAAATCACAATGGAGTTTCACTTCATCCCAATTAGAATGATGATTATCATCCAATAATTGAAAAATAATACACGGTGACTAAGATGCAGAGAAAAAGGTGCCCAAATGCACTATTGGCAAAAATGTAAATTAATCAAATCATTATGGTAGGCAATATGGAGCTTCAGTCTTGGGAATATATTCAAAGAATATGAAACTAGTTTATGAAAAGGATATCAATGCTGCCATGTTCATAGTAACTTAATTCTTCATAGCTGAGATATAGAAGAACCAAGATGTTTATGAACTGATGACTGATAACAGAGAATCCAGTGGAGCTGATACTGAGGTATAGTAGGTAAGGTGGACATGGGTGGCACAGGCATCCATATGGATGTCAGTTTGCATACTGGATGCTCCAGTTTCAATCCAAATTCCTGCCAATATGTCTGGGAAAGCAGTGGAAGTTAGTACAAGTGCTGATGTCCATGTGCCCATGGAGGACACTTAGAAGAAATTCTTGGCTCCTGGCTTCAGACTGACCCTGGTAGCCATTGTAGTCATTTGATGAGTGAACCAGCAGATGGAAGACCTCTCTTTCTCTCTCCCTCCCTCTCTCTCTGTGACTCTGCCTACAAAATAAATAAATAAATCTTTAAACAAATAAAACATGGTACATATCTCCTTATAAATACATGTACATCTTATATAGGACAGATACATATCCATATATATATAGATATATAATGGGATACTAGTCAACCATTAAAAAGAATGAAATTCTGTCTTATAGCAAAACAACTAAGATCATTATACTTAGTGACATAAACAGACACTGAAAGACAAATACCATGTAACTTCTCTGTGGTAAGTAATATGTAAAGCACACACATAAAAAAGAATACATAAGAGTAAAACGTGCTCCTTATGATTGAACTATCAGTTTTAGAATTTGGTTATATTCCTGTGGAGCAGTGATCTTCATCTAGTTGTTGAAAACTATATTTAGTGGAGTATTAACCCTGTTTTTTCTTTTCAGGAAAATTGAAAGTTACCACAAAAACTATTTTTAAAAAAAGAAAGGAGAAAAGGAGTGAAATATTATCATGTTCTAAGATTTGTATCATTGATATACATGATGTCTAGTCTCTTTATCTTAAGAAAGAAGTTTTTAAAGTTATACATTCAGGTGGAAAAGTAGGAATTAAAATTATAAATTATAATTTAAAAGTTTAAGGTATATATTAATTCACTGTTGCAGTCTAGGACTTATTAGGTACTATGAACTTGGTCAAATAGCTAACACTGGGAAGTGACAATTTTAGGTATCAGATAATAGTGTCTTTCAATACTTTTTTTAGTTTGACCTAGCTCTGGTTTCAGCTTTTTGTTTCCCCTGGAAACAGGAAATATCTTCTAATTTTGAGATTCTTTCTTCTGCCTCCTTCATTCTATTTTGGAGAATCTCCACTGTACTTTTAATTTACTCCACTGTATTCTTCATTTCTGATATATCAGCTTCCGTTTGATTCATTTCCTGTGTGACATAATCCTTAAATTCCTTGAATGCTTGCTTTACACGCTTCTCGTTGTTTATAAGAAGATTTATAACAGGTGTTTTGAATTCTGTATCCCCCATTTTGTTGATGTCTTCCTCAGTGAACTCTGAGTTTGGCAAAAGTTTTTGCTCCTTTGTAGGGCAATCATCAGTGATATTCATTGTACCCCTGTCTCTTCCTTTGCTTTTGGTCATTGTACTTCTGCTTATCAGATTCTTCTCCTTGGGGCAGGTTTCTAAGCTGTGTCACCCACAGGTATACAGTATGATTTGACTTATTGCAATTGGCACATGGCTCTTTGTTTGCAGTCACTTGTGCCACTCCCTCCAGTGAGTTCCAGGTCTGGGTCCTTATGTTAGATTTCCATCATGGTCTCCGTAGCCCCAACTTCTGGCTCACCAGTCTCCACCTCCTGTGATACCATGGCAAGGCTGCACTGTTGTCTGTACAACCTTTCTTTCACTTTGGTTGTAGCAGGTCCCAGGATTAGGGAGACATCAGGTATCCTATATAGCTAGATTGTTGGTGGTGGTGATCTTGCAGAAACCTGTTGACCATTAGGATTGAAGGCCACACAGACCTATTTTGACCTGTATGATGCCATAGTCAGTATTATTTTCCTGTGGGACCAATACAATGCACTGAGCTCAGTGAGTTTGCTCCCAGCTCAGCACATGTACAGTTTGCTGTTATCCCTGTCACACCATACAAAATAACATACAATGTGCCAATACCAGAGTTCTTGATCTGATGACCATCAGATCTGCGGGCTACCTGCACCTGTTTTGGGTGGAACCTTAGAATGCTACCATGTTGCAGATCACTGAACCAGAAATGAGTTCACTCCCAGCTCAGTGCATGTATAGTATTGTCCATAGCCTTTGCCTTCTTAAATAAATGGTGGCTGATTCAGCTCTAGGGGATCCAAATGGGCTGTGAAATCCACCCTGTTCCCACAGTGCCCATTTGGTGTCTGCTGCTCTCTGTCTCTGCTCCTGATCAAATCAAACAGAGCAGCAGAATGGCAGTTCTTTGTCTGAATTCACCTCCTGAGTTCCTGGTGAATGTCCCTTCCCACTCTGTTGCCGATGAAGTTTCAGCTGTCAGTGCAATTCAGATCACCACCTGCTAAGTGCCACTGGGGTATCAGTTACTGCAACACCACACCATTGTCTCTACTGCTTTCCTGTGTCTGTCAGTCTCCAGGTAACCCTCTGTTGTTGTTCTGTCCTCTCCCATTTCCTGGAATGTGCCTTCTCTGCTTCACACTGGCTAATATTTCTCTGTCTGTTTAGACATGTCCTTACCCTTTTCCACCATGTTGATTCTCCCTAAAATAAATAAATCTCTTTTTTTAAATTTTTGTGATTACTGAAATCATGTGTGAGCTTGATATATGTAGCTTACTGGATTATCGGTATTTACAGTAAGTTATGATACTTGATAGAGCCAATTAAAAATGAATAAGTGGGAAGTGCAGACATGAGAATTTAGCCTTTGCTAAGAGGAGAAAGTGGAGCAGAATCTAATCTTCTAGGATATATGGAAACCTATAAATAGACTCTCTCTACTAATATGTTCAAATATATATTATTCTTAATGAACATAAGCCTAGAGAGCCCTTGCTGTTTTTCAAGGGGAAAATGTAGTTTTTAAGTTAAAAGAATGGAGGCAAAAGGGACAAACTGCAAGCAAAATGCTGAGAAAACAGGAGAGGAACGGGTAAGATGGTTGACAGAAATTCCTAAAGAAAGCAATATAGGAGATGTCCAAGCCAAATGGGCACTAGATTAAATATGATTGGAAAAATTCTAGATTCTGAGACTAACCTGTGGACTCCAAGAGAAAAGGGATTCCATCTCTTTTATTTATCACTGGATGTCTAGTCTAGTGCCTTGAGTGATGTTTTCCTTTTCCTTAAGGCCATTGATCATACCAGGCACTGTGCACCCCTAATTATAACTCCTTCCTCTGCACAAAACAGAACTATCTATGTCCTGAACAGATATTTGTTTTAATCAAGTAATCATTTCAGTTAGGCATCAAGCAATCATCAAAAGGACAGAAAAAGATTTTCATGTAAAAGTTTTTGAGTTTTGTTTATAAGAGTAGATGGAAATTCTGTCTAAAAATAGAAAATGGTCAAGTAAACCAGAATACATTCAAATAATATGATCACTGAAATTGTCTTCCATTTCCATTATCCATTATGTCTGGGACAGAATAAAGGTCCAGTGAGCATTAGTTGAGTAAATAATCAGCGGATATGCTAGCTTAATATGGGCCAATTTGTGCTTGCTTTTATTCTATTGACAGAAGGACTTGTAATCCTTACTAAATTCCATATTAGACCATAAAACCTCTAGCTTGTTACTGAATGCTTAGGTTCAGAAGCTTTTTCAAGAAAATTCTTTCCCATGAGGTCTTTTTTCTGTATTGCTGTAAAATAGATCCAGCTAACACAATCACTAGTCAACAAACAATTCTAAACCAATATCACATACGACATCATGCAGTCAAAAATCATTATCCCTTACCGGTGTGATTTTGGGGGTAGCTATTTGGGCATAATTTTTTAGAAACTAGCACTCAAATCTTATCACTTTGTCTGTCCTTAATAATAAAGGCACTGAAGCATTGGCCATACTATTTTCAGAACCCTTGCAGTGGCTTGTGTGAGAAGGGGAAGGCAGTAAGTAACAAGACATTGCAGTCTTTCAAGAGTGACAACAGATGTCCATGGACAAGCCTTTGGGTTTTCAATTGCTTCCAGGTGTTTCCAGGCAAGCCACCTGGCCTAGTGGTGCAAGCAGCTGTGACCATTTAGCACTTCGCTTTGTTCTGGAGGCAGCACTAACTTTTGATTTCTTGACAGATAGTTACAAATCTAAGACTAACATTGACCTTTTTCATTTTTTTCACATCTAAAAATATTCTCTTTTTTAATAATACAGTTCCATAGCCTCTGGGGTTGCCTTTGCCCTTCCCAAAGGTTTCTTTGCCTCCCCAATTTATTTCCCACCTAGTTTTGCAATAAATGTCTTTCATGAACACTCACAAGTTCATCATGCTGTTATTGAAGTGTTCCCAACAATATAGGCATGGACAATGTCAGAGAGTCCATCATCTTAATGTTAGGGTATATTCATTCTTTCAGTGACTCCATGTTTGGTCTGTATGCATAGAGACATACAGCACTTTGTCTCCATACACTGAACTTTTTTAAAAAATGTTTTGGGTTAATTCTGTAATCAGTCTGAAATCTTACTACTTGAAACATCCCGAGTAGTTTCCTCTTTCTAAAGCTGACGCCAACTGATTAAAGTGTCCTTTTGCTGAAAGTATGGAGTTGACATATACACACAAGGTTTTGCTAGACTGACAATCTTTCCCACTACTCTGAATATATTCTCCTTCCCTAAGGGGCATCTTCTGTATCCTGTATCCTGAACATTATTATTCTGAAGCTAGCATCATTCTAACTATGCTGAATAGATGATGATAGAGTTAGCACAGACATCCATCATTTGGAAGTTACTAGAATCTAAGAAAATCATCACCAGAGGGTTTTTTTTTTTTTGGTGGGGCGGGGGATTGATTATGTTCTATTTTAAGAGTCATGGAATTGTCCAGATGTTTCCCTATTACTAATTTAGTACCCCAATCAGAGTCATTCATTCTAAGCCCAATAGGCTACATTTTCTGGGACAAATTAGAAATCTTCTGGTAACAATATTCCTTCAAAATGATGCCTCCTGTGGTGTTTTAGTAAGAAAATAGCAGTGAACTTCACAGTAATAGCACAGCTTTGAAAATTAATCATTAATTGATATGAGACTGCTGTATCTCCCTCATCCTTCCAATTCATCTTATATACTTCTGTCAAATATCCCTTTATAAAAATATTTCTGATTATGCTACACTATTCTCAAATCTTTTCAAACCTTACCGTGAATAAGGAATCAATTACAGATGATTGAGTGTGACCTTTAATTTCTTGCATGATTCATGCCTTCCAATTGCTTTCCCAGGAACCTACCTCCTCTTAACACCTGGATAGCCCTACAGACTACCATGACAAACCTTTCTTGACTTGCTAACTCATTTTTTTCTCTCTGATCTTTACTTACGAAAATCTTCTCTTTAAATCTGAAATGAAGAGTAATTTTTCTGTAAATGGCTTTTTATCATGTCAGCTCCATTTAATTCTCATAGTACTTTTTGTTCAGATTTATTTACATACTTGAAAGGCAGAGTGATGAAGGAGGTGGGACACACACACACAGAAAGGGGGAGAGGAGAGATCTTTCAGTCACCACATCTGCTAACCACTCCAAATGCCTGCAGCACCAAGGGTTGACGCCAACAAAGCCAGGATCTAAGAACTCCATCCAGGGTTCCCACGTGGTGGCAAGGGCCCACCTGTGTGCCTCCCAGGATCACTGGCAGGAACTGGAGGTAGGACTGCATCTCAACACTCCAATATTTAATGTGAGTGACTCAAGCTTCAGATTAATTCAGCATCCCCATGCTTTCCCCCGGGGGGTAGGGCTTTTTCTTTAATAATCTCACAGGTTTCAGGCAATTCGGGCAGTAAAAAAGGCAGTTGAAAACTACAGCCTAGAATTTAGAAGGACTACTAAGAGACTGACAACTTGGATTTTGAAACTTATCAGATAGAAATGAACATGACATGATAAACAAGCACTTTAGTTGATGTAAATGAACATTCATCTTCTCCACAACTGGCTTGAAAAGTAGAAAATACTAGGCTTGAAATACAAAAGTACAAACCTAATTCCCTCACACAAAGTGCTCAACAGCTATACTGTTATCTGTGCTAATGGCCCATTTGCCTGTTCTGTATTTATTGTACTGTTTAGAAATTAAATCAATTTCCATTGTTTTTTTTTTTTTGGTTTATGTTTGGAGACAATCTAAGCATACTGAAAATATTTCTCTTCATATATTGACGATATTTTCTTCCTAAAGGATGCTGCTTATTCATTCGTGCAATCATCTTCTCAATTTCTGCGTATATGTTACTTGCAAAGTTGAAATAAAGAGATTGAATGTGGGGAATGACTATTAAGTTTGAAGAAAAATAAAATGTGCAGTAGTTGGTTTCACCATGGATTGCCTGAAAGGGTAATAGTGAGATTTAAAAAAGACTTCTAAGGCCAAATATAGTTCAGATCAAAGAGGATCTTAGGTAATTAATTTTGTTGCTGTTGTTTATTCAGTGGGAAAGGAAAGAGATTTGTTAGTCACAGAAGTATTATTAGCAGAGATCTGTTCTAGAAAAGATGTAACCAGGGCCCAGCACGATGGCTCAGTGGCTACATCCTCACCTTTCACGCACCAAGATCCTATTTTGGTGCTTGTTCCTGCCTGGACTGCTCAACTTACCATCCAGCTCCCTGGCCTAGGAAAGCAACAGAGGATAAACCAAGTGCTGGAAAAGATTTGCCTTTCCAGTAATGATAAATACATCTTAAAAGTCTAGAAAAGATGTAACCAATGCAGGCAGAAGGTTGAAGGGTAAGGAAATATCACAATATCTGTGTGATGAAGTAATCATCAATACAATAGAAACAGAAGAGATAAAAAAGGGATGGAAAGAGATTTTGTAGGTATGTTCTAAAACAGTAATTTGCATAATGTTTTGACGTGTGAGGCCATAAAATGTGTAAGGCCCAAGAACAAAATGTCTTCTCTTAAAATATTATTGCTTAATATCTGTACTTATATAAATATTAATATTTACATATATTCTTTAATATTTAACATAAAACCAGTAGTGAAAATAAATGAGTAAGAAATACAAATAAAAATATGCAATATATTTTGGTTTCAAACTTGTATTATAACAATGAATAATAATACTGTTTTATTATACTGATTGAAATTAAGATTCTTCTGACTCACTTTTCTGCATTTATTATGCAATCAAACGCTACTCCTTTTACACTGAGTACTCCATTTTAAGTTAGATGATTGGAAGTGACATCAATTGTTCTTGGAAAATAAGATCTTAATTTTTGATGAATTCTAAATTTAATTAGGGTTTTTCTGCTGATGCAGAAATTGGAGCTACTAAGAGTATTTCAGCAATTGTAGAAACATTGGCATCAATTTATACCCAATCTTTACCCATATACAGTTGGAGTTGAGGATTCTCCTGGAATAGTTTTGTCCTAGTGTTTGTTCTGGTGCAATGCCACTTGGGGTGTGCATATTCACACGGGAGTGCCTGGGTTTGAGTTCTAACTCTGCTTCCAATTCCAGCTTCATCATCTGGAAGAAGGCAGGCGATGGCTAGAAATGGCTGAGTCCTTTCCTTGCACAAAGCAGGCCTCAAAGGGATGCCTGGCTCTGGTTTTGGCTTGACATAGACCCACATGCTGAACTGTTGCAACCATTTGGAGAGTAAACCAGCAGATTGGAAATCATTCTCTCTCTCTCTCCCTCTCTCTCCCTCTCTCATCTATATTGCTCTGCTTTTTCAATAAAATAGAGAAGCAAGTCTTTAAACAAATGAATTTCATATGTTCCATTTTAAAATGCAAATTTATGCAATGGCATTTTAGTGTTTCCTCTGGTATTTTCTATAACTTGGAGAGGTCATTTGTATAAATCATGAAAATGGCTACATGCTTTGTATAGAATTCAAAAGGTCCTATTTATACATTTTATCACTGAGTTTTCACTTATTAGGGAATGTTAATTCTAAAATTGTCTTCTTTGCTAATAGTTTGTGCTTTGAGGTTTTACTGAAAATATGCTCTCTTCCATTTAACATGACAGTCTTTAATTTTAATTTCCTATTTCTAAACCTGTGGATATTTGTTTTGAAATGTTGCAACAATTTACAAAACCAAAGGTTTTGCATTTTGGAAAAAATATCCTAATATCTCACTATTATAGTTTATTGGAAGGCCCACACGTCCATGTTAGTTAGGTTTTGCTGAAAGTTCACCTCCTGATTGCTAGCTTGACCATTCCAGCATCTGGCTCAGGAATCAACACTTATGATGATGCTACAGGAACTGGAATACCGTGAGAGGCCTGGCGCTGCCTCTCCCATCTTGCATCATACAGTCACTTTTGCTACTACCACTGTCCAACATCCATCTTAAACCAGTACTCCACAACCACATCCTTAGCGTCTCACAAACAGCTTTCCTTGAGGCACTTACCTGCCAGGCTGTGCAATTGCTATATACACAGCCATGTTGCTGGACTTTAGCCCTGCTGTCTGACGAGTCTCTTCCCCATGGCTGCTCCCTGCCCTGTCAGACTTTGCTCACAAAGCCTTCACAGAAAGACAAAGCAAGAGGGCCCACATGGTGTAAGCAGAGCATTAACCCAAACTCAGGAGCCCCTCTCCCAGCAGGTCTGTGGGACAGCACGGGTCCCCAAGTCATGCAGCCAGCTTTGGACAGGAGGAAAAAGGAGAGTCCCAGATTTGAATGCTGGTACCTAAGTGAGGTTGCCATTGTTAACCAAAATCTTCCCTTCATCTGTGCAGGGAAGGTAAAACAGAAAACAAAACAGGGATTAAACAGTGAGCAGTACAGATGGAGCCTTGCTTGGCAGAAATAAGCAGCCACAAAAGAAACACTCTCATTTCCCCATTAAGCTTTGCTTGTTTGTCGTTAGGATCATCTTTCTCTTCCACTTCTTTCATCTCTGATGGATACAGTCACTCAACTCCAATGCAGTTGATGCAGCTTTCATGCTCAGCTACATATCCTTGGGCTCTCCACTGGGGGGCAGGGGAGCAGAAGCAATGTCATCACAACCAATCAAGCACAAAAGACAAGCATAAGCTACTTCTTGGTCCTGAGAAAATTTATTTTCCAGATTTTTGCTGGAACACCACCTCTCAGAACTCAGAAATGTATGGTAAGAAATCATAGCATGTGGTCAGCGGCTTGCTTTCCGGCTGAGCTCAGCCTCTCCGTGCAGCTCTCTTTGCCCTTCCTTCTTAATTTTCAAGTCTTCCCAAGTGAAGATCCTCACCTCAAAGAAGGCAGGCAAGATATCCACCCAGGTCCTTGTGGGTGTTGTTTTTAAATTTTTTATTCATTTATTCAGGAGGCAAGAAGACTGCGAGAAACAGAAGCAGGAAGAGGAAGTGCCAAGTGCAAAGTCACCCCTCAACGGCTCTCTGCAACGAGGATGCTCAAGAAAAGACCTAGAAACTCTGTCCAGGTCTCTCATCTGAGTTGAAGGGACCCAGATACTTGGGCCAGCATCTTCTGCTCCCAGGGATGCAAACCTGCATTCAGGAGCCATAACCAGAGGCAGAACTCAAATACCTAGCACATTACTTAGCTTGTTAACCATTAGGTCAAATGCTCAGTTACTTGTTTGCATTCTTAACCAAGGAAGTCAAAGCACATAACATAATCATTTTATAACCTTAAGTTTTAAACTGCTTGGTAACCCAGCAACAGTAACCATCATGACCTCTCTGTCCAACAGAAGCTGAAACAAAAACGTTATTTGTCTTTTTCCTCAAAGTTCATCGAGGTGGGCTTTATCATTAAAGATAACAAAATTAAGCATGATGGGTTTATAGGGATACAGAATATGCGTACAAAAATCTTTTAAGCTTACAAGGGAGTCTCTGACTCGAGTGTATCTAACTTATTTGCAGGCGTACATTCACTTTAATGTATTAAACTTCAAAGAAGGCTGTTATTTTTACTTATTAAGCTTTTTCTTTTTTTTATTAATTACATTGCATTATGTGACACAGTTTTATAGATACTGGGATTCCCCTAACCCTTCCCCAAACCCTCCAAGCTTTTGCTTTCCACTCCTTTTTTACATCTGTTCTTCCACAAAGAAATGCTATATTCAAATACTGCAGTTTCAAAGGAAAAAAAAAAAACAGAGGAACAGATTCCTCCATTAACAATACTGTGTAGACAGTCCTCCAGGTTATGTTAAAACCACCATGTCCAGAGGCATGGACACTATGATATCAACCTATCTTTCTCCCCTAATCCTTTATGGGGAGGTCTGATAAAACCTTCCCAAGGAGCTGATCATTTAACTGTGAGTTGAAGATCTGTCTGACAGTTAAAACTCTACATTTTGAAGAAATTGATGTAGTATGCAAAGGACCAGAGGGGGGTGGGACTAGGGATGGGCAGAAACCCTGGCCAGGACAGACAGCGTCAGATCATAGAGACCTGCTGAGCTGAGATGCTGTAACCCCTGCATGTGCTTTCAGCAGCAAAAGTGGCACCAGCTGAGTGCGGGAGGCTCAACAAGAGGGACTTCCGTAACACTTGAGCCAAAGCAGAAAATTTTCTGACAAGCATAGGGGCCATAGTTTTTTCCCTAATGTAAAACTTTCACATGGGTTAGTGCCACAAAACTATGTCTTTGTCAAAAGCCAGTTGGCACCTTTCCATCTCAATATCCAATTGCATAAGCAAGGTTCATTTCAATGGAATACTAAGAGTACTTTTAATGAAGATTTTTTAAAACTTCTGATCAATTCCACAATATATGCCTTCACTTATCATTTAGTTTGCATGATTTGAAAAATCAAAGCTATTTTCAAAATTTGAGAGTCCACTTTACTTAGTGTGTTAGAGTCACAATCACAGCAATGAAAACACTCAACCACTGAAAGGAGAGACTATGAAGAATGAAGTCTGATTTGGGAACCGTAAATCATACTGCTTCAAGTAGTAGAACCTACATCTGCATAGGTGGTGATACATCTGCATAACGCAGTGCAATTAATACATGGAGGATGGGGGAAGGATGTAGAGTAACTAGGGATTTGGGATGACATGGACAGTCAGCTATAGTTTAAAAACTTCAATTTAAAACCACTGATGCTGGTACTCTATCTGGGCATGCTCCACTTCCAATCATCTTTTTCCGTAAGTTGTAGGGAAGCAGTAGAAGAGGATGGCCCAAGCATTTGAGCACCTACACCCATATGGGAGATCCAGAAGAAGCTCCTGTCTCCATGCTTTAAGTTGGCTCAGCTCTGGCTGTTGCAGTCATTTGGGGAGTGAACCAAATCTTATATGAAAGGTATGCAATGAAGGATCCAGCAACTAGAAAGTGGCACAGCGAACTATTAATACTAGTTTTCAAATGCATATTTTCCACCATATACTTTTTTCATTTCTTAATGCCTTTTAACATTACCTCCATGATACCCCAAACCATCCATATCCAAACCAATACACATCATCTTTCCCAAGAAACCTACTCTTTAGTTTTAATCTCATATTGTTCATCTTAGACAGTGCTGTCTAAACTAGAAACATCCCAAGATTCCCAATGTTATTTACTCTGTACAGAAAATTTTGCCTGTTGTATCTCCTGATTATCTCCACTGCAGCACAGAATGCCTCTTTAAGATCAGTTAGGATGGCTGAATGCAGGATGATAAAAATCCTCTTATAGTTATTTGATATTTGCCAATAACTGTGATAGGAGCCACGACTTGGAAATGCAAGTGTTATTTGAACACTGCCAACCTAGTGGCTCCAGTCATCAATCACTGAGCAGATAAGAACTCAGTCTTTTCTGGAAAATAAGTTCAATTTCTCGGGAAAGAGAAATGATGTTCTAGGCAAGTAACAAGGGTATTTATTTTGAACCCTGATTAAATGAACAGAAGCTCCAAATACAAGTGCAGTGCAAAATTAAGACTAAGAGTACAAGAAAACACTTCAATTCTGCTTATAAGGGAACCAGTTAAACCGTCTTGCATTGCTAAGGAAGAATCCCAGACAAAAAGCATACTGCACACTTCTTGACAGATGCAACACTGTGAACAAGGGGATGAATACACTGAGGGGTATGTACTGGGAAAAGAAAGTACACACTTCTCTGAGATTCCTCCTTAAGAATCCACAGAGAGGGCCTGGCACAATAGTTTAGCAGCTAAAGTCCTCAACTTCAACTCACCAGGATCCCATATGGACACTGGTTCTAGTCCTGGCCGAACCACTTCCCATCCAATTCCATGCTTGTGGCCTGGGAAAGCAGTCAAGCATGGCCCAACGCCTTGGGACCCTGCTCCCATGTGGGAGACCTGGAAGAGCTCCTGGCTTCTGGCTTCAAATTGGCTCAACTCTGGCCATTGTGGCCACTTGGGGATTGAATTATCGGATGGAAGATCTTGCTCTCTGTCTCTCCTCCTCTCTGTATATCTTCCTTTCCAATTAAAAAAAAAAAAAAAGAAAGAATCCACAGAGAACGATAACTTTGTATTACTATAGTATTCATTATTTTTCCCTGTATTTATCTCTATTCTTTGTTTCTCCTCTCTCTCCCCCTTCCTCCCTTCTTTTCATCCTTGCTTTCTTTCTTTTATTTTCTTTATCTATTTGTGTGCTTGTTTGCAGAAAACACAATGTTAATAGAATCTACATACACCAATGAGAACTATGTTTATTATTATACTTAATTTATTTTTTTAAATTGTATATAATCATGGGGGATATTGATATGAACATTACTATTTCAATCAAACAATAATTGAAAAGAAAATGCTTGTTCATTAATATTTCTTTTATCTCATTCTTATGTGTATATGTTGACCATTGTTGACCACTGTTTTCTTGTTTAAGGATCTCTCCTCTCAGCTCTGCTCAGGAACTTGTTTTAAGCTCACTTACGAGTCCAATGCAGAAATTTGTATTGTAGAATCCCATCCAACATTAGCCGCCCATTTGAATCATGGCTTGCCTAAGTTTTGTTGCTTGGTGCTTGGAGCAGTATCTCTTTTGACAAGTTGGGGTTGTTTAGGCTGATCTTCATTTTTCAATTCACTATAATTCAATATCCTAGAATGAAAAAAAAAAAGAGTAACTAGAAATTCCTTTGTTGAGAAGCACCACTTCAACATGACAAGTATATTATCAAATGAGTTATGGTCTAGCAACAGAGTTTGACTTTGATTGATGTAGTGGAAAAAAACAAACATTTTACAGAATCAACAGAGCTGTAGAATCATGCTTTAATGTTACACACCCAGAAACCATGGCCTGATTTGTACACATACCTGAGCTGGTGAGAAAATAGCTTTACCCTGGAACATTATGTGCTATGGTTTCCACTGTGGACTAGGCTCTTCCTTGGAGAACATAGATTTAGAGCTGTTTCATTGGGCCCAGGGACCCAATTCCCAAAATGTCACAATTTCAATGCCCATTAATAAGATGGAGAAATAAGCATGTGGCATTTCTAGCTAGCATAAAGTTTATTCTGGACCTGGCACAATAGCCCAGTGGCTGAAAATCCTCACCTTGCATCAATTGGGATCACCTACGGGTGCTAGTTCATATTTGGCTGTTCCACTTCTCTTCCAGGTCCTTGTTTGAGGCCTGGGAAAGCAGTAGAGGATGACCCAAAGCCTTGAGACCCTGTTCACACATGGGAGACCCGGAAGAAGCCGCTGGCTTCTGGATTGAAGCGGCTCAACTTCCGTTTTTGTGACCACCTGGGGAGTGAATCGTCCAATGAAAGACTTTTCTTTTAATCTCCTCCTTTCTGTAAATCTCCCTTTCCAATAAATAAATAATAGATAAATAAATGAATGAAACTTTTTAAAAAAATAGTTGATTCTGCTTCCTCTAACACACAGAGGAACTCACAATATTATTCTACAAATACGCAGAAGATTCATAGACGGAGCAGCCAACACAATGACAAATGTCTACAATGGAATCTGAGCCAAAAACTGCCAACAGTCACTGCCAGGCTACCAAGATCCTCAAGTAGCCTAAATACACATTGGTATTTATCCAAGTCTATTGCCAGCTTCTCATTTTTCACATGTGCACATCCACTACAAAGAAAATAAAGTCATCTTTGCTTTTACTAGACTCCAAAGAGTTCATTAATCTAAATGCTGAATTAGTCCATAAAAAAAAACAGAAGCAATGTAATTAACCTTCAAAGTATTTTCTGAATTTCTCCTACCTAAGTTTTTGTTTCTGATTGCAGTTTTCTTTTGCCAATTTTGACAAATAAATGCTGAATTCAACACACTGTGCTCTTATATCATTAGGGAGGATTTTATTACTATTGGAATAAAGTAAAAATAAGTATGGAAAGTTCAAACTTATGAAATACATGATATTTTTTAGTCTTGGAAGCTTAAGATATGTAAATAAATTTATATAGCTTTTGTATAGTCAGAGCTTAATACATACAAATCATTAAGAGTTTTAATTTTACATACACACAAAATTTCATAGGTAGAATGCAGAATTGCAAATACAAATAAAATGGAAACACAATTACATCCATTTTCCTCTTACTTTAAATATTCACATTGCACCTGTTCATATATTAAATAGCATACAAGTGGGTGACCATTTGATTTGTTTTATTTTCTTTAGGGAATATCATCTTTCTCCTTTGAGTTATTTCAAACAAACCAAATACTTAAAATAAATCTGATTACTACCAATGCCTGAAATTGTTGCTTCACAATGGGACACCAGCACACTCTGTTGGACACACGGAATAGTGAATGTGGTCTCCAAAGCAATGTTTTAATGTTGTTTAATTCTTCTGTTTATTAACAAGTCATTCCTTTTCCATTTTCTTTAGAGACTAAAATAGTAGTCACAGAGAAAAAGAAACATTAAAATCATGGCCACTTTACACATGATCCCATTTTTTAAATCAGCATCTGCTATTTTTAAAACAAGCAAATTATGGATGCAAAAATGGCTGAGCAACACTAGGAGAAGAACCTGTGATATTGAGAGAAGTCAAATATTTTGATGATAAAAGACAGGAAAGAGTCCCATGATTGAAACCAAAGATTAGGGTCACTTTTGTTTACTTACATCTGCTCATCATTTCTTTTGTTGCCTTCTATAGAATGTTTCTAAGCCCCTTTGCTTGTATATAAACTGTAGTGTTACTGAAGGCAATAATAAAATGACACTTAGTACCTGCAATATGTTGAATTCTTTTCTAAGGGCTTGAAATATATGATCCATATAATATCCAAAACAACCTTATTATAATTATAACTACTTTTTTCCACTTTACCAAGGAAGAAACTGAAAAGCCAAGACTATTTATGTATGTACATGTATGTATAGATACACATGCAAACATCATGCAAGTTTATGATGGAGCCACGGTTCAAACACATGACATGTGACCCGAGAAGTCTTCCTCTCATCATATATCACGGAATAGTTCTGTGATAAACACATTTCATTACAATATTGATCAGAGAGCAAGGGCTCCCCAGCAAGCTTTGGACCTTTAAAATACTGGTGATCGAGACAGAAAGACTGTATCTGATTGTCTGTGGCTGATGTTTATTAACCAAAACTTGCAATTATTTCCCTTATTCTCTGATACTATATCAAACTAACATCCCTTTAATGATCCACAGATATGGCGTAGTCTGTGATGACCACACTGTCTCTATGGGAACTAAGTATACGGCATATTTTATGTAGACCACATGAGAGCCATACACAGATTTTTCATAAAACGTGTTTTCTCCGAACTTGTCTAAAGTTCTTCACTTGCATGAATATAATAAAATGGTCTTTAGTCTCATTTTCTCATTTAATAGAAGCAGCAAAACAGTTGATAGTGTCATATTTAAAAAGAAGGAAAGGCATTATTTTTGTATTTTTCATAGTAAGCAACCTCCAATTCAGCATCAGCACAGAATGAGATGCACTGATTCATCAATATTGTGAAAATGATTTCTTCTCTTTTTTGGGAAAAGCATAATTAAAGAGAGAGAGTGACAGATAGACAGACAGACAGAGAGCAAAAGATCTCCCACCTTGCTTTACTCCCTAAAGGGCCAGAATGGTTTGAGCTGAGCCAGGCTGAAGACAGGATTCTGGATTTCATCTACATCTGTTGCATGCACATCAAGAGCCCAGGCGCTTGAGTCATTGTCCTTCCAGGCACATTTAACGCAGAGCTAGACTGGAAGTGGGACAGCCAGAATTTGACAGCATTCCTATGAGGTGCTGCCATTCCACATGGCAGCTTAATTTTCTATGCCACACCACCAGTCCCTCTTTGGCTCTTTCCTTCTTAAATATGTATGTATGTATGTATTTGGCTAAGTTAGAGACATTTTCAGAGAGAGAAAGAGACAGAGACAAGAGAGAGAACTTTCACCTGCTGGTTCACTTTCTAAACGGCCACCACAGCCTGTGTGGGCCACACAAAAGCTGGGAGCCTGGAACGCCATCTGAGGTTCCCACATAGGTGTGAGAGAGGCTTTGAAACTTGGTCCATGTTGCTGCTTTCCCAGACACTTATCAGAGAGTCGGGTTGGAAGCAGGGTGGTTAGGACGCAGCCTAGCATTCTGTTATGCAATGTCAGCAACACAAAGGATGATTTAAACCACTATATCATAAGGCTAGCCACAAGTATGAGCATTATTTAATGAAAAACTTGCTTCTTATACAGCTTTCATTCCTGTATCATTAGAGCCAAAATGATTATGATTGGACTGATGAGTGTATGTTTGTAGTACTGTACACATATAGATTATCAGTGATGGTTTAATCCATAAACTTTCTGAATCCATGAACCTATTGAAATGCTTTCAATAAAAAAGGTACAAATGGGTCAAGAATCAGCAGAAAAGTAATTATGTAACAGACATGTTTTCATGTGACTATAGTATGACTAAGACTAAATATAAAGTATTGATTTATTTTTGTAACATATTTTGGTTAGAATTATTAAGAAACATGTTGAAGCAGCATTTCCAGATGACGAGAAAGTAGTATCTATGGTTTAAACACAAACTCAGTTACAATTATCATTTTTGCCTTTATTTGCGAGAGAAGATTAATTTCATGTAAGTATAATGATGAAATGTCTTCCAGGCCTATTCTCATGTCCAGTCCTATAGTTGCCAAATTGGAATCAGTATTATTCAAAATACAGATAAGTAGTTGCACAAGCTAATCAATACCATGATTGGAAGAGTTTTAAAGCAGCAAACATCTTAAGACTCATTCATCCTTCAGAAAGCTCTTGGTGGTTCTATGGTTTGGAAACAATCTGTAATTAGTGAAGTAGTTAATTTGAATGTTGCGTATTTCCTCTTTTCCCGATTAAAAATAAAGGACTTTGCATGATTTTATTTAGGTCATGGCAGATACAACAAATCAAACTATTGCTTCTGGTGTTATTATTGGAGAAAAATATATGGAGAATATACAAAAATAACAGCTTAACACAAACTCAGGGAAGTAGTTTCTTCTCAGGTACAGACAAAGGGAGAGGCATGTGTCATGAAGAAACACAGAGGGCTCTGAAATACGGCACTGTCTGTTCCAGATGGACCTGAAGATGCGCATTTTATCGCATTACTCTAAATACACATTTTGTATCCTTTATTCCTGTATGGTAGTTCACAGTGAATTAAATTTTGTATACTTTCATAAGTTTCCAAATGAGCTATTTGATAATTATATTATGCTAATTCTTTCTCCCGTTGGCACAAGATATGCTTTAAATCTATTGACATTTTAGGCTTTGTTTAATTAGGATTAAGTTCTGCTTGAAATAAAATGAGAAACAAACCACAAATAACAACGAATGGAGGAAAAAGAAAGCAAGAGTTGGAAGCTACAAAATACTTTTATTCACATTCCATTGACCACATCTTGGTCACATGACCATATGTTCCTGCAAAGAAGGTATTTCATTTTCTATGGACTCTTTAAGTATCCTCTTTAAGATTCTCTTTAAGATTCAAACTGAATCTACTAATACTGTGTTGTCAAATCTTCAGTTAAGTTTTGCTTACAAACTCTCACGCTTGGATACTTCAGTGTCCTTCTAATGACAGATTCGGAGATTTCTAGTCTGAATGCTAACATGCTTTGTCTATTGTGAACAGTGCTGTTATAAACATAATGATACAGCTATCTCTCTGACACTCTCATGTTGAATTCAGCTAAAGAAGTTTTGGTGGGTGCTTATCAAAGTGTGTGTCACTACATCCGTATTTTGTGATTTCACATCTCCCCCCAAGATAAGCCCCTACATGGATGGTTTCAACCTGAAAATGTTGTCTACAGCCTCAAGGGGTGACAAAGCTGCTCAGCACTTCACCAAGTGCTTTAAGAGTAAATTGTAGCCTGCTTCTTGAGTCGAGTGGCTTGGATTCAAATCCTAGCTGTTTCCGTTAGGAATTTGGTGGACTTCATTTACCTGTCATTGCTTCTCTAAGTATTGCTCCATGAGTAAATTTGTAGAGCTGATGTATAGAACCAGGCAATATTTGTAAAGTGCTTTGTATGTGCCAAGTGCTTACAAATACGTACCATATGACATATGATGACACATAATGGGTTTCAACATACAGGCATCAAGTTGATATTTTAAGGAGAGAATGCAGTAGAGCTATTGGAAATTGAAAATGGCCCTGCCAAATTGTTAAATAGGAGAAAAAGAGTGATTGCAATGCTAATTAATTTATTGAAAACTAATACTGCACTGTTTATTCTTTGCTCCAATCTTTATATATATATATATATTTATTTTTATTGGAAAGTCAGATGTACAGAGAGGAGGATCTTCCATCCGATGATTCACTCCCCAAGTGGCCATAACAGCCGAAGCTGAGCCAATCTGAGGCCAGGAGCCAGGAACTTCTTTCCAGGTCTCCCACGCAGGTGCAGGATCCTAAGACTTTGGCCACCCTCAACTGCTTTCCCAGGCCACAAGCAGGGAGCTCGATGGGAAGTGAAGCTGCTGGGATTAGAACCGGCGCCCATATGGGATCCCAGGCATGCAATGCGAGGACCTTAACCACTACACTATCACGCTGGGCCCTGCTCCATTCTTGATGATTCTGATCACCAGTTCTAACAGAAGGCCTTAGAGAGAGAGAGAGAGAGAGAGAGAGAGAGAAGGCCTTAGATCTAAACATAGTGCTTAGTTTCCTGCGTGGCAACACATGATCAACTTGGAAATGCCTGGATCAGAACATTTTTATCAACAATCAGTATTCTGGCTCTACTACACCCTTTATATTTTCTCTTTCCCACTGCCTTTCCATGTTATCTGACTACTAGCTGTTCTCACATCCATCAATCCTTCATTTATTGTGAGTTTGCATGAAACATAACTTCTACTTATATATTATCTTTCCCCCAACTGCCCGTTCCACAGGTAAAATCCTGTCAATTCTTCCAGCCCTTCCTGCATGTCTTCTGCAACCCCCACCTCACTTTGTTTGGTTGTTTTTCAGCCCTTACTATACTGTGAGTGCTTCAATGGCAACGGCTTACTCATTTTCCCCAATATCCAGCTCACTCCTCACACAAAGTGATACTAAAGGAAAAAATTCAATGATAGAGAAAAGTCAAATTGCTTAAAGAAAAGTAAGATGTATGCAAGTTATTTTCATAAAAGGTCTGAACCATGAGAATAAAATGATAAATAAAGGTGAATGTTACAGAAACTTGGGGAAAAGAGAAGCAAATGTTGCTCTATTAGCACATGAGGAAAACCAAGACGTTTCACACAGAGACACACCATGGAACACCACAAAGGAACTAGGATAATTCTTCTCCCATAAATTTGTCATGAAAATGGGAAAACAAAATCAGTTGGACTCAATTAAGGAATGAAATCAAGACATTTATAAAAGTCTAGAAATGAAAAAAATCATGTAAATCTAAGTTAGCATAAGCAAGGATAAAAAGGATAAGTGTCTTGAAGAGGTGAGATAAGCTTTTGATATCAAAAACGGCAGTGTTTGCACAGAATAGAGGAAAAACAGATGGTTTTCTAGATGTGTGAAGTAGGGGGAGGAGAATGGAGCCTGACATGTTAGAAACTGCTGACAAAAAGCCCGAGTTTGTGTGGTAGGAAGTGTGGGAATCATGGTGGATCAGTAGGTTACGCCAGATTATAATGAAGCTTTTGAGTTAACTATCTGCCAAGTAAACTTTGAGATTTTTATGGTAACTGAATCAAATGATTGATTGGTGAAGGGAAGAAAAACATTGTGTTGATTAAATGTTGACCATTATAATTTTCAGTGCAGCAGCTGCTACTGAAATTGCAGTAATTCAAAATGAAAAATAGACACTGTTGTTTAAAATAGCTTGGACTATTTGGAACCCTGTCGCATGAGTTTATGCTGTGTAGTTTTGCTAAGAACATGATGGGGTGCATGTTCCTTTTTTTCATTTCATCATAATGACTGCTCAATGAGTGGATAATTCAAACTGAACAACAATCTCACAGTTACGGTTTAGTGTGGGTTGTACAAAGTAGCCGAAACATTTTTCAAAGATATGAAAATTCCTTCCAACTACCTAATTACAATTTTCCCATAAAATGATATTTGAAACACATATATAGCCTAAATTATTCATCTGACTATAACAGTATATTTAGTATTAACTTATTATTTAACTTGTATTGTTTATAGTTAATTTCTGAAAAAAAAATTAAACCCTATAGTTTGACAATTTTTACCATTAAAATAAATATTTGCAAATTCAAACATGTTCACAGAAATCACTGAGGTCAGAATAGTGTACAAATATAATTTACAGTTAAATTTTACAGTTAAACTCATCTTCACTGTGTTATGTAAGCAATTTATCTCAGTACATTGTATAAATTTGTTTGGGATTCATATCTATGATGAGAACTAAATAGTTGAACCCCAGCATGAATGTGCTGTGAATGCTTGTTTATGTTTACCCACCATGCTCAGTACCTGTACCTTAAGTTAGGGCATTTTGTCCAACATTAATGAGCTTTGAATCCTTGTTAATTATCAACCCATCACACTCAGTACCTGGTACTATGTGTTAGAAAAATGATGGAGGTAGTTGAACTGAAATGAATTAGAGACCAAGGGGGGAGAATTGAAAGCAAAGTACGGAGCTGTAAGAGAAATGGGCTGACACTGTGGTACAGTGGGTTACACTACTTTCTGCAGTATTAGCATTTCATATGGGCACCAGTTCTGCTGTCCCACTCCCCATCCAGCTCCCTGATAATGGTCTGGAAAACAAAGGAATGTGGTTCAAATGCTTTGGCCTTTGCATACCCAAGGGAAAAATACCTGGATCCTGACTTTAGCCTGTCCCATCCCTCTTCATTATGGTCATTTAGGGAATGAACCAGTGGATGGAAGATAATCTCTCTCTCTCTCTTTCTCTCTCCACTTTCTCTTTTCCTCTGTCTTCCTAAATCTCCCTTACAAAGAATAAATTAATGCTTTAAAAATGTAAATGAATACAAAGAGTAGACAGTATGGGGAATGGAAGAAATAAAAATAAGCAATCACTTTAGTGCTGAATATATAGCACTATATATAGAGTGACCTACAAGTGACATAGTCCCAAACAAGGTTAGTTAGAGTGAAAAGGGAGCTTTGGTTACCATAAAGAAAGAATGGCAGAGGCTTCACAGACTAGCAGGTTGCTATAGCAACTGTGGCTTATCAAAAGCAAATTGCCCATTGTCTCTGCCAGTGACCAATGGAGGTTTGCAGAGGGTCAAAAATGTATTAACATTCTGGAAAATCTGTTCTTTTGTTGCAGAAAAGTGATCATCAAGTGAATACCATAAACAGGGTAAAGATTTGCACCACAGCAAGACCTCATCTATTCAAATGTTAATGGCCCAGAAATAAGAGAGTTTTAAATAAAAGTGAGTTATTAACCATTCCACATTCGAAGAAAACAGTTATTTAACAGAATGCTGAAATGCTGAAATGCATTTCCTTGTTTTAAGACAAAATAAAAGCTGTGTAACTTATGATGTGATAATTTAAGTTGCTTAGAAAGTTAGCACTGCACACATTAAGAAAAATGTTCATATTAACCTTGTTATTATTATCTTCATGTGAAAGCAGGTAACTTAATATCATGATGGGCATGAGTTCTGGAAACTATGTGTGCATTGTGTTTCAAATTTTTTATGTATTTATGATATTTACTTGAAAGGCAGACATGCACACAGAACAAGAGGGAGGACAAGAAGAGGAGAAAAGGAAGAGGAAGAAGAGAAGGGGAGGGAGAGGAAGAAAGAGAGATGGGGGGGCATCATCGTCTTGCTGGATCACTTCCTAAATGCCTGCAGTAGTTCAGGCTTGGCCAGGCCAGTTCCAGAGCGAGAAACCAACTATGTTGTCTCTTACTTGAGCAACAAGAGCCCGGTCACTGCTTCACCACAGCCACCCAGAGTGCGTATTAGTAGGAACTGAACTGGGGACAGAGACTGGACTTCAACTGAGGCACTTCAGCAAGGCAGGCAGCCATCCCAACTGGCTGCCTAACCCCTACGACAAATGCTCACTCTATTTTCTTGCACCTAAACTCTTTCAGTCCTATGAGCTCAGGGAAAATTACCCAACTTTCCTACAATTCAATTTCCTCACTTTTCAAGTGGAAAGCAGGGACAGCATTGGGAAATTGCCTTTCAAATAAATAAAAATAGTAATTGTAAAAAATTGTTTTAATGGGAAATAATAACTGTACTTACATCCAAGAGCTTCTGTGTAGCTTAAGTGCACTGGAACTTGTATCTGGATCAGTGTCTGGCAGAAAGGGAAGATTAAACAAGCGTTCCTGAAGTTGCCAGCAAATGTAAACGTTTTTGTCGGTTTCCTCCTGCAGTTTGATATCTCCATTTTTGTTGGTCTTTTTTAGTAACTTAAAAATCCAAATTTGCTTTTATACTCTTCCTAGGCTTTTGGATCTGAAGGCAGCACCTAGAAAGATAAAATGCTGACTTAAAACATTGCTCATATTTCTACTTTGTTCTAGGTTCTTTCAGAAGCATTATCTCATTTAATTCTCAAAAAAATTGTATGTTAAGCTCTACAGATGAGAAAGGGGGAATAACTCAGTGTTAAAACTGGAACTAAAATTCATGAGTCATTAACTCTAAACATTAATAGTCTTTATTATGACATGAAATGTTTAGGCAGTTTGGAATAAATAACAGTCATTAGAAAATTCATAGTCATTGATCATAATAATGTAATTATTATCACTTTATTATTGTCAAACTCATATTTTTAGTAGTTCACATTTTCTACACACTTTAATATAGTATACAACAAATCATGAACTTGTTATGTCCCTCAAGGGTGAGTCCTCTTCAAGCTGAGGGCTAATTCATGGTTGATTATCTAATTACTGATGTGTTCAAAGGTGTGGTTTATAGACTAACCTATTAACTTAAGAGCCCCCTACAGTGTTTAAATAGGCCTAATTCTCTATCATGATCTGTCATTAGCTTTTTTTAGACTATAGCACAGTAACTCTTTATTATATGCAAAAATTTTTAAGATTTATTTATTCCTTTCCAAGGCAGAGTTGCAGAGAGAGCATGTGAGAGCTTCCATGGTCTGGTTCAACCCCTGATGGCAGCAATAGCCGGAGCTGGGCTGGTCTGAAGCCAACAGCCAGAAGTTTCTTCTGGGTAACCCATGCCTTATCAGTACAGACACCCTAGCCCTTGAACCATTTGTTTGCCCAGATACATGAGCAGAGAACTGGGTTGGAAGTGGGGCAGCTGGGAGTGTAACTTACATGCCTGAGACTCAGGAGGCAGCTTTAGCTGCTATGGTGCCCACCGCTACACACATTCTTTGAAACATTTTACAACTAGTAACTTGGGTAGATTTTGAGATGATAGTAAGATTCTTTTCTTCCCATTAGGCAAGGGAAACACTAAAAATGTTTTCACAAAGTTGATGCATAGCCCAAACTTACAAATTCATCATACATGTGATTAAAAAGTAGATTCCTTCATGGAGTTAAGCTAAGTAAGGTACATGATTCATCATTGCGTTTTTTCATTCTCATTGAATTCAGATTTAATACAATTGAACACATGTGTTATTTTCTAGTTGATTCTCAGTTCAATGTTTTGCCAAACTTCATGACAACTGCTTAGAAGCGATAGTTCTAATCTCAAAGTTAAAAGGGAAAATATACATTTGCAGATAGCAGTGAAAGAAATTAATTGCTACTATTAGTCACTCCTCAAGGACCAAGCAAAAAATGGAACTGACTTTAGATACAAAGGAAAAGGTAAAATGATATTTCATTTTATCACTGCCATGTGTTACAATGCAAGCTAAGGAATTAGAATGACATTGCAGAGAATATACAAGGATATCATAGCATGTCAGATGATTCATCATTTTCATATCTTAACTTACAAAATATCCAACTAAGATTTTTTTTACAAATTCATTATAACGGTTACCTATTTCCTGTTCATATTATCTGAATATGTTCTTAAATTGGAAGCAATGTGTCATCAACTTTTTACAGCCAAATATAACAGCAACTTCGAAAAACAGTAATTAGTCTTTTGAACTCATGTCAACCAATGTATTACTCAATGTACATAGGTTTGTGTTTTACCTATCATTCTGTAAAACTGAACCATCTTTTAGTACCCTTAAAAATGATCTATTTGCCATAAGAAGAGATGGTGAGTATGTTTTGGAAAAATAATAGAAAAACGAGTAAACTAGTATCTAGATTCATGGCTTAGTTATTATTTTATGCCATGAAATGCCATCAAGTATGTGACACTAGGAACTTTTCTTTAAAATGATTTTTTGGGGATATTCAGTGCAAATTTAGTATTACCTCTTTATATAGTAAAATATAGAAATACTTGTAAGCAAAGAGGGGAAAGCTATAAACATAGTTAAAATAGTCAGCCTGAACAGAAGTTATGTGACTTCAACCATGACAGTATTTTTTTCTTAAGAGGAAATGTGCTTCGGAAAGGAGTTTTAATTTGTTTCCAGGTGAAATGGTTTTTAACAAAGGGAATATTAAGTGTGCAAGAGATTTCCCCTTGTCCCTCCATCATTGTCATGCTACTGCTCTGTATGCTGCTTTGTGCCCTGGAGTGAGGGAGAGGGCGAACTCTGTGAAGTACAAAGACTCTGTTTGACTCCAACTTGGGTTGGGCCCTTGAACAATCTTATTAGGACACACACACTAGAATCAGATGAAGTATCTGCAAATTGGATAACCCTTGCCAGGCTGCAGGTGAGCAGTGTTTGTGTCACACTGGTAAAAGACAGATCACCTGTATGGCAGCTCTCCTTTTTGACTTCCAACTATATTTAAAGGAATAGCAACATCTTCTCAGGTCTTTTTTCTCTGTATGTGATTTTATTTTTAACATTGTTCACATAGTTGAAAGGGCTGCAAGCTCATGTGGGAGGGGCTCAAGATATGGAGAAAAGTGTGTGGGACAGATGTTTCATTTTTTTTCTCCTGTATCCAAAGGGAGGGAAGAGAAGTGGGGCACTCCTTGCTGGCTATCAAATTATAGCAGCACCCAGGGATGGGTGATGGCCATGTGATGATTCTTTAGAGACCCCGATGTGGGGAAGGGTATTCCAAGGGTGTCATTTGAGTGATTTTTGATAGTTCTGAGACACTGCCAGCTTCATTGCACCACGCTTTATTGGCTGTACATCTTAGTACACATTAGCTCATCCACGGACCCAGGAGCATGTTCCAAAACTTAGCCAGGAGAGTGGTCAAGCCTTTTCTGTTTTCCATACTCTGACGAGGCACTCAACATCCTCTGCTGGCCTGGATGAGCTGGCTGTCATTTATTTCACATGCATTTAGGCATGTTCTTTATTGCACAGTCAATCATCAGCAAGTAAGGAAGGCCAGGCCTGACACCTGCACTCCAATGTCAGACCACATTTATTGAGATTTTCCCTGTGGCCAGAGTTACAGTCCAGCTATCTAACTGGGGAGTCTCTCAAGAAACCTTACCAGTGAAAGCTACAGCTTAGTAGTGGGAGGGCCCATAGTTTCTCTCTCAGGCCTGCTCCCAGCCTAGGTTCTTGATTTGCCCAGGAGTATTGTGCTCCAACCTAACTCACCCCCAGTGCTGGAACTTGCCAGTGAGTGTTGTGGTCTAGCCCAGCTGGCTCTCATTCATTCTGATCCTCATGTGTACTACCAGGTGTAACAGTGTAGGCCAGCCCAGCCCAGCTCAGTCCCAGCTCTAATGTTCACCAATAGAAGCAGCAACCCAACAAGTTCCCCTACCAGGTCTGCTCCCAGTCCCTGGTCTTGCACATGCCAGAGAGTGCAAAGAACCCAGTCTGTGATGACCCACCCCCAGTCCCAGCTCTTGCCAACTGGTGCAGCAGTCTAGTCCAGTCTGACTCACCCCTAGTTCTCATGTTGTGGTCCTCACCACTACAATGGTGGTATTGTGATCCAGCCCAGCCTGTCCTGTACCCCATTCTGGCTCTACATTGTGCCATTATATGCTGTGGGCAAGCTCTACTCAGCCCAACTCCAGAACCAGATCACACATATGCTGATGGGCACTGCAGCTTTTCATGGACTAACCTGCCTCCAGCCCCCGCTGTTGTGCTCCCCAGTGGGAGCTATGCCCTACCAGGTCTAGGATCTTGGTGGGTGCTGCAAACTTCCTTGGCATGGTTTTCCCTCAGTGCTGGCTTTGCATGTGCCAGCAGGTTCTGTAGCTTGGCCCAGTCCAGCCTCCTTCTAGCTCTGACTGCCATGAATGTCAGACGGGTTCCTATCAGGTAAGTTCCATGGTCCAGCCTAGCTCAGCTTATCACCACTCCCAGCTCTACATGTAAAAATGTGGATACTGCAGTCCCATAGAGGTAAGCCTACAAGTCCCCCACAGAATCTGCTCCCAGATATGGTCCTTCCACGTTCCTGTGGGTGATATAGCCCAGCCGGGTATGGCCCAACCCCTGTTCCAACACTCAACAGGTAGGTGCTGTGGCCTCGCCCAGGCAGGCATGCCCCCTAGCCTCAGCTTTTGCATGCACCAGTGAGTAGTGGGCAATGCTATTTAGCCCAGCCCCAGTCTCCTACATGATGGATGCCTTGGCCTGACCTAGATATGCCTTCTGGTTCCCCTCTATAAACCAATCCATCTCAGCCCCCTTACCTACCTGAAAATGTGGTGACCTGGTCTGTGGAAACCCCAGAATTCATTCTTTGTTCAAACATTCCCTCAGCCTTTTCCACTCCAGTATGACCCTGGACCCCTTTTCCTGAGGCAATCTGCAGCCACCTCTTGGGGAGTGGCATGCTGTATCCTGGCCTGATGGTCCCTGCCTTCCTCACATATCTTTCAAAAAACCAATAGAATAAGCATCTATGGTGGCACACTGTTATAGTTAGCACAAATTTGGCATTAACTAGGCCCACAATATGTGCTAGCTATTGGCTGCTTCTTTTCTGTCAGCAGTGTAACTCTTGACTAGGTACAAGGCAACTTGGGCAGTTGCCTGCAGCTGGAGTCCTTCTGGGTCAGAAACTAATTTCTGTTAGATTTTGGATGATAAAGGGCTTCTTACTGCTGCAAATCCTGAGATGTGTCATCCCTAACCGGCTTCCTCAGCATAGCACACACCGGGTAAACAATTTATTTGTCAACTTATCCTTAATGATTGTGTTTATCTTGCTTATGACAAGCACATGGAACAAATGAATGAGTTGCCATTACTTCTGAGCCCATTTGAACTAAAAACAGAATTTAAAATATGTATGCACATATTTACACACATACCTATATATACTCAGGAGAGTGTGACTATAATCCCACAGTATCACTACTTATACAGTCTAAATTTCCCATATTTGGGGAAAATGTTGTAAGCAGCATGTAATAAAGAAATCAAAAGTCTCTAGAGCTGTTCAGATGTTTTTGCTTGCTCCTAGATCATAGACCATTTCATCATGTTGCATATGGTTGGCAAATTGATGAGAATTTAGTGTTATATTTAAAGTTGGTGGCTTAAAGCTCACCCTGCGAGAAGAGAAATATGGTTCCACAATCCAGTAACTTAAGTCAAGAAAAAGAAATGTAGATGATTATGTGGAACTTCAGTCCAAGAATGACGCCGTTCTCTTTATTCTCCTTTGGGGTGCTTTCTGATCAGATTATTTCCTATTTCTATCTATTTCAAGTATTCTGATACCACCTTTCCCCCAAGTTTTAAGCACATTATTTGCTTAACACATCATCTTTTAAACAACAGCAAAATTTATACTAAAAAATTTGAGGGCTTTCATCCATATGTTGATGTTCACATAGATATCAAAGAATTTTACTTTCAGATCAATAGCAGCTAAGTGTCAAATACAGTATAGTTCAAGCTCTGGAGAGACAAAATTTTGTTCTTCAGTCTATTTATGTTCTTTTGTTCTTTTTTTTTTTTTTTTGCATTTGAGAGGTGGAGAGACAGAGCTGGCTCCCCAGATTCTCAAAGTAATCCCTGATGGAGGCCAAAGTCAGGAGCCAGGAATAAATCCTGGAATCCTTTGTAGTGGCAGGTAGTCAGGCACCTGAGCAATAACCACTGCCTCACAGGGTGTGTGTTGGCAGAGCGCTGGAGTCAGGAATGAAGCCAGGTGTTACAGCTGGACACGCCAGTGAGGGATGCAGCATTCTGCGTGCCGTGACCTCATCCAAGCACTCTGAGACAATATGCAGCCTCTAAGGAGCGGGCTTGCAGCAGGTGTCATCCATATGTGACAGTTACTGACCAAGTACTCTAAAAAGGCTTCTACCACTGCGTGAATAATGTAAAATATTACACAACTTGTTATTACTTGTTATTTTGTTATTGTACCACTTACTTCATTTGTAGATACTCATTCCAAAAGATAATGTTTCAAAATTGCATTTGTGTGGTTTTTTTTTTTTTTATTTTTCTCTTTGGGTTCTCAGGAGATAACCTACACAAGCAGCATTTGAAGTAATAATTCTTTTTCTAAATCAACCCACAAGATTTTACTGAGCTCCATCTTTTACAAGAGGGTGACAAATATTTTCATAAGACTACATGTTCAATGAGCAGATCTAGGCTGAATTACCTGAGATGTGCTATTTGACCGTGTGTGGGTGCTTGTTGATTTGTGCAGCTGATATCTGTGGAGACCTCCTGTCTGTCCACCACATGCCAGAACTTTCAGAACAAAGAGAACCTTTGTAGGGTGCATTCACTGAAGAGCTGAACGACCAGCAGGACAGGCTGAGGTATGAGTGGTAACAGCGGTCCAGCTTGAACACAACTGCTACCACATTTACATAAACACTGCAAATCTTAGTGCTTGGCATCCCACCACTTGAGAGCAGGACCTGCTGCTTTCTCTCAAGGAGTCCTAGCAATGGCAAATAGCTTTTTGTTACCCTACCACCTCTGTCTTTGCTCCTCAACTTACATCATCCCATAGGGTTTCAGGTTCCATTGTTTACACTTACTCCTTCTTAAGGCTCCAGTAGACTGTGTCGCTGTCATTATTCTGTCTTGGGGATCCAGAGCTGGTTTCATAGATATGTGACCAACACAGCTAACACAGGGTCCATTTTCTTTGGCATCCATACCTTTGTTCAATGCTCCGTGGTCAACATCTTGAATTGTTCAAATTATTTTTGAATTTATGGTCTGTAATACAACCCAATAGAACAAAGAAATGTGAAGCAGGGACTAGTAGCCTCAGCCCACATCATCTCAGCTCCAAGGTGCTGACTCCTGTGCCACTTTGTCACTGCGTGCAAATAGCTCTGGGCAGCCTGCCTCGATCTGTAGCCATATATATTGCTCTGCCTTTTCTGCTTGCCTGTCCCCTGCAACAACCACAGTGGACAAAATCACATCAGTAAGGAGAGGCCTTCATCCTCCTGTTGCCCTCTGCCCTATGGGTAACCATTGTAAGGGTCGCTGAGTCTCTTGCATATATCTGGTAATGTCCGGAACAGGCGTGAGTTGCTAATCATCATGTCCTTGGGATGTTCCAGCCACAGCACATTAGAAGTGAACAAACTTCTGTTCTATACCTGATCCAGGTATAGAATGTACAGCAGTTACTGGTCCATTATTTATTAATAAGTACATTTGTAGTTAATGTTGAGATATAGTGGTTCATTCTATGTTGTGTTCATTATGTCTTTGGTTTTAAGGGTTTATTGGCTTATTTAAAAGGCAGTTACAGAGAAAGAGCGAGAGGGAGACAGAAAGGGGGAAGGAAGGAGGGAGAGAGGGAAAGAGAAAGCGAGGAAGAGAGAAAAAATGAGAGAGAAACTTCTGTCCTCTGACTTACTCCCCAAATGACCACAATGCCAGGAGCCAGAAACTCCATCCAGGTATCCCATGAGGGTGGCAGGACACAAGTAAAGGTCTTATCTGTTGATGCTTTCCCAGGTACATTAGCTGCGAGCTGGATGGAACACAGGGAAGCTGGGTGAGACTCCAACCAACACTAACATAAGGGATGCCAGTGTCACGTTGGTTTAACCTTCTACATCACAGCACTGGGCACCTAGCATGCATTTCACATTAAAGATTTATTTATTTTTATTAGAAAGAGAGAAGGAAATATAGGGGAAAAGGTCTTCCATCTGCTGGTTCACTCCCCAAGCGATCACAATGGCCGGAACTAAGTCGATCCGAAGCCAGAAGCCCAGAGACCTTTCTGGGTCTTCCATGTGGATGCAGGGTCCCAAGTTTTGGGGCCATCCTTGACTGCTTTCCCAGGCCACAAACAGGGAGCTGGATGGGAAGCAGGGCCGCCGGGATTAGAACCAGTGCCCATATGAGATCCTGTCACATACAAGGTGAGGACTTTAGCCGCTAGGCTACAACACCAGGCCCAAGTTCTTCGATTTCTCTACAAAGCTTGATAGTCACATCCTTTCACTGGTTAATAATATTCCGTAACTCAGATGTACCATATTTATGTACTTATTGAAGAATTTCTTGATTGCCTCTGATTTTTAGGTGTTTAAAAATAGGGATCAAGGGAGAGTATTCGGCTTGGTGATTAAGATGTGGCTGGGAACACCTGCTTCCCATATCATAACACATATGTTCGAGTCTCAGCTCACTTCCAATTCTAACTTTGGAAGCAGCAGGTGATTAACTGAAAGAAGTTGGATCCCTGCCACTCACATGGAAGATTCAGATGGATTTTTTGGTGGAGCTCAGGTGTTTGGAGAGTGTTGTAAGGGAAAAAAATTACATATATACACACACATATATGTAATCATATGTTATATGTTGTATGTTGTATATATAATATGTGTGTACATACATACATGTAATTATATGTAAATATATATATTTAATTTGAGAAAATTATAAAGTGCTGTAAACATATGTGTTCAGGGGTTTTACGTTTTGTTTTTTTAATTCAGTGGGTAAACAAGAACACACCACTGGCTAGTGTGTTAAGACAGCATTTAACTTTTTGTAAGGATCTGCCGATCTAGCTTCCAGAGTACCATTGCACCTCCTCACTCGCAGTAGATGAGAATCGCTGTGGCTCTGCATGCTTTAACGAGCTTGGCACTGACAGTTTTTCAGATTCTAACATAACAGGTGAATAGCGGCATTTCATTATGGTTTCACTTGTCACACGTTCCCCACTACCATTAATGA
This sequence comes from Ochotona curzoniae, assembly GCF_017591425.1. NCBI lineage: Eukaryota > Metazoa > Chordata > Mammalia > Lagomorpha > Ochotonidae > Ochotona > Ochotona curzoniae. The sequence continues at coordinate 49,711,950 of NW_024466502.1, read as the reverse complement.
TGTCTTTTTGCATGCTTACCTGCCAGCTGATATTGTCTTTAACAAAGATAAGATCTGCCTATTTTAAAATTTGGGTTGCTTGTTTTTCTAATTCTTGGGCTTTAGGAAGAATTCTTTGTAAATTTTGGATAGAAACAACTGTTTATGAAGATTTTCTCCCAGTCTGTGGTTTGTCTTGTCATTCTCTTAGCAGTCTCATTTACAGCATGAATTTTTTAACAATTCCCCAACATCTTGCGTTTTCTTTCTTAAACTGTTTCTGTTGTTATGTTTTAAAAATCCACTATGAAGGAAGGATTATTTAGATTTTATCCATCAGTTCTGTTGTTTATATTTAGATCTATGATCTATAACTTATTTTGAGATTTTGTATGTATATGTGTGTATGTATGTGTGTGTGTGTGCTTATGTTTGCATAAAGATAGCCAATTGGCCTTACCTCTTTTGCCGAAGACTATACTTTATTGGCTTAATTCTCTTTGTTCTTTTGTCAAAAATCAGTTGAAATGATTTGTGTAGGCTCATTTCCGGAGTCAATGTTCTGTTGTGTTGATCTAGTATTTAGTCAATAGTAAATATGATACTATTCATTTTGCTGCTGCTTGATAACAATTCTTAAAGTCAGAAAGCATCTGTCCTCAAACTCTGTTCTTCCCTTCAACCTTGAGTTGCCGTGTCTGGAGACAATGCCAACATTTTAGGGGAGCTTATAATCATTTCTTATAGGCCAGTGTCAGTGAGCAGAAATAGCATTGTAAAAAATTGTAGACCCCCAACAACATTGAGGATGCAAGTATTCCATCATAACATGAGTTGAGGTTTCGTGTAGCATTTCCTCTCTGGTCTTTCTACTTTTACATATTTTGGTCTCTTTATCAATTGCTATTGTATTTCTAACATTTGTGCTTTATCCAATATGAACTCTTAGTTTCCAGGCTCCCAAGAGACAAATTACCAGTGGTTTGATGCTTTGCTCCATACTGTTTTTGTTTTTGTTTTTTTGTTTTTGGTTTTTTTTTTTTTTTGGTATCCTACCCTCTTGATTGGGAGAATAGTTTAGATCTATAAATTCTCTACTATCTGACTTTACATTTTTGAACCTCGTTGACACTTTGGGCAGGATCATCTCTCTTGTGCTGGCTCCTGTGCTCTCCAGGATATTTAGCAGCATTCTGCAACACCATCCACGTGGTGCTTGTTGCAATCTCCCCACCACCTCAAGAACTGTCTACAGACATGACCAAATGTCCTGTGGGGAGTCAGACAGTGATTATCACATCATTGAGACTTGAAGTAGCTCATGCAGGACGCACTATTATTTTAGCAATAGTGTTGCTGGACTATAACAGGCATTGCTCACTTCCCACTGTTGCCCGTGAGGCTATCCTCATTACCAAAGGGCAAGAGATTACTCAGTTCCAAATACCTATATTAGATCTTTTGGGAAGATATTATTTATTTTACTCAAAAGTCAGAATTACACTCACCAAATGGATGTCACAGCCAAAGCTGGACCAGTCCAAAGCTAGGAACCAGAAGGTGCTTCCAGGTCTGCCACGTGTGTTCAAAGCTCTAAGGTCTTGATTCATCCACTGTTACCCTCTATGGATAAACAGGGAGCTGGGTTGGAAATGGAGCAGCCAGGATTTGAACCATTGCCCATATGGGATGCCAGAGACAAAGGCAAAGGATTAGCCTGCTACGTCACCATGCCAGTCCCAGATTATTTTTTAAAGATTTATTTTCTTTTTATTGGAAAAGCAGATTTATAGAAAGAAGGAGAAGCAAAGAGAAAGATCTTCCATTCTCTGATCCATTCCCCAAATTTCTACAATGGCCAGAACTGAGCCATACTGAACCCAGAAACTGGGAGCCAGGAGTTTCTTCTGGGTCTCCCAAGATACTGGCAGGTCCCAAAGCTTTGGGCAATCCTCCACTGCTTTCCCAAGCCACAAGCAGGCAGCTGGATGTGAAGCTGAATAGTGAAGATGCAAACCGGTGCCCACATAGGATGCCTGTACTTGCAGGTAGAGGGTTAGCCAGTTGAGCCATAGAGCCAATTCTCCAGATGATTTTTAAATGAAAAGATGTCCATCTTGAGACCATCTTAGGTCTTTGCAACAGGCACCATTGAAGACGGGTTGACCCCAGTTTTATTAGACTGAGGTTTACTTTTAGGAGTTTCTCAGCTATGAGCCATCAGTAGCTACCATTCCTGCCACCTGGAGAAATGAATGCTTCACTCTGTCCACCAACACACCCCTGAAAGGATTAGAAGATAAAACCTTGCAAACAGTTACTCAGAGGAGTTGGCAAATGACTTAATTTCTGCTGTTAAAGAGAACCTGAAATGCCATGACATCCAGTGACCATCAATTAAGTTGACAAATGACGACTGAGTGCCAGACATGACCCTGAATGCTGAGCAGTGCACTTGCCCTTGAGGAGTAAAGCAGGTTTATGATAACAGAAATTAACCCCATGAGCAAGAATCACAATGAGGTGTCATGCCATGAAATGCATCTTACATCACTGATGGTTTATTTTTACACATACTACCGATGAAAAGAAGCAAGTAAATGTGACTCAGATCAGTGCTTCTCCAGGGTTTTGTATGACTGTTATGACAGTCTGTGGGTTTGTTGATCGCGTTCATGGGTGAACATAACAATATCTCTGGTGTATTGCTTGATTGATTTGTTTACTTACAGAAAAATCAAGTTTCACTAACAGTTCATCCTCTCAATAGGTCTGTAAGGTTTCTTTGTTCTCTGTCAGTTATTTGACGTGTTCAGTGATGGGGTATAAAGACGAATTCGGTTAAGAGCATCCACAGCAGTGGTGGTGACTATTAAAGCATTTCCCACTGAAAAGGTTTGACGACATCTTGAAATTCCTTCAGTATCCAAGCAAGCAAGCTGTTGTTCAGGAAAGGATTTATTAAATGTTTCAGGGTATGTTTTAAAGAGCAAATAATGAAATATTATTAGCCAAACTCTAAATATATGGCAGTGGTTCTTAATGAGCTGTGATCTTTCCAATGTCTACACATATTTTCTTTTGAGGATTTGTTCACTTCAGTCACAGAGCCAGAAGAAAAAACAGAGAGGAAAAGAGAGAAAGTGACATAGAGAGGAAGAATGAAAAAAGAGAAAGAAATCATCTATCTGCTGACTCACTCCCCAAATGCCCACAACAGCTGGGTCTGGGCTAGGCCAAAACCGGAACCTAAATCTTGCACATGCGTTGCAGAGATTCATCATCATCTGTTGCCTTCCAGGCACATTGGCAGGAAAATGGATCAAGAAACAGAGACAATATGAGATGTGGGTAATAGCTTAACCATCTGTACACACAGGTCATCCCATGGGAATACTTTTTTATTGGACTGAGTTGGGATTGTTTAGCAGGGTTCATAGTATCCAGTAGGTAGCAGCCAGAGAGGCTCCTGAACAATTTACAATGCCCAAGTTGGTCCTTCACACCAAGGAAATGCAGTTCCTCACAACACAATATTAGTAGTGCTAAGATTAAGAAGCTTCATTATAAATGCTGCTGAACACTGAAACTGGATCCACCTGCCTGACATGCAGAAGACCAACTGCTGACATCAAGTTGGTGGAAAAAAGAGGTCTTTATTGCAAAGCACAGAGCCAGGAAGCTACTGCTTTATTTCCAAGGATTCCCAAGAAGTTAGGCATACAGATTGAAATTGGGGCTGGAAGTATGTGATCAGCTCTTGTCAAAATTCCTGAGTGGGCATTAAAGCATGATTGGTTAATGATGCTGTGCTCTTTAAGAGAATTTAAGATGGTCATGTGGGCTCTAGTTGGTCTGGGTTACATGATGTGGCAGTATCATTCTGCCCAGATCTGATATTTCCCTCCCCAAGTCCCTCCAGGATAATACAGCTGGCCAATGAGATTCCTCTAAGTCCGCCTGGATCACACTCTTATGTCAAGGACACCTTGTGGTAGGGGTAGCAGCTGGGTCTGGGTCCTGCTTTTACATTACGGGGCTTCATCTTACAAAAGGACAATACTGTGTACTGAGCAAGTTGATCACTTTTGAGTTCTTTATGAAAATTCAATATAGTATACTTATTCCCTCCAGACTCACGGAGTATAATAATCATATCACAGATGTTTAACGAATATTTAACCTAAATATTTTAAAGATAAATGCTAGAGTTAAAACAAAAGCAAGTATGATTTTTAAAATGTATTCAGGCCATCTTCATAACTTTCTCAGGCACATTAATAGAGGGATGGATCAGAAGTGGAGCAGCTGGTACTCTGATTGGTATTCATATGGAATGATGAATACCACAGGTAGCACCTTAATCTGTGGCATCACAATGCCAGCCTCTCGTGCATTCTCTCATAATAATAATTAATCATGATCCCCAAGTGACAGCCCAATAGCTAAATCCTCACCTTACTAAGTGTTGGGGTCCTATGTGGGTGTCAGTTCATGTCCCAGCTGCTCTGCTTGCCATTCAGCTTCTTTCTTGTGGCCTAGGAAGGCAGTAGAGAATGGCCCAAAACCTTGGGACCCTGCACACACGTAAGAGATCTGGAGGAAGCTCCTGGCTCCTGGCTTCGGATCTATCAATTGTGACTGCTTGGAGAGTGAACCAGAGAATGCAAGATCTTTCTCTCTGTCTCTCCTTCTCTCTGTATATCTGTCTTTCCAATTAAAAATATAATAAATCCTTAAAAAATAATAATTAAACCTCTGTGAGACTCAGTCTTATTTCCTTCCCACTTGCATATCTAGCTCCTAATTAGGACTCAATTGGCACCTGGAGTTTCAGGTAGCAGTCACATCTTTACAAACTACTAAGGAATGAAGTCAATCTGCCCTCGGAAATCTGAGATCTATGAGACAACCATGACTTCCAGATTCTAGCCTTGCCTTTCTCCACTTGTGATTGGTACATGGGACCCTGAGGCACTAAGAACTGTCCTGTATGCACACTCTTGGCAGTGCTAAAGGATTGCCTCTTTCTGTGCACCTTGGCTTTCAGTCCTGTCTATCTCTGTGGTCAGTTATCATCCATGATACAAAGACAGCACTGGAACTGAAGTCTGCTCTTGATCCTAGTTTCGAGATGGATGGTCTTTACATTCATTTTACAACTGCTTTTTCCAGAATTAGAGTCAATCTCTGACTACTGTTGACAGCATAACAGTTCTTGACACATTAAAGACCTTCCAAGTTGCTGACTAGTGGCCACTGTCTAAATTTAGAAAACCTCTTCCACTTACGACTGTCTTTTTCCAATCATATTGAAGTCATCTCCACAGGAGAGAAGACGTCCTTCTCTACAGTAGTACATCTGGAATATAACTGGTTAAGAATATGTTACCACCCTTGGTCTTTGACCGATTGCTACCCTTTTTTACTTTCCAGTTTTAAGTTAGCCATGGTCCTGTTCCACCTTTGTTCTGCCAAAGAGTTGGACTCTGGCTGTCTGACACTCCTGTGTTAAGTGTGAGCAGCCACTATGATCTTGCCTATGAGTCATACAGAAATAAGTCGCTGCTTGCAATTCAAAATAAATGTTTAACAGGATGTTTTTAATGAACATCTAAAGAACTAGTAATTAATTTAATCACAGACATTTCTTTGGCTGTTGCAATTGGAGCATTAACACTGAAAGACCTCAGGTACATATACTGGTTTAGAGGGAACAGAGCTTTCTCTAACCAGAGGTCCCAAATTTGACACTAGGACTGTAGAGATTTGACCAAATATTATGAAACCTTTTACATTAAATAACACACCATTGAAGAATGTCAATTAAAAAATAAGGAATCGATTAACAGTTATGTGGATAAAACATCAGTTAAGTAAGTGCAAATGGCAGAAATGGTAAAAAAGAGTGTGGAACTCTCCATACTAAGCTTATAGCACAAATAGAAATAAGCAAGAAAAGAAATATTTCTTACTCCCAAATCGTATACTGAATGGATGAAGAGATTTGTAGCTAAAGCTCTAAAGTGGAGCAATACAACAGGGATTATACTTTAACACCATGACTTAATATAAGATAAAGATTGGAATGTCCATGAATACTCTTTTGGAAAGATCTTGATCTAATTATCCAGATCAGCATGTGAAGATTAACCAATGATATTTACAACTGGTATGTCTTCTTTTTGCTACAGAATTTGCAAGGATTTTTGAGAATCAGGTTGTGACAACAGAATTTTAAAGTGTGACTTAGAGAGTCTAAGATCACTCTATATGTCAACCGATCTTTAAAATGAAGATCACAAGCAGGAAATAGGGTTATCTTTCTGCAAAGATCCAGGGATTTTTAAATAAAATATATATCACACAAAAATGATTATCACATAATGAATCTAGTCTTTAAGGATTCGGCAGCGAAGGTTTACTTCAGCTTAAAATTACAGATCTCATGTGAAATCATTTGCATGTGCATATAGTTGATGCATTACTTTATTTGTTTTTGTAAATACATAATTCAGCCTAGCATATAGTTCTGCATGAAGAGACAATTTCCAAGTGAGGAATGAAGAGGCTGAATTCTCCCTTCAAGTCTGAAGATCATTCTCTTTCCACTGATTTACCTTAATAACTGTGATGTGGCCTGCAACACCGCGGGTACCCAGAACTGATTTGCTGAGAATGGACTGGTATGACTTTACAATCCTTGTCATCACCTCATCCTTTCCCCTCTTATCAAAATAGCCATCAGAAACAGAATAAGGGGTTTTGTCAGTGTGGAAACTGGCAAAGGGTGATATTTACTATAAAGGAAGGTATTTCTGCTAAGATGGTACTGTTGACACTAGAGAGAAAAAAAAATAGGAAGCTGAACTAACCCTGTAGGAAAGCATAGCCTGCTAATAAGTAAACAGATGATCGCCCTATGGCTTTGAATGGTTTGGACTGGAAAGGACTCTTCAGTCAGAAGCATGTCTTCTTTTGTTTTTGACTTTGCTTTTGCTATTTCCATCTATCTCTGTGAAAAATATCAAATTCCAAAGATCACTCATCTGGACAAAACATGGAGTCACATTTTATTAAAGACTTATTTATATTGGAAAGTCAGATATGTATAGCGAGTAGAAGAGACAGTGAGAAATATCTTCCATCTGATGGTTCACTCCCCAAGTGACTGCAGCAACTGGTGCTGTGCCAATCTGAAGCCAGGAGCCAGAAACTTCCTCTAGGTCTCTCTCACGGGTGCAGGATCCCAAAGCATTGGGCTGTCCTCAACTGCTTTCACAAGTAGGGAGCTGGATGGGAAATGGAGCTGCCGGGATTAGAACCGGCACCTATATGGGATCCCAGAGCGTTCAAGGCGAGGACTTCAGCCTCTAGGCCCAACAAATTTTATAAATGTGCTAAAATAAATTTATAGAGAACTGTGCAGGATCTAAATAGAGTTATCTATACAAATTTATTAGAACACACCAAAAAAAGACTGGCACATGAATACATATACTGTAACATGGAAGCAGAACTAATTTAAGACATTCAAAATTAATATTGCGGTGCTAGCATTTGGCACACTTAAGGTGGAACTCAGGATAACTGTATCTCACAGTGCCTAAATTCACACTTCACCTCTTCTCCCTGTTTCAGCTTCCTTCCAAGGCACAGCCTGGGGGGCAGCAAGTGATGGCTGTGGCAGATATCTGTAGATGGAATGAGCAAGTAGGAAATCTCTATCTCTCTGTCTCTGCCTCTATTCTAACTTTCAAATAAAAACGTAAATATAACTTAAAAATAAATTGTAAGGATCTATTCATTATTATTTTCCATGCACTAAAGTGTTTCAACAGCTAGGATAAAATAGTTCAATCTGATTGCAAGAAATTCTGAAACAGGAGGCAGGAGGAATGCCCCAGGAACAAAGATATAAACAGAATCAATGTATTTACATATAAAATCAAACAAGTCTAGAGGCAGACAGGTAAGAGTTGGCAAGGTCACTCACACCATTGTATCATCAAAACCTGAAACTTTGCCCACAGATGTTCTCAGCATGTGACTTCTAGTTTCAGGCTATGTCACAGTCTAACATATTTTCAGGGATATCATCCATCACTTCCACACTGCAGACTGGAAGAAAAAGAGAAAGAAAAATGAGCAAAAAATATGGTTTTCCTTCAATGAGTAGTTTGCTTCGATCTCCTGGAAGGCTGATAGAGTAACCAGAGCCTCTCGTATGATCACATTTCACAGCAGGGGAGCTGGAAAATTCCATTTTAATGGTAATTTGGCTAAAAATTAAAATTGTGCTCCCAAGTATGATGACCTCTAGCCTCTAATGAATAAGAGGAAGTTAGAATATAATCAAGGTTGCATTTTATATTAATAGAGAAATAGATTTTTCCCCAAGATGATGATAGGAAAATAGTAACTGTTCAGAAAATCCTAAATTTAATCTCTTCAAGGTACACACAAAATTTCAAATTGTTTATCAAAACCTTTAAGCTGTTACTTTTCTGATGAAATAAAATGCTTGATTGAAAATATTTCTTAGGATTTATTTATTTGAAAGTCAATGTTTCAGAGAAGGACAAAGAGAGAGCTCGCCCATCTGTTGATTCACTCTCCAGATGGCCACAACGGCCAGTGATAAGCCAGGTGGAAGCCAGGAGCCAGGATGTTCGTCTGGTTTTCAACATGGGTGGGAGAGATGCAAACACTTTAGCCATTTGCTGCTCATAGAGACAACTTTTTAAACTTTTTATATTTTATTTGAAATACAGAATGATCCTAAATAATAAAAAAAATTTAAAAAGAATTACAGAGTGACAGAGAGAGAGAGAAACTGATGTTAGGAGCCAGGAACTCCACTTCAACCTCCCACAAGAATGACAAAAATGCACATAATTGACCCTGTCAGCTGCATTAGCAAGAAATTTTTATCAGAATTGAGTAGCTGATAATCAAACCAGAACTCTGATGTAGGATGCTGTCATTCCAAGCCATGCTGCATCAATAAAGTATTTGAAAACATAAAATAGGACGCCAAGATGTGCCAAGATGAACTAGTGAAATCATGAACAGAGATTTACAACTTGTGTTTTTCTATGTATGTACATATCTGTATATTTATATTTAAGTAAAAGTATCATGCATATAATACATATGTATGTATGTAAATAAATGGGTATGATATTTATCCATAAACATATGTGTGAGTATATATGCATAAAATTTACAAATATAAATGTATACTACCCACATATGCACATATACTATATGTATAAACACACACATTTTCAAATGAATCATAATGTGCATGGTTCAAATAATGTGGATGAAAAATATCCGAAATTGGGTCCAGCGCCATAGACTAGTGTCTAAAACCTTGCCTTACATTCTCCAGGATCCCATTTGGGCACCAGTTCACATCCTGGCTATTCCACTTCCCATCCAGCGCCCTGCCTGTGGCCTGGGAAAGCAGTGGAGAATGGCCCAAAGCCTTGGGACCCTGCACCTGCACGGGAGACCTGGAGGAGACTCCTGGCTTCTGCTCAGCTTGGCTTTGGTCATTGTGGCCACTTGGGGAGTAAACCAGCAGATGGATGATGATGATTCTTTCTGTTTCCATTTCTATATATCTGCCTTTCCAGTGAAAATAAATCTTTGAAAATATTTCAGAAACCATATCTAACACAAAAAGCATGATGTGAAGATAACACCAATGTTTTCAAAAGCTACAAAAACAAACACAAATGCGAAAGACATAGCAAAATGCTATGTTACAACAAACTATCAAATCCTTCTAAAGTTTCACAGAGCAGATAAATGTCTCTATGCTGTGCAGAAATGTAATCAATTGTGTGATCCACAAAATCCATCCGATAAGAACAAACTCTTGAAGAGTGGACAGAAATTTCAAACTCAGGTCCTGATATACATAAGTCATGCAATATAATGCATGACAATTCTAATAACACGCACACAACCAAAACAAGCCTGCTCCCTCTCTGTCTGTGTAAACCAGTGTAATCTTGGTGATATGAAATCCAATCAAAGTTGTTGGACAGAAAGTCACAGCAATTCTGTCCAGCTCTGCAGTGGTCTGCTTTGCTGAATAAACCAAAGGCAAGACTGAGAATTGCACTAGCAAGGGTTTTCACAACGTAATCTTCTGGAAGATCTTGGGTCCCAGCTGGAAAGCAATTGGCTTCTAACCTATAGAGTTCTACATTAGATTTGCTTTAAAACAAGCTTTATTGTAAAAACTATAAGCTTTTTAGAAGATAACTTTAGAAGCATGTGTGTTTTACTTATTCTTCAGTCTTTCATAAACACTGATTAGATTAAGCAAAAGCATCTTGAACGTCAAATGCCATGAAAATTGGCGTAAGTAAAACTATCATAGATCGCTGCTTAAGCTTCAGTTACATCTCTCAACAGCCAGAAGAGCTGGGAATAATATTTAATATCTTTCCCAAAGCTTGAATAGCCTAAGAAAGACATGTACCTAACAAGAAAGCTATCCGGGCAAGGCTCGTAGTGGGAGAGCATCCACAGGCAGGTCATGATTGCTTTCAAATATTGTTGTGATCTGAACTAATGTTAATAGTAAGATACTATGATGCCTCTAAACTGTAAGTTCATTATATAATGCTGCAGTAAGCTTAGTAAATTATGGCTCCTAAGACACTCACACTCTGGGAAAGAAGGGAGGTATTCAAAGCATTTCTATGAGCCTACCAGATACCAGGGAATGTGTTAACCTGCCCTACCATTTTTCATAATAAAATGAGAATAGAACAAAGAAATGCTATTGTGATAGTGGCAAGAGAATAGGGAATCTGAGATATTCGCAATCACTCATACAATCACTTACTCAAAAACATTGTAGGCATACATGATAAAGGGAATTAAAGTAGTTTTTGTGAAAAGCTAAACTTCATCATCACATGCGTAACTGCAGTAAATTTAAAAACTGACAAGTAGAAAGAGCACTGTTTCTTAGAACAAGGGCCATACACAATAATCAAATCTCAAGATGTCAAGTTCACTAACATAATTTACATTTTTATAGTCTATGTTTGCTACCAATCAGAGCAAATATGTTTGTCTTTTGTGGCCTGGTTTATTCCACTAAGCATAATCACCTCTTGGAGCATCTATTTTGTTGTGAAAGAATGGATTTCATTATTTTCTATGATCAAGCAGTATTCCATATACACACATAGATCACATTTTCTATCCAGTTAACAGATGATGGACATCTGGAAATATAGGGGTAAAGATAAGTCGTTCATATGCTGATTTCATTTCCTTCAGGTAGATTCCCAGAGACGTTGGGTCAATGGTAGATTTGCTTTCAGATTTCTGACCAATGTCCATATTGTCTTTCACATTTCTACCAATAGTGTGTTAGGGCAACTTTTTCTCCATATTATTGCCAAAATTTTTTTTAAATGATAGCCATTCTGCCTGGAGTGAGATAAAACTCTACTGTGGTTTTGATTCACACTTCACCAAAGGCTGGTGATCATGAACAACTTTTCCTGTGTCTGTTGTATTTCATCCTTCAAATAATAATGATGATAAAAAAAAATCTGTTCATCTCTTAGCACATTTCTTAATTGAGTTGTTTTCATCTTGTCGAGTTTCTTGGACTCTGCATATATTCTGCATATTAATCCACCTTTAAATTCATCATGTGCAAATATTCTCTCTCTTCTTCTGTCAGTCGCCTCTTCATTGAGTACTTTCTTTGCTGCAGAGCAGCCTCTTAGCTTGATATAACATGTTTGTCTAGTTTTGCTTTTATTACCTTTGCTTTTGGAGTCTTATCCAGGAAATCTGGCATTTTCAAATGTCTGGCAATGTTTTCCTTTGATTTTTCCTATAGCAATCTGACGATTTCAGGTTTTAGATCTAAATCCTTGATTCAATGTGAATTAATTCTTAAATAGATAATAAAGCAAGGGACTTGTTACATACTCCTGTATGTGGTGATCCAGTTTCCAAGGGAATTTTAGCTCACTTGCAAAAGATGATCTGGTTGTAGATACCTGGATAAATTTCTGGAGTTTCTAAACTGTTCAATTATTCTGCATGTCTACTTTTGTACCCATGGTGCTCCCATAATCTGGTATTATGATGCCTCTTGCTTTATATTTTTGTTAAAAGCTATTTTACCTATTCAGAGACTTTTTAAGGGTCATTTATTCCAGATGTGAAAAATTGTCCTTGATATTATGTTTGGGATCACCTTGAATCCTTGAATTGCTTTGGGTAATATGGACATTTTGCTATTAATCCTTCCAATTCATAAACATGAAATATTTTTAAGTTATGTCTTTTATTTTCTTCTTTAATGTTTCATATTTCTCATTGTAACAATTCTTCACATCCTTCATTAAATTTATCCCTTTCAAGTTGGGCCTGGTGCAGTGGCCTAGCAGCTAAAATTCTTGCCTTGAACATGCCAGGATTCCGTATGGGTATCTGCTTGTAGCCTGGGAAAGCAGTCGAACATGGCCCAAAGCCTTGGGACCCTGCATCCCCGTGGGCTTCTGGCTTTGGATTGGCTCCACTGGGGGAGTAGTTGTGGAGGGGGGAAATTCCAGTGCCTATAAAACTGTGTCACATAATGCAATGTAATCAATAAAAAAAATGTACATATAAAAAAAAATGAACATCCTTGTCTCCTGCCAGCTATCAGTGGAAATACTTCCAACTTCACCCCATTCAATATGATGTTTGTGTGTTTGTCATAATTTGCCTTGCTTAAGTTGAGGTGTGTCTCTACTATACCCAATTTTCTTAAGGACTTTTATGATCAGAAGTTATTATTTTTTATCAAATGTTTTCTCCACATCTATTGAGATAATCATATGGTTACTATTTATCAATTTGTTAATGTGATGTATCATGTTTCTCGGTTTCCATGTGTTGAATGATCCCTGCGTATTAGGGACAAATCCCATTTAGCAAAGTGGATGATGTTTTTGATGTATTATTGAACATAATTTGTTATGGCTTTGTTGGTGATTTTTGGAGCTACGTGAATCGGGACTATTGATCTGCAGTTCTTATTGTTTTATCCTTTTCTGGTTTGGGAATTAAGACAGTGGTGACCTCACAGAAATATTTACTAATTTCTATTAGAAAGTAAGATATACAGAGAGGAGGAGATACAGAAGGAAAGATTTTCCTTTGGCTGGTTCACTCCTTAACTGGTTGCAACAGCTTGAACTGAACCAATCTGAAGCCTTCACTGCTGACTTTACTACAAAACAACCATCTAGAATAGTCAAGGGTCCCCAAACGTGTTACAGAAAAGTACTGTCAAAAAAAAAAGAAACGTATCGGGAGATTAGATCTTGTTAATGTTATTCTCTGACTACATGAGAAATTCCAGTTTTAGAATTTTTACCTTCTACATATCAAACATCAGACATAAAATATCCCATTACTATACAAATTTTATCATTATAATATTGCTAACTTAGTTGTGTTCCTCATTTCTAAGTTAACATATGGACTGAGGTACAGTATAGAGAGAATATATTATAGTGCCCAAGCACATGATTTGGAGCTGATTTGTAAGAGGCTAATGTTAAATCTCAATAGTTTATAAACTAGAACCTCAATGCCTATCCCCAGAAATGCAGCAATATTTAATAGAATTACATTAAAAGCATTTGACTTACGCATGAGCCACACTTTGCATGGTGAGAACCTGACGGATCTATAGGGAACCATACACTTGTCTCCTAAGAAAGTGTAGTCTGAAAGAGATATACCATTTGATCTAGCCATCTCACTTTTGCAAATACATCCAAACAAAATGAAATTAGCATATAAGAGAATCACCTGTAACCCCACGTTTGCAACAATGCAAATTCTCAGCAGCTAAGATAGGAAATCAACCCAGATGCCCATCAACTGATGACTGGACGAATATGTGTATATGTACACTATGAAATACTACTTAACCATAGGGAAGAAATCTTGTCTGTTGCAATTGAATAGATGTGGCTGAAAACCATTGTTTTTAGTAAAATAAGCCAGTCACTGAAACAACATATGTCATGTTTTCTCTGATTTGTAACAAATAATTCACAGAGCACCAAAAAAAAAAAAAAAACAAGTAATGTTCATTAGCAAAAATAAAATTGTGGGACTTGATTATTGTTTGTAGGTTGTGTCTATACTCATGAGGAATAGGAATAGTACGATTTCCTTTTATTTTCTTGTACTTGCTATATCTTAATATCGTTATCTATTAGAGTGTTAAGCTTGTACTTGTAAAACAAATTATAAAAAAGGGGGTGAGACAAAGGAGAAGAGGGTAGCAAGGAATCTCTATGTTTCCAAATGTAAATACAGTAAAATATGTGAAATCCATTTATTTTATACAAATAAAATTACTACTAATAAAAAAGAAGTTGTAGTCTAAAAATAAGAAAGAAAGGAAATATAGCTTGAGAGTTTCAAGAAGCATTGAGATGACTTAGGCATCGTTAAATCCTAAAGATATGCAAATTCTCAATGTGGAGTGCAAAATGGGAACTACTAAAAATATTTCTGAGTAATAATACAAAAATTTGAAAGCATTTTTAGATAATGAAAGCCTTAGAAAGTGTATTCAGTGCTTTTCACAATGCTATGTGGGTTAATGGGAAATTATGTCAGTTTCTTTACTTCTGTATATGTGTACCAACGTAGTACTGAGTAGTGTGTGTCAGTGACGACTCTATCCTGTGTGAGGGAAATAATTATAAATTTATTAAATGAATGCAGAGCTTTCACTAAATTCTATAAGGACAGGTTATGCACCTTGAGCTAGATGGTTGCCTGTAATGCTGGCATTCCATGTCAGAACACCAGTTGCAATCCAGAGGCTTAGCTTCATTCAGTTTCTTGATAATATGTCTGGGAATGCTGAAGAGGAAGTTTCGAGTTACCCCATGGAGGAGACATGGTTGGCACACCATTCTATTAGCTTCAACCCAGGCCAGCTCTGGAGTTGTAGTCATTTGACGAATGAACACGTTGATTAAAAAGAAAAGTTTTCTCTCACCCTCTCTGCCTCCCTGTCTCTCCCTGTCTCTCCCTTTCTCTGCCTTTCAAATATCTGCATGAATCTTTAAAAACTGACAATAAATGTAAAAATTCTATTACCTAGCAATGCAGCTGCCTCGCAGTTTGAGCCACATGAATCATTTTCAACAAACCTAATTTTAACTCACTCGCAAATTTTGTTGATAGATTAGATCAGGTAAAACCTATAGCATGCGTATCTATGCATATATGCACTTTTGCACCCTCTAAATCATTGAGTTTTATAATGTGAGGTGAAAGTAGCATTTCCACACCAATCCTCAATTAAATTGAATTTCTTTATTTTTTTTTGTTTGTTTTTTGTGTGTAAACCAGTGTGCTTACTGCATTTGTGTTTGGCTGAGATAAATCTTTCACAAAATGTAGTATATTTCAGTCACTTTATGGGACTAGAACTTAGGGATGTTAGTTCATCATGTGTAATTAACATCTGTTCATCTTGGAACTGGAGCCCGTTCATTAAGTGTGAAGATTCACAAAGTACATAGAAGTTTAAGGAAAATAAAATGAGATTGGCTTATTTCACTTAAGTCTAATGAACTCCCATTGCATCCATCTTGCTACAAAAGACAAGATTTTATTCATTTTTATGGCTGAGTCCCAAGAAGACAATATGTTTTCCCTGATTTGTGATAAATAATATGCTGAGTGCAAAAAAAAGAGGTAATATATATAAATGGAATTCATATTTTAAGATTTAATTATTATTTATAGTCTTTGTCTATACCCTGGAGAAGCAGCATTTTTTAATTTAATAATTGTTGAATTATTGATTTAGTGGAGGAATAAGTTTGTGATTATAAGAAAAATGGAAAGTATGCCATTTTAAAAATTAATATGAAAAGAAGGATAGAGAATGGGAACTGGGTAGGGAGTAAGGATAGGGTATAAAGTACAGAACTATATACATGAAATGTGTGAAATTCGCTCCTTTATATAAACAGATTTTCATAAAAAGAAGTGAAATATCTCTAGCTTTTATACTGAAGACATAGTGCCATCTGGTGGGAGAAAGAAATGCTGGGGAAAATACAAAGCACAAGATCCTCATAGACTGATGACAGTGAGGCAAAAAACCAAAGGTCGATGTAAAAAACAGAAAGAAAATGTTGATTCCCAACCTTCCAGTTTTACTTTGTTAATGAGACCACAAAGTCACAGAAAGAGTTAATTTACTGCAGAAATATCTCAAGTCATGCAGTAATGACGGTATCTTAAATGCACAAAATGATCTTAATCACCACACTTTATCTCATTCATTTCCCTTCATCTGTTTTTCTCTACAATTCATAAGCACCTGCTAGTCACTGTTTCAAAAGCTGAGGAGCCAGCTATGAATAAAGCAGGGTACCTACTTAATGCCCTGAAATATTCAATCAGGTGGAATGACATGGAGTATTAGCCAAATGTACTATGAATTTAAAATGTCGGAAAAAAAATAAACAGGTTGGGACTCCTGGGTGTTTGTTGGAGGGTGGAGAGGAGACATGTAAAGTGGCAGAGGAGGACCTCTCTGAGAAACAGAAGAGCCATGACTCAAACTGACACTCTGATGTGGGACGCGGGCACTGCAGGGTGTGGTTTAGCAAACTGCTGCACCATAGCGTCATCCCCTAGAGGGTATATTTTTTAAAGATGTATCCATTTAAAAGAGTTACAGAGAAAGAAGGAGAGAAAGAGAAATGTCGTTCACTTCCAGATGGCCACAATGACAATGGACCAGGAAGACAGCAAAAGATTCTTTCAGTCTCCCATGTGGTTGACAGCGACCCAAATACTTAGACAATCTTCTACTAACTTCCCGGGCTAATAATAGGGAAATAAGTTGTAAATGGAGTACCCAGGTAGTCCTGCAGGGCCAGGGTCACTTGGCCTAGACCTTGGACCTGCATGCTTGGTGGATGCCTGGTCTGTGACCCCCGGGGATGGGGAGCCTGGTGAGAACTGGTGCTCCTCAATGGAAAAGACAAAGCAATGGATGGCAGGCCATGCTGACATGAAAGATGTGGCAGCCCACTAGGGCTGCAGATGACATCTGATACCAGAGCAGAGGAAGGAGGGGAGAACAAATTGGACAACTACCTCAGCCAAATGATGACAGCAAAAATCTGGGCGAATGGAGACTGTAAGGTTGACTATGTCAGCCAATGGACATTGGAAGAGCTTCCTCAACCTTTGATAGGTGAGATCGACAGCATTTCAGAACTATTGAAACCACAAGGGCTGAACCCTCAGAGTGTGTACCACATCAGGACCGTGGGTTTGACACTGGGTGGCCATGCCCCATCCTGCGTGATGAGGCAGTTGGGAGGCTGGGTAAGGCTTCTCCCTTTATCTCCCCCTTTCCTCAAGAAACAGGAAGAAGCAATATTTTGAAATAATGATCAAACTCTCTTTTCCTTAACCCTCTATCCTTCTCACCTTGATTAACTGTGTAAACATCATCTAAAATTAGAATTTTTTAAAAAGGAGCACACAGGACATGAATTAGCACTCGTGTAGGATTCCAATATCACAGACAGCAAATTAACCCACTGCATCATGACACTAGCTCCAAGAGGACTTTCAAAAACAGATTAGCATCAAGGGTCTGCATTCCAAAACCTACTAACAATGCCTCCTAGCATGGATGTGGGAATAAAGCTACCCTAGTCCACTCTTGGTCAGAGTGTGGTCTAGAGCATTCATTGTGGAAGTCAGTATGAAGAGTGCTAAGACAACTGAAAATGTATCTACCCTGTGATCCAGCCATCCCACTCCTAGGAATATATGCAAAGGAAGTGAAATCTGCGTATAAGTCACCTGCAATCCTATATTTACACAGCAACACAAGTCACATGAACAAAAACATAGAAAAAGATTGTCCTGCCATTGTTCATACCTACCATGACAGGATACACTTAAATAGCAGAATGATGGACTTACAACTGTTTATGAAGGACTATACTACTGTAATGATATAAGGGAAATCAGTGGGGAAAAGGGGCATGGGGGGAGAGAAATCTTGGATCACAGGTACAGTGAACAATAATCAATCTTCCCGTTTAAAACAGCTCTGCAGGCCATCAGTGACGCAACAATATCTACTAATGAATGTGATAGAATACTACCCAGCCATAGAAAAGATAAAGTCCTCTTCTTTAAAGCAAAATGGTGCAACTGGAAAACATGATGCTTAGTGAAGGGAACCAATCCCAAAAATATATGTATATAAGTTTTCCTGGTATGTAGTAGGTGATACAGAATGTAACAAATGGATAAGAATGAAACTTGTATCTTATGCTTTGATTATTATGTAAAGCCCTTGTCTATAATCCTGTGAAAGAGTGATATTTCTACTCTCTTGTTTTTACACATTATGGTTAGTGGTGCCTTGGCCTATCATTTTAAAGTCAATTGGAAGTATGTTGTTGGAAGCATTAAAAAAAAAATGAAACAGAAACAAAGACGGAAAGAAATTTGATATATGGTTATCTTAGAATTGTCTGTGAAATACGTGAAGTTCTGTATTTTTAATTGTAAAATTTCATTACAAAGTTGAGGAGGTTACAACCCATGTGGGCCTCCAAGTAGGAGAGAGCCTGTCCTACTTGCCATCCTTTGATGTGGCACCTGTCTTCTGCATGCTTAGATGAGCTTGCTGTCTTGTATTTTGTATTCATCTGGATATGCATGCATTCTTGTATGAGGTTCAGCAACTGAGGTGACCCAGATCTTCAACATGTACTCTGGGGGCAGATCACGTGTTTATGTGATTTCCTCTGAGGTCAGGGGTTAAACACAGTAGTCTAGTTGGGGAGCCTCCTAAGAAACCTCACTTGGATTGTGCTCAGACCTTGCTTATGTGCTCAGACCTTGCTGGTGTAGGGTCAGAACAACGTGTTAAGCTTGCAACACCCACTTTTCACATGGAAGTGCTTGGGATTAGACTCCCACCTCCACCTCTGTCCCATGGGTTTCTATCATCCCAGAAGAAGACTCAGATTGTGGTCCAGCACCCTGGCTTCAGCCTGGCCCATTCTTCAAAATCACAAGCTTTGGGGTGGACCAGAAACAATACCAGTACTTACTTTTTACCTCTTACATTTTTTCTCTTAATGAGAATTTTAATAATATATATTGAATTTTGTCATGACTATAAAGAGATATAACAGAATATAACATGAAAGACATTTTTAAAGAAATTAAATATGGGGGACATGTGTTTAACCTAGCAGTTAAACACCTGTTGGGACACCTGCATCCTATTTGCAAGGGCCTTGGCTCAAATTAGGGCGCTATATTCAGGAGTGAGCCAGCAGATGGAAGATATCTCTCTTTTTTTCTCTCAAACTCTCTCTTCCCAGCTCACTCCTTTCCTTTCTTTCTCCATGTCTCTGAAATAAGTTAAAAAGAATACCTTAAAAAAAAGGTTACCTATGGATAAGAAAATAAATATATAGATGGAATTTGTAGTAAGATTTTGCTGGAATGCACTTCATGTGGGACTTGCACTCAGTGATTTGAGACTTATTCCCAACTTCAAAGCCCTGATGTTGGAAGACGGCTAAGTGAATTAACCTCAGTTTTGCAAATGTGATGCACTGCCTTCAGTCATGGTCATCTGTGTGAGGACTGTGCTCTTCAAAGGAACCGGAAGCACAGAGAGGCTTCAGATATCATCACTCACCACAAAGATAATGATGCCTTGGCAAGGCTGTGTCATTTGATCACTAGTTCTTTCATAGTGCCGTTAAGTATCTCTTTGGCCAAGTGTCTGGCTAAGCAATGTGTAATTCAAATCTCCAGCGAGATTGGGCAGGAATGAACACTGACTGATCAGAGCAGTGCAGAATGAGAAAGTGAAGCACCTTAGACGGCCATTTGCTTCCACCTCCTATGAAACACACTGCGTGTGAGGCTCATTTGGGTTACTGCTGCTGCATGTCCTACAGCCAAAGTCAGGAAGTAGCAGGTTTCTATTCATGATGTGATCACTGTTGGTGATCTTTCCCAACAGAAAACTGATCATGTTTAAAATATGTCAGAATAAAATAAGAACAACAATGACATTAGAGAACTCTGTGGGGAAGGAAAACATTACAGAATACTTCCAATGTATCAGCATCTTTAGACAGACACTTATTTTGAGTTTTTGCAATATCCTATTCATTAAGTACCAGTGCACTGCCTTCATAGGTGAGAAAACTGAGACCCAAGGAAGTCACAAGCCTTTTGTTTCAAGATTCATGTTTTAAAAGTTCCGAAAGTCAAGATTTGAATTCCAGTCCTCAATAAAAACACATATCTACTTATTTGTGGCCTTAATATTTCTAAGTCTTAGAAATCATTTTTTCTTAATCTAACTACTCTTTTGTCTTCTTTCCATTTCTTTTCTCCATACACTTTTTAAATCCTTAAGAAGAATAATTCTGCACTGCATACATCCCAGTATTTTGGCCATCACCCGCACATAATTCTAAATTCTGAATTTCTGTTCCCAAATCTGCACACATTATCTTATGATAAGAATTCAATTTCCAAAAATTAAACCCGTGTTTCAGGGAAATCATTATGGTTCAAATTGACTCCAAGCAAAGAAAAACTGTTGGAATCTATACAAGCTTTCCTTGTTTGAATGATCAAAGAGATGGGAGGCATGAGATGGAGTGCTTAAGCCACTTTGGGGGTTAGGCATGAATTCAACCCCTGGCTTCTCTGAGTTCCAGTTTCCTGCTAATGCAGACCCTTCATGGTGGGCCAACAGATTAAGCCACTCTGCAATCAACAACACCTCCCATAGCGTAGCACAGCAGCTCTACTTCTTATCCAGCTCCCTATTAAAGAGTCTGGAAAAGCAGAGCAAGATATCCCAATCCTTGGGCCCCTGCCATGTACATGGAGGACAAAAGAGTTCTAGACTCCTGCCTTTGACTTGCCCCTGTCTTGACCATTGCGGCCATTTAGGGAATGATTTTGAACACGGAAGATCCCTTTCAATCAAGTTAGAATCTCAGAGCACTCAGTTGCTTCACTGGCCTGCAACGTTCCCCAACTATCTTTCTCTAACGCCATCCACAGATGTTTGTGAAATCCCAATGACCATTCTTCAGGTTACTAGAAGCAGCAAAATCATCCCAGCACCTGTTCTGAGAGGTCGGCATCTCCTTGCTACCCAGTCATCTTTCCCACACATGCATTTTTCTTTTCATTTATTTACTTACCTACATGAACAATACATGTTGGACATCTGTTCTTTCCCTAACCCTCACTTCACTAGATGGTCTCAACCAGATGGTCAAGGAAAATGGAATTCTTTTTTTTTTAAGTAAGATTTATTTTGTTATAGTTTTAACTGGAAAGTCAGATATACAGAGAGGAGAGACAGAGAAGAAGATCTTCCATCTGCTGATTTACTCCCCAAGTAGTCCTAATGGCTGGTGCTGCGTTGATCTGAAGCCAGGAGCCTGGAGCCTCTTCCAGTCTCCCACACGGATGCAAGGTCCCAAGGCTTTGACTCATCCTCGACTGCTTTCCCATATCCTAAGCAGGGAGCTGGATGGGAAGCGGGGCCACCATGATTAGAACTGGGACAAACTGGGTACTGTTGTGTGCAAGGCGAGAGCTTTAGCCACTAAGCTACCATACTTGTTTTTCGTGTTATTTCCTCAAGGTCTTGTGTGATCCCACATTCTCTCTGTCCTGCACGATCAACTTAAAGCACAAACTGAGGAAGAGGATGCGACAGCCCTTTAAAGCCATCGGTTTTGCCTTTCCCAGGGCCTTCTGACCTCCCCACCTTTGTAACACAATTTCAGTTTGTTTCTCCCCAGTACCTTCCCTTCTTACTCCTATCTCTGAAGG
Source organism: Ochotona curzoniae (assembly GCF_017591425.1). NCBI lineage: Eukaryota > Metazoa > Chordata > Mammalia > Lagomorpha > Ochotonidae > Ochotona > Ochotona curzoniae. Next base: position 49,690,020 of record NW_024466502.1, on the reverse strand, counting down.
TCCGCTCACAACCATCACCTCTAGAAATCTTCGTTTTGCCATAACCCTGATACACTGCAGTGTTTCCTGTATATGAGGAACTCCCTGGAGTTAATAGTTATGAGGAAAACAAGAAATATCTTCAGTAAAACATCTAGAAATGAGCTGCCCGATGCAGTTGATTCTGGAGTTGACATCTTTTCTTACACACCCCACTCAAAGTGTCCTTGATATTCTCTTTACCCAAAAGTTACTTCAAGTTACATGCACTAACACTTCAAGATGTTCACGAAATGTGACTTTACAGATATTTTTATGCAACAAATGGAAATTCTTGCAGTTTTCTCATATTATATATTACCTATGAACTTCTTAGAGATATCTTATACTTAATGCTCAGGCATTAAATACTTGCTCTCCTCAACATAGAGTTTTGTAGGCACCTACTGTAATTTCAAAGTGGTTTAGTTTGTCGTAATACCATCAGCCGATAAGAAAATGTCAATCTAGACTGGAGATCTATTGTGATAATAAATCCTGGTTTAATTCAAGTTTTATCTCAAGTTTATAGAAGTCAATTACAAAATATCACAAATGTTGTCATCAGTCAAGGGTTGCACAAGGACAAATGCATAGGACAATGGAGCAAAAGGAAAATTCTATCATCCAAGTTCATACAGACAGTATATTAGTTTTCTAGTGCTTCTATAATGAACATGCACAGACCGAGTCATAACTCAGTCTCCTGGAGAATCCAACCACATGCAGGGCTACCATTCTCTTGGGTAGAAGCACTGTGGAAAGACACACTTCCTTAGTCCTCAGCACTAATATGCCTTCTTCACTATTTAAAGCAAGTAACATGGCATGTCTCTGATCTTTTTCCCATGATTATGCCGATGTTGCCGACTACAGCCAAATAAGGTTCTAAGGTTTTAAGAAATCACACACTAGGTGTATCCATTCAGATCCCTTGACACGGTCTTTTATTATGCATAATGGTAAGATCACAACACACTAGTTAAAAGATGGAATGCTTAGCAAATGGTATTATATCAACTATATGATCTTAAAAGAGATAAATTATATCTAAATCTCATACCTTTCATAAGAATACAATTTTTTACATTTATTTTTATTTGAAAGACTAATTTATAGAGAGAAGGAGAAGCAGAAAGATCTTCGGTCGGCTGGTTCAGTTCCCCACAAATGGCTGCAATAGCCAGAGTTGAGCTGATTCAGAGCCTAGAACCTCTTCTGGGTCTCCCACATATACACAGGGTCCCAAAGTTTTGGGTCATCCTCAATTGCTTTCCAAGGCCACAAGCAGGGAGCTGGACTGGAAGTGGAGCTGCCAGGATACAAGCCAGTGCCCATAATGGGATGATGGCTCTTGAATCTGGATTTTTAGCCAAATGAGCCATGAAGCGGTCCCTGGCTTTATTTGATAATTCTACAGGTTAAAATGCAAAATCATACGCATTCAAATCTGAAGACATAAAAAGATTGATCAACTTGATAGTGTCATGAAGGATCAAAACTCAAAAAAAAAATTAAGAGAATATAGGGAAAGACCTCGAGCATAACAGGTTAAGGCCACCACATTGAATAGACATTGAGAGAGAATATGTGTTTATTATGTTATTTCATTTTTTGAAAATTTTTATGGTAAACGTTTGTGACAAAAAGACAATCTCAAGGATTCCAATCAAAATAAACTTAAGTCACACTTGAAGAGTTTGGCTGGCTAAGATGCTAGCACCCCGTCTCAGCCTTAGCTTTGACTTCAGATGCTGGCTGCCATTTCTAGCTTCCCTGCAATGCCCACCCTAGAGGCAGAAGGTCAAACACTTTGGAGCCTGGTATCTACGTGGGAAACTTGGATGCTGTTCCAAACTCCAGGACCAGTGTCCAACTGTTGTGGGCATGTCAGAACAAATCAACGGATTGGAGCTTCTTCTGCCTCTCTCTCCCTTAGTTTCTTTCTTCATATGAAAATTACAGAGTTTAGCAGATATGGCTTTTCTGGCCAATAAAAAACCCAACTTGCCAGGAGTTTGGCTTTTAGAAATCTAATACTTTAAGGAATACTTAGTATCATCTTGTTCCATCATATATTTTATTTCTGTTTCACTTGCATACACCTTCATGATGAGAACAATCATAAAATCCAGCTTGAACAAGAAATTATTCACTGTAGTTAAAAAAAAAATGGATATCATTTTTTTAAAAAAACCAACATAAACCACGATTATTTTTACAATGTTTTCAATCGTTGTATGACAACTTTCACAGGCTCAAGAATGACGTTTCTAGAAGATAAATTAAGCAGCTCAAAGTGCAGGAACTTGATGTCTAAACCTTTGAACAGTTGCTGGATTTCAACTTAAGCAGTTTGCTTAACCTGCATGACCCAGACTCCTCTCACTCTAATAAAAGTAACATAAGGGCCTTCTGGAAGAATGATCACCCAGATTATTCTAAAGCATCATTTCACATCTTCGCTGTGCATTTGTTATGCGAATAAGACGGATGCCTCCCAAAGCACATACTACAACAGCCGTATAGATGGGAAAGGAACCTAGCTTATTTATTACTTGAAGATTTGAGAGTTTATACAATGAGAAGTAAGTTTAAATAAGTTTAATCTGAAGTTGCTTCATTCTATGAAAAGTGTATAACTAATGTAATCATTACATGAGTAAGCTCCTTCATCTTCGTGATCTGAAAATAATACTTACTTGTATGGACTTTGCATTAGTGACAAAATGCCTTATTGGATTTATGAGGCAAGATTTTTGTCATCATATTTCTGGATGATTTCTTTCCTCAGGTCAATTTTTATGGCTTCAAGGAAGGCATGGCCTTTATCAAAGTCTCCTTGTTTAACAGAATCTGGCAGTACCAGCTTCTCCAAAGGTGTCAAGATGAGGTCAACTCCCAAGATAATAACATAACACAAAACTCAAACAAAATTCCTTTTGTTTTGCATTACTCTCCTTTTTGAAGGTTCCTAAATTATGAGCATAGTTTCAAACAAGAAATACATTCAAAAACATACTTGCACTAGTAGCATATTCTGAAGTCCTAGGAGGATGTATAGGGAGTAATTTCTTATCATGAATTAGCAATATATATCAGAATATATTTCTAATATTCTGAACACATAGTTCATTCCACATTAAAAGTAAACTAAAAGCCACTGGCTAGAGTTGTTAGTTAGATCAGCGTTAGCCTCACCAAATAAATCATTGACTATTGTTAAAACACTGCAAAGTTTAAGAAATATGGAGAAATTAAAGACATGAAACATCTTTCTGGAAGCCTCAGACTAAATGTTTCAACAGTTTCTAGACATTTCTTTATAAAACAGTAGAGTGCCCATAACTGTAAATCAGCTATGGACCCTGCCGCCCAGATGTTTATGTCTTATAAAAGTGAAAAGGCCAATTGCAAAATAGCTATAGAGCTGAGATAGCTAAGGTAAATGCTTAAGAAAGATATTAAAGTATGTTGTGAGAATCTGGAAAACTTAAGGAGAAAGAAGTTCCACATGGATGGATCTCAAACACAAACTGTACCTTTGTTTCCTTTCCTCAAACATTTATTCACTGATTTGCTAAAACAAACAAAAAGAATAACATTTGGCTGGCACTTGCCTGTATTATGATAAAACAGTGAATAAAACGCAACCCCTGATGACAAACTTGCTCTCATAGCATGTGCATTGTTAATATATGGCACTGCATGGATCACTTTCATCAAGTATAGAACCTCACTGTCATCTTTGATTCTTTTCTAATGTTCATTTGGATCCCCAGATCCAGTCAATTTCACATGGCACATTGGCACACTGCAAAGTCAGATACTTGTTAATCTTCACTGTACCTGTACTGTCTCCCATTATGGCACTAGCCCCGTCAGGATCCATGCACACTGCCAAACAAAAAACAAAACAAACAAACAAAAACCAGATTCAATGAAGAGTTTGGGCCTTTCCAGTTAGCAAACAGTCCTAGATGATAAATGTCTCAAAAAAAATTGTGATGGTCATATACTGATGATCAGACGCAATACCCCACCGCCCACCTCATTTCCTGAATCCTACAAAGGCTCCAGCCACTATTGACTACTCTGTTTTCTGGAATACACCCTGAACTTCCCTGTGGTGATCAGAGAAGTTGTTCTTCACAGATTACCTTTTCTCTGCCTTTCCTCCTTCAAAGTTATATTTGATTCTTCAAGTGCAACTTCTTGTGTAAGCATTCTTCAATTTTTCTTGTCATAATTATTACTCGATTCCTCTGCATAGTCACAGTTGTTCCATTATAGCACTCTTACGTACATTGTGATTTTTACATGACCATATCAAACACTTTGAAAAGTACCTTCACAAATAGCTGATATTGACAACTGTGATGTAAGAAGCCAGGTAAGGTCACGAGATTTCTGCCTAAATAGCCACTCCACATGCACCATTTTCCTTAGATGATGGAACTCAACCCTTTGAGTGAACTCAAGGAGACAAAAGTAAACTATGGGCATTGGATTAAATCTGCCTTCCTCATACTTTTAGCCCCAGGTGGAAAAAAAACTGTGCTATTTTTTTTCTATTTCTGAAACAAATTAGCAAAGGTATTCTACAGTTCTGATGCCCTTATTTCAGACAACCCAAGACCTTGACTTGAAAATATCCCCACTGAAGGGGAAACATGGTTTTTCTAAAAAATTTTTTCATTTATCACAATAAAAGATCTTCAACTCAAAAATCGTAGTTTATAAAAATTTATTCAACTTGGAAGTCATGGTGATAAACAATTCTAAGTGTTTAGCTGCTGATTTCAAATAATTCATAATTTTTGCTAAAGTATGCTTTCTAAATACTTTTTTATTTTTCAATCTTAATAGCCAGTTTGACACTAAGAGTCCTTCAATAAATACCCACAATTTAGCAGAAAATCAGAAGGAAGGAAAAATATGAACAGCCTTTGTATGGCATGAATTATTGAAGACTCTGTAGCCTGCGGGGATAAGCTCCTGGCCTGAGCTTTCTGATCTATTCAGTAAGATTTCAGACCAAAATCATTGCCAGAGTTACTTCACACTCTTCACACTGGGAAAATAAAAAGATGTCTTATGATATATTAATAAATGGCACTGGCACTCGAGTTCTCACTTTCATGATCAAAACACAATTTTCCCACTCCCATTCTGCTCTATCTGACAGAATCCAGATTTAGAGCAAGAAGTATTACACTACCTTCTTCCTCCTTCCAGCAAAATTAAAGAAATACAATGCATCAAAACATTTGACTGCTTAATATCTTCCACTCACATTTTAATGTCCCCTCTGATGTTGGAAGAAAAGCAGACGATTCTGCACCCGAAACCAAGAGTGGAGCCTGTATGTTTATGTTTCTACTCTCACCATGGCCCCATGTGATCACTTCACCTGAATTTGTTGGCTGCTTCTAAACTAGCAGTTCCTCCTTGTCAAAAAATAATGTCTGCAGGCCAATGCTATGGCATTTTGGATAGAACATCTGCCTATAGCACAGGCATCCCATATATATGCCAATTCAAGTCTCTACTAATTGATTTTCAATCTAGCTCCCTATGAATGGCTTGGGCAAAGCTGTAAAAATGGCCCAAGTAGTTTGGACCCTGCCACTTACCCGGCAGATCTGGATGAAACCCCTGGATTCCATCTGTCTCAGCTCTGCTGTTCGCAACCATTTGGAGACTGAGTCAAATATTTGGAAACTTCTCTCTCTCTCCCCCAGCCCTCTTTCTTCTGACTCTCCATCTCTTTCTGTAACTGTGACATTCCAATTGATAAGTCAATCTTTTTTTTTTAAGAGGGGAATGTCATTAAACTAATACTTGTATTGGAAAAGGAGCAATTTTAACTTTCTTCACATGCTCATAATATTTGTAATTCCAATAACTTCATGTTACATTAAAAGTTATTTTTAAAATAATTAAAAATAAAGCTAACAGATGAACAATATTTGTTCAATGTCTGATAATGATGAATGCATTTCACTACAGATGTGTCCAAACAATAATGTTATTCTTCTGACAGAGTTCTAACTTACTCATGAATTAATTTAGCATTATGTTCTACACAAAAGGCTTATTAAGTTCAGATTAAAAAGATATGAAAAGGAAGACAAAACACTATTCCTGATCTCATGAAGCTTCTGATAAAAGAATGACAAGAATCTTGACTTTTTTTTAAAGACTTATTTTTATTGGGAGGACAGATTACAGAGAGAGAAAGAGAGCGAAAGATCTTCCATTTGCTGGTGTACTCCTCAAGTGGCTGCAACAGCCAGAGTTGAGCCAACCTAAGCCAGGAGCAAAGAGCTTCCTTTGGGTTTCCCATGCAAATGCTGAGTCCCAAGGCCTTGGGACATCCTCCACTGCTTTCATAGATCGCAAATAGGGAGCTGGACAGGAAGTTGAGCAGCCAGGATGCCAACCAGCACCCTTATCAGATCCCAGCACATTCAAGGAGAGAATTTAGCCACTGATTCACATCGTTGGGCACGCTCATGTAATTTTCATTAACACTTGCAGTGAAGGACAAGGAAAGAGGTTGAATGAACACATGATACCTTTGTAGAGTTTGCAGTAAAGGGTGAATTAGATGGCTTAATTTAGTGAAGACATGTTTGCAATATTTGTCCTTCTTCACAGTGGTAGATGAAGCACAGCGATATGGTGGGAACATCAGAATTCTAGACTTGGGATTCTAACCGTGATGCGTCTTCACATCAAAGTGTGCACAGTGATCGTCACAACACACACACACACACACACTCACACACACACACATCATATTTAACTCTCCAAACAATTCTAGGAAAGCAAACTTAGCTTTATTTTTGAAAAAATAAGTTCAGAGACTTTAAATAACGATCCAGTGTAAGACAGAAATTCGTAGCATAACCAAATTTTGAACTCTAACTCCCGCATGCGTACATGGGTCTGGCAATGCTGCATCTGCTGCAAGCACTGGGCAGAGAATTCAAATTCATGAATGAATGTACCAACCACCACTTTCCCCTCAGCCACTTGTACGACCGATTCCAACACACTGGGCTCCCTTTTTTGCTGTACCTCCCACTTTGGAAATTGTTAGCTGTTCTCTTTGCCTCCCACACAGACCCACATAGACACTACCCTGCATTGTAGTTGTTGCTTTAGGCCATTGGACCACGTAACTCTCCACAAGACTTGCACCAGGAAGCCCATAGCTTTGAGCTGATGCCCTCAACTCGTAGAAACTTATTCCAGTGCTCCAACCCTATTTCCTGAATCCTGTGCATTCAAATCCTTTCCTAGTCTTAAGAAAGGCTAACCCATTTGTGTCTCATAAAACAAACGATCTACTGACTACCCTGTCCTACTTTATGATGCTTTGTGAAAACTATCTGAGCTCCAGTATTCTATGCTGAATGGATTTCAGGATTGGAAAATAAAACATTTCCTCTTGTAACAAAGTCTCATTTTTGTAAATCAAAGACACTTGTTTTTAGACTACGTTTTTTTCCTAAGATCTCAGAAAACTGTACTTACTTTAAGACTCAATTTCTTCTTTGTCAAGGGTTTTCTGGAAGAATGAATGCACCATTTTCACAGAACAAGGATACAGGATCCTTCAGAGACAAAAAGGAGTAACTCAGAAAATAATGGTGTTATTTGGATATTACCAAAAAAAAAAACTTGTCTGATATTCTGACTTTTTCTTTGATTTCTTTAAATGTAATTCAGCATTCTAAAGATAAAACTCAAATGTATTAAAGGTAATTTTGTTTTTTGTTTCATCTGGTTTGAAAAGTCATAAAAACTAGGACTATCTAAAGTAATAACTGCTTGGCATTATCTCATAACCTTTGGTACAATTTTGGAGTTGATATGAAAAAATATAAGTTTAAGGATGAAGAAGCCATGATAGATCCCAAAATATCTCAATTTAGGTCATGGGAAGCTATAAGGTGTTTTTTTTTTTCATGTAATTTTAATCTTCTTAAAGTTCAAGATAAAGTTAAATTACAAGGCTTAGGCCTTTAGCAAGAATTATATAGGCATGCCAGTTAAGCTCACTCTATAAAACATCCCCAGTTCTATCTGTATAGTCATTAGCTAAGCCATTAAAGATCCGTATCTCACTTTTCAAAAAGCTGTTTAGAAGAATTTATGTTCTTCTAAAGTTGAGGTGGTGGTTGCAAATAACTAGATACACAAATAGTAAAAACTGTTAAATTGTACTATTAAATGGGTAAATTGTGTGATGTGTGATCACATATGCTTTAGAAATATTTGATATGTCTGATATTACATTTTGAAATATCGTCTACTATTCAGGAATTTAGTTTTTTTACTCTACTGCTCTTCAAACCATTACTGTATTTTTTTTTTGCAAATATGTTCCATATAATAGGCACTTATTCTTTCAGTCATATTTGATACCTGCTCTACATCAAAATGGAATTACAGTCATGAATAAAACAGATAAAATCTCTCGGCCAATGGAATGTGCATGTAGTGAAGGATGGAAGTGAGCAAATAAGTAAGGAAATATATTGCAGCACAGATAATCACTGCAGCCTTAGACCTGGGCAGTCAGCTTCCTGCCCTGGGTTCAAAGTTTTATAGCTACCCTTCCTCTTTCCTAACTGACCATGCTCCTCCTGTCATGCAGGTAGTTGAAATATGTCCTTGTGTGCAGCTCTCAGGATCACCCGTGCGTTTCTACAGCAGGGAGCACACATCGTGAGGACGCAAGTCTCAAGTTTTCCTCCGTTCTCAACTCCTGTAAAATTTTGTGCTTTTGAATGATTTTTGTTGGCTCGAGCAGTGTATTTGTCTGCAGGGGTAAAAGTGAATGTGTAGAAGAAAGGAAGAAAGGGAGGCGCCAGAGGAAGGAGGCAAGAAAGCACTATTGTATCCTTACCATTTTTTCTATGCACTACACGGAATCTGTTCTCTGTATTATTATAACCTTAGCACAAGAACTCATGAGGAAAAGAAGCTTTAGAAACCATATATTGTGAAAAAAGAAACTTATTCATGTATATGAAATTTTGCACCGAATAAACTTATGTTTTAATTGTAAGAAACACACACACACACACACACACACACACGCAAACTTATAGAAAAACCACACCAATGAAAATTATTGTTGCCATGGCTACACAAATGATTTTTTGTGGTAGAGTTTCAAATGATTTTTGTCCTGCAAAACAGACAACCCTAAGCTCCTCTTTTAAAAAAGATCTGTTTATTTAAAGGGCAGAGTCACAGAGAAAAACAGAGAAACTAAAGCGAAAGATTTTTTTAAAAGATTTATTTATTTTTATTGAAAAGTCAGATATATAAAGAGGAAGAGAGTCAGAGAGGAAGATCTTCCATCCAATGATTCACTCCATAAATGAGCGCAACAGCCAGTGCTGTGCCGATCCAAAGCCAGGATTCAGGAACTTCTTCCAGGTCTCACACATAGGTGCAGGGTGGGTTCCCTGGCTTTGGGCCGTCCTCCACTGCTTTCCCAGGCCACAAGCAGGAAGCTGGATTGGAAGTGGAGCTGCCGGGATTAGAACCGGCGACCACATGGGATCCCTGGCGCGCTCAAGTCGAGAACTCTAGCCGCTAGGCCACGCCGCTGAGCCCAGCAAAAGATATTTTAACCACTGAATCACACTCCAAATGGCCTCAACTGCCAGGGTTGGAGCAAGCAAAGCCAGAAACTTCATCTGGTCTCCAAAGTGGGTGAAGAGACTCAAGGTATACTCAGCAGGAAGTTAGGTCAAGAAGTGGAGCAATCAGGACTATATGGCTGTCTGGCACCCCAGGAGGCAGCTTAACCTCCTATTTCACAATGCTGGCATCAACCCAAAATATTTATTTGTGTAATAGGATATTTACTAGCTTGTCCATCTATTCCTACCTTCATTTCAGCATCCCTTATCATCTGTGTGGATCTGTAGGAATACATACATTTTTACATATCTTTAGATTTTGCTAAGTTTCTTATTAACTGGTCTAAACGTAATTTTAATTAATTCCATCTTGATAATAGCAGCTTTCATTAAATAATGGGTTAAGTAAATTTTCTATGTTCATTTTACCTTTGAGAAAATTAGCATTTAGAAAGAGCCTAAATTTAAAATAAAATGATGAGGGCAAGTCTCGCAGAGAAGAGGATATTTGGCCAATAACTGAGAGAGATGAGAGAGCAAGCCATTTAGCTATCTGAAATATGAATGGTCCAAGCAGGAAGAAAAAAACAAGTACAAACAGCCAAAGACAGGGACCCAACACTTTAGCCTTGCACACTGTGGGATCCCACATGGGTACCGGTTCGTGTCCTGGCCACCCCGCTTCCCATCCAGCTCTCTAGTGGTAGCCTGGGAAAGCAGTCAAGCACGGCTCATGGTCTTGAAACCCTGGACCTGAGTGGGAGTCCCGGAAAAGGCTCTGGGTGCCTGGCTTCAGATTAGCGCAGTTCTGGTCACTGCAGCCACCTGGGGAGTGTATCATCAGATTGAAAGTCTTCCTATCTGTCTCTCCTTCTCTCTACATATCTGACTTTTCAATTAAATAAATAAATAAATAAATCTTTTTTTTAAAAAAAATCTAAAGACAGAAGATGGGAGCAATGGGGGAAAAAATGGATTTCTTTAATCTCTTACAAAATACTGCTTTAACATTCCCTTTCAAGGCTGTCCAACCTAGGGAGCTTGAGCTGCTTAGCCAACTCCTGCTTCCCATCCCTTCTAGTGATTATTTTCACAAGCTGCAGGTGTGTCTCACTTGTGGGATGATGACTCAACTACTAAAGGAGAACATCCTAGGTTTGATCATCTTCAGGTCCAGGAGACAGTAGGGGAAATCAACATTCAACCAAGGGAGTGGGAACCCTAAGGTGAGAGAGAAGGGGACAGGAATCAGTGACCTCCTAACACCTTCTGCTGAGTTGCAGCTGGAGGTGTCGCACAGACATTTGCATCTATCAGTGTAGAATTTGGTCCAAGTTCTGCACTGGGATAACACATTTGGAAGTCCACGGTGTAGCTGTTTATATTTTAAGGGTTTTCAATATACAGAATTTAGGAGAATACTGAGAAAGGAGCAGAGGAGTACAAAAAAAAATCCCAGATACTAAGAAAAGTGAGTGACCAACACTATCGGAAGTGAAAGGATGATCAATGATTGGATATAGCAAAAGTAAAATATTGTTCACGTTGATAAGAATTGTATTAGGGAACGTTGGGACAAAAATCTGACTAAGTGCATCCAAGAGACTAGAACGAAGGAAGTGAAACCACAGACAGTACTTCAGCTGGATTCTTTTTTTAGCATAGTAAATTGACATAGAAACAACACGTTACACCACAGCAATGGAACTTGAGACCAGAAAATTTACTGTACTCATAGAATAAATACAGGTCAATTATCCAATCTTTTTTTTATATGATCCCAAATGGTGATCATTGTACTTAAGTGCATATTTCCACATTCTAATGCAAACTTTCTTGCTGGCATCTCTAATTATGTTCTGTAAATGCTAATAATTGAATAATCTGAGGTTATGCTAGTTCAAGCAATGAAATACTTCTAAACATCCTCAAAATTTACTTCATGCTTGTCAAAATTTCAGCATGTCTTGCTTTTCACTTCTCAAAATTAGCATGCCATAGTTTTATTCTAGTCATGCTCTAATAACAGCTCAATTTAACATAACAGCACAAAGGACCTCAGTCAGCCAAGTAACGTCCATCATCAAATGTTTGGTCCGATGTCAAGAGGAGCACATTGCGGTCGTTTGGAAGTTCCTGTCTACAGTTTTACCAACAGGTTGCTGTATTCCCTTGTGAAAGCACTTGTCCCTGGAAACTAAGACACCAAGATTAGGTAAGGCCAAAGTTTTGAAGAAAGCGAATAAACATTTGTTAATTCTCATGGGAGCCTTAGAAAAAGTCACTGGTGGTGTAAATGTTTACAGTGATTGCTCTTTCAATGAAACAGTAAATAAAAGTGTCATCATTGTTATGTGCAATACCGTAAAAACAAAGTAATCCATCACTGTTGAAATTTCTAGTGTAGTAAACTGTCCGCTTCAATAATCTGTGATACAATTCCAACTAAAGTTTTCAACAAATAATTCCTTCCATCTGAACCTTAAATCCTGTATGAATGAGGCAGGATGTAAAAATACTAAAACTAAATATTAAGTGCTGTCACATTTTCTTATCAGATTTCAACATAGAAACAAATATAACATAGATTATAATCTTTCCATATAATAAAAATAGACTTCAAATACACACTTATATATAACTCAAGGACATGATATTGGGAAATAGGTAATAAATGGCGGCTTCTTATATTTTTATAAGTGCCTAAGGTTTTCATGTAGATCTTTTGCCTTGATATTTTAAAAATATCTGTAGTTAACTTCTGTGTCAAAATGTTGTGGAGTAGATAACACTTCAGGAAATGCAGCATGGTCCAAGGCCTGTCAAAGCAAATGAGTGCTTCATTTCCTCGTCCCCCAACCCCAATCCCAAGAGACTGCCTCACACCTGTTTGAAATTTTTGGTCCTTTGGACTAATTCCATGGACTTGGCTCACTAGTTTTGTTTTCTTGGTTTGGGTTTTTCCCCATTTTTTAGGTCTTTCTGAGTCAGGTATACATCCTAAACCTAGGTGGTCTAGAAATATTTATCATCACTGAAATGTGATTGACCCTCGTGGGTGGTGCTAGACAATCTGTTTAACAAAATACACCACCCACCACCTTCTTTAATTATGCAGACTACACAGTTCTGGTTTCTTCCTTTATGTAATTGCCTAATGAGATGTATAAATAAATTTGGCTTCTTCAAAAAGAAAAAGATATAGCAACGTTCAACACAAACATGAACTGTTAGGCTCCAAGGAAAACAGGTGGTAATAAATCTCTTCTGGTGGTTTTGAAATCTGACTAAAGACAACCTGAAAAAAAAGTGCTAGACAGTTGGAAGAATTTATCCCTATAAAGCGATGGAGATTTATTTTTGTTTAAGTAGTGAATGTTTTTCGCTTGATTGAAAGCCATGGATGCAGAGATGAACTAGATTTTGGATTCATTCATGCATGCAGGAAGAAAAATCCAGGCAGAGCTTATTACAAAAAATAGAATCTGTGCCCTTATACAGTCATAACGAAGTGAAGAAAGCAGCTAAAACCGCCACAGGAAACATGCAAGCTTTTAGAGTTTGCAGGGAGAGTGTGCTAATGAATTTCAGTGAGGAAGGACTTCAATCAGCCTTTTGAGGGAAGCAGAAATTACAATGGATATTCCAGGAGACTTAATATAAGCTGAGCCTTGAGACAGCAGGAGAGAGTCAAGAGTAAACTAGAAAGCTACCCATTTTGCATATGAAAGGTCAATAACAGGGATACATCCAGGAAACATCCGGCAGCTCCAAGGAGCTGCCAGAGAGGTAGTGGCAAGTGGCAGAAGATGCCAGGAGATGGATTGACAGGTGTTGAATTATGAAGTCATTGTAACTACACTTTACTGCATAGATTTTGAATGAACTGAGTGTGGAATATCATATGAACTAGTTAGATATTACAATATACCAAATAGATGACTCCCTTGGTTAACATCTAGCCAAGTTTGACAAACCTTAGGCAACACTATTAAAGCAAAACATCTTGTGCATTTTTTAAAGTTTTCATTTTATTTTTCATTGAAAAGGCAGATATACAGAGAGAATGTGCATTTTTAAATGGAATTATGTTGACAATTTATAACTTATTTATTGGTACAAATGATACAATAATTTGTGAAAATAATTTGAAACAATTTATCAAGTTGACATATCCATGATTTCAATTACTTACTTCTTGTTCTGAGAGCATCTGAACTTTATTTTTCCAGCAATTTTGAAACATGAACCTCCATTACTGTATTCACTACGCTGAGTAAATATTTTTGCGATTAGAGTCATATTGACGAATGCCAGAATAACAGAATTTTTGCCTCTTATGACTAATCATCTTTAAAGTGCTAAAACGTAGGTTCAGCCTGTGATTCTGGTCTGGCATGAAAAGTGGCGGTTGCACAAAAAAGTGATCCACTAATTCCCTCTCTCGAAGTATTCTTTGGAAGTGGTGAGAGGCGTGCCTTGATTTCAGGGAAATGAAAGTATTAGTTTACAAGGCACGCTTCCTTGCATGTCTCCACGAGACATTCTTCCCCACTTTGGTCCCTGGAGATGTTGAAAGTGTAATGCGTGATGACTTCCTTGAGAGTCAATTATGAAGAGACCTGTTAGTGCAAGACCAGAGCCTCCTGAGAGCACCCTGTAGTCCTAGGATGTCAGTTCAGCTGAATCTGACAGGAGTGCTGCATTCCTCTGATCTATACCACATTCCATTCAGAGATATGAGACAGCCCTGTGGTTACTCCATTTCACCGCAAATGTAAAACTTGACCCAGATTAAAAGTGTTAGCTCATCGTAGACAGTGCCAAAGAATGTGAGAATAATGACATTTTAACTAGTTCTTAAGGGTACATGGGTTTGTATAAGGAAACACTTTGACTTTGTAATTAAACCATGAAAATCATAACATTTGTGAACGTGGGTGATGTGGCACACTCGTTAAAGCCTCTGCTTGCAATGTTTATACCCTGTGTTTGAGTGTTGGTTTTAATCCCCCCCGCCCTGTTTGCTTCTGATTATCCCCCCATGAAAGCACCTAGAAAAAGAAAATATGGCTCAAGTACTTGGAATTTTGCTGTTCACATGGGAGAGCCAGGTAATGTCCTATGTTCCCATACTGACCCAGTCCCAGCCATTGTAAGCATTTGGAATGAACCAGCAGTTAGCAGATCTCTCTGTCTCTGCCATTTTGCCTTTCTAATAAAAACGAATAAATGGTTAAACAAACAAATAAGATGTTTGAGTTTATGGAGATTTTTTCAAGTTGCTGCAATATACGCAAGGTCTTAGTTTAACAGATCAACATAAAAATATCAAACCATGTTATGCTCCAGATTGAATAAAAATTATGATCCACCTTGTGCAACCATTCAAAAAAAGTTTTTTAATCATAAAATAAAAACAAAAAATGAAAAGATGCCTGTGAATATTGCTGCAACTATAGCTTTGTTGAACTTTGCTTTACATCAAAAACCTATTAAGAATAGTATCATAGTATAATTTTAATGATAGTGACAATTTTAAAATTTAGTGTATATGGGTAAATAGACATCTTTTCATTTGGTTTTTGTGTACAGGCCTTGCTTATATCCCTGACTAACTGTAGTTACTTCACTGTTTCACTTGTTGACCTCATTATTTTTCAGAATATTAAGCCTTTAACTATAATGTAAATTAAAAGTGCTACCTAAAGAATATATATATGCATATATATATATGAAAGTATAAAAGACTCCATTTCCTTCATAATAACAATAGTTAATAAATTTTGCCTTGGGCACCACTTTGAGTAGTGAGCTTATGCATATTTGATTTTACACACTCTAGTCTCACAACAATGATATGCATTATTTTTACAATATCATATGTTACAGTGAGGAATGGGTCTGTTATTTTAGGAACTTTTTCATACTTACAAAAAGAATCAGTGATGAAACAGAGCTGGACTTCTCGCAATCTGACTTCTGAATAAATGATCTTAACTACCAAACATGACACAAATGCACGGGAACACACAGCAGACGCACAGAGATACTGAAGGGGAACCCAAGAAGGGAGGTCTATGTGGAGAGAATCCCAGTCGGAAAGATAGATTGATATTACAGCAGTCAATATGAAAATTAAAAAGGATGCCTTTCTTATTCAGAATAACAGGAATTATGAAATCATTACATGTGAACAGCAGAGGCTATGTAAACATCAAATGTTATGAGTTGTTTCTAACTTTCACAACTGGGAGAAGAGTAATTTCACTTATGCATACACACACACACACACACACACACACACACACACACACACACACATTTGTGTGTTTCTTAAACTGTGAGAAAAATAAAGAGGGTGGACCCAGAGAGGGAGAAAAGCAAGAGGAAAGAGAGGAATCCCTATGCTTTTAAATCTGTACTGTAAAAAATGCACAATCTACTAATTTTATATAGGTTTCAGAAATGCACAAAAGAAAGAGGTTCATGGCTATGGCCAATGCTCTTTCTAGTTTTATTTCTTAACACTGCTAAGATTCAAGCTGTGAGAAGACACCATTTCTGATACAGAAATTAATTTCCTTGATTGAGAGTAAAGGAGAGATAAACACACTTCTTACCTGACCTGATACCTTTGTTTCTCAAGCAACAAAATATTGTTGAGATGTGGAATAATGTAATAATAACCTATATCATAACTAAACTGTTGAATTAACTTGACCAGTTCAAACATTTCACAATCAATATATGAGAAATTCAAAGAAAATCTAATATCAGTAACATGTCAATAGTTTGCAAAGTATTAACTCTTCTTCAATTTCTTTGCTTCTTTTTTATGGTACATAATTTTGCAAGTAGACAAAGCTCTTCTTTCATAATTTTTTAGCACTTTTATTAAAAGATTTTTTTTTCATTTCAAAGGCAGAATTACAGAGAAAGAGAGACAGGGAGATGTACCATCTGCCGATTCAATCCCCAAATGGTCGCAACATGCCAGATCTGAAGCAAACTAGAACCTGCACTTATTTGTGACATCAGCACTGCAGATCAAGGGTTAGCCTGCTTTGGCATGGCATGGCATGGCATGGCCATGCTGATGCCATCATAATAAATGGCTGTTTCATTTTGATGAATACTTTTTCAGCCTCTAATCATATGATTTTGTGGTTTCTTTATTCTGTCCTATAATGAATTTCATTAATTTGTTTACTAACTTTGAACCAGTATTATAACTCTTGTAATAAATTCCTATTGGTTCTGGTAATTCATTTTACATACTGTCAAAAATGCTCTGCTAATATCTGCTAAGAATTTTGGGAACTGTTTTCATTAGAATATTGTTCTTTACACTTTTATTTCCATGTAACATTGCTATTTGTTTTGGTAGGTAAGTGATACTGAATGTACAACATGGACATTTCTTCTGCTTTTATTTTCTTACATAGATTGTTGAGAATTTCTATCATTTTTCCTTTAAATGTTTCGTTGAATTCTGCAGTGATATTATCCCTAATTGGCATGTCTCAGATGATTTTAATAACTGATTCAATAACTTTGGTAGATTTAGTCCTCTTTATATGTTTCCACTTGGCAATTTGGTAGTTTGGGTTTTTTCCATGGACTGGTCAATATCATCTTAGTTATTAAATTTATAGAAATAGTTTTGCACATGGGTATATTTTTTTCTACATCCATTATCTAAAGGAAGATTAAACTTTGGCCTAAGGATAGAATACTTTTTATTTGCTTGTTTATTTAATTCAAATGTTCATACTGATGAGTTTCTAGGTTTAATAATAGGTAAAATGTAAGAAATAGTTTTAATTAATTGCTTGAGTTGAAATAACCAGTCCTGTGTCTTTCCTGAAGGCTTATCTTCTAATAGAGATGATAATCTTCAAAGACAACAAAGTGTTAACTTAAGGAAACAACTATTAGTAATTACTCCCCTGGCCAGAGTCTCTACAGAAGCTCATGCTTCATTCTAAGGTAATTGAGGTATTTTCAGTTAAAGCTTCAGATGTAAAAGTCCATTGTATGTAAGATGTTTTATTTCACATGGAGAACACATAAGATTATCCACATGGAAATAGATTTGTCTTAAAAGATTAGTAGAATTTTCTACTAGTTTTCATCTTAATTTTCTACTCATTTTCATCTTAAATGAATGCATCGTTACATACAGAAATGTGTGTTTGTGCATCCATAGCACATAAATGATTAAAGACTTCATAAATGGAGACAGGACAGGTGTCCCATGCAGGCGATGCCCACGGGTATTCCGTTCTCAAGAAGGTAGAATATAACTCCCTACTCCTTATGCGGAGGCTAATTCCAAAGACTACAATAGAGAAAAAGGGGAAATTCACTTTCCATTAGAAAAATCTGAAAAAAGAATCTTAGCCAGCTGGTTAACAGCCACAGGAATAAATCATGTTAATCGCCTAAAATTGGTGAACTATGTTATTTAATTTCACTGGTCTTCCTGTTATGATTACATGGCTCAAATTTAATCATAAGGAAAGCATGAGCTGAATTTCAAATGAGAAATTTCTTCACCATCTTTGGCCAATACACTTGAACACAGACAAGGCCATCAAAAACAACACATTTTTGAGAAACTGTCAGAGCCAAGTGGAGTGTGTAAGAATGAGAGCTGAATGTAACAGGGAACACTGATTGGAAACCTGCAGTGGGTTTGGAAAAATGGTGGAGATCTGAATGAAGTAGAGCCTTTAGTTAACAGCAATGTGTTGGTACTGGTGCATTGATTGTACTGAATGAACCAAATTAACATTCTAACGTTAGAGGTTAGTAACACGGGAATCTCAGTGGAGGTATGAGCAGTCTATCATCTCTGTGATATTTCTGTAACCATTAAATTTTTCTGAAGTAAAAAGTGTTTGTGTGTATATATACTGTACATATCCATATCCTATTATTAAAGATTTGAGAACCACTGAACTATTTATACCCTATATAAAATATTTATGAAAGCACAAGAACTATTCCTTGTTTGTTATTATTTCTGTAAGCATCAATCAGTGCCTGACATATAATAAAAATTCTTAGACTTTTCATGAATATAAAACAAACATGTATTTCAGAGTTGAAATTCTAAGACAATTGTATTTCCAACATGCTTCTCTCCATTAATCTCCCTCTTTCATTTCACAAAATTCACTTTGTGTGATGTCCAATCAGGGTGAATATATCTATAGCCATACTAGCAAAATATGCAGTACGTTAACATTAGATGTAACGTCACTTTGATGTAAAAAACAAACATAGAACTTCTCATTTCTAGGTACCTTTATCTTAGTAACTGTTAACCAACATTTTCTCAATCAACCTGCTCCCTTCATTTCCCAGAGCTATTCAACATTTTTGAGATCATATGAATTTTAGCTGAATGAGATAATGTGATCCACTTCTTTCTGTGCTTGGTTTCTTTGACGTAGCATAATGACTGTGAATACTGTTGTGAATTAATTAAAAGATTCTATCTATGCTTAAAGCATTTATACACCTATATATGTACACACACACTTTTTATCCAACCAAAAGTGGATAGATACGCAGATTGTTTCCATCTCTTAGCTATTATGAGTAGAGCTACGGTATAAACATGGGAGCATATTTTGGTTATCTGAGGAACCCGCATACGGTTTTCCACACGGTTTTTCTGATTTACCATAAGGGAATTCACCAACATGCAAGGAATTCCGTTTCCATTTCCCACATCCTCAACACTTATTGTCTTTCATCTCTTGATTATGGCCAGGGCAACTAGATTGAGATGATATGTCCCTTCAGTTTCTATTTGCAAATCCCTGATAACTGGTGATGTTGAGCAATTTTTTCATATATCCACTGCCCATTTTTATATCTTTTTTTGAGAAATTCTTGTTTAGATAAACTGTTAATTTTCAATTGTATTTGTTTGTTTGGGTTTTTTGGTTTGGTTTGGTTTCTTTTGTTTGTGCTATTAGCTTATTTAAGGGGTTTATATATATGATGAATATTAATTCCTTGCAGTTCTAGCATGTGTAAATTTAGTTTCCATCATGCATATTGTATTTTCACTTGGTTGACTGTTTTCTTTGCTATGTAGAAACAGTGTGGCAAAATTCTGTTTGTCTACATTAGTCTTTATTTCTTTTGCTTTGTGAGATGTATTCATACATATGTATATATACATATATGCATATATTCCCCCCCATTTTAATGAGCTAAAGTGTTTTACAAAAAAATGTTTTACAAAAAAAAAAGTTTTCCTTTGGTAGTTTTGCATATCCATTCTAAAGTAGGAATTTAATCTATTTTCATTTGAATTCTATACATGATAAGATGGGGATCTAATTTCATTCTTCTCCATATGTATACCCAATTTTCCCAGGACCTTTCATTGAAAGGAAGGTTTTCCATACATGATTTCAATATTTGATCCGTTGGTTTGAAATGCAATCGTTTCTATACCAATACCATACTGTTCCAATTACCTTGGCATTGTATTAGTATATTTTTAGGCCAGGGAGTATAAGACTCCTGCTCTGTATTTTTGGCTTAGGCCATTTGGGATCTTTCATGATTCATTAAAATGTCAGCAGTGTTTTTCCTAGTTCTATGAAAATATCAATGCTTTTTGATAAACATTAAGTTAGATCTGTAAATTGCTTTGGGTTGAATGCACGTTTTAGTGACATTAATCCTTTCCCATCAATAAACATGGACATATTTCAATTTCTTTATGTTGTCTTCAGTTTCTTCCATCAATAACTTGCAGCTTTCACTGCAAAGATAATTTATCTCCCTGGTTAAACATACCCCACAGTGTTTTGTTTTCTGTAGCCATTTCTTTCTCAAATAATTTGTGCTGAAGTTGACAATGCTACTTATATTTGCATGTAGACTTTGTATTTTCAAATGTACTGAATGTGTCACTTCTGGTAGATTTCTCATAGAAGCTGAGATTTTCTATAGGTAAATAAGATTATGTCATCCTACACAGTTGGACTTACACAATTTGATTTATCTTTTCTATTTTAGATGTCCTGTATTATTTTTTTCATGACTGCTTTTGACCACAACTTCTACGTACCATAACGAATAAAAGTGGTCACATTCTTATGCCACATTTTAGAAAGTTTTCAGCTTTCCCATTCAGTATGGCATTATTTATTATAATTAGCCTTTGTTAGCTTAAGGTATATTCTTTTATATTTAATTATTCAGAAGGGTTTTTTTTAGTCGTGAGGGTATATAGAGTTTAGTCAAACTCCTTCTAGGAATTTATTGAAGGGATATTAACAAAAGTAAAAACTATGATCAGGTGGGGCGAATATCTGGATGCAAAAGCAGTTGTTTCATATGCAAACCAATAAACATGGTACATCACTCCAATAGAAAAAAAGATGAAAAAATTATTGGCTTAATTTTAGCTGAAGTATTACTTTTAAAATACATTTTTTATATTTTTATTTGAGACAAAAGAAACACAAAGAAAATAAGAATAATAGATGCCAGTTAACCCTTCCTGCATCCCTACACTAATCAAGATTGTGCATGAGGTTGGAGAAGAAACAAGGAGTGCTACCTGGAGGAAAATAGAAATTCAATTCCTTGTGCCACCAACTCAGCTTTACAAGGTTTGTATTGGCAGGAAGCCAGCACTGGGACCTAGAGCCTTATCTCAAATGAGCATAGGCACTGCCAAGTTGGATGCAGGTTAAACACTTGCTCCGTGAAGAATTTCACAATAATTTAAAGATTTGGCCTGAAATACTTTATGCCTGTGCATGCTTGGTGTCGCTTTCATTCCTATGTTCTTTATGATCAGCACTGATATTGGCAAGTGTGCTAGTCCATGCGTACAATAACTTCCATTTTCTGGAAGACAACCATCTTGAAATGTTACCTGTTGATATATAGTCAAGGAGACATTCCTGGCAGGCACTGAGAGTTTGGATACAAGTAAACTTATCTGTAAACTCTTGATGAGAGGTAGTAATGCACAGATTCTAGCTGGATGCCCCAGTAGTATAAAACCCTTATCACACCTCATCTCTGCTTCCTTTTTCTTTTCCAGGGGACAAGCCAGGGCCTTTGCCTCTCCCTCTTTCTTTCTTCTACTCCTACCAATCCTACCGGCATACCTGGACCTCTCATACTGTGTTTGAGTCTTCATTCTGGGATAATTTAACAAATCCAGGGTATTAGTCATTGAGAGTTGACTACTTTCAGTTTTGAATTCACAGTTATATTTACGATTTCATAATATACACAAACAAAATGTTTCTCTGCATTTCTACGTTAACTAAATCAGTTGAAAGAATTAGCCATGGTGTAATGATATTACCATGTTCAGTTTAGTTCTATATCATGTAAATAGCTTACAGATGTTTATTTTCACAAATATTTTATTGGGCAGGATTATGAGATAAAAATATAAACTGCCATGGACAGTGTCTCTAATATATTCAGACCCAAAATACAAGAGGCAGCCTGCTCCCACATGCTTGTATTTAATAGCATCTACCAGCCTTCTGAACGCTTGAAATTTAGACCTATTTCCAAATAACAGAGGAAAGGTTCATTGTGTCTTAACATATATCTTTTGGGAAGACTCACTTAATATTCATTAATTCATTAATAAACTCAACATTCATTGAATATCTAAAGTATGTAGTACATTATCATTAGAACTGTTGACAGAAATGTAGAAGACAGAGTGTCATTTTAGTCTTTCTATCAGAACAGTTAAGTCTTCTGTTCACATGCATTAATGAAATAATCATGAATCAAGAACATCTTGTGTACACTTTATTCTAATGCCTGCTAAGGGTTGAATCATAGTCATCCTACCTGTTAGAGATAACGGGACACAGTCTCTGACACTACACTTGAGCACTCCGGGATGATTTTATACACCATAGCTTAATTTCTACCAAATGAATGGTTGATGGTGAGGGAGATAAGAGAGTTAAGAAAAAAAAAAAAAAGCATTACCTCTAAGCCATGTTGCACATAAGGGAGACAATATCCCAGGCCAATTTAGGGTCTCAATCCATATGCAACCTAAAGTAGAACAGACTGCAGCATTAAGATCCAAATCTGAATTTAACATTTATATGTTAAATATATGTTTAACATATATATATATATGTTAAAAATATGTTAAGTCTTATCCCCATATGGGGTAGAATTGCATTGCATTTGGGAACACTAAGAAGTAGGAATGAATCATAAGTTCAATCCAAGGCAAGAGACTGGCAAAAACAAGGTACATATTGCAGGCCCTGGCCTGTCAAGTGAATAATCAGATCATTCCTTGAATACAAGCTAATGGGCCAAGAAGAGTCTGCTGGGTGGATCCTGTTGCATAAGCCCTTTAAGGACACTCTCATCATTTGATATAAATTGAAAAGCAGATGTTCATAAAAACACCTATGCAAAGGCTGTGAGCAGCTTTCTAAGATAATATTCAAAGCATGAAAAGAGCTATGACATTTATCATTGTAAGAATAGATAAACAAAAAGCTGCATATCCAGACAGCTGAATTCAATTTGGAGATCAAAAGCCGTAAACTACTGATCCAGGCATCAGCAAGGTGAATCACAGCAATACTGAGAGCTGTGCATGAAACCAAATTCAAATGCTTCACACAGTAGGGTCACATTTCCACCAAGTCTCAGAATGTGCAAAACTAATCTCAGATGGAGAAAAGTCAAGAGTGTTGGTTATTTTTACAGAGGGGATGACAGGAATGGACCAGAAAACAGGAACAAAAAAACTACAAAGTCCTGGACATGTTCTGCTCTTTTGTTTATTTTAATTGGCATACACAGTGTTATGCATTTATCATAGATAATACGATGTTTGGAAGTATACATACATATATAATAGAATAATTACATATGCGCCATTTCATAGCTATTTCTTTATGCTAAGAATACTTTACATTTACTCTGTTAGCATTTGTTCAAGAATATATTTTTAAAGATAGTTAATGAATACAAATTATCACCTAAAAAGCAGCTATGTTCTACTCTTAGTAAGAATTTTAGTTCCATATATGCATACATATATCAACACTCAACAAATGCAAGGGTAAATTTTTATACATAAATTTCAGATCAAAATAATCTTCAAAACGATTTATTTCTTTTTATTTGAAAGACATATTTTACAGACAGAGCTCTCCTATTTACTGCTTTACTCCCCAAATGACCGCAAAGGCCAGAGTTGAGCTAATCAAAAGCTGAGAGCCAGGAGCTTCTTCTGGTTCTCCCATATGGGTGCTGGGTCCCAAGGACTTGGGTCATCCTGCTATACTTTCCAAGGCCAAAAAGCAGAGAACTGAATTGGAAGTGGGGCAGCCAGAACACAAACCAGGATCTTTATGGGATGCCAGCATCACAGGGCAGAGGACTAGCCTGCACCACACCAACTCGCCAAACTATTTTTTGAAAAGTAAGTTCTTATTGATAATATATATGGAAAAGTAAGAATGTATATACTGATTTCTAGTGACATATTACAGCAAGGTAAGTATAAAAGACAAATGGTAAAAACTATGTGGAGGATATGCAGATGCGTATTCTGGCTTTGAATTTTTTTTTTTCTTATCAGAGAGATAGACAGAGCCAGGCATACAGATTTCCCAGAGATTGATTTACTCCCTAAACATCCATAATGCCAAAGGCTGGTCCAAGGGTAAAGCTGGTAGTTTAGACTTCAGTCAGGGCTCCCCCATGGATGGCCAGAACTCAGCTACTTGAGCTGTCATTCTTGTCGCCCAGGGACTGCATTAATAAGAAGCTGGAATCAGGAACTGAGCTGAGAATGAACGCAAGAATGAGACAAAAATATCTTAAATGTTGAGCCAAATGATGTCCCTATTTTCTGTTTTAGTTCATGTCCTAAAATCATATCAGAGATTATTAACAGGATGAGTTAATTTTCATGCCTAGCTATATATAAAGTTAAGTCTGAATGAAGCACGTGGATTGTGCAGCATATTTATAATTACCAAAGGAAATTATTTTTTGTATTTACTTTCTAAAATTGTTCTCTTAGAACTAGAATATTAGTCCAATTCACAATTAACCAAAAAGAATCTGCGTCTACCAAAACATGAAAACTTGTACATGATTCAGAGAAGAAAATCAAAATAAAATTGCTACTTGATCCAGAAAATTAGCTTCTTGATATTAACTTAGAAGAATTTAAAAGAGGGCCCAAAACAATGGCTCAGTGGCTAAATCCTCATCTTGCAAGTACTGGGATCCCATACAGGTGTCGGTTTATAGTCCACCTGTTCCATTTCCCTTCTAGCTCCCTAGGAATGCAATATAGGATAGCCCAAGCTTTGGAACCCTGCATCCATTTGGGAGACCTGAGAGAAGCTCCTGGCTCCTGGCTTCAGATCGGTTCAGCTCTGGCCATTGTGAACTAGAGGATGGAAGATCTTTCTGTGTCCCTCTTTCTCTCTGTAAGTCTAACTTTCCAATAAAAATAACTTTTTATTTAAAAAAAAAACTAAAAGCATGAACTCCAACATGTGTATTTACATTCATAGTAGCATTATTTATAACATTGAAAAGATCCAAATTAACTCAATGTATTCGTCGATGGAAGAATGGTTACACCAATTGTGGCATATACGTACAAGGAAATTTTATTCAGCTGTAAAATGGAAGAATATTCTGACACATTATACAACATGGATGAGCCTTAATGAGAAGCTGAGTGAAATAAGCTAGTCAATAAAGGGAAAATGCTAAATATTTCTACCTAGGCGAGTTCCCAGGAAGCAGAAAATCCATAGACATAAAATGTTGTGTTAGTTTCAAGGGACTGAAGAATATAAAATATCAGGTTTGTAGAATTCTTGTTGTGTAAGATCAAAACAGTTGTGGATAAGGACTATGGTGAAGCCATACTTCAGGGTTTTTTTTTTTTAAGTATATCTATTAAAATTTTGGAACTGTTGTTGTGGATTCACTCAACATACTTACCAGATCTCCTTCTAGTGGAGAAATAACATGGTTTTATCTCTTTATTTGAAGCAGAGTTAGAGAGGGAGGGAGGGAAACAGAGGAAGAGAGAAGAAAGGGATCTCCTGTTCATGGCCCAAGTGGCCTCAATGGCCACGACTGAGCACACCGAAGTTGGGAATGAGTTGCGTCTAGGTCTCCCTCATGGAAGGAAGGGCCCCATGCACTTGGACCACACTCTGCTGGTTTTTCTAGGCCAATGACATGGACCTGGGTCAAAAGTGGAGCAGCTGGGCCTGGAACCAGCATCCATATGAGACACTAGCCTTGCAAGTGGCAGCTTTTTCTACTATCCAACACACTGAGCCCAGAAAAATCACACCATAACTAAATAAAGAAAGGAAGGCTTGAAGGAGAGAAATAATCCTAAGAGCTCAGGCCTGTGCAGAAGGTCTTCAGCATTGTCAACCATTGATGAAGAGCCACCTTTAAAAAATCTCTGGATTTAAAATATTTAATAAACATTCACTCTTCACTGCAACAAAATAAAATTCAAATGGGGGAAGCTTGGGCTTCAGAGACGGATCCTGAGATGCAGGATTCTGTTTCTACTACTGTTCTTCTTTCTTTGTCTGTTCTGTATCACTGTATCCTGTTCCTTTGTTCTGTATTTAAAACATTGTAAACATGAACCTGCATGAAGACTTCATTCTTAGTGGTTTATCTCAGCCCACTTTCTCCAGGCTCTCTATTTAAAATATTATACCAACACACAGGACTGGTATGGTAGCCTAGTGGCTAAAGTCCTCACCTTGAATGTGCTGGGATCCCATATGGGCACCAGATCTAGTCCCGACAGCCCCACTTCCCATCCAGCTCTCTGCCTGTGGCCTGGGAAAGCAGTCAAGGATGGCCCAAAGCCTTGGGACCCTGCACCCGCATGGGAGACCTGGAGTGTGTCTGACTTTCCAATAAAAAAATAAATAAATCTTTGAAAGAAATGAAATGGATGAGAACGCATATTTCACCTCGTGGTTAAGACACCTCCAATGTACATTGGAATGCCTGGGTTTTGTTTGCAGCTCCAACTCCTGACTCCAGCTTCCTGTCAATTACCTTAGGAAGCTGTCATGGTGGCTCCATCATCTGCTTCCTATTACTTCCATGGGACACTTGGATTGAGTTACTAGTTGCTGACTCAAATTCTGGCCATCTGTGGCTATAAGGGGCATGTGAGGAGGAAATTAACAGATAGCCACACTCTTTTGCCACTCACCTATCAATAAACAATACATTCAACTTACATAAAAATTAAGTATTTAAAACAGAAACACAGAGGACTGCATGGAAGTGTACATGTTACAAGTGTCAGAACATTTCACATATCAAAAAAGTAGAATGATCATGTAAGAACTTTGGAATGTTTTTGAAAGAGCTTTATTCTCATGTGCTAGGAATAGAGATTACACGGTACTTAAGGTTGACATCTAATCCTAATTATAGAGGCTCAGTGTCTCAGGATGATTCTTTCTTTAGACACTCCCATTGAAAGAAAAGACACTCACTCAAGTTGGTTTGGGTTTTTATTTTTTTTAAAAATGTGCTCGAAGCCATGTATTAAATGGGGGTTTAGGGGGTGAGGGATAGAAAAGAATACCATGGGGAGGCCACAGCCCTAAACTTAACTTTCTTTCTACTATAGAACCCCTATTTGTCTTTAGTGCAGTGTGCAAAAATAAATCTTTTGTCTCAATTACTGAAAATTAGCAGAAAATGAAAACCAGTTTTCTGGAATAATACTATCTCCTGTCATGTTTCTAACATGTAATTTTTCTATTTAGTTTTTGTGTAAATTGGATAGCTGTTTTAGAAGAAGTTTCTGAATTGGCAAATCTTTAGGAATACAGCACATGGTTATGCAAAATAAGCAGTGAACATGCTAACTGTGTGGCCACATGTCCAACACTAAACATGAGTGACATCTGAGAGCAGTCAAGCAATTAAGATATCTGTGTACCTCAGTGGGCTCCTGGACTCCATTCTGGCCTCCAGGTTCATTTTCTAAGCATGCGTACTGTGATTATAACTATACATTAAAAATTACATAGGAGGGCCCAGCACCATGGCCTAGTGGCCAAAGTCGTCGCCTTGAACATACCAAGATCCCATATGGGCACCGGTTCTAATCCCGGCAGCTCCTCTTCCCATCCAGCTCCCTGCCTGTGGCCTGGGAAAACAGTCAAGGATGGCCCAAAGCCTTGGGATCCATATGGGAGACCTGGAGGAGGTTCCTGGTTCCTGGCTCCAGATAGGCGCAGCACCAGCCATCGCGGTCACTTGGGGAGTGAATCATCGAACAGAAGATCTTCCTCTCTGTCTCTCCTCCTCTCTGTATATCTGACTTTGTAAAAAATAAATAAATCTTTTTTAAAAAATTACATAGGAAAAAAATTAAAAGGAAATATTCCAAATTGCAAATCATTTTACAGCAAAACAAGATTATAGTTTTGACTTTTATTATATTTAGCTTTTGATTTTTTTCAGAATTTTTATACATATTGATTACATTTTTTATTGGTTGCATTTTTCATGATCAGGCCTCCAGCTTTTGACTCCATCTTCCTGCTTAGGCCGACCCTGGAAGGCATCGGTGATGGTTCAAGCATTGATGTCGTGTCGTTTCTATAGGAGACCTATCTAGTTTCCCTTACTCCCACCCAGGCCCAGTTGCAGCCCATTATCATCATCACCAGTATTAGGAAGCTTTCAGGCAAATGAGATCTCTCCCCCGCCCTTCCTGCAAGGTCCTCTCAAATAAAAATCTTCTTTTTCAAGTTAGAGATTATTTGGCAATCATATTCGAATTAATGCTGATTCAAAAAAATATTAAAATTACAATTACAAATTGTTGAGGTAAGCATTTTTGTACTTGATTCTGATTTATGTAGTTACCTGAAAATATGGGAGCTGATTCATCAAATGATAACCAAACCTTATTCCATTAGCAAAGAGGAGTTTTTAGAATATACTTGAGACACTCATTTAACACTAAAGGAAACTGTTGTGTTATCCACACCCCATATCAGAGTGTCTAAGACTGAATCCTGGCCTGGCATTCACCCTGGCTTCTGGGAAGGCAGCTTACGACAGTTCATATAATTAAGTCCTTGCTGCCCATGGTGAAGACCAGATTGAGCTTTGGGCTCATGGTTTTTGTTTGTTGCATAGGTTTCCTGTCATGAATAGGAGTGACAGCTGCCAAATAGCATCACTGGGGCCCTTACAAGCTGTACCCATTATCTAGAGAATCCTTAAAAACTGTTATGAATGAGTGTGGGGACACTTTTAGAAATTCTAAAGTAGATGGCTGCTTACTGGTCCCTTGGAAAGAGACCAACTAGCAAGAATGCACAAGAAGCTCACTATAAAGAACTCACTGTGAACTAGGAGTTTACAGTGGACAAATATCACACACACAATGCTCGGTATTAGGCAAAGTGTCCTAAGGATTTCTGGGTATTCTACACTCCATTACCCAGTCCGATCCAAGGGGAGAGGTTTATCAGATTGGTACTTCCAGCCAGAGTAAATCAAGCATGTCCTTCCTTCTCCTTTGGAGTCCAAACCTAAAAAAATGAGGGTCGGATGGACTCTTTGAGACCTCGCTCTTGCTCTGTGCAGAGGCACGATGAGAAAGGTGATGCAGAACACTTCAGAAATGTTTGTGGTAAATACA
Source organism: Ochotona curzoniae (assembly GCF_017591425.1). Taxonomy (NCBI): domain Eukaryota; kingdom Metazoa; phylum Chordata; class Mammalia; order Lagomorpha; family Ochotonidae; genus Ochotona; species Ochotona curzoniae. The sequence continues at coordinate 49,660,593 of NW_024466502.1, read as the reverse complement.
AGTAAAAGAAAAGTTTATTTTGGTGCAAAACAAACTGAAATCCACACATTTTAAAAATTATATGCATTTCCTGTCAATTTCCTAAAGGCTTATGATGGGCATAGATTTCAAATATTTTAAAGCAAAAATGAGATTATCTTTTCTTTCCATTACTGTTTGGAAGTGTGGTGCATTTCTGGGTTTCCCTGAGAGACCTGCCACCTGGTACAAGCAGCGCTTCCATATGCAGCCCTTCGTGCCATTGATTCATGATGTACACGTGTCGTTACAATGAGAAAATCCCTCGGAGAGATCGACATTCACAAAGAATCCATACAGGAAGGAGGCTCTGACGTAATTTCGTTTGTGGGAACCTTTAAAACTGTGGCAGATAGGTGCCCCCTTTTTTAAACTTAAGGCAATCTTATGCTAAGTTAGCCATGAGGGAGCGGGTCTTTAACCTTGCAGTTAAGTCCCCCACTGGGAGGATGGGGTTTGACGCCCTGCTTTAGTGCCTGACCCTAGTTTGCTAACACTTTCATCTTTGGAAGGCAACAGCGAAAGCTAAAGTAAACGCACTTCTAGTCTCAGCGTGAGGCTTGAGTGGCGTTCTTTGATTCACCCGCAGCAGCCATAAGCTTTTGGAAATGGGAGTCTCTCTCTCTCTCTCTCTCTGTCTCTCTCTCTCTCTCTCTCTCTCTCTCTCTCTCTCTGTGTGTGTGTGTGGAGTGTGTGTGCGTGTGTGTCACAACAATAAACATTTAAGAGAGAATAATAATGAGAAAAAGATAATCAATGGCCACCTGCTTAGACAGCATTGACTAAAAAAAAAAAAAAAAAAAAAAAAAAAACTTTCTAGAATTTGTGCAAATCAAGAAACAATTCTAACGAATAGCCAAAATCTTTAAATTCACTTATGCTTGTTACACAGTTATGTGTTCTCTTGTGGTTGTTTCTTTTTTTCTCAGCATTTATTAGTCAGGATTATTTTACTCCGAGTTTAGAAGGTTGTCAAAAATCGTGACAAATAAGATGAATTAGTCTAACAAATTTAATTTTTCTCAAGCATAACAGTTGAAATACACCTAATTGAACCGCAAAGCATAGGCTGTATAAGAATGCATAAATATAGTTTCCAACTTTGAAATATGCATGATTAGTGTAGACCTTACAAATATCAAATCACAAAGACTTTGCTAAGAGGGTTTAAACACTGCTCTGATGGAAGCCCTCGCGAGCTCAGTGGTGAGCAAGCACAGCATGCCAGTGTGCATCCAGCAGTCTGGGAGACTCTGGGTGTCTGGCTGAAATGAAGCCTGTTCTGAATGGTGTGTCATTAAGAACAGGTTGAGCAGGTCAGACCACTCCCCATCAATGCCTGTTATCAACAGACACTGATTAAACTTTAACTGCACGTTGGGAGACTGCTGGAGGTTTGTGGCTCAGAACGCTGGGGGAATGTGCAACGCAGGAAATGTGCTTTCAGGAGTTACTGCCACATGCTTCCTCGATAACATGCCCGTTGAACAAGAGTACTTTTATCAGAAAAGAGTCTTATTATTCATAAAATATTTTTGACTATTTGAGAAAAGTTTAAAACCAATGTTATATGCAGTAAAGTCTACACAGAAAAAAAATGTTGACTATCTGTAGACCTCGGCTGATATCTGAATATTCTGCCTGTGAAGAATGGTTTGAGTACAACAGGTTTGAGCTCAGACGATAGGTCAAGCTTCAGATTATGGTAACACTGTCCTGACAATTACACACAGCATTTTCACACATGATCTGAATGTGTGAGTCTCAATGTGAATACAAAATTAAGCAAAAGATAGACATTTCAGCAAATTTGAACCATTTCTTCAAAGCATTTAGTTGCCACTAAATCTGTGTCGTTTCTACTAAGTATAATAGGCAATAGAAATCATTTATTCTATAGCTCTAGTTTCATAAAAAAGAAATCTGACTTCTTAAATGAGACCAGCCTTTGCTTAGCCATCCAATAGGGAGGAAACATTACCAAGGTACAGATTACAGAAAAGCGTGTTGCATTTGGACATAGATATTATGTGACAAAGATGACGAGAAAAGTTGATGCTGAGGCCACAAACTTCCCCAAACCCTTCTAGCCCTTGCAGTGTAGGACTAACAGAGAGAATCATATTTTTAGGTGATTTGGGAACCCCTGTAGACACCCTGAGAGGAGCAGCCTATTCCAAACAACACTTGAGAAGGCAGCTTATGAAAGTTGAAACAAGAGAAACCAAATGCTACTGAGTTAACCGGGTAAATGATTATGAAAAGTGCAGCCACAACACTGATAAAGCCCTGACAGGCCTTCTTGATGGCGCAATGCGGGGATTGAGTGAATGATAATGAGAAATAAGTGGAAAAAACATGGTAGATTGAACAGGTGCTTGCCTCTATTCCCTTCAAAAACTCCACTGAAATGATGGTGAAAGTGTACTTGTATACCTATGCTCGCCCTCCACACGCACATACATATGCAGAGAGAGAGAGACAGATTGCAAGATTTCTGAATCACTGATACAGCCTAAAATAATTAGGGGAAAACAGAAAGTGCCAGGAGCGGAAGAAATTCTCTCAAACTCTGATCAGCACATTAGGGATATAAAATGCTATATTGTAACACTAGAATTAGATTTTGTAGTATTTTTAAAGAAACATTTTGGTAAGATGAAACAACACAAAGAATTCAAAAAGGTCATAGCATAATAGAATGTCTAAAAGTTGGGGGAAAAAAACAAGACATTCCCCCAGAAAGCAGAATAAAAGGAAAATGTGTAAACTACAAAATAAAATGAGGAGACAATATCTAGGTAGAGAACTTGCAAAGAAAAAAAAACTAAGGAAAAAAAATGAGTAAACAAGAGAAAATAGCCGAGATCTGGGCACAAGCTTCTGGCTTGTAAAGCTGTCCTGAATCGTAAAGGACATTCATGAAAATGCAGCATCAGAAACACTCCAGAAGTCTGTGAATAAGGAGAGAATTACCAAAATTCCTGCGACAAAAAAAAAAAAAGATCATCAAAATCAAAGGAACAAGGATCAAATAATTTTTTTTAAATCGAATGTTTACTTGAGGAAGTGGTGAGTTGGAAATCCAGAACTCTTGTTCAAATGCCTGCCTGTGCCTCCTGACATGTTACTAGAATAAAATTCTTGTAGTCTGCATCTACATTTAGCCCACAATGTCTGTGCAGCTAGTATGCTTTATTAATGATTCCTTTTAACTTTATGTGATTAAACCAGTATGGATGTAACCTAGTTATGGAGTGAACTACCTCCTATCATACCAAGAATCTCTGAGGTCAAATCTATTCTCATTGCAATGTTTAGAATTTTGCTCTCCTCCTTCTTGGAGAATAGCAGAAAACTTTTGCATGAAAGAATAAAAGACTTCTATCAAAAGGGCAATGTTAGAAAAATCCTTTGCTGTAATTATTTTCTCTCCTGATAAGACCTATGGCATAAAGTATGACAGTATGTACATTTCTCCCAATAAGAACATTTAATTCCTCGTGTGTCTGCTAAAAGAACACATGGAGTAGAGTTTAAAAAAAAACAGTTAACAGATACCTAGTTAGCTTAATGTAAACTTGAACATGAAAAAACTTTATTAAAAAATCCCCATTTGCTATGTTAATCCTTTCATCTCTCCAGTGTTGAAAAAATTTTCTCTTCTGGTATTATAAGTCCTGGATGGTTTCCAAAAATTCTGTAATACAAGAAAAATGTCTCAGGGCCCTAACCTATTTGTCAAGATTTATGAACATTAAAAAAAATTAAGATTTAAGAATTAAACATGGGTCCCCTGCTAATTAACTACTTCCTTAGGCAATTTCACATGGTAGTCTTTTATTAGATCCAGCATGTTGGGAATTCCCAAGTTTGTTTATCTGAAACAATAGTTGCCGACATACTGAAAACATCCTGTGGTTGTATGTACAAGCCCATTTAGGATGCATTTGGAGGAGAAATATTTCTTTAGTTATAAGGAGGAGGAAAATCACTGCTATGAGTTAAGTGATCGAGTAACAGTAGGTACCAAAAAACTGGAAGGAGCCATAGGAAGTGGTCATGATTGAAAGCTAGGAAGTACAACAATGAAGAACACTTAATAAACTGATATAGTCACAGTTCCTGCAAAGTTATCTCACTGGTGCAAGTATCCATTCAGCTAATCAGTAATTTAAGCAATTTACATTTCTATTTTATAAATGAAGGAACTGATAAAATAAAAGAGTAAAATAATTGGTCCCGTAATATTAGCATAAGGTAATGGGGTATTCCAGTTCAAGTTCAAGTTTTCCTACTCCAGTGTTCACTGTATCATACCATGTTACACCAGCTAAGTTGAATTGTACACCAGTATCTACCATCTGAGTTACATCTCAGCAAGTTGTCAGTGATTCCTAACAAAGCAGTGAAAGTGTCATCCTAACCAGCATCCCCATTGCTCATGCGATCTTGACCCAGTGCTAGGTGAAGACCCCTCCCACTTTCCTGTATTGTTTTGTTCTGTTTTCAGTTTCACTTCTGCCTGTTCTCATAAAAATGAATAAGCCTGTAAAGAAATCACTTCTCACGTTTGTTTAATCTCATGGTCCCTTCACAGTTTTTAAAGGTATTAAGAATCCCAAGTTCTTTTGCTAATTGGATTATATATCTGTTACATTCGAAATTAGTTTCGAGAAATATTTAAAGGACATCCTCAATAATATACTTTTGAAAAGAATGATCCATTGCTGTTACTATGGATAGCATATTTTATATAAAACTATTTTACAGAAAAGTAATCAGAAAATGGTCATTACTTCCTTTGGCAACTCTTAGAATAATTAGCATAATGCAAGACAGCTGAACATGCCACATGTGTTTGCACATCTGATCTGTTGTTGTGACTACTTGTTGAGTTGATAAATGCAAGTACAGCCTAGCCTTCCATGGTCATGGAGCTGTGAATGATAACATTATCTTATCAATCTGATTCAAACCATAGTGGACACGCCTTTTAATATGACCCCAAGACTCAGTAAAGTATAGGCTCCTAAAGATTGGTTACAATGAGGAGTCAAATTGTATTAAAAGAGATTTTATACCCTATCTAATTACAACCCATTAGTCTAACTTCAAAAGTAGATACATTTTTATTTATGAATGATTGTGCAATAGTGTGCACCTATCACTGGTAAAATCCACCTCATTGAGTGACAAGGATCTGACAAGTGTTGACACACTTTACCCCCAATATCAAACTATTACCATTATTAGCTGCAAGTTTTTAGCAACTGTATTTTTTTTAAAAATATATTTATTTTTACTGAAAAGTTAGATATACAGAGAGGAGGAGAGAAAGAGAGGAAGATCTTCCATCCGCTGATTCACTTCCCAAGCAGCTGCAACGGCCGGAGCTGTGCTGATCCAAAGAAGGAGCCAGGATGGTTTTCCGGGTCTCCCACGCAGGTGCAGGGTCCCAAGGCTTTGGGCTGTCCTTGACTGCTTTCCCAGGCCACAAGCAGGGAACTGGATGGGAAGCGGGGCTGCCAGGATTAGAACCAGCACCCATACGGGATCCCAATGCTTGCAAGGCGAGAACATAGCTGCTAGGCTACAGCACCTGGCCCAGCAACTCTATTTTATATTCAACCATCCAATTTTATCATTTGCAAAAAGCACTGTCAGTTGTTTTGCTCAACGCAACAGTCTCATTTAACTTCTCACGTTCAAGAAAAAGCCTGTCAAATATCCAGGTCTGAATAAGCACACGTTTTGCTATTGTTTCCATTAGAAAATGGTGCTCCTAAACGAAGTGGCTCACCCAGCTTCCAGCACAAACATATTTTGTTATGAGCAGGAGGCGTTTACGCACACTTCCCTTTTGCCTCTGACTATAAATAAGTCCCAAGAGTAAGGACTGAACAGAATCAGTTTTCTTGTAGTGATACGGCTTCACCAGGCTGTTTCTGACTGTGCCTGTGGTAAGTAGTAGAATACCCACTGGCTGGTGTTCAGCAGTTATATGTACTAAGCCACCAAGATGTTTCCATTTATTATTGTTCTCAAAAGGATAGAAACTAACGCACAACCAGAGGCAAAGAATGTCTCAGTGTTTGGTATGAAAGTCATTTGTAGCTTGTAAATACCTCAGAGCGGTGTCAAGAAGCCCCAAACATTTACAGACCACAGCTTTAGAATCACTGCCTTGGAGGCATAAAAATGCTTTTAATCTGTTTTAAATTATGAATGTTCCTTTCCTGACTTTGTAGATGTGATTGTCCCTTGTAAAAACCTAATACAGTATATGAGGAGAAACCCCAATCATCAGTAATGCTTGACAGGGAAAAAAAAAGCCAGCGCTTGGTACAGCAGTCAAGTTGCCTCTCGGGATACACACATCATGCATCACATTGCTTCATGCAGGTGCCAGCTTCGCTTCTGATCTGCCCTCCTGCCGATGCACGTTTTGAGGCAGCGGGAGAATGGGTCAGGTGCTTCAGACCCTGCCACCCACCCGGAAGACCTGAATTGAGTTTCGGGTCTCTGGCTTCAGGCTGGTTCAGCCCTGAGAGTTGCCAGTGTTTGGAGGGTAAGATAATGGATGGAATCTCTCTCTCATAAAGTGAAAAGTAAATAAATTTTTACAGAGGGAAAAAAAAATACAGGTAACATTGTCCAAATAAAATGTTGTCAGACTTCTTCCAGCAGACTGAAAGAAACCATGCTTTCTCATCCAGTGTGTTCTAGCTTTCCTCTTTAGCTCAGTGAGGGAAGTGGTTGGGCAAAGAAGGGGGAACCATGATCTGAGAGGGCAGAGCAGCGAGAGCTCCTGCTTTTGCATTGCCAGCTGTTTCTTGTAACCAAGACACACGTTTTGTTTGCGAAAATGATTGTGGGGACTAAGCAGTGGCTACAGATGCCTTTTGTAAAATTAGCATAGTTGTGTTTTTATTTGGTGTGGGAAGCTTGACCAAAAAAAAAAAAAAAAAAAGAAAGAAAAAGAAAAAGAGATCAAACAGCGCTTAAAGGGATTGTTTGAAGTCCATGGAGAAAAAGGTCAGAAAGTATTTTTATGATGTTTGGGCTTCTCTTTGATGCATACTACATAAAACTCTGGCCGACATTTACGTCTGGCTATGGAGATTGATGAGTGACTGTGTGATCAAAATAGCATGCATTGGTGGTGGTTTATCAACCTCTCTGGAAATAATTAGCACCTTGGTTACACACAAAACAGTCAGCAATCCAAACGTCTGTTATGGCAATATTGTTGAAAGACTATTAACTTGGCACAACTATAATGGACAGAAAAAAAAAAAGAAACCCTTAAAATAATCAAGTGGAGCAATAAAACTAAGTTCTCCATTTATTATTCAGGGGGAAAACTTTAAACACAATCAAATAAAGACTGGACTTATTCAGAGAAATTGAACTAATACTGTCCAATGGGAAAAAAAACAACACGAGTCCTAAAATGATGTTCTAACATCATCTTAGACTATAGGGATGTTTGCCACCCATCGTACTTGATTTTGCAAGTCCCCAGATGGAAACATTTTCTGGATTATGACAAGCTTTCTTTGTAATGTTTACATGGTATTGATGTACTTGATTCTATAATAAGACCTTCTCAAAAGCAAAACACACATACACTTACACACACACGTATATTATAAAAATGGAATCGAAGTAGAAGAATGTCTTATAAATTATATGTTACAGGTAATGGTATCACTTTATTTTCTATTTATTTGAAGAGGAGGAGAGGAGAGGGGAGGAGAGGAGAGAGAATGGTGGGGAATGGAAGGAGGAAGGGAGGAAAGAGGAGAGGGGAGGGGAAGGGACGAGGAAAGAGGAGGACGGGGAGGAAGCGAGAGGAGAGGAGAAGGGTGGAAAGTGGAACAGAGGAGAGGAGAGGTGAGGCCTGGGCTAAAACCAGGGGCTGGAACCTCAATCCGGGTCTCCCACCAAGGTGGCAGGAACCTGATTCCTCAGCTATGTCCTGTGTTCCCCAAAGTATGTCAAGAAGCTAGATTCAGAAAAGAGCTGGGAGTCAAGTACCTACACATCAGTGTGGACAGGGGTGTCTTAATCTACATCGGAGTCATAATTGCTGTAAATGACACTCAACTAAAATTCTGCTATTTCATTTGATGAAAATTGAGAATCTGAAGGAACATCCTCCAGGCTCACCTTATGTCAGCCTGACCTACAGACCTGATCCAAGGGCCCTGGCAGTCTCACCAGGAAAGGCACCTCCACAGGTTCCACACCTGGGTGGCAATGCTTCAGGCCTTGCAGCTGAAACTGGAGTGGGGATACTCAAAAACACAATAGCGCCAATTGGGTAAACATGGCTTGCAATGATGATTACGTTAAGACTTCTTTGAGACAGTTCCATCTATTTATACTCTGAAGAGCTCTAAGGAAAAGGACTTTGAGTATCACGGAGAAGTCAAAACTTGCACACTGGCTCTCAGCCTTCTTATGATCGGGGATTATTGCATGTTTAAGTTTAACTAGTCTGTAGTAGCTCCTTTCTCATTGACAGCCCTGGTGACCCCAAAGATATAAATCATTCTCTGTTAAACCCAGTAATTGGTATTCATCAGTCTGTGTGATGCCACTGAACTGTTTCATTTGTTCTCCTGTTTCTGATCGGATATTCTCAATATGCTTCTCCTTTTCTTTTTAAAAGATGCATTTATTTATTTGAAGTACACAGTGAGAGAGAAGGAAGAGAGATTTCCCATCCATAGGTGCAGTCCCTAAATGGTTACAATGTCTAGGACAAAGCCAAGCTGAAGTCAGGTGGCTGGAGCTTCATCTGGGTCTCTGACGAGAAGTACTTGTCAAGGATACAGGTGCTGGATTATCCTCCTCTGCTTTCCCATCACACCAGCAAGCAGCCGGATTCCAATCACTAGGACGAGAACCAGCACTTAGACATGGAATGACAGTGTGTTAGGAGTCAGCTTGGCTCACTGTGCCAGCCCCTACCACCTTCACATTTAAATTTGGCCTTGAACCTTATTATTTTGTTATCCTGTATCGTCCTGTCCTCAGAGATCTTGTTTGTTTTCTGGGCTTTAATGAACCTCTTATTTTATGATGGATTTTCAAATCCGTATTGCTATCCTTGGTAGACCTCCAGTTCCACTTCTTTTACTGCAATGTACATTTCCACTTGTCACTTCAAACAAAGTATATCTCAAATTGAACTTTTCTTCATTCACCACTTGATTTCCCATCCCTAGCTTCTCTCATTTTTGTTTCTGGCAACAGTTTTCTCAAGATCACTGACACACATTTGGTCCAAGTTTGGATTATAGCAACTTTCTATCTATAGAATTTAAAATGTCACATATCAGCAATTTCATTATGTCTATCTCAAAACTTCAAGTCCTTTTATTTGAGATTTTCTTGAGAGGTAGAAACAGAGAAAAAGTTTCTTTCTGCTGGTTTGCTTCCCAAGTGCCTGCGGTGGCCAGGACTGGGCCATGCTGACGTCAGAAGCTTAAAAGTAAACCAGGTTTCCCATGTGACAGGGACTCAGGTGCTTGAGCTTTCACGTTACCTTACGGGATCTTTGCCAGTTGCATTCAGGAACTAGAGCCAGGAAATGATCTCAGGCTCTTTGATCAGTGCCAGATCAATGCCTGCCTAGCCAGTCCTGATCATGAACTATTGCTAAAGCCTCTTACTTCCTGCGCTTTCATGTCCCTACCAATAGTTCATCTTGAAGATCATCAAATATATCAACCTTTTCAAAACATACACTGTTGGCAATTATTTTCTAAAGTTAAAAAAGATACTAAACAATGTCCTTACTCTTTATACTTTTTATACCTTGGTTTGTTGTCTCCTGGTCATCTCCTCAATCATGTATTCCATTCCAACTGGTGTCAACACAGCTTCCATCCCCTCCTTAGGCACTCAAGTCTCTTCTTTGCTTTCAAAATCTCTCTCCTTGTAGACTAACTTCAAATTTAGCTTTCTCCACTATAGTGACATTTCCACTATCATTTATCTTATCTCTACCAGTTCTTGCTCATAAATTGCCATTCATACTGTTTAAATGCTTTGAGAGCATAAAGAGATGCCTTTTGCTTATCTTGACTTCATCATTAAGCAAACTATGCAACCTGCAACCTTATCAAGAGAATGTGATCGAAAAGAGGGGCTGTGGTTTCACTGGTTTTTCTTCAGTGTTCCATCTCCGGGCCCAGATAGCATCACTTTCCCATTCTTCTGAAAACAGCCCTCCTGCCCAGAGATGAAATTTCCTTTAAAGTCCCTTTTAGGCAGTGTTTGGTTTGCTGTCAGTGTCATTTCCGCTTGTGCTATTCCATACTCATGAGCCCTGAGAAGATGCCTAGATTTCATCAGAATGAGAAGTGATGAAGGATTACAGATTTTCCAGATTTCTTTTTTTCAATTTTTGACCTGGATTTGAATTTCCTAGCATTTCTAGCCATGAAATCTTAGCATGATATGTAACAATGCACCCCAGAATCAACTCAATCTAAACAGTTCATTGACCACAGAGCAACTGAGAAGCTGTGGTAGATGAATCCTGTCTTCATGAAACCTCATAATCCATTATCCAAATATCCAGGCAAGAAAATGCTTCTTTTGTCACTAAATCATAATTGCCTGGTTCTCTCACTGCATGCTTGACTCATTTTAAAATACCCCTGAACTTGGCTTCTCACAGGTATATATAAAAAAAAAAAAATTCTTCCAAGATCTATTGGTCCCATAGTGTGTCTACCCATATGTAATCTTTGCTTCCAATCAGTGCAACTACTCCAAGATAATTTAAAAACAAATTAGACTTTTTTTTAGACTAGGTTTTTAAATTTTATTCGAAGAAACAATTTAACATCTCTAAGTTGTATATCCAGAAAGGTGTCTATCACATTATGTTTTCACAAAGGAAAAAAAAAGCCCAAAAGTGCATGCATTGTATTTACTTTAAATAATTTTGATATTAATAAGTAAAGGTAAAAATAAAAAATAACTTGTATAAAATAACATAATCCTTCTGGTTCTTTAGGTGATTTTTCAAAGGGTTGTCAAAAGAAGTCAACAGAATTAAACAAGAATTAAATGATGGTTTAAACCATTGAGCTCTGGCAAGGAAAAATTAGTTCAAAACAGAAGTATATGAATAGGCAGAAAATTAAGTTAAACCAGGGTTATTTTATCTTTGAGCAAATGATAACACCCAAGGTCATTTGGTTTAAATTTCTAGTTAAAGGAATAAACGGTATTACATTTGCTTAAATCTACGATATTCATTAATTATCCAGCCATTTAACTGAGTTACTGGTTTAACTGTAGTTACAGATTAATTTTGGTTGTTCTTAAACTTTCCTTAAGGCTTCTAACTTTGTAATTAAGTGGACAAATTATAGTCAGAATTAATTTCTGTGCCAAATTAGGACAGAAGAAAAATTGATCGCATCAAACAGAAGCATTTTTTCTGACTCAATCACAATCATCTAAAAATTAGGGTCAAATGAAAGCCAAGATTCTGAGTTCTTGTTTTAAGTTACACTCTGTTTCTCTTTCATTTACATTGGACTACACTACAAACTTTCTTACTAAACCTTGTCCTGTATATAATGTAATATATGGATTGTAGTTAAAAGAACTTTTATCTTTTCACTAGAAATTCACATTTTCATTATTCCTTTTTAAAATAATGTTTCCTGTGAAGTAAGTGGAATTAATGAGGACTTTAACAACAACATAATTCATTTCTACATATTAAAATATAATTCAGCTTGTGATATTTTAACTTATAGGAGCAAATATTACTGGTCACTTGCAATATGAAATAGTTTTATAATTCTGATACTATTTTGATTTAGTATGGAGGATAATAATAAACAATATTTTAAAAGAAAATTATTATATGTGTATATATTAAAATATCTCATAATAAGATCAATAAAAAGAAGAAATATTGTCATTTTGTTTACATATGGTATGGTAGGCTCCCAGCAATCTCTGCTTCTTCATCTTTGTGTCTTTGCATAATTCTTCCTGTACTATGCCAAGGTTTCCAAGATTAAAATAGGATGTGGCATAAGCATGGCCTTTTATAATAAAGAGCTTGACTATTTTTTAATATTTGTCTTGGGAAGCACCTTGTAAACCCTTGCAATTTCTTAAGACATTAAAATTGGGTCCACTATTCCAGACGGGCACATCAGATGACAACTAAGCCAGTACTAACAAGGAGGCATGTTTCCTTAGATAGTTTCATGCTGGGGACTGGCTATACCATAAAAGTCAGCCCTGTCTTTGGAGGGTGTGGGTGTGAGCTGCAGAGCCAGCTGACCTCGTGAAAGGAAAAGGAGGGCTGATATGCAGTTAATGCAAGTAGCCAGTGGTGTGCTTAATTCCCTGCATACATGTAATGACAACACTGAACCTCTAACACAGATGGGCTCCCTTGGTTTAGACAAGCAATGATGTACTTCTAAGGTGATGCAGTCTGAGGATACAGTGGCTTTATTCCTAAACACTCACCTCCCTGTGTGTCTTCTTCATTTGACTGGTCCAAACTGCATTCTTCAAAATAAAACTGTAATCAGAGATATATGCTTTCTTAGTTCTATGATAATGATAGAGAATCATTGAATCTTAGGAGGTACTGAGAACCCTCACTTTGTTAGTTTATCACTCAGAAATGTCACTGGCCTGGGATCCTCAGTATTTGCAGCTTGTATCTGAGATTCAAGGCGTTATTCTAGAAAGCTGTGTCCTTAATCTGTGAAATTAACCACACTTGGGAAGAGTCAGAATTGCATATGGCATGTTACTTCCCAGAGGAGATTATAAAGACATTGTGACTTTACCTGTTTCTCTTGGATTCCTCTGTTATGAACAACCCTAGGGAAAATTCCTTAGGAGCTAAATTAAGACCTGTACCAATAGCTTTGGGAGTGAAAATTCCATGGCGTTAGATGCTTCGAGCCTCAGAGAAGGCCATAGATGACTGCAGTCTTGACTGACATTTTGATTGTAATCTTATCCGATCTATAAGCCCAATTAAGCCATACTCAGATTTTGTCTCACATAACCAGAGATGGCAAATGTTTGTTTTTAAGCACTAAAGTAAGGGTAACTTCTTAAATAAAATGTAAATAACAAACAATTAGCAAAGGTGAAATTATTTACACTTGGCTTAGAGATTAATATCTCTTGGTTTATTGTCGTTCTCAAACAAGGTGTTTACCCCTTCCTGTCGTTAAGTTTGTGTTGAGCTGATTTCATTCAGTGGGCACAGCTCCCTCATCAACCAGTGACAAGTGCCTCCTAACTTCAGTGTTGACTTATACAATACTCAAATCTTAGTGGTTTAGTCTGCCTGTGTGTTAAGTATTGCCACAGTCTCAACCGGCATCTTTTCCTCAAAACTGGAAACCATGCAATCACTTCTGCCCACATCCTATGGCCAAACTCCGTCACATGGTATGTTATAAAATGTACTTTTCCTATCTGAGAGAAAACGAAATTTGTTTACAATTGTAGGCTCTTGCCTTAGAACAGAGTTATTTTCTTTGGCATATTCTGGTTGGTACTCTCAAAAAAATATATGACTACATCGCAAACAAAAAATAAAGGAATCTTCATTGCCAGAAGAGCCAGGGCTGATGCAATAAGAGTAAACAAAGATGCATGCATACTCAGTTAGTGATTTTTAGCTTCTGTCTTGATGCAAAATCTATGCTGTGCACAAGTTTTCCATTTCATGCTATATCACGTTTTATGTTACATCTTTCACATCGGGGTATAGGTTTATATTTATGTAGATGTCTTGCATGAAGAGTTTTGAAAGATGTTAAAACTCATAATGAAAAAGAAAAACTTATACATGCCCAGAGACACTCATCTCTAGTTCCCATATTCTGATCTAAGTTGCTTGCAAAGTAGGCCAGTTAGTGCCTAACTTCTCTGGAGCCTTTCATCGGGAGGCGTAACCTTTACTGAACTTTCAGGCTTTGCTGAGCTCAGATCCTGAGACAGTCCTCACGGAGGCAGTCTGCATTCCAACAGGCTTAAGCACACCGATGTGTAGCAGCAGGGTATAATTAAATCCTGCTTCCTAAGTAGATGCGTGTCTCTTACAGGCACCATTTCTCACCCATTCACTCCCCTGCCAACACACGCACACACAAATACACATACACACTTTCCATACCAACCTAGTCCACAAGCCCTGGCTTCTGCTTGATTACATTTCTCACTTTAGAACTGAGTGAATTCCTAAACTGAAATCTCACATTAAGTCCTAATATCCAGCTTGATTCTTATTAAACTTGAATGAAACTTGCTGATTGCTCAGAAGTCTTAATTTGAGCACTAGAGAAAAAAAAATCTGCAGCATATAGATTTCCACTGCCTCTGGAACTGTGCATTCTAAATTGCTCATTGCACTAGCAGGCCACAGCATTGTCAGTGCCAAGTGGCAACGGAAATTTCATTACACAGACTTGCTATTATTGAGATATTTGAGGGGCTGGGTTAGATAGAGCCAAAAGAGAAACATAAAATGACTTATTTTTGTAAGACTTATTTTTACTTATTTCCTTGGCAGATAGAAATGGATAGGAAACAAGAGGGAGAAAGAGAAAGATTAGCCATCCACTGGCTCACTCTGCAAATGACCACAATGGTTGGGGCTGCAGTACAGGGATTCCATTCAGATCTCCCACACAAGTAGCAGAGTCTCAAAGCACTTGAGCCATCTTCTGCTACTTTCCCAAATGCATGGGCATGGAGCTGGGTCAGAAAACAAATCAAAACAAAACAATAAAACACAAACCAGAATCAACTCGGGGGTGTGTGTGTGTGTATTGTGGGCCTCACCCAGAAGCTAAAATTTAAGCCCAAACATTAAGTTAAAAGTCATTATTGGCATATACCCTATAACGAGATTATCCAAAAACCCAGACTTTTCTTTTTATAAAAATCTATCCACAGAGCTACCTTGAATTTTTATGATAGTAGCAAGATTGAGGTTTTCTTATGTTTTATTACTTTAGTGAAAAACAGTTGAAGACAAAGGTAGCATGTGGAAAAATTGCACACCAAGCACCTCTTTAATTGTCTTTCTTTAAATCTTGATTCATCTCTTCTTTCCAAATCGGGAAACAGTAACTTCTTAGTAGTTCTGCTTTTTATCAGCGGGTAGATTAGAGAAAGAACTGTTAAAATAGTCTCTTATGTTAGACACTCTTCTGTAAGGGGCTCTCAAAATATGCTTCAAAAATATAGGCATGCAATATTTCTCTTTCTACTCTCTGGAAAAGAGAACAGGGGTGGAAGTTTCTATTGCCCTCTTTTCGAAGCATTCTATTTTTGCTGTCAGCCATGCACAGGGAAAAAAAGAGGGTTGATTTCAAAATCAGTTCCAATCCCTCTTCTTACTATGAGAATTGGTGTGAATCACTGAACTGAAGAGCTGGGCAGGACCCCAGCTGTTAACAGCTAGTAACACTTAGGCCTGGAGATTTAAAATAAAAGCAAACTGGCACAGGAAAACAAGCAAAGAAGCAAATTTAACCTTTTCCCTCTTTGGAAATGATAAGAAAATCAATTTTGTCTCCATGTTAAAGCTTAAATGTGAAAATTCTTTGATGAGAATATACAAAAATGTATTATTTTCATTGTAACTGTCGAGTCTGGATGAAAGATCCTAACCATTTTTGGCAACTTGCGTTGTAGAGGAAGTCCTGTCTCACCAACACAATACAGTGGGCTTTCCACATCTACAGATCCTACTGTCACAGACTGAACCAGCAGCAGATCCAACACCTTCAAAACATATCTTAAATATTGCATTTGCGTTGAACATGTTTGGAATGTTCAATACTATTTTCTGATCAATGCAATACAATGCTGTTTAGATAGATTTTACATTGTGTTCAGTGTTGTAATTTGCACATAGTTTAAGCTACACAGAAAGCTGTACACAGTTTATATGCAAATGTTGCACCATTTTTCGCATAAGGGACTTGAGCTTCCACGAATTTTATTGTCCACGGGGTATCCTGGAATCAAGGCCAAATGCATACTCTTTTGCTTTGCATCATTTGCTCGTGATTTTACCTGGGTAGCATGAAACATAATACACCCCACCATAAGTCAAACACTCAAGTGAGAACTACAGAGTGAAAATAATTCATTCAAAATTTTTGAACACTAACTGGACATTAGACATGATTTGAGGCTCTTGGAGCAGAAAGGTTAACAAGAGGGACAAAATGAACTTGCTCACAGAAAAAGTTTCATTTTTTTTTTAATTCAAAACATGAATTCCCATATAGATATCCTTGAGAAGGATTACCATTCCCTTGAAGAGTTTCAGTTTCTTCATTATGCACTGGGTTTAGAAAAATTTCCTTTGGGATTTTTCCATCCCAGAATGCATGTAGGATAAAACCCTGGTAAGGGGGGAAGAAGGTTGGCTTTTCAACTTCTAAAATGATGCAAAAATGATTCCAAAACTCCTATTAGGAAAGTTTCTGAGAAACAGCTGAGCTCTTGTATGCTTGGTCCAAAAACATGAGGTAGGCATAGATTCTTTCCATTTGAAACTGTTCTGTATCCTTGGATAGTTGGAATCCTTCTTCTGCATCATGCTCCCCATTGCATTTTGCACACTCATGTATCTGCTTTCCCTTACCTCATATCCCATGTCTTTATATAATACACATCCAAGAAGAATTTCTCTGTCAGCACTTTTCTGCTGTGGATGTTGTACAGCTTCACTGAATTAGAGAACTTAGCAAGTTTCGGCTACAATGAGATGGTATTGTCTTTTCTCACTTTCAGTATCAATGGGCTTTTTTTTTTCTTGGTTTGTGTTTATTAATTTGTTTAGATTAGTTCAGGATGTGTTAAATAAATAAAAAGAGTCAGTTAATTAAAAATGAATGTAATTCTTTAATTTAAAAAATACTTATTAGAATCCATGGCTAGTGCAATAGCTTAAATGGCTAATCCTCCATGTTGCAGTGACAGCATCCCATATCAGCGCTGGTTAGTGTCCCAGCTGCTCCACTTCCTATTCAGCTCCCCGCTTGTGTCCTGGGAAAGCAGTGGATGAGAACACAATAGCTTGGGATCATGTACTTGCCTGGGAAACCTGGAAGAGGCTCCTAGCTTTGGCCCTGGCTGTTGTCGCCATTTGGAGAATGAACCAGCAGATGGAAGATCTTTCTGTCTCTCCTTCTCTCTGTAAATCCTACCTTTCCAGCAAAATAAATAGATAGTTTAAAAGATGTATGTATTGGCATCCACTTGATGCCAGGTACTTTCATGGAATGAATGGAAAAAAATAGACATATCTCTTTTCTTGGTAGAATTTACATCTGTTTATTGTGCACACACATGCACACATATACCACCAACATAGGCAGTGTCATTCTTCTATTGAACAAATAATGTGTGCATGAAATCTGTAACAAGAAAGGAGGGAATAGGAGAAAAGCAATACTTAGCTAGTCTGTACTCCATTTCAGGCACTTTAATGATCACCCCCTTTTATTTACACAACCATCTAGGAGATTTATATGAGCAGATTAGGAATTTAAGAAGTAAAAGTGTTACGTGGTAGACAATTGAAGTTCTTCCAATTCCCTTTAAATGCCTTCACTTAAATACCTTGTTCTGGATAATTCTATCTTTGATAGCCATCTCTTAGTTGACCCACTTGCAATTTTCACTTTGAGAATTGAAATCTCCACCAAAATATCATTCAAAGGAACTGATTCTGGTCTTCAACCCCAAAACAATCTATCACTAATCTTCAATTAAATGTAAATCAAAAGCACAATGAGTTATCACCTCACATCAATCTTAACGATTACTATAAAAAAATTCCAAGTGTAAGCAAGGTTGCAGAAAAAGGCAATCCTGATACACTGCTAGTGAGAATTCAAATTATATATATTTATATATTTAACTATATTATATAAAACACTCTGAGGAACCTCAAATAACTGTGAATAAATCTAACATGTAACACATTTATCCCCCTTCTGGCACTATATCAAAGGGAATTCAACTTGGCATATAAATGGCATACCTACACTCTTAGGATTATTATAGCACTGCTTGCAATAGCAATGATTTGAAGTCAAACTAAATATCCTTCGATGGATGGTTGGATAAAGAAATGTCTTACATGGAGGCCAGTGCAGTGGAGTTTCAGGCTGATTCTCCATGTGTGGTGATGGCATCCCCATATGGTTGCTGCCAGTTCATGTCTCTGCTTCTCTACCTCCAATCTGGCTTCTTGCTAACGGCCTGAGAAAGCCGGGGAAGACGGCTCAAGCACTTGTGCTCACCTATCCACATGGAAGACCTGGAAGAATGTTTTTTCCTAGCTTCAGACAGACTCTGGCCATTGTGGTCATTTGTGGAGTGAGCTAATAGACTCCAATCTCTCTGTCTCTCCTCTCTCAGTAAAATACACATTTTAATAAAAATAAATTAAATCTTGACTAAAAAGGAAAATAGCTATAAATACACAACATAATCTTTTTCAGTCATAAAAAGATGGAACCCCATCATTTCAACCAAATCGATGAAATTGGAGATCAACATACAATGCAAAATAAATAAGAAACAGAAACAAATATCATGTGCTTTCTTTCATATGTGGACAAGTATACATACATAGTTTTGAAAGGTGGGTACCATGTTAGTTTTGTACATACATGTTTGTAAATACTATCTTTACTAAATTTTTATATCCATTATATAATATACTCTTCTTCACCCATTGTGTACTCTTTGACATGAATCTCATGTGACCTGATTAATTTATCCACCCCTGCTTTTTAAAAATATTCATTGTCATTAAGTCATAAATAAACTCAGCATTTGGACTCAATGGAAAGAACAATTTCTTCATATTCTAGACTAGCAAAAACTGAAGACTGACAACACAGAGAAATGATTATGGTTTTAGGAGATTGAAATTACATTATTTTTCATTTCATCATAACATTACGTATAGCTATCTGGTTACCATAAGATATTGCACAAATATGCACAAATATTATGCTAACAAGAAGCTATTACAAAAAGTAGATATTTTATCAATCCTGTGAATAAACCAGTGTCTAAAAATGTTTTTCTTTGTGTGAAACTTATAGCATCAGTCCTTAAAAATCTATCACTGAGTCATCTCATTTGAGTTAAAGGTGAAAGAACTATTAATGAAGTCATGAACATTAGGCCAATAAGAACAACCTATAGTTCTTTTATATTACTGATAAAATTAGTGATTATATATGTATATATATTTCTTATTAATTGCATTGCATTATGTGACACAGTGTTATATAGCTTGCATTTAGAAACATGTGTCTCCTTTGCAAGCTGTCAACATCGCTTTTCCTCCAACTAAGGTTGAAAAAGACTTGCAGTGAGTGGACAAGCAATTACTTCACTCTGCATGTTCAAACGTGATGTGGTATCACTGTGATGTTTGCATAATAAAATCTAAGGCTGAATTATGTCAAATATGTATGAACGGCATTTTGCCTGCAGTAGTACCAGAAAGAGTTGCTTCTTCAAACCCCTGAAATTCAAAGTCATATACTACCACCCACGAAGTTTCCTAATTTTGTGGGGTAATAACAGATCTAAAGCTAAAATTTACTAGCATCAAGAGGGAAAAGAAATACGTACGGCTAAATTTATCCAAAGAGGTGAAAGATGTAAAAACTGGAAATTAGGAAACATTCATGAATGAAATTAAAGACACAAATAACATGAAAAATATCCTTATCTTTTGGAAGAATCAAGATTGTTAAAATGACTGTTCTACCCAAAGTGACCACAACCTTTGTAGGCACTTGACTGGTCAATCAACAAATAAGAGATTGCTGCTTCTGTCTCCTTCCTTTCAAATAAGTAACATAAATTAATACAATTAATTCCAAAAGTAAAGAAGTTTTAGAGCTAAGAAATCAAAAAAGGCAACTTGAACCTTTTAATGCAAATTGGGTAGCAAAAATCAAGACACAGGAAGCAAACAAACAAAAATTGGAAAGGGGTAGCAAAGCAATGCAATCCATTGTGGGATAATTGTCATGCAGGATTTTTAAAATCCACATTCCCAAAGAAATATTAACTGTCCTGTAGCCATGATAATGAGTGTCCACTTGAGCTTAAGTTTGGTTTAATCAATGACAACTTGCCTCAAGGAACACTCTTGCAAGGCAGCAATCAATAACAGCTCCTTACCAATCAGGAACCAAACAGGCAAGAACAGGCTCAAACTAAGTCCTCTAAACCTGCCTTTTAAATGTCAACCAATCCAAAGTAGTTGCTTCTGAATAACTCTGTCTCTACAGATGATGTCAACCAACTCTTGAAAATCTGCCAAACTCTAAATGCTGTTCTCCAAACTACACCAACAATCTGCTCTCCTCAGACAGCGTCTAAGCAAGCCTATTCCCCATTAATGCAGCAAACAACAAACTCGTCTATGTGCTTTGTCTCATTTACTGAGATCTTGCCTCATAGTCCTTTGACAGTCTACATAGCAATAGATATTTTTCCCATATCAACACTGCATAATAGATTTCTTGTGGCCAAAAGCTGAATTGGCATTTGTTACAGTTGCAAAGTCTTTATTTGATCCAAAAACTACACTCATCACACTTGTTGAGCAAAAATATGAATTTGTACAGGAAAGGGTGGGGATGGATAGGTGAATGCGTGAAGTGTGACAAGGGTAAATGGATAAATGTGTTGGTAAAATGACAGGAGCATACTAGTACCAAGAAATTTCCTGGGAGATGACACCCCAGTTAGAGTCAGAGTTTTACAGAAGACACAAATAGCAAAGGCAATGAAAAGATCTGTTCTGAAGCAACAATGATTATATGTGACATATTGGCAAAGATCCTCAAAATAGCTGGGGATGGATTTTGATGGCGTTTTTGCCTAGATCCCTAGAGGATGAGAGAGGGTTGATAGAGAGTTAATAGTACAATGAAATACAATCTGCTTTTCAACTTTACTCAGGTATATTCTAAAGAAATTCAGGTTCCTATTAAAATCAACAAGCCATCACCAGCAGGAGAGTTGAGTTTGAAAGTAATACCTCAATGTTTGATTGTATTCAAGTTAGGTTGTGTTAGGTTGAATTTTATGAAAACAACCCAAGGTAGAGATTCTTGTTTAAATAATCTGTTGAAAAAGAGTTCAGGAAACTGGGAGTGACATAAAAAAGATAAGTGCATGAGAAAAAGGCTAAGCAAGGATGTAATCTTCGCTAGAGATTAGCTTCAATGTAAACAGATGGGAAGCTCTGAAGTATAAATCACCATAAGCCTTGGTCACAGCTAGAAGCAAGAAGCTGAGAATTTGGTTTTAATCGAATGGTGATTGGGTAGAGGGAAATGTCATCCTGTACATTCAGGTAGCTCCTCTTAGAAGAGAGAAATTCTATGAGAAGAGAGAAAGCATGAATGGTACCAAGCAATGTTCACACCCCCGGGGAGATACATGTACCTTCAAGATCTGTTCAGGACACCAATAGTATCTTCCATGCAAGAGTGGAGCCAAGCTCAATTGTGCCAGTATTGTATTCTGTTACCGAGGCAATGTCTGTACATGGCAGTTCAGAGGCAGCTCTGGCCTTGACTCTTAGATATCAATAAGCAACTTTCCAACTTCCTGCTCCCAAGTTGTGATGCCAAAAGTGTCTCCAAGCATTCCCACCATTTATTGGGAGTCAAGTTGCCCCTCGTTCAGAATAACTCATCCAATTCAAGAAGCACACATGAGAGTCAATTCAGCAACTATTTTGTTTGTACATATAATGGTATATTACACTGGAAAGTCACTAACCAGAGTCTATGAATAATTTCCCAAACTGTGAGATAAGGTAAAAAGGATTCTTTTTTTTTTTTAAAAGATTTATTTATTTTATTGGAAAGGCAGATGTACAGAGAGGAGGAGAGATAAAGAGGCAGATCTTCCGTCCGATGATTCATTCCCCAAGCGGCCGCAACAGCCTGTGCTGCGCCAGTCTGAAGCCAGGAGCCAGAAGCTTCTTCTCCCACACAGGTACAGGGTCCCAAAGCTTTGGGCCGTCCTCGACTGCTTTCCCAGACCACAAGCAGGGAGCTTGATGGGAAGTGGGGCCGCTGGGATTAGAACTGGCACCCATATGGGATCCCAGTGTGTTCAAGGCGAGGACCATAACCATTATGCTATCGCATCGGGCCCAGGTAAGAAGGATTCTGAAAGGACAAACCCATAGTTGAATCTCCAGTAAGAATCACATAAGTGGTGTAACACTTTCATTGTACAAAAACATGCACATATTCATTATTTTAAATGCATAGGTGAATGCTTCTAACTCAATGTAATTCAATTACTCCAAAACCTAAGTGTTGGTTTTTTGTTTTTTTTTTTTTTCTTCGAGTCATGGTGAATCTACTATCATGGGGACACGAGGACTTTGTAGCAGTAACAATTACCATAAGCTTTTCTACTTAGCGTTGGAAAAGTGAAAAGAAATAACACCAAAATGACTCAAAAACAGGGAATAAGGCTTGATAGAAATTGAACAAAATTCAGCAAGAAGTTGAGAACTGCAATCAAAACTTAAAGCAGAACCTCAGTATATAAGAAAGATAGAGAAAAAGGCCACAGCTGCATTTATCTAAGTAGGACCCAAGGACATTCTCTAAGATATTTCTGCGTTTAGGAGCTGAGAAGGGCAACTTTCTGCATCAGTCAGGCAGGGTTAGCCGCATCAATGACAAGCCCTGTAACATGTCTACTTAATGAACATCTGTGAATCGCTGCTTTAAGGCTCGGCTGACTTAGCACCCTGACTATTACATTTTCTTGCCCAGTTCTTCCAACAAGCAGCGGTGAAGTTTGCAAGTACCTTTCCCTCATGCACTTAGGGCATAGTCCTTTTAGATGACTTATCACAGTTTTCTCACTGCTGTTTGGCTCTCCAGTAAAATGCTGTGCTTGTTAAATTGGGCTTTTAAATTGTGTATTTGTGTTTTTCTTTGCATTTGTGCCTTAACCATCTAAAACACTTGTGCAATAATTGCTGGACAACTTTTTGTGTGTTTGCTATGAATCAGAGCAAATGAGTACTTGCAGAATACTGAGAAGTACAGTGTTAGGAAAAACACACTATTTGCCTCAACTCTGATATTTTCTTCTAGCCTCACATGTTATAATGAGAAATGATACTGCCCCCCAAAAAGCAAGGATTGCTTCTCATTTTCTTTAGAAAATTAAGTCATCCTATAACTCTCTGGGTTTCTATACCCCCATATAGGCTCTGGTTCATTCTTCCCAAGAAAAGCTGAACCATGATGAAGTTTGCGTCTTATGAAGTCAATTCTCCCTAAATACTCTCTGCAATTTAATCTAGCCTGGGGGAGGACAAGGACAGTGTTCAGTCCTGCCCCTGCTGATCTCCCTTATTTATGCAATGTAAAGCTCTGTTGATTAGTTACCTCCATGGAGACCCACCGTAAAGTGGAACTGGGCTCAATGCAACTCTACTACACCGACCTCTCTTAATAATTTATAAGAACTCATTGAGAATTCAGGACCATTACTTTGAAAAAACATCATTGGAGTCTAGATTTTTCTGTTTGAAAAACATAATGTTTCATTTCAGTGACATTTGTAAAAGAAATGATTGTTCTGTTTTACAGAAGTAAAATTCATTCTGCTGGTCTAATAGTTGTTTAACTTTAGGCACACTACTAATAAAACAAACATAAAACACATTCTGGGAAAGAAGCTATGTTTAGAATCTTCTTTCATTTGGAGACAAGAATCAGTTCTTTTAATATTCTGGTTTTCCCCATCTAATATTATCTAGAACTCTTGTGAAATACATTGATATTTATAGCTATCACACACCAGCAGCTTCAGTGACATGAAATCTCTTATGACAACATAGCAATAAAAAAGTTTTATAAAAGTTTTAAATATTTTATTTATTGTGAATTGTTTTATTATTTTCAAGCTTTCTCATCTACAGGGGCCAGCAGTTGTGACATCTAGAATATTATTTGAATGCAAAGTACTTACCTAAGAACATCATAATACTGAGAATGTAGTGGACTGGACAACACCGAGAATGAACAGCTAAAGTCAGCTCTTCTACCACCACTGAGGCAAAAATCAACCTTTCCATTAGATTGAATGTTTATAACAATGTAATTCTAAAAGAATGTATTTCTGGATAAAACATATAATTCAAGAACATATTTTCTTTACTGACTTAAGACTCATACAGACAGGTATAAACCCATCCACCCAGACTGTAAAACTGTACTCAAATATGCAGAAACAGAAATCAACATGTACAGATCTCAACGCAATAAGAAGAATGCCCATCAGTATGCCCCCCAGAATACTTTTGTTGGCTACATAATTAAAAGAAGGTTACCTCTAGTTTGATAAAATACATATTTTAAAATGTGACCACATTGTTTCCAAGTCTACAACAGTAGTGCAAAGTTCTCTAAGAAAATTGCTCTCAGGAACTTGGAGGCACTTCAGCAACCATCTGTAACCAGAGGTCAGTTTGAGCACCTATGAATACAATAATTTCATACTAACTGTTCCCCAGAAATACATCAAGAAACTTAACAGCATTGTGTATAACAGTATCGCTTTCTTCCCTTTGATAGAAAATGTGGGTGTATACATGTTTACATTAATGCATGTTCTTTGGGGGAAATAATGGGACAAATTTCTCTACATCATATGAAATTGAAATCTTCTCAGGCCATGGTTCTCAAATACTAGAGTTCTGACAATTTCATCTATGTTCCTTGTGAGACAATTTTCTGTTCTTCAGGTTAAAAACCATAAAGTTCAGACTCCGCACAATGGCTCAGCAGCTAAGTCCTAGCCTTGCAAGCACTGAGATCCCATTTGGGTGCCAGTTCATTCTCTACTTCCCATTCAGGTTCTTGTGTATGACCTAGGAGAGCAATAAAGGACAACACAAAATCCTGGGACTCTGCACCAGTTTGGGAGACCCAGAACAGGCTCCTGGCTCTGACTTCAAATTGGTTCAGCTCCAGCCATTGCAGCCATTTGTGGAGTGAATGTAAGATTTTACTCCCTGTTTCTCCTTTTCTGTTTTGCCTTTCCAATAATAATAATAATAATAGTTGTTGTTGTTGTTATTATTAAACCACAAAGTTTTGGGCCAGCACAGTGATACAAAGGCTTGGTGCCAATTTGGCTACTCCACTTCCAGTTCTGCACCCTATTAAAACATCTGGGGAAATAGTAGAAGACACTCCAAGTGCTGGGGCCCTGGCACCTTCAGCACCTATGTAGGAAACCCTGATGAAGATTCTGCTTCCAGGATTCAGGCCAGTCATTGAATCCATTTGAATAGTGAGCCAGCAAATGAAAGCTGTTGATCTACCTCTCTTTACTCTCTATATAACTTTTGCCTTTCAAATAACCAAAAAATCTTTCCCCCAAAAATAAAGCTGTGTCTTTACATCATACAGAGTATCTTATTTTTAATTAACAAATCGTAATTGTATATGTATGTATATATATATGAGATGTGATACAAATTTTGGTGAATGTATACAATCTGAAATGATTAAATCCAATCAGTTAATGTCCTGATTACTTTAAGCAATGGTCATTTCTTTGTATTGAAGACATTTAAAAATCTTTTTTTGTAGTTAACTTCAAAATATGTGTCTTTATTAACTATAGTCACTGTGCTCAACAACAGATTGCTGTTTCTCCTTTTTCTACTTGCACTCTCCTCCAAACCATCGCAGACTGATAGTCATTTCCAGTGACAGTATGGAGGCTCTCAAAACACTTAGGGTGAAGATTGACATAGTGAGTTAGGCCACAATTTATATTGCCAGCATACCATATCAAAGTGCTAGTTTGAGTCCCAATTGCTCCACTTACAATCCAGCTCCCTGCTAATGCACTTGGAAAAGCCAACAAAGACAACACAAGCTCTTGGGTCCCTGTCATGCATGTGGATAGAGTTATCTGGATAGAGTCACTGGATCTTCACTTCAGCTGGATCCACTCTAGCTTTTACAGCCATTTGGGGAATCATTCAGCAATAGGAAAATCTCCACATATATCATTCTCCTCCCAAATTAATAAACAATTCTTGAGAGATAGAATTTCCATGATTCACCAATTCTCTTGAGATACATCTGTGGTTTTGTCATATGCTTTGAAATCATTCATTATTATGCTTTCAGATTTAGTTTTTCTTTCTCAGAATTACTTTGGCTATCCTAGATCTTTTGCAGTTCCTGAAAGATTTTAGAATTGTTTTTTTTCTAATTCTGTAAAGAATATACTTTGAATTTTGTAAGAATTTTATTGCATATTTGCTTTACGTAGTCTGAACCTGTTAAGAAAACTAGCTCTTCCACTGCATCAATAGGGAAAATATTTTCCTATTTTCGTGTCCTTGATGAATTCATTTTGTAAATAACAGGAAATTCTGCCATCTGTGGCAGTGTGAATGAAACTGGAAAACACAATGTTAATCAGAATAAGCCAGACACAGAGAGGCAAGCACTCTGCTATGTCACTGATACATAGAATCTGAGAAAGTTGAACCCATGGAAGCAGAGAGTGGAATGGTGGCTATCATATGAGTGGCTGGTTTTTCTGGCTTCTTGGTTTGCTCTGTTTCTATTTTTCACACAATTCCTAGACTAGAGTAAGAATTCAACATTTATTTCTTCAAAGTATGCACTGTGGACATATTTTTATTTCCAAGTGCTCTATCTATTCATTTCATACTTACTTGTGACTGGCCCTGCTCATCCCACCCTAATCATTCCATTTTGATGAATTTCTAGGTGCTACATTCTCACTTGCCCTACAAAGAATTAACTACCATATTAACCTCCTTAAAATATTCTATTCTTTTCAATAATTTAAAAAAAAAAACCTTCCATGGCTACTGATAATTTGGCTTTCAAAACATAATACTTGTAGGAAAGTCTTTAAATGGAGCAGTATGAGCCTACATGCACCAACCCATTCTTTTACATCAATAAGCAGCCAATTCTTACCATAACTTTACCACTAAAGTGCAGGTTTAACCACTCTTACACATTCTCTCTCACATATTCCTTAGGCTGAGGGCTTTTCTTCCTTTGTTCAGTTATCCCAAGTAACCCTTCCATTTTTAATTAAAGCCTTCTATATCCTATTTCAAGTGCATCTCTTTTTTCTGAGAAATCACAGTCTTCATATATTATATTATGTTGTATTATATTACATTACATATAATCCTCATCTAATTATTTGACATAATAGTTTATTAGTCTGGTTTATCTGGTTTGATAGTCAAATCCTTAAAAGCATGGGTAAGGTTTAAATCAACACCAAAACGAGGCATGGAAAACCACGTATCTATCTTATCAATGCCACACACTGGCTTTGGTGTAAAAAACAATAGAAGACATTAGGGAAGCTTTTGAAATCAAACAAAAAGGTACATTTTCCTCCTACAAAAGCAGTTTGAATAAGATCATCTTATGCAAGTTACATATAACTATGAATCCATTATGTTAAAACTGCACAAATTCTGCATTCCCAGAAGAAATTAGAATGGCCTCTCAGAACTCTCTCCACTACTTCTATTTTGTCCACATTTTTAACTAGACTCAAGTTCTAACAGGCTCCTGAAGATGATGTAAAAAGATGTTGTTATTCCATAAGATGTCACCTATGGTATCACTATATACCAAAAGAACTACTTAAACTTTGTCTTCTATGCAGATCAGAGATCCAGAAGTGTGTGGGATATATGAATGAACACAATGGGAACTGGATTATGGTGAATGGATCATAAAATAAATGTAGAGCTTCATTGATGGTGTTCACATGCCACATCAGATTAGTAATGTGGTCTGTAGTGGACAGCAGGATCAAAGCTGTAGTCAAACAGTTTGATTGATGCAATTATATAAATGGGCAAGTTGACTATGATGTGAAGTGGGAAAATGGGGGGAGGGGGGAAGCTCACTAAATTATTCTATTATCTGTGTACGCTGAGAAGTTCCAGATCAAGCGTGTAAACATCTCATCTGAAACACAGAGGAAAAGACACAGCTCCTCAGTCATTTTGCAGAGTTGAACCTTCTTAAAGACCTAGACCCTTTTGAGTGAAGGGAAAAAAACACAACCCCTTGAGGAGGAGCACCAGCACAGTATTGTTAAATAATAGCTCAGCCTTCTCTGATGGAACTATGCCCTTTTATGAGGGAACCTGTGCACTTGGGGAAAGCGAATAGACACTTGGGCCATCTCAGGCAATTGCTCTGAACTGATGTTAATCCCAGGAAACAATCCAGCATAGTCAAAATGGCACTAGTATCCACCAGTTAGAGTAGAGGCTTAGGGAAGTGAGGTGATCAACGGATTATTAACTCAAGTGCATCTCCCAGTGAGTCTAATTTTTACCTGAGCACATCCTGTCATGATTGGCTTTGTCTTAAAATGCATGATTAAACTAGGTGTACATTTCATTCTTAAATGGCACAGGGATCTTGGTCATGAACCTGATGATGGTTAGAATTCTATATGTTACTTGTTTAAATGTTAGAGAAGTAGAGACAGAGAGTCCTATCTATTGGTTCCCTTCCCCAAATGCCTAGGAGCTGGTAACTCAGGTTACTAACATGGATGGAGGAGCCCAATTCATTGAGCTATTACTTGCTGCCTCATGTCATATGAATCAACAGGAACCTAGAATAGGGCATGCAGCCAAGTCTCAAAGTCAGGCACTGTGACATGGCATGTCTTTGTCCCAACAGGTGCCTCACAGCACCAAATGCTCACCTTAGACAAACAGCTTTACACATACCCTACACATAATCACTAAGAGGCTACTGGTGATCAGAAGCCTTACCAATAGCATGATAGTAAACTAACACATATGTTGTATGTTATATGTAAAGCATAGAAATGTAGGCAAAGCATGACATTGCCTTCTACTGTGATATGCAATTTGCCATATTCATGAATAAATTGACCACTGAGGCAAAATGAAGATTATGCATGG
Organism: Ochotona curzoniae; assembly: GCF_017591425.1. NCBI lineage: Eukaryota > Metazoa > Chordata > Mammalia > Lagomorpha > Ochotonidae > Ochotona > Ochotona curzoniae. Next base: position 49,631,471 of record NW_024466502.1, on the reverse strand, counting down.
GCTTAGCAGCATGACTTTCTACTCACCAAGACCTATTTAGATGCAACCCCCTAAGTGTCCGATCAGCCAGCAGCAGAGACATAGAATCAACCTAGTACCATGCCATGGTAGATTACATGATGGAAGATTAAGTACATTGAGCTGCTTCTGTCCTGGAAGGAATAGCTGTTTCTCTTAATCAAGATAACCTTCTATTTCCTGATACACAATGCTCCACTTCCCATCCAGCTTGCCTCTCTGGCCTGGGAAAGCAGCAGAGGACGAATCATGTCCTTAGGCCTCTGCACCCATGTCTGACACATGGAACAAGCTTCTGTCTCCTGGCTTCAGATCAAATCAGTTCAGCTCTGGCCATTGCAGTCATTTGGGGAGGGAACCAAGAGGTGGAAAATCTCTCTCTCTCTCTATCTCTCTCTCTCTCTCTCTATCTCTTTCAACTAAAAAATAAAGTAAATCTTTAAAAAGCATGTAACATGAAAGTGGTGCTTTCATTCGATTTCCTCTTTCTTTTTCTAAAGTTTTTGAATACATAAAGAGGAAATGCGTCATGTTATCCATGTATACAATTGTAAGCCCATGGAAAACTGGTGCAGTTTTTTAGTTGTTTATTTATTTATTTTATTTTATGTGAAAGACAACCAGCAGAAATAAATCGTGCATCTGCTATTTCATTCTTCAAATGTCCACAATGACTAGAACTGGAAGAGGAATATATTAAGGGGTAGATCTCAATCCAGATCTTCTACATGGGTTGCAGGGACTCATGACCAGGGTCATGATTTGCGGCCTCACAAAGTGCATAACACCAGGAAGATGAAAGGAGAGCAGAGCCTACATCAAACTTGTCAAACTCAACATCCAATAAGGAATGCAAACGCACCAAGAAATTCTTAAGTGCGGGATGAAACACAATATGTACACATTTTTTTAATCAAAAACTTCATTTGTTAAAAAAAAGTCTTGTCTTTCATTGTAAGCCAAAAATGATTTTTTTGCTTTCACTATTCCTCCAGTGTTTTACTATTCCTCATGTGTTTTATTTCAGTGAGTATGTATTAAAATCATAACATATTTATGTAATATTAAGAATCTTCCTTGTTATTATTTAAATGATGAAAGAATAAGTCAATACATTGTTATTTTATGTTTCTATTTTCTTTTAGACACTAGGATTTTCTTTTTTTTTTTTTTTTTGGTTTTTAGTCAATGTTGTCATATTTTTATTATAGCATTCATTTTAATTTGAATTAGTTCCTAGGATAAATTCTTAAAACTGCAGTAACTATTTCAAAGGAATAGAAATATTATTTCCCCCAGGAGCTAACTAATGTACAAAGTAATTTCTTTTCAACAAGTCTGCTAACAGTCTATAGTCCCTGTAACTTAGCGATGCTACCATTTATTTTCTTTTCCCTTTTAGTTTTGGCAGTTCTGTTTTCTGAAAGCTTGAGAGATGAAATGAATCTGGAGATTTTTCCAATTGGTTTTCTCGTCTTAGTTTGACAGGGCGGTGCAGCTAGTTTTACATCAATGTAAACGCGGAGCACTGTGCTGCCAGAGAGAAGCATCTAGGATAGCAGAATTGAATCACAGAATCTAACCCACTGGGGTTCACTTACACAATCTCAAGGAAGCTAGCATGCTTAGTCCTTGGTGCCACCTTTTAAAGAGACACTAAGAAACAGAGCAAACAGAGTGGCAACTATTCTGAGAAATACATTTCAAGGAACCATTGAGTAAAGCAGCAAGGTTTTGTCTGGAGAAATGACAACCCGGTGGGGATATGATCAGTGACCTCAAATACCTGAAGAGCTGTCACTTGGAAGAGAAATTCGGCAGAATCCGTGCACGCTGGAGAAGAGCATAGCTGGAAATCACAGCAGGCAGTGGCTGGGCTTTATGGTATGACAAACTTCCTAAGGAGCGTAGGTTTTCAGCATCTTTACTGAAAGCAGAAATCATTGAGTATCATACTGAGACTGACCACGCAAAGCAAAGTGTCTGTCATTGGAAGATTTCTGGCAGGAGCCAAATGGCCATTTATTCTGGATTCTGAGAGTTGTGTGTTGAGATCAAGACAGGAAAACAGGACATGGGGAACTGGAATTTGGGATGCTTTCCAAAAGATCAGAGTGAAGCCTCATGGAAAAATCATGGGGCATTTCTTGAGATCCCGTGTAGGGGGCCAGCACCCACAGAGCTGGCATCCTCCCAGGCTGGACTCGGAAAACTACTGAGACTTCAGACTAGAGATTAGTTCGTAAATAAACAGGAATATGTGCTGTGTAGGGGAACGTCAAGTGAACTAGCAATAAAACCATTCTTAAAGATAGATTTATCTTAAGCATTAATTCCTAAAAAAAATAAATTTGTGGATGTGTCTTTATGTTGTGTCTTGATAACGACATTTGAAGCTAGTAAAAGAGGGTCTCTCCCCCTCATAACAAGTATGTGCACTGCCAATCTCACATTAACTTACATACATTGAAAACATTTCCATTACTTCTTACATCACTCTACACAATTTCATTCATATGAGAAGACATTGGGAGAGACCATTCTGCTTTAGAGGCTTTTTTTTTTTAAAGACTTATTCATTTTTACTTGAGAGGCACATTTGGAGAGAGAAGGAGAAAAAACATATCTTCCATCCTCTGTTTCTCTCCCAAATGGCTGTTAACAGCCAGATCAGGGCTGGTCCATGGCTGGAGGTCAGAAGCTTCTTCCAAGTCTCCCACTTTGGGCCAGCTTCCACTGCTTCTCCAGGCCATAAGCAAGGAACTGTATGGAAAGTGGAGCAGCTGGTTACAATTGGCAACCATAGGGATGCTGACACTTACAGATGGACATTTAGCCAATTGAGCCATTATTATGACCCACATGAAAAAAACTGTTGAAAAAACCACATGAAAAACTGTTGAAAACAGGGGTTTTTTGTAACTACAAGTGACGCTGTGGGTCCTTTAAAATAAACTCAAACAATGAAAAGTGGAATTTCTCTAAAATTAACAGAAGTATTTCAATAAAATTAGGGGTTGGAAGGTGAGCATTTGATGCTGTAGGTAAGATATTACTTAGGACACACACATCTCATTTCTACATGCCTGGGTTCAAGTCCCTGCTCTAACCCATATTCCAGCTTCCATATGCATCCTGAAAGTCTGCAAGTGATGGCTCTAGTGTACAGTCCCTGCCAGTGATTGGGCCACCCATGTTGCATTTTCAGTTAACAACTTCAACTTGGCCCCCTCTCAACTGAGGCCAGAACTCGAAGGAGTGAATGAAGGAAAGTCTCCCCTTCTGTGCATGTGTATCTGTACCTTTCAAAGAAATGAACTTCATCAGTATTTTTATTTTTTTAACTTTAAATCGCATGAAATGAAGAGGGTCCTCCCCATTTGTTCTCAATCTAGCTTTTCTGGATTCAGTTGTGCAGTGTTCTACCTAAACCGCTTTTAAAACTTGCCTACAGGTGTTGTTAGAAAAACTACAGCTGGATAATCTGTGAATATCAATGCTCCCAGAATCATTGATTCTAAAGTTTTGGAAAAATTAAACAATTTTAAACTGTTCCAGATCACTTGGATTGATGCTGGAGACCAGGTTGAATTTTTATTGCCAGCTCTGTCCAGGTTTCTGAAGGCACAGTGATCTGACTTCAATTTCTTCCTCTCATTACAACTTTCCTCAGTGAGAAAGATTTCAACACTGGCTGGAGTAGGTTCCCAACTGTGCACACCCAAACCCCACTACCAAAGCCTGCTGTAACAGGCTGCCAAAGAACCCCATCCTCCTCTCTGTGCCTGAGGAAGAAAAAAGTAGAACATTTTTGCCAAATGATGTTGAAAGTAAAAGCATATTCCGGGATATACAGGAGTAGAACAATAACCAAATAGCACTAGTTCAGAACCCAAAAATCTAAAACCTGAAATGCTCCTTAATGTAACATTATTTTAGAACAGATGTAACACGAGTGGGAAATCTCACACCTTATTTCATGTGACAAATCAGTCAAAACACACGTGCACTAAAATTAGTGCTGGGGCAGCAAGTTGATGCAGCGGTGAGGATATCAGTATCCACATCCCATACCAGAATGTGAATCCTGACTCCACTTAAGATTCCGGTTTCCAGTTAATGCACACCCGGAAATGCTGCAAATATTGACTGTGGTGATTGGGTATCTTGATTGAGTTCCTGTCTTCAGCTTGAGCCTAGCCGGGCGTGACTCCTCTACATATTTGGAGAATGAAACAACTGATGGGAGATTTAGATCTATCTCTTTGACTTTCAAATAAACAGTTCAAATCAGTTAATAAAATATTTTAAAATTGTGTATAAAATTGCTTTCAGACTATGCATATATATATTTATATGAAACATCAGTGATTATGTTTTGACATAGTTCCAGCCCCAAGCAATCTATCTCATTGAGCAAATATCCTAAAATTGGAGTTTGGATAACCCCATCACATCCAGACCTCTGAATCGACAAATTCAAAGCGAGAGCATAATCCATTCAGTTGGCAATATCCCTGATCTCCCATACCCATGAGCTGCATAACTAGTGAGTGGAGAGTCTGAATGCATTGCGGGTGCCAGCCATGGTGCTGGGTTACCTGCAGGACCCAGGATCTTGCAGTGCCCAGCATACCACCATTCACTAGAAGTGTCTTTGCTTGTGGTGGCCTCAACGTTTATTTCTGAATGTTACCAGAAAGTATGGAATGATGTAACACCTTATCATTTCATTTTTCTTAATTCAGCAAAAGCCAGTTTCTAGTAAAAAGAACTGAAACTATGTTCAGCTACCATGCAAGGCTGTTGTGAAATGTGGCTGAGTCATTACCAGGAAAGATAATAATGTGCCTAATCTCCTGAGCATTCAGTAATGCTTTCGTGGAAGTGAAGGATGAGCAAAGTTCAGGCTGTGAGCTCAGGATGCTTCCTAAAGTGTAAAAGACACAGATCACAGATGAGCATGAGTAGTCTCATAGGAGAAATACAAGCAAAGATGTAGGTGCAGGAAGAAAATAATGAAAAAGGAATTTGAAGAAGCATAATTCACATTAAGCTGTGTAGGTGAGCAAAGGTTCTGTGAAGGAAGTATCTTAAAGTGTCCGATGCATAGCATAGACACAGACTTTGGGATTAGCCAAAACAAAAAAATAGCCAAAAAAAAAAAATTCTCTGTCATTTCAGCTCAATTCTCTTCTTGATTTAGCTTCCTTACATATGAAACCAAAAGTTACAATGAACAGCCTATAAGGATCTTAGAATTGTAAACTTTTTCATTCATTAACCAGGGTCAGTTTGAACACATTGCCAATAGGGGAATTAAGGTAAACTATGAAATAAAACTGAAAACACAGGAGCTAAAAAATAGGTCTGGAAACAAGACAGCAGGCTTGGTCACTTAGCAACATGGAGCCTAGTGTGGAATCTAAAGATGAAGATAATGCATTTCATCAGACCAGTGGAAGCCGACAAGATTCCCACAAACTTTTGTGACAGAATAAAAACTAACAAAAAATGGACTTACATTTTCATGTTTTATCTAGGGTGATGTGGAGGATAGAAGCCTCTGGGCTGAAGTCAGGATCTAAAGAAACCTCTGTGAAAAATAATGATAAATGGAAGGATGATGATGCTACATGAATGAAGAGAGAAGACCGTTGTGAAAGACAGTGTGGGGATGAGGGAAAGTTCCCCACTACTTGATGGGGGATTATAGAGTGGAGTTGTGGTTGAAATAACCTGTGGGGTGAGTATCACCTTTTTACAATGTTCATAAGTTAGTTGGATGAGAAAGATGAAGAAGCACATAGGAATGATTCTGGAAGATTCAGAAAGAACAAGATAGGTGTCTAGGTTGCAACTAATGAGGGAAATGTGTTCCAAAGAATAGAAAAATTAAGCAACTACAACCCTGGGAATACAAATTGGAGAATAATTAATAGATGCAATTGATAGATATAGTATCATGTTTTATGAATACAATTAGATATTCCAATTTTTCATTAATAAGAAACTAGGATGCAAAAATTCAAAAGCTGCATGAGGAGAATCAAAAAGAAGATAAATAATTTGCCGCTCTTGTTTAATAACTACTTGGAATTTACAGGTAGAAAAACAAAACAAAGACAAAGGTAGAGAATAAATTATTTGAAAACATTGACCATTTCTTTTTGTTTCCAGTTATAGTTATATAACTATGTATATAAATAATGTATATGATGTATACAAACTATATATACAAATACATATTACAAATATGCTTCACGTTTGGGTGTATATTCCCCTTCCCTGATAACACATTTTCAGAGATGGATAGAATGTGTAGTCTTGGGCTCCAAACAAGGAAACAGAAACATCAGCTTGAACACTTTCTGGCTCACATCCCAGTGTTCTTTCTTCTAACCCAGGAGAAGACTGCCATCCACACACTGCTTAGTCTTGGAGCTCTGGGTGTCTGTGAAACCATCTGCATGACTTAACAATAGAGCCATCCTGAAAAATCTCATTTAGTTGTATGTCACAGACATTCTAATTTTGTTTTGATTTAAAAATAACAACCCAGAGGGTGGTCGGGAGGAAGCACTGTAAGTATCCTTATGTTCTTAAAACTGTATGTATGTATGAAACATATGAAATCTCTTCTTTTTATGTAAATAAACAAATAAGTAAAATAATGAAATATCTGGGGAAAGGAATTTAAGATGTCCATATCAATGAATATAATAAGTGTTGCTTCTTGCATTATATTTTTTAAGCATTTATTTGCAGGGGAGTAAGGGGAATATACCTATCCAAAATCCATTCCCCAAATGCCTGGGACATAACTGAACCATCACAGCTACCTGCCCAGGCTCTGTGTTGGCAAGAAAGTTGGAAGGGGGAGCTGGAGTTGAACCTGGGCACTCTCATATAGAATGTAATTGTATTTATGGGTATATTAGCCTCAATGCGAATTCCTAATTAAAAATATGTATGTTCAAATATTAAATCTAAAATATGGCACTATGGTCCATTAAAAACAAGAAACAATAAACATATCCATTTGCAAATGGCATGAGTTTTGACTTCTATGCCTTTCTGACTACGCAGAAATGTCATGTTCTTTATTATTAGAGTCAGTCTTTCTGGAAACAATGGTAACTACCAACCACAATCACGGAACTTGGGAAAGCAAAACAGCAGCTCTTTCATAAATTGGGTCTTAACACATTAGCATATCAGAACTCAGAAAATGACTTGTCCATGAAAAGATCAGTTTCATTTTTGTAGAGCTGAGGATCCTATAGTTGCAAACCTTGCAAAAATTTTCTTTTTTTTTTTTTATTAATTACATTGCACTATGTGGCACAGTTCCATAGGCACTGGGATTCCCCACATCCCTTCCCAAGCCCTCCCCCCATGGTGGATTCCTCCTCATTGCTGCATTGCCACCGTTCAAGTTCAGTTGAGATTCTTTCATTGCAAGCATATACCAAGCACAGAGACCAGTAACTTATTGTCCAGATAAGTTCAATGTCTTCTTGGGGAGACCATCTCTGGTCTGAAGGTAGAGCCGACAGAGTATCAATCAATTAGTTAATGGATATCAGAACCCAGGCTGGAATCAGCGGCCAGTTAATTGGTTCAGAGCTGTTTGTCCTCATCCCTTCTATCCTTCTCTGAATTCAACAAAGTTGTGTGTTTTTAGGAGACCCATGGATTTGAAGCTATGAAAGAACAAAAATATATTAAAACCAGTAGAGACACTTGACATCAATATTCAATCACCTCTCTCACTACATATATATATATTATATACATTATTATGCCCTAAAGATTGCAGTGTTAACAATTATCTACACAGCACTAACCTTATCTTATGTAATATTCATCATCTGGAGATGGCTGAATGTGGAAACATATACAGGTTGTATTCAAGTACTGCACCTTTTTATATAAAGGAATTGAGTATCCTTGGATTTTGGTATCCAAGGTGTGTGTGTGTGTGTGTGTAGGTGGGGGATGTGACCTTAGCACCAATCCTTTCTTGATATTGAGGGATGACTTAGATATTTTTAAAGAGCTTTTGAAGAAATCTCCTCTGGCTGTCTTCAGAACCAGCACAGGAACATAACCAAAGTGAAATAGTTTCAGTAATGAAAATTTTAACAGCCCAAATTTAACTGGCTAGAGAAAATCCAAGTGCCAATCTCCCTACAAGTGGCAAATAAATTCAGGCTTCTTGACACAAGTAAATGCTATGTTGTCGTGAAAATATTAAACTAATGGCTATATCTAACAGTATGAGTAAACAGGAAAAAATAAGACAAAAGAACACAGATAGCATATTCCTATTTGAACAGAGTTTGGACAGAAACAACAGTAAATCATATTAAGGATGCATACCCAGGTAACAAAATTGTAAAGATAAGCGAGGAAACCAGTATCCCAAAATTCAGCAGAAACAGGGTGGTTAGATGCAAGACCAAGCAGGGATGGGAGATCCTGTGTGTCTGATGAGGAGGGCAATCAGAGAACCCAGGTCATGTTGACCTGGGTTATTGTGGAGTGTTTTTTCATTAACTGATGTGCTTCTTCATTGCATGGTTTATACACATGGAGGAAACCCTAAGTATCTTCAGCAGCAGCTGTCCAGCAGAAACTAACACCCAGTGCCCATCTGCATGTTTTACCTCACACTGACATTCACCACCTCAGCTAAGTCAGAAACAACTTGCATTTTACCTGTAAGTAATTTTACCATTAACTTCTTTTGGGGAGATATTTTTATGTGAATTTTTTAAAATACTAAGCAGATTTATAAGTTTAAAGAGTATTTTGTTCTGAGGATGTATAGGGAGTGTTATAAACTTTGAATGAGACCTAAAGTTCGTATTTTTTTAAGGACACACTTGCTAAATTACTTTATCCTTGAAGATATCAAGCAGGTTGACCATATTTTCTTGTTAATTTAAAGATACAGATCTTTTATATAGAGCTTTTCATCATAGGGCTGTTAAAAATGATCTTCATCCATATTTGTTCTTTTAAATGCAAAATAAATTTAAGAAAATTCTGATATGCATTATCTTACATCTGAAAAAAATAGCTAAGACATTTGCAAAAAAAAAAAAAGGAAAAAAATGCCTAAGATTCCTTTTTATCACTTCAATCAAGGCAAGCTAAACTAAAAAGTCAAAAAGATTAGTTTATTGATTTCCCTGGGCTACATAAAAATAAATGTGGGCTTGTATTCTTCTTACCATGAAACAAAATATTGAACTCTGCCCTTCAGGCCTAAGACCATACTTCAAATGCTGATCTTATCATAGCTGGCAAGTCAAACAGAACCGGACTTTAAAGGAAGGAAGGAAAGCCCTGGAGCCACTGAGAAGCACCAGGGCTTGTGTTGTGGGCCTGGCCTTGGTCAAAACTCACCCAGGGTCACAGGGCTTCAGGAAAGGCCACTTGCCTTCCAGCACACATTTTTCAGGAAAGCACGTAACCAAAATTTGAAACATGAAAAGAAGCATGTAGATAAATGAGCATTCTCCAACGAATGGTCTGAAATTAGTTTTCTATTCCACTTGGTTTCTTCCTGTTCATGGACAGGACATGGTTAGATTTTGCCTGGCGTCTAAAAAGTTTTGAATTGGGAATGCAGTAATAAAGTCATGACAAACTGTAAAATAATAGTTCTCAAGACAGAAAATGATGAAGAACTGAATGGGAAATTTTCTCACGTTTCTGTTCAAGTCCTGGAGGTTCATCCAATAATAAATGGAGAGATGCGTCCAGCACAGCCCCCAATCGGGGCAGAGGACGTGGAATCAGCTCAATTAACACTTCATGAACTAAGCGCTGTCGGCAGAGTTGCTTGGTCTAGTCGGTCCTTGAATCTCTTGTTTCCAGTGGAAGATGGTAGAAAGTTGCCTGGTGGACTCCCAGAAACAGTCTCTGCCCGGTGGACTTCCTGTTGCAGAATTCCAATTGCACCTACGGAATTTGTACTGTGGCGTGAAAAACGGATCTATAAATATCAGGCAAGAATGAGCATCCTAGGCCAGAGGAGCTCAGTCTAAAAGCACACCGGGTTAAAAGGATAGGCACTTCCATGTGGAGACAAAGTGCTGCATGTCTCTATGCATAGACGAACTCCCAGCGAAAGAACTGATTGCATCCTAACTGTAAGATGGACTCTCCGACACTGTTCATGCCCACATTGTCGGGGAACACTTCAATAACAGCGTGATGGACTTGTGACTGTTTGTGAAGGGCACCCACTGCAAAACTAGAGGGGAAATCAATGGGGGGGGGGGGGTGGAGAGGGGCACAGGTAACCCCAAAGTCTATGGAACTGTAGCATAAAACAAAATAAAATCTTTTAAATGTGAATAAAAAAGGCATTTCTTACTGAGAAGTCCACAGATGCACCTTCTACCCTCAACTTAGATGTCCATGGGATAGGGCATTAGCAGGTTTCCTACATTCTTTTCCAAACTGAAAAAATATATACATATCTTTAATCAAGAAAATAGCGACTAGGATGATTCCAGTTCAGTGTTCCTGAAAATCAAAGAACATTATCTAAAATAAAACTTGTTGGCTCCAATAAGCAAGACTGTTCAAGACACCAGCCCGACTTGGTTGGTTTATAACTAGAAGGGGGTTTGCGGAATGTGGAGGGGAGGGAATCCACACACCATTAAAACCCTGCAAACACCAGGGGGCGGGAAGAGCTCAAACTCCGACCTAAGTCCGCTGACCGAAACGGGACCTGAACTCTTTTTTCCTTCGCCTTGGGGGATATTTATCAGCTCTCCCGGCACGCAGAGAAATGTGACGCTGACAAGTGGGTTTAGTTCGTACTTTGTATAATTACTGTGAAGAGAACAGTAACGTTCCTCCTGACAGCTCCAGGACCGACAGCGGATCCGGGAGAGCCTGGGGCTACACTAGGCGGTTCAAGACTCGCGATTCCTATCCGACGACATTTCTCCTGCATTCCGAATGTGCTCCGTCCCTGGCTTTTTTTTTTTTTTTTTTTTTTTTTTTTTTTTTTTTTTTTTTTTTACTGTGTACTTTGATTGCAAAGGGGAAGCTTCTTTAAAACGCACCAATCCTAGGACTACGTCCATTGTAAATGACGAGATGGCTGTGTGGGGTCGGGGAGTGACACCTGCTCTAGCTTTAGCTGTGCGTTGCAGCTGTCCTGCTTTTCCTAAACATGTTCCCCTCCCCTCGCCCAAGTTTATGTTCAAACATCTCTGGATTCCAATTCAGACTCCAGGAACTTTGTAACTTTCTTATTTGTAGCTAACTTGCCTCTCCAGTTTGCAAGTGAGAAAAGACTGGCCTGCGCGTATTGTCATTGAATGGGGCCGGCGGTGGGTGGGTGGGTGGGTGGCAACGTAGTTGATCGCCGCTGCTCCGGAGCCCCACATCCCGCAGCGCGGAGTCCAGCGCTTGCGAGCGTGGACAGCCCAGGCCGCCGTGCGCAGCACTTGGAGACAACCTGCTGCACTTCGCGTCTCCTCCCCTCTCGGCGGTTTCCCCGCCTTGGCCCCTCCGACCTGATTGGCAGAAATCACTATCCAACCCCTTGAGCCCGGACCTCCTCCCGGGACCAACGATTGGCTTCCTGGGAAGCCTGGAGGATAGGGGGGTACGAGGGGAGGGATTTCCCTCAAAGCCCGGGGTCCCGGGACCTGGGAGGGAGGAGTGGAGGGGCTCAGTTCCCCGGGCCGCTAATCCGAGAGCGGCGGAGCAGGACCGACCAGGAGGGCTTCGGTCCGCGGCTGTGGTTCCCATCCTTGCGGCCCAACCCCGGCTCCTGGTGCACCTCGCAGGCAGCGCGCGGAGTTCCTGGCACTTTTCCGGAGGTGCCCTGTGAACCCCTGCTGGAGACAGATTTGCACGCTTTCAGGCTGCTCTGCCCGAACCCTAACACCTGGACCATGCAAGCCGCTGGAACCCCAGGAATCTGGTACGGGGCAAGCCGGACACCCAGTTGTGCCAGCTTTCAGCCGAGACCCTCGTCGACGCCCCGACTGCGACGGCTGCTACTGCTTCTCCTGTCACTGGTAAGCGGCGTCCTGGCACAGCCCGCTGACCCTGGCCGGGCGTTCCTGTCCCGGGGTCTTTCAGGGGCTGCAGGGGTTCCTGCCGAGGAGGCCATAGTACTGCAGAACCGCGAACTCCGCGTGCCTTTCGGTCGTGAAGTCTGGCTGGATCCGCTGCAGGACCTGGTGTTGCAGGTGCAGCCGGGAGACCGCTGCTCGGTGACTGTGCTGGACAACGACGCGCTGGCCCAGCGGCCGGGCCGCCTGAATCCTAAGCGCTTCCCTTGCGACTTCGGCCCCCGCGAGGTGCGCTACTCACACCTAGGTGCGCGCAGCCCTTCTCGGGATCGCGTCAGGCTGCAGCTACGCTACGACGCGCCGGGAGGGACGCTCGTGCTGCCGCTAGTGCTGCAGGTGGAAGTGGTCTTCAGCCAGCTGGAGGTTGTGACTCGGAATTTGCCCTTGGTCGTGGAAGAATTGCTGGGGACCAGCAATGCCCTGGACGCACGGAGCCTGGAGTTTGCCTACGAGCCCGAGACAGAGGAGTGCCGCGTGGGCATCCTCTCCGGCCTGAGTGCGCTACCTCGCTATGGAGAACTCCTGCACTTTCCGCAGGTCCCCCGAGAAGCCACAGGGGGAGGCGCTCCGGAGCCGCTCCTGATGGACTGCAGACTTTTCCTGGAGCTTGGCGTGCGCTACCGCCACACAGCCCCGAGTCGCTCACCCAACAGAGACTGGGTACCCATGGTCGTGGAGCTACGTTCGCGAGGGGCTCCTGTGGGCAGCCCTGCTTTGAAACGCGAGCATTTCCAGGTACTGGTGAGGATTCGAGGAGGGGCTGAGAACAGCGCCCCCAAGCCCAGTTTCGTGGCCATGATGATGATGGAGGTGGATCAATTCGTGCTTACCGCCCTAACCCCAGACATGCTGGCAGCTGAGGATGCGGAGTCTGCACCTGACCTGCTCATCTTCAACCTCACCTCTCCGTTTCAGCCCGGCCAGGGCTACTTGGTGAGCACTGATGACCGGAGCCTGCCGCTCTCCTCCTTCACGCAGAGGGACTTGCGCCTCTTGAAGATTGCCTACCAGCCCCCTCATGAGGACTCAGACCAGGAACGTCTCTTTGAGCTGGAACTGGAGGTAGTGGACCCAGAAGGAGCAGCCTCAGACCCGTTCGCCTTCATGGTGGTGGTGAAGCCCATGAACACGCTGGCTCCAGTGGTCACCCGGAACACTGGTCTTATTCTCTATGAAGGTCAGTCTCGGCCCCTCACGGGCCCTGCAGACAGCGGGTCACAAAACTTGGTCCTCAGTGATGAGGATGACCTGGAAGCAGTGCAGCTGGAGGTGGTGGCCGGACTGCGACATGGTCACCTTGTCATTCTGGGTGCTACCAGTGGCAGTGTTGCTCCCAAGACCTTCTCAGCTGCCCAGCTGGCCGCTGGTCAAGTGGTCTACCAGCATGACGACAGAGATGGCTCACTGAGTGACAACCTGGTGCTTCGTATGGTGGATGGAGGAGGCAGGCACCAGGTACAGTTCCTGTTCCCCATCACCTTAGTGCCTGTCGATGACCAACCCCCAGTCCTCAATGCCAATACAGGCCTGACTCTGGCAGAAGGAGACACAGTGCCCATCCCACCCCTTGCTCTGAGTGCAACTGACATGGATTCTGATGACGCTTTCCTGCTTTTTGTGTTGGAGTCACCCTTCTCGAGCACCGGGCATCTGCTTCTCCGCCAAACTCAGCCTCCCATCAAGGAAGACGAGCTTACCAGGGGCCAGTGGAAGAAGCAGGGAGCATTTTATGAGCGAATCGTGACAGAGTGGCACCAACAGGACATAACAGAAGGGCGGCTGTTCTACAGGCACTCTGGGCCCCATAGCCCTGGACCAATCATGGACCAGTTCACATTTAGAGTGCAAGATAACAGTGACCCCCCTAATCAGTCTGGGCTGCAGAAGTTTATGATACGCATCCATCCCGTGGATCGCCTACCTCCAGAGCTGGGCAGTGGCTGCCCCCTGCGGATGGTAGTGCAGGAATCCCAGCTCACACCCCTGAGGAAGAAATGGTTGCGCTACACAGACCTCGACACAGACGACCGAGAACTCCGTTATACAGTTACCAGGCCGCCGATGGACACAGATGAGAACCACTCACCAGCCCCACTGGGCACCTTGGTCCTGACTGACAATCCCTCCATTGTGGTGATGCAATTTACTCAAGCTCAAATCAACCATCATAAAATTGCCTACAGACCTCCCAGTGAGGAACTGGGAGTGGCTGCCAGAGTGGCCCAGTTCCAGTTTCAGGTGGAAGACCAAGCTGGGAATGTGGCTCCGGGCACCTTCACCCTTTACCTACAGCCAGTGGACAATCAGCCTCCTGAAATCCTCAACACTGGCTTTACCATTCAGGGGAAGGGCCACCACGTTCTGAGTGAGACTGAGTTGCATGTCAGTGATGTGGACACTGATGCGTCTCACATCTCCTTCACTCTCACACAGGCACCCAGGCATGGCCAGGTGCAAGTGTCTGGACAGATCCTGCATGTTGGAGGAACCTTCCATCTACAGGACATAAAACAGGGTCGGATTTCCTACGCACATAATGGGGATGACTCCTTGATGGATAGCTGCTCCTTGGAAGTCAGCGACAGGCACCACGTGCTGCCCATCACTCTGAGAGTGAACATCCGGCCAGTGGATGAAGAGGTGCCCACGTTAAGCCTTCCTGCTGGCACTCTGGAGTCCTATCTTGATGTCCTAGAGAATGGGGCTACTGAAATCACTGCCAATGTTATTAAGGGGACCAATGAGGTCACTGATGATTTGATGTTGACTTTCCTTATAGAAGATCCACCCTTGTATGGAGAAATTCTCGTTAATGGAGCTCCGGCAGAGCAGTTTACACAACGAGATATTTTGGAAGGCTCTGTTGTCTATGCCCACACTAGTGGGGAGATAGGTCTATTGCCCAAAGCAGATTCGTTTAACTTGAGCCTATCAGATGTGTCTCAAGAATGGAGAATCAGTGGTAACAAGATCCAGGGAGTTACTGTGTGGGTAACCATCCTTCCAGTGGACAACCAGGCTCCACAAATTTCTGTAGGTGAACAATTTGTGGTGATGGAAGGTGATAAAAATGTTATTTCCTCAACACATGTAAGTGCTGAAGATCTTGACTCTTTAAATGATGACATTTTATGCACAATACTTATGCAGCCTACTTCAGGTTATGTTGAAAACATTTCTCCAGCTCCAGGCTCTGAGAAATCAAGAGCGGGGATTGCTATAAGTGCTTTTACTCTAAAAGACCTCAGGCAGGGTCACATTAACTATGTCCAGAGTGTCCACCAGGGTGTGGAGCCTGTGGAGGATCGATTTGTATTTCGATGCTCTGATGGCATTAATTTCTCAGAGAGACATTTTTTTCCCATCGTGATCATGCCTGCCAATGATGAGCAGCCAGAAATGTTTATGAGAGAATTCATGGTCATGGAAGGCATGAGTCTGGTCATTGACACGCCCATCCTCAACGCTGCCGATGCTGACGTGCCCCCTGATGAGTTAACTTTCACTATTACCCAATTTCCTACTCACGGTCACATCATGAACCAGCTGATAAATGGTACAGTTTTGGTGGAAAGCTTCACCTTGGATCAGATCATAGAGAGTTCCAGCATTATTTACGAGCATGATGACTCTGAGACACGGGAGGACAGTTTTGTGATTAAACTAACGGATGGCAAGTATTCCGTGGAAAAGATGGTGCTTGTCATGGTAATCCCTGTTGATGATGAGACTCCCAGAATGACCATCAATAATGGGCTAGAAATAGAAATCGGGGAAACAAAAATAATCAACAACAAGATATTAATGGCAACTGATTTGGATTCTGATGACAGATACTTGGTTTATGTTATTCGTTATGGCCCTGGACATGGGTTACTACAAAGACGGAGACTCACAGGGGCCCTTGAAAACATCACCCTGGGCATGAATTTTACCCAAGATGAAGTGGACAGAAACTTAATCCAGTATGTCCACACGGGGCGAGAGGGGATTCGGGACCTAATTAAGTTTGATGTAACGGATGGAATAAATGCCCTCATAGATCGCTATTTTTATGTGTCCATTGGGAGCATTGATATTGTTTTCCCTGATGTTATAAGTAAGGGAGTGTCCTTGAAAGAAGGTGGCAAAGTAACTCTCACGACGGACCTACTAAGCACTAGTGACTTGAACAGCCCTGACGAATATTTAGTTTTTACCATCACCAGGGCTCCCATAAGAGGTCACTTGGAGTGCACGGATCAACCAGGGGTGTCCATCACATCCTTCACTCAACTCCAACTGGCTGGCAACAAAATCTACTACATCCACACAGCCGATGATGAGGTGAAGATGGACAGTTTTGAGTTCCAGGTCACCGATGGACATAACCCCGTCTTCCGGACCTTCCGTATCTCCATCAGTGATGTGGACAACAAGAAGCCAGTGGTCACCATCCATCATCTGGTTGTCAGTGAGACTGAAAACAAGCTGATCACTCCCTTCGAACTCACAGTGGAAGACCGAGATACACCTGACAGACTCCTGAAATTCACTGTCACCCGGGTACCTGTTCATGGACATCTTCTTTTCAACAACACCAGACCAGTCACGGTTTTCACAAAGCAAGACTTGAATGAAAACTTGATCAGCTACAAACACGATGGCACTGAATCAAGTGAAGACAGCTTCTCCTTCACAGTAACAGATGGCACACATACAGATTTCTATGTTTTTCCTGATACAGTATTTGAAACAAGGAGGCCCCAAGTAATGAAGATCCAGGTCTTAGCTGTTGACAATAGTGTCCCCCAAATTGCAGTGAATAAGGGGGCCTCGACGCTTCGCACACTGGCCACAGGCCATTTGGGGTTCGTGATCACAAGCAAAATATTGAAAGCAGAGGACAAAGACAGCTTACACTTTTCTCTCAGGTTCATTGTGACAGAAGCCCCTCAACATGGTTATCTCCTCAACCTGGGCAGAGGCAACCATAGTATCACTCAGTTCACCCAAGGTATGTCTCATTTTTCTTATACCAGTGGGCGTTTTGTTTTGTTTTGTTTTGTTTTTCTAGAGAAGATGGCTTCCACTGAAAGCCATGTGTGGAGAGTATCAAATTAGAGAGCAAGGAAAGGGTAACAGGGAAGGAAGGGGAAAGCATGCTTACAGACTAAGACCCCTTGCAGAATGGACTCCTTTTCGCTCAATGTCCAACTGCAAGGCTTTCATTGGAGGGGATCAGTGTGTTTGGAGGGTGACGGGGTACACTGTCAAGGCAGGAGCCAGACTTTGGTAATTAAGACCAACCCTGCTATGAATGTCACATAGGTGAACCCTACTCTCAGCTGGGATTTCTGAGCATCTTTTGTTGTTACTGTTATGATTCTTAGGAACTTTGTAACTAAAGAGAAGATTTACTTATATTTACGTTGGGCTTTTTAAAAATTTTTTTCTGTGTGTTCTGTAGGGTTGACAAACACCTGCCTAAATACAGAAATAAGAGATGAATACTTATCTAGCATTATAACAATGATGTCAACAGGGCATGCTTTCCTAATATTAACTAAAAAGGAGAAAATTCTTCAGGAGGGATAAGAAAACAATATTGTAAACACTGAAATTGCAGCTCGAGTATGTTAAGAGCTTGAAGGTGTGTAAACAAGGTTAGTAGCAGAAGGAGTAAATTCTTTCATGATTTCCAACCTTTTTTCTGTCGTGTTGCAAGCCCGGTAACACACACCACTTGCCTCAAGCATCAAGCACCTGTGTTCTTGAGAGAACAGGGTTTTTCTACCCTGAATTCCCTTTGTGTGCTAACACAGTCTGAGACAGGAAGGGCAGGTGACCTGTGCAGAGTTATTCAGTGGTGGAAGGGAGAAGTCCATTCAGTGTATTGGCTCGGGAGTTTGAGCTGTGATTCTTGAACGTGCAACTTTCATCACAAAGGGATTTGGTTGCTTCCATGAAAATCTCACCACGTCAGAATGGAAACTAGATCTTTGCTATGTGGGCTCTGTGGGTAGGGATGGAGCTCCAGCCGGGGCATCCCTGTGGGGGTGTTCTCTTCCTGCGATGGTGGTGTATTCTTAGATAACAAATGCTTTCATAAACATGAATGCAGCAAAATGTAGTGTTAAAGAGAACCGCTTCTCTGTTTAGATGCTGGCAAATAGCCCCACACCCAGCCTCTTGATTCTTGGCTGCAAGCCTGAATACATCCCAAGGCCTGCAGGGACAGGAAAACCTGAGTGCCAAGTGTCATGCCAGGCCAGCAGGAAACTTTTGTGTGAAGGTTTCTGAGGATACAGATGCCATGCAATCTCAGACTGGCTTATTTTCGTGGAAACTAAAGAGGGGGAAAGGACTATATCAGGGATAGAAAAGCGTGCTTCAGACTGCTCCTCTGACCTGACACAGGAATCTAAGCTTGGAGATTCTAGAAGAATGTTTGGATAAGAAAAGACAATTTAATTTAAATTGTATGTCTTAAATCCAACTACTCAAAACATCAGAGTGTTGTATTTTTTAATTAACTCTTAAATTATGCTATTTGATTATATGTTATTTTTCAGAATGACTTTGAGTCACATTTTTTTTTATGATCTTGGCAAATGCATAGTAGCTATAAGTCCATTAAAGAAGATGACAACACCTTTTCAAATTTTCTTTTATGGTAATTGTCACATTCTAATATGAACCAAAATACTGAAAAACGGTTGCCATTTAATTGTACACAACTCACTTGAACAAGTTCAGACTAGAGTTTGGTTCAGAGAAGTTATTTACGGAGATTGGATAAGTGATTAACAGTGGAGAAAGCTTCATCAAGGAGCTGTTGTGGCTGATCTGGAAGGAAAAATGGAAGCAGTGTTTAGAATAAGGAACGTGCAGCATTTCTTGTTCTGTTTTTTTTTAATCTTGTTTTTTGCTGTATATACTAAGCTATTTTGGTGGATTCTCAATGCTCTGAATTAAATTGATAGAAAGTTCTTGCTAAATTGAATGACTAAATGATCCCTCTGAGAGAAAAAAAACCACTTCATTTTAAACATTATTAAATTTCATTGTAGTGAAAATACTGTAGACTTAGGAAAGCTATTTGGTTATTCTTAATTTCATCTCTGAGATGTCCAAACCCTGGGTCTATGTCACTTTTCTCAAGTGCTTGGATGATTTTTCTGTTCGGTGATACCTTTGGTGACATAATTTAGAAAATCACTTTCAGGGGAGCAAATATTCCCACCAAAGAATATGAACCAGGGAGGTAGTCACCAGGGAGGGGTGGGGAAGGAAGGGAAGGGGAGGGAAGGAGAGGGGAAGGGAGGGGAGGGGAGGGGAGGAGAGGGGAGAGGAGGGGAAGGGAAGGGAAAGGAAGAGAAGGGAAGGAAAGGGGAAGGGAGGGGAAAGGAGGGGAAGGGAAGGGGAGGGGAGGGGAGTGGAAGGGAAGGAGAGGGGAGGTGGGAAGGGGACAGGAGGGGAAGGGAGGAGAGGGGAGGGGAGTGGAAAGGGAGGGGAGGGGAGTTGGGAAGGGGAGAGGAAACGAGCCAGAGGGGAGAGGCAGAGTGTCTCTGCTCTGAGGATCAGTCCCCCAGGGCAGCAGAGGGTGTGATTTCAAAAGTGCCAGGAAACCTGCCATGCCTCAAAATATCTTCCTTTTCCACCTGTCATGGTGTCTAACATTCCTCATTTAGACAGTCATTTCTTTGGTGTATGAGCATGCAAATACCACTGGGAGGGGTAACACCTTGCTATTATTATAACCTAACTCTTGCACTATGTCTGTATGAAGGATCACATTTCCATGGGACAGCTGAAATCTAAGAGCTTAGATATCTAAGACATATGATACCACTATTCCTCTTAGGTGGAGGAAAGGATCTAAACATGTTAACAGAAAAGTCATAACCAGTAGGATTTCCCACAAAAAATGAGTCACCAATTTTGCTCTATCAACTGTGGGTTTTTTTTTTTTTTTTGTTATTTTCTAGCTGACATTGATGACATGAAAATATGCTATGTGTTAAGAGAAGGAGCTAACGCCTCAAGTGACATGTTCCAGTTTACAGTTGAAGATGGTGGTAAGTATTCTACTCTCCTGGTAGTGATGACCAGAAGAGGGACATTTCTTGGCTATTCTTTGACAAGCATACGACAAGAAATCCTTCCCAAATCTCATTTCATGTTCACTTGTGCAAACACTCAGTAGTTGGCCCAGAGGCTGGTACAGAAAAGGTATCCAAAAAGAATGGTTGAATATATTTGTCAATTGCGTCTTCCAAGCTCTGCAGCAGCTACAGCTGTGGTCATTTATGGATTAGCTTTCTAGCACATCACATCTGGGGCTTCATATGGAGTGAATTTAGTATTTGCTATAGAAGATTCTACAGTCTCAGATTGGCATAGTCACACTTTGTAATGACTGTAGAAAATGATCTAGTTACATTAATTGAGTTTTATGCTTTGCAAAGTGAGAAAGAGTGGGGGGGTGGGGTGGAGAATCTGTTTAAATAGGATCTCTATGTTCAGATTACAACCTGTTTGAGGTTGTCTACTTGTTATTGGAAGCCAGCCAAGCTCCAGTCACAACCATGTACCCAAAGTGGTTGTGTCTTTCGAAAGGCTGATTTTTAAATTATTTTTCTAATTTGTACACATGTGTCATGTGGAATAATGCTGCTGGAAAATGACTTACATTCACTAGGAAATTAAGATTGAATAAGTATCTGTTTTATCTCATCGTTCTCATGTTATCTGATGATTTTGTTGTTTGAGTTTTTAGTGACCTAGTCTAAAATCATTTCATGACAAGACCTGAAGGCCAAAGCAGACAATGCTATATAAGATGCTGTGAGTTTCCTCGGCAATATTATTGTCCTTGCTCCCACAAACTACTACATTCTTTTAAAATTCCCTGGCCACTCTTTATGTAACACTGCAGTCTAGAAGAAAACCTGATCTCTAATAGATTAATAATAAAGCTGTTTCCATTTGGGGGACTTCATTCGACACAAAAGAATCTCACCATGTATGTATGTTGTGTGAACATGACACAAGAAGTGAAGACATATTCAACAAAGAGGGAGAAGAGAAATTAGACGGTTAACTGTTTATTTCTGAAGATTTTAAAAATGGCACAATAGTATGTGATCCATCTGAAAAAGATCACATTCTTTCCCTATGTGGGTTTTGTTGTTGTTGTTGTTGTTGTTGTTGATATTTCAGCACCAAACAGCTTTGTTCAAAATTTCACTGGGCACACACCATGTTTAGAGTTCTAAGAAATGTCCACTGAACTGGGTGCATTCCAGAAAAGCAAAAATGTGTGTAAACCGATTCAACTAGTTGATTTCTTTTATACATCAGAAGTTTAACTAAGCTAATTTGTTTATTTTAGAGGAACCAAATTATAGCTTAGTATTCTACATATTGAAAAAACTAGCACAAAGCAAAGTTTTAATTAGTGAAACCAACACATATAAAAGATATAAAAGTTATACTTGCTAAATCTTGCTGCTGAAACAGGAAATTCTACTATAAGTATACTTAAGCATGAGACCTTGAATTCATCCAAATATTGTTTCAAGACATTGTATTTATTTCTCTGAAGGACCAAATAAGGCCAAATGCCAAAAAAAAATTGTCTTTAAATTTATTTTTTTACAGTTTAAAATGCGATAGCTACAATTATTCTAAGATGGTATAGTCTCTGCTTTTATTTTACATTTGCTTTTTCATACATACACATACACACACACACCTGTGGTTGTGCCACACATTCTTAGCTGGGTGGAATGACAGAATCTACTTTAACAATCTGATCTATATTTGAACTTTGGAAAGCATTAGGCATAATAGTACTTCAGAATATTAAGTAAAGAATGACTAAAGAGGTTTATTTTGGGGTTTGCTGAAAGTGTGCTGAGGCCTCTAAACACCGTCTTTGTTTTCCTGGAAATAAGAATGAAGTCATTTCAGAAGACTTCAGGGCTAGAGTTTCAGAAGAGAAAGAAATTCCAGAGATAATCTTTACCCTCTCCACGAGCACAGCTTCACTCAAGGGGGGCAGGTCTTGGCACACTGTTCCACAGAATTTCCCTTAATTCCTTCAATAGAAGAAAACTTCATTTGACAGAATAAACACAGAAAATCACAAGATTAGAGAAAGAGAAGTCACATGTATATCTCAAAATTGTCTTGAGCTGATTCCTAGGTCTTTTGAAAACATGTTTGCATCGCCGTATCAGTATTTAACCTTTAACTAAGCAGGACAGTAATACAGAAACTGATGTGATCTATTATCATCTGCTCCACAGAGTGACAGGAAGCCATCCATAAAAACTTCCCCATTAAATATACTGAAGGCCTCCAATGCTTATAACTCCATCCTCCAAATTCTCTTTCTAATGCACTAAATTCACTTTCTTCAAATCAAGAAGATTGGCTTTAGGACCATACAAAGAAAATCATTAAGGGAAATGTAATCCTTGAAAAACCTTAAAAATAAAATTGGAACTTGATTTCAGAGACCATGATTTGGAAGAGAAATTGAGAACAAAAGCCTAAGGCCTTTGGTTTCCAGTTAGTTATACGATCAAAAGAACCTGGTAGGGGTGATGGCTTGGCACACCAGTTGTCATGCTGCTTGAAACACTAACATCCCATGTTGGAGGGCCTGTGTCTGAGCCATGTCTGTGCTCCACCTCTGGCTTACTGCTAATACACTGCTGAGCAGTAATGTGTGTCCCTGCCATGACATGGGAAACCCAGATCAAGTTCCAGGTTTTTGGTTTCAACGTGATTCAGCCCTATTTTTTGTGGGCATTTGGGGGCATGGAAGTAATTTGAAGGTTATCCATTTGTCTCTATATCTAATGCTCCATCTCTTTGCCTTTCAAATAGATAAAACCAATGACTCTTAAAAGATTAAAAAAAAAAAACTGGCTAGCTGCAGGATTCTTCTGATGTATTAATGAAACTGAAACTAGCCACTGTCATCAAATACCTGCCAGGTGTTCTTAGCAGGATTGGAATCAGAGGAGCTGGTACTCAACCAGCATGCAGAGCACCGTCCCAAAAGGTTTCATAACAATGCTTGCTCCTCGATTAGACTTTACAACCTCCATATGACTTCCACAATTTTATTTTCTTAGCATCTCAATGAGTTTGTTAAAGCAACTATAACACAAGCCATTTCGTAGTATTTCTATTTGCCATATGAGGAAACTCAGTCAAAGGAGTAATTTTCTAAAATATTTTTAAGTTTTTTTTTTTTTATTGGAAAATCAGATATGTAGAGGAGGACAGACAGAGAGGAAGATCTTTCATCCTTTGATTCACTCCCCAGGTGGCCGTAATAGCCAAAGCTGAGCTGATCCAAAGCCAGGAGCTCAGAGCCTCTTCCAGGTCTCCCACACGGGTGCAGGGTCCCAAGGCTTTGGACCATTCCCAATTGCTTTCCCAGGCCACAAGCAGGGGGCTGGATGGGAAGCAGGGCCACTGGGAGGCTACAGCTCTGGGCCCATCATTTTTAAATTTTCTGCTACATTTCCATAAACTTAGAGATTTCCTTTCTTCTGCCCCCCATTCTTGCTTCCCCACCAATGATTCCCACTATATTATTTAACAGTGTAGTCCTTTAACAACAGCCACAAGTCCACCATTCTGCTATTTAACAGTATCCTGGTATTGTATGTTCAGCGAAATACGCCAATCCCAAAAGGACAAATACATATGCTCTCTTTGACATAAAGCAGTTCTTACAATGACCAGCCTATCAAGGAATAGGTTTGGCTTAATGGTCAGAAAAATATTCGTGTTCACAGTGGCTTCTTCTTATCAGGCTCCTTCAAAAAATTAATGGGAAAATAAACTTGACACCCAAGTTTGTTTTGGTGCAAAAACTGTGGAACCCAAGTATTGTATTTTTATAACAAACATTGTCCATGATCTTTTAAAATTTTCCCAGTGGTGTGGCAGTCATCCAGGCTTTAGCTAAACTCCCTTCCTTTTATTCTTGCTTTCAATTTTTGTAACAGGTAACTCACAACGTAATAGTCCTACAGACTTTGGAGTTATAGCTTGCTTTGATGATGACTTGATTGAATCCTTATTGCACATCTATTACTCTGTCATTTTGTGGGCGAAGAAAGCATGTGTTCTTTTAGCCCTTGCATAGATGAACATATTCTTATCTGATCCCTGCTCGGTGTTCTCCTCTCCATAATTTTTCTGTATCTTTCAGTCCCCTTTTTGTCCCTTCATTCTTTACTGTGAAATGAAAGCTGATCTCATATAATTATTCCCCATATGTTTCATCTTCAGCCCTCTGGCTGCTACTCACTCTTGAACACCTCCTCTCCAGAGTCTTCTTATACCATGATGACAGCTAGCCATGCCCTTCTCTGCCTTTTACCCTTACCTTCATCTACAGCAAGAAGACCTTTGTCTCATTATTAACTAATAGGAAGACTCTTGTGAGTAGAGAGGGCAGCATTTCCATTGTAACAGACATCACTCTCTTGATACCTACCTGCCATCTCAGGGTTCAGCATGTGATCAATACTTAGCAGTTAGTAATTGAATGAAAGGGAACAGGCAATTAGCCTAGCAGTGAAGACACCCATGTCTCGTTTCAGAGCATTTCAGCTTCAGCTGTTAGCCCTGGCTCCTGGTCTCAGCTTTTTTCTATTGCAGATTCTGGGAGGCCATTATGATTCAAGTAATTGGGTTCTTGCCACTTACCTAGGAGACATCTATTGCATTCCTGGCTCTCTACTTTGGCCTGGCCCAGAACTGGCTGTCATAGGCATTTGGGGAGAGAATCAGAAGATGGGGCTTCTGTGTCTGTCTCTCTACCTTTCATAAAAAGAAAAAAAAAAAGTTAAATGGGTGAAAAGATGCTCCATTTTCGTATAAAGATCAATTAAGCAGCATTCTAGAGAGAGCTCGTATAATTTACAGTATACCTTTTGTATACTTTTAGAGTGTGTGATTATTTAGCCTTAATTTAAACCCTTGTGGCACTGAACAAGATTTTTAGTAAATCTAAAGACATGAACCAATGGCTATGAATTCTTTTAGTATCTCCAGTAAACTATATTTAAGATTGAAAAGATTCAGTGCAACTGCAAGGTAAGGACTCATTTTAATTTTTTTATTATTATTGTTATTTCTAATGATATAGTTTTGTGAGCATGGGAATTGCCCCCTCCACTTTCCCTTCCTTACCTCTCCATTCTTCCCTCTATTTCTTTCCCCCTTTTTATTACTATGGTATACTCCTTCGAAAACAATCACAAGTCCAACATTCTGCTATTTAAGTGTACCCTGATATTGTAGGTATAGGTAATGGTAGAAAGTCCAGCACCCCATTGTCAAGATATTTTTAACAGTTTCATTAGAAATCTAGCTTTTACTTGGGAGTAAAGATGCATTCAGTAACCTATATTTACTTCCCAGTACCCTTGTCTCCATTATACAGCTCATCTTTGAGAATATATGTAAATACATGTCTAGCTATATATCTATTGATGTTATATTTTGCATAAAGTTTGCCTTATATCAGAGAGAGCATATGACAATCTGTCATTTGAGGATTGAATTATTTCATTGATCGCGATGGTCTCTGATTGGAACCTTTTTGTTGAAAATGGCAGAATTTCATCCTTTCTATAGAGTAGATGCACCCATGCTTTATCCATTCCTCTTTCAATTGGCATCTGGGTTGTTTCCATGTCTTTGCTATTATAGCTTGTGCTGCTGTAATACAGGCTTACGGGTTGCTTTTTCATATGCAGATTTCATTTTATTTGAATGTATTCTCAGAAGTGGGATAGCTGGATCATACAGCAGGTCAATTTTCCATTGTCTGAGCTCTCTGGATAACTGACTCCCTACAGGCTGCACTAGCCTTCACTCCCACCATCAGTGAAGTAGGGTACCTTTTTCTCCACATCCACACCAGCAGGTGTTGTTAGGTGAGCTCTGAATGTAGGCCAGTCTTGCTGGAGTTAGGTGGAACCTCAATGTGATTTTGATTTGTATCAGCCTGATTGCTAATGAACCTGAGCATTTTTTCATATGTCTATTAGCCATTTGAATTTGTTCTTTTGAAAAATGCCTGTCTATCTCCTTTGCCTATTTCTTCACTGGGTTGTTTGGGTGTTTTTGTTTGTTTGCTCATTTGTTTATTTTTGCTGTCATTGAGTTTCTGAAGCTGTTTGTAAACCTGGATATAAGTCCTCTATCAGTTACGCAAAGAATTTCTACCATTCTGTTGGTTATTTCTTCACTCTGTTGATTGTTTCCTTTGTTCTATTGAAGCTTCTTATTTTGATGTAGTCCCATTTGTTTATTTTGACTTTGATTTCCTGTGACTTTTCTAAGGAGTCTTTGCCGATTCCTGTCCCTTGTAGAGTGTTTCCTATGTTTTCCTCATATTAATCTTAAAGAATTTATTTTCAGAAAAAAAAATCAGGATTTTATATAAGAGCTATATAATTTTTTTAAAGATTTACTCATTTTTATTACAAAGTCAGATACGCAGAGAGGAGGAGAGACAGAGAGGAAGATTTTCCATCCGATGATTCACACCCCAAGTGAGCACAACAGCCTGTGCTGCGCCAATCCGAAGCCGGGAACCAGGAACCTCTTCCGGCTCTCCCACGCAGGTGCAGAGTCCCAAGGCTTTGGGCCATCCTTGACTGCTTTCCCAGGCCACAAGCAGGGAACTGGATGGGAAGTAGAGCTGCTGGGATTAGAACCAGCGCCCATATGGGATCCCTGGCGCATTCAAGGCGAGGACTTTAGCTGCTAGGCCACGCTGCTGGGCCCAAGAAATATATAATTGAAACCTGGTAGGAAATAGAAATTTTCTACAATTCACTAAAATTATGAGGTCAGCACATAATTTCCCAGTTTGTTTTCTCTTATAGTGATGTGTTCAAATACCACAACAGGTAGAAAAATGGAAAGCTAGAATCATAGGAACTATTCCTACTCAAAACTGTCAAAAAGGCACTCTGTAAGCATTTACTGAATTTGAGGAGGGAGTTGTTTTGTTTTGTTTTGTTTTGTTTCTTGTGGGTTTTTTTTTTTTTTTGTAAGTCTTGAGGCCTCAGCATGAGATCCAAGATATAAAAAGAATTAGGATATGTGATCACTTGGCTTGAATCATTCAGTGGGAAGGGCCTTACTTTTCCTCTTCATTATGAAAACTGACTTGCTGCTTCCTCCTTTGAACTCTCAAGTGACTTGGGCATGCCCTTTGAATTCTGCCTGCTCCTCCTGGCTTTGGAACTGGCAGAGTAGACATACTATCTGTAGTGGCCATTGCAGAGTGTCTGGCCTGATCAGAAATCATTTACTGCTGCCTCCGAGTGTGCCTTTTGGTGTCTGGTTTTCTGTCTGCCGAGAGTCTCATTCATATGCAATTGGCTGATATAAATAGCACCTTGACATAATAGAAAAAGCTGCAAAGTCATTTATATCTACGAAATGTCAGGTAAGGTGAAGGCTTTTCAATTTGGATTTCATATTTGACAGTTGAATATTCAGACACAAACAGACCACTGGAAGATCTGCATTTAGATACAAGTACAAGTTTTTGCTTGAAGATTACTAATAACTTTAGGACTTAAGGCAAAGTAATTACTGATAATTAGCTAGAATTTGAAGCAAGGTCTGTAAAAATATATAAATAAGAACATTAAGAGGAAAAATGAGGTCTGAGAACAAGCATTATAAGATCATGCCGACATTCACTGGAGAGGAAAAGAAGCAAACATTCTTGGCAATAAAATTAATTGCTAGTGACATGAGAACTAGAGGAAAGCTACTAGTGCCGTAGGGAGTTAAAATAAGATGGGGAAATCATGCCAGGCGCTGATACAAATATTTCTAATCTGTAAGAGTGTACATACTGCCAGGATGCAGAACCTGGGAAAGGATTTTGGAATCTATGGCCAAATGCTTGTAAGCTTTTCTTTGTTCATTGAGCAGTACTAAGCCTTTCTCTCTCTTTTTTTTTAAGATTTATTTATTTTGATTGGAAAGGCGGATATACAGAGGAGGAGAGACAGAGAAGAAGATCTTCCATCCGATGGTTCACTCCCCAAGCGGCCACAACAGCTGGAGCTGAGCCAATCTGAAGCGAGTAGCCAGGAGTTCTTCCGGGTCTCCCACATGAGTGCAGGGTCTCAAGGCTTTGAGCCGTCCTCGACTGCTTTCCCAGGCCACAAGCAGGGAGCTAGATGGGAAATGGGGCCGCCAGGATTAGAACCAGCACCCATATGGAATCCTGGTGCATGCAAGGTAAGGACTTTAACCATTATGCCGTTGCGCCGGGCCCCAAGTCTTTCTATGTCATAGCTCTGCCTTTAAAAATTTGTCAGGCTCGGTATGATAGCCTAGTGGCTAAAGTCCTCAACCTTGCATGTGCCAGGATCTCATATGGGCACTGGTTTGTGTTCCGGCTGCTCCACTTTCCATCAAGCTCCTTGCTTGTGGCCTGGAAAAGCAATTGAGCTTAGAACAAGCTTTGGGATTCTGTACTTGCATGGGAGATCTGGAGAAGATCCTGGCTCCTGGCTTCAGATCAGTGTAGCTCCGGCCATTGCAGCCATTTGGGGAGTGAAGCAGTAACTAGAAGCTCTTTCTGTCTCTCCTTCTCTCTTTCAATCTGCCTTCCCAAAGCAAATAAATAAGTCTTAAAAAGAATTATTAAAAAGTTGTCATTACCAGGGCAACTAAACTATGTCCAAGAAATGAGAGATTCTAAGCTACAGTTTGTTTAGTATTAAATTCTTTAGTTTCTTTCCAAAATTACTTAAGATATGAACATGTTATTTTAATTTTATTTTTATTGGCCTTGTTTCAAATGGAACTTTATTGAAGTTGTTAAATAAATATCTGTAATTCTTTGGTGAGCACATGGGTAGAGATTCAACATTATTCAATATTTATACTCAGAACAAATGACATTTTAAAAACTAATTGAAATCCTCTACAAGTAATTAAAATAACATACTCTTCAATCAAGTATGATTTGCAATGCATTTTATTTAATTTAATATTAGCATATTCTGTAAGTTTTCTGTGAGTGATTTGCAGATACAGAATGTTTCAAAAACTAAATACGGCTTTGTAATTAGTATTCTTCTATAAAAGGATACTTTTAAAGGGCTGTGGAAAATCAAAAAATAAATTTGAGTGCAAAATTTTGTAATCCCTGCATAGTTTTTCATAGTATTCAACTCCATGAGCTTTTTGAAGACTCTTTCCACCCATAGCTCTTTATATTTTTGTGCCAAAATAAACCTATCCTTCCACGCTATTTTCCATAAACCTTTTAAGTCCTTTTATATTTGCTAGAGTCCATGAAAATGCAAGTAAAACCCAGAATTTGATAAGAGAGAAGGACCAGAGTTTGTAGGCTAAAACTTAATCTGCCAAAACGGGGTTCCCTCTTTATGAGTTGAATTATTCCCCAAATATTCTTGGAGAACCCACTCCTTGTGTTGTCTCTTGGCACCTGGGAAAACGACGACGACGAACCTTCCAGCATGAGCTCTGACCTCAGATTCATCCTCAGGATAAAGAGGTAGACAAACATGCATACCTTGTGGAAAGATTTTTCAGAGTGATAATTAAAAGCAAGCTAGAAGCGCAGCTGTCGGGAAAGGCTTCTAAAAGGTGATACTTAAGCTTAGACTTAAGAGATGAAACTACTGCCGGAAGAAGGGATGAAGAGACATTCCGCACGGAAGGAAATCCATGCGTGGAGGTACTGAGCTTTGCGTGTCCGTGTCAGCCCCAGGCCAGGGCTTCAGGGACCAACCAGAGAGAAGTACAATAGGTGAACCTGCAGAGGGAGAGTGGGACCAGATGGTGCAAGACCCTATGTGCAGAAGCACGTCATATCGATCTTGTTCTAGGGGAAAGGGAAAACTCCACCATCCGCTGAAAGCAAGGAAATAGCATGTTTCAATTTGAGTCTCAGGAAGATGACTCTTGTAGCAGAAGGGACCATGAAGAGCAGATGTAGGGTGCAAAGGACCAGCTAGACGTGATGCAAGTTTAGATGTAGGTTGCCACAGCTTTTTGACGGATTAAAGCTCCGTGTAAGTAAAAAGGACAACATAAGTGTGAATCTGGGCTTCCTGACCAGCAGAGAACAGTGGTGCCAGTTACTGAGATAGAAGATTCTGGAGCACCTGGAACAGGCTTAAGGAAGGATAGAGAAATCATTTTTAATATGTTCATCATGTGGCATCTAAGCTGTTTGAGTTGTGTGTCGAAGAAGGCCAGCCTCCTGACTGAGTTCATCTGTTCTGGCATCACACAGTGGGAGCACAGGGTTTGATACTCCAGCAGCACACGCCAGCGCTGCCCTTTGCCATCGGCGATGGTGTGACCCTGAGCTGAGTGACTGCGGCTTTCTTGTTCTGTTTCATTTGTACACTGAGGGGGATGATGCAGTGCCTAGCTCATGGGTTATTTGAAGATTTAGCAAGATAAGTCGTGAAAATAGGATGCTTCATGCAGCACAGTTCCTGCCACATGGCAATGACCGTGCAGGCAGCCGCAGCAGCGCCACTGTGGTTTCCAATCTGGGGCTTCCAGACCTTTCCTTTCTGGTGTTCTTTGTCCTTTTTATTTCCCCCTCATTCCTTCGCATTTTTCCTTTCTTCTTCTTTTCTCATCTTTCCCATCACAGCTATTTGTGCAGGAGACCATTTGTTTTTTGCTAGAGTGATGGGGGATATACAGGGATAAAAAAAGGTGGGAAGAGAATGAACCCTTCTGGTAAGGCAGAGTTCAAAGGTCAAGGTAGCTTCCAAAGACATATCACTGTTGCTAAGTAGCTTTGCTTAGTTATAAGGAGCCTTCCCTAGGAACACATGCCAGAACTATACAACTCTACCTCTTGAGCTCCAATTCCATGTCTTTATTTCTCCTTTTTGATGACTCTAAGAACAAATTCTATAGGCTTGAAGGTTAACTAATTTAGCAAGTTGTCAGCACCACGTGGATTTAGTAAATGTAACTTTGAAAGCAGAGTTTTATTTGCAAACTTCTGATATACCAAGCCACAACAGGCTGAAGTTACTGATACAATATCTTGGAGTTTCAGGCCTTAGAATCACTGCAGTATTCTTCATAGATAGATAGATAGACACATAGATACATAGATAAACAGTGGACATATATCCTATTTAGTCAATATTGCAAAGAAAAGACAAGTGAATGGATGTGCACTAGGGAAAGCCATTGAATTTAAGCACTTAGAAACTCCATATTGAAGTCATCATAAAATTCGTTGTGTATATGTAACACATTAAACATGTTCATTAAAAGATTGTTTCTCACAGAAATGACTTATCATTACTACATACTTCTTGATCCCACATAATGAAAAAGTAAAATCTTATCTTTTTATGACATCAGAGGGAAATTCTTTTTAAATCATGTAATTTTTATGTTCTTATAAAAAAATGACTAGATAGCAATGAATTTTACTTAACAGCTGCAAGAACAAATTCCATGTTTCATAAGCAATGAAGAAGTACATTTTTCTGCAGAAGTCCAGGGATGCCATCTTCCATCTTCATTGCAGATAAAGAAAAAATACACTTTTGGAAGTTTAAATTTGTGAAAAGTGATAAATGAGTGAACTCTACAGTAAAGTGTAACTATTTTTTTGTTCTTGACTCACAAATGTAAATTCATTTCATAGCATATATTCATTTCCAAGGGCAAAAATGTTTATATACATAAGCAAAAAAAAAATACTTTCTTAGTATTCTGTTTTAGTGAAGTTACTGTAAATTTACTGAGATTCACAATATCTGTGATTCTGTCCCCTGCTAATGCAAACTATCAGTTGCCAAGGGGTTGTGTGTCAGCAGTTTTTCACTGAGGAATAAGTGGCATGTTAAGGAAGCCTTCACATGGTTGACATTCAGAACTTCACTGTGGCTTTCAGTGGAGAAACCTCCAACACGTGTTACTTAGCTATCGCTTATGAAGATTCATTTTTTTTGCAAGAAGCATTAGTATTCATGAAACAAAAAAAAATCAAGGGAAAAGATTAAAAGAATAATTATATAGCTATGTCTGAGTTTCAACTTAGCCCTGTGTTTTATTCTTCATGTTGGGCTAGGCTCAGAAAATAACATCCTTCATGGGCCCTTTTAATGAAAGAACCCAGGACATAGCTCTCTTCTTTTTGTCCCAACAGAGCTCTGACTACATTCTTCCCGACTGAGAGCAGCAGTGTCTGCTCTCCATTCCTTTGCTGAATTCTTCAGCGCAGAAAGGTTTAATCATTTTTTTTCTTGGTAATGTGCCACCTGCTACCTTTCACTCCACTTAGATAGCTATTAGAGGTATGACTTGGGAACACTGAAAACAGTGTTTTCAGGTATCGTTCAAGAGAGCCACTTCAAACATTGAAAATAAAGTGGTGAAACTGGTTGGTAGACTTCAGACACCCAGGAGACAGAGAAGAACTATTTAATGTTCCAGTAATTCCTTTCTTGTTTAATTTAAATACAGAAATATATAAAAATTGAGTGCATTGTCATTCTGTAAAATTAGCAAAGTGAGGCCTGTATTGAACCATTTAAAATTACTTTCTCAAGATGATAGTTATTTTTGCTGTCCAAACTTCGAAGTTACTTTGTTTTACCATCTAGATTCACCCAGGTACTAGATTCATTCAGTTTCACCTGCTTCCTAAACCTCTACTGGTCAGATTCTTTCCAAGTAACTCCATTGCTGTTTGTGCTGTTAGAACTACATTGAGATGGATGCGTAAATGATTCCATGTATATAAACGGTTTGAAACAATTATTGGCATAAAGTTAATGCTATATAGTATTAACCACTCCAACCGTCATGAGACTGTGATATGTAAAAAAGCCAGAACTTTTATTTGCTTTTCTTTTAGTGGCTGGCATCTGTATGTGCTTAATATAGGTTTATTCAGTGATTGAGACTGTCTTCTACTGCAATTTTCCCAATGGTTTATTCTGCTTCTCTCTCTTCTCTTATGCAAATATGCCTACCTTCCATAGCGACCTAAAAATGCAACTGTGATTTTCAAATTATCTTTAAAAAAAAAATCTTTCAAGGCTGCTGTTCGGCATGTAGTGCAGTGGGTTAAGCTACCACCTTGCCTATGCATGCATCCTAATTGATGACTGCTTCAAGTCCTGACTGCTCTATTTCCTATCCAGCTCCCTGGTAATGGCCTGGTGGAGCAGCAAAAGATGACACATGCTTATAAGGGACCCAGATGAAGTTCCTGACTCTTAGCTCCCGGCTCTGGCCGGGCCCAGCTCTGGATAGTGTGCCCATTTGGGAAGTGAACCAGCAGACAGAGGACCTTTCTCTATTTCTCTGTCCCTAGATGAAAGAATTCTGCTTTGCATCTTAGAAAAACAAAACAAAATGAAGTAAAAGCTTTCTTCCCTCTACTCTGTGGTTCAAGTTAATTTTCTAACCACTAATCTGGTGGGATCTTTACTTTCCCTATGTCCAGGGTTTCTTCTTAGGCACAGTATAAAATCAGGATAAAATTCTGACTCACCTGTTTGAGGCACAAAGTCTGCCCTGTGCAGCTGTAGTGCTAACACAGGAGGCCTCTTTGTCCCCCCTTCTATTTCTTGCATGCCTATTTTTACTTTCTTCTAGCATTTTCTCCAGTCCTCTGCATAATATTCAGTCCGGAGATCAAATATCCTCTGTGACGGCTTCCTCCCCTGGTCTTAGGATCAGGCATTCCCGTCTCTGTGTTTCCATAACTGTCTGCATTTGCTACTAGAAGCTGTATTCAAAATATTTACTTGTATAGTAATTATTCATTTCATATAATTTAAATCATTATGCCCGCTTAATGCACATGGGCCCCTTGCAATATGCTTCATAACTGATTTATATATTCGTTAGAGCATAGAAAGTATGCTGTGTACATCTCAATGTTTATCCCACCAGTTGCTCTGAAGGAGGCAGGGTACACACACATACTCACACAGACCTTTCTTATGGGGTCCCAGTAGTTCACAAATTTGTCCTTCTAGCTCACTGGTTTTAGTAAGTTAATAATATCTTCTGAGTATAATACCAAAATTAGTCTCTTAAACAACATTATCTTTTTTTTAAAAAAAAAGGTCTGAGAGTATTTTATGACATTGGTAATAACTTCTACTTGGTAGATTGGTTCAATATTTGATTCTTGTAATAGTTAGATGACTATGTCAGATGCGATTTCATGCCATTCTCATTTGTTCCAATCACCTGCCTGGCCTTTAAGTCATCCAAGCATCATTTAATTATTCTTTTCTACCCCTTATGTTACTGATCTTCACAATGT
The DNA here is from genome assembly GCF_017591425.1 of Ochotona curzoniae. Classification (NCBI taxonomy): domain Eukaryota; kingdom Metazoa; phylum Chordata; class Mammalia; order Lagomorpha; family Ochotonidae; genus Ochotona; species Ochotona curzoniae. The sequence continues at coordinate 49,596,977 of NW_024466502.1, read as the reverse complement.
TTTTCTTCAGTATAATATATCTCTTCCATGGCTTCTGTGAGCACCACCTTAATATCCTGACTCACCCAAATATTTTCCTAATTTTCTGAGTAATCTCCCCTCTTCTGGCTTTCCAACTTCAAAATCCTCCCGAACAAAGTTCTTCACAGAGGAACTCTGCATTTTAACTTGTTAGGTAGAGACCAGATTTGAAGTTTAAAATCCTGGGTCTAACTCAGCATTCCCACTTTTTTTTTTTGCTTATTTTTATTTGGAATGGAACAAGAGAAGAGAGAAGTGTTATGAGAACTATATGACACAAAAGAATGTCAACACCCAATCTAAAGAACTGGTAATGTGTATTATTCCTGGGAATATGTCTTTCCTTGATTCTTTGAAATTATTTTTTATCTGCTTCACTTGCTCAAATCTTCCTTTTTTTTTTTTGTTTTTTGCTTTTTTGTTTATGTAAAAGTCAAGGTAACAGGATTTGGGCATTGGATTCATAATGAAAAAGAGAGAGGGGGAAGAGAGAAGGAATCTTCCATCTACTAGCTCACTTCCCAGATGCCTAGGTCAGGGCTAGGCTAAAGCCAGAAACAGGGGCCAAGAACTGTATCTGGGGCTCCCTCATGGATTAAAGGAACCCAAGCATTCAGTGAATTATCTTCTGTCTCTCAGTTGAATCAGAAATAGAAATGTGAGTTAGTCCCTGTATGTGATTCCTGTATGTGATACGGGCCTTCAGTCTTCCTCCTTCATCTACTGATTGGATTGTGCCATGTATGCATTAACCTGGTTTACATAATTATGGTCTGATATTCTAGGATGCCATCCAATCTCCAATTATTTATCTCCCTCTGTTTATCTATGTTCTCCCTTCAGTAAAGTTTCACCATTACATCAGCAGGCCTATAATTTCTCAAGTCAACACATATAAGCATGTTAGTCCTTCTTTAGAGTTCCATACATCTCTAAATTATTTATATTTTTATGATTTACTTAGTTGAAAAGGAAAGTGACAAATTAAGGGAAAGGAGAGGCTTATTACACCTGCTCATTTACCCCCAAATTCCCATAACCAAGATGGCAAGACTAAGCTAGAGCCAGGAGCCAGGACCTCCACTCCGGTTCCCCTATTGATCATCAGCTGCTGCCTCCACAGCACATGAGGAAGCCGGAGAAGTGCTGAAAAGCCAGGATTCACTCCAGACACTCTGCTATGGGGCGCCAGTGCCCCTGAACCACACCTGCCCCTCTATTTTTAAAGAACCATCCATGCCCCTTCAATTCCATAAAACCTTGTCATTATTTCTCCATCTTCTGCTAGATCCTGATTAGGTGTTTACGCTGCCCAGCAATTGCTTTTCATAACACCCAGTTGTGGTTTGCTTTTTAATAAAAGGTTCTCATTTTTCACAAAATAGTACTGTATAAATGAATAGTCCTTTGAGGCATTTCTACTTCAAGGCTATTTTGTCATAGAAAAAATTCAGAGCATAATACACAAACAATGTTTTTAAATCCTGCTTGGGCCATTTATTGCTTTATTCCTTTGGTAAATCCTTTGATTTTTAATCTGCAGTTTCCCATTGATGAATGAATATACTTTTTCTCATTAAAGTAAAATTGATTTGTCTTACTCCAAATGTAAAAATATAAATTAATAATGCTGTAAACTACAAAGTGCTTTATGAACACAAATTCTTGTTTGAAATAATTTGTGATTAGAATTTCTGAGTTCCAAACTTAGGATGTAAACAACAGGAGAAAATCTTGGCTGTTTTAAAATCATTTAAGGGGATGTTTAGGAAGTATGGCCCTTTTCTCCTTCCTTTTTCTGCTTCCCTGGGATGAATAAATCCCTAAGAAATTTAGAAAAGAGTTATTCCCCATGCATAAGATATCTGTATCGTTCATGTCTCAACTATGACAAAGGTTTTGCCAAAAACAATTTCTTCACTAACAACCTTGACTAGTTTCCTGTGATGTCTCCCCTACTGGTTTGATTGCCATTTTCCATTAAAATGGGTATGGAATCCGTCTGCATCAATCCCACTGCCATGACCTTCAGGATACATCTTTGTGGATCTGGAACACGCACAGAGTTGATCTTTTTGGTCTTTCTTTCCCGTCTCCTTCACGTGAACCTGCCTCTACCTTGTTGACCCAGAAATCATCTTGCTGGGTTTTTTCCTCCCACCACACACAGGTATGCGGGCACACATTCATACTTAGGTGTGTTTGAGTACAAATGAGTGTGCATCCAAAAGTTTATGGAAAATGGCATTAAAAACAGTTTGAATAGAAAGCATTTGAAATCCATGTACAAGAGAATTTCTTCAGAAAGTTCATGAAAAATATTCATGATAAAATAAACCACGTGTGGATTTTCAATATTTTTGCTCCAAAATAAGCTTGGTTCTTAATTCTATTTCCCAAAAACTTTTTGAAATATTCCTGTACATAAACACAAGTTTGAGTCAGATACCCTTTTCATTTTTTCCCAATATGACACGTCTAGGTAAAGGAAACACCCAGAACAACTTCTTTGGAACCAGATAGATATGATTTGAATCGCTACAGAGTATGAACCTTTTACCAACTGCTGCCTGAAATGAAAGAGCTATCAAGTGACACTCATCTCTGTTACTAGCTATTACTGGAAACAATGAAGTCAGGATTGATACCTATTGTCAAGGGGACTAAGATGAATTGTTAAAGAGGGGTACCACAGTGGGCTAGATAGTAATTCTCATTTCTGGGATTTAACTTTCACTTGAGAAAAATTACTTTTAAGGTAAAAATGGTTAAGGCCCCATCTTGATGCAAACTGATGTTTTCATGAAAAACCTTGTCATCATATTACCTAAAAACTGAAACAGTTTTCTTTGATGATATTTAAATTTTCTTTTTATGCCGGTGTACAAGTTCATTTTAAGGCAATTTTAGCACATCTAAAACTAAAGATTGACTGACCGTGCAGAATTAAAATTAGCACTTTGTTGTATCTTCTGTATTATGCATTTTATATACAAAACCAATCACCCACTCAAACAGCAACAACAACAAAAATCTTCAGGCATAACATAATGTATAGTAGTCTGAAGCCTATATTTCACCATTCATAGAAGGTTTTCAACCACGAATTTAGGTCCACTGTTGTTTGTAATGATTTCTTTTGTGTTCTGTAATGATTATAAGTAATTGCATATGTTTTAAGAAGTCTATATTTTTAAGAAACAGGTGATTAAATTACTTTAGTCCAGGTAGCATTACTAATTATGGCATTCTTAATCATAATACTTGGAGTATGTTAACAGGAGGAATGAAGCTGCATTCTTATAGCTTTTAAGAGTTAAGGATGCCAAGACTCCCCTTACCATTCCTTCTCCCTTTTATTAATAATGGAAAGAAACTATGGTTTATAATAATCTTATGAACTTGGAATTCCTGGCATGCTTATTCAACACATCTATTAGCTCAGAAGTCATTTTATATCCTTCAGTGATAAGCTATATATAAACATTTCTTTAGTATTTGCTAATAGCTCTTCTCCTACCAGTTTTTTTTCTCTTTCAGAGTGAAAATTATAGTAAAGTTTTAGACATAATTTCACAGTATTTATTAAATAATTATCTGTTAATTGCATGTCCCAAATTTTGAATGTAGACAGAATGTGCAAGATTTATGGTGGCAAGTTGGTTGTAGGCCAGTAAATGGGTTGAAGACTTCCCGTGTGTTCAGCACTTCATGCAAGCCATACAAGCATTGTCAGTGGTTTCTACTGTCCACATATTACTCAGATAGAAATTGGTACTCATAAAAATCAAATAAATTGCTCAGAACAATTGTATTTATTTTGTATAGTTGCAGCAATAAATTATCACAAACGTGGCTTACAACAAAGCATATTTATGTTTCAGCTTGAGTGTCACAATTGCAAATTAGGAGTGGAAATTTTATATACTGGTTAGAACATTGCTTGGGTGCATATTGAACTGCTTTGGTTCAAGTTTTTGATCCTTACTCCATACCTAGTTTTAGTTTTCTGTTAATGTGCACCCTGGTGTTGACTCAAATATTTGAGCCATTCTCACAGATGTGAATGAACTGATGGAGTTCCAGATGCCTGGCTTCAGCGTGGCCCCTCTCTTGCTGCTATAGGCGTTTGGGAAGCAAACCAGTGGCAATAAGAGCTCTCTTCCACTGCTTGTGTATGTCTGTGTCTCTGTCTTTCAAATAAATAAAAATGAATAAGCACGTCTGAATATTTAGGAAAGACAGATACATGATTCTAACCAAGCTATAGCGAAGATGTAAGCAGAACCACCGTTATCGAGAGCCTTAACAAGAATCTATCTGAAGTTTTAAATTTATCTGTCTTCATTCATAAATACTATTTTTGTGTATTTATGAAGTACTAAGTGGTGTTTTATTCTTCCTATCCATTAAAGAAAGAATTCTATCAAGCTAATTAATGTATATATCACCTCAGGAAGTTATCATTGTGAAGAATATCGAGAATTTGTTTCAGGACAAGTATTTGGTCTTGGTAGCCATCAGTTAACTTCCCATACACAAGGCCTGAGTTCGAATCCTGGCCATGCACTCAATTCCAACTTCTTGCTAACATAGACACAATGAAACAGCAATTGTCGGCTTAATTGGTGCAACTTCCTAACCTCTAGTTTTTATGAATAAAATGTAATTCCTATCAAAACTCTACTGTCACTATTCACAGAAATAGAAAAAAAAACACAGAAGACATCCATTCGTCAAAATAATCTTGAAGAATAACAACAAAACAGGAGGCATGACAATTCCTGATTTCAAAATTATTGTGGATATTGTGCTTCAAATTGTTAGGTTGCCACTTGGTCGGCTTCATCCCATGTTAAAGTGCTAGCTCAAGTCCTGACCGCTCCAGTTCTGATCTATCTTCTTGTTTATGCATCCTGGGACGCATCAAGCATGGAATTCTGGGTTCCTAGTTTCAATCTGAACCTGCCCTGACTACTGCAGGCATTTGAGGAGTGACATCTATCAGTGAAAATTTTCATTGACTTTTCTTTCTCTCTTTCTCAGATGAAAAACTCAAATACATAAAATTTTAAGCTACGTATAATATTTATAGAATCACTCCAAACAAAAAACAGCCTAATACTAACATCGGGCAAAAAAACAGACACATTGGTTTTGGTCTCAGCTCTAGTCAGTTGTTGGAGCTAGGCCCAGTCAGGCATGGCTCAGCTCATGTGGTTGCCAGTGGGTCTTGCCACTTGGCCCAGCATGGTCTATCCTCATACTCAGCCCACATGCACGACAGTGGGTGCAGAAGCCCAACATTCCCCCAGCCCTAACCTGGCCTGCCACCATGCTTGGTTCTTATGCTCCCCAACAGGAGCTACAGCTTAGCAGGGGAGTTCTCCAAGTCCCCCATCCTGTCTGCTAATGGATGCAATAGCCTGGTTTGGCCTAGTCTGCCCAGAGTCTTGGCCCTTGCATTTTCCTGCAGGTGCTGCAGCCAGCCCCGCCTGTCTTCCTCCCAACCCTAACTCCCATGAATGTCAGGTGGGTTCCTATCAGTTGAGTTCTGTGCTTGGCCAGTCACCACCCCCAGCTCTCCAGATAACTGGGTACTACAATGCCACAGAGGTCAGTCCACAAGTCCCCTACAGAATCTTTCACCTAATCTAGTCCTTTAACCCTCCAGTGGGTACCACAGCCCAGGATAATATGGCCCAACCCTGCCCAGATACTAACAGGTGGACAGTACAGCCTAGCCCAGCCAGGCATGCCTCTCAGCCCCAAGTTTTACATGTGCCAGCAGGCCACAGGTAATGCTACGCAGTTGCCTACCACTGGGGCTAATACTCAAATTATGAAAGGAATACAAACAACTAGATAACAAAGATCTATTGTTTCATTGATCCAGTCAGCGAAAGTTCTTAGACTTTTCCTATATTCCTTAGCCTATGGTCCTTTTCTCCATCTTCAAAGAGAGTGGAAGTGATGCAACACCTTTAGATATTTCTGTAATGCTAAAACTCTGCCTCCCTATTTCATTTAAAAGGACTCGTGATTATGTTTGGCTCATCAGATAATTCAGGATACTCTCCCAACTACACAGTGAACTAATTAGTATTCTTCCATCTTCAGATTTAATTTCTTTTTGTCATATAAACAAACTTATTCACACCTGGTAAAGCTTAAGATATAGACATCATTGGGGAACCATCACACTGTCTACTGAAGTCATCTACACATAGGAAATGACCCATGTGTTATATTGAATCTAAGTCCATCAATCTATTGATGGAAATTAAGGGGGCACAAGACAAATCTCTTATGCAAAAAAATATCTAACCCCGCAGTCTGTGATGATGCCTGGAATTGCATCATCACAAGTAGGGTTTTTTTGACGTTTATAAGCAACTATATCTAAGTATCCACAACCAAAATTCTGCTGTTACAGGTTTTGGGAAGATTTATCAGGAGCTTACTAAGTACCCAAGAAACATTTCCAGAAGAGAAATTGAGGGGGAGTGAAGTGGAAAAAATAAGAATTGCATAGAACATCATTTGGCCCAAGGCTAAACTTCTTTCTTTCCCCTTTACTTTGGCTTATAAGCACACATAAATCACACTGCAATCACTCCCCTATGTATTCATACTGATCTGTTCATCCTTACTGCTGTCTTATTGATAGTTAAAACCTTAAAGAAAATTGAATGGTATTCTATTAATTAGAATGGAGGTGGAAGCTTGTTTGTAATGATTGACACCTGGTATAGTCAAATGAGTTGGACAAATTTTCAAAGATTTCTTAGCCACATTGCTTAAAGCAATCAAGCTTATGCATGACCTGGCATATTCTAATTGTGTCAGTCCCTTTGGGTAAATTCTGACATATAAATGCTTGGGTTTACAAATTCAGATCCGAGTGATAGAAATGAGTTGAAGAAAAGTGGTCTGACTCATACCCTTTTAGTAAGATGTCAGGCAGGACTTCTGAGAACCTGAGTGGGAGCAGGGAAACAGGCAGGTTTCTGGCCCCCAGCCAAAAGGACAGAGACTGAAGTCTTCAAGCTGGCTGAACTATCACTTGAAAATGCCAAAACGTGTTCGAGAAATACTTTATGAAACCAAGTGGCAGCAGTCAGAGTAAAGCAGTGATCTTCCAACAGGAAGGGACAATACTGAGAGTAAACACAAGTCTTCTTGACCTCAGTGGGATGAAGAGGGAAGTGTGACATTGACCAGAGGGTGATGGAGGAGTCCTGTTTCTGAGATATGTTCCGTTCTCCTCGATGCGGAGTCTGTACTATCCAGGATTTTCTCAAAAGTGGAAGTAGGTAGAGATATCTCTGATGGAAAGAAGTGCTATAAAAATTAAAGTAACTGTGTTCGGCAGAGCCAGAAGAGGTTGGGAATCTTTTTTACTGGCAATGACACTGACTCTCAGTTTAGACGTCACTTGAACTTGGGGAGATTGAGATAAAGTGATAAGATACCAGAGAAAGTGGTAGTCAGCAGATGTGAAGAGAGAGTTGGAAACAGAGAGTATTTGCCTACTAAAGTCGCACGCTGGGGTTGGATGAGGAAACCGAAAGAGCCGTCGGAGGGAGTTCAACATCAACACGAGTGCGTGTAGTCAGTAGGTACATTTGATGTGCAGTGATAAACTGACCCTTAATACAAAACAGTTGCATAACCTACACTTGACCAAAGCTGTACGTATAAGACAGGCTACCTGCTGATACTGACCGGAAAAAAAAAAGTTTAATAAGAGGTTAGTGAGAAAGAGAGGTTAACTAGAGCATGCATACTCAAATGAGCTAATTGTGAAACTATGGGCAAAAACTGTTAGCTGTTTTTTGTTTTAAGATTTATTTTTTATTGAGAAGGCAGATATACAGAAAGCAGATACAGAAAGGTTCACTCCCCTTTCTCTCTGTATCTCCATCTGTTGATTCACTGCCCAAGCAGCCACAGAGGCCAGAGCTGAGCTGATCAGAAATCAGGAGTCCGGAGCCTCCTCTGGGTCTCCCACACAGGTGCATGCTCCCAAAGTTTGGGTTGTCTTCAACTGCTTTCCCAGGCCACAAGCGGGGAACTGGAAGAGAAGTGGACCAGATGAAATACAAATCGGTGCCTGCATGGGATCCCAGCACATGCAAGACGAGGGCTTTAGTCACTAGGCTACTGTGCTGGGTCCAGTTGTTTTAACGTTCTTCTTTATCAGGCTAGATTAACCCTTGGCAAATATTTTAACGCTGATGAATACAATCATATTGATCGAATTTGTCAAATTTTACAGCAGTAACAGTAAACAACATAGTATTTCTCCCTGTGTTCTAGTAAATTAAATGTAGTCTCATTATCTCTTAATTGCTAAATTTCTAAATTATGAAATTAAGGGTATTTGCATTTCTTCATCTGCACTACCTACCCATAGAAAGGAAGTTTCCTTATTTAAGCTAGCAACTAAGCTTTTGAGGAACTAGAGCGTAGAGAGCAGGAACTTTTAGTTGAGAAATATGAAGAAAAAAATTTGAGGATATTTTCTGTGTGTGTTGTGTAATTATCCATTCATTGTCTTTTAAAGTGAACCCAATAATTGCCAATATTTATAGAGCTCTTTCTGTATTTTATCCTTCAACAAAGTTCCATGAGAGAATTAATCCATTGCATGAAATAAACGTACTCCCTGAATGTGTATCTGAAATGGCACTAACACATGCTACTCCTGAAAATAATAGTGAAATCATTTCTTATATGGTTGGAACCTAGATTTTGCTTCAAGTGCTCTGTGGGTTGTAGATTATTTAACTCACACAAATGTCACAGTAGGTATCATCACTCACTTGTGCAGCTCAGATTCTTTCTGTTTAATCCAAATTTTGTTCAAATAAAACATAAACTCATTTGTGACCAGAGAAAGCTGACTTCTAGAGTCGCTAGGACCCAGATGATGAGAACTTGGGTTCTTTCTGCTTTTTGCTTTGGTTCAGCTCACCTGTTTTCATTGCCCTTGTCTTTGTGTCAGTACAGTAACAAGGTGGTTTCAGCACTCCAGCCACATACAAACAAAAGTTAAGTCCAATGACACAAACCTTTGTTGCATAGCTCTCACAGAAAAATCTGAGATTTAAGATGATGCTATGCCCATCCATGAGTAGAAGATTCTTCAATGGACATATTTGGGTTATAGGCTCCATATCTTGAGCCCAGAATAGTGCTAAGGGAAAAGAAAATATGTTCTGGAGTGGAAATTATTATATATGAATGTGATTTGTTTTGAAATGTGCTTGATGGAAGGATGGGATGAATTGATAGCTAAGACTCTAGGAATTATATATACGCATGAGGCGATCTTATATAAGCTATAGGCAGTAACCTGTAATACAAAGAGGAGTGCATATGTATAGATTTGTTTGTCATTCATTTATTGATTAGTGATTCATTATCTGTCAGTTTTTTATTAAACACAATATGATGTCTGGGACTTACAGCCTTGAAGAAAACATATACATGAGGAAAAAATAGTAGACAAATAAACTTTCCTTTTAATAGTTATAAAACTTGATGGATATTTTAAAACACAGAGCAAATGAGTGGGAAAAGATGATTCACTACAGAAAGAATTTAACTTTATCAAAGCCTGACCAACTTGTGTCCAAGCTGAGCCCTGTTGAATGAGCTCGGAGAAAACAAGCCACTCCGAGAGCAGTGCAAAAGTCTCAGGTAGAACAGAACAATCAGGAAGAGCAGTGTAGCTGCAGCAAAACAACAAAGAGGGAAAGTGGAGGAATGGAGCAGAGACCCAGTGACTCAAAACGCTTGGAATTGCCAAGGTTGATGGGTTCCTGGAAATCCCATGGAATAGCAGGGAAGGTCTTCAAGCAAGGGAAGAAAGTAATCTGTGGAGAAATGAATCTGAAAATTCAGGCTCGAGTAACTAAATCATTACAAGGTTTCTTGCTGCCACAGGGTGTGTGGTTGGGTATTAGCTCTGTGAGGATCCAAGTGCCTATGAACGAAATGATAAGCATGTCATTTTCTATAGGGGTAAGCTCCAAAGAGTCTGGATCTTTTCTAAAATGTCAGTTTTAGTGTGTTCAGAAATGATGAGGCTGCCAACTGTCAATGAAAAGAGGTTTGTTATGTCCTCAAGAGGAGAGGGCCAGCAATACAGAGTTCCATAGGGAGCTACTAGTATAAGTTTGCAAGCAGAGAGAGCAAGAGGAAAGCATGGACAGGCGGGGTCATTGTTGTTTCTGTGGGAAAGCTAAGGCAGGGTAACCAGGTTCAGGGTGAGTGAGTTTGAGAAATTGCCAGCAGGTTCTGGGATCAAAAGCTTCCTGTAGTTGACAGGTATCTGACCCTGAGCTAATGAGGACAGAAGATTATGAGGCCTCCTGGAAAAGTAGAGCCGGACAGAGTAGACAATTGGGAATATGTGGTATGAATTCCGGGGTTTGCTGATAAGCATCATACTCCCAAAAACTATGTTCCATCTCTAGAAATATCGGTTTATACTGAGTCAGCAAGACTCCAGATACAAGAGCATCAAAAATCCAAAAAGTAGGGGCAGGCATGTTGTTCAGGTTAAGCCACTGCATCCCCTTATGGAGTGTTTGGGTTCAAATTCTCACTCCACTTCCAATCCAGTATCCTGCTAAGTAACACACATTCTCAGAGACAGCAGATGATGGCAAAAGGACTTCAGTCTCTGCCATCCATGTGGGAGTCTTGGATTGTGTTCCTGAGTCTTGGTTTAGGCATGGTTTGGACTTTGCTCTTGTAGGCATTGGGAGAATAAGCTAACAAATGAAATATATTCTCTTTCTGTCTCTCTTTTTCTCTCCCTTTTCCCTCCCTTTCTTCTTTCTTTCTGCTTGTCTCCATCCTGTTCTTCCCGCCCCCCCCTTCTCTATCCTACTTCTCTTTCAAACAAATAAAGCAACGCAGAAAGAATATGGGAAATAATAGATAGGCACATTTCATACAGGGTCAGATTATGAATTTGCACACATTCTTTACTCAGTTTATAGCATGGGGAAGGGGAGGGGAGGCTGTAGGGGAATGAAAAGGCAGAGAAGGAATCACTGCCCCAGGGAGCCTTGAGCAGCTGACAAGTGCATCCACAAGATTTGGGAAATATTCTTTCTTCATGTTGTGTTTTGTTTCCTCTTCTACTGAAAATTGTGGCCAGAGAGAACTTACTGACGAAATAGTGGTTACTCTTCTCTCACACCCTCCCCAGTGCCCAAATTTTTCCGTGATGTTTTAGCCTAGGCATATTATTGTAGAAGGAAGAAATAAAAATATTTACCTATTATGCATATAATGAAATTATACTGTTGGTGAACCTTAATTTGGAATCTGATAGATGTTTCTAAAAGAGTTAAGTGGTGGTTCGGTTAATCAGTAAAACGTCTGCCAAGTTGCTAGGTATTTTAATTAAGACGGTTGAAATGAAAGGTGGTGATTGTTGGGCCTGACAGAGTCAGATTCCTTCTTGACTTTAATTAAGGTGCAAAGAAAGTATTGTTTTAATTCCCCCAAAGCTTGTTGCACATGGTTGTTATGTCTTTGATGCAACTGCAGCTGTACCAAACCAAAAATTTTCATCTATTTCAACAAAATACCTCTAAATCATAGGTGTTAGATTTTAGATATGAGTCTGGGATATGGAAATCTTGTCATCTGTGTAACTTTAAAGAAGTATTTTGGGTATGATTTGATTTTTTATTTGCCTAGAATGCCATAAAATGCAAGTGAACTATTCTTCCAATGTCTTTGAGATGTTTGTTTTATAGCTAAATTATTATAAGATGTATGAGGGGGTTATTTTTTCTCACCATTTTATCTGGCATCTGGCACAAGGCTTGAGGAAAGTAAGCTCTCCATACACATGTAAAGAACAGATAAATGAATGTAAAATAAATAAATCGGATCAGTGGTTGCCATCTTCTCATGCTTTGTATAATGTGTTACTTTACAACAGCTTGCTTTCTCATTTGCTTTGGCAACAATCAATCATACTTTCATTGTGTTCTTTTAGTGACAGCAAAAGTGGTGGGAACAAGACCCAACTGTAGTATTAATTACGTTCTTTGTTGATTATAATTACAAGTTAATCCAAGCATGGCTAAGATGTCAGCTAGTTTTACAACCGTAGCGTCATCCGGACTTTCTTTTCAGTATATTTAAACTCAAAAAACATATTGGATATAGGCTGACCCATTTCTGGGTTGATGAAAATGGGGCAAAGAGCATTTGGGAATGTAATTCTATGCATGCTGTTAGCTACTAGTACGTTCACAGCACCAGTTCTTGAATGAGCCACTTGCTGGTGAGTACCCCCTGCTATAAACAATGAAGAGAGCTGTATCCATTTTTCCTTTGCCTGGTATTTTTCCAAAATTTTTATAAATATCAGATCACCTTTTATTAACAACTGGATTACCATTGTTTTTCACAAATCAGGAGTGACACTACGCGAGTAAGCATAGGAGTTTGCTTCCAAAAGTAAAACACCTCCCCCCCAAAATATAATTGAAGTGTTGAGTTTATTTGGATGCCAAAAGTTGAAATCTATGTGTAGGTTTTTCGTGATGTGCATTTTCTATATATTGAGGGACAGATCACACCCAAATGTATGATTTTTCTTCATTTAAGTTTCTACAGATTTTTTTTGATGGTAAGTGTGAGATTTGCTTTGATTTGAGTGTGCTTTGTGGTAAGTGTGAGATTTGGTGTAGTTCATTCAGTTCACAACAAACATAACAGAAAACTAAGGTTTTGTTTAAGAAGAAATAACCAAAAGGTCACCATTCTCCATTATTTCCTTAAGTATGAGGGTACTTCAAAATTTCATAAAAATTTTGAATTAAAAGATGTCATTTTCATATAAAAATCAATTGAAATTGTTGTAGCTTTAATAATGCACATTTTCCGTGAACTGCTTGAAGCCTTACCCCAGATAATTGACAAGTACCAGGCTTATGAACTATACTGTAAGAAAAGGGTTCTGTGTATCCTTCTCCTGAATCCACAGGAGTGAGTGTCTTAAAAACAAGAAGGCTCTAATCCTGTACTGCCCATTTTTTATTTGATCAGACAGATTTTTTTTCAAGCACTACCAGATAGTGTACACAGAGTGTAAGTCTCTAAAAACCTGGAATTTATTTGTCAGTGATACAATACAAAGGACACAACACAGGCAAAACACATACTGAGGCTTATCAATTCAGTGTACTTGATTAAACTGTAGTAAATTGTTCAAAAATAATTATAGAATGTAAGCAGCTGCCCTATGTAATGAATTGACATTGCCAAAAAATTCATGCCTTCATATGGGATTCTGTTGAAATTATAATGAGATATCATTATGCTGGCTAAGTGAATTTTAGCCATATTTGTTCTAAACAAAATAGACAACTGACTGATTAAAATATAATCTATGAAATGGATAATGAGGAATAATTTTTGTTGTTGTTTTTCATTCAACTGTTTATAACCATTGCCTATATTTCCATTAAACTAGGATCTTTTGCCTTTTACTTGTCAAACTTATTGTCTGGTGAAGTAATAAGTTACTTTACTCTAGTGTAAATTTAAAATATGCTAGTTCAAAAGCTAAGTAAGAAATGTAAGTAGAAAGGAAGAGACGTAGGCAGGAAGGGTGAGGGAGAGAGAGAAGAAGGAAGGAAGAGACAACAAAGAAGAAAAGGGGAGAAAGAAGGGGATACCGTGTTTTTAGATTCAGACTTATAGACTATGTTCAATCAGTTAAAATCTGCTTTAAATTCTCAAAATAAGAAATAATAAAAATAATGAGGTAGTTGTCAAAGTACTTACAGAGAATGAACTTGTGGTTAAAAATATAGAAACAATATTATAACACTGCATTTATCTAGTAGTAAATAAAGATTCCATTGTCACTCCATCTCATGATAGCCTAGAGATTAGTTGAAATGTAAAAAGCACTTCACTGTAACTGGAATTTTCTTTTGAAGTGCCTCACTATGCTTATGGTACATGTAATTCCAACAAGGTGGAGTGGGAGGATTTGTTATACATTGAATTTCTCTATAAATGATGCTTCTTCTCACATATAAAGTGCTTCTGTCAACTATCACTCAGTGATAAACACAAATGGAATCCAAGCACTTGATGTAAGGAATATGCACAGGGAACACGAACATGGCACCCTGGGCAGCTCCTGAAGGAACAAAATGCTTGATGAAAGGGTCTTTATGAGAGTGTTCTGTTACATTACTGTGAATCCATATCCCCTTCTGGAAGAAAGGAATGCTGATGACTGGACAATCTCATTAAAACTTGGCACTTTCTTGGAAAGAGTTGCAAGAAGAAAGTAAAAGAATTACATTTGACCTCCTCCTTGGGCAGCTCACTTACTCTCCTCCTTCCCCCAAACCTATTATTTACACCTAGGTATTTGGAAATGTGTTCATAACTTTATACTTGTGAGACTAAAATGCTTTTTATTGAACTATGATTTGTCATGTAGACAAGGTTCATTGCCTTCTTATCATAGGTGCAGATAGGATGAGGCAGCCAGAATTGCTGTTGTTTGTGTATTGAGGAAAATTTAGAGCTAACATTTCATCTCCCAGCATTTGAAGTATGGAAAACTTACTCTCAGAGACACCAAATAGCTTTCAAAAGATTTGCATGCAACTCAGTTTTCTATAATTTTTTTATCACTATAGTTTTTCACCTATGTATTTACTGAGAAAAGTTCATTCCCCTGTGGATATTATCAAAATTAAATGGGTAAGTTTGTTTAGTGGATTTAAATCAAAAGCAAAGTTTGATGCACAGTAATCTAGGTCTCTCTTTTTCTTTTCAGAATGCTGCTTAACTTAAAATTTTATATATAAAAATTGTTCCATAAGGATTACAAAAATATACTGAAGACTTTGAAGGCTTTTGGTTGATTTCTAGGAAATTTAGAGAAATAAGGAATATTTAATTACCTGACTTTACTTAGTAGCTATTTATTAATTTAAAAAATCACAATGGTTAGAACATTTAAAATACCAACTATAAATTATTCACAGATAAATTTGGGTTTTAACACAGTATATAAATGTAACTGGGGATTTCCTAATAGACAAGTCAGCTGTTCATTGGCTTGGCAAATAGGTCTTATAGTTTACTATCTCGAAGAGTCAGGTTGACAATATAACTTATTTTTAAGCCAGGATACGTTTGAGAGAGGAAGAGGGTTACTGGGTTACTAGCCACACTGGCTGTGAAGCCAACCTGTACTGACTAGGGAAGTCCTGGACAAGTCAGGAAAAATGACTGCTTTATGGGTTTTCATAAGAGTAATTGTGGACTCTTCTCAAAATCCGTCCATATCCACATCTTATCAACCTTTATTGTGTTCAAATACTCCTTTAAGCAGTGAGAAAGAACTGTGCAATGGACACAGAAGGCTGCCTGCCTGGGGTGTATCTGCATCATCAGCTTAAAAATAAACATCTGTCCAAAAGAGTGATTTACGAAGAAATGTCCTCAGTTAGCCAGCTAAGCAGCTCCTGCTCAGGCCCATAAAAACTACAAATAATAAAAAATTACAGATCTAGATAATCTTTAGAGTATACTAAAAATGAATTAAATAATTACACTGGAAAAAAATTCACTGGTAGAAGTATTTTATATCTGGCCTCAATCAGGTGATTTTGAATTTTCATCTTTCAGATATGTAACAAAGAGTTCTGAAATACTGGAATATTTCATATCACCAGTTATTTACTTCATGTGCAAACTGGAGAATGTAAAAGTATGCATTTTCTCTTTACATTTTTAAAAATATTTTATTTATTTTGGTTGGAAAGACAGATTTGCAAAAAGAAGGATACACAAAGATTTTCTTTTCTTTTTTTTTATTACATTGTATTATGTGACACAGTTGTAGGTACTGGGATTCCCCCCACCCCTCCCTACCCCTCCCCCCATGGTGGATTCCTCCACCTTGCTGCATTGCCACAGTTCAAGTTCAGTTGGGGTTCTTTCATTGCAAGCTTATATCAAGCATAGGGTCCAGCATCTTATTGTCCAGATAAGTTCAATGGCTTCTTGTGGAGACCACCTCTGGTCTGAAGGTAGAGCCGGCAGAGTGTCATCCCGACCAAACACCCCAACATAGCATCAGCAACAATCCACAACATTATGGAATTAGTGGACATATTATTGCGTAACACATATGTTAAAATAAAGTAAAATAAAATTTTAAAACATTACATTTTACAGGTACTATTTTTCATATTGACATCATTTCATCTTAAATTCTTAAATTAAGGCAAACATGTGATATCTAACCTTTTGGGATTGGCTCATTTCTCTTAGCATTATGGCTTCCAGCTAGGCCCATTTGGCCACAAAGAGCTGCATTTTGTTTTTTTAATAGCTGAGTAGTATTCCATGGAGCAGATGAACCATAGCTTTCTTATCCTGTCTTCTGTTGATGGGCATTTCAGTTGCTTCCAAGTTTTTGCAATTATTGATTTTCCATCTGCTGGTTAATTCCCCAATTGGCTGGAATGGCTGGAGCTGAGCCAATCCAAAGCCAGGTGTCAGGAGCCAGGAGCTTCTTCCAGGTCTCCCATACAGGTGCAAGGTCCCAAGGCTTTAGATCATCCTCTACTGCTTTCCCAGGCCATAAACAGGGAGCTGAATCAGAAATGGAGCAGCCTGGACATAAACTGGAATGCCAGTGCTGGCATGCAGAGTATAAGTCAGTTGAGCCATCACACTCACCCTTTCTCTTTACAGTTTGAAGAATGTAATAGGAAAGGTACATGATCTATGCTTTATGAAAAATCTTCTTAAATAATCTGTTGAAGATGAAATGCTAAGGATCATTCAAATTTAAATATTAAAAATGTACTTGTTTTATTTGAAAGACAGAAACACCACCCATCTGCTGGTCACTTCCCAAGTGCCCACAGTGGTCCCCAACTGAGGCCAAAGATAGAAACTATAATTCAATCCAGGATTTCCATATGGATGCCAGGGACTCAAGCATGTGATCATCACTGCTGTCTTCCAGGATGTGCCCAAGGTGATAAAGGGTTCTCTACGCTTGACAGTAGGATTCAGAGGAGCCCACTGCCTTCTCCTCATCTTGGGAAGGGTAGAGAAGGTGGAGAACAAGTTTTGTTTGGGAGACATTTGGGGCAGGGCATGTTCTGATAACAGAAAGATTCCACAAAGATCAAAATGGAGAGGATCACAGAAAAGCAAACGTTAGTGAGAATAAGCAATCGCTTGCATTATAAACTACTTCAAAATAGTTGTATCTTCCATATCCTTATGGTGGTTTCCAGCAAATAATCACATAAAGCCAATCAGTCCTAAAGAGGTATGACTTGTGAGAAACAATCAGAAAAAAAAAGTATGTGCATCCCCATCTCAATTTTTTTCAATAGTTACATATCATATTAAGGTTTATGTGTCCGCACATCTTTACAAAAAAAAATGGTCAAAGGCATCATCGGAAAAAAAAAATGGGAGGCTCTGCTGAGTCTTTGGGAAGCTATTTCTTTCCTTTCAGCTAAACACATACACACACACCATTTCTTCACACTGTAGACTTTCATGACTAGCTCGTTGCTTGTTTTCATGATGCCACTGTATTTCTTTCACATTTTGCACACAGAATTTTTTCACTACTACAAAATTCTTAAAATACTTATTTTTTCGGTTAATCTATTGATATACACCATGATTTAAATTGAGAAAATTCAAAGTATTCATTTCTTGTTCACAAATATAAAAATGAAGGACTCATAGCATACAAAATAGCGTTTTCATTAACAGTAAGTACCTAAGAAGTATTCTTAGCAGAGTGACAATGTTGTACATTTTTAGAAATAGCTAAAATGCTTAGCTTAATGGAAGATAGCTGGGTTCTCATGTTTGATTCTGCATTAATCTGTATAGCTGTGTCAGGTCAGCTGATAAATATTAACAAAATCTTATCTCACTGTGCTCTTCTGTTGGTGAGGAATTCTATCTCCCTAATACATTTAGATGTAGGTTCACTCTTGATGTTAAATTATTCCAATTTACAACAATCCTCACATTCCAAATGATAAATGCTTCCCTTTGCTGAGAAATTAGGAGGTTTGATTTTAAAAAGTAGAGACCCGTGGGCAACATATACATCTCATAATGTCTGTGTTTACAAGTGAAGTTCATTTAAAAAAAGAAATTATCTCTTCTCTTTGATGCTTCTCTCTGATTACATCTTTCAGTTTTCGTTTTTAGAAAAAAAAAATCATTTATCAAAATAGTAATTACTGGTCATCATCACAGAAGGAGACTGTAGCAAGAGCTTTTCTAAAAGCGCTTGCTCAGGAACTACTTAGGAAACTTAAATCATTGTGGCCAGGAAAAAAAAAAAAAAAGCTTAACGTACAATAATAGAGACTCTCCAAGTGTTTTGGTTAATCAGAGGTTGAAGTGGCTTGTTTGGTAGGCACACAAGCCAAGAATCTGTTCTCCAAAACCTTGCTCCGAGCCAGTGAGCATGTGAGGAGCCCTGAGAGCTCCCAGGATTAGATAACAATGACTGCTTCCCCCAGTTTCCTATCTGAGGAGTCATCTCCAGCTCTATTTTCTGTAATTAGGGTAGGGTTCATTCTTATGACCCCTGGCAGTCATTAAAGATGCTATTCTTGTGAAAGCTGGTGTACCCACTTCTTCAGGAAACAGCTGAAGAGTAATCAGTGGCACAAAGTGGGACAGTATCCTCTGATGGGAGGCAGGTGCAGAGCAGGGCTCCCTTTGGGATGTTAAAAACGCTTCAAAGTACCCTAATCTCCCCCAGGCGCAGTTGCTCAGTACCAGGCCAGATTGCTCTGTTTACTCAGTCAAGCTTTTCTCTGCCTCAGAGGCTCACTTAATGATACAAGCTATCTCAAGCCTTGAGGGATAATTTTTAACTAGAAAGTAAGCTATTTATAAGAATGATTTTTAGAAAGTGATTCTGACTGGTATTCGTTTTCCAGCCTTAAGGAACTACAGAATTATTTCAAGAGTGTAAAAGCAGAGAATTGGAAATTGGAGTTGAGAGACCATTCTAGCAAGGAACTTGTTTAGAAGTGTCATGATTTTATGAACCAAGATTTCATCAAAACTTCTCTTTAACTGGAGAATGGGCATTGTTGATGAAAAGCTAGAGAAAAAGTACTTCCATTTTGTGAATGCAAAATTTTATCTTACATCAACATTTGAAAACGTATTGATGGTATACAATGATATGTTTCTACTTTTTGTATGCACTTTCTAAATGTTTGTTTAGGATGATATATGTTCTATCTATTCTTTGTCAGGTAAAAGAAATGACATTATATAGTCAGGCTGTTGCACTTGAGGCATATTAAAGAAACATATCAGCAAGTTCATGGCTAAACCTCATGTATTAGGCAGACAAAGCAAAGAATTCAAAGATACCTTAATTAAATAAACTAAAGAAATTTGAAAACATCATACTGGTGTTCTGCCTTTGATAGAAATTTCATTAAACAGTAGCTAATGTTCACTTTCAGTAAATGATGCATGGATATGGAATTCATATAGGAACTGCGTACTCTTAATTCTACTTCCTTAATTCTTTTTTACTTGTTTTCTCCTATACAGCTGTCTTTTTAGTGGTTTCTTCACTTAATACTTCCTCTTATCCAAATGTTCTTGCTCTCTTTCCATATTTCAAAAAAAAAATATTCTTAGTTTATTAGGATTGAACTTCAGTGTGGTTTTCTCTTGGAAACCAACACTGACAATGAAACCAATTCCCTGTGCTGTTGCTCTTCTGTCCACCAGAAAGTTTGTGTGTGTGTGTGTGTGTGTGTGTGTGTGTGCAGAATACCAACTATTTCAATAGTTGGTTCTTCTGTATTAATGGGGAGAATTGTATCCCCTTCATTTTTTTTTGTTTGTTTCCACGTTATTATTATTGCTTTTTTTTTTTTCTGTATCTGGGACAAAGGGAAAGAAAAAGGGAGAAGCCACACCCATTATCGAGCGAAGCAGAAGATGGTTGGGGGTCCCAAGATGTGAAACACCAGGTAAAAAGCCACAGAAATACCAGTTCTCTAGCCCTAAGCAAGGTAACTGATTTCTGTAAAGCACGAATGTTTTATTTGAAAACTGATGAGGACTAGTGATATCAAAATGTGGCACACATGACAATGCCTAGTTCAAAATTAATACATAATAAGTACTACTGATGAACAAAATATCAGTAATAATGGAAGTGGTAGAGTTGTAATAGTGGCAGTAATGATGATCACTGGTTTATTATTGATAAGAAACTTTTGAAAATAATTTATTTTAAATCGTCAAACATCCATCATTCAATCTGGCTGATGGATTTGACAACCTAGACTTAACTGGCAGTCTTGATAAATGTAATTTTAATGGGGAGTGGAGGTGTACTGACATGTGGAAAAGGCATTCATGGGAAATGAAGGAACTGGGACCACTTGTGGGTAACTCCTCTTTTCCCTTTTTCTCAAAGGGAAAAACAGGGCAACATTCAAGTGTGCCATCCTATGCCTATTCCATCATGGTCTTTCATGAAAGCAAATTGTTCCGCCTATATAGCCTTCTTTTGTCCCTGTTGGTCCCCTCACTGGAAAGCTTCAACTGGTCCTAATCCACCTTGTCTCTAAAATGCATGCAAGCTCCTGACTTTTCCTGGAGATGTCCTTGCAGCTTCCAGCCTTCACTAGCTCCTCTGCTTGGGATGGACACATTTCTTGCTGCTCTTCTATTTTGCTCTGCAAGCAGGGATCACGTTCCTAGTCTTATTTGGTTGTGTAGCATATAACTGGAATTTGTTTTATTTAAAGTGATAAAGTGGGTAGAGCATATTATAATCATTCTTTCCATTAACTAAGAAAATGAAATAGTGACATCAGAATCTAAACTTATATACACATAGTTACGACCTGAGAGCACTCACAGAAGTATGTTATCTACTAATGCTAGCAAACCTGTATCTTTCAGTTTACAGAGGTGTAGACTTAATTTTCTTTAAAATAACAAAATAGAACACAGTTCTTTAACTGTTCCTTCTTACAATTTAACTATTTGACTCTGGGTGCCAATTCAAAAGAAATAATCATATATTTGCATAGAACCTTTTAACTGTATTATATAAACTGTAAGGAAACTTCAGTTAAGATTTACAGTCTAGTCCAGAATGTTCTTAATCAGGTTTTATATAAGTAAATGTGTAGCTGTAACATAAGCAGTAGAATATGGTTTATGTGGTTTCTTAAATACCTAATAAGGTATAGACAAAAATATTTAAATGACATTTCATTTTATACTTTACTTTCATCTCGAAATATGTTACCTCAACTTATAAATATTAAGACTTGGAGTGAAGGAGAGAGATGAGCATTGAGTGCAAAGTGGGATTTTGAACACTCATCTTTTACAATGGCCTTAACAATGTGTGTACTATTAGGAAATACCACTTCTGAAATGAACTTGAACATGCATTATTGTTGAAATAGTTAATTGGGGCCAATAGATGAATCTAATGATCATGTTGTGCTCCCTGTCTTATTCTTTCTTTGAAGAACAAGAGACAAAGAAAATTATAGTGCCCTATTTGCAATCATTACTTCTTCATAAGGAAACAAACGGATCATTCTTTATTTTTTTCCTTGATTTCATTACAACACCTGTCAGGATGAAAAATTTAGTAGAGTACTGTTAGCTCTGCAGGCATTAATAAATATGGATGATCATTAAAATTCTAATTACAAACAGGAATATGACTACATGCTATTGCTTTTAAAAAAGCAATTGTGCTCTTGTACATTAAAGCTATAGGAAAGTTTTATTCATGGCATTAATTTGGAAGCTTGTCCTATGTTTCTGTTAAAGAAACATAGGTAGGAAGACTTGGCTTGCAGCTCTCAACATCATTCCCTCTCTAATAGTGATGAGTACAAGAGTTTCTCTGGGAAGTGAAAAGGCTTCAGTGTTACATAATACAGCCTTCTGTGTACATTCAAGTCACACACACAATCGTAGCATCAGTACAATTATCATTCCTTATAAAAATAATGTTTCTTTATACCAGTTGACTCTGAATCCTTGCCCTGTATATATCCCTATGTTGCAAGATGGGAACTAAGGCACAGAGAGTTTAAATATGATATCTTGAGTCACACAGATTCTTTGGCAAGGCTGGGATTCCAACCCTGGTTTGATGTCACTCCACAGCACAGGTTTCTTCCACTAAATCATGCTGCCAAAACAAGAGGTGAGGTTCTAGCTGATTCAACCCTGAGAGGAGACTGTAGAAGAAGCAGTATTACACTTCAAAAATGTAAAGATAATGAGTGCCAGCACTACCCTGTACTCTTTTTAACATAGTTTAAGTCATGGAAGGAGTATTATATTCACCAAGTTACAGACAAGCAGACTTCCTTCCCAATGGAGACTTCCTCTACCACCCTGAAGTGAAGGCCTGAATTAACACAGAGTCTCAACGGCTGTTTCTCAAAATCCACAAACGGAGGTATTTCTAATGAGATCAGTTCTTCAGTGTGTAAAATATGTGGCAAATGATTTAAACTGCATTGCTATTGTCCCAGTTAAATCATTGTCCCAGTTGAATTAAGATACTGGAGATACTTGATTTTATTCTTTCCTAGGAAGTCTTACTAATGTTGATAACACTTCAGATAATGGGTTTCTTGTCTCCACCTCTTAAAGAGCTTGTTTTCACTGCCATACTTAGGCTGAAGCAGCTGTGCTCCTCAGTCATAGAAGGCAACACTTACGCCTGCATTGCTCCAGGCATGCGTTTTTATGATGATGGGAAAGTGGTAATCATTTCATCAATATATCAGTTGAACATTTTCCAAGTCCCAGGTCTATAAATCTAGGGCTTAAGACTATTATACTTGTCTAGAAATAGAAATGGCACAGAAATATTTCAGACTATTAATGTTGATGTTCATCTGATTAGCACTTGTCCTGACAATGGAAAAAATACATGTTGAACAGAGACCAGAAATATAAGTAAAGCTATAAACATGCATTTTGAATTACTGAACTAAAGTAAGCACAGTGACATGCAATTTATAACAATTACAGTCATTCTTCTATTTCTCAACATTGCTTCTTTTAAGTGTTCTTCAAAACCATTCAGATTTCAAGTACCTTTACCAGTTATTGAGTCTATGTTTAGAGGTTCCAATTCAAGAACTATTTAGAGCAGAGGAGTAGAGATGAATATAACTGTGAGAGTTCTATAGAAATGTGCACTTCAAAATCAAATAATAAATATTTCTGTTATATCCCAGGACACAAGATTTTGTAATTTATATAGAAGTGGACCAAGAAAGTAAGAGATGATATTATAGCCTTCATGGTAAAAAGTATATGGACTAAAAGGCTATAGGGCTGTGAATGTAACATGAGGGGCAAACCAAAATTTGTCACCATGTATGTCCTACTGTCATTATTTCCAAGCAAGATTTTGGCCTGACTCAATTATTTTTAAATATTGATGAAGTGTAACTTTGAATGGCGTGATTTTATCAAAAGAAAAATTTTCCTGAGCATGCTGTTTGCAGTCATCTCCATAGAGACATTCCAAATTATACTGCAAGAACAACCCAGAGACACATCCCATTTCAATAAACCTATTTGGATATCTATCCCATATTAAATAAAACCAAGGGCAGATTCCTTAACATTTTATGATACCATTCCTTGTTATTTATTCTGATGTGATTATGCCGAACAGACACATCCCTAAAAAGTCAATCTTCTTCATATCTTTTGTGCATTATTTTAACTGATATCAAAATTGTATGTACTTACTCAGTTCCACATGATGTTACCATATGTTTGCACACTATGTATTGTCCGTTTCACAATAATATATCCGTAGCCTCAAGCATTTTTAAATTTTCTTCATGGTGAAAACCTTCAAAACCCTTTCTTCAAATTCTTTTTAAGAAAAATAGAAGTACATTATCATTATCAATAGTCAGGCTACTGGACAACAGGACCCCAGACAACTATAAACAAAAACTTATTAGTCGAGCTTCCTTCATTCTCTCTCTCTCTTATTCTCTCCTTATCCTCTGGTGATCAACTTTCCACCCTCAACTTCTATCCCTTCTTTAAGATTATGTTTCTTCCTTCCCTGTACGCACTTAAGAATTCAAGGTTGGCATACCAACACAGTCACTGTTGTCAGGGATTGAACAAACCTGTTATCTGTGGAATGAATCTTGCTTGACAATCTTTTGTTGGTTCAATGAACTAGTATCTTGTTGAAGATTTTTACATCTGTATTCAACAGAGATTTTGGTGTATAATTCCATTTGTTTGAAGTAACTGATTTTCTGATTTTGGAATCAAGGTGATGCTGACCTTGTACAAGGAATTTGGGAGAACTACTTCCCTTTTACTGTTTTGAATCGTGTAAGAAGAATCACAATTAGTTCTTTAAAATTCCAGTAGAATTTATCAGGGACGTTATCCTATCCTGGGCTTTTGTTGGAGAATAGTTATGACTGATTCAATCTCTGTGTTGGCTGTTGTTCTTTTTAGGCTTTCATTTCTTCATGCCTCAATTTTCTTAAAATGTATGTAGCTAGAAATCTATCCATTTTATCTAGATTTTCTAATTTGTTTGCGTAACACTGTCTGTAATAATTCCTAATGATTCTTATTCTTTCATTTACACCAGTTGTAATATCTCTTTTTTTATATTTGATTTTATTGAGTCTTCCACTTTTTGTTTTGGTTAGTTGAGCCAATAGTTTATTTTTTCAAAGAAACAGCTCGTCATTTCACTTAACTTCTGAGTCATTTTTGTTTCAATATTGTTTCTTCTCTGATTCTTGTTATTTTTTTAGTTCATGAGTATTTTAAGTATGTTATTAATTAAGCTGTTGTGTCTGTTTTTTGAAAACAATGTTCAGGTAAATGGTTGTAATTGAGAATGGAAGAGGGACAATTGTTGTGGCATGAAAGGAGTGAGGGATTTAAATGACCGAATGGAATTTTAACTACTGCAGAGAGCAAATGGAGCTGTGGAAGTGGCATTTACTAAAACAAGAGGTGCCTGTTTGGCAGCGATTCCTGGATCCTCAGTAGAAATCAGTGCTACAGCACTGGATTGGGCACAGCCTTCAAACAAATTCACATGTCATAATTAAGACCTGATTATAAACTAAAGCAGTTAGTCCAGTCCCCCTTGTCCAGATTCATTTAGTCCTACTTTTGTAAATTTGATCAGACTGTTTCTTTGTTTGTGTCCCCTCCCCCACCTATCTTTTTCCCCTTGTTGAAGCAAGAGAAAGAAAAGAATGCAGGTGCTCCCCACAGTTCCATCACTTGGCTACTAATAAGGCACACAAAGATATTGATGAGGTTTTTAGCTCTTAAAAACATTCTTAGAATCTTCAATGTTCCTAAAATATAGATTTCCTTGTTTGTTTAAAATGCACTCATGATCTGGATTTTGGTTCTGTATGTTTTCTCTTATGATGATAATTTTCAGTCTCAGTCTCTAGAAGACACAAAGTCGGCATATTTGTGTATGTGCATGAATCTTTAGTAATGTTTCACAAAGTTCATGGAATGAAAGGGTAAAATTATTCCAGAGTATAAGGTTTCAAAATTCATTCATGTGAAGAGTTTTCAAAAATTCGTGAAAATCCATATTATGAAAAAGTACGCGTATGTTTGAAAAGGATACCAATGGCAATTTATCTTTTAATTCCATTTCCCCCCCATGGACTTTTACAAGTATCCTTATATTTACAGATGTATATACTAATCTGTTTCACTAGACCTCCAGATCACCTCCTAGGTGTATGTGTTACGTGTGTGTGTGTGTGTGTGTGTGTGTGTGTGTGTGTGTTTATTCTTAAACACATATACAACGTGAGAATAGATTTATGCATCAATTTTCATTTTCTAGCCCATTTGGTTTTCCAGTGAAAGGTATTGGCTATTAAAACTTTTTAATACCATTACAGCAGCCAGTTGAGATGTGGATGGGTGGCTCAAAAATGTCTTCCTGCTTTCTTCTAAAACTAATGAGTTCTGACCTGTTCTCATGGGAAGCAGTTGTAGATCAGGGTGAGGAAGAAGTACAGACAAGAGAACAATATGCTTTCAGAATTTTTATCTGTCTATCAGCCTTAAAGTTTATGTAGCATTATCCTTTTTCCAAAACCCAGCTTAGTCAATGCTTCCCGTACTGGTTGTTTTAATGGGTTCAGAAGCATTCTTCTCAGTAAGCCTTTAAATCCCTTATCTGAATTGAGCAGTTCAGAGGGTTCAAATATCCACAGGGAGTGAGATCCAGTTGAAATCAGGAGGCTAACATACAGCATTGTACATTGTTGCTGGTTTTAACTTTGCATTTTGGAAGTTATGAATATCCTAACTTTTGTCTGTTCTGAGATCTAATCCCACATCTGACTAATTAAAAAAGCAAGACTGGGTCACTATCCTGGTACTTCTTATATATTTTGAAAATAAAAGCAGAGGAAATGTCTCCAACAATACTAGCAGTCACAATGGAGCAGTGTATCAGTAGTCAGTAGTATTTACTTGAACTTGGTTTAATATTCTTGGAATTACAAGCTAACACACTTCCGTTGAACCAAAAAAAAAAAAAAAAAAGGAGATACCTTGAATCAGAATTTGTAAATCTGTTATGGAGACAATCCCTTCATTTTATTGGATTTTTCTTCCAAGACTATGAAATTTAGCCTCAACTGTTACTGAGAAACATGGCAAGTGGAAGTTATGTACTCTAGATATGATTAGTATAACATAAATTTCTCCATTCATTTCATATTCCATGCTATTTAAAGCATCAGAACGGTTTTATGTGGTACAGTGAGAAGCGGGTCCCTAGTGAAATGAGATCAAGAAATGTGTGCTCTCATCCCTTCATTGCACATGCTCAGTGAACAATCTCATAGGAAAACCCCTAAGAATGTTGTAGTGAGGAACTGTGTTTAGGCAGCTTAGTAGAGTAGCTTTCTATCCTGGTTGATGCAGAATGATTTTCTAATGCCCATTAACATCCACTAACAATTAGATTCCAAAAAATAGATTTTTTGAAAATGCCTCAAGTTGTCCCATGAAAAACAACATCAAGGGATCGTTGTGTGTTTGGAGGATGTTCCTGAAAGGATGTTCATTCTTTGCAAATGTACATGTAAGGGTTCTCATGCACGTGTTTGCATATATTGACACACACATGACACACATGTACATGAGCAGTAATAGCATTTCTCCTTTCAGCTACAAGATAGTCATGGCAAACTGGACAACATATGTTCAGCTCACAACTTTGTTTATCTACCATGGCTGTAGGAAGACTTTGCTTCACACGCTCAATCTTAAAGTGCCCTGGTAAATCTCCTGAAAGGATCAAGAATAGACTCATGGTCCACATAGTCGATTTCATACTAAGTTTTAAGTCCTGCCAAGAGCGTCCTTCTGACACAAAGGGCATGCATTTCTCAAGATCTTTTCTAACCACTAACTTCTCATAGGGTTATCCATAAATTTTGACATGATAGGAAAACTACTGGCTCAACCATTTCCTATACAAATAAAGGAGTAAAAAATTCATCTGGAAATGTCTCCATCAGTGACAAATTTGCAAATTTCTGCATGTTGTAAAAGTGGGCCACTAGCTCTACCACTTGTTCCTACATGTTATCAATTCAATTTATTTTTTAAAAATGTGAGAAGTCAGATATTATGTTTTATTTAT
Organism: Ochotona curzoniae; assembly: GCF_017591425.1. Classification (NCBI taxonomy): domain Eukaryota; kingdom Metazoa; phylum Chordata; class Mammalia; order Lagomorpha; family Ochotonidae; genus Ochotona; species Ochotona curzoniae. Next base: position 49,569,160 of record NW_024466502.1, on the reverse strand, counting down.
ATCAACATATATACCTCGATTGAATTAGGTTAGAACAGTTTGTCCACAGCGACGCTATTGACATCTGTGTCGAGACAATTCTAAACTTTGTATGTGTGTTAGAGGGAAAGTGAGCAGCTAGCTACCCTAAACATTAGAGTCTGCCTGGCCTCTAGCCATTACCTGCCAGTAGCAACCTCCCAGTCCCCCATGCTAGCTGTAACAACCAAAACTGTTTCAACATTTCCAATGTCTATCCTCCCAAAGGCAAAATTTTTGCCACTCCCTAGTCTGCTCTGTTCTGTATTGTGATTTGTAAAGTCAGTGTATTTTCTGTCTGCATATGTATTTTAAAAAATGTTTGTGTGCAATTAGTACAAATTCTTTACAGTAATCATTGTCCCAAGTCCTTAGCATATTTGAAAAATGACATCTATATTGTAAGTCAGTTACACAAAGAAAAATGTGGGTTATTGCCACAAAAGAATTGTTACATGTATCCTCATTTGCACTTTTAGTTGAGGTAGAATGATTCATCAATGCATACCTGTGGTATACATTTGGATTTTGACCAAATAGACACTTAGGTCGAAAACTCCTCCAAGAAATCCAGCAATAGTTTTGTTTTACTGTTACCTTCTTTTTTATCACCTCCCCAAGTATTTAAACTTTGTTAGAAACTCTAAATTTTTGTACATTTAAATAAGACCTGATTTTGAAACTCCTGCGTACACAGAATGGCTACATTTAAATTCGTATATTTAAGGACTTAATTTACCTTCTTAGTTGATTACCATTTTTACTAATGACAATTCCTTCTAAGGTTTGCTGACAGTGATTATTTAAAGTTTTAACTAGAGATGCCTTTGAAAGACTGCTGGAGAAGACAGCATGTGGAATAGTAGGAAAATCTATCGTCTGCAAAAACCAGTAATCTAACATGGGCATCAGTGTCCCCAGTGCTCCATTTCCAAAACAGCTCCCTGCTAATGGCTTTTTTTTAAAAAAAGATCAACCAAGTTCTTGGGCTCATGTACTCACATGAGAGAGCTGAATAAAACTTCTGGCTCATGGCTTCAGCCCGGCCCAGCGTTACCTGGCCATTGCAGACATTTGGGAAGTAAAACCAGTAGATGAAATATCTCATATCTCATTCCATCTCGTTCTCTCCTTGCCTTTCAAATGAATAAATAAATAAATCTGTTTTTGGAAAAGACTAATTTGTTGAGATAGGAGTAAGATAGAAACAATTTAATTTGAAAGCAAGTGTATACAGCAGTATCTTCCTAAAACTTACTTAGAAAAATACATAGACTGTGGATCCTTGCTGCAAGTGGAGGCTAGAGATCTTTGTACTTGGGTTCCATCACCAAGATGAATGGCCAAATCATCTCCCTTAGAAAGAGTTCTTTGCTATAGTGTATGCCACAAGATTGCATCTGATCTACTAATTCAAGTATGTATAATATTGGTTGCTTAGGGGAGGACATTTTTAGTTAGTCATTTTTATTCCTGAGTACATTTTTTTTTTTCAAGTGGAAAAGACTATTTTAGGGAAGAAAGGATGAAAGGGGAGGGAGAGTTACCAAAGGGCAGAGAGTTTAAACCTAAACTTCATTCCTCATGAGTACATCTTAATAATCCAAGGAGTCCCATGTTTTAGGCACAAAGTTTTGAATCTTCTTTTGTTGATATTTATATTTTACTTTTTATATTTTATAGTTTACTGTAATAGTTTTCCCTTCCATAGTAAGAACACTTAATTGGCTGTGTTACAGTCAGATATCTTGAACTCCTAGTCCATATTTGTCTAATGAATCCGTGAATTATTCTACAAAAATCCAATCAATATTTGATTTTTCTCATCTTTGCTGAGATGTAATTGATAATAACAGTGTCGTATTTAAAGTGCACCATGTGATGCTTCAGTGTGCATATCTACCAGCTAACACAGTTATGCCAGTTTACACGTGTGTGGTGAGAACTAGCACGGGCTCCTCTCTCAATGAACTTCAAGCATGCGGTGTGATATTATCCACTACAGTCATTATGCTACACCTTGGATTTCCAGAGCTGATTCATTCCCCCATGCTTGGCAGCCATCTGTTCTCTCTGTCTTGATAAGTTATGCTTTCTTTTAAAGCTTCACACAAGTGACATCATGTTGTATTTGTTGTTCTGTGTCTGACTTTTTAAAATTCGACTTAATAGCTTCAAGGCTCAATCATATTTTCACAAGTGACAGGATTTTCTTCTTTTTAAATGCTGAATACTATTCCATTATGTAGATGCATCACATTTTCTTGATTCATTCATCCATTGATTGATATTTATGTTCCTTCCCTAGCATGGCTGTTATGAATAACACCACACATGTAAAATATCTCGTCAAGATCCTGATTTCAGTTCTTTTAGCTATGCATGCGGAAGTGCAATTGCTGAATCGTTTGGTAGTTTTATTTTTTTAAGTTGTGTCCATGCTATTGTTCATAATGTTATGCCAATTTAAATTTCCACCAAGAGTGCACAAGGGTTGGCGTTTTCTCTACATCCTTGCTACCACTTGTTATATCCAAATCAACATTTCTTAATGTAAAACACAGAAAATGTTTCCACCTTCCCAAGCTTCCTTTATAGGCAACCCAGCTTTTCCAGCCTCCTGGCCCCTTTCACAAATCCTCCAGAACTGAAGTATGTCACTCCTGCCCAACAGATGCCTCCATCTTCTCTCACATCTGTTGTTCTGCAGCTCCTTTCCCTAGAGTAGCACTATCCTTTGGTTCCTCTACGGTAACTTTGTGCTAAGCCTTTAGTCTCAGTCCCAGTATCAGTGCCAGAACTCTAAGCTCATTTTGTTCACCATCTTACCTTGCCTTCAAAATTACCATTTTATGTATGGGTTTATGTTACCCTACTCACTGTGTCGGGTCTAAGTTTTACCAAAGGGATTCTGTGTGAATTATCCTTATAATTGTTCATATCTTTGCACAGCACTCCCTTCGAAAATATGCGTTGAATTACACTGCTGTGTATCATCTAAATATTTTTCAACAAGATTTCAAGCTTTAAGACCAAACAAACTTGACTGTACTTGCTTCTTTTTCTCCAATTTTTTTGGCAGCAAAATATGGACAGGAAAAGTTTATATATTAATCTGAGATAGTGAAATCACCAAAGGACAGCTGCATTTGTAGCTCTGGCATGGTTTTAAAGGAATCAGTGCTGTTGCCAAAGCACTTAACTAATTAGATAATATTGAAAGTTAAATACACAAGTTAGCTTTGCAAAAATTAAACTAGGTGAAACAAAAAATGTAAAAAACATATGTGACGTTGATCCCATACTACCTCATTTTCTATCCCTATCACTGTGAATACCACTTCTCTCTTTCTCTCTCTCTTTCTCTCTCTCTCTTTCTCTTATTTCTCTCTCTCTCTCTCTCCCTTCCAAACCTTATCCTGTCCATTTGCTCTGTCTCTCATTTCTTCCCTTTCAGAAATCAATGAGAAGGTTCTTTTTGCCTTGGGAGCAGTAGCCAAGAAATTATGTATGATTCCATGTAGTCTTTTTTTAAGTTTAGAAATCGAAACCATTTAAATCCTCATTTCTGAGAAAAAAAAAACTAAAAACATGTCACCAACTCAGATTTTAAAGTAATAAGAATCACAAATTAGACTAAAATCATCAAAAAGTTTCCCGTAAGTTCTAACCTCCTTGAGTTCTGAGTTAAAAAGCATTCTCAATATTTTAACTCATAGAATAGCTTTGTGTCTCTCACCCACCCCTTACTTCCCTCCAACCCAAACATGAACTCTTTTCTGGTAATAATGGAAACAAGTTAGAATGAAGCTTTCTTTTCTTTTTAACAAACTAAAGTACTTTTTGTTTTTCCCTCTTCTGTAATTTTGTCTGTCAATTTGGGTGTGCACATTTTCAGAAGATAATCCAAAATACAGTTCTGCCTGCAATGCATGTTAATTACAATGGTGGTGTCTTATAGTAATGTGCTTGGCATTGTTGTACAAACAGAAAGAACTTCACTTCACAGGGAATTCTTTAAATGGTGCAAAACCGGTTACCCAAAGTCGTGAAGTGTGGAACCAGTGACTTCTTTTCACTCCTTGGGGTGGGGGAGATGTCTGGCGCCACAAAAGGAATTAAGCTCTGGTTTGAACAGAGACCTGAAGGCTATTAAGTTTATTTTAAGAATGTGTTGCCAGAGATCTAATAAATTTATTTGTAGCTGCAGGCAGTGTGCGCATGAAGTCTTGCTGTACCAGGTGTTGTTTTGTATTTTTGCCTTTCCCCAGAGGGAGACAAGGGTGTGTATCTTTCTGACAAACTTAGCTCTTGGTACAGCAGTTACTGTGTCTAAAAGTAGGGTGGGTTTTATTTTCTGATTTTTTTTTTACTTCTGCCTGTAAATGGGAGAAAAAGAGAAAATTATTTCTAGGCTGCTGCAAAACTAAATCCCCCCAAATCACTCAATTAAAAAAAATGTAAGTAAATATCATATTAAACACAATTTTTTCTGACCTTACCTGTTAGAACAATATTTGAGGTAGTTCTCAAGCTGTTACGTGGAAAGATCAGGAGTGAGAAATCCTTAGGAATTTATTTCTCTTCAGTAAATTGTGCTTTTTTATTCTAATTAGTCTTTCTAGATTTTAGTATAGTGGAAATGTGAGAAGAAATTCAACCCAATTAGATTTAGATTTGCACTACTGTCCAACATCATTTCCTGGAACAGCTTGTGCTGATTAAAAAGGCAGTGTTACATTTGCTTTATCAGGGAAAAAAAAAAGATTCCTTGACAGTTTAAGGTGACTAAGTTAACTTTTGATTTAAACTCCCAAGTACAGTGCAGTCATGTGTATTGTGTAAATGAGCATTCACTTTATAATCACATGTTGGCTTGCCCTTGTCCTCTGAAGATGTTCACCTGAACTTTTAATCCTGGGCATCCACACCACGAGTAAAGATCCACTCAGTGTGGCATCTCATTAAGAATGTGAAGTGGTTCACAATGGCATCAGAGTTGATTCAGGAAATATGCTTAAACCAAGGTTAGGTGTCCAAACTTCTGGCTTTTCTTTCTTTGGGTGTAGAGGGTGAAAATAAAGGAAATCTCCTTAGACTGGAGTTGGGAGCAGGGGAGGCTGTGCTTGGAGCAACATGGAGGGTCCCTGCAGGCTCAGGCTTGCAAGACCCTGACCCAGATGTATCTTGATGCAGCCTGAAAGAAGAGCATTCCCCACCTCCCTGCTTCCCTGGCTCGAGCTGGAAGCTCATGGATAAGGCAAGAGAGGGTTAGCCCTTAGTTTGTGTTACTTTTCAAAGAACGCTGTCTCAAATATCGACCTACATGTCCTTTCTTTTTCATTTGGTTCTTTCACTTAGTTCTTAATTAGATGGCCTCACTTTATTAGCCAAAAGGCACTCCCTTAGAGTGAAAGGAAAATCACTCGGATAATCACTTCTGCTTTTATTCAATAGTATCAGTACATAAATTAAGCAAATTGAAAATAGATTAAAGCTGTGTAAAAATAGAATTTGACCTAAATAAAATCATCTTGTTAATCACAGGAAGCCTGGAAGGAATACTGGCAAGCTTAATTTGAATCTTAGTCTGCCACACACTAGTAGGAATTTGAATTGACCCATTTAACCTGACAGTCATTTACCTCATCCATAGAATGTCAATGTGCTTCTCTTAAGAAAATATAGATGTTATCAAAATCATGTTGACTTTGGTCCCCAATCTGTTCAGTCTTCTTAGTGCATTTACAAGCTAACAAAACTGAACAGAATTCAACCAGCTCATGCCTACACTCCAGTTGCAGTTGCTTGTTGAGGGACTATTTGGATGACCAAGCTCAGCATAGGCCATGCTTTGGCTGGTGAAGATTACCTTCAACATGGCTTCTGCCCAGTCATGGATATTGCTTCAATGAACCCAGTACCTCAATGTCAGCACAGACCTGCCAGGATGCTATAGCTGAACCATGCTCCCTCTTAGCATATGTGAGCTGTTTCTTGAACCAAGATTCTAGAATAAATGACCCTAAGATTCTCTAGCAAGTGTGGGAATAATTCTCCATTAGAATTCATTCCATTATATTGGTGTGTCAGCCTGTAGCCTAGCAACGACACCTTGATTTCTCCTAGTACACTGTCCTCTTCCAACTGATAGGCATGCAGGCGCTGGAACATCCTTCATAAAGGAGCCACAATTGTGTTTGCATCCCGCTGATACCAGAGCCAGGAACCAATGGCTGGAGAGAGATGGGCTGCTCATAGGAGACCACAGTGCAGGTTCCTTTCTCATCAAAAGATTGATTCAAGGGAGCAGAAATGTGTGTTGAACAGAAGCGTCTTCCACTCCTGTAATGCATTTCTTGATATGCCAAAAGAAGACTTCATTTTCATTCATCACAGTATAAATCATGACATCACTTTGGAAATTGAAATCACAAATTCTGAACGTTTCCTTCTGAAAACAAATGCAGGGTTACTTCTTGGGGGCATCAGGTCTCAATGCTTTCATTAAGCCTTCCTTGATGCTTGTTTCTCTTTAAGTACTAAATACTCCTTCCTCCCTATGATTATGTGACTTGTTATATAGTCTATTGAACACTAAAGAAATTTAAAAAAAGAGATCTCATTTTTATGCGGTTGGTTCATTAGGATTGTGTTATTAGCCAGCAGCACTGTAACTCACATGTGAAAGCTTAGTGAGCACATAGATCCTCTCCTAAGAGGTGCTGCAACCTTCAGTATGTAGAAACACCAGGTAGTACTAGCCATTTTAAACAGTGGACCCCCCCAGAAAATACACAACAAATGTGAACACCGCGGAACTAAATAGACCATGGAAATGGTACAAGGGCTGAAAATAAAACGATGATGTGTCAAATGGTCCAGAAATGATAACACCACTCTGCTACATCCAAGAATGACTGTAAAACACTGCTAGGATTGATGTGGAAGGTTACAAATACATTTTCAAAAGTAGACAACTTTTTAAATATAAAATGCAAGAATAATGAAACTCAACTTCATATCAAACTTTAATATAGTAAATGAATAGGAATTTAAGTCTTTGGAGCTTTATATGCAATTACCAATTATATGTCCCCAGCATACATAGATATATATGTACTCAAATTTCCTCCCCAAGAGTGAACGAGCTGTTGGAAGATTCTCTCTCTCTCTTGCTCTCGCTCTCTCTTGTGTGTGTGTAAGGAACCAGAGATGATGGGGTTAGGGCAAACAGAGCAGAAACATTAAAATGATCTGTCGATCATCAAAAACTACATATGTCAGCAATGTTTGAGTACCGTATTATTTACTGAAAAAATGAAATTATTAAATGCTGCAATAATTATTAAATTATTAAAGTCTGCAAAATGTGTAAAAGCTATTGATGACTTTTAGTGTCTGCCTTCTGCTTGTCCTCCAGGAGCCCCTGTGTCATGCACAGGCAGTACTACTGTTAGGTCAGGGTTCATTATCTCTGGGTATTTAGATGATCTCAGATGAATAATATTCTTTCCCTTCCCCAGGGCAGATGTAGGATGCATCTTGACCACGCCTTTGTTGTGCCTAATATCTAGCCATAAATAGGAAAAGGAGAATGAAATAAATATTCAGTAGATGTCCTAGCTCCTACCAAACTAGGTTCTTTGAAGTTCCCTTACAGAATTTCTTATCTCTGTCCTATACTTAATCTTCCAGGAATGCCTTCCCTTCCATCCACCGAATGCCCAAATACCACCCTGTACTTAAGGCCCCATTTAAACACTATCTTTTCCATGAATGTGTCTTTGATCCCTCAGGTTAAAGTAATCCCTCACTCTTGTGAACTCGACAGCTCATTATCAGTGTCTAACAGCACTTGCCAATCTCTGGTTTGTGCACGCTATCTGTGCGCCTGAGCCATCTCCCTTTAGCCAACTCCTGGGTGCTGTTAGAGCCAAGTTGGCATCTTCTTCGCACCAGGTGGTGGTCAGTAAATAGTGAATCCAATCTGACTTCAAGAGCCAGAGGACCATATTCTACAAACTTGCAAAGATTCTCCTATGGAAGATTCTAATGCAATGAAAAGCTTAAGACCATCCAATCATAGAAATACTGATGTCTTCTTTAGTTTTAGTTCTAGGTTTTCACTGTAAATACTTTGATCCTGCTGGTGGTTGTAGGTAGCCAATCATGGTACTTACTAAAGGGACAAGATTTCTTAAACATCTGCATAAAGATCAAGTTACTCTTCATCCTTTCCTAGTATTCCAGAATTCTACAATCTTTCTGCACATTAAAGGATGATACCCAGTTTTTGAAAGTAGTTGTGTATTTGAATCACAGCTTAGCTAATTCCCATGCTGAACTTCATTTTGAGTAAATAAAAGTTTACAAGCTAAGTGGTACCAAGAACCTTCTCTGCTAGTTTCAAACTTTCCTCAAACAAGAAAGGTGTCCTCAAAGCTAAAGGGACACCCACCATTATCAAGCACAAGTTCCAGCTGTGACCCGCACTGGTTTCAAGCTTTGTCTTTAAGAGAAGCAGCCCTGTGCATTTAAGGAGGGCTAATTGAAGATGGGATTCTTTGTTATCCTAGGGGAAAGAAAACTTATTGAATAGAAAAAGAAAATGAAGAAGCTTAAAGGCCAGCTGGAAAAGTTCAAAAGAGGTCTTTTCATCAAAACTCTAATGGCTTTAGTGTCAGGGCACAGAGACAAAGCACTTAGGAGTGTGGTTGTCAGCTGTCTGGCACCTGTTATGTGGATTTATGACACAATTTATGGACTTTCACTTGTTTCCAATGAGACATTGAGAACAGATCCTCAGGCATTATGCATGGCAGGATCTCTTTTAGAAAAGTGACAAATATCATTTTAAGTAAAAATATGTCAGGTTTGTAAATTGTTAAACTTAATAAAAAATGTAACATTCAGTTAGCCATAGTTTTTGTCGAAGTGTCAGCATTTAGTGTTCACAGTTCAGGGGAATTTACATGGCATATGATGAATCCATTTTTCATAGTAACTACAGAGTTCAAGGGTGACAGATGACATTTTTAATAAAGGGAATTACAATAAGCTACAGCTTAGTTGCTCAAATCTACACATCACTCCTGCATAATAAATGAGTACCTGAGATTTTGCAACTCCTGAAACTCAATATGATTCAGAAGAATTATGTTGCATTTAATTTTATTCAGAGTTAAGCATGATAGATTTAACTTCCTATCCTCTAGTTAAATATCTACTTTACAATTCCGGTTTTAGAGTTAATCCTAAGTTTCTGTAACCTGGACCATCTCATTGTCTTAAGTTTCTCAATATTGTTTCTGAGGTTTATTTCACATGAAATCTCATGGTGATGGTTGGACATGTTCAACACTGGTAAACTTGTTCTCCATTGTGTCATTCAACACCTCTAATTAACCAGTAACCTGTCACCTTCTTTTCTGAGACCCTCATCCTACCAGATAATAGCCACCAACTGGAAAAGTTAGTTTTTACCAATTTATAAATACAGATGAAATTGTCTATTTCAAAATCACCCATGTATTTCAAAAAGGAGTAGAAGGGTTAGATAGTTTTGTTTGGTCATCAGAACTCCTTAGAGGTGTCATTTAGATGAACAAATTCCATCAAGTAACATTTGCTGTTAATCACTTAAAATCATTATACAGTGCCTCTCTATCTCTTCTCCCCTCTGTATATCTGACTCTCTAATATTTTTTTAAAAATCATTACACAGTGTTAATGTACACTGGATATTTCAGCAAGAGTGTCATTTAAAACAACTGTTCTTTTTCATTAAAAAAAAGAGATAAAATAGAAAAGGTGATAAGTTACATTAACCCAGGAAATTTATATTGCCCAAAAAATGACCTACTGAACTTGTTTCAACCAAGAGTTACAAGTTTCTAAGTCATTTAGTACACTTTGTTGTAGTAATAAGCAAAATGAACTCCCTGCCCTCCCATGTCATATGTCAAGTGGGAGAGACAGAAAATGAGCAAACAAGAGTAGCTATTTATAGACGATGAGCTTGTGGAAAGCGCTGTGGAGAAAATTAGAATTATGGGACTTGAATAACTGTACTTTCACTGGGGCTGGTTATTTGTAGAATAGAGGAAAATCGCTCTCTCTGAGACTCCATATTGTTAAAAAATGTAATATTTTGAATGTAATAATAGTTTCTAGAATATTTCAGCTCTAAAATTCAAAATTTAGAAAAACAGATTGTCTAGAGGAATAAAATTAAGTGTATACTTGTAGTAGATACAGTTCTTACAAAAGTCCTATATTCATACAGAAAACAGTGAGAGGCTGGGGCTGGCTTTGTATTTCTCTAGGAGAGGAAATGACAGACTATAAAGCCACAGATGTGAAGGACAAGGAATGGTTTGGGGTACTGTGACAACAAGTTTGAAGTAAAAGCTAAACATGCTAGGAACCAGAATCAAAATGGGACATATATGTGGCGTAAAGTTGTTTGACGTAAATAATCATTTATAAATCAGAGCTGATTGTGTACCAATTTATTTGATTAAATGCTATTCTGTGATTTTGTTTTTATTTGTAGAAAGTGTACCAGCAGTACAATATAAACACAAGAATTGTTAAAGTGTTTTTAAATACATGAAGACTAAGGGTTGGCAATAGTAACAGAGAGGTCATCTTCATTTCTAATGTAAATTAGCACAGTTTAATACGATTGCTAAATCAGTACCACTAAACTGTATGAGAAGATATATGATGGCATGCACAATTTTACAGAATGAGTGATTGGTGAGCAGCTGGAGAATCACAAAGAGGTGAGGGGGCTGTGGGAGGTTGAGAAAGGGAGCCTTAAGAAGTGCAAAGTGAGCAGAAGAACCACAGGGGTCATCCTTTAGGCAAGAGGACAAGTGACAGGTGACAGGTGGACTAAGTGCTGCTGAAATCTCAGCTTGACTTCTCAGTTGAGATTAGAGTCCATTTGCATCAACCTGAAAGTCTGCAAAGAAAGGTTGACTTGCTGTGGGCAACAGCTGCAAGGAAAAAGGGGAAAGCAGCAGAGGAGAATCTGCATCAGAGGAAGAGTGGCCTGGCCGTGCACCTGCAGGGTGGATCTGAGGTTTCCCAGTGTGGCAGGGCAGAGTGGGCTGGCACTTGTTGAATGATGCTATCCACACAACACATGTGGAGTGGATTATCTCACTTGATATTCCAAATATTCATGGGAAATAATTGCATCATTCTCCTGTGATTCTCCAATGGTGGAGATGAAGGTCAAGAGAAATCATCTCTGAGCAGACAGCAGGTACAAGGACCTGGAGCCTGGGTCTAGGAGCCTCCCAGCCATCACCTCTCCTCTCCGGGGCTGACTTCAAAGCTTACAAGGACAAAATCTGCAACAAATTCCATTCTTTAACAAACACAAAATTTCTGTTGTCAAATTTCTTTTTATGTTTAAAAAGCCCATCAATTGAAAACACAAAGGGTTTCACAGCGTGGATGCCTTGTTTTGTGACTCTGTAGTCCCAGCATCATTGCTATTTGTTTCTGTATTTCTCAGTGTCTCCAGGAGAACTTCACACTTGCTGTGTAGCAGCTCCATAACATTTATTGACATAATAAATGTTGAGTTCTGTTTATTGGAGGCACTGAAGAAAACACTGTAGCGAATAGCTCTTTACGGATGTATTTTTGCTTCTACAGAACTTACAACACCAAGTTGTTTGTTCTCTTGTAGACATTGTTTCCCAGCTCTCTAACCATATTACACTGATTTACAATTCAAACAACAATAAACGGGGAAAAAAATCTCCTTACATAATCTCAGCTGTTCTCTTTCGTTTTTAATATATACCAATTAAGAACTCTAAGTCCTTGTACTTTTTTAAAGGCTCTAGCAAAAAAAAAAAAAAACAACTCAGTGTATTTGGGGGTTTCTTCACTCACTTCTCCTCTTACATCGAATTCTTAGTATCTTCTTGTCTCTTTTCTTTTTCACAGGAGACAAGAGCCAGAAATAAAATTGTGCCCCTAGCTGCACTTAACTATTGGGACCTTTTTTCTTAGCAGGAAAAAAAAAATTTCTTCAAGAAAAAAAAATCCAAAATGATTCACGAGGAATTACCAACGCCTTTGTTTATAAACCTCACTTACTCAGAAATAACTGGTGTCGATCAAAGGAAGTAGAGGGGACAGAGTGCAGGGACAGAGATCAGCTGATGGCCGTTTTCTCTTTCACTTGCCCAACAGAATAGCTTTTACAATAGAGAGATCTGTTTTCTCGGATGGGCAAATAACTTCATTTTGGTGAGAGATGGGAGGAGAAAACTTTATCTTCAGAGTTGAATGGCAATCGATGGGGGAAAAAAAGAGCTGTTTGCTTTAAGGAAAGGAGGAAGAATCTACTAGAGAAAGGAGGCGGGGAGGGGGTATTTGTTTTTCCTTAAGCAACTATAATTAAAGCCTTCCCTCCAATTGCTCTGTGAACCAGAAAAAGGTATTTGTAAAGCTGTGTGCTTTTAGGAAAACTTCACAGAGAAAAGTTTGTACGCCTCTAAAAACACTTGCTTTCTGGCGGCACCTTGTGGTTAGGGAGGCATCCTGCAGCTTGCATACTGGTTTTTTTATAACCCTAAAATTGGGTAATTGTGCAGCATCTCTGTGGACAAGTCAAGAGTTGGGGAGCAAACCAAGCTGTGTTGGTGCTGAATATTACATCATCCGCGTAGTCTGTAGAATTTCCAAGGCCATTCATTCCACACAGCACTGAATTGAAGCTTTATTTGTTTTCCAGGTGGAAACAAGTTAACCAAGCAGCATTTTCGTCTGAACTGGGCATGGATCTCTTTTGAAAAGGAGTATTACCTGATCAACGAGGAATCCAAATTTCTCGACGTTGTCATTAAACGTAGAGGCTACTTGGGAGAAACATCCTTCATAAGTAAGCTTAGTTTCCATTTCTGTCTCAACATCTTTTTCCAGCCAAGGTTTTTAACGTTTTTACCAGGATCAAAATCCCAGTAGGACTACTGATTTAGTTTTAAGAGTTTGGGGAGATTTCAGTGCTTATAGGTTCTTAAACTGCTAAAGAAACAGGTGGGCAGATTGGCATAATAATACAGATCTTCTCAGCCTCCTACCTAAAAGTATTCTCTGATACAAAGCAATTATCAAATTGCCAGTAACCATTCATCTATTACAACATAAAAATAAATGAATAAGGGGAATAAAGGGACCTGTAACTTACCTATTACAATCTGTTAAAATATCAGTGTACAGCATCTATACCGAAAAGGAAAAAGTCATTCAACAATTGATCAGGAGTTTGAGTGTAATTTACTATTATATTTCAATGTTAGCTCACTGAAAGCTTCAGGAATGCCAATTCAATGTGAGCTGTATGTTGTAAAATTTTTGTAGCCAACAGTGTTAAATAGTCATCATTTTCCTCTGCATTGCTTCTTTTAATTAAAACTGAGTCTAAAACACATGAATAAGCCTTTATTTCACACTCACATTTCATTTAATATAGGCATAGACAAAGGAAAGCAAACCAGTTTGCTCATTTTAAACAATAATCTAATTGGTACAAAATGTTTGGTGTTCAGCAGAAAAACAGCAGAGATGCGAGGAATTATATTATTTTTGATGCCATATGTTTTACAGTTAGGCCAGTTGAATTTGTGTGGGCTGAAACAGGATGAGACTATCAATTAAATTAGACAACTAGGAGAACACTCACAAAAAGCTACTAAGCCTTTGTCTTCAAAATGATGACTACCCTGACATTTCACTGATACAGAAGTTTAAAAAACATTTAACTCTCTCTCTCTCTCTCTCTCTCTCTCTCTCTCTCTCTCTCTCTCTCTCTCTTTGTCTCCCTCCCTCCCTCTCTTCAACTCCAACTTTCCTTGCCCAGGACACAACCTTTGCCATTTCTATAATTTTGCATGATATGTTTGGATTATAGAAATGAATTGCTTTTGGCTTTAAAAATGTTATTTTTATTGAGCAGAGTGACTTTCAGCCCCCTCTGGCCCCGTAGGTTTAGTCTAGCTGCAGACCCGGTGAGCACCCCTGCTCCTCTGCTGCCAACCTTGTGCGCCTGGCATCTGGGTCCTATTCATTATCTACATTTAACCTGGTGGGGCGAAGCAGAGGCTTTTCCTGCTCTGCCTTAGGGGCTGGTTCTTGGCCCACACAAAACTCGGCAGCATCTGACTTACCTGCTACTGCTGGGATCTCAGTCCTGATGTGCTTTGTGCTTGAAAATAAAGCAAACAAAAGGAAAGCCGTGACCATAGAGCACCTTAGCGATTATTATTAAAGTTGTTTGCCTCTATTTGTGTTTTGTTCTCAGTCTTAAGAAGTCAATTTCAAAGCTCACCCTCACAACTAAACTGTGGATATCACTGGGAAAGATAATAGTTGAAAAGGACTTTTTAACTGTCTTTTCGGATTTTTCTCTTTGGTCCATTTTTTGTTTCCTAAGCTGAACGCTGAAATGTCAAATGAGAGCTCGTTTGCTTGAAGTGTGTTTTTTCTTTTCAGTAAACCATGACTTCCTCCAAATGTGGAAATAGTAGCGGTTCTAGAAAGGCTCTCTAGGTTTTAACTTGCTTGGTTAACTTCCAATGGCTACTTAGTAACCTGGGGAAGAAGACAATTAGGAAGACTGCAGTATGTGACCCATATATCTCTGGCATTGAAGATGGTGATAGAAACCTCTCCGGCACTTGGCAGGGGAGTCACATGAAAGTGGAGAATGGCCTCAGAGAAGTTCCACAGTGAATATGTTTCCATACAAACTCTGATTTTCACTTCCCGGCAGTTAGAATGAGAGCATTTGCATCACATTTGAAGAAACATCACTTATACTGAATGGCCTATCACATGAACACAGTTATACAGTACATGAAATTTAAGATGTATTTCGCAAAGATGATTATTCATTTTACAACCAGTGTTATTCTACAGTAAGCTTCATATATGTTTGTATTTCACAAAAATATTTGCATTTAAAAGATCTAATTGCTACTGGGTATCAAATATTTCCATCTATGAAAGATAAAATGTTCCATTAAGCATAGTCAGCGTGTTTCCTGTCTCGCTTATTCCTTACAACAAGCCTTATTCCCTGAAATTACTGGTATTTTCTGAAGCACTTACTGTGTGCCAGGCACTGTGTTGAGTGATGACTATGACGTGATAATGACAGCTAACAATTACTAAGTTCTTACTATATGCAAAACTTACTTACCAACACCGTACACGGGTCAGAGCACTGTTCAATTCCCCCGGTCACAGGTGAGGTAGCAGAGACATGATACGTCCAAAGCTACACAGCCAGACTGGCCTGTACGTAGGGGTTACGTTGCCAATTCAGACAGCCAGATGCCATGTGGGGAAACCTGGATTCAAACCCCAATTCCAACTACTGTCTCTTGTTAATGCAAACCCAGGCAGCAGTGGTGTCTCCAGTGACCAGACCTTGTCACCCACGTGGGAGACCTGGCCTTAAGACCCTGGCTCCCGGTTTCAGCTCACTGGAGGATTCCCAGCTATTGCAGGCATTCGAGATAAGAGTCAATGGATCAGAGAACGCTCTCAATCTCTCATCTTCTCACTCGCTCGCTCTCTTTTTTATATGTGTTATACTGTGTGTGGTGTTTTATGGTGTGGTGTGTGGTGTGGTGTGTGTTGGTGTGTGTGTGTGCACGCACACGCACCTCTGAAATACATGTTTTTTAAAAATATGTTCAAAGTTACATACACATGTAAACTGGGCAGAGCTGGGATCCTGCTTCAGCACCCACACCATGAGCCAAAGAAACATACTCCTCCTTGAAATTTCATCAACTGAGAGAATATGAGAGCTTGTCTGAAATGCTGTAGCTGTTAAATGGTCAAACGAGTATGGAATAGTCATCTCATTTCAGAGATATTGTCCATTTTTCATTTCATTTTCACAGAAACTTTCTTATAAAATCCACCAAAAAGTTAGAGGCGCATTTAGCAGCAACCATGGTGATTTGTGATTGTAGCTAATCGTTCACAGGCTGGGTGGATTGGCTGTTGTATTGTAAGGATGACTGGTTGGAATGAATGGACATTCCCTATGTGATACTGCTACTATTTTATTCTTCGCTGCCCTTTGAATTCCTATAAATGAATACATCTCCAATGCAAGGAAATGGAGTGAAACAGAAAGGCAGGCAATAGCTACCAAAGAGAGGCCGACCAACAGATGGGTCAAGGAACAGCGAGAGTGAATCCTTCCATCATCACCTGGTGGTAAACTGTGGTGGACCCGAGAGGTGCTGACCTCCACTCTGAGTACAGTAAGAACCAGGGCGGCAACAGCAAGCCTGCAACATTCAGCAGGACCTCGTCTTCCCTACTTGCATGCAACATGTTACTGGCATTCCAGTAAGTTCTCTAAGATAAATATGGCAGAAATATTCCTAATACAGCTGTTATCTCCCCCCTCATGTAAAGATTAAATAGTCAGTGATATATATTCAAATCAAGAGTATTGACGTTATTGCTATATGTAAGCAGTACGAGACCAGGGTTTTTGTAGTTTCAGATACAAACCCGCAACGTAGGACAAAGCCTGTTGTGCCAACAGTACCTGGTATGCTTCAGTACGCAGTAAATTTATGTAAAATAAGTCATCATTTGGTATAGGTTAAGCTCTTTTAAATTGTTTGGAAGATTTATTTTATTTTTACTTGATAGGCAGAGTTGTAGAAAGGAGGGAGGGAAAGAAAGAGAGAACTTCATCCACTGGTTCATTCCCCAAATGGCCACAATGGCCAGAGCTGGGCTGTTCCAAAGCCAGCTCTCAGTTCCAAACACGGTCACAGGGGCCCAATGATGTATGCCATCCTACGCTGCTTTTTCCAGGCCATAAGCAGGGAGCCAAATGGGAACTGGAGCAGCCAGGACACAAGCTGTCACCCAGAATGGATGCTGGCACCACAGAGAGAGGATTCGTGTGCTATGCTATTGCACCAGCCCCTGATTTAGTTTCATTTCTACTTTGAAAGAACTAAAGCAGTTTTCCAAAACTACAGTTTCCTCAGCCGAAAAATGTTACAAATCTATTTTATTATTTTAAAAAGCTAACAGTCACAAATATTTTTTATTCTTTTCTTTAATCTGCCTTGTCTCTTCTCTAAAAATACCAATAGACAGTGTACTTGAGAATCATTCTGTAACCTTGACTGGCTAAGTTTTGGTTCCTACATAAAGATATAAAGTATCAGTATTATTACAGTTGTATCATTTTCCTATGACTGTGAGTTTGCACCCTGATTTTTGGATAATCTGGGGGTGCTTCAAAAAGTCCATGACAATGAAATACTGTTTTACAACATGTCATAGCAACACTTAGCGCAAAGAAATATAGCAAAACCGAGATTGCGGCTAGAGTAGAAATTATTCTGCTCTAGTAGAACACGCTTTTCATCATCAGACCCGTAGTCAGTTATCCACTTCACAAAATCAAATCATAGTTTCCTTGACTTTGCAGGATGAAACGATACATTAAAAAATAACAAGAAAGGGAGTGTTCCAACCATCAGTCAAGATTGCCCACAACTTAAATCAGACTACCTGAGTTTAATTCTTAAAAATGTATATATTTATTTTTCTTGGAAAGGCAGATTTACAGAAACAAGATACAGAGAAAAAGATCTACCATGTGCTGGTTCACTCCATAAGTGGCTGCAATGGCCGAAGGTGAGCCTATCCAAAGCCAGGAGCCAGGAGACTCCTCTGGGTCTCTCACACAAGTGCAGGGTCGCAAGGCCTTGGACGATCCTCTACTGCCTTCCCAGGCCACAAGCAGGGAGCTGGAAGGGAAGTCGAGCAGCTGTGGCATGAACCAGCACCCATATGGGACCCCAGCATGTGCAAGACAAGGATTTAGCTACTGAACCATCATGCGGGTCCCTGGATTCAATTCTAAGCTCTAACTCCGGATTCCAGCTTTCTGCTAAATCAGAGCCTGGAGGCAGAGGGGATGACACCAATCATTGGGTCTCTACCAACCACACGGGAGGTGCAGCTTGAGTTCCTGCTTCCAGCTGTGGCCTCAGCCTAGCTGGAACACTCATTTCTCTTTCTCTGTTTCTCTGTCTCTCTTCTTGTCTCTCTCTCTCCTGGTCATTTTTTTTTTTTTATGTTGAACAAGGAATGTCTAATCCAGTGAAGATGGAACTAAGAAAATTATATGTTTCTTTGAAGGCATTAGCACAAGAGATGGGACTGCACAAAAAGACAAAGACTTCAAGGACAAAGCACAGAAGCAGGTGCAATTCAACCCAGGCCAGACGAGGGCCACGTGGCGAGTGCGGATCCTGAGTGATGGGGAACATGAGCACTCGGAGACCTTCCAGGTGTTGCTCTCAGAGCCTGTGCTGGCCGCTCTGGAGTTCCCCGCAGCCACCACCGTGGAGATTGTGGACCCTGGAGATGGTAAGTACCACTGGCAGTATGTTTATATTGCTACGATTAGGACGAAATAACTCACAGAAGTGTTAGAACTTTGTAGATGAATGATTGGATACTTTCATAAATTCTGATGGGAAAAGGAAAACCAGAAAGAAATGATGGGAAGTTATATTTTTCAAGGACTAACTTCACACCTTTTAGTTATATTTCTGTGCTCTGGCCTTGGTCCAGTGTTGCTCATCTGATTTTTCTTTAATCATTTCTAGAAGCTTTCTTTCTTAATGTCTTATAACAAATAATGTCTTTAAACAAATGGTTTAAGAATTTGACCATTTTTAAATGAACTGTTTCCTATGCAACAATTAATTACCCAAATTTCCTCCATACCTTTGACAAGCCAAAATTTTTCAGTGGGCTGTGTGTTTACAGGATTGTTACATGTCATCCAGTCCTTCTGCTACTCACCCCCAAAGCACTCCCATTCTGTATTGCACAGAGTGTTTTAAATCATGGCTCTGAATTGCTATATTACTTTTTCTTGTCAATGCACAGCCTTGGCTGGTGTGAGTAAAAGCAAATTTTCTTGCTTTTGTATGTAATCTGACCATTTTCCTCCCTTTGCCATACTTCTACAGTTTTGGCTTGTCTTGATTAGTTAAGGGGGAAAAGGTTGAATAGCCTTTTGAGGGCTGTTATTTATACAAATCATACAGAGACTCCTGAAGCTGTCAGAAGCCAGACACAGCTTTCTTTTCAACAGCGAACGTACTTACTTTGTCAGAAAACTCTTAAATGGTCTGCAAAGATACAATCTACTGAGTACGTGAAATGGAGACTCATGTGGAAATCCCTGTGTTAAAAGACTGCGTGTAATTAAAGGGAGAGGATAGGAAACCTGGAGTTCCTGTATCATTTCCTTAGCCGACATCTCTTGCCTTTACTTAAATATGAAATTTAATTATCTTTTAATTTCTGTTACATGACATTTCCATTAAACGTAATCATATGTGCTGTATTCTACATTATCTAGATATAAGTGAGTAAGCTTTATTTCAGTCTTGTTTTTTGGGTGCATACTAAATAATAAAGCTCTTTTCTTTAAATTTGTCATGGTAACTGTATTATGTTTGATCCATGAGTTACAGCTATGAGTCATCTATTGATATTTTATCGGTCAATTGGTGCAGTTGTTGTTTGTCACTTTAAGGAATAAATTCTTACAACTCATTTCTGCCTTCCTGTTCATGAGCCCAGAGTAAGATTCTTGACCCCTATGGACTTCAACAAGATATTGTATATCCTGGGATTATGAAATACTCATCAGTTATCTAAAGAGGATCATAACAGATTAAGTGGGGCTCAACATGATTAGACAATTCTAAGATAAATTAGATGATTATTGCAAGAAACGAACTAGATTAAGTATTTGACTTCTCTGGTTATAATGAAACCATATGACATCAATGGTATATGGTATTGAATAATGAATAAACATTATTACAAGAAATATAGAATTTAGTGTAGTTCAAAAAAATCCTAACATTAACAAATACAAAAAAGACAAACATGGGTGCTCTGAGTTAACCAAACCCTTGCTACAAAATATCTTACAGATGTAAGAGTACTGCTGAGTGAAATCCAATGACTCACTCCTGTTTTTGGGATTTCACACCGTCCGTGCTGATAGAGATCACTGCATAGCTGAAACTTCTCTCTGAGTGTGCCAAAACTCAATGTCCAGAATTCATGAAATGATAGTAAAATACAGCATAAAATAGGTAAATAACAAAGAAAGCACACAAGGTCTTCGATTTCAGTGAAATTTGAAACTTTTTATATTTTTTTACTCTATCAGTAGGAAGCATTAGTCATTATTTTAAACAGAAAATGGCAGCCATTTGTTAGTACAGCGTATCATTTCTGGCACTGAACGGTGGATAGGGAAAAAGTGCAAAGGAAAATAACTTTACTTATGAAACTTCTGAAAATACCTACATTCAGCAAAAAAAGACATTTAGCAACAGAAGCAAAAATTTCCCAAAGATTACCTCTGACTCCCACGTTTGCATTGTACCCCAAGATCACTTCTGGTCTTCATGATATCTTAATGTGAATTTGTAACATGTATTATTATGTGGTTTAGGCGTGTTTGCATTTGTTTCTTTTTCAAGCCTCTACTAAAATTAATCTATGTTATTTTGCCTGTTTTGGAGGTTAAAAAAAATCTTATAAATGTGTAAAGAACTATCCAGGTTTGAGCACATCAGTGACAGACTCTTCCACATTCACTTCTATTTGTTAACCAAGCTACAGGCACCACAGTAGCCTGAATAAGTTGCAAAACAACTTCTGAATTGGTTTTCAATGTGCCCAACTTTTTAAAGGCAGTGAGCATTTAATTTCCTAATTCGTGCACTGCACTCTTCCTTCCCTCCCTTACTCTATTGTAGTAAATTTTTAAAAGATATTTTGTCCCATCACGTGCTTCGTTGTTGGAGCTTTTTCATGTGCCTAGAGCAGCTGAGTCAAGGAGCGGCATGAATGTTCTCTTTCAAATGTAACCATGCTTGCTTTATTTCAGAGAGTAGAAGTCATTTTTCACAAAAGTTACAGCAGTCAAAATCTAACAGCTAAAACACACAAAGTATTCATTTCAAAGCAGTCAAATTGATGAATGATGTTATTCAGTGTTCTCTTGCAAAGTAAAGAAGACTCCAGTCTGAAATGATAAAAGCAATGCATGTTCCATGTCAAAACGATCAATACAGGCGTGGATGGGTGGTTAAAATGTCAGCTTCTCATATTGGAGTGTCTGGGTTCAATTCCCAACTCTGCTACTGATGACAGCTTTCTGCCATTGCGAACTGGGAGGTGGTGATGATGCTTTAAATGATGGGGTCCCTGCCTTCCATGGGGAAACCCTCTTCCCTCTCCAGGAAACATTTTTCAAAAAGCTTTTAAAAGGGGACAGCTGCGAGGTACAGCACTTAACATGACGCGTGGGACACCTGCAGACCACGTAGGAAGCCCTGGTTTCTGTGATAACAGCTGAGGTGACTGCGTCTCTCCCACTCACGAGAGATACCCAGGCTGAATTCTGGGTTCCTGGATTTTTTCCTGGTCCAGTCCCGCTTTTTGAAGGCATTTGGAGAATGAGCTAGCAGAGGAACACTCCCCGCCCCCACTCCTTTCTCCTTTACAAGTAAGATGAAAATTAGTAAACATAGTTTTTTAAAAAGAAATAATTGTTTAAAGATGTCAATGAAAGCAGAAGAGATGGCAAACTCTCTAGCTTTCTACTCATTTTCCTATAAACCTAAAATGCTCAGAAAAATACAGTGTATTAATTCCTTTTAAAAGTTCTTTGCAATTCTCTCACATAGAATAACCGTTGTTACTATTTTAAGGGATGGCCCTGCAGCCACTGTTCCCTGCTACAGGATACTGCCTACATAGTGCGAGTTCACAGTTTCTGTACCATGAC
This sequence comes from Ochotona curzoniae, assembly GCF_017591425.1. Lineage (NCBI taxonomy): Eukaryota > Metazoa > Chordata > Mammalia > Lagomorpha > Ochotonidae > Ochotona > Ochotona curzoniae. Next base: position 49,547,226 of record NW_024466502.1, on the reverse strand, counting down.
CCTTTCTTGCTCAGTAAACACCTTCATGGAAGCTCTTGCCTTTCACTCTACCATGTTAGAAAGAATTGGCATACAAACTTTGGCTATGATGAATATGTATTATATTTTATCTGTCTGCTAATATATGACTACATGTTTTGCATATGACATACCTTCACAACTTGGCCAGTTGATATTTATCATCTACTATTGAGTTGACGTCTTATTTCATTGTTTTGCCTACATACCACTTGATTGATTGATTGATTGATTCATCAATTTGACATAAATATTGGATCTTTAAAGAAATTCTCAAAACTACGTCTTTGTGGTGTGGCTAGCTCCTTTGCGGTTGCCCATGCACTTGGCACCTGCTCAATAGGACTTGGTATCTGTCTTATAACCTGTGCTTAACTTTTCGTTTCCTGTGATGAGAGTGACCCTACCCACTGCCCTGGTAGTGCTTCCTACAACACGAGAGCTCAAGGATCGTGAGCCTGACCCCTAAGATGGCATTTCTGGGTTCACATCCCAGCATAAACACCTCCCAGCCTCACCTTCGGCTGCTTGTTTAACCTCCACATGCCCCAGGTTCTCAACAGTAAAATGACAGTCATCACTGTTCTTATCGCCAACGTTTCTGCAGGGAGAAAACCAGTTGTTACATGTACAAGTATTTGGACTAGTGCTTAGCAAATAGTAATAACCCTGCATGGATTAGCTAATCATTTTTAAGGACAATAAAGAAATGCCACTTTAAGAATTCTGCACTGAAAGAGCTGGCCTCCTTCAGGAACTCTACATGTGCACTTCTATTGTAGATATAAAGTGCAGTTAAAAACAACGTCAACTGAAAAATCTACCAGGGAAGGCTTTCTTTGTCTCTTTGATACCCTTTTCTAATTTCTCCCACAGTGAGAAGTTCGGTCAACAGAAGGCCTAAACCTGACACTAGGCCTGTTTGCCTTCTGCCAGATCAGTTGTCAGAATAAATTCCAGAGCTAAGGGCATGGGCTAGACAACCAGGGCTCCTCTTTATTCAGCATTCAAGTCTGCTAGCACTGGCAGGAGGTCCCAGCCTGTTGAATCAACCATGCAAGTATTACAGAGCATAGGAAGAACCAATTCTCAGGTTTTCAAGGTTTACATTCCCAAGACATCTATTAAGTTAAACATTTATGTCTGGTACTTCTATGAATAACTTACAAATAATCAGGATAATTCAGCAATGTAGAAGGAACATTATCGATGCTCAATCTTAACTAAGTCAGTCTGGCTACTATAAAACAATATCATGGCTGGAGACTAGTTTAGCAATAAATATTTAATGTTCACAGTTTGAGAAGGTGAGGAAGCCAAGATCAAGATGCCAATGGATTTGTTCTTGATAGAGTTTACTTTATGGCTGTTAAATGGCTGCCTTCTCTCTGTACTCTCACACGGCCTTTCCTAGCTGCTTGCTCACAGAGAGAAATCTTTATCCTCCTCTTCCTACCAGGGCACTAGCACCATGATGGTTTCTCCCCCTTCATAACCTTGTTTAAACCTTACCACCTTACAAAGGCCTCCATCTCCTCATGTCATCATATTGGGAATTCATGCTCCAACACAAATATTCATTCTATAATGAACTCTAAGAAGTAAATAAATAAATATCCCTATAGTTTTCTATAATGCCATGCAGTACATGATCTGAAAACTGATAAATTCTAGTGACACTAATGAAAATAAACTCATGGGATTTTGATAATTCCATGGCACTTTGTCTGCTTTTTGTTAAAGTCTTATGAGAATTTACATGTGGTAATTCTATTTTTTTAAGATTTATTTGTTTTTATTAGAAAGTCAGAATTTCCACCTGAGTTTGAGTCTTCCACAGTTTTCCCTCTTCACTGTCACAATCATGTTTTTTTTTTTTTCAGTTTGACTACATTTTTTTCAGTTGATCAAAAAAACAGAACTTGGAAATATCCAAGCATCTTCTCATTTCCTCTCTCATTTCCCATTTGATACATCAGAAGCATCTTCTCCTGTTCCTTTGTAGTACATCCTATACTCAACCATATCGTGTCACCCTTACTTCTGCCTCCTGATCCAGAGAATGCATTTAAGTGTCTGTCTGATTCACAACCTAGAGCAACCCAGAAGCAAAGCCAAAGCTTCTATGGGTGATCAGCATGAATAGGCAGGATTTGCTCTTGTAGTGATCTCAGATCAGCTTGAGACAGGCAAACACACCCCACTAATGAATTCCATAGCATGCCCCAGCCTAGCTAACCAACTTCAAGTTGCTCACCCCCTCAGCCTCCAACAAGAGCACACCGCAAACATTCCTCCTTTTCCATTACTCAATACTGACACATCTCTCCCTGCCTTTAAGTCTTTGTTAAATCACAAGTGATATCAATGCCTTATTCGTTCGCTGCAGCAAGCTCTGAACAAATAACACCTTGTTCTCATCGTATTTGGATGTCTCTGTTTATTTCTGCATGTGAAGAGTACAGAACAACATCTTAACCAAATTTCTGATGGTTCTGTAATTTGGTTGCCGTCACCATCACCACTGTTCTGGACTCCATTAGGCTCAGTGTATCGTGTTGGCTTCCTAGCATTTTCTTGTACACACTTGGCGCAATCTGGTAACCTGACCTGATGCTCTTTTGTTTCTGTATTCTTATTTGTTTTACTTGAAAGTCAGAGCTTAAGAGAGGGACAAAGAGAGAGAGAGAGATCCTCCATTCACCAGTACACTCTCCAAATGGCTACAATGGCCAGAGGTGGACCAAGTCAAAGCTTGGAACCAGGAGCCCCCTCCAGGACTCTCACATGGGTGCAGGGCCCCAAAGCCCAGGCAGTCCATCCTCCCTGCCCTTCCAAGCCACCAGACAGGGAGCTTGATCAGAAATAGAGCAGTTAAGACCAGAAATGATGTTTGTATGGAATCCTGGAACCATAGGCAGACAAGCTGCCCACCAAGCCCTTGCTCTGGCCCCTAGGCCATTTTCACTTGCTTGTCCTTTTTCCTGAAATTTTCTCCTCTTGCATATTCAAATAGGACATCTTATTGTGCCTTCTAATCTCAGTTTGAATAAGCCTCCATCAGAGACGCTTGCTTAATTTTATGTATTATAGCCCTATGTGCCCAGCCCCAGCACTGTCTGTCACCTTGCCACAGCTTATTTTCTCTATACCATGGGTTGCCCCTAATTTGGGTTGTGCCTTATACATTTCCTTGTTAATTGATTTATCTTCTTCTTTCTCCTAACCTCACATCTATCATAATGATTCCAGAAAGATGAAGAATTTGTTGACATCTGTGTCACTTGTACCTATTACAATTAAGACACTCACAAAATGTTTTCTAAATGAATATGTCTAAAATCTTATATTTACAGGTGTTTTTTTTTAATAGGAACTTTTTAAAAATTAGTGTATCCATCTTCCAGGAGAAAACAAGTGGCACAGTCAAAATGAGTGATTTGTGGCTATTTTATAAAGGTGTCAGCAACAATCTGTAACTTCCAAGGAACAACAGAGTGCCCCGTGACTAGTGAGGATGGGAACCTGCACCACCTCCGGGCCTGTGGAGGTCTGGGGAAGAGGGACTGGTTGAGCTTCCAGCATGAGCTGGGAAGTGTGGCCAGCTCTGGACATCTCAGAGAGCCAAGAAATAATTGCCCAACCTCCCTCTGCTCTCACCCTCCATACTCCTTCCTGTATTCTGTTTGGCTCCCCCAGGCAGAGGCCAGAGTACAACAGAAACTTTTGATGTCGTTCCCAATAGTCTGCTCCTAGAGCAAAGAGCAGGGTGGAGTGTGACCTATGGGAACTGTATCCGCTGCTTCAGCATCTTTTATTATTATCCTAAACAGTGGAGCTAACTGTTTAAAAACTAATCATATAAAGTGCTTTCTGTGTGGATGTGGGACTTTCTGAGAAACAAACTTCCGAAAAGCAGAATATCTGGGGTTTTCAGTGTCAAACTATTGAGCTACATGGATCTTTTAGAAATCCAATTAGGGCATTTTTGTTAAATAGCATGCCTTTCAAAGAACTTAAAAATAAATTGTTGAAACATATAGCATTATATTACCATAATGTTATATGTGTACTGTTATTGTTATTCCACCTATCGATGAAGAAGTTGAGTTTTATTTCTAGTTTTGGCAATTGACTGTCCCAGGGCCTGGCATACTTTAAACCTACTTCCCCCCAGCCCCTTGCCTTCACACTATTAGTCTAGGAAAATATGCATTAACTATCACTAGGGGATTTAATTTTAAAGGATTAGATCAGATAAGAAGCTCAAACGAAGGTTACAATAACAATGTGTGTATGTCCTCTTCTTAGAATCAACTGTGTTTATTCCCCACTCTGAATACTCTGTTGAAGAAGATGTTGGTGAACTGTTTATTCCCATCAGGAGAACTGGAGATGTCAGCCGGGAGTTAATGGTGATCTGTTATACCCAACAAGGTAACTCAAGTTCATAAATAACTAAAGCTCTCCCTCAAAAGATATAAGTAAACCTCTTTAATATGTTGAAATCATAATATGCTCCTACAAGATGCATTTATTAGATTTTTGTAAATATATAGGACATTTATCCAGAAGGCTTCGTTTAGTGTTGCAACTTTGAGTACTTTTCTGAAAGATCCTTGGCCTTTGATTACTTCATTTGGTCAAGTTGCAATCCAAAAAGAACTGAAACCAGCTCAGGCTGATCAAGCAGGAAGGAGTGACTGGCTTCCTAAAAAGAGAGAGAAAGAAAGAGCGAGAGAGAAGAGAAAAAGGAAGTAAGGAAAAGAGGAAGGATGGAGGGAATGAAAGGGAAAGGGAAAAAGACTGTATATCTAAAGAAATCGAGTTTGGAGGATTTTGTTTTTTGGGAGAGATTTTGTTTTTTGTTGTTTGGTATATTTATCATCTATGATGTTGATTAATGTTGATGTTTATCAACTGCTGATGCTGCTGCTCCTTTTCCTCCTCTTTAAAAGACAGATATATATAGAGAGAGAGGAAGAGACAAAGAAACAGAGAGAGGGGGGTCCGGCTCACTCACCAGATGGCTACATTGGCCAAGGCTGGGCCAGGCTTAAGCCAGAAGCCAGGAGCCTCTTCTGGTTTTCCACTGGGTACAGGGATTGGCTGACCTCCAGGCTTTTTCCAAGTACATAGAAGGGAACTGGATTGAAAGTGGAGCAGCCAGGGAGTTGAGGGGAATATTGCCTACATGGAATGGCTGTGTTTCAGGCGTAGGCTAAACCCACAATGATACAATGATTGTTCAGGAACTGGTACATTGTGTTGCAGTGAACACACTGCTTGGTGCACCTCCCAGACAAGGTGCTCTGAGGTTCTGAGTCCCAAATCTATTTACAATCCCAGCTTCCATCCTTAGACACAGGGTGACTAGCCACCAGGTTAGATCCTTGCCTTCTATGTCCATGGGAGATCTGGATTGGTTTCTGGGATCTAGATTCAGCCTGGCTCAGCCGTAGGCATTTTGGGAGTGAACCAGTAGATGGAAAGTCTGTCTTTGACTGTCTGTGTCTCTCTCTACCTTCTGCCTTTTAGATAAAGTTAAAATAGATAAAATAATAAACTGGTATACAATTAGTTTGACTCTCATTTGAAACAAATTTCAAAATATTTACATTGTTCCTGGATAAACATGAAAAGTACAAGTTAATGCAAATTAAAATGAATATGTAATAATAATATACTAAATGTATGTTCAGGAAATAAGCAGAATTTTGAAGAATATACACACAAGAAAGCTGTATGTGCTGTTAACCTCTGAGCTGACTTTTGCTAAAATTTCCACATCTATATGATTTCAAACATTGTACAGCCTAGTGATTTAAAATAGAATAGTTTTGGACTCTGAATCCCATAGTGTATGGCCTTTAACTTCTGCAACCTTCAGTTACCAAGCATGTAAAACTCAATGTAGCGGTTAACAGAAGATTAATGATGCAAGTATATAAAGCACTTGGCATGTTGCCTATACACAGCAAGCCCTTGAGTAGTAGGAGGTAGTATTTTATACTATTGTGTTGATCTGAAGGTTGATTGACAAGAAAGTCCAGAGGAAGCACTTGAAATGTGTTATTCATTGTAGGCCTGAGGACGCGGTGCAGTTGACTCCCAGTACTAGAACAGCCTGTATGTAGCTGCTGTTGCAATTCCAGAGTGTGCCTATACTCTAGAAGACCAAGAATATGCTGCCTGTGCACACGATCCTTTCCGGACATGCTTCATAGTGTTACATTTTACATTTAAAACCTTTTGTCTTCTTACCACCTTCAGGGACAGCAACTGGAACTGTGCCAACTTCCGTGCTGTCTTACTCGGATTACATATCCAGGCCTGAGGACCACACCAGCGTTGTTCGCTTTGACAAAGATGAGCAGGAGAAGATGTGCCGGATTGTTGTTATTGACGACTCTTTATATGAAGAGGAGGAAACGTTCCATGTCCTTCTGAGTATGCCAATGGGTGGGAGACTGGGAGCTGAGTTCCCAGGGGCTCAAATTACAATTGTCCCTGACAAAGATGACGGTGAGTACTGTTACATGAAAATTCTTCTTGCTGGAAAGATTAATGTCAGACGCACTTTCTAGACAGTAAAATGGAAGTCTTAAGGAATTAGAGCATTCACGTTTATTTTATGCTTGATTTTTATAGTCTGATCAAGTTTCAAAGTTTGTAATATCAACCAATTTGTCTTTCTTAATTTAACATTTTTGCAAGACAAAAGTCACACCTGTGTGTGTCTCTTGGTTCGTTACATTTCTTTTCACAATGTCATTTGTCAGTAGGTGATTAAATTCTTAAAAATTTCTGAAGAAGCTATTTTAATAAACCTAATGCATTTTCTTTTTTCTGCTTCCTTTTAAAATAACTTACATTTTAACCACAGTGTTTGACCTCTTCAAAAAAAAAAAAATAAAAATAAGGAGCACCGGATGAAGCTGTTTAATGAATAACTGGCAAGGTTTTACATGTATTTATAGATATATAGATATATATGGAAAATGAGTTCACAGGCTCCCGGGCAGTGGATGAACAAGGCCACTGTTCCCCAAGGAAGCTAAATGACCATGAAATAACTCATTCCCTATCAAATAAATAATCTTGTGAGCAAACCAGAGAGCAGAGAAGGGAGATCAGAAATCTCCCCATCCATCACCTCCTCTCCGAACACTGGTCTGTTTCTATTTCCCCCTGGAAAATTTCCTTGTGGAAAATGAAAGAGGAGGTGAAGGTTGTTCAATAAGAACTCACTAATGTGCTTTGTCTACCTTATCCTAAAGCTATTCCAGTAGCTAAATGATTAGTTAGGGCACTTCAGAAGATCTCTTAATATTTGAGCAATCAGCGATGACCCAGAGATGAGTAGGTATTAGATGAATAGAAGCTACTCTATATAAAATTGACAATATTGACCTCTAATCCTCGGGACTTGGACTTGGCACTATCCAGCCTTTGCATTCACTCATCACGGTGTGGCTTTTCTTCGTTATTTTTCAACATTATGGGATCTTTAGACTAGTCATCCTCAGCTTTCTCCTAACTTAAAAAAGTGTTTCACCCTTCAAAATGATATGTCATGAGTTTCCAGTAACATTTAGTTGTTATAGAAGTATGTGGTTTGGGCCTGGCTTGGTAGCCTACTGGCTAAATCCTTACTTTGCATGTGCCAGGATCCTGTATGTGTGCCAGTTTGTGTCCCAGCAGCCCCTCTTCCCATCCAGCTCCCGGCTTGTCACCTGAAAAAGTAGTTGAGAATTGCCCAAAGCCTTGGGACTCTGCACCCACATGGGAGACCTGGAAGAAGCTACAGGCTCCTGGCTTCAGATGAGCTCAACTCTAACCGTTGTGGCCACCTGGGACATAAACCAGCAGATGGAAGATCTTTCTCTCTGTCTCTCCTTCTCTCTGTAAATCTGCCTTTCTAATAAAAATAAGGAAACCTTTAAGAAAAAAAAAAGCCATCTTTCCACTCTCTTAATATTCTCAGAAGTTTCTACAATATCTATGTTTATGTCACTGCTACTAGCAACGTTTCTCTGATCTCTCATTTTTTTTCTCTTAGTGTACTAAGAAATTTGACATTTGATTAGTTTGATCATCCCAGCTGTTTTTAGCTCTGGTTTTCCTTGGGAACTTCTACTTCTTTTGTTTCCTATTTCATGAATTTCTATTCTTTAAAGAAAAAGTTTTATTTTTATTGCAAAGTCAGGTATATAGAGAGGAGGAGAGACAGAGGGAAAAATCTTCCGTCCGATGATTCACTCCCCAAGTTGCCACAGTGGCTGGTACGGCGCTGATCTGGAGCCAGGAGTCTGGAATCTCTTCTGGGTCCCCCACATGGTGCGGAATCCCAAGGCTTTGGGCCGTCCTCAACTGCTTTCCCAGGCCACAAGCAGGGAGCTGGATGGGAAGCGGGGCTGCTGGGATTAGAACCGGCGTCCATATGGGATCCCAGCGTGTTCAAGGAGAGGACTTTAGCTGCTAGGCCATGCCGCCAGGCCCTACTACTTTTATTTTAAAGTCAATAGCTTGGGTATTCTTGTACATACACATCAGCTATGTCTCAGAACTCTGCGATATTTCACTATAACTGCACAATAAAGCATCTATACATGTTGGTGTACTACTGACTTTTGAAATCTATTGATGACATGATTTATGTTTAATTTTTATTAAAATTTTTATTAAAGAATAGATTTTATGTACTTTTATGTATCTCATAAATATTCAGAATATTCAGCAAGTAAAATGTGTAAAGACTACTGTTTATAGACATATAGACAAGGATTAAGACCAATAATCAAATTATAAACTGTCAGTTTCATTCTTATTCATTAGGAGTTTAATTTGTAGTCTATATTAACTACCACATAAGAAATAAAACATGTAATATTTATATTTTGAAGACTGACTTATTTTACTAAGGATCATAATCTGTGGCTGTACCCATTTTTGCTGTTACATATAAGATTTCACTTTTGTATAACTAGCTAATATTCAATGCTTATGCATTCATCAGTTGATGAATATTTGGGTTGACTTTGTGTCTTAGCTCTTGTGAATTGAGCTGGTGTAGAGATAAAGGAACATGCAGCTCTCACATGCTAATTTCATGTCTTTTGGATAAATTCCCAGGAGCGGTATAGTTGGGTCATATGGCAGAACAGTTTTCAGACTTTTGAGGAAGTTTCATATTGTCCTTCATAATAGTTGTACTAGTTTTACATTACTACCATTCTTGTCAGAATTTATATGTTTGTTGGTGGATTTTTCGATTGTGTGTGTGTGTGTGTGTGTGTGTTGAATGATAGCCATAGTGACTTGGGAGAGATAAAACCTCATTGTAGCTTTTACTTTCATTTCGCTGACGGATAGTGGCACTGAGTATTTCTTCCTGTGTCTGCTGGCCATTTGCATTTATGCTTCGAAGCATGCTTATTGGCGTCCCTTGTCCATTTCTTAACTGGAGTGTTTGAGTCATTGTTGTTGGGTTTCTTCAACTCCTAATATATTCCAGATGTTGTGAGCTCCTTCTGTATTTCAGATATGAAGTTTTTATCAGATGAGTAGTTTATAAACAGTTTCTCTCATTCTAAGATTGACTCTTTACTTTTACGAGTGTTTGCTTTTTGGCACCGAAGCATCATAGCCTGGTGGGGTGGGCAGGGGGAGATGTTATTTTCCCACATATAAATATTTTAGTAATAGTTTATAATTTTTAAAAGGTTTTATTTATTTATTTCAAAGGTAGAGTTACAGTTATCTGAAAGGAGATAGACACAGGGGAAATCTTCTAAATGACTGAAGCCAGGAGCTTTGTCTAGGCCTTCCAGGTGAATGGAAGAGGCCCAATCCCATGAGCCCTCTTTCGCTGCTTTCCCAGGTGAATTAGCAGGGAGCTAGCTCTGAAATGGAGCAGCTGGAACATGAAACGAGACTCACATGGCATACTGGCATCACAGGGGGAGGTTTGCTTGGCCTGTAATGCCACAGTGATGTCCTTCAGCAATATTTTAATTAAAGGTACACTTAACTTTATAAGAATTTACATGCTGTTATCTTGGTTGGAATATAAAATACCAAACTTACTTTCAAGCCAATTTTTAACAGTATCTCCAAAAAAATGATTTTCATGAGTTTAAATCGAGGATACTAATTTATATAACTTTTTCATTTTAGACATCAACACATACGTAGTTTGGAAGTAGAAAAGTCGCTGCCACCTGTAAAATGCCATAGTCTTTGTGGCTTCCCCATTTCATCATAGAGAAAAAAGCAATGTCAGGTTTTATAGAAAGTCAAATTTCATTCATACATATTAACATACATGCAGTGAAAATGTCATATTTCAAGTACTAAGTATAAAGACATTACATGAATAATCCAATTAAATCTCAAAGCAATTATATGAAACAAATACACATAACTTTTCCATTAGATAGATTTAAAAAAACAGAATAGGCTAAGAAAATTACTCAAGATCATAGAATGGTGAATCTAAACCTATTTAACTCAAACATACTATTTCTTACAACTTGGTTTTAATGAATCCTAAATACATGAAAATATAATAACGAATGATATACTGGAGGAGAGAAAGTATCTAGCAAAGTGTAATTAAGATGTAGGTAATATTTTTTCACAGAACATAGAACTTCTTGCTGGCCAATTTTTCAATCACTAAAATTTAAGCAACTGTAGAAAATGTTGAAGCCTGTTAATGCGATTCACTGCACAGCTCTCCAACACCTGTTGCTTTGTTGTGTTCATTTCTGTGATAATAGATACACCAGATGAAGAATCAACCAATCCAGCATCCCCTTACTAAACAATAGTTCTCATAATTCAGAGGTAGCTGATTGTACCAAAGCGAACACATTCTTCAACTTAGAAAATGTGAAAGGATTTTCTGTACCTGCACTGCAGAAAAGCAAATCCCTGTGCTGCTAGTGAATTCTCTTACATGCAGAATCTGGAAATCTGAGCTGTGGACATGATTTTCTCTGTGCAGATTAACTAAAAATTTGGGAAAATCTTAATAAAATCTGCACTACCTTTTTTGGAGATCGATAGAATTTGCCTTGTGCTTGGAAGAGAGTCAAATCTGCACATCAGCAGCAAACATCAGGATCATCAGCATCCTGAACACCCCACATCCCTGTCTTTAGTAAGATCAGCTTTACAGCACTTCACAACTTGTCTGTAGGTTGTGACGTAATGCCACAATACTGACTCATTAAGAGTCCCCAGTCAGTGCTAAGAATATCTCACTGATTTTTTCTGTCAATCTTCTGGAGTTAATTAAAGAATATTCAAGTTGAAGCATCCTTTGCCTTTGTCTGACAATGTGCAGGAGTTTTAAATAAATTGTGTGACTCCCTGATCTCCCTGGAAAAAAATCACCCTGCAAGATAGAAATCAGAGACATCTGAAAGGCAGCATAGTAAGCTCCATAGGAAGGGCAATTCAATTCACTGCCATTCAAAGCATAACGACATCAAAAAAGCTTTCTCAGCAGCAGGAGTACGTTAGAAAACAAAGCATTTCTAGTGCTAGAAAAATACATTGTGTTATGGTGTGTGGGTGCAATGTTTTTCTAGTTCATATGTGCGGTCTGAAAGACCTACTCACTATCCTTTTTCATCTTGAATGCAATTATTTGCATTAGTTTAAGCTGAAATTAAATAATGCCATGCCATCATGATAGGGAATGTCCAGATTTAACTAAAGGAGCAACTTGACAAAGTTACAGTCTGCATTTAGTATAATCGAGTTCAGCAATATTAAATTCAAGAAATGAAAAAGGCAAACAGTTTCTAACCACTCAACATATCACTTCATTGCAGCCGTTGATAAACATTAAGATACAAGAATTCAGGAAGTGCCAGTGTTGAGTGAATCCCTGTTTTGTGATGAACATTTTAGAAATGTACTAACATGTGAATTGTTTTACCAGCCTTACCATTTGAGAATGAAACTAGATATAGTGATACAGAAATTAAAACCTTTGAGAGCAAAAATAAGACACTTTAAATGAAATATCTTTCCACTTAAATATCTAATCCGTGATGCCATATGCATGCAATAAATATTTATTTGTGCAAGTGCTAAGTATAATATATGAGGACTAGAAAGACATCTAGGATATAGGCCAGGATTCCACACTACTTAAAATCTGTTCCAGACGGAAAAGTAAGTATACAGTATACAGTATAAATAATCAAATAATACACCTAAGCTTGCTATTTTCCATACATTTTTGTTGTTCTTTTTATACGGCATGCAGTATGTTCTACTAAATCATAGTTTCTCTACCGTCCCATGGTGTACTAGAATGTGGCACTTCTTTGTCATTGTGCTTTTGTAGGCATTGTCCAGCTTTCCCATCCATCCTCTTCCCATCATTCCCTCTAATAACTCTAACAGTTGGTTTCTTAAGTTCAGGTAAGCTGTTTGCTTTGAACTTCCACATACGAGACTGAATGCAGAGTATTTGTCTTTCTGTGTCTGTCATGTTTTACGTAACCTAAAATAGACTATCCACTTTGCAAATGTCAGTATTTTATTCTTCCACATGCTAAGTAATATTGCATGGTGTGCATATACCCCATTTTCTTTACCCCTTCATCCATCAGTGCTCACTTACGCTGGTCCCGTATCTTGTCCGTTTTAGATCATCTGTAAAAAACATGGGCATACTGACAATTATGTTTCCTCGAGATAAACACTCACGTGTGACATAACTGAGTCTCTGGAATATCTGTTGCAGGTTTTTTTTCTTTTTTTGAGGAAGCTCCACAATGTTTTCCATTAGGGACTGTATTAATTTACACCCGATGACAGTGTAAAACAGTTCTCCTTTCCCATAGCCTTGTCAGCATTTGTTATCTTTCTGATGATAGCCATTTTCACTGGAGTGAAATTATGCCTTACTGTGGTTTTAATTTCTCTGATATCTAATGAACATCTGTTGAATATCTGTTGAACATCACTTCCACATCTGTTCTGGCCATTTGTATTCCTTCTTTTTTTTTTCCTTTTTTTCGAGAAATGTCTGTTTAAATCTTTGCCTATGTTTTGACTAGTGGTTGTGGTTGTTGTTGATTTCCTTGTATATTGTCGATAGTAATCTTTTCTGAGATGCATAGTTTCCAAGTATTGTTTTCCATTCTGTCAGTTGTCTCTTCACTCTTGATTGTTTACTGTGTCAAAGTTTCTTCGTTTGCTATATAGTTTGATATAATCCTATTTGTCTAGGTTTGCTTTGTTGCCCATATTTTTAGGGTCTTCTCTTAAAAAAAAAAAAAAAAAGAACAGTTGCCTAGACAATGTCTGTCCCTGAGTTTTCTTTAAGCCGTTTTGTAGTTTCAGGTTTTAGAGTAATCCATTTTTATTCGATTTTGGAGTAGAGTAGTGGAGAATGCAGACTCCTGTACATAAGTATTCAGTTTTCTTTGTGCCATTTATTGAGCAGGCTGTGCTTTCTCCAGTGGATGATTTGCATCTTTGTCAGAGTTCAGTTGTGTGCAGACGCGAGGGCTCATTTCTGGAATCTCTCCTCTCTTGTCTGTGTGTCTGCTTTGATGTCAGCATCACGCTGTTTTGGTTACAGTAACTGCAGTATGCCTTGACACACGGCACTGTCCATGCCTCCAATTTTGTTCCTGTTGTGCAATATCACGTTGTCAATTTGAGCTCTTTCAGGCTTCTGTATGAATTTTATTTTGTCTTGCTCTGTAGGAAATGCCATGGGCTTTTTGATGCTAACTAGATTCATCTGTTAAATTTCAGTAATATAGAGATTTTAATACTTTTAATTCTCAGAAACAGTAAAAAATATTTCCAGTTTTTGGTCTTCTATAAATTTGTTCATCAGTGTTTTTTGATCCTCATTCTAAAGGGCTTTCACATTGTTTTATTTCCAAATATTTTATATTTATCATAATTATTATGAGTGCATTATAATATTTCTTAGTGAGTTCATGCTTTGTATACAAAATGCTGCTGATTTTTTCATGTTCATTTCGTACCTACAAGTTCACTAAATTTGTTCATTAATTCTTATAGCCTCTTACTGGTCTTTGGGTTTCTTTATGTATAGGCATAGTTGTCATATAGGAATAAATTGTCTTCCTAAGTTTGTGGCTTTTATTTCTTTCCCTTGTGTAATCTCTCAGGCTAACATTTCTAACACTATACTGAAGAGCTAAGAGGGTGGACATCCTTCTCAGATTGCAGATCTTAGAGTAAAAGGTTTCAGTTTTTCCCCATTGAATACATTGTTGTTTGTGGGTTTGTCTAATCATGTCCTTTGTTATGTTGAGGGATGTTCCTTCTCTACATACTTTGACTTAGTTACATATTTTTATCATAGATACATGTTGAGTTCTAATGAATGTTTTATGTATGTGTTGAAATGATCATATGATTTTTCTTCTGCATCCTACTGATATGATGTGTCCGCTTATTGACTTGTGTATGTTGAACCAATCCTGCATCCTCGGGGAAAACTCACTTGATAACAATGAATGATCCTTTTTTCTGTTCTGAGAATTGATTTACTAATATTTCACTGAGAATTTTTGTATCCATTTCCATCAATGACATTAGTCTTCAATTTTTTCATTGTTGTAGCCTTATCTGGTTTTGAAATCAAGGTAATACTGGCTTTGGAAGGATTCTTCCATTTTTTGTGTGTGGCAATGGGGTGGGTTTGAGAAAATTGACTAAAAATTGATGTTAATTATTTCTTCAGGGTTGATAGAATTAAAAAAAAACCACCTGTGTTTTTCTTTATTGGGCGATTTGATCACTGATTCAATCTCAGTATTCCTTATCATTCTATTCAACTTTTTTGCATCTTTACAGTTCAGTTTGGGTAAGTTACGTGTGTGTGTGTGTGTGTGTGTGTGTGTGTGTGTGTGTGTGCAGAATCCTTTTAGGTTTTCTAATTTGTTGGTGAACAGCTATTTATGATAGTCTCCAGCGAAGTTTTACATTTCTGTGGTGTAACATGTAATATTGCCAGTTTCATCTTGTTTTGTTTGATTTTGCGTTTCTTTTTTCTTTCTTATTCTAACTTAAGATTAAAATCCACTTTATTTAGCTTTTTGAAAGAACAACTCGTGTTTGGTCTTTGAAATTGCTTGTTTAGATTCTGTCTCATTCATTCATACTCTGATCTTTTTATTTCTTTCCTTCTACTAATTTGAGATGTAGTTTGTTTTCCTAGATTCATGGGCTGTATTTGTATGTTCATTGTTAGACATATTTTAGATATTTTTCAAAATATTTAACTGTAGGCACTTATTGCTATAAAATTTTTTGTTATTACTCATTTCACTGGATCCCATAAGATTTGGTAAACTGTGTTTCCACTTTTACTAATTTCAAGAAATTGATCCATTTTGCTTGATTTTTTTTCAGTAACCCATTGTTAATTCAGGAATTTGCTGTTCAGACTCTATGTGGTTACATAATTTTTAGTGTTTCCATTTTTGATTTTCAAGTTTATTCCATTGTGTAAAACAAAAATCCATGTTATGATTTTGATTTTAACTTGTTGCAACTTATGTGGCCACCAGTTAATCTGTCTAACAGAAAATTTCATGGGTTGATGAAAAGAATGCATTTCATCTGAAAATATTTGTCCTTTTCGACCCGTAGTATAATCTAACTGTGTTTCCTTGTTGGTATTGTTCTTTGAATGATCTGTTGATTTTTTCAATAGAATGTTGATGCTTCCCACTATTATTGTATTACATTTTATCTCTTCCTTAGTATACATTTTTGTGTCCACATGTAATTTTTCCTTGTGGCTGTTTTGTGTAATTTAAGTCGAGAAATTGATCCTCCCTTGGGTTTTAGTTTGCATGGAATATCTTTTCCTGTCCTTTCACTTTCAGTCTGCCTTTCATTTTAGTTGTGAACTAAAATTCTTATAGAAACCATGTTATTGAAGCTTTGGTTTTTTGTTTTAAAAATTATTTTACTTGAAAGTGAAAGAGAGAAAGATAGAAAAGGAGGAAGACACAGAGTGAGACAGAGAGAGATCATTCACCTGCTGGTTCACTCCCCAAACGGCTGCCTTGGCCAGATCTGAGCCAGTCCAAAGCCTGGAGCCAGGAGCTGCTTCCAGGTCTCCCAAAGGCCCAAAGGCACATTTCCTATTTTATTTTAAAATATTTTTATTTTAAAATATTTTCTATTTTATTTTATGATACTTTTAAAATTAATCATGTATCCTACATTTCTTGTTTTGACACAATCTTTTTTATTGTAAGATTTTTTTATTGTTATTATTATTACAATTCCCCTTTTACTTCTCCTTGCTCCTTGTCCATTCTCCCACTCCACCTTTCCCCTCGTATTATTACATTAATACAGTTCCTTCATCAAGAGCCATGAGTCCCGCAGTCTACTGTTTAAGTGTATCATGGCATTGTAGGTACTGGCAGTGGTGGAAAAACTAGTGTCATATTGTCAAAGTACATTGCAAAGTGTCATTGGAAGCCCTCTTTTTATTCAGAAGAGTTGCATTTCACAATGTGTCTTCACTTCCTGATGTGCTGGTCTCCACATTTTTTAAAGCTTTATTTATTTTTATTGGAAAGGCAGAAAGGAGAGACAGAGAGGAAGATCTTCTGTCCAATGATTCACTCCCTAAGCGGCCGCCAAGGTATGAATTGAACCAATCTGAAGCCAGGAGTCAGGAGCCTCTTCCAGGTCTCCCACGTGGTTGCAGAGTCCCAAGGCTCTGAGCTGTCCTTGATTTCTTTCCCAGGCCACAAGCAGGGAGCTGGATAGGAAGTGGGGCAGCCAGGATTAGAATCGATGCCCACGTGGGATCCCAGCGTGTGCAGGGTGAGGAAGTACCTTAACCACTAGGCTACTGCGCTGGGCTCTACACATTTTTTCATTAATTTTTAACATATGACTTAATTTTAAATATATATATATATGACTTTCAACATTTTTGCATGCAAAGTAACCTACCTTTTCATTTCATTTCCCCCATACTTTGTAAAATCCAAGAAAAAAGGTACCACTGTAGATTAGAAGGTAATCAATCTAGGAAAAGAAAGTTGGGAGGAGATGAGAAATTGTGTTTAAACACACGAATTTGAGTTCGCTGTAGTTGTTGGC
Organism: Ochotona curzoniae; assembly: GCF_017591425.1. Taxonomy (NCBI): domain Eukaryota; kingdom Metazoa; phylum Chordata; class Mammalia; order Lagomorpha; family Ochotonidae; genus Ochotona; species Ochotona curzoniae. The sequence goes on along the minus strand of NW_024466502.1, from coordinate 49,530,063 downwards.
AGCTGGAACTGGGGAGTAGGGCTAGATAAACAGTGAAATAACTAAGATTCCATGTGGAAGTTGTAGGTTACTCTTGTAATGCTAATGGCTGAAACAAGAAGGGGAAGTGAGAAGCGCGAGGAAGAAAGAATGAAAAGTATAAAATTATTGTGCAATAGAGTTTACATGTATTCATACAAATCAATTATGTCCAATGGAATAATGAAAGATTTTAGAGTATATTTCTACTAATTATTGACGTATTTTTGGCCAGTAGTTGCAAATAGAAATTATTGCTTATTCTATCATGAGCAAATTGTGTACAGGATTAGGTAACTGATTGTACTTGTCAAAAAATAAATACACACTTAGGCCTTTTAAAGAAACTGAGTTTAAGCATTACCTGCTTTAAAATACTGTGTGTTACTTTGGTCATTTTAAAAACCTTTTCAGTTTAATTTATACCAATTTTTGATCAAGTCTTTTCGCTTGTTTGTTTTCATTGTGACGGCTTCAGAGGAGCTGCAAAATTGCACTATCCATTTTGCACCTGCACATGTGTGGAAGTGGATAGGAAGACAAAAGCCTTTGGGAATAGGAATCATTCACTCGGAGTAGGAGGGGCCAGAGAAGTAAGTTTTCTCCAGGTTTAGCCCAAAGGGTCCGTGGTCCTAGTCCTCCCTGCTTAATTTTGAGCTGGATAATTGTTAAGGGCAACAGTCCCACAAGGATGGGAGTGGGGAGGACAAGGAACAATAAAGGGAAATATATTGACTTATCATAGTAGACTGCATAACTAAGTACATAGGTTGCATATCAGTTATTTTTATTTTAAGCAATATAAAGGCAAGTGAGCAAGAACCAGAGGTTCCTGGAGTGGGTTTAAAGGAGTGCGCTTGACTAAACCTGCTTTGGGCCGTTTCAGCAAAGGAGCCTGCTGCTGTGCTGTGGTGGGCTCCCTTTGTCCTTGTGAAACTGTTGATACAATGGCCGGCTCACCACAGGAAAGGCTTTAAAGAGCTTTGTTCCACAGCATACACAGGAGCTTGGCAGGCAGCCACTTGAATCTGTCCTGCCAGTGGCGTGAAAACATTGCATCGCCATTACCAGAAAAGGCAAAAGCTCTGGGGTTCTTGATGAGAACAGCTAACTCTTTTGTATAATTTACACTGAAAAATGACCTTCTGGCCCACAAGAAACTGGGCACAGGGAACCACGCCAAGACCCACGGCCAGTTCAGCCAGAAATGAGCTCTCAGATCTGTGGATTACACATTTACAGGTTATGCAGCCAGTTGGCCTGGATCTAGGATATTAAAGTTGTGAGATTGAATAAGATTATACCATTTGCAATATTAAATTAACTCATGTCTTTATTTTTCAAGGCTTCATACGTATATATGTTTCAGAGAATGCTAGCTAACAAGAGGACCTTCTTAGGTGTGTTAGATCTTTTCCTGGAATTATTTAACACACACCTGTGAGCAAGGTTCTATTTTTAAGTTTTTTTTTGAGATAATATTTTTGATTCACATTATAGTTAAAAGCTTAATGCTGCGCTAAATCAAGTGTTCCACAAATAAGAAGTAAAGAGACCATAATTCAGCAGGAAAGTAGCCAAGGACTATCACCAATATTCAAATGAAAAAAAGCCTGTTTTACTCATATACAGCAAATTTTAAATTTCAGTTCATTAAAACTATATAATTCTTAGCAGTTTGTCTGACAGCAGTTTATAACAAAGTTTGACAAAACACTACATTTGTGCGGAAAATACACATAAGCATTTCTTTCTTTCTCTTTTTCTTTTTTTTTTTTTTTTTTTTTTTTTTTTTGCTTTTTGTTTTTATTGAGTGAAATAAGCCAGACACAGAAACACAAATAATGCATGCTTTCCCTTATTTGTGGGAGCTAAAGTTAAGCAGGAGTAAGGTTCTGGTAGTCCTTTGTTTTATGTGTGAGAGGTTAGCTAAGTCGTGCAAGATCAGGGAGCTAGCAAGCATTCGGCCAGTGTGACTCTGGCATCTGTGGTGGTAATTGCTATGTCAATCACCTGAGATTATCCCGCCAGTATGTGTGTTTAACATACACAGCTGCCTTCTGATTCTACACAGTAATAACAGAAGACATAATTAGGGAGCCTAGAGAAGAACTCTACAAGAGCGAGCAAGCTATAGATACTTCACATATAGCATCCCTAGGAGAGCACGTTAATGCAGTCCTGTTCTCCAGCGGACAGGGAAGACTGTTGTCTTGTCTGCATCCATCAGTGAACCGCCAAGCGAGCAAGTGGAAACGCGGCTCTTTCTGGAGGATTGGATTTCAAGTCGTTTGTCAAGTCCGTATGGACAAATATCGTCTCACATGGGTTAGATTGATTGCTTTTGTAGCAATACTATCTGCCTGAGCCCCATCTTTTCCAAACCTAAGAGTGAATGCTGAACAATATAAACAATCTTTTAGAAACTAAAGGGCAAATGTTGCTGGTTTATTGTCATCAAAACCATGGCAGATCACCAACCTTTATTTAAAAACCTCAAGAATTAAGTCTCCCATAAATTTTAGTGCTAAAAATCACATAAATCTGAGGAACTACTTGTGAGAATCTCTAAATTTAGTACTATTAAAACAGATATTAAAATAAGTCTATTATTGACATCAAGTAGACATTTCCCATCCCTAGGTCCTGATGTAGTTTGGCAGCTGGGAGCAGCCCTCTCTTCCCTCAACCCCCATCACAGACACAGGGAAAAAGATAAGAAAAGGGAAGTTGGAAGCATCTGTCCCACACCTTCCCATATCCCTCAACCCTCTCCACCCTAATCTGCAGTTCTCATGAGCATGCATCCTTGTGAACAACATCAAAAATAAAATTTTTAAAATAATAAAAAATAAACCTCATAAAATAAATGATTGACTAAACTGAAAAGAGCTCTTGATAAATGTAGTGGTATGAGAAAGCCCTAATTATTTGCTAGCAACAAGCAGGCTGGCATATCCTTTTGTTGAAATCATAAAACAGAGAAAGCATGCTGCCTAGTCAAAACCTACAGCATGACTGAAAGCAGATACACTGCTTGCACTACGCAAGAGGGGAGGAAGAAATACACAATTGTATACCCCCTTCCCAGGGGAATCCAGCAAGCATAGTTCTTTGACAATAATCCAGACCAAAAGAGTATTTTAACAAGTACATGAAAAATAGAATAAAAAAGAAAAGAGGCATGCATTTATCCTGAGGGTTAAGACATCAGTTAAAAAGCCCATGTTCCACAGGGAGTGCTAGGTTCCATGCTTGTTTCTGTCTCCTAATTCTAGCATCGTGCTAGTTGAATACACTGAGAGGCAGGGCTGATGGCTTAGGTGGCTTGGTTCCTACCACTCACATGGCAGACACGGAAGGAGTTCCCCACCCCAAAGCTTTGGCCTTGGCCTGACTAAAGGCCATTCGGCATTTGGGGAGTGTATCAGTTGATGGGAGCTCTCTTTTTCTGTTTGCCTTTGTGCCTCTCAAATAAATAATCTTTAAATAAAGGTTTATTTTTATGCAAGCATTTTGAAATTTATTCATATAGGGCTTCTTCATAATGTATGTAGAAAATATGTATTATGATATCTGTACTTCAATTAAAAAAATTTTACAGCAAAATAAATTGATTGAGAGGATAAATCCATCATTAGCAGTGAATGTGTTTGATGAATTCTCTAAGGAAGTTCATTACCTTGTTCAAAGCATTAGTCCCTTGACATTTCAGTGAAAAGAAAAACTCCATCAAATCTTTGCTTTGTTCTTATGGAAGACCCAATAATTTAATTGTGTATGCAAACTGTTTCTTCATTTTAACCAATGGAAAAAGTAATATGGAGGCCTGGCGTGATAGTGTAGTGGTTAAGGTCCTCACCTTGAACGCGCAGGGATCCAATATGGCCGTTGGTTCTAATCCTGGTGGCCCCGCTTCCCATCCAGCTCCCTGTCTGTGGCCTGGGAAAGCAGTCGAGGACGGCCCAAAGCTTTGGGACCCTGCACCCACGTGGGAGACCCAGAAGTGGCTCCTGGCTTCAGTTTGGCTCAGCTCCAGCCGTTGTGGCTGCTTGGGGAGTGAACCATTGGATGGAAGATCATCCTCTCTGTCTCTCCTTTCTGTATCTCTACCTTTCAGATAAAAATAAATAAATCTTAAAAATAAAAAGTAACGTGGACCCACAAATTACTAGAGCATACCCCGTAGATCCTGAAATAAATCAAAACAAATCTGGAACACACTGGATGGGTGAGTGCAGTGCGTACTTGTTTACTCTGGTGATTCTGATGTTTTCCTAATTTTGAGAATAGTTCTAAGAGTCCAAAGTAACTTCCTTTCATTTCCAACATCTAACCCTTAATTCTGCCTTTCTAATATTTCCAAATACTTCTAGCTTAGTGTCTTCCCCCAACTCAACTATCATAACATTTTCCAAGCCAGCACCAGGTCGGGCTTAGATTATTGGTGCTTGCTGTCTGATCTGTTTCCAGTTTGATCCAGTCCTCTTCCTGCCATGCATCCTGCAGATCACTAAATGCATAGGTCATCCTGTCCCTGAACAACGCACACACCTGTCACCTGATAGTTCTTGGGCAAGAACTCAACCTCAAGGTGCCACATGCTGCCCTTGATGAAACCATCTCCCGACCCAAGCAGCTGCTGACATCACAGCAAACACTGCAGTCCCCACATCTGTTAGGCTGTCTACTCATCCTGTTTCTCTGGGTTGTTTTCTTCGGTATGGAAAATCGTCCCTTTCAATCCTCTGGTCCTTCTCCTGACTCACTCATATTTCAGCTGCTGACAACTTCTGCTAACAACACTTTTATATGCCAGTAGTGTGCTAAGTACAACACAATTAAGGGGCAAGCAGGGAAAGAGAGAAATGTGAGAAGAACTAGAGGTGAGTGGTTTCACGGGAGGAAAGGATAAATACCCATGAAAGAAGGAAGGTATAGCTCACAGTGTGAAGTTCTGCAGAGGTAGAGATGGACAGAAATTCTCATCATACATTGGCTGTGGAAAGAGTATTTCTGGTGTTTTAAAGAATGCAAACTTTCTAAATGAGCCTCAAAGTTAATGGAATCTGAGAATGTGGAGATAAGCACGGAGTCTCTCAAGGAATTATTTAGTTGAAGCGAAGACAGGAGAAACCAAGATCAAATAGTGGTGTTTGAGGTGATGGGGCTGGCGTGGGGTAGAACTAAGGAAGACTCCCTTGTTGATTGTAAGTTCAGAAGGATATGAAATGGGTGAATGCTTGCCATTGCAGTTAAGATATTGCTTGTTATTAATAGTTGCTATGAAGTAAGCCATTGTATGTAAAGCACTCAAAACAGTCATCAGTGTTATGGCTAACGGTCCTCCGGAGGGAAGCCAGTGTTTGTTTTCTGTTTGTACTGCTGGACCTAGAACTCATGAGAGACAAGAGCTGTGTCTCCATCAGTATCCCTTGCATAGGGATCAGTGCCTGACCCAAAGCAAGCAATTATTAAATAGGTAACAAAGGGATGTATGCATGCGTGAAGCAAGTGGGCTGGTCAATGCTACCTACCTTATCTTCTTGCTATTGATTTCTGGTTTCATAAGAATATATTCAGGCAGAAGTATACAACCTTATGTTTCAAACAATAACTTAATATCCTTATAAGCTTTCAGTCCTCAAAAATAAATGCTCTCTAGCTTACTGGAAATTCCTGAGAGCTTCCTCTGAGATTCCGTGATGAGGCCCCCACCTTCAGACCGAAGTGGGGCATTGCCATGTCTGTGGAGCATACTGCCTGCTCCAGCTTTTATTCAGCTACTGGAGTAGAAATGCTAAACAGTCTGTTAGTGACATATTCATCTGAGTACTGACAGCCTTAAATTGACTTTTAAGTTTCTCCCCATGAGACATTTATTTGGTGCCTTATGTTATTGTTGGGGCCTCCCTTTAACCACGTAGTTCCCAAGACTGCCATGTGCATTGCTCACCCTGACTCAGGATACTCTTTTCAACATATGGCTTCATTTTTGAATTTTGTGTTTAAAAACTAGATAATTTTTCATTCTCTGTTCATTAAAATAAAACATAAGTTTAAGTGATGATATAAGAGCTAATGAATACATTTTACCCAAATATGAAAAATGAAATGAAATTGTAATGCTTACATTTTTACCATCTTGGTTTATGTTTTCCCCTTATCATAAGCCATTTATGTATGAGTTAAGAATAGTTAGAATGCTTTTCTAACTCCTGCTTCACATGGCAGAAGGTAACCATTTTCCTTGCAATGAAGATTGAGAAAAACAAGGATGGTATTGTGGTTCCACAGGGTGACACCGCCTGTAATACTAGTGGTCCCTGTGAGAGTCAGGCCAAGTCCCTGTTGCTGCACTTCCTGTCCCGCTCCCACTAATGGGCCTGGGAAGGTACTGGAAGACGACCTAAGTGCTTAGACACCTGCCATTCACAAAGCCTGAAGATCCTGGCTCATGGCTTCAGTTTGGCACAGTCCTAGTCATTGGATCCGTTTGGGGAATGAACCCAAGATATCTCTCTCTCTCTCTCTCTCTCTCTCTCTCTCTCTCTCTCTCCTTCCTTTCTCTGTAACTCTACCTTTCAAATACGTAATTTTCAACAAATGAACATCACAGAAAGTAAACACAAATGGTCAATATGGACATCCAAAAGAGTTGCATACTAGTATCATGTTAACAAGAAAAGCTCAGATCTCCAAGAACATCAGGAAAAATGTGCACAGATCTGAAGTTTGGGATCTGACTTCATTTGGACCCAAGGAAAACGTCTCCATTTTTCAGAGCAGAAATCAAAAGATTTAGAATTTTATTTCCCAAATATTAAGCATTGCATAAGTGACTGGAAGGAAATTAGCACACATGGCTTGTGTTTGAACAGTGGTCCTGCCCCCCATATAAAGCAAGAGAGTAGAAGGATGGCAGCTATGGAGAAACACATGGAGGGTACCCAAGGGGGAAGGGTTCTAACAAAAGAAGGGCAAGTTCTTTTCAACTAAACATTGAGCAGCTTTTGCTTTTCATTCTGAAATCCCACTTTGATGCCTGAAGGCATGGTTCAAGTGTCAATGGTTAAGCACTGTATGTCCAGGAGTATTTGTTTTTCCAGTGTCAACCACATCCTTTTGTTCCTGAGACCTCACACAGGTTGTGTATAACACCTTGTTAGTCAGAGTCCTTCTTCCTTCAGCTGTTGAAATTCCCAAATAAATCACCCAGATGACAAAGTCTTTATTGATTCCAAAAGCTTGTTTATCAAATTCACATTTGTCAGCAGGAATTTAAAAAAAATATATATTCAGGTGTCACTTCTGGCTAGTGATCATTTAGAGCAGGACCCGTGGCAAGCCTGTAAAAAACTATGCAAATAATGTGAAATCTCATTTTTCTTTCCTTGCTCCTACGAAGGTATTTCCTTGCGTGTTAATAAGAAACACCTTCGTAATTGGGTAATATTGGTCTATAGAAGATGTTCTAAGTTTTTCTTATAAGGAATATTGTATTCCTCCCTTTTCTCTAAAGCCAACTCTCATTACCCATCTTAAAATAAACTAGCCTAAAACTCTGAGCATCTAAAATGTTCACTGGCCCAGCTATTTAACTATTTTTAGGGAAATTAGTATTTAATTGGAAAAAGTTCAGATTTTGCAGCATTGCCATGTTATCTTTGAGTCCTCCTTCCACCACATGCTAGCTGTCTGACCTTCAGCAAGTTATTTAATCTGAGTCTCAATGTTGGTAACAGTAGATAAGAATAATGACTTTGAATGGCTATTGCAAGCACTAAAGGCAATATATTAAGAAAAATTCTAGAAATCCTACCATGAATGACTTTTGAGGTTAACCCTCATTAACTGTCTCCATTATATTATGTTGAAATGTTAATATTGGTTCAGTGAAGATTTGAATTAGTGTGTCCCAACATAGAGCATCAGCTTTACAGCCAATATGATTACTTTTCACTAGACACCTTGGAAGCAGTCTTCTGTCTTGGCTCTGCCTCTATATGTTTTTGATGACCTCCATCAGCCAGCCTCCATGCTCCTCACTGGAGTCTATATATAAAACAATTCATTTTGCCTGCCTTTGAGTTGCTGTCTGTCTAAAGGGGGAGAAAGATGTATGAATGGGTCATTTGAATATAACATGCAAAGCACAATGTTAGAAGTGTAAAGAGCCAGGAATGAATTGACAATTGTCAATTGGAAGTTAGGTTTTAATGCAGGAGTGGAAATCACAACTTTGCAAGACCTTGGCACTCTTAGATAATGATTTTTTAAAAATACAATAGCTACTCAACTGCCTGTGGAGTGCATTCCTCCACAACACTGAGAAATACTGCCAAGTTGGCAAGAGTTCCAGAACCTGTTCAGAGCAACAAAAACCGTTTTCAAAATCTTGACAAGAAAGGAATGTTTCCTAAAATCTAATATTTTGAGACTGATTAAAGGAAATATGTTATGCACATTAATATTAAAAACTAACATTCATAGTAGTAACTTATTATCTGTGCTAATGCAAAAGTGGTAAACAAAAGTTTCTCAGTTAAATGGCAATAGTGAAGCTATAAACCTTGCCAAAGATGCAACCCCTCTGGGAGTCACTTTAGTTTGATGTGAATCTTTGCATGCATTCAGGTATGTACACTTCTTTGTTTTCACATGAGTTAGAGGTAATTACTGCTAGCACAGAGTGGCAACTGACGCATTTCCTAGAGGCAGACCATTAGACTCATTCCATATTTATTAGCCATTGACCTTGAACTTCTAGAACACAGCTGCCTCATCTGTAAAGTGATTCTTACAGTACCTGCCTCAAACCATTGTCAGAGGGTGTTGGCTTTTTGGCAAAGTGGATTAAGCCTGCACCTACGGGCATCCCATATGTGTGCCGGTTTGTGTTCCAGCTGCTCCACTTTCTACCCAGTTCCCTGGAAAGAAGGCCCGAGTCCCTTGCCTCTAGCACCCACATGGGAGATCTGCATGTAGTTGTAGGATCCTGACTGACCCAGCCTGCTGCTTCCGTTTGGGGGTTGAAGCCATAGTGGAGGTGCTCTCTCTCTCTCTCTCTCTCTCTCTCTCTCTCTCTCTCTCTCCCCCTCTTCCTGAACTCTTTCACATAAACACATCTTTTTAAAAAAAATTGTTAGAAAAATTAAGTGGGTCTTATATAAATATAAAGTGTACTTAGAATAGTTGAGGCATTCAGTAATGAAAGTAGTCAATAAATGATGGTGTTTATGATTGCTTCTTTTACATATTATTTATGATTATTTATTTCACATAATATATTAAGAATAGCTATCATGTTAATACATACAATCCATAATCATTCTTTTAATGGCTATCTAATATTCTGCAGTGTGGTATCACATATTTATCTCCTGTTGATAGACATTTATCTCATTTTCAGATCTTATATCTAATTAAATACATGTAGAGAATTACTCTTTTCACATAAGCAAGTCATCTTTCTTTGCATAGTGTCTATTGTTACATTCAGTTCTACAAATTACATTCAGCTGTGACAAAATACATAATGAAATTAGGGAGGGCCTGCATTTCATGATGACAGTGATTACAAATGCCAGTTGAGAGCTTGTGACCCAGCCAGCACTGATCCAAGCATTGGCTACATAATTCAGTCTTAACATAAGGCAAGTTTTATCACTAGCCTCAGTTCTGCAAATGAAGCATTGAGGCACAGACACATTAGGCGACAAGACCACAGTATTAAAAAGTAGTTTAGTGGGGATAGGACAGAGGTTGCCTTTCCAAGAAAAGCAAAGCTAATTTATTGTGAAAGGAGTTCCATAGTACAATTCACTGTGCGAAAGCTTATTCCACCTTACCTTGGGTAGTGGAGTTTCTGACACATACATGTTGTGTCCCTTAGTACTCAGCATCTGATGACATGGAGAAGTCTAAAATGGAGCCCATGCAGGCCAAGATGGCAAAATGACCCTAGGATTCTTTCTAATTGAATTTTGTAACAAATGTATCACATGTTTTTATTAACTTATGGAGAACTTATCTATCATTCCTCATTTTTTAATCTAATGCAAGAGTGAAGTGTGACTAGCGTGACTGTTATGTCATTTGCAGTATAGTACTTTGGTACTGTAGTACTTTGGTACTGTAGTACTTTGGTACTGTAGTATCAAAGAAATGGAGTCATTAGTAGAACAGACTCATCATTCTTCTCTACTTTTGATACTCAATGTGGTACTCTCCCCCAATGAGTATAGAGTTCAATATTTTTTATCAGTGACTTTATTTATTGATGATTTTTATTGCAAAGGCAGGTTGACAGAGAGAAGGATCTTTCGTCTGCTGGTTCACTCCCTCATACAGCTGCAACGGCTGGAACTGGGCTGATCTGGAGCTGGAGCGACGAACTTCTTGCAAATCTCCTACACAAATGCAGGGTCCAAAGGATTTGCATCATTCTCTGCTGCATTCCCAGCCACAAGCAGGGAGCTGGATGGGAAGTCGAGCAGCCAGAAGCACAACCTGGTGCCCATAGGGATGTCTGCGCTTGTAGGCAGAGGATTAGCCAGCTAAGCCATAGTGTCACCCCAGTTTAATCATTTTTTGATTATGTGAATCAAGACCACAGGATCTAGAACTTGAAGCATACAATTGGAATACACAGATGCACCGTTTGGAAAATATTTATTTTACCCATATCGAACAATCTGACTACCTTCCATCTGCGATTCATTACCAACCATTGTGTCTCTGGAACTATTGTTTTCTTCATTTGCCCCTTGAAATATGTACACTCTCATCCTCCACCTGTAACGGATCAAAAAGCATCATCACCTTGTTTCCAAAGCACTTCTCAAATCTGGATTTTCAGCCTTCTCTCTCCTACTACCCTCATTCAAGACCTTACTCACTGCTTCCCTAAGCAACATTTTCCCAGGAAACATTCCCTAGCAGCTAGCTCCGCCCTGCTTCCAGCAGTTGCAACCTGCTGCTGAAGTTCTCTTTGCCAAACCAACTTGTGCTTGTGTCACAGCTAGCTTAAAAACCCTCAGTGCTTCTTTTTTTCTCTAGTGTGGCATGGACTGAGAGGACTTGCACAGCCTGCCTGTCAACATCCCCCCCTCCTACGTTTTACCCTCTCCCAGAGATCTTAGTTTCTCAGACACATGACTTCACAATCCACTGTCACTCAGAACTTTCTTCTTGTCTCTTCATCTCTTTTTCTGAAATGCTCTTTTCCCTCACTGTTGCCCGTCATTCTCAGCTCCTTTTGCAAGGCCCAACTCAGCTTTTTTTTGCTCTGGGCCTCTGTCCTCTGGCAGCATCATGTCTGGAACCATAGCAACACAGCCGCTATTCCCTGGTGCAACCAGTGATCTCTGAGCTCCGGAACAAACTGAAGGAGAGCACGGCTGATTCCTGGACTCCAGCATGCTTGTGGTTGGCCTAAGAAAATGTTGACTCTCAGAACTTTTTATTTTTAATTTGAGGAGGAACTCTAGAAATATGCATTGTTAAAGAATCCTTCAGGACTTGTAGTGTAGATCTGAGACAGCATTTGGGGATCTTTGCCATTAAAAACAAGTTTTTAGGGAAATCAAGTTCCATCCCATTAGGTTGAGAAACCAATTAGTAGATAATGACCCGTTTTTCCTTTCTCTCCCTGCTCCCCACCATGCCACTGTATGGTATGAGAAGTTCAAAAAACACTCTCCTCAAAGGCTGACAATGCGACAATATTTGGTGAACATGGAACCCTCTGCATCTGAGACTGGATGGTAGAAAATGTTGATGACTGTGACATTTAAATTTTATTTTTAAACTTGTGTGGCCCCTCCAAAAAAAAAAGAAAGAAAAGGGAGACTTTTAGAATGATATGAAATTGACAGTGGAATCCCTGGGAACATTGTCTTTTTTGGAACAAGGCTTTCCATGTATTCTCAACTAAAGTCCCGGGACAGTCCTGTAGTGAAATTATCAGTATTCTAAGCATGCACTGACTTTTCTTTATTCTCTTTGGCAAAACCGTAGCTGGCACGGAAAAGAAATGTCAAAACATGCCTGTAAAACGATGCAGACATTTAAAATACCCCTTTAAATATACATTTGAACTTTAATTTTGCAGCAAGAATTTTGCAAAAGTTTTTAGAAGGCCAAATATGGAGTCTTCGTTAAGGGATGCATAAAGACTTTTCAAAAAGTTTGTGGAAAATATGTATTCCGAGGAAAACATGCATAGACTTCAATTTTTTTAACTAAAATAAGCATCTTTAAATTCCAGGTTTTTTTTAAGTTTTCCTGTATGTTTACAGGTTTGTTTTGTTTTGTTTTGTTTTTAAGGAAAGACCCCATTTCAGTTCTTTAAAACTATTTTTAACATGGTACTTAAAGGAGGGAGTTCATCTGAATTTTTCTTTGTGTTTGTTTTTCTTGCTATATAGAAAAGAACGGTTAAATTGCTACAAGTAATGTAAATCAAAATGTCTCACAAAGAAGGCAAAATCTCTTGGTAATTCTTCCCCTCTGAAATAAGTAGTTAGTTAGCAATATGCTTTTGTCATTGCCTCAGTAATAAATGCACACATTTTAATAAAATTGAATCATTTATCCATGCTATTCTTTAACAATAATGTAAAAAATATCACCAAGATGTAGAAATAACTGCATTTCATATGTGCTGTATGTATAATCAATCCACATTATTCCTTTCCCTAATTGCTTCAGATCTTCTACAGAACTCAAACACTATACATTAAATGAAAGTCCCCGTTAAGATTTATTTCTATATTTGAAAATCAGAGTCACGGGGAGCAAGGTGGGAGACAAAGAGCCAGAGAAAGAGTGACATCAGTCTTCTATGCACTGGTTCATTCCCCAAATGGCTACATAGCCAAGGTTGGACCGAGCCAAAGCCAGGAGCCAAGAACTTCCTCCATGTCATTCATATGGTTGGAAGAGGCCTAAATACTTAGTATCTCTTCTGCTGCTTTTCCCAGCCCATCAGCAGGCAGTTGGATCGGAGCAGGAGCAGCTGAGACACAAAGACATGCCCATAGTTGATGCTGGTGTCTCCAGTAGCAGCTTTACACTCTGTTACAATAACAAGCCTGAAAGTCTGCTCTAATACTGTAGGACTATCATAGTCCTCAAAAACATCAATAATCATAAATTAGGTATGTGTTTATTTCTTTATTTAAAAAAGCATTATACTTGCATGTTCTGGTTATTTTGACACATTTAAACAAATTTTACTCTTCCACTTTGCTGTGTAAATATCAATAAATAATTTATAATAGATGTTTTGGGTACATATATATGGAACTTCTCTAAAACATTAAATATAGAATTTCTAGGTCACATTAGGTGAACAAGCTCAATTTTTGTAGATATTTCCAGACCTGACCCCACCGAATTGTTTGAATTTATGTTTTCACAGGCAGCATCTGAGATGAGCTCTGGTTCCATATTATTGAACTCTCCAAGGTTTTAAATATTGTATTACATGGTATTCCACCGTTGTTTTAATTTTCATTTCTCTATAAAGATGTATAGAATGATGTACGTTTTTCTTCTGAGATCTGCTTATGCATCTCTAGTTTTTCGATTTACTATTAAGTTTTTGATCTGTGGGAGTTGTCACTTACTTTGTATCCTAATCTTTGATTGTAGTGGGGCAGTGGAGCTATAAGAACACATATATGCGTTAGACAATGTTAAAGTTGTTCTTTTGATTTCTACTAAATTTCTCTGCTTGCTGTGTGATTTCAAGAGGTCTCTACAATAGGAAATCCACTAGAGCTGCATGTTAGTCAGTATTTTCCAGTAATTTTGTATATTTCAGCATAAACTTTCTTTGTATATTTCAGCATAAACTCCAGATTATTATACAATATTATTAGATGGCACTTTTTTATTGTTCAGAGTTCCCCTTTGTTAGACTTCCTGTAAGTTATGTTTAACTATTAATATGGCAACATCATGTTGCTTTTGTTTCTGTTTAGCTAATAGATACTTTTCATATCTTTGAGCTTTTCGTGTTTTTGTGTAGTTTTGTTTTCCATTGTCTTTTTTTTTTACTACATTTATTTCGTTTTATGACACAGTTTCATGGGCTCTGCGATTCCCCCAACTCCTCCCCAAACCCTCCCCCCACATTGAATTCCTCCACATTGTTGCAGTAGTATAGATCATAACCACTCATGATTCCTTCATTGTGGGCATGGACCTTGCAGGGAGTCCAGCATCTTATTGTCCAGATAAATTCAATAGTTTCATTGGGAAACCATCCCTGGTCTGAAAGTAGTGCTGGCAGAATGTCATCCCCTCCAATGAAAAGCCACTACACAAATTCAACAACAATTTACAACATCATGGAGTTAATTGACATGGTATCAAGTGACCAGTATGTTAGAAAATGCAAGTTCTTAACTACATCCTGTGACTACACTGAAATAGACAAGATCATATCTCTCTGGCAGATTTTTTTTTTAGTTCTTTGTATATAAAGAAACCAAGTTTCATATATTTCACAATGCAAATGTAAGAACACAGTGATATATCTCACGTGGCAATCCTCTCTCCTGCCTGCATTCAACATCCACTATCCTCCTTCCTTTTTTTTCTAATTTTTACAATCATATACATCCATTTTTCTTCACAATCATAGGCTTAATGCTAAATCAAGCCAAAATGTCATCATATAGCACATATTTTTTAAATGTTTTTCTTTAGGCATATAGACAAAGGGTGTAATCAATTACCAAAATATAAGTCACCCTTATATAAATTTCATTTTTTGGTAGTTTGTGTTAGTTATCAATGATCAGGGAAAACGTATGTCATTGGTATTTGCTTCACCAAGCTCTAATGGTTTCCAATTGCATTCATTTTGTTGAAATGAAAAAGATTTTTTTTCTTTTTTATAGATGAGCTGTATTTCATAGTATACACACATTACTTTTTTTTTTACCCAGCCATCAAATGATGATCATCTAGGTTGATTCCAAATCTTAGCTATTGTGAGTTGGGCTGACATAAGCAAGGAGAACAGATAATTCCCTCAGGGGCAGATTTCCTTTAGTTTGGATAAATACCCAGAAGCAGGATGGCTGAGTCGTGTGGTAGATCAATTTTCAAATTCCTGAAGAATGACTATTCTAGGTTACTTTCCCATTAACAGTGGATTAGGGCTGCTTTCCCCTTAGATTCTTGCCAGCATTTATTGTTTACTGATTTCTACAAAGCAGCTCTTTCAACTGTTGGTCATTTGAATTTCATCCTTTGGGATATGCTTAGGCATGTCCTTGACCCATTTCTTAACTGGATTTTTGCTTTGTTGTTAGTTTCTTGAGCTGTTTATAGATCCTAGATGTTAAGCCTGTATTAGTTGCAGAGTTTGCAAATATTTTCTCACATTCTTTGGGCTGCTTCTTCACTTTGTTGACAGTTTCCTTTGCAGAATAGAAGCTTTTTACTTAACTGTAATCACATTTGTTTATTTTTGCTTTGATTGCCTATAATTTAGGGATCTTTTCCTAGAAAGCTTTGCCTATTCATGTCTTGCAGTTTCCCCAAAGTTTTCCTCTACTGTTTGATGGTATCAAGTCTCAGACTTAGACTTCCAATGCATTTAGAGCCTATTTTGCATAAGGGATTGATATAGTGCTCTTGTTTCACATTTCTGCATATGTAGAGCCCAGTCTGTTCAAGAGACTGTCCTTTCTGTCTGGATTTGTTTCAGTTCACTTGTCAAATATTAGTGAGCTGTAGATGTGTGCTAGGATTTCCATTCTGTTTCATCGATCTTAATGGCAGGCTGCTTTGTTCTTAACCGCTCATCCGGTGTTGTGTTGGCCTCCAGCTTTGCTTTTGTTGTTTAAGATTGCTTTAGGTATTCAGAGTCTCTTGTGTTTTCATATGAATATTAGCATCATTTTATTGAGATCTGAGAAGAATGTCATAGGTATTTTGACTAGGTTTGTATTGGCTCTAAAATTCTTTTGATAGTGTGGACATTTTGATGATATTAACTCTACCAATCCAAGACCCCAGCATATTTTTTTTTCATGAATTGCTGTCTTCTACTTCTTTCTTTAATGTTTTTTAGCTTTCATCATTGAAATCCTTCACAGCCTTGGTTGCATTTATTCCAGGGTATCAAAATTTTATGCAGCTATCTTGAATGAGATTGATCTTACAATTTCTTTTTCAACCACAAAATGGTTTATGTATACAAAAACTGTTGATTATTGTGTGCTGACTTTATATCCTGTATCTGTCCTAATCTCTCTATGAGCTCCAATAGCCTTTTAGTAGAGTCTTTTGATTCTCCTATATAGAGGATTATGTCATCTGTAAGCAGGAATAGCTGGACTTCTTCCTTTCCAATTTGTACCCTTTTGGTCTCTTTTTCTTAACAATTGGATCTGTATAAAATTTCCCAGACTATACTGAATAGCAATGGTGAGAGGGGCATTCTAGAGTGGTTCCAGATTTTACTAGAAGTGCTTCCTACTTTTCTCATTCTGTATGATGGGTTTTCACATATTGCCTTGATTGTATTGAGGAATGTTCCTTCTCTGTCCAAATTTGCTTATTTTTTTTTAATCATGAAAAGATTTTGCATTTTATTAGATACTTTCTCTACAGATATTTATATAATCATGCTTTTTATTCTTCATGCTATTAATGTGATATGTCACATGTATTGACTTACGTATGTTGAACCATCCCTGCACACCAAGGATAAATATCATTTGGTTCAGGTGAATGATCAATCGGAACCATTATTGCATTCATTCAACTAAGATTTTGTTGTGAATTTTTACATCTGTATTTATCAGGGATATTGGCCTAAAGTTCTCTTTGTTGTATCTATCTGTGGTTTTGGAATTCAGGCAATGCTAGCCTAATAAAAGGAAATTGGGAGGATTCATTCCCTTCCAGTTGTTTCGAATAGTGTGCATAGAATTGAAATTAGTTTTTTTGAAAAGCAAAATGCCAATAGGGAAACTACCTGGTCCTGAGATTTTCTTCCTGGGTCTTTTTTACTGATCAATCTCCATCATAGTTATTGATCTATTTAGGTTGTCTATGTCATCATGACTCAGTTTAGGTTGGAAACCTAAATCTAGTGGCCATTGTTGTGGTACAGTGGGGTAATAAGCATATGCTTGCAATGACAGCAACCCATGTAGGACAGCAAATTCAAGTCCTGACTGCCCCACTGTCTATATAGTTTCCTGCTAATATCCTGGGAAGACAGTGGGAGATGGCCGAAGCACTTGTGTATCATTCACCCATGTGGAGGACGCAGAGAGAGTTTCAGGACCACGGCTTTCATCTAGCTTAGCTCTGACCACTGTGGCATGGCCATTCAGGAAGTGAATCAGTAGATGAGAGATCTCCTCCTCCCCCCACCCCAGCTTCTTTCTGAAAAATCCATCTTACCTTCTTTTCTGGGAAATTTTCTCTTCTCTTGTGGTTCCTCTGCTCTTTTTAGTAAACTCTTGTTTGATCACCTTCTCTGATTGTTTATCTGCCACATACTGCATCATAATGTAAGTCCTTTTTCCTCCTCCTCCTCCTCCTTCTCCTTTTTCTCTCTCTCTCTTTCAACTGAATAAACAAATGTTTAAAAGGAAAACATCTAGGGGCCAGCTCTGTAATGCAGCAGGTATAGCTGCCACCTGCAGTCTTGTAAGTATACCACATGGGCACTGGTTTAAGTACCAGCTGCTCCACTTCTTATCCAGCTCCCTGATAATGTACATGGAAAAGCAGCAGAGGATGGCCTGAGTGCTTGGGCCCATGTATCCACATGGAAGTCCCAGAAGCTCCTGGTTTCTGGCTTCAGATCGGCCCAGCTCCAGCCATTGCACTCCCTTGGGAAGAGAACCAACAGATGAAAGATCTCACACTGTCTTTCCTTCGGACCCTCTGCAAACTATGCCTTTTAAATAAATAACCTTTTTTAAAAAAATGATTAAACAACCAAACCTGGTAGTTGGACTTACCTGTTGCATGTTCAGATTCATAAAGTTTTAGGTAAGACTGCAGTATCTGTATGTTTAGTTCTCCTTGGGTAATTCTAAGATATGTCTAACTTGACAATCATTAGGGAAAAAGTATTTTAAAAGAAAATGAGGGGAAAAAATGCTTTTCCTCAAGTTTATTGCATTCACTTCCCTTTCCTCTGTGAAATGGTTCCAGCATCAAAAGGTACCCTTTCAAGGCCATTTTATCTCTAAGTCATCCACTTGGCCCCTCTTGTAATCCACCCACCACAGAGACAGCCATATTTATCCCTTTCCTGTATCAAATAAATAATCCTAATCTACCTGATGTTAGCTCACTCTAAAAACAATGCTAAATATTAACTAAGATAGACATTAGAGAAACATCAATGAATAAAAGTTTACTTCCTCCTCTTAGCTCAGAAACTGAAGGGAATTTAGCACAAACAGGCCATGACTGTGGGAGAGGAGTTAAGGATCCCATGCAGAAGGAAGCACTGTGTCAGGGAGCAGGAGGTGCCCACATGAAGACAGCAGGAAAGGCTGAAGAACTGTCAGCCACATAGCAAAGCCTCAGAGTGGCACCCTCTAATGGATCACTGAGTAGAAACAGGATCAATGTGAGATTGGAAAGTCAAACTGAGACCAGGTAGTGCAATGTCTTAACATCACAACAAGGAGTTGGTGAACAATCCTGAAATCCTAAAAGAGACTCTACAGGAAAAAGCCTGAAATCCTGGAAGATTTTCAGTAAAGGAATTACTTTGCAATTCGTTTTGGTGCTGGACATCTTGCTTAAAAGTCTGGTTAAGTGGCTGTTGGGGGAATTCAAGTAA
This sequence comes from Ochotona curzoniae, assembly GCF_017591425.1. Lineage (NCBI taxonomy): Eukaryota > Metazoa > Chordata > Mammalia > Lagomorpha > Ochotonidae > Ochotona > Ochotona curzoniae. The sequence goes on along the minus strand of NW_024466502.1, from coordinate 49,511,204 downwards.
CACGTGATGCTGACCCCCAGGTAGGCTAACAGTAGTGATGGAAGACCAACTGCAGGATGAAGGGTGGGTATGACTATGTCAGCTCTGGTTTGGAGTTTACCTTGAGGTGCCCTTGCAAAGTGGCTTAAGTAAACAGAGTTAATCAAGATCCTAAATTCAGAAAACAGATCTGAGTTGAAAACAATTTTAGAGGGTTCCTTTATGTTATTTTCATCACTGAACCAAAAGACAACATAAGAAGCTCTTATTTCATCCAGTTCTAAGCAAACATGTTGGTACATTCTACAAAGCTTGTTTGACTGATGGTCCACATTCATGTGAGTAAATAAGATTTGGCTCCACAGAGCGGTCACCTCTCCCTTTCATCTCACAAGATGAAATGTGATTGTAAACATCAATCTAGACACACAGAGTTCACTTTTTCCCCCAAGGGGAAACAAACATAAAGTGAGTTTCCTTTTGTCTCATTTACAGGTGTGTATGCCATGTAACTTGCCAAACTTTCTTGTTTCTTACGTTTGTAGGAAACAAGTGAGAGCGTATCTGTGCCAGATGTAAATCAACCCCAGCCTTGAAAAGCGCATTAAGGTTTAATGAGCTTGAATAGGCTCTGCTGTAGTCAGTGTCTTGATCTTTGCCTTTCACCTCAAAGTGTGACACCAGAAAAGATAAAGAAAGGACTTCCCCTACCTTATGAAGTCCACGCTCTTTCCCGTGTCCAATGGAGGACGCCCCCGCCCCCAGTGCTGTTCTCACATACACTGGATATGAGTTGGTTTTCCTTTGCTGAGGAATAGACAGGCAGCTGAAGTGCTGTTTGAGGATGGTGGAGTGAAGAGGGAGGACTACTTGATGGTATTATGTGGTGTAATTGCGGCAGAATGTGTTGCTTTACTAAACTATCCTTTATGCTCTAATTCCAGCTAATAATACCTATCACTGATGTTTGCCCCAGCAAGCCTGAACTTCAGCCATACAAGTGGCACAGTAGATGCTTTGGAGCTCCACGACAGGATTCAATAAGCTTGCTCTAATTTATTTGAAGTTACAGTAACTAACCAGTATTTCTTTTTATAAATGTTTTTAAAATTTTTATTTTGATTGGTTCTTGGCCTTTTGGCCAAGATCAAGAGTAAAAAATTTATTTTGAAATTCAAAGTGACAGAGTGAGAACTTTCATCCACTGAAACATTCCCCAAATGCACTTAATGATCACGGCAGAGACAGGCTGAAGCCAGGAGCCTAGAACTCCACTGGAGCTTTCCACAGAGGTGGCAGGGACCCAAGTGCTTGCACCATCTTCCACTGTTTTCCCAGGAGTGTTAGTAGAGAACAAGATCCGAACTGAGTCAGCCAGGACACGAACTAACATTTGTTCTGGATTTTACACAGACATGCTCTAACCATTGACGTTCTCCATTCACTGCTTCGCAACCATTAAACTCATCCAAGAATATCTTACCATTTTTTCTTAAGAGACATCTGTAACTCAATTCACTGCTTGCTGCATCTTTGGCTCATTTATAAGGCACACAGCTTTATCACCAGAGTAACAATTATAATAATATTCAAAGTTTAGAGATTTTGAAATGAAAATGAGAAACTGAAATAAAAATAATAGCTGTATTGAGTTCTTATTCCTCAATGCTGAATGCTTATAGATATAGATATAGATATAGATATAGATATAGATATAGATATAGATATCAGCTCATTTATTGGAGGGCCTTCCTTAATGCATTGTACAACCCACTCTCACAAGTCAGAAACTTAATTTCTATGATAACATGGTTTGCCAAGAATGTGAAGAGAGTCAGAGAGCTCACTTGTTGGAAGCAGATGATCCAGGGTCGATGATAATTATGAAAGCTTTGTAGATGACAGGCAGGCATGCCTGGTTTGGCCATCTGGTCAGAGTAGCATTTCCCGGGCTCTCTGTCTTCACCTTTGCCCTGTGCTTAGGCATGAGAAATGTAAGGAATGTAACGGGCGTAGGTGAGGTCTGCTCTGACTGAGGTTGTACGATAACACCTTCATCTATACACATTCACTCGCGTACCCTAACACTGTCCAGGTTGAAAGGATGGGAAGGGGGTGAACTGTGCTGTGGACAGATTTATCACTCCTTGACCCACAAAGTATGCAAACAAAAATTCCCAGGGCTGGTTTCATATTCAAGAGTTCTTGGCAGCTACTTATCATAACCCCACATGAGGAGACAAAACAAACTTTTGCAGTTTTAGTAAAGGTAGTTTCTTTAAGACAGGAAAACTTTTTAAGAATGCGTCCTTAACTTAAGCAGTGTTCAAAATGGACTTCCTTGGCTTTGTGACCTTTGTAGGTTTTTGTAGGGAATTCCATTACATTTTCTGAAATGCAATGTCATCTTTCTAATGGCCTTGTGTTTTAAGAAATACTGCTGGGTAACATTCAGTCTTTTGGATCTTTTAAAGATTTGTTCTATTTATTTGAAAGATGATTTAAAGTAAACTTAGTTCCATTTTTTCAGGTTTTTTTTTAAGTGCTTTATTGTTGTTCTCTGTTCCACAGTGATAGGAGATGATTAAACGAATGGCAGGATCAAACCTAAACATAATCAGTCTTATGTGATTTTGCTCATTTGGTTCTATTTTTACAGCAAAACTTCAAGGAAATGCATGTAAAGGTCATTTATAATTCTACATTTGAGGGACAGACTTTCTCATGCCTCAGGATGGGAAAACAGTCTACTTTATGCATTTTTATTTTCAAAAAAGGATACTTTTGACCTAACAACTACAGAAAACCTGTGCAATAGAAAGATTTTACCTTACTAAAAGAAAAAAAAAAGACCAATATGGCAAAATAAGTAAATCCATAAGACACAGCTAACTCTCGTTTGGAATCCTAGCAAAGGAGTTTCATATAAAAAACAAACAAACCCACGTGATGAGTTCTCTCGCATTCCTAACAGAACCTGTCTTCCACTTCGGGGACGTCAAGTACGCTGCGGATGAGAGCGCCGGCTACGTGGAGGTGCGAGTGTGGAGGTCAGGCACCGACCTTTCCAAGGCTTCCAGTGTCACGGTGAGGTCTCGGAAAACAGACCCTCCTTCCGCAGAGGGTGAGCAGCTTCCTGATAGCTCTTTGGACTACTCTGCGCCCTTCAGCTACCAGGACATTGAACGCCTTAAAGCTCAAATCCTCCAATCCTCTTAAAGCAAGTCTAGCTGAATGACATTTTTACCCGCGACAAACATGGAATTAATTTACTACTTTTTATAGCTAAGGGTCATGAAGCAGAGACAAGGGAGAAATGTTAGACACAAAGGCTTAATTCTAATGCCCTCGTTTCACCAACTTGTTCTCAACTCTGGCCAAACCTCACATTGTTGAATGTGATGACGTGTGCGTGAGAATCGTCATACTGACCACTCTCACAGAAATCTAATGATAGGTACCATAAAAGTAAGCATTTTTAATTGGCTCCCTTTATATTTTAATCAAGTATCCTCAGAAATTTCTTTGGTTTGTTACATGAACCTTCCAGGCTAGCACACACCTACCTCTTATTCACAGCTCTACAGCTCCAAAATTTATTTATAAAGGTAAGGGCAGGCACAGGAGTCAAGTCTGCCTTTTTCTTCCAAACAACCAACAGTTTTTCCTCATACCTAAACACATATGCATATTATGCACACATCACACATTCATCACACAAAGGAAACAGAAACCCTAGCATTTTAAAACTTGTTCTTATTTCTTGACTTTTAAAATGCATTGGAATCAACACAGAGCTTGAGATGGAGTAGGTACTCAGCCTTTGTGGAACCAAATTAATTCTTCTTACCAGAAAAATTCAAGTCAAAGATGAGGAGGAAAAGAGAATAAAAACAATAAAATGAAAGCATCAATAGAAAAAAATAGAAAACAAATGCTAGGAAATGAAGAAATTTTATAGAATACATTAAAGAAAGTTATTCTCAAGCATATTTGCCTATTCAGAGGCAAAGTTGATAGGAAAATTTAGAGTCAGAAGAACAAAAAAAAATCAAAAACAAGGAAAGAAGTAATAATAATGAACTCCCCGATGTCTCTATGGTTGTAGTGACTGAAGACTAAAAACGTTTTACTCTAAACTGCTTGACAGGTGTACAGTAGCCTGTCCCCATGGAATTTCATTTCAAAGTTCCAATTACCTTCAGCCCACCATAACCTGAGAGTATTAAATAAAACTAAGCAATTCAAGAATTTCTAATTGGTTGACATTCTAGGTAACATGACGGAATTCTGGGCCATTCTATTCTCTCCTGCTCAGGGCCTGACTCAGCCCCTTGTCCAGTGTGTGCAGTGTCAGTGCAGTAGCCATCCCAGCTATGAGATCAGCTGTCACAACATAGCCATTACGTATGCGTCCACCTAACATTGCATCACAAGCCAAGGTCATCTCTTCATCTCATCGCATAGGCAATGTGTATTATCACACCATCCCTAGAGGAGCAGCACAGGACAATAAGATATTTCGAGACAGAGCACAAGAGAGAGGAGACCATCTTCACATAACTTTATTGCCATGTGATTGGTCTATTTTGTTATTATTGTTCTTAGTCTCTTGCTGTCCCTAACTTTTAAATTAAGCTTTATCATAAGTATGCATAGGAAAAAAGCAGCCTATATGTAAGTATAGACTGGTTATATCAATATAATGAGTTTGGCCTGACTCACAGGTTCAAGTATCCATCCACTAGCTGTCTTAGAACTACTAGACATGGAGGTGTCCACACTGTGTTCCCTCTGGTCTGAAAAATATTAAATGAAAGATCAAACACACAGCTTTAAGAACAGAAAGTCCATCTCATTGCCTGAGCAAGTGGAGTGAAGCAGGGGGGATACAAGCTCTCTAGGGAAATGGGTTGCATTAGTCATTGGACACCTAGAAGTGGTGTACTGTGGAAGGCAATATAGATACTGGAATAATGTGAATGAAGTTTTAAACATAAGCTTTTATGGAAAATGTACTTCAAAAAGTTTGTACCGAATAGAATTGAAAGATAAGCTTCATTTGATGCAAAACAATGTTTGAAAGTCAGTTTTTCATAATGTGTGTTTTTCATTAACTTTTTGGAGATCGCCTCATTTAATCTATGATAATCATGTATAAAACTAATGTGCTCATTGTGTCAGTCCTGATTTTGTTAATTCCACTAGAAAGTTTCTGAAACAAAACTGAAAGAACTGTAGCACGGAAAGTTAAGTAACTAACCCGAACTCAGCCCTTAGATAGTAACTTCAGGCCAACCTCTGTTCTAAGTCCTCAATGCTAATGTAGATACTAATCTTGTGCATTTCATTAAACATATACATTTCTGACTGTTTTCACTTTTGAAGAAATATTTATAAATGTATCTCCATCCTTTTGTCTCTTGCGCAGCTGGGACAGACTACGTGGGAATCAGTCGTAGCTTAGATTTTGCCCCTGGAGCCAACATGCAAACTGTTCGTGTTACCATTCTGGATGACCTTGGACAACCAGTGCTGGAGGGAATTGAGAACTTTGAACTGGTGCTTCGTATGCCTACGAACGCAGCCCTTGGCGAGCCCAGCAAAGCCACAGTGTCTATAAATGACTCCATCTCTGATTGTGAGTGTCCATTAGTTTTATTGATGATATGCTACATTTTATTTAAGTGGCACATGAAATGATAATACAACCATATGTACCTCTGTTCGTCTGTTAGGACTGCCGTCACAGAGCACTGAAAATTGGGAGACTTAGGCCACACAGATTTACTGTCTCACAGATATTATTCAAAGTCCAAAATCAAAGTGTTGAGAGTTTATTCCTTCTGAGTGCTGTAAAGAAAGATGTATATGTTCCAGGGCCTGGTGCAGTAGCCTAGTAGCGAAAGTCCTCACCTTGTACATGTCGGGATCCCATATGAGTGCCATTCTAATCCCAGCAACCCTGCTCCCCATCTTGCTGCCTGCTTGTGGCCTGGGAAAGCAATCAAGGATGGCTCAAAACCTTGGCACCCTTGCAAACTCATGGGAGATCCAGAGGAGACTCCAGGGTCCTGGCTTCATATTGGTGAAGCTCTAGCTGTTGCAGACTTGGAGAGTGGGTCAGCAGATGAAAGATCTTCCCCTCTGTCTCTCCTCCTCTTTGTATCCCTCACTTTCCAATAAAAAAATTCTTTAAAAGAAAAAAAAAAAGAAAGGATGTTCCAGGCCTGTTTGTTTGTCCCATAGATGGTCGTCTTGCCCTTGGGTCTCTTAAAATCATTTTCCCTTTATTTGGGTCTTTTTATTCAACTTGTGCCTTTTTGGGGAGAACATGAGTCATATTGCATTAGGGACCATCCTATTGGCCTTATGTTACTTTGACTTAACATACTACAGGAGACATCCACATCCTAAGTCAGTCTGCTGGGTTTGAATCCAGGCTCTGTTCCTGACTCCATCTTCCTCTCAGTGTGCCCCTTGGAGATGATGATGGTCATGCTGACTCACGTGGATGATGACCCGCGTAGTTGTACCACTCACGTGCCACTTGCATGAGAGACTCAGATTGAGAGCCAGACTGCTGACTTCAGCCTGGGATAGCCCATTCCTTTATCAGCATTTAGGGAGTAAATTGGTAAATAAATACTTACAGTCTCTCTGTCTCTCAAATAAGTAAAATTAGTCAACTTTTTAAAAAGTATATACACATGCTGTCAAGTTTCTCAATATTGCTGGATAAACTGAGCATAGTAGTATGCATAATGTGCAGGTTTTTGTGCCAGAAAGTTCTAAATAGCTCATGACTAGGCAATACAAATGGACACAACTATCTTCCAGTCCAATTTTAGCAACTTTTTAGTGTATCTTCATTCTACAAAATTTCAAAGAAAAGGAAATCAAAACCTGATTTTGCTAAGGGTCGAAGTATTAACAAATGACCGAACATTGGGATACTTTTTTTTTTGGCCTCACTTCTTTTTGTTACCCTACTAAACTACAACTTTTGGAATACCCTTTATTTTGAAGAAATTTCTGCATGCCTTGATCCATGTCTTTACTTGATTTCTCAGTGCCTAAGATGCAATTCAAAGAGCGAACGTACACTGGCCGTGAAAGTGACGGGCAGATAGTTGCCGTGATCCACAGGAGTGGAGACATCCAGTACCAGTCTTCAGTAAGATGCTACACACGGCAGGGGTCGGCGCAGGTGATGATGGACTTTGAAGAACGCCCCAACACTGACATCTCCAAGATCACCTTCCTCCCTGGTATGTTTGAGCTGGAAATGATCAAGTGATTCTGAAGCAGCCCGGAGTCTGTTAAGATATACCTGTCAGGATGGACTGTGTAACGCTTATGACATGATTTTATGCGCATTAAATGATGATAAACTGAGGCAGACTTGAACAGGTTTTGTCCTCTTGATATTCTATATTAGCTTATTAATGATAGGCCACATTATTTATTCCAAATGTAATCACTGGATGAAAGCATATCAAGCATAGATTTCATAATGCTTGCAATTAAACATAACATTTAAAAGAACAGAGAAAAGAGTAAAGCATATTTTAATATGTATACAGTGCCTGAAAATGTTCTATTACTTTGATCCAATATTTATACTTATCAGAAAATGCACAGAAAGATCTCCTATATGAGTGTTTATTACAAAGTTATTTATAATAGGGGAAGTTTGAAAATAAATTGAATAACTAATAAATAGCTGGAGAATTATTTATATGAATATCCATTTGATTGTATGTTTTATGACCATTAAAATGTTTTAGAGAAGGGTTGATGAGACAGGAAAGTTCAGAATGCAACATTGGTCTCATTATTGAGGATAAGGACCTGATTGCTCTCAAGTAAATGACTCGTACAATACAACCATATTTATCATCGCTAGCGACTAGTATTACCAAGGTCAACTGGGACCAAATAGTATGAGGACATTAAGTTTGCTTCCTAACTGGAAAGCTGGAAATTTTATAAACTGAACTGGTATTTATGGCATTTTCCTCATTTTCCAATATGAATAGCAGAACCTAGAGAAATAAATTTTGTATACAAATAGGGGTTCAAACCTTTACTCATTTATTCAGCAAATATCTATCCAAGACTCATTTCCCTGCAAACATTATTGTTTGCACCATAACAACAGAAAGAAAAACAGTGTCCTTGTCCCAGGGGTGCTTGCACTCTGATTGCCAGCTCCTCCTTCTTGGACTCCAGGACATGGCTGACTTGCTGTGGTGATTACTATTGCAGGTGAGACTGAAAAGCCTTGTGTTCTTGAGTTGATGGATGACACACTCTATGAGGACATTGAAGAGCTCCGCCTGGTACTGGGCACCCCACAGAGCAACTCTCCCTTCGGAGCTGCGATTGGTGAACAGAATGAGACTCTGATAAGGATCCAAGATGATGCTGATAGTAAGAAATCATTTATCGGGCTCTACTGAAAGTGTGGAACTGAAATCCATCCCTGTTGAGGTTTTAAGTAGTTCAGTCAATAACTTTCTTTTCTGATTAGTGTTGTAAAGCAGTTGAGAAATAAAAAGAAAAGGCTAGGCCACAAGAACAACAACAAAAAAAAACACCTTAAATTTATAAGATTCAGATTGGAGAATATGATTTATGTCTAAATACTGAATCCCAGATATCTACACGTGCCCACCTTCCTAGCTCCCACTACCCCTTTGCCTCAAATACCCTAAGTATAGACAGTTCTAGAATATGTTTTCCCCTTTTCCCTCTTCCTTTCAGTGACCCCCCAACTGAATAATTTAGGGCACATAGAAACAGCCCAGAGCACCTGCTCTTTGGAATCAGGTTAATTCTGAGGTGGGAACCATGTCTTGCATGTAAACTTCTTCCGCACTAACCACTAGTGTTGGGTGATAGCACAAAGAAAAGGCCGAAGTACATTAGTTATCAGGCTCCTCCCACATGGCAAGGAATTGAAGGAATGGAAAAATGTATTCCTCTTGCTAAAGATTTAATTTGCTTATGTTTACTGCAATTCTAGAGGCTATCATTAAATTTGGAGAGACCAAATTTAGCATCACTGAGCCCAAGGAACCAGGAGGGTCAGTGATTATAAAAATTCCAGTGATTCGTCAAGGGGACACCTCAAAGGTTTCCATTGTCAGAGTCCACACCAAGGACGGCTCAGCTACCTCGGGAGAGGATTATCACCCTGTATCAGAAGGTAATGTTTCCCAGTGCCTTCCTCCAGCTGGGATGCAGCAACGATGAATGTTAATATTGGTGCCGATGAGAAGGAGTGGAACATCCAACAGAAAAAAAAAAAAAAAACACTCTTAAATTCATCGCCTTCAGAAATCCAAATACAACAGAATTTTATTTTTAGCCTTTTTCTTTTTGACTCATGGCGTACATGTGTTAGGTTTTAGGAAACTTCTTTTGGTATACTTTAATTTTTCATTGGCTTTCCCTTTGTTTACTAATCAAATATTAGATAATAATTTCCTTGCAATGTCCTGTTACATGATCATATACATATGGTCATCATGATTGCTAATTTTGGCTGAGAGAATTTTTTTTTTAATTAAGTAAAGGGCCTAGCATGGTAGCCTAGCCACTGAAGTCCTCACCTTGCACCCGCTGGGATTTCATATGGGCGCTGGTTCTGATCCTGGCAGCCACGTTTCCCATTCAGCTCACTGGGAAAGCAGTCGAAGATGGCCCAAAGCCTTGGGACCCTGCATCTGCATGGGAGACTGGGCTCTGGGCTCCTGGCTTCGAATCAGTTCAGCTCCTGCTGTTGTGTTGCTTGGGAAGTGAATCAACAGATGGAAAATCTTCCTGTCTCTCCTCCTCTCTGTATATCTGCCTTTCTAATATAAATAAATAAATAGATAAATCTAAGAAAAATTAAAAGCTAGAAAATTTTGCCTGACTATATGACACAAAGGGAGGTGAAATTCCAACCACTGAGACCCATGAATGCTTTTAGACTAAGAGCCTTTATCCCTGTCCTCATGCAACTGTTGAGAGTATATTACCACTTACTTTTATAAGCAATTGAAATGAATCAGGTCTTCTCTCACATGTTCTTTTTGAACTTATGGCCAACATTGAGTGTGAGTCATTGGGCAATGTGTTGACATCCTGTGTTTCTACTTTTCTGGCTCTCATTACCAACAAGCACTAGTTTTTACATCTTTGTTTTTTTTGGGGGGGGGGGGTTGTCTGCTTATTTATTTATTTTGAAGTGCCAGAGTCACAGAAAGAGAGGTGGAGAGAGAGATAAAGAGAGAGCAAGAGAGAGAGGTAGAGAGAGAAAGACAAAGAAACAAAAAGACACAGTATTCTTCCATGCACTGGTTCACTCCCCAAATGACTAATGGCATGGAGCTGGGCCGGCTGAGTCAGCACACTAGAGCTCCATTCAAGTCTCCCATGTCAATGCAAGGATCCGAAGATTAGGGTACTGCTTTCCTTGGCACATCAACAGGGAGCAGGTTGGATTAAGACATCTGACACTCAAGTCAGCACCCATATGAGATGCTCACATCATGGGTGGTGGCTTACCCACTGTGCCAATATGCCAACCCTACACATCCTGTTTGATTTTCTAAAACAATACTCACCCTCAAATTTAGAGAGTAGTTTATTTTGTTACTGAACCAGTATCAAAGATAATGAGAAAAAAATTGCACCACCTGCCAAGAACTTTGTATTTCCTTTGCCTGTATAGTAAAAATCTGGGAAACCACTGTAGTGCTTAATGGGTATCCACACATTATTCTCTATAAAAAGACAGATCATGTATTTGAAACAAATCATAGGCAATCCCAAAAAAAGAGGAAACAATATTCATCAGCTATTAAGATACAAAATAGTGATGCTATGATAAGCACATGCTACATGGAGGAAAAGCCTTCTAACTATAGATAGCATACATTTTAAGAGAAATTTTTTTCTCAGAAATGAAATGTCTCTTTATGTTGGATTAAAATTTTAAAATGAGTGGGCCAGAAACAAATGATCAGCTATTTTCGTTCTCTGAAATAAGAAACCATAAGTTCTCTTTGGGTATGAAAACTGTAAATCTGATGAACTCAAAAAAGAAAGGCTAAGTCTTAGGGGTAAAAAAAAAAAATGGCTGTTGCTAGAAACAGAGCTAATTATACAGATATGTGTGGTTTACTAACTTCACCTTAAAGAGAAAAAAAGCTCTCTTTGTAATCTGTTATAAAAGTGTTGAAATAGAAAAACATGCATTAAAGGTGCATTTTCTTCTGCCAGACTCCAAGATTTATAAGTTAGAATTATAATGGTTAGACTGCAATTACAATAGGAAGCAACATCTGCTATCTCCAGCTGGAATGGCTTTGCTTTTTTTTATATTTTCTCCTCTGAACTTGCCTCTAAAAATAATAAAACCACCAAAATAGTTTTGCACAAGATTAACAATATAATCAGCTGCTTAATCATGCACTTAATAAAAGTCCAGTAATTTTAAAATTATAATCTAATATTTTTATTAGTATTTATCTCAAAATTTTAGAGAAGGTCTTAGTAAAATGACCTTAGTTTTCATAACAACAAAGTAATTTTCTTTAAACGAGAGGTGACTGAGTTTAGGGGAAAACTTGTTAACATTTATCTAAATTACTGTTTCCAAGAATAATAAAAAGATTTTTAAACAGTAATTTATTATCATAACTGAAAAGCAGTACTTTTATATTCAGATGTTCTACACACATAAATAACATAGATGCTATTCACATTAATCAGCATCAGTCATCCTACACATTGACAGGTATGGATTAGAAATTCTGAGGAAATCACAGAATTTATCTGATTAAGTACAAGTATTAGAATGATTGACTATTCTATAATTCAATATTTGTTTCAAGTTTTGACTCCACAAATCACAAATAGTAGTATGATTATGGGATGGTACCATGATGTTGTAGGTAAGCTTCCACCTGCAGTGCCAGCACCTCACACTAGCACTGGTTCATGTCCTGGCTGCTCCACTCCCAATCCAGCTCTTTGCTTATGATCTGGAAAAGCAGCTGAGAACGGCAACAGTGCTTGGGCATCTGGATCTTACTTGGAAGAGCCTGGGACCAGCCTGACTCTGCTCATTGCGACCCTTTGGGGAATGAAGCAACAGAAATAAAATTGTACTTTCTCTCTCTTTTTCTCTCTCTGTGGCTTTGCCTTTCAAATTAAATGGAAAAGAATGATTTAGATACTATAAATTCTAGTGACATTCATATGCAAAAAATTTGACTCTGTGATGTTGCATTTTTAGAAATTGTGTTTAGGGAAGGAGAAACCCAACACATCGTTGAGATTGAAGTTATCTTTGATGGAATAAGAGAGATGCGGGAGGCCTTCACCGTCCATCTGAAACCTGATGAAAATATGATAGCAGAGACACAGGTAAGTGGCACAGTGTGTATACAAAGCCATGACCCATGCTTTACTGAGAAGACACTTGAACTAATCCAATTACACGCAACAAAGTCATGAGACTTTTGTATAAGATTTGCTTACATGAAAGGAATGTGCACAATCCCTCTTCGTTACATGAATACATTTTATTACAGTTGCATCCGAATCAAAAAACTGCAGTCACTTACTTTGGAAAATCACATTTAAGAAACTCAGTCTTGGGGTCACTGAGCACCACATTGTCCCACGTCAGTCAGTAAGGATTGGATCAGTAATCTCATTGCAGCACAAAAATGACATAGTTAATTCTGCACTGCAACTCATTACCACACATAAGAGCACCACAAAATGTCGGTGGAAAAAAAATGGAAGTAAAAGTTAAGTTCGTTTTGGAGTAAAAAATTTTTTGAAAGATGAACATTTTTAAAAAATATGTATCTGAGCATTTTGAAGACCTCTCGTGTAAATGGATTTCAAGTGATTTAAACCAAAATAAACATATCCTTTATTTGCATTTCCCAACAAAAATTTTTTAATAACCTTACGCATTTTAACTTATAAAACGATCTGCTAGCCTTCAAAATCCCCTCGTAGCTGTGGACACTCTGGTACAGTGGGTTAAGCTTCCTCTTGGGGTCCCCGTGTACTCGTGCAGAGCTCGAATATTAATCCCTTCTACTCTAATCTCACTTCCTACTAATGCACTCAAAAGAGAGCCAGTGATGGTTTCTGCATTTGGGTTCCTGCGCCCTTGTGGAAGTGTCTGGATGAAGTTCCAGGTTCCAGGCATCAGTCAGAATCGACTCTCGCTGTTGTAGAGGTTTGAAGAATGAACCAGAGAATCAAAGATCTCTCTCCTCTCTGTCTCTTCCTCTTCCTATGCCCCTCTGCCTATCAAATAAACAAATAAATATTGTAAAACCCCACCTGTTCCTCCTGTCTTTTTCAGAATTTGATGTCCACAATCTTGTGTGAGTCCTAAAATATGTGTTTCTTTAATTAACATATCATCAATCTGGTTTTCCTCAAGAAAAACAAAATATGCATTGAATTTTAGCCTTTACACTAAAAATGATTTTTGAATGTTAAATACATTGCCATGTTAGGAACAGATCAATTTCTATAGAAACTATGTTTAGATTTATCATATTGCTTGCATTTGTTTCAATATTATGAGACAAATTTGCAGCAACATTTTTATCATCTCCAAGACAAAGTTAAAATTTAAGAAAAATGGGAAAAATCTTTATCAAGCATTTTTATGTCTTAATCACATAAATATGAGTCTATGATGATTTTTTATGCAGACATATATGAAATTCAAGGTGAAAGAAGCAGATTCAGTTCAATCATTTCCAATTGTAATAACTTCTTTTGGCCCAGTGGAGATCAGATTTCAGATTTTGAATTTGGATCTTTCTCAGGTTGGGGCAGCAAAATCTGATCATTACGTCTTCATTCTAAGCAGCTGAAGAAGCTGCAGCTCCCAGCCACCCACACGTCCACAGGAGGATGCAGCCAGTATTCCACATGCTGTTGTCCTGCTGAGCCTCATAGCTTAAGTGAGGTGTCCCATAAGTCAGGTGTATTCAGTGCATTTTCAATCTCTGCTATTTTCAATTTTCAGTGATTTCCCAGGACATAACTTACTCCATGTAAAGTCAACACTATCAGTGCATGTCAGTAAAGACTAGAAACTGTGTTAAGTCATCAGATACATGAAGGTTATTGAGAAGCCAGGGATAACTGACAACAGGTATTTTTGCCACCTGCCCAGCAGCAGATGTCCACTGATTCTTCTTCTGTCTGGAGCTTTACTTCCTCGGTACCTGTGCTTCAACGGGTGCTTTCTGGCCTCTGCTCTTCCAAGTTTTGTCACTGGATAAGTTTGATCATGATCCGCATCATCCAGTGTGTTTTTCAGCTTTCCTCTCAATTCCAACGAGCTTTTACATATTTCCATAGGTTCTAGAAAGATTTAGCTATGCCCATCAAAGTTAGAGTATAACATCAAGGCCCTTATTTCTTTCTAAGCCACAGACCAACCTTTGGATTAGCTGTGCCAGGTTCCTCTTCCCTCCCTTGGGGCTGTAAGATATCAGCAAGGTGCCAGCGTCACATGTAACAAACCAAATGAGGCCACTCTGTTGAGGTTCTCAGCATTGAAATATTCACCATGAAAGAAGTAAAAGTTTAATATTTCACCAATTGGTGTTAATTCTCTCCCTTTTTCCAGGCAACCAAAGCCATTGTGTATATAGAAGAAATGAACAGCATGGCAGATGTCACTTTTCCTTCTGTCCCCCAAGTTATGTCCTTGCTGGTATATGACGATAGCTCCAGAGCTAAGGAGGGAGCTGCACCTGTGTCTGGCTATCCAGTCATCTGCATCACAGTGAGTAGGACATTGGCAAAGTGTAAGATAATTGTTTTTAAAAATTATAGAAAAATAATAATAAAAAAAATTATAGACCTTAATCAGTATAATACTTGCCTTGTCAGCAAAATAACATGGGAAAACAGTGAAGGGCTTAAGATTGGATTTTTTAAAAGAAAGATGCAACATTAATTTAATAAACTCCTGTTTTTCTTCCTTTATCTTATCCAACAATGATTAATTGATGTGTATGTAGCATGTAATCTCAGAATCTGTCAGTGGTTAAAACGAAGCAGGGTGTGACTGCTGCACATGAGGAATTCAACAGTAAGGAAGAGGAAACACGCAGGGGTCAGTAACTGTAAGATAGGGCAAGATGTGATCATGGTTCGAACTGGAAACCAGAGCAGCCTCTGCTCCATCTGTGAGTGAAGAATTGCAATGGTCAGGTGAGTCTGAATAGGTTAAGAGTCAGGTAGGGAAAGGTATTGCAGAAAGAAGTGATTGCAGCAACTAGAGGAATAGCAACAGAAATAGCCCATTATCATCACCTTGTAACTTGCCTTCTCTTGACTAAATTTCAAGCTCCTTTTGAGAAAATCAATAATTTACTGACTTTTGAATCTTAATAGTCCTTGTATAATTGCATCATATAATAAAATATATACTAAATTATTATTTCTTAAATTAACAAGGCAGAAGCAATCATTGTGCCAAATTATAAGATTTTTAAGTTTGGACATCTTCTATTGAGCAACAGAGCTCTTGCACAGAAGAAAGGCATAATCAAAAGGTAATGCTGAAGAGTTTACAGAGCAAGAATGCAGTGTGTGTCAAACGGCTTAAGAGACAAGTCCCAGATTAGGAAGGAAGAAGGTGATGAGAAAGAAGCAAATTAGGAAACTGTAATATAGCGACTAAACTCATTAACCCATTGAATATGGAAGGGAGGAGAGAAGAGAAGAGGAAAGACACGGAAAAAAAGGAAGAAAGAGTATAATTTTGCAAATCTGAATATTTAATAGATGATGATGTGGTTAAACATTTTACTCAAATTGGAAATCAAAATGTATAAACTGTTGAAATGCAAGCTTGAAGTTCACATAAACTATCATAGCTTGAAATAAAAATCTGTAAATGATGTGAATAGCATATAAAAATGGGAAGAAAAAACTGCAGTGAAAATATTTTGGGGTGTCTCCCTCTCCTCTCCTTTCGAGTCACCCCATCTCCCAGCTCTCCTCCCCTCTTCTTCCCATGTTCACTTTGCAAATAAAACTTCTCTGTCTGAAATGTACATACATACATACATGCATACACAATGCTTTTGTGGGGACACTGGGTCCAGGCTCCTGTCTCCAACACAAGAAAGCATTTGAGAAAGAAAGGTCAAAATATTTACATGCAAAGAAATATGCACTCCTTGAGTGCAGGAGGCAGCACTCAATGGTGCGTATGCACAGAGGACAATATCTGGGTTAGAGTTTCATTGGCTATTCACAAGGGTTGGGATCTTAGAACAAGGTTTGAGTACCATCATTTCTGTCTCTTTAGTGGAAATCTCAGAAGTGCCGTGGCATCAGGTGCATAATGGCAGTAGGAGTTTCAGCCATGGTAATTTTATTATAATGACAGTAGAGTGAGCTAAAGGTCACAGGGACACAACTGGTAGCCATGGTGGTTATTTTTAAATGCTACTGGTGCTGAACAGGGGTGCATGGGAGCCATACATTTGTTTTTGTTTTTTGTTTTTCATATGGTGAAAGGGATGTTGAGCAATGCAAAAGGGGTCTATTGCACAGAGAGGGCTGTAGGAGGGGTTGTCAATCTGCATACCTGCATAGCGACATCACTGTGATAGAACGTGCTAGGAATAATTTCCACGATGTGCCATACTGTAGTTCTAACATATTTGTTTCTTTTCTGTAGGCTTGCAACCCCAAATATTCAGACTACGAGAAAACAGGATCTATTTGTGCAAGTGAGAACATCAATGACACTTTGACACAATACCGATGGCTGATTAGCGCTCCTGCCGGCCCTGATGGTGTGACCAGCCCCATGAGGGAAGTGGACTCTGACACCTTTTTTACGTCATCAAAGATGATCACCTTGGACTCCATATACTTTCAGCCTGGCTCCAGGGTGCAGTGTGCAGCTCGTGCTGTGAATGCTGACGGCAATGAGGGCCTGGAGTTGATGAGCCCCATCGTTGTCATCAGCAGGGACGAAGGTAAGAGCTGGCTGTTTTCCCAAAAAAGATCGTTGGAATCCCGTGGAATATTAAAAGTATCAAATTCTAGGTTATAAATTTTCCATATGTCCCATATGTCTGATATTTCTCTGTTGACATCTAAAAATGAAAATTGAATGTTACAAAAATGTTTGCTAAAAAAACATATGTATTCATTCCATACTTCTTAGCACCTACAGCTTGCTGACTTAATTGGAAAACCAAGGATAAAGAAATAAGAAAAGGACATAAAAAACATGTGCCTACAAATGAATACATGTCTATTTCCTCTATGAATGCAAATAGAAATTATATATTTCCTGGTTCTTTTGAAATTATAATCCAACAGCTTGTTGGTCCCTTTAATGATGCTAAAATGAAAACATCAAAATTCTTTTAAGACGGATGCTGTTTGGGGAGATTTGCTTCAAAATCTTTGGAATTTCTGAAGTAATGTCTCTTAGATAAATAACAGGAAGAAAGGAGGAAAGAAGAAAAAAACAACTCAAAGGAAACATAATTTATACTATATAATATAGTAATTTGTATACTGTAAAAAAGAGAAAACCCTATTAAGTACAATTTGCTGTGTAATCTTAATGAAACAGAAGTTTCCACTTTTAAAATGCACTTTTAGTTTTACCCAACAATAAATAATGTATATTTTATAAATAATCTTAAATATATTGTTCTAGGGTAAACATCAAGTTCACATAATTAAATTACACTTACATTTTCCTACTGGTTCTTACTCAGTTTCATTGAATCTGCTTATACTTTATGTTAGAATGATTTTGTGGATGTGATTGTAGCCTAGAATGACCGGTGTGTATTTTAAATCACAATAAGGCACAACTATTTTTTCTCAAACATTTTTTTGAAGTCAGTTAAGTATTAAATGGCCACTAAAGGGTCTTCTGGAATGACTTCTACTTTTAACCAAACCATAGAGAATACTAAATGATAGAAAAAAGTAATAGCACCTATTTTTTAAATCTTCTTTAGGTGTCCTGTATTATCTTTTGGCATAAATATTCCTTTTTCCTAAAGGTCTTTGTCAGCCACGTGTGCCAGGGGTGGTGGGAGCAGAACCATTCTCAGCTAAATTGCGCTACACTGGCCCAGAAGACCCCGACCATGCAAACCTCATCAAACTCACTATCACCATGCCGCATATAGATGGTAAGTGATGCCACACATAGACAGAAAATGACTTTTACAATGCCACACATAGATGTGTGATTTGGGAATAAGTGATTTGGGAAGCCAATCCATGGGCACGTTTTGGGTTCCTCATTGTGTGGTTTATTTTGCTTAATCTTCCAAGTAACCAAGTTTAGAGATGTGTTCCATTTGCAACTAGAAACCAAAGTCCTGTGTGTCTACTTTCTTTCTACCCAGTTTTTAAAGTTCTGGCCACGGAGGTAGTTTTTAAAATTGGATAAATTTAGTGCATGTCCAAAGACAACAAAACAGTGGTCAGCAATATGGCGTAACAAGCCATTGCCCACAACTCCAGCATCTCATACAGGTGCAGGTTTGTGTACCAGCTGTTCTACTTCCAGCCCAGCTCCCTGCTAATGTCCTGGGAAAAGCAGCAGAAGATGACCAGAGTGTTAAGGCTTCTGCTACCCATATGGGAAACTTGGAGGAAGCTCCTGGCTTCCGACAGCTGGCTTCCACCTGGCCCCAGCACTGGCTGTTGTGGCAATCCGGAGAATGAACCAATCTGGAAGATTTTGCTCTCCATTTCTCTGTAACGCCGACTTTCAAAATAAATAAATCCTTAGAAGAAGAAAAAAGACAACAAAGCTTTCTTTATCTGCTAGTCTTATTTGAAAGAGCACAGATGTATCTTCAGACTTGGAATTTAGAATATAGAATTTAAGTTTCTCAAGGCTTCAACATGTACTGGCTATTTTATGGCTGGAGTTTCATAAGTCTCTCTCTCGGCATTAATCCCATAACTAAGATATTTCTTAAACCTTAAAATATAATAAAATGTGATATCAATGGGTGTCATGTTTTGTGTTCATTTGCCCTTTATAAAGAATTAACATTTTATAAACATTTCCCTGTGTATCAAAGGGCATTTTCAAGTTCTTTTCCACTCAAATCACTTTATACTTGAAGTAAATGGTTAATATTGATTGTATTACTTGGCATGTTAGTCAAGAGAAAATATGAGGCAACATTAGGAAGTGCAAGGCGGAATCCACTTCCCTAAGCACGAGGCATCATCCTAGTCTGCTCAGTAGCAAACCAGAGCACCTGTTTGCATTTCTGAGAGGGGATGGGCACATAGGTCATTGAATTCCACATCTCTTTATAGCGTAACATTGCTTCTGTATCTGACTGTCCCATCCCAAGGCCCAGGAGGAGGCATGCCTCAATGCTTCAAAGGGCAGGAAAGGAATCCATGAGGGGAAACAGGCTTGAAACAGTTCTTGCCTCCCAGAAAGAAGGGTCTCTTTTGCTGCACCTGTAGCTTGACTCTGCAGGAATGTCCTGTAGCCACAGCTCTCCACAAGCAAGGTGGAGACTGGTCAGCCATTGGGTGCAGCTACAGCTCTGCTCTGGGAAAATCTGAAACGGAGACTGGGCGTCTCCTGCTGCATTGCTTATTCCCAGAGTGAGCAAACTGTGGGCCTGTGCTTACGTGGTCTGCAAACCAAGAATGAGACGTGTTTTAAACACTCATGAGAGAAAAGGAAAATAAATAAGAAAGGAGGACCACCTCATGGCCCAAGACCCTTACATGAAGTTGTATTTGGTTTTCCATAATCAAGTTTTTTTTTCACAAGTTATGATTCTTTTCCAGTGTAGCTTTCCGTTTACAACAGCAGCAGTTTTGACAGGATCCCAGGGCCCACAAACCCTCAAATAGTCAGTCCTTTAGAAAGCAAGTTTGCCAATGCATACTCTCTGCAGGTAATGTTCAAGTTTTTGATCTCAGGATAATCTTAAAAATTATTGGAAAGCTCAAAGATACTTGGTGTTTGTGGGTTATATAAAATATACTGAATCTGAAGCTAAAGCTAGGAATTGTTAAATATTTACTTTTTTGAAAACAATGAACATTAATTTATGACCTATTGATATAAAACATTTCTATACAAAACATTTCTAAAAAATTAACTTATAAGAGTGGCATCATTTTATATTTTGGAGGTATCTTTTATATCTCAATTAAAGATGCTGGATTCTTATATCTGCCTCTGCATTCAGCCCACTATGATCTATCACTTGGAAAACTCCACATGCATATGTGAGAAATATAGGTGGAAAAGCCAGAACATATCATTATAAAAATACCTTTAATATCATGAATCCTCTAAAGCAATTCCTGGAAAGTCCAGGAGTCCTGTAGCACTGTTTTGCTCATTGCTGCTGTGTGGCTGGAGAAGCCTGTTTTCTCACGAGGTTAAGTCATTCGAATGTGCTCACAGCTCTTGGCTGCCTGAACGGATACAATGCTTCCTCTTCCTCCCAGGCCTGCTCCCTGTGATCTCCACCCGAGAGCTCTCCAATTTTGAGCTCACCCTGAGCCCTGATGGCACAAGAGTTGGGAACCACAAGTGCTCCAACCTCCTGGATTATACTGAAGTGAAAACCCACCACGGTTTCTTGACCGATGCTACCCAAAACCCAGATGTGATTGGAGAGACGTTTCCTTACCAGTACAGCTCATCCGTTCGAGGCTCCAATACCTTGCGCTTCTACAGGAACCTGAACCTAGAGGCCTGCTTGTGGGAGTTTGTCAGCTACTACGACATGTCCGAACTCCTCACCGACTGTGGAGGCTCCATTGGAACAGATGGGCAGGTACAAGTTTTTCCTACCCAGCGGGTCTGTTCTGTTACCTACATTTGTTCTAAATCCTATATCCAGTCTCAGCAATGTAGGTCGCAAAAGGGTCCACCAACATGATTGACGTGATGGGGTGAGAATCCATGTCTATTTCTATCAAAGTATATAATTAGACAGTGGATCAGTAACACTTTCTTTATATCAAGAGGATCAAAGTAATTATTGCCTTAAACTCCAAAACTATGGTGATGTAAAAATCAAAATACTGATTTTTTTAAAATAGATTGTATTATTTCTTCTGTTTAAGCAAAGATGCGTGTGATCATGTGTCAGTAACCAGTGAACGTGGGGATTCAGGAGTGTGAGCATTAGGTCAGCTTTTCTCCCTTCTCACGTTCTTCTGCACCCCGCTCCTCCCCTTATTTCCTTGCTTCTCTCATTTTTCCTTCTAGTTTTCTCCTCTTTTGCTCTGTTATTTCTCCCTCATGAACATCATGGAAAGCATTTTTGCTGGGAGCTTATGTTTTTAAAAAATTATAATTTTTGTATGTACAGAAAAACATTTATTTTCCTTTCTGTGCTATGGTTACTAATTCCTGTTCAAACCTCACGGATACTGACCTACAAATTGCACACACCTACAGCATTGTCCCCTCGCTCTGCCATCATGAAAAAAAATTGTTGAAACGATAAGCAATCATTTGGGGTTTATAATAAAGGATCCACAGCATATTGAGTATAGGAGAAAATGATAATACAAATTTGAACTAAAAGAAAGTCTCTTTCTTGCCTAAACTGAGCAAAGAATTATCTTAGCAGGCTGTTGCATGAACACATTGGGTGGTGTACAGTGACATCATATCTTCTGTGATTTCACCAAGGTGAAGCCAAGCTTGTGTGTGTGTGTGTGTGTGTGTACACGCGTGTGCACAGTTCTGTTTCTGATTCCCTGAAAGGGTTTTAAGTCTTCTCCAATCTCCCAATTCAGGCTTTTGAGCTTATTAGAAACAGCTTTCAGAAGGAAAAAAAAAAATCATCCAGAAAAACCTAGGAGCATTATCTGTTGACAATAATCAGATCTGATGAATATTGATACAGTCTGGTTTTGAGCTTATATGTGCCTCTGCCAGCTCACTCATTTGTATATGGATGCATTTGAGAATTATTTGATTAAAAGCCACTCTGTGCCCAGAATCATACCAGATCCCTAATGTGGATGCCAGACATGAAGAATGTATGCCAACAAGTAGAGTTTTACAAGTCACATTCCTCTTAGCAAAGTTAAGAGCTTTTCTTGCCAAGAAAAAGAAATTTGGAATTTATCCAAATGATATCCAGCTCCAAAAGCATTTTAAATGGTAGGTTTCTAAAATAGAAATGCAGATAAATGGAAGGAAAATAAGATGCTTTTGATACAAAAGTGATTATTGAAGATGAACTAAGTTGTTTAAATCATTGGAGAAAAAAGAATAAAAATCCATTGGGCAGTTTTGGTGTTTTTTTTTTTTTTAATGAAAGCATCTCTAAAAAGTTGCCAGCATGTTCACTCACTGGCTAATACTCTGACTATGATGCCACTATTTCATGTGGGCACTGGTTCATGTCGTGACTACTCCACCGCCGATCCAGCTCCCTGCATGTGGCCTGGGAACACAGTCGAGGATGGCCTAAGTCCCTGGGCCCCTACACTCATATGGGAGTCCCAGAAGAGTCTCCAGGCTCCTGGCTTTGAATCAGCTCAGCTCCTGCCATTGCAATCATTTCAAGGCTAAATCAACAGATGGAAGATGTCTCTGCATCTCATCTGCTTTCAAATAAAAATGAACAAATATTTTATAAAGAAAAAAAAGCTTGCAGTTCATAGCAGCTTTTCAATTTTATCACCCTCATTAGCTGTATTACAATGTCAGAATCTTCTCATTTTGATAAGTAAACAGCAGCTGATAGACTGCAGCAGTGCAGCCCCAGTTGCAGGTTTCACTTGACACAGGAAATTACGGGGCAGACATCACGACTGGTGCTGATGAAGCAGATGAAGATGCCTGCACCCCACAGTGGATGGGCTGGGTTCTATTCCCAACCCTGGCTCCTGACCCTCGCTTTCTGCTAATATCAATCCCAGGAGTCAATAGTGAGAACTCAAAAGATTGATCAAACACGAAATGACTGTGTGTTTGTGAGAAGGCACTGTATGATTTCGCAAAAGTAAACAAATGTTTTGTTATTTTCAATGTGCTTTGAGGAGAAAAATGCCCTCTTTTTACAATTGTTTGCTTAGAAACATGGAAATTTGAGTGTAGAATATACTTTAGATGTCATTATCTTAAACTTACTACACGGATTTGCTTTTAAATTAAGCTGCTCAGAATCGCTCTGCAAGAAATAGTGAAATGAATCCAGTATTTGAAATATGTTGCTTCTTATTTTGTCAAATTTACCAAGAGACTTTTTTGCTTTTTTAAAAAATAAAGATAACATCACTGTGGTATTCAGAAGAACTAAATCAGCGTGAAAAAAAAAAAAAGCAGGTTACTCATTATCCCACTGTCACTGTACGCACATTTTCTCACTCTTGTGAGTCATTCCAGGAGTAGTGGTACAGTACAATTTAAAATTTTTGCTTAGTGCTTTTTAACTTCACATTTGGCCATTTTTCTTGGCTAGGAACAATTGGTCCATCTTATCTGAAAGGCAGAGAGAGAGAGGCAAGCAGAGACAGATCTTCCAGTCACTGGCTCACTCGTCCAGATGTCCACAGCAGCCTGAGCTGGGCCAGGCGGGAGCCAGGACCCAGGTGCTCAGTCAAGTCTCCCGGATGACTGGCAGGTATTTGAGTACTCGGAACATCCATCATCTCCTGCATCTTACACTTCATCTTAGCAGGAAGCTGGAGCCAAAGTGGAGCCAGGACTCATACCCAAGCACTCTGGTCTGGGATGTAGGCATTCCAATTGGCATCTTAAGCAGTGAGCCAAAACTCATCCCAGAGAAAATTCACAAAATACATGATCTGTTTAAAAATAGATATCTTATGGGCCTAGCACTGTAACCTAGTGGTCAAAGTCCTCACCTTGAACGCACCAGGATCCCATATGGGCACCCGTTCTAAACCTGCCAGTTTTTCCCTGCTTCTGGCCTGGAAATGCAGTAGAGGATGGATGACCCAAAGCCTTGGGACCCTGCACCCGCATGAGAGACCTAGAGAGGATTCATGGCTCGTCTTCAGATTGGCGCAGCTCCAGCATTACAGTCTCTTGGGGAGTGAATCAGCAGATAGAACATGTTCCTCTCGGTGTCTCCTCCTTTCTGTGTATCAGACTTTCCAACAAAAATAAATAAATCTTTTTAAAAATAGTTATCTTATTTACTTAAAAGCAAAGCTACAGACAGAGAGGCAGAAACTGGTTCACTTCCCAAATAGCTACAGCAGCCAGAGCTGGGCTGGTCTGAAGCCAGGAACTCCATACAAGTGTCCTATGTGGGTGCAGGTGAGCCATCCTCTACTGCTTTCCCAGGCACTTTAGCGAGAAGCTGGATCAGAACTGGAGTAGCCAGGATTTTGACAGTTGTCCATATGTAATGCTGGTCATTACAAGAGAGGGTAGGGACCCAAAGTCGGAACCAGGCAAGAACCAGAGAAAGCTCCTCTCCCTAGTCCCGAAGGAAGTTTACTGTTCTGTTTCTGCGGACCGCTCAGTGTTGTTCCGGTGACCTTGGATCCTGCAAGGCAGGGTAGAAAATGGGATTAAAAGATAGAAGATGGGGGCTGACACAGTAGCTCAACAAACTAATCCTCTATCTGCAAGTGCCAGCTTGTATGGGCTCCACTTCCAATCTCGCTCCCTGTTTATGGCCTGGGAAAGGAATGGAGGATGACCCAAATCCTTGGGACCCCATACCTAAGTGGGAGACCTGCAAAAGGCTCCTGACTTCAGATCAGCTCAGCTCCGGCCAATAAAGCCATTTTGAAAGTAAACCAGTAGATGGCAGAATCTTTTCCTGTCTCTCAATAAATCTGCCTTCTCAATAAAAGGAAATAAATCTTTATTTTAAAAAGGTTAAAAGATGTAGGTGCACAAAAACAAAGGTGAGGTCTATAAAAAGTTTATGGAAAAAAATATTTCATTATGAAAAAATTATGCATGAATTTTGAAAAATTTTAATTTATTTTTCCATGAATCTTGTGAACCACTCTTGGACCTGTAAGTATAATTTTATAGGAGAGTTAAAATATTAAATGTTTTATTAATAACCTAGCAAAATATCTGAAATGTGATCATTGTTCAGTAAATACATATTGGTTTATCCTCCACTACCCCAATGAATGAATAACTAAAGAAGGAATATATGAAATACAAGATAAGACACTTAGCTGTAACTAGTAATTCCTGAGACTTAAATGTTACAAGTCATTACTGAACATGCTTGTTTTGTAGCGTTCCTCTTATTTTCATCTTCCTCTATATAATAAAAAGTAACAAACATTTTTTCATAATAATCAAAAATTAGAAACAACTCAAAAATCCATCAACTTATAAGTACATAACTTAAATATAATATGCTCAGGCAATGGTTGCTGTTCAGTCAGTAGTAAAATGAGAGGAAGATATTTAAGCATAATATAACTTGTATAACCATTAAAAATATGTCAACTGAAATATTCCATCATAAAAAATTCATGTTTGTCATGCTAATGCCACAAAATATCAAGAATATACAAACACACAGAGTAGTTCCTAAAGATTGGGGAAAATTGGGAGGTGGTGGTGACTGCTAATGCGTATGGAGTTCAATTTTTATGCCTCCCCCCCATACACCCCTCACTGAATATGGAGTTAATTTTAGAGGTGAAAATGATATTCTAAAATTGGTAACAAGAGTACCCTTGTGTGATAGCTTCGTGGCTAAACCCTCACCTTGCATGCACCAGGATCCCATATGAACAACAGTTCGTTGTCCGGCTGCTCTATTTCCCTTACAGCTCCCTGTTTGTGACCTGGGAAGGCAAAAAAGAATGGACCGACACCTTGGGACCCTACACCTGGGTGGGAGACCCACAAGAATCTCCTGGCGTCAGATCAACTCAGTTCTGACCAGTGTGGCCTCTTGGGGTGTGAATCAGCAGATGGAAAAGCTTTCTCTGTCTCTTCTTCTCTCTGAAATCTGCCTTTCCAATAAAAATAAATAAATTTTTTTAAAAATTGATTACAGTAAGGGTTGCACAACTCCTTGAATATGCTAAGAACCTTGAATTGTCCACTTTAGATAAATGAATTATTTGGTATATAAACTATATATGTAGTTTTAGATATAAATAGTTGTACGATTATCATTGTATCTTAATAAAGTTGCAATACCATATAAAGAACTGCGTGGGTACAGCTCCAAATAATATGGTTTATCTTAAAGATTTCTGATTTAAAAAAAAAATCCTCTGTTGCATGAAGGTAATATTTACAACTGTTTAACTGATCAGAAACAGTATAAAATGCTATTCTTTTTCCTCCAGCGATCACTCAAAATCTTCAGTTAAGTCAAAAGAGAAATGGTTTGCACATTAATAGACTCACTTAGCTAATGCGGAGCAGTACTGGTAACTGTGCTGTTTTTTAGGTGCTGAAC
This sequence comes from Ochotona curzoniae, assembly GCF_017591425.1. Lineage (NCBI taxonomy): Eukaryota > Metazoa > Chordata > Mammalia > Lagomorpha > Ochotonidae > Ochotona > Ochotona curzoniae. Next base: position 49,484,745 of record NW_024466502.1, on the reverse strand, counting down.
CTGGTCCAGTCCTACGTGACTCTTCGGGTCCCTCTGTATGTTTCCTATGTGTTCCATTCACCTGTGGGGGTAGGAGGCTGGCAGCATTTCGACCTCAAGTCGGAGCTCCGTCTGACTTTCGTGTACGACACTGCCATCTTGTGGAATGATGGAATTGGCAGCCCACCAGAGGCTGAGCTACAAGGTGGGTTCATCAGACTTGGGGAATGGTAATTTTCTTACCTGTCAAAATTACTTCACAGGACTTCCTTTTTATTTTAGCTAAAAGTAATATAAACGACTTTCAGTCTTTTTGTCTTTCTACCTAATATTATGAGCATTTCAGCTTTGCAATGGGAAAAACTGGTTTAGCAAAATCATATTAGCACATTAAATTTTGCATAATACATGGCTGTGAAATAAAATTCTACGTTCATGATTATTTTTGCCTTATAGTTTATCTTAAATAATTGATCAGATATGTGCCAAGCATCATAAAATATGCATATCTCTGGGTTCTACAAAATGCACAGAGAAAATTCCAATTGAAAATAAGGACTGAATCCAAGAGAAAAACTTTTTTTTAAGTGAGAGATACATCTTACAATCCAAAATAAATTATGTCCTGAATTAAGATTCTAAAACTAACTGGTTGTGTGATCTCCAGCATGTTGCTTAATCTCTCTGGGATTTAATTTCTCCTGAATAGAGGCAAAACTCATGTTTCCTTGCATCTTAGCATTCCATTGACTTACGATGTTGTAGTTGAAAACACTGGAAGGCTGGTAGTGAATGCCATATTGGGTCCGTCAACATCTGCAAAACCTTGTTCCAATTTCCATGTCAGAATCACATGTTCACAGTCCACGAACGCAAAGGTCGCTATCCACTAGCAATATTAGTGCTTTTTGCTTCCTGGCGTACATTACGATCTGATGCTGTAATTGTATAGAGCACTGTTCACTAGCCAGACAGAACACAAAGTTAGTCATACACCTCTGATATAGATCCACTGTCTTAAACAAATGAAAATTATCTTAGCGCGAGGCGATGAGTGATATCATCATCCTGAATAATAATGCCAGCTCGTTTTACATCTTTTAATTGCACACTGTGCCTTAGGAATAAATTTAAGTGAATCGTGAGCTTCCTCTGTGGCCGTCTGTGTTTACAACTTCTGTGTAAGGCCTGGTGGCTTCTTATTTACAGCTGTAGCCAAAATTTGTCAAAGTGTTTTTGTTTGGGGGAAAGGTTTCAGAAATTTTATACACCTATAGAATTTGGAATCTTTATTTATTTTTTTTTTTTTGAGAACTCATTATTTCCACTTCCATGTCCAAATCTCCTCAATTTTGACACCTTTGTCACATCTCTGAATGTACAGTTTTATACTTCTAGATGAAAACTTTCAAAGTAAAAAATGAAAGTTGACCTATTACAATATATCTTTATTTCATAACTCAATTTACCTCTCTTTTACACATCTTTTCTCATTATAAAGAAAGCAAAGGAACTTCTGCCTGTCTTGTTCAAAATGCTTCTGGTAATACTATTGTCCTAGAATAGCTTCAGACAATGCAAATCAAAACTAACTTTTTGGGATGAATCTATACATGAGAAGCCTCTAACCACCGATATGTCCACCTTGTTCGTCTTCCCCAAAATAGGTTCTCTTTATCCAACCAGCATGCGCATAGGCGAGGAGGGGCGTTTGGCGGTGAACTTCAAGACAGAGGCTCAGTTCCATGGGCTGTTTGTGCTGTCACATCCAGGTGAGCTCACAATTCGGATTAATAGCCACCCCACACAGAATAAGGATCTGGTTTTTCCACATTCACACAGGTCTTATCATAGTTCCCTATTAGCTTTGAAGTCTTCAAGTGTGTATATGTAGTTATTGCCCTTAAGGCTCTATCATTGTTCAACTTCATCTCATTACCCATAAAATTATCATTATGAAAACATGCAAAATAATTAGAGCAAAATGATCGAACAGCTTTACAGAGTTCATTTTAAGTGGGGCTTTCTTTGGATTGCTAGAATGGGGATAACAAATCCTTTCCCTGGCTTGCTACCATTGTTCAGGAAAATTTAATTTCAGGTGCACATTCAGTAAGCATGTCTGCATTCGCACATTTGTGGGTACTGTGAAAACCCTTTCTATAATCGAGCCAGAAGTTGCACTTCACTCTCATACTTACATTTCAAATGTTAACTATAATTATGTTTAGTAAGTATTGGCTAGGCAAGTTGTGCTGGGCTGTGCTTTGAATACCAATGAGGCCATGGCCCCTGAGACTCCATGTCAAACTTTCTTTGCTTTTATTATCAAGGATACTTGATTAAATTTAGTCTATTGTTTGACTTTCCATGCTAATAAATTGGTTTCTGCATTTCAGTAGAATGCCAAATTGTCACTCCCTATTTCTGTGTCATTTCTCTTCAGGGTGTGAGTTCTAACAAAGGAAAAGGGGCTGAAGATTCAGGAAGAAAGAGAGGGCTGGTTGTACTTTCCATGGGACTGAGACACAAGGACTAGAGAACCAGAAGAAATTGTTTTGCCTTATTAGAACTGATACTTCTGGATTTCCTGGTCTTTATAGTTCCCTACCACGTGTCTACCTTGCCAGAACACTGGATCGTTGTTCAGCCACAATTTCAGGCAGTCTAATTAAAGTTAGATTTCATTCATAAATGGGGTTTGCCCAGCTGTGTAGATGCTAACAGACTGTTTTAAGTTCAGCAGCTCTGGTACACGATACATGCTTTCACATCAGCCTTTATCGTAGCGCTCTGACTCCCTGAAAGTGAGCTCTGAACAGTAGGAGCATTTTTGCAGTTATATTTTGACAGCATTATAGAATAAAGAGTGTACTGAGTTATCAGAGGTCACACATCCTATCCATGTGATCTTGACAGAATCACTCTCAATCCAGTTTCTTCATCTGTAAAACAGAGGTAACTGTACCAGCCTGCACATTCCGGTAGTAGGCTTACTATAACAAGAAAAGCAAATTTTGTAAAATGGGTTACCTTGAAAACCCTAAGCCATTAGACAGTTTTAAATATAAGCAGCATCCATTTGTTCTGGTTGGTTCTTCCATAGCGTCCTTTACGAACTCCATGATCACGTCAGCTGACCATCCAGGTCTGACCTTCTCTCTGCGCCTCATCAGGAGTGAACCAACCTACAATCAACCCATGCAGCAATGGAGTTTTGTCTCTGACTTTGCAGTAAGTGACAAAGAGTCTGACTTGGGTTTTCTTTCTGCTGCAAACTGACTATACTTCGTAATTTTTTTTTAATATATGCTAAATGTCTCCTGTTCTCCTCCAAGGTACGGGACTACTCAGGGACCTATACAGTAAAGCTGGTACCGTGCACCACGCCATCCAGCCAGGAATACCGCCTGCCCATCACCTGCAATCCCAGAGAGCCAATCACCTTTGATTTTGACATTCGATTCCAACAGGTGTGTCTCACTGAATTATCATCATGTGGCTTGTAGAATCCTAATTTGCTAAAGTTACCGTTTACTTTTATCAAGGAAGGAGGAAAGAACAATAAAAACAGTTTGTCCTTACCACAGTTAATTTTGCAATTCTGCTCAACAAAGCCAGCTGTGGGAAGTGGCGGTGGGGTGGGGGGAGGGAGGTTGGCAATCTAGAATGGCCTCTTATCTGTTGCTAAGTTTATGCAAGTGGTGTTTTCTGATCTGCTGTTGTTTCCTAAAGTTTGAGGCCTTGAGAATTTGGGAATATTTGTTGAAATTCTTCTGTTCTTCATTGTATTGTCCCTCATCAAAAAGAATCTCTACCCTTAAAGTTCCTAACTGCCATTATACATTTTTTAAAAATAGGATAGCACCTTTTCTCCAAGAATTTTCCCTAAGTCAACTTTTTATTGATCATGATATTTACAAGTGCTTAATATATCTTTGAAGTTATTTTACCTGACAAGCTTTACTTCTTCAAGAAAGACAAAACCAATGTTGCAGTTTCTTACATTGATTTCACTGAATATAAATTTATTCTTCCACACATTTGTGTAAAGTGTATATGTGTGTCATGAATGGTGTGTGTGTGTGTGTGTGTGTGTGTGTGTGTGTACCGTCAAAACCATCCACTGTGTGTAACAGAACTTTCACACTTGGTTTTAGGTCAGCGACCCAGTAGCAGCTGAGTTTAGTTTGAACACTCAAATGTACCTGCTCTCCAAGAAGAGTCTGTGGTTGTCTGATGGATCCATGGGATTCGGGCAAGAGAGCGACGTCGCCTTTGCCGAAGGTATCACTTCATCAATGAGTTGCTTTTCATATTTATATGCTGCCCTTTAATAGGGTTGAGTTTGAGGAGCAAAAGCCATAACTGGTTTTGCAACTGTGAGGATGTAACTGAGCATCACTTTGGCAGATATAAAAAAGCCTTGAAATTAGGTATATGTTATTGGACGCTATTTTTTTAATTGTGAATTTTTATCCTCTCTCTCACCTGAATAGCTTTTGGAGTAAGTGTGGATGTTTTTTTTTTTCTTGGATTTTTGTCTTTTTTTAAGTTTGTGTGGACTCCAATGCTACAACTACATGAGACCATAAATTTTTCACGGGCAGATTGCTCCTCTCTGGACCTAGCAGGAAGCTTCAACGTATGTAGCAGAGGTGCCTTAACAGCTATGAAATAATGATGAAGGAGCAGAGGGTTTCATTTTTTGAAAATAAGATTAATTTGGCTTTTTTATTGATTCTTTCTTTCTCAGCAGTGGAAATCAAATTTGAACCCACAATTTAATATTGCAAATACCAACTTAAACCCCAGATCTTGAGACTATTCCCAACAGTGTCTGGGCACCTGAAACTCAACTGGTCCTTCATCACTCATGGTCCATTTTCAAGATCAGCTTCTCTTAGGCTTAGGAGTAGAGCAATTCTTAAAACCAACACCAAAAGGTCTTCAACATTCGAAAGAAATTAGCAGCAGAAATAGTCTGTGTCGCTGTTGTCACTGCTACTTCCAGCGTGTTGATGTGTCATAACTCACAGCAGAAATAACACGTGTGTTTCAGGTGACGTAATCTACGGCCGTGTCATGGTAGACCCTGTCCAGAATCTAGGCGACTCCTTCTACTGCAGCATTGAGAAGGTGTTCCTATGCACTGGGGCCGACGGATATGTTCCCAAATACAGTCCAACGAATGCAGAATATGGCTGCCTAGCCGATTCTCCTTCACTCTTATACAGATTTAAAATTGTGGTGAGTGTCTTTATCCAAGCCACGAACCTGACTGATTTTCAAGCGTAAACCTTCTGTACGATGATGAACACAGTCTCAGCATTTGAAACTAAACCACATGGTGACATTTGACAGTCATGTGGAGCTGCCTAAGAGGAAAATATGGTGCCCTTGTAAGAGCTGCATGATCTACAGTAATCATCATTTTCCTTCTTATTTAAAGGACAAAGCTCAGCCAGAGACACAAGTTACCAGTTTTGGAAATATCCTGTTTAATGCCAAGCTGGCGGTGGATGACCCAGAAGCCATTCTCCTGGTGAATCAGCCGGGATCTGACGGATTTAAAGTAGACTCAGCACCACTCTTTCAGGTAAGCCAAAACAAGCTAGTTTGTCAAAATGTTATACCTCATGCACCTTGTCTACAAACGGCAGTAAGAGTAAAACTGCACATAGTTCATGAAAACATTGAATCCAGCAGGGCCCATAAAGCACAAAGAACCAGACTGGACACCTAGTAAGCAGAGCATAAACTCTAGCTACTATTATTGTTATTATTTTTTAAATATATACACATATAGATCTGAGAGTTGGTTCATTTGTTCTTTTTCTACAATTTTGTACTGACTTTTTATGATTTTTTTAGAGTGATAGTGGATGAACTGCTGGATTTCAGAGAAGCAATTATGCATAGCAGAAGGATTTGATAAACCAAGCCAGAAATTCCTTGGCCCAAAATACAGAAGCAGAGAGGACACGGAAAGCCATGACAACACTGAGCAGCCCACACCACACATGCGAATCCTTGCAGGAGCAAATGAACACATTAGGATACTCGCTGAAAACTATCCTGAGACAGTGGGCTGGAAAAATGTTCTTTTCATTAAAAATAGGGAAGGAATATTTTTAAAGTATCTTTCTCTCTCTCTCTTTTTTTTTTATTTATGCTACTTATTTGAAAGGCAGAATTACAGAGAGACAAAGAGCCAGGGGATGAGAGAGAGGGAAAGAGAGAGATCTTTCATCCACTCAGTCATTCCCCAGATGACTGCAGTGCTCGGACTGTGCCAGAGTGAAGTCAGCAGCCAGGAGCTTCTTCCAGGTCTTTTATGTGGGCGTAGGAGCCCAAGCCCTTGGGCCATCTGCTGCTTTCCCAGACCATTAGTAGGAACTGGACTGGAAATGGAACAGCCGACACACAATCAGGTGCTCATGCAGGATACTGGCATTAGAGGCAGCAGCTTAACATACTATGCTGCAATGCCAGTCTTTAAACTATATTTCTTATTTTGAATATTTTCAAACAGAAAGATTAAGTGCAACATTTGGTGTTTTTCTTTTTACCTTTAACTCTTTGAGTCCTCTATGTTTTCTATGCCCTGAATATTATAAAGAGTCATCAAAAATGACTCCCCCAGGTGAGTGTTGCGGTACTGTGGGTTAAGCCCCTCATTGAGATGCCTGCATCCCATACCTGAGTACCTGGCTCAAGCCCTGGCTGTTTCACACTGTCTCCAAATTCCTTTTAATGTGTCTGAGATGTCAAAGATGATGACCCAAGTACTTAAATTTCTGCCACCTACGTGGGAGACTAAGAACGAGTTTCCAGCTCCTGGCTTTGTCCTGGTTCAGCTGCTACAGGCATTGAGGAGTGAACAAGCAGGAGGGACATCTCTCTTTCTCTGTTCCCTCCATTTCTCTCTATTACTTTGACTTTTCAAATAAATAAATATTTTTTAAAATAGCAAAAGAAAACTCCCTTCGTTTCCCAGACCCTGGAAAATCCTGAAAATGGACCTTTTCTGGGATTTTGTATGTAAATAAACAGTAAGTCTTACCAGAAAAGTCTTAAACTTCAGAAATTTTTGATCTATAATCCTACTTGTTCCATTACCAACTTGGTTGGCATTGTACCAAACACTAAACTGCTGTATGCTCTTCTATTTTTTATTTTAAATTTTAGATTTTATTTTCAGTATTTTTTACATAGTTGGAAAGGATGGGCTTCAGCTTAGGGTGGGTCAGGCTCCCTAGCTGTCAGAGAAATACAAATGAAAGCCACATTGAGGTTCCACCTGCTTCAGTGAGATTGGCCTACATTCAGAATTCTCCTAACAATAACACCTGGCATGGATGTGGGAAGGAAGTTGCCCTCTTTCGCCACTGGAGGAAGTGTAGGATAGTACAACCACTGTGGAAGTCAGAACGGAGAGTGCGAAGAGAACTGGAAATCGACCTACCGTATGACCCGGCTGTCACAAGTCTGGGACTATATCTAAAGGAAATGAAATCTACATTTTGAGAAAGGAATCTGCAATCCTATGTTAATAGCAGCCCCAGTTTTAGTGTGTGCCCGTGGGCAGTCGGTGATGCTACCTAGCCCAGCTGAGGTCTTACACATGAGCAAGTACCTTGGTCTAACCCAGATATGCCCTCCAGCTTTCCCACCCTACATTACCTTGTATCACCTTACTTGCCTGCCTGAGAGCGCAATTGCCTGGTCTGTGGAAGCCCCCAAGAGGTCATTCTTCACCTGTCAAACATGCTTTTGGCATCCACCTCTCCTACACATCCCCCGGTCCCTGTCCCCAAGCAGTCTGCAGCCCCACCCCACACCACCCCCCACCACTCAGCAGCACATGGTATGCCTGGGGTGGGGGTGTCCCACCCCCGTCACTGTGCAGTGTGGTGTGCAGAGTTCCATGCCTGTCTTAACTGTGCTGGGATGATGATATAGTTAACACATATTTGGCATTAACCAGGCCCAGAATACCTGCCAGCTATTGACTGCTTTTTTCCCCAGCCGTGTAATGCTTATGTAGATACAAGGCCACCTAGATAGTTACCTACAAGCAGGAGTGCTATCTGTTCTTATATACATGTTTTTTAATAGGTAAGCTAGATTCTTTGGAGCATTCATGTTCTAGAAGGGCCAGAAATTTACTGGCACCTGCTCCCACAGCAGTTACACAGACTACACATAGAGTGCTTTCTACAAAACTTTGCATATGTTACCTACTCAGATATACTAAGTTCATGACACAGGCTAAGTTGATTTGACATTTGTGATTACCTCTGCCATTAATTGGAGATAGTCATGAACTTGGTTGCCATGGTTTCTCCCTTCCTAACAAATAAAGGTTTTTGTTTTTTAGGTTGCTCTGGGACGAGAATGGTACATACACACGATCTACACAGTAAGATCCAAAGACAATGCCAATCGTGGCATTGGCAAAAGAAGTATAGAGAAGCAATACCACTCCCTGGTGCATCAAGGAAAGCCCACTGGCAGGAAGAAGAGGGAGATCCAGAGCGTTCCGTCACTGGCCTCAGAGATCGGCGCTGGTAACAACCGGGGAACAAACATCCAGCACATTGCCCTAGACCGCACCCACAAGCGGCAGATCCCCCATGGGAGAGTTCCTCCTGATGGTGTCCTCCCACGGGAGCTTAACAGTCCAAGTTCTGAGGTGCACCTGCTCACTGTCGTGGGAGGCATCGGGGTAGGATTACTCACCATCTGTCTCACTGTCATTGCCATGATTATGTGCAAGAGAAAGAAGAGCAGCAGGGAGAAGAAAGACCCAAAGGGCTCCAGCAGCAGAGAGCCCATGATGCCCCCACAGAGCCACCACCACGACAGCTCAGAAGTGTGATGGCCACAGGTGGAATTCAGATTTTACAAGTGCCTCAAAAAAGACAAAAGACTACCTGGTACTTCTGGTAAACCACAGAGATGGGGGAACTTGTGATGAAGCTGCTCAGAGAACTCGTCTGTACTAATATATACTTGGAATTCTGTCTACTCTAACATGCGTCGAAGGACAAATTCAGACCACCTCTTTGCTCTTGTCTAGAGTGTGGCAATGCTGTATTCATGCATTTACAGAGCCATAGAAGGACCGTGAGCAATGGGCCTCCCTTTGTAGGTCCATCCTCTCTCCAGTAGGAAGAACCTATTCCATGGTGCTAAAGACTCAGAGGTGTACGAGGAGGCTACTGTTATCTCAGAATGTTGAAGGTGCAATCATCACACTGTTTATTCACCGTGTGAAGACACTTCAAAAAGTTTATGGAAAAAGAATTTAAAAATAACTAGACTTTGGTGCATAAAAAACTTTGAAATCCATGAGGAGTTTTTCATAATATTCATTTTCCAATAACTTTTTGAAGATTCTTTGTATTGCAGATTGGTACCAGAAAGGCACTGATTGGTAGTTTAGAAGAGTGATGAGCATACTGCTTGTTATAGCAAGTTTTCTCATGAATGAAGACAGCATAGATTTATGACAAGGGGTAGCTCAACCCACAATTTTTTTTTTTCTACTCTTTTGAAGATAATGAAAGGAAAGCCAAAAGAAAGGAAATTCTCACGTCTGGATTTGAATGGCTTCTCGTCCTCACCAAACCTTCCTTGCTTTATTTGTTTATTTAATATTAAGTTAAACCAAAGAGTATCTTAATTCTGGAAGAGAATTTTAAGAGAAACTGTTGTGTTTGGGCACATAGTGAGTAACAATAAGGCTTTTGCATGGTGATATACTTCTTGATATTCAACATTCCTGGGAAATGAGAAAATGGGTAGATAACAAAGAAAAACAGATTCATTGCAAGACAATGTTCTCTGAGAACTGAGCCTAGATGTTTGCAGTATTCAACCTATATTTGACAATGAAAAACATCATTACAGATGGTGAAGGGAGAAAGAGGTATTTATTAATATTACATGTATAACTAGAGTCTTAGAATAAAAGAACATTTTGACATGACAGGTGAGGTTAGCCCTCAGAGTAGCAGTCACACAATAATGTTGAGAACTTAAATTAACAATGGGACATTTTATTATCCGTTTACTTGTCTCTGATCCAAACCATGAGAAGTCTTATAACCATCACTCCAGACATGATCTTGGAGATGGCCAGCATCACTTGTCATCCCTCCCTGGCATTGTTCACTTTATGGACTAGAAAAGTGAAGGACTTCTCAGAATCCAAAACACATGCTTTGTAACATGGCTATTCACTCACCTCACAAAACCAGAGAACTTGCGTGAGCTTGACATCACCATTCTGCAGAAATGTGTCTTTTCCAATGGCAGGAGCTTGGGTTGGAAAGTGGAAATGTTACTAAGTTAATGACCAGTCTTCCAAACACTTGTAAGTGTATAGAAAATCAAAATAAGAGTAGAAGATGTGCAAAGATGAACCTTCCAGTGCTTCCTGGATTGTCCCTTCACTTCCAGACATAATTAGCCAAGGTGGATATTCCAGTGTGATGAAGATATTTTGGAAGGCAAACTGACATCACCTGTGCACATCTTATTTGGTCTAGGAGGACAACCCATTCTAGACTGAGAAAAGGAAGGAAGTGCACAGGCGCTGGGAAAGCGGTCAACAGCGTTTAATGCTTGCCTCTTTTTAGGCAACTCTGCTGTTCTCATTCTAAATATTTTAAAGGAATAAATTGAAGTATCCTTCCTTTTGGAGATTTCATAAATAACATATACATCTCAAAGACCTCCCTAAAGGACTCATATAAAAAGACTCTGTAAGCCAGGAGTTCATTCCTCAAAATAAATGATACTATCTTAATTAGCCTTTCTATTGCTTTACCTTCTGACAAATGCTTAGTTACTTCTTTGGCTACCTCACCACTTGCATGGGATTCAATAAAATTAAGGAATTTCAGGTAGTATATAAGTTTCTTGCTATTTAGAATTGGGTTCAATTTATGTAGATTATTAAAGAAAATGTCTCCATAGATTTTCTGGTGCTTTGGCAGTTACGAACTTCAGCTATGACTGTTGGCCAATGTTTGTGCATCTGTCACTGAACACAACTATTATTGGAGTATCATTACCTTTATCTGTTTCAAGTCTTTAGTCCAGACTGGTTTGATACCAAGTATCACTGTACAATGTGTTGCTCTAATGAAGTTGTTGTCTACAGATTGGAGAGCTTATGAAATTTAAAACAAGTGCATCCTTACCTAATCAAGGGAAACTCTGCCCATCTCTTCTATTTCTTCCCTTTCTCCACTTTCTTCCTGTTATCCTTTAAAATAAGAGAGCATCTGTGGTGAATAAGTGGATATTGCTTTCTTCAGTATAAATCACATGAAATTTTTGTATCATTTCCTTAATGCCTATTTACTGAAGATGAGATTCGATATATATAAACGATTTGAAAACGTTCAGTGGGAAAAACATGTTTAAGTAAAAAAAAAAAAAAGGCTCCTATTTTCGATGCTTTTTTATGAGATCTATTCTGGTATTATCCAAACACACACATAAAATAACTTCCCACAAAAAACAGGATGCGAGCAATAATATTCCCTTTGATACCCAGTGGGCCCTGATTTCAGCCGAGACCTTGCTAATCCTACATAATAAACCCTTCAAAAGTAAACACTGCCACTTATATGAACCATGTAGATTTTAATGATGATCCTATTTATAAACATTTGCTCCCTCGATTAATTTACCAAATATTCATCTAGAATGAGCTGTTTTTGTAATTACATGCAAGCCAGGCTGCTTTTCCTGTCTCTGGCAGATAGCATTTGGATTTTGCTTTTTCTTTGTGTCAGGATGGGGTGAGCATTTTTAGTTTAGTAGTCAAGTTGCTAATTGAGATACCTGTATCACTTGATTCCAGATTACTGCCAAGGCAGACCCTGGAAAGCCTTCAAATAATTGTTCTTGCCGCCCACATGGGGCCTGGTGCCTAGCTTCAGGCAATACAGAGTCCTGGTCCTTGTGGGCATCTGAGGAGTAAATCAGTGGCTGAATGTTTTCTCTCTCTCTCTCTCTTACATTCCTACTCTCTCCCTCTGTAGCTTCCAAATATATCAGTAAAAATATAAAACTAAATAAAGAAAGGGTCAGGATTTGTATTAGGACCCAAAACACACCAGTCATAGCAGTAAATTCTCGTTTTAAAATCTCTCTCAACACCAAAAGTGGCATTTACTCTTTCTATCTAAAGGGCCCTGTATTACAGAGCACTGATATAATACAAAAATATTTCAAACCTGTAATATTTAGTGAACTTCACAAACTCCTAAAGAGAAAGTGTATCATCATGGATGCTACCGTATGTACTTTTTCTTTGTGTGAAAAACTGCTTTATTTCAAGAATGAATACAGTGCACAAACTCTCCTTCCAGCTCTCTAGTGTTCCAGGCACCCCCTCAAGTCCACTTCACCCAGTCATCCACAATGCTTTAACAGTACAAGCAAGACTCAGCCAGATTCGTGCTGCCCCTCCACTCGGGAGCAGATGTGATAAGTATGAACAACTCCAGGCTCAACAAGAGGAGGTTTTGTTCTGTAAACAGCATAAAAGCTTTCTTAAATGGGTCATCTTATCTCTCATTCTTTTCTAGGGTTTGCGCCAACTCCAAGGTTAACATTAAAAATGAAAAAAGATCTGTATGAAGCATGACAAAGCCTTCCCTCACACAAATCAGAGCTAAGAGTTAAAATACTCCTACAGTAACCACAATGTCAACTGTAGAGTTCAATGTAGTGACATTCCTATTTTAAAAGTTGGAATCTCTGTTTTGAAATTTTCTGTTTAATATTGACTTGAAAATCAAGTCAATCCTTTCCGTCCAATAGGAAAATGAAAACACACACACACACATTTAAGACACAAATGTTTTGTCAATTTGAAATTTTTATAATTGTATGAAACAGAAGGCAAGCATGTTACCACTCTTTGAAACTCACCTTTGTAACCATGAAAGGATGCTAGCAAATACCTTCACCAACTATGTGACACATCAATGAGACTCACCTGTCGATTAGAGTAACTTACCAAGGCTCAGAAACGTGTACTTTGTCAGAAAACTCCACACATACACAAATGCATTCAAAAATAAGCAAACATTTCCAGAAAGAAATGATCCTCAAGGCTCGGTTCTAGCTCAAATGACTCAAATGAGGATTTTTTATTTTAAAAATGTCAACAAAAAGGTCAATTACAGAAATATACTGTCATGGAAGTTAGTGTGAAAGTTACTATATTTCCTTAAGATGTTTTCATATTGATGTAAACTTCCAGTAGATGTTAATCATATATCCAAAATATCTTTCTGCTTCTTTCAATCCTTTTCAACATCCTTTCACAATAAGGAACAAAAGGCTTTGAACAGGAGAATCTATTAGGATTTTTTAATTAGAGATTTTAAAAGAGAAAAACTTTATATTTTTGTTCCATTTCTCCCCGAAATATTACATACACACATTTACGCAAGGAAGGAAAGTCAATTCTCTGTCTTGAACAGAAGATGAAACACATGAATGAGTCTCTTTTGATTTAATTTTATTGGAGGAAATATCACAGTATTAAATTTCAGCTTTGCTTTTTTGCTTTCCTGCCTGTCTTGCAGTTAGTTCATTTCCTCACATGGTTCTGTTCCGCAACAGTTTGCTTTGCTGAACGACAGCAAAAATAAAACTCCCGCAATAACATCTACTTTCACTTGCATTCTTTCTGCTAGAGGCTAGTTTCTCTGTCTCTCTCTTTGAAGTTCTTCATTCTTCCAGTTTTCATTCTTCCAGTTATGCTCCCCTCTTCGCTTTGAAGCCATTGCCACTTTCACCAGGCAGTTAGTATTCCCATTCCTCTGAAAGCGAGCCAGTTCACACAGCGTTTGAGCAGTCTCCCTTTTGTATAAACGAGATGAAAGACAACGGAGTTTCCTGTAAAATCAGAGACTGAAGAACATAACAACCCGTGCCTTCACGGATCTTTCAGTGGAGGTTCAACATCGACATTTAAAATATTTTAAAATCCCATGAAGTATCTAATTCACTTAAGAATAAAAAGTTGGTGGAGGGGGGAAGGATAAAAAAATCAAAGATTTTAAATATACTTAAAATTCTTTGGGATGATTACATTCCTTGCAATGAAATAAGAAGGCAAAATGAACGGTCAAAGAGGTAACAACACTAGGGTTTAAAATTGCTCGTTATCGAATGTCCCGCGCCCGTGTACTGTTCGCCAGATGGCACCAGTGCTGATGACTTGCTCTAGCTCTCCGAGGGAATGTCCACCAAGATTTTCTTTTCAAATATTCTTTGCCTTGAAAAAAAAAAAAAACAATGTCAAAGCCTAAAATTAAAAATACAAAAGCAGCACAATAAGATAAATTGAAACACGAAAGGTTGGTAAAAATAAAAGTTGATTTCTAAAAGGGCCAAAACCAAGCGCATTTACAGAAAGCCATACAAAGCACAGTCTTTCCCTGTGGTTTCAGGAATTCAAGCATTTGGCAAGATACTTTCACAGCTGTCTGTGTCTAAAAGAAAACTTTATCCTGGACAAGGAGCTTTGTGTTTTATAAACGCGCTAAGCGCCTGCTTCCTCCCAAGTGTTGTTAACACTTCCCAAGTTTGTGTTTATCAAGCTGTGTGTAATGGAATTATTTGTAGAACTTAATAGCCTTTGCTATTTTCCCATGGGAATTTTGCAGAAATTAACAGTGTCTAGTTTTTTCATGCATTTACTACATAACTGCGTATTTGCTGAATTGAACCATGTACCTGGAAATCTAACTATGCAAATACTTTGAAGCCAGTCAATCTTAAAGCCATGTCTAAAATAACTTTTACTACCACTTATGTTTCATGCTGACACCTTTTGTCCTTCAAAATATATCACATGTTTAATATAAATAAAACCCATATTAGTGTTCAAATAGACAAATTATTATGGTATGTTTTATAAACTTTACTTATAAAATCAGTGTGTGATAAATGTCAGTTATTTTCATCCTGGTTGTAGAACCTTAAGCTAATGCGAGTCTTCAGACTGGGACATATGCTTTTGGCACCAGCTGGTTATAAAACCTCATCACTCCTAAGTACCATTTAACAACAGGACCCAGGTGCCTGCCCACCAGTTATGAAGGGTACAGATATACCCAGGGACCAGTCACAATGCTGGGGACCTTGTGAGCCATATTTAGAGGAACCACTCATTTGGAGGCTGAGCTTTTGGCCAAGGAGCAGGATGATGAGGCCCTGTTACAGTTAGTAACCCCTGTGCAACTGCACTGACATAACTGAATCAACTGATCTTGTCTTTTTGCCAAGACTGACTTGTTCCCCCCCTTATGAAACTTTTACCTAAGTCAATGATTATTTGATTTATTTTAACATTAGATTTGTAACATGAGGCCACCATTATTTAACACCAAAGGGAAAGAAACAACAGCCTGTTACGGATATTGGAAGATAATCTCAAGAAAAGATCAAAATACAGGGGGAAAAAAAGAGTGGGTACTGGTCCCAAGACTTTGGGCCAGCCTCACAGGGCATAAGCATGAGATGGGAAGTGGAGTAGTCAGGACACAAACTGGCACCCATGTGGGATCCCAGCGCTTCCAAAGCGAAGATTTAACCATTGAGCCGTCACACCAGTCCCAACTCCAAAATATTTGAGAACGAGGAGGACACAGTAGTAAGTACGATTCACAGGAGCACACAGGAGAAATGCTGCTCCCCAGCCTCTCATTTCTCATCGAAGATTCTAGAAAGTGTTTACCGCTTGTAGGGCACAGCCATGTATACACAGTGACCACTGTGTGCGAAGCAACAGCAGCTAGGATTCAACAAAGGAGGGTTGATCTTCCTGGCCACTGCTTTACACTTCAGAGGAAATACATCTTGATTCTGTGATCGCCATAAGAGCACCTCACTTCTCTGTCTTCTGGTCTACCACACACAGTGTGGCCCACATAGGCTACAGGTTTCCTAGGAGGCTGAAGGAGGACAGGGATGGGGAGAAGAGGGGAACATGCAGAGAGACCCTCAGGATGCCTCCCATACTACAGCCAGAATTCCATGCTCACCAATTGTGCTTTAAATATTCCTATAAATAGCAAGCTTTAATAGTAACAGTTAAGGGGCCAGTCTGTGGCATAACATACTAAGCCTCAGCTTGAGGCACCTGCATCGCTGTATGGGCTCTACTTTCAGGTTTGGCTGCTCCATTTCTGAGCCAGTTCCTTGTTAATACAACTGAGAAAACAGCACATGATGATTCAAGTCCTTGGAACCCTGCATCCATGTGGAAGACCTGGATAAAGCTCTTAACTCCTGGCTCTGGGTTGGTCCAGCTCTGCCCATTGTGGACATTTGCGGAGAGAACCAGTGGATGGAAGATCTCTCTGTCTCTCTCTCTCTCTCCAAGTAAACAGATACATCTTTAAAAATAAAGAAATAAGTAACAGGGATTGCTATGGTGACGCAACATGTTGTTCCTCTACCCTGTGGCATCTGCATGCCAGATGGAAGCCAGCTTCATGTCCCAAGTACTCTGCTTCCAAACCAGCTTTCTGCTTTTATGCTATGGGAAAGCAGCAGAGGATGGCCCAAGTCTTTGGGACCCTGTGTCTGTGTGGGAGACCCAGAGGAGGCTCCTGGCCCCCTGCTTTGCATCAGCTGGGTTCTGGTCACTATAGACATTTAGGGAGTGAACCAACAGATGGAAAGCTTCTCTCTATCTTTTCTTCTGTGTTTAAAAAAGAAAATATACCTCTCAAATGAAAAATAAATAAATCGTAAAGAGATAGCAAGAATATCTGTTGAAAACCGCTGGATGGGTAGCCTGTGATGTCTATTCTAGATTTCCTCATTTACATGGCTTCCTGTCTGGACTTTCCCTTCAGCAGGCTCCACCTTTCCACACCTGCCTCCCCAAGGACCTTTCATTGTCTTCTGGCAGCTCAGAGCCCCTTGGAGTGTGGGCCATCATCATCAGGGACATTCATGTGCCTGCTGTGGTCCGACCATGAGTGTCCTATCCAAGTGGAACTCTTAACTTCCCAGGTAATGACACTGGACGTGGGGCTTTTGGGAGATGGTTACAGCAGGACACAGCCTTCCTTACTGAGATCAGCAGGGAGAGGTTTCTCACGTCTTCCCCTGTGTACGCACCCAGAGAAGGCAGCCTGTGTGAGCCAGAAGGTCAGCCCTCCCCACGTACCTAGTCTGCAAATGCTCTGATCTTGGCTTCCCCAGCCTCCAGAATGGTGAGAAGTAAGATTTACTGTCCATAAGCTACTCAGTTTGTGGTATTTTGCTATAGCAATTAAATAAACTGAGACACTATCCCCATCACGGTTATTGCCTCCTGGCCAGGCAGCAAGGGGGCAATGCCCGTAACAACTGGGCAAGTGCAGCCTGTCTCCCATACTATGGTCGGGTCAAGCCACACCGGCTGCTTCAGCGACAGGAAGAAGGTACCTTAGGAGGATGTGCACAGTGGCTGAAATATTGATCAGGATGGCCGTGGGCCCTGGAGCTGCAGGGCTGTAGGGCTGTAGGGCCAGGAGGATAAATTTCTCTCTTCCAGGTGGTCTGCTGTTTCCTTGTCTGACTTTTCCCTGGGATGGGGTGACTGTGTTTAGAAAATCAATCTTGACATTTCAATTCCAGAAAAGTCCTAGCTTTTCCAGATTCAGCTAGAGCCTATTTGTCTCCCAGACATACTCACCTCCACAGGTCAGTCTTCAGCAACCAGCATAACAAATGATCTGCTCTCGTTCACACTGAAGAATCCATGAGCCATCATGCTGGATAGTATGCAGTCATCCACAACCCCAAGGGAGCTTGCAGGGAACGTCTCCCACAGACCCAAGGCTCTGTTTTAGCTTTCACACCCCCATTTCCAATCCACAGGAGAGGCAAGTGAGTAGGTATTTTGTAATTGCTTATTTTTGCTGTATGTGTGTATATTCTGTGGATACTTTTTCTTTGCATTTTTTTTCTTTCTTTGGAGGAAGGGGAGATAGGACCGCTGCATTTTGGAAAGGAATTTCTGATGACTGAGAGGATATTTGTCTCCAGCAAATCTCTAGCTTAGAGTTTGCTGGGCACTATCTGAAAAGACTTGGATTTTAAGATGAATCACTGGAACCATAAAAAGAAGGAATAACGGTATATGTGCAAAGCAAATCTAAGAAAAGAGTTTTGCAATGGGCCAGCATCAAGCCCTGGTACAAGCAGGGAGTCCTCACACGGCTGTGGCTACCAGAGCCAGAAGTGTCCCAGCCTGCGTGAATCTTGTGTGGCCGCTCTCAGCAGGCAGGGATACCACTTAAAATCTAAGAGAGCCAAGTTCATGGACTCAGATTGTGGCTGCTGGGGTCATCGGTTACTATCTACTGTACCTATATGCCTAATTCCTTTCAAATGCACATACTTAATCTATAAGGAAAAGTATGTACCTATTAGGTTTCCAATGAGTGCTAGGGCTATAGAATCAGTAGAATATACTACAAGCTCCATAAGCTGTGGATTGTCAAAAAGACATAGAGTTTCAAGGGGGCGTGGGAGGGGGATCGGGAAATCGAGTGGAGGATGGAGTGTGAATGCTTGCGCGTGTTGACAGAGTGCGTGCCCAGGGGACAGGGAGGTGATACACGCAGAGACGGGGACTCCAACAAAGCAAAAGTACCAAATGCATTCACATTCTGCGACTGCTTTATTGCTTCCAGGGTTGGGGATGCTAAGTCAGGGCGCATGGCTGTGGAGGACTAGAGGGAAAGCTCACAAGCCACTCAACACAGCTCTTAAGATGAACAACAGAATTAAGACAGCAGTTGCATAGGATGCTACTCCCTGTGGTTGCGACAATGAGACCTTTAACAAACCTCCCAGACAAAACATCGGGGCACAGCACCCTGCTGCGACTTCTCTCCTGTCACTTACCCCCAAAGAACTGAAAACTGGCCGACACTCCCAGCGGGTCGTCTGACAAGGCCACCGGGATCATCATCAGAGAGTCCCTCCCCCTGTGGGTGTGCAGGCAGAAACCTCCCTGCCTCTTTGGATGCTAATGCTCAACACGGTGGGTTTGAGAACTGTGAAGCCGATGATGTGATCTGTAGGGCTAGAGAGATACAGACGGCCAGTGCCACAAGGTGGCTGAGAGTAAGGCAGGAACTAGATGACTAAGATCATGGCCAAGTGATTGTATTAGCTGCAATATCCGTTGCCCTCTGTCTTACATGTTTGACCTCTGTTCGGAGCCTCTACTGCTTCCTGCTGCTAATGAGTTCTAAGCTTTGCAGCTCCCGCGGCTTGAGTAGTGCTGGAATTCTCTTGCTTTAATGCCAGCTCCCACAGGGGGAGCAAAGACACCTCTTCCAGCAAGGGACTAGCTCCCTCCTCAGGGCCTCAGGCTTTGCCAGGAACCTTCTTGTTTTTCTCGTAGCTGATGCCCCCGATGCCCTCCAGTATATTCATGGGCAGAGGGAACACGATGGTGGAATTCTTCTCGGTGGCCACAGTGGTTAAGGTTTGTAGGTAGCGCAGCTGGAGGGCTATAGGCGACTCGGCCAGCACCATGGAGGCCGACTTCAGAGATTTGGAAGCATTCATCTCTCCTTCAGCTGCAAGGACCTACAAAGACACAAACATCACAGGCTGGGATGGGGGCTTGCTTTTGCTGGACCCGTGCCCCGACGTGGCAACAATTGTATCATCTACTTCTTTGGCAAGAATCAGCTTTTTACATGGTGAGGGAAACTCGAGATTACAGGAAGCAGGGAGAGAGATTTTACAAAGGATAAGTGTCTAGGTTTCATTTCCAATCACAAAGACTCCTTGGCCAGCCACCCTAGGAACATGCTTGAACCTCATTGGAGCAGCCCGACCTGCTGCATTAAGTTTTCAGAGATGCCTGAAATTGAAGGCCTCCAACTGGCTTGTTTGTGGCTTTTGCTTATCATAGGGGAGATTTCCCTTTGCTCTGGTGCCAGTGCAGCCCCATGCTGACAATGCCAGGATTGTTTCCGGGCTTCTCAGCTCTCTCTGGCAGGTAGCTCTGAGTGCCAGCCTGGTCACCCCCACCGAGCTCCACTCTCTTTCTCGTTCTCAGATAGCAAATGAACAACCCAGCTGGCACCCAGTTGCCCCATGGGTAATGCTTCCCTCCTCTGTATGAAAGTGATCCCCACCCATCGCTGCCAAGGGCCTGCTTGAGAGCTGCTGCAACTTTAGAAGACACACCAGCCAAGGGTGGCAGACAAAAGACTTCATCAACTCTCAGGTGAGATTCCAAAAAAGGCTACCGCAAGGGTCCTAATTGCTACATTTTTGATACTTCAGGAAATCAATCCTAGGGGACTTGGCAGCTACAGATGCAAGCATCAGGCACACGCTGGACCAGGGGGCACGTGCGGTTTGTAATCCTAACCTGAATTCTATTGCAATCTAGTAACATTTCACGGACTAGAACAACCATGCTCAAACACAGGCCCTGATGGCTACATACCCAACACTGGCTTTACACAAAGCTAGGATCTTGAAACAATCTGACACTCCGCTTCCTCAGCTCTGGAGTGAAGCCTGCGAGTTGGTGGGGGAGGCGGGGAGAGGCTGGTGTACTCTTGGCTTAGTTGTTCAGCATGCTGCTGAACATGCTCTTACCCGGCACCCTCCAAGTACATGAAGCTGCTAGTCACCTTTTGTTGGAAGGGACTTCTGTAAAAGCTAAATCTTTTTATGATTTCCAAAAAGCACTACTAAGGATTCCAAGGAGCTGGCAGTTTGAGCTATCTGCTCCGCAGGCTCTCATCCCACATCGAGTGCCTGGGTTCGAGTCCTGGCTGCTTCATGCTGTTGTGCATCTGCAAGCTAGCAAGGGGTGCCTTAAGTGGCTGGGTCCCTGTCAGCCCCTTGGGAGATCCCATTGTGGTATGCTGGGACCCTCACTTCATTCTGGTCCAGTCCTGGATGTTATGCACACGTGGGGAGCAAACCAGTGAACGGGAAACTTCTCTCTCTCTCAACTTGCTTTTCAGTTAAAGATGACTAACTACCCTTTACTAAATAGTTGCCAGAGTCTTGTTTTTGAGCTCCGTCCCTGTGTAGCCCGCACCATCAGCTCAGCTGTCCTCGCCGTGTGAGCCGGGTATGCTTACCCTGGCCCGGGCCTCCCGGGTGGCCTCTGCCTCCGCCGCCATGGACCTCTGCAACTGCACAGGAATCCGGACATCTTTGATCTCCACTCGGGCCACGCGGATCCCCCAGAGCTCAGTGGCATCATCCAGCAAGGTCTGGAAGGACAGGGACGGTGACGTGCGATTCTGACACCTTTATTCCATACTGCAGGATAAACCCTCGGCTCCTGCTGCTTTCAGAGTGATGGCATTCACACTGATGCGCTCTCTCAGACCTGGATTCTGCCTGTCACGTGCCACGATCAGTCACTGGGCCACGGTATACCCTCTCTGGTTCTCAGTTTCCCCATCGATGAAAGGTTTCTTTTCAGGACGGCACTGAGGCTTAGAGATAAGACCTCCAACTCTCAGGGCCTAACAATGATTCAATAGATAAGAATGTGGAGATGGTATTTGTCCCATAGCCAGTTTTAAACAAATAGCAAGGCGTGTTTTTTTTTTTTTTTTTGGTTTTTTTTTTTTTGTTTTTTTTTTGGTAGCAGACTCAGGCTGAGGTCAAAATGTAAAACCTTAAAATCCATCCACAGTAGACAACTTGGGAAGAATGTTAAAAAAAAAAAAAAAAGATGAGATCAGAGGGGCTAGCGTCTGGTGTAGCAGGCTAATCCTCTGCCTCTAGTGCTGGCATGCCATGGGGATACCTGTTTATGTCCCAACTGCTCCACTTCCCATCAGCTCCCTGCCTGTGGCCTTGGAAAGCAGTGGAGGATGGCCCCAACCCTTGAGACTCTGTACCCGCTTTGGGAGGCCCGGCTCCTGGCTTCAGACTGGCTTGGCTCCAGCCATTGCAGCCATGTGGGGAGAGTCGGCAGATGGAAGATCTCCCTCTCTCTGTCTATCCTCTCTGCAAAATCTGCCTTTGAAATAAAAATAAACACATCTTTTAGAAAAAGAAAGAAATGGTGCCATCAGAAGGGAAATGGCCCTCGAGGGAGGCATGAAGACCCCCACGGCCGGGTGATCCAGGGACCCCTCATCCTTCTGTGGTCCCTGTAGGACCAGGGAGCAGGACAAACCTCATAAGAACCCCGCAGCCGGACCACATCTGGGAAACGCTGGAGTTGACAAAGGCATCAGGCTCTTAAAAACCACAGGAGGAATTATCAGACAGAGTAGAAATTATCTCATTAAAGTCTCTGGACCTTTGTATAACTTTCAAGATGGGAGAAGATGCTGAGAAGAACAAAGTGGAATTTCCTCGCCCAGCTTACAGAAAGGAACATCAGTATCAAGGCATCACTGACTGAAACAGACATAGAAATGTGATTGTCTATGAACCGGGACGTGAAGCAATAAGGCTAATACCTGATACATCATCCTCGGTGTTCACACTGCTACGACTATTGACAGTATGGTAAGTCTGTGCTCAGCAGACGTATCATCTTCTGACTTTCAAACTGAAACGTAGGAATCAACATGTTCCCTGAGATGTGGGAACCCCTCTGCAGTGGCATAAAATAAACCTTGTTTCTAAGCTCTTCAGAAGGGGCTGCAACAGTCACTCAGTTTGGAATTCCAAAGAAGATGATAAAGGCTTCAATTCCACCTGACTCTTTTCCCGCCCAGATATTCAAATACGTACCTTGTAATGGTAGATAAATAAGTCAAAAGGCAAAGGTTCATCTGTGGAAAAGTGGTGTGTGTGTGTGGGAGAGAGAGAGAGAGAGGGAGGGAGGGAGAGAGAGAGATTGAGAGAGAGAGAGAACATATATGGGGGTGTTTGGGACCACTCGTTGGTAACCACTGATCCTGGGACTGAGCGAAAGCGCCAGCTCTTGGTTCTTGCTGTCCTTACCTGGATGCTGTGGGCGATCTCTTCCCGCCCTGATAGAATCTGGGACAAGGTCTGCGTGCCTAGGACGTTGCGCAGGGTGGTCTGGGCGAGCAGAAACGTGGCTTGGTGGACATCGTGGACATTAGCCACGGCCGACACGGCACTGTAGATCCTGTAATAGACGACCCCGTCCACCTGCGTCGTCACCGAGTCTCGGGTGAGGATCTGTGGAGCGAGGGCAGGGCCAAGTCTGAGCGAGCGATGGAGCGACCGCCAGCCGGCGAGCCCTCCTCCACGGGACTGCATGCGGACAACAACCTTCCCGGCTGAGGCGCAGCATCTTCCCAGCGCACATCAAAACGCCCGCACAGGCGTAATCTCTATCTACCCTGTTACTTCACCTTACAGGAGTCTTCGAACAAGCAGAAGCCCCTGGCTGGCCATAGTGAGAATAGGTACTTCAAGGCTCAGAAGGACAGTAGAACTTCACCTTGTTCTACTTCTAAACAGAGGTAGAACACTTGTTTCCCTGCTAAACTGTTAATGGCTTTTTTTTTTTTAATCAGACTTGACGGTGCAGTACTGCCTATGAAGGCTAGATGGCACCAGAGACCATTTTATAATCAAGTAGCAAGCACCTGATTTCACTTTACAATCTTTAATGACCAAGTACTTTGAAGGAAAAGTCAGGTGACTGACTGCACCTGCCATGGACTCAAACCTAGAACCATCCATAACGGAGCCAGAAAAGCCCTACTTTGGGTAATCACACATACCAAGCACTCCTCTCCCTGGGCCTGGCTGAATCTAAAGTGGGTGCTCTACAGTTTCTAATCAGGATACAGAGATGGCACTGCTGGTCGCTGATTGGATGTCCTGACCAGAAAGAAGGAAATTAACATCCACTCATCAGTGTTGACTTTCTGCCATCTCTCCTTTCCCTCCCACCTTCTAGGTCCCATTCAGATTTTCTTTTCCTCAGGATCACCTGGCTAACACAGGGTGACAGGATTAGAATTACTAGCTCAGTTCCTCTCGCCTACCACTCACTGGTTTGGTCATTCATTTGTAGTTCTACAGATGGAAATCTCTACCTGTGTGGGTCTGGTGCGGCCTCTGTCCCCATATCTGTCCTGCCTGGCCACATCCAAACACACATGCAGTCTAAGCAGGGGGAGTCTTGACTTTAGTGCCAGTGTGAGAAGGTGTGTTGAGGGCACCATTGGGGGCAGACGCTGTCTCCGGCCAGCTGCGCCTCAGCTGCTCTGTCAAAGACCCGGTCTCTCCTCCTCCGCCCCTGCTCACAGCTGCACTGTTCTCTCAGACTTTCATTTCAGTCTCTGGCTGTTCTGTCCTTGCACTTGACCTCCTTCTTATTTTGCAAAAACAAACTCCTGGTGTTTCAGAAACCTCCTGCGTCAATTCAAGGGCTTTTGTTTTGTTTTTTGTTTTGGGGGGAGGAGGGTGGTGAGGTAAGGAGAGCAGACTTCAGTTCATCCTCTGCCTTATATTTTATAAACCTTCTGTAAGATTTCAATTGTCAGTGTAAGAGGGAAGATAGATTTTATTTCTGATAAAAACACGAGGATGCTCAAACATATTCAAAAAAAAAAAGGAAAAACCTACAGATAAGATTTCAAAACGTGTTACATCAAAATAAACTTTCATTTCCATTTTGTTTTGTTTTGTTTTCTAGCTTTTTGGAGACTGTACCCAGCATTACCTCTTGTGGAGGAATGTTGCAAGTGACCGTTCGCAGATCAACCTTGACAAACACGTCTATGCAGGGCAGGACCAGGATCAAACCTACGAGGAAGAAAGGGCTTTTGAATTCCTCCTCTCCTGCACAGAGTGAGGGCCGGTGTCTCCCTGGGTGTTTGGTCCACACGCCCGTGGGCTGCCTGCACACCTCCTTCCCAGCACCAGCATTACCTGCACAAATGGCTTTGAGGGAAATGACTTCCTCCTCTTGGGCAGCAACTAGAGAAAACTAGTTAGCTGACAACTAAGGCGTTTTATCAAGAAGCTAAAGACTCTTGCTATGTTAAACTTTTTTATAAACAAATGCTTCCATCCACGTGTTAACTGACATCATTAGAGACCATGTTTGTCCATTCATTTCTCTCTCTGAAAAAATGCTTTTCAAAGATTCGGGTAATAGACTGTTTGGCCTTGAATTCCCGTGCCCGGCAGCATTCTGAGTCACCTTCCGTAATACTAAAGGAATAGCAGCTGGAATATTCCCAGGGTCCTAGACTCCCTGAAGCCAGGGTATTCCAGGACTAACAGTTTCTCAATAGCCACATTCTAGTTTCAGAACAAGCAGCATTCCTGAGTTAGGAAGCCTTGGAGTTGGGCCAGCTGGAGAAGGATGGGCACAGGAAACCTCATCCTTGGGTCCTTAACATTATCCCAGAGAATGTTCCTTCTTTATTGTAAAATGTAGACAGACGCCAGGGGCTGGTGCTGTGGCATATAAATTAATCCTGTGCCTGAGGGGCCAGCACTGCATTGGAGCACCAGTTCGAGTTCCGGGTGCTCCACTTCCGATCCAGCTTCCTGCTCGTGGCCTGGGAGAGCACAGAGGATGTGCTTGAACTCCAGTACCCACAGGGGAGACCTGCAAGAAGCTCCAGGCTCCTGGCTCTAGATCAGCCCTGTTCAGACCATGGCAGCACGTAAAAGAGTTCTGTGTTTTTCTTTCTCTCTCTGTCAATCTGCCTTTCAAATAATAGTAAATAAATCTTTAAAAAAAAGAAAGTTGCATGCTGGCAAGTTGGGAACACTAATCCATTTCCATTTCCAGGATTATTGCTCAGATTTTCTTCCTTTTTTTTTTTTTTAATAAACTTTTTGTTTACATTTTCAGTATGAATTACAGCTGAGCACACGTTCATGCCAGCCTGGGAGTAAGGCGCGGGACAGGCTCACCGGGCATGAACACTGTGAACGCCAGACACTCATTTAGGATGC
Organism: Ochotona curzoniae; assembly: GCF_017591425.1. Classification (NCBI taxonomy): domain Eukaryota; kingdom Metazoa; phylum Chordata; class Mammalia; order Lagomorpha; family Ochotonidae; genus Ochotona; species Ochotona curzoniae. The sequence continues at coordinate 49,458,813 of NW_024466502.1, read as the reverse complement.
AGGGTGGCCCAGCCAACAACTGATTCAGGGCCTCTGGGATGTTGCCAGGGAGATCATGACCCCCCGAGACCGCAGGGTCGGGGTGAGGCAGGGCCCCTTCCGTGGGCCCCAACACTCAGACCTCGCCAATCACCCTCAAGGTGACTCTATTTCTAACGAGATAGATTTTGGTTTGTGTGTCATGGAACAGGCTGATCATTCGGGCAGAAGCAGCTGCTTTCTTTGGGTCTCTAAACTTCTCTGAGACTTGTGGTCAGAACTACCGCCCACTTCACTTTGTTCCTCAGTTCTCCGTCATGGGTTAAGAGCACAGCCCTTGGAAACAGAAACATCAGTCTCACCTCAGCTTTGCAGGGTCACATAATCAGGAACCCTTGCCTAACTCTCCTGAGTTCTGGTTTCCTAATCAATATAAGATGACAGTGAAAACTAAAACGTGATCCAATGTGACAGTGAAATAGCTTACCTTACAATACACCGGGCTAGGTGTATGTTTGGTGCTCTTGTGATTAACACTTTTGCTGTTGAACAGCAGTTTACAGCTTAAAGAGTGCAGAGGTTCTCCATTAGCACTTTGGCTTGCTTCCCTCAGTCGCTGCGATCTCTCGAGCTAACATGTCCACTCTAGAGACACGGATGACGAGAGCAGTTGTCATCCTGGGACGTTTCCTAGTGAGGTCTCCTGGGAAAGCCCGTGGAAGAGAGATGCCTTTTTCTCTAGAGTGTTCCCAGTTACGACTCCTCTGCCTCGCTCAGATCCACTTTTATTTCAGCTTACGGGCTTAGGCCCATCAGATGGAGCATGTTCTGTGATCACTCAGCAGGTGACCCCAACACGTCTGGTTTGAGAAATTCAAGGACATCCACAAGAAGGAATTCGTGTCCTCTTTCTCTTAGGTCCTTCACAAAACCCAGAGGGAAGGCGACTCTACTTGCAATGTTTAAGCTTCCTCCACCGACTGCTTGTGGAATGTCACAGGTTTTCAGGAACGGGCACCCAAGTGCCTACCACGCACTCAGAGCCAAACGCAAGGCACTCAGAGTATTGCCACAGATAACACATACCGGGAGAAAGAGCAATTTTACTCCAACTATAAAAACGAGCCAAAAATGTGTTGCCAGACAGCCATAGCGGATAACCATTGTTTCGTGGCTGCCTTCTAAGATTATGGGCATTAAAAATCCCTAATAATTTAGTTTCAATTTATTTGAAAAGCAGAAAGAGGAAGAGACAGTGACAGTGAGAGATCATCCAGCTGCTGGTTTTCTCCCCATATGTCTACAACAGCCAGACCTGAGCCAGGCTGAACCCAGGAGCTAGGACCTCGTTCTGAGCCTCCCACATGAGTGGCAGGGACCAAGCCACTTGAGCCATTACCTGCTGCCTCCCGGGCTGCAGGTCACTAAGCTGCCACCTAGAATGTTGGCATCCCCTATGGGCATCCCCTATGGGCAATTGTTCATGGCTTGGCTACTCTGCTTTATACCCAGTTCCCTGCTAATGGCCTGGGGAAAGCAGCAGAGGATGGCTCAAGGACTTGGGCCATGGTACCCACAGGGGAGACCCAAATGGGGCTCCTGGCTCCCAGCTTCGCCTGGCCCAGTCATGACTATTACAGCCATCTGGGGAGTGAGCCAGCAGGTGGAAGATCTCTATCTCTCTCTGTCTTCCCTTCCCTCTCCTCTGTAACTCTTTCAAATAAATAAGTAAGTACATAATTTTTATTTAAAAAAAAGTGAAAGCTTGAAGTTGTGAGTAAAGCTGAGATTGAAATCCAGGCCCTTCAATATAATATGTAATTGTCCCAAGCAGCATACTTTGCTTTAGAAAGATTTATTTATTTGGCCTGAAACAATAGCCTAGTGGTTGAGTCCTCACCTTGAATCCACTGGGATCCCATATGGGCAGAGGTTCCTGTTCCTGCCACTCTACTTCCCATCCAGCTCCCTCTTTGTGCCCTGGGTAAGCAGCAGAGGACAGCCCCAAACCTTGGAATCATGAACTTGCACAGGAAACCTAAAGAAGGCTCCTGGCTCCTGGCTTCAGATTGGCTCAGCCCCAGCCGTTGCAGCCACTTGGGGAATGAACCAGAGGTAGAGGATCATTCTCTCTGTATCTCCTTCTTTCTGTATAAATGCTTTTTTTTAATAATAAAAAAAGTAAAATAAATGTTGAATGGTTTATTTATTTATAAAAGCCAGAGTCTCAGAGAAGGAAAGACAGAGTGGAAGATTTTCCAACTACTGCTTCATTCCTAAAATTGCCTCAGGAGTCAGCTGAGCCGAGGCCAGGAGCCAGCAGCTCCTTCTGTGTCTTCCGCAAGGGTGCAGGGGACCAAGAACTTGAGCCTCCCTCCTCTGCTGTGCCAGGCCCTTAGGAGGGAACTGGATCAGAAGTGGAGCAGCTGGGATCCAAACCAGCATCCATATGGAATGTTACTACACCATGGTTAGCACCAGCCGCCTAAGCGGCAAGGTCCTTGCTGTGCCGAATGCGCACTCCTAAGATGATGTTTCATATCCTTTGCTTTCGAGAAGAGTATTAGCTTTTGTGGCACTTTTTCTAACTCAAAACAAATCTTGCAGTTTCATATGGCTTGGCTAAATATACACTATGAAGACTTAGGAGTGTTAAATCAGTATCTCACCATTTCGATATCAACATCCCCAATGTTGGCCAAGGAAAAAAAGCTTCATCCTTTTATGACATGACTAGTTCAGAATGTTTTTTTTTTTCCTTTGCAAGGTTGAAGACAGAAGGAAACATGCAACATTAGGTGTTGCAATGCCTAAAATTTCAATTTCGCCTCCACCTATTCCAAGAAGACAACTGGATAGAAAGACGATGGGGAACCTGCTGGTGTGAAATGAAAACCAGCTATAACCCTGTGAGAGAGCGGCAGGAACTCAGAGCAAAGGTCCTGAAGCAGTTGAAAAAGAAATGCATGGATGCAGCAACTCCCTAGTCCTCAAGCTTTGACAGCAGATCAAAGGGGTGCTTCTTCCAGTGTTTAGTAGCCAGCCAGAAGAAAACATTGTCTACTTTGCCTACTGATTGGACCCCCCTTGCATGCAAGCACGTAACAGCATCCTGTGGCTGGCCCCCCTTCCTTATGTCTACGTGACTGTCAGTCTGTAACAGTCTGTTACTAAACCTTGACTATTGACCACCGTGTGTGATTATCAGCTCCACGCATCAACTCCCTCGCTGCAAGACAGCAATCTATAAAACTAATCTTGGATAAATCAGCAAACCTAAGCTAGCTTCAGGTTCCTTATTTTCAGGACCAGTGTCTCTCTGCACAGGGAGTTGGGAGCTGTCTCCTCGCAGGTTTGTGGTTTGGAGGGTTACCAGTCAGATGGAGCCAGACTTGATGACGTCACGACACCGAGAAGCCATCGAGAAGCTGAAGTACTCTCCAGTTGTCTGAGCTGAGCTACAAGCGTTTGCCCTTCACTGTACTCCATAACCTCCTGCAAGTGTCAGCAGCTGAGTTGATACTGGGCTGCAAGTCTGGAAACAAAACCCGCACCCCAGGACCACTCGGCATTGCTGTGGTGCTGCCCATTAAAGATGGTTGTTTCCTGCCCCATCTCTCAACTGACTTAATTGCCATAGGAAGAAATTGTCTTTTGCTGGTGTCTTAGCCCTTTTCAAAAACAATGTCAGCAACCCGAATACTGCACCTGCGGTTTTCGGTGGTTTACCCTGGCCATTTCCCATTTCCCTTCATACTTGTGAAGTTCTCTTAGCGACCCTGTAGAAGCGACATCCGAACAATCTAACCAGAGTCACTCTTCCTCGGATCTCTCCGAGAGACAGAGCGAGAAAGTGGGTTCAGATTTTCAAAGTCTCAAACCAGAGGCCACACCCACGAAGTGTGCAACAGGTCCAGAGCTCCAGCCTCCGGTTTTTCTTTGCTTCTCCAGAGGTACACACCACCGAGAAAGATAAGGGGGACGCGGGAAAGGAGTAATAGGAGGAGAGGGGCCCAAGGTCATGGCCAGGGCAGTCATGGTGTCATACCTGGCCCTTTGGCTTTGTCAGCTTGGATGCGTCCCAGGCGGAACACCACAGCGCGTTCGTATTCCTTGACAATCTAAGAGATGAAGGGAGAGCATTGGATATGGTACTTGATCAGCTCGTTGGGAGAGCGCTGTTGACCTTACAGGGCATTACCTTCAAGCACATCCAGATGGAGATGGGGAAGGTGATGAGCATCAACAGGAAAGAAAGCGTCCAGAGAATCCAGCCACACACCCCGAGCCGTTTACTGCTGATGCCTAGAGAAAGAGAGGGCAGCAAGCCTGCAGTCAGTGCGATTCCTAGAAAAACCGCTAAGGGGTGTGTGCCTGAGCAACCATGTGGATAGCTCCAAGCCCGCTGGGACTGAGACGGAAGCTTTCACCCAGTCTGACCCTGACTGCTGTTACACACACACACACACGCACACTCAGGCAGGCTTTCAGGAATTTAAATTAACCCGTCCCTTCCAAGAAAATCTCACTGCAATCAATAGCAATAATAATTACTGCATTTACATAGAGCTATATGGTTTAATATTCTCAAAACACATCAGTGTTTCTCAAATGTGATCCATGCACCAGCAGCACCAGAATCCTCAGCTTCCAGTCCTTGGAAATTCTTCAAGTAAAACGCTAAGCCACCTCCGCGCAGGCAGGTCGATGGGTAGGCAGGCAGGTGCAATTCTCCCCAGAGGGAAGCGATGTGGCAGATTGCAACTGCCTTAAATGATATACTTTGTGTCATATCAATTACTTAATTTTTTGAGTCTCAAGTTTTTTTTTTCACAAAACATACAAATCTGATGAACCATTTTGTTTTGGAATTCTTCATAAGTGTTTTACCTCTTTGGTAATTCTTTCTCTTGGCTCTTAGTTGGCAACAACCATTTCCCTCAATCCCACATTCTTTACATGAACACTAGAACTGTTTCTATTGACCATGCCTCCAACTAGGAAAAGCTACCTACACCCATCGTCTCAGCATCTCAGCTAATGCCCTGATCTCCCCTGCCCCAAGGCTCAGGTTAGAGACAAGGGTCATCACAGCTTCCTCCCCATCCAACTACAAAACTCACAAAGTCTAGCAGAAGCTGTCTCAATTCCCATCCCATTGTACTGCCATTCCTTTGGGATCCAAGTCATATTTGTGGTTGTTACAAAAGTTGTAGTTTTTTACTCTGACAAAGTGGGTTTTTTGTTTACCAATATGACATTAATTCCTGATAGTAAATGTGCTAAGTCAAAGGGATTCGTATTTACTGTTTTGATGACAAATGCCCTTCCAAAAGTGTGTACCAACCTCCCAGGAATGGTTTAAACATATGCCTGGCTTTACATGTCCTGTCCTTATTTCAGTAATTTCAATGACTACATTCTACTAGGTGGAACTACCAAACTTTTAGAAAGCTTTCATGTACAGATATTCTTCTCTTAGTTTAAACACACGTGGAGAGAGATGGTGGGAACTAAGGCGTGGCAGTGTACCAAGGTTGAATTCCAAAGGCCATCTTCCACATTGAGACACATCAGACAATTCTGGTAGAAGATCAAAAGAGATTGCACATTCCTATAGGAATTTTTTTATTTCAATTATATTATATACCTATAATATGTTTACGTATCATATGTTATGTATTACTAACACATCCACACATACATATTCTCATTTAAAGAGCCCAACTCCAGCCATCCCGCCCTCTTCTTTATTTTGCTCTCACTTAGAATAGTTTCCATGGTTATTATCTGGTGTGCATAGATTCATTCCTGTGCATTTACACACAGGAAGATACCTGGCTCTGATGTGTAATGCTTGTTCTTTGATAAATAGCATCACACAGTGCCTGAATTTCACATAACTTGGAGGCATTCCTATGTCCTGAAATACTTATCTACCTTAATCTTCTGCATTGTTGCACGTCCCTTTATTTCAAACTTGAGCCTCGGGATATTGCGTCTGAAACCAAACCACTACAATGTAAATCAGGAGAGAGCCTCTTTTCTGTCCCCCAAAATGTTCCTGCCTTTTCGCTGTGAAAAGGAATTCACACACGTAAGGAAGTGATAGGCCTGGTCACACCAGGATCCATTCAGCAGACAAGGAGTCGTTTCCTTCTGCAATATGTGAGAACTGTATGTATTTTTATTGGGAAGGGAGATTTCCAGAGGTAAAGAGACAGAGAGAAAGTTCTTCCATCTGTTGGGTGACTCCCCAAGTGGCTGCAAAGACCAGAGCTGAGCTGATCTGAAGCCAGGAATAAGGAGAATCTTCTGGGTCTCCCACGCAGTTGCAGGGTCCCAGGGCATAGGGCCATCCTCTACCGCTAGCTCAAGCCAGGAATTTGAACATGAGCTGATCACTCACTTCACAGAACCAACTTCAACCTGTAAGAACCTTCACCTCTAACTCCTCAGGAAGCCCAGGAATGAAGCAAGAGCTTCCCATCCCCTTGCTCTGCACTTTGCAATGAACACCTGCTTTCTTCCACTGCTCTAACAGCAAGGACTGGCCTTCTGCACACTGGGCAAACAGACCCAGTGTATGGATCCTACAGCAATGCCTGCAGCTGGTTGGAGTATTGTTCAGCAGTGGCTCACTCTCCTACTGACTGACATTAAGTTTTGCTTTGAAAAATAACACTGCAATAGCAGTGCCTCATGGGACCAATACACTTTTTCACTGATTCTTCATTATATGAATTGTACTTTTTCATTTATCTGAAAGGTGGACCAACAAACAGAGAAGGCAGAAAGAGAGAGATTAATCTTCCATCTGTTGGTTCACTCCCCGAATGGCCACAGGTCACATCAACGACCTGGTTAAAACCAGAAGCCAGGGACCCCCAATGAAGTCTCTCACATGAGAGGCGTGGTTCATGTACTTGGGCCACATCCCACTGCCTTCCCAGACACATGGGCGGGAAGCTGATCAAAAGCTTGCCCAGGCAGGACTCCAACTGGCACTCTGATATCAGATGTCATAGCTGCAGATAGAAGCTTCACGTGCTGTGCTGACACCTTCCATTAATCTTGATGAAAGTGCTAGGGGCAGCAAAGTCTGTCCCCTTGGGTATCACTGTAATGGCTGGTGCCGATAAATCTGAAGGTGCTCTGGAGCTCTGTTGCAGCAATGCAGCACACACAGACAGCTGGAAGAGATACATCCATACTCAGTGTCCAAATCAAACCCTAAAGATCCCCAAAGTAGACTCCTAACACCAGGAGCATGAACAAGTGCTCGTCTCACAGAGAAAATCGCCTTGACCTGCAGGCACCCTCTCAAGCCCCAACAAGCCCTTGCATCATTACACATGTGCTTCAGGAAAGGCTCGATTAGGTGTTAAACAGGCTGAGATGGAAAAAGAAAATGAGACATGATTAAGTTTCCAAGCAATACACCTGAGTATTAGAGCCACCCAAGCCACTGCTTCTGTGAGAATTGGTGGAGCCAAGGGGTGTCATTAGCTGGTTAATGTGGGTGTCTGTGAGCACTGCTCCCTGCTTCCCTGCAGTTGCCCCAGCTCCGCCTGGGCAGCAGGCACAACTTGGGAGGCAGCAAGCAGTGGCGGTGGCCACAGGGCAAGGGCTGCTTTGGTAGCTTCCTGAGGTGTAAATTCTTCAAGTAGCCTTTCTTCTCCCTTAAAAGCTCTTGCTCTGTCCCCATCACAGCCAGCTTAAAGTAGGATGCCATGCCAAGAATTAGACTTGAATGTCAGATTACAAAGTAACTTTAAAAATACCCCTTCCTGCCCTGAATTTAGCCACACAAGGCTCCAGACAGAGCCTTCCCTTGAAGTTGAAAGGATGATGAAAGAAAAAAAGGTGGCACCACCTCTTTGCTAGCCACTAGGTTCCAGCAGGTATACTGTCTGTGAACAACTGTGACCTAACCATAAAACCACTGTCACATGCTTATGTCCTGGTGCACAAATGGATTTCCACCCTCTAAAAATTGCCCTTGATTTCTTTCATTTATTTAACAAATATTTTATCAGAAATGATGTGGCACTTGTCATCAAAGGTTCAAGTGTAGGAGAGGAAAGACACCGTGGAGGCAGAAGGAGTAATGGAGTCAGCACTCCAGATGCATTTTTCCAGGATGTCTACAGCTGGTGAACTGATTGGCAGCTATGTCCAGTGTACGGCTGTGATAAAGAACACCACACTGATAACACCATCCTTTCCATCTGCAAAGCCAGAACCATGACTGGAAACCCAGAGGTGCTGACACGAGGGAGAACTATAGGTGTACTGGAAGAGCTTTGCAGGTAAGCAAAGCCAACCATTCACTTCGCAGAGGCGCAACTTGTGAGTTCCTCCTGTCATCATCCCCTTGCTCTCCCTTTCAGGAAGGATGCAAATTCCAGAAGCTGACGTTCACATTGACCTTTACTGATTTATACAGTCATGTAAAGCTTATTTCCAACTGTACAGGCGCGCCCTAGGGCTTTGTTCCTGGTGTGTGGATTCCCTTCGTACCTCTGGAGAGTTCAACACCCTCTAGGATGGCAAATGCTCCAGGCAATACTGGTGAAGTGTGGGAGAACAGGGAGTGGGGAAGAATCACTGGCATTAGAAGCGGAAATGAAGCACAGCAAATAAAGCAGGCTAGATGAGTTGGCTGCCAATAGTGTTGTTGACTTGGTCATCAGTATTTACATATTAGATCAATCCACAAATAATATTTGACCACAGTTTTGTGTTACCACAATCAGTTCTGTCCTTTCTTTCTTAGCAGATACAACTGTTTAGGTATTCGGAGCTTATTTTCAGATGTCAAGGAGGATTGAGACCCGTCACAGCCAGGGAAGTGGAAGTTACAGCTACAGTGAGACACTAATACATTGCTACCCAGTGTATCAAACATTACAGAAAATGCTGCCACATTCGAGCCAGGTTGTGACACATCTGTAGCTCTCAGGAATGCTGCTGGGAGAGCCAACTGAATTTGAGAGTTCACCAGAACTCCTTGGATGCATCTACACATACTCTAGGACTCCACATTCAACTTCAAAGTAGAATACATGAGATAAATGAGTGTTAAGAACACTGGAAAAACATCTTCAAGAATAGTCAGTACATATAAAACTGTATCACATAATACAATGTTAATAACAATATAAAAAAAAGAATAGTCAGTACAACTCTACTCATGAAAGGCAAAAGAAGGAGAGTCATCTGGAGTTAACAGCAGAATGGATAAATAGGTCTGTGGATAGATTTTTAAAACATATATTTATTTATTTTCATTTTATTTAAAAAGGAGACAGAGAGGGGAAGAGAGAGAGAGAGAGTGCGCGCTATATCTGCTAGTTGACTCCCCCACATGCCTACAACGGTCAGGATCCTAGAACACCATCCAAATCTCCCAGACGGATGGCGAGGACCCTCATCTGTGTGGCCTCTCGGAGCGCATTAACAGGAGCTGGATTGTGGCTGGACGCCTAATAGTTCTCTAACCAGGAACCTCCGTACGCTATGCCAGCATCCCAGCTAAAGCAGCACTTGCTGGGGCTGGCATTGTGGCGCGTCCAGCATCACACACCAGAGTGCTGTGCTAGAAACCCAGATGGAGTTTCAGGCTCCTGGCTTTGGCCTAGCAGAGCCTTGGCAACTGTGACTTCCTGGGGAGTGAGCCAGTGGGACACACGATCTCTCTCTCTTCCTCTCTCTCTCCCTCTTTGCCTCCCTCCTTCCTTCCCTCTGTGTGTGTGTGTGTGTGTGTGTGTGCGCGTCCCCAGCTCTTTGTAACACTATATTTCAAATAAATACCTTAAAAAAAAATAAAGATTTCTCTCTCCCCAAATCCCCCACACTTTTAATCTGTGTCTGAAATAACACCCTGGCAATGAGAAGCGCTGATGCTCTCCCCTTAAGATTGACGCCCAAACATTCTCATGATGGCGCTAGAGACAATAGTGACTAATGAGAATGATCCTGAAAGAACAGCAGCGAAGGGTTAGCTAAGCCAACCATGATAAAACCATACAATATCACAGAACACAAGGCTTTCAGAAGTTCACAAAATCAGGAAAAAATTATAGAACAGTGTTACGAGAAAAAGGAATATGACAAAATGTATAGATGACAGGAAATTTTGGGAAGAAAATTAACCAAAACATTAACAGCAGTTATTCCTGAGTGGTGGGAGTGCTAAGTGATTTGTTATAATTATGAGTATGTTTAATTCTGATTTGCTTATAATCTTAAAAACTAAAGTTGGAAAAATCAAGTCAAAGTGTTTAAAAGTTATTTGTGCTTCCAGAGCAGAAAAAAAAAAAAAAAAACCAAAACCCAACAACCCAGATGTTTCTCGGGGGGCAGAAATAATAGAAGGGTTGTGGGATAGAGACACGCAGCTTACCAAGGCTTGGGGATGAGGCTCTACAATTCTCTGTTTGTGTATATACTTCCACTATGTGGAAACATGGTCAGAAAAACACAGGGCTTTGAAGACCAAACGTAAAATCTACAATAATCCCATAGGGGCTCAGCATTACCTATTCATCACCTGTCATTCATCTTTCTACCTGTCTTTTCCCCCTGAAATATACATAGTTTTTGCCTAGGAACGCTTTCCTAGAAATCGTGAAACTGTTCAAAAGCAAACCTGTGCTTCTCAAAATGTTTCCTGGGTCTGGTAGCTTCACCAGAACCTGGGTGCTTGGTTGGCTGCAAGATCTCATGCCCAACTGATACTGAAATGGCCAGAATTTCTGGGTTTTAGAACCAAGAATCTGTATTTCTAGGAAGCTTCGCAGGAAGAGTCTTTCACTGGTTGATGGTTAGAATATCAAGCACATAAGTAATCTAGATCCCAATGAACTTCAACTTCTTATGAAAAAGAATGGGTCTTGGGAGCAGGTCAGAAGTCACTAAGCAGTGATGTGCTGGTACAAGTTTAAGAACAGCGAGCCTTCTCTGACAATAGCATTTCCTGGTGAAAATCCCCCACTGTCAGCTGAATCTGGTCCATCTGAGGGACTAAAGAACTTGGAGTTAGGCAGAGACACACAGGGGTTTACAAAGTTGACACATGCCAGTTACACAGGACCAATTGCATGAGGCATGTGTTAGGGGTAATGACAAGAACTGGGTCTTCCATTCAGTTCCCTTGCCATTCATGATAGAAATACATGCACTGCTTAAATGACCAGTAATGTAGTCTGGCTAATGTATCTAAGTTGCAGAAGGACAAGGGCAAGCTTTTCCTACAGATCTCAAGGAATGGTCAGTTTTGCACTTCTTGGAATCTGCCGAACACACAGGGAAGCACAAGTTCAAAATATTAACCCTCGCTATTTGTTCTGCAATAGTTTTCCATCATATTAAACAAGCAAACAAACAAAAGCAAGAAAAATCGTGAATACTTATAAATGTCTCTTTGAGTACAATTTCAATCCTGACTTCCACCTAACTGATGCCTGCTAAGAGGGAAGTTAACAGGTGTCCACCAAGCTAAACGACAAAGGGTCAGCTCGGAAGAGAACCCCACCCCAGCCCACCTGCTTGCACTTCCAAGGGGCACTTACTTCCTGAAGCCTGGCAGTGTCTCTGTGCCTACTTCAAGAAAAAAGCTGCTTCTTCAATTCAGGCAAAAGTCTTCAAAAGTATACTGTTGATTACAAAAATTAATAGTAAACATGCCCTCCATTTCTAGCTTTTCTGGGATGTCTTCGGCTACATAACAAATGCAGCAGGATCGGTTCTCTCTCTCTCTCTCTCTCTTTCACACACACACACACACACACACACACACACACACACACACACCATTATCACTTTGGGGACCTTCATGAAGATTTTTTTTTTAATTCTTCAAGACTTTGCTTTCTCCTTTGTATAAGAATTACTATAAGATTTTAAAAGACAATGCAAGCTTTTTAATGCATAAAGGTCCTAATGTTAATCCACGTTCTTAGGATGTATGTTTTTCTCTCAGCTTCATTGTTCAACTATGATACAGCTAAAGGCAAGATTTCTTTTGAATGATATCATCATCAGATGACACATGAGGAGAAACAAAAGCCACTCTCTTCGCATAACTGCCGATTCAATTTAAAAGATACAAAAGTCATCACAAAGCACAAATCCTATCAGAAACCAAAGAAAAAGAGAAAATGCTATGCAAGGAACAATAAAACCAGCCTAAGTGATGAACCCAAGCTGAGTCTGAAGCTAAACGAAACTGAAGCCAGTCTCAGCAAAGTGAGCTCCTGCTTTCTCTCTGTGTATAATGTCACAACTCCTGTCACGTGTTGAAGGCAAGCTGAGCCACGAGAAAGAAACTTACCCACTAAATTCTCTTTATCCTGCTTCTCAGGCGAAGACACGCCAGAATCCATCTCATTCTTCAGATTTTACACTGGGCAGATATGGATGAGTGAGAAGCCAGGTCTGGGGCCCAGGCGACAACCTAGGTATGCCTGGACTGGAGGTGAGGAGTCAGACTCCCGGAGAGGAGTAGCACAAACTCCTTCTCTGTCATCAGCACCCCAAGGAGAAGTTGCCCTGGTGAAGGGAGCCTGACAACATAAACAAAAGCCATTTCTTTCAGGAACTCAGCCTGCTTATATTTGTAGAGAGAATTAAGAAGAATCCGAGCTTCTGGGGGTGTTATTTCCAGTAGAATGTCACAGTGTGCATGTCTGTATCATTTCATTTAGAAAACGCTTCTTCCCACCTGCTGTCATTTGTTCTCCGCAGTGAATTGCCCAACATAAAGGGCGTCTTCTGTGGGTAGCAAGTGAGGAAAGTTAATGCAATTCCTTCTGCAAACTGCAGTGACTGAGGTTTTGAAACATGAATCTGATTATGTGGCCATCTTGCTTAAAACAGTCCAAGATTCCACCAACTGTTGGCATGTGGAAGACTAAATACCCAAGTGTCTTTGCATGATGTTGCTGGACTCTGTACCTGCCATTCCAGCCTCATTCACCTGACAGCCTTCTTATGCATATTTTCAGTTCCTGCAAAGCTGTGTCTTCTTGCCCCCAGGGCCTTTGCACAAGTTAGCATAGGCACAGTTATTTGTTTTGTGCCCATTTCTGTTGGGGTCTGTGCAGTAGATGTGGGGGACACGAAGGCGTGAAGAGTATTGTTCCATTGCAGGCAGGGCCACAAGGAACTTCCTGCTGTTTGGCAGGGCCCACCAGGCGATCGTCTCTACAACCACCTGAATGCAGCTCCACCTTCTTTTGCATGGACACCGGACCACCCTGAGGAAGAAGTTTAATCCATCCAGGCATTGTTTGCTACTGTGAGGTTGGCCTCTCACTCAATGCGAGCTTGGAGGTTAATGTCAATAGTGATGTCTTGCAAAAGGGCCTTCTATTATTCCTACTGTCTTGGCCATCCCCATTGACGTTATGCTAATCAAGGGACCTAAATTTAGGCTTTCATTCTTTCCTCATTCTTTAGATTCCCCTTTTCTTTGAGATACAAGACTGAGTTGTTGTAGGATAAGAATTGTAGCAGGAACTTCTATTGTTTTTAGGTAAAACAAATGGCAGAATTATCCTTAGAAACACCCACTTGACCATGACGTAAAAATCTGGGCCAGAGTTTGACTGGTTCTGTATAAATAAAGCGGACAGCTTTCTCGCATTGTCCATTATAAGATCATGAAACCCTAGTGGCCCGTCTTTCTTTCCTCTTTGCGCCTCATCCACGTACCCTTCGCGAGTTCCGAACTCAGCTGGAGCTGGACACAGGCACATTTCCTCCCTCTAGTGAAGGAATTGGCAAGCATGGCGGGCAACTTCAGTCCACCACCTGTTTTATTTTGTTAGATTCAACCAAGCGCTGCTGGTTTACAGCCATGCCTTTTTTAGAATTAGCTAAGCGCATATTTGCACTACAACTGCAAAGGGGAGTACTTGTGACAGACTCCATAACTCGGGAAGCTTATAGCGTTTACTATTTCCCCTTTTGCAGAAAGCCTTGCTGACCCTACCTTACACTGTAGGTTTCCGTCAGGGAAATGACTGAGTGTGGTACTGTTCCATCTGCAGCATTTTTCACAGCACAAGCCAAAGTAGATTTTCAACAGATACCTGTCAGATCAATGACCAAATGATGTGTCAATGACATCAGCTGATGAAGTTCTTTCTCAAATTTCTTGTCCCAAGCAAATCTGAGCCCACTACAATAATGCCAACATTAATTTTTCTGGTGTTCTTCCTTCTTCTATCAAAATCCCAGTAATATTTTTTCTTCGTATGGAAACTAAACAATACAGAATGAACAGTTTTCTCCACGGTTATCTTCAGCCTCCTGATTTTTCTTCTCTCAATCATCTAATTATTTTCTTTTTGGCAACTACATCTTTAAAAATTTACTAGGTTGGGATGAGCATTTGGCCTAGGAGGTTAGGACACCCAAGTCCCACATTGGAGTACCCGTGTCTGATGACCAGGCTCTGGCTTCTGACCCTTACATCCTGCTCACGAGGACCCTGGGACTCAGTGAACAGATTCCTGCCACCCCGTCATGGCCTGTGGATTGAGTTCTGTCCTCGTCATTTAGGACCCTAGCAATGATGGGCATTTGGGAAGGGAAGTAGCAAAGCTACCCATGTCTACCTCTGTTGCTCTCTAACCCTCATATAAACCAGTAGATAACAAAATTTCTGTTATAGATAAAAAGAAATAATATTTCTTAGAAAAAAATAAAAGCTCCCAGCTTTTGGGTTACTTTTATCAAATACTTGATAATCTTAATTGCCTATTTCACAAACTTAAATTGTTATAATGAGCATAGCAGCTATGTACACTTTGTAATTACAGGGATTCAGTGGAAAAGCAGCAGGGGACTAGAAACACAGAGGAAACATGCGCCTGCTTGCATGTACAGCTGGTCTGCTCGGCAGGGCCTTGCTCTGTTTTCCTTAGCCTCTCTTGCTTGTATACGGTTAAAAATGGAAATGGTGCCACGTGCACAGGATGCAAGAAAGTGGACTACCAAACTCCGTTGTTTGTAATTTTCCTAGTGCTAATAATAAAAGCACTCAGGGGCCCAGCAGCGTGGCCTAGCGGCTTAAGTCCTCACCTTGAACACGCCCCGGGATCCCATATGGGCGCCCAGCAGCCCCACTTCCCATCCAGCTCCCTGCTTGTGGCCTGGGAAAGCAGTCGAGGATGGCCCAAAGCTTTGGGGCCCTGCACCCGTGTGGGAGACCCAGAAGAAGTTCCTGGATCCTGGCTTCGGATCGGCATAGCATCGACCGTTGTGCTCACTTAGGGAGTGAATCATCGGACAGAAGATCTTCCTCTCTGTCTCTCCCCTCTGTATATTTGGCTTTCCAATAAATAAATAAATCTTTAAAAAAAAATAATAAAAGCACTCAGAACGACTGGCTTTAATGTTAGCTATTGGGGCCAGGCATGGTAGCCTAGTGGCTAAAGTCATAGCCTTGCATGCACTAGGATCTTATATGGGCGTCAGTTCTAATCCCTATAGCCCTGCTTCCCATCCAGCTCCCTGCTTGTGGCCTGGGAAAGCAGTGGAGGACGGCCGAAGGCCTTGGGATCCTGCACCCTGTGGGAGACCCAGAAGAAGCTCCTAGCTTAGGATTGGCTCAGCTGTAGCCATTGTAGCCAGTTGAGGAGTGAACCAGTGGATGGAAGATCTTTGTGTCTCTCCTTCTCTCTGTAAATCTGCCTTCTCAATACAAATAAATCTTAAAAAAAAAAAAAAAAGATAACTATTAATGTTATGCATGGGAGCTGAGCCGTTGCTTCTCAGGACTGTCTTCCTCTCTGTGGGAATGTTGGGTTCATTTTCACAGAACATCTCCCCCGGTTTCATGTGAATGCAGGATCATTAGAGTGATCCCATGTGTGTATTTTCACCATTTCCCTTTTCTGTCAGCTGTGACCCTCAGTAGGGAACAGAGGCAACAACTTGAGGCCCCCTCCTGGCTCTGCACTGTCAGTACAGACGCCACCGTGCTTCTCCTCCCGGGTTTTCACTTCTCATAGAAGGAGCAACCAGAAAACTTCCTGATTCAATCACTTTTCACAGCAAGCTCATACAGTCTCTGCCTGAACGGGAAGCCCCTTTCCCTGCGATGGGACACCTGCCCATGGCCACGCAGCACTCCGACAGGCCGCAAGTGTTGGCACACATACTAGGACTCCTGGGATGCTTGGTTTCAGTCTGGCTTCGCCATGGCTGATACAGGCATGCAAGCACTCTGGCTCTCTTACCCTGCTTCTGCCTCCCAAATAAACAGAGAAAATAGATTTAACATGTTGGGGGCTGGTGTTGCGCTGTAGTTGGGGAAGACCACTGCCTGCAGTACTGGCAATTCATTTGGGCACCCTCTGGGGTCCCAGCTCCTGCACAGTGTGCCTAGAAAAGGGAGACCTGGGGGAGGCTCCCAGCTCTGTTGCAGCCATGTGAGGAGTGAACCAGCAGAAGTGTGTGTGTGTGTGACCCTCTATGTAACTCTGTCTTTCAAATGAATGAACACATCTTTTTAAAAAAATGTGTTTTGGAGGAGCCATTGTTGTAGCACAGCAGGTTAAGCTACTGATGGACACCACAGCACTGGTGAATCCTGGCTATCCCACCTCTGATCCAGCTGCCTGCTAACACACCAAGAGTGAACAGTGGATGGCCTAAGTCCTGGGGCCCCTACCACCCACAGGAGAGACCTGGGTGGAATTCTTGACTCCTGGTTTCAACCGAGTCCAACCTTAGCCATTGTAGACCTTGGGGAGTGGGTCATAGACAGAGCCTTTTCTGCTTCTCTCTGACACGTCTCCAAATAAATAAATCTTTTTTTTTTTTAATGTGTTTTGAAGGTGTTAGTCAAGCTTATTTCTAAATACATTTGTACCCTGTATTAGCCAAATGTCACTGTGCTGGCAAGGCCAGCCACTAAGCAGCACGGTTCAAAACAACAAGAACAGTAATTGCCCCCTCGGGGTGACTGACAGGATGCTCGAGGGAGCAAGGCTCTGCTCATCCCTTTGGAAGATGACTAAGCACCTGTTTTTCTTCCTCCCGCAAAATGTTCCAAATATCTCAGCCTAGAAAGCAAGAATGGTGTCAAGAACTAATGAGCACCTGTGGCTTCTGCCGAGGGACCTTCCGAAATGAGCCAGGAGCCTGTTTCCGAGTTTCTTTCTGCTTTGTAAAACGTAAATGACTGGGCCGGTGTGATGGCTCAATGGCTAAAGTCTCCTCTGGTAAGGGTCAGGATCCTATCAGGGCACTGGTTCATGTCCCAACTTCTCCATTTCCCATCCAGCTTTCTGCTTGTGACCTGAGAAAGCAGTATAGGTTACCCAAAGTCAGGTGGGAGACCCCAAAGAAGCTAAACTCCTGGCTCCTGCCTTCAGATTGGCTCAGCTCCAGATGTTGTGGTCCCTGGGGGAGTGATCCAGTGGATGGAAGATCCTTCTGTCTCTCCTCTCTGTAAATCAGCCTTTCCAATAAGCAAATCTTCTAAAACTTGTAAATGATTAGGCCCAGATGGTAACTGTTCATCCCCCAGAGGACACAATTACAGACTTTCTCCCCTCCATCAAGATGGGAAAATGGCTGTACAGTGCTCTGATGTTTCTACATGTCTGTGCGTTCATTCTACCCATTCATTCTACCCATTCCTGGGTTAAAGTTCTCAATGACGACAACTGCTGAAAATTCATTTCGGCCCTGCTCTTGACATACAAGTTGCCCATCCTTCGCTACATGGTTTTTTCTTGACTGTTCATCTCAGAGCCACTTTTCTTCTTGCTTCTGAAATTTCACTAATTACTTGGAAGGCAGACTGACAGAGAGCGAAAGCGAGCAAGGCAGGCTGAAGCCAGGAGCTGCTCCACTCAAATCTCCTGCATGGGTGCAGGGACCCCAGAACTCAGCTATCCAGTGTGCTGTCTCCTGGCAGCTTGGTTGGAAAGAAAGGTGGGACTGGTCCCAGGCACTTCAACCTGGAATCTGAGGATCCCAAGTGACCCAGGGGCTCGCCATGCCTTTTCTTCAAGTGGAAATTATTCCAAAAAAAATTTTTTTTTTACCTTTTTACAGCAAACATCCACTTTTTTCATCCTCATTTATTCAATTCTCAAATTCCCATATCCTGAAAAATTATAGTCCTAAAATAACTCCACAGATTAATTCTGATCTAGACCTCCCCAAAATACTAAGTATTTCCAGCTAACAGCTGGTCAAACATCCCGACCCAGATTCTCCTCGATTAAATAGACAATTAGAAAGCTATGTATTGACTTAAAGATCTGGTTGTTGTAAAACTTTCAATGATACATGTGAAATATAATTTAACATTGATTCACTGAGGTAAATAAATGCCAGGAACAGAGGACACGGTCTGGATTCAATCAGCACCATTGGAGACGCTTAGCTCAGGTCTCGTCCATTTATTTCCAGACACAACCATGGTTTGTTGATTATTCCCTCATCTTTATCATGTGCATTTGTAAACAAACGAGCATTTCGCTTTACTTCCTTTCTAACCTGTGTAAACATAGTCCCACATTCTTCCTCTGTGATGGCTTATATCTTCCCATGTTACGTCTCTTGGGCCCATGTGGACTTAGAGTCCCCTGAATTTTAAGGAAGCTAGACAACAATCACATGTTTACAACTCATGTTGCACATCAATGTCTTCTGCTCGCTTTTCTTGGCCTTCTTTCTTACAGAATTACACACATACACACACACACGGTCCCTGACTTACCATGAGTGGCTTTACAACATCCTTGAGTCTGCGGATGTTTCCCTGGACTAGTGAGATGGGCTTTCACATTCCCTTGGGTAGTGGCAGTGAGCCACAGTTGCCAGTAACAGCTTTACTGGGGAGACACCCGAGTCCCTGCATGGAATTGGTAAGCTGCACTACTGGTAGTTTAATGATATTAAATAATTTTTAGCTTAAATTGTTTTCAACTTATGATGGGTTTACTGGAACATAATACTAGCTTAAATTGAGGACAATCTATGTACAAGGATGCACATAAGCCTAAATAAATTTAATATATAATGTATGTTTGAAGTGTATGACATTGTTTCTTAGTTATCACAAATCTTTTTACCTTTTTAGATGATCCCATATGGGATCCTGGCACGTGCATGGTAACCTAGCAGCTAAAGTTCTCGTTTTGCATGTGTCGGGATCCCATATGGGCGCTGGTTCTAATCCCAGCTACCCCACTTTCCATCCAGCTCCCTGCTTGTGGCCAGGGAAAGCAGTTGAGGACAGCCCAAAGTCTTGAGAACCTGCACCTGCATGGGAGACCCAGAAAAGGCTCTGGGCGCCTGGCTTCAGATTGGCTTAGCTCCAGTAGTTGTGGCTGCTTGGAGAGTGAATCAATGGATGGAAGATCTTCCTCTCTATCTGTCCTCCTCTCTGTGTATCTGATTTCGCAATAAAAATAAAATAAATCTTAAAAACAAAAAGTTTGACTTGCATGGGGACAATAGAAGGGAAAAAATAAAAACAAGGTTTGACTTGCAATTTGCAGTACAGTGTTGATACCTACATTTTACAAATACACAGAATAAAGCACCCTGCATATCAAGTAGCGAGGCTTAAAATTTAGGTCCAAGAAAATTATATGAATTAACAACCTTTACAAATCCTACTGAGGCAGCAGGCTTTCATTAAAGGGGCTACAGAGAAGCATCTCTAGCCTTCCCATAATGCCAGTCATCACAGTCTTCCCTTCTGGATTTCCGCTATGATCGTATGGTTTACTACTCTCCTTCCTAACTTCATCTGCATTTCATATCATACTGCATGAGTAGTGCTAGCCTATTCTGCCACGCTTTTATAGAGATTTCAAATCTCATTCAGTTTTTCTGAACTCTATCAAACCGTACGGCAATCCCCTTCTCCCACATCTGGCCTCACCAATGTTTTTATAGCATCTGGTAACACAAAATGTCTAATACTCAGCAAATGCTTGGCTCAAATGTGTCACTCTTGTGATTTAGATCTTAAGATCTTAAATTCATTACCACAGATCAGGTTACTAGGATTTACCTCACAGGGTTATGAAACAGACATAAAATCAGCTTCCTGTTATTAGTGGAAGTATCCCCAAAATGTGCTGTCCTCTTTTCCTGTATGTGCATCTTTGATTGCCCAATACGCACATACAGGATGGAAAGGATGTAGTTCTTTTGCTCAGTGTTCAAACGAGAGCAGAATCTAAGCACAGTGGCACCACACTGCGTAGACTACACGTTCAGGACTGGCACTGGGGCACGGTAAACTAAGGAACTGTGCATTCCACACATGGAGTGCTGGGCCTAAGTCCCTGCTAGCTGGCACTTCTCGATCTAGCTAGCTGCCAGCGAGTCTGGGAGGCAGTCAATGATGGCCCAAGTGCTTGGGTTCCTGCCCCTCACATGGGACACCAGGATAGAGTTCCCGGCTCCTGGTTTTAGTGTGGTTTAGTCCTGGCTATTCTGGGCTTTTAGGCATGAAACCAGTGGGTACTTCTCTCTGTTTTTCTCATTCTGTCACTCTGCCTTTCAAAATAAGAATAAATACAGATACTCATCCATTCTGAATTACCAATATATACATACATAAGCACAATACGATCTTAAAAAGTTTTATGAGCACAGACTTGAAAAAAAAAAAAAACAGGCAACTTCTAAATACTGCTATCAGATTAATCACTGGGAACATTCCGTGCCTGAAGATAATCAAAGGCATACACCAGTCTATTTCAAGTGCTGAACATGAATTCTGCATAAGATATTAAATGTCTGAGCAACAGGTTTAAATTAAGCTTTGTAAATTTTGACAAAAAAAATATATAATATATTAACTCTGGCCCATATGAAAAGCATTTCATTAAACACTTATAAAATATTTGTCATATCCATAAAGTTTATTTTTAAAAACTGTTAAAAACTAACCATACAGGAATATTTATTAATATACTTAAAAAGTTTGTTCCCCATATCGAAGGAAAATACATTTGCAACATCTTCTAGACACCATCTTTACAAAAGTAGAACTTCTAGATGCTGAAATGTACTACAGTAGATTCTATAGTTTACACTTTAATCACTGAATTGGAATTTATTCTTCCCGTCTCTCCCCGCCTCCCCTAATGTGGCAGTTATTACTCTTAAGTTAATGACATTCAATCATATTGTACTACCACAGATCCTTAAATACAGTACACACTGCATATGTATTTACTAACAGAGTGAGTCTTCTCTATTTGTTGGCGCATAATTATTTCAGATAAGCATTTGATTTTAAGTACAAATAGAAATACAACATCCATGACTGTAAACATTCACCAAGAGCTTCCAGAGTGAGATGAGTAACAGAGGTGGCCCGGGAGTCAGCCCAGTGTCTCTCGGCCATCTGGACACTGCCAAGACTGCTAATGGGAACAACGAGTTCAAGGCAAATTATCATAAGCCTTCCTCGTATGTAAGAAAGTAATATTCTGTATATATTTTGAGTCAAAAACACCTGAAAGTCATTCTAACGTCCGCATTAAGCACCGTTTTCACTTATCTGAAATATATCGGGTTATATTCAGCAGTATATATGATTCTTAACACTAGAAATTAAAAAACACTGGTGGGTCTCCAGTTCCTTTTGTAGCTACAGAAGGAGTACTGAGTTCCCACTGATGCTAACAGGAGTCACTCACGCATACCAAGGGTGGGACCTCCCCGAGGGCCACGTGCAACCCCAGAGCTTGAGGCACGGCTATTACTTCTGTAAGCAGATGCTATACAAGCAGATTTAAGGCTGAATTCGGCTTAGAGTTCATTCTTCTCATTAAGGGTCCTTCTACGTAGATCATATATACAATCCAAAACGTCCTAAGGGAGGTGTACAGACCCCAGATGCTTCTGAAGTGCTACTCTTCTTACAGTTGAGTCATCGTCAGCGTATTTACACATGGAGATGTTCTTTCTTAAAGCCATTTTTAAAAATGCATTTGGGATTTGAAAATTCTTGTCATAATTTCGCCAGGGCTGGCATCCTTGTCGTTTTCTAACTTTTGGCCAATTCCACATTTCTCAGATCCTTCACTGGAGTTCCTGGGCAACTGTGATGCTGAATCGAAGTAGAAAACAAAAAAAAAACCAAAGCCATATTCACTGCCACCCACTTTGGGACAGGCCTGTTTGTAAAGAAAACGGCGTTCCTGGAGCAGACGGGTAGTTCGGGAAGCCCTCCGGCTGAGCGGGATAGCTCTCCAGGGCCGCGGCAGAGTGCACCTGCAGGAAGAAGCGCACGGTTAGCACAGCACGCGCCGGATCTGCTCTGGACCTGCTTCCATCTGCCTCACACACTGGACAATCACAACAGCCAAGGAAGAGGACACCTGGGAGAGAGACCCAGTCCACTCGCTCTCCTGCCTTTTCAGAAATGTTCCAACTGCCTCAGTGGAGGAAATGCACAGGAATACCACTAAAATATTGAACATTCTTGCAAAGAAAAAGCCTGCTGGCTTTCCAGAGATAACTTTCTGTAACGGTTCACAACTTTGGAAGTTAAAATTTACATGTGGTTCCATTTTAATAAGTCAGTTTTTCCAAGCTGATATTTTTTTTTTTAAACTGATACACAAGAAAAAACACATGGATGATAATATCTTGCTACTCGCTACTCTTCTGAAAGAAAACAAACATTATGTGCAAATTTGGAGACAACTAGCCATCAATCCTCCAGACACTGTGACAAGAGCCATTTACTGCAGTGGCACTGCAGTACTACCACGACCCGAGTTGGTGGCGTGTTGCAGACAATGCCGTCTTACCTGCTGTAGCAACGCTGACTGTGCTGCAGCATTGTGCTGTAATTCTTGCAAGGATGACTGGGAAGGATTCTGGGAAAACCCAGGGATTCCTGGGAGGGACAGAAGGCCTGGGAAAACAGAACTGCCTGCAGCTTGAAGTCCAGACGATAAACTGAAAGAATCAATAGGAAAGCAAGTCACAGGAAGTATCAGACTGCCAAGCGAGTGCTGCTGCACCTGCAGATGTTAAAGGCAAAGTAAGACGTAGAACCTATTCCTTTTTTGGAAGAACCATGAAAGTCCAGCCGCTCACTGATCTGAAACGTATTTAATTCCCAATTAAGTCTATGTTTTGCACATAGTTACGCACGGCACAGGATAGCTTCCGTCAGCAACAGGCTGCAGGGGTAATGGTGGTCCAGCACACTCCACCTTCCAGCAGCCACCTTGCTTTGTAAGTGTGCTGTGATTCTGAACAGCGCATTATCTAATGACACAGCTCTTAGAATGTATCCCTGTGGTCAAGAGACGCATGATGGGCCAATGCTGTGCAAGAGTGTTAGTCAAACTGCCACCTGCAAAGCCAAAATTCCCTAAGAGTGCCAAGTCCTGGTTGCTGCCAACATTCCTTAGAAGACAGCAGAGAACAGTCCGGGAACCTAGGTCTCTTATCACCTGTGGCCAAGAGGCAGATGGAGTTCCAGGCTCCTGGCTTTGCAGCCATTTGGGGAGTGAACCAGTGGATGGAGGTCTCTATCTGAATGTATCTGTCTTTGTAATTCTGCTTCTAAAATAAATAATCTAACCTTTTGCAAAATAACTATTTTAAAAGCAGAGAGATGAATTATTAAGATTTTCTACTATTTTATAAGCAAGTTAAATGGCCAAATACAATTACTATGATAACACACACTCACGTTTTATATATTTACCTTAGTATGTTTCACGAGCTTAAAAAAAATGCACCACCACATTTATCTGGAAGGCTTTAAATAAAACTATACACTACAAATTACAAGAAGAGATTCCATCCTATTCGCAAACTATTCACATACCCAGCTTGTGCAACGAGCGCAGAGTTGAAATTGGAACTGAATGCTGAAGCGAATCCTGGGAGGACAGGGGCTGGGGATGGCGCAGTGGCAGCAACAGGCAGTGGGGTGACAGCTGCAACCGTGGAGGGTGCCTGCAGCCCAGGGAACGAAGGGAGGGCCGGGGTGACACTCGGGGCGCTAGAGACAGAAAAGCCAGGGTAGGAGGGGTTTGAAGATGACAGAGGCCCCTGGGTGACCGAGAAGAGTGAGGGGACAGCAGTGGACAGGTTGAGGGGGAAAGGTGCTGCCGATGCTGGTGCTGCAGCAGAAGGCCCCGAGAGGACAGCTGCTGTGGAGCTGGGATGAGGGACGGAGGCGGAGGGGGCAGGGGCCGACGAGGGGCCTATTAGTGACCCAGGAAGAGACGCTGATGGGTTAAGAGACGGGTTAGCCGCTAAAGGAAAATTATTGGTTAAAGAAGTGAAGGGTGGAAGAGCAGTGAACACTGGAGCAATAGGAGCAGAGGAACCATGTGGTGGAAGGGAAATGGAGGAGAGGGGATTGGAACCATTTAAAGGAGTACTCAAAGTGGAGAGCCCTGATAATGCGGGGTTAAGGCAAGAAGACAGACTGATGGGCACTGAAGTTGAGGGATACGCACGGCCCAAGGTCCCTGACAAACCTAAAGTGCCATGAGCGGGATTCATGGGATGAGGCGGGCCTTTGAAGGCCGAGGGGGTAGGACTCGTCGGCTCAGTTTTGATCATAACTGGGATTGTGGTGACGGCAGGTGTGGATGGAAGGTGCAGTTCTGAGGGACCTGAGTGGGGACCATGTAAAAGGGCGGCAGAGGAACCACAGCTCACTGGGACAGATGCTGAAGATGCAGGAGTAGTCAGTGGAGACTGGACAGGCAAAGAAGGGGGAGCGGAAGTGGAGTTAGCCACAGGAGACGACAGGCTTGGGAACATGGCCAGCCCTGGAGTGGAAGACCTCTGGGGAGCAGGCATGGCAGAGGGGGCATAGCACTTGTTAGGGGCTGAGGCCGAAGCACCAGAGCTGGCATTAGTAAGAGAAGACAGTGAAGCCAGCCCACTTGTAACAGCAGAGGATAAAGCAGAGGGGTTCATTAAGCTGGAGTCATTTGATGTCAAAAAGCCTTTTAAAGCAGACAGAAGAGGACTGTTTACACCAAGTGGACCAGCAACACTGGGAGTGGAACCGCCAGCAATGACGGGAGTTGGGTTCGATACACCTTGGGATGTTGGTGTTAAAGGCAAAGGGAGACCCGCAAACACTGATGACAATGAAGAGCTGGGATTGCTGGTAGAAGCGGCAGTGGAGTTGGCTGAAAAGGAGAGGCTGGTGAAGGGAGCAGACGTGGAAGCAAGAGTTTCACTGGAAGTCAGAGCAGCCCGAGGTGCAGATGTGGCTTGTGGGGCTGGGGTGGGGGTGGCAGAAGGCCCTGGCAGTGGCACTAGGCTGGAAAAAACAGGAGGAACAGGAGTAGATGCTGTGCTGTGGATGGCAGTAACAGGTGCAGGAGGCAACGAGGGGGTCCGGGTCACTGCAGGGTTTGGTGTTGATGGCTGAGGAGCAGGAAGAGCCACGGAGACCTGTCCCGGGAACACAGGGAGGACAGCGTTGGGTATGTTCACTGCAGACATGCTGGCTGCTGCCGACGCTGCCGGGTGACTGCCTGCCTTGACTGGAGACGCAGTGGGAACAGGAGTTGCAGCAGGTGTGGAAGGATTAGAACCATGAGGAGAGAAGAGCTGACTTGCTGGGGTGGAAAACGCTGCAGGAAGGAGAAAAAAGAACAAAAACCAAAACTCGTCTTCATCCCGAGATGTACAATTTGAACTTATATACATAGAAATTTTTAAATATTTTACAAACATCAAAGAAAATTAATGACATGGGTTCTTAACAATATCTGAATTGCTGAATACCATTACCCTTTTGCTACTCCGACAGTCCCAGGTGTCCTCTGGACCTGCCCACAACAGCCCTCCAATCCATAAGGAGAAAGCTCTGAAAAACCGAAGCCCACTTCCATGTTTCCCCATGCTCTCAAAATGCTGTGAATAGTGCTGGTGTGTTGGGCTTCCCCACTTCCTGCAAACCAGATATTCAGAGTGAGAATCGCAAGCCAGACTCCTTCAGATCAGAACTTTCCTTCCAAAGGCGCACATATAGGCCTTTTCCTCAAGGCTGCTGCGAATTGTGGGGCCAGTGTTGCATCAGAGAAGTTAAACTGCAACCCCAGATGTTCATCCCATTCAGCGCTCCACTGACCAATTTAGCTCCCTGCTAATGTGCCTGAGAAAGCAGCCAAAAATGGCCCAAGTTCCTGGCTCCTGCCCCCATGTGGGAGGCATGGATGAAGCCCTTGTCTCCTGGCTTTGGCCTGGCTCCGCCCCAGCCCTTGTGGTCATCTGCGGAGTGAACCAACAGATGGAAGATTCTCTTTCTCTACATAAATCTATCTCTCAAATGAAATTTTAAAAAAAAAGATCCTGTAGAGTATTAACTAGTGGCGTTTTATTCCTATGCATTTGACCCCACTACACCTTATTAACCTACCTGGCCTCTGTTATTCACAAGCTCATCTTTGGGGTCTTGGCACCTAGCACAGATCACAGCACCTGTGTGTTTAGTTAAGTGCTGCGTGGGATGCATCATGATGACCCAGTCAGGGACTCCTTCTCAACATTATTTTGAGCTGACTACAGTATGTTTATTCTGATAAACTTTGCAAACAAACATAAGCAGCTTCATATGATTTGGGCTCCTTTATGACTGAATTCAGTGACTGCACCTAGGGACCTAAGTAGGTAATGTCATAAGGACAACTACTATCTGATATCGTACTTGCATCAAATTGTTTCAGTTGGAAACAGACAGCTTGTTACATAACGAAAATCAACTGAAATATGTTTCCACGGATTAAGACACTTTAAAATCCATGCATAATCAGGACTGGACATAACAAGGCTGTATGATCAGTGAAATAATACATTATGCTAGCCAGTTTCACGGTGAGGGGAAGAGCAAACCAGGGAAAAGTCAGCGATAAGAAACGACATACAAATAATTTGTGCTATGTGAAAGTAGAAGAAGGCCATGTTGGGTTAAACATATTTTACAACTGTTTTAGAAACAAAAAAAGGCAAGAAATTTAGCAAAGAGCACTTTATAAGTACATAAACTGCAAATTCAAAACACTTTAAGTCTATACCATATTCACATTGTAAGCAGTGACTTCAACAAAACTAGCCTTCATTTTAAATTCAGAGTGCCCATGACAATGAATGTGTACTATTTTTATTACTTTGATAAGAATTAGAGGTGAAAGGCATTATGCCTTATTTTATATCTATAAAAAATATATCAAAAATATGTAAAGTCCACAGTGGTTGGGGAAGTGCTGAGAAATCATTATTAAATTTAACACAACTTGAAGTCCAATGACAAAAAGCAAGGCAAAGCCAGCTATCCCAGAGTTCTTTTATAGTAACCTTCATTCAAAATGTTTCCTATAATAAAGCCAAAGTTATGTGCTATGTGTGGCTGCAGTTAAAAATGGAACAAAACAAAAATCCTAAAACTCCCAGCTGTGTATAATGACAAGTATCACTTTCCTGTCACCTAATTTGGTTACTGACCGTGTAACATAAACACGTTAGCACTCATTTCCCTCATTCTCACAATGCCCCTTGAAGGCTCCACTTTCAAGAACAGTAATCTGAGGCTGGTATGGCCAAGAAACTTTGAAACATGAGCAGCAGTTAAGAAGGAGGGCCAAGGTTTGACCTGTTTGTCCGATGCATCCCTCACCACTGACTTGGAGTGTCTTTAGCAGTGTTTCTCAACGTGGTTCAACAGAGGAGGGAAGGGTTCATTATGTTAAAGTAAAACAGCACAGAAGATTCTGTTTCTATCGATGGTACTAATGGCTCATAACCTGACTGCTTCCTCTGAAATAAGATTTATTGGCGAGGCTGAGGTCTTTAACTTCCTTTCCATAGAAGTTAGATGATTGCCAGAGGCAGAACACATGGCATGTCCTGTCAACTCACCTGCTGCTCCTGCCACCTCGGAGGACCCCCGCCAAAGCCCCACAGACCCCACTCCTGGAGAGTGGAATTCCTCCACTGAAACTCCTCACCGTGTCCCACAACACCTCGATTCATGTGTTCCTCTGCCGCCCAAGAATGATGCCAGTGTGTCTCACCCCAGGCACCACCCTGGCAACCCACAGAAGCTCAACCAGGGGAGTCGTGACACCCGGTGCTGCTGCCCTCTGCAGGCCACACGTGGGCTGTTCATTCTCACTGGGATTTTTTGTGTTGGTGTCCTTTCCTCATTTCTACTTTAAGCTAACAATGCTTATTGAAATAACTACATCTAAGTGTAGAGATGGACAGAGTATCTGATATAAAAAAGGGGGGGATTTATATCATCCTGTATATTGCTACTGAAAAAGAATGAGCTTTTATGTCAGAATGAAAAGTGAATGCGGATATATATAAAGCCACAAGACTCAGATTCCATCACAAGTTCTACAAACGTAATAAAAGGTCCCAAGCTTAATTTTAAACCAGTTAGTACATCAGTTTGTGTTGTGTGAACAAAACCTATTATTGTTATGTCACACTTAGCAAATATTAACTAACCACACTCTTTAAGCAGGAACTTCTAAAACAGAGAAACTAAATACACACAACTCAAACGTGCTCAATGAGTGAGCGTGGAGAACCACGGCTGACTTCCACTAGTTCAGCATCAACTCCGGTACTTACTCTGATTCTGTGTAGGTTTTGATTGGCTGGAAAGGTCTTCATTTTCTGTATAAAAATAAACAAAAGTTGATTTGCAAGCTTTAAGCAAATTACTACCCTATCATAAGATGTTTTTTTTTCATAAGATATGGTTTCAAACAAAGAAAAACTCAAAATATAATATAAATACTTATACACACATCGTATTAACAATCGTAGTGCACACAGGAAAGAAAGGAAATAATAAATGGGGCCTGCCATGACGGCTTAGCAAGCCAATCCAGCTTGAGTTCCAGCTACTCCACTTCTAATCCATGTCCCTACTTATGGTTTGGGAAACAGCAGGATGGTTCAGCCACTTGGGCCCCTGCACCCACGTGGGAGACCCGGAAGAAGCTCCTGACACCTGGTTTTGGACTGGCTCAGCTGTGGCTACTGTGGCCATTTGGAGAGACAACCAGCAGATGTAAGATCTCTTTCTTCCTCTGTACTTCTTTCCTTCTCTCTGCAAATTTGACTTTCAAATAAAAGCAAAATAAATGTTACAGAAAAGTAAATAAATGAAAACCCCAGCTACTTGAAAATGAAGAATATTACAAGCAATTCCTCTTCTCCTCCTTCCAAGCCTGTTCATCCTCATCAGGTTTTAAACACTGCTATTTTCTTAACACCCTTCAGAACACTTTCTGGGTGGATGTGGGCTTGAGTGTGTCACCAAGTCAAAAGGACAGCCTGTGGCTGGAGTGCAGAAGGGACCCAGCTGGCCGAGTCAACCACCAGCCACCCTGGGTACCACTGCCTGAGGAGTGGGAAGACTGGGAAATGGGAAGCGGTGGCTGAGTAAAAAAATGCTGAACACCTGCCATTCAAGTGGTTCAACCTCATCAATCAATCAAGTGGATCACCCAAATCAACATAAAGGGACTCTGCCAAAGGCTGGCACGGAGAGCTAGCAGTCAAGGCTGACCTTGGCAGTGGGACGCACTCTGTTCTCCACCCCCACAGGGAAGGAGCAGTCCTTCCTACTAGCCAAGCATCCAGTGGGGAAAGCACACCGACTCATGTCTAACAGCACCATGCATCCCCCTAGAAACCAGCCCTGAGAGGAGCTCGCAAACCCTGGTGTGGTGAGCAAAGCCAAGACTGCAGCTTGGTAAGGAACTTGCTTACTTGGCCATGTAGCAACAAGTAACAACCAGAACCAAAAAAATAAAACTCATTTAAAGACAGAAAGGGGACTTTAAAAATACATAAGGTAAGTTGAGAACACAAGACACAGAACACTCTGGAGAAACAGAATAGAGACGGCCAATAACTTTTGGATACACAAATGTCATTTCAAGTTAATAAATACACAGAATAAGCCAAGATTAGAGGAGAGCACTACTAGGAACTGAGCACTCTGCAGCTGAAAACAAGAAAATGACACGTCTCACACAAGCTCAAAAATAAATAAAAGGAAAAGAAAGGAGGAAGGAGGGGTAGGCCAAAAATACAAAAAGGCAAATATAGAAAATTTAATCAATAGGAAATAAGAGAGCCAGGAAAGGACTGATGAAAATACAACTAAAGGAATAAAAACCACAAAAGTGTCCTAAGCTTTGAAGACCCGAGCTTTCAAATCCAAAGATCTCACAGAAACCCAAGGCAAGAGACCAAGTTTCCAATAACACGAAGAAAATGAAGCAGGGCTTCTGAAGTTAACACACGACGCCTTTCTGAAGAGGTGTTCTTCAAAAGACATTTTCCACCAAAAGAGAATCAGACATACAAGGACAGAGAACCAAAGAACAAAATTAAAAGTAATAAACAAATAATAATAAGACACAGTTTTAAAGAAAAGCAAAACATCAGGAGAATTAAAAATGTAAAATATTCCAACAAAATTCCTGGAGTGATGAAAAATAATGAAGTATAGAAACAAAACTGTATATTATAGAGTAAGTTTAGAATTCTTTATTAATCAAGAATCATTAACAGTATGGAAGTAATCACTAGCAATGCTAACAGTTTCTAAGTTTGAATGGGAATGTGAAAACCACTTTTTAAAATAAAATGGCATTTGATCAATCTACTTAAGTCAATATAAGAAAAATGGCAAACTGAACTAAAGCAACAGTACAAGTATGGGGTTGGCACAATGGCTCAGCTGGCTAATCCTTTACCTCCAAGTGCTAGTATCCCACATAAGCACAAATTCCAGTCCCAGCTGCTCCACTCGCCACCAGCTCCCAGCTTGTGGCATGGAAGGACAGCCCCAAAGCCTTGAGACCCTGCGCCTTCAAGGGAGACCTTGGAGAAGGCTCTGGTTCCTGGCTCCTTGGCTTTATGTTGGCTCAGCAATTGTCACTGCAGCCACTTGGGGAATGAACCAGTAGACAGAACTTTTTCTCTGTGTCTCTTTCTGTGAATTTGCCTTCCCAGTAAAAATAAAAAATAAAGCACTCTGGGTATCCCAAGTTACAGAAAAACCATTGCACTGTCACTGCCATTTTTCAGAGTATTCATTACCAGTTTGTTTTTTATCGTTTCTCCAACTTGGTTTTTGTAATGGCGGCTGTGCGCCTGCGTCAATAACCTTTAGCAGTCCTGTATGCAGGAAGCTCCCACTGGTTTCATGGGGCCACTTTGCTACTCTCCTGTAAGTCTCTACTGCTCCTGGATTCTCACGGCACTGGCCCTTCTATCTTACCTCTCAGAACCCAAGATGCCATTGTTTTAAACCACATGGCTACAGCAGATATTTAATTTTGAAAAAATTACACAATTCAGAATCAGTGAGGAGAGTACTGAAACTGCCTTCTCTTTCCCTGGATGTACTTCCCACTGGGCTGTAAGCTCTGCCAACAGGACACTTTGTTCTCCTCTGTATCAGAACACAGTGCAGGATGGTTCTCTAACACAAGCTGAACATGCTAGGGAAAAGTTGATAACAGTTACAAGTCTTTCAGGATTACGAAAACTGCCCAAGGTCACCAAATATTCACACGCAGAACTACCAGAACATACCATGTGAAATAATTGTCTCCAAGTATACATTCGGGCAGGAATAAGACATCTAATTTTATCATCCAATAAAAATGTGACTTTACCTGTTCCTGCTGGATTAGGAGTATATGGAGGTGGAGGGGGCACTCCTGGAGCTATGACATTGGCCAATGGGACCAGACCTGCATTGTTAAAAGCACCTAAAATAAAGGAATGATAGGAAAAATCAAACAAACAAAAAAACACAATTTAATGAGTTTGTGTCCAGAACCTCCAAAAAGAACAAATGTAGTTATCCAATTTATTTAAAATTTAGACTTGAATTGTACATGAAGGCTTGATCTACTGAAAACAGAAAACAAACGAGTCCATTGAGGAACTGTACTTCTTACTGCATGCTCATTCTAAGTATAAGCCCATTGAAGAGCAAGGCAGACAGAACCTGCCAGACCTATTTGTATTTTCTGTCAAACATATGTACTTGATTATAGAAGTTCTCTACCATGGACTTATCATGAAGCACACATCCTAACCACCCTGCTGCAGCACTGCTGGGGAGGGCACGAGTGGCCAACTCCTGGTAAAACTAAAGCAGCGACTCATGCATGTGGCAGGCTTCCAAGGCACAGACCAGCACTTAGTTCCAATTTAATAAATAAACAACAAAGGAGGAAGACAGGTAAAAAACAAAAACAAAACAGCCCACAGCTCCTTACTTGGCGCGATCGTTGCATGTGGCCGGCACGGGGGTATTGGATAAGGAACAGGTTTATGTGGATTGTATGTTGAAGGAGGCTGAACAAGGACAGAAAGAATTAACAACCATTAACAACAACAAAAATAATACGTAAGGTTTCTCATTGCAAAGTGCATGTTGCCTAAAAATGACCCCAGTGTATCAAATACTACTAAACTAAGAGCTGGTTCAAATGGGGAAAATTTCTTTAATAAACACGGTTCCTATGAGATTCCAAAGGCACCTCGCTTTCACCTCGGAGAGATGCTTCAGCATTCAGCATTCTGACAACTTTGTAAAAACCAACTGAATTAAAACTCTAAATTTTACTTTCGGTTTTTTTTGACTGTCTAAAAGGTAACAAAAGAACATTCAAAAAGTAACCTTCAGAAGCTGGAAGAATCCCACACTAAGCCACATGAGAGAAGAGGGCAGAGCTCTTGGGGCAGGGGCAGGGATCTGGACTGTCTGGCCGTCCGACAGTGGTCCTGCCTGAAGTGCCAGCTCCATGCAAGGACTGTTCTCCCCGAGCGGCCAGACAGCGGCCATGGGGACAGGCAGGCTGCAAGGTGGCTGTTCACAGGCCCCAGAACTTCAACAGCCCTTCCACCCAAAGGACCGTCATTACAATCACCCCCCGCCCCCAACAGTACTCAGTGCCTCCTGGCTCCACTCCTGTTGCACTAACACACAGTTTGACAAATCACATCTCCATTCCAGCAAATTCCCCCCCCCCCACTATCTGAATTGAAACGTTCAATGCGGCTAAAGAGGAAAAATTTGACTGGTACCATTTTATTCATTTACTTAAAGCACTACAAGATCCCTTTTACTCATTCATGAATTTGAGAGATGGAAAGACAAGCACGAGAGAGGGCCCGTTTGCACTCTGGAAGTCAGGAAGCCACACCACGTCCCCAAGCTGTGCCATCACCTGCTGCCTCCCAGGGACTGCAGCAGCAAGTAGCAGGACTGGAAGTGCAGACAGCACTTGAACCCTGATATTCATATATGAGGAGTAGTTGTCACAAGCCAAATATTAACCATTAGGACAAATGCTTGTCCGGTCTCATTTTAAAAACCTTAACCCCTAAAGGGCTCTTGAAAGTGTTTATTAGCTATCTAGTATTTCCCTAAACTAAAACTATTGCTCTCCCACTCTTTCAGAATTTCTAATGTACCTCAAACTTGGCAGTACAGAAGGTGAATTTCTGCTTTGAATAAATGTAAAACCTTATGTATGTTGGACTTAAAACTTGCTTATTTGTTTTCTACACATACAGGTTTGGATGGGCCAAGAATCCACGCAGCTATTCCTTTGCCTTCACTGGTACACTCTTCACCATCTTTTTTCAAAGGGGTTCCCTAGTTGAAGAGAAAAAAGAAAGATTAAAAAACCAAAAACTAAATCAACACCTTCATTATGATACTCAGCAGAAGAGCCCTCTCCTTGGGAGAAGTCCAGAGACGTGGCTCTCAAAACCAGTAGATCAGCTATGCCCTGGCTGGCTCTACATTTGCCAGGGAGGGCTCAGTCCTCCCCAGCTACGGAGTCCTTGTAACATGTGCACAGGTCCTCAAGGGGAGGCAAGCAGGCAGCACACAGACGGGAGCACGGGACAGGATCAAGTTCATTCTACACTTGATCTTAGCCAAAAGGCCGAGAAGCGATGGGATCAAGTTCATTCTAATATCTTCCTTCACAAAATGGGAGAAATCAGAAACAGACTTCGAGTGTCACCGCAGGTATGATGCTCAAAGAATTAAGAGAATACCCAAAGACAAAATAACTCATGAAAACAAATGCAAAAACATTGCTGTTAAATGTGACAATTTCTGCTATCAAGGGCAGACGTGACCTCACTTACCGGCTCTAATACAGAGTACGTCCAGGTGCCTACCGTGTCTATCCCCGGTAGTGCATGTCCTGAGGGATTTAGACTGGGACAGAAGCCAGCTTCCAAATAGCTCCCACAGAGACTCACTCTACTCGCCCTTGCGTGGTCTCTTCCGGAATGACTACTAAGATATAGGAAAAATGATGACACTTGGCTTCTGAGGCCAGGTCAGAGGCTGCCTGGGGCTCCCACTTGCTATCTCTCGTATGGTTTGCTCCTTGGATGCCAGCACCATGAGAATATTTGAGCAGCTCCACGGCAGTCACTACAGCAAGGAACAGGGGCCTCCTGTCAACAAGCAGTGTCAACCTGCAAGGCATGTAACAAGCCACACGGGAAACCTAAGCGGACTCCTACCAAGCTCTCCAGTGAGTAGGACCTCACAAGAATAACCTGGCTGGGCTTCTCCCAGATTCCGAACTCACAGAAACCACACATGTACTGTTTTCACTAAATATGTGGGACACAACACAAACAACATTCTTCGAGCACTTTCAAGCAGGTCCGAGGAACACTGGGTGATAAAAAAAACAAGTTTCTTTTTTATATGATTCCTCGGAAACTTTACTATGCAATATGACTTCCAGGAAGGGAACTCTGCATAGTGTCCCCAGTCCTAACCACGAAGCTGTTTGAAAAACACTGAGATTGGGCTCACAGTAACCAATACATCTGAAGTACACTGAAAGACAGACTACAACAAAATTAGCCTTCTTACTTGTTTGCCTGCTTCTATAGATATTATACAAATAATATCACAATTTATCCATTAGTGGTAAACTGAAGAATGAAGTTGCTGATATAATAAAATTCTGTTTTTTGTAGAAACAATATCAACTGCATATTTTTTGAACACCACTAGATTATGCTACATTTCACACTTAACCACATGTATTTTCAAATACAGTCATGAAAATGCACTTACCGGGAAAATGCCATTTATGCGGCTCGGTCTGCCTTTGGGATACGGATTTCCTGGGATGGTTCCACACGAGGATATCATAGCATGAGGGGCTTTGCAGCCCACCTTAAAAGCCTGCAATTTAAAAATCAATAGTAAAAAAAAAAAATAAGTCAAATGAACTACGCAGGATCCTGGGGATCCTAGCTAAAAAGCATAAATTAAGGAAGAGAATCACATTCAAGCTGTTCACACATCAATCATCATTCACCACAATGAACATGACCAAAAGAGACACAAATAATAACACTTTAAGCGAAATAACATGGCAATGTAATCGATGTTGCAACTAATAAACTTATGATAGTGCAGTGGACAATGGGTTTTGCAAATTGTGTGCAGAAACACCTATGTTTAATCTGTTCCATTTCATCAAGCACCAAGAAACAATACATTCCAGATCCACTAAAACCAAGCGGACAGCACAGGCAAGGCAAGGGGGAGACACGACTCCTGGAGTGCACAACCTAGCCAGGAAAACACAAACAAGCAACGGGACACCGAGCACCCCAGCAGCCACACCTCTGCAAAGACAAGAGCCATTTGGATACACACGTTCATAATTTATGTAATCGTGGCATAAAATAAGTGTTAAGAATTTTAGTTGTGGCTGCTTATTACGGCATTCTCAGCCCCTAAAACAATATCTCACATTTACTGAAGTATTACTCAGTCAATATTTATTAAAGAAATAAAAACCCCATATTAGACACATATATCCCAATGGTTCTATGAGAATACCTAACTATACATAAACGTATATGGTTATATTTTACAAGTATGTATGATATTCTATATTTGGTTGCAGTTGTAACTCATATTGGTTTTATAAATCCG
This sequence comes from Ochotona curzoniae, assembly GCF_017591425.1. Lineage (NCBI taxonomy): Eukaryota > Metazoa > Chordata > Mammalia > Lagomorpha > Ochotonidae > Ochotona > Ochotona curzoniae. Next base: position 49,422,800 of record NW_024466502.1, on the reverse strand, counting down.
TGACAACAAATACAGTTATATTAGGTATATAATCTCAAGGCTGAAGCCCACTCGGTGTTTGGCGGCTGTAAGGAGCTGACTCTAAGAGTCAAATCCGCACCCTGCCTGAGCAGGCTTCTAATGGTGACGGTTTCCAGTCATCACAGCCCTAGGAATCACCATTTAGATGACAAGTCAAGCTTTCTAGACTTGAACAAGCACTGGTCTTCCCAGGCTTTTGCAGTTTAACAAACTGAAATTCAGCCTTAATATTCATCTGTTATGAATTCAGTTAACGCAGCCTGATACCCAAATCTGAAATGTCAGATTCCAAAGGGTCCAAGTTAAACAAGAAAGTCTGGAGCCACAGCATCCAAGTCCTCCAGTGACCAAGCCATCAGCATGCCGTGGGTCCGAGCCGAGCGGCCGGCAGGCTTCTCTCTGAGCCACCTCTGCCCCTCCCCACGCTCCCTTCAACCAGCTCTGTGGGTCTGAGCCCAGCGGCCGGCAGGCTTCTCTCTGAGCCACCTCTGCCCCTCCCCACGCTCCCTTCAACCAGCTCTGCCGTCACTCCACGGACGTGAGCAGCGTCGCAGCCAACCATTACAGTCACCAGAAGACAGGCCTGTTTCCTCTCCATCATTCTGAAAGACACCCACAGAGCAACGTTCCCGAAGTTACCTGTTCAAGCACCCTCTTGCACCGCTTCTTTTCAGACATGTTTATCCTGAATAAATCTTCAATGGGACGAGAGTTTTGAGCATCGATGATGTTTCTGCCAAGGAAATAAAATTTAGCTTTTCATGTACAGACTTAGACCTACATATTGAGCTCTGCGATTTTTCTCATTTCACAAACATCTAGTGAATACAGGGAGAAAATGTGATTATTTACTTCCTTTTTAAAAAATATTTATTTTTTTATTGGAAAGGCGGATATACAGAGAGTCGAGAGACAGAGAGGAAGATCTTTCGTCCGATGATTCACTCCCCAAGTGACCACAATGGTCGGTGCTGAGCCAATCTGAAGCCAGGCACCTCCTCCCGGTCTCCCACGCGGGTGCAGGGTCCCAAAGTCTTGGGCTGTCCTCACCTGCATTCTCAGGCCATAGGCAGGGAGCTGGAAGGGAAGCCAGGCTTCTGGGATTAAAATCGGCGCCTATATGGGATCCTGGCGCATTCTAGGCGAGGACTTTAACCTATATGCTATCACGCCAGGCCTGATTACTTACTTACAGCAGCTCAATTTAAATAATGTTTATAAAAAAGATGATAAAATAAATGAGGTTTGATGAATCAATTACTGTAATAAAGTAGTTATATATATATATATTAAAAATCAGTATTTTGAGATTATTGGGAAAGACACATATACTTGCTTCAGTGAGCATTAGGAGAGCTGCAGCAACAGATCCAATCTGGGTTAAATGCATAAAAATCATAGCTGATCTAAAAACAAACTTTTGCCTTATGTTCCAATTCTGTCTTTGTGGAAAGAATATAGGAGGGACTTAAAAATGCAAGCCCTATACAAACCCAGCCACTCTTCTATCACACAGGACAAGGGAGGCGATTCCTTCCCTTCTGTCCGAGTTCACATTCACCAGGTTTAGTTATCAAACACCCTGGCAGGCGCTCCCCGTACCCAGTGGTATTTAGACTTCCTATACGCCACTAACTAGAGGGAATTCTTATTTTAAAACAGGGAGGGGGAAAAAAGACTCAGAAAGTATAAGTAACTTGCCAAAAAATATCCATAAGAGGCAAAATCTCTCTTACATTTCTATCTTGAACCAGGTCCTGTACCTTTCAATGTACTCAGGCAAGGCAAACTACTGACATGCAGAAATCAAATTAAATGATTAGCTTTGAAGAGTCACACAATTTCATAAGCCATAACCACGTTTGTATTAAATACAATGAATATTTATTTATTTGAAGACATCAGAAGTCATTAGCATGATTTCATACACTATTTAATTACAGTTCTATTAACTCTATTATTGAGTTAAAAGACAGCTTAAAGAAAAAGCTTCCATTTTTTTCTCTAATGAAATAAAAGGCACACTTACGAAGCCAGCAGCTCCAGAGCGACCAGCTTGTCCTTGCTGAAGGTGAAACAATTGAGTATATTGACAACTTCGGGCGGATGAACAGCCACCATTTTCTATTAAGATAAAACATAATTTTATTTTCAACATGTGAAGGTTCTTAATGCCAGAAATTGCCATTTTTCTTTTTTTTGATAAGTTTACTAAATGTCCTAAACATAAACATTGTAGGAAAAAATGTTTACAAGGAAGAAAACTACTTCTTCAAAAGACAGCCCTCGAATGGACATTCTAAAGATACAGGAGTTATACTTCTATGCCAAATGTCACCATTTAAGATAATTAGGTTTGGGCCCGGCACGGTGGCGCAAGTGGTTAAAGGTCCTCGCCTTGCACGCCCAGGATCCCATATGGGCGCCGGTTCTAATCCCGGCAGCCCTACTTCCCATCCAGCTCCCTGCCTGTGGCCTGGGAAAGCAGTCGAGGACGGCCCAAAGCTTTGGGAACCTGCACCCGCGTGGGAGACCCGGAAGAGGCTCCTGGCTTCGGATCGGCATAATATCGGCCCGTTTCGCTCACTTGGGGAGTGAATCATCGGATGGAAGATCTTCCTCTCTGTCTCTCCTCTCTGTATATCTGCCTTTCCAATAAAAAAAAAAATAATAAAAATAAATCTTTAAAAAAAAAAGATAATTAGGTCCTTTGTACTTTTAAAAAATGTTTATTTTTGATTTTTTAAAAAGATTTTTATTACTTATTTTTATTGGAAGGTCAGATATATACAGAGGAGAAACGGGGAGGAAGATCTTCCATCCTATGGTTTACTCCCCAAGTGACCACAATGGCCGGTGCTGTGCCAATCTGAAGCCAGAAGCCAGGAACCTCCTCCAGGTCTCCCATGAGTTTGCAGGGTCCCAAGGCTTTGGGCCGTCCTCGGCTGCTTTCCCAGGCCACCAGTGGGGTTGCCGGGGCTTCTCCAACCCGCATCCTAACGGGATGCCGCCATTACAGAGCTAACCCACAGTCGGCCACAGCATCAGCCCCGCTTATTTTTTTTTTTTTATTTTAAAGAAAGAGTGAGACTGATCTCCCACCTGCTGGTTTATTCCCCAGATGCTTGCAGCAGCCATGTGGCCAGCGCAGTGCCAGCTCAGCTCTCTCTGGCATGCAGCACAGCAGGTCCCCCAGAGCACCCTAACACAGGACACCAGCACCGCCCCGAGCTCTGTCCAAAATCACCTTCCACAGCGCGCTCCTCGCACACACATGGATTTACAAGTCACATACTCTCTTACAGGTTACATTATAAGGTGATATTTACATCTATAGGACACTAAATTGCTTAAGGAAGTAAAAGGTATTATATTCCTGTAAGGGAAATCAGTACGCCCGGGACGAGCGCTTCCCAAGGGGCAATGCTTGGCACCAAGTGGCGTCACACAGGAAGGTTTCTGGTTTTCAACTACAGCTATCGAATAGTTAATTTAGGGTGGACCTTCCTAAGGGACACAAATCATAACTTGAGATGAATTATGGAAAACAGGGGAAACTAAAAATCTGTAAATTTCAAGTTCTAAAGAAAATTAAGTTGCTCACGTGCTGTAATGCTTTCATTGCCTTCAGCTGAGGCTCAGCCCAAGAAAAATATCTCAGCAAATCGACCACCTGAAAGCAGAGAATCACGTTAGCTCAAGGGACAGCGTGTTGGCACACTCATCTCCAGGATTTCAGCACGTGGGATTCTGTGCGACACGGGCCAGCTGAATGAGTGTACAACGACACTCTAAACATGCCGACAAGGGAGCACATGGGCTACGCAAGTTAAATCACATGAAATCCAACAAGATCTTAAAAGCTCAGTTCCTCAGTGGCACAAGCCACACCTCAATTATTCAACTGCCACCTGCCGTGCAGTCCGCAGAGCAAGCAGTGCGCCTGCAGAACGCTGCTGCCACCATGGCAAGAGTTGTGTGGCTGCACTGCCCTAGAGCCAGGAAGGCCCACGGTACAGGAGAAAGATGGCAACCTCGTTAAAACAATAATAACAAACTGAAAAATACTAGATTCAGAACACACAGACATCTGGTCAACGGGACAACTCCAACCACTACTGAAGAAAAGAAGAAGCTTACTCAGCTGCAGGGTGTGGCGCCGACTCCTCCCCTTCCCCTTGACCCGGGAAGGCGTAAGACGTCCAAGAGGCACACCCTACAGACCCAAGGATCTGTACCACGAATTACCACCAGCGGCCGTGGCCCAGGACCCCCTTTAGAGGTCAGATACCCAGCTGTCCCCAGCGCCCACCATCAGCAGCAAGCTTCCGCCCAGGGAGGGAGACGACGTGACATGCGCAAAAAAAAAAAAAAAGCCAGCAGTGAGGGGGTAAAGCCAGCACCCCAAGGCTTCTGCGTGAGCGTCTGTCTCAGAGCACACTCCACAAAGAAAAATACGAATGACGAGAGGAGGCTGGTGGGAGCCATTAAACCCGGGTTCGTTCATTATTTTACTGTGAGTTCCTGAAAATGTGATAATGTTTCAATTATTCCATAAAGTAAGGTGAGAAAAGAAAATTCACACACAACAGTTATTTAACAAACAAGCCTGGCTTTTACAAAAACAAACAAAAAAACCAGTTTGTATTTTCTGTAAACTATCTCAAAAATTTTTGCCCCCACATCAACAAATTTTTCATTCCACTTTTAGAAGTTTCTTTGAAATGCACTCTATTTCTTTGCTTATGTCATATGTACATGTTTGTGTATCTGTAGTGTAAACAATTATTTAAGTTTTAAAAATTTTGAGTGAAATCTTTCACTACAGTATTATGCTTAATATGCTTTAAACTATGTATTAGATACTACACCCTTCGTTCTTCGTGTAATTTTTATCTAGGAGCCTCATGAAATACATTCATTATTTGTCCAGATTTTCTTCTACATTGTGTCCTGAAGTTTGTCATTACTCTCCCATAACACTGTATACACTTGAGTGAGCTTACTATTAGAAGGTCATAAATTATCAGTATAACGCCCAGTATGAAAAACACTTAAACACTGGGTCGCCTTGCACGCCCAGGATCCATATGGGTGCCGGTTCTAATCCCGGCAGCCCTGCTTCCCATCCAGCTCCCTGCCTGTGGCCTGGGAAAGTAGTCGAGGACGACCCAAAGCTTTGGGACCCTGCACCCGCGTGGGAGACCCGGAAGAAGTTCCTAGATCCTGGCTTTGGATCAGCATAGCATCAGCCATTGCGCTCACTTGGGGAGTGAATCATCGGACAGAAGGTCTTCCTCTCTGTCTCTCCTCCTCTCTGTATATATGCCTTTCCAATAAAAATAAAATAAATCTTTTGAAAAAAACACTTAAATACTTCGTTTGACAATGATTTGAAAATCATGTTAGAATTTGACAGTGTGGTGAAAGTATGCAGATTTATAAAACACTCCTGAATTATAAACTCTGCAAAGCATTTTATCAAAATGGAAAGCTTCTAATGTTTTGGAATAAATATGGCAAAAGGTAAAAGAAATCCGACATTTCATAAGCAAGCTGGCTTGAAGCAGAACTCTGACGTTAAAAGCAGACTGTGTTAAACAAATGAGGCATACCTGTTCACTGGAGAAGTACCCATGCACGTACTCAATTGCCTTTAGTTTGTACTCTGTCAAAACAGCCTGGAAAGAAACAGAAGCACAGTGTTACCGCCTGCAGGCAGCCCGGTGACCCGCCCACCGCATGGAGGCAGCCCAGTGACCCGCCCACCACATGGAGGCAGCCCAGTGACCCAGCCACCGCATGGAGGCAGCCAGGCAGCACGCTCGGTGGGCCTGCTGCAGCAGCACCCCTCAACAGGCAGCGAGGGTCACCCAGTGACCAGCCCTTCTCCCTTTCCAAGGTCCCCCTGGAAGGGACCCCAACAGGAAGATGACCTGGTCCTCCCTAATCCCTACCAAGAAAGAGAGTAAGACTGGAACCAACAGCATTCCACATTAGTAGGAATTGCATACTGAATGCTGGTGAATGTAATTACACAGTGTGGAAGCACAGCAGATCCAAGCAAACTGTCACTGTTAAAAGTAAATGTGGGGCCCAGCATGGTAGCCTGGCTAAAGTCCTCGCCTTGCATGAACCAGGATCCCATTTGAACACCAGTTCTAATCCCGACAGCCTGCTTCCCATCCAGCTCCCTGCCTGTGGCCTGGGAAAGCAGTCAAGGATGGCCCAAAGCTTTGGGACCCTGTACCCATGTGGGAGACCAGGAAGAGGCTCCTGGCTTTAGATTGGCTCAGCTCTGGCCATTGTTGCCACTTGGGGAGTGAATCATCGGACGGAAGATCTTCCTCTCCATCTCTCCTCTTTATATCTGACTTTCCAATAAAAATAAATACACCTTTAAAAAAAGAGTAAATATATGGGTTATCAAGTACTAATTAGATAACGAGCACCTGCTATATGCTCTGACAGAGGGGCAGGAATAACCATGTCCAGCAGAGGCTCTCAGTACTTTTATGGGACCAATACCCAAGCAGCCGAGTCCTAAACTCACGGCCTGGCTGCGCTGGAGAAGTGCCCTCACTCACTACCCACGTCACACAGTGCCCGGAGCCTCCGCACAGCCCACAGATGATAGGGCACATGACAGGTGCTTGATGTGACAGGTCCTTTCCTCACATGGAATCCACCAAGAGGAAGGTGAGAGGGAAGCTGGCAGTCATGACAACGCTACCCAACACGCCAGGAGGAAATGACGCGAGCAGAGAACACTGGAAACTTTGAGGGGCTCCGCCGTCGAGCTCCCAGGGCAGAGGTGAGACTGGGCAAGTACAGTCTTGAGCTTGCTCATTACAATCAACATCCTCCACAGCCAACAAGTTTCTCCACCAAGCCCTCCACTGTGTTGGCACCAGTGACCTCTCAACGGCCGAGAGGCGCAGCTGCAGCCACAGGCATGTGGGCGCAGCCTGGGGTCTGCACACTGGTGACCCCCATATGCTACTGAAGGAGTCTTGAGTTGACTGGCAACTCAGGGAGACCAGGGTTGCCGTTTGTACAATGAGGAATACAGAATCCACCAGGGGAGCTGTTACAAGGTCAGACTGGGGAGAGTGTTGAGAACCAACTCACAGTCAGTTTCCCAGAATGAATGGATATACTATTACTTAGCATTTGAAAAACTCAAAATTCCTTCGCCCTTTCCTTAGTCTTCACACATGCCTCCACTTTAAACTGATGGCTAGTTTTTCTACAGGCCAATCGTGACATCCAGGAAAAGAGACCACATGATAAAAAAAAAAGGGGGGGGGCAATTCTTAAGATCAAGAAGGACACTCGGGTTTAGTTGTGGCAACAGTGTTTCGAGACCACAGGATGGAATGTTCTTAATCGTTTGGCAAAGTCAACAAAAGACACTGTGATTGTCTTTCTCCAGAAAATCCTTTACTTCCTCCTCCCCAGCACTGACTATGCAACTTTTTGGATATGCAAATCGAACCCCTTAATCTTCCCCAAATAGAAATCTCCAGCTCAATTCCACCAGCAGTGGGCGGCTCATTAACGCACTGTGCCAAATTCTCAGTACACCTACCTCAAACCTTAACAGAACAAATAGCATCTGCAAAACCAGAAACTCCTCCAAATAAAAACACGCAGGGCCATCCAATACAACAAATGGAACGGCGACTTGATTTATTTTTTCCCTGGCAAAGAATAAAGTAAAACAGCCAGGCCAGGCACAACTTTACAAACAACCTGATTCACTGAAATAAGCATCAGAGCACGTGGCTAATCCCCCCATTCTTGCAAAGGTGTGGCAGCTGCGGAATTGCAAGGAACTCAGAAGCATCAGAGAGCCACTCCAAAAACTGTTGCTGCCTGGTTCGTTCCCGCTGGGTAGGATGAGTAACTTCCACACTACAGTTCCTCCAGTTCAACATGAACTTGTATTGCATCCACGGGACAAGTGCCTACACTAAGCAGCGAACATGCACAAGCGCCACGCAGCCCCTCTACAAGAACACGCCCAGAATGTTAGCAGCTCTCAGAAGCATCCGAGGAACCCAGGGTCGTTACCTTCCTAATTTCATCCAGCACCGTTTCGAAGGACTTTTTGTCCATCTTTCCGACTTGGTGGCGGTGTTGAAGTTACAATTGCAATCACCAAGGGTTCATCTCCCGTCTGCTCAGCCGAGAGTCAAAATGTTTACAGCAGAGGAAGAAAAAAAACACGCCAGGAGCTGAAGAAGGTGGCGAGGAGGTAGAGTATGGCCAAGTTCGCTAAAATTTCTCAAAACTGAGACTAAAAAAAACCAAACAACTTTTTTTTTTCTTTTTTAATTCAAAACAAAATCAAACCCACTCCCGGCAGACTCTCAAGCCGGCTCGGGAGCAGCGCCGGGCAGAGCCGAGCCCCGAGCCCCTGCCTGCCCTGCAGCTCACGGCCCAGCCCGGCCGCAGGATGCTCGTGCAGCCCCGGGGCGGAGCAGGCACTTGCGCCCGGACCAGCGCCTCGGCCTCAGCGGCGCCGGGACAGCGCCTTTCCTCGGCCTCGCAGCCCGGGCGGCAGGCGGCCCGGCCGGCTCTTTGTTAGCAGCGGCCGCGGGGTTCCGGGAGCGGGCCGGCGGCCAGGCAGCTGCGGGAGCCGGGCGAAGGGGGCCGCGGCCTGGGCGAAGGGGGATCCCGCACACCGCCGCTATCCGCCGCGCCAGGCGCCCTGCCCGGTCACCCCTCTCGGCCCCCACCAGCTCCCGGGGACCTTCTCCGCAGCCAGTCGCGCCGCAGCCACCTCAAGCCTGCGCCACCAGCTTGGACCGCTCTTTACTTGAAGCCTCCGGGAGAGAGGGCCTGATGTGGGAACATAGGTGTCCCGAGCAGATGCCTGATGGCTTCCGAAGTCCATGTGGCTTAAGTCCTTCTCAGAGGCCGGAAATCATTTTGGCAACGTCACGACGCGTTACAGATCGGCTTTTCTGATGCGGTATTTTGATGGTTCAACCTAATTGGGAAAGGATGCTCTGAGAGTGGCTAAGGCATTTCGGTGGGCTTCCCTATGTGGGCAGGGAAGCGGTGTCCTCGGCTTGGCCCAGGCCCCGAGGACGGGGAGGCGTGGTCACTGCTGGGGGCTCCGGGGCGCCTGACCTGGGGTGGGGACGCGGAGTGGACGGCTGCGGGGCGCCGGGCGAGGAGCCGGGCAGCCGGGACTGGACGGGTCAGGGGCAGGGACTGGGCAGGGACGGGGCCGGGACGAGCTGCCTCCCGGGAGTCCGCGGCCACCTGCCCTGCCGTCATGGCCAGATTCTGGGTCTGCGCAGCAGGCGCCGGCACCTTGCTGTCCTTGTTGATTTTGCATTTTCATCTGTGTGGCTCTCCGGTGAGTTGCACGGGGGAGGGTCCCGTGGATGGACATCGCAGTCCCGGGCTGCAGAGAGGAGCTGGGCTCGGACCCGGTCCTCCAACCGCCCTTCTGCTGGCGTGCACACAGTTGGGATGCTCCTGCAAGCCTCCAGGAGCAGGCGTGTCTTTGGGTAGTCTGGGTGCTTGCTGCTGGGGAAGAATCCAGCCGTGTGCTTATCTGAAACATGCTAAAATAAAACAAACCCCATCGGTACCCCTACCCCGCGGCCCTCTGTGTTTCTTGCCTGGAGCGAAAGCGGACTCTTAACTTTCTCGATTTACTTAAGGTTTTAAGAAAAATCTCTTTCAAAATTAACTGGAACACAGAGCAAGTGCTTTACCGGCTGGATGTGGGTTGGCCCAGGAATTCAGAATACTTTACTGGCACAACGTTTTGTGTCGCAGCGGACTCCCTGAACGGATTGGTGTACGTGGCCCAGGTAAGCCCAGCGGGAGGCTTTCAGCGTGCACACACACACACACACACACACACACACACACACACACAGAGCCTTGTGGGTTCACAGCGCTCATTTTGCAGCTTATGTTTTGGGCGTTGTTTTCAAGGGACTAGATTTGTTTTGTGCGGGATATTATTAGGTTTGTGAAGGTGGTATTTTGAACATTACTCAGTGTGTCAGTTAACCTGTGATTTTTGTTTCTTTGTGCCCATCGCGCGATGCCTCTTCCTTCCCACCAGCCCTCTAAGCAGTGGTTCTTGTGTCCCTTCAGAGAGGGGATAACGTCCCAAAGGTGTTAGTGTTCACAGAGGATGGATATTTGCTGCGAGCCTGGAATCACACAGTTGACACCCCTCACGGTATCTTTGCAGCCAGTACAGCCCACGAGCAGTCCGTCTGGATCACGGATGTAGGAAGTGGTATGTGGAGCTGTCTGTTCAGTTACCTCCTTGCTGGGATCAACTCCACCCTGTCCTTGGCTTGTGGGCTTTTAAATCGCAGTTGTCCAATCCAGTGGTCGGTTGTTTCCTAAGCCGTGACTTAACTTGTCTGTAAAAAGTCTTTGCATCCTGCTTCTGCAGAACACAGTCGGGCAGCCTGTCAAGTGCCTCCCTAAAGCCTCCTTCCCTCTTCTCAGAGAAGTCTCTGCGGCTTCTCTGAGCTCAGAAAGGAGTCTTGGAATCCGCCACTGTCATCTCGCTTCTCTTTCAGGAGAGGTTGGGGCGTGTTGCCCCAAGCAGAATGCATTTGCATTTTAAAAGGATGTTTGCATTTTTTGGTAATTCCACAGGTGTGAAATCTTCCTGCCATCAAGTATTTGTAGTAGAAAATGCTGGAACTTGGGTCAGCATGAGTGAACTATGGAAAAAGTGTTCCAAGAAGGCAGTTCACCCGTGCTTGGGACTTGACACAAGCCCTACCCCCGACAAGCCGGCCTGTCCGAGGGACTCGGCAAGGAAGCAGAGCAGTCATGGCAGGATTTCTGCTATTCTCTGGCCAGTTTAGTTACAAATTCAAGGGACATTCTGGCTAATTTCGCTACCCCTTGAGGTGTCAAATGAGGGTCCTCAGATGAGGACCCAATGAGGTCTCAAAAAAGAAGCAGATGGACTTGGGGGTCTCAGGAGTGCCGTGTGTGTTCTCCCAACCCAAGTGATCTCTGAGTCTCGTTTATTGCAAGCTGTGTCTGCCACGGAATGGTTGCAGTTAAAAGCCCAGGTTATTTCTGAGTCCGCGGCAGATCTGCAGTGAAAGCTGAGCGTTTTGATTGCTGTGTTTATCAGAACCCGGGGCTGAAGTCCCTGAGTTTAGTTTGCTCCGTTCTTGTAACCTTTTTACAGGCTTCACAGATGGTCTCTTGCCCGGCCGGATTGTCTTCCGCCCCACACATCTGCGCAGCTTCTCTGCTTCTTCCCTTTTTCCAAAGACGTTCATGCCCTCTGATGAAAACATGTCTGCAAATCAGTGAATTTAAAAAAAAATCCACATTGTTTGCTGCTCTTCTGTCCCGTTTGCTGAGACCTCAGAAGCTTCGGGGTTTACATTCTGCACTAGTATCATGTTCTCTTATAGCTGCAAACTTGGCTTAGCTCAAGCTTTACAGCAAACACAAACGTAAATGCCTTTTTCAAGCTATCATTGTAATTCAGGTTGATTCGCTTTCTCTCTGGTAAGCCCCGTGTTTTCCGCTTGGCCTGTTGAATACTAAGTCTTCAAGTTGACTTGTATTCGTTGCTTCATGGTTTTTCCCATTAAACAATTTTCTTCTTTATGTGTTTGCTTTTAAAACCATTGTAATGCAAAGTCATTTAATGCAGTTGACAAAAATAAGGTACTAGTGATTTGGCAAGAATTTCCTTCCTAGGAAAGAAAAGTTCCTGAGTTAAAATTTTCCATTTGTTTCCAGTAAGAGACAGTATGGTTACCAAAAGTTTTGTGTTGACCTACTGACATTCAGACATTCAGGTCTGAATGTGAATGATGAGACAAAAGTTTCAGCTAAAACTCTTTGTTTATACAGTTTCTTCTTGATTTTTTTTTAATCAGTAATATTTATCCAAGGTCACAAGACGAAGAAGAAAGCCATGCGCCAATTTGTTAGCATGAGTTTTCTGTGAAAGGTGTTAATTTCTTTTATTTGAATTTAGAGTCTGCTTATTTTGTGGGACAGACTAATTCATGAGCACGTTTGCCTGTAATGTAAGACGTTCCCTGTGACTTGTCACTTATATTTAATAGTCTGAGCCAGCCAATCTTGAATTACTATTCATTTCTGTCAGATTTTTCTCTCAGTTTATTTGAAGAACATGAATGTGTAATGGGTTTGTTTATGAAACATGTGTGCCTGTCTTCGCAGGATCCTACGGCCATACTGTTAAGAAATACAACTCCTTTGGCGATCTGGTTCAGATCTTGGGTACTCCCGGGAAGAAGGGCGCTGGTTTGAATCCCCTGCAGTTTGATAACCCTGCAGAACTCCATGTAGAGGACACCGGGGATATTTACATTGTGGATGGAGATGGAGGATTGAATAACAGGTTGATCAAGCTGTCCCAAGGTGCGTGACTTCGTTTTGTGTAAAACCACAGGACTGATGTTGCTCAGATTTGGTTTGTCTGCTCCCTGGTACGATGGTGGCATGTTATATGTGAGTGTGCGTGTCACGGGCAAAGTTCGACACTGGGAGAAAACCAGCAAGCAGATGGGTGAGGGTGGCAAGAGTGACTGATGGTCAGCAGGCCTGCCTGTTGTTCCCTGGGAGCAGGTGTTTCTCCCCAAGGCACTGAAGGCTGGGTGGAAATTGAGGCTGCCCTCAGGGTGTAAGTGAGCATGCTACACACCCAGCGGCGGTTAGAGACCTAGAATCCCAGGGGCCAGGGACTGTTCCAGGCCAACAACAATGAAGTGGAATCCATGATACTGCTTTTTCAGGCGGAACAGGAATTAGAAGGAAGAACTAAGTTGACTGGAGAAGTAGGACAGGATATGACAAAGGCAGTGTTTTTTCTGCTGACCTGTTTTTGATGCAAGGAGAGGGGATTGGGCAGGACATTTATGGGGCTTTCTCTTGCAACATCTGCAGGGGTCGTTGGCAGGAAAGTAGCAGAATATGCACTTTTTCAACAAGAGAAAGTAAAATTTGAAGTGACTCTGAGAGCTTCTGGGAGGGGTTTTTAAGCCTTGTGTTGCCATGCGGTACCTGAGATGCTTCCAGTGGAACTGTGATGGTGTAGAAGCAGAATGCTTACAGAATAGGACTCTGCGGGATCAAGACTCTGTCATGGGAAGTTTGTGGCAAGTTTGTCACTTAGTGACCGGATTCAGTTGGTAGCAGTCAATGTAGGGTAGAATAAATCAGTAATCCAGACAGTATTATGAAAGAAACCACCTAAGATAAGACTCGGATACGGTATGGGGACATTAGTTTGCTGTGGCTCCTGTAACAGGTGAAACCGGAGGCCAGCTCCAGCTGAGTTCGCAGCTCGAGAAGCAGGTGTAGCATCGGCGAATGGGGACACAGACACGGTCACTCGGTACCCTCTGCCAACAGCTCAAGAAGCTGTCTTGTTTATTTACTCAGACACATCACACACCTCTGCACAAACATTTACTTGTTCTATTTTTACTTCAAGAGTAAGCAGGAATACACAGACATTTGATTCTTTTTTTTTTTTTTTCATGGTTAAGCAGGTGCTCTTAAAGGTAATTCTACAAAATACTATAATCATTTTATTTCAAAGCAATCCATTATTCATTCTAAAGCAGTAGCCAGTGGACAACAGCCAGGTCTCCAAGGCCAAGGCACATGTGGTTACCTACTAAGCAGTGATATATTCCTACTACATTTCTATTTCTACAACCTATCTATCACTTAATTTGAAGAATAGGTTCCAAGGGAAAAACATGAAGATCCAGGACAAAAGGTTCAAACATTAAATCCCTCTACAACTATAGACTCTACAACTCCATAATCAGTCAAGCAATAATGAAAAGCCTATCTCTATAATATTAATAAAAGCATCCTTTAATTCCTCTAGTCAAAAATTAGAAAAGTAGCTACAACAGGTAACTTTCTATGCTCCAAAGAAATTACAAAGATAGGCTAGTCTTCATGGTCACAGTAATGGTATTTATTGCCACAGCAGTTTCAGCTCATTCTCCCATCTCTCTCATTATTTTTAGGATACTTATCATGTCCTTTCCCAGAAGGCATGCTACAAGTCTGGGCCAGATTCCAGGCCAATGGCTAGGCACAAAACCAGGTGTCCAGAAAGAGCATGGGCTTAATTCTACTCCTGTGTGTAAATTGAAGGGCCCACTCACCAAGGCATTATCAGCGACTTTAACTCTCAAGCTCACATCGGTTGCAAAACCATCTCACAGGGGCAAGCAACAATGCCTGAATAGATTACAGAATTCTTAGTGGGGTGCTTGAGTGTCCATGCAAACAGAGGTAAAACTGCATCAAGGTGGTAGAGAGACATTCGCTGGGCCTTGCCATACAGCTGGAAGCTCTGGCGGCCCTGCCAACAAGGGAGCTGTTCTCTTCACACCTTCGTGTCATCCACACCCACCACACGCACCCTGCAAGGTTGTAACAGATGCAGTGTCTTTAACAACAGGTATTCATTCTCAGTTTTGGAATAGACAACGTTGGGATGTGTGTGTTAAGCCTCGCTTCTTCCACAGGCTCTAGGGGAAAATCTTTTGACGTCATTTGCCTCCAGGGCTCAGGCGTTCCTTGACAGGTGGTGGCATAACTCCGCCCTGCCTGCCCTGGCTGCGGCCCCTTCTCTGGGGGCCCTGTGTCTCACACCTCCTGCTCCTTGCTCTTGCAGGGATTGCCCAGTAAGGTGCACGGGTACAAGGGACACAACTCAGGGAAAACAGTGCTTTGAAGCAATCATGAAAACTTCCAGTGAAAATTAACGAAATAGATAACTTGCTTGAGGCAGAAAAGGACTTTTTTTTTCTCTTTTTAAAGATTTGTTTATTTTTATTGGAAAGGCAGATTAACAGAGAAGGAGAAAACAGAGAGAAAAGACCTTCCATCCACTGGTTCACTCCCCGAATGGCTGCAGTGGCTAGAGCTGAACCAGTTGGTAGCCAAGAGCCTCTTCTGGGTCTTCCACATGGGTGCAGGATCCCAAGGCTTTGAGCCATCCTCCACTGCTTTCCCAGGCCACAAATGGAGCTGGGTGGGGAGTGGAGCAACCAAGACACTAACAGGCAGCCATATGGGATGCAGGCACTTGCAGCCAAGGTTTTAGCCAAATGAGCCATTATGTGGGCCCCAGAAGGACTTTTTTAAAAAAAGTGTAATGATTAGACAAATGGGAATGTTAGTTAAGTTGACCTGGGATAGAATTTAATAGATTTTCTCAGCTGTCTCCAAATACAACGTGTAAATGCCCTGGACCTTCTGCATGTCTCTCTGACCATCTGTATGTGCCATTTTTAGATTTCAGCATCCTATGGCTGCGAGGAGAAAATGGCTCGGAGCCTGCTAAGTTCAACATACCTCACAGTGTCACAGTTGATTCCACTGGCCGGGTAAAAATACAGTCATTGTGTAGGCTGTGTGTCTGAATGTGTTCGGGTGCGAGGGCAGGGGAGCTGTGTGTCTGTGTTGTGGCTTACACATACGTGTCTGAGTTTGTACAGACAGATCATGGAGTCGGTGTGTCTGGGCAGTTTCCCTGGAGTTGGGTGTGCACATACTCTATTAAAAATGTTTCACTCCTGTAGTCAGAGGGTTCCCTAAGTACTCAGACATCATGAACTAGGTTTCCTGTATCTCTTAAAGGTCAGGAGGAACAAATAATGGATTCAGATGTAAAGTTCCCTGGGTGTAGGAGAGGCTAATTTTGGAAACGTGGAAAAGAGAGCCAGGAGACCGACTTGCTCTGTGGAGCAGAAACTTTCCATCTGCAAGTTTCAGTCAGTTTCTCATTATTGTGCTGTCACCTCATTTACCTTCAAATACCTTCCCAACATAGAAACCACATCTTTGGGTTTATCTTCCCAAAACCCAATGCCCAGAAAAAATGTTTACACAACTTTCTTCTTGTTTTCTTTTAGTGGCCTTCAGTTCGTCCTTCTAGTAACTGTCACATCCATCTCCCTTACAGTGTGGAGGCTGAATGAACTCAGAAACCGAATCTCTTCCACTTCATATCCTAGTGCCTAGCAGTCCGCATTCATAAGTGTTCATTAATTGTCTGAATAGACATCTTGATGCTTAATGGATAGGATACGTGCCAGGAGACATCTTAATGCTTTTCTACTTCTGATTCCAGCAAGCAGTGTTATAATTGTGGTTGGGCTTCCTGTGTTGATGATGAAAGTGTTTAATAATTCAATCCATTGTCTCTCCCTTCTATTAATAAGCTAACTAACCTGTGACCTTTGCTTGTAAATTGGAAACTAGAAATTTTAGAATGCTGACTTTACATGTCACTCCCCAGAGCTTGATTAATTACTGCCACTTGGGACTATAATGAAGATTGAACTTCTGATCTTATAAAAGCCAGACACAAATTTATTCACAACAGTGAGGAGTATCTTTCTGAGAGGTCTTAGAGATCCCTCATGGGAGTTCACAGATACAGCAGAGTGATAAAAAAGTGAAGGTGTTAATTTCTGTGTACCTGTGTTTTGTGTTTTGTTTTGTTGCTTAAAGATTTACTTATTTTTATTGGAAAGGCGGATTTACAGAGCAAAGAAGAAACAGAGAGAAAGATCTTCCGTCCACTGGTTTACTCCCCAAGTGACCACAGTGGCCAAAGCTGAGCTGATTTGAAGCCAGGAGCTTCCTCCAGGTCCCCCATGTGGGAGCAGAGTTCCAAGGCTTTGGGCCGTCCTTGACTGCTTCCCCAGGCCACAAGCAGGGAGCTGGATGGGAACTGGAGCAGCCAGGTTGTAAATCGGTACCCATTTGGGATCCTGGCACTTAGCAAGGCAAGGGTTTTTATAAAGACAGTGTTGTCTGTGTATTTTACATGAGTAGTTCATTCAGTCATCACCACCATGTATGAGAAGATAATTTATTTAAGTGTTAAGGACATCTTATTGTTTCTTAAACAGGATTCCCCCTAATCAAAGACCAATTGAGTGTTGACTAGGATTGGCAATGCCAGCCATTATTATTGATTTCTAGGATATAAACTGTCTTTGGTCATTTGCCTGAGACAGCAATTTTTAAGGAAACCTGTCCTTACTGAAGAAATACGGATTAGGAAGGGAATAAGAAATCACCTTAAGTACTTGGCAGTAGTAGTAGCATTTTTAAAATGGCAAATGAGCCTTGTTTCTGATCGGAAAGGAATTCAGTGGCTAGCAACATTCACATGCCCTGATGAAAATATAGATAGGGTTACCCAGAAAAAATAGTTACTGATTCCAGAAACTCAACAAATCTTAAGGACTTGAAGAGTGGGGTAAGAGAGATCAGGAACATTGGCCCACCTCTCCACTTAGTTCATTATTTCCTGTCTCTGCAACCCAAGCAATATGTCATCAAAATACATTTCACATTGTTTATGACAGAAGTTGCATACATACAATACTTGGAATGTCATCTATTTTGAGTCAGACTTCTTATTTTGAAATAGTAGTTCCTTAATAGCTCATTTTGGCCCATTAACAGACCTCAAGGAAACCTGCTGGGACTGGCATTATCGTACAGTGAGTTAAGCTACCAACTTGTGGAGCTGGCATCCCATATTAGAATCCTGGGCTGAGTCCTGACTTCTGTACTTCCAGTTCAGCTCCTGCTTTTGTGTCGGAAAGGCAGGATGATATGACCTAAGGACTTGGGCCCTGTCGCCCATGGAGGTGACCAGGATGGAGTTCCTGAGGTCTTCGTGTCCTCCTGCCTCGGACCTGGTTGTTGGGGCCATTTGGGTAATGAACTGGCAGATGAAATATTTCTAACTTGCTGTTTCTTCCTCTGTGTTAGTGGCTCTGCTATTCTAAAAAATAAATCTTTTAAGTCTATTACCCTACTTAAGATGTTATCAAATATCCCAACTGTCCTCTCTGAGTGGTTAAGCATTTTGAATACAGTGTGGTAATGGCAAGTTTAGGTTGGCTGATACTGTAATTTGAACAAATGCCTCACTCTGAAGAGTAAGGCTGTGCCCGGTATAGTAGCCTAGTGGCTAAAATCCTCGCTGTGCATGTGCCTAGGATCCCATATGGGCGCTGGTTCGTATCCCAGCTGTTCCATTTCCCATGCAGCTCCCTGCCTGTGGCCTGAGAAAGCAGTCAAGGATGACCCAAAACCTTGAGAGCCTGTACCCACATTAAGAGATCCAGACGAAGCTCCTGGCTCCTGGCCTCAGATCGGCTCAGCTCCAGCTTTTGCAACTGCTTGGGGAGTGAACCAACAGATGGAAGATCTTTCTGTGTGTATCTCCTCTGTATATTTATTCCTTTTGAATGAGTAAATAAATAAATCTTTAAAAAAAAAATGAGTAAGGCTGCTACACTTACTGCCTGACCCCAAGATGGGGTTGGACAGAGACTCAGTGGCACAGTGCTCAGGGAAAGGGTACGCTGTTAGCAGTAAGTGCTGCTCCTGCTTTCAGGACGGGCGCTATTCCCTGCATTATGGTGGGGTATTCCTGTTAGCTGCTCACATGGGTAGTATGGGGCAGTGTAGGCTTTTGGTTAAGACAGCCAGCCATTTATATGGCAGCTTCCCCACTTGTAACACACTTCAGATGCAGCCTTTCTGAACGTTAGTTTTTCCACATCTTAGAAAGAGCCATTTAATGCTTCTTTGGGATCCTGTGAGTTCTATAATAATGTATTCATTTCCAGTGTACAAAAACTGGCAACCCAAGGTGGCAGATAAGGAAAACCGAAGAAACAACAAATCCACAGTGCTGTGGACTAATTTACTGGGTGGAGTTGGGTCTCCATACTGCAGAAGTGGCCCATGACTAATTAAGTACACTTGAACTTTCTCAAGAATTCCATCCTAGGCATTGGACAAGGGGCATTTCAGGGTCCTGCCTGGCAAGGCAAGCTTGACCTATCTGTTAGTTTGGTTTACTCCACTAGGGCTGGGATGAATTCCTGAGTTTCCTAAAGGACAGGATGGTGGTTGGGACCAAAATGGCCGCTGCTGTGTCATGTTCAATCCCTGCCAATGTGAAAACATGGCATTCAGTCTCTACTCTGTTTTTCTGTCATCTTACATTGTGGGTCTTTACCAGTTGAACATTTTTGTTTTGTTTCTCAGGTGTGGGTTGCTGACCGAGGAAATAAAAGAGTCCAAGTGTTTGACAAAGGGACTGGGGAGTGGCTGGGAACGTGGGATAATTGTTTCCCCCAAGAAGGCCCTTCCGCACTCAGGTAATGGCTTCTTCTTACTTTGAAATGAAATTTTAGTCCGTTTGTGTTTCTCCCCCTCAAGAACCAGCTGGTACTCTAAAATAGTTGTTACTCATTTGAAGCAGGAGAAAATGGAAGGAAATGGGAAATTTCATATCTGGTATTTTCTAATCCCAGATAAAGTGGAAACAAATTCTGTGTTCTCTAATCAGGAAAAAAGATGTATGTTCATCTTCATCACTGAGATACATTTGAGATTTTTTTTTTGGAAAGTTTTAAACACATGAAGATCACATCCAGGTCTGAGTGCATGATACTAAACTACTTGCCTGCTAGTTTTGTAGTTAGTGTCATACTGTTGATCTTTTTCTTATTTAAAGACTGAAGCTATCTTTGGCCATTTCTACCAGTTACAAATCCACTTATCCCCTCAAACAAATTTAGATCAAACTTAACTTCTCCTTAAATCCTTTAGCAAGGAGGCGCTTCCTGTGTTCAACACAGTAGGTAATAACACTGCTGACTGATGTGGATTTTACGTGAATTTATTATGGAAAATTTCTTTCTCCTCAGATTTACTCCTGATGAAAAGTACTTGATTATGGCCCAGCTGAATCTTAGCCGGCTCCTCATTGTGGCGGCACCCCCAGCAGGAGACATTGGCCAGTGTTCTGTGATCGGCACAATCCAACTGGCAGATCAGGTGTTACCACATCTGCTGGAAGTCGATAAGAGGACGGGTGCAATCTATGTAGCGGAAATTGGAGCAAAACAAGTGCAAAAGTATATGCCTTGGAGTGGCTACGTTCTTTGATTTTGATCATAATTTTTTTTAACTGTGGATATTTCAAACGATGGTTAGAGTCTGAAATTTATTAAGTAGCTTATAAGCAATGTTCAAGCCCAGAAATTTGTTTACATTTACTAATCTAAAATTAGATTTGTTTTTATGTTTAATGATCATGTTTTAGTTTTCATTCTTGGGACTCAGTCTTACTTCCAGGTGCAGAGGGTTAGGAAAGAATATGGAAAGGTGTTGAGCTTAGCAGTTAGGACTCCCACGTCCCATCTGCTAGGACTTGGGTTCACTTGCTGGCTGCAGCTCCTGAATTGGGCTCCGTGTCGTTGCAGGACCTGAGAGCCACAGGGATGACTCACTCCTGCTACTCCTGAAGGAAAACTCGAGTTCGTTTTTGGTGCCCAGGTTTGGCCCTGTGCCCAGCCCTGGCTGTTGCAGGCGTGTGGGAACTGAGCCCCAAAGGTGGTTGCTCTATCCCTGCTTCTCCACTCTTCCACCTCCAGGTGTCTGTCTGTCTCTGCTTTTGTTTTCTCTCTCTTGCCTGTTAAATGAGTTTAATAGAAAGTAGGGGAGGGAGCAGCTTGAAAACGTGAGGTCAGAATGAAGGACTTGGATTGCAAATTAGTTCTTCTGGTAGACTAGTCTTCCCCCCCCCCCCCCCCGCCCCAAACAGGTAAAACAACTGGAATAAGATGACTTATTGGTTGTCCTGTAAGTAGCTTGTTCAACTGATAAACGAATCTGATGGGCAGTTGGCTAATTTGCATATTCACAGAATCCTAAGTCCTAAAAACTCCAAAATGGAGAAGCAGGTAGTGTGCCATCTGAGCAGGCTGCAGTGCACCGGGAGAGCCGCGGGCAGGCAGCAAGGGGCTAGTGAGAGGACATGGGGCGCAGCGGCAGTTCTCGGAGGAGCAGCAGTCAGGGAGGCTTTGTAGGACATTGGACTTGGATTTGAAAACCAAAGAGGCAGTTTTCAGAGAAGAGGATATGGTATCCAAATAGAGGAGGCATAAAAAAGCTATCAGCTGCTTGTGAGATTTGCTTGGGCTGTGAAGTTGGTTTTTGTCCTTCACTTGTAAAGACAGAGACATAAAATGTGGGGATGAAGTGATGCTGCACCAGCACTTTACCGGAAGGAGTTCTTGGAGATAAATGATTTTTCAAGATCCGGTGAAAGCAGGTCCCCTCCTCAGTGCTTCTATCATGTTTTAATCGGTTTATTTCTAACCTTTGTCTGCCTCCATGAGGTTCCGGGGAATTATCTGCATGGGGATATGTCACGTTAAACTGTTGCGACCTAACAGTTCTTGACTTTTTCCACATCTCTTTCCCCCTTCTGACCTGAAGACTGGCTTCCGATCTAAGACCGCGTTTTTCCAGTCATTCCAGTTTCCTCTAGAAATGATGGAACCTTGTCAGATCATGCTTCCCCTTTTCCTTACCCCAGTGTTTTATGGATATTGTGTAGCAGTTCATCGGTCTGGAACTTTCTTCACCTACGGGTGGCAGGAGTCTGCTCTTCAGACTTGAAGGAAGTTGGCTCCCATCTCGATGTCGTTAGGAAGGGAAACCCAGCGACAGTGAACCCTTTTCCTGTGCTCTTACCGGAAATGTGCTGCAGGCAGGCTTAGGGTTTTTTTGGGGTTTTTTTAGTTCTTTTTTCTGCATCCTGGGAACATGTGATGTTTATAGCTTTGTGGGTAGTGTAAGGATAAGGCCTGCAGTAAGCCCCTGTGTGCTCCTTGAAGCCAGGGGCACCACAGGTCTCAGCATGAACATAACGTCCCTGCCAGTTTGCTGCTTACCTGGTTGAAGTACTGGGTTGGCCTTAGTTTCACATTTATAGCTTTCAACAAAACCTGTCTTTTGTATACTTTATGCAGTTTAGCTACCATGAACAACTGATTTGGGTAAAAGAAAATAAATCGAGGGTTTATTTGTTAGTAAGACAGGACAAGAAGTGCAAAATTTCTGTGAAGTAATGTAGGTTAGTTAAACTGATTTTGTCATTTTTGTGTTGCTTAATTTCAGTTTGTTTTATAACAAGGTTGTATAAAACTTTCTGAAAACATTTTTTTCTGTGTATTGTATATATTTATTTCATAGCATACTTGTAATTATAGTGTTTTACTTCTTTGGATTAATTGACTAAATTAATGAAAGATGTATTTACAAAAAAAAGTTATATTTTCTATTAAAAAATGTACAAATTAAAATTCTGGAAAGAAAAGGCAGTGTTATCTAGCTCTCCAATTAAATATTATATTTGTTGTTAGGAAAGTAGTTTGTAACCTGTTGTTCCATTAAAGAATTTCAACAGGCATGAGTCGCACTTGGTGCTGAGAGAATATCCCATCTTATACCTCCGTAAAGTATAAATTGTTGCTCATTGGATTGTTAGGTGGCGCTTGGAAAATGTGCACAGTGTGCCTGCCTTTGAGGTGGTGGGTGGGTATACGTGACAGTAATTGCTAACTAATTGTATTTCAGTGTTAGAAGTGGAGCCTTTGTAAGCCTGTTCTTGGGATTAGAGAAGGACGGAGTCTCAAAATTAAAAATCAAAGAGTATAGGTATCTTTGCTTACCTATCCCCGCTTCATGATTAAGTCTGTATAATCAAATTTTTGTGGAAACTTAGATTCCTTCTGAGTAAACAAAGGGGACATGTCATTTGTGCTCAGGTCACTTGACAGGTTGAAAGAATGCCAGAGTTTGAATTCCAGTTCCATTTACTATTCCAGCTTCTTGCTGATAACACATCCTAAAAGGAAGCAAATGGGTCTAGTAATTGGCTCATTGCCACCCACGTGGGAGAATTCCCAGCTCCTGGGTTTGGTCAGGGTCGACCTAGGCTGTTATAATTTGGGAGAGTGAGCCAGTGGGTGGAAAATCCCTGTTTGTTGTTCTCCTTTTCAAATAACAACAAATAAGCAAAATACTGCTCCAAGCAATGTGACTGAGGCCTAAACAGCCAACATCTTAGCTTTTGTTTTGCTTTTACTGGTTTTTAAACTGAGACCAAGTAAGTTAGAAAGCAATGTCAATGCTGAAACTCTCAGAACCAGTGCAAGTTCAGATGACAGTTTGAGCCCTGCCTGTTTAAGAATCTCCAATCCAGTTCCATGCCAGTGTCCTGGGAAGACAATAGGCTGGCCAGATTATTTGGGACTCTGTCACTGCCTGGGGGAGTACCATGTTTTGGCACTTGAGTTGTATTGCATTCTTGATGCTGAAGGGGGCAGTAGAGTTCTGCTTATAATAAGCATTTTTTTTAATCATAGGGACAAATATTAACTTTCTGTGTACTTTTTAAAAAAACTACTCATCATACGTTAATTTTCTTCCTCTTTTTCTGCATCTTGCTTATATTTTGAAGAAATTGACTTATTGATGACACATTTTCCAAATGGTTTTGGAAATTCTTGTCACTTGATTGAACTTTCCTACTTTTTTTTTCAGTAATCCAAAGAAGCAGGAGTGAATAGCTCATTTTACCAGATGTGGGACCATTCCTGGATGTGTGAGTTTTGGACAACAGAAAGCACATTCTCAATAGCAGGGGATTATCACCCCCACCCCCAGCCCCACTAGTGCACAGACTTGCTCGCTCTCTCATCGACAGTTTTCCCTTGTCAGTGATTATTTCATAGGTAAGGAAAATAGGTCATTTACAGAGAAACCAAGTCATGTCTCCACTAAGCACTTATCCAATGAGTCTGTGCATTTATGTAGTAAAATAGTCCTGTAATACTAAATCACATACAGGTGCTACGTTTGTTTGTAAAAACAGATAGAATTTGAGCAATGAGGAATAGCAATTCTGGAAGCCTTTTTAAAAAGATTTATTTATTTTTGTTTGAAAGGCAGATTTACAAAGGGAGGAGAGATGAAGAGAGAGGTCTTCCATCCACTGGCTCCCAAGTGGCTGCAATGGCCAGAGCTGAGCTGATCTGAAGCTAGGAGCCAGGAGCTTCTTCTGGGTCTCCCACATGGGTGACAGTGCCCCAAGGACTTGGGCCGTCCTCTGCTGCTTTTCCAGGCCAGAGAGGAAGGCTAGGTTGAAAGTGGAGCAGCCAGGACACAAACCAGCTTCCATATGGGATGCTGACGCTGGCAAGCAAAGGATTAGCTTCCCATGCCACCGGCCTGGCCGGCCCCCAATTCTGAAAACTTTTATCACTTGCATTGTAACAAGTGAGATAAGGTTAATACGCTTTAATGCTGCTTCTGCATAATTCCTACCAAAAAAAGACAAACTTTGTAATGTATCAAACAAGCACATCTTAAGTAGCTTGAGTCTTTTCAGTAAGTTTTTTAAAAAATAAATTTGCAGGTGTTACAAGTTGGCATTGTAAACTTGCTCCATGGTTTTCAGCATGATTTCTAAAAAAAAATTTTAGCACCACAGCAGAATTCTCAGATATGTACTTAACAAGGATTGATTACTGTCATTCTTACAGAAATATTTTTACTATCAATAAATTAATATACACATTGTCATAATTTAAAAACAATTTTAATTAAACTTTAATTTTTAATTGAAATACTCATTTCTATTTAAAGAGCTTAGAACTAATTATAGGTATGTGTGTTTTTTGATCAACATTTTTGAAAATTACCCAGTTCTTTTTGTAAGGTTCACATATTTATGTACATGAGGTTATGTATGTGTCTGTAAGTACAGATATGAACTTAAAGGGCATTATGCCTGAATCAGAGCAGCTGTATGGTAACAATTAGTTTATAATTAATGTGCTTAATGCAAGTCCCAAATGTAAATTCAAAAGCTCTGGAGAGAAAACCTAGCTTGAAAATAAAAGCATCTTTTAAAATATTTGGAAGGATCTGGTATAGTAGCCTAGCAGCTAAAGTCCTTGCCTTGCATGCACTGGGATCTTATAAGGGCACGAGTTCTAAGGCAGGCAACTCCCCGCTTGTGGCCTGGGAAAGCAGTCGAGGACGGCCTAAAGCCTTGAGACCCTGCACCTCTGTGGGAGAACTAGAAGTGGCTCCTGGCTTCAGATCGGCTCAACTCCAGCTGTTGGGGCCATTTGAGGAGTGAATCATTGGATGGAAGATCTTCCTCTCTGTGTATCTGACTTTCTAAAAAAAATTGTTTTAAATATTTGGAAGATTAATTGTTCTAAACTATTATAAGCCTTATTAAGAAAACGCTTGTTGCCTGTTTAGGAAACATTAATATATACATAGTCAGGTTCCTAGGCGGGAGATCATATACAGTTGGCAAGCAGATGGACACGGCTCAATTTCCTCTTGGATGCTGCATTTTAAACAAAATCATTTAATGCAAGTAACTAAAGTAACATGGTGCTCAGAAAATAATTTCTGAATCCTTCGGAAAGTGTTCTTGCAGTAGATTGAGCAGACTAATGAGCTTTTCCAGAAACAAGACAGTTGGCTCAGCCCAGAAAAGGAACCCTCTGACAGAGCTGCTCAGCAGGCGAATGGCTCACACCGATACTGGGTGTGGAAGATGTGATGGCTTCAGTTCAGAGTTCTTAGGTAGGGTGGTCTGAATTCTGTCTGGGCATTGCTGCTTACCCATTTTTGAGCTGCTGTGAATCATTTATTTCTCATTTGTGAAATGGAAATGGCAATTTTTTCCTTGTGGGATTATTGTGAATATAAACAAGATCATACATACAAAATCCTAACTCCAGTCCTTGACGCACGGTACACAGAAAGAGGTGTGAAAAGATTATTATTAATTTTTTAAAACCAGACAAGGCCTGGTCTGAGGCTGCAGCTTGCCTTGGTTCTTGAGATAGCCTGCAGGGACTGCATCCTGACAAAGACATTCCCCAGGCTCTGCTATCAGCTCTCCTCCCAGTGGTAGCTCTCACACACACCAGTGGGTCCTTGGCCCAGGCTGACTTGGTCCATCTCTTGTCATGGCAGGAACAGTGCCCTTGCCCAACTGGCTCACACCCATTCTGGTTGTTGCTTTGGGGAGCTACAGCCTAGCTGTACCTGGTCCACACCTGGACACAGCTGTCATGTGGCTCAGCAGAAGCCAACACCTAACCCAACCCATCTTACACCTATCCTGGCTCTCACGAATACCGGTGTGTGCCCAGTCTGGCACTTCCCAGATCCAGTCTACACCCATGTGGAGGGATACTGCAGCCACTCACAGCCCAGACCACCATGCCCATTCCAACCCCTGGGCTCACCAATAACCCAGTCAGGGCATCCCCTTAGGTCCCTGACTGAACCTGTTCCCAACCACAGCTTTATGCATGCCAGTGGTTGCTTTGACCCAGCGTGGAATAGTCCATCTGCCATCTTGGCCTTTGCCATTGGATGCTACAGCCTGGCCTGACCTGACCTGCTCCGAGTCCCAACTCTAACTGGCAGGTTCTACAGCCATGTCCTGCTCAATGTGCTCGCATCACTGACTCATATAAACTGGAAGGTGTGATAATCCAGCCCGGCATGACCTGTAGTCCAGCCTGGCTCCTGCATTTGCCCATGATTTAAGGTTGGCTTAGCCCTGCCCAGTCTACCCCACTCCAGAACCATCCCACACACTTGGCCAGTGGGTAGAGCTACTCTGCTCAGCCTGAATCACCCAGGCATGGATCACATGTTGTCCAATGGGAGCTATGGCCCACCAGGGGAGTTTCCCAAGTTCCTCCACCAGGCCCACCCCCAGAGATTCCACAGACCCTAGCATCCAGGGCCAGTGGATACTAGCCCCTTGCCCAGCACAGTTTACGTCCTTTGTCCCAGCCTATGTATGAGGTGGTGGATGTTGTGGCCTGTACCACCCCATACCCTATTCTTGGGTGTGCCTGCAGGTGCTACAGCCTGGACCAGCACAGCCTATTCCCACCCCAGTACCCATGAGTGTCAGAGGGTTAGCTAATGTCACGGCCAGCCTGACATTGCCAGTCTCTGGTTCCGACTCTCACTAGCCAGTACTGTGATCTAGCCCTGTCAGGCAGTTCCCCAGCCCCAGCTTCAGTAAGTGGTATTCAGAGGTGATCAATGCTAACCACCCCAGCTGTGGTCCCCCGTGATGGCTTGTGCTTTCGTCTGACTCTAACATGTCCTCCAGTTTCCCCCTTTAAATCATTGCCCAATCACTTACCTGCAGGTACAGTTTTCTTGTTGATGGAAGTGCCTCAGTATTCATTCCTCACCTGACACACTCTCTCACCAGTATTCCCTCCCACCTATCTACCCGATCTGGACAATCTGCTCTCCCTCCTCTGCTATGGTAACGGATGTTCTCTGCAGGCTTGATGGATTGCCATATCTTCTTTTTGCATCTGGCTGTATCATCCTTTGCTCCATCTAAACCACCGAATCTCTGGTCTTCCAGGGAACTGTCCATGAAAGTCCCTCAGAAATCATTCCTTACCTGGAGGGAACCCTCAGATCTCTGCATGCCTCCACCTGTGCCATAACCCAGACCACCTGTGAGCCCAGACCCTCAAGCACTCAGAGGGTGCCCCTAGTGGCCCATGGGCTTCACCCGGCACCATTGGTGCCCAGGGCTGCCTAGACCTGGGCAGGCAATCCCAGATCTACCAGACTGCTCCCCTGCTTGGGGCTCAGAGGCCCAATTCTTTCAATGTAGAGTTTACCTCAATAGATGAGACTTGCTATAAATAAACATTACTTAATAGACTGTTACAGATATTTGGATTTTCTAGGTATGTAAGCATGACTATAAAAATATATCTTTAAACAATAGTTTGTATTGTTTCATTTTTAAGCTGTTATTATAGCAGTTACACCATTGAAATCAATACTGAGTGATGGGATAGGATATTCTTATGATTTTAATGGAAATGCCAGTACTGCACCAATTAATATTTACTGTTTAGCTTTGGTAATTTTCGTAATTTTTTATCAGAATTTTGTAAGGACCAATCACTAAACTTCTGAAATTGGCCTTGATGCTGATATATACAGTATGTTATACTAAGAGGATTTCTCTTGTGTTTGTTATTGGAAATAAAACTTACTTGGTCCTAATACCATGCTTAGAATTTTTTAAATCTTTAACCCAGAGGGCAGTAGAGATCTATTAATACAAAATGGTAATGTTCCATCCATTTTCAAAAGAAATTTAGGTTTTTCTCACCATGAAATATTTATAGTATTTAAATGAGAAATAGTAATATCAAAAATTATGTGGGAAGTAGAGGAAGGTACATAGCCTTGGATTAGCAGTAATGATGGGAATTGCACATTAAAGTATTAGTTTTATCATAGCCATGGTAAAGAAGGAAGTATAGATATGATTCTTATTTGAAAAAATTAGATCCATTCTTCAGAAATCCCTAGCCCATAGACAAGACACTGCTCATATTCCATATTTCTGTGTGCAGTAAGACAACCTGCAGCCCACGTGATTATTGAGCCTTTGAAATATGTATTATGTATCTGGGGAACTGAGCTTCTTACAATATTTTAAATTAAAGTGATCATAGTTGGCTGCTCGCTGATGTATGAGGCAGCATAGAAGCTGACTCTAGGATTTTATAGTAACAATTTGTTTTCACAGAATCTTCTTTGTCACTTGCACAATTTTCCTTTTGTCAACCTTTTAAGTTTTTGATTTTCCACATTCAAATTCTTGGATTAGAAACTTGGAGTTGTAGAAGCTGTATGGTTTTTAGGGTTTTACTATAAGGCTAACCGTTAGCCCCGTGGGATGGCCACAGACAGAAAGATCCCAGTATCTTCTCAAAAATAATGTTCAGAGGAAAATCAAAATGAGTTTCTGAATTATCGTGGAGCAACACACATCTTTACATATGCAACTCATCCTGGACAAATCTCAACCAAGAAAAAAAATTTTTTTAAATATTTGTTTATTTCTATTGCAAAGTCAGATATATACAGAAAGGAGGAGAGACAGAGAGGAATATCTTCTGTCCAATGATTCACTCCCCAAGTGAACATAACAGCTGGAGCTGCGCTGACCTGAAGCCAGGTGCCAGGAGCTCTTCCAGGTCTCCCACTTGGGTGCAGGGTCCTTGACTGTTTTCCCAGCCCACAAGCAGGGAGCTGGATGGGAAGTAGAGCTGCGGGGACAAGAACCGTCGTCCATATGGGATCCCGGGCGCTTTCAAGGGGAGGACTTTAGCCGCTAAGCATATTCTTTTAACTTTTTACTGTGGAAGAGTTTTATTTCATTTTCAAAGACAAAGGAAAGCTTTGCTGGGTATGTTATCCTGGGCTGACAATTTTTTGCCTTTAGAATCTGGAATATGTCACTCAATTCTTATCTGGTCTGTAGAGTTTCCTGGGAGAGGTTAGTTTAGTTGGCATTTTGTTTTTCTTATTAATTTTTTCACTGACTCACAGGTCACACATTAGCCTCATTTGCTTCAGGAAGGTCTTTGATTTTCTTTTTCATTTCTTCCGTGACAAATTAGTCTTTTAGTAGCATGCTATTTAACTTCTACTTTTCTCTGTTGTTGATTTGTTTTATGGCTCTTTCATTTCAAGGAATGTATAGTAACTGTAGTAGGGACCATCACATAAAGATGTGAAGATACAATGCAGTATGCATCACTATTTCCAAATAAAAGATGAACTCCTGGGCCAAGCATGGTGGCCTAGTGGCTAAAGTCCTTGCCTTGAATGCACCAGGATCCCATAGGGGGAACCGGTTCTAATCCCATCATTCCTGCTTCCCATCCAGCTCCTGCTTGTGGCCTGGGAGGGCAGTCAAGGATGTTCCAAGTCTTGGGACCCTGCACCTGCATGGGAGACCTGGAGGAAGAGCTTGATTACTGGCTTTGGATTGGCTCAGCACCTGCTGTTGCAGTCACTTGGAGAGTGAATCAATGGAAGGAAGATCTTCCTCTCTGTCTTTCCTCCTTTCTGTATATCTGGCTTCAATGGCAGGACCTGGGCCAATCTGATGCCAGGCAGGAGACAGGCCATCCTCCGCTGCTTTCCCAGGCTACAAGCAGGGAGCTGGGTTGAAAGTTGAATAGCTGGAACTGGAACCAGTGTCCATTTGGGATGTTGGCACTGCAAGGGGAAGCCTAACCTATGTTGTCATGGCAAGAAGCCTGGATCTGATCACCAAACCAGATCATAAAGGAATGCTGCGTGCCAAAGAAGTGTCTGCCTTTAGAAGTGCAAATATTTTGAGACTGATGGTAGCATCATCCTGCTAACCCACTGTTAATGGGAACTGTGCCTTGGAGAAGATGTGGAATGAGCTTAGATTGAAACAAAATATTTGCAAGCAGGAGACAACCCAACCCTAAACCCAACTCACCCACAAGAAACAGATCTCTGTAGGTGCTCACTTTACAAGGCTGTCTGAACTGGGAGTGATCCCAAAACTGAAGTTTGTTTGTTTGTTTTTTGAGGTTTCGGCCTGGGTTTCAGGGCAGGATCAAGCTCAGAGAGAATAAAGCCTGCTTCCCCTGGGCCAGTTGTCTCCCTCCTGTCTGTGGATTCTATTCTGGTTGCTTTTGACAGACTTGGTGCTAAGGCCCAAGCAATACATGCTCTCTTTCATGTTTCATATACAGCATTATAAAATATCGGTAGTTTCATATGGGAAAAAAATCAACAATGGGAATAATTTGTAAGCTGGCTGCACTGTGACCACTGCCCTCCGCATGAGTTACTAGGGGTGATCAAGAGACCATGTGCTGAATGGAATGTGGTTGTTCTGAAATGTGTGCAGATGTTTGCTTCAAGTTAATTGCAGCTCCTCTGATAAAACATTTCAAGGCAGTCAGGGCACAACTGGGGAACTTGGCTCCACCTACTCCAGTGAAATGGAGCCTCTGTTCCCAAGTGTTACTAAGCTACTTGTTACTTGATTATCTTGCTGTTTTTAAAAAGTATTGTGGGGCCCGGCGCGGTGGCGCAAGTGGTTAAGTCCTCGCCTTGCACGCCCGGGATCCCATATGGGCGCCAGTTCTAATCCCGGCAGCCCCTCTTCCCGTCCAGCTCCCTGCCTGTGGCCCGGGAAGGCAGTCGAGGACGGCCCAAAGCTTTGGGAACCTGCACCCGCGTGGGAGACCCGGAAGAGGCTCCTGGCTTCGGATCGGCATAGTATCGGCCCATTGCGCTCACTTGGGGAGTGAATCATCGGACAGAAGATCTTCCTCTCTGTCTCTCCTCTCTGTACATCCGCCTTTCCAATAAAAAAATAATAAAAATAAATCTTTTTTAAAAAAAATAAATAAATAAAAATAAAAAAAATAAAAAGTATTGTGAAAACTAGCATCATTTGAAATAGTGAAATTTGGTTGTGATGAGGATCTGTATCATGTCCTGTGTGACCTGGGAGATCAGGGCCTGCCTTGGCCTTGGGGAAATGGCCTCTGAGCCTGACCTGCTAAGATCCATTCCACCAGGAGGAGATATTTTCAATGTACTAAAAGCATCTCGAGGTAGCTCATTTTATGGGTTTTGAACTGCTGTTCCAATATGATCTCAAGAGCTTTTATCTGAAATTCATGTGTACAAAGATGAGAGCCAGTACCTTGCACCCTATGTGTCACAAGAATTTTTTCACCTTCAAGCTGAGATGGTGGCACAACAGGCTGATTCTCTGCCTTGCAGCACCAGCATCCCATATGATCACAGGTTCTAGTCTGCTCTATTTCCCAGCTATCATTTCCTGATAGTCTGGAAATGTAGCAGAGGATGGCTCAAGGCATGGAACCCTGCACCCACTTGCAAGAGCCAGAAGAAGCTCTTGGCTCCATAGCAGCTCAATTCCTGCTGTTGCAGTCACATGAGGAGTGAGCTGGGGGATGGGAAATCCTCTTTCTGCGTCTCCTCTCTGTAAATCTGCTTTTATTAAATAAATAAATCTTTAAAAAAAAAAGTTCTCTCACCTGGCTCTGATGATCTCAAAGTGTTCAATAAGATTACCCAGGCAGCGGAAATACTTGTACAAGAGTGTTAAACAGAATTTCACAAAATCAGCATTGCATTGGCAAGTTCATACCTTGAACTCCTCAGTGAAGCACAGTTTCTTTGCGTATTGCCAGAGCTGTGACTGTGGGTCTACACACACACACACACACACACACACACACACACAAAGCCTGAGAAAGCAGTGAGCAGAAAGTTCAGAAACCAGCAGGTACAGAAAGCTGAGCTATATTACATCTTTTAATTCCTTTTCTCTTCCCTTCAGATGATGCAATACAGATTATCTTCTCCCTCCGCTGAAATAAATACCAATATCTAATGATACGGTTTCCATTTCTGTTTGCATTATCAATGTTTGGAGAATTTGAAGGTGAGTTTTTAAAAAATCACCAGCACGGAAACAAATGGGTTGTGTTAAAGAGAGTTTGTTTTTGAGGATAGTGAATGTGGTATTGTGATAGGCACATGGTCACATCATTATGCTCTGATGGAGATAAGGAGGAAACAGTCAACATCTATGAAGTCTTAGAACATGAAATGTGTACTCTCCTAATTAGTGGGCTGTTGAATGATGACACAGGTGTGCTGTTGAAGTGCATCCTGAATTACACTCAGCCAATCAACTCTTTATACCCTGGAGTTGTCAGCCTGGTGTCTAGCTAGCTTGACTACTGAGTAAGTGGATTCTGCCCTTCAGTCAGAGGCTGGGTGAACTAATAGAAGGCTTTATGCTGTACAACATTTACTAGCTGTGGTTGTTCTCATCATTTTTTCTGTCTCCTAAAGATCCTCAGAGATCCTAAAGTCAAGCGTGGTCAGATTGCAAGGAACAGAAATGTATGTTAGTTCAAGACATGACTGTGAGCAGGAATTATGTAAGCCAAGAGATCTCTGACAATAGACTACCAGGATCCTCATAAATAGGAAAGCTCAAAAGTCATGCATCAAGATACTACTGGGGTGTGAGAGTGTGGATGGACATTAACCTTTGTCCATCAGCACTTGCAGGCAGAGTGTCAGAGTTCTGTACATACTCCAGATTCTCATCCTCCACTATGGCCACTGTGATGTAGGCTAAAGCTGCGCGGTCCTTGTAGGGACATCCATGCCACTTTTGTAGAATGGCTTACAAGGAATAAAGTTTGCTCAACCTATTGTATATCCTTACAAAGGAAAAAAAAAAAAGTGGGTCCTTGACTTGATGTAAAAATAAGGTTTCCCCCAGCTGAGGCCTAGGTTGCATTGTACCTAGGCAAGTGTTAAATTGCAGGGAGAAAAGCAGCTAATAGCTGGTGGGCATCCTGGGCCTGGTTAATGCCAAATCTGTGTTAACCATTTCCAGTTTAGTAGCACAGTTGTTTAGCCTTCTATTTTTTTTTCTGGAGATTTGTGGGGGATGCCAATTCCATGAGCCCCAGGGATTGGGGGGAGTGGACCAGCAGGGCCTAGGTCACCTGACTTGGGTATTTAGGCCTACCTGCGTGGTGGGTACCACATCTGTGACCCCTGGGGCAAAAGGTCCAGCAGGACCCAGGTCACCTGGGCTGGGTCCTCAGGCTCACCTGCATACTGGGTGCTGAGTCCATGAGCACCTGGGGCAGGAGGTCTTGTTGGGCCCGAGCTGCCTGACCTGGGTCCTTAGGCCCACCTCTGTGGTGGGTGCTTGTTCCATGAACCCCAAGGGTGGGAGTTCTGGCAAATCTGGGGTGGGTGGTCCAGAGTGCCCCCCTCAGCGGAAAAGATGGAGCAGTGGATGACAGGCTTGGATGCTCACAGAGGATATAGTGCCCATTATGGTTTGCAAAAAGACATCTGGTTCTATAGCACAGGAAGGAGGGTGAAACAAATTGGACAACTACCCCAACCAAACAAAGCAAATATCTGGGCGAACGGAGACTCTAAGCTCAACTATGTCAGCCAGTGGACATTGGAAGGATTTCCTCATCTCTGAATCAGCGAGATTGACAGCATTTCAGAACTATTAAACCATTTAAGCAGAACCCTTGGAACACGCTCCACACTAGAGACCTTGAGATGACATTGGATGTCCGCTCCCCATTCCTGGGTAATGGGGCAGTTGGGAGTCTGGATGTGGCTTCTCCCTTATTTCCCTCCTTCCCCCAGATAAAGGAAGAAGAAAAAGAAAATTGGGAAATAATTGTTTCACCCATTTTCCCCTAACCCATGATTCTTCCCACCCTGATCAACTATATAAACATCATCAGGAAATTAAAAATAAACAAATAAATAAACTTTCCTTCAAAGTATTCAGAGGGAGCAGTAACCTTAATGACGGTGCCCTGGGTTGGGAGGTGAGGTTGTGAATTGAGGATGTCTTGATGTCATTCAACAAGATGCGGGAAGACACAGGCAGTACTCCAAGCTCTGCACATGGTGACTGCTGGGTCAAAATATGCAGGAGCAGTACACAGAAGTCTGTGTGTCTTTGTAGCTCCAGATGGTTTGCCTAAAATTGTTACCACTGAGGCCAGCATGATGGTTCAACTGACTATTCCTCCACCTTCAAGCACCAGCATCCCACATGGGCACCAGTTCATGTCCCAACTGTTCCCCTTCTCATCCAGCTTGTGGCCTGGAAAATCAGTACAGGATGGCCCAAGGCCTTGGGACCCTGCCCCCACAGAGGAGACTCAGAAGAAACTCCTAATTCCTGGCTTCAGATGAGCTCCACTCCAACTGCTGCAGCCATTTGAGGAGTGACCCAGCGGAGGGAAGATCATTTTTTCTCCTATTCTCTGTAAATCTGAATTCCCAGTAAAAATGAATACATGTTAAATTAATAAATCACATGGAGGTTAGGTTAGGTCCTTGGGAGTGGCAGAAATTTTTCAGCAGCTGAAGACCTAAAAGTGTAATTGAAATCTCAACAACCTATAAGTTATCATTTTATAGTGTATGTAAGTCAACATTCATGCTGGTTATTAATTATGTTTCTAGATTCTGAAACATTATAAATAAACAAAAAAGAAGATAACACTATATTCCTTTCTTTTTACATTCTTAAAGATTTAAGATGGATTATAGTGGCAGTTGTTACTCTAGGTCACAAATAAATATATATAAATACTGATTGAAGTGCTATTGACTGTAAAATTTTTTGTATGCCTAGTTTTTTAGAAAAAGTTTGGTTGGGCTGAATGTCAAAACCATATTCCAATGAAGTATTTCTGTGAAATTTTGAATGTTTGTAAAATAAACATTATCTGCCTTTCTCACACAATATTGGTTTGAAAAATTTTAAGTATTGTTAACACTTGCATGTTCCATACTGAAAAATCAAATACAAATGAGTACCTTGCTTTAAAACTAAAAGAGGTTTTTTTCCAAAAAAAGTAAGACTGGAGGAAGTTATGCCTTCCTTAAAGTCATAAAGCTTCGCTGATGAAGAAAGTACCTTGTAATTTCTACTTCTGTAGTCAAAATCCAGGCCTAGTCAGTGCTTGGCCCTACCACCAACTTTAATGAAGACATAGGGCTTTCCTTTGTCTAATAAGTGATTAAAGCTATCAGTAATGACTGCACTTGGATCTGGCTCTACTGATTACTTCATCACTGCCTTCTGTTACAGCCACTCAAGTTCCTGTCCATAAATTGAGGACAACTACTAGCAAATGCATTACTGTCATCCTGTTGATACGTATTCTATTGTGAGTTACAGCCATTTATTATCTAAGATACCACTTTTGGCTCCCAAAAACTAATATTTTATGGATTTATGGTATGTTTTTTTTAGGAAGAATCAATCAACTATTGCTTGTGCCCTAATAGATTTTTGGTTCTAGCTTCATTATATTTATTTTTTGTTTATATGTTCACTGCCAAGTACAATGCCTAGATTGAAAAGGGTTCCTCGATAGATGAGATTTAAACCTTGATGGAAATCATTCAGCTAGTTTGTTTTGTCCTTGGAAGAATAAAACCTGTAAACATTATAAGGCTGAACCTTACCAGATCGATACCTGTACCCTTCAGCAAACGACCCTGATTCAGAGCCCCAAATGAAAGAAGAATTACGGAGCTGAAAAATAGATAGTTGATACTGATTAGTATCAAGCTTCTGACTCACTGAATTAATTTAGACCAAAGATGGACAAATCTTTGTCATTCAGAGACATTCTGTAAATTTTAGGCATATAATATTTGGAGGATATCTATAGAGGAATTCATTCAATTCATTGAGATATATGTATATATTTATGTATGTATGTATACACACACACACACACACACACACACACACACAGTCTTAGATACCAGGGACTCAGAAATACCTAGGACATACCACACAGATGGTAATTACGGCTTGTAAACCAAGAGCTCAAAGCAATGTAGTTTCAAAAACAGAGGGATATCCAAAACAGAATATAGGCTTAAGTGAGCAGTTGCTTGCTTTGATTTTTCTGAGTGTAGGAATATTCAGCAATGAAGCATGGATGCAGTCTACAGGATGGCTATGGGGATTTCCATGGAGAAGAAAAAGAGGATATTCTAGAACCAGAAGTGTATCTGCAAAGTCATAAGGGTAAAAAATAATATAAAGAACATAGGTAAGCTGTGAATAGTTTTATATGATTGGAATCCAGGATTATCGGGTAAGGTAAGGAAATATTCAGGTAAATTAACTTAGGGGACAGATTATAAGGTCCTCACGAGATTTGGCTTGTTCCTATTAGTTCCCAACAGTCCTGAGAAGTATTGGAGACTACTTGGCCCATATTCCCATTAGAATTAGTGGCACATTCAAACTATTACTTTCCTTTGATCCATTTGCTTTTTATTTAGCTTCTTCCCTTGAGACTTTCAAACATAGTTGTATCTTAAAATCCTAGGAGGAAGTTTTTGAACAATACATGTTTTTCTTCTCCATGTCACTCCTAAAACCAGGCTACGGAACACAGCCCACAGCTTTCTCTGAACTCCTGTGTGTGGACTTCTGTGCTAAGGAAACACAGGCAAGTGTCACATAGCATGGGAGGAAATGTCACTACTTGCACAAGTCATGGTGGACACTATGAGTAGGATGTTTGTCAAGGAAGATTAAAGAGCACGAATAGCCAACGGCTGAGATTCTGCAAGCCACTGACATAGCTACACAAGTTATAAAGAGGATGTGGATTATGGTAGTTAGGGAGTGAAGGAGGAAATAAAAACAGGTAACATGATGACCTGACAATTAGTGAGGCTTGGATTGCCAGAAACAAGACAATAAGAAAACTGAAGGACAATAAGGAGTTAGAACAACTCCAGATTTTGGCTACAAATTTCTGGAAAAGGAAATAAGGAATCCCAGCAAAGTTTAAAAAAAAGAAAAAACTGAATTTGGTACATGAGATGAACTTGAGGTGGTGCTCTGTCTAGAAGTGAGGATGTCTTGCAGGTAGTTCGTTATCCTAGCATGAAGCTCAGGGCAATGTCTGGGCCGAGGACCGGGGTTGGGACAGACACCGTGGAGAACTACAAGTTGGAAGATAAGGCACTGGATGGAGAAGGTTACTATAAAGTGGGAAAAAGTACCAGAATAAGACTGAGAATTAAGGTATATTGCATTTTGAGTAAGTTAGCAGAAGAAGTTAAGCTAGAAGCCTAACAAGTTACAGTCTGGAGTGTGGCGGAAATTCAAGACAGAACAACTTGACAGAGGCTAGAGAACAAAAGAACAATTTCAAGGCTGTGTGGGCAGCACTGGGATTTGTTTAAGTAAAAAAATGGCCATGGGGTTGAGCTAAAACAATGTTCTCAGTACAGTTGGTAAGGGCTATTTCAGTGAAGCAATTAAGAAAACCCAGAACCAGATAGCTATGGATGAGAAACTCATTGGAAGTAAGGACTGAAATTTTTCAAGAAACTTAAATGAGAAGGGAAAAAAAATAGAATGTCACATAACTTGTGAAGGAGACAGGAATGAATTCATATGTGTGCCTGAGCTTCAAGACTGGAGAGAATAGGAAATAATTTCCAACAAGAAAGCAGAGTTTGAAACCTGGGAAAAGGGGCTGGTATCATGAAGTAGCTGGTTAAACCATTGCCTGTGATTCTGGCATCCCTTAGAGGGGCTGGTTGGAGTCCTGGCTGCTTCACTTCTAATCCAGCTCCCTGCTAAAGTGCCTGGGGAAAGCAGCAAAACATGGCTCAAATGTTTGGATCCCTGCCACCCATGTGGGAGTTCTAGGAGCAGACCCTAGCTCCTGGCTTTGGCTTGGCTCAGCTCCAGATGTGGCAGCCATCTGGGCAGTTAACCAGCAGATGAAAGATTTTTCTCTGTCTTCAAATAAGTAAATCTCAATAAATAAATAAATAAGTAAATAAATAACCTGGAAATTGTGGTGGGCATTTGGTTTAGCAGTTAAGACATCTGGATTCATTTTTGAAGTGTCTTGGTCGGAGTTCCAGCTGTACTTATTCAGTCTGCCTGCTGAGGGCTAACCAGGGAAATCCTGGCAACAGAGCTCAGGTGGTTTGATCCTTGAAACCACATGGAATTCCCAGATTGGGTTCCCAGCTCCTAGCTTTGACCTAGCCATTATGGCACTTGGGGAGTGAACCAGTAGATGGAAAATTTCTCTCTTTCTCCCTCCTTGTTTCTCCAACTTTCAAATAACTAAATAGATACTTCTATTGAAAAGCAAATACAAAACTGGAAAGGAAAGACAACTAACACATGGAAAGATAGAGGCCTACGGACTGAGAAGGGGGCCTACTTTACTTTTCATTAGGCTCTAAGCTCCTTCCACCTGAATTGAGTAAGAAAGCTCACAGCAAATGGGAAGGGAAGTGTTCATTTGCACATTGTACCTCCCCCTGCTTATTTTTCACACTGGCCCTATTGACCACTTTGAATCATCTCAAGATTTTGAAGATTATGTACATTGGGGCACAGGAGTTTTGTGGCATAAACATAGGACAAATAGAAATATGTGCACGATTAGCACAAATATGTCACTCACACTGTTTAAACTACATTGACTTGATCTCACAATGCAATACAACAGAAGCCATTACTAATATTACGATCTTATTGTGCACTTTTGGTTTCTGTTACATTGCAGATTTTTGGTTGGTCAGCTCTCTACTGAGAGCTCTGAGGTTTTAACTGTGGACATTTCAGAAACGGGAAAGTGTTAATATTGTATTATCTACTGCTTTAATCCAGTGGTATATATAAATATATA
Source organism: Ochotona curzoniae (assembly GCF_017591425.1). Classification (NCBI taxonomy): domain Eukaryota; kingdom Metazoa; phylum Chordata; class Mammalia; order Lagomorpha; family Ochotonidae; genus Ochotona; species Ochotona curzoniae. The sequence continues at coordinate 49,383,693 of NW_024466502.1, read as the reverse complement.
CGACATATATACATATATGTATAAATGACAGACATGTACATATGTATGTGTGTGTATATATATATATTTATATATGACAGATTTATAGAGATAAGGGCAGAAAGAAAGATCTTCCATCTGCTGCTTTACTCCCCAAAAGGCCACAATGACTGGAGCTAAGCCCATCTGAAGCCAGGAAGCCAGGGGCCAGGAGCTTCTGGGTCACCCACATGGGTCAGGGGCCCAAGAGCCTGAGCCATCCTCTGTTTTGTCTCATCCATCAACAGAGAACTGGATTCGAAGTGGAGCAGTTGGGACTTGAACCAGTGCCCATTCAAAATGCCAGTGCTGCAGGCCAACGGTTAACCTACTAAGCCATGCTGCTGGCCCCGAACCTTAGACATATTAAGGAAATAGGAGAGACTGACTTATATGTCATGAATTGGATTTGGTTCATCGGAATCATGTATTTCACTCTTCTTTTCTAGCCTTTGAAGTCTGAGGTTTGTTGAATACCTTGTTTCATGGATGCATTGAAGTCACCGGGCTTAGCCCATAATTTTGCTGTGGAATGCAGGATTTTATTTCAATCTGCCAGGTCCAATGATGGTGCCTGCTTGACTGAAGGTTTCATTTTGGGGTTGGCAATGTCATCAGCAGTGGCTTGTCATTTATCAGTGACTTGTCATGTATCAGTGACTTGCACAAGTAGGAAGGAATAGATGGGCCCTGTGTCCTTCTGTGTCCTTACATCCTGTCAAACAGGTTGGAGCAAAGACAGAAAAGGGAGGTGCAGCCAGTTTGTTAGAGTTGACTTTGAAAGTTCTTCTAGCCACAACTTAATGACCTGTATTTTGTCTTACCTATTTTGCCTATTTCTTTTTTCTTTTTTTTTTTTTTTGCCGCATTGTTCCTCTAGATCCTCTTAATAATCACATTTAGGTCACTGGTAATTTTTTTTAAATTTGACTTTTATGAGATTTCTTCTAGGCTTAAAGAATTGTAAAAGCAATAAAGGTCTCATATGCCCTTCAACTTTATGTCAGTACCATATTATAACCACAGGACTTTGATCAAATTAAAGACGTTAACTTTGTTATACTACTAACTAAAATTAATAGCATACAACTTATATTTTGCAAGTTTTGTTTGTTTTATAGATTTATTTTACTTTTATTGTAAAGTCAGATATACAGAGAGGAGGAGAGAGGAAGATCTTCCATTCACTGGTTCACTCCCCAAGTGGACACAATAGCTGGAGCTACACCGATTCAAACCAAGGAGCCCGTGGCCTCTTCCAGGTCTCCCACGTGGGTGCCAGGTCCCAAGGTTTTGGGCTGTCCTTGACTGCTTTCCCAGGCCACAAGCAGGGATCTAGAGGGGAAGCAGGGCTGCCAGGATATCAACTGGCACCCATATGGGATCCTGGCGTTTGTAAGGCGAGGACTTTAGCCACTAAGCTACAGTGCTGGACCCATTTTGCAAGGTTTTTAACCAGTACCTTTTTGTTGTTGTAGTAAGATTCAGCATAGGGGCTGGCATTGCAGTATAATGGACTAAGCAGCCACCTAAAATGCTGGCATCCCATACAAGTGCCAGTTCAAGTACCAGCTGCTTCACTTCTGAATGCAATTCCCTGCTTATGTGCCTGGGAAATGAGCAGAGGATGGCCCAAGTGCTTGGGTCCCTGCAACCATTTGGGAGACCTGGATGAAGCTTCTGGCCCTTGGCTCCTGGCTTTATAGCCTGGTCCATCCCTTTTGGCTATTTGGGAAGTGAACCATCAGATGGAATGTCTCTGTATCTCCATTTTTCTAGAATTCAGCCTTTCAAATAAATAAATTAAAAATCTTCAAAAGTGTTTAATATATAAAAATGGATCTCACATTGTATTTCATTGTTCTGTCTCATTATTCTTGGCTAACGGGGGTTGGCTTCTCCTTTTCTTGTGTTCATGATCTTGACACATAGAGCACTGTTCAGTTGTTTCAATAAGGGTCCTTCCACTCCGGGCCCCCTGTGGTATTTTCTTGTGGTTATGTTCTAATTCTGCACCTCATATGAGTAAGGCAATCAGAGAGGTGGTGGTGCCTCTCAATGCCTCCTGCCAGGGAATCACGGTGCTCATACAGATGTACAATTGTCCCTCAATTTCTTCAGTGGATGATTCCAGGATATCTCCCAGGTAGCAAAACTTACGGATGCTCAAGTTGTTTATATAATGGATGCACTTTCACATAACCTATGAACTCTTAGATAGTTTATCTCTAGATTACTTATACCTGACACAATAAATAGCTGTTATACTGTACTATTTAAGAAATAGTATCATGAAAACAATCTATACCTGTTCTGTATCAATATAACATTTTTTTCTGAATAGTCCCTATCTGTAATTATTTGACTCATAAAGACTGGAGACCTCGAGAGAGTGTCTCTATTGGGTGAAACATAACCACTTGCTAAGAAGATGTCTGCTAGGAAGCTCCACTGCAAGGACTGTGCTTTCTTTGGTGATTGCTACTTGTCTGGTAGGAAATACTTCCATTCTGTGAAGATAGTCTACCCACAATTAAACTTTTGCATCAGGCTACCCAAGGTCTAGCTTTCCATGGTGTAACACCAAAACACGTGCATCACTTAAACTATCAAGCAGCCTTGTCCCTTCCCCAAAGCAAAGAGCTTCCATGTGGGCAATGGACAAGCTTATCTTCTGTTTTCAGTTCATTTTTCATTTTGGCCCTCTATGAATTGCTTTTGTTTTTTCTGTCTTAGAAACTTAGTTAATAGATTTAGCAGAATGCTTGTTGTATTTCCTACAGCATTTATCATTTGTCTGTGTGTTGAAAGGGAGGATTTTTTTTTCAGCTTAGTTATGACAGCTTACTAAAAATGACCTTTGCTTGCACCTAAGCAAGCATGTTAACATTGACATATATCTGTATTTTAAAAGTCACCATAAAGATGGCTATATTTTCTGAATTTAAAAAAAATCCTCCATTTCTGAGAATAGGATTTTTCTTGATTTGTGAACTTTTAAGATGCAAAAGCCATGTAAAAACTAAGTTGTTACATTTGTGGCTAATTATTCAGTCCTAATTTGTTTGAAAGAATAAGATTACAAAGAAATGAAGCAATCACAGAAAGCCCTGAGCATATGTTCCCTGTTCCTATGGCTCATTAATCATGCCACTCACCTTCCCTGTTTCTTCTTGGGGCACGCAGCATCCCATAACACAGCTGCGTCCTTGGTTCATTGAGCTATGTTATTTCTCTTTATTTGATGAAGATGAAAAAGTTCATGATGATATGAAGAAATAACTGTTTTTCCAAAGGACGAATGGATATACAGACACAAATAACAAATTAACAAAGTAGTTCTTAGCATTTCTTAAAACTGTCTTTGTGGTTGATACTGTTATTTTATTATGTGATGCACGTTTGACTAATTACATAATACCCTTCAGCATGCGTCTCTCTTTGAAGCTATCGTTTTTTTCTTGACCAATGCCATCTGTCATTAGAACTCACTGCTGAACAGCTTTGCGTGTGATGATCGGGTTCCTGGTCGTTTGGACCTCACAGTTCTCCGTGGAAGAGAAGGATGTCACTTACCACTGTATTTTGGTGCCTGACTGTCTTGCACTCCCTGCTGAGATTAAAGCCTGAAATAGAAAGTTAATCAAGTGTTTTTGATTTGGGCTGGGCTATTGGGGGTGGTGTTATGCATGTAGTGTGTGTGTGTGTGCGTGTGTGTGTGTGTGTGCACGTGCACTCATTGTATGCATTTGTGCTCATGTGGACAGGGAGGGCTAAGTCCCCTTGCTCCATCAGCAAAGGACAGATGGCACTGTCAGTTCTAGGCACAGCACAATTGCATACCATATGAGCATTCCCAAACAGTGCTGCATATGCAAACCCAAGCTGCCAGCAATCCCTCTGATATTTAAATCCCCAAAATCCCAAGAGAGCATATTGCACAACATTCCATTGTACAATAAAAATTGCTTGACTTTCGGCCTCTCCTTCACATTCCTTCCCACTCTCTGTTTCTTGGGCAAGTTGGGGATGAGCTTCAAACTTTTATTTCATGAAAATTATACTTCACGTATTTGTTCTCCAAAACAAAATGATACCATTGGATAGTAGTGTTGCAAACACATGAGTGGGACTGGTAACAGTAAGTGAGAAAATTGTTTAGTAATCCCAAAAATCCATGAAGAGCTCCCATTATGGGAAAGTTGTCAAAAGCCTGAATGGACTTGAAAATTTTATATACATAGGGACCCTGTCCTGAAGCCAGTAATCAGAAGAGTAGCCAAAATAGAAGTGGGAGATGAACAGGATAAAGAGTTGGAACGAATGATGTTGCTGCTAATAGAGACGATTCAAAAAACTTCAGAGGACAGTGGCATTTGAGTTGGATTTTGAGAAGTTCATTTGAAGTTATAAGAAAAGGAAGCTATAGTTTAGTGACTTAGTAAAACATATATATAGTACTAAAGCAATTTCTATTTTATGTTAGAAGTTGGAAAATTAAAATGTGGAAAAAGTATCAGCCAGCCTTCAGATTTAGACCTTTGTTGTTGTTGTTGTTGTTGTTGAAGGAAACTGCAGTAATTTCTTCAATGTTTAAAAACTTAAATCTACCTGGAGCTCATACCCTGCTGCTGGAGTATGAACTGGCACTTCCACTTTGGAAAGAGAAAGCTAATACACATGTATGTTATGACCCAACAAATCCATTCTAATATCCACACACATGCAAATTCATCAAAAGGTATGTTCTAGAATATTTGTAGCAGTATTTTTAGTGAAAGTATGGCTTAGTCATTTCTGTGTCCCCTTGTTGCTCAGAAGTACTAAAATTACTAAATGAAGAGCATGCTTTAGGCTTTTGGGAGCTGATGGGAGGTGATCAGCTTGAGAGATGTCCTGTGGATGAATTAGTTTATGAATGATATCTGAATTAGCTACTTTGAGTATTAATGAGAGCCAGAGTTTTGGAGTCTGTGAAAATGCACAATGTTTTCTTCCAAGGCATTGCTTTGTCCTGAATGTGCATTTCATCTGGTTAGCAGATGGTGCTAATGCAACCACGATCAATCAGTCTGTCTTAATATAAAGTCACAAAGGACAATCATCACAGAAAAGTGGAACTGGATTCCACATCTCTGGAAAAGCAAGTCAAACACCATTTGATCACAAGAAGGGATGTGTAAGTGCCACGTTTATAGATTAAGAGCAAGGTATCGCTACACCATACTTTCAATTATTCTCCTGTAATTGACTATTAGCATTGGCCACTAATTTTTCCTCTTTACTTACCTTACAAAATAATAAATGGCTCTTCATGTATGCCTTTATATATACTTATTATCACAAATTCGATTTTTAAGAATCCAAATTGAATTATGTTGTGTGTTTCAGAAATACTTAGGGCATCTCTGTAAGATTATTTTCTCCATTTGACAATTTCTTTCTAGGGTGAATTCACCTGGATTGATGGATCTCAATGGAAAAAAAAATAACAGGTGTCAAAGCTACTTGTATCTAGAGCTTTAAGTCCGGCAAATGCCCAAGGCACAATATGCTGGACAGCTGCACTCACAGCACATGTTTTCTTGGATTGTTGCCAATGCAGAGGTTGCAGAAAATTGGCAAATGTGAGGGAAGAAAAGCATAAGTCACATTATAGCCTTCTGCTTGATTGTGATTCCTATAATTCGGAGAGTCAATTTCCTTTTGAGGAAGGAGGAACCTGGAAGAACATATTTAAAGCACGCCATGCAAGATACAACTGTCCAACACTTATCCCGGAGGTGCTTATTAGGGATCTCACTCTGAGTCTGTACATGTTGCCTTCTTAGTTGTTGTACTGATTTACTTCAAAACGAAGACTAAGAAAAAAGGTTCATGGCTGAGTTCCAGGCTCTCAAACATAGTTGTGGTGTTTGTCAGATGGTGAGAATTGTCCTTAAACACTAACAGAAACAAACCACAACAAACAAAAAAAGGCTGATTCCAGACTTTCTAGCCACACAGTTTTGAACCTAGTGCTACAAACAAAACTCCCACCAGGGGTTCAGGCTCACAGAGCACTGCTTCTCTTTCTAGTTCTCTCTTCCTCAGTGAGCTGGCTGCACTGCCACCCTGAGCAAGTATTACTGTTGCTGTTAGAGCCTGTTTGTCACTGATGGAGTGAGATACATTGTTTTAGGGTTGTTTGGTAAGGTCCAAGCTGCTTCATTATCACAGTGGCAAAATACAAATACAGATTGTATGTAATTGAAGACAACACAGATTTTTCTCCAACAAAACTTTCTGTAGGCTCCTCTGCAAAGAAGGACAACACAGAGGCAAACATGATAGGAATCAAGGGGTTCATGATGAATATGACCCTCAGAAACAGTATTGGGACATCGCTCACCAGCCATTGTAAGGGTCAGAAGGTCTGCTGCTTGCTAAGAAGTTGCTGTGAGGACAAACTTCCACAGAGATGGAGCCAATTGGATCTCAAGCTCTTTGGGTTGAACTCCCAGCACCTGCAGACAGAAGTGATTCTCTTAGGCTGTTCATGCCACTCCAGCCACTGCTCCTTTCAGGCCAACAGTCCACTCAGAGCTGCTGCCACAGACTCAAGGGATCAGCCAAGCAAAGAGAAGTTGGCTGAAGTTGACTGCCTGCAGGCAGCTTTTCCCACCTTGAGGATGCGCAGGCAGATTTGCCTCTGGGTCTCAACTCTCAGAGCCTCTTCTACCCATTTTGTTGGATTCTTCAGACTTCACTCTAAAACTCCTCAATGACAGAGATGATAACCAGTCTCGTCAGAGCCTCAAGGAGAGCAAATATGTCATTTTAAACTGAAGGTAGTATCTATTAAGAGTTTTGATGTGGGGTGGGCTTTTGGCTTAGTGATTAAGTCACCACTTGGGATGCCCACAACCCACATGGGAATACATGGATTTGATTCTCAGTTCCGACTTGATTCTAGCTTCCTGGTAAGGAATACCACCTAGGTAAGGAATACCACAGCAGGTGGTATTCAGAGCAGGTGATGGTTCAAATATTTGCATGCCAGCCATTCACTTGGGAGACCCAGTTTGAGTTCGTAGCTCCCAGCTTTGCCCTGGCCCAGACCCAGCCATTGTGGGCATTTGGAGAGTGAAACAGCATATGGGAGCTCTCTCTTTCGCTATCAAATCAATAAAAATTCAAAAATTGAAACTTAAAAAATAATTAAAACATTAAAATAGTTCTACAGTTTGTTTTTAAATGTTGTACTATACATCCTATTTTCAGCTAAAATCTACTTCTGATTAAAATGTTGTGTTCATTTTAAATAAGGAAAGTTGTACATAAGAGTAAAATTCAACCACAATTCTGTTACAAAAAAAGTGACTGCACATTTACATTAAAAAGTAGTTAACAATGAGAATCAAGATTGCAGATTAGGATAAGGACACGTTAAAACAGATGGAGAAATGTTAGCCAGTGTGAAACAGAGAGGGCACATTCTAGGAAATTGGAGAGTACAGAACAACAGCAGAGGGGCACCTGGAGACTGACAGACGCAGGAAAGCAGCGGACACAATGATGTGATGTTGTAGTGACCAATACCCCAGTGGCATTATGCAAATGGCTATCTGAATTGCAGAGGCAGTTGGAACCCCACCAACAACAGGGTGGGAAGGGACTTTCACTGGGAACTCAGGAGGTGAACACAGAAAAACAACTGCCTGTCCTGCTGGTCTGCTTGATTTGACCAGGAACAGAGACAGAATGGCAGGTCCCAGACAGGCAGTGCAGGAACAGGGTGGGATTCACAGCCCAGTCTGCCCACTGGAGCTGAATCAGATGAGATTTTGTTTAAGAAGGCAAAGGCTATGGGGCAGGACTGCGCATGCACTGAGCTGAGAGTGAACTCATTTCTGGCTCAGTGAGCTGCAACAATGTGGCATCGTACAGGCTTCACCCAAGATAGGTCCGGATAGCCCCCACACCTAATGGCCAGCAGAGCAAAAACTCTAATAGTGGCACATCAGGTGCCACTTTGTACTTTGTACAATGTAGCAAAGACTTTAAACCTACAGGGACAACAGTGCCCTGTGAATACACTGATTTTGGAGCAAACTAACAGAGCTCTGTGCATTGCACCAGTCCCACAGGAAAATAATACTAACTACAGCTTTATAGGGGTCAAAATAGGTCTGTCTGGCCCTCAGACCTAATGGCCAACAGGTTGTGGCAAGATCACCACCAATAACAACCTAGCTATATAGGGCACACAGTGTTTCCCTAATCCTGGGACCTGCTCCAACTGAAAGTGGGAGAAAGTTTGTACAGACAGCATTGTAGCTTCAGTGCAGTATCACAGGAGGTAGAGACTAGTGAGCTAGGAGCTGGGGCTATGGAGACCATGGTAGAAATCTAACATAAGAACCCAGACATGAAACTCGCTGGAGGGAATAGCACAATGACTGCAAGCCAAGAGCCACGTACCATCCACAATAAGTAAAACCGAACTTCAAACCTGTGGGTGACACACTTTGCAAACCTGCCCCAAGGAGAAGAATCTGCTAACCAGAATGACAATGACCAAAAGCAAAAGAAGAGACAACGGCACAATGAATGTTACTGAAGACTCCCCTGCAAAGGAGCAAAAGGTTTTACCAACTCCAGAGTTCACTGAGAAAGACATTGAGAAAATGGGGACTACAGAATTCAAAATACTTGTTACAAAGCTTCTTATCAACAACAAGAAGCATGTAAAGCAGGAGTTCAAGGAATCTAAGGAATAGGTCACACAGGATATAGCACCAATGAATCAAATGAAAGCTGATAGATCAGAAATGAAGAATACAGTGGAGCAAATTAAAGCTACAGTAGACAGTGCTCAAAATAGAATGAAAAAGGCAGAAGAAAAAAAAATCTCAAAATTAGAAGATATCTCCTGTCACCAGGAGGAAACAAACAAAAAGCTGGAAGCAGAGCTGGGTCAAGCTAAAAAAAAAAGTATTCCAGAATTAAGAGACACTACTAAAAGCCAAATATAAGAGTTATGGGAGTCCCAGACAGTGCAAAAAGAGAACCTGGGTTTAAAAATGTATTTAACAAAATAGTAAAGGAAAATTTCCCTAATTTGGAGAAAGAATTGGGAAACAACATCCAGGAGGGACACAGCACTCCCAACAGGGTTGATCGATAGTGGTCTTCACCAAGACACATGATCATCAAGCTCTCTTGAATTGAACATAAGGAAAAGATCCTTAAATGTACATGTAAAAAAAATCACATGACATAGAAAGGAATGCCAGTTAAACTAACAGGAGACCTCTCACAGGAAACTCTACAGGCAAGAAGAGAATGGAGTGACATATTCCAAATTCTAAAAGCAAAAAATTGTCAGCCCAGGATAACATGCCCAGCAAAGCTTTCCTTTGTCTTTGAAAATGAAATAAAACTCTTCCACAGTAAAAAGTTAAAACAATATGCCTCTTCCAAATCTGCCCTACAAATGATCCTAAAGATGTTCTCTTGACAGAGAAAAGGAATAGTGCCCACCAAAACTGAAGGCAAATGTGAAGAACATCCCAGCAAAATAACAACAGAAGACTAAATCAATGAACAACCCATTGCTAAAATGACAGGACCAAATCACCACCTATTTATACAAACCCTGACTGTAAATGTCTTAAACTCATCAATCAAATGTGATAGATTAGTAGACTGGATTAAAAAACAAAACCCAATTACTTGTTGCCTACAGGAGATACACCTCACCAACTGTGATCAGCAGAAACTGTATCTCATGGATTTTGATAGTTTGTTTTTAGTTTCATCTCTTCAAAACACTTTTTTCTCATTAAATTCTTCAGTGATTCATAGATCATATAGTAACATTATTTTCTTCAAGAAGTTTCTTAATTTTAATTTCTTCAGAGACACATTAGTGATTCAGTAGTATGTTATTTAACCTCATGGCATTGTTAATTTCTTTTTTCTTCCTGTTGTTGATTTTGTTTTGTGGCTTTTCATTTAAGGGGATGTATAGTAACTGTGTAATGGAGACTAGCATATCCAGATGTGACAATAGAATGCAGTATGCATCTCTACTTCCAGATCAAAGATGAACTCCCAATGAAACTGTTTACTCTATCTTAACAATAGGATGCTGGACTCTGCCATTGTCCATGCCCTCAATGATGGACATATGACTGTTTATGAAGAACTATAGTATAGTAATAATATAGGGGAACTCAGTTGAGAAGGGATTGGGAAGGGGGTAAGGAAAATTCCAGAGCCTATGGAACTGTATTATAAAATGATGATAATAATAATAATAAATACCAACATGACAAAAAAAGTGGTCAAGGGTGGGATTTGGTTTATTGGTTACAACCCAAGAAAGACCCATATGCTACATCAAAATGCCTAGGTTTGATTCTTGCCTCCTCTTTTTCCTCTTCTTCTCTTTCTGTTTTTAAAATTTATTTATTTTCTTTCTATTTGAAAGGCAGATTTATAGAGAGGAGACACAAAGGAAAAGAGAATAAGACAAAGATAGAGAGAGATCTTCTCTCTTCTGGCTCACTCCATCTGTGGCTGTAATAGCCAAGGATGAGCTAATCTGAAGCCAGGAGCGTGGAGAGTCTTCTGAGTCTCCCACATGGGTGTCAGGGCTCCAAACACTTGGGTCCTTCACTGCTTTCCCAAATATATCAGCAGGGAACTGAATGGGAAATACAGTAGTTGGGCCCAAACTGGCACTTCTATGGGATGCCAGAGCTGCAAGCAGAGGATTATCGTGCTATGCTGAGGTTCTCTGCCCCTAGCCCCCAACCTCTTATTCTTAACTCCAGATTCCTGTGTGTACAGACACTGGGTGGCTGCAGCAGGGCATCCATTAGTTGTGTCCTGGCCACCCATGTGAGAGACCCGGATTGAATTTACTACATGGAGTTTTCATTTGGCTTGGCCTCAGCTGTTGTGGGTATTTGGAAAGTGGGCTGTCCCTCTCTCTGTGTCTCAGAAGCATTGGTCATTCCAGACTCCCTGAGCTGGCTGGTGATGGTGTTGGCTGTGAACAAGACTTCCATAACACACAGATCCGAATGCCACATTTCATTTTTCTCTTGTATCTGTCTGCCTTAATTTTCTTCAAAAAGAGGCCTCTTAAATGCATTGAAACTCACTTACCAAACACAATGTAATAGAAACTGACAGAGTGCCCCTCCCTCTACGTGACCACCTGCGATTCTCCCTCTGAATAGAGATGTTTGATTCGTTACCAGGAGACCCAGAAAGAACCCCAGGAAAACCAGGGTTAAGTTGCCCCAATACAATTACCGATGCATATAATTAGATCATGTACGGAAGAGACATTCACTGTTTGAGCAATGCCTGTTTAAGTTGTTTTATCTCTTGAAAGTCACTAATCCAAAATGATTTTCTCAGGTAAATGAGATTTAGTGGTGTTGGTGGGTGGAGCTGACACGGCAGCTGCAGGTTTAATTAAACGTTTGCCTAACCATATAAAGAGACAGTGATATATCTTCATAGCATCTGGCGGCTTTGCCATCCTCCAGTCATTCTTTAATTAGCATGCTGGTGGATTTAATCGAAAATGGCTTTAACTCCGGAGCAGATGGCTCTTCGGAGTGACAAGGGGAATGACGATTTCTGTCATGTAGACAACCTCAGCATGCACTGTCCTGATGGGATCTGGGGTGGGTTAAAGATCTTCACCAAGCAACCAGTTCTGAATTGCCAACCAAAATAATCCAACTCAAGAGCCTCTGGAGCGTGTTTTTGCTTTTCTCTTTGTGTTTCTGTCTCATAGTTTATAGCTTTGCAGTTATGTTAAAAGAGAAGCGTTTTATGCACTTATGTAATATGTCTGAGGTAGACAAAATTGCACCTATTGCATTCAGCAGAGCCTGAAATGATATTCATCACCACAATTTTAATGTTTAAGGGAGGGCTTTTTGCCTAGAGGTTAAAACAGCTACTCCTCACATCAGGACCCAACTCCTGAATCCAGCTTCCTGCTAATGCATAGACTGTGGGAGACAGAAGTGATGGCTCACCGGTGTGGGAGACCTAGGTTGTGTCCCCCGTCAGCTTTAGCCTCAGCCCAGGCCAAGTTGTGGGCATTGGGTAAGTGAACCAATGGATCCGAGATTTCTCTGCCTGTCCATCATTCTGTCTGTCAAATCAATAAATAAGCATCCACCAGCTAACTAAACATTTGAAAAATTTAGAAAACTGGGATCCCACCTCTTCTTACATTAGCTTAGTTTTCAGCAACTGACTTAAGAAAGAAAACAAAGAAAAACAATATGCTTTTCATAGTTGTTTTGGGAATGAAAGAAAAGGGGACCATCCTGAGCTCTGGGACAGATGGGAATGCTCAAAGTGTTGGTGAACTAGTTGTCAAGGACTGGTTTTAGTACCTTCTTTCACATGTTTGATCTACTTGCTGGTATCTGGTCACACTGTACATGCATACTTTGTACTCATATTGGACCTAGGACATTTTAAAATAGGATATTTGTGCATGCTACAAGTTGCAGCCTGAGTCTAAACTAGAAAATTTATCTGTTTGAACCAAGAATCTTTTTTCCACACACCTGTTTTTCAGATCTTCAAATATGAATGGCAGAAAGTCCCAATCAGCTATGTGCTGCTATGCATGGATTGCTGTGACACTAGGAACTTGATTTATCTCATTGAATTCTTACAATATCACATTTAAGGAAGTTTGCTTAAACCTTTTTTTGTTTTGTTTTGTTGTTTTGTTTTTTTGGTTAAACAACTGAAGAGATAGCTCAGAGATTATCTGACAAGCAGGGCCCAGTTTTGAATGAATATCTATTAGATATCAGCATTATTCTCTCTTCTCAGTGCTAGAGTTTTTTTTTTTAATTTTTACTTATTTACATGAGTAGGGGAATGAATAGAACAGAGAGAGAGAAAGAGAATGAACAATCCCATCAACCTGTTCACTTCCCAAATACTCACCAAAGCTGGGTTAGGGCTGTTGCATCTGGAAACTTGGGAAGCACACATGGAGAGCAGAGCCGGAACTTGAACCCAAGTCTTCTATTATATGAGATGCAGACATCTGAGAATCTAACACTGTTTGTAGACCCAAAGTGCATTCGTTGTTTGTTCACAAAACAACCATTTAACATATTCAACAATGTGTCAGATGCTAGAGACCCAAAGATCTGCAGACACTTACCTTCACTCCCTAAGAAATTCTTGCTCTAGATGAGTAGAGACGTGGGTTATAATTAAAATATACTAAAGTAAGAACTACAATAAAGGTATGTCCAATTATTCCAAAAGCCTCGAAGATGGACCAGATAATTTTGTCACATATCACGCTCATACTGGCATTGAATTTGGTCTGAAAGTAGAAGCAGGAGTTCTCCAGGAAAACTGAGCAGGAGTTTATGGAAAAAGGCTCAAATGTCCAGAGAAACTTAGAGTAGGTTGGGGTTGTAAGATAATAGTGTATGGGCATGGTAGCAGTGCTTTTTTTGCAATAGGGACTGTGAGCTCAAATGTGTACTAGTGTAGACATGAAAAGGACATGATGGACATTTACAGGATTTAGTGATAGGGAATAATGGTGGTGATGGAGAGGGTCTTGGTATGTAATTTTTGTGTTTTTTAATGAAAAAGAATCAAACATTAATGATGGTCTAATAGAGACTATCATCCAGATGTGAAGATGCCACACAGTATGTATCTCTACTTCCAAATTCAATGACATGGACTCCCAATGAAACTGTTGGATATAGCTTGACAATAGGATGATGGACTGTCTGCCATTGTCTGTGTCAGCAATGTCAGGACACACTTAAAGAATAAAATGATGGACTTATGACTGCTTATGAAGGACTATACTATTGTAATAATATGGGGAAAATCAACCGTGGGGAGCAAATTTGGGGAGGGAGTAGGAAAATCCTAGACCCTATGGAAATGTACCTTAAAATTCAAAGTAAAGGGCCTGGCGCGGCTGCACAGTGGTTAAGGTCCTCGCCTTGCACGCCTGGGATCCCATATGGGTGCGGGTTCTATCCCGACAGCCCCGCTTCCCTTCCAGCTCCCTGCTTGTGGCCTGGGAAAGCAGTCAAGGACGGTCCAAAGCTTTGGGACCATGCACCCGCGTGGGAGACCCAGAAGAGGCTCCTGGCTTCGGATCGGCATAGTATCGGCCGTTGCGGCCACTTGGGGAGTGAATCATCGGACGGAAGATCTTCCTCTCTGTCTCTCCTCTCTGTATATCCGCCTTTCCAATAAAAAAAAATAATAAAAATAAATCTTTAAAAAAAATTCAAAGTAAAAATGATTAAAGATTCAAACATTCAAATTTTTCAAAAATCTTAGTTTTATTGATCCCAAGGTCCTTTTCTAAGAGTTTGTGATCAAATTAGACCATCATTATACCAAACAATAATGACTTTCTTCATGCACATTTTTATAGCATATTTGAGAGAAAGTCTTGGAAGAAAACTAAACTAGTACTGCTTCAAATACAACAGGCAGAATATATTTCCCAAGTTTTCCCCCCCAAGTTTTTAAAATAAATGCAACTTACTCAAATGTACAGGAAATAGGATTTGTTGAGTGTTGAGGAACTGCTAGCTCACGACTTGCTGATCCTTTTAACCTCCATTTGTAAGAAACATTTCCTACTGGCAGGTTTGGAAGTATCTTTTAGGGATGAGCAATCCACCCTGCAAATTAAAGTTCCCACTGCACTTCAGTTTTGTGTGAATTTTAGCACCTTGGAGGGAAATGCATTCACTTTGCACCTTTTGAACAGCTATTCACACTTGCTAGTGTTAATAAAGTCAAGTCTTTTCCCACAAAGGAGGGAAAAGGGACAAATTTGCCATCATTCAATCATCACAAAGCAAACAGCAGAGTATCTGGGAGATGGGAAGTAAGCAAGAAGGAAAGGAAGAAAGAAAAGTCCATTTCACCTCATGGAACGGTGCCATGTCAAGAATCCAAGTGCCCGAACAAGGCTCTCTTAAGAGTTTTCAGACCTCTGTTGAAAAATCTCAATCAGAGCACATTGTTGTCAATAAAAATTTTCAGTGTAAATGATAACTTAATCTTAGTTATTAATCCACACATATATATTACAAGTATATACATATATATGTATATATATACTTGCTTAGACACATAGTATGCATATGTGTGTTTTGCACATAGCAAGGTAGGGGTAAATAAAAAAGTAAAAACATGGTTACCATAGAAGCGATGATTCTATCTTTCCAGGATCCAAATCCAAATGTTTTTCTTTGCTTGATTGCACACAGAGCCACTTATTTTGCAGCTGCACATCAGTGGCAACTACTGCATTCTCTTAAGATTTAGATGTCAACAATTGTTCATCTTTCCTTGGGATGATCCTTGTCATGAACCAGGTTTCATGAAAATGTACTAGTTTTCAGAAGTCATTAAATAAGATCACAAGAAACTTGGGCTCTCTTGCCATCCTAGTCTCATCTAAAATGTGGCTTGTCTTTTTCCCTCTAAGCTGTATGGTAAATGCTACAATGGAACTAAAATAAATTCTAGGAGCCTTTTAACATTTTCCCCATAAAAGGGCACAGAAAATAAAATTATCAATTAATTTCCAAACTTGATAATTAGAGAATCAAATTTCTTGCCTTGGATCATTTATAAGTTACTTAGAGCTTTTTAAGGCCAGTTACTCAAGGATAAGCTGAAGAGGCGGTCTTGTCTTACTGACTGTTTTAAGGATTTGAAGGAGGACATGAGGAGTTAGAAGGTCCTTGTGTTAATGCACTTGGGTAACACCTGATTCCAAGGGAATGAACTAAGACAATGGCAGCAACAAGGAAAGTGGGAAGATAATAGATAATAGAGATGTAGCTTAAGCACCTTAGAGTGTGGTTGTGCTCCCCCCACAATCTTTCTTCATAGATAATGACTATCTTTTCCTAGAGAAGTCACACAATAACAATGATTCAAAAAAGAGGGGAGAAAGAGGAAAAAAGAAGAATTAAAGAAAGAAGGAAAGAAAAATGATACATCCTCTAATTGGTTCTTTATATTATTTTTTAAATATTCACTTTTATTGGAAAGGTAGATTTACAGAGAGGAGAGACAACAAGAAGATCTTCCGTCTGCTGGTTCACTCTCCAAGTGGCCCCAAAGGCCAGAGCTGAGCTGATCTAAAGCCAGCAGCCAGGAGCCTCTTCTGGGTCTCTGCTATCGATGCAGGGTCCCAAGGCTTTGGGCTGTCCTCGACTGCTTTCCCAGACCACAAGCAGGGAGCTGGATGGGAAGTGGAATAGCCAGGACAAGAACGAATTCCAGTGTTTCCAAGGTAAGAATTTAACCATTGAGATGTGCATGCATGGCAAGGATTTAGCCATTGAGGAATCATGCCAGGCCCAGCTCTTTAGAGTCTAATGAGAGGAAAGGGAAACTGTAGAACTGTCCTCTCATACTTGAGTGAAATATAAAATGAGACTTTTTTAGAATGAGGTGGGGAGATGAGTGAAGTATAGATTTAGCAGGATCGAGTTGGACCTCACTAATTCCGGCAACAGGGAAAACGAGCTCCTTATGATGCTCTGACTTCCCCTGCATGGCTGTTTTGCTTGATTTGGAAAATTAACAACATCTCATTTCTTATTAATGGAAAACATTGATCCTCAGGGTGCAGGGCAGTGTTGATATTATTAGGGACAGAACTGCGGCCTTTCTGTCATGGCTTGTCATGGGTAGAGTTATGGACACTTCCCCCCAAAGGAATGTGTGGTAACTCACAGAGGCCCATGAACACAAAATACACCCTTTGCTTGAAAGATTCATGTTGCAACATAATTCAAAACAGTCAGAAAAAAAGCAGTAAGATGTGGGCAGGAGGGGCATTAACTGTTTACTGTGTGCTCAAAATGCTCAAGGTATCTTGTTCTGTTGGATTTTATTATTTTGCTCTTGTTTCTATTTTTCTATGATTTTATTGCATGTTTGCTTTACTGACTTGACTTGAGGTGGAGGACCCTTCATGGAGCCCTTTCTGTTGTGTTCTCTCTCTAAAAGATTATGCATTCTTGCCTTGCTTGGGACACAGTGATAGGCTAATCTATTTGGACCAATAAAATGTAAGGAAGGTTGTATGTTGTTTTGAACAGAAGTGTTAAGAGCTAGCCTGTACTTTACTCTCCTCTCTCTCTCTTCTTCATTGCGAGATAAGTAAACCCAGAAGAGGCAATTTTTTGGTCAGCATCTCTGAGTGAGAGTACAGAATGTAGCCTTAGTTGCTTCACAACAGTGCACGTGTGGAGAACGTGGGGGTCCTTCATTGCTGCAGTGTACCTTAGCCCGTGCTAAGCTTGTGAATAGCTTGCTCTGTTCGTTATGCTACAAAATCTCAGTTAACACTGTAAAAGCATTCACAACTTACCCTTGGTAGATTTACCACATTTCTGTTGGTCTTGGCTGGGTTTGCCTGGGCTTGACTTCAAGCATAGTGTGCATTCAAGTTTCTTGTGCCTGCTACTTTTCTGGCACTTTCCTGGACATATTCTTCATGGAACAAAAAAGAAAGAGCACACAAGGAACAGCCCAACCCTACAGGAGTGTTTCTTTAAAAGGGAATTTTATGGGCCCGGTGTGATAGTCTAGGAGCTAAAGTTCTTGCCTTGCAAGTGCCAGGATCCCATGTGGGCACCAGTTTGAGTCTCAGCAGCTTCTCTTCTCATCCAGCTCCTTGCTTGTGGCTTGGGAAAGCAATTGAAGATGACCCAATGCCTCGGAACCCTGCATGTGTGTGAAAGACCCAAAAGAAGGCCCTGCCTTTGGATCAGCTTAGCCCTGGCTGTGCAGCCAATTTGGGAGTGAACCATTAGACAGAATTCTGACTTTCCAACAACAAAATAAATACAATTTTTAAAGGGGAATTTTATTTTATTTGTTAAAAATGCAGAGTAGCAGAGAGAAATGGAGAGACAGAAGGCAAAAGAAACCTTCCATTCACTGTTTCACTCCATTAACAGCCACAGTTGCTGTGCCCGAGTCAAACAGAAGCCGGAAACTCCATCCTCATCTTCCACAAACTTGTTAGGGGCTGTAGCACTTGGGGCATTTTTCACTTCTATTGCAGGTACATTAGGATTCAAAAGTGGAACAGTGAGACTCAAAACCGTATTCTGAAATGGGAATCAGGTAGTGGCTTAACCACTGTACCACAGCACCAGCCCCTTCAGGTGTGTTCTAGAACCTCTGCTGTCACCATGTTAGGAGTATTCCACTGATCAAAGCAAATTTCATGACTAAATCATCATGTGTGAGGCAAAGAAATATGTTCTATCTCTTGATGGATCAACTGCAAAGTCTTAAGACCAAAGTGGTGGTGGTAAAGGAAGAAGGAATGGAGAACATTCATGCAACCTGCTACCAGCTTTGAGAGGGGATAATCAGCTATCAGTAAGTCCAAATAGGACTCTTGGAATTCTGTGTGAACCTGGCAGGAGCCACACCACAACTTCTCTCCCAGTTGTGACATTCACACCCATAATGGGTCCACGTATGAGATCCAATGTTTATATATAATGCAAACTCATTGTTGATCCTTACTAAAGTCCCAAAAATGATCTTGCAATTAAAGACCCTTAAAACTTAAGTCTCATTAGCCACACATTGAAAGGCCCCCAGCCACAGGCTCACCACAATTGCCTTTCTAGGGATCTCTAGCGGTAACCTCATTTTTATGTTCACTGACCAGCATCAGTCTTCATGAATCTTAGGATTTCCAGATTACCTCACAACACTCTACACGTCTACCCATGTGGTTCAGCTGTGACCATCTCTAACAGGCCTGTTTGATGCCATTCTTCCCAATGGGTACTGGAATCACTGGTTAATATGGCATTAAAGATGCCTGCATCAGAGTGATTGGATGTGAGTCCTATTTTCACTTCTGATCCAGCTTTCTGATTCGGAGTACTGTGTGATAAAGATGATGGACTGGGTGCTTGAATCCTGGCCACCCATGTGAGAGATACAGATTGAGTTCCTGGCTCCAGGTTTCAGTATTATTTAGCCAACGTTGTACTGGGCACTTGAGGACTAGAACAGCAGATGGAAGCTCTCTCTCTCTCTCTCTCTCTCTCTCTCTCTCTCTCTCTCCTCCTTCCCTGCCTCCCCACCACTCCCCTACCTCTTAAGCCTCATTGGAAAACCTTCTCATACACGGCAAGGATTGGGTGCTCCTATTTGGACATCACCACTTGTGTCCTCAGTAGGCTTCTGGTATGATTGCTGGGCTTGCTGGATTTTCATACACGACTGATGAGAGAGGCTATAATACTCTCGATCATCATCCAAGCTGTATGTTTTTCCATTATTATTGATATTACTGCTTGTCAGTGCAAGTTATCTGATAGGGTTCATTGATAGGGTTCCATTCCTGGAAGTCTGGAATCTCCAAAGAGACATCTGCATCCTGTTATGAGAAAAAGCTCCTGCTTTCTGAAATACCAGGAGGCAGACGGGAGATAGGAGAATCTTGGAGTTTTTAGACTTACAGGAAAGACGGCTATCTTGGAAGCATGCTGGTTCATTACTGTCTACGTTGAAGTGATATGATCAGGACCCCAAGCCCATGCACTGTAAATTCCTATTGCATGGTTTCTGTTTTGTGTCACTGCTAGCCCCCAATCATGCACTTGCTCTCTGTCAAGTAGCTTTTGATTTTCTGATAGATACTTAGTATAAAAACCCCACATTTATTTTATTCTAGGTGCTTCTTGCTTATGGCAAGAGGTTGTCCCTGGCCTAGAAATTAAAATCATTTCACTCACCTTGAAGTCTCACTCAGATTCATTGAACCCCAACAGTAGTCACCGACTGGTTTGCATGAGCCAGGGATGCTAGGACACAGCATCAAAGGCAAAGGCCAAGAGAGGTGAGGGGCTATGCCAAGCTGGGTCACAGCAACCACTGGCAGGCACACAATCTATGGCTGGGAACAGGCCTGGCTGGGGAGTTAAGAAGACACCCTGGCTTGGGTTCTCACTGGTGAGTGCAGAGACCAGAGTCAGGGCTGCGTTCTGGCCTGGATATGGCTGTAGTATCCCTTGGCACAAGTGTGGACTGGGGCTAGGCACACCAAGCCAGGCTAGACTCCAGCACCCTCTGGTGCTCTGGAGGACCAGGGTAGATGTAGGACAAACTAGGCTAGGTCTCTGCCACTACTGAGCCATGTGTGAGCTGTGAATGGGTATGGATGAGCCTTGGCTAGACTGAAACATCCAACAGTAAGAATCGGAATGTGTTGAAGGTCAGTCAGGAAAGACCACTTTCCTGCTTGGACAGGAGGTAGACCAAGTAGGGCTGGCCCATGGACCCACCGGTATGCGCAAGATCTGGTATAAGGAGAGGTTCTGATGGAGGAGCCTGGGAAACTCCTTTGTCGGAACAGTCTCTGCATGTGAGCACAAGAACCAGGACAGGGAGAAGCCCAGACCAGGCCAGGGAAAGGTTCCCTCTGGCATACATTTGGCATAGGTCAGGGGCAGATCAGGCTGAACCAGTTCACATTACCTGCTGGCAAATCCGAGCACCAGAACAGAATGTGGGTAGGGCCAGGTTCGGTCACAACACATACCAGTACATATTACAGCTGCAATGGGTGGCTAGCTGGGCTGGGCTGGGCTAGGCTGTAACCCTCACCAGTGTCAGCTGGAAATGGGGGCAAGCTGGGTGAAGCTACATCACCCATTGGCAAATGTCAAGGCTAGGTAGGCCATGCCAGACTGGGCCTCAACACCCAACCAGTACATATGAGAAACAGCAGGGGAGGGGACAAAGCTGGTCAGGGAAACGTGAAGGCCTCCGCTGCCTGACCACCACTCCCACTGGATAGCGCGGGTTGGGATAAGGGCAGACCAGACCAGGCAGGGCTACAGTACCTGTGAGCCTCATGTAAGCTAGATCAGGGAAAAGCCAAGCTGGGCTGACTGTTCCTACTGAGGCAAGCATAAATCAGAGTGGGAGAGGGTTGGTTGGGCTTTGCTGGCAGAGACTGGCACTGGGGGCTAATTCTGTCAAGTTAAACTGTGGAACCACATGGAGAGTGCATGATCCAGAAGTGGGAGTGGCTCACTAGGGAACTAGTGAGCTACTCCCTCTTGGGTTACCACACCCACTGGAGAGCATGAAAACCAGGATTGGGGCAGGGGTGGCTAGACAGAACAGAACCCAGTGTGTGGGCTGGATAGTAGGGCTGGTTGGGTTGAACTAGACTTCAATGCCCACTGACATATACAAGAGCTAAATGGGATGTGGGACAGACTTGACAAGTCTGCTGTACATACGGGCAGGCATGGGAATCAGGGTAGGGAGCAGGCCTAGTGGGGATTATTGGGAGTCACCTGGACTAGGCTACAGCTCCCACTGGTTTGCATGAGGGCCGAGTGTGAGGTGGGCAGGATCAGACTGGATTGGAACACCCAGTGGTTTGTGTGGAAGACAAATCTGAAAACAGAACTGACCCAGCAATTGCAACCACCAGCATAGTTTAAGCTGATTGGGGTGACGGACTGTGCCAGACCCTGTACTGGTATTCACGACAAGAATCAGATCTGGGATCACCACAGATGAAGTTTCTTTGGGAATCTGTCCAACTGAACTGCTGATCTCAGAACCCTAATCATGAAGAGAATTGCAGATTCCACGGTCTGACCACAGAGTGCCTGTGTCAGAGCTGAGCCTCCTCAGAGGCTCAGTCGGAACAGTAGACAGTATATCCAAGTGCACATAGAGGAAATGGCAGTCCATCAGAGCCTGCAGAGGACACCTTGTACCACAGCAGAGGACGGAGGACAGAACAATTGGATCATCTGCCCCAGCCATGTGTTGGCAATGAAAATCTGGGCAAACGGACACCCTAAGGTGGACTATGTCCGCCAGTGGATTCTGGAGAGATTTCATCATGTTTGGAATGGCAAAATTGGCATCAATTCAGAACTGTTGAACTATCAAAACCACTTGAGCAGTGCCCTTGGAGCATGCGCAATGTCGGGCACCCTGGAATGATTGGGAGACTGGGTGTAGAAACAATGTTCTTACCCACTTTCCTATAACCCTTGGTCCATTGTGCCCTAATGAACGATGTAAAGATTATCAAAATAAAAGAAAGGAACTTAAAAAAACTTGAAAAGCATACTTAACTGCCCCTGTGATATAGGTTAGTATTGATTTGACAAAATCATCAGCCTGTTTGTGTGCCAAGAATTTTTAAACAGCCACACAATTTTAGAGCAACTAACAGACACCTGGGATATCAAGCTCAGTTTATCAGGCTTTGTTCCTCCAAATGGAATGCTATTTTTTAAATACACTATGCTAGTAAATCAGAACATGGCTCCCACCGTGAATGCAGAGGAGGGATAACTTCAGAATCAAAGAGCAGGGCTATACCGGCAAGTGAAATCTGTCCAGCCATGATCATGTTGATGCACAACGCCCTGATTTGTACTCTAGAGTTTGTTTGTTTACTTGAATCATTTTAAAAATTGTTTCTGAAATTGATTGACTCCCCTTTGAATAACAATGTCATGTAATAAAGCATTATCTTTTTTAGAATGTATCTGAACAAATGCCTGAAAAAAAGCACAATGAAACAACTGAACAATGGAGAGAGAAAAAAAGAAGGAATAGCCAGAGATATGGGAAGGAAATGTGAAGCAAGTGGGTTATTCTGATTCCTTGGAAGAGAGGTGTACAAAATAAAATCTACCTTATTTTAAGCAGGAAGTTAAATTAACACCATCTGTTTTTTCATACATTTCATCTTATTTAAAATATATTTAAAATTAGATGATTTGGATTCTAACCTTGTAGCTGCAATTTTGTGAATTGCTGACTTCATTAAGACATCAATTTTCTATGGTTCGATGTATTGTCTTCCTGTTGCCCACAGGAGGAAGGTTGTAAAACTCATTAGAAGCAGATAGTGTTATTTTAAAGAAGTTCAACCCACCCATTGTAAAACTAAAGGTGGAATCAATGGGGGGAGGAATTTGGGGAGAGGGACAGGAAATTTCAGAGCCTATGGAACTATATCATAAAACAAAAATAAAAAATTTTTAAAAGATTAAATTTAACCAATACAAAATCCTTTCTTCTTTATACTCCTTTTAAAGATATAAAATATTCAGGAGATTGCTTACTTTTTCTTAGAGTTCTGCTCTGATTAATCTATAGAGTTCTTGAGTGTGCCTCTCTAAATAGCCTTTTTCTTTTTTTTTTTTTTACTGAAGATTTATTTATTTTTATTGGAAAGGTAGATTAAATTCAGAGAGAAAGGAGAACAGAGAGAAAGATCTTCTGTCTGTTGGTTCACTCCTCAAATGGCCACAACAGCTGGAGCTGAGACAATCTGAAGCCAGGATCTCCTACGTGGGTGCAAGGTCCCAAGGACTTGAGCTATACTTTATTTTTTTCCCAGGCCATGAGCTAGATGAGAAGTGTAGCACCCGGGACATGAATCAGTGCCCACTTGCAAGCCATTGAGCCATCACACCACACCCATTAACAGCCTGTTTTTAGTTGCTCCAGGTATTACATTATATGGATATAGCATACCACCAGCTAAATGATTATCAGTGTTCTGTTTACCTTCCTCACTGATAATATTGTCTCAAGTATTCTCTTCACATGCATTTATCATTGAATCATGCATTATCATGATATTTGCTGTTGCCATCAAACATATTTCAAAATCTTGAAAAGAGGATAAAGGTCCATTTTCTTTACATGCACATTTACTTTTTCATGTTCCTTTTCTACCCCTGATGTTCCAAATCTTTTCTAAACAATTTGCTTTCTGTTCAAGGTATTTCCTTAGCCATTCTTTTATGACAACAACAATAATACCAATGTATAAATGGCGTGAAATTCTTTTTATGCCATTTTTTGTCACATGCAGGCAATTTTCAGCGATCATTTCTTTCAGTATTTTTTCAGCCCTAACTTCTTTTTTCCCTCAATATCTGCAATGATGTATAATGTTTTTGTTATAACGCCATAGGTTCCTGAGGTCCTATTCTCTCTTACTCAGATGATTTTCGGATGATTTCTACTACTCCATCTTTCATTTTTTTTATGCTGTTCCTTTCATTCTACTCTTGATTCGATTCATCAAGGTTTTTTTTTTTAAGATTTATGTATTTTTATTAGAAAGCAGATTTACAGAAAGAAGGAGACACAGAGAAAGAGATCTCTTCCATGCACTGGTTACCCTTCTAACAGCCAAGACAGTTGGAACTGAGCAGATCCAATGTCAGGAGCCAGGAGCTTCTGGGTCTCCTACATGTGTGCATGGGCCCATGGCCTTGGGCCTTCACTGCTTTCTCAGGTCATAAGCAGGGAGCTGGATCAGAAGTGGAGCAGTCAGGACAATAACTAGTGTCCAAAGGGAATGCTGGCTCCACAGATTAAGACTTTGCTCATTACTCCAGGGTGCTGGCTTCGGTCATAGTAATTCTAACTGTGGATCTTAGAAATCAAACTCTTCCTGAACCCTGGGCATCTCCCTGGCAGTGTGGCAGGATTTGTCTGCACTCTGCTGATAAGCATATCATGTGCCTCTTTGCATTCCTTGTCTGTTCCTCACTTTCTCTCCTGCACTTATGGGACACTACTTGATGAAAGGCAGATGTGAGGCACCAGTTTATTCAGGAACTGGTCCAGGAGAGGATCCTGGCAAAAGGGAAAAGAAAAGTGCAGTTGAGCTTCTGAGGACATTCTCTCAAGGATGGGTCTCCCCAGTAAAAACAACTAAGCCATCTTTATTTCAGTTTTTCACAGGCACATCAAACCCAATCTGCTCAAAAACTAAAAACTAAGTTCTATTTCCTCACCCAGTCTGTTTCTCCCTTATTCCCATTTTTCATAAGTGATATAATTTTGAATTTCTTTTGTGTGTGTGTGTGTGTGTGCATGTGTGCGTGTGTGTGTGTGTGTGTGTGTGTGTGTGTGTGTGTGTGTGTGTGCGTGTGTGTGGTCTTGTCCTGCTTAGGTCTCCTAGAAGTGAGGCTGTGGAGCCTGGACACTGAGAGCAGGATGGAAGGAAGAGCACCTAGCCTGAGGGCTCCTGCTGGGGCCTCCCTGGCTGTGACCCCTTCCTGAAGGCTGCTGCACCCTGAATGCTGTGTGTGACAGATGCCCCCAGGTCCTTGGGTTTGTCAGCAAGAGGTCATTACAAATCAGCATCGGGCAGTCTTGGTCCTACCAAGCAGTCTTCTCATAAGTTATAGTCATGACAAACTGTCATCAAAGTATTAATTACAGCTTTGGGGGCACAGCAAGGACCATTACGTGTCTGGTGGTTGGTTTAGCATCTGTTTTCTTGTGCTCACTTCTTTTGGCCATGAACTAGCAACACATGCCACGTCTTTCCAGTGTTCAGGGTGAGGCGATGGGGACTGCATTAAATACTGCTTTCGTTGTGAACAATTGATCTCATGAAACAAACATTGTTACACGTTATTTTCTGAAGGATTCCGGGAACGGAACAGCAGGACTAGAAGTTGAGTGGCAAGTCGTGGTGGAAGCTGGAGCGCTCTGTGGCCACCTGGGAGCTGCCTCGCCCCCTGGGAGACCACAAGAGGAGCTGCTTTTGTCTGCCTGGGTACCTAGGTCTGCAAGCCAGCCAAGACACAGCTCGCCTACGTCCAGGGCTACCTGGGAACCGCCCGAGGCCTGGACACACCCCATCGTGCCAGCGTCCGCCAAGAAACAAACCTGGCCTGGGCGGAACTCACATATGCTTTAGTGGATGTCCTCAAATGAGAAAAACTGACATGCTTCATTGTATTTTCTCACAGACTAATCACTAAGATTGTACAGTCCTACACACAAGGAGATGCCAAGTGGAGTCATGCCAGGCGTGGGATCACAGAAAGCCAGACCTGGGGCTGAGTGGCACCGTGGCTCTAGCTGCAGCTTCGAGGAATGATGCTCCGGTTCTGGAGGAGGGCAGGGGCGCTCCGCGGTTGCCGGGCGGACAGAAGAGGGTACCGGCTGGAGGGGCATCTTTAAATTGGAGGGTTTATCTTCCACTGCTCAGGCCTCTGTCGTCATAAATCGCAATTTCAATAGCCCGAAATCCTTTCTCAATGGAGTCTGTCAGCAGGAACCCTGGGGGAGTGTAGATCTTATTCTGCTCTTGTACTTCCAGACTTTGTGGAGATCCTTCTCATAGTGAGTCTGCATGTATAAGAAGATGATGTAGGCTAGTGTAGATGGTGAAGAAGTAGGAGACAGGCCAGGCAGCCTTCACGGTAAGACTGGCCCCCAAGCTTTTGGGCCTCTGCATAGAGATTGTTCAGAGACCGAACTATTGCCCATCAGTCCGGTCTCTAACTCCACCGGGAACTTGGTCAGTGTGTGCCATTGCCATGGTCTCCTTGAATGCACACCTTCCCCACAATGGTACCTGCTGCAGCCCAACAGCTAGAACTGGGACCCACCCAGCCTCCTGCTCTGCCCTCCAGCTTCTGGCGCCATGTCTTTGATTTTTAAACCAAGAATCTAAATTATATCTTTGATACTTTCCGTCTTCTTTTCTCCCTCAGATAATAATTCACAAATTTTTTTCCCTGTAAATATTTCAAACACTTTTTTTTCTCTAATCCTACACTTAAGGCCTTAATCAAGGTTGTTATTACACAAGGAGACCATGGCAGTGGCACACACTGCCTGTGCCAGACCAAGTTCCCGGCGGAGTTAGAGACTGGACTGATGGGCAGTAGTTCTTACTACACAGCTATTTAATTATGGTGGCAGCCGCTTAACTTACTTACCTGTCTCTATTTTATCTTGTATCATTTTTCTAAATTTTCTACCACTATCAAGTTTCTTATTACAAAACATGAGCCTAACCCAACTCCTCACTCCTCTTCTGTCTTAATCACCTAAGATAATTTGTGAAACAAATTGTATTAATATTTAGTAGCTTCAGACAGTAATAAGCATTTATTAATGTCATTTCTGTGGTCAATGATTTAGGCATCTTATCTGGAGCTCTCTGGTTCAAGGTCTTCACTGAGATTGAAATCCAGAAGTCATTGAAATATTAGTCATATGAGGGTTTGACTCAGGCTGAGTGACCATGCGAGGGAAATGGCCACCCAGGGTATACAGCACTGGGTTTTTACCCATCTCAGGTGTAGCGGGTGGAGAAGGTATCCACTTGGTGTTTGCACATACTTGTGACATCATGGTGCGTATTGACCTTCTGTGCATTCTAAGCATTCAGGGATGGGCGTGTCCGCTTGACTTCAGGAGAGTGCTGGAGTCACCCCTCCCAGGCCCAATAACCTCTCTCTTAGGCATCGCTCATGAATGACCAGGGGTGATAGATAAGTTAATCCAATGTGTTGGGAAATCGGAAAATAGTTTTAAAGTTTTCAATTGATGTGTCTAATGTATTGAAGCTGAATTCAGTTTTCTTCGTAGTTCTAAAGTATCATTCAGAATGCCTGCTGATAAAACAGCCAGTATATTGGCTGGCTAGTATCCCAAATGCACCTTAACTTCTTATTGATCTAAAAACCAAAAATGTCATTTTTTTTAAAAGTCAGATATATGGAGAGAGGAGAGACAGAGAGGAAGATGCCCCGTCCGATGATCCACTCCCCAAGCGACCGAAATGGCCAGAGCCGCACCAATCTGAAGCCAGGGGCCAGGAGTCCCTCTGGGCCTCCCACAAGATTGCAGGGTCCCAAGGCCCTGGGTCATCCTCGACTGTCTTCCCAGGCCACAAGCAGGGAGCTGGATGGGAAGCAGGGCTGCCAGGACCAGAACCAGTACCCATATGGGATCCCGGCATGCTCAAAGCGAGGACCCCAGCTGCTAGGCCACCGTGCTGTGCCCCAAATATCATTTTTTAAACATGAAAAATAAAACTTCCTCCAAGATGATTGAAGTTGCTTTGTGTATAAACAATACCCTCTTCAATTAGTATTAAAATGTAGGTAGGAGAGAGTAAAGACTTCCCCAACTTAGGCATTTTTTTTAATTAATCTATTTCTACCAATATCCCACCTACAATGTGAATAATGTATGCACCAATTTTGGTAAAAAGTAGGTTTTCAGAGAAATCTGATGTTGTTGTTGTGGTGGTGGTGGTGGTGTTTTTATTCCAGTCCATTTTTTTTTTCAAAAAAAAAAAAATACTGGGTTTGTAGGGCGCAGTACAGTAACCTAGTGGCTACAGTTCTCGCCTTGCATGTGCCAAGATCCCATATGGACATAGGTTCACGTCCTGACTGCTCCTCTTCCCATTCAGCTCCCTGCTTGTGGCCTGGGAAAGCAATGGAGGAGGTGCAAAGCCTTGGGACCCTGCACTCGGGTGGGAAACCCAGAAGAAACTCCTGGCTTCACATCGGGTCGGCTCCAACCGTTGTAGCCACTTGGAAGTAAACCAGTGGGCAGAAAATCTTTTTCTCTGTCTCTGTTTCTCTCTGTAAATCTGCCTTTCCAAGTAAAAAATAAATAAAACTAAATCTAAGGGAAAACAAACTGGTTTTGTCCTTTAAATCAGGAATGCATTGGAGAACACTCAGATTCACTTTCTCTTGAGAACCTGCCTCTGGGGAAACTCTGAGAGGGATCAGACTTGGAGTCCTCTCCGCAGCTCCAAAGGAGGTCTGCTGTGTGAGCCAGAAGGAGGCATATCAAAGCACCTTTGATCACTTCATTAGCTATTTCACTCTTTCAAAAGCTAGGACAGGAGGTTGTAAATAGACGGTGTTACTTTCTATGTGTGTTTCTTCCTATCTGCCCGCAGGGAAAGCTGCTAGCAGCTGGCAGCCAGGGGGAGGACGCCTGGCTTCTCCCCATTCAAATGCAATGTCTCCGTTTCTCCGGGGGATATAAGGAACAGGGTGTTTAGGTCGAACTAAGTCTGTCTGACCTCCTCAACTGGGACCTCATTGGAGAAGCGGCCTGGCAGTGCTTATTGAAGTGAGTTACGCAGTCTCATAAAAACACACTGCAGTTCACAAAGCTATCAACGCTTGGTCAGGAAACCAAAACCCCTGTCCAAAGAGTTTTATTTTAACTTATTAACGACACCACAAATAGACAGAGGACAATGCCATCATTTCAGGGGACGGTTTCACACTGTGGACCTCTTGCAGGGCATCCAGGATGTTGCAGGGATGCTTTTCTGTGGACACTGTCAATCAATTGTCATTCAAGGACTGTCCTGCCCTGAACACAGGCAACAGACTCTAGGGCAATGACCAGTGCCCAGTAGTTCCTGGAGGTTGTTGATTGCTCATCAGGTAACTTTTTTTTTGTTTGTTTTTTGTATGCTCCTCATATTCTGAGACAATGCAGCAGTTTATCAGACACCATTTTGGCAGTTAAAATCAGAGAGTCTCTTCAAGACTCACAGTATGCTGGTGTAAGTCTGGAGAACAATCCATCAAAGAAAACGTTCCATCGCTGCTTCGTGTCCCTGAGTTCCCTTTGCGAAGGAAAAGCTGGATTTGGGATTTCCAATCAAATTATCTCATTTCAAAAGTCTCATCCAACCGATAAAATCCAAAGTCCACTGGGCTCAGTACTCAGCCTGTTTCAGGCTGAAATGCATCCTCCAACCCAAACTTCTCTGTGTTGAAACCTTCTCATTCGCTCAGAATCTGTGTCCCAATCTCATACAACTGGTGTCCTTATAAGAAGAGGAAGTTAGGACTAAGACGCCCACAGAGGGGAGATCATATTGAATCATGCTAGGAGGTTTGCTAAGAAGACATTTGCTTAAAGTAGCCGGGGTATTCTGGAGCAGGAATCTACTCAGTTTATCAACAAAAGCGAATTATTAGAGCTTGTAGGTTCAAAACAGGCACTGTGGCACTGGTTGTGTACTGTGCGTGCTTCCTGGGCTTCTGGTGGCAAACAGGACTACACTGCTGAAAGCTGGGCTCAGGACACAATGTCATGTGCAAGCGGAGGTCTCAGGAGGAAGCCCCCCTACTAACACCCTGATCTTAGAATCTCAGCCTTCAGGACGTTGTGAAAATAAAATCAGGTTGTATAAGTCCATCAGTCCATGGTTCTTTGTCATGGCAGCCCTAATAAATCAATACAAACATTTTCTAAACTCTCCTATAAAACTGTACTTTTTGAAGAGTATGACTGCTTGGTGGTAATATACCTCTCCAGAAGAGGTGAAAGAGATAAGAATCATGTTTTGTTTTGTTTTGCTTTTGCCTCAGGTCATTCATAAAATAAACTTTATGTTTTAATTAAATTGCTAGATTGAAGATTAGCAACAATGTAGTGCAGTGCATGAATAGATTTACTTATATTTATGTGAATTACTCTAAGTTGAATATCTCTTATCTGAAATACTTAGGACTGGGAGTATTTCCAATTTCATGTTTTTACAGGTTTTGAAATATTTGCAGGTAAGGTATGTAATGAGATGCCCTGGGGGATAGGACCCAAACGTAAACACAAAATTTATTTATGTTAAAAATGAACCTAATATACATAACCTGAAGGTAATTTTACACCAACTATAGAAATGATCCCAGAAAGTACAGTCTTATGGTAATTTTATACAATGTATTTAGTGTCACTGCATTTTCACCCCGATCCACCAGACAATATTATATGTGAAATTTCCCAACTGTGGTATCACATTGTCTCTCAAAAATTTTGTGTTTTGGATTTCTGATTTTTGGATGAGGTTTGCTCAATATGTAAACATGACACTTAAAAAATAAGGAAAATTATTAATGTAAAAATGGAAGGTGAAGTCATTTCCCGCCTCCAATTTTTTAAATAGTTCAAATTATTCCCTTGATTTACTGTGGAAATATCTTTTGCAATGGAGAGTAAGTTACATCTTTATTAGAGTGCCATCAACATTTTTTTAAAGATTTATTTTTATTGGAAAGTCAGATATACAGAGAGGAGGAGAGACAGAGAAGACTTTCCATCCATTGATTCACTCCCCAAGTGGCCACAATGGCCAGAGCTGTGCCAATTCAAAGCCAGGAATCAGGAACTTCTTCTGGGTTTCCCACACAGGTACAAGATTCCTAGGCTTTTGGCTGTCCTCGACTGCTTTCCCAGGCCACATGCAGAGAGCTGGATGGGAAGTGGAGCTGCCAGGAATAGAACCTGTGCCCATATGGAATCCTGGCACATGTAAGGCAAGGACTTTAGCGGCTAGGCTACCATGCTGGGCCTCACCATCAACATTTTGATAGGGTTATTCCTTTGCTAGTTGGCTTCTTAAGTCTTTTGTACTTGCCTTATTTGCTTTTCCTCCCTGCTAGGACTTGAATAGAGCCCAAACAAGACCTTTTCTGCTGCTTGAGTTCATCCTCACTGGAGAGGGCCAGGTACAATGGCTCAATGGATAAATCCTCAGTTTGCAAGCGTGAGGATTCTGCATGGGAGCCAGTTCGTAACCCAGCTGCTTCACTTCCCATCCAGCTCCCTGCCTGTGGCCTGGGAAAGCAGTCAAGGACGGCCCAAAGCTTTGGGACCCTGCAACCGTATGGGAGACCCGGAAGAGGCTCCTGGCTTCGGATTGGCTCAGCTCCAGCCATTGCGGCTGCCTGGGGAGTTAATCATTGGACGGAAGATCTTCCTCTCTGTCTCTCCTCTCTGTATATCCGCCTTTCCAATAAAAATAAAATAAACCTTTAAAAAATATATTTGCTTCAAGATGGAGTGGATTTGTGGACACATCTTATAATATAAGTAATCGGTCATAGAGAAGACCATTGTAAATTTCATTATCTACTGTAGGACTGGAACAATGGGTGGACCCCCTCTGAATTCTCTGGTAACAGTAATACTAAACATGAATAGCCAGCCAGCACAGTGATTTCTCATAGGAACTAACAAGCATGCTATAATTCATTGGTTGCAATAATGAGGAATTTATCTTTTACAGAAATTCATTGTGTGATTTATTCAGTATGTCAGTATTTCAAAAGCAATAGACTCCATTTGCTGTCTTGTTTTCCATAAGAAAGGAAAATTCATTGCCAGTCTTGGAAATGTTAAGACCTATAAAGAGAAATTGACTCCCTGTAAGATATGAACATCAAAAATGATAAATTTGTATTTAGAAAACTTACAACATAATATTTTTAAAACATCATCATAGCAGTTGGCATGGGGACAATTAGATACTTCTTTGTTTTTTTTTTATATATACTAGCTTTACCTTGTAATATTCTTTTCCTTTTGAATTATGTATTTTGAAGGAGGGGTGGCTCAGATGAGGGCAAGCAATCCTGACAGATGTTGGTAAAGTTACTAATCTGACCATCTCTTGAGTCATTTTCAAGTAAGTACATAACCCCAAAGTGCCTTAACATCCTTAAAGCAATTTTGTTCCTACAAGAAAAATTTACGTTTACCAGAAGAGGGTACTGGGGCAGGCATTTGGCCTATTCATTAAGATGCCACTTGGGGTACAAGTTCCCATAGCCAGTCACTTGAGTCCCTGCTCTGCTCCCAATTCCAGATTCCTGCTAATGTATGCTTAGGAGGCAGCCAATGATGGCGCGAGTCATTGAACTCTACCAACTGTAAAGGAAACCTGAATGGAACCCTCCGTTTCCAACTCTAACCTGGCCCATCAAGAGACTGTCAGCCAGTGGACTCTGAATCGGTTTCATTGCGATTGGAACTGTGAGATTGGCAGCAATCCAGAACTGATGAACTATCAAAACTGTTTGAACAGGACCCTTGGAGCATGCCTCCTGTTGGGGATCGGTGATGGGTGGGAGGTTGGGTGGGGCTTTTCCCTTTGTTACTCCCCTAACCCCAGATACAGGGAAAAATGATAATATTAGCATGGAAACAATGGTATTACCCACTTTTACCCTGTAGCCCTTGACCCTTTGTACCCTAATCAACTAAGATTATTAAAAAAAACAAAACAAAACAAAACAAAACAAAACTTGTTTGCTATATGCCAGGAGAAGAAATGTCAGGGAACACAGCTATAGAAACAGTCTACTGACAGAGCTTTCTGTAGACGATTCATATTTTGAATATAATTGTGGATCTGTAGTGATTTTATCCTTTTATTTGAAGACCCCCCCATCAAGAAACAAGTTGTTTAAAACTGAAAGTTGAAGTCCCATGGTTAATCTCACTGTGAGGATCGTTACATGAATGCTGATATTTTACTGTGCTTATCATGTACAAACAGCCTTCTAAATATTGACTCAGCTAATGTTGCCTGTAGACGTAAGAATTACTATTTCCCACTTTCCAAATGTGGATATTGAGACACAGATAATAGAAGTAATGTGCTCAAAGAACTGACAAGTTACAGAGCTGCTAACTAAACCCAGTCTGTCTAGAACCAGAAGTAATTCAATTAACTCGGTTACCAGCTTCCTCCAGAAGGTGTACGGCGCACAGCCTTACACAATCATGATGATGCAATATTTTCTTATTGCACGTATGTAAATTCTGATATTCCGGACATGTTTTTATCAACACAACAAATGTTTACAAATGCATGCTGGAGTTGCAATCACCAAAGCTTTCAATTTGAGATGTCTCAAGAAAAACTAGTTCTACAGTTTGAATGTATACCTTTATGCAAATACAATATATAGTCTCTCACAACACATTGGCATGAAAACATTCTATGGACTTTTGTCTTTAAAATCAAATTGTAGGACTCGATGCATTCCAGTGGCAGGATTACACTATCCATCTGTCAGTTGCATGCAGGTTTTGTCTCATTTTTGTTTAAGTAGCATGCAATCAGCCTTCCAGGAAAAGATTAGGAAAGTCCATTCATACCCTTTAAACTACAATGTAGTGCATTCCTAGAAGTAATTGTGTTCATTCAAATCATTGAGTAATTCATTGGCCATCTGTAACTCTCAATGGGTTAATTACCAACACCATTGTTGGGACTGTCACCTGTTTTGTTTGTGCATAAATATTTTATGATTTTATTCTTAATTTTGACAGCCATTGATATTAATTCAGGCCATGTGTGATATTAATTGATCTTTCACTATTTCCATTTCCAGTAGATAACTTGATAATTCCATCCACAGAAACGGCAGAGAGCACCTCACTTGTCAGACAGAAGTTGAGCCATACTCGGTGAGTTAGCTTTATGTGCTAAATGGGGTGTGAGGTTCATCGCACTTCCTATCACAGTTCAGTGTGCTTAGAATAAGACAGGAAATAAGTTATTTAAATAAACCAGAAGAGGTAAGAGTTCAAAATCACTCAGCCAGTTAAAATCAATTTAACATGTTCATTGAGATTAGGACCTTTCTGCTTAAAGTACTGTAGTGGATTAACTATCCAGAAGGAGAGCAAAAATGAAAGGAAGTGACATCTATGGACATCTTGCAAGTGCTAAACATCGTGGGGTCATCTCATAATAATAAAATAACAGCAGACATTACAGTTACTTAATCCTAGCACCTTGATACCTCTTGACCCCAATGCCAACAAGTAAATATGATTTTATTCATGCCTTTATTACTTTTAATTTTATAACATATGTGGGAGAAAGTCAATATTGTCCCTGTTTTTCAAATGAGAATACTGTGCTTCATGATTTGTGATTCACTGATGGCCTTGCAGCTAATAAGTGGCTATTGCAGGACTCACACATCCATGAAACCCCAAAGATATTTTTTCTTTTGCCTCAATAAGAATTTTGATGTTTTGAAATGTTAAATATTCATTGATCCTAACCCTGCTATTTCTTAGGAAATCGCTGGTCACTTAAAGTGATTAAACTCTAGCTCCAGTGGTCAATTGATACGAAGCTGAGCTCTCAACTTTTTGTCCTAGATTGCTTCCTTCACATCTATGATCAACAGTCCATAGAACTCACATACATACAATAACAATTCTTACACTGGGGTATTCATTAGGGAGGTCGCCTGCCTTACTTCATAAAAATGCAGATTACCAAGGAACCATAGACTTATCAAATGGAAGTTAGCCAGTTTGCAAATGTGTAACTCAGTTATAACTCTAATTTCAGTCAATGTTAACATGATTGCTTGCTGTAAGCTCCTAGCAATTATATTGCAAGGCATCTGATTGGTGCCAGAAGTCCCAGCACTTTGGGCCATCCTTTGCTTTCATAGGCCATAGCAGGAAGCTGCATGGAAAATAGAGCTGCCAGGACATGAATAGACACCAATATGGGATCCTAGCACATGCAATTCTAGGATTAAGCCACTAGACCATCTCATAGAGCAGGTCCCTCTTTTTTTTTTTTTATTTTATTATTTGGGATGGTGGGGAATCTATTTTGTTTATTTTCTCAAGTAACCATT
Source organism: Ochotona curzoniae (assembly GCF_017591425.1). Taxonomy (NCBI): domain Eukaryota; kingdom Metazoa; phylum Chordata; class Mammalia; order Lagomorpha; family Ochotonidae; genus Ochotona; species Ochotona curzoniae. The sequence goes on along the minus strand of NW_024466502.1, from coordinate 49,348,330 downwards.
TCTTTGATTCATTGATCTAATGGGTTTGCGTTGTTGTTGTTTTGTTGTTGTTGTTTTGCTTGTTTGCTTGTTTTGGTCTCTATTTGGTTTATTTCCTCTCTTACTTAGGTTGTTTCTTTTTACTTGCTAATCTTGGGATTGCTTTGCTGTTATTTTTATAGCTTTTTCAAATATATGATTAGCTCATTTACTTGGTTCTTTCCTAATTTCTTAACTGATTGAGATGAACTTTCCTCTTAACACTGTCTTGATCATGTCTCATAATTTTGCTATGTTGTGTTGAAGCTTCATTTGTTTCAAGCAATTTATTTCCCTTTTTTCTCTTCTATAACTCATTGTTCATTTAGTAGCATATAATTTAGTCTCCACATATTTGCATGTCTTCTGGATTATTTTGGCTTATTGGTCTCCAATTTCATTCTGCAATGATCTGAGAAGAAGCAACCGTATAATTTTTATTTTCCTTTTTTACTTTACTGAGGTTTGTTTTGTGACCTATAATGTGGTCAATCCTGGAGAAAGTTCCATGTACTGATAAAAAAAAAAGCATATTCTCTGTAGAATGAAAGGCTCTGGGCCCAGCGGCATGGCCTAGAAGCTAAAGTCCTCACCTTGAACGCTCCAGGATCCCATATGGGCGCCGGTTCTAATCCCGGCAGCTCCACTTCCCATCTAGCTCCCTGCTTGTGGCCTGGGAAAGCAATCAAGCATGGCCCAAAGCCTTGGGACCCTGCACCCGTGTGGGAGACCTGGAGGAAGTTCCTGATTCCTGGCTTCGGATTGGTGCAGCACTGGCCACTGAGGTCACTTGGGAGTAAACCATCGGCCAGAAAATCTTCCTCTGTCTCTCCTCCTCTCTGTATATCTGACTTTGTAATAAAAATAAATAAATCTTTTTTTAAAAAAAGAAGGAAAGGCTCTGTAGATATCAATTAATTTCCTTTGCTGTAGTGTCTGAGTGAGCTGTTTGTTTTCTTGCTGAGTTTCTTTCTCATCCATCTGTTCATTGATGTTGATAGGTTATTAAGGTCCCCCACTTCCATTGTTTTGAAGTCTATTTCTCCTTTTAAATCCCTCAATATTTCTTTCACTTAACCAGGTGCCCTGGCATTTGCTGTATATACACTTATTATGGTACTCTCTTCTTGCTGGATAGATCCTTTGTTCATTATGTGGTATCCTTCTTAATCTCTTTTAATGTTTTTCAGGCAAAGTCTATATTTTCTGAAATAAGAATGGCTACACCAGCTCATTTTTCCTTTTCATTAGCCTGGAATATCTTTTTCCATCTTTTTACTTTCAGTTTCCACATATTTTGTTTGTGAGATGTGTCTCCTGTAGGTAACAGATAGATGAGTTCTGTTTTTCAATCCAATCCGTATGTCTATGATTCTTGATTGATGCATTTAAGCCATTTATATTAAGGTTAAATATTGATAGGTAGCAATTTGATCTTGTCCTTTTAGGAATGGGTTGTTCATTGTTTTGCTTAGTCTTCTTGGTATTGGGATATTCTCCATGTTTGTCTTTGGTTTTATTAGGTGCCATTTCTTTTTACTGATCTTTTAGAATCATTTTTAAAAACAAATGTGAAAAACACACATCTGTGGTGAGCCCATTCCAATTGTTAGAACCTAGATACTCTTGCTTCCATCTGCAGAGCTGGAGCTGAGAACACCTTCTACCCGCATTTTCGCTTTCATCAGCTGGCTCCAGGGCCTGGGGACTTGCAATGGGAGTTGTCAAAGTGGGCCTGGGGAATCACATACATGTTTGGGTCCCTCAGGTGGGTGGGGAGGGTGTGGGGAAAGGGCCCATGTTGACATGGTCTGTGGTGGGCTAAGCCTGGGGACTTGCGTATGTGCTTCTTATCCAATCTTATGTTGATGAGCATTTCAGTTGTTTCCAAGTTTTTGCAATTATTGATTGTGCTGCTATGGACGTAGCGGTGCATGTTGGTTTCTGATGTAACAGGTGTTTTGAATATATTCCTAGAAGTGCCATTGCTAGATCATATGGTATGCAGGTTTTCAGTTGTTTGCATGTTTTCCATACTGATTTCCATAGAGTCTGCACCAATCTGCAGGCCCACCAACAGTGAAGTAGTGTTCCCTTTCCCCACATGCTTGCCAGCAAGTGTGGTTGGTGGTTTTTTTGTATGTGAGACAGTCTTACTGGCATTAGGTGATACCTCATTGATGTCTTAATTTGGATTACCCTTATTGCCAGAGAGCTTGAGCATTTTTCATGTTTGTTTGCCATTTGGGTTTGTTCCTTTGTGAAGTGTCTGCCCATTTCCCATGCCCATTTCTTGAGTGGTTTGTTTTGGTTGTTCTGGAGATCTTTGTATATTCTGGAGATTAGCCCCCTATCCCCTATGTAGTGTAGATAAAACTATATGTTTCTGGGTATGCAGTGGCTCAACTACATAACTCATATGGGTGCCGGTTTGTGTCCCGGTTGTTCCACTTCCTGTTTAGCTCCCTGATCGTGGCCTGTAAAGCAATGGATGATGGCCAAAGTCCTTGTGACCCTGTGTGTCTGTGGGTAGACCAGAAGAAGCTCCCAGCTCCTTTTTTTCTATTGGCTCAGTTCCAGCTGCTGCAGCCATTTGGGGAATAAACCAGTGATGGAAGATTTTTCTCTCTGTGTCTCTGTCTCTCTGTATGTCTGTATTTCCAATGAAAACAAATAAATCTTTAAAAAAGTATGTTACTTATTGAAAAATTAAGAGAGAGAGAGAGAGAGAGAGAGAATCTTCTATCTGCTGATTCACCCCTGAATGCCTACAACAAACAGGTTGATGAGGTCAAACTCATAGACCAAAACTCAGTGTGGGTTTCCACACGTATGGCAGGGACATGTGTGCTCAAGCCACCACCTGCTGCCTCCTCAAGTGTACATTAAGGGAAAACTGAAATTGAAAGCAGAGCCAGGACTCAAACCCAGGCACAGTATATGCAGAATGGTGACTCTGGTGGCATCTTAACCACTGTGCCAAACTCCCAGAATTTCTGTTCCTTGGCTACATAACAAAACTCTAACTTAGGTACCAACATTTAGGACTTTAGCCCTTGGAATTATGGATCCCAATCAGTTGGCTTTAAGATATGGCAATTGTCCAAGTATTTTTGACTTACGCATTTAGGCCCATAAATGAAAAAGCTTCTTAGATCAGATAAAATAAGAGAAAAAATACCAGAGTGAAAGAAGGGCTCTACATATTTTCTTAAGGAATACCTATACAGAGTCTATGTCAGTATTTATCCATAGTATCTGTTTACTAGACAGATTTGCTTGTACTAAGCAATATTATGAATAATAAAATTGATTAATTCAAGCCTTGTTGACAGTTGCTTTAAATCATGAACTAAAGTGATTCAATTTATTTTCAAATCACTTCAGTTCTGAATGTATTTGTTGCATCCATCAAATTTATCATGTAAGGTTTCTGTGAAAATCCTTTTATTCCACGACATATTCTGTATGTCTATTTTTTAAAGGCTTCAATTGAAATAAAGCTTTACTAAAGTGCTTTAAAAATAGCATTTTATGAGTAATATATCTGAGATAGAATCTCTAAATCTATTTGCAAATCTGTCATCTCCAAATATTTTTACTAGCCATTCCTACTCGTTTACACGTACTCACCATGCAGTGATGTTGAATGAAGGAAATGTTGATAAGTATATGATAATGATGTTTGTCAGGAGCCCGAAGATGCATTTGGAAGAAAAGAAAACTAAAATTGTCCCTGTGAGCATGAATGAGTCTCATTCATTTTCAAAACTGAGAAAATTAAAAATATTGGGAACATGCTCTAATGGGGATATATCAGAATAAGGAACTTTCTTCCAAGGGACTAGGGGGAGGAAAACATTGAGTGATTCAGAAATAAACCATGCTTCTGTACAACATGTCCCCAAACCACACATCTGAGCTTGGAACTAGCTTGTGGAACCAATATTTCTGGTCCTGAAAATAAGACAGAAACTTATGAATGAAGTGTTAGCTCTTCTATTCATGATTTCTGTTGTACAAACTTCATTAAGTACAATTTTGCTGTCAGAGAAACAGAATACTTAATGGCCTTGGCCCATCTTCATCCTTAACTCTCAATGTTAAGGGCAGGTGGATTAGATACTTAAAAGCAAAAAAATACAAAATGACAAATGGCTGGGACAACCAAGCATAGAAATTGATGAAAATTCTGGAAATTTTCTCAGGAGTGCTTATGATTAACCATTAATTCGTAACAACTTACTTGAAAAATACAAAGTTAGGATTAGACTTTTAGTTCTGTGTATAGTTTCCTCTTTCTTTTAAAAATTTTTAATTTTATTTTTAATATTGCTTACATGGTTTAAAGGGATGCACCCCCATGTGGAGCTCTAATTAGCGTGAGGAGGAAAGGCTAACATCTTTTTTTTCTGTTCAATTTTACTTTTAATGATGTTTACATAATTAGTTAGGGTGGGAAAGGTCGAGTGGGTGAGACTATTGTTTCCAAATTTTCTTTTTCTTCTTCCTGTATTTGGGGGCAGGAGGAGAAAAGGAGAGAAGCTGCACCCAGCCTCCCAACCTAATCAGTACCCGGGATGAGGAACGGTCACTCAGCATCATCCCAAGTTTCTTACTGAGACATGCTCTGAAGGTCCTGTTCAGGTGGTATCAATAGTTCTACATGTTTTTGATTTTGTTTCTCTAAATATGAGGAAAGCCCATGGGCTAACATAATCCACTTTAGAGACTCCATTTGCCCAGGTATTTGCTGTCAACACTTGGCTGAGGTAGTGGGCCAATTTGCTCTGCCCTCTATCTTATGGTACCAGATGTCCCCTGCAGGTCCCACTGGACTGCTATATCCTCTATGTGCATCTAGGTATGTCATCTACTGCTCCATCTGAGCTGCTGAGGAGGCCCAGTTCAGAAACATGAATTCCATGGTCAGACCACAGCTCCTGTGATTCTCCCCATGGCTGGAACTCTGAGTTAAGTGGTTCAGTTGGGGAGACCCTGGAAGAAGAAACCTCATCCGAAATGATCCCAGACATGATTCTCTGTGTGTTTGCTGGATTCAGCTTTGTCTGTCACACATTTCAGCCTAATTCACACACTTAGAGTTCCAACTGCTGCATCAGTTCTGTCTCTAACTCCACCTCTTGCACAAACCAATGGATGCTGGAGCCCACACCAACCCTGCCCATGTGCACCAGTGGGAACTGCAACCTAGTTAGAGTGACCTCCAATAACCTCCACCAGGCCTGCCCCCAGCCCTGGATCCTGTGCTTGCCAGTGTGTGTGTGTGGCAGACCTGTTCAGTCTGTCTTGAATCCCATTCAACTCTCATAGACATCAGTGGGCACTGAAGCCGATCTCAACTCAACCAAATCTGCTATCCAGCCCATTTATGCTGGAGCGTGCCACCACCTGTCTAGCAAGGCCCATCCCCAGCCCTGGTTCTCATGCTCTCCAGTGGGAGTTGTAGTCCATCAGAAAGGTATCTGCCAGTTCCATACTGAGACCATTCCTACATCTCGCACCCCACAGGTGGTTCTGGGGTATAGTTTGAAAGGATTTCCCCCAGTACCAGCACTTGCCAGCTGATGCTGTGGCAAAACCCAACCTGACTACTTGGCCTGGTCTGCCCCTTGTCCCAGGTTTCATGCTCACCAGTGGGGCAGTGGCCCAGTAGAGGATCATGCTGCTGTTTTCCTACCAGGCTCACACCCAAACTGGGTCTGTTCCCAGCCATAAATTTGCATGTGCCAGTGGTTGCTCTGACCCAGCTTGGCATCTAGCCCTGCCAGTTAGACACCCAGCCCTCATTTAGTGTGCTCTGGTGAGTGAGTGGTAGTCAGCAGTAATCCAGGTTAATTATCTCAGCTCAGGTCTCCCACATGGGATAGTACATTGGTCTGACTCAAAGATCCTCCAGCTCCCCTCTTCCAACCATTCAGTCCCAGCCCCGTTGCTTACCTGCAAGTACAGTGACCATTTTGGTGGAAGTCCCTCAGAAGTCATTCCTTACCTGCAACATTCTCGCTCAGCAGTTTTCACTCTCACACATCCCTTTGCCCCCTTTTCTGCTCAATCCACAGTCCCTGCACCCTGGTTCATGTGCCAGCAGCTCCACTTCCCACCAAGCTTCCTGCTGGTGGCACATGAAGCAGTAGAGGACTGCCCGAATCCTTGGGACCCTGCACCAGAGTGGGAGATTCAGAAGAAGCTCCTAGCTCCTGGCTTCAAATTGACTTGGCTCTGGCCATTGCGGCCACTTGGAGAATGAACAGCGGACAGAAGATCTTTCTTTCTCCTTTTCTCTGTACATCTGCTTTTCCAATAAAAATAAATAAATCTTAAAAAAATTCTCATCTGATGTATAACTTATTCCTCTAATTATTTTGATAGAGCCTTCTTAATACCATCTGCAATAATAGACTTGAGTGGAGATGCAATATTCTCAGACTACTATTTTTCAAACAATTCTGTGTCCCTTTAGTTGAACTCAATAAGAACCTTTGAAAAAGGCTCAGAGGTCTAGATTTTTTTCTAGATTCTGGCACTTATGGCTGTGATGTGCGTTTCTGGGCATTTCTTACATCATTCCATCCTTGCTTATAAACTAGCTCATTTTATTTTTAGAGTTTATACAGTTGTTATCTGTTATTTTATCTACTTCTGCAATTAGTAACTATCAAGTACACACAAATATTTCTTTACTTTTTTTAGAACTATATATTTTTGTGGCACATGATCTGCCTTTTATTTTATCAGATTTTTTTTTTATTTGAATTTTATGGTACAATACCATAGGATCTAGAACTCCCCTCCCCAAAATTCCCACCCTCCTGATTGATTTTTCCCATATTATTACAATAATGTAGTCCTTCATAAGGAGTCATGATTCCATCAGTCTGTTATGTAAGTGTACCCTGACACTGCTGCTACAGACAATGTCAGACAGTCCAGCATTCACACATTTCAACAGTTTCATAGGGAGTCCATCTTGGATTTGAAAGTAGGGATGCATATTGAATTATATCTTCACATCTGGATATGGTAGTCTCTACTACACCATGACTATACATTCCCTTAAATGAGAAGCCATGAAACAAAGTCAACAACAAGTATAAAGTTAAAACAACAGCAATAAAATGACAGCACCATGGAGTAGAAAAAACATGCCACTGAATAACCAATGTACGGGTATTCAGTGTGATCCATGAGCCAGCGATGAATTCAACAAGAGAAAAGAAACCATTTGGAAGAAATAAAAATGAAGCAAACATCAAAACACATGGGATGCAGCAAAAAACAGTATGGATAGAGTTATTAAACTTACAATTTGTATGATGGCTTCCTCATGTTAGTGAGTATATGGTGTTTGCCCTTTTGAGATTGACTTATTTTACTGAGCATAATGGTCTGTAGTTGGGACCATCTAGTTGCAAATGGTATCATTTCATTCTTTTTAATGGCCGAGTAATATTCCACAGAGTAGATATATAACATTTTCTTTAACTATTCCTCTTTGGACAGGTATCTGGAGTGTTTCCATGTCTTTGCTATTGTAGATTGTGGCTATTGTAAATATAGGATTACAGATCTCCTTCTACGTAGTTTTCATTTCCTTTGGGTATATTCCTAGGGTCACATGGCAGGCTTATTTGCAATTCTCTAAGCACTCTCTATACTGATTTCCATAGTGGCAGTACCAGTCTATACACCCACCATCAGTGAAGAAGGGTAGCTTTCTCCCCACATATATTCCAGCAGGTGTTAGTAGAGTTATCAGAGAATATTTTACCAAATGTTTTGTTACCGCATCAGAAGATCATTACCTTTTCAGACTGTATTTTTACCGCTTGATCTATAGTTTAGAATCTTACCAGAGTACGACATGACTTATGGTACTTTTTTTTAGTGCCAGGACAAGGCTAGATAGAGGTTACACATAGCTTTGAAAATATGGTAGCTTAACGAAAAAATCATTTTATTTTCCTTTTGACTAGCAATCCCATTATGAATTATCAATGTCAATGTTTGCCTTTCCACTTACGGAATTCAGATCCTTCTGAAAATTACAGCTTCACCATCTGTTTAGCACTGCTGTTATCTGCCTGCTCAAATCTGGACCACATTCAGTTTTCAAAGAGCAAACAAGAGATAGAGAATATTGAGAAAACATGCCACTGTTTTATAGCCATCCCTTCTACGACATTCATCCAGCTGCATAAAAACAACCCACCCAATTCAAACTTCAAGAAAGGCTGGAAAGATCGATGGCCTGAGCCCAAATGTGCAGAAAATGAAAAGATCACAGTTTTGTGGACATGTATCATTTACCAATGCAATTGTTACTCAGTAATTTGTGATGGGACACTTTTCTGTACAGAAAAAGTAAAATTGGGCTATTATCTAAACACAAAAATCAATCTTGATACATTTCTAACTTTGAAGAGGGTGAGAATTCTTACTAAAAATATGATATATACGTTCAACTACATTGAAATTAAGGTTGCTGTTCTTTAAAATATTTCAAAACACTATACAAAGGAAGATATTTATCTAATATCCAACCAACTAAGGGCTATGTTTAAAATCTATATGAAATTATTTTAAATTAATAAGAAAATATAACAGAAATGAGAAAAAATATGCTTAGAAATTTCACAGAATTATGGGGGCTTATAAGTATGAAAATATACGTAATGTTTTATATATATATAAGCAGGAAAATTAAAGATTTTAAGTGATTGGATGTTCATTGGGTTAGCAAAAAATTAAAGTCTGACAGTGATTTGCAAGGGTATAAAGACAAAAAATTTTAAAATTCTGCTTGTAGAAGTATTGGTTGGAGGTAAGGGTAGTGGAAAATACAACGATGTTAACTGGTGAACATGGCTTTGCTGCCAATTAGACGTATTTTTCACCCAATGTTAAAGCAAAACTTTCTTATCTAGGTGAAAAGGCCCAGTAAATGCACAGCAGCCATGTTAGAACTGGAAAGAAACTGAAGTTCATAAGCAGTGTAAGACACACATATTCTGCTGGTATTTATTGGAACTCATAAAGGCTGCAGAACTATAGCTATATGCACCACCATGCAAAACTCTCAGAAACATGTCAATAATTAAATGTTGCTTCAAAAGAAAACTGACATAGGCTTCATTTACAGAAAATATTACAATACTGCAGTATTACCCCAAAGGATGACCAAAGTGATTTACAAAGAACAATACAATGATTAGCTGGAGGAAGAAGAGGGGATTCTTGAGGGTCCCCAAAACAGTAGACAAGGCACTAGTTATCTCTTACTTTAATTTGTTTAGAAATTGCCTGAATATTCATTTTATTGCTAGTTTTCAATCTATATGTAAGTATATCTATTCTTTGGGGTGTGATCTAATTGTCACAATTTTAGCCAAAGTGAAGGTTAATCAAACAAGATGTGGCAGTGATGGTGTTGGAAGCATGGCAAGCATTGGCTCCTACATTTTTGCATCTCTCAGGATGTATTTATCTGTGTCCTCTTGAGGTTGTGGTGTTGGCAACAGATTTGCATGCTGTTTGCCAGGTTTGTGAGGGCTGAGCAGCTCTTTTTTAAAGGTTGAGAGGGAGTTTGCAAGTGGTTAGCACTGCACTGGCAGAAAAGATACAGGTTTGTGCACCTGGACCAGGGTGATTGGAGAGCCTGCTGTGTAGTCTCTTCCTCAGGGGTCCCAAGTAAGTGATCTCCAGACTTCCTACCTCCCCTTACTCTCAAAGCTGTCTCTTATTTGCAATCCTTTGTTTTCCTTCTTATTAGATTACTCTAGAATTTTCTCTTTTCCCTGTCTGAGTTTTCTATCTCTATGCTACGCCCCTCTTGACTGGGTTTCCCTGATTCCAGCAGTCTACCTTGTATAGAGTAGATTTTAGCATATTAAATTTCACTTATATTCTTCTTTCATCACTGCTTTTCCATGAAGAGGCATGGATGGCTTCCAGCTGGATGCATCGTCGAGTCTTTGAGAAGAATGAGAGGATTATTTTTAGGGTCATAGAGGGGAAGAGTCCCATGGGGCTGCCAGCGGGAAAGCTTTGTGTCTGGGCAGCAGTTGCTAGTCCCTCAAAGTCAAACATATCTCACCATTGCAGACTGACAACCTTCCAAAAACTTCATATATACAGTGTTTATGACAAGTACATATTCAGCCTGTAGTGTAAGTGAATCCCCTTCCCCTGCCTTAACACACACAAACCTTATAAAATAATAATTGACCAAAAATATACTGGGCTTAGAACAGTAAGGGAGATTGGGTCTAAGATTGCTCTGGGTTGCATTACAAAACCCTCACTGTTAGCTAACACTAGATGGTATAAAGCAGGTGGGTTAAGAGCGGTGGGGGCAGGGAGGTGTCATTTTAATACTTGTTGAGTTAACGTTCTCTGGGTCTGAGTGCCAGCCTACTTCTTTCCCAATTGGCCAACATTGGACGAGTGACCTACTCACCCTGCATTTACTTTCTCCGGTGCATGGAAATGTCAACAATACTTACCCCAGCAATTAAATGAAATAGTCCATGTAAAGTGCCTGGCCCAGAGCCAAGGTTCAATGTTAGTTATTTTTATGTCATGCATCAGCTACGTCTGTCTAATCATGGGGGTTTTCCTGGTGAACGATGAGGTGTGTGAGTGGGAGAAGGGCTGGTCAAGCTAGCAGGAGAAACTAGAGTCGTCTCATTTACACGGGGTGATGGTAACCCAAGAGAGCAACACTATGGAAAGAGAGCCCTCATTTCTCTGTTGGGTCTGGGTGGTACAGGTAAAGACACTGCAGAGACATGACTAGCTTTAATGTGAGATTATTTCTTCAAAATAAAAATCAAACCTCTCACTTGTTTTTTAACGAATCATGCCAGAAAGCTGTTTGGACATGCCTTCTTTAAGGAATAGGTGTACAAATCTGTCTTCATTCTTAAATGTTTCTCTGAGGAGCAATGTGACCAATGAATAGAAATCATTAAGGGGTTCACTTTTTCTCTCTCAAGAAGACAAGGCAAATACTTGTCGAGTTTCAAGTTGGATCTGGAATTCAGATTCAGAATGCTTTGCATTCTGTCAGTTCTCAAAAGTCCCAGGGAACCTAGCAAGCGATAAGGAAGTTGGGCTTTTCCTCTTAACTTTTCCCTTCCCTTAGATACAGGAAGGAAAAACAGAATGTCAAAACAATGGTCTCACCCACTTTCCTCTAACCTGTGACCCTTCGCACTCTGATCATATATGCAAAAACTATCAGAAATAAAATTTACACAATAAAAAAAAGATTTCTAATCATCCCCTTCCTCTCTTGTGGCTTCACAGCTTGAATAATGTGGTTGCTTATTCTCTGTGTCTTTTCCTAGGGACCTCACATATGTTAACCAACTCAGCAGTCCTGTATGTGTAAGGCTCTCCTAGTTGCCATTTAACTCTGCACTTACAATCATTTTTGCTCACTTGACTTTGGTTGTTCAGCACTCCCAACTGCACTCTGTTCTTTCAATATCCCACCATTCTCATTGTTACTGGCACATAGTTCTGTAATAGCCTCTGTAACCATCAATCTGAACTATAGAAGACAGATACCACTGAGATTTTCAGCAGGCCTAATTTCCTCTGATTCTCCAAAGATATAGTCTACATTGGAGTTTTCCACTATTAAGTAGTGTATTTTCTTTGTATTCATATTTCTCTCAATCTTTTGATTTCTTCTACCACTGTTTGTCACAATTGCTCTGACTCCTTAACTTCGTGCAATATCAGTTGATCAGTTTTCTGAGGTTTTAAGAGCCAGCCTCGTGGCATATTATCACTGTCCCATGACATCTTTGCCAAGGTGTCTTAAAGTTCCCACATCAATAAACTCTCCCTTACAGACTTCCTGTTCTAGCTTTCTGGATCGTAGTCCGTAATACTCTCCCTGCATCTGTGAAATATGTTCACTATGTCCTAGAGAGTCTTAAGATTTGGGCTATTTTTGCCCTTGTGATGGTCAGCACTTCCTTTTCTGTATCAACTCTGCAAAGCAGATACTTTCACATAATCTTCGAAGGTGGGTGGTGAGGGTGTTGGCATTTAACAGGTGGAGCTGGGCTACAACTTCTATTGAAGAGCAGAATATGACTTAGAGGTACAGAATAATCTGGAGTTTCAATTCTTGAGTGCATTCTCTTTTGTCCTAACGAAGGCTCTATTCTTAAAATGGTAGACATGTGAGGTAGAAAATTTCTCTTCAACTGCATAGTGCTCAGTTTGATTCTTAATTTATTCTGCCCTCTAGCTGCACTGGAAATTAGAGTCTTCTCAAATGTAATAAATGAGGCCCTCTAACTTGCATAATTAACCTTATATTGTCAATCACTTTGGTGGCATTAAAATCCTGCAGCATATTTCGACATGCCATCCAGCTTTTGTAATGCTTTTTAAATGAATAGAATGCATAAAGGAAATATGGTGCACTCTCTTTGAAGCTACATCATAAAGGACAACACACAAGAGTCTCTTGCTCTCTTTGGTCTGTTTTCATAGAAATTCAGCTACAAGGTACCATAAGGCAGTGGCTTGTGGAGGTAGGCGTTCTACCAGACAGCCAGTTTCCACTTGGCCCAGACGTATGAGCAAGTAGACCTTGGCATGACTCCAGCTTCCAGCACTTCAGTTGCCCCATCTGATGCTGAGTGCAAAGCAGATGAGCTCTCTGTTGGAGGTCCAAACCAGTTGTTGATTTACAAACAACAACAATCAGAAGAAGAACAAAACCATTTTCATGGTTATCACTAAGTTGTTAGTTTGATGAAGAAGAATAGATAGCTAGGACCACTGCTTTTAATGTTCCAATGCCTGTCTTCAGTTAATCAATAACACTTAACATCTGATATCCAATTTTGTAGTCTTTGTAATGATTTTGTCATTATTTTTTGGATATGTGAGATATTGTGCCAGCTGATATTTTCTCTTTCACTGATTTCTCTTTCTGATGTTGCTTTGATAAGTCTTAACAAGTATACATTATTCCAATGATTAGGAACACTTTCTATTACAGCAAGTATGTCTTTGTTATTTGATCAGAGTGTGCAATATTTTGCAATATTTTGTTTTCTAGGATCATTTCACCCTCTTTTGTCATGAGAATTCTGGAGAAGGGTATTGACTGAGAAGAAAATTTGTATAAAGAACGTATCTTTGGGACAGCACTTTGAAATAACATGTGGCAGCACATAATGAATCAAAATTGGATACAAGTAGAAGTTGCACTGTGGTTCAAATTCATATTAGACATTGATACACAGAATGAAATACACTACAGCTTGCTTAGCTAGTCAGAACTATTCCACATTCAAAACAGGAAGCAAAGATCTTGATCCTTTATCAGCACGGGGCAGAGGGCCTAACCCTTGGTGAGAGAACTCTCAGAAACAAATGCAGAATAAAGCCAACACTCCTGGCAGCAAGATGAATAAATGGATACCATTGTGAACTCTAGAGAGAGTATCTTGGCGATATCTCCACTGGTTCACTCCCCAAATGGTTGCAATGACCAAGACTCTGACTAGTGAAGCCCAGACCATAAGCAGGGAGCTGGATCAGAAGTAAAGCAGTCAGGACATGAACTGTGGTGCCCATACGGGATCCTGGCACCACAGCTAGAGGCTTACACTACTGCATCACAGCACTAGTGCCGCACAGGAAAGAATTTTAAGAACTGAGTAAAACAAAGTGATGAGTGGTCATACAATGTTTACATAAACAGTTGATCCCAGATCATGGAATTCCATGCAGCTAAATCAAACAGACATCAAACAAACATGTTTTATTCTATGCTATTATTGTGTGTCAACTGCTGAATGTTCATGCACATGTATGCAATCACCGCTTTAAATTATTGAGTCCCTTTCCTTGATAATGTGATATCCTTGAGTCATTTATCTCATCACTTTTAAATGAGTTCCTTAAGTTTGCCTTTAATATCTTAACCTCCCTTTACTTGAGCAACAGCCCATTAATTCCTTTTTATCCAAATCCACATGTACCAAATATTTTCACATGGTCTTAAAATATTTATCTTGGGCCAAATTCAATCTTGATTCATTCATCTCATCTTGCTTCAAGGAGAAATTTTCTTTGATTTTGATAGTTAACTGCTTTTTTTAAAAAAAAAAAGGCTGAAAGGGGTAATTTAAGAGGACAGGAAAGAAACTTGGTTAGATCATTCAGTTAGGATGTCAAGTCTCCCATTTGCTTTAGAAAATTAGGCAATGAGTTCATTTAGACAGCCTAAAATGCAAAACTCTTCTATGTTTTTCTGGTGGGAAAGAGAGTTTCTGTTCTTTTTTTTTGTGAGTCATAAAATATTCTCATTATTTATTTAATGGCATCATGGCTTAAATGGCACCAATAAAAATATTTACCCTATCCTGAAAAATCATTACCCTAAAAAATATTAGTTCCAAGAGACTCTTCCTCCACATGGCTTCCAATGTCCTGAAGAAGCATGTAGTGGTGTCTCAGCACTGGTTGCATTTGGTTTATATCTTTCATTGTACAAAATTCAACTTACATTTGAACAGCTTCAGATAATGTCACTTTCTCTTGCCAACTTTTCTGTTTCACTACAGGGATCATTGTCATTTTGGTTGTGGACACCAATGCTACTCCGTGAATTCATTCTGAGATCACTGTTGAAGACTGCTACCTATTAGTGAGCACACTGATTATAAAGACAGATAAAATAAAAGTCCCTGACTTCTTAAGCCAGTGGGAGGGAAAAATAAACAGTGATGATAGTACAAGGCTTTGATTTCTATGGTAGATGAGGGAGAAGATGCTGTGAAAGTGTGGAGATACTCCGTCTGTAGTGAGTCCTCAGGGATGGAGGAAGTTTTCACAGTTGTAGTGGGCTGGACAATTTCAGGTAAAAAAAAAAAAAAGGAAGCGATTTACACACAGATTGGTCACCAGAAGAACTTCATGTAGCTAGGATGGCTACAATGTGTTTTATGAGGAAGGGAAAGCAATCAGTGGTCATGAAAAAACACAAGTCAGGTCACTGAAGGATTGTCTACACAAGAGTTGTATACCGTGTTGACATATTACCTTACTGTCAAAGAGTTCACTACAAAATAGAGTAACAATAAATTTCCTAAATGAATAGAGAAAAATGCTGGATACTCATGTGAAAACTATGACTAATATTTGAAACAAAATGTGGATTAATATTCTTAATAAATAAAGCTTCATTAAAGGAATGCATAATATTCCACCAGAAGCTGAAGGATGCAGAGTGGCAATCATAAACCATTAAGTGTGGTTTTTTTCTACATGGTAAAATTAATGGGCTGCGTTTAAATTCTTCTGTCATTATTTCTGTACTTCTCAGATCATCTACAACAATCACTTATCACTTTAAAAATTCTGTGTTAAAGTGAAAAATGGGCTTCAAGCTAGGTAATTGAAGATGAAAGACAGAAGCGTAGTATGAATGAGATATGGAGCCATCCATTATAGGATGAAGAGGAATGAAAGTGAAGAAACACTTAGAACGTAAGACCTGCTGATTGCCAATAATCTGAAGTTGGGTATGTGGGTTTTGGATTTTAGGGGGAAGACTGTGGATCTGTAGAGTTCGTTGCTACATGATCATCACCAGTCTGTGTAAGCAGCACATTAAGATTGTAGAAGGTGATGCCCGGGACTCCGAAAGGCAGATTGATGATTCAGGATGTGACTAGAGCAACAATTCCCTTCAGATGCTAACAGATATCGTACGATGAAGAAGTTCTTACAACATCTGTGGCATGCTAGATTAACAAATGCATAGGTATACATATGGGGCCCAGAGCTTCTCAGAGCCATTAATATACTGAACTATACCACTGATGGTGAAGAATATGCAAGCATTTCCCAAATCTACTTGACAACTGTTCTTTATTTTCAGAGTATCTTTGGAAAAAATGTTCTGTGATACCAATTGTAAGCCAAAATTAAACTCTAATTAATTAATTAGTTAATTAATTAAAGGGCTGGGAGAGAGAGTGCAACTTTCATCTGCAAGCTCATTCCTCAAATGCCCACAACAGCCACCAGGGCTGGGCCAGGCCAAGCCAGAAACCAGGGACTCAGTCCAGGTCTCCCAAGTCGTAAGTGGGCCCCAGCCACATGAGCTGTCATGACCACCTCCCAGGGTCCGTGTTAGCAGGAAGCTGGGCTGAGGAGCTAGAGTCAGGGTTGAACACAGACCCTCTCATGTAGCAGGGAGGCATCCTAACTGGCTTCTTAGCTGCCAGGTGAAATGTCTACCCCAAATGGTTAAATATTGATTTGATCACATTGTAGAAAAGTGACACATAACTGTGCCAGGACAAAGCAATTCATTTGCCATGGACAAGAATAATTGTAGTTTCAGTTCTTGCAGTCTTGTGATAAAAGGTTTGTGACAAATTAAAACTGTGAAACGTATGATTCCTTGATGTTTTTAATAACGGTACCTATGACTGCTCTAGAAAGGCTATGCTTCTGTTCCTTTGTTGTACTTGAGTCATGGTGTGGATTCCAAATAAATAATAAGGCTGCTTTTTGATTCTGAATTTGACCTTGATTCACCTGCTAACTTTTCTCTCCACATAAACAGATAAGTACAGCCAACAGCAGGAAGAAGGGAGTTGTATTTGTAGTACTTCTGGCTCTCAAGCTGACCATTGTCTCAAGAACACAAGATGAATGTGTTATATTTAGTTCTTCTTGTCATCCTGGCGATAAGAGATGATTTGTGTTTTTCCATTTTAAATTCCCTTTATATTCTCTGCCATGAGAAGAAATGATGATTTCTGCTTTTCAGAATAGAACAGGGATGGATACACATGCCTTTAGTAAGCTTATAAACAATGTATTCCACTTAAGATCTGTTTTCTGTTTTGTTTTACTGTCCATTCCACTGCATCCTCATTCCAAGAGCAAGGCAAAAGGACATAGCTAGATTAGATGGGAATGGACATTGCATCAAATATTAAAACATTGAGATAAAAATTATAGTTTATTACCATCATGTTCACAGAATCTGATAGCCATTAAAATTCCAATACCATACCACATTATTGTGATAAAGGTAGGTAGCAATGGAAATAAGGAATGACATCAAATGGATCTGTTCTACTGGCACTGATGATACAATGAGCAAGAAAAGGTACAAACACAGTTATTGTTTTTATAATACTAAGATGAGAATCAGAAACTCACATCTAAAGCTCAAATGTCCAAGAGGTATGCTGGAGCAGTAGAAATAACATGCAAATGATTAATGATGGCATATTTCAGTGGGCTACCAGGGACGATTAATCATTCTTAATCCCACAACGTGGTAACCATTTCTAATTTAGTTTTGGTTCAGCCTTAAAAGTGTCTCCCATTGTTTGTGTGTGACATAACAGTAAAAAATGAAGAACTGAGTCAGACCTTGGTGTTAGAAACCAAGATGTGCATTCATTAATGGCACAGTCCCGGTATGGGGCAGCTGGAGTGATCCTGAGAGACAGAGAGAATGCCAGAGAACGGATTATGTTAATGAACCAGTTACTGCTAAAGACAACAGGAGCTTAATCCTGCTGAGGACCCAGGATCATAGCAGGGCTGAGAATCCTTCCACAGAGGGACAAGGAAAACAGCTTCTTTAACCAGTTGGTTATGTAATTCACCAGTAGGGCTCCATCCTTGGAACATTATCTCTGATAGTTCCAAGCTGCGCCTTGTGGTCCAAGCCCATTCCCATGTTAGACATATAAAAAAGCTATGGTGTAGCTTGCCATAGTCAGACCTGATAGTCACACCTGTGCCATTCTTTTTAGCAGAAGCCTGTACAACTAGGTCAGGACTTGGACCTTAAATTGTATTCATCAGACTGCAGATTGATAAAGCTGAAACTCCCTCAGATATTGAATTGAAATTGCTTAAAACTAGACAACATATACTAATACAAATGTAGACAGATGCATGGAGTGTGCTCTGGGATGGGCCTCCAGGATGAACTAGAAAATCACCACTGAATTGTCCCCCCAGTGGAGCTGCTACCTCTACCTCCATGAAGAAGATGGGATATTTGGACAGCATGGAAACTGCAGAAATCTGCGTCAGTGT
The DNA here is from genome assembly GCF_017591425.1 of Ochotona curzoniae. Lineage (NCBI taxonomy): Eukaryota > Metazoa > Chordata > Mammalia > Lagomorpha > Ochotonidae > Ochotona > Ochotona curzoniae. The sequence goes on along the minus strand of NW_024466502.1, from coordinate 49,330,177 downwards.
CAGAAAGCTGCTCCACCATAGCAAGATCCTATCACACGCACAAATATTCACACTTTCAAATTGCAATATTTTAAAGGATTTGTTTATTTTTATTTAAAAGGCAGATTCACAGAAAGAATCCCCTCTGCTGGTTCATTCCCCAAATGGCTACAACAGCTAGAACTGAGCTGATCCCAAGGCAGAAGCCAGGAGCTTCTTCCAGGTTTCCCACACAGGTGCTGGGGCTCAAACAGCTGCACCATCCTCTGTTGCTTTCCCAGGCCATGAGCAAGGAGCTGGATGGGAAATGGAACAGTCAGAACTAGAACTAATAACGGTATGGAATGCCTGTGCTGCAGTCAGAGATTAGCAGAGAATTAGCCTGTTGAGCCATTGTGCCAATCCCCTCAGCCCCAGTTTTTTGAAAGGAAGTGGCAATCTATCTCCAGTACTTGACTCTTATGGGTAGTTAGAATCTATCATCATTGTTATGACAATGCTGGCTAGCAGGAACAGTAAAAGTATTTAAAATCTAGTGCCTCATCTTAATTCCACCTTAAAAATTTCTCGCCAAATGTCTTTGGTTGATAGGAAATAAGGCTAGCTGCAAAGAAGCTTGGGAGATGTAGCTTTTATATTTACTGTTCTAACTCACAGGAAATCACCCTAACAGTGCACTTCAGTGATGTAGATTAAGTGAATCCTCAGTATCCTCCAGTTATTTTTTCTTTAAAGTGAATGCATCTGGACTCTTTCGGCCACTCTTTCTTGGTCATATGGATGATCAAAGGTAGTTTAAACTCAGAGTGCAGCCAGCATTATGTCTTAGGGGCAATGTAAAGTTGTTGAAGATTTTAACTTTGGAATTACTAATGACATTGAGTATACTCATGTACTTTGTACATGAGTACCATATTTTTAAGCCTGTAAATTTGGACTAGCAGGAATTTAAACTAGTAAATTAGTCCACTTAAAATATTATCTAGGAAGATATTTAAGGATTCACAGAACATGTCTAACATCCTAGAATTCTAGATAAATGTGCCAATGTTGTACCTGTTTTTTTCCATCTCTATGTTTGGGTTTGTATTCCCTCCCATCTCTGCCTCTTTCTGTGCTTTTATTCTGGTCTCCCCACTGCTCACTCCCTGGGCATGCCAACAAATGACCATAAATGCGGCAGCTCCGGGCATTCTCTCATAGATGGAGACCAGCTGGTCTGCAGAGAAGCTGTTGGAAACCTTGGTTCCTGTGGAGTTTCCGGGAGGAACATGCCACAGCTCTCTCCTAGCTTATGGTGGGCACCAGCAGTCCTTAGCATTGCTCGGCATATAGAAACATCACTCCCATCTCTGCCTGTGTCTTCATGTCACTTATTCCTCTGTTTTCTCACCTTGTCTTGTTTTCGAAGAATATTTATTATTGGACGTGGGGCCAATCTAATCCACTACCATCTCATCATCAGGCATTCAGTGGGAATATCTTTGGGGTTTGGGGATGGAGCTCCAGCCCTCATACTACATCATAATGATAAGTTTACTATAAACGTCATGGGCTTTTTAATTTCCTGAAACCTGAATTAACATGTCATTCTTTAATAATTAGAGTCCAGACCGACACTACATAGCCTAAGAACTTAGATTTCCATTATTCTGTGTGTCTCAGTCAGTTACTCTATTTGCAAGAGCATTGAGTTTGCTTTGGTTATTTTATACAAATGTTTTGTTATGAAAATTCTCCAACATAGGCAAGCACAGAGAGAACAATACGAAGTATCCCCATGTAGTTACCACTCTGCTTCAAAAGTAATGAATACAGGGGCCTAGCGCAGTAGCCTAGTGGCTAAAGTTCTCACCTAATGTATAGTAACTGCTTAAATTTTTTTTAAAAAAAGGCTTATTTATTTTTCATGGGAAAGGATGACTTACAAAGAGAGGAAAGCAAGAGAGAAAGATCTTCTACCTGCTGATTCACTCTCCAAATGAGCATAACACTTGAACTGAACCAATCCAAAACCAGGAGTCAGGAGTTTCTTCTGGGTCTCCCATATGGATGCAGGGTCCATCCTCCACTGCCCTGCCAGGTCATAAATGGGGAACTGCACAGGAAGTAGAGAGCTGGGACATAAACTAGAGCCCCTCTGGGATGCTGGCACTTGGAGCTGAAAGATTACCCAGTTGAGCCACTGCACCAGCCCCACTTAACCTATGATCCAAGCAAGGACCCACAAGTATGTCTTTGGCAATACTCTCAAGCTTCCTTCCATCTGTGAAGGTTTTTTTTTTTTTCTCTTTTTCACCATTTAACACTTGTGTGTTGACACTGAGAGTCACACAATGTCTGTTTCACTCAGTCAACTTGAGCCATCAGTAATGGATATTCCTGCAACCTCCAATCTCATGGATTTTGTCATCTTACGTGATCCTTATATAATATGCATTATTTCATTCGGGTCTGACAAGCTCAGGTAATTTAATTCTGGAATTACTTTTTAATTTATAACTCTTCCATGTATTAAGTAAAGGGGTTTCAACTATCTACTATCCTGAAGTAAAATTCACGTAGGATAGCCAGATGTGTGCTTTGTTATTTTTCCCATTTATTATCACAAAAATGCTTGACAACTCAAAGGGTGAATAATAATTATTATTTTTAAAGACTTATTTGTTTTTATTGAAAAGACAGATTTACAGAGAGAAGGAGAAGTGGAAAGTAAGATCTTCCCACTGCCGGCTCACTCCCCAAGCAGCTACAATGGCCAGAGACGAGCAGATCTGAAGCCAGGAGCCATGAGCTTCTTCTGGGTCTCCCACGTGGGTGCAGGTCCCGAGGCATTGGGCATCCCCTGCTGGTTACTCAGGCCACAAGCAGGGGGCTGGATGGACGCGGGGCAGCCAGGACACTAACCAGCACCCATATGGGATCTTTGTGTGAACAGGTAAGGAGTTTGCTACTAGGCTACTACTCCAGGCCCATAATTATCGTTAAAATAATAGTATTAACTCATTCATTTTAACATGCTAAAATGTTTTGATCTACTTTATTCTTTACTGGCTTTCAACTTGTTAAAAATTTGATGGGCACATAAAAATTAAGCATAATTGTTAAGTACCATGTGATACTTCAATACATCTACATGTTGCATAATCCAATTGGGGAGGATATGTTTATTACCTGAATAACATTTGGCACTGGTGGAAGCATTTGAATACTCAAATTATTCCAACTTTGGCCAGCAGGGGGCCTTTCAGTTGGTTCCTACATTACTTGATATGTCCTAATATTTGATTTTTTTTCTGATGTAAAAAGATATTTTATTCATCTTGTACCTTTTCTGCCCCAATCTTAATAGTCAACAAAAGAGAAAAGCTTGTCCAACATAAACTTACAAGAAATGTGAAAAATCTTGTGATTAAAAGCTTAGAGCATTGCTGGCAGCTCTAAATAGAAGAATATATCTAAATGGAATGACGTATCATATTTTTAGATAAGCAAACACATTATCATATTTGCATTTCAAATTGTATTTGATTTAATTTATAATATAGAATTAATGCTTTTTGAATGAAAATGGCAAGGCTTTCTTTTCTGGATCATTCACATTGTTACTAAGTCTGTTTGGAAAAATAAGTAAGCAAGGAAAAGTAAAAAAATTGTTTAAATTCAGAGGACAAATTTGAACATATACATTTTATCACAAAGTCTTCTTGATTAAGCACATAAACACTAGCACAACAGAAGTCAAAATTAGACAAATCTGCACAAACAATGAAATTCAGCATGTGAAGGAGGAAATTTTCACAGATAATATTGGGATGCGGCGGTATCCATCTTCAGGAGGCAAACTTGTTTGTATGCATGCATCTTATATTACAAAAAGTGATAAAAGAATAAACTCCACATTGATCCACGAGAAATGAAATAATGGAAGAATTAAAAGAAACGTAAGTTAATTTCTCTATAACCCGAGGCATAAATTTGATGCAAATTCCAGATGCTATACAAAAAATAACAGAAAAATGTGACTCAAGAGCAGTAAAATCTCCAAGACAAAATGAAAAACTATAATTCACAGAAAAACAAAAGCAGTAATTGAAACAATTTATTTTCAACTTAGATCACAACTGGCTAATCTCATCAACCTAAACGCATTCCCAGGGAAAAGGTCAAAAGCCTTTGAGTATAATACGCAAAAGGTGTGAACAGGCAGCTCACTAAAAAATAGATTTTTGATAACTTATGAAATGATGTTCAGTCTCTTTCTTTAGAAGGAGAAATGCAAACTCACATTAAACTGACAAATAATTTCCCATCTGTTGTGTTAACAAGAGCACAAAAGTATGAAATTATAATCCGTGAAGTGCAAGGAAAACAGTTATGTTCTTACATTCCTGGGAGCAGTACAACACAGTGAAGCCCATAAAGGGGGAATCTGGCACTGTTTACCAAATAATTATCTGGCACTGTTTAACAAATAATTATGAATCTAACCGACTCAAAAACTTTGCTTCTGGAAATCTATTCTTCAATGCAATGGCATGAAAAGACAAATGTACCAAGTTCTGCTTCATGACAATCATACAAGTTACCAGCAGGGAAGAAGTTTTAACAATCAATGAAAAGGAATTTATTATGCATTTGTCAAGAAATTGAGTATATTCTTTATACAATGATTTGAAAACCCCCAAATATGCTAATTTTGAAACAAAACAGGATGTTTGGGTGAATTGGAAGGTGTGTCTAGAACATTTATTTGTGCCAAAATGTAAGAAAGTGCTCAAATTGCAATTGCAATAAATGTAACAATAGCGTCAGACCAATTTGAAACATCAGTGCTTTGAATGTATTAAAGTAATGTCATAATGGCATTCAATCTATAAGATTTTATAAATTCGTGAGACAAAACTGACATTAAGTTTACAAGTATGTATGGGAGAGGAAGTTCTTCCTACTGAAAATCTCAGCTAATAAATGTAGAAGAAAAAATAGAATGAAAAAAAAGCCTATTATTTTGCAACTTCAATGCAATAATTAATTGGCCAAGTTTATCAGATGAGAGGCCACAAGAAAATGTTGAAAGTAGTAACATCATAAAATTGGAAAATATAAGCAAAGCAGATACCACCAGTCATTTCTTTCCATTTTCTGTTTTGGTTTGAAATTTTTCAAAATAAAAGGTGAAAACATGTGTATACAAAGCCATAACTATTTTTTCAGAATTAATTGGAATATATATATTCCAATGTATATACCAATTTTTGATATATATATTATTTATATATAATTTTTATTTATAGTATATACATATAAATAGTAGTATTTGCATTAAGGGACCTTGAAAGGTAAATTTTAAAGTTAATTAAAATATTTTTAATAGGAGAAAGAGAAAAAGATGTGTGTGAGATGATCAGAATATTGCATATTGTTTTACTGATTATTTATGTAAATAAATGTAATAGCCAGCCTGGCAAGATAGCCTAGTGACTGAAATCCTTGCCTTGAATGCACCAGGATCCCATATGAGCGCTGGTTTTAACCCGGGAAGCCCCACTTCCCATCCAGCTCCCTGCTTGTGGCCTGGAAAGCAGTCAAGGATGGCCCAAAGCCTTGGGACCCTGCACCCACATGGGAGAATTAGAAGAGACTCTAGGTTCCTGGCTTTGGACAGGCTCAGCTCTGCCCGTTACAATGTTTTGGGGAGTGAATCATCAGATGGAAAATCTTCTCTGTCTCTCCTCCTCTCTATTTGTCTGACTTTCCAATAAAAAATATAAAAATATTTTAAAAAATAAATGTAATGTCTATTCAATAGCATACATTGTAGCTTAAAGTGCAATAAAAATAGTAGAAGATGGCTCTGGAGTCATATCTCATGTTTCATATTAGTTAAACATACTAGTTAACTGCTCTTTTAAAAGTTTTATTTATTTACTTTATTGGAAAGGCAGATTTACAAAGAGAAGGAGAGGCAGAAAGAGATCTCTCCGTCAATTTACTCTCAAAGTGGCCGCAGCAGCGGGAGCCAAGCCAATCCAAAGCCAAGAGCCGGAAGCTTCTTTCAGGTCTCCCACATGGGTACAGGGTGCCAAAGCTTTGAGCAAGGAGCTGGATGGAAAGTGGAGCAGCCGGGATATGAACAGGTGGCCACATATAATCACGGTGGTTCCAAGGCAAGGATTTAGCCATTAGGCCCCCATGCTGGACCTGGTAACTACTCTTACACAGGATCTGCCATCATGGACTGCATTTGCACCCAAACTGGGAAGAAGGTGATTTGGACCATCATTGAGAAGTACTGCTTCCACATCAACAAACGTGTGGGACGAAATCCCCATCATCCCCAGCAAGAAGCTCTGCAACAAGATCCAGGCTATGACATGCACTTGATCCAGGGAGGCAGTGTGGGAGGCCTCTTCATCAAGCTTCAGTATGAGAAAGAAGAGAGGACTACATCCCCGAGGTCTCAGCCCTGGATAGGTGATCACTGAAGTGGGTGCTATTTGTCCAACTTGCTGGTCACCCAGCCCACCATCGGGACAAACTTCAAAATGCCTTGGGGAACCACTCAAACCTTTGCGCTTTGTTATCAGATAAACTCCGGACTACAGTAAAAATTCAACCAACCAACCAACCAACCAACCAACAGCAAAACCGTCCTAGCTAACTATTGCTTTAGGTAAATTCCGGAACTTTTGTTTTACATTCCTTGTTTGTAAAGTGAAACTAATAATGATAATAGTAATAATACCTGCTGAAGCTGTGAGGTTAGAAGTCTTTTTTTAAAAGGCTTTATTAATTTTTATTTTAATAGCAGCATTATATATATATATATATATAGAGAGAGAGAGAGAGAGAGAGATCTTTCATTTCCTGATTCACTCCTCAAATGGTTGCAATGGCCAAAGCTGGACTGGCCTGAGGCCATAGGAGCCAGAAACTTCTTTCAAGTCTCCCATGCAGGTGTAGGGGTCCAAGGACTTGCGAGCTGAATTGTAAGTGGAGCAGCTGGGATTTGAACAGTGCTCATATGAGATGCAGATTCTGCAGGCAGAGGCTCAATGTGCTATACCATGGCGCCAGCTCTGAGCTTCAAACTCATGAAGCAAGCCTGCTACTCATTAAGGGAGAGAATGTTGAGCCAGAAGATAGAAAAGAAATTGTCGTGACTTTATTTTACTTACTATTTGCTTATTTTTAGAAAAGCTAAATTTGGATTGCTAAATACATAATTACATAAGCAAACAAACGAATAAAAACTTCAACATTTTAGAATTCCTACTGTAGCCATGATTGCTTCAAAGGGTGAAATTCCTGGAATTATGGAGTAATGCAGTTGGATCAACAGGACATTGATCCATTTGTTTAAGAAAGTTCTGTGGACAGAGGCAGAAATGGAACAAGAACTCAGGATGTGTGGTTTTCTTTGTTATGGGCATCACTCATACTGCTTTCCTTTCATCAGAGCCTTTGGAGGGTTTCACGCCAGGTGCCTGGATGTAGAGATGACGTCTACTCTTCACTGGGTTTACTTTCTGAAGTGGCAGAAGGTAACTAAAACCATATTAACATAATGAGGCAAAGTGTTATATATTCAAGAAAATAAAACACAAAATATGGATGGGGGGTGGGAGTCGTTGCCAGTTTGGTTCAGATCCATGTGAGCAGGGGCAGGTGCCATGACAAGAGGAGTCTGTGCTGCAGAAGAAGCCCAGATGATGGCCAAAACACTTTGTGGTGCTAAATGATTTCAGCTCTTTCTGATAAAGGGCCTTCATACACTTGACCATAGGACTGACTGCTCAACAATACTAACATCCAAAACATAACGCATATATTCAACTATAGTTATAACTTGGACTTTGGTTCTTAGTTAAAATCAGCAAAATCCTGAGATCTCATCATTCTCTGGATATAAGCAAGCTGATTGGAGTGGAATATATAATTGATAGAATCTTCAGAGAATTTTTCACCCATCTTAAGACACAAGACACAAATGGCATCCTTGGATAGAGTAAATCAGCAGAAATGATTCCTCTACGGTGCCTATAAATATACTGCATCATTATTCTCTATGATGCAAACCCCCAAAAAGTGTCCACAATGAACAAATGAGAAATGGGCTTCATTCGAAATCAGCTGCTGTCCTAAGGCTCTCACAAGGCAATGTAAAGAAACCAGAGACTGGGAGTCACATAACTGATAAAGGACTTGACCCACAATATGGCTTCAAACACAGAATATTTTTACTTATCAATTATGCATCCATGAAGCTGGAGAAGAATAGAGACACCTCAAAGGTCAGTAATAAGAAGTTTAAAAACCTGATTTTTAAGACGCCAAGGCATGGCAGGCATTTGGCACAATTGCTAAGTAGCTGCAAACCAGAGCATGTGCTTCCGCTTGCCTGTCTGAAACGGGAAAAATAATGTTAACTCAGGAGATTAAGAGCATACATGAACAATGGCAAGAGCAAAAGCAGCTGCTTGCACTGTGCTTTTGTTGTTAGAACCCTGATGCTCTTCCGGAATGACTTCCTTCAAGGGCCATCAATAGAAACCCCAGCATACCTGTGCAACTCTCCATCCACCCACGTCTGATGCAGCCAGACATGTGCAACTACATGGGGCCAAATTCCATGCAGAGTGTACAGGAAGGGACTGCAACCTTGGCACCTTTCAAGTTTCATTTGCAGAAGAATCTCTTGGTAGAAGTTTGCTCTCTGGTTTTAATTAAAAAAAAAAAACACACAAAAAAACTTCGTGTTTATCTCATGCCACCATGCACACTTGCATTTTTTTTTAACGTTAAAATTTGTTTATGTGACAGAGAGATTTCCCATCACTGATTCATTCCTGGAATGGCAGCAAAGGCCCCTAGCTGAGCCAGGCTGATCTGAGAGTCAGGAATGCAATCCATGTGGTGGGGAGGAACCCAGCTATTCCACCCACCATGTCTGCCTTTCAGGATCTTCACCAGCAGGAAGCTGGAGCCAGCAGCTGCAAGTGGGTATTGAACCCACCCACCCTGACATGGAACACTAGCCTCTTAATTGCTAAGCCAAATGACTGCCCTGCAGTTCTGCCTTTACAGATGCTAGGCTGGCTTCCCACAGGCTCTGAACAACACATCCAGAGCAACACTGTGACCTTGAAGAGGACCCATTGTCTCAGCTTTCAACTTGGGGATGCCGGAATACTCATCATTAGTCCCTGCCACGGATGGTTGACTTAGCTTCAAAATTCACCATCTTCACTAATTCATAGTCACACACAAACACAGGTATGCACCTTGAGTCCATTGTATCACAGCCTGTGTTTGATTTATCACTATGGGCACATTCAATATCGTTGACCCATACAAGACATACAGCGTCACCAACTAAAGCTGTGCAGCTATGCCAACCGTGTGCTAATGTAAGTTGACTGTGTTAAAACATTTTTTTATTTTAAAGTTAAAATTTACAAAGAGAGAATAAAAGACAGAGATCTGCCATTTGCTGGTTCACTCTCCAAATGGTCATAATGGCCTGAATTGAGCCTACTCTAAGCCAGGAGCTGGGAGCTCCCTCTGGCTCTCCCTATGGTTTCAAGGGGCCAAAGAAATCATCCTCCACTGCTTTTCCATGCCATAAACAGGGAACTGGATGGGAAGTGGAACAGCTGGATCATGAACCAGCACCACAGGTGTAGGATTAACTAGCTATGCCACCATGCTGGCATGGTGAGTAACTTGTTAAAGTCACTATGAGGATAGGGAGTTCACTATTAAGAAAAAGTATATCCAAATAGACAGATACCAGTGTCTGATCAATTTCATAATCAGATTCCAATCCCACCTGAACATCTCTGCTCTCTTGAGGCTTACCCCCTGTCTTAGGGTTCCAGTGCTAATGATGACTCTGTTCAGGAGTTTTAACACTTTTCCTGGGAAGAGATAAGTTTCAAGGCTTTGTTGTTTGGAAGTCACAAAAGAGATTATAAATAAATATATGTAGCTATTTAAAATGAAACCATTTAAAACTTAGAAATCACTCTTAAATCAGAGCCATGAAAAATTAAAAAGAAAAAAAAAAAGCCATTGGACAGGTTGAAATTAGCTTCTCACCATGGCTTGCAGATCTCATATTGGAAAGTATGATTCCTGTTCAGTAATTTCAAAATAGACTTATTTGTTTATTTGAAAAGTAAAGTGGTACACTCTTCCTATGTCCAAAGTGACAGGCACTGAAACAGAAGCCAGAAAATCTGCGTGGGTCTGCCACGTGGTTGACAGGGGCCCAGATAATTCGGCCATCCTCTGCTGTTTCCCCAGGAGCATCAGCAGAGAATTGGATCAGAAACAGAGCAGCTGGGACTCAAACTGGTGAGCTGGCACTCAAAAGAGGATGCTGGCAGTGGGTTAGACCACATCTTGCCTTTGTAAGTTAATCCTGGCTGAATAGAGTTTTAAAGTTCTTTTTTTTTAAAAAAATTAATGATAATATGACAATCTTTTGTTAAGTCCTGATGAATTAGTTGAAGACATGAGCAGGTTAAATCTCACACAAGTCTTACTGAACTTATTTCAGTGCCAACACTGGGATTTTGGAGTCCTTCCACTGTTCCCCTTTGAACTGTTTACTACTTCAATATTTTTGGTTTTCTTCCATAACCCAGTCAACAGGAAACACATTTTCATCAACTCCTTTGGTCTTTCCCATAGTTGGCTTCCTTTTGCATTTTAAAAAAGAATATAGTAGGGCTAATTAGTTCCAACTATTTTGCAAGCTGCTAGACACCAACATCCTTTGGTGGTTGGCCTACATCATTGGAATTCTTTCAGCATCTTAATATTTCTTAGATGAGTAAATATTTTCTCAGAAAAAAATGCCTTTTTGGAATTCAAGCTCTTCCTAAGAGATAAACGTTCACATAGCAACATATGCTTTATGTCCCCAAACACTTAAAGTGGGCTGAACAACATTGTGTCCATTCTTTCCACATTTGTGTCTGAACTCCAGCCAATAGTCATGTGAATGCTTCAGTCAATTTGCAGTTGCCCTAATAAGCATGCCACATGTTCCCAACCTCTATAGTATGTGTGTAGCCCAAGTTCTTATTCCTCATTCTTAAGTGGAGATCTCCATTCATTATGAGAGACTGAGAACATACAATATGTAACCCTAGCATTTTCAGTGAAAAAACATATTAGCAGCTTCACTGTGTCTTTCCTTGTTTCGTTATTTTGTGACATGGTTTTGTCTTTAATGCATCCAATGTCCTAACATATCCTTGATCCCCCATACCACCAATAACTCCATGCTTTGCACTTTGTTTCTTTAGTAAATCTTTAAGGTTTATTTGAGGGATAGGAATGGTGTTATAGTGGTCAGAGTTGTCACTGGGCCACCTACATCCCACATCAGAGTCCCTGGATTTGAGTCCCAACTCTGTTTTTGAGCTCAGGTTCCTTTTATTTCTTATAGAATTAAAAAAATGTGCTACAGTTGCATCGGCTTAAGGATTTCCACTCTCCCCTACCCATTTCCCTTTCCTCCAACATTGAGTTTATGCCATTACAATAGTATAGTCCTTCAGCAACAGTCACAAGTCCAACTTTCTGCGATTTAAGTGTCTCCTGACATTGCAGGTATAGAAAATGGTGATAAGACCAGCATCTCATCATCAAGATATATTGGACAGTTTCACTGAGCCCAGGTTTCTACTGATGCTCCTGGGAAACATTGGATGATAGCCCAAGAACTTGAATTCCTGTCACTCACATGGGAGATCCAGATGGAGCCACTGGTTTCTGATTTCATTCAACTTGGTGTAATTCTAGCTGTTGCTTTATGTAAGACTTTGTTTCAGAAGACAATACATACAAGTATTCAGAAATGGAAATTGCTAAAAATGTAAAATCAATGTAGTTTTTAATTTGTCAAATAATGCCATTGGCCTTCCTTTCAGAAATGGCTGTACTCCTAAGGAACTGTGCCATTATGATAACATGGGGACAAATGGCGGGGGGAGAAATGGGAAGGGAGGAAGGAGAAGGGGCGGGAGGACCTCCTATGTCTACAAAACTGCATCATGGAAAACAAGAAAATTGTTTAACAAGAAATGGCTGTACTCTGTATTTCTCTAGATTGTCACCAACATACATGTTTTAAAATTATCATTGTTTCTACTGACAATGATAATTAGTGACAATTAATTTTAATAAAATGAATCCCAAACCCACTTGGCTAGTATTAAATGACTTCTACATACTCAAAACATCTTCCTGTAACACATGTCTAAGATATAATAAGAGAGAGTAGATTTTCATATTTTTTGGAGTTAACATGTTTCTTTTTCAGAAAAATCTTAATAATGTTTCCCCATTTTCTTATAGTTGTAGGAATTCTCTATATACTCTGAATACTAACGTTTGATACTTACATAATAAATACATTCTGTTAATAGGCTGTTTATTTTTAATTTTGTTCATGGTGAGTCACGCCAGTTAGAAGTCATGGTTGTTTTGACTTAGCCAAATGTATAAGTTACTTTATTTATTAATTCTTATAATTCCTTTATCAGTTTTCCCATTATTTTGGTTTTGCTGTGCTTTATTCTGTACTCTGATTTGTTTACAAAATGCTTCCCTACTCAGAAATCTTCAATATACTCTGTTAGGATGAGTTTGAATTTTTTCTTTTTCATATTTTAGTATTCAACACATGTAGAGTTATTTTCAGTTGTGCGATGAGTTACACTGATTTAATTAGATTTCTCCACCTGTCACTTGAATTATAGCAGAATTGTGTATTAAACAGGCCATCATTTCTCCTTTTACTTGGGTGGTTTTCTCTGTTACATACCAAAAGCTCACGTGGCTCGGCTACTTCTGGATTCTCCATTCTGTGCTTGCCTGTCTATTGCTACCTACTAGTACTTTGCCTTATTTACTATATTATCTCTATATTATCAATAAATCTTTGATATCAGCTAAGAGAATTCCATTTCTATTTTACTTTTAAAGATGGATGCGAGTTGACATTTGGCTTCTATTCTTCCATGTGAATCTTAGGATAATTACTCCATTCCAAGGAAAAGAAGTCTGAAAGTTCTTGAAATGACTTCATTCTGCCGGTTACATTTAGGAGACTTTCCTTTGTGATGCTGATTTTGTGAACAAGTACACTTTTCTTTCTGTGTACACCCACTTCTATGCCCTTCAGTGATGCCATGACTTTCTCCATGAATGTTTTGTACTTTTAGCATGAGATTTTATAGATGGATTTTTTGTAACGATATCCTGTTATATTTCCTTACTGTTTATTACAAGTATAAAAAGCTGCTGTCAATTTTTATGTTGATCATATATCAACCAGTTTGATGAAAACTTCCATGAGTTTTGATGGTTTTTAAGTTCTCTTAAGTATTCTATGTGCCTATTCCTATTGTCAGGAGAAAACATCCATTATGTCTCTCCCTTTCAGACATTATACTGCTTGTGCTTTGTTTTTTCTTGTAGTTTTATTGCACTGACTGGAATCTCCTACATGTTGTGAAAATTAGGGCTGATAGAAGGCATCTTTGGCTTATTCTTTGTTCTAATGGAAATCTTCATATTGTTTCACCATTAAGAATTAAATTTATTGCATACTTGAGAAATGAGACAGCTGAATAGTACCCTGTAATCTTTTTAAGGTTTATAGCAGTTGGTTGTGTATAAACTAAAATTGAAATGTCAACGAAGTAGCCAGAGGATGTGGTTAAGAACTTGCATTTTCTAATATCTTGGTCACTCAATACCATGTCAATTAACTCCATGATGTTGTAAATTGCTGTTGAAGTTGTGTAGTGGCTTTTCATTGGAGGGGATGATATTCTGCCAGCTCTATTCTCAGACCAGGGATGGTCTCCCAAGGCAGCTGTTGAATTTGTCTGGACAATGAGATGCTGGACTCTATGCATGGTACATGCCCGCAATGAAGGAATCATGACTGGATATGAACTGCACTACTGCAATAATGTGGAGGAATCCAACATGGTGGAGGGCACAAGGAGGGGTTGGGGGAACCCCAGAGCCTATGAAAATGTGTCATTAAACGAAATAAAAGAATATTTTAAAAAGAATTAAATTTATTGCATATTTGAGAAAATATAATTTGTAAATAAATTTTCTTTCATTTCTAGATTTCTAAAAGTTTTTAATCAAAATGAGTTTTTTGAAAGCCGTTTTTACATCTAATAAAATATGCACACCTTTCTCTGTTTATAATTTTGATGAATTAAAATAGTTAAATTTTCTGATTGAACACCATTGCATTCTTGGGATAAGCCCCTTTGTTCAGGTTTTTCTCCTGTTGGGTTGGTTTGATTAGACAATAGGAAATGTCTTGCTAGTGGCTGTTACACTGGAAATTCTGGCTGAGACTGAAATGACAGGCGTGTCAGGAGGTGCGTGACTTGAGGACCAGAGTTTCAGAAGAGGACGTATTTTCTGTAAAGAACTACATGCGTTATGAGCCATTCATCTACCCCCTGCCATCATTTCAAGGATCTGTACACACTAATCACTGCATAAAAACATAGTGAAGGGAACACACAGGGCACCAAGCCCCTCTACGCTGCCTGCAAAGGAGTTTGCCTAAAGACAGGAAGGGCTGGCTTTGCAATCCAAACCAAGGAACTCTGTGGGACAGGTTGGCTATTCCATTCTTTTTATGACTTATTTATTTTTATTGAAAAGACAGATCTACAGTGAAAGGAGTTTCCACAGGACTTCTTACAATGGCCCAGCAGGAACCTGATTATACAGAGTAGACTGATATCTGACTTCCATCTAAGCAAAAATAAAAGTAGCACCCTGGATCCCGAAAGCCTGTCACCCTCACAGCACACTAACAAACAGACTTCCCTCACTTTCTCTGCCTGTTCCCCAGGTTACCTTCATCTTTGTCCTTCATCTCTGTTCCCTTCTCCTCCTTCTATTCCTCCCCCTCTTTCTCATTATCTTGTTCTCTTTCTTCCACATAAATATTGCAAACTAAATTCCATGGTTAAATAATGAGATTTTTAAAAATCATAACCATGATATTTAAATCAAGATTTCTTGGCTGGGCCTGGCACGACAGCCTAATGGCTAAAGCCTCGCCTAGCAACTGCTGGAATCCCATGTGGGTGCTAGTTCGTATCCCAGCTGCTCCACTTCCCATCCAGATCTTTCTCTCTGTTTCTCCTTCTCTCTGTATAGCTGCTTTTCCAATGTAAACAAACAAACAAATATTTCTTATATAAGATCTCCAAAACACAGGCAGCAAGCTGTGAGGATATAAACACATGTATACGTGGTTGGTGAAAATGTAAATTAGTGAAGAAAACACTGAGAGTTTTTTAAAAACCAAAATGAAGCGTATTGTATGATCTAGCAATCCTAATTATGAGTATATACCAAAAGATACGAGCATGTAGTGTCAGAGAGATACCGCGTTTATAGCAGCATTTGTTCACATTTGGAACCAACCAAAGTGCCTCTACTCTGATAAATGGATGCACAATATGTGTATACCAGATGGAATATTATTCAACTATTAAAAAGAATGAAATTTTTTACCATGGAAACAACCTGGTTGCAGCAAGAAAACATCGTGTTGAGCGAAATGAGCTGCAGACAGAAAGACAAATGCCACTCATTTCCTCTTATATATGGGAAATAAAATTGAAAAATAAAAACAAAGCCAAAAGTAATGACTGTGTGTATCAATATTGTTGCAAATACAGTCTTGCAAAATTTCATTTTATATCTTTAGCCAAAAAATGGTTAAGAATATTTTGTTGCTGTAGTTAATGAACTGTGACTACTTTAATGGGTGAGATGCTAATCTTTCTATTTGATGACTGCTTTATCCCCTAACTATATTCTTGCTGAACTGGAATTTTTTTCACCTTCTATTTGTTGAACTCTTTATTTGGTGGAGCATTAAACTATTGAGTATAATATGAATTGAAGGTGTTATCACCAAAACTGAAAAAGAAGTAAGAAAGGAGCAAGCAAGGAAAGAATTAATGAAGGAACAAAGGAAGGAAGGAAAGGAGAGAAACAAGGAAGGAAGGAAAGGAGAGAGGGGGAGAAGGGAGGAGGAGGAGGTGTTGTTACATTGGGAGAATCGTATCTATGAATTGCATTGAAGCTTTTCTCTTTGTAGTTGTAACACTAACATGAAAAATGAAGTTTCAGATGGTAAAAGAAAATCAACCATGAAAGTAACAATAATATCCAAGCAACATTTAACAGTCATTCTGTATTCAAATTTCCCCAGTTTCATAAAATGACTTTTTGTAATTGATTTGTTCAAATCAAAATGTAAAGAATGTTCATTTATTGAATTTTGTGCTTGCTTTTTAAGTCTCTTCATTACTCAAGCTTCCCCTCCCACTTTCTTTTTATTCTAGGCTATTGATTTGTTATAGAGGGAAGTCAATTATTTCTCCTATGCAACATCTGACATTGTGAATTTGGTCGCTTGCTTCTTCATAATGATATTGAATTTGTCTCCCATAGTTTCTATGAATTGATAGTACATTCAGATATTTGATTAAACTTAGGGTTTTTGTTGTTGATTTGTGTTTGTTTTGGTGAAAATCATTCATAGGCAGGGCTGTACCTCCTATTGTATCATATTATTCTTCAGATGATATCTAATGCTCTTATTTTTTATTGATGCCCAAGTTGTTCATCAACATTTTATGTAACAAATTTAGCATAAGCTATTGATTCTTCACTGGGCTCCTGTTTCGTTATGGGTTGTGAATTGGTGATGTTCCAAGTCCATCATTTCTTTATTTCTCACCTAAATTTGATAAGCAACGATTTGTAGACTTGGAAACTTGGTTTGCTTTAGAAAATCAGGAACAAGGCTTTGCTCCTCCTCTTTATCAAATTTAGAGCCATGATTTTATTTTCTAACATCCTCTAGTGGAGGTGAATCAGGTTTCTTTCTTGAAAAATCCTTATGACATTATGACTACTGCAAATCAAATATCATTTGTGATAGACTGATATCATCAGTGATAGACTGATAACTTACACAACTTTTTGATCACTGATCTATTTGATTCATTTCTTTTACATTATCTGGTGTTTTTCTACTTGTCATGTTTTTCCTCACTCTGCTCCTTCCCTCCTCTTCTGAGTTTGTCAAACTACTCTTGGCTTGTTTTTGTTCTGGTGATTTGTGGTTAACTTGATCACCTAAACAGACATACACGATTCTATGAAGCACAAAATTCCTCCATATGCACACTATGATTGCAAACAGCACAGAAATTTTAGAACTTTTCTCTCTCTGGTTTTCTCTATCTCCTGTGCTACTTTTCTTTATTGTTTTACTTTCACTTATAAAAATACATCACATCTTCCTAGTTTCATAGCGTTATGTTTATAACCTACTAATTTACGTTGTCATTGCATGAAACATTTTAGCCTATCATTGCTTATTGCATAAGACTATTTCTTTTTTTTGCCTTACTTGAGCTACATTCTTTATTAGTTACGTGGTGAAATCCTGTGAGTAATACTTTGTCTGGATGTTTTATAAGCATGCCTTAGTTTTAGTCATGAATGATAATAACATTGGTTATTTATTCTAAGTTGACAGTTATTTTCCTTCATACTGAAGACACTAGTTATTTTAATCTTTTATTACAGATGAAATTTCTGTAAGTCAGATGATCTTTATGTACAAGTAATCTTATTTGGAATATAAAATGTAGAAGGATTGGGAAAGAAAGAACATTACAATTAGTGGAATCGTTGATGGAAATGCCAAAAAAATCTGCAGCACATCTATTTGAACTAGAATTTGAGAATATTTAACATGGTGATCAGGTAAGAGATTATTTTTAAGAGTTAACATGATTTACATACATCAGATATATTCAATTTTACTGCCAATGCAAAGCAACATAGATGACAGACCAGAAATAGAGAAAAGTGAAGATCATAATAGCAGAGATAGGTTGTGAAAGAAAAATAGCTGATTGTGTTGGAGATCAAGATTGCTGCCAGATTATCAAAGAACTGAAGAAAGAAAAAGTCAAATGCATCATACCAGATTATAGACTATAAGATTGCAGGAATCAAGCTGAAGATAGAATTTTGAGAAGGAAATGAGAAATGGTGGAGGCCTTGCTGTAGCGAGTGAGGAAAATAAAGAAGAGATATATAGAAGCTGTTTAGGAGATTGATTTGCTTGAGTCTAAAATAGCCAGCTTCAAGTAATGATCAGAACTCTTGCTTAGACAATTGAGGGAATGGTAGTGTCACGCCCACATAAAGATTGAAATTCAATTTGGCACATGTTCAATGAGAGCATCCTGTAGGACCCCAACAGGAATATACAGGAAGACACTTAATAGAAGACAGACATGGGATTTCACATCCGTATTGGAAGTAACTATGACAGAGCGTAGTTGAAGTAAGTCACTCCAGTGGCCAGCAAAGTAGCACATCTGTTAAACACTAAAGGAGTGTCAGGGGGACAGGATCAGACTCGAATCCAGAAAAGCAAATACTTCAAGACTTTATTTTCTCCCCAACCCATGCAGAACACATGTCACTTGGTAGGTGATCAAGTTTTGCTTGCTGGATAAATGAATAAAAGAAAGTCTATTGACAAAAAGAGATTAATAAGAAAAGTTATTACTTCCAGAGGCTTCCTAGGGACCACGTAAGATAAAGATGAAAAAGCTTACTTGAACTGGCATTGCTCAAAGGATAAAATAAGAATTACCAACAGACATATGAAACAATGCTCAGAATCATTAGCCTTCAGGGAGAGGCAAATAAATACCACAATGATGTTCCACCTAGCCCTGGTTAGGATGAATATCATACAAAACTAAAAAAAATTCTGACACGGATGTGGGCAAAGGATATCCAAAAGCACTGATGAAGGGAATGTAAGATAGTACAGCTATTATGGAAGGCAGTGTGCAGAGATCTGAAGATGCCATAGGATCCAGCCATCCCTCCATTGCAAATTCATCCCAACAAAAGAATATCAGCATGTGGAACAGCTCATTTATTGCAATTCAATTAACAGTAACAAAATCATGGAATCTGTCCAAAGTCCGTTAACAGATTACTGGATAAAGAAAATATGGCATATAGACACTGTAGAATACCACTCAGCCATAAAAAAAAAAAAAAGAATAAAATCCTATCTTTTGCAACAAAGTGGATACAAGTGAAAACCATTATGCTTAGTGAAAATAGGCCAATCTCAAAAAGACAAAATCATATATTTTCTCTGATCCATGGCAATTCATATAGAGTCCAAAGAACGCGTAGGTGTGAAATGGACATTTCGTGATGTGAATGTTGTTTCTAGCCGTTGTTTCTATTCCTGTGGCTGTTGTGGTTTTGTCACTTTTCACATGTTGAATATTAGGGCTAGTCATAAATTAAGACTGTAAATACTGGGTGGATTAAAACAATGTCTTTACAAACACCCACAGAGGGGAGGGAGGGAGGCGGATAGGGGGAGGGAAGTGATATAAGTGTGAGTTTCTTCTTGAAACTCTATGGAATGCATGAAATATGCTCTCTTCGTTATTTTTTGCTTTTTTAACTAAAGATTTATTTTTAATGATGCTTACATGATTGAAAAGGATGTATGCCCATGTGGACCACTGATTAAGGTGGGAAGAGTCAAGGATTAGGGAAAAGTGAGTGAGATAATTGTTTCCAAATTTTTTTCTTCTTCCTGTATCTGGGGAAAAGGGGAGGGTAAAAGAGGAGAAACCATACCCTTCATCCTAACCGCATCAGTACTCAGAGATGGGAAACAGCCACCCGATGTCATTCCAGTGTCCCCAATGTACAGCATGCTCCAAGGGTTCTGCTCAGGTGGTGTCAATGGTTTTGACACTCTGTTGATTTCATCGTTCCAAGGGAGAGGAAATTCTTCCAAGGTCCATTGCCCAGATACATGTCAAAGCTTCGCAGGGAGCGTTATGCATTTGTTCCGCCCTCCCGCTTCTGCACTGGTACCAGATGTCCTCTCCAGGCTCCAATGGAGTGCTATATCCTCCATGTGCATCTTGATATGTTGTCCGCTGTTCCATCTAGGCAACTTAGGAGGCCCAGTTCTGAAGCACACAGTCCATAGACTATAGATCCTGTGATTCCCCTCTTGATTAGAGTTCTGAGTCCAGAGATTCAGTTTGGGGTGAGGGAATACCAAAAGAAACTTTGCCTGAGGTTACCACAGACCTGGCTCATATGTGTGCTAGTTGGTGTGGGCTCCAGTACAGTCCATTACCTGCATCAGCACACTCAAGCCAAGGGATACTGCAGCTATGTCCAGCCTAGACCACCATACCCATTCTGGCTCTCACACTCACCAGTGAGAACCACTATCCAGCCGGGGCATCTCTTTAGCTCCACAGCCAGGTTGGCTCCCAAAAGTAGATCTTAAACGTGCCAGTGGTTGCTTTGACCCCACCCATTATAGCCTATCTCATGTCTTGGCCTTTGCCAATGGATACTGCAGCCTGGGCTGGCCTGGACTGGCCTGGCCTGCTACTGGCCCCAACTCTCGCTGGTGGCTGCTGTAGTATAGCCCTGCCCAGTCTTCCCCCATGCAAACAGGCATGTGTGACAGCCTAGCTTATCTCAGAATGGTCTGTACTGTAATTTTGGCAACAAGTGTTGCTGATGGTTAGTGAATAGTGGCAACAGACAGGTAAAAAGTCTAAAAAATTCTCCCAGCAGAACCAAAGACAGAAAGAATAATAATGGGAAATATTTTGTTGTTGTTGAGAGACTTGTTAATTTTTTTAGATCTGAGAGATCTGAATGTATGGGTACTCAAGGGATGATGAAAAAATGGGCAGTGAGGTCCAGATACCAGAGTGCTTCAGAATGAAGATGGGAATAAAAAAAAAAAGAGAGAGAGAGAGAATCCTTGAATTGGGTCATTCCAAGATGGTTGTGGAAGAAATTCAGAGCATGAGTTGGGGTGTCTGTCAGACTAAGGAGGGACACTCCTCCAGCAAATGCCAGCCAGTTCCCAGATACGGTGCTAGAAGCTGTGGAATCCCCTACTTCATTACACCTAACACTTCTGTGAAGTAAGGCACAAGACCATTTGCTGGGAATTATGGAAAATAATTAATTTTCTAGGCTGCTTGGAAGTTCTTCATTTATGTTTCTATGAAACATATGTCATACCCTCAGGACCTCCCCAGGAACTGCTACTAATTGAGACTTTTTAATAGGCCAACTGTAAGTGCTGATCTTTACCATTTACTCTCTAATTTTTGCTTCTCTCTAGTGAGAAAATTGTCCTGTTATTTGCAAATGTAGGCAGCCATTCCTTTCCCTTCAGCTGTTGATTGTGGAAGTTTCTAAATCCTTTACGACTAGAGATTCATTATAACATATTTTCCCATTTGTCTTTGGGCAGTATTTGAAAGATGCTGCATTTATAAAGTAATAGAGTTCTGATCATTAATCATTTCAAGAAACGTTTTCTCTTAGCCAAAAATACTAACTGGTCAGCATGAGTAGCTATGTTTGTGAATCTAATTCCAATCAAAATAGAGAAATGTGACATTTGTTATTATGTGTCATAAACCTGTGATGCTTCCTGCTGTTCCTTAAAGAACTGAAAATAACTTTCAGACTCCGACTATTTCTATTTTTAAAATTATATTTAAAATTAGCAGTTTATTGGATTCAAGCAAGATTTTTACAGAACCTCGTGCATTTTAGGATAATCAAAACAGTCTTACAACTGCAACAAGCCATATATTAACAATTGAAGAGTAGAGCAGTCTTAGGCAGGTGAGCAGAGAAATCCCCAATAACTTACCAAGTTGAGGAATAACTGAACTCTGCATCCCACCTAGTGAGGTCTAGGAAAAGCCAAACCAGGAGCCTGAGCAGTAAGGTACAGGCTGAGCAATTATAGGCAAGCTAGCTGACTTTTCCTTGTCTGTTCAAAACGTTCTATATTAGTCTCTGTCTGTCTAGGGCACCAACTGGAAACTATTATGCTAAAGGAAATGAGCCAATCCCAAAAGGTAACATATCATGTTTGCCTTAATATAAGATAAAATTATGTCAAACCTAAAAATAGTACCTGTAAATTGTAACATTAATACACTCTCAAACTGTCTGTACCATGCACAATAAGATATTGAGTTGTAACCTATGAATCAATAATCAATGAGAGATGGATTACATATGATAACACTTTTAAAATTTGCCTTTTAACACTTACATTTTAAAATTGGCCTCGAGGAGACATTAATACTCCTGCTGATAAACATTTTTTCTACATTCTCTGATAGGACTTTCCAAACTCTTATGTAAATAAAATAAGCAAATGACTGGTAACCTGGAACAGTAATAACCCACTGGCAAAGGTCATACTCTTGTCTCGAGATTTTCCCAAGAGATTCCCTGAGAAGCAGTGGGTTTCCCTATGGCTCATTCGACCTCAGAGGTGCAACAACTCCTTCAAATACAGTGCTGCCCATGGAGAAGATGGACTCCACGGAGGAACTGCATCAAAGAGTTGAAAAACCTGACCTGCTTTTAATATCCTTTTTACTCCACAATAGGACGGGAGGGCAGAAAAAGCTTCCACCTACTTAGAATGTATGAGGAAGATTTTAAGTATAATCTATTAGGCCTGTAACAGATTTTTAACTGCATTAGACATTAGCAAAAACTATAGAGACTTCCTACTATTTCTTTTTTTTTTTTTATTGGAATGGCAGATATACAGAGAGGAGAGAGACAGAAAGATCTTCCGTCCGATGATTCACTCCCCAAGTGACCACAATGGCTGGTGTTGTGCTAATCCGAAGCCAGGAAGCTCTTCCAGGCCTCCCATGCGGGTGCAGGGTCCCAAGGCTTTGGGCCGTCCTCGACTGCTTTCCCAGGCCACAGGCAGGGAGCTGGATGGGAAGTGAAACTGCCGGGATTAGAACCAGTGACCCAGCGATTTCAAGGCAAGGACGTTAGCTGCTAGGCCACGCCGCCGGGCTCATATTTCGTAATAAAATTTTAAGACTAGTGCTTTACTCGGACCCATTGAGCCTTGATTTTAAAAATTATCTTTAATCTCTTTTTTAAAAAAAGGTTTACTTTATTTTTATTTGAAAGTTTGATTTACAGAGAGAAGGGGAGAGAGAGAGAGAGAGAGAGAGAGAGAGAGAGAAACAGCTTTCTCATGTGCTATTTCACTCCCCAAATGGCCCCCAGAGGATGAAGTTGAGCCAGTCTGAAGTTAGGAGCCAGGAGCTTCTTCTAGATCTCCCACATAGGCACATAGGCCCATGGACTCATGCCATTCTGCTTTGTACAAACAAATGCCCATATGGAATTCCAGCACTGAAGGTGGATGCTTAGCTTACTACACCACACCACTGGTATTGCCTTTTAACTTCTAGTCCTAAGGTATCCAATATTGAAATGCTTTATTTCCCAAACCAAGGATGTGGATTTCAACTGCTCTCTACCTGCATTTTAGAGGGTATTTTGATTTATGGTTCATCAACCTTGAAGGTGATTTGGAATTTATTCAGAAAACTAGGTCATCATTTACTAAGTTGTTTTGTCACCGAAATAGATATATCAGCAACCCCAACACCTTGATGTAATTGAGTGATGTATAGCTTGTTTTTGTAAATATTAATGTCATTTTACAATAAATCTGCCCATGGTGGTGTTATTTATTTAAATTCTAATATTTGAAAATAACATGTCAAGTTATATAAAAGTTCCATTCATTCAGTAAATAAAACTTGAGTTCCTTTTTTAGAAAAATGACATCTTTTCCCAAGATTTATTTATTTAAAAGGCAGAGGTACAGAGAGAGAAGAAGGGAGAGACACAGAGAATTCACATTGGCTGATTCACACCCCAAATGAACACAAATGTTGGGTGGGGCCCCGCTGCAGCCAGGGTTCCAGAACACCTAAGACTTCTCGGCTGCTGGCCCCAAAGCCAGCACTCGGGCCATATTGCATTGCCTCCCAAGCTGCATTAGCTGGAGGTACAATTGGAAGTGCGACAACTGGGACTAAATTGGCATCAATATGAGATTCAGGCTTCAGAGATTTAACCCGTTATGTCTCAATGCGGATCCCTCACGCTTCTTCTATTGAACCACTTAATGTTCTGGTTGCAAAAGCCAATGTGGTAGATCCAGGATTGCCTGTGTATCTTACATAAAGCAAACAATAATACAAATAAACATGGTACCTTGCAGGCTAAGCCTCTGTCTGCAGCACTGGCATCCCATATGGTTGCTCATTCATGTCCTGGCTACTCTGTTTCTGATCCAGTTCCCTGCTCATGGCCTGGGAAAGCAGCTGAGGATGTCTCAGAGTCTTGGGATCTTTCATCTACATGGGAGACTGGGAAGAGGTTCCTGCCTCCTAGCTTTGGATCCAACTAACTCCAGCCATTGCAATGACTTGGAATGAACAGATTAAAGATTTTCTTTGTCTCTATCTCTCCTTCTCCCTGTGTAACTTTACCTTTCAAATAAAAATAAATAAATTTTAAAAAATGTTAAAATGGGCCTCACACAGTGGCATAGGGGTTAAATCCTTACCTTGCACACACTGGGATAGCTTATGGGTGCTGGTTCCTGTCCAAGCTGATTCACTTCCCATCCAGCTCCCTGCTTGTGACCTGAGAAAGCAGTAGAGGACAGCCCTAAGCCTTGGGACCCTGCACCCACGTGGGAGTCGGTAAAGAAGCTCCCGGCTCCTGGCTTTGGATCCACTTGGCTCCAGCCATTGTGGCCACTTGGGGAATGAGCCAGTGAACAGATTTTTATCTCTATCTTTTTTTTCCTGTAAATTTGCCTTTCCAACAAAAAATAGATAAATGTGGGTTTTTTTGAATGCTAAAATGTATACAAAATTACAACAAATTGCAATTGATAAGAAAAACAGAGGGTATAATGAGGAAAGGTGATTTCAATGAGATCAAAAGGCTCCAAGTCAGTACCATTTAAACAGAAGTTGAAAGTGTAAGGACATTTTAGTTGGAGAAGAATGGGGATGGAAGGAGTTTCTAGGCAAAACCCAAAACATTTGGGCCCAGTGGCATGGCTTAGTGGCTAAAGTCCTCACCTTGAACATGCCGGGATCCCATGTGGGCACCGGTTCTAATCCCGGCAGATCCACTTCCCTTCCAGCTCCCTGCTTGTGGCCTGGGAAAGCAGTCGAGGACGGCCCAAAGCTTTGGGACCCTGCATCGTGTGGGATACTTGGAAGAAGTTCCTCGATGCTGGCTTCTGATTGGCATAGCATCGGCAGTTGTGGTCACTTGGGGAGTGAATCATCGGACGGAAGATCTTCCTTTCTGTCTCTCCTCCTCTCTGTATATCTGACTTTCCAATAAGTAAATAAATCTTTAAAAAAAAAACCCAAAACATTTAAGTTCTTTTTGATGTAAGCAAGCCCTCTTTACCACTTTGCACCTGGCAGGACACAGGGGCCAGGTGAACATTGATGGCAGCTCACGGAATATGCACCAATTGCAACAAATTAGATTTCTGTTGGGTTGTATTTCTGGACTGTTAATTCATTTGCCAAAATGATTTCAGCAAATGCTGACTCATTTACAGTAAACATTTCCATTTTGACAATATCTTAAATTAGATGCTGAAGAAAGAGGTGACGAAAGAAGACTAAGTGACCTGTCTTGGCCACAAAGAATATTCCAGCTGCTCGATGTTCCCTGTGTCACAAAAGCAGAATCCATTAGCTTGAGGAGAAGCTGCAAACTCCAATCATGATGATAAGAAAATTAAAATATAACCGTCTCAATCCCTCACATATTCCTGGAGCAACACAGGTGTTCAGTTTCAAATCACCACAACCAGAAAGGGCTCATAATTCATGCCTGTATTCATTGCCATTCCTCATCTTGACAAAGGAAATGAGATGAGCACCTCTGGTTGTCAGCCTCACTCTATTTAATCACTGCCCTGGAGGACTGCGGGGATGACACAGCTTCCTTAACATCACTAATAAAGAGGAAGGCCATGACCCTAATTATAAATGTCACATATCTTCAACTCAATGGTTCAATTACAGAGACCAGTGCCGCTATTCATAAAAGAAGAGCTGTACAAAGTTAATGTATGTAGGACTTTCTCTATTTAGCGATTTAAAGGAACGTCCATTCCACAGAAACCTCAGTAGATTTGGTTGTCATTTACTTGGTCAATTATGATTTATGTTCATCTTTTGAAGGAGGAATGATGCTGAGAAACCACACAGATCCCCCTGGATGAAAGCATGGCTTACTAAGCAGAATTTTCTGGAAGGTGTATTTGCTCTCTAGTGGGATTCAGCCTTATTATTTCTCAACAACTCATTTTAGATAGTTAATCTGACTCTTTTTTAGAAAAACAAATTGTTATATATGTGTAAGACTAGGATCCTAAGACTTTATAAAATCTCACACAAAAAAACAGTGAACAATAGATGCCAATCCTTGCTTCATTGACCCTGAGGTGTTCATAAGATAACTGGAAAGACTCTACATACAAAATATGAGCATATAGGATTTATTTTTTAAGTACAACAAGATTTTCCCTGTATTTTCTTTTATTATTGTTATTTTTATTGGAAAGTCAGATATACAGAGAGGAGAGACACAGAAAAAGATCTTCCGATGATTCACTCCCCAAGCGGCCACAATGGACAGAGCTGCACTGATTCAGAGCCAGAAAGCTCTTCCAGGTCTCCCACACAGGTGCAGAGTCCCAAAGCTTTGGGCTGTCCTCTACTCCTTTCTCAGACCACAAGCAGGGAGCTGGATGGGAAATGGAGCAGCCTAGACAGGAACTGGCACATATATGGAATCCCAGTGTGTGCAAGGCAAGGACTTTAGCCACTAGGCTATTGTGCCAGGCCTGCACCTATAGGATTTCACACACAGATATGTGTTATTTTTCAAATATGTTTAGTTCAATATGATAAAATGCATTGCTTCTAATGTTATTAACGAAACCTTGTAGACTCATTTTGGAAGATGAATAGATACAAAGAGAAAACAATATTGAGGGTTTTGTGTAGAAAAAATTCAGTTAGCACTTCCTGGAGGAAAACATACAGGTCACTTACACCTTGTGTAGAGACTTTGGAATACTGCTGAGTTACTAAGTTTTCTACTGACTCTGGCTGTTAGTGTAACAATAAATCACAAAGTCACATATCTACATTGCTCCACCTGTCTTACACAACAGAACTTCTGTTTGGAAAGAATTGTGTTCTGGAAAGGGAAAACCCCACTAGTCAGGTACCCTATTTGAAACAACCTCAACATGATGCTGAATCCTTTGATGACCTCTCACACTTTACCAAAACCCTTAAGGCTGGGTCCATCAGAAAAAACATGGCAGAGGGAGCAGTGATGTCAACTGGTCTCCATGGAGACATGCTGGGGATGAGGGTGACATGTCTAATATGATCTCATAGAATGAATTTCTCACTGATACACTAAATAAAGGGCAGAATAAAAATCTCATTTGTGTATTTGAAACTTGGAATTAGGGGGATGACCTCATAACTTTGAAGCAACATGATGGTGGTAATGAGGAAGAGAGGTTCTTATTGGTGACCCTAAGAAGCCATCCCTAAATGAAGAGGAAAAGTTGAAAAACAAAGTGCTGGGACAACAGGATCTTGCCACTAAGTCCACCAGGAGGATGGAAGTTGAGAGCTTGGATACCACAACAAGAAAAGTCTTTGGAGGAGTTTGACACGAGTGGCAGCCTTTAGGAAGAGGATTGACTTAGAAGCAGATTTATCAAGTTATGAAGGTTCCTATTTGGCTATGATAAAGGTAGAGGCATCAATTTACTCATAGTAAAGACAGTAGGAGATGAAGAGAGACATACCAGTGAGCTTCTCGGCTGGTCTTTCCCAGCTAGAGTTCTAACTATGCCAGCCATAGCATGGGCTTGGGAGGACAGGAGCAGAAAGACTCTACTTGGTCTGTCAGCCTGTGGGAGTAGCAAATGCATATGTTATGCGGGCTGAGATCGCTGGAGGATAGGATGGAAAATGCCTTCTCATTTGAAGATCATTGTAGCAACTCGCCTCAGACCAAAGGGAGAAAAATTGAGTTTATCAGGAAAGATCAGGTCATCTCTGCTGGAAAGCTAAATTACGTGCCTAAATGTACATGCTAAATGTACATGCCTAGACATACTTTTTTTTTTTTTAAAGCAGAGTTACAGAGAGAGGAGTGATAGTAAAATCTTTCTTCTGCTGCTTCATTCCCCAAATGGCAGGGCCAGAGCTAAGTTGATCCAAAACCAAGAGCCAAGAGCTTTTTCCAGGTTTCCCACACTGGTGCAGAGTTTCAAGGCTTTGGGCCATTCTCCACAGCTTTCTCAGGCCATAAGCTAGGAGTCAAATGAGAAGAGGAGCAGCCAGGACACAAACCAGCTTTCACGCAGGATGCTGGCACTTACAGGTGAAAGAATATCCTGTTAAGCCACAGCACCGGCCCCAAATTTTGCCCCATTATTCTTCAAATTCTGGGTTGAAATAAACCATGTGATGAAAAAAGACCAGAACTTATACTAATATTACAATATATCTATTCTGTCCCTGAGTTTGGAGAGCCAATCAGTATGCCCAGTATGGAGTAAAACAAAATTCAGCATTCTGTTTGTAGTAGATGCTGAATGACCACTCACAATTCCCCTGCAGATCAAGACATTATGACTCCAAGGGACGGGAGTAGTAACTGCTGATTCCCTCTTGGGGAATTAATTGCCTTTCAGTGAAAGCATTTATGCATCCTACAGTGATTGGCTGTGCACACTCCATGACTGGTAGACTTGGGAATCCAAAGGCCTGGCCTCCTTTCTTCCATTTTGGATAATTCGAAAGACTATCCTAGTGACAGAACAGCCCATCGGATCGTCTGCAGTCTCCGTTGACAACTACTTTGCAATTCAACTTGCCCCTTATTGCTTCACTTCTTTACAGATGTATCCAGGAACATGCCAGCAAAGCCAGTCTTTGACTCAGAGTCATTCCCTGAGAATCTCATTAAAATGTTACTCAAAAAGTCTGTATCTTTGGTGTCAAGGCTCCAGCCAGGTTAAAAAAAAAAAAACAAAACAACAACAACAACAACAACAACAAAAACAAAGAATCACAGCACACAGTTCTTTAAGCAGTGTTTTTATCCAGTGCAGAACATTGTCCTTCCAGGACATGCTTGCATAAGGAACTGAGCATTTAGGGTGAGAGAAAGAAGAATGAATCCCAAGAGGTTGATTGCCAGTTGCTTTAGAAGGCTACTATTGTTTTCCAAAACAAACAAAAATCAAACAAACAAAAAAACCAAAATGAACCAATCGAACAAACACACACAAAAAAATACAAGAATCATCCTTCTATGTCCTTTGTCCCCAATTCTGCACTCTACCAAACAAAAGAAAAAAAAAACTTAAACAGATGGGAGAAAGACTTGTCATGCATGAGATACATTCCAAGTTGAAAATGATTGGGTGTAGAGAGAATCTTGTGTGGGTTTCAGCTGGAAATTGGCTGCAGATAGAAGAACAGCTTGATTCATCAGGGAAAATGACAGAACTATAAATGACCGGGAGCATCATTTATAGTGACTACATGAAAGTTGTGTTACCTGCTCTGTTTTTCTTGGAAGCTGGAAGCCTGAGACAATCCAGAGATTAGTCCCAGCATCTCCTTTGATGTTACTTCTGAAATTCTGGAGATGGACTGTGGTTGCCAAAAGCAAAAAGAAAGTCTAGTACAATGGGAATCAATTGTGTGGCATTACAGCAATGGATTGTTAAACATCATTCAAAGCATCAAAACTAAAGGACATCAGGAATATCAACAATAGTTTTAGTACCACAACAGGAATTTGGAAGTCTGGGTGGATTTATACAACACTGGAATGACAGTCAAGAGGGAAGGAGTGAAGGCTTCTGTTTTCATTCTACTGTGTTATTGGACTCATATCTTTTTGGATAACACCATTATACTCCTGATAAGATAAATTCTAAAGATTCATCTCTAACCTTGCTAAGTGACTCATCCCTAATCCTTTGAAGTTTTAGTTAGAGCAGATGTTGGACCAGAAAAAAAAAATGATCTTACATGCACATTTCCAAAGGTTTTGTCAACATGGCAGGTTCCACCACCTCCCAAATTCCAGTTGCTGAAACAGAACTAAATTTATGAATTTATGAATTGCATGTTGTTGTTGAATAGCTTCATCTTAGATAACTAATAATAGAAATAGGTCTTGAATAAATGAATAAATAAAACAATTGAAAATACGGATGATTTGCCTTGTTGTCATGATGACCTAGAGACATCCACATCCCATTGGCATGTTTGGCTTTAAGTCGTGGCTCCTCATAAAATTCCAATTTTCTGCTATTGCAATCCCTTGTAGTCAGCAGGTGATGGTGCCAAAAATTGGAGCCTTGCCACCCACGTTAGATAAGTGCATTGAGTTATAGGTTCCTAACTTTGCTGGCACCTGGAGACCGAACCTATAGCCAAGAGATCTGTGTCTTTCAGTTCCTTTCTCTGTCTTGCAAATAAATTAATAAATGAAAATGTCAGCCAATACTTGCAACCCTGGAATGCAGTGAATACAGCCATAGAAAGAGGAAAAATCTCTTTTTAACGATTTATTTATTTATTTATTTGAAGGCAGAGTTATGGAGATACATGGGGTGGGGGAGGGAGAAATGTTTTCATTCACTGATTTACTCCCCTTATGACAACTGCGGCTGGGCCAGATTTAAGTAAAGAGCCAGAAGACTTATCTGGAACTCCCATGTGAGTACAGGGGACCAAGGACTTGGCCATCTTTCCCTGCTTTCCCAAATACATTAGCAGGAAGCTGGATTGCAAGTGGAACAGCTTGGACTTAAACTAGCACTCATATGGGATGCCAGTATTGCACTTGTTGGTTTCACCTGACAAACCCAGGCAATTCTTACAAATAACATTTTTGCTACTTCAAAAAAAGGGCTGAATTGCAGAGTCATCAACACGGACAAGTGCTGCAAAGCAGTAGGAAAGTAGGTATCTGGCATCATAGTTTTGTAACTATTACAAAACTTTTTGCCTTGGAGTGTATTCACCTAAATGCAACCTGTTTTCTCCAAAATACAAGCATAACTTTCTGGAAGATGAAGGTAAATACCCACAAATTGGAGGATCATAGGAAAAGAACCAGCACTGAAACATGGAAACTGGAACAACAGGACTGTACTACCTAGGTGGGTGCCAGGCTGCTGTCCCTGGAGGGGAGGCTGGCGTGACTGCCTGCCCTGTGTCCTTCCCCTGGGCCCGACTACCACCCCAAACAGGCTTCATTGCTTGATAACTCTCTCTAACCTTCTGGCTGCCTGTCTCTTTGTGTCTTCTCAGTGCTTTGAGTGCTCCGGGTGTCTCATTAGAGTTTTGTGAATGTCAGTCCCCCGCTGACGATGACACCCCCATGGGCTGGGAATGTGGGCCACCGTTTGCCAGTTCATGGTGCGGCAGGGTCTGGATCAAAGGGGAAGGTCTGTACCCTCGTAAGGAAAGGGCACTACATGCGTGCACTGAAGAGACCATTAAGAGCTGGCCTCTGCCACTCGTTAGCTCTGCAACTTCAGACAGCGTCTGAGAACCTCTGGGAGCCTCTATTTCCTTCTCCGCAAAATGAAAAGGTGATCTTCTTGGAGTCGCTTTAATGTTAACCGTATATGACAGAAGGCTGATTTTAAACAAAAGCGGAGAGGTCAGGGTGTGAGATAAAGACCAAAAATAACTGCAGGGAGAGATGTGCCAGCACATCAAAGGGAATGACAACCCCCACACCCACAATCCATGCCTTCAGTGTTAGCGTTACCGACAGCAGAGAAGTGACGCCCGACTCCACAAGGGACCGCAGCAGCTCACCCAGACGGTCCAGTCTACGTGAGGGGTCCCCACTTTCCTGGCTTGTATGTGCCATTCTGTAGCTACTCATTTATCCACTTCTTATCTCATTTAAAAAGGCACTCGGTGTCAGAGCAGCCCTAAGAGAGCCTATTTCTGTCTCCCGAAACACTTAGCTGTGGGCTCCGATTACCACCCAGTGTTCTGTCCCTGTCAGAGCCCAGGGATCACCCGCAATGTGCTGAAAGGATGGCCCGGTTACCAGCAAGGCTGTGCTTGAGCCCTTCAAAGTGCGTGGGCAAGAGCCCCAGAAATCATAAATCATTTGGATGGTGAGAAATGGAACCCTGCTTCCCCAGAACAAACTTAAATGCTGTCTGTGATGCTTTATTTTCGTTGCTAGCTGTGTGCAGCCTACGCTTGAAAAAAAGCCTATCCAAACAGCGAATCTGTCACTCAGCGCCTTCTGCCCCTTCTCTCCCCTCCTCCCCCAATCTTCTGACCCATCAATCAAAGAGAATCGCAGGAAGGCGTCCTTTCAAACAAAGGTATATTTCTTCTCTCTTAAAGCTAAGCTACAAACTGGAAGCATTCATCAATACTTAATAAAGTAATTTATATCGAGCCTTCAGCTGAGTTTCTCAAAGGGCTTTGCAAGCATTACCTCATAAATCTTTATCCAAGAACATTATCATATCAAAGGTGGGAAAATAGAGACACAGACTTGCTAAGAGAGTGCCCCGGAGTCTCACATTGGAAGATTACCAAAAATGCTTCAGTGCACTTTGCACCCCTAAGTCATGGACGCAAACTGACTGGAGCATGGACCGAAGGTCAAGGTCAGGAGTACCCATCTATGCCCCTGCAAAATCTCTCCCAGATTTAATTCCCTTTCTTTCTGGACTGTTACTGCTTTAAGAAAATATCTTCTCTTTCCTGGGAATTTTTGCATACATTTTCTAATTGATGTACTTCTATTTCTTCTCTCTGAAGCATCTTTATTGCACCTCCTGGAGTGACACTTCTGAAATGCAAATCTGAACATGTCTCTCTACTTCTTAAAACAAAAAAAAGTTACAAGCTACCTGTAATCCCAGAAATCTAGTTCTTAGATACATAATACATCCTCAATTCTGTGAACTGAAAGGCCCTTACTCTTGCTTATTGGGAAGTGCACTGGGCATTAGGTGCATAAGGGTTGCTTTTTCTGTCTACAGCACTGAACATCTTCACAAGCAGGCCTGACTGTGGCCCCAGGCCCACCTGCACTCACACCATTAACCTGTCACCGTCCCATTACCCATGTTTACAGGTTCATTATCACCAGCTCAGGATTATTGGTGAATTTCCTTACAACAATATGGACTGGAAAGTGAATTTCCATGATACATGTTAGACTGTTTCACAGTATCCCGTGTTTGGTCTTCAACGTCTTAACATTTTTGTTCTTTTCTCGAATAGCACTGACTATCTGTCTCTTGCCTCCGTAGGACACACCCACCTCTCTGCAGTGCCTGATGAGGCAAACATCCTATCACGTTCATTTAACCATCTCTTGCCTGTTCGCTCATTATGTTACCCGTTGGACTCAGAGAATCAAAACTATCTTTTCTTAGCATGAAAAGATAATTACCTGCTCCTTCTGGTATTTAGTTTCTGTTGGCTGTCTCTAATTTCGTTGCACGTTCTTGTAGATGTCTAGTACCTAATGCTTCTTGTCATTTGAAATCTTTCTGCTATAAATACCAATCAAGTAAAAAGTCGGAAGAAGACTCCCATCATGGACTTCTGAGGCCTCTGTTCTCTTGCATTCAACTGAAGTCCCAGACACGATACACTGGAGTTTTCCCAGCATACATGACGTTAAAATCCAGCCCTTTCTGTCTTCTCAGTTATAAAATTCAGCATTTTTTTCACTCTGTTGACTCTCTACTTACCAGAAGTTTAAAGCATTTCTCCATTAACTTGAACCTTTCTGGATGTAGTGTTTTGTTTGTGTTCTTCTAAGCTAGAGTGCCTCTTGCCAGACACAGATTAAATGCTACATTCCCTTGAGTCTCCGGACTCATTAAGGAGCCTGTTGCTTTTCCCTTGAGTCCTTACCTTCTTGAGTTTTCCTACCATGGTGGTAGCCTCCCACAACAACAGATTGCCCAGACCCTGTGAGCTCCTTGAACATAGAAAACAAGTTTTGAGATTCCAACACTCAGCATGCTTTCTGCCAGTAGTCTTGGAGAAACACGAGTGAATGAAGAAACCTAAGCAATTCAGACAAGGCAGATTATCAACTCACAGGTGAGAATTTTACTGAAGTAATGTCATGGGAGGAGGGTGCTGTAGACATACATGCCATAGTAATTGTCTTTCCCAGGCCATGAGCAGAGAGCTGGATGGGAAGTGGGGCAGTTGGGTCATGAATTGGCACCCATATGGAACCCCAGCATATGCAAGGCAAGGACTTTCGGCACTAGACTACCATGTGGGGCCCATAAAAACTTTTTGAATGAAATTATCCAAGGAGAATGGTATGGCTATTGTCTTGTCCTGGTTGTGCCAGTGCATGACACATTGAAATGCACAGCACCTTGGGAGCATCAACATTTAAAGGCAATTGAAGAAAAAAATGGAGAAATAATAGAACAAAAGAAAATCATCACTTTAAATCTTCTATGGAACAAGGCATATGGATTAAATATTTTTAAATGAAGTATGTCATAGGAAGGAATTTTTAAAAACAATAAAGTAGGATTGAGAAAAAAATGGGAGTTTTTTTTTAGCACTTTCAGTAAAAAGATCAACTTTATGCAATGCAAGTAATGCACTAGCCAACAGCAAAATTCGTGTTGGTAGTGAAATATAACTTCTTTACAAAGGAAGGGAAACATCTATAATGATAGCTACTCTCCTCAGGCAAATCATTTGGAATAGTCAGTCATTACACACCACCAGTGTTTAAATTGAGGAAGCCCATCACTAGGCAAGAATTCTTAATTAAAGCCTGCAACAGAAGAACTGCTGGTATAGTTAGTTTGATGATTCAGTCAGAGACTTCTTCCAAACAAAAATCATTTGAGGGAGGCCACGATTTTCTTTTTTTCTCCAAGAAAAAAAAAAGAAGAATCTGGCTACATATTTTTAAAGTAGAGCTATTCACATGAAAGACTTAGGAGAGAAGTTATCATTGTTTCTGTATCTTAATATTTTTCTCCTTTATAAGTAGTTATGTCAACTCCAGTTTATTGCTACAGTATTGTTAAAAACTATGTTTTATATGAGTGGGAAAGCATAAACACCAGTGCTCAGTTAAGTGCTGCTGTATGAACAGTACCATTGAAGCACAAGGCCAATGGTGCAGAAATTATTGTAATCTGGTTGAAACTTGACCTTACATGCACCGTGTGTAGGAAGGGAAGTGTCTATGAGAATGTAATGTTACTTCTGTCTTGAATCTTGGAAAACCCATAGATGATGCTTTATTTAATTTTGAAATACTGAGCTGGTGCAATCAAGTTTGCATTTGCTCCATTTTCTCTAAAAGTCTCAGTCTTCCAACGGTAAGATATTCCAAATAGAAAAATAAAATAAAATAAATCCAATTTTCAAATCAACGCAAGTGAAACAAAAGACCTCTTAAAGGAGTAGGGGAAAAAAATCTTGACTCATCAGTTCTTCCTTCAGAAACTACCCCAGAAGAGAAGCTCTGAGTCTTCTTTGTGTCTCTACTTGGACTTTAATCGGCCAGCAGGTTTAGGTATTAATTTGTGGTGGAATCTTAAGGATTACCACCTGTTGGGGCACAATTAGATATCAGGTATTATATCAGCCATTTCTGAAACCATTTATAATACTTTGAATAATACTACAATGAATATTTTATTACCTCCATTTAATATAACCCAGTTTTCATTGAATCCTCATAAAAATGCCATAGGATTATTGTTATTATGTTTTTGAAATGGATAAAAATAATTGAAAATATGCAACTTACCCTGGTTCACTTAAGTAATCAGGAACAAAACTGGAAATCACATAGAATTTCTACTAAGTCTCTACTACATTTTTTCATGAACTCATTTTAAAAACTGAAATCCATAAGAAGTGACCCCATCACCACGTATCTGAGCATGTGTCCTTGTGTCTCCTGTGTTATAAAGACACTTGAATGACTGAGTGAAGTTGACCAAAGCAGCCATCACTGTATTTAATTATTTTGGTGATGAGACATCTGAGATTCATTCTTCAGAGTATTTTGAAGTTTACATATATTGCAAGCATTATTGACTACAGTGATCCTATTGGGTCAGATTAATCCATTATGAGTCATGTGGTTTGTCAGTATTTTCTCCTACTCTGTGAGTTGTCCATTCTGTGAATTCTTTCTTTTGCTGTGCAGATGTTATTTAGTCTAATGTACCTCCATTTGTCTATTTTTTAAAATTTATTTCTTGTGTTTTTCCTATTCACAAATCTTGCCTGCATTAGTGTGGTGAAGATTTTCTCCCAGTTCTTCTAATGGCTTTACAGTTTCAGGTTTTGTGTGTAGGTGTTTATGTTGAGCTCCTTTCTGTACATGCTATGAGCAAAGGGACTGATTTCCCGTCTCTGTGTGTGGATATTCAGTTTCCTCAGCACTATTGACTGCAGAAGCTTTATTGTTCCCATTGTATATTTTTGGATACTTTCTAAAAACCCAAACCATGACCATTTATGCATGCGTTTAATTTTGGTCTTTGTTTTCTGTTTCGTTCATTGGTCAGTGTTTCCATTTCTACATATATATAGTACTGTTGCTTTGATTAGAACAGCCTTCTACTGTATTTTGAAATCAAGAAGTTTGGTCTCTCCCATTTTTTCTTTGTGCTCAATATAATTTTGATTGTTTGGGATATTTGGTGATTCCATGGAAATCTAAGAATTATTTCTTTTATTTCATGAAAATGACAAATTGAATCTCTTTGGACAAAATCACAGCAGCCAGAGGACCTCACTCCTTTCTTGGGTGCTCTAACATAAGGCTGTAAAGCCTCCAGTGAAGTAGAACTAATACAATGCTTGTATGTGAGGTGTGCCTCAAAACGCAAAATGAATAAATGGAATTAAGAAATAATGCTTGGGGGCCCGGTGTGATGGCATAGCAGTTAAAGTCCTCGCCTTGAATGCGCCGGGATCCTGAGCACAGTTCTAATCCTGGCAGCTCCACTTCCCATCTACCTCCCTGCTTGTGGCCTGGGAAAGCAGTCGAGAACAGCCCAAAGCTTTGGGATCCTGCACTTATGCGGGAGGTCCGGAAGAGGTTCCTGGCTTCAGAATGGTTCAGCTCCAGACGTTGCGGTAACTTGGGGAGTGAACCATTGGACAGAAGATCTTCTTCTCTGTCTCCCCTCCTCTCTATATATCTGCCTTTCCAATAAAAATAAGTAAATCTTTTTTTTTTTTAAATAATGCTTGGGGAAAGTGTTGGTGACACCAATTAAATTGCTGCATGGGATACCCTCATGCTATAACTATCTTAATCAGGTCTTGATTTCTCTGCTTCCATTCCCTGTGTCTGCTTCTATTCCATTACCCCTCCCTGGGAAGTAGCAGATGACAACTCAAAAACTGAATGCCATTCATGGATGGAGTTCCATGATCCTTAGCGTTGATCAGTTTCAGTCTTGACCACTGTAGACATTTGGGAAGTGAATCAGTGTAGGTATGATATAGCTGTCTTTCTGCTTGCGTTTCTTCCTTTCCAATAAAATGAAAATAAGCAATTCTTGAAAAAAAGATAATAACCATTTCCATGAACTTTCTGAAATCCCTTATTTGTATAGTCAGAATAAGAAATTGACTCTTGAGCCCAGTGCAGTAGCCTAGTGGCTAATGT
This sequence comes from Ochotona curzoniae, assembly GCF_017591425.1. NCBI lineage: Eukaryota > Metazoa > Chordata > Mammalia > Lagomorpha > Ochotonidae > Ochotona > Ochotona curzoniae. The sequence goes on along the minus strand of NW_024466502.1, from coordinate 49,292,386 downwards.
CCTCACCTTGCATCCCCTGGGATCCCATATGGGCACTGGTTTGTGAAGTGGCTGCTCTGCTTCCCTTCCAGCTCCCTGCTTGTGGCCTGGAAAGCTGTAGAGGATGGCCAAAATATTTGGGATCCTGCGCATGCCTCTGTCATCACATCTCCTTCTCTGAATCCAACTCAACTTCAGCCTCTCTCTTACAATCACATTGGGTCCACTCATGGAATTCATGCTCATTCAGTTCGTTAGCAAGCAGCCTTATTTTCAGCTTCAATTTTAATACCCTTTTGAATGTAACTTAGCATTCTCCCATATCCCAGAGTTCAGGATGTGGACATCTGTGGGAATCCATTGTGGAGTGCTCCATAGCAAGGTTCATGATCATGCATGGAGGTTGGTGGGAAACAGCTAGCAGGATGAGGATGGAGTGCAAAGCGTATTGACTGAATTGGCTATGTTGCATTCAGTCAAAACTGAGTTCAAATGTCAGCCTCAACCCTTATGGCCAGATTGCATTAAGTGGGTCACTACATTCCAATGAGCTCAGAGTGTGGATGAAGGTGCATGAATGCCTGACATGATCAACTTAAATTGTTTAGGTCAGAACCTGAATCATACAACAATAATTATAGTACCTGTTGATGTTCAGCCATGAGCTAGTGCTCAATAAAATTCCAGCTGCTCTTCAGACGATGATGCTGATAACATCATTGTACCTGAGAAAGGTTTGGTGAGTCAACCATCACAACCGGTATTGAAATCAAAGGATTAAGATAGCAAAGAGGTGATTTTCATAATAATCATTTAAAATTGGTCGGGGGTCTAAGGCCTAAGAAAATGCATTCTCCATACTAAACTATGTGCTGAATCTTTTTCCATCCTTCCTATTCCAGTAGCGCTTTAGAATCCAGTATTTCTGTGCCTTAGCTATCCAGTGTCTCCTGCTCCATAGAGAAACTCAAAATCAAATCCTAGTTATCAGGGATTTGGACCTATATCTCCAGATGTCTCCTCATTATCTATGAAACCTGGGAGTCCTCTAAAGGTAAATTTGCCCCCTCATCTTAGAACATACTTGTAGTGCAGCCACTGGTGCATCAGCCAACAGACACGAACCAGCAACCGCCATCATCTAACAGATTCATGGCTGCTTGGATTTCCGGGAGAGACTGATGAACAAAAGGAGAATATTCCAAAATCAATTAAATTGATTAACTGGAGAGAGAAGACAACTTTATACATTGACTGATATTTCTGACCACAAATCAAATTATATTTCAAATAGTTTTGTTTTTTCATTGCATTAAGTTGGTGTCTTAACTGATGCTAAATCAACTGCTCTCTGTTCCCAAGCTCATTGAAAATATCATAACAGTGTTATGAAATCGAAGCATCTAAAGCCAACAGGATCAGTGCTTGGCACTTGTGCTACGTCTCCACGTCCTCCATGCCACAAGTCCATGACAAGCAGCACTGACCATTGATTTGAAGAAGTCCGGTCAGCTCTGTTGTATTGGCAAACAGGCCAGATCCCGCAGGATGGCACACAGATGAAACCCAGGGATGTCCCTGAGCTCAGCACCTCAGTTCTGTGGGTGCAGGGCTGCTGAACTCTACAACTCCCAAGTACAACAGCCATTCACAACTTTGAATGTCAAAGCAAGAGCTCAGAGCATACAATGACTGAAAATATTCTGCTGTAAAAATCCATTCTTTTAAAAATTGTGTGTGTGCGAGAGTGACAGAGAGAAAAGAATGAGAGAGTCCACCTGATGCTTCACTCCTCAAATGCCCACAACACCTGGAGTCTAGGCCAGACCTGGGCCAGGCTGAAACTGAGAGCTGAGAATCCAGTTCAGGCCTTACAAGTGAGTTGCAGAACTCAAATGCTTGAGTTAACATGAGCGCCTTTCAGAATTTGTGTTAGCAGAAGAGCAGAGCCAGCAGCCGGAGCTGGAAAGTGAACCCAGTTTGACAATCAGAAAGACTGGCATCTCAACTGTTCAACATTCACCCCTAAAACTGCATTTTATTTATACAAACACAGATATGAGTTAAATATTTCACAGAAAGTTAAAAATCTCTTTATCCACTATGTGAGTGGGTTTTTTTTTTTTACCATTTTTATTTTAAAAATTCATTGATTTTTATTTGAAAGCCAGATCTGGGAAAGAAAAAGATAAAGAGAGAAGATCTTCCATCCACTGGTTTACTCCCCAAACAGCCACAACAGTCAGACCCGAGCTGACCTGAAGCCAGGAGCCAGGACTTTCTTCTGAATCTTCCACGTGGCTGCAGCATCCCAAGGTTTTAAGTCATCCTCTGCTACTTTCTCGGTCTTTCAGCAGGTCACTGAAGATTGGAGGTGGTCGCAGGATTGGAAGTGGGGCAGCTGGGACATGAAGCAGCACCTATATGGGATGCCTGCACTTGCAGGTGATGCATCAGCTCCTTGAGCCATGGTGTTGGCCCCTATAGTTTGCTGCATATATAGATAATTTACACAGAAACCGTCAGTAAAATAATAATTACATGTAAGATTTTTTTAAAGATGTATTTTTTATTGGAAAGGCAGATATATAGAGAGAAGGAGATGCAGAGAGAACAGTCATCCATTGGTTCATTCTCCAAATAGCCACAACAGCTTTAACTGAGCCAGTCCATAGCCTAGAGCCTGGAGCTTCTTCCATGTGCCCTAGACAAGTGCAGGGTTCCAACGCTTTGGCCCATTCTCTACTGCTTTCCCAGGCCACAAGCAGGGAGGTGGATGGGAAGTGAAGCAGTCGGGATATGAACTGGTGCCCATATGGGATCCCAGCGAATGCAAGGCAAGTATTTAGCCATTAGGCTATAATACTAAGCCTTATATATTACAATTTAAAACTGAACTCTGATTATAAAAGCATAATTGGGAAGCATAAAAACCTGTGTAAAAATAAGAAACACAGGTGATCAATAAGTATTTGAAGAAGGCATAATCTCATAAAATCAAAGATATATATAAAATAAGTGTCACCTTTTGAGGCATCAGCTTGTCACCAATGTGTTATATCCAGGCTGGTGAGCAGGCAGTGCAGCAGGGGCTGGCATTAATACTGATGGAATGACAAATTAATATTACTTTCCTAAAGGATATTTCACAACAGACATCTGGGAATTGCACAAATGTTTAAAACTCAGATGTATGCTTCTATGATATATATTTATTTGATGATCTTTTTAAGTACATCTGCCTAGTTTTTGTCTTACTGCAATAATAAAGAAATATACCTTGTACATACAATATTTCCAAAGAGCTCTTTAGGTTAGTTAAGTGATTTTAACATGGCACAAAATCAGTAAATTAAAGGCCACTGAAGCACTTTAAGTTATTGGGGCAAATGGGTAAAACAGAAATTGCAATATAATGCATATATGTAAACACACACACACATATATATATGCATTCCTAATATCTAATAAACACACACATCTAAACCTGAAGTGACAAGTAATTATCTTTGTAAGGGTGAGATTAGTTATGGCTTTCACGTTCTTCTTTGAAATTTCCTAAATTTTAGATATTTTATATGTTGGACAGGTTTTTGTCTTTTATATCTTTACAAGAAAAGAAAATTCCAAAAGTAGATGAGAAATCCGACCTTTGGATTCAAGATTTTTTAAAAAACAAGACACAGCATTGAGTCCAGCATCTTATTGTCCTGATAACCTTAACAGCTCAATGCTGGGTATGGGCTTGCAATGAAGGAATCTTAACTGAACTTGAACTGTGGTTATGCACCATGGGGGGAGGGTTGTGGGAGGAGTGGGGGAAATCCAAGCACCTATAAAACTGTATCACATAATACAATGTTATTAACAATTAAAAAATAAAGATATTAAAAAAACAAGACACAGAATACATTAAATACAATTTTAGAAATCAATGTCTTAAAATGATAAAACAAAGAATTAGTGTTTATAAAAATGTAATTATGAACAGATCATAGAATCTACAGAGTGTGAAGGATATATCTTGCAAAACATCCAGAAAAGGGCTATATAGAGAATATAAGTATATCCTGCAACTTTGAAAAACAAAACTGTAGATCTCTTAAAAGGAGAGGAAATCAAAGAAAAAGATTCAAAATGGGTAAAAAGACTTGGGCAGTCACTTCACATAAGAGAATATCAAAATGATCAGTAAATGTAGTTGAACATGCTCATATTCTTAGCTCTGGAACACGAAAGCAAATTACAATGGGATAATTGCACGCCGAGCAGTAGAGTTAAACTGAGAATGATGGAAAATTTAGAATGTAAATGTGAATTTTTTACTACATGTAAATTTAGCAGTGTAAGGGCTGCAGCCCTCATACAGCACTGGAGGAACGGATGTCCCTGACTTGGCATACATGGTTGTATTTACAAGTGCATATGTCCATTCACTGAAAGACAAGTGGGAGAATGTTTCAGTCATGGCCCAGTGCCCACCAACCGTAAGATAGGTAAATCAACTATGAATATTGCATAACAGAACTCTGACAGTGACAATAAACCACCGCCCACCGCATGCATAAAGATGAACCAACAAATAGAATGCTTATTAAAAGAAGCTATTCTCTGAACAAAACAATTTATTTATGAGAAAGTCTCTCATACGTGTGCAGAAAGAGAGAGACTGAGAGTTTTAGCCATCTGCTGGATTTCTCATGAAGCTTCTGAAAGAGCAGAGGAGACTGGAGCAGGCTGCAGCCAGGAGCCGGGAATGCACCACAATTTGTTATATCCCAGGCACATTAGCAGGGACATGGATCAGAAGCAGAGTAGCTGGGACTCCAGTGGGGACTCTAATATGCTTTGCTTGTATTGCAAGTGCCAGTTTAGACTGCTATGCATGTCTGCCCCAAGTAGTACATAGCTTACAATTCTATTTTCACAAAATAACAAAAAATAGGCAAAACTAAGCTGCGGTGGGATAGTTAGAGGGGCCTGCAACTTTTCTGATGCTATTGGTAACATCATTTCATGATCTCAATTCAGAAATATGCATCTTTTCAGAATGAGAAAGTTTATGGAGCTTCCTTTTACAATTATTTTAATTATTATAACATTTTATTTACATTGTTATGTCATGGTTTCAGATCTAGGAAGAATATTAGTCCTGTTGCTGCTCACATTGGCTATTTTTCTAATTTTGGAACTTCTACTTAAATATATGAGTTGATCTGATTTAGCATTACTTTGTTTCTAAAGATGTGTGAAGATATATCCTGGCCAAATCTAAAAACCTTTGAGTTTGATGTGCCAAGATGAAAATTTATTTTCTTATATCAATAAAGAACTTTAAACACAATGAAAACTTACCTTATCTCTACCTTTTCAGGTCCATGCAATATTTTATTTTCTTTAAAGAATTAAACACTAAATTGGAATAGCTCCAAAGTTTTGCCTACCTGTGGTGACAACTTTTGATATTACACTGAGTGAGATTAAATTTAGATTAAAATGAGAACTAACTTAGAAATTTAGATTAAAATGACTTAGAAACTTAGATTAAAATAACTTATAAATTTATGTTAAAATGAAAACTAAATTTCCTTAAAGTTTCACTGCTCAAAAATTATAATACAAAATATTTTTAACATCAAATTATTTTGGTTTTTTTTTTTTTAAAGAATACCTTATAGTGATTGTGACTCAATGTTAAATGCAGACATAGGTTTGGATCCAATCTGTGTTATTTAAAGGTTCTGTATTTAGGAGCTTTCCTTTTCTTTGGCTTTCATTCATTTGAATTGGGAATAGAATATTTTATTTTTTGTGGTTATTTTAGATCATTGATTCATGCTCTATTTTGAACATAATTTTGCTCCCACACTTATGCTGAACCTTACACTCTCGTCAATGTAAGGTCCAAAGAGTGTAGAAACTTGGTGTACTTAGGAGGTGGCCTGGTGGGAGGACCCACGTTCCCTGGGGCCTGTCCTCAGAAACCGATTTTCCGGAGAATCTTGATTATCATCGCTGAGTTGGGCCCCGCTGGGACCTCTGCCTCCTGGCTCGCCGTGCGATCCTTCCTCCACACATTCTCTGCCATTGCCGTCATCCAGCCTAACCAGACAGCGTAACTCACGAGGCTCACCCAGTCTTGGACACTGAACCTCAAAGCTCTAAGTCAAAAGAAGCCTCTCTCCTTCATAAATCACTTGTTTGAAGCACTCAGAGCAATGAAAAGCTAATACAACTGACCATTGAATCATTGGCCCATAAATTAAATAAATTATGCTGTGATCACTGTGATATTCTGAGTCTCAAAACTTGAAAAATATAGACAATACACTAAGAAAAAAATGACCTGATTTCTGTGACTACGTGTCAGCACAACTACAACCTTGAGTTCCTTCACCCAAGAGAGCAGTGACCATTTTCAACGTGCATTCATGTATATTGTCGTGTGTACCGTTAAACTGTCCCTCCTGACAGACGAATCTTCCCACATTTTGGGCTTCCACTGTACTTTTGGGGGGTGGGGAAGGGCAAGAACTGCGGTGTATGAAGCTCTGCTCAGGAATCCTGCAGGCTACTTCTTTGCTATCTCAGCAAAAAAAAAAAAAAGTTTAAAGTTGGCCAAATCACTCACTCGTATTCTTGGAAACCCTTTCAGCACTGACATTCCATTATTCTGTCTCCTCATCCATCAGTAACATTGCAGTATCAACTCATGCTCTTGGTCAAATGGGTTCCCTGGCATTCTAGACTAAACATGCGTTTGATGGATGGACTGCTGGACAGCTGGTGAGGAGTCTGTCATGTCTGCTGGCTTCAGCTTCAGGTATGTGCTGCCTGGATTAGTCATTTTTAAAGCTTATTGTTGAAACTTTAAAAATAGATTCATTCTAATGACTAAGAAGGCAAGGCCCTTCTGACTTTTAAATACCTGAGGTTCATATATTAAGCATAATGATCAATAGCTATACTTTCATTTCTACTTTGTAAGGAAATTTTCCTTTTCCTTCTCATTCTTTGGTCCTTCCTCCCACCCCCTTTTTATTGAAAACCTGCTCTCTCTTGGTAACTTGCATATCTGTTTCCTAGTTCTTTGTTCAGTTAGGTAATTATGTGTATAAAATTTTGGATTTGGATCTTGTTAGCAGACTATGGCCTCAGGAGAACTGTAATTATGTCCACCTGTTCATTTTATCTTCCTAATGAGCTGCAGTACCTGACACAGAGTCAATCAATATCATCCTTTTTGATAATATTTGATTCCCTACTCTGAGGACACAGGGATGAATGAGAAATAACACAAGTACTCAAGCAATTCATAGATATTGGGAAAGGCTGGTCAGCACTAATGGACACATCTGCCCGTCTTGTAAAAGCAGAGAGGGTTGCCTACGACTGAGATGTGTGCCAAGGAGGGCTTTGTGGAAGTAGTGGAATCCAAGCTATGTGTTTGGTGCAATTTGAACTTAGTTTAGTCCCACGTAGCTTTTTGGTTCTTCCTGATCAATAGACACAGCTCTCCACGTCTGAGATGCTAAAGCCTCTTCAATCTATCAGCCACGTCACCAGATTATAAGGAAAGTGAGATTTAGCCCAAATGGATTGGACAGAGCACTAATCAGCAGAACTAACATAAAACATCCATGTTTTGTAGGATTGATGACATTCTGGAAGTTCCTTTTCAGACATGTGTGACCAGGAGGCCAGTACTGGACAGAGATGATCATGACAGGGTGAGGTTAAGGTGTAAGAATTTCATAGACTATGAAATTAGCTGGATATTGGCAGACTGTTTAAGCTAAGGCTGAGAGCATCTCTAAATGTTTTCAGCATATCCTCCTATAATATCAACACCCTTAATAGCCATCAAGACAATTAGTCGTTGGTTTTTTGTGACTTTGCTACAAGTTGGGGTACATATGCATTAAGAAATACTTCACAGAGCGTCTGCAATGGCTTCCCTCGGAAGAGGCACTTGGGCACTTACACCTTGTTTGCTTACCACTCATGAAATTAAACAGAAACTAACCGGCACATACATGACATCACTTGGATAAACTGAGGAATTTAAAAGTTACTCATGCTATGAAAATCTGTCATCTCCCCCCACCAAAAAGCACTAAATAACAAATGAGAGATCGTAGGCTGTATAAAGTTTGTGCCCTTTAGGCCAGAAGAGTTTAAAGTTCCAGAACTCCTCCAAGGGCATTTGCACCTTAGGGCCTTGGCACTGATCCCTCCTACCTGGAATACTCTTCCACTGAATGTCCTGCCCTTATCTTCATAGCATTTTTTCCCACATGAAGTCATGTAATTTAAAAAAATTTTACTTACCATCCTCCGCAGAATAAACTCCATTATGGAAAGAATTTTGTCATAATCCTTTGCTTTTTCAGGGTTTGGAATGATTCCTTATATATAATAAGTGCTCAGTTAAGAGCAGTGCAGATTTTTAAAAGGATTTATTTATTTTTATTGGAAAGTCAGATATGCACAGAGAAGGAGAGACAGAGAGGAAGATCTTCTATCCGATGATTTACTCACCAAGTGGCCGCAATAGCCAGAGCTGAGCCCACTCGAACGCAGGAGTCAGGAACTTCCTCGAATCTCCCATGCAGGTGCAGGAACCCAAGGCTTTGGACCATCCCCTACTGCTTTCCCAGGCCACGGACAGGGAGCTGGATGGGATGTGGAGCTGCCGGGATTAGAACCCGCATCCATATGGGATCCCAGCGCCTGCAAGTAGATGACTTTAGCTGCTAGGCCACCGTGCCAGGCTCAGGAATTCTGTAGATTTTTGTCCTCTCTTTTGTTTTTTAGATTAAAAATAGTTATTGCAAGCAGAGACTCTTTTCCCATATTAAAAGGAAAGTGATTGGAACCATTGAGGATTGAAATTCAGTTAAAATTATTTCCAACTTCAGTACAAAATAAGGTATTAAAAAAAGGAACATGTGTTTTGGAATTTAAAATTGGGAAGGCCTATGTATGATTCAGATGGCAGGAAAAGGGTTGGTGAGAAAAAAATGAATCCAAGACTATCCATAACATTTTAGTCTTTAATTAAACACACGAAGTTGTACTACTTAATGTATTTATTCATAAAATTCTTGTGGAATTTTTATGGCAATGTATCACTTATGAATCTTCCGTCTTTTTGATCATTTACATTTTATTTCACAGTTCTTGATGAGAATATCATTATTCCACCTTTTAACCTAGGAGTTGCTCTAAGCTGAGCTGGAACCAGCAGGATTAAGGAGAGGGACTCCACTCAATGTCTTTCATCCAGATCCTCTCTTCTTCAGCCTTTTGCTCTGTTTCTTCCCTACCCGTTCTTTGGCTTTCTTTTTAATTCTTTTCCAGTTCTGCAACAAGAGCTGCAGTGTCATCGTCATCACTCTCCTCTTCAGAATCTTCATCTTCCCCATGTTGGAGGATCACCCGAGCAGAGGCTGGCAGCAGGGATGTGATGCGTCTTCAATTCTTAGGAGGAAGTTTAACTTTCTCAAGTTATTTTTCTCTTTCTTGGAGCCTCTCTCTTCCAGCTCTTTCCTGATGTCCTGGTTACCAACCTCTTCAGGGCATCTTGAGTAGCTTGCCTATATTTTATGTCTGCGTGGAAAGGTAAGTGGCGGAATATTGCTTCGAGCATTGGCTCTGATCACCTTCTCCTTTTCCAAGTCATGCAGGTTCAAACGGTGGTCTGGCTGCGCTTATTACCTTTAATGCTTGGCAAAGGTTCAATGTTACTGCCATGGAAAACCAGCTGGACTCCACAGTGCCTGCTGGTTCCAGCAACATCTGTACTGTCCTTCTCTCTTCCTGTATGCATAGAGATGTCTAACAGGTTGATTACTTGATAATAATGACTATTTTTGGAAAACTATTTGATATCACTAAATACAATATATTAAAATAAATCCTACTTAGTTCTCCTTCACCATGACTTTAAATTGATATGAAAGAGCTTTCTTTTCTAAAAGTGGTTATGAAAGGCCAGGAAGTCATTCACAATTACTATTTTAAAGACATTTTTTCATTAAGCCAAATGGCTGTGTCTTATCACTAATTAGACATTAGCCAAAGAACTCATCACTCTTGGGCTGAATCTATCCTTAGCAAAAGTCAATATTCTATAGCCTAGCCTCCTGCTCTTCTTGCAGCAAGTTCTCGGGATGAGAGCTTCATCTCACCTGAAAGAAAATGGGAAGAAAATGCACAAAGACCAGTGGTGAAACTGTTGTTAATGCTTGTCAAAGCCCTTCCCTTGATAGTACTCCACAGCACTGCCTTCATAATGTGGACCTTGGGGGGACTGCTAATAGGTAACAGAGACCCAAGTGGGCCTAGCTTAAAGACTCATTTCATGTTGAAGCAATAAAAGAAAGAAGAAACTGGTACAGATAGCTAAGCCTCCTTTCTTTGCAGAGATGAAGCTTGAAGACACCTGGCGTCTGCCTGAATCGCGCTGTGAGACAGTAGCTCATGGCACTAGACCATGGCCTATCTACTCACCAGTCTGACATTCTGCTAACGTCTCGCTCCAAAATGCTAAAACTTCCCATTCCATTTCAACATTAAAACTGAATTTTTTTCCCTAGAGACATTTACCACTGTGATGGCTAATTTTAGTGTGTCAAATTGGCAAAGTTATGATGCCCTATTATTTGGGCCAATACTAGTCTAGCTGTTGAGAAGGGTTTTTGATCAGATTAATATTTAACTCATTAGACACTGAGGAAAGCAAATTATTCTCTATCATGTGGGTGAGTTTTAACTAGTTAGTGGAATCCTTAAGAGAAAAACCCGAGGGCCTCCAGAATGAATTCTGCTGGTGAAGAAGCTCCTACTGGTTTCCAACCCAGGCTACGTGGCTGAGCTTGCCAGCTTCCACTGTTGCGTGGCCCAGTCCCTTAAATCTCCCCTGCCCCTACCTCAAACAGAACATCCTACTTGTCCTATATCCTAGGGAAATCCTGACTAATGTAGCTTGCCATATGTTAGTAGATGAACACAATTTTCAAAACTGTTGAGTGATTCATTGCTCATGGCTTTCAATATTATGTTTTCATTTCTAAATTATTGCTTTGTTCTCTTTTCACCTCCACCCAGAGAACCAAGAGGAGATGAAAAAGGGGGCGCGTTTCTACATCATGAAAACTTGTGGCCATCTGTCTCCTCTGGCATTGATGGAGGGATGAAGGGCACCATTCCTTACAGACCCCTTTATATATGCTGGGGCAGCTCCAGCAGGCTCCCAGGCCCTGGGCAGTAAGATAACTACAGTGAATCATCTGAAAGAATTCTGAAGTATTGCCTTCACCCTGGGGTGAGTCTGAGTTCTGTGCACTCCATTGAATATGTTCCTGGGAGTGAGGTCATCCATTCGGTTGCCAGAAGAGACAGCCCTTGCTCTCAGATCCTGTGTCTATAGTAGGTGTAAGGGAGAGCTGAAGTCCTAAAATGTGTATCTCTTTCTAGATCCTCCTCACTCACTTTCTCAGGGCTCTGCAGTCACACTTTTTAGATGGAAAACTTTCCATCATTTTCCCTAATAAGCAATTCAGTTCCAAATTTTAACTGAGAATTGTTCACTAAGATCTTTCTCATTATGTTAGACTGTTAACATGGATGACTTTAAGTTGGATGTATTTGTTTTGATAGAAAAAACAATTACTTAAAAATGTTCACAGACAACAATCCACGTATTAGGAAAATGCTTTTATAAAAACCAGGAGTAATATTATTGTATCATGTAAAATGTGCAAAGAGGAGGCTCTGAGAAGTAAGACTACTCCCACCCTGGAAATTATGGCGTAACAGCTTCTCCATCTGAATAGAAACAGTTGGAATTCAGGCACTGGCATCAGCTAAAATTCCTCTCTTTGCTTCCATTGTTTGGATAGCTGTAGCATTTGTAGGTTCCACCAGAACTGCAAAGCCCAGACTTGTCAATTACTGAAGTAAGTCCATTATTCTCCATGTCACGGTCTTCCTTCAGCATCTCTCTCGGAGGAGACTACCTGTGAAAGTGCCCTCTTGGCTCAATTTGGCACACTTACATGAGAGAGGAAAAGCAGAAAAAAAAAAACAGTGGAAAATTGATCTGAAAAGTAGATTTCCCTGCGTACTAATCTGGAGATGTTAGAGTGACTTAGCTGCTAAATCCTAATCAGCAATTCAATTTATCTCCAATCCTGAACAGCTAGCAGCCTGGAATATGTGACTTGTCTCCAGGGAGCAATCTTTTCTCTTGATCAAACTTCTGCAGTGATCTACAGACCTGCCATGGCCCACAACGACACAGAGAATGCTAACTGCATATTTGCCAGTAAGAGGGAAAAAAGGTTGAACTCCCACAGAATGAAACAATGAGACTGAAGCAAGAGCTCGCTGCGTGTGCTGGTCTATAGTTCTGGTTCCAGATGTGCTCAGCTAAATGAAATCTTTGTGTCTCCATGATGTGTGAATGAGGCTGCATGTGGAGACATGTTCCGTTTTATTCCCTCAGTGCCAGTGTCTAACTTTGACGGTGGATGATGCTGCTTCTAATTCATTTTGCTCCTGTTTTGAATTTTAAAAATTCATAGGAACATTTCCTTTTGGAACAAGCCATTATTTATTTATCCTTGTTTATTAGGTATGTTGCATGGGCTGCTCAGCAGGAGAATGATATTGGATTGAAGATCTTCATAGGTACATGACAGGAGAACCAGACAGCTTATGTTCCTATAGACAAGTAGTATAGGGGCTTCGTTACATAGGGTTTCAAAATAAAGTTTTATTTTTCTGATTTATCAGAAAAGGTTCCTTTCAATGAAAGGTGCCCAATATATTGTCACAAAATAATTGCCCAACCCCTTGTAGCCTTCCGGATCCTTTTATCCTGGATCCATTAGGCTTACATGTTAAGAGATGTTTTGTGAGCAATTGAGACGTGTAGTTGTGGAGAAGGATGAGACAAGTAGGAAATCTGCAGGAATTGTTGGCAAGAGAGCCTGGACTATCCCAGTCAAAGGAGCTGCTGACCATAGACAGAATTTCTTCTTCTGGGAAGTCTCAACTTGCCCCTAAGTCCATCCAGCTGATTGCATCAGACTCATCAGGCAACCCAACATAATCCCCTATCTCAAGGTCAGCTGATTAGACAACTCCATTCTATCTGTAAACTTAATTCTCCTTTGTCATGGAACAGGACATATTCACAGATTCTTGCAGGCTGTTCTGAAGGCTGCTGCTGAGCCCCAGAACCCCTCTGGTGACTTGTTAAACATTTTGTTTCTGTGCATATAGCCCTCAGCACAACACAAGTCCCTCCTTTGGTTCCTAGCACCTTTTCTCAAGCAGCATGGTTTACACAGTTTATACGCAAGATTCCTCCTGCAGGTGCCCTGCAGAATCAACTTCTCCTATTGGCCCATGGCACTTGGACATGAGGAAATTTGTCACAGCTTTTCCTCCCGTCATCCATTGTGCATGCTATACTTTATTCATTAGGCATACTGCACAACATTCAAGAGCATGTTTTCAATAGCTATTCAATTTTAGAAGAAGATAAAATTTAAGAAAAACGGTTTTGATGCTCGTACAGGATTAAGAAATGTGTATAAGGCATTAGCAATGCTTGTGTAATTGCTTGGGGTGGGCTATTGATCTTTCAGCTCAAGTTTCAAAATAATAATTTAGCAATAATGATGATTCAACTGCATAATGTATATGAAAACACTTTCAGAAGATTGAAATGCTATCTCTATACCACAAAAAGTAGAACTTTGGACCTTTACAGTGGATCTTCCAATTTAATAAGATTTGATAAACTTCTTTTTTTCTTCCTTCATACTTTTTTTCATGGATGTTACTGATAGTTCAGAGGAAAGTTTTCCCCAGGAACTTGAATTTATTGTAATGTTTCAAATCCTAGGTTATCAATCTTATTTTAAGCGAAAAAATAACTTATACATAATTTTTTTACATTTCCAAAGTAATGAAAATGACTTTGATGTCCAAAAAGTTCTAAAAACAAAATAAAAATTGCATATATTTCAAATATTTATGCCCTTTAATATTGTTGGGGATTTTTAATGTCTTATTTTATAAGTGAGGAAATTGAGGCAAAGAGAACCTTTGGGCGAGAGCCAAGCAGGGGAATAGATACGACTTCACTGCATGCCCATTCGTGTTCCTCTTATGCGCTGTGACTTAATGTATGGTATTTATTACTGTTCCTAGTGTTTTCCTGGCCCTTCATCACTTAGTTGTGTGTTTGGAGGTGCCCTCGATGGCATTTGGGGGAGAACAGGGTGTTGGGCAGTCTACAATTGTGCCTGGCTTTTTCTAAGGAAAAATGCACATGTCTGAGCAGTGAGCCAGTCCCACTTTTAAATCTAACTAGCTCTGGTGTCCAGGGCTTTAGCCCACATCCAACAAACTTGGGAAAGGCAACAGATGACTTCTTCCTAATCTTCACATTTATTCACATTTAAAATCCTTTGTAACGCTCATGTCACTTTGATTATATCCCCAGTCTGGGCTGGATTGATGATGCTACTTGGAATGTCACCTCAGTTGGGAGTGTTTAAGTCTTCTCTCCTTGGTTTCTGATTCAGTTTCCTGTTGGTCTGCAACCTTGGAAGCCTCAGGTGACAGTTCAAATATTTGTCCTCCTGCCCTTTTGGACAGAAAGCCCGACTGCATTCTGGTCTCCTGGGTTTGGCTTAACCCAACCCTGATGGACGCAGGCATTTTGCAGAGTGATTCTGTGGATGAAAGACTTTGCTCAGTTGCTCTGTCTCTATCTCTCTGCCTTACAGTATCCCAAATAAAAACAAAAGTCAATAAGCAGTAAATTTGAACAGGAAGGGAGAAATCCCCTGACTAGCCCTGGGATGCCCACAGGCACTGGTCCTGACAGAGCATTCACTGTCATCCCCCACAGCCTCCCTGTTGCACAGCCCCACGTGCTGCCACCAAGCCTCTGTCGTGCTGCTTGGCCTCTCTATACCAAACCTCAATGCCCAGAGCAGCTTCCTCCTGCACTTGATCACTGCGTAATTGTGACTTATCTTTCAAGTATCAGTCTCCGCACCTAGGAAGCCTTTGCTGACTCAAACTTGGCCAGCCTCATCTCTGACCCCCACTGCATTCTGTGTTCCCTCTTATTAAGCTCTCACTACCGAGTGTGAACACTTCCTGTCTTCTTTGCCTTCTTCAGGAAGACTTTAGTAGCTTTCTAGCCCCAGTGCCCAGCAGAGTGCATGTCACACAGTGGCCTTCAGTATGTGGAGTAAATTAACCAATGGGGAGTTAAAGAAGGAGCTATATCAGCTGTCACTCTCCCAGGCCCTGGACTAGTGATTTCACTATATCACACCTCCGCTTTCACCCCTTCCACAAACGCTGGGGAGGTGACGTGGTCACTGCAAACATGCTGTATCCAAGAACACTGATTCTAGAGGCCTGGGTTTTGTGTGCAGCTGTATCTTGCAGGTGCTCTTGCCATGGTACGTTCAGTGTTATCTGTGACTCATGAGAGACCCTGAGTGCATAACATGAATTCGAGGTTGTGACACCTAGAACTAATGGCAAGTTGGGCAGCCGATAGAAGCTCCATTGTAATCACACCATCTCTAGTGTTCCTTGTAAAGTTGATTATTTAGTGTTTGCTTAAAGAAATATTACAGCATCTAGGGGCCAGTTCGTGGCGTAGTAGGTTAAGCCTCGGCCTGCAGTGCCAGCTTTCCATATGGATGCTGCTTTGAAACCCAGCTGCTCTAGTTCCAATCCAGATTCCTGCTAATAAGCCTGAAAAAAATAACAAGGATGATTTGGGGTTCCAGCACCCATGTGGGAGACTTGGAAGAAGCTCCAGGCTTCTGGCTTCAGACTGCCAATCTCTAGATGTTGCAGCCATCTGAGGAGTAAATCAGCATTTAAAAGATTCATTCTTCGCATTATCACACAATATATGCATGCAGTTCCAGAAATTCCAAGATATTAGAAATTGAGAGTGAGGAAACAGAGGGGGGAAAAGAATTAATATACATTTCTCTTTTTTAAAAGATTTATTTTTATTGGAAAGGCAGGTATACAGAGAGGAGGAGAGACAGAAAGGAAGATCTGCCGTCCGATGGTTCACTCCCCAAGTGACTGCAATGGCTGGAGCTGAGCCAATCTGAAGCCAGGAGCCAGGAGTTCTTCCAGGTCTCCCATGTGGGTGCAGGGTCCCAAGGCTTTCCGAGGCCAAAAACAGGGAGCTGGATGAGAAGCAGAGCTGCCGGGATTAGAACCGGTGCCCATATGGGATCTCAGGCGTGCAAGGCGAGGACTTTAACCACTACACTATTGCGTTGGGCCCCCAGTATACATTTCTTCTTATATTGTTGAAACTTAGAAGCATCTGCATTTAAGACAGTTGTTTGGAAGGTTTTTCCAACGTGTGGTATTGAATTGTAGAACCAACCAATTACGTTAAATCCCTTCTTCCTATTGTCTTCACATATAAAGCGCTGATCCCCATCCTTCACATTTCGTCTCCTTGGTGTTGTATCTAGCCAGATCAGCTGAAAGACATTCTTCTTGACTTCTCCTTTTGTTCTACCTTCCTGAGGTAGAAGAGAGGGAAGTGTGGCAGGAAGAAACAGATCCTTGTCAGTGATTAATGTAAGAGAAAATCAATCCCTCCCTCACCTAATTTGATAGTTGATTTTGCTCATCAGTAGCACTCAGTCCTGTTATAAACACAGGCAATTGTTTACAGCTTCTGTTCTTGACTTCTAGCATGCAGGTGACAGGAGAATTCAGATCACAAATCCCAGGAAGGTCTTTTAATATTACAAAAGTCTAGGTGGTTCCTGTTTGATCAATGTAAATTAGAAGATTTCATCTTCATGTTTGCATCCTTTTGTTACTCATTTGTCTGCCTTGCAGAGGCTTCAACACATTCATTTGTTTTAAAAAAAAGTGTCTATTAAATGCCTACGATAGTTCAGTGGTCTTCAAAAACTTCATGGAAAACTTATACTGAAAAATATGCATTCCACCAAAATAAAATTAGCTTGTAGTTCCATTTTCATGGATTCTTTAAAAAAAAGATTTATCTATTTATTTGTTTGAATGTCAGAGACATGGAGCGAGAGAAGGATCTTCCATCCACTGATTCATTCCCCAGATGACCACAACCATCAAGGATGGGTCAAATTGAAGCCAGGAGCCAGGAGCCCAGTCTGGGTGGGAGGGGTCCTAGCACTCATAGCAGTTTCCTTTTGCTTTTCCCAAGCCATTAGCAGGAAGCTGGATCAGAAGCAGAGCAGGCAGGACATGAACCAGCGCCATCAGAGGCAGATTCTCCTTTCAGCATTGCATGCCACAGTGCTGTGCTACCCCCACGTCCTCGCCCTCCCCATCGACGTTTTGAAGTCCTTTGGAATCAGATGCTACTGGGTTCTGATGAGGCAAGAACCTCGGCTACCTCTTGAAGCCTTTGGTGGTAGAAAGAAACTTTAGTTATATAATAACTCTAGGAAATGTAAAATTACAAAAGTTAACAGCTGCTGCAAAAACTACCTAGTTGTATCAGTGTGATTACGGATAGCAAAAACAAAACAAAAGATCAGGAGTCAGATCTGGACTGCAAAGCGGATGCCTAATGATTTCCCTTCCAAACTCTGACGAAGGGCCTGCGTTTGCTGGGAGGAAGGAGCTGGAGCACAGCACTGGGGCGGGGAAAAGTCTTTGGTGCTGAAGCTTTGCCTGTGCTTTTCCTCCTGGAGCTTTCCCTGCCTTTCTCCAAACAGCCTCATGGAAACAGATGGTGTTATCTTTGCTCTTCTGTGGAGTGAACAAGCAAAACACTTCTGTCGTCTCAAAAAGGCGCCACCATAAGCCTTATTTATAAGAAGTGAGTGTGCATTGATTTGGTGCAAAATGTTATTTTCGTATTATGCACCTTTGTCATGAACATTTGGAATGTTTCCTCATGCTTGCTAACAAGACTCCAGCCTACAGTCGTGACTCACATGGAGAATACTGCAGACATGTTGAATAGGAATCCAGTAAGTGAGGCTTGACGGAAAGCCCTCTAGTGAGACGTTAGCCTGGGGTCATCGGGAGAAGCTGAGGGAGGCTCGGGTTCAGAACGAGCAGCCACATGGAGCGAGCTGGATCTAGACGGAGAGGTGAGCAAACCACACACTGACCTGCAGGCTTTGCTGAGTTCTTTGACTCATAATCCTAGTCAGTATTTGGAAAATAACCTGTATGTCATGCAAGTCCATTTCTTCTCTTTTCTTCCTTATGAATTTCAAATATGTACATACATATATATACTTACAATTAGATATAAATATAAATATAAAAATGAAATATTGTAAATATGATTTTCAAAATATATTTTTCAAAAGTAATAAAAAGCAGAATATATCTATTCATTTGATTCATTTTGGATGGTTTGTTCTCTTCTACACTCTATAAAAGCTGGCTGCAGTGTATTTAAGATCATTTATATGGTTAAAATCAACCAGAAAAATTGTACAAAATGATCCCTTTAAAATGCACTGGTAATTGTACCAGAAATTGCATCACACATTATGAAACAGTATTGCAGTTTGTCTAAAAAAAATAAAGACTTTAGCTGATAGAATAGCTGATAAATACAAATATTCTTATGGCTACTCATATTTCTATTACTAATATTTTCTTAGGGGACTACATCGAAGGTCTGAACTAAGCCTGCCTCTTCCGTAATGTTTTTCCTTATGGAATATTATTCCATGTTAGGGTACATTAGTTTAATTTCCTGATACAAAACATTATAAAAATGCATCTAGTGGGACCACATAATTTCTGGTACAATCCTTGATGGTTTTGACAGTGAGCCAGGGGGCAGGAGGGAGCAATAAGATTCGTGAATGTACCAGGACTTCTCTGGGAAAAATGGACATCCAGATCAGAACAAGCATATCCAGGTAGAAAGAGGCCGGCTAAGACCGAACACAGGTATTTGTGTGTGTGATTAGGGAGATGAAAGCCAGCAAGTTTTATGCAGGAGATATGGAGGTGTAATTTCCATTGAAAATTACAAAGACTAAAAATGGATGGGGTGCTCATAATGGGAAGAAATGAAAATATCCCTTGGGGATAGCACAGGCTCCCCCATCAGAGACCTGTGTGTGCAATTCCTTGTGCATATGGACACACTGAATTACTACTCTGTGTGTCAGTTCCTCTTAAGCAATCCACAGTCTTACTGTGAATACTTGATGGAATACTATCCAACATCCATCCCTAGTTACTTATGACTAACCAACTGATGACAACCCTTAGGTTAAATGGCCAACAGATAATATTCTCAATAAGGTTCCCTGGGTACCCCATTTCTCTGGGTTCCATATCATTTGCTTCTGAGTTTCTGTGTTCAGAAAATGCCTGTTCTTTATAATGCAGATGCTCCAGTAGGTACTTCATGGAACATTCATGAAATGGCATCTCCAGAGGACTTTTCTTCCCTTTTGCATGCTTTATAGAATACTGAATCCACCCTGTGTACACACTGATACCCTCTTTTCTGAGGTCAATTTTGATGCACTGTGGAGCTACAAAGAAGTTTTCAAACACATTTTAAAGGAAAAAGATCTTACGCTGAAAGTGAGTCTCCTTGCACAACTCCATGATGTGGCTTTACTGCACACTAGTGACCCAGCTCAGACATACTACTGTTTAGTCATTTCCTGCCTCATCCCATGGCATTATTATCTAGTCAGCATCAAGGTGCAATCTGATATCCAGATACTCAGCATTCCTGTTAGAGTCACCAAACTGCTAGAATCCCTTTATACTCTTTGTAGCAAAATTCCGGAGTTGTTCATCAGAACACTAGAGCACTGACCAACACTGCATTCATCTTCAAGATTGGATTGGATAGAGAAATGATGTATACTCTAATTTTTTCTAAGATATTCATTAGCATATCTAAACATGGTAAAGCTGCCAGTAAAAAAAAAATAGTTTGTTACACAAACTAATTAATATGAGCATGTAACCGTTTAGTCATTAACCGCTATTAATGGCATCGCCACGAATATTCAGGGAATACCTTTTGGAAAATACTGCCTCACGGGGTATCGTTCTGTGTCTGTTCATTTCAGATAATTTTTTAAGATCTGATTTTGAAGGCAACACATAATCTGATTTATTCCTCTTGGAACACATGTAAGATTGAAATATTTAGCTCCTAAATGGTTGGTGCAGTTATCTGATAAATCGGAAGTATATGTAAATTACCCTGTAGTCTCTACAACATTAGACTGAGTATAAAAGAAATCAAGCTGTGGCTGAGCAATTAAGTAGTATAATAAATTTTGAAAACATGATGGATGGTACAAGTCTACCATCCAGGACTTGATTCATCCACTCAACCATTATTTCTATGCAAGTGATAAGAATGCAGTAAATCTGGAGATGAAAATATGTCATCTATCTCATTGTGGCATGGTTGAAATTCTGAGTAATTCATGCCGATCATGTGATTGGAACTGGATAATCCCAAACTTTAAGCTTTTGATTTTTTTCCAATTTCTTCAACTTTTGACTTTTTCAATTTCTTTCAAGTCTTTATGGGATTTGTGCAGAATCATGTTTTATAACCATAAGCCAAAATAGAAAATGTATTTAGTCATATTTATGGTTATTGTATTTTAAAGATGGAAGGTTTTTTTTCCCATTATGAGGGCAAAATTTGTAGAGAATGATACGCATCTTTGTTAAGTATAGCAATAAGTAACCACATATGGAGGGTTTCCTCTCTGCTTCCTTCTTATCCCCATTCCTATCCTGCCTCCTCTATTTCACTCTTTTCTAATTCTACCAAGGATCCTTTCAAAGTAGGAGGAAAATGTGCAAAAGTGTTGTAATCCTATGAAATATTTTATCTCAAGTATGTCTTATAAACCTTTCCATTCATCTCCATTCTAAAATTTTCACGTATTATGCATACTTATCTCTCAGCTGCTTTGGAATACATGTGGAAAATACCTTCCAATGGCATTTCATTTTTCTGTTCCTCATGCAGGTAGACATATGCCTCACTCCACAACACTTCCTGCTGTTACAGCTTATAATTGGAGAAACACCGGGTTCTGCCAACACTACAATTATGAATCATTTCAAAGTTTAGTCCTTTTATGTATTTAATTGTGTTATTGTCTTGGAACCAAATTCAGTGTACATCCTGAGTAGGGCAACAAGACTCTTGCACAGCAACTGTACAAATGTTCTCTTTTATTATTCCAACACCTTTGTTGTGTTCAGATTATCGATATTTTTCAGAATACTTTAATTTAAAAGCATAGTACTTTACTAGGAGATTCTCTGGGACTTCATGAGTCTTCCTGTCTTGTTGAACCAACTGTCTTGCAATTCAGCTCCTCCTCCTTACTAAGGAGGCAAGAACACGTACCATATTCCAGCATTAAGTGCCACAGAATTTAAAATAAATGGTTAACTCAAGATAAAAAAAAAATGGTTAATAGTACAACATTTAAACAGAAAACCATTAAAAGGTCAACTGAATTCATGCTTGAAACAAACAAAAACTTGATACGTTAGTAAATTTTAAGCATTATTTGATTAATCTGAATTAAGTAGATTCTTGATACTTGCTGTTATTTATGCTATTTCTGAAAATGGGTCAGTTCAGGTCCTAATTTTGTTTGACTATTCGACATGGGAGATATCCTTACAGAAGTTTTCCGAAAAATGGAAGTTACAATCCAAGGATAAATTGTATAGAAGCTTCATAAACATAGACTCAGAGGTTAGTCAGCCTCTAGCTTGTATTTCACATAACAGCTGCATACTGTGATAAATGATTCTTTGGTGGGAAGTAATTCAAGGTTTTTTCAAATATGCTAATGACATTCTTCAAATATGAGAAATATGTAAACAGACTATTATTGTAATCATGATATAGGAAAGGGCTTTATTTTGCTAAAATCATATACATTTGAATGACCCAATGCCTATTACATCCATGCTAAGTGAAAGGACATCACAACAACAAAGCAGATGAGGGCAAAGAACATTCTTAGCACGTTCACTGATTGTGTCTTGTTTCTAAAATTGTGCTCCAGTGGCATTTGCATGGGACTGCTCAGGTCCTCTGTCTGGGCAACCAAGTACGTCCTTGAAAAGAACATAACACCTCATCCTTCACAGTGGACACATCTAAGCTGACACACTTTCAAATTTCCTTCCTCAAAGTCCAGAGATAAAGGTGTTTGGAGTCTTTTTCAAGACAAGTTGCCCCGGCTTCAATGTTCTTATAATTTGTGTTGACAACTGAAATCAGGTATGGTTGATTTTTTTAAAAAAATGGTTTATTTATGGTGGGAGAATAGGCTAGTACAACCACTATGGAAGTCAGCATGGGTAGTGCCAAAAGAAATAAAAATTGACCTGGCATAGGACTGAGCTATCACACTTCTGAGAATATATCTAAAGAAAATGAAATCTGCATATGAGAAAGGGATCTGTAATCCTTTATTTACAGAAGCATAGTCTACATTAGCAAAGACATGGAAACAACCCAGATGCCCATCAGAAGAGGAGTGGATAAAGAAACTGTGGTACATGTACTCTATGGAATACTTCTTAGCCATTAAAAAGAGTGAAATTTTAGCATTTGAAACCAAAGGTCCCAACTAGAGATAATCATGCTCAGTGAAATGAGTTAACTCTGAAAGGACAGATTATAAGGCAAACTTCCTGCAAAATACAAGACCTGTAGGTATATAGGTAAGCAGACATATATATGCATACATACATATATATATATGATTATCTAGAGGATCTGTATAATGTAGGGAAGTATGCCACAAAGTGCAGATACATTGCAGTATGCATCTCTATTTTTGAGTAAAAGATGGTCTCTCAATGAAATGGTCAAATATATCTTGACACTAGAATGCTGGACTTTATACCATTGTCTATACCTACAATGTCAGGACACATTTAAATATCAGGATGATGAACTTAGGACTGCTGTTGAGGGACTAAACTATTGTCACAACATAGGAGAAATTAGTGTGGGAAGAGAGTAGGGGGAAATGGAAGTGGAAATTCCTGAGCTTAAGGAACTGTATCATGAAAACTTTTTAAAAAATCATTAAAAATTATATTCATTTGAAAGCTAGAGTTGCAGAGACATAGGGAGAGACAACGATAGATAAAGTGTGAGATCTTTCCTCTGCTGGTTTACACTGCAAATGGACATAATGACTGGCTCTGGGCCAGTGTGAAGCCAGGAGCCTGGAACTCCACCTTGGTCTCCCACATAGGTGGCATAGGCTCAAGCATTCAGGCAATTCTCTGTTGCTTTCCTTCACATATGATCAGACCTAGATCAGAAGTGGAGCAGCTGGGTTTGGAACACGTGTCCTATGGGATGCCGGCAGTAGCTTAACCCATTGTGCCACTGTGCTTTCCTCAATGATCTATATTTTTTTCTATCAAAACTGCTTCATTATTTTACCTGTTAAATTTATTGACACATTTAATTAACTTAAAAACACCACTTCCCTCTTTTAAACCATGCTATCTCTTGCCCTGGTATCACAAGGTCATATCATACTTCAGTGTACTATAATCACATAGTAATACTTCCTTAAATGTAAGTAGTACTTCAAAGCTTACTAAGCATTTTAATACTGTCTTATTTGTTACCTTTCCAGAAGATCAACATAACCAAGAGAGGGCACCAGTGGGAGGGCAGTAATCAATCCTTGTCCACCATGATCTGGCCTCCCCCAGACCTTCCCTTCTGCTCTGGGAAAACACCTGTGTTCCAGAATGGTTAAGTCTGTGGTTTCGTGCATGGGCACTGTTCTCTATGATGGTCTTTAGTGCATCCCTGATGGTAAGAAAGGCAATGCATGTCTTGCATGCCACTATACCCCAAATTCTGCACACACTGGGAGTTCTGCAAGTATTTGTTGAAGAAATAACAAAACAACCACTTGGAATATACTTTTCCTAGGTCTGCTAACAAAGTTGCAGGTGTAACTGGGTGCACTTCCCCATCACCTACTCTCCTATTTCCCAGGGCCATTTGGCTCTCTCTGTCCTGATGTGCCATAGAGTTGAGCATTTTATAATGCACATCTTCTGGACCTGGCTCTACAACCAACAATTCTTCATATTACTCTGCTGATATGTCTTCTACTGTCTTTTACTACAGAGACTCAAGAAGATTCCCAATCCAAACAGTTCTGTGTTGTTGGCAACAGAGCTTCCACCTGATGGGCACCCAGCTTACTCTATGCTATTTCCTGCAGGAATTTGTCAGATTCTCTCCAGCAACTGGGCTCCATGTCACTTCATTAAAATCCACAAGCTCCACTTACATCTTCCTTCCTGCTAAGGATAACTGTCTCCTGGTCCCCTAAGAGCGGATTTATTTTCCATGAGTGATGACTGCTTGAGAAGTTAAGTGGCAGCCTCTGTGCTTCTCTGACTTGGAAATCTCAGCCCTGTGGACAATCCATCAATTTATCCAGTCACTGCTTCTCCCACAGGATTCATCTGTCCCTGCCTAATGGAGATCTCCATCCATCTTTTGACTTGTTGGGACAGACATGCCTATGCATGCCTGGTTTCACAGTGCAAGTTTGCTTAGGTCCTCATTCTAAGATCCTCAGTGAAATAATAAAGGGATTCATATCCATGAATACTCAGCTGGCTATGGCCTCACAATCACTAATTATAACATTGATAAAATTTGCAAAAGCACTCAGCAATTCTGAGGCGATAGCTATCATGCAAACTTTCTCCCTCAGAAGTAATTAATTTTACAGATATCCAAGTAGGTGATTGTCAATTTTCTATATTAATGCTTAATGGCTTGTGTGACATAGCTTTGAAGCTGAGTTTTGTGTTCATCTAGTGTGCTGAAGAATAGAGGAAGAATTAAGCCACTTCTACCTGCCTTCACTTATGGCTTTCATCTTCTGAGTCTTTTCATTTTATGCTTATCTCTTTTTCCCACCTTGTATATTTTGAATATGAAATGATGCATTTCCAAAGAAGTTCCTAACATAACGAAGAATTAGCCATACTGTGAGTACATAATAGTAGAAAAGTCCATTCTAATGCAAGTAGTTACCAAAAGCATGCAAATTCAATGCACGCAGGGAAAAAAAGGCAAGCGCTATAGTGTGAGTATGAAGCTCAGATATGTGTGTCTGTGTGTAACAGTGAAATACCTTTTTTCCTGTATTCCTGGAAAATTCATGAGCATCGCTGTGCAGATGTCTCTCTGAAGAGCAGCAAAGAACAGGAAGGCTGAGTGCTGGAAGGAACCTGGAAATTTATCCCAGCAGCAAGCCTGGCTCCTGGCTTCCCATCTCACTTTGAGAAAGAATAGCCTTCTTGGCACTCACCTTCACCAACAGCACCACTGTTTACCTCAAGATATCTGACCAGCCTGTCGGAGACAGTGTTTACTATGTTAGCTGCCCTGTAGACGTGGTCAGAGTTTGGGCATGATTAAGCAAAGCACTCAAAATCAGTAGCCCAAGGCATAGCACCCTGATGAGGAAATCTGGAGACTCATGTATTCTTAGTTTTCCACTTATTTCCTTAGCATCCTTGCCCTGCTAAATTGGAGTTAAAAATAAACAAACAACAACAAAAAGAATACATGTCTATTCAATTTTTCTACCAATGGCTACCAAATGTCTGTTTTATTCAGAACCTGTTGTATCTGGTTTTAAATTTAGTAATTCACAGCCTGATAGTCCTACTTTTGTGAAACACAGTGACTAAAAAAACGTAGGGGTCAGCACTGTGATATGGTGAATAAGCCCATCATTTGCAATGCCAGCATCCATATGGGCACCAGTTCAAGTCTTTGGTTTCCAATCCAGCTCCGTGTTAATGTGCCTGGGAACGTAGCAGAGGAAGACCCAGTACTTGGGCCTCTGGACCAATGTGGAAGACTTGAAGACGCTCCTGGCTCCTAGTTTCAGTTTGGCTAAGCTCTGGCCATTATGATCATTTAGGGGGTGGCCAAGCAGTCAAAAGACGTTCTCTCTCTCTCTCTCTCTCTCTTTCTCACCCCCCCCCCCAATTTCTGTGTGTATATCTATAACCCTGCATTTCAAACAAAAAAAAAACAATAAAAATTAAAATAGAAAGGAAATGAGCATATGGTTCAATAAATTTCACTTTTGAAGTAATAGCTCTACAGCAGCAAGTAAAAGAATATCAGAAGTTAACAATTCTACCTTTTAAAGTCACCTATTACTATCACAGTAATTGAGTATTTTGTATAATCTAGAAAATGAACCTCAGTACTTGCATTATGAGAAAAAAATACTTAATGATTAGAAGTGGCTGAAGGACTCCCAACAACTTTCCAAATGACTAATGAACGTTTTTATCTGAATGACAATGTATGAAATAAGCAACAAAATGCCACTGCATGCCTAATAGAAGATATTCTGCAGCTGAGCTTGCCAATGCAGCCAGGGTGACAGAGCAGCAGTAGGAACTCTTTGTCAGTGTTGGTTGGAATACAATTAAGTACAATCACTTTGAAAGACAGATAGTAAAGTCAAATATAGGCGCTAGTGTTGTGATATAATGTGAAACCGCTACTTATGACATTGCATATGTGTCCCAGCTGCTCTGCTTCTAATCCAGCTCCCCTCTAATGGCCTGGGGAAATCAGCAAAAGGTGGCCCAAGGACTTTCATCTTATCTAACCCTGGTTGTCGCAGCCATCTGGGGAATGAACGAGCAGACTAAGTATCATTCTTTTTCTCTTTCTCTCTCAATCCAAATTTTCAAATAAATAAATCTCTGAAAGTGAAACTCGAGAATACTTTTACCATATGATTCAGCAACTGTATTCTTGGGTATTTATACAATGGACTTTGGAAGACAGATGTACACACAATGTTACACGCACACAAAGCTGCATGCAGACTTTTGTAGTGGCATCATTTGTTATTGTCAAAACATTAAAGGAGCAAAGAACATCTAATCCTCTGCCTGCAAGATCCAGGATCCCATACGGGCACCAGTTTGATCCCAGCTGCTCCACTTCCAATCCAGCTCTTTGCTTATGATCTGGGAAAGCAGCAGAGAATGGCTCAAGGCCTTGGGTTCCTACACTCACATTGGAGACACCAAAGCTTCTGCAAGTTCCCAGCTTTATATCAGCTCACTTCTGGTCTTGTGGTCATTTCTGAGTGAACCAGTGGGTGGGAGAATTCTTTCTGTTGCTCCTTCTCTTCTTTCAAATAAAAATAAATAAATCTTTAAAAAGGTAACTAACTAAATAAAAGGTGGCACATTAATATAGTGTAATACTGGTGTGTCTCTGATGCTGAGCTCCTGGTTTTGTCTGAGATGGCCGAAGTGGAGGAGACACTAACGTGACTTTACAGGCAAAAGGGGAGTGCAGGGGATCATTGTGATGAACACAGAGGAAATTCCCATCACAAGCACGAGCGATATTCCAGCATCACACAGCATGCCAACATTATGCATGCCTTCATCTTGAAGGCACCAAGCACCACATGTGGAATCAACCTCCAGAATGATCAACCTTTCTTTGAATTTAAGAAAAGTAAAATTGTAGCTGCACAAAGACCATTTTCTGACTGTGATTCTGAATCAAAATGAATGAGGTATCCTCTTATCTCTATGTCATTCTTTAATTTAGTACCACCCTCCAAAAGTGGCAGTGTTAATCACGTCAACCAAGTGGCATGTGGAAATTGCCTTACAGCCCACTCAAACCAATCTTGCTGCCACTCTGCTCATCTCACCCAAGGAAATCTTCTGCTTGCTGGGCACCCCAGAAACTGGAGAGTGCCCTCTTTGGCCACTTCTGGTTTTGGAGCAATTTTTAATTTTTCTGTATAACTGAAGCTGTTCTAACATAAAAAGTGTATTTCAAATAAGTACAGGGTTTTGCCTATGCTATATACAGAATCTCATACACACAAGGAAACAGTGGTTACTTGGATTTTTCTCAAGTAGTAAATGAAGGGGTGATTGCTTCAAACAAGCATGAGCAAAAATTATGGAAATCTTTGAGTGACAAGAAGATAGGTAGACATGAAGCAAGACATGTACACACATGGAGTTGGAAACCACATTTATTGTGTGAAATAAACCAACGCAGCAGGAGAAAGTGAGGCCCATTGCTCGCAGCACCTCCATGCGTGCCGTCTGCAGCTGCTCCTGGGCTCTGGGGCTTTGCAGAACTGCCAAGGCAGCAAAAGAGATCATTTCAACTACTACTGAGCGTTTTGGCAAAATCCGACAGACCAGATTGACAGCCTTTTTAAGTAAGGTTTATCCACTCAAATCCTCATTCTCCTCAGAGAAAAACGTGGGACATATTAGCGCGCTCATAAAAATTACATTCAACATTCAATTCTGACTAGAAAACGTATGCTGAATCTCTGTTTCCCCAATTTTCTGTAACTTTTGGAGAGAAGAAACAGAAATAATGTTTCAAATGATCTGAAGATTAGAATCCCATTTATAGCTCAACTAGATACTGCATAGCGCTGTATAAATGTGTGCTGTATTACCAGTGACCACTTTTTTTCAGTACTACTTTCAGGTCAAACTAGTGTTGAGTTATCGTGCAAGTAACAGCATGATGTCCTTCTGCCAATAGCTCACCTTTATGCATTCTGCTTATAAAATCAGGAATCCCAGTCAGGTGTTTGTGTTGTATTTAAGCAATACTACAAAGTGTTATTAAATACGTATCATGCAATCAAGCAAGGCCAATTCATCCATGAATTCAGTCAGTATAGCAAAGAGATATATCAGCTTTCAAGCTCTTTGTCTAAAATGACTTGGTCAGCCTTCAAATACTGCTTCAATATGAGGCGATCTGTTAACCTTTTGTGCAACACTTGCCATTGCCTGGAAAGGCAGCAAAACCCTGAATACAGCGTGACAGATCTTCTGTGATCTGGTCCTCGCTCTGCCATGATCTTAGTTTGCTTGCATTTTAGACTTCAAAGGCAACATAAGGGAGATTATGAATGCCTCACAAACTTTACCCCCTAAGTAGAATATGATTGTTAATTTCCATAGTGCTAGGTCTTACTGCCAAAGGAACCCCTCCGCTAGTGAATACAGTTTGAATTCTTGAAATTTATCTGAAATGTTTGTCATTTGTATACTCTTAAGAGTACCATCCATATTTTTTTCATATGAAACTTGTTTAAAATAGTTGCTAGTAAGTGGCCGTCATTAGATTATTTGCCACTCTCCTTCTAAATGACAATGTTAACTTGATGCTCAAGGAAGATCTGTACCACACACAAATTCTGGCTTTTTAAGTGCTCGTGATCTTGTTCCAATTCCTGAGTCAGCAGAGCCATGATTTTTTAAAAGATTTTATTTCTTTAACTTGAAAGTCACAGTCACAGAGAGTTGGAAAGACAGACACAAAGAAAGATCTTTCATCTTCTGGTTGACCACCCAAATGGTCACAACAACCAGAGCTGGGCTGATTCAAAGCTGGGAGCCAAATGCTTCTTTAAGGTCTTCACGTGGATGCTTGGGCCCAAGGCCTTGAGCTGTCCTCTGCCGTGTTCCCAGGCATGAACAAGGACTTGTACTGGAAGTGGGGCAGATGGGACTTGAACTGGCACCCATATGGATGTCTGCACAGCAGGCTTGCTATGCCACCACATTGGCTCCTGATGGACTTTTCTAATTTATATTTTTCTGGTCCTGCGGGGAATTTTAAAGCTTTATTACATACTAAAACATAACACATCAAGATTTGCAAATTACAGCTGGAACAAAGGACAAATAAATATGTATATTACTCTCCCATCACGGGATCTGTGTGTATGGCTCTCATAGTTGCTACAATCCTTCGAGAAAGCAAGTCAATGACAGTTTTAATAATCAGTATCCAAATGTTTGAGAGGCGCTAAATTATAAAGCACAAGATCTGTTTTTGCACACGGTTTTGGAAGTTCCCACTCTAGATCAGGTGGTCTCTCCCCTCGGTGTGATATCTGAAGCTGCCAGTGTATAGTAGAACACATACGGAGGAAGTCTGTAGTGCATTGTACCTTCACATCTATATGTGAAGCCTCTATCGCACAGGTACTATATATCTACTTAAATGAAAATCCATAAAACAAAAGCAACAAAAGGAAAAAAATAGAAAATTTACTTCATGAAGTTAAATAACATACTATTGAATGACCAATGCATCTTAATAAATATGTTTGTCAAATTTTTTAGTGGAGCCAGGTGGAAAAGCATTACCTTATGTGACATATGTGACATATGAGAAGCATAATTTCCTAGTGAGTTAATAGTAAATATCTATGGCAGAGCAAAGAACAAAATGATCTCTAAAAGATGCACTAAATGGAAGATTGGACTGCACCTTTTAATTTTGAGTGAACACACACTTTCAAAACTAGATGGCCTAGCAGCTAAAGTCCTCTCCATGAACATGCCAGGATCCCATATGGGTGCCAGTTCTAATCCCAGCAGCCCCACTTCCCAACCAGCTTCCTGCTTGTAGCCTGGGAAAGCAGTGCGGGATGGTCCAAAGCCTTGGGACCCTGCACCCGCGTGGGAGACCTGGAGGAAGTTCCTGGCTTCTGGCTGCAGATCGGCACAGCACCGGCAGTTGTGGTCACTTGGAGACTGAATCATAGGATGGAAGATCTTCCTCTCTGTTTCTCCTCCTGTCTGTATATCTCTGACTTTGCAATAAAAATAAATAAATCTTAAAAAAAATAACTAGATGAAGGAGAAAGACTGTGATCACATTGTTTAATCAATCCTTCTTGGAAAAGGCAGCATGAGCTTACAATATTTCTAATGTCACTATTGCTTTCCTCTTTGGAGGGTAATAAAATTGTTAACTACTTTCTTAATTAAATGGAAATGTATGTTTCAGATAGATTACAAGCAAAAATTTTAGAAACTGATTTATGCTCCAAGATAGGGTATTAGGGTGTGGCCAAAGGACCCATGCTCATAATGGAAGAGACTCGAGCAATTGATTAATTACAAATGAAACATATCATAAATTTTAATTTTATTAATGATATATTACATATTGCTGTCAAAAGAAAGCTCTTGAATTCATAGGGTCCATTCTGTAAAGGGTATGTGTATATAACTGCAAATTTGAAATGAATAATTCAAGGGTATAAACTGTACCAGGTGTCCACTGCTGTAGGGTGGACTCTGTAGGAAGCTGATGGAGATGAAGCATAGTGAGCAAAATTCTCTTATGGAGTTCATTTGGTACCCACACCTCGTGAAAGTGAGAGGCAAGATTGGGCAAAGAGGTCAAGCTTCAAAACCATCCACGTGTGTCTCAGATGATCCAAGGTTAACTTAGAAGATCAATTCGTTCATCAGGTTTACAAGTTAGATGGAAATAAACAATTATGACATTCCCTCCCTTATTATTACTTGAGTGTGAGTCACCTGGAAAAGTGATTTGACCTTGGGTGAGTGGATAATCTTTGGCCAATTGAGACAATTCCTAGAGAGGCAGATGCAAGGCCATCAACTGACAACACACCCGATAGATGCGGGAACCAGTCTTGCTTTGAAGAGGGAACCTGTGTCTCACGTCACTCTGCCCACCAGAGACCAGAGGCAGACACTAGGAATAAAGAGAAACTCTCCAAAGAGATGCCAGCACTTTGGGTCAGATGCAACATCCACGGCAGGAGTCTCTTACTCAATGACTTTCCTCTTTAGAAACAACTTGCCGTCATGGAAAACCTTATCGGGATGGGGGTTTGAAACTCTTAGTTTACTATGCAGGAAGAGCAGAAGGTATAAATATCAGGTGCAGCCTATTTGTCAACTGTCTTTTAAGTGCGAAGTACATGGAAGAATTACAATCCTTGCATAGTGATTTACAATTGGGAACCAGCATAAATTAACTCGAAAATAAGAACATTTTAATGGTTCTTAAGTTACAGAAAGATGTAAGAAGTTCCAGTATACTATTGCATAATAGAGTACCTAAAGACAATGATAATATTTTTCTTGACAACAGCAGCAATGCTAGAAGAAAGAATCTGAATGCTTTCACCATCAAGAGGTGTTGAATGTTTGGAGAGATAAGGATGTTTACCTTGATTGGACATTGACGCAACGCATACATGTGACTAGATAGCTTTTGAGTCAAAGGCAACCCCAACCCTCATAACTTTGGTTTTATTGTTATTTTTGGTCCAAGTAGTTTATCTTTGTGTCTTGATAGCCAAGTAGGACACCAATAAGGCGCCAATGACCAAAAAAAAGCAAAAGAGCCCTTCCCAATAAAATTGCATTTAGATTGTATTAAATGGGAAAACGCTCTGACTCCTTTTGACCTTTAGAAATATCTCGAGCAGGTTGCTGAATTTACAAACTACGGCCCACCTTTCCCTTTGCAAATAAGAGAAGTTATGTAAATGTTAAGTGGAAATCATTCCTGTAAATTATGTACTTCGCAAAAAAAAAATGTATATGCAAAATAAAATCACCTCTTGGAGTTCTAACGGGAGAGTTCAAAGTATAGCAGTGAATCAATTTTCTTTGTGTTTGCAATTTTGATCTTTGTGAGCATCAAGATAGCACTTCTTGACATTTGATTGAAATTTCCAGTTTTAAAAAGCCACTTCTACTCCAGGAATTTAAATAATTCTTGGTTGGTTGTTACCTTCAGCTAGTACCAGAGAGAAAATTAAAACCCCATAGACTGAGAAGAGCACTAATACACAGAGTGATTGAGATTCTGAAAAGTATTTTCTAGTTCAGACACATTTTGAATTCTTTAGAAAATACAGACCAGTACATTTCCATATTTTGTCATTATTTATTAAGGCATCTGGGGAGGACTTCGTTTAAAAAAAAAAAAACAGCTTCTGCTTCCCTCAGCATTGCTAATGTCAGTTGCAACTCTTCTTTGTAAAGCATTAGTCATGATTATGTATAGCAAAACTCATATAAATATCCACTTATAAACTGTAAAAATGTGACTTTTTAAGAAGTAGATGTATACCAAGTTAAATCTACTTTTTTCTTCTTGCATATAGAAGTGGGTGCAGAATAGTCAAAGTTCTTAAAATATACATTTATAACTCCAGAAGTTTTATAAAAGATGAACATCTGTACTTGAGATGGGTAGTGGAAATAACGAAACAAAAGGATGAGAAAAGCAGTCTTTGGCTCGGGGTCTCTCTTGGGATAGATTCTTTAATGAAAAAGCTTACTTTTTTCTATAACATTATTGTATCAAGCCCCTCCTGTTATTAGTCTAGTCACATGCCCCCCCTTTTTGAAAAATATATAAATTAGATTTAAGCAGATGTTCAAGAAATATTAACTAATGAGAAAGCAAGTGTGTCAATTCAGTGTTGAATGGCTAATGATGAAAACAAAATTGTGGTGGAAATCTGATGTTATGCAGAAAGGATCATTAAAATGTACCTGGTGGCATTAACAGTGCCTGTTACCATGCACAGAGGATTATTGTCTGCGTGGACTAGGCTGGGCTGGATGCCAAGGGCCCAGGGGCGGAGGAGGTGTGCTGTGGCATGGATGGTGAGCCTCATCACTCGCTCTCACACTTCACACGTCATCTGTGTCTGCAGAGTCGGCAGTTCTGAGACACAAAAGCTCCAGACTTACTTCTGTGCTGATCTTAGCAGTAAAAATTCTTACTTATTTATAAGTATGCCTTGCACTTCTATTTTCATCTGAGGATCCCAAATAGCTTTCTGGGCAAAGAGGTAAGATTAATCTCACTTTGCATGATTGGGTTAAGGCCTCAGCAGAAGCCATCGTATTTCCCTGCACATTTCCAAGTTAAATTTTTTTCTGCACAATAAGATACATACTGGGGAGAATTTCCTTTTTATGAGAAAGCTGAGACTAAACACCCAGAATCCCTTCCCTTCATTTTTCCTGTTCAAGGTTGCATTGATTCAATAGGACAACCATAAATTCCAGAGAATGACATTCCTGGACTCCTGTGTGAAAACACACTTTTTTTCTTTTCATTTATTCTCTACTTTGGATGTTTCAGAAAATAAAATTTCTAGGCTGCTTCAATGTAACATAGACTAAAATGACAAAATTGGGTGGTACATGCTCTTCCCCCCCACCAAAGGAGATTTGTTTCAACCAACTGGAAAGCTGCAATCCGTATGTGCTCTCTTAAGAGGATTGTTTCCGTGCCATTAAGGCAATCTGCAAGCACGCCCATGTGTTTGGAGATGTGCTTCAGAAGGTGGGACTTGTCTTCCTCACTTCAGTAGAAGCACCTCGTATGCTATTGTTCTGTAATTCATTAATCTTGAAAAGAGACTCGTAAAAAAGAGAAAATATGGAAACATAGTCTTACCCACTTTCCTGTAGCCCTTGACCCTTTGAGCCCTAATCAATTATGTGAAGATCATCAAAAAAAAAAAAAAAAAAAACCAAAGACTGTAAGGCCTTTAAAAAAAGAACGATAAATAAATAAGCATATACATACATAAATAAATATATATCAGCCATGAAAACAGGAAAAAAACTACCTATTGAAGTATAATGAATAAAACACACTGAGACCATCATATGCTATTGTTCTACTGTAATTCATTGGTCGTATTTTGTGAAAACGTGTATCACTTGAAATCGAGATGTCAATTCTAGACACTGAGGGCTTTTTAGTCCTCTGTAGTGATTCACATTTTTTGACTAGAAGGCTGAAGGAATCGTGACAACAGAGATGTTTATCACCTCTAAATGAAGGGCTTGAACGACACGAGCTCTGTGACACGACAGCACAGCTGAGTTCCACCTAAAAAGCACTGCTGTGAAATCATCACTTATTTTCAGACTCTGAGACGGTGTGCTTCGTTCTCATTTTGTTTTATTTTATTTGTTGACTAGCAGTAGTGCTGGTCCTGCAGCGGAAATTAAAGCTGGCTGTACAGTAGAATACCAGAACTGCAAATTGTCTTGCTTGGAGGAGCTCATCTTCACCAACGTTGCATTAATCATGACAAGATAAGGGAGCTTGGTTAAAGCATGTAAGTACTATTTGACCTTGGCCTTTGAACTCTTTCAGGATGAATTGTCAACTCCTTAGGATGAATTGTCAGCCAGAGTTTAGATGCTGAGTTCTGAATTATGGGATGGGAACAAGGGCAAACCTGAAAGCCAACAAGAATAAAATGTTCTGTTAGAACATGCTAGACCTAAGTCTATAGGCAAGTACCTGGGTTCCAAAAGCGTCTCTGAAAGATGGTTGCTGGGCTCAGCAAGGAGTGACATGGGACAGCTGTATCCCATATCAGTGTGTTGGTCCCAAGTCTGACTGCTCCTCTACTGATCCAGGTTCCTGGTAGTGCACCCTCATGGAAGATCATGGGTGTAGTTCCAGGGTTCCGACTGGCCTGGCGTGTTCTGGTTGTTACAGACATCTAGGGAGTGAGCGGATAGATGGAAGACACTTCTCTCTGTGTCTCTCTGCCTTGCAAAAATAAATAAATAAAGACAAGTGGAAAACTTCTTTTTGAGTATATTGCAGTGATTAAAGGACAGAGGAAGAGGTAGAAGAAGAAAAGACAAATATGTCAATGACACCAAGTAGCGGGTATTAGGAAGAGCAAATCAAACCTATAATATGAAGACTGTAGTTAGGGGGCTGATGTAGTGGCTCATCAGGCTAACCCCCCACCTTCAAGTGCCAGCATTCCACATGTCCAGGCAGCTCTGCTTACAATCCAACTCCCTGCATATGGCCTGGGAAAGCAGTAAAGGATGGCCCAAAACCTTGGGACCTTGCACCACTTGGGAGACTTGGAGGAGGCTCCTGGCTCCTAGCTTCAGATCAGCTCAGCTCTGGCCATTAAGACCTCTTGGGGAGTAAACCAGCAGATGTAAGATTTTTCTGTCTCTCTTCTTTGTAAATCTGTCTTTCCAATAAAAATAAGTAAGTCTTAAAAGCAAAATCTTCTCAAAAATAATAAATAAAATATTAAGTTGAAAAAACATTAAACTGGGCCCGGCGCGGTGGCGCAAGTGGTTAAAGGTCCTCGCCTTGCACGCCCGGGATCCCATATGGGCGCCGGTTCTAATCCCGGCAGCCCCGCTTCCCTTCCAGCTCCCTGCCTGTGGCCTGGGAAAGCAGTCGAGGACGGCCCAAAGCTTTGGGAACCTGCACCCGTGTGGGAGACCCGGAAGAGGCTCCTGGCTTCGGATCGGCATAGTATCGACCCGTTGCGGCTCACTTGGGGAGTGAATCATCGGACGGAAGACCTTCCTCTCTGTCTCTCCTCTCTGTATATCCGCCTTTCCAATGAAAAAATAATAATAAAAATAAATCTTTAAAAAAAAAGAAAAAACATTAAACTGTGGGAAGTGGAATGAAAAGATGTTTATTTTGATTAAAAACTCTTGAAATGCATGCATAACTTCTCCATAATATGTCTTATCCTGGAAGCTTTTGAAGACCACTTGTGTGTCTAATCTGCTTCACTCTGGTAACAGTTTGCTATCTCTATGAATATCATCACAGCATGTGATAAACTTCAGATACACACAAGAAAATTTGTTGAAAATTTTTTAAAAATGCAAAAGCAAAGATTTCTGAATGCTCAAAATATAACAAACTAGATTTTTTTTTTTGAATTATAACAAACTAGATTTTGCCGTAGAACCTTCTAGAAGCAGTTTCTTCTCTGAGTTTCGAGAGACTAAGAGCAAGTTGGGGTAAGTCAGAGTCTTTTCTAAGAATGATATGTAACTGGTGTTACTCTAAGAAGTTGTTGAGAAAATGAAGACACTTGGTTGTCTTATTAGCCAGAAGAGACTGAGTGTTCTAGCAGTAGAACCTCATAGTGTTTCAGTATATTAAAGCTTTTTTTAAGATTTACAAAATCAGATATACAGAGAGGAGGAGACACACAAAGATCTTCGCTTCGATGATTCACTTCCCAAATGACCGAAATGGCCAATGTTGTACCAATCTGAAACCAAGAGCCAGGAACTTCCCCCAGGTCTCCCACGCCGGTGCAGGGACCCAAGACTTTGGGTCATCCACTACTGCTTTCCCAGGCCATAATCAGGGAGCAGGGTGGGAAGCGGGGCTGCCAGGAAACCGGCACCCATATGAGATCCCGGTACAGTCAAGGTGAGGACTTTAGTCGCTAGGACACTGCACCGGATCCTAAAACTTAAGATTTTGTTTCACATAGTTTAAGTGCAAAAAACATATATCTTTATCTATTTAGAGCTTAAATTTGTTTTTACCATTTTTTAAAAGGAGTTTATATATTTATTTATTTGAAAGAATTACAAAGAGAGAGAAAAAGAAAAAGAGAGAGAGTGGGAGAGACTCTTCTATCTTTCTTCTATGTGTTGATTTAATTCTCAGATGGTCACAGCGGCCAGGGCTGAATCCAGGAACCAGGAACTTCATCTGGGTTTCCTGCTTGGGTAGCAAGGGGTTCAAGCATGTGAGCCATCTTCTGCTGCTTGTCCCACGCTATCAACAGGGAGATAAGTAGTGGAGCAGCCAGGACACAAATCGGTGTCCATACAGGATGCTTGTGGCTTTACCTGGTATACCACAATGCTAGTACCAACAAATGTTTTGAACCATTTATAGAATTGAACAGAAAAATCCCTGAATTTGGAGCCAGAAGACCTAGTTACAGTTGATTGCAACTGATTGCATTGTAACTTGTCATAATTCATAGAAATTCATTCATAGAAACTCACTGAGTCACCCACCACATTGGGAATCTCATACAATATGCATGAAAGTATTGCCATGTCCAAGTGCTACAAACTTAAACAAGAGGAGTTCATTTTCTCTTTAGAACTTTAGAGTCTGGAAGCCTGGATTCCTAGTGTTAACAGTGTGGTCTCCTTCTGTGGCTTCTCAATGGTTTTGCCTGCTGCATCTTCCTCCTCAGGCCTGCCTTGAAAAGACAATTATTTTCTTCCTCATGATCATATTGCCATAATTACCTCTGTAAGTACCTTATCTCCAAATTCATTCACAGTTGAAGGTGTTAGGTGTTGGGACTTGCATATCTAACTTTGGAGAGGGGCTGTGAAAATTAAGATGCCCAAGATATTAATGAATTTTCAAAGAGATTTTAATATTAAATCCCATGGCAGATTTGAAGTCCAAAGACTTTAGGTTCCAGAATTAAATGATCTTGCCCTGGGGACTTACAAGTTCAGTTTTCAAAGTTCTTGTTAAATGGGAAGCCAAAGAATTAGCTTTGTTCTATTACACTGTTACCCTGTAGACTTCCAGCATCTCGGTGGAGTGAGATTGCTTCTACAGAAACAGCGTGGGCTTCCTCCAACGTAAATGTGTGCCGTTTCATCAAAGTCGCAGACATTATAACATCAAGGTGTTCAAATGTCTCTTCTTGAAAATAGGGTCCAACGAGATAGTAGGAGAAGTGGTTTTCATCTGGTCTGACTCCGAACGTACTTAGCAAATACGCACGATTGGAGTCCTTAGTGCAGGAATAATTCCTGAGTAGTATCAAACTGTGGCAGAAATTCATCCAGCTTCAGCTTGACCAGGAAGCCAGTCAATACCAGTTTTGCAGAATCTGCACAATCCATGAAGCAAATAAACTTGGGGAAATCTCCCAAATACAGCGCTTAAACTTGGCATTAGGAATACAGCATCTGCACCGTCCGTCTCAGCAGCCTGGCCGTGGGCTCGTATCTACACGCTGTTGTTGAGTGCCTCAACAGAAGCTGCCACTTGTCTTCAGACGAGGTCACCACAAGCATAGTCCACTGTCAAATATCAAAGTTTAAACCTATCACCAGGCAATTTGAACTCTACACTCATGCGCTATAGTTGAAGCTCCAGAACCAACCATTTAGCCACATTAAGGCCTCACCAAGTGCCTGCTTTAACCTGCAAAATTCTCTTTAAAACTTCTCAACATTTATCTAGCAACTTTATTGCCTAATTTATATGTACCTTTAATTTCAAACTTATGAAAACTTGCAAGAAAAGTATAGCACTCCTTTGTATGTATTTGTATATATATATTATATGGGATATATATTAAATAGGATGTATATATGTATTAACTGACATTGATCTGTGTATATATTTTTTTAAAGATTTTTTTATTATTTTTTTATTGGAAAGGCGGATATACAGAGAGGAGAGACAGAGAGGAAGATCTTCCGTCCGATGATTCACTCCCCAAGTGAGCGCAACAGCCGATGCTATGCCGATCCGAAGCCAGGAGCCTCTTCCGGGTCTCCCACGCGGGTGCAGGCTCCCAAAGCCCCTGGCCGTCCTCCACTGCTTTCCCGGGCCACAGGCAGGGAGCTGGAAGGGAAGCGGGGCTGCCGGGATAGAACCGGCGCCCATATGGGATCCTGGGCGTGCAAGGCGAGGACCTTAACCACTGTGCCACCGCGCCGGGCCCAATCTGTGTATATTAAACAAAATATGATTGATATACGTATTGTTCTTACATGTATGTATTATCACATATATGCACATAGAAACACATGCTTATGTGCTTGGCTGTTTTAATTTTGCTCTAGTTTAGAGCTCTATAATAAAGAAACTTAACACTCACAAAATTCCGTTATCCAGTTCTAATCGATATTCAAATATCATCTGAACAATCATGTCCACCTTTGCTTTTATTCTCCTGCTTCAGAATCAGATGCAAGAACATAAACGTCTCTCTGATGTCCCTTATATTTTTATCTTTTTACTTTGATCAGTTGGAACACTACAAACTAAGTGTTTGGTAAAATGTCTTTAAATTTGGATTTGTCAGATTGTTCTGACAAATCTTATGATAAGATTGAGGTGATGCATTTTTTTTTTCAAGGATAGCCCTAAAATTATGTTGTGTGCTTCCTGATACTGAAGGCTAGTTTCTCCTAATATTGATGTTAAAGCTTGGCTAAAATGGCAGTCATTTCTACATTGAAAATCAATATTCTCCTTTTCTAATCAGCAAACAGTTTGTGGGAGAGGTATTTTGTGACCTATAACTATCATATCAGTTATGGAATTTTCACCCATTAATTCTTGTGCCCATTAAAGCTTTTCTAACTCTGCTTTCTGTTTTAATATTTCATGTGCGATTATGGGGAAGAATTTTCCTTCCCCACATTTATTTTATTTACTTGGATTTGCAAATATTAATCCTATTGCATGGGTTATAGTTCATTTTGATCATGTTTTATCTTAATGCTCAGATTTTCCCAGATTTCACCAACGGGAGATCCTTCAGACTTCTGAGTCCTTTCGTTAGGAGTTTCTGAACACTTGTTTACATCTGCTATGATAAGATATTCCAGATTTGTGTGGAAGAAGAATTCCAGGATCCAGACGTCACTGGAGGTCAGCTTGGCAGCCGGTCTGCCACCTGCGTCTAAGGCATTGCGGCCGTATCAAGCAAAGAGCAGCCATCCTCCCCTGGCCTCTGATGTTGCTGTTGTTCCTACCACAAACAGTGTTTATGTATTCCTGGATAACTCAGTTTCTAAATTAACATTCATTCCTGGAATACAGTAACTTTCCAGCTTGCGTTAGTATAAATGTATTGTTGCTGTTTTAGCTCTAATAAGTTAAAATACACAACTAATTTTCTGATATTATTAAGACTTTCATCCTTGGAAAATACATTAATTGGCCATAGAGTATTAGCTTTTTAAAGTAAGATTTTAAAGTTGTTTGTCTGAAAAATCAAAATTACAGAAAGAGAGAAAGAGGGACAGAGAACAAGATCTTCCATCTGCTAGTTCACTGCCCAAATGACTGCATTGGCCAGAGCTGCGCCAGGCTGAGGCCAAGAGCTTCCCCCAGATCTATCGCATGGTTACAGGGTCCCAAGGTCCCGGGCCATCCTCCTCCACTTTTTCAGCGTATTATCAGAGAACTGTATCAGAAGTGGAACAGCTGTAACTTGAACCATCACCCATACAGAATGCTGGCACTGAAGGCAGAAGATTAGCCAAGCATGCCACCATGACAACCCAATAAAGTTCTATTGGTTTATATATGTTGACATTTTACTTCTATTTTTCAGCTATATGTAATATAAATGATTATTTATAGCTTTTCTTAGATTCTATCATGATATTGGTGGGGGGGCATCATTGTGGCACAGTGGTTAAGTCTGCCTGTAATGCCTGTGTTCCATATGAGCTCTGGCTCAAGTTCCAGCTGCTTTACTTCTGACTTAGCTCCCTGCTACTATGCCTGGGAGAGCAGCAGAGTATGGCTGCAGGTGCTTGAGGCCCTGTCACCCACACAAGAGACCAGAAGGGAACTTTCGGCCCTGGACTTTGCAGTCAGTTGGAGAATAAACCAGCAGATGAAAGAGCTCTCTCTCTCTCTTTAATAAATAGATAAGTAAATAAATATTTTTGGCAGAAAGAATTTTCATTTTAATCTTAGCCTGGCTGTATGTAAAAAAACAGTAAGCTTTCTATCATTTTCTGGGGTTGAAAACACTTTTAAATGCAATGGAATCATCCTTAAAAAAAAAAAAAAAGAAGCTTAGATGAAATTCAGTTACAGGCCTATCTGGTTCCAGCACCTTCTTAATGGAAGTTCTTTAATCACCCTTTCCATCTCTTTTATGGTAATTGGTTTAATCAAGTCTTTTATGTCTTAATTTGAGTATTTTATTTTTTATCAGGAAATCTTCTATTTCAAATTGGTTTCCCTGGAGTTGCATGATATTGCTTTTTATTTCTTATCTTCAGGAGTTACATCTTTCTTGTTTTTACATTCATGCCTGTAAGAATCATATTATTTGCCTAAATTCTTTTGGGAATAAAGTAGGGGATAAACCACACACACATGTATAAGTGCATTAAGTAGTCAGCTACAGTACCCTGGTCCATGCACCCAGTGTCTGGCTCAGTGCTTAGAACAGGGCAGGGACTGCTCACTGCTGAACAAATACCCATTTCATGTTTTCTGTGTTAGTCTGCCCAGACCACTGTAGCAAAATACCATGGACAGAGTGTTCTCACCATCCTGGAGATTGAGAAGTCTAAGTTCAAGGTGCTGGCTGTTCTGTTCCCTAATTGAGAATGCTTTTCTTGATTTGCAGCCTTCTGGTGGTGTCCTCACATGGGAGATACAACAGGACAGATGGAGAGGTATGTGTCATCTCTTCTCATAAGGGCACAAACCCCATCATGAGGGCATGACTCTCATGACATCATCTAAACCAAATCACCCCAAAGGTCTCACATTGAGGGTTAGGACTTCCACACACAGATTGTGGAGTGCCACGGTTCAATCCATAGCATCCGTGTGACTGCAAAAGCCTCATGTTGAGGATTTTATTATTTCCCCTTTAACTACAGTACCTTTAGCTACAACCCATGATACTTACATATGGGACCCTATCCAGAAATAGAGTATTTTTAGCCATAGTTAAGATGAGGTCGTAGTAAGAGTAGATCCTAAGCCAATAATGTATGTCCTATAAGAAGGAAAATTGTGCTAGTGCTGTGGCAAAGTAAGCTAAGCCTCCACCTGTGGCCCTCATCAGGTTCATCATCATTTTCTTCTGGGTTATTTCTCATGTTTCCCCTTAGCTCACTCTACCCTGGCACATAGCCATCCTGATATTCTTAAAAAAAAATTATTTATTATTTACATGAAAGGCAAAGTTGCAGAAAGAAAGAAAGAGAGAGAGAGAGTGAGGGGGAAGCGAGAATCATGTGTCTGCTGGTTCACTCCCCAAAGAATCACAAACGACCAGAGCTGTAACTCCATCCAATTCTCCCATGTGACTGGCACTGGTCCAAGTAGTATGATCATCTTTTGATGCTCCCCTGGGTATATTATTAGGGAGCAACTGGAACAACCTGAACTTGAACCATGTTCATATGGGGTGCTAGGGTCAGAGGTGGCAACTGAATAAGCTGTACCACACTCTGGCCCTGATGTTTTGTAAACAGAGACTTCCATGCCATTTTGGGTCAACTCTAGGATAAGTCAATATGCAGAGGGGAAGAGGGAAGCTGGGTAAGCACCTTTATTACTGTTTACATGGGAAGTAGGCAGGTTTGACCTTTAACACTGAATAATT
The DNA here is from genome assembly GCF_017591425.1 of Ochotona curzoniae. Lineage (NCBI taxonomy): Eukaryota > Metazoa > Chordata > Mammalia > Lagomorpha > Ochotonidae > Ochotona > Ochotona curzoniae. Next base: position 49,249,280 of record NW_024466502.1, on the reverse strand, counting down.
TAAATGGGACTGTAGTCGCTAAGTATCTTGTGTAACTAGCTGTACTGTAACTGAGGCTGATAGAAAGTGATCTGGAGTCTGAAAGCCAATACGTGAGGTAGGTCAGTTGTGAGTTTTGGTTTGTCTAGTTTGTGCATACAGACGGAGAGGTATTTATCTCTAAGCTCGGTTAACCCTGGGAAGGCCCATCTCTTTAGAGGCAGGAAGGCTCCACAAATCAAAACTTCAGGATGTAGAAAAATAAGACCTGGTTGCCATCCTTAGGGACCGTCTTGTGTAGCCGAAGGAAACATCTCACTCCTCTCCATCAGTCTCCTCACTCTTGTCTTTTGTGTGGTATCAGAGTCCTTCCTAAAACGTCCTGGTAGGATATTTTATGTGCCTTCCTCCACTACAAAATGACTCCATCAACATTTCTATTCCATAACATTATTACTGTATCTTCTGCCAAGGGAGAGAGCCTGATTCCCTTACCAGACCAATGTACAACAATCCTTGTTGAATAAATGGGTGAAGCTGAGTACATAAATGGGGTATCATTCTTAATGGACCCCATTACATACAGATTCTGTATCACCAAAAATTGCCTGAACTGAAAGGTGATGTTCTTTAGAAAAATCTGAAGATTTTCATCATCTATTATGGCAAAGAATGACATAAAATATATTCAAAAGGTTTAAATAAGGTTTTTGAGGAATATGAAAATGAAAAACCACTGCTTCTAAACTAAGTAAAACATATTTTATGCAATTCTCAGGGGCTTAGAGACATGAATTCAACATGACTTCAAGTATGATCAAAATGTATGCAGCTAATTAACACATCCTCCATTTTCACATGAAATTTTTAAATCTCTAAAAGTATACGTATTTCAGTTGCTTAAAAACTCATCCATGGGAAAATTACCTTATAGGGAAATGATTTTTATACACAGATACATATAGTATTTGACTCTATTGAGTGAAGATTGTGTAAACATCAAAGCATTGTTTTAACAAAATTTTTTGCTAGGGCCATTAAAACGTCAAGAAGAGAAAAAGAAGTTTTCAGAGTGAATTAATGTCAGTCATGGAAACATAATATATGTTTAATCGATGCCATATCTCTTTTTTCTGTCCTCTTCCAAAAAGAAGTAAGATCAGTTCTCCTTCATGCAAAGAAGATAAGAGAGAGGACAAGAGGAGCAGGAACCACTCTGAGAACAAATGGGAGCTGCTAAGAAGAGCATTCACTTCCCACAGCAACAACTGTGCGACTGATTGCAGGCTCCTGCTGGAGCCCTGGAGGAAAGAAAAAAAAGACTCTAATATTGTAAGACCTTGAGAAGCCTGACAGAATAACAGTGCCACGGGTGAGACCAAAAATGAGGGAGGAGGCGAGAGGGTGGAGCAGACTTGTCTGATGGTTGGAACGTATATTTTGAAGTTGAAGTAATGTGGAACCTCCAACAGGTCCTGAAAAATGAATGAATTGAGCTACATTGAACATTCTCTAACCTTGGGAGCAAATGTTAGCTTCTCAGTTAAGATGCCCGTGATGGAGTTCCCAGTTCTTGGTTGTTGCTTTGGCCCTTGCAGGCATTTTAGGAGTGAATCAGCTCATGGCAGCTCTTTCTATATGACTGCATCTCTCTCTGTATTTCTGTCTCTCTGTGTGTTTCTGTCTCTCTCTGTCTCTGTCTCTCTGTCTTAGTCTCCCTCTGCCTTTGAGTATGTGTGCTTCTCAACATTTTTTTTAAAATATTTTAATATTCTCAAACATGAAGAATATAGGAATCATCTTTTTTTAAAAGATTGATTTATTTATTGGAAAGTCAGATATACAAAGAGGAGGAGAGATAGAGAGGAAGATCTTCCGTCTGATGATTCACTCCCCAAGTGAGCGCAACGGCCGGAGCCAGGATCCAGGAACTTCTTACTGGTCTCCCACATGGGTGCAGGGTCCCAAAGCTTTGGGCTGTCCTTGACTGCTTTCCCAGGCCACAAGCAGGGAGCTGGATGGGAAGTGGAGCTGCTGGGATTAGAACCGGTGCCCATATGGGATCCTGGTGCATTCAAGGCGAGGACTTTAACCGCTAGGCCACGCTGCCGGGCCCAGGAATCATCTTCATAACTTTTAGGGGCACCCATCTTTTCCCTTCTCTAGGAATTCAGCTGTTCTTCGGTGAGGCTAAGGCAGCCTGCAAGTGTGTTGTTTTGGGGGTGCAGAGCTGTTGAGTAGAGACAGAAATCATATTTGATTTAATCAAGAGGAGTAAGTATTCCTAGCTTATATCAATGTTGTTTATGGCTAACAAAAATAAGAATGAGCCCACTATGGTTTTAAATCCTGATTCTGCCTGTTTCTAGATGTTGCGATCTTCAACAAGGTAATGAACACTCCTGAGGCTCAATTCTCTTTTTCACATATTGTAGATAACATCTCTTTCATAAGATGTAGAAAGGTGAAGGTTGTTGAGTTATCAAATGTCCACAAATGTTGTTCTTCTTCCTTTCTACTCTTTGCATACCAAATCCTCGAAAACTGATTATCTTAAAGCCATTTGAATTGGTACTGATGTACATGCAATGTTACAAAGAAAATTAATGATCAAATATGCTCTTCTGTGCTGACCAAGATACATATTCTGTTTTCTGGGTGCTAAGGGAGCAGTGATGGCCATAGTTCCGATGAGCAGAGCCTCATGACAGATGGTATCCACTTAAACTTCCGAGACAGTTAATTGCTTGCATGCAACAGTGGAAAACATGCATAAAAATCCAAACGGACCATAGAACTTACTTTCAAATGTGCATGTATAATATATACTTGGAATTCCATGAATAGACAAATTATTTCTATGACCTTCATATGTACTTAGACAGATTCACCTACAGTTTATTTCCTTCTGCACATTTTGAAACTCAAAATTCTCCCAGCTCCCAAGTTTGCAGACATTGTTTCCGCCAACAGTTTGTGTGAGTGTTAGTGATCAGAAGAGAGGGAAGAGAGAAGTGGAGAGGGAAGATGAAAAAAAAAAAAAGCCTAATGAATTAGACTGGAAAGAAATATCTAGGGAGGGCTTTATGTAATTTGCACTAATTATGTAACATACAAAGCTAGCTGAATTAAACATTTAATCTGCATGTTCCCATTTGGAAATGTTTCTATTGACATTGCTCTCTTAGCTAATGCTCATTTGCTCTCAATGGCTAGAATTTATCAAATACAGCACCAGGAAAAGGAGCTGAATGCACATGGCCACCAGAGATGTGTTCTCACTGTTATTTGACTTTAAATAATCATCTACAAAATCCCATTATGTATTTCTAATCTAGTAACAGTCATTATTGTTGTGATTTTTCAAACTTAATCTCTAGCTTTACATTTTTATTTTGCTCTCTTGAGTTCCAGAAGTACAGCTAGCGACAAAAGTTCATAAAAATTGATTTACTAAAGGAATGGTTATTGGGAAATGTTTCTTTATGGACCTCTCCTATTTCTGTATATTTTATGAACAGAGGAACTGGCTGGAAATACCCACTTCAAGGCTATTCATACAGCAGACCCACAAGAACTAGAGAAACTGTCTCCATTTAGAGTAGAAGGCAGATTATTTATAATCCAGTATAGTTAAGATAACATTTCCTTCCAGAACAAAGGTCAAGCAAATTTCCTCATTGTCCAGTATGTAAAATTGAGATTCCCTAAGCTCAGGTTTCCTCTACTGTAATGCAATCTGCTGTGTGTCCGAGCTCACCCTGTAGGAAGCAGATCTCATAGAACCAATGCCTGAATGATGATATCCCTCCCCCTGCCATTGGCATGTGTGTAAACTGTCCTCTTACCGCATCCATGAAGCAGTTGAGGATTAATACTCTAGTTTGCAAGGAGAAAAAGTCTCAGATCCTTCACAGCTCTTGACAATGAAGTAATAATAGGCAGCTGATAAGGATATTATCAGCAAAAAAAAAAAAAAAAAGTAATAGTGTTTAGGACCAATCCACACAATTTAAAGAAAGTCCATAGGAGGAGACTGTGGTGCATGTCTTGAGGAAGTTGTGTGCTTAAGCAGCTGATTGGTTGTCAACATCATTGACTGCTAATGGGGATGACCAGAAAGGTGGTTGTAGGTCAAATCCTGGAACTGGCTTCAAAGAGAAAGCTGCCAAGATGGTGCATTTTTTGTTACTAATTCTTTCTTGAAGGAAGAGACTTTCTCACCAACCATGGGTCTCTCTCCGGTCCACAAAGCTGTTACAATGAACTCAAAGGTGGACAGAATGTTTTCAACATTCTGAAGACAACAGGTTCTGAGATGCACAACTATCCTACACAAGGAGAAACTCAGAACCATCAAGGGCAGAAATCTGGTTAATTCAGAACTTTCGAATAACCATGGAAATCTTGCCAGAAGCTGTGAGGATACAGAAATGAGAGACTGTCATTTCGTGACTACTCTCCATGGCCATCTTTCCAATAATGCCCATGTAGCAAGCTGCTTTGGAAATCGAAGCAGTGATTCTTTTCCACAAAAAAGGGCAGGTTTGCCTACTCTTTATAAAAAAGAGTCAGCTATAGGTGATTTTCCCATACTTAACCACATGTGCATGTCACCTGACCCTCTTTGAGAAGAAAAAATGAGGGAACTCATGTCAAAATATTATTGCTATATGTAGGATATTGTCTTTTGTCTGACACAGGAGTCTCCTGTCCTCTTCCAGCATTAAGGAAATTGTGCTACGCTAACTTAGCAGGTAATCTCCAATTTTCCACAGCCCCTTATAGGACTTGAAGGAGAAACCTATAGGAGAATGAGAGAAGCAGTAGTGAAAGGGGAACAGGTAAGCAAGTAGTCCTAATCTTGACCTAGTGGGGGAGAAATGGAGTTCAAATCGAATCTCAGGGCTCCCCACCCTGACAGCTCCAGCTCTGGGCCAGCAGGGCGACAATGAGGGAGGGCACTGTCTAACAAAGAAGTGCCAAACACACAAGTGCCATCATCCTGAGACAGCTGAATTATGGATTAGCAGCAGCACCCACAGCAGCCTGCAAATGGGATCCCCGGGGCACCAACCACATCTGCTGTGCTGGCATTAATTGCGTGCTTCCAATATGAATAGCAGTGTTCTAAGAAGAACGCAGTGCAAACCAATGTTGTACTAAGAGAAGAAGCAGTTCTGGGCGAGCACGTTGGTCTGAAACAAGGTCAAATCTGGGGAGAAGTAATGACCTCGCTGCTCTGAAAGCTTGACAGCATTCTGCACAAGGGCAACGTCCTGTGGGCACGAAGGAGAAAACTAGAGACATTCAAGGATTTATTTTCCTTCCTGTGTTTTATCCTTCCTCATCACCTCTTTAAAATCTGGTCCTTGCAAATAAGCAAGAAGTAAATAAGGCCTCCATAATCATTTGGAAGAAGGTCAAGAAACAATTTTTTTTAAATCTTTTAAAACTAGCTAATATACAAATGTATTTCTTGGACCAAATATTGTTGTTAGAAAATAATTTTTAAAAGGGCCCAGCACAATAGTCTAGCAGCTAAAGTCCTCGCCTCACAGGCACCAGAATCCCATATGGGCACCTGTTCTAATCCTAGTAGCCCCACTTCCCCATCCATCTTCCCTGCCTGGAAAAGCAGTTGAGGATGGCCCAAAGCCTTGGGATCCTACACCCACATGGGAGACCTGGAGGATGTTCCTGGCTCCTGGCTTTGGATTGGCTCAGTTCCAATCATTGTGGCCGCGTGGGGAGTGAATCATCAGGTGAAAGATCTTCCTCTCTGTCTCTCTTCCTCTCTGTATTTCTGACTGTCCAATAAAAAAAAATCTTTAAAAAAATAATAAAATAAAATATTTAAGGCATAAAATAAAAAGTAGAAAGACATAAATGAAAATTGAGAGAATATTTCTCTTCTGAACAGCATCAGACTATGGCAAGGTCTGCATTCCCCTAAATTAATAAATCATCTCCAAATACAAGGCAGTCATTGGATTACAGCAGCCCCATGTACCCAACTCGAGTTACCTTTGCTCAATAAAGTTCATTTAGATTGTCCTGGTCCCTAGTAACTCAAGCTCTACAGTTCAATGACATAAAGGGGGAAATGTCATTTGAAAATGGCTCTACTAAGAGTATCTTCATAGATAACCTGATTGATGATACTGTGGCAGGGAGTTACAGCACCATTTGGATCCATATCTTAGGTAGCCCTATTATCTTTGTTCATAATTATATGGCACAATACAATCTAGGAAAGACCAGTTGCTGTAAAAGATTATATATAGCAAAGAGTATGAGCAGTCTTAGTAACATTCAGAAAACTCTCCTTTTAAATCATAGACTCAGAGCCATGTGGGTTTATAACCTTTGGTCTTCACGTCTGTTTTCTAGCTCCTGGTATCAGAAGCAGGCAAGTGGACTGTTGTCATTCACTTCATATAGGTAATGTTTGCACATAACGCTTCTTCTGCGAACAATGCAGAGTAACCATTGGTGTCAGGAATAAAAACACAATTTTACGGTAGAAATAGTAACGGTGGATAAATAACTCACAAAAATGCACACATTCTTCAGAATTTTAGCATTTCCTTTCCTTGAAATATTAGATACAGATACAAAGACACAGTATATGCTCTAGCCTAACCTATGATAAAGTAAAAGTCCTTGAAAAACCAAGAGGAGAAAAAAAGAAGAACCACTAATGTCACAAGAAAGAATATTCACTTTGTCTCCATAAAATTCAGCTGCAGAACCTCTCAAAGTTTGTTAACTACCTGCCCATCTCCAGTGTGTAAGCACTCATCTGAATATGTGGTACTAAATCCCTTAACTATGCATAAATTAATATGACAGCAGCTTGCCTTTGCATTGTACAAGTCTCACGAGTGAAATCACACTGCAATTTTCATATTTTCATATTTTTTCAAAATTTTCATATTTTTTCAAATCAACATCATGTTTGTATCTATAATTATTTAAATTATTACATTCATTTTATGGAAACACCAAAATGTATTGTTTGTAGATCTACATGTAAATGACCTTCAGTTTGGAAATAAAGCTACAGGTGTTCTAGAGCCTATTCACCTGATACTCTTCAGGTACAACTTAGGGAGGATTTGCTACATTCTGGAATACTTAAGACATTATTATTTATGCCAGTTTGTGTTCCAACACAGTGATAACAATTAATAGTCTCAGCAGCAGTGGATGAAAACTACTGTTCTGCATTCTCACCACTAATGGGTTACGTCTGTCTTTTTAAATTTTGCAATTCAAGTGAGTGATAGTACATAATAATGTTAAGCTCTTTTACAAGAAAGGCATATATCAAATATCAAATATGTGCAGAGAAATATAAAATTCCTGATTTATAACACATGAACTATAAAACATAAAACCAGCTGCTTACCTCAGAGCTGAAGAAATTCAATGCTACCAGCACTCTTCCTGCCCGCTTTTCCAAACACCCTCCTTATCCGTCATCCCAAGGATAATTAGGATTTGAACTTCTGACATTACAGATTTGTTTGCTTTTGAGTCCATATAAAAGGAGTTCCATAGTATATGTTTACCTTTTCTGGCTTAAATTCAATCAAGAATGTCCATGAGATTCTTCTGTGTTGATTTGTATGGCAGTGGCACAGTCTGCTTTACAGTATTCCATGGCTTGAAAAAAACCACTGTGGAGCCATGCTACCTTTGATACATTTGTGGATTTAAAGACAATGAGTCATGAATTTATTTGAAATGCAGAATTACAGAGAGAAAGGGAGTGACAAACAGAAAGAAATACCTTTTATCTGTTGGTTTATTTCCCCAGACCGTTGGAATGGCTGGTTCTGGGCCAGGCCAAAGCCAGGAGCCTAACGCTTCGTTCAGATCTCTCACATGGGTAATTTGGTCCCAAGCTCTTGCCACGTGCGCTGCTGCTTTCCCAGGCATTTTAGCAGGCAGCTGAGTCAGAAGAGAAGCAGCTGGGACTCAAACTGATGTTCATATGGAATGCCAGAATACTAAGTAGCAGATTAATCCACTGCACCACACTGCAGACCTCCTATTTTTAGTTTAACAGAACCAGCTGTTATAAACATTCCTTAAGTGTACACATACGTGTATGTGTTTCTGATAGAAATCCAAATACACATACATGGAGGCAGAAAGGTTGAGTCATATGCTATGCATATTTTGAAACTCAATTGTGTAGAGACTTCCAAACTTGTTATATCTACTTACTCTCCTATCAGAAGCACATAGGGTTCCTCTAAATCAATATATCATGTCTTAGTCAATTTCAATTATGAACCTTCTGGTGAATATACATAGTGGTATCTTATTACCCCCTTAATTTTCAAATTTTCAGTTTCTCAAAAAGATATAGTGTGGTCTGGGGAAATTCTGTTTTAAAAGAATAGCATTTGGGACTGAAACATCCAACAGCAGGAACCAGAATGGGTTGAAGGCCAATCAGGAAAGGTCACTGTTCCTGTTAGGACAGGAGGTGGACTAGGTAGGTCTGGCCCATGGATCCCCCGGTGTGCACGAGAACTGGCATTGGGAGAGGTTCTGATATGCGTGAGGGCTGAGTATAAAGTGGGCAGGATTGGGCTGGACATCCATCAGTTCATGTGGAACACAGGGCTGGAGACAGAATTAACCCAGTAATTGCAACCACCAGCATATATATAAGCTGATTGGGGTGACGGACTGTTCCTGATCCTGTACTGGGATGCACACACAAGAATCAGGTCTGGGATCATCTCAGACAAAGTTTCTTTAGGGATCCCTCCAACTAAACTGCTGATCTCAGAATCCCAACCATGAGTTGAAGCGCAGGTTCAAAGATCTGACCGTGGAGTGGATGTGCCAAAGCTAAACCTCACAAAGGCTCAGATGGAGCAGTGGACAGCATATCCAAATGCACATTGGGAAGGATATGATAGTCCATCACAACCTGCAGAGGACATTTGGTACCACAAAAGAGGACAGAGGACAGAACAAATCAACTACCCCAGCCACATGTTGACAGTGAAAATCTGGGCAAATGGAGACTCTAACGTGGACTATGTCAGTCAGTGGATTCTGGAGAAATTTCATCATGTTTGGAATGGCAAAATTGGCAGCAATTCAGAATTGTTGAACTATCAAAACCACTTGAGCAGGACCCTTGGAGCATGCCCCACATCAGGGACCCTAGGATGGTTGGGAGGGCTAGGTGGAACTTCTTCCTTTATCTCCCCCCTTACTCCAGATACAGAAAAAAGAGAGAGAATGTGGAAACCATGATCTTTCCCACTTTTCTGTAGCCCTTGACCCTTTGCACCCTAATCAACTATGTAAAGATTATCAAAATTTTTTTAAAAATTGCTATCTTAAAGAAAATGGTATATCAACCAAAGAGTGGCACTGGACAGATATACTTGAAATATCTGGTTTACTTCACCCCCCCCCCCCGCCCTGCCACAGTAATTTCATAGTACTCACTGAACTATGGTATGTCTGGAAATTCTAGGAATCAGAGTCTTCACAAAGTAGTGGAAAACTTCCAGGGCAACAGAAATTCCAAAACAAAAGAATGCAACTTAGCAATTTCTTTGATGGATGACCCTGGTCGGATCTCTGGAACATTATCATCAAAGACCAGCTGTGGATATGCTGGGGCAGATCAAGTTTCACAGGATTCTCCCTAGTCCTCTAGTGAAATATAAAAAATGTTGCTGACCTGACCAACAGCACTGCAAAGCAGAGCTGGGTAAGCTGTTCAAGGATGGTGCACGTGAACACTGTGTGAACACTCAGTCTTCACAGAGCTCTATTGGAACTTTGTTTAAGGAGCTTACATTGTTATATGTTTCATACTTCACTGTTTTCTTTTTTGTTTTTTTTCCTTCTTTTGAAACAGTGTTTCTCAAAATGAAATCTATAGAAAATTTGTGTCTCTGCATCTGTGGAAACATGTGATTTGTGGTCAAATAAATGGAAAGTTCAGTTTAAATTCTAAGCAAAAGAACCCATTCTTTAAAATCAGCTGCTACTGCAGGCATAACTAGAGGTAGCGATAATTTGGCCCATTTTTCCTCTATATACATCTTCTTTGCATGTCATCTGATTTATATTGTTTTAAAACTTCTTTAAGAGGACTCACTGTCCTATTTCTACATTGGAGGAAAAATTAGCAAAACCATGAAAAGCCAATCCCTAAGTGGTGCGGAGATGAATTTCTGGGTCAAGGGTTCAAGCACGTTGAAATCATTCCAGTCGACTTCGCTCGGTTCTTCCCAGTCTCTCTTCTTGAACTGCTGATTCCCTCTGGACACCAGCAACTGCTGCATTGGAATTGGGAGCCCAGGACAGACCTTTCCAGGCCGTCTGACTGAAGCCTGCGAGCTCTGGTTAGTCCTTCCTGGGAGCGGTGGCTTCCTGCTGGGGCTCTGCATGACTTGACAGGGATCTCATGCACACATCCTCCTGCTCTTCCCCTGGTGAGTCCACACTACCAGAGCCCACATGCCAGTCCCTGAATCTAAAACAACCTGTCTGTAGGCAGGAAAGCTGTTCAGGTGTTACCGGGTCCATGGGCTGGGCCGTGGGTCATGTAGCCATGGACTCTGGGCCTTGTGGGCCAATGTAAGAGTTCAAGAAAAATCTTAGGTGGTCCAAACTGGAGTGCAGGTAATCCCAGGCTAGGGTATTGCACCTATTGATTTACATGAGCCAGGAATGAAAACAGACTGAGCAGGGCCAGGTTGTAGCACCCTCCAGCGAGAGTTGGGATTGAGGGTTAGCTAGGTCAGGCCACACTATAGCGTCTAAGGCAAAGACTAAGACAGATGAGGGGCCATGCCAAGCTGAGTCAGAGCAACCACTGGCATGTGCATGATCTATGGCTGGGAACAGGCCTGGTTGGCGAGCAAAGGGGATGCTCTGGCTGGGTTGTGATCCTCATTGGTGAACACAAGGGATAGGATGAGGGCTGTGGTCTGGTCTGGACATGGCTGCATGGATGTGGGCTGGGTCTGGGATATGCTGGACTGGGCTAGACTCTGGAGGAACAGGGTGGGTGTAGGATGGGCTAGGCTAGGTCTCCACCCCTACCAAGCCATGTGTGAGCTATGTCTGGGTGTGGACCAGACTTGGCTGTGCTGAAACATCCAACAGCAGGAAACAGAATGGGTTGAAGGCCAGTCAGGAAAGGTCACTGTTCCTGTTTGGAGAGGAGGTAGACTAAATAGGGCTAGCCCACAGACCCACCAGTGTGCACGAGATCTGACATTGGGAGAGGTCCAGATGGAGGAACTTGGGGAACTCCTGTGTCAGGACAGAGTCCCTACAGATGAGTGTAAGAACCAAGACAGGGAGCAGCCCCGACCAGGCCAGGGAAAGATACCCACTGGTATACATTTGGCACAGGTTGGGGGCAGGCCAAGCTTGGTCAGTCCCTATCACCTGCTGGCGAATCTGAGTGCCAGAATGGAGTGTGGGTTGGGCCAAGTTGGGATGCAATACCAATGCAATCAGGTTCGGGACTGGGGGCTGGCAGGCCTGGCCTAGGCTGTAACCCCCTACCAGCATCAGCTGGATTTGGGGGTGGGCTGGGCCTGACTAGGCTACAGCACCCACTGGCAAATGCCAAGGTGAGAAATTCCAAAAGTTTGAAAAATGCTTATATAACACCAGTGTACAAATCATACAGTTTTACCTAATGGGCTTCAACTACAAGGGATCAACTACAAGGAATCTTTTCTCCTGTTGGGTTGACCTCTGAAAGCTCTTCCACAATAGGAAGAAATTATGCAGAGTGATCCAGTAGACTAAAGATGGAAGAACTTTCAAAAACAGAATAAATGAGGAGACACTACCAACTTTAAAGACACAATAAGGTCTTTGGCAGGACAAACCCTCCAATAACCATAACATACATATTTTGTACAAATCAAGCTTGGAGCAATTTTCAAAGCTCCAAGTTAACAGTGAGTTGAGTGCATTGGATTGTTTTTTTGGTGACTATTTGGAATCGCTATTTTCTTGTCTCGGGCATCCTGCCCGGCTCATCTCTCAAAGCACCTTTTGCATTAGCTGAAGGAAACAATCGGGATTTACATCAAAGCAAGGGCAATGGAATGAATTATGTGGGAAATAGTTGCTTGTAGGTTATCTTTCATCAGATGAGCACAGATATTCTACAGGTCTCTAGATCGTTTCCCAAATGTTTGTGTGTATTGAAACAGTAAGCACTTACTAGTTATGTAACTGGTAGTTCATGGTTGGCATCAAATCTGATGACTGTGGAAAGGTTATAGTGGTGTAAATCTAGAGCTATGATGTCACTTGTTAGAACTACAAGCAGCTTTTGTTTTCATAAAGCCTGCTTCCATTACAGTACCTGATTTACCTCTATATACCTAAAAGTCAGTTTTCTAAAGTCTAATATTCCAAACTTACGCCCACATTATCCATTTCAGGGATCCTTCATGTCACTTATATTGAAAGTTCTTAAGAAAAAGTGCTTGGTTTTCTTCAGAACCCATCCAAATGTCTCAAAGAAAGCAGCCTGAAAATTGTCAACTTTACATCTCTGACCTGTAATGGAACTCGTTGGATCACAGATAAGGACACATCAGGATTTAGGCTGAGCATTCATAGGCAGTACATTTGCAGCTCATGCTTCCCGTGAGATGCAGTGCCAGGAGCGTGTTCTGAAAAGGACAGGTCTCCTTCTGACTTCCAAGAGCAGTGTGATAACTTGCTCGAGGTTACTGAGGCTCATGAGTCTGACAGAAACAAGAAAGTCAAGGAAATGTTGAAATGTTTGGCTTTTAAAATATCATCCAATATTCAGAGTTTATGTTGCAAAAATAATACTAGTAAATAATGCAAAAATATTTTAAATCATTCGCTGCTTATCAACAAAGTTGTTTAAGGTTAATTAAGTGTTGTGCAGCATTGAACAGAAGAGACAAATTGTTGGGATTTACAATAACAATTCATGCAGGCTAGGAGAGATGAGCAACTGTGGCCCACTGTTTTCCTCCAGGAATGTATGACGCTAAAAATCTATTGCCAGTCTGCAACAGCTGGAATTGGACACAATAGTTTTAAATTTCATGATTAGGTCTATGCTAGTACATTAGGATGACGGCAGTATTCTTTGTTCATTTAAATTGCCCAAATGAGGGGGTAAGGCTGAAGTTACAATCCTGAAGACATGATATGCAAAAGAAAACCAAGGAAAGTTTGAAGTGGCAGTTATGCTAATTTGATTATTTAAATTGATCTCTCATATTCAATGAAACTAGAAAAACGGAAAGAACATTATTGTCCAACAATCTAGGCAAGAAGAAGATGAGAGTATTTTACTTTGAACTGAAATAATCCTGTTCTTCCCAAGTCATTACATAGGATGCATGAACAGTTAAACCACATTTGTTCATAGACAGTAACAGAGGCCCCTATGTGCTAGTGATGCGATAGGAGTCAGAAATGGAAATTAGCATGAAAACAAATAATTCCAAATATGACATGATGTTTGCATGAGCCAGGAAATGCCTGCTAGCCCCCAATATGTGGTTGTCTTTAAATCAGAGAGAGCAAAGTCATTCCTAAAAAATGAGAGAGACCTTTCCAAACAGATAAAAAATTCTTGGCAGTGAAGTGCCACATGCCTGCACTTATTCTGTTGCCTATAATTGATGTGATCCAATCACCACCTTTTATGGGTGGGCAATGAGTGAGCTATCTTTGTGAAGTCTTCTGTATTCAGTTGCTTTTACTTTCATAATCACTACCACAGTTTGGAGGCTTAAAATAGCACTTGTTTGTTATCCTGCAATATCTAAACCAAGGACCCAAAAGAACAGTAGCACTCACCTGGCTTTTCTGCATACCATTTCATCACACTAGAATCAAGCTAAAAGCAGGGTTACTTCTAAGGTCCGTTCTTCTCTCTGGCTGCGGGCTAGTGCATTCACAGGATCTAGGCTGCCCACAGCCTATGGCCCACAGCCACTGTCCTCCTACATCAATGTCTGCAAATGCAGGCCAAGTCATTCAGCTGCTGCTACTTTTCTGCTCCCCCATCACCCACCAGTGCATCTTTATCAGCCACAGATGCCTCCCTCTTCCACTTTATAGGACCCATCTGATAATCTGAGAGTGTCGAATACAAGGTCCATAAACATCATCCTACATGCAAAGTCTGTTCTGCATGTAGGGTAACAAGCCCAGAGATGGCAGGTTTGCGTGTATGCATGTCTCTGGAAATCTCTGAAATCTGTGAAATCTCCTCAGTACAGGAATTCCACACCTGTGGAGAGTGACAGCAAGTTACTGCCCATCAAGAGAAAGCCCGTGGAGATCCATTTGCTGCCTTTGGAACTGCAGGACCATGTTTCCAGGTCACTGTGAAGCTCCTGTATATGCTCAATCAGGAAACAAATGAAATGTCCCGAGTGACTGCCCATGGTTGAAGCTTTCCATACACTGAGGTGTGCAAATTGCTTCACATAAATGATTTCAATTATTCCTCCTAACAGCCCTGTGTGGCAGATATGGTGACCTCCTTATGTTAATGAGAGAGACTGTGTTACCACTGACCAAGTGAGACTCAGACCGTGGCTCTGAGGCCAGTTCTGGAAGAGCAGAGTGAAAAGGAATCGCTTCACAAAAATAGCACAGGTTTTACTAAAGCATAGAATTCATCAGGTTTATTTTACTTTAGCCTAAGAAGAAAAAAATATCCTAGGAAGTTGGACTCCACCACTGAAGAAGTTACAGAAGGAGGAAACCCAGCATGTAAGGCTTCTAAATACATGCAGAACCCAGGAAGTCCAACCACCAGGTTTCTCGCAATACTACAAACACTCCCACAAGGCCAGCCAAACCAGAAATTACGCATGCCCAAAGCTTCAATTTGCTTTTCTTCCCCAGATCTTTCTACTTTGAGCCTTAGCATGATTTGGAATATTTTCTCTCTGGGAAGGGACCTTACCTCCCTGTTGTTCCTGTCTCCCTTTAGCTACAAAAAGTAAACCTAACATTTCAGAATTCACTTGAGAAGTCAGATCATGTAGGATGTCCATCCTTGTGGTCTGTCATAGTTTGCCAGAAAGACAGTGTATTAGACAGGTTTCTCCAGAGAAACAGAACCAATGAGGGATGTGAGTCTCTCTCTCTCTCTCTCTCTCTCTCTCTCTCTCTGTGTGTGTGTGTGTGTGTGTGTGTGTGTAGATTTATTCAGTTTAAGGAACTGGCTCACTCTGTTGTCAAGGCTGGAAGTTTAAAAGTTTAAATCCTACATAGGGTGGCCCAGCAGGTTGGAGACGCAGAAAGAGCCAATGCTGCAGTTGAAGGTTGGGGGCCAGCTGCTGGAGAATTCCTTCCTACCATGGTGGGTCAGCCTCTTGGGCTGGGTTCCTGGTTTAGGCCCAGTTCAGACTCACCTATTGTGAACTGTTCAGCATTGAGTATGAACCAACAAATGGGAAATTAATTCTCTCTCTCCTCTGCCACCTGCTCCACCTCTTTCTCTCAAATAAGTCAAAGGAGAAAACTGAACAAGACAAAACCTATATCTGAAAATATACTGTTGAGACATTTGGATAGGACCCTGCAAAAGCAAGAAGCAAGAACCCCTGCCTATCACCTTACATAAAAGTCAGCTCTAAATGCATGAAGGACCTAAATCTGCACCCAAAAACCATCAAAATATTAGAAGAAAACAAGAAACACTCTCCAAGATATAGGAATCAGGAAAGACTTCTTAGAAAAGTCAGCACAAACCACGGGAAATCAAAGCCAAAATAAACAAATGGGACTACATCAAATAAAAAGCTACTCAATAGCAAAAGAAATGATCAACAAAGAAGCAATCAATGAAATGGGAGAAATTCTTTGCACACTACACAACCAATAGCAGACTAATATCCAGGATTTATAAAGAGCTTCGGAAACTCAATGAGAGCAAAACAAACAATCCTGTGAAGAAATGGGCGAAGGAAGTGAATAGACATTTTTCAAAAGAATAAATTCAAATGGCTAACAGACATGTGAAAAATGCTCAGGCTCCTTAACTGTCAGGAAAGTATAAATGAAAACCACATGGATATTCCACCTAACTCCAGTGAGATTGGCCTGCATTCAGAACTCAACCAATAACACCTGTTGGTGTGATCGTGGGGAGAAAGGTTCACTGTTGGTGGGAGTATAGGCTAGTACAAACACTGTGAAAGTCAGTATTGAGAGTGCTAAGAGAACTGGACATAAGCCTGCCCTATGACCCAGCTATCCCACTGCTGGAAAAATATACAAAGGAAATGAAGCCTACATGTGAGAAAGGGATCTATAACGCAATATTTACAGCAGCACAATCTACAATAGCAAACACATGGGTGCAACCCTGATGCTCCTGAAAAGGAGTGGATAAATAAACTGGTACATCTTACTCCGTGAAACACTACTCAGCCGTTAAAATAATGAAATTCTCCATTCACAACCAACTGGTCCAGCTAGAGACCATTATGCTGAGAGAAATAAATTAATCCCCAAATGACAAATGTCATATTTTCTCTCCGATACAAGGCAACCTTCATGCAAAATACAGGAAAAATAGCCCTTTCAATATTGTTTTTATTGCATCTCATGGGGTTTGATGCTTTTGCCTTTATTTTCATTTATTCAAAATGTTTTTTCTTGTTAATTTCTTTGCATACGTCATACAAGTATCATCATTTTCTTCAAGAAGTTTCTTGATTTCTTCAATGAAACATTGGTCATTCAGTAGCATGTTATTTAACTTCATGTTTTTGTAACTTTTCCATTTTTCTTCCTGTTACTGATTTTAGTTTATGGCTTTTCATTTGAGCTGCAACTGGGCATACCCATAGCAGAATGCCCAGTTTGAGTGTTGGCTCCTCTGGTTCTAATTCAGCTTCTTACTAGCGTTTTCTCAGAGGCAGGAGATGATGATTTAGCACCTGGAGCCTGATATCCATGTGGGAAACCCAGATGGAATTCTGCGCTCCTGCCTTATTCCTGAGCCAACTCAAGCTGTTTCGGGTATTTGGGGAGTAAACCAGGACATGAGAGAGTACTTTCTCTTTCTCTTTTTCTCTCTCTTTCACACTCTCTTCTCCCCCCCCCACCCTATCCTCTTCCAAGACCTTTCAAGGAGATGAAAATTAAAAACAAATTTTTAAACACAACATCATAAATGTGTAATCATTATCAAAAACATCTCTTTATAACTACTGAAAGTTAAAGAAAATGGCAACTGACTAAAAATATTCTAATATGTAACATCTGTTTTGAGAAAAATCCACATTATTCTATCCTATCTGCATGCATTCTAAGTCTTGTTTTAGAAGTTTGAATTAGTAAATGAAGGAGTAGATCTTAGGTGGACTTGGAGGTCAACATGTGAAATGAACTAAGGCGAGAACAGAAAGAAAATTACTACATATGATCTTATTCATGCGTGAAATCTTTAAAATATTATGATTTCATAGAGGTTAAAAGTGTATCAGTAGCTACAAGAGTTTAGGGACAGATGTATATTGGGAAGGTTGATCCCTCATTCAGATTCATGAAGTATGAGGCCAACATATCCAGGAAAAACTTTGGGTTCTTAACTGTACAATTATATTAATAATATAATAGTTTTAGCTTGGAAGCTGGAAAGAGATTCTGGATCTACCATGCTCTTGAAAACTTAGAAAAGTTCCTTATTTCCCTAGATGCCTATTTTCTCATCTGCGATACGAGAACAATACACAATGTAAGATAATCATTGGAATTATTAAAAGGCGCTATGTTTAATTGTCCTGGGGCATGGTAGAGATTCCAATGGATAAGAACGCAACCCTGCACAAGGGTACTTTCCCATATGTTTGCTATCAATTCTAAAACAAGCACTGTTTTGTTAGAGCACAACTTCACAGTGAAGAGATGCAGGTAGGGTTCAGCTGAGTGATCTAATGCTCCCTAAGGTATTGACTGGATGGGCTGGTCTGGGAATTCCCAGGTAACTAGATTCTCCTGTCACTCACTATGGTAATGGCAAAGGCTGTGCTCAAACAGGACCATCTGCTAGTGCACGCACATACAGCCCCTCAAGCACGGCTGTAGGAGGTGGGCATATACTGTATGGTTCAAGGCTCTAGAAAGAATGTTCCAGAGGACAAAGTCAGCACCAACAAGCCTTCTTATGAGTCACAGTGTCACCTCCAATACACTGTACACAGCAAGTTTATCTCTGAGGTTACACTCTACCTCTCAGTGGCAGAAGCAGCTCAGAGAATTTGTAGCCACCACTCATCTTCTATTCCCTATTATATATATATCAAGGTAATCACAACAGGATTCAGCCAAAGAATGAACGGATTGCATGAAATTGATCACATTAGCTTCCCCCCCCCCCTTTTTTTGTTAACTTGTTTGACAGTATTTCAGTACAACCCATTCTTTCAAAGCAACAAAAGTGGGTGCAATTACCAATACTTCATTTTTATTACACCGCTAAAATTGGTAAAACAAAGTCATTTTTGTCTTTCCAGTGAAGTAAAAATGGTGTTTATAAAAATGAGAATGATTTTAGTACTATTTGAGAATTATTCTAAGTGTGCAGAGTGGGAAGGAATAGCAAGCCACTATGTTTTGTTTTTTCTTTTTCGTTCCTCAAAGGCAGCCATGCTAGATATGCACTTGAAATGGGATTGAGAGAGTGAAATGCAATCAGGGCTCATGTGCTGAACAGATGCTTGGTCTAAAACACACGCAAAGGCCCCCAAGCATAGCTGCAGAAGAAGCTCCATGCAGAGGCTAATGGTATTGCTTTTGTTGGCAAACAGGGCAAACTTCAGAACTGGAGTGGTGGTGGTGGGAGGACATGGTATCTGAAGCTTCTGTGTGAGAAAGAATGTGAATCCCCATAAAGGCAGTCACTGCAACCTATTTTGGAAACTCCTTTTGTGAAAATGGATAGCAAACTATCTTTGTTGTTTGTTTTCCCTTCTTAAATGTCACTCTCTGAAACACAAAACGAGAGAACTTTTTGATGATGTTCGTTGCATTTATGTCATTTCCATGGACACAGAGGGGAGCAGGATGGAAGCCTGGCCAGTAGCATCCCTGTTGTACACCAGGCTTGGCATCAGGCGTGGATATTTGCATCTCTTGTGTTTGGCAAAAACCAGCTCATTAAGGGAAGTGTCAGGACTAGCAGCACTGGTTTCATCTCCAAACAAAACTTCCCAAGGGAATGTCTGTTTATCAAAACCTTACTTAATATTTTTTTCACCTTAAACAAAGCAAGTCATTACTTCTTTAAAATTTTAGTTAAAAGTGTGGTCTGGAACAGGTGTTTAGCCTAATGACTAAAGACGTCAAATGAACACCCACCTCCCACACCAGAGTGCTCAAGTTCAGTCCCTGGCTCTGGTTCCTGACTGCATCTTCTTGGCAGTGCAGATCCTGGAGACAATAGTCAAAGCTGTAATAGGGTACCTTCTGCTCATGCCAAAGACGTGACTTCTGTTCCCAGCCTGGCTTTGGCCTGCGGCCCAGTCCCGTCACTGCGGGCATTTGGGGTTTGAACCAACAGATGGAGGTGGGAGGAGTTGTGTTTCTTGCTCTCTCTCTCTCTGTTTGAAACTTTTAAAATTAATGCATAAAAAGAAGTGTGATCCACTGTAGAAAACATGCCAGTCGCAAAATATCATTATAGCATTAACAATGAATAATTCAAAATTATTTAAAAATTTAAACTCTAAAAATATTGTTGGAGCCAGCGTTGTATTGTAGTGAGTAAAGTTTCCAACTGCAATACCACATGGACCCTGGTTTGATTCCAAACTAATCCACTTTGTTTTATAAATACTTATTCGTTTTTGTTGGAAAGGCAATGAGATTTCCAGCATGAAGGAGAGATAGAGAAAAAAAAAAAAAATCTCCATCCGCTGGTTCATTCCCCAAATGGCTTCAATGGCCAGAGCTGAGCTGATCCAAAGTCAGGAGCCAGAGTTTCTTCCAGGTCTCCTTGTGGGTACAGTTCTTGGACCATCCTCCACTATTGTTGCAAGCATTATCAGAGAGCTGGATAAGAAGCAGAGCAGCTGGGCCACAAACTGGTGTCCGTTTGGGATTCTGGCACTTGCAAGGTGAGGACTTAACCACTGAGCCATTGCACTGGGCCTCATGTGCTCCACTTCTGATCCAGCTCCCTGAGAATGGTCTGAGAAAGCAGTGGAGAATGATCCAAGAGCTTGGACCCCTGTATTCTCGTGGGAGATCCAGAAGAAGCTTGTGGCTCCTGGCTTTGGACTGGTCCATCTTTGGCCATTGCAGCTGTGTAACGAACCAGTAGATGGTTTTCAATCTCTCTGTGTCCCTCCTTCTCTATGAAACTCTGCCTATCACATAAACTAAATCTTTTTTTTAAGTTATCTTTTGAAATATAATAAGTAAAAAGTGAATCCAAAAAAATTTTAGATATAAACTGATTTATTCAGAAATGTTTTTGGTTCTGAGATTTTTTTCATCTCAGTGGGGAAACTATATTTGACGCAAACTATCTCCTTATGTTGCAAAGAATACCAGAAAAAAAAACACATGGTATATTTATCTCCCCATGCTGAAAGATACTGTTCATCAGAGCCTAAACATCAAAGAAAAAAGTCATGGCTTCTTAGAAAGAAACCATTCTGCCCTAGCCCTCCACAGCCCTCACCAGCATCATCTATTTGGCTAACAGTGATTTCCTTCCTGTGTGCAAGAGGAAATGCTGTCTCTCTTCTCTTTCTGCTTACAATCCTCTCCTCTTGGTTGCATGAATTCCTTAGCCCAAAATACTTTACAAGACTCTTCAAGGCTCACAATCTCATCTTCTCACCAATATCATATCACTTAAGAGTATTTAGTCATGTTATGTCTCTTTCTCCTTCTCCATTATTTTCAAGTCTTCAGCACCCAAATGATGCATAAATACCCATGTCTCTCACTCTCCTTCCTCCATGGGCAAAGCCCGGTTCTGGTTGCTGATCAGAGAATACCTATTACTCAGGCAGACAACTTAAAAATCTTGAGTCAAGGATTTGGGCCATCCTTTGCTGTTTTCCCAGGTCACAAACAAGAAGCTGGTTCAGAAGTGGAGCAGCTGGAACATGAACCGGTGCCCATATGGGATGCCAGTGCCAAAGGATGGAGAACTAGCCATTTCGCACCATCGTGCCATTGCTGAAAATCTCCATTCTTGATACAAGTACCTGGGTTTCATTTCTCTGCCTGAATTATACTGAGTGCTCTGTCTTTGCAACTCCTAATTATCCTAAAATCCAGTTCACAAGGATTGGTATTGTGGCATAGCAAGTTAAGCCACATCCAAAGATGCCAGCATCTCAAATAGGTATTGCTTTGTGTCTTGGTTGCTCACTTAAGACCCAACTTCCTGCTAATGTTCCTGGGAAAAGCAGTGAAGATGAGCCAAATCTTTGGGCCCTTCCACCCATGTGGGAATCTGAGCTGTTGCAGCCATCTGGGGAGTGAAGTAGTGAATGGAAAATCTCTCCCTGTGTCTCTCTTCTCTCTGCAACTCCAATTAACCTCTACTGACTCGTCACCTTCTTTGTGGGGTTGAAACAACTTTCAGCTTCAGTCCTACTACATTTGTCACACTCCATGGTAATTATTTACATGCCTGTTTCCCCTATCAATCTGCAAAATGCTTGCAATGATCAATACTAATAACAGTGTCCAATGATACCCACATTCCTCTCTAACTGTCAACACTGGGAGTCCTTAAGCCACAATTAGGAGGTAAATTCCTTAAAATAGAGATCATGTTTTGATAGATATTTGTAGGGTGAATACAGACCTGGGGAAGAGATTAACTCTAAGGCAGTGAAATCATCTCCGGTGAAACACATCCAACCACAAAGAGGAATAAATTATTACCCAAAGTTTTTTCCAAAATTGCCCAGCATTTGTCACAGGATACAGTTACCTGATGTTTTTGTCGTAAGCAAATGATTATATTCACAACACACTTGGCATAATCCTACTGGAATAAAATTGATGGCAACCAAAGAAAGCTGTTGTGTGAAACTTTTTACAAAGAAAACATCTGATGCAAATATTTCTCACAACTCTGAGATGAGCTGTGTGCTCCATAAAGATTTCATCTATTTTTCTGAGATATATGGAATTTGGCCTTCCATAGCACATTTTACATTCAGGATAATGAAAAGTAATGAGCTGAGTATAGACTATTATATGAAAGTGAATATGATGACTATCTTTCATCTTGAACATTAGAATCTATTTTAATCACCTCTTAGTAAATTTTTGTCTGTTTTAATGATAGCTTGGTGGATTCAGTGGTCTGAAAAATATTTAGTGTTCTTGATCTGGAATGGCAATACCATGTATTCAAGACTAGCCTCATTGGGTAACTGGAGCTCAAGCTGCACTATTAAGCCCACTGGGGAAACTGCATCTCGGCTCAGAGAGTCTGAACCAACTTTACGTTTACCAATAGCGACAGTGATTCACACCATAATTTGGGAACCACAGTGCTAGGAGATACAAAGAGAGGCATGCTGAAGGCAGTTCTTCCCACTGGTTTTGTAGGCACTGACTGAGCCCATCTCTTCCCAACCATGCTTCAGTGATGACATATTGGTGGCTAAATCAGTCATGGTGGCAGGATTCATACCACTGGGTTGGCAACCACTACATTGTGAAATGTTTACCAGCCCTCCACTGGATAATATGTCAGGCCCTCAGTCTCTCTCTCCATAGGGAATTTGCATACACTCATTTATGCAGACTCTTTGAAAAGTATTCTGTGATGTTTTAGCAAAAAGCACAGCAGAAACTCAGCAGTCAGAAAGTAAAGTGAAAAGTCAAAGGCTTAAGGGAGCAAGTTAGCAGTCTTTAAAAAAGCAAGGAGGGTGAGAGCCAGCACAGTGGTAAGTCAAGTTAATCTTCTGCCTGCAGCACCAGCATCCTATATAGGCGCCAGTTCTAGTCCCAGATGCTCTACTTCTGATCCAGCTCCTTACTAATGGATTGGGAAAGCAGCCATGGATGGCTCAAGGTCTTGGGCCCTATCCCCATATGAAACTGAAGCTCCTGACTCTCAATTTCAGACTGGCTCAGCTCTGGTCATTGCAGTCATTTGGCAAATGAACCAGTGGATGGAAAATCTCTCTCTCTCTCCCTCTCTTCCTCTCTCTCCCTCTCTCAGTCTCTCCTTCTTTCTCTAATCCTGCCTTTCAAATAAAAATAAAATGCCACAAATAAAAGGCCACTGGAAACTGCATCCCATTCCAGCGTGCCTACATATGAGTTTCAGCTCTGCTCCTGCCTCCTGCTTCCTGGGAATGGGCACTCTAGGAGTGGGCAGTGATGATTCTAGCCCTGGGGTCCCTGCCACCTGCACAGGAGACCCAAACTGAGAACGAGGCTGCTGGCTTTGCCCAGGTTCTTCATCACTACTATGCGCATTTGGGGAGTGAGCCAGGAAATGGAAGATATCTCTGTGCCTCTCAAATAAATAGTAATAAAATTTTAAAAGCAAGGAAAATTAAAATTTCTTGTGGTGGTGAATTTGTTAAGGCTTTGTGGCTCAAGTTGAGTTGTATATAGGTGTATCCAGTTAGATGTATCAAGGGAAGATGAAAAGTGAAATGACCTTACAGGGTTGCTTTCTTCCATTTAATCAGGTCAAGTGCCCTGGCCTTTTCAAGCCCAAACCAAGTCTGACCCAAATATGGGAAGCTGATGAGGAATATTCTACAGCATACATATTCCCTGCTCGCCAACAAACAAATCAAAATCAGAAAGAGGCAATCTAATTTTAAATTTCATCAAATAACCCAGGAAAGCCAGGGATTTGAATATTTTTAATTGGAACTTTTAAATTGTATAATTAATTTTTAACACATTCAATACAGTTCTTGTATACAATCCTAACAATGTAATGAAGCTCATTGTTTCAGAGACCCAGAGGCAGGTTCACACAGAAAACTGTGTAATGTCTTGGGGTGGGAAAACTGCCTAGAATGGGAAAAAAAAAAACGGATCTTATCACTTCAGTCACTGGTGCAAATTGAATAATTTAAAATTCCTTCAAAAAAAAAAGTGAGAGCAGGCTAAGCCTTATTTTGCAAGAAAAATACAACTGGTTCAACTTTTAAAATAGCAAAGAGGACACCCAAAAGAGTCCTAGGGATTATCCTGCAGTCTAAACACCCTGGAGGATTACATATACTGACCCTCTATGCCCCATTTCCCGGTGTGCTTACGATCTCACTAAACAATATTTTCTTCAACAAAGGCATCATCATTACTACCTAAAGGGGGTGGACATGCAACTCAAAAAATAAGCAGTACCTTTACAAATCAGGGAAAAAATTCTCTTTTTAAAAATATTCATTTTTTTATTTGAAAGGTAGAGTTTCAGAGAGAGAAAGAGACACCACAGGAGAGCTCTCTAATCTGCTGGTTCACTCCTCTGATGGCAGCAATGGCCATTGGTCTCATGTTAGGATCCGGAGTTTTCCCAGGTATCTTGCATGGGTGCAGGGGCACATGGTCTTGGATCATCCTCCCTGCTTTTGCAGGCCATCATCAGGGAGCTGGATTAGAAATGGAGATGCTAAGACTTCAACTGGCACCCATATGGGATGCTGGTACTGCAGGCAGTAGCTTAACTTGCTAAGCCATGATGTCATGCCTAGAAAAATATATTAGCCTGCTGATATGCGCCTGCTGGAGATGTGGAGAATATAATCACTATAATTTTATAATTCACAATAATGTTCTTACAATTCATCTCTCTAAGTCCAAAATAGAGTGCATCTTTTAAATGATAAAGCATTCACATGCAAGCATACAGCCTATTGATTTAAGTGCCAGGTTTATTTCCTAACCCTTTGCCTCATCTTCATTAAATCCCCTATCCCTCTAAAGTTGAAAGTCTATTGAATTAATGAAGATGAGGACCCCTGGATGTCACAAATGTTAGTCATTGCTTCTGTGGCCATTGGTTGATCTGAAGAACTAAATGAAAAAAGAAAAAGAAGAAGGATAATAAAAGAAAATAAAAACAGCAAAAATAAATAATAGTTAGATAAAATTGTGGGAAGGTCAGATTGGGCTCCAGAGTTGAGGTGCCCACGTGGGTTCCTGTTGCTGCTGTTTTTTTTTTTTAATTAATTGCATTGTATTATGTGACACAGTGTTATGGGCACTGGGATTCCCCCACCCCTCCCCGAAACCTCCCCCCTTGGTGGATTTCTCCATCTTGCTGCATTACCACAGTTCAAATTCAGTTGAGGTTCTTTCATTTGAAGTATTCACCAAGCACAAAGTCCAGCATCTTATTATCCTAGTGAGTTCAACAATTTCTTGGTGAGACCATCTCTGGTCTGAAGGTAAAGCCGGCAAAGTATCATCCCAATCAATTAAAAGCCCCAACGTAACATCAACAACAATTTACAGCATTATGACATTAATTGATATGGTATTGATGAACCAATATGTTAATAGGAAAATGCAGGTTCTTAACTGCATCCTGTGACTTCTTCATAGACATTTCAATTTTGGTTTATATTCAACCGGGTTCTATACTCCTTGAAATGGCTATAGATTACTATTCAGCTCTCGTGTCTATTTTCATTTTAATATTTAGCAGTTTATAGTGTTGAGCTGCTCTGGTTCTAATCCAGCTTCCTGCTAAAGGACATCCCAGGAGGTGAGTGCTCAAGTCCTTGGGTCCTTGCCAGTGCTGGACTGCTGTTACAAGCATGTAAGGGTGAGCAACAGGTGACAGAGCTCTGTCTCTCTCTCCTAAATAAATAAAAGTATTGAAAACATTTTTTTAAAATAATGTATTGTGAGAGAATTAGCATGTTTTCCTAAATGCTAGGGTAACCACTATTTCTCCCAATTCTGGGCCCTCTCTAATAAGAGTCAATAATTATAGGAATAGTTCTCTCTGGAAAGGAAATTTGAGTACTGAAGACAAACAGAGAGAGGCTTATTACAAGGCATGGAGATTGAACTTCTGGGTGGTCCTTAACTGAACTGGCCAGTAATGTGAGCCCTAAATGACACCAATACCAGCAAACATCCGGGGCCACAAATTCTCTCCAGCATCTGATTGTCCACTGGGAACTTTGCAGAATGTCTTCCTGTTTGCCTCTTCAGTTGAACAATTTGTGGTACTAGTAGATCTCAATATCCATGAACCAAACTTGTCTACTTTCACAAAAGATTTTTAATCGCCATGACTAAAAAGAAATCCCAATTGTAAGATAAATCTGAAGGATTTATCTGAAAAAGGGATAGGAAGAAAGACAAAGAAATCAAACGAGTGCAGTTTCTAAGGCATATTTTGTTTAGAAAAATACATATTTTATAGCATTTCATTTCAAATAATATTTCACAGTAGCATAATAAATGCCCGAGATATCCTGCAGTTAAAATATTCTTAGATTCATTTTTAATTCAGACTTTCACACTGCAAAGCCCTGCTTTTCAGGTCTCTCTCTCTTAGCTTAGACTACTGTAAGAAGGTTCCACAGACTGGATGCTGGATAACCAAGAAAAACCTATTCTGCATAGTCCCAGGGGGTGGAAGTCATGATCACAGTGCCTGTGGTGTTGACTTCTTCCAAATGCTCTCTCCCAGACTCAAGGCACCAGCTCACAGTTTGCAAGCTAGTGGGAGCCCGTCTAGAAAGCCGTAAGTCCCAACCCCCAGGCTTCCCGGAGGCCCCACCACTTAATACCATCACTTCGGCCATAAGAACTCCTGAATTTGGGAGGGCACATTCCATCCAGAATAGTCTGTGTTACAGTCATAAGACACTGTATTCTGTAGCTCACTAGGAAAATGTCAATCAGTTGTATCTTTTAAATTTTTTAGATTTTTAGATAAAGAGAAATCTCTGGGACCAGCATTACAGAACAATGGATTAGCCTGCTGCTTGCATGCCAGCACTTGTTTGAGTCTCAGCCTCTCTAGGTCCAATCCAGCTTCCTGCTAATGTGCCTAAGAAGCAGCATTAGATGACCCAAGTCCTTGGGCTTCTGCCACCCCATGTGAGAAACCTAAATAGAGTTCCAAGCTCCTGGCTTTTTTCTGGCCCAACTCCAGATGTTGCAGCCATTTGTAGAGTGAATCAGTGGGTAGACATGCACTGTGTGTGTGTGTATGTGTGTGTGTGAACTATCTTTCAAATGCATATTTTTAAAAGGAGACAAACAGAGAGAGAGAGAGAGAGAGAGAGAGAACTCATTTCCTTGTACATAGTTTCCAAACCAATCCAGTTCTGGAGACATTGGCTGTGATACCCAGACCATACACATGGAGGTGGCCCCATGGGCTCACTAAAGTGAAATGCCTGCACTCAGGGGAGAAGGCAGCAAAGCTCTGATTTCTTGCACTAAACAGTGTGCATTGCAGGATGGCATTGTTGCTCAGACTCCAATTTTTTTGTGACAAATCATCCTGTAGAGATTGATTTCCGCTTCTGGGGAAGGTTTACTATCTGCCACATGTGCTCCATCTTTATTGTGTATTTGGCAACTGAGTTATTCTTCATAATGGTTTTCCTTGCCAAATTATTTCTAAAACAAATAAATTCTCAGTCAGTTAACATGTCACCCCAATCCTTTGCAGCAATACACAGAACATGTGAGTGCTGCAACCTTGAGCTATAAAAGGCAAGCTGCTGATGTAAATGGAACCTTATATTTGAAAGGAGCAGATGGGTCATAAACTTGATTCTGTGGAGGTGGATGAGGCTGACCTTAATGGCTGGGGCTTCTGGAGTGGACAGGTCTACCAGCAGACAGATGTCTTTCCCTCTCATGGTAACTGAGTTGGTCCTTGGAGCCCCAGTGTTTGAGTTTTTCCCTGTGTCCATCTGGCAAAGGCTAAGAAAAGAAACATCAGGAAGGGGTTAGGGTGGAAAGTCTATTGTGCAGCTGGGAAAAAAATCTGAAATGGCAAGACCTGGGCACTGCAGAGAATTGGTGGGCTGATCCCAAGTGGGTTTACAAACAGAAAATCCTTGGTTTCCTGACGTTTCAAGAACCCACAGCCTTGCTTTGACTGCATAGCACATAAAGGCCTCAGGCTGCTTAAAGCAATTGTGTGTGTAGAAACATCCCCTTTCTACCGGCAGCCCCGTTAGCTCTAGACAGCCCAGGTACTGGCCAGGGTGTCATCTAGTCTTCTCCCAGCCTTGCTTCTTTGTGCATTAAATGCCTTCCACTTTCCTCTTCCACGCCATACTCTGGATCATGGAGTTCCATGTTGCCAAGCCTTCTGCAAAGTTTATCTTCTGAATGATCCATTCTTAGACCTAACAACTGATCAAAGAACTGCTATTTGAAGGACAGAACCGGGGCAGATTTGGATAGAGCTTGGGCATGTGGGTTGGACATGCAACACACTTTGTTGCGTGAGGTATCTTGCAGGGAAGGGCAGAGTTGAAGGAGGCAAGAAAGCAGGGTTAAAAGGACATCTCTGCTTGTGTCCCAAGCCTTGCAAATGTCTGTCTTGTTCACCATCGTGGAGCACTGGCCACTCCTTACAACTCCACTACACTCACACATTTTATTTATGTATGTATTCCATTTTATTTAAAAGAGAGGGGGAGAGAGACAAAGAGAGGTCTTCCATTTGTTGGTTTGCTTTACAAATCCCTGCCACAGTTGATTCCAGGAGCCCACAACTCAATCCAGGTTTTCCTTGTGAATGGAAAGGCCCCGAAAACTTGAGCCATTGTATGATGTGCCACATGTATGTCAGCAAGAAAGTGGATTTGGAAGCAGAGGAGTGCAGACTGAACCAAGCACTCAGCTGCTTGGGATGTGGGCATTCCAAGCACTTTACCATTGCTGCACTAAAAATGTGCTTCTGGTTTTGCTGGGTGCAGCAAGTGTATACTCATCATTACAAAAACTACTACCTCTTAATGCCAACCAGACACATGCTGATAAAATTATATATATCACTTCATTTAATTCATGATAGCATGTAAGAGATTATATTATTCTTATGCTACAGATACAGAAATTAAGGCTGAGAAAAGTTAATGAATTTGTCCAAGTTAATACAGGTGGGAAACAGGGGTAGACTCCAAGATGAAATCCCAGACATACCAAGTGATGAGAAGCACAGAACTGGTGCTGGTAAGCTAGTTGGTTCTGTGAGATGGAAAAAAAAAAATCTGTGGACATCTAAAAAGAGGGCAGGAAATATGCAGAAACATTCCTGGAAAATAAAATGGCTTAGAAGAATTAGGAACAAATCAGAGGGCACAGCTAAGGTGCTGCCAAGGGCGAAGGTCACTTGAAGATTGGAGGAAAATGACAGCCTTCTCTTGGCTGGGCCACAAACTCCACCCAAGAACGTTCTTATAGCAAACTTGCTTAGTCACACAGGCATCTCACAATGGCTGAACAAAAAACAAACTCTAAAAAGGGTTTGCATTTCAGACACCAGTGACCTGCAAAGGTTTTTGGATCACACGAGGCCATTTCTTTTTGTTTTTGATTTATCCACCTGAGAACCAATGAGAATCCTTTGTGGAGCTGACAGGGGTTCCAGTAGCTGGAACTTGTTCCAGCCTGTAGTCTTGCAGCCAGGGAAGTTCTGCAGGGCTGAAATCTAGGTGAGAATGTGCGGCAGTCATGTGGCTGAGAATCACACCACAAGGCTACAAAGCCTCAGATGTAAATCTTCTTTAACAAAAACAGATGTTGTTTTCATTAAGTTTCATCCCAAACTTGCAGAACTGGGGGAGAAATTGAAATAGACGAGAGACCAAATCCAATGTGTCTTCTATTTCTTGTTTAATAGTTACAGGAAAGGTTGATAAAATCCCTATACATAAGGACACAGAAGAACACTCCGTTGGAATGGGCATTTAGCATAGTGGCTTAAATGCTGAGTCCTATACGGGAGTTCCTGGGTTTGAGTCCGAGCTGCAGCCACTGATGGCAGCTTCCTGGTAACACAGACTCTGGGAGACAGTGCTGAGGATTCCGTGGATGGGTCCTGCCCTCTGTGTAAAATGAAATTGAGTTCCAGGATCCCTGCTTTCGCCTGACCCGGAGTCTGTTACAGGCACTTGGGGAGTGAGTGGACTGGTGGGAAGGAACCTCCCTCCTCCCCAGTATAAATTAAAAAAAGAAGAACAACTCTTGGTCAGTTTTTAAGTACCTTCCAAATTGTAGGACAACAAATGAGCAGAAGATGAAAAACAAATCACTCTCAGAGTTGTGCATATGAAAAAGCAAGGATTAACTCCATTACACCCTCTCCTGCTTTGCACATCTGCTGTTCGTATTATAACCCTGCCTGTTCCCCATTAGCAAGATCTCTGGAAAAACTTCACTGTTCCTTCTCAGACTAAGCAGACTGACACTTCCCTTCCTGCTAGTTGCCAAAAACAATCACTGCCCATAAGAGAAAAATAGCCTTTTTTTTTTCATGGTAAGAAATGATTATAACAGGAATGAAAGAGCTCTACTCAAAGTGTTCCAGCTGGCCTGCTGGCACCTGCCCCACTGCCAATCACAATCCCAGCTCTGTCGGCCTTTAAAGCACTCTCCCATTTATGAGAGGCACAGCACACACCTCAGGCCAGTGCAAGCCGCTCAGGAGTCCACCTGGGTCAGTACCCCCACTTCCCAGAGGACACAGAGACCACCCATGAACGCACGTTTTATATTACTTTAACTTTTTCTTCATGTTCCTAAGCCGGCACTTTTAGTCCTAACAGCATGATTTCTTAAATTTGCCAATGATCCAAAAGCCGCTCATTAAGGTGTCAAAATAGAAATGAAACTGAATGTGTGAATACAATATCCAGAATAACTTCATCCTGTGGGAGAGCAAAAAGATCCCCGGTATAAATACAGGGATTGCCTCTGCCTGTGTTGGAATAACGCATGTATGAAGATTTTTCACAAGAATGCAAGGCATGGTAAATATGTGAGAACTGAATTTTGTGGGATTGTCTTTTACTAGACCCCAATTGGGAGTGTGTTTCGTTTTTAGAAACCATGTCACACAGAGGCATTAACCATTGATGCTTTTGCAGCATTTTTCAAATAAAGAACAGCTGCTTTTATGGTAAAGCCACTGAATTTCTGAAGGATTTTCTAGGGCAGAGCCGATGTTTTTGTGGCTGTGCAAGGGCGTTGAAACTATTCATCTGTGTCAAATCCCTTCCCTGTCAGTTACAAGGTTTCTGATTTGGAATACTGCACTTTGGACATAATGGTGCTTTGTCCAACTTTCCTGAGAGGCATAGTGTTGCTAACAAGTATCTAAGCCTATTGTTTCGCCATGAAAATGAAAATGAAATGCAGAGTTGCTGCTGGCTCACCGTCGGTCAAAGTACCACCTGCAAAACTAGGATCCTTTATCACAGAATCTGATCACATCCTAGCTGCTCTGCTTCAGGTGCAGCTCCTGGTCCGAGAACCTGCAAATGCAGTGCAAAGTGGCGCAAATGTTGGGCCCCTGCTGCTCACATGTGGGACCAAGGTGAAGTTCAAGGTTCCTGGTTTCAACCTGGCCCAGCCCAAGTCCTTGGGCAGTGAAATAGATGGGAACACTCTTTCTCTGTAACATATTTCAATTTTTGAATAAATAAATGAAACCAAAGAAAAACAAAGGATGAATGAAATGCAGGCAAAGCTTTGAGATCAGTGCTTGGGAAACAACTAAACACAGTAATTATTTAAGACAGAGTTTAGGGGCTGATGCGATGACTCAACTGGCTGATTCTTTATCTGTAAGCACTGGCATCCCGTTTGGGCACTGGCTCATGTCCTGGCTGTTCCACTTCCCATGCAGCTCTTGATTTGTGGCCTGGGAAAGCAGTCAAGGATGGCCCAAAATCTTGGAACATTGTACCTGTGTGGGAGACCCGGAAGAAGCTCAGCTCTAGCCATTGTGGCCACTTAGGAAGTAAACCAATGGATGGAAGATCTTTCTCTCTTTTCTGTAAAATCTGCCTTTCCAATGAAAATAAATTAATCTTTTAAAAACAAACAAAAAAAAGAAATAAACTCCAAATGCATTTACTATTATCTCAAAGTCATATTAAACAATAATAATTTATTCTCTATTCTCAGCTGCACTTAAATCCAAAGTAACATGGAAGGGGTAACAAGGCAATTATTTAAAGATACTCTTTTCTGGTTGACAAATGAGTGTCTTTATTGTTTATTGTGCAGAATACAATGCTTAGAAACACAGATATATTGTGGAATGACTAAATCAAACTGATTAACATATCCACTACCTCACATAATGGTTTAGTTTGATGAGAACATTCAAAATCTGCTGTGTCAGCAATTTCTCCGTGTATGATATATTAACTATAGTTCCCATATTGTGCAGTAACTCTCTTGAACCAATTCTTCCCATCTAACTGAAATATCAAATGCTTTGACCAATGACCCCCGTGCCTCCACCCCTCTGATAACCTCTGTTTCACTCTCACTTCTTTAGACCTCAGACATAAATGTGCTCCTGCTGTGTTTGTCTCCTTGCTCCTAGGCTAATTCACTTAAAGTGACATCCTCCAGGTGTGTGCATGTTGTCACAAAATTATGACTTTCCTTTTTTAAAAAGATGCCCAATAATATTCCATTGTATATCTAAATATATTTTCCTAATTTCCTCATCCGTTGCTGAACACTGAGATGGATGTCGTATTTTGATTATTATGAACAATATTTGTCAAAAATATGCAAGCTCAGATTTCTCTTCAACAGCTTGATTTCATGTCCTTACCACACACAGCCAAAAGAATTGATGCATCCTCTGGTAGCTTTTTATTGAATTGTTTGAGGAGCTTACATATCATTTTCTGAATAGTTGTTCTAATTTATATTCTCACCCAAAGAATGCATGAGTCCCCTTTTTCCATATCCTCACTGATGCTTAGCACCTCTTCACTTTTATTATGACCAACCTACCTTGTCTGAGGTGATATCTCTTTGTAGGTGAACTCCTTAAGATCAGAAATGTTGAAGATTTTTAATAAACTCTTGGTGATTTGTCTATCTTTGAGAACTGTCTTTTTAAAATATTTATTTTTATTGTAAAGGCAGATCTGCAGAGAGAGAGGAGACACAGAGAGGAAGATCTTCCATCTGCTGGTTCACTCCCCAAAAGGCCACAATGGCTGGAGCTGAGCTGATCCGAAGTCAGGAGCCTGGAGCTTCTTCTGGGTCTCCCATGTGGATGCAGGGTCCCAAGGCCTTGGGCTGTCCTTGACTGCCTTCCCAAGTCACAAGCAGGGAGCTGGATGGGAAGTGGAGCAGCTGGGATAGGAACCGGCTCCAATATGGGATCCCAGCATGTGCAAAGTGAGGATTTAACCACTGGGACATGCTCCAGGTCCCAAAGATGCTCTTATCAATCAGAAAATCCCAAGTGTTTAAAAGCTCCATGCCAGGAAACTAACAGAAATTCTTACACATCATGCTGATTCATTGAGTTGTAACGTCTGTACTAGTGATCTGTGTTTTTGTTAGTCTTTGCTGCTTTATGCTGTGTCCATGCCTCCCCTTGAGAAAGGTCTTTGCTAATCTCCTATGATAAACTGTTTCTTTGAGTTCAAGATAATGATAATTTTAAAACATACAGGGAGGTCTTCCTGACCTTCACCTAGAATTTTTAGAAATGATGCCAAAAGCACAATGTTTGGGAATGACACCAAACTTTTAGAAATCACGGCATAAGCATAGGCAACAAAAGCAAATACAGACGAGTAAGATTGTATCAAACTGCACCCTTCTGTGATACTTGGAAGAAGCTCCTGGCTTCTGGCT
Organism: Ochotona curzoniae; assembly: GCF_017591425.1. Taxonomy (NCBI): domain Eukaryota; kingdom Metazoa; phylum Chordata; class Mammalia; order Lagomorpha; family Ochotonidae; genus Ochotona; species Ochotona curzoniae. Next base: position 49,215,434 of record NW_024466502.1, on the reverse strand, counting down.
TTGGATCCACTCAGCTCCTACCGATGTGGACACTTGGGGAGTAAATCAGCAGACTGAAGATCTTTCTCTCATCTATTTCTCTCTGTAAATCTGCCTTTCAAATAAAAAAATCTATAAAAAAGAAATGGTATCTTTGTTATTAGTAGCCCCTTTTGATTTTATAAGAATGAAGTTTTGATTTTACATTAATGACTCATGCTGAACCTATAGATTCAAGATGAGGCTTCGCCACGCCAGGCAGGGCAGCCATATGATTCAAGATTTGGGACCTTGAGACTTGTAATATCATGTCTACCTACTAAGAGCTGATAAAAGGCTGGCGATTAAGTTCCATCACTTGGCCAATGACTCAATCATGCCTATGTAATAATTTTGAATAATTCTCAACACTCTGGTTCAATTGAGCTTCCTGAATGGGAAACATACTGAAATGCTAGAAAGAAGGGTGATGTTTTCAGATTTTAGGGGGAGAGAATACAGACATGCCACATTCAGGAAGGCCCCAGACCTTGCTCAAGTGCCTCTTCTTTTGGCTGGCTCTGATTTGTACTCTTTATGATAAATTACAGTGATAAGTATAGCACTTTCCCAACTTCTGTAAATTATTGCAACAAATTCTCAAATCTGGGGAGTTCACAGGAACTCACAAACCAGCTTTTGAAGCTAAATCTACAATATAAACCAGCTCATTGTGGCAGGAATATAGACCAGCTCATTGCACCAGCTCCAGCCATTGTGGCTGCTTGGGGAGTGAACCATCTGTCTTTCCTCCTCTCTGTATATCTGCCTTTCCAATAAAAATAAATAAATCTTTAGAAAGAAAATCTATTTTTATCTGAAAGCACAGTTACAGAGAGAGAAGCAGAGACAAAGAAAGAGATCTATTGGTTCATTCCCCCAAATGGCTGCAATGGCTGGAGGCTGGGTCAGTCCGAAGCCAGTAGCCAGGAGCTGCTTCTGGGTTTCCACATGGGTGCAGAAGACCTCCTCCTTTGCCTTTCCAGATCATTAGTGGGAGGCTGGGTCAGAGGTAGAACAGCTGTGACACAAACCAGAGACTCTACACAGGATCTTAGCCAAAAGGTCCAGAAGCCATGAACCAGAGACTATGGGAGGCTGAGCCTGTACTGACCCTAAACCCCAGTTTTAAATCAATCAATGATGGATTCAGGGTGAAGGTGGACACAGTTCTGCTGGTGCAGCTTTTGGGAAACGAATAGATTGGCTTAGGTTGCTAAGGCAGAGCCCCATGGTCAAATCATGATTATATTACAAGAAGAGATTATGTAAAGTGTAAATGAGAAGTTTGTGCCCTATCTCTCAGCTTCCTGGATCATGACATGCCAATCCCTCCATTATCCTGCCTCATTAGATTCCTCAGCCAGAGGCCACTTGACCTTCAACTGGGAAGCTCCAAAATGCAAGCCCAACACAACCTTTTTCCTGGTCCATCAGCTCCTCTCAGACATTTTAGCTGAAGTAACAGGAAATATGATTATATAGATTGAAAAAAACATTGCACCAAAATAAACTTATCTTTCAATTTCATTTCTCTAGTAAATTTTTTGAAGTACACTTGTACATGAAATACCTAATCCCAAGAAATTGGTGGACTTCATATTAGTTGTTGCTACTTCATAGCTACCGCCACACGACACAATGGACAAGGCAAAAAACACTTTCCAGAATAGAATGTAGTAAAAGAATAGTTTAGGAAACCATAAGCTGTTTTATCCAACTGTGAAACCCTCATAATCCAGTGGACTTTACTCCAGGGAGCCCGAAGTCATCTTCAGTGAGAAATCACCCCAGCAATTCTGACTACCTGTCTGGCCTTGAAAATACAGCAACAGACACCAAACACCCATTATTTTTGATGTATTATGTTATTAATGTAATAAAAAGAATAAAACAAAAATCAGCCAGATGTTGAGTCAGATTTATGTCTAATGCTGTTACTCTCAAGTTGGACACAATAACTTGGTAAAATAAATCCACTTTACAGATGAGGTTTTATTTAAAAATCGTTTCATTTTAAATTATTTTCAGTAGCAATAACAAGAAAAGTTTCTTTACATTTAGGTAAAATTGACAGTTCTTACCTTAACATCAATTAGCCTTAAATGTCAAAATCTAGTAACAGGCCTGGTGCTGGCATTTGGTGCCGTGGTTAAGACGTCAGTTGGTACACCTGAATCCCAAATGGAGCCTAGGCTCAAGTCCTGACTCTGCTTCCAGCTTTAGCATCTTGTTAATGCACATTTTGGGATGTAGTAGGTAGTGGCTCAAGTATTGCTCCCTTGCCTTCCATTGGGGAAATATAGATTGAACTTTAGGCTTCTGCCCAGCCCCAGCTGTCATAGCAATTTAGAGTGAACCAGCAGATGGGGAAAATCTTTTACTCTCCTTCTCTCAAATAAATAAATAAACTGCTATGTTAGTGAAACAGACTAAGAAATTCAATATAAGGACCTCAGTAATGCTTACCCCAGAAAAACAACTTATCTAGTTGACATTATTAGCACAAAAACAACCGTTTTACTGCAAGTAGGGTAGTCTTCAATCCAATACTACTAAGTTTAAATGTTAACAGCAGGAGTGTCCGGCATTTGAGTCCCCTCGCTCCATCTCCATGTGACACTCCAGATGAGCATAGGCAAAGAGATGGGGTCTCTTCTTCCTTCTGCCTGTAGATTAGGACTATAATTTTAACCTAAAGAAACAGACCACTAGTGTCTCTCATTTGTACAGTCTCGTGAGCAAGCCCAGGGCTCAGCAGATAAGCACCTGGGTCTTCCTGCTACCTCCCAGCTCACATTCACAAGGTGAGGGTCCTGCAAGCTAATACTGATGGTATCCACTACTGTTCTCTCATAAGAAGGAAGTTCTGCAACATACAGCAGGACAGAAAAGCCAAAGGCTTCCATCCTTCCTTCCTGCCAGTAAAGGGGTGGGGATGGAACCCTGGTAGGAAGGAAGTACAGTATTATCCCCAGCACCCACTCAGTTACAATGGCTCAGAAGCTCTTTCCAGGGGGAAGGAACGAGTAATAAGCATGGAAAACTTCACATCTCTGCCTTGGGGAGTAAGTGTGCAAAAGAACACAGAAAAGTTCATGTCTAAAGTTGTCGAAAACAATGGCAGTATTGATGACAAGAATTGAGAAGGGGCTGGTAATTCCATGATACCAATAGCAACAGCAAAGGGGCAGACCAGACAACAGATTAATGGAGATAGTCAGGCAAGAAAAGCCCTGCTGTAATCAAAGTCATTCCTGGGAGTTCGGAAGATTGGGTACATGTTCTATGCTGTACCACCACATAGACCATTAAACTGGGATGCTCCCTGTGCAATACACCAATCGATCAGTAGAAGTTCCTGAAACTTACTGGCCAAAAAGCTTGAACATAGTCTCTGAACAAAGTAGGCAAAAGCAAGCCATTCCAAGAGTAACACTAATAAAAACTAAGCTTAAAAATAAGATAATGGGGGTAGGCATTGCGCATGACGATTAAGATGTTGCTTGGTATATCTGTATTTCATACCAGAGTTCCTGGTCTGCTTTATTGAGTTCAGCTTCCTGCTTATGGGAGGTGATACTCTGGGAGGTGATAGCCCAAATATTTGGAACTCTAACACCCATGTGGAAGCCCTAGATGGAGTTCCAGGGTCTTGGTTTTAGCTTGGCCCAGTCTTGCTGGTTGTAGGTATTTGGGGAGTGATTGACCAGATTGAAGAAGTCTCTCTTTCTAAGCCAAACATAAGAGGCTACGCGGTATAAGAGAAGTTAGCTGCCCAGAGTCCATGCAGCTAAATCCCTGAAGAAATAAATAACCACATCACGAGAAAAAGATGATACATCTCAGCAAGAGATGTGAGAATAACAACTAGAAAAAATGAAAGAAAGGGGAAATTGTGACCCAAACTTGGGCAAGAATGACAGAAAACAAAAACTGCTTTTGAGGGAGGTTTGAATTATAACACAAAAATTTCAAATAATTTTTTATGAACCAAAGGAAATCAGATTTAAAGAGTCAGTGGAACGGATAACAAGGATGATTCATTAGTTGGATAATAACAATACAGTGTGGTCATTGGTTGGGGTAAAGTTTGCCTAAGTAACCAGCAAAACACTCTTTATGGGTGTGTCTTCTGGAATGAAAGCAGCACTGGAATTAGCAGCATGAATAAAGATACCCTTAGCTTCCCCTAATCTAGGGATGCCCGCAACAAAACAAAAAGGCAGAGGAAGGAAGAATTTGCTCTTTCCCCTTGATCTAGGGCATGTCTTCTGCCTTCAACTGTCAGCATTTTTGGTTGTCGAGCCTTGGGTTTGAGCTGGAACCATGGCGATAGCTTTCCTGTACCTCAAGCTTGCAGAGGCTAATTCACAGGGGCTTCTTATCCACCATAGTGGCCTGAGCCAACCGTTTATGACAGGTCTATCCATCCATCATCTCTGTCATCTAGTTACCTTTCACCAGGTCAGTTTCTCTGGCTAACCTACACTAATAGAGATCACTACCCTTTATTAAAAGAAAGGACTAAGTGGAAATTCTGAAGTTGAAAACTACAAAAGTAAAAAATGAAAAAATCGTAATACTCTGAGGCTGAATATTATGTCTAAACTGACAAGAGCATGAATTTGCAAACTTGAAGAAGAATCACTGGAGATCAGCATGCAATCCAAAGAACAGAGGGGGATAAATGAAGAATAGGTCACTTCACATAAATGTGGGACACCATGAAGTGCCAACATACACGTATACGGTGGAAGTACTGGAAGCAGGAGAGAGCAGCTAATATTGAGACACAAACATGGCTGTCATCGGGTGCTCAGGCCTGGGTCTGCTCCCCAGCCTGCCTGCCTCCGGCTGTGCTCCCATCTCCTGCCGTGACGCCTCCTACTGCCCCACCGTGACTCCTCCTTGTTCCCACACTTTTACTGATGCTGTTCTTGCCTCTACAAGTGCCCTTTCTCTTTATACCCCCTGGTGAAGATAGCTTTGTGGTTTAGCAAGGAAAAAAAAAACCTACATGTGATGTCCACTACAAATTTTAATAATCATCTTGAAAGTTAATCACAGTCTGTACCTAACCACTGTTGGCCTAACAATTCTCACACAATCAAGACAACAAGACTTACAGAAACTGCAGCTTATTTGCTTCCTCGGATCACAGTCGTTGGGTGCTAAAGATTCCAACACAGAGGCTAAGATAAGCTATGAAGCATTTTAATAAACAGCTTTTTCTATTCTGTCTGAAAAGGTTCTTGATGAGTATGTATCTACTGACTCATGTGTGTGTCTGTGACCATAATACAGACTGACAAGTGTTCAGTTCAGTTGCTGCTTTTTCTTTGACAAGAGTGAAGCTCAAATGACACCTCTGCAGTTTCTGTCCTCACTTGCTAAGGCATGAGTGACTGCTTCCTACCGCATTCCTTGCAAGGCACGAGAGAAACCTCTAACTGTAGTTCTACTTACTGCTACATTCAACTATTTCTTGGAGCAGCTAATTTTTATTTCTAGCGTGTTCTCTTGCACAAAGTACTGTTCTTGTCCTTTACAAAGATCTAAAAAGGAAGGACAGGAGGAGGAAGGAAATTGGATGTAGCATGCTTTGCAAAGCACACTGTTCCTGATACTTTATTTAATAAGCATTCTTTTTTTTTTTTAAGATTTGTTTTTATTATTTTTTTATTGGAAAGGTGGATATACAGAGAGGAGAGACAGAGAGGAAGATCTTCCGTCCGATGATTCACTCCCCAAATGAGCGCAACGGGTCGATACTATGCCGATCCGAAGCCAGGAGCCTCTTCCGGGTCTCCCACGCGGGTGCAGGTTCCCAAAGCTTTGGGCCGTCCTCTACTGCTTTCCTGGGCCACAGGCAGGGAGCTGGAAGGGAAGCGGGGCTGCCGGGATTAGAACCGGCGCCCATATGGGATCTCGGGCGTGCAAGGCGAGGACCTTTAACCACTTGCGCCACCGCGCCGGGCCCATAATAAGCATTCTTAATGAACATTTTCTGTTTTCTTAGGAAAAGTGACAGCCCAAACATACACACATATGACAAATACTACATCATAAGCAGAAATCATTAAGATGTAAAAATCCATTGCTTAACTAGGTAAAAGCAGTATATGCTTATGTCTCATTTCTTCCCCAAGAGTCCAGCTACTTTTTTTTTTTTTAACTGAATAGCTTAAAAACCACTACCGAGGCAGAGGAAAAATTTCAAGTGATTGAAATGTCTGCGTCTGTGATCTGACACTCAGAGTGAAAGCTCAAGGGAAGCACTCCTTGAGAGCAGACTGGTGTCTCCAAGCAGCGCCGGCTCAAGGGAAATGATGGTTCACAGTCTCCAGAGGCACAGGGGGCAGAGTGGCCTTGAGAGAATGCAGTGTACAGCTCGTCCTCCTCACCAGCCCTGGGGTCCTTAAGCTTGTGCTGCTCATTTGCTCATCACCTTGTGAGTGCTCCAGGCGGTGTAACATTTGGCTTCCTGGCTGCATCACCTCTCAGTGCTAGAAAGGCTATGTTCCCTAATGCCTGTGCAGTATCGAGTCTCCTTTATGTGCTGTGGCCATGCCTCCCATACATAGGTCTCTTTCTCCAGCACCTGATTGGACACACAGAGGTCTGAAATGTTATGTCTCCATCTGAGAGATGAAATTCAATGTAAACAAGCAGCTTGAGATGCCAGCATCCCTTATGAGCACCAGTGTGAGTTTTGGCTGTTCCAGTTCAGATTCAGATTCGGCTTCCTTTTAATGGCCTGGGAAAACCAGCGAGAATAGTACAAGTGTTTAGGCTCCTGTCACTCATGTGAGCGATCCAGATTGAACTCCTAGCTTATGCCTGGCCAGGCCATTGCAGCCATATTTTTTCAGCCAATATAGACTATATTAAATGTTTTTGTGGTGTTCTAAGTTTACTTGATTTTTTTTCTTGATCAATGATATTCAGTACTTTTCTGATGCAATCGGTGGCCATTTGTATATACTCTCTTGGGAAATAGCACATTCAAAACTTACTGAAAAATTGTATTATTCATTTGAGAGTTTTTTCCCAATGTATTCTGAATACATGTTCTTTGTTAGATATTTTCTGGGTTTTGCCTCTCACTTTCATTTTCTTTCTTTTAGAAAACAGGAAATTATAATTTGTTATATTTCATTATGCTTGTTTTTATTTGTATGTGCCACATTCCTTACCTTACAGGGAATTGCCTCCTGCCTTTGAGAGGCAGCTGGCACAGGAGGGGAATCTCTGATATTACTTTTTTCCTCCAAGCTTAGCACCAACTTGAGAACTGGGTCTATGCTTCTTATGGAGTAGCATGCCTAGCAAGCAGCAGGTGCTCAATAACTATTGCCTGCACACCTCAAATATATCCCGAAAATTGGAAGAGCCAAGTAAACATCATCAGCTCATTGGCTCACCTGTCATTTTCTCTTCCTGAAAACCATGAATTCCCCACTTATCTCATAGGCTTGTGTTCACAGCAAAAATTTTTGAGGTGAAAATGGAGCTCTGCTTATCCCTTACATGTACATCAATAAAAATCTCAAAAAGACATACGATATCTTGGGGCTTACATTGCAGTGCACCTGGGTAAGCTTGTTTCCTGAAGCATCATTTCCCACATAAGTACCAACACCACATCCCAGACAGATACCCATTTGAATCCCAGCTGATGTACTTCTGATTCAGCTGCCTGCTAACACACTCAGAAAAGCAGTGGGGGATGGCCAAATTGCTTGGGTCCTTGAATCTATATGAGAGACCCAGATGCAGTTCTGGGATACTGGCTTTGACCCTGTGGGGAAGTGAATCAGAGGATATGAGATTTCTCACCCTTAATCTCCCACTCTGTGTTTCAAATTAATCTTTAAAAACAAAACAAAGATGTATGCTTTCCAACTTAGGCTGGCTTCACGTAGTCTTTTTGACTTTACGAAGGTGCAAGAGCAGCATGTGTTCATCAGGAACCAGACTTCAAATTTTGAATGTCCTGGATAGTATTTTAAAATAAAAAAAAAAACCCTCTGTGATGCTAGGTACCCAGCAAGTTGCAACTCCCAGTTGGCCAGCCAGTCAGCAAGACATACATTCCAGGCTCTCCCCAGTGTGCTGTGTCACCGTGTGAGGATGTTCAACACAGGCATTAAATCCGCTTTTTTTTAATGTTTTCAACTTGTGATGGAGTTATGAAGATGTTCACTCCGTCCTAGGTTGAGGGATACATCCAAGGTTGCGTTACTGTTGTTACTCCATGAATCCTAAGTTCATTTGAAAAGCAGTAGATGTAATTCTTAATCACTTAGATGCTCCTCTTGAAGTGCAGGAACATGTCAAACAACAATACAAAGTCAAATGGATAGCTAGACTGTGTAAGGGCTTATTCCTTCCCTTAAGTGTGTTACCAGGTTTCTATTCCAGTGAGGTGCATTCATATCTGAAATCATGTGGACCTTCATAAAAATGACAATGCCATCATAAAATCTGGTCAAGAAATTCATTCTTCATGAATTCCACAGAGAACTCCAGCTTGATAACGGGAGGTAACAGAAGCTTAGTATTCCGACAGGAAGGTGAAGTTAAGATTTTTTTTTAAAGCATCAGCAGTGTAGGAGAGTGATGAGCTGAGGAAGTGAAGTGCAACTCTCTCTGTAGGAAACCAGAGAGAGGAGAAGCCCCTGCTCTGCAGACAATGAGACACAATCAAATGACTTTGAGCATGTTACAAAGTAAGGCTCTGATTGTGACGGCCTTTCTCTACAGCAACAATCTCACCGGCGACCTTCCTGAACTGCTCTCTCAGAGCGGCATGACTGCTGCTCACCCTGGAATACTTAAAGAGCCAGAGGCAATCAGGCTATTCCGATACCCAAGGTAATTAGACAAATATGCACAATGAGCACTGAAAATAGAGTCATGTGTATAAACGGGCAGTGGTGTTCCATTTCCAAATACGAAAAGTATGGAGCTCGGACACTGAATTTCTAAGGATTTTCTTACAGATTTGTTACACATCCGTTATCCAGCGTGCAACCTCTGCTTTTCAAAGAGGGTCATAAAAGGATCCAAACTTCTCTTTTCAGTCAACGCTCTCTGGTGGCACAGTGGTGTGAGAACCTTTCTCAGATCGCTGAGATTCCTTTAGCAGAATGATGTGACACTACCTCTCGGACAGGGGTACAGAAGAAGCCCAGCACCCTATAGACGGTGGAAAAGGACAAGTGGCTGGTGGCTTGTCACAAGCCTGCAATCCTGGAAGCAGCTGCCCAGACACCTCCTGAACCATGATCCACCCTTTGTTGCCCTAAATCACATCTGAATGAATATTGCCCATATTCTGAAACATAATACAAAACAGATACGGAATTCTTCTCCCATATGATTCTGGTCACGATCGAAAGGCAGTGAACAGGAAATTAGAATTCCATTTGAAAAAAAAAAAAGAGCTAAGCTGAAAGTAGAAACCAGGTCCTATTCACCTATAATATACCATGGATCTAGAGCGAAGCCAGGTTGGGTGACGAGTAACGGCTGACGTCAACGGGAGACCTTAAAGGAGAACAGGAAGAGCTGCAGCACTACCAATGCTGAACAGCTACACATGAGAAATTGAAGAAGCAAACTCGGTAACAATTTCTCCTCGACTAGTCTAGCTATTGATCAAAGAGTTTATTCACAGAGTTTTTCAAATACAAACAAAATAGCACTTTAAAAATTTTGCTTTACAAAATCAGCATTGAAATAAATGGGGGTACAGCACAGTACAATAATGAACAAAAGAAAATAAGATCAAGTGAGTGAAAGATGTCTTTCTTTACTCACATATCTTCAACTGAATTCTCTCCCACAGTGGAGAGAATGTTGCCTCTTTGCCTCCTAAGAATCTCATAGCAGAAGATACTCAGAAATATTGCATACCTTTGAATAATATTGAAATATGAAGGCTTAACTCTAAATGTCTACATAAACACTGAAAATGTGTTGAGAGTGAAAAGAATGTATGCAGGTGAGACAAAATGCTGATAGAGTGGCTTACTGGTCCATTTATTAGGTTGAATGTATGTTTTATAAAGTGATAATACTGTACTTTAAATGCATATCAAAAAGAAAACAGAGGAGTAATGCACTATTGAACCTCGTATACAGTCTGTGTAACGATCTCCATCCACAGTTGTGCCTGGGTGGGTGTGGGTACAGAGTGTCTGCATGTGCTCATGTGCTTTTGGGAGTGTCATCACCGGCAGGAATGGCTGTGGGGTACCCTGCTTTTCAACACAACACTGTTTATACTAGCCCTTGTGATTTGGGGAGTCCTTGGCATTGTTTAAAAACTATCAAAACAAAAGCAGAACCCTCTCTGCATATACACTTTTGTGTTGAGTTGTGTATTTCTGTATTATACAATGTTAATTCTCTCCAGAATAGAAACACCCAGTGCCTGGCAATATTTTCACCCTTTGGTCCATCTCCCCCATCACTCTATACTTTTTCAGATTTTTACAACTCTCCCCAATCCTTCATTGCAGATAGCCCCTGATTCCATCAGGTGTCATGTCATTAGCATTGCATTGGACTAGAATCATCATTCCACCTTTAGAAAGTAGCTGGATGCTTCAGCCCCTTCCAGCCCCTTTGGCCCATCTTCTCCTCTGTTCCTGATGGTTCCTTCTCAGTAGGGGTAGTGCTTCTGTTTCTTGCCAGAGAAGCAAGCCAGCCATGTGCAGAGCAGCATAGAGGCCGCAGCACCTGCTCCCGTGCAGTAGTAAGCCCATCCGAGTTCACACTTGCCTAGGGATAAAAAAAAAGAGGAGAGAAATGCAGGCATAGGTGAGGATGACTTACAGTAGGATTTATTATTTCTTGCAGTGTGTGTGTTCTGAGATACCCGTTAGGCATAGACTGTCCTAACTCAAATGGCACGGGTAACTATGCTGTAAGTTATCTTGAAGGTAAAGTGGGCATAACTGGTTTGTGCATTTCAGAAGGCTCTCAAGCTCTGTGCTTCATGTCACCTGAGAGGAGAGGAACCTGTTCGCTTTCACCAATGTCCAGTACCCTGGCTGAAGCAAAGGAGCACTGTGGCCTCCAGGAAAGGAGAGAAGAAAGGGTTAACTCTAACTTAAATCACACAAACTCATGTGCATAAGAAGGCAGTTCATCTGGGGGAAAAACATTAAGGCAGAGATGGAGTCCTTCTGCACAAGAGCCACTCTGAGGAGCGGGCTTATTGGGAGGGTAATGTGAACACAAATATTGCTGTTACTGAAGAGTCATCAAATGGATCACACTCTACCACAGGAACTGCAGGACCCACACGATCAAACTTGCTTTGGGGTCAACACTCTCCTTCAAGTTCAGGTGTAATTTAAGTAAGAACATAGTGTTGGATACTGCATTCTCAGAGTTCAAGTCATACTAATAACACACACTTTTGTAGAAATATAATCAGCAGACTTCATTTTCAGCCATGGTCTTGGTCAATGATTTTTCCAATATGGTGACTGAAGCACAGTTCTCAAGGAAGTCAGGATTTAGAGGGTTTGATCATTTCCCCCAAATTATATGTTTACCATTAGTAATGAACTGAGCCAGGATTCAAGCCTGGTTTCTGGATCCTAAGAAGTCACTGACCCCATGACCTATCTGGATTCATAGAATGTGTGTCTGCCTCATTTGCCAAGCTAGTTCTTGTCATATTCACAGTACAGAAGGCTTCCACGTCTTCTTCTAACTCCAGTCTGTCCTTTTCATAGCATGCTTTACTATCACATCAGACAATGTTCCAGCTGCAACCACTGCCTCCATTGCTTTTCTTCTTGTTCATATATCATGTTACACAAAAACACAGACACGAAGACACTTGGATTTCATAGCCACTTAAGTTATATAGTGAAAATACTACTACTTTTTCACATGTCAACCACTTTTATTGTGTTCATTTGTGAAGAATTTTTAATAACTCCCTGAGGGGGAAAAACAAAACAGTGAGCTGAGACAAAGTTCAATGAATCACCTTCGGTCACTAACAGCAACATGAGTTCAACAGCTGCCACATCTTGAAAGTAGGCTGGGACATTATCATTGCACGTGGGTGGCAAGTAGTGCTGCATCATTCTCAACTTAGGTTTTAATCCTTGATTTCTCTCTTTCCACCTCCAATAATAAAGATAAGAAAAACAGCAAATACATACCAATTATGCTTGTTTAAAGCAGTGGTTTTAATCTCCCCCAAAACTGAATGTGGTAGGCAACTGAATGTCATCCCTATCTTTCTGGTAAGAAAACTGGGCCAAGAAACATTCAATAATCTGCCCAAGTAGTGAGTTTTTTGCCAGTTTTACATCTATGCTGTATCCTGCCCCTTCTGAAATACAGCAGCACCCCTAGACAGGCTGTGCTCACTGTTTTTCTGTTCTGCTTCTACTAATGTCATCACCAGCATTTAAAGCAGTCAACTAACTTTTTAAATGCAAACCAGGTCAAACCATGTACCTACTGAAAACCCTTTAGCGAGTTCTCAAAGATGCATCTGTTGCCTGTGGTCCAGGAAGCCTTAAATGAGCTGGCGTCTGCTCACCACTCTGGTCTCATCATTACCCTGGCCCTTGTCTTCCCCCCTTCCTCCCACTCCGAGCCAGCCACCTTTTCTGGAGCATACCAGACTTGCTACTGGAATGAGACACATACTTCCTACCCAGAAAACTATCCCAGCTGATGGGAGAATTGACTCCTTCCCACATACCCAATACTGACCACCCAACCCCTGCCAAACCTGCCTGGTCAGGTTCCCTCTCCATACTTGATTCCCTTCATTGAGCTTTCCATTGTTTGTAATATTGTGTTTAATTTCCATCTCTACTGGTGGGAAGAAAACCACAGAAAGGTGAGACCTTCTGTATCCCCTCTCCCCTTGTGTGCCACCATGATATGTATGGCCTGAGCCACACAAGTCACCCAATAAATAACTGATGAAACAAAATCATGACAAATGAAAATCAGAAAGAAAAGAGAAAGCAGAGGCAGAGAGCCATTCCTGAACACCAGATTATATTTGGGTTTTATTTTAAGAGAAACTCTAATTCTATTTTGGCATTAAAGTTTTGGGAAGAGTTTCCAAGCTATGCATTTCCAACCTCACATAGTGCATTAAGTCTAGCAGAATGATAGATGCTAAAAGGTCCTATCTGCATGCTAGGGTAGGTCTCCTTGGCACAATGACCTCCAGTTATCCTGACAGATGGGATAAGCCTTTTGCAAGGGTGGCAGAGTCCCCCTTCATGGATTAGATTTGCTGACAACAGAAGCTAATGTGGCTGTGAGTCCTGGGAATAATCTCCACTTCAAATTGTTCTTTAGGTAAGTTAAATAAATCCAGGAAGGAGGACTAATAGATAGATAAGAGGTAGCCTGTGTTTTACAATTTTTTAAAAGAGTCAGCAAAATTTGTGGTCCATCTATTCTGTGCAGGTCTCATAATGTAGAATATAATCAATTGCTCATTATTAACAAGGTATTGACCTACATACAGCTGCATGACCTAACATGAAAAGCAGAGTATATAATTCTTTATTAATTATTGGGCACTCAGAAAAAGTACTTCGTGAGGTTAGCTAGCTATTTCAGAAAAGTGTGGGGCACAGACCACATATATTCACAAAGATGGAAGAAAGAGACTATTAAAAGGCTTACTATCAGAGGGCCAAGGTGAGAGGGAAGATTTTTTATCTGAAGAGAAATCAATGACATACCAGAAGTTTAAACTTCAAGGGCTCTTTACTGGCAAGGCATCTGTAGCCAATGTCGCCACCTGATCCCCCTGGACCTCTCTGCTGGACCCGGGATCTCTCTCCAGTTTCTGTCTGGGCTTTGCTCCTCACAGTAAGCTGAAATGTCTCATGGTAGGAGAATACATTTGAGATGTAACAATACATGGCAAATGTATGGGAATGATGCATATGTTACACGGTTAATGTCCAGCAACTGGTTAAGGACTAAACTAGGCAAAATGGTTGGTTAAAAGTGTGATTTAAAAGACAAATATTTCTTTTAGACATAAGTATTTTAATTTACTAAGAAATTCATAGCATTTACCATCTTTAAATCAAAATTGATGTCATAAATTTTTCCAAGGTTTTAATTTATTATTATTAATAACCTTGAAAAATACACAGAAGTGTGCTTGCACACACACACACACACACAAATACACATCTTTCAAGAAATAAGAAATTGTTGAGATAAATCTCATAAGATCAGGATGTGCCAATAGGATTTAGGCATTTCTAAAGACATGCTAAATCATCTAATTTCTGATTCCTGATTCTTCCTTTCTCCTTCCGTGCCTGCCCCTAACCTGCCTCCCTCCCTTCACTCTCCCCCTTCTTTCATCACTCCCTATGTCTTTAAACTCACTGGTTGAATAAATATTTATTAAATGCCTATTCCAACTAGAAATGAATGACTGCTAGAGACCTGCTTGGGAATTAGCCAAGCACGATCTCTGCCCTAAAGCAGCATATTGCTTATCTAAGGAAATAAGCATTAAATGATACTCAAGTTAGTATATAATGGTAATTGTGCTATAAGCTTTAAACAAAAAGCTCCAGGATGTTAAGACGGCGATTCTCAAAGCATAGGGTGTGGTCAAGCCAGTGAAAGAGACCCTTACAGAAAAAATCAGATGGAAGGGAGGAGTGACAGATGAGCAGGAGAGAGACAAGTGAGAACATGGGTGGCCAGAGATGAGTGGGTCCAGCCTAAGCAGATGGGAACTGTCATGGGGAAAAGCAGACAGACCTGGATGTTAAAATATCAGTCAAGTAAGAGATGAAGGCCATCTTGGACATATAGCTAGAGATGGAGTTGGGCACGATCACCTCCCAAAGTTTGAGGGCTCCAAGCTTGGAACTTTCCTCTTTGGAATTTGTGTGTGTATGTTCTATAGAAATGTGCAGTATTCAATTATATCAACAAATCTTAAGCATACACTATCTGCTTTGCAGTGTTCCTGGAGCTCAGGAAACGGCAGTGAATATGGCAGACAGGATCCTTCTCATGAAACTTACAATCTGGTATCAAGCATTTAGCTGCAATCATTTGACACTGCCCTTGGATACTGCACATATTTTCATTTAGTTCCATGAACTAAGTTAGACACAAGAATTTTTTTTCATGGAATTATAAAGATAAAAGTTCTAGTTACACTTGACACTATGCCCCTGGTAATGTAATTGGGTAGATGTTAGCCTATATGTGTTAGAGGAGCCAAAGAAAATGATAATTTTTTAAAAAATAAATGTATATACAACAGAACGAGGACATAAGCCCTAAAAGCAAATCAGCAATTGCACCTAAAGTAACTGCTCTTGCTCAATAATAGTGTTCCATGGGTTTCACTGAGCTTACCGGGGGTAGCTCAAGGGAATCCTCCCTGCCCTGCACTGAAGAGGCTCTCAGGTCCCACAACACTGTGCTAATGAAGTCTGGGGAGGATCTTCAGGAACTCCACATCCCAAAGCCCCCACCTACAAGTTTCCAGAAGAGGGAAAAGTGGAAGAGAACAGGGGACTTTTATTTCTGTATGTAAGACCTTCTGTCTGAATGCACACTGGCTTCAATCCTTCCTTGAGCTTCCTGGCTGGAATAACAGGTAGACTTCTCTTAATTAAACCTTGCTTCCTTGCTTAACACTATCCTCTGTCTCATATCTGTTCTTTTACCATGTCTGTTCATAATACCATGAACTTCTCCAAAAGAAATAGATTTTTCTTTTTTCTCCAAGCATGGTTCCATTGTTAGAACTCATGCGCTCAACAAGAAAGCACCATGTTTTATAGCCGTGAAGGGAAAAAAAAAAAAAAAAAACAAGGCTTCTGAGTCCTTTAAGCTATTAGGAAAGAGCAGTAGTTAAGTTTATGTGTTTTAAACAGCACTCTATTCCGTAAGTAGTAATGGAACTACATGAAACCAGGAAGTATGAGGCCGATTTGATTTGCATGGTCTTTCTCTTCCTCTGTCATAGCAATAAATGCTTGTTCTTACAATGCAAACAGAAAGCATTTTGCCCAGGGGGTAAGTTTTGACTGTGATCCTTTCAGGAAATTAGAGAAACAAATGTTTAAACTTTCCCTTTTCCTCTCTGTAATGCTTCACCAAATAGGACTCTAAGCTTCCCTGGTCCGCAAATTGCTGCTTTCAACAATGGGGAATACTATTCTTGACAGATAAAATGGAGGTTAATGGGACAGACCTCAGCATACCACAGCCACCTGCCAAGCCCACAGAGAAAGGCTCTGTGGCTGCATTCCAGGGCAGCTTGGGGTGGGGACCCAGATAGGGACAGGTGTGGCTCATGTCTTAGGGTGGCTCAGATTAGTTTAAGTGCAGCTTTTAGAAAGAACAGAAACAAGAGAAAAGGTGCAGTGTATTCTTACCACAAACCCCACAGTGGAATTCCAGGGGTCTTTTCGTAGGTTAAAAACTTATGATTTAATTTCTACCTTTTCATTCACTTTTTTTTTTTTTCCAATTATGGAGCCTACCACGTGTGACTGTGTCTGCCAGCTTCCTCCTGTATTCTGGGTCTCTGTGTGATGACTGGTCCACAGCAGGCAAGCCACACACACCCACGATGCGGGTGAATATCAGCTGTTTTACATGTACAGATCCTGACAAAGTAACATCCCAAGGAATCTTGTTTGTGCGTGATCCTCTCAGGAAGTTAGAAAGGTAGATGCGTCTACACCTTTCCAACACAATGCCTGTCTTGAAAATGAATAAATGAATAAATGAGTTACAGGGGGAAAGGTAACTTGTCCAATTTTTCAAGTAAATGCTACAATCTGAGCTTCAACTTCAGGAAAACTGATTACAGAATATTTTCCTGTGCTCAAGGTAAAAATAAACTCTAAGTTAATTTTTTTTTCATTTATTACATTGAATCTATCTTTGCTTTTACTTGCATGGGAAGAGTAAAGCCCCCTTGGGTGTTTTAATGCTTTTGGAAGGCTCTGTATGCTTTCATCTCTTGCCCCTTGTCCAAGTGTGCCTGGCTCTAGTTACTAAAGATCTAAATCTCACAATTCTGGCACCCCTCATTCCTGAGCCACCAGAGGACTTCAAAATATTCACAGGAAAATAAAAATGTAAGCTTTATTTCTCAACATAAGCTCTATCATGTTTAAGACACTTTTGTAAGTCATGATACCAAACATTTAGTCCATCCCTCAGGAACTAAAGGAATTTAACCATGTCAGTGCAATCTTTTTTATGTTAATAGGAAAAATAGATTTCCTTTAAAGACTTTTATAAAAATTTGGAAACAAAAAGAAGTTAGAAGGAACCAAATCTCAATTGAAGATTAATGTTAAATGATGTTCCAGTGAAACTGTACCACAACTGCCCTTGTTGGATAAGAACAAGCAACAGCATGGTCATGATGGAGACACTCCCTGGGGATGCTTTCCTGGAGGTTTTCTGGCTGCAGCTCTGCCTTTTTCAAAAACACTCTCTCACAGTAAGCAGACGGGATTGTTCTTCAGTCCTGCAGAGAAGCCAATAAGCGGAAGACCTGCATGTCTGCTGCCTTGTCTCCCTGTGGCCATGACCTTGTCCAGTCTGCCTTTCCTTCGACTGTACCACTTTCACTTCCTAAAAGCTATTCCTCTGGTGCCTTGTCTTCTGGCTCCTTCTGGAAAGGCAATGGATAATAATTACTCCACAAACTCTCAGGACCTTGATCTCACCTGTTAAAAAAGTGTCACTGAAAGCTTTGCTTTGCTTTGTCTGCTGCCAGCCTGAGTGAAAGTTTGGTTCCCAGTGAGCAGAAGGTTGTGTAAGCTGAACCAATGGAGATGTCTATCTATAATGCTGGCTATTGCTTCTGCTGTTTGTTGTCTGTCTTATTCAATTAAGACATGAACAAGCATGTTTTCTATGTAATCTGACATGGATGGTCTGTTGTCCTGGGTTCACTTCAATATCATTTTATCTCCTCATAAAGGGAGTTCTCTATTTGCCAACTGCTGATTTCTTGGGAATGTGGTCACTACAAACTTTTCCAACTGTATCAACGATCTCACTATTCTTCTACCTAGGATTCCACCCACATACTGAGCATTTTGTTCTTGCTTCAATTTAAGCAGAATTCCTATTGCTCTGGTAAGGGGCTCTTTTCAATTTGATGTCTAGTCTTTCTTAGTTGTTGTCAACTAGATCCTGTTTATACATACAATAAGTTAGCACAGGTCTGTTCAGTGGTGAAAGTTTTTGAAATCCAAGCAGTTTTTCATGAGTATGCATTCACCTTGAACTTACTCAAGAACCCTCGTGGAACTCAGCATGGCCCTCTGTTGGCAGCTCCATCTCCTCTAAGGGATGTGGGCAGGTGAGTTTTAGAATAAACCTGCACGAGCATGTCACGGATCTGACATGCCCTTCAGGAGAACCCACTTCTTCACTCACCCATAAGCTAAGTATTTTGGACCTGACCCTGACTCTAAGTTCCAACTCACAAAGGGTTCCTGGTTTTGGCTCCTATACTACCACAGCGGTGCCACTGTGCATGGGCTCAACATCTCTCGAGACCTGTGACTGCACTCTCACGTGACAATGTATGAGGCAGACTAAATCAGCCCATTTGTCCCCAGATTTGGGGCAATGGATAGTAGGATGTGGACTCTTTGACAATGATATCTTCTTCTCAAACATGAATTATCTTCCGTATATGATGTTCCAGTTGGGAGCATTGGGATCATTCCAGTAAAAAAGAGGAAGCAGAAGACAGGTGTTTGACCTAATGTTTCAGGTACCACTTCAGATGCTTGTACCACTGATCCCAGCACCTGGATTTCACGGTTCTCAGATGCAGCTTCCTGCCAGTGTAGGTCCTGGGAAGCAGTGTGTTCATAACTCAAGTACTTGAGCTCCTGTCATCCATGGGAGACCCAACTTAATCCTGGCCCAGCACCCTGTTTTGCAGGTATTAGGACAGTGAACCAGGGGATGGGAGCTCTGAATATATGTCATTCTCTCTGATCATTACCTAAATAATAATAATTTTAAAAAGAAGTAAAAGGGGTTTTTTCCCCCTAATTTGTTGCCTTTATGTATTTGGAAGGCAGAGCCACAGAGGAGAAAACCACACACACACACACACACACACACACACACTCCCTATCCATTGATTCACTCTCCAAATGCCCACAAGTGCTGGCTAAAGTCAGGAGCAGGAATTCCATCTTGGTCTTCCATGTGGAGGCAGGGATCTCAGTATTTGAACTATTATCTGCTGCCTCCCAGTGTGTGCACTGGCAGGAAATCTTTACTGGAGGTGAAGGTGGGGCTCAAGCCTAGGCACTCTGAATGGGGTGTAGGCATTTTAAGCTGCATGGTAGGCTCATCCCTGAAGGTAATTGTTTTTAAAAAGACTTATTTACTTTTATTTGAAAGGCAGAGTATGGCGAGAAGACGAGACAGATATTCTGTTCCCTGGTTCATTCCCCAAACGCCCACAGCAGCCAAAGGTGAATTGAACTGATTGTGGCTTGGAGCCAGGAGCTTCTTCTGGTCTCCCCTGTGGGTGCAGAGTCCCAAGGTCTTGGACCACCCTCTGTTGCCTTCCCAGGCCTTAAGTAGAGAGCTGGATAGGAAGTAAAGCAGCCTGGACATGAACCAGTACTCAAATGGGCTGCTGGCGCTGCAGGGAATGGCTTAGCTTACCACTCCACAGGGCCAACCTCTAGAAGGCATTTTAAAAAGACACTTTTCATTGTTTGCCCTTCTCCATGGAGCTAACCAGAAGGCAGAGACTCAGAAGGCGCACAGATGCCTTTAAGCTGTGGCATTATGCTCTGTAACTGAGCATGCCAAACGGAGCAGGGATTTACGCTTGGGAAATGATAAGATGTGTATCTGCAGAGAGCTTAGGGCAGCACTTGGGCTGTGATGTGAAAATCTATGTCAGTCTTTCATGCTTCTTCCAGTGTAGCTTAACCCCTTCAGGAGCCAGAGCAGCAGGAGGCAAGAGAGAACCCGAGGGGCCATGCCCAGCTAAGTGCTTTATGCCAATGTGAGTTCATGTTATGGGGGGGGGGGTGGTCTCAAGAGTCAAGGGACAAGAAAACTTACCTAATTATTATCTAGTTCCTATTTGATAGTGTTAGGTTTCAGTCCTGGGTCCACACAGCCATTTTGTTAAAGAGGCCTCAAAGTAATTTGTTGTGTTTTCCCTCTTATCCCAAGGAAATGTTTGGACTCCACTCTCAGTGTAGGGGACTGAGGAAAAAATGTATACAGTTGTGCCCACTTCATAGTGCCTTTTCTCATCCTGCCAGGAAGTGATGCTGGTGCTAAGGGTCACCAAAAAGCACCTGACAATGGGTTCACACCTGCACAGATGCTGAGAGGCAGCAGCTGGACCTGGATCGTGAATGAAGCTTTACAAAGCAGGGAAGGCGCACCACTATTCACTACAATTAGTACTTTGTGAAATCTTTATGATTTCTATAAACAAAGTATAGGTCTGGAAAGTACACCTACAACCTTGAATCTGTGAAGATTTAAATTTTACATATTTGAGAAACAGAGGCAAAGAGAGTGGCTGATCCAGCACACCTGCTAGTTGGTCCCATCCCTAAATGCAGGACACTGGTAAACTTGGGCTGGGGTCAGAGCCAGGAGCCAAAATCCCAATCCAGGTCTCCAAAGGGCAGCAGGAACCAATCATCTGAGCCATGAGCAGGAATCTGGAATGTGGAGTTCAAAGCTTGGAATCTTTGATGCAGAATGTGGGTGAAGTGATTGCCAAGTCAAGGGCCCACTCCTGGACATTTTGAACACTGTTTTGTGATTGTTGCATTTTGCAACTAGAAATCAAAACAACAACAAAAAAGCTCATATTAGGCTATCCTCAAGGGCAGTAAAAAAAAATCCCAGCTCCTTTTTCAGTCATTCTGGACTGCAAATATATGAGCACAGGTCTGTGAATTAGATAAGAACGTGTGAACACTAATTTTTTTAGTTTTGGTGTTTGCTGATAGATACGAGAAGGTTATTTTTCAGTATTACTTAAGTGTGTAGGGTGTTGAGAGGACAGGGTCGGAGCGAGACAGAGCAAATGTGGCACAACTTAATGTTACGGCAATCTTGAGGTGTGAGTGTGGGGGAATGCCAGAATTCTTTGCACTGTTTCAGCAACTTTTCTGTTTATCTGAAGTCATTCCAAAATAAAAATTTTAAACACCTAAGTAAAAATTGAAGTATATATGTGCATATGTGTACCTTTTAATACATATAAAATCAATGAGGGCCTTATACTTGCAAATAAAAGAAATTAATATATAAGCTGGTCAACCAGCACACAGAATGGAGAAACCAGCATAATTGCCTCTTTTATCATATAAATTCCATTCTAAAAAGATCCATATAGTGACTGGCATTGTGGCATAGTGGGTTAAGCTGCTGTTCAGGATGCCTGCCTCTGCCATCGGAGTGTCTGGGTTTGAGCCCACTGCCACTTCTGACCCAACTTCTCATTAATGCACATGGTAGGAGGCAGCAGATCTTTGGCTCAAGAACTTAGGTTCTTGTGACCAACACAAGAAACCCGGAGGGAATTCCTGGTTGCTAGCTGGAGTGTGGCCTACTCCTCACTGTTGTGGACATTGGAGAGTGAATCAGTAGATAGTAGAGCTCTTCCTATTCCTTTGTTTCCAAATAAGTAAATAAACTTAACTAAGATTCGCTTATCCTCTCACACCTTATCTGCAAGTTTCTGTTAAGCACCAGCACATTCCAGAAGCTCAGAGGTTTCTTATCCTGCAGCCACATCCCATCTGACATGAAATCTCATTCCATTCCTGCCAATCACAGCCCAATCATGCAAGCCGGTTGCAAATTAAATCACTCACAAAGGAATGACTCTCTAGCATGTATCATGCGATCTTCCTGTCAAAGGATACAGGAAGCCGATACGTGCTTCCTTCCCCTGGTGCGCAGGTGGAAGGGAAAAGGCCGCTGAAGCACCTGCTGCAGGAAATGCATGCTGAAGAGCAGGGCAGCATGCAGGACACAAACAGCCTGTTTCTTCGCACCAGATTCCCCCAGCCTGGTGAGAAGATGATGTGATTAGACACTGCAAGCCACAGACAGTGCTTCCCTCAGAAAGAATGGGGTTTGATATTGAAGGGTTTTACACAGGCATGGCATGTGCACTGAAGAGAAAGACTACAGGCTTTTCCTGGGCAGACAAACTCTTCCCCAGTGGCTCCTGCTCTGAGTGCTCCAGGCTAGGCAGAAAGGCAGGAAGGGTGGATGGGGAGGCAGGGATTATCGCAACAGGATTAAAGCGGAAGAGGACGAGGCTCTTCTGCAGCCTAGCAGTGAGCCAGCACATCACAGCTCTGTTTCCACCTTTCTCCTCTCGCTTCTCTAGCCACATAGCACATCATAGCTTTGAGTCATAGGGACCTTGGAGAAGGGTCATCCAGGTCAGTGTTTGGCAATCTTACTCTGTGAATGGCCAGATGAATTTTTAAAAATAGTTCAAACAAATATCATAGGTAACAAATAAACAATAAGAATGATCAGGGCTATATTGTCATACGATGTTATTTCTAGGGGTGAAGGGCTTGACTCGGGAACTAAGAGAACACTTGGGATGCTGCAAGCGCAGTATCTGGACTTGGGACCCAGATCCACTTCTGATTCCAGCTTCCTGGTAATGTACATCTTAGGGACAGCAGGTGAAAGCTCAAGTACTCGGGTCTCTGCCACTCATGTGGGAAACCCAAAGTTCCCGGCTCCTGGTTTTGGCCTCATCCTAGCCAGGTTGTTGTGGGTATTTGAAGAGTAAACCTGCAGATGGACAATCTGCTTTCTGTCTTTTTCTGTCTCTGCCTCTTAAATGGAATACAAAGTAAAGGATGTTTTACATTTCCAGAAACATATAAGCCATAGTTAGTCAGGCATTTTACATCCCTTGCATCTTACCAATGAGGACACTGATGTTCAGAACACAGAGATGATTTTCTCTGATCCACCCTCTCTCTTTCTCTCAAATTTATTTATTTATTTGAAAGTCAGACTTATACAGAGAGAGGAAGAGACATAGAGAGATCTTCTAACAGCTGGTTCACTCCCCAGATGGTAGGAATGACCAGTGCACTGCCAGTCTGAAGTCAGGAGTATGGAGATCTTACAGATCTCCCCCAAGGTTGCAGGAACTCAAGGACATGATCAATTTTCTATTGCTTTCCCAAGCACATTCACAGGGGGCTGGATCACAAGTGTAGTAGCTGGGTCTCAAACAGGTGCTCAATGGGATGCTGGGGCCCAATCTCAAGCATGTTTCTTCACTATGAGTGTCCCTTGCTTTGTTCATAACTCATCATATCCTGCTCCCCAATCTGAAGCACCTGCTGATTCTGAGATACTCTTTTTTAAAAAAAAAATTCAATTTTCATTATTATTTAAGGTAGAGAGACAGAGAAAGAGGCAGAGGCAGAAAATCAGAGATCTCCCACTTGCCATTTCATTTACCAAATGTCGGTGATAGCCAAGGCTGGGGCAGTCCAAAATCAGGAGCTTGGAAGACCAACAAAGTCTCCCACATGAGTGAGACAGCACCTGCTGTTTCCCAGTAATTACCTAGGAGAAGTGGGGTCAGCAGTGGAGGTGAGACTTGAACCTAGGCCCTCTGATATGAGACACCAGGATACCAGGGGGCATCTAACCCATCGTGCCAAATGCTATCCTAATGCTGACTTATTGTTATTCTTCTAAAATTTTATTTATTTTCATTTTATTTGAAAGACAGAGTAGAAGAGACACGGACAGAAATCTTCCATCTGTTGATTCACTCCCCAAGTGCCCACAACAGCCTGGGCTGGAATAGGCCAAAGACAGGACTGTCTAATGCAGTCAGGCCTCCACAAGTGGGACCTAAGTTCTTGAGGCTTAATCTGCTGCCTCCAGTGTGGGCATTTTCAGGAAAAAGAATCAGGAGTACCTGGGTCTCCAACCCAGCTGTTCCAGGAAGTGACTTTCACTGCTTTGCCAAATGCACATTCCTATTCCTAGGCAAAAAAATTGTACCGACTAGGGAATTAGTAGGACAGTTTTTTTTTTTTAATGTGGAAAATGAAATTAAAAGACATGCTTAATTCAGTGCAGCAGATTATAAAATTGGTCCTTAAGAAGGGTCTTCCAGAAGATCATCAAAAAGGGCATTGTGAAACTGTTATGTAGCAACTTCTGAATTTTTGCATTTTTAGTAACCTTCCCAAAAATTAATTTGAATTTTAACTGACATAAATTTGTGCAATTGAAGGGAAACAAGAAATATCCTAATATATTTATTGGTTACTTAACATTCAATCAGAGTAAAAATATCTACATGATCAAACATTCCCCTTTTCATTGAGGGGAACACCCTTTCACGCAGTTGTTTCTTCGGGGCTGGTAGTGGAGAACACTGCCCCTCCCCCAGCACACCTCGCTCCCAGGCCACTATCATGTAGCACCTGTGACTCCACCTTTCCCTTCCCCTTTTCTTTCCTCTCCAACCACTGGTAATCACTCTGAATTGCCTAAAAATAACTCCATGTGCATTAATTTTAAAAATTGCACTAAATAATCATTTCAGTCCATCATTCCATGTACTTTTTTCTGAACATCTGTTTACTTAAGAGGCAGAAAGACAGATACACAAAGATGTCATTACTGGGTGTAGATGTATAGAAACAAACGCTTCCTTCACATCCTCTCAGCCCTGGGTTCCTGTTCCCTCAGATCCCAGTTACCCAAGATCCTCCCTCTTAAACCCTGCATCACCCCAGGCAGAGATTCCTGGAAGACTCGCTTTACAGCACAAGGGATGGCAAGGATGCTTGTCCCACTTAGTATTCCTTCAAGCAAAGCAGTGTCAAAAACTAGATGTGTTTCTTCTTCCAGGAGCAAATGAAATCCCAGAATGAGTGTCAAAAAAACAGCATGGGAGGTACAGCTCCTGAATTCTTATGATCACAATCAGATGGATCTCCTTCTGAGGCATGGTGGATACTTCCCTGAATATTCATGTTTATACCATTTGCCCATTAGAATCGATTCACCCAGGGTGGATGTATGGCACGAGGGGTTGGCTGCTGCTGGGAATGCTCGGATCTCATGTCAATGAGCCTGAGTGTTCCTCTGACTTGCTTCCAATTCTAGCTTCTTGCTAATGTGCACCTCGAGAGGCAACAAGCAATTGCTCAAGTAACTGGCTCCATGCTACCCACATCGGACACGTATCTAATTTGGCTCCAGGTTCCCAGCTTCTGCTTGACCTGGTTGTTGTGGGCATTTAAGTAGTGAGTCTGCTGATGGAAGATCTTTGTCTCATTCTCTGTCTGCCTTCTAAATAAAATGAAAATATGTCAATAAATAATTTGTAAAAAAAAAAATAATAAAAGAATTCATAAGCTTTAAAAAAAAAAGTGGTTTACCCATTTCTGGTCTGGTCAACTGAGTCTTTGTAAGCCTAGGTGCTGCTAATCCTTATCCCTCAGCACCAAATCCATCCTGTAAGTTCCACTAGAGATCATTCACTGTAACGATGATAAGGCAAGCAAACTGTCTCTCCACACAGAGGGACAGTGGCAGGCCTCGTGCTCACACTGAGACCTGACCCAGATTCCTCTCTTCATGTGGCGGCAGCAAGGACAACCAGCAGGGCTTCCTTTAGTGGACAGTGATAAGGAAGGGTGACCATTAATTTCTTTGACCATTGGTTTCTGGTTCCAGCTGCTATTTATAAAGGCTACAACTCCCTGAAATTGACTCTCAGACAGCCAGAGAGAGAGAGAGAGAGAAAAATGAAAAAAAAAAAAAGCCGTCTGTCTGTAGCTAGTGGTCCCCAATGTGACCCGGGGCTTAAGCCAATTTTCTGACAAACCCGTGAGAAAAATGCTACCTTCACATTGATGGTATTTTATCTGTCCTCCCTGGTTTGTGGGCCACCAGGCAGCCTCTGAATACACTGTCTAGACAGTCAGTGAGGTGCAACCGGATGCACACAGCCCTGCTTGATGTTGGTCAGCTGCCCTCAGACAATCCTTCTGTGCTTTGTGGGATGGACCTATATTGTACTGGCTCAGAAGCAGGTGTTACGACACAGCAAGTTAAGTTGCGTTAAAGATGTCCACATCCCAAGTCAGACTGTCTTGGATCAAGTCCTGTTTCTAGCCTCTGATCCACTTCCTGTTAAGGTGCCTTGGAAACAGCAGGTGCTGGTTCAAGTATGTGGGTCCCTGCCATCACTGCCATCAATGTGGGAGACCTGGATGGAGTTTTTCACTCCTGCTTGATCCAGCCCCAGATACTGAAGGCATGTGGGAAAATGAACCAAAGGATAGGTTCCTCTTTATTTATATCTGTATCATTCTGTCTCTCAAATACACAAAAAGGAATAAACAAACATTTGAACAATAGGTTAAATCCAAACTTGCATTTCTTTTCAGTAAATTTCAACAGTCATTAAAACCCATGTGTGGGGGGTGAGTACTCTTTCACAATCTCATTTCCAAGTCATAATGAAAGCAAGTCTCAGATCAAATGCTGTGACAGATTTTTGTTAAACAAACAGATGTTAAAAAAACAAGTATTAAGAAACTCTTAAATACATTCTAGAAGCTAGTTAAATCCTCTTTCCATCTTTCATTAATTTACTGAGAGGAAGAGAGGGAGAGAGTAGGGCAGAGAGGGAAAGTAAGAGAGAGGGAGAAGGAGGAGGGGGAGAAGGAAGTGGGAGGAAGAAGAGAAGGGAGAGGGGAGAGAGATGGAGGAAGAGCTAGTAGGCACTCCTTCAGTTGGTTTACTTCTCAAATGCCTGCACTGGCTAGGGCTGGGCTAAATCAGGCTAAATCCAGGAACTGTTACTAAATGCAGGTGTCCTACATGGGTGGTGGGGCTCAATCCCCTGAACCACTGCCTGCTGCCTCCTGGGATCTACGTTAAGCAGGATCATGGAGGTGGGGACTGTAACCAGGCACTACAATGTGAGACCAATGCTTCCCATCCCATGGCTTACTTTTCAGTAACAAATGCCTGACCTCATTCTCTTATCTTTGAGTGTCTGGATTACCAACTCACATAAATGCGCCATGAGAAGCAAATACAGCAAATCGGGAGGGCAGGGCCAGATTCTGTTCCCCTTGGTAATTCTGTTCCCCTTGGTAATCCCCTTGGCTGTTCCCCTTCCTGATTTCTAGACAAATAAAAATAAATAAACATTTTAAAAAATACAAAAATATATACCTAGTATTAATATGTTTTATATATAGATAGATAGATAGATCCATATATAAATATAGATAGATGCTGTATAGATCAGACACACACACACACACAAAAACACATATATATCTGTACATGCATATAAGCAGTCATGGCTCCTCATTCCCCCAAATGTCCTATGGATAAGTGTTCCTTTATTGCTCTGAGAATGTCAGAGAATCCTAGCCTCGTGATCCCAGTAGTTAATGCCAAGGGTCTTAATGTGTGGCACAGCAGGGCCCATGGGAGCCTGCTTCAGCACCGCGGCCAGCGTTTGTTTAAGTTCACACTGGTCAGAGTCCATGACAGATTGGCTGGTAAATATTTTGATTATCACTCAGGCTTTGTGCCTGAATGGATGCTCAAATCCATTCAAATAACAGTTTTATCCAATCTACAAAGTATTTCAATTTCACCAGAGAAAGTTCATTCTAGCAGTCACCATGCTGAATAAGATTCCAATTCCACTAACAAAACAAACAAAAACAAAACTAAACACAAAGTAAAATAACACCAATGCTATGCTAATGAATAAAACTCATGATTTTGGTTGATATTATTAACAGAAACACTGTCCTAATGGCCTCATGTACCCACTTGAGCTGGGGTTTCCCTTAAATAGCCCACATATTATCCCTCTCTTAGCAGAAAAATTGAAAATGAACAGCAAGGCACTCATTATGGGCACTGTAACAGGGGTTTCAGGAACTGGGAAGGGTCTGAGATCTACTCTGTAAGTTAATGACTTAGACTATCATGTTTGCATGGATGCTGGGAAAAGACGGGAGAATTCCAGGTCAGAGGAAAGGATCCTATTACTGTTTTGTGTCCATCCTACCCGCCTCCCCCATTCCACAGTGTTGCCCAAAGCAGTCCAGGTGGATACAGCAAACAAGCGAATTTGTGTCACAACTGAGGAATCCCATAATTACTCAATTTGCCCTTTTTATACTAAGTAGCAAGAAAATCTGCCCCATCTTTATTACACAGGGAGATACTATTCTTTACAACAAAAAACACATGCTCCCCCCTCTGTCTTTGTTGTTGTTGTTAAATTTTTATTTTGAATTTTTGAGTTTTATGGTACAATTTCACAGAGGCTGAGATTTCCCCCTTCCCCACCAAACTCCATCCTCTGTCTTCTAACACTGTTTGCTATAGAAATGTTTTTGAGGAGCATGTAAAGGAAAGTGTCTTTGATAATGAGAAAAAAGGAACAACCAATCTGGGGAAAACTCTGGCACTAAAGGGAAGGATCAAGATCTAAGTGGAAGCTTATTTAATTCCTTCCTTACGTAGACAAAACACTGATTTTTTTTCACAGATAGGATATAAAATGATTATTAGGGTATGGAAGAATTTATTTGTATAATATTAATTATAATTACAGATGTTTTTCCCTTATTATATTCCTTTAATAAACACTTTCATGGATAAGGAAACCAATCCAAGGAATTCACCTGCTTTCTAGCTTCCTAGACTGGGGAGTGGGTGGTATTTAAGAAGTGTAGAGAACTTGAATCTTGGTCTTGGTGCTACCCAACGTCAGATTTCCAAATGCTTTTTGCCAGAGGCTTTATGTTTTCACATCTTAGGAACCCACTGGAATACTAATTAAAAGCTATGAATACTGCCTCAAGAAACAAAAGTATCACACTTGCATAAGCATTCAAAATAACACAATGTTACAGCAGGTCCACAAATTCTCTGAAGCCCAATGATGAATTAGAGGTGCCTTAAATAGTCCATGCGGTCTCAAGTTAAAATCAGTCTGTAGATCAAATGCTCCTATAACACACAATGTATTTGCCAGTGTCATCAAAAAAAACCCAGATGCTAACCCAAAGTAGGTTACTTAGTCAGATATATAACTGAAAGCTGTCAAGGCATGATCCCAAAGTGTAATATTTTTAAAAATGTGAGCCTGGAAATAAGCGTTTACCCTAGCAGTCTATCCCATATCAGATAGTCTCAGCTCAACTCTGGACTATAGTTCCTAACTCAGTCCAGCTCCCTCCAGTGCGAATTCTGGAAGACCATGGCGATGCCTCAAGTAACTGGGTTCCTGATGCCCATGTGGGAAACCTAGTTTGCAATTTGATCTCCTGGCTCTGCCCCAAGTCCAGACCTGCCCATGGTTGGCATCTGGAAAACAAACTAGTGAGTAGCAACTTTTTCTATTTGTCTATCTCAATCAAATCAATTTATAAATACAAATAATCATCTTAAAAAATACGGATCAGAAATTGCTAAAATCCGTTATTTTAATGTTACAAACACCACAGAGACAAAACTGAACAATATTTCTAGTCATTTTACTACTTAAAATGTCTGATGAACATAAACTATTTGCAAATTCTTACAGAGTAAAGTGCAATTTTTCAACACAGCATAGTCAAGTGAGACAACCAGCCTTTCATTTTTCTCCATCTTTTCCTGGTTTGGAGTGTACCAGTCTCTGATTTTCATACATTCTTCTGAACCGCAGTGTGTGTGGAGTGCTAGAACTCTTTTCTTCTGACTGTATTTTGACATCTGTTATCCTGTCTACCTCAGCCTAGATTCACTCACCTTTCCAAGCCTCTACTAACTGCTATCCAAAGTTCAGATCTACTGCTGTGTTTTAATCTCCCAAATATAACAAAGAACACATAGTATTTGTCTTTTTGTGTCTGGCTTATATCATTTACCATAATGGTTCTCTAGTTTTTATCCATTCCACTGAAATGGCAGAACTTAAATGCAAAATTTTTTTTGAAAATTGAGTACATGAAGAATCTTTAAAAGGTACATAAAAATGAATATTATGAAAGCAGTTTGCATGAATTCCACATTTTTTTGCATCCAAATTCACTTACAATTTAGCCTCAGGACTCCATGGACTTTTTAATGTATGCTCACTCTTTCTCATCTTTGGTATTCATGAGGATCCCATGAGGATGCTAAACCCTCTGGGTGCTCAAGTCCCTTGGCACAGTATGTGACCCAAAACTATGGACGTCCTTGATACACTTGACTTCCTTTCTCCTAGATTACTTGTATCTGCCACAATGCAAACTATATGACTTGAAGGATAATGGTGAGAGAAAAGTCTGTAGATGCAATTTTCTTCTGAATAATTTCCATCCGTGCTTGGTTGAATTCAAATGGGTTATGTTTTCATAAAGCAAAGTGAGAGGCCTTTACTAAGCTATATCTTAAAGTAGAAGCTTCCACATTGTAATTTATTGGTGTGGATTGCTCTAGAGTGAGCACACTAAATGAATGCCCTGGAATTACATTCTGAATGCAGACAGCCCTTCATCACATGAACAGAGGTCTCTAAGAAGGCTGAGCGACCAGAAAGGCTGGTTGTTTATTGCCTTGGAGGGAGCCGAATACTTAGTCACCGAAGCAGTTGGGCTTCCTCCGACTATGGAGACTTCCCAGCATCACCTGGAGCCAGGTTCCTGTGTCTCTCAAGGGTATTCGCCAGGCTGGGGCTTGAAGCAGCTGCTCGGCTTCCTTCTGTCATCCTCCTGTACTCTAGTTCTTACTGAAGAAATCCAGTCTTGGACTAAACCTTCTAAATGACTTTAGTGGTTTGATCTAGTTTCTAGTCAAGTAGGAGGTGGGGCATTATTAAAGAGCTCTTCAATTTGGCTAATTCACAATAAACATTCAGTATTTCATTGTTAACCAGCCTCTTTTGCAGCAATCTCATAACTCCAGTAAGAAACTTACACTAGGCAATGGCCAGTCTATCCACGAGGTCTCTGCATGAACTGAGGGGAAACACTTGAAGTGGTGCTCTCCACGCACACGTGTTGCCTCTTTCCACACACACACAGCTCCATGGTCAGCTGTCCTTGGGTACAGTTTCAACTGTGTGGTCAGCCTCAAACATCTCTGTGAGCAATCACAGCCTTATAATTGCTACTCAAAGTGATGGCTGTTCTATTAAGTGCCATACATGTTAAAAACAACTTTTCCTATTGTCATCTGTAGGAAGGAGGCTTATGGGTAGCTAGTGAATAGAGTCACTACATTTAAAAAGCATCCATGGACACCAAGTTTGACAAATCTCAAAACTATGGGGCTGACACTGTGGCATATAAGGTAAAGCTGTTACCTACAATGTGGGCAACCCTTATGGGCAATGGTTCATACTTTGTTCTGTTTCACTTCTGATTCAGCTCCCTGCTAATGACATGGGAAAAGCAGCAGAGGATGGACCAAGTGTCTGGGCCCCTGTCACCCATGTGACAGATGCAGAATGAAGTTCCTGGCTTTGGTTTGGACCAGCTATGGCTATTGCAGCTAACTGGAAATGAGCCAGTTGATGGAAAATCTTTCTATCTCGTCTGCTTGTCTGTCCCTTAATTTATTTCAAAATAAATCTTTTTAAAAAAATCTCAAAATTAAATAAAAAATAAATGTGCTTGTTTTTATGATGATCTTATAAATTGGAAATGATGTCCCCCCCAAACTTGAGTACTAAGATGAAAGAAAGCAACAATCACAAGTCAAAGTGCTGCAGGGGATTTGTCTAAGAACACGTGGTGAGGTCAGGTTCAGGTGGGAGTAGAGATTTCTTCCTTACTGACAACCAGAAGGAGCAGACTCTCACTCCCCACACTGAGAGGCTGCGCATTTTTGAGTTGACAGTGCTGTTTCTGGGAAGCCAACAGCTTAATTTCAAGAACAGGAAACATGATGGCTCCTTAATCAAATTAAATAGCAAAATGAAAGCAATAATTATTCAAATGTACTTGGCAAATTAGCAAGACAAATTAATTGAAGCACTATTTTTTGATCATAAGGATATAATTAGAAAAGTCTTTGGTGGATGAAAATATCTTTGAGGCATGAATTAAATCAGTTGGACAACCTGATGATGAAGAACTTATGCTGAACATGTGAATCCAAACTTACTGTTAAGGAATATGAGAGAAGAATAAAAACCAATCAGCATAAAACTCCCAACAGCATCCATTTAGTCGGGCTTATTATGGACTAGGTGCTGTTTATTATTCTTATCCCTTGTACCAAGTTGTTCTCTCATGAAGTACTAACATGACTATCTTCTACACTTAATAGGATGCAAGGGTGAGGAACGTCTGGCTGGCAGGCAGTATAAGATCCACGAAATCTTTTGGACTGGCAGTGCCAGTGCAACTACAGGAGGGATATAAAAGTCAGTAAAAATACAGCAGGCAAATTTTTAAGTTGCTAACTGTGTACGATCTATGATGTGCAGTCTAAATACGCAGCTGACAGAAAAGGTTACAGCTCTTTGTCCACAACCACAGGCTACAGTGACAAAAAGACAGAGAGCACTTCAGAATCCCAACAAGAGATAGGCTGGCTGAAGCACCCAATTTTTTCTCTTCATTTCAGTTTCCACTTGCAAATTTCACTGTTTTTTCAATGAAACCCAGTTCTGGAAAACTCCAATCCCAACTAGAAGGAGCCAGTTGGCACGCTGCTGTTCCTTGGCTGCTGTTACCTTTGCAAGAGCGAACATGTGGTGAGCTGGCCTGGTATGCACGAGGAAGGAGACGTTGACTCCAGTGCTGCAGGGAGAGCTCACCCTCTCCTGACAGACACAGGAGTGCTCAGTGCCATAAGTGCCGAGTGTGCTGTGACCACAGGGAGAACTAACCTTGAGATGAAGCCAGTCTACAGATGGCAGGGGACTGTTGCCAATCTACAGATGGCCTTCCTGAACCTGGGCCTGGATAACTTTCTTGCACCCTGAATCAGCCAACTCCACAGCTCATCTTAGCTCTGATGAGCTCTCTTGCTCTGTGAAAAGACGCTAAGTGTCGTCTTTGCTTATTTCAGTCACTTTAAGTCAAAATTTTATAACCTAAACCTAAGGCAGGACTCATGGAAATTTATTAAATTCTATCAAGGCATATAAAAATTAACCTTCTATACTACTTAAGCCTTTTTTTTTTTCCCAATATCTGGCAACTGACCATTTGCAGGTTGGAATGTTAAAAATTCAAATGGAGAGAACTGAGACTTCTGTTGTGGAACCTAAACATACATATTCTCAATGAGACTAATCTAATCTAATTGTAATTGATTTGAGCGATGACTCCCATTCATCAGTTCACTTCTCAAGATGCCCAGTGGCTGGGACAGTAAGGTAAAACTCAACCCAGGTCTCTCATAAGGGTGGCAGAAATCCAATTACTTGAGCGATCACAACTAAAAACTGTGATGAAATTAGATACAGCACACAATGATAACTGGAATTGGGCCGCTCCAGGCAGAATCTACCTCTCCTAAATGCTCACCAGCTGTGCTCCCGGCCATAGCAACCAATACGCGAGCATATACGAAATGAAATAATTTCTGGCCTACCAGGAGTAGTTCTTGGCTGAGATCAAGGATGGCCAATCGGCAACCTCATTGCCTGGTTTTGCAAACAAAACCTAACTCAGCCACTTGTATACCTACTTTCATGCTATAGCTGAAGAATAGAGTTGCAATAGAATCATGTGACTCTGAACACCAGAGGCATTCATTATTTGTTTTTTCTTTTAATAGAAATGCTGGTGACCTCTGGCTCAGACTCATCAGCCAGGCTGGAATGACGTCAGCAAGTCAATGTAATGCCCACTGTTGCAGCTGACATCTTCCTTTTGTAGCCTACATTGCTTGTATCTGATCTCCCAGATATCTGGAAATTCCTTGCTGATTTAAGTTCCCTGAGGGCAAAGAAGTATCCTTTTACAATCACTGCTGATGTCATGTGCACATTCCCTAGCCAAGGGCTGGGCACAGTCCCATTACACCATAAAGGAAGCACATGAACACACAGCTTACTTATAGCCTTCTACACAGGAACAAAGCCATGTCTCTTACAGTATGCCAAGAGTAACAACATTTCCAAAACAGTATCGCATGAAAATGAACTGCACCCCACTATAAGGACAGTTCAATAATTCTCCAAGGCTTGGGGAGCAGATCTGTCCCTAGGTTGTCTCCTGGGAGAGCAGCAGGAATGAGCTCAATTCTCCAAAGAGGAGGAAGCAGGCCTCGGCTATCGCAAGCAGCCTGTGTGCCCTGAAGATGGACCCCAGCGCCGTCCTTACAGACTGCTCAATCACGAACTCACGCTGTGTGACTCATTAATCCCCGTCCCGGGTACCCTCCCATCTTGGCTCCATAGTTTGTAACTTCACTAATTCACTTAAGCCTAGCCTTCACCAGTTTTCAGGGAAATCGTAATACTTTTTGTTTTTCCATGACAGAAAACATGGGAAGTTACGTGGGATGGTCTTAGTGCTATTTCTGAGTGACAGATTCTCTTTGTTTGTTTTTATCTTCATAGGGGAGATAAGGAGAGATCAGACAACAAGCCAGCTGTCATCCACTGGTTCATTCCTCAACCACAGCAGCTGGGACTGGGTCAGGGCTGAAGCACAGAGCTGGCTGCTTAATCCAGGTCTCCCGTGGGGTGGCAGGAATCCAAGTTCCTGATCCATTGTGGTTGTCTCCCCAAGTGAGCAGGAAGCGGGGCTCCAAAGCTGAAGCCAGGATTCAAACCCAGACATTCGTAGGTGGGATTCCTGGCTTTCAACTGTTGGTTAAGCCGCGAGGCCAAACACACTACCCAGGTCTTCCTTCCAAAGGTGCCAGAGCTCACAAAACAACAATGGATCTGAGCGATGCTTTTGGGGGAATCTGGACCTCCTTTTATCTGTAGATGATGTGGCATCAATTTCCCCATAACTGAACATAAGAGCAGTTTAAAAGCAAAAGGGCGGAAATGAAAGAACTTTGGGACTGGCATTGTGATCCAATGAGTTTAGCCATGGCTTCTGTCTGGGTAACTCTGGTTTTCAAAATAAATGCATTTTAAAAAAAAATCATAACCACTTAGCTTTCATGAGGTTAATATAAACATAAGGAATTAGTACAAGTAGAATGGAAAGTTTTCTTTCAGCTTTAATTTGATCTTCAAATTGTTAACTGCAGTGCTGAAATAGCACAAAACATTGGTGACCAAAATTTCAGGAACAAGATCTGAGTTTCACTATAATCTGCTAATTAAAATAGCAACACACAATAACAGCAGATCACCAAGCACAGGACTTTAATCAAGTTGAGGCCTGTGTTAAACAGCTAGGAATGTCTCCAAAACTAGGGAAAGAAAAATACCAGGCAGTATTTTATAACATCGCACCTGAATCCAGCTGGCAGTCTCCCTTGTGCCAGCATTTCCCCCCTTCTCTACATTTAAGGCAATTACAAACTATTCCAGATGGAGGAGGAATAATCAAGCAAACTGAAATCTCTTACAGTTAAAAAAATATATATATACATATATATAAACTAATTAGTGCTTAGAACATAGTATTTTCTACTAAAAAAGCAATATTCTATTTTAGAAAATCAGGGTGGCTGGCAACCATTAAGTCAGATAAACAAAGTCTCACTTCCAAATTTCACTCACGAACATAGCATCTCTTCTATTTCCCCACAATATCTTAGAGAGGATTTATTTTTCCATACATATCCTGACATTAAAAAATAATTATTTGGAATAATATAAAGATACCATTAAATCAAATTCCTCAGGCATGTTCTTCGAGTGAAATATTTGGTGTGAAAAGTAGACATGGATGTTAGTAACTTGGTATGTGTTAACTGTCAGAAACCAATATAAAATCCATGAGATCATTTGGTTTGGCCCTGCCAAGGTAGCCACATATGGGACTTGAAATTCAATAAACCTATGGCAGGGACACTT
This sequence comes from Ochotona curzoniae, assembly GCF_017591425.1. Taxonomy (NCBI): domain Eukaryota; kingdom Metazoa; phylum Chordata; class Mammalia; order Lagomorpha; family Ochotonidae; genus Ochotona; species Ochotona curzoniae. The sequence continues at coordinate 49,179,349 of NW_024466502.1, read as the reverse complement.
GTTTAAAAGATTTATTTATTTTTATTGCAAAGTCAAATAGAGAGAGAAGGAGAGACAGATCTGTCCGCTGATTCACTCCCCAAGTGGCTGCAACAGCCGGAGTTGAGCCTGTCTGAAGTTGAATCAATCTCCCTTGTGGTGCAGGGTTCCAAGGCTTTGGGCTGTTCTCAACTGCTTTCCCAGGCCACAAGCAGGGAGCTGGATGGGAAGCGGGGCTGCCAGGATTAGAACCAGCGCCCTTATGGGATCCTGGTGTGTGCAAGGCAAGGACCTTAGCTACTAGGCCACCATGTCGGGTCCAGAAGGCTCACTTTTAAGTTTACATTTTTGAATGGTTTACAAATGATGTTGTAAATACACAAACAGTTGAAAAGTTTCCTTGTCCCTGAATGGTAGTGGAAAAGATATTTATCAGATTGTAATGATGGACTTCAGGACTAGCTACCCCCCAGGTAAGGCACACTGACATTTGAGAAACCAGAAAGGTTATGCTCACCTGCCCTTGCCCTCCCCTCTGCAGCAGGTTACAAAATCTAGGAGACTGATCTGATCTTCCCCTAAAGCAGTTCTAAGATCCTCATTTGAGAGATGCTCCCCTTTGCCTGGAGGAACATGTTTATCTCTCAAGACACAGGGACACCCACAGAACTGAACCAGGCTTTCCAAGTTTCCCCGGTTTATTACCACTAGGTCATTCTTTTGTACCCAATCATCCTTGTCCTCCCCACAACTATTCATCAAGTCTAACACAAAAATTATAGGGCATAGGGCTTGGGGGAGGGGAAGAAAGGTGTTTGGCTTGCCAGCTAGAATCGCCGCTTGGGACATCAGAATCCCATGTAGGAGTGCCTGGATTTGAATCCCAATTCTATTCCCTTCTCAGTTTCCTGCTGATATACACTGTGGAAGGGAGCAGGTGATAATACAACTGGTTGGGTCCCTATAACCATGTAAGAAACCTGGAGGAAGTTCCTTACTGCTAACTGTACAAGGCATTTGGGGGGAGTAAACAGACAGGAGATCTTCCTGTCTCTCAAGTTAGAGTAAGTATGCCTTCATTCATTTCATCATGTCTGCATTTCCTTATAAGATCTCCTATGCAAGGCCCAGCGCAATAGCCTAGTGGCTAAATCCTCACCTTGCATGTACTGGGGTCCCATATGGGCACTGGTTCCTGTCTCAGCTGCTCCACTTCCCATCCAGCTCCCTACTTGTGGCCTGGGAAATCAGTAGAGGATGGCTCAAAGCCTTGGAAGCCTGTACTTGCGTAGGAGACCCGGAACAAGCTCCCGGTTTAGGATTGTAGCTGCTTGGTGAATGAGCCAGCAGACTGAAGTTCTTTCTGTGCCTCCTTCACTCTGTAAGTCTGAATTTGCAATAAGAATAAATAAATCTGAAAAATAAACAAACAAAAACAAATGTTCCCCTAGGCAGTGGAAAAGTAAATGTGTTTATTTCTGTCTTGTTAATCTGCCTTTTGCTTTTAAGGCTTTAGACACAATTCTAGTGATGGATAAGAAAAAAAAATAGTTTGGCATAAATGTTTCAAGGGTTATTGCTATCTGATCTATTAATTCCAATTCCAGAAAAAAACACCTAAGAAAATGATCAAGCAGAAGAAACACTTGTATTCATTAAAGTTCTGATTACAATATGTCTTAAAAGAACAAAAACTAGAATAAACTAAATGCCCAACTAGAAAAAAAAGTGACGTATCACTCAGTATTGCAAATTAAAATGAATACAAAACATATACTACTCTCAAAAATGTTTAAACACTACAAAATAAATAGCATATACGATAGCTATTAGTAAAAAAAAAAAAAAGTACAGTACCTGGAATTTTCATGTGCGGGACATCGCTGTGCAGGACCCCAGCCACATGATCCTTTCTCAGTGTGTCCCTTGGCGGCTGGTCTGATGCCCTTTCTCCAGCCTTCCCTCGCTGCTCTGCTGTTCTTCACCCACCAGGTGCTTCTGTTTCCCCCTGCTCATCCAGGTATTTCCTTTTGTTTAAAACTCATTTCCACTCTAAACACTTCAGCACAGTGGTCCCTTAGGCTGAAGTGCAAATGTTTTGGATTCCTTTGCCCTTATTGCCAATTCCTTGCTTTATTTGCCCTGTCTTAGAGAGACTATGAATCCCACACAGCTGTTTTTAATACACGCAATGAATACTAAATATATAATTTTGAATGAATTAATCAGAACATAAGCTCTTGGGGACAGAGACATGTCTTATCTTTGCATCTTCCATGTTCATTACAGTTCTGTGCAAACAGATGACCAAAAATGACTTGCTCCATGAATGTGTATGTGAATGCATTTATTTGTCACACATGACTGCTGGCTACCATACCAGGATATATTCTTATTTCTTCTTGTTTCCAACTGGTGTTTCTTTAAAAAGCAGATCAAGTTCATTTTATAAAAGGAGTGTCATCTACAAAGAGGACTTACCCAAGTAAAATTGCCCAGAAATGTAGCCACAAGTTTGCCGGACTTCTTCACTGTCCCACCCCAAGGGGTACAGAGCACAGCCAGCACCAATCAACAAACCTGCAAAGAGATAAACGAGAGGGCTTTACCCACATACCTCTGCACCCCAAAATAAAGCTCTACTGTGGTGGGATTGAGATTTAGCAATACAAGACCGCAGTGTCCGTTTTGAGGGAAAGCACCAGCCACAATTCCCTTAAAAGCAATCCAAAGTCAATTTGATCCCAAGAACAATTTCAAGCTTGCTTAAAAGAGAAAAGAAGAAAAAAGTGATGGCTCGGTTTGGCTCCAACTTTGCCTTTTAAAACATAGAAAGCCTTGCAAATCCTGTTTAAGAAATAAAATCCAAAAGTTCTTTTAATCACTCTTTTACAAAGCCAACAAATTCCATCATGAATCCATGTAAACAAGTAATTTAAGACCATGCAAAAGATCCTAATAGGTTATTCTTCATCATTCATTATATGTTTTGGTTCCAGTTTAAGGATCAAAAGAGGCTGTTTCAGCATTGTTGAATTTTACCAGGGGCAGAAGGAACATAAAGATTTTTCATGAACCACTTGGGCACATTGGTTGAACTGGGAATGGTGCTGCCTGTTCTTGGGTTTGGTCGAGAAGTGCAGTGCATTCGTACTTCTCAGAAATGCTTTTGCAGACACAGAACATCATCTAAACACTCTTGATGTTCAAACAAAAAGATGCAATGATGAGCTGAAGAAGGCCATGGTTTTAACACAAATGAAGTCACTTTCACAGCACACTGGTCTGACAGGTTTCCACGGGTGAAGTCTCCAGCTTTTCCTCAGAGCCTAAAACAATCTTAGCAGCAGCTAAAGGAGACTGGAGCATTCACCATTTAAACCAGTAGGTTCAAATAAAAGTGAGATCTTGGCATCAATCAATGAGTATTGTCAACCCTGGCATCACCGATATACTCAGCCGATGGGACCAAAGCATACACAGTCGGACAGCTGAGAATGTGGGTTATCAGTGCATAGTGAGGGTATCCCCTCAATGAGAGAATCTACGGAAACAGTTAATGCAGGAGGGATGGCAGGACTCCAAATGCACTTGCAAAGGAGACTGAGAATTTCTGCTCTGAGTCCCTTTGTCCTACCAGTGGGGCTTTCATCTGGCAGGCAATTTTGAGTAGCTGTAATATGTACTCATGAATTTTTTTCACAGACATGATGAAGCTGCCTTCTATTCTCTCCACAGTCACAAAGCTGAGCCATAAGGACAGGCATCCCCCACACAGACCCCCATTTCCTATCCCGGTATGGTTCCCCCTGGTTCATCCCTTGGTCTGTGGGAAAACAGTCATCTACTGCAGAGGGGCCTCAGTCCCAGGCAATGCCAAGTAAAACTCACTGGAATTGCATTTAACTAACCCTAGTATGTCCCACAGGCAACTGTACACACACGAACTGTGGTAAAGCTGAAGACTAATCCAGAAAACAGAAATAACGAGGTTTTACAGACAAGACAGAGTCGGTCACAATGGCCGGTCACTTAGGGCATTTTCCCTCCCAACAGACTTAATAGTATGCGAAAACAACTCTGAACTACTTCTACCCATTATCAAATGCAGAGATAATTAACACGGATGCCAAATTTTGTGTAAATTGAATTCCATGAATGTTTAAAAAGCAATGTGATATCATTTCCATGATATTCAGTTCTAAAATTAAAAGGTAACACCTCTTCCTGAGATCTTCTCAGCAACTATTTTAAGATGAGAAACACCAAAAGGCATTTGAATGCAACAAAATGGAAAATAAGTTATATTTTCTCTTTTATGGGGAAAGAAATGATAAATTATTTATTAATATTATTTTCAGTATAGCTGAAAAGCTGATTTTGTATATACTTTGGTCTAGTATTATGCTGGCAACTTTGAGTTTATAAAAACCATTACATGAGGTGTTAGGGATTTGACCTGGCTCTCCAAACCACGCAGATGACTGAATCCCATAATCTTACACTGATGGTTAGTGCTGGATTAATGCTAACAACTGATACAGGAGAGGTCAGAAGATGAGGCCTCTGGGCAGGGACTGGATTGGATTAGGTTGCTAATGTGAGCCCAGGAAAGGAATTATGATGATCTTATAAGACGAGACGATACAGAAGGCAGAAGAGTGTTCCTCTGTGTCTCTCCACTGCCTGACTTCCCGTGCGCTGATTCCACTGAGCACACTCACCATCGCCAGCCTGCGTTAGGTGCCAGACCCAATCGTGACTCTCCAATCTGAAAGCCAAAATAAACTTTCTCTCCTAAGTAGATCCTCTTGGATATTTTAGTTAGAGGAATGCAAGGCTGACTAATGCATGAGGGCACTTCAGAAAGCTCATGGAAAAATTAAAAGAGAACTAAGTTTATCTTGGTGTTGGTACAAAAAAAAATAAAGCAAAAAAGCATAGCTTTTCATGTTATGTCTTTTTCATTAACTTTTCGAAGATCCCTCAAATGCATGAATTTCAAGATTATTTTGCACCAAAATAAACTTATCTTTCAATTCCACTTTCCTTGAACTTATTAAAGTGCCCCTGGAGATCTCAGATAGACTAACAGTTCTTGAAGTGGCAAAATACTTTGCAATCAATGTCTTTATTTAGAAAGCTTAGCTGCATTTGGAACACTATAAAATGTGCATTCAACCATATATTAGGAAAAATTTTATCACAGGAAATTTGTGTTAACTATATAAATTTAAAAAAAAACATGAACATATGCTCACATTAAGAAAAAGATGTTCAGGAGAGGGCAACAAGCTTATTCAAATTTTAATGGTAATATTTATGCAGTCTTTGTTGTGGCATCTGCTAATGCTTGCTAACAGAAAAGCTACAGTGCACTCCCTAGATTTGAGAAACATTTCGGGGACAGTTACTGCAAAGCTGAGCAAGCTAATTGGCTGTCAGACGATTAGCGTCTGTAGGCAAATACCAGTGATCCTCCCAAAACTTGGCCACTAAGACATGGTGATGGTGAAAAGAAGTTTCAGGCTGAAAAATGTATATTAGCCCATCTGACACTAAAAGCAGCCAAAGAATTCTTAAGCCCAGTGAAATCTGAACAAACTCCCCCCGCCCCCAATACTTTGTCATAGGAAGAGACATCAAAAAGTTCGTGAAGTTCTCCAAGTACAATAAACACAGTAAACATCAAAAGGCAGGATAGGGGAAACTCTAGACCAAGTCTAGCAACAGCATTTCCCATTCACTGGAGGAGGGAGAGTCAGCAAAGATCAAGGAATGTTCCACATTTGTCCTGTCCAATGTAGCAGGCAGGAACTACCAGAAGTTCAATAAATAACTCAGTTGTGATAGATACACTTCAAGTGCTCAATGACCACATGGCACATGTGACAATCACGCTGAAGAAGGCAATCAGAGACCATTTTCATAATTGCAGAAAGTTCAGCTGGGGATAGCAGCCTTTGATCTCAAGACACCTTGAAAGGATGCTGGATTTGTCAGCTTCTCTTACCCTAGGCGTTCCATTGCTTACTCATGATCACGATCCCCCTGCCTGTTCGGTGGAGGATCAGAGGTCAGGGAACTTGCTCTGTAAACTCTCCTGCTGGCAGGAATTCTGGGTCATATTCTGTCAGAGAGAAGCCCTCGTGTGCCACTTAGAAAGTAAAAGAGATAATTCATTGCTCCCTTTGGCAGCTGTTAGGGAGGGCAAGCCTTCCTCTAGACAATGGCTGTAAGATTCTGGGAGTGGCTTCCAGACATCCTCAACCTTCTCACCCACTAAGCACAAATCAAACGCTGTAGCATCTTTTGATCACTGCACTCCAAGACTGCCTGAACTGAAAGCAGTCTCCATGACCTTCACCTTCACAGACTTTCTTCCAATACATCTGTAAAACTTTAAATCCTTGGGGTTTATCCGTTCCTCCTTGAAATATGCACTCTTTCCTTGGCCAGAACCTGACATTTACGGTTAGTACAAGCCCCACTCACACAGGGCAGAGAGGTCAGTATGAATCTTTATCTACTGCCCACTTTTCTTGAACATCATTCCTTTCCTCTATTGCAAAGGATCCCTAATAACATTTATGCTAATTGCTGAACCTCTCAGGCAATTAAAGACTGTGATATTCACAAGTTGTAACCATCTCTGCCCTGTGGACTCTGGTTAGGGACTTTAATGGGCTGAGGAATCTGTCCTGGATTGCACATTCTGAAAGGGACCCTGCCCTTGTTAACTCCCTGCCCTCTAGGGTATGGACTGAAGTCTAATAGCACTTTATTGTTTATACCAAAGAACTAAAACATAAAATAGAGGCAACTAAATGAGAAAGTGACAGCTTCTTTTCATTGGAAAAAAAAAAATCGCGACCCTTCCATTTTTATCAGTGCTAAAGCCTAGTCTATACTAACATTTTTGATGGAAGCAGAGATTGTATCTGTGAATCACCAGTAGGGAACTCTGTCACTGAAACGCAGCAGAGAATACTCCGAAACTTAAACTGACTGTCCACGTATGTCAGTAATCCCACAGGCCTTAATAGCCCTGCTTGCCTAAGTTGCTCCAGGGAAGCAAGTGGTGCAATCAGAATAGCTTTTATCATATTTATATGGATTGTCCTTATTAGACTTATAAACTTTGTGATTATTACATGAGCTTAACTTTAACCAGATTCCTTTGTTACTGCCATAAAAGACATCATTTTTTTAAAAAAGGTTACATTATCACACTTGTTGGAAATCTGCAAATGGGAGCGGAAGTGAGCAGAAACAGAGAACAAGGTTACACACCTGCGGAAGGTGCTAAAGAAGTGAGAGGACAGAGCAGGTGTGACTGTTGGCAGCCTCAGGCTCATTTGCAGTTAAGAGGCCATCTATTTTTTGCAAGCATGAAGACTTTGCAACTTTTAAGGGGTCATGAGTAAATCACAGATTAGTGCAAATTAGTTCAATTTTGAGTTTTCACTCAGCACCTCAGTGAAATCAGCTATCCAGAGGAAAAGATCATGAAGCAGGGCACTTTGCTAGGTAGCTTTAGTCTTGTGGAGACATACTGCCTCCTAAAAAAAAAAGAAGAAGAAGAAGAAAAAGAAGAAGAAAGAAAGAAAAAGAAGAAGAATCCAAATTATGACCCAAGAACTCTTGAATTAAAAAAATATTAATTCTCATAATGCATTGACATTTAAGTCATTTTATCCTGGGCACCCTGGGGCCCGTTCAAGGAGAATTACAGTATTTTAAGAGCCAAGTTCTGTGAACGACCTCTAAAGACAAACCAATGTTAATGGAAAAAAGATGGCTTAGATAGAGTGGGCTCCAGGGAGCTGGGCGGAGAGGGATGCTGTATTAGGAAAGAAACGCACTCCTGAACCCTCCAGTGCACTGCAGTCTTCAGAAGCTGCCCTGGCTACACCCTGGTTCTTGACCCACGTAGGGGAAACTCACCTTTCACAAAATGCTAAAAAGACCTGCATGACACTGATTATTTCTTAGAACTGGAACGAGACGTCTGAAGTCTGCAAAGAGCCCACTGGTCGAGGTCTGAACCTGGGGATGGGAATTTTCCCTTCTGTAAAACTCCCTGTATTCTCCGGTTCAGCCCTTAGCATTTAGCCCGCTGAATATTAACATAACAATACAGCTCCAGCCAAGAAGGCAAAACAAACCTCCAGGCAGCCAATGCCAATTACTCCCCACAGGTGGTTAGAGTCCTCCTGTTAAGCCCATAAAGCCTTATTTTTTCCAGGCCACTCCTGAAAGTTTTTATGTGATCTCACTTTTTTTCCATGACTGTTAACACCATTCTTTTTCCACAGTTTATTACTTTTTTTTTTTTTGACTGCATGACTTTTTCTACCCATGCTCCTTCAGGGGTCACAGCAGCATCTCGTCAATTCTTCCTTTGTTTGGGGGACACTTTTATCCTTGCTCCCGTTCCTTTATCTTCCTCTTTGTGGCCAGTACCCAGGGAAATTGTTTTCTCGACTGTTCTCATGGAAGCCGTTCAATCTCCTAGCCTGTTATCTGGACCTCACTTTAGAAAAGGTTGGCCCGTTTCCACCCAAAGGCTCCACAGGCTAATTCATGGACTGGATAGTCATCCATTTTCATCCCCAGATAAGGGGCCCTTTACAAAACAGAACAATAAAATAAATCCAGTTCTGGGGAGGGATCAAGAACAAGGGCCAGGATTGTAATTCCTCAGACTCTAGAAGCTTCCTGGGAAGAAGTTCTTTCCCAAAGGAAGCTTTAGTAAACCAGACAAACTTTCCAAGCACATTGCAGCAACAGAGGCACAGAGTATGCAGGAGCTTGTCCAGGACACGGAGCTCAGATTAATCCTGGCCCTCCTGGATTCCGGTTCAGGTCTCCTCCCCACCACGCATGCTCTGAATGACTAGCCTCAAGTCCACACCAAGGTCACACACTCCCACCCACAAGCTGGATTTTATTAATAACACATTTTACTTAGTGGCACCTATATTTCTAAGTCCAGATTCTGGCAGTTTTTCTTTTTCTTTTATTTTTTGGATTTATTTATGTGAAAAAAAAAAGTTACAGAAAGCGAGAGGTAAAAGGAAGGGGAAAGAGAGAGAAAAGAGAGGGTAAGAGAAAAGGAGAGGGAGAAACTGAGGGAAGGAAAGAGACAACTCTTCCACCCACTGGCTCAATTCCCATGTGACTGCAACAGCCAGGAAGAGCTGGACCTGACCGAAACCCGCAGCCGAGAATCACACGCAGGTCTCCCACACAGGCAGCAAGGGCCAAGCATTTGGGGCATTTTTTGCTTTCAGAGACGCATTAACAAGGAGCTGGATCAGAAACAGCACAGCTGCGACTCAAACCACCTAACGTATGGGATGCTGTTGTCATAGGTGAGGACTTAGAACAGATGTACTCCATGACTGGCTCGCGGCACAGTTTGAACTCACACTTGTGCAAATTCTGAGTCTGCACTCAACTGGCTGTAGCTAGGGCACGGACATCCTGTTCAATGGCTCAGGTGCTCAAGTTGATTCCACTCTGTCATTGTGATTACTGATTTACTGGTTCTTTGGTAAGTCTTGAACTTTCTCATCTCTGAGAGTTGAATCTTGTGAGTGCAGCAGGACTTCTCAAAAGTCATGCAGAGGTTTCAACTGAGGTCTTGATGTTAGGAGTGGGAAGGCGAAGGGAAGACTTTAAACTCATCACCTTGTTTGACAGGTGAGTCTGTTGGAAGGTGTTGAGGTAATCAGGTCATGCCTTCAGAGGGTGCTTCTTGTACGAACGGTGGTTGAGGTCAAGCTCTGTCTAGTTAGTCTCTCTCTCTTGTGGCTCACCATGTCATCATTCCTCTGTACCTACCATGAACAGCTTCCAAAGATGCTGGGCTGTGGAGCAGCCTGACTCAGAACTGTAGCCTCTACTGAGACAGAAGCCTCTTCTTTCTCAAGAAGCTCCTCTTGCATATTTCTTAAAAATATTTTAAAAATTATTTTTACTGGAAAGTCAGATATACAGAGAGGAGAGGCAGAGAGGAAGATCTTTTGTGCAATGATTCATTCCCCAAGTGACTGCAACAGCAGGAGCCGCACTGATCCGAAGCCAGGACCCAGAAGCTTCTTCCGGGTATCCCACAGGGGTGCTTCCCCAGGCCACAAGCAGGAAGCTGGATGGGAAGCAGGGCTTCTGGGATTAAAACCGGCACCCCTGTGGTATCCAGACATTGCAAGGCAAGGACTTCAGCTGTTAGGCTACCATGCCAGCCCCTCCTCTTGTATATTTTAGTTACAGTGAGGAAAGACAGACTAATACAAATTTCTTCTCTCTGAGATACAAGGGTCTTCAAGAAGTTCATAAAAAATACTTACTATGACAAAAAAATTGCATAGAACTGAAAAAATTTAACACCAAAATAAATTTATATTTGGAGAAGTATAAAGAAGCATGCCTATGCTCATAAACCTACTAGGTGGCAGAGTCAGGCACACATACCCGGAGCTATCTGAGCGCTAAGCCTGTGTGCCAAGCCTCCACCACCAGACTTCTCCCAAACCCTCCCGTGTTCACTGCTGCAACTCTGGGATCAACTTCCCTGTTTATACATGTGCAAACATGGCATATAAATGGACGCATAAGATCAAGAGAGGCTTCAAGTCATCATTTTTCCAACACTGACTGTGCTTCGGAGAACGCCTCCAAGTGCTGCCTATAACCGAAGAGAAGGGATGGGCAAATGGCCCTTTCCCTGGATGCCAGTGAGTGGCAACTCAGAATGGAGGTCCAGCACACACAGGCGCCTGTCTACAAACAATGCAAAAGGAACAGACAGTTCCTTGAGCATCAGAGCTTTAGCAGACGAAGTTATAGTTCTTCTTTACACTAAAATCTAGGGCTATGATAATTATGGCACTACCAAAAGCATTTAAACAATTTATAATCACACATCTTCTGGGTCTTCTGAAACACTCTTTCAAAATGACTCACTGCTTACCATTTCTTCTTTTCCATCTCACATGATGGGAAGCATAACGAGAGAAAAGTGTAAGGCCCCAGAATACTTGTTCCTTTTCTTAGCTCACAAACAAACAAAAAAACAAACGGACTCGCTGATTCCAGCTATGAGTGACTTGTCATTTTGTCTCTTCCTCAACTTCGAGGCAATCATTGGTATCACTCAATAAATAAATGAATAAATAAAGCTCTTCCAACTTCCTTCAAACTTTGAAGGAGATGTTGCAATTTCTATGCAACAGTATTCTGGCAAATGGCTCCAAGAGAAATCAACAGCTTCCCAGCCACAGCAGTGAAGAGCACTTCATCCAGTTCCACCACCTCACATCTTTGGAATCCACATTTGGTTATCTGTGTGACAGAGAAGGTGTCTGCCTCTTGCAGATTTTGCAAGGATTAAATGAGATAGTGCCATTGTTGGACTCGAGCTTTCGTGCTCTGGGTGAGGGTGGGTGCTGAATCCAATTCAGGTCGATATGGTAGTATTCACGTTTACCTGATGTTAAATCTCCTTTTGGAGGAAGTCAGAAGTTTCCAGAGAGGTCAATCCAGGAACTGGGACAATGGGCACCGGCTCCAGCATTCACATCAGCCTTTGAAACTATGGGACATGCCAATCAGCCATAACCTGGTGACTCTCACACCTGAGCAAAGATTAGGGGAGGATGAGACGCTTCTCTCTCTCTGTTTTCTACTGCAGATAAGTTGGTCTTTCTAACAAGCAGATTGCGCCAGCTCTGATATTCCCATCTGGTGAATGACAGAGGTGGGGAATTGTTACTATTCTCTGCATGTAGATATGGCAGAGTTGGGAATGAACTCAGAGCAGGAATGGGAGCTCAGTTCACCACCTTCATTGAGACTGTGGGAAAGGAGGCAGGGCAGGCACACCTGTAAAGTGAAATGCATTCACTGATGCTGCTGTGTCCTTGCTACAGCCGAGGAAAACAAAGCCAAGCATTGCTAAACTTTCTAGAGCATCACGCTCCAATAGAGCACTGCTCATACTGATGCACATAAATGTAGTGCTTACAAAATGCAGATTCTGACAGCATCATTCTGGGGCAGAGTTCAACATCTCAGAAGCCCAGGCTGAGGTGGGCACCACCCTCTGAACAGCAGGCAGAGTGAAAACAGCACAGGGTTGGCTGCCTGTTAAGTCGGGTTTGAATCCTGACACCACCCTACCCACACCCAGACGTGGCGTCTGGAGCTGTACGGCTTTGTCTTTTCTGAACTCAGATTTCCATCTACAAAACAAATCTGGAAGTTTCTCCATCTTTACATTGTTACTAGAAATAAATTTAGGATTTCACAAAAGTGGTTGACTCAGGGGCAGACTTTACCTTAAGACACAGATTAAAACACCTGTATGTTGTGTTGGAGTACATGTGTTAGATTCTCAACTCTTGCTCCAGACTCCAGTTTTCCACTGACACAGTTCCTGGGAGCCCCGGGTAGTTGCCCAATTAGTGGGGTCTCAGCTATTCACATGGGAGACTTGGACTTTAGCTTGGTTCCTGGCTTCAGCCTAGGCTCAACACCAGCCTTTGCCGGTATTTGGAGTGAATCAGTGGATGGAATATCTCTCCTCGTACAGCTATCTCTGTCTACCTCTCAAATCAAGAATAAAACATCTTTTACATAGTGTACTAATTTGTCTTATTTTGAAAGACATAGGGACAAAGGGAGGAAGGTAGCAGGGAGAGAGACAGATTCCATTTGCTGGGTCACCCCAAATGGTCACAACAGCCAGGGCAAAGCTGGGCACTTTATCCAGGTCTCCCAAATGGATGGCAAGAGCCCAAATACTTGGACCATCATCCACTGCCTTGCCAGGTGCATTAATAGGAAGCTGGATGGGAAACAGCACTGCCATGACCGATATTCAGTTACTGGATGTTGGTGTCACAAGCAGTGGCTTAACTCACGTGTCACTGTGCTGTCCTCAAATACAAACTTAAAAAATTTTTTTTTTAAAGATTTATTTATTTTTATCAGAAAGTCAGACCTTCAGAGAGAAGGAGACACACAAAGATAGATCTTCCATCTTCTGGTTCACTTCCCAAGTGACTACAATGGTCAGAGCTGAGCCAATCCGAAGCCAGGAACCAGGAGCTTCTTCTAGGTCTCCCATGTGGGTGCAGGGATCCAAGGCTTTGGGCCGTCCTGCACTGCTTTTCCAGGCCACAATCAGGGGGCTGGATGGGAAGTGGAGCAAGAGGGGACATGAACTGGTACCCATATGGGACCCTGGTGCATGCAAGGTGAGGATTTAGCCACTAAGCTAAAGCACCAGGCCCACAAACTTTGTTTTTAAAAAGTGTCTGCTTCAAAGTGAGGCAAATTGGAGGCTTGAACTTTTTGGTGTCAATATTAACAATATGGGGCTGTCTTTGAACGGTATACTTGCCAATATCAGGTTCTTCATTAGCTGCTACAGAGATTCACCAATTTGAAACAGCTAAACAAAGATACTGTCTTGTTATTTTTTCACATCTTTACAAAAAATGTACTTTTCAGCGCTGACCCTTTCCCTACAGCTAGGAGTTAGTACATTGCTTCTTTTGTATCATTTCACAGTTTATGAAAAGTTTCACACTTCAGATTGGAACATCAGATAATGAACACCCATGTCTCTGTTATTTATGTATCACAGATAAGAAGTTTTCAAAATTTGCCTTCCCATTTACCTCTCAATTTTCCATTTCTCTATTGATCCATAAATCCACCTACTGGGGGGTGTTCTTGGCACAGTAGGTTTCATAGCTTCTTGTCATCAAACCCCATAGCAATCTGTGCAGACCTATATGACATGGACACAAATGTCAAACCCAATGACCATAACTGTCAAGACTGCAGCTCCAGGGCCTAATGACACTAAACTGGGGCACTTTCTCTCAAAAAGTGACCTACAGCAAGGGGCACCTCTAAGCTTTTCTCATTTTCCAAACCATAGTACAACTATAATAGGATCAACTTGATTTAGCTCTGACCCAGAAAATCCAATAAGAACTTTAAGTGACATTTCAAAAAGACCAGAATGACAACAGCACAGTCCCGCCATAGACAAGCCACTCGGCTCTGACTTTTGCAGTAGAATGTTTTCTGTAAGGATCGCTGTTATTTTGTCGGCAATGAATTATTCCTGCCAATGACTCTCTTAAGTAAGAAAAGGAACCAGGGGCAAGGGTTTAGGCTAGTGGTTAAGATGTCTTCATCCAATAAGCCATTACTTGGACTGAGTTCCAGGCTCTGGCTTCAGACTCCAGTTTCCTGGAGTCACAGAACTGGTGAACACTGGTGACAGATCCAGTGACCGGGTCCCTGACACCCACACAGGAGACTGAGATCCTGCTGCCTGGCTCCTGGCTTAGAGTTCCAGGATGTTTAGATGTTTAGGGAGTGTTTAGATGTTTAGGGAGTGAACCAGCCGATAGAAGTGCTCTCTCTCTCTTTCATAGTAAACTTTTTTAAAAGAAGAAAAAGTAGAAAAAAATAAAGAAACAGGAACTGATAGCTAATTTCCTTTTAAAAAGTTAGAAAAGTAGGGCCCGGCGTGGTAGCCAAGTGGCTAAAGTCCTCGCCTTGCATTTGCCAGGATCCCATATGGGTGCTAGCTTGTATCCCAGTAGCTTTGCCTTCCATCCAGCTCCCTGCTTGAGATCTGGGGAAACAGTGCGGGATGGCCCAAAGCCTTGAGACCCTGTACCCACATGGGAGTCCCGGAATAGGTTGTTGGCTCCTAGCTTTGGATCGGCTCAGCTCTGGCCAGTGCAGCCACTTGGGGAGTGAAAGGACAGAAGATCCTCCTCTGTCTTTCCTCCTCTCTGCATATTTGACTTTCCAATTGAAATAAACAAATATTGAAAACAAACTATTTTTTTTAAAAGTAGTAGAAGGAAAAGGAACTAATATTATTAACTCGTTCAACATGAAAATTTTTAGGGAGTAGGACGAGGCTCCAACATTCCTACCAGAAAAGTTCTGATCATAAAGCAAAAGAAGAAAAAACAAAAACACAGTTCTAAGTAAATTTACCATGCAAACCCAAACTCATCCAGCTCTTGCATTGAACATGCAGCGTACATTCTAAGCCAGGCTTCAATCAACACGTGGTGGCAAGCTGTGGTTACCCTCAGAAATTCTGGTGGTCAACAAGGGTTTTGGAGCCAGAGTCCTGTATTCAAATACTGGGTCTGCTACTCCTGGCTGAGTAAATCTCTTTAACTTGAACCCCCAAATCTCTACATAAAGTGGATACACCAATGCTCCTTTATAGAGTTATTGAGAAGCTTTTAAAATACTCACATACTGTAGGAACAAAATAAAGCATCTTCCCTTTTATGAGATAATCAAGAAGGGGAGATAGCACCTTAGCCATTTACTTATTTAGCAGCGACTTACAAAAACTAAGTGCACCACTGTCAGGATGCAGTACCAAGATGGACAGGTTGGCACAACTTATGCTGGCATTGCAGGGCCAAAGATGCCAGGTGCCTGAAGTATTATTCCTCATCTCAGGATCAGCAATGCTATCCCCACCTCCTCCCAGCCTTCCCAGCACAATCTAACCATCTCTCCTTTGTTTTCTTCCCTTCAGAGTTAGTTTGCCCTGGGCAGAGGAAATAACACCACTGATTCCCCATGTGCTCACTGTGTAATCCCTCCAGAGGCCCTGGGTGAGCTGACAGCAGTGACACAGGTGACATAAGGGAGGACCCAGCAGTGCAGAGAGAGTATGGGCTGCAGGAAGAGGCTCCCACAATCCCTGCCTCCTTCTGAGAGCCCTGGAGCAGATGTGGAGCCTTGGAGACCACAGGGGAGCTGAGCTGCTCAAGTCCTTGGCAGGAGGAGGGAGGGAGTACTTGCACCCCCTCGCACAGCTCTCACTCTGTGGATTCTGTGACTCCAAGGAAAGGGTCTCTGTTGATATTTTTGAGATTTTTTTGTTGTTGTTGGAAAGGAGAGGCAGAAGCGTGATTGAAGAGAGGGTCTTCAGGGAACGACCAATCTCATATGGCCGTAGGCCGTAGTGATTTATTAGTTTTCAATTGCTTTTGAGATGAATGTGAGAAGAAGGCATGATCAGGTTTCAACTCAGGTGGCATCTTGATTATAAGTACAGGCAGGACAGAACGTTCTGGAGCCCGAGGATCTTCAGTATGCAGCCAGGTTTCTCCCTGATTGGTTTTGCCCTGGCTTTGGGCAAATCACGAGCCTTGAACCTAGTGTTTCTCTTCTCTCAAAGCCAGTGTGAATAATGGCACCTGCCCCCTTGGGGATGCAAAACCAGGCACTGGTGCTATGTTAATATTCACTCTTGAAGGGAAGGAGGTATGCCCCACGGGCATCCACTTAGGATAAGCACACACAGAGGAAAAATTACTTAGAAAGAAATAACTCCTAGTTTTGATATGCCAACACTATAAAATCACCCAGAACAGTGATGAACCCAGCTAGGAAAATCTTCTGAAAGACTGATTAGTTCCCCAGGGCTTTTACTTGAGCTTCTCTTACAGTGTAACTTTTATTTTAGAAACCTGTTTCCGTTCCAACAGAGTATTTAGGAGGAAGAGTAAAACCTGTCTTCCCACTGATGCCCTAACCAACAGATCAAGTGCTTAAGGACTGACACATCCCTTGCTTCCACAACCTCCTCTTTCATTTCTAGTTATCTCCTTAAAAATGGATAGCATATCTTGTATCTTTGAATTTGATTCTAGAGTTCTTCAAGCAATTCACATAAAGGCCCCATAATTACACAAAAGTAGAGTGCTGAGCACATATATATGTGTATATATATATATATATATATTTTATTTTTTAAATGGTAAATTCTACAGTGGATGAAATGGATAACAAAAGGCTTTCAACAAATGGGCACAGATGTAGACTTTGATGGTCTGCAATCTGCCGTAATTGACACAAAATAGGTAGTTGCTTTAGGTCTGCTGAGCTGGAAGTCGCAAACCCCCATATGCAATCCTAGCCTCCTATTTGTCCATCGGTCAAAATGTCCTCTCTTTTGGGGATGGACCTATTTCATCTGGGACCTAAGGAGGGGATGCCATGAAAACAGGGACACTGAGCTCCACATGGAACTTAGTAAATGTGCTATCTTAATTTCCAGGTGGCTTCATGCCTATGGAGGCATCACACTGCAGTTCATAAAAGAGAAGAAGCTCTCTCTCTAACGTGCAGATCATGAGTGCACAGGCCCCCAGTGTCCTGTCTGCCTTCCCCTACCCTCTTCACTTCAATCCTCTGGCTCACTGCCCACTCACGGTATTTCCTTGTGTGGTGAAACCTATGCTTGTGTGTGTATATGTGCTTCCTTTCTCACTCTCTGAACAAACTTTATTAGCACGTTTGCATCTTACATGTGGCGGCACTTACAATGCTTGCAGAACAAGAGTCTATACTGAAATTCATACACGGCAGTGAAAGTAACAACACAGTGAGCTGAATGAAGTTCAGCAAGTGGGAAGAATATTCCAACATACTTTTAAAATGTAAGGTAGGTAGAATCCCAAGAAGATGTTTTGCAGAACTGAAAATAAGCATATCTGACATGCTTGATGTTGCAGATATTGTGGCAGGTACTACCCATCACTGGTTTGTAGACAAGAACGTAAAGCAAGAAGCTGCGTGGATTTTTGTCTTAAACTCCTGAAGCAACTCTTGAGCTTTACTACTGTTTTTGGTGCTACACCGAGGACCTGACAACATACACATTTCACAAACACTGCTTGCAACATGACTAAAAGTGTAGTCTTTAAAAGCACAGCTATGGTTACATAAAATAGAAAGAAAGCAAATGGTTTGGAGAGATGTTGCGTGTGGCTTCACAGACCAAATTGAACTTTAATTGTGGCTAAAGTGCCCTATGACTAAGCAGAAACTTCCTTGTTTGAAAATCAGGGGAAGGAGGGAGGGTTACAGGAAGGGGATTGGGTTAGGAAGAGGGAGAACGATGAGGGAGGGAGGGGGGAGGGAGACAACACTGCCATTCCCAACTGGCCCGTCTTAGCCAGCAGAAGGAGGGCCCTCCATTCCCACTTGGACCCTTAGAGGAAACACACAAATCAGGTTTTGCTGTTTCTGTCTCTGCTACTACCCGGTGGGAGGCCTCCCTCTAACTTGTGAGATTGAGCTTTCCTGGTTCAGGAATCGAAAGACAGAAGCCAGTTAGCTTTTTTTTTTTTTTTTTTTTTTTTTTTTTGTAATTAAGGATAATCTGCCAGGACATTCCCTTCTGGTTTTGTGATCCTGGGCAACTATCTTGCTGTTCTCTCATGGAGCACATTTCCGCATCAATAAAACATGAACAAAACTCTTATCACACAGCTGTGATGAGGATTAAAGCAGAGGGTTTTGTTGTTAAAGATTTATTATTTCTTTGAAAGATAGAATTAAGAATGAAATACAAAGAAAGGAATCTTGCATGTATTGATTCATTCTTAATGGCAACAATCTGGCCTGGGCCAGGCTGAAGCCAGGATCCAGGAACTCTGTCCTGGTCTCCCACTGAGGGGAAGGGGCCCAAGCACGTGGGCCATCTTCTCTGGTCTTTGCTGTGCTATTAGGGAGGAGGACTGCAAGAAGATTAGCTGGGGTTTCATTCAGTATGCTGATATGGGCTGTGGGCACGCAAACAACAGCTTGGCATGCCACAATGCCAGTGCCTAAAATGCAGCTATTCTACAAGCATACACACATACACATTCACATTGGGAAAAAAAATGCATGACTTTCAAAATTGCATTGAAAGAACCTTATCTTTTATTTTTGCCAGGAGCTTTATGAATTACTCTCCTGCATACATAATATTACATACCTATATTTCATATTGGTGTTCTTATGCATACACATACACAAATACCATATATCCAACTGCATGCAAATGACATACATACTAGCTATTATTATTTGGATGTATCCAAATTAGTTTTGAATAGAATATAGAAGACAGTTATTACATATTTCTATCAACTTTTTAGTTTAGGACATATATATTAATTTCATGAGTTATACTCAAAAGCATCATTTTATTGCTAAAAATATCAGAGAAAAAGGAGACAGTATCGGTATAGGGGTGGTCAGTGCTCACAAAACAGATAGTTCTCTGAAGATTTTCCTCTCCTTCATCCTCCTTCCACCTTCCACCTTCTACCTTCCACCTTCCGGGACATCGCAAAGGCAGAACCTTACCCATCGTCCTCAGTTGCTTTTTTTAAATACCGGTCAATTCCACTAAAAGCAGTAAAGCCATCTGGAATAGTTCACAGAAAACAATTCAGAAGCAATTTCTTTCAAGGCATCTCTAATGATTTTTCCGTTTCACTTTCTTTTCCTCTCGAAATGTCAAGGACAATTGAAGCTTTTTAATTTTCCATCCGTGATTTACCGATTCTTCCCAAAGAACCTTCCAAAGTGCGTAAGAATTCTGTTTCCAGTTCAAAATTGTTTTCTTTAGGTAACTTTTAAAACATCATGTTCATTTTTTTTTTAAAGATTTTTAAAATTTTCATTGGAAAGTCAGATATACAGAGAGGAGGAGAGACAGGAAGATCTTCTGTCCCTTCATTCCCCAAGTGGCTGCAATGGCTTGAGCTGAGCCGATCCGAAGTAGGAGCCAGGTGCCAGGAGCTTCTTCCCGGTCTCCCACACGGGTGCAGGGTCCCAAGGCTTTGGGTCATCCTTAACTGCTTTCCTAAGTCATAAGCAGGGAGCTGGATGGGAAGTGGGGCCGCTGAGATTAGAACTGGCATCCATATGGGATCTTGGAGTGTTCAACGCAAGGACTTTAGACACTATGCTATTGTGCCAGGTCCCATGTTCAGTTTTTAGTATTTTAAATATTTTAAAAGATGTTATCAAAACATTCTGAAATATGATTATCCAGAGAACAGGATCTTCAAGTAAAAGCAAAATAAACTCCAAAATGAATAGATGCTGTGTCTCACACTGCAGAATTAGCAGGTGGTAGAGTAACAATGACTCTTTTTTGCCTGCTGGTCTAATTATCTGAATATGATTTTTATACAAACAAAAATCTTTGAATACCAAACATCCCATATATCCCTAAGTTCAAACTATGAGATACATTTAAAAACACATTTCTCTATAATAAACACATGAAATATATTTATAAATATGCAAAAATTATGTGGTAGAGAAAATAAGACTGATTTTATCTACAATAAGTGGAGCTAGTGTGTCTTCTTTGTGCCGAGCATGGTGTATGTAACGATGCAAGAACTCAGGAAACTGAAGAGTTGACCCATTTAATCTAGCAAAAACGTTGGAGCAAAATGGGTGTCCCAGTAAGGCATTTTTGTTTATCCTGTGGTTCCACACATCCACAGTCCAGTACCCAAGTCCTTTTAAGTCTTTGTGCAGCTCAGCTTTAGAAGAACGAATCCAGGCTTTGCTCCAAAGATTAAGCGACATGTTGAAAGTCACAGTTGGTTAGGAAAAGAATCAGAAATTGGAATGGGAAGTTTTGCTCCTCCACCCAAAGCTTTTTCTGCGGCACCACATTACTGCACAAGAAAGAATGTGTATGAAGTCAATGGCATGGGCTATGTTGCATTCTGAAAGAATCAGAGGTTGCCCAGCCCAAACTGAAGAGTGTGATAACTTTCCCACCAGGTCCTGTAGACCCATCCCCAGGCTGGCTACTGTCTGCAGGGCTGCACTGTCTGGGAGTCCCAAATAGGGGGCTCAGACACCATGTTTCCTCCAGGGGAACTACCTCCTGCTGCACATCTCTAACTTATTTATGAAAGGAGACTCATGCTTCAAATAAATGCCTCCTTTTCTGCTTGGACCTGAACAGCTGCTCATCAAAGGCTGTCAAGCAGGATTTGCACTACCTAGAGCTTCACGGGAGGAACAAAAAGGAAGATCATAACACCATGTTTATCTTCCTTTCATTGCTGTTTCTGGCAATACTATTACAGCCAGGCAGGCTGAGTCAAAACAATTTTCTAAAAATATGAATCAGCTGGGACCACTGAAAGCCTCCTTTTATGGAGTTATCATTAGGACTCCACTTGGGCAGCTGTAGTGTGTCCTCTTTCCCAGGGTCTTCTTTTCCAGGATCTCAGCAACCAAAACACACAATTCTTTCTCATGGCCAGGCATGATCATTGCCTTGCAAAGACAGATCAGCAAGCCTGCGTTCTTCCCAGGAGCCCAGGGAACCATTGCAAAGGGTCCCCTCATGCAGGAACCTCAGTCACGTTCTGCTGGGGGTGGGAGGTAACTGGTTTTGCGAGTGGATCTGGTGCTGCCCAGCAGATGCGACTAGCTGTGCATCTGGCTATTTTAGCCTAAGAGTGAGTTTGTTCTCTTTCCTAATTTGTAAGGAAAGCAGGGAACTAGATGCCAGAAGGTAAGCCATATGCCATATCCCCATCTATACGGATGGGGAAAACTGACCCTTGATCTGTGTTCAGGGGCCAGTGCTGCGGCATAGCCTGAAGAATCGCTGCCAGAGGAGCCAGCATCCCAAACAGGTGTTGCTGCAAATTCCCAGACCTCCACCTCTGATCCAGCTCCCAGTTAATTTGTATCGGAGAAGGCAGCAGAGGACAGCCTGGGTACTGGGGCCCCTGCACCCATGTGAGAGACTTGGATAGAGATTCAATTTGGGCCTGCCCAGATCCAGCCTCTGTGGACTTCTGGGGAGTCTTTCAAGTAAATAAATCTTTTTCAAAAACAATCTCTGTTCAGCTTTTCACACAACTGTTTAGTGATGCTAAACAGGCACTGGAGGATGCCTACTTTCAGCATCGATTCTATTTCTTTGTTATTAAAAGCAATAAATAAAGAAAGTGCAACAGCATACAAACAGGCTTTATACACAGACTATATTCAGAATATAAAAACCTGGAGCCTCTTCCAGGTTTCCCACGTGGGCGCAGGGTCCAAAGGCTTTGGGCTTTCCTCGACTGCTTTCCCAGGCCACAAGCAGGAAGCTGGATGGGAAGTGGAGCTGCTGGAATTAGAACTGGCACCTCACGAAGTAGGTCATGTGTGAAGCAAGCCCTTTAGCCACTAGCTACCGCATCAGGCCCTAAATACATTTTTTTTTAAATGATCTATTTGAAAGGCATTGAGAGAGAGAGAGAGCATCCACTTACTCACTCCCTAAATGGTCACATCTTGAGCTAGGTCAGACTAAAGTCAGGAGCCCAGAAGAGACTCAAATACTTTACCATAATCCACTACTTCTCAGGGGCAATTAGAAGGGAACCGGATTGGAATCAGAGTAGGGAGTTCCAAGCAGCAGCTCAACCCAGGATGCCATGACACCCACCCCAAGATGCTCCCTGTTTTTGGAAACCATCTTAAACTACTGCAATGGATTACATGGTAGCTCCTCGCCTCCCAAATATTCCTTTTGTATTTCAGAATGTGACTGCACTTGAACATAAAGTTGTTGCAGATGTAACTAGTTAAGATGAGGTCATACTATCAATAGAGTGGGTCCAAAATCCAATATGACTGATGTCTTTATAAGAGAATGGTCGGGCCCGGCGGCATCGTGGCCTAACAGCTAAATTCCTTGCCTTGAATGGCCAGGATCCCATATGGGCGTTGGTTCTAATCCCGGCAGCTCCACTTCCCATCCAGCTCTCTGCTTGTGGCCTGGGAAAGCAGTCGAGGACGGCCCAAGGCTTTGGGTCCCTGCACCCACATGGGAGACCTGGAGGAGGTTCCTGGTTCCCGGCTTTGGATCGGCACAGTACCAGCCATTGCACTTACTTGGGGAGTGAATCATCCGACAGAAGATCTTCCTTTCTGTCTCTCCTCCTCTCTGTATATCTGACTTTGTAATAAAAATAAATAAATCTTAAAAAGAAAAAGAGAATGGCCAAGGGAAGATACAATGTGGGAAGCCAGTCTTGTGAAAGGAGAGAGCCTGCTGTTGGCAGCACACACCTGGAGCATGGGGGCTAGAAAAAGGCGAGGGGGTGTCTCCCTAGAACTTTCAGAGGGAGCTCAGCCTTCCAAGCCTTTATTTCAGAACTGTGAGAGAACAAACTTGTGTAGTTTCGTGGTGTTTTAGTCACATGGTTGGTGGTTCCACTTTGAAGCAGTCTTTAAAATCAAAACACCTGGCTCAAAATATCAGATGTAAGTTAATAAGGCAAATTGAAAGTGGGGGAAAAGTTATTTTCTCAATTTAGTAGCAGACTCCTCCTTCCTTGCCCCGAGTTTCTTCCTTCAAGAAACTGCCACCAGCAAGGAGCATACAGAGAGGCTCTGGTTTCTCCAAGCACCAGGTCAAACTCTGCGTAAATCTCTTCTCTGCCACTAGCTCAAAGAAAGGAAGACAGATCTGGGCTCTCATCTTCAAAAGCTGGAAGAAACATAACTTACACATCAGACAGAGTTACCCGTGCATGCCTGACATGGGATATGCAAGATGCATAATCATAATTTATACTTAACTAGCTTCCTTCTCCAAAGAGCTTGAAGAAACACATGACTTTTACTTAATTAATCCTTGCAATCCACCCATGACGAAGGTGAGGCGAGGTCACTACCACTCACCCCCATGGCTTCTCAAGGGTCGGTCACTTGCTCTCCTCTTTAATCTTGTTTTCAGCAATAGTGATTTTTTTCCCCCCAACAATGTACAGACTTTGATTTTAAAGCTTTTGTTCACATTTCTGGGAATTCCTGGATTGTAGCAGAAAACTGCCTTCACTGCCTTCCTTCACTGCTGTCCTTCCGCTCGGGGGAGGCTGTGGCCCAACAGCCTCGGAAACCACCCTTTACTTATAAAGCTGCAGCTACTGAACTATTCTGAGATCTAGGAAACCCAAAGTGCATGTGTGAATTATGTAAAGGGAGTCAAAGAGAAGCAATCACCCTGGCAAGCAACCTGTGAATGCCACACTAACTGTTCTGGGGTAGGAAATATCTCAGCATCCCAACGGACTCGTTGCTGGAACATCTTATGCTCTGCCAGCCAGTCTTTCAGGACGTGTCCCATTGGCCCTGCTCCGAGGACTGGGGACTGGAACATGCAGGAGAAACAATCAAATAAACCCAGTGAGGAAGAGAAGGCCCCCGCGTCTGCTACAGCCAGGGCTGCTTCTCCTTTTCCTATTCTGTTGAGACTCACAGCAAGCAGTCTGTTTGCCAAGGACTTTCGTGAATACAACATGAGCATTTTAAAAAGAACAGCTTCTTCAGGTTCTTTAGAGAAAGGAGTTATTCAAAAGGTAAGAACAGTGCCACACGGTGGAACTGGGGCTCATAAACCTTGCCTGGGAGGCACACTATCCTCTTGCCAATTTCTCCTTGCAAGTAAGCCTAAGGACCCCAGAGTGGGTGGCATTCCTGGAACCAAAATGCCTGTTAGCATCAATCAGTGTACATATTTTAAACTTTCTTAATTCATTTTCAGGATTATGTGTCAGTTTCACTTGTTTCTAAACTTTACGACTAAAGAAATAAACAAGGAGGTACTCTAGAAACTGATCAATTAAACACAGAATGTACCATCCTATAATCAATACGTAGAAAAATAATATGGATTACTTGTTACAGGGACTGTGACACTGAATTCTGGCCTCATGCTGGAATTGAGTATAATGACATATAACATTATCAGACTCAATGAATTTTCTTTAAAAAACATTCAAGTACAGATTCATTAGGTTTGTAGGCAGAAATCTAAGAACGCAGTGGTATACTCTGCCTCCATCCCTCCCTCTGACTCTCCTTCCTTCTTTCTTTGTGGGTTTTTTTTTTTCAAGCTCTTGTGAAATCTGGCATGTATTTACATTTGGATTCTTTTAGCTCTTTGTAATAAGCTACCACACTGACTTTTACAAGTCTAGCAGTTACAGAGCCCTCCAACTCCTTTCAGATGTGTGCAATCTTACAACATTTATTTAGACTTTGAAAAATGGAAACACAGACCCAAATCATTTGTATTGAAGCTCTTACATAAGCATCACTGAACCTGGAGGACACACAGGAAGAAAACAAGTACAGTTTGTTCCTATCTCTTACTCTGCTTAAAAGCCGAGACGGCACTGTTTTTCACTTAAGAGGGGATGTTCATCAGCTTTGTGATGATACAAATGAGAGAGGCTTGGATTCCACATTGATAAACGATGACGTCACTGGCCCATGCTGTCAGATTCAGTAAGCTGTAGAGACAGCGGCTTTTGCATTTGTGTCCTTTGCGGCAGTAACTATTACACCGGTGCTGTAGCAGAAAGGTTAGTAGTATGAGTATCCATGTGCTTTTTGGAGATAAACATGCGCAGCCTTTTCCTTCTGAGTCTTTAAAATTTAGGTTGCGTAGAAGTAACAGGAACTCGACTGTTCACTCATCCTCCAATCTCCCCTGACTTGCCAACACTCTACACCACAAGCCACCAGATTGCTTCCAGCATTTTCACATCACCACGAGCAATTAACCGGAATATCTAAGGCACAGAAGTGAATACTTCAGGGCCACAAGTTTGAATTTGCTAAGGCCACTTAGCTGCCCTGGAGTTGACTCTTGTGCTGGAGCTCAGCCTCCAATGTCGTGGTGGAACCTTTATGGACAGTCATAGGGACTTGAGTGGGTGGCATTCCAAAATACCTGTTAGCATCAATCAGTGTATATGGTTAAATGCCGGTCTCAGAAGTGGGTTCATCACTTGAGGGTGGGTTACTACAAAGAATGAGGCTGGCCCTTTCCTGGTCCCTGGCTTCTTGTTTTACCAAGTGACCTCTCTGTCAACAATGATTTCCTCTCTACCTTTCTAGCATGACAGAAAACAGCCAATGGTGCCCTGCCACCATACCGATGCCAGATTGCTGGAACTTTCTAGCTCTTTCTAGCCACAGATTCGTTGTTATGGCAACCTAAGAGAACCAGGGCAAACCCCTCATCTTGTCCTTTAAAAATAGGCATCATCAACTGCGGGAACCACTAGGGGACAGGAAAGGACTCAGGCAATTACATTTTTCTTAGTACAGATGATCTTCATTTATGACGATTCTATTTACATTTTTCCTCTTTTTTACTTTACAATGTTCAGGAGTCAATATGCATTCAGGACAAGCCATATGTAATATTTGAAACATTGAACTTCCTCCTGGGCTAGCAATACACAGCAGGTTATTCTCCAGAGATGCTGAAGAGTGGCTGTAAGCTGCACCTCTCATTCAGCCCATAATCATGGGGGCGAACAACCAGTACACAACTGTTTATTGGGGTTGCTGAGCTATGCTTACTAGATGAGTGCATTAAATGCAGTTTTTCTTAAGATTTATTTATTTTTATCAGAAAGGCAGATCTAGAAAAGAGAAACAGAGAGAAAGATCTTCCATCCACTGGTTCACTCCCCAAGTGGCTGCACTGGCTGGGGCTGAACCAATCCGAAGGCAGGCACTTCTGGTCTCCCATGTGGGTGCAAGGTCCCAAAGTTTTGGGCTATGCTCTGCTGCTTTCCCAAACCACAGCAGGGAGCTGGATGTGAACTGGAGCAATTGGGACATAATCCGCACCCATATGGGATCCTGGTACAGGCAAGGAGAGAATTTAGCCACCAAACTATCATTCCAGGTCCATTAAATGTATTTTCAAGTTATAATGTGTTTATTGGGAGGCAACTTCAATGTAAGTTGACAAGCATCTGTGCTGTTCACAAACTTGCTGCGATCGATACGGTAGCCACCACAGGAGACTACTGAGCACTTGAAATGTGGCTCTTCTAATCTGAAATGTCTTATAAACGCAAAATACACCCCAGCTATATAAAATCCATGTGAAAAGCAATATATAATATACCATTGGAATTTTTTATATTGATTACATGTTGAAATAATATTTGGATATATATGGGTGACATATATAGATTGTTACTGTAAAGTTCTCATTTCCTCTTGCTTTTTAAAATGCAGCTCCTAAGAAATTTTAAATGATATGTAGCCTCCACTATATTTCTATTGACAACACAGATATAAACCATGATCCTTAGAGATTCCATGCATCACACGAAAGAGCTTGGAACATGCTGACTCAGGAAAAGCAACCCTAAAAATGGTCTGCAAAGAGGGCAAAATAATCCTTTGGCAACAAAAGCAGAAGAGTGGCTGGAATTGGAGAAAGCATCATAAATATCTGAGCTACTGAGAACAACACGAAGGCCCAGGCAGCAGCTGAAGCAAGGGAATCTAGCAGTCTCGAAAAGAAAACACACACAGTTTTCCAAATCCCTGCCTTGTCTTTGGAACTGGTAGTAGGAATGCAGCTCTCCCAGTCTGATACCAGCCAGGGTAGCGATACCTGTGCTGCTAAAATCCCTTCTTATAATTTTGTCTCGATCAAAGATGGAGCTTCGTAATGAAAAGAAAGCAAAACTGCTGGAAAGAATTCTCTCAGTAGGACATAAAGTGACTTTGAGAGAGAGCAAGACCATTTAATCACACCAGTAATTTCCCAACTACATTGGGAATGAGGCAAAAATAGGGATCAAAACAATGCCCGAGATGAAGAGAAGCAATGCTCTCGACAAGCTGCAATTCAACTCATTCACAAGGACAGACCATGAACGGAGTGACCAGTTTAGCAAATGAAACATCTAAGAGAAGTTCTCTGTTTCCTCCCCTATTTATTTGTATGTCCATTATACAAACATTAAAGAAGGGCAGTTAATCAGTGCCTGGCTTCTCAACCTAGAAGAATGTTCTCTGCTCCTTTCCAATCTTTTTGGGCCTCTGAGATAGCCATTACTCCTAGGTTACAAACTCTGTAATTACTTTAAATTATTTCAGGAATCAGTGTGATACTGTACAGTTGATTGAAACTTTCATGCCCAGGAGTCATCAACTAACATAATATGAAGAACGCTGGGATGGCACGCCGTAACTGCCTTCAGTCAGAAAGAACCACTTTCCACAGGCAGCTCCTACAAAGTCCTTCTGTTATCTGCATGTCAGTCAAGAGCAGAAACTTTGCCAAAACAAATAAATATCAACAATGGATTTTATTAATGAAAGTAGTTTTGTTAACTAGCACACTGGTGTAATAATAAGAACTCCTTAGTGGGGATTGATGATATTCAAAGTATGTGTACTAGCCACATCCCTTCCATTCTATGAGGGTGTATTAGACCAGCCAGCTTGTTTCCTGCATTCCTTAGCCTTGAATCCTACACCTCTTGGTGAATGGGTTTCTGTGGCTTGCTCCTTAGCTGGCTCTGTGCCCAGCCACTGATTTAGGAACTCTGGTTTACAACGTCAAGTAGCAGGCCTGTAACCCTGTCTGGTAAATGCTGTTGTTTCTATCTCAAGTAAGCCTTTCGTGCGAGACATGGTCAGTATACCCGGAAGTCAGAAAGAGCTGGAAAGTCACAGCTTTTGAGACCAGAGTACCTGGCACAATTTCTTCGTAACAGGCACATGCACAAGCTTCTTGAACATATTTTGTTTGTGACATAATTTTGTTTGAAATGTACATGTTGTATAACCCAGGAGCCTAGGTGATCAAAAAAGGTGGCTTTCTGTCTCATCTACTGCAGACTTTTATGTTGCTACTAACAGAATTAATTTCAGTACTGTGTTTGATCAAACTTATGTCATTGGGCAATGGTTCCATTTTTCCACCCGAATGCAACAAATGAATATCCTTTTGGCCCTGTGGATGGTCAACTCCCAGATGTAGGAGAATCCTTGTGTTCTGTCAGCATCCTTCACCTGGCCAATTCTGACTCCTTCTGGAAGTCATCACTCCTCAAACTTTGCTGCCTATGAGAATCAACCAGATTCAAAAAACCTCATTGCTTTGCTCATAACCCACACAAAACATTAGCAACAACTGATGGTAAAGGACAGGTAGCAGCGTTGGGTCCAGAGCCCCTAGCACAGAAGTCCCATTGAGTACTATGGTTATGAAATCTATGCACGGATGTTTGAAAACATGCACTTCCTTATAACTTTGGAAGATTCTACATACACATGCATTCTAAATTTTTGCACCAAAATAAATTTACTTTTTAATTGCTTTTTTCACAAACTTCTAGCAGTATCCATCAGAAGTGAAATTCAATAAGGTCATGTAATTTAAAAGTCCTAACGAGGCTGCCTTTACCTTCATTCTATCTCTCAGATGTCTGAGTTTCACCAGCTCCTAAGTTTTTCTGAACTTTATCCAAACATCCACCTTATGTCAGTATTCTTACCTAAGTCAGAAATCAGATATACTTACAAAATGTGAAAAGAATAGTTCCATTTTGAAAACCGGTTGTCACCTTTATTCAATTTAAGTCAACCATTTGAGATAATATTTAAAGTATCAGCTTGATCTATCGGAGAGCTGTGCCAAAAACATGATGTGTTTGCAAGCTCTAAATTATTTGCTTTGCTTCCATTCTGATCTCCCACCAAAACCTTTGATGAGGTACACATGTTCTGCTCTCTATAAACCACAATTCTTGCAACCACCAAGGACAGATGTTTTCTGAGCAGGAATCCAGATTAGGGTGAGACCTTGCTAATTTCCTTTTTCTTTTTTTAAGATTTTTTTTTAAATGGAAGGTCAGATATACAGAGAAGAGAGGAGACAGAGAGGAAGATCTTCCATCTGCTGATTCACTCTTCAAATGACTGCAACAGCCAGTGCTGTGCTGATCTGAAGCCAGGAGCCAGGAGCTTCTTCCAGCTCTCCCACATGGGTGAAGGGTCCCAAGGCTTTTGGGGGGCTGTCCTTGACTGCCTTTCCATGCAACAAGCAGGGAGATGGAAGGGAAGCAGGATTGCTGGGATTAGAACTGGCACCCATATGGGACCCCAGCTCATGCAAGGCAAGGACTTCAGCCACTAGGCTACCTTGCTGGGCTGGAACTTGCTAATTTCCAAACAGGGACAACAAACAGACCAAAAGGAAATCTCGGGAATTTTAGTGGATAGGCCAAGTTAAAGCAACGTTCACAGTCCGTATCAGGGAAAGGGGGAGATGAATACATTCTAAGGAGCTCCTGGGTGAGAGCAGGCATGTGGCAAAAGTACTGAAGATGGACATGCAAGGTTGATTGGAGTTGCAGGAGGGCAGCCACAGCCTTTCTCTAAGCTAAATCTTACTTAGAAGCCATATTCATCATATTAAAGCAAAGGATAGAATGTGTCCAAACTGTATTTGCAACAGGCAACACTAAAGAGGCCTCATGGGTCTGAGTGACATTAATTTATTATGTGGTATTGAAACTGAGCTCCTCAGCCTTCAGGATGAACGGGAAGTGACAACAAGGTGGTCACCGTGCAATCCTGCCCATGCTCCAGTCTTGTGGTTTAAAAAGCAGCAAATACTCTTCTGGGCTTCAGATGGTTAAGTTAAACATTTTCTGGTTGGGTGACTTTTCTTTGCAATAAAGAATGTGTTACTTCAAGAATTCTGCCAGGACAGGCTCATAACATGTGGGCTTCGATGCACTGTTACAAAAGTTACTTTTTTAAAGATTAAACCTCTCAACTTTTCTAATTGATAGTATCATTTTATTCTCTTTGGAAATTAACAAATATTAACTAGCAGTAGCTTTTAGGTGGCCACTAATCAAAGATTGGGCCCATTTATGAATTCAGTCACCCCCTTGAAACAATTTGAGCTACATTTATAAATTTACTACATTTAATTTCCTGGAGTTCTTCAGTTGCTTGAGTACAAAGAACTCTATGCAGAAGCAGTTCTTATAAATGTAACAAATTAAAGCTTAAACACAGCGGATTTTAAGTTATCTCAAAGGTTCAACACTGGGTGAAAACTTATGAAGAATTCAATGTAAAAGCCTAAGTTCAGCTCCAAATTTAATGATCCATTTTTAAGTTCATAACAATGCCCGTGGTAAATTCACATCTTCACTCAATCTTCCTCTACTCACCGAATTTTGTAACTCACAAGAAATTCACATCCTTTACTACTTCAAATGTATGTATGTGTGTTTTATAGAAAACTAATTTCTTTATAGTGACTTTCTGAATAGCTCCAATACTGCTGTGAAGGTTGTGCCTGAGAAGCAAGCAATAACGGAAGTAGAATTTGATTCCTGCAGTCCAGGACCCTCTGAGTTCCCCACATGCTGGCCACTTCTCAATATAAAGTCCGCCTTGATATAGCCCAAGGCTTTCATCTACAGACAACGGTTTTCTATTGTCTAGATCTTTAGCTATAAATATCTTTACCAAATTATATTTTGATCCTTTCCAGGTAAGAACCTAGTGCAGCACAAAGAGTTAGAAATCAAGAATTAGGTCATGTTGGCAAAAAGTAGGTTTTTGCTAAGGAAAATGACTGTAAGCTGTCTGGGAAGATACCGGCTTGTAATCGGAAGGAAGATGTGAGCTGCAAATAGGAGTTAAACATAATGAGCTATGAAAGTGGTACTCTCGCACAGTAAGTACTTGTTTATAGCAGTGTTTTGCCCTTATAGTCCCTGAGCCAACCATATACACAAGCACTCAGAACACGCTTCCACGCCTGATTGTTAATGACAACTGATTTACAGCCTATCAATTTCTTTTTTTTCAAGAGCCACATTATGAAAGTTGACCCACTTAGTTTGCCATCAATGAATACATCCGAACTCAACTATTCAAGTGAGACAAACTGTAGTGGATTCTCTTGGGAAAGAAAGGAGCCCTTTCCTTCTGAGAACGAATGGAAGGCAGCAGACACTTGTCTGGGAAACAGAGTTCAGCAGCGTGCTTTCCTGATGCATGATCACGGAGTAGCTGAAATGAATGCCGGAGTCTGCACCTTGGCACCCACTGAAACATAAAGGAGAATATGCTTACATTCAGCTATTTTAAATCCTCTTTGAAATACAATGGAAATTAGATAAGTTTCATATATATATGCATTTCCAAAAATGTCAAAAAAATTATTGAGTAAACCATCCAGTTATGTTAAAAAATAGCTGAGTTTCACATAAACTTAAATCAGTAAACTGAAAATGCTATTTTTACTTATGACAATATCTTGTTGGTCTAAGTTGTAGACAAAACATAACCGCCTTCATGTGCTTGGTCCAGACTGCCAAACCAGAAGGCTCTGGAATTATTTCATAGGAATGAAGGTTTGTTTTCATCTTCAAATTAAATACTAAAAAGTTGCTGCCATATTTGCTTTAATTATACACAATAAATTTGATCCTTACACAGACCATTCAGGATTACTGCACATGGCTTATTATAAATATCCAGAGATTTTCTAATATCCATTGATGGCTAAATAAGTAGGTCAACTTTTATAATGTAGCCCTTGAAAAAAAAAGTATAGGCTGTAAGTCAGCTGTCATTAATAGTCATGTGCAAATCTAATTCTCATTGCAAGACACCAATATGCTTTAAAAAATACTGCACCCTCCCACATCTTGGGCTCCTAGTATTATTGTGATGCTTACCTATACTTGTCACAAAATGCACATTCATGTTAACCCTCTGACAAGACTGAATTGCTAGGGTTTAAATCACTGAAAAATCAAACTCAACATAAAATATAAGTGTATCAAGACAAGAAGTTGACATCTACACTCTGAACATGAACACTGAAACTTGCAATAGTGGAACTCAGCTTGAGATGTGCTCATCCTATACTGGAGTGCCTGCCATTGCGACCTTGCTCTGTCAGTAACCTGGAGGCAGAAGGCGATGATTAAGAGCTGGGAGTCCACAGTTGAATTCCAGGCTCTTGGCTTCAGTCTGGTCCAGCTCCCTGCTTATTCACCTGAGGAGACAGTGGATGATGGCCCAAGTACTTAAGCCCCTGCCACTCATGTGGGAGATCCAGATGGATTTCCTAGCAACTGGCTCCTTGCTCAGTCCTGGTTAATACAGCCATTTGGTGAATAAACCAGTGGGTAAAAAATTGTCTCTCTTGCTCTCCCTTGGTCACTCCCCTATTGTAATTGTGACGTTCAAAGAAGAAACAAAAATCTTTTAAAAAATAAAAGGAGAGATTTAAAAATTCTTAAAAGATTACCAATGGGCTGGCACTGTGGCATAGTTAGACTAAGCATCTCCCTGTAGTGCCAGCATCCCACGCGGACACTGGCTGGTTTGTGTCCTGGCTGCTCTGTTTCTGATCCAGCTTTCTGCTCATGGCCTGGGCAAGTAACAGAGGATGACTCAAATCCGCAGGTCCTTGCACCCATGTGTGGGACCTGGAGAAGGCTCCTGGCTCCTGGTTTTGGATTGGCTCAGCTCTGGCCATTGTGCCTTTTGGGGAGCAAACCAGTGGATGAAGGATCTCTCTCTTTCCTTCTCTCCATCAGGATGTCTTTTAAATAAAAAACAACCTAAAAAAATCTAGACTCATATTTAAGTATTCTATAACTTTTGTTATGTTAAAATTGTCTACCTGCTTACATCACAGTTTGGATAACATGGATTGTTTGAAGGGAAAAATGTTCTAATTGTGACTTGAAAAACAAGTCAAGAAACAAAAACCCTTTCACAGCAGTTCAAAAATCCTGAGGCCAAATTTATTCATTCATTTAGCTTTCAGTGTGCAAACTGCTTTGTCCCCAGCAGTATTATGCAAGCTTACTAAAGAATGCAGAAGAGCTCAGAGCATTGAAAATTGTATTTCCATCACCATGGTGAAATCCAGCAAAGGAAGATAGCCCCGGAGCACAAACAAGGTGGTGTCCTGCTATTCCTTGGGATACCATCACTCAACTTAGACACAATATGACAACTCAGAAATGACACTGAAGTCTAGGATCTAGAAATATCTTCAAGGGAATTT
This sequence comes from Ochotona curzoniae, assembly GCF_017591425.1. Lineage (NCBI taxonomy): Eukaryota > Metazoa > Chordata > Mammalia > Lagomorpha > Ochotonidae > Ochotona > Ochotona curzoniae. Next base: position 49,145,601 of record NW_024466502.1, on the reverse strand, counting down.
CAGGGGATTAATGCCCTTTTCTCCTCACCTCACCCACAACAGTAATGCAAAACTCACCAAAGTCCACTGGGAAAGACAAGGATTTTTCTGGTTTCCCAAAAGGAGATATGGATAACAATCACACTAGGTATTTCCCTCCTTCTGGGGGAGGAACAGCCCCTGCTGCACAACATAAACACAAGTATTTTATACAAAAACCACACAGGGGACAGTCCCACTGAGGTCACCTATCAGTCCCTACGGGCTTCTGGATGTTTTGTAAAGCAAACTCTCTGAAGAATGTTAATATTTCATTACTTCCATTTCTGAAGGTTCATGAATCAGGAAGTCACTGTCCCCTGCCAGTCTTTGCAGGTAGAAATTCTAACAGCTTCCAGATAGCATAGCACAGCAGCCTGGCTTCTGATCCACACTCCATATTTCATTCATTGGTCACATGTTAAAACACTTTACAAAACAGAGGTTTATTGCAAGGAAACCTTCCCAGCTGAGCATCTCTGTCAGACAGATACGGGAAGGCAAAGGCTACATGCACTTTGTCAAAATGCCCTGTAGCCTATGATAAACATGCTTCTGCATGGGCGGTCTGAGATATATGTGTAAGTTATGGATATCACAGAGCGATTTGTTATAATTAGGAATCTACACTTTAACCATGGTTAGCTAGAGTTTTGTGAACAAGTACAGTCTCCAGGGGCCCTGCTGCAGATTTGCTTTACATACACACTAAGAAATGTTTACAAATGGAAAACTGCAATAAAGAAGCCTGGGTTTTTATTAGTAAACTGCTAGTGCTCAAGATATGTGAACTGGTTAAAATCTAGAGGCATTCTTCAATCTTCTGGAAAAATCTGGAGTGCTATGGAGTGTATACTTTTTTAAAAAAGATTTATTTATTTTTATTACAAAGTCAGATATACAGAGAGGAGGAGAGACAGAGAGGAAGATCTTTCATCCAATGATTCACTCCCCAGGTGAGTGCAATGGCTGATGCTGTGCTGATCCGAAGCCAGGAGCCAGGAACTTCCTCCAGGTCTCCCACGTGGATGCAGGGGCCCGATGCTTTGGGCCGTCCTCGACTGCATTCCTAGGCCACAAGCAGGGAGCTGGATGGGAAGTGGAGCTGCCGGGATTAGAACCTGCGCCATATGGGATACCAGTGCATTCAAGGTGAGGACTCGAGCTGCTAGGCCAACGTGCCTGGCCCCATGGAGCATATACTTTTTGAAATGGATCTCGACCTTGACTCCAAAATAGTGGAGTATCCAGACATGATGCACAAGACTCGGATTGCCTGGTTCTATCTCAGCTTATCTGAAAACCAGTCCCTGGGACAGTATTACATTTACCGCAAGGGATTCATCCATGTAGATATGGCTAAAGTGCTACAAGAACACTATGACTAGGGGCAAGTTTGGTCTAGTGGTTAAGACCTCCACAGCTAATCTTAGAGTTCACAGGTTTGGTTTTAATTCTGGTCCCTAATTCCAGCATCCTGCTAATGCATACCTGCGGGAACACAATAGTATAGTCACGATGTTCAAGCAGCTGAGCTTCAGCACTACATTGGAGGTGCTGATTGAGTTCCTGGCTCTTGAGGGGTACAAGCAGTCATTTGGGGAGTAAATCAGGAGATAAAAGTGTTTTCTCTCTCCCTCTCAAATAAGAAAATAATACATTTTTTTTTAATCACAAGATCAATGTCATAGCATAATAGGACTCTGCCCACAGTGCTTGGCAACCCATGTGGCCAACTTTTTGTGTCTCAGATTCTCCACTTCCAATCCAGGCCTCTGCTAATGGCCCAGGAAAGGCAGCAGAAGATGGCCTAAGTGTCTGGGACCCTGCTACCCACATAGGAGATCCCAATGAAATTCCAGGCTCCTAGCAAAAGCCCAGCACTTGCTGTTGAAGCCACTTGGGGAGTAAATCAGCAATGTAAGATTTATCTCTGTGTCCCTCCCTCTCTCTCTGTAAGTCTTCAAATACTAAGTGAATAAGTCTATAAAAAAGAAAAATTATTATGATTATTGGGGCTTACATGCTTACATGGGGAAACATTGTTGCCAGTATGAGGTACAACCCTCATCCACCTGTGAATAACTGGTTTACTTTCGTTGCTACTTGGGATTCGAACCGTGTGAATACAGCAGAATTTATCCACTCCTCCATGGATAGGTAGTTTATGATAGATTCCAGGTTTGGGTTATCACAAAAAAAAATAGTTCAATGGATGTCCTCATATGTCTTTTCATGTATTTATCCATATATTTCTGTATGGGATATACATAAAAATCAAACTGCTAGATTGTAGTACATCAAGGCCTTCAAAAAGATATTTCCTACCTGGAAATCAAGCTCAGTAACAACACAAATCAAGTTAGAAAGTCTTTTCATAAGATAAACATTAGTTGTAAAATGAGAAATGCCTGTTTATCTAACATATATTTCATACAGTCAGATTTTAGCCATAGTTCAGTGGAAGTCCACTAAGAGAACTGGGAATTCTCATTTTCTGAGGCAATGCTTCTGAAATCACGGGACTGGCATTTGATGTGGCAGTTAAGCCACTTTGGATGCCAAACCCTCGTTACAGTGCTGAATTAAGAATCTGAATGTGCAATGCCGATTCCAGCGTCCTGCTTAGAAGCACCCTGGGAAGCAGTGTATGTGGCTCAACAACTCAGATCCTTCTAGTTACGTCGGATGCCCACATTGAGTGCTGTCTCCTGGCTTCGTGCCGCCTCAGTCCTGGCTGTTGCTAGTTTGGAGAGTTGGAAGATGGGAGATCTCTGTCAGTCCCTCTTTGAAAGAATATTGAAATAATTAAATAAACATTAATGAGCTGGGCCCGGCGGCGTCATGGCCTAGCAGCTAAAGTCCTTGCCTTGAAGGTGCCAGGATTCCATATGGTTGTCGGTTCTAATCCCTGTGGCCCTGCTTCCCATCCAGCTCCCTGCTTGTGGCCTGGGAAAGCAGTCGAGGACAGCCAAAAGCTTTGGGACCCTGCACCCGCATGGAGACCCAGAAGAGGTTGCTGGTTCCTGGTTCCTGGCTTCAGATCGGTGCAGCACTGGCCGTAGCAGTCACTTGGGGAGTGAATCATCGGACAGAAGATCTTCCTCTCTGTATCTGCTCCTCTCTGTATATCTGACTTTGTAATAGATAAATAAATAAATCTTTAAAAAAAATTAATGAACTCTGACAGTAATTTTTAGGGCTCATGCTTCAGAATATCTAATGGAGACTGTTGATTGATTGTGCCAGAGCGCAGGCAGAGTTAGGTCACTGCACGTGGTGGTACAGACTTCCTGGAAATCACTTTTGGGGCTCTGTTTAAGTTTCACATGTTCTACCTCAGGGTCACCTGCTGCTGTGTGTTCTTTTTCTTTTTTGGGGGTGCATTTGTATTAAAACCATGCTTTGAAACTCTTGCTAACAAAATGTTGATAGAATAATTATACAAATTACTTGTCTTGTATTTGCCCAACCAGTTAAACAATATAATCTTTATATATATATATATATATATATATATATATATATACGTATATATATCATACATACGTATATATATATCAGTAAGGCTTTTTCCCAGGTTTCCACCCATTTAGAACCTTGATGTTGGGGTAAATTAAACTGGGAGAAAAATAGCATGATATCTTATTTCAAAGCCTAAATACTTCACTAGAACCAGGACAAATCAATGTCTTTGTAAAAAGCTATTGGGCCTTGAGTAAAATTAATGGGTTGAACATGGCATTTTTTCTTAAAAACATTGAAACACTAAAAGGATGGCTCAGATATTGAAGTCTAAACTTCCCCCCCCTTCCTAACCTTCATGTGACACGTGACTAGGCTATTTGGAGAGCACATTTCTTAGCCCCTGGGAGAAGCCAACTTAGTCTGATTTAACTTTTCTGTAACAGAAACCCACAACGGAAACATCTGGAAAAATACCATGACTAAACTGCTGGGATCAAAGACCAAAGCGAAAATGGCCTATTGTTAACTGACACAAGGTGCAGAATTAAGTGGTTCAGTTGGACACAAATCCTGTCCCATTTCTAAAATGCTTGTATATCACTTTATTGCCTCAGCCGTTAGCTGAAGGAAAACTCATTCAGTAAGCTGAGGAAAAGAAATCTTCATGCACGTGTGTCTGTATGTGCACGCCATACGTAGGAATGCACAGGTCCAACAATGCAAATCTGCATTTAACATGTTAATATTGTACTCCTCAATGACAAAGATAACACTACAGAAATACTGAAAACACAGCTGAACAAATCTTCACATGTATCCTGACTTAAAGTTGGGAGCTTTGTAAAGAAGTGCCTTGTTTTTCCATCAGACCGAATGCTAGAGGTGAATGGTTGGCTGATTTGTCCCTCAGCAGGTAGGACAACGTTTAATACAAGGTTTATGGTAACCAAAAGTTTACTGGATAAAAAATAAATGCATGAACAAATGGAGAAATAAACAGAATAAAATAGGCACCAAAGTCTCACAGTTTAAATGCTTAACTAGGAGTAGAGCAGTGAAGATATCAACATTCGGTATCTGAGTCCGATCTCTACTCCCGATTCCAGATTCCTGTTAATGTGTACCCTGGGAGGCAGCAGATGAGTGTCATGTATCTGAGTTCTTGTCATCCATCGGGGAGGGGCAGATTCTGTTCTGAGTCCTGGGCTTCCATGTGGTCCAGCCCTGGCTGGTGTAGGTATTTGGAGAATGAATCAGCAGAGAGAAATTCTCTTCCACTCTTTGTTCCTCTGTATCCATCATCTCTATCTTGGTCTTTCAAATGAAAATAAACAAAAATAAAAACAAAACAGTATTTATGAACCTTGAATAGATATTTGATATTCAGTTACTGCTCTGGCTTGGATGTAGTCTTCCCCAAAGGTCATGCGTTAGAAGTCTGGCCCCCATTGTAGTTATGTTGGGGTAACGGGACTACTGAAAGGCTGCGCCAACTGCAAGGAAGTCAGGTCATCAACTGCCCTGGGAAGGAATTGTTCCTGGGAAGGAAGTGTTGCAGAAGACTGAGCCTGACTTCTACTCGCTACTTGACTTCCTGTCCAGCCATGCTTCCTCAAGTACAAGTTTCCTGCCTGTCTGACCTTAACTGCATACATGTTCTCTCTGGTTGTGTGACCTTGTCCACAGGTGCTTCCACTGTGATGCCAGCCACCACGAGGATGAAGAGTCAGGACCGCTTGATTTTGCACTTTCAGTCTCCAAATCAATGAGCTACATATATCTCTTTTCTTTTTCTTGGAAAGGCAAATTTACAGAGAAGAAAAGAGAGTGAAAGATTTTCATCTGTGGTTCACCGTCTAAGGGGCCACAATGGCCAGAGTTGAGCCAATGTGAAGGCAGGAGCCAGGAGCTTCTTCCGGGTCTCCTACAAGGAGGTTGGGTCCCACGAATTTTAGCCATCCTCTCCTGCTTTCTCAGACCACATATAGGGAGCTGAAAGGGAAGTGGAGCAGCTGGGACATGAACTGGTGTTCACTTGGGATCCCAGAGCTTGCGAGGCAAGGATGTTAGCCACTAGGCCATTGCACCAGGCCCATCTCTTTTCTTTATAAAGGACTCAGCCTTCATATATTGTTACAATACCAGAAAACGGGTTAGGATGAGTATTTACAGAATTAGAAGAGTCCTTCAGTTACCACGTCTATTTCTCTACCCATGGGAAGTGTTTACTAAAAGAAAGAACAGACATAAACTGAAAAACTACCCAAGAGCTGAGATTATACAGTAGTATCTGTGGGTTAATAGGAACAGGTGGAACGCTGAGTAAATGTAAGGTACAACGGAATGGCAAAGAAAATTCATACGAAAGAAAGCTCTTTGGAATATCACTATTGAGAATATTTCGGGCGGGGGTTATCATCCAAACAATGCAGATCAAGTTTAATGACTCATACAAGGAAGTGCCCTAAAACATAAACCCAGGTGAGCACGGTGACATCCATTTTGTTCATTCTTATGTACCAAGGGTCCAGAATGTTGCTGACACATTTTAGATGTTTGGCATTTGTTTGCTGAATGAATGAATAAGTGTTAAGTATTTTTTTTAAAAAAAGTGAACATTAAACTGTGTTACATAAAGGACAACAGTTGTCAAGTTCCTTCACTCTGCTGTTAACTGAAATAGATGATATGGCTTGCCATAGAGCTACACGGTGATATTTATGATTGTTCGCTTTAAAGGATCAAAAGTAGGAAATAAAGGGTTTTTTTCTCTAGCTTAGTCTCTAATTCCATAAAACCTCTTAAATATTTGTGCAATAAGGTAAAAATCTGCAGCTGCTGAACAGTAGAATCCGATTCAACGACTTAATGTAGGAATGCATTATTTAGTTGCGAGAAGGAAGAAAAAGTGCCAACTTCCCCCTTTTACAGTTTGCATGAATATAAATCAAGTATAAGGAAGTTAGAAAGTTATCACGCAGTTTTTAAACTTTAATAACTCTGATACCAAAGATGGTAGAAACAATTTGTAAATGGCATGCAAATGAAATACTCCTTCTAAAGTGGAGCATACTCCTTCTAAACCGCATTTCTGCTACTCGTAGCACCTATTTTTCTCTTCCTACCTGTAATGGGTATTTAATATTTGTCGCAGGCATTTAAACAATGAATGCCTCTTGTACAAACACAGGAGGCATCCTTGAACGTAAGCATATGTTTTGTTTTAAAATGTTTCTTGCAGCGTTCTCCTATTCCCTGCTGGTACTTTTAGACTAGGATAAGTTTGGTAGAGTCCACAGGTGTATGGATGAACATTACTGTTAACTCCAGGGAGAAGCAACACTGGAACAGGCCAGGCTCCTTTCATCAAGCTTCTGACCAATGTGTGTGTGTTATATTTTTTGATATCATCTTTATTGATCCTTATTCCTCTTGATAAAGAGTGAGACTGGGCTTTACCAGGAACGCAGCTACCTAACCTTTGCCGACTTTAAGGCACTGTCTGTTGGTAGACAGGGTGCAGAAGAATCTATGTGAAGTGCTTGACTCCTCCGACTTGTGCATCACGGAATGACAAGGCCAACTCAGCTCCACACAAAAGAGGTCGGTGCGGCCTGAGCTAATCTATATAAGGGGCTGACAATCCTCAAAGCACCCACCAGAAGCCAAAGTGCGGGGGTTTGTTCTGCCTTCTGCAAGAATGTCTTTCTATTACCCTGTATCACGAACAACTCCTCTTACTCTCCTCCCCCTGAAAGGGGCAAAGAGAAGGGAGGGAAGAGTCGTATCAGTGGAATACTTTCCTTCAGGAAAATTCTTCCTTGCTAGCCACTCTGCAAAAGTGCACTAGCTGAATAAACCATTCTCTGCAGTTCTCATCTTTATTCCCCTCTCTTTTCCCCTCCTCCTCCTTTCCTTTTTAACCTTTCAGTGCAGAATTAAGTCTTTGAGATATTCAGCATGTCAATGAACTCTCACCCAGCCAGGGCGGAGCTCCTGGACCAGGGCAGGCACGACATCATGGGCTGCATTCCAATTTCCTGAGGTGGTGACAAGGAGAACAAGGCCCAGCCATCAAACGCATCCCGTGATTCATAACACAGACATGTTTAGAAAGCGAAAGAAAGGAAGAAAAGGCCTTGGGATTTGCAGCCATTGAGTTGCTTCAAGATTTGGTGCTTATGGGAGGACAGAAAGAGGATTTAGCCTCATCTCCCAGCACTTGATCTGCATCAAAAGAAGCCTGAAGGGCATTCACAACATTTTCCAAGATAAGCTCCAAGTAAAATAAAACCAAACCAAACCTACCAATACTCTTACCACTCCACTGCCCCATTCCCACCCTGTCCTCACAAATAACCACGGGAAATGAATGAATGAATGAATGAATGAAAATAAACAAACAAGTAAGCCCCTTTTTGGATATGGCCATTCATATCCACATATTTTTCTTGTGAACACTATCAGGGCATATGTTGAATTAGTTGCTAATTCTTTTATTATGGGATTTAGGAAAAACTCTGCAAGCATATTTGAGTATTCAGTGAACTTACAGAACAAATTAATGTACATATCTTCATTGATAATGTAAGTTTCCACATGGACTGTGATAAATTCAAAATTAAGAAATTCATTGCCTAGAAATATACTTTGATCATTAAAGTGACGTTTTAAAGAGAAAGAAGAGCAATTTATTAAGGTGTATGAAAATAAGTCTTTGAATAAAAGCAACGAATCCATTATTATTTTCCATTTTTAAAAAAGATTTACATATTTATTTTTGTCTTTTTTTTTATTGAATAGTCAGATATACAGAGAGGAGGAGAGACAGAGGAAGATGTTCCACCCATTGATTCACGCTCCAAGTGGCCCCAACGACCAGAGCTGTGTCAATCTGAAGCCAGGAACCAGGAGCTTCCCCCAGGTCTCCCACACCGTGCAGAGTCCCAAAGTTTTGGGCCATCCTGCACTGCTTTCCCAGGCCACAAGCAGGGAGCTGGATGGGAAGGCCATTGGGGCACGAACCAGCACCCATACTGGATCCTGGTGTGTTCAAAGTGAGGACTTTAGCCACTAGGTTACTGTGCCAGTCCCAATGATTATTTTTCTGTTAACCCCTTATTTTTAACAGATTGCATGTATTTCATATTCTCTCCTTAGAAATGGCAACTGGAGGAAGTAAAAGCCACATATTAAAACAAAGGAAAAGCTAATATGGGTTTCAATGTGTGCAGGGACTAATGATTTTCAAATAATCAATGATAGACCTCTGTAAGGCCCTTCCTTAAGGCAGATTTCCTTAAAACTCCAACCCCAGTTGTCCACTGTTTTTCAGTTATACAAATAAAATGCCAGATTCGATCACAGAAACCTCACAATATTGTCTTGTCCTTGGAAAATTAAACCACTGTGCCTTTCCTATCTTCTATGCCAGTACTCTCCTTGGCATTCATACAAAATGTGCACTGTGGCCAGTCATACTCTGCAGACTTCATCGCATGGAAACAATCACGTTGATTTGGAGGTGCCCAGGAGAGCAAGAGTGGATGATGGAGTTTAAGGTTTAGTCATAAACAAAAGGCACTACCCAGAATAAAACTCCCAAAGATCCATCATTCTGTCAGTGTTTGGGGATTGTTTTCATCATGGACTGACCGATGGCTTTCTTCCTTTTTTCTTCTCTCCCCTCCCTTGCACTTTCCTTTCTAATTCCTCTCCTCTTCTCCCCTTACTTTCCCTCTCCTCTCACTCTTTTTCTTTTCTCTCTTTGCTCTCTTTGAAAAAAATGGTTAGTGCATGGGAAAAAGCATTCCAATTCCTCAAAAATAAACCAGCTTCCATCTCAAATACGGAGTGAGCTGGTCCATCCAACTGACCACAGAATCCACCACACCCTCTCCCACACTGCTATCAGTCTTGCTTACAATGAGAAGGAAGACTTTTAGTTGTGAAGAAAAAAAAACAAAAGGCAAATGACAATAAGTTGTTTTTTCCCCCTCAACTCTGGAACTGCTTGTGAAGTACAATTCTATCTCCTCTCTTCAGTCAGCAAGTTTAGGCTGACATCCATGGTGGGACGACAGTGGTCTAAGGTCAAAGTCTTTTACATATCCTCCAACAAAGAAAGAAAGGAACGCTTTCAGTAAGAACAGGATGAAATGGCTTCAGTCTGTATTAGGAATTCTGATCCTCTTCTCTGTAAAAGTAAATAAGTAACTTTTCAATCAATAAATGTCTCATTCATTAATTTATTTTTCAAATAAAGCATTGAGTTAGTCTTCTAAAATTAATCAAAATGCCTTAATGTCTGCTAATGGCTTGGGCAAGGTGGTTGAAAATCATCATTGTTTCTAAATTCTAGTACTCATTAAAATTTTTGTTAATCACTCTGAGATTTGTACCTACCAGTCTCAAACTAGAAAAACAAATCATATTTCTCTTGTCTGCAAAAAGTTCATAAGTTAATTTTCACTTTTTCTTGATAATCTTTTCCTAAGGGAAGACTTATCAACATAGGTCACGGTTAAGCAAAATTTTTCTGGAAAATGTTTAAAATATAAGCACTATTTATAATCGCTAAAGCAAAAACTGAAGCAAAAACAGAGATAGATGACTTTCAAAAAAGTGACCCTTGGCACAGAGATTGAAAGAAGATGCAAGTATCCTATGTGTTTCCAAAAGAGTTGGACCGCCAGCTGCATGTGCACCTGCTTGACTGTTCCAGTCCTTTAGATTGTCAGGCAAACCTCGTTCAGATTAGACCACTTGAGGTTTAAAACTGACTAATATTTGAGAAGGGAAATTAATCCTCATTATTCTCCCAGTGTAAAAAATAAGACTTTAGTTTGAAAGACTTCAGAGTTTCAAAAGATTATATTCTGGATTATTACGCAATTCCCAAAAGACAGGCTAGAACCTAGCCCATCAAAGTACAGCACATAGGTCAATTTGAATCTGTTTAGGTAAGTTTGGTAAATTAATATTCATTTTTTGGTGTCTTCTCTCTCTAAGTATTAAATAAATGCTACTAGTGCGATGGGGAAAAAAACACAGACGTGTTGATCCAAGTGGCTTGGCAATGCTCCATCATGGGGCTCTAGCCCAATTACTTTCCACAAACCCCTCCTTCAAATACCAGATCTGGATGAAATTCCCACCCACTCAACATCATGAAGCTAAGGACTTAAGGTTTAGACATCTTCATGAATTAGGGAACCCTATCATGCTTAAAGTATTGCAACTGCTATTTAAAAAAAAAAACAATTTTAAAGAAAATGTGGCATATGTCCACAAAAGAATACTACTTGGTCACGAGAAAGGATTAAATCCTTGTCATTTGCAGCAAAGTGGATAGAGCTGAACGTTATTAACAAAATAAAGAAATAAATAAAAAGGAAAATAAGCATCACATTATCACAAATGTTTCAAATTACCACAAATATCTCAAATCTTCATTAAGACCTAAAAATAAAGTTAAACATGCCATGGTGGTTAGCAAAGGCTGAGGAGAGAAGAGGTGGAGGGATGGATAGGACTAAGGGTTACCAGTTTAGACAGGAATAAGAAGTTGATAGCATTCTCTCGCAGGGTTGAGTTGACTATACATGTTATAGCTTATCTCTTTCAATAAAATAAAAACTAGAAAATACTATTTCAAAATTTCTCACCATAAATAAACGCTGTATGTTTAAGAAGACAAATGTATTTATCCTGACTAGACACTGCATGGGCTGGCACTGTACAGCATTGTGGGTTAGTTCTCCACCTGCAACATGAGCGTTTCATGTGGTTGCTGTTTCAAATCCCAGCTACTCCACTTCTAATCGAGCTCTCTACTAACGCACCTGGGAAAGAAGGGGAAGACAATCCAAGTCCCCCAACATGGGAAGACCCAGAAGGTGCTCCAGGCTCCTAGCCTGAGCCTAGCCTACCTTCGGCTATATGGGGAATGAGCCAGTGGGTGAAAGATCTCTCCCTCTCTCTGAATTCTGCCTTTCCAATGAACAAGAAAGGCTTAGAAAGAAGAAGGAGGAGCAGGAGGAGGAGGAGAAGAAGAAGAAAATGCCACAAAGTGCCTCACAAATCTGTACAATTTTTATGTGCCTGTGCATTTTTTTCTAAATTAGGAACAAAAAAAGCTTTCCAATGGAAGGAAGAGAGTACTGCTCAGGCGGGAGCTGGGAAGCACAGCAGTTCTGCCGCCGTATCCAAAGGACAAAAGGTTTGCTTTTCTTCTACTTACCCCCGGGAGTCCAGCCCAAGGGGCTCTTCGAGAAGGGGCTTGCAGATATCAAGAGAGGTGGCTCTGTAATATCTGCGTCAGGAAAACTGATGCCTCCAAACTTTTAGCAGGGAACAGGAATGCAGGCACTATCAAAAGTTGGGGAATTTTCAACAGTCTGCTGGAAAAGCTGGAATGAATTTTCCTGTCCGTTGTAAGAGATACTTAAGAGAGATGATCACGGTGAGAGTCAAGGAGAAAGGATCTTCCCCGTGCTGCTAGAAACTCTAAGCAGAATAAAAACCATTATGAACTCCTCAGCCTGTAGTTTCCCTCTGGCTTCTCCATGTACACCTGTAGCCCTGAAGCTATTAGTTCAGGAAAGATCTCTCCTCCTTCCTTCTCCAGTGTTGTAATGAGCAGCTATACCGTGCCACTGAAATCTGAGTCTGGGTTAATTTTTTCTGCTAGGAAATAGCTTGGTGCCAGAGCTGAAAGTATGTTGTGCTTCATCATTTCTGTTGTGCCAGACAGGTGTTCTTATTCCTGAGGGAGCAGTATCTAATGCCTCTATTAGTTCACAAAAACCTATACACGTTATGTATGCCCATCTGCTCTCCTATTAGACCTTCCCACAGATACAACAGGCTGATTGCAGAGAGCAGCCAAAAGACTGAAACCTTAACATGTACCAAATGATGTTTGAAATTCTCCAATTCAAAAAATGTTTATATAAAAATAGTTTTTAATATATAGTGAATAAAATTTTGAGAATTGCTTATGGATGTTACTATGCATGTAAATATTATGCTTAACTAATATTATGCTATTTAAGCTATGTTAAATTCCTATGCTTTTAAGACACAGGTTCAAAACATGCTGATCACACACAAACTGCAATTCAATGGATTTAGTGTTACTGCTTTTTTCTACATTTTGAAATTATTTAAAACTCATTCTCAATATCATTAATAAGTTCACTATCACACCTTTTGTTTTTCTGTGGTATAAAAATCAGGTGTTTCACACCACAAATGTGACCATCATTTCCAAATAAATATTCACCTGGCAATATCTCATGTTTGCAGCCAGTGCTGTGGTGCAGCAAGCAAATTCTCCACCCTGTGGAGCTAGCATCCCCTATGGGTACCAGTTTGTGTCCTGCTATACTTCCAATCTTTGATTGTGGCCTGGGAAAGCAGCAGAGGATGGCTCAAGTATTTGGGTCCCTGGACCTGGAGGAAGATCCTGGCTCCTATAGGTAAGTATTTGAGGAAGACTATATCATAAATAACATGACATTGTTTTAGGTCCCTAGAGGTTTGCAGTCCAAGCATGAGCAATTCTTTATTTAGTTTCTAGAGGCACAGGGCATCAAGTGGCAAGAGGGAGGAAATGTATCTATTTCTTCCACCTTGTGAGTCCACAAAGGATCCAATTATGGGAGATCGACCCTAACAACTCAATCCAATCTGATTAACTCTCCCATATTTGCACCATAATTAGATTAATTTTCCACTCTCCCAATATGATTAACACAAGATTTTGAGAATAAATGCCTTAATTTCAGAGGACAAACTCTTAAACCACAGCATACAGGATTTCACAAATGCCAAATTCTATAAAGATATCAATAAAGAACTCTCATTACAATTTTTCTTCTTTTCTTTTTAAAAACTTTTCTCCAGTTCTATTCATTATGTTCTGGAGATAACCAACAGTCATTTGCCATCTGAAAATATCCACATTCTTGTCTATTAAGACAATGGGAAGCATGGAATCCTTGACCATTAATTTGTATACCAGTTTAAACTCAGCTTCTACCTTATACAGTGGACTGACAGCCTACACATATACCTACCACCTTGTAAACACCCACACAACTGAGTCAGTGCCGACTGTGTTTTCCTACTGGAAACTTGGGCCTTTGGAGGCTAAGCTACAAGCAAGCTAGGGATATGTAAGACACAAGTTGAATCTAGAACTCACTTTAATATCAGTCTTTAGGACTTTCAGTAAAACTGAACAAGACATTCCCTGTCCCCCAAAGGCCCTAAAAGTGCTTTAAATAAGTTGCACTGTAATTAAAACAATGATTGAAATGTGTATGACTGGAGTATTGTTTCGATTCTGGCTATACTGTATTTTGTGAATAAGATGAAAAAATGGAGCCCGCTCTGTAATAACACAAAGCTGACACTAATAGCCAAGTGAAACTTTTAAGCATTATGAAATAACACTTTTTCAAAAAACACAAAGCAAGATACAACTTTGAAAAAATCAAAAGGATTTTTAAATCAAAGCATCATATACCAGTATTTCTTAAGTTCAAAAGCAAATTAAGGAAAACTTCTTAATTCATATGCATGAATTCTCCGAGTGGTAATAGAAAATTAAAACTGAATAGAGAAATAGTCATTTGAATCACTGACTCTGACACACAAGGAGCTGTCTGACATATTAAATCTAAGAAGCGATACGCGTTGAGGTATCCTCCTGAGGCTCTCTGCCTCACTTCTCTCAAACTTGTTCCCTCTCTCAAACTTTTACATACATTTGCTATCATAAAAAACTAAAGAATGCTATTTTACTCACCAAATAGCTTTAGCTTTACTAATATTTTTTCACACCTGTTTTATGAGGATTAAACAGAGAAAAGATTTATCGTCTTAACATAATACTTAGACTTCTACCAATTTTTAAAGGAACAGTTGGGTGACATCAAGTTTATTCATTTTGCACAACTAGCACCACTATCTCTAAAACTTGTTCCTGATTCCAAACTGAAACTCTGCTACACCCAACAGTTAAGAGAAAATTCATTTTGATACAGAAAAACTGAAATCGATGAATACTTATTTCATAAAATGCCCTTTCCAAGAGTGTTTTGAAGTTCCTCTTGAGTGCATGGATTTCCACATTTTTGCAAAGTCAGCCTTGTATTTCATTTGTCACAAACTTTTCAGTACACCAGTGCATTTTCTTTTCATATGCGAAAATGCCTAGGAATAGAATGTGCGAATTATGTGTTCACCTTTCAAAATAATCACTAACCGTTTTGTGGAGGGCTTTTCCATTACAGCCTTGTCATACATTATATGGTGTGTCTTTCTAATTTCAGGTGTGTAAGTGGTGTCTCACTGTGATTTTTTTTTAATTTTCTTATTTTTACAGAAAAGGCAGAGAAGAGACAGAGAGGAAGATCTTCTGTGCGATGATTCACTCCCCAAGTGGCCGCTAAGGCTGGAGCTGAGCCAATCTGAAGCCAGGAGCCTCTTCCAGCTCTCCCACACGGGTGCAGGGTTCCAAGGCTTTGGGCCATCCTTGACTGCTTTCTCAGGCTACAAGCAGGGAGCTGGATGGGAAGTGGGGCCGCCGGAATTAGAACTGGTGTCCATTTGGGATCCTGGCGCGTTTAAGGCGAAGACTTTAACCGCTATGCTATCGTGCCGGGCCCATCTCACTGTGATTTTTAACTTAGAGTTTCCTAATAACTGATTCCATGGAACATCTTATGTGCTTCTTTTGCTGTCTACGTATTGTGCTGGTGAAGTGTCATTCAATCATTTCCTTCCATTTTTGGTAAAGGATTCTTTTGTGAGTTTTTTCACAAAGTCCTTTACCAATAAATTGCACAATCATGTTTCTTTTCTGTCTCTTTCTTTTTGTTCCAATTTTCAGAAGACTCTTCTTAAAATATTTTAAAATACTGTTTTTGTTTATTTTGGGGGGATGGAGAGAGAGATCCAACCCATGCAATCTACTGATTTACTCTCCTAATGCATGCCATGGCTAGGGTTGAGCCAGGGTTGAGCTGGGAAAACAATCCTGGTTTCTATTTATGTGCCAGGAAGCCAATTATTGAACCATCACTTGCTATGTTCCACTGCCTGCACTGGCAGAAAGCTGGAGTCAGCAGCGCAAGTGATGAATCAAACCCAGGTTACAGACTTCTTAGCCGCCAGGCTCAATATTCACCGCATTAACAGTCTTTTAAAATTATAACTATGGTAAATTGCATATATTCACACATACACACACACAAAAACTGTGGGCTTTTTCAACCTTTTCAAGTATAGAATGTCACTATTTAGATTTACAATGCTTTGGGACCATCATGGCTATTTCTAAAACCTTTTTGTCACTTAAAACAAAATATCTGTAACAATCAAGTAATAACTCCTGATTTTCCATTTCCTTGAATCACAAGTAGATAATAATGTATTTTCCTTCATTTCTAATTTATCTACTGTATATATTTCAAGTATTTGGAGTTGCAGTATTTTTTTCTTTTGTGTTTGGATCATTTCTTTTAGCATAGTATATTAAGGTATACCTGCTATACCATATATTAGAACTTAAATTATTTTCATGGTTGATTAAAACTGTGCTGCTTGTATATGCTTCATTTCGCATACATTTAAACTCTTTAAGTAATCACAAATTATTCTTATGAAGTTCAAGGTATCAATTTGTTCTTATTGATTATGTTGTCGTATTCAATACATCTTTGACTAAGTGAAGCTCACAGATGTTTTCTCCCAGCTTTGCTTACACATTTTCAGTTTTAGCTTTTTCTGATTTTGCTGATGATCCATTTTGAATTACTTTTCACATACGTGAGATAAGGACTGAAGTTTCACCACATGTAAGTATCCAAATAGTCTAGCCCTATTTATTGATGACAAAACTATTAGTTTCTGCATTGAATTACATTTGCATCTCTGTAAAACACCAATTGTCTAAATATGTGCTCTATGCCAATACATAAAACTGCAATTTGTGTAGTAATCTTTTACTTCAATATCTCAATAAGTCCATTTATTAGTTCAAAAAGTTTTGGTAAATTCTTTAGGATTTTATGCATGGATATACATGATATCTGAGAAAGTCATGCCTTTCTTCATTTTTTGTAATCTGGGTGCTAAAAGTTTTTAATAAACACCCTTTAATAAACTATGGAAGTTCTCTTCTGCTCCTAGTTTACGAGATTTTTCAGACATAGATATTGCATTTTTAAAGGCTTTTTAAAAACATATATATGTGACATATAAATAGAATATATATGGGATGTTTATAATATATATATAAATCTAGGATATATATCCTATTGGTGTCCATGACTTGTTCATATTTTTAAGGAATGCCGGCCTTTGGATTTAGGAATTACAGAAATCTGCAAATTTCTTCTCTTATAATTTCTCTGACTTTATAAACACTACAGTTTTATAGAGTGAGATGTGGCAAAGTAAGTAAAGCTACCGCCTGCTATGCTAGTACTCCATACTGATACCAGTCTAAGGCCATTGGAACATGTTTCTGTACTTTGCTTAGAGGATACCTTATGCTTTTTTGCACTCATTCAGCTACCCTGACTACTACTTAGAGCTCATTCTATGTTATTCAAACCTCTTCATAACATCCTATGATCATGACTCAGTTCTTGGATGACTCTTGTACCCTAACTCATTGTTATTTAGTAATCACATTTTTCCCCTGGGTTGAAAACTATTTGCAGAAAAAAAGTTCAGTGTACCACCCAGACATCCTGACATTTATGACTGATGAACTTATTTCCTCTCCTCTTGGGGATGCTGATGGCTAACAGCTGCAGCTTAGTCGCCTTCTCCAACAAGCAGTTGTGTTCCACTGAATGGGGGGACCGGTTCACCCAAGTTTGCACATTTGGGCATCAAGGGTACTCATGGAAGGGGTGGACATGAAATTCAACTCTAGAAGATTTTCCATCAGATCGGTAGAAGTCTACTTATGGCAGCTCCACTTTGCCCTTCATCCGTCCATGTTCTTTTTACTCCTCACATTATTGACTCTAAAAGTCCTTATCAGTAAGTTTCTAGGCACAAATCTTTACCTTACTAACTTATCTTCCGGGAAAGCTAATCTATAATATCACCTATAGGTTGACAAACACAGCTTATATCTCTGGCACATTTCTTTTGTCTAAGTCTGAAATATCTAATTCTATCGACTAATAGAGAGAAATTTCACATTTCTATCTATTTCCTGATTACTCTGGGGTGGATATTTGGCCTAATGGTTAAGAAAACCCTTGAGAAACCCACATATCCAACTACACTGCCTTGATCAGAGTCTCATTATTTATCACATATTATATCTGACAGTACACACAGAATCTTGCTGATTTTTTTTCACCCATTCTATTCAGTAAAGGTGTTGGTAAAACTGTTGGTTCTGTTTTCAAAATACTGAATCATTTCTCACCAGTCCAAGCTATCACTCTGACCCATCAACATCATCTCTCACCTGGATTTCCTGCAATGCCATGTTTTTCCTTAGAACCTGCTATCCTAAACAAGACTTCAAAATTCATGCATAGAAACTTCATCCCCACTGTGGTGGCATGCAGAGATTGAAGCCTTGTGGAAATACTTCAAGACACTCCCTACAGTGAGTCTATTTGCAACCTGATGGCAAACATGATCTTACTAAAACGTAAAACAGATCACTCTGCTCAAAATTTCCAGGAATTTCCTCCTTCCTCCATGCCCTCTCCTCCTCATGTCTTATACTTGCTAATCCTTGCAGTCCCTGCTCTTTCTCCCTGGAAGGCTACCTCTCACAGTCCCCATTCTCTGTAGGACTCACTCCTACCATATCAAATGCTACTCTCAGGTCTTCCCTAGACACCCATTACAATTTTATCCTATCCTCATTGCTGGTACAACTCATGTCCTTTCCTGAATCTAATATTTGCTTCAATCCCTAGCACTCAGTATCTTTTAATGCAGTTGATAATTTACTTAAATTTTTTTTTGTTTCTCTATCACACTTCTAGAATTTAAATCCCACAGATTTAGAGATTTTTAAAATCAGTTTTATTACTATGTGTGCAGTAACCAGAATACTGCCTGGCATATGATAGCAGTCATTGCTAATAAATTATATAAGACTGTTGAACCTACTGAACTGATTACTAAGCATGATTTTTCACCCTGATTTCCATGGCTAAAATGTAGAACATATATTTTGTTCATGCATAAGTGAATATTCAGTTAGGGAGTAAACTTTCAACTTCACTTTCCGTGAGGCAAAGGAACCTATATGCAAATATCCATTGAAGGTATTCAGTCCTCAAGATCTTGCTTTCTGATGCTAAAGCCATCTGGTTTACAACTGTGATTTTTCAACAAAAGTGCTATGCTCTGGTGACTAAATATCAGAAATAATTAATTTAGTGAGTAATGTAGTCCTCTGTAAATGACCACTAACATTGACCATGATATATAGTTAGCTTTAGGTAAGAAGTAAGTCAGTACAGTTTGAAAACATCAAAAGACACTCTTCAAAAGCCAAGTACCAGAAATGACAGACATTTTTTGTAATTAAAAGTTTTCTAACATGATAGATGTGCGTGCACGATTGTGCCTTTAATGTACCTGACATAAAGGAAACAGCATGTGATATACACAATCCTTTGATGATCCATCAATATTAAGCAATGCGTAATAAATATCAAAGAGTACTAATGAAGCCAGAGGAAACTGCTGACAAGGCTGAAGACATCTGGACATGCACATCTGTTCAAAAGAATTGGTGTCTATGTGATATTCTGTGATAAATGATTATTATCAAAAATTCAATATGACATCAAGGATAATAATAAAACCAGCATGTTAAGCATAAGTGGGTAAGCTCAGATGTTATGGAAAGTAGAGGCCTCTGACTGCTGCTTAAAGCTGTCATTCTGTAAGAAAATTCTCATCCAGCCTGGAAGTACGAGGCTTCCTCTGCGTCCAACACTTGCGCTTAGAGCCTGAATAATCTAGCAGTCCCAGAGGCCCCCTCTGACATGAACCTTGTTTCTTCCATTCCCTTCCATATTCTGATTTCCTGATCCTACTTCACCGGCCCTTTGGACCTACCAGTGACCCTCTTTCTGTTTTGGTCACTCTTAATGGAAATTATTCTTGGACACTTTCCACTCACACTCTCATTTAACCTCTAAAATACCGTTGTGAGGAGGACCAGTGTTATGACTTGAGCAGTTAAGCCACTGCCTGTGATGCTGGCATCCCTTATTGGGCACTGACTCCATTTCCCTTTCATGTGCCAGGGAGAGCAGTGCAGGGTAGCTGCAGCACCTGGTCCACCGCCATCCATGTGGCAGGCAGTGACAGAGTTCTAGGCTCTTTACTTTGGCCTGGCCCAGCACTGATTATGACGACCATCTGTGTATACAGGGAAGATGTCTGCCTTCATCTCTCCCATACCCCCGCCCCATCATTCTGCCTTTCAAATAAACAAGGAAATCTCTAAAACAATGTTTATGAGAAAACTCATTGACATTTTACGGATGAAGGATCTGAGATATTAATGACTTCTCTGAAGTGAAGCAGCTAATAAGCCCACAGGAAAGTATCAGGATTCTAATGCCACCGTCTGCTCACTTACAGCATGAATTATTGAAACACCATTGTCCTCCTTGCATACTGCACAGCGACAATCTAACAGACATGTGCTCATCCTTTTGGTGCCTGGTTAAATGGTTTCTGAGTGTGGAAATGGTATACCTCAATGGAAATGCCATTTGAAAACAAAGCACACCATTCTGCGGCAGATGCACATGCACAATGGACATTTTAAAGGACAAGATGCGAATAAGCCTCAAAAGTTCTGGGAAGTGTTTATTTTACATAGCAATTCTCCATTTAGAAATGTGTCTCGTGAAATTCCTTACAGTTCTAAGCATGGCTTAAATGTCTCCTCATATACTAGAATGGCAACAGACCTGGGGCTTTTGTAATAGAGAGGCTCTGTAATCAGGACTTTGTGTAGCTTTTCCACAAATGACTTTTCCAATTTTGCAAATTAATAAATACAACAAAAGAGAGGTCAGATGAATTATCCATCCAACTGCTAAGCTGGATCAGACCAAATTACTAGGAGAGGGTGAGCTTAGTCCTAGCAGGTGAATATTAAAAAAGACAGAAGATTTGAATAAGTACTCAGGGATTTGCAGTTACCAAATACTCATTTTTTATGTTACTGAACTGTCCTTTCCAAAGAACTATTCATTTTTTCATGAAGGACATATTTAGTATAGTATCTTGAGGATATAATTGCTGCACAGTGAAATGACCAAAAGAGAGTGGTACGTGAGAACAATCAGGTCCCCACAAATTCACACTCCAATTCTTTCAAGAATAGGTGTGCTACCTTAGAGAACACCAAGGTTTGTTCGAAATGGAACAGCTTCTCCAAAATGAGTCATTAAAGATGGCAAAGCACTGCAGACAAGTTTAAATTTAGGACTTTTATCCTATGGTACTTTAAGTATAACAGATGGATTTTTATAATTAGCATCATATTTGCATTTTTTCTCTCCACCAAAAAAAGAGGAGCTAATAATCTGAGAAGGAAAATTAAAAAGCATCATTCCATCATATTTTTATTGATCTAATTGATGATTTGCATGCTAAATCTTGTTTATGGTGCCTAACACTTACACCCTTCCCACAGAAGATGAACAAATTTACAAATGAGGAAATGAACAGAACAGCAATTCAGGAGGACAAACTTGAAATGATGTTAGGAGCAGAACTAAGAAGTCTTGATGTCATGGAAACATGGAGATCTGGATAAATATTGAAACTTAATACTTCAACTTCCTCCAAAAGAATAGGTTTATTTGTCTTTTGTGTGCAATTCTGGGGGACTCCTCCTCCCTCCTGTGCTATCTACCTTCCACAACTTACCTGAGAGCTACCAAACAAATGGAATCCCTGAACAACTTGCCTTCACTGGGTCTGAGGCATACCAGGGCGGAGGAGGAATTGATCCATCAACACGTGCAGAACACAGAGCAGTGGAAAGAGGTTCTGGGACACAGAGCGTGTGAGACTCATATCCAGAGAACGGGGCCAGGGCAAACAAGACATTACTCCATCATGTGTCCAACAGCTAATACTACAACACTTAGTCCTTATCATTTCCCCGTGACCCTGACATCACCCTCATTTTTGCAGAGAGAGACACTGAGATTTAAACAAGCAAAGCATCTGGACCAAAGTACTCTAGTCAAGAGCCAAAGTCAAAATTTCCACGTAGTTCTTGCCCAATAGCAAACTTCCTGACCTTAAACAGAATGCCATTTCGACTTGGAAAGTCATGCAATAATTTTGTTCTGCTTCAAGGCTTTGCTTTGATTCACCCATACTCAGTCCTCTGTAATCAATAACATCACTTTGCAACTCACTTGAATAGGAATTAGGAGTATAATCAATGACTATGAAACAGAGAAGATAAACTGGTCCACAGGGAAGCTGAACTCTTGACCTTGGGCTCTCTAGGGCTGAGTTCTAACCAACTTAGTTAATTAGCCACAGACCATTGAAAGAACAAATTACAGCCCAAATGCTTTCAAGCCACAAATGTGAGCTGATCCCTTAGAGGAACACAAAGTTAATATATACTAATTTTGGAGCATGCCCCATCTGGTATGGTGCAGGCCTTCTAAGTATACCAACATAAATGACATCATTGTAAGGGAGAACTATACTTTTTTTTTTTTAACTTTTTCCACCCATCATAATGTTTTTGCTTTGTTACATAATTTCATATTAATCAGTCTTTTAAAGCATCCTGGCCAAACTGCCAAAACTTTTCTGCACGTTCATTAAACTTCACCACATAGGGAAAATCAGATCTGGAACTTTTGGCCTATTTCACAAAAGACATTCTGTGTTCCAAGCACACACATTACTGATAAGATCTGCAAACCTAGAGCCCCTGACAAAGGAATTCCCTTGCCGTAATCTGCTCACAGCAATGAGCACATTCTGCACCTGTCTGCTTCTCACCTGACCCAGTCACTCAGTGGTCCTTTACAAAACATGATTTCCTTGAAAGGCAGTATTAGGAGTGAGAGTGGATCAATCTTACACCTGTTGGTTCATTCTCCAAATGGCTGCAATGACCATAGCTGAGCTGGTCTGAAGCCAGGATCCCAACCCCAAGGGCTTAGTTCTTACAAGCCAGGAAAAGAATAGAGCAAGAAGCAGCATAGGGAGTTAAACTCTTTACCTATTATACTGTTTGGGCTATTGTTTCTCTTCACTTTCTGTAAGCTACTGATTGTTATTGAGTATAGGAAATAGAAAGGACAAAGATAAGGAGGAGGGGGAAGAAAAGAGAATCCACGGGGACTGCTCCTGCATTCTTTTCCCCCTCATTCTGGACCCCTTTACACCCTCCTCCTCTATTCATTATAATTTCCTCAACCATAATATTGCGCCACTCTATTTCCAAAACCACTCCATTGTCTCCACGACCCTGGCCATAGCACTCAAACATACACCACTATGGGTGTTGCCTCTCCCTTCTCAAAACTAGGGGGAAGGCACTGATATCAAAGCTACCGCGTGAAAGCAGATTTTAAAGTTGCCTTTCACTTTTAAGCCTTTTTGTAAAAAGAATGTTCTCTTAAAGTGGCTTTGTGTCTGGTTAACCTGCCTGAAATACCAATATCAAATATGGGAGTACTGGTTTAAGTCCCAGCTGCCCAACTTGTGATCCAGCCCATTGCTAATGTGCTTGGGAAGGAAGCAGAAAAACGACCCAAGTACGTGGGTCCCCGTCACCCATGTGGGAAACCTGGATGAAGTGCAAGGCTCCTGACTTAACGCTGGCTCATCCCCACCCCAGTCTTTGAGGTCATTTGAGAAGTAACCAATAGGTGAAAGATGATCTCTCTCTTTCTTTCTCTCCATATTTCCATTTCTCCCTCTCTCCGTAGCTTTCTCTTTTAAATAAATAAATAATTAAGTAATTTTTGAAAGTGATTACTTTGAAAAATATTTCTTTTCAAGGTACATTTCAAGTTAAATAGGATTCTGTTGGCCGGTCTTATATCCTAAGTATCATACCACGCTAAATTCCAAACAAATGTATTTTTGAGACAACATGCATCTATACAGGAGACTTGCAAATACTGCATTCAGCCCATCTATTTACCAAGTGGAAAAATAAAGACTTGTATAAAACGAGGAAGTGTATTTTTTAAGAGGCAGGAACTATGTTCTATGATGAGTCTGCCACATTGGATTCATTCTATAATTAGGAAAAAAGCATATGTCTGACATAATAGAAATTTATCATTTAGGGCCAGCATGGTGGTATAACAAGCTAATCATCTACCTGATGGTGCTGCGATCCTATATGGTCAATGGTTCACATCCTGGCTGCTCCACTTTCTATCTAGCTCCCTGTTTGTAGTCTGGGAAGGTACCAGAAGATGGTCAAGGTTTGGAGCTCCAATGCCCATGTGGGAGACCTGGAAGATTCCCCTGGCTCCTTGCTTTGGTCCAGTGCTGCTCTGGCACGGGAGCCATTTGGGAAATCAATCAGCAGATGGAAGCCCTGTTTCCCTATCTCTTCCACTCTGTAACTCCGACTACTCAAGTAAAATATTTTTTTAAAAGAAATTCATCATTCATTTCAAAACCTCTAATTCACTTTTCATGAATCTTGCACTATCTAATGTGCAACATTATTATGATCATATCTAATGGGTAATTCTAGATTTAGACATGGAAAAGCCTTAATTAGAGAAGTCACAGTGGTGTAATTCTTTCTAATGAAATAAAAAGGTGAAATACTCTTTTACTGATGTTAATGCAACACAGTCTTTTGGAAATATTTAAGATATATATAATAGAAACCATTTAAGGAAAGCTCTAATAAATTTCTTAATGTGTGTATTTCAAGATAAAATGAAGAGCGCTGCTTTGTTTTTTCAAGGGAGGAAGGAGCTAATAGGATTAGATTTGCACTGGAAGGAACTTGGAGAGAATGTGGCCAACTGGAAGTTGGCAAAGCAAAGTGAGCAGATGCATTAGAAGTCATCTGATCTGGAAAACTGATTCCAATGCCGTCATACCTCCCACAATGGGCTCAACCTTGTGCATGCAAAAACTGAACCTTGTTCCTGGTGTGCAGCTTTATTAGAACCCAGCACGTGCTCTGTCCTTTGCAGAGGTGGGAGGGAAGCAGCTGATCACTGCACTTTATGTCTGCCTTTCATAGCTACACAACTTCAGATCTACTACTGTCTCTCGGGACTGAATGACCTGTGATACCCCTTACTATACTTGTTAGAACAGTGATGTTGAAATGTGCACTAATCCTACACACAGCAAACCAAAGAAATTAACAGGCAATTCTAAATCAAATGAATGAAGTAATTTTCACTCATGCAGTTTTGAAGGCTTTGAGTTACAATCAATACTTCTTGCTGTGTGTCATGATCTAGACAGAAGACTAGAAGTAGTTCTACCAATGACAGAGGGGTCAGCATATCATAGAGCATAGGTAAGGCTGTCACCTGCAATGTCAGTGTCCCATATGGCTGCTTCCAACCAGCTCTCTGCTAAAGGTCTGAGAAAATCAGCAGAAGGTGGCCCAAGTGTTTGGGCTCTTATCATTCAACTGAGAGACCCAGATGAGACTCCTTAAGTGTGTATCAGCCTAGACCAGACCATATAAGTAGATGTATCACATTTCTTCATCCATTCCTCTTTGGATGGGCATCTGGGTTGTTTCCATGTCTTTGCAATTGTGCTATTGTAAATATAGGACTGCATATCTCTTTCTCATATGCAGATTTCATTTCCTTTGTATATATTCCCAGAAGTGGGAGAGCTGGGTCATCCGGCAGGTCAATTTTCAGTTCTGTTAGTATTCTTAAACTGACCTCCAAAGTGATGGTACTGGCCTACACTCCCTCGAACAGTGAAGGAGAGTGCCTTTCTTCCCACATCCATGCCAGCAGTTATTACCAGAGTTATGAACGAAGGCCAATCTCACTGGAGTTAGGTGGAACGTCCATGTGGTTTTCACTTGCAATTTTCTGACAGCTAGGGAGACTGAGCATGTTTTCACATGTCCATTAGCCATTTGAATTTGTTCTTTTGAAAAATGTTCATTTACTTCACCCATTTCTTCACGGAGTTGTTTGTTTTGCTGTCGCTGTTTCTGAAGCTCTTTATAAAACCTGGATATTAGTCTCCTATTGATTGTGTAGTGTGCAAAGATTTTCTCCCATTCTGTTGTTTGCTTCTTCACTTTGTTGATTATTTTCATTGCTGTACAGAACCATTTAAGTTTGATGTAGTCACAATGGTTTATTTTGACTTTGACTGAAGGGCTTCATTTTATGTCCTGGCTGCTCTGCTACCCATACAGCTCCGTGCTTATATCTTGAGAAAGCAGTGGAGAATGGTTCAAAGCCTTGAGACCCTGCAACATGGGAAACCCAGCAGAGGCTCCTGGCTTCAGATAAGTTCAGCTCTGGCCACTGCAACTATGTGGGGAGTAAACCATTGGATGGTAATCTCTCTGTAAATCTGACTTTCAAATAAAAATAATTAAAAAAAAAAAAAAGAAAGAAACCATAGGCCTGGCGTGGTAGCCTAGTGGCTAAAGTCCTCGCCTTCAATGCATTGGGATCCATATGGTCACCAGTTCTAATCCCAGTGTCCCTGCTTCCCGTCTAGCTCCCTGCTTGTAGCCAGGGAAAGCAGTCAAGGATGGGCCAAAGTCTTGTGACCCTGCACCCACACGGGAGACCCAACTCCTGGCTCCTGACTTTGGATTGGCACAGTATCAGCCATTGTGGTCACTTAGGGAGTGAACCATCAGATGGAAGATCTTCCTCTCTGTCTCTCCTCCTCTCTGAATATCTAACTTTGCAATAAACATAAATAAATCTTAAAAAAAAAATAGAAAAGTAGTATTCCTAAAAAAAAAGCATTTTCAAGGTTATAATCATTATGACTTCTAAAACAATATTTACAAAACTGACTTATAATTGCACCATTTAATCTCATATATAGATTTGGAACATAATAAAATCAATGACTTCAATCACAAAAGTCAAAAAACACCACTCTTCACTGTCACTTTGTAGGTGAAACTCTCATACTATCAACACCACAGGATCATTCACTTTCAAAACAAACCTAAAAACATTACAAGCTTGATAAGTTATTTTCTAAATCCAATGAATATCTGAAACCGTAAATAAAAGAGGTTAGAACTCCCTGTATCAGAGGTGAGGTCCAATAGAGAAAAAAATAAGATTTGTTAAAACAAAAAATGCTTTTATAAAAGCACATTTTTTTTTTTGAAGACATAGCAATGTTTAGGGTTCTAAAACAACTCAATAGATTCCACTTGGAGCACAGCATTGTATGCTTGGCAAAATATCTGATGTTAATCCTGATGTCTTTTTGACAATGTAAGAAACATGTCTTCTTTCGGCAAGTCATGAGTGGATAGTGTGAAATATCTTCCTAGACACAGAGAGAAAATATGTATGTTGTCCATCCACTAGCCAATCTTCCTACCTATCCAGCCATTGTCTGTCTGTCTACCTAACTAAAGATGTTTAAGTTCTAAGAACTTAAAGGTGACTTGGCTACACTTACGGGTGCTACTGGGATGCTCAGGAGCAGACAGTGGGTAATTTCTTGATTTGAATCACTAAACAATGGAATTCATGTATGTCTGATATAAGTGAATGCTATTTTTATAGGGCAAAAACTGTAAAATAGAAGCCTTTCCCTATTGATCTAATACTACACAACAGATTTGAAAAACATAAAATGCATTTCATGAAACAATTGTGGACAAATTTTTAAAAAGATTTTTGCACCAAAATTAACATCTTTTAATTCCATTCTCTATGAACTTTTAAAGTTCCCTCATGTGTTGCAAAACTTTTGGAACTTTCTGTGATGTTTATTTTCTTCATATTACTCTTAGCCAAATCATAAGATGAGATTAGATCACAAACACACAATATCTTAATAGTGGGAACATGGATCTGGAATGAAAATACCATAGACGTTGTAATGGAAACCACAGTGATGAAAAAGAAATATTGATTGTTGAAAGGTCATATATTAGAACCCTCAGTTACACAAGTCTATCATGAGGTATTTACTTCCAACTCACATGAACATTACACAGCAGTTCATTCCTGCTTTTCAGAAGATGGCTGGCACTGGGACACAAACATCAGGAACCACATTAGGGTCAACAGAGGAATGTGCAACCAAAAGGAAAGTGAAAATTGTCAACGTTCTTCCTGATCAAACAAGTCATTTTCTTGTTGAAAAAAGAGAAAATACACAATTCAATATAGAGCCAGTGGAGAGATCAATTTGTTTGCATCTCTGACAAGACATCTAACATTCTGTTTCACTCTGTTGTGACTACAATGCTAGGTAATCAGCAGGACAAAAATAAAACCATCAACTGGCAAGGTAATTTTACCAGAAGTAAACTTCTTTGTAATCTGGGAGGATGCTTTCTGACTTAGAAAGATGAGGTTTGATAATCACTGATAATCTTTCCTGAGACAACTGACCTGGATACAAGCTCTTACACAATCTAAGGAGGAAAACGTAGACAGAAAGTCACTACTCTGAATGCTTATGGTATTTGTACATAATCAAACAAGATCATTTTGTACTTATATTGTATGTTGTTCAGAACATTGAACTAGTATACTCTAAACTTGTTTATAACCAAGCATAATAATATAGTAATAATTCAATTCTTTGCACAGTCTATCAGCATATGCTTCCACAGCTAACATTCTCTTTTCAATAACTGTCTCAATACAAGGTCAAAGCAAATGGTTTTACTTTCTTGTTTTTCAAGGTTTTGTCAAATTCTAGCCTTCCTAAAGATTCAGGTATATTCAAATCATTCCTAGTAAACACTGAGAGAAAAATCCTTTCATCCAAAGAAAGCAATAAACTATACAAAGTAGAATTATGAGGCTACAGGAAATGTGTATTGAGTGAGTGCTGTGTGTCTCTCTGTGTGTGCTTTGCTCCTCTGAGAACAGACGCACTTAGAAAATATTTTTGGACCTGGGCCATGAACTGAATGAACATGGACTTCAAGGAGTCTCCAGAGAACCCTGACACATCAGGAACAAAGCTTTCTTTACGAAATTCACAGTGTACAGCTAAAAAAGAAGTGCTACACAGAAAACGTGAATGAGGTCAGCAGCATGATACCAGCTGGTCCCATTCCCATCGGGGCTACAGAGGGAAGTGAGACCATCCTCCAGATACCTGGGCTTTCCGCCAGAGAAAAAAAAGCAGCACAGCAAATGATTTGGACTGGAAAACGGAGCAGTGACAGAACGTCATGGTGAAATGTTCACCTTCCGTACAGACACTCTCCTGTCCCAAGCTGGTTAGCCCAGGTTCTGAGAAGAATCACCAAAAGCAGAAATGCAGCCCTCCATTTAGAAAAATGAAAGGGTTGAGTCATACGTTTATCTACAGGTAAACATAAAACCACAACTGCCCACAGCAAAATGTCTTAGATTGAAACATTGGAGTGATTCACCCCTATATTTTTACAAATGCCAGGACAGACTCCCACATTCTTAGGAGTGAGAGGTGACAGGGAGGTTTTCTGCACAGCTCTGACAGCATCCATGATAGTGATACCCGGATGCCAAATGTCTCATTATTCTGCTGTTGCCTCTTTGAGTCTACCCTCAAAATACTGGTGTAATATCGAGCACAACCAAGCAAACTAATGGAAGAGCAGCAGGAATAATAGCAAACATACTTGTCAGGAAGTACAAAGCATATATCTTTTGATTTTATTAACTGGAATAGTCAATCAATTCAAAGACAGGTCACCTTAATCCCTTTTCCACCTGATCCAACCTCCGGCTTTGTCCATATGTCCCAGTTTTTCCCCCGAGAGGGGTGACCTTATTTCTATTCCACAGAAAGCCAATAAACGCCTATGTAAGAGGTAGCATGGGGAAAACCAAGATGCCATGAACAGAGAGGTCTCCCTGGAATCCTGCCCTTTCAAAGCTTTTTATGGACACTCGGAATAAAAAAGAAGCCCGCTGATTTCACTCAGCTATAGTCAGTGGGTGGAATAACGGATAGAACCGTTCTTTTTTTGGCCTTACCCTAGGATAGGAGTTGAGTCATTCTTCCTTCTGTGAGAACAGGTTTTCACTGGTTTTACTTAAAGAACTGCATTTCAGTGATGACAGCAGTTGTAGCTTTAAAAAAGGTAGTTTATAAAATTAAGCAACTTAAACATAATTAAGCTAAATGTTTTAGGCTTCTGTACTATGTGTATGTATGTATGTGTAGATAGATTTTTTTTATCTGAAAGGCAGATTTACAAAGAGAGAAGGAGAGACAAAAGGAGAGGTCTTCCATCCATAGGTTCATTTCGCAGATGTGTTCTATGGCCAGAGCTGAGCTGATCCTAGAACCAGCAGCTTCTCTCAGGTCTTACACATGGGTGCAGGGGCCAAGAACTTTGGGTCAGCCTCTACTGCTTTCCCAGACATATGCAAGGAGCTGGATGGGAAGTGGAGCAGGAAGGACACAAATCTGCACTCATACGGTATGCAGGTGCCACAAGCCTACTGCTCCACAGTCTCGGTCCCTGTAGGACGCATTTATGACATAAGACCTGATGTGTATCAGGAAAGACATTAAAATGCACGCACTGCTTTTCAGCTGAAAATGCAGAGGGAAGGCTGCTTGCCACTTGTGATATCTACCTTCCCTATCAGAGTGCTTTGGTTCAAGTTCTAGTTCCACGCCAGGAACCAGCTTCCTGCTAATGCAATGGGTGATGGCTCAAGTACTCCTAGGTGGGAGATCCAGGCTGGATTCCCAGCTCCATGCTTTGACTGACCCAAGTCCAGTTATTGTTGGCATTTGGTGAGTAAATCAGTGCATGAAAGTGTTTCATTTGTCTATCCAACTGCTTCTAAATTATATAATTTTAATATATATACATAATCCCTTTATCTCAAAAATTATTAAGACCTCCAATGTGTTATACTTTTTAATGGTCCTTAAAATTTTTAAATCATATATTAATGGTTTCATTTAATTTTCATTAAAATATCTGACATTGCAAGGCAGGTATCATTATTACTCCCATTACAAAGTAGAACTCTAAGTAACACTCAGGCCACATGATTGGTAATGAAGTGGTTTTACTTCTTTCTCATCTCTAAATTCCTGGAGATCCTTGAGTGGAATCTCTACCGTCCCTAGACAGGTCATCCATTCCCACATGCTTTAAAGTCGTAAGTATGAGCAGAGGACAAAAGGTCTACTGCAATGTTTTCACCATGGCTGGTCACGGAACTCAACAAGTAAGTCATGTGTGTGATTTGTATAAAGCAAATAATTTAACTCTCTTTTCAAGGTACTAAGCCATCAACCACCAGAGATACCTGAAAAAAGGCCAAAGTCAAGGGCAGCCCCAGGAATTTTGAGGGTTTCCATATGCTTCTCTGGATGAGCTTCTATTGAGTTTTCCTACCATCCTCTTACCAAAAGGCAACTCACTTCAGATAATTTGTTGCTCTACATTACCCAATTCAGCCTCCTTTCAATTTTCAGGATAATTGAGACCTGACAAAGTTTGAAATTTGAGGAATTAATATTAGATCTCAAACTACCAGCATACATTTTAATTCATCTTAGTTGTAAATTAAATTACAACTAATTAAGCCTAACTTATTGAAACCTAGGGTTAATTTTTAAAACATGCCCAGCATCATTTGGGCTTCTGAGTTGGTGGTTCTTACTACTTCTTTTTGAGAACTATAATCAAAGCATGCCTTGGTAAGAGCCGGGTTCACTTTAAGTCTGACACTTGATTATTTCTGTCATTCCAGTCTAGCACCACCTGATTAAATTAATCTGTTAAAAAGCTGCCTTTTAGACAGAATGTATTTCTTATCATGCACTCATTTTTTTCTTTCCATCATTGTGATTTCAGAGAGTACATGAATAAAATACAATCGAAAGTTTTATATTTAACTCATTGATCAACCTCACTGAGCAGTCACAGCACTGCATCTGCAGCAGCTTTAAGCCAGTCAACAGCAATGCATCTGGATTAGTCCTTGAAGAACACAAAAGTGGAAGGTTAAACACTCTACAGTTTTCTCAGAAACAGCTGAATAGTCTCAGTTCCCTTCAAAGAAGAAAAGGTATGGCTTTGTGATTACATATTAGCAAGAGTTTGAGTATAAAAATACTTAAATCATGTTAATACCAAATTCCGTTTTCTATTTTGTCCAGAGCAATGAACGCTATTCTAAATTTCCAATAGGTTCATTAGTTCTAAGGAGAGAGACAAGGTTGCCACAGCACCAACAATGTATGCTCAGAAGCCTCTGGGAGAGACATGGTTCTTGAAAACCATGGCCTGATTTTATTCCACTAGGGAATAAGATCTGAGTCTTTTTGCTACTGTCACAGTTGTGCTTATCAAATGTTATGCTGCATTTTCATCCTCTGCTGTAGTCATCAGCAGCCAATAAGCTTACTGCATGAAAGAATAAAGACAGGTTGTTTTGTTTTACTACATTGAAGTCACAAGGAAAAATAAGAATTCACAGATATTTCTGTTGAGCCATACTGGGTCTAAATGCTGACACACATGCTTCTGAAACTCACGTGCTCACCTCTGAAGTAGTACGTGGCATACAGACACTCCAAGAGATGACTAAGGCACTACATGGGCAGATGCACTCACTCCCAGGGCCGACTGAGGCACTACATGGGCAGATGCACTCACTCCCAGGGCTGACTGAGGCACTACTTGGCATGCACATGCACTCACTCCCAGAGCTTTCACTGACAGTGGCTGGAGGGGACAAAAATAACCAAGCAGTCAAGTATCAAGAAAAGTGAAGCAGGGGAGCATCCTGAGGGTAACAAAATTGAACTCACATTTGGACAGGAGTCAGTTTCCTAAAAGCACTTATTGACCAGATTTGCCAAGATTTTAAGGGGATATAAAGCTGAGGTCTTTAAGAGATAAATATGCTTATCTGCTCTTCAAATGTCACCGGATCATTCACAAGATGACTATTCAAGCATCTGACTTCAGTTCCAAATCTACATGAGGTTGATATGAGACTGCACTAAGACAAATATTCACTTTTGATAAGATACAAAAATTCCAAGGGACCGATGCATTTCTTTGTTGAATGCAATTCCATGAATCAGTGTATTTGCTTGTTTTTATCAATGTATGTGCCTTGTGAATTTAGAACAAAGATATAAAAGAGTGAGGGTAGTAGATTCATATTGGCACAAAGTCTGTCTTTTGCATGGGGTATTATTTATTCATATCATAAACAAATATGGAAACAATGCCAATTACAAGAAACCTCAGAAAAAAAAGATAGATAGATATTCCAACTCATTTTGTGAGTCATATTTTGATACTAAAATAGGCCACAGACAGTAATAGAAAAATTAAGAAATAAAGACTGGTAAACACAAAGACAGACTAACAGACACAAAGGATTCTTTACACAGTATTGACAAGTTCAATACAACAACATATAATTAGGACAATATATCACGAGCAAACAGGGTTTATCTCAGGAATGCAGGATGACTAACCCAATTCAGTATACCAAGGTAGGCCAAGGTAATTCAATGAAGGGAAAGATGTACATCGCAAACAAGTGATTCTGGAGCAACTGGCTATTTGTACGAAAAAAGCTAAAGGACCTTATGCTAAAATTCTACACACTCAAAAATTAGGTCTAGGGGGTGAGTGTTTGGCCTATTGGTTAAAATTCCAGTTAGGATGCCTGTATTCCTTATCGGAACACCTGGAATTCTATTCACGGACATCTATCCAAGAGAAGTGAAAACATCCATCTCCAAAAAATGAAACACAGTGCCAAGACAGGTTAATGGTTAGGAAAGATCAAGTGGAAAATGGCATAAGGAAGCTTCTGAACATGAGGAACTGTTTTGAGAATGACAATAACTCAATCATTATATACATTACCAAAATTCACCAAGCCATATCCTTCAAATGAGTGCATTTTCATATGATCAAATATTATTTTAATAAAGATTAAAATTACATAAATGTTCATACTTATCACTGCCTCTTAGTGTTTAACACAAAATATACAACTGCCAGAGTAACAGAATAAAACACAGTGCAACAGAACCTCAAATGTTAAGTCCAGCCCAAAGCTTTCCAAGATTCTAAATGTAAACCACTTCGTTTTCTTGTTGTGGAAAAGTGTACATCAGCATGGTGGGGGAGGAGAAATAACAGCAGTTTTGTGTACTTTCAGTTGTATTTTGGAGAAAGAGTGCCGCCATATTCAGAACATCTTCCATTAGCAAATCTTGGACTCAGGAGAGGACAGGATGGGAAGAGAAGGGTTACAAGCAAGCCAAGGAGATAAAACAAGCTGGAGAAACAGTTGAAAAATACGAGCTGGTAAAAGAGATTAAAGGAAAGGAAGAGAGTGAACTGATACAAATGGGAAAACACAATAAAAAAAAGAGAGAGAGATATTTGACAAACACTGTTAGCAAAAACCAAACAGTACCAAGTAGAATAACTAGAGATATTAAAACATGGTGAGGCTCTGAAACAGGGAGGAAAAAAAAAAATGAAGTCAAGGAGGACTTAAGCCGTCCAAATTTGGATAGAAATATGAGATGGCACAATGCTGATGTATTATTTTGCTATAAAATTAAAATACTGTAAGGAAATACCAGAGAAATAACTTGAAGAATTTCTTTCCAGATGTTTCAACACACTTTTTTTTTCTCCTATGAAATATTACCTTCCAGGGCCCCTTCCAAATCCTAGTTGACTCTCTTTAACTTAAAATACTCAACTTAGAACAGTTTTCCAAGCAAAGATTTTAAATTTATGTACTTTAGTAATACTTGCCAAGCATTTCAAGATTCTACAAAATGACTTCCCACCACGAAGCAGAGAGATAAAAGGAACACAGGTCAACCAGGCCAACCTGTGTTCTCCTTCCAGATCTGTCTGTAACAGTATGAGCTGGACAAGTTCCTCTGTCTGTCTGCGTTTGTGTGTTGGCATGACAAAAGAAATCTGCTACGGGTTGAATACTTTTCTTCCTGAGCTGAGGAGTGTATTTCCTGGTTTCATAGCAATGAAACTAATAGGGAAGAGCCTTAATTCAAACATGATTGGAATGAATCCTTTAACAAAAACATGACTGAATCCTGGTGGCTTTACAAGGCAAGATAAAAAAAGCACATTCTTCGTCCTGTGCCACCTTGAAACTCTCTTTGCCAGCTACAAAGGCCGTCACCAGAAGCCAAATCCACGGGGATGCCCAATCTTGGACAAGATACCTGCAGAACTAAGAGCCAAAATAAACCTCCTTTCTTTATAAGGTAGACTGCCTTGGGTATTTCATTATTATAGTAAAAACCTAACAGAACACATTTTTCCTGTTGTACTCTTTTCTCTCTTAACCCTATGTGTATGTGTGTGTGTGTTTTCCCATCTCTCCCTCAAACTCTTCCATCATCCTTTCCCTCTGCTTTTTCCTTTCTCCCTGTCTTCTCTCAACAAATGCTGAGAGTATATAAATGCTCTGTGATAGGCACGGCACTCCGCCAGCTGCCAGGAGCACAAAGGCAAAGTGGTTCAATGAAGGC
The DNA here is from genome assembly GCF_017591425.1 of Ochotona curzoniae. NCBI lineage: Eukaryota > Metazoa > Chordata > Mammalia > Lagomorpha > Ochotonidae > Ochotona > Ochotona curzoniae. Next base: position 49,110,360 of record NW_024466502.1, on the reverse strand, counting down.
TTTAGACGGATTCAATGATCAACTCATCAAAAACTTATCAGTGCTTTAACAGGAAGAAGAAATTATTGACTATTCTTCCAAGAATAATTTTAAGCATACCTGCAAGACTGCCATCTGGAAATATAAGCATTTTTTAGCACAATGTTTTTCTAGTTACAAACTGCTATTTACACCCCCGCCCCCCATTTTTTAAATGTCATATCTTCACACTACATTTTGGAATTTTAAAATCCAACCTGACAAGACAGCCTGAGGGTCTTTTGGAGTTAAAGCTATAAACACAACCACGTGAAGAATAATTATTTGTAGCAACAATAAAAGCTCCAACAACCTACAACGTAAATGCCTTCAGAAAAATATGTCATGTTTTGGCAAAGATTTTGATGTGCAAGAAAGGACTTAAAATAGGCTTGAAAATACACTGCTGGCACTGTCACAGCAGCATGCATTTCAACTCCTCCCACAATTACCAGCAAGAACACAGAGTGAAAGAATCATTTTCTTTTTAAAGATTAGATCTCTCTCTCTCTCTCTCTCTCTCTCTCTCTCTCTCTCTCTCTCTCTCTCTGAGATATCTATCTATCGATCTTAGGCTATTTTATTTCCTTTATTTTACACTACTTAACATATCCTTTGAGCATCTACAGACCTTTTTCTAGTCATGCTATGACTAATTGGATCTCTGTAAATTCAGTGTTGACCAAATGTTCAAGTGGAGTGGTCACTTGTAAGATGGCAGACCCAAGAAACAGTAAAGCTCACATTTACTTTCATAGACATCAAGATGCAAGAATCCAGCAGCTGCTGATCTAAAAGAACTGATTCAATTTATAAGAAACTTTAATTTCGGAAAGGAGATGGTAGTATAGATCACTTCCTTGTCTAAGCCGCAACACTTTTCTCTCAAAAGGAGACACTTTAATAAGAATCAGGACCCGAACGCAAAAGGTGCTGTCTGCTAGATAGCATGAACTTGGCTGGAATTTGTGGGAAAACACAATACAACCAGCGAATCCAAGATACTCACTTTTCTCATAATTCTGATTTGATTTCCTCAAAAGCAATAACAGGTACCTTTAAGTCACTTGAAGATTCCGTAACACTTGTGGTTACAAAAGAAACCAAGTTTGGTGGCAAACAAGTACAAGCAGTGGCTATTTGAGAGTTTGTGCTCCTGAGTGATTTGAACTCCTAACAGGTGATCTTCACAGGAGCTAGCCCTCTTAGAGAAGATAGTTCATTCTTTGGCAACGTTAACAGGAAAATGACCCCTTCTGTGGTACTGCCAGAGCTTAAACATGACGTGTCCTGTACAACAATAACTGCATGTCTATAGTTATTCGCACCAGGCTCAGTGAGAGTACAATACCAGAGTCTACAACCGAGCCAAAGAATGTTAGCCTCATATCAGGTCACTGTCCATCAGGCAAGCTTTTCCTTACAGCTGGGTCTTCATTAAGGCTCGTTTCAAGTCAGAGATGTCAAGGCTAATCTACACCAACAGCAAAGCAACAATGACTCAGTTACACTTGGGAAAGGCCACAGAGTAGAGTGCCAGTAGACGGACAGTTGGAAAAGCAAGATAATCATCTACCTGGAAATTCAGCGGAAGCATTTGCCTTAAAAAGAAAAAATCAGTAGCACGCGCCATGTCATCACAATATCAGACTGAAGAGCAGACCAGGGTTCATTAAAAAGGGAAAAAGGAAAAAGAAAAAGGAAAAAAGGAAAGGAAAGGAAAGGAAAGGAATGGAAAGGAAAGGAAAGGAAAGGAAAGGAAAGGAAAGGAAAGGAAAGGAAAGGAAAGGAAAGGAAAGAAAAGAAAAGAAAAGAAAAGAAAAGAAAAGAAAAGAAAAGAAAAGAAAAGAGAAGAAGAGAAAAGAAAAGGAAAGGATGCCCTGCAGTGCAGTCCGTCATCTTCAGGTTTGCCAAGTCAGCTTTCCTTCGAGTCAGTGCTTAGCGGCCGGTGGAGGGTGGGGAGGGGTGGAGGAGGGATGGGGCAGCTTTCTTGGCATCTCCTGGCTCAGAAGACTCCTGCCTTGTGAGCATGACAGCCAGGATCCTCTCACCACACTACAAAGTGTCAAACTCTCCAAGGGTGGAGCTCAGCAGAAGAGCACAGGCCCCTCACCACACAGCTCTTCCAGAAGCCTGGGGAGGACCCAGTGCCCACACCGTCTCGAGGCCTGAGGTACCCAAGTGTGTCGCCGATGTCACTGTTGGAGCCAAGCGCTGACCCTCTAACACGGGTTCTCTTCCTGGGGTTTCTCTTCAACTCCAGCTAAAACTGGTTGGCTTCGGTGGTCTTTCTTTTCTTCCTCATTTTTTAAAAAACACATGTTTTACTACATCCCACATACTCTGTCCTCAGGAGTTTAGTGAATTGGAAAATACCTGGAATTTATTCACTCACATAACTGTCAACTATTTTCACTTAAAGATTTCTCCTCTGCCACTCTTTCCAAATTTTACCATCCAAACCCTGTAAAGTTGTATGTTATTCAGAGACTCATAAGGAAAGACCAAATCTGTATAAAACAACAAATAAGTACCACTAAACTTTCCCTAAGACAGTATGTGGGATATAGTAGCACGCGTGGTCAAGCCACACCAGGCTGCAACAATAAAAACTATTTCTGGTCAGTGCTCCTCTAGTTCTCCAAGGAGGGTTCCAGCAAAAGATCCAGAAAGGAAAAGTAGATTCCAAGAAAAATGAGCAAGTCAAGGGACACACAGGTGTTTTCTTCCTCTACCTCACCCACGAAGAGATCCAAAGCAGGGACAGAAAATGGGTTTCATCACTACTGACACCTCAGGTTGAGAGATGCTCTCAAGAAGGATGGCCTGAAAAACATTCTGGGCCAAGGAAAGAGTATAAAACCAATCACCAAATGCTCATTGCCCTCTCTCCTTTGTATGTCATTATGAGTCTAACCAAATAATTTCAATTTTCTATGATTTCAATCTCCTACTGTTACTCCTGCTGTTCCCAATCATAACTCCATTCTTTTCATTGTATACTTTTAATCATTGTATATTTATACACTGTAAAAGCAGGAGTGAAAGAAGGCAGAACTTGGAACTCAGTCTAGGTCTCCCATGTGGGTACAAGTGCCCAAGAACTCGGGTCATCTCCCAATGCTTTCTCATGCACATTAGCACCACAACCGGAACAGTAGCTTCACATGGTACACCACAATCCCCAACCCTTAACAAATGATTCATATTGAACTTGGAATAAGCCGTTATAGTAGATGCCATAGGAGAGTACATGCAAAAACATATTTTAAGACTATCCTAAAATATGCAAGGAAACCCAGCTCTACAGTTCTTTTATGTTGTTCCATGAAATGTATCAACTAAAGGTATAACTACAGATATTACTTTAAAAGCATGTGAAAAATACAATGTGATTAAGTTCAAGTATCACACACACACACACACACACACACACACACACCATTCTTGTTAGACTTAATGTCTTTATTTGGATTTTTTGAATAGTTGGACCAGCACAAAATCTTAGGACTGATTCCAGAAATGTGGGAAAACTATACTTATTTCTCTCTGTAATCAACAACATACAGTGAGGAAAAACATGGCCTGAGCTGTGAGCCAAGACAATTACATGGGAATGAGATTTCAGACTCACATACTGAAGGAGTGCGGAAGGAAATTCACTGTCTTTTATTTCTGGGAATACTGCCTTCTAATAGGAGCACTTATTAGCCACAGAAGAACAAAGAGTCAGTAATCTTCAGGGATGACTGCTGTCAAACAACATAAATCAGAGACCATGACTGATTAACTAATTTTAGCAATACAGAAGGACTGTTTCTATGGCAATAAAGGAAGGGCTGAAGATTTGATCATTCTAGGGGTTTCTTATTCTTGTGAGATTTCACAGAAATCAAGAAACCATACAGAGAAACTGCCCACCGGGTTATTGACAGTAGCCATAAAATAATAATACTTTGTAATCATTTTTCTTCTGAAATGTTTAAATGAGTTTATCAATACTAATTTTTAGAGCAACTTAGTGGCACCTCAATTTATCATTAACAAGATGCTGGGCAGGAACTTCATATACTTCTTTGAGCATTGCCCTCTCCAAGCCTTGAAAACTTACTCCTTTCTAGAATGCTAGCCATCTGTATGAGACCAACTGTCTTTTCACAGGGAAGCACACGTCTCTCCTATCTTCGGCTCCACGTCCTTTTAAGAAAGAACTGAATACATCTTACAAAGTTCAGCCAAAATATCTAGAACTGAGTTTGTTGTTGTTGTTGTTGTTTGTTTTTGCTTTTTTAAAGGTTACTTCACTAATGCCAAAGGAGTCCACACATTCCTACATTGAAAACAACGGAAAAGTCGGGCACTAGGAGATGTAATGGTGAAAATTCTCACTTCCATCTGCTATCAGCCTGCATTCAAGTTGAGAAACAGTAAGTGTGCCTTGAGCTCTTGCAAGGAATTTCTGCATGCTAAGGGAAGAATCTGGGATGAACCTTTCTCTGTATTTACACCTTGCCTTCCAGCCTGCACATCTCATCACCACTACTACCTACCTTCCCAAAGGATGCAGAGTAACAATAAGATAAATATGCATGGTGTCCCCCCTCCTCGTGTGGAGCTTATTTAGGAAAGTATCCAACTAATGATCTGGCTCTGGAAACAGATGGCCAAAACTGAACTCAGCCATTGGCAAATTATGTGATTCTAGGTAATTTGGAGTATCTTCTAATTTAACAGCATTTGCAAAAGTAATGAAAGTCTTTACTATCCTCTCTGTATAAAATGAATAATGAATGAGATTACATGAGACTCCACCGTTCATTGGCAAGCATATTTTCTGAACAGATTTCTTAAGCATTTATCACATGATGATACTGCAGACTAAATTATATTTGTTGTTCCTATGTGGGTTTTTCTTAAGTAAATTTTACATAACTCTATCAAATATGTAGCAGGTAGCAATTGACCTTGGAAATTCTATAGAATCATTTTATTCATCTATTTATTCTGTTAGTCTTACATTATTTTCTATATATATTTTTTGTTTAGTGCTAATGTGATAAAGAAAACATAGAGCATCACCCACAATAAAAGAACAACAGATGATAAAATTTGACAAAGGGTTAGAGCAGTTACAAATCCTGTTTACGGAAGGGATCTGGGTTTATTCCTTCCCATTTCCTCCATGTTTCCCCACACAGCACCTGTTCTGCAATACTGTTCTTTTTCGCCTGCAGTTCCTATCTTTCCTTTAGATGCCAAGTTTTCTGAGTCTGGACAGCATGTCTTATTAGAGGTTTTATCCCTGGTGCTTACTACAATTCCCAGGGTTTGCAACAGCAGCAAGTTGGCATCAGGAACCAACCAGAACTGGGTATCAAACCCAGAGACTCCAACAAGGTGCACAGGTATCTTGACCTGTATCATAATCTCTATACTAAATAGTTAATCTTTATAAATGTTCAAGGATCCCTCTCTCTGCCATATTAACTTAATATTTGTTCCTCTTGTTTCAATATCCTTTATAATCAATGCTATTCAAGATTTTCTCAGCCTCTACCATCCTTTAAATTCTTCAAATGCTACTTCTCTATTGCTGTCTTCTTCTCCAATCTGCCTAAATGCCAAGTCTTCCTACTTTGTTTCCTAATGGAAAACATTCAACAGTATTTTTTTACAATCTCATTACCAACTACTTATAGCTGTTCTACCTATAATAAAACTCTCAGAAGAATTCAAGCCTTGGATAGTTTTATATCACGAAAAACGCAATTTATTTTACAATGGAAATAAAGTTGTGATTAAGCTTCATGTCACCATAGTCATGGTAGGAAAATGCCAAAATCTAAGAATGAAGACGTAAAACAAGTGTACATTTCACCATTCTATTCAATAACAGTACAGCATTGTTTCCTACACTAGAAATATTTTTAACCAAGTTCGTATGCCTCAGGGTAGCATAACCATGTAAAGCCTGGAACAGCAAGAACTGTTCAAGGAGAAAATCTATTCATAAAAAGTTCAGTTGTATGCTGCCAACTGCTGTAGCGGCTCCTTTCTTAACCCCTTACCACATACAGCTGTCCTCAAAGTCTTCATAGTCAGACTCTTTCTGCTCTCTCCTAGCCTCCCTGACAGATTATTTCTCTTTCCTTCTTACTCATCTCATATCCTTCTCCACCTGGAAAGTAACTGAGTTTTCAAAATATTTATAATAATACAGGCAGGGCCCGGCATGATAGCTCAATTGGCTAATCCTCCTCTTGCAAACCCAGGATCCCATATTGGTGCCAGTTCGTATCCTGCTCCACTTTCCACCCAGGTCCTTGCTTGTGTCCTGAGAAAGCAGTGAAGAATGGCTCGATGCCTTGGGATCCTGCACCCATGTAAGAGGACGGGAAGAAGCTCCTGACTTAGGACTGGCTCAGCTACTCCATATGATGGTGTCTTTACTGCACTATAACACAAAGAGACATCAATAAAGCACTTTGGGAGCACAAATCCCCAGCAATCAATTACGTTGTGCTCCACTCAACGAAGGAAGCAAATGTGTAGCAAGAAAGTATAATAAGAACCAATAGTTATTTCCAGAACTTAGAGCAAAACAGCATACGGGGTTTGTACAACCCAGTCAACAGTTTCATTTCTTTGCTCTGTTTTTAAATACGTCTTCATTTATTTATTCTACTTTACTTGTAATAGAGAGAGAGAGAGAGAGAGAGAGAGAGAGACCGACCACTTATTGCCAATTCACTTTTCAAATGCCTGGAAACTGAGAACTCAATCCAAGAATCCTACATGGGCAGCAAGAATCCAATTAGTTGAGCCACCACCTGCTGTCTTCAAGGTGCACTGCAGGAGGCTGAATCAGAAGCAGAATCAGGACTCACACCAGAGACTCTAACATGGAATACTGGCATGCCAACTGCAGTCTTCACTGATGAGTCAAATGCCTATCCTGTTCTCCTGACTTCACGAAAATCAGGTACAGAAGAGGCATACCTCAATACAATCAAGGTAATATATGAAAATCACTCTGCCAGCACAGAACTGAATGGGAAAAAGTTGGAGGCATTTCCTCTAAGATTTAGAACCAGACAAGGATGTCTGCTAATCAACATGGTCCTAGAGGTTCTAGCTAGAGCCACTAAGCAAGAAAAAGAAATCGAAGGGACACAAATCAGACAGGAGGAAGCCACGCTACTGTGTTTGCAAATGACAGGATTCTCTACACCGAGGAACCAAAAACTACTAAGAGATTACAGAACTCATAGGAGAATTTCTTAAAGTTGTTGGACATAAGATAAACACACAAAAATGAATAGCCTTTGTATACATAGACAATGCCATGGCTGAGAAAGAACTGGCAGATCAGTCCCATTCACAAGAGCCACAAAGAAACTTGAATACCTTGAATAAATTTAGCCAAGCATATGAGACCTCTATGATTATAATTATTAAACATTAAAATGGACATGCATATTAACAGAACAAAGCAGAGATCCCAGAAAGAACCCAATACACCTGCAGCCAAGTAATTTTTTACAAGCAAACAAAAATCAATCCATAGAGAAGGGACAGTCTCTTCAATCAATGGTGCTGGGACCTTTTACACAAGTCAACTCGAAGTAGATCAAGGATATAAATCTACAACCATCAAATTACTGGATGAAAACATAGGCGAAACTCTGTATGATATAGGCATAGGCCAAGACTTCATGGAAAATAGCCCAGAAACACAAGCAATCAAAGCAAAAACAAACAGATCAGATTATATCAAACTAAGAAGCTTGATATAGATCTATAGATAAAGATAGATATACACACTATGAAATACTGCTCAGACATAAAAAAAATGCAGTCCTGTCTTTTGCAATAAAACGGATGCAACTAAAAACTGATACGCATAGTGAAATAAGCCAATCCCAAAAAGACAAATATCATATGGGTCCCCTAATCTGTGATAACTAATACAGCGTATAAAAATTTAATCTATAGATGGACAGTTGGAGAATTTACTGTTGCATACTGCCTTTGTCTGTATCCTTGAGGAACAGTAGATTTTCTGTGTTTGTTTCGGTTTAGATGTTGAATTCTTTACTTAATGGAGTGTTGAACCTGAAATTGAGACTTGAACAGAAAGCATACCATGATAAACTCTAAGAGGTGGTGGAGAGGAGGGTGGAGGAGGGCAGGGATGGAGGAGCGAGTAGTATCACTATGCTTCTAAAACTGCATTGTGAGACACATGAAATCTGTTCACTTTATATGCTCAAGTATTTTGTTTTCAAAAAAAGCAGCAAAGAAACTGAGGATCCCAGGAAAAAGACTGACTAATCCCTTATGGAGCTGTTCGTTTGTCTGTTTTGATGTAATGTATCCATATAGCATAATCCCTTGTTATTCATGGGGGGATACGTTTCAAGGTATCCAGAGGATTCCTGATAAATCTCTAAATACAACTGTATGTATGATATAAGTTTTAATATAAAAATTAGGCAGAACAAGAGAGTAATAAGAACATTTAACAATGATACAAAAAAAAACATAAACATCTAATACATTTATGTGGCTATGATCATTCCCTTTTTGATAAATGTTTTATATTAAAATCAAAATGCTTTACAATGAAATCATAGTTGACTACCCAAGTGATAGCTAATATATGTATATGTATACACACACATATACATAATATTAAATATTTCCACCTTTTCACCATGAACACATTGTGGAGGTTGTCCCCTCCTCTCTGCCCTCACAAGCACTGTTCTACTGCAGACCTCTTTTCATTATTTTCTGCTAGAAGATAATGTCGGGATCCCTTGGAGCGTTTCAGACCTGTGATAAGTTAAGGCCCGGAGAAGACATAAGTGACAGGTAGAACCTACACCATGCAAGGGGTTCCAATGCTTTAACTGTGCTTCAGTCACACAAATCTCAATGACAGAGTCTCTCTCCAGTCCTCTAGATGTCACCTTCCTCTCTGATCTCCTCAGGACATATTTACCAAGACAGTCTATATAAAGATGGATAGACCTAAAATTTAACTTCAGCTGGATTTGTGTGTTGTTACAAATGTAGATACTGCACCATATGTATTGTATGTAATACTACATGTGACGCATGATCATGTCCATTGACAAACTCACCAAAGAATTTGTCTATTCTACAGCATTGGAAGTTATTCCTGTAGCATGATATTTTAAATGAATACAAATATGACTAGCATTCCTATTCACTGCTCTCCTAAAAATATCCAGAATTATGTGCAATGCAAAAGAAATTTAAAATGTTCTGGTGACCTAACACCAAATGATTCATATCCTTCCTTCACACAACGGTGTAGATGAGCTTTCTGGAGCAATCTGTTCTGCTCTACCTACCGTCACAAGGAGACAGAAAATACTCCAGAAAGGTGAAGTGGCATTCCCCCAAATTACACAGCAAAAAGTAACACAGCTGAGACTTGTTGCGAATAGTCTCTGGCCTATTGGACAGATGACAAACCCATCTTTTCCCAGAGTGTAGTCTTCCCTAACTATGTACTGTTGTGGCAGTTGCACAGCAGAAGGAGCAGACTCCAGCAGCCCAAACCTCTGATTTCTCTGACTTCTTACTATCTCAATTGTTAGCATCCTTACAACATCCACTGACACTTTCTTAAAGGTGGTCTCCCAGGCCCAGCAGATGCTTGTGAGGAGAAATGTCAGCATTCCATGATAAAGAACCAAATCCACCCATGATTGCGTTCTCTTGGTGTCTCCATTGTTCTACAGGACTTGTGCTTTGAGGTCTGCCCATCACACAGCTTCTAGTCACTTTATTTCCTAGAGAATATGCCAATGCTCAGCAGTTAGAGAAGAAATGTATTTTTTTTCAATCTTCATGAATCTGAAAAAAAAATTTTTTTTAACTTATTACTAGTCCCTTGCACTGGTGCTGTCCTTTTCTGGAACAAAAGCTAAAATCTCTGGAAGGTATTAGCCCCCAGCATGGTAATGTGGTGCATGCTTAAAGGACCTTTAAGGTTGAGGTGTGTGTGTCCAGACAGCATGGCACTCATGGGATGTTCAAACTTCCAGGTGTGGATACAAATGGAATGAGGGTGGAAGGCATGGACACAGAGTACTGAGAATACTGTGGAGCCCTCCTCTCCAGTAAGAGTCTAAACATGGCCTGGGATTTCTCTTTATGCTATTACCCAGGACTTGAACTTGACATTGCCTCACATGACCTGCTGCAACAATTAGACTTTAGGAACAAAAGATCTCTGGGGAAATGTCCATTTATTTCATAATGAGGACAGGAAAATAGAAAATCACACACAAGCACATACACACTCTAAATGTGAATGCATGCTTTGTGTTTATCATATTCACATATGAAACTTGCAGGCAATTTTTGAATACCTCCTTAGGCACTCCACAGAAAAAGAGTGAATGCCAACCAGTAAGTAGAATTAAGGATGCGGGAATTTTGTTCCTCACAACAATATGATTCAAACAGTTTGATTTCTCTCAATATAAATGTTCCAAGGAGCCAGTGTGGTAGCGTAGCAGCTAAAGTCCTTGCCTTGAACACACCATGATCCCACATGGGCACTGGTTCTAATCACAGTACTCCGGCTTCCCATCCAGCTCCCTGCTTGTGGCTTGGGAAAACTGTCAAGGACAGCCCAAAGCCTTGGGACCCTGCACCAGCATGGAAGACCTGGAAGAGGTTCCAGGCTCCTGGTTTTGGATTGACGCAGCTCCGGTAGGTACAATAACGATGGGAATGAATCATCAGACTGAAGACATTCCTCTCTGTCTCTTTCCCTCTTTGCATGTCTGACTTTCCAATAAAAATAAAGCAAATCTTTTTTAAAAAGTTTCAATTTTATTAATTCTGTTAAATTATTCTAAAAGATTTTATGTAGTTGAACATGATAAAATATTTCTTGATTGATAATTGAGAGCAGTCCCTCTTGACTTCATCCATACAAGTCTTACTTGAGTCACTTCATGTGAATCTGTTTGATAGTCCAAATGCAATAATCATTCATCGGACAGGAGCAGAAAGCACCACACAAAGCTGCTGCACTATTTAGAACTTATGAGTGCCAAACACTGATCTAGTTGCACAAGAAACATCACAGATATTGCAATAGAGCTGAAAATCAATCACTAGGGTTAATAGCAAAGAGTGCAGAGTGCTCCAAACAGGAATGATCTTTATATATGCATGCAACTATCAATAAGTCACCCACTGGCCAGTTACATTACTGATACAAATTCTCACAGAGAAACATCTATAATGAGATGTGCAACTTAGAGTCTTGGCAAAGCACAAATTTACAATTCATCAAACCATCAAAATGTCTACACAATTCCTTTTGCATTCTTTCTATATGACTATGGGGATATTGAGGCCAATTTCTTTCTTTCTTGGCTCTTCAAGAGAAACTTAAAAAAAAATGAGTAGTAAAACTTTCCAGAACTAGATGGCCATCTCGTAAATTTCCAATTACATAAAATGTCCCCAGTGTTGTTAGGACAGTGTTTGGCAAAAGGGCAACGATTCTGTATACAGCCATTGATTCCACGGCAGTGCTGGATGGTTTATCTTCCTGAATAAAATTGCAACTGCAACCTCACAAGAATGCTGCCAAAAAGGCTCTGCTTACAGATATTTACTGGTCTGCCTTTTTATGATCCTGTATATATCCTGTGGTCTGTGAAAATGCAACAAAAAGGGTTTAAGTAATATCACTTTAGAAAGAAAAGGAACAGATTTCCTATTTGCTATAATAATACAGATTTCTGATTTTACAGATTTTCTCAAAATAACAATGCAAATGATTCTTTTCGTTTCATGAAGAAAACTTCACTTGTTTTTGGTTTCCCATTTTTATGTGAGTCAATGTTCACTTTTCACAGGATAAGAAACATGACATGATGATTCAGTAACAACTTACTTTTATAAATACTCGGTCTTTAGGTCATAATTTAAAATGTGATATTATAATTCTCCCTCGTGGTTTAATCAGGATCTTTTTGGACAAAGGAAGAAGTAAATAATGCTCCTCATCTTCTTAGTCTTCTAGAGTCAAACTAATAAGTCACTGTGACTCCAATTTAAATAATATTCATCAGTTCATTTACTACCATGCCCCACTAAGTCTGGGCTGGCAATGAAAAAAAAAAGTATTTTTGAAACAAATTATTTCGTTTACTTGAAAGATAAAGAGATGGAGAAAGAAATATCCCCCTTGCTGTTTCACTTCCCAAATGACTGTAAGAGCCAGAATTGTGTCAGGTTGATGCCAGGAGCCAAGAGTCGAATCCAAGCACATGGGTAAACTTTACTGCCTTCCCAGGCATATCAGCAGGGAGATGTACCAGAAGCAGAGCCACCGGGACTCAAACAAGGGTCCATATGGGACACCGGTATTACACTTAGTGGCTTATTTCACAACAGCCCAGACAATGAACAAATAAATAAACATGTACTGAATCTTTTCCATGGGGACTTGGAATAAGCTTGGGAACTCAGATGGCATGGTGTACCTTAAGGACCTCAGGGACTGGTGCCAGAGAAATAAAAGTTCTGAAGATGGCAACACATCTCACACCACTGAGAAAAGAGAGAATAAACTTCCTCACAAACGTGAGACCCCTACCACTTGCAGGGAGTAGCAGACTGTCAAGGAAAGAATTCATTCTGCAGATCACGAGTTCTCACATTTCCTACTGGACTTACTAAAAACAGAGTCCAACATTGTTTTATAAAGAATCATTCATAGTGTGTCTCCAAGGTGATTCAGAAATCTGTGTCTCCATAGCTTTCCCATGTGGCCTTGAAGGAAATGGCTCCAGAACCATCACTGGAGAACTCATAGCAGACAGAAACATGGGCAGATGAGCAGGAGGAGCATACTCGGCATAAATGACCATCTGTGAGAATCCAAGCGGGGCAGTAAGCACAGATGTTAAATGGATACGAAACTGAAGAGCAAAGGTGATGGAGAAGTATGTGGGTTTCCAATCAGGAAGGCTTTGTTTGCCATGTGTAGGAAACTGAATGTGATCTGAACCAGTTGGTTGGAAAACAAAATAAAGATTAAATATACTTAATGACTTCTAAAAGCAATAACAAGATTGAGGATCAATCCTTTCGTTTGATTAACTTACACAGTTTGATGGAACACTGCCATGAGCAAGCAAGAAAGACTTATGCCAGAATGGAATGGTTTGGGGGCTGGCTTAGCAGACTAGCATAGCATGCCAATCCTTCACTTGTGGCACTGGCATCCCACACAGATGGTGGTTCATGTCCTGGCTGCTCAACTTTCTTTTATTTAAGGTTTATTTTACTAATTTTTATTTTTCATGGTAATTACATACTTGATCAGGATGGAAAGGATCAAGGGCTAGGGATAAATGGGTGAAATCATTATTTCCAAATTTGCTATTTCTTCTTGCTGTTTCTGGGGGAAGGGTAGAGATAAAGAGGGAAGCCACACCCAACTTCCTGAATGTCCCAGTACCCAGGGATGGGGAACCACCGCCCAATATTCACCCAGTGTCCCAGCGTGTGTATTTCCAAGGGTTCTGCCAAAGTGGACTGGATAGTTCTGAAATGCTGTCCATTTTGCTGTCCATTGGCTGACATGGTCAACCTCAATTTCCATTAATCCAGGTTTTGCTGTCATCATTTGGCTGGGGTACTTACGATTTGCCCTGTTCTCCTTCTGCTATGGTACCAAATGGGCTGCAATATCCTCCATGTGCATCAGGGTCTGTGTCCATTGCTTCACCTTTTTCACCGAGGAGGGCATATTCTTGCACGTGAGTCCAAGAACCCAGCCAGGTGACCCAACACCCGCTGAATCCTGCACCCTCAGGGCTCACAAATCCAGCACCCACCTCACAGGTGGGCACAGGGCCCCCAGACCAGGCAACCTGAGTGCTCTGGCTGCTGCACTTTCAATCCAGCTCTCTGCTTGTGGCCTAGGAGAGTAGAGGAGGATGGCTCAAGTCCTTGGGATTTTAAACCAGTGTGGAAGAGCCAGAAGAAGCTGCTGGCTTCCCGCTTTGAATCAGCTCAGCTCTGGCTGTTACAGCCATTTGGGGAGCAAATCAGCAGATAGAAGACCTTTTTCTCTCTGTCTCTCCATCTTTGTGAAATTTGCCTTTCAAATAAAAATAAATTCTAAAAAATACAATGCGTTCAAATGTTTATCAAAATTTTAAGAGAACTATGATGGTTGCACATATGAATTCATGTCATCCTCATAAGAGAGGATGCCGATTAGTCCGTGAATACCACAGAAGGAGGCATCTAGGACAGCATCCACTTTCTTACTGGAACAATGCTGTCTTCATCATCTGAGCTCTGTAACGCAAGTGAGTCCATCACAGGGAGATGCCGGTAAACTGAACATGGCGGCAGGTGGGGGTAGGGGTCCATGTGGAACAGCAGCAATGACTGGAACATACATGAAGCAACAGCTCTGTCCGTGTAGTCAAGGGTTCCCCACCCTCCATTCCATAGGTAAAGCAGACACAATGACATGTAGCACAGCAACAAAGCAGTGTGTCTCCTCTCCCCTTGGCTGTTACCTCACAGAAAGAACTCTTCAGCACAGGCAATGACAAACAGTGTAAGGAACAACAGCATACTTTGGTGCCCTGACTATATCTTTGTAACAATTCTTTGATGTCATGCAAACTGAATAGATTGATTGGTCTTTCCATAAATGTTTACTGCTTCTATTCATGAAATATGTCCTTTGTGCAGATACATTGTCTTTTAAAAATTTATCTCAGTTACCTAGGTATGATGGTTGATTTTTATCAGTTAACTTGGCTGCCCTATGCAGTGCTCTTACTATTATTTCTGGGTGAGTCCACTTATGTGTTTGCAAATGAGATTCACATTTCAATCAGGGGTCTCCTTAAAGTAGACTGCCCTTCCCTATGTGAATCCGTATCAAGCAAACTAATAAGGGCCTAGAAAAAATAAAAAGGGGGAGAAACAGGAAATCACCATCTTGTTTTCTGCCTGCTTGCCCGAGTTGGGACACTGGTCTACTCTTGCCATTGGACTTGTACCTTTGGCTGCTCTTTGTTCCTCAGGCTTCTGACTTGGATTAGCACAAACGCCACAAGCATTCCTGGGACCCTGGCTTGCAGATAGCACATTAAGAAACTGTTTTTGCCTTCATAATCACATGAGTGAACTAATACACAAGCCAATAGGTTCTGGAAGGTCCTACCCAACACACAAGACTTTAAGATGAACCCACTTGAAATGCTCAAGAATAGAGTAAGAAAGAACAAAATGATACAAACACTTTTCTGATAGGAGTGGTATGGATATCACAATTCAGGAAACATCTCCTGAGCCCTGGGGACACTTCAGACAGAAATGCACTTTGAAGTGCTGTTTTTTTCTGGACTTGTAGAGTCTAGAACATTTTCCCATGGAAGAGCTCAACCAGTCACAACGTGGACAGAAGCTGAAGGGTTTTCTAGAGCTGTCTCAGTGTCGTGGCAAAGCTACTGCATAACTCCTGAGGGCAGAAAACCAGAAAGAGTAAAGCAGGAAGAGGTAGCAGAAGAGCCACTGACAGTAATACCACCACTCCACATAGCTGAGTGAGACATTGTACTTCAGGGTAGACTGATAAGGAAAACCCCCTGCAATGGACACACACCATTGCATTGATACGCACAAATACCAGCCCCAGGAGTCCTGTCAAGGAGCCAACCCTCCACACTCTATCTTGCCGGTTAATGTCTGCTGACTTTATTTTAGACTTATGTTTTTAGTATCTTACATAGTTTCTATAATGAACATACATAATCTTTATAATAAAAAGTTTTATATATTAAATGAAACATATTTAGATCAGACACACAGTAGGAACATTTTACACTAGTAATGGCACACAAGATATTTATTAGGAGACACATTAAAAAGAGGGTGGATTTTTGTGGCATAATTGCAGCATGTCCAGCTCTCTAAGCTGCTAAATGTGCCCATTTCTCCCTCTGATTCCTCCTAGGAGTTGAGTTTGGGGCAAGGATTTGGGAAAACGCACCAGTATTGTGACTTTCAGAGCTCAACCAAAAAACAGAAATGTTCTCTGTCCCCTAACTCAAGTCTAAGATACAAATGTCACATAGACAAAAACAACAGATCCACATGATCCCAAACTCCTGTCCTCCCGACCACAAATTTATAACACAACCACATCTTACTGCTTCTCATCCCATCCAGCTGCAGACCTAGCATTTTGTATCATGAGAAATGGTTTATTAAAAGGAATTCCAATTCCTCTGATTGCTTTAGATGAAATATTGATATTGTTTTCTTCACTATTTTCAGAATCCAAGTGTACTCCATTTCAAAGTTTATGGAAGCAACAAAAATCGATGCAAAGGCAAAGAGGGAGCCACCAATGTACATAGCTTATTGACCGAGCAACGGGAAATGGCTAAGACCTTCAGCCATCACTAGCTTGCTATCTATTATATTATTCCTGCCACAGCAGCAGAATGGAATGGCTTGAGACTCACTGAGTTCAATCTGCTTTTCCACTTAGACCAGAGACTTCAGCTATTTAAATGGTGTTTAAAACCCAGCATTCTGTAGGGAAGAAAGACGCCACCACCAAACAATCTACAAAGTACTGCTAATGTTCTTAATTGAATAGAAAAAAATTTTTTTTTTCTATTTGGAAAAGGTTCCCATGGAGGAGGATGACTGAAATACTGGTTCTTATCAGAGAAAAGGTTATTCAGGAAATTTTATGGAAAATGTGGTATGAGAAAAACATGTATGGATTTCAAAAGTATTTACATCAAAATAAACAGCTTTAATGTCTCTTTTTACGCTTTCTGAAGTACTCTCATGCTCATACATATTTTTGAGTCCACCCAGAACTATATTTTAAATGTCACATAAATGCCAATAATTCCATTTTTCCCAGTCCTATCCTTTCTCAGACTCATACAGCTAACAACCTACTAAGTATTCCATATCCTTGGATCTTGCAACCAACTGTTTCACATGAAAGTACATCCTCCACTTAGCAGTCAGGGTAGGGTGGCACCAACATCCAGGTATTTGCTCACACTCTGAACTTGAGAGTCAAGCTTCATGTCTCTTCATTTGGCTACAGTTCTAAGAATGTTTAGAGAAAGGAAATCCTGCCTCATCAGGTTTACTATTTCTTACATGAACCCATGATCTTGATTTCTAAACAGTATGAGTTCTTCTAGGAAAAAAACCAGCCACTGATGGAAACCCCACGCTCTCCTTCTACCTTCCCTGCTCGCTCTAGTTTTTCCTCCCAGTTCTCATGGACATGAGTGCTTATTCCCCAAACCCCGCTGAATTCCTTTCCATTAATGAAAATTCCCTGTAAGAGAACCAAACACCCAAGCAGGAGGCTGCCATTTGCTGTAAGAGTTTCAGATAATCAGTGTTTCCAGTCCTCTCCATTTGCACATTTGTAAGAAGCCACCCTCAGTCATACATTGCTTTACATATACAAGTTTGCCCTCAGAGTGAGGGGGTGCAGGCTGGAGGTGGCAGACAAGCTCCCTAGAGACTTTCATATGTGACTGCCTAGCACTGCCCTAATCTTCAGAAACACTGACAGAGGTTTCTCTCCTTCTTATACAGCCAGAAGGGATTTACTGGTATTTACAGTAATGGAAACAAATGACTGAACATGGCACTTTTCACCTACAGACAATCCACAGTTACCCATGTATAAGCCTGTGGATTTTCCACAGCTTATTTTTCAATCCCAGAAAGTTCTCCACTGATGTATCCCTGTGCTTCAAGCTCAACTTCTCCTTAACCATTCAGGTAATTTCAGCTACATTTAATAACAGATTAAGTTAAACAAGAGGGAGATAAATCATCAGGAAAAAGTTCGTTGCATATAAAAACACATATACAAAAAGTCGCAATGCACATCACAGTTTAGGTCATCAACATTACTGTTTTCCAACAAAACAATTGCTTGGAGTCATGACAATACTAAGTGAAAATACTGGTGGAAAGCCTGAGACATTTTTTCAAGTATTCTACAATTCATCATTTAATTCATAAATGATTCAAAGGAGAACTTTACTCCTTCCATTACAGTCGTCTTTTAGTCTTTCCACAAGTCATTAATAGCACCATGGGTCAATAACAGAGCGAAGAAATAGAAGGGAAAAGTATTTCACTTCTCTGTGTTCCTGATTTTCAGTAGAATGCTGATAAATCCAAGAACAGAGTATAAAATGGTCTAAAGTAAGGTTTCTCAGCATTCTGTCTTGAAACTTCAATTATTTATCTGTTTCTTGGCTTCTACCACTGTGAGTAATCAAGAGCTGGCTAGCGTGATGTTTTCCTCAAAAATAAGCACATCTTCAAGGTACAAAAGAAACAGTATTGCTGAAGGACTGTCTTATTGCAATAAGATGGAGTAAATCAGAAGCAGAGAACAGTGGAGGAGAAAGGGGAAGAAGAGAGAGAAATCCCTAAATATACAAAACCATAACATGGAAAATAATAGTAATAAATGTTGTGGGGTGTGAGCGAGATCATGCCAGACATGTCTAAGGTTTATTAAGGAGTCTTTATTAACCAAGCTTGGTGACAGCAGAGCCCATTAGAAATAGCAAATCACAAGTCCATATGGCAATCCAGTCAATCATAACCCCAAGAGGAACAAGTGGTCATTACCCTGAAGTCCATTCATTAAGCTGAAACCTATGTCCCAGCCTCCCCAGCAATATAAATTATCCTAAAAAACATGCAGGAATAACCTGAACACACTTCCAATACAGCTGACATTCACCTTTCCCTGGCTTCTCTGCCCACATTCCACTACTGTTAGGCCTCACCTCTCCTGGAACTCCCAATAGTACACACATTAGAAATACAAAGCATCTTAGCATTACCATCCTCACTGTCCTGCCCAACCAGTAAACAGAGGGTGAAGAAACACACAGGGGCCATGCTCAGGGGATACCTGTCCTCAGAATACTGGGCAGGCCAAGAGTGCCAGAGCAATGGAGACACAGGACCAAGAGAGTGAGTCCCTCCCTATCCTGAGCCTTTCTAGGGGCTTGTGAGGGGAGTGGCTACACAACAATGCAATACTGCCCCCTCTCAGGTGATAGGTGAGATTCACAGGTGGGCAGGAGGGAACCCCTAGGCAGGGGACGAGTAGCTTCCAAACTTGTGACCCTGAACTAGCTGCCTACCTCAGCACAATAACAAAAAGAAACAAAATTTCCAAGAAATGAACAAATTTCATTTCCAAGAAATGAAATTCTGGCTCTAGTACACAATGACCTGTGCCATTATTAATGTTACTACTACTAATGGGCATTTACTAATTACTAAGTTTTAGGTTACCTGAGAAACATTTCCAAATCTCACAGTAACTTCCCAAGGTAAGTTAACATTCTCATTTCACTAATTAAAAAAAGAAAGAAAACAATGATTTGGGAATAAGTAACTTGTTCACAGCCAGTGTTCACTTGGTCAACAAAGGTTGGACCCTGTTTTCTGCTGACCCTCAAAATCTGTTACACACAGCTTTTTCAATGCCAAGTACAACTATTTACAGTTCCTTCTCTTTTAATGAGACTGAAAGTATTCACTGAAGGGTAAGATTAGTGGAAGCAGGACGAGATTACCACAACCTTTACATCACTCATCATCTCCAGTGGAATGCTCAACAAGCACTAACGCCTGGGTCTTCATTTAGGTAACAGATTTCTGGTTTAGTGTTTGACTTCAATAAAAGGAGTTAGCTGTAGCAAAGAGGAGATTGTGGTGATTTTGCTTCTGACAATAGAGCCTTGGCCAGCTAATAACAGTATTTTTAAAATGTATCACAAGCTTGTACAATGACCTATATAAACGGATGGTCTAAATACATACCCATCTTGGAGTACCCCATGAACCAGAAATCTTTTAGACAAACAGAGGCTACTGCGGGTCACCAACAAGAACAGATACAGGAGTATAAACTATATCCTCCCAAGCATTTACTGAGTCCAACTGCCAGGGAAATGACCATGGTCAGGGCGTCTTGCTTCACTGTAAAGATGGGATTGCCAGTAACAGAGGCACTGCAATCTGTCACTACAAAGCAAAATGCAATCTGACTAGCTTGAAAAGCCAGGGTCACATTGAGCCCCTTCTGTAGAATAGAAGAAAATGCAACCGTATCACAGTGTCTAATGTCAAAACAAAGCAGATTAGCTCCTCGACGAATTACTCTGCTTGACTAATTTAGAATGAGTGGGCAGCATAAAGAAAAGATTGAAATTATGCCTTCGCTTATAAAAAATTACTAAAACGCTTTTTAAAAATATTATTGTTACTTCATTCAATGGTACTTAATCAGCATACCTCATAGCACTAAGGAGGAGACTACCTCTTACATGGGATAAAACTCCACTCATTGAAATGCTAATTTAAATTTTTATCCAAAGGAAGACGACATTAACTCAATGACAAATGACCCATGAGCTATTGCTGAAAAAGTGAACACACAGTCTTGGGAGCTTTTGGAAACAACCACAAACAAAAGGGAACACTTTGGAAAGCATATCTTCGAAAACAGTATGTGGGGCAGTTGTTAGCTAAAGCAATGTTATATGGCCCTCTTGTACTATTCAAGAAACACAAGGAGATAAAATAAATTCCTCAGTTCTGAAAACTGTCTCGGTCTTTTGTTGGCTTGGGCAACCTCTCCATTTTCGTAGACAAAGGACTGTACTTCAGCCTGGAGCTCTCCTGTTTTGCTCTAGCTCCACTACCGGTTTCTTAAGTGACCTTGGATGAAGTACTTAACCTTCCCGCATTTTAGTGTGTCCAACTGTGAAATAAGAAAGATAATGACAACAACAATAAAAAGGTTCAGGACTTACATACCTCAGTGATGTGTCCTATGAATTAATCATCTTGGGCTCTGAAAGTGCTTTTATGCCTTAAAAGCATTTGATAACAGTTAGCAAATTCCCACATTGCTGTAATATATATTGTCCACAGAATTGCATCAGGAATTTTGCACAGCAAAAAGCGCTGTGGTTACATTGTGGGCAAAGCTTCAGATGACATTAGAAGAAACATGTTCTTTAATTGCTTTTGCTACTTATTCCAGGGAGGAGCAAGAAGAAATTAATCTGTAAAGAATCCTATCTGGCTCCATGATTTAAAGTGTGAGTGTCCCCCCCAACCCCAAAATTTATAGGCTGACTACACTGAAACCCAAGCCCCAGTGGAATTGTATTACAAGGTGGGATCTTGGGAGGTGGGTTAAGGCTCCACCCTTACAAATGAAGTAAGCCCCTTGCGATAAAGACCCTTGGTAAAGTGTAGCTACCCTTTGGATCACATAAGGACGATGGAAGAAAAGTGCCATCTTCAAGAAACAGATCTGCAGCAGACATCAAATCCACTGTGCCTTGATGATGGACACCACAGACTGCAGAACTGTGAGAAATAAATGCTTACTGTTTCAAGCTACCCAGTTTAGCTAACTTTGTTCCAACACCCCAGGCACACCAGCCTGGGTTAGTTTTCATGGAAGTTCAGAGAACAGCTATGGGTCACCAGTGAGCTGCTTCTTTCTTTCATCCAGCACTTGCTCCTCTTTCAGTCCTGCCCTTACCATGACCCACACTCTTCCCCCCCGCCAAGGTGTGACTTCTAAGAGAGTTTTTTCACATTATACAAACCCTCCTAACTACATCAAGACAACCTTATCTACCAAATGAAGCTATAATTACACCTTGTTAAATCAGGCAATCCCTGGTTGATTGCATGGCACTGCATGTTGACACATGACCCTGTGAGAGACTCAGAGCCTCGGAGCCAAGTTCAGGGCACCACGACTGGGTCAAGTACAATGTTCCGTTCTATGAGCACGCAGTCTACAGTGCTGATTGACATCCTTAACATTCATCATGGCACATGGTTTCAAATAAACTGTCATGCATGCACACCTCCTGGACCTGTCTCGTGAGTTGTGTATGTCGCTTTATAACCGAAGCCTTTCATCACGAATATGGAGGAGGGCAGGAAAAAAAAAATGTCCTTGAAGGAAAACTCTTCTATATGATTCCTCTTTCCTTTGTCTGTTGCCTCTGGCTTTGCTTCACTCTTACGCCATCTTGCAGGCATGATCTGTACAGTATCACTGGAAGACTCCCATGTCTCCTTTCTTATAAAAATAGATGTGCCAGCATACTTCGCTCTTTACTGTGGAGGATCTCATGGCATCTCATCAAATGACCATCTGAATGCTCCCACGGAACTGAATTGCAAAGGTCACTGAACAGCGGCCTGGGGATCACTGCGGGGCTGGGAACTTGGCTGCATCGCCCTTGAGGAAGCATTCCGAAAGCTGAATTTCCTTTGTCTCCGCAGCTGAAGGATCTCTTTCAGGAGCACGTGCCTGAATAAGGACTAGCCCTAAGACAAAGTCTTGTTCAGTTTCCTAAGCCAACATTATTTCAAAAGTAATTACTTCAAAAGGGAACTTGTTCGTCCCTCAGCTTCCTCCTGATCTTAAACAACAGTATGATCCTATGACCTTTCATATTCATTTTCAGGCAAAAAAATAAATTTAAGGAATGCAGAAACATACTGTGGTTTTTATGAATGTCTGATTCCCAATTTGCTACCCAGTTTGTAGAGAGGTTCAAGGGATCCACAGAATAGCACACATAGATCAGAAAAGATAACATACTTGTGTATGAAGGCCCCAACTTTTTTTGTCTCAATTTGTTTATTTTATTTACAGTTCCATAGGCTCAGGGATTTTTCCATCCTCCCCAATTGATTTCATCCATATTATTACAGTAGTAGCCCTTCATAAAGTCTTAAGTCCATCATTCTGCTATTTAAGCGCGACCTGACAATAGCATCCTATTCTCAAGATATATTTAACAGTTTCATTGAAAGTATATCTTTCATTTGGGAGTAGAGATACGTACTGCAATGTATCTTCACTTCTCAATATGACAGTCTCTATTATACAGATCCTCTAGATAAAACATGTACATGTATGTCTACCTCTATAGCTACTGATCTTATTCCAGTTTAAGTTTAATCCAAACTGCTATTTCTTTTTTTTAAAAAAAAATATTTTTTTTATTTGAAAGGAAGATCGATTTAGAGAGAAGGAGAGGCAGAGAGAGCTCTTACACTTGCTCAATCGCTCCCGAACGGGCACAATGGCCAAAACTGGGCTGGTCTCAAGCCAGGAGCACGGAGCTCCTTCTGGGACTCCCACATGCGTGTAAGGGTCCAAGGACTTGGGCCATCCTTGTATGCTTTCCCAGGCACATTTGCTTCTCACAAGTAGAGAAGCCATGACTCAAAACGGTGCCCATATGGGATGCTGGTGCCACAGATGGAAGTTTAATCTACTATGCCACAGCAGCAGCCCTGAAGAACCTGCATGGAGATCTAGAGAGAACAACTGCAGACAAGAAAATGCAGTAAACACACACACACCCAATCAAGATATAGAAAATGCCTGGGGTGCTTTTACGTTCTGCAAAGAGAAAATAGAGTTACAAGTGTGCAAGCCAAGATGTAGTGAAGTCCATAAAATCTTAACGTGCGAATAAAGCAGAGTGGATAAAGTCCCAAATGTGTACAAAGATACCCAAGTCTAACAGGATACCCATGAAGAGAAGAAGTGCCAGTGTTGCCAGTGGTGGGGTGGGTTCTCACGGGTATTGATCACAACATTGACTCTATTTCCATCAAAAAAATGATACTGGATGCAACACACACTGATTGCTAGAGTGTTTAGGGAAAAGATATGGCTACAGAAAGTTAGTAGTCGCTAATGCTACAATGACAGCCACATCTGTGGACACACAGTCAGCTGTACAGCTAAGCATCTGCAACAGTATGACAACTACGATGTGTGAACTTATAGCATCAACAGTTAAAACAACAGTCTCAAGGCAACTTTAATCATTTAATTTGAAAAGTAAAGCTGGAGATGACAGCTGCTAAAAATACACATTTTTTCCCCTCACTGCTACCCACTTGGCTTGGATATTTTCCCACTGTAATTGTCACTCTCTTTGGCATTTAATGAACTCAGATCTTCTGGGAAGTCCTACAAAATGATTAGTAGTAAATCCTGGTATTTTTAAATATATCAGGTATTTAGCCAAAATATCAATTCTCTACAAAGGAAAATAAACTCAAATGCCACTGGAATGAGGGCTAATCCATCCAAATGATAAAATAGTGAGGTCATTGTGCCTCTAACCTCAGTCAACAAGCTATTTAGAATATATATATATAAACAGCAGAGGCCAGCACTGTGGCATAATGGGTAAAGCCACTGCCGGTGGTGTACCATAGGGGAATCAGCTAAAGTCCTGCCTGCTCTACTTCCAATACAGCTTCCAAAGCATCTCTGTGAAGATGTTTTTAGAAGCAATGCAAGATGTTCTAAGTGCTTAAGCTCGGCACCTGTATGGGAGACCTGAAAGAAGTTCCTGGCTCCTGTCTTTGGACCAGCCTAGCTCCAGATATTGCAACGATATTGCATATTTTTGGTGTGAACCTGTAGATGGAAGAAAACTCCCTCCTTGTTACAGAGGAAATGAAGGAGGAATATGACAGGAAAGAGAAGGAATGGGTGTGGGGGGCGGAGCAGGAGAAAAGGAAGTGCAAGAAAAACAAGTAAAAAATGTCAGACAATGATACATTTCTTAAGGGTGACCAATTTGCAGCCATATAGGACGGGGCTGGAAAAAGTTCATGGAAGGGCTAGTACTGTGGCACAGCACATTAAGTTGATACCTGCAGCACCACCCCCCTAGTACCAGTTCAAGTCCCTCCCTACTATTGTACTTCCAATCTAGTTCCGAGTAAATGAGAAAGAGGAAGAAATGATTCTGATGGATGATGCCAGAGGTGGCATGTGAAAATACTACTTTTGGATAATAAGGAAAAATGACATTTCTGAATGTTGAATTGGCATGAAAGCTATCACAGAAGCAAGAAGGAACACAGGAAGCTTGGAATGTGGGAAAGAGCTGCAGTTAGCTGAAGCTATATAGAGATACTGCCAGAGAGGGGCAGATGGGTTACAGAAGGCTCTAGAAACCTGCATAGTCTGCATGCATTTGGAAGCCAGGAGATAAACTAATCAACAGCTTTGAACCAGGAAGCCACGGATTCATTACAATAGCTTAAGTCTTACCTGTCTGATGAGATCACACAAGATCAATTTCAAGGAAAATGTAGTGAACTTGGTTGGCTACTTTAAAAGTCCAGGAAGAGTGTGATGAGGACTCAGAACTGGGATAGCGGGAAACAACTACCACTAGAATGGAACTGCAAAACCAGTCTCTCTCTAGCCAAGCATTTGAAACATGGCTAACAAAGAAACTAAACTGTTGAGTTTGCTCAACTTTAATTGAATTCTAATTGCTAATTGTGGTTAGTGGTTATTGTGGTTACAATGCAGTTCTCCAGCGATAAATATCACCACAGGTAAGATGTCAAGGATTTCGAAGGAAATAACCTTACAAGATGTCTAAGTAACAGAAAGCAGAAAAGCATGGTTCTTTTGGGCATTTCTCAATTTGGAATAAGCCAAGTACCTGTTCAAAACAAAACAAAACAAACACATTCAACTGTGACCTTTGAGGAGCAGAAGTCATTTTCATGCATCTCTGTCTTATTCTTTAAAGTGTTAAGCACTCTATGCACTCAGTGTATGACTCCGAAGGAATAAATGAGTGAGTTAATGAGTGAAGACATGGTGAGTATGCAGGCGTTCCAGGGATGCTCTCAATAGCAAGAATCTACAGCACGTGACCTGGAGAGCTGAGGAGTAAGCGTTCACTTTTCATAGCAAAACTCAGGCTCTTACTTCTGTTTTAGACTATTAAAACTGCCAGAAAAGATTCACAAGGATGCTACAACTTTAACATCATCACACACATTTCTTAATGGCTTTCAGAAAACATTTTTCTGATGACAAAAGGAATACATATCTTTAACAGAAACTTAGGAAGATATTATTAAACTAACAAGAGAAAAATCAAAGTTTTCTAGATTCTTAACCAAAAGTGTTCACCATGACTATGCCCCCCCCTTTTTTTATGTGTGGATCAAAAATACAACTATACAATTTTCTGCACAAAAGAAAAAATTTAGCCTGTAGGTGATATCAGTATTCTCCTAAAACAATTAACATAATTTTGTAATATACTACCAGGTGACTATACCATAATTGTCATAATTTGCATAACCATATCCCCATGTTGGTCAATTAGGTCCGTTCCAACCTTCTGGAACACCACTTGGCAATCTGTATCAAAATCCTTATTATACTCACAGCCTTGATGTAGTAATCCTACTGCTGGGGATATGCCACAAGGGTATTGTCCTCAATGTGCACTGAGGCATTATTTATAATGGAGCAAAGACTTCACATCAAATAATAAATGAACAGTAAATTCTGTCACATGGAAGAAGCTTTTTTTTTTTTTGCAGAAAACTTATATGAAATAGGAAATACTTACTGAACTAAAAACTATATAATACCATATGTAATATGCATTATAATGACCAATTCTAAAGCCCAAACCAAAGCCTATATGGAGGAAGCCTGGAACAATATAAAATACTGATGATCTTCCTTGGGCTAGAAACTGTAATGTTAATGCTTCTACCCTTAACTTTGGTGTATATTAAAAGCTCTACAAGGGATACAATTTTCTGTCAGAAGGTAAACAGTGTCCTAATTAAGAACACAGTGTTCTCTGACTCAGTCCTGAACATCCTCAGGCAAGACATCACGGCCCTGGTGCTAATCAGGCACTTCCCCCTTCCCTATACTGTTTAGGACACCATGAGACAAATTTCATCCTCTTCCTACAGAGAAAGACAAACAATCGACCATGTTTTCTAAGCAAAGAGACTTCACAGGGCGTTTTGGCACAGTGCACACTTTCCTCCCTCTTCCAAGAGGACCAAAGGACTTGGTGACCTAGCTTTCAACCCCAGACAACAGTCACCCAGTGTTCACTTCATGTGCTTCCCATTAGAAAGAAAAATCGCTGCACTGC
Organism: Ochotona curzoniae; assembly: GCF_017591425.1. Lineage (NCBI taxonomy): Eukaryota > Metazoa > Chordata > Mammalia > Lagomorpha > Ochotonidae > Ochotona > Ochotona curzoniae. Next base: position 49,083,220 of record NW_024466502.1, on the reverse strand, counting down.
TATACCGAAGAGTCTCTGGCCTCATGCAAGGGATTGTGCATACGGTCCCCTGTAACGTACTTCAAAGCCAAGAGCACAAACCCGAAAGGCAGGCGGTACTGCCATTGCACTGGCCTCCCAGAGCCATCCTTGCACTTGTACGGCTAATGTGGGCATTCATTTAGTGTTGCTCGCAGGAAGCAGCGACTGTGCTGCCTACGCGGTTCATGTCACTTCTTGCCATTCATAATGAGGAAATACACAAGACTTGTTAACAACCCTCTGCAATACATTACAAGGCTGCAGCAAATAGGAGGGAACTTGTCTGAGGTCTCTTCCTTGGAGAACATCAAACACCAGCCAGCCTGGCTCCATAGAGCAGCTTTTATGTTTCCTACCTCATTCCTAAACAGCTCCACCAGGATCCAAATACTACTTATATAAACAGATTACAGTTTGTGTTTTTACTTACATAAATATTTTATAGGTAATGTGAAAAACTACCAAGTATTAAAGTAAGAGAAAATAATTCACAGAAATCTCTCTGTAGCTGAAGCTTAACAAAACTATCGATTTACCACAGTCCTGATTGAAATTAGGTTGCAATATTCATTTATATTCTGTTTGCGTAAAATGTGTCAAACTTACTGTGCAGGGCTACACTTATGCCAAAATAAATGTTTCTCTAAGATTACAGGCATACCTTTGCTAGGCAATGATGTAGCTGAGAGTTTTCCATTGTTGAACAGATTGCTTGCACTAATGATGACATGAACAGGAATTGGAAAAGCACTTGAACTCTGTGACTGTGAGCTGTCTGAACAGACACACCACTCCAATCCATCGTTGTCCGTTGGCATTTAGCTAGCATGTGAAATAACTGCAACCCCTTCTCCAAGTTCAAGTTCTTCTTGGTCTCTACAATCATATTCTCTGAGAAAAGGAAGTACTAAAATCAGGAAAATTCCATCTACTCTTAGACTTAGAAAATTAGGACCTTAGACATAGATGTAGCTGAATCAACAACAGTCTACTCTCCAGGTCACTGTAGGTTGCCTTAAGATCTTGTCATTCATTTTAGTAACAGGAAAAAAGATCTCATACCTCTTACCCCACTCACAGTCCAGGGCACTGGTCTCCCAGAACCTGTTCACTATGCTTTACTTGTGATTAATAATATCTTCTCCCCTGACCCACTGATGTCACTTAACATTGATATCCTTTAAGGATACAATCTAGTCAGTCATGTTTGGAATGCATCCTATAATTTGTTTCATAATAATACCATATACTTCTTTTTTTTAAGATGTATTTCATTTTTATTGGAAAGTCAGATGTACAGAGAGAAGGAGATACAAAGAAAAAGATCTTCCATCCCTGATTCACTCTCCAAGTGGTTACACTAACCGCAGCTGAGCCAATCTAAAGTTAGGAGCCACGAGCCTCTTCCACGTCTCCCCCATGGGTGCAGGATTCCAAGACTTTGGGCTGTCCTCGACTACTTTCCCAGGCCACAAGCCGGGAGCTGGATGGAAAGTGAGGCCACCAGGATTAGAACGGGTGCCCATGTAGGATTTTGGTGCATGCAAAGTGAGGACTTTAACCATGAGGCTACCATGACAGGCCCTAATGCCTTATACTTCTATTCCACCTTATAGTTTTCAGATCATTCACATAGTAATCACATTGTCTCAGTATATGTAGAAAAGAAATAACATTTGTTTTAGAGGTTAGGAATGAAAAGGTGTGAGTTGTGGTACATGGAGAAAGTTACTTAATTCATCCAGATAGATGGCTTTTCTTTCAATACATATTTTGGGATGTTTTTTTGCAAGTGACTAATACATTATAGCGTGCTCTTGATCTGCCCCGAAGCTACTAGGCATTAAATGAATATTTAAAATACGCTCACTAAGTGTCAATCACAAAGTTTGAGGCTAGGGATATGTGGTACTTGTGATGACAATATGTGATGTAATTATGTTCTCTTTTTGTCTGCTTTTGCTTTTGTTTACAACTCAGCAGGCTGGGCTCTTGTACCGCCCTGCTAAAAACCAGTGGTGCTGGGCCTGGCGCGGTGGCGCAGTGGTTAAGGTCCTCACCTTGCACGCCCGGGATCCCATATGGGCGCTGGTTCTATCCCAGCAGCCCCGCTTCCCTTCCAGCTCCCTGCCTGTGGCCCGGGAAAGCAGTCGAGGACGGCCCAAAGCTTTGGGACCCTGCACCAGCATGGGAGACCCAGAAGAGGCTCCTGGGTTCGGATCGGCATAGCATCGGCCATTGTGCTCACTTGGGGAGTGAATCATCGGATGGAAGATCTTCCTCTCTGTCTCTCCTCTGTATATCCGCCTTTCCAATAAAAAAATAATAAAAATAAATCTTAAAAAAAAAAAAAAACCAGTGGTGCTGTGGGAACAGACTTGGCATTAACCAATGAGGTAGCACTGGGAGTTATCCTATTTGCTCTGTCCTCCAGTTGCTTCTTCTGCAGCACAAAGAAACAATTTCTCAGTATAAACATTTACAGAAAATGAAAGAAGAGATGGACATAAAGGATCCAGCAAATGGCATGTATTCAATTAACAGTCGTAGGGAAGAGATTAGAGAGGAAAAAAAGATTTCAAGTTGGACCAATGCAATCCCTGCGTCTTTGGAATTTTTTAAAAGGATATATAGATTTGGGGTCTGGTGGGATACCCCAGTGCCTAGATCCTCCCGTTACATGCACTGGGATTCCATATGAGCACCAGTTCTAATCCTGGCTGCTCCATTTCCCTTCCTGCTTCCTGCTTCCTGCTTGTGGCCTGAGAAAGAAGTAGAGGAGGGTCCAAAGCCTTGGGATCTGCACCTACATGGGAAAGCTGGAAGAAGTTTCTGGCTCCTGGCTTAATATTGGCTCAGCTCTGGCTGGTTTGACCACTCAGAGTGAACCAGCTGACAGATCTTTCTCTCTGTATCTCCTTCACTCTGTATATGTGCCTTTCCAATAAAAACAAATAAATCTTTTAAAAAATATATAGTAGACAGATTTATTCATTTATTTATTTTAAAGAGAGAGAGTGATAGTGAAAGAAAGTGAAGAGAGAGAGAGAGAGGGAGAGAGAGAGGGAGAGAGAGAGAGGTAGTTCACACCTCAACATCCCACTTTGGACTTCTAAAGCCAGGAGCCAGGAACTCAACTGGGTATCCCACATAAGTGACAGAGACCCAAGAGCTTGGGCCATCTTCTGCTGCCTTCTCAGGTCCATGATCAGGAAGCTGCACCAGAAGCAGAGAAGCAAGAGGCTCAGAGTGACATTGTGATATGGAATGCCAGGGACCCAAGTGGCAGCTTCACCTGTGCTACGTCAACGCCAACCCTCTTCCCCGTGTCTTGGGCTGCTCAGGCTCCTATTATAAAAATAATAATAATAAACTGCCTCATCAACAATAGAAATTCATCACAATTCTCCAAAAATTCAAGGTAGTCTGGTGTGGATCATTTGCCCTGTCTTCACGTGGGGGGAAGGGGCAAGGGGCTTTTGCCGGCCTATGTCATAAGCACAGTTAGCCCATTCATGAAGAGTCCCACTCTCCTGCTCTAACCACTTCTTCAAACTTCAGGCTCCAGTGTGGCACCTCTGGGAGAGCGGTAGGATTGCCACACATGAATTTCTGGGTAAGCATAAACATTCAGAAAAATAACAACTTGATCAGATGAGCGATACCTCAATGAGATCAATTTTATGAAATATGCTATCAACAATAACTTTAAAAATTCTCTTTCAACACCCAGCTCTTGAAAATGCATGCATGTTTGGGTTGGCATTTTGTGGTACAGTAAACCTCTGACTGTGACACTGTCATCTTTTATGGGTTCAAGCTTTGGCTGTTCTACTTCTGATCCAGTCACCTAACGATCATCTCCTAAAGATGCCTGGGAAGGCGGCACAAGATAGTCCAAGTGCTTGGCCACCTGGACCCACGTTGGAGATCTGGACAACGTTCTGTGCTCCTGGCTTCAGTCTGGCTCCTCCCTGGCTACTGCAGCTATTTGGGGAGTGAACCAGCCTACTGATGAGAGAGCTCTCTCTTCTCCTCTCTCTGTAATCACCTTTCAAATAAGTAAAAACAAATCTTAAAAAAAAAATCATGCAATGGCATTTATATTTCTCAAATACAAGGAATCAAAACGTCTTAAGTTTCAAAGACAGACACCACTGTAAGGCAAAGCAGACTGGGGAAGTCATCACTGGAATGCTATTGAGCATGCAGCTCTAGGAGTGGCTAGACCAAAACAGTCATCCCAGGCAGGCAGGCAGGCAGGCAGGCTGTTATTAGTGACCAGACTAATTACAATTCACCTCAGGAAACAGTTGCTCCGCTGGCTACCACAGACATTCAGAGACTGCTCAGAGAAGAGGCACCTCCAGTGACCAGCTGGGAGGAAAATGCTACCTCCCCTGAAACCCTGGGTACGGCTCAGTCAGCAGAAGAGATGACCACAGTGCTGGCTGCACCTCCTAGGTGCAGAATTCAGGTGGCTTCATGAAAACTGCGCTGAAATCATCATACTCTACAAGCCAAACTGCAGAAGCCTATCCAAACCCAATTGTTGGCTATACATTGTACAGCTGGAAGACCATAAAGGAATGCTTGCCTTCAGGAAGGAGTATGGCTCGGTGATAGATCATTTTGCTCATCATCGTAAACAAGTAAGCTGCTTTCCAAATCTACTCATGGGCTCAAAATCAAAGCCCCACTCACTGCACTGTGCGCAGACAGGGCACTGGGTCAGGGTTTACGGTAATGTTCAGTTGAAGTGAGTAGGAAATTATGTTATCGCAAAACCATAAGGGCTTTAGTTACTGGCACTCACTTTGAATTCTGTGAAGGAAGGGTCAAGATGAGAGACGGATGAAAGAACTGATGTGATTCTCCATAGATGAAATCCAAAGTTACCATCTTCTCCACAACAGAGACATGGAAACACAGAGAGCATGTTCCCACTTCCAGAGACTCTCCCACATTTCCAGCAGGAACTTCATGTGATTCCTGAAGCTCTCCAGCTGCAGAGGCATAGAGGCAAGCCCCTGGGGAGAACCGCAGTGTGCATTTTTAACAACATTTGGCTAAAAGTTGCCCGTATGATTTTCTTCTCCTGAGCAATCAAATCTTCCCTTTTTACTTGACACAGCCACAGAGAGTACTAAATTGGGATGAATGAATTTGTAATGTTTGTATGGGAGTCAATCAGTGATAAGCCTTTCTGCTTTGATTTCAGACTTAATCTTCTGGGATTATAACAGCGATTCCAAAGACGGATGGAGGAGCACGCAGCTGTTTAACTTAGGGTGTATTTTCTCCACACCCTTTACAGCGTCGAGAGTGCCAAAGATGACAGTAATAGCATTATCTGATTTGAGTTGAGTGGCAATTTTTTCAATTTAATAACTCTGATGTCAGTTATCCTGTCACGCTGCCAAGTTGAATCCCCACTTCTACCAGGATCACTACTCTAATGAAGACGCTGTCTGACTGTAAGTGATAGCACATACTTGTAAAACTACACTCCTCTCAGCTACCACTGAAGTGTCCACAGCAAAACATGATAAATCAATCCAGCCTTAACTCCCCATCAGTTATGAGACTAAAAACCTCTGGAAGTTTCCATTTTGCTCTAATATTCGATTTGCTGCATAATTCACATGTTCGTATTACTTTATTAGCCCAAATATTTTACTGTGTGTGTGTGTTCTTCCAAACCGCTTCACAGAAAGTCAAATAAAAGTTACCAAAAGGCCTTGAGAATGCAAGGGTACTGAGAATTGAAGAACAAAAAGCACAGGTGAGAAAAGGTAGAAACAAAATCACTCAATCAGGCCACCCTAATGGATTACGTATCCCTGGTCAGCTCCAAATCAATCAGGAACAAGGAACAGCTATTTCACTGCTTCCTTAGAGAATTCCCCAACCTACATGCGTGCCAAAAACAGCTCAATATGACTGATACGTGGCGCTCCCAGAGTGGCAGCAGCATTACTTCCACTTTGGTGTTAGATGTGCAGAGAAAACAACAGCACCTGCGTCCAACTCTGAGCTGGGTCTGAAACATGCTAAGGGGGACAAGTCAGAACTACAGTCCAGATGCATGCAGCATGCCAAAAGACGGAACCTCCAGGCCTCCTCTACAGCTTGTCTGGTCAATTCCTGCTGCTTGCAATCCTTGGCTTAAGTTCTACCTACTAGGCTATGCTCTTTGTGTCTGAGCATCAGTTCTGTTTGGTTTGCACACTGGCCGCTTCTCAGTTTCCACCTTCAAGTGAAACAAGGTACCTGGAAATGGACACACGGAGCAACTGTTCACAGTGGCAAAACTCTGGTCACCCACTGCACAGGTCCCCTCACATTACCCATCAGCAACCACCAAAACCTCCCTTGGGATATTCTGACAAACTTCTTAACCCCATGATGACTATTAAGAAGATCAACTCTCTTTCTCACACTGCACGCTAACAAAGAACCTCTTTTCTTTCACAGTCCTATAAAATTCATGGCAATTATTTCTTGACAGGGATGGCCAAAGTCCGGCCTCTTGGCTTTTCAGAAGCAAGCCCTAGCACAGCCTCATGGGGCTGTACCAGGTCAGCTATCTGTTGCCTTGGCTTTCCTAACTCTCTACCTTCCCTCTCCTTCCAGGGAACAGACCCGCATTCTAAACACCCTGGGCACCCGCTTTCTATAACCATAATCCTATTTCCCTAAACCCACTCTTAACCCATGATGTTCAGGTGTTGAAGGCCTTTTTCACGGTCCTTCCATGTGACAGACGGGCGTGGTCTAGTCTGTCTGAAATCACAGGTTCTGACTTTAGGAGGCTGTCCAGGTTTCTGCAGACACAAGGCAGGCCCAGAGTTCGGGGCCACAAAGTGTACCTCCCTAAGAAGGAGGAATCACCTTCAGCAACCTCTGAATCGAGAATGACAAAAGTCAGGCCACCCCTGGTTTTCAGGGACAAGAACCATTATAATACAGCCTCTTTCAATTGCGATTTTGTCAATTGTGGCCAAAATCATCACAAGGGACACAACTGTAACCAACTTGACATCACATTCCTCCCGAGAAACTCCTCTAGTGCACTTGCTCAGGATTTAGTATGGTCTCCTGTGAAACAGAACCCAGTAGATTCTTCCTTTCCAAACCTCTCTCCCTCTTGGTTGGCTCTTTCACTTCTGAGTCAGGTTCTCTCCACCCTGACCCGTTAGGCCCCGTCTTAGTGTATTTTATCAAACCATTTTATCGCCTGCTTTTCCAAGTAAAAGTCCTTTGCATCTTTCAAAGCTGTTCTCAAAACACATTTGAATTCTTTACTCTTTCCTGTCAGCATTCACTCATTTCCTTAGTATGCACCAGCTAATGAATGGGGATATTGTTCCTCAATTAAACAACATAGTTTTTGGAAAAAAGATCATGAATTATATACTAATGGTCCCTAAACATCTTAAAATGTGTGCTACCACTTTTAACACAAAGAGTCTGTCCAAAGCCAAACCCAATGACTGGTGCAATATTAAATATAGATGCTTAAGCTTGGACAAGATACTCAGATTGTGACCTCAACCACACAACCCCTGGTTTTCCAAATGGCACGAGTTTCAGAACTACGCAGGAAGCTTAGGAATTGCCTGGGCCTGGGAATGTGAATTTCTAGTAGGAATACAACTCAAGCTCATGCTGCAGTCTGAGCACCATGACCCTGAACATACTTTCTCTTCCCTCCACTCTATTTTTGAAGACCCTGGTGTGATTATTGCTATCAGTAAAAAGAAAGTCGATGTTTAAGGTAGGACAAATCACCAGGTCTTCTGATTCAACCACAACATCTTTCCTGTTCCCTTCATTATCAGTGTCAAACTATCACACTCTGCTTTCTTATATTTTATTCCATCCCTGTTCTTTTACAATGTTTGAAATAATCTTTCTTTAAATAGCCTAGTGTTTGTCCCTGACATTGTAGACTATGCTTCTTTTTCCTTCAGGCACTTTAATTCAATTAAAATTCAAATTTCAGTAAGTCTGCATTGAAAGAAATTAGACAGTGGGTGTAAGATAGTCTCATTTCGCCTATCCCTAACAATTATTAACCACTGTCCTACAAAATTACTTAGGCTTCCCATGGGATCTTTCCATGAGATTCTCAATCTTATTGTAACTATAGAAAATGAGTATTTATGGTATTTCATTAAAAAAAAAAAGGAGGAAAACAAGAGTCATTGATTTTGTTCCCTTTTCGTTTACCCCCACAGAGCACTCATGATGAAACCGCTGCTCTTGGTATGGTCGGGGCCTTTTGGAAGAGGGGCATCCACCCTGAGTTCCAAAACGTGACACGGAGCACTAAGGAATCCAGGAGCCAAGAGTCAAGCAATTAACATTTTTTTCATGCCTCACTATAATTAGCCAGATCAAATGGGACCTGGGTTTACAGATTTCATCAGTCCCACACAGCTCTAAGAGCAGTTAGCAAACAGCCCTGGCCTTCAGTATTACTAAGTGTTCACGGGCATAACTCATTTCCTTGTAAATCACTCCCCTGTGATCACTGTTCAGTTAGGCTCACTCGGAAGTGCTACCTATCTACGAGGACGTCTCCAGGACTTGCACAGCTCCCATTTCCTGAACATTTCCTTTGTGTGCTGCAGACTTGGCATGAGCATCAAGAAGCTGCCTTACCAAGGAGCCACTGAGGTTCAAGGTTACATAACCAAGGCCTTGTTACAAGAATCGAACACAGGTCTTTAAAAAGTCAGTGACTTGCAAATGGTCTTCATTATAACAGGATCACCAAGGCTTCTTACGAAGATGTACATCTTAGCATTCTAGCATCAGGTTTGGGAAACAGCATCTTTAAAAAGCTGTAAGTCAAGGGGCAGGTATTGAGTCTAGCAGTTAAGATGCCTGTTTTCCACACTGGAGTATCTGGGTTCAATTCCTGGCTATGGTTCTTGACTCCACCTCCCATTTATTGCAGATGCTGAAAAAGAGCGGTTTCTGCCACTCAAATGCGAAACCTGGAGTTAGTGCCCAACTCCCAGCTATCAACTTCTACTCCAGACGCAGTTCTAGCAGATGTGAAATCTCTCTCATTCTCTCTGCTTCTTGAATAAGAAACATCCAAATAATAATAATTTTAAAAACCCTCCCAGTGATCCTTGTTTTCACACAGGCTTGGCAAAACTAGTTCTATAAGTTCATTATTTTAGACGTGTTTGCAATCATTCCTACAATATAAAAAGCAGAAATTCATTTCAAAGGTGTTTTACAAATTTCTTGACATCATAGTCTCTGCTTTTGCAGGCCTGCAGTCTTAAGTGCATCTTCCATCATAATGCATATAAATGCGGATCCTCTTCTGCCCAGGACCCTGAGCTGTCACCACAGTATCACAGCCAGAAACCTAACAATGGTTACCAGGATGACACGACCTGAGCAGTCTGACCTCCTGGACATAACACTCACTAAACTACTGCTTCCTAGGAGCAATGACCTCCTTGCCATTTCACCAACACTTCAGGAATCTCCTTTATGTCAATGCATTTGCTGCTCCCTCTGCTCAGAATATGCTCCCGAGGTAACCTACCTCCCTCACCTCTTGTCTCTCCCTACTTATCCATCAGCTTCAGCAGGCCTACATGGACCATCCTGTTTGAAACCGCACCCACCCTCAACTTTCACAACTCCCAATCCCCTTTACCTTCTGACATCGTTTCCACCCAAAGCACAATCACCTTCTGGAATGCCAAGCAATTTATTTATGTTGATTATTATCTATTTTCTCTCACCCCATCAGGTCAGAGAGGTCTTTGTCTATTGACATACCTCAAGCACCAAGAACAATGACTGGTTTGTACCTGGCGCCCAATAAATACATGTTGAATTAATGAAAATAATCAATCGGAAAACATTTCACATGGTAGTGCTTAACTTCACCATGTCAACGGACTCTGATAGTGCCCACTTAAGTCTATTTTAATTCATTGTGATAAAATGTTGGCTCTAACTCACTAATTGTTACCCACAGTTTGACATAATTAATGTTCCGTCCTCAAGCCTGCAAATAAATTTCTAGGTACCTATCTGGGTCAACAGGTCAATTTCCCTCAATGCGCTTTTGACCAACACAAAATGCTTCCTCCAAAAGCCCTTTAAGAGACTAAAATTATACATGATGATAGACCATGTGCAAATAAGAGGGTTAATGGGTGAAATTAAAAGTTTGGCTACATAATTTTGTTAGAAAATGTTATTTTTGACATTTCATAACAAAACTGCAATGAATATGAGTTTAGAGTGTAGAAAGGCCGTAAACTAGCCACTCATCAGAATTATTAACATGATTCAAATTACATTTATTCAGTTACAGCAGAGAATAATGTGCTAAATCACTAGGATTTGTGAACTTCTCTTTTCAAAACTGTGAAGTGGAGAATGACTGATTTTACTTCAGATGAGTAAATTCAAATGAACTACATAATTAAAGCTAGTATTATCCCCAAGAGATCTTTAATCTTCAGACTTCTCCAATCTGAGTTTGGCTTCACACTTCAGAATTTACACTGCAAGTATTTCCTAAGGTTAACATAAATAACTAAGTATCACTTACCAGGTAACTTAATAGAAACTTACAGTCTCACAGTTCTCCTGGCTGCAGCTTCAGCCCAAGGCATTGGCAAGGCTGGCTCCTCCCTGTGTCCACTTGCAAATGGACTCCCTTCTATACCTGTCTAAATCTTCTTCTCTCCTAATAGCAAGAGTCATTACGGATAAGGTCCATTCCAATGACTTCCACTTACTCTCCCACTGCAGTCACTTTCTGAGGTTCCAGAAGTGAGGTGTTCAGTGCATGAATGCTGGGAAGGGAACTACAGGTCAACCCATCACACCTACATCCCTAATTCTGGTATAAAAAATATACTTAAGCATAAGTTATTATCTCATTTCTTTGTCTTCTGTGATATACAACAACTAGGAGAAAAATATACAAGTTTATATTCAAGGTACACAACTTTGAAATAAACAAATGAACTGAATAGCAATACAAAAGAACTAATAAAATTAATGTAGCTATAACTAAAATTTGTAGTTATCCTTATCACATACAGAGGATAAACAAATGTGTATTTTCTTCAAACCTCAGTGATTAAGGTGCTGTTTAGGATATTCACATCCACTACAGAATGCGTGGTTTGGAATCTTGGCTGCACTCCTCATGACACCTTTGTGCTAATGCACACACTAGGAGACAGTACTGAATACATCAAGTAGTTGGGTCCCAGCCACCCTCACGAAAGAACTGGACTGAGTTCCCAGATTCTGGCTGGTTGTGAGAATTTGGGAAATAAACCAATGAATGGGATATATCTCTCTCTTTCCCCCACCCTTACTGTCTCCCTTTTTACCTGCTCTCTCAAATAAATAAATTTAAAAATTGTAAGAATAAAAAAAGCATTTAGGTTTTCTTCACAAACCTTTCATTGCACGCCGTTCATACAGATAAGGTTTTTTCTCCTAAACACGTCTATGGACATTGGCATGTATGAACAACAGAAGGGACCGGGGGACTGGTAAACCAATCTAGGAGAAAACAGAAAGTCCAAGGAGTGCTGGTGTTCTCAGCTTCAAAACATCCCAAGCATCACTGCTATTGCTACATTCTTCAACTGGAATCTGAGTGGAACAAGGTTGTCAATGGAACTGGAATGCAAAACATAACCAGCAGCAGGACTCTGTCAAGCCAGTCAATGAGGGCCCACTCCATGTGAGGAGCTGCAGAAGACACCAGAGCATATCAAGGAGCTCTCAGAGTGGGGGCTTCTTCACTAGATGGACCAAAGGAGCTCAGAGGAGGTGAGACAACCGTGTAGAAAACTCAGAAAGTTTCCAGGTAAAAGAGGATTGAAGCTAGTCTCAGAAGATCTAGAACATAGAGTTTCATCAATTAGTTCCAACGCTGAAGGCTGGTTTTGGCTGAAAAGAAGGAAGAACTACTCAACAGAGCTGTTCAGTAACAGCGTTGCACATGTCAACCAAGATTGGGAGCACTCTGGAGGATTCACCTGTCAGGGAGAAGAACGGACAACTTCCTTGGTTTCTTACGAAGCTGACAGTCTTTCATCAGATCCATCAGCCCCTACACATTTCCAGCGACAGAGTGAAAGGCAATGTCCACTTGTATGAATCATCTAAATCATACTTGGTGCACAGTACAGATAAAAATATCATCCATGCAATCGATTACCTAATTACTTTCACAGATGCATTGCCAATCTTTTCACAGCCCTTAGCAGTCGCTACAAAGGATCTATGAAATATTTTTCCCTCTATTCTCCACCACTTAGATATATCTCCATTCAAACCTGATCACTGGGCACGCATCTGACCTAACAGTTAAAATGCCACATGGGATGTCTGCATTCCACATTGGAGTGCCTGAGTTCAAGTCTCCACTCTCCATGATAGCTGCCTGCCAATGCAGACCCTGGAGGAAAGGGCAGTGGCTCAAGTCACTGGGTCTCTGCCACCTCCCTGTGAGTGTAGGACAGAGTTCTGGGCCCTGAACCTGACACAGCTCAGCTCCAGCACTTCACAGCATTTGGAGAGTAAGCAGATAGGAGTTCTTTCTGTTATTTAAATAAGTAAAAAATAAAATTCATGAGTTAAAAAGGAGTATCTTTTCATATAAGTGATCAAATAAGAATCACCTTTTTCCGCAGAAAAGATATCCCATTTCAGGTAAAAGAGCTAGAATAACACAGCCTTGCCATACCCTGTGATGCTCTGTGCAGTATCCTCCTTCCCCTCACTGTGCAACAACATGAAGCTTTCTCATATTCAGCACTGGCTTCAGCAGACTTAATATTCTGTGATCAATGATGCCATTAGTCGTTAAGAAAAAAAACACTACAATACTACAATAAAATATATACAAGAAAAGACCAGTGGTTACCGCTGCTAATACTTCTGCCAGGTTCTTAACCAGGAGTGAGGATCCTACCAGTGTTCAGTGATGAACACTATGACCAACTGTGAGCAAAGACCTCAGGGATCCCAGCGCAGCTGTAGGCACGCTGCACAGAAGAGAGTAAACATTTGTCAAAGTTCAGTTCCATCTGATTTCATGCTCTGCTGAGCGGCAGAAACCAAAAGCACCGAATTCTCCACGCAGCCGGGCTGGGATGACGATCCACAGCGAGACACACTTCGCACTCAAGTCATTCATTTTATTTTATTTTTTGGCTTGTCACCTCTAAATTAATAAGGGCCGCCCTCGTTCAGCAGCTTAATCAACAGAGCTCCATCATTCTGTCTGCTCCTTAAGGAACGGTGTAAGGAAGTGTAAGGAAGCAGCTGGGCTGGGGGAGGGGTGGATGGCAGCCCAGAAAGGAGGTGGGATAGGGAGACAGGGAAAGGCACAGGAGAAATAATGTAAGATCTTGCATAGAATCTGAAGCTGAGGCAGCTATATAATTATAAAGCTGGCTTTTCTTTCACTTGACAGCACAAGAAAAGGAGGTGAAGAGGAGCTCTTAAATGAAACATGACATTCCCTTATTAACGTCTGATTTAGATTCTAAATGCCTTAGTGCTCTGTGTTTGCTGCCATGCTCTGGGTTAGCCAAGACATAGCTGTCTCAAAGAGAAACTACAATTGTGTGTGTGTACAGTGCAACCATGCTTCTAGAGAAACAATTTCTTCATCGACATTCTTAATCCTTGTAAAAGCTTTTTGCATCATCCAAGCAATGGATAGTTGGCCATCTCTTGGTAAACAGAAATGCATTCCAGTGTGCTGGGGAAATGCATGGTATGCCTTTTGTGTAAAAATAACAGGATGCACAATGTGTGCCCCTCATTAAGAATTTATTGCCCATTTCTGCTTCAGTTCTTCTCCAGCGGGGGCAGCTCACAAGGAACTGCACGTCCTTACAGGCCAAAAGCTGTGGTTCACGCTAAACTGGACCCCTGCATGCTAGGACCTGTAGACCCCAAATAGGAAGGCTGTTGCAGGGCATCTTCTGGGAGAGCAGAAGCCTAAAGAGTTTCAGGCTCAAATTTCCATCTCAAAGTAAAAGATGAACATCCTGCTGCTTCTCTCTATCTCATACTCTCTTTAACATCCCTTCCTCCTTAAAGGACTCCAGACATTGCTCCTAAAATATATGGGAGATGCTCCAAACTGCCATAGATGATACCTTCATGTAATATATCAATATCCACAATAATGGCAAATCTTTCCTGAGAATTGTGGATACTGGGCCCCGTGCGACAGTGTAGTGGTTAAGGTTCTCGCCTTGAACACACCAGGATCCCATATGGGCGCTGGTTCTAATCCCGGCAGTTCCACTTCCCATCCAGCTCCCTGATTGTGGCCTGGAAATGCAGTCAAGGACAGTCCGGAGCATTGGGACCCTGCACTCACGTGGAAGACCTGGAGGAAGTTCCTGTCTCCTGGCTTCGGATCGGCACAGTGCTGGCCGTTATGGCCACTTGGGGAGTGAATCATCAAACAAAGGATCTTCATCTCTGTCTCTCCTCCTATCTGTAATCTGCCTTTTCAATAAAAATAAATAAATCTTTAAAAAATATAAAAGAATTTTGGATACTGAAAAATACTTTATACACATTAGTATATGAGATGCATACTAGTAACTTTGAGCTCAGAGAGGTTATGAAATGTATGATGCCCATAACTAACAGATCCAAGATCCCATCCTAGGCCTCCCAGTTCAAGTTCAGACCTCTGCTCCCTCCCTCCTTCCCTTTCCTGCCTCATTTCTTTTCTATCTTTTCTTCTTTTCCCTTTCCTTTCTCCCTTTCTTAGACTAAGGTAAAACTGCCACACAAGATGCAAAATAAATACTCAAAAATAAATAACTTAGTATATTTTAGACATACACAATCATAAGTCTGTCACCATGATTAGGGTAATAAATATACCCATTGACCCATCAAATTTCCTTAGGGCCATTAAGCGTTCTTCTTTCTTGCCATTTCATATTTCTGCATCCTGGCAATCACGTCATGTTTTCTTCCACTGTAGTTGAGTCTGAACTCTCAAGTTTAAATGAAAACTTATAGTATGTGCTCCTTTTTTGTGTAACTTCTTTCACTCAACATAATTCTTACAATTTCATTCACATTACTGTCTCATACATTCATGTCCTTTTATTGCTGAATGATGTTCCAGAATATGAATATACTACAGCTTGTTTATCTGTTTACCTGCTGACAGCTATTAGTATTGTTCCAGATCTTGGCTGTTGTAAACAGCAGGAGCTGTGAACACCCACATCCGCTTCTTGCTGTGAATGTATGCTTTCATTTCTCTTTAGTGAACCACAAGTTGTGAAATGCTGAATTATATGCTACATGTATATTTAACTTGTTTCAGAAGCTAATAAAGTGTTTCCCAAAGTGACTGTGCCAATTTATTTGCCAGCCATAGTTATGTGGGAAATTTTCAGTTCATCCACATCTAGTTATAGTTGGTATAGTCTCTTTAATGTCAGTCATTTAACAAGTGTTAAATAATTAAATTAACTGGAATTAATGTCAAATGAAGTTGAACACAGTTTTATAGGTTATTGGCTACCTGCATTTTGTCCAAATATTTTGCCCATTTTTAACTGTGGTTTGCTTTTATATTATCATTTTGAGTGTTTTTAAATAATCTCAATATTAGTCCTTCACCAGATATGTTATCTGAAAATAAACTGACCCACTTGAAGCCCAGAGCCTGAGCTTTCTCATGGTCTCCCTTGTGGACATAGGGGCCCTAATACTTGGGCAAGTTTCTGTTGCTTTTCCAGGGAGCTCGATCAGAAATGGAGCAACGGAACTTGAGCTGGCGCCCATATAAGACGCCAGCACTTCAAGCAATGGCTAACTCACTATGCCACATCACTGGTCCCAATGTACTTTTTCATAGCTCATGTTTTTAGGCATGTATTCATTTATCTGAAAAGCAAGGAAGCAGAGAGACTTTTCATCTGCTGTTTAACCCCCACAAACGGCCACAACAGCCAGGACTGGACCAAGCTGAACTCAGATGTCGGAAACTCCATCCAGGTTTCCTACGCACACAGCAGGGACCCAAGCATTTGGGCCATTTTCCGTTGCTTTCCTAGGTACTTTAGCAAAGGAGCTACATTGGAAGAGCAGTCAAGAATTCAACTGGTACCCAAAGAGGGTGCTGGCATGGCAAGCTTAATCCACTGTGCCACACCACCAGCTCCAGTGAATCACTTTCTAACCTATCACCTCAGAAATCTTATCTTAATGCAACATCACAATTATTTCATTTTTTGATTAATTTGGCATGTGGTACAAGGTATAGGCTGAAATCCTTTTGTATTTTGTATGTTTTTATTTGACTATATTACTTTTTTTATTTTTCATTATTTTGAAGCTTCCTTCTATTCTACTACTAACATTGAATTTCTTTAGGAGCAGCAAGATTACTGATAAAATCATATTATTTTAAAATAAAAATGATAAAAAGGCATAAACCAGAAAATATTAAATGAACAAAGGTAACAAGAAATAGAATTAGCTCTGAAACAGAGTTCCGGGTAAATTCAAGAGAACTCAGGGGAACTCAAGATGAACTCAAGGGAAGCCAGGCTGCCACTGGCTCTACAGAGGGAACACTGAATGGGAAAAACAAACATGCAGCATTCTGGAACCCCACATAATCACAGCACTTTGTCAGACACTAAAAGATAATTAGAGACAGCATCTCTATTAAAGGCAGGCTCTGTCAAATCATATATACCCAAGAGGCATGCTTTTTTTGTTTGTTTCCAAATTTTCTATTTCTTCTTCCTGTATCTGAGGGAATGAGGGAACGAAGGGGAGAAGTCACACTCAGGCTCCCAACCACCCCAGTACCCAGGGATGGGGAACAGCCACCCGACATCAACCCAGGGTCCCAATGTGGCACACCCTCAGAGAGGGTTCTGCCCAAGTGGCTTCAAAGCTCTGAAATGCTGTCAATCTCGCGAATGGAAGGATGAGGGAACCTTCGCAATGTCCACTGGCTGACACAGTTGACCTTAGTCTCCAGATTTGCCTCGATTTTTGCTGTCATTATCTAGCTGGAGTAGTTGTCCAATTTGTTCTGTTTTTCTTTCTCTGCTACGGTACCAGATGTCCTCTGCAGGCTCCAATGGACTGCATGTCCTCCATGTTTACCCAGGCCTGCTGTCCACTGCTCTGTCAATTCCAATGACGAGGACAAGTTTTCGCAGGTGGGCCCAAGGACCCAGGCCAAGCAACTTGGGCTCTGCCAAACCCTTCACCCCCAAGACTTGGCACCTACAATAAGGCGGGCCCCAAACCCTGGGTCAGGCAACTGGGGCCCTGCCAGAGTCCCATTGCTGTGCTTTACAACCTGCATTTCCCAAGTTTTCTTTATCTCTAACTACCAATCATCGTAGGACACAGGTTTCCAAAGGTGCTACTTTTACCACGAAGTTTTCTGGGGGTAGGCACCTGCTCTAGTAACTGTCCAGAGGGCTGCTTCCACTATCCTTAAGGGTAGGTCACAAACTAAGGGTGGTTTCTTCCATTGGTATAGGCTTCATTACTTTCATCATTGGGATGGATGTAAGTATACCTGAAGAACTGTATTTTTCATTTAGATCTGACAACACTGGATCTATGGCCTAATTCATTCTAAAAATTCTATGTTAACCACACCTTTTCAGAAATACAGCCACACATAATGCCAGGTTGACTATTACAAGTCACACAAATTAGTTCAGGGTAACCTTGACCCCCGAATGGAAAAGCTAGGTGAAACAAAACACATAGATGAATAGAAACACTGCAAACAACAACCACCATCACACTGCAGTATGAAATCTGAAATTTAAACCTCAAATTAAAGGGCTAGAATGTGGCCCGGAATGCTAACCTGCCACCTGCCAAGCTGGCAATCTATATCAGAGTACAGCTTCAAGTTTCCACTGCTGTGTTTCCTCTCCAGCTCACTGCTAACCCACATGGGAGGGCAACAGAGGACAGCCCAAATGCTTGGGTCTCTGAACTTCACCACCTAGAATTCTTGGCTCCTGCCCTAATTCTTGCAGCCATTTGGGGACTGATTCAGAAAATGAAAGATACATCTCTCTCACTCTGTTTTTCAAATAAATTAAATAATTAATTAAAGCTGAAATTAAATGACTGGAAGTGATAACCTACCCAGTATTTGAAAATATTTTAGGGGGACATAGGGAGGGGGAGAGAGGAATCACAATACCTACAACTGTATCATGGAAATAATAATAAATTTTAAAAATACTTTAAATAAAAGTAGAAAACCCCAAATGAAAAAAAAAGAAAAATTTTCTTGCGGATTAGTGCTGTGGCACAGTAGGAAAAGCTACTGCCTGCAGCACCAGCACCCAATATGGGAGCTACTTCCATGACCTGCTGCTCCACACTTCTGATCCAACTCCTTCCTCATGCACCTGGAAAAGCAAACTATGATGGACTAAGTCCTTGGGTCCCTGTACCATGTGAAAACCAGAAGCTTCTGGCTTCTGGCTTCAGCCTGGCTCAGCTCTGGTCATTGCAGACATTTAGGGAGTGGACCAGCAGATTAAATCAGTCAGTCTCTCTGTCTCTCAGAGAAGCTCTGTCTTTCTCTGTGTCTCATTACCTCTCAAAAACTGTATATAATAATTTTGAAAGTTACAAAAGAAAGTGTAAAGGTTGGGAAGGCTATGAAACTATTATTATCTCTGAATTTTGTTACAGTTTTGGAATCAATCACCAATTTAAAGTCTGATCTTTTCTGCAGCAAGAGATGCTCTCTATGGAGTCCTCTGAGCATGACCACTCCCCAACAAGTGGTTCACAAGTTCCCCATGAACACTCTAATGCTTCCTACTTCTGAGGTGGGACTTCTGAGTACAGACAGATCATACAAAATCTCACATATTCATCTGTGGTGGCAACAATTTCCCAAATGAAGGTAAGTTCTTCTTGTGGAAGAGTCTTCATGGTATCTCTTTGCTCACCCCATGTGGGATCCATTTCCTTGAGCAAAAGCTAGAGATTTCCTCTTATGCCTTCCTTGAAGGGTTTACAATAATCAAAAATAAAAACAAATTTCCTCTTTCATAACACAACAAATGATTAAGTCAGTCCTGATCCCTACTTTTTAAAAATTTGACTCTGTGCTTGGAAAAATATTTCTTTGCTTAGACAACTATTCAATTTTAAAGTCAGGACAGCTTGAAGGGCCTGGTAAGTCTACAATGTGCCAGAGGACCATTGCCTAACCTCTCCCTCTCAGCTTCACTCTGCCATCTCTGGGCCTTTGGATGGGGTGAGGAGGCAGGCACGGGCTGGAAAGACATCCCCCAGGCATGAGTCATATCATTCTGCTTGTCACTTCTCTGCCTCTGTCCACCAGAAAGGCCACATCCATCAAGACTTATGACCAAGATATCCAGGGAGTTATTAGGGAAGAAATACTCTTGTTGCTTGCTGGTTATATATCTTACCGTCCCTCAGCCCCCATTTCTCATCTTTCTGACATATCAAAGAACATTTTCTGGATAATTTTACCAACTGGAGACAGCGGTGGTGCTAGTTTGGCCTAGGTTGGTTTTGATAATTTTATAGCAAACCATGTAACACCCAGTTAGAACTGCTTCGATTGTGTAAGTGGGACACAGTCCTCATAAGGAATCCCATGGATTTCTGACCTAAATTAACGGGATAAAGTTTTCTCAACCCTCATCTCTGATACTTCTATGTTTTGTGTTACCTCTACTACACTCAATTTTGCTTCTAGTTTATACTTGCATTTCTATCTTGCATCCTCCAGTAGGTAGTCAACTTAATCTGAATCTCTCTCAGAATAGTCTCTGAATATTTTAGGGGCTAAAACTATACAAAGATAGAAAGTTCTGAAAGTAAAATATTAAGTGTGTCTATGGTCCTTAACAAGATTACGGAGAAATGGCAACTTAAGAAAGGCAAAGTGCCTTCTATTGAGTGCTATGTCCCTGGCACTGCAGTGGTATTTTTGCATAATACCATATTTATGGCTCACTAATTTGATAAAATAGGTACTGTTTCCACTTCACTAGTGGAAAATTACACTTCAGAGAGTGTGAGCCACACTGTTCAAGGGCATACATTTTCTAAGCCAAAGTCCAAACCCATGTGATATCTTTACATTTATTTAGTACTTGTTGTATGATACTACAATGGACATTCTATAAGAAAAATGATATGTACAACTCAATCCTTGCTACATCAGCAGCATAAATGTGAAATCACATTTGTTCTTCTAAGTACAAACCAAGTGATAACAAATTGGGGTAGAAAGGCATAAAGAAAAACACAATACATAACACAGAAAAAGGATGGTTCTTGGTGGAGTGATAGAACCATTAGAAACCTCATGGAGGAGAGTTAATTGAATCAAGTCTCAACGGAGCTACAGGGTTCATTTGCACTCACCTGTCCTGTGCATCTTCTTTCACGGAGAATTCCATCGGTAGGACAATCATGGAAAACCAACTCCAGTTCAGGTCTGTTATTCATAGGTGAGAATCCTTAAGCCCAAAGGTCAAAGCAAGGGCAACCACATTTATCCAGCTAACACGGATCTTGGGCTTTGTGCTTGTTCCTTGTTAGAGTGTAGGCTTCTAAACACTACAACGCGTTCTCAATTTTCACCCTTCAACAAATACAAAACCCCAAGTGTGTTGCAAAGATGGTGGCAGATGCTAGAAAAATTATAGCAAGCACTCAGGGTGTGGCCCTGCTTTGCAGCCCTTATAGTCACATGATTCCCCAGCCTTATTAAAGCTAGTAATGCCAGAAGCCACAGCTCCAACACATTAGTCTCTCCTTCATGAAGTGATTACTGGTTATCTGTAAATCTTAACTTTTTCTCAATCAACTCAATTACATGAGTCTGGTCTTTACTAGAAGGGCAAAGCACTGTTCATATCAATGTTTCAAACTGTAGAGAATATCAGATTGCAGGAAGACTCATTAAAACACAGAAATCTGGACTCTAGCCTAGAGTTGTCCAGGAAGAGACCCCAGAATGCGTAACTGGTGTTCCTGCTGCTGGTAGTCTGGAGGCCACACTTAGAGAAGCACTTTGGGGTTCAGATGAGCCCCAGACTGGATAGCCCCTACACAAACAGCAGCACGTATGGGTGTGTGCCCATCATCTTTCCCGTAGGGAAGAATATGAGTGTAATAGCATATGGCTTGCCCAGGAACAGTCATGCATGTCTACACTAACAATGAATGCAAGATTTTAGTCAGATTTCTCAACATGAAACTTAAAATGTAGCACACAGAATACTACTTAGGTCACTATGCAACACTCAACTCTGAAATAGGAATATTCCAGGTATGAGACTCAGTTAAATACCTGATAAGTCCACATTTCCAGCCTGCCCCCTTGAAATCCAACAGTCAAAATTGGCAATCCCTACTTCTGATTGTTACACACACCCCAGTTGGAAATGGGCAGACCCCCATGAGGTTCTACACTGAGGCTCAGGAGACCATGCTCTGGTCCAGCCTCAAGCTCAGTTCAAATTAAAGTACCTTAAAGTCACTTCTTCCATGTGTAACAGTAATTGACGGTCTCTCCAATTTCTAAATTTCCCTCAAGTCCAAGAATTTTAGTTTCATTTAACTTCCTGATGATGAGCTCAAAGAGGAGAGAACAGTGGCTCCACAACTAAAAGAACTCTGTCAAAGTCTCCTCTTTTTTATTTTAAAATCTTAGAGATACACACAGGAAGATAGGAAGTCAGTGAGCCCACAGCTGCTGATTCACTCTCCTGTTAGAAGTAGGGCTGAGCCAGGCTGAAGCCAGGATCTGGGAATTCCATCCAAGTTTCCTATGTGGGTGGAAGGAACAAAATTACATGTGCCATCAACACAGCCACGCAGGGTCTACATTAGGCAGAAATCTTGAGTCAGGATCTGGTACCAGGAATCAAACCCAGATACTCCAATGTGGCAACCTGATCACCAGGCCAAACAGCCAGTTCCCCTCAATTCTGAAATCTCTTCTGAAGGCACACAAGAGCCCCACCCATTCTTCACAAATCGATGGCTGGAAGGCTGTTTTTGTGAAGTCTGCTTAGTCTATTACAATGGAATGAACAAGAAAGGTTCTCTGGTATCTCCTTAGACTTCTTGGCACCAGAAAAGCACGTTATCACCCTGATCCTGTTCCAAACGAGGCCACATTCATCTAAATAGGAACCCAAGGAAATAAAATAGACAAAAGAAATATAACTTTGCATACCTCATTAGTATTCCACAAAGGTTAACAGAGTGCCCCAGGAAGGCAGGTGGAGAAAGGCATAGCCCTGTCAACCTCCATGAACAGGAACAGGAAAGAGGCAGCAATGCACCAAATTAAAATGTAAATGCCTTTCAGCATGAACACAGAAAAGAAAGGATGTGATATTCCCAAAGCTCAGGAAGTCAGAAAGGACAGGATTGAGTAGTATTAAAATTTTTATTCCAGCCAGGCAAAAACCAAAGGGGAAAAAACCCAACATGCTCAAGAATTAGAACTCCCCTCCCCCATGTGACACCACTTATCAGAAAAGAAACTGAAAGAATGTGTAAGGGGAACACATGAGCTTTCTGGGCATTGGCTGGAATAGATCCAAACAAGGCACAACTTCCAGGTCAGCCTCCATGTGGCTGTAGCACCAATGGCACCACTGCTGTGGGAACCTTGTTGAGACTCGAATCCCAGTTAAATGGAATGGCTGTGCTTCTCAGGGCTCTGTCCATTGCACCTGCTGAGGCCGAGCTATGTTCCACTCAGTGGTGATCCTGTCTGACCTGTTAGACCCACAGACAGAGCCACCCAAACCCAGGGGCCCAGGTGCTGCTGCCAGGCAGGGATGCACTTCCCCACTTGCACTACCACTTCATGGGCACCACTTTACCACCAAGGGACCAGGGCTTTTTCAGGATAGAAAAAAGAAAGCTTTGACACACAATGAACTATAATTCAGCATCAGCAGACAAGGTCATTTGTTTTACAGCATCTGATCCAAATACAGGCTGTGCTAGGTTGGCCTTCTGTCACCTGAACTGACAGGAAACATGGCCAGGCCGACACTTTATTTTCACTATTCACCCTTATGGCAAGATAAAGGCCGTCCCTTTCTCCTTCCTGGAGATTTCTCTTCTGCTTCATAGCTCCCTAAATGCTTCCCTTTGTTTGGTAACCATTTTAAAGCATTGTTTCAAAGCATCATTATCCCTTTCTAATTTATCTCTGCCCCACAGCAAAGCAGCTCTGAGTTGGCAGGACTGAGGTGGGTGATTAAGTGGCTCCCTGATTGCCCTATACTACCATGAGCATCATTTTGTGATGAAGGGAGGGAGGGAGTCAGGCACAAACTGAAGGCATGACTCAAAAATCAAAAGCAGTATCAACTAAAGGGGGATACTGATAAGCAAGACATATTTGCTTCTCATAGAAAAATCAAATACAATTTCACTGGAAAGGAAAACTCATAGTTTAAGCACAGTTTTAGATGAATTCACTTCTCAGAAGTTATACACAATTACCATATATCCTTCTCTTTATTCATGGTTTTCAACTTCATTTTTTTCATTAAATCCCAACCAAGGAAATTTTTTCCAGTGTTTTACACTCCAGCACATCCTAGAAAGCACAACATCATAGAGGCGAATTACAGCTCCCTTTTGTCTAACTCTCTGGAATAGTCTTCTGGTTGGATTCCCACAAAGCTTCCCACTCCGTGTAAGGACAATGCCTTTCAGTAGCAGCAACAAAAATCAAACAGTTATGTCAGACTTGTATCAGGCAGCATCTGGAAAATGAACACAACACATTTCTGTCCTGGTAAAGGCTCCATGCCCCTGAAATGAAGTAATCTATTTGTGGGACATCCTGCCTTCTGCCACATACAGACTTATCACCCCACAGCACACCAGCATCCTGGTGAGCGCTGAGCTTGGCCATCCCCTGGCTGCATTGTGCTGGTAAGGGATAACAGATTCTTTGAGCACCACATCTGCCAGGCAGGAGATTATCATAATTGATCTCTATATGTTTCTCATTTTCAGATAAAAGATAATGCATGAGCTTGCAGACTTCCTATAAATCCCAATGGTGCTGAGGGCCCTTCAACACAGCCAGTTCAAAAGGAGAGCAGCAAAGTAGACTAGATGTTAATTAACAGACTGATGAATCTATAACGCCAGAATCAACAGGGACCAAAGGAAAACTCTTTGGAGCTCAGAAATTAACATGACAGATAACCTTGGCCAAGGCATTTGACCTCTGCAAGCCTCAATTAGCAGAACAGAAAAATTGAATAAAACAAAAGGCCTTGATGAAAATTAGATGTTGGATTTAACTGACTCTGATAAGCTTTCCTTAGTAATTTACAATCCCAAAGACAATAGTCAAACACAAAGCAAACATTCAAAGTGCCAGGATAGGAGAGAGTCTTACCAATGCAGCTGTCTAGTGTATTACACAAAGCTTCCATACACCAGCCTGTATAACATTCCATTAATTTAAAGCACACCACATAATGGTTAAGTGAGATATTTCATGTTAGAGATGGAGTGTGTCATGTGGTTTTAGAAGGAGTTAAAAAAAATCTGATATCCCTACATGATCCAAAAATAACGTCTTTACTAGAAATTGCTTTCAAGAAACCCCACCACGGTGTTAAAAGAAAAGGCTTGCCAAATGCTGTAAAGCTTGCAGAGGAGAATTCTACAGACTGTAGGGGGGTAATGAGAACTTTTACACTTCCAAATTATATAATTAGTTCTTGAATACCCAAGATACTTAAAATGCAATTTGTTGATTGGAAAGGAAACAAGTAATGAAGTACAAAGAGGATAAATGAAGATATCACTTGTTTAGCCAATAAATGGTTCATGGTATAAAAGGAGGGGGAAAATCCTATTTGTTCACTTTCAAAGCATTCAAGATTTACAAAAGGATATTTTCTGCTTTAATTCTTCCAATAGACACAGGATATTTGATTCTCCACTTCCCATACAAAATTTTAAATAAGGGGCCCGGCGCCATCCAAAATTTTAAAGAAGTCCAAGTAAACTAGGCATAATTGGTAAGTAACTAGTATCTATCACAAAGATCTCAAATACATGACTATAGCCCAAATATTTATCAGATACTCCATAACCGAATTTCTACGCAGCTTTCCATAACTTCTTGAAAATTTCTAGAAGTTAGCTGCTGCCCTCCTGACACTTGCTACAATTATCCCACCCTCACTGGGGCAGCTTCTATGTATTTGTGCAGTCCCTGAGGTGGTTAGAAATAGTGCCTCTTTCTCAGCTGCTACTGAACCATGTGTGAGCTTTACTTGGGTATGGACGAGCCTTGGCTGGGCTGAAACATCCAACAGCAAGAACCAGATTGGGTCGAAGGCCAGTCAGGAAAAGCCACTGTTTCTACTAGGACAGGAGGTGAACTGAGTAGGGCTGGATCATGGACCTCCTGGTATGTGCGAAATCTGGCATTGGGAGAGGTTCTGATGAAGGGGCCTGGGCAACTCCTCTGGCAGGACACACCCAGCAGGTAAGCACAAGAAGCATGATAGGAAACAGCCCAGAACAGGCCATGGAAAGTTACCCACTGGCATACATTTGGCACGGGTCGGGGGCAGACCAGGCTGAATCAGTTCACATCACCTGCTGACGAATTCCAGCACCAGAATAGAGTGTGGGTTGGGTCAGGTTCGGTCGTGATAAAAACCAGTGTACGTTATGAAATGCCAAGGTGAGATGACCTGTACCAGATGTGGCCACAGTGCCCAACAGCACATGTGAGAACCAGGGAGAGAGGGGTGGAGCCAGCAGGGGGAATGTGGGGACTCCCCTGCAGGACAGCTACTCCCACTGGAGAGCTTGAGCTGGGTTGGGGGCAGACCAGACTAGGCAGGGCTACAACACCTGTGGACCTCATATGAACTAGATCAGGGAAAAGCCAGGCTGGGCTGATTGTTCCTACCAGTGCAAGCATAAATTAAAGTGGATGAGGGTTGGATGGGCTTTGCCGCAGCATCAGCTGGCAG
Organism: Ochotona curzoniae; assembly: GCF_017591425.1. Lineage (NCBI taxonomy): Eukaryota > Metazoa > Chordata > Mammalia > Lagomorpha > Ochotonidae > Ochotona > Ochotona curzoniae. The sequence continues at coordinate 49,057,097 of NW_024466502.1, read as the reverse complement.
AAGCTGGCGGGGGGGGGGGGGTGCGGGGAGGGAGGGGGCGCTAATTCTGTCAAGTTAAACTGCAGAACCACCTGGAGAGTGCATAATCTGGGAGCGGGAGTGACCTAGAAGGGATACAGTGGGCTCCTCCCTCTTGGGTTACCACTCCCACTGGAAAGCACAAAAACCAGGACTGGGGCAGGGGTGACTAGACAGAAAGACATCCAACAGCATGTGTGTGAGCTGGATAGTGGAGCTGGTTAGCTGGAACTAGGCTTCAATGCCCATAGACATGTATGAGAGCTGAATGGGATGTGGGACATCTGCTGCACATACTGGCAAGCACGGGAACCAGGGCAGAGGACAGGCCTGGTGGGGGTTATTGTGGGTTGCTCCAACTAGGCTGCAGCTCCCACTGGTTTATGTGAGGGCCAAGTGTGTGCTGGGCAGAACCAGGCTGGAGTGCAACACCCATTGGTTCCAGTGGAAGTCGGGAGTGAAAACAGAACCAACCCAGCAATTGCAACCACCAGCTGACTGGGGCGATGGGCTGTACCAGGCCCTGTATGTGCCAAGTACACACAAGAACCTAGTCTGGGATTACCTTAGATGGAATTTCTTTGGGAATCTCCTCAAACGAACTGCTGGACTCAGAACCCAAACCATGAAAAGACAGAGGACAGAACAAATCAATCAACTACCCAGCCATATGCTGGCAGTGAAAAACTGGGCAAATGGAGATTCCAAGATGGATTAAATCAACCAGTGGATTCTTCAGTGACCTCATCATGCTTGGAATGGCGAGATTGGCAGCAATTCATAACTGGTGAACTATCAAAGCCACTTGAGCAAGACCCTTGGAGCCTGCCTCAGCTCTGCTACCCTTAACATCAGGCACCTGGGATGGGTGGGAGACTGGGTGGGGCTTCATCCTTTAGCTCCCTGTTTACCCCAGATACAAAAAAAAAAAGAGTGGAAATCACAGTCTTACCCACTTTCCTGTAGCCCTTGAACCTTTGTGCCCTAATTATGTAAAGAGTGTCAAAATTAAAGAAAAAAAAAGAAAGAAAGAAATAGTGCCTCCTTTCACTCTCGCAATGTTCTAGATTTGGGGATGAACTGCACATCCCCATCTCCCACCTTCTCCACAACCCTGATCCCAGCATTAATGGCAGGAGATGGGGGTTGGGGCAGGAGGGTGTTGTTCTGTATTAAGGAATTTGGCCCATGTTCAGACAATGTGGTGACTAGGCTATCCACCTCCATGGCACCTCCAATTCATCATCACACCATTCCCTCAAAATACACTTACAGAAGTGGAAATCAAATCAAATCATGCCTCTGCTTCAGTGGCTTTTCTACTTTCAGAACGAAGTACAAATACTTTACTGTGGTGAAGTGCCAAATTGTGCAGTATTTCATTTCATTCAGTAAATCTTCCACTACAGATTGGTTGAATTCAACTGTCCTTAGACTCCTGCTTTACTTTAATACCAAACATAGACTGGGGAGCTGTAAAAATGCAGATGCTTAGGCACCCAACGCAGGACTGAATAAATCAAAAACTCTAGACACAGGGGCTAAACAGACAGGCTTGCAGCTGCTCCTTGAAACTGGCAATACTGAACAGCACCCCAGTCCATGTTGGAACACCCAAAGTACAGGCTGACCAGGAAAACCAAAACCTACTCATGTCAAAGTGAGAATAAATTAATAATCCAGAAAAGCTTGAAAAAATCAGAATCCAAGTACATGAGAAATTAAAATACACATATATGTCCATCGAAGCTGTAAATACTGTTCAACATAGTTAAATTTTCACAAAATCCTAAAACAGTGACTATACATTGTACGTATAGTATAGGTAAATATGTTCATTTGTGTTGGCAAACTATTGTTAGTAGAAAACTGGGCCTGGAATTCAAACTGCCTTTCTATCTTGAGTTCATTACATATTCATCATGATACAGTGGTGACAGGGTGACTGGCAATAATGTACTTATCAGCAATACACTAATATTAATAAATAGTATCAATAAACATAACTAAGAAAGCTGCAGGAGCAGGCTAAATTACATCACAATGCATTATTATCCTAAAAATAGTCCTATTTTCTTTGAGGCTAAGAATTAAGGTCAAAATAGTTAGTCCTAAGAGGTCAAAGCTGCAAACTAAAATTAACCATTAACAACCACAAAGCATAGTTTTTTATAAACACTTCAGTATCACAAAAAAATAAACATAGTTAACTCAAACCAAACGAGTACTGAATCCCATTTATTTTAAAAACTAAAGCATGAAAGTCTGTCAACCCTCCTTTAAGTCAGATCTCATTGATTCCATCTACTATCCCACCCTAGCCTCTGACATATTCTTGCTGATTCAAGCAAGCAAGTCTGGGAGTCATAGTTCAATTCACCTATCAAGATTTCTCAAGTCCATTGACACTCAGTAAACTGAGGCTTCCTGCCAGAAAGGGTTAAATGACAAACAAAAGGATTTGGGGCTGTTTAGTGGCTTTCGAATACTTTCGAACATAACCTCTCTCAGCCTTACTATCTTCAAATCCCATCCACCAAAAGTAATTCACACATAAAAACCACTTAATCTAAAAGAATAAGATCTTAGAGGATGGGCAAGATTCCACTATAATGAAAAGATTGCCATTTAAACAAATTTTATTTCCTCAACCACAGATTACACATATGTGCTTTGAACATAATACACATATATAATATCATGAATGTTTTTTGTCTAATTCAAATATAAACACACCTGAGGGGGTTGTAAAGACATTTTACAGTAAATCCGTTTTGAAAACATTGCTGGTTTGCTAGATTTCACGTTGACTTTTGAACTTCCCAGCTTTTTTCTGAAGCCAGTTGGGACTTCTCCCACAACTCACCGAGTCAACATCACAGTGCTGGAACGCGATGAGTACTGAAGAGTTACCAATATTATTGGTTTGCCTCTCCCCCCATCTTACCCTCAGTCTACAACCGAGGTCAGGTAGCAGCTACCCCAGAGGAATTTCCTCCTTCTGTGATTTTTAACAATAAACAAAATCCTTACAAACTGAGCATTAAAAGTTTAGTGTTTTCTTTTTCCTAACCCAGAGAAAATTGTGAAGCTAAATACAGTATGCAAGAAATATGTCATTGGGGCTGAGAATAGAATTTCTGGTCTATTCTTATTCTTCCTGTGACCTTTCTGTAAACCCTATACTTTTCTCCTTTTGTGGTAACTAAAGAGTAAGCATTTGTAAATCTTAATAGACAAATGAGTGAACACACAAATTACTCTGAGTATTGTTAACATGGAGGGAGGAGATGAGGTTAAAACTCTGCAAAGAAATCACGAACATTCAAGTCACTCTTCAAACCTGTGGTGCCCCGTGCTGAGGAACCAGCAGCTAGAATCACTGGATGCAGCTCAGTGGTCGCTCAGAGCAGATCACACGCCAGAGACTCCCAACCCCAGTGACAGCACTTTAATGAATAGCATTCCCTAAAACCAGGCAATTCATCAAGCAGGCTTCCAATAAGCTAAAGGCAAAAAAGGTTTTACAGAGGACCCAGCACAACAGCTCAATTGGCTGAATCCTCACTTCACAAGCACCAGGATTCCATACAAGTGCCAGTTCATGTCCCAGCTGCTCCATTTCCCATCCAACTCCTGGCCTGCGGCCTGGGAAAACAGTGGAGGATGGCCCAAGTACTTGGACTCTGCAGCTGTGTAGGAGATCTGGAAGAAGCTCCTGGTTTCCTGCTTTCAGGTGGGCTCAGCTCTGGTCATTGTGGCCATTTGGGGAGTGAACCAGCGAATGGAAGATTTTTCTCTCTGTTTCTCCTTCTCGCCATAAAATCTGATCTGCATTTCCAATTAAAATATATAGATATTTAGTTAGTTAGTTATTTTAGCAGAAGAGTCCTAATCTTCCAGAGCAACAAACTGTGAACTTAGCCACAGGGAGAGAAAGCAGAATTTCTTTTCCCACAACTGAGATCCAAGGGAAGATCTGCATCTTAGCTACCAGTAAAGAAACTGGCAATCAAAGAGTGGAGCCACGCTGGGGCCAGAAAACGACAATCACGGCAATGCTCAACCACAGAATGTCCCCTGTCACCTGAAGGGCAGGAGGCCTGTAAGGCAGAGCTTCTCAACCTGACTAGTGTTGGAATCACTGGTGTCAGGACCTCCTACCAATTTAATTACATGCGCATCTTTGGGTGTGGGGCCTGGGCACTCTGATCTTTTTAATGTCCATAGTGATTTCACTGAGCAATAGGGTTCAGGATGGCTGCAGAACTGGGAGAGGAAGCAAGACACACACAACCTTAGACATGGGAGAAAGCAATTCAGATGCTGGGGCATCATAGTGTTCGAAAACACAGGTCCAAAACGATATTCTATGTAATCCTAAAATTGTATCCACATAAGTGAATCTTCTTTGCTTTTAACAACTGTCTTACCTCCATAAATCTAAGGAACCCAGAGGTGCCTGCTGCCTTTTAGATGAATCATGTGAGCCTTGTTCACGTCTTCTATCAACAGTCCTTCCAAGTCTGACATACAGAAGCCCTATTTTTAATCTATATCACTACCCAGAGTTGCTTGTTACAATAGCAATATGACTTTCAACTTTAACTGAAAGTCAAATTGAATTCAACTTGAACTGAATCCTGGCAAATGAACTTCAGAGTGGCTCTATGTAATACATCCACTGATCATTATGACTGTTATTACCACACACGAGTTGTGTTTCAGAAAACTCAAATTAGCAGTAGGACGTGGTGACTAAAAATTAAGTCTACCTTGTGCTAATAGGCTTGAGTATCTATCCAGATCACCCAGGCGAATGGGCCAACTGGACTCTTCATCGATTAGACAACTTTGCTATGAGACTGAATTCTGGAGAATATTTAAAAGCTATGTCAGACAAAAAGAAACGTAAAAAGACTGAGAAATTCAAGGCTTTTCTGTAAGAGCTATTCTGTTCTCTAAGTAAGAATATAAATATAATATTCATTTATTTTTCTTAAAAGTGAAAAAGTAAGTAAAAATTCCAGCATCAAGGCTGGTATTAGGGGAAATGAAAAAAGTGAAACAGAACAGAGCTTAATGGGATAGAGCCTTTAAAAATGCAAAGACTCTATACGTGAGCTGTGTCAACTTCAAAGGAGGGTTAACATCATCTGAACAGTGAAAAGAAAGGACTGTGTGAATAGAAGCATTACAGACAGAAAGAAGATGGCAGGAGTACAAACAAAACATAAGAAAAGGCAAAAACCACTGACACAACAGACAGCTGAAATACAAATAAGCCACACTTTCCAGATGTAAAGATAGTATCACGGTATGAATTATGCAAGGGAAGCTTAGCTCAAGAGAAGACAAAAGCCAGGGAATCTGGAGGGGTAACATGCTCCATGACTGCACACACGCATCCCTCAGGCATCTAGCAAAGGTTCTTTCCAGGACCACCGTGGATACCAGAATCCCCAGATGGTCCAGTTCCTTATAGAAAAGGCAACAATTACATATAAGCTAAGCACATCCTCCCTTTACTTCAATTCTAAACTGCTTACAGTGCTTTACTCAGTGTAAATATCAGACATATTTTATACTGCATAGGTAATAAAGACAGGGTCACTACAAATGTGACGAATTTGTGCTCAGGCATTTCCTATCCATTGTTAGTAAAGCCTGCAGATATGTAGCTTGGATATAGGGGGCCCAGTGTTTCCAACTGACATTAACATGGTACCTGCGCTAAAGAAATGCCAGTCAGTCTACACTGATTTTTTTAATGCTCGAGTCTTCCTCAATATATGCATGACTTCATCAGTCAGTTTTTTGTTTTGTTTTGTTGAGGAAAGATGCAATTCACAGGTAGGACTGATGGCAGGAGTGAAGCCGGGCAGAGAGAATGTGTTTCCAAGTAAGTCCACAGAAAAGTTATCAGCACATCTTTCAAGACTGGTTACAAGAGTGTATCACAGAATAAATAGGTATTTCAATATTTAGGAGTTGACCCACTGCTTTGCTCAAAAGCGCTGAAACTGAAGGGACCAAAATCTCGACTCAACACTCTCTAGAACATTCCACAGCTATCCATGTTGATCGGTATATGGTATTGTGCAAAAAGGAGTGAAACACCTGACCTTTCCTAGGCCTCCTGTCTTCCCTTAACTGAAAACACTTGGAAGGAATGGCATAAAGACCCTCCATACCTGAGGGCTCCCATCATTCCTAGTAAGCCACAGCGGAGTTAGTGGCAAAGAGAAGAACAGGTCACCTGCTGTCATGGAGTATGGAGGCCACCACCAGGAGATGAGGGCTATCCCCCAGCTGAGTACTTATCCTGTGATAAAGGTTTTAAAGCAGTACAAAATGGCCCCTGCAACATAGAATTGGGACTTCTGTACAAGCCTGGGGTATTGAGGATAATAAAAATATGAAAACCAGCAAAGGAAACTGAACTTAGCAAACAACCCTCTTAACAATATTGTCAGTGGCCAGAAAAGAAAGTCAACTGACATAAACCAAAGAGAAATATACGTGAGCGCTGCCTACCCTAAGTGCTTTGAGCATCTGAGTTCTACATGAAGGAGTGAGAGAGTGTGGAGCTGTGAGGCAGGGGCAGAAGGCAAGAGAGGCTGCCAAAGACTTCCTGTCCAATCTGATGCCATCTTCAGAGTGATCTGGCTTTTGTTCTGTAACTGTTTTTGAAGATCTGAATCATACTTCTTGTGCTCAGATTCATTTAAGAGCCACTGTCGTTTCAGATCCTGATCACAGTTTGTTTCTGGGGTCTCTATTCAGGAAAGGATATTGTTTTTCTCAACACTCAGGTTTCAAAAATGGAAAGTCAAGAGGCATAGCTCTCATTTTCAGTTAAAAATTTTATTAAAAAGATAATAGAACAGCTAATTTTCATAATAACATAGCTTATCAGCATATTTCCAAAACGGCATTAAGAACTGGACAGTGAATTTCTTTATATTTGGTGTTTCCTTATGCCTCATGTCAGCTGTACTGAATACATGGATATTCTGATTTCCACTAATTCTGAATGAACCACATAAGTGTTCCTTTAAACAGCACAAAGCTCCTGGAAAGTGAAGGTGACAGGAATATGTTCCTGAGATGCCTACAACCTTCTGTCTACACTTTAACACTGAAGAATACGGATGAGTAAAAAAATACATATTACAGATGACCAGCCAAAGACAGGACAAAAAGCTGTACCATGCATTCACAGCACTTTTCCTTTTTAAAGCTCAGGAAAAAGTTGCAATCCTCTGGTAGAACAGTGTAAACAAGTCACTCACTGGAATTACCAACACTGGAAAAGCACAATCCTCATCAAAAGTTGGGAGCTTACAGTCACATGACAATGATTTTCCCTCTTTAACCTAATACTCAGTGAATACAGGAAAGTTAAAAACAACATTTCCTATCTATAAAAAATAGAATAAAGTAAAATAAAAGAGGATAGCTCAGAAATGCTGACCCCTAACAAACGCACCATCCTAGAAAGATCCAAGGCCTGCCAGTTGGAACAAAGCCTTATCTTCCTCAAGCAACAAGGATTCATAAAACTACATCTGTACTGATTGAGAAATAAGCATATGCTTTAACACACCCTCAGACCATCAAAAAAGTAAAGCTTATCTTGCAAAATAGTTCCCCAATACTAGCTAATGAAAGGCCCTGGAGCTTATTCAATGCTATAGCCTAAGCCCGTAGCACACGCATTAATACACAGGACTCCTCCTGATTTGACAGGGATTGAACGTCACTTAAGGGTAAGTATTTACAGAAGACAGATATGCAGATGCAGCAAAAGATATAAATAATGCACATGATAGCAGCTGGAGAGAAAAACTGATTATTCTACCCAAAACAAAAACAAAACAAAAATGAGGCTACATTAGAAGCAACGCAAGTACCAGTATTTCAGAAACATGTGGGGGCTCTCACTTTCGTAAGTAAAAACTTCAAAACAGTGCAGTGGCAACTGATTACAAAAGTAACCTACAACTACCAAAATGAGCAAGAGGGAACATTCCCTGGATGTAAGTCCCCAGTCTCCCCTGCCTGTCACCCTCTTCAAAGTGCTCCCCTGCATCTGACCAGCCACCTCCTGTCAGCATGGAGCTACCCATGTGCTGATTTGCGCATGACAGGGGCAGAGGCCACAACAGCTCATGAAGCCAGACGCACATTCCTTCTGCCCCAACTCACTTCACCTTCACACCCATCACGCCAGCACCTGAAGGTAGTCATTGCCCCTGAAATTACATGCAATCACATTTGAAATCTGTAATCTGAAGGCTTTTCACGACTCATTATATAGGAAAACAGAAACACTGAATATATATCATCTTGGACTCTGGATACTTTCAAGACTCAAACAGTGGATATTAGAACAAACACTGTCCTGACATGCTTTGTTACAGTAAACACAAGCTTCAAGTTAATATATTTATTCAAATTTCCAAATGACAAAATTAGTTCAATGATCTGGTCAATTGTACTGTAAGCTTTTTATACCCCCCCCCATTTTAAACAACAACCATTGTGACTCCCCCTTACCAAGTGTTATTATTTCATTGACTCAGTAATTTTTGTAAAAAATATTTATTGGAGAGCCTGTGGGTGTGGTAGTGTAGTAGCCCAAGCCTCCATTTGTAGCACCGGCATTCCATCCTCTACTTCCAATCCTGCTCCCTGCTGATGGACTAGGAGAGCAGTGGAAGATGGCTCAAGCCCTTGGGCCCATGCACTTACATGGGAGACAAGGAAGCGGCTCGTGGCACCGGGCTTCACACAGGTTCGACTCCAACCACCGTGACCATTTGGGAAGCAAATTAGTGGATGGACTATCTTTCTGTCTTTCCTTCTCTCTGTAAAACCTGTCTTTCAAACATAAATATTTATATATTAAAACTTGAAGTATACGGGTAGGGGTGGTGAAAGCGTGGGGGGTGGGGATGAATAAGGCATAGGATTGGATCATTCACTGGTTCCCGCTCCAAACAAGCACAACCGCTGAGACTAGGCCGGGCCAAAGCCAGGAGCTCAACACAGGTCTCTTGTATGTGTGGCTGAGATTAGATCACTTGAGCCACCATCTCATCTGCTGTTTTTTGTTTGCTTTTAAAGATTTATTTATTTTATTTTTATTGGAAAGGCAGATATACAAAGAGAAGGAGAGACAGAGAGAAAGATCTTCCATCTGATGATTTACTTCCCAAGTAGCTGCAAAGGCTGGAGCTGAGCTGATCCAAACCCAGGAGCCAAGAGCTTCTTTCGGGTCTCCCACATGGGTACAGATTCCCAAAGTTTTGGGCCATCCTCGACTGCTTTCCCAGGCCTCAGGCAGGGAGCTGAATGAGAAGCAGGGCTGCTGGGATTAGAACCGGTGCCCATATAGGATCCCAGGCATGCAAGATGAGGACTTTAGCCAATAAGCTATTGTGCCAGGCTCCATCATCTGCTGTTGTTCAGGGCAGGCAGGATAAGAAGCTAGAACCAGAAAATGAACCGCAGATCCTTCAGTGTGGGTTGCAGATGTGTTAGTCTCTAGGATAAACATCTGCTCCCTGGCTCAGTAATTTTTGATATATTCTAAGGGATAAATATCTAGCAATTAGATTCTGGGTTAAAGGTCTGAATATTGTATTTTGTGTAATCATCAAGATTTCCTGTTAAATAGATGCATAGTGCTTGCCTTCTCCAATGTCTTCCTTTACTCAACGAGGCCCAGCCGCCTGAGCTTTCATACATGTCCCACCAAAGAGGCCACTGATCTCCACGCTGTTGCCTGAAGCTGTCTGTTTTCAACCAACACCAAGGTAACATCACACAGCAAGCAAGGGGAGCTCTGACTCCAGGTTAACGAAAACAGGCAAAGGGCTTCAGTCAAGCACACTTCATGCTGGTGGATTTCTGTCTCCTCCCTGATGACCTGTTTCCAAACATAAAACAAGTGTGCACTCTGCAATCGAATGAAGCTTAGATTTACTTGAGTATCTGACAACAGGTCTCCTTTCTGCGGCAGACATTTGGACCTATATAGTTGAGGATGATTCCATGGGATCTCACTGTGTCCCCAGAAGCAGAAACCATCTAACACCCCATTGTCAGAACAGATTCTCTTGGGCTTCAAATCTTGCACTGAACTCAATAACTTGAAATTGGTATCAAACGGAAGGCTCCTTCTGGTTACACACTGCTCATTTTTCTGTTTCTTTGTGACAAAAGCACTTGTAGTTGCAACTAACTTTTCTAAATAATTATCAATTGGTGGATCAAACTTCCATATTTCTCTTCATTGATATCACAAGAACTTACCCTATTTCAAACTTCTGAATGGAAAATTGCTCCTTCTCTGTCTGTTCCTTTCCCTCTGTCACTACGCCTTTTCAAATGAATAGGTAATCTCAGAAGAAAAAGGGACAATTACCATTTTGACTTCTCTTAAGGGTAAGAAAAAGGAATATGAAACCTATCTTAAAAATCAAACCCCAATTCTAACAGGTGGATTCCGGGCACAATCTCCATGCTGACCCTCAGCACAGTCCAGGTCATTCCACTCTCATCTCTATACTCCAGGCCTGTCCTATGCCCCAGATGAGACTGAATCTTCACCTTAACAGCAATGCTTAAAACTTACACAAAATGTTCCTCTTCCTTCTGTCTGAAAAACAAAATTAGGTCTCGGGGTATTGCACAAACTGACATTGAAAAGGGAAATTAACTGAGAGTCCTTCTCACTGGGTCTCATGGTCACTTCCTTGAGTCCTTAAAACAACCTGGGGACCTCAGGTAGGAACAATCCTTACTGGTCCCGCTGCACTGCACAGAGCTCAAAGGTAGGGCCAGGCTGCAGGCTGCAGGGCACCCCGCTCTCCCAGCTACTGAAACAGAGCAGCATCCCTGTGAGCATTCACTTATCATACTGCCACTTTTCCAAATAAAAGCAGAAATTTCCTATCTCTCTTTATGATATTAATAATTATTTCTATTCTAGGGAAAGTGACAGATAAAACATAGTGGGAAATAGAATATATGAGCTACTTCCTGCACATCCAGGCTACAATTCTTGCACTTGTCACCCCTGTTGACAAGCTTAAAATAAAATCATGATTTTTCATTCTTAGGGCTGTAGATAGTCTTCCAGGAATTCCCTATAAATTCATTTCCCCCCTTTGGCAAGAGGAATTAACACAGCACAGAATGAACAGTTTATTTATCATACTGCTTAGGCTCTGGAAGGGGAAAATGCATATGAATTGATTCCCAAAGAATTACTTTATCTTGTCATACGAGAGACAAACAGCTAAGCAGTGCAAGTTAGCATCTTCTTAAGACAGATGGATAGCAAGCTTACCATGTCCCAGTACCCAATTAGCAGAGATGCCACTACCAAAAAGTAACATATAAAACTACTAATGGATAAATACCTTACTAGGCTCCAACAGAGTGGGTAAGATGCAGTACTGCAGATGTATAAACATGTTCCCATTAAAGGTCTCAAGGCACAGTATAAACAAGGACTAACCCCGATGAATTGATTTAGCTATATGTTCTTATCTTCAATACATAGACAGGGAATCCAGGACTTAGAAAAGTTAATTAACTGGTCCAGTTAGTTAGAGCTGGAGCTGGAATTGAAATAAAGTATGTTCCACTCTCACATTTGCTCTTTTCAATGTACAAACTGGTTTTCTGGGGGGACAGAGAGGAATTCAAAAAACAACATCCTGAACTCAAACTGCACATGATCCAAAGAGAAAAAAAGACCCTAGATAAAATACTCAACCACAGCATAATGCAAACGTGGGGGTAGAGGAAAGGTGGAAATAATGCCAAAGGAGTTTTACATAAATTTCCAAGAAAGTCCTACAAAAGAGGTAATTTTATATTCAAACTTACCCAAGGAGTAATTTACCTACTCCAACACTGTTAGCTCTTTTTATGAACTTGGTACAACGTGCTGTGCATAGTAGATGTTCAAAAAGAGAATTGCTGGCTACTAAATGAATGACTGAGGACACTTAGGAGGACAAAAAGTAGAAAAAAAAGCATTACTAAGAAGAGCTTATCATCCCTAAAACATAAAAACACCAAAAAATCCCAGACTCCCTTTCAGCAACCATGAAAGTGAGAAGTACAGTAGGAAAACAGGTGCCAGGGGCACAGGCAAGGACAGATCACAGCATCATGTCAGTCTGCACCAAAGAGCTTGAACTTAGTCCCACAGGGGCCAAGGAGACATTCTGTCACTGGAAAGTTTCCAACGTGGGAGTTCAAGATCAACATCAACACACCCCACAGACCCAAAGGGCGCCTCCCACTTTATATTCCCTTTGGACGGGGGCACCTTGAGCGTGTTGAAAAGGGAAATGAACGCTACTACATTCTTTGTGATTGAACCAGACACGCAGCAAATGGAAAAGAGCCTAACATTTGTAAGGAAATTCTGAAATCCAAACATCACAGAAAGAAATTCCTTGGAAGACATGCTCTGTCAGCGCTACAGTGGTTAGCAAATGAGACAGAAACCCCAGCTGAAATCACTGCCTCCTGTGTGCTATAGACAGGGAAGATAATCAGTTAATTAAAATTGTAACAAGGGCAGTATTCATGAGGTATCTACAGTGATATAAGCAATATACACTTCACTGGCTCAGCTTTTCAGAGAGTAATTATTTGCAAGTTAACTCATGCCAGGATCATGTATTACAGCTACCAAACACACTACAGCTTTTTCCAATTATCTGGATGAAGAAAGTTTATTGGCATAACATAACTGCAAGTATAAAAACAATGTAGATATGAACCATACTCTAGTGACATACTGTTAGGGAATACTTTTTCTCCCCCTAGACTATAGTACATGTTACTTATAATAAAAAAAGGGGGGGCTGTACTGATTGAAATGGATTTTATTTCAATGGAAATTAATTGTGCTTATAATTTTGTTCTCCTGTGGACATATAAAATTTTGAAAACAAAAATTTAGGGAGTACTAAAATAAATGGAAAAGGTTATTCTCAATCAACAGATGTACCTTGAGGCTCTGTTAAGATTCCAGATAACTCAAGTCAAAATATTTTTGTAGGGTTCAAATCTGCACATTTCAAATTCGTTATGATCAATAGCTCAAATCAGAGTGCATGTGTTTGAGCCCTGAAGTTAGTGTGCTGCTCACACAGGTCCTGGGAGACTGTAGTATTGTGCCACCCATGGGAAAGATCTAGATTGTTACTGGATCTTGGTTTCAGCCTAGACCAGCTCTGGCTGGTTTGGGCTGCTCTCTCGCTCTCTCATTCTCTCTCTCTCTCTCCTCTGTCAAATACAAAATAAGAGTTTATGGACATACCACTTCAAACAAAAAATAAACACAACTGCACAGCCACAGAAAAATTTAAATGAGGAATTTACAAATACTAAACACTGAGTGGTGAAAACTGTTTAGACCAGCAGATTTCTTGTAAGAATCATCCACCTCCATCAGGCTTTGAACTCCAAAGTATTGCCAAACTGTTTGCATGAATCCTGATAAAAGTTCACCCACCTGATTGGAGCATGACGAATTAAATGAGAGTGCAAACAACTTATACTGGACAAATAACATATTACGGAACCTCATTTCATCATTCAACACTCTGCCACAAGCACACTCATGAAAGAACAGTCACGGGACAAAAGATCACATGACAGGAGTTAGAGCTGAACAGCTGTTGCATGTGCTTCATCAAGGGTGGTCAAGGACAACTAGGGGAACAAGTCTGTTTAACTTTTCAGAGAGTATTTTTAACTGTAGTTTGTACTCCTTCAACAAGTACAAAAGTACTCCTACTTTCTGTTCTTCTAAATATTACTAAGTTTCTAACCATCACATTCAGATCCACACAGAGTAAAATGTCCCCACAGGACTGCGAAACACAGAGGTTCAGGAAATTACTCCAACCAGCTATCCTTTGGCCTTCTGCCCTCAGTAGTCTTCTCCCTCCCTCCAGCCTTTTACCTCCTCCAAGCCAATTATGTTCCACTGACAGAGTATTCGTTTTCTAAAAAGAGGTTTTCATTTATTTATTTGGTTTTTGGTTTGTTTAAGGTATATCAACAGAGAGAGGGAGAAAAAGACCTTCCAATTTGCTGATTCACTCCTAAATGACTTCAACAACCAGCGGTTAGCCAGGTTAAGATGATGAGCCAGAAACTCCACCTAGGTGTCCCACATGAACGTTAGGTTGCAAGTCCTTGGACCATCATCTGCTGCCTTCCCAGTCACATTAGCAGGAAGTTGTATCAGAAGTGCAGCAGCAGGGACTCAAAACAGCCCTCACTATGGGATGACTGCCTGTATGACAAGCAGCAGAAAAACTACTGCAACCACAATGCTGGTTCCTAAAGTATTCATCTAAAAGAACAAGACTAATCCTATTCCTTTCCTGCTCAAGAACTCCCAATGGCTATAAAGTGCCTATCAAATTAGGTATAAATCCACCCCAAATAATGTTTTTCAATCTAACAACTGCCACCAGTCTATAAACACCAACTCATTGTTGTTTCATTTCCCTTATTGAAACATTACACATAACTCAAATAAATATAAAGGTAATAGAAATGATGCCATATCAGAATGTTATTGCACATACTAAATTATTTTCTTTCTAAGAAGAAATACTAATATTTTTCTTTAACCCATATAAATAGCTTGTGGAACCAAATGTGAGGTATTCTTCCAGACCTTGGCAATAAAGTATAAGGGGTTCATACTATGGCACAGAGTGTTGAACCACTGCTCACAGAGCTAGCATCTCATAGCGACATCAGTGCCAAGTCAACTTCTAGTTGTTTCACTTCTAATCCAGCTCCCTAAAAATGTGCCTGGAGGAGTAATAAAAGAAGGCCCAGGTTGGTGAGCCACTGAATCCACATGCAAGACCTGGAAGGGACTCCAGACTCTTGGCTTAAGCTTAGATGATGCATCCATTTGGGAAGTGAACAAGTGGATGGAAGATCTCTCTCTTTCTGTTTTCTCTTCTTTTCTCTTTTCTTCTCTTCTCTTCTCTTCTCTTCTCTTTTCTCTCTCTTTCTCTCTCTCCCTATATCCTCTCTCCGTGCCTTTCCAATAAATATTTGTTAAGAAAGGATGATCCACAACAGGAAAGCTTGATAAACAGATTTTAAAGCAAAAGTAAAAACAATTTAAAAGGAAAAATTAAAAATGCTTGTTTTCTATGAGTTGCAACTGATGAAATAAAGTCATCTTCAATAAAGACAGAGTGGGTAATAGACAAAGCATAATAAACACAATGTATTTGTGTGCCTATAACTCTGCTATCATGAGCTATATTTCAGAACAATGCTGTCACAAAATATTAAATAATGCTCCAAAGACAGAATTCCATAGCCAACTAATTATGGAATACATTGCATATTACAATCCTCCCATTTGAAAATTAACAGTCATGGTTTCATCATCACAGACTTTAAAGAAACAGATTAGTTATCTGATTACTTTTCAAATGTAGTCCTTAAATCATTACCTACAACTTTTTGAACAGCGCACACTTCCATGAAAGTTTTAAGAAAAATACTTTAGAAAATACTGGTATAAATAAATACCAATCGGTCTCATTTTAAGCCTCATTTATCTCATTTGTAAAGCACAAAATTAAAGAAAGAAATACAACAATACACTGCAATCTCAGATTCTAGGATGCTCTGGTACCGCCAATGTGATCAATATCTGATTTCAGAAAATGGTACAAAGATGTGTGTTCCTAGCAGTATCTGGGGACATGGATGCCTTAATTCTGAGCTGTTACAACAAAATATCTCAACATACAAAAACTTAAATGAGATTGTGGCTTCTTTCTCCATTGTGGAATATCTCAGGAATAAGGGTGAAGACAGATCTGCCATTCTCCTTGTGCGATTTTCTCCCTGAAGCCACATTAGTAGACACTGTTCCCAGCATTGTGTGTATCTGAGCAACAAAGGCACCATCCTTTAAGAAAATACATTTTTATACAGAGACAAAAAAAAAAAACTAAAAGATCTTTCATGCACTGGTTCACTCACTCCTTAAGTGGCTGCAATGGCCAGAATTGAGCCGATCTGTAGCAAAGAACCAGGAGCTTCTTCTAGGTCTTTCACATGAGTGCAGGGACTCAAGGATTTGGGCCATCTGCTACTGCTTTCCCAGGTCACAAGCAGGGAGCTGGATGAGAAGTGGAGCAGCTGGGACATGAACCAGCGCCCATATGGGATCCCAGTGTTTGAGGATTTAGCCACTGAGCCATCATGCCAGGCCCCGGTGCAATCCTTTTAATGGTGTGCTCTGGAAATAGCCTCCATCACTTTCATCTGTACTGACCAGGGCTTAGTTATATGCCACACTTCTTTGTAGCATCCATCACTGGGACCTCAACAGAAATCCAACAGCCTTTTCCACCACAGAGGCTCATGTTAGGTCTCTAACAAAGGTAGAACCATGACTAACAGGACAGTTTTCCCACCCTTGCAGTTCAGGCCTTGATCAGAGGTCTTTCTGGTGTAGCCCTTGAGCACTGGCCTATTTGCTTTCTATTCAATGCAGACTGGAACACATGTGAACTGGTGTGTTTCCGTGCTTGAAGCAGGACACTGGCACCATAATTACTGCCCTGCACCTTAGTCAACACACACAGTCATCCCCATCCTTCCAGTGCCCAGATGTTAAATCTCATGAAAAGCAAGTGAGCACAACAATGATGATCATGTTAGGGCAGCCCATTCAGAAGTACAGCTCATATACACAGTAGAAAATTTAACTATGTGTGTGTCTCTCTCTCTCTCTCTGTGTGATAACTTGTTTTGATTATACTCAGGAGCACTCAGAAATAGCAAACCCAAGTTCTGCCTTGCTGAACATAAATTCTGTAATAGGAAAATCGATGTATAATATCAAACAAAATAATGTTTTTCAGAAATGACAAGTCAAAGACAAGATATTTCATATTTTAACATGAAACTAACCTTGAGGCAATTTGGCAGTGAACAGTACTGCCTGTAAAAATATTCCGTTTTATTCTTTTTTGAGCGCCGTCAGCATGAGTGAAACTTGATCCTCTTCCAATAGTAAATACTCCTGTATGTGTTTCAGGTTAAGGAAAATGAAGCTTTCTTGTGCGGTCTCCCATCGTCACGCAAGAACATGTTAAACAGAATAGGTAAACTGCTTCACACATCAGGCAAACACAGCAGTTTCCAAAACATGGTAGTACTATCCATTCTATACACGATTGGGCAGCATCCTAAAACAGTGACAGCAACAGAAAACAGAAAAACAGCAATTGGCGCTGGGTTTCATTTAGAGGTAAAATTAAAGATTCCCTCGTTACTTGAAGCATTAATCTTTAAAGATGCTAATATATATGGTAAGAAATAAACTGAAGGTCCAAAATGTGCAAGTAGCATTCTTCCACTTATTCAAAGTAGATGAAAACGTGGATATCTTAACCCTTGTAAATTATTTTATTAAGTAAATGTTTATTTATTTATTTTGAAGGTAGTTACACAGAGAAAGAAATAGAAACAGAGAAACAGATACTTTTCTTTCACTGATTCACTGCCCAGGTGTGATGCTGGGGACAAAGTGAAGCCAGGTGCAAAGGAATCCATCCAGGCCTCTCACAGGGGTGGTAGGAACCCAAGTACTTGGTCATGTTCTTTCACGTCATCTTCCTCCCCACATCAGCAGGGAGCTGGGACTTGAACTGGCACTTCAACATGGAATGGCAGCATTGATGGCAGCAGTTCAGCTCACTGCACTACAATACCAACTCCTCGAGGGTTTGCTTAAGATGGCCATGCAACCATGGAGTCCTAAGGAGGAAAGCTGGTGGTTTTTATGATTTGTCGCTTGAAAAATGTGGTCCATATCTGTACATTACCAATTCCAGTCAATTAAATGTCACAATTACCTAGTTTTTTTCTCATTGTTACTTCCATAGCCTTCACTACTAGAACACCACCTGCATTGTTCTCCAAGGGCTGTCATTACAAAGGACTGCAAACAAGGTGACCAGCAGCACAGAAATTTTGTCTCTCACAGTTTAGGGGGTTAGCCATCTGAAATCACAGTGTTGTAAGGCCACACTTTGTGCCAAGCTTCTGGGAGATTCCTCCTTTGTCTCCCTCAGCTTCCCACAGACCCAGGCGTTTCTTATTAATGACAGTCAAATGAGCTAAATTGTACCTTTATGTGGCATTCTCTGACAAATATCCCTCCTCTTACAAGAACTTTAGTCAAGCTAGATTAAGTGCCCACTCTAACTTCATCTTAACTTGATACTGTTTGTAGACTCCATTTCCAAACAAGGTCAAATTCACAGGAACCTGGTTTAAACATCTCAACCTGCAATACTGCCATATCCATATCATTGCATGGCATTTGATCGACCTCAATTCTCTGTCCCTTCTATTTGGTCTGACTGCATACAACAAAGCAGCTAGGTGATCCCAATGACCATCCATCATCCTTTAACGATTTGGCTGTCACTGAGAAAAACGCAAAAGCACTTCTTAATAGAAAAAATTTAGATAAAAATCCAAAAAGACAAGAAAGTGAATATTTTTAAGCCATGTGTGTACGTAATCAAGGTCATTAGACACATATTGCCAAGTGAGAATATCAGGCACTTAACCAAGATCCTCTGTAAATTTAGGGCTAGTCTGCAAATTCTGCTTTCCCAGCTATCAATGTATACTGATTAAAGTTGACCTATACGGATATATATACTGCTAAATTTCATAAATGAATTAGAGCAAGTAAGAAATTAAAGATTCATCAGAGATAAAAACATCCTTCTGCTGCTGCGATTTCAATTCCTCTTTTGAGGATCTCTCTCCTGGTTCTGAAAGTGAATAAAGAAGCAAGTATAAAACAGAAGAAAGAAAGGGCATGGGCTCTGCCAGAAACCATGAGCACACAAAACAAATAGCTCAATTTGCTCAATCGCTCATGAAGCCTACCTGATTGCTTGCTTCATCTCTCTACTTGATACTATGTAGACACTAAAAGAAAAGAAAAATGAACCTCATCCCGCTTGTCTTATACAGTAAGCATCTTTTAATCACCTATTCGACAAAAGATTTTCCAGTTTTGTCAGGTCACAGACCTAAATGCACAGTCAGCAACTAAGTAAAGTTTCATCACCAAAACATTTTTCCCACCCAGGGAACAAATTCTGAAGTGTTACCAAATTATAGATAGCTTGTACCAGTCTTGGACACTCTTATTCAATATTAGTATACAACCAGACGGTTACTATGGGAACATGGAGACCCAAAATGACAGGAGGGGACGTGACATGGGTAGTTTGCATGGACCACTCGTGGCAGTCATGCAGCCACACACAGACCTCTCTGCACCAGGGGAGCAGATTGGACAGAGTGTACATCAGCTACACCATCTTCAAGTGTTCTGCTCTCAGGTCAGGCTACGACTCCCCCAAGATCCTTGCAGGCAGTGAAGGCATGAGCACTGAAGGGCATGAGGTCCAGGCTTTCCGGATCTACTCAGAACTTCTAAGCAACTGCTTTTGTCTTCATAATAACACAGAAGTCTAAAGCCCTTGCAACCCTGCACTTCCATCTTTCCTTCTTTAATTACACCAGTCTCAGATCTACCATTGTAGCATCCTTCCCCTTTTCCTGATCCCTTCCATCTTTCACCACTGTCTGTCACTCCATAGCCAAACCTCTGTACGTACCTGACCTCTATGATTCAGTTACAATCTACTTGCACTTGTATGACAGTGCGTCAGTCAGCAATGAACGTCAACCTGATTTCTATCACATCAACTATGATCTCACAGGCAGGTCTGTTTCTAGGCAGACACTTTTCCAAAAGCAAGGAAGGCTGATTCTCTAAGCGTCAACTACTGAACACTGGTTATATTCTCTCTGAACCTATCCATCTGCACCCAAAAGGAGTTCAAGCCCTTCCCTCAGGTTAGTGTGGGCTGTGGAGTATGTTTCCTCCAAGGGACCTGTACCTTTCCACCTGCCCCTTCAATTAACTGCATTCCTGCTGATGGAAGCCCTTTGAGCCTTGAGGGAATTTTTTCAAAGTTCACTCACTCTTTTCTGTTTACAGGGTCTTCCCACCCCTCACTTTAATCCTCCTCTTGCAAAAATCCTTAAATGAATTCCTGCCTGAAAATAAAGGGACAAGTTAGGTTCCTGCTAGTTCTAAATCCGCAGTCATACACACACACACACACACACACACATCAATTTCACACAATTTCGAGGAAGATGCTTCAGAAGCTAGACCTAAGCTGTAAAACACAAGTTTATTAGCCGAGAAAATAACAGATATAAAGCAGAATAGGAAGCTTAGACTAACACAACAAAAGTCCATTTTGGAAGTGTGCCTACCTAAGGCAGATTTATTATCACATTTCTAGTATATTTCATGCCAGGGAAGTGGATTGCACAGCATTCCACGCTAGGAAGTTTCAGTGCTTTAAAATTACGTTCACATTGTTTAATGGTTATGATACTTAAATTAAAGCTTGAGTTTCTTGCTTTAACATCCAATCTTTCATAGCTCTTTTAGATATTTTCACATCTCAGGATCAAATGTGGCCATCTTATATCACTGTTGATTTTCTTTAATATTCCTTCACAGAAATACCATGAAAACACCACTCTCAATAACTCATAATCCAAACAAAAAAAAGCCTTGGGTCCACTGTACAAATCCATTACAGAAGGATTAGAGTTAGGATTTAATCCAGAGATAAAACCATTGAAAAGGTGAGAGCCATGATTAGACGACCACACAGGCAGCCTAGGTCAGCACACAGCAGGACATCGGTGTCACCCTAGATCTCTTCTTGCACCTTGGATATCGTTTTCCTTACCTTAAAATAACTGACTGATGAAGCTACTGGCCAAGCTTAGTGTCACATCAACACACACCTTCAGATTTGACACAGACATGAGGTCACTCCGCAGGATTTCCTACAATCACGTTTAACTTCAATTCAAATAAGTTCTAATTTTCATTTTAAGTAAATCTGAGACAGAGAGGCGCATACTACATCACACTAGATATTCAAAACATATTCTATAGAACAAATGACTTTGCCTTTTCGTGGCCATCATGAAAAGCAGGACATGCTTTGATTGAATGAGACTAAAAAACAGACACAAGATACATGGTATGGTCCTAGATTGGATCCTACTTGGAAAAATCAGTTGCAAATGATATTTTGGAATCAATTTGGAAATCTGTAATAGATTGAGATTAAATATTTACTGTTTCATATATAATAGTTGAAATTTTTTCATGTTGAAATATTTTAAATATTCAGTAAAGAAATCCCAGATGGAATGCAAGTGTATCTGTTATATACATTAAAATGTGTCTATGAGAAATATGACTTATTTATCTGGCAAAAGGATCATTCATCCACCTAGGAATCGGCAAATATTTTTCTGTGAAGGGCAAACTAGTAAATATTTTAGGTTTCATAGGCTGTATGGATCCTCTTGCTATTACTTAACTTCACAATTACAGCATGAAAGCAAACATAGGCAGTGCACAAATGAGTATGTATGGCTGTATTTCAATAACTTGTTATGAAAACAGGGACTCACAGATCATAATTTGCAAATTCTTGATATATTCCTTCATTTAAAAACAGATGTTGGGCTCATAGCAGGTACAGTGCTGCTATGTACCAACAGATGTTGGGTTCATAGCAGGTACTTTTAGCCCCAGTATACAACATGGTATTAACCCAGATTTCTAGTTCTTTCCTTTTCTTCCTTTTTTTTTTCTCTTCTCTTTTCTTTTCCTCTCCTTCCCTTTTCTTTTTTCTTCTTCTTTCTTCCCTTTTTTTTTGCATTTGAAACAAGAGCAACACATGGTTCCCATTTATTTTGCTATTTATATTATCTGCTCAGTGTTTTCCTACAACTTAGTCTTTTCTCTATTTTGCAACTAAGAGATTTTGTTTTAAGAAGGAAAAATAGTGTGCCTAGGAAATGAAATAACCATGTCAGAAGGGCATTCAATTCTAAGAAAACCCTTCTACGCCATGGGTCAAATGCCCTATGGCTCTCTGGTCCTGGAGCTGGTTAGCACCTGAACAGCTTTTGAAGACACATGTAAAAGTCATTGAGCTTTTACCTGCTCCATCCCTTTACCCTGACTGCACAGCAAATAAGTATTTTCCTGCACAAGGCACCACACATGTCCAGTGGACAGGCCGCTGTGGAGATGGGACTTCATCTGCATGAGGAACAGGTATGGTCAAGGGTGCTTACTAAGTAGGCTCAGATTCAAGTACAATATAAAAAATACACTGTCTGTCCTTCTGGATGCTCACAAACGAGCAGTCCTTCAAGAACGAACCTCGTAACTCAGACTGCTCTTCAAGATGACATCAGAGACACAGAAGTCAGTACTCAATATTTAAAGGATTAATTAAACTGCACCACTGGTTCATACTGCCTGTTAAACGTTTACCTATCGTAGGAAGCCTCAGTCAATTCAGCTCTGTGCTCTGCCAATAAAAGTGCATGTCATAAACTTTTATAGAATATGCTATATCATGAGATTTAAATAGACTTAGTTCCCAAAAGATTTTCATGCTAATGATGGATAAGAACAGAAGAAATTCAAATTATATAGATCCTCTATTAATAAGAGAAAGCTAAATCATGTTTCAAATTTAAAAATAAAACCCAGGTGTTAAGATATCCTATAAATTCTTTGAAAATGGGGGTTGGGTAGGAGAGGAGGAATTCCTGCCAGGCTTCAAGGTTTTAAAAGTAGTTAAACTGGAACATGAAGCTCTGTATGTACAGGACCATATTTTTCATGGAGTATACTTCATAGTTTGAATTGGGCCATAAAGCAGATGATTCATGAAAAATATACATTAAAGTCTTAATTCTAGATATTATTTTGGAGTCCTTAATTTAAATTGCCCAGAGGTAATAGAAGAAAGAAATTACTACTTTTTAAGCCTTGCGTAAAAGTTGATTATACAAAGCATCATATATTTTAAACATTCATGCTTTCAGTATCCTAGCCATGTGGGACATAGGCATTGCAGCATTAGAAATAATGTTGCACTTCTATAATAATTAATGCCTTAACTTTATGTGAGTGGAGGGAGAAAACAGATTTATCGCTGCTCTGATCCACCAGAAAGATTCCATTTTATGAAAAAATAAGGACATCTGGGATACATTAGTGGTCCTCAAAATATCCACTGAAAATGTGTATAATGAAAAACTTTTGAATGAACTTAATTTTTCTGCACCAAAATTTATAACTTTTAATTCTATTTTTCCATTAACTTTTTAAAGGAACTTGTATGTCATTTGCTTACTACATATAAACTTTGATCCATTGTGGAAGGCGTTAAGATTAGTAATTAACATTATAACGATAAAATAGTTTTATATTTCTGGAAGACAGGCTTCCACTGGACAATACTAACCTAAGAGTTGAAACAACTCTTTTAAGGAGAAAATAATAAAATCACTCCCTTGAAAGTATTTTAAATTTCCAAACTGCATTTAGCTAATGTGGGATTACCTATCTTCTTACTAAGCTGGATATAGTTTAGTAGAAAAGAAAAATGCACTTAGGAATATGTTTTCTCTATAACATTTGTAACTCAAATTAAGAAGGGAAATCCCTAAAATGCATATCTCGGTTTTGAGTATAAATTTAAGTTAAAGCTACAGCTAATAGCAAAAACTCTCTCACCAAATAAACAATCCTACTCAATGCATAAATTGTATATGTAAGAAAGTTTGACAACAACTACTATAATCTGGGAGCTTTGGTACTTACACAGCACTAGAACATGTTTGGCTCTGGGCAGTCCAATGCTGTTCTCAGAGCATCCCACACCTCTCCGCTCCGGCTGTGCCACCTCAGCAGTGCCTTCCTCTACCAGTGTGACTTTTGTCATCAACTCCCCAGTTATCCATGATTTGCTGCCTTACATAACCCAATGCTGGGATGATTCCTGCCTTGAGGCGTCATTCCTTCCCAGGAGGCCCCATCTTCCAGCCCAGTCTCTTTAAATTATCACTACTGACCTTTAAGACAACTAAACGCCCACCTTTTAGGTACAGCGTTCCAACCAGTTCTGCTCCGTGGCTTGTCCTTCTTCAATCTCATTGATCTTTGGGTAATCTGATGCAGAATTTACCACATTATTTACCTACATGTTTATTTCCAGTGGTGATCTGTTACAAAACAAGCATCCCCTTGTTCATCTTTGAATCCAACCAATGCCTAGAACACTGCCTGATACAGTTGTGGATGCTTATTTAAAACAGATAAAACAGGTTATCACAGAGGGCAGGTATAAAAATGATGGTTGGATGGAGGGAGCAGGGAGACCTCTAGGGCACTGACAATATCCTGTACCTTCACCTGAATACCAGTTAGATGGGTGTGTCCAGAGTAAAATCTTCCAATTGTTCAAAAAGAAGAAGAATAAAGAAAAGGCAAGCAAGAAATGAAAACACTAAATGAGCAGCAGAAAATACCCAAAAGAATAGAGGATGCTCTGCTATGAAAATGTGGTTATCGTGTTCTTTGTTCTTTCAAGAAGCATAATGTGTTGCTTTACTAGTTAGTAAACCTGAAATAGTCCACTGAAAATCACACACACACACACCCGCATCCCACAGAATCTCTTTCCTGCTGGGCTTCCTGTGCACCTGCCAGCAGCTCAGACCCTCTATGAAGACTGTCCCCCAACTGTTTACGACTGTTATCACTCCACTGTCTTGATGACAAACCTAAGTGAAGAATGTAGGAAGCCACACTGCCCAAGTGAGTGGAGATTCCCAATTCTTTGCAATCCCCAAACTAATATACATCATAAGCTTCTTTTTTATTTCCATTTTCTTTGGCACCAGGTTCAATTCAACTCAACAAATACGTACCAAGCCTAAGTAGCAGGGAATGGGTTACAGTGATTAAAAGGACATGTTCTTAGGTAGTTGTGTACAAAGCCAAAAAATAGAAAACATAAAATTTGCATTTGAATCACCTGAAGTGCACAATTCAATAGCATGAAGTAGATCCACAAAGCTGTACAACCATCACTACTATGTACTTCCCAGACACTGTCCCCTCTAACACAGTAACTCCTCATCTTTTGCTTCACCCGGATCCACCATTCCATTTTCCGGCTCTGTAAAGCTGTCTGCTGTCTTTTGAAGGGCCTGCACAGAACTGTGAGCATGTAATATTAGTCCTTCTGTGTCAGATTATTTCACTTTACTTTGCATAATATTTTCAGTCATGGTAACCTATGCCATATCATATTTAAGAACTTCATTACTTCTTTAGGCTAAAAAATATTCCACTTTACATATTTTTATATATTCAACATTTCACGTGCTGAGGGAGTTTCTCCTACACAGGGCCTGCGTGTCAGTTCTTGAGCACTGGTTTGTCCATTTTTGTCCAATGTTCATATTCTCATCCTCAAACCTTTCATCCCATTGTGCTTTGTGATCTGCCTCTGCAGAGAACACACATCTCTCCTCCCTCTCTATTCCATGTCTATTCCTAATGAACAATTGCTTATTAACTTTTTCTGAGGTCTCTTAGGTGAAGACTCTGAGTGTTCTCTCACTGAGATGCAGCCGCTGCCTCTGTCTGCCTCTCATTTCTAGTGCCTAAGACTAGTAGCATCTAGACCCTGTAAACATATTTACTGAACCATATCCTCAATCCAGAGGAAAAACTACATACAAGAAATTACAATTGTTTCTTTGTACTCAGGCAATATTGGTTCCAGGATGACAATGACCACCCTGGTCCTCTACCCCAACCTCCATGGATACTAAAATCCCTGGATACTCAAGTCTTTTCTAAAAAATGACACAGTGCTTGCATATAACCTTTGCACATCCTTTCATACAGTTTAAATCATTGTGAGATGAATGACAATATCTGATGCAATATAACTTTATATGACTAGTGATACTGTACTGTTAAAGGAGATAATGACGGTGAAATTGCATATACATGTTCAGTATTGATGCAATTTTTTCAAAAAGGTTTCCTTTCATACTGAATCTGTGAGTGTGCAATTTATGGACATGAAAGGAAGGCTGTAAAAATATAAAAGACTCTGGTTTGGGAGTCAGGAGATTTCTATTTTAGTTCCAGCTTCACTGTGACATAATTATGCCAAACTACAAGCTCCTCAGATCTCAAGGTCCTATGGTTATAATCTAAAGCAAAGGAGTGGACCTAATCTTGTTCAGTTCCAACACTGTGTGAAGCTAGTTAGCAAAAAAGCAGCATAAAACCTTGAGGAAATGCCTCAGCCACATCTGGATCATGTCAAAAAAGATTCCTGAAAAGTCTTGTGATCTACAAAAGCATTGTTTACAGCTTCTTTAGCAAGTCCATTGTGCTACTTCTTTTATATTTCAACCAATTGGCAAACCATCTCAGAATGCTATTTCTGTGAGCATGGGAGGAATCATTTCCAGCTGGAACTAGACTACTTAATCGCCGCCACTGGAAAGCTGCAGAAAATGAGGGAAGTAACACTGATTTTTGCCTAAAACTTAAAGAAATGAATATATCATTGAGAGAAAGGAAAAAGCATAACAAATAAAATCTGGAGAAAAACTGATCCAGCTCCCTAACCAAAAATTTATTCTGTGGTCAGCTTTGGCCAGTACATTTTGCCACTCTACAGTCTTTCATGGCTTTAGAAACTTTTCTGAGTGCATGAGCAAAGAATTAAACATTGGTGAATGTATTAGTTTATCAAATGCTATTTCACCTAAATGCAAGTGACAAAAAATGAGCCAGTGAAACCTAAAAGCAGAGAGAGATACTGGAAGGTAAAGAAATGGAAGGTGCCCTCCCAGTAGTACAGAGCTTTGCCTTTCAAGAATTCAAGGAGCCTACAACCACAATTTCCCAATTCCTGGATGCCCCGATTCTGCTTAGGTGATACATGATTGGGGAATAACGACTGCCAATGAAAAGAGTAATCCAAAAGAGAAACTCTCTCAGACTATATTGAATGTGAATTATTCGTTCTTAACAATATAATAAATATACTAGACCTGGTGCAATGGCCTAGCAGCTAAATCCTCGCCTTGCAACCACAGGGATCTGATGTGGCTGCTGATTTGTGTCCCAGCTGCTCCACTTCCCATCTAGCTCCCTGATTGTGGCCTCGGAAAGCAATGGAAGATGGTCCAAGGCCTTGGAACCTTGAGCCCATGTGGGACACCAGGAAGAAGTTCCTGGCTCCTAGCTTTACATTAACTCAGCTCTGGTTGTTGTGAACACTTGGGGAGTGAACCAGTGGACTAAGATCTTTCTCTGTCTCTCCTCTTTGTAAATCTGACTTTTCAATAAAAATAAACAAACAATAAATATACTGAAAGCTTGCCTGAGAAACATGAAGAAACCAAGAAATTAAGACAAATTACATAAAAAGTGAAACTATTAATAGGAAAAGTCCTAAGGACTGAGTTAACGACAAAAATACAGTACAAAAGTTTCAAGTAGCATTCCTCCATTAAATTTGCATTATTTATCTTATTAATTATCTGAGGAGTCACTTAATATAGAACAGACCAACAAACAGGCAAATTAATATCAACTTCATTTCCATACCATTATTAAGGAGTAAAAACAACCAGGAGAAAACAGATATCTAACAGAACGAGCACAGAGGGAGGGGAGCTGTGTGGTGCTGGGCACCTCCTCCATCATTTTCCATCTGCTTTACCACTTCATTGCAGCCACACCATCTTCTACTACTGGCTGCAAGGTATGAGCAAGATATGTGATCACAGACAAAACATTTCCCCTGAGATTTCGGGCAACCTCCTATTTCATCACCCTAATGCTAGAAGCGATAACATGCCTCCTTGGCAATGTTTGTCCAGTCTGTAATGAAATAATATATTGTAAAGTGATCAGAGAGCCCAGCTCCTGGAAAGCCCTCCATCAGGGTTAATTACGAGCTGAGAAATCTCCTAATGCCATTCTAGGAAGCCGAGGACAGATGACCCTGCTGGTAATACACACCTCACTGATTAAGACTAGCTCTTGATCCATGCTACTGCTTCTTCAACCGTGGTCTGTCTCAAGTGGCATCAGAATTCATTTTGTATCCTTAATAAAAATGTGGATGCCTGAACATATTGTTAGAGACAGAAGCATAGGGATATTCATTTTAAAATGAACACACAAATTCTGACTCACATTTTACTTTGAGAGACAATAATCCAGTGTTACTCAAAAGTTGAAATAAAATCTGTGTCGCCTGAGAATTTGTTAGAAACGCACACACATGAATCCACCTGATCTAGTGAAGCAGCAGCTCTGGGGTCAGCAGGCCATCAGTCCAGTACAGATGTTCAGCCGCCCCTGGTGACATTTGGGGCAGGAGCTGTAGTGTCATCGCTTAGACCTTCACCTGAATTACCCAAGTCTCTCATGGGTAATGATTCAAGCCCCAGTTGCTCCGCCTCTGATCTAGCTCCAGATGTGTCTGGAGCAAGCAGCAGAAGAGAGCCTAGGTCCTTCGACCGCTGCATCCCTTTGAGAGGCCTGGAAGAAGCTTCAGGCTCCTGGCTATGGACTGGCCCAGCTCAGGCCACTGCAGCCATCTGTGGAGTGAACCAGTGCATGGAAGATCTTTCTCTGTCTCTCCTCTCTATCTGTATATCTGCCTTTAAAATAAAAACATATGCATCTTCTAAACAAAATTATATATATATATACACACACAGAATATTCTACTCTTTCAGGAAAATCAACCAAATGTAAAAGTTACAATCCCTGAGCCTAAGGACTGCTACCATGAAAAATATAGAATTTTTAAAAATACAAAATTCAGTGGGTACATACTCTATATGTCACAGATAAATAAATACCAAGATAAGATGAGAAGGGGTAATAGATACTCACAAATAAGATACTTGCAAAGATTACATCTAGGCAATTAAATTAAATAATATGAAAAACATTACCTAGAAAAGCCCCCATTTCCATATTCAGAAACAGCATATACATGAGGAACTGAAGCAGACATTCCTCTCCAACCACAAACCAATGGACAAATCTAGAAATTCGTGATGGTGTACTCTTAAGAACTACTTGTCATTGGTTTGAAGTCAAGGAAAAAACTCCAAAACAACAAACTTCATCAAAGTAAAGGATGATATGAATGTTCTTAAAATATAAGGGGAGTGCTGATATTTTCTATTGCATTTCCATTATTTAGATGACAAGTTTCCAAATGGTTTCAACTGACATAGCAAAGGATCCATCCAAAGCAATTGCTGGCGGCAGGATGCAAGGGAAACACAAAGTCAGACCTGGGGCATTCTGGGCTACAGATGAGAAAAAATGTTTGGGAAAAAGGAGAGGATATGTCATCAAAAGTGCAAAAAACTAATCTGACAGCACCAAAAATACAATCCACAAAGGTAAAAATCAACAACCTAGAACTGAATAAAACAACAAATTATGCTCTGAAGAATATTGTCCAGAAGTAAATGAAGACACATCCCAGAAAACACTTGCAAAATGCACAGTTGATGAAGGCACTGTATCCAAGATAAAAACAGAAGAAACTCTCAAACCAATCCTATGAATACAATTGCAGCACAAAATAAAAGAAAAAAGATTTTAAGCTGTCTCATGAAAAAAGATAGAGAGATGTAGACAGACATATGAAATAACGTTTATTGGCCATTAGGAAAAGTGCGAATTGCAATAATATTTAAAATCAATTGATTTTCAACCAAAGTGCAAAAGTAAGACAAATGAAGAAAGGATAATCTTTACAATAATAATGATAAGACACGCATGTACTCATTTCAAAAAACTTGATTTCCACTATATGCAAAAAAGGAAAAAACTCAATGTAAAATTTAAAACAATTCTAGAAGAAAACATGAAAGAGATCATTGTGATCTTGGGTTCACTGAAATTTCTTAGATATAATACAAAAAAATCACAATGAGATGCAATTATACTCACATAAAAATAGCTGAAACTAAAAAGATAACACAAAGTATCAGCAAAGATGCTAAGCAACTGGATTGATCATGCACTGTTGCTGGCAATGAAAAATGATACCGTTACTGTGAAAAACTCAGCCACTAAAAATTATGAAATTCAGGCCCAGCGTGGTAGCCTGGTGGCTGAAGGCCTCGCCTTGCATCCAGCTGTTGCAGCCGCTTGGGGAGTGAATCATCAGATGGAAGATCTTTCTGTCTCTCCTCCTTTCTGTACATCTGACTTTCTAATAAGATAAATTAAATAAATCGTTAAAAAATACTGAAATTCAAGCATTTGCAACAAAATGGTCTT
The DNA here is from genome assembly GCF_017591425.1 of Ochotona curzoniae. Taxonomy (NCBI): domain Eukaryota; kingdom Metazoa; phylum Chordata; class Mammalia; order Lagomorpha; family Ochotonidae; genus Ochotona; species Ochotona curzoniae. The sequence goes on along the minus strand of NW_024466502.1, from coordinate 49,026,688 downwards.
ACCTAGACACCATTATGCTCAGTGAAATAAGCCAATCCCAAAGAAACAAATATCATGTGTTCTCTCTAATATAAGGCAACTTCCATGCAAAATACAAGATCAACAGATACATAGGTAAACATATATACACAATATTTACCTAGAGGAACTGTATAATGGAGACAAGTATAGCATGTAGTGGAGACATTTCACAGTATGCATCTCTACTTTGGAATAGAAGATGGACTACCATGGAAACTGTTAACTATATCTTGAAAATAGAATGCTGGACTTTCTACCATCATCTATACCTACAATACACTTAAGTAGAAGAATGATGGACTTGGGACAGTTGTTGAAGGAACTATACTATTGTAATAATTTAGGGAAAACAGGAAGGGTGGAATGGGAGGTCCCTGAGCCTAAGGAATTGTATCATTAGCAATAAAAAAAGAAAAACAGTTCAGCATCTATATATTCACCAGCTGTCCCAGAAACGAGAATACATTCACACAAAACATAAAGTGCTTTATTCGTAATCTGGTTTCTCTTCAGCTCAAATGAATCTTTTGCCTCTTACATAATCAACTAAAAACTGAAACAAAAATAAAATAAATGTCCATTTGCTGGCATGTATAGTATCAGATTATGACACTATTTGATACATCCACAGAGTTGCTTTAAAATACTCAATAACAAAAGACAGTAGCTATTCCTTTATGCAACTACACAATTTAATCTCAAATCATAGGAATCATATGAAAGAAGCCAGATGCATATGGTTCCTTCAGACACAGAAATCAGAAATTACTGGTTTCCTAAGCTGAAGTTAGGCAGAAATAGGGAAATGCAAATATCAATATGTGGCATTGGGTTTCTTTTGAAGTGATTTGCCTTTTAAAAGGTAATTTATCTTTAAAGGGGCAAATTGCATGGGACGTGAATTTTCTCAATTTGAATATTTGAATACTATATGATCCCATTTATATGGCATTCTGAAAAAAGCCAAAGCTACAGGCAAAACACAGACCACTGGTAGTACCGACTATGGAGGGTTCAATCACAATGGGCTTGAGTGACCTATCTGGGGTGACAGTCCTGTGTGTATCTTGATTTTATTGGGGTGACACAACTGTACATGTTTGTGAACTGTTAAGAAACAGGAAAAACTTTACTGCCAAGTAAACAATACCTCAATACATGTGAGTATTTTTTAAAAGGCAGCTATATTTTCCTTCAGAAATCTTTACCCTTATACTTTCTAAGTTGGAGTGACAAGACCATTCACCTACCTGCAGACACTGTCACAATGGACAAGTCAGACGGCTGTCACAACTGGTACATGCTACTTCAGAATAGACAGTGTGTTGTTGCACTTTTATAATGGAGATGTTTCATTCCACTTTTTCATTTTCTTAAGTAGATATGAGGTAATGCAGCAATATGTATTTCCAGTCACAATTATAAAGCTATTAACCAGGCCTGAATCTATTTATTATGGTTTTATGAATAATATAAATTCAGTTTACATGTGCTTATTAAGTTAACAGTGGTTTTATATTCCTGAAAATGATTGCAGAAAAAAACTCAATTGCCTGGTGAAAAGAAATATTTCAAACTTGAACTATTTCAGTCATGGATACTTTTTTAAAATGTTTTTTTAACTGATCAAGTTTTTTTTTAATTGCATTTGATTTTATAACACAGTTTCATAGGCTCTGGGATTCCCCCAACCCTTCCCTGTGCCCTCCCCCCATGGTAGATTCCTCCACCTTGTTGCAGTATTATACTTCAAATCCAATAATAATTCTTTCATTGCAAGCGTGTAGTTTACATAGTATCCAACATCTTATTCTCCAGATAAATTCAACGGTTTCTTGGGGAGACCACCTCTGGTCTGAAGGCAGAGCTGGTTGAATATCATCCCGACCAATTAAAAGCCATAACATAACATCAACAACAGTTTGCAACATTATGGAGTTAAATGACATCGTATTGAGTGACCCATGTGTTAGAAAATGCAAGTTCTTAACCACATCATGTGAATACTTCATTTACCTTTCAATTTTAGTTTATATACAACTGGCTGCTATATACTTTAAAATGGCTATAGGCTACTATTCTGCTGTCTCATGTCTATTTTCATTTTTGTATTTAGTAGTTTATAGTGTTGGAGCATAATTTTTACTGAACTGTCAAACTCATGTTAAGCAAAAGAACAGAACAAAAAGCATTTACATGTTGCCTATCTAGTTTTACCTATTGTCCACCTTTTACTGCATGTGCAGGCATTAATCTCCCATCTGCACACAGCTCTAGATCTGGGCTGTCTAGTCCATTCCATTGATCTATGTATCTACCCTTTCCCAAATACCACTTGACCTGGATTAATGTATCTTTTCAATGAATCTTTAAATTAGGTAGCATGAATCTTTAAATGCTGTCCCTCTCTTTCCAAAACTGCTTCAGATATTTCAGATCCATTACCTTCCCCTCTAACTTGTTTTAGTCAACATCTACAAGAAGTCCAGCTGGGAATCTGGTTGAGAATGCACTGAACCAAAATATTAATTGGGAAAGAATTACCAACTGAACACTGCAGACCCTTTCCACACAAGGACACAGAATATTTCTACATTCATTCAATCATTTGATTTTGTTTTTCCTAAGAGAAAATTTAGTGTTTATTTCTAGTCTATTTTTTTTTTACTGTGGACTTTATCTCAAGAATGTATTTAACATGGGTTAAAAAGCTACCCATCTGGGCCAGGCTCAATGGCTCAAGCCTCACCGTGCAAGCACCAGCATCGCCTATGGGCACCAGTTTGTTACTCAGCTGCTGCACTTCCCTTCCCACTCCCTGGGATGCTGCACCCATGTGAGAGATCCATAAAGATTCACATTCTGGATTTAAAAATTTCTACTTAATAATGACCCACAATATCGTGGCAACTTCTATAAGTATGTATGAATAAATATAATTGGCCTTTTAAAAAATTTTTATTGGGAAGGTGGATTTACAGAGAGAAGGAAAGACCGAAAGATCTTCCATCCACTGGTTCACTCCCCAAGTAGCTGCAACAGCCAGGACTAAGCCAATCCAAACACAGGAGACAGGAGTTTCTTGCAAGTGTCCCACATTGGGTGCAAAGTCCCAAGGCTTTGGGCCATCCTTGACTGCTTTCCCAGGCCACAAGCAGGGAGCTGGATAGGAACTGGAGCAGTGGGAACATGAACTGGTGCCACTATGGGATCCTGGCGCCGGGCCCCTGACCTATGATTTTTTAGATGAGGACAATTATTCAAACCTCGGGTAATAATCATGAGAACATCAAGTCTCAAAAATCAGATTTCATTCTCTTCATAGAATTAGAATTAGACATTCATTTATCTCATTTCCAAAGTCTTTTTGATCAAAATCAACTGTTTACAAGAGTGGCCTAGCTCAATAGCAAAAGATCATGCATTCTTAAAGCCTATCACAAAGGCAGAGGCAAGCATTAACGTAAGGAGACTCCAACAATTGAGAGGAACACACAGGGCCACATTCAAAGACTGAATGTGAGAGTAACTGGTAAACTGAATGTTTTTCCAGGAAGTTGCTTTGTTCCTAATAGCACAGATGTCTCTGTTGAGCTGTAACATTGTCACTGTCATGAACAGCCACAGTGAGTACTGGTGCATACAAAGGATCAAAAACTGTGATGACAGTGTCTGCAATTAATAATAATTGCTTCCCGAGAGTCTTTATCATGTGAGATTCCGCTTCATAAGGGACAGACAAGTCCACTGGATAGGCTTAATTTTTTCCCCATGGGTGGTCCTTCCTGGGAAAGCTATTCAAAGGCTCTGCATGGGGCTGGCAAACCATCATTAGTAAGAATGGTGACATATTATGGAGACAAAGAACACCTTGATAATGGTGGTATCTTATAACACTCACACACACACACACACACACACACACACGATTACAAGCAGCTTTTGAAAGGTGTAAAATGAAGGTCTCCATCCAGAGGCAATGACTGCACATTTATTTCTTCATTCATCATTTTATTCAAAGAAGGGATTTTTAAAATATAACATTTTAAAATTTATTTTCACTATATTTGAAACACAGAGACTTTTCCTTCTACTTGTTCGGTCCCCAAATGCCTACAGAAGTCAAAGCTGGGATGGGACCGGAAACTCAGTGCAAGTTCTCTACATGGATAGCACAAAATGCAGCAGCTGCTGACTCCCAGCAAGCACATGAACGCTGAAACTGGAAGCAAAGCTGACCTTGAACTTGGGTTCTCATGTGGGATGTGGGCGTCCCGGGTGAGTGACAAATGGCCACCCCAAAGCGTACTTTATTTCCAGGATTGGCTGTACACTCATACACTATTTTGTTGCTGTTTTGTCTGAGTCTGTTGCAGTACTTTGAATGTGCTAACATATAGGAATGTAAAACATTAGGAAGCAAATAAAGGAAAGCCAGATTGCAACAACTGCAATGGTTGTTCTTTCACTTTAAAAAATCATTTTATTCGTCACTGTGAAACAGATGAAGACAATTAATGGAATACAATTTTAAAACCATTTTGATAATCAACTAGTTATGAGTCACTGTAATAGACTGATTATTGCAATAGTCTCCTTTGTCCTATAGCCACACACCTTCAAATGTAAATTTACAGCCTCACCCTCTGGAGTTGAACTGGCTTTGTAATCTGCTTTGGCTAGAAGACTGCAATGAAACTGCTACCATGCCAGTACGAGACCAGATCTCAAAACGCCATGCTCTTAGAATCCTGCACAGCTGTGATGAAAGTTAGCCTCCTGGAAAATAGGAAGCTGAGAGAGAAGCTTTCTGGCTGAGACATCCTACACTGGCTGCCAGCTAATCTTTACGCACCGAAGACGCGTAAATCAAAGCAGGCGACAGCATCCAGGCCAGTGCAGAGCTGATGAATCAGTCTACTCTCAAACGCACAGGTGTAATATCTTTAAGATACAAACTTCCGAGGTGGTCAGTTACACAGTAATTGATCAAATAAGCTGTAAATGTTGCTTCTTGGAATTCATCCTGTAGCTTTTTTTCTTCCCTTTGCACCTTTCCAGTTATCAATATCCCAGCATCATCATCCTTGCTCTCTATGTGTTCCGTTCTTCACATAGCCACACAATCTTGTAACTTCTACAAGGAGACGGATTTCTGAGTTCCCCACTAATCTCCATACTTTCTGCTCCTCCACCGGTAAAGGTCTCCAGCATTTATCTCTTAAAAGGTCACTTCTCCTCTTTCTTTTGCCCTTTAATTCATTCCTTAATGACTAAAGTAGAGTCATTTTCACATGCAATCAAAATCCTTATTTAACTAAACTCATGTCAGGATTTTTTTTTTTTCATGTCAGGACAAATTCTTACACCAATGCAAGTTGGCTATTTTAACAGCTCCCATTCTCCTACAGAATATTCTTCATCATCTGATCCTAATTCCCCCTTCCAAGTACTGCCTGCTTCACCCATACACTTGTCACACCAAACTAGAATCTGCACACAAGCAGACCATAACCTCTCAGCTTCTCTTTGAAATATCATCTTCCTCACATAATGAACTTATCACTGATTCCAATACTGACCACTCTTCTCCCTCTGTCAGGCACATGGCCTTCCCTACTCCTCACCTCCCCTACCCCATGCTTTGGGTGGACTTGTCCTTTCAAGCACTTAGCACCTCCAATACCAACATCTTGGTAATTTTTCATAATAGATTCTTAATATCCATTTAATTGCATGCATCAAGCTTATAAATGCTCAGAGAGTGTGCATATGGCTTTTTGCATCCCTCATGCATCCAGCATGATGCTTAATAAGCCAAATGCAACATACTGCTATAGGGTTCCAGAGGAAATGTTCAGAAGAAATTTAGTTTTCTTGGCCAAGGACCAATGCCAGAAGTGGGGCCAATGCCAAAGGTGGGGCCAATGAATACTCTTTCTCTGTGATCAAAAATGGAAAATTAGTTATAACAGAAAGATAGCTAGGTCTTCAGTTAAACGGATGGACTTCAGGATAATGACCACTTGTTCCTCTTGGGGTTATGATTGACTGGATTGCCATATGGACTTGTGATTTGCCATTTCTAGCGGGCCCTGCTATCACCATGCTTGGTTAATAAAGACTCCTTAATAAACCTTAGACATGTCTGGCATGATCTCGCTTGTACCCTGCGACAATCAAAGACTCATACAACAGCTACTTTCAGACATATTTACTCATATATTACTGTATGCAGAAGGACATTCAGTGGTCATGTGGACATTACTATTCCTCTGACAAAGTGACCCTGAGAATCTCAGAATTTTTCTCTTTCACTATTTCCTCACCTATAAAATGAGTGGCTGAGATTAAAGCAGCACTCTGCTTCAGAGTGTTTATTGAACATTAGGTTACTGATGCAATGAGTATGAATTATGATTTTTAGTAACAACAATTAAGTGTTAAATTTTATGTAGTAAAAAACACTTATGGGAAATAACCAAATAAATTAAATAAATAAATAAAAACACTTATAAAGATAGCCAAAACACCAACACGATTTTGAAAGATTTTTAACAAAAGTGAAAAATAGGAATAGTTTATTTCATTCAATTAAAATTTCTTTTTTTTTTTTTTTAAAGATTTTACTTATTTATATGAAATGCAGAGATACAGAGAAAGAGACGGAGGAAGACAGATATTCTACACGCTAGTTCACTCCACAAATGGCTACAATGACTATGGCTGTGCCAGCTTGAAGCCAGGAGCCTCTTTACGATCTCCCCACTTAAGTGTCTGCTGCTTTCCCAGATACGACAGCATTGAGTTGGATTCAAAGTGGAGCAGCCCATATGAGCTTCAGGTTCAGCAGGCAGCAGCCTAAGCCACCGTACCACAATGCTGGCCCCGGAAAGTTTTCCTAAAAAGAATGCTGTATTTCCATCATACAGTCTAGTTAGTCAAGTTACTATTATCAATATTAAAATACTGGTTTTATATAGCATAATGTCAGGCTGTACAAACAGTTCATGGAGCCTTGGACAAGTTATCTAATCTCTACCCTTTTGTATTAAAAATTGGAATAGTAGGAACAACGGTTTAGTTCATTAAGATACCTGTGTCCCATATCTGAATTTGGTTCTATTCTCTGATGCCTGATTCCAACTTCCTGTTAATACAAACGCTGGGAAGGCACACTGATGACGTGCCGGCCATCAATGGGGCAAAACTGAACTGAGTTCCCAGCTCCAGGCTTCATTCCTAGCCCAACCCACCCATATCTGGCATGTAGGGAATGAAATAACAGATGGTAGCTTGTTCATTTTCACTCTTTGTTCTTCCTTCCCTCCCTCAGCCTCTCCATTTCATTTTTTCTAATTCTCAAATAAATTGTTTTTAAATAGGGATAATAATTCCTGTCTCACTGGAAGTTGTAAAGCTTCAATTAGATAATGCACAGGCATTGACCAGAATAAAGCAGATAATAAGTAAATGTTAATTTCCTTTTCTCTGTCATTTCCAAGAAAGATCAATAGAGCACTGCTAACAAGGCATAATTAGAAATTATCTCTCAACTGTAAATTTTTTTATCATTTGGTATTCTCTTGCAATGATGACATGTTTTACTTTCAGAACTCATAGCACTTGCTTCAAAGTCATTCACTTCCTTTACTTACTAAGTAAAAAAAAAAAAATAATAACCACCACAAACAGCTACAATAAATGTATTCATAAAAACAGGTCTAGTACAAGTTTTGGCTTTTATTATATCCTAGCACTTGAAACAAGGTGAGGAAATACTTCATAGTAACTGAGTAATGCAAGCAGCACAGGGAGCAGAAGCCCTTCACCTGCCTCCTCTCTGCCCAGCCCTGGGCAGACACTCTATTTTAGGAAGAAAAGAAACTATCATTTGCTTAAACAACACTTTCCAATCTCTAAATGCCATTCTTGCTGCACATTTTTAAAATCCTTGCTAGAAGTAAACAATCATTCCATTCTGTCAAATTCCTTTTTACTTTCAAATATTTTTTAAGAGATTATTTGTATGTGAAAGGCACAGTTACAGAGAGAGAAGGAATGACACAGAGAGATCTTTTATCCACTGGTTCACTCCTCAGATGGCTACAATGGCTAGAGCTGAGCCAATCTGAACCAGCAAGCCAGGAGCTTCTTGTGGGTCTCCTACAACAGGTGGATGGGCCCAAGCTCTTGCATGACTGCTTTCCCAGGCCATTAACAGGAACCTGGATTGAATGTGGAACAGCTGGGACTCACCTTGGACACTGGCACCCATCTTGGATGCTGGTGCTGCAGGCAGAGGTTTACCCCTATTCTGTGAAATTCTCATTCAATGTGAGCATGCTCTTGAGTCTAGAACCAGTCAGATTTAGCTGGACAAAACTAAGAAGAGAGGGCCAGAGCCTGGCATCAGAGCACCCAACAAAAGGAGGTGATAGCCAGGTGCTACTGCAGATGGTAGGATGGGACCAGTCAGATCCAATGTCACATCCGAGGCAGCTGGTGCAAAGAAGTCTCAGCAACCATTAGCAACTGAAGAGACCCTAGGTTGGAGGCCAAGGGAATTCCTCAAGGGACAGGTAGAGATGTCATTCCAGAAGGCCAGGTCCAACTGGCTGGGAGCAGCTCACAGTGTTCCTTCATCCAGGCTTGGAGAGATAGAGCCTGGTTTCAGAGAATGGGAACTAAGCAGGCAACAGTCCTTTTAACAGGACTGGTATAGAGACTAGCAAATGAGATGCAGGTGCAGAAAAGGTTCCAGAGGGGCCCTTCCTTCTCAAGAACAGCATCCAAAACACGGCACAGAATCAGCCTCAGTGACAAGGGCACAGATCACCAGAGGCACGGGATGAGCGCCTTAAATCCCATCTCCTACAGTGTCGTTCCTTCCTAGCAATGATAAAATCTCAGACAATGAGTTGTGAGCATGAAAACACCGACTGCAACTCAAGGACAGTCAGCCTACCAGGTGTGCAGGTCCCACAGCTGGGGAGTCAGCCAGCCGCACAACAGAAACACACAGGGAGAAAACAAATGCATCTGTACTGAACATGCAGAATTTTTCTTTCTTATTAATATTCCTTACACAATACAGTATAAGGACTATTTTCATAGAATTACCTTGCATGGGTATTACAAGTAATCTAGACGTAATATAAACAAGAGGATATCCAGAGCTTATATGAAAACACTGGGCCACTTTATAGAAGGGACTGGAGCATAATCTCTTTGGAGATTATCAGGGCATCCATGAAACAGTCTCCATTGGACACCATAAGACTACTTATATGGCACTATGCTCCCTCCCCAGGCACTGGGGACTCAGCCATCTCTTACGTAAGAGGTTCAAAGCTGAGCAGAGGAGACAATCCTTGGCATGTTGAGTATGGTGAGTACTGTGCTGTCATAGCTCACTGCACACAGAGAAGCACAGAAAAGGGCCCCTAGCCTAGCCACAGTAGGTTGAGTGAGGAAAACTTCTTCAGCTACATTTAATATATTCTGTCGACTTAAATCCTTTGGCAGTGCTGGAGCAATCCACAGAGAAAGAATTTCTTTAATTTTATTCTCAAATATTTACGAGAAGCTCCTATCTTTACTGAACACTATTTAAAAAAAAAAAAAGAGGTACTTTACTTATTTGAAAAGCAAAGTTATAGAGAGAAAGGGAAGCGCAGAAACAGAAAAGTCTTCCATCCAATGGTTCGCTCCCTAAATGGCTACAGTGGCCAGCGCTGGGCCTGGCAAAAGCTAAGAGCCAAGAGCTTCATCCAGGTCTCCCAGGTGGGTGCGGAAGCCTGAGCAGTTGGGACATCCTATGATGCCTTCCCAGGTGATCAACAGGGAGATGGACTGACAGAGGAACAGCCAGAGGACCAGCACTGTGGCATAGTACTTTGAACTTCTGCTTGTGGTTCTAGCATCTCAGATGTACACTGCTTTGCATCCCAGCTGCTTGCTTCACTGCTAATCTAGTTCCCAGATGATGGCTACGGAAGGTAGCGAAAGGTGACTCAGATCCTCGAGTCCCTGCCCAATCAGAAGAGCCAGTGCAAGTTCCTAGCTTGTGGCACTGAATCAGCTCAGCTCCAGCCACTGCGGTCATCTTAAACCAGCACATGAAAGACCTGTCTCTTTCTTTCATTCCCTCTGTGATTCTGTCTTCAAAACAAAATAATAATAATAGTTAGTTTTTTAAAAGCAATGCAAACACAACTCAAAACAACACCTGGATGGGATCCCAGTATCATGGGAGGTAGATTTATCAGCTGTGCCCCAAAGCCAGCCCCTAAATTGTCTCAGCATTGCTGAATCAGACAAATGACGCTATGCGCAACCCACAAGACCAACAAGTTTCTAGTGCACAAAGGTATCAGAAAACCACAAGGTAGAAAAGCACATGGCAATCTATCAATGTGATCACTGTACAAATCCAAGAGTTGGCATAGCAGACTCATGTTCATACATGCAGAAAGCCAGTGTTATCACTCATTGTAGTAGCCAATATTTCCTATATGCTTTATTCAAAAAGATGGCATGTCAACCAATTAAATGAATAACATCATTTCATATTCACATCTTCTCTGAAATAATGTTCATTACTGTCACTCCACCATGGTGGAATAACTGCAACTCAGAAAGTTCACTACTTTTCTCAAGGTTATGGGGCTAGGAAAGGATACATCCAGCATTTAATTCCTACTGTTTATCTCTAAAATCTAGGAATGTCTAAAACCCTGCCTAGTCACTCCGCTGAAGAATATTCATCATTGGCAAGTACCAAAGACTACTTTTAAGTTAGGAGTATTCTATCGTGATCCTGCATGTGGCCATGACTGCAGCTTGTAACCGCCTGGCTCCCAGTTGACTCCAACAGACTGATGATTGTTTAGCTGGTCCCAGATAAGCTTCACCCTCCTCTCTTCTTCTCATCCTTCCCTTTTCCCTGCTTTTCTTATCCTTCAAGCTGCAGCCAGTTAATGACCATATCCTTGTCACTCCCTCTGGCTGAAGGCTTTCCCCACTTCTCTGCCCGGAAAGTCAACTCAGTTTAGAACTAGATAACTGCTTCTACGAAGTTTGCCAGCCACCTCCTCTCTCTCCAGCTCCCTCTTTAGGGTCACACCCCTTTTGAAGGGTGCTTCCCACCCTGCAGTGCTTGCCAACCTCTTCACAAGCCTTTCCAGTCCAGTCTGGGCCATGGATCAGTTGCACAGGGCACCTTTGGGCTATCTTGGTCCCTCCCCAAGCCTTGAGTATCAGAACCGACATTGCTGACAGGAGACTGTATCTTAGTCTCAGAATTCAGGCCCAAATCCAGCACTAAGAAGGACTCTGCACCGATTTGTTGCATGTAAGTGACCATGTGCTTTCATTTGATTCTCACAATGACCATCTACGTTAGAAAAAGGTCTGTGTTACACAGAAGCAAACTGAGGTTAAAGATTGCTGTTTCCAAACATCCACCAAACCAGTGATGGGCAGAATGAAGTTGCATTAAAGTAGCATTAAAATATCATGCAGGCAGATTAACCACTTTTCATTCACGTTCACACGTTCTTTCATTCTTAAGGTGGTGAAATCTTTTTAAAGATTTATTTGTTTTTATTGGAAAGTCAGATATACAGAGAGGAGGAGAGACAGAGAGGAAGATCTTCTGTCTGATGGTTTACTCTCCAAGCAGCTGCAATGGCCAATGCTACACCAATTCGAAGCCAAGAACTAGGAACTTCCTCCAGGTCTGTCACATGGGATCCCGGCGCATGCAAGGCAAGGATTTTAGCTGCTACACTATCGCGCTGGGCCAAGTGGTGAAATCTTACTGAGTGCTCAGCATGTTCCCAGTTCTGTAGGAGCAGAGAATGAGATAGATCAATTCCTACCACCAGCACAAAAAGCATCATCCGAAGCCAGGGTGAGAAGTACCAGGCTATGTGCGTGCAGCAAGTACCAAGAGGAAACCAGGAAGAAATGTACTTTACACAAGCTGGAGCTGGCAAAACCTGGGAACCTAAGATACAGATAAAGACCCACCAGGGGACCACTCAGTTTTCAATGCAACAAAGATTTATATATTTTTTTCCATTATCATTAATGGCTGTTATGAAGTAATTTGTCCCCACACACCAAGGGGGCAGAATAAATTCCTCACAGAGGGGAAATAGAGGGTATTCAAAGAAAAAAATGATGCATAAAGCTGCTGAGTGTTAACAGATAATGAATGCAATAGGAGAAACAGCAATTAAAAAAATCTTCAATAAACTAGTCATCATTATGCATCTATGAATGATGCAGCAAGACAATGGCGATGGAGTGGCTTCTGAAATGTTCCCAGTTAAGTAATTTGAAAATAAAAATCAGGATGTGAGCAAAATAAAAGGTACCTGAAATCCTAATAATTTTTCATTACAAATATCACAAAAAGATCAGAGAAGCGAAATGAGATGAAATGAGAAATTCTTCCTTACCAAGTCAACTTACCAGCTGGTGACAGAAACAAAACAAGAAATAATTCATACAGAGGAAAAAGGTGTCCCTAAGTGACTAGAAAGAATGAGTTCAGCAGGCTGGTAAGGTGTTGATAATGAGCTGATAAGGTGTAAGATAATGAGACAAGGGACCAAACATATTCTGAGAGAGACAAGGTCTCCAGTCAGCACTATAGGATACTCACAAGAGCAGGGCAGGTTTTAATACCTTCCTGGCTCAGAAGAGTCAGAGGGACAGGCAAAGAGGAGGAGTGGGACTTGCGGTAGAATTTCTACTTTCCTGGGGGCAGCAATTCTTCGCGTGATTAGAGGTTTTTACTCATCAGACCTTTATTAACCCACTGTCCTGTATCTGTATTATATGATTCCTGTCAGGGTAACAGATTATACTCATAATTTCAGGTCATAAAGTATAAGAGATAAATCATGGGATTAGAAACAAAATTAAGAGGTATTGCAGGTTCTTTCTCTTCTCTTATTAAAGCATTTGTCTGTTAAAATTATTTTAACAGACACTATCTCTTGGGGTGGTTGTGAAACGGAATAGACATGAGTTGTTGTTTCGTTGTTTTTTTGTTTTCTGAAATCAATCAAAATCATGTCATATGTAAGTTAGGTCTCCTACCGCTGTGCCAAACTGAGTAAACATGACTTACTGTTATCATGGTAGAAGACTTATGATGAAGTTATTTTTTAAAAAATTTATTTTATTTTTATTGCAAAGTCAGATATACAGAGAGGAGGACACAGAGGAACATCTTCCGTCCAATGATTCACTCCCCAAGTTACTGCAATGGTCAGTGCTGCGTCGATTTGAAGCCAGAAGCCAGGAAGTTCCTCCAGGTCTCCCATGCGGGTGCAGGGTCCCAAATTTTGGGCCATCCTTGTGCCTTCTCAGGCCATAAGCAGGGAGCTGGATGGGAAGTGGAGCTGCTGGGATTAGAACTGGTGCCCATATGGGATCCTTGTATGTTCAAGGCGAGGACTTTAGCTGCTAGGCCACGGCACCAGGCCCTGATGATGAAGATATTAAGTCCAAGGGATTACAGGTTTTATTACTTTGGAGACTTTATTTTTTGAAGAAACACTGAACATATTTAGACAAATTAGGATATCAATTGCCAAGGCCAGGATAAATTCTATTTATTATATTCTGAATATAACATCCAGCAAAACATTATAAATATAACATGTTTAATAAGAAATACTTGGTTTAAAAAAAATGGTCAAGTCTACCGCCAGAATTAAACGAGGTGACTTGCACTGGATCCCTTCCAAAAGGAAGCAACAGAGGACAAAACAAATATTAAAAATCAAATTACATATTTACCTATATCATACCCATCTAGGCTATGATACATATATTACACCAGATCAACAAATATCTAGGTATCTTCAAGTTTTTACACATTGATAAGTGGCTCATGCAGTACAAAGCTCAAGAGCATTAAATAATAGCCTTTGATTCTGCTTGTAATACATCACCTGTAACCACCCTTCCCAGAGCAGAACTATATATCAAAAAGAATAACTGTGCACGAAATGAGACTCTCATAAAACTGCACTGCGATATTGCCGTTGGGAAATATGAGTACACAAGACAGAAACAACGAACCACGGGTAAGTGAGTTGACTTTGGATTTTGGAAACTGGTGAGGCTACCAGAAAAGTGTTCTCTGTTTAACTAGGCTATGTTTATTTTTGGTTACTGGACTTTGCTCTTTTGTATGAAAAATTATGAAGTCCGATTCCATCTTCTAGCTAAGCACATTACCCATGTGGAAACTGGGGCATTACACCACCTTTAATGCAACCAAACTTTTTAAAGCTGATGAGGCAAGGTTCTATAAAACCATTCCATGTACCGTTTATATCTTAACATCATACAGCACCCCTTGACAGTGGGCGAATGGAATGTGGCTGTGACCCCAACCCAGTGTCCTGAAGGTGGAGCCTAACAACAATGGAATGTTAATGCCACCTTCAGCTACTCCCACCCCCCGCTACACCACCTAGCGTATCCCCCTGCCCACCTGTGACTCTCACTTATCATCTGAGACGGGGCGGCATTGCTTTGTTGTGAAACCACTCCCCTTACAAGCCCCTATATTGGTTCATGAGGGGCTTTCTCCCTTGTTCTGGTCTCACCAGGACAAGTAATCCCCTGAGCTTGACTCCTGTGTACTGCTTAGGTGGGGCAATGGAAATAGCAATGTTATTTCTGCTTTGTGTAGGAGTTCCAGGAGAGTCTGAGGCCTAGCAGTAGTACAACGTGGGCAGAAAGCCCAGAGAGGGGTGAATGTCTGCAGCTTTGTTAAGTGTGTCCAGGTTATTCACTACATGTTTCTTAGGATACTTACATTGTTGGGGAGGCTGGGACATAGGTCTTCAGCTTAACAGATGGACTTCGGGGTAGTGACCACTTGTTTCTCTTGGGGTTATGTTCAGTTGGATTACGATCCACTGGATTGTCATACTGACTTGTGATTTGCCATTTTTAGTGGGTCCTTATCACCAAGCTCGGTTATCTCAACATTCCAAGAATGCTACAAAGATAACAATCACAAGTGTTGCTTAAAAGATACTATTCTGTTAAGAATAAACTACTCTGGGTCCAGCAAAGCAGCCTAGTGGCTAAAGTCCTTGCCTTGTAAGTGCCTGGATCCCATTTGAGCACCAGTTCTAATCCCAGCAGCTCTGCTTCCCATCCAGCTCCCTGCTTGTTGCCTGGAAAAGCAGTCGAGGATGGCCCAAAGAAGAAGCTCTTGGCTCCTGGGTCCTGATGGGCTCAGCTCTGGCAATTGCAGCCACTTGAGGAGTGAATCAACAGATGGAAGACCTTCTTCTCTGTCTCTTCTTCTGTCTATTTACCTTTCCAATAAAAACAGTAATAATAAATTACTCTATGTTTGGCTGAGCAGACCACAAGGGACTCCACCACCTTGCAGAAGTCAAGTGGATACTCCCATTTAGGAATGTTTGGTGTCAAATCATTCTAACCTCCTCTGTGCAAAACGTCGGTACCCTCCATGATAGAGAGTATCTTGTGTTACAAGTCACATGCATGTGCAAGCTAAGGAGCTGCCATTTTCTCCCATTCCCCACTCCTAAAAAAGCCTAGTGCTGTATACCTTGGTGGCCATTTCTCTCATGGGGTCACCCTGCCATGTGGAAGTGGTCCCGGGCAGTCTCCCACGAGGGAGTAATCCATCAGACTTTCTTCCCTAATAAAACCCTTGGCCTGAGCTAACAGTCTCTTTCTCTCCCTCTCAGTCACCCCTGAACCTAACATTTCGGTGCTAAACCCGGGAGGAGGTGAAGGCAGGCATTTGGCCTAGTGGCTAAGGCTCCCTGGTTAGCAAACACATCACATATCAGAGTGCAGGGTTCAAGTTTCGACTCAGTTTTTCCCATTCCAGCTCCCTGTTAAGGTCTATGCTGACCAAATAACTGGATCCCCACAATCCACATGGGAGATCATTTTCCTGGCTCCCAGTGGCATTTGGGGTATAAACCAGTAGATGACAAATCTCCTTCTGTGTGAGGAGTCAGACGGGACAGTAGGCAGCTAGGTTTTTCTGGTTCCCAGGTTACTTTTTAAACATAAAATTGTGTTCTCTCCCCCATGACTCGATTTCACCAAAGCAGGTTTCTCAGGAGGCTTCAAACACAGGGGGAAGGATTAACATAGGAATTCACCATCTCAGAGTTGTAACAAAAGCAAGGGTTGTGGCCCACCTGATCTCATCTTCAGGCCACTGTCAAGGAGATGGTACCTGAAAGATTAGTTTATCATTATAAGGAGGATGAGAAGGTTAACCAATCCCACCCTTCAGAGATTTTTGGTCTCAGAGCCAGGTGACATTGAAAACAAATTCTTTCCGTTGTCTTTGGAGAAATTCCTTTGGAACAGGGTATAGAAGACATCATCTCCATCATTAACCCGGGATTTTTTTTCTTTCTTTCCTCCTGTCACTCTGTCATCCGATCCCATATCCAAAGAGAAGATTAGGCAAGAAAGAAAAAGTAGAGACAATTAAATCACAATCTATTCTGTCATAAGCTGAAGCAGTATTTTTGAGATGCAAAAAAAAAAAAAAAAAAAAAAACTTGTCAAAACAATCATTTCTAAACACTACAGCCAAAAGATTTTCTAAAATTTCTTTTTGTATTGTAGTTTACTATAAATCACATGTGACAATATGTTGTAGGGTGCAAGTAAGATCATGCCACAAATGAGTTTATTAAGAAGTCTTCACTAACCAAACTTGGTGATAACAGGATCCACTAGAAATGGCAAATCACAAGTCCATATGGCAATCCAGTCAATCATAACCTCAAGAGCAAAAAATGGTCATTATCCTGAAGCCCATCCGTTAAACTGAAGACCTATGTCCCAGCTTCCCCAACAATGTAAGTTATCCTAAGAAACATGCAGTGAATAACCTGAACACACTTCCAATACAGCTGACATTCACCTTTCCCTGGCTTCTCTGCCCACGTGTCACTACTGCTAGGCCTCAACTCTCCTAGGAACTCCCAATAGTACACACAAACCAGAAATCTAAAGCATCTTACTATAGCTATTTTCATGGCCATTGGCCCAATCAGTGAACAGAGATGAGGAATACAGATACACAGGAGCCACGCTCAGCAGATGCCTGTCTTCAGCATCTATGGGAAGCCAGAGAGCGTGGAGGTGCTGAGGGGGCCAAGAGTCAGAGTGCCAGAGCAATGGAGGCACAGGACCAAGAGAGTGAGTCCCTCCCTATCCTGAGCCTTTATAGGGGATTGTGAGGGGAGTGGCTACACAACAATGCAATACTGCCCCCTCTCAGATGATAGGTGAGAGCCACAGGTAGGGAGGTAGGTGGGGGAGTGACTTCCAAGCTTGTGACCCTGAACTAGCTGCCTAGTTCTTAAATACTGCAAAATAAAGCTCCAACTACAGTTGGGCATAGTTTTAATATTTGCACAGTTGTTAAAATAAGAGGGAATGCTAGTAAGAACTACAAGTAGAAAGGCCACTGAACGAAGACGAAAGGCCCAAAGAGAAACAGAAGGGACTGATCATGTGAGAGAGATTTTGGTGGAAATGTTGCATTTTTAAAAAGACTGCATTAATCAGGTTATTTTGTGAATGAACATTTGATGATGATAAAAGAGCATTCTGTGTATAATCTACTAAAACTGCAGATTCCTGGCAGAGTCAGTTGGAAAGTATGAGGTTGACAAGCTCTGCTGTTGAAAATCTGAGAATTATTTGCATGAGAATCATCACTCTGAATGGAGCAAATTCCAGGCTTGTTGACTCACTGAGTCAGCCTCCTCCACTGGAGCTCCAGGGCAGGCCGAGTTCCCACCCACTGTCCCAAGGGATGGCAGGACCAAACCCCGTCACTGCAGACTTGTGGGGACTAGGGCAGAATGAGGAAGCTTACATACCAAAAAGATTTCAGATAAACAGAAAACCACCAAGTCCATTTTATTTCTATTTTAACTCATTTAAAAAAAAAGTGTGTGCCCTAAGGCATACTTAAAACAGAGACTTCTGGAAACCTGAGCAGCTGTTTTACATCAAATATGTGTCACTCAGGTTCAAACTGCAAAAAGCATGACTTTACCCTGATACAGGGAAAAAAAACTAAAGTTTCCAAACTCAATGCACACTCCTTCTTTAAAAGGATGGAAACTGAATTCTACAAAAGAACAAAGGAACACAAGATTGCTGGTTTTCTAGATTTTGTTAAATTCTGTTAACACAACTGAATTTTTCTACTGGCTAAATTTCAAGCAATAATGAGTAATACTGAAAATATGAATAAATCCTTAGAATACACAAATTATGTCAATGGGGCAGAAAAACAGGGGTGGATAGAGAGAAGAGAAGGAAGAACCTTTCTATCCATTGGCTCACTCCCCAAATGGCCACAATGGCGAAGGCTGGGCCAGACAGAAGCCAGAAACTTCGTCCAGGTCTTCCATTAGGTACCAGGAATCCACTCATTCTGATCATCTATTGCTTCCCCAGGCCACTAGCAGGAAGCTGGATCAGAAGAGGAGCAACCAGGACTCAAACCAATATATATTTATGGCATGCTGCTGTCCCTGTATGGAATGCCAGTGCTGCAGGAGGCAGTTTAACCTGCTGTACCTCGCCCCCGCCCCCTCAATGGCTTTTAATGTACATAATCTGCTTTAGCATCACTTTGAAAAACTAAGACTGTTGGAGTAATAAGAAGTCACTTTGAAAGGCAGTGAAGGAAAAGGCAAAGTGACACTACTTGGCAAACTTGTCAAAACCTGGGTTAAACCCCATCTCTGCCATTACCTTGCTATTATCTTGGACAAATTAACTGAATCATGCTCTGTCAGTCTTAAAATTGGTCTTTATAATCACATGTGATCCCGACCCTAGAATCATGGTAAAATATGTGTTAAACACTTTGGGGGGTGACTTTCATGTAGCAAGCCTTGAATAAATGTCAACTAATGCTTTTTTATGTAATATCAAGGAACATTGCAAAATTATTTCTAAAAAGGTCTTGGTGTTGACAGAAAATGTGCTGTCCCAAATAAAGGTCAGAAGACACTGTATTTCAGACAAAGAAATAGGTCATGGTTCCCTGTATTACCACTAAAAACATTTTCAAGATAATAGAATAACACATAAGGCTTTAAATTTCTTATATAATTTTGTATTTCAAAACAATGAAGTGAAGAAGGTAAATTCTCAGTGTTGTTTTTCTTAAAACCAATATATTAAAATTTTAATTCTGCTTTTCACTGGCTAAGTTTTCTTATTCCATATTATTAAGACTGTGAAGCACAGGAAAAGAGAAAATAAGCACAGACAGCATCAAACCCATAACTTAAGACTATCAAGGGAGAAGTAAACAATCCTTGAGAGCAAATTTCATGAGAATCATAATTCAAACAGGTTCTCTTGGCTCTGAGCGCCATCGTCCTCCTCCTCTTCCTCTCTCTCTTCCACTTTTGCCTCTTTATTTCGCTTCTCTTTCTTCCTCTTTTTTTTTCCTTAAGATTTATTTATTTTTACTGGAAAGGCAGATTTACAGAGAGCAGAGACAGAGACAAAGATCATCCATCCACTGGTTCACGCCCAAAGTGGCTGCAGCAGCCGAAGCTGAACCGATCTGAAATCAGAAGCCAGGAGCTTCTCCTGCATCCTCCACAGGGGTGCAGAGACCGACCCCAGCTGGATGGAAAGTGGAGCAGCAATATAAAATGTTGCTGCTCGGAGGTAGAGGATTAGCCAGTTGAGCCATTGCACCAGCCCCTTTTCTCCTTTTTCTTTTCTTCTTTTAATTTTTATTCGAAAGTCAGATATACAGACAGGAGGAGGAGAGAGAGGGAAATCTTCTGTCAGCTGATTCACTCTCCAAATGGCCACCACAGCCAGAGCAGAGCAGATCTGAAACCAGAAGCTTCTTCCCAGTCTCCCACACAGGGCCCTCCCAGGCCACAAGCAGGGAACTGGATGGGAAGTAGAGCAGCCAGGACAGGAACAGGTGTCCATATGGGATCGGGATGCACACAAGGCGAGGACTTTAGCCACTAGGCTATCGTGTCGGGCCCCCCTTTCCTCTTTCATTAAACACTTTTAACAACTTGTCTCTGACCATACCAAAACAAATCTCCAGCTAGATCTGGCCAAAATGTCATGGTTTTCTAATCCCTACTCCATGACAAGAATTAGCACCCTACAGAGCAGAGGACAATTGCCACCTGTAGCCTGTTCTTTTCAATAAAGTTTTGATACGACACAGTCACTCCTATTCACTTACAAAGCACTTTTAACTGCCTTTGTACCACAGAGCTGAGCAGTTTTAACAGACACTATGACCCATAAAGCAAAAACACTTCTTTTCTGGCCCTTTATAGGAAAACATTGGCCTGTTTCTGCTCAGAATGAGAGGGCTTCATTACTATCACTATTTTTTTTCTATCCTTTTACACAATAGGCAGAAATGGAACCAACCGTCTTAGTGACTTTGTTGAGAGCTATTTCTGCATGGTCAGTGTTCAATATCATAAAAGCCAAAGCATAATGAAGTGCTAGGTGGAGAAAACTTCCAGAAATCCATTTGTTTCTTTCAAAAGCAGGCATGCATTTCCATGGTTTTTGTTACAGCAGAGAATAGGAAATAATTCCTCTAAAAATGTTGAAAGAGTTAATATGAAAGTGCAATAGTGTGTCTACCACCGCAATATGGGAATACACACAACAGAAATGCAGGCAGGATAAATTCCGGGTCAGGCTACACAGTGCCCTGGGGAACCCAGTTTCTCATTTTATTTGGGACAGTGAGTGAGTGACCTATTCCATTTTGAAAACACTGCCTCTATCTATCAATTTCAATCCAGTTTATAAAAAGCATAAAACCATGTAAATAGAACAAAACAGCATAAATATCTAGGTACATGAGCACAGAAATCCAACCCAAATCAAATCATTTCCAAAAGCTGTATTGCTCAGCTTAGTCAGCTTTCTCTCAATTCCATAAACAGAATAGCTAATATCAAAATTAAATTTGCAAAGTACTATGAAATTCTCTTTATACCAGCATGTATTTCACTTTTCTTCCAATGCCTAAGTCAAAACTCTTGGCCTATTTCAGATACTCTAAGCTCTGGCTCCACTTACTCTATTTTCTGTAATGCCCACCTTGTCCAGTTTAGTTGGAGGCCAATGCAGCCTCCAGAGAAAGGTACACACTTTTCTGTCCAGCAGTGAATCAGTATTTGAATTGACTGTATCCAGGGACCTCAATCCTAGAGGGAAGAGTAAGAAAGAGGGTTCAACTCATCCTTAGGCTTTCCTGGGATCCCTCACCCCCCCCTCTACAGTCAGTCTTCCTCTAATCTGAGCAGTTATCCATTGGCACTAATGTTTAAAACCATCTTCTACACTTGCTTCATTACTGCTTGAAAACTGAAAATCCCAACACACGATCCCCTGGGGCACAGAGCATGTCAATATCCTGATGTACTCTCACATCAGTCTGCCTCTAGTCTTTAGGTCAGTGCCTGGCACACAATAGAGGTTCAGTAACAAGGATGGATGGATGGATGGATGGATGGATGGATGGACAGACGGATGGAAAGACGGACTAACGCAAAGACAGGATAGGTGGAGTCAAACTGGAAACATTGGATTGTACTTCATTTCTTAAACTATGTAGTGTTTATCCCAAGATAAGTATTTATAAATCTTCTGAGTAACTGCAAAGCATGACGATTTTGGAGTTTCTAAATATAAGAGACTAAATAGCAATAAACTGAGGACAGGCGCACACATAAATACACTATACAGCCAAGTCTTAGAACCCTTCAAACTGTGACTGTCATTTTCAAAAGGAGAAAACTCCAGTTTTTGGAAACACAGATGAATAGTTTTATATGGGGAGACTGAAAAAAATTTACAAGTTAATTATTAACCCAGATGGCATGAAAGGGTGGAAAAAGGGATAACCACCACAAAAGCAGTAACATATAACTACAAACATGCCATTAAATTCACTTTAACTTTAGTTTTAATGACTTAAGAAAATGCTACCAATATCATATATCTTGAGTTTTCAAGATATTTGGCAATATTTATGTTCCTTATGGTCAAAGTGGAAAATACGTAGATTGTACAGCAGAACAACAAGGCAGATAGAAATTGATTTTGCAATATTTATTTTTATTGCTATTTTTATTTTTATTACTATTTGATATTTGAAAGGTAGATTTTTACAGAGAGAAAAAAGACAATGAGACACGTCTCTTCACAACTCATTCACTCCCCAAATGGCCGCAATGGCCAGAGCTTAGCTGACCTGAAGCCAGGAGCAAGGAGCACCTTCCTGGTCTCCAACATTAGTGCAGGGTCCAAGGAAACGGGCCACCCTCTGCTGCTTTCCTAGGCTAATACCAGAAAGCTGAATTAGAAGTAGGAAGGAATAGCGCAATGGCTAGATTGGCTAATCCTCTGTTTTGGCCATTACAGCCACTTGGGGAGTGAACTAGCAGAAGACGGATCCATGGGGGCCAGACACAATAGCCTAAAGTCCTTGCCTTGCATGCAACATGATCCCATATGCGTTCCAGTTCTAATTCCAGCTGCTCCACTTCCCATCCAGCTCCCTGCTTGTGCCCTGGGAAGGCAGTCAAGGACGGCCCAAAGCCTTGGGACCTTGCATCGGTGTGGGAGACCTGGAAGAAGCTCCTGTCTCCTTGCTTCTGATCAGCTCAGCTCTGGCAATTGCAGCCACTTGGGGAGTGAAACAGCGGACAGAAGATCTTTTCTCTGTCTCTCCTCTCTGTAAATCCGCCTTTCCAATAAAAATAAATAAATCTTCAAAAAAGCAAACAAAAAGTAGAGCTGCCAGGACTAAAATTGGTGTCCATATGGGAAACAGAAGGAGGATTTAGCCTTCTGCCCTATTACAATGGATTCTCAAATCTCATTTTAAAATTATTACCATCATTCCTGCAACACTGCATTAGGCATAGTTTCCCAGTGCACCCTATGATGTCCTACTTTGCCTTATGCTTTTCTCTTTTGCAAAACATATTTTAATATTATCTTTTTCAATTTCTTATTTTTTTATTTTAGATGATGTTTCCATAGTTGATCAAGTTGAGAAGGATCAAGGGTTAAGGAAAAGTGGGTGTGATCATTGTTTCCAATTTTGTATTTCTTCTTCCTGTTTTGGAGGGAAGGGGGAAGAGAAGGGGTGAAGCCATACCCAGTCTCCCAACCTCTTCAGTACCGAGGATGGGGAACAGCCTCCTGATATCAACCCAGAGTCCCAATGTGGTACACGCTCTGAGGGTTCTGCCCAAGTGGATGCAATAGCTCCTAAATGCTGTGGATCTCACCAATCTATGAATGAGGAATTCCTTCCAAGGACCACTGGTTGACATAGTCGAACTTAGAATCCCCGTTCGCCCAGGTATTTGCTGTCATTCAAAGGCTTGGGTAGTTGTCCATATGTTCTGTTTTCCATTCTCTGCTATGGTACCAAACGTCCTTTGCAGGTCCCAATGGGCTACGATAACCTCCATGTGCATCAGGGCCTGCCAATCCACTGCTCCATCTTTTCCACTGAGTAGGACCAGTTTTACTTTTCTTCCATAATTAAAATTGTTCTCATTCTAAAGGCCCATCTCATAAATTGCCTTTAATTTTTTCCTCATTCCCTCTACCCTTCAAAAAATGTTTTCTCTCTTAACCTTTTCTGAGTGCTTGTAACATCATGCCTGTATATATTACAAGGAATGTATTTTACTTGGCATATATTATGCTTAATGGTCTACTGGCTTCTACATGCTTTCTTAATTATATCATTTACTGTCATAATTTTAACATTACCATATATGGCCAAGTACAAAATTTACAGCTTATTATGATGTCTCCTTCAGATATGATTATTATGCATCCAAATGCTTGTAAGAATCCCACCCAAAAACTCCAAAACTGTTCTAAAAAGATAAACAAAACCCTTCCACATACCTCTACCCAGGAACTCTCTTAGTGACACAGCCAAAGAGCCTGTTCCCAAATCCAGATCCTCATGATTCTAGCTCCTTGGGAGTCAACCCCAAGCTCTCCTCTCCACTTTAAATGCTACTTGGGTTCACAGCCTTATCATGTCTCAGTCAAGTGAGGCATTAGCCTCCTAACAATCCTGTACCCTGAATCATGGCTCCTTGTAAATTTATTCTACAGGAGGTGATCTACCTAAACCACAAATGTAGAATGCTGAAACCCTGTAACACCTTCCATTACATGAAAATGAAGTCCAAATGCCTCTAAACAGCCTAAGGAGGACCTGGTCTATCAGGTTAAGGTCACTGGGTTAAACAGTACAGGGAAAAGTCTGCAACCTGAAGGCTCTCTGATGTCAAGAACCTCCTGAACCAAAATTCTGTGTAGCTCACAGGGTTTATCGATTTTCTTTGGGAACTGAAAAAAGAAGACAGTGTGATCAGGATCCACCAGCAATGAGCAGAAGCAGATATTTCTTCTTTTTGCCACCTTGTTTCTACACCATCCTGAGAAGGATTTACTCAAAGGAAGTTCAGACTTTCTTCAACAATTCTCTTTATATTCCAGACCACAGATTCATATAGATAATATCATTGAGATTTTACTTCAAACTCCTGGAAGTATTTACACAAATCTGAACTATCCAGTGGTATTCCTTCAAAAAGGTGGGAGTATAACCTTATATAACAGAATACTAATCAAAGAGCTATGTCAGACAATAGCCATCGATTCACATCTGTGAACTACAGTGAGTCAGTTAGGATTGACAATATGACAGCTGTAAGACAGCCCATTTTAAAGATGACCAGCTATCATTCTGGAAGGAATAGTGTGGTACATGTGCATATGTAATGGTGTTTCCTTCTAAAGTAAGCAAAACAATAACCTATAGTAAATAAAGCTACCTCTGAAAGAGGAACTCTCAAAGTAGGAAGAACCCTGTAATTTTTTTTAGTTACAATTTACATTCCTGATCTCCTCATCCAAATGGATTTAGTAAACAAGAAGACTTAATTCCCATGAATATAAACTATTCCTCTGGCAGTGTAAACAACAAAAAAATCTAACCCTTTCTTGAAGTACAAATTTTGGAAAGCTTTTTCTTTTCAGCAAATCACAAAAGAAGCTACATGAAACAAATAATTATTTCAATCAATGTTTGCAACCACACATGTAAACAGCTATAAATACAAACATTAAATACTAGGCAAAGTATGAGAACCCAACAAGGATACTGCGCCACAGAGAAAGAACTCCTGCTTCATACTGTGTCCTACCTAAGTAGTAAACAGAAAATAACCTAGTAAGCTTTTATCAAAATACTTAAAGACACACGGAATCGAACAAAAATAAAATAAAGTAATACATGACACAAGCCAATCTAAACTGTTCATTCTCCAAGGCTCAGCATTATAGTTGTATGTGTGTGTTAATTTTGTATGTTTGTGTGTCATGGTCCCCAGTTGGAAATTTAAGGAAATCTGAGACTTCACCCTAAAAATGTGTTTACTTATTCCAAGATGGAGCCCTGACACAGGCGTATAGGACTACATGAAATAATAGCCCTAATTTAGAGGATCAAGTCTTGTGTTCAGTAAAAAGTTAGAGATACTATGTATGTACATTCCCTGTCTCCAAACTCACCCTCAAGAAATGAAAGCCGTACCACTCATTCTATGCCTTCTGAAAGCACATCACTTGTTCCCATCTGAAGTGTCTAGCTATCCTCTATCTCCTCACTCTCTCTTTGTTGAACGGCCCTAGCATCTCTTTGCTTTGATCATCATCCTCCCTTATAATCCTCCGTTGTCACACATACAACCATTACAAAAAGCCATCTCTCCCCTAAGAAGGATTTCTAGGATGTTTGTAAGGGCTAATTGTAAAGGTGACTGTACTCCTGGAAGTCTGGAATCTCCAAAGAGACACCTGCATCCTGCTACAAGCAAAGCTCCTGCTTCCTGAAAGACCAGGAGGCAGGCAGGAGATAGGGATAACCTCGGAGTCTTTGGATGTATGGAAAAGACAGCTACCTTCAAGGTAAGCTATTTCATTACTGTCTGCAATGAAGTGATATGATCAGGAACCCCAAGCCTATACATTGTAAATTCCCATCACATGCTTTCTGCTTTGTGTTAGTTACCCCTAATCATGTTCTTGCTCACTGTCACATAGCTTTTAATTCTTTTACTATAAAAACCCCATGATTATTTCGTTCGGAGCGCTTCTTGCTTATGGCAAGAGGTTGCCCCTTGGACTAGACATTGAAATCATCTCACTCGCCTTGGAGTCTAGCTCAGATTCATTGAACCCCAACAATGTTTAAATCAATGATCATTGGTTTCTTTATTTCCAAATCACCCAGAGTCACATGGCCTTTGATCAACTAGGTCAAGAGGATCAAAATTCACCAGAAAATAATGAATCACCTTATTGAGGTTAAAGGTGAGATCAACCTTTAATGGGTCCGATGACTACAAATTTCCTAGCTTACATTCAAGTAAAGAAAAAAAAAACCAGGATTAAAACTAATGTATTGCACATGGTCTTTCAAACTAGAGGAAGGGATAGCTTCCTACAGTTTGCAGATTTTTTTTTAATAAATTGTATACAATTCCAAATTAACAGTATTTTGAATATAAAATAAATTCGATATTCTCTCCTTTCAAATTATGTGAAAATGGAAAGTAGAAGTTCATTTTCACTTAGATATTTTTATTTCCATCAAGGAAAATACTAGGTGAAACTAATTCCTGGAATACATTGCTTCACAATTTAAATCTGAGTATAAGTCAATAGGTGTTAGTTTTCAAAAAGAGACCTTTACTCATGTATGTTTTAAACAAGACCTGCTCACAAGCAGTTTGTTCTGGGATTAGAAACGCATGCAGGATCTTAAGGAAAATACAGAACAAAGAATAGCATTTTAAGGGATAAGCAACCCTCAAAACAGATTAAAATTTATGAATGCATATCTGCATCATAATTATGAATACAAATGTCTGAGCTTGAAGGTTAGAACTGTGTAAGCTTGTGCTATATATAATATACATTTTTACAAAATATTTTCTCTTTAACTATGTAAGTTTTTAGAGGAACAGTACCTTTTTACTATATTTTGTGCCATAACGAAAGTACTAGAAGTAATTATGCTTCTAGTAAACGCTTTGTAATATTAACATTTATGACTAGGTTAACAGTTAATCTTTGTGAAACTTTATAGGAAATACAAATAAAATATAAAATAGGAAAGCCTTAAATATTTTCACCGTGCTTCCTGCTTTCTCAAACCACATGTCCGCAGGCCTACACATGGATCCACATGACTGTCAGATCATTCCAGAGACAGTAAACACTTGATAGATGCTCACAGCTTTGCCACAATTCATCTGTGTTTCAGAGGTGAGGAGCAAGTATCAGCGGGAAGAGACGTTCTGATCTGGTTTGAATCTCAGCTCAGCTAACGTTGGCATTCCTATCCACAAAACAGGCCAACGCCACCTCCCAGAGTTGAGGTACAAATTATAGTCAATGTGTCCCACCTTCCATGTGTACACAATAGATTACACTTCATCTTATTTAGATTACTCATCAACTTTTGTGTGCTTCGATTTTTTTCCCCAGGTACACTGCAGAGAAAGTTCTAGTACCAATAGTATTTAAGATGATTATATTCCTGCGAGATAGAAGCACAGAGGCTGATGGTGTAAGCAAGTGTACAACCAGGACTCACGTGGTGTGGTACCTTGTGTTTTATTAAGAAGGGAGGTGAAGGCCCAGTAGCTAAATCCTCACCTTGCACACACCACAATCCCATATGGGTGCTGGTTCATATTCCGGCTGTCCCTCTTCTCGTCCAATCTCCTGCTTGTGGCCTGGGAAAGCAATGGATGATAACCCAAAGCCTTGGGACCCTGCACCCATGTGGAAAAACCAGAAGAAGCTTCTGGATCCTAGCTTCAGATCTGCTCAGTTCTGGCCACTGCAGCTACTACTGGAGTGAACCTGTATGTCTAATCCCCTCTCCCTCTCTCTGTAACTCAGCCTTTCAAATAAATAAATCCCCCACACACAAAAGGAAGGTGAGTCTCACAAACTTTCATTCTGTTTCTCCCTCTCCATTCTGTCATGGCCATAGGCTACCTCATCAGATGATCACAAGCATAGATGACCAGACCTGTAAGGCCATTACCGGAAGTGAGAGAGCCCAGGTACAAAGGCAGAAAGATGATGTGTTAAAGCAAACAAACTTCACATATTCTATGGCAAAACTGAATCAAGGTAAATTTTATTTTGGCTCAAAAGCATTTGCATGCCTGGCATGATGGCTCATTCGAGGATGACCCAAAGCCTTGGGACCCTGCACCTGCATGGGAGACCCAGTAGAAGCTCCTGGCTCCTGGATTCAGATCGGCGCAGCTCTGGCCATTGTGGCTATTTGGGGGAGTGAACCAGCAGATAGATATTTCTGTCTCTGCTTCTCTCTGTAAATCTGTCTTTCCAATAAAAATAAATAAATCTTCACTTGATCTTAGCCAAAAGGCCGAAATCTTAAAAAAAAAAAAAAAAGGCTTTTGAAATCCATACATAGTTTCTTCATAATATGCATGTACTATAAAGTTTTGGAAAATATCTTGCAAACCTTGGTTTGTGATTATGCTAATGTTCCCAGAATAAAAATGTCTGAAGCTATCAGTATTCCAACTTGGCTTTCAGATGTTAGTATACAATTCATTACAAAGTCTCCGTGTATAGGAAAAAGACCTTCAAGGCCACCTTTATGTTTAGTTTAATATTAATTTAAAAAGACCTACTTTCTAGCAACAAGCAATAGGACATGAAGGCAGTCAGGTAAAGGTAAAGAGGCAGCAAAAAACTCTGGTACTCCGTCACCATTTGGAAAGTTCAGAGTTCTGAGCTAGCACAAGAGGACAGCTGAGGAGTGGGCAGCTCCTTCCCCAGTGGGGCCAGTGTCCCCTGCCCAGGTGAGTATCATTCCTAGGGCTCAGTCCAGCCATGGGGACAGTCCTATCCATGGGGACAGTCCTACTAGAGACTGCAGCCAGATCCCAAAATTCACAATTATTTTCAGTGGCTGACGGATAATAGGTGCTGACAAGTCAGAAATCACCAGATTACTTTCAAATATATGGAGACCACAGAGGCCAACATTAACTTTCCATGCAGGGTTTATGTACTGTGCAAGCAGCCCTCGAGGAAGTATCTCTTCCTTCCGCCTTATTACAGTTCAATTTTGCTTGTCTACTAAACCTACCCCAAGGGATTTCTTAAATGTAAAGCTCTCTTACCTCTTCCTGGGGCCCAGTAACTCCTTCGCAATTTCATTTTGGACTTGTTCCCACATCTCCAGAATCCCAGAGGAAAAGAGGAAGTAAGCCTGTTTGGTTTTGTCTTTTTCCATTGCTCTAATTTTATAATCATTTTGCCAGAGTTCATACAGACCAGATCTGGGTCAAAATTATTTACTACTGCAGCACAGCTAAAGTCAGTAAAAATACTGAAGCGCTGGGTAAGAATAGATTGCTTAGGTTGGTGGCATTCACTGCTTTAAATTTTGTGCTAAGAAAACTGGCAAAGGCTGCCTTCAAAGATCATCAATTACACATTAGTTCCAATTTGTGTTCTGACAGGCACTAGGATCAAGTACTTGTACTCCCTATTTCACCAGGAATCAAGCAAGCCAGAACTGCATTCTATTAACTAGCAGTAAAAGAATAAAGTATGTCTACTTCACAAGGAAGAATAAAGTGTGGGAATTCAAACCTCTGGATCCTTTTCACATACGTGCAGATCAGCTTCTTGGTCTCTGATTTGGGTAGCCCCATGGCATCACATTGAGTGCTCTGCTGTCACCTTTTGGGATGGCCTGCACTGACATTTTGCCCTGGCCTCCCTCTTTGGTGTTACCATTCCTGTATTAGAGGTATGAACACAATTGCTCCACTATCCTTAACTGCTTATTACTAGAAGGGAACTCATTTGTTCATGAGTTCCTTCGTGCAATAATCCTTTGTTGAGAACTCCTGTATGCCACAAAGAAATCACAGTAAGACAGATATACTCACTATCTCCACACTTAACAGTCAAAAGAGAAGTCAAAATAGTGAAAAACTGCAACCTTTAGGGAGAAAAAACATGTAAGAGCTAAACTGATCATTAAGACTAGAACAAAAATTCCACTTGGCAGTTTAAAAGGGTGTCCCTACAATGAGCAAATATACACAACTGTGCTGCTCCCTTTAACTCTCCCAAGTGCTCAGCCTTTCCCTCCACCGAGCTGCACACTGGGGTGACAGAGCAATGCTCTTCAAGCAAACCTTCAAGTATTTGACGTAGCAAATACTTGAGGGCCAACTATAGACCAATTTCAGAAAACTATAAAATTTGGAAAGAAAAGCATCTGGCAAGAGAGCATTAAGCATTTCCGAGGATGAGTTAAAAGAATGCAGCTCAAGAGCTCTATTGGTTTCGAGAAAACTAAGTTCCAAGTAACCCCACGGGCTACTATCCTGTTAGATGTACTCGGGTTATTTTCCACAGGTAGTCTGTACAGTGGCCCTAAGAATTGCATATATCCCAGTAATTTGTGTTTCCAACAACCTAACATTAACCCTTGGATGTCACAATATTTTGAAGTAGGAAGTTTTACTAAAACAAAAGCAAGACTTGGTTGACTTCCTGCAGCTTGCTGGAAAAATCATGCATTGAGACAGAGCAAGTTACACCTGTGCCTGCAGCACCAGCATTCCATATGGATGCCAGCTCAAGTCTCAGCTGACCCTCTTCCACTCCAGTTACTTGCTGAGGCATCTAGGAAAAATGCCTGCAGCCCTACACCTACGTGACAGACCCAGCAGAAGCTCCTGATGGCTTGGCCCAGACTAGGCCAGTGTGGCCTTTTGAGGCGTGAACCAGCCAATGAAAGATTCTATCTCTCGTTCTCCTCTGTAACTATTTCAAATAAATAAAAATAAATCTTTTTTAAAAAATAAAATACATGCTATCCTTTAAGAAAACAAAACTGAAGAGATTTCTTACTACATTCATCTCCTTTGAAGCACACACGGGCAGCCCATGCCTCAACCTAGATCACTGGCAATTTCTCTCCTTCCTTTCAGGAAAAAGAGCAGCCAAGTTAGTTTCAGCACAAAGCAAATGGCTGAATCAATCATCATGCAGTGATAGGAGAGGAGCACCCTAGTGGAGACCCCTCAGAAAAACGATCAAATGAGAGTGAGGCAATAACAGTAAACTGCATCTCAACGACACTGTCAACTGTGGATGATTTCGGTGGCATCTATCAAGACGGATGCAAGTAAGTAGGACAGATAAAAGAAGTCCATTTTTTGGAATCAGCCTGGTCAGAGATATGCACATTTAATCAGACTTTTATTTTAAGTGTGTGTTTATTGACATGTAAAGCAGATATTCCATAGGGTCTGCATCTGGACATCAGTTTTGAAAATAACAGAAGATATAACCTAAAGAGAGGAGAGAGTTAAACATGTAAAAGAACACAGCTCAAGCACAGGGTAGCCCCAAAATACTGTCTTCTCTCAGAAAAAAGCTGGATTGAAACATTCCCAAAACAGCTGTAAGCAAGTCATCAAACACGCGTGAAAATTGCTAAAGATCAAGGGTATGCTAAAAGACGGCTGCACGCATCCACGGTGGACTGAGCTCTTCCCCACTCCCTACTAAACCACTGACAACATCCCACAGGAGCTAAGGGAGAGGTGGGTTTCCTCCTTTTGTGCAACCAAAGGAGACTCCGTAGAGATGTCAATATTTAAGCGAGGCCTTTAACGGTAGGTAGAATTGGGCCTCTGAGGAGGAGAAAGAGGAAGGGGGCAAAGGCGCTAAGTGGGGTGGTGTAGAGAAGACACGGGAAACACAAGACTGAGTTCAGTCCCAGAAGCCCGCAGGAGGTCAGCGGATGGTAGCGTAGCCCACGGAGGCTTGCAGAAAGGCACGGGACATCTTTATCCTGCAGAGAGCCAACAAGGCATTTTCAGCATGGAGGACAATGGCCATGGCCAACAGTCTGTCCACACCAGAAGGCTGGACAGGAGAGGAGAGCAGCAAGGGAGTGCAAGCATGGACAGGTTTCTCCATCCACCCCAGGTCTTCCATGCCACTGGGAAAGCAATGTGTTCCACTACAAATAACTGCATACTCCACTAAGCAACTACTTCACAGTGTAACCATGACAGAAGGATGCCTTGTCCTTCTCCCACATTTAGCTCCTAGTCTCAAAATAACTCAATTTTTTACTACATTCTTCCATTACAAGTCTCACTTCAATTTCAAGATGTTTTAAAAATCTTTCTCTTATAGCGTGCTTGCTGCTGTTTTTTTAAATGACATACAGTCACCAATGATGCTTTTTTCTTTTTCTCAATTCCCCTGAGGATCAGAAATGAAACCCTTGAACTGAGCTCTAATCTGAGAAAACAGCAGTTCAGCATACACCTGCAAATATCACTCACAAGGCTCATTTTGTGAAGATAGAATAATGACTATCTATAGAACACACTCCTCTAGCTTGCTGTGGTAGAACAGCAATAATATCTTTTTTGAGAGAAAGAATCTAGTAACTGAAGCAATGGGTTGATCAGCTCCTCAGGGTCATAGTCCTGTATTATTTTTTCCTCTTTTGTTCCTATAATATCTGTCAGTTTCAGACACAAAGCTGCAGCAGAATCACAACATTAAATGAGAAAATGTGTTCAAAACTGCTTTATGTATTATAAAAGGCTGTGCTAAAATATCTGACATTAGTTAATACAGAACTATAAAGAATTCATTTTAATTTCAATTGGTCTTTGTGGCTATGCAAAACGGATGAATATCTGAACGTGACGGACAAGTAATAGGCTATAAAATCACAGGTGTGCATGAGTAGAGAATGTATTCAAGGACAAGCCTCACTGTAATGACAGATGATATTTTAAAATACTAGTAAGGAAAAAATACTAGTAAAAATGAGAAAAGTCACAATATGGTGGCAGGTGCTTAAGCACACACACACACTCTGAGGGTATATCATAAAATCCATATGGCATCCAAAATTATGATCTATAGAGGTCAAAATCCCCTAGTAGCAAAGTACATTTTTTCTAAATAGTGAATAGTAAATCACTTGGAAGTAAGAATATTACTAGCTCACAAACTGGTTGAACAAATACAGTATGAAGCAACAGAAAAACTAAAACTAGCTGTATGATATAACCAAAATTCTTCCACTGCAGCTGTAGTTGTTTGTAATCCTGTGCAGTTCTTGGTCTGCTGATCCTTGTTACTTCAGCACAATAGCTACAATGCTGCCCAGTACAGAGCAGGATCAATGAACATGTAAAGAACTACTACTAACAGACATCACTGAGAATCTACTTTATCAGACCTCATACTGGACAAGCTGGACATATGTAAAATATGCAGAAATTCAGTGAGTTAGTACACACATCAGTGGTCAATGAAGAACTTGGAGCAGGGAGGTAGATGAGTTGCAGTATTTCAGTCTCATTTCAGACTCCATATTCAGTGGCCTTGCACTGGATGGCCACAGAATAAGACGAACACATGAACAGAAGGCAGCAAGGATGTGTTCCTCTCCCTAAAAAACAGTGACAATCTGTTTCACTTACAGAATCAAGAAATCCAATTTAAGGCCCAGCACTATGGCCTATTGGCTAAATCTTTGCCTTGCAACCACCAGGATCCCATATGGATGCTGGTTCTTGTCCCAGCTGCTCCACTTCCCGTCCAGCTCCCTGCCTGTGCCAAGGAAAGCAGTGGAGGAAAGCCCAAGGCCTTGAGATTCTGCACTCATGAGGAAGACCTGGAATAAGCTCTTGGCTCCAGATTGGCTCAGCTCTGGCCATTGAGGCCACTTAAGGAGTGAACCAATGGACGGAAGATCTTTCTCTCTGCCTCTTTTTTTCTGTAAAAATAAATAAATCTCTTTTTTTTTAAATGCCATTTTATTCTAGAATCTGCATGTCAAACGCTGCAGTATCCCATACAGGAAAAAAAAAATAGTATCTTAATCTCATGCTGTAAATAATGCTACAAAATAAATTGGCCGAAAACTATAAGCCTAACAAGCAAAACAGGGAAAGTACAGAGAAATATAAACATCTCTCTTGTCCAGTATTTTCTACCATCTTAAAATCCCATCAGATTCTGGTTCCCAGAACTGCCCTAACTGGACTGCAAGATTATTATGGTAAAGCCATTCCACACAAAGCACAACTGTCTGAAATTACACTGCAGTCAAATGTATATCAAAAGGTGCCACACGGCGAAGAAGAGCTCACTGCTGTGTAATTTAATGAAACCTACTGAGCACCAAGGGCACCAGCAGTCAAATTGAATTTTAAATGGTTCCTACCAGGAAACTGTAATCAGGATAGCCACCAGTGGGTGGATGAGAGAAACGAACTGACTTTCTTCCACCAGGTGATCAAAATAGAATCTCATCTTTATGCATGAGACAGGAAAAATAAGGGGGCTGAAATTTCCATCCTACACACACCCCTGTTTTCCCACTACAACATGGTCATTTCTAGACACTTTTTCAAAGTGTCTTTTTGCTAATGAACATCATGCAAAATGATTTTTTTTTCCCACCTTGAGTTTTACTGCAACCTATTGCAGACAATAAAAGCTATTCCTATAAACTTCTTCATAATCCTGGTCCACCAGCATAACAGCTATTAAGCAGCTGGCCTTAAAACTAATGACTGAGTTACACAGCTAAAAGCAGTTTAGCCAAATAGTAAACTAAAGTGTCAAGAGTTAAAAGATATGCCTATTAAAAAGTAAAGGAGGGGCAGGTGCAGTGGTATAGCAAACTAATCCTCATCCTGCAGTACCTGTATCCCAGTGCGAGAGTCAGTTTGAGTCCGGGCTACTCCATTCCCAATCCACCCCCATGCTAATGAACAGCTTAGGAAAGCAGCAGAGGGTGGCCCAAAGCCTCCGGCCCCTTGCACTCATGTTGGAGACTCAGAAGAAAAGCAAGGTACCCAGCTTTGGACTGACCCAGCTCTGGCTCTTGTAGTCTTTAGGGAAATGTACCAGTGGACAGAAAACCAATCTCTCTCTCTCTCTCTCCCCCCGTCTGACTTTCAAGTAGAGTATATTTCAAGTAAAAATAAATCTTCTTTTAAAAAGAGTAAATGGGGCCCAGCATGATGGCGCAGTGGTTAAGGTCCTCGCCTTGCATGCCCGGGATCCCATATGGGCACTGGTTCTAATCCTAGCAGCCCTGCTTCCTATCCAGCTCCCTGCCTGTGGCCTGGGAAAGCAGTAGAGGACGGCCCAAAGCTTTGGGACCTGCACCAGCATGGGAGGCCTAGAAGAGGGTCCTGGCTTTGGAATGGCTCAGCTCCAGCCATTGCGGCCACTTGGGGAGTGAATCATCAGACGGAAGATCTTCTTTGTCTCTCCTCTCTGTATATCCGCCTTTTCCAATAAAACTAAAATAAATCTTAAAAAAAAGAGTAAATGAAGTGAGATTCCCTAATGTTTGCCAAAACACTGGAAAAACAGGAAAACAGAGGGTGCCTCTGATGCTGAATTGCACCAGTGAGCATGAGTGCCAAGTCACAGGGATTAGATTTTCATCCCATCTTTCATTTCTTTAAGTCTCTTAAAATTTCTCAGAGCCCAGCGCCTGAATCTGTGAATCACTAACCTCAGAACGGCAAAGTCCAACACAGAGTGGACGGCAGTCCAGTGAGACTCACCAAGCGACTTGGAGGGTAAATGCAGCACAGTAGGAAATCCAGTAGGAGCCGACACTACACATCAGGGCAGTGGGGGCAGGACAGAAATTCAAGGATTGTGTGACTATAACCTCTGAATTCCAAGTGCACAGAAAAGCATTTGATAAAGTAACCATTTCACAACATGCAACAAAACTCTCCAGGGTTCCTAAAGCCCCCTTGCCTGTCCCTCTTTAGGCTTCTTCAATGGCAGTGTTGAAGGTTCAGGTCTGCAGCTGGGAGTGTGGGCAAGGCTTGCAGAAGCTGATCTTGATCCACGGCCTGCCTGACAGCCGACATCTCAGGGTCCTGAGGCCATCTCCTTTAGCCCCCCTGGCACGTGCACCACAGTTGTCTGTGTGACGCCTCGTGGCAGATTCAGAAGCTCCTGAAGGCAGACACAGTCCTATTCTGGTCCATACTCAACATAAGGCCTAGCAGCTTCCAATCCTCACAGCAGGAATGGGGTCAATTCAGAGTTTAGCTGGATTAAAAGCACACATGAGGCATTGGCTTTGTGGGTTTTGTCAATGCAGACAGCCAATTAATTACATGACTGCTTATTCTCTCTCAGGTACTTTTGCAAGGTTCTGCAAACACCACAGACCAGGCTGCTGTTCTCAGGGACTTACAGACAAGCAAAGAAAACACTACACAGCAAATTACAGAAAATTACGTAAATAATCACATGCATACAAAATATTGCGAAGAAAGTGTACATGGTAGAAAACATTAACTGTTGTATTTCCTAACTAAATATCCAGACATCTGTACTACTCAACTTTTGCATTCAAAATACACATAATTCCATAACAACTTTTCCTTTCAAGACACAATAACCGTTACCTCTGCTTCAAAAAGGACTTACATAAGTTAAAAAAAAAAGTGTAGATAGTTTCCAGGTAACTATTCTTTAATTTCATTTTCCAGCAACTTGCCTTAAGTGAAGAATCTT
Source organism: Ochotona curzoniae (assembly GCF_017591425.1). NCBI lineage: Eukaryota > Metazoa > Chordata > Mammalia > Lagomorpha > Ochotonidae > Ochotona > Ochotona curzoniae. Next base: position 48,989,869 of record NW_024466502.1, on the reverse strand, counting down.
TTCAAGGAGGAAGTTACAGGGAGGCACCACAACTCCCTACCGAAACCTCTTGGTTGCTGCATTGCCTCCTCATTTCAGGAACATCCTGCACAAATCCTTAGCACCCAGCTCTGGCCCCTCCAGCCTCACCTAACCTGGCCGCTCCTGTTCTTCCCAGTCCGGAGCACCCCAAAGGCCACCTGCTCCCTTCCGGCAGCAGGACTTTTCCTGCGGTTCTCTCAATGGAAGACCAGTCCTTCCCCTCCCTCTCCACTTATCAGATCTCAACTCAAACCTGACTTCTTCACCTACAACCCATGATTTCCCTAATACTGATCACAGCTACAAATTTACATTCATTTATGGAAGCATCTGATTGCCCTTAGTCTTTCTTTGTAAATTTAAATTCAAAGTAGACCCACTTTTCAGACCAGCACCCTTTCTCCACATAAAAACGTTGTTCAAATACAAGTATGATTAAAAAAAAATACAGTGAATTTTTCTTTATGATTTTACATTTAGTATTACCGGAGCATCTTCCCTTAAGACTAATATTCTTCCCTTAAGAATTAACAGGCTTCCTCAAAGTGTTGTTATGAGAATTAATTCTTACTTAAAAATGACTAAAGAAGGCTATGAAGAAATTTTTATGACACCCAAAGTTTACAATTTTTTTCCTTTAGAATTCCACAAAATAAACAATAAAAATGGTGTTCCACCAATTCACTACATCAAAAGAGATAATGACTTCATAATCATGCTTTTACAGCCATGAAGGCATCACACACATGAAGGCATAGAAAATCTTTTATTTCTATGCAAGACAATTATGCACACATAACAGGGGAGGAAAAGTAACATACAGCCCTTGGGCTGTCATAGGGAGCCCAGTGTTGCCAGGAAAGCTATGCCAGTGCTGACAGTATATCAATGCTCTCCCTGCTAAGCCACACATGCTGGGGTGTCAGTGCCCTGCAAGGCCTCCCGAGTTTCCATTGTATCCAGTTCTACCAACATCTTGAGCTGCAATCTACTGCTCATATGTAAAGTTTATTACTACAGTGTTGAATGAACCACCTGGCAGACTGCACCGTAACAGTACGGTCCTATTATTTCTGTGAAACTTCCGGATTCACAGAGGGAGATGCAGAAAACCCCCAGAGAGAGTCATGTATCACACACAGTGAACTCTGCGAAGGAATACTGCTTCAAATGGGGATTTCACTTAATCACGGAATCGTAGTTTCTATTATTTATTATTTCTTTATGTAGTTGCAAGGCAGAGGGACAGAAAGAAATGGAGGGGGACAGAGAGAAACAGAGCTTCCATCTTCCACTGCACTTTCCACCCCCAAATGGCAGCAACAGCCAAGCCTGGGCCTGGCTGAAGCCAGGAACAAAAAACTTCATTGGGGTCTCCCACGTGAGTAGCAGGAGCCACATATATGATCTGTCTCCCACTGTCTTCTCAGGCACTTTAGCAGGAAGCTGAATAGGAACTAGAACAGCCAGAATTCAAATCCACACTGATATGCGATCGGCACCACAATTGGTAACCTAATCCACTGCACCGTAGTTTCCAAGTCATAATATTCCAAAACATCAGCTTCCAAATCATAATAATTCAAAATCCTTAAGCTTTAACCACAATGCCTTTCCAAAAATTTGATATGACAAACATATCAGGAACCCTAAATTACACCGGAATGACAAAAGTTCCTTTGGTGTTTACAGCCTCTAATGCAACTGGCTCTCAGAACATCAGATGAATATTAACTCACAAATGATAATCAAGGGATAACTAGACTCTCATTTGCTTTGCTTCAGTGTGCAGCTGTAATACGACCAGCATAAGCTAGGACAGCAATCTATCACGTCGCCAAACTAAACGATCCATTCACTGCTGGTAATCGACAGCAATGTTCAATTATAAACATGCTTATAAACAATATCCACTATATCTGTAGAAGCAAAAACATAATCTAAGATGCTGCAACTGCTTATGAAAACGTGATGTAGAAACCAACTTTATATCTAATCAATACGTTCAGTCCCTCCAGCGATGTCAGTGAAAGAAGAGCCTGATGGTATGAAACCCATGAAGTTCAATGTCACTGAGAGTGGCTGTAACCATCTTCAAGGTCCCCTGTTAGCCCCTTGTGTTCTGGAGAACATTAGAATGCAAATTATATTAAAATTGGAGTCACTCACATGGTAAAGCCATATAAATAAATAAATATGTAAATATAGGAGGCATGAGAACATCAATATTTACTGTTTTTAAAAAACAACTCTTCATAAGCAAAAGCAGCTGCTGCAGCTTGTCATCATTTTTTAACTTTTGAAGGAATCAGAAGAAAAAAAAAAAGGCTGGCTTCCCACCTAAACAGACAAGGTTAAAGATTCATCCATTCATGTATTCCTCTATAAATATTCACTTTGGCTGCCAAGCTTGCTAAATGCTACCCCAGAAACATCTTCTAAATTCGTCTCCCACTGTTTGCAGTGTTTGACTTAGGTTCTCACAATCTCTGAACAACACTGGACTCAACTATCAGTCTTGGTTTTGTTGATTCTGCAAATCAATCGCAGCTCCTCCCTGCTACCGGATCAAACCATTCCCCAATCAGTGCCGCCCAGAGCCTCTCCAGTCCTGAGCACTGTGAACACCTAACAAGGACACAGACAGTGAATTCTACAATAGCAGATATCATATCTCACTCTTCTCCATCATTTAACACAATATTTGACACTTGATAGAGACTCAGTGAGTAGACACCAGCACTATGGATCTGCACATATTTTATTCAACTTGGCATTTCCCAACATGTGTATGGCTGATCACTAATTCAAAGATATGGCAATGCGTATTACAGGTAAATGAGACCTTGCCAATCCCAACGACGCCTGTGAGACATACAGGAAAGCTGGGTTTTGTTGTTTATTTCAGAATTACCTGGAACTCTAAAAAGTACTTGCAGGAGAAAGTGTAAAGATTTTGAAATATTTCTGTGAGCTGTGGAAAAATAAGATCACATTTTGTAGACATAAGTGTCACTAATAAGCAACTGAAACTATATAACACGTCCAAGTTGAATTTATAAGATTTCATTTACTATTCCAGTCATTGAAAGAAAAGTACAAGTCAAAGTTTCTGCAATATTTGAAATGATAAGAAAAGCCGGAAGTTGGCTCGTTTCACCTCTCTGGGTTGCAGGCCACATTTCCAGGGTCTTTCTGGGCAACTTAGTTCTTCTCAGGCTACCCTGAAATAACTAGAGTCCATCACTCCTTTATATAGGACCCAAGTGCCTGAGAGGTATAAACTGCACTGTTATGGACCCACAACAGCAGCATAATCCAACCTTGACCTCAGGGTCTTTCTGGATATCCAGAGCAGAAAATTCTGAGGATTCAGTCTCTCACCTCATCTGCCAGAAATGTTAATAGAGGGCCTTACTAGGTAGATGCTCAACCCTACTGCCAGATTCCCTTTCGCTGTATCAGAAGCTCCACCTCAACAGCCTGAGAGGTGAAGATGGTGTTCCAGATGCCCAAAAGGAAGAGAGGGTAAGAATACTGCTGTCTGAGGAGAAAGACTGGCCAAGCTGAGATGCGTGTTAACATACAGACCTTCTCAGCTTCAAAGAGAGCACAAAGGCCACCATCACCATGGAGTTCAGAGGGAACTAAGAAATAAGTCATTCAGATGTCACTGCAGTTATTGCCTACACCGTGGACAGATTCCTGCAGAGGATGCTAGGATCGTAATAGATTAGGACAGTCACTTTTGGCAGAAGCCTGATTTTACTGTTCTTGCTGGCAATTTCATAGAGCAGGTAATTATTCCATGTTAAGACCTGCATAACAATCACTTGATAACCTATGATTTAATTGTGATGTCTTTTTCTTCCTACCTTGAGACTGGTCATCTATGTGGAATCTCTAGTTTGAATGTATTTGAATGTCTTCCCATATGCTTTTAGTTCTTTCTGATTTACCCCAGAGAAGCGCCAATAAGTTTCAAGCATTCCCATTTGTTTTAGAAGACTAGTCGATGAGATGAAGTCCAGCACCAAGAACAGACATGAAAAGTAACTTCTGGGAATAAATTTAAAGAAAATATTGGACGTCTTATTTAGAGTATGATCATTTGGAAAGCAATTAGATGTTCTGGTTTCCAAATGTTTCAATTGCAAAAGTAGATACAACAGCCAGAGATGAGCCAGCCCAAAGCCAGAATTAATGAGCTTCTTCCAGGATCTCCCATGTGGTTCCAGGGTCCTAACACTTTCAGTCATCCTCAACTGCTTTCCCAGGTCGCAAGCGGGGAGCTGGATGGGAAGTGGAATAGCCAACACATGAACTGGCACCCACATGGGATCCCAGCACTTGCAAAGGGAGGATTAGCCAATTGATGCATTGTGCTGAGCCCTGAACTGGTCTTCTACAGCAGTATTTATACTAAAAAAATTTAGCAAGCACATACTGTTCTTTCAAATGGTTTTTAAACGACAGCATGTTTGCTTCAGTCAGGTGTTTTGGAAGTCTCCCTCCTAGTATTATTACTCCATAATAATTTTTTTGAAAATTGGCAAAATGTTGTTTTATCCCACCAGTACAAGAATTTGTATCATCCAGAGGTAAAAGCTAAGGATCAAGCAGGCAATATAGTTACATCAAGACTCACCATCCATAATGATCAAAAACTCTGGGCTCCACATAGAAGATGGATTTTAATTAGTATTTTTATATTATGGAAGCACTCACAGTTCAGTCAACATCCAATGTTGACTCTAGATGTCTAAAATACATTGTTCTCACCCAGAAAAAAAGTCACCTACTTCAATGAAGTGAAAGGAAAGCTGAACACATTCCACAGATCATGAGTCCATCTAAGTACATTAAGGAAACAATCTCTATCTCTCCCCATTCCTCCCAGGAAACTGGCAATATGCCAACACACCAAAGGCTCTGAGAAATCTAGTTGATATGAAATCTACTAACTCTCCATAACCAAGTATTTTTCAAATCTACTTGTCCCTGAAATTATGTTTGCTTTTCCCTGTTAACACCCACTGATGTATTCAGGAATTCACATTTGTCAAAATACACCTAAAGGCGATACCTTCAGAGAGCAACAAGACCCATTCTAAGGCGACACTTTTATCGTCACTAATGCCCACCATGGGACAGCCTTGCCATACTGAAGCACTGATAGGGCAGCAATGGTACCTTTGTGTGGAGAGCAAAACATCTCATGACACCGCACAGCAGCTTGTGAAGGCCTTTTACATGTGTGATCTCAGTTCCTTGTGCAGGAATAGCATGAATTCACATTTCCTCAGTTGGGATTCTTTGTAACAACACGTTTTTTTCTGGGCCCACTAACCAAGCTGCAGTCTGTGTTGGTGGGGCTAACTAACCCAGGTGGCTACTGGGCGGAGGAGATTCCAGCTACAGCTGTATTAGGCAGAGATAACAAATGGAAGTTGTGTAAAAAAAAAAAAAAAAAAATGATGCTTAGACTCTACTCTGTTAGCAGTAACTGGTGGCTTGGACCACGTTGAAAGCATCTAAATAATTCTGGGGGAAAAAAAAAACACCAATATGATAAGTCCAAGAGCAACGTATAACTATATGCCACCATTTTTAAGAATGATCATGCTAGCATTGTTACTGTCGTTATTATATATTATCTCAGAGATACAATGTTTGGCAGTAAAAGACAGCAATTGGAAGATAGGGGGAAAATGAGTACACATGGCAGAAGAGAAGCTGGGAAGCTGAGCACCCTCTAAACAACATGAACCCGCACTGTCATCCTGGAGTGAAGGATGAAGACCAGCACTGGCAAGCGAGAGCAAGTCTCCTGTTTGCTGCTGGAGTCACAAGGGAAAGCCCATTCTCCCTGATGGATCCCACAGAAAAGCTGTGGTTCTTCTGTTTGTACTAGGATGGCCGTGACCCAAAGTCAGCCATGTTTATACAGAGCACAAACCAACTACGATAAAGACTGGTCTGCACTTGCACCAATACAGATGTTTCCCATCTCAAATCACATCACTCCCCAAATGGCAAGCACAGAGGAAAGAAGTCGAAGAAACCACAACTCTATTTGCCAAAGTAGGCATAACAGGAAGCTTTTGGGCCAATAAAATTAGTTTGTGTTTCTCAAAATTTGGCCTGTGGACCCATTTTCGAGAATCCCTAGGAATTTATTCCAGTCCAAAGGACTACACTCTGCCACGTGCCCTCTCCGAAGCAGGACAACGTACTCTCCATCTAGCTCCTCCGTGATTCTGAGACCCAAAAGAGAGCTAGCAGAATACTGCCCTGAATCTTAGCATAAAATGTCAAAGGAAAGTATCACAATAAAGAGAAACTTCTTAAGCTAAAACCTATAAAAATATTTTCTGGAAAAAAAAAGTAAAAAGATAAAACTGGTGACAATGACTATTTAAAACAAACCATTACATAAAAACAGTACATACATAAAATTTGATGTTCTAGATTCCAGGAAAGATGAATTTATTCCTCAATATCCCTGGCTTTGACAATTCCCGAGCTTAGGAGAAGCTCCCTGGGGATAGTCACAGTGGGTTGTCCACAGTCATTTGCCTCCCCCTCCGTCCTGGATGGCCAAGCTCCCCAGCTCACCCACTGCTGCACTCGGGCAGTCTTCTCAAGCTTGTTGCCCTTGATCAGCATGTACATGGCCGTGATGACAGCATGGTCTCCGGCCCCAGAAAACATCACCACTGAGCAGTGGTATATCATTTTCCCTTGAGGTGTTTAGGACCCAAAAACCCTGTGATTACTCAAAACCGATGTAAGTACCAGCCTGCCTAGCAACAGAAGCTCAGTCTGGCTGGTTCCTAAATTTCCCTCCTGGCCTAATTATTGTGCTTTTCTAAGATCTACATGGTGGGAACAGGGTTGGCCAAGGCCTGTCAGGGCCCATCTCTGTGACCCGTAATGCAGTCTTTGGATCCTTCAGTTAGCCATTCCTTATTGAAAATTTGCTGCATGCAGACTGCAGAGGATGTGGCAAGCCTCACTTTGAGTTCTCCAGTTGTAAAATCTGCTATCCGGCTAAATGGGAATGCTAAGTGGTTAAAGGAATACAACATATGTTTTATAATACATATAGGATATATATAGAATCTTCCTGAAACACAACTTTCTGCAACAAGAACAAGGAGGAATGGAATAGAAATGTGCTCTCAAATAACACGAGATGTATCAGATGATGACACATCTCAACAATAAATTCTCAAAGTAAACCAACTACTTGAAAGAAGTTCTCTTAATTATGAAGAAATTAATATAGAACAGGGCTATCGAAGTGTGGCCTCAAACTAGCAAGCATCAGCATCACCCGGAAACCTCCTAGAAATGCAGGTTACAGTTACCCCATCAAACCCCACTGACTCACAAGTTCTTGGGTAGGCCCAGCAACCAGTGTTATACAAAGTCTTGCAGATAATTCTGATGTACACTGAAGTTTGAAAAACTTGGACACAGAATGTCTCTCCTGTACATTATAGGTTAGAGCAAGCTGTTTGAAACAAGAAAAATGGGCCCCAGTACAGTAGCCTTACAGCTAAAGTCCTTGCATGCCCGGGATCCCATATGGTCGTCAGTTCTAATCCTGGCAGCCCTGCTTCCCATCCAGCTCCCTGCTTGTGGCCTGGGACAGCAGTTGAGAATGGCCCAAAGCCTTGGGACCCAGAAGAGCTCCTGGCTCCTGGCTTCGGAATGACGCAGCTCCAGCCATTGCAGTCACTTGGGGAGTGAACCAGCAGATGGAAGATCTTCCTTTCTGTCTCTCCTCTTCTCTGTATATCTGCCTTTCCAATAAAAATAAATAAAACTTAAAAAAAAAAGAGAGGAAACAAGAAAAATTAGTGACCTATAAGGTATAATATAAAACAGCAAAAACAGCCTGGCCTGCTCCTCTTATCTGGTCTATGAATCTTTTGGGATTTCTAAAAATTAGAGCAACTGCTTTCAGTAAAGATACTGTCACTAAAAAGTCACTCTACCATGAATACAGAAACACATCGATCTCGTTACTCAACTATCACCTGGCAAAAAGTCTAGGTATCAAGAAAGGTGTAAGGTGGCCTATCAGGTGAAATGTTGGGCTTAAGATAGAGCCAAGTGGGGAGAGTGGCCAGCAGTCATCCACCAGGCCCACAGATGGGAAATCCAAAGACGAACTGACTCCTTTGGTGTGACACACAAACACACACACAGGGGTTGATCAAAGAAGCAGCGTATCACCACCACCCTCTCCAGCAGCACTTAACTATCTATTCATTGCAGACACAATCTCGCCCAGCCTCAGCACACAGCAGCAACTAAACTGGAAAGGTAGAAGAAGTTTGTGGATGGTTAGCATTCCACACGCATTTTGCACATCCATGTGACTCACACTCAAACTGAATGAAAACTCAGGTAAGTTCAGGACAGTCAGGCCCAGTGGGGGTGGGTGAGTGAGGGATGGCCTGGGGGAGGGCTGGGCAGGGTGGCTGATAAGGCCACACCAGCACACAGCAGCCTCCTCCCCAGCCAGCAGTCCAGCATGGACACAGGGATCCACCAAGGTTGAAGGGAGCCTGTGGCACTCTAGCAGGCACATTCCTTTGTCTCCCAAACCCCATCTCCACAGCCCCCTAATGAAAACAACCTCTCAGGTCCCCTGGACGCAACTTCCCTGGCCTGCTGCCTGTACCGGACCAGTGAAGCTTGCCTGGGAGCGCTCCAACTACAGCTTGTTTGAAGCTGAACTGTTTTCTGTGTGGATTTCCGGTTCTGAACACGACCTCCACCCTTACAGGGACCCTCTGCGGAACTGCCCCGGGTCAGCATCAGCAGTTTCTTAACATGAAGTCTGCAAAACCAGATCCTGACGTTGGCAAGCCGCAGTTGACAGGCCTTGGACTTGGTAACCTTCACAGTGTTCCTACATGTGTCATACAGAGACCACACATGCAACATTTTCCTGCTAATACCTGCAAACAAAGGTCTGACACCAGTTCTCAGAAGTTCCTTTACAGTCCTTAGCGGTCACAACAGAGGCTGAAAGCACACAACATTATACTCAGCACACGTGACCAACATCCAAACCTCTATTTTCTGAGCTTCCTTCACATATTTCACAGTGTTAACATTCTCATTATACATTCTGTTTTCCAATGACTTCCTGCATGCTCTTTAACAAATCAATGGAAGACGAAACTCAATCAACACCATTTTCTTTTTATTTTAAGCCCACTTTAAAACATGAAATAGAGATGGAAGCAATTAAAAGTTCACAGACAAGTGCCTGGAGCAGTAGCCTAGCGGCTAAAGTCCTCACCTGGAAAGTGCCAGGATCCCATATGGGCGCCGGTTCTAATCCTGGCAGCTCCACTTCCCATCCAGCTCCCTGCTTGTGGCCTGGGAAAGCAGTTCAGATCAGCCCAAAGCCTTGGGAACCTGCACCCACGTGGGAGCCCTGAAGGAGGCTCCTGGCTCTGGAACAACTCAGCTCCAGCCACTGTGGTCACTTGGGGAGTGAATCATCGGACAGAAGATCTTCCTCTTTGTCTCTCCTCCTCTTTGTATATTTGACTTTGCAATAAAAATAAAATAGAACTTAAAAAAAAAGTTTACAATTTTCCACAGGAAAACAAGCTGTTCCTCCAAGGGGCAGCAAGCGTCCACGCACAACGTCCACCTAGTGTTGTTCTATCAGCTTCCAGGTGACACCGTGACCTCGAACTAACCAGAGCCAAGAAGATTCAAAATGAAGGCTGACATTTTGTCCTTTAATTTGTTCCAAAGTACTGCAGGGGCTTTGCTGCCTGATGTGACACCATATGTGCAAACTCGAGGCACAGCAGGCGGGGTGAAGCAGGAGGCCTCTGTCCTCTGCCACGCTCCTGCATCCTGTTGTTTTTGGAGCAACTCTAACTTTAGCTAAACAGAACCCTCTGGGCAAATCATTTTTAGTAAGAGAATCTGCCTCGCAGCACAGCATGTTGTGTGTTGATTACATTTCCAACGCACCACAGTCTCTACGGGTCACAGAACTCACTGGCGGGACATTTTTACAGCATCTTTATGAAACCCATCCGTTCTATGAATTTAATACAATAAAATGACCTATAAAGTATGTTTTTTTTTAATTTTTACAGATAAAACCCCAAACAATCCTCAAGTGAACCAAAGGAATTTTTCTTAAAGCATATTTTGTTCTTATCTTTCACTGAATGAGTGACTCCCAGCAAATTATCAAAACCTTTTCCATATTTCAAGCTTTTTTTTTAAAATTCCAAATTTACTCTTAACTTTGGAGACAGGCATATGTAGTTAGTTGTGCCCTCAAGAAGTTAGAATTAGAAAAATCTCTCAGTTTTATTTTCAGAATTAGTTTTGCCAGATATGAAAAATACTTATGAGGACTAAGAGAAAAGCAACTGCTAATGACAAATTATATCATTTACCTCATGTCAATAATTCTTCCCAAGCTGGAGTTCATGAAGAACATACATTTAAAAAAAAAAAAAGCAGCTCTTTTAAAGCTATATATAACTTCCCCCAATTTGTTTGTCCCCTTGGGTATTCTGTAAAGTAGAGCATTTAGCTCTATGCAATTCAAAAAAATCTATACATAGCTTAGAGAGGTGAGCATAACTCTCTTGGGCCTCACATTCACTTCCTGTTCCCTTCCTTCACTACACATTTAGAGATAATCAATAAAAGCTGATTTCTCTTTGTAAGCATTTTCCCATTCTGCCAGAAATAACAGCAGCCTCTGCCCTAAAATGAAGAAAAACTGGTAAGTAGTGTTTACCATAAGAGGAGAAAATAAAACTGCCTAAGCATTTTTCCCAAGCCAAGTGAAACAAACAGTGAACCAAAGTTTATTCTTAAAGGAAAAAAAAAAAAACAAACAAACAGGCAGATGCTCCTGCTTTAGTGCTGCGCTCCAAGGCTGTGATGGCAACAAGTTTCCAAGCTCTGGATTTCTGTTTCTACTTTCCGAAACAACCTTCTGTTTCCTAACACAATCTCCATGCTTGAATGGTGTCAGGGTTGTACACTGACAAAGTGAAGTGGGGAAGGGCTGTCCCCCAAACTGCTTCCCAGGACAGAATGAGATGCCAAAACTCACAGGGGCCAACACAGAGGAAGAAAAGGTGATACTGGCTCAAGAGATCAAGAACTGCAATGAAGTCGATCTCATGTTTTGAAACACAAAACTTTCTGCCACTCTCATTTTCAGCAGACGAGCACAAGACTTCAGCCATTACTGGGAAGTTGAACTCTCAACAAGCGGAAACGATCCATCGGATTGTCTAACAAGCAGAAGCTAGCTCACAACTCTCCTTTTTTAATGTCGTCGTCTTTTTCTGAGACATCGCAAAAGGCTGAGAGACAACACTAAGGAAGAGCAGTAGACTTTTACTTTGCAAAGAAGTTACAAATCCATTTTCTAAGTGTTCCAGGTTTCCTATTTCCTTCCACCCTGCGCTATCTACAGACACCAGGGCAGATTGTAAATCAGACAAGTCTAGCCAGTCAGATTGAAGAATGGAGGTGAAAAGCACAGTGGAAAATATAGAAAGTACAATTAAAGCCATATGACCTGAGATATGGAAGCAATATATGCTGGAACAAATCCAAGCCAAAAAAAAAAAAATCAGACTATCTTTGGTGTTAGTGAAACTCTGCAGAACCTGTGGCACAGTCACAATCTCCACTGAATACTATACTGTCCCCTGCCTCGTGCACAGCGCAGCCAGAGACGTCCTTACATGGTGCTCCGTCCCCAGTTATCTCAGCAGCACAGCTCATCTGGCCTTGCTACTACAAAGCTCAACCCTCATTTAAAACAGCAATACTTACTACAAAATGTTTAAGATTGGCCACATCCACCAAAGAGCAACACAGACTTAGGACAATAATGTTAAATCGAAATCCTTTTGTAGTTTTCTATGAAATCTTTTGGCTCTGAACACCTGAGTCTTCCAGAAAGACAAAGATAATCTAATCGCCTATGGTTGAACACAAAGAAGAAGCCTCAACATCCAAACTGTCTTCGTTCTTACAGAGTGAACAATCAAAATGCCACTGTCTCAGTGGTACTTAGTAGGCCAACAACAATACATTTATATGGATGTGAAAAAACTAAGACCTCCTGAAACTATAAAGTAATTATGACCAAAAAAAAAAAACTTCGATTTTGGCAGTTAATCGCATCCCAAGTGTCCATCACAGTAACCTTTGCAGACAGCTGAAACAACCTTTTCACAGTGCACTGAGATGCTCGCAAACAATTCCAAGTTTAGCAAGTCACTTACCTCCCAGGAACTGAATTCCTCCAGCCACTCTTCCCACTGTCCTGGAGATGAGCTCGGACACACAGCAACCCATGAGGGCAGTGAGCGCCACCAGAAGGAGCAGGCCACAGCCCAGGCCGGTCACCACGGTACAGATCCTCCACTCCGCACTGGGGATGCCCTGGAAGGAGGCATAGCGCCCACACTCCTCCACCATCACCATCATCTGCCGACTCTCATCATGCACAGGATATGAGCACCTCCGGAAAGTACCGAAAGAAACAGGCTTGCCCAGCTGGGATCCCCAGAGCCAGTAAGGCATGAAGAACCCCACGCAAGAGGTGGCGGCACAAAGAAAAGACAGCAAAGCCCAGATCACCCCGGTACAAGTCAAACTGGATGCCATCTTTCACCAGATGGGGGCAACCAGGACGGGGGAGCCAATGTTAGGGACTGCCGCTGTGAGGGCAGGTGCAGGACCCCGGAAGCTTGCCCGTAATCCGCGGTCCTGGGAGGAAGCTGAGTCTAAGGAAAGAGCTGATCTTCAGTCTCACTGGGCATCAACTTCCCATCCTCTGCAGCAAGGAGGCTGATCCCTGGGAAAACAGCAACAGGAAACCCTAAAGTTAAACACTTGCCGGGATGTCACAACCTCAATCACGTTAGCCCACAGGTCCCATGAACAAGCATTGAGATGTGCCTCAACACTTCAAAACTGGGAAGAACTCGTTCTCTTGACCGGCTTTTCTGTATTTGAAGTTTGATCCAACTCATTCCAGGCTTTTCCCTGCCTTTATCGCCTGTAAATGATCCCAAATTAACTCTGACAGCTATTTACTTAAAGAAATGCATGACTTCTATTTGCCAAGCCAGTGGATTCATCTCCTACACTCACATTAGCAGTAATGTAGCAGCTGTACTGGCAGTAAACATGATTCAGGACATTAAAATAAAATGAAGCTCACCGCGGTTTGTTTATTTGGCTTCCAAGTTCATGCTAGCAGACTGTCACAACTCCTCCCCGTCTCTTCTTTTGGGGGTTGTGGAGAGGTCTTAACCCTCGGCATGAGCCCCAACAAAATAATCAGGAAAACCTTTCACCATGGCAGAATGCCATCAACTTAACCAACACTATGTATCGTGCGGTCACACAGACCAGACAGCACTACTGTGTCACAGCCCACTGGTGGTCCCGCGGGTGCAACACTTCCCTCCGTCTCAACTCCTGCTGGCAACACGAAGCCTGTGCGTGGCTCGCAGTCTTCTCTGCTACTTTGATTCATTGGCCCCAATCATTTTACACGAAGCATTCCTCCTCCCCATCATATGACTTTCTCACCAGAAGATAACTGGTAACTATCAAACCCCAGTCATTCAACTGGTTCCAGGCACACTGGCTTCCACCCGTGTACAGTGTCCACAAAGAAACACACAGGCCGGAACCCATGCACCCCAGAGAATCCAACGTTCAGTAACTACCGCCATCCCCCGCCCTGCCCTTACTCTGGTGCTCCAATTTACTTGGAACTCCAGCTACTTTATTCTTTCTGCTTCCCAATCTCCTCCCTTCCCTAACACAACCCCCCCCCCCCCGCCCAATCTTGCTCTGGACAGTTTAAGTTAGTCTATCCCCACCTGGAAGCTGGGGGAAGACCGCAGGGGTGGTATTGGCGGGCAAAGCCCCCCTCAGCTCCAGCCCAGGTGAGGCGCTGTGGACAAGGCACTTTCAGCCCCGCAGCTGCCTCTCTCACCCACCCGACCCTTGTGTAAACGTCCCGCAATTCCCCAAGCGGGGGACACAGAGCCATGCGTTTTCCAGCCGGCTCCTGACGGAGAGAGGAGGATGAGGGTGGTGAGGCGGCACCCCTCGCAGGCGGTGCGCACAGCCGGTGCGGCTGGCCAAGTCCGGCGCCGGGGAGCACCCTAGCTCCGGCGTGAGGGGCGCGGGCAGCCCCGCGGGTGGTGGCGGAGCTGCTGGGCGCTTCACTTACATAGCCGGCGGGGCGGCGGCCACCTTCTCTCTGCGTCCCGGGCGCGCACACAACTTGCGGGAACATCCACGGCGGAGAAGCCCGTGCTTCCCTCCCTAACAGCTCGCGGGGGGCCCTGTCCGAGGCTTGAGAGAGCGGCGGCCGGACCCGCGGGGACCCCAGGGCGGCGCGGCGGCGTGGCGCGGCTCGGCGGCGGCTCGGGCGGAGCGCTGTGGCCGCGCGCGGGGCGCCGGGGCTCGCACGCGCAGGAACCGCGTTCCCTTTGGCAGGCGAGGCACGCACCGCCTCCTCCCGGCGGCGGCCGGCCCTCCTCCTTCGCCTGTCCCCTCCCCTCGCGCCCCGCGGGGCCAGCGCACACCGACCGGAGGACTCGGCCGCCGCCCGGGACGCCCCCAGCGCGCGGGAGGGGCGCGGGCGCCGGGCCTCGGTGCGGACAGCCAGCGGCCCCCGGCTCGCCAGGCCGCCCGCGTCGCACTGCCTCCGCTTCCGGGGCTGAGGAAAGAAGTAGCGAAGAAAAGTTGGTTTGGGGAAGAGTCCACGCGCCCGAGGGCGCCGCGGAAGGCCGACACACCGTCCTCGCTCGCTTTTCCGGGCCAAGTGTGTGGTGCTGTAGGCTGATTTCCTTGCCGTGCTTGAGACGCGTGGGGCCCGGGGAGGGATGGGGCGGGGATGCAGGGTTCAGAGTAAAGAATGGGTAAAGGAACCTTTTAGCGCTTGGAGGACGTGGCCACTCCTTGTGGTCACTTAGCGGTCGGAACGTGGAAATGAGACCAGAATCAGAGGCCAAGGAATCTGTGGGGACAGCCGGCTTCCCAGACAAGGCGGGAGAAAGGCAGAGCAAGCCCTCCTTGGGCTTTCTCCCAAAAGCATTCTTTCTCTCTCTCTTTCTCTCTCTCCTCCCTCCCTGTATCTCCCCCTCCTTCCCTCCTCCCATCCTCTCTCCATTCTTC
Organism: Ochotona curzoniae; assembly: GCF_017591425.1. Lineage (NCBI taxonomy): Eukaryota > Metazoa > Chordata > Mammalia > Lagomorpha > Ochotonidae > Ochotona > Ochotona curzoniae. The sequence goes on along the minus strand of NW_024466502.1, from coordinate 48,974,614 downwards.
TTTCTAATAGACCTTGCAGTCCATATCACCACTGGATTTCTTTTCTGAGAAAAGAACTCTTTTGGAACTCCCCCCGCCCCTTGAGCTTGAAGCCCCTTTTTTCCTAGGCGAGAGCACTAGCCCCTTGGGAAAGCCAGATAGGGTAGATGAGTGTGGGAGTCTGCTGCGGATGTTTTAAGAAGCACACCATCTGGGAATAGCAGTTTTCAAAGTAGACACTGCCCCAGATTGTTTGTGATGTGCCTTTTCCAAATAGGTCTAAGTAATACATGGATAGATACATATTTCATAGCAAATGGTCAAACTGGGCCATTTTTATTAGCCATAATGTTGTGCAAGTCCCTCCCCCCCACACACACATTTACAGCTGAAAGTGTGTGTGTGTGTTTCAGTATTATCGTGAAAGGCTTTAAGTGAGACTTCAAGTCACTTTAAACCCAATTCTTTTGAGATCAAAGATCTTTTTAAGAGCATGATAAAATAAATAAATAAAAGCATGGTGACACTGATGCTCCTCCCCCAGGGGTGGGGAGATACAGAGATGTCTTCAAAGCAACAAGGAAAGAAGGAACACTGCCCACCAGAGACACAAGGTGAGGTCTGGAGATGTGTTTGGATAATGGCTGGGATCCTGCTATGTGTAACACACAGGACAGACCCTGGAATTATCCAACATCAATTGTAATGACCTTGCGAAACCTGTTTCAGTGAGGTGTCAGATGGTTCCCCATTCCCGGGTCACGCATGAATCCCAGCTTTAGATCCCTGGTTTCAGCATTTGGGACTTGATTTGTTTGTTTGTTTTCTTTAATTGGTTGTAATAGTTTGTGTACAGATCAGCAGTCACGGAATACAAGGAAGGCATACTCATGGTGGCTGTTAAATCCCCAGGCTGCCACACCCTTCGCCATTGCACAGAGGTTCACAGCTACCTCATGTGGAGGCAGGAGCCAAAATAATAACAGGGAGATTCAGACTCGCCCCCACACAACCTGCAGGGGAAACTAGTCCTGGACACTTTCTCGGGCTGGGAGCTCTGAGCACTTGAATGGTGATGGTGGTAACCACGGACAGACTGCTAGTCTTGTCAGCCGGTACTCTAAGATCTGTTAGTAGAATACTTCATATAGTCCTGAAGAAAGAAAAAAGGATGTAATGATGGAACCATTATTTTATGGAAAGATTAATTTGTTCAAAAACTTAACAGCTCAAATTGTGTTTCCTGCATTGTATTAGCGTAACTGCTGCCAGAGAGATTCTGCCCACAATGAAAAAGTAAGAGTCCAAATATTTAAAATTCTGTCAGGATGCAAAATTATTTGTAAAAGCAAAGTCTGATATACTGGGACTCACAATTCTCACTTAAATGATTTAGGCAAATGATCTATCTGAGCCTTCACTGTCCCGGTTGTGGCATGGTCTGGGCAAGATCTTTCCTGATAGTCTTTTAGCTCAAGGCTTCCACCAACAGGATTACGTAGGTACCCTGATATTTGAGGAGGAGGAGTTTAGGGAACATCTAATCCTTGTCAAAGGCATGACTTTACAGATGAGCAAACAGAAGTTTAGCATCTTCCAAGCGTCTTCTAGCTTAAGCTGACCCTGAAGTTAAATATTTTATTATTGATTCAAAGCCAAAAGCCAATTCAAAGCCAGATTTTACAATCTATGGATCTTGAATTCTTTTTCAGGGTTCCTGTAAGAAAATTTTATAAGCAGAATGCTTTATAAGATCTTTAAAACCCTTGCATTGAATTTGCTTCCTCAAAGGATCTTTAAGTTACTTCCCAACCTCAAGTTCCCACATAACTACTGCTTATATATTCCTTGCTGGGTTTGGCTTCGCAGTGTGTTTGCATAGCAGTCTCACTGAGTCATAACATGAGATCATGAATGTGAAAGCGTGTGGTAAACCATAAGGTGTTTGTGAAACCCTCTCGCTAGGCTACCCAATATTAATTCACAACCTTCTAACCCTAGCTCACCATACTTTAAGACTACTAGTGGCCACTTGACCTTATCGTAGCCACTGAGTCTGCAAAGCCTCAGGAGACAGCTATGTTCTCTGACAGAGGCACGGGAGAACAATGCCATCACTGTCCAGGCTGTCTTTGGATATGTTCTTAGACGATGAGATGTTTGGAATGGTGGGACAGCTTTGTAAGCATGACGGGAATCACAGGACCCTAATCCCACGACCCTAACATTCACCTGTTGTTCAAAATTTTAGAGTCTTAATATAGTTTACAGCACTGTGAATTGAATTTTCTTTTAGTAGCTGAAAACATTCCTAATTGTAACACAGTCTACGGATAAGATGTATACTCCATGACTATGACGACACACATGTACGTTAGCCTAATATCTCAGGGCTTGACAGGAAGGAGTAGATAATCAATAACTGAACATTACTTGGGCCATTTGATAAACAAATCAGTATCATTGTGGTGATTTTCCTTGTTCTGGTATACTTTATAGAGTGGATGCTTAATTTTTAAATAAATGGGATTGCTATGAGAAGTTAGGAAGGGAATATGACAGTGAAAAATAGGAAAGATCATAGAATCAATCACTTTCAGCCACTGGGAAGTTGGAAAGGGGCTTCTCCATCTTTGTGACAAACATGATAGTCTGGCTAGTATTATATATATATATATATATTTTTCTTTTATAGGAACAGTGAAAGCTAAAATCTCCATTTCTCAGTCCAGACCTTACCCAGGAAAGATCCCGACACCTTCACACATCCGTTATCTTCTGAGAATGCCTGTAAGAGGACTGTGACCAAGTATACAGCTCTCAACCACCTGTTGGCAGGCACGTGGGCAGAGGCCAACACACTAAGCACAATGGAGAAAAACAGTCAAAAGTCTAATTCCTCAACATCTCCATGAGGCTGGTCATAGGTGAGACACATAGTCCTTACCGTGGGGGTTGCTGTACTTACCTGCTGGACTGGGCACACTAGCTGCTGACAGTCAAGATCATGTCAAAATGGATCCATCACACGGCAGGGAGATGTTAGGGCCAATGAGGTAGATATGCCTGTGGCAGTATCATTCTTAAGTCAGTAGAGGCGGCAGCACCCTTCATCCGGGCATTATCGGCAGCAGGCTGTAGAGCGGAGACTCTCCCCTGAAAAATGGGACAACAGAAACAGCTGTGACAATCCTTGATGAAGTGCTTCTGCTTAAAACCTTGACGTTGAGCTATTCAGACACATACAACGGCCTTATTCATAAAAGATTCCTTAAAATGCACACCAGAAGGAAAGAGACGCATGAAAAGAACACAAGAGAGCCAGAGGCGTAACAGAAGACTCATTAGGGCCAACAAGAGTTCCTAGGCTGCTTCAAAGAGTTCATGGAAGATGCAATTAAAACATAAGTTACTTGGGTTGAGAAGAAAATGTGAAACCATGAGGCTGGCACTGTGGCATAGTGCGTTAAGCTGCTGCCTGTAATACAGGCATCCCATGTAGGCACCAGTTCCAAGTCCTGGATGCTCCACTTCTGCTCCAGCTCTCTGCTGATTCTGGGAAAGCAACAAAAGATGGCCCAAGTGTCTGGGCCCTGTGCCCACATGGCAGACCTGGAAGAAGGCCCTGGCTCCTGGCTTCAGCTTGGCTCTAACGCAGCCATTGCCATTTGAAGTGAATCTAAGATAGCTCTCACACCTACCTATACAAGTTTTTTTGGTCCACTTTTGTATGATTTCTAAGCATAGTGATTTATATATTCCCTACCAGCTCTCATGCAAAGAAGGTACTCTTTGACCTACTCCCAGGGGTGCTATCTACATTATTTATTTAAAGTTTGTGAATTACTTTGGAAATATAAAATGCCATATTGTTTCCACATATTATTCCTTTATAAATTAAAGTAGCATGCACATTTTAAATCAATAACTTATTCATAAGAAAAGAGTGTTAAACCACGTTGAACATAGCGAATACTGCATGCTAGACCATCAAAATGGAAAATGACCATCATATATCATTCTGATTTCTATATTTGCTACGTGACTCAATATACATTTAAAGGCAGTATGTAATTATATTTAATATTGAATCAATGTTATGCTTGTGCTACTTTTACATTATTTTTGTTCCAATGTCAATATTGTCTTGGGTTTTTTTTTAGCATTTTGACTCTTTTATTGTGTAATTCTGCACAGTGCATAGATGAGGGATGAGTATTTTGAGGAAAACAGAATTTTTTTTTTAGTGTAGATGATGATATTTGCCACCAACGGATCCTAGCTTATGGAAAAAATTCACTAAAATTTGTGTCAATGGATGTTAAAATCTTTTTTTTTAAGATTTATTTTATTTTTTATTAAAAAGTCAGATATACAGAGGAGAGACAGAGACGAAGATCCTCTGCTGATTCACTGCCCAAGTGACTGCAATAGCCGGAGCTGTGCCAATCCAAAGCCAGCAGTTAGGAACTTCTTCCAGGCGAGGACTTCAGCTGCTAAGCTTCCGCGATGGGCCCGGGTGTGAAAAATCTTAAATCTTCCCATCACCATAAGGATTGACTATTTCAATAAAAGAACAGAAGAAAGTCAGAAAAAGAAAATACTTAATTTGGCATTCTAATACTAAGTGGGGCTTTAACAAGCATTGTTTTTCCTGAACTAAACAGTCACACATTAAATGGCAGGGGAAACGGCTTCTTTCCTGTCTCTGTTCAGCGGGCCTCCTCACTCCCCCAGAGAGATGCGTGTTCGCTTCTCCCTGCTCTTCTCTCTGGGAGATTCCTGCAGTTCTGCCCCGCAGCGCTACCAGAGCGACACAGGTGGAAACATTTGCTCAGCTCTGGGGGCCAGTGTGCAGGCTGCTTGCCCCTCACTAAGCTGCATCCTTCTTCTCAGCTGTTCCCAGTGAGAAACATGATACTGTGGTCTCCACCTGTCCATGCCCCCTCCATTCATTCCTAAGGCAGACGGGGAGCAGAAGCACTCCGCGCCCCGCTCAGCAATCTCCCTGTGAAGCATGGCAAAGTGAATTAGTGTATTCACTCCAGTGTTAGTTAAATATCACTGTGCGTGACCAATGTGCTGGCAACATCAGGGCTGTGCCAGTGGGATCAGAGAGAAAAGAGAAACTAATTTTCAATTATTAGGCGTGAATTGAACTCCCAAAGAGTGTATCTTAATGTGTAAGGAGATGGATAGTACATATGTATGGAAAACCATATCCTATTCCATGAACGTGTACAATTATTATGTGTCAATCAGTAATAAGTACATGCCTTGTTTTTAAAAAAGGAATGCATTCTAAAGGGTATACTTGATTGACCTGCCATCTATGGTGAATAGGCAGATGGCAAGTGAGTGTATGTGGCTGGCTGTACTATTACAACAGCATCATCTCTGCACAATGAAAATTAAAGAACTTGGAGCAAGACAACAAGAGGAAGCAGATAACCTGAATGGAAACAGCATTGAGATGGTCCTGGCACAGTAGCCTAGCAGCTGAGGTTCTCATCTTGTACATGCTGGGATCCCATGTGCATGCTGGTTCTAATCCCAGCAGCCCCACTTCCCATCCAGCTCCCTGCTTGTGGCCTGGGAAAGCAGTCGAGGATGACCCTGAACCACCCTTGTGGGAAACCTAGAAGAAGCTCCAGGCTCCTGGCTTCGGATTGGCTCAGCTCCAGCTGGCCACTTGGAGAGTGAATCAGCAAATGGAAGATCGTCCTCTCTGTCTCTCCTCTTCTCTGTATATTTGCCTTTCCAATAAAAATAAATAAATCTTAAAAAAAAAAGAAAATAGCATTAAGAATAGTATGCAACATCAGCCATGTCAGCAGATAGACAGGTTGAAGGAAAGAGAAGGGGAAAGAGGGGGAGATACTGAAGGAGAGGAAGGAAGTTGGAGGGAGGAGGACAGAGGGAGGTCTGAAGCATCACATGGCAGCTTTAACTTCTTTGACCTTCTCGAGGGCCCCAAACCCAGTTTCGACAAGATTTTTTCTTGAACCTGTCTGCACTAGCTCAAACCTCAATGCACTGCGGCCCCTCCATTTCTGCATCTCCCTCAGAGTAACTGGGTTTCCTGAGCTGTGAGGCCCACATCTGTCTCATCCTTGCATTTCCATACCAAACCCAAGTGGTAAGAGACTTCTTTACTTCCCAAGCCGGAATACAGCAGGTGGCAATTTCCCAAATGGCAAGGGAGGAGTATGGCATGTTAGTACTTTCTAACAATCCACTCAAGTGCAGGCTCTTCTTCCTGGTCCTACCAGGGGGCAGTCTCACTTGGGGCAGCTCAGGTCTTAGGGATCCCTTCCTGTTGCTGTTTTTGCACAGCCAGGGAGCCCCTCTTCCTAGCTCCTCCCTCAACTGCCACTTCCTGGGCCACAAATTTCTGAGCCACTTTGCACCTTCCTCACCTTCTGTCTCTATTCTGTTCTGTTTGAGTTTTTCAGCGTTCACCTTTGTCTCACTCATCTTTTAGGGTGGCCTTGGTCAAAGGCACTTGTAAGTTTCCCCTGCACCTGCCCACCCTGACCCCATTAAAGAAAAAGTTCTCTTGCTAAGAGAATTTGGATGCGCGCCTTCCTCAAGCATTAACTATCTTAAACATCAGTCTTTTAATAAACATAGAATGAACTGGAACAGCAACTTTTTGTCTATTTAGTATGAATTCTGTATTGTCTCAGAAACCCCAAAACATTAAGAAAAAGCCCCCATAGTTATCTGTATTAACAAAAAAACAATGAAGTGCACCATCTCACTGTCTTCAGAGAGGTGTGTCTTTTCTTGAAGGTCATACTTGAAATGCAGTGTTTAGTGACTCGAATGTCCAAATTCAGAACAAATCCTCCATCTTGAACATACCACCAATGACCCAGATATCATTTTGTAACCAGAAAACACTGGGCGATGTCTTCACCTAATTAAATTATTTACCACATGTCTGACTGTTTGCCTGATTCCTTATTCATATCAGCAAGTGCTCGGGCTTGAGTTACTAATGATGCATACATTAGAATGTGATTTTCCCAAACCTTCATCATTTGTTTCATTGTATCAGAAGCCGCCTAGTGGTAGAAAAGCAATGAAAAGAAGATCCCGTCTCCAAGCATTCTTTTTCTAGGTGTTAGGATGCCTGTTAGATTCAGTTTGATTCTGACCCTTCCGTTAATAATTGGTTGGTATTCCAAATAGCTCTATTATTAGCATATTTTTACCTCTACATATAGCACAAGTTTAATTCAATATGGGCACCGGAGATGGCAGGGAGTCAAGGGAAGTCTATGTTTATTCCTTGTTATACATTCCTTGCTTTTTGGTTTATTCCTTGTTTTTGTTTGCTGGTGTGGCTTTCATTGCTTTTGTAGTCACAATGCTGATCATAAGAAACAGTGTACAATTTACTTACTAGTACATTTTTTAAAAGATTTATTTATTTTTATTACAAAGTCAGATATACAGAGAGGAGGAGAGAAAGAGAGAAAGATCTTCCGCCTGATGGTTCACTCCCAAAGTGAGCACAACGGCCGGTGCTGTGCCGATCTGGAGCCAGGAACCAGGAGCCAGGAAACTCCTCCAGGTCTCCCATGTGGGTGCAGGGTCCCAAGGCTTTGGGCCGTCCTCGACTGCTTTCCCAGGTCACAAGCAGGGAGCTGGATGGGAAGTGGAGCTGCCAGGATTAAAACCGGCGCCCATATGGGATCCTGGCGTGTTCAAGGCGAGGACTTTAGCTGCTAGCCCATGCCGCCGGGGCCTTACTAGTACATTTTAAATCTTTACTGATCACTTGCTCTGTTCCAAAAACATCACAGGCTTTATTCTATAAACCAGGATATAGCTCAGAAAACAAACAATCATGGTGTCGTGAAGAGAGGAAAAACTTGACTTCCTGATTCACAGACGACTATGAATCTGCTTAAACAGAGAAGATGAAGAGTAAACATCCGGGGTTTGACTGGTGACCCCAACTTGGATTTTTGCTGCAAAGAGGGAGGCACAAAAAAGAGCTCCTGTGTGAGATTCAAATGTGGGGGCGGAAGTCAGGAACACCCAGCTCTGGGCTTCCTTGTGCCGCTCAACTGCTTGCGCTTGGACAAGAACCCGTGTGGAATCATTGATCTGATCATCTTGTTTGCTTTTGCAAACAGAGCCTTGTGGTTGTCTTAACCCCTGTAGAGATGCTTAGAGATTTCCTAAAACAGGCCGCTTAGGAATGGCTGGCGTTTACTGCTCCAGTTCTAGAGGCTGGGGTACAAGGATCAAGGTGCTGGCATATTCAGTGTCTGATGCGGGCCAGCTTCCTGATTCAGAAACAGCTTCCTTCTCTTGCTGTAAGGGCCCGTGGTACAAGAGGGCTCCCGGGTCTCTCGCGTAAGGGCACTGGCCCCAGCCATGAAGACCGTCTCCCACGGGCCACACCTCCAAACACCATCACATCAGGCATAGGTTTCAACTGAGGAATCTTGTGGGAGCAGAAGGACCCGAGCTACAGAAATGACTTCCCTAAAGCGTATGTGACCAGATTGATGAATACGTTGGCTACCAAGGGTCACTCGGGCTTCCAGGGCAACCCTTGCTACAGGGATCCATTTCCTAACAGCTGAGTAAGCCGCGGCAGCTGCTGGTACAGGTGCAGAGACGCACCATCTTCTGAGCTGACATTTTCGACATAATCTTCTACCTGTACTACTTAGATAAAAAAAAAAAAGTCACACGCTTTTACAATCTTTACCGCCATCTTGATGTCTCCATTGCACTAATCAGTGTTGGGAAATGATAGCTCAAGCTGATGCCAAGCTTCCCAAGGTATTAGTCCAAACCAAAGCATACAGTTTTACTTCCCTACTTAGTTTCTACGAAAGTCTTCTTTTGCCATATTAGAACTCACTCAGCAAAAAGAAAAAAAATTGATTTATCAGGCACACACCAAGACCGAGACCCTGCACGGTGAACCTAAATCTAGGTGTTTTTGTTTGTTTTATTTTAAAAAGAAAAAAATTCTAAATACTTGTCCATAGTATGTTGGTACAAATGTTAGTGTACAACAAAAGTAGGGTTGTAGGAGACAGCAAGGACACTTGGTAGGACACGACCAAGATGGGTTTGTTCTGATTGACGTGATGACGTGGTAGTAGACACGCCTCCCATGAGAGGAGGGCCAGTTGTGGTTCAGAACAGAACAGTTCTGGGCATTGCTATTCACTGGTTATTTGGCCATAAGTAAGTTACTTTGTGTCTAAAACTCAATTTGTTCATCTCCAAAATAGAGATCATAATGTCCCCCCATAGTGTCATTATACAGCCTAAATGAGTGAATATATATAAAATACTTACAACAATGCCTGGCACACACTAATTGCAAGTTACATGGTAACTATTGCCATAGAGGCTCCCCCTCCCCTTACAGGATTTACCTATTTTTATTGGAAAGTCATATTTACACAGAGAAGGAGTGAGAAAGATCTTCTATCAGCTAATTCACTCCCCAAGTGGCTACAGTAGTCAGAGCTGAACTGATCTGAATCCAGGAGCCAAGAGCTTCTTCTGGGTCTCCCACACGGAAGCAGGGTTCCAAGGCCCTAGGCCGTCCTCAACTGCTTTCCCAGGCCACAAGCAGGGAGCTGGAAGAGAAATGGAGCAGCCAGGATATGAACCAGCGACCATATGGGATCCCAGCACATGCAAGGCAAGGACTTTAAGCCACTAGGCTATTGCACCAGGCCCAACTACATCCATAATTTTAAGACTTCTTTCCTTCTATCTTGGAATTATTTAGTAACAAATAATTCAACATACTCAAGCATATAATGAAAGTCTGATCTGTTATTCACTGAATTGCTACATACAAATAAAATGAATTTTATGTTTTCAAAAGTCACTATTCGGTGTTAGGAATTGACACCTCGAAGTGGTGTGTCTGGATTCGCTTTCTAGTCCCACTTCTCGTTTCAGCTTTCTGCTGAGGTGCAGCCTGGGAAGCCACAGGTGGTGGCTTCAGTACTTGGAGCCCTGCCACCCACATGAACCACCCAGCTTAAATTCCAAGCTCCTGCTCGGCCCCCACTGCTTGGAATATCTGGGTCCTGAACTAGCAAATGAGAACTCCTTCTGCTTTTCAAAGATCTTAAACCCAAACGTCGCTATTTAGCTTGCAATCTAGGATGGTTCCCACAGTTCCACTTGACAGAGAACAAGTTCTGAGCAAATTTATCATGATGAAAGCATTGGAAAGTATCCTGATTTGGGCGTGCTATTCAGTTTGCAATTTTAAGCAAAATGGTGGCCAATAAAAATTCCTCAATGAAAATGAACATTGATACTTAGTACATTTTAATTAGGACTTAATGTAAGAGGAAGTGATAGAAGTGTGTTTATTCAGAGCTCAAGCAATGTGAGAATAAGATCCCTAAAAGCGAGTTTTCTTCCCTGCCTCTGCACCTTGCTCCCCTTTCTCTTCCTTTCTCCGTATGCCTGAAGCTGCCTTGCCCACACAGTCAGCAGCCGCCGCAGCAGAAGCAAAGTAGCTCCTGGACTCTGATCCTAGGTCAGGTTCAGTATCTTAAGATATGAAAGAACACCTGTGCAAAAGACACACGGGTCCAATCTCACACGTCCTTCATAAATAATGAGTTCATGAAGTTCAACAGCCCTCACTGAATTCTAGAAATCCTAACTAACGAATATTCTTGCAAATGACTTATGTGCTAACGTGTCTGGGAACGCGGCGAAGCCAGGCCAAGCCCTCAGGTGCCCACTGTTTGCTGGGGAAGTTGGGATGGAGTGCCCGTGTCCTGGCTGGGGCTTGGTCCAGCCCTGGCTGTCAGGGCTGTCTCCGAGGAGAACCAGCAACATCAGGTATCTCTCTGCCTTTCCCTTTTCCCTGTAACTCTACCGCTCCAAGAGATACTCTTCAAGCAAAACCAAAATAAAACATACATTTCTGCAAAAGTATGAGTAATTTTTTAATTCAATTATTGTCTATATTTCACTTGTAAAAATATAGAAGTGAACTTTAGAGAGTTTTGGGGAAATGGAATTAAAAAAATAACACTTTATGTAAACAAATGTTGAAGATTTCAATGCATAGATTTTACAGAATATGAATTTTCCATGAATTTTAAAAGAGCCCTAGTATACATAGATTTTGAAAGTATTTGCACAAGGGCCTGGTATGGTAGCCTGGTGGCAAAACTTGTCACCTTACCCGTGCCAGGATCCCATATGAGTCTAGTTCTAATCTCGGCAGCCCTGTTTCCCATCCAGCTCCCTTGCTTGTGGCCTGGAAAAGCAGTCAAGAATGGCCCAAAGTCTTGGAACCCTGCACCCACGTGGGAGACTTGGAAGAGGATCTGGGTTCCTGGCTTCAGATCAACTCAGCTCTGGCTGTTGTGGACACTTGGGAAATGAGTTATCGGACAGAAGATTTTTCTGTCTCTCCTCCTTTCTGTATATCTGGCTTTACAAGAAAAATTAGTAAATTTTTTTTTTTAAATCTGCACAAAAATAAATGTGCCTTGGGCCCGGCGCGGTGGCGCAAGTGGTTAAGATCCTCGCCTTGCACGCCCGGGATCCCATATGGGCGCCGGTTCTAATCCCGGCAGCCCCGCTTCCCTTCCAGCTCCCTGCCTGTGGCCTGGGAAAGCAGTAGAGGACGGCCCAAAGCTTTGGGACCCTGCACCTGCGAGGGAGACCCGGAAGAGGCTCCTGGCTTCGGATCGGCATAGTATCGGCCGTTGTGCTCACTTGGGGAGTGAATCATCGGACGGAAGATCTTCCTCTCTGTATATCCGCCTTTCCAATAAAAATAAAATAAATCTTTACAAAAAATAAAAAATAAATGTTCCTTTTAATTCCATTTTCCACGCACTCTTATGGCCGCCTTTGCACGGCTGTGCATCAAGCGCCCAGGAAGCTTGATGTGAGGGTAAACCACAGGGAGCAATAACTATGTCCTGCTGCAGTAGCTTTCAGAATTTAGAATCGAAGAGAAATTTGTACACATTATTTTCCCCCAGAACCTTTTGAAAGGTGTATTTTGCTTTTTCTTGATTAACTTAAAATCCATCTTGAAAGACAGATTTGAAATGATGGGTACCACACATTGTTTCTTCAGTGTACAGCGAGAATTCTGCATCCCTGCAAAGACCAGCGGGAAGCTACAGGGCTGTTACTCAACAGCGCCATCTGCCGCGCTCTCAGCAGTAAAGTTTGCATTTTAGAAAGTGTCACTGTGGAGCACCCAGATATCTGGAAACAGATTCACCTCCGAGACATGAAGAGGTTTATTTTCTAGATATTTAGGTGTGTGTGTGTGTGTGTGTGTGTGTGTGTGTGTGTGTGTGTGTGTGTGTGTGTGTGTGTGTGTGTGTGTGTGTGTCTGTCTGTCTGTCTGTCTGTCTGTCTGTCTGTCTGTCTGTCCTGGGAAAGCAGTGGAAGATGGCTCAGGGTCTTGGGACCATGCACCCATGTGGGACTGATTGGTTCAGCTCTGGCCTTGCATCCACTGGGAGCGAACCAAAAGACTGAAGATCTGTCACTCCTTCTCTCTGTAAAGCTACCTTTCCAATAAAAATAAATAAATATTTTTTTAAAAAGAAAAATGAAAGAGAGAGAGAGAGAGGAGGGAGATCTTATATCTGCTGGTTCATTCTTCAAACCTCCACAATGGTTAGAACTGGATCAGGACCCTTGAATTTCATCTTAGGTCTCCCATGTGAACGTTAGGGGCCCAAACACTGATGCCAAATCCATTAGGAGAGAGCTGGATCAGAAGCCGGGTAGCCAGGACTCTAATTACTTACCACTCATAAAGCAGGTGGGAGCCAGTCAGTGGCCTAACCTGTTTTTGCCACAAAGCCAGCCTTAATTCTAGGTTTTCTAGGTCTTTAATGACACATTCTTTCAGCTGTTATTTTTTAGTTGGCTAAAAGGCTAATCTTAGGATTCTAATTTATGGGTCTGGCACGGTAGTCCAGCAAGCTAATCCTCCTCCACCTGCGATGCCAGTATCCCATATGGGCACTAGTTTAAGTCCCAGCTGCTCCACTTCTGATCCAGCTTCCCGCTTATGGCCTGAGCAAGCAGCAGAGGACGGCTTAAGACCTTGGGCCTCTGCATTCATGTGGTGCTTGATTCCTGGCTTCCGATGGATTCTTAAAAAATACTATTTCCTTCCAGAAGAATTCTAAATCTGATAGATAAATATTCTCCCTTCCAGGCAGGAGATGGGGTATAGCCGCTTTAGCCTTGTAGGCAGGCTACACCGAGTGACTGATGCTCCAGGACTGAAAGCCAAGAGAGAATGCCTTGACGGTGGAGAAGGCTGGCAGATATTATTTTACCCAGGTGACCAAAGCGAATAACACCATCGATGCCATGTGGGCACCTGGTACCCCTAATACAGTGTGTCCATAGAACATTTCACTTCTCTGATATTTTTTTCTAGAAGCCCATAACCCTAGTCACCACAACAGGTCAACCCAGATTGATGATCACTCTAAGATACTTGAGTAGAATCGAACTGCCAAAGCCATGGGGAGAGAGAGAGAGAGAGAGAGAGAGAGAGAGAGAGAGAGAGAGAGAGAGAGAGAGAGAGAGAGAGAGAGACTGTCCCAGAGAAGTGGACCCTAAGGAGGCAGAAGGACTAAATACAACATGGCATGCTGCATGGGAAGCCAGTTTGCTGAAAGTCCGGGTTTTAGTTTACGGTAGTATAGCACATAGTTTTTTTAGATTGAACAAATTCCAAATTCCCCCACCATCTAGGGGGATATTGAAGGAACCTAAAACTGAATGAGGCATGTCATAGAAACTGCCTGCAAATTTATAAAGTATTCCAAATTACAGACTTATCTAAAGATTTGTTTAGTGCTTGTTCTGCATCCATCTCTGAGCTCCACATTCGTTAGCACCTCTCATTTGAAGAACATGCCAGAGATTCAAAAGTGTTTTTGGACAACACACATTGTTTCCATTTATGGTGAGAAATTTTGTCCTGTTCTAAGTCACACAAAGACTAAGAAGACCAGGCAAGATCCAGCCACAAAACACATGGCCACATCACCACAAAACTGGTTATGCCCACAGCAAGTGTGTCACCTGCCCATTCCCACAGATTCTACTAGGAATGACTGGCACCAAAGCAGTGTGTTGTGGCATTAACGTATCCAGTGTACCTTGGCCTGTTTGTAGAAGAGATTTCTGTGCTGCAAAGAGTAATGAATCCTATAAGAAAAAAAAATTTGAAATGAGAAATAATCTGTCACAGTTTCAATATTTACCCAAAGATTTCATCATGAAGCAATAATATTCTCTCTGCCAAAGAAAATCCCTTTCATCCTTTAAGGCTGGCTCAGGATTGCTTTGGGAGTCTTGCCGCCCTGGCTGCTGTCTGCATGCTGGAGTGCACCATTCCAACCTCAGTACTTTGTAGCACTCTTCACTGCTTTTTGTTTTGTTTCCTGTTTTGAGATAGAAATCACGTGAGTATTAGAAATATATATTCATATTTTTACTACATATAAAATGACTCTCCATATCTTTTTCCATATAGCTTTTTTCCCTCTATTTAAATGTCACCTTCTAGCATACTGAAAATGACTATTGAAATGACTCAGTGTGTTCGGGCATGTTAAATCATTTAAAAGTCCCACAATGAAGTCACTACAGAGACTAGATAAAGAGTCCAAATGGATAAGGTAAGCTCAAGTGCAAGAAAAATCAAAAGTGCCTCTCTCTCTCTCTCTCTCTCTCTCTCTCTCTCTCTCTCTCTGTCTTCCTGTTTTGGAAGTAGTTATATTAGATGATATTTTTGTTCTACAAGAAAAATGTGCCTGATGATGACTGGAAGCTGGTGTTGACCTCAGTCTTGGTGGATGAATAACAGAGAATGAACTAGTTTGTGATAAATTGGGAAACACAGGATCTGTTTAAAGGGCAGGTGTGAGATGCACCTGCGATATCTCATTATGACAGAAAGCAAGCACGCATTCCGATAAGGGCTCGGATGTATCAAAGGAACACAGAAGCCAGTTTGGGCAGCTTTTCCCAGGCCAAATCTGTTAAAATATGAGCATTAGAAGAAAAACAATGGCAATGGAGTGTGATTCATTGAATAAAATGAGAGACCGTAATGGGCCTGAGACAGACAGGCTTAAAGTTTGGTGAGGAATTGGATGTTGTGTAATTTTAAATTTTTCTTTCTATAGGAAATATATTAAATAGAAATGATTTCACAATGAAGACTCCCAGCAGACACTACCTTAATTAAATTAGCAGCATGAATGTCATCATTAGCTGGATAAGCAAACTGTGTACCACTTGATAAGCTGCAATAACACAACCTCTTGTTAAGGAACAATGAACCTAATTATGAGGAAGTCATAACCTGTCTTCACCATCTATCTCCAGGCCATTTTACTTATTGTAAAGCAGAACTCTATGTCCATTAAATAATAATTTCCTGCTTTGCAAATGCACTCCCACACCACCAGCTGCTTGCATCCATCATCATACTTTCTAGCTCTGTGAATTTCCCTGTGTTGAGATTTCATGTAAGTGAATGGCACCGTATTTGTCCTTTGTGACTAGTTTATTTCTCTTAGCATGCTATCTTCCAAAGTTCATGTGTGGTGTGGCATGTGTCAGAATTGCCTTCCATTTCTTGACACTGAATAATATTCCTTTATGTATAGGCATATGAAATGCATCCACATGTTTTGCCTATTCATTCACCTATAGATAGGCTATTGGATTGCTCCCATGTTGCAGCTATTGCTAATAATGATGTTATGAACAAGAGTATGCCAATAACCCTTGAGACCTTGTTTTCAACACTTGCAGTAGCAGGAAGTCCACAAAGGGGCAGGTGTTGTGGTGTTCAGAATAAGAACTTGCAGTATTGTCATACCACACTGAAGTGTCACCTCAAGTCCCAGCAGTTCTGTTGCTGAACCAGTTTCCTGCTAATGCTCCTGGGAAAGCAATGGAAAATGTCCCAACTGCTTGAGTTTCTGGTATCCACAGAAGAGGTTAGAATGTAGTTTCTTATTCCTGGCTGTGATCCCAGGGTGATTTTGATTTGAATTTTCTTAATGGTTAATGATTCATGATGCTAAGTATCTTGATAGTGCTTTTGGGTCATTCATAATATTTGACAACTATCAAGTCCTGTGACAATTTTTTGAATAGGGAAATTTATTTTGTTGTTGAGTTTTAGAAGTGTTATATATATTCTGAGTATGTTAATCCTATGAAAAATGTAGTCATGCCTCATAATTGATATTTTAGTCAATGATGGACTATGGGTAAAGGTGATCCCATAAGATTACAAGGAAGCTGAGAAATTTCAAATGCTTTTGATGTTGGATGCATTGTGATTACTTGTGCTTGTTGTCTTGCTTGTGTAAAAAAATCCTGCTTCTTAAAAGTCATATGGAAGCACAGTGCATAGGATTTGTGTAGTATATAATACTTGATACATATAACAAGTGTTACAATATTATGCATTTACTATACTACATTTTATTCTTATTTCAGAATGTACTCCTGCATATAAAAAAGTTAAGGTAAAAGAGTTTGCTGTTCTGGTCCTGGGACATCATAAAGGTTGGTGGTGATGGTAGAGGTGGGAAAGTTGTCTTCGTTGCTTTTTCCCAGGTGCTTGATTTTTACCTCTGCTCATCTTCTCTCTGGCACAAAGCAGCAGCTGCCTTTGGTAGCTCTGCTCTTTAGCCTTATGATTGAATTACTTGTTCAGAATGAATCACTCCATCTCTGACACCAGGCAGCTTTCAACAGACTGCCCCGAAACAGCAAGCCAAATAACCCTGGGGGTCAGCTATTCATTATCAGGGATGGCAGTCAGTCATAATCATCCACCAATTGCTGGCGAATGGTTGCAAATTGGCGACCCAGGCACTGCTGACAGCCTAGCTCTCAGAGTCTCGCTTGACTTGAGTATTACAGTATCTGTGCAGTTATTGCCTTAAGCTGACAAAAAATGGCATTGCATTACTATTTAAAATTAAAATCAACGATTAGTATAATGACAGAATGCTACTGTCAGATGCCATTGAATGTCTCATTAATATTAATTTGCAGTATATAGAGCAATGGTTTAACGACTCAGCTACACACATCTAATTCAAATATTGATTAACTGAGCCATAAATCTGTGCTTATGAAAGAAATTGCTTTTAACTTTTTATGTTTGACTTTATGGTCTTAGCATTTTCAAAATTCATCAAATTTCAATAATAACAAACTTTTTCTGGTAGTTCAGTTATAAGAAGATATTTGCTAATTTTCAGCTCAGCCTAAATTTTTCAGGTTGTCAGAAATGACTTAATACTTTTTAATGAGTTCTTTCCATAGTATTATACCTCTCATTTCAATATTAGCATCATCAACCATGTTTTGTGGAATATGTTTGAGGAACCAGTGGAAAATTTCTTCAGTAAAAGAGAAAGATGCTATGGATTTCAAATAACTAGAATACTTATTTTGGTTTTTTTCTTAATTGTGGCAATTAACTTCTTTAAGATACTTACACATATATCATGTTGGTAATACTAAATGAACTTGTAACACATAACATAACATATAAAGTTTCACCACTGATGCTTTTGCACACTCCATATTTGGAAGTTTGTTTTGGTAGAACAGATAACGTATTTAGTCACTAACAGGTATTTAAGGGTATAATATTTTGTTACTTGTTGCTTCAGGCATATAGATGGATAACAGGTGTCCTTAAGCCTCAAGGTATCAAGGAAAATACATGAGGCACATATGCAATAATCAGAATGCAGACTGCAGACCCAGAAAGAGTAAATAGTTACTGTAGAGATGGAGCTTCTCCTTTATAACCGATCATGTTTATAATTAAATATTCCTTCAATGAGAAAATCATGTGCTACATATCAGTATCTTAGAAAGCAAACCTCAGTGTGTATTAGAATTGCTGCCTCCCAGCCATTTCGTTTCTCATCCAACTCCTTGCTAATGTGCCTGGGAAGGCAGCAAATGATGGCCCCTGCCACCCATGCGGGAGACCAGAATGGAGCTCCTGGCTCCTGGCTTCAGTCTAACTCAGATGTGGTTGCTGTGGGCATTTGTAGAGTCAACCACAAGATGGATAATTAGGTCTCTCTCTCTCTTTCTCTCTCTCTCTCTCACTTTCTTTGTGCACCCCTCACTCTCTATGACTCTGCTATTCAATAAAAGAATAAGCAGTTCTCAAAAAAAAAAAGCAGCTTGCCAACTCCATTTATCATCAGAGTTTGTAATTCAAAGGGCCCATGTTTGGGCTTAAACAGTAGGATTTTATTTTTATTATTATTTGAGAGAGAGAGGAACCTTCATCCGTGTGTTTGTTCCCCCAAATGTCTGCAACAGTGGAAAGGGACTCTCAATTACTGCAACACGTGGTCCACTTCCTTTATGCCAGGGGTCTCTGAAGCAGCTTCAGGAGCCTATGCAATTCTTCACTCTCATCATCCCTGATTCAGTCACACATCTTTGTGTTACGCCAACCAGAATATGAGAATATTGTGAATAAACATGAAGCACCTTCCAGGAGCATTGTTTGTCTCTTTATAAAGATTTATGAATGATTTATTTGAAAGTTTACTCCTCAACTGGTTGCACTATACAGGTCTGGGACAGGCCAAAGTCACAAAGTCAAGCTCCAGGAGCTTCATCCAAGTCTCCAATGTAGAGTCATCTTTTGCTGTGTTCCCAGATGCATTAGCAAGGATCTGGATCAGAAGTGGAGCAGATGAGACAGGAACTAGGATCTCCATGAGGATGACAGTGCCGCAGGCAATAGTTTAAACCCCTGTGCCGCAACACTGGCCTCAGGAGCATTGCTTTCAACTAAAAAACGCATCGCCATATTGTTTCTGATACTAGACTCCAAAGCTGAGGAGCTCTAGCACCTGGCTAGTATGTGTGCATGCGTATGAGCCCGTATATGCTTGCATGTTTCATACTTCCGTGTTGGTAGGATGTTAACAGTTCTAGTGATAACCGAATGATTTCTTCTGGTTGCTAAATGAGCAGCACTTGGTGTAAGAGATGGAAGAATTAGTCTTGTAATAAATTATTGTTCCAAATGGAGTCAATTATCTGTACGTACAGAAGATAAGTAGATGATAGGACACTAAAATAGCAGATTTAATATTTTGTGTTGAAGTAGGACAGCCCTCTCTAAAACAAACTTGGATGTAATCAATGCCTAAGAGAGTTAGTATGTCCTAAGCCAATGAAATCTTTCAAAAGGTGAAAAGCTTTTTTCATTTGCAAAATGGAATATGGTACCTGTGTTGGTGAATACATGTGTCTGAATAGATGACTAAACCTGAACAGCCTTCCCCGTGGCTCTGCCTTTAGGTAGCAGATGCTGCTTTCTGTTCAGAACTGTAGGCTCACACTGTGAAGGGCACTTCAGCTTGGCACTTCACCAAGGGGAGAAGTCTCTCTCAAAGTTCTCAGAAAACTGCCAGTCACTCTCGCTTCATCCTTTCTAGAGACAGTGAAGTTAGGGAAATTCCTTTGTTGGATAGGTCTATATGATAGAGTTTCTTCTCTCCAAACTGTCCTTCACTTTATTAATTTTTTTAAAGATTTACATGATGGGGGAAAGAAGGAAAAGAAGAAGAAGAAGAAAAGAAGAAGAAGAGAGGAGAGGGAGAAGGAGAGAGGAGAAAGGAGAGATCTCCTGCCTGTTGACTCACTCTGCAAATGTAATGGCCAGGGCTGTGCAAGCCAGGAGTCAAAAACCCAATGTGAATCTCCCACATGGACGCCAGGGAGTCAAATCCTTGAGCCATCACCTGCTGCCTCCCAGAGTGTGCAGTAGTGCAGAGCTGTGACTTGCACCCAGGCATTCCGATATGGGATACAGGCGTTCCAACCAGTGCTGTAACTACTAGACCAAATTCTGAACCCTTAATTTTTATCTAGAATATATTCTTTTAAATTATTTTTACTTTTTACTTGAAAGGTAGAGTGACAGAAAGAGAGGAAAGGGCAGAGAGAGAGAGAGATTGAAAAATAAATCAATCTTTTATTCACTGGTCCACCCCTCACTCCCCAAAGGGTTGATTAGTCAGGACTCAGCCAGGCTGAAGCTAGGAGACTGGAACTAGGTTTTCTCATGTGGGTGATAAGAAAACAAGCACTTGGGCCTGGCGCAATAGCATAGTGGTTAAGGTCCTCACCTTGCACCCCCTGGATCCCATACAGATGATGGCTCTAATCCCAGCAGCTCCACTTCCCATCCAGCTCCCTGCCTGTGGCCTGGAAAAGCAGTCGAGCATGGCCCAAAGCCTTGGGACCCTGCACCCACGCGGTAGACCCAGAAGAAGCTCCTGGCTCCTGGCTTCGGATTGGCTCAGCTCTGGCCGTTGCAGCCGCTTGGGGAGTGAATCATTGGGTGGAAGATCTTCCTCTCTGTCTCTTCTCCTCTCTGTGTATCTGAATTTCCAATAAAAATAAATAAATCTTAAAAAAAAGTAGAAGAAGAAGCCAAGCACTTGAATCATCCTCAGGTGATTTGGCAGGTGCTTTGCCAGGGAGCTTAGACTGTAAGAGGAGCAGCAAGGACTTGAACTAGCACTGACGTTGATGTTGCAGGTAGCAACTTTACAGTTATGACACAATACTGGCCCATAAAATAGGGAGTTAAAACAAACGAAAAAAGAATAAGGTGGGTGCGTGGGAGTGACAGAGGGAATGGGAGTAAGAGGGGTGGGAAATACCATTCATTTCCTTCTTAAAACTATAATATCAAATACATATTCACTTTAAATGAACTTTTTGAAAGTGTAAAAAGAAACTGTTTTCTTAAATTTGTGCTTAAGTCAGTAAAATGAAGTCTCTTTCATTATTAATATTATTTTTTACTTATTCAGTAAAGTCATATTAACCATTAATGCTTTAGTCTGTTTGGGTTGTTATAAGAACATAGCATAAGCTGGGTAGGGTTTAAACAACAAATAGTCACCTTTCACAGTTGTGCAGAGTGGGTAGTCCAGGGTCATGGCCCCTGCAGTGTCTGGAGAGGACTTTCTGACCACTCTTGGGTGGTAGAAGGGGCAGCCTGAGCTGGGGTTTCTTTCAGAAGGCCACTAATCCAAAATGTGATTGTTGAACACTCTTGATCCAACCACCTTCTGTAAAGGCCCCAGCTTCTGTTCTCATTGCACCAAAGAGCCGTATTTCAAAACAGAGATTTGAGGGAGACACATAGTCAGGTCCTAGCACCTACTATATTTCAGAGACTCATGAGGTACCAAGTATTCAAGAATGAATGAAGTGGTTGCAACCCTCAAGGTTATATTAAAAATGTAATCATGACTGGGCACACCAAAAAAAAAAAAGCGCAGAGAACCACCTGTAGGATGATTTGGAAGCACAAATACAGGACCTCTGACTGGCCAGGGAAGTGTTTGAAAGATGTCTGAAAGATGAGACTCTCGAGCAGTCTACTTGCTCAAGAAGAAGAATTAGCAATGTTACTCATGGAAGAACCGAGGAAGCATATTCCAGGCAGAGGGACAGTATGACCAAGGCACAGTGCATGCGCAAAGCTCCCACAGGAAGCTGGCCCTCAACTCCATCTGGGTCTCCCACATGCGTGCCAGGCAAGCCATCACTGCCTGCAAATGGGGTGCATTAGCAGGAAGCTGGATCAGAAGCAGATCTAAGATTCAAACTGAAATGAAGTTCGCGTGGACAGGTGGATCGCTTAATTTCAAGTAGCCATGGGCTTCTATATTCTGAAAAGAAAATCAACAGTAGTCAATGAGCAGCAGAAGGTAGTTAGGTCTGTGCAAACTAGGAAAAAAACAACAGACGTAAGTTATATTTAAAAGCTTCAGCTTATTATTTGAATAATGAAAACACCAATGATTTAAGTTGGATACATTACTGGCTAGGGATTAAGTGGTATGTGCTCAGAAAGAGCAGCCAGCTGGCAACAATGCCCATTGGGCACAAGAACGGATAATGGAGCAATATGAAATTTGTCTTTTGAGAATAAATTTCTCCTAAGGAAACGACATACAGACAGGACTCCTGGATGAACATGAATATTTACCCCGTCTTTGTAGATGTTTGTGTATAAGATGAAGTTTGACACTAAAAAGGAAAAAGAAATGTGTGATAATATGCAGGCATATGCTGCGTCTTGAGTGCTGTGCAAGACTAGGGTGTGAAGGAAAAATTAGTGCGTAGTTCCACTGCCGATGATGTAAAAAAACTCAAGCACATTTGGTAACTTTTAAATTAGATAATATCAGAGTACTCCAATTTGTAGAGAATTAGAGTTAAAAGACAAATGTATTTTGGCTCACAGATTGTTTTTAAAAGTTTTTTTTTTTTAATTGGACAGTCAGATACACATAGAAGAGGAGATAGACAGAGAGGAAGATCTATGTCTGACGATTCACTGCCCAAGTGACCACAACGGCTGGAGCTGAACCAATCCGAAGCCAGAAGCCAGGAGCTTCTTCAGGGTCTCCCACGCGGGTGCAGGGTCCCAAGGTTTTGGGCCATCCTTGACTGCTTTTCCAGGCCACAGGCAGGGAGCTGGATGGGCAGCGGGGTTACCAGGATTAGAGCCATCATCCATATGGGATTCTGGTGCGTGCAAGGCGAGGACTTTAGCCACTATGCTATCGCACTGGGTCCAGCTCACAGAATTTTAAATCCATGTAGTTACTCATGGTATACTTTTTCCATGAACTTCTTGAGATTTCAAATATTTTTGTCCCAAAATATATTTCCTCTAAATTCAATAAACTTTTTGAAGTGCCCTTGTAAAGCTTGTAGCTTCTAACCAAAACTTTATTATTATTCTTTTAAAATATTTATTATTTATTTATTTATTCATCTATTAATTTAAAGGAGTACAAGTTAGATAGACAAGATGACGATCTTGCATTCGTTGGTTAACTCCCTAAATAATCACATCAGCTAAACTGTAGCTTGGGCCTCAGTCTGGGTCTCCCCTCTAGGTTTCAGGCACTCAAGTACTTGAACCATCCTTGCTAACTCCCTGAGCGTGCATTGGCTGGAAGTTGGATCAGAAGTAGATGTGGAATTCAAACCCAGATACTCCGACACCAGGTGCAGATATCACAAGCAACATCTTAACTGCTGTGTCAAACGCCAAGCCCGCTATTCAGATGGTTTAAACTTAAAAGTTCTGCTGAAATATGTATCACATAAAATTGCACCTTTTAAAATTAAAAATCATAATTTTGAAAGCATTTCCAATGAAGACACGAATTTAACATGCCAGATGTAAAAGCAAAAAGCCCCACACTATTTAGACAATTATGAACCACTTTTTTTCAGTTATTTTCTACGTTGGTAGTCACATCATTTTCACTTTAATATTCTAAATTTGATACAAATATATAGACCCAAGGATTTAATTTCACCATTACTATTTCTATGTGTATTACTAGTTTATTTATTTATTTTCAAAATTTCTATTTTGATTGGAAAGGCAGATTTGCAGAGAGAATGAGAGACAGAGGGAAAACCCTTCTATCTGCTGGTTCACTCCCCAAATGGCTGGAACTGATCATTCCAAAACCATGAGCCAGGAGCCTCTTCCAGGTCTCCCACATGGGTGCAGGCTTCCAAGGTTTTGGGACGTCCTCCCCTCTTTTCCCACACCATAAGCAGGGAGCTGGACAGGAAGTGGAGCAGCTGGGACATGAGCCAGTACCCATATGGGATGCCGGTACTTGCAAGGTGAGGATTACCCAACTTAGTCATTACACTGGACCTCTTCTATTTTTATCTTTATTTTTTTAAGATTTAATTATTTTCTATTGGAAAGGCAAATTTACAGATTGAAGGAGAGACAGAGAGAAAGATCTTCCATCTGCTAATTCACTCCCCAAGTGGCCGCAGTGGCCAGAGCTGAGCCAAGCTGAAGCCAGGAGCCAGGAGTTTCTGCTGGGCCTCCCACATGGGTGCAAGGTTCCAAGACTTTGGGCCATCCTCAATTGTTTTCCTCTACCATAGCAGGGAGCTGAATGGAAAATGGAGCAGTGGAGACTCAAACCGTTGCCCATATGGATCCTACAAGCTGAGGTGCCAGGCCCTTCTATGCTTATTTTTACAGCTTCCTGTAGTTAACAAGTCTTTTATCATGAAGTAAGTCATTCACTAAAAATTTCAGGCCATGGTTAAAGACTCTGGTCAGGTTTCTGGAATTTAATGATGATTTCTGGAAAAATCCTACTTGAACTGAGTGTTAACATATGATGTGTATGTAGATGTGGTCTTTCAAGCCCTAACCTAACTGCCTTTTTTGGCAGGGTGGTGGTGGTGGCAATAGTTCTCTTGGCTACTTATTAGTCATGTTATTTTTACTTTAACTTCTGGCTCAACTATTACTATAGCTCCTTTTAGAAATCTAATCATTTAGTCTGAGTTTAATTGATGGCATCCTATGATAACCCACCTCTCCATCACATTCAGTTGCAATTAATCTCTGCTGTGAAAGTTAATTGAAATCTGTGCCACAGCCCACTCCATGGCCACAGCTGGAGTTGTAAATAATCTCTCTCTCTCTTTTTTTTTTTTAACCTGGTAGGGTTTTGTACCTTTCTTACATAGATTACACTTCTTTGTGGGTCTCAGAGATCACAGATTTACAATGATGATGTAGACCAGAATTACATCTCTGGTGTTGCGTGTTGTTGGGTTGTGGATGTAAATCATAGTATTCTGACCAATGGGTGGGCATCTGGCCAGAGTGGACTTTCTTCAACACTGAATATTAAGGCAGAAAAAAATAGCAGTGGTTCTCAAAGAACCATCAAGTGGTTGCAATTGCCTGGTTTCCAGCTGAGCACTCATCCTTCTTTTCAGCCATTTGAGCTGCTGTCTTATCTTTTCAATAAATTACCTTGTCTACTGCCTTGCAATCCCCACCCCGCAGACTGACACACTGAGCCAAGGGGAGGCTGCGGAGATGACAAGAGAGATTTAAGGAGCAGAGCAAAGGCAGGATGCTCTGCCTGGGTTTCAGCCACACGGGCCGCTGTTACCTGCCCTGGATATTTCACTTGAAGAACGGTTTCTAATTAAAAATTTTTTTTTAAACCATCACATCAATAATGATTAAGATTTCAGTCACACAACCTTAAATTGGAGAATTTCAAGGACAAATTAAAGGTGAGAATGATCCTAGAAAATATCTGAGTAAAAAAGAAAATGAGAAATTCGAGGCAGCTTTCAAAGTTCATGTAGTATCAAAGAAAGACATCAGGGTACATTCTCCTGCAAGAAGTCTGAATACCTAAACACTGAAGGCTAAGCAGGGGAGGCAAGTCGAAAAAGGGCTAAAGAAGTCATGATTAAAAAACAGGTGAGAAACAGGGGCTCATTGCTTAAATAACTCTGAGGGAAACAAGCCTGACAGAATGTACATGAGCTCAAGCACCAAAAAGTATAAGGTTCCCCTTCACCCCCCGCCCCCAGGGGTAATGAAACAGCTAAGATTGAAACTAAACATTTCATCCTGAAATTTTCAGCTTCTCTAGAATCCAATGTGTTGACATCCGCTTTAGATTCCACTAACCAGATTTAATAGAGGTCCAAGGATAAAAGGAAACTGGCAATGTAGCACACGGTTCTTAGAGGTGGTATTTGTAGGGCAGCATCAATTTCCCAAGCCAAGAGTGCCAGGGTGAACATGAGAGCTGCAATGCATAGAACTTGCTATTGGATTTCGGTTCAGATTTTGTTCAATGCTGTCCTCAAGGTCCTGCTTCTAGGGGTGAGATTTTTGCTGTACTTTTACTGTACATGGCCTCCCTTTGTTCCACAAGGATTCTTTCTTTCTTTTCTTTTCTTCTTCTTCTTTTTTTTTTTTTTTTTTTTAGATATTAGTAGGTTCTTCTATTACAATAGGGTAGGACTGGGAGCAGGGGTGGAGAGGGGGAACAGGAAGGGACACCTCTCCTGCCATGGTGGCAGGATGCAGACTTCCAGGTAGGGGAGGGAAAGGGTGGAGGGTGGGGAAGAGGAAGGAAAGTGGAAGGGAAGAGAGAAGAAGGGATGGGCTGTGTCCACAAGGATTTTTTTCATTACTTGAAATAGTAACTAACCCTTGAGGGAAAATATGGGCCAATCCAGTGTTTGTTACTTGATTTGATCAGCGCTGAAGCCTGTAAAATCAGCTGGTATTGTAGGATGGGACTTGGGCAGCCTATGACTGTGATGCTGGTTAGCAATAATCACCCGTGATCACTCTGGAATAATGGGCCTATTAGTGATGACCCTCTGAGAGGGGTGTACAGCTATTGATGTATGATTAAGAACATGAAAATTCAGATCATGGAATGAATGGATATGTTGTACAATTCTAAAAAGTGCTGAGAATGACAAACTCAAATTTCTTAATCTTTGACTGAATGTTGAAAATGAAACCCAAAGACTACTGTCACTACCAAAAGAATATCTTTTCCTTAAAACAGCAGAACAGAGAGAAACTCTCCCCTACCAAAAAAGGAAAAATCTCCAAGATTTATCCAATACATTGCCCAATGTTAGTCAATTTACAACATCATCCAATAGTTGATGTGTGATTTAGGGCATTGATTAAAGGGGATTTAGACTGTAGAACTTGAATGAGGATTCATGATAAACTTCAGAATACTCAGGCTACTCATATCCCCAGCCCCTCACCAGGCCTGCCTCGCAGTCAGTGCAGCTCACCTCTGCTACCTGGGCAGTGCATTTAAAGTTGCAATGACCTCCCCTAAGGGAGTCTGCACCATTTCCTACCCCATCATCTCCAATCCTACGACAGGGTCAGATTTCAGCAAGATTCCACATTACCCTTGCTACTTACTAGCAGCAACAGTCCAGGTAATATATGTGTATAATTTTTGAACACATTGAGGGAGTAACCATGATTTTGGTTCATACTGAACTATGGGTGTTAGCTAAATTTATTTTCTCAGTGGCTTACTTATTTCCTTTGCTGTGCAGAAGCTTTTTAGTGTGACATAAAATCCCATTTGTCTGTTTTTCCTCTTCACTTCCTATGCTTCTGGGCTTACATCCAAGAAGTCTTTGCTTCTTCCAAATGTTTGCAGTATTTCCTCTAGTAATTTGATAATATCAGCTCACAGATTTAGACATTTTATCCATTTAGAATAGACTTTTATTTTATATAAGAGGTAAGGTAGGGGCTCTTGTTTCACACTTCTGGAATTTCCCCAATAGCATCTCTTGACGAGATGATCATTTCTCCAGTGATCAATTTTAGCATGTTTGTCCAAGATTATTTGACTGTAGATGTGTGCACTAATTTTTGAGGTTTTAAATCTGTTCCACTCATTGATATGTCTATTTTCGTGCAGGAATCACATCTATCTAAAGTGAAATGTGATAACAAAATCATAATGGGTAGAAAGCAAGTAGTTGTACTTAACCGCCCGGGTCAAGATGCTCACAACAGCTGACATTGTGATATAAAAATTACCGAACTACAAAAGTTTTAAACAATACCTAGTGATACTAGGGAAGGGAGGATATAGAGAAAATTCCAGAATGGCCTAGGGTGGGGAAGGCATGAATTCAATCCAGAACTGATGCATGAGTGAAAGAAACTTGAGGTATCATTGCTGCCTCCTGGGGTATGCACTAAAAGAAACCTTCAATTTGGAGCCAGAACTGGGTACTGAACCAGGTCTTCTGAGTGGAGATATGGGTGCTCCAACCAGCACTTTAATGCCTGCTTTCTTCAACGTTCTTTTTTAATCCCTCTGTTACCCTCACTTAACCCTTTCTTTGACCTCCTGGGAAGGTCCCTAATTACATATAAAAGAAACTATTGAAAGCTATATTATAAGTATCAATGCTTGAAATTCTGGCACAAAGTAAAAATGATCTGCTAGAGGTGTTGGTCTATATGACAGATGTGACTGAATGACAGAGGACAGGAAACCATCAAGCAGTACCTGGTACTAACTGGCTTCCTGGGAGAGTAGGACTGAGGTGAGAACCTACACTGGTTCATTGGCATCGAAAAAGGATTGGAAAAGAAATCACTGGCTGCTTCACTTGGCATTCAGTTTGTGACTTTTTTTTTTAATGTGAATGTATATTTTACCATAGGTCTCTTCTGTAATGGGTGGTCTGAATTATCAACTGAACAACATGATCAATCATATGGATGCTAGTCAGCCAACTCTCCAGCCACCCTCACATTTCCTCATTTGGGCCCATGAACGAAGTAAAATGGTAGTAAGGCTATAAACTCAACAGTACGTCTTTCCTTTCGCTTGGCTCCCACCACAGCTGAGCACTCGGTTTGTCAAACACAAGCAAATGTCGGCCTCTAGTGTATTGACAAAAGCTGGAACTATGTTAGACTTCACCCATCATGAAGAAAGGCTTCTATTAAAATTAATCCAGAATTATTCTTAAATTCTTGCCGCCTTCTGTTATCGCCTATTGACAATAATTTCCACATCACACACAATATTGCCAGTTACCCAGGAAACTGCTTTCCAGAAATAAAAAAAGGAGCACATAGCTTTGAAGTTCATGCATCCTAATGTGTGTTCCATTATGGGAAAGAGCTACAGATAGTTTAGAAAGGATGGGCATCTTGGCTAAGATGCTGCCTGGGGCACCCCTACTCCGTATCTGAATTAGAGTTGCCTCTCTGATTTCAGATTCCTGCTAATGCACATCTTGGAAAACAGCTGGTGATTGCTCAAGTGGGTGGATCCCCGTCATCCACATGGGGGATCTACTCAGAGTTCTAGCCCTTTCCTTGGGGGTGACTCAGTCCCTTGCTGTCCCAGGCAGTACATGGGAGATCTGGATCTTTCTCTCTCATTCTCTCTCCATTTCTCTGCTGTCCTAGTAAACTTATAAAGTCTCCAAAATTAGGGGCCAGCATTGTTGGCATAGCAAGTAAAGCTTGTGTTGAGACACTTGCATCCTTTGCCAGGGTGCTAGTTTGAGTCCATGGGTTGTTCCTGTTAATTAATCTGGCAGAGTAGCAGAACATAGTGCAAGTGCTTGAATCCCTGTTCCTCATGTGGGAGACCCAAATGGAGTTCTTGGCTCCTGTCTTGGGCCTGATGCAGCTCTGGCCATTCTGGATATTTGGGGAGTGAACCAACAACATTTTATTTTTTTTGCAACAAAATTAACTCTCAGCAGCATGTTATTACATGTATGTATGAACATGATATAGCTTGAAGAATTAAAAAGAACAGAGCATCAGTTTGACAAAGCCTCCTTTCAGAGGACCATGAACGCTGCTAAAACCAAAGCAGAAACAATCATCCAATTTGAGGTTAAACTTGAGGTGAATGATAATAAAATCACTAATACTTCATGAAAAGTTTGTGAGGGCAATGCCCAAACAAATCAACAGTTTACACACAGACAGACTCATTTAAGAAGGGATGGAACCATGTTCAAGGTGAAACTTATTGCAGCAGATCATTCCCATGAATTTGCCAAGAAAAATTAATCTTGCTCATACCCTTCCTGAGATGAACTGACAGTAAAACAGCAAGGACAATAGCCAATACCACAGACAGCAATTGGTTCAGCTTACTCAATTCTTACCAAAAAATTAAAGGCAAATGAACTTTTTCCTTGGTAGCTGCTTGAAGTAATATACCTGTGGCATTTGCAGACAGGAGCCAAATTTTCAGCAGCAATTTTAATACATGGGCTCAAGACTAGAAAGCAAAACAATTCTTTGCAAACTGTAATAGGAAGTGACACATGACCTCACCAGTGTGATCCTGAAGACAAAGCCTTGTCCAAGCAACTAGAAGTGGAGGGCCCCTAGAAGTGGAGGTAGTCTGGGTAAAGCAAAACACTTCAGGAGCAAAGGTCTTTATGGTAGCATTTTGGAGGATACTCAAGGCATCTTTTATTGACTTTCTGGGGTGGGGGGGGCGGTAAAAGGATAATAACCTCTGGTTATGGGTAGAGGGTTTTGAGGAAGTTAGTTACAGTTTTAGCAGAGAGTTACATGGGAATCCTTTATCAGTTAGATCATTATCATTGTTCATAATCATTCCTCTCACCAGACATGACTTTTGTAAGAATGTCCATGGAAATCATTAGGCATCCACCTTCAAGTCTTGTTTGGCTCCTTCTGACTTCCTTTTGTTTCCAAATATTAAAATATCTTTAAAGGGCATTGATTTTTCTCCAGATAAAACTATAAGTGCTTGCTAAAATGTCTTCAACTTGATAGAGCTGGTATTGAGAAACAAAACTTGTAACTTTTATTTTAATGTTTTAATCTATTTTTTTTTTCACAAACTTTCTCACATCCCCTCACAAGTGATCTAGTGAGAAATGGAGATGGGTAACAAGGGCTCCTCTTACTAAACTATGTATTTGCAGTTTTTTCCTCTTGTCTCAAAACTTTTGGACCATGACTGATGCTGCCCCAGAAACTCTAAGTTGTCTGTCACCTCCTCAAAGTGTAAGAACAGATGCCTCTGCTTGGCACAGCCTGTGCCTCGTGGTAACAGTGTGAGGGTCCTGAGACAGGGAACTTGGTGGCAACAACGGTCCATTGAACTGCCGGCTTTTACCTTCTTATGGTGCTGCATAAAAGGATGGAAAAGGGAGTGATGTAACTGTGTGAGTGACTGGAGTGCAGAAGTGTATTTTTGTTTATGGTAAAGGCAGGAAGGAATAAGGGAAGACGCAATGGAATACCTAAGTAGTTAATCGGACTGTGAGGTTCTGGAGAAAAATTAGAAGGAAACTGCAGTCACTGAATGCAGGCTGAAACACGAAAGGCCAGGTGCTTTGGTGTGATGGTTTGAATCCTCTCAGCAGTTTAAGAATTTTGGTTAGCTTATAATACTTAAAGGCAAAGGAATAATGTGAAAGATGAAACTTCTACAAGAATTTTGTGACAGCTGCAGAAATGAAGACAATCACATTTATCCCTGCTTCTTTCATTTCTTGAATAAGACTTTGTAGAGGACCGGGAAGGGTGGTTGGTGATCACTTTACAAATAAGTGAATACTTAACATGATTTTGAGGAAAGAATTTAATACAGCTAGAGAAAGAGTTGAACCTGAGTGGAACAGAAAAACACATTAGAATAGTTAGTCCTTTAAATGAGTAAGAGTTTGGACAATGCCCCAAATAAGTTTCTTTTGATGCAAAAAAAAAAAAAAAACTAGAAAGCTATGCAATGTTTTACTAGAAAATACGTTTCCTACAAACTCATTTATTGTGTACGATGCAATGCTAGATGGTTGGAAGGCAAGAATGAGTGACTTGTTCCCACTATTCTGGTACTTAATGCTTATTAGGAAAACAACAAACACATCAATATATTTATGTATAATCCTGTAATATGCTTGTAAATCAATTGTAGAGAACTGATCCTTGAGTGGAATGTGAAGAGACAATCAGAATTTCAGCGGGTCTGGGAAAGCAGACATTTCCGAAAGAGTAGTGCGATGATGGCAGCAGAAGACTAAAGCTTTTAGGAGGTCATGAGTGTGGATGCTCCATGCCTGTGTTCAGTGCAGGTGGAAGAGAGACTGCAGAGGGCCTTAGAACCCTTCACTTCTGCTGAGTTGGGTTACAGAGAAAATGTTACTGAACACGAACCAGGATATAGGCTCTCACAGAACACACAATCTACCAGTACTGTGAAGTTGCAGTTCCCAGCCTCCGTTATTGTGAGACAGACATTTGCCATTTATAAACTACTAAGAGATAGTATTTTGTTACAGCAACCCAGATGGGACACGAGGATTATAGAAGCCAAGTTGGTGATGCATTTGTTGCCCAGCTGACACGAGGGGACTCAACTTTCACAGTCATGGAACAGGTGCCTACAAATAAGCTTTTGTTGATAACCTTCAACACAGAATACCTGGCACATGGTATGCCTTTAATACCTGATTTTTAAAAACGGACTCATATATGGTGTATTTAATCAGAATCAACTTTTACGGTCAGGTTCAGGTCTCGGTGTATTTTACATATGCACTGTCAATAGCACAAAGTTCTATAGAGGCAGGATTGCAAAATGCCTTTTAAAGGTACTTTTGTACTTACAATACACACTCTCCTCCCACTGACGGGCTTTGCCCTGCCTTGCGTTCCTCCCCACAACTTCTCTCAGCATCTTCTTCCAGCCGGCCCAGCAGGGCTGCCCCGCCTTCCGGGAGCGGGGCGCATGCGCGGCAGGTCGCGCACATGCGCAGTCCGCGCGCCGCCGCTGAGGAGCCGGCGCTGAGGTGGCCTCGGAGCGGGAGGAGTGGTGGTGGCGCTATGGCCGAGACGAGTGGGGAAGTGGCTTCCGTGCCTGCGGCCGGGGCTGCCAATGGCCTCAACAACGGGCCAGGCGGCATCTCGGCTCAGTCCAACAACCCGCTGTCTCGCAAGCTGCATAAGATCCTGGAGACACGGCTGGACAACGACAAGGTAGCCGTAGCCGCCGGCGCGGGGTCTCCTGTCCGCCCCCAGCCCGGAGGGAGTCCAGGGAGCTGGTCCCGTGGCCCGGGAGGCCAGGGAGCCTCCGCAGAGGCCTGGGGGCTTCTCGGGATTTGCTCCGCTTGGAGGACCGGCTGGGGGAAAGCTCCGGAAGAAGTGTGCCCTGGCCAGCCGAGCAGGGGTCCCTGAGTGCCTCAGGAGCACAGTGGGGCTGGCAGGTGGATGGCGAGCACGTCCACCTGCAGCTGGTCACTGCTGCTCGCCCTGACCCGTGGTGTGTGGGCTCCTGCAGGACTCCTGGACCGCGAAGATCGCGGGCTCTCCCAGGCACCTGCTGAAACTGCGTGATGACCCAGCTGTCTCCCCTGAGCTCCTGGGAAAGTGGTCATGGCAAGCTTGCAGGAGGAAACGAGCCAAAGTGAGAGCTTTCTAGATACAGGGTCGCTGAAGATAAGCTGCGGATGAGAGGTTGACCCCTGTGTGTAGAAAAGTAACATTGCAGTGTGTAAGAAAGAAGGGTGCTATGGCCTGGAGTTTCAGAGATAACTGCTGAATTAGGGTATTATGAATTACATTCTGTTAAAATGTAAAAAGTGGTGATGTTTGATCTCATTGGTACAACTGGGTAGCACTCTCCCCTTTTTACCTATGAGAGAAATAAGGAGTGCAGAAAGCAGCTAGGCCCAGGTCTCAGACCCAGTACCTGGTGGAGCCGTAACTTTCAGTGTAGTCAGTGTGATTTTGTTGATCGTTTACTGACAACTTTAAACTCTAGGGCATTTCAAGACTGTAATCAAAGGACATTTTAGTTTGTGGCTTTGTTGTCTGCACAATGAGTGTGTGCAGTTGTAATAGCTTTCTTTTTTTTGATTCAATTGCTATTGGAAACATGGAAGAGTAAGCTTATTGACTACACTGAGGTCAGAATTTGTATTTGTAGAATTGGAGGTGCTATTGGCAAATCCTGGGCTTGACCCTACAGCTCTCTCCTCTATCCATATTCTTTGCAAGAAAACTCTTTGTTTCTTTTGTGACTTCAGGTGCACACCTGATGGATATCGTAAAGACATAAACAGATCTCTTTCTTTGCTCAAAGTAAAGAATATTAATTTCTTTTAAGTAAAGAATGTTAGCATTGACTCACTCAAGCAGAAATCATACAAGTAATTTTTTTGTTTTGACCCTTTTTTGTATGTGTTATTCAAGGCAGTAACAAATCCTGTAGCCCAGGCCTTGCCATAAAAAAAAAAAATGTTTTGCAATCTCTCCTTTTCATCTTGATTTAAAACTATTGGATTTTGTCTTTTTAAAAGACAAATCTTTTTGCATATACTTATTTTCTGGCCCCTCTGCCACCATTCATGCACAATGTTGGAATAAACTTTTGAAGTTTTAAAGCATAAATTACATGACCCGCCTGCCCTAAACCTCTAATAGTTTCCCATGGCTTTGTGTTACTGGATTGCAGTCTTCTTTGGTTTTTCGTTTGAAAACAGGCTTTACCCTCTGGGTGGCTCGTTCCCACCATGGAGGCTTTAGTTCAGAAGTCACTTTGGAGAGATCTTCATCTCTTAAGTTCCTCTAAGTTCTGCTTCTCTGCATGTAGTTCCTGGTGTGGAGGCTATCCGTGGTACTGATGGTATGGAAGCTTCCAGACATAGTTTATGCATGCACAAATAAATGTGCATGTTTGTATTCCTAAGGAGTAGATATTATAAGTTCCTGGAAGCTGCTGTTTCTCAAAACTCATGTAAGTAAAGATTTTTCTTTCCTTTTAAAATGTATCAATCATATTTTATTTGATCAGTCACTTCCAGGTGGACACTTAGCTTATTTCCACTCTTGGGAATTGCAGTCAGTTCTGTAGTGGATCCTGTCGTTATGTGTACTATTATGTTCCAGAAATAAGACTTCTGGTAATTTGAAGGTGACCCAGTCGTTTTTTGATTATACAGTGGAGCCCAGTAATTTGGAAGTGATTTCAGTAGGTTTTGGTTTGAGATTAGGAAATCAGTTCCACTCACTTTCTTCTGTCACCAATTCTGTAGGAGATGTTGGAAGCTCTCAAGGCACTTTCAGCCTTTTTTGTTGAAAATAGTTTGCGTACACGGAGAAATTTACGTGGAGATATTGAACGCAGAAGTTTATCCATCAATGAAGAATTTGTAAGCATTTTCAAAGAAGTGAAGGAGGTATGTAAATTTTTTCTTTTCTTTTTTTACACTTATTGAGACCTTACTATAAGGTTGGTTCTGTGCTAAGTTTTTTTTCAGTTGATGTTTGCTATTAATATATTGTGTTCACATAGAAAATTACTCCTGTTGCATCTGGATCTTTATTTGGGGTTAGTATGGTTTCTGAATCTGCGACTTACGTTAATATTGATTCTTAGAAACTTGTAACATCTTTAACATGAGATTTCTCTTTGAGAATTTTAGGCTTTTCAGAACAACAAAAATAACTTTCTCTGAATGTTCTTTGTAGTAGAATATCCTTCCATTGAATACCTCTCTGGAATAACCACTTTTCTGTTTGAAATGGACTGGTGTTCATTTACTTTTACTCCATCATAACTTGTGAAATACTCACATGAAGACTGTAAGATTTGCTGACCACCAGTGAAAGAATACCTCAGCTGAATATATAGAAGAATTTAGATGGCGCGTGTTCCAGGAAATCATGGTCACGAGACTCCCTTCCCCGTGTAGTGGAAAGACAGCTGTGCAGGAGAGGGCTGCAGGGGAAGGAGAGCGAGGAGGAAAGGGGGCAGGGGATTTTAAACTCCCCCTGACGTGGAGGCTGGTTGGGGAAGCTTCAGCCCTTCGCTGGTGGAGCTGTGATTGCACTGCCGAAGGGGCCCACTAGAATTCAGTCCTTCCAGGTTGCAGCCTGAGATTGGGCTCAAAACAAGCTCTGCCCTCTGGGTTACTCAAGCAACCATCAATGATGAATTACTCCAATTCATACATAGTAATTTGTCATGTTTTAATGTGTAATCAACATGCCATAGGGAGAAAATAAATTTGCATTTTATTGTATAATATTATTATAATACGTAATGATATTTCTCTGAATCCTAGAAGTTTTTTTTTTTTTAAAGATTTATTTATTTTCATTGGAAAATCAGCTATACGGAGAGGAGGAGAGACAGTGAGAAAGATCTTCGGTCTGATGATTTACTCCCCAAGTGAGCGCAATGGCAGATGCTATGCTGATCCGAAGCCAGGATCCAGGAACCTCCTCCAGGTCTCCCACATGGGTGCAGGGTCCCAAGGCTTTGGGCCATCCTCAACTGCTTTCCCAGGCCACAAGCAGGGAGCTGGATGGGAAGTGGAGCTGCCGGGATTAGAACTGGTGCCCATATGGGATTTCGGCGTGTTCCAAGCCAGGACTTTAGCTGCTAGGCCACCTTGCCAGCCAGAGTCCTAGAAGTTTTACACATGGTTTCAATGAGTGCTAATGAAACTTTTCTTAACATCTTGATAATGTTTCATTGACTGAAGGTTGATACTCTGAAACACTGAAAGGAAAGCTTATAATACTTACAGAAGGGCCTGACATGATGGCCTGGTGGTTAAATCTTTGCCTTGTATCTGCCAGGATTCCACATGGATGCTGGTTTGTGTCCTGGCTGCTTTACTTCCCATCCAGCTCCCTTTCTGTGACCTGGGGAAACAGTAGAGGACGGCCCAAAGCCTTGGGACCCTGCACCCACATGGGAGACCTGGAGGAGAATACTGGCTTTGGATCAGCTCAGCTCTGGCCATCAGGGCTACTTGGGGAATAATCAGAAAATGGAACACCTTTCTCTCTGTCTCTCCTTGTGTCTTTATACCTGCCTTTCCAATTTAAAAAATAATAATACTTATAGAAAAAAGGAAGAGAAATAGCATTTTACATATCTAGGTTGTAGTCTCTAAATGCCATTTCTCATTGAACAATCTTACCAGTGCCAGTGAGTTTATAATGATGCTGAAAATTAAGCAGGAGCTTCATTGGTTATCTTTGGTAAATATAAGGGAATTTGTAGCTTATGATTTTGAAAACTCTGAAGTAAAAGGAGGGACTCGAGTGCTTATATTCTGTGACAAATGCACACAGTTACTGATGAGAGACTTTTCCTAAAGGAAATGTCTGTTAATAAATGGAGAAATGGTAAAATTGGAAGATGAAATTTTTTGACCACTGTTGAATTTATAGGTCTAGCTTATTTTGGAAGTATTTTTGTGCTAAGTAATTCCGTGGCTGTCTTCTCCTATTTAGGATGTTCACCAGCATTCTACTAGAGGTCAGCGTCACCTTGCCCTTGCCCTTAGCTGTTCTTACCAAGAGGATCTTGACACTATCAGATGGACAAATTTGCTAGGGTGGCCAGTCACTGACCTAACCCTTGGTTATCTCTAGCCTTCTTCAAGGAGAAACTATCAGGGCCTGGTGTGATAGTGTAGCGGTTAAAGTTTTTTGCCTCAAACATGCCAGGATCCCATATGGGTGCTAATCCCGGAAGGCCTGATTCCCCTTCAGCTCCCTGCCTGTGAGCTGGGAAAGCAGTCCAGGACAGCCCAAAGCCTTGGGACCCTGCACCCGCATGGGAGACCCGGGAGGAAGTTCTTGGCTCCTGGCTTCAGATTGGCGCAGCACCAGCCATTGTGGTCACTTGGGGAGTGAACCATTGGACGGAAGATCTTCCTCTCTGTACATCTGCCTTTCCAATAAAAAAAAAGAGAGAGCGGGGGAGAGGGAGAGAGAAAGGAGAAACTATCAGACATATGACTCCTAAGAAAGTCACACATCACTCATCAAGAATTCTACCAGAAAATTGAACTGCAATATCATCAAGAATATAGATCTCACTGCCATCTTACAGGAAATACTGGGGAGGTGTACTAACACCGTGAAAATGCGCTGTGAAAAATCCTGAATGTTGACAACTATATAAGCAAGTGAGCTGGTTTCTTCAAATAAATTGTAAGAAAAAGATAGGAATAGTGAGAACGAAGGTTAAAGACAGAAACTGTATCTTACTTGATTTTTAAACAATTTATATAAAAAAAGAGCTATTTGAAAAATATCACTGGTTTTTGATCACTGGTAGGTTTTGGATATTATAAGATTATAGTTAAGTGTTTAGATGTGAAATGATATTGTTATTTTTCTAAAGTTCTTTTGGAAGTACATGCTTATAGGTAGATGCTTGAAATGGTAGCTGAAATTGTTTCAGAGTAGTTTACAGAGGACAGAGGAAGAGAATGTGCGAGGTTAACAGCAGGTAGAGAAATGGATGAGTACCCATGAGCTGGTAATTGCCGAGTGAAGGATATTCATATTGTCTCACTTTCCAGTTCTGTAAAAAGTTGATAAAACGTTTTTAGAAAGTTGATCATAATCATGTTCTATTTTTCTACCTGTAATTTAGGGATTTTTTTTTTTAGTTGGGGAAAAACAAGAAGGTAATTTACTATAAATTCAAACAGACCTCACAAGCCATGTAGTCTTGAATTACATTTAGTAGTTCTGCATTCACATCATATATTAAAAGGGATAATTTATATTTTCAGCTCAAATTTATCAGCATATCATTGAAGCTAAAGTAAATTATTGGGAGTCAGGGTTGATACAATTAGTTAGATTAGTTAGATTAGTTAGATTAGTTAGTTGATACAATTAATTAGATTAGTTTGCTTAGGTATTCTCTACTGTAGATATTAGTGATAGTTTGAAATCGTGTTGCTTTTACTGTTCACCTCAAAGCCGCTTAGGAGTTAGCTTCATTGTACTTCTATCCCATTTATAGTAAAATACAGAAAGTAACATTTGGAATATCTGGTGCCAAGATTATAGATTAAAGTACCTTAAGGAGAGAAAGGAAATGACTCTTCGTTTTAAAACTAAAATTTATGCTTGTGTTTTTCATCAGTTGTTTCCTAACTGTGACTTGTTCTCACAAAATGTTTATAACATGCCTGACTACTTTCGTATTTCTTGCCCCTATTGGCCTTTCCAGTCACAAAGCTGGTGCTTTTTAAGAAAGAGTTGTTTTATTTATTTAAAAGAGAGTGCCAGAGGAAGAGAGGGAAGGAGGTGGGGGGCAAACTTCCGTCTGCTGGTTCACTTCTCAAATGTCAGCAACAGCCAAGGCTGGGCCAGGCTAAAATCAGGAGCCAGTGCGTCCTGTTCTCCCAAGTGGGTGGCAGGGCCCCAAGTAGTTAGTCTGTCCTGTGCTGCCTTTGCTCACAGGCTTAACTCCCTGTGGCACAGCACCAGCTCCAGAACTGCAGTGCATCTATTGGAAGGTCTGGGCTTTGTGTTAACTGGGCCTGCGATAAGAGCCCATTCATCAAAAATGTTCCTTCCTTGCATATTTTTCAGTTGAATGGCACTGAATCAAATTTGGTAAAAGATGATGATAGTTTAGAGTTAGCTAAATACAATTTTATAATGTGAGTATGTTTTCATATTAAGACAGAGTTAATAAAGGACAAAGAGATCAGGCGATGTGTTGCAAGGCTTGCTTGTATCAGTCCGTGTGAGAGATAGCTGTTGACCCAAAGTAAAGCAAGGGAAGGGGTGAGAATTTCCCACTAAGAGAGTATAAATAATAGGATATAGAGGCCAGTTAAATGCATGCATCTGTGGAGGCAGCTGGAGATCGAAAGCAAAAGGGAGCATGGTTACTGAGATCCTAACAGATTTTTCGCATGATCTAGTATGCAACAAGATAGGTTCAGGTACTGTTTTTAGTTTATTCAAATACGCCTATTTCCACTAATTATAATATATAAATAACTCATTCCAGAGAAGTCAGTGTCAGAAATAGAACAATTCTTTTTGATGCCCTGACCCGTAACTCTTTTATTCTGTAGTCTTGTGTATGTTCTTCTGTACATATTGGATGTTTTCTTCTAAGAAATGTATTATTTCGTGACTTTTTGCCTTCTGAGGGCGTCTTTTCACAGACTTATGCACACATATTCTCATTGTTAATGTGTACACAAATTTATGTACGTTTATATACAACAAATGTGTACAATAATTTATGTAACTGTTGATCATACAATTGCATGCATAACTGAGTACTTCTGTTGGACAAATTTATGTTAATAAATTTACAGATATAATTGCGCATTTACTGTGCAAAATGATGCTTTGAAGTATGTACATTATGAAATAGTGAATATAACTAAATAAAATATGTGGAGTCTCTGGTCATAGGAACGTTTTTAGAACTTCTGAATAAGGAGGTATTCATATTTTCAAAAGCATGTACTGTTTTTGTGTTATATTCGTACCCTCTAAAGAAAGTAGATTCGTTTTTATTTTTTTTTAAAGATTCTATTTATTTAAAAGACAGAGTTAGAAATAAAGGAGGAGGAATGGAAGGAAAGAAGGAGGGAGGAAGAGAGAGAGACTCCGTCTCCTGCTTCATGTCCCAAGTGGCCACAGTTGCTGAATGGGCCATGTCAAATCCAGGAGCTGGGAGCTTCCTGCATGGCTGCAGAGCCCCCAAGGACTTGGACTATGCTTTTCTGCTTACCCAGGCACATTATCAGGGAGCTGGATCAGAAGTGGAGCTGCTGGGACATCAACTGGTGTCCATGTGGGGTACTTCACTGCAGATGGTGTCTTAATCCCCTAAGCCACAACACAGCTCATGGACTAGTTTCTTTATTCATTTCTAATTTTAAATATGAGATCTCTTGTTTTGCCTGTCAAAGAAAAAAATTCATGGAGGTGAAATATATATTTAGTTTCTGTTTTAAGAAATGAAATTTGTTTGTTTAACATTGTGTAGGATATTTGATGTTATTTTTAATTTTTTACTTTTCAGGAACTTGAAAGCATAAATGAAGATGTTCAAGCAATGAGCAGCTGTTGTCAAGATATGACAAACCGCTTACAGGTACTGTATGGGGTGGCCAGATTTTGCTATAGTTTCTGGTGCAAAATAAGTTTTCAAAAATTGTTACAAAAGTAAATTATATATGTGGGATCTGCTGCATCATGCCCTGTAGGAAGTTTCAGTAGGACTAGGATACTTTTTAAACTCTAGTTGTTCTTACTCTTTCTGTGGAGGACTTCTTAGTATCTCCAAGTGCCTTTGTACTTTTGTTCCATTAGTGGAGAGCTAACTCAGATTTTGGACTTTCAGTTTTACAATATCCAGAAGTCCAGCAAGAATGCCTCGCTCTGGGGAAAGGATTAGAATAAATTCAAGTTAAAGGTGTACCTTACAGGCCCATCTTAATGCTGATTCATGTTCTTGCTGAAA
Source organism: Ochotona curzoniae (assembly GCF_017591425.1). Taxonomy (NCBI): domain Eukaryota; kingdom Metazoa; phylum Chordata; class Mammalia; order Lagomorpha; family Ochotonidae; genus Ochotona; species Ochotona curzoniae. The sequence goes on along the minus strand of NW_024466502.1, from coordinate 48,933,875 downwards.
AAGAAATTGCAGAAGTTTTGAGTCTACTCATTAAGACAGAAGTAAAGTTCTAGTTTGCATCCTCAGCCATTGGATTCACTAGCCTATTGCGTGTGATTCTAGAATAGGTGTAGAGCCAGTTTCTCCTCATGTTCAGTCATGGCTCTGTCTGCTGCCCTCGCTTTTAAAGTCCAGGCTTACACATTGAAGATTCTCCTGAAAGCATTGACAACAGCAGCAATTCTACCAAGAATCATTCATCTATGAGGTCCACAAATTAATTGTAAGCTATTTCTGTGATCTCTCTGGAACTAGTCAATTTGCTGTTTCTCAGATTTTAACTTTTTCTTGTTTTATGTACATTTTGATATATTAGTAATATGTCAGATATGATTAGTCAATTTATGGTCTCAGTCTAATTTTTGGATCATTATTCTATAAAAATCTTGTAATCTTTGCTAATTATTATTGGCATTTTCTTGCATGTACTTGGTTGCTTAGAGATTTTGCTGGGCCAATCTCTTTCTTCTTTATTTTCTTCTAGCTTCATTGAATTAGGTTTTTCTCTACTTGTTAGAATTTTCTATATTAGAATCTTGTGTTTATTTTGTAATATTATAATAGATTAGTTAGCTCTTTGTGTTCTTAGTAGTAGTATCACTTAAATCATAATTTTTTTGGTAAAGATTTATTTATTTTTATTGGAAAGTCAGACATATAGAGAGGAGAAGAGACAGAGAGGAAGAGCTTCCATCTGATGTTTCACTCCTCAAGCAGCAACAATGGCTGGAGCTGAGCCATTCCGAAGCCAGGAGCCAGGAACTTCTTCCAAGCTCCCATGCAGGTACAGGTCCCAAGGTTTTGGGCCATCCTCAACTGCTTTTCCAGGCCCCAAGTAGGGAGCTGGATGGGAAGTGGGCCTTCCAGGATTAGAACCAGTGCCTGTATGGGATCTTGGTGCGTGCTAGGCGAGGACTTTAGCCACTCGGTTATAGTGCCAGGCACTATATATTTGCATTCTTTTCAAGATAATTATTTAGTTTTTCCTAAAACTAATTTATTTGAGTATAGTGTTAGTGGAATCTTAACAGTATCCACTCATACTATTATCACTTGAATGATATTTTTAATTAATTCACTCATAAAGCATTTAAAAGTGTACCCACTCCCCTTTTCTAATATACATGCTTGAAGGTTTAATTTAACCACTTAATTATTTTCCAAAATACTTTGAATATATGGAGTATTTTAGATATTAATATAATGAGATATAAAAATTTAATTAGTAATCTTGAACATATTATTTTTTTTCATTGTGGCTTTGTAAATTAGATTTTGAGGCATGTATTTCCTAATGAATAGTAATCTTAATATTTAAGATAAATCAACATTGTTTCAGATAATAAGCTTCACTAGTATTATTAAACAGTATCGCAGAATTAATACAGTTTGTAAATGGAGACTCAGAAAATATGCAATAACTGCTTTAAATTCTTACTGCACAGCATTGTACTGAAATGTTGTATTCAGTGATTATCAGATAGTATTAAATATAATATACACTCAGTGTAGTGATGACTGGATTTAAAACCAAACTAGTAAGTATTTTTTGGTATTGATTTTGTGAAGTGTTTTTTCAGAAATATGAAGAGACATGTATTGAAGAAATGAGTAAATACTATATTTGAAAAAAAAAATCGCACAAGGGTCGAATTTGCAACAGTGAGGGGGACTTTATAAAACAGATGGTATTAGGAATTAGATGTACCAGATTTACTGGATTGGAAGAGTGATTGCTCCAGTAGGGTCTCTTGAGATCCATCGTGTTCAGTTTTATTACTGAATTTAAGAAGACTGCTGAATGATCTAGGATCAAATCTGTTTTTGAAAAAATAGTGATATTTGTCAAACGCATCATTTGATTGCAAGAAATACAGACTCAAAACCGCATCACCAGGGGTGGGATGGTGCTGTTGGTATGAGGATGCCATGGAGGTGTGAAGGCAGATGTGGATCTGACAGTCTGAGACTAAAGTTTGTGCATGGATAAGACCTGCAATAACAAAAATGTCTGGCATTTAGATCTGAGGCCATTGTAGAAAGCCTAGTAGCAAAAGATTGGCTCTTGCATTGCTCTAGAATGAGAATGAACACTATTTTGATCTTTTTGTTTTGATAGCCTTTCTGTTACAACTGACTCTCTTGGCACACTTTTTGTCTGCTTTATAGTTTCCACTCACTGGTGCCTTAATGTGTATATAATTCTTGCTCACTGAATGTCCTTCAAGACATGGAGCATCTATCTCTGCCTCATAACCACTCCTTTTTGCTTACTGCTTTATTTTTGTCATCTTCTCTCATTGAGATCTTTCAGGGACTCTTATCAGCTACCCTTATCTGTTCAAATTTGGTTAATCTTAGAATTAAATGCCTTTTTATTTTTTAACCTAAGTTTTCCGTCTTGATCCTTGATGTTCTTTGTCAGAGGCAGCCTTGTGTCCTTCAGATTGGGCTGTCTCCAATTGCCGGTGCAACCTTATTTGGCAGGTAATTTGTGACTCCATCTTGTATCTATCTTGAATATTCCTTTTGAGTTATGCACCAGTACTTCAGTAGCTTATTTACCCCATTTACAAGTCTTATATTCTCTTGGTTCAGTTTGCAGTCATGTTCTTTAGTTTCTTCTATTGCTTCTCTTTTACTAAAAGTAGTCATGAATTAGTTTCTCATGCAGCATTGCTCTCTGTAAGCCCTACCATTACGTATGTGTATATTGAGAACTCCAGGCAAGGTCCTCTTATTAGTGTGTAAGCCTTGAAATATCAGTTTTAGTTCTGATGGTCTCTAAGCTCTTGAGTTCCAGAGAGTGATTCCATTTGCTCCAAATCTGAACTCTAAGATATGGGAATGCTGGTTTTCTGACATAGTAAACCTGGAATGTACTAATGCTGGATATGCTTATAATTCTAGGCAGCAAAGGAACAAACTCAAGATTTGATAGTGAAAACTACTAAGCTTCAGGCTGAAAGGTAAGGCTTTTTTCATATTATTACTTCTTTATTTATATATTAAGAAGAAAGTAAGTTACAGATAGTTCCAAATCAAAGTTAAAGCAGATGAATAAGAAACATGGTTCAAAATTGATACAATATGAAAAATGCTATTTGTCACTTGGTTATATAAAAACAAAACAGTAAATTTAGGAGCATTAAACTTACTGGATTTGAGAGATTATTTTCTCTTTGGAATAGAGATAATATATTGAGTTCAGAAACAATTGCTTTTTAAAGTAGATTTTTAGGTTTTTTAGTATTTAATATTTAGTATTTACATTAGTATAAATATAGCTTAATAGTATAAATATTAATATTTAGTATTTTACTGTTTTTCATAATCATTATCTTATTTTTCTAAAGTATGATTAATTGCATTTGGCATACTTTCTAAATTATTTTTATGGTTTATCCAAGTAGACACATCATTGATTGATTAACTGAATGAACAAAGGTAGTGCTATGTAGATTAGTGTAATGTGTTGACTATTGCTAAATTCGTTAGCAGTTAAACAAACTCAGTCGTGCATCATCATGTCTGGAGTAATAAAACATTATACCTTGGAAGGGAAAATGATCTACTATTGTATTTGAGTAAACCCCTTAAGTTTTGGATACCCTGGATATTTAGAGATACTGATACTTTAACTGCTTAATGTAAAGTTGCTGAATATAGTATAGCGTAGCTTGGTGTAGTCAGTGCAGACCTGAGCTCCTAAAAAGTCCAGCTCACCACCTGTGTTGGCAAGCACACTTTTCTTGTGGATTGTCTGTGACAGGCTGCACCCTTTTATACCCTTGTGTAGTAGTGGGGAACAGCTTTGACAGATTGTACATGGCCTACAAAGCCCAAGATATTTATTGTGTCAACTATTAAGGAAAAGTTTGTTGGTCTTGTTCAAGCTAGTGATTTCTTACTCTGAAGATTTAATTACTTTTTTTAAAGTCATAATTGTAGATAGGGAGATACAAAAGCGTATCTTTCCTCTTCTGGTTCATTCTCCAGAAGGCTGCAATGACCAGAGCCGAGTCAGGCTGAAGCCAGGAGTATCCCACGTGAGCAGCCTGTGCTCAGACACTTCAGCCTTCTTCCACTTCTTTCCCCAAGATATTAGTAGGGAACTGGACATGGAATAGAAGTGGAACAGCTGAAACATGAACCTGTGCCCATATGAGGTGCTGGCAGTGCAGATGCCAGCTTTACCCTCTGTGCCACATTACCAGCTTTAAGCTAGTGTTGCTGAACTACAAGTCCAGTTTATAGTGTTCAAGCATAATTTTTACTGAAGTTGGCAGATTTTAGGGTAGTCTAAACTGGCTTATAACTCTAACTTAACTCTTCTTAAAAAGAAAAAAGGACTAAGTGCAAAATATGGAAAAATGTCAAAAGTAGCATGTGAAATGAGAAGTGATGGATGTCTTGTCACTGCCCGGTGCAGTGTTTCTCAGACTGTTTCAATCATAATCAAAAATAAGAGGCAGAAACTCAGACTTCACAATATAATACTTAATCACTTTCTATTTATATTACCCTAATTAATTTTTAAAATAACTTAAATAATTTTGTCAAGATTTATTTATTTTTATTGGAAAGGAAGATATACAGAAAGAAGGAAAGACAGAAAGATCTTAAAATCTGCTGGTTCACTCCCCAAGTGGCTGCAACACCTACAGCTGAGCTGATCATCCAAAGCCAGGAGCCAGGAGCCTCCTCCAGGTATCCCATACGGGTGCAGGGTCCCAAGGATTTGGGCCATCCTCGACTGCTTTCCCAGGCCACAAGCAGGGAGCTGGATGGGAAGTGGAGCAGCTGGGATGCGAACCAGCATCCACATCCCAGTATGTGCAAGACAAGGATTCAGCCACTGAGCCACTATGTGAGACCTTCACTTAATCCTTCCTAACACAGTTCTGTTTAGACAACATATGATAAATGGGAAGTTATAAAGTGCAGAAATATAAAGGTAATTGTGTAATACGATGTTAGGGATCTTACTGCTAGATGGGAATCAGATCAGTAGGAATGATCCTTTTAAGTTAAGATGGTATTCTAGTATAACACTTATTTTATAGAAACATGAAGCAAATTCTGTTTGTCCAAATGAACAAAGTAAAATGTCATTAACTATTACCACTTAAAAATGGTTTCCTTAGGAAACAGTGAAATAAAAGAAACATTTTTTTAAAAATGTGGGATATGCCTTTTAGGATGTTGGAACATCCTAGACTTGTAGTTTTTAAGTAGTACATTAAATGTTAGTGTTTTTTCTGAAGAAGTGGGAGAATATGGAGTTTTAGAAGTTAGAGTGTTATACCCCAAAATTACTTTTACTCATTTGATATATTAGACAACTTTCACTTTTATTTATTTTATAGAATAATGTGGAAGGTTTTATTTGAATAAAAAAGAGTTTGACAGTATCAGAATATTGCCTATTTTTTAATACTAGTTGAAATATAGAATACCAAATAAAATTTTTTATGTTCTCATTTTTAAAATTCATTCTCATTCTTCTTCATGCCAGGTAAAGCCTTAAAATTAAGCATGAAAGTTTTATTGAACTTTCAGCAAAATTCATGCTTCTTATTCATTTTTTTAATAACCACCTATCTTCTTAGTAAAATTTACTTGTATTATGATTTCTGCAAGCCAGAGAAACAGCAGTTTTGCGTCTTCCTTAGAGTTCTGCAGTTGGGAGTGATCAGGCTAAGTAATTGAAATTAGGTTGTGACACTTCATCTTCTTTTGTCGTGTTGATAGTTCTGTGTAAGTTGTTTTTGTAGGTGGTTGGATAGTCCTATCGCCGTATTGGTGTTTAATCAGTTGATGTTGATTCACAAGTAGATTTTTGTACTTCTCAGGGCTTCCCTTCAATATTTTGATCTTCACCATTTAATCAAAGATTCTGCAAATTGGGTGATTACACATGAAAAATTGCGAGTGATACAAAGTATGAAAAGTTGTAGGAAATTAATAGTAGAATTGAGTTTTAGACAGTACTACAGATGATGATCAGGATATTGAAACATCTTAAAAAATGATACAAGATTGAGAAAATTGGAATTATTTATTTAAAAGTGACATAGGGTCAAGAAAACCAAAAGTTCTCAATAAGAAATACATAAATAAGGTGGACAAAATGGTTTTCTTCAAATGTTTGATTATCTGTTCTGCTTTAATACTGTTTTTTTTTTTTTTCAGAGAATAATTTTTGTTTGAAAGGTTCAATGACAAAAAAAAAGAGACACAAAGAGAAAGCGTTCTTCCCTAAATGTCCAGAATAGCTCACTGCAGTATGGAGCCTGTAGTGGTATTTCCCAAAAGGCATCTATTAAAACTCTTCTTTTAAATTCCTCCTGTTTACCCATTTCACAAAGTATCAGAATTTCAGGCAACTGTGCATGTACATATGTGTATATATGTTCCTTGTGAATGTATATATTTGTATGTATATGTGTTTTGAACAAAGTATTGCTTTGAAAAATAGCTCAGATTGTGGAATTTTAAAAAGATTTATTTGAAAGGCAAAGCAACAGAGAGAGAGAGAGAATCGAGAGTGAGCAAGAGAACACACTTCAGTGCTTCAGTTTACTGATTCAATCCTCAGATGGCCACAGCATCACGACCGGGGCTGGGCTGAAGCCAGGAACCAAGAAAAGCATCCTGGTCTCCCACGTGGGTGGCGAGGGACCCAAGCTATTGGGCCATCACCTACTGCCTTTCCACGCGCATTAGCAAGAAGCTAGATCAGGAGCAAAGATGCCAGGAATCACACTGGTACTTTTATATTGGGATGCAGGCATTATAGGCAGCTGTTTAGCTTGCTGTGCCACAGCACTAGGCCCATGTAATAGGAATTGTAATTCGTCATTCAACTTGACAGTTCTGTTATTTAGTTATATTCCATGTTTGTCTAGTAACCTTTACTCAGTCACCAGGGAAACAAGTAGTCACTTCCTTCTTTACACTCTGGCACTTGTGCTCTGCAATTATAAACGCTTGATGGACATTATGGACTTTGGACTTTGACTACTTTTTTTTTTTTCATTTTGAAGCTTATTTTCATTTTTTTTGAAAGACAGAGGAAGAGAGATGTCATATCTACTGGTTTGTTTCTCTGAATACCCACAACAACCAGGTCTAGTGAGGCCAAAGCCAGTAGCCTGGAATACAATTCATGTGCTGTGTGAGTGGCAGGGACAAAAGTATTCAAGTCATTGCCTGCTGCCTCCCAGGAGACAGATTAACCAAAAGCAGAGTTGGGAGTGGAGAAGCTGAGACTCAAAACAAGGACTCCCAAACTGGGTTCTGCTGTCAAAATGGCTTAATTCCTCCTGCAGACACCTACCGTGAATGTACTTTCTAACTAGTCTTTTTTTCTTTAAATATTCTTTCAGTTTGATATGTTATAGAAATATAAGATGGAAAATTGTTCCTCTTCTCCATTTTCCTTCCCCTCCTTCTTTATTATTTTAGTTCCTAGGGAACTCTTCCAAAAATACATTTCCTTAAAAATTGTTATTAGCAACCATGCCTTAGATGATTTAAAATTCTGTCAGTACAAGTTACTTTGTTACTTAAAAAAAAATTTTTTTTTATAAATTAGGTAAAAGTGATCTCTTAGGTGTACAAAGTACTTTTTTCTTTAGATTTGTTACTCTATATTTATGCATTAAATTTAAAGAAATTTCAATCACAGTTAACTCTGCCATTCAGATATTACCAGTTTATATTTTGGTGCTTTCCCCACTTCTAGGGTGAGTTTTTTTGGTGCAGTAGTAGAGTACTTTTTCATGTAATATTTTATAATCATGCTCCTATGTAATTTTTAGAGGTTTTATATATCTAGCCATTCTTACATTATTGAATGTATTGTTTACCAAAAATAGTGGCTTGGCAAATTTTTTGAAATCATAATGTACATTTCGCATTATTTCCCAGGTTGATTTTCTAGAATTGTATTAAGTGAACCAAGCTCAAACATTTTGAATATATTCTGATATATATTGCCTAATTTCTCCTCAAAATGTTTCTCTTAATTTATATTTCTAATCAGCAGAATATGGAGATGTCTGTTATAATAAACCCTTCTCAGCATTAGATAGTTTCAGGAAAACCATACCACGTTCATTGAAGGAAAAATACTACCTGATCGTGGAAAATTATGTATTCCTGAGTAGTGATGATGGCTGTGGTAATAGTTCAAGTGGTTGGGACTCTAACACTCATGTGGGAGTCCTGGCTGCAGGTGCTGGCCTTTTCTAGGTCTGGTGGTTGTGGTTAGAGAATAGATCAGCAGATCTCTGCAAACAATGCATTTATATTTGTTGCTTTGAAAGTTGTCATCTTGAGAAAATAAAGCCTGTTTTAGTGGTATAGATCTTGTTAAAAATGTTTTTGGACTTTGTTTTTTGTTGTACTGGTTTCTAGGGTTTTGTATTTATTCCATGGGTTATATTTTCCGGTGAGACATAATGCTGGGAAAATTTTTAGTGTTTAAGCAGTATCATCCATAAGGGTAACACTAATTTCTGTTAGGGTAAAATGAGCTAATAAAAAGAGACTGATTTTTCTTTTGTGTTTAGTGAACTGATTTTAAAAATAGATTCAGGGCCTAGTTGGTAGCCTGGAGGCTAAAGTCCGCGCCTTGCATGTGCCAGGATCCCATATGGGCTCTGGTTCTAATCCTGGCAGTCCCACTTCCCATCTAGCTCGTTGCTTGTGGCCTGAAAAAGCAGTTGAGGTTGGTCCAAAGCCTTGAGACCCTGCACCTGCATGGGAAACCCAGAAGAAGCTCCTGGCTCCTGACTTTGGATCTGCTCAGCTTTGGCCATTGTGGCCACTTGGGGAGTGGATCATAAGATGGAAGATCTTCCTCTCTGTCTGTCCTCCTCTCTGTATATCTGACTTTTTAATGAAAATAAAATAAATCTTAAAAAAAATAGATTCAATAAATTCTATAAAATTTTTTCACAAACTATTTTTATATGAAAGCCAGATTTGACAGAGAGGTCTTTTGTCAGCTGGCTCACTGCCCAAATGGCCAGAGCTGGGCTGATCTGAAGTCAGGAGCCCCCTCTGGGTCTTCCGCATCAGTGCAGGGGCCCAAGGATTTGGGCCAGCCTCTACTGCTTTCTTAGGCTGAAAGCAGGGAGCTGGTGTGGAAGTGGAGCGGCTGGAATATGTATTGGTGCCTGTATGGGATGCCAGCTCTGTAGGTGGAGGACTAGTATGCTATGCCACAGCACCAGCCCCTTTTTTGAAGTTTAAAGAATTTAAATACTAGGTGATAGTGATTGACAGTGACTTAGGAGTATGAATCATGTGCAAGTAATTGATCCTGTTAATAAGATGATTTAGAGCATATGCTGTTTACATTTGTGTGGATTTAGATGAGATCATCATTTATTATGGACATCCAGAGGACTTATCCTCTGTAACTTTGTTTTCCTATCAAAAGCAGGAACGTTTGCTTTAAATTAAAAACCTCTCATTGCAAAAGGGCAAACAAAGCAAGGCTGGCGGATACATTGTGCCCTCGTATAATTAGTGTTGTGTTTGTCTTCATTCTTACTTGAAGCTGTTGGTTGTGCAGTGTTACTACTTTGTGTTGACTGTATGTGTATTGTCACTGAAGCACTTTGGTGATTTTATTTGTAAATCTTCAGGTATAAAAGGCAGGAGGTGAGCTTCTGATGAGGTAGTTGAGGTTTCTCAGTTGCTTTTTGATAGTGTGAACTTAGCTCAGCACTTGGAGCCTTAAAGATGCCAATCAGGACTAACATATGTCTTTTCCCGGTTGTCAGCGAGTTTAGGTAGGTTGCATTCAGAGCCTAGAATTCAAAGGATAATTTTTACATGTAGAAATGTGCGGGGGAGACTACAGTGTGAAAGCATCCTGTTTGTTTATGAAGGATTAGCAAAGGCGTTCTTTTCTAAGGGCAGTGTATGACCTTTTCTATAGAGTAACTCCTTCACTGTCTGCCAGCGTTTGAACAGAACAGTGTAAACTAATGTTATTGCCGCATGCCTGCCAGTGTCCTGGTTATTGGGAGCAGAGGCAGGCCGTTGAAGATGCTGAGAATTTTTCACACTTTCGTTTTAAAAGTTGTTGTGTCAGAAATACAGTTTGTCTTAACGCTATCCAAATGCATTGCATCCTTGATTCTTATTCCTTATCTTTAACATTATAGTCAAAGACTAGAAATCCGAGCACAGGTCGCTGATGCCTTCTTGTCCAAGTTCCAGTTGACTTCTGAGGAAATGGGTCTGCTCCGTGGCACCAGAGAAGGACCTGTGACTGAGGTACGTTTTAAGGTTTTTCCCCACCTCAGAATAGCATTTGCATTTTGGTTGAAGACAAACAGCACAAGGGAGATGGTAATGAAAGTGTGTACCTCTAAGGAAGCAGTAATTCTCAGCCAGTTAGCCAGTTTGTTGATTGCTTTTTGGTGACTTCTGTATTCTAAATCTACAGTTAAAAAGAGTACGCTTTGTGGTGTTTCTGTCCACCCAGAAGCAGTACACAACTCTAAGGCCTTTATCCCCTTCATTTCTTATAGTTATGTTGTATTTTGTTTTCATTACTATGACTTTTAAAAAATTATTCATTAAAGAAAAATAACATGTTATTGTCATGATTGAATATTATTGATAGCATTGTGGAAACTAAGAAGGCTCCAATAATTGTTTCTAAATGAAAAAACTGCCATTGTCACATTGTGATCAGTCAGCTGTTATGTATTTAATAATCGTTTTGTATGTCTCCAGCTTTGTACGTAGTAGACATTGCATTAATGTGTGTTTTGAAATATGAATAAATACGTGGTATGCTTTCTTTAAAACATTTTAAAAGTTCAGACCACTATGAAAAGAGAATAGGTGAAAGGATTCCTTCGTTTGCCATAACCTTTTAATTCAGGGTAATGTATTTGTGGTTGAAAGCATGACATTTAAAAGTCACATGTTTAATTTTAAAGGATTTTTTCAAGGCATTGGGAAGAGTAAAACAGATTCATAATGACATCAAAGTTCTCCTGCGTACGAACCAGCAAACAGCAGGGTGAGTGACTGCTTTGCATGGTTGTGTGTATGTCCAGAATTCTGCAGATATTCTAGGCTCTTTGGACCATTTGTCAATTAGTAGTTTAATCTTCATTTATCTCTGGAAAAGGAGGACGTTGTAAAGGAGCCTCTGAACCTGAAATATGTTCATGGGCTGAAGCAGCAGCTTATCAGAAAGTGATGATATTAAATTTGACATGTAATTGCAAAACATTACTGATTACTGAAACAAGCCATTTCATAATATAGAAAGCTAGTAGACTGAAACTAAGTCATTCCAAAACTAACCAAAATAGTTATATGCTTGCAAGAAGCTGTTGACTACAAGTTGAAGTTTTAACAAGTCTTTTGTTTTTAGTTTGGAAATTATGGAACAGATGGCCTTGCTTCAAGAAACAGCTTATGAAAGACTTTACCGATGGGCTCAAAGTAAGTGATTTCTTTAATACTGATTAAGTTTAGGAATTGTAGTATTTGATTTAAAAAGTTTTCATTTGGCCTTTATTTGCTATACTTTGGTTTTGGTAATCATAAGTATTTTAAAAGAGAACATTTGTACCTACTGTCTTTGCTTCATCAACCTGTACTGTCAGCCAAATAGTATCCTTACGGATGAGAATAAAACAATGAAGATTGTATTTCTGTTCTTCATTATCTTGAATGGCCACCTCTTGCTTGTATAATTAGGAGTGTATAAATAATGAATTAACTTTGTTATCATTGTACTAAATCCCCACAAACTTAATGACTTAAAACCACATAAATTCAATGTTATTAGATCAAAAATTGGATTTGTCAGTACAGTAAGTGTTGACAGCCTTACATTTGTTTCTGCAGGTTTGAAGGGATAATCTGCTTCCTTGTTTGTTTATTTGCTCATGGAGTTCCCTGCTTTGCAATTGTCAGGTTGAAGGCTAAGTTTCCTTGCAGGCTGTTGGTGAGGACGTTTCCTCAGAGGCTGCCTGCATTAAACTGTGGCCCTGCTTCACCCATCTTCAAAGCTAGCAGCAGTGTGTCACATCACTTTGATCTGGACTGCTCCTTATTTATGACTGGTTGTTCTTCCAACCTCCTCTTTTTTAAGGGTAATCTGAGAAAAAAATCCTATTTTAAAGTCTACCAGCTATTGCTTTTGTCCTGTTATGTAACATGTTCACAGGGCTCCAGGGATTAGGAAATGGGCATCTTTGGGGAGGCCCATTATTTTGGTTAACACAAAAGCAGTGTTGCAGTGGACTGTTTGCAAAATAGTCCATCAAAACCAGCGATGATGGTTAAGCAAGAGTGGAATGGGAGCACATGGCGTCTTCATTGTGGTTACCAACTGGTGTAAAGAGCTGTAAGTAAATCCAAGTAACTACTTAGACTTGTAGTATACTGTGGCCTTCCTAGTTTCTGGTCTGAAAGCCTCATACTGTTCAAACTGTCTATTTCCTGCTTTTATTTTCAGTGTTTCCTCCTTCCTGGAGTATTGTCTGGCTTTTTCTCTGCTTGTCTGGAACTTTCGTCTTAACGGCTTTTAGGTTCTGAATCTTCTTGGAGCTATCCAGTGGCTGTGGACTAAAACAGTGACTTTTTCCATCTCTAAACATCAGTCACTGGAAATATGTTTTTAACATTCAATATACTAAGTAACTATGCAACTTTTCACGTTTGTGCCTTTTCTCTTGTGAGTTTCCATCTTCTCAAAGGCAGGGCCATTGCTTGAGATTCTTTTGTACTTCCATAGCACTTCATGTAGTGACCTCTGACTTGGGAATCATGGGATTGTTTGTAAGGATTTCTTTAATTTAGTGTATGTGTGTTTTATCATTCATGCATGCTAGGGGAACATATTGCTAGAATGAAATTCTTGTATGCTGCAAGACTGGGGATTTATAAATGAGTTCTAAGTTCTTCGACGATAGTAGTTCTTGTGGCATTTTACAGATAAAATTAGAACAGTAAGGAAAACTTTGCAGTAGAGATTTTTAAGGGTTCAGTATTTGAATAATTTTGCAATTCTCTTGAGGTATCAGTTCCCCACATAAACTGCTTAAAAAACTGCTTAAGAGTTGCTCCTGGGAGAAGGAATTTTATTTTTAGTACTTCTCTGCTCCTCTGTGTATGGCCATTATTCACTAAATGTTTCTTGATTATTCAGAACTGAATTTTCATCGTGATAAAATATGCGTTTGGGTGTACTTGTTAGGATATGTGTTCATATAAAGTCATGTAACTGCTTAAGTTTACATTTCTAGTTAACAGCACAAATTAGTTTTTAATTGCAGAATCTCTGAGCACATTTTTTCAAGGGATTTTTGACACAAAATTTAGACGGTATATGATGGTTGTGATAGATTTAATTTAATGTAATGAGTTGTAACATTAATTGTTTTTCAGGTGAATGCAGAACATTGACGCATGAATCCTGTGACATATCACCGGTACTAACTCAGGCAATGGAAGCACTGCAGGACAGACCTGTCTTATATAAGTTAGTGACTTCTTCCTAATGAAAAATGAAATTATGCTTTTTCTTTGATAGTTTATATTAATATTTGATGTGATCACATTTATATTTACAGTTTTATAATTATAGTGATATTTTCACTGTGTGTGTGTTCATTGGAGCATGTACTCTTTTGAGTATGATATGCTATAGAACACAATATGAAGAGGAAAAACAACCGGTGTGCTCTTCCTGTATCTAAAGCATCTTGTGTTTACGTAGAGTGCTTTCCCTGAGTCTTATTTCATTAACTTGTTTGGAATTGCTCTTGGCTAAAATTATCATATTTTCTCCTAGAGAGAAGGAGAGATGTAGTTACTCAGAGAAAGAAAGAATTTTTTAGTGTTATATTTTCGTCGATAATATTCAGGAAAAGAGTGGGTCCAGGACTTGGAGTCTTGCAAATTATGCCAAACAAGTGCTCTATCTGTATTTTAATTTTCTTTTTTTTTTAGTTTCACACGAGGTAGATTTTTTTTTTAATGTCTGGAATGCCATGAAAATAAGTTCTAGGGAGACCAAGGGTTGTTACAATTAAAGAATCAGCCAGGGAACTCTTAGAGACATTAGATCCTGCTCTGAGTCACATTTTTAAAGTATTTCTCAATTACTGTGCTTTCTGATGAGAACATTAACTATCCTATAATGAAATCACACAGCACAAATACTGTGATGGCTCTGAAAAAATTATAACACTTTAATGCTACATATTGATTGCTTACTTTGTTTTAAGAGAGATTATATGTACTGGAGGCACAGTGTCAATTTCGGCATTTGATGTCCTGTTAAAGCTGATGCAGGAGACACCCATGTCCCTTGGTAGAGTGCTTGGGTTGGATTCATCGTTCCGTCTTTCTGCTAATGTGTACCTGGGGAGGCAGCAAGTAATGACTCAACCACCTGGAGCTCTGCCACCCATGATGGAGAACTTGACTGAGTTCCAGGCTCCAGCTTAGTTCTGTTCTAGCCCTGGCTGTTAAGGGAATTCTTACTGCCATTCTGTTTTCTTTCTTTTAAGCTAATTTAAAAAATTAAAACGAAAAGCTATCCTCAAATTGCTTTACTTTAGAAATCCAGATGTCAACAAATGCATTTGAATGGAACATATTAATTGCTGTCTAGGGTGACGTCTGGGTGCTGTATGAGTTAGGTATCCTGAGTTAGGGGAACCAGGTGAACATCAGAGTACACTTCCTGTGGAAATAGGCGTAAGGGAGTTCTGAAGTTGAGTGGGTGTTTACTTGGGAGAACGGAACTAAATATTCCATGTTGAGAGAAAAAGTACAAAGATCTGGATAGAGAGAGAGAACACACACCTTTGCGAAATTAATTACAAAAGCTAGTTGATTAGAATAAGATAAATGGGGCCCAGCGTAGTGGCCTAGCATCTTGAACATGCCAGGATCCCATATGGGCGCCGCTTTTAATCTCGGCAGCTCCACTTCCCATCCAGCTCCCCGCTTCCTGGAAAAGCAGTCGAGATTGGCCCAAAGCCTTGGGACCCTGCACCTGCATGGGAGACCAGAAAGAGCTCCTGACTCCTAGCTTCAGATCAGTGCAGCACTGGCCCACTGTGGTCACTTGGGGAGTGAATCATCGAACAGAAAATCTCTCTGTCTCCTCTCCTCTCTGTATATCTGACTTTGCAATAAAGATAAATAAATCTTTTTTTTTTTTTTAAAAAAAGAATAAAATAAGTGATAAAGTTAGCTTTTCTTTAATAATTTTTTCAAACTGGAGATTTTCTTAAATTTGGGAAAAATTTAATAATGTATCCTGTCAACCACCAGATGGCACTGTGTGAGCTTTATTAAGGAATGTTCAGAAGCTCACTACCTTTGGTGTCTCAAATGAGCAAAGTAATGTCAATTATTGTTGCCTCTGGGGATGATTGCCATGCTTATTACTGTTTCTTGAATGGTAAATACCTTGAATATTACTTCATTATTAACTTTCAATAGTTCAGCTTTAGAAATTTCTTTTTATCTATGTAAAGGAAGTAGATTTTATGTTTTTCATATATTTCTTTTTAGGAACAACATGATAACCTTCTACTCTCCCTCCCTCTATATACTTTTCTTATTTTTAATTTTTGTGATGGCATTCTTCCAAGTTTCTGTATTATCCCAATCTTAATCCTCCACTAAGAAAAGCATTCAGCAAGTGCTAAGTAGAGAGACCACTGCTGCTGAGAAGGCTAGACAAAGGCCATCACCAACACGCAAATCTCAAGAAGTTTCTCTGAAAAACAGTTTCTTATGAATGGAAATTAAAAGCGTCAATGGCTTTGTCTTTCCTTTGTGAACTTGCAGAACATGAGCTATTTAAAGAGCCAATATGTGCACTGCTGCTGCTTCGTCATGTTCAGATTGTTGGCATTCAAAAGAGGAACTTCTGTGCTATTTTGTCTTTTTAAGTTTTGATTAGAATTTTTCCTTTATTTACTGTAGTGAAACTGACAAACTGAAAGCCTTTCAAAATGATTTGAACATTCACTCTTACAAAGCTGCATCCTTAATTTTCCCTCTTTGTTGGAAGACAGATTCAGGTGGGCAGTGTTTTCTGTCTCCAGTTGGCTCAGCTCTAGCACTGGCACTGGAGGTTCACTTGTGACATCTGCCGTTTTTACTTCAGATTTGTCCTTTACGGAAATTAACATTGATGTTTATTGCTATTTCCTATTAGGCTACGGATGAAACTTTCCAGAGTTGGTCAGACTTAATAATGCCCTTCTCCTACTAAAAGTGTCATTAGATTCACTTGTTTCTGTTGTATCCGTAGCCCTAGGCAACAGCCCGGAAACAGACATTACACTGTTCATGTTGACTGTTCAGTAGGTTCATGGGAATTACATTATTTTAAAAATTACAAAATTTAAAAGTTCATTAATTTCCAAGTTCATTAATTTCCATATAACCAATCACTTGATTATAATTTATTATTTCATGGAGTCAAGTGATCTTTTAAAAGAAATCCTTTACACTAGACATTTGTGATTTAAGAGAACGAGGGACAAGATAGAAATGAACATTTTACTTAATTTATTTTTAAAAAATGGAAAGCAAGTGCAAGGAAACTATGCAATTTAAAAAGACTTAGCCTGATACTATGCTTTCCCCTTTTCTTAATACATTTTATTTACAGGAAATCTCAAAAGTGTTTACTTTTACCTGAAGACAGACAGACAGACACACACACACACACAAACACACACACATACACAGATCCACTGTCTGCTTTATAGTGACAGTCTTACAAAAAGCTCAGGTTCCTAAAAATTATAGGCATTCACCATTTCACACTTCTCTTTGAAAGTAATTTCTATCCAAGATTCTTATATCTAACTAGTTGTGGATTTTCTTTGTTAAATCAGGACGATGTTAAAGCAATATGGTGTAAGAAATGACTTCTTTTGGAAGTACTAGAAAAAAGTTGCAACTTTCACATATGTATAATTTAATAAAATAATTCTTAATATTTAGTCTAAATCATTTAAATTAATTATTTATTTGCTCTTAGAAGTTGAGGAACAATTCCCACTTGAGGTTAGCTGACATCTTTATAGCATCCTAGTCTTAGCTGCGACAGTGTTATGCTGTTTTTTTAAGAGTTGGAGGACTGAGTGTCTAATGAAAAGATGTTTTTTTTTGGTAGGAAGTGAAGCAACTCTGCTGACATTGGCCTACCAAAGCATACTTTGTTTTCCTGTTTACTTTTTAACACTGAAGAGACTTTGATTTAGGGGACGCATGTGGACAGTGGTGGTGATAATGGGACATAAGGAATGAGCTAGTAAAAGAAATAGACACTTGAGGCAACTCCAGGTCGTCTTCAGCAGTTTCACCCCAAATTTTGCTTTTCCTCAGTTCAAAGCTTTTTTTCCTTGCCTTAAAAAACTGTTTAAAGCTTTAATGTTTGATCTAATTGTATGAAAGTGCTTTTAAAATTTCATGGAAAAAGGTAAATTGAAAGATAACTTAAAAATGTTGGATTCATGTGTGTTATTTTCATAATTTGCTTTTTCCAAGAACTTTTGGAAGGCTTTTTGTATGTTTAGGAAATAATATTTGCTTTATGTGCATGGTTGAGCAATAAACTCAAGGAATACCTAGTATGTCTAATGTTGGAGTCAGAAGAGGTTTTTAAAATGAATAGTAATATGGGTGGCAAATTTTGGTAGTAAGTGGTAAGTAGCATATGGAATAGAGCGGTTTTGTTTGTTTGTTTTGTTTTTTAAAGTAGAAGAGAAAGTCTTAGTTTTTAAATCGCCGAGTTCCAATAAGTAAGTAAGCTTCTGAGAACTAGATAATACAGCTTTGTGGGGAAAAAAAAAGGCACCAAGATTTAAATTGTAAAGGTATTGCAAGCTGAAGAATTGAGAACTGTACCTTGGCCTGTTTAGCTTTTGCCAAGCCCACACTGCTCTGTCCCTTATTGCTACTGCCCTTGTTTAAATTCCAAATTGTAAAATTGTTTCTTAGTAGGAGTGAATATTGGCTGCCTTTAGATTGGATTTCCAGAATGCTAAGGTTACCTCATAAATTTCTTTCCTTTTTAAGAGAATGTCTAAGGAAACTTTAGATGTCTGTCTTGTCTTAGACATTGCTTACATTGTCTGTTACAATAATTAGGAGAAGAATCTGACAGCTTTTCACTTCTTTCTTCCAGGTATACCTTAGATGAATTTGGAACAGCCAGAAGAAGTACAGTTGTTCGTGGATTTATTGATGCCCTTACAAGAGGAGGTCCAGGAAGTACACCGAGACCCATTGAGATGCACTCCCATGACCCTTTGAGGTACAGTGTCGGATAGTAGAGGGTTTAAGTCTGTGCAGGGGAGCTTCTCACCAGCATCCTGTTTTCATTAGGTATGTGGGCGACATGCTAGCCTGGCTCCATCAAGCTACTGCTTCTGAGAAGGAGCACCTGGAAGCGCTCTTAAAGCACGTGCCTACGCAAGGTGGGTTGATTGTTAGCTGCTGAGAACCTCGGCGTAGGAAACAATGTAGGACATCAGTGTTTCTGTTCTCATTGCCATTTTCCTCACTGAGGTAGAACACTTCACACCCTGATGGCACGACCAATGTCCGAATTAATCTTCCACTCCAGGCATCCCCACTCTTACAATACGCTTCCTCCTTCCTTGCTTCTACCCTGTCACCCCACTGGTTACACTTTTATAGTGCACCCTCTTCCTTCCTCAGATTCAGATTTACGTTTCTGAAGTGCCTAGCATGATTTAGCTCAGATCTTCAGCATGATATTAAAGATAGAAGGTGGCACTCATTTGTGAGTGAACAGGCTAAGTGACTTGCTTATAGCTGCTAAGCTACTAAGTGTTTCACTTTGTACAACTTCATTTTCACCATTTTCACCTGTTTAAATTTTTTTCATAGAAATAATTACTAAATATACTTAATGAAAAATACTTATCTTAGTTTTAAAGAAAAAATAATTGTATTTGAGAGTCATTCATATGTTGTTTATACAACTTCGTATTTTCTTAATTATGATTACAATGAGATGCCTGTTTTAACATCTGAGGGTTTAATGTATATAAAAAAGATGTTTTTGTTATGAAGTGAAGAGAAACATCGTGGCCTGGAATCACCTGATTATTTTCTATAGCTTGGCCGCACATCTTTGTGGCTCATTGCGTGATCTGCAGGAGAGGGCAGCGGACAAACATGCGGCAGTGGCTGAAATCCTCCCTGCTGAGGACGCACTCCGTATGGAGAACACAAGTCTGCATTTTTTGAAGTGTAATTTTTATGTTTTCTGGTGTTATCCCCAGTACACAGTTTAAAAGGATGTAGTTTTATTTCTTTAATGATGTTTTAGAAAAGTAGACAATTTTAAGCAATGGAAAACAAAGAGGTTGGAGTTAGATGAAGCAGGTTATTTTTCAGGAAGGAATTAAGCTATCTGAGCCTGTTTCTCCACCTGTGACAGAAAGAGTGGTTACAGGCAGTAAGTGTTGAGTGCCCACTGAGCGTGATGCTGAAAAGTGGGCAGTTCTCCCGCTGAATACATGATACACTCCTCTCTTGGTACCCTCAGCTTATCTATTCCACACCACTACCTGGAATGAATGCTGCTGCATCTTCACGTCACTTCCTTTGCTAAAGAGATTTTAGTTGTTTTTGCCTCTCTGTCTCAGCTTACTTCTTTTTCTCAGAGCCAGCAGTAGTAGTCATTTAATTAATTTGACAGCTAAATGAATTAACATGACTTTCTAGAAACACATTAATTATTAACATGGTAATGTGTTGCTAACACAATTAGTGATGTACCCAAAAGACATCAAACTTAATAATATTGGTCTGATTATTTTATGTGTTACTAGGTGCCATTAATGCTAAGTATTACTTGTTAGTTTTTTGAACCTACATAAAGCAGGGTATAATAAAGAAAAAACTTTAATGATGACTTAATTGCTTTTAGATGTTGAAGAAAATATTCAAGAAGTTGTTGGACATATCACTGAGGGTGTGTGCAGGCCTCTAAAGGTAGCATTTTTTGTTTTTGCATTTAATAAATGGCATGTGGAAAAGGTATAACCTTATTCTTAAGAATCTAAGCAAACTGATACCAGCTTGAGCTGGTATAATTTTGCTAAACTAACATTAATTAGACTAATACATTTTAAGATAATAGTTATCAATTTTCTCTTATAGAAAGAAAACTGGAAATATTTATAGTTTGCATTTATTTTGTTTACAGATTATGTTTCTTGGTGATTTATGGTAATCAAAGATCTAGTCAGTTGAAACAACTAATGTATAGCTCTTTACAGATTTACTAAAATGTGTTTCATATGTTTTATTTCTCTATAGTAAGTTAGTTTGTAATAGCAATAAATAATCATTAATGCAAGGATAAAATAAAAGTTTGTGTCAGTGTTATTAATGCTATTTCTAGTACAAGGGACAGAATTTAGAGTACAGTTTGATTAGAATTCTCATTGTACCATTTAATTGTATTTTACATATTGTTGCTTAACCCTGTTGTACTTTAATTTGTTCACATTGAGCTTGCATGCAGAAATACTTACAATCAAGGCTTGTTATAAGGATTAAATGAGATAATTCTGTAGCCAAAGAGTAGCTGTAAGGATTAAATAACTCTGTAGGTTATTATTTAGTAGGCATTTAGTAGGGCTGCGAGGATTTTCTTCTCCTTGTTTCATATTTATGGGATACTTGTTCATTTTTGTCTTGCTTTTCCTTGTTGATTGACATTTGTTTACTTATAGAAATTAAAATACATAGGGTTTGTGATTTATTCTTATCAAAAACTAAATGTTGAAACAAATTTTATTTTTAAGACTTTTTATCAAGAAAATGTTAGATACAATGAATTATACTTGAGATTTTATTTATCACTGTAATTTGATTATCTGAAGATCAATTGTGTTGAATAAGTAGATATAAACTATTTTGAAATTATTTTGTATTACTGTCAAATGAAACATTTATTAGTGCTTGATTGTCACTTATGTCATGTAAATATTTGTTTAATTTACATAGCAATTCTGGGTATGTTTTGTTTCGAAGCATGAAGAAAATTGTAATAATCATGGATGACATCTTTGAGAAACTATTCCTGTACTTGAAAATGTCAGAGATAATAGATTGAACATGTTATAATATACACTAAGATATGATCTCTAAGTCTATTTCCTTTTTAAAAAATCTGTGCTCTGAAACTCATCCCTTATAGCAAGGGTACTATGACATGATGGCATCTGGCCTATTACTACTTACAGGGGTGTTCACACCAAAACAGTAGATGGAAGCATGGTCATTCCTGTCGTCAACCTTTGTTTTCAAGTTCATGGGTCAAATTATTTAAATTTAATCTGTTAGCGAAAGCTTTGGTGAAGTGAATACGCCTGACTTTGCTGAACTCACATGGGTTCCATGAAGGTAGATGTTTGTAAAAACAGCCTGGATAACATCTGGATGATAGAGTTGGCGCCCTCTGATTGCTAATAAAGACTGTCCTAAGCAGCTCACCATGCATAATATTAGTTTGTTTCTTTTTGCATCCCTAGCTCTCATCCCCTTCTCTGTAATTGTAAGCCCTCTCTCGCTTTCTGCCGTCTCATGCTTCTCTTCCTACTCCACTTTCCTCCTCCCCAGCTCCTGCGTTTGCTCTCTTCTCTAGCTTTGTGGAAGAGAGCCACTGCTCCTCTGCTTCTTCCCCAGCTCCTCTGCCCTTTAGGTCTGCAGCCTGTTTTGCTGCTTTTAAGATCTGCCTTTATTGTTCTGCTGCTAATACAATACAGTTAAGATTTATTGTTCACTAGTTATACCAGAGTTTCTTCTTCAAACTTTTTAACTGAGCTGTTACTTCCATTACTGCTTTAAAGCTCTTATGATTTTTGTCCATCTCTGTCATCATTATGATTTCTAGCCATTTGCTGTTTACATCATTTTTTGATCTCTTGCTTTGTGTGTTTTCTTTGTTTGTTTTTTGTTTCATCTTTTTTGTTTCTGTTTCTCTTGTTTTCTGTTTTTCTCCTGAATCCTGGCTTTGATTGGAAATCTCCTTAAAAAATTCTAAGACAGTGTGTTTTTTTTTTGCATTGAAAACAAATTAATTGTAGTTTAAT
Source organism: Ochotona curzoniae (assembly GCF_017591425.1). Taxonomy (NCBI): domain Eukaryota; kingdom Metazoa; phylum Chordata; class Mammalia; order Lagomorpha; family Ochotonidae; genus Ochotona; species Ochotona curzoniae. The sequence goes on along the minus strand of NW_024466502.1, from coordinate 48,911,670 downwards.
TTGCAAATCGGATTTTTCAGTCCTTCTATGTTGTAGTTTCTATGGTAGCTGAATGTGTTATTTTGTTTTTACCTTCTTTTTTTCTTCCATCTCCTCTCTTTATTTTCTCCTTTCCTTCCATCTCCTTTCTCTCTTACGGGAGTTAAACACTTTCTTAACATCTCAAAATTCTGGAAGTCAGGCTTCCAGAAAGCTGCAGTGATGTTGTAAATCTGCGGGTGACAAGATGCCTGTTCACAGTTGGTGTATTTTCTATTTTGCTCTAATAATTCTGTTATAATTCATAAAAATCCCTTTTTTATAAACTGTATAATTTAAATCACAGTTGAGGCCTTGGCCAAAAAAAGAAATTGTAATGTGGAAACTGTGAATTCAGATGGTGTCCATAATCTGTTAGTTAACCATTCTGTTGCTTTCTGCCAAAAAGCAAGTCAGCTTCATAATTCTTTTTTGTATGCTGATATGCATATATTTATAGAATCTCATTTTAGCAAATCACATATGTTGGCATTATGACACGCACAAGAAGCTCGAGCTTTCAAAAGGGTTTAAAAACATCTGCTGTGTATGTACTGTTCTACTACATGCCTCAGGGATGTGAGAGAAGGAGAAGGTACAGTGGATGTGCTTGTGTTTAGGGACTAGTTAGTTAAGGAAGGTGATGCTAGAAAACAGTAGCTTAAAGCAGGTGCATTACCATGTGTTCAGTCAGCATGTATCAGTGTGGCTTAGGTTGTATTCATTAATGAAGAGATGCAAAGTAACAGATCAGTGAGGGATGGAATTTTAGGAAATGTTTCTGACAGCTCAGTTTCAGCCAGTCAAGGTCATCTTAAGCCAATGGGATCTGTGCCGTGATTGTTTTATAACTGAGTTGGTGCTGATTTGACATTTCTCTGTTTTTCTGTTTTCTGATTACTAGAAAAAGAAACTATAAATTATTTAGACAAGATTTTTTTCTGAATATTTACCAGTGGAGCCGTATGTTTTCAGTGATAGCCTGTTTTTAGGGGTATAACAGCTGCTTTTGCAATTTAATATTGAACCAAATTCCATTATGTGCTGATGATAACTTCTAAATAATCTCATTGTGTTGATCTTTCTGATACCAGGTCTCTTGATCCAAATTCTCCGGACAATTACTCTTTTCAGAAGAGTATATTTGTCTTACTATTTGTTATTTTATCATCCCTCTGACTTAAAAATTCAGAAATGCTTTATTTAGAAGGTATAATTTATCTCTATGAGAATTTTACCTTTACTTTTATGCTTTTTATATACCATATCAGTAATGAAGAGCAAAGGATGATTTCAAGAAATGTTTAACTTCTTCTCATATATTTTGATAGGTTCGAATTGAACAAGTAATACTTGCTGAACCAGGGGCAGTTTTATTATATAAAATCTCTAACCTCCTCAAATTTTACCACCATACAATCAGGTAAGCAGAAAGGTGAGGCCTACTCAGTCTCAGGTGAAGTTCCTTTTACTTAGAGCACCATGTAAGCTCTTGTTTGTTTTGTTTTCACCGTACGTGTGGCTAAGTCCAATGAGCACCTACAATCATGTGAGCCAGTGTCTGCGTGTTATACCTGCTGCAGGTTGAGGTCTGTCATCTCCTTTCGTCTTTATTCTCCCAAAACCTAGTCCTTCTGTTCATGTGCACACACATCCCTCTTCCCTCTGAGCACTGCTTTTACCTGTAGAGCGTGTGTAAGGGCCCCTTCGACGGTAAGAGCAGTTCATGACAACTAAAGCCACTGTGTGTTATACTTGTAAGATAGCATAATGAATGAAAAATCTAATTTTAAGTGAAATAATGAGAACTTTTAGCAGTTCATATTCTGTCAGTGATGAATTTGAACCATAGCTTTGTCTTCTTTACATGAAAACATCTATATCTGATTAGATGTTGTATGTTTTATCCAGAGTGTAATCTTTCACTCTAATGATTGTATTCATTTTTGCTTTGCCTGCATCTATATTGGTGCTATTTACTTTATTATAAATGTGTAAGCTTTATTTATAAAAGCTTTATTACAGCTGTGTAAGATCACATATATCTCATTGTATGAAGACAGTGTTCTTTCAAGCTGTGTTTTTGGTAGTTTTTGTACTTCTTGTAGTTTCTGAATGATTTAACAACTACTTGTTTTTGTTTTTTTAAAGATTTATTTATTTTTATTGGAAAGGCAGATATACAGAGAAGAGGAGAGACAGAAAGGAAGATCTTCCATCTGATGATCCACTCTGCAAGTGGCCGCAATGGCCGGTGCTGTGTCAATCCAAAGCCAGGAGCCAGGAGCTTCTTCTGGGTCTCCCACGTTGGTGCAGGGACTCAAGGCTTTGGGCCATCCTCTAGTGCTTTCCCAGGCCACAAGCAGGGAGCTGGATGGGAAGTAGGGCTGCCGGGATTAGAACCGGAGCCTATATGGGATCCCGGCGAGTTCAAGGCGCGGACTTTAACCACTATGCTGTTGCTCCGGGCCCAACTACTACTTGTTATCCACTTTGTCAGTATCGTGAACAGAGGAGTAGCTATAAATATCTAGGACGATTATAAGTTATAGATCTCAGAGAGCTTCAGAGATCCCGAATTGTAGAACATCACAGGCTATGGTAATGAAAAGATATCCCTTAGCACATGAGCATAGCCAGCCCAAACTTCAAGGTAAGACATGGATTTTATGTCTTATTGGTAGATTTTCTTTTAAATTGTTTTTCTTTCTATTCTTATCTTGTTTTTCTTACTGCTAGATTTTGAAATAGAACTAAGAAGCTATAGGTGAGAAAAGTTTTTAGAAATAGGATTTGACAATATTAAACATTTAACATATACATTTATTGTCATCATAACTCAATAGCAATAAGTTTATTCCCATTGTAATGTTACATATATCTTCCTAAAATAAGAAAATGATACATACTTAAAGAATGCAAAAGCAACTAAAAGAGCTGGACACAGCACATGCTAGGTTATGAAATATTAGTGGTAAAATAATTTTTATTATTTATATAAGGTGAACATATTTCATGTGTTTTGTAACTTAGGAGCATAGTAACGCTTCCCATCTTTGCTTCTCTCTGGCTCATACTACTATCCTCTATCCTCCTTTTCTAATTTTTCTTAATGACATGTTTTCATTTTATTTTATAAGCACAAGTTTAACTCTCCACTATGTGAAGAATTCAACAAATAGGAAGTAGAAAAACGAATGTTGCCTAAGAGTACAGGCAAAGGTTATAAGCAGTTAAATCTCAACATGTTGATTTTGCTCATATTCATTACATTTTTTGTGCAGTTTGTATTTATTTCTATAGATCTGAGGGTAGCTTATGGGGTTGGCTTGTTTTCAGTTGAATCCATTTTGTTGCAAAAGACAGTATCTCATTCTTTAACGTCTGAGTAGTATTCCACAGTGTATATTTGCCACATTTTAGAAGTGCCCGTATGATACTCTAAATTTTTTTTTTTAATTATTGGAAAGCCAGATATACAGAGAGGAGGAGATATAGAGAGGAAGATCTTCTGTCCAACGGTTCACTCCCCAAGTGACTGCAACAGCTGGAGCTGAGCCAATCCGAAGCCAGAAGTCAGGAGCTTCCTCCAGGTCTCCCACATGGGTGCAGGCTTTCAAGGCTTTGGGCCATCCTCAACTGTTTTCCCAGGCCACAAACAGGGAACTGGATGGGAAGTAGGGCCACTGGGATTAGAACCAGCGACCATATGGGATCCTAGTGGATGCAAGGCAAGGACTTTAGCCACTATACTATCATACCGTGCCCATGATACTCTAAATTTTTATTCGAAGATAAAATAACTCAGTTAAAAGCATTATAAAATGCTTTATATAAACTTACTTGCAATGTCAAGATTCTAAACAGTTTTAGCATCTGCAAATTAGAGGTTTTATATTTTTGAAGAAAATGCTGAAAGTGAGATCAAAATTTTTTTGTTATATATTTTTCAGGTGTGTATGATAGCTTAAGTCTAGATAGTGATAAATGAACTGAAGAGAAAGCAAGAAGAAGGAAGTAGAAGTGTAAAGATTGGCTATCTGTGAATAAATGCCCGTGTACAAGACTTTGGATATCTTTTGGTGTAGGTGGATTGGATAGTCCTGAGTAATGTGAAGGAGAGAATAATTCAAGTACCTATTTGGTCACCTGCATCCCAAGTGAAATTGCTTGTTTCGTGTCTTAGTTTCTTTGTTTTAATCCAGCTTCTTGCTAATGTATGCACAGGCAGCAGGTGTGAGTTCATACGCTTCAGTGTCTCCAACCACACGGGAAAGTCAGACTGAGTTCCAGGCTCCTACCATTAACCTGAGCTAGCACTGGCTTTTGTCAGTACTGAGCAAGTAAATCAGATTGAAGTTCTCTTTGCTTGTCTGTCTTGCAAATGATATGAAAACCATATCATTTTTTCTTTAAAGTTATTTAAAATGAATAACATGAGGGAGTTGGGCATGAAGAGATTTTGGATCATCCTAGTCCAGAAAGATTCAGTGAAGTCCTGGATCCAGGATAGGCTTGAATTTTGCAGAAGCAGAAGGGGGACCAGCTACTGGAGTACAGTAAATTGGAAAGGAGGAGGAAAGATGAAATCGAAGAACGGAGAGGTTGGGTAGCAGGACTTTACAAGTCATCGTGATAATTTAGCTTTTACAAAACAATGATTTCCTTTCTTGATATTATTAATTTGAAAGCCAGAGTTAACACAGAGGGGTAGTCAGAGATTCCACTGTCTTCCATTCACTCCTGAAGTGGCAGAAACAATCAGATCTGGACTAGGCTGGAGGCAGGAGCCATGAACTTTACCCTAGTCTGCTCATGGTGACAGACTCAAGTGCTTGGACCATTGCTGATGTCTCCCAGGCCTAGTATCAGGAAGCTAGATCACAAATACAGTGGCTGGGGCTGTTTCTCAGTACTGTAATGTAGGATATTGGTCTACCACACTCTGGCTCCAGATTTAGATTTGAAACTGATTTGCAGAAAGTATGGGAACGGACTAAATGACTTGAACAATTTATGAGACCAGGTTAATCTAGGTACAAGGTAAGTAATAAAAATGTGGTGAAGTCAGGCCCGGCGCGGTGGCGCAAGTGGTTAAGGTCCTCGCCTTGCACGCCCGGGATCCCATATGGGCGCCGGTTCTAATCCCGGCAGCCCCACTTCCCTTCCAGCTCCCTGCCTGTGACCCGGGAAAGCAGTCGAGGACGGCCCAAAGCTTTGGGACCCTGCACCCGCGTGGGAGACCCAGAAGAGGCTCCTGGCTTCGGATCGGCATAGTATCGGCCGTAGTGCTCACTTGGGGAGTGAATCATCGGATGGAAGATCTTCCTCCCTGTCTCTCCTCTCTGTATATCCGCCTTTCCAATAAAATAATAATAATAATAATAATAATAAATCTTTAAAAAAAAAAGTGGTGAAGTCAAAGGAGAAACTAAAAAAGTGTTTAAGACGTGGTTTGTATTCTTGAACATAGATGTTGATGAATCATAATAAAGTGTTAGCCTTCAAGGTGGGAAAGGTAGTTGATTTCACACGTATTTTAATGTTGTGTTCAATGTCTGGACTAAATGGAGTGACATCTCAACAGCTGGTCAACAATGTTATTTGCTGAGATGCAGAATGTTGGAGAGGACTAGCTTGTTTGGGCATGAGGGTTAAAGTGGAGAAAGTTCAATACAGTTTTGATAGTGTCAGATTTGATGTACCTATTAACATACAGTTCAAATTGTTGGATAAGATTAACACAGAAATCAGGATGAAACTATGAATTTGGTAATCTTAAACATGTGGATATTCTGAGCCACTGGCCAGGTAGAATCACTCTTAAGTGTAAGAGTAAGTATGGATAAAGAATAGGGCCCATGGGCTGGGTCCTGGAAGCTCCTTGTTAAGCGGTCAGGAAGAGGAACATCTCCGAGGCTATGGAACTGTATCATAAAATAACAAAATAATAATAACAACTTGGAAAGACTAGCCAGTTATGTTTCAGAAAAATAGGAAACATGCAAAAATCTCAAAAAAAAAAAAAAGATAAAACCTCATTACCTACTATAAATTTCAGAAGTCCTGAAAAAAAAAGATAAAAAATCCTGGAAATTGGGAGCTTAACATATTTAGGTTACATATCCTTTCCTGTAAAATTTCCTCCCTGGAGTTAATATTTGCTTTGTTTTCATATGTGTTTGCTTTACCACGGCCTCATCACTTCAGGATTTCCGATCTAAACCCTGAAGTAGACTGTCATTTTCTCACCATATAACCGCAGACGTGTTAAGTAATCCATCGCCCCTCCTCTCTTCTGACATTCCGCTTGGAGTTCTCCTTTTCCTTTAGTTGAGATGGATTGCTGTTTACCAGCATGCTGTTTTACTTGTGTTGGTGATCCCTGGTTGCTCAATAAGCTCTGAATAGTAGGTACATGCTTATCATATTATAAACACTGAAATTTTATTTATCAGAACCTTTTAGTCATAACTGTTAGATGAGATCTGAGTGTGTGTGGCAGGGGAGGTAAACTGTATAAGAAGTTTCAGCTCTCATCTATATAAAAGAATTTGTGTCTAATGCCTAAAGCTAAGGGACAGACATTTGGCATAGCAGTTAAGATGCCAGGAAAGAAGCCTGCGTCCCTAATGAGAGTTGCTATGTTTAATACTGGCTCTAGTTGCCCAGGCACAGCTTCCTGCTACAGCACAGTGTGGGAGGTAGTGGTGATGGCTCAAGCATGTGGGTGCTTCCACCAATGTGGGGGTCCTGCATTGCCCTCCTGGCTTTGCTCTGGCTGTCCTGAGCATTGCCACCAGTGCATTAGAGGGTGAGCCGGTGGGTAGGAACTCTCTGTCTACTACATAAATACACACTCATGTAATTAATATTTCAAAATGTCAGTTATTGTAGTATATAGTGTTTGGACAAATGTATGAAAAGGAGAAAAGTATATAACTTATTAATGTGATACTTATGATGAAGTGTAGCAGTTTAAAATAATAACTCCGTATTTAAACAGTTTGCTTGATTAGTAGAACTGTTGATGGAAGGCTTCTCTAGAATCTGTCTTTTGGATAATCAAGTCCTGTTTAAGGGGAAAAGATAAAGATAAATTTAAATATTATGAATATCTGTTCTAACCACAGTTTTAGTAAAAGAAATTATGAAATATTGAGAACTTATTTCAATTTCCTAAATTGAAAACCCCAAATCCATGAGACTGTTCCAGGTTTTGGAGCACTTTTGTGTTTTGAATTTTCAGATTTGTGATGTTTTACCTAAAGTTAATCATTTTGTCATCACTAAACTCAAAATTTTGAAATAAGACTTTTTGTGTGTGAAATTAATTATTAGAGTAATTGCTTTTAAATCACAGATTGTAGTCTATATAAAAATTCTTATTTAAAACTAGATCTTTTGAAAGTAGTTTACTGATTTAAAGAGCAGAGTTGTTTAATTTCTGTTCTACAACCTGAAATATTCTTTGCTTTCAGTGGCATTGTTGGAAATAGTGCGACCACGCTATTGACTACCATTGAAGAAATGCATTTACTAAGCAAAAAAATCTTCTTTAATAGTTTGAGTCTACATGCAAGTAAATTAATGGACAAGGTGTGTATAAAAAATGAATTTCTTCAACTCTGATTATGAAATTTTCACATCTATAGATGCTGTTTTGATGTTTTGTGTTGATTGATGATTTTTTTTTATTGTACTTCATGCAGTGTTCTTTTGAATGCTGCCTGCGTGCAGCAGCCTTAAGTCTTTGTCTTCCTGGAATAGCAGAAAACTGAGTCATAGTCCAGATAGAATCTTAAGCCCTACTTTTACCACCATGTTTCTATAACCAGAAATGAGTAGCTAAAGCAAACTTATCATAATTAGATGGAGGCTAAGTTGACATAAAGATTAGAAAACAAACTCTTACATAATGTTCAAGCAATTTGTATTTTTACAATCTGAGGTTAATCACTTGGTTTTACTGAGTTTTTTATTCTTCTGTATATATACTATAATTATTCGCATATAAAATTATTTAGAGATATATATATATATAAGCAAACAAGGGAAACATTGCAAATGAACCTCAAATGAGCCAGGTAGGGGATGAGAGGTTTGGTACAGTGGTTAAGAGGACTCTTGGGGCACCTGTGACCAACATCATAGTGCCTGGATTCAAGGTAAGATTTCAGTAGAGCAATAGGGGATAAATAGAGATCATCCTAATTAGAGAAAACAAATGGAAAATGCCAGAACACAAACTATGAGTCACAAACAGATTTTTTTCCCACTTATTGGAAAGATTACTTGGAAAGTGTTATGTTATATAAAAAAGAAGAGAGGTTAGATTAAAGATAGGGAGACTAAGGGAAGATTGAAGTAATTTTTATGAAAATATATGATCTAAAAGAGAGAGAGAGAGACTAAATTAACCATTTGGGGATAGGTTCTTATTATTTTTTTTTAATTTACTTATGTGACTGACAGAATAAGGCTCAGTGTATAAGGGAAGCCTAGAGTAATTCCTGGAGCACACACAAATATCTAGAATGCGGAAGGAGGAAGATGTTGGAGATGATGTGATGATGATGTTGATAGTAAGCTCCTTTTGACTTTCCTAGGGGCAATCTGAAATGAGTATAATTGAACAGATAGCCATAGATTGAGTTTCACAGATATGAGCTGATTCAATACCTGGCTTTCGATGAGGCTATTGGGAACCACTTATTATAACAGCAAAGCTACTGAAATACACAATGGCTTAGGAAATGCAGGCCTTTAAAAGAAGAAAAAAAAATTAAAAGTCAACACGGTGTCACATAATGCAATGCAATTAATTTAGAAAAAAAGTCAACAGTATGATTCTCAGAGAGGGGAAAAGCGAGTATAAGATTCTTCCAGAAAAACTTGGAGAGTAGTTTTAAGAAGGTGGATTTGGTGAGTAAGAACAGAAGCTACATGAAAACCTGCGGTGAAATAAAGAAAGCAGGCTTGTGCTCTTTGGTACATTCTTGCTCCTGTGGTGAAGAGGGGAGCCAGATTGCAGCATGTGGGAAAGCATATTACTAAGCATACTGTTTAGATAATCTGTAGGAAGATTCAGGGTCGGAATTTTAGCAGGAGGATGGGAAATTCCAGAGTCTATGGAATTGTATCATTAAAAAATACTACTAATAATGAAATTTAAAAACTATAGCAGAATTTAGAGAAAGGCCTTAGATAAAACAAGCATCTTAGAAAACACCATTTCCAACTTTAGGATAAAATAATCTGAAAGTGTGAATCATAAGAATATTTTTACGGTGATAGAAATTGATAGAAGAGTAAACTAAGGGGCTAGCCTTTTGGCTTGGTGGGTTAACACGCTGCTGCTTGCCTCTGTAGCATCCCTATTCACAGTGCTGATCTCCTTCCTTTTTTAAAATTTATTTTTTTCTTTATTTGAAAAGCAGAGTTACAGAGAAAAGGCAAGAAACATTATTTTCAATCTGCTAGCTCACTCCCCCAAGGGCTACAACAGCTCGGGCAGGGTCAGGCTAAAGCCAGGAGCCCAAGGCTACTCTCGGGTCACCCACATGGGCACTAGGGGCTAAAGTGCAGAGGCCACCTTCCACTGCTTTCACAGACACAATAATGGAGCTGGACTGAAAGTGAAACTGCTGGAGCTCTAACTGGCACCCATGGGATGTGGGGGTTAGAGGTGGAGGCTTTTGCTTGTGGTGCTATAACACTAGCCCCACTGCTCCACTTCTGATCCAGCTCCATGCTATTGCACGTGAGAAAGCAATAATGTTGCCCTAAGTATTTGGAACCCCCGTATTCACATGAGAAAACAGGATGGATTTTCAGGCTCCTGGCTTCAGCCTGATGATGACCTGCATTTGTAGTCATTTAGATATCCCGTCACTGGATAGAAAATATCTGTCACCCTGAATTTCAAATAAAATATTTTCATTGGCTTTTAGAAACACATTGGATAGAAAAAATAAAAGAATACTTTAGTGTGCATAGGTGGGTAACAAAAATTACCAAGCTCCACGGATAGACATAACTCAGATTTGATGGTTTCATTCACACCTGCAAGGAATTGATAATACTTTTTAGCATATGAAAATGTGGATGGCTTCCCTGTTCTTTTAGGCAGTATAAAACCTGAACAAAACCTTTCTAAATGGTGAAAACAATCATAAAAAAACAAAAACTCTCACTTTTTAAAAGTTAAAAAGGTGTCAACTCCAGTATTGTATTACAACCGAACATGGTTTGTGCCATGAAGGCAAAAGTACACCAGTGTTAGAACATAGTATTTAGTGTCTAGTGAAGTAAACTGGTTTTATATTCAAAGTACATTTGATCAGATTGTGAAAAAATGAATTTTAGTAAGGTTACTGGTGAAAACAAAAAATAGTTAATCTTTCTGTATCTCGGCTCATGAGGAAGTTGATGTAAGTTAGATGAGTGACTGGGTCAGTTCATTTTCTTCTAGCGTCTATTCCATCATTACCTTGCTGTTGCCTTTAATCTTTTTACATCACAATGATGTAAATTTCATTACACTGACTTGGTAGAGCCATGTTCTATTACTTTATTTTAACCTGTTTTCTTTCCATAATCTGATTGCTTAGTACTGCTGAAGAAATTTATATGACCACAATGGTTGCTTTTCCTAATTTTGTAAAGAATGTCATTGGTGCTTTGATGGAGATTGCATTGAATTTGTAGATTGCTTAGGTGATATAGATGTAATTTAGTAAAAGTTCCTATAAGTTATAGATTTTTAATATGTCAGTCAGTTCTTTGATTGTTTTGTATGTATTGTTTTTAGTGTGAACACACATGCATGGGTTCTTATTAAACTTAGTGTAGAATATAAGCAATGCATAAAGCATTCTCTATTCTAGGTTGAACTCCCACCACCTGACCTTGGACCAAGTTCTGCACTAAACCAGACACTCACGTTGTTGCGTGAAGTTTTGGCTTCTCATGATTCTTCAGTCATTCCTTTAGATGCTCGCCAAGCTGATTTCGTGCAAGTATGTAGTAAATTTGTAGTAATAGTCATGTTTGCATCTCCATTGTACGTTATGTTAGATTGCTAGCATTTTATAGCCCATATGTTTTGACAGTCGCTTTCATGTTATTGATTTTCCTTTGAGTAAAACTGCTCTCCTTCATTTAAAACATTGACTCAGTGATGCTTGTTTTAAATGATGTGGCTGTTACACTATTTAATATTTCCTTGTATGCTTTTTTTTTTCTCCTTGTGTGTTTCTACACGTTGGCTTCCTGATAGTTTAACAATAACTCTGAAATGCCATTAATCCAGCACTAGGTCACATAAGAGCAAATACAGACTTGATTTTTATTTTTCATCTGTAGGTTTTATCATGTGTCTTGGATCCTCTGCTCCAGATGTGTACTGTGTCAGCCAGCAATTTAGGCACAGCTGATATGGCCACTTTCATGGTCAATTCTCTGTATATGATGAAGACAACATTAGCTCTGTTTGAATTCACTGACAGACGTCTGGAAATGCTTCAATTTCAGGTAAATTCCTGTATAATAATGAATGTTGAGTACTGTGGAATCTTTTTTTTTTCCTCTGTGTGATAGCTTTACATTTAAATCGGTTGCTTTGATTCATTTCAGTGAACTAATTTTTGTAAATTTCTTGAAATAATTTGCTTGAAATACATACATGCACCCCCCCACACACACATACACTTGATATTTTGGTGTTCAGCTGTGGCAAGGGCAGAATTTAATGGTTCAAACCACAGTATCTGTTGGTAGAATGAAGCTTCTCTGATGAATTGGGACAGTCTTCAGTTCTGTATGTAGGTTTCAGTTTCTGAACTGTGAATAATATGCTATATTTTTCAAGCTTGTAGCTAGTGCAGAATGTGTTACAGAGGACAGCTATATTTTTATCTATGTGTAAACCAGTGTTAGGCAAAACATTGCATTTATTATACCAGTCATTATTTCTTTACACTAGTGGTATCACAAAGAAGCCTTTGATAATTAAATGAAATCAGTTTTTGAATTTGACAAGAAATTTGCTTCCAACTTATTGATGTTGAAAACAAAAAGCTTCTAAATGTTCCATTTTATCACAAGTATGCAAACATTGCAGTAGTGGATACGGCAAAGATTGATTTGTTCTTTTGAGTTTTTCTGAGGAATGAGTTTTAATACATCACATTTGTGATATTTTCTAAGCTTGAATAACTTCTTTTAAAATAAATTTATCAGAATCAAACATACTTGTGACTTAAGGTCATATGTTCTATACTCTGCACTATAGCATTTCTCTCTCAAGGGTCACAGATTTCCTCTCTTAAGGTATCACATCTTGAATTTTTTTTTAAATTAAGTCTTATCTATGTAAAGTGAACAAATTTCACATATTTCACAATACAGATTTAGGAGCTTAGAGATACTTTATCCTGTGTTTGTTCCTGCCCGTGTTTCCACACACCATCTTTTTCCTCTTTTCTTCCCTCCTTCTTTTCTCCATTCCTCCCTCTTTCCTTCCCCTACCCTCCCCTTCCCTCCTTTCCCCTTTTAAAAATAATTTGCGGTAGCATACTTTCACTTCACAACCACAGCCTTCATTGGGTAAAGATTTCAGCAAGTAATAAGTTAAAAAAAATCAGCAATAACTTTTCCACAGGATACCACAGGGCATATATTTATCTTCTGGGGACTAACTTTTTTCACCAAACATAATGGTTTCCAGTTGCAGGCATCTGCTGCAAAGACAGGTTATCATTTTTTCTGTGGTTGGGTAATATTCCATAGTGCATATATACTATTTTTTCAGTTCTTAAATTTTTGTTGTTGTTTCTGTTGGTGACTCTAAATGCTTGTGGCTGTGTATATTCCTTCTTTTAGGATTTTTAGTTTTAAATCTGTTGAATTGAATATGTACTCTGGATGATGAAAATTTAATACTGTACACACACACACACACACCCATACATATACATATGCACACAGAAGTAAGACCGTAGTTACGGTTTTACCATCATCCCAATATAGGTAGAATTTTAGGAAAGATCAGTGTTGTGTGAAATTACTATGGCTTTATAAAAACTATTCATGATTGAGTCAAGTAATAGGAATTTCTTCAATAGCACTTTCTTTTCTGTGAAATTAGCAGTTTATTTAAATCAATTTTTTTGTTTATTGTTAGTCCAGACCCAAATCCCTGCCCTTTATCTAAATCTTAGGATGCCCAGCTGTTCATTTGTTTGCTTTATCTGTAGTTACCTGCTTTTTTGTACTGTTCCGTAGTCATTTTTTGCAGGTTACAGTGTTCTTGTGTGTATTTATTAATTTATTCAGTTTCTCTATATTCTTGCTTTTTGTCTCCTCTCATGAGTTAACTGGACTTTTCGTATGTATTTTAACTTTCTCGCCTAAAGCTAAATTTTAGTTATTATGCATGGGTTAAGTCTAATTATGCATGACATTTCCAGGAATGGTTATGTCAGCAGACAGGTTACCCTTTCTCCGGCTTGCTCTGTCAGGTCTCACCACCTTCCCGATTCCATAGGCACTCCAAGAAGACAGGCCCAGTGTGGAAACGCTTACCCGGCCTGTATGTTCATCTTCCTTGCTGATGTGTCACTGGTTGGTGCTGGCTGGGGAACGTCTCAGATAATACAGGAGCGCAGGTATAGATGATATGTGCATCAAGGCCCTCCAGAGAATTAGTTTACTTGGTTTGATAAAGGACTTGATTTTCAGACCTGTTCCAACAGTAATAATAATCACTCATTTTCCCCATTCTGATTTTGTGTTTTCCAGTGTTTCAGAGGGGAAGTGCTAGCTAGTCTGATTATCTTTCATTTGTGTTACCCTAGTCTCTCCTTCTGAAAGGCAATAAGGATTTTCAGTTCACGCATTTCCCCAGAATATTGCTAAGTAATGCTCATTTTTCTGTTATTTCTTGGATTTCGAAGATCAAGTCAGATTTGAACTTTCAAAACTTAGTTTTTTGTTATTTCTATAATCATTACTGCTTCGTGTATTGCTTTAAAATCCGAACCTCCTGATTTTCATTGATCTTATCTTATGGACCTATCCTCTAATATCTTTTTAAAAATCTATCACTTTTATCCATTTCATTGTTACTGTCTTTGAATTAGTTTTCTTCCATTTTTGTCTTCACAACAATACTTTAATTCTTAGTAGCAACTCTCATCTTTTCACTTTCATTAAATGTTAACATTAATGCATCTTATGTTTGATTTCTAGTTTAAATACAGTAAGGGCTTTGATTGTACTTCCTTAAGCATTTACTTTGAAAAAGAAGATGAGAAGAAAGTTCTCTGTGTTTTTCGTTAGTATTGCCTCAAGAAACATTGCTTGTTCTGCTTTTTCACATGGGTCACCGCTTAGCTTACTCAGAGTCAGTTGAGTTCACAGCACTACCCATCTTGTCACAGATCAGCATATCCTTAGGACTGTAGGCTACCTCAGTTGCAATGGGATTTCCTTCAGACTTTCCTAGGTGGTATGCTTGGCTTATTGAGTCATTCAAACAAGTTGGAAGGGTGTAAACTTAGCCAGGAATATCAAATCTTAATCATCTTTCCAGAATTCTTAGTTTATCTTATACTGTTACTCTTTATTAATGTGTCTGCTTGTGTTTTCCTTTTACAGCTTTTAAAAGAGCTGAGAAGCTACTCATACTTTTGGTTAGCTGCTAGTCCTGGAATCCATTTTATTTTTTTGAAAATATATATAATACTTGAAATGGAGTTCCAACCTCTGGTTTACTCCCCAAATGCCTGTGATGACCACAGCTCAGCTGGACCCAGGACGTGGGAACTCAGTTGAGATCCTCTGAGTGAGTGGCAGAGTTTCAATTACTTGAGCCATGACTGCTGCCTGTCAAGGTTGCCAATAGTGGGAAGCTGAGGTCAGGAACTGCAACTAAGAATTGATGCCTGGGGCCTGGCAGAGTAGCCTAGAGGCTAAAGTCCTGCTTTGCTTCCACCTGGATCCCATATGGTGCCAGTTGATATCCTGGCTGCTCCACTTGTGGCCTGGGAAAGCAGAAAGGATGGCTCAAAGCCTTGGGAGACTGCAACCATGTGGGAGACCCAGAAGAAACTCCTGGCTTCTGATTTCAGATTGACTTAGCTCTAGTTGTTGCGGCCACTTGGGAAGTGTACAAGCAGATGGAAGATCTTTCCTCTCTGTCTCTCCTTCTCTCTGTAAATCTGAGTTTCCAATAAACATAAATAAATCTTAAAAAAATTGATCCCAGCCGCTCAAACATGGAACAACATAGGTGTCGCAATCACTAAACTAAATACTCAACTCCTTGTTAACATTTTTAAAATATGTCTTTATGTTCTTTTTGTAGGACTTCTTTGTGGGGAGGAAAATTAACTTAGAAGCCGTCTGTGGTTTATAACGTGTGCTCCTATAGGCGACAAATTTGTGATGAAGAGCAAAGACTCTGCTAGTTCATTTCTACTCTCATCTGTGTATTCCTCCTCTAAAGTGTTTATTTCTGTTTTATTCTAGATTGAAGCACATTTGGACACACTAATAAATGAGCAAGCCTCTTATGTCTTAACTAGAGTTGGCTTGAGTTATATCTATAACACTGTACAACAGCATAAGCCTGAACAGGTAAGCAAATAAATGGATGTTTCTAGTTCAAGAGATTCTCTAGTTTAGAGTATGGCTGCTTAAGCTGCTAGAGCTAAACTCTGGATGTGAATCTTGGCTGTATCGTTTATTAACTTTTTTTCCCCTGGAAACGTGCCTTAGCTCTTTGTATCTGCTTTCTTTTCTCTAGCTTGGGGTAAAAATAGTATTTGAGTCATATGGTAGTTCTGAGGATTAAGTGAGGTAAAATATGTGGAGTTCTTAAATGATTACCCTAGATGTAGAATGTTCTCAAATTATATTTTATCCTGCTTACTACCAATAGTTTTGATTAAAAGTATACAAAAATAATTAAAAGACACTATTTACAGGCAAAAATGGAAGATGACCCTTGACTTTGGAAATAAGTAATAAGATTTTCCCAATTTGAGCAGTCCATTAATGGGCAAGTGAGATGAAATGCATATCCCTTCCTTTATATATTTTTTATTTTTTTTTTAATAGGGCTCTTTAGCTAATTTGCCAAACCTAGACTCTGTGGCACTGAAGGCAGTGATGGTGAGTGTTTAAGAAAGTATTTCAATTTAAGATTTCTTATGTACCACTCTTTCTTTTTTTTTTTTTAATTTATTTTCTTCTTTTGGCTTTTTTTTTTTTTGGCTGTTTGATAATTTTGTTTTGGTTTACAGTTTTTCTCTCTTGATATATATTCACAGTGGGCCCACCAGTAATGGTGGAGTATGTATTTCTTTAGGTAATAAACCTCACACAGTAATATTTCATCCTACCTGGCAGTATGATTATTACTGTTTAGGATTTCTTCATTCTCAGTTTTTTCCTAATGTAATAGAGAAAAAATAAAAAGGACAGACATGAAGAAGTTATATTTCATCATTGACTTGCTACTACCATGATCCTTAGTTTATAGTTCTTGACTTCTTCCTAAAATAACAACTGAAATTGGATTCTAGTCTTTAAAGAGTGTTGCTCTTGAATGTGCGACCCAGTGCACCTCCAGTGTGTTCCCCTCTGGAGTGAGTGTTTCCACATTCCTTCCTGCTAGTATGTTTCTGTGATTTGATGGTGATTCAATTATACAGCCCTATTTCTTGCAGGAGTGATGCCTTTGGAAGCTTTATAATGGTAGTGATAATAATAACTACAGAGCCTAGCAGCGACAGCTATTACTACTTACTGAGTATGCCAACTGTTTTCATGCTTAGAGCCTTAGATCATCAAAATTCAGGAAGTCAGCCTCCAGAGCTCATGGACTCAATCACTATACTAGGGTCCTTCAGAATGTTTGTGAAAATTGATATCAAAATATAGACTTGTGTTGATGCAAAAATTGAAATCAGTGCATACTTTTGTCATTATATGAGTTTCCATTATGTACATTGTAAATTTCTTGGATATGTGGATTTAAAATTTTTTCCTCATCAAGATAGACTTAATTTCAGTTTTCACAAACTTCTTTGAAATGTCGCTGTAGTATATTGCCTATTGTATGTGTTTAAAATATACATACTTAGAATCTCAATGATTTGACTTTCAAAAATATTCTCTAGGATCTTTTGAATGCCAGAGCTTTCTTATGTCATTTATCAGAGTTAAATTTAAGTGAACATAAAGGAATATACCCACATGATACCTTACAAATTCAAGAAAGGCAGAGCCGATTGTCTTAGTATTAAGTAAGGAGAATTGAAAAACTGAATAGGAACATCATGTCAAAGTGACACTGTACACCGAAACATCATAACTTCTCAATACCAAAAATGCTAACAGCAAAAACAATAGAAATTCAAAGAAAATATGTGAAAAAGTTCAAATAGAAACAAAAGGAATGACTTTTAGATTAAGATTTTTCTTTCCTAGGAAATGACATAGAAGCTTGCCATATAACTTAGTGATTGCATTTCAAGATATTTACCCTCAAGTAAAGACATGTTAAAACAAAGAGCAGTTGTATTAGCACTAAATAAATGCATTGTTCCCTCTGTTTCTTGTGTCTAGATACATGTTCAATCCATAATTTAACCTACATAATACTTCTAAATCCCATTAAAATTCTTATGTGCCTCGTCTTAATGTTGAGCAGGTAATTTAAGTGTGTAATCCAGATTAAGCTTTGTGTTTAACTCATAATCTTATGTCCAACTGTATGGTACCTCCACTTAGGATTCCAGAGGAACTTCAATTCTGCATATCCAAATCTTAGCCTGCCCCATTCTAGCTCATGTCCTTTTTTAGGTTTTCATAATACACAAAGTGGTAACAACATCTGTCCATTTGTCATTTCAACAATTACTGATCAATACATTGCTGAGGATTAGGGTGAAAATAGATGTAATACAAAAGGCATGCAGTTCCTATTTGGCAAAATAAATACATTGTAAATATATTTGTCTCATAACAATATTGTGAATTAAGTTATATAAATTTAATATTTGGCAGTCAGGTTCTTCATCCTGCCAGTAAGCAAGTCATAAAGATTTCATGTTGACTTTCTTAAATGTATCTCAAATTCTCCCCACATTGACTGCCCTGCAGTCTGCAGCAGATACAATTGTATGGACAATTAATGTCTTCCATTCCAGCTTTACAGTCTTAAAACTTAGCTTACTCTGCTGCTAGAATAGCATGCTGATGACTTGATGAGAAATTGAAATCCTCAGAAAGGCATGTAAGTCCTATGAGATCTGATCCTTACATTACTTGTCATTTTCCTTCTTACCTCCAGTCTCCTTCCACATGCAGTCCTTTCCCAGAACCTTCTTCCTCTGCTTAATGTCTGTTCATCTTTAGGATCTCACTCCAACATAAGCTCAGTTTCCTCAACTATGTGCTTGCCAGGCACCAGACTAGGCTCCCAGTTACATTTTATAATACCTTGAATTTTATTTCATAACATTTCACAGTTTGCAGTTTATATAGTTATTTACATTGTTAGTTGTTTATAACCTGCTTCATTGGACTGTAAGTTCTGTGAATCAAGAAGTTGTCCTGTTTTTCAATTACTGTGTTTTCAGTGCCTGAGACTTCTCTAATAATATGTATTTCAGAAATACTGAGTGAATATATTAATGAACACATTAGCAAATACAGTAAATCCAGGGAGGTAATGTAGACTTGAAATCTGATAACTCAATAAAAGTAGTGAAGGATGTTAAAATTAATATTTTGAATTCAGAATTCTAAAAATGGAATTGCTTATATTTTAGTAATTTAAAATAATGTTTTAATTAAAATTATTAGAAAATACTCATTTGGAAAATGAGCATTGCAATACGGGACTTTTCCTAAAATATAATCCTTAATAGAGATGGTCACATTTGAACTGTTCGGTAACAAATGCACTCACTTTATACTTTGCATTTCTCTCCCATGTAGGTTCAGTTTGATCGTTACCTGTCAGCCCCAGACAGCCTGCTCATGCCTCAGCTGAGCTTGCTTCTAAGTGCTACAGTAAAGTAAGTGTGCTTTGTTCTAAATAGTTGGTAATGGATCATATATATATATATACATATGAAAATTTATTTGTTTTTCTTGGAAAGTCAAATATACAGAGAGGAGGAGAGACAGAGACAAAGATCTTCTATCTGTTGATTCACTCTCCAAGTGGCCACAGTGGCCAGAGCTGAGCCAATCTGAAGCCAAGGGCCTGGAGCTTCTTCTGGGTCTCCCACACGTGTGTAGGATCCCAAGACTTTGGGCCATCCTTGACCGCCGTCCTAGACCACAAGCAGGGAGCTGGATGGGAAGCAGAGCAGCTGGTATTAGAAACACCACCTCTATGTACATGTGCAAGGCGAGGATTTTAGCTGCCAGGCTACTGCGCCAGGCCCTACACCATATTTTTTTTAAACAAAAGTACATTTCTTATATATAAAAAAGCTATCTTTAAGATCAGTAAATTTACCTTTGAGGATATATGTTTATCAGCATTTTTGCTTCCTTGTTGTCCCAAGGATGTGACCTTGAATCTGTCCATAATTATTTGAGTAGAAAGTACAAGTACACTGTGCTGTAAAGTTATTGAGTTGACCTAGAAAAAAGTCTACTGTTCCATGGTAGGTTTGTAGTGGTACTAAAGCAAAATTATCTAATATGAAAGAGATGATGTAAGAGAGAATGTTGGACAATTATTATCATCAAAAAGAAGAAAACAGAACAGATGGGTAAGTGTAAAACAAATAACATGATAATGTGCTTAAATCTAGCTGTAAGGGTAACTAATATGTAAAAGGACTTCATGTTGTAAATGAAAGACAAATTAATTATGTGCAAAATCATGGCCCAACTACCTGCTGTCTATAAGATATCTACTTTATTTTTGTTGATTTGAAAGACAGAGAAAGATCTCCCATCACTTCTCAAGTTCCTAGAACACCCAGGGCTGGGCAAGACCAAAGCCAGTAGCTGAGGACTCAGTCTGAGTGTCTCATGTGAGTGCTAGGGATACAAGTACTGAGCCTTGCCCTGCTGACTCGCAGGACGCACAGCGTCAGAGAGCTAGGATGCACAGTAGTTCCAGGATCCAAATGGTAGTTTAAACTCTATGCCAGACACCACAAACATGCACCTTAAATGCAAAGACAGATACTGTAAATGTAAAAAAAAAGGGAGGCAAGTCAAGATATATTGTGCAAGTGCTAATCATAATAAAGCTGTATTAACTATGTTAATATGATCAAAAGTAGACTACAAAGTAGATAATAATACTAGTTATAAAATACTTCACAATAATGATGGGTCCAGTTTGAAGAGCATGAAGTAGTAAATATATGCATCCAACAGCATAGCCACAAATAACGTCAAGTATGGGCTCAGAGGACTGAGAAAAAATAGGTGAATCAACTATTACGGTTAGTAATTAATCAAAAAAATAAGGTGGAAAATTGGGATGCTGTGAAGTAATTTAGTAGTGTTAATATTTCAGCATAAATTTTATAGAATTCTACACATTTCTATAAAAATAGCATATTCTTCACGAAGGCACATACAATAGCAGAAGCTATTTGAAGATAAAGAGGAAATAAGGTAAAAAGGAAGAAGTTCAAAGCAATATTGCTTTTATAAATTCGTTTATTGATTTGTACAATAAATTGAATAAAACAAATTATCCTATTTTAATATAGAAAAACCTCATGTAGAGTTTGTTTAATTGATTTGCTTATTTACTTGAAATAATTATGGAGAGAGAGAAAGAAAGAGACATTATCTTCCATCTATTGATTCACTCCCCAAATGGTCACAATGGCCATTGTTGGGCCCTTGTAAAGCCAGGAGCTTCTGGGTCAGCTGCTGGAAGGCAGGAGCCCAAGCATCTGAGCCATTTTTGACTGCTTTCCTCGGCACTAGCAGGGAGGTAGATCAGAAGTGGAGCGGCTAGAATATGAACTGTCTGTAGGTGGGATGCCTGCATTGCAGGCTACAACTTCACCTACTGTACCACAACGCCAACCACTCAGTACAGATTTTTTAAAGCACTGTTAATCTTGTTTTTTTTTTTCTTGATAAGAGACTATTTAAAACAAATGATAAATGTTTACCTAGAAAAAAATATATGAAAGGAACTTCTGATCACTTTCAGCATCTCTGCGATTACCACTCTGATTCAAGGAAACATCATTTGTGTCTAAATTAATCTTCTTTGCTTCCAAAGTATTTTATTTTCACTCTTGCTCTGCCAATCTATTATAACCACTATGATCTTACCTAAATTTCCCAAGCAAAATAACCCTTTAATGAGTTACTGAATTTAGTTATCCCTTTGATTGTATAAATTAGAATGTTTCACTCATGAAAGCAATATCATGGAAAGGTTAAATGATTGTGCCAAGGTTCAGCAATTAATAAGAAGCAGAATTAAGATTTGATTTTAGTATTTCTGATCCTAGAGTCTGTTCAGTATTATGTTTTTAATAGCCCTTTCTCTTTATTATTTTTAAGTGAACCTCAAAGATGTTTGTTGTGTATAATAGATAACATCTGTGTGAAGTAAGTGAAATAGTCTCTTCAAATGTAGTTTGATTTCACTTTGAAAAATAGGAAACTGACTTGGGATGAAAAACTGAATTGACCTATTATGACATTTTTTATGTTTTATTGTGATAAGGAGGAATGCAAGTTTTAACCAATCTATACTGCGTGATGTACTGTCATACTGCGAAATTTTCAGGCTTACTCTGTCAATACCTTCTTTTCTCATGTGGGACGTCTGATTGCCCTCTTCACTACGGTGCTATAATAAAGCTCAATTTTAGTGATCATAAAACTTGAATGTGGTAGAAAGCTATTTTTAGAATTGCTTGGTTTATGATTATGATAAAGTTGTATCAAGTAGTTACGGTAACCAAAAATCCTGCAGTACTGGTTAATGAAGGGCTCACTAATTCTGAAAGTAAGCAATTCATTTTAGTTCAGTGCTTTAAATAATTGTCTAAAAATCAGTTATGTTTGTGAACATATTTTAAAATAAGAAAGATATCATGCATTTATTTTTCTTTTTTGTTTTATTTTTTGATTGTATAAATTTTATTTTTGATAATTTTTACATATTTGATTGGGTGCAAAGGGTGAAGGGTTAGAGGAAACTGAGTGAGACCATTGTTTCTTCTTTTCGACCTGTATCTGAGGGGAGGGTGGAGATAAGGGGAGAAGCCACAACCAGTCTCCCAACCATCCCAGGGTCCCCGATGTGGGGCATGTTCCGAGCATCCTGCTCAAGTGAATTTGATAGTTCAACAATTTTTAATTGCTGCCGATCTTGCCACTCCAATTACAATGAAATCTCTCCAGACTCCGCTGGCTGACTAAATTCACTTTAGAGACTCCATTTGCCCAGGTATTCACTGCTAACACTTGGTTAGGGGAGTTGATGAATTTGTTCTGTCCTCCATCCTCTGTTATGGTACCAGGTGTCCTCTGCAGGATCCAGTGTACTGCCATATCATCCATGTGTTTCTGGATATGCTGTCTTTGCTCCAGCTAAGTCTAGCTAAGAGGAGACCCAGCTCTGACGTATGCATTCCATGGTCAGACTGTGGAACCTGCAATTTTCTCCATAGTTGGAGTTCTGAGTCCAGCAGTTCAGTTGGGGAAATTCCCAAAGAAACTTCATCTGAGGTGATCCCAGACCTGATTTTTGTGTGTCCTTGCTAATACAGGGTCCAACACAGTCCATTGCCCAAATTGGCCTTTGTACATATTGTTAGTTGCATTTGCTAGGTCAGTTCTGTCTCCAGCCCTGTCTTCTACGCAAACTAATAGGTGTTGCAGTCCAGCACGATCCTACTCACCACACACTCAACCCCCTTGCAAACCAGTGGGAGTTGTAGCCTATTCAGGGCGACCCACAGTAACCTCCGCCAGACCCGCCCCTATCCTGGTTCTCACTCTTGCCAGTATGTACAGCAGACTGGTTTTGTCCGTCTCACATCCCATTCAATTCTCATGTGTGTCAATGGACTTTGAAGCCTAGTTCAACCCAGCCAGCTCCACTATCCAGCCCACACGCATGTTGGTGGGTGCCATTCTCTGTCTAGCCATGCCTGTCCCATTCCTGGGTCTTATGCTCACCAGTAGGAGTGGCAACCCAAGAAGGAGGTGCCTGATGTTTCCCTACTGGGCCCACTCCCACCTCTGGATCTTACATTCTCCAGGTGGTACTGCAGTTTAGCTCGATAGTTTTCCGTCTATGCCAGCATTTGCTAGCTGATGCTGCAGCAAAGCCCAAACAACCCTCACCCCCTCTGGCTTATGCATGCACCAGGAGGTGCAGTGGATCCAGCCTGACTTTCCCCTGATCCAGCTCATATGAGGCTAACAGGGGTTGTACCCCTGCCTGGCCTGATCTGCCCCCACTTTCTGCTCTCACGTTCACCTGTGGGAATAGTGGCCCAGCAGGGGAGCTCCTTGCAACTAACCTACGGGGTTCGCTCACTCTCCCCTGGATTTCACATATGTTGGTTGGGCACTTTGACCCAGGCTGGCATTACCAGTGGGTGCTGTAGCCTGGCCTAACCTGGCCCACTCCCGGTTCCAGCTCACGCTGGAAGGGACTACAGCCTAGCCAGCCCAGCCAGCCCCTGGCCCTAATGTGAACTGGCTGGTATTGCGGCCCAATCTGGGATGATCCACACACCATTCTGGCTCTCGGATTTGTCAAGATGACAGCGTGGATGGAGGCATAATTCTGTGCATGCTCAGAATCGTCCAAGATCCGTCCCCAGGATGGTCTCTGAATAGAGGAAATTCTCATACCTTGGGCTTGGACAAGCTCATGACCCTTCCCTCACCTAGCTGCATTAGATGGGGAGTCAGGATCCCCAGCAGGAAGGAAGCTTGGGCGGACACTGGTACCCCGAACTACAGCCACGTGGCTTGGGGATCCAGACACCTGTGCTGCTGCTCAGACTTACCTGGACTCCCATCATTCTGTGTTTATATATTAACCTTTAATCAGATTTTTAGAATTTATAGTACTCGATTTTTATGACACTAAACTGGGTGTTTAATTTCCTCAGTGTTGCAGAAGTAATTTGAAAATAATGCCCCTTTTTAAAATTGTGTGGAAAACCATTCTCTATCCCGTTATCTTTCTTTTCTAGCAGAAAACTAAGTAATTATTATTGTATGTTCTATGTGATACACTGCTTTAATGTACTACTTTTAAAGTGTAGGAAATACTAAAGAGCTTTCAAAATATGGAAAGGCAAATGAAGCGTTAGCAGAGCAGCGTGACTTACCAGTGTCGTTCTGAAGCATTGGGTGTAGGTCAGTGAGCAGTTACTGTTTCAAGAGACGAGCCTTTGTTTGATTCTACTGACTATGGTTGGAAGTCTGTATCCTCTGTGAACCTGTGCACTTGTAGACTATCTAACGAAGGTGGAAAAAAATAACCTTAAAAATCATGATTTTGTTTTTTCTATAACATATTAGTTCATTTAGTTTAACCTCACTCATTCTGACCTTTTTTTTTCCAAGATTTATTTTATTTTTGTCACAAAGTCAGATATGCAGAGAGGAGGAGAGACAGAGAGGAAGATTTTCTGTCTGTTTCACTCCTCAAGTGACTGCAATGACCTGTGCTACACTGATCCAAAGCCAGGATCCAGGAACTTCTTCCAGGTCTCCCATACGGGTGTAGGGTCCCAAGGCCTTGTGCCGTCCTCGACTGCCTTCACAGGCCATAAGCAAGGAGCTGGATGGGAAGCAGAGCTGCCGGGATATAAACCATCACCCATGTGGGATCCTGGCACTTTTGAGAAGACGACTTTAGCCGCTAAGCCACCGTGCTGGGCCGATCCTGACCCCTTTAAAATACCTATAAATGACCAGTTCCAGAAAATTACCTACCTGAGGACCTCCCCTGCAAGAAAAAAAAATAGTGTTGAAAGGGAAGTTTATAGTATTTGGTGCATACATTAAGTAAAGACCCATAAGTGATCTAACAGTATATCTCAAAGACTCAAAGTGACAAGAAAAACCAAACTCAAAATTAGAAGAAGGAAATAAATAATCAAAAAATAGATAAAAAGTGAACAGACTTGAAGTCAAGGTAATGTACAAAGGATCAGTGAGGTAAAGTGCTAGTTTGACAATTAAAAAAAATTAGATAATCCATAGATCTGCTCAACCAACAAAAAGGAAGGAGAAGACTTCATGAGTTGAGAAACAAAAAAGAAGGTTTTATAGTAGATATTACAAAAACAGTATCATCAGGAATTGCTGCATCTATATGTCAACAAATCTAGTAGAAATGAATAATTTCTGGAAAAATTAAATTCAATTATTTGAGGCACGAAGACAGAAGACCTAAGCAGATCAGTAAGTTCAAGGAGATTGTGTCATCAAAAACCTCCCGACAAGGAAAGTTCAGGACTGTATAGCTTATCTGCTGAATTCTACCAAAACTTGCAAAGACCCAATCTCAATTCTTTTTTTTTTTTAATTGTTATTTTATTTTTATTGGAAAGGTGGATATACAGAGAGGAGGAGAGACAGAGAGGAAGATCTTCCGTCCAATGATTCACTCCCCAAGTGAGCGCAACGGCCGATGCTATGCCCATCCGAAGGCAGGATCCAGGAACTTCTTCCGGGTCTCCCACGTGGGTGCAGGGTCCCAAAGCCTTGGGCCGTCCTGGACTGCTTTCCCAAGCCACAGGCAGGGAGCTGGATGGGAAGCGGGGCTGCCGGGATTAGAACCAGCGCTCATATTGGGATCCTGGGTGTGCAAGGCGAGGACCTTAACCACTGCGCCACTGCGCCAGGCCCCCCAATCTCAATTCTTAAAGTATTTAAAATAATTGAAAAGGAGGCAATCCTCTCAAAGTTCTTTGATGAAGTTATTATTACTTTAAATATGAAACCAGGAAAAATTAGAGCAAAGAGAGTTCCCTTTGGTGAACATATCTCTGATGAGCACAAATGCTGAAATTAAGAAATCAAGAAAAAGGTTGATAATTGAATCCAACATTAAAAAGAGTTATCTACCTTTAGCAAATGGATTTTTCCCCCTAGGATACAGTAGTGGTTCAGTCCCTGCATATCCCTAAACCTGAAACAATAACGCATAAAAACCGTGTGACTATTGTAAGTGCAGAGAAAACATTTGATAAAATAATGGCACATTAGCCTAGTAGCTAAAGTCCTCGCCTTGAACATACCAGGATCCCATATGGTCGCTGGTTCTAATCCTGGCAGCATGCTTCCCGTCCAGCTCCCTGCCTATGGCTGGGAAAACAGTCGAAGACAGCCCAAAGCCTTGGGACTCTGCACCCACGTGGGAGACCCAGAGGAATCTCCTGGCTCCTGGCTTTGGATCAGCCCGTTGTGGCTACTTGAGGAGTGAACCATCGGACAGAAGATCTTCCTCTTTGTCTCTCCTCCTCTATGTATATCTGACTTTCCAATAAAAGTAAAATAACTCTTAAAAAAAAAAAAGGACTTGAGCAGCTTGAATGTGAATGTGGAGGGAACTTATCTCACTACAAACAAGGAAAACTATAAAGAAACACAGCCAGCATGACATTGAATGGACAAAGTTGCAAAGTTGGAAACATTTCTACTAAGTTCTAGAACCAGAGAGGGATGTCCACTCTTCACCATTACTCTTCTGAATATTTCTTGAAGTT
Source organism: Ochotona curzoniae (assembly GCF_017591425.1). Taxonomy (NCBI): domain Eukaryota; kingdom Metazoa; phylum Chordata; class Mammalia; order Lagomorpha; family Ochotonidae; genus Ochotona; species Ochotona curzoniae. Next base: position 48,884,890 of record NW_024466502.1, on the reverse strand, counting down.
TTAGCCGTAACCATTAGAGAAGAAAAAGAAATCAAAGATCTACAAAGAGGAAAAGAGGAGGTGACATGATTTATACATTGGGAAACCAAAATTCTCCAGTAATGCTATCAAAAGAGTTTGGCAAGATTGCAAGATATAAAGTCAATACAGAAATATCAATAGCACATATATATACCAACAGATTTTTAAAAGATAAAGAGTGAATGTGCATAATAAAACATTTTCTAACTGTACAAACATATTTATGTAGAAATAACTGAAACGCTTCTTTTAAATAATTATTTATGGATCCAAGTTCCCGAAAATACTATATGTTAGATTGGTCGATTGTAAGTATACTATTGACCATTAAATAACTACTAACTCATGGAAAAAGGGAAAGAATAAGACTCCATTGATTTGAAGGATCCTTTTTTCTTCCTCACAGATTCACAAAATATTCAGTTACCACATTCAGAACATACTGGATTTTAAAGGATGTTACTTGAAGTTTTGCAAGCAACTACATTGTGAACATCATATATTTTTGTAATCCTAAGAATTTTTAAAAAGATTTATTTTAGATGAAATTAGAGAAATTTTCCATATGCTGGTTCATTCTCCCAATAGTCACAGTGGTCAACTCTGGCCAAAGCTGAGGCCAGGAGCCAGGAACTTCTTCCTGGTGCCTCGAGTGAGTCCAGGGGCTCAGCTGCAGCCATCGTCTGCTGATTGTCTCAGACTATTAGCAGTTAGCTGCGATGAAAGTGGATCAACTGTGACTCAAGCCAGAGCCCGTATCTGATTGTGGTATCACAGGCAGCATCCTACTGCTGGGCCTTTAACCATCATAAGTAAAATGTTTAATTGAAAGACAGACAGGTCCTGTCAGTGTGTCACCTTCCAGATATCTTCACTAGCCAGGACTGGACTATGCTGGGTGGACCTGGTGTCCAGAACTCCCACATAAATGACAGGAATTCAATCATTTGATTAATCACTGCCGGCTCCTTCAGTTTGGATTAGCAGGAAGATGGAATACCAGTAAAATGCCCTTTATGCCTAAAGCAGTTTACGGATTCAGCTCAATCCCTATTAAAATACAAAAGATATTCTCAGATCTAGAAAAAGATTCTAAAATTTGTGTGGAGACATAAGAGATTACAAATAGCTAAAACAATCTTGGATTATAAAAACACATCAGAGGCATTACAATTTCAGGTTTCATGACAAGCTGCAGGCAGTTGTAATTAAAACCACCTAGCAATGGCACAGAAATAAACATGTATACCAGTGGAACAGATCAGAAACCCCAGAAACTAATCCATGTATCAAAACCCAACTGATCTAACAAAGGATCTAAATTCACTCCCTGAAGAACAGACTGTTTAAGAAACAGTACTAGAAAGATTTGATTTCCATGTTTATAAGTCTCGTGAAATAAGGCACCCTATGCAAAAAATTAATTCAAAATGGATCAGTTTTCTAAAGCTAAGATCTGCAAGCGCTGAATTACTAGAGGGAAACAGGAAAATCAGTGCAAGCTGTTGACACAGGGAAGGACTTCCTGGATAAGATCTCAGAAGCACAGGCAATGAAAGTAAAGACAGACAAGTGGAGTTATATCAAGCTAAGAAACTTCTACACAGCAAAGGAAACACTCAGCAAAGTGAAAGGGCAGCTGACAGAATATTTGCAATTTATCTATCTTGTAAGTGATTAATATCCAGAAGGAGCTCAACAACTGAACATCACAGCCGCCAATCCAGTAAAGAGTACACCAAAGCATATGAAGAGGCATTTTTTTCTTTTCTTTTTTTTAAGTTAAAAAAATTTTTTTATGTTTATTTGAAGAGCAGTTACAGAGAGACAGACAGACATAGGCCTTCAATATGCTACTTCACTCCCCAAATGGCTATTAAAGCAGCTAAGCCTGGGTTAGGATGAATCCAGAATCCAGAAACTTCCTGTGGGTCTCCCAGGCAGGTGCAGGAATCCAAGTACTTTGGCCATCTTTTGCTGCTTTCCGAGGTACATCAGCATGTAGCTGAGTTGGAAGGTGGAGCAGCTGAGACTTGAACCAATACTTATACCTTATGTTCATGCTGCGGTAGTAATTTAACTTGCTATACCACAATGCCAGCCCCAAACAGGCAATTTTCAAAGAATGAAATTCACATCACTGAAGACACATGAAAAAATACTCAGAATAACTAACCATTAGAAAAATGCAAGTCAAAGCCACAATGAAGTTTCCCCTCAGTCCAGTTAGGATGGCAATATCCAAAAATTAAACAGTAAAAAATACTGGTGAGGATAAGGAGAAAGTATTCTTATGAGTATGTATGAATAATGCAAGTGACTGATGACAGGAATTAGATAGCATGAAAACATGAGAAAGTTGATGCAGATTTAATGAACCAAATGCTCTTATCCTGGCTGAATATTTTTAAAACATTTGTAAGTCCTAACTTCTTATTTTTTCACATACTTTTGCAAAAAGTTTTTCTTTATGAGAATACTATAGTTTGCTGTAGGCAGATACCACATTTTATCCAGGTGATCCACAGATTAAGAGAAATCTAGGGGATGTGGCTGTTATTGTCGGATTTGTAGGTAAAAGACAGTGTATTACAAATGTTTTGGAGACAAGTTGTGTTCTGATATATGAATAATTGTAAGCTTTTTTCTTTCAGGAAAATAAAGGAAACATTGAATGTGCATACAGTTTGTGTTTTCTTGTTTGACAATGCTATATATATATATATATAGCATTTATATATATACATACAAAGTGCTTGCCCTAAGTATGCAACAGTGAAAGACACAATTCTTACCCTCTGGGACCAATCAAGTATTGGGAATTTAGTCATAAATGTTAATTTATGTGATAATTTAAAGATGAAATGCATTGACTCTGAAGCTTTCATGTTGTGTGGAATGCATTGCAATGAGTTTTCTTATTCTTGGGAACATTCTTTCAGATTATGTGTTCATGATTGTTTGTTTGTCATTAGAGAGCAGATTATAAAACAGTCCACAGAACTGATCTGCAGAGCCTATGGTGAAGTGTATGCAGCCGTGTTGAATCCCATCAATGAGTACAAAGATCCAGAGACCATCCTACACCGATCACCACAGCAAGTGCAAACACTTCTCTCCTGATTGTCTTGTTTGTTCTGTTGGCACGCTGTCACATTCCTAAGACACTGAAGACTGCCGTTGTTTTAGAAGACTTATCATTTACATTTGATAGAATTTTCTTTGTGTCATGAGATTGTAGATTAAAATAATGCCCTTTGCATTCACTAACCTGAAAGTAAGCATGATGCTGGCCTGAGTTCATATTGCCCCCTTTCAGCTTCATAGAAGTGCTCTATTGTAGGCTGCATTTCTAGCTCTGTAATTTCCATCAACTCTGGAACACAAATATATGGGAGAAGAGGACTGAGAGATTTGGCTAATTTTTTTTTTTTACAAAACTAGTTTTTAGTTGATAGCATCTAAAAATTGTGTGAGGTTAAGAATTAGCTTGAGGTTATGATCCAATAAATGTCTCTTTATCCAAAGATTCATTTCCTTTCTTTTTAGGTATTGATGTAAGTTGACTTCATGACTTTTTGGAATGTTACCTGTATCTTTTTCTCCAGAACTGTCTCAAAGTGTTAGAAGAAAGGAAAAGAGACAGTAGTTTGTGCTGCTGGTGTACCCAGCCGGGCATCTACTTACTGTTTTTGTAATTGACTATGTGTTTATGTGTAATTGTAAATATACAGTTAGCAAAAAGGAAAAAAGCAGTGAAGTCATTTAAATACAGTGTGGATGCCTGTGGATGCCCTGGAGGAAAGCCGGACCTTGCTTTGAGTGTCAGGTCGGGAGATGCATGTTTAAGAACAGGTGTTGGCTGAACAGTGTGCACTCTACATCCATCCAGCAACAAACATTGACTGCCGGAGGAGCAGTTGCTAGTAGGCAGTGAATTTGCCTCCAGAAGGGTGACCCAGGCTGTAACTTGAGAAGGGGTTTTCTTTTCAACGCTTTTGTTAACTGTAAGTGCACATTTGCAGACTGGACTGTGTAGAACTTTTCAGTAGAAGCATATTTGTGTACTGATAAAATCAGCTTAATCCACAGTTTACTTTCTTTGACATCACTTTATGATTAGAAGCTTAGGTTTTTAATCCAGGAAATATATACTAGGTTCCTGTAAACTGATGAACATTCAGAATCACTGTAGTTGTTAACAACTGCATGGGTTTGATGTGGTTTTATTTTGTTAAGGTTTTCAAAACTGTTCTTACTAGTCCTCCCCCCAAAAATCTTGATTTTTGGTAGAGAAAAGAGGTAGTTTTTAAGCTATGAATTGAGAAAACCAAGGCACAAAAGAAAAAGTTAACTAGTTCAAAAATTTTGTAAAGTAATAAAATTGATACTTATAGATTTGACATATCAAATTTGTGTTTGTAGAACATAGTTTATTAACATGCCTGAAGCTTACACTTGTTTATACCTACTGTGATTCTTTTAGAGTGAGAATGATTGATGATGTTTCATCTATTCTTGTACAAAACTATATTTTTATTCCTTTTCCTTCGAAGATTAAATAAGGCATATAAAAGATATATAAATAAAATGTTATTTAAATCTTACATAATTTATTTCTACTGTGAAAACGATGTTGACACTTTACCATTAATGCAGTTCTTTGTTTTCTATGCAATAATGTATTTTACTAATTACCTCATTTTCTTAAATAAAAGATTAAACTATTTCTATAGTAGCAGTCTTTGCAGTGTTTTTTTGTGTTTTTTTTTTTAAGTTTCCTTACACTTTCATTAAGATGATTTTGGCAAACATGTGCGTAGGAAAAGAAACCACTATCATGTGCCTCTTGCCAATGTGTTGGTCAACGTTGGACTTATTATATGATGGTGCTTGCTTGCAAGTATAACGGAGTTGAAAAATTCCTATACCCTCAGAACATTGTAATGTTATATATGATGTCTTATGGTGATAATGGTGTGAATATACCTGCTATGGTGTTTGTTGTGTAAAAGCATTACCTGTACAATTAAATACAGTACCTATGCTTGATATTCAGTGATGTTACTGGTCTATTACTATGGTTTTATTATTTTACAGTGTACATTTTAAAAAATTCTCGATGATATTTACATAGTTGATCAGGGTGGGGAGGATCAAGAGTTGGGGAAAAGTGGGTGTGATCATTGTTTCCAAATTTTTTATTTCTTTCTGTTTCTGGAGGAAAGGGAGAGATAAGGGAGAAGTCACACATAGCTTCCCAATTGCCCCAGTGCCCGGGATTCCTATCCACCAGGGGTCCCGATGTGGTGCATTCTCCTAGGGTTCTGCCCAAGTGGTCTGGATAGTTCTATAATGCTGTCGATTTCGCTGATCCAAGGATGAGGAAGCCCTCCCAGTGTCCATTGGCTGACATAGTTGACCTTAAGTGTCCATTCACCCAGATTTTTGTTGTCATCGTTTGGCTGGGGTAGTTGACCAGTTTATTCTGTTCTTCTGCTGTGGTAACCAATGGACTGCCATATTCTCCATGTGCATCAGGGCCTGCCATCCACTGCTCCACCTTTTCCACTGAGGAGGATGTGTTTTTACAGGCGGAGCCAAGGATTTGGGCCGCTAGGCGACCCAGGTCCTGTGACTTAGCCCCTCAGGAGCACCTGTCCCCCAGGGCTTATGGTCCTGGCACCATCTTGCTGGCAGGCCCAAGGACCCAGTCCAGGTGACCCAGGCCCCACTGGATCCCTGACCCCCAGGACTTACAGACTTAGTACCCACCTTGCAGGCTGGCCAAGGACCTGGGGCCAAGCAACCTGGGCCCACCGGGGCTCATGAAACTGGTACCCACCTCACAGGCAGGCCAAGAAACTTGGGCCGGGCGACCTGGGCCCAACCAAATCCACCACCCCTGCCAGATCCACTGCTGCTAGGGCTCACAGACTCAACATCCACCTTGCCAGTGGGCACAGGGTTCCCAAGCCAGGCGAACTAAGCCTCACCAGACCTTCCACCACTCATACAAGCTGAAGGAACTAGGCCAGGTGACATAGGCCCTACCGGAACACCTGCCTCTGGGGCTCATGGACCTGGTACCCACCTCGCAGGCAGGCCTAAGTACCCAGGCCCTGCTGGAATATCCCCATCCCTGTGGCTCACGAACCTGGCACTGTACTATTTATTTTGCAGTTATTCACTGTAGAAACAGTATGTTAAGTTATACTAGCAGAAACCTTTTTGTGTCATTTTTACTGCATTTGTGTTGCATCGTTTATTGTGCCTAATTCAGTCTCATGTTTTCCTTTTCAGCGTGGCTCCTGAACATATATAATCCACTGCTAATGTTACCAATAAGAGACCATCTAGCCTAGGTATGTGATGGACAATTTTATCTAGGTTTATGTGAAAAACACTCTATAATATCACATAGTGACATAGTTGCCTCACAAAGCATTTATGAAAATGTGTCTCAGTAACTGATGTATGACTGTATGTAATTCAGGTAAGTAGGAAGAAAGTGATGTCTTACACACTTGAAAACCAAGTTAATAACAGATGTAAACCATTCGCTTTGCTGTATACTTCATAGGTTACCATTTGAGAATTTTGATTTAACAGAAATATAACCTTGAACAGTACAGCCCTTCTTCAGAGCGAAAATAATTTTACCTGGTAAAACCCTTCTCTGCTTAAACTTTTCAGTTTATTTTTCTTTGTATTTTAGAGGGGGATTGTTACCTGAGAAAAAGTGCACGAATGGACCGGTTTTTACTTTTTTATTTTAAACTCGGTCACCATTTAAATAGGTCCTGCCTCCTCTGCACTCCGGTGTTCTGTTCGGGCTCTTTGGCATACTCATTTTCTGGCTTTTGAACATGACTGTTCCCCCCCCCCCATTCTTACTGTCCCCAAACTTACTGAGAAAATGCAAATTATTAGTTTATCTGCCTCATTTTCCTGCCCTCCTCTTCCATGCTCATCTCCTCTATCTTGTTCCTGTTAAATTCAAGGTGACGTCTGTGTTCCTGTGACAAGCTGTTTCCATACTTTGCATCCTGTTCCCCTTGTCTCTTGTCATCTCACCCGCTCTTCACTCTGGGTTATTCTTTTATCTGCTTTATCACTAATTTCCTTTATCTATGATTATTCTTAAAGACATAAAGAATGCTGTAATGTTTGCAATTTTTAAAAAACTGTCCACATGTCAAATCATAACAGCTTCATTTCTCTGCTTTATGTTTAGTGTTTTTTACACATGTCATTTATCTATTTCCATATTTCCTATTCAGTCTTTGTAAAGTATCCTCGCATGTTTTCATTGTTTCAACAACATCAGTACTAAGCTGATAACATCTTTTAAGTATTGCATGTTGTCAAATCCACTGACTTGTTCTCTATCCATCTCTTACTGAAAACTCAGTAGCATTCCACGTATTTCTTTTAAAAAAACAAGATTATTTATTTTGATTGAAAAGTCAGATAATCAGAGAGGAGAGACAGAGGAAGATCTTCCATCCTATGGTTCCCTCCCTAATTGACTGCAACGGCTGGACCTGAGCCAATCCAAAGCCAGGAGTCAGGAGCCTCTTCTGGGTCTCCCACACAGGTGCAGGGTCCCAAGGCTTTGGGCCATCCTCAACTGCTTTCCCAGGCCACAGGCAGGGAGCTGGATGGGAAGTCGAGCTGCCGGGATTAGAAGCGGCGCACATATGGGATCCCAGGCATGCCAGGCGAGGACCTTAACCACTAGGCTATTGCACTGGGCCCTCATATTTCTTTTTAAAATAATATTCTTTCATAGAGGTTGTTTAACTTCTACACGGCTTCTGAAAATTGACTTTTGAAAATGTACACTAGGGCCCGGCGCGGTGGCGCAAGTGGTTAAGGTCCTCGCCTTGCACGCCTGGGATCCCATATGGGCGCCGGTTCTATCCTGGCAGCCCCGCTTCCCTTCCAGCTCCCTGCCTGTGGCCCGGGAAAGCAGTCGAGGATGGCCCAAAGCTTTGGGACCCTGCACCCATGTGGGAGACCCAGAAGAGGCTCCTGGGTTCGGATCGGCATAGCATCGGCCGTTGTGCTCACTTGGGGAGTGAATCATCAGACGGAAGATCTTCCTCTCTGTCTCTCCTCTCTGTACATCCGCCTTTCCAATAAAAAAAAAAAAATAAAAAATAAATCTTTAAAAAAAAAAAAAGAAAATGTACACTAGAAATTGGCTCAACTTTTTTTTCTCCTGCCATTACGAGGAAAATACTCTCACAAATTATTAATTGTCTTAGTAAGTTCTGTCCTATCTTTACTAGTGTTAAATGTCCTTATATCTGTCATACTGTATGACACTATGACATGAAAGCTTGTTAAGTACATAATGTTGAGAAAAATATCACAGTAGTGTGATTCCATTTATAGACATTATGAAGTGTTAAAATTGTACATTGTTTTTGGGGTACTCTTACAGTGAATCTGTAAGGAAAATACAGGAGTGAAGAAACCTGATCATGTTCTATTAGACGATTGCTGGTATGTGTTATTTTATTTAAATATTTCTGTACTTCCATACTGTATGAGCTGTCATTATATATTTCACAAAAAGATAATTTAGTTATTTTGTTAGCATGGGATCAGGGCTAATGTTAGAGCTCAGATTGAGTTTAATATCTCTTATCTGAAATACTTAAGAAGTGCTTTGGATTTCAAATTTTGGAAAATCTTTGTGCACATACTGTGATATCTTGGATGGAACCCAGTCTAAAAGCACAATTTGGAGGTGTTACGTACACATACAGACTGAATTCGATGTTATACAATAATTTTAGTGAACCTTTGTTTCATCCACCCCATGTGGATTTCACATCCATCACATGTGGAATTTTTCCCTTGTAGCACTGTACATGTACCCAGAAAGCTTGTAATCAGGATCAGTAATAAATGTCAGAGTTTTAATCATGTTACTGAAGAACTCCCTGTCCTGCAGATAGATAGTGACGTTTGTGCTTATGCATGTAAGAGGAGAGAATGCACAGCATCCTGTGTAGCTCAGCTAGATGTGTGTACAGGACACTGAAGTCCACAAGAGTGCAGAGAATACCTCAAGCCACAATTACACACTTTTGATTCTGGATGATTGTAATCATCTGGTCCCTTTTGGCTCTTTGGTTAAGACATTATGCATCGAATTGTATAACAGCATTACGACCTCAGCAAAATGGTGGATGAAGAAATTGCAAACTTCTCCTTTGTAATAATACTACAACAAAATTGGCCTCCAAAAGTTAAAATCAGCTTTGTCAGATCTCTGGGAAGAAACTGTTTAAAGATACACAAACCTAGATTATCAAACAAAGGAAAAAAGATAGAAAAAGGCAGTTTGGATCAGAACAGCAGTGATTCTGGTGTTATCACACAGGTGGAGTCCATACTTTGTTCTAAGCCCAGTTAAGAGTGTTGAAAAGATCATCTGGCATTCTTACTAGATTGGTTCATGTGGAACACAGGGTTGGAATCAGAACTGACGCAGCAATTGCAACCACCAGCATATGCATAAGCTGCCTGGGGTGACGGACTGTGCCGGACCCTCTACTGGCAAGCGCAAGCAAGAGTCAGGTCTGGGATCACCTCAGTCAAAGTTTCTCTGGGGATCCTTCCAACTGAGCTACTGATCTCAGAACCCCAACCATGAAGAGACTATGTCGACCAGTGAATTCTGAATAGATTTTATTGTGCTTAGAACAGCAAGATTAGCAGCAATTCAGACCTGTGGAACTATCAAAACCCTTGAGCAGGACCCTCAGAGCATGCTGCATGTTGGGGACCTGGGATGGGTGGGAGGCCGGGTGGGGCTTTTCTCTTTATCTCTCTCCTTACCCCAGATACAGAAAATAATAATAATAAGAAGAAGAAGAAGAAGAAGAATGTGGAAAAAGAAAATGAGGTTGACTAGGATTGTCGGTATTGGAGAAAAAGATGAATAAAATCAGCTCAAATGTGAAAAAAAATGGTAGAAGGGACTTGCAAAAATTGGCCTTTTTTAATTTGGTGACCTTGAGAAGATCACTCAGAAAGCTTGTTTGTATCTTACTTGAAATTTATGCAATGCTAACGCCACGATCTAGGTGAATTTATCTAAAAGACTTGTGTTAGTCACTGCAACCTGGAGCAGTAAGTAACAGTTGGAATGAACAATAAACTAACCAGAATGATTTGGGAATGAGCTGTTCAGAAGGGTTTTTTTTGTTTGTTTTTTGTTTTTTTTTTTATTGTTGCTTACATTGTATTATGTAGTACAGTTTTATAGGCGCTGGGGATTCCCCCCACTCCTCCCATACCCCTCCCCCCATGGTGGATTCCTCCACCTTGTTGCATAACCATAGTTCAAGTTCAGTTGAGATTCATTGCTTGCAAACACATGCCTAGCATAAAGTTCAGCGTCTTATTGTCCAGATAAGTTCAGTGGCCTCTTGGGGAGACCTTCTATGGTCTGAAGATAGGTCTAACAGAGTAAAGATCCGGTCAGTTAAAAGCCCCAACAAGGCCTCAGTATCAATATACAACATTATGGAATTAATTGACATAGTATTGGGTAAACAATATGTTAAAAATAATGCAAGTTCCATTCTTCGAAACATCTGGGTTGAGACAGTATCAATGACAGGTTCAAAAAATAACAAACAACCATACAAAAATTACAGGTTAAATCAAGGCAAACATGTGGTATCTAATCTTTTGGGATTCACTCATTTCCCTTAGCATTATAGTTTCCAGTTGTGCCCATTTAGCCACAAAGAACTGCATTTTGTTTTTTTTAATAGCTGAGTATTATTCCATGGAGTAGATGAACCAAAGCTTTCTTATCCAATCTTCTGCTGATGGCATTTTGGTTGCTTCCATGTTTTTGCAATTACTGATTGTGCTGCATGTTCCAGCTCCCTAGCAATAAGGGAAATCCAAATTAAAACATCGATGAGGTACCACCTAACACCAGCAAGATTGGCCCACATAAACAAGAACACCAACGACGCTTGCTGGCGAGGATGCGGAGAAAAGGGAACCCTACTCCACTGCTGGTGGAGCTGCAAATTGGTACAGCCTCTATGGAAATCAGTCTGGAGAACACTCAAACAACTCAAAATCTGCATACCATATGACCCAGCAATAGCACTCCTAGGAATATATCCAAAACACCTGCTTTATGACAAACCAACATGTTCAGAAGGTTTTTGAAAAGTCTGGCACATCCCTGGGGATCTAAAAGACTGTGGGCATATTCAGGACATTGTGTATACCGAGGAGACCCTCAGCTGTCCCCTCTGCTGGACCAGGAAATGGAAGCTGCCTGGCTGAGTATTGAAGGCATGTTCCAGCATGGACACTGAGTCCTTCAATTAAGCCTGAGCAGTGAGTCATTTTTTAAGTCAGAGGAATTAAAGGAAATCTTTATGCAAACATTGACAATCACAGACACTTAAGTGATCACATCATGTTAATACTAATTTTACAGAATAAGTCACTAAAACACCATCACGTCAATGAAGCATTATTAAAATGCAATCACTAATCAAAAACTGGATGTGTTCTGGAGGAATATGACTTTCAGAATAAATACATTATAATTTAAAGTATCTGCCTTTTTTTTCCCCCCAAAGGAAAAATAGAAAGCTACCGAAAGTACAACTGATACTGGAGGGAAAGTAGTCAGTAGAAGCTATTTTGGAAGAAACCAAGACACTGAACCTTGTAGACAGAGAAAAGTATGTGCAGAGAACTAAAGGGAAATATGAGAATATTATGTCAGGAACAATTAAAATACCAAAATCATAAAATGGAAATTTCTGTAAAGTTATAAATTGTAAAAAATAGATAATTTGTATCTTAAAGAATTGTAAAATTATTGGCATAATTGAACAAAAAATTCACCCTAGGAATTAAAAGCAATTTTGCAAGTCAGAAAAATTGAATGTCAATTAAGGCGATATCCCCTGAGGAAAAGAAAATAGAAGGAATGAAAATAAACAGCTTCAGAGGCCTCTGGGATACCGCAAGCAGCAGGTGCACAGTGGAAGTCTCAGAAGTAAAAAGAACAAAGGAAGGGGATGAAAGGATATTTGGAGAAATGTCACAAAACTACAGATTTCATGAGAAACATTATACATTCAAGAAGTTCAGTGAAAAGTACTTCACATTGAGACAACAGTCACAAGCTGTCAAGAAGTGAAGAGGAATCTGAAAAACAAGAGATGGGCAGTCGTCATTTACAAGTGCACTAGAAGAGACTGGATGGCACGTTCAAAGTGCTGAAATAAGTCAGAAGTTAGAGAATTCTGTGCCCACAAAAATGAAGATAGGATCATTATTATGTTCTCAGATTAAGAAAAACTCAGGGCTCATTGCTGGCAAACTGTCCCTGTATGAACAGAGTCCTTCAGTCTCAGATGGAAGGGCAATAGGTGGTAAGTTGAATAAATTCTAGTTTGTATAGAAATCTTTGGAATGCTTCACCTGACAACAGGAAGTAAATTCTTCTATGCCCATGCCATATTCTCCCACAGCCCAAGGTTCAAACTGTATATAAAAAGCATGTTCTCCAATCACAGTGACATGAAATGAGACACAGAAAATACATATGTGTATGGAACTTGAGCAACCTGGTTGTAGCCAGTGAGTCATAGAAGAAATCATAAAGGAAATTATAAAATTCTTTGAAATGATTAAAAGCGTGTTATGAAACAACATACCAAGCAATATCAGATGCATCAAAAGCAGTGCTCAGAAGGAAATTTGTATCCTAAAGAGGAAATTAACAACAATACATCTTTTTAAACGTGTTTAACATTTTTAGTCAATGAACCACACCAAACTATACTTAGTTGTGAAAAAATGAAAGCTTTCTCCCAGGGATTATGAGGAAAATAAGGATGTGCTCTTGCCACTGCTTCCGTTTCACATACTGTAGGATTGTCTACCCAGAGCAGTTAGGCAAGAGGAAAAAATGGAAATCACTCGTAACAGAAAAGGGAGTTAAAATATATGTTTACAGATTCTATGGTTATGTAATATGCATAGGTACAGAGTATCCTATAGCATGTTGCCAACCCTTAAGCCTATTAGAACTAATAAATTTAGCAGCAGTATAGGACAGCATGCAAGTATCTTGTATTCTCTATGCTAAATGAAATGTCTGAATACTAAAGAAATTCCATTTACAGTAGCACCAAACGTACAGCACTTTGTAAGTTTAAGAAAGTGACATGATTCTTCACTTGAAGATCACAAAAAACTTTTTCTTTTAAAAGATTTATTTTTTATTTTTATTGGAAAGTCAGATATACAAAGAGGAAGATTTTCCGTCCAATGATTCACTCCCCAGGTGACTGCAATGGCTGGACCTGAGCCAGTCTGAAGCCAGGAGCCTCTTCCGGGTCTCCCATGCAGGTGCAGGGTCCCAACGCTTCGGGCCGTCCTCGACTGCTTTCCCAGGCCACAGGCAGGGAGCTGGATGGGAAGCAAGGCCACTGGGATAGAACCGGTGCCCATATAGGATCCCGGGCGTGCGAGCCAAAGACCTTAGCACTGCGCCATCGCGCTGGGCCCCACAAAAAACTCTTAAAGGAGATCTTGATAAATATCACTTCTTCCCTCATTCATGGATTTGAGAATTTAATATTAAAATTATATCCCCCCAAATTGATCTACAAAGCATTCGATGAAGTCCGTATCAATTCTGCCTTTCAGTTTATCTTTCAGAGTGGGTAAAACGATTCTAAAATTTCTTTGAACATTGAGAGGAGTGTGAGTAACCGAAATAATCATGGAGCTACCCAGTTTTTTTTTTTTAATTTCCATGTATTTATTTCCATGTATGTATTTAAATTATTTCCATGTATTTAGGAGTATTCTATTGTTCAGTTTATTTTTAGTTTTATTTCTTTGTGATATGAGAGAATACAGGGTATGATTTCAGTCATTGCTAATTTACTGTGACCTAATGTATTGACTATCCTAGGAATTGTTGCTTCCACTGTTGAAAGGAATGTGTGCTTAAAGCTGTTGGGTTAATGTCTGTTAGGTCCATTTGCTCAGTGGTATGTTTCAATTGTGATATATCTCTGTTGATTTTCTGTCTGGATGATCTGTTCATTTATAACAGTTGGGTGTTACCAGGTAGCATTGCATTGGAGTTTGTTATTGCTTTTAGATTTAATAGTATTTGCTGTGTGTATTTTGGGTGATCTTGTTTTGGGTACATGTATATTTATAATTATTATGTCTTTGTTGTGCCTATTCTTTTATGAAAATATAACGTCCTTCACTTCTTTTTGCTATTTAAAATTTTGAATCTGTTTTGTCTAATAATAGTGATTCTTGCTTGTTGTTGTTGTTGTTTTTAGAATTTTCTTGGTATACTTATTATCAGCTCTTTTAGTTTGTGAGTGATTTATGTTTTTTTTAGGATTTAATTATTTATATTTGAAAGGCAGAATTATATCAAGAAAAAGAGATAGAGCAGGACTTCCAGCTACTGGTTCATTCTAAATTGATGTGAAGCTGGGAGCCAGGAGCTTCTTCCAGGTCTTCCTCGTGGGTAGGGACACAAGACCTTAGGCTGTCCTCCACTGCTTTCCTAGGCCATAATCAAGGAGCTGAATTAGAGGGGGGGCCTCAAAAAATAAATAAAATAAAAAATAAAAATATAAAAAGAGGAAAAAGAAATGAAACATCCACAACACAAACCAGGACCCATATGGGATGCTGGCACCACATTGTGTAGGATTAGCAGGTTGAGCCACAACACAGACCCAAGTGGTTTCTCTTGCATTAATTAACTTCATCTGTGTCTGTATGATACACAGTAGTCCAATATGCTGAAGTTTAAAGGGTTAGAAGTATGACTTTGTGATAGATCTGTTATATAAGCAGGGAGCTGGATGAGAAGTAGAGCAGAGGGGCCACACACTGGTGCCCACATGGAATCCCGGCATTTTGTAGGTACATGATGAGCCTCTTGAGCCACTGTGTCATCCCCAAGAAAGAATATTTTTTAAGGATTTATTTATTTTATTGGAAAGGTAGATATACAGAGATGAGGAGAGACAAAGAGGAAGATCCTCTGTCTGATAGTTCACTCCCCAAGAGACCACAAAGGCTGGAGCTGTGCTGATCTGAAGCAAGGAGCCAGGAACTTCCTCCAGGACTCCCACACGGGTGCAGGGTCCCAAGGCTTTGGGCCATCCTTGACTGCTTTCCCGGGCCACAAGCAGGGAGCCTGATGCAAAGCAGCGCCACCAGGATTAGAACCGGCACCCTTATGGGATCAACATGTACAAGGCGAGGACTTTAACCATTACACTATCGTGCTGGGCCCAAGAAGGATTTTTTTTTTAATGGATGCTGCTAGTGCTAACCTCTAGAAGTTTAGTGGAGTCTCCTTGGCTGACAAACAAGGAAGGAGCATAGCAACCAGAACTAATGCCCCAAATCTCGCACGGGTGCAGGAAGCTGGCGGTCTGCCTCTGCCTCTCAAGTTGCCCTGACTTTGATTCTCAGCTCTTTGTGGTAGCAGTGATATGGATATCAGTACTGAAAAATTTCACAGCTCCGCTAAGCACTCTGTGGAGATAAGGGTGAGCGTCAGGGGAGAGGCAGTGTGGTTTTTCTTTTGGGAATCCAGCATTTGTTCAAATCCCAGTCATCCCTCTCAGCTGGTATTATTGTCAGTGGGTCACTGCAGAATTTTTCCTCACCTAAAGCTGTGTGGTGACTTTTTGCCTTGACTTGGTAAGTTGATGGCTTCCAGCTGGTAGTGCCACATGACCAGCTGCAGGAATATGTTGTGTTCCTTGTCTTGTGGCTGTAGTCCATATTATATGAGTTTTATATCAATAAAATTAAGTTACAGAAGAATGATTGAAGTGTAATAGGTCAGTTTTGGTGTATTAAATTCAGGTTTTGACATATTAATGCAGTTCCTTTGGTTCAGGAATCCCATTTAAAATTCTCCCTTGAAAGTCAAAAGCTGAGATAGATTTTCCTTGAACTATTTTAGTACTAATATGTGTAATTGAGTCTTGAAATATTTACCAGTTTTCATCTTTTATAAACAGTGAACTTTAAACATGTAAGTAAAATGCAGAGTCACATAATACTGAGTACTTCAAGTTCACTGATTTTTCCTATTTAGATAAATATGCTGTGCTATTGCTAATATAAATAGGCCAACTATACATATATTTAAACATAATTATCTATCATCTTGAAAATGCCTGCTGATTTCTCCTAGGAGAGAATGTGCTTTTGGAGATAAATAACATGATTATGTGTTTTCACAGGTCCAAATATGAGAATACTATAAATTAGCTGAGAAATTAATGTAATAACCATATTAATAACAGCATGCTACTCTATCCAATCCAACAAAAAATTATTCCCATGCCAGTAAATGTTAAAATAAAAGGTTTCCTAGAACTGTTAATGGAATAAGTGAAAATAAATGGTGCCAAGTTTACAAAAATGAACTGAATTCGGAGTAATTTGGTAGGCCACAATTATTCACACACAGTATTTTCATGTATTGAGACAATATATCATTTTTCTACCAATGTGTTTTTATTATATATTTAAAACAATGATGGGGCCAGCCTAGTGGCATAACATGCTAATCTACCTGTGATGCCAGCATTCCATATGGGTGCCAGTTCATACTCCAGCTACTCCACTTCTGATCCAGCTCCCTGCTAATGTGCTTGGGAAAGCAGCAGGGAATGACGCAAGTCCTGGGACCCTTTTACCTACATGGAAAATACAAGACAAGCTCCTGGCTACTGGCTTTGAATTGGCTCAGCTCTGGCCATTGAGGCCATTTGGGGAATGAGTCAGTGGACAGAAAAACATTCTCTGTCTTCTTTTCTGTAACTCTGTCTTTCAAATTAAAGTAAATAAATCTTTTCAAAAAAATTAATGAAAGAAGGGGAGAAGTTGCACCTATCCTTCCAACCACTTCAGTATCCAGGAATGGGGAACAGTTATCCCAGTGTCTCCGGTGTGGAGCATGCTCTGAGGGTTCTGCTCAGATGGTTTCGATAGTTCTGAAATGCTTTTAATCTTGCTAATTCAAGTATGAGGAAATCCTTCCAAGGTCCATTGGCTGACACAGTCTACCCCAGAGTTTCCATTTGCCCAGATATTTGCTGTCAATGTTTTGCTGGGGTAGTTGACCAGTTTGTTCTGCTCTCCTTCCTCTGCTGTGGTATCAGATGTCCTCTGCAGGCTCCAATGGGCTGCCATACTCTCCATGTGCATCTGGGCATGTCGTCTACTGCTCTGCTGTAGCCTTTTAGGAATCCTGGTTCTGACACATGCACTCCATGGTCAGATATCTAATCTGCCCCCAGCCGTAATTCCTGTGCTTGCCAATATATGTAGCAGACTGGTCCAATCTGTCCTGCATCCCATTCAGCTCTTGTACACATCAGTGGGTGTTGAAGTCTAGTTCAACAGCTGTCCCCGCTATGTAACCCACACACATGCTGGAGGGTGCCACTGCCTGTCTAGCCATGTCTGCCCCCAGCCGTGTTCTCATGCTCACCAGTGGAGCATGGAGCATGGAGTTGCAGCCATCTAAGAGGTGTGCACAGTTTCTCTACTGGGCCCACTCCCAGCCCCGGATCTTTTAATCTCCAGGGGATTCTGCAGTCTAACTTGACAGGACTTGCCCCCAGAACCAGTACTTTGCAGTTGATGCTGCAGCAACTGCTGCACTTACTCTGGCTCATGCCTGTGCCAGTGAATACAGCCAGTTAGCCCAGCCTGGTGTTCCCCTTAACTTAGTTTCCGTGCTAGTCAACAGGTGTTGTAGCCCTGCCTGGCCTGGTTTGGTCCTAGTTCCAGTACTCATGCTCACCAGTGGGAGCGGTGGCCCAGCAGGAGAGCCTCCCAACAGCTCCCTACTGTGTTCTCTTCAACACCATCCCCAAGTGTCATATGCACTGGTGGGTTCTGTGGCCCAGTCGGGCGTGACTCACCTCACCATGGCATTTGCTAGTGGGTGCTGTAACCTGGAGTGGCCATGTCTGCCACGAGTTCTAGCTCATGCTGTTGGGTGCCACCACCCAGCCCAGCCCAGCCAGCCCCAGTCCCAGCTCTAATGTGGACTGGCTAGTGTTGTAGCCTGACCCAGCCTGTCCTGCCCCCTTTCCTGGTTCAGATCAGCCAGTGGGTGTTATGAACTGGCTCAACCTGGCCTGTCCCCGGACCTGACCCACATGTTTGCTGGCAGATACCTGGCCTGGTTTGAGCTTCTCCCAGCCTTGATTCTAGTGCTTACACACAGGGACTGCATCCTGACAAAGTAGTTCTCCAAGCTCCTCTATCATGCCTCCTCCCATTGGCAGATCTTGTGGACCCTGGTGGCCCAGACTGACTTAGTCCACCTCCTGTCCTGGCAGGAACAGTGGCCTTGCCCAACTGGTCCATACCCATTCCAGTTCTTACTGTTGGTCCATGCTCAGACAGCTCTCACGTGTTTCAGTGGGAACCAAGACTTATTTAACCTTAAAAACACCAGTGTGTACTGGAGTCTAGCCAAGTCTGGAGGTGGTGATCAGTGGTGATTTGTGCTAACTAGCCCAGCCCAAGTCTCCCATGTGGGCTGGTGCATTGGTCTGATCCACAAAGATCCTCCAGCATCCCCCCTCCAAAACTCTCAGTCTCAGCACTCCTGCTTACCTGCAGGCACAATGGCCCTGTCAATAGATGTCCCTCAGAAGTCATTCCTTGGCTGCAACATATTCCCTCAGAGGTCTTCACTCCCACACATCTCCCTACCCTTTCCCTGATAAATACATGGACTACGCACATTGGGGAAACTCCCAGGCTCTCTCTGCCTGCTTGGACGGAGTCCCCAGGTCTCTGAACACACCCACTGGCACCGTCCGCCAAGCCACCTGCAAACCTGCACCCTCATACCCATAGGAGCATGCTGCTGGCTGTGCCTGTGGCGACCCAGGCCTTCTCAAAACATTTTAAAAGATTTATTTATTTGGAAGTCGGAGTTAACTAAAGACAGAGATCTTCTATTCAATGGATCACTCCCCTAATTGGTTAAATTATTTTCTCTATGTTTTTGTGTGTTGACTGGTGACCTTGGTAAGTTTGTTTATCAAGTCTAAAGTATGTAGATTCTTTTCTAAATTGGTAATGGCCTTCCTTGTCTGTGATTAGCAATAACTCTGTCTTTTCCTTTAAGTTCTCTTTTGCAGAAGGTATTTTTTTTTTTCATATTCAACCTGCACAGTGTGCTATAAAGGCGAATAAAAGGTGATTGGTCAGATCATTATGTTTGTCTTTATCAAGTTAAAAATGGTCCCTTTACGCTCCTACTTTCTTATAGTTGTCTTAACTCATGATTAAATATTAAATTCTAGCAAATTGTTTCCTATGTATTTGTCTAGATGACTACATGGTCTGTTCTTCTTTTTTTCACCTGCCTAATGTGGACGATTTCAAACAAGAGTATCACTTCTAATGAATTCAGTGATTATCAAATACTGTCTTTTTACAAATCTCTTGATCTGATTAGATACTGTTTTATTTAGGATTGTTGCATCTTCATGAGAATGAGTATCCTGCAGTTTTCCCTTCTTATAATGTTCTTTTTAGGTTTTGATAAGAGAATAATTCTGGCCTCATGAGATAATTCGGGACATACTCTAGCTTTTTCTGTCTTCTAGAAAAGCTTGTGTGAGATTGCCGTTATTTCTTTCTTAAGTATTTAGGATTCTGACAGCTGCCAGTGGGACCTAGAGACATCTTTTAGAGAAGGTATAAAGTTAAATATTAAGTTTTTAAATATATGTAGGACTATTCAGATGTTCTATTCTCGTGTCAGTGTTGACAAATTTTATTTTCCAGAATTTATGTTCATTTCATTAAACTGGTGTGATAACACTGTCATTAATATCCTTTCATTTTTAAATGTCTGTGGACAATAATTGTGATATGTATTTTCCATTTTTCCTTCATTAGTTTTGCTAAGGATTATGGATTTTGTTGGTGTTTTTAAAGAGATTAGTTGATTTTCTTTATTGCATATTTGTTTCCTTTTTCATTGCCCTTCATTTTATCTTTATTATTTCTTTACTTCTGTTTTCTTGGCTTTTATTTTTCTCCCATTTTGAAATGGAATCTTGTATCACTGGTTTTCAGACTTTCTTCTTTTGTGATGTGCTCGTTACATTAACATCTTCCCATATGTTTCCATCTAAACAGGTTTAGTTACATCCATGGACTTTGTGTCTCATAAGTATCTTGTGTTCAAAATGTCTTTAAACTTTATAATGATTTCCCATTTGATCCATAGGTTAGACATACATCTTGAAACCTTTAATTATTTCATAGTCATCCTTTCATTATTGATTTCAAGCTTCTTGTCATTATAAATAGAAAGTATTTTCCATGTTTTGGTCATTTCATATTTTTTGCTTGCTTATGTGAGTATGTGATCCATTATAACAAATTGTCATCTCTAGACCTGAAGTGATATATTTCCTCTAAATGTTGAGTATGGTGCTCTACATATGTGAGAAGATAAGCTTAGTTAACATTATTCAAATCATCCATAGTCCTTCTGCTTTTTAACCTGCACCAGGTACCAGCTGCTGGGAAATGTAAGGTTTATTCCATTATTTCCCTTGTTGTAGTTTTGTCACTTTTTGCTTTATGTAGTCTGAGGCTAGTTCCATTTATTTGATTTAATCATCAAAATCTCTTGTTTAATCTGAGTTACTCAGAAGTATGCTTTTTGCATTTTTGTTTTTAGTGTTTTTAGCAAGACAGGAAGAAATGAATTTTGTTTCTAGAAATGTATAATCTGTTTGAGTGTTTTTCTTTCTGCCATGCCCCTCTGATTAACGTATGCTTGTTTCTGTGTGTCTGTCCCCTATTCCAGTTATAAAAATTAACTGTAAATATATTAGTTAGGTCAATCACTGGCCTTTGAACTATTGACAGCTCCACTTTTTTGTCCCTGTAGCAAATTAAGCTAAGTCCTCATCACACATTAAGGCACTGCTCATGTTGTTTATTTTTCCTTTTCTCTTTAACCCTGGAATGCATGACATGGATTAAGCTAGCCCTGGCCCATTTTTGGATACTAGTATTGAGTTAAATTGCTTTTGGTGCCTTATACACTAGAAGTAATCTGATTTCATTCCCAAGACTGACTTTATCTCAGAATAAATTGTGATATTTATCACATTAACAAACAAGTAAATATGTCACATGGATTTTTCAATTTCTTTTGTTCTGGAAAAAAATGATAATCCCTTTTATAACTAAATGCTGCAACTTTCCTTCTGGATGGTTTCATGAACAAAACAATAAAGCATTTTCGTAACTGAGAGACATTCTGCTGTTTCTAAAACCACCCATGATCTGGGGTTTAAAGTTAATGTAAAACTGGGTTTGGTTTCTATCCAATAGCCTCAGAGAAGTTTTCATGGGACTTTGGTGATCAGTAAAGGGTTTATTGGAATAAAAATATCACAGTGTCTGTGCTGTGTGCAGATACTTACTGAGTTGTGATGAAGGAATTAGTCTCTAACTGAGCACATATTCTGAGCAATTAGGCCGAACGCCAAAACCATTAAGGCTGAAATGCCAAGTGCCTGTAGGGAAGATTCTGTTACAGGATTTAGCAACCAACCCTTGGCTCACTTGCCAGAGGGTGGCACTCCAGGCTTCCTGATAATTGTGCCAGCCTGGCTGACACTCAGCAGCTGCCACCAGGCCACTTCTGGCTTCCAGATACTCTCTGCAGTACTGCCTCTGTTCCCATATCATATTGTTTTGCTCACCTGCTCACCATCTGCCTGCCACTTGGGTGGTGGGTGCAGTTAGGGAATGATGCAATTGGAGTCATGACACCCAGCTGACACATGGCATTCACTTTTCCTGAGACTCAACCTTCCCACTAACCCTTCTCCAACTTGCCAGCTTGAAAGAAGAGTGTTGTTGTTCTAATATTTCAGGGGCCTGTACTCAGTAGCTCCTGGAGCATCCTGATACTCAAGCAACTGGGAGTGGGATACAGAGATTCCCTTGGGCTTATGGACACCCAGATACACCAAGTCTGCATTCCCAAAGACATGGGTCACTTTTCCAACTCCAAAGTTTCATTAAAATAGATGAAATCTGGTTATCTCTATCTTGTCCATTTCACCGTACCCCATAGCACTCCCCAAGCTCCCACTTAAAACTAGAGTAATGGAGTATCTGAACAAATTGATTTTATCCAGAATAGAGGAGATTAATTTGTTAGAGCCAAACATTTGGTGCAAAATTCTCCTATTCTTTCTGTGGGAACTTGAATCAGCAGCCCCTCCCCAAGCTCCCACGGAAGAAGCAGATGGGGATCTTGGCAAGGCTGTGAAGTCCAGGACTTGGACAAGTAGAGAATTCCATTTGCCAGGCTGAATTGCTTGTAATTAAAAAGCTTATCCTCCCCCTTTCTGCACTTGTGAACTTATCCGAGGAATTAACAGAGTACTTAATCTTGCACAGAAACAAATCTGTGCAGATTAATGAAAACCTGTGTTTGAAGTTCAAGGCTTCACTAGCAGGGGTGAGTCATGGTGGCAGGAGAGGTGCAACAGTGAGTTGCCCGCCTGCTTCTGTAGCTGCTGATGTGTTTTCTTGCTTTAGGGTGAAGACAGAATCTGTGTTCTATGCAGAGGTCAGGGCTGGGTGTGCAATCCCCTTCCTTCAGTCAGGGCCTCTCTCTTCTTCCTCCATCCTGCACTGAGTCTACATTGAACACTACACATGTTTGGCGTCTTGTTGGTGACACTGTCACCAGATTGTGAACACTGATCTGCTAATACAGAAAAGGGAGTAAGTCTTGAGTTTTGACATTTTAATGTGGAAAAGTTTGATGACAAAAATCACCTTTGCTACTGCCAGCCACAAAGATGCTGATGGTCCCAGGTGAGAGCACTGAGAATGTAGTATGGCATGACCGCTGATGGTGCGGGCGTAGCAGGAGCTCCAGGTTTTGTCAGAAAGCACTACTTTTTGTTAAGCCTCATCCAGGGGAGGTAAGAAGATGGTCTTTTCCTTCCTGTATTTGTTCTTATGTGAGGCATTGGCCATTTTGGAGGTAGAAATGGAGGTAGTAGTGATGGGAAGCACTGTACTTGGGGAACTACCTGTGGGGAAGAAAAGCATCACCTCTGTGTGTGCTGGTGTGAGTTGGGGGACATTGGCTATGAAGTCTGGTCATGCACAAACCTCCAGGGCATGAGAGAATATTCCTTTGGATCCTTTACTTGGGAATATTTTACCCACAAGCCATGCTTGAATTCTGCTCTGAAGGCAATTGGACCTGAGAGTCCCAAATTTATAGCTCTTTTAAGTAGCCACACCAGGGAGATGGCAAAGTCCTAGAAAGATATTCCCTAAACTGGAGTTTTGGCTTCCAAATGGAAACTACCTAGCAGAAGCTAAGACCAGCTTCTTGCTTCTCACTTCCGACCCTGGGTGTTGTTAAGAGAGCAGTTAGAGGCTCCCAGGTTACATTAGGAACAGTGTCCATTGGAAACCATGTTTCCCACTGTCCAGGTGGCACTGCCAGGCAGTCTCACATACTACCCACGCACATTCATTCACATGGTTTCTGCTTCTTGCAGTTTAACACTCTTTCACACTCATACACAATGAGATATGTAGTAACTGTTTTAATGAGGCAATTATATTTTAACTTTATTAAGTGCAATTATGTGTGCTCTTAAATTGCCTCAGCTGGAACAGCCTGGTGCTGGTACCTCCCTGGCACAGGCTCACTAGCCCCTGGGGGCTACTGGGCAGCTGGGCCTTGAATAACTACCCTTCTCTGTCCCTACGGCCTTTCCACCCCACAGCTGAGAGCTGCCACAGGGCAGGGACAACTATAATTTCCTGGCCCACCTGGTGGAGTTCTGGGTCACTGTATGGGAGGCTTAGATCTTTCTCACCTGCACTGCTGTGTTGTCAGAATTGTTTCTTTGGGCTCCAGGGCCCCAAACAGTCCTGTCACTTGCAGAGATATGGAGAGGAGGATTCAGAACAAACAAACTTGGATAACCATAACCATATACCTTGGTCTGATTTTTTTTTCTTGTTTGTCATCAGGGCTTTAGGTGTCTGAGGGCAGAGGGGAAGAAGGGGGCTCTCGCATTCTACCTGTGCAGGCACGTCCCAGTGCTAACTTTAACAAAAGGAAGTTTGGGTTGTGTGATATCTGCTTCATGCAAAATATTACATCTAATTTATAGGTAGCCGTGTTGCATGCAAAGTAGTCACTCATGTACATTATCACTCGTCTTAATAACCAGAAGGTCCTTGGTACTTTTGCCATCTCCCTGTGTCTATTTACCCCACACTTGGCCTACCCTCAGAAGGAGTCATTGCTTGAAGTTTACCCTCACTTTAGTTTATCACATGGATGTATTCCTCTTTGGTTTTTGTTTAGCCTTCTGTGAGTTGCAATATAATGTTCACTCACAATTTAAATCGGCCCTGCAAAGAAAAGAAATTATCAATAGCAGAGGGTAGAAATATGTTTTTTGTTTGTTTGTATCGCAGGTGGCCATTTGGTAACTTACCTAATTCCCATTACTACTGCTGTTGTTTGTACATTTTGGTTGCATTCTGTGTTTGAGCTGTAGCCCAAAGAGCTCCATGAGGCAGCAAGTCCTTCCCACACACTCCATCATTCTGTCCTTTGAGACAGTTAGCAGTGATGCTCACAGAAGCCAGCACTCACAAAACATGCTCACCTCTCATTCGCCTCCCAGCTGAGGTCCTCAAAGTTGCATGTTATTTCTAGTCCCATTTTTACAGATAAAGCAACAGAGTTGGAGATAATGAAGTGATTTGTCTTATGTGGCAGAAACTTGACTGAAGGCCCAGGTCTTCTGTTCTTGGCTCCAGTGCTTTTTGCACAACCTCACCCTGCTTCACTCTATTTTGCTCTATAGCTTGTGTGTGTTTGTTTTTCCTTTCAATGTTACTTGATTTAATTCATTTTAATATATTGAAAGAAGAAAACTCATTTGTGTCTCCAGAGGTGGCTACTTCCATTAGTCAGAATGCGAAACAAAGTTCACTGTCAAATTTGTTTGAAAAGGAATGGTTCAAGAATCCATTGTAAAAGGCTTATTTGTAATGAAAAGGCTTAAGATCATAGGTTTTCATTTATCCTAATCAAGTTTTAATTACTGAAAAGTTTAGTAGCAAATGAAGCATGTAGTTAGCACACTCTTTACCCCAAGATGATTTTTTTTTTCTAAAAAAAAGCCCCACTGCAGACCCAGAAGAAGCTCCTGGCTTCGGATTGGCTCGGCTCCAGCCCTTGCGGCCGCTTGGGGAGTGAATCATTCGACGGAAGATCTTCCTCTCTGTCTCTCCTCTCTGTATATCCACCTTTCCAATAAAAAATTAAAAAAATAATTTTAAAACAATAGATAAATAAATAAATACAAGCCCCACTGCTTCATTGCCTTCTCTTGTCTCTGCAAGGCCTCGTCTGATAATCATCTTTCTTTGTGTGTTCACTTGCATTTTTTAAAAAATGCTGCATTTTCATGGACTTAAACATTGGCTGTTCCTCATTAGCTGCTCCTAGGGTCATAAGTGGTGGCAGATCAAACCCGTGCAGAGCCAGGTGTGGCACTGCCACCATCTCACGTGTGACTGCTTGGGGAGGCTATGGGCAGAATGCCCTTGTTCCCAACAGCTCCAGAACCTTCCTCTGCACATTACTCAGCAGGAAAAAAGATCCTGCCATCTTTTTGGCTTATTTCTTGCAAATGCTAACTGATGTTTGCTCCTCCTATGTCACATTCCATTATATGTAAGTATTCCTGTGTATACCAACTTTGTGTCAGGCAAGACCAACCAGGTGTGTTTCTCCCAGAAGCACCTGGGCAGACTTACAGTGGGGATAACTGGTATCTTGCTGTCTGCTTAGATCTGTCAATGCTCTGCTCCTCTGCTCAGCCCTGTCATTTGGTCATCACGACGGCCCTGTGCTGAACCCTGGAGCACAGAGGCACAGAAGTGTGTCAGGCAGGGTGACTGCCCTGCAGGACAGTCAAGATTCTAGAGCTCGGTAGGGCTGCTACTTTGGCAGAGCACATTGAACATTTTGTTTACTTCCATAAGGAAGATTATACAGATTGTCTACTCTTATAATTTGTTTTGAGCATCCCCTGAAAATAAGATCCCAGAAGCTCAATGGTATAAGGAAACTGAGCAGCATACTTGATATTATGGTTACTGAAAACGAACCAGGGATTTCTCCCATCCCCTTCCCCTGCCTTCGAGTTTCACTTTCTCATATGTCAGCCCACCATATTTCTGATGCCTGTCAAAGTTCCTGGTGCTGGACTTAGTGCTGAGGCAGGAGCAGTGTACAAGGGAACAGTGAGAGTGCTGAAGCTGGGCACAGAGGAGAAATAAAAAATCCATCTTTCTGTTGTACAACCTCTTCTCCAGGTGTCTGACAAGTCACAGTGGCTCTCGGGTTCTCTGAACAAGCCTGTGCTTTACCTCTGTTCATGCTGGCTCCTGAACTATCTTCCCTTACCCATTGTTTCCTAAACCGTTAATAATAGCTCATGAGATTTTCCCTACTAACCCAATGCTGCCTCTCTCACTCCTGATACTGCATCTCATTTGCATTCTTTGCTATTTGATGCCATAAGCACTTGTTGGGTCCTGTCATGGACCAGGGATCTGGTGAGGCACAGAGAGCTCTGTTTTGAAACAGGCAGGCATGGTGTCTGCCCTCAAGGAGCTTGTAATTTCTATTTCCACAACTCTCCTTTGTTTGAAGACTGGGTCTTAGTTATCTTTATGTGCCTGGCAGGGCCAGAAGCCCCTGTCTATTTTTTTTTCTTTTTTTTTTGTTTTAATTGTTTCCTTCATATATCTGATGTAAAAGATGATTTTAAGGGAGAAACCCCACCCAGTCTCCCACCCACCACTGGTCCTGGATGTGGGGCTTGCTCCGAGGGTCTTGCTCAAGTGGTCTTGATAGTTCAATGGTTATGAATTGCTGCCAATCTTGCCGCTCCAAGCACAATGAGGTTGTTGAAGAATCCACTGATTGGCATAGTCTATCTTAGAGTCTCCGTTGACCCAGTTTTTCACTGCCAACATATAGCTGAGGTGGTTGATTGAGTACTTCTGTCCTCTGTCTTTTCATGGTTGGCCCCTATTTTTAATCCACCTGAAATTCAGGTCACCAACTTCGATTTCACTGTTCACTCTTCTCAGATTTCCTGCCTCAACCTAAGAACTCTATTCTTGACCTCTGATGCATGCTCCAAGGACACAAGTGCCTTATGATCATTTTAGAGAACAGACATCTGTCTTCCAGGTGCCTTGTCTCAGGGAAGGAACTGAAAAATATAAACATCATCCAGTGTTCTCACTGTGGATGGTAAAGGCCTTTCCTTCTGTCCTATCTCCTAGGGTCAGCCTCTTCTGTACCCCTGCCATCTCGAATCACCAATTCGGGATCAGGTGTTTGTATACATTATTTTTTCTCCTCACATTAGTTCTGCAGGAAGACATGGGCCTTGCCCTCTTTCAGATGAGGACCGGTGTTTCTTGAGAGTGGAGAGCTTGTTCCAATGGCATAGTAGTGATCAGAGCTGTAACTGTGTACCTGCTGCTCTTCTTACCTCCCCACACTCCCTCCATCCTGATACTGGCAAGGAAGAAATAGCCAGTCTGTCTCCACGGCAACTAGAGGGAGAAGACTGGCTTTCCCAGGGTATAGACCATTTGGGATATTTATAAGCATTTTTATTTTTTTGCAAGAGAATTATGCCAGGGTGAAGCAACAATCAGTACTTTCAAATGGACTTTCTTGCAGTGAGAGGAGAAAGAGCTTCATACAGTCTGGGTTTCCCTCACCGTAAAGTCTTTCAGTGCCAATGAATGTCTGTTTGTGAGGCTTGTAACACACACATCTTTCATGCCATTTATATATTTTCTGACTAACAGAAGACCGTAATTTTCAATCATTAGAAGCTGATTGTCTGTTTCTACCTCTGTTTGAATGAAAACAACAAAACAAAGCAAAAAAATTCCTGAATTGCTGATTGTATGATTTCTGACTAAGAGAAGTGCCAGTTTTACAAAGATCAGAGCTCCTGCCACTTAAAGTTATCTGGAGTGGCCAGTGGACATTCTGCACCGTTTCAACTCAGTCTGGATCTAGATGAGGCCGGGAAGTATTTTTGGGAATAGGCTAGTTCTTTCCTGTACTTCTACTTTATAATCAGCTACTTTGGGCTGAAAAGACTCAATCCGTTAATTAGCATAAGAAACTCCATTCTTAGCCCTTGTAAAACCTATCATACTGCAAATGGAGATGGTTAATCTATTTATTGAGATGTTTTGTTAATATATTTTGATATGTAAAGATTGGCCTAAATGAATCTGAAATTAAATCACATAAACATTAAAGTTGTCAGAAGTTTGGATCGAAATCTATGAGAGTATATGGTGTGTGCCAAATACATAGGCTCAAAACTACCCTGCCATTCATAGAGCAGGATTGTGCAACTGCAGGAAAGGACCTGGTGGGTGGGCAGTTCCGAGTGTGATATTTATAGAATGCTCATCAGTAAACCTCAAGTCCATAGCTGAGGAAGAAACCATGGTCGTAACTTTCAAAAGTTACACATTATGTATTCTCCCCTAAACTGCATATAATTTCAGAATTTTATGAAAGCCATGGACATTTTGAAAGCTTCTGTTTGCCAGTGGAAAGTCATTTTCTATAAATTGCTAGACCAATTGTTTCTGAAGTGTGGAACAGAATATAAGACACTCATTAAATGTGGTTGGAAAAAGAATTGAGAACTATATTTAGTATTGGGCACATTTCGTATTATGCCAAAAACCTTATGTGTGAGCTGTGGTTTTGGATACTAAGAAATTTCTTTTCACTGCTATAGATTTTTTTCTTGGTCAAGTTTTTGTTATTATTATTATTCATGATATAATTCCATAGGCCAGGGATTTCTCACCCTCTATTTCCTCTTCCCACTGTTTTCCCCCATATTGTTACAATAATATAGTCCTTCAGGAATAGTAAGTCCACCATTCTGCTAATTTAAGTGTATCATGGCATTGTAGGTATAGACAAAGGTAAAAAGTCTAGTGTCTTATTGTCCAGGTGTATTTAACAGTTCCATTTGGAATCCAACTTTGATTCAGGAGTAGCGATACATACTACAGTGTATCTTCACTTGCTGATATGTTAGTCTCCATTGTACAGTTCATCTATGAGAATATATGTATATACATGCTTACATATATATTTATTTATCTTGTATTTTACATGAAGGTTGCCTAATGTCAGAGAGAACATATGATATTTTTCCTTTTGGGATTGACTTATTTCACTGAGCATAATAGTCTTTAGTTGAGGCCATTTGTTATGGATGTTAGAATTTCATTCTTTTTAATAGCTGAGGAGTATTCCATGGAGTAGATGTACTAGTTTTTTTATCCATTCCTCTTTTGTTGGACATCGGGGTTGCTTCCATGTCTTTGCTCTTGTGAATTGTGCTACTATAAATACAGGGTTGCAAGTCACTTTCTCATATGCATTTTTTTCTGGCTTTGGAATATTCCCCAGAGTGGGATAGCTGAGTCATATAGATCAATTATCAGTTGTGTTAGAACTCTCCATACTGGCTTCCATAGTGGCTGCAGTAGCCTTCATTCCCACCAGTAGTGAAGTAGGGTACCTTTCCTCCCACATCCATGGCAGCAGGTGTTAGTAGAGTTATGAATGTAGGCAGTCTAACTGAAGTTAGGTGCAACCTCAATGTGATGTTTTTTTAAAGATTTATTTTTATTTTTTATTGGAAAGGCGGATATACAGAGAGGAGAGACAGAGAGGAAGATCTTCCCTCTGATGATTCACTCTCCTAGTGAGCGCAACGGCCCATGCTGTGCCGATCTGAAGCCAGGAGCCTCTTCCAGGTCTCCCACGCGGGTGCAGGGTCCCAAAGCTTTGGGCCGTCCTTGACTGTTTTCCCAGGCCACAGGCAGGGAGCTGGAAGGGAAGCGGGGCTGCCGGGATTAGAACTGGCACCCATATGGGATCCCGGGCGTGCAAGGCGAGGACCTTAACCACTGTGCCATTGCACTGGGCCCTGTGATTTTTATTTGTATTTCCCTGATGGCTAGGGAGCTTGAGCATTTTTCATATTTCTATTAGCCACCTGAATTTTTTTAAATGTATGGTGATTTCCTTTGCCCATTTTTTCACAGAGTAGTTTGTTTTGCTGTACCTGAGTTTCTGAAGCTCTTTGTAAATCCTGGATATTAATCCCCTGTTGGTTGAGTAGTGTGGAAAGATTTTCTCCCATCATGTTGGTTGCTTCTTTGCTTTGTTGACAATTACCTTTTCTGTACAGAAGCATCTTGGTTTGGTGTTGTCCCATTGTTTATTTTGGCTTTGACTGCCTGTGCTTTTGGTTACTTTTTTAAAGAAATCTTTACCAATGTCTGTTTCTAGTTGAGTTCTTCCTATATTTTCTGCTAATAGTTTGATAGTTTCTGGGTATAGATTTAGGTCCTCAATCCATTTAGAGCTGATTTTTGTATAAGGTAACAGGTGGGAGTCTTGCTTCTGAACTCTGCAGGCTGCTATTCAATTGTCACAACAGCATTTGTTGAATAGACCAGGTTTTTCTCCTAGATTGTTTTTTTTCAGTTCTCTTGTCAAAGATCATGAATAGCCAAGGTATTTGGAGAGTAAATAAAACTGGATGAATCACAACTCCAGGTCTCAAGACAAACTGCAGGGCAGTGGTAATCAAAACAGTCTGGTCCTGCTACAGAAATGGAGAAGATCAATGGAACAGCAAAGAAACCTCAGAAGTGATTCCATACATGTATTATAGATTTTTATAGTAACCTTTTGGTAAGTGTTCTTATTTGTGCTTATTTTACTTTCTTCAATATTTTGAGGGCAAACTTTAAAATTGTTTCAGGTAGGCATTACAAACATAGAAAAATTGCAAAGTTAGCAATTTCCATAGATTGTGACATTGAAAGGATTACATTCATAGATTCCAGGTCATAAAATGCAAAGCTAAGCAATAACATTGAAGTATCAATTATCAACACCCAGAGAAATGAGTACTTGCATGGCTTCACCAGGCTAAGGTCTTCTTTTGGTGAAAGACCAACAGATGGGAATTGGGTAGGTACTAGGTTCTGCAGGTGCACATGGGAGTCCCGCAGTCCTTGGTATGCATTAGCTCTGGTAGGTAGGTCACCCTGGGAAAGCAAGAGGCTTATTGTGCCTCAGTTTCTTTCTTGCTATCATGGGGATAATGATACTGTGACTCACACAATGTAAGACACATTAAAAGAAAAGAGTCCAAAACAATACAGGACACAAAGGAAGCAGGTACTGTATATTAGCTGTCTCAGTTTGCATTCTAGTTAATTTGCCAGAATTAGATTGGAGAAAAAAGTAAATAAAAACTCCATTGTCTAAGCATTTAATAATTGATACAGTGGGGAAAGTTCTAGATGAAGAATGAGTCCTGATATTGTCTGCCATGATTGGTTCTGTGGCTTTCCCAGTCTGCTGGGGGCTTGGTTTACCTCCCTCTGAAGTGGGGAGCTTGTTCTAGATGATCCTTGCTCTCATTCACACCTAACATCCTGTGTTCTTGATCAAGTGGCTCCCTGTAACTTAGTGATTTTTTTTAAATGTGGTACTACATTTCAATATTACACCAAAACAGAGCATCTCGCTAAGCTGGCTAAGATGAAGGATGGAGATAATTTTAGATGTTGCTCATAGATGTTTTCTTAGACAAAATTCTGATCAATAAAGAATTGAGGAGTATGCTTACATATTAAAAAGCCAAAGTGAAAAACAACTCGAGAGAATACTGATTTCAGCTGTGTTATTCTGGTATTTGGCTCTGTTTCTAGGAACTACTAGATTGAAAAAAAAAAAAAAGCAGATGTGAGGAAGAGGGAGCAAAAAGGGGAGGCAGAAGGGGAGAACAGAAATACAGTACACTTGTGTGCTATTTTAAAGAAATTTATTCTGACCAATTTTATTCAAAGAATAAATCAACAAACACCCAGAAGCAGTCTGCTCTGAATTTAATTCCCAATTTAGATTTAATAAAAGTAATCAGGTTATGTAAAAAAAAAAAAAGAAGTTTCCAGTAATTTTTGCCTTCTCTGATGTGACTGTTCAGTATTTACTACTCTGATCTTACATAGTTCCCTTGCTTGGTTATGTTAACTAAGTAAATATTCTGCTCTACTTCCTTGGAAAAATAAAAGGGAGTGAAGGGGAAAAGATGTAAAAAGTGTTTTTCAGCCTTATTAGAAATATTTTATAAATGAATCAGACTCACGATGAGAAAAGCCCACTTACTCAGCTGGTCCCCCAATGTCTACTATATTCTTTCAAGTGGTTTGTCCCGTCTGATCTTTAGTGACTCAGATTATAGGGAATTTACCACTTCTCTCAAAGCTGCTTTCCTTGGTAGACTGTTTAGCTCATAGGAAACTTTGTCAAATTCCCCTTGCCTTATTTAATTTTATCCTCAATTTCATTTGATTTTGCTTATAGTGTGTTTAGATTCTTTGTATCTTTTGTATTTGCTTTCATCTCTTTTCATTTAGCCTTCCTGTCTATAGCTGTTGTCAAGTATAGGTGAGCAGTCATGTTGCATAAACATGTTAACCATAACAGCAACAATCATAAATGAGAATTTATGTCAAATGTGAGGCTAAGAACTTTATGCATTATTGTATTTATTGACACTGTTTGCTAGATGCTGGGAACTCAAGGTTAAATATAATCCTGCCATTGGGAAGAAGCATATACTATACTGAGGAAACAGGCATCTAAACAGATAATGTCATCAGAGCATTCCCAACAGGTGGGGCTATCTTTAGACTAATAGGTGAGCCTGGAGGATGAGGAGCCATTCCAATAATGAAGAGAAATTGGCAGGTGAAAACCATAAGAGATGTGGAAGAATGATACCCAGGAAAAGATATGCTGAATCCTAAAACTCTGGGAGTTAACTGCATTATAAGGGGTATGGAACTGGAGAGGATGGTGGCTCAGGAAACCACATGAAGTTCCATGTTAGTAGGCTGAAAACAGAATTGTTGGGAGGTGAGGTAGACCATAGTCAGAAACCATAACTCCTTATACGCTTGAAGTATGACCTGAGCTTTAGGCAGAAAATAGTACTGCCAAGTGGAGAACATAAGGAATGGCAGTAGAAAAGATTACGAGTGCCTGAATTCCAGAATCAGATCAGTTCTTCTTTGTTCATGGGATATCTGTTAAGCCATCTCTCTTGACTCTTTAGTAACTAGGACATTAATGACTGAAGTCTTTATAAATCTCTGAATGGATGTTCTGGGGACCCTGATACTGAAAACCAGGTAACAAGGAACGTGCATTTGCTACAGCCAGTGGAGTGATGGCAAACGGTGGCTACTTATTGAAAACTAATAGGAGTCTCAGGGAGACAATTCCTTCTCCCCGATATGTGGGAGAGAGGCAGGAATATCCATTTAGTGAGCATGCACTCTGAGTCAGGACATTAACACTTATTTTGTCAACCCGATGACAGCTAAGTGCAGTGTGTGAGAGCTAGGGAGTGTCCATCAGCACCTCTGGGAGATAACCACACAGACAGTGATCTTGTGTAAGATAGGCATTGTGTGTGTTTTCCTCATCACCTGTAAGGAACAGGTGATAACACAGGCTCAGGAGATTTCATGCCTACCTATTTTGCTTAAGGGACTGTGGTGTAGCCTCAGGAGGAGATGGCCCTAAAGTCAGCTGTCATCTGATTAATTGCATTGTCACAGCTCATCTGAGACAGTGTACTAAGCTGGTATATTCCTAAGTCTAGAAAAAGTAGCATAGGGCAAAAGGCCTCAACCACCATTAATTTAGAACATCCAGGGAAGGCAAAACAGGTCACCTTTGCTGGATTTCAGAAACAGATCAGGATTTCCTGCAGTGTTTATCAAACATTTATTGCCCGAATCAGAGTTCATCAAATAATGCTGTTATTACCAGGAAAAGTGGAATGGTGCACTAGTGAAGCATGGACTCTGCCTTCAGATTTCTTGCATTGGTATTCTGGCTTTAAATGCACACTCAGAAATGATGTACATTTGTTATCTATAGATATAACAAACAATCCCACCCAGGGTGATTAAACACAGCAAAATACTGATTCATAGTTTTCCTAGGCCAGAGATTCACAGTTAGTTTTGCTGAGCAGCTCTGCTCATGTATGCAGAAAAGCAGCAGGAGATTGCTCTTCTTACCCACATGTGGGGTCCTGATGTAGTGTTTTGACCTCACCCAACCTCAGTTGGTGTAGCTATCTGGGGAGTAGACAGAAACAGGAGATGTCTCGGTCTCATTCTGTCTTTACCTCACTATTTGTAACTCTGCCTTTCAAATAAATAAAATTAACCTTAGAAAAACAAATTTCTGTGTTCCAGCTTCTTCATTTGGAAAACAGAAATAGTAATATCTCCATGATGGAGTTGTGAGATAAAACAAATTAATGTGGACTTTTTAAACAGTGCAGCATATGTGGCAGGTGAAAAATAAGTGTTGGTAAGCTGAGAGCTCATACTATTCTGGACCCCCTTGGCCTGAGATGGAACTGACTGGATGCAAGAGCAATTGATGGTGGCACAGTCATGGGTGCCCCTTCAGTTGATCACTGCTTTAAGCAATAGCATTCTGTCCTGTCAGGCTTTGGTGAGCCTGGATACTGTTCTTGCTTTAGCTGCATGGCCAGAAGAGGCAGTGTGTGTATTTCCTAACAAAGCCTTGATACTCTTGTCTCACCAGAGGAGTGGTCTGGAAAGGGTGTCATGGCATCCTTATGATTCCTCAGCTCAAAAAGCATGGAGATTGATAAAGACCAGATGGAACCTAAAGGAACTGTTGAAATCAGAGGTAGAAATTTCAGCTGGAGGAGTCTATGTGGTACAGAGGGTTAAAATGCTACCTGTAATGCTGGCATTCCTTATTAGAAGGCCAGTTCAAACCCTTGCTGTCCCATGCCTTCCTATCTAATTGCTTTTGCTAGTATGACCAAAAAGCAATAGAAGCTGACTGAAGTTCTCGGACGGCTGCCAGCCATATGTGTGCTCTTTTGAAGCATGAGTAAGTCATCGAACGAAACCGCCCATAGGCCCTACACAGAAGCCTAGTGGCTAAAGTCCTTGCCTTGCTTGCATCATATGGGCTCCAGTTTATGTCCCAGCTGTTACACTTCCCATCTAGCTCCTTGCTTGTGGCTTGGGAGGCATTGGAGGACAATCCAAAGCCTTGGGACTCTGCACCTGTGTGGGAGACCCAAAAGAAGCTCCTGGTTCCTGACTTTGGCGAGTGAACCAGTGAACAAAAGATCTTTCTGTCTCTCCTCTCTGTAAATATGACTTTCCAGTAAAAATGGATAAATCTTAAAAAAAAAAAAAAAAAGGAAAAAGATAGGGCTCTCTCTCTTTGTTGCTGATGCTTCTTTTTCTTTTTCTTTCTCTCCCCAACCCGCTTTTTCAAATAAACAAATACATGTCAAAAAGGAAAAATGAAATATCACACTGCTAGAGCCTTCAAGAGGCATCCAGAAAAGTTTGAGCAGATCTTTTCAGATACTCAGTGTGGCTTTGTTGAACAAAGGCCTTGCCAGGGCCCCATCCTGATTCAACCTTAGAGAGCTGTGTTTGTGATGTCACAGGGAAGGGACTTGGGACTGGAAATCACTTCATTTCCACCTCAGAGACCTGAGCTATCAGGGACAAATCTTACAAACAGGTTCAAGAATCTGGCTACCAAATAGTCCATAGACATATTAAATCAATTTAATAAATAGCTTTTAGGTACCTGCTGTGAGCAAGTCATTTTCCTGTATTGGAGGAAATTTTCTGATGGCCAAAGAATGAATAGGATTTTAACCCGAGTAGGATCTTTCAGAGATGATTTGCTGGGTGCTGCAGTGAAAATCTATGGTGTTATTCCAAGAAAATCTGTCAGAGAGTGGTGTGGAGAAAGTGGAGAAAGTTTTGAATTTCTGACTTACAAGTGTCTTTACAGGTGTGATTCAACAGCAATCTTCCAAATAAGAGACAAGAATGTTTGATAGAGTGTCAGGGTATCGCAACACCTGAGATCTAACCAAATTAAATCTCAAAACTTATCTTTTGAACGCATAAAGCAATGTAATGGAAGACAGAGACACCTAGAAGCACTGTGTCCTCCTGTGGCATGCATGCCCTTGGTGGCTGACTGTTCCCCAAAAGACATGTGCCTTCTGGGATGAAACTATTTATAGAAACTGATAAAATAGTATTTCTGGTCAGGTATTCATATGAATATGGAAGAAATGAGCAGAGACACCATGATCATCCAACTATTATACTTTCATTCAACTTAATGGAAAATTCAGCTCTATGATAAATGGATATTTTGTATACACTGTTGTTGAGGGAGGTCTGAGAACATTTTCACAAATTGAAGATTGCAATCAAGGTCTAGCACATACTTTTTCAGGCAAAATTACTTCTTCAAAATGGATGTGAGCCATGCAATTTCCCCTTGTGTTTTCTTTCCTATGAAAGAATGCCTCCCGAAGAATTAGACAGAGAAACAAAGGTTAGAGCTAGTCTTTTCCTTGCACAAAAGTCTGCACAAGAAAAGGCGGATGTTTCTCGGGCTATGCACTTACGCACGGCTGTGAATCGCATGGCTTTCTATTCTTACTGGAAAATGGCCTCAAATTAGTATAGCACATGAAGTGAACTGCTGTTCACCAAGTAAAAATTTCATTACCCTCTGCAAAAGTGAATGCCTTTGAGTTATATCAGTGTCTTCAAATTCTTTTTCCTCCAAGGGCCTCACTTGGCCTCTAAATCTTTTTCACAGGCCCTCCTCTCCTCTCTTAAAAATGTTTCCTATTCACTGGGCAGCTCTCATCCAAGGAAAATAGAGGCCTTGAAGGGCCCCAGTTGTGGGAGCAGGGCCACAGAGGAGAGTTGTTGCTGAGGAGAGAAGGGGAGAGAGGTCTGTGTCCACAGAATACGTCCATGCTCCTGAAAGCAATGGAGAGGATTTTTGGCAAACATCACCTTAGATCCATTCATTCATACCAGTTCACTGGAACATGTAAACTCAGTTGGCAGGTTAGAGAAATTTTCAAAATGAAATGATTGTGGGTTGTAGAATTAAATCAGAACAAATGAATGAAGAGGGCTTTTTTTTTTTTTTGATAGTATGAGAAACCAAGTGTCCTAGGTAGAACTATCTCATATTTTCAATGCAGTCTGTGATTGCACAGTAACCTTCTCATTTTGACTCACAACTTCACACAGAGCAGGCTTTTATCACATGAAGAGCCCACAAGGGAAGTCTTTGGGGCCATTTTCTCTTTTTGTTCATGTCTCAGCCCATCCCTCCCCCACTCTCATTCCTCTGGATTTGAATAGCTGAAGTGTGCTCACAGGATGTAGCCTGTAGCCACATTGTCACCTCCCTTTTATCCACAGCACCTGTCAGGGTCACCAGCCTCCTGGGACCCCACTCCCCCACCTCCTCTCCCTTGAAGCATGGCTTAACTCTTTGAGAGACAAATAGATTTTGTCCCCAATAATTTTAACAATTCATTTCTATATTGAAAATATTTTAATAAATTCCTTAAGAACTGGAAAGAAAATAAAGCCTGCCATTTTATGTTGAAGTCCATCATTTTTCTTTCTATTCTTCCTGATTCTTCTTGGAATCTACCCTTGGGCTAGTGGTGTGAAGATATGGAATCGTTCTTTCTCATCGAAATCGGCAGGAGATAGGGTTCTTTTTTTTTTATTGCAAAGTCAGATATACAGTGAGGAAGAGAGACAGAGAGGAATATCTTCCATCTGATGATTCACTCCCCAAGTGACAGCAACACCTGGTGCTGCACCGATCTAAAGCAAGGAGCAAGGAACTTCCTCCAGGTATCCCACACAGGTGCAGGGTCCCAAAGTTTTGGGCTGGCCTTGACTGCTTTCCCAGGCCACAAGCAGGGAGCTGGATGGGAAGTGGAGCTGCTGGGATTAGAACGGTGCTCATGTGGGATCCTGATCCATTTAAGGTGAGGACTTCAGCCGCTAGGCCACCATGCAGAGCCGAGATAGGGTTCTTAACTGGTGCAAAGTCTAACTCTGAGAATGTCTGCTGACTTTGTGGTCACAAGACAAGTAGCCATATCTCTCAGGTCGAGGATAAAATCATTATCCCGTATATAGGGAAGCATAAGGATGACAGTCTAATTTCTATTTCTAAAAACCCTGTTCTTCTCAAGTTGCAAGAGGGATGCCAGTGGAACTCTTCAAGTTGCTGTTTCAAGCCAATAAGGAGTGACAACAACTAGATAGATCCTCTGTCTGATACAATCAGAAATCTAAAATACTATATGAACTACCGGTTACAGGATAATGAATGAAAGGAGGTTAAGGGTAAGAAGCACATGGCGAGGCCTTGTAGTTTGGGTTCTGGCAAAAGAGTTTAATTTCTTTGTCGGTATGGATGCAGAATGCTAAATGTGCTTTTTGTATAAGACAGGATTTATACATAAATGTTGGACACTTGACTGTGCACGAAGTACATGAGAAATGCATGTTGGTGAGGAAATTTCAGTATTTTGTTCTCATCTGAACTGACTCTTGTGACAGGATCTTAGCTAAATGAAAAAATGTGAGAAGACCTGTGCTTGAACAGGACCATGAGCTGACCCTTTTTGAAAGCACAGCAAGTGATGGGAGTAGCTATCTTCTTCCATCACAGCAGGGGTTAGACTTGGCTGCCTTGGGGACAGCTCTTGGACAGTGGAGCCAGAGGGCAAGGCTAGGCCCGCTTGCTGATAATCTTGTGCCTTTACTCATCTCTTCTGCTATGAAATGTCACCAATGGAAAGCTTAAAAACTCAGAGTTTGAATACTGGTTTTAAAAGTTGTTGCCAGAAGCTTCCTGAGGGAGGCTAATTCTGTTTGGATGATGGTTCCTCAGGTGTGTTTGCTTTGTGCTTGTCCTTCAATCTGTACCACTAATCATTGTGAACCTTTGTAGGATGTGTAATTGAATAATGAGAGTTGTAAAAAGAAGCATCATGATTCATATGCATCACATGGTTCGTTGAACTGACCTGAGTTTTAATGCCATTTATACTTTATTATGAAGGACTATGGGCAAAGCTGAAGATCTGACTGTCCTGTTTTCAATGATAATCCTGGAAGTGCTACAAAATTTCAAGTAATCAATCAGAATTCATTCTCTTCATTCCTGCAGGTGGAGACAAAGCTGTATCATTCAGTTGTGTGCCTTTTATTAGAAAGTTTTTCTTCTCTAATTCAAAGGATTATTGTCATTTGACAAGAGCCTGACAGCCACTGGGCTTGTAAGATGGCATTATCTGGAAATTTACTGATGCCCTGTGCACAAAAGCCTGGAGTGTTCAGTTACTGGATGACTAGTATTAACTTCTGTAGTTTTTGTTCTTTTCAACTTTCTTTTTCCATACTTAATGTCATAAATGAACATACACTTGATATTAAAATTATTTTATATCTTTTTGTTTTTCAGTTAAATTCTTGCAATCAGGAATGGTGTATTTTCTGTTTTAAAAGGATGCTACATACTTGCCAGTATGTTATTCTCTCTCTCTCTGGGATAAATACCACTGTGATGCGGTGAGGTGATGCCTCAGTGTGGTTTCGATTTGCATTTCCCTGATGACTTGTGATGTTGAACATTTTTTTTCATAAATCTGTTGGTCGTTTATGTTTTTCCTTCTGAGATTTGTCTGTTGAAGTCACTTGCCCATTTTGTAACTGAATAGGTTGCTTTTTCTTGTTGGGTTTTTTTTTGAAAGATTTATTTTATTATTTTTATTGGAAAGGCGGATATACAGAGAGGAGAGACAGAGAGGAAGATCTTCTGTCTGATGATTCACTCCCCAAGTGAGCACAACGGCCGATGCTATGCCTATCCGAACCCAGGAGCCTCTTCCAGGTCTCCCACGCAGGTGCAGGGTCCCAAAGCTTTGGGCTGTCCTCGACTGCTTTTCCGGGCCACAGGCAGGGAGCTGGAAGGGAAGCAGGGCTGCCGGGATTAGAACTGGCGCCCATATGGGATCCCGGGCGTGCAAGGCGAGGACCTTAACCACTGCGCCACCGCGCCGGGCCCGGTTTGTTGTTTTTTTTTTTTTTTTTAGGTTACTGATATGTCTTGGATATGAATCCTTTTGTCAGGATGACTTGCAAATATTTTTCCTTTCTCTTAGATGCCTCTTCACTCATTCTTTTATTTATGATAGCAAATATATGAAATCAAACATGGTGTCCATTATCAGATGAGTTAATAAAGAAAATGTGATTTATATAAACAGTGGAATAGTATTAGGTCATAAAAGAATGAAATTCTAATGAAAAAATCGATGCAACTGGAGAACATCATGTTGAGTGAAGTAAGTGGGATGCGGAAAAGACGAATACCACATGTTTTCCCTTACATAAAGGAGCTAAACATTTTTTAAACTTACTGAAACAAGATAGAAATGCCTGTGTGCCTTAGTAAATAATTTTTTTAGCCTTTTCTATTTTTGTCAAACTGATGGTTAATATTACACTAGTGAGTTTTAATGATGTGTGATTATTTCAAAATGTACTTTGTATAGATGAGATGACTTTTTCCATCTGATTATCATTTATACCCTTTGCATATATTGTCACTCTACATGTATTGAGTTACACATGTGGGAAATTTAGTATTTTGCTCTGCACCTCTATTGGTAATGTTACTGCCCAGATTTGAAATGGCTTTTTTTTTTCCCTGAGGCCATTTTCTGGTGCGAGTCAGGAGTTGTCTCACGTGCCTTATAACTATTTCAAATTGTTCACAGTATTTCCTTACATTCCTCCCCTGGGAGGAAAAAGAATTGCAGGATTTACCCTAACTTGGACATTTCTACTAATTCTTATGTTTTTTGAATTTTTCAGCATTTTAAGTGGGGTGCACATGGGAGGTTTTAGTGACTGTGTTATGCTTCTTGAACCATTTGTTTTCCTAGCTGCTTGCTAACCTTTTATTTGAATGAAGTCCTTCCATTTAAAGTCTGAAGTAGAAAGGCCACTCCCAAATCCAAACATAAAAACACTAGGAGTTCAGGCACTTGGAGAAAGGTGAATTTTTCACTTTGCTCAGCCTCAGGGGATGAAGGAAACCATACATCAAAGAGGTGACAGCCCCTGTATCCTGGGATACAGAGAGGAGGATGGGGCCTGTGAGGTGTGGTCAGGAAAGAGCCCCACAGTGCCTGAACTGTATACACTCCTGATGCAGGAAAGGAGTGTGATGGCAGGAAGTTTCGGAGCAGGTTGAGGTCCTGGAGTTTAGAAGAGACTCCTCCCTAGTGGATGCTGAGCACAGGAAGCTCTAAGAGGAGGAAAACAACTTCCCTAAGCAAGGGGGCCCTATTAAAGAGAGACGTGCTCCCCACCCCAACCTCTCACCACGGAATTGCAGGAAGCTGGTTCAGACTTCTGCCTTGGCTTGAATAGGCAGAGGAAGGAATGTGGAGGCCGATAAAGAGGGTGGCTGGAACACTGGCCCAGCCTGTTTTACTCCTTCTGGCATGCAGTGAAAGAACAGTGGAAGTCTGGAAGAAGGCATGTGGCTCTGCATGACATTGCTGCACCATTGGCTGTGAGTAGGCGGGGAGAAGAGGCAGCAAGCACAATTGCTAGGACTAGACAGTTTAGACATTCTCTTTCTAGAAAATGACTACTCATGCAGGCTATGTGACATTGAAAAAAGTGTTGCAGAGAGAAAATGACGCTCTTATGTGCTCATAAGATTGAACTTTGCAGTGGCAGCATTGCAAACAGGAAGCCAGAACTCAACGTTTGGGGAATGCCACTCTGTGATGGCAGTTGTATTTGGCCCTGCTGCTTTTGAGGTCTCCCTGAATGACACTAGATTTAACATGCAGTAACGCTATTCATTCATGCTGGAATGAAGTAAAACTTCACCTGTTGGCTAACTGATTGATTCCCACAACCCCTCTGAGACTCTGCATGCATGAGAATAAAAAAGATGATGGATGAAACTATCTCCCATTCATAATTCAGCGACTGTACATTCTTAAGAAACCATTTCATCTGAAATGCTCAGGGCAACGGAGTCACTTGATGTTATTAATCACATTACAAGCCTTCAGAGATGGCTTACGGGAAAGTCTTTGGAGAAATTTACCGATGGGAAATGGGCAGCACCACAAGTCTGCTGGTTCTCTGCCCATTTGCCCCCGCCCCCCAGTGGTAGGAAATGTCCCTTGGTTTACTAAACTGTGGAGTGAGCAGACTGGGTCAAGGGTCAGTGGAGTAGAGCAAACAAAAGAGTGTGGGTGGTCACTGCACAAAGGACCAGTTCCAGGCCAGGTGTCAAGTTTGGTTTATAGCAAAGAACTCTTGCATTGTCTGCCAAGAGATTGGGGTTAATTGGGTAGGAAAAGTGTGGGAGGAAGCTGATGTTAGGGGAACATTTAACTGTTATGCTTTAGCACTGAATTGGGTTCGGTGTCAAGCTTTATGTGTGTGTATTTAATTTTTCACAATGACCCCATGATGTGAGAATAAAGAAGCCTCCATTTACAAATATGAGAAACTTCAACTTTAGTGATCTTTCTTGGCAGCAGAGTTATTAAAGACATAAATTTTGCAAAAAAAAAAAAAATCATCCTGTACATTTAGTATAAACCATATATATATGTACATGTGTTGTTTTTTTCCCATTTTATGTTTATTTAAAAAGTGGAGCTGGGATTCAGCTTTCTATGGAATTTCAAGCATGCAGGGACAGAGGTGTGAGATTTTTGGCATGGAACTCTTTCCAAGTACCATTAAATAGTTCTCCATGTGACAACTGTCACCACTATAAAATAATCCGTTGTAAGCAGGGTGCCTAATTGCTCTTCTGTCTCCGTGTAACCCCTAGTGCATGGCAATCAGTCCACCAGCCTAGGGAGATCTTTATTTCAGTTCTCATTGTGAGTACTCAGGAATGCAGAATGTTTAAAGCAGGAAATTGCACCATCAGCAACATTGTCTTTGGGTGTTGACATTTGCTCCTGCTGGGGCTGCCCCAGAGCCGCCATTATCATCATGCTGTGACCTGTGCAGGACTTTGTACTTCTGGACCTAGTCCAGTGGGCGGGAAGTTTTGATGCCTCGGAAAACTCGGCCCAGAGGACTGGCTTGTGGGAAAGTGGATGGATGTCTTTGTCATTTGATGGAAATTCTGTGAGGTGAGAGCCAGTGGAATAGTGGATACAATAACACACACACGGAAAATGCAAGGTTGATGTGATTGATAAATGATTACATATATGCAAGCATCGAAAACAATGTCTGGCAAGCTTTCAGCACCAACCAAGTATTAGCTGTTATTACTGTTGATGTTCTTGTCTCAAACGTGTGTGACGTTCTCAATTACTTTAATTGTCCTGGGTAATGAAAAGCTCTGATAAGCTGAAGAAAAACCTCAATGTTTTCCTCTGCCCTCTTGCTGATTCTGCTAAACATTGCCATACTCCCCTCTATTTTTGCAATCGTTGCGTTCTTTAATTGGCACAGATAGCAGTACACTGAGCGGTTTAAATACTCTCATGTGTGGCTGGTAAAGTTGTACAGTTTATTATTTGTGAGCATGTACTAACGTGTACACGGCAAGACATTTCGATGGTATGAGATGCCATACAGTGAGAATAAAGTCCTCTTGTCCTGGACCTCAGTCATTGCGTCTCCCTCTTCAGAGACACTTTCTTGTGCCTGGCTCTGCAGCATGCGCCTGGGCTGGTCCTCGTGGATGGCCACACCACTCACACTGAGGCTTAGTACAAGGTTGCCTGAAAACAGCTGCACACAGTTATATTTTGTGTACCATTTTGCCACTATATAAGTAATACTACCTCTTTTTTTTTGGAAAAATGATACAATATCCATAGGATGGACTTACCTTGTTTATAATCCAATCCTCAATTGATATCTGATTTTATTGTTAAAAATAGTACGATAATATCCCTATTATTTGAGTTTCGTTATTGTTCATTGAATTATTAAATATTTTACCTACTTGGTATTGTAGTGTGGATCATAAAGGTATCCAATGTTTATTTTTAAAAAGATTTATTTTACTTTTATTTGAATGGCAGAATTACTGAGAGGAGACAGAAGTCTTGAATCGGCTGGCTCATTCCCAGATGGCCTTAATGACCTTAATGACCAGAACTGAGCTGATCAGGAGCCAGCAGCTG
Organism: Ochotona curzoniae; assembly: GCF_017591425.1. Lineage (NCBI taxonomy): Eukaryota > Metazoa > Chordata > Mammalia > Lagomorpha > Ochotonidae > Ochotona > Ochotona curzoniae. Next base: position 48,840,446 of record NW_024466502.1, on the reverse strand, counting down.
CCTCCAGTTCTCAGTCATGAGGTAGGAGTCCAAGGACGTGAAACATCCTCCACTGCTTTCCCAGATCTTAGGCAGGGAGCTGAATCAGAAGTAGAGCAGCTGGGGCCCGGCGTGATAGCATAGTAGCTTAAGTCCTCATAGGGGAACCCATAAGGGCGCTGGTTCTAATCCTGATGGCTCTGCTTCCCATTCAGCTCCCTACTTGTGGCTTGGGGAAAGTAGTGAAGGATGGCTTTGGAACCCTGTGCCTGTGTGGGAGACCTGGAAGAAGCTCCTGGCTTCGGATTGGCACAGCTGTGGCCACTTGGGGAATAGATCTTCAGATGGAGGATTTTCCTATCTCTGTGTATCTGACTTTCCAATGAAGTAAATAAATCTTTAGAAAAAGGAGGAAAAAAAAAGTAGAGCAGCAGGACACAAACTGACATCTACATGGAATGCTGGCTCAGCAGGTAGAGACTTGGCCTACTGTGGTGCCTACACTTACAGTGTCATTTTTTTTTATCCAGATGTGAAGTATGCTATTATTATTTACCAAATTCCCTGTATAGATAATAAAGCTCAGTACTTGAGGATATTTGCTCTGAAGTCCAACTGTGTGGATTTGAATAGTTCCTGCTTTTACCAATGATATGAACTTAAATTATTATCTTTACCTCACCACCTTCATCTAATAAGTGAGGATAAAAATAGTACCAAGTTCATGGAATTAGTGATGACATTTGTGGAAGGCACAGATGAAGCTGCTGGCTGCTGACCTGGGCATGGGCCGGTCCCAGCTGCTGCGGCCGCCTGGGGAGTAAACCAGAGATTGGAAGATGTCTGTGTGTTTCTCCCTGTCTTTCTCCGTAACACTTTCAAATAAATAAATTAAAAATAAATACTAGGGCTTAAAATATTGGCATAATACATGAAGTTCCTCAAAATTTTGACTTTTATTGTTTCTTTTCTTAATATTTCTTACCTTCGCAGTATTGTTCCTGTGGAACTATCTGCTGCTCATGAAGTGTGAAGCTGTTGTCCATGCACTGATTAATCCAGAATTCTAATGTTTCAGTATGCGGTAGGTTCTATTCTTCTTCATTACTTTTTTCATTTCACAAATGGCCTTCCTATATTATCGTGATCTAAAAATCAGCTCCTATAGCTTAAAAATTGCATTTTTATTGGGATTGAATTCAATTGAATTATATTGAGTAATGGTTTTAAGATTACACTGGACTCCCAGATTTTAAATTTATTGTCCATATCCTACAGTGTCATAAAGTTTTTACATTAAGTATTTTCATATCTTCTTTTTCCTAAATCAAAGTGATTCTTACTTGTCAATATAAAAACTATCTGATTTTTATGCGGAATTTATTTAAATGATTTTATTATTCGTGGTATTATTTAGTTGATTCTCTTGGGTTTTTCAGATAAAAAATATGTAACTTTTAAAACTAATTTCTTCTCCTGAAATTGTATACCTCTAATTCTTTTGTTGTTGTCTTATTGCATTGACTGGTAGCTATATGAGTCACATCTCTGACAAACATTGTGCTTTCTTGTTCCAAACATGAAAAGCTAATATTCACATGTACTTAGGAGACTCTTCTGAAAGCCCATGGAAAATGGATATTGTAAAAAAAACTGTCCATGGATTTCAACTTTTCTTCACCAAAACAAACATTGCATTTTTCTGTGTCTTAGTTCTTGGGAATTTATTTGCAGAGAATTTTAGCTATTCCCTTATGAAGAACTTTCTTCAAGTATCTGTCTATAATCACTTCTTATGTATCTACATAATGCTTATTGATGAAGTTATTTTTATCTACTTTTTTGGGAATGATTTAGTTATTTCAATTGGAAAGGCACAGCTTTACAGACCTGAAGCCAAGAGCAAGGAGCCTCTTCCAGGTCTCCTACGTGAGTACAGGGTCCCAAGACTTTGGACCCTACTCCACTGCTCTCCCAGATTGCTTTCTCAGGCATTAGCAGGGAGCTGGATGAAAATTGGAGCAGATGGAACAGGAACCAATGCCCATCTGGGGTTCCGGTGTTTGCAAGGGGAGGATTAGCCAGTTGAGCCATTGCTCTGGGACCCCATTATTCCAAAACTTTTTCTCATAGTCCCTTTTGGGCCAGTCGGTGTTCCCCTCCCTGCACAAAAACAAATCTCTTTTGAGATTTTTCTATCATATATTTGTTTTGCCTATTGTAGGTTCACACATAAGTGAATCATGCACTCTAAACTCTTTTGGGTTAGTTTTCTTTTACTTTGCGTGTCATTTATCCATGTTAAAGTACGTATCAGTAGATCTCTCCTTGCTACTGTTTAGTAGTGTTCTGTTGTACAAGGTAATGTTGCTATCCATTTTCTTGCAATGAATGGACAGCTGAGCTTTTCCCGACTACTATGAACATTGTTGTGTAAGTCTTCTTGTAATTCTTTTTTATTTTCTAGATAAAATACCTGTAAGTAATGGGGTAGGTGTGTGTTTAGCCTTACAAGGAACTTCCAGAACATTTTACATTCACACTAATTTATTTGAGAATCTCAGTTGCTCTGCATCCTTAAAAACATTTCATAGTTAGTATTTTTGATTTTTCCCTTTCTGGTGATGAGTAGTATTAAATCTTATTTTTTCCCTCTAAGCAGAATTCCCTATGTTGAGGCCTTTTTCATATATTTACTAACCATTTATAATTTTTTTTCAAAAAGTGTGCTCCAGCTTTCTGTCCAGTTTTTTACTTTACCTCAGTAGTGTTTTGTAGTTTTCATTGGAGAAAAGCTGTAGGCTTTCTGTTAGATGGATTTCTAAGTACTTTATGTTTCTTAGACGTGATGGGAAAATAAATTTTATCTTTTAATAAAGTAATTTTGAGTTATAATTTCTATGCAACACTTCCACCTGCAAATGCAGTCAGGTTTTCTTCTTTTCTGGTATTATGCCTTTGTTTATTTACTCTGCTGAAAAAGTTGATACAACCAGTACAAAGGTGAATCAAAATGATTAGAGTGTACACCTTTGCTTAACATGAATTCCCACCTTGATGGACAAAAATGTTTAGAAATTTCTCATTTAGTAGGTTATTAGATGCAAGGCTTTTAGTAAATTTCCTTTGATTAGATTGAGAGTTCAAGAAAGTTAACCCTGAGGTTTTAGTTTGATGGCAGCAAATTTATTGGTTTATTTGGTTGTTGAATAATAAATATTTGTGGAATGTTCTCTAGTATTTTGATCTGGTTTTGCATTTTACTGATTTTTTCTCAGTTTTTGCATTGATTTACTTTCAAATCCTAAACCAACCCTAAAATGCCTATTAGCTGCTTGTTAGTTTTACAGCTTGCAGAGCTCCATTTGCAAACCATTTTACTAAATGGTTTGCATGTATGTTCATGAAGGATATTAAATGGTTTTTAATATTATTTTAAAATACTTACATTTAAGATTACAGATACTTTCTACTAAACATTTGCTATTAACTAAGCATAACGTATTCCCAGTAATGTGTCTTCTTTTTTTTTTAAGATTTATTTATTTTTATTGCAAAGTCAGATATACAGAGAGGAGGAGAGACAGAGAGGAGGATCTTCCATCCGATGATTCACTCCCCAAGTGACTGCAATGGCTGCTACTGTGCCCATCCAAAGCCGGGAACCAGGAACCTCTTCCAGGTCTCCCCAACGAGTGCAGGGTCCCAAAGCTTTGGGCTGTCTTCGACTGCTTTCCCAGGCCACAAGCAGGGAACTGGATGGGAAGTGGAGCAGCCAGGATTAGAACCTGTGCCCATATGGGATCTTGACGCATTCAAGGCAAAGACTTTAGCTGCTAGGTCACGTCGCCAGGCCCCCTAGTAATATGTTTTCTATATGGTATTTTAATGTCCTAATTTTCTAAATATTCTGAAAATAAGTTTTTAACAAAAATTTAAAATATTATTATTTGAAAATCAGAGTTAACAGAGAGGAAGAGAGAGCAAGAAATCTTCCATTTGCTGGTTTACTCCTAAGACAGGTTTAATAATCCAAGTTGGACCAGGCAGAAGGCAGGAGCCAGGAACTTTGTCATGGTCTCCTACATTGGCAGCAGGTGCCCAAACTTTGGGCCGTCTTTTGCTAATTTCCTCCCGGCCATTCACAAGGAGCACAGTCTGAAATGAAACAGACTGGATGGAACTGTCACCCATTTGGTGCTGTTGCCAGCTTTACCTGCAAGGCTACAGTGCTGGGTCCTACAGGCTTTTTGTTTGTTATTTTTGTTTTTCACTTTTCTTTGAGTTTGATAACTCACATTTCATCTTCTTCTGTTGGACTACTATAATTTCACCAAGCTCCTACATTTCTGCTTTATGCTCTTAATGTAGAGAAGTAGTTACTTCTTGAAAATTTATTGTGACTTGTGGTATTTGGTTAAAATATTCAGTTGTTAAAACAACATTCTTTCTGATGTAATTTATTTCTGGGCTACTTGAATTTTATGTTTCAATTCCCCTCTTCACTTGTGCTATCATTAAAGGAGATAAATTATTTTAAACCAGCCTTTTTCTAGAATTTTGTGTGGAAGTGAAATCAGTGACATGTTGTGGATTAACAAAAATTCTTCTTAATAGGCAGGGTTGTGTGAGCCTGTGATGAATTAATGAAGCCCTATTTATTTATTTGTTTACTTCTTTTTGTTTGTTTTTTAAATTATTCTTAACAAAGCCTTCTATATCCTTCTAACTAAATGGAATATGCTGCTTGCTAAAGTCATTGATAGATCATTTTTCTGCACTGGCACCTTGTCTCTGTTTCTTCCTTCAATCTTACCATCCGTGCTTCCTCCAACTACTCAACATTCTTATGCTAGCTGTTTCTAACAAGAGATGGTTGGAGCACAAAGCTTGGAAGAACTGTGTTCTGCTTCCCTGTGATCTGTAGCTGTGAGCACTCCTTTGTTCTCCCGTGAGTCCGAACACGTGCCGCAGTGTTTCCTCTGTAGTGTCCCCACTGTGCGACAGGACATCAGAGCTGACTGCCCTTACCTTTGTTTCTCACATAGCTACCTCTTTTTACTTTTCCCTTTGCCTTTCCAGCCTTCGATAACTACTGTTCCGTGCTCTGTTACTTCTAAGAATACTCTTATTTTTTACCCCCCAATGTTTTAGATTCCATATGAGAGAAACCATGTTGCTTTTGTCTTTTTGTATCTGGTTAATTTCACTGAATGAGATGTCCTCCAGGCTCATCCAAGTGTTTTAAACAACCTAACAGGAATTCCAAGACCAAAAATTCAAAAAGTCATCACCTGAAGTGATGATTTAGTAAGTAAATACACATTGAAAAATTGTGAAAATTGTATCTGTAGGACAGGGCCTGAAACCACTCAAAGTCTGATTTTTCATATCTGCTCTTCCAGATGGAGCATAGGCCTACCTAATAGCTTCTTAGAAATATAGATTATATGGGATCCTACCCAGATTTTCTGAACCAAATTTTGCATTTGACCAAGATCACCGCATGATTCTTGTGCCCACTTTGATTTGAGAAACCTTGATTTACAGAATTTTCTTTAAAAAAAAAAAGATTATTTTTAATTGAAAGACAGGAGTACAGAGAGAGAAGAAACGGGGAGAGTTCTTCCATCTGCTGATTTACTCCATAAGCGGTCCCAATGGCTAGAGATGGGCCGTTTCGAAGCTAGGATTCAGGACTTTCTGAGTCTCCGAGACAAGTGTAGGATCCCTAACATTTGGGCCTTCCTCCACTGCCTTCTCAGGCCATTACAGGGAGCTGGATTTTAAGTGGAGGTGCAAGGACACTCACTGGTGTACATACAAAATGCTGGCACTGTAAGAATAGGCTTAGAGTGCTGCCCCTTAGTGCTGATCTTTGAGAATTTATTGATTACACAAATTTTGCTCATGTTATGGAATACAAACCTTCACTGTGTTTTGTCTTCTCATTTCGAGTTTTATTTGTTTTACCATGATCAGAAAGTCACAACACAGAGAACATCCCAATCTATTGAAGCAGAAACTAAGAAACAAACAGCTGGAGAGGTTGGGCAGTTGCTCAAGTAGAAATAAAGCATAGAGCAGCCAAGTCCTGCGCTGGTACGACTCCCATTTAGGGACAGGAAAACAGTACAAATTCACGGGAAGAAAGCCCTGCCTGTCTTACGTGAACTGAGTATACTGGAATTTTTAGGGCATCTCCAAACGTGGAATGCATCCACTCAGCTGGCAGATCCAGAGGCTTCCGTCTCTGCACTGTGTGCTCTGATCATTTGGTATTGAAATTACACAGTTCCACCCTGTGATTCTCAAGATCAAGGTCTGTGTGTGCTTTTCTTTCACCCTCAGCACCTACTCAAGTACTGGGCACAGTGTTGAGTGTTGATCAGCTTAAGCTGCCAGAACAAAATATTGTAGGCAAAGTGGTTTAAATGGAGTGGTTTATTTTCTCAGGTAGGAGGTTGTGGCGTTCTAATACTCGGAAAACCCTGAAGAGTGACCTAAAGAACTGTCTGAGCTAATAAACCAGTTTTCCCAAGTTTGAGGGAAAAAAAATCAGTTGCGTTTCTATGCACAAACAACAAGGAATGCTAATAAGAAATGTAAAAAAGGTTCCATTTATTGTAGCATCGAAAAGAATAAAACTTAGCCAAGATGCTGGGAGATCTGTACACTGCGAGCTATCAAAGCGTCACTGAGGGAATTGAAAGAAGGCATCAACAAATTTAAATACACCCCATATTTGTAAACTGGAAAACTTAGTGTTGTTAGAGCACAGATGCTATATACCCAAGGTGACGTACGGATTCAGGACAATCTCTATCAAAATGCTGACTCTTTAAAAATTTTTTGCGAAAGCTCATGAAAATTGTTCTAAGATTTAAATAACATTTCTAAGGACCCCAAAAGGTAAAAATAATCTTTTAAAAAATAACAACATTAAAAGCCTCACACTTCTTGATTATAAAATTTACTGCAAAGCTACAACAATCAAAATAGCCTGGTTCTAACTTAAACACAGACACATAGAGCAGTGTGACAGACTAGAGAGCCCTGTGGAAACCCTTGCATGTAAGGTCAAATGGTTTTTAACAAAGATGCCGAAACTATGCATTGAGGACGAGACAGTCTTTTAAAAAAATGATGATGAGGAAACTGGATATTCACATACAAAAGAATAAAGTTATAGCCTTACCTTACACTGTCTCTATATGTTAGTTCAAAATGGATTAAAAACCTACAGGTATAAAACTCTTCAGCTGTGTCCTGGCTTAGAACTAGCTGTTGCAGGTGTATTTGAGGACTGAGCAATGAAGATCTCTATCTCTCTGCCTTTCCCTCTTTCTCATGCTGTTTTCAAATAAATAATATCTTTTAAAAAAAAGACTCAGTGCACAAACTGATAAGGTAGATGACAGAAAAAGCATTTGTAAATCTTTTCCAATAAATTGTTGTTATGTAAACTATATAATGAATTCATACAATTCAGCAATGATAGTAAACATTTGCAAACCATATCTCTCATAAGAAAATTTTATCTAAAATATATAAATCCATACAGCTGAACAGAAAAAAAATTTAAAATGAGGACAGGACTTCAGTGGGCATTTCACTAAATAAGATATAGTAGTGGCCAATGGACACACTAGTAGTTTGGGAGGTGCAAACTCAAAGTACAATCAAACAAGGTATGCCCATTAGGCTGGCTATTTCCAAGAACAGTGAAAGTTAGTGTTGACATGCTTGTGGACTAATTGGAACTCTTGCACATTAGCTGTGGGAGTGTAAAAGGGGGAAACAATGGCTGAAAACACAATTTTTAAAATAAAATTAAAAATAGAATTACATAAGATCTAGTAATTCCATGTCCAGTATACACCCAAAAGAATTCAAACCTGAGACCTGAACGCATATCTGTAACATCTGTATTCATTGTATCATTCAAAAGAATCAAAAAGTCAGAAAAAACCCAATCAGTAAATGAAATTATAATGAAATATATCTATATGGACCCATAATGAAACATTATTCAGCTTTTTAAAAGAAGGTAGTTAACATGCTGTGGCATGAATGAATATAAGAACCTGAAGTACTTGAAATGAAATAGCCCAGTCACAAATATTGGCAAACATTGAATGATTTCATTTAGAGCTATGTGGCAAGTTGAACATGGAATTGTTTAGTAGGGAGAACATCTGAGCAGAAGATGAAAAACTGAACACAAATAATGTTGAGATTGTTCAATTATATTATTTAATACCCTTAAACTGCAAACCTGAAAATAAAATACGGTTTGTATTACGTATATCTTTCCACAATAAAAAACAATCACAACAAAATAAATCATACTCAAAAATATTTTATCAAGTCTACCTTTACCTGGAACCCCTTTCCTGGGAATGGACCTCTATCCCCCTTTTGGATCCCATCCCGAGATTTCTTTTCCCAGCTCTATTGTTGCAGCAACTACTCTGAATATATTTCTTTATTCCGTTCCTTTGTTTGATAATATATCCCGTGAATGGATGCATGGGTATTGGGACTTCTGAGTCCTCACATGTTCTGAATGCCTTTGTTTTTTCTTTAGTCAAATTGCAGTTCAGTTTTACTTAGAATGTACAAGACACTTCTCCAGTTCTCTGCAGAATCTGACTTAATTTTTGTAGTTATCCCATAGCACTTGTTAATATACTTCAGCCACATAGGTTGTCTCTATCTTTGAGGTTTTATTAAATCTGATTCTAATAGAAAGGTAGACTTGCTTGCAAGTTTTTGCAAAATTAAAAAGGCAACTGGTGAATATCCTTTGCTGTTATTCTCTCCCAGTATTTGCCTCCTATGTTTGAGCCTTTGCTGCTTGCTGTGTCCAGGAAGTGACTAGAATTCCAGTGCTAGATTCTGACTGTGTTGAAAAGAAGTCTGGTAAATTGCCCATAGATTTAGGTTTCCCCTGATTCCATTTCAGAATAGCTTTGGAATTGAACTTGCTATTTACTTCCTTCAAAAAATAAAAATAAAAGTTCATTCTCAAGGAAACAAAGTATCAACTACATACAAATTAGGATTTGATTGAAAACTTAATTTGTTAGTCATTGTATGCTTCCTTCCATATTTTTTTTTTGATTTTTTTTTCCAACGGACAGGAATCTGTCACTGCAGAGACCGAATCCTGCCACCACATGCAGTGTAACATAGACATAGTTAAGGTTTCATTTCACTTTTCTTTTGCTTTTGTGCTTTGTACTGTTTTGTTTACTCTGTAGCTTTGTATGTGTTCCCATTTAAGTGTTTTCAGTTTTAAAATAAATATTTAAGACCCAGGTCTATATTTGGATGCATGCATAATCAACATCACCTTCAGTTAAAGCTCCTGCATTTTGCATCAAATGGCAGGAATCGACCTTGATATTTTCCAGGAGGATAAATACATAAATATGAAAACAGAAAAGAAAATCCTGCAGCAAGATAGCAAATGACTTAGTGCAGTTTCTCTAGTGAAATGAAGACAATTCACAAGGCCAGCATATTTTATGAACAATAATACACATAGAAGAGCACAAAGAAGCAGCACCGGCAATGGGAACCAGAGCCTTTTCCTTGGTGCTGATGGTCTGCATTGCATCTAACCTCTCATATGCTTTGCTATCAGGTCAGTGAGTTTGTCTACAAAACAAAAAGACACCCTCTGCCTACCCCTGGGTCACTTCAAATCCTGCATTGTCACAGAGACTTTGTATGGAAAGAAGTAAAACTGCTATCATCATCATCACCATGATCACCATTCTTTTTTAAAGAAAATATACAGTTTGGGGAAATATTGGTAAAAATATTTATTAATAACTCTTCAATAATGGGCAGTACTCAGCCTTCCTGACTCAGAAAGCATCTTAGCAGAGTGGCTAAGCAACTAGCCATTAGACCAGGAAGCTAGCTGGAAGTTCACAAGGCTTTATTTTCCTTTCTTTTTTTCCGTCCTTGACCTTTGATTAACACAGACATACGACATGGTAAGGCAGAGGAAGGTGCTGCTTAACATGGAAGTAGTACAAAGGCATGGCATCCACACATCTTCACGTTTCCCAGAAGCACAGCCTGGCAGCTCAGGGTCCTTCTCAGCAATGGACTGACTCCTACTGCGCAGCCTCTCCCATAGGCATCCCAGCAGATTCAGTCTGTTCTCACCTGTTTGTAGCTGTTTCTACCTCTCTCTACATCAGAGCACTTAGACTCATCCCCTGCCATTCTTAACCCTTAGCAGAAAGGAGACTCACTATCAGATTCCCTGTTACTTGCTACTCCTGAAGACAGGACCTTTAAAAATGGGTTTGTAGATAAGGGATGGGAGCATGTGAAGAACTGCAAGTGAGCCAAGTGTTCTTTCATATAATGAATATAATACCAGGAGCTGGGTGAACCCCATCACATGTCAACCTCCTGAATCAGGAAGATACTCTCCAGGTAGTTCAGTGTCAACATTCTTTTGTTGTTTGTTTGATTTAGATTTATTTATTTTTAAAGAGTTACAGGGAGAGAGTGGGAGAGAGGAAAAGGTAGACAGAGGCAGCTGGAGAGAAAAAGAGAAGAGGGATGAGGAAGGGAGAAATGAGGGGAGGAAGAATGGAAGGAAGGCAGAGAGAGACAGAGAGGGAGAGAGATATTCTATTTGCTGGTTAACTTCCAGCTGGTTGCCATGGTCAGAGCTGGTCAGGCCACATCCTGGAACCAGGAACATCATTCAGGTCTCTCATGTGAGTCTTATGGGGCCAAAACACTTGGGCCTCTTGCCACTGCTTTTAATATGGAAGTGGATTGCAAGAGGAGCAACTGGCCTATATGAGATATTGGTGCTGCTAATGGCGGCTTTACACACCATGCCATAGTGCTGTTCCCATGCCCCAACTCTTGTTGTATGCTGTTTTCCTCTGGCCCACACTGGAGTCTAACCAGGTTCAAGGTTAGCAGTTTTTGGCTGCTGACTGGTAGTCTTCTGAACCCGCTCTTCCCCACTCTGATGTCTTCTTTTTAGTTACACCTCTGCTGTCCAGAAGCCACATCTGTAGAAGGCTGTGCCTTTCCTTCCTTGTGCCAGTAAGCTTGGGAGGGCAGCACCCACAGATCTCACAGATGCAGCTTTGTGCCTGGAGAGGGCTGAATTCATTCTTCCTCCATCCCTTAGGGAAGTGTAAGTCACCCCTACTACTCTGGCCTTCCACATCACCTCTAGCAGCTGACAATGTCAGGGATTGCAAAGGAGCTGAATAAGGTTCCTCACCCTCAGCATTGGACAGGCCCTTTTCCTTGAAAGAGAAACACCAATCTTATGGATGGCAGAGAACATTTTCACAGTGGCTATGAGGCTCCAGAAGCCATGGCTTCCAGTTGTTGAATATTTGCCTGACAGAATTCACAGTGCAGTCAAAAGGCAGAGTCCCAATGTATGCCTGCTATAGGGCTACTGGGGGAATCTTGTGGCCAGGGAGAGCAGCCCCTGCCCCCAACCTCCACCCTCTCTCCATGCTGAAGTCATTTTACTCGAAAACAGAAAGTGAAAGCAGAGAAAGAGATGAGAAGCACCAAAATATCCTCTTGCATTTTGTGTTTGCAAGTATGCAGAGAAGCTTTCCTCACACATGCCATGACCAGCTGGGTGGCTTCATATTTTGTGGCTCCAGGGGAATATGGCTCCTCCAACCCAGTGGCACTCCCAGCAGCAGGGCAGAGCTGGGGAAGGCGTTGTCTTACTCAGCTTAGACTCCTGTATCAACAACACCATAGGCAGGCTAAAACAAAAGAATTATATTTCTCATTCTGGAAACAAGGAAGTGTGTCAAACACTTCAGTATCTAGTACAGGTTCTTTTCTTTTTTTACATATTCAACATGGCAGTGTGGGGTGGGAGGTAGGGAACAAGCTCAGGTCTCTTCCTGTAAGGATAGCCATCTCATCACGCCATTGTCATGATTTAATATTCTCCCAAGTCTCACCGTAAAACCATCACCCTGTAGATGAGAGTCTCAACACTGGATTTGGGCTGGGGAGGACAGAAAGAATAGCACTGGATGGAGATTCTCATGGCCTGACCTCGGCATCATGATAACAGTGGCTCTGCAGAGGGTGGGAAACCGGCCAACAGTGAGGATCACTGGCAGAGGCAGGAAGTTTCCTGTGAGTTTGGGAAATTGAGGCATAGACAATGGATAGTCCTTACAAGGGCTCCATTGGGAAATCAACCACAATGGTCTTGTACCCCCTCAAGACAGAAGGAGTGTGCATGAGAATGACAGAGTCTCCTCCCTTCCCAGTCCTGGGACTGTATAATTCCCATTTATAAACGAGATAAAGAAATGACCAAAATCACTAGGATTAACATGAATTGGTATGATAAAGATTGTAAGTATTAATAAGAATCCACTTCAGAAGTTTGCAAAACAATCTGTACCATGAGAAAGAACTGCTGCCATTGTTTGTCTCCACCATTATTTTACTTGGAGAGGTAAGAATTATTCCCATTACTTGCATGACTCTAAGATTCAGGTGGTCTTCATTCCCCCATGTGAGTGACAGCTGAGCTGGCAGTCAAAATGTCATACGTACAAGTATGACATTTATCCTTTTAGACATGTTGCTGTCAACCAATCACACAAAACACTGTAATACAGCAACTGCACATTTCTCATTGTCTTGAGGTCTGTTCCTCTGATGCTCTGCCCTGCTCCACCATTGTTCATTTCAATCAATTGTCTGTGGCTTCTAAGATCACTTGCCTGTCTCACACCTGACCTGCCTTGGGGGTCCTTGTATATACAATGCTATAAAGGATTGAGTAGCAGGTTCACATATGGGCTGTTTATTGCAAGCAGATTTTGCTGTCTTCTCTAAGCATGAGAGTTTCTCTGCTACAAGAGTTTCCTTCTGGTAACTATAACATCAAATTAGATGTGCACAGCTTTTGGATGTTTTCATGGAACGTTCTCAAATATTTGTGTATCCTATTTTATAGGTAAGGAAATTGCAACTCAAAAAAACAGCTTACCCCACCCTTAAAAAGTATAACTGAGGTAGACCACAGATATTTTGATGTTGATACATGTATATTTTCTCTTTTTGGTAGAGTTATTATTATAAAAGATTTAGCATAATTTAAGAAATGATTACTTCTGTATCCATCATCCCACCATGGGAAGCAGCAGATGGTAGCTCAACCACTGCCACCCATGAGGTATATTGAGGTATAGTTCCTGGCTCCTGGCTTTGTCCTGACCAAATCCTAGCTGTTGTAGGCATGTGGGAAGTGAATAGTGGATAGAAGTCCTTTTTCACTCCCTCCCTCTCCACCTTCCTCTTTACTCCCTTCCACTCCCTTTCTCACTCTTTTTCTCCCTCTTTCCCTCCCCCTCTCCTGTCCTCCCATCTCCCCTCCCTCCAACTCTACTTTAAAAGTAGATAAAACCAACTTTTTTGAAAATGGAATATTTTATGTGGAAAATATATATATAGCTTGTCAACTTCTGACAGTGTCGAAAATGTGGTAAGTTGAAATATACCCTAAGCTACTCACTGAGCTGTAGTACTGACCTTAAATATTCTCAGAGCACTTCACTGATGGGCACAGTCATGCACAAAAGAGCCCATTTGTAATGAAATTCTGAATATCTCATGTAATTTATTGGATACTATACTGAGCACAAATGGCAGGAACGCTGCACGAGTCACAGTCACACCATCATGAAGCTGGAAAGTCATACCTTGGACTATTTTTGTGAGTGGGCACTGGCTATGCGGTATCCTCGAGAAGGATTTGTTTTTATTCAGATGTGAGGACAGCAAAAAAGTGGAATGTGACTGTCCTCAATCTGTTAGGTTGGTCAGACTACCTGCCCATGTTTTAAATTTACTGTTAACAATAAAAGGATAAATATCAAGCAATAATGAAAAACTTCAAAAGGAATAATAAGTGTATATATATATATATGCATATATATTCATACATTTATGAACACATACATGCATACAAAAAATATAATTAACTCCCATCAAATCATATTAAAAATCTAACTCAAGTCTTTCTTTACTGTTGTAAGCAATCATTTCTTTTTTGATTGCAGTTTCTGTTTTAGAGTTCTAGGGCTTTCTACTTGGCATAGTAATTCCTAACCGTATGATGTTATTCTAATATCTCTAAGGATCACAGAGCCTTGAATTGTTTGAATTCATGGTAGTGTTCAGATAATGGTGAAAAAAATACCAATATTCACAGTGAGGATGTCTGCCAAAGCAATTTTTTCACAATATATTGAAGAAGGATTGACGTAAAAACCAAAACATTGTGGAGGCAACAGCCTAAAAAGTTAAACTGAGGAAGGTAAGACAGGATTCTTGTTGAAAGTTCTTTATATGTATAGCCATGCATTCTCCTAGCCTAGGTGAGGCGCCTGGCTCTTGGCTCCACTCTGGCCTGCTGGCCATTGCATTCACCTTAGAGCCAGAAGCTTCATCCAAGTCTCCCACAGGGGTGGCAGAGACCCAAGAACTTGGCTCATCTGTCACTGCTTTTGATGAAGGCACTGGGGTACAAGTGGAGCAGCTGGTACTGAAATCGGTGCACTTAGGGATGCTGGCATCACAAACAACAGCTTTAACCACTGGGTCACAACACAGGTTCCTTCTCCTGATTTTCATGTAAAGCCAAACTAGCAGAGAATTTCCTGTCAGATTTTCAGATTCTGCTCCTTTATGTGTGTTAGAGTGTCTACCTCTTGATGCTCTTTCAAAGAGGCTGTTTTTAAGCATTTGAATAGTTTTGCTTCCTTGAGCTTCAAAACTCCTGATTTCTGTGTGTCAAAGTTAAACTTCCAGCTGTTTAAATCATTGGCAGGGAGCAGAGTGGATCCAATTGCTAGAGAAGACAGAGTCTCTAGAAATTTGTGCAGTTAAAATGACAAAGAATGAATGAATAGAAAGGTTTGAGAAGACTGGACTCTATATCCTGAAGATGACCTCCTTGAGTTGAATTGACCCATTCAAGACATTGTGAAAGTAATTCCAGTTGCTGTCTTTTTTATTTGCCAAATAAATTAGAACAACATTTCTCAAGTAGGGCACCTTTGACATTTGGGGTCAGGTAATTCTTTGATGGGGCTGTCATATGCTTGTAGAAGTTTAACATCCTTAGTCTCTACTCACTAGATGTCAGTAATAGACCCTCAATTGTGACCATCAAAAATGTGTCCAGGCATTACCAAACCAAATATCCACTGGGGTAGGTTGGGTAAGGACTGCTCATGTCTGAAAATGACTGTAATTAAACGTTATTTTATGCATTCATTAAGATAAATTTTCTAATTTATTCTTTCTCAAGCATTTCTTCTCTTACTTTCAAAACAAAAATGGTGAAACATTACAATTACGTGGCTTCTAATATTTCTTACTTTTCAAAATAATTATTTATTTTATTGGAAAGTCAGAATTACAGACAAAAGGAGAGACAGAGAAGGATCTTCCGTCCACTGGTTCTTTACCCAAGTGGCCGCAATGTCCAGAGCTGAGCAGATCTGAAGCCAAGAACCCAGAGCTTCTTCCAGGTCACGCATGCAGGTGCAGTGTCCCAAGGCTTTGGGCCGTCCTTGACTGCCTTCCCAGGCCACAAGCAGGGAGCTGGATGGGAAGTGGAGCAGCCAGGACACAAACCGGTGCACATATGTAATCCTGGCATATACACGGTGTGGACTTTTAGCTACTGGGCTACCACACCACGCCCTATCTTATACTTTTTTAAGTTGTTGAGTTTTATATGTCAATATTTATCTCATTATAAATATCTCACCTTAAAGGATTTAAACAAAATTATTAGCATACAGAATTTCTGCTTTCATTAATTCCCCCTTGATGTCATATTTTTTACCTTAATTTCTTTCAAATCTTCACAGAAAATAAAAGAAGATAATACAGCTACTGCCTTTGCAAGGTTTAAGGTGTAATTCTACATTTTGTTGGAGGCTGTGAGATACACAAGAAAGCAAAGAAAGCAATATAAGGAATTACAATGTTAAAATAAGTTGTAACTCAAGAAAAAAAACAAGGTTAGTGAATATAGTTGTGCTAGATTTTGGAAGAAGGTAGTCACATCTATATTTTTCTTAGAAAAAAATGCATCATAGGAGTGCTTCAGCAGGCATCTATAATTTTATTTAACATTATTATTGATATTTTAGAGCTGTAGAGAGAGATGATAGATGATGGATGGATGGATGAATGGATGGATGGATGGATAGATAGATAGATAGATAGATAGATAGATAGATAGATAGATAGATAGATAGTTGCCATCCATTGATTCACTCTCCAAACACCCACAGCAACTGGATCTGGGTCAGGATGAAGCTGGGAATTGGGAATTCAATCCAAGTCAATTCTATGCAGGGAAACAAAGGCAGAAATTACCACTGCCTCTGAATGTCTGCATCCACAAGAAGCTGGAGTCAGGACCTGCAATAGAAGTCAAACCCTGGCAATAGATATGGGATGTGATGTCTCAACTGCCAGGCCAAAAGTCCTCCACAGCATCTACACTTTTCCTTGTTATAGATAGAAATACTACTGCTGTTTCATGAGCTATTGAAAAACATAATGCCTGGAGCCACTATGGTGGAATGGCGGTAAAGCTGCTCTTTGAAATGCCAGAACCCCATTTGGGTGTGAGTTGAAGTCTTGCCTGTTCCACTTCCTATCTAGCTTTCTGGCCATGGCCTGGGAAGGGCAACATAGGCTCAGCCAGTGTTTGGATCTCTGACACCCACATGGGAAACCCAGGTGAAGTTTCTTATTCCTGGCCTTAGCCTGGTCCAAAGTTTGGGCGTTTTAAGCCTCTGGAAAGTGAACCAGCAGCTGGAAGATCTCTCTCAGTGTCTGTCTCCTCCTCGTCGGCAAATCTGACATCTAAAATAAATACCTCTTAAAAAATGAAATTGTCTGCCAGTTAAATACGTTTGCTTCATCTATTCTAAAATGAAGTGCAAATTTAGATACTAAAATGTGATACTAGGATTGGTGGAGTTATGGCGCTCAGTAGAAAGGACTTACATTGTTGTCACTTCAGTACCATTACCTCCATTCTATACACTTTCATAAGGGCTCTTTTGTTAATAAAGTGGAGGCATAGCCGGTTAAAGACATGTGTCAAGATCCCATATTCCCTTGGGATGGAATAATGAGTTTGTACTTAGTGCTTTTCCACCTTAGTGAGAGGAATTATTTCTTCACAGAATCTTTCACTAAGAACAAGATGATTTTTTGTAAGCAAAGGATAGACAGGTGTTGTGGTACAGTGGGTTGAGCCACTCCTTGTGATGTCACATCCTGTATTAGAGTGCTGGTTTCAGTCCTGGCTGCACTGTGCTTCTGATCCACTTTCTTGCTTATGCACCTGGAAAGAAGAGCATGATTGCCCTAGTTCTTGTATCCCACTTGGGAGACATGCATAGATTTCTGGGCTTTTGACTTTGACCTGGCACAGCCCTGGCTGTTAACAGCTCTCTGGGTGTGAACCAGTGGATGGACCATCTGTCTCTTTTTCTCTGCATGCCTCTCCCTTTCTCTGTCACTCTTTCTTTCAAATGAATAAATATCTTTTAAAGGAGGTGATAGAAAAGTAGATATGAAGAGTGGAAATAAGCACACAAATGTCATGTTTCTTTCACTGTTTAAATATACATATTTATATATAATATAAATATGTAAATACACATATATGACATTTGAGAAACAATATTTGTCATGTGACGTTAAATCAATTTATGTCTCATTTTAAAGTAGTTTCAAGCTTTTGGTTATATATCTTGATTCAAGCTGTTTATTTGTATATGAATAATAGAGATGCATTTTGTATTTTGGGGTAAATGGTATAGTTAAGATGTAGACCTACACATGAATTTGCTAACTAAGATGGAAAGCAATTCAGTTGTGAAACTACAGGGTCAACTAAGATTAAATAAATATTGTGAGAGATGCCTTGGAAACATCTTGGAAGTGAGCAATATGGAATTGGAAGAGAACTACTCTGAGAGACAGCTGTGCATTGCTAAATGACAGGATTGCTTCTAAGAAATGCCTTATTAGGTGATTTGCTCACTGAGCAAACATCACTGAACACACTTACACTGAGGCAGCTATAATGATGTAAGGTGATGTAATCCTACAGGCCCACTGTCATATATATGGGATGCTGCTAATGGAACCTTGTTCTGCAGTGCATGAGAGCATATATCAGGGAAGGGGCTTGGCCAGCAATGCAAAATGTGGGAATTTATTTTTGTACTCTGGATCCTGTGCATGGAGGCAGGGGCTGCCCCAGGTGGCCTGGATGCCTCTTGAATTCCAGAGGAACAATGGCAAAGAAGCACTGTGGCTTGTGCTTGCATGCCACTGGCTAAAGCTGACACCCAATCCAAGGTACTGGTGCCAAACATAGGCCAACATTAAGGTTGATCCTTGGGAAGAGGAGTGGTAAAAGGGAAAGGGATTTGGGGAAAATGCTGGTACTGTGGCTTTTAAGGCTCAGTCAACTTCACACCAATGTAAGTTACAGATACATATTTCAGTCCGAAAGTCAGCACCAGAAGAATTTGCAGAAACCTTGGACAGCGGTAGACAGTCAGATTTGGGTGGGAACAATTAAGCAAGGAATGTATTAGAACATAAGCTTCAGTGCTGAGCTTCCTCCCCCTTCTCTTTCTCCGTTTGCTTTTCTTCTCTCTTTAGTGGGAGAACAAGAGGTTATCCACTCTATTATTGCTTAATTTTCATCTTGCAGCTCATTATCTCAATCAGCATGTCACAGTTGAGTGCATTGATTTCTGAGGAAAATTCCAGCAGGTTCTCGAAGCTGTTGATGAGCTGTGGCTAATCGCCACAGCTGAAAGTTTCTGTCATTATCTGAAATGGATGATATGCAAGTGATTGATAGGAAGGTGCAAGAAAGAAATAGCTCACAGAGGTTAACATGTTCTTTGTCGACTCTTGGGAAAGAGGTCAGGCAACATGAAACTGCCTTAGACCAGGCAAGCAACAATTGGAGCTGAGCCAAATAGGGTCCCAGGGAAAGAATTACATTGAGGGAAGACTGCAGGTGCCTGGGGATTTGGAATATACCCTCATCAGTTGAAAGAATGGGAGAACCTGGTTTGAAAGGAATGGTTCCCTTAAGGAGTGCAAAGCCACAAGTCATCAGCCAGGTGCAGCATTCCTATTCACAGAGGCTCCACAGAAATCTGGGCACCATGGAGCAAAGGGACAGGCTCCTGGTTTCCAAGATGCAGCCCAAGGTGAGGCATGGAATTACCTCTTACCTCTTGGTGCTCTACACTCAATCTCTCTTTACATGCAGAGTTCCATCTGTGAAACAAAAGAAATAGAAACTAATTTACCTCCTAGGGTGTCTTCATAGCATCACAAGTGAAAGTTTGCAAGGGACAAATGGAGCATGGAGAGACATCGTCAGCTAGAGTTAGGATCGTTGTGGTGGAGAATTAAAGTACACAGGCTTGAAATCATAGAATGCAATATTCCAAACCTATAATGCTTCAGTATAATGAAGGAAAAAAAGTGGAAGAAAACTGAAAAGAGGAAGAGGGGGTCAAGAGGTGAGATTTGCATGGGAGATGTGATATGGCCAGTTGGGTCTTTGTTAATATCCATGAGCTAAGGTCAAGTAAGCACAGAGATGTTGATGAACAGCAGTAGGTTTATCAACTCTAAGAGAAATTGAAGTTTGTCTGTGAAGAGAGGGCAATAAAAACAGAAAGGGAGAGGATATGCAAATAATGCCTTTTAAAAAGTAAAATATATCGGGCATATGCAGTTCATTAAAAAAAATATTCTAGCCAGAGTGAAAAAAGTAAAAGCTGAACTTAAACAAGAAGAATACCCGCTTCCCAAACCAGCCAAATAGATTGAGTTAAAGTGAATAGTTGAATAAAAGTGATGTTTGGACACATCTTTGTACCTGTCACTGAAAGCTCATACCTTCCATGACATACACATATTTTGAGATGTGCAGGTAAATATGCTAGGCAGCCCAGAGCACTGTCTGTGAGTTCAGAGTGACAAATGGAAAATCCTCAGGGATTTTTCAAGGTGACAGGGATACTTGATCGTTCTTTCAGTTTGGGAAAGAGCCAGTCACCTTTCCCAGGAAAATGTTGCTCACCACCCCAGTTGGCTCCCACCTTTATTCCCCAATAATTCACCTCCTATCCACTTTTCTGTGAAATAGAAGCAAATACAGATTTCTATGAATGGGAACCCCAATATTGAATTTTGCGATACTTACTTGAAATGATTTAAAACAAACATTTCCAAAAACTTTGAATCCACTAATTGGGAAAAAAAAACTATTTATAAACAGATGCTGACACAGTTGATGACATGCTTGACTCAAAACACAAGCCCTCCTTCAGTTCAGTTCCCTGAAACAGTATTTGTCAATGATGAATTTGTGTGTAAAGGAACAATTTCTTGTAAATCAATGTACCTTACTTTAGAGTCCAGTTTAATACATAAAGCCTCTGTTCTTGGAAAACAAATGGTGTACAAATAGCTTATGACTTTCACAGGAAATGACCATATGTTATTTGGGGTAATTTATCTAGACTTTCATTTCTTCCTCATAGGAAATCAGTATTTCTCAATGATGTTTCAATTAAACTAATATAGCAGAATAGATCAGGATACCTGTGTTGCCAACAAATGGGTAGAAATGGAGTCTTTGGTCATTTTTTTCTTGTAGAATGCATCCTAATGAACAAATAAAAACAGATGCTTTTAATGATGGCACAGCCATGAAATGGCTTGGTTTTTTCTGTTTCCGACCTCTCAGAGACATTTCAGTTATTAAGAAGAGGGAAAACAAACCAGGGCTGCTCATCATGACTGGGGACAAACACGAGAGAACCAATCTACAGAAAACCATGATCCAGTTTCAGCTACTGGACACCTGAAGCTACTAGAACTGTTCAGATAGATCAGAGTAGATTTTTGAGTCTCTTAGATATTTGCAAAATTATTATATAATTCTACTCACCTTTTTAAAAAAGAGAATATGAGCAAAAATATTGTCTTCCCCAGTATGTTCTTTCCTGCTTAGAAATCAAAATTGTACTCCATAAAATGTGGGCTCTAGGAAGGAAAATTGCTGTTCCCCACCTCTTGGGATTACCTATCTGAACCCTTAGGGGAATGCACTAAAGAAAGCATTTTAATGTGGGAGTTGTTGGTGACGGCCCCAGAGATGCAGCATATTTTGTGTGGTTTTGGGAAAGCTGGAGCACAGTAGGAATCTGGGAGTTAGTAGAGAGTAGGTGCAAATCACTGTGTACAATGGCCTTTTCCTCTGGGAGAAAACGGTATGAGGTCAGCAACGAAAACTGAGTGGCTGGTTATCTCTTTTCTGCTTCTAACCTCCAGGAACACTGGCTTGGAGGTCGCTTTCTGAGAACTTTATAGATTAGGAGACACCTTTTTTTGTAGTCTTTTTGATGGCAGGCTGGATTAGGATTTGGAAACTTGCCTCTTCAAGATCAGATCTGACTGTTTATGTGACAAGGTAGTTTATGCCTCAAATACTTTCAAATGTAAAAAATAAGTATGACCACATACATGGATTATCTTTCTTCTTGGATTTAGAAAAAAGATATTTTATATGCTAATTACTACTAAATTGAATTAATTTATTAGTAAATTAAATGTGAGTGGTCACAAACAAAATAGTCATTTCTTAATTCCCCATTCCCCTGTAACAATCCCACACCAGTAACAACACAGTTAAAACAGCAATGTTACATTAAATGGAAATTTTCTAAAGGTTTTTTTAACTTAGCAGTTTATAGTATTCAAGCAATTACTAGGTTTTTAAAAAGACGAATTCCCAAACAAGTGCGGTTGTAGTACTGTATCATATTTCTGTATTGCCTATTGATGTAACACACTTTTTTTGCATGCTAGCACATTTGATATTTACAAATATGACAGAATATAAACCAGGTAGATATTATTTTTCTATTCTATAAATAAAGAATTGCAGTGTAAAGTGCCTAGGTGATTTATTTTAGGTCACAGTGTCCTGAAAAGAGACTCTAAAGCCCATGACTTACATTAATTGTCAATAGGGCTTCACACCTCTGAGGTGCCCATTCTATCAGATTGCTAGATTGTCTGTATTTGCAGGGCAAAGTTACTAAAATATCAACATTCTGATCTTCAAGTCTTGAAATTTTAGGGTAGAAATAAGACTGTGATTAGCCTATTGGCTTGTAGGTCTAGGAGCAAAAGATTTGACATCATGGAGAAATCTCTGTTACTTATAAACAAACTGACTTCATAAGTAGGTAATTTCTATTTCCAAATTTATAATGAAAGAAGTATTCATATCCAGATATTTAGTCGGTGCAGTGTTTATGGCATTTTAATATTTCCCTAGGACGTTTTTATAAGGTATCTTCCCACTCCCCCCAGCGTCTCAAGGGTTAGTCCTAGGATAGATGTCCAATCACATGGGATCAGGCAGAATCCCTCCATGGATTCTGAAGCAGGAGGGAAGAGAAATGACAGATAAGAGAGAGAGAGAGGAAGGAGGGAGGGAGAGAGACAGAGAAAGAGAGAGAGAGATTGAGATTTAAGTTGAATGACCTTGGGAGGAAAATAAACAGCAGAAGGTCTGAAAACTTTCCAAAGCCTACTTCCGAGACCATTCTGGAGTGTCCCTTGGAGCGTCCTTGCCTTTGGACTTTGGCACACAACCCCAAAGGCTTGCTAATATATGAACTTAGACTCAATGTGTTTAAGATTACCTTTCAACCGAGCTGAAACAATTGCTGAAAGTAATTGCCTTCTGAGGCAGAGAATTTTACACTTGGCTCTTTAATTCATACCATGTGTCATACACACAGTGAAGCATTGATGTAATTATGTGGAGGACTGAATGGAAATTAAAAGGAGGAAATGTGGTCTGTGGTTAAATTGGCAGACTGAATGTCAGGAGTTTTGTTGCTGCTTTCGACATGGCCACTGACCCTGGGGACTTGCTCATCCTCAGCTCCCTGCTGTCACCCACAGAGAGATCAAGAAACAAGATCTGTCTCCTGTTTAGATCAACAGGGCTTCTGATACCCTGGGACTTGTTTGATGAAGGGGGCTGCACTTGAAGTGCGTGCAGAAGGAGAAGCTATTTTCACGGTTGGCAGGGACTTCCTGTCTACAAAATAGAGGACAGAATAAAAGTCATGCTTGAAAGGGTCAGTTTTAATTATGGGAATAAAAGCCAACCTGTTTTTCGCCCCTTATGATACAGTTACAAGCTTATCACAGCAAGGCAACAGTACAGAGGAAAAGAACTGTAAAATTGACAGGTGTTTTTCTTTATTCTGTGTATTGGCATGGAGAAAGGTGCTCTTAATTTATCTGGTTTTTTTTCTTTCTGCATTAAATAACAATCACTTATTGTCTGCAATTGTGAAGTGACAGAATCTTGAGTCCAAATGCCTCAGTGTTTTTCTCTAGGATATGCTAGTTGACCTTAAAGAAAATCAGGGATGTTACTCTTTATGGATGACATGATTGTCCATGTAGATAATTTCCCCCAAGTAAGAAATAGGTAAAAATGAACATTTATAGGATATGTATACTAGAATTTATAAAATGCTGATAAAAGAAATCAAAGAATATTTAAATAAAAGGAGTTACACTGTGCTAATAGATTGAACAAAACTAATATATTAAATATAATAATTCTCTCTAAAATGATGTAAATGTCTAATGCAATTCCTGTCAAAATACCTGATTTGTTTTTGAGAAAAAAGCAACCTTTTTCAAAAATACATATGTAGAGACACAGATTTTTAAATAGCTAAGATAATCCTGATACTTTATAATATTGCATTATTAGCTTTAACAAATTTGTCACATTAATATGAGAGGCGAAAAATAAATACCTGAATGTGGGGGAAAATCCTCATAATAAATGTTCATCCATTTGAACATGAAACTATTTAAACATGTACAATTCTTTAATTTTTTTTAAAACAAGCAAAATAGAAACAATTCAAGGAACATGAAGAGGTGGAACTCATTGTACCCATCACTAATTCTCTCTAAGGAGTGGCAGAAATCAAGGCAATGTGGTGTTGGCAGAGGATGGCTGGTCCACTGATGGAAGGGAATAGAGAAGCCAGAAAGGCATCCACAGAAATGCATGCCTTTGGTTTAGGAGAATACTACAGAGAGGTTTCGAGGGGGGTTGGCTTTTTCAATTGGTGATGCTGGAGCAGTTGGGAATCCTAGGTAAAAAGTTAACCTCACCCTATACCTCACATCTAATATAAAAATGGGTCACGGACTCAAAAAAAAAAGTTAAAATTATGAAACCTTTAGGAAAAGAAAAAACAGGCAAAAATATTCAGCCCTTAAAACTAGGCAAAGACTTTTGTTAGACCTGTTGCCAGCAGCATGATCTATAATAATTGATTCATTGAACTAAAAAAGAGAGATTCATTTTTTTGTAGTTGAAAGGCACATTTGCAGAGGTGGGGGAGGGAGAGAGAGAGAGAGATCTTCTTTTTTTTTATTGTTAATAACATTGTATTATGTGATACAGTTTTATTGGTGCTTGGATTTCCCCCACTCCTCCCACAACCCTCCCCCCATGGTACATAACCACAGTTCAAGTTCAGTTGAGATTCCTTCATTGCAAGCACATACCCAGCATTGAGTCCAGCATCTTATTGTCCTGATAACATTTAACGGCTTCTTGGGGAGGCCTTCCCTGGTCTGAAGGCAAAGCTAACAGAGTAAAATCCCAGTCAGTTAAAAGCCCCAACAAAACATCAGCAACAATATATAGTGTTATGAAATTGATTGGCATAGTATTGAGTAAACAATATGTTAAAAATAATGCAAGTTCAATTTTTCGAAACACATGTGTTGAGACAGTATCAATGACAGGATCAAAAAAAAAAATAGAATCCTTTTAGGATTCGCTCATTTCCCTTAGCATTATAGTTTCCAGTTGGGCCCATTTAGCCACAAAGAACTGCATTTTGTTTTTTTTAATAGCTGGGTAGTATTCCATGGAGTAGATGAACCATAGCTTTCTTATCCAATCTTCTGCTGATGGGCATTTCGGTTGCTTCCATGTTTTTGCAATTACTGATTGTGCTGCTATGAACATAGGGGTGCATGTTGGTTTGTCGTGAAACAGGTGCTTTGGATATATTCCTAGGAGTGCTATTGCTGGATCATATGGTATGCAGATTTTGAGTTGTTTAAGTGTTCTCCATACTGATTTCCATAAAGGCTGTACTAACCTGCAGCCCCACCAGCAGTGGAGTAGTGTTCCCTTTTCCCCGCATGCTCGCCAACAAGTGTCGTTGGTGTTGTTTTTTATGTGGGCCAATCTTACTGGTGTTAGGTGGTACCTCATTGATGTCTTAATTTGGATTTCCCTTATTGCCAGGGAACTGGAGCATTTTTTCATATGTTTGTTTGTCATTTGGGCTTGTTCCTTTGTGAAATGTTTGCCCATTTCCCATGCCCATTTCTTGAGTGGTTTGTTTGTTTTGGTGTTTTGGTTGTTTTGAAGTTCTTTGTATATCCTGGATATTAGCCCCCTATCACCTATATAGTGTGCAAAGATCTTCTCCCACTCTGTGGGTTGCTTTGTTACTTTGCTGATTGTTTCCCTTGCTGTACAGAAGCTTCTTAGTTTGATGAGGTCCCATTTGTTTATTCTGTTCTCAACTGCTATTGCTTTTGGTGTCCTTCTTAGAAAGTCGGGACCTACTCCTAGGTCTTGCAGGGTATTTCCTACATTTTCTTGCAAGAGTTTGAAGGTTTCTGGATGTAGGTTTAGGCTTTTACCCATGTAGATTGGATCTTAGTGTATGGTGATAGATGTGGGTCTATTTTTTTTGTTTCTGCAGGCTATCAGCCAGTTGTTTCAACAACATTTACTGAAGAGGCCTTCCCATTTGCTTGGACTATTGTTGGTATTTTTGTCAAAGATTGATTGGCTGTATCTGTGTGGGTTCCCTTTTGGTGCTTCTATTCTATTCCATTGATCTTCCTTCCTGTCTTTGTGCCAGTACCAGGCTGTTTTGATAACCACTGCTCTATAGTATGTCCAGAGGTCCGGAACTGTGACTCCTCCTGCTAACTTCTTATTCTTTAGGATGGTTCTAGCTATTCTGGTTTTTTGTGCTTCCAGATGAACTTTTGAATCATTGCTTCCAGTTCCGTGAAGAATGTTTTGGGCAATGTGATTGGAATTGCATTGAAAATGTATATTGCTTTTGGTAGTATAGACATTTTAATGATATTGATTTTGCCTATCCAGGAGCATGGGATGTTATTCCATCTTTTGAGGTCTTGTTAAATTTCTTTTTTGAATAGTTTGTAGTTTTCTTCGAATAGGTCTCCTACACTTCTGGTTAGATGTATTCCCAGATATTTCATACTTTTTTCTGTTGTTTTGAATGGTATCTTGCTGGTTAGATCTTTTTCCATCTTGGGGCTGTTTGCGTACACTATGGCTGTTGATTTTCGTTCATTAATTTTGTACCCTGCCACTCTGCCAAACTCTCGTATAAGTTCTAGCAGTTTCTGTATTGAGTCTCCTGGTTTTTCTATGTACAGGGTTATGTCATCTGCATATAGTAAAAGCTTGACCTCTTTGTTTCCCATTCGTATGTCTTTGATTTCTTTTTCTTGTCTTATGGCCTCTGCAAGTACCTCTAGGACTATATTGAATAGCAGTGGTGATAGCGGGCATCCTTGTCTTGTTCCAGATCTCAGTGGGAAGGGTTCTAGCTTTTCTCCATTCAGTATGATACTGGCATTGGGTTTTTCATAAATTGCTTTGATTATGCTGTGGATTTTCCCATCTATGCCTACCTTGGCTAGAGTTTTTAGCATGAAGAGGTGTTGGATTTTGTCGAAAGCTTTTTCTGCATCTATTGATACTATTATGTGGTTCTTGTTTTTCAGTTTTTGGATGTGGTGTATTACATTTGTGGATTTCCGAATGTTGAACCATCCCTGCGTTCCAGGGATGAATCCTACTTGATCCGGATGAATGATCTGTCTGATGATTTTTTGAATTCTATTGGCTAGGATTTTGTTGAGAATTTTAGCATCAATGTTCATCAGAGAGATAGGTCTATAGTTTTCCTTCTCTGATGGTTCTCTATCCAGTTTTGGGATTAAGGTGATGTTGGCTTCATAGAATGAGTTTGGAAGGGTTGCTTCCTTCTCTATTGGTTTGAAGAGTTTGTAGAGGATTGGGGTTAGTTCTGTTCGGAATGTTTTGTAGAATTCTGAAGTGAAACCGTCTGGGCCTGGGCTTTTCTTTGTTGGGAGATCCTTGATGACTGCTTCAATCTCTGCCTCAGTTATGGTTTTATTTAATTCTTCTGTTGCCTCTGGACTAAGTTTTGGTAAGTAGTGGGAGTCTAAGAACTTTTCCATTTCTTGATGGTCCATTCCATTAATCTCTTTTGATTGGTGAATTTAGACCATTTGTGTTAAGAGTTAAAATTGAGAGGTCGTAATTTTGCCCTGCCATGCGATTGTGTTTTGTGTGTATTGTTATCTGTGTCATTGCCCTTCTTTGTGTGGGCTTTAGTTTGGAGAACTTCCTGTTTGCCATCTTTGTTTATGGTTTGCCTCCTTTTTTTCTGGGATTAGTGCATTTCTAAGGAGATTTTGCAGAGCTGGTTTTGTGTTGACATATTCTTCTAGTTTTTCTTTGCTATGGAAGTATCTGATTTCGTTTTCATATACAAATGAGATCTTTGCTGGGTACATTAATCTTGGTTGACAGTTGTTTTGTTTCAGGACCTGGAAGATCTTTGTCCATTCTCTCCTTGCTTGTAGGGTCTCTTCGGAGACGTCAGCAGTGATTCTGATGGGTTTTACCCTGTATGTGATCTTTTCTCTGCTTCATACTTGTGTCAGGATTCTTTCTTTATCTTCGTTGGAGTAGAACTTGAGCACCATGTGTCTGGGTGAAGATCTCTTTGGATCATGTCTGTTGGGAGTTCTCTGTCCGTCCTGTATGCGGGCTGGATTCGTGTTCCAAGTGTTTTGTAAGTTTTCCTGTATAATTTCATCAAGCACCGTTTGCATTCTTGATTCTCTTTCTATTCCTTCGGGAAGGCCCATGATCTGAATATTCAATTTTCTAAGGTGATCTTTCATTTCTTGTATCATTTTATTAGCTTTGCTGAGGCTTGTCTCCAGCTGTTTAACTAGCTGGGTATCTTCATTTTGTGTGTCTTCCGTTTCAGAGATCCTTTCCTCTGCCGTATTTATTCTGTTGGTCAAACTTTCAATTTTGAATTCCAGGTCATCAATTTTAGTTTTGACTTGTATTTCTGTGACTATGTTGTTCTTGAAGTCTTCCCACTTCTTCTCATGGTCTCTGACAAATTTTAGCATTATTTTTTAAAATTCCTTGTCTGGTAAATCTTCCATGTCTTCATCTCACATCTCCGATATTGATAATGGCTTTTGGCCCTTATTTGGTGGGGTGCTGGCTCTCTCAACTGAGTCGTTGCTTTTTCTGATGCTTTTTCTCATTGTGTTATTTTTTCCACATTCCGGGCCGGTTGTTGTGTTCCCTGCTTACTTTCTCTGGATTCCTTCCAAGTTGCGTGGTTCTTCTTGGTTGCTTGGTGTTCAAGGACACTTCAAGCACTCTTCTCTGCAGGTTTCTGTTCTGCTGCTCTTCCCTCATCTATCTTTCATCTCTCTTTTACCACATTCTCCTCTATGCCTGCCCTTCTCGGTCAGCCTCCTTTTTCCTCAGTTAGGTATTGTCTTGTGTGTGCCAACAGGGATAGAGTGTGGATGAGAGACTTTGTAGCCTTGGGTTTCTTGTCTTTGCTCTGGGTAGATATAGAGCATGCAGTTCCACACCCTACTGCTCTCTCACAAATGTGCTCCCCTGTTGAGAAACATGCTGCTGTGGCCCGCTTGCCTGCACCTCCACCCAGGTCAGCAGGCTCTGTTGAACAGTGCCCCGCCTCTGGGCTTGGAGCTGAGCACAGCAGGGAGTTCTGCCCCAGTCTCCTGCTACCTGCTGCTCTTTCTGACCCTGAGTTGTGTGGGAAGGCTCTGTGGGCCTGGGCCTAGTGCGAGGCTGCTCTACCTGTTACACTCTCTCAAAAGCGCTGTCCCACTGTGAGACACATTGTTGTGTCCCTTCAAGCCTGCTAGCCTGTGACCCTACCCGGGTCAGCTAGCTGTGTGGAGCAGTGCTGCCCTGCCTCTGGAGTTGGGGCTGAGCAGGGCAGGGGGTTCCACCCGAGCTTCCAGCTGACTGTGGCTCGGAATTCGCAGCCCTGAGCTGGTTTGGGACAACTTGGTGTGCCCCGGCCTAGTGAGGGTCCCTGTTGCACTCTCTCAGAGGTGCTGTCCCACTGTGAGACACACTGTCGTGGTCCTGCTAGCCCGTGCCTCTGTACAGATCAGTAGACTGTTGAGTGGTGCCCCGCCTCTGGGTTAAGAGCTGAGTACAGCAGGGGATTCCGCCCGAGCCTCCAGCTGCCTGCTTGCGGCTTGGAATTTACAGCCCCAAGCTGGATTAGGAAAGCTGGGCTCCGCTGGAATTTCCAGTTGCCTGCAGCTTGGAATCCGCAGCCCCGTGCTGCGTCAGAAAAGCTTGGGTTGTCCAGGCATAGCGAGGCTTCCTGCTGCACTCTCTCAGATGTGCTCCCCAGCTGTAAGGTGTGCAGCCGTGTCCCTGCTAGCCTGCACCTCAGTCTAGGTTGGCTGACTCTGAGGTGTGGTGCCCCACCTCTGGGGCTCAGGCCCAGCACAGCAGGAAACCCCGCAGCTAATCCTCATTTTGGAGCCGAATTTCTGTGACCCAGTCCCTGAGAGTGGCTCCAGCCCCCTCTGCACTCTCTCAGTGGTACTGACCTGTTGGTGGGCGTTCTGCTGGGAGTCCGTCCCCTCTGCTTGTCCTCAACCTCTGCGGGGGTTGATGGCCCCTATGTTCAAACCTGTAGCCACCCTTAGGGTTTCCAGGGCTCCAGTGGTCTGTGGCTCCCGCTGGTGTGGGAGCTTGTTTTTGCATCTGCCCTTGTCTTCCCTGGATCGGCCAAGAATGCGCCGACCTTCCCCCTGCCTGGGACCGCAACTCACCAAGTCTTGCATGGAGTGCTGTCTTTCCTTTCTTTCTTTTTCTGACTGTCCCTCCAAGCTGTGTTTATCTTCTTACTTCAGTGAAGTCTAGTGACCTTCCCACTCCTCTCCCTGCAATTCTGTGTCTCCTGGTTTGTTCCTCTGCTGGATCGGTCCTCCTCTCTTTGTTCTCCACCTTATACCAGCTCCTCGAGGTCGGCCATCTTCGATCTCTACTCGAGAGAGAGATCTTCCATCTGTTGATGCACTGTTCAAATGGCTGCAAATGGCCAGAGCTGAGCCAATCCAATGCCTGGGCCCAGGAGCCAGGAGCTTTTTCTGCTTCTCCCACATGGGTGGAGGCACCCAAAGCCTTGAGTCATTCTCTGCTACTTTTCCAGGCCATAAGCAGGGAGCTGGATCAAATGTGGAACAACCAGAACATGAAATGGGATTTATATGAGATGCTGGTGCTATAGGTGGAGAATTAGCCTGCTATGCCATGGCGTTGGCCCTGACAAATTGAACTTTATCACATTGAGGGGGAAAAGACTCTTTCATAGGGAAAAAACTGGGGAACTACCTATCTGGCCAATGACTGACATACAGATCATCTGAATTACTGTCAAGACTGAAAAGTAGTAAACCAAGCAAACCTACTACAGAACAGACAAAAAGATTATCAATACATGATTCACCAAAGAAGAGTTATGGTTGAGCACACCCTTGATCAGTATCATTAGCTATTAAGGAAATGTGAATTACAGCCTAAACGAGATATCACTGCACCTGTCTTGTATCACAGCAAAAACCATAAGTGACAACACCGATGAGCTGACACTGGCTCACCTGCACATTGCTGAGGGTAATGTTCAGCTCACTTAGAAAAGTTTAGTGGTTTCTAACAAAAATAAACCTTTAATTACCATATTGACCCAGCAGTTGCATTCTTCTGATATTTATCGCATAGAAGTAGAAATTCATATTTATACCAAAATGTGTTTAGGATTGTTTGTATCAATTTTATTACTAATGACCCCAAAGCAGAAAAGATTGTAATGCAATAGTTGAATGGTAAAACTATTTGGATACTTGTATCCAGCTACACCATGGAATCTATTCTAAAATTAAAGAAATAAATAGATAGGGTGCTAATTCACACAATAGGGGATTATCCCAAAGAGGGCTCAAAGTGTTAAGTTCCTCTTGATTACTATAACAAATTAAACTGAAATTAATGGCTTAAGCAAGTTAAATTTACTCTGAAGGTCATTTATCCAGAACTAATGTCTTAAGGAGCCAAGGTCGTGGCAGAGTTAGTTCCTTCTAGAGGCTTTGGGGAAGAATCCTTTTCCTTGCGTTTCAGCCCCTCAAAGATACCCATTCCTCTGTGAGCTATTCGCACTTCCCCTGTGAACTCTTTTTTTTCCATCATCGCAACTTCTTCCATTACGTCTTTGGCCTTCTTTCCTGCCTCTGATCCAGACATTGGTGGTTACATACTACACCCATCCAGAAAATCCAGGGTATTCTCTCCTTTTCAATACTGTCAGCTGAATAACAACTACACAAAGTATTATTCACTATATAGAGTGATATGTTCATAGTAAGAGAGGATTAAGGTGGAGAAATCTTTGTTAGATCATTGCCCTACCTATCACAACACTACCTGATTCCACTTGTACAATATGACAAAATTAGGAATGTGGAAAACATGAATGGTTTCCAAAGTTAGGGGAGGGAGATGTGGCTACTAAGAGGGCATAGTAAAGATCCCTTTGATGATGGAACGGTTCTGTAGTTTAGCTGTGGTGGTGCATATGTAAGCCTACAGCTGAACAAAACTACATAGGGCCTAACCTACAAGCATAAAGGAGTATCAATATAACCAACAGAATTTAAATGAGGTAGATGAGTTGCATTAATGATACATCCTAGCTGTGATGTTGTCTTATGGGTTTGCGAGATGTGATTATTAAGAGAAACCAAGTGAAAGGTCTATAGGATCTCTTTGTGTTGTAATACAACTGCAGATTAATCTATGACCATTTCAATATGTGAAGGTTTGTTTTTTTTTAAAAAAAAAAACAACAAACAGAAGGCCATAGTTATTAATGTAGACTGGGATAGAAGTCATAAATCTTCTTTAAAAAATCTGTAAATGGGCCCGGCGCGGTGGCGCAAGTGGTTAAGGTCCTCACCTAGCACGCCCGGGATCCCATATGGGTGCTGGTTCTAATCCCGGCAGCCCCGCTTCCCATCCAGCTCCCTGCCTGTGGCCTGGGAAAGCAGTCGAGGACAGCCCAAAGCTTTGGGACCCTGCACCCGTGTGGGAGACCCGGAAGAGGCTCCTGGTTTCAGATTGGCATAGCATCGGCCGTTGCGCTCACTTGGGGAGTGAATCATCGGCCGAAAGATCTTCCTCTCTGTCTCTCCTCTCTGTATATCTGCCTTTCCAATAAAAACATAATAAAATAAATCTTTAAAAAAAATTCTGTAAATGATTGTCACTGAGGCTTGGAAGCTACTCTTCTGTGTTGTGTACTGATTTTCTTCAGCCAATTTTGCTTGCAGTTCTTTGTGCTAACAGACTTTCAAGAAACACATGCATTCTTCTTACTAAGAAGATAGTGGAAAACTAGACAATCCGTTTTCATAATCATCTCAGGTGGAATTCTGAGTAATAATGTGAGCAACTTGGGACACTGTAAGAAAATCTGTAATTCCAGGTCATCTACAGAAATAAATTAGGATTTCTACTGGCAATATTCATTAGGTAATTAAAGGATAATACATCATAGCCATTGTGGGGAATTAATGGATTAAGTGACCTTAGTACAGTGCAATGTGTCATTCTCAGTGTGTCTAATGTTTCTAATATTCCTAATATTAATAACATGTGAATTTAATATGTTGTAGCCAAAGTCCTTGAGAAGGACTTACTGCTGGTTTATTGTATTATTACTCAGAAAATTTGTAAAGATGTTCAGGTGGGAGCCCACAAAAGTATGTGAGTCTTGAAAGAAAATCTAAGTCTGTTGTGTATCATTAATGGGAGAAAGGTAAGAAGCCAACAGCCTGTGAAGCAGAGCCCTTCCTATTGACTGGTGATATGTGACTGGGGAAGTGTATCAGTTAAGCTTCCTGCTCTTCAGAGACAGAGCAGTGATCAGTAATGGGCTTACCTTACTAGATGTGAGGCATCGAAATTTGGTATGTTAGACGGCTATAGTTGCAAGGTTACTCTGTATGTTTGTAGTTCCTGGTGCCAATCTTGATACTTGATACTTACAACTGATTAAGTCCAGGAACACCTTATTCTCAGCTATGTGATTTTCTAAAATACTTCCCTATACATTCTTAGCATTCTCATGTAGAACAAATAGCTATCTGGTTCTGAGAGAATCCCGGAATTCTTTCTATGAGATCCTGAAATTGCCTCTTTAATGACGTAGCTTTTCAGGATCTCTTCACATAATCCTGTGGCTCTGATATTCAAGGTCATGAACTTCACTGTGCACTGCATGTGGGCATTCCCATGTCATAACATACTAGGATGAAACAGGCTCTACGTGCCTACGATTTCTTACAGGTGAGCGATTCATGCAGTACTCTACTTAAGATTCCAACACCGTTATCCTCAGGAGCTTAATAAATATTTTGGGAATTAAGTCAGTATAATGCTCCTATATCTGCCTTTAATGCCAAAAAGATAAAGGGCAAGATTGATCCTATACAGTATATGGTAGCTTTTCTTTTCCTGGGTCGAGAACTTTATTTGGCTCAGGAAGCTTAACCCAAAACCATTATATAAGTCTCATTTTCCTGACCAACATCCACCTTGGACTCTCCCTTGGGTGTAAAATAGCCTGATAATCATATCAGATAAAAAAAAAAACCTTGGCTGTGATATGAAACACCATTGAATACAAGGATTGTGTCTCATCCACCTGGTCTTTTTACTATAGAATTAATTTGAAATAAAGCCCAGGATCCAGTGACAATGATTGGATTTACCATAAACACAATCATTATTTTTCCCCCAGGAACATTTAATAGATTGGGTATTCTGTTGCCTTAGTGCCTTAATTCTATGAGGATTATAGAGGCAGAGAGTCTTTGTGAAATAGTGTCTCAGTAACACCTTAAGTCCTTAGCTAGTTCTCACTCCAGGTCCATAATTCTTGTGCAGAGTTGGCTGCCAGGAGCTACTCTTTCATGTTATTTCCTGAGTATAGGGACTTTCTCAGCATTCTAATGCTAGTGTGACCTTCAGGTCTTACTTGTAAGTACATTATTTTCTTTGGAAAAGCCCCATGTGGGTATGAGGAATTCATTTTTTCTTTTAAATATATTTATTTATTTCTATTTAGAAAGGCAGATTTTGCAGGAGAAAAAAGCAGAAGACAGAGAAATAAAGACAGGTCTTCCATCTGTTGATTTACTCCCAAAGTGGCCATATGACTGGAGCTGAGCCAATCTGAAGTGAGGAGCTAGGAGCTCCTCTGGATCTCCCACATGGGTGCAGGGGCCCAAGGCCTTGAGCCATCCTCTGCTGCCTTTTCAGTTCATAAGCATGGTGGTCGATCAAAAGTGAAATAGCTGGGACAGGAATTGGTGCCTATATGGGATACAATATTACAGGTGAAGAATTAACCTGTTATGCCATCATGTTGGCTCCAAGGAATTCCACTTTAGAATGCAGAGAATATTGCTCATTGAGTTTGAAATGCCTCTAACTGTGTAATGTTAGACATTTTGGGACCCAAACTTTTGAAAATCACAATAGATTTTTGGGGACTTGTCCTTCTCACTTGTTTGATATTCAAGTTCACTTCTGTGTAAGACATCCAGTACCAGCTCATAAGGTAGGCATTTAGGCAGCCATAAGGTTACCATGTCTGACCTCTTTTCCCAGACTTCCTGAAACTGATTCTTGCCCGTTTTGTATGCCGCTCAACCATTTCTTCTCGCATTGACCTCATCAACACAGTTCCTTTCACTTCTTTTTCTTCCTTGACTTAGTTCATCTTTGTCTTTTCTAACTTACCAGGGAATACCATGATCGAGCCTCTGCCTACAAGTTCCTCTCTACCATCAAAACTCAAATTCAAGTTGCTCTTTCTTAATCACACAACTAACAATGAGTCCCTAGTACCAGCAATTGAGGTACTAACTCCCAAATACCTTTTGGTGAATAAACAGCCATGTTTTCTACTTTGTGGGTCTCACAGTCTATTGAAGGAGCCACCACTAAGAGTCAACTGGAAGCAATCCCTAAGTGAGGCAGAAAGGGTGACAAGAAAAAAAAAAGAATTCTCTAAGTACCTTCTTAGCAAGGGTGGCAACATTTCAGCTAAGACTTAAAAAAGAGAAACTGTGTGTCCTTGGGGAGTGAGAGCAGAGGAAAGGCACCTGGCGGGAAGAATGGCCTGTGATGTGGTTTTGAACGTGCTTTGAGAAGCTTACTCTGGTTGGGTGTGTGGAATACATGGAAAGAGGACAGGAAATGTGGAGACCAGCAGGTGGCTGTGGAAATGGTACAGAGGACAAATGATAACAGTGGAAAAGGAGAGGGCTGATGAGGTTGTACTTTTGATGGATCTCTGAATGGGTCCTCTCCCCAGGTTTGAATAATTGAATGTGGAGATAGGCATTTCCAGTCAACTCAGGCCTCTAGTCACCTTTTCCCAACCTTGTGTCAGGATTTCAGTATAAGATAAAAATAATATTCCTTCCTTTCCTGTTTTTTTTTTTTTTTTAAGATTTCCAGTTCATCCTATACACCACTTATTTGGCAGTAACTCACATTTTCTATTGGTTTCTATTGGTTTCTTCTACTATTTTCTTCATTAGAGATACTGGAAAATATCAGCAAGCAGAACTAAAAGTGTATCAATTTTAAAAAGTATATAACTTACCATTCTGTGAATCACTTTGCTAAGCTTTTTTAAGAAGACAATATTTTCTTTTATGGCAATTAGGCAATAATGATGTAAAGAAAGCAACAATATTTCCTCTTCATAATTTCAGCTTCATATGATATTTTTTCTTGACTAATTATGCCCAGAGCACTGTATGTTAGTACTGGATACATCTCCAAAAGTCCAAGTCAGGTGTTAGACATGACCCTTACTGGTAACTGCACCAGAGGCTAAATGACAGAATTGCTCTCAGGCTAAGCTGGGTCCATGCATCTCAAATGGATAATCAAATTGTCAAGGAGCCCCCTGAATTGTCAAAGGTTGTCACAATCAGGATTATTTGCAAAGCCACTTAGAGAGGCAGTGGAGAGCTGGGAGATTGGAGCCAGGAGAGAGGATAAAGAACAGCTAGGTGGCTGAAGGAGGCAGCAGTGTGGACACTAATCCTTGTCACCTGTGGTGTAGATTGTCTGGAGAGCTCAGGCCAGACCATACAGCTGTGGGTCCTTGTACAACAGATTGAAGATGGAGAGCCAAAAGATGGGAGGTGGACTTGTAAGGGACTCACTAGGTGTTTCTCAGTGAGGCCCCAGAAAGTATGCACTGGCCCAGGGAAAATTTGAGCAGAAGGACCAGGTCTGACATGCTGCTGGGGTTGAGTTAAGACATGTGGCTGGAAAGAGGAGAGAAATCCCCACTCTTTGTTGTCAGTCTTCAGGGGGAAATTTTTTGATCATGAAAAGGCAGTGTTCCTTTAAATGTTTCTATGGTATAAACATGTCCAGAAAATTGTGAAATCAACATAGTATTTAAACATTCTGCTGTGACTAAAATAGCAAAACAACAAACACAGGTTATTCAGTTTTTCCACTCTGGAAAAAAAGAAACGCTACATCAATTCAACCACTAATTTGAGCCTGTGCTCACAGGCTGTTTCTGTCTAGAGGAGAGGTCTGAGGGAGGGCTTCGCTGTCGCCCGATACAGCCCTTAGCAAGAGCCCCTGTGTGCTCCCTGCTGTGGGGAAGCACCATGGCCAAATTACTGCAGTGGACTCGATAGACTGGAAAATCCGAGGAACCCAATTAGCTGTGTCCCAGCTCTTTGAGGAAGCCACGCAGCTGGGTCACAAGCACTAGTTGGTTCTGCCACTTGTCTAGTGTTTGCAAATGCTTTGTCAGTTAAGGTGACTGCATTTGCTGTTCTTGGTCAGTTCACCTACAGACATATGTTCCTTTATTTTTGAATTTCTCAAGGGAAGATAGACATACTGTCAGACCAAAACAAAACAAGAAACAAACAAAAAAACAAAACCTCAGCATACAGAATCAGAATTAGATGTGAGCAAGGAACCACTGAGTTGTGATGACAGTATGGGCAAGCAAAAGATTGAAACTGGATACTTCAATTTTTCAATGACGTGGGTTTATTGTGTTTCCACTTTTATGGCTGTCTTGTGTGCTTAGAGGATAGGTCTTATCTCACTCCTTCACTCTCTCACTCGCACACTCACTCACACAGCTGATTTTTCTTGATCAGTTGGGAAGACACAAGAAAACCAGGAAGGCCTCTCTTAGTGCAAATTTTGATAACAATAATACCCAATGACAATGCATTGTAAGATTATTTATTGCCTATTTATTTGTAATGTTCCTTTTCCTGTGTGGATACAATTTCTTAAGGCAAAGATTGCCAAGAAAAATGTATCATTACATTTGGTTTTACCTCTTCTTTAAAAATGTTTTTAAGCTTTTTTGTTGTTGTTGTTGTAGAAAAATAAGCAGATGTTCATTGCTGTTCTACTTTCAAAACTGTTGCTTTCCTCCATGGCCTGTACATAGAGTAGCAGTGTGAACATGATACAGATCTCTTCTGCAGTGAATGATACTTTTCTGCACAGCCAATTGGTGATATTTTCATGTTCCTGAAGAGCCAGTGGAACAAGGTGTCAGCTCTGCAGTTGTGAAAGGCCAAAACCATACAGGGGGGCAGTCATGGCTGCTCTGGCAATGGGGTGTTTTTATAAAACAAGAAAATTGTATCTCTCTTTACAAATGCATAACTGCTACTCCACAATCTTATAATATTTAATATGAAAGAAGAAGTTGAGATCAATCAGATGTTTGTTTCTTTAGATATAGTTAGTTTCATCTGTGTGGATTGCTCTAACATGATTTTGTTGAACAAGGATTTTGATAACTGCACAAGGTTGCAATACCGTCGTTTTTTGTGACACCTGACATGTAGCGGAAACATTTGCGGATTGCATATATTCTTTCTAGTCCAGGAATAGATTGTGGAACAACGTTTATAAATTTTTAAAAGGGAACATTTTTATCCAAAACAAGTTATAGCCTATTAAATTGTAGTTGCATACCTGATAACAACAAAAGGGAAGCTGAAAGTGTTTGCAAAGGATGTTTCACCAATTTGCCTTTGTTTTTTATGAATCAGATGTTTGTTTTAATGTGTACTAGTAACTAAAGACATGTCATATGTACAAGGACTTATAAACTAAACAATGCATATATTCCTATTGGAAAAATCATTTGTGAGATGTATTGAAAGTTCAATGCATCTGATTGCTGTGTTAGGGTCTCCCACATGTTAGCCTGCACCATGGACCAGGTGAACTCACAAATCTCTGGACAGACTTACTGTCTCCCATGTGCTTCTACAGTACCATGTTTATATGTGCATGACAGAAATAACCTCTTTGAGAGCAAATGTATTGGACAATGTGGTAGAAGGCAGGGTTCAGCTCAAATACAATCAAGGGCATACTTAATTTTGAGGTGTAGGTTAAGCCACAAATCTTCCGTAAATTTACATTTTACCATCAAGTTAAAAAGTAAAGTTGATAATGCCAGCATCATGAGGTTGGTTGAGGCATATGAACATACTGCTCTGTATTAGGGAGTGCCATATGTGTACGTGGAATCAACATGACTGTACTTCAATAAGTTCTTGGAAAATGGAATTAAAGGATAATTTGTTTTGGAACAGAAAACGTTGAAGTCTGTGCACAGCATTTTAATAATGTACATTTCTTGTGAACTTTTCTAAGATTCCATGTGTGTGTTTCAAAAGCATTTTGAACCAAAATAATTTTTCTTTTGATTCCAGAGTTTATGTACTTTATAAAGTCCGTTTATAAATAGATAAGTAAAAAGAAAAAAATTCTTCTGGCTTTATCCAGGGAAGATCTCTGGAAGACACTCTTCTTTCTTCCTACCAACGTCCTTCACCTGGATCCCTAACTCTGCAAGAATTTACAGAGTTTAAACAGGGATAGACTGAGAGCCAGTGCAATTGAAGGAATGGCAGTGGCTTCCAGTCATTCACTGTCTACTTTTGAGTTAATTTGCAAGTTCTTTGAATTAATGAGGGACCCTTATTTCATAGTAATGGCTAAATTGATCACCATGGGAAAAATGTGTATTTCTCAGATGTGTTAGAAGAAAAGTTTAACTTTCCAGAACGTAGCATTGCCAGTTCACTGTTGGTGAACCCTTGACTCTGAGCTAGGGAAGACAGGAAAGGGACCAAGGGAAGCAGAATCTCTGCTCCCTGCTTGCCCGTTTGTGTGCAGGTGCGTCCAAGAAGAATTTTTAGATACAGAATAGACCTCGACATTCATTGCTCTGATTTAATTATTCTTCCTTACAAAATCATTCATCTGTTTCTCAGCTTACTTGCCTGTTTCTCTGAGGGCAAAAGGTGATGAAAATGAAGGCTCCCCAAAGAAGATGAAAGCAGTGTTTGTTATGAAACTCCTCACTTTTCAATGGTTAAATACTATTCAGGAAACAGGTAAAACCACTGGTAGTTTCCCTGGTGTTTGCCAAGACCGTACCACAGACAGTTAAGAGAGGCTGAACACGAGCTCTGTGGGAATGTGGGTTAGAGATCCCGTGTTTAGACAGACGGCTTGGTACAGTACAGCTAAGCCAGAGAAAGCAAGAGTTCGCCTGGAGCTCCAGGCCCTGGGAGAGCAAATGGATATATTTGCTGGAACTATGTGAGGTCATAGGGAGAACCAAGGTATGAAGACAAACCCTCAGTCATCACCAACCACTAGCTGCCACCAAAAAGGAGAGTGGTTTCAGTCATAAACTGGATTAATGGCTTGTTTTTCTGGAAGAGTAGGAGAATGAAGTCATATGAAAAAGGGTGTCAACATAGGAAGAAGCAGTGACAAATTTGGATGTGCGCATGGGTAAAGGGGTGGCATCTTCTTGTATCTCTTGAAGATTATGTCTTTTTTGGTCTAAGCCTAGCTAATTGACCAGGTTTTATTTCATATGTCAAGGAATTATATGGTTGATTACTGAAGTCTGCCCAGAACCAAATGAGGAATACCAAGATTCATGTCATTTACTGTCCATCCCAGCTCTAGACTCAACCTCTTTAACTTCACCTTCCACACTTTGAAGACAATGCCAACAAAAGTGGCAGTGAATTGTTTTCAGATGAAGGTGTTATCAGTGAGAGTGTTAATTGAAGGTGATTGTAGGTGCATTAAGTTTGCTTGCTTGTGGTTTTTTTTTTAATACTGATAATATCCAAATGTCTACATTAATAATCATCACAAATTACTCATGGTGAATCTGGCATTAAATAGTCATGATATTATGTGATCCTTTAATGAAGTGATTCTCTTTTTTTTAAGATTTATTTCTTTTTTATTACAAAGTCACATATACAGAGAGGAGGAGAGACAGAGAGGAATATCTTCCATTCGATGATTCACTCCCCAGGTGACCACAATGGCCAGTGCTGTGCCGATCCAAAGGCAGGAGCCAGGAACCTCCTCCAGGTCTCCCACATGGGTGCAGGTTCCCAAGGCTTTGAGTCGTCCTTGACTGCTTTCCCAGGGCACAAGCAGGGAGCTGAATGGGAAGGAGAACCGCTGGGATTAGAACCGGCAGCCATATGGGATTCTGTTCAAGGTGAGAACTTTAGCCGCTAGGCCACAGCACTGGGCCATGAAGTGTTTCTTGACATAGCCTTATCAATCAGGATCTTGTGCTGTTAGGGATTTTGTGATATAATGTCAAAGAGCTAAACATTGTATGATTTGTTGTACTAAAGACTGGTGATATCTATCACCTATCTGTCAATCATCTATCATTCATCTACTCATAATGTGTCTATCCATCCTCTACCCATTATTTAAGGGGGTTGACTGTTTCTTTATTTGATTTTAATTTAAGAAAAATTTCATGGTACAGTTCCTCAGGCTCAGGGATTTCACCTTCCTCTTTCCCTTCCGCTCTCCCTGCTCCCTACTGTTTTCCCCTATATAATGACAATAGTGTAGTCCTTCAACAACAGTCACAAATCTGCCATTCTTCTATTTAAGTGTATCATGACATTGTAGAAAATGGTATGAATGTCAAGATAGATTTTACAGTTTCATTGGGAGTCCATCTTTTCTCCAGAAGTAGAGATGCATACTGCAATGTATCTCCACTTCGTGGTGTATTTGCCTCCATTATACAGTTCCTCTAGATAAATACATGCATGTGGAAGATGCAACATTAGAGGCAAGCTGATAATATAAATATATATGTTAGAGGTCCAGTGTGATAGCCTATGGCTAAAATCCTCGCCTTCATGTGTTGGGATCCCATATGGGTGTGGCTCGTGTCCTGGCCACTCCACTTCCCAGCCAGCTCCATGCTTGTGGCCTTGGAAAGCAGTGGAAAATGGCAGAAGTTCTTGGGACCCTGCACCTATGAGGGAGACCAGGATGAAACTCCTGGCTTCAAATGGGCTCAGCTCCGCTGTTGCAGTCACTTAGGAAGTGAACCAGTGGATGGAAGATCTTTCTCTCTGTATTGCCTTGTTTCTGTAGATCTGACTTTCCAATAAAAAATAAATACATCTTTAAGTACATATATATTAAGTAATGGCATTATAACAGATGTTTTTTTTTATTGTGAGACCTTGAAAAGTGGTTCTAATAAGAAAAAATCTTACAGAATTTATATTGTTTTCTAGGCATTCCTTGTATTTAGGCAGGGCATCCAAGGCCTTCAAGAATCATTTTTGCCCAAATTTGTCCTTTCAAAATTCCAATGTAGATGAGAAAATTTCCTTGTATATCCCATTACATTGAAGGTCAAGATTCTATGGACCTTGGTACTATTGCAAATTTGGTGATTTTCTAAAGAAAATGAATTTTGAAATATGTTACATATTTTACATAAACAAACATATCATAAACACGTTACCCAAATCCCTGCTAAGAGTTTGAAAGGAATTGCATATGCAAGGAATTGACTTTATCTGCTTTCATATTATTAAATGTTAGTAAAATTGACTATTAATCCTGCTGGAATTAAGGAAATAGTTGCATATACACTTTTTTAAAGATTTATTTATTGATTGGAAAGTCAGATATACAGAGAGGAGGAGAGACAGAGAGAAAGATCTTCAGTCCAAAGAGTCACTCCCCAAGTGAGTGCAACGGCCGATGCTATGCCGATCAGAAGCCAGGATCCAGGAACTTCTTCTGGTCTCCCACTTGGATGCATGGTCCCAAGGCTTTGGGCCATCCTGGACTGCTTTCCCAGGCCACAAGCAGGGAGCTGGATGGGAAGTGGAGCTGCCGGGATTAGAACCGGTGGCCATATGGGATCCTAGCGTGTTCAAGGCAAGGACTTTAGCCACTAGGCCACGCTGCTGGGCCCGTTGCATATACACTTAAGCTAAGAAAGAATGAAACATTGGATAGAACAAAAAGTGTTTCATTATTCCTTACATATTATATTCTTAATTATAGTTTTTAAATGGACATTGGACATACGCAGATTGATAAGCAAACAAAAAAGACCTGAGAATTACTCAAATAGCATAAAATAAAAGTAAAGTAGCAGTTAAGACCCCACGATGTAGATATTAGATACATGCATATATT
The DNA here is from genome assembly GCF_017591425.1 of Ochotona curzoniae. NCBI lineage: Eukaryota > Metazoa > Chordata > Mammalia > Lagomorpha > Ochotonidae > Ochotona > Ochotona curzoniae. Next base: position 48,797,446 of record NW_024466502.1, on the reverse strand, counting down.
CTGAACTCTCAATGCAAGGGATAAAACCTTCAAAACATTCAGAAGAGAACCAAATTCTGGGTTAAATTTTTTGCTTCTAGTAAGCTCTGTATTTCAACTTTTCTTAAACGGAGTCTCCAAATGTATCTTGAAGTTTTGTGGTTTTCTTTTAAAAATTGCTTTCCATTGTGTAGAATTTGGAAGCTTGATTCTACTAAACTTTTAAACTGTGAAATATTTCAAATCTCAGAAAAAATACAACAGAGATGAAGAGAATCCATCAATCAAATTTGATTTGTTATATTGTTTGTGATTTCTTTTTTTATATAGAAATGAAATTTAAGTAAATAGTTCAAGTTCCCCTCCAGGTTCCCTTTAGCATTTTTACCACTTTAGAATGAACAATATAACCTGATGTCAGTTCACTTTCTGATTTCCTGAAGGTTTTCCACAGTTGTATTTCATTAAGTTGTCTTAGCAGTTATTTTCTCACTTAAAAATGGATGAAACACTTCCTGTTCGTTCATCTGCTTGGGATATAAGTGTAAAAAGTGTTTTGGGGACAGAAATAATTCACTTAAAGCTTTTGAATAGTAAATAGTATAGGACATATGATGGGTTTTACAGTCTTGATATTGTTGTCAAAGTCATGGATAAATTCTGAAATGGGACCCAGAGTTCTAACACTCAGTATGACCTGGGGGAAGTCAGTAGCCTTGGCTCTAGGACTATGATTGATGAAATATGGATGAAATGAAACATTTTATTCAGACAGAGGCATTATTAGTATAAATGAGTTCATGTACTTGGAACTTCTGAATAAAAGCCCTTTATATTCCAGGCTAGAGAAGGAATAAAGACTAATGTTTTTACATGGAGGAGAACAAGGACCTTATTATTACACAGGGAATTGATTGTTGGGAATTTGGGAGATTAATCTTTATTAATTTAATGAGATTTTATATCTTACTTGCATTATATACTATACCAGAAACTGAAAAGGTCACAGATACATGTTGATGTGAATTTGCATATTCAACTACTAGCGTTCCTTGAACATCTATGTAACCCCCTGAATTTTCCTGCTGTGAGACTAGCTGTGCTCGATGCATGGTGCATAAGGTTGTCTGTAAGGTTACTCTCATCTATCGCTTATCGGCCTTTTGGCTAAGATCAAGTGTAAGGTTACTCTGATCTAAATGTTGGAATGAAGAAGGTTGTGACTATCATTTAATACTTCGATGGTGACATCATAGCAAAGCTCTTAGGATTATTGTTTGTATTATTTGAGACTCAGTTAACAATTTAGAGTTAGCTCCTCTTTTTAGTTTAGCAAATCCTCTTTGGCAGGACAATTTTAGCAGAAAAATAAGTGGCATGCATGAAATTGACATGTTGAGATTTGATTATTATTTTTAACCCTTGTATACTCTTGAGGACAGTGGGTTTTTTTTTTTCTATTCATTACTCGTTAAATTGCATATTTAGTGCAGAGATAGGCCTGTGATTATTCAGTAAACCTAAAGTTTTCTGTTGTAAGATTTTTTTAAAAATAAGAAAAGGTGAGTATGCTCTTAAATATGCATATACAAAATACATGAAATTTGTTTCCCATTTAAGATGGTGGCCACTAATCATAATAGCTTATCATGCAGTTTTATTTTTACATGCACACAGATGAGCTATTGGTCACAATCTGTTGTTTTTGATTTTGATTTTTTTATTTTGTTCTCCCTTGTGCTACCAGGCATCCTCTGAAGCTTCCTATCGCTTTGTAGGTTCAGAGATTTCCGCTTCCATCTTTCCTATTCCCTGCCTCCTGTGCACTCTTTTCTCCTATAACAATAGTATATTCCTGTAGCAACAGTCACAAGTCCATCATTGTGCGATTGAAGTGTATCATGACATTGTAGGTATCACTTGCATAAAGTACAGCATTCTGTTGTCAAGATATATTTACAGTTTCCTTGGGCGTCCAGCTTTTATTCAGAAGTAGAGATGCATATGCAGTGTATCTTCACAGTATACCTGCCTCCATTATACAATTCCTCTAGATCAACATATGCATACACATGTTTACCTATATACTTATTGATCTTATATTTTGCATGAAGGTTGTTTGGCTCACGTTTATCTGAAGAAATATCTAGATATGTAAGTAACATTTTGCTGAAATTCTGAGAATAACAAAAGTATGATTTGTAACAAACTGTCAAGTTTAAAAAATGTGTACCATTCCATGACCAAATTATTTAAGTCAATAAGAACTTGGCAATCAACAATATTGAATTGGTAATAAAAGTGTTTTTTTTAAAAAAAACATTTAACGACTTATTTCTTTTTGCTGGAAAGGCAGAGTTATAGAGAGAAAGATCTTCCTTCTACTGGTTCACACCCCAAATAGCCACATTGGCCAGAGCTGATCTGATCTGAAGCCAGGAGCCAGCTGCCACTTCCACATCTATCTTATGAGTACAGAATCCCAAGAACTTGAGCCATCCTCCACTGCTTTCCCAAGCCATATGCAGGAGGCTAAATGGGAAGAGGAGCCAGGAAGTGAGCCAGTGTCCATATGGAATACTAGCACTTACAAGGTGAAGATTAGCCAGCTAAGCCATCTCACTGGTCCCTAAAAGTGATTTTTAATTTGAAAAAAGGTATTATTTGGCCCAGCATGACAGTGACTCATTGGCTAAATCCTCACCTTGCAAGCATGAGTATCCTGAATAGGAACTGATTCTTGTCCTGGCTGCTCCACTTCTCATCCAGCTTTTTCCTTGTTTGTGAATTGAGAAAGCAGTGGAGAATGGCCCAAAGTCTTGGGACACTGCATCTGTGTGGGAGACCCAAAAGAAGTTCCTGGCTTCTGGCTTCAGATGGGTTCAGTTCTGGTTATTGTGGCCACTTAGGGGAGTAAACCAGTGGATGGAGGATCTATCTGTGTCTTCTTTCTGTGGTTCTGCCTTTCCAATAAAAATAAATATATTTTTAAAGATTTATTTACTTTTATTGGAAATGCGGATATATAAAGAGGAGGAGAGACAGAGAGGAAGCTCTTCTGTACGATGGTTCACTCTCCAAGCGGCCGCAATGGCTGGAGGTGAGCCAACCCAAAACCCGGAGCCAGGAGCTCTTCCGGGTCTCCCACGCGGGTGCAGGGTCCCAAGGTTTTGGGCTGTCCTCGACTGCTTTCCAGGCCACAAGCAGGGAGCTGGAAGGGAAGCAGGGCCACTGGGATTAGAGCCGGTGCCCATATGGGATCCCAGCGCATGCAAGGCGAGGACTTCAACTGCTACGCTATTGCGCTGGGCCCCAAAATAAATATTTTTTAAAAAGAAAAAATATTAGTACAACATGATTTGGGGGGCAGGGTTCATTATTTAGCATGTTCTAAAACCCATGAAAACAGCAGTATAAAGACTATTACTTTGAACAAGTTATTTAATTTTCTGTAATTTATCCACTGCTAAAATGAAGATAATGCTGGTGTTTACATCTTGGATTGGTTTGGGCATATTCAGTAAGATAATACATGAAAATCACTTGAAACTGTCCTGCTGTATACTAAACACTCAACAATTGTTATCTGTTATTACTACCAATATTGTTATTAGGAATGCCAGTGCAACACATGATAACAGGAAGAAAACCCAGCTTCTTCTTGTCTATTTTTAAGACTTGAAGTTTAATTCAGGGCCTTTCTTTACTTCTACTGAAGACATTAGGTCTGAAATACTTAATCTTATTTTTTTCTGTTTGAAAGGTATGATTACGTATGTCAAAGAGGAGAATTTTATTCAAAGCTTAATTACAGCTTGTATTAAGAAGTTGATTGATTGTCTCTTGGCAATTGAAATACCTCTGTAAATCCCAACACTTTCATGAAAATGAGATGTTAACCTGCTTATCATAGCACCCACAATTTCAGTGGAGTCTAATAATGGAATTCCAGTTCTGTTACTTTGGAAGAGTTCTGATGAAAATGAAGTTTGTAGTGGTCAGAATCACAAACAGAAAAGCATGAGGCCCTGAAATTGGATAATTTGAAACAAGAAGGACCACAGGTGGTTCCCACATGTGATGTTTCAACTCATCATTGTTCCACTTTATGGTGGGAGAGAAGCATCACACGTTCTCTAGAAGATGTACTTTGGGTTTTGAATTAGACCTTTTTTTTTTTTGCTTAATATTGGACAGCAGCAGCAGCCAAAGCTTCCACTGGCCACTCAGTCACAAGGAGGTCTGAAGCAGAACAGCAGTTTCAGACCCTGGAAGCAGAGAGACTACCCTTGCACAGATAGTCTTCCAGTACTGGAGAAGGCAGCCTGCTTGTGGTGCCCATGCAGGGAAGGGGCTGGGGAATGATCAAACTACATTTATTAGCTGACATCAGTAATCTGTTTTCTTAGGGTGTCATCAAGTAATGGCCTCAGGTGATAGTTGCTCAGAGAAAACCTTTGGCTTATTTATGACAAATGAAGGCAACATTAGGAAGATATAGCTCCTGAAAGAAATTGCCTTTGCAAGAATGCTGAGACTTTTATGGCAAGGGTTAGAGGGGTGATCAGGATGTAGAAGAGGAGTAGAAGGATGAACCTTCCTGAATGCAATACACATTATTTGTTCAAAAGTCTAACTCATACTGGTTTCTTGTGGCTTGAACTACTCCGTGTTTGAGAGGTGTGGCCCCTCTGAATACCACATGGTAAGATAAACTTTTCTGGTGCTTCTTCTTTAAAAGGAAACTATTTCATATTCTCTGACCACAATTTAGAATTGTCTTCCTTTTGCCTAAATCTCACAATTCTGGTTACATACAGCTCCCCGCCCCTTGTCTGGCCCCCAATTTCCTGAGCTTGTTACCAATCTTCAACCTTCTAGAAGCCAAGGAATACAGAGAATGTAGGTATCTTGCATTCCCTGTTCAACTTCTTGGGACTGATTATTTTTTAAATAAAAAAGCAGGACTAGAAAATCCAAAACAGGTGTATAAACTGTTAACATAAAGCTGGACATAGAAAATAAGGTTTTTCTTTAAAGTCCAAATGATATAAGGACCAATCCGATTTACCACGTCAGCTTTCACAGACTCACACCTCTAGGTTTAAAGAGTCAAAGTAATTTTATTTATGATACTTATAAATCCAAAGAAAAGATATGTAGATTAGAAAGTGGCTATTAAAAGAACTGCACTCTAATTAGATTAACAATTTTCTTTCAAAAGGCCTCCTGATTCTCAACTCTTACTTAGCTTTGAAAAAAGATATCAAATGATCCATTTTAGAAACCAGCACTGTGGGATTAGAGACCATTTATTCCCAGTTAAAAATCTGAGGACTTTTTAGTCATGTTATAATAAATGATCATAAGCTCAAATAGTTCTAAAAATTGGGAGAATGAAATAAACATATTTGGTTACTTAAATCATTTCTTTTTATCATGTTTAGTTGTACATGGTCAAAATTTGATGCTTTCCGGGGGAATTATATTTGTTCTGCTTTTATTTTCATTTTTACAGTGAAATTACTGATAAAATAGTGAAACAAAGACATATAGTTTACAATTGTATGCCCTTGGGTGGTAATTCTCATCATCTTTTATCTATTGTTCCTTCAATAATTGTGTCTAAGCAGTTTTACCAAATTAGAAATCAAGAGCCTCACACTTTCAGAAAAGGTCATATTTTATAAATATTATTGTTATGTTTATCACTTACTGTAAGCATTAAGCTGGTAAAACAAATTTGTCAAAAATGTTAAAGAATTTAAACAAGCAAAACTGCCTTATTAGGCAAAGTTTGCATTATATGGTTGGATATAAAGTTTACTACTTTGGTAAAACATAATGATGCTCAATAAAAAATTGCCATTAATTGACTTAGGAAGAATTCTACAACTTCAAGTAGACAAGAGATAAAAGTATTATCATGTGAAGTTAAGTGCAGAAGTTAAGTCAAGAACATGATTGGCCACAAGAAATGGAGAAGGGATAGAGACCATATGGACTCGACAATAAGCAAGGGTCATCAAGAAACTAAACAACCAAGAGACTTACTGTGTACCTGAGAAGCAAAGATTATAAGAAAAGTGTCCCAAGGTGACAATGAATACATTAACAGTCATAGATCCCTGGAGGCCACAGTGGTTTTTAAGGATGATGGTGTCCCTCAGACATGGTACCTGGCACCTGCTGGCCCTGTATGCTAATCTGGTGCCTCATCCAGGATCAGGAGCTTGTTGAACTTCTCGCTGCACTGTGCTACTGCATTCTGAGGTTCTTGGATGTCCTAGTATAGGCTGTGACTTAGGGTATAACTTTTTTTATTATATTGTCTCAACAATTTTAACTCTATGACCATACTAAAATTTGCTCCACTTCTAGTGTAAGAGAGCCTAGCTTGGAGTAAATCAAACGTAAAAACCAGAGTTTTTAAAATGAAAACAAAAGGAAAGCAGCTAGTCAGCCATGAATGCAGAGAGGAGAATTTCAGTTTCAGAAGCATCAGTGACATCCCCAGCACTATCCTGGAAGCCAGCTTAGGATCACCCCCTCACCCCCAGGGGCAAGGGACATTCTGTAGCACAGGTACAGAGCTTACAGATCATTCCACTTCATCCCCTTGCCCGATATTCATATTATTGAACTTCTCTTTGATAATAGTTAGGTTTCTCTTGGATATCTTGGGGGAGTGAGTGAACCAACAGCAGGATCTAGTCAGTTTCCTGTGTGTTTCATTATAAACCAACAGATTTCCATTTTGCTTTCCCATCAGTAACTGGGATTCCAGTGAGTGTGACTTTTCCTGAGACAGACAGTTGTGCTGTTACGTTCTGACTGAGTTCCAATGTCTGCAGGGCTTGAGAAGAATGATGATAAGTCCACAGACATCACCAAGGTGATGGTGTCTGGAGGGGAACTCACAGCATAGTCTTTTCTATTTAAGTTGTAACAGGACGTCTGATAAGGCTAACTTTTACAAACCTCATTTGCTTACTTACCTTTATCTCAGTCTATAGTAAATTCTAGAATGTGGATTGTTTGGGATGTTGTTCAGTGTGCAATCTTCATACTAAGTCATTAACTGAAAGTATAAGAGCCCAAAGCTATAAAGAATAACATTTTCTTCTGTCCTTTTTTTGAGGGGGGTGAATTATTGAATAGTGTAGTAAATTACCTGTGTTCTGGGGCCAGGATCATTTTGCAGCTGGTCAAGCCACTGCCTAAGATGCTGATATCCTATATGAATGACTGTTCCAGTCTTAGCTGACCCACTTCCAATCTAGGTTCATGCTGGATTGTCCCTAGTAAAACAGCAGAGAATGGCCCAAGTGCTTAAGACCCTATAATTAATGTGGTAGAATTAAATGGAGTCCCACACTCCTAGATTTGGCCAAACCTAACTAGGCCTGGCTATTGGGGGTATTTGGGAAATGAACCAGTGGATCTTGAACCAGTGGATCTCTCTCCTTTCTCTCTTAGGTTTGTAGGTGTGTGTCTCCCTCTTTTCTATAACTCTGCTTCTTACATTTAAAAAAAATACATCTATATAAAAAAGAAATTACCAGTGTCCTAGCCAGATCTAAACTCTGAAACTAGAACAAGTAGTGACAGTGCATTCTGAGAGGTACTAAGATGTTTGGGAAATATTGAGTAAGGGGACAAAAGTAGGAATGGGAAGCTCTGTTACCTCTCAGCTGTGGAAGTCAACCCTGAGGCTTAGTGAGATCGATGGGCTGTAGAACTTCAGAGGAAAGAGTAGGAAAGTATTTGTTCCTAACATTCATCTAGTTATTTATATTCATCTAGTTATTTACAAATTCTGTATTCCCCAAAGTATTGTATAGGAATTTATCATTTCTGGATATAGTGACATAAATGTGCATGGCTGAACCCCATACATGAGACATTTTGTGTCTCCCCTTCTCCCTGCAAATATCAGATGCCTGCACCGTGTTATACAAGACACTGGAAAGTCAGGCTCATGGTCAATGATGTTTGATACTCTTTAATTAGCAACCGCAGTAGTCTGAGCTTCACAGCTAGCTAACAGGCACCGTAAGTTTCAGGAGAATTGTGGAGACTCCTGCAGTGACGTTTTCTTTGATGTTGGATTCCACCTGCACATCTCGCTGGGATGTAGACCTTCACACTTTATCTGAACCTTACTGCTTCCTGGATGCTCACATGAGATGCCCAGATATTTACCATACAGAATACCCCGACGGGTCACTCAGTCCCAGAGACTGCAGCACCACAGACCCTGGCCATCCCCCGTCTTCACTCTTGTGTAAACACACATGTCTCACTTGTCCTCTCTTATTTACAATATCTGTCTCCTTGTTTGTATTCTTTCAGGGGCTGGAGGAGAGGGGATTCTTTAGATTTCTAGTTCTTGGGGTAGAAGACAATGACCTTCAGCACTCAGACCATGGAGAATGGATTTTTCTATAAGTGGGAAGAAAAACAAAACAAATTACGTTCTTCTTTCTTCTTTTCTCTAGCACTGCAACTATAATGGAAATATAACCTAACACCCTAAGTTGTTATTTTTATCTAACAGGACAACAGTGAAATTACAAAAACCACCCATACAAGAAGGATGACTGTGAAATTATTATAGGAGTACCAGAAACTTAAATAAGTAAAAATATTTTGCTATATTATAATTACTTGTAGTGTATCAGCAGTTGAGATGATAAGGAAATACAACTGGTTACCTAGCTTTGGCATAAGAACTTATTTTGATTGTTTTGATAGAAATCCTTTGCTAACTAGGCATTTTTCTTTTTGCATAGATTTTCCTAGAGTATAAAATTCTATAAAACTTGGCTATAACACTATGATTGATCTGCAAATAAAATTATGTTTGCAGACTTGTCTCACAATAAGTTCTTCTTGGAAATGCCCTCCAGTTAGGCTTTGTACTTTGGGAATTGCCTCTGGTTGTTTTTGAAAAATGTTTTCCTTTTGCTTTTTCAATGGATTTTGGAAATTCATGTTTTGCCTTATAAATTGCTCTAGCCAGTTTCTGTTTTTTGCTTTTAAACCCAAGCATTTAAACCTAGTTGGCAGGTTTGAAAAGAAGCCATCACTAGCTGCCTTTATTAAGTAGCTGTAACCCAGAGCTGTCATAATGGAAAACCCTGGGCAATTAGTGAAAGGGAAAGATGTGCCCCCAATTGAGAAGGTGCCGGGTCTAGAATGGCCAGAGCAGAAGCCAGAGTCTAGAAAATAAGTCGATTTGGAGCCAGGAATGAAGAAAAATGAGGAACACATGCTGAACCAGGGCATGGAAATCCAGAGGTACTATTCACACAAGGGTAGGAATGAGGACCCAGTGGTGCCAAGGTATGTAGTGGAGAGCTGGCTCAGGCCTCCAGGGCTGCATGACATCTCAGAGAGACAATCAGAATCCTTACATGACAGATGCCATGTCCCCATACTGCCAGGTGGTCTGCTGGTCTCTATTGCCTACTCCTCATGGCAGTCAGAATGATAAGCACCATTACTTTGATCTTATAACAATATGTGACGTGGATATTATCTGTTTCACCTCAATGGCCAGGGCCCTGATACATTGCATATCACTAGGAAGAAGGAATCACATCAAGTTTGAAAATTCTTTCTAAATGAAGAATTTACTCATGAACACAGTAAACACCATATACTTAGACCCAGAGTTAGTGTTATATTTAGTAGAGATGAGAGTAACAAGGTAAGATGCATCCTATTTTGTTACTCATCTTACTGTGACCTGTACTGATAATAAACAGTAGTGTAGAAAAGGGGGAAATAATCAAATGGAGAAAAGTAAACATTTCTTATTCAAAAGATGAAACTGTATATTTAGGAAACACAAGTATAGTAGCCAAAATTTATGCAAGAAAATTAAAAAGCAAAAAAGTAAATCCATAGAAAATTTGTCCTTTTTGTGTTGTTTTGCTACTTAAAAAAAGATTTATTAATTATTTTTGGAAGGGCAGCTCAGATTTATGGAGAGAAGGAGAGACAGAGAAAAAGAAACTTCCATCTTCTGCTTCACTCCTCATATGGCCACAATGGCCACAGCTAAGCTGATCCAAGGCCAGGAACTTCTTCCAGGAACAGCTTCTCCCACACAGGTGCAGGGTACTCTTTGAGCCATTCTCTTTTGCTTTCCCAGACCATACACAGAGAGCTGGATGGGAAGGGGAGTAGCTGGGACATGAACTGGCGCCCATATGGGATCCCGGCATTTGGAACGTGAGGATTTAGCCATTGAGTCATCTTGGCGGGCTGAACCTTGTTACTTTTTAATCTCTTTATATTCCATGTATGGAATGTGACACTTAATATATTAAACTACAGAAGAAATATTAGGTGAGGTATATTCAGGATACTAATGAAATATACTTTGTAAAATTTGTTGAAGTGGTTGGATCATTATTTGTTCACTAACTTTCATTTATTAACTATTCATAACTGAAAACACTGTTTTGGGGGGAGTGAGACAACTTCCAACGTTTCTGCTCTTGTGAAGTTTCCAGCCTGTTGGAAGAGTCAATTTCAATTACTTTTACTTTTTAAAAAATGATTTGTTTATTTTCATTAGAAAGTCAGATATGCAGAGAGGAGGAGAGACAGAGACAGAGAGGAGGATCTTGTATGTGATGATTCACTCCCCAAGTGGCCACAATGATTGGAGCCAAGCAGATCCGAAGCTAGGAGATGGGAGTCTCTTCTGGATCTCTCACGTGGACACAGGGTCCCAAGGTCCTGGGCCATCCTCGACGACCCTTCCAGGCCATAAGTAGGGAGCTGAATGGGAAGCAGGGCTTCTAAGGTTGGAATTGGCGCCCATGTGGAATCCCAGCATGTACAAAGCAAGGACATTAGGCATTAGGATACTGTACCGGGCTCATGTTTTTTTTTTTAACCTTAATGTACTTATTTTGAAAGCTAGAGTTGCAGAGACAGAAAGGAAGAGGCAAAGGGAGGGAGAAAGGGAAGCAGGGGGGTGAGAGAGGAAGGGAGAGAGAAAGAGAGAAAGGCAGAGAAAGAACTATCTATATGTTGATTCACTTCCCAAATGGCTACAACTTCTGGAGTTGGGCTGAAGCCAGCAGTATCACTGGACTACCCATGTGGGTGCTGGGGGCCCAAGTGCTTGGGCTATCATCTGCTGCTTTCCCAGGCACATTATTTAGGAGTTAAATTGGAGATAGAGAAGCTGAGACTCAAACCAGTGGTCATATGGCATGCCAGCATTGTAGTCAGAACCTTAATCTGCTGACAGTCCTTTCATGTGACGGTTATGAAGGCTGGTGCCTGCTCTAGTGGGCAAAAACGGGAAAAACACTTCCATTGACTCACATAAGCTCAGAGGATGTTTCCAAGATCATTTCTGAGTGATGCAAGAAAAACCGTTTTTGTTAATTTCTGGGTCTGCTATGGTTTGGGTAATGTGAGTGTCCCACAGTGCTTGAATAAGTTGAAATATGGTCCTGTTGTCAGACGGTAAACGGGTGAAAATTTAGTGCAACTTGTATTTAAAGTTGGGGCTCATGGAAAATTTGCACATTGATAAAGCATAAGTTTAGCTGAGCTCATTCATGTGCAGCCGCTGTAAGCAGATCCTGGAGTCTCACAAGAAATACCAGGCAAGCACACATACGCATACATAGTCCCAGTCTTTTTAGATGTGATGTCTTCTTTTGGGCTCTGCCAGCAAGAAGCTCATCACCAGATTTGTGATGAGCAGTAAAGCTAAAGAAATTTTCTTTCTTTATAAATCAGGTTACATCAGGTATTTTGTTCTTGTGATATAAACAGACTAAAGTAAGATATATCTAGTTTTGAAAAATGCAAAATCAGTCAACCAACTTGAAGAAAAAAACCACCTTTGTTGCTCTATCTTTTCATGATGGGTTTGTAAGGAGACAATGTCATAAATCCAGGAGCTTTATTCACCTGACTGGGCTTCAGGTGACATTTGGGTCTTTTAAAAGGACAAGGGTTTATCATTTTTGAGAAGACGTAAAGAGGTGCTCTTAATGTCTGAAAGGGCTTCCTTAACAGGAGTGACAAAGCTCTGAGCAAGGTAGCATCATTATAGTGAATGTCAAATCCCCAAAGGGACTATTATGGAGGAGACAGTATTCCCTGAGCTGAATCAATACAGGGTTTAAAAATACAGACTACTTCCTTGGATATCATCCCTTTTATGGCAGAAGATGCTCTACTTTTGTATAGTTCTCAGTGAAGCAGGTTTTATACTTGCCTGCTCTACTGCCTTTGTCTAAGCATGAGCAATAATGGTTTTGCTTCAATGTCAGATGTGGACCATAGCATCAGGTTCATTCCATCTGGGTCTCAGTCCAGTCTGCAGCCTGACAGTAGACACTGAATCTCTCTGAGCTTCCTTAATTCCTTAAAACATTTTATTATGAAAATTTTCAAACACAAGACATGCTGAAAGACTTTGACCATCCATTATCCTATCACCTAGATTTTTACCATTGACATTTTATTGTAGTTTATCTTATTCCCATTTATTCATCGTACTTAATGATGAGTTTCAAAGTAAATTCATAGCTATTTAATATCTTTCCTGCAAGTACTTCAGTATACATTTCATGAACTATAGTCTAATGTATTTGCTTACAATGTTTCTTTTGATGTAAAATGCACATTTTTTAAAAATGCATGGATCTTAAGCGTACTTTCACTGTGCTTTTTTTTCAAACGAGTGCCTTACGTTACCCAATCCCTTTTTGACTTCTATAGTTGAGCCTCCATTTTTTTTCTGTTATAAAATGTAGGTAAGAGTGTTTATCTAATTGTTGACAGAATAATATGACCTAATCAGGAAAAATGCCTTATAGCTTATGATATGAGGTCAAGGTTGAGGCACTGTTTTTACAATTTCAATTAATATGATTATTATCTCTTTAGCATACGGTGTTTTTAGAGTATAGGTAACCCTTGGTGAGTGACAATTTCAGTTAGACTTGTAGCCTTAAAGACTATAAATGCTGTTACTGCCCTAGTGCAAATTGTTAAGCAATTTACACCCAAGTGCTCTCACATAATAGCATAACATGGCTGCTTATGTGGCATCTATTATGGTAGTCTGGGAAACTGGGCCTCTGCTCCTTGTCAGAAATATGTCTGGCAGAATGACAATAGCAACATTGCCCCTTCTTGATTCAATTAGTATTGTTGCATTGCATTATCCAAACTGTATGGGTAGCCTTAGAGTCTGGCTCTTTCATTGCATCCCATCACCATTCATAAACTTTTGACAAACCAGAGGATTGTAGGTCAGAGATAGCAATGCGTTTTCTTTCTTTCTCTCTCTCTCTCTCTTTTTTTCCTAGACACACCAGGCTGGACGGGAATGGTTGGTATATAGTTGCCAGGGAATCCTCCTTATTAAATGCTTTTAATAATGTAGTCATTGCTGTATTTGATTAATAAAGAGACATTGTGGAGAAGGTTGGACAGGACTAATATGGCATTTGACTTGTCTGAAGATATTGGGTAAATTGTTAAAAACTAGTGACTAGATTCAGGTCACTGGAGAAATTCCTATTTAGGAAGTGTGGATAGAGCAAGCTTCCAGAATTAGATATGAAAGATCCCATAGGCCACAATGATGCTCTAACTCCAAGTAGATAGTAATGGGGACTCAATTAGTATTATCTATGAAATATTATCTATGAAGATATCTCAGATTTTACCCTGTTTTCGACTTGACAGTTTAAGCTTTCAACAACTTCACAAATACCGGCAGAAGACATAGGAATCCTGAATCAGAGATGACTTTCTAATGGCACAAAAAACAGAAAGAACTGCAGATTTTCATTGGTTCCCCTAGACACATTGAAATAATGCAGATATAAGAGGAAATGTAGTCATTGATGGTATATTTGAGCTATGATTTTGAAAATCCTTGGGTCTTTCCAGCCTATGAAAATTGTTTATTATGTATGATAATAAATAACATAATTGTTTAAGCATTTTGAATCAAGTTTCCAATAAGTTGAATACAAGAGCTGTTGAGTATTGCAATTAGGCTTTGGTAGTCTTTACAACACTCAGGGCATAGGATGGTCATAGCAGTTGAGAGGGAGGAGTAGAAAGATATGGACTGGATTTTAGGATGAAATTAAACTTTTCTGTTGAGTCATATTTGAGAGACAGTAAAGGGAAGAATCCAGCCTACCCTCTGAGTTTCTGGCTTAAGCAACTGAATGAATGATGGTGCTTTATACCAAGGTGGGGAAAATTGGGGAGAAACAGCATCAGGGGATGGGAAATTATGAGTTCTAGTACAAACATGAACATGCAGTTGGAAGCTGAAGAAACCTTTGTTAGGTATGCAACTCAGAGGAAAGGCTTGGGATGGAGCTAGTACATGAGCAGTTTTCAAAATGTTCATGGAAGGTGTGTACTATATATATTTAAAATAAGATAGCTTAGCCCATTGTACTACAAAATCAGTCCAATGATTCTGCCTTTTAATTCAGATAGTCATCCTCTTCTCTGCTGTCATTCACAACCAACTCCTCTGAAAACAAATCTGCATAAATTGCTTGTACTTTTTATATCATAGTATTCATCAACTTAGGATAGTAAGTTTTGTCCTCATTGCTCCAATGGAGACTTTCTTCTCAAGGCTGACAGTGACAACCCGGACACGAAATACAATATTTTCTCTGTTCTCCTATTTAACATTGCTGAAGAGCTCAATAACCTTTCCAGATTACTTAAAATTACTTAAAATGTTTCTCTTTTTTATCTTTCTAGAATCTATTTTTAGGATCATTTCCCACCTTTCTGACTATTCTAATTGATTATATCAGGAGCTTGTTCGTAGTAACTTACACGCCCCCTTTTGCCATCTCAAATATTTTAGTCTAGCATACACTATACTTCATAATACAATTCTAAGTTTTCAAGACATTCTTGTGTTATTCACAAAGGTGAGATTCTGAAAATTCTTCTTCCCTTGTGTTTCAGATGTGTCCACTTGCTCCAATCCTGACCAGGTCCCTTATCATTTGCATTTTAAGTATAGATGAGGCCTAAAAGTTTATTTTCACCTGTGCTGCACCAGGAGCAGTATGTCTAGAATGCTCATGCCAAGTACATGCCTATTTGTACTCACCACATTCATCTGTCTTCTCTTTAGAGATCAGCTTTGTAAGGCCTTTCCTAAAGCTTCTAGTTTTGGCCAGTTTAGCTCCTCTCTTTTGTCTTTCGTCTGCCACTAGCAGTGGTTGCTCTTTGTCTCTCTCTGCTTTGGGTAACCTGTTCACCTCTTTTTTTGCTCTACCAGCATCTCTGCACCAGAGGAATCAGGACCCTGAATTAAAGCCCCTCTGTTAGACATACCCATTAAGGCTTAATTATTCAATAAATTATTGGAATGAGGACTCCTCCAAATTCTGATTACCTGGTTAGTGTTTTAATGATGTGTCTAGTTCTATTTAGAGTATTGGTCATTATTTCCTACTGTGAAGTAACTGACTAGAATCTTGTTTCAATTTATGTGATTCTCTTCTAGAGAGATAAAACTTCTTTGTCATCTATGTGATTTTGAAAAGAACTACCTTTCAGTAAGTTCTGTTTCTATGTCTATATTTGTATTAGATTCAGTGTGAGTTCCTATTGATCCACATTCACTGTTTTCCTTCAGCACTATAGATTGTCTGCAGGATAATTCCATTGCAGTACCATGTTGTCATTGTTTAATTCTTCTCTAATTTATAGACATTTTGCTTTTCCCTTTAATTCATTATGAATACACATCAATGTGCGTATCATAGCATACTGGACGACATTCAGGGAGACAAAAACCAAATCTAGACACCATCTGCTTTTAAAATGAAGCCCCTAGTGATTTTATTTTAACATTGGAACAACTGGTTCAAACCTACAGACAAAGCAACTTTAAAATCTCATCTTAAAAAAGTAATGGCTGGGCCCGGCGGCATGGCCAAGCAGCTAAAGTCCTCGCCTTGTACGCGCCCGGATCCCATATGGGCGCCGGCAGCTCCACTTCCCATCCAGCTCCCTGCTTGTAGCCTGGGAAAGCAGTCAAGGACGGCCCAGAGCCTTGGGACCCTGCACCCATGTGGGAGACCTGGGAGAAGTTCCTGGATCCTGGCTTTGGTTCAGCATAGCATCGGCCGTTGCACTCAACTGGGGAGTGAATCATCGGATGAATGGGCCGTCCTCGACTGCTTTCCCAGGCCACAAGCATTTCCCAGGCCCATTCATTTCTTGGAGAAATGAAAACAAAAACATCAAAATCCATGAGACGCAGTTTCTGCTAATCGTTGTCAGTGAGATGTGTCTCCTGTAGGCAACAGGTAGATGGCTTTTTTTTTAAATTCAGTCTACTAATCCATTTACATTCAGGGTTGATGTGAATGATTGACAACTAATTCCTTTCATTTTAGCAATGGGTTGTTCATTGTAAGATTTAGTCTACTGCTATTGTTTAACTCTGATGTTCTTCACATTTGCCTTTGGTTTCGGTGGGTGCTATTACTTTTCTGTTAAGAGAACATTTTTAAGTATCATTTGCAGGGCATATATGGAAGAGGCATATTCTTTGAGCTTTTCTTTTTTTGAAGATTTATTTTATTTTTTGTAATTGGAAAATCAGATATACAAAGAGGAGGAGAGACAGAGAGGAAGATCTTTCAACTGCTAAATTCCCTCCCCAAATGGCCACAACAGCTGGAGCTGCACCGATCTGAAGGCAGGAGCCAGGAGCTTCTTCCAGGTTTCCCACGTGGGTGCAGGGTCCCAAGGATTTGAGCTGTCCTCTATAGCTTTCCCAGGCCACAAGCAGGGAGCTGGATGGGAGGTGGGGCTGCTGGGATTAGAACTGGCACCCATATGGGATCCTGGCATGTGCAAGGTGGGAACTTTAGCTGCTAGGCTATCATGCCAGTCCCTGAGCTTTTCTATACTATGGAAGAATTTTATTTCATTTTCAAAGGCAAAGGAAAGTTTTGTTTGGTATGTTATTCTGAGCCAACAATTTTTCCTTTTAGAATCTGGAATATGTCACTCCACTCTCTTCTGGCTGGTAGAGTTTGCTCTGAGAGATCAGCTGTGAATCTGATTGCCATTCCTCTATATGCCAACTGATTTTTTTCATGTTCACATTTAAGGATCTTTTCCTTATGTTTGATTCAAGAGAGCTTGATTCTCACGTGTTGTGGTGAAGATTGCTTTTGGGCAACCCTGTTGCGAGTTCTAAGCTCCTGCTGCATTCTGTTTCCCAGTTCTTTCTCCATATTAGGGAAGTTTTCATTTCTTATTTCTTTAAACACATCTTTAAACCCAGCTTCTCCTCCTGTGACTTTTGGAACTCCCTTAGCTTTTATATTTGGCCTTTTAATAGTGTCCCTTAATTCTTGAGTAGTTTTCTTAATTTCATCTTCTAGCTTTTTGATTGCTTCACCATTGTGACTAGAAAATACCTTAAAATTCTGAGATTCTTTCATCTCATTCATTCCATAATGGAGACTTTCCACTGAATTTTTAATTTGTTCTATTGTGTCCTTCATTTCTAGTATTCTGCTTGATTGTCTTTCAGTATTGCTATTTCCTGTGTGACATATTCCTTAAATTTCTTTATGTGCTTCTTGTTGATAAGAAGCTTTAAAATGAGTTTTCTGAATTCTGTATTCCCCATTTCCTTGATGTATTCCTCAGTTAACTCTGAGGTTAGCAAAGGCTTTTGCTCCTTTATACAGGAGTCTTCAGTAATATTCATTGTGTCTCTATCTCTTCTTTTGCTTTTTGTCATTGTACTTTCACTTCACAGATTCTTCTCCTTAGGGCAGGTTTCTGAGCTGTGTCATCCACAGGTCTCCAGTTCACTTTCACTTACTGCGTTTGGTACCTGGTTCTTTGCAGTCACTTGTGCCACTCCCTGCAGCAGGTTTCAGGTCTGGACTCTCGTCTTAGGCTTCCACCATGATCTCTGTAGCCTCAGCTCCTGAAAAACCACACTTCACCTTCTGTGATCCCATGCTGAGGCTGCACAGTTATCTCTACAACCTTCCCCCGACTTTCTGTCCAAACAGTTCCCAGGATTAGGGAGACATCAGGTGTCCTAAATAACTAGGTTGTTGGTGGTGCTGATTTTGCCAGAACCTGCTATTAGGTTTGATGGCCACCGGAACTATTTTGACCTACGTGTAGGATGCTAAAATTGATATCATTTTCTCTGTGGAACCAGTGCAATGCACTAAGCTGGAAGTGAGTTCATTCCCAGCGCAGCACATGCACAGCTTACTGTTATCCCTCCAGTCTCACAGCCTTTGCCACACTGTACAAAATGTCACCTAATGTGTCTCTGGTGGAGTTCTGGATGTGCTGGCTGTTAGGTGTGGGGACCACCCAGACACATTTTGGGTGGAACCTGTAGTTTGCTATGTCAGTACAATGCAATGAGCCAGAAATGAGTTCACTCCAAACTCAGTGCTGTCCCAAAGCCTTCGCCTTCCTACACGAAATGGCATCCAGAGTGGCTCTGGTGGGGGTCTTGGCTGTGAAACTCACTCTGTTCTTGCATTACCTGCTTGGGGTCTCCTGCTTTTTCTGCTTCTGATCAAATCAAACAAATCAGCGGGATGGGCAATTCTTTGCTTGGGTTTACCTCCTGAGCTCCCTGTGAACCTTCCTTCCCACCTGCCTGACGGTGGAGCTTTGGCTGCCAGTGAAGTTTAGCATGCGACTTGCTGACTGCCACTGGGCTATCTGGTCACTGCAACACCACACTCCTGTTTCCGCTGCTTTCTCATGTCCGTAATTCTCCAGGTGTCACTCTGCGGTTGGCCTGTCCTCTCCTATTTCCTGGAATGCACCCTCTCTGCCTAACCCTGGCTATGTTTCTCCATCTGTTTAAATATGTCATTACCCCATTCAGCTATCTTGATTCTCTCCCTTGCTGCCTTTAATTTACAAGCTCAGATGAGACTGGGACATCTCGACATTCATCGGATCCATCATGTTCCCCTTTCCCTGCTGAAATTCTCTATGTAATGGAAGCAAGATCCTAAAGACCTTTCCAGTAAGAATAACATTAGATATGAGGCCCCTAACAATAGGGTGTGTCAGGCATGTCTCTTTCAGCCTTGATCTAGGATAATAATTTCTTTTAAGCAAACTCTGAGCTCTTGAGTTAATTTTATGTTCAGTTATTTTAGAGGTATTTGTTGAGTATCTGGTACCAACAAGCCACTGTAAAGAAGAAAGAGTGTTAAATATGATAGAGACCACATCTGCTTGCCAGAGGCTTACCTCATAATAGGGGGAGATATCTATTCAATAAAAATTGAAAGAAATAAAACAGGTGGCATGATAAAGGACAATGGGAAGAGTGAGGGGCTATGTTAAATGGGGTGGTCCCATCAGCATTTTCTAAGATACTTTTGGAGATCAAACATAAAAGATGAGAAGAAATCAGCTGTGCAAAGCCAGGAGAAGCTGAATGAGGAAGAGAAGAACATAGGACAAAGGCTGTGAGGTCCACATGGGCGGGTCTTGTGGGAAGAGACGAGGCATATAATGTGGTAAGCACAGTGAAAAGGGGACAAAAGATACGCACAGGAAGCAGACTGTGTTGGCTTTGAAATCACGGGAAAGCACGTGATTTTCCGAAGTAGTAAATCATCGAAAACTCTAAATAGGGCCACGGAAAGTCATTGAAAGGTTCATGCAGGGAATGGTTTAATCTGGTTTTATTTTTAAAGTTTCCCCTATCTATGGAAAACAGACCACAAAGGACAAGATAGGAAGTGGGAAGAACAGCTCAGAGGCAGGGTGAATGCTGCTCACCAGGGATGTGGGAGGTTTCAGCACTAAGGGATGCTGTCGATAAGAGACAGATTTAGGATCCATGTTGGAGGTAAAACTGAAAGATATTAATCATTGTTTGGAATACAGATGAGGGACATAAAGATTTTTTGCCTAAAGTAATTGTAAATAGTTGTGCCATTCCCAAAGATAAAGAAACATTAGGGAAAAGAGAGAGAGAGGGAAGTTTAGGTATGATAAAATTCTGCTTTGAACACTGGATATCTGAATTTATATAAAGACATATGCTGGCTAGGTAGAAATATTACACATATATATGATGTGTGTGTATAATTTCTCCACGCCTACTATTACAAATTAGCACAAACTTGGTATCTTAAAGTAATATTTGCTTACTGGCAGTTTTGGAAGCCTGAATTGTGATATTGGTGACAGGCCAAAATCAAACTGTTGGGAGGACCATGCTATACCTTCAGAGAGTTTACAAGAGAATTTATTTCTTGAAGCTTCTGATGAATGCTGCCATTTCTCGCATTGTGACCGCAACACTTCAATCCCTGTGTCTGTATCCTAACCTCCTCCAGTATCCTTCTTCATATAGGATTGTGATTATGTTTAGAACTTACCCAAAATAATGCAAGTTCATTGTTGCATCTCTGAAAAGCACTGCTGTAAATACACTTGCAAAATCATCTTTTCCCACATTACATTACACTTCAAAAGTTTAGTGGTAAGACAATGAATGTCTTCACGGTGAGAGGTTATTCAGCATCAGGTATATAATAGATACAGAGTCACACAGAGAGAAAAAAGACAGGAAAAATAAGGAAGAAGGAAAGAAGAAAAGACAGAAGGGAGGAAGAGAGGATGGGAAGGAAGATTATATTGTTTCTTGGCTTCTGGAGTGATAACGTATTTATTGATGGATGCCCTTATACAGAAAGTCCTTGTACTGGTTATGGTCTTCTCTATGTCACAGAACTTTATCCTGACCTTTTAGTCCATCTTATTTGCTTTCCTGAAGTGACTATTTTCTGTTGAACAGACATGAAACAACCCCCTGTTTTGTTGAGTGCCATTACATGCTGGGGCATCCTCTCCTGTATCACTAGAATCTAGATTTCAATAGGCAAGGACTTTAGCTGTTTCACTAGTATTTTACCTAGAATAGTTCCTATGTAGTAAATCCTCAATGAATGTTGGTTAGCTGAAGGAAATGAACAACATGTTAGTGAATAAAAAGGTAGATATTTGATCCCAAAGTTGATGGAACTCTAATTTAATGGGCTTCACGTGTAGTAGATGATGAAGGATTCTTTTACCTTTAAATCTATGCCAGAGTCTAACCATGTGTTTTTGATAACAGGTGCTAATGTTGTTTGAAACATGCCACATTATATCTATCCATCCACAACCTAGCAGCAAATTCTGCTGTTGTGCAAAACTGTTGAGGATCGCAAGAGAAATCACACTGGACCCAAGTGTAGGATACTAGGAGGAGTCTGTATTGTCTGGCATGACGACAGCAGCTCTGGCTACATACACTCTAGGAGCTGCTGAACAGAGTGGCCAAATTCAGGTGTTTTAACTTGTCCTCCTGCAACCAGATTGAAAGCCATACAAGACAAACAAAGTTTCCATGCATTCAATTAGCAAAGTGATAGGAGGTAGAAAGGGAGCTACTGGAACACAGATCTTCCCTGTAGTTATGTAGTCTAAAGTGTCATAGTAGGAGGCGGGAAAGGCTGGTTGCTCAGAGCCTCCAGAGTCATTTCTGTGCTGTCAATTAACTTGAATGGCATGGGAGATAGTAGGGGTTGGGAGTGTGTAAGGAGCCTCAGTATCTGGTTTCACGCATTCAATTAACTTCACTGGTGCAAGAAGAGGTAGGAAGGGCAGGGCCTGGAACCTCCATTTCTGCGCTATCTGCACTGTCAATCAACCCATCAAGCAGTACTAGCTAATCAACTGGAGTACCCCATCACATCCCGACAGGCACAACCCAAACCCAATAGACACAATCCAAAACCTACAGAACCCAAACCTGAAGAGAATCCAAAGCCAATGGGAACCAAACATGATGGGCTGTAATGACGCCTTGTGTGAACCCTGACTCAAGGATTATGCCCTGTCCAGTCTTTTGAAGAGTCTCAGATGAGTACTCAAAACAGAATAGCATCATATTTCCAAATGAGTGAATTCATTGTGAGCTGAATTAAATTACAGTTTTCTCTCCAAAGTGATCCTTTAATGCTCAGATATTTACAGAGCAATGTTAGTAGGCAGCTGTTGATCTCAATGAAGACTCAAATGCTACCCCATCCAGTTATTCCCTTCCATTCTTTCTTGGGTTCTTTAATGACTTGCAATCCTTTAGGTCACGCCTTATTCTGAAAAAAGTCTACTTCTCACACATGTCCAGGGCACATGCATTTTTTAGTGCTAGTAATTAAAAACAACAACAACAACAACAAACTCTGCAGACTTCTACAACCCTTAACAAGACCTCAGTAGAAGAATCACAAACTACTTCTTTATCTTGGTTTTTTATTCTGTTATCTACTAAAAACACCTATTTTGTAACTATTCCCAGGTAAAGAAATGATTAAGTAACTCCTGTATTCTGCATTTAACCTGTGACCTGAATAAGAAAATTAAAATTCTATAAGAATACCTAACAAGATAATGTCAATTAGACTCCAAAGTTCAACATTGGATTTCAAAGTTTCAGATCATGTCTGTTTGAATTAATAACTTAGGCTACCCAAACACGCTGATTGTTTCTAAACTGCTTTCAAATGTAGTTGGGTTTAGCCAATCAGGGTGGACATGTAAAAGAATGAATTTGTGAAGGGAATTCATGAGTCATTTGTTCTGCAAATAAGATGCTGACCTGTGGTAAAAAGAGAATTGTTTGGAAAAATATTTTGACACTATGGAAGTTGATAATATACATGCAGTTTCAGCACCAGTGTCTTTTTAAAAATACATGTTTAAAGCTAGACAGAAAAATGGAAAATACTAAGCATGGCTGAGTGGATGTCTTAATATTAAAGGAGGAATAAAATTATAGAGATGAAAGGTTTATCCAATTAAACAATAGATAAAATTTATGTATTGTTATCTTAAGAGTATCTTTGGGGCCAATACAGTGGTGTAGTGGTAAAACTGTGGTGTCTGTGGCGCCAGCATTCTAGTGAATGCAGGTTCAAGCCCAGATGCTTCCCTTCTGATATAACTCCTTGCTAATGACCTGAGAAAAGCAGCAGCAGATGGCGCAAGTGCTCAGGTCCCTGCACCCACATGGGAGACCCAGAAAAGTACCTGGCCCCCAGTTTCAGACCACCCAGCTTCTGTCATTGCAGATGGAAAGTGAGCCAGCAAATGGAAGATCTTTTTTTCTCTCTCTTATAACTCTATCTTTCAAATAAATAAATCTTTGAAAAAAGAAAATATTCTTATTTTTATTGCAAAGTCAGATATTCAGAGAGGAGGAGAGACAGAGAGAAGATCGTCTGTCTGATGATTCACTCCCCAGGTGATTGCAGTGACTGGTGGTGCTGCATTGATCCACAGCCAGGAGCCAGGAACTTCTTCCAGGTCTCCCACACGGGTGCAGGGGCCCAAGGCTTTGGGCCATCCTCGACTGCTTTCCCAGGCCACAAGCAGGGAGCTGGATGGGAAGTGGGGTTGCCAGGATTCAAACCCATGCCCATATGGGATCCTGGCATGTTCAAGGCGAGGACTTTAGCTGCTGGGCCACTGTGCCAGGTCCAAAAGAATATTTTCAAAAACCAAAAATACAATAGTCATAATCACGATCTTTACCACCATTCCAAAACTGTGAAGTTTTGCATGTTAATAAAAATGTGTCTCAGTTAAAAATGAATTTCTTAGTTTTCTAAGAACAAAGGCCTTTGTAACTTAGTAGTTAGTTTTTATTTTTAGACAACACATTCTGTGTTGTAATAGTTTGAAGGTTTAGTGGTTGCATTAAAAAAATAATTAAACAAACAGAAGATAAAGAGACCATACTCCAGGTGGAAAACAGGCAAGGGCTCTAAACAATAACAGAATAGGGAGATGGTCAACTTCACTTCTGTTAAGTGAAATGTACAATAGTCACAAAATCATTAGACCTATAGTGATATAGAGTTCCTCTCCATCTGTTTAAGAAAAATTTTTAAAAACCTGACAAAACACTGTAATTGCAGCAAAACTAGGGGCTAATGTTTAAAGGTTGCTGACTTGAAATACCTACAGGTAGAAACTGCACCATGTCTACCTACGTAAAAAGATAAAGTATGATTGCATGGATTGATTGCAAGAATTCTCTTGATTTTATCAGTTTTTCTGTTCATCTGACACTTTTTTAGGGAATAGAGTATTTGTAAAGCAATCTGATGTTTCTGTGTGTGTTATTGAAATTCTTTTGTGTGAGGAATTGAATCTTACTAGGAAGAACCACAGCAAGGGTCCTTGGGTTCTTATCTCAGCAGTCTGATAATGTCCTATGGAATTCCACAGCAGGTTGAAAAATAGGATTGAAAGTATTAATTCATTCTCTGTTACCATGACAAAATAGTTGATGCTGGGTACTTTATAAAGAAAAGAGATGTGTTTAGTTCTCAGTTACGGAGGCTGAAAGCTGAGATAGCATGGACCGGTTCTGCCAAAGTTCCCCCAGCTATATCACATCATTGCAGGTGGCATTATGGTTGTGTCATGCATGAGAGGCAGCAATTATTTGGTGAGTCTGGTGGAGAGCTACTGGGAACTGTAAGATTCATGAAAATCTCCTTTTTAGTGTATGTTCCAGTGACCTAAGGAACCCTCACCAAACTGCATGACTTAATGGCCCAACTATTTCTTAACATCATCACCCTGGTGACCAAGCTTCCACACCAGAATATTAGGAAGTCATATGTAAACCACTCCCAAATTATAGTAGTTTATGAGGGAGGAAGTTGTAGCTGCATGAAAGAAGGCTGATAATTTAGCAGTGAAATTTGAAGACAACAGAATCCCTGAGGAATTGACTTAAGGTCTGAGTGAGAGCCCAAGAGTGACAGTGATACAATCTCCCAATCAGTATGCTTCTCTGCATCCAGACCAAAGGTGGACTCACAGTGAAACTGTTGAATATATCCTGATAGTAAGATGCTGTACTCTCTGATATTGTCCATGCCTGTAGTGTCAGGAAACACTGCAATAAAGGAATAATGGACTTAATGACTGTTCATGAAGGACCATCTACGGCAGTATTAGCGAGGAAATCAGTAGGAGGGGAGGGGACTTGGGGAGATGGAAGGGAAATTCCAGAGACTATGGAGCTGCATTATCATCATCATCAACAACAAATTTTTAAAAAGTAATGATGCTTTGAATTCCAAAACCAAATATAGTAAATTCTTACTGATTTGAAACAAACAAACAGACAAACAAAAAAAAGTTTCAGAGTCCTGAACTTTGGAAGTAATTTGATTAAAGTTGAGCGTGCTTTCAGAGGATACCTGTAGGAACTCACCAACTTATCTAGAGAGATTTAGACATAGCAAGGATACAAGAAGAACTAAGTATTTGCATTATAGAGAAAAAATCCACCTTACACCTTAATCTATTATAGATTCCACATTAATTAAATAATAATTTCATTGTTAAATGGGAATTATGTAAATGCTTCAGGGGGAAACAATATGTATATGAAACAGGGTGTCAAGAATCTTTTTTTCTTTTTTTAAATTTCGTTTTATGACACAGTTTCATAGGCTCTAGGATTCCCCCAACCGCTTCCCATGTCCTCCCTCCATGGTGGATTCCTCCACATTGTTGCAGTATTGCAATTCATATCCAGTCACGATTCCTTCATTGCGAGCATGTACCATGCATAGAGTCCAGTCTCTTATTGTACAGATAAATTAAACAGTTCCCTTGGGAGACCATCCCTGGTCTAAAAGTAGAGCTGGCACAATATCATCCCCTCCAATGAAAAGCCACAACACAACATTGACAACAATTTACAGCATTATTGAGTTAATTGACATGGTATTGAGTGACCAATATTTTAGAAAATGCAAGTTCTTAACCACATCCTGTGACTATTTCATTGACATTTCAATTTTAGTTTATACACAACCAGCTTCTATACACCTTAAAATGGTTATAGGGTACTATTCAGCTGTCTTGTGTCTATTTTCATTTTTGTATTTAGCAGTTTATACTATTGAAGCATGATTTTTACTGAACTTGGCAAATTTTGGGATAGTCCAAACCGGCTTATAACTCTAACAAGGCATATGTTAACAGTTGAGGCGCAGAACAATTTTAGGAGGGGTGTGCAGAGAAATATGCAACAAAATGTCAGTGAGAACTCTTTTGATAAGATTATGGAAGATGTAAAACAGTCTAATTGAGGCGTTCCTTGTGTTTCACCCAGATAAACTTTCCAATTTTGTCACTTTCAGCTTGAATTGGTAACAAATGTCAATGTTTTTGTGTCAACGCAAAATTGAATCAAGGATGAAACTTAGGATTTAGAGCATGATATAAATGAGTGGCAAAATGATTTGATGATGAGATTATCTTGAAGCGTCTTGTGTGGCTTAAACCATAGGCGTTAGGACAAGCATGTGTTGTATGATCGATGTGGTTGAATTGATAGCATCCCACTCCTGGGATTGGGATGAGCTCACGGGGCAAATAGCTCAGGGATAAAATTTCAAGGAACCATTTGGGAGAGATCATCTTAGCACAAGCACAGCCTAATAGCAAAGCATCACAATGAGAGACCAAGTGGCTTTCATTTATCCCAGTGCTTGCCACTCTGTCACAATACAGTGTCCATGGATTTCCTGAATTCCAAGCAGCAGAATGGTTAGGTCAAAATTCAAAGACTCAATTTCATTTTTAAAACATGTTAACAGGTGGCAGAAGCACAGGATTATTGCCTTGGTGCCACTCTGGTAGAAAGCAACCTTGATAGGAGAGAAACAAAATTTGACAGCTGGTTCCCATCATTGAGTTTGCTGTCTAACATTCCACAGAAGCAGAATTGGGTCCTTGAATCATGCTGTCGACTCCACACTGAGGTAGTCCTTGTCTGGGTGCTGAGGTTCTGATAGTTCTTTGGCAGGCACTGGGGTATAGCGAGCTAGTTTGATGAACATTTACTGGGACCTGCCGAGGAATGAGGAACTGTTGTCTGGGATATCACTGGGCTCCAGATGATGTTCATAAGGAATATCTTTCTGATTCCGTGGCTTTACATGCTTTCTTTGAAAGTGTAAAATATTTTTTATTACAAAATTAAATATGTGTAATCCAAAATAAAAAGTTGATGCAGGCATAACTGATTGGCACGGCGATGGGATGCAGGTGCCTAAAACCCGATTGCTCCATGACATTCCTTCTCTAACCTAAGCTTCTTGGAATCACTTGGGCTGAAAAGCTGGGACCTGTCCAACTTCCAAACACGGGGAATGGCTTGCTCAAGATAGCTAACAACAGAGTTAGCCCTAGCCCTGGGATGTTTTCTTCACCAAATCACTTCCTGTTTTAGTTTTTAAGCACATCCTCCATGGAAATCCTTCTGAACAATTGGCCGAATCCTAGGGTTCAGGAGTGAGAGTGGGTGTCATGTATTGAGATGACCCTGGGAGATGAGAAGACCTGGCGGCAAAGCTCTCCATTGCCTGCACCCTTTCAACATAGACAATGCAGCCATGGATCTTCTGGCTCTGTGTTCTGGAGATAGGAAGGGGCCTTGACCACGGCAGGTTTTCTGCAACTTTGCCTCACTGCTGTTGCTCATTGTGGCTGAATCTACCGGCCTTGCAAGGTCATGGTGGGCCCTCAGAGAGATCTTTTGATTTGACATGCAAGGGAATTCCCACTGACTGATTAAATATTTTTGTATTTTATCATCTTCCTGCAGGGAACAGCTTTTGGCATGCAGCATATTTTTATAACTGTTATAAGTAAATATTTTGGGGTCAGCCACAAAGATGAACACAAAACACATGAGGCCTAGGGCTGAAAGGCATTCGATTTTACCTTAAAAAAAAAAAAAAAGAGTCATATGGAAAAATTGAACTGTTGCGAACTTAACAATATTCATCAAAACATTGCAACTGCACTTCTATAACCCAGTGTTAACAAAATTACAGCTATAAATTCATGTTGATATTAAGAGATGTATCAGATACTCAGAGAGATTTAATTGCTTTTGCTTTGAGTTTGGGACACTCATTAGAAGACAGAAAATAAGTAGGGTTACACTTTCACAGTAAAAACCACCAGACTGATTTTCCAGACACAACTAGAACCTTCCACAGAATTCAGCAGATAGATTCCCAAGATGTCAAGCCTCTATTCAGAATTTCCATGGTGCCCAGGCCACTTTTGGTTCAAATGGCCCTTTGGAAAACACAACATAGTGTCTGGGCCACAGCAGCATCATTCCCCTGTGCCCTTCGGGGTGAGAAAGTCTGGATGAGCTGCTTGGAAACTGATGTCGGAAAATCCGCCCTGACGTGCAGTGAGTCACCACCAAGGACTGACTCCATCCCCGGAAGCACAGCCTCTGCTGTGGCCCTGTCTGCTCTGTAGCCACTGGCCTGGGAATCCCCAGGGAATCCATGCCAGGTCCTGATGACTTCTGTCCCAAGGCATCGCTTCCATTTCCTTCCCATCCTCTCCCAGCCTCTAGTCCAGACCAGGAAAAAAAAAAAAAAAAAAGGGAAGGTGCTCAATGAACATCATTTGATTTGATTTTGGATCTGTTTTTGTGCTGTGCTATGTTTTCGCTCACCCCCTCTTTCAGCACTGTACTGTTTCTTAGACCTAAACTTAGAGCATTCCAAATTAAATTGCAAAATTTTCTAATGCCAACACCATTATTCAACTCATTCATTTCCCCTTCAAAGTGCTAGTCATATAATACTACTTGCAGTCATCTGGAAGTTAAAAACTGGTCTAAGGGCCTGGCGCCATGGCCTAGCAGCTAAAGTCCTCCCTTGAACACGCCAGGATCCCATATGGGTGCTGGTCCTAATCCCGGCAGCTCCATTTCCCATCCAGCTTCCTGCTTGTGGCCTGGAAAAGCAGTCAAGCCTTGGGACCCTGTGCCTAGGGAGATCTGGAGGAGATTCCTGGCTCCTAGCTTCTGATCAGTGCAGCACCGGCTGTTGTGGTTACTTGGGGAGTGAATCAGGGGATGGAAGATCTTCCTCTATGTCTCTCCTCCTCTCTGTAATCCGCCTTTCCAATAAAAATAAATAAATCTTAAAAAAAAATTGGTCTGGGTTCAGAGGGTTATTACAGTCTTAGTGCTGAACAGATAAGACACAATCAATACATAATTGGAAAGAGGAAAGGTGGGGGGAGGGTAGTAAGAAAGAGAGGAGCAGCCATTTGATAAGCAGATAAAGTGCCATCTGTGACACCAGTATCCGTTTTTTGAGTGTCTGTGTTTGAGCCCTGGCATCACGTCTGATTCCAGCTTCCTGTTAATGTGCACCAGAGGAGGCAGTGCTAATGGTTCAAGAGCTTGAGTCCCTGTCATCCGCCTAGGAGACCCAGAGCGAGATTCGGGCTTCAGGCTTCAGCATCGCTCTGACTGTTACATACATTTGGGAAATCAAGCAGAAGATGGGACTCTCTATTTCTTTCTCCTCTCTCTTCTCTCTCCCTTTCAAATAAATAAATGCTTTAAAAGAAAGAAAAGGAGAAAAAAAAAAGAAAGAAGTAATGGAAGGAGGAAGGGAAGGTTCTTGGGTGCAGTTCATATTCCCTAGGGTCATTTTGCCACCCCAGTGAGCCTCCTCACTAAAGCGTAGGCCATTGTAACAACCAGGTAAGACAACTCCCTCACCAAGGAGGTGCACTGGAGAGGGATACTAGAAGGGTATGGAGGAAGCAAAATGCTGAAAGATCAGACAGGGTCTAGACAGGGCTGTTGCATCCAGAGAACAGGTCGTAGTAGCTGACCACGCTCCAGGGAAGAAGTCAAGCTGAAGTCCCTATCAAATTCTGGGTTCTGGTCTCTGCAGTGGTCTCAGAACCTCACTGAGAGTCCTGCTGGAGAGAGATTCATGTAGATTAGGCTGTCCTGTTCAGTTGGTGTGCATGGAATAAAAACTCTGGAATCCCAATAGAGGGTACTTTTCCTCCTTCCTGTCTGTCTACTCAGTCTGACCCTCAAACATCAGGAACACTTTCAAATGATGCTGCTAGGGCCTGCTAGAGCCGGCTGGAGCCGGCTGGAGCTAGCCTCGGCCCAGGTCCACAGAGCATGCCCTCACACCCTCTCCTGTCTGTGGATACATGGCCATTTCTACCACAATACTCTGCAGTGACTGTCTGCTTTCAAGAAACCTCCCTTCTAGATTTGCCAATAGTTTCCTCTGCTTGGAGCATGAAGTGTCAACTGACTGGCTAGGCTGCCGTCACAGTCAGGGAAAATTATTGGGGTCGCAGGAGAGGGGACTGGAGATTGTGGGATGGGAGCACATCAGGGCGTACACACATATCAGTCCCAGGTTGATGGGATTTCAGTACATCACAGGTGAGTTCTTCAAAGTTTAAGAAGTCAGAGCAGGAGTGGACAGCAAGATAGTATTTTTTTTTTAAATTAGCAAATCATATTTAGTTGAGGGCAGAATCCAGACCTGTTGTGTGAAGAGCAGGGTGGAATGGGATGAAAAGCTTGCTCTGTGCCAGGCTGTGCTAAACCCTTTCTTTTCATAGGAAGCCTAGGGAGAACATACTTTCATTGTCTGATTTCGTTCATCTGGTCTGTCCAGTTCTTCCTTCCTCTTGCTGGCTGTTTTGCACACAAGAGTGCATCTGAGATTCCAGCCATGGACCCATCCTGCAGCTCAGTCTGGTTCTTCCATTTGTGAAGGTTATGTTGAGTTTCATTCCAGGGTGTCTAGAAAAATGTCACTGACAGAGAGGTATATTTCTTCCAACTTTAGCAACTGTTAATTCTCAGTGGAAATAATGGGTTTGCAAATCTATATCCTAAATTAGAAGCCATGGAGAAATCAAACTTTTCCTTGGCAAAATTGTTATCCTCTTCTAGTTTGTTTTCATGTTCAAATATGTTAAAACAATAGATGTTGCTATTATGAATGTTTCTAGTTGGTATTCTATAATCTTATCATTCTTGGACACACTGCCACATGCCACCCTGGGTTATTTATAAACATAAATCTTGGGCTGAGGTCAACATCTACAATCATTTGTTTCTAGGGCATATTTTCCAGTGGGTTTATTTGTTTAAAAAAGTTTTTCTTTTTTGGTAAAGAAATTATTCAGCATAAAAACTATCTTTGGGGTTGTCAACTACTAACTACCAAATATGCAGGCCAGATTGGAGTACCCAGGAACTGAGAGCTGTTTTTGCATGATTTGTATCCTTAGCAAACTAGCTGATGTTCAAATAAGGTATGACTGTGTAACTTTTTCCTTGAAAAGAAATGTGTATGGCAATCTGTATCTAATAGACCTTTCTTACCCTTTAAATTACATAAATGTATGGCCAAATGTTCCAAAATAATTTATAAAGATAATCTGGTGGCACAGCAATACTCCAACACATTTGGCCCAAATTATAGTTAGTTCTAGATGTAAATGTTGTACTTGCACGTATATGTGTAAAGAAAACTTTAACTCACAGACTTGTATAAACATTGGTTTAACAAATATTGAGAATACCCAATATGTGGTATGAATGGTATATAGGATTAAAAACATGGCACAAAGTAGTACAAAAAAAGTTATTAAGAGAAGTTTGCCTGAAGATTTGCAACTTGATTTGGGAAAGCTATGAATTAGAATTCGGAACATAACACATCTCAAAGGACACTGTTCAAAAATATGTTCAATCTGAGCGTAAAGCACTATAAACATTGGCTACTGAGAGCTGTAATGGAAAGGGGCCTCATACTGGAAGCAGCTTTAGTCGGCTTCAGGAAAGGAGCCGATTATGGGATATGGCAGTGGAATGACTGCCCACATGCTGAATACTTGACATTGTTGTCTGTGGTCAAACACAGCCACTGAACGTTTCTGGTAAAGGAAGTGGTTTCACTGAGTCTGTGTTTTAGAAAGAACTATTAGTAGAAGGACGAATTCGAGATGGAGCAACTGATGTATTTAATCTCATCTCGTAGGGGCTTATTTTTAGAGGTAGGATCCACCTGGCTCTCTCCTTTGCACTTCTTGCAGGGGATCTGTGATCTTAATTTTGGGAGCAGCAAGATGATCTCACTCTAGGGGTGGTCTCTGTCGTGATGCAACGCAGCTCTCCTCTGCCCACCTTTGAAGGAACATCAGTCTGGCATTCCTTCCATCTACTTGTCTTGTGGAAACAAAGCTACAAATTTCTTCGCATTGCAGATTGCTGGGACGCACCAAGAGACATTATTTTGGAGCCCAAATCATCATTCCAATAAATGTCATCAATTAATTTAGGAAAGTGAGTCCCTTCCTCCAACCTACTGTAGCCTCCAGAATCTACTGGTACCAGAGCATATTGGTCCAGAATCAGACACATTGCTCTGAAAGAGAAACAGCAGCCAGTGTGCAGTGTATCCAGCAGGGTTCCAACAGATAAACTGATGAGGAGTGTCAGGAAAAGCATAGTTTACAACAGTGTGGGCACATTTACACACATGCACAAGAGATGTTAAAGGATTCTACTAAAAGCAGCAGGGGAAGATGGCAGTGAGCTCTTTATCATCTCTGGATCTGAAGGGACATGTACAGTCCCAAAACTTGGAGAAGCTAACTCCATAAAGAATGTCACTTGAGAGAAGCTGTGGCATTTGTGCACAATGAAGATGGGAACTAAATGCATGGCTTCCCTTTCTTCCCACAAGAGCAGGGAGCATATTGATGTAGCCTGCACAGTGTAGCCTGTAGGACTCATTCAAGGACAAAGAATGAGAGTGGCTAAAGGTCAAGGATAACTACTCAGCTCAGTACAGATTTTGGTGTGATAAATCCACATGAAACAATAGTGATGGGACTTTAGCACAGCAGTAGACTAGGAAGCTCCAAGTTTACATCCCTATACATATACATAACAAAGAAGCTATGTGAATGAAGTTTGTAGAAGTTCTGGAAAGCAGTCCAAGGTTTGCAGTAACCAAGCAGACATCTAATGAAGAGACATATTGGAATGGTAAAAATGCTTTATGGCATTTTATGTGTCTTCACTCTACTTCTCTGCTCTTATGAGCATTGCACTAAAGCAGCATGGTCTTGGCAAAAACAGACACATTGGCAATAAAGCAGAGCAGAAACCCCCAAATTCAATTCATACCTCTACAACCAGCAAATCTTTGACAAGCATGCTAAGAATATCTTCCATCATTTAGATAAATGTCATTGGTAAAATTTAATTTACATACACAGAATTTCAACATCAGATCCCTATCTCATATCCTATACAAATTTATCAATTAAAAATAGATCAAAGATCTGAATATAAGGCTTGAAACTATAAAAGTGATAGCTGAAACACAAGGGAACATTGTAAGACAATGACACAGGCAATGCTTTTTTTGGGTAAGATCCCAGGCAATAAACACAAAAAGAGAAAAATGGGATTATATCAAACTAACATGCTTCTGTTCAGCAAAGGAAACAAGAGGATGAGAAGACAATTGGTGGAATGGGAGAAAATATTTGTAGAGTATGCCTTTGATGAACGATTCATATCCAAAAAATGTAAGAAATCCAGAAACTCAATGACTAAGACAGCATCCTGTTAAGGAATTGGCAAAGGATATGAATAGATATTTCTCAAAGGAAAAATACAAATGTGTGACAAACAGAGGAAAAAAGTGATCAATATAATAAGGCATTGGGATTATACAAAAACAAAAACCCCATAGTTAAATACAATTTCACTCAGAAAGGCTGTTATAAAAAATTTAAAAATAACAAATATTGGCCTGGCACAGTTGCCTGGAGGCTAAAGTCTTCTCCTTGCATCTGCCGGGATCTAATCCTGGTAGCCCTGTTTCTCATTCAGCTCCCTGCTTGTGGCCTGGGAAAGCCATCAAAACTGCCCAAAGCCTTGGGACCCTGTGCCTACGTGGGAGACCCAGAAAAGGCTCCCGGCTTCAGATTGGTGCAGCTTCGGCTGTTGTGGTCACTTGGGGAGTGAATCATCGAATGCAAGATCTTCCTCTCTGTCTCTCCTCCTCCCTGTATATCTGGCACTCCAATAAAAATTAAAAATAAATCTTTACAAAAGTATTGGTGGGGATGTAAAGAAAAAGGAGCCTTACCACACCATGAGTAGGAATTCAAATTAGTGTAGTTATGGAAAACAGCATGAAGGTCCCCAAATAATCTATAAATAGATTTACTATATGAACCAGATGAAATAAATCAAAATATGTTTCTTGCAGTAGTATCATTAGTAGCAGATATATGGGATAAACCTTGGTATCCATCAATGGAGAGGTAAATAAGATGTTGTGTATATACATATATATATATGCACAATGTAAAAATAGATATAGATATAGATATATGTAGATATATTTTATATATAAATAGAATATATGTGTTGTGAAAAAAGTGTGTAAATGCTCATATTTGGTATACAGCTATTTTTTAAAGATTTATTTTTATTATTTTTTTATTGGAAAGGCGGATATACAGAGAGGAGAGACAGAGAGGAAGATCTTCATCTGATGATTCACTCTCCAGGTGGCCACAATGGCCGGAACTGCACTGATTAGAAGCCAGGAGCCAGGAACCTCTTCTGGGTCTCCTATGCAGAGTCCCAAGGCTTTGGGCTGTCCTCGACTGCTTTCCCAGGCCACAAGCAGGGAGCTGGATGGGAAGCAGAGATGCTGGGTTTAGAACCAGTGCCCATATGGGATCCTGGTGTGTGCAAGGTAAGGACTTTAGATGATAGGATACTGCATCCGGCCCGGTGTACAGCTCTTTGTAAGTGCTGTTGTCACTAAATTACACAACATACCTTTCTTGGCTCATTTTATGACCTTTGCCATAAACTCCATATTATGTGACAGTGATTTATCCACCTCTGACTTCAAAAAACTAGTAAGTACAACTGGCGCTGTGGTGTAGCAGGTAAAGCCATGGTCT
The DNA here is from genome assembly GCF_017591425.1 of Ochotona curzoniae. Taxonomy (NCBI): domain Eukaryota; kingdom Metazoa; phylum Chordata; class Mammalia; order Lagomorpha; family Ochotonidae; genus Ochotona; species Ochotona curzoniae. Next base: position 48,762,505 of record NW_024466502.1, on the reverse strand, counting down.
GTGACACCAGCATCTCATATGTGTTGTTCCAGTCCATGTCCTGGTTGCTCCACTTCTAATCCAGCTGCCTGCTGACACACCTAGAAGAGCTGTGGAAGATGGCCTGAGTGCCGAGTCCCTGCCGCTGACTTGAGAGACCTTGAAAAAATGCCTGTCTTCCTGCTTTGGCCTGGTTCAGCCTTGGCCATTGTGGCCATCTGAGGAGTGAATCAGTAATGGATGATCTCTCTCTCTGTCTCTCTCTCTTTCTGGGTTTCTGACTTTCAAATAAATAAAATCTTTAAACCAAACAAACTCAGCAAACCCAGAGAGAAGGAAGAAATATAATTCCCAGAATTACCACATTCTGCTAATTATCAACTGCCAAACATTCAACAAAACAAGGTAAACAAACAAACAAAAAATCCCACATCCAGGAAAAGGTGATTCATTCAAATGAATAAAGTAGGTTGACAAAGACTGTCCTGAAAATATTCAAACAATTAGATATATTAAAAACGTCAAAATGATCCCTTTTAATATGCTCAAAGAATTAAAAGAAAAAGCAGGCAAAGAATGGAAAGGACCTGTGGACATCAAGCATGGAAAAAATGAGAATATCAATAAAGTGATTAGAATTATAAGAGAGACGAACAGAAATTGTGCAGCCTAGTATTACAGTAGTTAAAAGTAAAAAAAAAATTCACTGAAGATGCTCAAAACTATATTTAAACTGGCAAAGGGAAGGATCAAAGAAGTTGAACATAGGATATTTTAATTTGTTGAATCTGAAGAGAAGCCAGAAAAACACAAGAAGTGAGCAATGTCTATAGGACCTGTGAGACTTCATGAAGAGACTGAAATATAGATTATGGTATATAGTATGAGAAGACAGGGAGAATGCAAAAGTATTTTGGAAGAAATAGATAGCAAATGCTTCATCACTTTCATAAATTTACAAATGCAACACTAAATAATTTTTATTAAGATTTATTTATTTTTTATTGGAAAGTCTGATTATATACAAAGAGGGAGAAATTCAGAGAGGAAGATCTTCCATCTGATAATTCACTCCCCAAGCAGCTAAAGATGAGCCAATCCGAAGCCAGAAGACAGGAGCCTCCTCCAGGTCTCCCACGTGGGTGTAGAATCCCAACGCTTTGGACTGTCCTCAACTGCTTTCCCAGGCCACAAGCAGGGAAATGGATGGGAAGTGGGGCTGCTGAGATTAGAATCGGCGCCCATATGGAATCCCAGTGCATGCAAGGTGAGGACTTTAGCTGCTAGGCTACTGTGGTGTCCCACACTAAAAAACTTTTATACTCCCTCTTAACATAATGGATAGAACAAGGCATTAGTAAATGTGGTCAATAGGCTTGAAGAATTAATGAAAGACCAATTGGATCTGATATTTTAGAACCTCAAAGTGGTTATTTTCATTAACTGCACCTGAAATGTGAGTTAGACCATATATTGGGCAATAGTGTAAGTCAATAAATATCAAAGTTTGAAACCATAAAAAGTATTTCTATGATCACAATGGAATGAGGCTAGTAATTAAAATAATACAAGAATAACTGTAAAATCCACAAATGTGTGCCAATTAACACACTCTTTAATAGTCAATAGATTACATCACAAGGAACACCACAAAAGAAAAACCTCAATTAAAATTAGAAATTTGTTTAGACAAATGGAAAAAAAACATACAGCATACCAAAGGTTATGAAATTCAGAAAAAAAAAACAGTGCCAAAGTGAAATATCTATGTACAAGTGCTTCCCTTGAGAAATAAGAATGATGTGAAATCAGTAACTATCTCGAGGTGTGGGTGTCTTGAGGCTATCTATAAGACGACCTGTTGGGATGCGTTCATTTCATACTGGAGGGCTGGTTCAAGCCCCTGCAGTCTACTAGATCCAGTATCCAACTAATGCATATTAGACGGCAGAGACCATGGCAACAATTCTCGAACTTTACCACCCCTGTGGGAGATCAGGATGGAGTTCCTGGATTCAGGCTTCAGCCTGGCTCAGTTCTTGATGTTTCAGGCATCCGATAAGTAAGGCAACAGATGGAAGAAATCTCTCTTTCTGCCTCTTAAGTAAGATGAAAATAAATAACATTTAAAAAACATAACATAAAAGGACTAGAAAAAAAAAGTAAACTAAAAGCAATGTTTGCAGAGACTAGGAAATAGCAAAACTTAGGGCAGAGAAAAACAAAATAGAGAACCAGGAAAATAATAAAGAAACATCAATGACATGAATAGTTAGTTCTTTGAAAAGATCAAAATTATTGACAAATTTAGAGCTAGATTGACTAAGAAAAATAGAGACAACTCAAATATCTAATATCAAAATAAAACAAGACATTACAACTGGTTTTATAGAATAAAAAAATATTCTATACAATACTATAAACATTTGTAAGCCAATATTTGTGGGACCTCCTGAAATAGATAAATTCATATAAACACACATCTGTCTCAATTTGAGTTATGAAAAATTGAAGCATCTGAATAGATCTCTATCTTATGATGGAGATTGGATTAATAATCAAAAGCTGTCAGCTGGTGTTAATGCCTTAAGTGTTCGAAACTTACCAGTTCTCAGTTGTGAAAAATTGAAGAGAGGGGAACATTTCCCCTACGTGAGCCCAGGAGTTCCCTGATTGCAAAACCAGCATTGGAACTACAACAAAAGAAAAATATAATCTAATACCCCTGTAATAGCGATGTACAAGTTTTCAACAAAGTATCAGCAAATTAAATTCAATAACACATCAAAAGATCTACATACCACAATTCTTTTTTTTAATAATTTATTTATTTTTACTGAAAAGTCAGATATACACACAGCATACCACAATTCTGTGGGGATTATTTCTGCAATAAACAGCTTGATATGTAAAAGATGTAATATAATACAATAACAGATCGATGGGGTGGGGTACCCACAATTACCTCAAGTGATTCAGACAAAATCATTTCACAAAATATCAGTTGTGACTTCTCTTTATTTGGGATATACCATTACTAAAGACTATGAAATAATATATGTTTAATTTAGGATGTTTTGAATTGTCAAGACACTATCGTGAAACTTAACAATTTCATACTGTTGCCTTCCATACAAAACGGTTGAAATTCAAGAGTACTAAAGTAGTTTTCCAAACTCACAGGTAAAGCATAGAGGTAGAATACTTCTTCTAGGCACTGAGATTACAAAGCTTATGCCATTTTAAAAAAAAAGATTTATTTTATTTATATTGCTAAGTCAGATATTCAGAGAGGAGGAGAGACAGAAAGATCTTGCATCTGATGATTCACTCCTGAATCATGGCAATGGATGGAAGGAGCTGAACCAATCGGAAGCTAAGAGACAGGAACTTCCTCCAGGTCTCCCATGCAGGTGCCGGATCCCAAGACTTTGGGCCATCCTCGACTGCTTTCCCAGGCCACAAGCAGGGAGCTGGATGGGAAGCAGAGATGCTGGGTTTAGAACCAGTGCCATATGGGATCCTGATATGTGCAAGGTGAGGACTTTAGATGATAGACCACCTCACCTGGCCCATTTCTGCCATGTAATGTGTCTTATTTTGGCACTGAAGAAGAATTGAAATGAAGAGTAAAAGAGCTGATTTGAAAAAGTTGCTATCCAGATGATTGGTTGGTAAAATAGTCATCAGTATCTTTGTCTATGTCCCATTCCTTGTTGCTAGTGAAATTCAACTACTTTGAATGTATATTAACTTGCACCACTGAAATGAAAGCCTGGACCACTCACACTAGGACTGACTTGGGATGGCTGGTTGTTGCCCCTTTGACACTGAGGTATTGAGCCTGTATGTACCACGCCTTTCCTATAATGCCAAAGGCAGCAGAAGCTGTAGAGAATGAAAAGGAAGTCAACAAATTGGGAAAGCTGGATTCAATTTAATTTTGTCTCAGAGTCATACTCTGTTTTGAAAAAAAAATTTTGTAAAGGTTGGTGCCAGCTCACTGGAATTGAGTTATAAATAAAAATGGGAATTATAGTTTCCAACTTTTGATGAGTTTATAATAGATACATTGTTCAGCTTCCTGATGAATTGATGAAATGCAGACCTGCTTATAAAAATACCTTTGACATTTGTTTACTTGCTGTATTACAATAAAATAACTCTTTTAAGACTGTAACCTTTTTGTACTGAAACTCAAAATTGTGCTTCTGCAGACTTCTGAAATCATGCATTTAAGGTTTTAAAATCATTTTCAAACCTGTTACATTGTTTTAGCATCACAACAGATGGAGTGGTGGTTTACCTGTTGGGCCAGATGTTCCCACTTCATAGGTGATATTTCCCAACCAGAATTTACACAAAATCTGAGGATCCAAGTTTTTGTGACACAGTGTTAGGTGAAGGGGTAAGAATCCAAAGTGCAAAGCTGTTTGTCTTCAAATATAGACTTCCTATATGCAAACCAGGATATGCTTTGTTTGTTTGTTTGAAAAAAAAATGATAGAGAACAGGGAGGAGGGAAGGAGAGAGAGAGATCCGATGAATTGATTCATTCTCCAAATGCTGCCCTCCTCCCACCTCCACTCACAATTGGCCTCTGTGGAGACAGAGCTAGAAGCTGGGAACTTAATTCAGGTGTTTCTATGGGTGGCAGGAACCATTACTCTATTGGAAACATCACTGCTGTCTCCTCAGGTCTGCATAAGCAGGAAGCTGGAGTCAGGACTGGAGCCTGGGAGCAAACCCAGGCACTCTAAATTGGACATAGGGTCTTCAGCGACGTCTTAACAGGTTAAAAGTGTGGTCCGACATAAACTGGTTTTCACTTGAAGCTTTCTGGTGAAGCAGCTCCACATTTGGTCTTCATTCTATTTATTGCCTTCTCTTCTTTTGTGGCTTTTACAATATCCGTTCTCCATCATGGGCTGCGTGTGTAGCAGCATGTTAATGCCAAGTCTTTGACATGTTGTCATTTGAAACATAGCAATGCTTGAGTAGACCAAGCCACTGACACCCAACCAAGAGGACAGGAAACCCAGGCTGTGCTCACATGGAGCCTGGATTATGCAGCTGTCCTCAAACTCTTTAGATCATCAGATGTGGCCGTGAGATGATGAGTACTTAGTGTTTAACAAGAAATTATGTGTGACATGTGATAGTAAAGCTGACCAGGCTTTAAGTAACATTTCATAGTAGCTGAATTTCATAATTCAAGCACAAGTTTTCTCATGTAAACCAGGCCTATTAAAGAAAAAGCCCCACCACCCAACTGTTAATACATTGAAGTTTATGAAAGAAACACACACACACACACCAGGTTGGGTGACTCCTGTTATTATCTACTCTAGCTTCAGTGCTTTAACCATGGGAAACAGAGCTGCATTAAGCAAGAATTTTGCTATCACTGAGAAAATCTGCTCTTTAAGTTTGCCAGAGGATATGCTGCCTCCCAGCCAAAATGACAGACTTGTGAATGCCATGCCAGTGAGTGTGGGTGGCATATCAGTCTTTCATCTTTGAAGGTAGAAGGTGCAAATAGGTAACAGGAAAAGGCACCGACAGCCTCTTTCAGTCCCATCTTTCCATATGAAGGTAGTTCTGGCTTTTAAGAAAACCTTAGGAGTGAGTGGGAGGAAAGTTGGCAGACTTGACACACCTAGAGGTCAAGTATCCCTGATCATGAACAATTCAGGGAGAGAAAGCCCACAGATGGTAATGTGAACCTAAGGTACTATCTGGTTTCTTACCACAAATATTAATTAAATTCATCAACATAACATTGGCTAATCCTCAAAGATCAATTCCACCCTCTAGGGTTTAAAAAAAAAAAATTGATCCTGGGAGGTGCTATCCTTTCCTAGGGGAGAGTATGAGTGTAGCCTACAGTGCCTTTCCTGCACTTCTGTAATACTGTAGTCAGTCAGCTTAAGTATAAGCATTATGTTTCTTTATATTCAAATCTGAATATATCTTCCTTCTGGCCTTGTAACCCTGTCTGGCTCTCTGTATACTCCCCTGTCAAAATCAGCCTTTGTGGAGTTAAGCATAAAAAGCTGCCCCCAAATGATGGTGAGCCAGGGTGTAGCCTCCTTAAGAAGCATGCAACGGGCATGTGCCCTTTTGCTTGCCTCATCTTTGTATCTAAAAATAGGAGAGATACCCCATACTGTACTGGTGACACATAGACTCACACGGGATGAATAATCATTTTGACAAAGTCATTTGGGAATAAGCAAAAGAGAACAATGAGTGAAAACTGATCCCAAAATACCGGAATGAGTAGCACAAACTTCAAAAGATGCACAAGATGTTTTCATTGTAAAGTGGGTTTTTTGTTTCTTGCTCAATTCTTTATTCTTTCTTTACCTTGAGTCTGAGCAGTTGCCCCATTCATAATTAACATGAAAGCTTGCCCTGCCATGTCGGGGATACTCACAATTCCTGAGCTCTCTGTGAGAGATTTGACAGACTGATGAACAACAAGGTGCGTGGGTATGTCCAGGTCATCCAAGTTGCAACAGTTAGGGCTGGCATCATGGCTCAACAAGCTTGTCCTATGCCTTCAGGTGCCAGCATGCATATGGGCATCATATGTATGTTCCAGCTGCTTCGTTTTCCATCCAGCTTCCTGATTATGGCCTAGGAAAGCACAAAAGGATGGCCCAAGTCCTTAGGTTCCTAAACCCACGTGGGAGACTCAGAAGAAACTCCTGACTTCATATTGGCTCAGCTCCAGCCATTGCAGCCATTTGAGGAGTGAGCCAGTGGATCTTCCCTTTGTCTCTTCTCTAAATCTGCCTTTCAAATAAGAATAAAAAAATCTTCAAAGAAAAAAAAAACTTGCATCATTTTGGTGAACATATTCATACTTCCCCTACACTATACAATAATAAACTTACTCTCATCTTAGGTGATTTAGGTTTTCAAACAACTGCAAACAATCATTCTTCCACTGCAAGTTTAGCATATTCTTCCTAGCAATTTGCTCATTTTCAATAAATAAATAAATAAAACCAAGAACCACTCAATTGGAATGAAAAACAAAGTACATGATGATTTATTGTGCTACTTACAAAAATATGTTTTCTCTCTTCCCATCAGTTTTCATGCATAAGTATTGATATAAAGGAAAGTGCCTTATATTATGGGATTAGGGTGTTTTTTGACACCAAATATAAGTAAGCTTTGGAATGGAATAGCTTAGTAGCATTAAAAGTCAACAAGATGAGTGAACTATGTCCATTAATGTCATCAAAATCAGACCCACAATACAATATCAGGGCAAGGATGAGGTTCAGTGACCCTCCTAGCCTTTCTCTCCAAACTTCCAGATAGTGTAAGTGTCATTCCAAGTTGCTTGGAACTTGGGACTGGTAGAGGAGTCATACCATGGAGTAACGTATGTCTAAATCTGGAAGACATCTTATACATCATGGATCTTCCAAATTGGCAGCCTGAAGCCTGGGCAGGTACCAAGTACAGTGAGTACTCCTGAACTGACAGCCACTACTAGAACGGAGCAGAATTCTTACTCTCACCGCTATGGTGGAGCTCATCATCCCTGGAAAATATCTCGTAACATGCAAGTGATTCAGTGTGAAATGGCCCAAAGCTGAAAACTGGCCTCTGATACGCAGGAATATCCCCGTTCTTAGGAAATACATACTGAAGTATTTAGTCATGAAAAGACCATGACTTCTGTAAATCTAGTCAAAATGTGCAGAAAAATGTTCCACTAACGGAAAGTGGAATTAAAAGACAATTTATAATTTCTATGAACCTTTTGGAAATCTGTTATTTATCGACAGGCAGATAGATATAGCTCTATTTAGGTAGTTTAGTGCCTGATAGATGATTCAAAAAGGGAGAAAAAGTGACAGCCCAGACAGGTAAACTAGGTGAATCTAAATAAAGAGTTAGAGGCAGGAACATTTGTACTAGTTTTATTTTTTCAAGTTGTCTGTAAGTCTGAAATAATTTCCAAAGTTTTAGAAATTGGTTAACAACCACTTTTTAAAAAGCCTGAAATTAATGATTCAAAAAATAAGCTTGCTTACCCTTTGCCTTGAGTTGGCCGCGTTTAGGATAGAAAGATTCGCAACCCTTACTGCAGGCTGAGAGTTAGGAAGGCAGACATCTCAATCCATCTAATGAGATAGATTTAGTAAATAATTTTTAAATCGCATGGGTGTTCACACTTCTTTTGTTCATTCATTTCCATTACTGGGTGGATATCCTGCATTTTGAAGTTGGGTGCCGGAGGCAGGCATTTGGCTTGATGGTTAAAAAGCTGATTGAGATGTCATGTTAGAATGCATGGGTTTGATTCCAGGATCTGGCCCACGATTCCAGCTCCCTGCCAGTGCAGACTCTGGGCGACAGTGCTGATGGCGTAAGTGGTTGGCCTGCAGCCTCCCAGCTGGGAGCCCAGGGTTGAGTTCCTAGTTGCTAGCTTTTGCCCCAGCTTAGTCTTGGCCACTGCAGAGTTGGGAAGTGAATGAGCAGAAGAGATTACTCTCTCTCTCCTGCTCTCTCTCTCACATGCACACACCCAGATACACAAATATTAAAGTTAAATGGGTTAGTTGCAATTTGGGATAAACTTAAGATATTCCAAGGTGCCCAATAGATAATGAGACTAAGAGAACAAATAGCATATGTCATCAGGAAAGCTAAGAAACCAAGAGAAAATCCTCAAGTACGCTATGCTTTGTGAATCCTTTTCACATACTTTGTTATTTGATTCCCTGCCAAAATTTAAAGTGCTCATGTTTACCTAACTTTCCAGTTGAAGAAATTGGGGCTCAAAACATTATTAAATAGCTAGTTCTAAAACACAGAATTGTAACTGGTGGGATGGAATGTGGATGCTTGAATAGACTCTGCACCCTTGTCACTGTGCTTTGCTGTGCTGTCTGGAGCTAGAGCTACATGACAGACGTGTACTGTGAGCCTCCAAGTTCCCAACAGCGTATGTGGTCCTGAAATCCATATCCCTGCTATGTCTGAGCTGTTAACAAAATAGTGAAAAAAAGTAAAAAAACTTTTAAACTTTTTAAAACTTTATTATGGAAACAAATACAGAGGCTTAGGAGTTTGTTTCATCATTTTTGCCAGGTTGTTTATGTATTTATTTATGTCTTCAATATCCTAGACAGTCAAGGAGCAAATCCTCCTAGGAAGCCCACCTTGTACCTTTTAGAGATGAGTAAGTTAATGTCAGAGAAGGAAATAACATTCTCTAAAGTCACAGTGTGTCACGTGCAGAAACAGGACTAGAAACACAATATTTGATCCCCAGGTCATTTAGTTCTCTCAGAAAATGGATAGTTTTATTCAAATGTGATTTTCTTTCCAGGATAGCTTTTAAAAAGAGAGAGAATCAAAATGGAAACTTTAATATGTAATATTGATACATAAAAATAATATAGAGCCCGGCACGGTAGCCTAGCGGCTAAAGGCCTCACCTTGCACACACCTGGGATCCCATATGGGTGCTGGTTCTAATTCTGGTGGCTCTGCTTCCCACCCAGCTTCCTGCTTGTGACCTGGGAAAGCAGTAGTGGATGTTCTGATGCCTTGGGACCCTGTACCCGCATGGGAGACCTGGGAGAGGCTCCAGGCCCCTGGCTTTGGATTGGCACAGTTCTGGCCATTGTGGCCACTTGGGGAGTGAATCAATGGACAGGATATCTTCCTCTCTGTCTCTCTTCCTTTCTATATATCTGCCTTTCCAATAAAAATAAATAAGTATTTTTAAACATACTTGTTTGAATATAATATAAATATATTTCTGATAGAAACAAAAAGAAAATTTACAATTGAGCATTCATCTAGAAGAAAGATTCAGATCAATCGTGGTCTCTCTTCATTTGGCCGTAATCAAAGCCATGTGAGAAGCTAGAAAAGAATCCAGAGCCTAGTGAGATTGCCAAGCTGAGGGGACAATAGAGAAGGAAAAATGAGGGGACAGTGAAGCTGAGAGCTGGGATTCTTTCCAACATTTCAGCACGCAGTCATACTTCCAGTTCTTCATCAGATAAGAATGTTTTGCGCATATTGGGCCAATTTATGGCGCACAGGAAAGCCTGTAGTTGTGCTCTCAGCCCACCACTTCCTGTGGGAGTCAGCAGAAATGGGCTCAGCCCTTCCATGCCCTTGACCAAAAGGCTTCCTGGTCCCAGGAAGAATCTCACTGCTTATCCTGCCATTCAGGGAAGAACTCACAGTCAACTCTGAACAGTGACTGAGACAAGACTGTCCACTTCTCAGGGCATCAGTGTGTGTGTGTGTGTGTGTGTGTGTGTGTGTGTGTGTGAGAGAGAGAGAGAGAGAGAGAGAGAGAGAGAGAGAGAGAGAGAGAGAGAATGTGTGTGTGAGAGAGAAACAAAAAGAGCTTGATCTTGTGACTCACTGCACTCCAATTCCTTGTCCTTCACGATCATAATGATCAATTTCCCTGTACTGTAACAATGGAAGTGGTTTTAAGTACAGGAAAAGGCCTTCTCACCCATTGGAGCTGACCTTCACCTTACCTCTCCGCTGTGTTCCCACCGTCCCCTTTCCACACAGCTCTAGCTGACGTCCGGGGATGCAGACAGACGCACTTTGTTTCATCCTATCAGGGGAGGAAGGCGGGTCACAGGAAGTCTGCTTTGCTGCGGTGCACTTAGGATTTTCATTCCTCAGTCAGCTTCTCATGAGGTGAAGTGGCAAAGGCACATAAATGATATGTTCTCATTTAATTTATTCTAAAACACACTTTAGTCCAAAATCATCTTCAACTTTTTTTTTTGCAGGTGTCCTTTGGTTATTTCCATCCCTACTTCCTTCTCCCACTTTGACTTCTGCACTTTTAATATTAAGATCTCATTTTTCCAAGGCATCACCACCACCAGACTACTGTTCAGGACTTCTGCCTTGCCAGTCTTCCTCTGGGGCCTTCACAAGTCTGGGAAAGGAAATGCGGGAGACGGGGAGCAGCTTGCCCCTCTTGTCTGAATGTCCTGTGCCCAGCGTGCTGTTGTTCTTCTAGGGTGCTTGTTCTCTGAGGGCTTCTGCTCTAAATACAGCCCAAATAGGTTTATGTGGAAAACATTGGCTCTAGTTGGAAGGTGTGTTTGGCTGACTGAGTCTCTTGCTCCCTTTGCAATAAGGGAATTTCCCCCAGAGCTGATTCTATGTCTTTTCTGAGTACAGGAGGAAAATGCTAATTTCTCATGGAGGAACCAAGGCCATGACATAAAATGACATGCCTGTGATCTGTGTAGTATAGGGGAGGAAATACTGTTTTCCCTCACCCAGAGCCTGGTTCGTGGCTGTGCTTGTAAGAAAAGACAGATTAACAAGAAAAGAACACACCAAGGCTTTGCATCTTGGGTTTCTGTGCTAAGGAGCATATGGAAGCAAAAGAAGATCCTAAGACATTGTGGACTTCTGTCCTCGTTCTTAAGATTGGTGAAGCATGGACAGTGGTGGAGAAATGTAATTTGCAACTGGAAGTCTGACCGAATGATAATAAACTTACATAGGACAATAAACTTATGTAGGCTTGGTAAAACCAAACCTGTTCCTTTCCTCCTGGTATTATGGAGGTCACTTTTCCCTGGAGGGTCTTTCCACCTGTTTCAAGGGGAGAAGGCTGGATGAAGGTCAGAGAGGTCTGTTTAATTGTGCTTTTTCTCAAATTCATTCAACTTAATTGTCTTGGGGTAGAAGGTCTGAATCCCATCCACAGTGGAAAACACGGAAAGAAATTCTGAGTTCCTACCCAGCATGCCTTGCAGCATTCCACTCTGGCAGAGCCCACGGCAGGGAGCACACACTATGTGGCTGAGATGGGCTGACTCTTCTCAGAGGACTTGGTGTTTCACTTTCTATTATGTTTCCTGCTGAATAGAGGGAATTATTTATTTTCATTAGGAAGTCTGAAGGAGCAGAAGGCTCAGAAACCCTGGGTGGGGGCTGTATAATTCATGACAAGCTCCAAGGAAGGCGGGGCATAGCAAAAGAGAATGACTGATGCAACTGAAAATTTGAGAAATGAAAGGAACTTCTTCATACATATCCAAAACCAAAGACTGTAAAGCTACTCTTGGCGTTTTCAACATTTTAAATCCATCATCAGAAAATGCTTTCTCAAGGAAACTTTCTGCATCACTATAACCCAAGATAATTCAAAGTAATTTCACTTCTGATAGTTTGAGTCTTGAAACTATGCACTCCGACAGGTGCTTATGTGTCTCCAGGGCACCATCCGATGGATAAAGAAAACACCCAGGATGACTTGTCTGAGCTGCTCTAGCTTGTTAACTGCTTACCCAAGATAAGAACATATGCTTCTCCTCTTCCAGTTAAGAGCTTTAGCATCTATAATATTCTGGGTCCTTAGAGTTCAAGTGCGTCAAGAATGTGAGATGTACTTAGTGTTTTCGATTCTTCAAATTCTTTCAAGTGCTCAAAATATTTCCTTGGGGAGAGTTATTCTAGGCATCATCTGGGAAGCAGGCACATGGTATATCCATCATCCAAATGGTTCTTTAGTTGGAGAGAAAAACGTGCATGTTAAAAGCAGAGAACAAGGCCCCAGCCAAAGCTTCAATCTGGTCCTAAACACAAGGGGGGGAGGTGAATGAGGACAAGAGTCACAGGAAAGAAGATGCTAACGATCATTTGAATTTGGCATGATGAAAACTAATGAATGCGTAGCCTCAAGCGTATGTAAAGGGCATGATTCTGAGATTGAAAATTTAATAATAAAACAAATCAGTCTAGTGAAATGAAAATTATCAAATACTTGTATGTGCCTCCAGGAATTTTTAGAAATTTAAACCACACACTGTAATTAATACATATGGGACTTTTCTTTCTTTTAAGACAAGAAAAGTAGTTGTACTGGGAATTCACAAAGGAAAGTGCAGGATTTCACCTTGAAAGATGTAAAAAGATGTCTCCCTCTGAGAGCATGAAAGGAAGCAGACTCCTATGAGAACACCCGTGAGAACAGCAAGCGCCAGGAAAGGACAGTAGTCCCTGGAAGGAAAGCACAGGTGCAGGGACAACAGGACCATCTAAGCTTTTGTAAAAGAAAAGAAACAGGACGCCCATTACTGGGTCACAAGAAAGATGGATTTAATGATGGTGGTGACATTATTGAGATAATGAACTGTATCACTTAACTCCTTTTACAAAAGTCAAAAAATAGAGGCCCAGGACCCCTAGAAATAATCATGATCATTATCTGTGATGGTAATTATGGGGAAGAATTAAGATCATTATTATAAATGGCCACTAATAAATATTTAAAATCTAAAATAAAATGGTTCAAAACAAGCAATACTGATCTATGGAATTAGAAATCATGGGAGGTATAGTCTTGCAGATGAGGTTGGAAATTTCTGGGGTGCTGGCACTGCAATTAATTAGGGTTTCATAATAAAAATATTTCTATAAAAATATATGCATTTTGTGGTGAACATTTGAAATCTTAGATTAAAAAGTATGTCATCACATTCTAATTTTTCCTTTATACAATCGAAATTTCCACATTTATGTTTTGTATAAATTGAACTGCAGCCACATAGGTAGAAAGAAATGAAATCATATGGCCATATGTAAGTTTAAAGGAAAAACCACTCAATCAACTAAAACCAGTTTGGTTGTTAATTAAGTGGCTAATCTAACACTATTTATCAAACATAAAACTTTGTTTCTGTGAAGAAATGGACTAGAAAATTGGAGAGAGAAAATTAACAGTGAACAGCATCAAGTACTTCATTATTCAATGCTGTTTCCATATAGTGGCTATGTAAAGGAAGTGGTATGATTGTGTTTTCTTCAATAAGTACAGTAAGATTCTGATTCTCTTCTCCCATAAAACTGTTTGAACAATTATCTTATTGAGTACATACATACATATATATGTTAAAAATTCTATTTCAAAGTAATCATCTGATGAGATAAAAATTAGATGTCATTTTGCTAGCTAGTAATTGATCATCAAAGATTGAATAGTACATAACAATGAAAATAGAATTCGGCACTAAAGCACATTTTGTGAAAACCTTAGAAACCATCAAAAGGATGGAATATTCTCAGGTTGAATGTCAAAATATCAACTACAAACATGACTCTGGAATAGAACTGGTCAGCACTGAGTGCCAAAAGCAATATTATGGTAAGAGTGTAAGCCAAATTACGCCATAGTTGAGAATATGACTAAGCCAAAAATGTGAAAGAACCAGAGAATTCATGTGTATCCATATCCAGCAATAGAATATTATTTATTGAATAGTGCGTGTGTGTGCACACACACACACGTACGTTGAACAGAAGGAAGAATAAGTCCTTTTAATATCCACTTCTTAGTCTCAATGAAGAATTCAACTCTTTTTTTTGCTCAGTAGATATGACTTCTGAGTGGCTTAGGTATGCTGAATAATAGACCATAATATCTACATCCTAATCCTCAGAGCCTCTGTCCATGACTTTATAAGGCAAATGGGACTTGGTAGGTGTGGTTGAGTTAATGTTTTTGGATGGGGATCCCAGAAGGGTTCCATGTCTTCACCTTGGTCCTTATAAAAGAGAGAGAGAGAGAGAGAGAGAGAGAGAGAATTTAAGGAGGAAGTAGATGTGGCAACGAGAAATGCAAGAAGCTGGAAAGTTCAGAGGGGCAGGCTGTGCGCCAGAGCATGCACAGCTAGCTGAGTGCCAAGCTTGGAAAGGAAAGCAAAGATCCGTCCTGGCCCCTGCAGAAGCCCTGGAAACACTTTGATTGTTCACCCAGTGACATAAAAGTGTGACTTCTTTCAAGGGAATAAATATGGTTTTCTTTTTTTTTGTACTTTGTGACCCCTGCCATTAGAATGCGGGTACACTAGGATGATCAGTCTCATAGACTCGGTTTTTTTCTGGGATGTCTCCTGTGCTGAGCATTTTTGCAGAGACCTTGCAGGGATGACTACTTCTCCTCAAAGTAAAGGTTACTTTCAGAGGATTTCATAGTTGATTTTCTTCTAATACAGCTATTATTATCATTAGTGCTTCACTTGTGGATTTCAAATATCTAAGCTTGGTAACCCATCATGATGGCTGAATGGCTAAATTTTCATCTTGCAAATGCCAGGCTCCCATATGGGCACAGGTTTATGTCCTAGCTGCCCCACTTCCCATCCAGCTCCCTGCCTGTGGCCTGGGAAAGCAGTAGGGGACAGCCCAAAGCCTTGGGGCCCTGCACCCATATGGGAGACCTGGAAGAAGATCTGGGCTCCCTGCTCCTGGCTTTGGATTGGCTCAGCTCCAGCCGTGACGGCCACTTGGGGAGTGAAATCATCAGACAGAAGATCTTTCTTTCTGTCTCTCCTCCTCTCTGTATATCTGACTTTCCAAATAAATAAATAAATAAATCTTTTAAAAAATTGCTTGGAAAATTGTAGGTTAAAACATTAACTGGTTTTTTTTTTTAAATATTTATTAATTTGGAAGGCAGAGTTATAGAGACAGAGATATAGCCAAAGAAAAAAATCTTCCATCTGCTGGTTTATTGCCCAAATGGCCAAAACAGACAAACCCAGTCTAGACAGAAGCCAGGAGCCTGAAACACCATCTGGGTCCCCCACATGGGTAGTAGGGGCCCACGAGCTTGGATCATCTTTCCTGCTTTCCCTGGAGTATTCACAAGTTGCTGGGTGGCAAGTGGATCGGCCAGGATTCTAACTGGTGCCCGTATAGGATGCTGAGCTTGCAGGCAGTGCCAGAACACAGGCTCAAACATCAAGTCTTAAAGATGAGTCACATGGTGTTTCTGCAGGGACCCTTTGATTCAAATGTCTTCTTCATATGTGAGTTGTTTCTCATGACCTCAGCAGCAACCAAGGTGAGTAAAGGGCCTGCTTAGAGAAAGTGGATATTCACTAACACCCCCTTGCCTAATCATAGGCTCCTAGAAAACAGGATTATGAGTTGTTTGGGCTCCTCAGCAGCTGAGTGCCTGCCTGGTTGGTAGTAGGTGATTGATTCTAAGGAAAGGAAGAAGGATAAAGGGAAAAATCCTCTCTTCTCATATCTCTCTTCAAACTGACCAAATGATGGAGCAGCCAAGGTGAATTTCATTAGTCAATGATTATGAAAGCTTGAAAACTCATTTGTAAAAATCTTCGTGCTTACTTTTCTGCCAGACAAATCTACTGGTGTCTAAGCTCAAGTTTACTGGTTGGGTCAGGTTAAAGGGGGAAAAGTCAAGTTCAGTAGTTTGATTATTGAGAGATTGTGATAGAAAATGGTGGTACTGGAGAATGGAATTTCAAAAGGAAATTTAAATTCATGTATGTTTTATCTATATATCAAATGACCAGCTCTATTTTTATAATCTCTTATATAAAACTGGACTAACTATATACATAACCTCAGGGAAGACTCCTGTTCACTGAACAATTATGGAAATATTGGCATGCAAAGAGTTTCCAATCCCTCTGGAAACTTAAATGGAATGAAAAGAAGCTAATGCAAAAGAAGCAAAAAGGGTAATGCTTAAATATGAAAAGCTCAATAAATGCTTATTGTCTGAACAAATCTTTTATTATATGGCACTAAGAGAAATAACGCAAGCTGGAAACAGGCAGCAGTTGAATGGATGGATTGATACAGAAAGGAACTGCTCCTTAGTGGCACTAGTGCTTGTAGAACTGTGCAAGAGTAACACTGACATTGACGAAGACATTGACCCTGGTTTGTACATAGAATCTCACTAAGCTAAACTTGTACTGCATTTTGGGAAGGGAATCCTGTATTCTCCCTGAGGGAAAATACCTAAAGCAAAGCAAAGTAGGAGAGAGTCAGGAGACCTGGATTCCAGTCCAGTGGCAACCTTGACAAATGTTCCCTTGGCTGCTCTTTGCTTTTGTACAACACAAGAGAGTTGAGTCAGATGACTTCCGAGGTCCCTTCCTATTCTGAACTAACTTGACATTTGGCCTAGAGAGCAGTGCTGTCCATTAGGAAGGAATTTTTTTCCCCTCCTCTGTAAGGTTCTTCTGCCCCAAATGTTTCAGATTCTGACTTTACACAATAAGCAGCCAAAGGCACATCCTTTTGATCTTGTGGTTAAAAATATTTAGTTTATTGGTGTTAGAAATATTCTTTCTAACTAAACATTGTAACCTTGACATAACTGTATTTGTACTTAACTATAAACATATCCTATTGGCAAGATCCCATGAAAAAGCTGACTTAATGTTGACCTTGACGGGCAGCATCACAGGTCAAGTTTCTCATAATCATTCCATGCAAGATAAGAGAATTTTTTTCTAATGCTCCTGGTTTTTCAGTGCCTTTGTTTATTGGGTACTGGGTAGTGAGAGTTTTAAAATGCTCAACATCATATGATGTGATGTGAATTTCAGCAGCCTGTTTTGGGGAGCTATATTTAATCTCTTAATACATGATTAATGTGACCATTTTCTCTTTATCACTGTCTTGGATTTAATTAAAAACTGGTGTGATTATTCTTTCTGGTTGTGAAGCCAGACTATTAAGGCTTTGCATCTTGAATGCAGCATTGTAAGTTAAAAAGCCAGCAAATTTGCTTTCGATGAGAGAAGATTATGAACGCCTATACGGGCTGGTGAGTTCTTAAAAATTGTTTTCCAAGGCCATATAAATTATTGATCATAAAATAGGTATAAGTGTTCCCACAATTAAATTGAGAATTGCAACCAAAATGCAATAATAAATAATAAAATGCATGGAAACAAAAATGAATTGCATTGCTCCATAAAACCTCACATAAAAATTTAATGGGCATTTCCATCTTTAAGGTGAGATAAAATACCATCAATAAGATTTAGAAAAATCAGTTTTTAGTTTCTGTTATTCTCCTTATTGCATTCTATCCCTCTGTAGGGACTGCTGCCCCGAGATAGGGGGAGCTGGCCCACCTCCAATAGTTGACTGCTCTAAGTGAGGGTGATTTGTCCCTCTCTACCTCGGATCTTGTGAAATGGTGAAAGGCAGCCTCTTGGGGTAGCATTTTGTTTTACAAAATGATTTATGTTCAGATATCTGTAAGAACCAAGAACCACAGGGCAGAATAAGAGCTTTTGATCATTACTCTAGGTTATAAACCAGAAAGTTACCATCATGTTTTATTTCTTCCGATTTTATTATCATCACTAAATTCAGAAACAATATATCAACCAAACCAGTTTAATTCCCTTATTATTCACCCCACAAAATCTCAACTGGGAGTTTTCAATTGACCAAAGTTATGATAACTCCCAAGAGAAGGTGGTAGGAATAAATAAAAGAGTTTGCTACCGGGTCAGACACATTTTAAATGTTCAGTGTTAAAGAAAAAAATATCCTGACATGTGTTAAAACCATAAAGAAGACTCTATTAAGGATTATTGCAATGTATGTCAAGACTACTATGATCTCTGAGAACCTGACTCTGAATTCAGCAGGTAGTTGGGGATGGCCAATGAGCCAATGAAGGGGTCAATGGCTAAAACATTTCCAAGAAGAGACATTGAGAGTGGGGACATTCTTGCTAAAGGATGACTAAGGATTATATCTCAACAATGGAACATGAGGAAATTTATCAGATATCAAGGTGTGTGTGGGGGGGTGTCAAATAACAAGGGGGAGGATTTCACTCTGAAGCAACTTAGCAGGACTCTAATACTGGCCTATGTGCACCTGCCAAGTACAAGGGAGGGAACTGCAACTGAGATTCTATTTGAGAAAAATGCCCAGAGAAGCCTATTCTATCAGTGGAAGAATCTTTGTCATCACTCAATGGTCAGTCTCATTCATGGTATAGCATCATGGCTTTCCCAATTGTTCTTTTGTTTATGTATTTCAGAACAATCTCATTCCAGCTTTATTTTCTCTTCTGTTTTTTGCTGCTTCTGAATTTGATACTTGAAGCTGGATTTGTGACATAGCAGGTGAAACGACCACCTGGGATGCAGTCATTCCATGGATGCTGGCTCATGTCCCAGCTGCTCTATTCCTGATTTAATTCGCTGTGAGTGGCCTGGGGAAAGCATAAGATGGCCCAAGTCCTTGGGCATCTGCACCTGCGTGGGAGACCTGGATTGAAGCACTTAGCTCCTATCTTTGGCCTGGCTCAGCCCTGGTGGTTGTGGCCACTGGGGACATAAATCAGCAGATAGAAGATTTCTCTTACTCTGTAACTCCCTCTGGTTTCCGAATGTTGAATGTTATTCTTTGACATGGATCATTGAGAACCAATTTTAGGAAGTTCAGACTGAAGTCCTTCAAAATCCAAACTTGTGCTTTTATTCCATAAGGCATTCCTTTGAGGAAAATATTTAGTTTAGAAATTATTTATTAATAAAAATCAGTGAGCTTCGGTGAGCTATTCAGCAGTTATCATTTGAGTGTGTGTGAATTCTACCCTGACCCTCTCAACAATCCTGACTTGACAACTTGGGAAACTTAGGTAAATTACCTACTTTAGCTTCTTTATCTATAAAATAGTACCAGATTTGTTTTGGTATACTAACACTAAATTACATATTCCTGGAAGAATAATCCCCTAAAAAGATAAATCTCTACTTAATGTGGAGGTATAATGTCACTTTTGGCCAGGAGCAAAATGCTGGGTAAGGTGGACTGACTCTGTAGCTTCCCAGATACAATAGCGTCACTAACAGTGAGGAACAAATTTTGAGGGCTGTTCAGTAAGTGAACCATAGTTATTGAAGGAAAAAAAAATAATCTGAATCTCCAGTTATTCTCTTGTGTAACTAAGATGTGCTTAGATTCCAATTAGGAAGAGTACATATTTTGAAAAACTCAAATGTGTACTGACTCATTACAGAGCTGTGACAAAAATGACTCCAAATAAAACTGAGTAACATGTTAGCCAATACATAGAATTCCTTTGTAAATGTATGTTGAAATAAATATGAGTATAAATGATCAAAAGATGTTGATAAATGAAAAGTAGCATAGAATACTAGATAGAAAAACCTAAAAGTCAAGCAATAGTAAAAATTCTAAAGATCAAATTTAAGCAATTAGGTTCCTGATCCATAATTCACCTCACAGATTTTTCTTAATAGTATTTCATGAATAGTCTCAGATTATCAAACTGTCTTCTCCATATATCTTTCTGCCATTTAATTTGTTTTTATAGGTTCACACATTTTGGCTATTTGTCAGCAAATATTTATGTGATGACTACCAGGTGTCAGAAACTATTCTAAGCCCAGGGAAAGCAAAGTAAACAAAACAAGAAAAATTATTCCCTTGTGAAACTTACCTTAGAGTGGTGGATATAAATAAGTGCATATATTATGTGGTGTGTCAACTGCTAATAAATTATATAGAGAAAAGTGAAATGGGAAGGGGGCGTCTGGGACAAATGTGCTTCTGTTCTGAGCATGCTGGGCAGAGCAGCCTCATGGAAAAGATGCACCTGGGAAAGAGGTTAAGGTTAGATAAATGCAGGGGTAGGCGAAGGGGCAGTGCTGGATCCTGTGGGAATCGAGGGGGCATGTATCCCAGCATCCCAGTCCAAGGAAGCAGCCTCTGTGAGGCAATGGTTCCGGTTACTTGAGGATTACAAAGAGGGTGTGTGGCTGGAGCAAGGCTGTCAAGCAAGTGAACAAGCATGAGAGTGAAAGGGCCTCAGCCGGAGGTAGGGTAGAACCAGATCATATGAGGCTTTAAGGCCAATATAAGAGTAAGAGGTTTTCATTTGAAATGGGTGGCATAAACACAAATATTCAACAGCAAAAATGCTCAATCCTTCTCTCTTGTCCCCAGTTTCATGAGTTACTTCTCTTGGATGTTAAAATCACCCACCTTATACAAACCTCTCCCTCACTCTTTCAAAACTTGACATTCAATCTTATTTCTTCCTTTATCTTGCACTAAGTTTTTTAAAACAAACATTCACTGTCCTTATATCCTAACTCACTCTGTGCTTTCAGCTAAGGTTGCTTTGACTTTAAGTCTTTCTAATGACTTCTCTTTTTTAAAGCTATCTTTACTGCCAAATGAGTAATAAGAGGCCAATATTGTGTCATAGCAAGTTAAGTCACTGCCGAGATGCTGGCATCACATATGGGCACTGGTTTGAGTCTTAACCACTCGAGTTTCAATTCTGCTTCCTGCTAATATGCCTAGGCCAGTAGCAGCAGATGTCCCAAGTGCTTTAGCCACTGCCCCCAGGTGGAGACTCAAAGTATCAGGCTCCTGGCTTTATTTAAGCCCTGTCCTGGCTGTTGCAGCCATTTGAGGAATGAACCAGCAAATGGAAGATCATTCTGTGTGTGTGTGTGTATAACTCTACCTTTCAAATAAATAAATATATCTAAAAAATAAAATGAAACAGTAATTACAATGGCTGTCTCCTTTCTTAGTTAATTGATTGTATCATCATCAGCTGACCAGATTTTTGCTTCTGAATCACTTTTGCTTTTGTATGAAGGAGACTACACTCTTACTCCTTCTCTGAGTATTTTGTCAGCCTCTTCTTAGTTTGCCTAAATATGCAGTCTCTATTTTTATTAGCTTTTTTTTTTGCATTTTAACAATTATCATTTTATTGATATAGTTCCATAGGCCTAGGGATTTCCCTTAACCCCACCTCAAGTCCCCGCTCCACCCCACCATTGAGTTCACCTACATTATTACTATAGTATAGTTCTTCATAAATAGTCATATGTCCGTCATTGCAAGCATGGACAATAGCAGAGTCCAGCATCCTATTGTCAAGATATAGTTAATAGTTTCATTGGAAGTTCATCTATAGTCTGGAAGTAGAGATGCATACTGCATTGTATCCTCACATCTGGATATGATAGTCTCCATTACACAGCTACTATACATCCCCTTAAATGAAAAGCCACAAAACAAAATCAACAACAGGAAGAAAAATAGAAACAACACCATGTAGTTAAATACCATGTTGCTTTTCAGTTATGGTGTTCACATGGTTCAAAACATTATGCTATGATTCTGGGTAACCTAGGGAGACTCACTATTTTCTGAGACTGCCTCTCTTGGGTGATGTGAATGGGCTAGGTAATCATTTATGTGTCTCATGGATGTAAGCCAAGATTCTTGGTTGAAGAAGGGAACAAGCTTGGGTAGCTGGAA
Source organism: Ochotona curzoniae (assembly GCF_017591425.1). Classification (NCBI taxonomy): domain Eukaryota; kingdom Metazoa; phylum Chordata; class Mammalia; order Lagomorpha; family Ochotonidae; genus Ochotona; species Ochotona curzoniae. Next base: position 48,740,389 of record NW_024466502.1, on the reverse strand, counting down.
CAGAAAGTTAATTTACCATAAGGTGTCCATGAGCTTTAAAACTGTGAGTAAAGCTAGGGAGACAGGTTTACAGAAATGGGATAGGAGATCTCTGGGTGTTTACTCCGCTAGATGTAGTCAAGCCCCACTTTAACAAATCGCCTCAGTTGTTCTGTTCCCCCCTGAAGTCACTATTGCATGGCATTCTTGGTGCCTGTGTCACTATGATTGTGGCACAGGTATGACTCCATCTGGCCACTGTCTTACTGTTTATACTCAAGGTTCAGAATCTCTTATTGATAGATCTCATTGGCTGATACAGGCCATCTGCCTGGCCCCTAGGAGCAGGCAGAGAGAGGATCTTGCTGATCCCAAGACTGAAGAGATTTTTCTCGCCTACAGGAAGACAGAGTGGGTGCTGGAAAGCAAACCTCCCAACCAGAAATCCTTACCGCACATGTCTCACAGATACCTCAAACTCAAGACATTTAAAGTAAAATGCCATCTGTTACTCAGATAACTTGTGCCTAAAGCATCTGCTGCTTGTATTCAGGACACGAAATCTCATTTCACAAGGCATTCTTTCAGTAGTTGTTCAATTTTATTCAGTAATCACGTTTGTCACACAGTTAACATTTTAATCTCTTTTCTTTTCCAGTCACAGAACATACGTTTTATTAAGATACAGTTAAGGCATGAGTGACTTGAGGTCCTAAGCAGAACTCAAGGCACAGTTTGATCAGTCCAGATGAAATAACCTTAACTTGAATTCTCACTTTTATATGTGATTTTCATGACTGTTTCTCCCACTAATTTTCAATGAGCTTCAATGATCAAGTATTATTTTCTCAACCTCTGAGTGCTTGATGGCAGAGGGGGACCTGGTGATTAAGGGCCTACCTTCTTTAGGTAAGAAGAGGTTACCTTAAACAACACTTCCTTGCCTTTTATTAAAGCAGACCATCACAGTTGCAACATTTAAAATTGTCCTCATCTTTTCACAGCAATATCTAATTCCAATAATTGAGGACTGATAGGTTGAGTACTTCATCTACAGCCCATAGATGAGGTATGTAATATTCTCACATATGTCTATAGATGGTGAAGAGATGAAAGTGTGTCGTGGATCCAATAAACATGTTTTCCTTTGCTTTTGATTATAAAACTCAGCACACTCCCTGGATCCACAAAGCAATAAAAAAGATAATGTGGTGCTATTTGAGCATCTATAAATATTCACAGAGGATAATAAACACCTTTATTACCTCTTAGCCCATGTGTTAAGTGAATTTTCAGTGTCTGGCAGTTGTCACAGACACATTTGATGGTTTGCAAGCTTGATCACATACTCATTGTACTCTTAGTTGAGTTCCCAATTGGAAAATGCAAATCATCCACCTTATATAAAGTTGGAATCTACCCCTGCCACCTTGGCATTTCTAATATCTAGAAATTATTTTTGTTTTTCCTATTGTACTTTATCATTTTGTAAACCATATGGCTTGGCTTTATGTTTCATTTATTGTTTATTCTATGTCTCTTGCTGCTAAAAAGTGATCTCTGCGAAGGAGAGACTTCTTATTTATTTATTTTTTTATTATATTTTAACAATCTTTACATAGTTAATTAGGGTAAAAAGGTTCAAGGGCTACAGGAAAGTGGATAAGACTAGTATTTTTTCCATATTGTTTCCTTCATGTTCAAATGGGGGTATTAAGGGAGAAGGCCCACCCAATTTCCCACCCACCTCAGGTCCCACAGGTTGGGTATGTTCTGAGGTTCTTGCTCAAGTGGTTTTGATATTTCAACAGTTATGAATCTCTGCCAATCTTGCCACTCCAAGCACTATGAGGTCTTTCAAGAATCCACTGATTGACATAATCCTTCATAGAGTCCTTTTGCCCCGTATTTTGCTGCCAAGATATAGCTGAGACGGTTGGCTGACCTGTTCTGTCTTCTGTCTTTTCTTGGTTAGGGTTCTTAGTCTGGCATTTTGATTGGGGAGATCTCCAAAGAAACTTTGTCTGAGGTGTTCTCAAACCAGATAGGAGAGGCTTCTTATTTGTTTGATTTGCTGATGTTCCTAGAACCTCAAATAAAATCTGGCCTATTTTCAGTATGTAATTAATACCTATTAAATGAATGAACAAAGCACATGCAGATAATCATGAAGCCAGCTGCAACATCTGACTTGTTTGCCTCTGACATGGCTCTGTGTTACGCCCAGTTGCTGGCCTCTGCTTTTGTCTTGTCTCACAAGACCCTAGTTGCTGAAAAGTTTCCCAAACTCAATCACAGCGAGCCTTCAGTAGTCTTCAGTTTAATGCACTTCTATTTCCTGGACTAGTTGCCTTTTTAACAAGGATCAGTCTTGTTTTAAAGGAGTACAATTTTAATTGCAAAATTTCTGCTGAAATTTTGTCCTTGTACATAGTTTGTTTCTTCAACTTCAAGAGAAATAGAACCAGTCTCTCTGATAGCTACATAGAATTCCTGATTTATGCTTTTGTTGTGAATGGTTATGTGCCCAAGGGGAGCTGTGGCCTTTCTGTCAAGGTCATACTGGTAATCATAGCCCAATACCAAGTGGCTGCTCTTTTCACCAGATACCCCAGAAGATCTGAACTCAACATCATGGGCAGGTTGCTTTTCTTTTACTTTCTTTCTTATTAACAAAAAATGTATGAATCATCATTTTTATTCCATGAAGGTTTACATCAACTTGGCTTATGTTTCCCAACCCAATGTGGTAAGACCTGCCCATCTGAAACTCACCACTGGAAATCACAGCGTGGTGGAGTTGAGTCAATAAATGATCTCTAGCTGTTTTGAATTATCTCATTAAAAAGCATCTTTTCAAAAGCTCCTTCCTTTCCTTCTTGCCAGCTCTTACTATCCTGCTGTTTTTGGGCCTTCTGGTTTTATGAAGCCAGTTAGTGTTCAAGGGAAGAGGAACCTATCCCAGTCAGGAGGGAGAATGTAGCTGATCCCCCAGCTGGGGAGGGGAACAGGGCCAGAGGAGAAATACAATATGGTTGCACTCTTGTTGTCTGGGCTAATCCTATTATTAAATAATAATAATAAACCACCTCTAGTCATTTGAGACCATCTTTATTACACCTTTACACTTGATTTGTTTGGCTTGATATTAAACTTTAAATTAAAAATCTGTTTTTTTCCTTCCTGATTTTGAAGGCATTTCTCTACTGGATTTTTTTATATCTCTTGGTTGTATTGACATAGCACACTTTTAAAACATTTTTGGAAGCATTTAAAATTTTTTCTTTATGTTTAGTACTCAGATTCCAAATGCATGAAGCTCAATGTTGATCTTTCAAAACAACTTACAATCTCCTTTCAGTTAAGCATTTGAAAGACCTTTTCTGATTGGAGATGGAGATTCTCTAATTTGAGAACATTTCTTGTGTCATTTTTGTCTTGCACAATTTTTAATGAAATTTATTTTAATGGCAGGGATTAAGCTCTGTGGTTGCAGGATCACTACACGCCAGCGTGAGTGCTTCTAGGTCATTCAGTTTCCCTGGAGATGAGCCCTTTTGCCCTTGCCTGCTGGGCTGGGGATCCTCAGGGTGACTGCTGGTATTCTGAAAACAGGGAAGAGAAAGAGGGCAGGTGCTTCCTCATCCAGAGACTATCACTGACTTCCTACCCACGTTCTTTCTCCTTTGCTGCACACATGGAATCCTTGAGTTTTCATCCTATGTATTTATGGTTTGGAGAAAGCAATTCTGAACTACTACAGAGATAGGAGCACGTGGCTGTGAGTGGTCAGCGCACCTGGGAACCCCAGATCTGTGTGCACTGAAGTCATTAACCGCGTTTCCTGTCCTGCACTTCTCTTCAGCCTTCTATGACAACAGAGGTGACCAGTTATGTCTTCTTGTGGTTTCTGTTCGTAAATAGGTGCATCCACACGCTTCCTCCCCCTCAGCCCTGTGCTGGGTCACTCACTTTCTCACATCTAAAAGCATGCTGAGCCTTCTGTGCCCTCTGTTTTTCTGTTTGCCCTCCTAGAATAGAACCTTTCAAGACAGGTTCTTTGCTATACTGAAATTTAGGAAGTATAAAATTAAAAAAACAATCTGCTGTGATTAGCTGGACTTTCAATCAGGGTTTCACACAATACTCTGTTGATGCCCAGGACTTCTGGTTTGGCTCTGTGGCTTGATGAGGTGAGAATGTGGAGTTCCCGTGCAATGAATCCCTGATGGTCCCTCCATCAGCAGAGTTCTGCCCCATCAGGTTTCTACCTGGGGCTTTATGTAAGATGTCTTTGAACTAGAAATTGTTCAGCTAAGGCCTTAATGAAAAGTGCTAGTCTTTCATACAGAGATCTTACACACAAACTTCTGTTGTCTTTGATGACTATAAATTTAACTTCTTCGTTGAGTAGCTACTGAGTGTCTATGGCACACCACACATCAACTTAGGGGCTGATGTCCTTCCACTAAACAGAAACAGATTTACATTAACCAATATTTTATAGTAACTACATCTCATTTGTTTAAAACACTTTATAGATTCTGTAAACTCAATTAATTCTGAAATTTTAATATACCATTTGACAAGCAGATTAAAGAATCTTTTAGTAAGCATATTTCCTTAAATAATGACCAGAGAAAAGAATGGCTTTTTTTTTTTTTGGTTCCAGGGTATAAAATTATGATTCTTTTGGAAACTTTGCCTGTCATTTGTATTCAAGTACCAAAACAAATCTAAGTTAGTTCAAACAATATAGCTGCTTAATCATTTGGAAACCAATTTTGCTTTATAAAGTTATACATTATCTCAATGTTGGTTGAAGTACGACAATGTGTGTGTGTGTGTGTGTGTGTGTGTGTGTGTGTGTGCGCGCGCGCGTGTGCGCACATGCACGTGTGTGATTGTGGCTGGAAATTTATTACATTTGGGAGGTTAATAACCTCATGCCTTACCTGCTCGCTCTCTCCCAGTGCTCCTCAGCTCAGTTCATGGCTCCACTCAGTGTTGCTGGGTATTAGTTTCTCATGCTTCCATAACCAAGTTTCTCAAAGAGAGTGACTTAGTAGAAATACACTGCCTCACAGTCCTAAAGGTCAAAAGTCAGGGGTCAGGGCTTCAACAGGTTGATTTCTTTTGAGAGCTATAAAGGAAACACTGTCCCACACTTCTCTCAAAGCTCTTCAAATGTTCTTTTCCACCATTGCTACTACCTGATGTGCAGAATTTCATTCATTTCTGCCTTCATCTTCACAGGATGTTTACCTTGATGGACATTCATGCCTCCAGATCTCTCCTTTTCACTAGTGTGCCTGTCCTATGGGATTAGAGTCCACTATGGTCACCTCAATGTCATTTGATTGCCTTTGTAAAAATACTACCTCCAAATAAGATCACATTTTGAACGCATAGGGACTTCAATATACAGGTTTGGGGAGACATAATTTGACCAGTGACATTCCTGGGACTTCCACCTCTTCCCACTCCATAGCAATGCATCATCATGTTCTGCCAGTTCTGCCTTAAACATTCCTTGAATCCAGGCTGCTTCTATTCTTTACCAACTATTTTCATCTTTTCTGCTAGACAATGATATTAAGCTTCTCACCAGTCCTCTGCCTCCATCTTTTTTTAAAAAATGTAATACCTGCTTTTTTGTTCAAAGCTCTTGAAAAAGAATGACTACTGAGAAAATTCTATATAATATAATGAGGGGAAATCAGAACTATAGATATCTTCCTATGAACAAAAAAATCAGGGATAAATTAGAAGATTCATGTTGTTATAGACTAGTAGAGAACTAAAGATGCCATAAAGGACTGATAATAAGCAAATTTGCAAGTGTATGTCTGCATACATCTTATTCTTATTTTCCTAACTTTTGGTAGTTTCTAAGATGTTCAGCATATTTTCTTTTCAAAAACTTCTCCTTCGCAAAGTACTGATGAGCAATACATCTCATAGCCTTCAGCTATAGGAGGGACTGACCAAGAATTCTTTAGTATTGGACATACTGATTTCTTCAGTGGTGAACTTGAGTCTGAAATAAGATGGATCAGATTAATTTTCAGGAAATGCTAAGGATATCGTGAAAGAGGTGACTTATTATTTTTCTTCTGTGATTTACTTTTTTTTCCCGATTGCTTTCCATCAGGATATTAAATCTAGAATTCTATTAGCCGTCATGACTGGCATGTAATGAGATTCTGGCCAAGAAGAAAGCCAACAAAATCAAGATGAAAGCCAAACAATAAAAAAGAGACATAATCTTGCTGATATTGTTTAGGATACTGGACCCAAGAATGCCTGTAGCTCAACTTACCATTAGCTATATCCTTAGCTCATTAGACAGTGAGAGGCATGTGATAGCAAGAGGAGGGATGGTTTAGTAGGGGATGCTCCAGTCATGGGTGCATATTCTGGAAAAATTTTGCTTGCTCCTTCAGGAGGCACTCATGATTTTATCCAGAGCATCATCAAGTAGTGGTTGTCCTTTTGTGATTACATTTTCAGCTTCTGACATCTGTGTGGAGACATTTAATTTGGTTTTGCAAATAGGAAGGGTTTGGGAGTAAAGTATGTCACATTGGAGTTGAGCCAGTCAAGAACTAAGTGTGTCTTCCCTTTCATTTATTGCCTTCTTATGCATTTGTGACTGTTTACGGTTGGATTAAGAGGCTTCTAGTAATTTTCAGGTTGCTTTTATTTAAGACCAATAGAAAACAAAAGAGTAGATTTCTTAAGTTAGTCTTAAGTACAAGGACTGAAAACTGAACTAGGAAAATAACAATTTTAAAAAAAAGCATTTAAAAAATTTCAATCTTGAAATGCATGTGCTCTTTTTTAACTGAAAGAAATAACTGACTATGGTTGACGATGATGATCACAAAATGGTTTGTAAAACCATGTGCACATAACCTGAATACCAACCATGGCCTAAAATTGCCAAATCTGGAAACTGTTGCTTACTGGCAAAGCACTTGATCTTTCTTGGTCACTTAACTTTTGAAGGTCTTGGGTTGCATCATAGAAGAAAATCTCCAAGCTCCAAACTAGTTGTCTTATTATTGAAACTTGAGCAATGATAAGACTATTAGGCTCTGAAGCATTTGAATCATTGAAGTTATGGAACAAACTGGAGGACTTCTATAGCTTCCAAGATTTCCTATTTGAGAGTTGTTTGGAAAAACTTAATTATATTTTAGATAGTACCTCTAGTTGGCTTTTGTTATTCCTTGATATTTATCCTTTCTTCCAAAATTGTGCAAATTTGAAATCTACATTAAAAGAAAACTGGAAGCTTTATAACTATGTGCAGAAGGCCGGGGGAATATTTGAACCTTCAACTAGGACTTGGAATTGCTGAGTTGGTCATAAAAAGACTGCGTGTCTTTTGATTGTCCAAAGATTATGGTATTTCCTTTGTTATGATTGGAAGCCTGAAGTTCCAAGAAACCTTACAAAGCTTAAATAAAGACAGAAGCTTAGCCCACACACTGTCATAGACTCTCCAGGTGAGCCCTGGGCAAGTTTGGATTAGTGTGGAAATGAGTGGAGTGGTAGGTAGGCTAGTTTGGAAAATAGGTTGAAGAGAGGGAGGTATCCTAAAGGATGAAATGGGAATAAGTAAGGAGAGTGAAAGGAAAATGGACAATAGTAGAAAGGGAGCGTTAACCCAGGACCCCCTTAACTTGGCATGTTGACTAGCGTTCACATGCCTGTGCACACACATGCATGCACACCATATACATACAGAAAGGCATGCGATATACATGTAATATCAGAAGCTCTGGGATGACCCACATGAGCAAACATTTGGGTTGCCCACAATGTGCCGGGCTTCAGACAAGTAGCTACATGTTATGAATGAAGGGCAGCTTTTCTCCTTGCAGTATTACCTCGTTTGATGACAACCGCACTAGTGCGCACGTTGTACAGATGAGGAAATGGAAATCACTGAGAGGTCAGTTGTGTCTAAAGCTTCAGAACAAACCACATGCTGGTAGTGATCACAGGACACAGACTTTAAAATTCAAATATGTTGCCTGTGGCTAGCTCACAACTAAAGTTTAATTTGTCTAATGTGATTTTTTAAATTATTTCTCTTCTGGGAGAGACCAAGGTTTATGAAAGTGTAAGGCTCACAGTGCTTGCCTTTTCCTAGCATCCTGACCTGTGTTGTGGAGCCAAAAATATTTAATGGTAATTACTCATTTGATTTCTTTAAGCTTATTATCACATGATATCCCTTGTATGGAAAAGACATCCCTGTATTTTTTTTAAAATGCGCTATTCCAAATCAGTACAAGAGCAGTGACATTGTGTGGAACTTGGCTTCCTTAATAAACACCAGCCATCTGGGACTGTCATCTTGTCTTCTAGACTAGCAGTGATCATAAAATCAGGTTCAAGAGCATTGCATACCAGAGAAACAAGCTACAGGAATTTAAGCTAATATGGAAATGCAGGCACATAAATCAAACAATGTTAATGCTAAGAGGACTCAACTATTCTAACCTCTAGAAGTGTGGGAAATACTCAGATCTGATTACTCAATAAGCTAAATCAGTGAATATATGGAAGGGTGAAAGGGTATTGTGGAGAATGTTGCAGATGTAAAGCCATTACTAATTCCAGTCTAATGTTGGTCACCAGGCAAAGAATTTGAATCTCCTGGACTCAAATGAATATTTTTTTTTAAAGATTTATTTTTTATTATTTTTGTATTGGAAAGGCGGATATACAGAGAGGAGAGACAGAGAGGAAGATCTTCCGTCCGATGATTTACTCCCCAAGTGAGCACAACGGGCCGATACTATGCCGATCCGAAGCCAGGAGCCTCTTCCGGGTCTCCCACGCGGGTGCAGGTTCCCAAAGCTTTGGGCCGTCCTCGACTGCCTTCCCGGGCCACAGGCAGGGAGCTGGAAGGGAAGCGGGGCTGCCGGGATTAGAACCGGCGCCCATATGGGATCCCGGGCGTGCAAGGCGAGGACCTTTAACCACTTGCGCCACCGCGCCGGGCCCTCAAATGAATATTCTTTCATCTTTCATGGGCTTCAGAAATGGTCGTCACCTAGTCTAGTGCCCTGGATTTTAATGGAGGCTGGGCTTTCTGGTATCGTTCACTGTAGCAAAGGCATTCCGTCCATTCATACTCCCCCTGAGAGGGGTACAACCTGACATCCTGTTCGTCATCAAAAGCAGCTGCACATTGTGAATTAGGTGACAATCACGGTTTTCATTTCACAGACATCCACCCATTTTTTTTTTATCTCCCCTTAAAACAGCTTTTCTCTGTCCATTGTCCTAATGTTACAACCTTTGGAAACAACACTTTGAGGCCTGGGAGTTTTCCTCCATGAATGAGTCAGGTTTTAGTATTAACCAATGGTTGCTGCATGCCATCCTCCATCCTTGGGGCCGCCCTGCAATTGTCATGCTGTCTGCTTGACCATAGCATACCCTGAAGCAGGGACTAGCTGGCCAGTAAAAACTTCCAGTATTGAAGATAAGTTTGGCAATAGTTATTTTGGAAGCACAGAATTCATATTTAGTAATTAAGGGGCCACAAATAGTTTTCAGGGAGTCCACAAATCTTTAACTTTCTTTTAAAATGTTATTTGACTGTGATGAGAACATTTAACATGAAATCAATCAACTTATAAGAATTGTAAATGTTAATAACTTACCAACTCCAATGTCCAACTTACCTTACATGTTTAAGGTGTTATGAATATTGATTAGTAACTCCACATTTCCCATTTTCCAATACTTGGAGGCTTTCTGATTTTGATTTTGACTGTTTTAGACAACTCATTGAGTGGAATCACGTTTATATAGTGAAAACATTCATGAAAGGAACTGAGGTCACCAATAAATGGACACATATCCTGTGGTCATGCATTGGAAGACTTTGTACTCTTAACATTTTCTTTATATTAAAAAAATCTACAGTCAATGAATTTATACAAGTTTCTCAAAGAAATGAAAAATTAGTTGAAAACTTTTCCATGGAATGACAGAAGAGCCAAATTAATCAAATCAACTTTAAGGAAGAAACATCTGAAGGTACCACACACGTCCTCCATTCAAAAGATATATTGCAAAATTTCAATAGTTAAAGCTGGGATAAATACAAATATAAATCAGTGGGGCAGAATATAGAACCCAGAAATTAACTGATGTGAATACAGGGAATTGATCTTTGACCAAGACCCCAAGAATACACAGTGGAGAAATGAGAGTTTTTTAAAGTAGATAGTTGGGGAAAGTTGTGTAAATACAGGTAGAAGGTGAAATTGGACAATAAGCAAATGTCAGCTTAAACTGTATTAAAATTTTGAACATAAGTCCCCAAACTACAAAATTCCTGGAAGAAAGACTGAGAAAAGTCTTCCTGATACTGGTTTCAGCAATGATTTTGTGGACATGACACCACAAGCACAAGTAACAGAAGCAACAATGGACAATCATGAAAAAGAAACCCTTGAAGTATACCTTTCTCTCTACATTTTAAAATAAGGATTCAGTTCTTTTAGTATATTATTTGAAAAAAAAAATAGGATCAGGACCCAGTTGTATTGCAGCATACCTCACCTGCTTAATCAACACTTAAGACACTCTCAGAAAATCGGGTATATTACACATTATTAAAAGAGGAGAATCAAATATGAATGACAGCTTGTCAGCTCATTATGTCTATTTGTTTGTCATGTTTAGAAAAATATAACCAACACAAAAATGTTTCCATGCTGGTGGAAAGAATGAGGCCAATAAAAGTGACTTACTAGGTGATATTATCTCTGGAATTCCATCAGAAATTCACATTTAATGAGATGTATTTTCAGAAATTCACATTGTTTCAGCTTCAGTTTAATTACATCTTGAATGGATCTTTGAAGGACCGTGCTCTGAGAGGATGCACATCTGCCTGGCTACGGCCACTGTTTTAGTAACAACACCTAACCATAAGCCAATCATTTCCCAGAGCTCAAGAAGAAAGTGAACAGGAAAAGAACTTTTCTAATAGTTTAATGTTACAAAAAACCAGACCCATTTAAAGTAATTACTTATTTAATTTTCCTTGAACAGTTCAAATGCCTTTTGAAAAATGATTTGTTCTGTATTTCCTTCTCTTTTATTTTTAATTTGATTTCCATCAACTCCTTTCCAAGTGTGCTCTTCTAATTCCAAAATCGTTTTTCTTCTCATCTCAGTAAATGTGTGATCTGGACGAAGATTCTGAAATAGAGGGAAAGCTGGAAAAGAGAACTAAAGCTGGTATCACTCCAGCCACATCAATCTGTGACCAGATAAAGAAGGTACTTGGGCCTTGGAAAGAAAATATGTTTCTAATTTTGCAAGTGTATTTTGTTCTTTTCGGAGTGCTCTCTCAGTGGAGACTTCAGAAATGGTTATTGGTTAGAAGGATGGCAATGGTACCACCAGCTCCAAAATGGGTTGACTGGGAAATGCATAAAGGTGAGCAGGTGAGAATCAGGCAGGTGCAATCTGGCCTCAGAACTAGGGAAACTCCTGTGTCTTCTTCAAATGGAGTTTACCCTTTGTCCTTCCCCAACTCATTCAAAAGAGTTTCTGAGGTAAATCATTGGACTTCACTATTAATAGGACAGTGTATCCAGATGGCATTTGATATGCAGTTGATATCTGTAGACACTTTAGTTTTTATTGTGGTTACAAACTTCAGCATGATTTTAAAAACTGAGATAAAGATGAAAGTTGTCCTCTTCCTCCATGATTTCTTGTATTGAGTCATCTTTCTTTCCTTAATACTTCCTGGTTTATTTCACTCTTATATTCTTCATTTGTGATGACATTTACACAGATGTTTTAGAGGGTTTCTATCCTTCATGCTTGAGACCTGGTGAGCTGCAGCTACTGTTAATGTTTAGGAGAGAGACTCTCCAAGGTGGGAAGACAGCTCTGTATGTAATTGGTACTTCTTGCCTGTGTCTTCTTTGCCTGTATCAATGTCTTTGGACATTTTTTCCTTAAAATGCTTATAGTCAGTGAAGAAACTTTTGTCTACAGTAGGATAAAAACCTGGGTGTTGAGTCATACCAGAGAACTCATGATCCCAATATTCAGTAGCAAGATGAGTTTTGACTTTGACCATCTGTGTTTTATTAGGCATTCCCATCCTTGGCTGAGTGTGATCTCCAATCCAGAGATTGCCTTTATCCATTCTGTTCCAAGAGCAAACCCCCAGGCTTTGACCAAGCTGAGTGCTGCTGGGTGGGGAATCTGAGTGTCTAGACATTTCTCATATAAGCATTCCTAACAACCACCCAATTTTCCACTTTGATGCCTTTCCGAAATCCATGGCTACTTACTGCTGTCAGCTGCTATTTTTGATGGAATTCCACAATGCAAATTGTATTTTTGGTCCTTAACACTAGTCATGTATGTCCCAAATTTTTAATTCCTGCTTTCTCATTTACCTTGCATCCTTTTGCTTTCTATCTTACACAATTATTATTATTATTATTATTTGCTCTCATTCTCTTTCTGTCTTTGTGGACAAATGCCATAAAGCTTTTTTCTTTTACTTTCATTTTAGTAAAGTTGCAACAGAGTAACTAGTCATTCCATCCATTATGTTAAATTGTAAATCTTGCTGTCATTTCAAAAGTAGTTTTGTTAGGTCCAAGAGTACAGGGTTTTGGTTGCCTTGCAGAATTGTGTGGGTTGTCTAGCACACAACTCTAAGCAAAATCATTTTCATTTTAAATACTATACATTATTTGTTTTGACAACTTTTTGGAAAAATGACAGCGAAGTTCAACAAAAGTGGCTGTGATACTGTATTATTTAATAGAAATAAGATGTTTTGATGAAGACACCATTTTTTCTAAATTCATGTTTCGAAAAGCCATAAATCACACTTCAGAAAAGGACTCTGAGGAAGAACTTTTGGTTTCAAAGATGTTTCTGAGTCCTACAGTTTGAACCAGGACAGACTGGCTCCAAGGAGAATTGAGCAGTTTCGTGATGTCAAGCAGGTGAGGGATCCCAGCAGTGGCCTCTACAAAGACTGGTCGGCATTTGGAGGATGTCTCCTCTCGAAGAAATCGTGAACATCTTGTCAGTGTGGTGAAATGTGACCTAACTGATAATAACCCCTGAAAAAAAAAGCATCTAAATAAGATCATCTCAGGAATAGATTTCTGTCTTAAAGTCATTTGATCAATAGATCCTAATTCAACCTCTCCTAAATTCCCACTCATATAACCATCAAAACCATGAAAAGAGGGAACAAAACTAAAGCTGACAGCCAATATATTATCAAAATCCTGGAAGAAATTTTACCAATTATGAGGTATTTATGGTAGAAATAAAAATCCAAATTGTTGGCTTACGTGTGCTAATTCAACCGAAATAGAATTTGACAAATTATTGTAGATGACATAGGGGGATGTGCAGGTCTTTCTCACCACTGTAGTCTAGTTCAAAGAAACAAGGTCTATCCTAACCAGAAAAAAACCCCAAAAAACAAAACAGCAACAACAACAACAAAAAATCCATAATGTGGCCATTGCACAGTTGTACAAACGCTTCATTTGAATCATAAGACTTTCACTCCCAATAATTCTCTGCCAAGCAATAATTTCATTCCGCATTTATTTGGGTATTTGAACCAGAAGGAAAACTGACAGCAGGACGTGTATGTTAATGGATAAGAGAGAAGGAGGAAGGGGATGGCTGACATTGGCGTGCTGTTGGGACCTAAAATCCCAATAAGTGGTTAGAGGTGAGAGCAGATAAAGGAAGGACGTGCCAGGACTGACTGATCAGGACAAAGAACCAGGAAATAGGTGTCAAACTATGTAAATCCAGAACATTAATTCTTTAGAATGGGGTTTGGTTACTGGCAATTAGGCTTAAAATTATGTCCCTCAGTTTTTCTCTAGTTTTAAATCAAAAGGGGTTTCCTAACCACAATTAATGAATACAAAACAAGGGCATGGGCAAATCACAGACTTTCTCTGATGGCAAACATGAAGTCTTGATCCAATTCTTTTTATTCCAAGATAAATTAATATGAAAAACAAAAACACAAAGAAGTAGCAGAAAAATATCACAGAAGCATACATCAGACTCAGAGAAAGTTTCTTTAAAGATCTCGAGATGATTTAACAGTCATTTGATAATGTTCTTGTCATGGTTTCGTGTTTTATACACACTCTTAAATTAACATAGCAGTTAGGAAAATGCATCTTTTTTTCTTTATAGAAAGAATGACATACTTTCCATAATAAAAGATATGCATGTGTGGATTTGAAAGTAGAGCAGAAGTAGTGGATGGGCTGCACTTAAAGCCATGGAAATGTTAGAATCCTAGGATAGTCAAGGAATTTGGAGTCTGATTTTTTAGGATGTTAGGAATGTAGACACTCCACAAATGTCAGCAGCAAAAGGCCAAGCCCACTGTTGAAAAAGGGGGCTGAGGTGTGGCACCCCAACACTGAAAGGAAATGAAATAAGTTATAGCTGCTTCCAAGAGCTTTGATTAGCACAGATCTAGTTCCATAGGATTCAAAGACAGAGACAAGAACACTGCACAGCCAGGACCTGAGCCATCTGTTCACAAATTCTATGACTAAATAGGTGATGGCAAGGAGCCCAAAATATCAGCTGAACATCTGAGTTGACTGACCAAGGGGTGTGTGTGTGAGAGAGAGAGAGAGACAGACAGACAGACAGACAGACAGACAGAGAGAGAGACACAGAGAGAGAAACAGTGACGTTTACAATGAAAACTCTGAAACCAAATATTTTCAAAACCAGCCTTTATGGCTTACAATTTGTGAAACCTTAAGCAAGATGTTTAACTTCATTGAGCCTTTGTTTGTTTATCTATGAAATAGTAATTAAAATAGTACCTATTTCATTGAATTATTGTGAAGACTATAGTAAGAACAATTCCTTGCACATAGCAAACTACAGTACAATGATGGAATTATTAAGTAAGACTTAATTTAACTTGAAAATTCAACAGCTGGTGAATAACATAGAGGCCAAATTTGGCAAATTATCCTAAAGTTTCTAAGAAAATGGAAACAAACTAAAAAGTATGAATCTCAAAAAATGCCCTTATAAGATTTAGTTGTGTTATAAAAAAATGCAGATTTACAGTCAGAAGGAGAGACAGAAAAATCTATCCACTGGTTTAGTCACAAGTGGCTGCCATGACCATAGCTGAGCAGATCCAAAGCTTTGGGAGAACCACTGCTTTCCCAGGCCATGGTCAGGAAACTGGATGAGAAGTGAAGCATCTGGGATACAGTCAGTGTCCATATGGAATCCTGCACTTGTAAGGGGATGATTAGCCAAATGAGCCATCACACTGGGCCTGAACTCATAAAAATTATTTAGGTATCTAGTTTATATTTTAGGGTAAAAAAATCTAATATTCAAGAGTTTTTTTTTCTTTTCTTTTTTCTTTTTTTACTTAAAAAGTAGATCTGCAAATTGAATGAATAAATCTGGCACTGGTCATATTAATGAGTACTGGTCTGCAAACAGACTCACTTAAGGGATATTTCAGATGGTATTACCCAATCATGCAGGGAAAAATGTCACATCTGAGGTTTATATGCAAGATGTTTATTTAGTATTTTATTAATTATTAGTAACCAGTTATTAACTTATTTATATAATTATATAGCTTATATATAATTATTTGTATATAATATGATAAAGAGCTATTTCTGTGATTATATAAATACACTATAGAACTTATTATTATTTTTTAACATTAGGTTTGCTGAAATTTTTCATGACCTAAAAGCTGGGAAAAGCAAATTTTAACAGAAGAAAACTTAATACTTTACAATTTTATTCCCAGCTAATTTGTGTTTCAGAGGTTAAAGTAAGAATCACTTGTTCTTCCTGAAAAATGTATAGTTGATTAATACCTTGGGCTCATAAAAGACAAATTGCAGCAAGGAATTCAAGAGCAAGAAAATTATGATCTAAGTATGTGATGTTAAGTGTTAAAATTCGAACAGATTTAAGTCTAAGCAATAGTAACAAATATAATTATAAAATGGATTGCAAATGTTAAAAATGCTTCACACAAGCAGTTATAAAGTGTGCATAAAAATTATGATTTTTTTCTAAAATAATGAATTTTTTATTTCTCATGATTTTTTTCCTACCAAAAAGCTGGGCTCCTCTTTCCTGCTAAGAGTCTTGATTTTATTCTGAAAGTTAGTGTGTCAGAATCTAGACCATAAATAAGTTGTGATTAGTGTAAGTCAATAATCATTATTATCCTTTTCCCAGTCTCATAGTCCTTTGGATTTTGAATGACAAGGATCTTCGTTTTTACTTAAGCCAGTGAGCTTTCTGGGAAAGTGCTTTCTTGATTTAAGAGGACCACTGTGGCTGACATAGATCCCATACATTTCTGCCTTAAACACTGACACAGGTTATGAAAGCCATTTTTAATAAGTAGGAAAAGGCATAAAAATGCAGAGGTCTGAGTTCCTAGGACATCACTAAGTAGCTGAACTGACGAAGATCATTTTGACACATTTTATTTAGTATATCTTCTTATAAATTGGGTATTCTATCCTCTTGCATCAATATTCTTAGCTTTTGGTATTGTAGACAGGCATTGTTCTGATACGGAATACAAACAACTCTCCAGGGTGGTGATGGGGAGAAGCTCATCGCCTGGCCCTGGATCCTGAAAATTGATGTCTCACTCTGCAGACACACGGGCACTAAGTGCTGTTGAGGGACAGCACCAACAACACACCCCAGCAGTCCTCAAAATGAGAAACAGCCATGAAGCAAAGGTAAGTGGCGATATTAAATTATAGCTGGTAAACTGTGCTATCAGGATGGATGAGAGGACCTCATCTGTGAGTTAAATAGACGTGTAACAAAAACACCCCAGGAATTGCCTGACTTGGTGAGCTGAGACAAATATATAAATCAAGCCAATAGGGATAGTCTAGTTAATTCATTCGTCTGTTCAAAAAGAGAGAATGCCTATTTCAGTTGACCAGAGGCCCCTATTTCCTTTTGTGCCATTTGCACGTGCCTGGAGGTGACTAGAACCTTCCAGTTACTGCTGTTCTCCAGGGCCTCCGACATGGGTGAGGGTGTGGTGCAAATGGACCCTGTGGATGGCATTTGGTTCTGTTCAGTTCGGCACCCAGTTAAGTGGTCTCAAGATCAGGGTTTTGTTGTGGTTTTTAAGAAGAGTTTCATGGGAATCCAGATGTGCCAAGCAATGATTTATGGCAACACATATTGTTCTTCCATTTTCATTCAGTGGCTTTGAAAACCACTGTACCAGTTGATGTATTAAGGTTAGCACTTTGATGTCATGATGATACAAGTTGCCTTCACTGGAATCACCTCATCTGGAATCTGAGTTGTAGCAGGATTTTGTTCTTCCTTATTGAAACATTTAGAAATCTTTTTTTTTAAAAAAAAACCTAAGAAAGCAATAATTTTAGAGCTAAAAGTAAAAACAGGCAACATATGAAATGAAAAATATTGTAACTGATAAATCTGACTTGATATTTTGTGACATAAAAATAAAAAGATTCAACATGTTAGGCAATACTTCTGGCAGTTATAATTAAAAAAAGACAAAGATCCAAATTAACATTTTGTAACAAAGAATAGTATTGTGATGTAATAAGGAAATGAGTACAGAACAAACTCAAAGAAGGCCAAAGTCATGTTAGGAAATTATACCCTTTTTACAGGAAAATAAATCAATGCCACTTGTCATGAATCATTTGACTATACAAATTAAAATTCTTCAAAATAGGTATTTGTGGGAAATAAAATTTAATAAATTTACTACAAAATGAACAAAATCTTATATAAAATGTAGTTGATTGTTTTCTTAAATAACAAAATATTATGTCATAAATGTTTGACAAATAAGAGATAAATTATTCATTCAAAAAATTCTGTGTATTCATTGAAAAAGTATAGAATATTGACAGGTTTAATATGGAAATGTTTGTAATGTTTTTGAGATAAAATCCTGAGTTTCTAACATCGACCCAGACTCTTCGGGTGGATTCAATGACTTCATTAATCTATGTCAAGTCCTCTGAGGAGAAGACAGTCAACGTGTTAGTTTTGTCTCTCACCCAAGGTTATTTTGAGAGCTAGTTGTTTATGAAGCTGGAGAGCCCAAGCCTGTTATGCGATCATTATCCATTAGGATGTTACAGCCTGCCTGCCCCTCTGCCTCTTAACTGTGTTCAGAAGAGCTGAGCCATTTCTTGCCCACATTGGCTTTTTGTCCCAGGATGCAATGAGCTGACGTGTGGTTTCTGATGTAGTCTGGAAATGACAGCACTGCAATGGTGTGTGTGTGTGTGTGTGTGTGTGTGTGTGTGTGTGTGTGTGTGTGTGTTTATGTGTATTCTCCTTGAATCTGCTGCTCACTCACTTGTATTTAGGCCTATGTGTCCTGCATAGCTTGGAGATATTCAGAGAGAAGCAGCTGTGCAAAAACCAGAACTCACTCCACATTTTGCCCAATATTTTCTAGCCGGTCAGGCCCTCAGCCAAGCTCTCAGCAGCTCTGCTCTCTCTCTGAATGTCCTGTCCAGACCCACAGCTTGTGTTCACAAAGAGGGAGCTTGGGACACCCTGCTGGCTTGTCAGCACTCATTAGCAGACAAGACTCCCTTTATGCTTTTTTTTGATTTTTTTTTTTTTTGGCAATTAAAGTGGGGGTAGTTTAAAACAGTTTTAGCAAACTTTTCTGGGGTATAAAGTTAATTTAAATGTTTCTACTGTGGGTTGTTACAGTTATTACTAGACTTAGTGGTGGTAAAGAGGCAATTGAGCTGGGATATTGAAAATATGGCTCTGGAGACTTTGTTTTGCTGTGAAACGGTAGGGTCATAGATTCCTACAGTTGATGCACAACAGAGGTTGTGATAGGAAGCATTGCTGAGTCTTTGCTTGACGGTACGTAAGCTTAAATACTGTCACTTGTTTCTATAACAGCCCTGGTTAAAACACCATCGACGTGATCTAACCATCACTCGCATTTCTCCCCCCATTGTAATTTTTAGAGCTACTATTGCAAAAAGCTGTTAGACCAGCTTCATGTGTGTAACTATTCTTCCCCCGCCCCCCAATGTCCTTCAGTATTTCTAATAATTCCAGGCGGTACTTTAGGGCCAGCTCACACTTCAAAGTATCCTTCCACTCTGTGCCTCCAGGGCATAATTTTATTTTAATTTATCTATTATTATCTCATCCCCAATGGCAAATGAGACACAGAGGACTTTGGAGTCTTTTTTTTTTCTTTCTTTTCTTTTTTAAACATAGTTATAAGCTTCTCTTTTCTTTTCTTTTCTTTTTTTTTTTTTTGAAATTGGGAAATCACGTGGACTCTTCCTATTATATTAGAATGGGCTCCAGGAAATTTGTGTGTGTGTGTGAATTTAAAATAAGACCAGTCTATAGGCAGATGTGACTGCCTCATAGAAAGAAGACTTGTGCAGCGTGAAAAGCAGAGTCCTGAAGATGCTCAAAAAGTTCCTTTCCTCCTAAATAATCCTACAAAATAGCATGTTAACGATTTAAATTTAAGCAGATTAGACACATATGGATTCAATTTCCTTCTAAATACACATGACTTGTTAACATCCAGGGGGAAAGAGCTTAGGGCAAAAGCGTGTTTTTAGTTTAGAGAAACCCAAACATTAGAGAGAAAACATTGGAACATTTGTCTAGCCCCAAATACCACTGGGTCAGATTATCCCTCACTGTCAATTTACAGATTGTTCCAGGAAAGCAGAACATTTCTCTTCTATTCTTGTCTTATGTGATTAAGTGCTCTTAAAATAAGAGGGCCACTTAAACGTTTTTAAGAAAAAATGATGAAGCCCCCTTCCTCCAATTGTTTTAGAGTACATTAGGGTATTATTTGCTCTGCTCAATGCAACTCTGGAGTCTATTCTCTGAAGCTGAGGACTCACTATTTATTTTTGTATTTGCTATTATTGTGTTGTTTGCAGCTCCTTGGGAAAATCTCTTAACAACAAAATTGCTTTATATTATGCATGGCTTTGCAATGACTTGATAAGCTTTGGGAATAGGAAACATGTTGAGATGCAATATAGAATTATTTTGACACTTTTAAGTTTACTGAATCTTTAAGTTCCTACAAGTTCTTATTCGAGAGGACAAGTGCAACAGATTATCCCATCCTTGCACTCAGGGTATGTGTGACAGGCGGTAATGCTGAAAACCGTGTGAGCACAGCTGAGTGCCAAAGATGAGTCTGCCAAAGAGAGATGATTCCAGCGCATAAATCAAATAATCATATTACACTCAACACGTGTGTGGGCGCATGTATTTGTGTGTGTGGGGGGAGACGTTTGCTGGCACTGATAGGGGTTTGTTCATGATAACCAAAACATCAGCGATGAGTGGGGAAAATGGGACTAAACAATGAATTAAGGCAGTTTGTTGCTGATGGACCCTATCTTCAGCCTGTCATAACCATGAGTATCACACATTTTCAGCTAATTTTCACAAAGTCACATTTACTTCTTTTTTTTGAGAACAGGATTTTCCAGCTACAATTTTTGGATCCAAAGTAAAACAACAAGATGTTCCTTTGTAATAATGAAAGTTCTACAAAATTGATATTGGTGTGCTTGTCACCATTAATGTGTTGATGGTTAGGATTGGCATTTATTAATAAAATAGTAGGGGATTCAAGCTATGAGGAAACTTCCAAAAGTTTATGAGGAGTAATATTAAAAATATGAGTTTATTTTGGTGCAAAAATTGAAACCATACATTTTTGCATAATAGGCTTCTGAAGAAAAACTTCACTTTGAATAGTAACATCTCTCCCCCAACCTTTCCCTTTTTCCCACCCTTTCAATGAATATTACTGTGTTTTCCTCACCTTTTATATAAAATTTATACAAAAATAAATAATACATAAATTTCACTTTCATTCCAGTCTTCAGTGGGCTTTTGAAGCACCTTTGCATTTATGAGGTCAATAATGTGACATCTTCCTACAAAATATTTTTATCAGAAGGCTCACCTGGAAGAGCATACTGATGGGTATAAGCCTGAACACCTGTCCCCTGCTATGTGCTCTGCCACTGTTACTCATCTGTCCCAACACTCTTCAATTCCCTTCTCCTTGTGAAAGGAGTGATCATCAGAGTATATGAAAGACTTGACAAAGGGACCCAGAACGGGTCCCTTTAGTCTAGCGGCTAAAGACCTAGCCTTGCATGAACCAGGATCCCGTATGCACACTGGTTCTAATCCCAGCTGCTCCACTTCCCATCCAGCTCCCTGTTTGTGGCCTGGGAAAGCAATTGAAGATTGCCCAAAAGCCTTAGGACCCTGCACTCACGTGGGAACTTCAGGCTCCTGGTTTTGGATCAGCTCAGCTCTGGCCATTGCAGCCACTTGTGGAGTGAACCAGCAGATGGAGGATCTTTCCAAGAAAAATAAATAAACCTTCAAAAAAAGACTTGGCAAAGGTCACACACTTGTGACAGAAGTAATATTTGGACTCAGACTTATGAGATTATAAGTACATTTTTTCCTATTTCTGGAACTTGCATTGGTACTTGGTAAAGATGGTGAAGAGAAATGAAATGCTTATGCTGGTGGTTGTAACTGAAAAATAACAGCTCATGGTCAGTGATATTTTGTCATAGGAGATGAAATGTTTTAGATTCTTTATGACATGGTTTTCATAGCAACCACATTTGTTGAGTGCTTATTATGGGACAGATGTTTTAATAGTTAGTGTACTTGAATCTTTAAATACCTTAGTTATACCAGTGACTTTAATTCTCATAGTCTAAGAACAACTGTCTCTGGAGATGAAGCAAGGGAACTGTTCATGTCCCCCAGATAACCGCTGTTAGGTGGCACAGCCAGGAATGAAAGGCAATGCTGTCTACAGTCCCAGACTTATTTCCTTTAGATATATAGTTTTTGTTTTTGTTTGCATGGTTCAGCAGCAGTGATGTCTCCATAGACATTTAGTTTTTTAATACAAGTGCCGGTCAAGCAATATGGCAAAGGCTAAAGTTTGGTTACATTGGAGTTTTCAAAAGAGGCAGAATTGGCAAAGGGACAACCTTCCTCCGAAGTAAGAGTAACAGAAAGGAACGCACAGAGATGTTGAAGTGTGAGGCTGTGCGGACTGGTGTTGGCTGATATTGGCTTGTTTAGATGTTAATACCAGAGGAAAGACTCTGCCCAGAGCTAGGTGAGGTCAGACAGGAAAAAAGATACACAGCTAAAAGTGAATGGAGTGTCAGTGAACCCACATTTTGTTGGACCAATGAATGTTCACAAGAGCAAATCAGTCTCATGATGTCAGGGCCGTTCATGGTTTTCCAGGCCATAGAGGGCACTGGGTCTAAGCCCTATCTCCTCCCCTCTCTCATTACAAGCACGAGGGGTTGAATCTGCCAACAGGGGGAGGAATTGGGACCCCTACAGTAGGGTCAGGCTGTGGGCCTATTGGGCAGTAATTGGTGGATTCATCTCATCATCTTTTTGCTGCTTCCAACTGAGGTCATCATCTTCAGAACAAAATTGAGTGGAACACCTGCCTGCACAGACCAAAAACCCGTTGCTTTCATGTTGTCACCCCCACCCTCCTTCTTAAAGAAATTTCAGTCTGTAGAGTGGCTTGGATTTCTGAATTTTTAAAGAACATTTATAATTTAAACACACAATAAAGTCTGTGTCCTGTCCTAGGAGAACTACATAGATGCTATAGTTCAACTATTGTTGGCTGTTCAGTTTGACCATCCATTAGCTAAGCATGAATAAAATATATTCGTGATATCACCCCCCCCAGCTAAATATCTATAAAATTAAATAGTTTGGTGGGATGACCCAAGAAGTTCTGCTCTTAGAGTATGTACAGAGGTTTCTGGAATCCAGTTTGGGTTGACGCCTGTTTCGGTTAGGGAGGGTCCTAGCAAGTGCCAGGGACAACTGCATAGACGGTGCAAACAATAGATTTGTTGACTATGTGTCTGGAGCTGCGGAAAGGCAGACTTTAGTGTCAGTTTAATCTAGGGCCAGCTCTTTTTCTTTTTCTTTTTCTCTTTCTTTTTTGCATTTCTATGTGGGCTTCCTTTGCTCACAGCTCCCCTCTTAGTATTGACAAGGACCACAGTCCAATCTGACTTCACACATACCACAACCACCAACACCACCGTGTCCGGTGGAAGAAGACAGCTGTCTCTTTTTTGAGCTCTCATCAACTTTCTTTTCATTCTGACAAACTCCTTACACTATCTGGTTCAGTACTAGTCTCTCAACCAATCAAGGTTGTTGGTTAAGCCGGCTCCCACTGCCATGAGCTCTCAGAGTCCACTGCCATGGACTCTGCCATGAGTCCAAGACCAAAGCCGGGATTCCTACAGCCAAGGGAAGGGGTGGATAGGACTTATGGAAGGTTATATGCTGAGGGCCATGGTGGGCAAGATTAGAAGCAAGCTGCTTGGCAGCTTCCTGGGCAGCAGAATTCTGCCAGGAGCTGAAAGCTTGATAAACGCCAATGACTGAACGGTTGTCTGTGAAGTACGGTGCATTCTGACAGCAGCCACTAGAGGGCGCACAGGGACGCCTTTTGGATCTGCCCTTTAAAGGTGGGGAAGACAGGTGACAGAGGCACCCAGCAGCTGGTAGCCCTGTGGGCTAATTGGACAGCAAACTGGTTTTCAGAGAACGCAGAGAGACAGCCACAGGTGTGAAAAAGTTGGTGGAGTTCTCACAAGCAACGTACATTCTCCAGCAAGTGTGGCAGTTGGAAGAAGCACAGTGGCACTGATACACGGCCACCAGCCACAAGTGGTTAGGGAGCATGTAAGCCACGGTTAGCCCTGACTGGAACAGAATAGTCCAGTACCTGTGCCATGGCCAAGAATGAAAGAACAGAAGCCCTTGTCTTAATATCCGTTGTAGCTTGAAATGATAATATTTTAATATATTGATTTAAGTAAAATGTTATCAGAATCAATACTATCTACTACTGGTTTCTTTAGAAACAATGTGAGATGGTGTGTATTTATAGATCACACTGCAGTTCTGTTAAAACAGTCAGGCAAGGCCTTTCGTTCAGAGGCACACTTGAGACCAGTGGGAATGGAAGATCAGCTCATGCTGAGAAGCGAGGATCTTCATGCTTGATTTGACTGGGGTTGGAGTTCCACATCGCTCAGGCTTTGATGATGATGACAACAACGAAGCGTCTGGATTGTAGCCTCCATTTCTCCCAAAGCCACCATAGCACCCGACTGCACACAATGCCATGAGAGAGGCTGATTTCACATCGCCACAACTGCCTCGGCATTCACCAACCTCACACCTGTTGAGCCTGCCCCAAAGCGTACCATTAAAAATGCTGTATCTCAGATGAAGCCCAGTGTCCAGCATTTGCATTGCATCTCATGGTTGCTCCAGAATTTCTGTGTGAATCAGAACAGATGACCAGTGTGTAACCTGGATACCGAAAAACAAACAACAAACAAAAACCGTACACAAACATGTAACACTTTTTTTTCTAGAACTGAAAATGTTTGATCACTAAGCATTTGGAGACTTGGGAGAAATGAGCCTGCCTGAACTTTGGGGCTGCTTTGAGACAGACACGCCTGGCCTTTCTGGTAACCTCACCTGTTTCCTTGGCATGTGTCACAGAAGGACCTGGGCAACAGAGCACAACGGAAAAAGCTTCCGGCTTTTTCCTCTGTCAGAGGCAGAACTTCACTGCTTTTCAGCGCTTTTTACAAAAGTTGCTAAAGACAGATAAATAATATAAGTGGCTAAAATGGCAGCTTTCCAAAGATTTTGTCCAAGGTCAAAGCCAGGAATCAAAACAAATAGCAAATGGAAGCAATTGTGAAAAGTACCTGCCAAAACATTAGCTGATAGTTCCAATTCTTCAGGCGTCAATGGGGGACATTCCTTGGATGTTTAAGGGGACAGGCACTGGTATCAGTGCTCTCAATGTGCTGCTTCCAGAACAAGGCTCCGGCCTCCTTGTGCCATCTGACCATGCCTCCTTACCATTTCAGCCTCTGACCACCCAAACATACAATCCATTCACCTTCAACCTGACAGGCACCTCTAAGGCCATGCCGCATGGTTCTTCCCTCGATGTCTCCCCTCTAACATTTGCGAAGTGAGAAAATCAAGGCTTCCCCACATGCCAACCAAATGTGGGGAATTCTTTCATTCCACAACTGGTAATGATGATAGCATATACATTTTATTTCACATTAGGAAAGGTAGGATTGTCATGTCCAGTGACTTGGGTTTCATTCCAGAAAGAATACAACAGAACTGTATGCATCTTTCAGTCGTAGTTCAAAGGGATAACTTATAGATAGACCCATACTTCAAAGACATACATAGTCTTCAAGTGCTAAGAAGGTGTCCTTCATGACGGTATACATGTTTCAACATGTATGATAAATGTCATTGCATCAAAAATGGGGGAGCAACTCCATTCAATAGCGGTCTGTTTTACCTGAACTCTATTCTATTCCTTGAAAAGAAGTCACTTCATTTTGCCTGTAAGGATTTTTCAGAACAATCGCTGTGATTTCACACTCCTTTTCTTTTTCTGTTTCTAATTGGAAAGTGAGATCAGATTTACAGAGAGAAGGAGAGACAGAGAGAAAAATCTTCCATCTGCTGCTTCACTCCCCAGGTGGCTGCAATGGCTGAAGCTGAGATGATCTGAAGGTAGGAGCATTTTCTGGGTCTTCTATGCAAGTGCAGGGTCCCAAGGTCTTGAGCCATTTTCTATATTCTTAGGCTATAAATAGGGAGCTGGATGAGAAGAGGAGTAGTGAACAGGTACATGTATGGGGTCCTGGCACTTGCAAGTTGAGAATTTGAGCCATTGTGCCAGGCCCTCACACTTCTATTTTGTATCCACCATCCTTCCCCCATATACCTTACAAAAGCACATGGTGTTTGACCATGCCTGTTCATAAGTCCTAAGGAGGTTTAATGAAAGAATAAACAAAAGTGAGGTTAGCGTGTGAAATGTACTTCTTCATCTTGCTTAGATCCGATACTGTTCTTTATTCAACAAGATCTAATTTCTACTCCACCCAAGATCACATGGCAGGCATCATGAGGAATACGGGAGCAATTAAAAAGGATCATTGACTGCTGCCTTTAAGGCATTATTATCTCAGAAATAAGAGCTGATGGAATATGCAACTCTAGGAACTTCGTCAAGTCATGCCACCCATATGGAAGACCCAGATGGAGTTGCTGGCTCCTGACTTCAGTCTTACGATTGCAGTCACCTGGGCAAAGAACCAGCCGAAGGAAGATGTCTCTCTCTCATTCTGCTTTTCAGATAAGTAAATATACATTTTCATGCAGTTAATTCTTGGATTGCATGAGATGTATTTCAAGCACACTGTATGTCCCATCGGTTTTCTCCACTCTTTCACCCATGTTTTTCCCTGCAGGCTTAGATGCGTCTGGTAGCACAGGTGTTGCACAGGAATATCCATGAGGGGAAGTGAATGGCAGGGGAGAGGACTGGTAAGAGAGGCAGGGAGAGCTGGGGTAGATGAACAATGAGAAAACACAATGAGTGTAGTCAGATCCCGGAGGTAGGATTGTAGAGTGCGGTGAGGGTTTGGGCCTCCTGAGCTGACACTGGAAGCCAACTTTACAAGTCGGCACTTTGAAGCTTCTGGTCAAACTGCTTTAAGCTACTTTCCTCTCAGTGAAATGCTCAGTAGAAAGTGTACAATACCCTTTTCTTTCTTTATTTTTTTTATCTTCACGTTTTATATTTTCATGGTGCTTGAAAGTTTTAACAAGTCAACACATCTTTGTTCTTCAGGAGACTTGGTTACTCAAATCTGCAGTTCCATCTCCTAGGAGTCATTAGATCTCTTTGTATTCCATTTTATTTTTACATTAAGGCAGAGAATTTTTTGGCTTTCAAGTAATTTTTATCTATTATCCTAAGCGATTGTACTATCTACTGCACTAAGCGGTTTATTTTAGAATTCTGGGATCTTTCAGATAAAAACCCCAAAGAACTGATCTGTAGTTAATAAGCATGCCAGCTTAGGTTTTGGCTACTGCTAATGTGAGTATTATCAGTCGTATTGCTCTTGGTAACACTATAGCCTTACAAGCAAAGAGGACAAGGGTGAAGTCCAGCTGTAGAAACACTTGTGCAGAAGTGGAACGAAGTCTCCGGACCTTAAAAGGGCCCATGAGGACGTTTTCAATACGGGGATGCCCTCCATTTCTCAAAATATAAAGTAATGCTTTCGGTTATGATGATAATTTCGTAGACTGAACAAAAATTAGAAGCGACTAGTATATCTGAAAATACGATTTACTGAATTTTACTGACTGGTAAATTATAGGGTGCATTGAGTCATTATGACAAATGTTAATGGAATATGGGAAGTTAAATGCTGTTTTCCCATTGGCTGGGTGACTGTTCTTTAACTGCTGGGGAAGACCAGCATGGTAAACAGGAAATCATTTCCATGGCAACAGGCCATTCAACTTAACTTTTTAACACATGAAGAGGTAATTACTTTATTTTTTATTTCCATTTTTATAATTTTCACAGTTTATAATAGCAGTGAGGACCTTTGGGCCAGGCATTTCCTGGCTGTTAATAACAGGCTGATTTAAGGTCACTAATGCTTAAACATTTTGCGAAAATTTTTTTAAATGAAAAAAAGCTGTGATTCTCGCCCCCTTTCCTGAACTCTTTAGTACAAATAAATGACAGAATTTTATGTTCACACACATGGTGTTTTGATTCTGTGATAACATCAGGGAAGGGAGTGTTGGCCATGGGGCTGTGGAAGGATGGGGCTGGGATGCTTCAGTAAAGCCATAGGGGGACCCTCAGGAAAGCAGATTGGTATATAAGCCAGGAGATTTCAAATGAAGAGGAAAACGGTTGATCTTGCAGGACCACTGGGCAGAACTCAGAAGGCAAGATGGGCAACCTCAGAGGCAATGTACCACAGGACCCAACATCCTCCACACCTCCCAACCATGGCTCATTTCCCCTACGAGAAGGGGATCTTAGAAACCCTTGCACTACAGCATCCCAAGCCGAGGGCAGTCATGCGTGTCTGCAGAACAAGAGAGGAAGTTGGGGTGACGTCATTAGCTGACACAGCAGTGATGACTCAGGACCCAGTACTCCCCAGCACCTGTGCGCAATTCAGAATCCAGCCAGCTCTCAGGACTGTCCCCAAAGCCTGGCTTTATGGAAGGAAAGATGTAAAAGCTGTTCAGCAGCCCTATTCAGCTCTTCCTGCCTGGAGGACGATCCTCTTAACCATCCGTCCGTAAGCATCCACTGTGAAAAAGAGAACGTGGGAGAATCTCTGCCACCCCTGTGAAGTCACCTCACTGTTGCCAGACCCCAGAAGGGTGGAGAAAAAAACTGCAGGGAATAGAGGAGAGCAGCCTGCTACCTGTGAAACTCCACCCAGTCCAGAAACCCCTGACACAAGGTCGGTTAGACGTGATCTATAGATGGGAAGGAAGATCAATGCCAGGGAAGAGGAAAGCATCCTACTCAAAACCTGGGATATACACAGCTTGGTCATTGGAAGGTGAGCTTCCTGGTGATGCTCCCAGGAGGCTGTACTGCACTGACCAATGCTGGCGTTAAACTGTGACAGCACAGGAGGAGGCAAGATGATCCAGCTTTGCCAAAACAAAGTGCAGGAATTCCTTCTACGTTTCTTTTCACCTTATGGCACACTAAGGCAGCATCTCAAAAACTGACCCAAAACAGGGGAAAGTGGATTTTCCAAGCTAGTGTTTGATTCTCTTTTGAATTTCTTTGTGCTGATTTTACGATTATCAATGATCACCCTCTTCAACCACCAAACACATATACCCTAAAACCAGGGACCATTGAGTCCCTTTTCATTTACATCTGTTCTTTTATTCTCCACCCAAAACGAGGCCATGAGGGCTCTCCCACACCATTATTAAGATGGCATCACTTCCAACAGGCAGTATGCTTTATCTCAGATGAGGGCTTCCAGGAGCTAGATTCTGTGGCCTTTCTCTATTTCCCCCAAGTCAGAGCAAGCTGGTGAATGAATTTTTTTCTTTTCTTTTCAATTCTTTTTTTTAAAGATTTATTTTTATTATTTTTTCATTGGAAAGGCGGATGTACAGAGAGGAGAGACAGAGAGGAAGATCTTCCGTCCGATGATTCACTCCCCAAGTGAGCGCAACGGGCCGATACTATGCCGATCCGAAGCCAGGAGCCTCTTCCGGGTCTCCCACGCGGGTGCAGGTTCCCAAAGCCTTGGGCTGTCCTCGACTGCTCTCCCGGGCCACAAGCAGGGAGCTGGAAGGGAAGCGGGGCTGCCGGGATTAGAACCGGCGCCCATATGGGATCCCGGGCGTGCAAGGCGAGGACCTTTAACCACTTGCGCCACCGCGCCGGGCCCCTTCTTTTCAATTCTTAACTGACATTTTCCAGCAAATGTCCTTGCTTTCAGCACATAGGTCACAGACCTACCATGAAATGCCCCTGATGCTGGAGCAACAGATGAAAGAGATTGGACAACAGTGTTCCTTAGGAGACGATTGCTCTGGTTACTCTTTCTGCATTCTGCATCCTCATGCTTTTAACAGCTCCAAGGTATCACCAGAATAAGCAACAAGCTGTGTGTGTGTGGTGTGGTGTGTGGTTTTGGTTTGTTTTGCTTTGAGGTCAATAAGTACAGATAGGTTTGAACCAGACATGATTTGGAATCTCATTTCTATTCTGACATCCCTGTTTCCTCAGTAGACACAGAATACTTCCACAAGCACTTTGATAAAGATGGGGAAATTTTCATGAAGTAGTTAGGTTCTGACCTGAATAAGATATGATGTCATCAGAGTTGGTGTTCACTGAAGGAACTCTCCCAGGAAACAGTGAAATAGCCACACAGTGCTTTATTCAACTAGTCAATTTTGCCATTGTAGTGCTTTGTTGCACAGATAATAAGTAAATGCATGAGCATGACTATGTTCCAGTGAAAGATGCAACAACAGGTGGCCTCCAAATTTGACTTTAGGACCATTTGCTGATCTCCGGTCCAGAACATCTATAATTGTGCTGAATATACAGTGTTCTGGAAGGCAGAGTGATGACAGAGAGAAAGGGATTCTCAACTTCTAAGTAGTCAGAACTCAGGATGTGGAATTTCAGCTGTTATTTAAAGGTTCAGTAGTAATTATGTAATTTACATTGGCACTAGAGAGCTGGAAGAACAGAGACAGGTATAGAAAAATGCCAAAGTATGAGAGTGCGTAGGAGGCATTCAGCCTGGTTGGAATAATGGAAAGTGGAAACGGATGCGATTGTGTGTATATGAAGGACAGACTAAGGAAACCAAGGGTACTGTTCAGAAGTTTGAGATGTTCCAAGTTATATGGCAATTGGATTCTCATATCAGATTTCAGACACCAGAGTGGCATGCTCACATGTGTGTTTTTAATGTTCGTCTGGGGCAGAAATGACAGCCTAGCAAGTAGACTGTTAGAAGGAGGGGGGCCAATCCACATAAGAGATGCTAGTCTAAAAGCTGTCACAACAGAGGTAACTGGGAAATGGCTGGGTTTTACCAGTAGCCAAGAGATAGCCTGGGGCAGACAGCATGCTCTAAAACGGCTTTGTGGCTTGAGGCCAATGAAAAAACAGGGCTCTGCATCCACCTAGAGGCTCATCTGCTTTCTAGGAAAGGAATAAGTTGATGGGGAGGGATAAGTTAGCAGAAGATTGGATAAGAAAGCTTTGGTTCATCTACTCCATGGAATACTACTCAGCTATTAAAAAAAACAAAATGCAGTTCTTTGTGGCTAAATGGGCACAACTGGAAACTATAATGCTAAGGGAAATGAGCGAATCCCAAAAGATTAGATACCACATGTTTGCCTTGATTTAACCTGTAATTTTTTGTTTGGTTGTTTGTTATTTTTTGAACCTGTCATTGATACTGTCTCAACCCAGATGTTTCGAAGAAGGGAACTTGCATTATTTTTAACATATTGTTTACCCAATACTATGTCAATTAATTCCATAATGTTGTATAATGATACTGAGGCCTTGTTGGGGCTTTTAACCGACCGGATCTTTACTCTGTTAGACCTATCTTCAGACCATAGAAGGTCTCCCCAAGAGGCCACTGAACTTATCTGGACAATAAGACGCTGAACTTTATGCTAGGCATGTGTTTGCAAGCAATGAATCTCAACTGAACTTGAACTATGGTTATGCAACAAGGTGGAGGAATCCACCATGGGGGGAGGGGTATGGGAGGGGTGGGGGGAATCCCCAGTGCCTATAAAACTGTACTACATAATACAATGTAAGCAACAATAAAAAAAAAAAAAAAAAAAGAGAGGCGAGGAAGGCAGGAGATAAAAGTAGCCTGAGCCGAAGAGGAGCATCTTCTCTGCCTCCTCCCCTTCCCAGCACAGAGGAAGGCTGTCCCAGAGGAGGCTTTCTGCATGGCTTTGTGAGCTGAAGGCTCTTGTTCAGACATAGTAGTTGTGGTCTGGAGTTGAATATCCCTCAAAAGTTCCCATACTAAATTCTTAATCCCCAGGTTGCCCTCTTGGGAAATGGTGTAACTTTCAAGCGAGGTCTAGAGAGAAGTCAGGTCATTGAGGGGGATAGAGCATTTATAAAACTGTGTGAGGGCCCAGTTTCTCATCACTCTAGCCCCAGGATATAACTGCTAACTCCAACCTGTGCTCCTACCATTGCCAACCACTGCCCAGAGGCCAGACCAACTGGACCATTTGAATTTAGACTTGAACTTACAAAGCTATGAGCTACTCTTTATTTTGCAAATGCCCTGTCTCAAGCATTCAATTTTAGCATTGGAAGGGTGACAAATGCAATAGCTAAGCCCATGTTGATGTTGATAGATTAACACTCTATAATGAGCACTTCTGAACCTGTTGATGCACCGCCTCTGAATGTGGCTGGCAGGTATATAACCCCTGGTTGCTCAGACATAGCTACTTACCTAATGTCGCATCTCAGAATGTCACATGGGTACAGATAATTCTTTCCAAGTAGACTCAAAATTGGGTTCAGAGACAAAATGATGTTATTGCTCTGTTACTATTCCAAAATATTTGAAAGAAATAAGTGATATTAAAAAGTGAGCATTTTAATGCTAGCAGAGGCTAGTTGCCAAGCCATTACTTGCAATTCAACTAAGCATTAAGTCTTATTAATTAACCACCTCTCACAGGAAAAGAAACAAAACAATAATTTAAAAAATCTTGCCTGAGCAAAAAAAATCATTTTCTTATTGCTCTATTTGAGAGAAGCAACAGGTGCTGTTGCTTACAGCATATTAAAATAAGTTTTATGGCACAAACCTCTCCCATCAGATCATCTAGGACAAAGACTGGAGAATAAAATCAATACTAGTGAATGAGTGGCCACTCTATGGATTAGAATCCTGTTTGACGAATGAGAGCCAGATGACCCTTGTCAGGCTGTCTTTGCATCCACACCTGCTTTTTGATGCCCTCAGCATTGCGCTTCTGGATGAACATAAAAAGAGCAGCGTCTTTTGAGTTCAAGGTCCAGGACCATCTTCAGGATGTAACCTGACATTATCATCTACCTGAGCAAAACCAAGCAGAGAGGATAGGATTGATACCAAGTAAGTCACCCATTTCTCTCTCTTCTGAACATTTAATCAAGGTCTTCTGACCCACTTCAGTACAATATGTTTGTCCACTGGGTTGCTTGTTACCTGGTTTGTTCAACAGAACTGGTGAAGTAAGTAATGTCCTGATAATCAACAGTTTCTTTGTAAACTGTGACTGAGGTGATGCCATTCTGGGCAGCTGGGTGTGAACTTGGTGGAGCAGGCAGTCTTCATGGAGGTCAGGAGTTGCTGCCTGTCTTATTCAACCAATAGGAATAGGATTGTACGTCACAGGCAGAGGCCATATCGACACATTTTTTTTTTTACCATGTTACGAAGATGGAGGCTTAATAAAGCTGTTGAAAAACGTGCTATTCAATTTGTAGTGCTTCAATTACCGAAGGGCTGTGGCTTTCCAAAGAGGTTCACACCTAAACCCTCTCCTTCAAGTGTCTTTTCTGTTTTGGTTGGAAACTACTTAAGCCAAGGAAACTGCTTCAGAAAATTGAAGCTCTTTTGACCCAACCTTAATGCTAATTTCAGGCCTATTCCTTGCAGCTGTGACTGTCATTCTGCCATAGGGAAAGTGTCACCAAGACCAAGAATAGTAGCAGTCTGTCATCTCTCTGTTTCTGACATTCTCATCTAAAATGTTAATTAAGAAGTTGCTATGCACAAAATGAAAATAAAAGTCAAGAAAAGTAGCAAAGGCAAAAAGTGCAATTGTAGTAATATTAAAATACGAAATTTGTTTTCCTGCCTTGTACATGAGCTGCATTCTGCTCCTTTTGGCTGTGAACAGTTTGTTTCTAACAAGTAGCTATGCCCATCAAATCAGGGGGAAATGCAGGCACTAGATTGTTTTTATTTCTGTTTGAAATGCACTACCAGAGCTAGTTAGTGAAAGAGATTCTGTTTGGGTTCATCCAGTCGCAGCTGGAGTGGCTCCTCTATTCCACATGTTTGTGTGAGCTTCTGTGTCTTGCACTTCTCCATACCGCGAGCAATGCACAAGTCTTTCATGAGTCAGTACCTCAGGTGAATTTACTGGGTCTTAATTTTTTCAGGATCTGGTTAAAAGAAAAGGTGAGTTGGACATTTTAAGTTGTAAATTAGTGTGAATGGGCATGCATCAATACTGACATGATAATAATAGAAAACTGAGTTTAATAAAATTCATACTTACCCTAATGTTTAATGGTGCTTATCTCATATGCTTTAGGTTATTTGGAAATTTATTTTTTTTTAAAACCAACAATGCTTTCATTGATAAGCTCAGAGCTCTGTCTGCTCACACAGAAATATTGTCAGAAATAGCAGGGCCTGGATGGAATTGAAATTTGCCCTTTAACCTTTGGTTAAACCTTTATGGTTAACCTTTTTGGGACACATTCAACCATCTGAAGAATGTGTCCCATAAAGGAAGTGAGCTTCACAAGGCAAATGGAGATGGAGAGAAACAAATTACATGAACTAGAGAAACCAATGAATCAGTAACACGGGTTGATCAGCTATTGCTCCTACAAGTTCACAATAGGTTTTTAAATTTTTTTTTAATTTTTGATGATTTCTACGTAGGTGATTAGGGTGCAAAGGGTTTAGGGTTACAGAAAGATGGGTGAGATCATTATTTCCATATTCTTTTTTTTTTTTCCTTCCTGTATCTGGAGAAAGGGGAGAGAGAAGGGGAGAAGCTACACCCAGCCTCCCCACTGTCTCCATACCCTGTAATGGAGGACAGCCTCCCAACACCACCCCAGGTTCCCCAGTGTTGGGAAAGCTCCAAGGGTCCTGTTCAAGAAGCTTTTTTCTTCTTTTCTCTCTCTCTTTTTTTTTTATTAATTACATTGCATTATGTGACACAGTTTCATAGGCTCTGGGATTCCCAATCCCTCCCCAAACACTCCCCTCATGGTGGATTCCTCCACCTTGTTGCAATGTTATAGTTCAAATTCAGTTGAGATTCTTTCCTTGCAAGCATATACCAAGCATAGAGTCCAGGATCTTACTGTCCAGATAAATTCACCAGTTTCTTGGGGAGACCATCTCTGGTCTGAAGGTAGAGCTGGCAGAGTATCATCCCGATCAATTAAAAGCCCCAGCATAATATCAGCAACAATTTACAACATTATGGAATTAACTGACATGGTATTGAGTAACAAATATGTTAAAAACTGCAAGTTCTTAACCACATCCTGTGACTTCTTCATTGACATTTCAATTTTAGTTTATATACAACCGGCTTCTATACACCTTAAAATGGCTATAGGATACTATTCAGCTGTCTCGTGTCTATTTTCATTTTAGTATTTAGCAGTTTATAGTGTTGAAGCATAATTTTGCTGAACCTGGCAGTTTTTTGGGTAGTCTAAACTGGCTTATAAATCTATCAAGACATATGTCAACAGTTTAGGTGCAGAACAGTTTTTAGGAGGGGTGTGCAGAGAAATCTTCAATACCCTAGTGAGGAGTAACTAATCTTTGTGTCCTACCTAGTAAGGTATAAGTGAATCCACACTGACTGTTTCCTGTCTGATTCTAAGCCTTCCTTGTTGTTCTCTGTCTATCTATTCTAGTTTTTGTTTGTTTGTTTGTTTTGAGGGGTTTCTGGAGTGATCCTGATGGTCATTGCAAGAGAGGGTGGGGACCCAAAGTTGGAGCCAAGCAAGGACCAGAGAAAGCTCTTCTCCCTAGTCCTGAAGGAAGTTTACTGTTCTGTTTCTGCGGACCGCTTCTGGCTCCTGGCTGTTGTTCCGATGACCTTGGATCCTGCAAGGAAGGATTTGGACTTCTTCCATTCCCATGTGGTAGATCCAAATGGGGGTAGGTGACCTCAGAGTTCTCGGCCTCCGAAGACACTCCAATTCCGCGTGGTCTCCTTGGCAGTTGGGATATAGTCCTTGGTGCCTGTACTGATAATCCTTGGTGAGGATCTGGGAGTCTTCAGGGTTAGGATACAAGCCTCTTCCTGTCCCCCTGCTCCACTTTGGGGTCCCCCGGCTCTATGTGTGTGACCTCCTGTTAAGAGGTTGTCAGGATCGCTCTTGATTCCTCCCATATGCCTTTGTAGTTTTACTATTGTCTAATGCCGATTCAAGTCTGTTGTCTATGAGTTACCTGTTATGATCCTGCTAGGTTATACTTCACGTCTTCCTCACACATTCTAAGGGGATGGAAGATTTCTCTGCTCTCCCGTTCCATTTCCATTGCTCAAGAAGTTTTGATAGTTCAACAGTTCTGAATTACTGTCAATCTTGCCACTCCAAGTGCAATGAAATCTCTCCAGAATCTACTGGTTGACACAGTCCACCTTAGAGTCTCAGTGTTTGCTCTGACCCAGCTTGACATAGTCCTTTCCCTGTCTTGGCCTTTGCCTTTTGATGCTGTAGTCTGGCCTGCCCCAGCCTGCCCCAGTCCCAACTCTTGCTGGTGGGTGCTGGAACCTGGCCTTGCTGTCTGCTCCCATCCCTGGCTCATATAAACCGGTAGGTGTGACAAGCCTGACCCTGCATTCTAGCCTATTTTCTGCACTTGCCAGTGAGCTAAGCTTGGCTTGGCCCTGCCCTGTCCATCCTTCCAAAAATAACATACACATTAGCCAATAAATGGAGCTAACTTGCCCAGCACCCTGCCCAACATCCAGACCTGGACCACATGCTTACCAGCAGGAGTTATGACCCCCTAGGAGAGTTTCCCAAGTTCTCCCACTTGGCATACTCCCAGACCCAAATCTCACGCATGCTGGTGGATGCTAGACCCTTGCCTGGCATAGCCTGCCCCTCCAACTTGGCCTTTGAATGAGCTGGTGAATGTTGAGGCCTGGCTCGCCCCACCCTGTGTTTTAGGATGTGCATGCAGGTGCTGCAGCTTGGACCTGCTCAGCCTATTCTTGGTCCCTATACCTATGAGTGTTGTTGGGTTCCATGGTCACACCTAGGTTAGCCCATCACCACACCAACCCTTGAGCTAACCAGTGGGACTTGTTTTTCCTCAGGATTGGGCCCACAAATCGCCCACAGCATCTACCCTTAGACCTGGTTCTCCCATGTGCCGGCTAGTGTCATGGCCCTGCCTAATGTGACCCATCTTCTGTTCCAACACTCAGTCAAGTACTGGTATGTAGCCCTGCTAGACAGGCCCCCAGCCATAGCTTTCGTGAGGGCTGGTGTGTGGTGGTCACCAATGTTCGGAATTTACAAGCCCATCTCAAGACTTGAATGTGGGCTGGTGCATCAGTCTGGCCCAAACAGATCTTCTGGTCTCTCCCCTCTAAACCACGAGATCTCAGTCCCCTTGCTTACCTGCAAGTACAGTGGCTGTGTCATTGGGAGGCCCTCAGGATTCATTCCTCACTTACATGTACAGTGGCCTTATCCATGGATGTCCCCAGGCAGTAGTTCCACACCTTTAAGACCTCAGAGCTTGCCACTGGGTGGCCAGTAGGCAAAGCCAGGTACCACTGGCATTCTGGCCACCCAAGCCAAGAAGGCACTGGCTGCCCCCAAGCAGGCAGGCTAGGCCATGTACCCCTACCAGCCAGAAGCAGCAGATGGAGTGAGGGGTCCCATTTGTGTGCCCAGCCCTCCCAGCCTGAGCCAAGATGGCGCTGGCTGCCCTCAAGCAGGCAGGCTAGGCCATGTACCCCCACCAGCCGGAAGCAGCTGATGGAGTGAGGGGTCCCATTTGCATGCCCAGCCCCCCCAGCCCCTCACAACAGGCATTTACCCATCCTCTTCACTAATCACATAAGGATTTTAGCTGAAACAAGGCAAGTCACTTTTTCCCTCTCTGATGTCAATCAGATGTCCTTTTGACTAATCAGAAGTTATTATGTTTTAAGATTTTTAACATATGGTTCAAAGAAAAGTTCCTAAGTTTCTTAAATGTATAAAGTGATGAGTTTTTAAGGTCAGACACATTGCTTCTGGCACTAAAAAGGTGAAACAATAGAAACTCTTGCAGACATTAGCCTCCATGGCATTTCCTGCAAGGCCAGACTTTGAAGAAGCAGGCAGTTGTGAGTTCTCTGTTGTAACTAATGTCATCTTCACACTGAGGAGGACATTTTTACATTGATGACGATCTTTGTATTAGTAGCACAAGCTCTACAGTTTCCTTTGCGATCACTTGATCTTTCTTTGGTAGTATTTTATTGAACCCCATCTCTGGTTTGATTGGCAGAAACTTTTCCAGGCTACCTGTATGTTTTTAGAGCATGGGTTTAGTTTTAGTTAGAACTGAGTGAGTCACTTAAGTAATGAACATACCCATATAATTCACATTTCATGCAACACAGGCAGGCAACTTAGTCCTCGTCTGGTACTGCCTCTCTGAGACTGGGTGATGCGTTAATTGAATTAAAAAGCGAGTACTAATCTTTTTATCACATTTCAGAGCATTTCATTTCCTTGGTTCTTATGTATGAAAATAAATTTTAAGATATGGAATTTCTAATGTTTTCCTTATTTCAATAAACCATCTTCTTTAATAGATACATTTAAAAGAGTTTCAGCTTCATTGTGTAATTTTCAGTACCCCTGCAAACATCTGACCCTAAGTGAATGATACAGTGGTTGTGAACAATAAAAGGGGCTTATACCTCTATAATTTGAACCTCCGTAGTCCTTACAAGAAAAGATTGAATTCTATTGTCATTTTGGATATACCTGCATTATCGTAAGACATTTGATTTCCTCTGAAGATCAGTCAGTGACTTTTGGATCTTGTTAGGATAGTTACCTGTTATGAAAGATCTGTTTTGGTTAACTTCCATGCTTTCCTTGTTAGTATTTGCTGCCCAGGCCACTCAGAGCGATATTTTGCTGATGTTCCCAGGGCTACACCTTTAATGAAAATGTTGATTCTTTGCCCAAGATCCTACATCCTGGGACTTACTCAAGATGTGAGTCTTAGAGTATGTTTTAGAGGAAAAGTGACCATTTTCAGACAACAATTTGGTTGAAATAACGAGATGATCCAAGTGGAAAATCCCCAATTGACACTTATGTCTCTTCAGTATTTTTTTTCTAATTTATGATTTTTAATTTAACAATTATTTTCAGCCAAATGTTCCTGCCCTGAACTATTTGCAATACTGAGGAGCTGGAAACAACCTTCGAATTGCTGCCACATTTCCACTCTTATGAACTCCACAGAGTACAATTATTTTATTGGCAGAAAATATGTTGGAAAGAAAAATACAGAAAAATCTATCTACACAACAATAAATTATTTTAAAAAGCAGTACTAATAAACATTTGTATAAATAGTCATAAAACTGGCTAGTGATGAGCCCCAATTACCCACAGAAGAAAAAAATAGTATTTCAGAAAATCATTTTTTAAAAAAGGAAATTATCCATTGAAGCCAAATATTTATCCAAAGCCAAGTGGTTGGTTTTCATCACCAGCATTTTGTCTCCCATCAGATTGCTTATGATCAAACTTTATTTTTTCAGTCAAACCACTTGGAGCAGGCACTTCTCCCTGGCACTAGTGGCATTAGGGCAGTTCAGCTCTTGATCCTGACTCCTTGGGACCTGGTCATAAGCAGAGAGCCCCCAGGCACAGATGTCCTCTCTTCAGTCTGCAGCCTCTCCCACCAGGACATGTCAATT
Organism: Ochotona curzoniae; assembly: GCF_017591425.1. NCBI lineage: Eukaryota > Metazoa > Chordata > Mammalia > Lagomorpha > Ochotonidae > Ochotona > Ochotona curzoniae. The sequence goes on along the minus strand of NW_024466502.1, from coordinate 48,701,071 downwards.
CTCTTCCTTCAGGAAAATCTTCCCAACTAATTTTCTTCCTTGCTGAAATAGACAATTCGATCTTGGACTTGGGACCTGACCATCTGACTGGGTTGCGAACTGAGCTAACATTGCAAACTTCTATATTGCATAGCATTTGATAATTCGAAAAACACATTCCCCTCCATCATTAATTCTTTATTTTTGTCAACATTATGTGATATCCTCCAGCAGAATTAATTTGACCATTTGATAGAAATTGCACTTGCATTTGATGGAGAAAAAAATAGTTATGAGTGTATTAGGTAGTTCAGACATTCTCATATATACAGTCTGAAACACAAACATCCCAGACCCTCACTCCCATCCAACAGATTCTTTCAGAGATGCACAATACAAAAGAACTCCACAAAGTTTGTAAAAAAATAAATTTAAAATATACATTTATTTTGCTGCAAAATTATTTTGAAATCCATGCATTTGACAAGTATTCAAAAAATTCACAGGAAATGTATGCTGTGAAAAAAATCTGTGCATGGATTTCAAATATTGTCTCAAATAAACTTGTCCTTTGATAGCATCTTCTACAAATGCTCTAAGGCACCTACATAAGCACAGAGCTATAAATATATATTTTACTGAAATGAATTTATTGATATGTTGAACTTTATTGTGAGTTCAAGCACAAAAACAGAGACTAGCTTGCAGAATGTAACAACTAGAAATCGGGGGTTAGGGATAGCCATGGCTCTCTTAGCGTCAGCACCAAGCTATTTCTCATGTTTGTTTTGGTTTTCCAGGGTTTGGAATGTACTGATCCACTAGGTTGGTAGGTAGATTTCCAAGACAGTCTATGCCTTCATTTGTTTTGTGCACATTAGAACTGTCTTGGCTCTGAGTCTTGGAGACTGGGAAATCACACTTGAGGCCAGCATCTGGTGGTGAGGGTTTCTTTGCTGTCCTTGCCGTATGTTTCCTATGGTGGGATGTGGAAGGCAAGAGACAAAAAACAAACAAACAAACAAAACAAAAAAATAAGCAACAAATTTGCTGATTTTTAAAAATGATTATTTATGTATGTATTTATTTGTTTATTTATGTACTTATTTATTTGAAAAGCAGGGTTACCAAGTGAGAGAGAGAGACAGAGAGAGAGAGAGAGAGAGAGAGATTTCTCACCCATTGATGCACTCCTCAAATGGGTGAAATGGTTGGAGTGGCACTGGTCCAAAGCTGAGAGCCAGGAACTTCTCCCCAGTCTCCTGCACCCAAGCACCCAAGCACTTGGGTCAACCTCTGCTGCTTTCCAAGGAACATTAGTAGTGAGCTGGATTGGATATGGACCAACTGGGACTCAAATCCAGATGGGATTCCAATGCTGCAGGTGGGAGCTTCCAGTCTATGCCACAAAGCCTGCCCTTAAATTTGCTATTTTATCATAGCAGTAATTCCACCCACAAGGAGATCCCAAGGCCTTACCTCTTCATTCTACTATAATGGTAACTAAACCTCATCTTGAGTTTCAGAAAAGACACATCTTCAGATGACAGCAGGTCTCACTGATTCATGCTTCCTAAAACTCGTGGCTCTGTATGATTTTCTCCTTTGTAACAACTTGGACCTAGTAACTTGTTTCTAATGAACAAAGTTCAGAGAAGGCAAGAAGATACCACTTCTAATATGAGGTCATGAAATGACTGAGAATTCTATCTTGCTAGAAATTTCTATCTTTCTCTGGTCCTTCTCTATGCTTTACTGGGAGGAACTACACTGCCATGGAGTGAACAGAATTACAGAGCCGACTTACCTGGCAAGCAATAGAGAGTGGTCTCCTGCAGGAGTGAATTTAGCCAGCAACCAGATGGGTGAGTTCAGAGGCAGATCTTTCCCTGTGAGAGCTGTTGGATAATCACAACCCTGACCAATACCTTGACATCAGTGTGTGAGCGTGCCAGTGTTAAACCTCACCCACACTGAAGACCACTTAAGAAACTAGGAGATTATATATTTTGCTAATCTAAGCCACTAAATTTTTGACTAGTTTGTAATATAGCAATAGATAACTAATACATAAGGAATGGAACTCCAAACTATAACTGATTTTGATTACCCCCAACTTGTGAATTCTAGATTTTTTTCGAATTAGACAAAACATGAAACAAAGGAAGTGTAAGTGTATTTTCCACATAAGGTCAACCCAATGGCAGAAGGTGATGGGTCTAAGGTCTCTTATGTGCTAAACTGTGTAATATATTTGAGTGTACTTTTGGGTTTGCTTTAATGTAAATAAATGCACTTTCAAAAAATTGGATTGTATCTATGTGAATTGTTTAGGAAAATGTTGAAAGATGACACCAATGTTCGAAAGTGCCTACTTCTTGAAAAAAATAGAGTTGTGGAGTCTTCGTTTCTTCATTGCAAACTGGAATCATCATCCTTACCTTGTGGATTCAAAGTGATGTACACAGTGCAGGAGTTTCCCAGTTAGTGTACTTTCACTCTCCTTATTGCAGGTTATAGATTTGAGGTCCAGAAATGTCAAATGACTTGATGTATCCAAAAAGGAGGAGCTCTTGTACCTTCCTCTATTCTGATACAACCACAACATTGAGGAGAAGCACATTTCAAAATCTGAATTCAGATCTCTGGCTTCCTCCACATCATATCTTGTCATCCAAGTCACCAGCTCTGTGAGTTTAACTCACAAGAATAAGTCTCCTTGAGTCTTTTGCTAAACCAGTTACTCTAGTGGAATTTGTAGCACACTGAGAACAAAAACTGACAAAGACAGATGGGAGAAGAGTGGCATTTCCCTTAGCTAAATCCACACTTTAAATGCCATCTTTCCAAACACAATCTTCCCTCCACCCTCTGTCTTTGATTTTGACATTGATATAGAATAACAGAGCTTAGCTAGATGAAACTACTAATTTGTAGGAACAATGCGTAATGAATGGCACTTACGTGTGGTCTCACAACCATTGTCTTCTGCCATTTTTCTCCCTGCAGCATTTCATCTTGTCTTACTACCCCCTTTTTGTTAAAAGATTGTTAAAGATTACAGATGTGTGTTAGAAAGAGGGAAATAGAGAAAAGAGGAGAGTTAAAGAATTGCCTTGAAATAGTAGAGGAATAAGAGGATCCGTGACAGCAGGAACATCAGGTGACATAAGAGCACTGGAACTGATTAGGAATAGCTTGGGTCCTTCCCATCATGTGCTCATAGCTGGGTGCACTAATCAGGAAATGCTGCTCGTCCTCAGTTCTTTTGGAGAGATATGCAGTAGCACAAGGCGTTGCCATTTTGGGTGTGGTTGGTCCTGTACTTCCTATTCTGTGGAAACTGGAGCACAGAATCCCAGAGGTGTAGCTTGATCTTTTGTCCTCTGTGGAGACACTTAGCTAACATCCTCTTTGGCAGTGAAAGAGAAATAGTTGAGCTTACTCATAAAACATGACACAAAATCATTGGGGCAAATATGACCCAAGTAAAAATCATTAGTGTGTAAATGAAGTGTGGGGGTTCAGAGAACAATACCCCAAGTAAAAACCTTAGGCACTGTTTCTCTCTGATCTTCTCCAGCCCACTTGTCTCTTTTCCCTCATTTGCCCCCCAAAGCAAGCCATGGAAACCAGAATTCCTTTTCTCCAGCATAAGTCATAGATGTGCCAGAATGCCTTTTCCCCAAAGCTAGCAGTAAGAGCTAAAAATACTGCTTTCATGCGACCCCTCTCGTCTCTGGGTAAGAGTTTGTTATAAGTCAATTCTCTGGCCTTCCTTCTTGAATTGTATATCTTTGGATTCCCATTCCAGAAATCACCCTGCTGCCTGATTCCTGGAAAGAACAAGGGCTTCACAGGAAGGCCAAGTTTCTCAGTAGACAGGCCTTGCTGCATACTCCTTCCAGCCTATTGCCATTAAGTCACACCTTTTTTTGTCCGATTACATGTATATGGCTGTGCCTTACAAAGTCTTCATTCTGAAGGCTCCCATGTGCTACTTATGATGTGTATTTCAATGAACAATAATCACCTCTTGGATAAACCTCACTGGTTATGTCACTAACACTAAGTAAAATTTGAAAATCTTTCAATTTGAGAAAATATGATTCAGAGCAGCGAAGGCATTGCTCAAGTTTTGCAGATCTTTTGACTTTCCAAGTTTGCATCATGAAGTAGAAAATTCACTGCCAAAGATGGAGAAGTTCAGGTTTCAAGTCTACTCTGGCAGTCATTCTTGCCTTTCTGAAACTTAAGTGGTAAGTTTCTCTTCCAATCTCCAGGGCCATTACCTTGTCTGAGTCCTGTTCATTTCTAACCTGCATCTCCAAAATGCCTTTCAAATGTGACCAAAAAGACTTCACTCCGATCCCTTGCAACCCATTTCTTTCCACATGGCCATCAGGATGTTTTTACAGACATGAATCAAGGCATGATTTCTCTATTAGAACACCCCTAGTTTCCTACCACCAAACCATGTTATTCTCACGACTTGATAGTCTCCAGCCTGTCTACTCTGTGCCTGACACTCTTGTACATTCTTAGAGCAGATTTTTCATATTTTCTCCCTCCTTTTACCTACAATATTCTCAATCCCATTTCTTCTCTCAATTCATTCCAGAATTGTTATATAATAAATATTAGCTGGTGTAAAAGAATCAATGAATGAGTAAGCAAAAACCTTGATTTGTTTCTTTTCACACATCAACTTAACCATTGGGTCCTAAGATAAATTTTTTTTCCTAAACACTTTAGCAAAGAAACCATTCATATTCTCATGTAAACGTTTTGATTTTCTTCTTAACACTTTTAACAATCTGTCTTTGATCATTTCTTCAGTTGTTTTTTTCTTTTTGCTCTCCTTTGTTTATTTCTGTCTCTTTTCTATCAGAACTTGGGCTCTCTTTGGACCAACACCATGTCTGACTTCTTTAGCATCGTGTTGTCTGTGCCCAGTGTGCCTGCACAGAGATTGTAAGAAGTGCTTGCTCAAGATAAGGAGTTATCTACATAAACTCAAGTTCTGCCACATATGCTCGTTACTTACCATTCTTTACTATTCTTTGCAGCCCATGGGGGTAAAAAAAAGATTAGTCTTTCTATACACTAGATATGTCACTGGGATGTGACTTCTTTCCTCTGTTCTATTTGAAAATTATTTGCATTTAAAAATGAGCCATACTGTTTTTTTTTTTTTAGTGTCTGTATATGTCCATAAGGATACAAATTATTTGCCTCAGATGCCATTTCTAACTTATCTGCATGTAAACCTCTTGAGTAAATTCTCTTTAAATATTCAGTTCAAGTGCCCCTGCTTCTGAGAAACCCTCTTTGATGATTATTTCTTTGGTCTGTCTTTCCCAGAATCTGCTGGTAACATACTTTATTCTATTGTAGCACTTATCATGGACTCAGGTAGATTGTTTCCCTGACTAGAAATTTTACTTCTTGAGGACCAAAATATTTTTTCTTATTAATTTCTGTCCTCTTTCCTTACCTGGTACATAGTAGGTATTCAACAAAGGCTGTGAATAAGTATTAGTGAGTGGATGACTCGTCTTTCTGAAAGGGTACGGTAGTGAGAGGTACTGGAGGCACATCCCATAGAATGCACTTAAACTCAGGTAATAAGTCGAGTACCGTTGAGAGCTCAACTGAAACATCCTGTTGCTGTGGCTTCAATTAATCTATCAAGCTCCCAAAGCTCTCAGTTTTGCAACTCAGTGTCACCAGAGGTCATCGTTTCCAGAAATGTTGCATAAAACCTTGTCAGCTGTACAGTTTTCCTGATTTTGTCCTTACCACAAAACACTGGCATTTGCATTTAGAAATATCTACCTTGGCAATAAAATCGACGTCTTAGCAGGCATCTGCTTGCGACATGGTCTAACTAAAGTGTGGATTCCGTGCAATACGATGAATAGGAAGAACTTGAAATCTTACAAGGTAGCAGGCAAATGGGGAGGACCTGTGTACTTTGCCCAGTGTGGCTCCTGACCAGTCTTCACCAGAATCATCAGGGCTGTCCAGGGCAGCCATGGACCTGCACATGCCTTTTGAGAAGGCATAGTAAAAGCTGTAAGCTGCATTAAGCCCAGCTGAAGGGAACTTCTGGAAAATCTTGGTGTGCCTCTTGTCTTGTAAAATTCCTGCCCTTTTACAAATCTTAACGTGTGCTTCTTTCCTTTGTTCTGCTTTTGTGAGGCGAGGGAAGAATAAGGCTGCTTTTAGGTAGATCACATTTGTCCTAGAAGAAATAAGAAAAATAGTAGAACTATCATCTTATGTTTGTGTTTATCAGATTTTTTAGAATTATGCCATTCGTGGAAAGCTTCATGAAAAGCAGCCACAGGAATGATGGAAAATTTAAAATTATGCATCTGGAATAAAAATGAATTTTTGTAAAGCCATGCTGCTCAAAAATCTACTTCAAAGCACTAGGATGTTTGTATTAAATATTGATTATCTGAACCCTGGGGGATGTGAAAAAGATGGAACCTGTCTGGGTGCAGCCTGGGAGTTAACATTTTTCTAAACACACTCAAGTTTGATATGTTGCATTTAAAGCCTGCGATTTCTTAGAGGGCAACAAGCCCATGAAGGGAACATCAGGACAAGGGTCCTTGGGAACATGTAACCAGAGGATTGGGACCGAACTGAAAAGGTGAGTTATTTTAGAGGAGAGTGAAAGAAACTCAAGATCTCAAATTGAAAGGGCTAACGTTGATGTGGCAGCAATAGAGCGCTAACTACAAAGGGTGGCCTATTTTTCCCTGTGTTGGGGTAGGGCATGTGGGCACAATTACCATCATCAAAGGGTTGTTCCATGCGTCACTAAAGAAAAAAAAAAGTGGCTCTGAAACCACAATCATTTATTATTAGAAATGTAATAGTCATATCTTATTTTAAAACCTGTTTTTAATCTATTGCCACCTGTAAAACTAGACTAAACAGATCAAGTGTTAAGGCTATCTAAAAATACTCTGAGCAGAAACATAATTAGACTTCTAATTAGGATTATTATTTAGTAGCCTCTGTAGACAAGCCCAAAGAGATAAGCCCCTATCAGTGGAATTAAGTTCTAAACGTTTATTAGATTGATGGGGCTCAACTATGTGGTTTTTTTTTTTTTTTGGATGATATAGAAATTATGTTGAATATGTTTCAAAATCCAAAATAATTATTGCAATTTATTTTTTTTTCACTTAAATAACATTTAAATGTGGGGATTTTGACAGACAAAACAAAGTCCTGTTTGGAGGTTTCTGGCTCACAAGAAAATTCAGCTACAGAATTTTGCTCTAGATTTTTAGACACCATGCCAAGGTGAAAAAAGATAGCAGGAGAGAACTCAGAGAATTTTTGATAAACTTTTTCAAGGTTGTCATATTTGTTTCACACAGTACAGCACACTGTGAAATCTCTTGATTTAATTATGTGTCATAGAATCTACTCTCTGTGAAGAAGACAAAGAGTAAATATTTTCAGATAGAGTTGACCTTTCATTTTTATTTTTTTAGCTAACAAGGAAACTGAGCAGTGTAGATTTTAAAAAATAGGGACATGGGAAGGTATTTTAGAAAGTTCACGAAAATGGAAATAAAAGATTAGTTCTGTCAAAATTTGGAATTCATGTATGGTTTGTTCGTAAGATGCATTTTAATACATTTTTAAAGATCAAATGTACCAATTTCAAAAGATTTTGTATCCAATGTGCTAAGGTTTTAATTGTATTTTTCAGGGATGTTTCGAAGTACTCTCTTTAAAGTAGATCTTTGGTTTGTGTGTATTAATCATCAGAAGAAAACATTCACTTAAAGTTAATAAACGGAAGTCAGTTTCATCATGGGGTCTCAGTGTAGAAACCTACCTCAAGATGAGATGAGACATGTTTGCGCTTTCTTGTATGGATCCTGTTTACCCAAATGTTTCTTTTTAGAAATGATTTCTGAGGCAGAGGAAAAGGGCGAGCCTAAGAAAAATGATCTTGTGTTTCTCCTTAAGTCACCCAGCTGATTCACAGAGCCTTAGAGATTGCAAGGGGCGATTACATGGTTCGGCTGGAAGGCGGGGGTCACTCAGTGAAGTCCCAGCTGTGGTTGCATGCAGGTCCAGCTGGGGAGGTCTTCGGCCACGGTGTTCTGTGCACTTCTGTGCCAGGAATGTGTTTTTTCTGTAAGAGAGGGAGAGAGGGAGAGAGAGATAAAACAAGCTATGTGTCTCAGAAATCTCTTGCCTTTCCGCACCCACAAGCCAGCTCTTTTCTCATGAATATCATATCACTACCTTTTGTGATTAGATAGCAGAAGGTCATCTTGACTCTTTCTCCTCATCATCTTTGCATACAATCCCACCACACATGCTTGCCATGCTTTTCTTCAGCATATACCTCAAAGTCTGTAAGGGCTCATTTGGCTCAGTGATTAAGAACCCACATCCAGCATCTTTGAATATCTGCAGTTCTTTTATTCTTAGCACCATGAAAGGCAACGGTGATGGCTAAAGTATCTGGGTTGCTGCCATTTACATAGGAAGAACTGGGTCCATTTCCATGCTCCTTGCTTCAGCCTGGCATAGCCCCTGCTGTTGTGGGCATTTTGGAGAGTTAACCAGTTGAATGGAAGATCGATGCCATTTTCTCTCTGTTCCTTTGCCCTTTAAATTGATTAAAAATAAATTCAAAACTGTGTCAATTTCTTAAAAATAAGAGCATGGGGCCCGGCGCGGTGGCGCAAGTGGTTAAAGGTCCTCACCTTGCACGCCCGGGATCCCATATGGGCGCCGGTTCTAATCCCGGCAGCCCCGCTTCCCTTCCAGCTCCCTGCCTGTGGCCTGGGAAGGCAGTCGAGGACAGCCCAAAGCTTTGGGAACCTGCACCCGCGTGGGAGACCCGGAAGAGGCTCCTGGCTTCGGATCGGCATAGTATCGGCCCGTTGCGCTCACTTGGGGAGTGAATCATCGGACGGAAGATCTTCCTCTCTGTCTCTCCTCTCTGTATATCCGCCTTTCCAATGAAAAAATAATAAAAATAAATCTTTAAAAAAAAAAAAATAAGAGCATGTATGGTAACACACTAATGACCTCCACAACTCCTTTCAGATAGCTCTACAAAACGCTGTGTATATTGTATTTGTGGCCAATGGGAGCCCTTCTGGCTAAACTTTCTCTTTGATAGTCTCTAAATATTAGCCAATATTGGTTCTTAGAAGTATTAGCTCTATAAAGCTGAAAGATGGAATATAAGAAGTTTCTACCTTTGTTTGATAATGTTTCACATCATTAAACTATATTAGTGATTAAAAATCTTAAGTTTTAAACTGCTTTACTTCTTTAAAAACTTTGGAATACTGATGTATTTAAAATTTCATGACTTGGTTACATGGGAATGTGTTTATTATATTTTCCAGAATTTTTATTTGTGTAATTTAATTTGTTTAAAATGCTACAGTTAGTCCATCTCTTATACAGAACAGAGAACCACCAAGCACTTAGGATATATGTGGATTTGTAGTAAATAATGAGTTGAAGCAAATATCACACACATGTACTGTGGCTAACTTTGGTGTGCGCTTTCTGACATTAAGTCACTTCAACATCAATCAATTTCTTCCAATTTAGCAAGGTTTTGCAAAGTGAATACATCCAATGAAACTCAAGTCAAATATTTTGTCAAACAAAGGAACTTTAGTGATTCTAGAGTCGACCTCTAAGATGGGAAATTTTTGTCCCAAGAGAAACTGGGTGAGCTTGCCTGTCCTTGGTTCCATTTCTAAATCTAAACAGCAGCACTGACAAGTCTGCAAATGGATGGTGTGAAATGCTGTCTTACTCTTGTCACAGGCTATGTTCCTTACGTAGGTAGATAGTAACTTCCATTGAAGCAAATGCTGCAACTGAATGCTGGCATTCTCCATTGGCCTAAACAGGGAATCTGAAATTCAAACTGTGGCAAATTATTATTTCATAAATGTTCACTAATGGCTAAGAATTTACCTAAGCAGGGCTGATCACCTGTTGCACTTAGAAGCTAACCAACGATATGAGACTAGAGGAACAACATACTGACTATCAGTTATTAAATAGCTCCTAACCAGCGCATCTTTTATGTAAGTTAAATAGTTCCCCAAAGCATCCTCAGATAATTCCTGACACAACAGTACTTCCCCAGCTGCTGCGCTGGGCCCGTGCCACTATTTTTTAATTCATTAACTGGGTGACATTGTGCACACATTGTCACCCTTATCATTAGGGATAATACAATACATTAAAAATTTGGCTCTCCTCTTTTTAATTTTTCGTATCACTTCAAATTATGTCTTATTTGTAAATATATGAACAGATGTGGTTTAAGGGATGGGAAACAAAAATATTCCCTCTGTAGTCTCTTCTACAACCTGAAGGTACAATATAGTAGAAAAGAATGGACAATACAAAGAAAGGACCCTGACCTAGCTGAACTGAATGCCTCTGTCTTTTTCTGTAATTTCTTTCCTGCGAGGAGTAAGTAACATGGAGAATGCTGTTAATCAACAGAGTTGAATAGTTTATTCCAGTGCACTTAGTTACTGAGTGTGAAAAGGCAGCAAGATAACATATTCAGTCTACTCATAATCTGTTCTCCCACAAAGATGTTCCTGGGGATTTAGTTTCATAGAAATGCAGGTGGAAGTCCAACGACGAATATCACCCCTGAAACACAGTTTTAACTCATGTACATCAAGCTGCATTCTCAGTTTTCCTCTTACTTGTGACTAGGATGAGTGACAAGTAGTTATTGCTCAGGTTCCTTTTGCCAAGAGTTCGTTCTCACCTGCAAAGGTTCAATTCCACGTCAGTGGGGTTGACCTACTCCCTTGAACAACCCCACTCCCACACAAACACGTGAAACTTACCCCAGAGGAGGCATGAGCTTGCAAGTAACAAGACAGAAATGGGGCCAACTGGAAACCACTTAGACAAAGACATAAAACATCTCTGCTTACCGTTCACATGGTGCTCCATCCGAAGGGAAAACAACGGGGACGAGTAAGAGCATTCACTTGTGCATGATCCATTTTGAGCAATCTCTAACCAGTTCACCTCCTTTTCTTCCACCTCTCCCCTCTATCTTCTGTCTGCATTTGTGTGGCTCTGAGCACAGCACTGAGAATACTTTGACAAGGGTGTCATTTTAATCTTGATATCTCAAAATGATTGGGGAGGAAAGAGCTCTCTTTTGCTTTCAACTCCAAGATAAAAATTGTTTCAGAATGAGAAAAAACAAGCAAACAAACCTCAGAACATCTACTTCTAATGCTGCTTCTTACAGGAATGCTCCAGTGATGGAGATAAAGTCAGTGCAGCAAATGAAATATAATTACTCATTAAGAGAGCATTAGTCAGGCCAGCCCAGGAGAACCTAATTCTCCTAATTTAAGAGGACTTTGAGGGGAAGGAACTTAGAATTAGTAATTTGAAGTACAGACACAGGCTCTGTCCATTTTTATGTATGGGAACTCTGTGTCTTTACCAGCTTGAAGTCTGTTTTCTTACTTTAAAAATATGTAATTAATTCATTTATTTTCTTTTCCATGACGCACTTTAATGGGCTCAGGGATTTCTTCCCCTCCTCCCCAAATCCTTACCTCTATAATATTTCCCATTTTACTGCAGTAGTATAGTCCTTCACAATCAGTCATAAGTCCATCATTCTGCTTTTGAAGTGTATCCTGACATTGTAGCCATGGACAATAGCAGAGTCCAGCATCCTATTGTCAAGACATATCCAACAGTTTCAGTGGGAGTCCATCTTTGACTTGGAAGTAGAGATGCACCTGCATTGTATCTTCACATCTGTATGTGACAGTGTCTACTACAAGTTACTATACACTCACTTAAATGGAAAACCATAAAACAAAATCAACGGAGAGAAAAATGGAAAATTTACGGCAACATGAGGTTAAATAACATGCTACCAGTGTGTTGCTGAAGAAATGAAAAAAGAAAATAGAAAACCTGCATGAAGCAAATGATGCTATTGTGTGACCTATGAGGCAATAAGGAAATTAATAAGAAAAATAAAACCTTTTTTTGAATGAATGAAAATAAAAAAGAATATCAACCCTGCCAATCCAGGCACATGGTAATTTTTTCCATTATTAAATGTCTTCTTCTATTTCTTTTTAAAATGTTTTATAGTTTTCATCATAGAGGTCTTCAACATCTTTGGTTAGGTTAATTCCAAGGTATCTGAGATTCCTCTCTGCTATTTTAAAGGGGACTATACTTTCTTTCTAATCCACAAAGTTATTTGTGTATACTATTGCCATCAATTTATGTTCATTAATTTTGTATCCTTGCTTAGCCTGCCAAATTCTCTTAGGAGTTCCAATAGTCTCTTTATTGAATGTTTTGGCTCTCCTATGTAGAGAATCATATCATGTGCAAACATGGATGTTTTAATTCCTCAGTTTCAACTTGAGTTCCTTTAAATTTTTTCTTACCTAATAGCTCTGGTAAGGACTTCCAATACTAAATTGAATAGCACTAGTGAAAGTGGACATCCTTGTCTAATTCCAGATCTCAGTGGAAAAACTTCCAGCTTTTCCCAATTAAGCATGATGCTGGCATTGGGCTTTTCGTATATATCTTTGATTGTGTTATACAATTTGTCAGATGCCTTCTCTGCATCTATTGAAATGACACTTCCACAATAAAGAAAAGCTCAAAGAATTTACCTCTTCCAAATCTGCTCTCCAAATGATGTTTAAAGATGTCATTTTGACAGTGAAAAAGAATAGCACATACCAAAGGCAAACCTTGAGACCATCTCAGTAAAAGAACAACAGAAGACTGAATCAACAATGACCAACCCATAGCTAAAGCAACAGCAGCAAACTATCAGCTATCCACTTTAGCTCTGAAGGTAAATGTCTTAAATTCATGTATCAAACTGCATAGATTAGTGGACTGGATCCCAAAACAAAACCATCTATGTGTTGCTTACAGGAGACTACAGGAGACACATCTCACCAAAAAAGGTGAGTGGAAACTGAAAGAATGGAAAAAGATTTTCCAGGCTAATGGAAAGGAAAAATGAGCTGGCATAGCCATTCTTATACCAAATAATATAGACTTCAACATGAAAAACATTGAAAGAGTTGAAAAAGGACTTCACATGATTATCAAAGGATCCATCCAACATGAAGAGCTCACCATAATAAATGTATATGCACCAAATGTCAGGGCACCTAGCTATGTGAAACTCTTATTACTGGATTTAAAGAAAGAAATAAACTTCGATAATACTGTGTGTCTAGGGTTGGGGCTCAGCACAATAACACAGGGGCTAAAGTTCTCACCTTGCACTCACCAGGATCCCATAGTGGCCTACGTTCTAATCTCAATGGCCCTGCTTCTCATCCAGCTCCCTGCCTGTAGCCTGGGAAGGCAGTGGAGGATGACCCAAAGGCTTGGGACCCTGCACCTACATGGGAGACGTGGAAGAGGCTCTGGGATCCTTGTGCATCTCCAGCCATTGCAGCCACTTGGGGAGTGAATCATTAGACAAAATATCTTCCTTTCTGTCTCTCTTTCTGTCTGTGTATCTGACTTTATAATAAAAATGAAATAAAATCTTTAAGAATATAATGATGGGGGGGGGACCTTAATACCCAGTTAACATCAATGGACAGAGCAACAAGACAGAAACTCAGTAAGGAAACAACAGAACTCACCTAGACACTGGAGCAAATGGACATAATTGATATCTACCGAACCTTTCATCTTACACACCGAGAATACACTTTTTTTTCATCAGTACATGGAACTTTGTCTAGGATTGACCATGTTGTCGGCCACAAAAAAAGCCTTAGCAAATAAAAAAAATTAAAATTATACCATGCATCTTCACACCATCGTGGAGTGAAACTCTAGACCAATAAGTGAAAATAGTCCACAAAACATGCAAATACATGGTGATTGAATAATATGCTGCTAAATGAACAAAGATTATAGATGAAATCAAAACAGAAATAAAAGTTTGCTTGAACCAAATGAAGCTATCAACACATCAAATCAAACCTTATGCAACAGGATCAAGGCAGTGTTAACAGAAAGTTCATTTCAATCAATACTTATGTTAAGAAATCAGAAAAGCCACCAAATAAATGAGCTAATAATACATTTGAAGGAGCTAAAAAAGGGGGCAGCAAAGCAGTCCCAAGATTAGCAGGAAAAAAGAAATAACCAAAACAAGGGAGAAATAAACCCAATAGAAACCAAAAGAACGATACATAATATCAATGAATGAAAGAACTGGTTCTTTGAGAAAATTAATACCAAAGCCAGTTAGAGATGCAACAGAAAAAGAAAACTACAGACCAATATTTCTAATGAACACAGATGCCAAGATCCTCTATAAAATACTATCCAACAAGATCCAACAGTTCATCAGGCAGATCATTCACCTGGACCAGGTGGGATTCATCCCAGGCGTGCAGGGACGGTTTAACATTTGCAAATCAATAAATGTGATTCACCACATTAACAAAATATTTTCTTACTTTTAAAGTAGAGATAAATCCTAAATAAGGATCACATGACTTGAGTATTAAGTGAGATCATGTATGCAAAAGTGGTTCCTGTAAATAGATGGACAATGATTTTTATAATGGACAAAAATAAAGCTTAAAGTCTGCGATAGCAGGAGCCTCCCTCTGAGACATTTACTGTAAGAGATAGAGCAGTCTTATAGACAGGTAACACCTTGAGCCCTAAGCACCACGTATATCTCATGAGCAGACACGTTTTTCAACACCGGTGTACCTAGACCATGAGTGGAAGGGGGAAGGCAGATCATTGAGACCAGTCACCTCTGCGATTTACTCTTTGAGACTGCCAGCAGCAGTCTAATTTACCTATAGCACCAGTCATCCTCACTGGTACCTTGGTAACTGAACCAAAAACCTTTATCTTTTCCTTTTCATATTCTGATGAGTGTGAGCCTGGATTGTCTGCTGCTGGTGAGTTCCAGAAGCTGACCTTGAGAAAGCCAGTTGAGGTCGCAAAGTAATCTGGCACTCCCCTGGGCAGAACTGAATGACTAACAGTACAATAAGCATGGACTATAGCTGAGTGGGCTCCATCCTGATTAATAACACACTAAAGGCTTTAACACAATACTTTGCCTCTTTTATATTGCAGCCAAATACTATTTTTAGCTGCTTAAATTTTCAGAACACTCTGTTTTTCCCTACACATGATCAAGTTCAGCCATGAAACTAGTTCTCAAGGAAGTATGCTGACAAATGAGATGCCCTTTTTTCAGACTTGCAAGCAACTTCAGCATCTGACTTGGCAACCTACCCTCCCTATTCCCTTCTTAACAACTCCTGTCCAGGAGCCTGGCATGGTAAGCTAGTGGCTAAAGTCTTTGCCTTGCATGTGCCAGAATCCCAAATGGGTGCTGACTCATGTCCAGACTGCTCCACTTCCCTCCCAGCTCCCTGAGAAAACAGTGGAGGATGGCCCAAGGCCTTGGGACCCTGCATCCACATGGGAGACCCAGAAGAGACTCCTGGCTCCTGGCTTAGGATAGGCTTAGCTCCAGCCATTGTGGCCAACTGGGGAGTGGACTAGCAGATGGAAGATCTTTCCTTCTGTCTCTACTTATCTCTGTAAATCTGCCTTTCCAATAAAAATAAATAAATCTTAAAAACAAAAAGGCTTGGTAGAGCTTCCAGATGATTCTTTCTTCCTCCAGAGAGATTGCAGCCACTGCTGGGCAGATGGAGTGCTTACTCCAAGGCTTCACTGAGATACTCAGAGCCTGCCTTGCAATCTTAGGGATACTGTCGGTTGCCTTCCTCCTAGGGAATAGTCCTGTAAAGGCTTTTCCTTTTGTTTCTATAAAGTTATCATAAATTCTGTAGCTTAAGGCAAAATAAACTTACTCTCATGACTCTTAGGATGTCATACAGTCTGATGTAGGTTCCACAGGGCTAAGATCAAGATTGCAGAATAACCTTTCCGATGTCCTAGATGTCACCTACAAAGACCAGCCATGTGGCATCTTCCATTCACTCTTTCCCTACTTCTACAGTAACATGTTTGGCTCTCCTGCCTCTCTCATTAAGGAGCAATGAGACAATAATCCAAAATAATCCTCCAAAGCCAAATTCCTAAGATTAATCAAATCTCCCGAATCCATTTGACAGGTGACATGCAGATTATGTCATTGGGGGGTCACTAGTTTATTTGCGAAAGAAGGTTGTCGGGTTTGACAAATTAAAGAAATAAATTCCACTTAGGCAATGAGTATCTTTTAAAATTTTATGTTCTAAATACTGCATGGATTATACTTAAAATTGAAGTTGCTGAGACCCAGACTTCACTGGACCTTGTTGTGTGTTTTGTTTGGTAACTCAGCATCCCAGGCCTGCAGTAAGAACCTAATGTACTCAACTGGATCCTCCCCATGGCTGATTCTAACTCTATTACTTGTCTTCTCAAAATGAGAAGATTTTTAAATAACTCGGATATGGTTTTCAGAAGTTTTTTACTTAGCTTCTTAATCTCTATGAAATAGGTAAACACCTTGAAATAAAAGTTTTTTATGTGGTAGGCCTAGTTTCTGACCCACCCTTTTTACCACGTTGCTGGTCCACCAAATTTCTAGTTTTGCACAGTCAGCCCCACATAACCATCACCATCTCTTTTCTTCTGAGGTGGTGCCGTAATGCAGGCAAGGTGCATATATCCAGCTTATTTTCATGCACTCAGAACAAGGAACAGTTCCCAGCAAGAGTGGTTGAGGACTCTCAGCTCATTCGCATCTATCCTTCTTTCTTGGGAATGTGGACACACCCTGCCCTGGTGGTTACAACCAACCTTTGCAGGCAGTATTGTCTGGCTGCAAACTCTGTCAACCCAGTCTTCCTGGTAGTGAACTCAGGATTACCACAGTTGTAGAAGGGTCCATAGGAAACATCAGCACAGGTGGGAGGGATGGAAGAAATATTCTGGCCACTCCTGCAACATGGATGAAGCTAAGAGAACCCCTCTTGACAGTGGTAAGTTGGCAGTGGTAAATTCCTGAGCATCCAACTTTCCTAGATTGGACTGGATCTTTGTACTGGGCATACTAATTTAAAGGAGCAGCATTTTAGTGAATGATTTTAAATGTTTGCCCAATCTTAATTTGCCACTGCTGTCAGCAAATATGTCGTCATTACTTTTCCAATGATAGCTGTGATCTTGCTTCTGGCTCTGAGTCAGCCAACAACATGACTGTCACAAATTCAGGTATTCAAAGTCAGAGGAAAAATGCCACTTCCTGCCTGCAGCAAATACACATACGTGTGTGTGTGTGTGTGTGTGTGTGTGTGTGTGTGTGTGTTACTTGCTTTGCAACTAGGTCATAGTTTCTTCTTTTCCCCCCAGCAGACCTCCAGCACTCAGATTTTTGGGTTGCTATCATCTTTTCTACATTAACAAAAACTACTTGGGGCATCCTAAATTAACTCACAGTCATGAGGTTAGGAAGCAAGCAAACAAAGGCATGAATTTTATTTTACTCCGAAGTGTTTCCATTATGTTGGACTTTGAATCTTTAAAATCTATTTTAACTATGTAGATGATCACAACAGCCAGGGTTAGGCCAGGCTGAAGCTAGGAGCCTAAAAATCAATCCAGGTCTTCCACATGAGTGATAGGGACACAAAAAAACTCGACCATTATCTGTTGCCTTCAAGGTGCAGATTCGCAGGTAGCTAGATCAGAAGTAAAAGAACAAGAACTCAAACCTAGACACTGTGATACAGGACATGGGTGTTTCAAGTGATGACTTAACCGTTTGCCAAAGGCCTGCCCATGCTTTGTGCTTTGAAAAGTTCTGCTCAATCCTGAAGCTTTATCAGTGCCAATGGCATTTTGAAGTGAGGTGAGAAGATGCAGGGAAGAAAGGAGCTTGAGGCTCCTTTTTCCCCATCAAAATTTCACAGTGTCTTTCATATTCAAAAAGGGATGCTCTCTGACAAAAGTCAACTTTTTAATTAATAAAACATTAAAAAGGCAGTAGGAGGATCATGGCAAGATGAATATTCTGGGGAAATATTGAGATGATCTCCTGAACTGGAAAATAATGAAGCAATCTTTTAAAAATTATCACATACATTATGATTAAATGCAACGTGGATCCCTGGGAAGAATTCTGAAATAGGAAAAGGAAAGGACAGAAATAAATATGAATATATCAGATTTGGTTCATTAGTTGTGACCAAGTACCATACTACTTTAGGGGATAATAACTAGGGAAACGGGGTACAGTAAGTGAAAACTGCCTTCATAACTTCAGTGAATCATTATTATAGAGCCTACTGCACTAACAAGTTTTTTTCTCAGTTAAAAAAAAGCATTAAGAAGCTCACAGTAAATGAAAATGTAGATAAGTCAGATTTGTTTAAAGAAGTATGGGCTGCAAGACAAAATATTCCTGGACTCTCTTCCTCCAGTATCCTGAATTAACCTACTTATTAAAATGGTCTACTCAGCTGTTTGAAATGGGGATTCTGTCTGTAAAAGTAACCTTTTTATTGAACTTTTTTGAAATGAGGCATTTGATAATGGAACTTTTACCCTGTTCATGAAAAATTTCATAAGTACCTACATGGGGGGGAGAACTGAACAGTAAACTCCCATGAGTCCATTCTATAGACATATCAGTCAAGGCCCATCAAGCTTATTCCAATTCTCCTGTACACTTTTTCATTTTCCCCAAAGAATATAGGGGTCTTGAAAGAATATATTCAGAAGGTATTTTAAGAAAAAAATTGTACATGCACATGAGTTTATTTATTTGGTTTTTTTTTTTTTTTGGTGCCAAAAATCAACCTACCTTTGATTTCACTTTTTCATCAGTTTGTGGAAATACCTTTGCTTGATAAAGCCACATCAGATGCATTCTTTCTTTAAATATTATGAGCATCTCTTTGCAATGCTCTGTTATAAGAGAGAGCTTGTGGATGAGTCAGACATGGTGGCTACTCTGAAGGAGGAGGTTAGATATGAAGGTGATAACCCAATTCACCGCACGCCATGATGAGGGCTTTAGTAGAGGCATGGATCGAATGCTGCTGGAGTTCAGATCAGGCACAGAGAATTCCACTGAGGAGGGCTGAGGGGAACATTTGTGATGAAGGCAACATCCAACTTGGACTGCAGTTGATGACTGGGATCACATAGGCAACACAACAAGGGAGAGGGGAGGAAAGGCAGACTCCGCCACTAGCCGGTGTCTATCACTTCTTCTTGTGGATTCACAGGAAGAAAGGGGGGAACCTGTGTAAAAACCTGATTTTCCAAAAGCAAAATATGTCAATTCTTCCTCATGGAACAGATATTCGAGATAACTTCAGTCTGATTTTGTAGAAGAGAACCCAAGGAATGGTTAAGTTTTCTGTGAGCTGGCAGAGCTGGGACCCAGGAGAAATGAAATGCAGATAAAATATAAAGGATGTTATTGTGTTACTGCTCTTGCAGCGCTGAGTGTGAGCTCTGCAGCTGTTAGGAGTATTTGAAGACATTGAGAATCAATAGGCATAGGATTAAGTTTTGCTCTGAAGGTATAAAATGTCAAAGAATTTAGAATGATGGGCATTGTAGTAGAGGAAAAGTTAGAAGTTAGGCAAGTTCCTTCGTTAGGATGTCTACGTGTGGTAAAAAGGAAAACGAGGGAGAAACGGCTCTCACAGAAGCAGGATTTTTCTCAGTGAAGTAGAAGCAAGCTCAAGAGCCATGAATTAGGAGCAGAATTTAACTACAAACAATCCGTGAGTGGCGATAGATGCACACTTCATTGTCTTCCTTGCAATCCTTAGTCATCTAGAAATTGGACGAGAGTAGGTGGCTTACTGTGGCCAATGAGATTTGCATATAAAGACCCATGTCACTTCCATGAAGAGACATTTGAGAGCTGGGATGGCATCTTCACTTTCTCTTATTGTCACAGCAACCTTGGAAGCCATGGTGAAACGATGACATCACAATATTAATAGCAGCCTGGATCCCAAATTATCACAAAAAGAAAAGTCTGTTGGCCATTTATGCCTCACATAAGGAGGCATATTGGAGTCATTGTTGTCATTGAAGTCCTGTTTATGAAGATAACATACATAGCATTATCTGGCTCTTATTGAAGCCACTCTCAATATCCAGCCAAAAATATATGTTTCAAATTTGCAGTCAGCCAGACCTGGGAAACACGTGTAGTTCCTTGTATTGTATGTTATCTGGGTCTCTGTGATGAGATAAAACTCTATGAACAGCCACCATGACTCATCTCATCACATGGTATATGATGATGAAGAACAAAGACTCATTGAACATGAAAAAAGATTTGAAGAAAGCCTTGGAGGTTGGATCACTAGGAATTCTCAGGCTTTGTAAATAGCAAAGAAGAAATCTTAGACATTTCAGTTAGAAAAATAAAGGGGTGGTCCAGAGAGATAGCTCTGGGAAGAAGGTTTGGATTTTCAGGGTCATCTTGCTTATTGTGTTCAGTAACAATGACATGATTGAGTTGAATGAATTCCCACAGGCAAGACTTCAGTTTGGATATCAGAGCCTGGACCAGGACACTCACTCAGACATCATGCAGATTTAAAAATTATACCTACTGCTTGGTGTTCCCCCCAATATTTTTTGATCAAATATAGAATTTCAAAGCAATGTTAGTCAGGAGTCCTGGGTGTAGTACAGTTTCAAGGATTGTTTCAAAAACAACATGATCATTATGACATCAAGACACTTTAGAGATGATCTTAAGGTATCATATGCTTTTGTTCTTAAAAAAAAAATAAGGCAGTTCCTGCCAAAATCCTTGATGTGAGGTCAGCGGTTTTCCCATCTTAAGTGCCTGCAAAACTCAGGGGAAAGAACATGGGAGAAATATAAGAAAAAACAGAGAATAGAATTTCATAAATGCTTTTATAGACGCAGCAGTTCAGCACTTAAAAGAGTGAACTAGAATAAACCCATAATTTTTGCTATAGATGATAGTAATTATAATTGACATTTTAGGGTGTTTGTAATAAAACATATTATTCTATATATAATGCCATTTATTTCCCATACATAAATGTCCGTGGTAGGTAACACTATTAGTTCTATTTGCAGGAAAGCAAACACAGACAGCATGGTTCACTTTCTGTTGTAGGAACATTGGCAGAAATTAGATGAAACAGTGCTCATTTGAGCCAATTTGCTTATTTAAGTCTCAGATCAGTATAACTGTGGAGTGACTAGCGGGACTTGAGGGGACTCTCTTGCCACCCTATCCTCTGTAGTAGTTGAACTCTGCAGTCTGTGAGCTGTGATCTTTGCAGTGAAACGTTACCCAAGGCCCAAGGAGCAGGCAGCACTTTAGCCCTGTATCGAGGGGTGATGGGCACCTGCCTTCTAGATGCACCTGACATGGCTTGTGTTTCAAGTGAAGTTCAGAAATACAAAAAGATGTGTGTGCTTATGCTACAGGCTAGACCTGCAGGATGGAGTCTGTCAGTGCTTTGGTAGTCATTTTAGAAACTTTAAGCAACTGCCTTTCAAGAGGTGGAATCTTGAAATTTCCTTTGAGGGTCACTGTTTCTTTTTTTCTAAGAAAGGACATGAGCAGATTCCTTTTTAAAGCCAATGAAATTTTCAGAGTTGGATATGATGAATTAAAATTCAACAGATATGTCATAGTGAATGACACTTGTAAAGGCAGGAAAACTTCCCAGACTAAATTCTACAGATTAACTAGTTATTGGGACAAGTTGAGAATCATGTAAGCAAAATGCTTGCTACCGAAAGTGCTTCAGACTTTTGGATTTGGAATGTATTTATACACATGATAAGATATCTTGGAATATAGAACCTCTATTTAAACACTTAATTCATTAATGTTCAAACACAGTTTTTAAAGCAATATTACATGTTATTTTGATTGCTACCTGTTGCACAGTGGAGTTTTCTACCTTGAGCATTGTATCATTGATTTGGAAGCACTTCAGATTTTTTAAGTTTCAAATTGAGGACCCACAGCCTACCACGCACATTCCTACTCCCAACTCCTGCTTTTTTTGTGTGTATATTCTTTGTGCGCTGTGTTCAGAAGAACTATGATGGAGAGGATCTGAGCCACAACAGAAAACTTAGAAACCAGGCAGAGTTTGGTGAGATTCGTCATGAATCAGACTCTAGCCTTTTCACAGTGTTGCTTGAAATTATATAACTCAACTGTTGGTAAATCTATTACTGTGGGGCTATTGTAGATTTTCTTGAGGCCTTGTATCTGGTCACATTAGTGTCAAGAGTAGATTATGTCCTCTAGGAAGCCCATCTTCATTTTCACTGGAGAAGATGATCTCATGGTAGATGAGGAAGGTGGCCTGAACAATGGGTCTAATAATGCAGGGCTCTCCTTTGACCAGGACTTGTATACAATGGCACTGGTGCTGGGAAGGGATATGGCTTCTGTCATGTGGTGGAAGTTAGGTGGGTGTCCAGAGGACGCAGCCTAGTATAAATAATAAAGGAGATCCTTGGAACTCATGTAGTGAATATCTATAATATATTACACATATTACTTACACTAATACCATTACCTACATAATACCGTATCTGCTATATCTTCTCACATTATCTCTATATTCTCCATTTAATCATGTCTAAATTATAGGCTAACTTCCATGATAAGAATTCTGGGGGTTGGTGCAATGATGGCTAATCCTTCACTTGCAAGTTGCCAGGATCTCATATTGGTGCTTTTTCATGTCCCACTTACAACATTTCCCACCTAGCTCCTTGCTTGAGGCTCAGAAAAACAGAGAATGGCCCAAAGCCTTGGGACCCTACACCCATGTGGGAGACCCATAAGGAGTTTCTGGCTTCAAATTGACTCAGCTCTGGCTTTTGCAGCCATTTGGGTAGTGAACAAGTGGATGAAAGCTTTTCTTTCTCTGTTTTCTCTCTCTCTCTCTTTCTCTCTTTAAATCTGCCTTTCCAATAAAAATAAAAATAATAATCTATCAACCTTTTAAACAAAATTCTAAGATATGGCATTTTCCCTGTTGGTATTGTTCATCAAGTAAGTTGAGATGAGGGCTGGGGACTATGTCTGGTGGCATGGTGGACATAGGACAGGCATCCACAGCAGTGGCCAGAGCCTGCCAACCTCAGAACAAGCTGGAGGAGCCAAGGCCCTGGAATATGAATCTGCAGAGTTGATGGCATAGGACAGTGTAATGGCATAACAGCCTGATCCTCTACTTGTAGCACTGCCATCTCATGTAGGGGCCAGTTTGGATCCCAGCGGTTCTACTTCCATTCCTGCTGTCATTGGCTGGAAAGGCAGTGGAGCATAGCCCAAGGCCTTAGGCCACTGCACCCATGTGAGAGACCCCAGGAGAAATTCCTGGTTCCGAGCTTTGGACTGGCCAAGCTCTAGCTGCTGTGGTCATTTGGGAGTAAGTAAGAAGATAGAGGATTTCTCTCTCTCTCTCTCTCTCTCTCTCTCTCTTTCTCTCTCTCTCTTTCTCTAACTCTGATGTTCAGGTAAAGTGGATAGATTTTTTTTAAAAGAGTTAGTGGGTGGAGAAAGTTCTGCCAATAGAGTGTGCTGTCTCAGATCACTGAATTTGGGCTACAAATAGGACAGATGAAACAATTTCTATCAAGAAGAATGCAAAGCGTGCTGAAGAAAATGAGGTGTTAAACTCCTGCTGGTAAAATCATGGCAAATTCCATTCTTCCTGTTTTTCTTTTGGTAACACTTTTAGCAGAAAGCAATAAGAGCTTAACATTCTTGTAGGTGTCTCTGTGTTTCTCCTTGGTTCTGTGCCCAGAAATTACTTGAAACACTGAAGGATCTTACATCAAGTTGGAAGTAATTTTATTCTATTCTCTTTATTACAATTAGAAGGTATACTAACATGTTATAAAAGCAAACTCCACAACAAAGATTATGGTCATGTCAAAAATATGCAATGTTTATTATAACTTTCCTAAGTTGAGGACTAAGCTGCTTTCAAACTTTGTGAAAAAGAAATTCTTATTTTATTACTACATAATAAGTAGGCTGTCAAAGAAAAAGGAGCATGTGAGAACATCTGGGTCTTTCTCTATGACTAGTACCAAAACAGGAACCTTTTAGGAACAGGTTTTATGGGCTTAGTTGACAGCATGCTTTTTCATCCCCACTCCACTCTATGAAGTTGGATGAGTCCGTGTGCCAGTGAGCGTCTCCAACCTCATCATCTCTGAGATGGTGGTAGTATTAGCTCTACGTCACAGCTGTAGCAGTTAGAGGAGCTGTGCATGGAAGGCATAGTGAGGGCTCCCCAAACCAAGGTCCTGTCAGAGGCACTTTTCCTCTTGCTCTGTAGTTACAATCATGTTGTCTCCATTGAAAAACTGACTGAACGCACTTCACTGTCATTTCAAAATACTTCTCAAAATACTTCTTAGTACTAAACAACTTTTTAATCAATATGCACAGATGGTAATATTCATCATCATCAGTGACTTCCACTGATAGCTGAGGTATGTGGAGATTCCTATCTTGGGAGAGCTACTAGGAATTAGCATGCAATGTCCGTACATTGATGTACATGCCAACATAGGCACATATTTGCCAGATATTTTGTTTTAAAGTGCATTCTTGGTGTTTTCTCTGAGAGGAAAGGAAGTTCCCATCAGATCAGAGCAGTCCTTGTAGGAAAAAAAAAGAGGAAAACTTCTACTTGTAACTCCCTGGCAGCCCCTGGCTGGAGTTCTGTGTGCTGTGCCTGGCTTCTCCGGCAGCTTCTTGCATGAGTTTGGCAGAGCTACACAGGGCAGGGAACCAAATGTTTGCCCACGCAATAGCATGGTTATGTTGATATGAAAGCGAATGTTGCAAATTGGCATAGTACTTCAAAGGAACTGAGAAGCAAAAGCAGATGTGAGTTTTGACACACATTCTAGGAGTTGGGGACAGCAAGTGTGCAGTGATAGGGGAGAAACTAATTTTGTTTTAAACAAGCAAAGTAGCACCCACTGACTGAACGTTGGTGATTTAATTCATGGATGCTTTCCTAAGCAAACTGGGTGTTATGATTTGGTTTGGGGATGTCCTGAGAAAAATTTTTTATTATTCTTGTGATTCTCCCCAACATGTCTCCATCCTGCCAGATAAAAATACATTGTTGACAATGGAAGCCCCTTTGTATTTGAAGACTTGTAGGGCATTTGTGATAATCACTTCTAAGGAGAAGTATTAGCATCATCTGTGACACCTGGTGATGATCTTCCTCTTCTGCCAGCAGCACAGGAGTTGAGGCCAAGCCCACTAAATTCCAGTCGCTTATCAAACATGAGGGACCACCAAGACACAGTCTGTGGCACACCTGAGTTTAGGGTACTGGAGAAGCAAAAGCAAAAACACTCAATAAGAAGCATAGCTGCACAGTGTAAAGAGCAACAAGGTATCTGCCCAGATGGAAACTGTGGCTCACTGCCTGCCCGTGGGAGAAGCTAACTGCCCATCTGAGAAGTGAAAGCTGCATTGCTCCAACTGGTTATCCAGTATTGTGGAAGGCTCTATTCTAGAGACTGTGATCTGGGGAAGATGTTGAAGACCCAGAACAAAGAGGTTCATGCTTTTGATTTGAGGACCTGTACAACAGCTTAAGGAAAGAGCAACTTTGGAAGACAGAAAAAGAGACAGGATGTGGAAAAACCATGTAATGCAAAGGGCTGGTGGCATTTCTACCCAAGGCCTGAGGCAGTGGCATCTTTCAAAATACATTTTTCTTGCAACTTTCTGGTCCCTGCTCAGGTTCTCATGCAAACCAATGCAACCTTCAAATGTGAGTGTTCCTTGGAACTCTACCAGACACTTTTATCGTTTTTGGAGTTTACATTCTCCATGGACATCCTCCCAATACTTCGGTGGCACAGGTGGCTACCTGAATTCTCTCTTTCCTAGAGTTCCAAGCCATAGGTCCCATGGTTCAGACTCAGAGTATAAATGAAGGTACGTTGATAAATTCAGGGAGAGTGGAACTAAAAAACTACATTTATTTTTGTGCCCCTGCAAAAATGAAATCAAAGGTACCAGAGATCTTTGATGAGTCCATGGAAATCATATAATGAGAAAAATTTGTGCACAAATTTCAAAAATTCTTGTCATCAAACTGAATTTTGATTGCATTTTCTAAGAGGTTTTTGATTTACCCTTATATATGACTGGCCTTCTTTATCCAACTTCTTGCACAGACATCAACTCCATGCAGTCATAATTTTACTCCAAGCCTGCTGGTCATGTCTTTGTGACTAGGATGATCACCCACATCAGAAAACTGAGTGAATGTTTCACAAATCCATTTCCTCGTCTCCACTCCCACTACTGCAACTTCAATTCAAGCACCATTTATTTCTCGTCAAAATTGCCTTCTGGAAACCTTATCTCCAGTCTCATCCTTGTCTAATCAGCTCTTCAGTTTTGCGACAGTATCTACACAAGATGGAACACACTATACAGTGCAACTTAAGCACTTGTCTTAGAACTTTGGAGTCCCATTGTTGGGACTAATTGGTGGGACTAATAGACCACTATGAAGAGCCAGAGATCCACAACCACTTCCTTTCAGAGCCTACTGGGAGATTTGGGCAGGCATACTTTTGGAGGCAAGAGGTGTGTAAGTGTTTCAAGAGGCATTCTCTAGAATGTATCACTATGTCAGAGAAAACATGCAACACAGCTCTTGGAAAATATCCCTAAGAAATCTTAAAATGTGCCCATCAAAGGAGGATTTCCTATGATGTCTTCTCTTTTCAACTCCTGCTCTGGAAGAATGAGAAACTGGGATGAGATGGCAGGCTCCAATTCCCAAGTCAGGAGTGAGTTTAGGAATAGAAAAAAACCTAGGGATTATAGGTAAAATCGATGCTTTGATTTAGACTTTGCTGGATCTGGTAGTATTGATTAATTAATCAACTGCTTTAGTTTTCTAAAAGCTGTCTTTAAAGCGATAAGAAACCCACAAAATCTCCTGGTGATATTGTCTGATGTTTACAAAGATTTTACAGAACACATTTGGAATCAGCTCTAGGAGAAAAAACAAAACCACGCCTCACAAAGAGTCAAAATTATCACGTCAATCCTTTGGTTAAAATCTCTTCATGGCTTCTAAACACAATTCTTGACATGATGGGCTCCATAATTTAAATATGAGTGCATTATATTACACTGATTAAATATCTGAGTCTAAGTCCTAACCATTTATTTTTAGGATGTTGGATGTTTGATGTTTATTTATTGTTTATTTTCATTTTATTTATTTTTGGATGAATAACCTCTTCTTATTGTCTATGATAACCATTTTTTAGGTTAGGGATTTCTACCTCCCCCTTCTCTTCCTCCATCCCCATTTTTATAATATTACCACAGTAGTATAGTCCATTAGTAACTATACTACTATACAACACAATCCTACTAATAAGAGTTGCAAGCTTAAAATTTTCTGCTAGTTAAGTGTTTCATAGTATTGTAGGTATAGGCAAAGGTAGAAAGTCTAGTATATTGCCAAGATATATTTAACTATCTCATTGGGAGTCCTCCTTTTATTTGGGAGTAAAGACACAACATATTTTCATTGCTAGTCTCCATTATACAGTTCATCTATGAGAATATATGTATCTACTTGATTACCTGTCTGCCTATTTATTTTTTACTTTGCGTGAAGGCTTTCTTATATCAGAGAGAACATGAAATACTTGTCCTTTGGGGACTGCTTATTCATGAAGCATGATGGACTCCAGTTGGGACCATTTTGCAGGACATGGTGGGATTCCATTCTTTTTAAATGCTGTATAGCATTCCATAGAGTAGATGTACAAGTTTCTTTATCCACTCATCTCTTTATGGGCATCTGGATTATTTCCATGCCTTCACTATTTTCATTTAATTTAAAAGACACAGAGATAGGCACACAGAGATCTCCTGTCTGTCTATTTCCTCTTTACGCCGAAGCAAGGAACTCAACTTACCTCTCCAGTATGGGAGGCAGGAACACAAGTATCTGAGCCATCCTTTATTGTGTCCCATTATCCAGAAGTGAATCAGAAGTGGAACATATGGATGCAGGTACTCCAAGCAGTGTATCAACCACTGTGCCAACCATGTGGCATAATTCTTACCTACTTTTCTTTGTCTCAATTTCTTTTGTATATAATTAAATATAATTTAAAAATTGATAATATTTACCTTATTGATAAATGTAATCATTAATCTATAAATCAATTTGAAAAAGACACAGTACTACACAATGCTTGAAGGCAAATAAAGGAAAAGATAAATTCTGAGAGCCTGAGTGCAAGGAAGAAAGTAAAAGATTCTCTGGATTAAAAGGAGCTGTATCACATGAGTTTTGATGTTTTCATCTCTTAAAAACACTGTCTTCTGATTAAATTCTTCAATGACTCATAGATCATACAGTAGCATCATTTTCTGAAAGAAGGTTCTTGATTTTCATTTCTTCAGCTACACGTTAGTCATTTAATAGCATGTTATTTAATTTCATGGCGTTGTTAATTTCTTTTTTTTCCTGATGTTGATTTTGTTTTGTGACTTTTCATTTAAGGGGATGTATAGTAGCTGTGTAATGGAGACTGTCGTACCTACTAGCATGTTATTTAACTTCATGGCATTATAAACTTCGATTTTTCTTTCTATTGTTAATTTTGTATTATGACTTTTCATTTGAGGGGATGTGCAGTAGCTGTGAAATGGAGACTAACATATCCAGAAGTGAGGATAGAATGCAGTATGCATTTCTACTTCCAGACAAAGATGGACTTACAATGAAACTGTTTACTATATCTTGACAATAGGATTCTGGACTCTCTGCCATTGTCCATGCCCGCAATGATGGACATATGACTGTGTATGAAGAACTATACTTTAGTAGTGATATAGAGGAACTAGGTGTGGGAAGGAAATTGAGGCTGAGATAAGAGAAATACTAAGAGCCTATGGAACTCTATCATAAAATGGTAATAATAATAATAAAAGCAACAAATTTGCATTTAAAAAGCAGGAGCTGAATTCAATGAACTTGGAGAGCCTCTCTAAGGAAGAGACATTTACAGAAATTTTGACAGTAAGAGGGAAAACTAATACCAAAAACTTGAAATTAAATCCAACAAGGAAAGAGTGCAGTGAGTACCCAGGCACTGATTTGAGTTAGGTCTTGGGGTGTGTGAAGAAATGTGCATACCGGTGAACTACAGTGCACTGGAATGAGAAGTGGTCAGGAAGGAGCCAGCTGGTGCTGGGCCTTGGAGTTTCCATTAACAAATGGAAATTTACTTATTTTTATGCTAACTAAATAACTAAACTTGAGTTTAGCAATGATGACACAATAGTAATCTTGCTAAGAAGGTCCAGTTTATCAAAGAATACCGTTTTTCCTCCCTTTCTCTACTTCGATCCACTTGTTCTGTCCTGTCCTGCCAAGTGTGCATTGTCCTTAACTACCTATATGAGGTACTCTCATAGAACTGAGAGAAACATTTAAAAATAATACAGGTTATGAATATCACAATTACTAAAATACCAAGGCTACATTAAAAAAAAAACTCTAATGGTGACTTAAATATATATATCCTTTTATATTATCTAGCAGTGAATAATCTTGGTTTCTAGAAGATAATCTTCAAAATTCTAATCCCAGCAAGCAAGTCCTTTCTTGCTCACCTATTTCTGATACACGAGTTAAGACACTGAGAAAGCAAGTGTATTAGTTAAGGTTCTCCAGAGAAACAGAGTCAGTAAGATACAGAAACATAAGTGAAATGGTGGGTTTATTTTATTGTGGGACTCGGCTCCTGTGATTCTGGAGGCTGGAAAGTGCTGTCTGCAAGCTGGAGAACAGGAATACCACTGGTGATGTCATCCAGACCAAGCTCAAAACTTGGAGAAAGATGCTGGGGTGTTTTCTGCCCCATCTCTGTGTGCATTACCAGCGAAACAGAATTGGGAGTGGATCTGGAACTCGAACCCAACTGGTCTAATATAAGATTAGGGCATCTTACCCACTACTGCAAACACCAACCCATAAAATTTCTTTTTCTAATAAAAGTTTTAAAAAGATACTTAAAAATCTGTTAGAGCTTAACACTTTGAAAAATGTGTTATACATGAATCAGAATTGACACCTCCTAAAATGAACAATAGCTACAGATGTAATAGCTTTGTAATAAAATAGATCTAGAAAGTTGGTGAAAACAAACATGAAACATTTGGTGGGAAAGCAGCACATTGTAGAGTGTTTCATAATCTTAAGCAGAACAGGATGACGCATTCTCCATTAAAGAGCACTGATCAAACTAATGTTTTACTTCTTTTTTTAAAAGATTTATTTATTTTTATTGGAAAGGCAGATATACAGAGAGCAGGAGAGACAGAGGAAAATCTCCCATCTGCTGATTCACTCCCCAAGTTACCACAACGGCTGGAGCTGCACCGATCTGAAGCCAGGAGCTCTTCCAGGTTTCCCATGCGGGTGCAGGGTCCCAAGGCTTTGGGCCATCCTCAGGTGCTTTCCTAGGCCACAAGCAGAGAGCTGGATGAGAAGCGGAGCTCCTGGGATTAGAACTGGCGCCCATATGGGATCCCAGCATGTTCAAGGCTAGGACTTTATTATGCTATCATGCCAAGCCCCTAATGTTTTATTTCATATGTGGCTTTTGCCAAATCTCTCTCTCTCATACACACATTCACATTCATGCATACATAATAAATCACATACAAATGGAATTATTCACCTGAGCTTTGAGAACTGACTTCTAAATTCTAATCTCATAAAAACATTTTGTGCCCAAATTAAAGAAAATCAATAACTTTTGTGATGTATGTGACATAGACTTACTGATATACTGAATGTGTGCCTCCAGTAACATTTTATGCATGTATTTGAAATGCTCTGCCATCTGAATGTTATGCTTGACTTGATGATTGCTTTGTAAAGAGTCCACTAGAATTAAATGTGTTGATTATTTCCATTGACTATAGACATCATTAGCAAAATCATGTACATTCTAAATCTGGGAGGCAGGAACTCTCCCTTATAGCACAGCAAATTACACCACCAATTGTGTGTCCTGTTCCTTTTCTGATCCAGCTTTCTCCTAAAGCTCTTGAGGAAGCAGTAGAAAAATAGCCAGAGTACTTGGGCCACTGCCACTCAGGTGGAAGACCGGAAAAGGAGTTTCAAGCTCCTTAATCAAACTTTTGAAGTTTGGGGAATGAACAGATGGAAGATCTCTCTCTCCCTTCCCTTTCCTTCTGTGTGTGTGTGTGTGGTGTTTCTTTCAAATAAATAAATATTTTCAAATACCCAAATGCTTCTGATTACAAACTGCACACAGTTATATGGAGCTTTAAACAGAAGTAGATCTTCAACAATGTCCAGAGGGGCAAGGATTCTAAGTTTATTGTCAAGAATTGGATAAGGTTGATGTTGCTACTTTGGGGCTGGGTCTTGCAAATCTTGTCCCAGGTCCAGTCCTTACACAGCAGTTGTAGTGTGTGGGAAGATATCTGTTAGTGGTAACAATTGGGGATTTATATCAAATAGATTTAAGAATAATTTTGAACTATGTATCATCACTACAAGTAAACTATATATTTATTCAGTGAAGAGATGAGTTAGATGGCTTAGAATTTAGACCCATCCCTATTCTAAATTTTGTGTGCTAAGGATTCTGTTTGCTCTTGGATTCTGAAGATCACTTAATCATACCAATGAAACTGGTGCTGAAAGGTAAATCTTCTTAAATGTTGAAAGCTGAAATACAGACATCTGGCACTATATGTCACTCATCACTCCATGTAATGGTGTTTATGATTTATGGTTACCCAACTGCTCACAGACAAGAAGAACTTGCCAGCTGAGAAAGGGAGGGACATGGACAAAGCACATTTAGGCACAATTCACTGTTTGTCTCTTCTTTGCCATTGTTTGGTGTGGTGGTTGGGGTATAAAACTGAGGGAGGTGGGAAGAAGCAATGACGCAGGAACCCATGGCAGGTTTTCTGGATGAGGCTGGAGGCGGAAGATGCAGTGAATAAATTGTGAATAGTCATAGTGAATTGTGTATTTGTAGTGGCAAACCTAATGCCAATAACCATTAGAACTTTGGTATCTAAATCCAGATAGCTAAATGATCTTAAGTTTTAGCAGCATAATAAATTGTGAAACTCAAATTAGATCATCAAGACTAGTTGCTTTTTGTCTATTTTCTGCAACAATCCTTTCAATAAAAATGTATAAATAATTGCTTTGTTTTGGAAAGGAGACAGGATCTGGCGTCACACATCTACCATATATTGCTGATCTCCTAAGGAGCTGAAACTCTAGAAACAATTATGTTGGTGTCAACAATAGTGTTGGAACATGGTTGATCTATCAGCTACCTCTTCATAGATTCCTAGATTGGAAGGAGAGCTCAGCTGCCTAACTTATGAGGCAGGATCAGGCTGGAGTAACTGGCTGAAAAACAAGACAAAACAAAACCAAAAAACCTTGAATTGCAGCACCTAAATGTCTGCACTCCAAAATTTCCCGAAAAGTAGGTCTGAGACAAAGAAACAGAAATCCTTGAACAGTGACTCAGAGCAACTGAATCATGGAATGAACATCACTGGGAACCCATTTTCTTTCTCACCTGAAGATAACCAGTTAAGGTTGGCCTTCAGGTAAAATTTGAAGAAGGACCAGTCTCAAAAACACACACCTTTTTTGGCAAGACTCCTTTTTGGCATTTCAAACTGAAGCACCCACAGCACTGAAACAAAGACATTTCAGTTCTCAAGAGCTGGCAAAAAAATTTTGGAGGCGAATTCACCTTGAGGTTTGCATGTACAAGGTGTTGGGAGAAGGGTGGGGTACAGGTGTGTGGGCACACGCTATTCATGTTTTGGAACACATCAGGTAGTTACTGGTTCTTAGACTTCTTTTTTTTTTCTATTTGAAAGACAGAATTACAAAGAGAGAAGGAGAGGCAGACAGTGAGATTTTCCATCTACTGGCTCACTTCCCAGATGGCTGCAAAGGCTAGCAGTAGGCTGACCTGAAGCCAGAAGCCAGAAGTTCCTGCCAGGTCTCCTGTGTGGGTATAGAAGCCCAAATACTTAAGCTATTTTCTGCTGCCTTCCCAAGTCATCAACAGAGAGCTGGATGAAAGTAGGGAAACTGGGACTTGAAACAGCGCTTACATGGGATGCTGGCACTGGAGCTGGTCCCTATTATTAGAGATTTCTGATGTATGTTTTGAAAAATAAACACATTTGTTTAAAAATAATGCTATTTCTGCTTTTTTAGAACTGTTAGTTGTTAAAAGGGATATCTAGTAAAATGAGCCTGTTCACATGTCACCTAAAGTAATTTTGCATGTGGCCTAGCCCACACTTCGTGAAATGCTGTCATCAGATACTGTCTTCAAAGACTATACTCCCATAGTGCCCTGTCGCCGATGCCTGTAGGCTCAAAGAAAAAAGAAGAAGAAGAAAGGTAAAAAGTGTGTGTCCCAGCAGAAATAGTTTGATCTAGAACTGTGAAGGTATTCATGAACAGCATCAACACCTTCTTTGAGAACAGCTGCTGAAAAAGGGAATTATCCACCAATGGTGCTTTGAGCGCCAGGAAAACAGTGATATCATCTAAAATTGGAGGCCGGAAACAGCTCAGATAAATGACACCTGGTTAGCCACATTTGCCTGAGTCAGAGTTCTCAAAGTAAAAAACTTTAGTTTCCCTGACTAAGCAGTATTTGAAAAACGATTTGATGTCAAAAATCATGACATTTTCAGTTGCAGTGGGCACTTTGCCATCAATTTGACTAAGCTGTGCTACATCTCCCTTAATTCCCTTCCTCACAAATTCCTGGGTAGGGTGGGTTGCAGGAATGTGCCTGGAGATGGAAGAGGAGGGCAAAAGGGAAGTAGTGGACATTTTTCAACTCATGCATGTTACAAAATGTGAATTTACCTTGTGGGCACAAAGCAGCATCACCAAAGTGAGAACAAAACAGCCATAGATGTTGATCTACTTCTGTAAACACAAACGGAAAGCTTTTGCCTATAATTTCTTCATGCTCACGATCTTTTCTTATTCTTATCTACCCTATGTATCTCAACTTTTACATCCAATGGAGAGACAAAGCCTGAAAGAAATGGCTTATCTCAATCCCATAGCTGTTTAAGCCAAATCTTACATATGTGGCTATATGTGTATGTATGTGAGTACATATAATATTCTCTGTGAGTAAGTAAAACTTATCAGTGATACTGGTGATTGGTGTCATATAAGCTATTATATATAACATTATACGTTATATGTAAAACATATATAACATATATATATATCATATGGCACAAATTGCCAAGGTCTTCAGCCTTTGATTACTATAAGGTGGTAAAGTGGGAATATTAGGTTTCACACAGAAAATAAGTTAGTTGAAAAGCTTACAAGTTGCATTTCTTCATAAATAACATAGGTTATTTATAATGTAGGGATGTGTGGATTAACATAAAAAGGGGAATTTATGATACTTTCAAAATGCTGTGCTATAGCATTTTTAAGAGATTTGCTTCTGCACTAGTCAGTAAAACTAACAGGGGTTTAAGAAGGTAAATATTTATTTCTTGCTTATGTTAAATGCCCAGTGCAAGTTGGTAGAGTGAGAAGTGAGTCCGTGTGTGCCTTTGCTTGATGCTATTTTAGATATACCTCATGTTTCTCTACCTTCTGTTAGAACTAGGTCTTACCTGGCATTTAATCATGCAAACAGGTAAGGTGAGAAAATATGGAGAAATGTGCCTGCTTTCAACTACCCTGGTCTGAAAATAATTCACATCTTTCCTGCTAATATCTTTGGCAGAACTGGTGACATAGTCCTACCTGAAAACAAAGGGGCTGGGAGACACAACACGGCTGTGTCCGAGAAGAGGATGTCACAGATGGCATACACTGATATAGTGGATATATTCAAATATTTTACTTCACATAAAAAGCATAACTTTGAACTTCAAAGTGGAGGGAAATGAGCATAGTATAACATCCCAACCTTGGGACCCAGTTTACCACGCTCTTGTGTTGCATGTGGTTGGACCTCAAGAATCTGCCTGGTCTTATGGCTCTGCTTCTGAAGGCTGGCTAAGTGTAATGTAAGGAAGCAATTTAAATGAATATAGTACTTTCTAAAGCAAAGGAAAAATATTTATGGAATTTTCTTCCAGAAATTTGCATATTATCTTGCTATCTGTGTTGGACACTTAATAACAGGTTCTTTAGTTTTCACAGTCTTGTAGATTCATATACATATGTTTTTCTATTTTGAGCTTTGATGTTATTGCACCCCTGCTAACTAGTTTATTGTTTCACTTGAAGGTTGAATGAGTGGGAAGAGGAAAAAAATAGTAGAGAAAGAACAAAAAAAGAAAGGCTTTTAGACATCAGAAGCGAAACTGGGAGTAATTTTAGACAAATATCTTCAGTAGATGTTACCATAATAAACTTCTGCTTTGTATAGTGTTTTTTTTTTTTTTACAAAGAATTCAGGCCTCTTGTAGACAACTGAAGAGCCCACAATGAATCAGCAACAAAACTAAGAACAGAAGCTGCCTCCGAATTAGCTTTTATTGGTTACTGCCTTGGGGTTCGTGCTGGAGGTCAATGTTTAGTTACTCATCTATAAAAATTAGAATATTTTTAATGTGAAAAAATCAAAAGGAGCCAAATGAGTTGAACAGGAGAAAGCTGAAAAGTAAGTTTCACAGGTTATTTTCCAGTTAGCTTTATTTCCTTCTGTCACTTGCCACCTCCACAGAATTTAATTGGTTTTCATCAGGTGGTAGTCAGAGCCCAGTCTGGTGATTACCATCCACCTATTCAGAGCGCTCCTCGGAGTTGCAGTTTGCTCTCTTCATTTGCATTGCTGGTTCAGCCACTTGCTGGGAGTGTGATCTTCCAGATACAGTGTTTGCTGAGAGACCTATTTTACATGCTCATCTCTTACGCTGAACATTCCCAATACAGGTGCTTGAGTTTGTCCAACAGAGGAGAGTCTCCAAATGTACTCTTTGTATAGGATATAGAATAGAATTCTTAAAAAGGCTTGTTAGTATGTTTGGTTATATGTTGACTTGTTTACACAGAAATTATTCTTTTCTGATAAAGCTCCCTGATTCACCACTTTAAGAAACCAGCTCTCATTGGTTTACTTGTATGTGTTGGTGTATTGCTCTGTGGACCCTGTCTTTTATCATTTTTCATTCGTTATCTGCATAGTCTCTCCAATTAGTTTGTAATTGCGAAGACAGAAGCTGTACTCGCTTCTTCCTTATCAGGTATTTACTCAATGGAAGCATTTTTTTTTTTAACTTGAGTGACTACAGGGCCAGAGTTCCCATCACTCCTCAGAGTAGCTGAGCCTCCCACACACGGTACATTTCCACAGCAGTGCAGAGCTAAAAGTATGATTCATTCATTCACTCAGTGAACATTTTCTTGTTTCCTATTGCCCAGAAGCTGATTTAAATAAAATAAATTTTTATTTATTTCATTTTACTTGAAAGACAGAGAGGGATGATACATCTCCTGGTTCACTTCCTAAATGTTCATTTCAACAGCTGGATTTAGGCCAAGCTGAACCTGGAAGCCTGGAGCCTAATATAAGTCTCCGTAAGGACCCAAGTATCTGAGCTGTCACCTGCAGCCTCCCAGGACGCACATCAGCAGGAGAGTGAAGTAGAGAGCAGATCTGGGACTTGACTAAGGCATTTCAGTACACTACAGGGATGCCCCAAGCAATCAATGTCTTAACCACCTTGCCAAATACCCACCTGAGAAGCTATTTTATATTAACCAATAAAGAGACAGAAATTCCTGACCTCATAGGGCTTAAACTTTAATTGGAGAAAGACAACAAACAAAAAGAAACTGTTAAATATGTCTTGATAATAGGACACTGGACTCTCTGCCATTGTCCATGCCTACAAGGTAAGATTATACTTACATAGCACAATGATGGGCCTGTAACTCTTTGTGAAGGATTATACTACTGTAGTAATATGGGGAAAGTCAGTGAGGGGAGGGTAAACTCCAGAGCCTATTGGAGCTGCATTATCAAATAGTAATAATAAATGAAGTAAAAAAAGGAATGAATAAAGAGTTAAGTTAGTCAGTTATTGCTAAGAAGAATAAAGTATCTGAAATGTGGTATCTGAATAATAACCATAAAAATGAGGAAACAAGCCAGGAGCAATCTAGAAGGAAAATATTCTCTGTGGGAGAGACTAAGTAGAAGGGCTAAAGGAAGGAGCAAGGGTAGTTTGTTCAAGGAAACAGAAGGCCAGAAGGGCTAAAGCAGGGGAAGCTACTGGGAAAGTAGCAGAGAAGACTTCAGATAAGTCCGGGGCTGAAGAGTGAAGGGCCTGGCAGGTTGTTGGGTGAACCTTGTTACGCTGAGAGGGGAAGTTGTTTCTTTCGCCAGGCCTTCCATGGCGAAGGACCACAATCTGGGTGTGTCAGGCAACAGGAATTTACAATCTTCCATGCAGGAGGCCAGAAGTCACATCAAGGGGTCGGCAGAGTGTGTTCCTTCAGAGCGCTCGGAAGCAAAGCTCTGGCCCAAGCCTCTTTTGTTGGCTTTTGATTGGTCTTGGCCAGCTTCATGTTCATCAGATGTTCCTCCTGCTTCCAAATTTCCCCTCTCCATAGTGGCATCAGTTCTGCAAAATCAGAACCCACCTTAGTAACCTCACCCAGAAAAACAGCATTCTGAAGAATAGGTTAGGGCATTAATTTTACAGGAAAAGAGTTCAACCTATCACAAAAGCCAGTGGAAAACTTTGAACACAGAAGAGTCAGACAAAAATTCTATTTAACTAAAAGAAACACTCCACCTTCTGTGCTGAAAATAGCAGTTGAGGCAGCAAGCAGGAAGCTCTTCCATAGTTCAGACGGAGCAGGTGGTGCACGCAGTCTGATACTGGACAAGCTTTGAAGGTGAGCCTGCTGTAGAGTGGGGACACAGAGTCTAGAGCAACTTGTCAGGACTCCGGACCTCAATCAAAAGAGTAAGCTTTGGTGGAGAATCAAGGGAAGACTGGAGCACGTTAAGTTTGAAGTACCTGTGGAGCAGTCTACATGTATCTCAAGTTTCATGCCTGAAATTCAGAGGCAAAGTCTGCCATCAGATTATAGATCATCCTTGATGCTGAGATGTGAAAAGAGAAGAATGTGAGAGGAGATTAAAAAAAAAAAGAACCAGGTACTTGGTTACTTAAACCTTTACAGTTTAAGGATATGAAAAGAACAGCTGAAAAGAGATTGAGAAAATTATCCAGAAACAGAACACTCACCAAGCGTGTTGTCTTTGAAGTGAAGGAAATTATCCACAAAATTGCTTAGTGCTTGGCAGAAGTCAAGTAATGTTAAAACCGAGGGGTAAGCAATGAGTTAGGAAAGGTGCAGCCATTAGTGACCTTGGAGAAGATTTTAGGGGTAAAGTAATGAAAGTCTTTATTGAAATGAATTTGGGGGAACCTATGAATGTTGGACCAGCAAGCATGAATTTTGACAAGTTTTGTGTAGGAAAGGAGAGACAGGTGGGGGGCAGCAAGAGGGGAAGCCTAGCTTATCTAAAAGGAAACTTATGAGCAAGCAAAAGACGAGCATCAGTTGTTTTACATATTGCTCTACAGTATATCCCAAAACTCAATACTTTCAATTTGAAATCTGGGAATTATACATATCTCTTAGTTTTATTATGAAATGAAACACTGACTGCCAAATGTTTTGAAAGATGTCTGGAACTTATATATGTATGCAAGAAGTGATGAAAATTACACATACTCATGAAAAAGTATCTTCAATTTGCTCATGATATGTTTGCATTAACCTTTAACTTGTTTTTCTACAAACTTTTTGAAGCCTTCTCATATGTGTGTGTGAACATACATGTTACAAATACATTCTACACTTATACAAGCCAATCTTGGCAGTTGATGAACTTCAGAAGATGAACTATTGAACAATTGGACATCTTTGTGGATGTAGCTAGTCATTAGTGAAAATAAAAGCAGCTACAGAAAAAAAAAGATGAGATTTTCTACCTCTTTGGCTTTGAATATGTTATTTAACCTATGCAGCTGTTTGGTTTCTATGCTGTAAAATGGCTATTAAAAAGTCTCTACCTTGAAAAGAATTCTCTACCTCCCAAGTGTTAAAATAAGAAAGTGAATGTATTAAGAGTTGAGAGCTCCAACATGTGTTAGACATTAAATGCTCTTTCTGAACTGTAAAACTTAGGTCTTTCCCCCACAATCTATTCATTTTATAGATCAAAGTGAACATTCATTGTTTCCCAAAGATGCTCTCCTGACTTTGTGCAATTAAAAAAAATTAAATGGCAAGAAAGTCTTTATAGCAAAGCCCTGTTCTTCATATCTGTAAAACAAACAAAAGCAAAAACAAAGAACTTGGTGTTTGGAGCAGTGTGTGGTTGTAGACTAATCTGTTTCAACCCCAAAACTGGAAAAACAAGCAGTTCAGCTTCTTAGTGTACAGCTCATAAGACAACATTCCTTCTACACAGCAAACCTGTGTGTCGAAGAGAGAGTGTTTGTCAGTCTCCACTATTGAAGATGCTCATTATTAAGAACGTAGATTATGCAAGAGCTGTTTGTCCACTCCCCATACACTGGGGAACCCTTGCGCCATTTAAATGATGGTCGTTTTGTTGTCTGAAACAAAGGTGGGATTTGAGTACTCTTGGCCATAATGTGAATCACGTCCGTGAATCAGCCTTCTGAGCTTGCCAGGAATAAAATTTTTTAAACATTATTTTAAAGTCTATTTATTACATGGAGTCAGTCAGCACTAAGTTTTACATAATCTCTCTCTCTCACACACATGCACACATGCATTCCAGTTTTGAATAGGCATTACCTTATGACAGTTTGAACCTTGAGAATTTTTGACCTATTCACTGATTTCATATAAGAAGTAATAGCCTTCCCGGAGCCATCACAGTTGAGGGTCTAAAGTTAATATCTTGCTAAATTAACCATGGAAGATACTTGAATTACTATGGTGCATAGTTCGTGGGATGAGAAATGCCTTTTTATATGTAAATTCCTAATGCGATAATTTACTTTTATAGGCAAACTAGACATGAGGTTAGAAGACATATCAAAATGGGTACAGCCTATTTAACCAGGTGTCGTTTGGGCCAGAACTACATTATTGAG
This sequence comes from Ochotona curzoniae, assembly GCF_017591425.1. Lineage (NCBI taxonomy): Eukaryota > Metazoa > Chordata > Mammalia > Lagomorpha > Ochotonidae > Ochotona > Ochotona curzoniae. The sequence goes on along the minus strand of NW_024466502.1, from coordinate 48,660,777 downwards.
CAGATATTAAGGGCCTTTATGTGCAATCCTAATAGTTTGTGTGAACTTTTGTGACAAAATTGTCTATAATATCAGTAATGGAGCAATTAAAAAATGTGCAAAGACAATTTTCTATGAATTTGTGGGGTTTTCACACCAAAGCAGAATCTCATATAGAAGCTCTGTCTTCCTTCTAGATTATCTTGCCAAAGATTTTTAAAGCCAACAGACTTCAGAAGCAGGTGGCACCTCTTGCAAGAATAAAAGGTAGTTTTGTTTGACATGTTGGAAAATGGAGGGAAGGTCTCCATTCAGAGAATAGCACGTGCATGCTTTTTTATGGTCCTGTGTAATAAACTGAATATCTCCCTCTGGAGTAAAGGATAGATATGCATATTGCCCATGGCAAAAAGATGTGGGTTTCTCAAAATCGGAATCCCTCTGCTATAACACAAGCCCTTGTCTATGTAAGTATCTCCTGGTTCTTTGTGGCTCCCTTGGCCACTGGGAATTGGAGAACAAGCGTAAGAAAATAGCAGCATTGGTACTACTGCTGTGTGAGTAATGAAGCCCTTTGTCTCTATGGAAGTATCTTAGATCCCTGTCAGCATCTGTGAGACTGTGACAGGCTGAGTGCTTAGCTTTCACATAGGGCAAAATCTCAGATGCCTCACAGTTTGAACATTTACATCAATAAATGCTGGAAGAGTGTGTATAATGTTTATCTCTGTGTATTTGTATTTGTGTGTGAGAGAGTGTTGTGCCATCATTCATGTAAATAAAGCAGTTTGGCAAAAGAGCAAAATTGCTAAAATATTTTAAACAGACATATCTCCCACATTAAGCTGGGGATTATCTTTTACATAATAGATTATTTTATTTCAACTTAGTATTTTATTTATTACTTTTTGAGACAATATATTTTAGTGTGCATTATATAGTCAAAGACTTAATGTTCCACTAAAGGGTTTAGCAAATAATAAATGATTATAGTTCAGCAGTAAAGTAGGAAAGAGTTACAACAATAATTAAAGGAAAGATGCTCAACTTCAGTCATCAAAAGTAAATTTTAAGGCAGTAACAGAATCATTAAAGCTATCGCAGTGTGTGATCCATGTCAATTTATTTGACAAACATTAATGTAAAGTTTGATAATACAATATCTGTGGCATTCCATTTTTGTTTTTGCCTTTTGGTTCTTTTTAAAGTGTTTATTTCTGTACATAATGGAGAACATGCAGAATCTGTCTATGTGGCAAATTCTTTCCATCTACATTCATTTTGAAAGATCTTTATTTCAGCTTGCTATAAAAAATGAGAGCTTTACTGGATGTGGTATTCTTGATGGTTTCTTTTAGGATCTGGACCATGTCTCAATTCTCTCCTAAAGGATTTCTCATGTGAAATCTGTTGTTACCCATGTGAGGATCCTTTGAGGTAATGTGGCATTTTGCTCTTGCACACCTTAGAATCTTTACGTCTTAGTGATGAAAATCTGACTATAATGTGTCATGGTGATGATCGTTCCTGAGCAGGCCTATTGGAAGTTGTGTCTGCACCCTGCATTATTATCTTATAGCAAGACAAGTTTTTTTTGTTTTTGTTTTGTTGTACTTGCTAGATGCCGAAGTCTTTACTTAATGGAGTGTTGAGACTGTAGTTGCAAAGTGACATGAAAGTAGACCATTGTAAATTTAAAAGAAAAAGGAAAAGGAAGGAAGAGGATAGGTTGGGAACAGGGACAGAAGGATACAGAAAGTATCACTGTGCTCCTAAATCTGTATTGTGGAGTACGTGGAATTTGTTCACTTTGTAGAATAAAGTAAGGTATATGGAAAAGTATTTATGTGTGTCTGATTAATTTCACTTAAAACGATGTCCTCTCGGTTCCAACCATTTGCTGCAAGTGCTAAAATTTCATTTTTTCCGCAACTGACAACATACACCTTTCTTGACTTTATTCTGACTATTTTGTATTTTGACTATTGTGAACAGTGCTGCTATAAAGACGGTGCTATGGCGATCTCTTTGACGCCAAGTGTTCATGTCTTTTGAGTGTATACCCGGTGCTGAGACTGGTGAATCTTATGGCATACGAATCATATTGATTCCACTTTCTAATAAACTTCCATACTGCTTTCCATATTGGAAGTCTGGTTACATTCCCACAAAGATAAAAAGGGACAAGAAGTCCCCCTTGTTCACATGTTCACCAGCATTTGTTCGGCATCGTCTCTGTAATAAACAGCATTGTGAGGAGTAGTGAAGTGACATCTCATGATGACTTTGATTCACATTTCCACAATGGCTGGTGATACTGGGCATTTTTTTAATGTATTTGCTAGGCATTTGCATATCTTCCTTGGAGATTTGGATCTGGGAGAGAACTGTATCTTCACATCTGAATTCACAGCTCTTAGCTCTGTGGGCACAGCTCCTGACACTCAGTGGGGACTCAACTAATATATGCACTCCTAATGCCAAACCAAGTTGCCCCATTGAGTACATTTTAATTGCATATTCTTTTAATAATTTCCTCTTATGGTAGTTAAGCTTAGTGTTATATATTTGCATCCTTAATATTTGAAGTTCTAATAAAATTCACATGTCACGATAATTTTGTCAGAAGTTATGTGGTTTTTCTTTAAAAGCTGACTATCAAGATATGTCATATTTCAGAATGTGGCCTGTTCATATGCAGTCTTATGAACTATAGCATAATTGACACACAAAGATAGTTGACATATTTGACATGCTTGATTACAAAATAAGGCAATTGGGAGTAAAAAGAAATTTAAAGTAATTTTTAATATAGACTCTGATTCTATGGTATTAGTCTTCACTTTTTCTTATAGGAATCTACAGAAAATGAAGAACTGCTTGAAAGTCATTATCTTTTTAATTCACATTTTCTGGAATTCACTTTCTCTTAGGAAGGCATACCTATTTTCGTTGGAGGTGGAAAATAAAAACAAAAATATTCTACAAGGAGGGAGGAGGCGTGCCAACTTCAGGTTTGAGAGTTGTTTGTTGATCTCAAGTTGGCATGCTCCCTCATGGCCATGCCAGACATCTTCTCTGAGCCCTGGTGTGTCAGCTGCTCAGTGGATCTAGGGCCAAGATGGAGGGAAAAGCTGAAGCCAAAGATTGGCAGTGGCCTCATTGAGTTCCTATCACTGTTCTCTCATTCTAGCATTCTTGGAATAGAGCAGTAACGCGTCGTGCTAAATCCTCTGTGAGTGGTTGTTAAAAATATTGCTGTGAATGAAAAATTCAGTTTTTTTCAATAAGAAGATGAAGTTTGGGATCCAACCTAAACATTAAACCTATGTTACAGGATTGTGCAAGGAAGAATTTGGTAATAATTGCCACACATTAATACATGAAAGTCACAGAGAATGGGTTCAGAAATCTTAATAGTGGCTCTTGCTACTTCATTTATTACCTGTTTCTGGTCAGAAACAATTGTTTACCTGTCAGAAACAATTGCCTTGTCTGGGGAAACGAAGTTCCAATGGGATTGGGTATGGGATGCAGAGGAAGCGGAATCAGTGGAAAAAACCATTCCAGTGTCAGTAATAGGCAATAGCAATACTGAGAAGGGTCTGACGGAAGATAACGATTCCATATTTGGAAATCTTAATTTTATTGCTATGTGTGCTTGGGAGACAATAATTCTCACGAAGATCGCTCCACACGTGCTTTGAATCAGAAAATAATGAAGAACAGAATCTGTGCTCTGGCGTTGGCATTCTCACCAACCCATCCAAGAGATTTCCATGAATTGTACTCTTAAAGAGTTACTGATTTCAGTAGAACAAATGTTTCTTTTCCTTGAAAAATGGTCATCCATTTTCAGATGGAAATCTCACTCAAATGTGCTGTCAAACACGTTCCCCCCAAGAGTGATGACAGAGGAAGCCAATCAGTTCGATTTCGTGAAAAGAAGTTCCTGGGCCTGCAGAGAAGAAAGAAGGTGCCCAGTGGCAAAGGGGCTGATCTGTCTTTTCCTCAATCTGCATGAAGAAATTAAACTTCATAGCTTTTTTGGCTTAAAATTGCCATTTTTACTAATTCCTTGTTGTTTGTGACACACAGGAGAAAAGAGACACATGAAGTTTTGTGTTCGTATGATGTGCCTGCATGTGCACACATGGAAGACTCTAAGGAGTATATGAAGAGGAAAACTAAAAGGAGAAAGATTACCACAGCTTCTTGTTGAAAGAAATATGGCATCAGTATTATTTTAGGCAGGTCCCACAAATTTCAACTTAGAAACTGGCACATTGATTATATTTTTCAGATGAGCAAAGTGCATGCTTTCAGAATGATGGAAGAATATTTCAACATTAATCTTGACAAGTTTTTATTGGTGGAAAAATGCCACCCTCTCCCAGCTGAGCCACGTCCATTTGATCTAAAGAAAATAGATGCCTTCTCAAAGGACCAGGCCACTCCCAGATAAACCAGCCTGTGCAAGGAAAGGACAGACTTTCTTTGTTAAAGTATGTGACAGAAGCAACACATTGATTAGATTTTCTGTCCAAACTTCAGTGAAAATTAAATGGCCAACTTTTGAAAGCCGTTAAGTTTCCACAGCCAGCCCTCCCAGCGAGGGAGAGAAGTGTTCCAGTTGCAAAGACTGAGTCAGGGCCCAACAACTCAGGCTTCAAACCAACTTGGGCAATTGACAGCACTTTCCATTCATTTTCATGTCTCAAACAATTTATTCATTCTGCTAAACGTAAGGTTTTAAGAGAAGGCATTCTATGGTGTCTATGATTCCTAGAATGACAACTGTTGGAGGCTGCCTCAAGAGTGACTCCTTTGTCTGAGAACTGCCTCCTCCCATCCCTTTCATGGGTCTGGGTCCTGGTCATGTGACAATTAGTCCCTGGCTATGCCTGATGGAATTAAGGGTGGGCAAAGTGGACTAGATCATTTAACCTCTAATTAAACTAAAGCTATTGATGTCCTTATCTCTTAGAGATTTAGCAGAAGAACTGTAGAACCCATGCCAGTTCATTGGGCAGCTGAGATAGGGAAGCAACATGGAGCCCAGCTTTGAGCAACCTGTTTCTGACACTGTTCTGGAAAAGTCAGGCTGCAGAGGAAGAAATAATGTTGACGTGCCAGGAGACACAGAGATATGCGGCTGTTTATCCCAAGGAAAATTCTGGGAGATGTTTCCTTGATTCTCCAGTTCTGACCATTATGCACTCCTCCATGCTTTTCTTTCTGCTCTTGGTTTCCAAAGTACAACCTCATATCCTTTCAGCAAACATCTTTTAGCACATATGGTTTAAAGTAAGTCTGTTACATGGGATAATGGAGCCAAGTGATCTTTAACCCCGAAATCACTTACTTGGAGTTGCCTATCTTGAGAAATCTAACACTCTTATTAACATATAAAAATTGTTGATAAGACTTTTCATTTGGGGGAAGGGGAGAATCCCTTGCAGAACAAAACACTAATTCCCTGCTTGTTCTTAAGCACTTTTGTCTGGTAAAAGTGAACTGATTTCAGTAAGGTACCCTAAGGAGTCGTTGAGCAGAGCCCTATTCGGGAAATTAGAACTCAGTAGAGTTAAACTTTGTTAGATCATAGAAAAATTACTACTGTCAAAAACACTACAGAGCTAAGCTGGGTTTTGACTCCTTGACAGCAGCACAGCAAATTTGTCCATACTCAGTTGGAACCCTGGCTTTGTTAACCAGCCATGTAGATTTCATCACAGTACAGATGGCCAAATCAAACCATGCTCTTCAGGCATCCATTAAACCAGAAGAATTTGGAACTGAGACCAGCAGCACTCTCCATCATGGTCCAGCCTCCACTGGAGGTGTGAGAAGCCAGGTTGCTACTGTTCACAGGGCATCTGAATGAATTATAACCATTTCTGTCAGTCTGAGGTTGAAAGTGAAACCCTATTCAACTATCAGAATTTGCTCATCTGATAAATGATTATGGCGAAGGGCAAAGCACAGAATTTACTCATCAGTAACTCTACTGCTGTAGGTGGAAGTCTTTTCCTTTGTGGTATCTGACTCATCATATTGTGAAAGAAGACAACCCTTCATTTTTCACACACACACACACACGAGTGTTCCATAATTTCATGGAAAGTATATAGTTTGGAAAAAAAAACTATGCTTAATATTAAACATTTTTCTGCACCAAAGTTTACTTTCATTTTTCATTGTTTTTTGAGTTTATATACATATATGTATACATCAAGTATCCTTTTGAAAAAATATTTATATTACATATTTTAAAGGTAAAATAAACAAGAGAGAGAAAGAAATAGAAAAATATCTTTCACTTGCTGATTCACTCCCCAAATGGATGCAAGAACCAGGGCTGATCCAGGCTAAAGGCAGAAGCCTGGAACTCCACTTGGGATTTCCTCATGGATGACAAGGAGCCATCCATTTGGGCCATCTTATGCTGTTTTCTAAGGCACATCAACATACAGCTGGATCAGAAGTTGAAGAGCTAGCACTTGAACAGGCACTTTAATGTGGAATGTTAGCCCTACAGGCCGTGGCTTAATGCAGAATGCTGGCACAGTTAAGTGCATTGTTCAAAAGGATCATTAGAGGAAGAATTAAAACCACCTTGACACCAGTAATGTGTCCTGAAAGAAATTATTGCTTTCTACCAGCCTTGAGATCCTTGTCATTAAAACCTGAGTGTTTGCCTACACCACTTCTGAGATTTCTTTGAGGTCAAGAACTAATGTTTTTTCCCTTGTAGTAGCAACACTCTGGAGCACAGGTCATATTCTAAACTCCTGCTGCTCCCCAATGTCCCCTCCACAGTGACTGATTGACCTAAAAAATCCAAGAAAAAATGGGGAGTTAATAGTCTCTTCTTCTAAAACACATCCTCCTGCTTGTCGTGGGCCCCAGGACTTGAACTACAGCCCAACCCAGTGATAACTGCTCCCTTTGCTTCAAGTGGTTCCACCAGGATAGTAGATTATTAAAAATGCTGCTACCCCATTTTGCAATGTCTGAAGAGGCATGAGCCTTCCACATAGATACCTATAACGGTTGCTTTGTGAGTGCTGACAAGCACTGGTGTTTCCCCACAAAGGTGTAATTAGGAGGAAGATCAAAGCATTTGTTCCCCCATCAGTGGAACTTAAGGGGAAATACAGGGGACTCACCTATAGGGATCTCTGCCTTATGGCTGTAGTTGCTAGGGTTCTAACATTAGGATCCAGCTGCCACTTGGAACAGCCACACAGAGTAGAGTTCTTCACTTGTCTGTCCTCCCCATCTGCATGGAATTTTGTTTGATCAGTTGGGTATCAGGTTCCTCCCCTTCTACTAGCAGCTAACAGAATGCACTCCTGTGAGGAAGTTGCCGCAAATCACTCCTACTGTATAAATGTCGCTAGACACCTGTGTGAACCAACTACAGAGTTCAATCATTGATTCAAATGGCTGCAGTCATGGTGCTGGTTACTCTGGTATTTCCTGAGCCCTCTTGAGAACCTTCTCAAATGGATGAAACTGAGCTGTTATCAGTTGTGTTGTAGCAAGGGTTTCCAGCTCATTCAAAAGCATTTTACCTAAATAATTAAAAAATACACCCATCTTGGAGTGTCAGCAAAGTTAAAAAGAGCCACTTTGGGGCCAGCAGTATAAGTATATGGCAGGTAGCTAAACCGCTCCTTGCAAGACAGCCACTACTATTGTAGCTTTGGTTCAGATCCCAGTATCCGGATGGAATTCCTGGCTCCTGACTGTGGTCTAGCCATGTTAATACTGGGAGGGAATCAGCAGATAGGATCTCTCCTCCCTCCTCCTCCTTCTTCCTCCTCCTCCTAGTCCTCCTCCTCTTCTCTTCTCCTTCTCATTCTCTTTCTGTCTCTCTCTCCAATCCTTTCTCTGTCACTCTGTCTCCAAAACAGATAAATGATTTTGAGAGAGAGAGAGAGAGAAAGGAAGGAAGGAATGAAGGAAAGACATTCAGAAATCTAACAAGAAGACTCCCTTGGAATCAGGTGTTTACCACGGCACAATGTAGCAAACTCCAGTGGATTGATTTAGTGGCTACTCATTCTGTTAACTGACGAACATTTTCATGAATTTGGAACTGAAATGATTTTGCATAAACACCAATGTCTTCCTTTTCTCCATTCTATCGTATTAGAGAGGAAAACAATATTATTAAATACACTCATATCAAATAAATGAATTGTTGTAAACTTTTAAAAATTATTCACAGCTTTACCAATACCCTCAAAATAAGTTTAAAAGATGCCTTTGATTCATTTCTTTCATATTTTTTTTACTGTAGGATTTTTTTCAAGTAAAATTTTCCTGAGCATCACCACATGCCCCCTAATTTCATATATGCCCTTTACCAACAAGATGGTTACTTTGTGTTGTCATCACTGGCTTCTAAGTGCATCTCCTCCACAGACCATGACTTTCTTGAATTAAGAAAAATTCTACCTTTTATGCCAGAATAAGTAGTCCTTAGCAATTGCTGAATCTCACATATAACAAAGAATTGTTATATAAATACATTTACTAGTACAGAACAATGCTGTATTCATATAAAGCAATAAACCCTGAAGATATAAAGTGATCATCTAATGAGTAAAACAGAAAGGAAGGAAGGAAAGAAGGAAGAAAAGTAAGGAAGGAAGGAAGGAAGGAAGGAAGGGATGGAGGAAGGGAGGAAGGAAGCAAAAAGAAGGAAAAAAGAAAAAGAGAAAAAGGCCTTCATTTGTATTGGCTTCATTTTTATCTGTCAAGTCTTTGCTCAATAATCACTATATAGATAAACATTATATAATTATTAAGAATAGCACATCATACAGAAGAAACACTATCCAAGTGTGAATACATTTTTGAGATATTTGAGTTTTCTTTGAAATTTTTAAGAACTGAGATTCAACAGTAGAAATTTTATTCATTTCCAGAGTGATGCAGGTATTCTTTTCTGGAAGAGTTCCACTGAGATGAAACAACATAGGAAAGAACAATTATTCTAGAATACATTGCCTTTATTACTTTTGAGAATCTAAAATAGTGGACGCACCTATACCCTGCAAAAAAAATCATTCGAGTTTTTTTTCCTCTTTATGGGACATTCTTCTCTGGTGGAATTCACTGCTGGTTTTTTCCACCTTTACTTTGTATGATCCTTAATAAGTATCCATTATTTCCTGTTGTCACTTCTCTCCATGCCCATGCATCCTCTCCCAACCCATAACTAGAGTATCTGTTAATGGAATGGATTGGCAATGGAAATGAGCCCCTAGTTTTAATTATTTAATTATTTAACTAATTATTTAATTATTCAATTCAGAGTTTTAAAATATAGAATTTGGGAGCATATTAAAGACTGTTTTTCATTTCTAAAACCTTGCCAAAGGTGTGTGTATGGGGTGGGGGGCGGAGTTGGTGGCTGGGTGCAGGTGTGTTAGATGGTAAAGCAAGTAAAGATGCTATTAGTGATACTGGCATCTGGTATTTGCTTCTGAACCAGCTTCCCACTCATGTGTCATGGAAGATAGAAGATGCTGATGGTCCATTTACATGAACCCCTACCAATCACGTGGGAGATGAGGATGGAGTTTTTGGCTTCAATCCAGTCCAAACTTGGCTCTTAGAACTATTTAGGGAATGAATTGAGCAAATAAAAGGTTTATCTTTCTCTCTCATCAAATGAATTTTAAAAATAAGCTTTTAGATTTTTGAAAGAAGGAACAAGAACAGAGAGAGAAAGAGAGGGAGAGGGAGAGACAGAAGAAAAAGAACTTAGAAAAATTCCTAAATGCTATAGAGACAGTTTTAAAAGCATCTTGCCAGGCCCGGTGCGATAGCGGAGCAGTTAAAGTCCTCGCGTTGAACACACCAGGATCCCATATAAGCACTGGTTCTAGTCCTGGCGACCCTGCTTCCCATCCAGCTTCCTGCTTGTGGCCTGGAAAAGCAGTCGAGGATGGCCCAAAGCCTTAGAACCCTGTACCCACGTGGGAGACCCAGAAGAGGCTCCTGGCTTCAGATTGGCTCAGCACCAGCCATCGCGGCTGCTTGGGGAGTAAACCATCGGATGGAAGATCTTCCTCTCTGTCACTCCTCCTCTCTGTATATCCGCCTTTCCAATAAAAATAAATCTTAAGAAAAAAAAGAGAATCTTGCCAAGATGATAATGCAGCACATCATTTGATGTCTGTATAAGGATGCTATTGTTTCTTCACTTTCAGGAGTACGCATCAGGGTCTGTGTTACCCACATGTGGAAACAACTGAGACAACCTCATTTTGTTCTTCTGTTCCAAATTCTCTATACTGGAACAGAATCCAACGATCTGTATTGGATGAAAAGTAGCATATGATGATGTCCAGTTCCAAAATGGGATTACGCTTCATTATAGCATACCCCTCCAGCAGCAAAGTACAACTGAGACACTATTGGATCCTTATCTTGAACCTCTGTATTGATATGACTTCATTCAGAGGATGAGGATACAGATGGACAGAATGAATGATTTATTCCATCATGCTAGACTTGTTCAGCATCAACTTCCATCCACTTAATCCCAGCACCAATTAATGGTTTTGCAGTTATGCAAATGTTAAATGGAAGTGTAACAATTGCAGGCCCATCATGATAGCCTACTGTCTAAATCCTCACCTTTACCTGTACCAGGATCCCATATGGGCACTGGTTCATGTTTTGGGTGCTCCACTTCCCATCCAGCTCCCCGACTGTGGCCTGGGAAAGCAGTGGAGGCTGGCCCAAAGCCTTGGGACACTGCACCCACATGGGAGACCTGGAAGAAGCTCCTGGCTCCTGGTGTTGGATCAGAGTAGCTCTGGCCATTGTGGCCAATTGGGGAGTGAACCAGTGGACAGAAGGTTTTTCTCTCTGTATCTCCTTCTCTCTGTATATGTGCCTTCCCAATAAAGACAAATCTTTTAAAAATGTCAAACAGTTGTGCAATTGTGAAATCATGCTGGGAACATAACACCAATGCATTTCCACTCTATCCAGTCATATAAAGTTTAAATTATCCTGTAATACTGCTACCAAATGTCTGTGTGTACACATTTGCTAGTAATGCCATGCCTCTAAGTGTGGCCTCTACTATGGTCAGAAGTACACAGCGACCTCAGGAGGCCCCCATCACCTCACGGAGACACAGAGATTTTGACTACTGCTACTGACTCCGCTACTTAGGGTTTGATGTGGTAATTACCTGGTCAGATCACTGCTTAGAGTACCATAGATTTAGGAAGTATCATTTACTTCCTTATTTTTCAAAAAAGAGTTCAAGAAGAGATTAAGAGTCTCCAATGGCTGTGGTCAGAACTTCCAATGGTCCTGTCTACAGGTTTACTGTTACATCGCTGATGAGGCATCAGAGCAGAGGGCTGCCGTATGCTCCGATTTTGTGGCATGACCCTTGTCAAAGGATTGCTTGCCATGCCAGAGGTCTGATACTGATCACTGATTTGGATGCTTGGATTTATTTATTTTTATTTGGGTGGGAGGTGAAAGGAAACAAAGAGAACATTCATACCTATTGGGTCACCCCCCAAATGTCTGCAACAGCTAGGCTGAGTCAGGGCTGGAACCAGGAACTACCTGCTTGTGGGTAGCAGGAACTGGACTCTTTAAGCCATCACTACTACCACTAAGTCTGCGTTGGCAGGAGACTGGAAATCATATCCAGGGACTCTGATGCGGGATGTGGTGTCAACCTCTCAGCCAAATTCCTACCTTGTTTGAGTTTTGCTGTTGTGGTTGTTAATTAAAAATGCACCCTCTAAGCTATAAATGACATGGGGGATGACACAACCCACAGAAATATCCAACAGTGGGATCCAGGTCTTCTATTAGCACTTCCTCTATAATCACTTGAATCAAGAGTTCTGCCCAAAAACTCACAAGCTCTGACATCCTGTATGTACACGTGTGTTCATGTGCTGGTTCCTGATACAGCTCCCAACTTACGGCCTGGAAAACAGCGGAAGATGGCCCAAGATGTTGGGGTCCCTGCACCCACTTGGGAGGCTGGGAAGGAGCTCCAGGCTCCTGGCTTCAGATCGCCTAAGCTTTGGCCATTGAAGCCATTTTGGGAATGAACCAGTGAATGGAAGATCTCTCCTGTCTCTTTTTCTCTCTGTAAATTTGTCTTTCAAATAGAAATAAATCTTTTTTTTTAAAGACTGCATAAAACATTCCTCTTCATCATATGCTGACAAAGTGTAAATGTTAATCTCATGATTTGATTATTATTTACATCTCATCTCTTTTTTCTGAGGAATCAATTTTTACTTGTAGAGCTCTTCATTGGAGAGGCGCATTGAGACTCTGATTATAAAGTAAATTGCAATTGTATCATCCTAAAAGGTTAGAAAAGGAAAGAAAAGAAGGGGAAGGGAAAGAAGGAGGGAGGAAAGTATTATTAAAGTCATGCTTACAAAGTCTGTCAAATTTTTCTTCTATATAGCATATATTACTTTATATAATATATGTAACATATATATTAATAAACTAAGAGGTAATTTAAAAATCTCTTGAAAAGTCTAGGAAATACTAGACTTTTGCTCAATGTATTGTCTATCCCTTTACTTTTACCTAACATATTAATGGCATCAGGCTGATTTGAATGAAAGACTTAAACCTTTGTTCTAGGCACTTCTGTTCATGCTTGAACTCCAGTTGGCAAATAGGAAGTTCCCTTGCACCTTATATCATAATCTCTGATTTGTGTGATGAAAGACCTGTGGATCTTGTCCCATGATGCTTCCAGAAGCTTTGGGTGAGAGAAGGGGCACTGGTGTATCAAAGGCCAATTGTTGGAAACGGTTTCCCCATCCAGGGAAGTTGGCAAGGTGGTGCAACTTTTGAGTTAGTAAAGAATTAAAAGCAAAGATATGAATGAACTAAAAACCTCTCTGCTTTTTATTATTTAATTTTTAAATTGTAAAGTCAGATATACAGAGAGGAGGAGAGACAGAAAGGAAGATCTTCCATCCGATGATTCACTCACCAAGAGGCTGCAATGGGTGGAGCTGCACCAATCTGATGCCAGGAGCCAGGAGCCTTCTTTTGGGTCTCCCATGCAGGTGCAGGGGCCCAAGACTTTAGGCCATCCTCAACTGCTTTCCCAGGCCACAAGCAGGGAGCTGGATGGGAAGCGAGACTACCGAGATTAGAACCAGCATCCATACGGAATCCCAGCGTGTGCAAGGCGAGGACTTTAGCCACTAGGCTAACACATTGGGCCTGCCTTTTTAAAAAAAAAAAATCTCTATGAACTGGCAATTCTAAACAATACCAGTAGTAAAATGCTTCTTCTTTAAAAAAATTACCATTTGTGCTCTAACAGGATAATTTCTGAATTCCTTTGTGGAAGTTGATTTTTGCACATAGAAATTTTATGTTATATGGCATTGTAAGCTTCAAGGTAGCTGACTTCCTGGATTCTTTGATAAACAGGGTAACTTACCCAGGCGTGCATGCAGAGAACTCCAGCTCCTAACCCTCCCCAGCACAGCAGCAGGTGCTTCTTTCGAGTTTTTCCGAAAATGCTGAATGTCTGCACTTACTGTAGCACTACGTATTTTTGTGCCTAGATCTTAGATTCACGATAAATTATGTAACAATAATGAGATATTAGTGTCATAGTATTGCCATAATGAAATATAATGGGTTGGATGCCATAAATAATAAAAATTTGCTTCCTAATTTTCCAAAGGCAAAAGTCTACAGTCAGGGCTGGATTCTAGAAGGCCCCTCTCTGCAGCCTGCAAAGGGTGTCTTCTTACCGTGTGCTGTCCTGTCTTTTCACTGTGAGCCTCCCAAGTGATGGCTGAACACTGAGGGTTTTTTTATTACTGATTAGTTTGGGGCCCTCTTTTTCACCCTCACTTGACATGAGCTACTCCTTTAAGCCCCATCGCCACATATGGAAGATGGGCATGCAGAATCAGAACTGGGAAAGGAGGGATACCATTCAGTCCATAGCAAAGGGTGAATGTAGAGAACAAACATGGAACTTGAACCCTTTCAATGTGGCTATTTATTTTGACTGTGCAACATTGTCTCTGTGTTTAAAATTTAAAAAAAAAAAAAGGAAAAAAGGCAAATTGCATAGCATGAGTTTTTGATAAATGTGAATTATCACTATTTTCCTATGTTAAATAATACCATTAAAATGAACTTCTTTCCTTATGAGCTTTCAATTCATATAGTTGGATTTACTTGACATTAAGTTGAAATGTCAATACATTTCATGACTGTACCCAGGAGATACATTTTCTATCCTTTTCCATAACATATATTATTTCAATTTTAAGACTTTGAATCCTTTACTTGATTTGTTTCTTTGCTATAATATTGTTTGTACTATCTTGATTGTACGAGAGGCCTGCAGAAAGTTCAGGCGAAAGGTGTACTATACATTATTTCCAAAAATATTTTCAACAAAACAAGCTTATCTTTGAAATTCTACTTTTTCACAAAGTTTTTGTATGTATATATCACAAATGAAACTTTTCACTGTTTTTTCTTTTTCTTTTCATGATTACTATTGAAAATAAGTTTGTAACTGGATCTCAAATACCCATGGAAAGCTGCAGAGGAAGGACTTTGGTCACCAAAAGGAAAATGAAAAGAAGCCAAAAAAGTCATCATACTCAAGTCTTGAAGACCTAGAAAAGTTTTCTTTGCAGAAATGTGGCCAAATCCTTCCCTAATAGGCATGAAGCCAGGAGAGAGTGGATCGATGAATCTGTTCCAGGGCTCACACCCATCTATTTCCTGTTTTGACCCTGTCTATGCCATCAAAGATATTAAGTACAAACCTATGGGTCCTTGCAGATCCAATCCAAGATCCAAGCTGCAGAGTCACAGCAGTGAGAAGGAGAATGCTGGGCTGGCTGGCCCACTTGGTCACTTAAGTGTAAGAGAGATATGATAGGGGTGGTGCATGTCTGCTGGTGGATGTGGCTCAGTAAGAGAGGGAGGTTATGCAAGACATATTTTACAAGCTCTTCTCCTTACTAATATCCTGGATGGCTTGTGTGTCATGGGTCTCAGGTGTCAAGATCCTTACTCAGGATCCCTGGAATTATCATTGAGGCATATCCACACTCTTGATTTTCCTTCTGGATAGCTTATTTCTAGATTTCTGTAATGACTAGTTGCGAATCTTATGGACTAAAGTCAAACTTCAACATATTAACTTAAGAAATTAGAATACATGATTTTTCCTCTTATTTCACTAGTATTTGTACCACAAACTTTAACTTAACAATTCTGCATCTATATTTCGGTTGGTAGATACACTAGAGTGTGTGGCTATGCATGTTGCATGTGTGTTTTTGTATATGCACATGTGTCAGCGTGCTCTTGTGTGTGTGTGTGTGTGTGTGTGTGTGTGTGTGTGTGTGTGTGTGTGTCTGTCTGCCTGTCTGTCTGTCTGTCTTTGGCTCCCAGAAGTTCCATTATGGGTGGTTTATTTTGATTACCAATGTCTGTTCTTGGTAGGGTATTTTTTTCCTCTCTCTTAAAGGTGTCAGCAGAAGCTGTGAAGAGGTGCAGATCCAGACTATACTATCCCCTCAGGGACTTCTCAGAAGCTCACACTCCATGTGCCAGACTCCCTTATTTCAGCATATGTATTTGACATGCTTTGTTACCTGATTAAACCTGCATGTGTTTCGTTCTGGCTTATTACTGTCTGAGGCACTATGTTGTGAAATGAAAATTACCAGCGTTTGCTTGCCAAAATCAGTGATTCAGAGAATTATGAATTAGGAGTCTTTAATTACAGAGATCAGCACCTGATAGGTTAATTTCAAAAACAAGTAAATCACATGTGCTCTATTTGTTTTCAAGCCAACACTATTGAATTGCATTTCATTTTAAAGAGTTCATTGGTTTCCTATTAATAGGCTGCAGTGTAACAAGTAACAGTAAACATAATGCATTGTTCAGACCTAATCTAATTTCACCTGCACTGGAGAATAAAGACAAAAATTAAGTTTTCATAAGATGGAATTCAAACACTAGTGATTCTTTTGGTACATTTCTTTTAACGGTATTCTTACTGGGGATAATTATTCCGTACTATTCTTAAATTTAGTTGAAAAAATTAGCTTCATGGTATTAGATGGCTTTGAGAACAAGGACATAAAAGTTATCTGTAGGAAAACAAGACTATAGTTAAACCCACAGAATTTTCTGTCCTTCATTCATGTTCAGATTTCAAAGCAATTGTTATAAACGATATCTAATTTTTACTTTAAGCCTAATTTTGTTGAAATTATGAAAAATAGAAGCAACCAACAATAGCAATTTAGCGCTGTACCGCCCAACAAGATGTTCCTAAAATCTAAAAAATGTATTTGTTTTTAAAGATTCATTTTTATTTGAAAGGTGGAACTACAGAGAGAGGGAATCATTCATCTACTGGTTCACTCCCTGAGGCCAGGAATCAGGCATTTCATTCAAGTCATGCTTGTGGGTAGCAAAAACACAGACACTGGGGCCATCTTCTGCTGTCTTCTCAGGCACGTTAGCAGGGAGCTAGATCAGATGCAAAGTAGCTGGAGTGAGCCCTGGTGGCATCACAACTTGTTGTTGAGCCACTGTGCCACAAATTCTTGCCCCAGGGAATGTTGTGTTTTAGCATTGTGCAGTTTGAGAGTTTCCAAAGCAGAAGCAGCTTGCACATAACCTACAATATCTCATGCTTACGTTCGTAATTATTTTAAGATGCCAAAGTTGTTAGGATGTTAGAGCTTACCTTGGCTTGAAAATAGTGTATTCTGTCTTCAATCTGTCATGCAGACTTTCAAATAAATGAAATTTCTTTTTTTTTTTTAAATAAAGGCATTCCCTCGAACACCATTTCAGATACCACATTGGTCCCCTTCATCTCCTCCAGATACAGCGTATGGATTCCCCGTCCCCAGATCGCTAACATTTACAGTGAGATACAGCATCTTCACATGAACACTACAAAATGAACACTTTGATGTTGGCATTTCTTGTGATCCAATTTTTCGATTCTTTGCCATAACAACCTTTCAACAAACTCAACTTATACCAACGTAGTGAAGTATTAAATCATAACCAAGATAAATCTGCCTTATACAGAGCGAGGAGATAATCTACAGAAAGAAAATACTTGCAAACCAAATATTCTTATAACGGATTAAAATCCAAAATTTGTGAGGAACTCAAACTGTTCCACATCAAGTAAATAATCCAATCAAAATATGGACAAAGGACATTTCTCAAAAGAAGACACAGACATGATTGGGTACATATTTGAAAAACTTCTCAGCACCTCTTATCAGCAGGGAAACAAAAAGTAAAATCATAGTGGGCTATCACTTCACATTTTTTATGGCTATTATATTTTTTTTTTACCTCTCCCCTCGAAAAATAACAACCGCTAAAGAGGATGTAGGGAAAAGGGAGCAGTTAGGAATATAAAGCGCACAGAACCATCTGTCCTCCCACATTTATTGCAGCACTATTCACAATAGCCAAGAGATGAATGGCTAAAGCAAGGCTACAGATGCATAACAGAATACTGTTAGTCCATAGAGGAATGAAACGCTTTCATTTGCGACAATATGGATGAACCTGAAGGATCTCATTCTAAATGAAATAATCCAAAGCAAGAAAGACAAATCGAGTTTGATTTCTCTGACATGTGGAATCCAAAAGCATTGATCTTAAGAAACAGAGGTGGAATGGTATTTATTAAGGCTTAGGGCGGGAGGCTGAGGAGATGTTGGTTAAAGAATACAAAATTATAGTTTAATAAAAAGAGGTCTATTTTTGAGCCTGATGACTACAGTTAATGGTAAAATGCTGTACTCATACAGTATGCTGTAAGAGCGGATGATATGACATAAATGATAATCAGGTGAGAGTGCATACTTTACTTAGCTATAAATAACCATTCCATACTGTCCATATACTTCAAAACATGTTGGAAACAATAAAGATATGGATTTTTAAATAAACATATAAGCAAATTTTGCATTTTCTCTTCATATAAATTCTGTTTCTGCCCAAAATACATAGCAGATCAAAAATCTGTACAGTCACCTGCAGATGTGTTCATTGACACTTTATATGTATGACATATATTGGGTATTAAAAAACTTGTATCTCTAATAATAAGAAATTAGTTGATGAAATTATGATAACACCATACAGTGTTAAATGTCATTATAAAATATACAGAAAAAGAGAATGAAATATTATGATCTTAATGTATTACACTAGATAGAACTGTGCAATATTTTTCTTAATTTGGGTTATAAATTCTTATTGAATTATCTTATTTTGGCAACTTTTACATAGTTGATTAGGGCACAAAGGGTCAAGGGCTACAGAAAAGTGGGTAAGACCATTGTTTCCACATTAATATCATTATTATTATTTTCTGTATCCAGGGTAAGGGGGAGATAAAGGGAAAAGCCCCACCCAACCTCCCACTCATCCCAGGTCCCCAACATGGGCATGCTCCGAGGGTCCTGCTCATGCAGTTTTGATAGTTCAGCCATTCTGAATTGCTGCCAATCTCACTGCTCCAAGCGCAATGAAATCTCTTCAGAACCCACTGGCTTGACATAGTCTCTTCATGGTTTTCATAATATGCATATTTTCAAAATACTATTTTATTTGTATATATTCACAAGTATAGTGTGATAATTTAATATGCATATCTAATATACAATGATCAAATCAAATTAGTTAGCATTTCTATCTCAAATATTTAAATATATCTTGGAATAATGTTTAACAAATATAACATACATTTTAGTCCAAAGTGTCTACTATTTAAAAAAAAATCATTGGTATTTTGTTCTCTGTTTCAAAGCCCAGACACTTTTCGCTACAGCACCACATAAAGCAATTATAAATTTACAAAATGCTTAAAGCACATCTTCACACATAATTTATCCAACGAATCAGGTGTGTAATTTTGAACATCTCAAGGCAATTATTGTGATTCTGAAAATTTGGTAAACCCTCAAGAGTGAAATTCAAGATGTTGTGTCAGCCATTTGAATCCCTTGACACACACAGATTTTATTTATGTGCAATTGGACAGATGCCATAATTTTTATAATTATTGAACCCTATGGTTTAGCAAATTAGTCTCTTTCCTTCTCTCTCTGAAGTCTGAGTCTTAAATAGCTAAAGTTACAAATACAAGAGCACAAAAAAAAGACACTATTAATAACTACCACACAGTTATTACATACAGTTTTTCACTATTGACCCTTAACTTCAGATTGTCAACTTAAACAGTTTTTAAATCTCTTTGAGATTGGAAATGTCAGAACAAGCCCCCTAAATATTTTTCCTTGTTAGGAGGGGGCATTCTTGTAAAAGGGAAACTCGAGGGTGGTCTAACTGAATTGTCCCATAACGAAAATACAGAAATGTGAAAATAATGAGCACATCTCACATTCCAAGTGCTTGCTTTATTCCTTGGAAGCCCAGGCAGCAGTTGTGTTAACACTTAAAAGCCACCTGGGTATCTTAAAATACAAGGAGATAGCAATTGGGAAGCGTTAATGGTACTTTTGAGAAGTGTTTCACTGACTCCTGGGTGGTTAGCTAAGACATAAGGAAGAGCTGGCTCAGATAGCTATGATATTATCACTGCCATTTCCAGGAAAGTCAAAATGAAATGTGTGTAGGCATCACAGAAATCCTTCTGGCATACCGACATGCACATGGGAAAACTGAGGTCCCTGACAACAGATTTATTCTCACCCAAAGACATAACAAATCCAGCACTGAAAGCTTGACTTCACACAATTTATGCTGTATAGCAACAACAACAACAACAAAAGAGCTAAAAAAAATTTTTTAAAGTTTCCAATTTCTCACACATGTTCTGAATATTGGTTAAAGCGTAAGTGCCAGATACTTGGACAACAAGGCTTTATTTGCGTAGTACTCTGAAATTTAATGCAGTGCTCCCTCCTCTGTCTCACAGTTTTAGTTCTGAAATGAATGCACTCTTGAAAGTCCCTCATCACCAATATTTTCTTACTTAAGTGTGAGAAGCATATCTTTTTCCCCTAATTCCTGGCCCAGATTTTTGTTGGAAAGTTCTGTGGGTTTCCAAACACCTGGGTCAATAACGCTAGGAACCAAATCTGCTTACAAGACTGTCTCTCTCTGTATGAAAAATCATGTTCCCGCACAAAGCACTGATCCAAGATCTGCTTCAGACGGCATATATATATATATTTTTCTAGAATGATCTTTCTTTTGCCTTTTTGGGGAGTATTAGGTAAAACTTGTTGCTGAGACTCATGGCAAGGCTGTAAATATTGAAAGAAAAGAAAGAAAAGGAAAAAAGAACACCGTTCCGAGGGGGTTGAGGATAGGCAGGTGATTTTGGATGCACTTCTGAGGGATGAGCTGGTGGATACCCCCAGTGGTGCTCACGGATGGGGCTCTCTGCCGCCTTCCTCCGAAAGCAGGCAGAATGCTCAAAGCACTGGAAGCAGAGACCCGCTGTTTCTGAAAGTTCTAAAGGCTTGAAGAAAATTGAAATTAAAAGATGAATGTGTCCTTTTATTCATTCTTTGGTTTAATTTTATGTAATAAATGACTCTACCAGTTTTCTTGTAGTTTTTTTTAAATCTTTTTACTTCCATCTTTTCTGTGACTGTATATGTGATATGTTGTGTCCCAGATATAAACACTGATATCTTGATGTGAATATGGCATAAAGAAGGAGCTACTTCTACAGTTTTGTATCTAAATGTATGTGTGTATTTATAAAATGTGCTACAGTTTATAAACATAAATCCAATACATACTAAACTGATATCGCACCTGAATTAAATTCCATCACCTGTTCTTTCCTGCCTAATATTCATGACAGAAGTCTCTACCTGTAGATGCCTCTATTACTTTTCAATATTTTATTATGCACAAAAGTGAAAGATATGTCAAGATTAAAAGAGTTATGAAACCTTTATGTATGAATCACTTATATTTCACTAACAGGCTACTAAGTTTATTTTTTATCATATGTTCATTCATCTATTAATCTAGACCTTTATCTACTTCTATAATCCCAAAAGAAAGGGCACATTATAAAACCAAGGTGAATAGGATTGGATTATGGGATTAAAAGATACAGAATTTCTACTCTTTAGTTTATACCTATCTGTCTCATGTAGATGTTGAAAAGCAAACAGCAATTTATTTTGAAAGAAAAAAAGACACATCTTTTTTTTTTTTAAAGCATGCAGATTCTCAGAACTGATCCTTAAATATGCTGTATCTGCAGGTTTGGACTTCAGCCTCTTTTGGCATCAGCACGTGGAGTCTCTTTCTACTTGTCCTATAGGCAAAGAGAGCACTTAGTACGTATCAGACATGGAAATGAATTCTTTCCTTGTATTACTCTACTGACCATCATAAGCACACGTGATCTATGAGACACACTGAGAGAAGGTACATTCCCGAGATCACAAGGTGGTGAACAGTGCAGTCCGATAAAGCTGAGGCTTCACACTGGTTCTGTGCACCTGAGGAAAGCTCATCCTTGTCTCATTTCAATCACTTGAGTCAGTTAAGAAGACACTGTCTACTATGAGCAGAATGAGGTGACTGTCCCATTTCTCTGCAGTTTCACCTGCCATAGCTTCAGTTACCCAAGAACAACAAATATTCAATGGAAAATTCCAACAATGACCAATCTATCAGTTTATAATTACACATCATACTGAGGACCATGATCAAATAGCTTAATATCTTTAAAAACTTTACATGAGGTCAAAACAAAGTTGTAGTCTTAGCTAGGGTTGTGTGAAACAAAGTTTGGAGTGTGATAATAGCATAAAATCCACCCTCGGATTCTATTCCTGGATACTGAGCCAGAAATAAAAGATTCCCACTCAGCATCCCTCTTTATATTTAGATACTATTCATAACCAATCTGTGAGTCAGTCTCCGGGAGTGGAGTTCAGGAAGCTGCATTTGAGATGATCCAGCCTTCCATTTTGCCAATGACAAAGACATTAAATGGACATGAATAAAATGGCAGACGTCATCATAAGTTACAGATGAATATTAATATTCTAAGTCTTATAGTACTATAGCAGGCCTGTATATATGGGTTAAAGAGTGTTCATAAAACAGAGTGCACAAAAAGTAAGAATACACAGTTAATGATTACTCTCTGAATCTAAGAGTACCTGACCCCAGAGTTCACTACTCTTTTTTCTTTAGAATATAAACTGTGAAGATGGAGCTCTTGCCTCATTCTGTTCCCTCCTGTAGTCACAGAGCTTTGAGTAAGAACGGGGAATTTACTAGGAGCTGAAGAAAGAAACGGTAATATGCAGGCCAAGAATTCTATCTTCATCAGTATCTCTGAAGCAATTCCCTGATCCAAACAAAAATATATTTATAATGTTCAGGAAAATCAGTTCAAATGACGGAGAAAATGCAATTAAAAATACTTGATTAACCTAAAACAGGATAAAGATGAAAAAGAGATCAATAATAAGAAAAAATATTTTAAAAACTTGATTAATTTAAAAGAGGATTAAAAAAAGAAGAAAATGGATCAGAGAATGATGAGGTAGGACAAAGAGAAACCAATCATAAGATGAAACTTGTAGGCCCAACATATCAGAAATTAAAAATAGTATTTAGTAAACAGATTGCTACAAATAAAATATAAAGATTATTAGACTGGAGTTTTAAGCTGTATTCATGTTATCAATATCTTAAATTCTTCTCTTTCTATATCTGTTACACAAGTGGAAAGTAAAGACTGTAAAGAAGAAGCTTGTCAAAATTATGCAGCTAAAAGTGACAGAGTCAGATGTGAAACCCACATGTCCAGCCCCTAAGTGCTCCCTTCCTGCCACAGAATGTAAACTCCACAAAACAGAAGTCCAACTGGGCTGGAAGAATGGATCAGGGCATTACTGAGGGCAGAGTCCTATGGCCTCTGGGAAAGGCAACGATAACCTCTACCCCACTGCAAGGAGGAGCAGACATGCTTGGCAAAATATTAAGGCAAGAATTGAAATTTTAATTTGTGGTAGAATTATGGACTTATTAAGTTTCTCTAGCAGTACCCAGTAGTTCTGGTTAAGAATAGAGAAAATACATGACACTGATTCTTGGCTTGTGATTTGCTGGAAAATGACAGAGATGAGATGGTAAACCTGATTAGGATATGGAAAGACTGATTCAAAAAATTCTGTTTTGGGTAGGGGTCCAGGCTGAAGAGCAAGACTCCAAACACAAGAGGAGATTAATCTCAAGAGAATAACCTTAGGGGTGAAGGACTCAAACAGCTAAAGGTGCTGAAGAACAATGTGAGGGCTTGAACAGAATTTGATTTTCCAAACTCATGCAGAAATTTGAACCCCAACATTTTATGTAGCTAACAGATTAATGCTAATGATTGACAGAGTACGGCTGAGACTTGATGTAATGAGAGCATCTGGGAGGTGGATCTGAGTGGAAGGGCTTTGGGTAGTTGAGGCATTGCTCTTGCAAAGTGCCTTTTTCCAAGAAGATTGGCCTATTTAAGCCACGTCCTGTCTTGCTTCCCTTGCTTGCTGGTTCACCCTGGTTTGTCCCTCTGCCTTCTTCCATTGCCACAAGACCAATGGGGGTCACCAAAATAAGCCTTCTGTCTTCCTAAATTACTCCTTTCAGGCATTTTAGATAAATTAATGAAAACCTGACTAATACAAACAGGTATCTCGGCGGGAAAGGAGAGAAGAATCTATGAGGACATGTACCCATCATTACAAAGAGTAGGAAGGGTGGGGGTTCACACAATATTTTGTAAGAGTACTGTAAATAAATCAGAAGCAGGGCCCAGAGCAGTAGCTTAGTGGCTAAAGTCCTCGCCTTGAACGTGCGAGAATCCCATATGGGGCCTGGTTCTAATCCGGGCGGCCCTGCTTCCCGTCCAGTTCCCTGCTTGTGGCCTGGGAAAGCAGTCAAGGATGGCCCAAAACCTTGGGACCCTGCACGCATGTGGGAGACCTGGAAGAAGCTCCTGGCTCCTGGCTTTGGATCAGCACAGCTCCGGCCATTGCAGTCACTTAGGGAGTGAATCAACAGATAGAAGATCTGCTCTCTTCCTCTCTGTATATCTGGCTTTCCGATATAAATAAATAGACACTTAAAGATTAAAAAAAAATTTTTAATAAAAATTAAAAAATAAGAAGCAAAGGTAGAGTCCATTGGATACAATTATTTATTTATGTATTTGATTGTTAAATTTTGGGGAGAAAGATAAGTACCAGGTTAACTCTCCCTGCTCGTTTTCACCCGACTCCCCCTTTTCATGGGATTCTTCAGAATTCTAATCAAAGATCATTTCAAATTTCAAATACCTCCAGGTAACAGATTGCTTTCTTTAAATCACTCTATTTTTTCTAAAATGGGGAGGAGGAAATGAGTTAAAATTAACCACATTTTATAATGCATTGCTGAAGCCAATTAGTAATTATTTTTTAACATAAGCAGTTGGTGTGAGAATAGTGCTAATATATTTACCATATAAAATTAGCATCATTAATGAGGTTGTCGTTTGAATGTGGAGGCAAGACTGTTAGAAGCTGTTTGGAAAGGGGAGGGGGACGATTAAAAAATATTTAAGTAACCTGAAAAAAAAGGGGGGCATAGTAATGTGTACTAATTTTTAAGACTTTCCATATAAAAAGTAAAAAATATGCATAAGTAAAATTTTAGCCTGCGAGTTAAAGTATACATTCAACACATCAGTGTACGAGTGCTGTTTCTTTGCAGTAAAGTATTGACATGGATGGAAACTCCCAGATTTCTGATGATAACCGGATCTTTTGTACTAATTTTTGAGCAGTCTAATAATAGCCTTCCCCTTCTAAATTCCCATATTTGGATTCAGAGTGAGATTTTTCTTTTCACTTTTAATTTAACCAACACTGGCACCAAACCACCTTCTGTCAGATTGATATTCAGCTTGAGTCTGACCTAATTCTGCTCAGGCAATGAACCCCTCACTCAAACATAATAAAAAAAGAGAGAAAGACATGGTGGCAAGGAGAGATATCAACCCTTTGCTGTGTTAGCCTGCTTAGGATGTCTGTTTCATAGAGTAAGATGTGGTTGCCCTTCAGCGTTCAGAAAGATTGGTTCAGCAAGCACCCTATCATACTGAATCCATGGGTGCTCAAATCCCTTATATAAAATGGTGTGGTATTTTCATATATGCTAGGTACATTCTCCTGTATATTTAAGTCATCTGTAAGTTACTTAATAATGCTTAACACAATATAGGTGAAGAGAATCAGTGTGTATGTGTTCAGTTCAGATACGCTTTTCTCTCAACTGTTTCCCGTCACAGAAACTGAGGTGACTCTTCGCATGCAGAACCTGTTATGCACGGGAAACTGTATATTTACGGCACGCCAGGTGTGATTCAAAAGAGCCGTGTTTGTTCACAGTGTCCTGTGGCTGACCTGAGCATCTTTCCCAGCTATGCAGAGGAATCTCTTCAGGCACAGGAAGATTGAAAAGTGGGCAATGTCTCATGTTGCTGGTTCTTAACTGTGTCCTTTCATGTTCTAACCAGAATGACTAGGGCTGCAGGCCAGGTCAAGAGGGGCCTTCAGCTGGCAGCAGGTTCAGTCATGTGCTTCTGTTACTATGTCATCCTTTGTCTTCCTTGCGTCTCATGCTGTAGCAAAACTTTGGAGTATATAGAAACCGTCTTCAGGCTCCATCTGCCCCGACATTGTACTGCTCTACTCCCCTCTCTATCTTCCAACTGACCGTTGCCACAATGGCAGAATGGATCCTTCTAGAACACAATTCAAACTGGAAAACCAAGAGTTTAGCATTTTTTTCTTTTGCCATTGTTTGTTTTAATTCTGGAGCTTCCTTCTCAATAAAGGCTCACAAGGCGTAATGCCAACTTGCTAGCCTACCTGAAGTCCAGATTCCTTCCCACCTGCCCTATTTTTTCTAACTGTAAGCACTCCTCCCCACAGCTTAAGCACAAAGTATTCAGCTGGAGTCCCTTGTGGCTGGTTGCAGAGTGGTAACGAAACTCTTTCAAGCAAGATGCAAGTTGAGATGCTTTGTAGAACTTCCAGAATAGCCCTTTAAAGTAATGGATCTCAGACCAGAGGCTACCTTCCCTGGCTACATCCAGTTCCCTCTAAAAGATTGGCACTTTCATGTCTCTTATTCCACTCTGCTGCTTGGGTCTTAGGCAGGTGCTACAAAGAATTCTAAGAAAAATGTAGCTACAGAATAAGTCCTCTGTGGTACAAAGATTTTCAAAATCCATGCAGATTTTTAATATTAGATAGTTTCTATGGACAATTTTGAAGACTCCTAATCTCATCTAGTATCTTACGTTGTGGTTGTGGTCTTCTGCATTTCCATCTTCTTTATTTGGTGAAAATACATCAAGGCCAACTTGAAGGTAGGAGCTGCTTTCTCAAGCAATGTGTCCATATGTGTGTATGTATGTGTGTGTACATGCATATACACAGATGTGTTGGGGTGCAGGTAGGGTTCTAAAAGTAATAGAAGAAAAAGGAAGTAGTGGAACAAACAATCTCTGACATTATTGAGAATGTGATAAAGATATTTGTTTGGCATGAGCAATAGCAGAACATTTACAAAGTATAAATATAGATCCATGATTTTTCAAAAGGGCACTTCAGAAAAATTGTGGAAATAAAATTAAATAATAATTTTGTTTTGATGCAAAAAGCCTTGGATCCAGGCAGTTTTTTCATGACAGTCTTCCTCCACAAACTTTTTAATAAAAAAAATATTGTGTATGGACTTCAAAAATTTTTGTACCATAATAAATTTATAACTCCATTCCCATGAATGTTTTGAAATACCTTCATATATAGCTATGTTGATACAGATAAAAATTAATATAGTTTCAAGTTGGATATGTTAAACTGGAGTGTAAAATTCTCATTTTTCTTGCATTACACTCATATGGAGTTTCAGTACAACTATTCTATGTTCAGAACCAAAATGCTTAGAAAGTATAAAGATACAGAGATGGAAAAGATGGAAAGAATTACTGTTTTAGGGATGGAAAGAATTATTAATGCTTTACTTCACAGTCAGTGTGTAGGGGCCCTTATTACCCAGGAACCAGCAGACTCATAGTTAAAATCTCCTTTTCTACCATGTTGACATATTCATCTGCTTAACAAGGACCACAGAACAAGTTTTATTGAGATGACATCCTGAGGCATGAAGGAAGTAATTTAAATGTCCTTAAATGCATTTTTTTTAAACTTCAAGCAATTTAAAAGTTCAAACCCAGAGGGCAGTATCACGGTGTAGAGGGTCTCTCTCGACGATGCCTGCACCCTATCATGGGCACCAGTTCCTGTCCAAGCTGCATTAGACAGCAGTGAAGGATGAAACAAGTGCCAGGGCTCCTTTTTCCATGTGGAAGACCTGGAGAAAACTCCAGGATCCTCACTTAGACCTGGCCCAGCCCTGCCTGTTGTGACCATTTTTGGAATGACCCAACAGAATAAACCTTGCTCTCTTTCTCTCTCTCACTAACTCTGCCTTTCAAATAAACAATAAAATCTTAAAATTAAAAAACCCATACATTTACATAACTATCATTGCAATGCCTTTATATTATATGTTTGCCAAACAAAATGTTCATCATATCATAAAAAATACTGACAAAACACACTTTTCCATAAAATGTTAATCTTGAGAGTAGTTACAAACTTACAGCAATGTAAAACAAATGGGTGCTTAGAATAAACTTTGTAACAAATAATGATAAATCCAAGTTTCTCACATGTGTTGTTTGACACATGAAGTAATCCAGGAAACTGCTCTAAAATGCATGGCTTGCTAATGATCATTTGAATATGTAAATGATTTAGAGAGAGGATCTCTCACATGGGTGGCTGCAGCCCAATCACTTGAGCCACTGTCTACTGCCTTCCTGACTCCATGTTAGCTTGAATCTGAAATTAGGAACCAGAGCAGGGTATCAAAGCCAGGTATTCTAAGATATCTAGGTGTCCTACCCACTAGGTCAAATGTCCACCCCTGAAACAATATTTTAAGGCTCACTTATTATATTGTTCTGTGCAAACCCAAGCAAAGGTTGAAACTTTCCTTCTGTAAGTAATTAAGTGGTTGCCCCTGCATGTAAGTGGAGCCATCAAAACCCAAAGGACAGGGTTCTGAGAGCTTCTTTGTAGCTGAACAAGTGGAGGTTCCTGAGGATGGTGCTTGATGAAGCCATGAAGCTCCATAGTTCCCACCCATACCTCACCTTCTGCATCTCTTCATCAGCATCCTTTTTTTAATAACTTTTGTGAGAAGCTGCTAACCTGAGTTCTGTGAGACACTCAGTTCTGTGAGCCACACTAGAAAGCTACTCAGTGAACCTTAACAGGGAGTAATGGGGGACACAGATGACAACTTAGGCCCTGAGGCTGGCATCTGAAGGAGCAAGGGGAAGCAATCTTAAAAAGAATGAGTCAGATTGCATTAGAATAAAGTGTACCTAGCCAGTGGATAGAAAACGCCATACAGTTGGTGTCACATGTGATCAGCGTTGTGAGAGTGTAATAGAAGAAACAGTCTGATTTTGAGTTGGTTTTTCCTTCTGTATCTTCGGACTTCTTGGATGTCTTCCCCCTTATGATCATTTTTGAGTCATCCCTTTATTCATCATACACTGAGTGTCAGTTCTCGTCTTACAGAAGTTACTACTCCAAGAGCTGAGCCGAGCAGTGCAAAAGCTGTCAGAAGAGTGCGAGAGAGGGAGAGGTGAAGGACACTGGCCTCTGAGGATGCTCTCTTCTTTGCTGTCTTCACTTCCAGATTGCATCCTCTTTCCTTCCCAAGACAACCCGAGTCACATTGCAAAGCCTGACTTTCAGTGCTACTCTGAGATCAGAGGCAAGCAGAAAGAACAGCCATGAGCTTGTTGTACGAATGGGCTTGGGAACACATGGGCAGCCAAATCCTACTGTGCTCATGAAAAAGTGGTGATTGACAAAATTCTCTGAGAGGTCTAATCCCCATCCTCTCTTCTCCTCCTATCTCCTCCTTTGTTCATTCCCTTGGATTGTGTCATTGAATCATTGTTATTTCTGTTCTTCCCAGGAGAACCAATTATTGTACAAATGGTAACAGGGTCCTCTATGTAACATCCCTGGAATTTAGGTCATGGCAATACTCTAGCTGCATTTCATTAATCGGAAACTTCCTGGAGAAACACTGTCATGCAGGAATGCTTCCCTGGTTTGTGTTCCTGAGGATATGCAAGTTCGAGGTTCTGAAAACAGTAGTCCCTTGCCAGGTGTGGATGCGAGCCCACCTGTGAATGCATACCTCAGTGTGTCCCTGTCTATTCCAGTAGCCAGTGGTCTAGGCAGGCACTGGAAGACTACATCTTAGAGATGGAAACAAAATGGAAAATGGACCTCTGGAATATTTTGACATGAAGAGTCAAAAGTCCTTGTTCTTGACACTGATGTTCCATACTTACAGATACACTATGCTTGCATTTTCTCAAGTGAGTCCTGCTGTATAACTTTGGGAATAACATTTAATCTTTTTGTGCTTCGTTTTCCTCTACTAGGATAAGATGCCTACTTCATAGCTTTTCATGAGTATAACAGGAGATAAATATAAATCCCTTAGGACAATACTATAATAGTAACCCTAAAATTATATTAGCTAATACCAGTAATAACTGTAAGAAGGAGACTGTGTCATCTGTGGAATTGCAGTGTCTTCTTTATTGGCAGTAATCTATGGGATTACCACGCTTACTGCATAGATGTCTAAAGTCCCTCCCTTGGAATGATCTATCAGTCTCTGCCACCGTGTTCTCTGATTTAAACTGAGGTTCTCTCCTTAGCTTCTTGTCCGCATCAAGTCCAAGACACCTGTAGTTAACCTGGCCTGTCTTGGTTCCTACCCCATACATAGAAGACAAGACCCTTCCTAATGGATAGGACTGCCCTGTCCCATCGCTGCTGGAAATTCTCCCATGGCTTGTCTTCTCTCACACACCAGGAGAAACTGCTAAGACCATTCATGTTTTCCATACCTGTCAACCTGATCTTTCCTGTTGCGGTGATCTTTTGGGTTCTATACCCAAACCACATCCAGCTTTAAGAGTCTGCCTTAGCACTTCGCCTTTGAGCTTTTGCTATTGCCCTCTACGCTTACCAGCTGTACCCATGCTCCATTCATGACACACAAGAATGCCTGAGTATCACTAGGATTCCAAAGAAGAACTGATTCCGTCTCCTTTAGTGCCTCCTCCACGAATCTATAAGAGTACATACAGCCCTTCATTCCACTGTTCATATGTTTCCCTCACACTTTTTAAAGATTTATTTATTTTCATTGGAATGGCAGATTTACAGAGAGACAGAAAGACCTTCCATCCACTTGTCCACTCGCCAAATGGCCACAATGGTTGGAGCTGAGCTGATGTGAAGCCAGGAGCTAGGAGCTGCCTCTGAGTCTCCCACATGGGTGCAGGGTCCCAAGACTTTGGGCCATCCTTGACTGCTTTTCCAGGCCACAAGCAGGGAGCTGGAAGGAAAGTAGAGCAGCCGGGATATGAACTGCCACCCATATGGGATCCTGGTGCATAACAACGTGAGGATTTAGCTGCTGGGCCATTGCGCTGGGCTCCACATACTTTTTCTTGTTTCTTATTTTCCTTGTATGCCTACTGCCTAGCATGACATCCAGCATGCTTCAGGTTGAATCACGTGGGAATCCATTTCTGTAGATGAGCCAATTTTGTGTGATCCGATATCTGCCAGATGAATGAATGCATGAACTTTCTCTCCTATCAACATAATCACTGTCAAGGCTCATGAATAACATAATTTTCTCAAACACTGGTTCATCTGCCTAAATACATGTTAATCGCTTTTTCATTTTCTGACAGAATTTTGTTAAAAAATATAAAGTATAGTTTTGTTTTATAGCTTCATAACAAAATGATAAGCACTTAACATTGTTTTTGGACATATAAAAATTGAGATAACTACATAAAACGTTATCAAACAGCTAAAAGTGCTTCATAAGATGTCCTGTGTCTCCCCTACTAAGCCAGCTTGAAAACCCCTAGAAATCACTGCTTTACTCAACAAGTCAGAATCCATCAGTGTATTATCAGGAAGCCAGAATGTCCTCTTGGCAACTAACCCTCTGACATGAGCCAGACTTTGAAAGAGTCAAGGACTCACATCCCTTCTGCATTTTTTTAAAGATTTGCTTTATTCCTATCTTGAAAGGCAGATTAACATAGAAGAGGAGATAGAGACGTTCCATCCAGTGGTTCATTCCTTAAATGGTTGCAACAGCATCAGCTGGGATGATGCAAAGCCAGGTGCCTGCAGCCTCCCTCAGCTGGATCAAGAGTGGAGCAGCCAGGATGAGAACTAATTCCCATGTGAGATGTCTGCCAGATGGAGGCCCAGCTTGCGATGCCACAGTGCCAGTGCCTGCCATATCCTCTCTATGATGATGATCCTTGAACACCAGTGACCTGTATTCCTGAATCAATGTGCCTAGAGTCAAATGTCTAGAGAGGCTTAGCATACCATGTACATGGGAGAAGATGGTTAACTGTGAAAGAATAGAGATAAATGAGAGGTAGTTGAGTATTGTTTGAAAAGGCAGCCATGGTTCAGTTCCTATAGTGTTAGCTAGTCTATGTAGTTAGTGTTGCCAGAACTTAAGATTTTTTTTTCAGCGATGAATTTTTTTAAAGATTTATTTTATTTTTATTGGAAGGTCAGATATACAGAGAGGAGGAGATACAGGAAGATCTTCTGTCCAATGGTTCACTCCCCAAGTGGCTGCAATGGCTTGAGCTGAGCTGATCTGAAGTCGGAGCCAGGTGCCAGGAACTTCCTCCAGGTCTCCAATGTGGGTGCAGGATCCCAAGGCTTTAGGCCATCCTCAACTGCTTTCCCAGGCCACAGGCAGGAGAGTTGCATGGGGAGTGGAGCTGCCAGGATTAAAACAGCACCCATATGGGATCCTGGCACGTTCAAGGCAATAACTTTAGCTGCTAGGCCACCATGCCAGGCCCAAGATTCTAAGATTTTAAAGAGCAACTAGAAATGTGATATTTGTGTGAAGTTTCCTAATTTTTTAAACATAAATGAAGGCCAAGTCTGCCCTCTTGCCCTCAACTGCAACAGTTCCCTGAAACCATAGTAAAGATGCCATCTGCATACAAACTACTTCAAATCTGAAAGGGGTTCTCTGATCAGAAAGTTCAAAGGAAAGACTAGGTTAAAATGGTTTTACTCACTATTCTACAAATATTTGGACACATGTTGAAACACATGTCCAGATTTTTAATTTGAAAAATATAGCTTTGATATCTCTAATTACCACTTGGGCCCCCCTTCAATGTTAATAATGGTTGCATAAGGCCAAGAAAGAAAAAAGAAATAGCGTTAAATATGAAAAGGAGAAAATCAGGTTGAGCTAGATATTGTGTTTATTTTAGAGAATAAGGAATGTTAGGAAATGTCTCACTGTTTTATAACTCTTGGTGATGTCTCCTTTTCTTTCACTTGCTCATGTCTCTGTAAATTGAATTGCTTTGGCTGAGTTTTAAGAAATTACTCTTAAGTCGTCCTTGGAGGTCTTAATCCACCATGAGGGCACAGCATCCATCAGCTAATTACTATTCCTCTCTAAAAGTTTTGGTACAACTTGAGTAAAACTTGCAAGAAAGTCTTCCAACCCCACTAACTCACAGAGGACACAGCCAACTCCTCCTGAGACACACATACTGGCATATGGGTACATACCTTCCCCGTGAGAGAACACAGTTTGGCACTGGTGTTAGAAGTGTGAGGATTTATCAAAGAGCAAAGTGGTGGCAGGGAGAGAGATCCATCTGAGGGAAGGTGTCATGTGTCTTTGGCTCATAGCTCGAGTAGTGGAGTCCAGGGCATTTGAGGTCTACCACATCTCTGCTGTTTAGCATCACAACCTTTAAGTAGAGCATAGCGGTCCTCAGATTGGTGCATACATAGAATAGTGTCAGTACTACTTTTGCTGGCATCAAATGTAAATTTATTCCACAGCCCAGTGGAAGAGATGCCACCAGCCACTGAGTGTAAGAAACACCATAAAATATCCTGCTGGCTTACCTATGTCAGAAATAATTGCCCTGACTGCAAACCATCCCAGGTCTGGAAACATCTCAGGGGGAGGGAAGTTTCCTTCATCCTGGCCTGCCTTTTCTAGAATTAGATTGATTTACTTCTATTTCACCCAGCTCCAGCAAAGAAAACGAGCAGAGGAGAGGCGAGAGAATGAATCGTCAGCGTTATTGAAAAAATTCATGATTAGTCACACTCACTCACAGGCATGTTCTTTGCCAGACACCACAGCACTCATTAGCAGACCTGAGAACTGGCTTGACTCCCACAGCTGAGCAACAGCTTGGGGCCTAGCATGCCCCCAGGGACCTATACAGTCCCATGTTCTCCCACACCCTGCAATGAGAAAGGCTGGTTTGGGCAGGCCTGGGTGTAATTGACTCCTCAGGTGTTAAGTCAATCTGTTTCATGCCCTGTGTTGCTTAAAATATAATTGTTCAGGTGCTCAGCTGGTATGGGGATCAAGGTAAAATCTCTTAGTGTCACACTGCAACAGTTACCCAGGTGGGGCTACCCTGTTCTCCCAGAATCCCTATGGAGGATCCAAGAGCTGGTCATGCACTTGACCCATCATCCACCTCAGGCCCCTCATCTCCAGCTGTATCTGTGAGCTGCTATTTTGCCTGGAATTGGAAGCCTCATCTGTGTGTGTGTGTGTATTTAATAACTTAAACCTATGTGTTCACTACTGAAGGGCTCAGAGTACCAATCCAATTTGTTTACAAGAGGCACTCCCATAGCAGTGGGGAAAGGGTGGTTTGGAGACAAAAGAACTTGTACCAAAGGGTGAAACCAGGAAGAGCAGCCAGAATTTCTGTTCTGTTTCACTCCAATTGTTCAAGTTATGATCCTCATACAAGGAGGTATCATTTCTACTTAGAACAGAAAATCACTCCCCACTCTATGAAAACATTCTCAGAATCATAACTCCATAAAGCTCAACCAAAACAAAGGAAAAATATCTGGCTTCTGTTTGAATGGCCAGTACCTTACAAGGGAAACCTGAGCGCAGAGGTCAAAAGGCTAAGCCATTGTAAATGATCAAGGAAAACACCTACTTAGGGCATCTCCTGCCCAATAAAATACGATCCTATTGTAGCTTTTGATACAGAGATGAAAAAACTCTTGGTACTATGCTCTGGCACTCCTCCTGTCACTCAACCAGGAGCTGAGCAACTGAGCTTGTCTTCTTCTATATAGGTTGAGATCCACATTGGCGTCGATATATTATAACCTGGAAAAAGTGGCCCTGGCACTTAGGAGAACTACAAGTACAAGAACAAGCATTAGCAATGTAAGTTTGAACCCTGTCCACTGTTTTTCTTCAGACTGAAGACACTTGACCCTGCCAGAGCCACTATAGTAACTCAAATTATTGCCAGAAAACCATGATTCCTATGGGCTTCTGGAGTTCTCACAACATCCTGAGAGGGGGCTAGGCAGGATTTCATCTATAGGCAACATGTGAGCTCAGCTAGGCAGTTGTGGGAAGGACAGGTAACAAGGGAGGGCCCTCTGCACTGTGCAAAGGACACCTCCGTGCATGGGGACAGCTGGTCTGCAAAAGAGCAAGTCCCTCTTCTTCCTCTAGAGTAGGCAGGTGTGTGTTGGTTCTGCCAGTTTCACCCAAGACCCTGTGAGGGCACGTATACAACAGGAAACTGATACACAGGGAATTTGACATGCTACTGTATTCATGCCACCAGAAGTGACAGAGTTGAGATTTGAACCTGGAGTCTCCATGTGTTTCACTACAGTGCTGATTAAGCAATGATGATGTGATTCTATGCAGACTCAGGTTTCTGTGAAGCCAGCACACTTTTGAGTGTTTGGCAGCATTATTTCTTTCTTCTGTGGTATGAAAACATGCCTAGAAATGCAAGGATAATTTGGAAAAACGGTCTCAAGTTTTGGTATCATGGTTAAGAAGAAAAGTTTAGCAATCTCTGTAGAGACCTGATCCTGTTCTATCACTGACTGGCTTGATGACCTGGCAGTCCGGTTGGTGCTCTGAGTCTATAAAATGGGAACAGATCCCTGAACTCACTGGATATTTGAGATGTTAAAGGACGAGTCTGCAAGGGCAGCAAGGAATCGTGGCTGGTTCACAGTACAGCTGGAGTTATGAAACACAGAGATGGTTACTAGCAGTTAAAAGAAGATCAAGGTAAAAACACTTGAAGTCTGCTTGGTCTTCATAGTTGTCAGCATTGTAAGAGTCTTATGAATCACACAAAAAAGAAATTTCTCTTCAAGCAGTAATTTTGGAAATAGCTCCTTTCCTCCACCAGCTGCTGTCATGACTTCCTCTCTGTCGCCTTCTCTCCAGGATTTGGTAAATAATTCATGATGATCACGTAGCAGGCAAGCCTGGCTTCTCTGCACCTCCACTCGAGGTACAGACATGTGCATGTGCTCTGTGGGTTTCTGCCAGAAAGATGCCTCCGGGCAGTTGTGGCCAGAGGTTCCAGAACTGTCTGAGCAGCCAAGAGTGGGCAAGAGTGGGCTCTGTCCCGTCCTGTCCAATCTTCGTCATCTGCCGCATGACTGCTCCTTACAGCTTGGCAACCTGTTGGCAGGTCGCTGGCCAGAAGCCTGCATTCCTCACAGAGGCCCTGTCACTATAATGACCATATTTTCTCTTGCGGTGAAGAGTAATTGGATTAAATTGGGCAGCATTTGATCCTGACCATACAAATTGGCTGATCCAATTGAGGCCTTGACAAGGGCAGGGGCAGGAATAAGCAGAGTAGTTAGACAGATGTCCTTGTCCTGTAGACCTGGCCATCGCGGTGCTGTATGCTTCTTGGGAGCAACCTGGGGCTCCGTGCACTAGGGAGGGGAGGGCAGCCCCTGGGTTGGGGAAGACACACAGACCTGGCAGGGAGCCAGGTTTCACTAACATAACCTGAACCTGTGGACCAGTGAGGATTTCAGAAGGAGCAGACAGAAGCACAAGTGGACGAGGACATCTCTGCATACGAGTTTGAAAAACGACCACTTAGGAGTGGGAGGAGGGGCAAGACAGGGGTTAGGAACTGAGAAAAACTGGCAAGCAGGGATTTAATTTTCCCTGGTGCCATCTCATAACAACATGCCTTACAAAATATATTTTGATTATATTTGAAAGGCAGAGACACAGGGTAAAAAAAAAAAAAGAAAGACATCTTGCTAATGTCTGCAAGAGCCAGGGCTGAGCCAGTTTGAACACAGAAGTGCAGAATTTATACAGGCTTCCCAAGGGGGCAGTGAGAATTCATTTACTTGAACTATCAGTCCGCCTGCTAGGGTACGAGTTAACACGAAGTTGGAATTAGAAGTGAAGTTGCTGGGATTCAAACCAGGCACTCCCATACGGGATGCAGGAGTGAGTTCCAAGAGGTGAGTCAACAACTGTGCCAGATACCCACTCCAAAAAGTCACACTCTTTGGCCAACAAACAGCTCCATGGTCTGTATCAAAAAGTAAAGCATATGGATATTTTACCTATCTAAAAGTAAGTAAGAAACACAAATGTGTGCCTTTAAATGTCTAGCTATTCTATTTTTCCCTTTTTTTGTAGATAAAATTCATTGTTGAATTCCATGTCCAAGTTTGTCAGAAGAATGCATAAAATGGTCAAGGAAGGGGAAATAGGAAGGAGTAACAGGGAGGTTATTTCTTTTTAAAAAGCAAAACAAAAATTCTTTTTCAGTAGTCCTCCCCTATGTCTCTTGTCCTCCAGTGGCACCTGACACTTTGGCTCATCCTTCAGACATTAAACTCAGTGGCCATTTCATGATTCCTTGAGGTCAACATGTAGATAAAAAGATCCGCACACATCGAGGGCCTCTGAAAATACAGCAGTGCTCCTAAACACCAATGAAGTTGACATATCCCCCCGGCCCTGGATAGGCCTGACTTCTGTTACTTCTCCACGGAAACTCCCATGTCAGTTAGCCCTTGGTGAGTAATCAAATTGCCGGGCTGGGAGGGGCACTTCATTTTGACTAAAGCCACTCAGGATGTGCCAGGAATTTAAAATTGTTGGGGCGGGGGGGGGGGGGTAGAATCCTACGCAGCGGCCAACTGCAAAAGGGTGACTATAAAGGATTGTCCTCCTAAGACTCACAGAAGAGAGGCTTCCAACTGTTTCTGTTCTCATAATTCTGCTTCAGCGGTGAAGGAACGATGCCCCCAATCTTCACGTATACTTAGAAGCTTCAGTGAATAAGGGGAAAAATCTGTGGACTGAGAGAGAAAGGAAGTCCTAAACACCCCATAATTTTAAAATTATGAGTTATGACACATTAATGACTCCCAGGATAGGGAAAGTTTCCATTGGGACATGATTCAGCCTCATTGGAAAACACACTGCCTTCAACATGTTCCAAGTTGGTACTCAACCCAATAATCCTCTAGGGTCAACCAACTCCTTCCAAGTGAGAGGTCCTCCCAAGAGATGCCATGAATCACCATTACAGTATTGATAGAGCCAATGGGAGAGTTTTGCTATATGTGGAACCCATTAAAAAGCTTAAGATCTGAGCCCAAGTGAAGATGGGGAACAGAAAGCATACCCAAGACACTCTGGCCTAAATGCTTTCCATACATGTGCTTATAGCAGTGGCATAAGGCTTCATATACTCTTGAAAATGCTTTTGAAAAATCTTCCTAATTATATGATCATTGCTTACTTGTTCCCAACATTGAACTACATAAAATATCAGCTTTATCTTGTGCTAAACTAATATAATGTAAGCAAGCAATTTTCACAATGAAAAAAATGGCATAGTGAAATCAGATATTTAGATCCAACTCTAAACTTCAGCTTGAATATTCTTTTTTTTTTTTTTAAAGATTTATTTTTATTATATTTTTATTGGAAAGGCGGATATACAGAGAGGAGAGACAGAGAGGAAGATCTTCCGTCCGATGATTCACTCCCCAAGTGAGCGCAACGGGCCGATACTATGCCGACCCGAAGCCAGGAGCCTCTTCCGGGTCTCCCATGTGGGTGCAGGGTCCCAAAGCCTTGGGCCGTCCTCGACTGCTTTCCCGGGCCACAGGCAGGGAGCTGGACGGGAAGCGGGGCTGCCGGGATTAGAACCGGCGCCCATATGGGATCCCGGGTGTGCAAGGCGAGGACTTAACCACTTGTGCCACCGCGCTGGGCCCGAGCTTGAATATTCTTGTTTTCTTCTCCCAGCTTCCCTTCTTCCATATTGCTTGTTCACATGCATGTTCCATGAGTGCTGTTTGTGGCTTTCCTCTCATCTGCCTTCCTACAAACTCTACCACCTGTGGCTTATAAAAGCTCTGGAGGGCTTTAGTTGCTGACTACACACTCTGGAAAAGCCCAAGTCCAGATAGGTCAACACTATCCCCTAAATTTCACTACATTCAACAAATGTTATTAGACATCTGCCAGGCAATGGGCCCTAAGCTGAGGACCAAATGTAGAGAAAGGAATAGAACAAGATGTCAGTAGTGAAGGTTTCTATATTATCTTCCATCGAGCTACTTGTTGACTTTTTCCACTTGAATTTAAGGCACTGATATTAACAATTATTATTGTTGAAAAGTCTTTTCCCACGTGTTGAGAATCTGTCAACCTACTTTGTGTCAGAACACATTTGCATGGTCTTAAATATGCAGCTCAAATGTTTAAATCCTCTCCAAAATTCATGGTATATCTTAAATCTCAATCGGAGAGTATGAAGTGGTAGTTAAGTCACGAGGGCAGAAACTTGCTCACTGGGATGAATGCCCTTACAAGGAATAAAAAGACCTGGCCTGGCCCCTTGGGGCCTTCCGCCTTCAGCCATATGATGATGCAGTACTCGTCTCCTCCTGCTGTCTCACACACAAGATTCTCTCCTGGAAACACAGATTTTGTTCTCCCAGACACTCAAGCCACTAACATCTTGACGTCAGGCTCCTCATCCTCCAGATCGTGGAAAAAGTAAAATTTTGTTGCTTGCACACTCTGCATTCTCAGGCCTTGTGTTATTGCAGCAGGACTTGAAACACTTTTCCCACAAAGTTCAGGCACCTTTCCCACAAAGTCCGCATCACAGTGTAGCAGTCAAGCACTAAAAGTGCACTGTGACCAGGTCACAACTCTGTAATGTGTTAGGGAGCATTTTAGTCCCATGCTTAAAATGATGGTGCTTCTTGTAGAATGTTGCTGGATAATAATATAAATTTGAGGTAAAAATATCTTACTATTATTAATGACTTCTCCATGAGTAAAGGGCATCCAGAGATTGTCAAACAGTTATTTTGAAAAAAATATATATCTCTTGCAACTTATTCCTTGAAATAACCAGAATATTCTCTATATTAGGTAATATTAGCATAAAGATATATATGTGATGGAAGTTGAGTTTATCATATATAGCTCCGAATTATTGCATTGTTAGATCTTTTCATTTTTTCATTGAGTGATTTTTTTTTAACAATCATAAACCCAAACTCACAAACATCCCCAAGCAAAATACTTCCACATATGCTGGGATCCTATGTGAAACTGTATTGAGATTTTGGGGTAATGTTTATTCATAAAGAAGTCTGGAAACCACGGAGCATACCTAAAGGTTCAGGCCCTTCTTGTGGTGGCCCTCTGTGATCTCTATTCCCCACAAATACCCTATTCCACACCTGCACTCTCCACCTGCGTCTTGGATATCCATGCTAAACCCTCCACGGCCCTGCCCTGCCCTTCTTATCTTCATACTCCCCAGTAAATATCACATCAAGGAAACCATTATGACTTATCCAGAGGTAAAATGGTTGTTTCTGCAAGAAGGTTCCTTTAGCAGCACTTGGCTTAGCAGTTATTCTGCTGTTAAAATGTGTATATTCTGCATTGAAATACCTGGGTCTGACACCAGCTGCAACTCCTGACTCCAGCTTACTGGTAATGGAGACCCTGAGATGTAACAGAAGATCCAAATATTTGGATTATTGCCACTACGTGAGAGACCTAGATTGAGCTTTCCGGACCCCTGGCATATCTGCTGGTGTTGTTGACATCTAGAAAGTGAACCAGGGAATGAAAGGACTCTCTCTCTTTCTCTTGGAAATACACAAATATGTAATTTTTAAAAGAACAAAGAAAGGTGTTCCTTCATTATTTTCCATGTTGCTGTAGTAATTTGTTTACATGTCCAAGTTCTTAGACAAAAGGGGTTGTCATTTATGCTTACTTGATGGCTACCCCCTGGAACGGGTGCTGCCCACAAGCAGTGGATGTTGCATGAAAACAATAAGGATGTTGGATGAAAGAATGAACAAATGGACAATTTACATAACAGTGATTTGGCTCTCAAGGAATTTGAACTTTAAATTTCTAAAATGTGCCTGCTAGATATCTAAGGTCAGCTATGCTTCAGATACTACTCTATTTCTCCTTCAATCCTCCAAACCATAGGAGTAGATGCATAATTAACATGTCACGTTTTAATGAAAAAAAAAAAAGGATGTATAATAAAGTGATGTAACTTGACTAAATTCTCACAGCCAGGTGGGTCTCAAGCTCTAATGCCTAGGGTATCTTTACCAGGATGCACTCACAACTGATGCAGAGAAGTCTGGATACAATTGATCATTCCCCTGGTGAGCCAGAGTCAAAATGACTGTTCCCTAACATAGAAGCCGTTGGCAACTGTTGAGGTCGATTTTCAGTAGACTTGATGGTCCCAGAATATAGTCAGTTTTTAGGTACCCATGCTAGTTTTCTCTCTTACTATTATGATGACATGTGTGGTTTGTCTCTGTGTGTCTGTCCTTATAAAAGATTTTGATGGGACCTGGAACTCTAAAGTCATAGGATCTTGAACATGAATAGTGAAGCTATCACATACTGGTCAACTGACCTTCTCTGAATTTGCTTGATTTTAGTTAAAAGAAATGTCTGATTGTTGATAAGGTAAAATAAATATGTGTGAAACACCTTCTCTGCTCACTTTGTTTTCTTCTTTCAGTTCTGATGACCTGTTTCTAATGTGCCATGGGGTTTAGCACCATGCTGTGTAGTGCTGTGTCTGAGACAATCAACACAGTTTTGACATGGCATTCTCGGAGTAAAGCACACTTTGGCAGCATTGCAATCTCCTTCCCACTCTTGCTTCTTCTTCCAGATACTTGAGCCTGGGCGCCAGGTAAGGGTGCTTGGGGCAGGGGTGGTTCCAGCAGCTCTCAGCCCTAGCTGACTCACCACGTGGTGGCAGTGCACCACATTTGCCTTCTTCTTGCCCTTGAAAAAAAAAATTAAAGCAGGTGCTGGGCTTCAGGGTCAAGCTCCAATTCTCGATCTCATCTCCTGGCTTTTATATAAATAATATCTTACACTTTCAGGCAGTAGCAAATACTGTTTGTGTCTGTTTTTAATGCACTCATTCAGAATGACATGGAGCTTTGCCAAAGTCAAACACAGAACATTTCATTAGAACATTTTCACAGGAAGGTTTTTTTTTCTCCCCTACTCAAAATTATCTACAATGAAAAATGTAGAGATATTTTCCCAGGATGGCACAGTTTTTCAACAGATAGAGACAAAGCCTTTATCGAAAAAGCAATTTATAATGCCAGTAATTTTCTGCCTCTGTCCTGCTATTATTAAGGATAGTGATTTTTAAAAGAACTCTTAGCTCTCTCTCTCTGCTCAGCCTGTCATTCACATAATAACCTGCCTCTAACTTCAGCCCATTGCCATGGAAGTAATTATGTCACACTCAGAGTGATGAGTTGCCACAGAATCAAAGGGGAAGCAATTGGGTTCTACATGGAAAACAATCCCTACATACATAGGAGTAGCAATAGGATGAAGTTGGGAGGGACCAGAAAGTACAACTGTATGTGGCAGAGTGCTGTAAAATGCAAGTTTTGAAGCGCAGTATCATCAGAATTCATAAATAACACCTGAAGGGTATAAAATAATTTTCCCGGTGATTCCCTTCTCCTCAATTTTCCTGAGTACCAGAGTATTCAGGAGGCTCCCGACAAATGCCTCAGCTGCTGTGACATTGCCCATGGCCAACATTCCAAGCAAACAGTTTAATTTCTTTCGTAAAGTCCTGGGAAGGAGTTACTGTTGGACGTCATGACTTTGGATGTGTTCTAGGTCATCATGTCCCAGTCCTCAGCCTTCAGGAAGATTCCAACTGAGATTTTTCCCAAACAGAAATAAATGGATGCTGGGAATAATGTGAGAGCCCTCCTGTGCAGCGATGGTCAACACTCCCTCAGGGTGAAGTGCCAAGCTGTTTGTCTAGAAGGAATGTAGAATCCAAAAGTGGGAGAATCCCATTAAGCTCTGGATCTGTGAGCTTAAACGAGCCATGTGATGTCCTAGCCCTGGGTTTGCCTCATCTTCAAAATGAGCAACAGTAATCAACATCACAGACTTGTTGCAAATATGTAGCAAGATCAGGGATGGGAAAGTGTTTTTGTTAGCAGGAAAGGGCTATTCCAATGCCACAGACTATTGCTGTCCTCCTCTCTGTGCTCATGGTTCTCCCAACAGGATTAAGAGCCCCATCCTACCCTGTTAATTGCATAAGGACCATGTGTGCAGGCACCCCCTAGTCCTGCAGCCTGGTCAGAGGAGGAGGAGGGTGTAGGAAGCCTCTGTGCAAAGAGGCAGCTTACTGCAAATCTATGCTTTTGGTGGAGTTCAGCCTTAGTCTGTGGCTGGTTTTGTGGGGTGGGTGACCCCAGAGATCATGGTTCTCCACTGTCTCATCCTAGGCTATTGTATTTTCACTGCCATGATGAATCTTTCAAAATAGAGTGACTAGAGGGACAGGCTCTTGTGGCAGGTAGCTTGGATTCACAATGTGAATGCTTGTGGGGCTATGTTGCAATAAAGATAAATATTAGCACATATTTATTGAGTGTTCTGTTGCACAGGTTTTGTAGATATTAGCTCAGCTGATCTTTAGCCTCTGAGGTTAGCCCACGTATGATTCCCATGTTACAGATGGTGAAGTGGAGGCCGAAACATGCCAGGAGCTGATCCAAGCCCACTTTCCTAGTGAGCAGCAGTGTCACATGCTCATCATATAATGCTGAACTCCCCTTAAAGAAATGTATCAGTGAATTCATCAAGGTATGGGGAGCAGTGTCTTCTGCACAGTAAACACACATTGTGAACTGCAATTTATGATTTATTGAGGATCCATTATGCGCCAGTCGCTTATCTAAATATAAGCAAGATGTGGCAGCCCCAGCTCCTCACCATCAACATAACAGATTTCTTTTAAAAAATTCCCCCTGATGCTGAGTATCAAGATCCAAAGCAGTCTATAAAGACATACATAGGTGTGCTTTGAAGGTAAGAAGTAAATGCATTTTGAAGGCAAGCTTACTATCACTTTAACTCAGTGGAATTTTGGATAATGTTCTTGTAATAGGAAAAAGGATCTATGAGGTATATTATTACAACCTTCTTATTTATGACTCTGGTATGTGTCAAGACCCACCCCCGCCCCCCGCACCCACCACTACTATTTAAAAACTCATGGATTACATTTACAGTTATTAAACTGCCACGTTAACTTCAACCTGCTCTCAGAACTCTGCATGCTGATTTTCCTCCAGCCTAGGACACACATAACCTAAACTAGATGTCTGTTTTCTGTTCCAGGTTGTTGGCCCTCAACCAGAATATTGACAAAGTAGCCTTTCTAAACACTCACTGAGTTTATTGCACAAGCTACAGTTTATACCTCGTACTGTGTTCATTAATGCTTCCCTGGATTTATCTCTAAAGGCGGCACTAATTCTGCCAGAACGGTTGTGTTCTTAGGATCACAGAACAAATGCAACAGGGACTCATACTCTCTCCTAGCCATAAGGATGACGTAAGAATGACGTAAGAATGAGGGGAAAAAAGGAGGGCCTAGCATAGTTTGTGAAGATTAATGCAGAGCACCTTGATTCTTTCTGCCCAAAAGGCTCATTTCTGAGAGAGCTAGGATCATAAAAGCATAAAGGTAATGGACATTTCTGGACCACCT
Organism: Ochotona curzoniae; assembly: GCF_017591425.1. Classification (NCBI taxonomy): domain Eukaryota; kingdom Metazoa; phylum Chordata; class Mammalia; order Lagomorpha; family Ochotonidae; genus Ochotona; species Ochotona curzoniae. Next base: position 48,616,562 of record NW_024466502.1, on the reverse strand, counting down.
ACTTTGACCTAAATTCCAGAAAATGATATTTAACAGCAGTGTTTCCTTGGACTAGTAACAATGTTTTTGGACCTCTGTTTACCTATTTTTTTTTTAAAAAGTTTTTAAAAAAACAAATACAAAACATTTAGAAAGGATTCACTGTTTCATTCAGTTCTCCTAAAACCCACATGTTGCAGATGCTGCCTCCTTTTACATTGGAACTAGCCCCTCAGTTTCACAACTCAAGAGCAGAAAAACTCATATTGTCACTATTAGAGAAAGGTGGGGACTCAAATACAGTTTATTTTCAAAGTTGCAAAAGTCTGTCCTGTTTTCCTCAGACTCCAGACCCCCACCTATAATCAGAGAAGAAAGTCTAAGCAACAGATGTTAGACTTTATTATTGTTCAATTCAATTGTCCTTGTCCATGGGATTTGGACACTCTGGCCCCAGAACTTTTTAGTATTTATATTTGCAATTCAGTACTCAGGGACAACTTCTCATCAACAGTTTCAAAATACAGCTTCATTTCAAAGGTCAACAAAGCCTCCCTGACTGTAGGATCAGAAACTTCTATTCCCCCTGCTCTATAACATATGCTGTGTGCCAAGTTTTTCCAGTGACAAGGGAGCCTTAGGCAGGAAGTTCTCAGAGCAGGAAAGCTGGTCATTAGTGTTCCAGAGGTCGCTCAAGAATTGAGTGGAGGATTAATCTAAGTAGACCCATTCTGGGAGTCAGGCACAAGGGGATCTTAAAGTCCAGAACAATGTCTTACAAGGTTCATCTTCCTCCACTTCCTTCTTCGTCCTTCCCTCTTCCTCCTCCTTTTCTACCTTCTTCATCACCTATACGATAGCAATCAATTCACTTAAAGTCTGTCTTGTCATATATATTGAGAATTTTTATCCAAATCCTCATGCCAAATCCCACCAGGTGATGTGCATACCTTTTCCTACCCCCGTGTGCTAACCTTGCTCCTAGATGCTGAATTCCTATGCCATCGGTACTTACCTCTCACAGCAAGATGCTAAGAACACTGCTTCATCGCGCTCCCTGAAGCTCGGCATGTTGGAAAGGCAGCTAAGAGGATGTTTCATGAGACATCACTGGAATCCGTACCTAATGAAATAGGATAAATTATCATATCCGATAGTAAAAGGCACTTAGTATCATCCCCAAAGGAAAACTTAACAGTACTTCAAACCAGAGCGCTTTCATGCATGTTTTAAACACATCGTGAAAAGAATTTGTACTCAAGCAGAATGAAAGAGAAAATGTAGCAGAATGAGGGTTCTTTCTCTGCTCACTTTCTAGTTTTTCTCCTAAGGATTCTAGGCAAGTCTGGGAGAAGAGCTGCAGGGTCCACCTCCAGCCCTGTTACTGCTAAGCTCAGGCACGTGCTCAGGGACCCTGCAGTTTTTAACAATGATAGACACAGCTTCCCTTGTGTTGCTCTACCTGCCCTATTGAGCATCCAAGGAGGGACAGCACTTTGGATACACACATTGTTCTGGATGGCACCTGGGATGCCTCATCCATACAGCAGCCCGTCCCAGTTCTGTCAGTAGATTCCTCAGGAGCCAATGTGACAGAGCCAGCTGTGCTTTACCCAGTTTGCCCATGGTGCTCCGAGACTGACCAGGGAATTCCTGGTGTGACAATGTTGTGTAAAGTTGGCAGCCACAATCATGTGTGTCCTAGGCCTCTGCTGAAAGTCTGCAACTATAACAGCTTTTCTGGAAAGCTTTCTGAACTCCTCTTTACCATGGTCCCCTTCTCAGTTCTGCACAAATAATGTGTTCTTCTTTGGGTAAGATCTGCAGAACCTGAACTCAATGAGAGTTTACATAATTTTTCCACATTGGCTGACTTTTGTGCTCAAATTCAGCTGAAAATTGCTTAATTCTCTGCTCTGCTCTGGCTACATACATTTAGCTGAAACCGCTTCAATTTGTTGTATGTGTCATCAGGATCCCTCAGTTTAATTCTACTCACCCTTCACATCGGTAATGATGCTATACATAGACTACAAAAGGGAGGAAAGTCAGAATGCCAGCAAAGAGAAAGGGTCTTGAACATAATAAGGTATAAAATATCTTACACCACCTTTGCCTTTTGTGCATTAAGTAATGTAATTTCTTCTAAGGCTCGGAGTTGAACAACAAGTAGCCTGAGTTTAGCCCTGCTGCTCCAGATTGAAAAGTAAAAGATTCTTGACATTTGTCTGCATTGCCTCTTTGAAGTTTCAGAGGCCAAATCACATCTGTGCAGAATGTGTGGGAGTGCTTCCCGCAGCATGTCCCTGGGGTAGAAACCACATTACCCCAGTGTCTCTCTACTGTATTATCTAATACATCCGTAGCGTCCATTAATTCTGCATTAGAAGGGAAACAATCTATCCAAAATATCTCTCATGCTATATTTTTTAATGCTCAAAAGGCTAATGGTCCCATTTAGCCTTGAGAGCAAAAGCAGAAAAGTGTTTGGAAGTTTAATCAACTGCCAGTGTTGCTCCCTCTTGTCTTCAGCTTTCATGAAGTGCTAAAATTATCCCCAGCTCCTCAGAGCAGTATTTGCAGTTCCATATGGTTTCTATCCTAGCAATCTAGCAATTCATCAATCTGTTTACATACTGATGTTATACTTAGATTGATTTGAACTCTTCTCAGAATCATTGCCCTGTAAAAGATTTATAAATGACTACTTTGCAGTAATAGAATAGATAGTGCACTAAATGGAATAGTAATCATTTAGTTACAAATCATGGTCTCTTCCTTTTTATTTACCCATGCATAACTGCATATTTACACACAAGCACATGGAGCTAGCTGGCTAAGTCAGAGACCACAGTTCTGACAATTATGTCAGTACTGAATGTTGATTTGTGAAACAGCAACTAAAATTCTGATTATAAACAGTCTCTCATAAGAATGTATGTAGGGTAAATATGCTTTTTTACTTATTTTTATCTCATGATGTATATTGCAGAGAATTGAAAGTTCATTTTTTCTTTTAATTTTTTTGTATCTACTTGAGAGGTAGAAAGGGACAAAGAGAGAGAGGGGGGAGAGTGTGTTTCCATTGGGTAGTTCACTTCTCAAATACCCACAATAGTCAAGGCTAAGCCAGGTGCAGGGGACTCCACCTAGGTCATCTACAAGGGTGGCTACTAGAGTCAACACTGTTGTCTCTGAAGGAACTGCGTGAGCAAGAAGCTAGAATCACAACTGGAGCCAGAGATTGAACCCAGATGAGAAGGCAGGTGTCTTAGCCACTTAACCAAATACCCACTCCACAGGAATATTTAAAATCCATTGAAATGGGCAAGCGTTTTGGCTTAGTGGTTAAGATATCAGATAAGGCATCTGTATCCTAGTTCAGAGTGTCTGGACTTGATTCCCAGCCCCTGATTCCAGTTTCCTACTACTGCAGGCTCTGGGACTGAAAAGGATATGCCTGATCTAGTCAAGTCTCTGCCATCCAGATGCGAGATCTGGACTGAGATTCCAAATTTTGGCTCCAGCTCCAACCATTGTTGATAAATAGGGTCTCTCTCTCCCCTTCTTGTTCTCTTTCTGCTCTCCTTATCTCTCCTTTTCCCTCACTCTGCTTCTCAAATAATTTTTAAAATAAAATATATCAGAAGACAATAACGCATGAAATAAATAAATAACCCCCCCACACACACACACTTTATTATCACAGAATCTTAAAGCTTACGGTGATCATAAAGATTATTTACTTTGGTTTCTAACACAATTGCATCTTTTGCAAACTTGACACAAAGTTACAGAAGCTGCTATCTGAATAATTCTTGTGATATAGAACTCGTTCTTGTACAAATCCAAATTTAATTCATCCTTTGTTACATCAAGCCAGTACAGAGCCCTAGTAATTTTCATGACAGATATTAATGAAACTTTCCCCTCCCTACAAACTGGCTCCTTTATGTTTCCCATTCTGATGTATAGAACCACAAATCAGCTAATTAGAAATGGCATAGTAGCCTAGTGGCTAAATCTTCACCTTGCAAGTACCAGGATCCCATATGGGTGCCAAGTCGTGTCCCAGCTGCTCCACTTCCCATCCAGATCCCTTCTTGTAGCCTGGGAAAGTAGTAGAAGATGGTCTGAAGCCTTGGGACCTTACACCCGAATGGAAGGCCTGGAAGAAGTTCCTGTCTCCTGGCTTTGGATCAATTCAGTTCTGACTATCGTAGTCACTTGGGGAATTAACCAGAAGATGAAAGATCTTACTCTCTGATTCTCCTTCTCTCTGTAAATGTGCCATTCCAATTTTAAAAAAATCCTAAAAAAGAAGAAGAAGAAGCTGGGTCTCGTATATTCTTTTGCCCATTCAGTGGGTTACTAAGCCTAAGTGAGTCTTTCTGAAATAGCCTCTTGGGTCTCTTGCCTTCCTTCTTCCTCAAGGATTTTATTGTCTCTTTCTTAGTCTAGTTAAACATTCCATAATGGATTATCCTGCCTTTAATTCATCCTTTATGGACATTACTCCAATCAACTCTAACCTTTACTGTCTGTATCCCTACAATAAAGTTGAATACCAACACCGGAGGTTAAGCACTGAATACCCATCCCATGGTCAGGCTCTTGCTTAGCTTACTTACTGAAGATGTCAATGATCCTCCCAACATCTTTCCGTTGCACGCTCCATCTCAGCCCTACAGACGTTCAGACAGATAGTGTTACAGTAACTGTATGATTACCTTCACTTTCCCGAAGCGTGTAATTCGGCCTGGACAACTACTCCATGTCTTCCTATCTAAATTCTGCTGATCTCTCCAGGTCCCAGGCAAGTGTTATACTGCTCCACTGAATCTCCTGTCCATTTATAAAGCAGTAACTATTACTTTGAAAGCATTTATTTAAAATCTCACCTCCCCACCAGAATGCAACCCCATGGAATCATCATTTCAGGCATCCTTGGGGAATACCATGGTGTTGGACTTTCTAGAAGCGTGATCCCTCCAAGTACTTCTAGCATACTCAATTGATCTCAGCTTGTTTGTTACAAGCAGGCAAGCAGGAAGGAAGAAAGGGAGGATGGGGAGAAAAAGTAGAAAAATCCATTATCATTATGGACAACTAGTTCTACCCTGAAGTTTGGAAACTACCCTGAAATACTATTTTCCCCTGCAACCATTTTCTAGTTATTCTTCCTAAGATACTTTCCTACAGACACTGTCTTCTGATTCCCTTCCTGGATGAATTGTAACCTGGGCACCTTTGTTTAGTTACCAAACCTAGACAATTGGAGCATTCGGTCACACGGTTATGAGTCCTTGAATATATTTCATATGCTAACAGTGGGGCAGCCTTTTGATCAACTTGAACACTGAGGAATAAACAGAGAAAGTCCATTGGAAAACCAACTAACGGGACTAGTGGACAGAGCCAAGAGACTATGGGAAGAGAAAAGCAGAAGCAAAGGGAGGAGGCAGGGGGAGGAAGAAGAGGAAGAGGATGCAGTGAAGCTGCTTCCCTCCTAGGCTGGCTTCATGAGATCTGCCTGGATCTTGCTCCTGGGAGGTGACTCTGGATCCTTTTGCTCGCCACTGAACTCAACCAGGATACACTCACCTCCAGTCTCAGGAAGCCTGAAGTTTTCTTTCCTTCAAACAAGGAAAGTTATCTACAGTGCTTTATCTCCTCATTTTTGAATGTTAGGAATTAAGCATGTTTATTTCCATCATTTAATTTGTTTATATTTGTCCATTATTCTAGCATTTTAAAAATTTAGGCTGATTTCAAAATTCTCTTTTCCTTTCTTTTGACAGTATATTACTAAGATTTTTTAGGCTAGTCACCGTGTGAAGGAAAAAAAAATGAGGTTTGGCATGGTCCTATCTTCACAGACCCATGACGGCTCCTTGTATTAGCTTTGTCTTCTGAAAGCTTACAGGTTATCTATTTAATTCTGTAAATTAGAATTTCAAAAGGTAAGATAACATCTCATTTTGTGTATTCAGTTCCTATTCCAGTCTCCACAATTATCCAGGCACTTTCACATTATCACATTATATGGCAGTATCTTTTTACTTATCATGTTCTGTCCTTTCTCATCTGAAACTCACTTTCTTATTGCTGAAGAGAATAGAATTCACACAGAAATACAGAACTGTGTTCTATTGTGCTGTTGTGTTGAGGTATCATCAGCCTTACATAGTCCTGGTATAGACTTACCCCCTTGACATTAGAGACTGACATCTTTTGTCCAAATCTCAGTCTTTACCAAGCCTTGAATCCCCTTTTCTGACATATCCCATCAAAAGAAGGTGTTATGTTTGTCACTTCTTCTTAAATTCACTCAATTTGGCAGTATAGCACACACAAAAGACAATATCAACACAGAATATTTGCCTTGCAGTACTGCTTATCAGACACTAAATACCTGCATCCTCTCATACAATCATCACAACAAAGTGATGAACTAGTTTGTTAATATGATTATTTGCACTTGTCAAAAGTTCCTTGCACTTGTCAAAAGCTGAAGGGATTTGATAAACGGTATCCAGCTAAGAGCTGAGGAAGCAGAAGTGGAGATTTGAGTCCAGCCACTGTTTCCTTCCTGCTTGTTCCTGTGCTGATGAATACAGGGAGAAAAGAACTAGGACTGGTTATCATCACCATCCACTCTATTCACCACTGTGCTCGTGGAAAGTTACCTCTTGTCGCTATTGTGAAGCATTTTTAAAAATATACTAATTTATTTTTATTGGAAAGGCAGACTTACAGAGAGAAGGAAAGACAGAGAAATATCTTCTGTCCGCTGGTTCACCTACCAAGTGGCTTCAGTGGCAGGAACTGATCAAATCCAAAGCCAGGAGCCAGAAACCTCCTCTGGGTCTCCCAAGCGAGTCAGGGTCCCAAGACTTTGGGCCATCCTCTATTGCTTTCCCAAGCCACAAACTGGGAGCCGAATGGAAAGTGGAGCAGCAGGTCACGAACTGGCACCCTTATGGGATCCCAGCGTGTGCAAGGTGAGAATTTAGCCACTGAGCCATTACAGCAGGCCCAGACCATTGTAATAGTATTACATGGTTAAGATCTCAATAATGTTATAAAATGTGAACACTGGATCATCTGATAGCTCCCAGTATCAACGCCAATAGACCCAAACCAATAATCTGATAAATCGATTATTGATACATACATTCATACTACCTACAGATTGTATTCAAAGTTGCACTTGTAAATCACTGTTTGGAACTCCAAATACTATTCATTGAAAAAATATGTTATTTAAGGAGAATCACAAAAATGAAATAGGAATACTTTATTCATACCATTAAAATAGTACAAACTAACTCTGTGATAACTTTGTAGCACTCTTTTAACTACACATTGTTGTTATCTTAGCTGTACCTGAAGAGCTGTTCAGAGATTCCCTGTCAGCATTGAAATGCATGCATGTTGAATGCTTCCTTGGTCCGTTCATCTTTGTGTGTTACCACCGAGAACCAAATGGCTTGGCCAAGGCAAGCACACAGTAAGTGCTTCCTGCATGGATAAAAAATGTGTAGTAGTGAAGATTTCAAGAGCCTTACAGTAAGAAGGTGGAGGGGTGAGGGAGATTTACTGAGATTCTGGGACTAGCCAAGCACCCTAATTAGTAAAACTTAAAGTTGTCTCTAGCTACCATTTTTGATACTAACAAGTGGGTGCTAAATCTATAATCTGCATCAAAGTTTAATAATTATCTTGAAGTCTCGTGCATACTGCAGATTCCAATATAACTGCATTAGCTAAGAAACATGGCTATACCACATCACCATCATACGAAGCCAGTCAAAAGAGAAAAATAGTTACTCACACCGAATAATTCCGAAGAAGTTTGTTAGTAACTATCCCCCACACCCACCATGCAGGCTCTTAATTTTTTCTTAGCAATTAAAGAATAATCCGTGATGGGAAAAAAGAACTCATTCAGAACACACAAGTGACCTACACTGGGAGTTGCCAGAATCTGTGCAAATGTTTCTTTAACCACTGAGACAACCTAAGGCCTTTCAAGCTAATTGGTTGCCATCATGTACTTAGATTCTTCCCCATGGGCTCTGAGCAAGAGAGGTAATTTTAATATCTGCTCGATAAATGCCCTCTGTGACTACAGCACCAGTTTCGTGCTGCAGCTGGCCTGTGTTTAACTGACAGGTCTAGACCTGACTGACGACTGGCTGAGGAAATGTTTTCCTCCCTCTTCCCAGGGGTCCCCTAAATCTTTCAGTCTCTGATTATCTGGAACTAAACTTTAATACATCTCTTTAAATCAAATGCCTAGTAAAAGTGTTTGTGAAAAAAAAACACTTTACACAAATGTTTGGAGCTTTATTAATGAGTACCAAAAATTGGAAATAATATCAATCTCTTTCACCTGAGGAATGGATACACAGCCTGCCCTATACTCAAGCAACAGAATACCACTCAGCAATAAACAGGAGCGAACCGTTGACATGCACAGTGATATAGGTCAAACTCAGGCACATTAGACTATATGGGAGAAGCCAGACCCAGAAGACTACATACTTAATTTTGAGACTTAATTTACAGGATGGTCTAGAAAAGACAAAGCTATAGGGACAAAATGCTAGTCAAGACAACAGCAATGAAATTAAAGAAGACTAAGAGACGTAAGAGAATTCAGAAGGTGATAAAATTACTCTACAAGTATATGTTGATGATGGTGGTGGCTATCCAAGAACATGTGCTTGTTGAAATAAACAGGTCTGCATGCTAAGTAGCATGAATTTTAGCATATGTAAAATATTCACAGTAAGTCTGGCTAAAAATAATTCTAATTCTTTTAATTAAAAAAAGAAAAATCCCCCAATAAACTAGAGTATATTATGTTTATAAATATTTATCCCCTAAAAATTTTCAAGTTGATGTTTTCAATAGAGCACGGAATGGCTTGCGTATTTGGAATTCTTGTATCATCTGGTATTGGGTCAGGTGTCTGCAAGTCCTAATCAGTGAGGCAATGAATGAACACAACCATCAGATGCTGGCAGTCCACATATTTTGCTGTTATATCTGAAATCACTAGATTCTCCCACACCAAAGAATGGACAATAAATCACACCTCTCACACCTCTTCCTGGAAATCTAGAGCCCACTGCCACTTTGCACAAGAAATGTGGATCGTGTGATGTTTTTGGTTGGCATAGGAACAGCCTTGGAAATGTTCAGAGTAGAAGGGTCAGAATGTGAGAAGTTTGCAGCAGGGAAAATTCTCGTGGTGGCTACTGATAAAAAGCTAAATATCCGGACTAACATCTCTTTCTGGCACACTTCCCAAGTGCCAGGAAGCGCTGTGTGTTTCTGTAATCACGCAAAACACGGGTCCCCTCAACACATCCTGTGTAAAGAACTTCCGAGGTTCTGCAGTGTCTGCATGGGATACTGAGAATCAAGGGCACAGGATGCATGGTTGGTGTGTGCAATGGGAAAAACAGAAGTGGAGATATGACAGGAGTGGCATGCGCTGTGAGAAACCACACTTACTCTCCCTTCCGAGTCAGGCCATGTGTCAGCAAGAGGGAGATGCCACAGGTGACTTAACTTCACTCTGTTACTTCCCTCTACACTCACATCATACCCCAACCCTTATTGCAACAAAACTCCCAACTTTCCTTATAACAGCCTGGCAATAGGTGTCATCTTTTTCCTTCTTTTTCTTTTTGAGGATGTAGAATAGTAGAGATGGCATGGAGTAAAGATATCACTAAGTGAAAAAGAAACTGAAGTCTGCAAGCCCTAATGCCTGGGAGACTTCCTCCATGTCAGTGGTCATGCATCTCCAGGCCTTCTGTAGCTCACCTTTAACAACTGCTCAAATCTAATGTATGAAAATCTGGCTTTTTATGTAAGACAAATTAAGGATTGACATTTCACGGACATTGAGGACATTTGGAAAGTGTGCAGAAACAATTCCATTTAACAGCCAACTTTTTCTAGTACATTTTAAAAATGTATTGACTGTTAATATTTATTTATAATGCAATTTCATAGGCTCAGGGATTTCTCCCTCCCCCACTGATTTCCCCTATATTATTATGGTCCTTCAAAAACAGTCATAAGTCCATCATTTTGCTATTTAAGTGTGTCCTGACAATGTAGATACAGACAATGGCCAAAAATTCATCATTCTATTGTCAAGACATATTTAGCAGTTTCATCAGGAGACCAACTTTTATTTGGAAGTAGAGATGCATACTATCTACTCTATTATAGTCTCTCTTGTACAATTCCTCTAAATCACTATTTTAAATGCTACTAGATTCCTAAACATGTGATTCTTCCTGTAGCTCTTTGGGAACCACATATTTTGGGTAAAATGAGTCACCCCTATGAGTCAAGGGATTCCCAGGGAAAATGGTCTCTATTTCTTTCCCCTCTTACCTTAGTAGTCAGCTGAGATTTAAGCAGAAGCAGTGAATGTGAGGATTAGATTGAGCTACATGACGACGTTTGTCCCAAGCCACAGGCACACCATATTGGGCTTTGTTCCTGAGATTTACAGGGTGCTAATAGCTTCCCTGGGCCATAGTCTTAACACACAGCCAAGCAGAATTCACCCTCCCGACTGACATGGAAAAAGTGGAGGGAGAAACCAGATGTCTAGAGGGATAAGCTTCCTGATGATTTTAGTTTCCAGTTCCGGATTTTGAGGGGACAAAGGCACAACCTGCATGAATGATGATTGAAATAAAATAGTCCAGTTTCCTTTCTGAGCTTATAGTTTCAATACTATCTCTCAAGAAGCAATATGCCCATGCCCAGATTGCATGTTATGAGGACACACCAGTCAGACAATATCTTGGGCCTGGCAACGTGGCCTAGCGGCTAAAGTCCTCGCCTTGAAAGCACCGGGATCCCATATGGGTGCCAGTTCTAATCCTGGCAGCTCCACTTCCCATCCCTGCTTGTGGCCTGGGAAAGCAGTCAAGGACGGCCCAAAGCCTTGGGACCCTGTACCTGTGTGGGATACCCGGAAGAAGTTCCTGGATCCTGGCTTCAGATCGGCCTTTGCGCTCACTTGGGGAGTGATTCATGGGACAAAAGATCTTCTCTGTCTCTCCTCCTCTCTGTATATCTGACTTTCCAATAAATAAACAAATCTTTAAAAAAAAAAATCACAACATCTTCTGTAGGAAGAATCATCCAGGGCTGCATTTTGGGTCACTGAAACCACTCTTAGTGCTACAGGCAATCATTTGATCCAAAGTACTTATCGAGCGTCTAGTAGAAGCTGCATGAGGCACCAAGGTAACCACCTTGAAAGTATCCAGATTTTGGTTTCATTTGCTGTTAAATTGGCAGAAAAATATATACAAAAATAACCCCAAGGCTACCAAGGAAAGGCTAGAAACAAAAGCACAAAATAATTGTGGCACAAAAATAGAGATTACTAAGACAATCCAATAGTTGGAGAAGGTATTCCCAGGACAGGATACCCACAGAGAATGGGGCTTCCCTGCAGAAAGGGAGGATCAAGGACAGAAAGCGACGTAGTACTTCACACTTCCCTGATGGCGCTGTATGGGTGAATCCAGAATAAGTAGTCCCTTCTGTAGGTATTTTTTATCCCACAGAAATTTCTCAACCCAAAGAACACTAGATCGTCCATGAGAAAAACTGCCAATCTGATTTAGAAAGATGTATTTGAAAGAGTTGCAGAGAGAGGGAGAAATAGAAAGAGATCTTCCATCTGCTGGGTCACTCCCCAAATGGCCATGATGATTAGGACTGGGCCAGACGAAGGCCAGGAGCCAGAGACTACATCTTGGCCTCCAGCATGGGAATCAGGAGCTGGGTATTTGGGTCATTTTCTGTTGCCATCCCAAAGACATTCAGAAGGGAGCTCGGTTGGAACTGGAGTAGCTGGGACTCAAGCTGGTATTCCAGTATGGAACTTCTGCAACACAGATGGCAGCTTAACCCACATTGTTATGAAGCTGGTGCCTCCAAATTTGATATTTTCCTGTGGAGAAAACTTGTATATACCTACACCTACTTGCCTCCCCATATTATCAGGCAAATAGCAACTATTTGATTTTTTGCTTTATCTTCCCATGTCATGAATACATTCAAATGTAAATTCCAGAGGTGAATCAAGAGCAAATGTACCTCATTTCTATGATTTCAAGCAGTCTGGAGAAAGATTTATGGTGGTAAGTGAATAATAATCAGCAATGTTTCCCCCATTTGATTGCACATCATATGGTGTTTGCTCTTTAGAATTAATTTAGCTTTCTAGTAAGGTTATCTTGCACACTTTCCAGGGTCCCCTGATATAAATAGACAAAGCAGCAAGAAGGAAATCAAAACAAGTGTTCATTTGTCTGGAACACAGTGACAACTATGTAACATAGAAGAAGATAAATAAACAGAAGAAAACAACAATTAACAGAAAGCATTAGGACATGGCCAGTCACCGCAGACCTTATCAGACCTATTAACTGGACTTAAGGAAGCATGTCAGAAACACAAATCAAGGTCAAACAGAAGTTATAGGCTGCAGTGAAGGGATGGAGGATTTTGTCTCTCCTAATCCATTTTAAAACAAGTTGAAGTTTAGCAAATTCCTTACACAAATAACAAAAAGGGTAAACCTCCTCATTGCTGGCGAACAAGGAGTAATGGGTCTGAATTCAGAAATCACTAACAATTTGCCAATGATGAGCTAGAGATAATGAATGGAAATTGACCAACTGAAATACCTTAGTTCTCCCTGCTATTGTTTTTAACAAACGTGTGGAAAATAAGTGATTATATTAACCTTTGTCTTGGTTGTTACTTTTGTGTTGATTACAAACCTGTAGAAATGTGTTTCATGAGATGCAGATTCTGCTGCACCCAAGGAGGGACAGGTGAACAGAGGCCCTGTTTGGCAGGACTCTCCATGTTTAAGGAATTGGGAGTGGTGGAAATCTCTGAAGCCTGCACAAAGATCCTGGACTCCGGAATATATTCCTACCAGTGAAACCTAGAACAAAAGAGGTCCTTTGCCCAGAGATCAAAGTACCCTTCCTGCCTACCACTGACTCAGCCTAAGGTGTCTCCTGCGCCTGTGTTGGAAAAGGGTAAAGGAGTAATCTCTCTTCTTTCCCCACATCAGTTCTCAGGGCTGATGCCTCTTTCTCATGGCTAGCCCAGTGACAGGTGGGCAGTTACAGCTAGCCGATCTCCTTGCTAAATATCAGTCTACCTGTCAACAGTGAGCTGTGTATTTCAAGAAGCATTAAGATCATTCCCCCTGCAATTATAGAACAATGAAATGTGACAGTTCAGGGAGCTTGTAGAATATGCTAATCCCTGGATTCCACCACAGGTGGAATCAGGAACCTTGAGGTTTAGGCCCAGCAATGCCTCCTCCAGGGAATTCTGAATACAAACTCACATCTGGGAAAGGTTGCTCAAGTAGCTTATCTTGAAAGATCATGTAGTCAGGATACCCAGTGTACCCATCACAGTCAAAAAGAACCAAGATCGCATTTAGTCCATGAATTAAAAAAAGACATTTTCGTGTAACTAGAACAATGCCCAGATACTGTTCTTTCACCCAGCTGAGTTATACCCTATGAAGTAGTCAAACATCTTTAAGGTTAAATGCAGATCCAGATTCTGTAAATCTCTCAAAGACTTCAGGTGGCATTATAATCTGATTTTGGGAAAGCAAAGAAACAAGTGCCATTTTCATTGGAAAGATTCCTAGGAAACATTGGTCCATGACACAGGTCTGTCCTGCTGGGCTTGGAAATCTAGGATAAAATTATCTGTAACACCTAAACAATGGGCAGAGGCCACATTTTTCTCTTCTGGGTTTCTTTCCACATCCCCACCCTCACCATGACTATCCTATTCCACCTAGAAACAGCAGATGTCAGATACTAGGAGAACTTGGGCATCCCTCAAAATGTCAGTCCCATCAGGCAAGCGGCACCTCTCAGGTAGGCTTCCTGGCCTCTGCCCTCCCGAATAAACCTGATCCAAGGTTGCTCGGCAGCCTGGCTTCTCAGCCTTCACACATGGTTGATGGATTTATTTAGAAATCAGGGGTTAAAGAGCTGGGAGCCCAGGTGCTGCAGAAATGGCAGGTGGCTAAAGCTGACTTGACAGCAATTAAAACTACAAATCTTTGATTAGGCTCCTGGGAATGGAATCATTAGCAACCTTGAATGGACCAGCTTGCTTTCTAATGCCTCATTAGCTGCTCTACTGATGCTACTTTTAAAAGCCAAGAGAAGGGAAAGAAAAAAAAAAACTCTTCAACACAGGATGAGGGATGTTGAGTGACAAAGCGGGCAGGAAAGGGAAGATACCAGTGTAAGCATATCTAGCCGAACAAACAGGTCCTGCCTTTTTGCAGCGTGGTCACTGACATGAGCTTGCGTGTTTGCTGGACTGCACAATAGTCTGTATCCGCCTGTTCATCTGACAAAGACGGCTTTTTCTTTTTATTTGATGTACCTTTTCAAAATCCTCAGGTGATTCCCTGATCTCAGCGAAAGCCTCAGTTCGGAGTGCTTATCTTCGACATCCAGTGTGGAACTACTGGAGGGTTCTCTGGTGTTTTTCCAATGGACACTTGGCCTGAGCTCTCCTTCCTACTCTTTGGATACAACAGAATCTCAGTGTCAATATTCTGTTTTCATCGTACCATCTGGACTCTGAATGGTGTTGATGTGGGATTTGTGGATTTTTTTCTATCTTATTGAAAAATCAAAGTTGGACTGAAAGCGACCATGCATGTTAAATAAACTCCCCAACAGGGGTTTTTAGAATGAAAGGGAAATGTGTCTCACAATGTTAATGTAAAATTCCTGTGTGACCAATTATGTGATAAGAGCCCAATTCATTGCATAATTTATTACTTTTATTGTTCACAATCTGTCAGTCAGTAGATTAATATTTATAATGCACACTCCACAAACATGTATTGATCACCTGTTATAAACCTCATGTTTATCTACTGTGAGAAAGCCAGACACAATGGATAATCTCTGTTGTTGAATTCACAATCTATTTGCAGGAAGTTGAGACTGGCTCAGTGGTTCAACAGCTAGTCCTCTGCCTGTCAGAATCCCATATGGGCACCGATTCTAGTCCTTGCTGCTCCCCTTCTGATCCAACTCTCTGCTTATGGCCTGAGAAGGCAGCAGAGGATGGCCAATTCCTTGGGACCCTGCACCCATGTCAGAGACCCAGAAGAAGCTCCTGGCTCCTGGCTCCTGGCTCCTGGCTCCTGGCTCCTGGCTCCTGGCTCCTGGCTCCTGGCTTCTGGCTCCTGCCTTTGGATCACCTCAGCTCTAGCTGTTTCAGCCATCTGGGGAATAAACCAGTTGATAAAAGATCTTGCTCTTTCTCTCTCTCTCCATGTTTATGTCTTTCTCTCTGTAAATCTGCCTTTCAAATAAAATCTTTAAAAAGTGACAAAGCATCTTTTATTCCTTTTTTCCTTCCTTCATTCAATAAACACCTGCCATGTGCCTGCTTAGTCCAAGAATAATTCTTGTACCAGAAAGGGCAGCATTGTATAAAAAATTACAATTACTTTCTGATGAGCATTTTACATATGTATTTGACTTAACGCTCACAGCTCATCTCTGAGTTGGACACTGCTGTTTCCTCTGTTTTAAAGTCTGGGAAACTGAAGCCAAGAAGCATGAAGCAACTTTCCCAAGGTTACACTACTAGTAAATAGCAGTGCTAGGACTTAACTACAGGCAAGCTAGCTGGTTAGCTGATACGTATGCTCTTTTCATGTAAACGGTGGTTAAAAAAAACCTTCATGGGGAAGATAAACATCAAAACCAACCATTTGGGCCTGGCGTGGTGGCCTAGCGGCTAAAGTCCCCGCCTTGAATGCGCCGGGATCACATATATGGTGCCGGTTCTAATCCCAGCAGCTCCACTTCCCATCTAGCTCCGTGCTTGTGGCCTGGAAAGCAGTCGAGGACGGCCCAAAGTTTTGGGACCCTGCACGCATGTGGGAGACCTGGAAGAAGTTCCTGGCTCCTGGTTTCAGATCAGCACAGCACCAGCGATTGCGGTCACTTGGGGAGTGAATCATCGGACGGAAGATCTTCCTCTCTGTCTCTCCTCCTCTCTGTATATCTGACTTTGTAATGAAAATAAAATATACCTTAAAATTAAAACCAACCATTTAAGTCATGTGATAAGCACATCTGTGTAAAGTGTATAACAAGCCCATGGTAGATAA
Organism: Ochotona curzoniae; assembly: GCF_017591425.1. Taxonomy (NCBI): domain Eukaryota; kingdom Metazoa; phylum Chordata; class Mammalia; order Lagomorpha; family Ochotonidae; genus Ochotona; species Ochotona curzoniae. The sequence goes on along the minus strand of NW_024466502.1, from coordinate 48,600,334 downwards.
AGAAGGGGATTAGTCAGTGCTTTTGGGGCAGAACTCACAGTGGGTTTTTAATTAAAAAGAACAAAAGCCACAGCTTTCAGCAAGTTATAATCAGATACTTTACTAAATGGCCTTGACACCATAATTTTTTAAGACTTATTTTTTAGTTTATTTTTTTAATATTGTTTGCATATTTGAGAGGGATGCATGTACTTGTGGGCCTCCTGTTACTGTGAGGAGGGTTGAAGTATGGAGGAAGATGGGTGGAACAAATGTTTCAATTTTTTTCTCCTGTGTCCACAGTTGGGGAAGGAGAGGGGACCAGTCCTCACTGTCAAACTACATTAGCAACTGGGGGGGGAGAGATCCCGGTATACTGAAGAATGTTCGAAGAATATTACTTGAGTGGTTTTGATAGTTCTGAGACATCATTGGCTTCACTGCACCAGGGTCAAGAAAATCTTTCCACGATCTGTTGGCTGATCAAATTCACCTTAGTGCATCTAGAGACACGGAAACATGTTGGAAAGCTCAGCCAAGAAGGTGGTCCAACATGTTCAGCTTTGCATCCTCTGAAAAGGCATTCAACGTCTTCTGCTGATCTAGATGAGCTGGCTCTCATATCTGCCATGTGAACCTAGCTATGTTGTCTACCACATAGGCATCAACAACTGAGGAGGAGGCCCAGTCCTGACACATGTATTCCAAGGTGAGATCATATACAGTAGGGATTTCTTGGTTGCTGGAGTTTGAGTCCATCCATTTAGTTGGGGAGTCCTCAAAGAAAATTTGCCTAGGGTGACCTCAGACTTGACTCTTGTGTGCATTAGTCATTGCAGGGTCAGATTCTGTCTATAACCTACATCAACCACTGTACACGCAAGTGGATGCGGTTGCCTGGCCAGTTCTGATCCCAGCCAAATCGCTCACATAAATTGATGACTGCTGTGGCCTAGTCCAACTCAGCCCACCACACGCCCAGTCTTCACACACAAGTGGTTGCCATGGCCTAGTTTGGGTGAGCTCCAATAATTCCTACCAGGACAACCTCCACTCCTATTTTTGCATGTGCTGCAGCTTGGTCTGGTATGTCATTTCATTATTTATTTATATTTACTTATTTTTATGGAAAAGGCAGATTAACAGAGAGAAACAAAGACAGTAAGAAGTATCTTCTGTTTGCTGGTTCACTCCCCAAGTAGCTGCAATGGCCAGAGCTGAGCTGATCCAAAACCAGGAGCTTCTTCCATGTCTCCCACATGGATGCAGGGTCTCAAGGCTTTGGGCCATCCTTGGCTGCTTCCCCAGGCCACAGTTAGAAAACTGGGTGGGAAATGGTTCAGCCAGGATATGAACCAGTGCACATATAGATTCTTGGCAGTTGCAAGGTGAGAATTTAGACACTGAGCCATTGTGCAAGACTCCTGTCCCATATTTCATCTGGCTCTCATGTACACCCCTAAGTGGTGCAGCTTGGCTCAACCCACTCCACCCTCAGATCCAGCCCACACATATGGCAAGGAGTCAGCCCTGACTCTTATGCTCACTAATGAGAGCTGAAGCCTAGCAGGGGAGTCCTCAAATTTCCCCTACCAGGCTCACTCACAGCCCCATATCTTGCATGTGCTGGTGGATGCTTCAACCAAGCTTGGCATGGCCCACCTGTAGTTCTTAGCTCTCTCTGGCAGATGTTACAGCCCAGAGGCCCACAGCCTGTCCTGACTCTTGTGCATGCCAGTAGGTGTGGTGACCTGGCCTGGGCCATCCTGCTCCCAGACCCATCCCTTACAAATGTTGAGGAGTGCTGCATCCTTGCCTGGCCTATCCCAGCCCAGCTCTAGTGATCCCTAATGGACGCTGTGGCCTAGCAGGGGAGTCCCATGTTTCCCACTAGGCCTGCTCCCAGCCCTAGATAGCATGCATGCCTGTGTGTACTGCAGCCCTGCTTGGCATGGTCTTTTCTTTGCATGTGCTGGTGGGTGCTATAGGCTGGCCCATCCTGGCCCTTCTTAGCCCTGGCTCCAGAGAATGTCAGGTGAGTCTCATGCCTAGCAGCTCATTCTCAGCTCCCCACTCAAACCAGTTGAAGGCCCACAGAGGGGAGCTCACAAGACCCCTACAGAATCTGCCCCCAAGTCCAGTTCTTTTGAATTCTGGTGGGTCCTACTGCCCAGCCTGATGTGGCCCACCCACAGCCCAGATGGGCAGGTACTGCGGCCCCCTCAGGCATGCCCCCAAACTCCAGCTTTTGCAAGTGCCAGCAAGTGGCAGATGATGCTTTTTAGCCCAGACAGGTCTCCCACATGGGTGGGTGCCCTGGACTGATCCAGACATGTCCTCTGATTTCTACCCTCTAATCTACTCCATCTCAGCTCCATCACCTATCTGCAAATGCAGTGGTCTGGTCCATGGAAGACTCCAGAAGTTATTCCCCCCCTGCCAAACCCATACCCTCAGGCGCTGCTACTCTAATATGTCTCCAGAACCTCTTCCCCAGGCATTCCAAAGCCCACCTCTTTCATGGACTGGGGTGGTGTGTCCAGTCTGGCATTCCTCACCTTCCCTACCTATCTCTAAAAATATATATAAAATATGTCCATAGGCAGAAACAATGAGAAGTTTATTCCCATTCTTGCAATACCAGGATGGTCCCAAAGCGAAACGACAGATAAGCGTCTACATTGTTGGAAGTAACCTCAATGGCAGCATGATGGACTTCTGAGGGTACTTGAAAGACCCCCTATTGAAAACTGGAGAGGAGAACAATGGGGGTGGGGGGACAGGAAATCCTAATGCCTATTAAACTGTGTCACAAAATTTTAAAAAAAATTAAGAAAGAATGCACACACACACACACAAACACACACACACACATACAATAGGCAAATACTTATTTGGCAGGGGAGACACCATGATCATGAAAGTGGTTTTCCCAGGGCGAGGCTCATCCATTGCACTGCGGATGTGTTGACTTTTGCAATTTCCCCAAATGTGGGAAACTCAACTACATAATTTGTGATAGTGGTGGACTGCACCCAGTTCTCCTCTGAGAAAAAAAATGTATATGTATTTAGAATATGCAAAAATGCTGGTATAGTTAACACAACCTTGGCGTTAACCTTGCCCAGAATGCCTGCCAGCTCTTGGATGCTTTCCTCCCAGCCATTTAACACTTACCTAGCTGTAAGGAATCCTAGGCAGTTGCCTACAGCTGGGGTCATGCCATTATAACATAGATTTCTGAAACAGAGGTATCAAATAAATCGGGAAACTTGAAAAGTAAAAAATCTCATCCACACTTGAAAATTAATTCAATTAGTAAAGTACAATCTGGATAAAGCCCCGAAGAGCTGGTTGATGTTTAAGCTTTGTTAAAATCAAGTAAGTCAGGAGAACAGGAAGGAAAGGGAAGAATTGGAGGGGAGAGCAGAATCAAAAATTACACTTGTAAAGAAGAGATAAAATTGGAATCACGGTCTAAACATAAACATGAAAGTCATTGAATAAGAGATTTTTCTTGACACTAAAATTTTTCTGAAGATTTTAGGAATAGGAAGAGAAATAAAAATGATTTATCAAAACAGAAATACAAGCAAATAAATATAATAAAAAAGTACATTTTCAAGCTAAGTGGAAGGAATTGTTTTTATTAGGAATAGAAACTCACTAGAGAGCTTTTTTGTGAGGATCAAATATAAGAAAAGGAATTCCTTCATAAACCATAGGTACTGCCTAAATACATTTAGTACTTCAAATGCTATATTTGTGTGCCATATCCAGGGATCTTGCATCCAAAGTCAGAATGATGCCAAGTTTCTGGTGTATCTCTTTGGGTCCTTGCAAGGAAGAAGGGGAGGCTTTTCCAATCCCTGTCAGAGAAATGAGAATGGGTGTCCTCAGGTGCCTGGCCTCCCGTGAAAGGGTTGTGATGCATCTAAGGGGTTACAGGCTCTACCGCTACCATCTCCTCTGAGGGGTCCCAGCTGGGGCGGCAGGGAGCTGGGCGAGGGGGGAGGTGTTAGAGAGCATGCACATTGCTTATAAGATAATACTACTCTCCCTAACCTGAGAGTCAGTGTGTCACCACCACCTTGTTCACTATGTCCTTAATATACTGTCTATTAGAACATGGCTTATCTCTTTCAAAAATGGTCTTTCTGTGTCTCTGGCCCCACTCTAACTTGGGTGCTGTCTGGGTTCACTTGCACAGGCAACATCCTGTTCTTGCTTTGTCATTTCTTTTTTTTTTCCATTTTTTAAAAGATTTATTTTTATTATTTTTTTATTGGAAAGGCAGATACACAGAGAGGAGAGACAGAGAGGAAGATCTTCCGTCCGATGATTCACTCCCCAAGTGAGCGCAAAGGCCGATGCTATGCCGATCCGAAGCCAGGAGCCTCTTCTGGGTCTCCCACGCGGGTGCAGGGTCCCAAAGCCTTGGGCTGTCCTCGACTGCTTTCCCGGGCCACAGGCAGGGAGCTGGATGGGAAGCGGGGCTGCCGGGATAGAACTAGCGCCCATATGGGATCCTGGGCGTGCAAGGCGAGGACCTTAGCCACTAGGCCATGGTGCCGGGCCCTTTTTTTCCATTTTAAATTATATTTTTGACAATCTTTACATAGTTCATTAGGGTAAAAAGGTTCAAGGACTACAGAAAAATGGGTAAGACCATTAGTTCCACATTGTTTCCTTCATATATCTGAGGCAAAGGGGAATTTTAAGGGAGAAGCCCCACCCAGTCTCCCACCCACTTCAGGTCCCTGGTGTGGGACGTGCTCCGAGGGGATCGCTCAAGTGGTTTTGACAGTTCAGCAGTTTTGAATTGATGCCACTCCAAGCACGATGAGGTCGTTGAAGAATCCATTGACTGACATAGTTCCTTCGTAGAGTCTCCGTTTGCCCAGTCTTTCACTGCCAACATATAGCTGAGGTGGTTGATTGACTCGTTCTGTCCTCTGTCCTAGAGTTGGATGACTTTTTTTTTTTTTTGCAGGGCTGTACGAGGCTCACTTGGTCTTTGTAAACAATGCATGATGTCCACACTCTCCCTCAGGTCATTGGGGAAACACTTGTTTGCCAAGAGAGGTTACCCAGTGACTCTGGGGTCTCCAGAAGTTCAAGCTGATATACCCTCAGAGGGCAAGGAGAAGGAGGCATTTAACATTTAATGTATTTGTTTGTCAGGATCCTGAACCAGAGCAGAAATGAAAATAGGGTCTCATCTGCTAAATAATAATGATTAGAAGGCATATAATTTCTTTCCCTTTGGGCTTTTTTAAAGATAAACAAGAAATACAGAAGGAGTATTGTCAGCGTCCTGAGCCTGATTTTATGCCTCTTTCATGGAACTGCTATTTCACCAGCATCCCCGATGGCCTTGCATTCCTGAACTGCTCTGTGCCTGTGAGGCAAGGCTCCACCCCTTGGTGAAGACCACAGCTTGCACGTCTAACTTCTGCTCAACTCATTATGTGAAAGAGGAAAACCATTGTTCCATAGCCTGGATGGGTACTGCTACAGCTTCCTGGTCTTTCTCAATTGAGCCTCAAGACTGATGGCCAATCCTCCTCTCAGCCTTGCTGGATGTCCCATTTATGGAAGCTTCAAATTTTCACAGCCTTCCAAAATAAAGTCATTATACACTACACCTCCTATTTACAACTCATAACTTCTACTCCCACGTCTTTAAAGATCTTGAGAATGTAATGCATAAACTTTAAACTCACCTATAACAACAACTTCTTCAGGAGCCCCCCTAGTGGTGCAGAGCGGTTAAGCCATCTGCTGAGACAGCAGAATCTCATACTGGAGTGCTGGTTCAAGTCCAGGCATTCCCTGCTAAAGCATCTGAGCAGGTGGTAGAGGAAGACCTGAGTATGTGTAACCTGCCAACCACGTGAGGGACCTGGATGGAATCCTAAGCTCTTGTCTTCAGCGTGCCTCAGTCCTGGCCCTTGCAGCTGTTTGGGGAGTGAACCAGTGGATGGAAGGCCTCTTTCTCTCACTTCACTTTCTGCACCACAGCCTTTCAAATAAATAAATAAATCCACAAAACAATTATTCAAAAATACACTCACCCTATTTTTTTTAAAAAAAATTTACTTATTTATACTGGAAAAGTAGATTTTGCAGAGTAAGAGAGAGACAAAGAGAAAGATCTTCTGTCCAATGATTCACTCCCCAAGCAGCTGCAACAGCCAGAGCTGAGCCAATCCAAAGCCAGGAGCCAGGAGCTTCTTTCAGGTCTCCAACATGGGTGCAGAGTACTAAGGCTTTGGGGCCATTGTTCACTGGTTTCCCAGGCTGCAAACAAGGAGCTGGATGGGAAGTAGAGCAGCCGGGACATGAAACAGCACCCATATGGGATTCTAGCACATGCAAGGCAAGGGCTTTAGCCACTGGGTACTGAGCTGGGTCCATCCACTCACCTTCTGTCTCCGGCCTCACTAAAGATCTAAAAGATGATGAAAGTTGCTTGTTTCCTACTTTGTTTCAGACTAGCCCTTTTCCTTATGAGTTTTTAATATCGTGTCAACTTGGTCAACTTGCCTCCTTTCGGACCTTTGTCCCTCAGATGCCTCTACCACATTTACTTCTCCATAAATTATTTCCTGTCAAGTGCAAACCTTATTCAATTTCTCCCATTAGAAAAAAATATGTATTAAGCATCTTCTGACTCTGTATTCCCCTATCTTCCTCTTTTGTTTACTTATTTATTCGCTTTTAAACAAATTATTTCAAATAGAGGCAATATCCTCTCTCTTTTTTCCCCTCCACCTCTGTCATTTGATTTGTCAAATCAATAGTTCCTGATCTGTCTTACTTTAGTAGACCTACCCTGGTATTTAAGTTGGTTAAGTTCTCCTTTTTTTTCCTTCAAACTCTTGATCACCTTAGTTTCTGTTACATTGGCTCCCTGACTCTCCTTCAACTACTCATGGCTCCATGGGCTGCTTTTTTTCTGCTGCTCTTTAAGTAGTGGTAATGCCTGGCGTTTTGTTCCTGATTCTTTTATCATATTACCTTCTGTCCCTGGGCATCTCAAGCACTGTGTTAGCTCTCCAGTGAGTTGTAGGACCTCTCCAGCTAACCGCCCACTAGTGGTGAAAGCTTGGCCTTTCTAAATGATCTTCACCTTTGTCTTTCCTACATCTGTTTCTTTTGCTCCTCATTATATCAGCAGATCAGATCCCTACTCATCCAGCTGGCCCAGAAACCTTGACAGTGTCACTAGCTCTTCCTTCTCATTTGCTGATTCCTGCCACATTTAACACATAAGTTCTTCAACTGTGCCCCTTCCCTTTATTCAATGCCTGCTACTTTTTCACTGTGTTAGATTTGTTTTCACCTCTCATCTAGACTTTCTGCTTCCAGCCTTGTCCTTTGCAAGTCAATTCACTACATTGACCCCTGAAAAAAATGTCCCAGCTGCAAATCTAGTAAAGTTATTATAAAACTCTTCAAAAAAGTCTCCTTATCCTGCTGGATAAAAATTAATGCCAAGGTGCTTACTCATCACCAATGTCCTAGGCCCTGCTCTATCAGATCTTGCCCTCACCACATTTCCAGTAATGTTGAACCACAATGATCATTGTCATCACCCACCACTATTATAATAGCATCACTATTGCTATTTTTTAGCTTTGTCTACCTACCAAGATACTCTCCTCCTATGTATATATCACATAATCCTCTAACCAGAATAATATCTGAATGGTACTATTATTGAATTTGTTTATACCTGGGGAAACTGCGTCAGGAAGAGAGGCATATCTTCCAAAACTTGCACAGTTAGTAAGGTCCTTTATGCTGATCTACCTCCTCAACTTTCCTTTCAACTCCTCATTTCCTATGACTCCACTTTTGTGCACTTGTTTCTACCTCTGGCCCTCCAGCATCCAACATGCTTACTTGTGCTCACTTTTCTGATCATTTTTTTAACTAATGCCTCACCAGCTCAGATAGTACTTTCTGTCTATAGCCTTTCTCCCCTCTGACTTCCAGCCATAATTACTTTCCAATGGTCTTTACAGAAATGATCTGGAAAGCAATTACATATTAAACACATTCTGTAAGGTTGTGATGCATCCTTCTTCATGGTTGAGACTGATTGCTAAATTAATGATTTGTTACTCCCTGAATACTTTTGTCTCTCCAGAGTGTCTATATTGTTGTTTCACACTATTCAAAATAAATGGGCTTGATGCTTTCCTCTATCTGCAGGTAACCAAAACTAGACCCTTCCTGTTGGAGCCGCTGTATCATCTAGTGCTACAAGGACTAAGCAGTAATATGCTGATCTCTCCTCTCCTCTATGGTCTCTATCTCTCCAAAAATACCTGTTCTGGCTATTTGGTCCCTGGTTAAGTAAAACTCAAGGCCCCAAAGACCCATGCCCATTACATACTTTCAGTAACTTTACAAGGCGAGAAGCTAAAGACAGCACACTTAGAGAATATCTGAGATTCTGAGGCATTTGGCAAAACATTGAAAATAATGAAAGATACAGATAGCAGCTGCTTTACTAAGTCTGACAACAGGTTTTGAACTGGAACCAATCCTTATGGAACAATTAGTGCACTCTTGCAAGGTGCAATGAATTCACTTTATTTGTAATTTAATTTTCCATTCAATATGCTCTTCTGTTTTATGAGCCATATAACTTGGTGAAGCAATCACAGCTACCACATGGATCCAGGTGGGAGGCAGGAACCGTGAGCTGGTTACAAAGGACCATGGCAAAGACGAAGCTTTGATATGGAGAAGTCGGGGGCTTGGGCTCAGGTAGGAGAAGTAGCTGGTGAAGGACTTTGGTTGAAAAGTTTAGTGACAATCTTGGGCAATGAGACTGTAGCACTTGAAAATGAGCGCAGTAGTATGAATGGGAGTTCTGGCAGATGCGGGAGGGTGACAAATGGAAGTGGTCAACTTCCTGCCAGAATTTTACCTCGTCCTGGAACCAGACTATGGGTCTCATAAACCACACTCTCATCCCCTTTACAGCTGATCACATTGCGCAATGTCAGCCTGGCCAAAAAAAAAAAAAAAAAAAAAGGCAGAGGGTAGGGGAAAACTTGCAGACACTATATAACAAAATAATATATATGACAGAATAGTAGTTGTGCTAGAGGTCAGGTACTGCTGGCTCTAAGTACTTTGCAGTATAAACTCATTCCCCTGGTACAAATAAAGATTGAGGCTGAGAAAGATTAATTAATTAACTAGTTAATTAATTAATGAAAACCAAAAACAGAGACAGAGGGGTCTCCCATCTACTGGGTAACAACCAAAATATCCACAATAGTCAGACCTGGGCTAAGCCAAAACCAGGAGCCAGGAATTCAAGCCACATCCTCCACGTGGGATTGATCTAGCACCAGCTTTGTCCCTAAGGGCAAGCAGACAGGAATTAGAATTGGGAGCAGAGCCAGGATTTGAACCTAGGCATACCAGTATGGGTTGCAGGCATCCCAGCTAGTATTACATGCATGCCATGAATGTCACACAGCCTAGCCATGGCAGAATTTGGCAGCCTGATGCCCACCCCGGTGATGTCCTTATCTGGTGTCTGACTCTGTCCGGTGTTTCTCTAGGTGCTGTGTACACTGTAAGCATTTTGTATATATCACTTCTAATTCTCACAGTCACCCAGAAAAAGTAAGAACTGTTATGTTCCCCAGAGTATGGATGAGAAAACAAGTTCAAATAGTACCCCCAAAACTTACCTAACTGGGTGCCACCACTGCTGGGTGTAGGGCTCTGAAGGGAAAGCAGACACTCTAGTTCCAGACCAGCTCTGAGTACTAACTGTAGACCCACTCAGTCGGGGTAAGTAGCATCGGAACAGCCAGCCATCTCCCTCAGCTGTCCAGAGATAATAAGACAGGATCTCTGAGTAACACTGGAGTGCTCTACCTGCACTCAAACATATACTTGCCAGCTGCATCTGAAAGCTTCACACCATCTCAGCACTGTCTCTCCTTCTTGCCTGGTACAAGGCACATGGGGACCCTTTTATCTGGCTACTGCCTTTCTCTTGGCAGCTCAGGTGGCTTCCTGGGGACACGCTTTTGTTTCTCACACCACATGCAAGCATCATGTGGCTATAGGACATGATTTTGCTAGAAAGGGACTCAGCAGGGCTAAAGTTCTTATGTTTCAGCAGCATGTGTCCTAATTCCTTTCCTGGCACTTTGTCAGCAAGGACCCAGCAGTCAGTCTGGCTAGTTCCATCACCTCTCCCAGAAGACTTTCAGATTGTCTGTGGGTTAGCCTATGTTTTTGGCTGCACATTGCAGACTCTGCTTACTTCTCTGCCTGCTTGTTCTCTGTAAATAAATTAGAATTGATTTGGCCATTTCACAAACAACTGGAGTCTCAATTCTGCTTAAAATGGGGGCATGGGCAATATGGAGGGCAAATAAGAGGAACTATAGACAACCCTGTTCTTGCGGGTTGCCTAGCCAAGCTCATATAAAAGAGTTGTTTGGCGGAAGATTGGCAATAATGGGCATAAAAGCTCAAAGTCCTTGTCTTCTGCTGTATGAGTAAATATTGCAGAATTTCTAACAATACAAAAAGCAAGAATAGGTGGACATAATACAGTGGACAGGCAAAAAATGGGGAAACAATACTATTACATCATGCAATATTAAGTTAGCAGGGCAGGCATGGAGGGAGTCAGTCAAGGTCAGGATATAAAGGATGGCCTGGATCCTGGCTGCCTGTTCCTTCCCCAACACATGCACCAATTATGTGTCCTTGGAGTAAGAACCAGGCCTCCCTTGCTCAGAATTCTCCTCTGCACAAGGGAACAGTGGAAGCTGGGCCCTTTCCATAGGGAGAAGGAGGAAAACACCATGTTTCACTTGCCAGCACCAAACACATGACCTGAGACTTCATTGATTCTCAACAGGGATTGATGATTGCTGTTACCAGTGAGTTATATATAGTAGGAATCCTAGACTGGACAGCTGGCTTATGGGAAGGAGTCATTTAAAGGCTCTGAAAAGAGCATCAGCTTAAGCTGCATGTTCTTGTGCCTCTCCCAATCATCTTGATGTTGTCTGCTTGCCTTGCTAATGTGTGCAAATAGATGATGATCGTGGAGCACCTGCAGCACTCTTCTGTTCTTTAGTAGTATCTAAAATGTTCTCAGAATGCATTATCTTCAGGGTGCTGGGGTGCGGGTGGGTGGGATAATCGGTTCCTTTTTTTCTAAGTATGCTATTCTCTTTTCTAGAAGCTTTTTTTTTTTTTCAAAATGTATAGGGACTGGTGCTATGGGTTATCAAGTTAAGTCATCACCTACAGTGCCAGCATTCCATATGGGCACATTTGAGTCCCTGCTATGCCATATTTTGACCCAGCTGCCTGCTAATGCATCTGGAGGACAAGAGAACTTGGCCCCAGTAGTTGGTCCCTGCTCTTGGGAAACAGAGGAAGCTTTTGACTTTGCCCTGGCCCAGGCTTGGCCATTTGGCAAGTAAACCGGTGAATAGGAGATATTCTCTCTCTCTCTCTTTCTCTTTCTCTCTTTTTCTATCTCTGCCTCCCTTCTATAATTGCCTTTCAAATAAATAAATCTGAAAAAAACTTGATATAATACTGATAATAAGCTAGATATGAGTGAAATAAATTCAAGAAGAAAGACCAAACAGCTAACAGTGTCCTGTAGCAACTTTGTCTATATGAAATGTAAATTAACTTTGTGTGCAGACTTTGGTCCTAGATCCAAGAGATCTCATTATTTATATGCAAATATCACCAAGTCTAGAACAATTATTGGTCCAAAACTCTTCTGGCCCCAAACATTTCCAATAAGGGAGTCACAATTTGTCTGATATACCAACAGCAGATTTAAAATGCAATGATGTCTAAGAAAAATTTGCATCTCAACTATGGAAAAGCCATAAACTGAAAGAACAAATACTGGCGTATTTCATCATGCCCTCCTGAGGAAGGATTTTGTTTTTGTTCTTAGTTTGGGATGGGAAGGAAGTGAAGGAAAGGCCTTGCTCAGGTTGCTGCAATCACAGCACATAAATACCAACTTCCTGTCACTCTCAGCAAGTCTGCTGCATGGATGGGGAGGACAAGGAGGGGCTCTCACTCTCAGCATTAGCGGCTTGTAGGTAGCGGCTCTGGCAGACAGTGAAGATTCAGGGTGGTCACAGCCCAGAAAGAAATGGAGTGAGGATTTCAGCCTGATGCATAAACGCTGACAAGCTGCATCCTGAAGAAATCAGGTGTTTGAAGCTACAGTGGAAGGAGGGAAAATGGCATGGATATACCAAGTGACAGATGAACTTTAATTGATATTGCATCAATCATCATAATAGGAGGAAGACACTGTTATCTTCATTGTGCACACAATAATCAATGTCCAGGAAGATTAGGCAGGTCCCCCAATATCACACAGCTATCTTTTGGTAGGGCAAGGATTTGAACTTAACTCTACCTGATGCCAAATCACCCTGCCAGATTGTACATCAGGAAGCCAAGAGGAGAAGTGGGAGTGGGCCTGTGTCTCCATGGCAACCCACTGAACCTACCCAAGCAACAGTGACTGGGATGATGAGAAGGATGTGTGTGCCTCATGCTCCGGCTCTGTGTTCTTCCTCGCCTCCGCATTCAGAAGTGGGAGAGGGCAGGGGCCAGCACTGTTCCTCCTGCTTCCATCCTTCCTGTATAAATCTGTTTTCAGATCATTGGCCTTGAGCCCTCACAGACCCATCTTCCTGGGAAGTCATGCTGGGCCTGGTTCTGGCTTACAGCTGGCCTGGCCTCTACAGCACCTGCAGGAAGGCCTGTGTCTCACATCCTTCCTCCCTATCCTCCTCCCATAAACCCTCTGCATGTTGGTTCCTGCTGGTCCATTTACTATTTCCTTCCCCAGAGCCTTGTTTGCTCCCTAGGTAGTTAGGTACACAGAAAGCCACTTCTTCTAGGTACTACTGGGCCACTTTTCTTGGAATCTCTGGACACTGTTAATGGAAACAGTGGAGGCCAGCACAGCCACACAATTCAAATCAGACTTTAGAGGAAGACTAATCATTCTTTTGGGGGCTTCTTAGTTGGGGCTTTGAGATAAATATCCCACTGTCATTTATCTCACCATATGGGGAGACTGCAATTAAAAGTGAGGCAGGACAACAGCAAAGAGCAATGTGCCCATCTTGGTGCTCTGGGGCCTGACGTTGGAGCTATGAATAAGCTTGGTAACAGAAGGGGAAGCATTGGGCACTTGGAGGATAGGGGGAGCCACTTCAGGTTGGAAGCTAGAAATAGCACACGTGTTTTAGGCTTATGTTACAGGAAGTGACAGCAACAGCAGGGGCAGTTTGAGAGCCTCTAGCTTCATCAGAGAGCATGGTCCCTGGAACCCATCCTGAGTTAATGCTCACTCGTAGTAAGCCCCTAAGTAGCTTCATGATGCAGACTGGCCATGCTAGAATGGCCAACCATGTGAGTGGATGCTAGGAGTTTTAAGCTGCATGACAATAGCCTCCCAGCATGGAGCATGAATAGTGAGTTCAAACATGTGGCCATTGCCTCAGTCATAATCACATGGTGAAACTCTAATAAACTTATGGGCTCGAGGCTTGCGTGGACTTCCTGGTTGGTGCATGTATCCCTGTTCCACCATGGTGATGCATGCTGACTCTACAGGGAGAAGGCAAGAAGCTCTGCATTTGAGACCTTGCCAGGCCTTGCAAGAGTCTCCTGTTTTTGTTGCTTCTGTTTGCATCCTTTATAATAAAATTGGAATTACAAATACAGTGTTTTCTTGAGTTCAATGATTTATTCTAGCAAAATATTGAACAAAAGAGGTTTATAAGTGTGTGAGTTGACAACCAATTGTTGATCAGAACTACAAGTAGACTGGAGGCCTGGAGTTTGTGAGTGGTGTCTAAGGCAAAAGGGACTTTGTACTTTGTCCTTCATCTGCGGGTTCACTCTACATGGAGTTGGAATTGCATGACAGCATAGTTTTGAGCTAATGACTGCATCTCCTGCTGCCCACGAGGGACGTAAAGTGAACAGGAACCCATTTCTCAGCCACTGTACCCTCCAAGTGGATGCCTCGACTTGCCTTCATGTCAGCTGCCTCTTTGAGCAAAGCAAGGATTAGCGTTCAGGTTCTGGAGCCCCTTCTTCTACCATGCCACTGACATGGCATTTTTAGAACCTGACCGATCAGTCATTTTGGCTGATGCAACATACTGGTGCTGAGGAGTGAGATGATTACTGAATAATCAGATTCGTTTGGCATCTTTAAGATGGAGATAATTTCACATAGTTCAGACACAGCCCAATTATTTTGTTGTTAAGAAAAGTGAATTGGCTTGGCCTTTTGCAATTCGATCGGTTGCTTGGCAATCAACTTGCCAATAGTTTTTGCCTCCCATTTTTCTCTCTGATTTTAATTGTAGCATTGGAATAAATGAATAGTCCATCCATCTGCCGCCTTGGATTTTGAGGCTTAATTTAAAAAGTCAATCCTTAGCCTACTTGTTAAAATTCTCAGACTAAAGGAATTCAAAGTATTATTTAAAAACCCTTGTATGTCTTTCCTTTCACCCGCATCCTGTCTCATCAATACATCTTTCTTTCCTTCTTTAAAAAATATGGGAACAAAACTGAATTGAATAAGGCTTTAACTACTACTGAAGGTATAAGAAATCTTGCAGGTTACTGTATATCATGTCCAAAATCAATATCACTATTCATGTTCTGTTTGTTCATATTCACCTGTAATTGGGTCCCACCATGAAACCCAGAACTTCACAGTCTACACTTTCTTGGATTTTCAAGCTTCTTTTCCCACCATTGCATCTTTTCCCCAAATCCTTGTATCTATGTATCATTTGCTTACACTGAAATTTACTACTTGGTTTTATCTACTAATTAACCAATTTGTTATTGCTTTGAGGAACAATACATTATATTTTGTGCATAGCTTATTAAATCCACTTCAAAATTTCTTTATATTACATACCTGGTGAAAATTTCCAAATTTATGACATTTGCCTGTTATTACAATTGTTGATTTTTCCTGTCAAAGGAGCTTTTCCACTTTTCTTTTTCAATACTTGGACGTTCATAGAAAAATATAGTTAGATCATGTCTATGTTTTTCTTCTCATTAGATTGATTGGTCGTTTGATTGATTTGAAAGAGAGAGGGAGAGGCACAGAGAGAGGGAGGCAGAGAGAGACCTTTCATCCACTGATTCATTTGCCAGATGACCTCAACAGTCAGGGCTATTCCAGGCTAAAGGTAGGAGCCAGGAATTTTATCCTGGTCCTCCAAGTGAGTGGTTCACTCCAAAAATGCCCATATCATTTGCAGCTGGGTCAAGCCAAGGCAGGATCCCGGAACTCCATCCAGATCGTCCACGTGAATGTTGGAGACCCTAGTACTTGTGCTGTCTTTTGCTGAGTTCCAGGCACAGTAACAGGGAGCTGGATAATAACTATAACAATCAGGATTTGAATTGACACTAAAATGGGATACAGGACCACAGCCTCAGATCCCTAATGCATATGTTTTATTATTTTTTTTTCACAAGAAACTGCTCACCTGGAACCATCTGACTCCACAATTTCTTTTTTTTAAAAAAATATTTATTTGTTTTTATTGGAAATGTCAATATACAGAGAGGAGCAGAGACAGAGAGGAAAGAGCTTCTGTCTGTTGATTTGCCCCAGTGGCTACAATGGCTGGAGCTGTGCAAATCCAAAGCCAGGAACCAGGAGCCTTTTCCAGGTCTCCCACATGGGTGCAGGAACTCAAAGATTTGGGCCATCCTTGACCGCTTTCCCAGGTCACAAGCAGGGAGCTGGATGGGAAATAGGGCTGCTGGGATTAGAACCAGTACCTATATGGGATCCTAGTGCATGCAAGACAAGGACTTTAGCCACTAGGCTACTGTGCTGGGCTCTGATGTCACGATTGTACAGCTCATCTGTATAAGAGCTGATTCTGAGAGAAAACACTCCCCTATCTATCTCTGTTACTGGTGGTACTGATTAGGCAATTGTTCAAGTCAAGAAAACTCCCCACCATCTGGGCAGTGTCAACTCTGTGCCAGGGAAAGTGGCTTGCTCACTTGACCCGGCACCCCAAGGTCTCAGCTGTGCCCCTGAATCATCAGTGCTTTGTCAAAGACTACAATCCACAACTCTCTGCAGGCCTGACTCATGCGGCAGCTTCCCGGGAGAACGCCCACGGCTCCAGGTACTGCTGGCAAGCTGGCCACCTCCTCCACAGAGACAAACAAAGCCGGTTACTAGGCCTGCTGTTCTCTGCTTAAAGACGCAGGACCTTGTGCTCAGGACCACAGGTGCCACCTGCACACGTCTCCCTTCAGGGATTCTGGCTTCCACCATGACAATGTAGTTTACTGACCTCAGGTAGTAGCATTATGAAAATTAAGCCAACCTTTGAAATGCTGTGCCTAATGTGAGAGCAGAAGAAAGAATGGGAGAACAAGAGAATCATACAAAGCAGCCCCTAGGGCTCTTGGGCCTAATCTCAGTGTTTCTGTTTCAGAATGGTTGACGATAGTCCACACTCACATGATTCTAACAGATCTGAAAAATCATTCTTCATAAATATGAAGTACACGCACAATTATATGGCCGGGATATTTCAAAAATTGGTGGAAAAGTGGCATTTAAAGATGAGCATAGGGATGGGCATGGCACTACAGCAATTAAGACTTTGCTTGGGACTCCAGCAACCCTCCCCTGCCAACTCCAGCTCTGTGTTAATGCGCACCTTGGAAGGAAGTGAGTGATGGTTCCATCACTTGGGTTCCTGCCATCCACATGGGAGAACTGGCAGGTGTTCTGGGCTCCTGGCTTTGGCCTGCCATTCCCAGCTGTTGTGGGTGTTTAGAGAGTTAAACAGCAGATGGAATAGTTTTCTGCCTATCTTTCTCCACTTCGTCTTTCAAATAAGCAAAAATAAATCAATACACCTTTGTTTAAATATCAAAGATAAGTTTAGTTGGGTTGAAAATTTTCTGAAATTTAGGGTTCTTTGTTTTTTCAAAATATAGGTCTGACTACATGCTGTGCTCTTATAGCAGAAGCCAAAATCAATATAAAAGTGTACACACATAAGTGTACACACAATATAAAAGTATACACACATAATCCTGGAAAGGTGGGAGACCCTCCATTAGTGAAATAAAATCTTCCTGAATAAGCCATTACTTCAGGCTGCACCATGAAATTACAAATTTAGATTAAATCCTCTCCCAGATTTCCCAGTTCTAAAGAATGATGCTGCTACAAATACTATAAGCCTCTCATTGCCCTAAGACTTTAATTTTTCTTCCAGGTAATTAGTTGTTATTTGAACAGAACCCTACAATGGAGTCAACAAAGAGGGATCTTTTTATTATCTTCCTTCCACACAGGTGACTAATATTTAGAAATATAGGTAACCAGAGCCGGCAGTGGGAGTACGAATTAAAGAGAGTGAGCCAGCTGAGGTGTAATTGAAACCTTCTTCATCAAGTAAACATAATGAACCCCACAGTAAACTGTAAACAGAGAAACTCCACAGCTGTGCATTGTGGGAGGTGCCATAGGGAAGCGAGTTTATGCCATGGAAGTAGCTGACCAGCCAGCAAGAAAAGGGAGAGATGAAGTTGAGGAGTAGAAACAAGATATTAGCCACCAGTGAAAGGAATCCAGTCTTCTTTCTTCTTTCCCTCTTGAGCTGAGATGGATGTTGAGGCATTCAAGTGCTTCAGGTAATGAAGCCAGAAGGCACAAAACTACCACATGGCTGATGCATTCCCAAGATGCAGCAGGGGAGGAAGCATACGCCCCAGAAGAAAGAAGAGGTGGTGTTTAAAGCGGGCGAATCTGACAGAAGGTTTGGGACCTCCTTCAAGTGCTCCTCATGGCTGTGTGAGAGGCACTGACTGATGAATTATTAAATAAGGGCTGGTCTAGGAGCTCAAGAAAGCATGGACAGAGAACGTGAACCAAATCCAGCCCCAAGACTTCGGCAGGAGCCAGCCTCAGCAGTTGTGGATCGGAGCACATTAACTTCATACACAAAAATCATAATCTTCAGTGCTGACAGCAAGGTTGCACATATAAGTTTTCATGGCTATTAAATAGCATTTTCTGTCAATCAAATTGCTTTATGTTAATTTGAAATGGTGAATCACGACTTTTTCTGATTCCCTCTGTTGTAAAAGGAAAACTAAAAACAGGCAAAATGGCATAAAAGTAGATGTTTCTAGCTTTGAAAAAGTAACTTTCTCTGTCAGCAAACAGAACTCTCTCATTTTATGTATTTATCATAAATATGACACATTCTAATTAGAAAGTATTAGGGACCAATGGAAGAAGGTCATATGAGTGCTTGGGAGTATCCAACCATGGGCAGAGTTGTCTGGTATGGGTTGAAATTACATTATGTTTTATATTGAGAAATGCCATATGGAAATCTCTTGGGGGGGCTGGAGAAGCAGGAGGAAATTCAGGAAAGACAGATGGAAGCATCTGGATTGTGAAAGTCTTTGTTAGCTGCAAAGAAAAAGATAATCTTAGTTCCCATCCGTACTGGAGGTGGCACGTGGGTACAGCCAAAGCCAAAGGCAGTTGTAGCAACGTGATTAGCCATCGAGCAACCAGTAGCAGACTCTCAAAGAGGGAACAACATCTCCAGTCTTCCCTTTTAATAAGCGTCAGTTACTATCAAATCCCAACAAACTTATGTCCCTTGCTTCTTGGGCCCTTCTTCCTCACTGGTGTCTGTTTGCCCACATCTCCAAGTCAGTGCTCTCAGAGAATTCTGTTTGACCTGGTTAATCATTTCCTGACCTTTTCTGAACATTGTTTGTGTGCCAAATTGCCTCTGGGGCTGCAAGCTGGGTAGGAATTTGATTTCCTGAATCCCTGCTAGGTAGGCACTTGATCTACCAGACACCAAATCACCTGGGGCTGGGGATGGTTGTATGGTGTATTCTGAAGGGGACAACTTGGTGTATCTCTCTTCCAGAAGTATGGGTGAGTCAGGTGTCTAAGGAATCAGAAGACTCTTCTTCTAGTCCACAACTCTGAAGATGGCATTAGAAAGTGACTGAAACTTTTAAAATAAGTACTTGAATAGAGGAGTTATTTAAGGAAGAAAATGGAACTTATACGATTTCTACAAGGACTTGAGGAAAACAGAACATGTGTTCAAAACCAGGCTGCCAAAGGAAGGGGGCATGAATTATGCAGGGGAATAGCATGGTCTAGGAAGGTTAAAGCATTTATTTGGGTACAAAATAGCCCCTATCCTTTTGCATGGGAGTTGAAACCCATGGGGACAAAAAGGAGGCCTAAGAGAAAGGAATCAAAGCATCAGATTAACAGATAGACTTGGGTTGGAAAATGTAGATCAGACCTGCCATCAAACGGGCTTCTGAAAATAGACGAATCTGCCCACATCGTGATCTGCCAGATCGGAATCATTCATGTCTGCCCACTCACATATGACACAAGCAGGTGTCGGGCAGAACATAACCCGTGTCCAGGCAGAAGCAAGAAACAAGAGTTGGTTTTCCCAACATTGCCAGATGAATTCAAGTACTCATCCTTTTTGTGAAGAAGGAAACAAAATGGGAAAATGATTTCACTTTGTAGTTCAGCCAGGAATGTAGAGAACAGAGAAAATACCCTTAATCCTTCTCAGATCAGATTACCTAGCTTTGTTCTGGAAGTTTGATGAGATAATAAACGTCCTTATGAAGCCAAAATTTCTTTCTTTTTTGATGCAAAAATTTTTAAAGTCATACATATTTTTTATTGCATTTCATTTTAGACATCGTTTCATAGGCTCTGAGGTTCCCCAAACCCTTCCCCGTATCCTCCCCCATGGTGGATTACTCCACCTTATTGCAGTATTACAATTCAAATCCAGGCATGTTTCCTTCATTGCAAGCATGTACCAAGCGTAGAGTCCAGCATCTTATTGTCCAGATAAATTCAACAGTTTCTTGAGGAAACCATCTCTGGTCTAGAAGCAGAGCTGGCAGAATATCGTTCCGACCAATTAAAAGCCATAACATAACATCAGCAACAGTTTACAACATCATGGAGTTGATTGACATGGTATTGAGTGACTGATATGTTAGAAAATGCAAGTTCTTAACCACATCGTGTGACTGCTTCATTGACATTTCAATTTTAGTTTATATACAACTGGCTTCTATCTACCTTAAAATGGCTATAGGATACTATTCAGCTGTCTCGTGTCTGTTTTCATTTTTGTATTTAGCAGTTTATCGTATTGAAGCATAATTTTTACTGAACTTGGCAGATTTTAGGATAGTCCAAACTGGCTTATACCTTTAGCAAGGCGTATGTCAACAGTTCAGGCACAGAACAGTTTTAGAAGGGGTGTGCAGAGAAATCTTCAATACCCCAGTGAGGAATAACTTATTTTTGTGTCCTACCTTGTAGGGTATATGTGAGTCCCCGCTGACCATTTCCTGTCTGGTTCTAAGCTTTCCTTGTTATTCTCTGTCTATCTTAATTTTGTTGTTGTTTATTTGTTTTGTTTTGTTTTTAGGGGAGTCTCCAGGGCAACCCTGATGGCCATTGTAGGAGAGGGTGGGGACCCAAAGTCGGAACCAGGCAAGGACCAGAGAAAGCTCCTCTCCCTAGTCCTGAAGGGAGTTTACTGTTCTATTTCTGCAGACGCTCAGGGGTCCTGGCTGTTGTTCTGATGTCATTGGCCCTTGCGAGGAAGGATTTGGGTTTCTTTCATCCCTTATGGGAGATTTAAATGGGAGTGGATGACCTCAGAATTCTCGGCCTCAGAAGGCACTCCAATTCCTCGTGGTCTCCTGTATGAAGTCAAAATTTCTTTTTTTTTTTTTTTAAAGATTTATTTATTTATTTATTGGAAAGTCAGATATACAGAGAGGAGGAGAAACAGAGAAGAAAATCTTCAGGCCGATGATCCACTCCCCAAGTGACCACAATGGCCAGTGCTGTGCCGATCCGAAGCCAGGATCCAGGAACCTCCTCCAGGTCTCCCGCACGGTTGCAGGGTTCCAAAGCCTTGGGCCACCCTTGACTGCTTTCCCAGGGAGCTGGATGCGAAGTGGAGCTGCCGGGATTAGAACTGGCACCCATATGGGATCCAGGCGCGTTCAAGGCAAGGACTTTAGCCGCTAGGCCACGCTGCCGGGCCCTGAAGCCAAAATTTCTTGAGTACTTGCTATAGGCAAGCAGAGCAGGTCCTCACCCTCTGTACGGCATATGATAATGAATAAACGGACATTGCAGGCCAAAGTTTAGTCAAGGAAGATTCAGAAATAGGGAGAGAGCTTCTTCCAACATCAAGGTAACTTTTCCTCACAGAATACCTTTTAAGTAAAGAAATGTAACTGAAAGATTAGTCCTAAATAACAGAGTCACGTGGCTGAGAAATGAAACTTCTTTGTGGAAAAACTGAGAGACTGACTCTATAAGTTGACTTCTTCAAATTCTAAGCACCAGGTTGTGTTTTCTCTAATCTTACAAAGGCCCTGCTCTGGAGGAAACAGTCTCCAGACAGAACATTCTCACCTAGGGAGGGATGACTCTCAGGCAAGGCCCCTGGGCTGGAGAGCCAGCTAAACACGGATATGAACCAGTGCAGGAGACTGCCTGTTTCTGACACCTTCTGGATCTTCTTCATTGTTCCCGGACACCTGGAAGCATTCCCTTGTGGGTGTCCCCAGCTGGTTCTCCACACCTACACCTACCTGGAAGGTGATACTGTCGTGGGCCTCTTCTTGTTCCCATGGGAGTAAATGGATCTCGGGTCTGAAACAGGAAGCAAGTGTTAACACCTGGTGAAGGTAACGAGTTCAGAGTGTACAGGATCCATTACCCCTTTTGCTCCAGAATTCTCTGATATCTATTGCAGCAGGGTCAGCTACATTCTGCAGGGTCAAGTTCTTTACTCCTCCCAAAGTGGTAGTTCTCAAAGTCTGAGGTATCAGAATCCCTTAGTGAGATCCACATTTTAAGTCTTCATCCCCCAGGTTTTCTGATTCAGAAGGACTGAAGGATTTGATTTTCTGGCAAGGTCCCAATAATTCTGATGCCTCTGGGCAACGAAATCTTGGAAAACCCACGATTTGTCCAAAACTCTGAGTCTGATCAATACATGTTTCTGCATGATTTTTGTCCCAGAGCATACTTTTTCATCAGACTGTCAGAGCAAATTAAACTGACCAAACTAAAGTAAGCACCTTTAAGAATGTCAACTGAAACAAAATACCTCGAAGAAGGATGATTCCAGACAGAGGAAGCAAAGTGCAACAGAGAGTACAACTATGTTCAAATGGCCAAACTCCACAATAAGTACTCAGAGTGGTTGGGTAAGAGCTGGGTAATGGTTCATGGACACAAATGAAATAAAGAGATTTGGGTAGAAATTAATATTCTCACCCTACAGGAATTTATCTTTAATTATAGATAATTATGCTGAATTACAGCAAGATGATTTGAAGCATTACACTAATTCAGGAGTAATAAAGCATGAATTACTGATGCAATCTTTAAAAAATGTAACCTATCAATCAACACTGGAACAGCAACAGACAAAAGCTATGACCTGACATTATTATTTTCTGTTGTCATAAGTAACTGGCCTTCAACTTACCCTCCATTAGATCCCAAAGGGCAATGAAAGATGCCAAACTCCCGTGTATCACATCCCCGAAGGGTGCCCACCTCCCTGGCTGGCTCATGGAATCCTTGGCCCTTGAGAAGCAGTGTAACCCAACCCACACTTTCACAAACTTGTATCTAGTCAGAACTTGGTTCAAATTCCAGCTCTGACCTTTATTTGCTCCCTGACTGCAAGTTATTTCAACCTCTGTGAGCTTCAATTGCCTCATCTATAAAATAGTGACCATAGCTCCACACACAAGACTATTCTGAGGACTGCACGACATAACAAGGAAACTTCCTTCAGGCAATAATAAGTTGGTGAACAGTTAGGTCAATCAGATCCTGCACTGAGTGCTGATGTTGTTGTCAGCAAAGTTACATTGACTTGTCACGTTTGGAAACTTGAACCTAAGTCTTCCAAGAAACCTTCTTGCTGGACCCTCCTGGCTGGTTTTCATATAGCATCTCACAGGGGTAGTCTTTCATATTTCAAGGATGCTACCTGAGCTTGCAGGCCTCAGGAGAGCCTTTAAGTCAGTGCTAAGAGAAAACAAGTATTCCATTTGCTGCCTGATAATCTGTCTAGTGTTTATTCTCCCTCCTTGGTGTAAAGGATCACAAACTGAAGAAGTCAGGACAGGAGGGAAGGCAGAGATTACAAATGTCTCCCACACAGTAACTACTCCTGTCTACGGCAAGAAGCTGATATTGTGGCTACTTTACTCAACGTGGAAATACTTCATGGGAAGGGAAAAGAAAATCAGCATCATCTATGAGTCAACTCTGCTTGCATTTTGTTACATAATGCCCTTTTTGTAGAGGAAAAAGTAGAGAAATATTGCCCAAGTTTATAGAGCCTATGATTACTAAAGTTGGTATTAAAACCTAGGTCTGTCTGATTGCAAAATGTCACATGCATTTGGCAAAATCATTTGTCTTTCACAAAATAACTGACTTCTCCCACTTCATGGCACAGTGATTTTTAAGCAGAAAGAAAGGAATATGGTAGCTATAGAGAAGAAAGACTAGTCTGTATCTCCGATAGCTGAAAGTAAGTCAGGAAAAAACACGCATTTCCCACAAATATCAAATGCAAAATAGTGATTGACCTCACACACACACACACACACACACACACACACACACACACACGCACACACACACACACACACACGCACACACAGTACTTGACACAAAATATTGCTAGGTCTCAGGTTAGGAGCTTTATTCCTTCCAGAATTCACAGGAATAATCACAAGAACAAGTGACAAAGGCAATGAGGTCAAGGACCTGCTGAGGGCAGCAGAGAGTTGGGCCTGGACACAGCACCCATGACTATCAGACTCAGAGAGGTCAGCAGTCTTGCCTGGCGATCTTTGTTCATCTTGAAGGATGGGATGCTCTGCTAAAACTGGTCTTTGGCCATGCAGACACTTCATTTGGGTCAGTGTGGCAAGTGACTTAGCCAGACAACTGTCTGTAACAGTGAGTTAGACAATCAATATGAACTGATAAGGTTAGAGCCCTGGTTATACAGCAGTGCCCAGTGGAGGCATGCATTGTTAACCCTCTGACTCTGAACAGCCGATCACCAGCCAGACATAGCCTATAGACAGGTAAGTGTAGGTCTGCCTTCCCGCTATTCCCTCGGGGCAACAATATGGAGTGAAGGAGGCACAGTTTATCTCACTTACTTACATGAGTCACCAAAGGCATGAGTTTGGGACAGTTGGTTTTAAACGGACATTGTCTCAAAAGCTTTGAACATGGTCACATTCCTCGATGAAAATTTGGAAGTCATCAACGGCAATGGAATTCAGAATCTGCACGAAGGAAGGGACAACACAAGAAGATTCAGCAGCTAAGAACACAGGCACTGTTTATCTTCTCGTTTGTATTTTAGTTTTAAGGAACACTCATGATAGATCTGCCGCTGCGCTCCATCTAGTAAATACAAAGATGCACAAGGGTATGGCAATTGCCCTTCAAGGGATTGTGTCAGAGCATAGCTGGCGACCGGTGACCTGTTTGCAAGAGGGTTTTAAAGAGTGCCTTGGCATCTGTTAAATGCCAAGTGAGAGTGTCAACAATAAGGGATGTGGGGAGGGGGTTCGGGAATTCATTTGAGATGGTTTTGGTCGGTTTCACAAAGCCAGTGGAATATTAACTGGATCTTGGATCAAAGTTAAACAAGTAGAACAATGAAAAAGAACATTTTAAGAATGAGAAACTGCAAAAACTAAGGAGAGGCTGCAGGAATGTGTGTGACAAGGTTGGAGAATAAGGAGTAGATCCATCTGGTTGAAGGCTGTGAATTCGTAAGGAAAGTTGCACATACATTTGAGAATTTTAATAATAATCTCACATTTCTAAGAATGCATATCACATTGTGACCACTCATGATTGGCTTGAGAAAATGTGATTGTACATGAGTGTTACTATATTTCTAATTCTAAGTAAATCTATTGAAATTAAGAAAGCAAACCCTAGTAATTATAACTCTTTTGTTGTATCCTTACCATAGTATTTGTGATTTGATAGGCTAAGTGACCCCAAATAATTTGTCCTCTGTACATTCAGAGTTGCTTACCTAATAAATGTTAATTATCAATAATCATATGGGGATTTAGGGCTTAATTTTCAAATGTGTAATTACAGGGTCTTTATTTTTTGAATGAGAATAGTGTATAAGA
The DNA here is from genome assembly GCF_017591425.1 of Ochotona curzoniae. Lineage (NCBI taxonomy): Eukaryota > Metazoa > Chordata > Mammalia > Lagomorpha > Ochotonidae > Ochotona > Ochotona curzoniae. The sequence continues at coordinate 48,574,975 of NW_024466502.1, read as the reverse complement.
GCATAGATTAAAATACTATACCCCTTTAAGCAAAGCCATCATGTTACTTAAGAGCTGAGGCATTCCTGTTTCTATCACCATGTAGCAGACGGGTTACTCATATTTTCTAATGATCCACTGGTGAACCAAATAAACCACATAGCGTCTCCAAGCAGCTTGAGGGGTAGATTTGAGTCGGGTTTTTTTTCTTTTTCCCTTAAGAAGTCATGATTGCTGTCTGGTTTTGGAAGACGATTGTTCTTAACTAATAACAGGATGTAACCGGACATATTTTATTATTTTTTAATAAACTGACTATCATTCCCACTTCTTCTACTATATAAGATGTCTACTATAAAAGGAATGCAGCAAAAGAATGAAATAATGAGTGTAGAATGGTTGGTGACTGCTCACTAGATGATTCTCCAAATGTAGTCAATGAACTGTGGACTTCAGAATCAGCCTGAATATTGACGTACCATGCAATGTTCTCAAAGATGCTTTGAGAATGAGCGAAATCCTCATTGTAACAAGCTTCTGAAGTGATTCTGGTGAACTAGAACCACTGCCTAGGAATGAGGAGGGAGCAGGCTTTGGGAGATGTGGAAATGAAACCTAGAAATAATTCTGCTACTGGCCAATTGCACAGCAGGACAAGGTCAGTACTGGGAACTTCAGCTCTCTCTTTGGCAGTAGGGTTCTGACTGTGAGATATGAGGGAGCAGTTTGAAGAAAATTGTCATGAGACATAGTGACTACAGTACCATCTAGGACACTGAGACCATATAAGCAAGGGTGCTGAACACCAGCATGGGTAATGGCCACCTCCAGGACACTGCTACCACCTTGACTTTTACTCTCCTATCAGGAATGAAGAAACACAGGCCTGCAGAATTTAAGGGCTCTCCAGAGCAAGACTGGATGCTTGGAAAACTGTGGCTTTAAGAAGTTGTTTGGACTTTCATCTGCAAATGACTAGCATCACAGGACATTTGATTTTTTAGATGAGGGCTGATATGTCCAGGAGACCACAAGGGCAGATTAATCTAAGGTATGTATAAATTGTGTTGGAGGGAGCAGAAATTGCAGTTAAAGAATTCAGTACAAAAGCCACAGCTGCATTTTCCCTGTTATGGTCTTGCCTCAACCTTTCATTGGCTCTCATGCTGCCGTCAGTTTCTTCAGACTGACTTTTTCAAGTATAGAGACAAAGCCTTAACAGTCTAGGACTTTCCTGCTAAGTGTGGCACTGAATTAAATCTAGCAATCTCATTCCAATTCTACCTCATCCTTGTCATGAAAACAGATTTGAGCTTTAATTGAAAGCAAATCGTATTGAGCAGCCTTTTTTTCTCTATTCCTTCAATAAATGTTGTGCCCAGTCACTGCTCTCAACAAGTAGGAACTCTCTCCTGGGGGGAGTGCTGTCTCCTGGGAGACAAATGTGAAAGATAAAGGGCATGCAAGAGCCTTTCAGGCAAAAGAGCCCAGGTTAAGGGGCAAAGGGCCAGAGAGGACTGTGTCCTCCAAGCTGATGAAGGGTGGAAGGAGGCCTTGGCCTTGAATGTTCTTAAAAGAATCATGAAACTCAACCTACAGGCATGAAGAAGCCATTGTTTGTTTTTTAGTTTGTTTTGAAGTAGGTGAATTGACATACCAGCTCTGGGTTCTGGGAAATAGATGTTATAACAAATCACAATAGCAGTTAGAAAGGTAGGCATTCTATATTATTTAGGATATCACTACAGTAGTCCAGGTGAAGGATAATAAAGAACTCAGTCACAAGGCCAAAAAGAGGGACAATAAAAGCCTGAAGACAGATCACTGACTGGCAGTGGGAGAAAGACAAGCTAGGCAGTGACTTAGGGGAAGACATTCACTAGACCATGCAACAAGGAAGAGGGCATCTGTAAGGAGCAAGATGGCATTTATTTATGCATCACTGTGCAGGTTAAACTTACTGATGAAACCATGGCTCTTAGTTGTTCTGAGCAACCCAGTATAACGCCATGAGATCAGGTACAAACTTAACACATCCCAATGCCATCACCATTCATTAGCTGCCCAGTTTATCAAGGTCTGGTGGTACATGTCATTTTTCGTGGGGTGGGTTAAGCAGTGAAAGAAGGTGGAGTTCCTGGCTCGTGAGGTCTCCAGCAAGGAGCCCTTGACTCAGTCATCCTTCCTGTGAGCAGGATTGTGGGCTGAGCTCTCTATAAACCAGAGGTAGAAGTGACTGTATCCACAGATTCATACATAGTAACCACTTTGGTGTTGAGGCCATGCTAAGACCAAAATAGTTTCCTAGAACCTGGAATTACAAACCTTGTTTCATTAAGACTGTGCTACCTTTGCTAGTTAATGTTCTTTGTAAGGGTAAAGTGACCACATTGGACATAAAATGGTGCCTTTATCTGTTTCTTGTGGAGAGATTGCATGGGAATATTTCATTTGAAATAGCAATGTTGCTGTTTAAATGCTAAAGCAGAGCTTGACAGTTTACAAGCCATTCAGCCCACACGGCAGCTTCCTGTCACCCCAGACACCTAATGAGTGCTGCAAAGTTACATGCCCACATGACAGAGCTGCCACACAATGCTCACACAAGGCTCTGCCCCAGTCCCAGCTTTACGCAAGTGAAACAGACTTCATCAGAGTGTCCACAGGATGCCAAAACAGCTGCTTCATTCAATTTTTAAAATTCAACTGCCCAGATTTTTTTTTCCCACTAAGGCACCAGTCAAGTGTTTGGACTTACTATTATTATTATTTTTTTTTCCCAGAGAGTTTACTTATTGGTCCACATCACACAGACAAGAACTCTATGTACAAGGAACTTGGAGTTTCAAAGCGGCATGATGATGCAATGAGACATTTTGACCAAATTCCACCCCAGATTTGAGGACTCCACCCAAACAAAGAGGAGGGCCCCTCCGGGGTCGAATTAGTTCTTAAGGCATTGGAGCATCTGACGAACAGCACTGGACCTGCACTGAGCCAGATGTGCATGAGTGAGCACTTTCTTACTGAGGCTAAACAAGTAGGAAGCCTGGACTAACTTGCTCAGCTGTCTACACCTAAGAACTGAACTTTTGGGGACAATTGGTTGTTTAAATTTCACCCCACTTTTAACACTCAACCATTCCAAAAGTGAAAAACCCATGCCCCAACTTTGACATACAGAGCAAATGTGAGCTGTTCACAGTGAAATCCCCTGGTTTTGGTCATTGCAATTAACAAGCAGAAATCTGTGGCATAAAAATTAATCATGATGCAGTAAGAATTGTAAAACAGCTAGCCAGATGGTGAGGAGACGAACTAAGAGAATAAAGTTATTTTTCAGTTCCAAAACCCTACTTCAAGTGTGTGTAGGCTGCCTGCTCTTGGGCGGTGACCAGCAAGTCGTCGGCACTTTCTGCAAACAGGGCCCAGCCCAGGCTCGGCCAGGCTCCCAGTACTCTAGCCTGGCCTAAGGCTGCACTTGGAGCCTGCTTAGAAATACAGCGTTACTGGTAGCGAAAGCTAAAACTTTTCTATGTTTGAGGACAAAGAACCTTCTCAGGCCAGATCGGAAAGAGGTGTTTTGGTCCAGGTGGAACAGGTTGGGTCTGGAGTGTTCACCATGTTTGCTGTAAAGCTGATAAGGAGAATATTTTAGAAAAATAGATTAATAAACACAAGAAAGCAAGCCATGTGCAGGGCCTCCTCCTGCTGCCTCTTTCTGGTGAGGAAGCAGAGGGTTTTTTGAAGTTACACCATTCATGTCTACATTCCTTAGGAGTGAACCCTCAGCCCAGGAACTTTGAGTGACAGTGCACTTTGGAAGCAGTGCTGGGTGGTTTGAAATCCTGGTGACATCTGGTCTCTGTCTTTGCTTTGTCGCTTCCTAAATTCTGAGGGCACACCCTTCTCAGGCTATCGGATGATGTAGATCCCAGTTAATAGCTCCTTATGGGATTATTTTAAACTCTGTAGTAATTGCAGAGTAGAAAGAAGATCTTGAAGGTGAGTTCCTGTGAGAGTGGCACAATCTGCCCCCTGACCTGTGAACGCCGAGGATTTTTAACAGATTAAGTCCATTTGTTCTGGCCTCATGAACCAATATGCTGACCCCCTCTCAAAGATGAAATTAGCCCCAAACTACAAGTACACACCTGACCCACACCTACATTTTTGCAAGGGGGTTGACCCAGATGAAAGTGTAGAAAAAGATGGAGAAAAAACACGTGAGCAGTTAACCTGACTCCAACAAATGATTAACTAAAGTGTGCAGGGGAAACAATAACAGGAACCTGCAATGGTATGAACACAGCCATGAATCATCTGCCAGCCTCTCCTGATTGACGTCAGAATGGCCCCAAACAGTGTTCTACAAGTAAAGGGCAAGGTGACCTCCAGGGTCACGTGCCACAGGCTCTCCAGGTGATTTTCTTTCCCCAGGTGACATCTTGAAAGGCAAACAAGTGCAAGTTAGAATCTGGTGTTCAGAATTGCTGCCTCAAATGGCTCTGGATGATCTGAGTCTGTCTGAAGGGGGAAAAGAACTTGAACAATTTGAAACCTTACCACAGAGATTTTTATAGGTACGGATGTAGATAGATATACATACTCGATATGGCCACCTACGTAAAGTTTCTTTTCAGTTTCTTCTCTGCTTCTAGAAAGTATAACCTTCTCTTCATGCTGTATCTCCATGCTCTTCTTGCTCTTCATTTCCTTCATGGTGCTTGTTACTATCTGACATGTTAGACATTTGCCAATCGACTTTCCCACATTCCACTGGAATATGGATTTCCTGAAGATAGGGACTTTGCCACTTCCCTGTTGTATCCTTAACATAGAAATCACTGCTCAACTCCCAGAAGGTACAAATGAATGGAAAAATGAATCTAATTAAATACTTATCATAAGGACGATCATAAATGTATGTCAATAGTAAATAAATGAACACTTAATGAAAAAAGGTGGGGTTACATTGTAGTGTAGGGGGGTAAAGCTACTAACTGCAATACCAGCATCCCATATGGGCACTCGTTGAGTCCTGACTGCTTCATTACTGACCCAGCTCCCTGCTAATGGCCTGGGAATAACAGCACAAGATGGTTCAACTGCTTGGGCTCCTAACACCCTCAGAGGAGATCTGGAAACGTCTCCTGACTGCTAGCTTTGGCTTGTCCAGCCCTGGTTGTTGTAACCACTTGGGGCATGAACCAGGAGGTGGAAGATACTTTCTCTCTTTCTTTTCTCTCTGTAATTTTGATCTTCAACTAAAATATATAAATCTTTTCAGTAAAATGAAGGAGGGAGACAGGTTTATTGGCTTTCTGTAACATGATTTAAGTTAATTGGAGCCAGCAACATCAGCATCATTTTTATTATTTGGATATCCTTAGATTTATCACTTCTCTTTTCCTTTCCACATTCCTCACCCTATTTAGGCCTTCTTCTTACAGATAGGTAACCTTTCTATGTTTTTTAGTGACCTGCCCTCCCGGAGACAATCTCTTGGAACTTCCACATGATCATGGGATGAAATCCTGACAGCGACTCCTTCCTATCCAGATTATGCACACATTCTTTCTTTATTAGACAGCAAAGGAAAAAAAATTTGAATGAGCAAAGAAAAGCAGCAATTAGAGGGCTCTATTGGCAGATGAATTCCTGATCACAAAGGAGTAAAAACATGGGAATGATTAAACAATTGATTTCAGAGAACGTTTGACACTCTAATTTCCTTCAATAAAATGCATTCAAATATCTATTTGATTTTAGATGCTTCACTAGGCATTCCTTTCAAAAAAAAAACGGAGATCACAAAAGAAAATTGAAAGTTCTGTGGTGTGTAGCTAATTATTGATGGTTAATAGAGAGCTCCTATGCTCAGTTCAGTCTTGTATTTAGATGTATGAAATGACCGTTGGGAAAAATATTACTTTAGGGAAATGCAATTGCATTATGTAGTACCCCCTCAGATGTAAACCACCCAGTCTTATAAGTTGAATCTAATTTTAAAAGATTATTTGGGTACATACAGATTCGAGCAATTGTGGAGGAGTAATATATTAGCTCTCTTTATTAGGTCCTTTGAAACCGTGATGTGTAGAAAAACTCCTTAAAGTAGGGACTGAAGGATGTAAGGCACATGTGGGGTGCAAGAGGTGTGAGGGGATCCTTTGGTGCTTGTGGCCTTTACATGGTGCTTGAGGCAGACACTTGGCATGCTTTCTTTGTCACCATTCACATAAAGGCAACAAGTAGGAAGATGGAAAGTTTGGATTTTAGTCCAGATTGTCAGGACAGCAAGACAGAGAGAGTGTCTAGGGTCCAATAATCTAGATCTTTGGTTTGTTACTAAGTGTACTTTAAAAATTTAAAATTAAACAAGTCAGCAACACTAGAAAACATAATAGCAAGGGTGTGCATTTTGACTAGCATATTTGGATTACCTGAGTTCCATTCCCAATCGCAGCTTCCTACCAATGCAGATCCTGCGAGATGGAGGTGGTGGCTCCAGCAACTGAATTGATGACACCCTTGTGTGAGATCTCAGTTTCTGGTGCCTGGCTTCAGCCTGCCACCATCCTGAAGCAGTCTTGATTAATGCAGAAATTTTGCAAGTAAACCAGCAAATGGGACCTCTAGCTGTCTCTGTGCATCTCTCTGTCTGACTCCCAAATAAATTAATCAATGAAGAAAAAATGATTGCTTCAGCTGTAAATTATTTCACCAATCTCTTGGACTTTATTTGTGTAGGAAAAGTAAAAGTTAGAAATGCTTGGAAAAATAGCTTTATGCCCATCACCAATACTGTTAGGCTAAATGAATGGTACAGAAAGTCTTTTTTTCCCCCCACAAGTTTAGCAAAAGCTCAATGGACATGATACTTTAATTCAAAAACTGCATCAACAACAGCCTCCTTTAGAGCTGCCTATAGCATTTGCCAAGCCAACACCTGTTTGGTAGGCACACATTCTGGGTGGACACGTATTTACTTTAATGCAGAATAAGTGAGAGGCCTTGTGATTCTAATACTTTACGAGAGAAATGTTCCATCTGTTGGTTCACTCCCAAATGGCTACAATAGCCAGGCCTGGACCACACAGAAGCCAGGACATAGGAACACCATGCACATCTCCCACGTGGGTGACAGAGGTTTAAGCACTTGTGCTGTCATCTGCTGCTTTCCTGGTCACATTAGCAGAGAGCTGGATTTGAAGTAGAACAGCTGGATCTTGAACTGGTCACTATAGAAGATTCTGGCATTACAGACAGAAGTTTAACTTGCTATGCCACAATACCAATCCCTAAAGTGTTGTCTTATAACTGAGAAAATTTGGAAGCACCTACAAAAAACAAAACCAAAAAAGGTGAAGAGAATTATGGCTGTATCAGTTAGCCCTCAAGTATAACAAACACTCAGAATTCCTTAGCTTGAAACAAGAAGTACTTTCTTTGCATGTGGATTAGAGGGACGTTTCTTCTGGACTCACTGGCACACTTGCATGCACCTGTGGTCTTCTGGTGGGTGACTGGGAACCAACTGATCCAGGAAACTTTGGCTGCGACAACCAGGAAGACAGGGCTTCTTTCCATGATTAGCTGGCCTGGAGTCTTTCTGTTGATGATGATGTTAACTGGTTCCAAGAAGGCAAGCTGATGTGGACAAAGATTCTAGAAAATTTGGATATGGCATGAAATCAGCTTTGCCCTGCTGGGCTGGCCAAAACAAGTCACAACACCTGCTCATTGTCTAAGGGTTAGAAAATAAGCTTCAGTCCCCAGGGGAAGGAGCTACAAATCACATTGCAACAAAGAAATAGGGAGAGGGAAGAATTAGAAGCAGTTTTGCAATCCACCATCATTCTGTACTTATTAGGTGGGTTATTCACTGCTCTCTTATGAAGCCTATGCAGCTTGTTTGGAAAGTGTCAACTTCTATTAGAGTCAAATGAATATACATACCATAAGGTTAGAGGAGAAAACACAGCAATGATAGTTGCAGGAAGGTGGCAGATTTTGTGGTTTTAATTATTTTTGAAAACAGTCTGGCAACTTCAGCAGAAAAAGCCAGCCCAACATCCCATCCACATGTGGTGTGAGCTACATTTCATTCCTTCAATAGCACTTGGCTGAAGTACCCAGTGAATGAACAAAAGAATCATGAAGAGAAAGGAAAATGACCTATTTTTTGGACAAAATGATTCAACTCAAAAACCTCATGCCAGACAGTTCCATGGACAGAGAGAATGTTGTGTGACATAGCGTACTGGCTGTTTCCAGGGAATTAGAGTTCAGGCTTTTGTAGTAACAAAGCAGAAACACTGGCTGCTGAAGTACGTTGAATGGGAGTGAAAACTTTCACTGGATGATGAAATCAATGGAGGACATCTCAAACAGAATTTCCTTTGTCAGCACATGTCTTCTGAGTATACCATTTGCTTTGGCTTTGGTAGTCCAATTCCCCAGTTAAAGCTTCAATTCAAGGTAGGTCTGAATTTAATATTGAAGTTACCATGTAGACATTTGTTTCCTATGGCCAGACATTGACTTGCACAAAAACCTCTGTCTCTTAGCCGGACATTAAGCACATGGGCTATTGTTTTATTATTTTTTTAATGACATTGTAGTTCTAATGTAAGTTTTCCTTGGGGCACAATTTCTTCAGGACAGCTTTTGACCATCATGCATTCCATGGATGATATAGAAAAATTGAGAAATACTGATGCCAGATTATGTTTATGATGTGCCTTAATAGCTGAGTAAGACACCATTCTTATTTTTTTAAGCAGAAGTAGAGAGAGAGAAAGAGAGAGAGAGAGATCTTCCATCTACTGATTCACTCTCCAAATGGCTGCAGTGACCAGGGCTGAGCCAGATTCAAGTCAAGAGCCTGGAACTCTCTCTGGGTTTCTCACATGGGTACAGGAGCCCAAACATTTCCACTGCTTTCTCAGATATGTTAGCAGGAAGCTGGAAAGAAAGTGAAGCAGCAGGCACTCCAGTTGATGCTCATGTGGGACATCTTACATTGTGAACTGCAACTTGACTCACTGTGCCACAATGCCAGCCATTGTTAAGATCAGAAAATAAGTTCCAACATTAAGGAACTCCAGATCAGAAAGTTGATTTTGAGTATAAGGAATGTCAGGTCCAGAAAAACAGCTATGTCTTCTTGTCCCATGTTTAGCTGCAGAGAGGCTGCTCCAAGCTGCCTCTCCACATGTCCACTCTACTGTTCTCGTGTCCTTGTGAATCTCTGTCCTCCTGCAGACAACACAAGGCTAGGAGCACCAAGGCCTCCTAGAGCATGTGTGGAGCCGATCCAGGTCAGAAGAGACTCAGCCTGGGGGAGAGCAGGATATCTCTCCCCATTTCCTCTGCTCCTACTTCCTCTCAGAGGCCCTTGTGGAAGAAGATTCATGGAGCCCTTTTATGACCTTGATAGAGAATGGGTATTTGGAACTGAGGATATAATGTAAGAGAAATCAGACTCTTCTCCAACCATATCAGGTAAAGCAGAGAGGGACAAGAAAGGCTTGAGGGAGCATTACCAGCAGCTTTCTGCTTGAAATAAAAACAAGTGTAGGATTTTGTTTAATGTTTCTCAAAACAAAAACAAAAGAGCGGGTGACCTTACCTTTGTGGATGGCCACTCACAACGTGAGCAAAAGGATCAGAAAGTGCGAGGCTGAAGCCACAGATGTGAGCACCATAGCCACTGCCCATTCTGCCTACCCACTCCTGCACAGCATCTGGTCCAGCAGGAAATGCCCTGTCAGAAAAGGCCAGCAGAAGAGAAGCTTGTATACTCAGTGCTGTAAGTCACCAGGACAGCCATCTGTCCAACCTGTCATTTTACACAAATACCCTGTCCGTAAAGAAGGAGGGGACTTCTAGCTCTTAACCTGCGCAGAGTATTTAGAGCTGGGACTGCAGTCCAAGCCCCACCACTAGGACAGGACTCGTCATGAAAACATTTCCTGTCCCTCACACCATCCTCGTTCCTGAAGGAGCTGGCCTAAAGGGAGCTTGTAAAATGGAGATTCAAATACAGTTTTGTCTTAGCATCTTTGTAAGACTCCTCTTGTCAAAAATTTCAAGCCCAGGAAAAAAAAAATAATTCTTTCTCAGTTCATGTGTACTGATGTAGGGGCTCAGAAAAGACAGGCACTAAATCATATTAAGCTTTGCCTAATCATGATGAAGGGCTTGGCAAGTGTGTGTGCCTGACTCTCCATTCAGCATCTCATGTATATAATGACTTGCAATTTTCACTACTCTAACTGACAGTTGGGGAAACTGATACTTCAGGAGACCAAGAAATTAGCTCAAAAGCTCACATTTAGCAAGTGAGAGAGTCAGGATTTGAATCTACGTGGTGTGGTTCAGGGCTTTGATGTGATAAATTCTTCAACAGAGGTTCAACACAGAAGAGAGACTCTTCCAAAGATCCAGTCCAGACACAACGCTCACCCAGAAAACCTGACTCTGTGCTGCCAGGCTGGCTTCAAGGGAGCAGTTCTCAATGTAGAACCCCATTCTGGACACCACCATCCCTCCATTATATTTTTGCAAGCTCCAGAAATATGGTCTTTCCCTTATTATGGAAGATAGACCAAGAACAGACAGTGGTGGTCTCCTCATTGGGTGGCCATTCTACATTTGTAGGGGGAAAACATCCTGGGAATTTCACTTCAAATATGAGAAATGTTGGCTCAAAGGAAAATTCTCGCACCAATTCAAGAGATTGGTGGTAATGGAGTGGGGAGGGTTCTAGAGACTTTCTGCAGTTTCCACCAAAATGCCACGGAATGTATACACGGTAATGGCACAGTGTTGTGATTCCAAAAGGATGTATACAAACAGAGAAGGTAACTGGAGTCATCATTTGGACACCTGAAAAGTTGACAGGAAACCTTAGCCTGTTGCTAATCAGCAGAATGCCCTGTCACTCTCAGGGTCTTCACCCGGCTCTTGGATAGTGTATCAGCAAGCTGGCCAGCCTATTAGAGGCATGCTCTTCTTTCTCAATGCTGGAGTGGATAGAATTCAAAACAGCATCCTTGTCTCTGACACGCATCCAAATTTTTAATAGCAGCTAAGTACCTCATGAAGCAATTGAATAAAATCATGCATTCAAAGCCCCAGAAAACCCTTTCAGACCTCTTTTTATCTCTACATTCTACTGATGGAAAATGGTTTGTAATTCAAATTTAAATACTGGGCAAATGCTGTGCAATGGATTTTTAAAAATTTTTCTTTGTAAAACTCAAGCATTCCCAAACTATTGAAGGAGTTAAGCAATTTTGATCATTTTCAAACTAGCTGTCAGATTTAATCTGTGCTAAGGAGACAGAGGGCAAATGTATTCTGAAGCTTGTTATATAATTTGCAGATTATTTTTGCAATTTATATTCCATCAAATAGGGTATATTAGACTCTCAGAAAGCACGTAATGATCAATTAATTTCAGCAGAGCAATCCTGATGTCACTTATGGGACCGACATGATTAGACCCTTTTCTAGCAGAGCCTCAAGGTCAAGTCATCAAATAGGACTGATTACATTTTTTAATGGGTTCTCCTCGCCCATTAAAGAGCACTCCACTATTGAAGTTCTCCTCTGATCGTGACATTTGAAATTTGCTCTGATGGTTCCTGACAAGCAAAATGTATTCTCTAATCTTTAACCACATAAACAATAGCTAACCACTTGTAATTGAGTTTAAATTGATTTCAGGTGGCTTCAGAGAAAAGCAATTTCTACAACAGATTAACCTCTTAATTAAAGTATATTAAGAATATTGTCAGGTGTAGAAATTCTACTACAGCAGAAAATTATGCCTCATTGACATTCATTTATGAAAGAATTACTGTTCCATTCCCAGGTAACAGGTTGCTTATTTGTGCTTCTCGCTTCACTAGGTCAACACAAGCCTAATTTCTGCTTTAGGGCATCAGTCTTTTATATGGGTCAGGATAAGGGACAAGGCATCTGAGAAGGAGGATGTGAAATAGCGAAGAAGTATGCTTCTACTTTTATCTTCAGAAAGTAACTTTTCTCCAGGAACAGGACCATTGATCGTATAAATCAGCTGACAAATGGGAAGAGCCTGAATCACCCATCACCATGACAACAACTCAACAGGTTTCTGCAAGATGCTTCACAGCGTAGCCTAGGTAGACACCATGCATGACCACACCCAATTTTGTTACTCATAAATGGTCCTCCAGACCAACATCCATGGACTTGGGACCTGTGAGAATTGCAGAATCTCAGGCTTCTCAGACCCCACTCCAGATCTATTGAATTAGAAAAAACTTTGAAAAAATATTTATTTTTATTTAAAAAGCAGAGTAGCAACAAGAAAGGGAGAGACAGAGATCTCCAGTCTAGTCTTCAAATGGCTGCAATAGCTGAAGCTGAGCTGGTCTGAGGCCAGGATCCAGGAGTTTCCTCCAGGTCTCCTACATGGGTACAGGGGCCCAAGGACTTGGATCATCCTCTGCTACTTTCACAGACCATTATTAACAAGGAGCTGGACTAGAAGTGAAGAAGCCAGGTCTCAAACCGCTGTCCAAATGGGATGTCGGCACCACAGACAGAGGGGTAGCTTGATACACCACTGTGCTTGTTCTTGGAAGAAACATTTCAACAAGATCCCTGAATATTTGCTTGAGAATTTTAAGTTTGAGAATTACTATAGAAGATTTGTGTTTAGATTCCCATCATCCTAGGCTATGTCTATACACAGAAAATATCAACTCAAATTGGTGAAAAAGACAAAATACAATTCATCGTTGCATATCACTGCTGTATATGCTTTACTTCTCATCTCCATCCTTTTCAGACTTTCCTAGCTTCCTATAGGTCAGATTGTGGCTATGAACACCACGCATGAAATCAGTCTCATGCTTCCTGAGTGTGGGATAAGTGAAGAGTTCTGGACCTAGGCTATCGCTGGCTTTAGAATAAAACTTTGTTTATCTCTGTGTTGGCCTTGTGTGCCTGAGAACTCCTGACCCTTTGCTCTGGCCATTTGCTCTCTTCACATGGAAATGTTCTTGGGCTCAGCCTGTTAGCCCCAGCCTGGGTTATGGTTGCTGCTGTTTGATTCTCTGCTGTGGCTGCACATTAGACACCCCTGGGGAGGTTCAAATTCTCCAATGCCCAAATCGCATCCTAGATTGATGAAATTGGAATCTCATATGTAGTTATAAAATGTTCCAAATTGATTCTAATATCCAGCCAGAGTTGGGAAACATCAGTTTAAAGGAACTTTCTGTATCAACTATTCTCATTTCCACTCCCTGCTCTGGAGTACAGCTGCTATTTGCTTTTCCTTATATACTATGTAGTGTCTACCATTATCATCATCATCATCATCAGAGTACTCAGAAAACGAGGAAGAGCTCTTCATGCATCTGATTGGACTAAGGATGGGAAGAGGCAAGGGGAAAATCTTCATCACAATCAGTTTGTGAATACTGTGCAAAGACATGAAACCTGCAATGGATTTTATTCAACTGGCCATGGGGGTTTCTCTCAATTGCACAGTTAGACAAAGTCTAGGAGAAGAGATTCAACATAAAACTGCTCATGCTTTCCCACTGCAAATGGTAAAAGTAAGAAAAATACATTCAAACACTGTGTGTCTGTACATGGCAGTTCTAGTCTTTGGAGACAGAGAAGGGGAGACACAGGCCTGGTATGGCCATTTCTTCCCTAAACCTCCCTTTTGCAACTTCTCATCCTGTTTTCTGGGCTTCTGACCATGGCTCCCAACTTGTACAGTGTAACTTCCTGGACATAATCTTTGCCTGTTGGGTCTGAAAGAGCTAGCTCTCTTTTCCTGTCTCAGTTTCTTGCCCAGGCTTTCATCTCTGGCACTCTGCATAGACTTCCCACTGTGGCTTCTTCTTTCAACAAAACTGGAGCCCTTCCTCAGCCTCTAGTCAACGGTTCCCTGCTGAGGTCAGTCTGATCTGTTGACCCTCTCTGGACTTGAGACCTGTGGCTAATAGCCACTGTTTTACTCTGTGAATACATTTAATTTTTTTTTTTAAATGGAGCCTTCTTTTAGTTTCTCAAATCCTTCTGCTTATGTTATCTCATCAGGTCACTGCAACAGTTAAAGTACTCAAGTATTCTCCAGGTTACAATTCATTGGTAGTAAAGACTGAAATTTGAATGTCCTCAATCCTGACTCAGTGTTCTTTCCACTATGCTGCACTACTTTCTCCACACTCTTTCATTTGTCTCTCCAATTGCATTTTCCATTCTTCTTAATAGCACACCATTCACATTTCATGCAAGGCACATATTTGTCCTCAGCATTCACCTACAGCAAATACTGACTCAAGCTGGACAAACTGTAGTAAATGTCATTTACCTCATGGCATAAATGCACACCACAAGATTCAACAGAAAATAAGAGGATGGATGATTGGGTCATGCAGAGAGATCATTTGGAGCTGCAGTGATTGATTCCTGGAGTCGGATGAACCTTGGCTGACCAATGGAATTGAGAACTGGGTGGAAAACTGTTTCAGTACAAGCTAAAAACCAAAAAGATGTTTAACTCTTATGATCCTTTATTTGCCTCTCATTTTTCAAAACCAGCAAAAATAAATTTGAGCCCTTGAGAGCAAGTGTGATTTTTTTCAAGGGATTCTCTGTTATCAGTTCCAGTCTGTGTACAACAGTGCTATTCCTGGAAGGGAAGTACCCTCCTCTAGTCCAGGCCTATGCAGTGGTTGGAGAAGGGCAACCCTAGACTTGGGATACAACCGTTCATCAGGATGGTTCACTCACCTATCCTGGATTCTGAATTGATGTCTCAGTCTTTCAACCCAAGTCTGCTAACCAGGTAAGTACCCATAGCCTCAGCCTGCCCAACTAAGATCTTGCCAACCTTTATTTGCCATCTACCTGTGGTGCTTGCTACCCTGTTCAGACCTCCTACAGGAGGCCAGATCATGGCTGTGTTTTCTGGTTCTGGCTGCAGCTCCGTCTTCATAGTTTATGCTATTCTCAAATTCATTTCTCATTTCTTCACCTGGTCCTCTGGCCCGATTGCTTAGTTAGCGCATCTTTGAGTTCCACTAGCTTCCGGTCATGCTTCCTGTAACTTCAGAGTGATGGAGCCTTGAATTGCTCCAGTCAGGGAACAGCCTGCTTATGCTGAGCTGACTGAGCTTAAAACCCTGAGCACAACTGGGATTTAGTATACGATCAGCGATGAAAAGATGAAGTTTGAAGTATGGAAAAATGGATGGGGTGAGGGGAGAGGGCATGCGAAAAATGAGAACAAGCTTGACCAGGTTGGCTTCAATTTTCAAATTCAAAGTCATTCAGCAAATGATATTACTCTGAATCCTATCACTATTTCCATGTTCCCCACGATGGTCTTGAGTTGCAGCTGTCATTAAATGGTTAAATTGATCCTGTGCTTTTTGAGCCCAGGGCAACATAGAAGAAGTCAAAGACCACACAAGAAGAAGGAGAAGGAAACACGTGATGTAAAAAAAATAGTTTCTAATGAGCACTTATGCTGGGCAGGCACTGTGCTAAACACTTAGCACAGGGTAGCAGATTCAAGCCTGATAATAATCCTATCTGACAGTATTAGAAACCTTAATTTATAATTGTTGATATTGTGGAGGATTCAGAATGTGATTCCAAGTGAGCACTCTTGATTCTATGCCTGTAAGTTTAGCTCACATTCAGTTTGAACTCGAAAATTGGTGACTTGGGGAAAGCATTCAGAGTAGCAGCTAAGGTGCCCATACTGAAGTACCTGGCTTTGAGTTCTCACCCCCTTGCTTTAGATTGCAACTTCCTGGAAGCAGGTGATGGCTTAAGTGTTTGAGTCTCTGCCCCCACGGCCCACTCAGGTTGAGTTCCCAGCTCCTGGCTCCTGCCTCTCCTAGTCCCAGCTGTTTCAGGCATTTGCGAAGTAAACCAGTGGATGAAATCACTTTCTGTCTCATTCTCTATTCCTGTGTCCCTCTGCTCTTCCAATAGTCTTAAAATACTTCAGAAAAATGATAAAAGTGGTATCTCTGTTGGCCAGTCCCTATCATCTTTTTATTTAATTGAAAAGCAGAGAAAGTGGTCTGTTACCTGCTGATTCAGTCCACAACAGCCAAGTTTAGGCCAGGTGAAGTCCAAAGCCCAGAACTCCATTTGGGTCTCCTACTTGGGTGACGGAGGCTCCAGTAGTTGTGTCAGATTCCTTATTATTTCAATATTTTTTTAAAAAAATGAATAGACAGTGTAATGTCACATAAAGCTGAAAAAATTAATCAGATCAACCAAGCTAACCAAATGAGTTTTGGAATGAAAGCTGGGTGTGGGTTTTCTTCCCTGCCCTGACAACATGGCCTTAAACATCGTTCATGTCTGAGGCTGTTTTCTAACACTCTCTAACTCTCTTTGTCACTAAAAGTAAAATAAATAAATGAATGAGTATTTGATGTAGGAGCCCTATATGAACTGAACACCACTATGAACGATAAAAATATTATCTTAAAAGATCAACTCTTTTTTTTCTGTTGAATTCACTAACTCCTTCCAAGTCATGGAGACAGAGATCTTTTACGGCCGGGTTGATTCCACCAGCAACACTTCCCACAAACATCCTTTAGGACCTTAGCATGATCCAGGTGCTTTTACAGATATTTTCTTTCTTTCTTTCTTTCTTTTTTTTTTTTTTGAGACAAGCAATAGCACAGTTATGATCAACCTGCTTCTGCATCTTCTCATTTTTGTAGGTTTGGGTTCCTTCTGAGGACCACATGCTTACAACTGAGCCTCAAATGCTTACAGCTGAGCCTGGAAAGGCCAGTTAATTGGGATTTGAACACCCTAGTTTCATTCTGCAAACAGCACACTGCCCTCGTCTTGCCTCAGCTCACAAACATACACACATGCGTGTTGCCCGTGGAACAAGGTCCCCACAGGAGAGTGAATGAATCACAGAAACTGCATCACCCTTGTAGCAAACAGCCCAAAACGCACGCTCTGCTGAGGATGAGACGGGTAAGAGACTTCTAGCAGCCTCATTCTGGCTGTCTCCTTTTTTCCGTCTGCCTTCTCTTCCTGAGTATGTTTTGCTTTTTACTTTTTTTAAAATAACACACATCCTATTTATCACTTTGTACCTTATTCTGGGTGCTTTGGCTAAGAAAGAGACGGTACCTTTCTGTGGAGAAATACCTTTAGTATAAACACTTGTGCTAAGCTAGTTCTCATTTTTTTTATATAAAATATACTTGTAATTTATTTTGAGCAAACATGCTTAATTGAGATACAATTTTAATACCTCACAGCTCACTTGCTTTCAAGTTTTATGATTCAGTGAGGTTTACTAAGTTCACAGGGTTGTAAACCATCACCACAATCAATGTTGAAACATTTTATTACCTGAAAAATAATAAATTAGTGATTATTCTCCCATTTGCCCTCTGAATCTCCCAGCCAGGGGCAACTGCTAAGCTACCTTCTGTCTGTACACATTTCCCCACTCTGGATGTTTCTTCTGCCCAAGTCTCCACTGGTAGCCTTTCATGATTGGCTTCTTGCATTCTTCGTAATGTTTTCAAGCTTGATCCATAAAAAAGTTCTCAGAAACTTTTGCATCTCCTCAGTTAGGAGTTGAAACTCCAGCTGTTTTTTGCCATAAAAATTCACCTTTGTTTCTCTTGGAATGGTAATAATAATAAATAATAATAAAAGTGTCCTCTAATGGACAACTCTCTGTGCCAGGTTCTATTTACAAATTTTACCGTGTCTGATCCTCACATCAAGGTATAAAGGAGTTATCATAGTCACTATTTTCCATTTTAAGAAATAAAAAAATTTCAAGAAAGATCATACTGCTAATTAGGTAATGATATCAATTTTTCTTTTTCTTTCTTTCTTTTTTTTTTTTGGTTTTAATTTTAGAGGCAGAGAGGGGGGAAAAAAGAGAAACCTTCTGACCATTAGTTCACTTCACAAATAACCAGGAGTTAGGAATCCCATCCAGGTTTACTCCATTGCTGGTAAGAACCTAAGGACTTGAACCATCACCTGCTGCCTCTCAGGGTGCACATCAGCAGAAAGCAGAAGCAGGGACTGGAGCCACAACTCAAACCCAGGCTCTCCCATATGGGATGAAGGTGTTTCAGGTAGTGGCTACACCAAGTACCCATCCCCGCATCCAATATTCTAACTCAGGGGTCTATTGCTGAGTTATTTTTCTCTTCTACCTCACAGATAGAGTAGGTCTATCTTGGAAGATGAGTCATAAACATCACCAGCATCATCATGAACATCTCTATCACATTTCTCTGAATCCAGCATTCATCCATAGTTCTAGCTTTGACTTGTTGCAGGTGGGTAGAGAACAGGTCCTTCAATGTGAAAAGCCCTAGGACAACCCCAACCCCAGAAATGAGGCAGGATACACAACACATGTATTCTAGAGTCATAATGACTTGGATTCAAACCCCCCAGATTGCCACCACTTAATGGTGTATGTGATGGGTAGTTATTTTCCAGTTCTTGATCTTCCCGTGTACAAATTGAAAAGGATTGATCCTGTCTGGTAAAATTGTCATGGGAGCAAAATAAAAAGATGAGGCTTGGCACAGTGCCTAACACAAACGATATTTGCTACTGCAGATAATTGTTACCACAGCAAGCAAACATGAAATCGAGTATTAATGGTGACCCAAGAAACATTCACTCATGGCACACACACACGAGCATATGCACATACAATTTAGGGCCAAAATGGGTGAACCATTCATGTATCAATTGTGATCTCTGGGATAACTTGTTTATAAAATGAAAGGTTTAGATACAGAAGTAGGTAAATAAAGAACAGGCCTACAACACCTGACAATATCCCACCCATTGGAGTCCGTGATCACCACACAGCCCTGAAGTGCACCCAAAAAGGCAAATGCAGCCGAGTAGTCTTACTCATGCCGGAGCATGCTCTGGATGGAGCAGAGCTTGTAGAAAGCTCACTGAGCCTTGCAAAACCACAACTGCAGTAGTAGAGGAGTTTTCCAAGTTACGCAATTTGGAGTAAAACCCTCCTGACCACCCCCGCTAGGATGTTTTGTTCCTGGTCATGCCAAAAGCACTTGCCAACAACAACAACAACAAAAACCATTTAATAATTAAAAAAAAAAAACTTTGGCAAGTGAAACAAAGTAGGGAAGTAGAAAGAAAACCGTAGAGAAGGGTTTTTCTCTAACTCTTTTTCTAAAAGCATTTTACAGCTTTGACAAAATGGCATTAGCCAAAGCATAATGAAGTTTCATTTAAAAGCTCTTAATTGAGGGAAATAACTTTTTGTGAAATCTTTGGATGAGGAATCCATTTCTAGATGTTGGTTCACAGGTACAAAATGATGCAAAGAATATTTGTCACATTTTTTAAATCATTGTGGAAAAGAACCAAAAAGTTCAAAAGGGTAAGGATAATTAAGCGAAATACAATATCTATCTCTCATAGAATACTGTGAAATTATAGATATTAATGCAGCAGTATTCATACTTGTACAGAATGATATGCAATAATATAAAGTAAAAAGCTATTATATAGTATGTTTGTGTCTGGTTTTTCAAAGACGTGTGAAGATGCTCTAAGGGTTTTGGATAGACTGGGAACCACTAGAACGTCCTCCATTTACTCCTGTGCTTTTTCACTTGTTGTTTTGACAGTTTGAAGATAGTTTGTCTTCCCTTCCTGCCCAAACGAATGACCTTTCTGGCCATTATCTAAATCACAACAGTTACTTAACTCCCTATTTCTCTTCCCAGCTTTGCTTTCTTACTTAGCTACACTCAAAACCCAATATCCCACTATCATATTGGTATATGCTTTTTTTTTTGCTGCCCCCTACCAAATAATGGGCATTTCTTGAGAGAGGATAGCTTTTTCTGTTTTGTTCTTTGTTGTGATGTTACTGCATAGAATAGCTTCTAAAATGTTGTGAAGACTTGAAATTGATCAACTGACTAAATATTCATGAAATACTTTTGTAATAAACAATGAACATTGTGCATATAAATAGTACAAATATGTATGTATTTGTTATTTGTATATGCCAGGGTTGTTGACTTATAGCGAATGTAAAAAGCAGCTGCATGATGTTCTTGCTTTAAGACCAGGGGTATACCTGTAAGGAAAATATTCCATATCTCTCTGTGACATCCTTACTTCTATCTTCTTACCATATTTCCTCATTTGGGATTACATTTTCTCTATTTTTCTATACTAACAGTTCTTCAAAAGTTGCAGAAAACAAAATAAAAATCATTAGACACGGGAGATTATGTGAATATTTTAAGCATTGCTGTTTGTAATAAGAAGGCAAATACTGTCTCATATCAGCCTCAGAATCCTTTTCCTTTGTGGTTGAACCAGATTGACAAAATGTTGATTTGTACAGATAAGTATCTATAAATAGTCTAGAAGTCTAAAACAAGTGGTTAGGGACAGACTTTTGGACTGAGGGTTAAGAAGTCATTTAGAACTTTGCACCTCTGGTTCTGGTCTTGACTCCAGATCCTGATAATGCGTACCTGAGCTTGGGGTCAGTGTGGAGTTGTGGACACAGTGAACTAAGGAATAGGAAACTCTCTCTCTCAAACAAATACAATTGAAAAAAAATTTTTTTTAAATAGGTCATTTTATAGGCCAGGAAATGATCCAGTGGAACGGAAATGACAAAGAATCTTTGCCCCAAATTTCTCATAAAATGAGCAGCTGAGGCAGCACAACTTTATGAGTTAGTACTGTCTCCAGAGACTAACTTTTATATAAAATACATCCATGCTAGTGTGATTAATTACAGAATTTTCATAGTAAAACATTATTTCTTCAGCAAGTCTTAATGAAGAGGCTGTAGTGCATCCAAGCCACAGCAAAGCCCTCTGGGAACCCAACCCTCAACTCCCCCAACACACTCCACTTCTCAAGAGAATTTATGAAGTTGTCAGGTCAAAGGGCAGGTGGCCATTTCTTCCCTCTGAGTAGGTTCATGAGTTGAGCTCAATGATGAACATTTATAATCACAATCAGGACCCCATTCATAACCCTTTTGATTTCTACAAGAAACTTGGGGAATTTCTCTCTAAACAATAATTCTCATATCATCAGAACAATGTACTTACCAGATCTTCTAATGAAATCAATTATTCATCCTAGCTAACATGGGTCTCACAATTCAACATAATAGGCTCATAGACAAAATTCAAACTCTTGCTTGTTCTTCAAGATTAAGCTGATGTCTCATACTGTGCTGTCTTGTGGCATAGCTCACCCCAGTTTGCACGCTTCCCAGCTTTTCTTCCTACCAACTGGCCTTTGCTCTTGCTGAACCTACTTTATGGAACACTATTCTTCCAGTGACCAATGTCACACAGGTCCTCTTTTTAAGTAAACCTCCTTTAAGAGATCAGCCCAATCTTGCTTCATCTGCTCCCTGCTGGGTTCTCCACACCACACTGGCTTCAGAGTTTTGCTAGCATGTCTCACAGTCTTTAAGTCTTATTTATAACTATTTCTATGATTTGAGTAGGATCTGGTTCACAAACTCACGCAGACGTAAACATTAAAGTCATAAGTAAATGCTACTGGGGTAGAAACTCGCTAACTCATGGTATTCAGAGGTGAACTTAGAGATAAATAGGTCAGTGGGATCACAGTCCTCATGAGAGGATCAGTTATAAAAACTCAGGTTGAGCCTAGTCAATTTCTCTGCTTCTTAGAACACTATGACATCCTTCCTCCACACATGTGTTGCAATTACCATTCACCTCTACCACCAGATAACCAACATGTGAAGTCTCCCAGTGTTGGACTTGAATTTCCAAGGCCATGAGCTAAATAAACTTCTCTTTCATAAGTAGTTTGCTTCAGATATTTCATTGTAGTACTGAAAAGCTAACCAAATACAACTACATTCCCAAAGTGTAACACACAGTGTCTAACAAATATGTACTCAATAAATGAATGATTGAGAAGGATCTCTGATGTTGACATAGCATAAAGAACATAAGGGATTATGCTGACAACTAACTGACAAAATAGATGACACACAGAAGTGAATAGACAAAAAGCTTCGTTGCTTCCCCAGAAATGATCACAGCACTTGGGTCTTGCCAGGAATAGCTCATCCAGCCCTCCTCTCTCCAAGTTCACTTTTAGTGCACACAGATTGGTGTAATGAGAAGTTGAGCCCACGTCTAGTACACTGGGCCTTATGGATCACCGCCTGTTGGCAAGGTCCAGGCACAGCACCCGACATGAGACAGTGTCTCCATGCCGAGCTCATACAGCCCATCAGCAGCTCTTTGGAAGTTGCCAGTGTCCGTGGGGTCTGGCACTCTTCTTATTTGCCTGTTGAGTTCAGGGTTTAGCAGCTCAAAAACAACGCTTTCCAGTTCCGATGGCCAGACGTGTTTGTCTGCCCCATGGCTTCTCTCAGCCAGCCAGTCACTTGGTCAACACTGACCAAAGGAGTGGAATATGAGGCAATGTCAGCTTTTGTGCAGCTGGACAGACAAGCTTGTCTGTGGGGAAACTGACCCAGTTGATGCTCCAAGGCTGACATACCACACCTGGGATGGTCAAGGAAAGACCAAGAGTCAGCAAAATATACAGCCATGGGAGACCTTTGGAGGCAAGGCAGAGGAAATAAACTGCAGGATGGATCAACAGTAAGAACGTGGTCCAAAACCTAATGAATTGTGATGCAATGTAATGTAATGTAAATGCCCAAAACTGAGGCTTCCCCTTTCTTTTGAAACAGGAATGTAAGGCGGTACCATGAAAATTATACATGTATAACATATATGGAGTAATCATATTAGTAGATTGAGAGAATATGGGATTACAGCTAGTGGGAAGTCCTCACTTTTTTTTTCATTTGACTGTGATACAAATCACAAAAGGAGTTTGCTTCATAGCAGCCCCGAATCTGAAATTCTATCATTTAATTATACATGTATTTATCAATTGGTGTCCCCTGGTCAGAATGTAGGCTTCCTGAGACTTCCTGTCATACCCCAGTCCTTCTACATAGAAGGCCCTCAGGAAATGCGTGATGTGATCATGGCCATGCAAGGTTCTTAATGGGAGGAAGGAAAAGCTGTCCATGAATTCCAAGTAGGGCGAGATGAGAAAATAAGGCAGAAAATGGAGAAACCATTCACTGCCACATTCAGTTGAGACTTAAACAACCAGAAAAGGAAAAATTCTGAATGGTTAATTATAAAATGCAAACAAAGGCAGTTTGGAATCAGGACGGATTTCGTCTTTATGAGGCAGATGGATTATGAAGTGCCAAGCGTGGCTACTTCACATCCCCTCGAGCCCGGGCCCAGGTCTCTCTGTAAGAGTGGTGTGATGCTCGGCCCACCCCAAGAACACTTCAGCCAGAAGCACTCCACATGCAAGTACAAAAGAGTCTCTCCGACACCGAGTGCCAGCAAATGCTTGCCATGCACAGCATCTGGGCAGAAGTAAGAACATCTGTTCTCAGCATGAGCTCTATTAGTTTCATCATTTAGCTTTCAACAGAAAAAGAAATGCTCAATTATGATACATGGGCTTAATTGGTGGCAAGGTGGCAACTTAGGCACTGCAGCAGCCAAAGCTCAGATGCAGCTCACCAGGGACAGCAGACACAAGGCAGCCACAGTTCACTTGCAGACCTGGAGCCCAGCTTCCAGTAACCCCAAACTTCCACAGGCAGAGGCATCTAGAAACCAGAAGGCAAAGGGCAAAACAATGAAAGGGAGAACATGAAAGGAATAGGACAAGGTGGAGGAGACAAGATGAGAGAAAAAAGATTGGAGTCAAGTGAAGGCAGGCATGAAGACACAGGTCAGACAGTCACTATGCTTGAATAGAGATAACCCAAGTACCAAAGCAAGATGATGGGGGTTGGTCCTGCAGTTACACCAGTTCCTGGATGTGAGCATCAGGCAAGCTGTCTTAACTCCTTGAGACTCAGTTTCCTCAATCTATGAAAGGTCAAAAGCGTAGCACCCAACTGAGAAGGTTCATGTCAACTCAAGCGAGTGAGATATCCCGGGAGGGCTTCAAGGAACATTTGGCATGAGATAAGCTGCCTTGGTCCCCATTTCAATAACCAGCACTATCCTGATCATCATCACTTATGAGACTATGAGTTTCCTCCTTAAAACAAAATGCACTACCACTGGTTTGATTCTCAGACCACAAAGCAAGTGTGCAGGAATGGGAGGCAGCTCTTGCCTCTTTTTCATCTCTCAAGCCCGCTCTCCCTTCCACAGGCCATGCAGGAGGCTCCTACCATCCTAGTACCACTCCATGACCTTGTTGCTGCCCTTGTTATTTCGGAGAGCACAACAGGTACTGAAGAGTAGGGACTGGCCTTGGAGAGGCACAGGTTTGAATCCCATCTCCACACTCAAGAGCAGCGAGTATATGAGACAAGTAGTTGAATGGCTAAGACTGTATGGAAGCTCCTGCTGGGAGATGGCTAAGGTGTTCAGGTCTGTGGGCAGAGAAGCAAACATGACCTCAAGGAGGCTGGCACTCAGCAAATGGCAGCTCTCTGCATCATTACAAAATGAAGTGCTGCCTCTGATAGCTGAGAGGCACTGATGGGCAGAGGAGTTGGACAGATGAAATTGTGGAAAAGAGAAAGCATGTGGCAAGGACAGACAAAGAGGTAGGAAGAGAGAAGCCCAGGTAAGGGTGAGGGCAACTCTAGCAGGCCAGCTTGGGAGAGAAACTTTCTGGTCCACCCAGCACCTCAGCATCTCACACAGTTATAACAACCACCATGTTTGTAAGAGAAAAGCCAAACTTTAGATAAGGAGTTGAAGATGTGCAAAATCCTCAGCACCAGAGATCAGGAGGTTATGGCACATCTTCTAGAAAGAACTCTTACCAAATTACCTCTATTTTGTAAAAGGCATGTCAAGAGCAGCTACGTGACTGAGATGCCGGCAGTAGATTGCACACAAAGGTTCATACACATTGATCTCTAATAAGTCAAGCAGTGATTGCTTCCTTTGTCTTGGTAGACGCCATCCCAACATTGCAGACACGTGGGTGCTGCATGTGAAGAGCCATTTCATCCCTGGGCTTTGAATTTTCCCATCTGCAGAGCAAGTTTTCTAGAACCTTCCTCGCAGGTGGTTGTTAAAATGAAATCAGATAACTATGTGTGCACAGGGTTTAGTGCCTTGCCCAGCACAGAGAGAGAAAGAGAGAATTTGGTCAATGGGACCTAATAATTTTATAGCCATTTGCATTAACATTTGGCCATTGCAAAAGGCAAAGTGCTACAATGTGGCTGAATAGTTGCCAAGTCTCATTTCTGGAAATTATCCAAGAGAAGCAGTCACTACTATCAACACCCTCCACTGTCTCTCATCCCATCTGCGTCCCTTTTCCCCAGCTCCACCAGCTAGGAACCACAATGCTCTCCATCCTCTCCATCCTCGTTGGCTGACCTAGGTGTTTCATTGTGTCTCAGGTCTGTGTCTGCCTGCTACAAGGGCCTCTGCCAAGGTTTCTATCTCCAGGCCTTCAGATCCACTCTTCAAGCAGAAGCTGTGCAATCCCTTTGTGGAGACTTAAGTTGTGTTGAAATTTGAGCCATGTGCATTTTTTTCATTCTATGGTGTGGTGTGACCACATTTGTTTTGATTTTTGAAACTCATATCCAAATGACTTGCCATGTGGTTAAATTGACACACTCAAAACCCTGTGAATCTGCTTCGGGATTGGTCTCTCTGGAGCTGGTACATGCTAAGAACTCTGCAAATATTTGTGGAGTTGAACCACAGATGTTTAAAATGCTCACAGAAGATTAGGAATTGATATACAAATGCCACAATAACTGACATATCCAGAAAGTGGATTATGGAGTACTTCTCAATTTCCTTAGCAATTGGATAAATATTTTTTCCATAATTCTCCTAATGGAAATTTTGTTTTTTAAATATTTATTTGTTTTCATCTTGATAAGGTGATATAGCGAGAGAGAGAAAGGGAGAGATCTTCCATGCATTGGTTCACTCCTCTGAATGCCTACAACAACCCTGGGCTGGAGTAGGCCAAAGACAGGAATCTGGAATTCCGTATGGGTGGCTTAAGTGTCTGAGTCATCATCTACTGCTTAGCAGGGTACACTGGCAAGAAGCTGGAGCAGAAGCAGAGGAACTGGGGCTCGAACCAGACACTCCAGCACAGGAAATGGGTGTCTCAACCTTAACGTACCAAAATGCCCATGCTGAAATTTTATTGTCAAGATAGAAAGGTGTATGAAAAGTTTTGCCTAGATGCACACGTGACAGAGCATTTTCTTGACAATGCGTGTTGTTCTTTTCGAGCACTGTTCCTTTGCTAGGAAAGCACAGATGCCCCACTGAGTATCAGTCGTGAAGCTGTGGTGACTGCAGAAGGAAGAAGGAAACACAGCTGTGCTACTTCCAGTGTCAAGCAACCCCTATACCTCCCTCTAACTAGTGTGAGTCCATGAGAACAACAAACTCAGGACGAGCTGAGGCCTGTGGTCTCTGCCTCCTCTACTTGCCCAATCTCAGGATTTATTTTTTGTAATCTTTGGCTTCCTTCTGGGTTATATGAAAGGAATAGCCTACTGCTAGTTACTTACCTAAGGCTGTGGACTGGCCCGTAAATGCTTCTTCATCAGTTTCAAACCACAAAATGATATTGCTGGAACCTGCTGCCCAAAAGTGAGGTTTAAGCTTGATCCCTTCTGACCCAAAGCAGAGGAGTGTGAGCACTGGATATGTGGGATGCAGCACCATGAGCTGCGATTTATGTGTTCTTAGCAACCTCTGCTTGCAGCCCAGTGACATCTGTGAGCTGAACACTCCCGTCAAGCATGTGTTTCACCCAATTGTTTGCCCTAAGGGTGCTGCAGGCCTGATTGGCATCTGTGGTTAAAACTTCCAAATCACACCCCAGTCCTTGTGGATGGGAACCTGGGGCTCAGCTATGCACTGGCAGCCCACACTGTGCCAGCGCTGGTCCTACATCTGGCTTCTGCAGGTTCTGCTTCCCAGGGGACAGTGCCTCGTGAAGGTCTTCATGATAGCTCCCCCTCTCAGAGCTCCACTGCCAAGGAGGCACAGGCTTCTCCTTTACTTGAAAGCAGGTTTTTTTTCTTTTTTTTCTTGAAAGAGCTCTGTTTCCTATTCACAGTTTAAGAGCCAACAAAATAGATGGAAGAGAGAACCAGCCTGAGAAAGCAAAGCCACTAAAGGGCTCATTGCATAGTGTCTGTGGCAGAGCCAGGCCCTATTCAGATGACCATGGCTATAAGTGCCTTGGCCATGGGGTCTGGCAGCTGGGAGCAAGCCAGGCTTGCTTCATGCCAGGAACCCTGTGTCCCTAAAAGTGGGAGGCATGAGAATTTCCTGAGTTTGGGTTGACCCTTTCAGAGTCCAAAGCCACAAAGACTCTTCTTTAGTTATTAACAACAAACAAAAACTAGACATAGGCAATCTGGGGAATGGGGTTGACCTAACAGTGAAGACACTGGTGAAGAAGCCTACATCCCATATCAGAGAGCCCAGGTTCAATTCCCCAGTTCCTGCTGCTGCCTCCAGCTGCTGCCATTGTCAACCTGGGAGGCAGTGGGGATGGCCTAAATAGTTGGACCTCTTATGTCCCCATGGAAGACTAGGATTGAGCTCCTGGCTTCAATGTGACCCAATCCCCAGACAGGGCAAGTCTTAGGGGAGAGAACCAGCAACTAGAAATACTCTCTCTCTCTCTCTATCGCTCAAAAAAAAAAAAAAGACACCTGTTTTTAAGCCCACAATTTAAAAATACATAAGCAATCAAGAAAAAGGAAAGATGATTAATTAAAGAGGAAAACTCTATAGCTTGATTAATATGAATTCATATCATATTCACATCTTGCATTTACCAGCTGAAGGATCCTAGGCAAGTTACTGAACTTCTTAGTGCTTACACATCTGAAAAGTGTGGGAATGGCTGCAGAAATCTCACAGTGTGGTAAGGATTCAGTGAGATCATTCATGTTATTTCACATAAATCCATAGTATCTGATACCAAGCAAAATATTGGTAAATATCATGTGATGTATCAGTAGCGTTGACTCAAAATTGTCAGTCAAGAAATACAAAAGGGTTGCCCTCAAAGTTTTGTCTGAAGTAATCACATTCTTGATAAAAGCCTTTAACCCTCCCCCATGCTTCCTCCCCGATGTGCAGCCTGCAGCCCTCTGTGCTGTGTCCATGGACGAGACAGCGTTGTTCTTACGGGCTAACTCTGTGACTTTCCTATCTTCGCATACTTTTTAGTGTCTCAGTCTTCAACAAGGAGCACCTTTGTGTTGCCTTCCTGAGCAGAAGTCTCTCCTTCACTCTGGCAGCTTGGAAAAAAAATGAACTATTGATTTCATGGGCTGAGATCTTTGAAGATTTTCAAAGTCTCCAAGCCATTTCCCAGTCAGCGAAGTTCAAAGGATGAATTCATTGACTGGCTTATTCTGCTCTCAAACAGCATTTCCACTTCAGTCAGCAGAGGCCAGGGGGAAGATGATTCACTGGGGAGCTTTTGCCTCTTCACAGACAGTCTGTTATCAGAGACACGGACTTCCCCAGGGTACCCCACTTCAAACCACCACCACTCTGGGAATGTAAAACCCTCCCTTTTCCGAGAGGCAGAGTGGACCCAGCCCTCACTCCTTCAACAAGGGACAATGTGGATGGAACCTTAAACTGGCTTGCACCACCACATCCAAGAAACCTTCTCTAAGGCCTACTGAGGGGTCGGGGGTACTAGGAAACCAAAGCATCAAAACCTAGACTAGCATCTTCAGAGTTCTCATTCCCCACACTGCCTCTTTCCAGGGTCTCTTTTTCTCCCCAGAAAATCAGTTATACTTTTTCCTTCATGGTTTTCATGTGAATTGGATGCTACAATAATGTTCAGAAATCTCATTAATGTCAATGATGGTGGAGAACCCTAATGCTGGTATAAACCTGCAAATGGGCAAGCCTGCGCGCGCGCACACACACACACACACACACACACACACACACGATAAAGATGAACAAATCAGAGAATGAATGCTAAGAAGACTGGAAGCAGGCCTTTCGTCCATAGTTAGGATTCAAAAGGCAACACCCTCATTCCATAAAGAAGTTCCTAGATTTTATTCCCAGCTCTATTCGTGATCCCAGTTTTGTGCAAATGCACACCCTAGCAGGTAGGTGACCATGGATCCAGTATGTATGCACATGTGGAAAACCTGGGTTGAGTTTCTGCCACCTGGTTTCAGCTTGGCCTAGGCTTGCCTGCTGCAGGCATTTGGAGAGTAAGCCATTGGATGGGAATTTTCTCTCTTTGACTCACTAATCATCACATTTTATTTTTCGATTCATGAAAGAGCATTAGTTGAGACAGTATATTACTTGAGAAAGCTACACCGAGTAAAATTTTTAGAAAGAAGCCATTTCCGACACTGATGTACAATTTTACAGTCTATTGGAGGCTTATGGATAGGACTGCTATGACCGACTCTCCAGAAAACAGAAGATTCCAGAGAACCACTCCCAGGATGTGGAGCTGCTTGGTGACAGGCACCATTTATATATTTAGAAAAAAGTCATGGACAATGAAATTCAAAGATGAACTTATTTTCTCATAAAAAATTTTGAAACCCATGCAGAGCTTTTCATAATATTTGCATTTTCCATGAACTTGTTGAAGACTCCTGATCTGCTGAGAAACTGTCAAATCATTTTTGCACAACTTCTCTCTCCTTTACCCTGCCAGGCCTTGTAAGACTCAAGTATTTTTTACATTTCCCTGAGGTTGGCATAAGAAATTCTCAAGCAACACTACAAAAATGAGCATGGCAAACTGACAAGCAAATTAGAAATTAGCCTCCTGGCTGCTCAGAAATGAAGGCATTTAGGCAAAGCCAGAAACTGCAGACCTTATCAGATGTGGCCCAGACCCCGGTGCTAGAAACAAACAAGTGGCCCCAGAAACTCTGGCTGGGAGAGGAGCACCCAAGTTCTCAGAAAGGGGCAGCATTGCCGCACTGAAACACAAGGCATTTACTGTCAACTACGCACTCTGTGTAATTTCAGGAACATTTATTCTGTAAAAGGCATATTTTTTTTGACACTTAACTCAGCAAAAACCAGTTGTCCAACAGTGATTTCACGTCTAAGCAAACCTGTCATCTTTACTCCTAGTTTTTTTTCTTTCCCTTCCTACAGAGAGGAGGAAAAAAAAAAAAAAAAACAGTTCCAGACATTTCCAAGAGAAAATAAACTCCCAAAGCTGAACCGTTTGCATTTTCTAGCTTGGTTAAAATGTTAAACCCAAGTAGGGGATTCTCAAGCTGGGAAATTGTTTCCCTCCCACATCCCTACTAAATCACCAGCTCCCCAGGCTGTGACTCAGAGAATGTGTGAGCCCCGGACTCTGCTCGTAAACACAGCGTTTCCAGCCCCGTGTTCTGGAGTCCTTGCAAGTTCAGTGCAACTCTAGGTCGGGGCAAATGAGGTAAGAAGACCATTCAAGTTCAAGTTCTGAAACTGTTCTTTTTGCTGCTAAAATGTAGATTGAGGCCAAAAAAGCTGTTTTCTCTATTGTTTCCAGCGAAAGTGCTGACAACTAAGAAGCATGAATGCTTGGAAGAATTTCAAGCTTCAATAGTACAGAAACTGCATTTTTGCATGGCTTTCCAGTGGCTCTCCTTTTCCTACCCTGTGATGTTTCAGACCTCTGTGTACGCTTTGTCCCTGCCTGCTCCCACAATTCTCTGTGGGCTGGGCTCACCTAAGGGGACTCCAGAGGCACTTGACACAGGGTGCATTGGCGGCCAATGGCATACCTCTGGGAATAAGACTCCTCCTTCCCCTAAGATGGATCAGCTGCTAGTCCACCTGCAATGACAATTGATTGGAAACTCCTAACCATGGAGGATGATGGGAAGCCTTGTATGAATGAAGACTTATTAAACAAAGTCTGGAGATTGCCCCCTCCCCTTTCCCATTTAATCATAGCTTCCCCCACTTCCACTTCTCTCCCAATGAGAAAAAATCGCTTATTTTCTCATGAATTCATTCAACCACACACTGTCTCCCACTGTCCCTGATCTGTTTCCTCCATGATCCAAATCTTTGCCATCCTCACCTACCAGACCCTTTTGGCTATGAGCTGCCTTTCCTGTGGACCCTGCCATCTCTCAGTGGCAACCAGATTATGTGATAAAACAATTTCTGTCAATTGCTCCAGGAAACAGCACTTGGCTTCTTTATGAAAAAGATGTGTTCATTCCAGAAGTGTTTTAGATAGGGAGGACCTAAAATTGGTAGGTAGAGGTGGGGTAGGCTTACTAGGATTAGTCAAGTAGCAGAAAGCCAACTGCAGTGAACTTGAAGATAAAAGGGGTTAATTGGGAAGGGTGGGGTGGAGCTGGTCTCAAGCACAGCTGGAGAACAGCCTTGTCAGGACCTGCACCCCTGCCATCACAGTTCCTGCCTCTGTAATGGCCCAACTCTCACCAGCCTCTCGACTTGGCGGGGCTATGCCCTGGACAGCTCAGAGGCCAAGCATCCTTACATTGTACCACTGAGGGAGAAGACATCTCTCTCTCAAAAAAGGGCTCTCTTGAGTTCAGCTTGCATTTGCTTCTGTCCCTGGTTTAATCATGGTGTCTGGAGATGTGGCCAGTGGTTCCATCTTCTACTGCTATTGGGACAAGTCATCATATTTATTATTTTACAGCTCTGAAAGTCAGAGATCCAAAGAGGTTACACCAGACTAAACTCTAGAAGTCTAAAATCTGTGCTTGGGAGCCAGCATTGTGGCACAGAATGTTAAGCTGCCACTTGTGACTCCAGCATCCTATGCCAGAATGGCAGTTCCGGTACCAGTTACTCCACTTTTTACTCAACTCCTTGTTCACATGCCTGGGAAGGAAGCAGATGGTCATCTGGGTGCTTATGCTCCTGCCACCTATGAGAGAGTGAAGGAAGAAGTCGCTGGTTCCTGGGTCTCTCCCTTCTTGTCTCTTGGTGACTCTGCCTTTCAAGTGAATAAAACAAAGCAAAACAAGTTTTTATCCCTTCCTGCAGGCTTTAAGGAGAGCCTTTGCTTACTCACTCCAGTAAGTGTGAGTGTGCAAACAATGCAGTCCCTTACACCGAAGATGTAAGGTCCTTGTTTACTCTCTGCCTTTTGCATAGGGATCATTTTCTACTTCTAGAGGTGCCCACAATCCTGGGTCTGTGGTCCAAGCTCACAGTAGTAGGTCAAGTATTTCTCATCTCTCTCCAGTTTCTTTTTCTCCTATCGTATTTCTCTTATTCCTCTACCTTCATTGTCCACTTTTAACAGTTCATGTGCTTGCCTTGGATCTATCTAGGTAATACAGGATAATCTTTCATTTTAAAGTCGACTGTTCAGTCCATAGTCCACTTTGTTGTGTAATGACGTGTGTGTGTGTGGCAGGAGGCGGGGGGCGGTGTCCAAAGAACATAACCATCTTTGGAATGGTGTGGACTACATGAACTGCCAAAACCAGGCTTTGATCATATAACCACCCATGCCTGGTCAAATGTGATTGACAGCTATGATAGAATCAGATGGAAGGAGAGAATAAATAAGAGGTTTCTTACATAAGGATAAGACCCTCTTAGTAGACAATAAAGAGAAAGTCCATACACTGCCAAGTATGTTGGGCACTGTACACATTGAATTCGCTGCTCAAAGGTATTGATGAACTCTTTAGATAAGACTTTCATGTTTTCAATGGCAAGTGCTTTGAACATTTGCAAACAAATGAATGAAAAGGGAGGCAAGCTACTGGCAACAAATTGATGTGTAAGCAAGTTTGCCTATCCCCAAGTGCTGGAACTTTGCTGGACTTCACTATGAGCCACATAGAGGAACCATATGCTATTCATAGGAACTTGTCCCTTGGACATATGCTCACACATGGCAACAGAGAACAGTCAGAAAGGAGAAAATCACAAGGATCTGACTCAAGACCCATGTGTTGGGTAGACCATGGGCTAGAGACAGAAGAAGTTGAAATAGAGAGGCTAAATGTAGCATCCATGGGATGTGGGAGTCTGGATTGCTGGTTGGGACATATTGGGTATGGTAGAAACTCCTCTAACCAAGGGTGAGTCTCACTTTGAGTCAACTTCATCTCCAGTGAAATGAAAGTGGGACTGTCAGGACTGTCAACAAAGTGTTACCAATCCCCTTCCCTTCAACTCTGAACCTGATAGTCACAGCCCCCATTCCTATGGAGCGTCTCTCTAGACAGAAGATCCACAGCCAAGACTAACTAGCCCAGATCATTCTAGAGTTAAATCATTTCTAAGGAACATTTATCTAACACCCTGTACCCTGAGTTTCTAACATAGAACTATTGCTTAGGACCAAGTAAGACTTGTACGTGCTGCTCCTTCAGACTACTAAGGCTGAGGACAAAGCTGCCTGATGGGAAAGGCAAGGAGCTGCAACTGCCTTCACAACTTAACCCCAGTGCCCAGGGACAGTTTTAGTAGGAAATTAAATCAGAGATAAAGTAAGTTTTCCTTCTCAACCAAGTCTTGAAATGACACATTGGCACCTCACAAAATGTCAACTTTAATCCTTGATGAACAATTTATTGCCTTGAGATTACACAAATAAGCAATCTGGTGTTTTGGCAGAAATAGACGATACTAAACAATTGAAAAATGTTGTAGGCTGGTTCCCTAGAAACTCTGAAACAGAGATTAGCAAACAGGAAATGTGTGAGGGTGTGGTCTCAGTGCTGACACCTGTGGGAAAAGGGGGAGGGGGAGCAGAGTTGGCCTGTGGGTGGAATTGGGCTGTGGACTCTGTGGAGGTCTCAGCCCTTTGCATGGGGATGTCCGACACAGATGGGTTCTCCTGAGATCTCAGCTACTGCGAGGGATTCAGCCCTCTAACCACCTCCCTTGACCAGTCAGTGCTTAGAGTTGGCAGTGGACCTTGGGAAAGGATGTTATTCCCACAGAGGACAGTTCCCAGTGAGGGCCAGCAGGCATCAGCAGATGTAATGCTTAAGGGAGTAGCTCCTGCAATCCTGGAGGAATGTGGGAAGAACTGCATCCATGTGAAAATAAACAAACAGGCCTCCTGCCTGCAAGTCTCTTCAGGTGACCCCCAGTAACCAGCAGCACTGTTTTCCCTATCCATTGGTCCTCAGAGGCCATCTTCTGTGTCTCCAGATACAGCTTGCAGTTCTGCTGGGTGATGGTCCAGGGACAGTTTTCGCATGGTTCCAGGCCAAAGGAATGACCAAGAATAGAACACCTAACTGGTATGGAGGTTCATTCTGGTAGACAAGCATCATGACTTATTTTATGTTAATTTTATGGTAAAGAATCAGGTAGAAAACTCATGTTTTTCATGTAATGCAATTTCTGTAGAGACGGTGTGCTAGAGCAATTATAACAAAGCACCATGGACTGCGTGACTTTAACAGCCATCCTGGAGGCTGGAAAGCAAGAATCAAAGGCTCAGCAGGTTTGGTGTCCCCTGAGCTCTAATTTTTGGCTTGCAGATTGTCATGCTATTGTTCCTTGGGGTCCCTTTCTCTGCTTCTAAGGACACTAGCATTTACCAGAAGACTGTCCCACCCTTGTAACCTCAGTTAACCTTAGTTACTGTCTTGAAGGTTTTATTACTAAATGTAGCCATATTGGAGATCAGGGATCCATCATCCATCTGAGGAAACAATTGACTCAGACTAGATCATTTAGAAAAGCCTTTCTATGGATAAATGGGTAGTAGAACGTAAGACTTACACAAGGTCTCAGAGAGGTCAGGAAAGATTAGTACTACAGGAAAACTATTCATGTACGTCACTTTTCTTGCAAAATAAACATATTTTTTTCAATTCTATCAATTTTTCCACAAGCTTTTCTGAAGTCCCTTCATAGCTAGATGCCATTTAAAAATGTACTTTGAGGGGCCTGGCATGATAGCCTAGCAGCTAAAAGTCCTTGCCTTGCATCTGCCAGGATCCCATACGGGTGCTGGTTAATGTCCTGGTGGCCCTGCTTCCCATCCAGGCCCCTGCCTGTGGCCTGGGAAGGCCCAAAGCCTTGGGACCCCACACCTGCGTGGGGGACATGGAAGAAGCTCCTGACTCCTGGCTTCAGATTGGCTCCTGCCATTGTGGCCACTTGAGGAATGAGTCAGCAGATGGAAGATCTTCCTCTCTGTCTCTCCTCCTCTCTATATATCTGACCTTCCAATAAAAATGATAAGCCTTTTCAAAAAAATGTACTTTGAGTTTCTTTCCTTTTGGTTTTGCTTCATCATAGAGATTTTATTGTTTAGATCAACATTTGAAAAACAGAAGATTTTAAAGAAAAAAATTAAATTACTGACATTCCTGTCATCCATTTAAAAGCACTGTAACAGGGGCTGGAGTGATGAGGTGGCACTCCAATCCTCTGCTTGCAGCACTGGCATCCCGGATAAGCACCAGCAGGTATCCCCGCTGCTCCACTTCCCATCCAGCTCCCTGCCTATGGTCTGGGAAAGCAGCAGAGGGTGGCTCAAGTCCTTGGGCCTCTGTTCCCAAGCAGGAGACCCAGAGGAAGTTCTTGGCTCCTGACTTCAGATTTGTTTAGCATTTGCTACTGTGGCCATTTGTGGCATGAACCAGCTGATGGAAGGCCTCTCCTCTCTCTGTCTTTTCTTTGTATAATCTGCATTTTGAATAAAACCAAAATATCTTCTAAAAAACTGTAATATTTGAAATATCTACTCCCAGTTTTCCTCTCTACTTTAATGAATTGGATTATATTATA
This sequence comes from Ochotona curzoniae, assembly GCF_017591425.1. Taxonomy (NCBI): domain Eukaryota; kingdom Metazoa; phylum Chordata; class Mammalia; order Lagomorpha; family Ochotonidae; genus Ochotona; species Ochotona curzoniae. The sequence goes on along the minus strand of NW_024466502.1, from coordinate 48,539,111 downwards.
TATACAGCTTTATCTATTCTTTGCTTACTACATATTGTCATAGCATCAATCCACCTTAAAAGGAAAATAATATTCTATAATTTAGTTGTCTAATATTTTATTTTTGAAACTACTTCACAAATATTTCCATATAGATATATTTTTAATGCCTTTCTTGCCAGCTCTTAATTTTTACAACTTTTTTTTTCTCCACTCTTCCTGTTCAAAGTTTTCACTTCCTTTTAGGTTCAGGTCAAATTCTATCTCATTGAATAAAATCGTTTTCAACATTTCTGGGAGATAGTCCAATCTCCTTAGGCTTTTATATAACTTGCTTTCTGTATTAGTTGCTTAACGTTGTCTTTCTGTGTTATGCTCATGTTATTGTTGTAGTATATTTTTGCTGTAAGTCTATTGCTCAGTATGGTTGTAAACTTGTTTAGTACAAAGAGTGTGCCTTATGTTTATTGCTTTTCCTGAGTTATTGATCGTGGTTGATTTATCAGTCTGCTGTTTTCTGGAAATTAAGAGTCAGTCCCTAGTTGTCTGTGGAAGTATCATCCTCCTCACCCCTACTTTTCCCCCTCTTTTGGCGGGTACTGGTCTGTGGTACTTCTGCAGAAAGACTAAGTTGGATGCTGTGTGTTCTTTTGTGTTCTTCTGATTTCCCCAGCTCTGTATGCCTTGAGAGCAGGATGGTTCTATTATGTGTATCCTATTGTGTCTTTATAATGACTTAATTACTATGTATGGGCTTCTGACTGAGAACTAAGGAGACAGTAAATTCTATAAATAAAATGTGCTATCAGTGACATTAATATGCTGCCAGATTTAGTTGTGTCTACATTGCACAGGTTCACATTAAAATTCAAAGTGTTGTCAAATATAAGTTATAGGTAAAGAATCTATTTTAAATTCCTTTAGAGAGTAAATTAAGCCTCAGTCAAAACATGTTTCAGAAAGAGGAACTTTGATGTTCTCATGAGCCCAGTGCCGTATGGCAACCTTCTTCAACAGATGTACACTCTATGCAGTAGGTGGGTGCACTGGTCAATTTATGCACAAAGAAATTCACCTTTGTTCCTACTCTGGCTGAGCAGAATTGGATAACCACTACTAAACACATTTTTAGCATTTAAAAATCCACAAAGCTTTCTCTCATCCATTCAACATATACAACACATTGCTTTAAAAAGCTAGGAGCCCAGTGCTAAATCTCTTTTAGTGTTTAAAAGAGAAAGAGAAGGAAACAGAGCCGGCAGAGGGGCTCCCTAATGCCAGAGAAATTATCATTTCATTAGCTTTTCTTTTAAAGTTGAATTTCAGGTAAAATCAACAGCCAGAGTAACAAGGACGAATTGAAAGCCAATGATAAGCAAAGATGGCTCGTGACATTTTGACATTGCTGCTATTTTTATGAGAGAATATTTTTTATATTTAAGAAACAGTTCAGCTTTTATCTTTGATAAATGAATGGGGAAGAAGCCTCACATCACCCCCAAGGTCACCCTTAGAATTCAAACCACAGTTCCCTCGTAAGGGTTGGGGAAAGCTTAGAAAGCGGACAATAAAGCACAGCTTACTTGCTTTTAAAATTGTATTTTAATATTTGATCATGTCGTTTTGATACATCAACACACCTGCACCAAATGTTATCCTTTGGTGTGTGCCTCAGTGGAGGGCCACTTGGGGACACCTAGCTTAAACATGAATGTTGCAATAATTACTCTGACAATTTGTGAAAGTCACTTTACTTCTCTACATCTGTCAGCTGAGAGTCACGCTGTGTCCTGATCCACCAGATCACCTCAGTCCCTTACTTCCTGCTGCAGGTGCAGACAGCAATTCAGTAATGGCCATGGGATGATCCTTGTGAGGGTGGAGGAAAGGATGACAGTGAGTGAGATAAAAGCAATGGCTTAGTAAGGTCCATGGAATGCCTGTAACCTCCCTCCCTAAACAAGAGCTAGCAGAAGAGCAAACACATGAAGGAACGGATCAGTGGTCATGTCAGGGAAGGGTCAGTGAGGCACCTGGCTCGGCTACGAAGTTTAAAGGGGTGATGAAAAATGCTTCTTGAATTGTTTTAACCATCAAAATGAATGCAAAAACCAGCATCAACAAAACACCAGACTTCAAAGTGCAGACACAACCCCACATTGAAGTGAACTGACCTTATTCACATCATAGCCCTGAGTCTTGGATTCTTATTTTTTAACAAATCTAAACATAACAATAAATTCTAAAAAATGCAAAAGTCCTCATTCAAAAGATACATATTTAATTAGTTGAATGTAGGAACTGCACAATGTACACATGCTCCAAAATATCACATCACACATGATAAATACACACAGTTGGTGTCAATTAGATATATAAATGAGGGAAAATGGACTCCAGAACCATCAGAGTGAGCTCTCTCTAGAGCATTCTACACTTATACAATATCTGAGCCTCTAATGTAGGCCTCGTTTATATTTCAGGTTGTCTAGATATTTGAGTTTTTACTAAATTCTAGTGTCTGAAACAATATGATAACCAAATCCATTTTGGAAAGAAAGTATTCCTGGAAGGAAAGAGGAAGAAGTAAAGAAAAGCCAATGGAGGTGAAATGGAAGGTTGAGAGCTAGTAAGGGTCCACTAACAACTATGTGGACAATGGCAAATAATAACACATCCCTGGCCTTAAACCAAATTAATAAAATGAATCAATAGCAATGGTACTGACTTGAAGAAAAAAATGATTCTCAAAGGGGCAAGATTTTAATGCAACTCCAGAGCAGTGAAATAGAAAAAACTTTGAGTTGGTACTAGAGTGTTTGAAACAGGTGGTTTTGTTGTAGGGCATCAAAGACAGGGTGCTGGCCTTTGGTTTCGCAACCAAGACACCCCCCCTCTCATGTTGAAGTCCCTGGGTTCAATAGACCGTCATCTGTAGCTCCTGACTTGGCAGCAGTGATGGTTCAAGTATTTGAGTTCCCGCCACTCATGTGGGAGGTTGGGATTGAATGTCCAGCTCCTGGTTTTGGCCTGACCTAATCCCAAATAGCCATCAAGGATGTTTGAGGAGTGAATTAGCAGATGGAGGCTCTTGCTGTCTCTTTTCCTCTCTCCCCTTTTATTCTTTTCAAAGAAATAAACATTTTGGTAGTAAAGCAAAAGAGACAGAATATTCATCCTTTGTCTCCTGTCACATTGACAGCAGGTAGAAAACACATACGTTATCTAAGGAAAAGATTGCTCAGGACAAATACAAGTATTTGTTTAAATGAAGAGATTAGAGTGTTTTATATATGGAATGCTGGATTTCTGTTTTATAGTGAATATTATTTTTGCAAAATAAGTTACAAACACATCCAATAGAAGGATCAGTCAGCCATGGAAACAAAGGAAATGACGAATCACCAAGGCAAATGTGGGCCCTGCCAAGGGGAAACAAATGGTCTATCCTCATGAGCACTATGCATCTTAAGCGAACCCAAATCCTACTGGTTTAGATCAATAGCTATTTTCTCCAGCTCCTGGTTCTGTGGACCCAGAATTTGGTCTGGATGCAGCAGGAATGGCTGGGTTCTCCTCTAACAAGAGCTGAAGGCTGGGCCAACTCAGCGATAGGCACTTGGAGTCACCCAGAGGCTCTTCCTTCACCTGTCTTCCTGGACTGGGCAGATTGCAAACCAAGGCTACCTACCAAGGTGTCTGTAAATGTGGCTTGGCTTCCTCCAGGCACCAGCCTTCCTGCAGATAAGTAAAAACCTTCATCTTTTTTGGGGGGGGGGGAGGCGGGGCGCGGAGCAGGACTTCAGCAGTGACATAGCATTTCTTCTGCCAGATCCATTGGTCCCAGAAGCCATTTCTTGACGAGGGGGCACAGCAAGGTTGCATCCAGTGGATGGTGTGGGATGGAAGGTGTTGTTGTCATCTTTGGAAAAATCCAACCCGCTACCGTGTTCTCACTTGAGGATACATGTCATCTGCCAGGGAAGCATGTGGAGTCCTGTTGTCATGCCTGCCTCAGCCTCTCATGCCCTTGTGTGGCAAAACATGAAAATGATGTGTTTGGGCTCCCCATTTTGATTCGCTATAATTTGGCCTCTCACATAAGTTGTCTATGGAGAAATGAGAAGCCAGTCCCTGACTGGAGGTCAGTTTGTCATGACCCATGCATGCCTCCTCGTGAAGCCAGCTGGATGAATGAGTCAGCCTTCCTGGACCAGCACCCTGGAGACTGTGGGAGTAATTATTTCCTTTTCAAAACTGAGAATGATGTGCAAGGGTGCAAGTCCACACAGGGGCAAGGAAGCCATGAAACAAAATGGAAAACTAAAGAAAAGGCACAGACTGGGAAGAAAAGGCATCCAAGAGCAAAGCAAAATACTGTGGTCATGGGATAGATGGAGAGGATGATTCCCAAACAGTCCAGGCTGAGCCACCTCTTTCCTGGTACCAGTGCCCCTGCAGCGGCAATTATCTGGGTTGGGAAATACAGTCTAGAGGCTGCCAGCTTTTCTGCTTTCACATCATCTTCCTGAATTCACCACAGCAGGTGTTCAGTGAGAAATGAAGCTCCAGTGTTGGAGCCTATTGCTTAGGGCACCAAAGACACCAGAGGGCACAGCCTGTGCAGGCTCAGGGTCCTGAGACCATTAGGGATAGTCTAGAGCAACTCTTGCCCAAGCAAGTAAGGAAGTTCCTTCATGTCAGGCACTATCCACAAGACATTGCAGATGTGAACTTATTTAACCCTCTGTTAGGGAGGTATTAATATTATCTGTGTTTGAGAGATGAGGAAACTGAGATAGGTTAAATGATCCATCACCTGAATGCACTCAGCCAGTAAGTGGTAAGGCCATGATTCAAACTCAAGTTAGCTGGCTTCAGGTTAATCATTTGGGTATATTTGGTTGGTGAAGCTCTGGAAGTGAATAGTCAAAGAGGAAAGGAGGGGCGACTGCCATACTCCAGGACGTGGTTATACCTGCAGGGATGTGGCTCAGACACCTTACGTTTCTGGAGCTGCTCTCTTCCTCCCATCAACTCATGGGCCTTTTGCTGCTAAATTAGGTGTCCTCAGGTGTGCCTGCCTGTAAGTCGTGGATTTGGGCAGCCATGGGCATTGCAACAATTTGCAAGCTTTTCTGAGGGGCACTGAAAACCATTTTGCTGTATTTCTATGGCTCAGTCTTTAGAACTGATCAGGACCTCATCTGCACAGAACACTAGGGGATAGGAGTTAGGCAGCCAGGTGAGATACACAATTCTCAATAAAATTTGAGACAGAAAAATCTTCCATCTGCTGGTTCACCCTCCAAGTACCTGCCATGTCTGGGATTGGGCCACATCAAAAGTGATGGCCAGATATTCTATATGGGCAACAGGAAGCCTTACTTGATCCATCACCAGGGCTTCCCAGAGTCTGCATTGGCAGGAAAGGGGAACCGGAAGTCTGAGTAGGAACTAGAACCCAGGTGCCCAAATAATGGGCACAGGAGTACTAACTAGAATCTTTACAGCTAGGTCAACTGCCACTCCTAAATGTAAATTTTAGGTTAAGGGCCAGTAATTGTTTTCAGGTAAATTATGTCCCATTGCAATATTTGAGACATACTGAAAACCGCTTAGTTATTGATTATATGAAAGTCTAACTTACTGGGCATCTTATGCTTTTATTTACTCAATCTGGCAATCCGACTGGTGGGCATGGAGAAATCTCTACAGTGCTGTGTGGGCACATAGAAGTTCAGGTGGTAGTAAGGAAGTCAGGAGAGCTGAATCAAATCCGCTAGGGGAGACAGTTTCCTACAGTCTAGATGGAGACAGGCTACAGCCATGTTAGTGATCAGAAGAAAACTCAAGACTGCCTATATCTCCTGTGCTACTCCACAGGCCTGTCTCACACTTTGCATGAAGCCTCACTCCCTGCCTTTTTATTTTAAAACATTCCAAAGTTGAAGAAAACTCACAATAATAATGCAAGCAAGACTCAAGACCAATTTTATCATATCTGCCTTCTCTACCCCAGATTGTGCATGTGCGCCCATATTGCGAGTGTGTGCACATTCACACATGCATATGTGTTAGTTTGTTTGATGAAATGCTTGAGAGTCTGTGTCAGACACGGAGACATTTTATGTCTAAGTACTTCAGCATGTGCAGCCCAGGAACCACAATACCATGACCACACACAGGATATTTTACATTTCTACCATGCTATTATCTAATATAAAGCCCTCATTCTGAGTCCTCCAATTGTCCCAGTAATGTGTTTGAGTGTGTGTGGTTATTTTTAAATCCAAGATACGATCAAGGAGCCCAGCACATTTAATTGTGTCGAGTCCCTCTGGATCACATACTACTTTTTAGAGTGTCTACTGCATGTGCCAACAATGTGTGAGAGGCTTGATATGCCTCTCTAACTTCATCCATGGAAGGTAAAAGATACCTCCTTTTACAAAGAAATCAAAGGCCACTTAGGTTCAGTAACTTACCCAGCATCACATGGCTAGTGTATTGCACGGCCAGTGTTGAAACTATCCTTAGCTCTAGTCTTGCCCTCTTTTCTTCAAACTGTGTTGTCTGAGCTCAGTGATTAAGAGATGATACTGAAGAGATTAAACTGGAGGTTGGGATCTGACAGCTATTCCATATAAGCAAACGGGTGCTGATCCAGTTTATTTGGAGGCGATACATCATGGTCAGAAGTCAAGTCTTGAGTCACACAAATCTGGCTTCAAACCTTTGAATCCTCCATTTCCCATCCACATTCCCTTAGCCTTTCCAGAATCTCCATTTTTCTTGCCTGTTTCATGAAAGTGATCACAGTGTCCTTGCCAAATTAAGTGTTTACATTACATTCTTAGCACAGAACCAACTTGGCACATGTTGAGTGTTCCATAAACAGATGCAACCACTGTGATGAGGGGGTCAGAGCAGTTATCTGAGAGCTGCAGCTCCCGGGAGCCATAGACAGGGTAGCTGGGCTGGCCAATGGAGAGGACAGCTGTATTGCCCCGTAAGCACTCCAGAACATCAGATGAAGAGGAGGCCAGGTGGGGACTTGGGGTCTTGATGTTGTCAGGGACCATTGAGGCAGCCCCTTTTGACTGGTATTTGCAGTTCAGGAGATCAGAGAGAAAAGAAGTACTGGTGGGCAGACCCTACATCAGAAAGCTGGAGGACAGGCAGTCTGCAAGGGCTGGGCTGTGGTCCCTGGCATTCACAGGTTAAAGCCTTCGCTCTGCGTTTGGAGGCAGGTCCTGTAAAGAAGGGCCTAAGTTGAACAGGATCATTGAGGTAGCCCTCATCTGAGCTGACTGTTGTGCTTGTAAGAACAGGAGATGAGGGCACAGTGAGATGTCAAGTATGGGGACCACGTGAGGAAACAGATGAGAGGGCAGCCAGCTGCCAGCCGCAAGCCGAAGCCTCAGTCAAAACGTAGGCTGCTCACATGTTGACCTTACACATTCAGTATCCAGAAGTGTGGGAACCACACCTCTTTGGGGTTCTGTGTTACTCAGTGGAAGCAGCGGTGGCAGAGTAACACATAGGTCCTCACATCCCCAGGGAAAGGGGCAGCTGATGGACATGAGCGCACCCTTCAAGTGGTAAGTCCTGCGGCTTCTGTTCTGTGAGAGGTGTGTGGTCACAATAGCAGGTCTCTAAGCCAGTGTCAAGAATCCTGCATTCCCACCACTCTCAGATACTTTAGGTCTCATTGGACAGAGGTAGGTGATAGGCCAGGCCTACAGACTATCTGTGGCCAATTCTTAGCTCCCCAAATGGCTTAGCACTGAAACAAGAGTGTTTAGATTCACTGGTTTTCTAAGGTCTCGTCCTCATTCCAGAATTCTGCCATTCCCACAACAGTGGACAAGGACTTGGTTGATTAGAGAAGCAAGCAGAGCTAGTCATTGTGTTGGCCAAGGCAATACAGTGGCTTGAACACTCTGTCAGCTCTGTGAAGGACCTCACACACATTGTGTAAGAGCCAGCTCAGCACACAGGGCCGATAGGCTTTTCCTTTCTCCTTCAAGGAGGTAGTTGACTGAGCCAGGGTGGCATAGGGGTGGTTTGTGGGTAACTAATTCTCTTGAACATTGGGCTGACTTGTGACATTGGCAATGTGGAGTGCCCTCTTCTTGGACATAGAGAGCTCTGTGTCCTCTAGGACTGCCAAGGCTGGCCTCTCCAGGGAGCCTGACTGGCCACACAGAAAGCTGTGTACGGAAAAGCTGCTTGATCAGGGCAGTTGGCAGCAGGCTACAGCCACACATACTGCAGCCACACACACACACAAACACTACAGCCCCACACATACACACACCACTATCACATAGTCACTACAGCCACAAACACACATACGATAGCCATGCGCAGTATTACTATAAATACAATATAGCCACACATATTATAACTGCACATACAATACAGCAAGATAACACACTTTAGCTACACACACATACTATGACTACATACACACACTACAACCACACACAATACAGCAACACATACACACTACAGCCATATGCATCCACTATGGCCACACACAATGTAGCCACATACACAGTTCCAGGTGGAGACTTAAGCTCCCTGCACTCCTTAACAGGGCATCAGAGTCACAGGGTCCAGCCTCCTGATGACACTCATGGCCCTGGGGTGATAGAGGAAGCCCTTGCTAGACACTGGAAGGCATGGGAGCCTTTTTTATTATTATTATTATTTACTTATTTATTTCAAAGGCAGATTTTGAGAGAGGACGAGATCTTCCATCACTCCCCAGATGGCTGCAATAGATGAACCAGGAACTGCATCTGGATCTCCCATGTGGCAGGGACACAAGCACTTGGGCCATCTTCTGTTGCTTCCCCGGGTGCATTAGCAGTGAACTGGGTCAGAAGCAGAGCATCCTCAGGAGGAGCACTTTTCACATGTGTCCTGCCCCCATCAGGGACAGGCTCAAGCCTATAGGAGTGGCAGCTTCAAAACAGTCTGCACCCCTCTTGAACATAGTACGCCCATCAGCTAGCTTAAAAGACGCATGAAATCATACACGTGTAATACTATCTTCCTCAGTTCTGTTTTGCATTTCTACTTTTGTTTTGCTGATGGAACTCAAGCAGAACTGTTCTTTTTCATCAGAGGGTAAGGAAAAGGAATGACTCAGTGGTATTCTGATGACACAGTGCATAACTTTTCTGAACAATACCCTGATGGGGTCCTTAAACCCCCAAACTAAGATTTTAATGACCTTCCTCAGAGATCTGCCTTTTGCTCATTTTCTCCTGGATTTCTAAATTCTGATTTCCCAAAATATTTGATCTATTCCATTTTACAAATAAAATTTACATGTTCAAATAATTGTGAGAATACTTTTCCATTTTTACTTGTGCATTTGACATGCATCTGGATGGATGGCTCTGGGCACACTTGAAATAAGGAGAAATAAATAGCTCAGAGATGTGACAGCATATGTATTTGCTCAAGAGTGAATGCAAAGATCTGCATTTCATTTCTACAGTATTTCATCAGACATCTGGTAAACCACGCTAGGTGATTTTTATTTAAAAAGTTAGTCACTAACTTCAAAACTCAAAAGCATGCACAGACAGGCAGTCACCCTTCTCTCTGTGGGCACAAGAGCCTTCTCATTCCTGGGGATGCCATTATTGAAGTTTGAATGGTGATCTGAAGTTTTCAGAAGGAGTGCCAATTTCCAATTCAAAATCCAGCCATGAGCATGAAAACCAGAAGCCCCAGCTGCCTCTGGTTCTCACCCTGACCAGCACAGCCAAAGGCTGCAGCTGGAAAGATCTGGGGACAGAGAGCTCCCCAGTTTGCCTTTTCACTTAGCTCCCTCTACCTGAGCCCCCAATAGTCTCTTTCTGCCAAGGAAGCCAAGAGCAGGTATCCCAGGTTGATAATTGACTGTTTTAGCATCTTCCCTGACTCCTCATTTTGCCTTTGGGTTTCCTGATTAGGTCTCAGATGAGCATATTCGCCTGTAGGGCTGAAGAAGTGCCTGCAAGGGAACTGTGCAAAGAGAGAGGAGTGTCAGGGAACCTTCCCTGCACACAGCAGAGATGACAAATGCCTTCTGCCAACCAGGAACCCCTGATGTCAGTAAATAGATGTCTAATACAGCCTGAACCCAGCATCTGCACGCAAACTCTGTGCATTACACCCCATGTGCTCGCAAAGACACAGAAACACTAGGAGGGAAGGAGGAGGCAACAAATTTGCTTCTCATAAAACCCTTTATTAAAAACTGTATGCTACTACTGTATATATAATATATATCTTTGAGATATATATAATATATGTAATATATATAACATATATAATATATATCTTTGAGATATATATACTATATATATTATCTACATATAATAAAACAGCTCCTATTCACAAACCGTAACATTGTTGTCTACTTTAGAATGATACAAGAAGACTACTGGGTCCAGTACCATGGGATAGTAGGCTAAGCCTTCACCTGTTACACCAGCATCTCATACAAGCATTGATTTCTGTCTCAGTGCTCCACCTCCAATTCAGCTCCTATTCATGTGCCTGGGAAAGCACCAGAGGATGGCTCAAATGTTTGGGCCTCTTCATTCACATAGGAGACCCAAATGAAACTCCAGGCTCCTGGCTTCAGATGACCCCCAGCTCTGGCCATTGCAGCCATTTGGGGAGTGAACCATTGGATGAAAGATCTCTTCCTTGTAGTGAAAGGAGCTTCTCATGCCTGACAGAGGACACTGTAGGCCGGTATCCAGGGAAGAGGGTCATTTAGTTTCACAGAGGAAAGAAGCTCAGAATTGTTCAAGTCCCAATGGGGACTATTAGAGAAAATTTGCACGAGGTACAAGCAGCCCTTGAGAGAATTATACGGTTACCAGAAATCAAATGTTCATCTCTCATCTGTGTTGGATGGTCCTGACTCTGTATTCCAGCTCGGCCCACATGGCCAGTCCTGAAACAGAAGCCTGAGCCACCAAATCTAAATGACAATCCAGCTTTAAAGATCCCCACAAACCGAATTCTAGTCTTGTATTTCTCCATGGAAATTCTTAAAAGAAAGTGTTGGGCAGGGGCAGTGAATACCAAATTAAAGCCACCCAGCTCAGGGTGGAGAAATGGACACTCATCCACTCTGAGAGCAGGGCAGAGTTGTGTTACTGCAATCTTTGTTTCTGTCCCAAGCATAAGGACAAACCATGAGCACAACCTTTGGGGGTAAATGGGAAGAGAAAATTTAATCTTCTGACAGATGAGAGGGTAGCAGGCTTCAGGTCTCAAGAGCTACGGCCCCACTGGATGAGAGTGTGCAGGTGTTTCTGTGGAGGCTACAAGGAACGGGGAGCTGGTCTGGCAAAATCGGGAAGGAGCTGCAAGCCTCGAAGGGTCAACTGCTAAGGTGTGCTCTCCTCTGTTCCATCATGGTAGTCCTCAAGGTCCATCGATGATGAGACCACACTTAACCTGATCAGGTTGTCTTGCTGTACTTTTCTGCAAAAGAAGCGTGAGAGAAGGAGCAAAGCAAGTATGCTTTAGGACATAGAGAGCAGGAAGCCAGAAGTCCAGCCTCCAAAGATCAACAAATGTTCTGCATGAGCTGCCCGCCTAGATCACCTCAACAAGTTGATGTGATGACCATGTGGATTTCAGTCAGCCTGGGAGCTACATGCGAGTGGTGGTTACTTTCTCTCTCAGACTTGGAATTTCTCTGCCCAGACATGGAGGTCCCCTAAATGGAACCCCTAAAGATGATGCTGGTCAGCAAGATGAAGTTCTTGGAGCAGCAAGTGACCTTATTCGGCCCATGGTTAGAATCTTGTAGAGCCAGATGTTCAGTTCTGTGAGTGAAGCTAAGTGAGGGTGGCTAGGAGATCCAGGCCTGATGATGCTCAGCATTAGGACCGTATGATGATAGCAGCCACCTGCTTTCTTCATCATATAGGTTGCCAGTGGAAAGGAGTAGAGGAAGCTAACATGGAAGAGCAGCATGAACACGACAAGACCACTTGAGGCAGAAATTGTGAGGAAATAGGCTAAGACTAATCCAAGACCAAAAGACTTCTAAATCACCTCTTAAAATGAACAAATTGGCACTCTCTATCTACTCAATAATATTATACATTTGTGAAGCACTATGTAAGGACTAATAGAGATTATTGCCCTTCACCCACAAGCCCAGAGCTGAGTACTATTATTACTCCCAATTTAAGGATGAAGAGACTGAGGCCCATTGAAGATAATGAGCTTGCCCCAGTTAACAGGCCTATCAAGAGGCAGAGCCACAGCATAAACCCAGAGCCCAATTACCTACCCATGTAATTTATAATCTTTATTTCCTTCTATTTGGCCCAAGTTCTTTGAGGCCTTAAATTAAAAGTAATAAAATGAATTTTAGTCTTTCTACCATAACCTCTAAGATGTTCTGAAAGAAAGATTTTATGATTTGTATTTCAAGTTCTCTAAGAGTCAAAGAATACTTTGTAGTCTCCAAGCTGAATTTCTAGAACACAGTGCAGATCTGTAACATCAGGTGTTAAGCGCCGAAATCAAGGGTTCCCTGTGTGCCCTCACTTGCGTAAGAGAAATCGCTGCCCTTCCTCCAGTCTCATTCTCTAGCCCTTTTGATCACTTTCATTTGCCTTCTCTGGATTTGCTTCTGTCTTTGTCACTCTGGCTCACTTAAAAGGCAGGGGCAGCACGAACGAGGGCTCGAAGAGGCCTCACCAAGTCTGTTCAGGATGGGAGGATCAGCTCACCATTCCCTCACGCTGGGCTGTTGTTTATGAATTCCAGGGCCACGATTACCTTTTTCTTAATAAGAGCAAAATGCAACTGACTAATGCTTGAATTGCGTACTGCTATGGTCCCCAGCTCTTTTTCTTCCATCCCTGTACATTGCCAGGTCCTTCCTAGCCTGTTTTTATGACTCTGTTTCCAGTCCCACATAAATTACCCAACTCTGTCTCCATTGCGCTGCATCCTGTTTCATATCACTCACCTACTTCAACTGGCCAGAAACTCTTAGTATTAATTGCCCATTTTGTCTTCCCTATCATTCTTGCGTTTTTTTAGGGTATTGAGAATAGCAAGTTCCAACTAGTCTTCTGCCAAGGTTGGAATTCATGGTTGCCTATTACATCTTTAAAAAGCAATGGGAATGCAGTTATCGCACTTGTGTAAGAGGTGAGCAGTTTTTAGGAGAGGGAAGTCAGTGTTAAGGCAAACATAGGATTCAGAACGTGAAATACACTTCTGCTTTGCTTCTTGAAACACCTGGTAATATGGGTCCAATCATTATCATTGTACAGGTGAATAAGCCAAAACTCAGAGAAACATAAGGCAGCTCAGACCGCAGTGGCAACAAGAGGTAGAGTGAGGGAGTTTAAACTCAATTCAGAAAGCCTCCAAAGGCCATGTTTTCTTTTTTAATTTATCTTTTCCTACACTTGCTATTTTCATTGTCAAAACAATTCTTATCAGACTTCAGTTTTTCTCCTAGCACCACCATCAACATGCTGCTAAACATGTTGGATAGGTCACTAAGTTTATGTATTTTTTGTTATTTTCATAACAATAATAATATCGAACACACCTGCCTCCAAAAGATACTGTAAAGAAATCATTTAAAAGCATTTAGGGAAGCAAATATCTCAAATAAGATCAAGTTATTATTGCTATTATTAATCTGGGTGGCTCAGAAGACGCCCCCCCATCTGAGGATTTGAGGCTCCATATTTAGCTAAAGAAATGGATAGAAGACACACTAAGAAAGTGCTGTATTAGTTGAGATATTTTCAATCACTCAAAACAGAACTCTGACCCAACTGCTTTAAACAAGGGAGTTATTTACCAAGTCAAAGTTTTCAAGGGAGGATAATTCCAAGGTTAGTTAATTCATGGGATCCTTGACATCCCGAGGAAGCAAAGCTCTTCAGCTCTGCCGTCACCACCAGTCTGGCATATATGCAAGTAAGTCCCTTTCGTAGAAGCAAGATGGTAGACTTCAGCCCTAGAGGCAAGCCCCTTACCTACTTCATGCAGAAGAAACTGAAAGTGCCCGACCTGCCTGATAACCCCATTTTGCAAGTTAAATAAAAAAGAATGGGGCATCTTCTCCAACACTATCATCTATCAGCAAACATCACTTGATCCGTTATTGGGCACCACTGCACCGACACCCTTGTCTGTGAGGAAGCTGGGCTTACTACAGTTACCTACTGGAACATGACTGTGTAGAGAAGAGTGGCATCTTCCAGTAATGCCAGGATGCTGTTAACCAAGATGATCAGCAACCAAAATGAATGAAATCAGCCAGCTTGTGATTGATTCTAATCCCATTTCACAGGGTCCTGGAAAAAGAGGGTTGTGATAGACTTCTCTTACCTTCATTGCCTTGCAAACCAGTTGTAAATTAAACTAATCCATTTTTTAACTTTATTTCTACAGATTCAAAGATCCTTCTTTTGCCTTCCCAAGTCTCTCACTTTCTCTTTATTTTGGGTACAGTTTATACTAATCAGTGCCAGGATGCTGAAGAGCTGATTAACATTTTTCTTTTCTAGACCTTCTTTCCCAATTGAAATAGAGAAGAAAGGATTTTCAAGTGGTCTTAATTAAACGAAGCTACAAGGTGTCCTATGTTCCTGCTCAAACTTTGTTGCCCTCAACAAGTCATGTATACACAACTACACAACCTGGAGGCTCTTCTTCACCTTCCCAACAGATCTGCCTCTACAAAACAAAGCCCCTCCTATGTTCCAGTAAGAGAAGACATTGGTCTCAATGAGTGGTGTGGAGTTACTGAGGGTACAGGCATTTTTGGATTTAGCTCAGTGGTCTGTGAATTCCAATGATTGGAACATTCCAGAAGAGGAACCTCAAGGTTAATTACATAAGGACAGGTAATCACTATTCTCCAGTAATTATCAGTTTGTAAACCCTTACATGCTGAGTCTCAACTCAAGAATATTTTTAGCCTTACAGTCCATCAGCTTTTCCTGTCTTTTTATCCCTCTGTTTATCCTAAAATTAACATTAATCAACATTTGGCTTCGAGCACACTGTGCTTCCACCATGTAATTATAACAAGTTTCTGAATATATTTCTTAAAAAGTCTGATCCTAAATCCCCAGCTCTTATCTCTGAGTCAGGATCAGCACTTGCAACAGTAAAGTCCTCCTGCTCTGGGACCCACAGACACCTGAGATGGCCCCCTGACTCCAAAAAAGGGAACCGTGACCCGCTTGGGTGTCAGCTTCTCCCATCAAGCTGAGAGGGACATATTTAGGTTTTGTGTCGGGAAAGAACTCCATGGCACAAAAGCAGCAATGTTTCCATTATTGCTGCTTAGAGACCACCAAAATAGTTACCAGCAGAGACAGACAAGCCTGGAGATGGCTTGCCATGCTCTAAAATGTTTTTAAAACCACACTAAAACCTCAAACTAGATGCCATTCCATGGTGTTCTGTGCTTTTGCGACCATGGTGAGGAGCCTCACAGCACTGGTAAAATATACTTGCAACTCTCTCTCTGACATGGCATCACCATTCCTTGTCTCATGTGAACCCAGGAGGAAATAAATGTTTGGAAACAAGAAGTTGGGTGAGGTGATGAGGCCAACGAAGACTTGTAAAGCAGACAGAAAGCATGCAGTGCCACTGGAAGTGAAGGTGGACAGGCACCCTTCCTTACAACCAAAGAAAAACCCACTGAGGGCTCCATAGCTATACAAGTTTCTGAAAACATCCGTGAAACTCTTCTTTGCAAACAAAAATTGAAATTCTTGAAGTTCGTTTGCAGGGTTTTGCACCATGTAGGAGTTCTGAGTCTGGCTCTTTTTTGGACATCTGGAAATATTCTATGTTTGCAAATTAATCCTTTGTTTTCAAAACACTTTCCACATCTATTATCTCCTATGAACCACAAAGCCTTTAAAATCAACAAGACAAATTTAAAAATTTTTTAAATTGAATAAAATTGACATACAAATTATTTAAATGACTTATCTAAGACCAGTGTGGCTAATTGTGCATATCCATTGGCCCAGGATATCTCTGTTTCCATGTGTTGTTCCACAACAACCATAAAGGGGCTCCTTGACTATCGAAAGTGTCCCGGCATGAGCATAAAGATACCATCACCCAAACCATGGGTTGAGATCAGCAACTCACCCAATCTTCCACCTCTTAATCTAAAGTTATTATGGCCATGCTCCCAGCGTGATCAGAAACACCAAGCAGTCAGGTAACTGGGGCATTTCTTCCTCTGACTCACTCTTGGATTACAGCAAGTGACAAATCCAGTGAGGATGAGAACCACCCCCAGTGAGCTGTCTCTTCACTCAGCACAGTTGATTCAATGTTGCCAATACAACCCAGACTTGCATGGGGCTCCAAGACTCAAATGCTACTTCAAAACACACCGGCACCCATCACTGTTGGTCACACAAATTCACCCAAAATAAGCATTCTACCCCTTCAGTTCCCCTGATCCCAGGCCAGTTGTTCATTTCAACGCTAAATTTACCTCCTGTTGACACCAACCTTATATCATCTGACAGTAAAATATGGAAATCAGAAAATGATGTGCTAATTCTGAGGAGTCTGAAAAAAATCTGCATACGTATTAACCAAAAAGGAAAAGGAAATTCTTGTTAATCACAGAATCTAGAGATAGAAATACTAGTTCGGGGAGATGAAAGCTGTGTTTGAAGATCTTACTTACCATGACTTGGCCCCCACACAGACTAGTTTTACCTTCTATTTTTTCCTATTAAAGGGTGATAAAATAAGTAAATACAGGTGTTTAAGAATAATCTGAGTTCTCAGAAGAGGAAAAAAAAAAAGAAAACTAGAGATACTCAAAGACCCAGTAAAGGTTACCCTTTATTTATCTGCATTCAGCAGCCTAATCTTGAGTGGTTTCCTCTAAGAACACTCTTAGTGCAAAGCATGGAGGTAGACTTTATCCTGTTCCTAATGTAGGGTCTCTTTTTACCCACTGTTTGTGAAGCTCTGAATCATTTCCCTACTAAGCACTTAGAAATGTGCTTTTTGGGTGTCTGGCACTGAGGCACGGCAAGGTAAGCCACTGCCTGCAATGCTGGCCTCCCACATGGATGCCAGTTCATGCCCTGGCTGTTCTATTTCTGTTCCAGCCCTCTAGTAATGACCTAGGAAACCAGCATAAGATGCCCCAAGAGCTGAGGCCTCTGCCATCCATGTGGGAGATCTGACAGAAACACCTCACTCTGGCTTCAACCTGGCATCTATCCATGGAGTGAAGCAGCTGGTAGGAGCCCTCTCTCCTTTCATTCTCTTTCCTTCCATCCCTTTTCTCTGTAACTCTGCCTTTCAAATAAATAAATCCTTTTAAATAAAATGTGCTTTTGAACAAGCAGTTGAGCTCCTAGAGGAACTCTTCCTGGGCCTATCTCCTTTTTGAAGACAACTCTAAGCCTTCTCTCTAGACAGCACCCTGCCCTAGAGAGCAACCCTGGCGAGATGGGAAGTGTTCAGCCATATACACGCAGCTCAGCCTTTGTGTACCAGCTCTTCGCTTCCCACAAACACACTCTTATCCTGTTACCAAACACCTATGGAAAGCTCCTTTCTACCCATTGTGTCCTTCCTAGCAACTACTTCCTTGTGACCCAGGTGGCACTCAGGATTGAGACATACAGTCCCAAGTCTGCTCAACTAAAAACAAAGCACAGCACACACTGTTCAGGTTCAAGCTCTACCTCAGAGCTACAAGAAGACCGTTGCCCACAGGAGAAGCTTCTTGTAAGGATCACCAGAGTCTGCTGAGGAGGAATATTCAGCACTAACATGCAAAGGCCTAGGTTTGATTCTCAGCTCTGCCAGGGGAATCACTGAATTATTTCCTAGACTAGGCTCCCTCATCAGGGACTACCACTTCCAACACCAACTCCAATCCCCATATGATCATGCCACGCCACTTGCTGCCAGAGGAACATATCATACATGGTCTCAATCTGTCCAACCACCTAGTAGAGTGGCTGTTCCCACTGAACTCTGAGGTGACATGAAGTTTACCCTAAGACTTCACAGCCCAGGCCCAGCATGGTGGCCTAGTGGCTAAAGTCCTCACCTTGCAAGTGCCAGGATCCCATATGGGCACTGGTTCTAATCCCGGCAACTTTGCTTCCCATCCAGCTCTCTGCTTGTGGCCTGGAAAAGCAGCCAAAGATGGTCCAAAGCATTGGGATCCTGCACCCGAGTGGGAGACGTGGAAGAGCTCCTCGCTCCTGGCTTCAGATTGGCTCAACTCTAGCTATTGCGGTCACTTGGGGAATGAGTCATCAGACGGAAGATCTTCCTCTCTGTCTCGCCTCTTCTCTATATGTATCTCACTCTGCAATAAAATTAAATAAATATTTTTTTTTTAAAAAAAGACTGCACAGCCCAGAGAGCTGGTGTTGAATTTGACTATAAGTCTCACAGACTCTGTTCGTTAGAATGCATTACTTGAGGGTGAGTTTTGGTGTGGTCAGCTAATCTGCCACCTGCTTTGCCAGCATCCTATATAAGCACTGGTCCAAGTTCAGCTACTCCACTTTCAATTCAGCTCTCTGATCATGCTGCTGGGAAAGCAACAAAATATATCCCCATTGCTTGGGCTCCTGTCAATCATGTGGGAGACTGAGATGGAGTTCCAGGGTTCTGGCTTTTGCCTGACTCAGACCCAGATCTCCAACCACGGTAGCCATCTGGGGAATGAAGCAGCAAGTATCTCTCTGTATATATCTCTCTCTCCTCCTCTCTCTCCCTCTTCCATTCCCTCTTTCTGTTACTCTACCCACTAAGTAAATCTTAAGAAAACATACCTTCAGAAAATTATTCGGTGAATCAATAACATGGCCAATGTCAGCATGCTTAGGAAATGGCCCCTGGCCCTGAGCTGTCTTTATTAGTCCACTTCTCTGTCTCCCACATCCCTTCTCTCGGCTATTCCCAGGCACCTCAGAGGGAAGTTTGAAATGGGGACAACGCATATACTTGTTCTGTTCCCACATGCAATGCCACAGCCAGTTCCACAATGGAGAAAAATGAAGGCAGACTGTTCTCTGCCAGAAATTCCTTGAGAATAATTATCTCCCAGGTCAGTCAGAATTGCCAAGCCAACTGTTCCAGGACAGATGTCACCGACTCCTGAGGGTCTGTCTCCCTGTCCTTTGTTCTAGCTGAGCCAAGCAGACATGCCTCCACCCAATTACTTTCCCTCTCCCCTACCTTATCCCTCATTATCTCAATTGCCATCCCCAAAGAGGCCCCACAAATGAAGAAGGGGTTGGAACCGCAATGGTCAACATCATACTTAATAATAACAATTATATAATTATATATCTCGGCTATAATAATATGTAATTACCCAATAATTACTATTAAACAGTGCAGGGTGACCACTGAGGTTCCATAGCCCTTTAATTAGTGTTGTCACTGATAATGAAGCAGGGGATCCTTCTCCAACATGCTTTCTGTGCCTCATAGACACCTCATTCAGAGCTTCTGCAACATCCCTGAGTTTATTATTGAAATTTTCACTGTTGAGCTGAGGACTTACAGGGAGATGGAGGCCCAAGAACACAGCCAGCTAATCTTTCAAGTCTTTCACTTCTGCCTCATCTCCAAGACCAGATAATATCTGGAGAACCTCCTTGCCTGTGACAATTCATGGGAGAAATCTCACATTAAAATAGTCATAGCAAAAATTAATACATAAATAGAGACAGGCCATGGCCCTTACTTCTTCCCAATGTGGTTCAAGAAACTCTTGGGTAGAATTAAAACAGTATCTCAGTTGCACTGGTGTTAGATTCATCAGCAGTTCAGTTTCTCTAGTTAGATAGATTCCCTCCTGGGGAGGCTAATACTGAATTCTGTCTTTCAGGACACCACATTCAGGACATCTTTTTGAGGAGTGGAAAGGTGGAGGAGCCATCACACAGTCAAAGTTCCTGTGGGGGACCTTCTATGCTTAAATTGGTAGAAGAAAAATAAATTCTGGCTACAAGCCATGCAACTAAAGTCCAAGCTCCATCTTACTTCTTGCCTTCTAGTCTGCCAGTGGATTTCAAGGGATTTTCTCCAAGAGTCTGCAAGGTGAAGCCAGAAAACTTTCTCTTTCTTAGTTGGAGATGCAGACCCTTTTATTCCTCAAGGAAACACATGGGAATGAGCTGAGAAGTAAGCCCCTATCAGACTGAAATTTCTAGCTCAGAATCCAAGACAATGAGAATAATGTGAATTTATTTTCTTGAAATTAAGTTCATGTTTAAATGATTCAGGAGAGACACACACACAGAGAAAGCAACTGATTTTTCTATTCATGGTAAGCCATTAAAAATGTTTTTCTAACTTTCCAAATACCACAAAGATATTGTTCTTTTTATCAGACAGAAACCCAAATTATCTTCCAAACCAGAGGGAAAGTTTTTGCAGGTGACACAATCTGGAATGTAAAATAGTTTTTGAAGTTTCACAGCAGTATACCCAGAAGCTGATGAAAGACTGTAGGTAGAAAACAGAATTAATGACAAATGCCTGAGCATTCTGTGTGGGACTCACTACTCCTACTCCGTGCCAGAAGCTGAATGATGGAGCTGTGCAGCGCTTTCCTCTGCAGATCCCATTGTCTGTGACAAAGTCAGCCTCTGGACCATGGCACAGAGCCCCCAGAGGAGGAGGATGGAAGCCATTACCGGTCTCTTACTGTTCACTGGGCAGTTGACCTTGCTACATCCAAGCCTATCCCAGGTATCAAGTCTGCATCCCGAGGACAAAATACCATGAAATGAACTCTGTAGAAGTAAAGACACACCCCTTCCCACTCAAGAGCATCTCTGGATCTCCAGGTGACAGAAGAAACTTAAACTTAAGTAGGCCCACAAGTACCTCTGTGGTCCATCTCCCCAGTCTCTATGGGCTCCATATTTCTAACCCCAACCACACTATCCTGAGTGTTCCAAACTGAAAACCATCTCCTTAGAGAGGCCCTCCCCTCTTATCCAGGTGTGTAATTGTTCCTAGTTCTTCTTAGCACTTCTGCAACCATTTGTCATAAAGATGACTCAGCAGGTGCCAACTGATTGGGTATATTCAGTAATACCCCAGTACGTCATGGATGTTAAACGCCCAAGCAGAAGCCCCCGGGTTTCCACAATCCACAGGGCACTCTCTCGCTGGGGAACATTTACCTCCTCTGTGTGCCTCTTAATTGTTATGCCCACTAGTTCAAGGGCACTTTCATTCCTCTTAATTATTCAAGAATGTATCTTAATTGTCCTTTTTATATACTTTTCAGCTCACCTATTGAGCTTAATACAAGGGGGGAGGTCTCCAAAATTAATTTCAAACTTTTATAATTAAAAACTATATAAGATCTAAAAACATTTTTGCACTTGAATAAACTGAATTTCATGTTTAAAATTTACATAAAAATTGGAAAAAGAAAAAAAAAGCACCGCATCTCTCAACTGCAGGAACACTCCCATAAGTACCTAGAGTGGTTTGAGCTAGGCCTTATTGAAGCCAGGTCTCCCATGTGAATAGAAGGACTCCAATTATTTGAGCAATCAGTTCTGCCTCCCAGGATCGGCGTTAGCTGTAAGCTAAGAGTCAGGAGCCAGAAACAGGACTTGAACCCAGGCACTTTGATACAGAAAATTGGCATCTTAAATGTCTTCTTTTATTATTATTATTATTATTATTATTATTTACATTGCATTATGTAACAGTTTTATAGGTACTGGGATTCCTCCCACCCCTCCCCAAGCCCTCCCCCCATGGTGTATTTCTCCATCTTGTTGCATTACCACAGTTGAAGTTCAGTTGAGATTCTTTCACTGCAAGTATATGTCAAGCATAGAATCCAGCATTCTTATTGTCCAGGTAAGTTTAACAATTTTTGGGGAGACCATCTCTGGTCTGAAGGTAGAGCCGGCAGAGTATCATCCTGATCAATGTCTTCTTAACCACTAGACTAGACCTCTGAAATATCATGATGTTTTTGAAACGCTCTCATAAATGAATGTCATCTCTTTCAAAGATTTGACATACATGAGCAGAGGCACCTTCTTCCAGATTGCCCAACATTTGACCAAGAGTAGCTGTGAAATTGACGACAATTATGTTGGAAAGGCTAAATGCTGGCAGAATCACTTTGTAGGTTCAAGAGGATAAGCCTAAGCCAGTCCATGTCTGTTGAAAGACACAAGAGGGGTCCTGTGAGAACAGAAGCTTCCAGTCTGGAATTAGAGAAGGATAGCGATGATAAGACACAGTCATGGATGTTAGAAGTAGATAAGAGCTCAACAGGCTATGCTGATTTTGCATATTGGCAGAAGAAATAATGAAACAGCACACAGGTCATGGCTGAGACCCTGAGAATAGATGAGAGGAAAAGGCAGGAAGAATCAAGGGTATGGAGCCCTCATGGGTGGAATCCTCATATATTTTCCTTTCTCTGAAATGAGAGTTGTGTTGACTGGTATGAAAGT
The DNA here is from genome assembly GCF_017591425.1 of Ochotona curzoniae. Classification (NCBI taxonomy): domain Eukaryota; kingdom Metazoa; phylum Chordata; class Mammalia; order Lagomorpha; family Ochotonidae; genus Ochotona; species Ochotona curzoniae. The sequence continues at coordinate 48,516,594 of NW_024466502.1, read as the reverse complement.
GCCTGGGCGACTCTCCCTGTTCTCACTGAGTTGTTCCAGACATAAGGTAACCCACAAGCAATGAGCAGCCCTAACGATAGGGAGCTCCTGATGCAGCAGAAAGGCCTGATGGAGTGTGAAGGATGCCTGGGAAGGGAAATGGAAAAAATAGAACAATGGACAGTACTAGTTAGTGGTAAAAAAAAGTGACACTGATTTTAACACCACCTTAACTTATTGTAGATCAGTTTCTCAACTTCAGTATGACAAATAACTTGGGGATGGGTAATTCTGTGTTATAGGGGTACAGTGTAGGATAACTGGTTGCATCCCTGACCTCCACTCACTGGATGATCACATTCAGACACACCTCCTTCTTCCCTGATTGTAACACCCAAACTGTCTCCAATTCATTCCTTGTTGAGATTTTAGCTCCCAGTAGAGAACCACTGCTTCTGAATGATGCAGCAACTCCAAGAGTAAGTTGGGTGTTTCTCCTGGACACTGAGGGATGGTCAAGAGTGGCCATAAATGTGCACAAAGCTGACTCAGTTACAGAATGAACTCTGAGCCCACATATCAAGAAATTGATGCAGCTGGTTTTATAACCAAGAAATCATCTGGATTAAAACACTGATCAGTTTAGGCAAAAAGGAACACAAGAACTGAGTGGGACCAAACTAAATACCTGAGTGTGAACAAAAGCCTCTAGCCTCAATGTGTGTGTATAATGGCAATAATGCTCACACTAGGATTATAAACTCTTACATACATGGTAGGTGTGGCAACTGCAATAAACAGAATTTATACCCACTTTATAATCATAAAACCAACTATCTGGCAAGGTAGGAATTGTCCCTAATTTTGTATTGATCAATTTGGGAGTCAGATGGGCACTGTGACTTACCCAAAGGCCTGACAGTGGCAGAGGAAGACTAAACTCCAGGGCCGTTTGTTCCAAAGCCTGGGCTGGCTCCTTCGTAATGCATTACACACGAACCTGATATGAAGTGTGAATCTCCTTCAACTGCTGTGATGGATGGACATTTGGCACAATGGATATGCCCTCCACTTGGAATACCTACATCCCATATCAGAGCTTGAGGCCTGCTTGTCTTTCAAATTTCAGCTCATGCACTGGCTCACCTTAGGAGACAGCAGGTGATGGCTCACATAGTTAGGTCCCGACAACCCATGTTGGAGACCCAGATGGATGGAGTTCTAGGTTCCTGATTTCAATCTGGCCCATCCTGGTTATGGTAAGTATTTGAGGGAGTGAGGGAATGAACCAGGGACTGGAAGTTCTCTGTCCTTAAGTTTAAAAAAAAAGAAAGAAAAATAAATAAACAAACCAACAAACCAAATTCCAAAGCTGCTGTAAGATCTTAGTGATCATGTGTGACAGTCTGTATGTTGCATACACACTTTACCAGAGCGGGTATAGGTAGAGATTCTCTTAACATCAGCACTCTGACGGCCCACAAAACTCTATTAAACTCCTAGGCAGCAAATACCAGAACCTCTGAAACACTCATTCCCTAGGATTTCAGAGTCTTGAGACTTCCTAAGCACTTTTGATCTAAGAGGGAAGGAGCTGTATGGTAGCAGGTGTTCAGCTGCTGGGCAGTGGAAAGATCTGTTACTGAATGAGGGTCTGGGAGCTGGAAAGCAGAATGAATTGGGATCTGGGTTTGGTACTTCAGAACAGTTTTGTAAACTTTCCTGTGCAAAGCAACATATTGTTCTTGTAACTGCAGTTTCTGTTTCAGGATCAGGAACAGGGCATGGAATTTCTCATTTCTAACAAGCTCCAGAGTGATGCCAGGGCTGTTGGTACTAGCCACCCTTTCAGGAATGGGTCTAACAGTGCCAGGATAGGAAATGCTATTGCTCTGAAAGAAAGTTAATTTCAAAAGCAGCAACAGGGCAGTGAAATGAGCTAAGATGATCAGGAGTCTTTGAGGCCTGGAGTTGCTGGGGTTGGTGTGATGGGTGTGGAGGTGTGAAGAAAAAAGTTCCATTGCAAGCAAGGCCAAAAGGAATTTCCCGCTGCATGGCAAGGCCCAACAGATGTCTCTACAATCACCTGAAAAACAGTTCCACCTCCCTTTGCATGGACACTGGACAACCCCGCTGAGAATTCTGTAGTCATTCAGGCATTGTTTGCCAACTCAGAGTTGATTTTTACTATTAATGTGAGCTTGGAAGTTGATGTTGCTGATAAGTCTTGCCAAAGCGCCTTTTAAATTCATGCTGTCTCTGTCTCTGCTGCCCCCATTTGACCATCCTTGATCTTCAGGTTCCCCCCTTTTTTGAAATTCATTTCCTCCCTTAACTGATTCAAGATTAAGTTGCAGAATCAGGATTGTAGTAGGAATGTGTTCCTGATTGATATGCACCCTCTATTGAGAATTTCTATTGAGAACTTCTATTGAGAACTTTAAGGTGAAACAAACCACAGAATTATCCTTGGAAACGCCCACTTGACCATGACGTAAAAAGTCTGTGCCAGGTTTGTGACTGTTTCTGTATAAATGAAGGGGACAGCTTTCTTGCATTGTCCATTATGATCCTGAAATTGTAGTCGTCCATTTCTTTTCTCTATGCCTATTCCTCTCACCCTTTTCAAATTCTGAACTCAGCTGGACTCTGGCAGGGAGTGGACAAATGGAGCCTCCTGCCACCCTCAATGAATAAATGATATGAGAGGAGTGTAGTGTGGCTTGAAGTTTTAGTGAGCAAGGGTTTCAGAGAAGTTTATAAAATCACAATCGTATGTAGCAGGTAGTCAACTGAGGAGCACATTGCTGTCATGCACCAGTGAAGATTGAAAATACAGTTATAACCATACTAAATCAAAAACAGTTAATTATATACTTGCAGTGAGCTATTGGAAAGGGAGGGCATTTGCAATGCCATCCAAACTATTGAGGTTAACACACACATGTGAGCTTTGTGCTCACAGTTTCAACACCAACAATGAGGATTTATGATTCACTGTAGGATTCCGTTCTTTACTCTTTGTCTCTGAACATGGGCGGTACTGGAAGCACAGCATGAATGCTAGGATACTCGCATTTATAGGACTCCTGCCTGGTTTCTGACAACAAATTGCTTGGCATTTGAAGGGGGTGTGGTACTAGAAAAGCCAAGGCCTGTGTAAAAGGGGACCCCATAATGCGGAAGCAGGAACCAGCCTCTTGTCTATCTTCCTTGGCCCAAGGTATCCTTGGCTGTCTTCTATCAAAAGGAATTCTAACTCAAGGTAGTGACCCAACTGACCTTACAAGGCTCTAACCATCAGACTCAAGGAGTCAATTGCTTCTTCAATAGATACAATTTTGATGTCTAGTGTTGTCCTAGAGTGATTTGCGTAGGAGAATTCCAGGTCTATGCAATATATAACTGCCACTTAATGTAACCCCCAGACCAAGTGGAGCCTACCTCACCACCATAAATTTCCTAAAGAATATGGCATCACTGACAAATCAAAAGAAGATCATGAGCCCCATTGACCAACCAGAAGCTTGGACACAGCTGATGAAGCAGTTCTTAGCCCCAATTTCAAATCCTATAAGAAGTTTCACCCTTGACCCCTCAGAAAGCCTGGAAATTTAAACAATAGCTGCCCAGCTCCTTGCTCTGCACTCTGAAATGAATACCTACCTTGTTCCACCACTCCAGTGTATCAATTGGCTTTTAGTGCATCAGGGGAGTGGATCCAGTTTGGGTGTTCTATTGCAATGCCTGTAACTACTTCAAGGTCTTATTCAGCAACATGAGGACCTAACTAATTGTATCACATTCCCTAAGCATTTTAACAAGAGTAGACTGTGCAGAAGTAAGATTTGCTGTTCTATACTTTGGGGCCATTGGTGGACCATATCTGCCAGCTGTTTATATGTGCATTACACTAGCATCTCTTGGCAGATTCCCTATGGTGGTTCATGGACTGTGCTCTAGATAAATGGCTGATGCACGCATTTGCAGGATGCACCAATGAATGAAAGATCTCACTGTCTGTCTGCTTTTCAAATGAAGTTAAAGTTAAAAAAAGCACCTCAAAGCCTCCTGGGTTCCCTGCCACCCCACAGTCTTCCTTTTCTAGCCCCTCTCCCTGTCTCAGTTCACCAGCCAAATACGTTCCCCTGCCAGGGTGTAACGACCTTCCTTGTACAGTTTACCCAAGAGGCCCCAGGTACAAGTGTCTATGACGTCCAAAACAAGTACTAGCTAATCTCTTATATGCCACTGGGAGTATATATTGCAGTTTATCTTGATGATCAAACTACTTCATTTTTCATTCCTCTTAGTTGGCATCAGTGCCTAAGAATAGAATCTGGAGCTGTGCTTTGCCTAAAAGCTAAGAGCTGACAGGGTTTGCAACTGGCAACGCATCAGTTCCACCTCAAGGAAATCAACAGGGAGAAGCTAATGAAACGGAACCAGTTAGCTTTTCAGCTTGGGACAGATGTAGAAAATAAACCCATATGAGACAAATTCATTAAAGTGAAATTATCCATTCAACACCTTGATATCTGAGCAGACTGATGTTTCAAAATTGTTATAATTATGATCATTGGGATAAAGAGAACCAAACTTTCAAAAGAAGACTTGGAAAAAATAGAAAATTCTAGTACTACCCTGTGAGATGAAAATAATGAGATGGTCACAGATCCCCAGGATATCAGCAATTGCTCTAAATCCTTCTTGATGAGGAATTTGTGACTCTGAACTCAACATTAATTCAAATGCAAATAATCTTTCTTCCCCCTGAGAATCCTAATTCCTGATTCGGCAGGCAGTTTAATAGGAAAGCTCCAGGTGCATGGCTGAGTTTGAATCAGAGAAGTGTTGCAGCTCCAGGTGAAGCCTTTAACTCCAAAATACGTGGAATCTGAGTGTGAGTCCTGAGACAGGCTGTGGGGCTCAGGAGGGGGCAGATCTGGTAACTGCAGCCGGGAAAGTGTGGCAGACCTCCATCTGCTTCTCTGACCACGTATCTGAGCCTAAGTAGCTGTTAACCACCTTGGCCCTCTGCAAGATGTTTCTCCTTACACAGCACCTGCAGCAGGAGGTCCGCTTCTTGCATCATCTTCTGGGAATGGAGGATCCCATAGGAGTAAAGGCTGGCAGCTTCTGGAACTGGGTAATGCAGATTTGAACATTCAAACATTTCATGGCCATCCCGTGCCTCTCTCTTCAGCAACAACATGGGGGCATTAGTTACATTTAAATAGTTTAAAAGATGGTGGGCATCGGATGTAGCTATTGAATCAAACCTTAAGTTGTCTGTGTCCCTTATCGGAGTGCTTGGTTAAGTCCTGACTCCTAAGCTTGCAACTAAGACGCGTGCTGTGGGGCAAAGGATGATGGTTTGGGTCCCTGTCACTTAAGTGGGAAACCTGGATTGTATTGTTATCTCATTCTTCAACCTAGACCATCCCTATTTGTGAATCAATAGATGAAAGATCTGTTTGTGTCTCTGTATCTCAAATAAAATGAAAACAATTTTCATATATATGTATGTATATATACACATATATATACAAGCAAATATATATATTTGTTTCTTTATTATAGAAAGCTGAAAAAGAGCGAGAGGACCGTGTCACTGCTTGACTCTCCAAATGCACACTATAGGCAAGACTGGTCCAAGACTCAATCCAGGTCTCCTACTGGGGCGGCAGAAACCAAGTGCTTGAACCATCACCTACCGTCTTCCTGCACGCTGGCAGGAAGCAAGATCACGTGCGTAGATGAGATTTGAATTCAGGTGTTCCAATGTAACAAGCAGGTATCTCAAGCAGCATTTTTACCACTGCATTAAATGCTTACCCTGGATGAAGCAGACTTCAGAGAAAAGTGGTTAGCAACTGTGGATTCTAAAATCAAACCTGCCTGCACTCAAATCTGGGTTCTGCTACTTGCTGATTACAAGCAGGGACTTGAAAAAGTTGAAGGAAAATAGAATTAAAAGATATTCATTTTAGGGCCTGGCGCGGTAGCCTAGTAGCTACCGCTAAAGTCTTCACCTGGTACACGCTGGGATCACATATGGGTGCCGGTTCAAATCCCAGCAGCACCGCTTCTCATCCAGCCCACTGTGGCCTGGGAAAGCAGTCAAGGACGGCCCAAAGCCTTGCTCCCTGCACCCGCGTGGGTGACCCGGGAGATGCTCCTGGCTCCTGGTTTCAGAATGGCTCAGCTCTGGCCATGCAGTCACTTAGGGAGTGAATCATCAGACAGAAGATCTTCTTCTCTGTCTCTCCTCCTCTCTGTAAATCTTACTTTGCAATAAAAAAATAAATCTTCAAAAAAAAATTCAAATTGGCTCAAGCATTTTTAAAAAATCCATACATACTCCCGTAACCTTGGCAAGCCAGTTTTTAAAATTTTTTCTGAAGATTGATTTATTTTTATTGGAGAGGCAGATTTACAGAGAGAAACAGAGACAGACAGAAGGATCCTCCATCCGCCGATTCACTCTCCAAATAGCCACAACAGCCACAGCTGAACCAATCAGAAGCCAGGAGCCAGGAACTTCTTACTGGTCTGCCACAAGAATACAGGGTCCCAAGACTTTGGTCCATCCTTCACTGCTTTCCCAGGTCATAAACAGGGAGCTAGATGGGAAGTGGAGCAGCCAGGATATGAACTGGCGCCTAAGTTGGATGCTGGTGCTTGGAGGGGAAGGATTGGCCACTTGAGCCCACTCTCTTTTAAACATTAGATTCTCTGATTTAAAATGGGAATAATAGGTGATATTAACAATCTGTGTTGTTACAAAGATTTGTAGTTTCACACCCTTTAGACCTATGTTTTGTTTATATTGGAAGTACTACATTATCGTTGAGTAGCGAGTAGTGTCTGGTCTTTGATGAGAACTAAGTATTGTATGTTAGTGTCAGATTTGTCTGTGTGAACGGTAGGAACACTATGAGGGGACAGGTAATATTACTGAGCACAGAGTAGGGAGGGGCAAGACAGCCTCCGGACAAGTTGTCCTCCCACCAATCCCTATGTGCAAGGTTTCATACCTGTGTGTATTGGCTCTCACTGCTGACACAAAACTGTAGATTTGATGACTTCCACAAGATACTTATTCTCTCACAGTTCCAGAGGACAAATGTCTAAGATCAGGAATCAGCATAATTGAACTCTAGTGAAAGGCTGTGTTCCTGAATCACATGTGGTGCCTTCTTGCTGCATCCTCACAGGGAAGAGATGAGGAGAGGAGAGCAGAGGAGAGGAGAGGAGAGGAGAGGAGAGGAGAGGAGAGGAGAGGAGAGGAGAGAGGAGGGGAGGGGAGGAGAAGGGAGGGGAGGGGAGGGAAGGGGAGGGAAGGGGAGGGGAGGAAAGGTAGGGGTGAAGGGAAGGAGAGGGGAGGGGAGGACTTACTTATTTTCACATAACACCATAGTCTTCAGATCAGGGTCCTATCCTTGAGATCTCACCTTAATTACCTCCTAAAGATTCTGTCTTCAGATAGTCATTTTAGAGGTTAAGACTTCCACATAGGGATTTCATAAGGACATAATTCAACTCATGACAGTCTCATAGCAGGCATTCCATGCGATACTCCAGTGTACCCTGCTGACACCCTGGGGATGGCCAACTAGAAACACAGCAGGCATCCAGATTCCATTCTTACTGTTGATACTGGAAGCATATTTTGGAGGTAAGCAGAGGTGAGACATCTGAGCCACACAAAATGTCCCCTGACCCCACAAAACCAAGTCACAGATCATGTTGCCCACTTACACTAAGGCACAGCAGGTCAGGTAAATGGGTTACTTATGTATGAAATGTAAACACCACAACAGAGCTTGGCACTCAGCCCTGCAGGTCATGAAGACCTGCTTGATGTCAGCATGCAGCATGATGAGAACAGCCAAAAAAGTGACACTGAATTATCCAGAGAACAGGGTTGAAGCAGATTACTGATTCAGCAAATGGTTGACAATATACTTGTGTGGTTGACTGCTTACTCCTGTGTAATTAATTGCTTTTACATGATAAATCCATCCTTTAAAATAGTGTGCAAATGGAGGTCACTAGTGCGGCACAGTGAGTTAAGTTCTTATGTGCAACATAGGCATCCCACATGGGTTGCAGTTCAAATCTCAGCTGTTCCACTCTTGATCCAGCTCCTTGATAATGCACTGGAAGAGCAGTGGAAGATGGCCCAAGTATTTGGATCCCTTAACTCACATGGGAGATCTAGATGGAGTTCCAGGCACCTAACTTCCGCCTGACCCAGTCTTGTCTATTGCATTTGGGAAACGGATCAAGAGATGGAAGATTCTCTCTCTCTCTCTCTCTTTTCTTCCTCTTCTTCTTTTTCTTTTTCTTCTTCCTACTTTTGAAATAATTGAATAATTTTAAAAGTATGGTAAATTTTAAAACATGGTAAATTATGAGTGTTTGATTAACCCTCCAACAAATCTGAAGCCTATTTAAATACAATATTCACCTCCAACTTTTTTTCTGGAGTGTTTTTCCTTTTGTTACTATAATATAAAATACATTGAGTTGGGCCTGGCTTGGTAGCCTAGTGGTTAAAGTCCTCGCCTTGCATTCACCAGGATCCCATATGGATGCCTGTTCTAATCCTGGCAGCCCCACTTCCCATTTTGCTCCCTGCTAGTGGCCTGGGAAGGCAGTCAAGGACAACTCAAGGCCTTGGAACCCTGCACCTGCATGGGAGACCCGAAAGAAACTCCTGGCTCCTACTTCTGATCAGCACAGCTCCAGCCATTGTGGCCACTTGGGGAGTGAATCAGTGGATGGAGGATCTTCCTCTCTGTCCCTACTCCTCTCTCTATATCTGACTTTCCAATAAAAAATAAAATAAATCTTTAAAAATACATTGAGTTTATTTGAGTTAGGATTTATTTACCTGATTATCACTGTTCAAGACTAAATTGGAAAAATGTCAAAGTATTGTACGGGGAAAGTTTAAAGTTTCATCAGACAGAACTTTCTCCCAGTTATCTCAGGGAAAATGAGTTTTAAAGCACCTACACAGTAAATATTAATCAATGCATCTTGTCACATCTTGCAAATTTGTCATTGTCAAAGGTTACGACTTCATTATGATAGTCTTATAAAGTGATTAGAATTCTGGATTAGCTAAAGTCGTTTTATTTTCAAGGACAAAATTTAAAGCAAAAGAGAAAAAAATATTAAAAAAGAGAAAAAAATGGTCTCCTTGACCTTTTGTGTTGGGGGAAATTAGGAAAACACTTTCAAGAATTTCCTCCCTTATTTCTAGGTCAACTTAACCTCTAAAGGTTTTCTACCTCCTTATAAATTTCATAAAGTAAAGCATAAATAAGATTTAGAGACAGATCACAGCTCCTTACTCATCAGAGAAACATCCCTAAATCTTCTCTTTAGCCAGATGTCAACATATGAGTTGTAGGTTCAGTCTTTCTTTTTGCCTTTACTTCCAAAGATGAAGGGAATTCCAAAGCCCTGCTTCCATTATTTACTAGTGTTTCTTATCTACCTGTGGTGCTGACGTTGTCTGGAGCAGTGTTTCACCCCAAAGTCTATTTTATCCCCAGGTAGTAATATCTTAGTACCCATGTCATCCACTTGCAGACCACCCTGTATACAGTCACTGCCTCCTCTCAACTTGGATACAGTCTTGGTAAGTTGGCACAGTAGCTGAACCACAATTCATGCCAGAAAGAAAACAGTAGGTTAGAAGCAAGGCTGGTAATAGGTCAACCTCCTCCCACAATGAGGATGGAGCCAGAAAAGCCCCGCTGGACGTCCTTCATCCCTTCTCTCCTTGTATTCAATGGACAGCATTGGACTCTCAGGAGTGTCACCAGAGCCAACACACCTCAAGCCCTTCCCCATCTTCTCCAGGTGAAGGGGATCTGCTATTGAATGGGGACCTTCTGGTTAGGGGGCTGAGAGCTCTCACTGTCATTGTTTATTTTGGGGCACAGAATACTCTCTTTCTGTTTGCTAATGAGGTACGTGGTTCATCCCCTCTCCTTCCATCATGTTCTTATTATACCCACTCACCTATCAAGCTGTTCTGACTTACAGGGCTACGACATTTGTTGCAGTAGCTGTGTAGATTCACATGACATTCAGACAATCTTAGCCCCATTTCCAGTTCGCTGAGCATTTCAAAAATCATGTTCTCTGATGCTCTATATGTTAAACAATTTGCTTTAAGAATCTGAATCTTACTGGGAATTCACAAACCTTACAAGTTGCATCAATATGCACAATCCCTTCAATTTCCCCCTCCATCCTACATCCACCAATATTATACTGATTAAAGCCTAACTATCTCAAGAGAATAGATACAACCACCAGGGGAACTTGCTGATTTGGCTGAGAGAAGATAGAAGCTTAGAAATCTGTGTTTTGAGCTACAGATGATTCTGAAACAAGAAGTCAAAGACCACATATGCCCTGCAGCCTAGGTAAAAGCTGACACTCTTTAAGACTTCAGGTGGGTCTTGCCTTTTTCAGCCAGATGGCTTTTCTTTCTTTTATACCACATTCGCTACATGTAATGCTATCTTCAAGACCTCACAAGGCTATAATGTCTGGCTGAGACAAACAAAATGAATATGCCTTGGGCTCATAGAATTGTTCATCCTCAATTCAGCAACAATTTTCTAATCCACAATATGTGCCAGGCACTGGGAATGCAGGGGTGAGAGAAGTAGTTCTCACCCTCAGGAGCTCACAGGGTTATAGGGAAGATGCCCTGTTCAATCAGCTGTGAAAATATGGCAGAAGAGTTACAATGATCATGACAAGCACAACTTCAACACCCAAAGACACTTCCTGACACAGGAAATTAAGGAGGCTTTCCAGAGGAGAAGGGGTAAAAGGGGTTTAGGGCAAGAAGAAGTAAACCGGCCAATAAGCTAGAGGGAGAAGTATTTGCAAAAACACAGGGCAGAGCTGGGACAGAAGATATTTAAACTACCTCAAGGAGCTAGCACGTCCAGAGCAGGGGTGTGAGGAGAGTAACAAGGTGTTCTATAAGGGATGACTGTACACCAGCTGCCTTAGAAACAACACACATTTATTTCTCACAATTCCAGAGGATGAAAGTCCTAGACCAACACCAGCAGATTCTGAGTCTAGTGAGGGCCCATTCCCCAGTCCTGACTCTCACTGTGTCTTCTTATTGTAGAAAGGAAGGTGTTCTCTGGGCTTCTTTTACAAGGACATTCATGCCTTTGCTGAGGACTCCATCATCAAGACCTAATAACTGCCCAGAGTCCTCTCGCCTGCTGACACCATTACTTGGGGAGTTAGGATTTCCACAGATGAATTTTGGGGGCAAAGTCTGGAGAAGGACAGCAGGGTATAATCGTGCTCAGGAGTTTGAAATTACTCATTGGGGGAGAGGAGCCATTGGAAGGTGCCAATGTACACAGCATGGAGGTAGGACAGATGGAGGCAGGACTGGTGTTGAGATTACTGCCTCATATGATCAGACTCAACTACCAAAGCTTATGACACTGAAAGGCCTGTGGCTTGTCTTGTGCTCTTTGCATTAGGAATAAAACCACTTAAAGTATCTACCACACAGGGAAGTCTGCCAACAGCTTTAATCTGGTGTCAGTGGCCTTAACACTAGGACTACCTGTGAGTTTTTTGCCTGCAGACACAAAGAAGTTGCCACTACTGGCATGATTCAACTCCGTTCTATTTCCCTATTTTACAAAGGCTCTTCCTTTTGGTGCATCTGACTTCTCCTTTGAAGCTATGCTCTTTCTTTGTCTTTTTAGAACAGTACTTAGCTCAAAAGGGTTAGTTGCAAACTTGTTAACAGGCTTCAGACCCTCTACCCGGATTCCAGCCTGCCTCTGTGGACACAACCCCATAGGGTTCACCAAACTCTGGTGTTCGGAGCCCAGAACTGCCATGCAGTTGCCTAAACCTGTGCTTTGCCTAAACATTTTCTTTTTCTTTCTGCTAAGAATGCCCATCCACCAATCCTCTCCATTTGTCAATGCATTTCTGATTCTTTCAGCTCAACTGGCTGAGCTTAAAGAAACTCCCTGATGGCCTGAGCAGAATTTGCTTCCCCTCTGGGTTTCCAGACAAGCATCCTTAGTTTAACTGTCTTGTAAAGTTTGACTTAGATTTGAGTCGCCTGTGTTCCAATCTTTACTGCGAATTCCTTTAAGGGTATCAGCCTCTGTCAGCCTTGTCTTCATATTCTGAACTTAGTGACTACACAGGCAGAATGACAATATGCAGGTCTACTCTTCTGTATTCTAGAAGTAGTGCTCACATAACTACAAACCATATAGGAGAGCTTCCTCATCAAAAGAGTTACTGCTACCATGGACTGAGTGCTTCTTAGAGGTCTGGCCCTGAGGGGAGGTTTTTTTCATGTGTGTGGATTTCATAAATTTTTTGCATCAAACCAATGTGCCTTTTACCTTCACTTTTCATGACCTTTTAGAAGTACCCTTGCATTATCATACCGCACACATGTCTGTATACATACAAATGCATACACTCACCCATATAAATATATACATACACACACGTACACATGTAGACGTACAAAGGGTTTCACAAAGTTCATGGACAAATGGAACTAAAAGATAATGTGTGTCTTTTGTGAACTTCTTCTGAGACTCTTGTGTATTTGCGTGTCTGTGTTTATGTTATATACACATAGACTTTATACACGGTACGTTAGCATTTATGAATGTGTGTATTCAATGAATCCATGCAGAAGGTAGCATCACCTCTTTTTTCAGAGACGAGTATTATGAGGCACAGGAGGCTTAGATGACTTGCAGGAGATTGGCAGCATTGGGAGGAGAGAGCATCAGTGTATTCCTCCCTCTGATAAGGAAGCTTGCATGGTTCTGATGCCACACCCTACCACAGATGACTTCTAGGTGACAGATGTGAAACCTTTCGGTTCATGTTGAAGCTTCCCTATAGATCCTACTGGAAAGTCAGGAAGTCAATGTGAGGGCAGGGGGATGAAGTAATAACATAATTGGGGAAGTCACTGCTTCATGGAAAAAAAAGAGGGGAGGAAGATGAGTCAGTAAGGGCGGAAGACAAAGTAGGACTAGAGGTCAAGGAAAACAGCGGTGAGTAGCACAGGTTGTCAGAAATTGCTCACATCCACTCACTCACTCACTTACTTGTGAACTCTCTGCTTCCATTCCAGCCTGTTAGCAACACGAGGGGACAGACCTAGTGCTAGATTGCAGCTACATTCAAAGTACTTACCTCAGGGGACAGCAATGGTCAATTCAGTGGTTAATGTTCATTAAGCATCAACAATATGCTAGGGTGTTGTTTTAGGCCTATTCCCAGATTATCTAAATTTCACAAAACTTTATGGGTGAGACCCTGAGAGAATGCCTGGCTTACTGGGTTGCACAGTTGGACAAGTCAATACTTATAGGCTACGACATACTTCTAACAATGATATGGTACTACCTCCTAAGGCAGATGAACAAACCACTTGACAGGTATCTATTGAATTAAAAAAAAAAAAAGTAAGGACAGAATAGTCAAGAGAACCCAAACCAGTGGGAGGTAAAGGAGTGTGAGAACAGAAAAGGATCTTGGGCTTCGGCCACCATGAGAATGTTGTTGACCTTCCAGGATTAGTACGATCCTCTCTGCATCCCCACGCAGACCAGGAGTGCCCAAGGAAAGGTGTTCTCTGGGTTTGTCTTTCTTCTTAGCACAGTTCCTGGTACCTGGCCTGCACTCAGGAGAGCAGGTGGCCAGTGAACGGGGCCACATGGCCCTGACACCCCAGCTCCCATGGGTCCCACTGTCCTCCTTAGGAGGCAAAGGAATAATGTAATGAGAGCAGAAGCATCTGGGAATGACTAAGGAAATGATAGTCTCAGCCCCACAGAGGAAATGTTGAAGACAGAGACCAAAAACTCTCTGTTGATAACTTTGAAGTGTGGCTGGGGCGCCTTGCATTGGCTGCAGCAGCCACATCAAAAATAAGTCAGACCTGAGAACTGTGGACCACATGAAGGGAGGGCACGCCTCTTCACACTTGACAAGCCTCTTGCAGGAATGGAGGTCTTGCACATGCAGCACATGTACCCTTATCCTTTAGGGTCTAAATTGCTTCATGAAAAGACTTTCAAGCCCAGGAAAGAGAAAGTCAAGCTGGAAAGCCCAAGGCAGAAACCCTACCCGAGGCTGCCTTTCTCCACAGCTGCCTGCCAGAGCCACACTGAACAGGGGAGGAAGGAGTAGAGGAGAGGAGCACCCAGGCTGGCCACACTCCATGCATTGCTGCTGTCTGCCCATTGTAGGGCTGGGCCCAGCTGAGCAGGGAGGTGGCGCTGTGCTTAATGGCTGTGTGGCCAGCTAGCTGGACCTTTGAGCTCAGCCACACTCTCAGCTCCAGGAGATGGCAGAATCCTGACTCAGAGCTCCCCGAGTAACCTGACATCTATTACCCCAGAAAGAGATTTGATTTTGACCTAATGGATTTTCTGTGTATTCCTTTTGGACCATGGAGAGGCCCCCCTCAAGGAGAGCAAATACATCTACAAAGAAGGTCACCACCTCTGCAGGCTAAGCATGATCTGAGCAATCCTAGTGCACAGGAAACATAGAAACAGGTCAGTTAAGAGGACAGTAAGGTAGGAGGGGGGTGGTTTATATTGGCGCTGATAGCAGCATGCATAGAGAGAAACTATTTCAAAGTCACTTACACTTGGTGTTTAACAGCTCCTCTGTGCTTATATTTAACCATGGGTGTGTCTGGCATTTCCATAATTCACAACATATGAGACCACAATGGGAGCAGTGGGAGGCAGAGGACTTTCCAGTGTCCCCACCCACGCCTGCCTGACTAGCCCCTGACTCCTGGCTCAGGGGCCACAGCCCAGATTCCTAGCTAATGAAAGGCACTGAGAGATGCAACATTGGTAAGCTGTGAGGACTCCTGCCTTCCACCATGAGGGAAAGCAACAAGGGGACAAACCAATAGGTTCAACACTTGTCTTTCCCAGGAGTGGAGGCAAGGCAGGAGGAGAGGTTGAGACCAGGAGAGGATCATGAGCACCCTGATTTACTCCATGTTAAGTGTCCACAAAAAAGGAAAGGCAGGATGTCCCCTTTGTTTTCCAAACTTCTACTCTGTTCCTGATGGGCCAGTGAAATAAGAAGCCCTGAAATGCAGAAATGTTGCATAGGTCATAGAAGGGGGAGTGGAGGGTGGGCCTAGAGTCATCCTCAAAAGAGGTAGGTTGACATACAATGGTCACCCTCAAATCATAAGACCCTGCACCTTTTTAAATAAGCAAGGCTAGAACAGACTCAACAATAAATTGTGAAGAATTTGTACTTCCAAATAAATCGGAACTGCTTAGACAGAATCCCTGTCCATCTTTGTTTCTCGCACACCGGGGGACTGGATGGTGGGCAGTGGGATCACCCCCTCTTGCAAGAGGGTGCTAGAGGAATCTGCGTGGTGGTTGTCATCTATGGCCATACCACCCTGAACGTGCCAGATCTCAAGGAATCTGTGTAGGACATCCTGCAATTAGCAAGAACTGGGGGACAGACCAGTAAGAGCCAGGCTGCAGCACCTACCAATGAATGCTGAGATGAGCTAATCATACCAGACTGGGCCATGGTACCCACTAGTATATGCAGCAGGGGTGCCATGGGAGCATCCCTGTTGGACCACTGCTCCAGCTGGTAAGCATGAGAGTTGGGATTAGAGGCAGACCAAGTTGGGCAGCCACAAAATCCTTTAATCTGTATGTGAGTTGGGTTAGGGGAAAAGCCAGGTTGGACTAAGCAATCATACCTATTGGTGCATGCATGAGCCAGACTAAGTGCAGGCTGGTCGGGCTTTGTTGCAGCATCAGCTAGCAGGTGCTGGGACTGGGGGCAAGCCCTACCAGTCTAAACCACAGTAGCACCTGGAAAGTGCAAGATTTGGGGCTGGAAGTGAGCCTAGTAGGGAAACTGTGGAAACTCCTCTGAAGGGCTGTAGTTCCCACCAATGAACATGAGAACCAGGACTGGAGACAGGCCTGAATGGGCAGGTGGTGGCATAAATGTGGGCTGAATAATGAAGTCAGTTGGGGTGAGCTAGGCTGCCATACCCATTGGTGCATATGAGAATGGGATGGAATATGGGACAGACCAGACCAATCTGATGCACATGAACCAAGCCTGGGGACATGCCTGGTAGTGGTTTTGGGACTCACTCTGACTAGGCTTCAGTTTCCCCTGGTGTGCATGAGGGCAGAGTGTGTGTGTGGTAGACAGGGTTAGGCTGGACCATAGCATCTATCGGTTTGCATATGAAACAGAGCTGGAGACAGAACTGACTGGGTGGCAGCATCTACCACTGTTTGTATAGACTGATGCAGGTGATACCCTGAACTAGGCCTATACCAGCTGGAACACACATGACTTAGGCCTGCGGTCACCTCAGGCAAGGTTTCTTTGGGGAACCCCTCAACTGGACCAATGGACTCAAAACTCCAACCATGGGAAAAATCACAGATTCTGTGATCTGACCTCCTCAGTTGTTGAAACATTTATAGTAGACAGCATGCCCAGAAGCACATTGGGGACATGACAGTTCATTGAAGCCTGCAGAGGACATCTAGTATCATGGCAGAGGATGGAGAGCAGAACAAATTGGACAACTCTCCCAGGCAAGCTTTGACAGAAAGTTATCTGGGCAAGTGGAGACTCCAAGGTGGATGGTATTAGCCAATGGACATTGGAAGGATTTCTTCAATTTTGGAGCAACAAAATCACCAGTATCTCAGAACTATCAAATCCACTTAAGCAGTACCCTTGGAGCATGCTCCATATCAGGGATCCTAGATAGGTATCAAATGGCCACCCCCATTCCTGGGTACCGATGTGGTTAGGATGTTGCAAGCTGCCCTCTTCTCTCCCTTCTGCCAAATACAAGAAGAAAAAAAAATGGAAGCAATTGTCTCATTCACTTTCCCCCATACCTCAACCCTTCCCACCTTAATCAGTGGTTTATATGGCATCCTTTCCAACTACGTAAACATTATCACAAAGAAAATAAATTTATTTTAAAAGCATCTTAATTTTTTTTAATAAAATAAATCTGAAGGGCCAAAGTGGGAGGAGCAGCTCTTCCCAAGTTTATTCAAGGGGAGGGGAGAAAGGGTCCAATATAAATGTTTTGTACTTGTAAAGCACTTCATTCACTTTTGGAAATCTCAGAGTATACATTGCATAAATGACATGATGTTTATGGACCTGGGATAGAGAGACTAGAAAGAAAAATAAAGGGGGAAAAGGAGCTAAAAACTAAATAGTTTATACAGACACAGGAAGATATCTAGATGAACACAGGGTTTCCAAGACCAGCCCCACCTTGGTGGCAGAATGAGAAAAATGAGAGGGAAGGACTTGGCTCTTGCACATTTGACATCTAATAAAAATGCATGCATGACCTCTACATGTCAGTTTGACAAGTATCCTTTCCCAGCAAGATTGATTAGTTATCACAGCCTTTATCAGTTTGAAATAATAAGAATAGCTAAGAATTGTGTTTGATGGGGGCAGCATGGATTAGCAACCGAATCCTCTACCTGCAGTGCTAGTATCCTATATGGGCACTAGTTTGAATCCTGGTTGTTCTACTTCCAGTCCAGCTCCCTGCCTTGCCTAGGAAAGCAGTGGAGGAAGCTCAAGTCAGTGGGCCCCTGCATCCATGTGGGAGAACAGGAAGGAGCTCCTGACTTCTAGCTTTGGTTCACCTCAACTCTGCCTGTTATGGCCAATTGGGGAGTGAGTGAACCAGTGGATGGAAGATTCCTCTCTGTTTCTCCCTCTCTGTCTGTAAATCTGCCTCTGAAATAAAAATGAATAGATTTTTAAAAAGAAAGAATTGTATTTGAACAAACCTATTCAGCCAAAAAAGTTGACAACCCTAGAGCTGGTGTTGTGGGTATGGTGGACCATGCTGTTGCCCACAATCCCATGTGGGTACCAGTTCATGTTCCGGCTGCTCTGTTTCCCAAACACTCCCTGCTAATGGCCAGAGAAAAGCAGCAGATGGGAGATAACTCTGTGTACATTTATCTTCCCTTCTTGTTTCGACTATGCCTTTCAAATAAATAAATCTTTAAAAAAAATGTTGACAATCCCACTTTACAACCAATCCCAGTTTATTGTTGCTGTTGTTCGTTCTCTGAAATGTCTAAGAATCAGTAACCAATGACATGCAAAAGCTCTGTCATTTCTTCAGAAAACTTTAAATTTTGTGGAGTAATGTGGACTTGTACTAAGTGAGCCTGGCTTCTGACAGTCCACACCTGACAAGTTGTAAGGAAAGCTGATGTCTGGAAGAACATAGCGCTTGTTGGTCATCACCCCAGACTCCTAATTCAGGTTGGGAAACTCAGCATTTTTTTTGGCAACTACAACTTAAGTATATCTATCTATCTATGTTTCTATCTATTTAGCTATCTATCTATAGATATGTGTATATCTATATATGTATATCTATAGACACAGACATAGTTATAGAAACAGATATAGATACAGATATAGATATTCAGAAGAGGAACGGAAGCTTTGTAACTCGAATAGAACTTCACAGTGGTGAAGCTAGGATTCATACCAGGGCTGTGTGACTCACCCTGCTTTCTGTCCTACAGGCATTCGCACGAGGTACAGACCCAGGAACCTGAATGAGACCTTGGCTGTCATCACCACCAGCATCTCATTTTACCATACAGGCGGAGCTGCAGGGAAATGAAGTGACTTGTCCAAAGTTTACTTAGTGAGTTTATCAGAACCAAAGCTGCCTCTTAACTCCCAGCCCTATGCTCTCTCAGCTGCCCTCACAGCCTTTCACACGTACCTCTTGCCCTCTGTCCTGACCCCAGGCACCAGCCCCAGCTGATAAATGCCAGCCACCTGCAGCACCACCCAGCTCTAAGCTGAGAACTGTGGGCACCTCCCCAGAGTCTGCCAGCCTGGGACACTCACACAGAGCCACTACAGGAAAAAACCCCGTGGGAGCTGAGCTGTTCCCTGGCAATGGCCTCTATGCCAGCCAGCTTAGGCCATGCCCTGAGGGTTGAGGGTCAGAGGCACAAAAAGACATTGTGTACGAGGAACGGCAGGCAGACAGGAGGGGAAGGGGGCAGTGAGGAATGCACTGGCAATTTCTTCCTCTGCCCAGCCTGCCTCCCCCAGCTGTCTGCTGCTGAGGCAGGCACCTCCCTGAAGAGGCTTAGAGGCCCGCTGGAGATGACAAGGGACTGGAACTGACTGATTGAGTTATTAGATTTCCTCCCAAGAGTGGAGACCTGCATTTAGCCTGCATTGTGCCGCTTCATACAATGCCCCCTAAGTCTATAGACACTGCCTTATGACATTCCCTTTAATTCCCTTCCAATGGGAACATTTAAAAAGAGTCCAATAACATTTTTCTGAAAGGGACTCCCACCTCCTTTTTTTTCTTCTTCTTCTCTCTTTTCTTTTTTGAGGAGAGGAACAGAATCGCTTGTTTCCAAAAGGGGGCCCTCCAAAAGAAGCTGCTGGAGGAGCAGAAGCCATTTTAATAGCATCTTCTCTGTGCTGAATTGTGTCTTCATTCCACACTGCGGCTTTATTCTCTGCCCCTTTGACACAGCCAGCTGCCTTTCACATTCCAGCTCAGAAACCGGCTGGCTTCAGGCTGTAACAGGCACCAGCTTCCAACGCCCTTTCTCTGCATGACTCACGGGAGCCTGTGGGAGCCTGGGAGCCTCACACTGCTGCACTGGGACCTCCAATCCCTCAGCAAAGTGCAAGGCTCCCAGGGCTCCGACAGCACCTCCGTCATGTCTCCTGCCTGCCAGGAGAGTGAAATAATTAATTGCACAGTGGAATGTCTTCATTAAATTCATCCTGTTATCAACTCAAAAACCAGAGAAAGTGACATCATGTACCATAGTTCTCATTTCAAGCTGGAGGTGTACACTAAGACATTGTCTCTAGTGCTGCACCCTGGCAAGGAGGCATCACCACTGGACTGGGCCAGTTGTGGAACTAGTCCCACTTTCAAGAAAAAAAAAAATGGAAAAAAAGAATAGGTTGGACCATCAATTTCTTAACTAGAATTTGGAACCTCATTGCTCAGATGTTGAGGCAGAAAGGTTATAAAAGGAGGGGAGATGAATTGCCTTAAGTGTCTTGAAATTCAAATCTTTTGTACAAAGCACAAGTATGGGGGAAGGGGGAGGGGAGCATGGTGTTCCAAGTGGCCAGTGAAGCAAAGCTGATCACTGGTGGCCACCACGGGTGCTTGGCTTGAGGACTCCAGGCTCCCAGCCTGACTACTGACTGCTTTATTCTTCCTATGCAAAAGTGCTTTAGAAGCTGGTTAGCTTGGGGTTTTGTTCTCAGCGAGGGGTGGCTCTCGGAACTCTCCGCGTGGATCTGAGCAGCGTGAAAAAAAAATCATCTTATTTTTAAGACAAAACCCATCAGCTTCCTGTAGTTTTCTTAGTCCTTTCTATCCTTCCTCCCTTCCTTTCCTCCTGTACCCCACCCCCTCAATTCCTGCAGCCCTTCGGCACTAAATAAAATGCTTAGAAAAATGAAGGGCACAGCTGCCCTTTCTTCCCATTAAAACAATCAAGAATGATGGTGAATTTAATATATTTGATTAGAGAAACTCCAATTTGGTGCACTTGAATCAGCTGCCTTTGTCCTCAGCTCCCGATGGCCCGATTTCAGTGGAATGTCCTCTCCTGGCCACTGCCAACTCACTCAGGCTGGGAGAAAATTCAGCCTCTGAAAGCATTTGCTTGGCACACTCAGAAGCCGGGTATTTATGCCAGAGAAGATGCCAGGCTCACTTCTCACTAATCAGAGGGAGCCCTACTTTATGAAACTATGGCCGCTGAACAGTGACCCTTAGAGCTGCAGCCCTGGGAGGTTTGTGGTACTCTTTATCAATGTCAATTTTTAATGAATTTTTATTGTAGTGCCGTCTTGCTATACACTGTTGAAATTCATGCCCAGATCCTGCACAAACAACATGGAAGATTCTGGGTGTTCAACTTGCACGGAAGAAATTCAGAGAATCACCATCCTATTTACCTTTGGAGTCTCCTTAGAAGAACAAATAGAAAGCTACTAGAAAATAAGTAAAAACGTCATTATTTCTTCCAATGTGGTTATTAAAAAGTCTGCAGTACTGCCCAGAAAGCCCCACTTGAAGAGTGCTACCTCTTTGCAATTAAGAGTTTATACGGATTTTTAGGAAGGGCTCTTGCCCAGAATTCTAAATATGTATGCTTCAAGAGCAAGGACAAGAATGAATGAATGATGGGAGTTTAAATTACCATTGATGGCACATTGGAACTCTGTGCAGTTCATTGTTTCTTTCAATGTATTTCCATCCCTTTCACCTCCAGCATCAGAGATGCGATTTGGGGTGGCCTAGGTTACAAAGACTGTTAAACTCATTTCCACACTTTTATGAAAAAAAAAAGTCTCACGTCTCCTGGTGTCTGCTCCATGTCAGCTGCTCAGCTGAGCCCCTGCCCACACACTGCTCCACCCAGACTCCAAGGAAGGAAACCAAATTCCAAGGTCACAACCAAGTAAGAAAGGGCATGCAAGTCTCTGAGTGCCATCAAGCCTGCTCCTGGTCAGTTGTTGAGGGAGGCAGAGGCCTCCATCAGGTTCCAGAAAGAAGATTGCTATCAGTGAGTCTCACACCCATGCTGCAGAGAAGGGTGGTGGGTGTTGGAGGGAGTACCTCATTTACACGCTAGTGTATTACCAACAGCTCTGCAGCTCTGAGGGGCTGCTCCCCATTGGCTGTTCACCCAAAGGCTATCTGCTAGGAAGCAACAAGGTCCTTCCCACAGGGCCAGCTTCGCCAGGACAGCCCAGGCTGCTGGAGTCAGAGTCCAGTAGCAGCAAAGGGCTCCAGCAGCAGAAGCTCTAAGCCAGCATGGGTGTGAGAGCTCCGTAATCATCCTCAGGCTGTTTCTAGAAGCCAGGCAGATGGATCTCAGGAGGCTGAGGCCCACACAGTCCCCGAGATAAATCCGGTAAGTCGGGTGGCAAAAACACAACCAAGAACCGGGTACACGTTGCCTTCCTTTTCAGAGTCAAAGTGGAGTTTTAAGATTCCAGTTGTGTAAGAATATGAAAGGAATGTTGTATCCTATTATGGCATTGTGTTATAATAGTGGAATCCACTCCCCCACCCAATCTGGCTTGCTGTTACCCGAGACTTTGCCAACAGTTACCCCGTTGCACAGTGCATGAATGTCGCTGACAGCCTCCTGAGCACGATAAGGGAGGGCAGAGTTGGGTGCCATCACCCAGGCACCTTGTCACACTCTATCATAGCCCACATGGACCCCCAACTCTAACAGGTCGGTGTGCTCTGCTTTCCGAGAAAGTGGGCAGTTTACTACTTGAACAACTGCAGCTGTATGAACGGCTCATTGTGTCTGACGCAACACACAATGGGTTCCAGAAAAGGCAAACAAAATCCTCTTGAACGGGTCGGTGTGTGTGGCGTTCTGTTGGGGAATCAAGAATTTAGGCCAAAGGGCTTTTCTTACCAAACCAGAACAGGGGTGAGGGGTGCATGTACTGGGTTCCCCCATCCCAAACCCCAGCATCTGACACATGTAGAGATGTTCCTGGGACAGCCAAAGGAGAAAACAGGATTTGTGGTTCATGTCAACAGAGGCCGACAGGATCCTTGAAGAGGAAAGGGTGACAGGTCCTTTTCCAGGAAGGAAGGGATTCCAGCTGTAACATCAAGGGCCTCCGTTAGACATGAGGCAAGTTTTCCAGCCTGAGGAATGCTGGGCTCCAGAAAGGGCTGCAAAAAGGCTCCAGGACCGTGGCTGAGGGCTGCCCGGTTCTGACCTCAGATATGAGGAGATAGGTGGGGGCCATTGTTCACTTGTACAGAAGCCTCTGTGGGTCAGGTGGTAGCAACAGTGTTTTTGTTTTGCGTTGACATTGCCAGTTGATAGGCTTTTATAATGACGTCTTCCTCTCAGTGTCGCCAATCTGGAGTGCAGGCACTGCTGTGGGCTTCCTCCTGACACTCCCAGTACCACCCGCCCTCCCCACACCTCTCAGTTCAGAGTCAGCCTCTCCAAAGCACTGCATCCTCTCCCACCAGGTGCACAAGCACAGATTCTTGTGCTTAATAGTGGCTGTGGACAGCATGTCTGCTTGAGTGATATTTGTTTGGGGGTTGATTCCCCCCTCTTTCTTAGAATTCACTTGATTGCTCACAGGTCTTCAGAAGCCAGGCCAATCCTCCTCCACACAGGGTGATGTCAGTCATCCCAGAAAGCATATGGAGCTAAAAAAAAAAAAAAACTTCAGATGCAGGAGGAAGTAGTTCCCCACTCTCTAGTGATGGATCCTGTCCACCGGATGCAAAAGAAAAAGATACCATGGCTCTGCCTAGAGTAAGGATGAGACAATTGAAAAACAGGTCAGTCAGACAGCCTTACCCTCACCATTTTAGCATGTGAGGCTAAGCCCGGGCACCCAGTTCTCCAGGCATTCACCTGAGCACCACTGGACCCCTGCCATTGTACAATTGACTCCATGGAACTCACGAGCTCAATGGACCATCCTGGGCATGTCCGATGCCTTTTCCTACACAAAGTTCTCTCCTTACTTGTTCATCACCCGTTGTTCTATGAAAACATTTGTGTTCAGCTACAGACATGCCAACCTAAAAGTATTCACAGATTCTCCTTCCTTCCATTAGGGATGATGGGCTGCAATAACCCCATTTGGTTGGCAAACAGAAAAACTACTCATTCAGAAAGCACAAGGAGGAGAGAGCATGTGCTGCTTGGGTCCTGCACATCCTCTGTCAGAGTGCCTGGTTCAAGTCCAGCTGCTCTGTCCTTGCCATCTGCTAAGATGCCTGGGAGATAGCACAGGCCGCACCAAGAACTTGAGTTCTTAGCTCTCCTGTGGGAGACCTAGGTTGGAGTTCCTGGCTCCTGGCTTGAGCCTGCCACAGTCCTAGCTGTTGTGGGAAGTGAATCAGCAGATTTAAAGTCTCTCTTTCTCCCCTTTTCTCCCCCTGCTGTGTATGTCCCTCTGCCATTCTGCTTTTCATATAAATACATAATCTTTATTTTACAAAGGCTCATAGAAAATATCTATCATGAAAAACATATGCATGAATTTCAATTATTTTATACCAACTAGACTGATCTTTTAATTGCATTTTCCCTAAAATTTTTGAGGCACTCCATCTGTGTACAGAATGTATGTCACATACTGCATTTATAGCTCTTAAGTCACAGTGTTATACACCATAAAAATATTTTAAAACAGGTGTAATTATTCCAAGTGGTAACTGCTAGTATTGCACTGCCTACTAAAGCATCCCTCCTTTTCTGTGAGAGATACAGTCCAAGACTTCTTGATAGTACCTGAAACCATTGATAGTACAAAATCCTAGATATACTATGCTTTTTCCTGTAAATATATATATGATAATGCCTACTTTACAAATTAATAAACAGTAAAAAAATCAGTAGTAATATAATGTTATAATAGTACACTATAATAAAATTTATTTCAAACTCACTGTTTATTTCTGGAATGTTTCATTTAGTATATTTGGAATGGTGTTGACTATAGGTCAACTACAGAAAATCAAAGAACAATAAAAGGGAACTATGGTATACAAATGGTATACAAAGCTGATATGAATTTTTTTAATCTAGAAACTGTTGGAACTTGACACAGTTTAAGGATATGGATTGAGATGAGCCTACATCTAATCATGACAGCAGTGACTTTGCCAACACTCAGACCTCCATCAGGGCTGATGAGGCAGTATGGTGCCTGCAGGTCAGAGTGAGCTCTGAGCCAAGACATTCCCCAGCTGAAGTCTTTCACTGTATCCGGGATGTCCTCTGATGATCATACAAAGGTAAACATGAACCCAGACATCCAGCCTGACTCCACCTTGCATCAGCCACTGCTCTGGGATATTCTGTACAGTGAATTATCTGTTGCACATCAGACAAATGGCCCAAACAGGGAAGCGTGAATTAAAAGCAAGTCACAGAGTCGAGCTGAGGATTTAGCTTAGAGGTGAAGGCATACACTATGTTGCACACATCACATATTGAAATCCTAGATTTGCTACTCTGCTCTAATGTTAAATTTTGTCTTTCTACTACTGTAAATCCTAGGAAGCAGCAGATAATGCCTCAAATTACTGAGTCGCTGCCAGTCATATGAGAGACCTGGTTTAACCTGATTTGGGTTCCCATCTCCTGGCTTTGATCTGACCCACCTCTAGCCATTGCAAGCTTTTGTAAGACTCTCCCTCTCTCTCTCCCTCTCTCTTCTCTTCTCTTCCTCTCAAATACTTTTTTTCCCAAAAAGTCACAGATGGTTGACTTTTTGAGTGCAGAAACAGTGTCTTGCTCAATTAAATACTTTTCAGTGTTAGACAAAATTCCTATTTCACCATAGTTAATAAATGCCTTTTATTGAATCAATGCTTGAATAAGTTTTCTAGGCCTCAAATATCAGAAAATCATTAAGCAATTCCAAAAAGGTAAAAAGAAAAAAGACATTGCTGCATTAGCGCTGTCAGTATGAAGAAATTTTTATAGGACTACAGGTTTATAGGATTTGATCTCAAAGCTTCAGAGCCAACAAATACAGGAAGAGAATTAGTTGTGACTTGAGAAGAAGCTGAAATATAAAATACTCATGATAAGAAAAGGTGACCCAACCACTGGCTAGGGTAAGGAGATCCAGGAGAGCCATAATAGGATGACAACATACACATACCGAACACAGTGTGATGGGGAAGCGACTTGTAGAATGTGACCTTCTGAAACACCGTTTTCCTTATGATTTGCAGAATTATTACGAGGTTAAAGTGATAGACTGAATTCTCTCTCTGTGTGGGCAGTGTTTGTATCCATGTTCTGTGTCCATGTCCCATTAAACCACAATGATCTCAGTAGATACCGACTCAACATCCCCCTTACATATGAGAGAGATAGTTAGTACTCATCATAGTGTCTAGTATTCAATGATAGACCTAATAATTGAGTAGAATAATAATCATAAAGAAATATTTTAATAATGGTTGCAAATGAAAACTGGAAAAAACATATATGGATAACAAAAACATATAAGAAGAGGTTACTTAGATTTATAGAGTCATACCATGTGAAGACATCAAATGTATAAGGTAGACAGTGGCCTGGCAGTACTATCAGAACCCCAGGGTTGAATCCCACCCTCCAGATACTGGTTCCAGTTTCTTGCTAGTAAAGAAGGCAGTGGTAATGGCTGATACCTTGCGCCAGATCTGTTAAGAGTTCCCAGCTTCTGGTTTCACCAATCCCCATCCTGCCTCAGCCATCACAGGTGTTTAGAGAATAAACTAGCAAACAAGAACTCTTCTTCTCCCATCTTCTCTCTCTCTCTGCCTGTCGTGTAGATAAAGATGATTTTTTTTAATTTGATGTGGCATTGAAATCTATACTCAGGGCATATTTAATATATTTAATATATATTAAAAAGAAGTACATTGTGCGTCTTGCCATTTTCAAAACTGAAAGAGCACAGTTAGAATGATTGCAGTATTCTCAGGAATTTATAAGAATGTTGAAATGTGTCTAATTATTAAAAAGACATTCGAAAACACCCTTGATCCATTACTACAATGTCTTTGCCACTTGGTATTTTTGCATTTTTATGTTCCTAGGGAATAGGCAAGACTGGCAAAGCAACCATGCTACACATTCACATCACATAACAGAAAAGAATTCACTTATGAAGGACAGAACATGAAGGGAAGGGAAAGGGACAGAATAAGGAGACAGCACAAATAGGGCTGTGTCTCCAAGGAGTGTCTGAGGTTTACCGCTAACCCATCAACTGAATCTTGAGCAAGCTGATAACGACGAGCCTTTAATGCGTTGGCTGTCTCCAACTTGTGTCAGCCCAGCATGAGATCGTACAAATGACACCACAACAATGTGAGAGCACACATTAAGCACTTATTGTAATAGCTGGACCGCTGAGTAAGAGACATCAGAGAAAGCAGCACAGCAAACATTAAAGGTACCTTTGTCTGCCTGGGCACACTGCTAATACAGGCGGTGCTGTGGGCTCCAGTGGGCTGTGGAGTGACTATAGCAGAAAATCGGTGACTATAGCAAGAAAATTGGAGAGCAAGCTGAACATTCCAAGGTTGCTGTGTGATCTCTTCAGTTTTAGTTTAGAGGATTTATTTATACCAAATGTGAACCCAGATAGACACTACGGGTTTGGGATGATAGCCACGTGTTGGTATAGATTTGATTGTAAATGAGCCAATCTTCTGCAGGGTGTTGACTGCAGGGCACATGATGGTATCAAGAAGAGAATCTATGAAACGTCTTTTTATGTTATTCTCAGTTTGACCATGCATCTAAAAAATACCTTGTAAATCCAATAATAATAATGATAATAGTAATAATAATGATAATAAAACAACCGATCCATCACTCCACCTCTTAGAGGAGGGTGTACCAGTCGACCTATGATAAATTCTGCAATAATCCCAGTAATCCTATGTAAGCCCCAGGCTTATGAAAAGCTAAAAGAATGTAGCACCAAGCATTTGAATCACAGTGTCAATGTTCCAATGAAGGTGATCCCTAATTTTTTCTAGGTAATATATTTCCAAGTTTTAGAACTTGGCACTTTTAATTGTCCAACATCTTTAAACAGTAGTAACCTACTTTTACCTAGTTAAGCGAGCTTTTACGTCTCAACACATCTGTGCTCATTTTCTACAGCTACTGCAACAAATAACTGCCAACTTAGAGGCTAAAGCATCACCAATTTATCATCTTACCTTGTTGTGGGTTAGAAGTCTGGGGTGGGTCCCTACACATCCAAGACAAGGAATTGGCTCTGTCCTGGAAGAGAATCCTTTTCCTAGTCATTCAGATGACAAGCAGAATTTCTTGCAGTTAAAACACCAAGGTTGTGATTTTCTATCTGAATATTAAGTGAGAACTTTTCCCTAGTCTGTGACCCTCTTTCCCAACTTCAAACTCAATCATGGGTTCAGTTGTTCCTTCATTCCTAACTCACTCTTCCTGTCTGTTCTATGACTTATGAAGATCCGTGAGATTGGCTTACAGCCCCCCAGATGATACAGGTCGATCTCCCCATTTCAAGATCTATACCTTCTAATCCATTTTGTCACACAGAATAGCAAGATCTAGAAATTAGGGGCAGCTATATGTCTGGTGGGTGCAGGGCCAGTCATAATTCCACTTACCAACTACATTGCATCTGAGTTTAGTTCACTAAAACTATCTTGAGTGCTTAAATTCATCCTTGACTCTGTGACCATTGTGACCATTCTTCAGTGTTAGGTATTAACAGGACCTTTTTTTTTTTTTTTTTTTTGCAGTTCTTGTCTTTTACTTGCTGTATCACTGCCTATTGATCACCTCTTGCCTTCAGCCCATCCCTGATGAAGTCCTGCATACATGTCTTATCTTAGTTCATAATGTGACTTCACCTTGGGTTCATGTACATCTCGGCTCTGTGTGCACTTCTCTGAGACCTTGGCTGGGTATCCCGGCTGCCTTCTGAGCTCTTTTGGGGTGATCTGACCTGATTTCTTCCTGTTTCTGCATCCTGTATCTCATCATGGTAGCATCAGATCTGATTTTTCATGGCTGATCCTTTGGAGTCATTCTTTCCTCCCATCTCTGTCCCTGCCTCACTTTCCCTTAACCTGGGCATTCATCAAGCCCTTTTTGTGAGCCACCCACCAACTATCTCTTGAATCCATTGTCACTGCTCCCTCATTCCTGCTGGCACCGGTTAGGATCAGACTCTGAATCTGAATCCTTAGATTCCTGTAGCAGCCTCCCACACTTTATTTTTGCCTCATCTGCTCTCAGGCATTCTTGACATTGTCATCTGACAAACACAATCTTTACTCTTTTTAAAAATACCGATTACTGGATTAGCATTGTGGTGCAGTGGGTTAAGTCTCTGCCTGTGACATTAGCATTCTGCTTCTGAGTGTTGGTTCAAGTCCTGGTTATTGCACATTTTCTATCCAGCTTCCTGCTAATGCACCTGGGAAGGCAGCCCAAGATGGCCCAAGGATGTGGGCTCCTGCCATCCTCCGGGGAGTTCAGCATGAACTAGCCTTTGGCTTCAAAGTGACCCAGAGCTGGCTGTTCAAGTGCAGGTATTCGGTGATAGAAGATCTTATTCTCTCTGTCTCTATATATCTGAACCTCTCTCTTTCAAATAGATGTTTTGAAATATTGATTACAGGGCCAGATGCAATAGTGTAGCAGCCAACGTCCTCACCATGAATGTGCTGGGATCCCATATGGGCGCGGTTCTAATCCCGGCAGCCCTGCTTCCCATCCAACTCCCTGCTTGTGGCCTGCGAAAGCAGTTGAGGACAGCCCAAAGCCTTGGAACCCTGCACCCGCGTGGGAGACCCAGAAGAAGGTCCTGGTTTCTGATTGGCTCAGCTCCAGCTCTTGTAGCCGCTTGAGGAGTGAACCATAGGATGGACGATGTTTCTTTCTGTCTCTCCTCCTCTCTATATATCTACCTTTTCAATAAAAATAAGTAAATATTTTTTAAAGAAATATTGATTATAGCTCATTGCCTAGCATCATTGTTAGCCTGTGATATAGAATACTCTACATAGCCACACACACACACACACACACACACACGCCCCCAACCATGACTGGGCTTATCATTGACCATTCCGCGCTTGCTCTCCACATCCTCTGAGTAGTCTACAACTGGCCAGTTTCAGCATCGCATTGGCATTGATTTGAAATGCAGACTCCTTCACTTCTCCCCATGTCTACTTAGTCAGACTGCATGATAATGAGATGCCTATTCAAATTCTGTGCATTTGAGACACATGGATTCCTCTAGAACTTTGTTATCCAAAATGAAATGTGTGAGGTAGCCCCTTGAATTTGGAAATATTTTTATTAAAAGTCTATTTGCATGCATGTTCTCTGTTTTAAGCTGTAATTTTGTACATACATTACAGATTATGCCTCTGCTCCAGATTTTCCCACATCTTTCTCATCCCTATGCTTTTTGCTTGCTCTATTCATTTTACCTGGAATAATTCACCCTTTTCCTACTGCCTGAAGTTACCTTCCATGTCTGTCCCATCCCTTCAATCAGGTCAGTATTTCCACTGCCAGTTTTGTAGACATTCTTATGGCATTGCTTTTATCTTTTTGTTCATCTACCCCATTCAGCTATGGGTTCCCCTCTGCCATCTAGCTCAGTGTCTATATATATATATATTTTTTTACCCACACAAATGAATACCAAACTTGAGAAAATGTTGCTGTATTCTTTTCATGTAAGGGAAAGATTATACATCATCTGTCTTTCTGTGTCTGTTTAATTTCACCTCAACATAACGCTCTGTGATTCCACACATTTTGCTACAAACAACACGATTACATTGATTTTTCTGGATGTATAATATTCCACCAAGTATGTATGGCACAGTTTCTTCACCCATTCGTCTGATAGACTCTTTGGTTGATTCACTGTCTTGGCTGTTGAGGTGAGCAGTACAGCAATAAACACCTTCACTGAGTGGAGGTGTCTCTTTGATATAATTACTTCATTGCTTTTCGATAACACAATAGTGAGATTGCTAAGTCATACAGCAGTTCTATTCTAGTGTTTCAAGGAAATACTGTTTTCCACAGCAGCTGAACCGAGATACCCACCATGAGTGTTCTCATTTCTCCATATCCCAGTCAAAAATAGTGAAACTGCAAAAGATCTTACATCTGTTGGTTACTCCTCAAATGTCCACAATAGTCAGGACTAGGCCAGGCTAAAGTCAGGATACAGGAACTCCACCCAGGTCGCCCTTGTAGATGGAAAAAACCCAGGTAATGCCTTCTAGGTTCATTAGCACAAAGTTGGATGCGAAGTAAAAGTGGGATTTAATCCCATGCATTCTAATATAGGACGCTAGTGTCCTAGATAATGTATTAACCAGTTGTGCCATAATGCCTGTCCCAGAATTTGTGGTGGTTTTTTTTGTTGTTGTTGTTGGCTTTAATTAAAAAGGTTCATTTTATTTATTTAAAAGTAAAAATGACAAAGAAAACAGAGAGAGAAAGAGAGGTTTTTTTCATTGCTGGCTCATGCTCCAAATGTTCCCAGTAGTAGGAACTGGGCTAGTCTGAAGCAAGGAACCAGGAGCTTCTTCTGGTTCTCCAACATGAGTGGTAGCAGTCCAAGCAATTGTGTCATTCTCCACTGATTTCCCAGGCATATTAGCAGGGAGCTGAATCAGAAGTGACTCAGCTGGGACATGGAATGCACTCATGTGAAATGGTGACAGCACATCAGCAGCTTCACTTGCTACCCCACAGTGCTGGCCTTGCTTTCTGTCTTCTTCGTAATATCCATTCTGGTTGGAGTAAGGTGCTATGTTTTGATTTGCATTGATTTGCATCTAGTAAATTCTAATAATTTTTTTCTTAAATGTCTATATTTCTGCTATTCTCACCTTTTTCCTAATTTGAAGTGATACATCCTTTCAAATTCAATATTAATTAAAGAATGTTCACAGACTGTCTCCTTACAGAACCTACTTTTCATCTTACTGATTCAATGTTATCAGGGATTGAATAAATGATACAATTTTTCTACCCTGACATCCCATGCTACTGATACTACATAGAATTATACTAAAAGGGTGACATCACTTCTTGTCATTCTATTCCTTGTCTACTCTAACACGCTTTCTGGAGTGTTGTTTCTCACTTGGGCCTCACCAATATCTATTCTATGGCTATTTTCTTTCAGCTATTCAATGAAATAACAACAACAAAAAAAGCAAAGATCCACAGAAAACTACAAGCTATAGTCACTCTTTTGCCTCATTATGCCAGAATCTTGTAACTAAAATGACTAAATACCTATTTTATACTTTCATATTATATTGCTTTAGCTCTCAATGTTGCTATATTCATCTATAAAACTAAATCAATGATGCCTGTTTTGCATATATGAGCATTTGGGGAGAAAATATACAAGCAAATGAGGGGTAAAGCAAGAAAACTGAAAAATAAAAACAATGAAAACAAATTCATTTGCAGTCAGAAACATGATATATGGTAGAGATAACACAGATGCTGGACTGTGACAAGCAGACACAGGATTAATTTAGGCTTGGGGAACCAAGGAAGCCTTCCCAGAGTAGGTGTCTTTTGAGGAACTGAGACCTGCATATGCAGAAAAGAAACAGTGGCATGAGGCGGGGCAAGGGTATGACAAAGAACCATGATTTGTATAGAGGCATGAATTGTGCTGTGCCCTGTTACACAAGGCAAACAGGCTTCACTGGAAACGGAAAAAAATGAAGATTCTTAAATTAGTCATATCACCCAATGTGTGACTTAAAGTAAGAAAAATTTTCCTAATATACTTTCATGAATATCTGGTCCAAGGTCCCAGGGTTGAGCAGAAAGTCCCACATTTGGCATCCCTTCAACAGATACTGGATAGGAAGATGACTGGTCTGCCATCAAGAGGGCATCCTTTTGTGTTCTAAGCTTACACCTTTTCCCACAGAACATTTCTGTAAGCCATTACATTAACACGCTAGACAACATTCATGTGTATCTTGGTGGCTGTGTAACTTTGAAAAACCCCTTGATCTCATCAACTTTCATTTCTTTATTTGGAATTGTCTGCACAAATGTCAACACTTTCTTCAGAAAATTTCAGGACATTTGTTTTGAAAATGGCCATAGGGAACACTAAATAAATTGCAAAATAGGACATTTGAATAATTTGGGGCTCTTTGTTGTGGGATGGGGAAGTTGGATTAATTTGGTTCGATAAACATTTTCTAATGGACAGCACTGCTAAAGGAAAAGAGTGGGTCTTATTGGGAGCTGAACACAGTGAAGGGAAATACTGCAGTCACAGCTGATTTCTCCAAGCTCATTTTCACACATTCTCCACCTATGAGTACATATGCAAAGCAGGTACTATGTGTAAAATGTGATAAAGAAGACTTTCAGAACAGGAGTGGCTTACTTATAGTCACATCAGCAGGTAAGCAGTACTCACAGGGTTGGAATTCAACTCCCAGTACAGTTCCCTTTAGACTACAAGTCATCCTCATCAATCACAAGCAAATTTTTAATTCAAGTTCAAAAAGAGTTAAAATCAAATTGTATCCACTAACCTTGGTAAATACATCTGTCAGGGCTCAGTTATAGGAACTAGACACTGTTCTGAATATTTTGTTTCAATTTTTTTAAAAGATGTATTTATTTACACTGTAAAGGTGGGTATACAGAGAGAAGGAGAAAAAGAGAGGAAAATTTTCCATCTGCTGGTTCACTCCCCAGCTGGCTGCAACAGCCAGTGCTAAGCCAATCCAAAGCCAGGAGCCATGGGCTTCTGGGTCTCCCACATGGTTGCAGAGTCCTAAGGTTTAGGGCTGTCCTCTACTGCTTTACCAGGTTTCAGAAGGGAACTGGATGGGAAGTGGAGCAACCAGGATAGGAACTAGTGCCCACATGGGATCCCAGCTCATGCAAGCCAAGGGCTTTTAGCCGCTAAGCTGTTCTAGCTATTTTGAACAGAAAGAGTTTAGTACACAGTGTCCAATCTTCACAATACTACCGGAAGGGCAAGAAGGTTAGGTTGTGGGTAGGATTTTTAATAATGACTTCCTAGACTAGACACTAAAGCATTCTGTGAAGAAGCTGCTCCCTGTACCCTAATCAGAAGGTGAGAGTGAGAAAATAAGGCCAGAGTATGGGATCTGGAAACTTCCAACATGCTGCTACAATTGCTTCTATACTTGCATGAAGCTGGTAGGCATCCTGGTTTTGCTGCAGAAAAACAGAGATCTTAGCAGTAGCCATAGCTGCAGGGTTTGACCTTTTGTCACATTTATACTTTTCAAATCTTGCTTTGGTACATGTGATTGGGAGAGCCTACCTTGCATCCATAGCCTTGGCTGCGAGGTATTCTTGAAGAGATACAGTTGGAATAGATGTCACATATCAATGTACTGTTAGCCATGACAAGTAAATTTTGAAACATTAACTGTGTCTCCCAAGATGGAGTGGAAACACAGTTGAGCTGTGTGTTCTAAAGGCAGACATGATAGGCCATGTGCTCTAGGTAGCACGTGTGGCTGAGTATCTTGTGCACTCTTCAGAGCAGAAAGACAGTCAACTCCTCCGAATGAACATTCATCACAGTGACAGGTCAGACTGGTCACTGGTGAAGCTGATTCAAATGAACAGTCTGCCAGCCTTCTCAAAGACTGTGTCAGAGCAGGGCTTGTATGGCTTTGCCATGGACAGAAATCACCTCTAGGACTAGATTGGGAAACTACCTAAAAACGCACACACTGTACAGGCTCTGCCCCCAAGGCTAAGGAGGCCTTGGTCACTGGAGGCAGGTCAAATAGCAGTCAGGACTGACTTTGGAACTAATAGCCACAGTAGATGCCCAGAGACGTAAGTCAGAAATGCTCGCCAATTATTACTGTTATTTTTTTAGCAGAAAACAGCATTATGATCTAAAAAAAGTGAAAGTCAATTGGGCTATACTAAAGAGTCTTTAAACTGCATTATGCAAAAACATATTGTGTCTCTATTCATGTGTGTTTTACACAACACGCACACACACTACTAGCACCCATTTAAACTTATTATTTTTATTATTTCCTATTTATCCATCTTGCTGACTTTTCTCTCCAGCTAAACACAGAATATTGTGCTGGGCACTTCAAGAAAAACATTGAGGAAATGAAGTATGTATAGAAAGGAGAAATGAAAGCAGGGACAAGCCTGGACCCAGTGGCATGAGTGAAATGAGTTACAAACATTAAGATGATTTGCGTTGGATGAGAAATTAGAGGCAGAAGAAATGGTCATTTTTACCTATCCAAAGGGCCATTATCCTAAGAGAGGAAGTCTATTCACTCCGTGGAACACCCCAGGAAGGAGCTTGGATAAATGACTACAAACATTGCGGAAAAGGAGTCAAGCTGCATGCACCCAGAAAATCTGGCAGCAAATGAACCAAGCTGTGTACAGAGGTACACCCCTGAGGTACTCGACAACATCTCCAACCATGTTCACCAACTGATCACTCAGACCTGCTGCACAGACTGGTCTGCTCTCCCACTGGACTTGAAGGCAGCACAAGGACACGAATCCTACATTTTCCTCCCTGTGTTCTGGATTCATCACTAGTACAGGACCTGTATTAGGTACTCCAATACAGTCTTGATGAAAACCTGTAGAGATGAACAGCACAAAGGCCTCCAATAACAGCAGCAAGGAAGAGGTAGCAGTAGCCAGACAGTTGATTCAGAATGTAAGACTTGGTGATGCTGGATGGAAGGGTGGTGTGGCACTGGTGCCTTATCTGTGGTTTTGGAGAGAGCAAGTTCACTGTGATAAAGTGTGATGCCCAGAGAAAAAAAAGCTCATAGTCAGTTAGGTATGTGAACTCCAGGTGGAAGTTTTTGGATATGAGAGTAATTACACAAGTGTGGACACAGAATCAATCCTGCTCTAAGCATCCATGAACAGTGGCAGAAAAGGTTATTTATTTTGGACAGAGGAGAGTGACATAACAGCTTGCATGTATAGAAGATCTTTTGTTTTCAGGTTTCCAAACATCCTCCGCATGTGACCTCACTTGTCCTACCTGTGCCCTGGGAAGAGGCAGGCAGGTGACTGCCTATTCTTCCAGGGGCTTGCAGAACGGCTACTCTCTGGCCAGAAGCCTCCTCTCAACAACCAGGAAAGGGCTGTTTTTCCACCCAAATGACAATGTGAAATGATTTGAACTCGTATCAGTCTCCTTTCCCTGATACCTGTGACTCACTCGCTAATACTGAAATACACATCAGTAATCATGAATTAGTAATTTGTGACTCAATGTTCAACTGAATCAGTGAGACCAAATGAAACCCTGAGACAATAGTGTGCATTTTTGATTCAGAACACGATGTTGAAATATGCCTATCCCCGTCATTCGTCACCCTGCGGCCACCCCTCTCACTAATATCCCCAGAAATCCCAGGACTATCACACCAGAGACTGCACTGAAGCGGGCAGTGCATCATCCGCCCCTGAACATTTGCCTATCCAATCTGACGTCAAATACCACTGGGATGAAACTTCTGGCCCTGCCCTGGTTTCTATGCCTGCCACTCCTGCGTAGCACACACACCTTTCCAGGCTTAGCTCTATAACATCAACAGGAATGGCTTCCTCTCCAAGTCCTGTCCGTCAAATACCCCAGGGTCTGGCTTGCAAGTCTTCATTCTTACAGTGGCTTTGGACTCATACTGATGGGGTCAGATGAGCAAGGTTTCTGTTGATTCACAGGAAGAATATTCATATCTCTGACTTCCTGTTTTTGATGAACCTACCAAAAGAAAAGGAAGCTTTCTTTTAAACTATATATACATATATACACATATAGAGAGAACCATATATATTGAATTATATGTATTGAATATTTATGAATATATATACCATTGATTCTAAATAGCAACTTGCAAAAGAGCAAATAGAAGCTACATTCTAGAACCGTTACCTCAAAACACCAGGGATCCCTTTGATGAATGGCTAATGCTGGAGCAGTCACACTTCTTGGGACACAACACATGACATTTTTAGGAGAGTAACTGAAGGAGGGTGTCTTCAACTGAAACCCCAACAGAGAAAACATGTGCAAAATGACAAGTGGAGGTAGCAGATAGCCTGTCAGGAGCTGGAGCGCTCTAGCGCCCATTCCACCCAGTGGGGCCACTCTACAAACACAAACTTACCAAGCTAGCTTATTTGATCCAAGAACTGATAGGATGTTCTTGGTCATACTCAAGAGTGGTCAGGAACAAAAACTGCAGATGGAAATCCCTACTCAGACCTTTATCCTGGAAGAGCCAGGCAAATACATATCATTGTTGCAAGCAGGGGCCCAGCCAATAGTGAGCAGAGCAGTCTATGGCCTACATAAGCACACTGGTTGTAGACTGAATAGGAAGTTTTCAGAGGAAGGCTGAGGAAGGATACATCCAGCCACCTGTCCTGCATTTAGGCTCTGATTGGTAAATGCCACAGATGTCCACTCAGGTGGATGCCTGGCCTATTGGGGCTTGTAGCATTTCTCCTTGGAGTTCTGATCACCTAAAAAAATGCCATAGATGCTTAATTAATAGAGCCCCACATATTTCAATAAACCATCCACCCCTTTACTCTACAAAGATGTTGTAATAATGCTATTAAGAACATGACCTTTGGAAATGACATTTCAGTTGTGTTATTTATTAGCTGGGCAATCTTGAGTAAATTACTTTAAGAAAGAATATATTGAGTTGATTATGTGGGACAGCAGGTTAAGCTCATATGAGTGCTGGTTTGAGTCCCACCTACTCCACTTCTGATGTAGCTTCCTGCCAATCCACTTGGAAAGACCAGCAGAAGATGGCCCAAGTACTTGGTCTCCTGAGATCCACATGGGAGACCAAGATGGAGTTTTTGGATTCTTGGTTTTATGTGACCCACATCTGACTTTTCCAAACATTTGAGAAGCAAACCAGTAGAGAGAAGATCTCTTTTTCTCTATCTCTGTCTCTCTGTCACTATGTATTACAAATAAACAAATACATTTTTCAAAACAAAAATACGGGCCTAGTGCAATGGCTTAGTGGCTGAAGTCCTCACCTCGAACATGTCGGGATCCCATATGGGCACTGGTTCTAATCCTGGCTGCCCTGCTTCCCATCCAGCTCCCTGCCTGTGGCCTGAGAAAGCAGTCAAAGATGGTCCAAACCCTTGGGACCCGAAACAAGCTCCTGACCCTTGGCTTCAGATTGGCTCAGCTCCGGCTGTTGTAGCCACTTGGGGAGTGAATCATTTGATGGAAGATCTTCTGTCTCTCCTCCTCTCTGTGTATCTGCCTTTGCAATAAAAATAAATAAATCTTAAAACACACACACACACACACACACACAACAAAGACTTTTTCCCATACCTATTTTACTGGGTTACTTTGATAAATTGTCGTAACATAGGAAAAAACTCATGCCATAGAAAGCATTCAATAAATAGGGCAATGTTTATACCATAACACTTAAAATTGGCTCAGCCTGGGTTCATAACACATTATTTCAATATCTATTCCCACATATTAATTGATTTGTGTTTGATTATTCGCACATTGGCCTATCAATATCATGAGGCAAGTGCTATCTTTTGCTCATTTCTGAGTTTCCAGCATAATATGGGGGTTTGCATCTAGGAAGCACAAAAGAAATTAACCCAATT
The DNA here is from genome assembly GCF_017591425.1 of Ochotona curzoniae. Lineage (NCBI taxonomy): Eukaryota > Metazoa > Chordata > Mammalia > Lagomorpha > Ochotonidae > Ochotona > Ochotona curzoniae. Next base: position 48,478,210 of record NW_024466502.1, on the reverse strand, counting down.
TAGCACGTTTGTCACCCAGAATGTCGCACACCCAGCCAATAGGGAACCCTTTATATTCTCTGTAAGTCTTAGGAGTCTGCAGTAAGTCGCTTCTACTATGAAGCTTGGTACCTTATTCTTGATTCCTGGGATCCTGCCCAAGATACTCCAAATCAAAGCTGTGGAGGTGGCCCATGGATGGTGCAGCTTAACACAGACCTCAGGTGATTTTAAAGCCCATTGAAATCCACTGGGTGGTGCAAACAGCCCCTGGCTTGGGCTGAGCCTGCAGACACCCAGGGCCACAGGCTGCCTCTGAAACAGAAAGCCAGAGTTTCCTTTCTGCTGCCTGCAAGAGAAAGCAAGCAGCAGATCGCATGCCTGCAAGTCAAAGGATGTCACTCCCAGCTCTCTGCAGATGACACCTGCATGGAGATATGGACCTTATCTATCAATGCAAGAGAGCAGAGTACTTCCTTTGTCAAACTTTGCTAGCTCTGTTACACCAACAACACCTCTCAGAATCAATCCAGAGGCTGCTTCCTGACCAGTCCTGTATGGAAAAAGTGGGGCTGCCCACAGGAGCATCTCTTAGCTGGAAAAAGATGATTCCACAGCAGTTGAATTCAGTCAAGCCTAAAATCCAAATATCCTCAGGGGGAGAATTCTTTTTATCTTTTCTGAGGCGCACAGGAGGTTAAAATAGAAATCTGCCAGTTAATAGCTGCATTATGGGCCATGTTTCCATTAAAACAAGAGGGATTTACACCTGCCAGCTAGGGGCACATTCGTGTAAAATGCATCATTAACGCAGCAGAGACTTCATGCTCCATGCAGATGAATCACCACAGCAACAGTGAGTGGAGATGCTTGGAAAGCGCAGCATGTCAACTTTCAAGCCTCTCATTAAGTTCTCAGCCATGTTTTTCCCTAAATTGCCTGGGACCACAGCAATGCAGCAGAGAACCGCTGGAAGCACAGAATGTGTGACAAGAGTCTGAAAAACTATGCTTTGGTGTCAGCACCATGTGCCCACCCAGCTCTGAGAGATGTCCAGTAGTAAAATATCTGGACAACAGGCCTCTCAGATCTGGGTGTGAGCTGACCATGCCACATGCATCCAGGCACACACACGTAAAAGCCCATGTAAAACTCTTGACCCGAACGTTGACTTGAGCTGGAATAGGCCTCTGCTCTATCTTCCAAACAGCCCAGCCAAGGGCGGAGAAATCAGGGTCGAAAGCAGATCTGTGCCAAAAGCATGAACACGGCTCAGCCGTCTTTCTTAGGAGACCGGAAGGGCTCATGTACCATGTGAGTTGGAGGAAGCGATCATAGCTGGAAAATACCTGGAGGATTCAACTGAATCCAGAGAACCAGAAGGAGAATGGGAACTGATCAATAATGAGAAGATTTTGTCAGTGGTCAGTTCTGCAAGGATCAATCAAATGGGAAGTGGCCAAGTCTCCTTGTTTCCTTCCTATAAAGTTACAGGAAGAATTATCCTTATCTTCTTCCACAATGGTCTAGAAGAAGGAAAATGAGTACTTTTGAGCTTTCAGCAAATAACCCTAAATACAGGCTTGAAAAGGAAGATTTGAATGGCCTCGTAATGAGGTGTGGCTTTCATGCAACCATATTTCCTGGAATGAATGTTTGCACAGAAAACGCTATAGGGTCTGTTCCTTCCACTTCCTCTACAAAGAAGCTCCTTCAGCAAATGTCACAATTTTGGTTTATGAACCCCTCTTGCATGGGCTTGAACCTCCCTTTGTGACTTGTATTATAATGGATACCTGACTCCTACTAAGGACTAAGTCCATGAGGGTGGAACTGTGGATTGGTTTGTCACTAATGCAACGTTTGGGACACAGAAAGCAATAAATATTTTGGGTGGATATGGGGCATAATTATTGCTATTTGGGATGCCCACTTTCCATGCCTTCATGCCTGGTTTGAGTTCCCACTCCTCCACTACTCTGCTAGCATCCTGCTAACACCATCAATGGATGATGGCTCAGCTCTTTGGGTTCTTACCACCCACATGAGAAATTCAGATGGAATTCTGGACTCCTGTCATCAGCACAATCTCCAGTGTGGGTTTTTGGGTAATGAACCAGTAAGTTAGAGATCTGTAATCAACTTCCTATCTCTCTGCCTTTCAAATAAATTGAAAATAAACATGCAAATTTAAAAACAGTAAATATTTGTTGTCTCAATGATTGACTGAAGATAGTGGCCAAATACAGCCAAAAAAAAAAAAAAAAGAACCAAAATGCTTGACCATTTCACCTGTTTTAAATTTACCCCATCACAAACATCTATGAACTGCAGTGAATAATGGTGGTGATTGTGATTTCCAGTTACATTAGCTAAGCCGGGGCAGTTTGTAAGAGAGATAAGACAGGAGTGAACTCCAAAGGCACATGAAGACTACACCTCCTGGGAGTGGTCAGGAATGTGCACTCCTTTCATGTGGATCAGCATGGCTTGATTTCAACCTTTGATTTTTAAATTTTGATTTGAATTTGATTTGATTTTGATTTTTACTTTTTCAAAGTGTTTCTATTATACTTTGTCTTGTTTCATCTTCACAGTAACCTTCTGAAGGATACCAAGCTGGTACTGTTGTTTCCATTTAATACATAACAGAGAACAAGGACATTAATGTGGTACCCCCAAGAAACCTTGTACGTAGGTGGTAGAGTGGGGACTAGATGTGCCTCAGTTACACCCTAACCTCATCAGCCCTCTGTGATCATGAATACCAGGGGTTGCTTCCAAATGATGAAGGACTAGAGCAATGGATAGGACTAGCAGGCCACAATCCACCTGGCAGTCAGAAGCATTCTCAGGAGGCACACACTGGAGCTCTACAATGTTCACCACGCCCCTCTTCTTGCTGCTGCCCTCTGCCCCAAATCAAATCCTTGAGGTCTCTACCATCCCTTGCATACCCATCCATTCCTCTCTTCACTTCCATCATGAGACTTGGTGCCACTGCTGTCCTCTATTCCTATCTATACAACTATGTCTTTCCAGATCTACATCAAATAATTGGAAGCCACCCCACATCTCCTAATCCCTTGGACCTCTTCTGCCTTCACTTCCCCCATACATTCCAGACAATCTCTTTTGTCATTTTCTTGTCGCATCTTCTCATATTTCTCTTCCTTCTCTTCCTATTTCATTCTTTCTGGGGGAAAACCCCCAATCCCATTATTTTATGCCTCTGCCTCACATCACTGTGACAGCAAAGGAATATTCATTGTCTCATCTCTCAGTTGAGCCCTGCAGGCTGCCAATGACCCCTCCCTACATCTCTCACCCTCTCCTCCCATTTCCCACAACTGTGAACTGCCCTCCCACCTCTGACTTTGAGTCTTTATGTCCACTCCTTCACAATTTGTCCAAGTCCAGGAAGAACTTTGAGGTCGTCATTTAAGCACATTCTGTTTCTGTGCCCCTACATCATGGAACACAACGTTCTTGAGCCTTCTTCTTGGTTAGATTCTTGGAAGCTATGCTCTTCTAACTTTCCACCCACCTTACTGGCTACCTCTCTGCAACTTTTTGCTTTCTCTCCCCTTATCCCTATCAGAGTATTAAATTTCTTCAGGGCTCTCTGTCCCTTCTCGCAGCCCATACCAAACATAAAAGGGGGAAATATAATAGTTGTTACATGCACAAAGTTCACTAGATAAAAGCAAAATGGAACTCCAAGAGAAGCATATGCTGTCTTTCCTTCAAGTCCTTTCAGGACTTCTCATAGGAAACCTGACTATGTGATGTAATGGTTATATTGGGAGATATTCTTTCTCTGTCCTCATGCTAGAATCAGCATGTTTCACATCCATATGGCTTCTAATCTTTTAGGAAACTGATGCAGAACACAAAAGAACAACAACAAAATGATTGCCTGAGAATCGAAAATAATGAAGCTCTAGCAAGCCACTCTTTGAGGGTCTGTCTTGATGTAGGTGAAGATGACTATCTAGAGAAATAACTTTTCTATAGATTATTCATGAATATCTTCTTACGTATTATTTTCTACATCCAGGTTCACCATAAAACTGGATAGAAAAGGCTTCTCAGTTTCAGTATCTGGACTCAATCTAAAATCTAGGTAGTGAGGAACAATTAAGGCACAGAATCGTAGGTCCTGACAACAACCAGGATACTGCTCTCTTAAGAAAGCATCTTAAGGCAGATGCTATAGATCTGCTTCACACATTCCAAGTTCAACCTGCCCAAAACTTATTCACTCTTTTCTCCGCTGAACCTCCACATACTTCTGTGACCTCAAGACGAGGACCACAGGAAAATATTTTCAACATGTACACATGACGTGAGACTTAGATTCAAAGTGCACTGAAAACTCCTTCAACTTTGCAATAGAAAAAAATCTGTCCAAATCAAATGAATAAATGACTTGAGAAGAAATTCCCCCAAAGGCTGAAACAGATGGAGACTTCACTGAGCCCTGCCTCTAAAACTCAGCTCTGCCAAACACCTATTCAAATAGAGTTGCAAGGTGAAAGGCAAGGAACTGGAGCTTTATCCCAAAATCACTGAATGGTTTTAAGCAGGTATTAACAGACTCAGCTTTCAGTTTTTAAGAGTATCTTCATAATGTTAATAAATGTCACATAATAAAGAAATGGTCCCAGGGTCAAAGATGAATGAAAAACTTCAACCAATCCATCAGGAATCCTCATAGCTGGGTCTGTTACAATGATGTTTAATGGGTGAGGCTCTAAGAGAGGGTGCCATGAGATGAGTTCTTGACATAGGAACTCATTATTTAGGGAATATTGCAGATGTCACTGCCAGTGAACCCAGTAAGGATTCTCTTCTTTGACAACCCTCTCTTGTACCCTCTCACCACTCAGATCCAGTTGCCTTTTCTTTTTAAATATTTACTTATTTTCTGGGAAAGGCAGATATCCAGAGATAAGAAGAGACTGAGAGAAAGATCTTCCATGTGCTGATTTACTTCCCCAGTGGCTGTGATGGCTGGAGCTGAGCTGATCTAAAGCCAGGAGCCAGAAGTTTCTCCTGAGTGTCCCACACAGGTGTAGGGTTGCAAGGTTTTGGGTTGTCCTCTACTGCTTTCCCATGCCACAAGGAGGGAGCTGGATGGGAAGTGGAGCTGCCAGGACACATATCAGCACCAGTATGAGATCCTGGCATTTGCAAGACAAGGATTTAACCATTAAGCCTTCACACCAGGCCCCCAATTTTGTCTTTTATCTTTTCTACACTATTGATGCTTTCTCTATTAGCTCTCACAATGGCTCCCTACCTCCCATCCAGCCCACTTTCCATGCAAGTTCTGCAACAGATAACAAATTTCATCACTTCAAATCTTTAACAACAACCCCGCCACAATTTTCCAGTTTCAAATTCCTTAGCACAGTGGTCAAGACTCTGCTTAACCTGACTCTCACTACTCCTTGATGTGTCCCCATACTGCATATTTGAAAAGCAACTCGTTATTTCCTGAAGGAATTCCTCTGTAATCTGGGTGCTCACTAGAGATGTGCCCTGTCCATAAAATGCCTTTCCTACATTTTGCCACCTGTCTGACTCCCAGTCAAGTTCCTCAGGAGAGTATCCGGGTAGAGTTCCTCTTCATGCACGTCTCTATGACCTGTCACTTTGCCCTGTTGCTGCTGGAGTATCTGTCCATCTTCCTCAAGAATTGGCACAGCTTGAGGCCAGAGATGTGTTTTCAGAATATTTATTTCTATACTCACATGCCTAAAACAAGAACTGGACACTGTGAATCCTGTTTCCTCATGCTTGTCTTTCAGACCCAGATCACATCCTTGGGTAATTCCCTCAACTCCACCCGACGTGGTGAACTTCTCTTTTCTTTCCTCACCACTCTTGTGGCCTGCTGGTAGAGTTTAATTATTTGTCTGTGTGCGCTTCACAATGTAGGAATTCCATCTGGCATATCCCCTGTGTTAGAACAATGCCCAGAACACAACTCATGCTCCATAAATATCTGATGCTTGAATGAATGGGTAAGAAAGCTTTGTCAACCTGTAGGAGCATCTGCCTGGCATAGCTGAGGCACAAGGACATTTGTATGTTCATTCTTATTGCAGAGGATATATGGTGGTCACAATGAAGGGTTAACAAACCCAGGAAGAGAAATCTATCCCTAAAATTAATGTTGAGACAAATGGAGGGAAGGGAAGAGGAGGTACCATGGTAACAAACAGAGCTTCTCTTTTTCTATCTTTGGCCATGTCTACGGCCAAGTGCAAAGCAACTGAGGAGTAGAATACAACACGCTAAGTTTGTCAGTGGAGAAGTCAGGCTGACACAGAGGTCAAGGCCACAGTATACTTTTCCCCCTGGTTCCCCAGGGGCATTTAATTACCACCATTATTAATTCATAACAGCAGTTCTCTTTTAAAATAATATGGTGCTAAGATAATGCTTCCTAAATGTGTAAAATTCAAAGTAGAAATTATTTACCAGATGCTACTTTCCAGAACTCTTTATCAATGAAAATTGATCTGAAAGCTGCCTTTCCCACAACCACACTGCCCACTCACAAACCAGTCCATGGAGACAGAACGGGCTACAGCTCCCCGGCCCTCCTTCCTCTTAGTTCCTTTGATCTGAGAATCTGTATCTTCAAAACCTTCATATATGCTTACTCACTTTCACAGCACTCCTGTGAAGAAGATTCTATTACTTCCATTAAATCATAAGGTAAACTGAGAAGCCAAATCAAGTGATTTGCCCACTAAGGGAAATTAGTGGCCTCACTGAGTTCAAACACAGCAGCTCAGATTCCGGAGGCCTTTAAGCTGTCACCCTGATATTTCCTAGTTCCTTACACTAGATAGTACCTTGAGAGTCTCAGTCTGTAAAACTTGAGCTTATGTCTAGACCTTACAATTTCTTTAACTAAAACCTGCAAACTGGGAATAATACTTGCTTCATACAGTTTTTGTGAGGATGAAATATATAAAGAACACATAGACTCTAGGACATATAAAGAACTATATTATTATTATTATTATTATTATTATTATTATTATTCAACAACTGCAAGAGTGTATTTCCCATCCAGCCCCCTGCCATCATGTTCTTCTTATCACAACAGAAAATAAGCAAACCACACTAGCACCTGTACCTTTCTCTTTGCTGTACGGTGAATGTATTTGCAGGTAAAGTTTGCCATGGAAGTATTAGCACACCTGAACACTTTTCTGGGAAACTGCTGCATCAATAATTATCCAATGATTCATTCACACATCCATGCAGCCACCCAATCACTCATTCATTTACTTGTCCATCTATCCATCCAACCATCCATCCACATAACCATTCACCAATCTACTCATCCTTCTAATTATTCATTCACTCATTCATCCACCTACCCATTCATCCACTCATTTGTGCTTAGTGTGCTTAGTTTGCATGGTAATCATCTACCATATGTAAACCTTTCCTAATTGCTATGGCTATATCAAGACAGTTCAAGCATAGTCCTAACAATCCAGCTATAGATCTAGACAATTAAAATAAATCGTAACATTACATGGAATTTACAAAATGTCTTAAGAAGAGCTATTGGAGATGAATAAAGGGCGTTGCCACATGGACAGAGTGGCAAATGAGAAGCCATGAGATCTTTCATTTAGTTTGGGCTTACGTGTTTCTCTCACATCAGCCTCAGTTTCCAGACATTTACAATGATAACTCAAACACAGAAGATTCAAAAGTTTCTTTCAGCTCTAGCATTTCAATCCTTCTGCCTCTGGAAAGGGGAAGGTAGCATTAAAACAGTACTGAGTAACAGGGAATTATTTCAGAAAAAGGAATGCCATAAGCAAGCTCACAAAGAGAGAAAGACATGGAATATTAATGGAATGGCAAGGAGTATGTTTGACTAAAAATGGCAGGAGGAGGTCATGTCTGAACAGTTAGAACCACTAATGAGGGGCCTTTATTTCTGAGCTAAGGAATGTGTGTGTATACATGTGTGTATGTACCTACACTGAATGTGATGTGGCCAAGGCACAGGGTTTAAGAGTAAGCTAAGAAATGGAAAGGATAGCAATGAAACAGGGAGGACAGGTAAAATGGTTTGAGAGCATTATACGTAACACCCAATTCCTGAGCTGACTGTAAAGAAGAGACACTTGGCACAATCTACAAGGCTACATCACACAGCAGGAATGGGACAAAGTTAGTCAGAGATGACACAGAAAAGCTCATGTTAATGATAGAAGAGCACCTTACAGCATCTGCTGAGCACTGCTTTTGTACTAGCCCTGGAAATACACCAGTAAGCATGGCAAGAGTGGACTCTGCCTTTGTGTGATTTGCAGTCCAAATAAACTGTGAGAAAGGTCCCCATTCACGTAAGAAATGACCTTTCATTCCAACTTGCATTCACCAAGTACCTACTATGGGTAAAACTGACATGGGACTATCCCAACCCCTGACAGGAAAGAATAAAGAGAAATGACATTTCACCATAACTGGCATTCCATGTGTTACCGTGAGTCAAAACGACTCAGTAGGTAATGCTTACCCAAGACAGGAACGAGCAGATTGAAGAAAATAATTACCCCAGTGTTGCCTCCTCCTACTGACTCCCATATTGCTGCCAGCTAGAGCAAAATCTGTAGAAGTCAACTCACTTTGCAGGAGGTTAACTTCTCTACCGAAGGGGAGTCCCTAGAGGAAGCTGGGCTGGGGTGTGAGACCTCCTTCACAGACTTTGGATTATTCAGAAAACTCTTCTCTTTGTTGCTCCCTGCATGGAGTGATGCCCCCCACCTTTGGCAAGCCAAAATGAAGCAGCAGCTTGGGCATGTATTGGGAGCCATTTATGGGTTTGTGGGTGATAATGCTCCAGTTCTGCACCATCCTCACTGCCAGGCACCTGCGTGATGGGTACTCAGTGGACCCAGAAGGAAGGAGGTGCCATCCCTCCTAGAATATCCTTTCCACCTATCCACTGGATGAACATATGCCTATGCTGCAGGTTTTAACTCCAGTGGAAATTGATGCACCAACAATTCCTGATTGCCCCTATATCTCCCCAGCGCAGCAGGCCACTCATTCTAACTTATTTAATGCTACTAATACCCAGGATTCTCCAACCCCCATCAAACTGCCATAATGTACCTACAAGACTCTCTTAGACATATTTGTCCTCAAACAACTGGCTTTGAACCCCATATATATGTCATGAACATGGGATAAGCATAGCTAACTTTTACAGAGAGCTCCCCCTGAAGCAGGTTCCATCCAGCATACTTTTTGGCTTGGTGTTTCATCATTTCGTTATCATCAGCATCATCATCATCATTATTTGAGAGACAGACATAGAGTTCTAAGGCTGCAGGAGCCATGGCTGCAGGAGTCATGATTGGGCTAAGTAGACCCTGGGAGCCAGGAATACAACCTAGGTCTTCCACATAGCTGATAGGAACCCAGTCACCTCAGCCATCATCTGCTGTTCCCAATGGTAAGTATCAGCAGGAAGCTGGAATTAAAGAACTGAAGCTAAGCATGTGGGTAAGGGAATCGGGTATCTTAACCAACATCTTAACCACCAGACCAACTTCTTGCTTTTATCATGACTCTATAGACAAAGAAACTGAGGCACAGGTAAGCCAATCAACCTGCTCAAAATGAAAGAACTGCCGTCTCTCTGAGGTTCCTACCTTATGTAGATACTGGGACAAACATTCTAAAATAGAACACATTGTTGTTATTGCTTCAAAAACAGTGGTGGCAAAACTTTGAGCCCGAACAGTGAAAAAGACACATTCTCAAACTCTGAGCTTTGTTGCTTTTTTACCTCTAAAAAAGCAACAAAGTGATTTAGAGAAAACATCATCCTAGCCAGGCTGCGAAGGTCCAGCATTAAGTGGCTCCATGACAAAGAAATGTCGGAAGTTTAAAAGCTAGCCAACCTGCTTCCACTCACATTAATGCTGGGACACACGCTCTTCTGTCACAGCACTCTCTCATTTCCTGTCCCATCCACTTCTCTCCTTACCCCTCACCCTGTACCTTTTCAGACTTAGCTCTCAGGAGGCTTTTCTCAGATCCAAACCTGAGTAGGTATAGGGAAACATACCCAGCACATGAAAAAAGCTTTGAGGCCCGAGCAGATTCACTAGGTGGTAGTACTGACTGATTCTAGCACATTTCTCACCTCAAAAACAGCTCCTTGGATGGCCACAAGTCCAGACATCCTGTGACAGCAACAAGTTGACTACGTTTTGACTTAAACAACACAGTATAGCTCACCTGGGCTTGATTCCTTTGCAAGAAAATAGATCAGAAACAGAGCAAATCAATTAGCTGCCCAGAGCAAAGGTGCACAGTTTAAGTGGTTGCTCAACTGTTGTTGCAAGCCAGGACATTCTGTGCAAAATTTAATTAGCCTGAACCAGGAGTCTAAGGTCAGATGCTTCATAACATATTACAGCCGGGTTGCAATACTGGAGTGGCTAATGGGTCATCCTTCCAACCCAGTGTTGAGGCTCAAATCAAAGAGCTTTTCATTTGCTCTCACTCAGGCTTCATGTAAGAACATTAAAGTGTGTGTGTGTGTGTGTATGTGTGTGTGTGTTGGGGTGGGGAGAGTGGAGCTTCCTTCTGCTTGTTAGAAGTCCATAGCTGTTGCCTGCATGTGTATGTCTATGGATATCCTAGTGAGTGTGTTTGTGTGTGTATTCTGTTATCATTCTATGCATATTCTAATCAAAGGAAGTTCATAAAAGAAAAAATCAAGCTAAATGACATCATTTAAATTTAGTGGCATCATTTTTAAGTGTTCAGGGGTGGGAAGGCTGTCCCATGGTTTATGTATTCATTTACTCATTCACTCACTAGTTCAGACCTCCAGGGGCCTCCCTTCAAATCTTGGCTCCAAGGCAGATAACTAACCTAGAAAGCTGCACCTCGTGGCTATCAGTTCTTATTGTTGTATTTATACATGACTTCCAACCTGGTGCCTCAGAGCTGATACAAACCTATCATTTTGTGGTGCATAGATCAAAAGTCCAAAACATATCTCACAGGATGAAAATCCAAGTATGGGCAGGGCTTCATTTCTTCTCAAGATGCCAAGAAAGAACCCATTTCCTGCCTCCCATAGATTCCAGAGGTCGCCAGCCTTCCTTAGTTCTAGCCCTTTCTCTTATTATTAGCAGGTGAATTTATTGTCAAACATCTCCCCCCAAGGCAACTTATCCAAAAACAATATATTTAATACACATTTGTCTCACTTTTGATTTTGAACTAATAGTCAATACCAACAGACTCCCAAAGCAACAGTCAAGTACTGGCTTTTCTCCAAAGTGGGTTCTTCAGGTCAAACCCAGAAGGACATCCATTCAGTTGGCTTTCTGCTTGCAGCTAAACATTGTTTCTGATTCTTCACCCAGCATAACCTGGCCTGTTGAATCACAACAATTCAGGTCAGCCATTTGCCCCTTTGAATTCATAATCATTTAGTGGTTGAAATTAGATCTGGCCTGGGTATTTTGCCCATTTGCATGAGTCACAGGTGGGATAATGCTGCCACCCTGCAAAGATGCCCTCATTCTTAATCCAAGAGCCTGTGACTATGACAAAGGATACTTTACAGATATGATTGAAGTCAGGGATGTTGGAATGGGGACACTACCATGCATTGTGCAGGTGTGTCCAATAGCTTCATGATTGTCTTTTCCCCACTGCAGAGAAGCAGAAACACACAGGATTTAATGCTTGCTGGTGGTTGTGAGCTATGGTAGGCTAAGTGCCTGAACTGGCAGAGGTGTGTGGAATTTTCTGTCAGAACCTCCACAAAGGAACAGAGCTGAGCTAACATCTTGATTTAACCATGGAATACTTATCAGACTTCTGACCTGCAGAACTGTAAGATCATAAATTCACATTGTCTTGAACCACTAAATTGTGATAATGTATTACAGAGGTGGTACAAAGTTTGCACAATGTGCATTCTTCTCCATGGTATGCTCATGATGTAAGCCCTCAATGCAAATGTGATTCAGAGTTATTAGCAGACTGACAACACCCTCCTGCAGATCATGAGCCAGCATTCAAATCAGCCCAGGCCTACGAGGCACCCCAGAAGGGCTCTGAGCATCTCTTGGTTGAGGCATACACGAGGTATCCATTCTGACCCTTCATTTCTTGAAGTCAAATGTGTATCTAAGTCAATCTGTGCCTTTTTCGGAAGACATGACACTGAATGTCCTGTAAGGAAGATGACCTTCCCTTCCCTTCACGCTGATGTGAAATCAGCATCTATCCTTCCCCAACTCTGGGCCAGCATGTATCTCCTGAAACAGATAAGTGCTCTCTCTCACACACACTTCCATACAGATACATTCACATCCAAAGATGTTGCCTCACATATATGTACAGATACACACAAATACATGCACAGACATAGACATACACATAGATGTATAACCACAGACACACACACATTTTTTTTCACTTCGTAAAAAAAAATGCCCTTACTTTGAGATTTTGAAGATTTGTTTCCCAGCTTTTTATTGTACATTGCCCAAGAGCCTATGAATATATTTTGTACCCTAAGTGCTTCAATCTGTTAGAAAACTGGATACAGAAAAGAACAGTGAGTTGGACCTTGAGCCTAGTAGTTGTGAATTTTTGCATAATGAGGAGAAGACTTACATTTAGTAGATTTTTTTTCCTCCTAAAGAATGGCAAGAACTTCATGAGTTTTTAACAAGAAGTCTTTGAAGATGTTGGCAGGTACCAGGTGAGTGGCAGTAATTTCCAAATGCGCAAATCATTTTGCTAAGCTAGAAGAAACATTTTGGGTTACAGACTTTGAATTCCTGAGATGATATATTTGAGGTTCTGATTGTTCTTTTCTCATTATTTATTCTTCCATCCTATGTGTCTGACATGATTCCAGGTTCTACATAGTGCAGTAAAAGCTCTGGTGGGAAATGAAAGCTGAAAATACAAATTCAAAAGTCATTGCCGATCATTCCTATTTAAAACCTAGGAATTTCACTATCACCTTGGACAATTTACACAGATGAGCAAGAGATGTGGAGTTCCGCACAGGATGGCAGAGACTCCAAAAGTTAAAGTAGTTCAGAACAGAGAGGGTCTGTGTAGGAAGAAAACCAGCAGAATGTGGTATCATACAAGCCCAACAGGAAAGCATTTTAAGAGGAAAGAAAGGTTAGTTATATCTAATGCTGTACGGGGTCACATGAAACAGTAACAAAACCAGAGTAGTGATGATCAGGAGAGGGGTTTTTGGTTGGTTGTTTTATTTGTTGGTTGGCTCTTTGGATTCTTATCTGAACGAGAGAGAGAGAGAGAAAGTGTTCCCACCTCCTGACTAACTCCTCAAATGTCATCAATGGCAATATCAGGCCAGAAATTCAATGCAGGTCTCCTGAGTAAGTGGCAGAGACCGCACTTCTTGCAGCATCAGTGCTACCACTCTGAGTCTGCATTAGTAGGAAGCTGGAGTCATAGTCCGAAGAGGAATTGAACGCAAACACTCTGATATAGAATACAGGCATCTTAATGACTAGGGTATATACTTGGTCCTGATCATCACTTCTGACAACATAAAGTGATGCTGACATGAGCAATTGGAGGAGATCAGTATATTATTCAGTTTTTCATTGCTACAAGTACAGAGGCAATCAATTTTATAAAGAGAAAAGGTTTATTTAATTCAAATTTTTGGAGGCTTGAGTCCAAGGTCGAGTCCAGCTGCTTTGGTTTAGTAAGGCTATGGTTTGTGATAACAACGCATGGGTACAGGTCGCCCAGTGAATTAGGATCCACAGAGGGAGCCAGGCCAAACCTGGGTTTTCAGAATAAACATCTTGCAAGAACTACCTTCCAAGAGTATACCCCAGGGACATAAAGACCTCTCATCAGGCCGATGTCCTAAATATAGTAATCAGATGGTTTCCACCTTTATGTTTCCCTTAGCTTACTACTTGGGGGTTAAAATGTCTACGTGAGTGCAGCAGCCAAATCATAGTCAAACCCTAGTAGATGGAAACAAGTTGGAGTAAGTTAGTAAGACAACATGTAATCATTACTGAAACAACACTTTCAACGAATTATTATTAAAGAACAGGAAGTAAATGGAATAGTATCAGGAGGCTGACCTGGGGGTCATAACAAAAGATTTTTTAAGTGGGAAGAACAATAATGATAAGAGTAATAACCTAGTGGGAAGGGGGGGAAATGAATGATTAAAACAAAGTGACAACAGGACCCAAAGCACAGGAACAAAGGGCAGACCTAGTTAGAAGCAGAAAGCAGGTCAATAAGGATGAATGTGAAAGCAGGTATACTGGTAGATTCTGCAGTGAGAATATGAGATACTTCCAGTCTAATTAATTCTGTATTCTAAAAGAAACGGTAGGCAAGGCTGTTATGTGGAATATCCTGGGTGTGTGAAATAGAAGAAAGACTACTGCATTATCGGCTAAGTTTATAACTAGATTCTTTCCCTGGGAATCTGACATAGACCCTGACGATTTATTTTAAATGTCACTTATCTAGCTGGTGAATGTATATTTTGGCTTTTAAACTAGAAGGATAATCACTGTATTGATCAAATATCACTAATTCATCCTTGAGATTTTGTTGCTGCAACTAGGGCTAATTAGAGGTCCAAAAATAGCTAAAACAGTGAAAAATGTTGAAAATATGTTTGGTGTGGCGAGGCTAGCTAAAGCAAGGACAATTCTAAGTGGTCGGAACCAATCAAAAGGCATGAATTCTTAGGAGGTAAATTACAGTTTTAGTAGCCATTGTCCTGTGCCGTCTGCAGATTTCTAGGTACTTAGAGCATGGGGTTTTAATAGATTTAATGCCTGGGCTAGGGATGAAATGTTGGTAGAATCCTGTTCCCCTTTCTACTTCCCTGCCCACATACTCCCCTCTACTCCCACCTCTCTGGAAAAGCCTTTAGATGAAACAAAAACACTTTTAATAAGTGAAGTCAAAAGCATCAAAACTGTCTAAGTTGCCTTGCCCTTGGCTCTCAATGGAGGGGGAAAATTGGTTTCAGAAAATATCCATCAGACGTGTAAGAGTTTGGGCCTCACATTTATTCTAAAAAAATAAAGTGTAAGTAAAAAATTTAAAGAAGGCACAACTTGAACCCAGAGCTCAGGGCATTCCTGGAATAAAGTTCCAGCTAACAGGCTTGGACACATATTCTTTCCAGTAAGATATTAGATTAAGATAAGCAAGTCCCCATCACAGTCCTTAGATTTGGTTCTTGGCACCAGCTCCTTACTCCTGCCAATGCAGAATCTCAGAGACAACAGTAATGGGCCAAGTGAGTAGGTTCCTGCCACCTGCATGGGGAGCCTAGACAGTACTGGTATCCCAGATCCTGTCTCCAGTTCTAACCATGCTCTGGCAGTTGTGGTCACTTAGCGAGTAAACCAGTGCATGGAAGGTGACTCTCTTTCTCTGACCTCTCCATCTTTCTGCCTCTCAAAGTTTTAAAGAGTTTCAAGTGGTAGATATTTATATAGAGAAGGGTGATTTCAAAACATAAAGGAAAATTAAGCTATCATAGGAAGCATCAATAGAAATAACAGACGGGAAAAACCAGACCACACAAGAATACAGATAGCAAGGTTATCAGAGGAGAATCAAAATGTTTGCTCACTTAACACGTTTTAAGAAATGAAAGGTATGAGGGAAAAAAAATTTCTAGAGATCTGCTCATAGTTTAAGTGTATTGCCTATTTAAAATGTAAAAGGCTATATTGTTGGGCTTTTTAACACAATAAAAAATAAAAGATTGTATCCCAAAGTTGGTACAGAAACAAAAGATCATCCAGTACACTACTCATACAGATTTTTATGAAAAGCGTGGTTAGAAATTTGAAAAATGAAAGCTAAAGTAATTAGTCAGCACTGCAGAGAAAATTGATGACACCAAGATCAATCTGGAGAAATGATCAAAAGTGCAGGAACAGTTGGAAAGGAGATGGAACATTTAAAAGAGTGAAGATGACATAGGGAGGGTAGAGAAGAGAGTTCTTATCCAAGGAAATAAAGAAGGAGTGGGGAAGACACATGATGGGAGTAGAGACCTCAGAGTAGATTCATGACAGGTAATGAATCTTTTTTTTTTTTTTTTAATGCATGTATTTAAAAGGTAGAACTAAAGAGAGAGAGAGAGATTTTGTATCACAGGCTCATTCTCTGGTCACAACAGCAGCTGAGTCAGGCAGGCCAGACAGAGACAGGACCCGAGGGCTTCATCTGGATCTCTCATGTGAGTAGCAGGGGCCCCAGTGCTGAAGCCATCTTCTGCTGTTTTCCCAGGTAAATTGGCAGACAGCAGAATCAGAAGTGGAGCAGCCAGGACATGAACTGGTACACATATAGGATGCTGGTGATGCAGGTGCTGGCTTTAAATCCATTACACTTACAGTGCCTGGCCCTGGCAAGGAACTTCCAAAAACTGAATCTCAGAGGGAATAAAATGATCTCAGAAGGAAAGGAAGTAATTCCCAGGAAGAAATAAATGGTGAAGAAAATAATAAATGTGGGCATAAAAGATATTAAGATTCTAAACAGTAATAATAATGCCCTACATGAGAAATTAAATAAAACAGAGGCAAGGAAAACACCAAAACAAAATTGATATAAGTCAGAATTGGGGAGTTGCATGACTTCTACCAGTGCTCAGAACAGCCACATTCTCACACAGATTTGGGGAATCTAGCTGCTTCTACCTCCCCTACTTTTATAGGTGGCTCATTTAGTGCCTGTCTTCTCTATGAGGAGCTAAACTGAGTGCGGCAGACCCAGCAACACCTAGAATTTTGCTTTTCTCTAGCTCTATCTCCATTTAATTTCTAAGAGTGATGAGATAGCTGCAATGACAGCAGTCTAAGTGGTTGTATATTTTGTCTAAAATGCCCTGAAATCATTCTGAGTTATTATGTAAATACCCAAATCTGCTCATTATGTCGTTAAGAGGTGGGAGCGGGGATCAACAGTCCCCCTGCCGGTGATGTTTCTTAAGATGAGATCATTAGAAAAGGATTAGTGGTGTAATGTCTGAGGGCTTAAACAATAATTTGCGTCTTTCAGATGTGCACAAGGTAATTTTAAATGAATTCCAGGGTTTTTCTGATGATAGTTCTCAGTTGAATCATAGCTGCCTTTAAAGAAATGATAATTGGATGAGATCATGCAAAACTTGACACATCACAAGCCCTCACAGGTTATCACCATTTTTAGGAGATGTAAAATGAACATAGAAACTATAGCCTCCATCACAAACCATTTGCCTTTACTCTTGTAGGCATTTATTCATTTATTTTATTTTATTTGAAAGTCAGAGTGCAGACAGAAGGACAGAGACGAAAGAAAGATCTTCCATTCCATCCACCACATGGCTACAACAGCCAGAGCTACATCAAACCAATCAATGCGAGGAGCCAGGAGCCAGGGAGTCAGGAGTCTCCCCCAGGTCTCCCACATGGGTACAGAGGTCCAGGAACTTGAGCCATTCTCTGCTGATTTCCCAGACCATAAGCAAGGATCTGGAACATAAGTGGATCATCCAGGACACAAACCGGCATCTACATGGCATGCCAGCACCTAAGGCAGAGACTTCACCTGTTACGCCACAGCACTGACCCCAGCATTTGTCTCTAGACACCTTGCTTTGCAACAGCAACTTGTAACCCACCAAGACTACAAAACCAGGAGATAGCGAATGCTCAGCATGTGTTGCACACCAAAAACCCAAAGTTATAAAAAGCACAATGCTTCCCCTTACAGAGTTCATAGCTGGTCATTATAACATGTGTTTGGATGCATGATGCCAGCCTATATCATGCAGCTGTCAGTATGCTAAGCCCTGGCAGACATGGCAGAAAAGGTCATAATATGTGCCTTCAGGATCTCATCGTCTCAAGAAATCACCCACATAAACTCACGCAGTGTAACATCACTGTTCAAGAGTATGGGACAAAGTGTTGGAGGGAACAAGAGACATAAGAGCTAATGCTGGCTAGAGGAGTTACAGAGAATTTTAAAGAAGCTGGCATTTGAAGTGGAACTTGAAAGATAAACAAGAAATAGGAAAAATAGAGTCAGAGAGAGAGAGAGCGCACCCTAGACCAGAGCAAAGGTGGGTGGCATTGGGGGATGGACGGGAAGTGCGCACAAACTCAGGCAGGTGGTGTACAGAAACAGTGAAGTGTTCTGTGTAGCTTGACCATCCAATGTGCAGGTGGAAAGGGCCAGAAGTTTAGGCTGAACAGTGAGACTGGAGTCGGTTTGAGATAAATTTTGCAACTTCCTCCTGAAACACTAGGGTTAACTGGGAATTTGCTATTCCAATTTAGAAAGAGGAAAATTTCAGGAAGATAGTGCTAAAAGTATCCCCAGAGATGACAGAGACTAAAGCTCAGGGGAGAAAGCAGTTTAGAGGCCATGGCAATAGTCTAGACAAGGCATGATAATGACATGAATCGAATCAGAGTAGTGAGAAGGCTGCCAAGTAGAGAAGAGGAAAGTTGACGAAGTTGGCAACTAATTGAATGTGGTAGGAGAGGAAGAAGAGAAATCAAAGATAACGGAGGGCTCTCTAACTTGAGAAACTGGGTGAGTCATCTATTTCATTATTCTCAAAGAAGGAATGTGTAGGATACAGAACAAGTTTGGGAGAGTAGATGATAGATCTTATCAATAATGTAAAATTTGAAAAGCTTATGGTATTTCAATAGGAACATTATGTCTTAATAGGCAGTTCAAAAGATGGCAATGTTTTCAGGTGGTATGTAAAAAAAAACAAAAAACAAAAAACAAAAACAGGAAAGTCACAGCTGAAACTGTGATGTCATCTGACCAATTCAGTATCTGCAAAAACAAAACAAACTGTAGAGATAAAACCATAGAAACCCTATGATTTGGACAGAACTCTCAAAGCTCCTTGTAGGTCCAATCCTTTTCAGCAGGCCCTGCACTGCACTTCTGTGGTCACTGGAAGCAATGACAGCAAACACTAAGTTTCCCACATTTTCCCAGTGCTCAGAGTATGTTTCTGGTGATTATCTTCTTATGACTCCATTAAACCATGGTGGACTCCAAAGTCACTGTGAGGATTCTCAAACTTTACATGCTCCAAATGAATGGAAGGCCTGAGTTGAGGAAAGGATAAAGCCACGCCCACAGACAACAAGTTGGTTTCAAGAGGTTACAGAGCAGCGTAATGCACCCAGGGCTGAAAGTCTGTGGTGTCTCTTTGTAAGGGCTGTGCTTGTTTCACTGGATATTCTCTCTACATGGTATCCATCCATGCACTGGCATACACACGCCAATATCTCCCACCTTGACTTAACAACACACTGTGGGAGGCTGAATGAGGGCCAGTTGATGCATCTCCTCAATGCTACCAATTCACTTCTTGTCACCTTTGTGAATTCCCAGGTGTCCTTTCCTCTAAGGACAGCAGCCATTGGATGAAACAATGGCATTGGGACAGCCAGAGATGGGTTGATCTCTCTTTGTTCCTGAATATGTTCTTGGCTTTATCCTACCTATTACCCAGTGGTTTGCCTGGAAGTATCTTAAATATGAGACAGGATTAAGATCAGGCTCCCAAATGACTCGCATCTTCCAGAAAAAAAGATTTATAATCCTGATGTTCCCAAGTAAGGAATTTCCCCTCCACCTGTAAAACAATGATGCACTAGGACGGAAGAGCAAAACTGACCTTGGACATGGCTTGCCCTGTCTCAGCACTACTCCAGCTGGGCTATGAGTTATGCTGTGGACCAGATAATTCATGAAAACACAGATAAAACGTGCTGCTTCTCTTTGAAACTTCAGTTCTACTTGGCAATTTAAAGGATTCTTTTTAATATTAAATAAACACAAATATATTAAACAGTAGAATGCCAAGTTTGCATGGGGTCATTTTTTCAAGACAAAATATGAGACTTCAAAGAAATTCCAGGTCTCTAAACAGACTGTATCCAAATGCCCAAAGCTCAGAGGCTGATGTTTGGGAAATGTCTTTTGAGCCTGAAAGAACAGGAGGAATGCACGAAGTCCCATGTTGTTCTGACAGAATAAAAGTGGAAGCACTTTCTACAATGAGAAATGAGTTTCCAATTTACGATGACTTGACTTAGGATTGCTATCCTCAATGTTGGTGCAAAACTGTTAGGTGCTCAGAAAAAAAAAACTATGCTTGGAATTTTGAATCTAGTTTTTTTCTTAGGCTGTTGCAAGGCAGTAAGATCCTCTCGTGCAATCCGGGCAGCAGCAGCTGCAAGCACAGCCTCATGGTCACAAGGGGAAACTACCCATCCACTGCAGTATGCTGTGTAGCTCCACAGAGTAGTCGGCAGGTAAAGATGTTCAGTGCATTTTCAGTTTGGTGATGTTTTACCTCACAAGGTCCCTACAGGGACATAACAATGTACTAAGGTGGATATTATCTGTATACAGAGCTAAATGGATCCTAATTAAGACACAAAGGGTAGACACAGGATGCCTGATTTACTCACTTGCTGCATAGCCTTGGAGAAAACACGAAGCTTCTCTGAGCTTCAGTCTCCTCTTTAGTAAAAGGAAAGAGTTGGACAGATAGCACAAGTGATTTAAATATTTTGAATGGTTTCCAACATTTAGAGCTTAGAAGATTTCCTTCATCTAATTATGTTGAAGTAGGACAATGTACCTCTAAAAATGTACAAGTGTTACACTGTCAACAATTTAAAAATGTAAGAGCTGGCATGATGCAGTGCATTAAGCTACTGCCTGTGAACACCATTTCAAGTCCCAGCTGCTCAGCTTTCAACCCAGTTGCCTGCTAATGTGCCTGGGAAAGCAGTATGAGATGGACCAAGTTCTTGGTCCCCTGCCAGCATGTGGGAGACCTGGATTGAGCCCAGCTATTACACTGTTACAACCATGCAGAAACTGAACAATAGATGGAAGATCTCTCTCATTGTCTGTCCCTCTCCTGCTCTGTAATGTATCTTTCAAATAAGTAAATAAATCTTTAAAAGTTTAGTTTCAATTAAAAGCAAGAGATTTCCAGTAAAAACCTGACTTATTGTCTCCTGAAAAATCAGAGCATTTCACACTCATATTCTGAGCCCATATTCTCACATGGCCACTATTGTTGGAGTGGAGCAGAGTAATCTTTTCCGCAGGGCACAACTTTAGCCATATGTTAGGGGCTAACCTGAGCCCGGGCTGCTTGCCCAGAGGGCTGCCTTGCCTGACTCTATATATTTGCCACATTCCAGCAGTAGCCACTAGTCATGCTAGGCTGCTTAAATCTAAATGCAAATCCATTAAGTAAACTTTAGAATTCAGTTGTATGGGCATATTAATCAAGTTTCAGCACTCATAACCACATGTGGCTACTGGCCACCAAATTGGACATAAAATTGTCTCATGCCACACAAAGTTCCTTTCAAAAGGACTACATAAGCATTTGAAGCTGTGATCCCAGCCTAGATGATATTTGGGGTTCCCTAGAACCCTGATATTCCAAATGCTTTGTGGAGAAACTTCTATAGCAGAGATGGAAGTTACTGTGATAACACCTCTTTGAAAATATCTTTTCTTTGCCTTCTATTGCCATTGTTTGGGTGGATGGCTAAGGATATATCGTTGAGAGCAGGATACGTGTGGCTTCCATTTGGACCAGGGAGGGACAGGTGTGTGGATTCATGTCAGAAGTCAATTTGGAAGGGCCAGCTGGAAGCTAGCAGCTCTCTTGCCCCCTCTCTGCACAGCCTGTAGCAGCCCAGCTGCAGCCAAAGGAGAAGCAGCAGTTCCCTTTTCTCCTGAAGGACAGGGTAAGTAAGTCAGATACGAAAATGGAATTCATTCCAGGGGAGCTCCCCTGCAAAGAATTAGGCAAATCTGAAAGCCATCAGCTAGGGACAAGACATAATTGAATCAGCAAAGGAGAGTCTGGGGTTGGCCCAGAAGATATTGGGGAAGGAGAGCAGTACGTGTGAGCAGCACTTAAATGGTGCTAACGTGTAATTATAAAGGAGCAAAAGTCCTCCACCTTCTTCACTTCAGCCAGGCCCTCTGGGAACATCATCAAACAACACTCAGCAATGAATAAGCCTCTATGTGTGCAGGCTGTGACAAAATGGCATCCTCCTAATACTTTGGTTCACTTTGGCCTTCTCCCACGGCATCAGCAAATTTCAGATCTCCATTTCCCTTGGCATGGATGTGAGCGTTTGTATTTGGAAAACTCTGTGCCCACCAACTGGAAGTAGGGATTTAGGGATGTGACCCTCTCTAAGCCCCTAACCAAAAAACTGAAACAGCTGAGCCTTCTCCTGCCTCCAAGGCCTGTGAAAAGATTCCAATGCTTGGGTACCAACCCCACCCAGTTTGACTGGAATTCCAGATGCAAAATTAAAGAATTGGGAAGTCAAAGGCGCTATCCATACTTAAGGCAATTGACACACTAATTACTCTGATTTCATCATTCTACACTACTCTTCTATTAACATATCTCTTTGAACCTCACAAATATAAGCAGTAACTGCTTATCAACTAAAAATAAAACAGAAATGCTTCTAAAAATAAAAGGAAATATCTCAGAAGAATTCAAGGGAGTAGCAGGAGTGACAGCCACTGGCTTCCGCAGTCTGTAGCTGTCACCCCACACTGCCTGTGTTTTGCTACTGCTTGACCTCCAAGGAGATCATGTCCTTCCATACCTGGGCCCCCTTCGCCAGATGGATGATGACACTGACATGTCCCACAGTGGTCATGGGACAGCTGATTCACAGAGAGGGGGTGAGGATCGAGGGCTCCTGAAGCCAGCAGTTCAAGCCTTTCCTGTCTCTAGCCTCAGTTCCCAGAGCATCTCGACGCCCCCCGCCCCCACCTGCCATTGTTTGGAATCCTTAGATTAGGAGGGAGAACTGGAGATTTAGCCATGGGAACTGGATTATGCACCAAGTAGATGAGCCAGGAAAAGACAGGAGAGAGGTGGTGAAAGGAATCTAAGAAGTGTCTGGAGGAGAAAATACAAGAATGAGCCATGCAGCTGCTAAGCCTTGAAACCGATAGGGAAGGGGAGGGAGGAGGCCGTGAGTAAAGTGGGACGTGACCGGGCCCAAGTCCTGTAGCCAGGAATGGCAACAGCTGCCCAGCGTCTATGTGTGGCTCCAGAAGGAAGCACGTGTGCCTACATGCCCATGCAAGGTTTGACAAGCACAGACGTCAGAGGATAACTCCAGTGCCTGGGCATGCCTGAACACCAGGAGGCCAGAGCTGGCCAGAACACTCCCACCATGAACCCCCACCGCAGCAATGTCTAGACCCCTTTCAAATTTCAGAACATTCGTGTGGGCTACACTTGCCTGATGTCGTCACCACATATCTAAGAAGCAGTGAAATACAGCACATCTAGAATTACAAGCTCCTGCACACACGGCTGGCTCAGGGGCCTCGACTGCACAGCTGTCCTTGCCTGACCTCAGACTTAATCTCTCCCTAATGAATTTTCTCGATATCTCAAGCAGATGGCTCAACAGGAGAGGGAACACATTCCCAAATCTTACAGCGTGACTCTGGATGCATAAGAACATGTGGGATTTGTTTGGGTTTTTCCTTTTTCTTCTTCTTTTTCTTTTTTTTTTTTTCTTTTAAGAGGTACAGTGAACACAGTAATGCCTTTAGGGCTCTCAATGCTGGACCAGAAACAGCCAGGCTTCTCCTAAGATCTGGCTCTTGCCTGGCCCGCTTGATGACTTTGGCAATGTGCTTGCTGCCTATTCTGCCCATCCTCAGGGGCAGTGGAGCCATTACACGCAATATAACCTGTGTGAGCCATTCCTGCTCACCCTAGGAGCACCCTAGGTGGCTTCATGTTGCCTTATAATGCTCACAGCTCCTCAGTTAAAAAGTGAGGAGTTTTGTAACTCTTTTTGGACAGTTTCACCCCTTTTTCAAGGCAAGAATTAGGGAACGAAATACATCATTCCTTTGGCAAGTTGCCACATGGAGCAGCTGGCACACTTATAGGTGCCTCTCAAAATTTCTGGGCAGAAAAAGAAAGTTCAAGTTCAAAATAAAATGTCCTGTGAATCCTAACATACCTGTGAAGCACTAGGTGGGGGTGAAATGCATGTGTGGGTATTCCAGAAAGTTCATGTAAAATTAAAAGAGAAGATTATTTTGTTGCAAAAATATTTTTAAGCCATGCATAGTTATTTCTTAAGATGAATGTTCCATGAACTTACTGAAGGTACCACATGTGTATGGTTTTCAAGATTTTCTTTTTAACCAGAATAAATTTATTTTTTTAATTTCATCTTCCATGAATTTTCTGAAATACCCTCATATAGATGCATTGCCATAATCAAAGTTTACAGACATGGGAAAGAGGAGGAGACCTCAGGGGTGATTTACACCAGGGGCTCTCCTTGTTAGCAAACCACCGGGGAAGCTAAAGCTTGTTGATTTGGCTCTTGCCATAGAGACAGAACTGGGACCCTGGCATGCATTTTTTAAATTCCCCAGATTATGCAATTCTGGCCTTCAGGCCTCTAGATTTGGCAGACGTAAGACAGAAATCTTAACCCCCTCCTCCAAGAGGTACACATGAGTCACCTGATGAGATTGCTATTAAAATGCAGATTATGATTCACAAAGTCAGAGGTGGAACTGGATTTTCATTTCTCTCTCTCTCTCTCTTTTTTAAATTTGAAAATCAAAGAAACAAAGACACAGAACTTCCTTCCATTGGCTCACTCCCACAAATGGCCAAAATAGCCAGAACTGGGCCATGCCCAAATTGGACTTGACCTGAGTCTCCCACTTGAGTAGCAGAGTCCTAGTACTTGGTTCATCACCTGTTGCTTCCCAGGATGCACTTTCACAGGAGGTTGGAATCAAAAATAAAGTCACGACTAGGAAAGAGACCCAATAATCCAGACTGTGGGCACCCAAATAGGCTACTTACCCAGTGCATCAGATACCCACTCATGTATTTCAGAAAGAATCTCAATGAAGTAGGTGTTGCTGCTGGTCCTACAAACCCACTGTAAAGCACCCAGCTCTGGCATTTAGTCCTAGAAGTAGATGAATCGTGCACCTCTTGATCTTCAGTCTTGCTAAGATTACAGAGCCAACATAGTAGGAAGGTTGCATAGAGCTAACCCATATCCTCACACCCGGATTCTAGATGATTTGCAAGTGATTTTGAGCAAGTCGCTTAACCTCTCTGATCTTCTATTTCCATTCTATGAAAATGAAATGGAAACTAATATCTACTTTACAGAATTGTTGAGTTGATCAGATGAGATACATTAAGTTGTTTTGTAAACTGTAAAACACTGGGAAGTCTAAGAATGTATTAGCAATTTGGTCTTTGAAAGACACCAACATGTGGCATTAAATTGTTGATCACTTGTATGTGAGCATGCATTTTCATAGTCCTTGGTTTCTCCTAATAGGAGTATTTGTATAAGGGACCTATGCAACAGACAAGTTTCACCTAAAAGTTAAAGTCTCTCTGTGGATGTGTGGGCTTTTGCATGTGTAATTATGTGTGCGTGTGTGTGTGTCCTTATCCAGTTGCCTGCGGTGTAGGGATTTGCAAGGAAATTCTTCTTAAGGAGGAAGATTCAAAAATGCAGAGCAAATGTTCAGCAGTTGTGGCCAAACTGGTAGCTTTTCTTGCTTTAATCCACTGCATGAGCACACCCCTGGCCAAAACAAGATGGCACTATGCCCTGCTTCACTGGATCTCAATGTTCTCTATGGCTGCGTGCTCCATCTGGGAACAGTGCGGAAGCAACGTCACTGGTCTGTACTAGCCTGGGAGATTTTCTCCTATGGCCCTAACCCTTTCTGATGTTTGAGCTCCAAACGGGGAGTGGGCATGACCTGGTATGACCTGGCCAACACTAGCCATGCCATCTGTGTCAAGTCTGCTCCCCCATAGAAATGCAATCCCTGGCAAACTCTTGGATCGCCGTTGGAAGCGGCTGCTGAAGGTTGCGCAAACACATTTGGCACATGTTCCGGAGAGCAAGCAGTTCTCTGGGTTGAAGTGCAGAAACAAAATGTACTTGTCCTACTTCCGAGATGGTGTCTGAGGACTTGGCTCCCTCAGCTGAGGAACTGCCTCCTCGCTGATGTCATCCTGCCGTGGAAAGGCAAACAGTTTTGGGTTCAGCAGTTCAGCACCAGAAGGTGGGGATCAGAAGGGAATCCACCCGAGCCTGACTCCATTGGGACAACCTAAGCGCACATCCCATTCTTACAACTCAGTTATCTTAGTATAAAAATTTGGGTACAGTATATGTGCATGAAGCGGGTTGTCTTTCCAATTGCAAAATTCTCAAGCAAGCGTTCCTTATGTTGGTGCCACTTCCAAAAAGTCAGCTGCTGCCACACACACCCCATACAAGGACCAGGTCCCAGAGGCTCAGAGCGCTATTTGATACCCCAAGTGGAGGGATGAAATAATTTCCATGCAGTACTCATGCCTTGCTTCCATGTGACTGTGTAATATCTCAGACATTCAGTGACCACACTTTACCAGCCAAATTGAGGCGGATCCTGCTTGCCTCGAGTACATTTCTCAACTCCGGGTTATCTCTTAGCACACAAAGTACCAGGACTGCTCAGAGGTCCATTCTGAGGAAGTAGTTTCTTTTACCGAAAAAAAAAATCTTTTTTTCAATATTCATATTTTTCACCTGTAAAATCTGGAATTTGATGATCACATCAGACCTCCATAAAGTCTCATATTTCAGACTACAGAGACCCCAGGGAAAAATACAAGCCATTATGTACTTAGTTCTGGTGGTCAGGGATGTCACATACCCACATCCTGCAGAGATTTGCACATCATAGGAAGCTGCTGAAAGAAATGAAACTTCCTTAAGGAACTATTGACCACCCAGACTCTCACTCTTAGCTGTCCACTGGGATTCTCTGGACACATTTTCAAAGCTCTGACACCTACCCTTCACCCAGTACCCAGTGGTTGGCTGGGATTGGGAAATTACTGTGTCTATCAAATCCGTGTTTGACCAAAGTGAGCATATTTTGGCTAAAAGAATTCTATTTCTATGATTAAGTTCACACAGATAACTGGAGATAGCCCTCTCATGCCAGTTGCTAGGCCAGGTAGTTTGTTTTAACTCCAGGTAAACCAAAATAGAAGCTTGTAGATGTGTAATCAGGGGACGCCTAGAATAAATGATTAAGAGAGAGATTGCTGGAGCTAGACTCTCTTGGTCTACTTGTTGAAAGAATGACTTAGTTGAGCCACTTGAATCCCATACTACTGTAGAGTCTTGGCAAACCACCAAATTTGTAAAATCTCAAGTTGCTTGGCTAAAATACAGGAGTAGGTGGTAGGTGGAGAGAAGGGAGAGAGATATGAATATTGCCTTTCTCTTAGACTTGTCAGCTTTTAATAAAAATGATAAGCATAAAATTATTTGCATAATGTTTGGCATAAAATAAGTGTTCAACAATATGAACTGTTGTGCATCACAGATGTGCTAGTTCTAATCCTTGGGGTCTATACTGTTAATAGCCTAAGCCAAGAGTAAGTGATGTGTTGGAGATAAGGGTAAGGGCTGACCTTCAAAGATGTTCAGTGGTAAATACAGAGAGATTTTAATGCAGACTTTCTTGTTTTCCAAGATGATTCACTACTTCCAATTCCAACTACATTGCTTGGAATGAGGTTTCCAGTCCTTCTCCCTTTTGGGGCTCTTTCAATGCATACATCCTGTATATTCTAACAAGCAACAGACATAGAAAGGCAAAACAGAAACTTTGACACTTTGTCCCACCAGGCAAGATTGAATATGTCATGGAGACTACCAATTATAAGCACCCAAGTCAAATCTCAAACTGCAGCACAAGAAAAAATAAGTAGCATCAGAAAATTCTTTCCTAAGACCTCCTCCTTATTTCAGTATCTTTAAATTGACATTATGATTTATTTTTTCTTTGTTTTTAAGATTTATTGAATTTTATTGGAATGGCAGATATACAGAGAAAAGGAGAGACAGGAAGATCTTCTGTCCAATGATTCACTCCACAAGTGGCTGAGCTGATCCGAAGCCAGGAACCAGCAGCCTCTTCCAGGTCTCCCTCATGGGTGCAGTGTCCCAAGCCTTTGGGTCATCTTCTACTGCTTTCCCAGGCCACAAGCAAGGAGCTGGATAGAAAGTGGGGTAGCCTGGATATGAACTGTGCCCATATGGGATCCTGGTACATACAGGGCAAGGACTTTAGCTACTAAGCTACATGCCAGGCCCCATGATTTATTTTTTAATAGTTATTTATTTAATTGAAAGATAGCACAAGTGGGCAGAGAGACACAGAGAGAGAGAGAGAGATACCTTCTCATCCAATGGTCCATTCCCTAAAATTATCACAATAACCAGGGCTGCTCCAGGGCAAAGCAAGGAGCCTGGAGCTCCATCCAGATCTCCCACATGAAAAGCAGGGGTCTAAGCAATTGGATCATCTTATTGTACTTTTCCTTGCTTATAACAGGGAGCTGGATGAGAAGTGGAGCACCAGGACTCCAGCGTTCATTTTGATGTGGGACACTGATGTTTCAGTCAGAAGCTCAGGTCACTGTGCCACAGAGATGGACCTGACACCACAAGTTCTTGATCACCTGGAGTAAAAACTTTTTTCTATGACCCCCCTTCTTCCCCAATCTATACCCAACTATATGAAGGAAATCTACTTTTCTGTACTCACACTTCCATCCAGCCCATGTTCTCCTTAACTACCACCTGAATTATTCTCCTAAACTCTTCACTATGGGAAGTGTGACCAACAGACAAGCAGCCTTGCTACAACTGAGAGCTTGTTACAACAGAAGCAAAATCAGTGTTCTCACAAGACCCCTATGTCAACCTGAGAAGCCTTTGGGTTCACAGCTGATCTCCATCCTGGATTCTTTCTATTCCCCTCATGTTAGAGGCTATTACTACATTAAATCATTCACATATTGCTTTCATGCAACTTCTGAACTCAAAACCTTCATCCTTCACAACTGACTACCAAACCAGACAATACCTAACACTTTCTACAGTGCTTTCAAATCACCAAATGCTTTTACTTAGTTTTTTATGTAAGGTCACATCTTATTATAGCGATAATTTTATGATGATGCCCCACATATCCTATGCAAAACATGTTGTTTGGATCAGTGTTCTCCAGAGAAACTAAACACACAGATATATCCATAGATACAGAGAGAGGTATAGAGAGATATAGATACAAATATAGGTATGGATATAAAGCAACAGTGACCAAGATGAGAGAGAAATGGATTTATTTTAGGTATCAGCTCATACAATTTCATAGGCCATGAAGCCTTGGGTTCTGTTATACAGAGACTGGAGAGCTTAAGGAAGCCAGTGGCATCATTCTGTCTGACTCTGAAAGCCTGAGATTAAGTACCTGGGTACTCCTTAGCACAACCCAGTTGAGACATACAATTCACAAGTGTTTCTGTCTCTGAATGACTATCCTGTCGAATCCACCACCATTCCTTAAATACAACAGTCTCCTGCCTAGAATCCCTCATTCATTCTTGTCCAAATGTAATTCCCTTTTCACCAAGTGAGCTGGATAGGGCCTTACCCCATTTTTCAACAAGCCAGTGTTCCCCGCTGGCCTGGCGAATGGGGTCTGAAAGTTTTGTGAAGGAACTGAAGAGACTCCAGGTTAGAAAGGAGAAAGAAAAAATATCACATCCCATACGGGACTCTGGAAAATGTGATTTCAGGTTTTAGAAGAGGAATAAGGGACACAGCAACTTATATCAGGTTCCCCTCTCTAAAAAGATGAAAAAACAAAATGAAGGTGAGAGAGAGCCAGTTATCTTACATTATTCTCACTGAGTAATGATAAGCAGATTAGAGATCATGGGAATTTATACAGTTCTATATACACCTGAGGGTTGAGCCAAAGGCAAGATGTTGGTGGCTGTCATGCTTTGCTTACAGGAGGTGGGGTAAGTCACAGTCATTGTTGGGCTCCAGAAAAAGGTCCCATTACTCAGAGTACCATGGTGTCAGCAGCGTTGCTGAGCTGGACTCTGAACTAGGACTCAAACTATTTCTATGGCTTCTGTGGAGGGTTGACTTTGGTCAAGAACTTCCTCTTTCTACGTATTCCTACCCCTCCTGTTAGTGGGCTTGTTTTTAAGATGCTCCAGACTGATAATCAGAGGTAAGTTTACTGTGAAGTTATTAAAGGTTAAGACATAGGGGACTGTATGTGTATAAGCCCTAGAGTTATGGAAATTTCTGGAACTTTTAAAGAAAAAAACTTATGGAGTACTTAGCATGTGCTAGAGGAAACAAGGTCCTCTTGTAGCTAGCACAGTGGCAGAAAGAGAGAGACAGACAATGCTGCCTCTCTCAATCACGAGTTGCAAAGGGAGTGCAGGGAATGTGCTCCCAAGAATAGGCACTGCTCTGGCTGTACCCTGAAATACATCAAAAGAGACACAGCACATGCTGGGACTGGCGCTGTCACAAGGGCAGGTTCAGCGATACAGAAAAGAATAGCTCACACACCCATGTTCTGCACCTACACTGTAGCTCAGCAGGTTCTGGATGTGCTTATTCAGCTACACAATAAATAAATATTTTTTTGAAATGCAGTTTCTTCCATCCAGAGAAAAGATGTCATTTAAAATAGAGTTTTATTTCACGTCATTTAACCAACTTAAAAAGCAACGGCCATAAATCCCATTTAGCAGGCTGTTCCACTGGGGAGGACTGGTGGGACAACTGTCAATTAGGCGCTGCATAAAAGGATGCAAATGTCTCATAAAAGTGATGGAAGATCATATTACTGTATTAGCCACGTCGCTCTTGCCACACTGTTACACACCATAGAATAATAACTGACATACTTAAAAGGTAAAAAATCATTCTCAATGTGATTTTAAACTCTCTATAAATGCAAACTGTCTTGGATCAGTTTGTAACACCTTTGTCAGTCACTTTAACAATCCTCAAGTGCTAGGGAAATTAACTAATAGGTTGGATATCTGATAGAACAGGTTATGTGTTTCACCAAGATATCATCTAATAGGTGATGCTTTACCATTCTGCTTTTGAAAGCCGGGTTGTCAAATCTGTAAAAATACAAAACTGATTTATCCCATCCATAAAAAGTTCTATTGGTGCCATGCTTCACTCTCCAATTTTTTTTTCCCAGCTTCTAAGTTAAAGAATTTCAAAATGTCAGCAGAATACTCTGGCAAAAGAGTAAGCAAGCAAGCAGAATACAAAGCAGACGTGAAAGAGGAGGAGGAGGCAGAGAGAGGGAGAGTTCCAACTTGCTACTGTGGAAGTCATCCGTCTCAAAGCAAAAGCAAAGGTTGACGTGGGAGAGACTCAAAACTTCACTTCAAGTAGTAAACAACCTCGGAGTCAGAAGCAATACCGATAGCCCCCTATTTTAATGTGCATTTGAATGTCAGCAAGCAGTGCACTGATTGATATTTGAAGCTTCCCTGCATCCCCCAGGTTAGAGCTCCACATTGAGACCTGGTAACAGAGGCTATGTCCAAATCAGAAGAAACAAGTATGTTGGGAGATGAAGTGGAGTCACATTACCTGAGAAGAAGTAATGTTCTTCTGTAAGTATTGCAAGCCTGAGGTACAGTGCAAAACAATACATGTGATCAGAGATGAAGACTAGAGATAGAGAGCCATGACAAGAATCCCTGTTTTGAATGGATGGACTGAGATGGTAAGCTCATCCACTGGAAAGCAAAACAGTAATAGCAGATGATAAGCATTCAAAAGAAGAATAAAATGGGTAATAAGAACAGGGAGTACCAGAGTGGGGATGCTGATTTAAATTGAGCTGTGAAGACGATGTCTGAACAAAGACCAGAAGGAGCTAAGTAGGAAAGAAGGAGAAGCAAGGGCAAACACATGAGGTAAGAGTACATGTGGCATATCTGGGACCCAGCAAAGGAGCTGGTGTGGCTGTAATAGAGCAGGAATAAACAGTGTGAGAGGACAAGCGTTCAGACAGGTGATGGGCGACAATACAGGACTCCCTCAGAAGTTATGATAAAGATTCTGGCCACTTTGGGAGATGGGAGGTGATTTCATTACAAAAACAATTGTCATGTTAAGAATGGACTGAAGAGGGCAAGGATGAAAGACGGGGCAATTCATGATGAGGCTGATGCAGTATGTCCAGGTGAGGCACGGTGGTGACTGTGGCCAGGATAGTAACACTGGAGGAGATAAGAACTTGCCTGATTCTGAGCATGCCTTTGAGGTAGAGCTAATAAGTTTTCCAAATAAATTGGCAGTGGGAATTGAGAAAAAGAGGGAGAACAAACTCCAACAATGTTGACCCAAGTATTGGAAAGAATGCAATCGATTTTTGCAGGACTCCAGATAAATTAGAAAAGTTTGAGTATAGTTTTGATAATTTTAAGTCTAGCATGCTCAATAACATCCAACCAAAGGTGTTGTTTACAGGGTTTGATACACAAGTCTGGAGAGGGTGGGGCAAGATGGCAATTGAATCATATGTTCCACAGAGACCACAATTGAAAAAGCTATTCACACACCAAGTCGCCTTCACAAGAACCAGCAATGCCAGCGGAAAGACCACAAAAGACTGTTTCCAATGAAGAAGAAGTAAAATCTGCACAAGAGAAGCAGAAGCTGAAGTAATTCATCACCAACCAACCTTCTGAAAGACTCCTAGGGATGTCCTGCATATAAAAGCAAAAGAAAAATAATAGGGCCTGGCGTGATGGCTCGCCTCACACACACAGGGATCCCATATGGGTGCTGGTTCGTGTCCCAGCAACTCCACTTTCCTTCCAGCTCCCTGCTTGTGGTCTGGGAAAGCAGTCAAGGATGGCCCAAAGCCTTGGATCCTGCACCCATATGGGAGACCCAAAAAAAAGTGGTTTCAGATCATCTCTGCTCTGGCTGTTGCAGCCACTTACAAAGTGAATCAGTGGGTAGAAGATCTTTCTCTCCTTATCCTTCCAATGAAAATAAAATAAATCCTTACAAAATATATATTTTTAAAAAAGAAAAGGAAAGGAAATAGCAGCGATGCTGAAAATATGTGCAGAAATGGAACAAAGGATATTCAAAATAAATACTAGTATTTAGTGATAGAACTAAGTCACTACTTCTTAATAATGACCTTGAAAGTAGGTGGCTTGATTACTTGTGATCTTAGCCAAAGGCTAAAAAGCAGTTGAATTTGTCAGTTGAAAACTATTGACCACTTGAATGGATTAAAAAATCAAGACATGCTACTATGTCTTAACTTAAAAAAAAAAAAGCCTTTCCAAAAATTCATTTATTTGACAAAGCAGATACCTTTAATGACCAGGACTGAAGTAGGCTAAAACCAGGAGTCCAGGAGTCCATAACTGAATCCAGATCTCCTACATGGGAGGCAGCAGCTCAACTATTGGAGCCATAACCACCACCTCTCAGAGACTTCACTAATAAAAGCTACAGTGAGGAGCCAGAGCCAAATGTAGAATTGTGGCATCTGAATCAGGATAAACTATCCATCACAACAAGATCAATCTTAAGGCAAAAACAGTAAGAGAAACAAAGAAGATCACTACATAATGTTATATAAAAATACCTGACAGCTGTAAAGATACTTTGTACCTAATTGGTGCACTCAATTTTATAAAATGGAAATTATTAGACTTAAACGGAGAGACAAGCTTCAACACAATAATAATGAGAACTTTAACACCTCACTATTATCAATGGACCTATCTTCAATACAAAAAAAAAAAAAGAAATGTCCAGTTTAAACTCCACAACTATCCAAATGGACATAGCAGACATTTTTAGAACATTCTATCTAACAGCTGTGGGAATACACATTCTTTTCATCACCACATGGAACATTCTCTAGGAGAGACCACATATCAAGCCACCAAAGAATTCTCAGCAAATTAAAAAATATATACCATTTTTCTGAGCCACAATGGAATAAAACTAGAAATCAGTAAAGAAACTACAAATTATAGAAACACATGTGTAATTCACCTGTTGTGAATTAGCAGGAAGCAGATCAGAAGCAGAGACAGGACTGAGTCCCACAGATTCTGGTGTGTGCTGCAGGCATCCCAAGAGATGCATCCACCCACCGCCTACAACTTTTTAAAGAATCCTCATGCAGAAACAACCAGCACTTCTGCAGGACTAACCAGGACTAACTTCTTTAAATGTTCTTCAATGTGGAGTCATGGTTATGATGCGTCAGAAAATTAAAATCTTCAGTGTTTCAAATAGAATGGATTACTCACCTTCTCAGGAGCCCATCATAAATACTGTCTCATTTATATTGTTCCTTAGTATTAAGCAGGAGTGAGTCTGAGATGCA
Source organism: Ochotona curzoniae (assembly GCF_017591425.1). Taxonomy (NCBI): domain Eukaryota; kingdom Metazoa; phylum Chordata; class Mammalia; order Lagomorpha; family Ochotonidae; genus Ochotona; species Ochotona curzoniae. The sequence continues at coordinate 48,443,770 of NW_024466502.1, read as the reverse complement.
ATTTAACAACAAATTTCTGTCATGGAGCAACTTCTTTTTTCAAAGTCCATTAATACCATCTACCAAAGATACATATCTGATTTCCAAACAGAGGTAGTCCAAGCAAGATCTTAGTATTCTTCCATGTAAATCTGCCCTTATTTGGGGATAAGTGAATGAGTGAAACCATGTACTATAGATAACAGACATAATCATCTTTGTGGGTGGCAGGTTCGTAGTCACAACAACTGATAATTAACTGGATCAAAGTTAACAGTACACTATGCTGTGGATAAGTCAGATGGAAATAAGAATGAATGAAGAGCTATCTTCCCTGGAGTAGAAAAACTGGATATACGAATCTTATCATAAATAGGTGTTTTAACTTGATACTACTAGATGCCAGATGCCCTCTTTGGCAAGGGAATAAATATCATGCACATTTAACATTCACTGATACAACATAAGCATGATTGTGAGATCCATAAGCATGGTTGCAAATACTACATCGAAAGAGAAAACCGGACATGTTGTTTTGCTGTGTAGGGTTATTATTTAACAAAAGCTATTGAGAAATACCACAAAATGATAATTGTTTTTAAAATAGTCAATATGAAGCAATATTTCCATGGGAAAATAATAGGATAATGAGAGCAGTGACCATTAAGTCTACTCTTGCTTATGAAAATGATGAATGTGGGAGTCTTTTACATGGAACTGTGGCCATTTCTGATGCATTTCATGCAATGTCCTCAGGGAAACATGTGGCAGTGGTTGAGACACTCCAAGAGTCTGGCTAGCTGCCAGAGAGACGCCCTGGTCAAAACAGATCATCAGACAGATTCTGGACTTGCCTTGATTTCAATTTCAGTGCTGTGCCAACAAAGGTAGCCACCAAACAACAGAGCCTCCTCCACCTAAATGAGACAAACCAAAAGATGTTCAGAGATGAATTGTAAGCAAACATTTCATTTGAGAAACTTCAAATTCCTGAGCACAGGAAAAGAAATCTGATCATAGCTACCCACCAACTCTATACTTTACTTTGCTCACATAGTTTCACCAATGGCAGATATGGGAAATGAGCAAGCAGCAGCATCTACCCGCTGTGCACCTGCTTTCTACATGAGCTTAATATACATGAGTCTGTTTCAAGTGCACAACACACCTATGGCGTGAATCATGTCCCATTTTCAGAGAAGAAATAGAGAAATCAAGTAACTAAGGTCAGAGATAACAGGGCTGTGCCAAGCTTGGGGTCTATTTCAGTCTAGGTTGTCACTCATATTCTATCATGCTTTCTCAGAAAGGCAACCCTGTGCCGGGCAATTGGCCAGACAATGGAACTCCTGCATCCCACATCACCGAACCCAGATTCTCTCCTTAGGATCAGCTCTGATTCCAGCTTCCTGATGTTGTAAACCTTGGGAAGTAGCAGTAATAAAGTAATTGTGTTCTTGCCACTCACATGGGAGACCTGGATTGAATTCCCAGCTCCTGGCTTGCCTAGCCCTGGCATTGTAGGTATGGGGAGTGGGGAGAGGAGAGTCAGCAGATGGGATCGGAAGCTGTGTGTGTATGCATGTGCTTGTGCCCAAATAGTAAATGTTAATACATTTATTGTACAGAAACATTACCATGTATTTAACAGGAAAGTACTCAACACCTGAAGTTTGTGTAAAATGTGAAGCCTTGCTTAAGAAGAAAGCACACAGCCAAAGAAAAGGAAACATGACAATATATAAACTGTATATTAGCTGAGACAATACAATTATATTGGAAAATCACAGAGAAGAACTTAATCATCCCCTAAGTCAGAACATGACAGAATCTGGATTGGCTACACAGAGAGGAGAGACAGAGAGGAAGGTTTTCTGTCTCTTGATTCACTCCACAAGTGGCCACAATGGCCAAAGCTGTGAAGATCCAAAGCCAGGAGCCAAGAGCTTCTTCCAGCTCTCCCATGAGGTTAGAGGCTCCCAAGGCTTTGGGCCATCCACGACTGCTTTCCCAGGCCACAAACAAGGAGCTGGGTGGGAAGTGGGGCAGCTGGGATTAGAACCAGCAACTTTTATGGGATCCAGGCATGTTCAAGGCAAGGACTTTAGCCTCTAGGCTACCATGCCAGGCCCGTGTTGACTTTCTTAAAGACAGTCTGCAAGAGAGAGAATGACCGTGAGGAGGTAGAATTTCTCACTTGGAATTTGCATCCACTTCTCTGTCTCAGGTGAAGCCAAGAGCTTTGTTCTGTCAAGCACTTTGATCATTAGCAGCTCTTATTCTGGTTACCCATCACCCTCATAAGACTTGCTTCCTTGCAATTAGCATTTTCAACAACTGCATGTTAAACTATATTACCAGTTCTGTGACAGTTTAAATTGCTCATATGTGCTAAGGCATACTGAGATCAGCCTCTGTGTGTGTATGCATGCACACACATGTGCAGATGTACATGTGTGCTTGCGATGGAAATGCCTGTCTTTCAGAAATCCCCAGCAAGATGAGAGGGACCGAGATGCAAATGATTACTAGTCCCTTAGGCACAGAAGTCACCTTTCTTTTTCTGATACTTCGAGAGAAGTTGGGAGCTCGGCTTTCATCCCCACCTGTTGTCTGCCTGCATGGCCGCTTGCTTGCTATCAATGCTCTAATTTTGTTTTATTTTGATTCCTCTGAGAGATTCAAAGGATGGTAGAAAGGTTCATTATAATTCAGCAATTAGTGTGTCTGCCGCTTTCCTCTCCTCCTGACCAAAAACGCAAGGTCACCCTGTCCTGTGAAAGTCATTTTCTGCCGACATCTTACACATTAATTTGCTGGCATTTAAAATCCAGAGGCAAAGGAGCGCAAAATGTCAAAAGTTCCAGCAGATTTTGTGCACGGAACAGTGGGAAAAAGTGAGTGATGGAGGCCTTGCAGGCAACTACCCTTCTTTGATCCAAAAAAGGAGCATTCCTTCAGTTCTTATGTGCAAAACAACAAAAAAGAGCAGTTGAAAGGAACACACTTCTGAAAGACATCTCACTGGAAATTAATATTTCTGAATGCCAAGTTCACCTTGTCACTCCCCTCTCTGCAGCTTTCCCTATAGGACAACGATTGAGCCCCCAGCCCAGTTTTCAGGATTCTCTCCTGCTCTAGCTAACCTTACCTATTAAGTTTGTTTCTCATCCTTCTTTAGAGGATGATTCCAACACTCAAAATGGTTTGTAGTGAAAGATTTCTAATTTCTGCTCTCAAAGCTGCTTTCTGGCTTTGAATCAATCCTAGCTTCGTGAGCCAGAGACCAGGGTGGTTGCACAAGGTTCTTTCTTCCGTATTTCCCTTAGAGGTTGTCTGGAAGTTTTTGCAACCTACGGGAGCCTAAGGTACACGGAAGCCCAGCTCCTGCATAGCAACAGCTCTCAATGCCCCCTGCCACTTTCGTGGCTTCCTGAGATGCAATCAGTATGCCCTGAGCTCCCTCTCAAAGGCCACCTTCATTCTCAGTGGAAACCTGGGCTTGAGCCAGGAAGAGTTGGGTTTGAACACACATCCCATGTTGATGCCACACAAAGTAAATGCTGACCTCCCTTGTGCTTGCAACACAGCCACCTGCCCGTGGATTACTTTGCCTCCAGTACTGTGAGCCACAAGGATGGCAGATACATAAGCACTTAAACCATCTTTCACTACCTTCCTAGATATGTAAGCAGGGAGCTAGATGATAAGTAGAGCAGCCAAGATTCTAATCATCTCACTGATAAAGAATGCTAGTATTGCAAGAAGCAGCTTCATGCATTGCACCTCTACACTGGTCCCAGAAAATACTTCTTTTAAAAAGTGGACCTGGCACAATGGTTCAATTGGCTGATTCTCCCCTTGCAAGTGCTGGGATTCCATGTGGGTGCCAGTTCATGTTCCAGCTGCTCCATTTCCCAATCAGCTCCCTGCTTATGGCCTAGGAAAGCAATGGAGAACGGTCCAAAGCTTTAGGACCCTGCACCAACATGAAAGACCCAGAAGAAGCTCCTGGATCCTGGCTCCTGGCTTCAGATTGGCTCAGCTCCAGCTTTTGTGGCCATCTGGAGAGTGCACCAGAGGATAGAAGATCTTTCATTCAGTCTCTCCTTCTCTCTGCAACTCTGTCTTTCTAATAGAAAATAATAAAACTTTTTTAAAAGTGAGACAAATTTTATTCAAATTATTGCAATAAGGCAGATTCCAGCATAAGCTGAGTTTAACATCTTAAAACAAAAGACAAGAAGAGACTTAAAATGCTGGTGGATGCAAAAGGAAAATCCTGAGGATGTTACATGAGAGACTGATCAATTGGATTAAGCCTTTGCTTACTGGGTCTGCCCTCTCACGGAGATGGGAGGCTCTGTCCTTGATGGTTTTGCAGCCTAAAGTCCTAGAGAAAAACTTTCCTTAGTCATCGGTGTTCACAAAAGGACCCGGAAACAGTATGCTAGGCCTGATTCAAGCTTTAAAAGATAAGGCTTTAAGCAGGTTGTCAGGAGCCTCCGGTCAGGATTCAGCTACAACAAATAGCCAATGCCATAGGGAGCATTGAGCTTTCTTGGGCAGGCATTTATGGGTCTTGGGGGTCTCATCCTGGGATTGTACCCTTGAGCTGACGGAATCCATGTCAGAAGTTGATCAGATATGTTAATGTGGGGATTGTATGGAGTCCTGCATGGCAAGAGTCTTGCTCTTATCTTGGAGCCGTTTCAGTGCCTACCAATTCCTACTCAGATTCCTCCAAGAGTGCAACATCCCATTCCTGATTACTGATCTCCTTTTATCTCCACGTCTGCTGCCTGATTCAAGGTCAGAAACCAGTCTTGAAAGCAGAAACTAGAACTCTTTTACTACAAACCATTTTGAGTTGTTGAAATCATCCTGTAAAGAAGGATGAGAGGGGCCCGGCACAGTGGCGTCATAGCTAAAGTCCTCGCTTTGAACATGCTGGGATCCCATATAGGTGCCAGTCCTAACCCCAGCAGCTCCACTTCCCATCCAGCTCCCTGCTTGTGACCTGAGAAGGCAGTCTAGGACAGCCCAAAGCCTTGGCCCCAGCACCCTCATGTGAGACCCAGAAAGAAGTTCCTGGCTCCTGGCTTCAGATTGGCACAGCACCAGCTGTTGCAGCCACTTTAGGAATGAATTATCAGAAAGAAGATTTTCCTCTCTGTCTCTCCTCCTCTCTGTATATCTGACTTTGTAAAAAAAATAAATAAATAAATCTTAAGAAAAAAAGAAGAAGGATGAGAAACAAACTTAATAGGTAGGTTTAGCTTGAGCAGGAGAGAATCCTGAGGACTGGGCGGAGGCTCAAATGTTGTCCTGTAGGGAAGTAATCATTTGCATCTCGGTCCCTCTCATCTTGCTGGGGATTTCTGAAAGACAGGCATTTCCATCGCAAGCACACATGTACATCTGCACATGTGTGTGCATGCATACACACACAGAGGCTGATCTCAGTATGCCTCAGCACATATGAGCAATTTAAACTGTCACAGAACTGGTAATATAGTTTAACACGCAGTTGATGAAAATGCTAATTGCAAGGAAGCAAGTCTTATGAGGGTGATGGGTAACCAGAATAAGAGCTGCTAATGATCAAAGTGCTTGACAGAACAAAGCTCTTGGCTTCACCTGAGACAGAGAAGTGGATGCAAATTCCAAGTGAGAAATTCTACCTCCTCACGGTCATTCTCTCTCTTGCAGACTGTCTTTAAGAAAGTCAACACGGGCCTGGCACGGTAGCCTAGCGGCTAAAGTCCTTGCCTTGAACATGCCTGGATCCCATAAAAGTTGCTGGTTCTAATCCCAGCTGCCCCACTTCCCACCCAGCTCCTTGTTTGTGGCCTGGGAAAGCAGTCGTGGATGGCCCAAAGCCTTGGGAGCCTCTAACCTCATGGGAGAGCTGGAAGAGGCTCTTGGCTCCTGGCTTTGGATCTTCACAGCTTTGGCCATTGTGGCCACTTGTGGAGTGAATCAAGAGACAGAAAATCTTCCTCTCTGTCTCTCCTCTCTGTGTAGCCAATCCAGATTCTGTCATGTTCTGACTTAGGGGATGATTAAGTTCTTCTCTGCTGCCTTTCTCGTTGGTCATCCTTTTGATATCTGCAAGTCAGAGCGAATATCCTTCCAAGAGCTAGGACTACATGTTAGTCTTTCACAGAAGCCACAGCCCTGCTCTTGGCCGGTACCTGGGCAGCAGAACCCTGTACAGAAACCCTCTTTGCCCAAATAGCATCTGTTTCATCTTCTCTATCGGCAGTGTCAGCCCCAGGGATTACCCTGCCTGGAACAGCATGTCTTTCACACCATCTCCTCATAACTTTCTCATTTTATGCCAGACTCCTTGTCCACATGGTTTTCTGGTAGCCCCTACAGCCAGTTCACAGGAACATTGTGCAGAGGGGTTTAGAAATGCAAGAATTGCAGCAAGTTAATCACTGCATTTTGTTTCTTCTCTATCTTCTGAGAATAATGACACTCAAAGTATAAGAAATTTGAGTTCTTAGACCAAGTGTGGCAGCCTAGCAACTAAAGTGCTCACCTTGTACAAGCTGTGATCCCATATGGGTGCCGATTTGTGTTCCAACAGCCCCATTTCCCATCCAGCTCCCTGCTTGTGGCCTAAGAAAACAGTCAGGGGTGGCCCAAAGCCTTTGGGACTCTGCATCCACATGGGTGACCCTTAAGAGGCTCCAGGCTCTGGGTTCCTGGCTTCAGAACAGCGCAACACTGGCCGTTGTGGCCACTTGGCGGAGTGAATCAACAGACAGCAGATCTTCCTCTCTATATATATCTGTCTTTCTAATAAAAATAAGCCTTTAATAAACAAAAGAAATCGGAGCTCCTGAGAGATGGGCGAGATACTAAGAGAATATTAGGTACTTAAAATGAGTATATCCTTTGCGCCCTCAAGAAGTTAACATTTCAAGGTTTTGAAGACTTGATCAGATAGTCAGTTAGTGTTCTCTGCTGTGCCCTGGAGAACGGAGGAAATGCCAAAAGCTAAAGATAGCAAACGGTTTCCTTATGGTCATAAAAGGGAGAATTGGTTGTTCACAGCAATGCAGAGAGCTGCCAATCCATAAGCTTCCTGTTGATTTCCAGGGAAATTCCCAAACCAACACCACACAGACCTGTGAGCCCTTGGAATTACATGACTACTGGTGTAGATTCACACAGAACAGTCCTTTTTCATGTATTGCTTATTAAATTAATAGACGAAGCAAAACTGAGGACAATGTTGTAAGAACAGCATAACATCAGAAAAATATATCAGAATCAAGTTTATTGGCAATAAATAAAAAAATTCATTTGGTGGTTGAAAGGATCACTTGTAAAAGTATTATATGAAAAAGTGGGTTGAGAATATTTTCCATTTTAAAATCTTGGTTAGATTGCCTTCATATCTGATATAAGACCAAAAGTAAGCAGCTATCAAAATGTCAAGCCCAACTGCATTGCATGCCTCTTAACTAAAGTTGGAAACAGTAAAGTGAATGTAGGTCAGAGTTCTCACATAGTGTGCAGGACTACATTTAGACTATTGAAAGATGGAGAAGTCCCGGGGGACATGCGCTCAGTGAGACAGTGATAATTTGAAAATATTGTACAACTGGCAACTGTAAGACATAATCTCCACATACACAAGGCAGGCTGGTTAAATACGATTCAAATCCTAAGTTGTTAAGATTCTTTTGGATACAATTGGAGGAAGCTCCAGCTTGCTTATCAAAGAGAAACATTTTTCTTTTTATTAATTGACTCAAGAAACCAGGAACAGTGATTTGGAGAATGACTGGCGGATTACTAAAGCCGGAGACTTCAAGCTTCTGGACATCCTCCCTCTCTTCATGCTCTCGTTGAATCAGCTCCACATCAGTGTTCATGTGTTTCATTGTCAATCTACATTCGTGCTCCTGTTAGCAGAGTGATAGAAAGCAGATGGAGCGAAGTGGAGTAAGCAAGAAGAGGGTGGATAAGAAGCCCAATCCAATTGGAAGACCTCCCAAAACTGTGTGGTTGGAGTAAGGAAGTAGCAGCTGATCGATGAAGGAAAAGAGGGGTGCTATTTCCCGAGGAGGGTGAAAGGGGGCTAGGAAACTGAATCATAGACAGCACCCTCATTTCCCAAGGGGACCCTCAGAGCTTTCACAGACCCTGTGGTCAAAGTTTATTTCAACTACAGTAAGAACGGAACATGCCCACAAAGGTAAATCTTGCCTTACGTGAATTATTTGCAATCAAACTTTCAAATAAACTTTGCTGAGGTGCAATTTACATAAAAGTAGTGCACTCAGAGGGGTTTTCAGGGGGAAACCATTGCTGAATCCTGAGGTTCCTAGGTCACTTGCCTAAAAACAGTTACTTCAAGGAGCTTCTTACTATTTTTATTTTCAGACTATAAATGAGATTTCAGAAGTTGAATCAGACTTGAAATTTGCTCTTTCAATGCTCTGATTTTATTTTCCACAACACTTCAAATTTCCAATAAGTGTACTTGTCCCAAGTGAGGCCAGCCAATATGTGGAAGTCTCAGTCCAATAACGCAAATATAGCTAAACATTCACTTAATTTTACCCTTGAAACAAAGGGGAACAGGGAATTTGTGTGAATCACCCCATTGTCTCAGTTCTCTTACAGTCATTTAAATATGTTGCTTATCTTCAGTTTAATTGCAGCATAGATATATAGCAGCACATAATCTAAGCTTGGTGATTCTAACAAATTGACTTTTTAAGAGCCTCTCAGAAGTGTGGTGAAGAATCATTGAGTGTGTGACTCAGAGGCCATCAACTCAAAGATCAATATATTGCAAAGCAGCAAGAGTATGGATAGACTCTAACCAAACAAAAGGGTGTGGGTTACCAGATGAGTGTGAAAGCTTGCACTAGCTACTGAAGGAGATACAGAAATAACTCATATCCTCCCAAAACCCTGTAGGAATTTACCACCTCGAAAAGAAGGCCGACACAAACACCAACATCCCCGCTTATAAAGGAAGTTTTAGAACTGAAATTTCACTGGAAAATTGTGGAGGGAGGCACGTTCTGGCAACTAGACAATAATACTACTTGAATGCTTGCTGAATTCAAACCACTTGCAAGCTTCCATTTGATAATAACGTGTCAGCAGTGCTTCCTCAGATTTGTATAGCATTCCTTATTAAGAGAAACTGTTTTGTCTCTAATCTAGATCAATGTTTTTCAGAATGTACAGAGAGGAGACACAGAGGAATAAAAAGAAAGTGAAAGAGAGAAGGTGGTGTTAAAAACAGGAAATCTATTCTCTTGATTCCTTGCTTTGCCCTTTTGATTACATTTTACTACTCCTTGGGGAAACCCAAATGAAACTAACAAAGTTCTCCTCCTTTTGATGAAATAAAAAATGGATTTGGTGACTTGTTTCTTTTAGAGGAAGAGAGAAAGAAGCATGTGTGGTTACTGCCAAACCCAAGAAACAGAAGCGATAACACATAGTCCTACCGTGCCAAGGTTAAGAGAGAATTTTGGGCTTCCTCTACAGCTTGAGGTTTCCCCTGGATTTTTCAGATACAGTGAAGACCGACATACAAAAATCAAACAAACAAACAAACAAAAAAACACATCTACATCTCAGAACTCATGTGTGTGCCTGATTCTAGAAAAATTGTTATTGGTGTGAGTAAACCATGCAGGTTTGTGGATATTAGTCACCCAGAATTTCTTCTTATACACAAGTTACTAATACTGAATAAGTAAGCCTAGCTAATATTTTTAATAAGTTGGTGGGGGGAGGTGTTTCTCCTAAAGTAAAATATTCTCAGGAAAAGAAACTATTTCATACTACACTGACTAAGCTCATAGGAAAATCTTTAATGAAAGTGTTAACATTTGTTCCTCTGCTTCTTGGTGACAGTATTAACCATAGAATGATGCATTATATACTCCCCAAAGATCACAAAGGTTAGAGCTTACACACTCTGAATCCCATTCCCTTTTTTTATACATACGTCTATTAATAGAAGACTGGTGACTCACCAAAGTCATACAACTAAAAGCAGAAGAAAAAAATCACTCACTTGGGACCAATGTTTGGGCTAGCGGTAAAGCCTCCTGCATCCCATATTGCAGTGCCTGGCTTTGGTTACTGGCTCCCACCCCTGACTCCAGTGTGCTGCTAATGAAGACCCTGAGAAGTCAGTGAAGGCTCAAGTAATTGGGTCCTTGCCTCCAACATGGAAGACTTATACAGTGTCCATAGCTCTAACTTAAGCTGCAGCCTAACCCTGACTTCTATGAGCATTTGGAAAGTGAACCAATGTTTGGGAATACTCTCTATCTGCTGTCAAATAACTTTCTTTTTTTTTAAATTACCCTCATGGTCTTACCACTGACTGGTTATTGAGGCTGTATCAGTTAGAACTCTTTAGATAAGATGAAACAGAAAACCTAACAACTAATGGGCTGAAATAAATAGAAATTTGTGTTTCTCATATAGCAATGGAATCCGAATAATAAAAGCCAAATTAATGAGTCCAAATAATGCTGGTTCAGCTTCTTTAGTATACTTAGGACCTTTTCTTTCTTTTCATAGTCTCCAACATATTTGGCATGTTAGCTTCACATTTTCATACTTGGTCACAAAATGGTTACAGATGCTCCAGTCATCTGCATAGAAGACAGAGACAAGTTGACAAAGGCAAACAGTGCAACTGTCGCCCACATCATGGAAAGAGAAAGCTTTCCCAAACCCAACAGGACCACCATCTCATTGACTAGATCTGACAAGCAAGTATATGAGTCATTCTTCATTGTAGAATAAGAAGAATGAGAAGAGGAAGAAGAAAACTATGTTCAGGATAGTCATGAAGTTGGCCACTCAATGGTTTTTACTACTGTATATAATCAAACCACTCATTTCTTTAAGCTTAAATGTTTTTGCAAGACCAAAATGCAACATCAAACACCACTGTGATCATTAATGAATCAAAATAAATTCAAGTTCATCTGGGCCTGAATATATAACACACTGGCCTGATTAGCTCTCTCTTTGGCGTGGTTGGAAATTTAGCCCTTTCTGCATATAAAGATAACCTGGGGTAAGTCGGAGCACCAGGGGGGCTTGTTTTCTTCACAGCTGAAAATAAAAAGCCTGAAATAATAGAAATAATAGAGCAGACACATGGAGGGGTAAGCTTCCTCTCATCACCACACCACCCATCTCACTTCAAAGCCTCAGGTATCAGGCGGCAAGCCTTTGATGCCTTTTGGTCCCAAACCAAAGCATCTCCCAGCAAGTCCCTGATCTTCATGTATTCAAAAGTGAAAATACATTAGCTTGTATTCAGCACTGAGAAAGCAGTGTTCTTTAGGGCGTGAGGATTTCTATGGCATACCAGATAGTGTGCTTCTTTCATGTTGCTGCTATTTTAATTTCCTGTTTTGGGAAACCACTGTAAATGGAACCGAGTGCTGTGGGATTCATTTCCCGCTATGGCCCACCTCTGAATCTTCAATGTAATAGGAAATCATTTTCCTAGTAGGAGTGTTGGGATAGACTAACACGAATATAGCTATAGAAAGTAAGGTATGAGTGTACTTTTGGCTTTTTATCCATGACTCTCTGCAGATACTGTTGTACATTGAAGATTCACAGTAAAAACAGAGCAGAGACAGAATAGATGTGGTGGCAGCCCAGACACGGTGAAGGCAAGTATTTAAGTCCATCGCGTAATCCTCAGCCTGGGTAATGGGTGTGTGGAAGGGTGAATGATAGATGGACAGATGGAGAAATACATGAGGGTGAGAAGACATGGAGAGGAATAAAAGAATGAGAAAAAATAGAAGTAAAACAAAAAGGAAGAAAAGAAGGGAGCGAGGAAGATGGGGAAGGAAGGAGGTGGGAAGGAAGAAAGGAAGGAAGGAAGGAAGGAAGGAAGGAAGGAAGGAAGGAAGGAAGGAAGGAAGGAAGGAAAGAAAGAAAGAAGGAAGGAAGGAAGGAAGAAAGGAAGAAAGGAAGGTAAGAAAGACAGAAGGGAGGGAAGCAGGGAGAGAAGAGAGAAGCAGGGCAGACCTGGACCTATACCTTGGTTTGGCCAATCAGACAGAACACATAGCAATGTGATTGTTTGGCCTTATGGAACTCAATCTTAAAAGTTCTAAACAAAGTCTGTTATAGGTTGTTTTTTTTTTTAACTTCCCTCTAGCATCAACAATGCATCCCAGGTGTCAAGGGATTTGAATGACTTGTGCAATCTGATGCAGTATCTTCCTTTAGCAGCTTATCTTTACCAAAGGATGGCTGTGACTGAATAAATGAAGTGACGTCTCATTAATTCAGTAAGTTCATATAGCTCTATCACAACAAAAACATAGCAACAGAAATATGTAAACAAATTATTTTAATCCCTACTTAAATTTTCAGTTAGCTTAAGTGAGACTAGGATTTGTATCACAAAACTATTAATAAAAATATTGATACCTTTTTGGATGACTCCAAGATTAAGGTCTCTGGGATATACTTAGATTTAGAAATGTGAGTATATTATTCATTTGTGGGCTCTAATGACTAAAAGAGAAGGAAAACTTGACTACAGAAATTCAGCTAAGACCATTAAGACCATAAATACTAATGTGCTACCTCAGTCTGCTTTGCCAAGAACATTACGTTCTATTTCGTCTTTCATGAACCAGGACGAGGGTTGTTATGATCATAAGCAAATGCTGATATAGTAGAAAGACCACAGATTTAGTGTCAGGTCAAGCCAGGACCCACCACATCCTATTTGCACCTCAGGCCAATTATTTAATTACTTGTGTCTTTTGTATTTGAAAAATGGAAATGCTAACACTCATGCTACAAAAGACAAAGGTATTCATTGAAATGATAGACCATGTATAAAATATATTACAGATATCCACAGAAACAACAGTCATGTTCCCTACCCAAGGTAGATAACAGAATTCATCTGCCCTAACAGATCTGGCTTTTCAAAAGGGTTGTTAATGGTCATTCTGTAGTTGTGTGATGTGCAATCTGCCTGGCCTTATGTGCTGGCCCTCCAATCCCATCAGTTATCCAAGAATGACAATATCCTAAATAGCAACTCCTTAAGTGTTGCAACTAAGTTGACCAAAAAACATACAAAGGCAGTTTAGATATGGGTCTCATCAACACCCTACTATAAACTGGGCATCAAGAAATAGCCCTCTAATCAAATTCATTCTTGCACATAAAGTTTCATTGGATCTCTGTCACACTGATCCATCGGCTGCTTTCAAGCTACAGCTAGGACAGAGACACCACAACTGACAAATCTAAAATATTTACTGTACGGCCCCTCTTACAGAAAAAGTTTGCTCAGGCTAGTGTTGTGCCACAGTGGGTTAAGCCACCACCTGTCAACACCAGCATCACATACAGGTACTGGCTCAATCCCCAGATGTTCCACTTCCCAATTTTTGCTAATGCCTTGAGAAGACAACATAAGATAATCCGAATATGTGGGCCCCTTCTATCCACATGAAAGACCCTGATGGAGCTTCAGGCTACTGGTGTCAGTCTGTCCCAGCCCTGACCATAGCAAGTATTCGAATAATCAATAAATATATGAAAGATCGATCTCTCTCTTTTGTTTTCTCATTCTCTTGCTCTCTCCCCCTCCTCTATAAAATTCTGCCTTTCAAATAAATAAATTACTCCTTTTTTTCAAAAAAGTTTTTTTTTTCCATTTTTCTCACTCCCTTTTTCACCGTGGTTAAAAAAAAAATACATACATTTCCTGCTTTAACCACTGTTTAGTGTACAGTTCAGGAGTCTTGGATATATATGTTGAGACAGATCTCCAGAGCCTCATTATCTCGTAAAAATGAACAACTTTAACTTTCATTTTCCTCTTCCTTTCTTCATTCATGTTCCTTTAAATAGTCTTAATATTGGGGCAGGCATTTGGCCTAGTAGTTTCAATGCCAATTAATACACTGACACACTGTGTAGTACCTGAGCTCACTAAGCAATTCCAGCTCCTGATTCCAGCTTCCCAATAATGTAGAACCAAAGAGGCAACAGTGATGGTTCAATTGGTTGAGTTCCTGCCAGCCAAGTGGGAGACCCAGATTGAATTCCCAGCACCTGACTTTGGTCTATTCTAGCACCAGCCATTGTGGGCATTTTGGGAGTGAACCAGAAGATGGGAGTAAGCTTTCCCTATCTTCCTCTCACTCGCAACTATTGGCTTTTCTAATTAATTCATTCACAAAAATACATTCAAAGAGATAGAATTTCACATAACTAGAGATTCTGAAACAATTCAGTTGTAAAATCATAAATCTTATATTTATGACTTTAGACTGAAATACACTATGCACTACATTCATTGATTCAACAAATATTTGTTGAACACCTTCTGGTAACTGGAGATACAGGCAAGATATGGACACAGTAATATGAACAAAGGATGACCCCTATTTTCCAGGCAGGCAATAACAAATTTGGTCAGGAAGTTGTCATTAACAGTAGTGGCAGGGCTAAAAAAAAAATCCAGGTAAGAGAAATTAAAACTAAATCACAGGTTGGAACATTTGGGGGCCTGGGGTCTCACATCCAAGAATGTTAGCTGACCATAGAGTACATGTGTCAGAATTGGGCTTCCTCAATGGAGAAGATGGAGCCAGGATGGCTAGCTCAGATGCACATTGAGGATATGGCAGCCCACTGGAACCTGCAGAGGACATTTGGTACCATAGTAGAGAATGAAGAGCAGAACAAACTGGTCAACCACCCCAGCCAAACAATAACAGCAAGTATCTGAGTGAATGGAGACTGGACATTGGAAAATGTTCCTCATCCTAGGATCAGCAAGATCAGCAGCGTTCCAAAACTATCAAAACCACTTGAATAGAACCATATAGCATGTGCCATATTGGGAATCCTGGGTTGATATTGGGTGGCTGTTACCCATCCCCAGGTATTGGAATGGTAGGGAGGAAGGGTATGGCTTCTTCCCTTATCTCCCCCATTGCCCCAGATACAGGAAGAGAAAATAGAAAATTTGAAAACAATGGTTACACTCACCTTTCTCTAACCCTCTATCCTTTCCGCCCTGATCAATGATGCAAAAATCATCAATTAAAAAAAAATGAAATACAAAGTACATTTTGCCTTATATTTCTCTAAAGAAAAAAAAAACTAAATCAAGATGGGTTCATGGTACCTTGGTGTGGTCAAACTATAAATGATCACCTAAAATTTTAACTGTTATACGATGCTATCATTCTAAACAATAAGAATGCAGGAGAATGTTGGCAAATTGTTCAATGTCAAAAGTTAGATACTGCAAACCTCAAAAAAAAGGAGAATATTTCTATTTCTAGGTCACAAGGGATGATGGGTTAGGTCTTTAACAAAAAATTGCCACACAAATTGAAACTAATAGGAAAATGCAACCCAAATCTCAATGATCTTGAAATTGTTTATGTTTGTATATTCACTTAACATTTAATTCCCTCCTTAATGAAAGTTACTGTTTTTTCCTTTGAGAATACAAATCTTTAAAGAAAATATATTCACTTTACAACGCTAGCTCCAGAAAATTTAGGTAAAGGAAATTTTTTTCCACACAAAATGGATTTGTTCAAGATTTATTTTATTCATTTGAAAGGCAGAGTTACACAGGGAGAGAGAGGGAGGAAGAAAAGGAGGGAGAGAGAGAGGGAGAGGGAGGGAGGAAGAGGGAGGGAGGGAGAGAGAGAGAATTTTCTATCTGCTGGTTCACTCCTCAAATGGTTGTTATATCCTACACTGGCCTAAGCCCAAGACAGGAGCCAGGAGTTCTTCCAGGTCTCTCCCCCATAGGGTTCAGGCCCTCCTCTGCTGCTTTCCCAGACACATTAGCAGGGAGCTGGACTAGAAGTAGAGCAGCCAGGACTCAAACCAGCATCCACATGGGATGCTGGCATTCCAGGCAGTGACTTAAACAGCCATGCCACAAAACTAGCCCCAAAAGGGAATTCTGAGACAAGGAGCTTGTCAATGCTGCACAAGGCAACTCTATTCATCTAGTTGCCTAGAGAACACTCAACTTTTTTTGGAAACCAGTTCACATAGTTGTTTCTGGGTCACCAATAGAGCAGGGACAACTTCTGTTCATGTGTGCAGATCAGAAATACTGGCCCTCTTGTAGCACAAAGCACTTGTCTGGGCATTCACAGACAAGCACACTTTGCTTGTTAGGCCTTGCTCATATTCTACTGGGCATTCACCTCTCGGTGATTTACTGAGTCTAACTCCATTTGACAGGAAAGTGTGTTTTTTGGTGCTATTTTAGTACATAATTTTCTAGGAATGTGGGTACATTATTTAACATTTTGCAAATAAAATGGCAATTGTGACATTTTTGTTTGTAGCTTTACTGAGTTTCTGACTATGTTGGACACGTACAAAAACAAGTCAGCCACGTTGCTACTTGTCATCAGCCATATATAAACGTTGTGATCACTCCGTATTCTCAGCTGACCCACTCGAAGTTATTCAGCTCTGGCTGACAGACACTTTTATTTAGCCCTTATTCCAAAACAAGAAACTGAAATGGAAAGTATAAATCCAATTCTGCTTTAGTAAAAACCAGTTTTACTCATTACAAACAGGTGTAAGGATCTGGCCCCTTGACTATCGGCTTTCACACATTTTCCTATTGAATGCAGGCTCTTGTATTACACATTACTTTCTATTGATTTTATTCCACATTATTAAAGATTTATGTTCTATAGAAATGTGAAGTTTCATATGTCTTCTATGTCACATTACCTATGAATTTCATTTTATGTGAAAAACCTGAGGCCCAGAAAGCTAACAGGCCATATCCAAGTTGACTAGCTATTTAGTAGCAAAAATCAGACAAGATCCTGTTACTGAACTGCTCAAATTAGAAAATTTCTTTTCTACTCACTTTAGACATTCTTCAGTCACCATTCCATCAGTCTGCACTACATGTCCAACAAGGCCTGGTGCTGTCCTAGGGTCTGATGTTGCCAAGGTGGACAGTTCCAGCCCTGAGGTTAAGACAGCTTAGAAAAATCGGGGGCCACAAATGTATGCATGTGAAATCATGATGGCATAGAGAAGGAGAGCCTAACCCAGCCCAAAGGGCTCCAGAATCTCTTCCAAGAGGAGGTGACAATGAAGCTAACTCTTGGCTGGTGGTTAGGAGTTACTCAGGCGTGGAAGGCATTCCCTGCAGAGAACCGTGATTTCTGAGGGAAAGTCAGGGAGAGCTTGGTTCCTCTGCAGAGCACCAAGTACTTTGGCTGAGTGTCAGCTTAGGACCAGAACTTGGAAGTGATGCAAACCAGAGCTGGGGAGCATGGAAAGAACATGGCCATGGAGTGCTTATTTTCCTAGTCAAAGAAATTGAACTGGCACTTGAGGTTGATGAAAGAAGCACTGAATATTTTACAAAGATGCACCATAACTGGTGGTTCTCACTCTGGTGAATGGTAAAACGGTAGTTATGGCTGTGATCCAGGCAAGGAATGATGAGGACTGGACTCAGGCTAGGCAGGATGGGATAGAGAGCAGTGACACAGGAGAAGCAGCAGTCACAGGATTTAGTGACTGAAAGAGAGCAAAGAAGTACCTGTGAATAATAGGCAGTAAGGAAATTCTTCATTACAAGTGAAAAGAGAAAATACAAGGGTTTGAAGGACAAGAAAGAGAAAGGGTATGTGCAAACTGGGATGTGTTGGCTACAAAACAGCACATAGCAACTCAGGTGAAAAATGCAAATCTGAAGTTCAGGTCCAGACTAGAGACACCAGAAAAATTCTTCAGCACACATCTTCTTAATTTCACACACATATATACACACACACACACACAGAGAGAGAGAGAGAATCATTTAATCCCAACAACCACATTATGAAGCTGTTGTTAATAGCACCATTTGCTAGATGAAAAGACCAAAGCTTGCCTAGTCACACCATTAGAGAACTAAGATTTGTTTCTCAACTTTTCAGAATCCAAAGCCCACACTCTTTTTACAATGCTTTATTGTTTTTCAAGTCAAGAGCCCTGTGACTCATAACTAGGCATTTTTCCATTACCCCAACCTGTTCTCCATCATACATAAGAAGTACAAGCGAATCTATCAGAATAGCTTCACAAAGTACATCTTTTCAGAAATCCCTGTGAAATAACTTCCAGATTTCTACTAGAAATCTGGTTTCAGAAACAAAAGAATCTCTAGATATGTTCAATAACAAGGCAGAGGAAAGGAGAGCAACCTTTCAGAGCCCATGCTTAACCCACCAAGAAGCCCCTGTCACTGCGTCCTCTGAGCTCACAGCTCAGGAAGGTAGAAGGTTCCAGAAATCTTCAGGCTGCAGGATGCCCTTGTCGCTTTATGAAAGTTACCACTCTCACTCTGCCAACAGGCAAATCCACTTCCGACATGAAACTGCTCTGTTTATTTGATGCCTACGTTGATTTGCTTCAAAGATACCAAATCAAAGGGTACGCATCCATCTCCTTAATTTCACATCAGGAGAAAAAGAGAGAGGAGTGCAATCAGGCAGTTGAAAAGGGAACCCACAGTGAAGTAAGCAACCCACAGGTCCCTGTTATCCCAGTGTCTGCACACAGCTCCCCAAGCACTCTTCACATATCTCTAATCAAATTCATTCTGAGACTGATGGCAATACAATGTGCAAATGTCAATCATGCCATGGTTAAGAAGTAATGGACAAAAAAAAAAAAAAAAAAAAGGTCTATACCAACTCTAGCCATTCTGTGCATTTGTGGAAGGAACCAGTGAGTAGAGGGAATATCTTTCTCCCCAGCTGCCTGTGTGTCTCTACCTCTTGAATTATAAAAAAAAAAAAAAAAAAAAAAAAAAACAACTTTTTTCAAAAGTCACTAGATTCATGCTTTCCACTGAGCAATGTGTATTTTGTTAGATATTCTTAAACAATAGTATGTGATCTTAAATTTTCCCTCCTTAAGAAACTAGAGATAGACCCTGGGCCCAATGCAATAACCTAGTGGTTGAAGTCCTCACCTTGCATGTGCCAGAATCATATACGGGTGGCAGCTTCAACCCAGCAGCCCTGTTTCCCACCCAGCTCCCCGTCTGTGGCCTGGGAAAGTAGTCTAGGACAGCCCAAAGCCTTGGGACCCTGCACCTGCATGAGGGATCCAAAAGAGGCTCTGGGCTCCTGGCTTCAGATTGGCTCAGCTCTAGCCATTGTGGCCACCTGGGGAGTAAATCGATATACATAAGATCTTCCTCTCAGTCTCTCCTCCTCTCTATATATCTGACTTTCCAATAAAAGTAAATAAATCTTACTAAAATAAAAAAAAAGAAGAAATTAGGGATAACTCCTAACCATTGGATCTAAGAAATGGCTGCACCAGGCTCTTATGTCTATCTCCTGAGACATCTGTGCTTCAGGATCTGTTTCTATTGGGAGAGATCTTCACCTGTGTCTATATACTTGCCCAGAGTGGCACCATAGCCCTATATGACCTGCCTCTCCATTATACTCCTGACCACAGGAATCCACTTAGTTTCCACAACATCCCAGCATGGCTTGGAGCAATAGAGCACCAGAAGTATGTAAAGGCTTTTGTTTGGAGGACTTTATACGCTGTAGCAGAGTCTATTCAGGAGGCTGGATTCCCATGAGGGTGGATATAGTCATGGAGGAAAGGATCACTTCCTATAGCCTAACTCAGATATCTAATGGCCTAAAAACATGGATGCTATAACAATGATAACATCTTCCTTGAAGTGTCTTTTGGGGAAACACTCAGGGGTGGTCCTGCTTTATCACTTCCCAGGACTTCCCTTCTAGAGACTCCTTACACCTAACTGCATGGTAAACCTCACAATCATGTCAACAATTCCCTCTGAGAACTCAGGCCCTAAAATCTTTTGTGCTTCATTGTCTTAACAAATATTGTTATTTGTTTTGTGTAGAAGAGGAAAGATCTAGCTGGGAAAGATTAAGCAACAAACCCAAGAGTGCCAGAGATAAGTGGTGGAGCCAAAATTTTGATGGAAACTGAATCCCCACAGACTGAAGGAAACAAGTGTGACCCAGCCAGGAGAATCCATCCTGACCATGGCAATGAGAAGATGTTTCTGCTTAAATCCAACTATGACTAGAAACAGAATAGGCTCCCTTCCAAAAAAAAATCATAGTCTGGTCTCCATATGACCATGAGCCATGCAGGACACAAGAGGATAAAATAAACAGGCAGACATTTTTAAATGTCAGCAATATTCTAGGTGTTGGGAAAGAGCCTAACTGTGATCTGGGCACACACAAGATATCCTGTCTCTGCTCATGGCTCTCAGGGTGGCCTGGAGGACTCATCCTCCTGCTGCCTGAGTATAGCAGCATGTCGCAGAGACATGGGATCCCATCACAGCGACCCCTTCTCACAAGATCAGTCCTCTCGATTCCAAACACTCTGATGTCCAAGTAACATGGAAAGGCTGGGTATACCTTGAGTGAGTCACCTTCTGTCAACAGAGAAAGGCTTTGTCACTTGAGTTAAAGACCATCCTTCCAGGCAAAACTAACTTCTCAGCAACTTTCTATAAGGTTGCTCTGCTTAGAGCAGAGCTCTCGGGTTTCTTGCTTCCTACATCCAAAGCTGAGAGGGGCAGCCTCAGGTTCTTCCACCCATTGGTGGGGAAAGATTGGTTAGAATAAAATGGCCTCTTCGTGCAAAGTTTATTTCAAAAGGCATGTACAGATGAGTTTGAATCTGGGACCGTGTCCAGGTGGAAATCTTGCCTGGAATTCCTAATACATTCTTTCAGTTATTAAAATAATATAGGCAACTGGGGAGGCTTGTTGCTTCTCTGCATGTAGTCAATTTGGCTCATGCTGGGTGACCATTTAAAATCTGACCACAAGTGGTGCTAGTTTAAAAAAATCTTTTCATTCTGGGTATGTTTCCATTCTGCGCAACAAGCCCGTGGCTGTTCCCTAAATGATTTCTCCAAGCAAGAAGTAACTTAGTAGAACAAAGCTTCTTGCCAAAAGTGATGCAACCAGCTGAGCCACCCAAGTCTTGTTGGCCCAGCCCCACCCCACAGCCCTGCCCATGGCCTACTCTCCTGTCCACCTTTCTGGTCCACCTTCTTTCTCCTGGAGACACAGACCTCCCTTTGTAGTCCAGAGAAGGTGTTTCCAGGAGGCATGGGCAAAGTGGCATTTTCTCCTTGACACATGGGGTGAAAGGCCCTGCTTACCTTCCCACTGAGCATGAGTCATCAACACACAAGATGACAAAGTGTTTCACAGAGATAAGCTGCGATGATGATGGGCTGAAATGAGATGCAACTGGATTTGCCTTCCATGAATCAGTTTTCAACTGTCCTTGACTTCCATATTTTCCCAAAGAAATGTGAATAAAATATAAAAAAATCCTGACATTTTTCTTAAAGAATTCAGGCTTCCAAGATGTAGTCAAGAAAAAAGGCAGATATATAGGTAAATAGATAGATACATAGAAAGTGATGTATACACAGATCTCCACTTTGGGAGTTCCAATTTGTTCATGTGTGTTTCAGAATAATCTATTCAGGTTTAGATCTTCTGGAGCATTGAGACTGACCCCAGGAAGTACTGGAACCCAAGAAGACAATCTGAGTAAAATCTGTTGCCTCGGTTACCTGCAAAGATGCTTTAAGAAGCCTAAGCATACAGCACCTTCACCTTCTGCTACTATTGCCAATTCATTCCCAGGCCTTTCATCTGGCCCATTGAGGACTTAATGTGGGGCTGAAAGCAGCTGAAAAAGCAACTGTAACACTAACAGCAGCCACAAAGAAACAGCCACTTGTCATGATCTTGTGGAGGAAGGAAATAAGATGGTGTTTTATTTTTAAGTAGCCCTGGAGACTTCAATGATTGCATTAAAATTTTAATCACAAACTCCTTAAGTTAGAAGGGGGAAAAAAACCCACAAAGGACTCATTGTATAAGAGAATTTCACCATTTGGAGTTCTTTTATAAATTTGTGTCAGATCACAATTTGCTGTCTGGGAAATGTAAATTAGTTATTAATGAGCCAAAATTCTAACATCAAAGGCCGTGTCTCCACATACCAGAGAAAAACAAAGAGCACTCCCAGCATTACCCACCGCTCCATGCACTGGCCCGGATGCCACACTCATTCTGACATGCCTTGCTGCCTTATGAAGATGACCTGGCATGGAAGCAAAGGCACTGGGCACCTTGGTCACTGCCATCCCCTGCACCTGAGCACAATGGGACTCTCAGAATTCCAGGCTGTTGGCAGCCTGCATGGGCTCCAAGGTGGTCTTGCCACTGAGCAGGGCTAATGTGCCTCTTCTGCACAGCTCACACAACTAGCAATTTTCAAACGGCATTTCATGTTCCCCAAGTGGCATGAGAGAACACAGATCCACTTTTGAAGGGTTCGCATATAGTTTTCTTCATATCCACAACCCTTTTTGTCTCCATTAGGATCAAGTGCCTAGTTATAAAATGCACAGAGAGAATGAGAAAAGAAGACAGCTGATTTTGCACCTATGGAAATAGTGGTAATAGTCATTTAACAGAATTCCTGCAGGCATTGGAAATATTCATATTCTTTCAACAGACACCGCTGTGCTCCTGCTGGGTGCCAGCAGTGGACAGAAAGTGTTCCGGGCAGTGGAAATACAATGGTATGCAGAACAGACCGCCCATGTCCTCCTTGAGTTCACACTGCCGCATAGGAGTCAGGCAGAAAGGAATTGCTCAAAAAAATTCTTAAGACAATGCTGAGGGTTAGAAATGAAAACCCCCAGCGCATGAAGACTTGCAAGGGATCCCCAGCCTGGTTAGTGGGCTACAAATGGCTTTCACGTGAATGTGACATTTAGTCTGAGAGTGAAAGAAGAGGAAGCATTTCCCAGGATAGAGTTTAAGGCTGGCAGCATCCAAGTAAGAAGTGAGCATAGAGAAGAAAAAGAGCAATGTCCCAAATACCACCCTGATTGAAATTCCTCTTGTTCCAGAGCCAGGTTCCTAGACTTTCAAGGTCTGGCCTGGCAATGGCCCCCAGCAGTCCATAGCCAGTAGAAGGTTTCCAGGTACAGGTGACTCAGTATGAGGCCACACTTGCTGATGTGCTCCCCAGTTCAGTGAGAGTCACATTCTTGGGATGCTTGAACATCCCAGCTCCCAGAGGTGGTGAGGGGGTGGTTTATAGCTAGTCTTCCTGCCCATCAATGACAGGATGCCTGTCTGCCTCTCCTCCTTATCAGATGTTTCCTTAGCCTCCAGACCACCTCTACTCTCATGGCACCTTGCTGATGGGTCACATGCCATGACCCATATTCCTCATGACCATACTTCACTATTCCCCATGTCCCTAAGTGGCACAGCATAGCCTCCACAGGCCTGACCAGCCATCTATCCATCAATCACATCCTGCAACAGCCAAATCACCCCCAGGAAGACCTCCAAACTCCCCATCCCAAAATGGGCCAGATTCCCTGAGGAAGAAGGCTGACTGATGGGAAAGAGAACAGAGATATGAGAACAAAATATACTGCTCTTTCTCTCATCTGTTGTTCAATTGGCCTCTGTGTTTATTGCTCAAAACTGCTTCTGCAGCCACCCCCTTACTCCTCACGCTTCTGATACCACACTCCAATGTTCTAAGAAAGGAATTTAAAACATTAACCTGAAAATGTATGCATTTGTTTGGATTCTGTTACATGTTTGTTGTATTAGTTCTGGTGTTTGAAACCCAGGCTCTGGCTACTTAATAACAGCTTTCTGTTTTGTTTATATTCACTCAATTGATTTCATATCCAAGTTCATGATTCCTCTTCAGCCTATCAAATTCTCTGTCACAGCCATGGATCCTGTGAAATTATTGATTTCTTCTAGAGTGAGTAGTTCTAATCACATTGAAACTCTTGTTACCAACTATGGTCACATTATTGAATTATAATGAATGTCTTATTTTGCTACTTCAAAAATAACACTCAGATACATTTGCTAGATATTTAGCTTTTCAACATATTCCATTAATTAATAATTATGGTAAACTGAAGTGTTCAAGCCCGTTTTCTTCTGCTTCCCAATTTTTTCCTCTCATATACCTAGAAATTTGTGTAATATTTTCAGCATTTTAGGAATAGTTACACATTTGTACATAAATGTCTAAAATACTATTTTTTTAAAAAGTTGTAAGTCTATCAATATGACTTTCCTTATCCAAATATTTTAACCAAACAAATCAAATTTGCTCGCTCTAACCATAATACAAAGGGGGGAACATCAAGAACATAAGTTCCAAAAAAAGAAAACATAAGTTCCCTTCACACACAGGTCCACGCTATCTGAAATTGAAGTCACCTTCCCCATCTGTACCCTTATGCACACCTGTCCATTTCTCTCCAGCAAAAAAAAAAAGCTTGAAATCGTTTCTTTCCCTTTCTCCTCCTCCCATGGCAAAGGTTTGCTTTTACCACCCTTTTCCTAATGGCCAAGATGTAACATCATTTGCCTTATATTCTGTTCTGTTCATTTACTCATTGCAAAACCCCAAATCCCTCAAAAGCAGTTGTCAAGCTTTCTGCCTCCCCTTCACTCCACCAACCCCATCCCTCCATTTCAGAAATAGAAGCCAGCATGGGTCAGAAAGTGATTCTTTCAATAACAGGATTGCTGTGGAAAAGTGTCATATTGTAAGAGACAGTATCAGAGATTCAGATGAATCTAGATAAGGGAACCAGAGAACTTTTCTGAGGGGTATTATCTGCATTTGACCATTTTCAAGAGCGTTATAAGCCATTCACCCTAGTGTGATTTGAATGATGTCAGGTGCCAGGGCTTTGGAGAGTGATGCGGGACACTCTAGGCATCTGTATCTGCCGTCCTTCCCCTGCATCCTCTGTCATCTGAAACAGCTCATGGCATCCTTGATAAAATTTGGTCTTCATTAAACATAGTTCTCTGGAAAAGAAGAAATTCAGATCATATAGAATAGCCTCAGGGAGACTTGATCCCCATGCTTAAAAGGGATCTGACCCAAACTTTTATAAGGTGTTAACATGAAAAATTTTTTTCTCTAAGATGAGTTAAACCCGTGTTCACTTCTAGTCACTACTATTTGCTGATAAAATTTCTTAACATCATCACTACTGCTGTCTTGGCTACTAATTTTATGTTTATAATAATCAATAACATAAACATAACTAAATTTGGAGGGGAGGGAGGGTTACTGTACCTTTCCTAAAAACTGGACTAACAGCATGTACTGTGGAGTGTTCTGAGATACAAAGAGCTAACAGGTACACACACACACTTCCCAGCACATAGTACACACCCAGTCGACTATAGCAATCATTACTTTCTGATGTCCTCATTATCTACACAAAAGAATGTATCATGTGCAGACATGCAGTCTCATCTGTTGAGTAGTAAGTTGCTCAAGTGCTCTTCTGGCCCATCATCCAGCTTCTTGAGTACCTTTCTGTGCTGATCCAAGTCCACTTGTGTGCTTTACAGTGCCAGAGGGCAAAACCTGTTCATACCCATCCGCTTTCTCCTTAACACCCAGACCCATATTTCACTCATTGGAATGTTCTGTAATCCAACACTGAATGGCTAATCAAATAAAAGAATATATACATGGATAAGAAAGGAGATAGTTACTGGGTATAGGGTGCAAAAGAGTATCCACAGTCAAGGAGGAAATTACATAGAGGAAGATGAGGGAAAATGGAGAAAGAGCAAGAAGTGAGCTTTGATTTTGCACCCTTTATGGTCATTTGAGTTATTTGGTTAATACGTAACTCAGACGTAGTGGAAGAAGCTAACCTAGTGGAAAAAGCATTACAAGAGAAGTTTGCTTTACTGAAAAAAAACATTGGGAACTCCTTTCAGGGTCTTCAAAAAAAAAATCATGGAACATTGTTGTATAACAACCATGCACATTATTTCAAACCTTTTTGCACCCCAAAACCCTTATCTTTTGATTCCACTTTTCCACAAATATTTTGAAACTCTCTGTATTTATAACCAACTTACCACTTATCTGGTTCTGGATGCAGAAATGCAGTTAGACACAATCCAGTCCTCACAAAGCTTACACTGATTGCAGACTACCTAGGAAAAATGACCTCAGGTCACCTGAGGCCCTACCTATCACAGCTCTGGGCCACCTGGATGATCCTTGCTTTACCACCCAACCCTGACCTAGCTCTGTCTTCTCCCTCTATTTTTCAGACCCAGTGTCTCCTCTTAGATATAAATGGTTGTTGTGGTCTCTGCACAGTTCCACTTCTTGTTCCTGTCCTTGTACTCATTCTCCAACTGACTCAAATGATGATGATCCACTGGCCCCAGTCTCAGATTCTATTCAGGAGCTGCTTACATACCCAGGTCATTACCTAACCTGTCGGAACTCACTGTAAGGAGCACTGAGCATTGCCCCAGAGAGCAAAGGCTATCTCAGAGAGGTACCACAAGGTACCAGGACAAGGGGAGTATCCCAAACAGACTCTGCTAGTGGCAGACATCAACATTCCTGAGCGATGCTCTGGGTCATGACTTGGCAGCCGCCCTGGAAGAAGGGCAGGGTGGCTATGCACTCTGTGTTGACAGGCTAGCCCTGCATGTGCAGGCTGCTATATTTGGCCATCCATTTAGGTCAGGTTCTTGTTTTTCCAGTTTTCTTCCATTCCACAGATGGCCCTCAGCACTGTAGTTTCTACTTCAAACATTCAGATCCACGGCCTTAAATGTGGCTTTTAGCATTGAGCTAATTGATACAAGAGAATGTTTTCTGCAGTAGAATTCATGAAGGGGGAGTCTGCAAAAATTTTCAATACCTTAACACCACTGGACTAGAGGATGAGTACTGCTTGAAAAGAGCTGGATCATAGATGATCCCCCAGAGATTCCTGAGGCCAAGAAAGACACTCAATTTAAGTAATCCATGCTTGACACTTAAGATGTTCTATGCAACACCTCAGTGATCACCCTATATGGTGAGGAAATGGATGCAGACCCTGTTATTTTTCTATTTTTTACTGATTTTTAAAAATCACTGAAGTTCTCTTGATTTGAAAAAACAGAAAAATAGGCATGCAGAGATCTGGCCAAATGCTTGCAGTAGATAGGACTGCACCAGACCAATGCCAGGGTTCTGAATCTCAACGTAGGTCTCCTAAGTGGGGAACAGAGACCTAACTATCTGAGCTAATCTCAGCTGCCCACCAAGGTGTGCCTTTGCAGGAAAGTAGAATTAGAACAGAGCTTGCACTTGAACCCAGGAATAGCAACGTGGGATGTAGGTAGCCCAGGGGGCATCTTAACCAAACACCCTATTTTTAATGTAATTTTATTTTTTTTTTTATTGGAAAGTCAGATATATAGGGAGAGACAGAATAAGATCTGTCCATTGAGTCATTCCCCAAATGGCCACAATGGCCGGAGCTGAACTGATCTGAAACCAGGAACCAGGGTCCCAAGGCTTTGGCCCATCCTTGACTGCTTTCCCAGGCCACAGGAAGGGAGATGGATGGGAAGTGAGGCTGCCAGGACTAGAAGCAGCACAAATATGGGATCCTGGCACCTGCAAGGCAAGGACTTTAGCCGCTAGGCTACTGCACTGGGCAGAGGTGGAGGACAGAGATTCCAGGAAAGGGCCCAGTTCAAACTCAACCACTTCCACCAAACTTGGGCAAGCATCTTCTCATCTATTAGAGAGAAGCTAGTGCATACAATAAGCATAGCTGTATAAAGCACCTGGGAAATAATTAATGTTAACAGCTATTACTAAAATACTAGCTAACTGATACTAACTTACAAGGAAGCCTACCTTTGTTCAGTCAGAAATCATTCCATTCCTGCCATTGTCTTTCAGGATAAGGTTTCTTATTCCTAGAAAATAGACCTGTAATCTCAGAGGCAAGTTGTTAGGAGTTAAGTCTTACATCTGGTGTAGGGCAAGTCCTATCTCACTATCTTGCTTGGCAGAAGGACTGTGGAATGACAGTACAGGAAGGGCTCTCAGGGGAAATGATAACTCCCCCCAGGATCCAGTCACCTAAAAGCTTTGGCTTCGCTCAGAGTCAGACTTTGTGCCTTGCCTGTATAAGACTAAGTCATAATCTCTGATCCCATCTCACACTGACCTTCGGACCAGGGAAGGCTTTGCACTTAAGTCACAGCTTTGTTTCCTGGCTTGGAGCCCTCAACCTAGTACAGTCTGCAGGCCTAAAGCTTCCCAGAGCTGCCTCTCAATGGACCCTGAAGCCAACAGAATTTTCACATTTTCTGCTGCTAGAATGTCAGTCAAAGCGGTTTCCCAGTCTCCCCTCACTCAAATTCATCATCTAGGTTTCCCCACAGGTGCCTACCCAATCTCTGCAGCCCTGACCCTGAGCTAACCAAGGTCAGCACCTGAATAGTCCTTTTGTAATCAACTACAAACTTGGGTGATTTTGCTAGTCACGAGAGTCACAGAATCAAGGACGTCACCTCTAGTGAACACAGCTTTCAGCAAGGAGTGGATAGATAGTTGGGGCTTTATCAAGCTTACAGAAGAGCATACCAGTTGTGCTTGTTTATTAATAAATGTTGAGTGAACCAATTCCATCTGCGGAGCTGCTGGCTGTAGGCTGCAGGCCTGAGACCACCATGAGATGAGCAAAGTATTCGCCTCAGGTGCACACTTCAGAGGGGCGACAGACATTTCAATGCAGCTGTTTTAAAATTCATAATGAACAAAATACCACAGTTCAAATAAAATCAGGCTGTTGGTGTTTGCTTTGCCACTCAGCCTTGGCGTCATCAGAAACAGTTGTTTCTCATCAGCCAGGACTCCTGACAGACCTCCCCTGCAAGGTGGGTTCCTAGGGTTCACGATGGGCACAGATTGGGCAATGTGGGTGGCAGTTCCTGACAGCCATTACTATGGAACGTTATCTTCAGATTTTATGTAATGTGCATTGATACATTACAGATTGAGCATCCCTAACCCAAAACCAAAACTTCAAAAGGTTCCAAAAATCCAAAAAGTTCCCAACCCCTGACAAGAGGCCAAGAGCGGAAAATTTCACACCTCACCTCATGTGATGTGTTTGTGGTCAATGTACAGGGCACTAAGCATCCCTATGAAACAAAGATGAATTTTGTAATTAGATCTGGCACCACTGCCCCTAGAATGTCTCATTGTATATATACAAACATACAGAATTTTTTTAAAAATCAGACATCCAAAACACTTCTGATCCCAGGCAGTTCAAGCAAAAGACATTCAATTGTAACTATGTTCTAATTAACTATATATAATGTAATATATAATACAAAATATATATAATATATAGTATATTTAAATAGACAAATAGATAATATATAAACATATTTATATAAATTATATACAAACATATTTTTTAAAGAGTTATTTATTTTTATTGGTAAGGCAGATTTACAGAGTGAAGCAGAGACAGAGCCTCCATCCACTGGTTCACTCCCCAAGTGGCCACAACAGTCAGAGCTGAGATAATCCAACGCCAGGAGCCTCCCCTGGGTCTTCCATGCGGTGCAGGGTCCCAAGGCTCTGGCTTCTACTGCTTCCCCAGGCCACAAGCAAGTCACTGGATGGGAAATGAAGCATCCAGAACATGAATTGGCACCTATATGGGATGCCGGAGAGTGTGCAAGGTGAGGATTTAGCCACTGAGCCACCATGCTAAATCCATAATATAGATTTAGATAGAATATACAGTACGTGTAATTATGTAATATATTAACAATATAAATATTAACTTGATAAAGATATATAGAAGCACACATTTTCTACATTTGAACCATGTATTTCTAAGAATAGATCACCATTGTTAAGCAAGGCACAAATGTAAATTTTTGTTCTTTTAGACACACAGCATACAGTGATCCATCGTAACAGTCTGAATGGTATATTATGTACGTGCTTCTATATGTGCCTGCGTATGTGTGTATGCGTGTGTGTTTTTCAACTACTATATATCTGAAATGTGAGGGTGATATAATAATTGTCATTTTACAAATGCAGAAATAAATGCGTCTATATAGAAAATCGATAGCAAGCTTTCTATATATAAACTTAGGAAGAAAGTTTCTTAAGAAATTCCAGGGCCCAGCAGCGTGGCCTAGCGGCTAAAGTCCTCGCCTTGAACACGCCGGGATCCCATATGGGCACCGGTTCTAATCCCGGCAGCCCCACTTCCCATCCAGCTCCCTGCTTATAGCCTGGGAAAGTAGCAGAGGATGGCCCAAAGCTTTGGGACCCTGCACCCGCGCGGGAGACCAATAAGAAGTTCCTGGATCCTGGCTTCGGATCAGCATAGCATCAGCCGTTACGCTCACTTGAGGAGTGAATCATCGGATGGAAGATCTTCCTCTCTGTCTCTCCTCCACTCTGTATATCTGACTTTCCAATAAATAAGTAAATCTTAAAAAAAAAAAAAAAAAAAAAGAAAGAAAGAAAGAAATTCCAAAGAATCTCAGGCGAGAAAGCACTTCCAGTTAATGGGATCTTATAAAGTTTTGGGGAATTCCTAGCGGCAATTGAGATACATCTGGAAGGACAGATTGCCAGATCAGATTGTTGAAGGGTCAGGGGGAGAAGCAAGTTATAGAATTATAAATACAATTTCATGCAATTATGTCTAGACACACCCACACAAAAAATAACAAGTCACGCCACTGCAAGAAGAACATCCAGAGACAAGCAGAGTGAGTCTCAGGGGAAAAGGCAAAGGGCATAGAGAGCTGGGTGGCAACAGACAGCATGAAGAGGACTGGTTGGGAAAGCACCCAAAGGCAGATGAAAGCCCCAAAATAGAGGACTCAGTTTCAAGCAAATGAATTCTTTTCATCTGGAGCTACACCAGAGGAAGAATAGCAGGACATTCGGTTACCAGGACAAAATATCAATGGCCAGGTGAGGCAAGGAGAGGACAGGGAGAAGAAAAAGTGAGGAAACATACCAAGGGATTCTGAATCCACGTGATGTTTCAGGGAGCAGGTAGGCTGAAGAAATGAAACAAAGAATTAAAAGTTTCAATCCATGCATGCAGAATTTTAACTTTTGTAGACAGGAAATACTAATTAACAGATTCTATTCTCAGGCATATAGCACAGTGAATAAATTTTGTCCAGTGATTACCTAACCTAGCACACAGCAGGCAATTAGTTGCACATATGGTATGTGACCAATACTTAAACCACAACAGAGCCAATACGTATTGGCAATTTTTATGTGTCAACCATAGTGGTAAGGCTTTTATCTATTAAAGTCTTTCATCTTCACCATAATTTTATGTAGTAGGTAGCATCCAATGACCTTTTGTCAAAGAGTTATTTACAAAATGGTACTGACTCACCCGAGGCTTTGTGGACCATAAGCTGGTAGAGTATAACTGTATGTCCAGGCAGCCCGGTGAGAGCACCCACATTGTAACTTAACTGCCTTGTTACAGCTGAAAGCAATGCTATCCCTCCTCTGTCCCCATTAGTGCATATCAGTGTCCTTACATAAAAGTTACTGGCTACCCTGTTAACTTAGAAACCACACTTGAAATGTAAAATTATTTAAACATGATTTAAAGTTCTTGTAACCAAAAAAAAAAAATCTGAAATCACTTCCATAAATATCCCACCTCATAAAACTGTTGTAATAAATAGGTATATTTATATTTACTCAATTCCAAGGGAAAACACAAGGCAGATGAGCCAGTGGTTAAGGAAGAAAGAAACTTTGAAGGGAGGAACTGTCTTAAGAGCCTAACGCTATTTATGAAATTCACAAGGAGGCAGAGGGAAGGCTCATCTGGAAATGAATTTCTGTGGCTGTACCAGGGAAATAGCACAGCTAGCACAGCCACCGACATTCTGAGAAGAAAGGAAGGAGAGTCCAGCATGCTGAGCCCACCTTCTAGAGAAGCAGTTTCTACAGTCCAAGTCCAGTCCAAGGTGACTGCTGGCCACCACAATGGTCACAGAGTGTTAGGTGACAGGTGTGAAAGGATTCCCCACAATACCTGGCACATAAACACACATTTATTTCATGGGATGGTAGATACATCAGCATTTTTGTTAATTTATTGTATTGGCTGCCTCTTTTTGTCCCCCTCCTGCAAAAAGTTAGCTGGGTCGGGCTGGTGGATCCCTCTTCCATCACCCATGGAGTCCTGGCCAGCAGTTCTTCGGCATCATGCCTGGAGTGGGGTGGGAGGGGTTCTCCACTTGGGCTGTTTTATTATGAAAGTGTTTCAGTTTTTTCCTTAGAAGACCCACATTCCATTCCTATTATAGGAACACTTGAAAACCACCTCCTTATGAGACAAATTGTAGTGTGAAAGGAGAGTAGAAAACTTTTCAGTCCATCACATGATTTAAACACAATGTTTTGTTAAAAGCAAAGTGCCAAACTCTGTAATCTTTTGGCACTACATGGGACCAGGAGAATACTTTGAGGCTTTTAATTTGGTCAATGAATTCAGATCCCTGCTACACAAAAATCGCCTTTTAAATTCATATTCACTGAGCTGTTTCTAAGAGTTGAACTTGTACAATGGCATTTAACACACTTTTGGGTCCCTGAGATCTCAGGTTATTGGAGACATTTACGGGTGGTCACCATGTGCCAAGCTCCATTCTCAGACTTCACATGGATTCAGTCATGTTACCCTCAATGAACTCCTTGAGGTTCATTACCAACTTAGTAATATCCCTGCTGTACAGATGAGGAATCCAAGGCCAAAGAAGCCAAGGGAACTTGCTTAACATCACAGGTGCTGTTCAAAG
The DNA here is from genome assembly GCF_017591425.1 of Ochotona curzoniae. Lineage (NCBI taxonomy): Eukaryota > Metazoa > Chordata > Mammalia > Lagomorpha > Ochotonidae > Ochotona > Ochotona curzoniae. The sequence continues at coordinate 48,410,972 of NW_024466502.1, read as the reverse complement.
AGAGCCCGAATTCAACCCCAGGCTCCCTGCTCCAGATCCTAAGCTCTTAATCACTAAGATATACTAATTTCTAAATAATCATAACTGTAATCCTTTTCCACTATAAATATAGCAATCTTCTGATATCTCTGGGGTACCCCCAAATGCTACAAACGCTCAAATATTCTACATCAACACACACACACATCCTCTGGCCTATTCTAGATCTTCTCTAGATAGCTTCTCATCTCTGAAACAAGGTAAACAGCATGGAAATAGTTGTTATACTGTAGATCTTAGGGAATAAGAACTAGGAAAAAACACTGCACATATTAGAACGAATGTCAGTTTTTTTTCTTCAAATACTTTTTATTCACTGCTGACTGAGTCCATGAATGGAGCTTCCATGAAAACACAAAAACAATTATATCTACATACTGTGTTTGCTTTAAGAAAGAAATTTTCCTTTACTGGAACATGAGACCAAATGTCAAATCTAAAGTCCTCAAATTCCCCTGTGCTTCTTCCAGGGCCTTATGGTAAGTGAAATTCACCCAATAACCTCTGCCTTTTCCGTCTTTACACACCATCAGTCACATACAGAATGTTCTAGATAGAACTCTTGATGTTTTACATGCTTGCAAATCCTTATAGAAATATTTGCACCATTGTTTAGCTCCCTGAGCATTACATGTTTATGTCTATGTACCCCGTCACCATTGCCAGGATTTCAAAAACAGGAACTCAATTCATTCTTTTAATTGTTGAGCAATGATCACAATGATAATTAAAGCAATAACAAACGCGTGTTCAGTGCTAACTCTGCACCAGGGACTGTGCTAAGCACTTTCCATGTGTTCACGCAGCAAAGCCTCCCAGCCACTGGGATGAAAACCACAATCATCTTTTTGTTCAATGAATGTTTGGCACGTGCTGGGTATGCAGTAAAGCTAGACAGATTGCAAAGCTTCTAAATCTACTTTCCTAAAAAAAAATTAATTAAGTGTGAATTTCTTTGCAAATAAAACATAAAATTCTAGGAGCAGAGAAGTCCGAGTTACTCATATTTGGGACTTAGGAATGCTAGGAACTGATCAATTCATGTCCACACAGTAACACCAAAGCCCTGTGACCAGGTGACTTGGTTTAATGAGGAGGGTTGGTGCCAATTGCCTGACTGAATGGAACAATGACCAAGACCCAAAGCAGAGACAGAGGCACAATGAATAGTACTGAAGACTCCCCTGCAAAGGAGAAAAACCCTTTGCTAACTCCAGAGTTCACTGAAGAAGACATCAAGAAAATGGGGAATACAGAATTCAAAACACTTGTTACAAAACCTCTTATCAACAACAAGAAGCATGTAAAGCAGCCATTCAAGGAATTCAAGGAATATGTCACACTGGGAATCAATCAAATGAAAGCTGATCTACCAGAAATGAAGAATACAGTGGAGCAAACTGAAAGTACAGTGGGGACTTTCCAAAACCAGAATGAAGGAGGCAGAAGAAAGAATCTCAGAATTGGAAGACACCTCCTGTCACCAGGGGGAAAACAAAAAGCTAAAACCAGAGCTAGGTCAAATTTTTTAAAATATTCAATAATTGAAAGACACTATTAAGAGGTCAAACATAAGAGTTATGGGACTCCCAGAAGGTGCAGAAAGAGAAGCTGAGTGTGCAAATGTATTTAATGAAATAATAAGGGAAAAATTCCCTAATCTGGAGAAAGAATTGGGAGACAACATCCAGGAGGGGCACAGGACTGCCAACAGGCTTGACCCAAAGCAATCTTCATCAAGACACATGATCATCAAGCTCTCTTCAATCGAACCTAAGGAAAAGATCCTTAAATGTGCATGTGAAAAAAAAAATCAACTGACATATAAAGGAATGCCAGTTAAGCTCACAGGAGATCTCTCACAAGAAAGTCTACAAGCCAGAAGAGAATGGAGCAACATATCCCAGATTCTAAAAGCAAAAGATTGTCAATCCAGGAGAAAGTACCCAGCAAAACTTTCCTTTGCCTTTTTTTTTTATTCTTATTATTATTTTTTATTGGAAAGGCGGATATACAGAGAGGAGAGACAGAGAGGAAGATCTTCCGTCCGATGATTCACTCCCCAAGTGAGCACAACGGCCGATGCTATGCCGATCCGAAGCCAGGAGCCTCTTCCAGGTCTCCCACACGGGTGCAGGGTCCCAAAGCCTTGGGCCGTCCTCAACTGCTTTCCCGGGCCACAGGCAGGGAGCTGGATGGGAAGCGGGGCTGCCTGGACTAGAACCGGCGCCCATATGGGATCCCGGGCGTGCAAGGCGAGGACTTAACCACTTGCGCCACCGCACCGGGCCCAAAACTTTCCTTTGCCTTTGAAAATGAAATAAAATTCTTCCAGCGCCAAGAAAAATTTACACACTATGCCTCTTCCAAACCTGCCCTACAAATGATACTTCAAGATGTTTGCTTGACAGAGAAAAGGAATAGCACCCACCAAAACCAAAGACAAATGAAAAGAACATCCCAGTAAAATAACAACAGAAGACTAAATCAATGAACAACCCATTCCTAAAATGACAGGACTACATTACCACCCATACATATTAACCCTGAATGTAAATGGCTTAAACTCAGCAATCAAACATCATAGATTAGTAGACTGGATTAAAAACAAAACCCATCTATTTGTTGACTACAGGAGACACATTTCACCAACAGAGATCAGCAGAAATATATCTCATGGATTTTGATTGCTTTTGTTACTTTTATCTCTTCAAAACACTTTCTTCTCATTAAATTCTTCCATGGCTCATAGATCATACAGTAGCATCATTTTCTTCAAGAAGGTTCTTGATTTTCTTTCCATTTCTTCAGCGACACATTAGTTATTTGGTAACATGTTATTTAACTTCATGGTGTTGTTAATTGTTTTCTTCATGTTGTTGATTTCATATTGTGGCTTTTCATTTACGGAGATGTATAGTAACTGTGTAAAGGACACTGTCATATCCAGATGTGAGGATACAATGTAGCATACATCTCTACTTCCAAGCAAAGATGGACTCCCAATGAAACTGTTTACTCTATCTTGACAATAGGATGTTGGACTCTGTGCCATTGTCCATGCCTGCAATGATGGACATATGACAGTGTATGAAGAACTATACTGTAGTAATGATATAAGGGAATTCAATGAGAGTGGATGGAATTGGGAATGAGATAAGGGAAATCCCAGGGCCTATAGAACTGTATCATAAAATTATAGTAATGAAAAGATTTAAAAAAAAAAAAAAGGATTTCCTTCAGCTCATTTACTCTCCAAAATCTTGTAATGGCCAGGACTGTATCCAGCCTGAGAGAGGAGCTAGAAACTCAATCCGGTTCACCTGCCTGGGTGACAGATCCAACCCCGTGAGCCATCACCCACTTCCTCCCAAAGTTGGCTGCTGTGACAATGAAATTAAGTGCTGGAGCCCTAAGCTGAATCCTTGCCCTCTGAGGAGAGTTGCTGGTATCCTAACTAGTAGGCTAATCCTCTTGAGGTTATCTTGTATTTGGCCTTTCCATAGAAGATCTGTTTTACATTACTATTAGGGCTACTAGCAGCTATTGTCACGGTAATGGTCAATAGCAAATCACTTCAAGATTCCCTCAACACCTGTCCCTTTGTTTCCTTCACTCAAGGAGAGTTTTAGTCAAAGAGGTTCATCTGGATTGTAAACTTCAGATAGGGTCTAACCTGCTCTGATCTTCTGCCAGTAATTACAGAAGCTCAGGGGAGCTGACTGAAGACCTAAAAAAGGCCCATTAAAGCCCAGGCTTGGTACACCAGCAGTTTTTCCACATCTCATTGGCCAGTATAAATCACATGACCAGGTTCAGTACAGATGGGGCAAAGAAATACAAAAAGCAACTTGTATTATTAAAGAATTTGTATTATTAAAAAATGATATATTCCAAATTTAAATCAAAATAAGCTTATCTCTAAATTCCATTTTCTACACTTTATAAACTATCCTCATATACTCTACATCTTAGAAGAACAACCTCCATTGCTAAGTGAGGGCACATTCGCAGTGGTGGAGGAAGCATGAGGAAGAATGTAGGATGGTAAAAAAAAAAAAAAAAATCATGCAAGGACCAGCATTGTAATGCAGTGAGTTAAGCCATCCGCATCAGAAAAGGGCACCAGTATGAGTCCTGGCTGCTCTACTTCTGATCTAGAGCCTTGCTAATGCACCCAAGAAAGCAATAGAAAATGGCCCAAATGTTTAATCCCCTGCTACCCACATAGAGACCTGGATAGAGGTCCAGGCTCCTGGCTTCAGCCTGGTTGTTGAAGTCATTTGGGGAATTAACCATTGGATGGACACCAGCATAGTGGCATAACAAGCTAGTCCTCTGCCTACAGTGCTGACATCCCATGGGAGCACCACTTTGAGTCCTGGCTGTTTCACTTCCAATCCAGATGAGATCAGGTGTGTTCAGGGAGGTATGGCCATAGACTTCACTTCCCATCCAGCTCCCTGCCAATGGTCTGGGAAAGCAGTGGAGGATGGCTCAAGTCCTGGGGCCCCTGTACCTGCATGGGAGACTCATGAAGAAGCCCCTCGCTCCTGGCTTTAGATCAGCTCAGTCTGGCTGTTCTGGTCATTTCAGGAGCAGAGGCATAAGAAAGATATCACTTTCTCTCTCCCTGTTTCTCCTCTTTCTGTGAAATCTGTCTTCCAAATAAAACTAAATAAAGCTTAAAAAAAAAAGAATGCATTTCAGAGCTCTTTACAGTATCAGAAAGTGAATAATAAAAGATTGATACTAACTCATAGTATAGGCAGACATAAGGTTTAAATATATATCCATCAGATATGGAGCACATTTGTAACACAGCACATTGGCCTTATTTGTGGTTCAAAGGCCCTGATTCAATTGGTGCAAATAGGGAAAGAAATCCTTATGCTCCATTAAATTCATCAAATTCAAATCCTGGGAACCTGGACTGAAACGTCTGTGAGAAGCTGTGACACAGAATGACCACAGAGATCCCCATTTAAATAGGCACTTTGGGGCCGGGTGCCATGGCCTAGTGGCTAAAGTCCTCGCCTGAACGTGCCAGGATCCCATATGGACACTGGTTCTAATCCTGGCAGCCCTGCTTCCCATCCAGCTTCCTGCTTGTGGCCTGAGAAAGCAGTTGAGGATGGTCCAAAGCCTTGGGACCCTGCATCTGCGTGGGAGACACGGAAGAGCTCCTGGGTCCTGGCTTTGCATTGGCGCAGCACCAGCTACCAGATCAGTAGCACCAGTCACTTGGGGAGTGAATCATCGGATTGAAGATATTTCTCTCTGTTTCTTCTCCTATCTCTATATATCTGACTTAGCAATAAAAAATCAAAAAAAAAAGAAAGAAAGAGAGAAAGAGAGAAAGAAAGAAAGAGAGAAAGAGAGAAAGAAAGAAAGAAAGAAAGAAAGAAAGAAAGAAAGAAAGAAAGAAAGAAAGAAAGAAAGAAAGAAAGAAAGAAAAAGGGCACTTTGATCTAACACCTTGAGGCTCTCCTCCATTTCTGAAGACTCAATTCCTTTCACTACCCCTTAGTCTCTCTATGAATTGGCCTAAGTACAAATGGTGTTATGAAAGCCAATTTTAAAAGTCTGGGAAGTAGGAACCAAAGGGGACACAGAACTTTGAGCATCTGGAATCAACTGGTCACATGCTCAGATTCATATGCGACATGGAGCCTCTTCCCAGATTGGCCCCCAGGAGCCAACAATTGACCTTCTGTACTTCATTTCAGTTCGTCAACATTTTTGCCAAACAGTGTCTAAAACAATTGTAGGTCTCTTTAAAGTCATTCTGTTCTTCTGTGTAGGTTTCTTTGATAAAGATTTGTGATCTGAATGGCAGATGAAGAGATCTTCCATATGCTGGTTCACTCTTCCAAATCCCTGCCACAGCCAGGGGCAGGCTAAACCCTGTAGCTCATCTAGACTGCAAAAACCGGTCTACTTGGAACACCACTGGCTGCCTCCCAGACCCTGTAACAGGAAGCTGGATCAGAAGCACAGAGGAACCAGATTTTAAATTAAGATGTGGTCATTTCAAACTGCAGCTTAATCAACCATGCCCTAACATCTACCCTCCCCCCTTTTATTTTACATTCTAAAACAGCCTAAAAGGAAAAATAAGACATTGACGCGAGATTGGCAGCAATTCCAAACTGTTGAATTATCAAAACTGCTTGAGCAGGACCCTTGGAGCATAACCCACATTGGGGACCTGGGATGGGTGGGAGGCTGGGTAGGGCTTCTCCCTTTATTTCTTCCCTGACAGAATACAGAATACAGACACAGGGAAAAATAAACTGTGATATTAGTGTGGAAACAATGGTCTTACCCATTTTCCTGTAGCCCTTGACCCTTTGTACCCTAATCAACTATGTAAGATTATCAAAATAAATAAATAAATAAATATAACGAGAAGGGTAAAACATATTCCCAGTTAATTGCAATATTTGCATATCAAATAACACTATAAAAGTACTGCTGTTTTTATCCTTAAATACCAAAGAGAAAAAAAAAATTTGTTCCACCTAGTTCTGCCATCCGTTCTGGACCCTTTTATCTGCTCTCTCTTTCATGACCCCCAAACCCCAGCTCTCTGTCTCCACTAAAAGCCCCACACATGCAGTTTAGTGGGGAGGATGTTAAGGAATTCATTTGTAACATTTGTGCTATTTGGCCTAATAACAGTGATGCTCCCCTCTGTCTCCATTGTCCCTCCCTCGAGGTTGCCCAGCCCAGTCTCACCCCTCCAGCCCCAGACTCAAAACCTGAGCTCAGAGGCCTCTCTCACTAATGACACCTGGCCTGGAGCTAGTGGAGTTTGAGGACTCACACCAAAAATTTAATCTTGGAACTTTGATTAACAATTCCTCAAAATGCAGTAAATCCACAGTAAAAGCAATAAAAAAAAAAAAAAAAGAAGCAGAAAACTTTCTTACCAAATGACAATTGCAAACAAGGAAAGACTGGGCCCCAGTGTCTCAAGGTCTAACCTGACCACCTAGAGAAGTGTGACTTTGCCTCTGGACTCATCTTCCCGAGTTAAAGTGACTTACAGAAATATCTTTCCAGGAAATTATCTGGCAAATTTGAGAGATGTATATAAAAAGTTCACCAGTTACACAATCAGATCATTAGGCCTATATCTCCATACAACAGCGGCCAATTTTTTTCAGTTCAGAAGCCCTACTTGAGACACTCTATATGAAATATACTTAAAATAACTTCCTATTCAATTTTTTGATGCAATAGATACTTTACTGTGGACCAAATCACTAGAGTCTTGATGCTCCCTATAGCTTCCAAATACACAGGCAGGCATTTGTGATCTTTGAAGGGAAGAGAATGGTTAGATTTGAGGGGAAAAACAAAGTAAAATATGCAAAGTTACGATAACCTACCACTCTCTGAATAGGCCAACCCTTACAAGAAGTACCCCGAGAGTACATTTAGTCAATTTGGGAGCTCCGTTCCACACCGACCACATGAATAAGGGCAAAACTCTTTACATGTGCTGTTTCTGCTCAGAGACAAGTGTGAAGATGTCCCGCAATCTGGCCGTGAACTCCTGCCACCTTTGCCTCCCCGATTACAGGCACTTGAAGTCGAGCGGTCATTGTAGAGGCAATGAAAACAAACCCAGGCAATGAGGGCACAGGTGGATGTATACAGACAGCTTTTAATGAGTGAAATCTCAGCCCTGGACCCAGAACAGCAGGAGACCCCAGAACAGGTAAGCACACAAGACAAAGGTCATAAGTCCAACTGCAGGGGTCCCAGACCAGATCGCCCAGAAAGGAGATTTGAAAACAAGAAGCCCCTGCAAGCAGTAGCAGAGAACTTTCTTTATCTGGTGATAAACAAAGCCATCAGGCGTGGTATGCAGGATTGACCCTGGATGGAGTAGTCATTGTGGCACTCTAGGCCACAGAAGTGTAAAGATAGCTTAATATCTTAAGGCTCAGGCTAGCTAGCCTCTGGTTGTACTTTGATCTTTTACTCTTAATCTTTAATAGCAAAAAGCTTTTTGATATCAGCACAGTCTCAGAATAAGTTAGCTAAATCTCATATTAGTGTACAAATGGATTTAGAGAAAGGAAATTCCAGGAACTGGAAAACCCAGTTAGGAAGTTGAGGAAAGATTCCAGCAAGAAGCTAAGGATGCCTGAGTCCAAGGAAGGATAAAGCATTTTCCCGGGAGTGAAATATCATTCTTAAATCCTAAACCAGTATCCATGGAGACAGAAAGCAATGTCCTCTATTGCTGGAACCTGTGGGGCCATAAACAGACCCACTGACACGTCTCACTCTGTGGTAGTGTGTGTCACTTTCCATGTTTCATGTCAACATTGCTAGTTACCTTCTAAAATTAAAAAAAAAAAAAGAAAACTTACAAGTTTGTACATTGAACACATAAAATTAATTAAATCAATAGTCATGTTAACAAAAAATATAGAACTTAATACCGAGCCCAATGATTACTTCCACTTAAAGGTAAATACCCAAAGCTGGGCATTCAGCACAGTGATTAACTCAATGCTTGGGATCCCCAATCATGTATTGCAGAGCCTGCGCCAAGTCCCAGGCACTGCCTGCCAATGCACACCCTGGGAGGGAACAGATGATGACGTGTCTTGTACATGGGTCCCTGCCACCCACATGTCTGTTTGCAGGTAGTTGGAGAATGAGCCAGCAGATAGAAAAATTGTTCACTATCTATCCCTTCATTCTCCCTCTCTAACTACCTTTAAAATCAGATGAGAATAAGTAAGTAAATAAACAGGAAGCATCTTAAAAGGAGAAATGTAAGTGGCTTTGAAATAAGCCCTTTGATCAGACAGGAATTTATATTAACTAGATATTATTAATCCTAATGTAATTAAAATATTTCAATATGTAAACAGATTCAGCTATAAGGGTATCAAAGTAGCCTTATTTCTTTTTCTATTTGAATTAAGAAATGTTTTGTATATTTATCTATTTATTTATCACATACAACATGATGTTTTGAAATATACACACAGGGTAGAATGACTAACTTAAGCCAATTAACATATGTGTTACCTCACGTACGTATCAGTTACTTGTGTAATAGCCTTATTTCTAATTTCAAAATTTGGAAACAACTTGTCCAAAAAGGAAGGATTGGTTGAATAATTGTAGTGTATCCCTATGGCAGAATATTTTTAAAAACAAACAAAAAAAAGTAATAGAAATATACATACATAAACAGAAAGATATTTAGACTTCATTGCCACATGAAGAACATCAAGTTACAAAGCAACATGCATCGTTTAGGTTCACTGTTGTTTAGAATGGAAGGATGCTACTCTGTCAGGACACCTGTGCCCATATTGGAGTGCGTGGTTCAAATTCTGGCTCACTCTCACAATTCCAGATTCTTGCTAATGCACATCCTGGGAGGCAGCAGGAGATGGCTCAAGATGTCGGGTCTCTGCCAACCACGTAGGAGACCTGAATTGACCTCCTGGTTCCCAGCATCAGCCTGGAACAACCCCAGCCATTGTGGACACATTTGCAGGGTATCCCGCAGGCAGGAAATTTTTCTTTCTGTTTTTCTTTCTTTCTGATCTATCTCAAATAAAGTAAAATGGGAGGAAGTGTCAGAAAAAGAAGGTATTTTCATGCTTGCATGTCAATCGTTTTTGTTACTGCTTTTAATCTAATGAACATGCATTAAATGTGTAATGGCAAAACTTGATTTTTTTAAAGAGAATATGTGCGTGGTGTCCTAAACCCAAACAAAAGGATTCGGAATGAGGCAGAGCACCTGGGGCACAGACCCTGCTGGGTTGAAGTGTGGATCCTGATAGGAGGAGAGAATGAGTTGAGCTGATACGATGTATGTAAAGTTTCTTGGCTATAAAGAAATTCCAGCACATGCCAACCACTGTGCTTGCTTTTTACAAAAATACTTTCTTTTAGTGATTCCTGATATATATATAAATGAGAAAAAAATACTTTTATTATTCCAAGTATTGGAGGGCAGGAACTGACTCTTCCTAGGTAGCAAGAAGGCTGGAGTTGGGCTCCTATCAAACACAGCTCTTGTCATCTGAATTTCCTTCAAGAAACCTGTTCACTTCCTCCCCTCCACCCCTTCAAAGCTCTTTGGGGAGCTTTGCCTTGTTGCTAATGGTTTGCTTTATACGTGGATGATCAATTCAACTGAAATTAATTGAGCATGAACCTGGCAGCATGTGCAAAGCCATTTATCAGGAAGAACGAGTCAATCACCCCGGAGCCTGCCAGCTGTCATTATCCGTCCCTCCTCCCAGCAGCCTCAGGCACACCTAAGCCCCAGGTGCCATGAGATAGACATGTTCTAAGAGTGTTCAGGCAAGTGAGAGCAGAAACCTCCTGCACAAGTTACCCCTGCAGATACAAGTGAACCTTGCGAACTCAGAGCGCCAAATTTACTCCAATGTCATGCCAGCATCTTGCTGTAGCAACGGTCAAAGAGAAAGGGAAAAATGAACTTAATTCCAAGAATCTGTTGGATTTTATCCAATGAGGTCTCATTAGTAAAGTACCCCCAAAATATTATTTTCCTATAAAGCTGTCTTCAACACAGATTCTGCAAAAGTACATTAGTATGATTTGGGTATAGGATTTCTAGTATACAGTTTATTTCCTTATCAATAACCATGTGAATATAAATATGCAATTATAAGCAGTTGGTATGCATCATGCTTACAATAAAGAAAAAAACAATATTAACTAACCTCATCTGGCAAACTTGTAAGTATTTTACAGCTACAACCACATTGAATCCTCAGAGCCTGTGAGATAGATGGTCTGTTATTTCCTTTCTTCTTTTTTTCCACAAATGTAGGTACTAAATCCAGAGTCACTTACATAACAAGTCAACACCAAATCTGGGATTCTTATGAGGCCATGTGGTATGTGGTTCATGCTCTGTGTACCACATAACCATTCTGTCACACTGCCTTGTAAGTGTGTGTGCACACTCCTCCTGCACACATTAGCTAGCTGCGTTTTTCTATCTCTACCCAAATCCAGGAATGCAGGAAGCCGGTTGTTGGTTAACTGCAGCTTTGAAAGGCTCTGTAGCCAAGGTTACTTTTAATCTGTCATTCACCATATCCTTTGCTTGCTCCTTTCCCTCCATACAGAGGAATAGGCTTGGTCTTCCCTTCCTTCCAAAGGTGCAGGGGGAGGGGGAAGAGAATGGTGGGAAGAGTGCAATTCAGGTGTGTGTGCATCTTAGTCACCCAACATTAACAAAGATATGTAATGTTCTAGATCCTTGATAATTTTATGTCAATGTGGCTGAGCCACAGCACTCAGCTTCTGCACTAGGCATTATTCCAGATATGTTTATTAGAGAGTTTTTTTGAAGTACTAACATCTATACAATACATGTAGCTCTGATAAAATAGATCACACTCTTTGATGCAGGTGAAACTCACTCAAATGGCTGAAGGATTGAAGAGAACAAGAGGCATGTGAGCAGTAAGAAATTTTGCGAACAGAAGCCTTCAGGTTTGAACTGCAGCTTTGGGTTCCCCTGGACTCTCATATGCATTTGGGATCTTGGTCATCACATGTGCTAACTCCTTACAATAAATCTTCCTATGTGCCCAATATGAATCCCATTGATTCTGTCTCTCTGGAGATCATTCATCTACTGATCCAGTCTGTAAATGTCTGTCAGGCCAGATCCCGGCAAAGCTGAAGCCAGGAGGAGCCTGGAATCCAGTCTGGGTCTCCCACGGGAGTGGCAGAGTCCCAAGTTCTCAATCCATCCCCTGCTGCCTTTCAGGGTGCACATGAGCAGGAAGCTAAGTAACAAGTAGAGGAGCTGGGACTTGGAGCCAGACATTGGGGACATCTTAAGCTGAGTCACAACCACTGCAGCAAACGCTCACCCCCGACAAGCACATCCCTAAGTAGACACACTCAGAGCATACACAGCGTCCCCTAGCAGCCACTGAGAGTGAGAGGGAAGACAGGAAAGAAAGCAATGACACAAAGTGATCTCTGAACTCTTTAACAGCTTAAATTTCAAGATGTGCTTATACCAATGCTTGGTCCTCTCCCGAGTACCGTGACCTTAAGGAAAGCTCTTTGCACTCATGTAATCAAGTACAAAACCAGGGAGTAACATAGAAGTTTATGAAGGACTGGGCCCCACACAAAAAGGAAGCCAAGACTGTGACCCAGATCCTGTCGCTGGCCTTTTAAACTCTGAATCACAGAACTCACAAAGGGAAGGAGGTGCTTTTCCCTCCCCCACCACATTTTTTTTTTCCTGAGCGAAAAACAACAATGACCAACGGATATCCTCTGTGGGACACTTCCTACCATTCCATAGCTACCATTCAAGAAAAAAAACGTGGAGCGGGGGTGGGGGGGGAGCAGTGTTGAAGGATTGAGCCACAACTCCACCACTGACAAAGCACTCACATTGAACTTGATGAGACAATCCTTTTTCTCTTCCTGGTGAAGTGATTTCGCAAGCATTCCTGGCTAGCACCACTGGGCCAAGATGAGAATGTGGTCATAGCTAGGGTGCCCACCTGAATGTCCTCCATGCAAGGACCAGTTTCTGGGCCAGCCCCTTCACTTAAAGGAGCTTTCACTCATGGGGACACAGGCTCTAGTCAGCTTTTCAATCAGGCAAATTGCTATGAAAAATAGTGGGCCTGGTGTTCTCACCCTCCAACTGTACACGTGAGACCCAAGAGGCATTGTGTTGAGAAAATGTTTCCTGGGAAGACATGGCAGAGGATCTGCTTATCATGTATCCGAGTATTATGTTCAGTATCTGTCCCCCTTCCGACTGTATGTCTTCAAGAACAGGAGCTGATTGCTGTTTTGCTGATAAGTTCCCAGAGCCCAGAAAGGACCCGACTGGGGTTAAAGGAGATGCAATGCATTGCAGTAACATGGAGGCAGGTGGAGGGCAACAATCAGATTAGTAAATGCAGATTATCTCAGGTGCTTCTGTAAGCTCAGACTCTGGATTTGGAGCCTTGGACTCACTGCTTTGTTACTCTCTTCCCCTTCCTGGTCACTGAACTAGCTGCAAACTTCCTACCTCTCAGAATCTCTTATTGCCCTGTGTGGCAAAGAATTTAAGATTGCAGGGGACAACAGTGAGCTGTACATGCACTGAGCTTGGCAAGAACTCATTGAGCTCAGTGCATTGCACTGGTCCCACAGGAAACTAATACAACTATGGCATTGTACAGGTCAAAATAGGTCTGTGTGGCCCTCACACATAATGGTCAACAGGTTCTGCCAAGATCACCACCACCAACAACAACCTCGCTATATAGGACACCTGGTGTCTCCCTAATCCTGGGGCCTGCTCCAACCCGAAGTGAAAGAAAGCTTGTACAGACAATGGTGCAGCCTCAGCACAGTATCACAGGAGACAGAAACTGGTGAGCCAGGAGCTGGAACTTTGGAGACCATGGTGGAAATCTAAAATAAAAACCCAGACCTGAAACTCGCTGGAGGAAGTGGCACAAATGACTGCAAAAAAAGAGCCATGTGTCAACTACAATAAGTAAAATTGAACTGTAGACCTGAGGGTGCCACAGCTTAGAAACCTGCCAAAGGAGAAGAATCTCATAACCAGAAGAACAATGACCAAGAGCCAAAGTAGAGACAGAGGCACAATGAATAGTACTGAAGACTCCCCTGCAAAGGAGAAAAACCCTTTGCTAACTCCAGAGTTCACTGAAGAAGACATCAAGAAAATGGGGAATACAGAATTCAAAACACTTGTTACAAAACCTCTTATCAACAACAAGAAGCATGTAAAGCAGCCATTCAAGGAATTCAAGGAATATGTCACGCTGGGAATCAATCAAATGAAAGCTGATCTACCAGAAATGAAGAATACAGTGGAGCAAACTGAAAGTACAGTGGGGACTTTCCAAAACCAGAATGAAGGAGGCAGAAGAAAGAATCTCAGAATTGGAAGATACCTCCTGTCACCAGGGGGAAAACAAAAAGCTAAAACCAGAGCTAGGTCAAATTTTTTAAAATATTCAATAATTGAAAGACACTATTAAGAGGTCAAACATAAGAGTTATGGGACTCCCAGAAGGTGCAGAAAGAGAAGCTGAGTGTGCAAATGTATTTAATGAAATAATAAGGGAAAAATTCCCTAATCTGGAGAAAGAATTGGGAGACAACATCCAGGAGGGGCACAGGACTGCCAACAGGCTTGACCCAAAGCAATCTTCATCAAGACACATGATCATCAAGCTCTCTTCAATCGAACCTAAGGAAAAGATCCTTAAATGTGCATGTGAAAAAAAAAATCAACTGACATATAAAGGAATGCCAGTTAAGCTCACAGGAGATCTCTCACAAGAAAGTCTACAAGCCAGAAGAGAATGGAGCAACATATCCCAGATTCTAAAAGCAAAAGATTGTCAATCCAGGAGAAAGTACCCAGCAAAACTTTCCTTTGCCTTTTTTTTTTATTCTTATTATTATTTTTTATTGGAAAGGCGGATATACAGAGAGGAGAGACAGAGAGGAAGATCTTCCGTCCGATGATTCACTCCCCAAGTGAGCACAACGGCCGATGCTATGCCGATCCGAAGCCAGGAGCCTCTTCCGGGTCTCCCACGCGGGTGCAGGGTCCCAAGGCCTTGGGCCGTCCTCAACTGCTTTCCCGGGCCACAGGCAGGGAGCTGGATGGGAAGCGGGGCTGCCTGGACTAGAACCGGCGCCCATATGGGATCCTGGGCGTGCAAGGCGAGGACTTAACCACTTGCGCCACCGTACCGGGCCCAAAACTTTCCTTTGCCTTTGAAAATGAAATAAAATTCTTCCAGCGCCAAGAAAAATTTACACACTATGCCTCTTCCAAACCTGCCCTACAAATGATACTTCAAGATGTTTGCTTGACAGAGAAAAGGAATAGCACCCACCAAAACCAAAGACAAATGAAAAGAACATCCCAGTAAAATAACAACAGAAGACTAAATCAATGAACAACCCATTCCTAAAATGACAGGACTACATTACCACCCATACATATTAACCCTGAATGTAAATGGCTTAAACTCAGCAATCAAACATCACAGATTAGTAGACTGGATTAAAAACAAAACCCATCTATTTGTTGACTACAGGAGACACATTTCACCAACAGAGATCAGCAGAAATATATCTCATGGATTTTGATTGCTTTTGTTACTTTTATCTCTTCAAAACACTTTCTTCTCATTAAATTCTTCCATGGCTCATAGATCATACAGTAGCATCATTTTCTTCAAGAAGGTTCTTGATTTTCTTTTCCATTTCTTCAGCGACACATTAGTTATTCGGTAACATGTTATTTAACTTCATGGTGTTGTTAATTGTTTTCTTCATGTTGTTGATTTCATTTTGTGGCTTTTCATTTAAGGAGATGTATAGTAACTGTGTAAAGGACACTGTCATATCTAGCAGCATGAACTTCATGGCATTGTAAATTTCTATTTTCCTTCCTATTGTTGATTTTGTATTATGGCTTTTCATTTTAGGGGATGTTAGTAACTGTGTAATGGATACTGTCATATCCAGATGTGAGGATACAATGTAGTATGCATCTCTACTTCCAAGCAAAGATGGACTCCCAATGAAACTGTTTACTCTATCTTGACAATAGGATGCTGGACTCTGTGCCATTGTCCATGCCTGCAATGATGGACATATGACAGTGTATGAAGAACTATACTGTAGTAATGATATAAGGGAATTCAATGAGAGTGGATGGAATTGGGAATGAGATAAGGGAAATCCTAGGGCCTATAGAACTGTATCACATAACTTTAATAATAAAAAATAAGTAGAAAGTTTGCAAACATTACTTTCTCACCTGTTAGTCATTCCTCTGCTTACCCCACACACATACCTGAACCATCAGGTTCAGAACTCACTGATCTCACTGATCTCAGCAAATCCTCCAACTATCCCCATGTTACCTAGATGTTCCTGTGCTATTTTATGTGATTTGTCAGTTCATTTGTGTTGTCAGGCATGACATAGTGCTGAGCACCTGGAAACCTCACTGCCACCCCTCCTGGCTTCCCTCACAACTCCTTGCATCCCTGAAGCTCTGCTCACCCCCTTAAGTTGTTGGGGCTTCATGTGATCTTGTACTAGGCTTTCTCTTCTCACCCTGGATACTCTCTAGCGTGATTTCACCAGCACTCATGTCTTTGATGTTATCTGTGTGCAAGCAAGTCCCCCATCATGATCTGCTGCCATGCTCAGTGTTCTGAGTGTCAGCCTGTGTGCCCAATCTGTCAATGGCCCATCCCCACCTGCAACAGTGATGGGACTCCAGTTTCACTTTACCCACTGAGTCTTCCAACTGCTCTCAAACTGACACAACCATCATGGTCCTTTTGGATGATGCCTAATCCCTTCCTCTTCCCTGGCTCAGTTCCTCCAATCCCTTAGAGCTTCCTCCTGGATGTGAGGAGAGTTTTTGCCTGCCAGCCTGGCTGGGCTCCAAAAGCCTGACATACCTCTACCCTCATTGCATGGCAAAAGCCTGTTTGTTTTCTCTATACCCACCTTCAGATTAGAAGTGGCATTTAATCCCCATTAACTGGTATAATTCTTGAGCCCAGAATTACAGATATCCAATAAAGGTTGGCTAGGGGTGAGCATTTAGCCTAGCACTTAAACCACTGGTTGATATATCCTAGCATCATTGGGAGGTAGCTAGGCTTGATTCTCAGCTCTGGCTCCTGACTCCAGCTTCCTGCAGACCCCAAGCAGCAGTGGGTGGTGACTAACATATTGTGTTCCTACCACCCACTTAGGAGACATGGACTGAGTTTCTGGCTGCTGACTTCAGCCTGGCCCAGCTCTAATCATTCAGAGGAGTGAACAGGGGATAGGAGCATATTCTTTTGATCTGTCTCTATCTCTTTCTCTGTGTCTGACTCAAAAAAAAAAAAAGAACATTTTATGTCTCTGTGTCAAGAGAAGAATGAATGAATGTGACCTACCACTTAACTGGTCTCAGGACCCTCTTATTACAAAGAGGCCATAGCTTCAGAAAATAGCAGCAAGATATGCTAGCTATTGGTGCTAGCATTGTGCATGGTATGGTGGGTTATGCCACAACTTGTGATGCCAGCATTTTAGGTGGGTGTTAGTCCAAGACTCTGTTGCTCCATTTCAGATGCAGGCCCCTACTAATGTGCCTAGGAAAGCAGTGGAGGATGGCCCAAGTGCTGGGGCCCCTGTACCCATGTGGAAGTCCCAGAAGAAAGAAGCTCCTGGCTCCTGGTTTCAACCTGACCCAGTCTTGGCTGTTAGTATCATTTGGAGCATAAACCAGAAGGTGGAAGCACTCTTTCTCTCTCTCTCTAACTCTCTAATTCAGGCTTTGAAATAAATAAGTAAATTTATAAACGTATTTATAAATATATATGTACATATGTATATATATAGAGAGAGAGAGAATTATATTTAGAATATACATGTATGCTGGCTATGCTCCACAAGCCCTATTTCCTAGGCAGTCTTAGTTTACTGCAAGCCATATCCACTCCTAAGAACAGCAATGTAACCATGCCTCCTGACCTTCATCCATATCAATCCTCTTGACTGTCAGGACATCGTCCATTGGCCTGATTCTCCTTTCATTCATTTCCTCAGTGTATTATTCTACAGTGCTTTCTGGTTGCTGCTGAGGCTAATGACCCATGCATGTCACCAACTGTGCACCATGTGGGCTGGCTTAATGCACTGTGAATGCTGTGGGTTTAGTTGGCTGCTGCCCGGCCTTTTTCAATTCAAAGAGGAATCTCCCTTTGGATGTCTTAGCATGCTGTAGCTCTGGTTCCAAAGAGCTGCCTCCAACTTCATATATGCATGTGTGTGTGCACATGCTTGCGTAAACTGCTCCTCTAGTCAAACCCAGCCCCTTTCAATCTAATTGAGCTCTTTGAGGAATGTGGTAACAATAAACTTGTTCTGTTTTTGACCACGCCTGCTTAGAGCTCAAGTTAGCCCACGTGTCTCACCTATGTAGAAAAACACAAGCTTCTTCATGATGCCATCCAGATGTTTCCATATATTATCATGTTTGTGGATAGAACTATCTGGATGGCTGACCCTGAATGCATGTCCTACCCGATTACTGGCAGGGCTGAGCTTTCTTTTCCCCTGCAATCTGCCCTCAGTGTCTTTCTCCCACTGCAATCCATGAAGGTGCATTCCAGGTGTTCTTGTCATTCTGTAGCACATGCAGCTGAGTCATGTCATCAGCGTGTTGTGGGGAGTATTGACAAGGGCTGGCAGCAGACACAGTGAGTGCACAGGAGCTGCCTGCTCAGTGCTGGTTCATCCTGTGGCTCACTCTGGTGCTGGAGAAACTGCCTGTCCATCCCTTTCTTGGTTCCAATTACTAGGGCTTCTCACTGCTGCCCAGAGACAAACTATAAAGACAAAATACTCTCACAATATGACCCTATTGTTCACCAACCAATAAATTTGTCCTGGGCATATATGAGGTGCCAGTTCTTTCATAGTCTACGCTATCAAAATAACTTCTTACATTGCAGTAACTTATCAATGTCAAAGTTATTTACCCACATATCAATCAATATGTTAATTGATTAATCCATAAGTATGTATTTTGTCTTTACTATATGACTTTGGGGTATATGAGAAACACTTAGAGAAATAAGACTTGACTTAGTCCTCATATTGCTCACTGTCTGTATTAATTCACCATGGTTGCCATAGCACAATACCTTCAAACTGGGTGGCTTCAACAACAGACATTTCTCTCACTGTTCTGGAGCCTGGAAATTCATGGGCAAGATGTTGGCAGGTCATTTTTTCCTTTGTCCTCTCTACTTGGCTTGCAGATGGCTGTCCTCTCACTGTGTCCTCACATGGTCTTTCCTCTTGGCAAATGCATTCCTGGTGTCTCTTCCCCTTCCTATAAAGACATCAGTCCTATTGTGTGAGGGCTTCGTCCTACCAGCTTTATTGGAACATAAAGGACTTTGTCAACCAATAAAGTTATACTCTGAAACACTGGGGATTCAAGAAAGAGGACATTGACCAAGAGACAGGGAAGAAGAGGATTGGAAACAGAACTGAGGGTCATGATTGTATGAGCCTGTGTCCTCCCTGGGGAGATGAGTTTACACAATGCCTCGTTGACTATTGGGTGGAAAATTTCATATGCTTTCGTGGTGAAATATGAGCAGTAGGGACCTATGTCAAATAGAAGATCCTCTCTCTCTCTCTCTCGCTCTCTCTCCACAATTTCCTTTCAAAGAAATAAAACAAATCTTAAAAAAATATTGACAGACATAGCTTAGTTGTACTGATATATAAATAATATGGAAAGAAGGCAAAAGAAGAATGAATGTGATAGGCTTCTGAACTAATGCAAATCAATCATTATGTGTTCAAGGACAATCAGTAATTAAGAATATCTATGACATAATTCATGTAGGGATCCATTGGGGAAAAAGTTACAAGGGAGTTTGAATCTGGATTGGAATAAAATTTTAAATAAATGTTGAAACTGTCACAACCATTAAGGATAAAACAAAATATCTATAAGGATTTTACACTGAAAAATACCTTTCAAGTAATAGACATAAAAACAGAAAACAGGAAGAAGCAAATGTGTCCACAACTTGTCAAATACCAAATCATCAAATCTGAATAAGGATGTCTCTCCTTCAGTATTTTTGAAAACGCTTTAATAAAGAAAAAAAAGTTTGTAAAAGATAGTAAGAAACCTTTGAAAATCGTTCACTGGACATACTATGGAGAAATAAGCACAATAATGAAAGATCTATCCATGCATTAGCTGAGACACGAAAGCAGCCAGTCAATGCAAGACCACTTTGACAGCTCTCGGATAGTAACCATCTTAGGCAAGGCTGCTACTTCACGGGAATCTATGCTGTTATCACTCAGGAACAATCCACTATTCGCTTAAAATCACAGGAAACTTGAAGAGCTACCCATGCTCCAAATGTGTGGGAGCTAACTTTATAAGCCATGCAGAAAGAACTACTTTCATCAGCATCTTGTGTCTGCTCAATAAATGGGCTGAATAGAAAACAAATCTCCTCCTACAGTCAGAACGCTCTCTGCAGCTCCATTATTTGTCGTTTTTCATCACTTCTCCCTTGAGTTTTGTGATCTTGAGTCCTATTGGAATCATCAGCATCACATGTACTCACAAATCTCTGTGTTTCAAGACCGAAGTTGAGATTTCCCTCACATCTTCCTGTTAAGAAACCTTTACACAATGTGTTCCAAGTATTCCCAACAGGCAGATGAATGGCCTCACCCCTAAGCATTGAGAAGATAATAGCCCCTTCATAAAGGATGGGATTGTTCTGAGCTCCTGTTTTTCTGGTACTGGAGAGAGACAGCCATGTCGCAACCTTCACAATGTAGTGAAAGCTTGTCTGGACTTATGAATAAAATACAGAAGGTTTAAAAAAAAAGGTAATCAGACAAAGCTGAGCATCAGTAGCTAGCTTAGACAACTGTTGTAATCTCTTAAGTCTAACATGAGACAACAAGACATATCAGGTAGGATCTCTGTTTGAACAAACTGTAAAAGTGCCTGCTACAGACTTGTACACGGGATGGTATAAGTGTGCGTTCACTCCTACTCAATTTCCTCCACATAAGATATGATCAACCACTGGCTTTATCCATGACGAATAGAGCATGCAATTTAGATGTAAAATCTTAGGGCCAGCATTGTAGCACAGTGGGTTAAACTGCAACCTACAGCATGGACACGCATGCTGTACACGCATCAACTCCTTTGCTTCCAATCCCGCACCCTGGTAATGTACACCTAGAAAGGCCGCAGTAAGAGGTCCTAGTTATCAGGTCTCTGTCACTCATGTGGTCAACCTGACTAGAGTTCCAAGCTCCTGGCTTCAGCCTGACACAGCCCTAATTCCAGTTGCTGTGCCCATTTGGTGAGTAAATCAGCAGATGGAATATTAAATGAGTCAATTTTAGAGACTGCGTCTTATCCTTACATTGCCTTTATAGATGGTTCTTGACTTACAATGATTCAACTTTATTTTTTCACTTTACAGTGATACAAAGTACACACATTCAGCACAAATTATACTCTGCGTTTTTAATTTGGATTGTTTCTCACGCTAGCAACATGTGGTAAGTGACTTTCTTGCTATGCTCAGAAACAGCAGCAAGACCTGGCTTTTTGTAAGCTGTGATCACAGGGATAAACTATAATAGTTTACAGTACATTATGTTGCTAAGCTGTGATACTGTGTAGGTTAAGCATGTTAAATGTATTTTCACTTAAAATATTTTCAATTCTTGATGGGTTTATCAGAATATCACTCTATCATAAACTAAGAAGCACCTGTATCTTACTGCTTCCTTGTATGTTTGGTAATTTTTTAATGGGTACCAGATTAAATTTTACCATGTTGTTGCAAGTTTTTGTATTACTATGGATACTCATGTGTTTTGTTCTGGCACACAGTTATGTTACTTAGAAAAAAATCTTGAGGGTCTTACTTTTAAGGATCATTACACAGAACCAGATCAGTGTTCCACATGCAGTAATAATTCTACTACTGATTATAATTTTTCTCTGAGTATTCTACCTAACACCCAATGTGTTGTGGGTTTTTTTCAGTTTGACTGAAATGTACCAACCGTATTCCCAACTTTGTGTAAGCACCAGATACTTTTACCTTGAATATTTTGGAATGATTCTTCTCCCAGCCTCAAGTATATTTCTTTTATTATTATTATTATTAGGTATTTTCATATTTTTTAAAAGAGAGACAAACCAACAGACAGAGCTCTTCCATCTGCTCACTCCCAAAATGTGTGCAACAACTAGGGCTGAGCTAGGTGGAAGCCAACAGCAAGGAACTCAATCAGTGTCTGCTACATGGTGACAGGCACTCAGGTACCTCCCAGGGTTGGCATTAACATGCCGTTGGAATTATGAGTTTCACTTGGACTCAAAACCAGACACTCTGATATGGAATGCAAATGTTCCAAACAGCACTTTAACTGCTGCATCAAATGCCCACGCTCCAGCCCCAATAGATTTTGTACATGTGGACACTAATTATTTCTCAGTAGACCACTCAAGGGAGATCCTCTGCAAATCTCTAGAGTTCTCTTTCTATACAGAACAGGGTTCTCTTGTGTTCTGCCTCCTGAACTCTAGCTGCCTTGGTCTCCCTGAAGATCTCTCCATTCTGTCTTCTCTCCTCATTTCTTCCTCCTGCATCACATGCTGAAAACTTTCCTCAGACAGTAAACTATTGTAAGTATAAACAGAGCGTCTTATCTACACATTAAGTTCACATAATTGTTAACAGAAAACACCCCTTCCTCCACATTATTTGAGATACAACATCCGACAAGTAGTAGATTCTCAATACCGAGCTCATCCTCCAAAATATTGTTTACATTATTTTATCCTACCTACTAGTCAGGAGAATTCAAGAAGGCCATGTCAAGATGCATTTTATTTCATTATATTTAAAATTTAAATATAAAGTGTGGTTAATTTTCCTCTCTGAGGAAATCCTAATACGTTAAGCTCTTAAAATGAGAATAGAATATAACTGGGAACAAATGCAAAACTCAATATGTTTTGCATCCCTGAAGACTCAGTCTAGGGATGGAATCTGCAAGAGCAACAGAAAATAACATTATGAACATCCATAAGCATTTCCCAGGATGGTTTGCAAGACTGCAATGATTTTTGATGACCAGCAATAATTAATTACTAAATACTGCTGAAAATTTCCAAACTTTAAGGAAAAAAATACTATTCCTCTCAATTTGACAGTGATCCCAAACATCACACTTGGACATGGAAAGGAGAGGATACTTGGGTTTGTTTGGAGAGAGTGTGCTGAGTCCTCAAACACGTTCCCTCTTCAGCCAGTGGTTAACTGTAGAAACTAGGCTCTCTTTCACCGCCTCATGGCACCATCAACCATCTTTTGTGGAAAAATAGAACACTGGAGCAGTGGCAAGACCATCAAATTTGAAGTCATATGGTGGATGTTCACCCTCTGCATGTAGATATTGAAGAAATGCATCTTAATTGTTCTTAGTTTGCCAGAGCTACTGCTATGCAAAAAACCACAGGCTGATCAACAGAAATTTATTTAGTCACAGGTCTGGGGCTGCAAATTCAAGAACAAGGGTTCAACACGACTTCTCCTAGGTCTCCTCTCCTTGACTTGTGTTTGCCTGGCTTTCACTGTATTCTCACATGTTCATTGCTTTTTCTGTAAGCATGCATCCTAATATCTTCTTCCTATAATGACACCCATCCTACAAGGTACTTCAAAAAAATGCTGGTACAATGGAATTAAAAGGCAAGCTTATCTGGGTGCAAAAACATGTTTAAATCTGCACTGGGAGAAGTCTTCAGATTAAAAAAAAAAAAATGTTTCTTGGGCTTGGCGTGGTGGCACAGTGGTTAAGGTCCTCACCTTGCACGCCCAGGATCCCATATGGGCACCGGTTCTATCCCAGCAGCCCCACTTCCCATCCAGCTCCCTGCCTGTGGCCTGGGAAAGAAGTCGAGGATGGCCCAAAGCTTTGGGACCCTGCACCCACGTGGGAGACCTGGAAGAGGCTCCTGGCTTCGGATCGGCATAGTATCGGCTGTTGCGCTCACTTGGGGAGTGAATCATCGGACGGAAGATCTTCCTCTCTGTCTCTCTGTATATCTGCCTTTCCAATAAAAAAATAATAAAAAAATAAATCTTTAAAAAAAAAAGGTGTTTCTTATGAATAAATTCACTAATTTTAAAAAATTTGTGCTAAAACAGTTATCTTTTAACATTTATCCCCAAACAAATCAAGAAATAAAACTAGAATATTTCTTTGCCTCTTTCCACCAGGGTGATTTTCCCAGTGGTGCCATCACTGTGGCACAGTGGGTTAAACTGTCACCTGTAACACCAGCATCCAACACAGGTGCCAATTCAAGTACCAGCTACTGCACTTCGAAATCAAATCCCTGGGCTGTCGCACCCACAGAGGAGATCCAAATGAAGATTTTGGAGCTTAGTTTGGCCTGTTCTAACTCTGGCTTTTGTGGCCATTTGGAGAGTGAACCAGTGGCTGGAAACTCTCTCTGTATCTCTTCTTTCTCTGTGACTCTGCTTTTCAAATAAATAAACAAAATAAATTTAAAAAAATTTTTTTCCCAGTATATTCCCATGTACAAGCAGATTCAGAACTCCTATTCTAACTGAAGATGTATTTTCACTACTGTGTTGTCATTGGTTGGGAGAGACACACAGGAATAAGGCTTTGTGACACAGTCACACCCTCAGAGGAGTTGTTGGAGGTCTGAATGCCGTCATAAGCAACGTGGCCTTCATCCAGCGATGCACGTTATAATCTCAACTTGACATTTTCCACTGGGTGGGGTTTGGAAAACTCAAGTCTGTGTGTGTTCCCTAGAAACTGTGTCATGTTCTATTACAGGAAACTTTCCAAGTCTATGTGTATAGATAATAAAGACAATGCACAGAAAGAGACTATCAGTGCAGCTTCCTGGGTATTACTTCATTGGGTCTTTGTAATCATGATTTTACTTTTGTTAACATTGATGAATATTTGTTCCAATACTCCCAGTTAGCAGCTATAGTGAAGCATACTTGATCTATACAACAAATGGCATCTATTTAAGTATAGAATTTTATAAACACACACACAAAATCATCACCACAGGCCAGGTAGTAAATATAAAAATAGGCAAATTTCAATATTAAACCATTTATAAAAACATGATTTTTAAAAATTTTTATTTTCTACAAACTTTCTGAACTTTCCTCATATATCTTTAAGGGCCCATAGACTTTCCCACATAAACATGCCTGGTCATTCGCACTCACCATCAGTTTCTCACTCACTTTCTGCTACTAATAATGAGCACACTTGTTCCAGACTCTTATAGACATGAAAGATACTGTGTTTATCCCTCCACAGTCCATAATTACTTTGAAAATAATTGATGTAGTTGAATACCACTATTTCATTGTATGTGGATATATCACAGTATATCTGTCCATGCTCCTTCAGGTGGACATTGAAATTATTTTCAGGGAGGGACACCCCAACAAGGACATACACTTCTGTATCTGGGACCCATCCCACCCCCAACCTATTTGTCTCCCTTCTGGCTGTTCATCTGTACCTTAAAATATCCTTTATAGCAGATAGGCAAAAGAACATATTCCCTGAATTTTGTGTGCACCATCCTAGCATATGACTAAACCCCAATTTAGCCAGTGATTAGAAGTACTAAAGGCCTGGACTTGCACTTGGCATTAGAAGGGCAACAGAGCATTAACCTGGGATTAAGCAGAGATTCCCTTAACCTATAGAATCTAACTAACTCCAAATGAACCAGGTCAGAACTGGACTGCGTCACAGGACACCCAGTCGGTGTCCACCATTGAAATGAGTTTCTGTGTAGGAAAAATCTTCACTTAGCTGATCACTAAAGTGTTCTGTGTTGTATGTTGCCAATTCAGGACAGGGAAATAATTTGCTTTTTCCTGCCGCATACATAAAATATCCAGGTAGTAATTCAAAATAAACATGAAGGACACAACCAACTACAAAACAATTTAAAATACATATTAAATGGTTAAAGTAAAATGGGGATTAGCATACTGTGAAGTAAAATATGCATCTCTATCTCCAATAAAAGGAAGACTACCAATGAAAGAGTTAAATATATCTTGATAGTATTTTAGATGTTCTACCTTTGCCACGATGCACTAAAGTAGAATATTAAATTTGTAACTTTCATTAAAGAGCTATATTACTGTGGTAATATGGGGGAAATAATGGGAGAGAAAAATGGCAAAGGAGGAAAAGAGAAGGGAAGATTTCCTATATATACAAAACTGTATCATGGAAAATAATAATAATTAACAAAAAAGAAAATACTTGAAAAAATTTGTAACATTGGATATGTAAAAATGTCTTAGAATACAAAATAAAAGAAGCCATAACATTTACAAAATAGTAGATTAAACTTCCTGGGGACCGGCATGGTAGGGTAACAGTCTCACCTTCAGCTTGTAATGCCAGCTTCCCATATGAGCACCACGCTGTGTTCCAGCTGCTCTACTTCTGATCTAATTCCCTGTTTTTAACTTTGGCCTGTATACAAGTATAGGATCTGGAAGAAGCTCCTGGCTCCCAGCTTCAGACTGGCTCAACAACAACTGCTGTGGCCATTTTGGGAGTGAACTAGTGGATGGAAGATTCTCTCTCCTTCTCTCTCTGCAATTCTACCTTTTCAAGTAAAAAAAAAAAAAAAAAGATAATTAATTAATTAAACTTCCTCAAAACTAAAAACTTTTAAAGATACTATTAAGAGAAGGAAATAACAAGCCACAGATTGGGAACTATTTTTGCAAAGCACGTATCTGGTGAAGAACTTGTAATCTTGGCCATGTAAGAAATGCTCTAAACTCAATAATTAAAAAAAAAAAAACATGATTTTTTTTTTAATGGGAAAAATATTTGCACAGCAACTTTTCACCCAAGAAGATAGTATGGATGGTTAACAACAACAACAACTATATATGCCAAACATGATCAGATTTATTAATCACTTTGAAGGTAAGCCACCTAGACATTGTTGTTGCTCCCACCTTGCTGATAAGAAAGCAGAAGCTCCGAGATCATTTTTGCTACTATGACCAGAAGACAGAAAGTGTGTCTCTGAATCTCTAACCCCAGGCCAGTGCGTTTCTGACACACCTTGCAGGGACTCTCAGCCAGGCCCTTGAAAGGAGAACAGAGAATGAGTACTTGATCACATGGAGGGAGTCCCTTAGAGATGCAGTCACACGTGCTGGGATGAGGTGAGAAAGTGAGGACAAGAATAGCTCAGCAAACGAGGGTCAGAGACACGCTGAACTCAAGGCACACAAACGGGCAGGTTGGGACACAGCCTACATATGGAAATGGGTGAGAGGTCTAAAGCCAGAAAGGAGCCAGTGGACCAGAGGTCACTGCAAGTCAGGAGGCCAGCACCCAGGTACATGAGCTCATCAGCAGAATTTCAGTATGAGTCACGGGTAGGAGCAGAGAATGGTGGTTCCCAGGGCACAGGGCTAGGGTGGGGGAAATGTTGGCTAAAGGACATAAATTTCCAGACAAGAGAATAAGTTCAAGGGATATCCTGTGCAACATGGTGACAATAGTTGATAACAAGTAACTCTGTCTTCTTGAAAACTGCCACCAGGATAGATTCTAATATTCTCACCATAAAAATATGGTAAGTATGTGATAGAAAAGAAATGCTGGTTAGCTCAATAGAACAACTCTATGATGCCTGCAAATTTCAAATCATTTGACACACAATAAACATGTTCAACTTTTGTCAGTTCCAAAAGAAGACTCGTTGAGTCAGTAGTATCTTGAAAACTCTCAAAAAGAGACAAGGATCAGAAAAAGGAACTGGGTCAGCCTCTCTCTGTGACAGATTTACTATCCCTAACGCAGGTGGTGACCGAGTTCATTCCAGGTCAAAGAAGGGACCACAGAACCACACTAGAGGATGACTTGTAGACCAACATGACCAGCAAAAGTTCAGAACTAGATGCAAGCCCAGTTCTAACAGAGAGGGCAGAGAAAGGAAGAGAGGTGCACACTCAGGACACAGGTAGAGCAGGATATTCCAGGTGTGGCTCCATTCCCAGCAGGTCATTCCAGGGAAGTAACATTCAACACTGGTAGGAGTTGAAGGTCAAAGTGTGACTCACTTGTCACTTGATAAGCTTTAATTCTGAGTGTCTTTTAAAATTGTACTTCCATTAAATGGTCTTGACTGATGTTTCTTAGCTTATTATTCTGAATCCCTTCCACTATAGTTTGGATCTTAGTCTCAACCCTGTTGAGAGCCTGATTATGCTGCTCTACAGATTCTATGCTTATGACAAATCAACAATAGTGCTTCAAAAAGTTTATGAGGGCCCGGCAGCGTGGCCTAGCAGCTAAAGTCCTTGCCTTGAACGAGCCTGGCTCCCATACGAGCGCCAGTTCTAATCCTGGCATTTCCACTTCTCATCCAGCCCCCTGCTTGTGTCCTGGGAAAGCAGTCGAGGACGGCCCAAGGCTTTGGGACCCTGCACCTACTTGGGAGACCTGGAAGAGGATCCTGGTTCCCGGCTTCGGATAGGCACAGCACCAGCCATTGCAATCACTTGGGGAGTAGATCATTGGATGGAAGATCTTCCTGTCTGTCTCTCTTCCTCTCTGTATATCTGACTTTGTAATAAAAAATAAATAAATCTTTTTTTAGAAAAAAGTTTCATGAATAACAAAATTTAAATATTTGTATTTATTTTGGTACCAAAAATATGAAATCCATGAGCAGTTTTTTTTAAAATATTCATTTCCATGAACTTTCTGAAGTTCCCTTCTACAGTAGAGCAGACCCCTAAGCTCTGACATCACTTGTTGCTAGTCTTCTAAGAAGCCTATCACTGCTCATTAAAAATGAGGTGCAGAGGCAAAGATTTGATGTAACAGTTTATAAGCCAGTGGGGACACCCACATCTCAGAGCAGAGTGCCTGGCCTCAAGTCCCAGCCCCTCTCCCAATTCCTGCTTCTTGCTAACATATGCCCCAGGAGATGATATTTGATGGCTCAAGTACTTGAGTTCCTACCATTCACTTGGAAAGCTAAACTGCATTCCTGGCTCCTACAATGGTAAAAGGGAGATCTAAAGCAAAACATCCCAAATCAAAGACCAGGCACATTCTTCTATAACTTCCTTCTATGTAACGTTAATATGTTTTTCAATTTAGATTGTAGATTCTATAATTTACTCTTAAATGCAAATAACAGTTTGCTATGTTTTACATTGCTTTAAAAATTTAAAGTTTTATTTCAAAAGTCAGGTATTTGATATAACTGATTTAAGCCCTAAGAGCACAGGAAAATGCAAATGTCCCATCCTGAAAGGCTCTATCCAAATTGCTTCTTTTTTTTTTTTTTTTCGTCAGGAGTCCTTCCTCACCCAGCCAATACCCATCTACACATGCCAGGTTCCTGTCGCCATCCTGCCCCAGCCATGCTACTGCTAGGTGGAGTCGCTGGCACAAGCACATCACAGAGAAGACAAAAAGTCACAAGGTCTCCACTGATGTTTCTGTACTGCCAGAGTTCAGGACGAGACCTGGGAGAATAATCACTTGCACAAGTCCCAGTCTTTTGCAAACACAGACATCCCTCTGGGCCTTTGGACTTTGGACCCAGAGCTGTGTTATCAGGGAAGCCAAACATAGCCCTGAGCCAGTGTTTCCCAGTCAGTGCCCAGGATGACCTGATTTCTTTTGCGAGCCTTTCAGATTCACTAGAGGATCTGCTTGCCTCAACTAGTGCAACTCTGAGACCCAACTCTACAGCCTAAGCAGTGGGCATCATAAAATTCTTCTGGTTTTCTGATCTCCCAGGAAAATATAAGCTCTACTGCAAACCAGAAATGCATCCAAGAATCATATTTAATTTTTAGAAGTTCCAATATGTCAATGTAATATAACTCCAAAATAACATTTATCATTATCACAGACTTGGAGCTCTCATGAACTTTGGCCTCATTTCCCAAATTCCAGCTAACCAAACATCCCAGAGCTCATTTGCCACTGTGTTTTCTACAAAACCACGGGAATTGGAGCCATTTAGAGCTGGGTGGGACCACAGAGACCAGCCATGCCAAGACAGTCACATCAGAGGCAAAGAATGATGGTTACCATCAATATTTATTGACCACATATGATGTGCCAAGAACCATGACAAGTAAAATTTCCAATAGCCCTTTGGAATTGGTTCTTTCATGACTCGCATCTGGCACATGAGGCCTTTAGAGTGGCTAAGTACAATGTCCAACATCACACAGCCCAGAAGTGGCAGCATCCTGTCTCCAATTTGGTCCTTTGAGCTTCTCCAGCTGGCAGACTACTGGCAAGACTGTTTTTGGCTGGACTCTAGTGTACCCATTTCCAACAAGTCCCCTAAATCACAGGAAAGGTTGCATTTACCTACACTATCATCAGAATGCATCTGTGACTTTTGAAGCTTAAATCAGAAGATGCTAGAAGTGTAGGGGGCTTCACAAGTCACAGACACAATCTTAGAAATGAACACACAAGACCTGGAATAGTGACATGGTTTTCCATAGCTGGTTGAACACAGGGGCTGATATTTTGGCTGAACAGAATCCTGTTCATTTACTCTATCCTCAGTTTTTTTCTTTCCTTTTTAATGTTTATTTTTATTTATTTGAAAGGTGAAGACATAGACACAGAGATCTTCCATATGCTGGTTCTCTCTCCAAATAAGCATAATAGCCAGAACCAGGCCAAACCAAAGCTAAGATCCCAGATCTCAACCTGGGTTTCCCACATGGGTGGCATGGATTCAAGTACTTGACCCATCATTTGCTGCTTTCCAGGATGCATATTAATAGGAAGCTGGGTTGGGACCCAATCTGAGACTAGACCGCAGGCAGTATTATAGAGCATATAGGGATCACTTGTGACAACACAACCAGCTGCACCACAATGCTAGGTCCCCTGTCTTTTCCTGAAAATGTGTTCAAATCTATTAACCCAATGTTAGAAGCTAATGAGAGATCATCATCTTTGCTTGAAAAAGAAATCCCTCCATAATTAAGATTGTTAACCTTTTAGAGGCTTTAACTTTTATTCTAGAATTTATGGAAAACGTAGCTCAATGGCATAATGTGGCTTAACTTGAAAAGGTCAATTTCCTCTTCACAGTTTTCTAGTAGTTTTATAATAATTTCGTGCATTTATATAGACTCTTGCCCACTAAGGGAACAGAGGATCAAAAGTTTCTACTGCTCAGTTGTTTCTGAAGTGGCTGATAAGTCTACAAGTAGATCCCTGAGTTTCCAATTGTGAGAAGTAACTGGAACATCAGGCCTGAAGGCCCCCACCATTTTGGACTCTGTACTATTTTAGATATCTGTTTACCCTTTCCCACGGCTTGCAAATTTCACGCTGTTCAGGTTGCCCATCAATCCCTCGCAGCCTCTCCCCCAGTCCCGCCAAGCTACCAATCTCCTGCGGCTCCAACAATCCTATCCACCAACCCCTCACGGCCGCCCTCCCAACCACTTCCTCTTCCTCCCTCACTTCCTCTTCCACCTCTCTCCCTATGCACATGCAGTGACTTCCCAGCCTGGCTCCCCTTCCTCCCCCATTCTCCCCTCTTTCCCCATTCCGCTTATAGTCCCTGCTACCATGGCAGGAGACATTCCCCCTCTGTCTTCCTCCCTCTGCCTCTGCTACCATCTTTACCCTACTGGAATAAAGGACTTCCTAGATACCTCACTGCGTCTGGTATTTTAGCTTTAATGGCAACAAACTTACGCTGAAAAGAGGACTTGGTTGTGGGAAATTAGCTGCTTGAAAAACTTAATTGCTTGTAAAAACTAACACCAAGGAAATAAACGTTAAGGTGAATTTAAACAATGGAAATGAAAGATGTAGCCCCTTTATGCAAGAAGTTTGTTATATTCTCCCCAATAGAAACAACAACAATAAAGAAAAAAACCCTGAGACATAGTGGCTGGCATGGTGGCTTTAAGGTTAATCCACCACCTGCTAGTGCCAGCACACCATGTGGGTACATGATCCAGCTCCCTGTTTATTGCCTGGAGAAGCAGCAGAGGATAGCTTAAGTCCATGGGTCCCCGCACCAGGAACCATGTAAGCTCTGGGCATCAAATCAGCTCAGCTCTGAGCATTATACCCATTTTTGGAGTAAACCAAATGCAAATGCCCTCTCTTAAACAAAAATTGAGATATACCCATATCTTTTGAGAGTAATTGAAACTAGAAAATAAATTGAAAGTAGGGGGTATGGGGGCAAAATAAGAAATTTGTGAAAGCAAAAACAGAAAAGAAAGACCAACAAGGTGGAGAAGGCAATGGTGCCACATCCAGAGAAGGTCCTGCCACAGCTTGGTCATTAACAAGTGCCTGGAAGGCATCTAAACCAGCAGGCACACCATGCAAGTCAGACCTCCTGACAAGGTGCTAAGTTGCAATCTTGTGGACAGGCAGGAGGGATGCAACACAATCAATGCGCGATGGGTCAGGCAACTTTCAGCAGGCTTCATGGGCTAAGACCTTGTTCTTAGAGCAAAGGGGAAACAAAACATCAAGAACAAGACAAGCCCTCTCCAGGTGACCAATGCAGGGACTCAGACCAAGATTCAGGACAGAGATTCAGTCACCAGAATTGGGTCCAAGTTGGATCTTAGAACCAAGCCAAAACATATTGACAAGAAGGTTACCAAATCAGAACTGAGCCAGTGGCAAGGCTTCTAGGAGACTGAGCTGCAGACGATTGGCTTAAAACTTTCCAACTCCCCCTTTCTTATGATAAACTTTAGCTCTGCAGGGTAAAGCCAAGAAACCAGAGCTGTGGGGAGAAAATGGGTAGGAAGACTATTGTGAGTAAGCTGACTCCCAAGAATAGAGGTGTGTCATCACTGGCAGCTGAGGCTGCAGCACCCAAACTAACCATGTCAACCAGAAACGTACACAGAACCAGAGAACCCCCAAATGCTAGGCGCTAATCAAAACACAGAATGGCTGAACAACCTGCAGACATGTTGGCTGGAAAAAAGAGAACCCAATACAGGGCAAGCAGCTGATGAATTCAAACATCTAAATGCCACAGGAAAGAAACTCCTGATGCATTTCGTGTGTCCAGTCAACCAGAACTAAACCCAGTGTGTGGGATTCCCAGGAAGCAGTTGTTCGCCTCAGTATCAGGGAATCCATTAGCACGGCTTACCTTGTGGAATCTCTAAACCCATTCACTTTGTCTCATTCACCAAGCACTCACTGGTTGATTTGGTTTTGCTTGGGACAGTGTCCATCTATGCTGAGGTCTGAGTTCCCATCTGGACAGTACTCCCTTTACTCTTAAAGTGTCCCAGTTTGAATAATAAATCACATGGTCACATGCTTCACTAAACACCTGCCACTTGTCAGGAATGGGACTGAACACTGAAGTTACAATTAAACCCCAACTACTCAACTATTAAAAAGAGTGAAATTCTAACATTTGCAACCAAACAGTCCCAAATTGAAACCATTATGCTCAGTGAAATAAATCAATCCCCAAAGGACAAATATGTGTTCTCTCTAATATAGAGCAACTTTCATGCAAAATACAAGGTCAACAGCCCGTTCAGTACTATTTTTCCTACATCTCAAGGGGGTTGATATTCTTGTTTTTATTTTCATTAATTCAAAAAAGTCTTTTTCTTATTAATTTCCTCACTGACTCATAGGTCACACAATAGTATCCTTTGCTTCAAGAAGGCTTTTTTTTTTAATTTCTTCAGCCATTCAATAGCATGTTATTTAACTTCATGTTGTTAATTTTCTGGTTTTTTTTTTCTGACTGTTGTTGATTTTACTTTATGGATTTTCCATTTAAGAGCATGTATAATAACTGTTTAAGAGACTATCACATCCAGATGTGAAAATACAATGTAGGATGCATCTCTACTTTCAAATCAAAGATGGAATCCCAGTGGAACTGTTAGATATGTCTTGACAATAGGATGGTGGAGACTCTGCCATTGTCCATACCTACAATATCAGGAAACACTTAAATAGCAGATTGATGGACTTTCGACTGATTACAAAAGACTATATACTATTGTAATGATATAGGGGGAATCAGTGAGAGAAAAAGGGGTGAGGATCTGGGGAAAGAAGGAAGGGAAATCCCAGAACCTATAGAACTATATCATAAAGTAATAAAATAAATAATTTTTAAAAATCCAACTGCTGATCTTGATGAGTTCATTCTCTAATTAGAAAAGAAGTTATTGAAGGAACTGAAAACTTTAATCATCCTAGCTTCTTTTTCCATCCCAAATGCATATATCCCACTACAAAAGTGAAGCCTTGGCTGGTATACTATGAGGCAGTCTTAATAATGACTTTACAGCAATTCTCATGAAAAGTCTTAAGACTTCTGTTCAACTACAAGTTAGCGTGATCCAGAAGACCAGAGAAGCAGGGAGGTCTCTTCTACCTGTAGTTTCCTATTCATGAAATGCTTTCCCCTACTTGGAAAGCTCCTATTCTCCACTTTCAGACTTGCCTTCAAGATTAAGTCTTCCCAAATTCTCACCCATCATATCACACCACACTGCCCATCCCCACAAGCCCAGAACACTGAGCCAACTTCTCTTCTCACTTCATTCCCCATAATACCTTGCACATCCATTATCTGTGCCCCTAAGACGAGGTGGGTTTTTACTGTCTTCTCCATAGAAGGATACCCTAAAAGGTTGGTGTTGTGACATAGCAGGTAAAGCCACCATCACCATAACATCAGCATCCCATATGGATGCCAGGTCATGTTCTGGCTTCTCAAATTGTAATACAGCTCCCTGCTGATAGACTGGGAAAAGCAAAAGAAGAGTTGCCTAAATGCTTGGGCCCCTGTACCCACTTAGAGACCTGGAAGCAGCTCTTGGCTTCTGGCTTCCAGCTGATCCAAGTGCAGGTTTTTTTTAAAGTTAAAAAAAAAAAAAGGAGGAAGAAAGATACCTTCATGACAGGCATATTTGCCATTCAATGTTCATTTCATTTGTTTAGTAGACATTAAGTGCTAGGCTCCGTCACAGGCAATGAACAAACTCTGTGAAGTCCTGGCCATGTGCAGCTTATGGTTGGCCAATAGGTGTTCATCAAAAACAATTGAAGGTAATAATGTTTAAACAAGGAAGTTCTATGAGCCACGGAAGCACATACAGAGGGCCCTACTTAGGGGTCATAAGAGACCTCTTTGAAAAAGAAACATCGAAGCCAAAAACCAAGAGATCCTCCAAATAAAGAACAAGGCTGGGTCTCATTTATCAAACTTATAGTTTCTTCAAACAACATTATTAGTTCTTCAAAATCATTGGTTAAGGACAGGGACAACGATAGTGACCTGTGGAGTTTGGCTAGTGATTATTACAGAGGGAATATATATATATGACTAGGGTAATACTCAAAATATTTAGCAACAGGTACAAATATGGCACCAACCAGTTTAAATGGAGGCTGGCCACAGGCAAACATGCATATGCACCCTATGCATACTGAATGGCAGTTCAAGGCATGAAAAATCCAACCTGCTGTGTGTGACTGACTCTTCACAGATGCCCTAGATACAAATGCAATCGTGACCCACTACTCGAGCAGGGGCTTTGTTCTGCATGTGAGACACTAACCAACCATCAGGACTTTATGCAATTAGCCTAAAAAATACTTCCTAAGAACATGGGCTCAGATCATGTACCCAGTCCCTGCCATGGCAATTTTCTCTTGTAGGGCTAAAATCACTGGCTGACTTTGTGTACCCTTCCCCATTTAATGCTCCTTTAATACCCAGAATAAGTTCGAAAGTTCCCAGTGTCTGCCGTTTTTTGCTTGGGGCTTTCTTTGCCTGCTCACAGTCGGCTCCGGAATGCTAAGCATGTGTCTGCGGCTCAGCAAGGCCACTGGGAAATCAGGCCATAGGTTTGATCGGGCTCTAAATCCTGAGAGAGACACCTGAAGGAAACTCTGAGATGTCTGTCCAGACAAAAATGGCAAGGAAGAAGATCTCCAAACCATTGTTATCAAACAGCTTGTTTCTTTGACTTTACAAAAGATCTGAATTAGCAATGGGCCTGCTTCAGGCACACAATGTAGATATATGACCCCAAGTTTCCAACCCTTTCAGAAGTAAAGAACATACTTTGGATTCCTAAGCAGGCTCCACTCTCAGCTGTGGGAGCTTTGGCCTTTATCCTGGGACAGAAGGAATGCCTTCCGTAACTTTGTCTTTGTTGCTTCTTTATCTGTTCATTCAAGAAATGTTTAAGAGTGCTGAAGCCACACATCACACTGCCTTTATCTAATACAGTCAAAATGCAACTCCGCCATTTCAAAAGACATGAAATAACAAATACAAACCAAAAAAATGAGTTATTGCCTTTACTTATATTTTATAGATTGCAGAATGTCAGCAATTTATGGCATTTTGATGACCCTGGTTTTGTAGCCAGTGGGGCTTCTCCTATGTGCTTGTGGGAGGTCTGTGACCAAACTGTCATTGAATAGAACTTCCTAGATCTTTTGCTGCCATGTGCTTGTGAATGACAGCCTGTAGTAGTTTGCACAGCGTATCTCAGGCCCTCTCAGGCTGCCTCCCACTCCTTTATATTTCTCAGACACCACACTCTTGTCAGGTCTCCACAGGCAGTTCTAGTTTCTTCTACACTATTCTGAGGTACTTCCAGTGTCAGTTCTAGAGAGGGTGTTTTAGAAATATACTACTCCACATCTTCCCAGACTTGTGTGGCTGGAGGGTAACAGGTAAGACTCAGTGGGCCTCAGTTTCCCTGTCTCAAAGCTGTGGGTCCCAGAAGCTCACCCAGATAGTTGTTATAATGATGACGTGTGTCTTCCCCAACATGACCCCTGCCCTCGTTCCTCTCTCACAACACCCAGAATACGAGGCAGTGGTGAAATGTAGGGGAGGGCATGCAATCACACAAGAAATGCAATCACATCAGCCAGTACTTTTACACCAGTCACCACCCAGCCAAACCGGGCTTACCAAGCTCTCAATCTCTGTCTGGATTTGCTTTGCCAATTGGGTGACGGATGCCACCAGAGAGCTGGTGAGTTCTGCCAGCTGGCCAACTTGTCCCAGCACTTCATGGAGGGCGCCAGCACAAACAGGACAGCTCAGACTGGGTCTGGTTTGAGGAAACTGGCTGGTGCTCCTTTGCCCCTCCCGATCATCCTTCTCCACCTGCACCCTTGTAAAGACCCTTGGGAAACAGCTGCCCTGGGCCAGTGACCATTCCACAGAAAGCAGAACTGCATGGAGGACCCTCAGAACCATGTCTGAGCCCTGTGAAAAACCCAGAGCAAAGCAACCTCCCATAGCCTGAATATTTGAGACACCTGGTTGACACCCATTCCTTCCTGTAACATGGAAGTTTGCCCTCCCCTTGGCACTGCCCCTGCCTTCTGTTTGGACCATTATAGGGGCCTCCAGCTGTTCCTGTCAGTCAAACTGCCAGTATTTCCATTCTGGTCATACATTTTTCCTGAAGCAGCATTTTACCACCAGATTAGCACCTGATGCATTAGGGCTTTTTATCACCTAGCAATATTTGTCATCCAAAGGGCTGAGTAGCACAGTCACCATCTATCAGGTTTTATTTGCTGCTCTCAGGCAATTGTCTCGCTGTAACCTGCACTTAAACCACATAAAATGGCTCTAAACAAGAAAGTGGAAATGCTATTAGAATTCAGCAATTTTTGGCCATTGAGCCCCATCTATTTCCCTTCCCTGATATTTGTCCCTTCCCCAGCCCCTTGTTTCTCCCCAGATCCCATTTTTTTCAATAATTTCAGTTTTTGGACACACCATGGGTGTTCAATATGTATCTGAAAATCTGATTTAAATTATTGGGCATAAAATAAAGTTCTAGAAACCAGCAATGCTAATCACAAAGGCAGGAAACTGGGAAGTCAAATGGGGAGCAAGCCCCTGACTTTGTGGATGCCAAAACAGAGCTACAGAGAAGGGTGGTGACGCAAGCACATTCCCACCCAGCTGTGTATTGGCAGAGCTGAAACACAAACTGAGACCGCCAGTCTCAACCTACATGATGTGATGATGAAAACACCACCTCCTCTCTTTAAGGTCCACACATTCCAGGGCTCCCATTGAAAAAAGATGCTGCTTTGTCATCTCCTTGACCTTGAGTGTTTGTGATTTACAGAACCTTTCCAACTCAAAGACAGACCCATGGGGGAAACTACCAACTGGAAACCGAAAATCCCTTTGTGAAGTCAGCTCACTCTAGGTCTCACGAACCTGCCTATACTCTAGAATTATTACCTGGGAATGTTCAAAAGACAGTACCTCTACCAAATCAATTTCTGATCTTGGCAAAATTTGAGCTTTCATCTGTTTGCTGCTTGTTTAGGGTTTGATTTGGGTTATCCTTTCTTACAGTGATGAACATACACATCGGACTTGGAGACTGAAGTGCCCATCGGTGTCTGCTTTTTGATCATGCGCAAAGACCATGAATCTGAGGAAGGCACACTCAGTACCTCGATCTCCTTGAATTGAATAACACCAATCAAAACATGTCTGAAATAGTTACCTATCACAGGAATGACAGTGGACAAAAAAATCCCACTTGCCACCCACAGTGAAGCTGTTCTGGTCCTTGGGGCCCTTGCCCTAGGGGAAAGTTCACCAGCACTGTTATTTCTGATATAAACAGCTGGGGACTCTGCTGTTACAGTGAAACCCCAGACAGCAGCTGCCACCATGGAACGAAAAATCACAAGCTCTCTGTAATTTAAAACCTATCCATTCACGTAGACAAACTCTTGTCAACATTCCCTTGTAGCACTTTCTCTCCCTTTTGGCTCTCATTTTTCTCTGACCGCCTTCTTTCCAAGTAATTCAGTGAGTTCTGGGAATGTCCAGAACTGCACATGCCCAGGACGGGGACCAATGTACCCTGAGTCATCTGTCAAGTCCCAGGTCCTGCTTTCTGATGGGTTTGGGTTACTAAGCAACATCCTTGTTTCATGGGATACAAATCAGACTCTATTTTCAAGGAAGACAATGCGAAATGGGATTCCAGAGACAGGAACAGATATACCACCAGCAGGAGGACACTAGCTAACCTGGGTGTGAATCTTGGCTGCGCAGTTTCCTGGGGTCAAGTATTTAACCTCTGTATACAAAATGAGGGTGATAAAGCAGCTCCACAGATGTTGTGATTTGAAATAATGTGTATAAAGCACCCAGCACAGAGCTAGGGGTCCCTAACCAGTTGCTCATGCTTACTGCAGCCTGAGAACAGTAAAGCAATAGCACCAGTCTAATAACGTGAGGATTTAGAATGGCGCAGTCACTAATAAAGTTCACAGAGGAGAGACAATTCTGCAGGCCTTCAGCTCCCTGTTCTCTCATATCCCCTCTGGAAGACTTCAGAAATAGCTAAACCTAGCTTTTGCAGCCACAGTCGGCCTTGGGAAAGTCAGCATGTCAATTCTATAAGATCTCCAGAAACATGGGCTGTGTCAGCCCTAGCTTCTACATCAGTGGCTCACTGCCTTCACAGTTGCCTTACAGCTCTGTTAGTTTATGACCTATGTCTGTAACAGCTGATCATGCTCCAGCTCCCTGACTCCCATCTAACATGACACTTTGCTTCTCCTAGTTAGGGCAGTTGGGGGAGGGAAAGAAGAGGGATTATCTAACCAAACCTACAAATTTGTTCTCAAATATCTGTGCAGGAAGAGCTAACAAGTCAAAAGGAGAGTCTTAGGTACTCAAGCACTCAGTGTTTTTGTACTTAAAGACACACAGGGGTCTGAGAGTGGATGCAGGATTTTGGTCTGCAGTCCCATGAGTCCCTGAATCTGAGTCTAAGTTTATGCTCTGGCTCCACTTCCAGAGTATACCCTGGAAGGCAGAAGTGCTGGCTGTAAGAGTCGGATCCCTGCCATCCACAAAAGAGATCTAAATGGAGGTTGGATCTGGGCACCCGTCCCCCAGATTCAGCCTGGCTGTTGTGGTCATCTGGGGAATGAGTCAGCAGATGGGAGGTCTCTCTCTCTCTCTCTCTCTCTCTCGCTCTCGCTCTTGCTCTCTTACACTACTAGATGATAAAATACCTATGGAATTTTAAAATGATAAAAATATAGCAGGACTAGGGTTGGTTTAGGGAATTTAAGCTTAACTTGTAAATTATAGCAGGGAGAGGAGGACCTGATACTATGTGACCAGGGGCACATGATCACCTACTGAGGTGTCATCAGGATCTGTTTCCAGAAAGATTTAAGACTAGAGGGTTTTCTAGGTCAAGCTGTTAGGAGCAGTTAAGCCAACTCAGAGAAGGTGTCATGACTACCAGAGGGAAGGGCATCCCCTTATAAAAGGATGGAGGAAGATGACTTTTTTGTAGCCATAACAACCAGGAATGATAGAACATAAGGAAACACAGACATCCCTCAAGACCAGGCTCAGAGGAAAGGCTCCAGTGCCCAGAGGGAAGAATCCAGTGAGCAGCTTCGTTTGTGATCTTGGTTGGAATCTGTCTGCATCGAGTTGCCTGGTCTCCTAACCACAAGATCTGTGCTCTGTGCTACAAGGAGACCGATTCCAGGAGGTGGACACTCCATCTTGAACAGTGGAGGGAGAGCGGTTAGACAAAAGGAAACCTGTGCTTAATAGAGGTCTGAGGTGGCCAAGGCCCCTAAGTGTTCAAATCCAACCTTTAACCCCAGCAGTCAGTGTTGGAGTTGACTTATATCTAGTGCTGTGATGCTAAACAAAAACGAAAGCCTGGACTTGAAGTCAGGCAGCCCACCTGGCATCAGTTTCATCTCCAGCTAACAGAAAGTTTGGTTGCCCAAACTTTAAAAAGCCCAAATCCCCTTCTGCATGTGTAAACTACTGGTTTATTTCACAGAGAAGTTACAAAGGTCTTACGATCGCCGAATGACCTAATCCCCATTGTTACCCTGCCCTGCTTTCACCAAAACCATTAAAAGAAAATTTGTGGCTAGTATAATAGTGCAGTTGCCACCTGTAACATTGTCATCTCACATCACTGCATCAATCCAGATCCAGTTGCTCCACTTCCCATCCAGCTTGCTGTAAGTACACCAAGGAAAGCAGAAGGTAGCCCAAGTACTTGAGTCCCTGACACCCAGATGGGAGACCCAGTTGAAATTCCTGACTCCTGACTGTAGCTCGGCCCAGCAATGGCCAATTGGAAAGTGGACCAATAAATGGAATTCCGATCAAGACAGGGACAGTGGTCCCTCATATCCTATATGAGTCCCAGTAGCTCCACTTCCAATCCAGCTTCCTTTATGATCTGGAAATGCAACAAAGAAAAATCCAAATCCTTGGGTTTCTATATTCATGTGGGAGAACCGGAGGAGGATCCCAGCTCATGGTTTTGGACCTTCCCATCTCTGGCTACTGTGGCCATTTAAGGAATAAACCAGTAGATGAAAGATCTCTCTCTGGAAAAACAAAAAACAAAAACAAATGGAGAATCTCTGTCTTTTCCCTTCATATCAAGTCTGTCTTTCAATACTTAAATAAATTAAAAAAAGAAAAAATCCTGGATCCCACCACAGACCAAATGAAGCAGAAAATATGAGGGGAAGACGGATGAAAAAATCTACATTTTCATAAATTCTCAAAAGACTCTTATGCATTCTCAATATTGAAAGTCACTGAGCAAGAGTGCACACTCTTTAATATGTTCATAACCTTCACATCTACTTTGAGTCCCATTTCCAATATTTCTCTCCCTCTACACCACCGGCTAGCTGACTTTGGGTACACAGACTTCAAGCCAGGCACTAGAAAATTATGTGAATCAACCGTTTAGAGCTCAGAGCACATCTAGAGGCAAGTACCATCATGTCCATTCTACAGATAAGACACTGAGCCTTAAGGAGTTTTTGTAACTTGACCACAGTCACAACAAGGATGTTGTAGAGGCCACATTCCAAACCACTACAGTGGAACTTCAAGACTCCTGTTCTTAACCAACATAAATACATCGCATTCTATATTGATGTCCATGCCTGCATTCCTGCCTGGCTCCTCACATCTTATGCCCACAATACTCTAATCTTTTGCAGATACATAAGATTCCAATGGCTCACTGGTCTTCCAAAACTCCCACAAAGAGGAAGTTAACCACTCCCTCCCTTGTGTTCCAACAACCTTTAAAGCATTTGTGTCTCTGTTTCAACACTAAAAATAGTACAGCAGTGAAGGGTGTCCTAATATCTTTTACTATGCTTTAAAAATTCCTAAGACACAGATAATTCTGTACAGGACTAAAATCATGAATACCTGTTTTTAGGCATTCATTAAAACCCATAGACTATGGGGCCCTGCGCGGTGGTGCAAGTGGTTAAGGGTCCTCGCCTTGCACGCCCGGGATTCCATATGGGCGCCCCGCCTGTGGCCTGGGAAAGCAGTCGAGGACGGCCCAAAGCTTTGGGACCCTGCACCCGCGTGGGAGACCTGGAAGAGGCTCCTGGCTTCGGATCGGCATAGTATCAGCTGTTGCGCTCACTTGGGGAGTGAATCATCGGACGGAAGATCTTCCTCTCTGTCTCTCCTCTCTGTATATCCGCCTTTCCAATGAAAAAATAATAAAAATAAATCTTTAAAAATAAAACCCATAGACTATGAAACATTAGAGTGAATCCTAACATTATCCACAGACTTGGCAATAATGATATATCGACTTCGTTTCATCAATCATACAAATAACATGTGCAACTCTAAGATTCAAGTGTTCAGAGGCCATGTTTGTATGCCTACAGGAGTAAAAAGTTTTATTAAAATGGTTTTAAAGAACCAGTGCGGGTACCCCATATGGGTGCTGGTTCATGTCCTCTACTCCATTTCACTACTTACAGCTTGGAAAGCAGGGGAGGATGGCCCAAGTCCTTGGGACCCCGCACTCATATGGGAGTCCTTGGCTTCAAATTGGCTCAACTCCAGCCATTGCAGCCATTTGAAAAGTGAACCAGTGAGTGGAAGACATTCTCTCTGTCTCTCCTCCTCTCTGTGTAAAATCTTAATAATAATAATAACAATAATAATGCTAAGACTATGTTACCAATCTGTATCACCACACAGTACAGAGTAGTGGCTAACTAAATCAATATTGAACAAAAGCATGAATGGCAAAACTGAGCAAAACAGAGTCCTGCAGAGGCTGAGAGGCAACAAGGAGACAAGAAGGGGTCAAGAAACAGATACATTGGAGGACTGCTCCAAAGAGAGGAAGAGAAGGCATGGCTTTAGCAGTCTTGAGAGCAACCGAAAAAAATGCAGATATTAGTGGCATGCTCAGAGCTGCAACAGAGTAATGGAGGTCTGGAGCAAAGAATAGAGGAGCCAGAGTGAAGAAAGGAAAGGCAATGAAATAGGGACAAGCAGAAATATCCCAACATATCATGGGTGCAAATGCTTTGGGGTGCAACATATCATGGATTCAACATATCATGGGTGCAAATGCTTTGGGGACCTGAACACTCCAGAAGGCCAGCAGAGCATTCAAAGGAGAAACAAGAGCCACACAGTCAGGCTCTGAGAACAGGAAGGCAGATCCCCCAGGGGCATCCAGGGACTGTTCATCATCCAAGCTCAATGCCAAGGCAAACATCAGCAAGTAGGATTCCACTGCAGGAACCTGGAAGCTAGTTACAGGGAATGACTCCAAGAGATGTTTTAATGGCGATTCAGATGCCAGGGATCAAAGGCTGTGATGTAAGCTTTAGAAGAGGGGCAATGAATGATTTATTTTGTGAGGAAAATCTGGAAGGAGAAGGGTGGGAAATACAGCAGCACTAGTTGAGTGTTAACACCACTGAGCAAATCAAGAGTAAAGACACTTACATACATTTGGAAGTGAAATGGTGCTGGGCATCCCTTGCTCCCTTACCTGCTGGCTGAATGAGAGGCTGGAAAAAACCACATATTCATTCTGCCAGAAACACCCCCAGCTTGTATTAGCAGACATGTTTGGGTTGGAAAACTTGCTCTGCTCCCTATTGCTTTTTGGTCCCAAGTGAGATTTTTTTCATCTCTCCAGGACTCGGCTTCTTCTTGAACACAAGGGGAGAACAATATTTACCTTACAGAGTTGTTAGGATGAAAGGGGATGAAATACATAGAGGACTTTAAACCTGTCCCTGGCACAAAAATTCTATTTATGACAGGGACGTTTTTATGTAATTCATTCTAGACATACATTTCAGGCATCTGTGCCCTATTCCCACAAGGAATATTCTCAAAGGAACCCAGAAAACATGTCAGATCAGCTCAACTGAAGCTGCTTCTGAATCTCCCTGAGCCTTCTCTGGATAAGTCAGTGTGCCAAGTCTCATCAAGATGCCAGAGTA
The DNA here is from genome assembly GCF_017591425.1 of Ochotona curzoniae. Lineage (NCBI taxonomy): Eukaryota > Metazoa > Chordata > Mammalia > Lagomorpha > Ochotonidae > Ochotona > Ochotona curzoniae. Next base: position 48,366,851 of record NW_024466502.1, on the reverse strand, counting down.
GGGGATCAGTGTTGTAGTGCATGGGCTTCAGCCACCACTGGCGATGCTGGCATCTCACAACAGAGCACAATTCTAGTTTCAGCTGCTTAGTTTCCAATACAGCTCCCTGCTAATGCACCTGGCAAGACAGCAAAAGATGGCCCAGGTACTTGGGCTGCAGCCATGCACATGGGAGACCCAAATGGAGTTCCTGGTTTCTGGCTGGGGCCTGGCTCAGCTCTGGCCATTGCAGACATTTGGAGCATGAACCTGCGAATGGAAGCGTTCTCTCTCTTCCCTCCACCCCCCTCTCTTTCTCTCATTCACTCTCTCTCTTCCATTCTGCCTTTCAAATAAATTAATACATAAGCCTTCTTTGTAAGATATCAGTATAGCTTTTGTCTCCCACTGAAACTTCTATGCTAGTTGTCTATGTGCAGCCCAAGTCATAGTTGCAGAAGTGTCTCAGGAGCTCCACAACTAATTGGATTCAGGGGCCAAAGCAAGGTGAGCTCACTCACTGCTGGCCTCATGAAAGGGACAGGATGAATGGCACCAAAAAAGCTGAGCCCATGCACACCGTTTATAAGTCATTTTTAGTGATTTGTGAAAATCACCTGATCTGGAGTAATCAGTTCAGGGGACACATGTGACCAAGGTGACAAGCCATTTGGCCAGCCAGAGAAGACATGGATGGATACCACGGGAGGATATGAAGTGGGGTGCAGGGCAAGACTATGCCAGAAGCTTGGGGGCCGACTGAAAAACAAGATAGGACACTAGGGCTATGGCAGATATTAGGCATGAAGGAACTAAACTTGCAAATTAAGCTAGAAGAGAAATTAAAATATGATGAGACAGAAGTTATGCCATCTCTTGAGAGGGAAGAGCTGCAAAGGAATGATGGGCAGGAAAAAGATGGAAGCAAAGAGACTGTCCAACATCCAGCGGGGCTAGTGGGTGGACAGACAGGCCAACAAAAGAGTGAAAATTATGGAAAAAGAACAAACCCAATGGGTGGACCTTCCCCTCTTGGGTCCTGTGCTGGGCTGGACACACAGGGACAGTGAGCCAGGAATCAGGTCCCTGCCAGGGCCGTGAAGCTGCATATAAGTGCAGCTTCTCAACACTCTTTTAATTATTTAAGTTATATATTATTTTAACTGAAACATAATAATTGTACACATTTATGGAGACAGCATGATATGTCACCACACTTACATTGCACAGTAATCTAATCCACGCCCATCACCTTGGATGTTTAGCATTTCTAGGTGATCAGAACATTCCAGATCCTCTCTTCAAGATGCCTTATTGTTAGTGATAGCCACCCAACTGTACTGTGGAACACCAGCTCTCTATCATTGCGCTCCTTGACCAACCTCTCTCCAGGTCCCTATCCCCCCCGCGCTCCCTTCCCTGGCAACCACTGCCCTACTCTAAACTGTTATGACATCAACTTTTTCAGATTCTACATCCGCACTTCCTATTACATGGTTAGTTATAAAAGCAACACATCTTCCAGTATGTCATCTGTTTGACTTGCTCTATTCTGTTCCACAGGCCTCACCCAAGTCCTCAGCAATGAACTGCCACACACCCTGCTTCAAGAAGGCAGAGAAATGTTCCAGAAACGCGATGAGGCGGGTTTGTAAGAAAAATAGGACAGGTATATAAATCTTCCAAATAGGACGAGTATTTTTAGGATGTGCTGTTCAGCAGAAGCAATACAGTGCGGGTGTCACAACCTAGTGTGAGATGGGCATCAGGCACAGTGAATAAGAATTCTGGCCTCATCCCTTGCCCCTGCCTTGGCCACAGATGGGCTCTGTGGTCTTGAGCAATAGACGTAACCTATCTGGACATGTATTTGTACATTTACAAAACAAGGAGGTTAAGCTGGGTGTCTTCCAAACTCACTTGTAGTGCTAACATTCTAGATCCTGCTGTTCTGCGAACCCATGGTTATTTATACATCAGGGTTTTTTGCAATGTCCAAATGGTATTAGCAGTTTTGCCAACCAAGTCAATAATATTTTATTTATTATAGTACTATGAAGTGAATAGGTTATTTACCCTCTCCTGGTACAACATGTACTTGCTCCAATTGTGAATACACAGTAAATCTCTCCTGCTTTGAACTGCCAAAGCATTTTGATCTGGACACCTCTTAGTGTACATAGCACATTCTGCTATGGTTAGTTGTGGTTATTCAGAAGGTTGCCTTATTGTCCACAACAGGATGTTGAGTCCCCTGAAAATTTCCTGGAAACAGCTGCAGAAGGAATGAAGCGAGTGGCGCTGTTTACTCCTTCATAGGCCCAAGAGTCCAGAATTGCACCTAACCCAGCATTTATTCACAGGATGTACACACAGAACATACAACTGAGAAAAAGGCGAAACATGATGGGAATTGGTCATATGAGTCTAACAAGGTTCCTGTCCTGAGCTCTGCCCCAGATGTGTCGGAGGACAAGCCTGGAAATTTTGCACTGACTCAACTTCACTGTACAGGGCCCTGTTCTTGATGCTGTTCAACAGGTGGGGAGATGACAAAAAGCAAAGGAACAGCAAGAGTTCCATAGTCCCAGTCATGGGATGCAGCTAAACAGAAAGTAACTTTGCCTGACGATAAATGAACCAGTGAGAAAAGTTGGCAAATATTTTCTCAGCTGACAAAATCAGACTGAGAGGGGAAAAACACCAAGAAAGTATCAGGTGCTGTGTAAAGGCAGGGTCTCCTCCAGCCACAGTTTCTAATGATTCTGCAAGAAGTATTAGGTTAGGACCAAGTGGCTTGACTTCACTGAAATCCACACAGTCCCCTTGACACACAGGTGACCCTCTATGTCCTTTGTCCTGTGCCTCTTTCCCAATCCCAAGGAAGGCAGAACTCACCCCAACTCCCCTGCAATACTGCAGGTCCCTGTTAATGATCCACTTCCCAATAGCCCTCAATGTCCTAACCCGTGGTCTGCCTCTGCCCTATCAGAATGCAATCCTGGCTTCAGCCTGGCCCAGTGCTGCCCATTGCTGATGGAAACTCTCTCCCTTCCCCCATCCTCTCTCTGTTTCTCTCTTTCTGTTTCTCTCTACCCCTCCACCTTCTCTTCCTCTAACTTCAATTTTCTAAGTAAATATATCTTTACTTTTAAATATATCTTAAAAAAAAAAAACAGCAACTAGGGTCCTGTGTGGTAGCCTAATAACTAAAATCCTCACCTTGCATGCACCCGGAATCCCATATGGACTCCAGTTCTGATCCTGGCTACTCTGCTTCCCATCAAGCTCTCTCCTTGTGGCCTGGGAAAGCAGTCGAGGATAGCCCAAAGCCTTGGGATCCTGCACCCATGTGGGAGACCCAGAAGAGGCTCTGGGCTCCTGGCTTCAGATAGGCTCAACTCCAGCAGTTGTGGCCGTTTGGGAAATGAATCAATGGACAGAAGATCTTCTTCTCTGTCTCTTCTACTCTCTGTATATCTGACTTTGCAATAAAAATAAATAAAGCTTTAATAACAACAACTAAGAACAAACTTCAGGTTAGCCAAAGGAGTTCGTTGAACTGAGGTTGAGGTGGCCACAGGGGATGCGGAAGCTGCCTTAGCAGAAAAGGTGCATCCAACACCAGACCCCAGTGTTACAGCATGTTTCTGGCCCCGCCACTGCCCTCCAGGACAGCCAGACAGCCCCAGACTGCAGCACTGATTACTTCCAATTGCAAAATTCATATGGAGTCCTGCAAAATTCATATGGTAAAATGAGGGATCATGAAAGACTGAGATACCTGCAAATTGGGCCAAGAATCCCAAGCAGCACAATCCCAGTATACAGAGCAGGCTGACTGGTCAGTCTTGCAGAAGAACCCCATTTAGACAACATCACCTGGCTGCTAATGTTGCCTCCTTTCAACATCATAGGGACAGGGTGTCTCAACATGGCTACACACCTTTGAGCTGTGACCCATCAATCATGGACCCCACAGACCCGCTCTCACTGCTTTGCTCAGCTCCTGTTTTGTTCCCAGGCTCCTAATTAGCTCTACAGAAATGGGGATCTCTCTCTAGGGTTTCACCACTGGAGCCTCTCAGTGTCCCACACATTGGCATGCGTGGCACAGAGAGCCCACACATTCGTAAATGCTCATGTGCTTGCCCCAGTTGGCAATTGTTTATTCATTCATTCTGAGAACTGGCGTATGTTCAGGTTGCCACACAGGTTGTCTCTAGAACATCTGGCCAGTTGTTTTTCTCCCAGCTGAATGACAGTTGGCAGGTGCCTGTCCTCATCTCCCTTCAGCCTCCTACAAAAAGGTCAGCCCTTTGACCTGGCAGCTCTTGCTTACACCTTGTGTGAATCAACTGGAGACTGCCTTGCCAGCCATATTGCTGCCCACTCTGCCTGTCCATCAGTGCCAGGGCCACTTCAGTGCTTACTCTATCCATGGTGTCCTTTCTCTCCACCAAGTTTTCCTGTAAAATTGTTTCCCAAGAATTGTCTTAAGCCTAGCAAGGCATGTGTACTCTGCCAGGTGCTTCTGACAAATCTAGGAGGAAACTTCTGCTCAGGTAGCTTGTTTCAGACAAAGGAACCCACAGTTCAAAGGCCCTCCCAGACTGACAAGGAGAGCTTACTGAGTCTTTGTCACTGATTGACCCATTTTTTTTTCCTTTTGTCTCTTACAGATGACTATTCCTTTCCTATCTCCCTTTGACTTTAATTCCTCCAACTTGCCTTCTTTAGTAAAGTCACATTTGCCTCTAATCAGAGCTGAGAGTGTTCAAGAAGTTTCCACAACCTCCCGCAATCTGCCCTAGAAGATATACGTTTTTCTCTTTGGTTCTGTCCACAGGTACTTGTGCCCACTTAGCTGGTACCCAGACCCACCTTACAGAGGCACACTGACCATGATGCTGCTGCTGATGGTGATGATGACGAACCTTGGGTGTGTGTCAGGTTTATATTACCAGATCTTCCTGATACCTTTTATGTTAATTTTTCAAAATTCTCACCTGAGAAATCCACCAAAGAGGACAGAAGCAGGAAGAAGCCTTGCTGGATCAGTCAGATCAATGACAATGTTGCAGATTCCCTGGTTTGGCAAGTTCTGTCCTCTTCATCCTGTCTATAAACCCCATATACTTAACCCTAACTTCTTGGTTCTGAACATTTCACCTCCTCTTTAATTTAGAAGCACTATTTCACTTTTAAAATTTAATATTTTATAAAGATCTCTGAAAAGAATGGGACAAAAATGTTACATATCTTCAAGTCTTGCTGCTGTCAGTGATGCTCTTGACTTAGGATGGGATTGTATCCTATCAGCCCAGTGTAAGTCGAAAATCAATCTAATATATCCAAACTACCAAACACAAGAACTAAGCACACAGTACCTTGCTGAGTAATGAGGTATCTTCCTTCATGATCATAGAGCTGACTTGGAGTTGGAGCTGCTGCTGCTGCCCCACATCACAAAAGGCAACCGTGCTGCTAGCCCAGATCCAGTGACACTTTCTACTAAACGCACATCACTTTTAGAACACCACAAAGTGTCAAGGGCTGTCTGTCCCAGCTCTGTGACTCTGGGTGTATTTCTTAGTGCTGCTAAGCTATGGCTTCCTCATCTACAAAGTGAAAACAAAAATGCAGATCTTGCACAATTTTGAAAAATCGCAGGAAGTAATGTGTGCAAAGTACTTGCCACAATCTATCAACTAACAGATGCTACTTGCACATCTCACCTTTTCTAAAAGGACTTCTGTTGTCTCAGTGTAGCAGATAAGCAAATACGGTGCAGATTTTCCTGGCTCTGCATCTTTCCGTGGGACAAGATCTTTTCCAGATACCCGAGGAAATATCTGCACCTGACACATGGCAAAGAAAACACGTTGCCCACAGTTTCAAAAAGGTGAACTAGGAGATGCTGTGACTTGCTCTGTCCCAGGTAAGTCATGTGCTCTGTTCTTGGCATTTCTGGCATCTCTTGGTGAGTTTACTTTGGGATTCAGCAGGATTTGTCACCTGACTGCTTACCAGCTTGACATCTTGAACAGATCTATGGAGTGACAGGTACTTGAGGAACCCAAGCTGACAGCAGTGATCATCAAACACGGCAGGTAGACGAATAGCATCAGTTGTTTGGGAATCTGTCAGACACAAAAAGTCTTGGGCCTTGCCCCAGCCTCTCTAAACCAGAAAGCCTGGGAGCAGGTCCCAGAAACCTTGGGTTTCACAAGCCCTTTCAGGAAGTTTTGGTAAAGGCCTGGGTTTGAGGACCACTGATTGACCCCTGAACCCAGGAATCAGTCCATCCCAACAGCATCTGCAGAAGCAGTTCCAGCAACATAACACAGTGGCCAAGCAGAGACTCAGACACAAGGAAGCACGTCATGAGCTGTCTCTACAGATAGGAAATCACCATGTCTCCTCCCAGGAAACAGCCTTCCCCTGACAAAGCCTGCCTAGCTCATTCCTTAACTGCTTTAGCCTTCTGACAGATGGTACCTGTTAGCTCCCCCCAGGGCCCCCAGAGTTGCTGAAATGCAGGGCATTGGTTGCCCCAAACACCACGTATTCGTCATCCTGAGACCAGTGTAACACTCCAACGTGCACCTGGCTCATTCTTACTCTGCACTGAATGGTGCCAATTAATTAGTGGTATTATCAGTAGCTGCACCAAGCACCTACACTCTCCCAGGTGGGGCTGTGCCTTCCACAGTTCCTTAAGCCTGGCTGGTTGGGCAGTTAGGCTACAATTCCCCCTAGTCAGCAAGAAGCAGCTGACACATCAGAGCTCAAAACTCCAGCTGTAGTAGTCACTGAAAAGACAAATCTCCAACAGCTTCATCCCATCTCAGAATATGCTCCTTGGTAGGAGCCAGAAATTTACATGGAAATTTAGTCCTGTAAGCAACAATAAATAAAAAAAAGAAGAAATTTAGTCCAGCCCATGGAATGGTGTGAAAAGGCCCGGATGGCTTCCAGTGTTCAGCTGGCTCTCTCCATTGTTCCTCTACCATGAGAGGATGCAATGGAAAGGCCCACCCCACATGCTGGCACGTTGTTCCTGGAGCTCCCAGACTACAGAACTGTGAGAAATGTCTCTGCCCTTTTTTTTTTTTAAAAAAAGAACCTTATCTGTGATGTTCTGTTACAGCAACACCAGCAGACTGAGCCATCAGCTCTGTGGATGACTCTTTACCCCAAATGCAGTTGACCCTACCATCCATAGCCCCACATGTCTTCTGCTTCAGACTGAACTCCCAAGGCCTCCTCTTGCTCCGATTCCACATCCTAACCCCCACTGCCACTTGATTCCACATCCCACCTCCCCTACTGCCACCGGCCTTCGTTGCCTGAGGCTCCCTCTTATATTCTGGCCAGGAGAAACCAGCAAGCCATGTGAAGTTACCTAGCGGCTAATTCAACAGATCGCTAAGATGTTGATTGCAAAGCAAGTCATGAGACCAGCCAGGGACAACATAAGAGAACTGTTGGAATCATCCTGTGAGCTCTGCAAGTCAGAACTGCTTATCAGGTCATTTGAGAACTGAGAACTACGGAATGTGATGATATGGAATCTGGCAGGAAAGGAGGCCACCTCCCATGTGCTGGCTGCTTCATTTCTCACCCACTGACAATCTCTGCCTTAGTCCTCTTTCGCCTCAGCTTTTCATTCTCTTCCAGGACATGCATGACATCATCTGCCACTCAATCCTAGCCCAGGCATTCCCTTTGGACTCTTCAGAATCAGGGATGAGTGGCATGTATGCTTTTCTCTTCTATGAGTGAAGTATTATTGATTACAATTTATCTGCCATAAATTGTATTTGGAGCAAATGCATCTAGCTATATTTTTAAAAAGCTTTGTTTTGGTTGTTACTCTATTAATATGCAGCTCCAGAAGAGCTAAGAACTAGGAAGAAAAAACTAGGAGAAATCAGACAGAATAAATTCTACCCAAGTGTTTAATCATGCTTAGAGTCATTCTATTCTTAATGATGATCTAAATCTTTTTCGCTGAAACTTAGCCTTATTTTCTAACACACTCTACATTTTGCATAATATACTTAAAGATGGTCTTTAGGCACTTTGAAGCTTTTCTCTCCAGCTCCTTTGCATTTTTGTCATAGCAGCTCACATCTATCAAAAGATAGTGAAACATCACGCTCCGGGCTAAACACTTGAGCATATCCTTACTGTCTGAATAGTGTCCCTATTTTATGCATGCACAAACTGGGGTTTAACTTGACCAAGGTCACACACAAGTAACCAATGGTGCCAACATTGGAACAAGTGCTGCAGTAATTCTAGCGCCTTAACTTTGGAGTTTTACTGTTCATATTGGTCTTTCTCCCATTTCTTATATTTTTCCTCCCATTTCTCTTCATCCTTAACAATACCTGTCTTCCATGATTGAGACACTCTAGCTTGATGCTAAGCATGGCAGAAAGATCTTAGCATCTACTTTCAATAATGTTCACAGCACAGAACAGGAAATGCAAAGTCATGAAAAAGAGCTGGACTTCACATAACTAAACAATTGCAGGAATTATTAGGCAAAAACTGTAACAGCTGGGACCTCCAGCTAAAATGTAGTTCCTGTTAGTAATTAATGACAACTCTGATTCCATGGACACTAGAATGTGTATGGTGCTTTGTAGCACCATGTACCATGTATCACCAAGTATCACAGTACCACCTATGACTGTCGGACATGAGGAACCAGGAATTCAAAGCTATTAAGGATTTGCCACAGTCACATGGTCATAAGTAGAAGAGCTGGCATCAGCTTTGTTTTGGCCTCTATTTTAGGCCAGAGGCTATACCCTGCCCCCATGCTTAGCTGAAGAGTTCTTCCAGTCACTTCTCCTAAATCCAATACACAGGAAGGTCATAGGCAACACCCTTGCCCCTCCCAGGACCTGGTGGGAGTTTGGGCTGTGCACTCTCCCCCCATAACAGAAGATTCATTCATGACACATCTACCCAGCTGCACTCTAGCCTCATGCTTATTCACCCACCCACACTGACTGTGCACAACATCGTAGCTTGCCACCTTACATCTATGGAAGGCTTTGCAGGCTCAATCAACCTCTAGTGAGCTGAATGAAGCAGTGAAAATCCTCTACACATAATCTTGAGTTTTCTCATTTTGCCTTTCTGCCTCTAATTCAAAAAGCAAGCATCTTACATATTTAAAAACACAGACAAAACTGTGAAAGTGCAGATATTTAACATGGTGCCTGGGTAAGATGACCCATCACATATCACAGCACCTGGGTTCAGTTCCCAGCTCCAGCTCCTGATTCCAGCTGTCCTGTAATGCAAACCCTGAGAATCATTAGTGATGGCTCAAGTCGTTGGACTCCTACCACCTGCATGGTAGAGAGACCTGGCATGAGTTGCCAGCTTTCAGCTTTAACATCAGTCTGGCCATTGCAGCGTTTGGGGAATGAACTGGCTCATGGATTTCTCCCTCTAGTGATCTATCTCTTTCTCCTCCTTTTCAAATGGGTGGATAAAATTTACAAATAGAATAAAATTGTACTGCAATGAAAATATTTATTTTTATTGCAAAGTCAGATATACAGAGAGGAGGAGAGACAGAGAAAGATTTTCCATTCACTGATTCACTCTCCAAGCATTCGCAATAGCTGGAGCTGAGCCGATCTGAAGCCAGGAGCCCAGAGCCTGTTCTGGGTTTCCCATGTGGGTGCAGGGTCCAAAGGCTTTGGGCTATCTTCAACTGTTTTCCCAGGCCACAAGCAGGGAGCTGGATGGGAAGCAGGGCAGCCAGGATTAGAACTGGTGCCCATATGGGATCCCGGGTGTGCAAGGTGAGGACTGTAGCCACTAGACTGCTGCGCTGGGCCCCAATAAGCTTAATTTCTCCTTTACCAGCCTGAGCTGTTTTTCACATACATTCATCCCTCAGGGTCCATTGGGAATTTCTCTACGACACTCTGTGGATACCAAAATTTTAAGATGCTCAAATCCCTTCTAGAAAACAGAGTTGTCTGCCTAGAGCCTAACAACACTCTCCCACGTATTTGACATACTTGCTCTGCAAATACTTGTTAAACCCTCTTGCATAGGGAAAAACGACAAGAAAAATAATCTGCACACGTTTAGTACAGATGAACCATCACAGGTTTAGCTGTTTTCAGTCTTTAATGGATTGTATCCACAATGCAAATCTCAGCAATGCAGAGAGACAACTGCCGCTTTGGAACACTGTGGTGTGAGGACAATTTATCGAACAGCTCCTGAGAGTTACGTTCCAACATCCAGTTTATAAAAAGCATGATTGCAGAATTCCCCTAGATGGTCTCCATCAAATCGTGAAGATTGAAAAGCTATGTGTCTGTGTGACAAATGATCACAATTACCCATTGGCAGTTTCTCTTGAGCCCATAGGGCGTTGTGCTGTAAGGCCCATGCACTCAAACTGCTGTCGCTGCCCGCGAGGAGAGAAAGCAAATAACCGAGCAGCAGAAAAAGGACAGAAGTGTTTCGAAGGCCTCATCAACGTGAGATCCAAGGTTGTCGCTCCTGGAAGCTTTGAAATGAAGCCAGCTGTCCAAGCAGAGAAGAGTCATTGGCTTCCTCGTGGGGGTCTGCTCCTCTTGCCAGGTGGTGGGTGGTGTTTTTTTTTTCTGCTGAGACAGAGGGGTGGCTCTTGCATCAATGCCTTCAAAGAGAATTTATTCATGGGAAGCATCCAAAATAGAAATGCTGCTGTAAAAGTAATTAATCTTGAATGTAAAAGAATCAGTTCCTCATTAATGGTTTGCCTCAAAGGCTTTTTACAAGCTTACAGCTAGACTCTAATCTCCAGCACTGGCTACAAAAAAGAGCAACAGACATACAGGGACGAGCACTCCAGCACCAAGGAGCTAGAGTCCTCTGCTTCCTTGATGTCTAACAGCCAAGGACTGTGCCTTTTACTGACAGAAACACATTTTCCTCACCACTACCACCCCATTTCCTCTCCTCAATGTAGACCTAGGATATCTCAGTCTGCTTTCCACATCTGGAAATCCTCAAAGAAAACTCAGTGGCTGTAAAGAGGATTATGCAAGTTATCCTCCAGCAGCCTAAGGTGTCAACAGATATCCTTCTGTGAGCATTCACTTGGATCCATTCTCAGCATTTTTGGGGGTGTTTTACAATATGTCTGGCTCTAGTCTAGGTTGGAAGATAGAAAGATGTGTAAGACACATTCCTGCCTGGGAGCAGGGTTTCCCAGTGAGTGTGCGCACTGGCTCACACCTACCACAGCGTGGAGTGCAGCTGCAGTACGCAATGTAACGTGGTGAGTTTACCAATTGCACCCAGAACTACTGAACTAGGATCAGAATCAGAACCTCCAGGAGCAAGCGTTCAGCAGAACGCTCCAGATGCTGCTTGGGCCATCTGCATGCCACATCAGAGCTCCTGATTGCTAACCCCAGCTTCTCTCTTGATTCTGGGTTCCAACTGATGTACATTCTCAGAGGTAGCAGTGATGACTCAAATATTTGGGTTTGGGATACCCATGGGGGAGGGTGGATTAAGTTACCATGGAAGTGAACTATCAAATGGGAGTTTGCTATCTATCGATAGCTATCTATCTATCTATCTATCTATCTATCTATCTTTTTATCTATCATTTATCTATCTATCTCTGAAAGAAAGAGGAAGAAAGAATGTGAAAGAGAGGTGGCAAGTGGGAAGGAACAGAGGTGAGGTGAGAGGAGAAGAAAGGGAGAAAGAGAACAGAAGGGAGAAAGGAAGGACAGGAGAACAGAGGTAGGAGAAATGGGAGGAAGGAATTTAAAAAAAAACTGTAAGCATGAACTCTGGAATTTTCACACAAGTCCTGCAGGTGATTCTTACATATTGCAAGATGAAGTCATAGTCATCTCAGCCTTGAAGTATTTAAAATTGTGATTTTCACTCTGATAAGGCTGCTTCCCATTCTGGGCTTTAGATCACAAACCCAACTCCAAGGAAAACAAAGAGAATCAGACCTATCCTACCCCAGCTCCTCTGGGAATGCTGTAGAGTGGAACTTCTCCAGTTGTTCACAGCCAGCAGTCAGAGCCTCCCTTCTTGCTGTGAGTCCATCCCCATCCCAAGCCCGAGGCCCCTACCGAGCCCCAGCCCTGGAAAGCACATGGAAAGCACTCAGGTGTGGGTAGAAATTATAAGACGTGTGGGAATCACCCGAGCTTGACTCCTAACATTTTTATTGGTTGTGAAAACACAGGAAAGTTACTGTGCCATTTGTTGCTTCATCTGTAAATCAGAGACACACAAATTGAAGATTTGTATTCTGAAATGTGTGGGACCATCGGTGTTATAGAGCTCAGATTTTTTCCAATTTTATAATATTTGTATGTACATCTTGAGGCAGATGCATGGGACAGGACACAAATCTAAATGTAAAACTCATAAATGTTCTGTATATTTCTTAGACCCATAGCCTGAAAATAATTTTATTTTTAATAGTTTCAGTGTGCCTGCATTTTGAATGCACGCTGCCATGTGAGGTTGGCTATAAAATTTTTCACTTTTGGGGGTATGTTGTTGGTGTTCAAAAAGTTGTGAATTTGGAATTTCCAGACTAAGGATATTCTGCCTGTAATAAGAGCAGCTATGGCATAGGACTGGATGAACCAGAACATACAGAGAGCACATACATGGCTTGGCACGCAGTGAGCATTTCATACATGTGGTTAGTGTGGTCACCAAAGGCCCTGATGGAACTGCTTTGGGCTAATAGTTTTGGGAGCTCAGAAAACATAAAATTCACAAACAGCAAGCTTTTCCCCTGAAAGAGCCCTCAAAAACCGTGGAATGAAGACACATCTATGTGAATGAATGGACAATGATATACTTCTTAACTGTGCTGTGGATTTTGCAAATTATGATTGTATAATTTGTGGTTGGATAAGGGAGGGTAAGCCATGGTTGATATTTAAAATAAACATTTTTAAATTAAATTTACAAATCACACGCAAGTAGACCACACCTAAAGCAAGTCAGATGGATATATAAAAACCAGATTTATTTTTGCAGCTCTTAAAAATGGACACTTCGCTCCCCAAATGCTTCATGCATGGTTTTAGTCACAAATCTACCCACGTGCAAAATTTCAGGAGAGCATCTAAGGTAGTTCAGATAAGAACATTAAATTTAGAATCAAAACATAGGCTCCCCGGTTACATTTGAGTTAGAATCAGCAAGAAATAAGTTTTCCATATAAATATATCCCTTGTAATGTTTGGCAGCCCTAGGCACAAAGCATGATTGTATTTTGCCTAAGTTCATGACATTAATTCAATAGCCTTAGTAATCTTTCTGTTAGGAAAAGAAACACTGATTAGAAATAAACTCTCTATGAGCCAGATAATTTAAGAAAGTTGTAAATGCTGTGAGAAATTAATTAAGCCCAGCCCAATCACCTGAATCAAGTTAAATCTGAGGGTTTTGTTTCTTTTCCCAGTGCTTCAACTGGTCTGGCCTTTCCTGGAGAAAGTCCCGGTATAAGCTGTACCTTGTGAAGTGTTATGCTAGTGCCAGAGGGCTAAGTGGAGCAGAGTCTAATTCAGGAGAAATGAGTTATTAAGGTCAGGAGCCAAGGTCCACGCTGCAATCTGGGCTCAAGGGTCAAACTTTCACAATTTGCTGACTCGGGGATTTCCTCCTGCCCAGAGAGTGATAATCAGCCCCCACATCCCCACCTCCACCTGCACCCCCAGCACACATCTCCCCTGGCTTTCATTCACTCTCGCTTGAGAACAGGAGAAATACTTTTTCTTTGCTTTATAATACTATTTGATGTTACCCAGAAAGGAAAAAGAAAAAAATCTCATTTTAAAACTGCCAAATAGTTTCCAGGGTGAAAGGTGAACAGTGGAGTATTGGGGAATTTCCTTGCTTTGCATAGTGGTGGGATATAGAAAAGTGCCACTGAAAGTAAAAAAAAAAAATGTTCAGGACTCCTCATTCTGCCACATAAGCTTCAGAGAACTGTTTCCGCCGTTAACGGTAACACTGGGACGTGGCGAATTCCTCCCACACTGGCAGGTCACCATAGTTAAGAAATCATTCCACCGAAACAAAAGCACTCCAGTGATCAAAGGGAGATTCTCAGGGGAGCAGCAGGAAGAACATTCACCTTGCAATCCCAAAGCCTGGTTAATGTTCCCACCTTACTATGCACAGACTGGGTAACACGAGGTAAATCCATTTCTCTCACCAGACTCCAATTTCCTCATCTGTAAAAGACATGTTTCCCAAGGTCTCCTTAGAGTCTGAAATTCTGTAGTTCCCAGCATCGTTGTGTCACATCAGATCTGTCCTCTCTCATGAGAAAATCTTTCTGTTCCTTGTTCCTGGAAAATTGCTATCTAGACCACACACACACACACACACACACACACATCTCCACCTCATTCTCTTTAGTATATCTAAATGGCCAGCATCATTCCACTTGTGTTGGGGGTGGGGGTCACTACTAAGTAAAATAAGGGTTGTTGAGCATAAGCATTGCAATATCTCAAAGCAGTCTAAACACAGATATGACAGGGTGGCCATTGTGTGAAGTGGTTACGATGCCACTTGAGAGCTCATACCCCAAGAGCTACACTAAGAAGCTGCAAGTGCAGTGAGCCGGCTTTCTTGGTAAGGAGAGTACACAGGCCCCTTCTGTCAGCCTCATGCATGAGATATGCTGAAACAGGGCATCAGGTAATTTTACTTTTATGCCTATTTCTTATTATTGGCTTTTATGAAAAATGCCAGACACTGAAGCCAGGATTTATTGTGAGGTTTCATCCCCTAAAATATTAAAAGAAAAAATAGTCACAGAAAGGCTGGGGAAGGTGGTAGCTGCCAATAAAGGATTAGAGTTCCTCTTGGAACCCAGAGTCTTGGTACATTTTTATTTCTCCATTGAAAACCAAGTGTCTAACGTCACAGCGAGATGGCTCAACAAGCTACTCCGTCACCTTCAAGCACCAATATCCCATACAGGTGCCGGTACAGCAGGTCCTGGCTGCTCCACTTGCCATCTAGCTTCCTGCTTGTGGCCTGGAAAAGTAGTGGATAATGGCCCAAAGCTGTGGGATCCTGCACCTGCTTGGGAGACCTGGAAGAAGTTCCTGGCTCCTGGCTTTGGATCAGCTCAGCTCTGACTATCTCAGCCACTTGGGGAGTGAACCAGCAGGTGGAAGATCTCTGTGTCTCCTTCTCTGTATAAATCTGCCTTTCCAATAAAAATAGATACTTTTTTTTAAAGAAAACTAATGTCTATATCTTGTCATTCAGTTCTGAACTTAAAGTCTAATTGAAAGCATTTTTCCAGCAACTCTTACAAGCTTTTATGCAGCCTACAATTTGTGAAAGATCTGAGTATTTCTTATCATTATTTCCCATTTTTAGTCTGACAAAGATGCTACTTAGTTCTTTCCTTGAGGTTGGTTTGATTATTATCATCCTTTCTCCCATTGTCATATCTTGAGAGGCAACCCATTGCGAAGAAAATCAAGAGACATCATTTAAAAAAAAAACTCTGGATCGCTTTCAAAAATGAACCAAATCTCTCTAATTTAAAAAAAAGAAATTGTCACAAAGGAGCCTCTTGGGCTTCAGGAATCTTTTCATCTTTTCTTATATCTTCAAGAAACCCAAAGTGCCACTGAGGAGTGAGTTATCATCCCTTGCCTTCATGCAATCTGTTAGTGAGTGCCATGCTGGCCTGGGGAATGCAATTCAATACGGGTGATGGCAGTGTGCCGCTGGCATCTTTGGTGTGTGTGCCCACAGACACTGGGAAGAAATCCACTCTCCCCATTGCTATTAGTCTTTTGAATTGGTTAACCTGCAACTGACACAATCCTTGCTCATTTCCAAACTGTCAAAGAGAATTCCACCAGCCCAATTTTCCTTCTTAACTATTTCTTATTTCAACCAAAAAAGATTATTGTGTTCACTGGGATTGGAACTATACAATCACTTATTACATGCTGGAAGATGCTGGTCTATACCTGAGCCAACAGCGGTAGAAGGTTTGTGGTCAGCTTCTTCTGAGTATGTGAAACAGGTCTCTCCTGATGAAGAAAGGCACAGAGTTCCCCAGATAATTACTTTCCAAGTGGCCAGGATTGTAGCACAATGGATGAAGCCACTGCTTGTGACCAGGCATCTCATATCAGGGCCCTAACTCAAGCCTCGGCTGCTCAGCTTCCAACCCAGCCCACTACGAATATACCTAGGGAGCAATAAATGATGACCCAAGTATTTGGGTCTCTGCCGTGAATGTGAGAGACCCAGATGGAGTTCTGGACAACTGGCTTGAGCCAGATTCAGCCCTGGCCATGGCAACTATTTGGGAAAAGGATATGAACCAGCTGATGAAAGATGTGTGTGTGTGTTTCTTTCCCTCTATCTCCCTCTGTCTATGTTTCTCTGCCTGTTAAATAAATAAATAGATCTTTTGTAGTGGAAAGGAACCTGATCTTGTTAGGATTAAAGCAAAGAGGCAAGAATAGCAGAGAGGAATTCCAGAAGCAAGAGAAGTTTCAGGGGATTTGTGTCTGGGAAGCTAAGGGAAGAGGAAGAAAAGTCGATCAAGAATTGCATTTGGACCCCTTTTAAGTTTTGTTTCTGAAGACACAAGAATGTGGCACCGGTGTTCCAGCACATTAGGTTAAACCAGCAGCTGCAATGCTGGTATCCCACCTGGACACCTACTGGAGTCCTTCACCACTTCACTTCTAATTTAGCTCTCTGCTGACACAACTGGGAAAGCAGTGAAAGACGGCCTGAGTGCTTGGGCAGCTGGGAGATCTGGATGGAATTCCAGAATCCTCGCTTCAGCCTGACCTAGCCTTGGCCACTGGGGAGTGAATCAGTGGATAAAATTATTTTTCTCTTTGTCTCCCAGTCTCTCTTCCTCATCCCTAATTTCTCTGTAACTCTGCTTTTCAAACAAATAAATATTAAAATACACACACACACACACACACACACTAATGGGAGCCTGGCGCTATCAATAGCCTAGTGACTAAATCCTCACCTTGCATTTCTCCAGGATGCCATATGGACACCAGCTCATGTTCTGGTTGCTCCATTTTCCATTCAGCTCCCTGCTTGTGACCTGGGAAAGTAGTAGAGGACAGCTCAAAGCCTTGGGACACTGCACCCATGGGAACACCCAGAAGAAGCTCCTGGCCCCTGGCTCCTGGCTTTCACTCAGCTCTGGCTGTTGCAGCCATTTGGAGAGTGAACCAGTAGATGGAAGATCTTAATCTCTTTTTCCTTCTCTCTGTAAATCTACCTTTCCAATAACAATAAATAAATCTTTTTTAAAAAACCGCAATAATGGAGCCCAGCGTGGTGGCGCAAGTGGTTAAGGTCCTCGCCTTCCACGCCCAGGATCCCATATGGGCACTGGTTCTATCCCTGCAGCCCTGCTTCCCTTCCAGCACCCCGCCTGTGGCCTGGGAAAGCAGTCGAGGACGGCCCAAAGCTTTGGGACCCTGCACCCGCATGGGAGACCCAGAAGAGGCTCCTGGCTTTGGATCGGCATAGCATCGGCTGTTGCGCTCACTTGGGGAGTGAATCATTGGACGGAAGATCTTCTTCTCTGTCTCTCCTCTCTGTATATCCGCCTTTCCAATAAAAAAAAAAAATCTTTAAAAAAACCGCAATAATGAAACTGCATTTTAAGTAGTTTGGCTCTTTTCCCATGCTGCTTTCAAGTTGAATCTGCGTGGAGGCAGAGCCATGCATACATCTTCACAGGATCTAGTAGACTTATATTATTGATGTTGAAAATGAACATATGAATATCTGCCCCAAGGACTCTCCAAGGTCTCCACTAGGCAGACTGAGCAGCACGCTCAGAGAGCTTGTGTCATATCCCCAGACTAATGCAAGTGGCATATTGAATGGAATGCCAGCATTGCAAAGGATGGCTTAACCTAGTCGATGTCGATCATAATGCCAGCCATTTATTTTGGGTTTTCACCAAAGTAGACCTGCAAGGTACAGATTTGGTTGTAGGCAGTTTATTTGGAAGGGAATGGGATCATAAACCAGGGAGACCAAGAAAGCCAAAATTAGACAGGTTCATGACAGTTACAACGTAAGGGACCTGGACTTTGTCCTGCTGAAGGGCCCCTGAAGCTGTGCAAACTAGGACAACAGGAATGGAAGGAACTGGGGCAGCAGGCACGAGACTGCTAGCACAAAGCTCAGTATGTAGGAAGGAGCTCAACAAGTGAGCATTGCTGGTGAATCTGTTGGAGAGAGGACTCTGGCTAGGAAAGGCAGTAAAAAGCAGTCACATTGATTTGTGGCACGCAGCATCCTCTGGCTGGAGAGGATGCTCTTCTCTCAGGGATCAGAGCAGGACCCCAGCGAGCCAGAGCCACAAGGGACGAGACAATGTCAATTACATTGCAGTACCTATGTGCAGGATGACAGACAAGTTCCAATTCCCTCAGCTTGTCCCTTGCCCCAAAGCCAAGCCAATCTATGGGCTGCAGTACAAAGCTACAGCAGGTTTGAGCCTGCTGCTCAATCTGCCTAATGGAGACCTTGAGTAATGAAGAGTAAATAAATCATGTGGAATAAACTAGAGCGAACAGATGAAGCTTTAAGGCAATTAGCCTGTTCCCTAGCACAGGGTAGACCAGCCATCTCGGTTGATTTTGAAGAACAAATACAATGAGGTGAAATTGATTTCAAAGGAACAGGCAGCCCTACACGCACTTACGCGCGCGCACACACACACACACACACACACACACACAGAGGCAGCCCTGGGTAGTGGTAACAAGATGTCCTCAGCCATGACACCTGTGTGTCATTCCTCATTCTGTCTCTTACCAGCTGTGTGATGCTGGGCAATCTACTTCACCTTTCCATACCGCAATTTTTCAATCTGTTAGAAAACATAATACTGTCATCCATAGAGTTGTCATGAAGATTCAGTCAGTTCATGTCTGCAGTGCAGCTAGACTATCCTACATGTCTGTTGTGTTATTTATATATATACATTATATATATTATATATATAATATTCATTTATTTTAGAATTTAATTGGGGGTGTGGCGGAAGAGTGGATGTTGTGATACAGCAGTTGAAGCTGCCACTTGGGATGCCCACAGATCATATGGGAGTGCCTTGTTCAAGTTCTGGATACCCTGCTTCCCATCAAACTTCCCACTTACGAAGTTAGGAAGTCAGTGGAAGATAACTCAAATACTTGGGCCCTTGCCACATAGATGGAAGGCCAGGATAAAATTCCTGGCTCCTGGCTTCAGCCTGGTGCAAATCTGGTATTGCAGCCATTTAGGGAGATAAGATCTGTATGTGGGGTAGATTTACTCTGCCTTTCAAATAAATCTTTTTTTTTTAATAAAGAAGAATCACATTATTTTTAATGCTGTGCTGAAAACGCAAATTTTTTACCTACCCTCCTGATTAGTCTCTCTGGCTGCTTGCTCCAACAGACTCTACAGGTTTGTCAACAAGAGTATTTTAATTGCATAAATAATTCATGAACACATTCTGATTGAAAGAGTTAAGAAATATGAAGAACAAAGCTTAAAAGTCCCTCAACATTTGCCTTCCACTCTCCTCCCACTGTCAACAAACTGGAGTCCTCTTCCACATTTCTTTCATATACTGACACACGTATGGATACACTTCTTTAAAAAGAGAAGTGGGACTGCACCAAATTTGCATTCTGATTGTTATACAATTTGCTTATTTTCCTTCAGATATATTTTGTAGCTTTCTCTATGATATGATAAATCTGTTTCACTCTTAATTCTTCCAAATGGATACTCTCCAATTTGGTTTAACAAATCCCCTATTGATAGATGTTCACGTGGTTTCCAATTTGTCCCCTTTTAAGACTGCACACAACAATCGGCATCTTTGTGCATACATTTCCACACAGGCAAATGCATATTTCTTAGGACAGATTCCAAGAAATGGATTTGCCGGGTCAAATGGTGTGTGAATTTTTGTTTTGCTAAATACTGCCAAATTGTCTTCCCATTTACACTCCCACCAGCTTTGGGGGCAGATTTTGTTTTTGTTTTATTTACTTATTCTCACTTTAAACAGGAACTTATTTTTATTTATAGGAGGGGTTTTTCTAGACAGTTGGTCTCAGCACCGCGAAGCCTCACTCTTCTTGACAACATGTTCAACCTTTGCAATGTACATCACCCTAAGAAGCAAGCAAAGCCCTGGGTTTCCTGCTGGGACCTATGTTAATTCTTCAATTGCTGGGGTCAAGAGGCAGTGTCCCACTCATTCAACAATAACAAAAAAAGATATTTCAGGAACTGGCCAAAGCTGTGAGTTTTGTGTGAATATCAGTCCTGCTTGATGAAGGTGCAATGTTGGAAGCTCTACTTGTCAATATGAGACCATGCAGCCCAACCTGAAATGAAGATACAATGGCTGGAGCTGCCATGTGAGACCACAAGATGATCGTCACAATGGAAACCAGACTCTAAGGATATTAAGTAAGACAAAGCCCTGACCCCCTAATGAATATGGGGCCATCAGAATGGCCCTGTAGGTGTCTTCAAGGAAAAAATCACTGGGTTTGAACCCAACCATTTGTTAACATTCCTTCTTCAATACTTTGGTCCATGATGACTGAGCAAAGTTCAAGTCTACACTCTCTGTAATCAAAGGAGCATCTTTCTTTGTATAAACTTAAAACTAAGTTCATCACTTTCCTCCAAAACCTTAATCCCCCAACCTCACCCCATAGCCTTCCCTAGAGTCCCACTCACAAACCCCCCCTGTTGTATTTAACATCAGATCTGTGCGGAATTCTCCACATCTGGCCAAACACCTTTTGTTTTGAACCATGTATTAACTTAAAATGTAATTGTGTTAATTTTGGAAGCCTCCACATCACTTCATGGGCTCCAGAGAACTACCCTGACCATTGTTAGATAGCTAAACTCCTGAAGGCAAATTTTAATTCTTTCCCAGACAGGACTGAAGATTCAAAGGAGCTCAAGTCTGAACTCTGCACCTATTAAAACCAGACCATGAGAAGGGTTTCTCTCAGAATGTCCAATTAAGCATTGTTTATAACACTGAAAACTGAGGTGGGCTGGGGTGGAGGTGCAGCTGGTGAAGATGCTTCTTGTAATGCTAGCATCCCATATGGGAGCACAAGTTCAAATCCACAGCCAAACCACTTCTGAACAGGATTCCTGCTACTATGCCTGGGAAGGTACCAGAGAATCCAAGAACTTAGGCCCCTAAGAGACCCCAGATGGAGTTCCTGGCTCCTAGTTTTGGCCTGAACCAGACCTGGCTGTTGTGGTCATTTAGCAAAATGAGTCGAAGGATGGAAGATTCTCTCTCTATCACTCTGTGTCCCTTTTTCTCTGTCACTACTTTCATAATCTTTTATAAAATATAGTGAAAATATGAGAACAATGTAAGTCCTACAGTAGGGCTTTGTCTTTAAAACCTGAAGGCCCAACGCAGTAGCCTAATGGGTAAAGTCCTCATCTTACATGTGCCAAGATCCCATATGTGTACCAGTCTATGTTCAAGCTCCTTGCTGATGGCTTGGGGAAGCAGTAGAAAATGGCCTAAGTCCTTATGACCTTGCATCTGCAAGGTAGACTTGGGAGAATCTCCTGGCTCCTGGCTTCAGATCAACTCAACTCTAGCCATTACAAGTCATTTGGGGAGTAAATCAGTGGATGGAAGATCTTTCTATCTTTTCTTTTCTCCATAAATCTGATCTATCTTTCCAATAAAAAGAAATATATCTTTAAAATAAAAAAGCAGGAAACTTGTCAGCAGTCCTCAAAGCACTCAAAACATAATGTGTGTGTGTTTGAATGATTGTGTTTGTACAACAAATGTACAAATGCCTGTGTACAGATTGATATGGATTTGTTACATGCATAAGAAATACCCTTGAGGGCTAATGGTCAAACATCTTTATAGTGATTATTCTCTATTTATGAGTGACTATAATCTTCCGTGTCTATGACTTTGAATAGATGGTAGATAATAGATTTTAAATTTTCTATAATATGTATTATTTCTAGAATTAGAAAACTAATGCAAATATCTGCCTATGATATCATAATCAACACCTATTGATTCATATTCAAGTTGTTAGTTACACGGACACAAGGGAAGGATGACTTCATGAGAAAACCCAGGTCTGGAGCTTCAAGTTCATGGGTGATGCTTAAACTCATGATTCAAAGCCAAGGCTGCCTCAAGCTTTGGAAACCTAACCTTGTTGGGTCTCCCCATTGTTTTGTCGGTTGTTTCATTGGCACCTGTGAAGTTGCCCAGGCGACAAACTACCCAGAACAAGGAAAGGCCAGTGAGGGGCCTTTCCCAGTGAGAACAGGGCTTAGCCAGAGTTGGAGCACCTATGCTGCCTACAGCCCTTGCTTTCCTCACATTCACTTGCTCCTCTCCCCTCAGCTGCTGGTCCCCACCTCTCTCCATCTCTGCTCCTATCCTCCCACTGTTGTTGGACCTATTTGCTGCTTATACATTTTTGGATCATGGGCTGTTGTAGTCAAGCTAAGTACATCTTGCTGACTTTGAGTCTTTGGCCCTTGCCCTTGCTCCCACCCTGGCATCCTCTGGAACAAAGGTCACCTTCTTTGTTCAGCTGACAGATCAAGTGGAGGCTACACTGCAGTCATTGCCAGGTTTTTGGCTGGAACCAGAGTCCAGATTTCCATTGACAGGGATCTGTCTTCCCTGTCTTAGAGGATTTGAAGTCTGCTTCGGTTAGTTTTCTCCAAAATTGTGCTATAACTGGGTGCTTGCAGTTCTTAGACACACATTCTAAAGAGTTGCTTGAGGTATTTGGCACAGTGTTGAGTCCCTGATTGGGACACCCACTCTCCCATTTTGGGGAACCTGGGCCAAGTCTCTGTTTCTCTGCTTCCAGTCCAGGTTCCTGCTAACATGTATGGAGGCTGCAGTTCAAGTACTTGGGTCCTTGCCACTGGTGGAAAACCAGTATTGAATTCCAGGTTCATGGCTTCAGTCCACTCAGCAAATCAGCAGATGGAAGATACTGCTGTCTGTCTGACTCTTTCTCTGTTATGAAATCTCAGACACAATGGAAATAAGTTTTAAAAATTCAAAATATTTTATGAAAAATAATATAAAGAGGTATCCATTTTAATCATCCTGCGTCAACAGCCAGCAAAAGGAGAAAAGAGGGGGGAGGGGAGAAAGAGGAGGAGAACAAGAAAGTGAGGAGACTCAGAAGGAAAACGAGGAAGAACAGAAGGAGGAGCAGCAGAAAGGGAGAAAGAAAGGCTGTAGCTTTTTTTTTTTCAAGTTTTTGTTGGATGAATCAGAAGCCACAACTGACTAGTCATGTCTCAACGTGCCCCCTTGGAACTCTAGGAGAAAGCAAATCCTCTCATGGGCCCCACCAGGGCAAAGGAATTCTAACAAGATGAAGTTGCTGTTCCAGGAATTCATTTCGAGTAAACTTTCCTGGAAAGTTCCACTCTGCCTTGTAAGAGAACATTGTTCTATCAAGGTGCTTAGGATCTGGGGAGGTTTTTTCCCATGCAAGTGCCCTGAAGGTGCCAAGCCTGGCCTGCAAGGTGGGTCATGAGACACAGAGCAGAGAGTGCTAGTACCAGCAGGTGTCTGGTCCTTCCGAAGAATCTCTCCCTCTTGCAAACAGGGATGGCAGTTCCTGGCAGGGGATTCTCCTAGGCTCAGTAACATCCTGTGTATCAAAGTGCTTGGAACACCTTAGAGAAATGGTGTTCTTTAAATATCACATTATCTCCCTGTTTGACTTTTTAATTCACCCCCTTTGTAGTCAGGTAGCACTGCCAAGATCTCGGGAGTTCCAGGAGCCAGTGCCTACCACAGAACACCCCGCTCCCCTCCCCACACATACACTGCCTGCTCCAGCCCTCAATCCTTCCTCCATCCCTACTGACCTGCCTAGAAAACAAACTAAAAAGAGTAAGGGAAATATACATTTGTGGCACACCTCCTGTACCAGGACACCTGCAAACATTCATAGCAAATGTTCACTATCTTCTAATTCTGTCTTTCTATACATTTTTTTAAATACTCTCCTACACCAGGAGAGTTAGATGTTAGATGCTTTATTGAAATAATCACATTTGCTCCTTATGTTTTTAATGTTTATTTTTTAAGATTTATGTATTTTTCTTAGAAAGGCAGACTTACAGATAAGAGAGACAGAGAGAAAAATCTTCATCTGCTGGTTCACTCCTCAAGCAGTCACAATGGCCAGAGCTGAGCTCATCCAAAGCCAGGAGCCAGGAGCTTCTTTCATGTCTCCCATACACAGTACAGAGTCCAAAGGTTTGGGGCCACCTCTACTGTTTTCCCAAGCCATAAACAGTGAGCTGGATAGGAGGCAAAGCAGCCAGGGCATGAACTGGCACCCATATGGGATCCAGACACTGGCAAGGGGAGTATTAGTTAATTGAGCCATTGCACTGGCCCTAGCATGCTTATTTTTGAGAGGCAGAGAGACAAAAAGCTAACTTTGATCTTCTGGCTCACTCCCCAAATGCTGGCCAATTTGGGGCTAGACCAAAGCCAAGAGCCCAGAACTCAATCTGGATCTCCCACGAGGGTTTCAGGAACCCAAGGATTTGCATTAGCAAGAAGCTAGAATCATGAGTAGAGCCAAAACTTTTTTTAAAAAAAAAGATTAATTTTTATTATTTTTTTATTGGAAAGGCGGATATACAGAGAGGAGAGACAGAGAAGAAGATCTTCCGTCCGATGATTCACTCCCTAAGTGAGCGCAACGGCCGATGCTATGCCGGTCTGAAGCCTGGAGACTCTTCCAGGTCTCCCACGCAGGTGCAGGGTCCCAAAGCTTTGAGCCATTCTCGACTGCTTTCCCGGGCCACAAGCAGGGAGCTGGAAGGGAAGCAGGGCTGCCGGGATAGAACCGGCGCCCATATGGGATCCTGGGCGTGGAAGGCGAGGACCTTAACCACTTGCGCCACCACGCTGGTCCCAGAGCCAAAACTTGAACTCGGCCTTTCCAGTAGAGGATATGAGCTACCCAAACAGTGTCAACCACTAGACCAAACACCTGCTTGTTCTTTACACCTTATAACTTATTCTTTATAACTCACTGTGAGAAAGCAATTACTGTCACTCAACCCTGAAGAAGCAGGCTCAACAAAACTGAGCAACTTGCAGAACCAAGATGCCACCCAAGGTTCTCCTGGATGCTCAACCTCCTCAGCAAAGAAGCCATTCTCCCTGGAAAAAGTCTGTGCCGGACAAACCTCCTTGAAACACAGGAGAGCTGCTGGCAAGGTTGTGGTCAATGAACCTAAAACAAATGAGTACACAGTTGCTCCACATTACAATAGATGACCACTACTATTCAGATTCAAATCTCATTTTCAAAGAAGTCCTAAGCTCACTTTTTTTTCCAGCAGAATTCTGTCTAGTTGAGTTAATGACTTGCCCACCGGCTGCTTGCAACTTGATTCTGGCTGCCTCTTCACTGACTGGCGATAAGCCCATGTAACCCCTTCTGGATTTCACACCTCTGGGTAGGTGAATGGGGTGAGACAGTGGAGAACTAGCGATGGGAAAGGAAAGGTGCTTGGAAACCTCACTTCTCTTCTCCCTAACCTCACATTTTGCTTCTTTGGCTTTCCATCCACCTCCACATTCTTTCTTTCTTACCCAGAACATCCCACAAACATCTAGAATCCTAAGGCTGGAACAAATCTTTGTTTATATCCAAGACCCTTACCCTTGGACAAATTCTTTAACTTCTCAGAGTTTCACTGTCTTCATGGGGAAAATAGGAGAATGGGGTTGGGATGAAGATTCAATGGAATAAAGTACCTGTGGGAAGCACTCAGCATACTGTTTGCATGTATAAAGAGCAGATACAGAGGAAGATGGTATTAAAAGACAAGCTGGGGTAAGCATTTGTCACAATGATTAAGTTGCCACTTGGGATATTGTCATCCCATACCAGAGTGCCTGATTTGAGTTCCAGCCACTCTGTTTCTGATCCAGCTTTTTGTTAATGCACATCCAGGGAGGCAGAAGATGATGGCTCAAGTGCTTAGGTAGCTATCACCACATTGGAGATCCAGATGGAGTTCAGGCTCCCACTTTTGACTTGGCCCAACCTTGGCAGTCATAGCCATGGGCAGGGAATCAGTGAAAGGAAGATCTATCTTTTCACTGTCTCCATCTCCTTCTGTGTCTCCACCTTTAAAAAAAAATTTTAGATATGTTTTTTTTTAAAAATGAGTTTATCTTGATACAAAAAAATTGAAATTAAGGCACAGATTTTTCTTAATACACATTCATCCTCAAATTAAAATTCCCAACTGTAGCTTTTAGTGCCTCGACAGTTAGACCTTTTTTCATAGCCATTTACTATTTTGTACATCAGATATATATTTGGCTGCTACCACATGCCTAAAAATAGCAGTGAACCTCACAAACAAAAACAACTGCCCATCTAGGCTTTAACCCAGGAATAAAGCAATAAGCAAAGACATGAACAAAGACTTCAAGGCTTCAGATGGAATACAGATACGATGAAGGAAGGCAAGGGAAACAGATGAGGCTGTGCAAAGGCCCAGAGGCTAATGGGTACCAGTGTGTCCAGAACACAGTGTGAGGTCAGAGGCTAGTCTAGCTAGAGGAAAAAAGTGGACAGTGAGAGGGAATGAGGTCAAAATCAAGATGGCGCTTCTCACACTATTAATTTTAATATGTGAGATTTTCAGGATCTCTCTCTACTTTGTGCCTGAGATCATACCTTGCTTGCCTAACCCTAATCCTATTCTTGGGTCAAAGACAGCCATTGTAAGACTGGAGAGGAGAAGGGGAAGGAACTTGGGGGAGAGGGAAGAGAGACCCCAGTGCCACCTAAACTATATTAAACAATAATAAAAAAGAAGAGGATCAGGGCAAGGCAAGCCAGAACTTTACCAGCACTGTGTCTGTGAGGTCAGAACTCACATGTCCCTCATTTTTCAGTGACCTCTGTCCTTGTCCCCTCAGCACATGCACCTGCCCCTTGCCTCCTGTAACCTTGCCATCGCACCTGCAGCAGGCAACAGAGCTATACCAAATGTGATGGCTGAAACTGCACAGGGAGCAAGGGGCACCTAGGCTTACAATTTGTTCTTTCAGCAGGGCTGCTAATTTCCCAGACTGGACAATAAGCAACAAATCCATGGAGATCAGGCTTCTGGCCCTGCACAACACCAGAATCCTCATGTAAGACCAAGAGCCTCACGACAACAGGCTGTATCAGAAGACATGGCGAGGTGGATAGGCTGAGATAGCACAAGGTGGGGAGGACTTTGGTTGCACTGCTCAGAAGCTATGAGGTATTGGATGGTTTGTATAAGCATTTCAAGCCTCAGTTTCTCATCTATAAGCAGAAATAACCATACCCATTCAGAGGGCCCTGTGAGGAACCAAGAGCTACTCCAAGGTGTGCGACCCACTCTGGAGGGGACACATCTGGCAGGACTGCCAAGGTAGCACTCTGCTTCCTGTTTCTCTGCTGACCTAAATGATGCCTCTTCCGGCTAGAAAGAGCAGTGGGCTCCTCCAGCAGCTCCCAGCTTAGTAGGCAGGCAGGCAGGCAGGCAGACATGCAGCCCTACTGCCTAGAACAGAGGAGAACAAGATGCTGCCAGCATCACTCACAGGGTTCGCGAGTAAACTGTCATGTCTCAGCTCCCACCAGCTCGCGGCTGTGACAGACGGGTTCCTGTGTGTGTGACACCCTCTTCCCTGCCACTCACAACTGTAACACCTTCAGCTGTGAACTCGCAGGCTTTCACAGAGAGGAGGCAGAGAGAAGCACAGGCTGTGGAGGATGGACAGCTGGTGACAGTCGCTTGACATTGCTTGCCATCTCAATCAGAATTTGTAGTGAGACCCTCCTCTTGGCTAGAAAGGTCTACAACTCCAACCTGGCTGCTTCCAGCTGCCACAGCTCAGTAATCCCTGAGACCACCTGTTGGGTAATTTAGAAAGTTCATGGAAAATGCTTATTTTAGTGCCAAATAAATAAATAAATAAATAAAAATTTATGCATAGCAGAGGTTCTGCAAAGGTTCATCGGAAAGATATATTCTGAAAATATGATGCATGAATTTCCAGTTTTTGCACTAAATAATTATATTTTAATTTTATTTTTCCCATGAATTTTTGAAGTGCCACAATATCCACCTTTGAATAGCTCCATCTTGAAATTTTAAACTGAAGGGAGATGGTCAGAGGGACTCCCTGTTGGAAAGGGGGTCTTAGCTCATCACAGAGACCCCTTTTCCTCTGCAGTATTTGGAAGACACTCATCAAAGCAGCCATGAAATAGAGGACAGAGCAGGTGTGGTTTCAGAGCAAATGGAGAAAAAATAATCCACTCCAACCTCTCAGAGAACAAGAACCAATGTGTTTTTTCAAAGTTCTGGGTTTTATTAAGTAATACGGTGAAGATACATTTGTTTCGCTTTTCCTCTGTTCTTCACCCCTGTGTTCGGGGAACTCATTATCTTGAGATGAGTGTCTCTGTGATATCCCCAAGTGAGTGCCAGGAGCCAGGAAGAGAGGCTTTGCAGCTTAGGGTTCCGGCTAGCAGAATAAAATCTCCCAGGGTTCTCCACCCACCCTCCCAACTCCACAGCACTCCCAGCAGCCGCCCCACTGATTAGCCAGAAGCCACTAGTGGCTCACAGAGAAAATGCAGCTCATGGCTTTGCTAACTCCTCAAAATATCCAGGGCATTCTACATGAGGAAATCAAATACAAACAAGAAACATATGGCTCCACTTCTCTACAAACATACCTGGACTTGACAGAGATGGCCAAGGGACCCGGCTTGAGAGTTTCAGCTCTCTCCACCTCAGAAAGCAAGAGTGTTGGTCAGCAAAGCAGATCCAAAGCATCAGCTTGGATGCAGAGACGAGATGGATTTCTAGGGACCATGTGCAGTTGTGTTGTCCTCCACCACCACTGACCAGAGAGGTCCAGCCATGTTACCTACCGAGCTGGGGTGTCGTCTGTTCTCAGTAATTCACAGTTCATCACCAGGGGGAACTGAAGAAGCCCACAAGCAAATCCCAGCAAGGGCAGCAGCAAAAGGAAGTCTGTTAAATATATCTGCCTCGCTATTCGCTTTGCTTTTGTTTTCACAGCCCATCTCCCAGAATCATATGCTTATGTTCTGAAAAGCCTATGCAATAAACAATTCCAAACTATAGGCCAGCAAAGTCTGCCCAAGCCCATGCTGATGAACCTGTAATGGCCAATGCACCTGCAGGCAATAACAGGCTCTGGCTTCTGAGCAGCGTTAGGGTGAATCCCCAGTGTCACAGGCCAGCTTCAACCATGGCTTTCTGTATGTGCTCTGGGATGAGTTAACTTCTGTAATTCTCACATTTGACATTTGTACGATAGGATCTAAAACCATGCCTATCTCATGATTTTTGTTTGCCTTCAAGAAATAACCCACATAAACACTAAGCATTAGAACACAGTGTTGTTAAAGTCAGTTACTGTTGTTAATACTATTATTAGAAACTTAAATTGCTAAAGAACATGCCATACAAGAGGCAGGTGAAATTTGGCCCCTAAGCCATTTCATCCCTAATTTTAACCTGCAACTGTGCTCACCAATGATAGCCATGCATTAGAGTTTTTGAGCATGTGCTCCCATTTCGTGTGCATCTGGATGGGCACGGCCTTGCATGGATAAGTAGACATAGCCAGGAATTCCCATGTGTATAGAAATAGCCTCACCCAGGCTAGCACTGCCTACACCAACAGCTGCCCCATCTCTAGTAGAAATTCTCTGTCTCAGGGAGCTGACACAAGGGTTTTTCCACAGGCTTCCCTTCCAAGGGGTGAGGCTTTGGATAATGAGCTGTGCAACATGCTCATATTTACATATTAGGCGTGCATCATGCCCAAATACAAAAGCAACTTCCAGCACTCAGGGTAACACCAATTAAGTGGGTGGCAGCAGCATCTAGCATCACAGAGCACTGAAATTAGCAATGAAAATTATCATGCTTGGACAAAGGGCGGTATTTAAGTCTGGAGAGAAGCACTTCACACCCTGCCCATTGATATGAGGCACCAAGGCCCCGCCCAAGGAGCATCAACAGAGGGAGGCACAAAAGAAGAGGCACTGACTCCCTGCCTCCTCTATCTCTTACATATGGGGTCTCTTCCCACTTTCCATCCAGCTCCCTGCTTGTGGCCTGGGAAAGCATTCGAGGATGGCTTAAAAGCCTTGGGACCCTGCACCCACTTGGGAGACCTGGAGAAAAGTTCCTGCCTCCTGGCTTCGGATTGGCGCAGCACCTGCCATTGCAGTCACTTGGGGAGTGAATCATCGGACGGAAGATCTTCCTCTCTCTCTCTCCTGCTCTCTATATGTCTGACTTTGCAATAAAAAATAAATGAATCTTTTTTAAAAAAAGATTTCTGTGAGTCTGCCACATTATCCAGCTGATGGGCCAACTATTAGGTGGAGAATCTGTACAGCTACTAGCAAAACTGGTCAGTTATGCAGTGGGTCAGTTGAAGAAGAATCAAGGTTAAAAGAGTGCCAATAAGACAGTGAACTAATGTTAAGTTGCTGATTCCTCCCCTAAACCAAATTCCGGGGTAATCAAAGGAACAGTGAGAAATTTGGTGAACCTCCAAGCTTAACATTACAGCTCTGAGACTGGCCCAATAGCATAGGATGTAGTTGCATATCATGTGAAGATGGCATCCTATCAGAACAGGACAGGGAAGGCAGGGGAAGCCTTCATCAGACCCTGCCCTTCCTTTTCCCCTGCACTGCCCTAGAAAGATCAGACTCCACCCAGCCAGAAAAAACAGCCATGCAGCCCAGGGCAGGGTCCGCTGGAACTGAAAGAAGGCATTAGAGCATCTCAGGGCGGGGTTAAGAGGGTTCCCTGAGAAGTAAGGTCATCCAGTAGAGCAAAGGTCCCTGATGTATTTCCAAACGAACACAATTCAGAGGAAAATTATATGTCCTTAAATTAAAAACAAAAATTCATCCAGCATCCTACACCAGAGGAAGCAGATTTTACGGACACAGAAAAAGAATAGAAAAGAAGAATATTAACAAACTGTATATTTAAAAATGAAAATGTAGAATGTAGGGGTGTGTCAATTGGAATTCTCCAGACATATAAAACTAATGGAATTCGATTTTATGCTCATTTATATTGCTCGTATACAAAGAAAAAAGCATGTTAAAATCATCAGGCACAATGACCAAAGAATAATTGGGAATAGAAAGGGATTTCAACATGTGAAAACCAAGCAATTTAAATGAAAGGTGAGAAAAGATGTATTACCATCATCATCTCAACTAATGCAGAAAATATGACAAGTCCCCTCTAAAAATAAACACAGTTACAAAGAGAACTTGATCAGCATGTAAAGGCTACATGTGAACATCCTACAGCTAATACCACACTCAAGGTGAAAGATAAAAATTTTTCCCAATAAGACCAGAAAGGAGATAAGGATGCCCACTTTTGCTACTTCTGTTCAACATAGAACTGAAAATTCTAGCAAGAGCAATGAAGCAGGAAATAAGCACAGGGCAAATCTAAATTGAAAAGAAAGAAATGAAACCACCTCTGTTTGTAGATGGAATAATCTTACATGTAGAAAACCGCAAAGAATTCAAAATTCCAAGGAAATTTAAAAAACATAACTAGAACTAACAAAAGTCAGGATAAAAAAAAATCAGTAGCAAAGAAGTTTCTTATTTATTAGCATATTTTTTTTATATATTTGCAATGAACAACCTGTAAGACACTTAGGAAAATAGTTCCATTTGGAACAACATCAAAAAGAATACATAAGAAAAATTTAGCCAAGGACACATACATAATGTCTGGACACCAAAAGCTACAAAACATTGTTGCAAGAAATTAAAGACTACCCACATAGGTAGGAAGACATCTGTGTCCATGGATTAGAAGACATAATATTTTTGGGAAAAAGATACAAAAGACATCTACAGAACCCACATAATACTTCCAAAATTCCAAGGGCCTTTTTTTTTTTTTTGCAAAAATGAATAAATACATTCTCAACTTCAAATGGAATTTTAAGGTATTTACAAATTTCAATTTCAAAACTTAAAAGAAAGCGACAGCAATCAAAGGCTTGGTACCAGCAGGAGAGTTGTGTAGACCAACAAAGTGTGACCAGGAGCTCAGAAACAAACCTCGGCCATCTGTGGCTGGGTCATTTTGGACTACCTGATAGGGAAAAGAACAAGGTCCTCGGTGAATGTGGTTGGGAAAACCAGATAGTCACACGGAAAAGAACAAAATTAGATCTTTACATTATGCCATCATTAAAAAAAATTTTATAAAGATTCATTT
Source organism: Ochotona curzoniae (assembly GCF_017591425.1). Taxonomy (NCBI): domain Eukaryota; kingdom Metazoa; phylum Chordata; class Mammalia; order Lagomorpha; family Ochotonidae; genus Ochotona; species Ochotona curzoniae. The sequence continues at coordinate 48,334,412 of NW_024466502.1, read as the reverse complement.
TACTTTAATTGGGAAGACAGTTATACAGAGAGAAGGGGAGACAAAGAGGAAGATCTTCTACCTGATGATTCACTCCCCAAGTGGCTGCAATGGCCAGAGCCAAGCCCATCTGAGGCCAAGAGCCAGGAACTTCCTCAGGGTCTCCTATGTGGGTGCAGGGTCCCAAGGCTTTGGGCCATGCTTGACTGCTTTCTCAGGCCACAAGCAGGGAGCTTGGAGGGAAGCAGGGCTGCCGAGATAAGAACCAGAGCCCTAATGGGATCCTGGTGTGTTCAAGGTGAGGACTTTAGCCACTGGGCTACTGCACCGAACCCAGCCATGTTTAAATTTTTTTTTAAATTTCAGCAGGAGCAAATATCTAAATATAAAGCTTAAAAAAGAAACATAGAAACAAATATTTATGATTTTGGATTTGGCAATTATTTTAACTGACTCCAAAAATGCAGGCCAAAAAAAGAGAAAACAGATTGTATTTCATAAAAATTTCAAAATTTTATTCATCAAAGGACTTTATCAACAGAAAAAAAACACACACAACCAGGAGAATGGAAGACAATGTTTGCTAATCATATATCTAAAGGATTTAATATTCAGAATAAAGAACCCCTACCACTCAGCAAATAGACTAACAATCCATTATAAAAACTAGAAAGGGACTTTTGAGTAGAATTTGCATCAAAGAAGACACACCGATAGCCAGTAAGCAAATGAGAAGTCCTCAACACACTTGTCACTCCAGAAATACAAATGACAGATGCAATGATACACAACCTAATACCTACAAGGATGTCCTTTAAAAAAATATTGACAATTGGAACTTTCCAATGCTACTGCTGGAAGTGTAGAGATCTACAGACATTGTGGAGACCCTTTAACACATCCTAAAATAAAGTTTAACATAAAATTACTATACAACCCAGTAATTCCACTCCTAGATGTATATACCCCCAAAACTGAAGTTACTCAAACACTCATACCCCAATGTTCACAGCAATATTATTCATATAACCAGAAAGTGGAAGAAACCTATGGATCCAGTAACAGAGTGGTAGATAAACAAAATGTGCTATGTCCACACAATGAAATTTTATTCTGTCATGAAATATGGGAAGTTCTAATGCATACTGCTACATGAACAAATCTTAAAATTATTCTGCCAAGTGAATAGAGCAAACATAATAGGAAAATATTGTATGGCCCCAGAAATATGAAATAACTAGAATAAGCAAATATATCAAGCATACATGACAAATTACATGGGGCTGAGGAAAAGGAGAAGGGATGATTATTGAGAATGGGAATAGACTCGTTGTTTGAAGTAATGAAAAAAATGTAAGAACAGTGGTCCTTCAGGATTCATTCCTCATCTATACCTATAGTAACCTTACCCATGGATGTCCCTAGGCAGTAATTCCCCATCCCCAAGACCCCAAAGCTTGCCACTGGGCAGCCAGCAGGTGAAACCCACATGCACAGGATATGCCCACCACTTGGCAGTGGTGGCTGGGGCTCAGGCCTCAAGCATTGAGCCCAACCTGGCCCGGGTCCTCCCAGCAGTCACCATGCTGCCAAATGTCCATTCACCAAAGCCCTGAGGTCCAAAACTATGTTTTTTTTAAGGATCAGATGACCACTGGACAATTCCATAAGTCAAAAAATGTAATAATGGAATTGCCTCAAAAGAAGGTTTGTAGGCTAAAGAATATTAGAATGAAACATACAGACTGAAATAAAGACAAAAGGAAAGAAATTGGAGAAGAATAAAAAGCAGAAATAAAGATGTGTGGAGAAAAGATATAATACAGTCTTGTGCATGTAAAATCCCAGAAAAAAGAAATAGATCAGAATTTTCTGAAAGTCACAAAAGATAATAAAGCCTTGGCATTGAGAAATTCTATAAACGCCCAGCAGGATAAATTCAAAAAACTTTGCACGTAGAAAAACTTGACATATCTTTGCATCAAGTGAAATTGCTTAAGAACCAAAGGCATAATCTTAAATCAAAGGACAAGAACAGATTACTTATACTTCTTTATAGAAACAGCAGGATCCAGAAAAGCACAGAATAACATATTTAAAGTATAAGGGAAGAACACCAATCAAGAATTACATATCACTCCTCCAAAATGAAAATCTTACAAAACTACAGTAAACAGTTTTCAAAACAAAAACTTAGAAAATCAACAACACACCATCTCTGGTTCTAGACAAAAGCTCATATTGACTGAGGCCAATTAAACTCTTCAATTGTAAAATGAACCACAGTACAAATGGTGACATGTGGGTAAATCTACATAAACAAGGCCAAACCAATCACTGGCGTCTAAGGGATCTTAAACTCACATAGAATTAAAATACAGGACAACAGTAGTGTATTGAGAGATGAATGCAACTCAGGAGGCATAAGATTTTTGTATCTAGGAAACGGTAACAGTATTAATTTACATTGGATTTTAGATGGTGAAGAATGCATGTTGTAATCCCTAAGGTAGTACATGAATGGCTAACATGTAAGCTAACAGAGGAAAGAATGACTTTTCAAAAAAATCACAAGGAAAGCAAAGAGAAAATAGAAAAAGTAAAAAATGTGGAAAACAAATAGCTAACTTAATTAATTCCAAATATAATCTGTAATTATGTTAAATGCAAGCCAATTAAACTCTCCAACTGGGAGACCAGGAAGCCCAAACAAAACTACATACTGTTTGCAAAACACCAAAATTGAATTATTTTTTTTAAAGGTGTTGAAAGGATTGGGATGAAAACATATCAAATGCAAACACTAGCCCAAAGAAAGCTGAAACAGTGATACTAATATTAGTCACCCTAGCTTCAGGCAAAACAAACCTCTGTAAGTGTAGCAATTCTAAATTTCTAATATAACACCATAGACTTAAAACACATGAAGCAAAAACACAAAGCTAAGGGGTTTGACATAGTTATTAAGATGTTACTTGGAATAACTGTACCGAATGTCTAGCCTGGACTAGATTTCTACCTCTGTTACCCACTCTGATTTACTCCTAATATGCACCCTGAGAGGTAATAGCTGACCGTTGGAGTTCTGTTACCCAAACGGGAGACTCAGATTGGACTGCAAATTCCTGACATTGTCCTGGCCCAGCACTAGCTGTTACAGGCACCTGGGAAGTGAACTAGAGGATGCAAGAGCTTTCTGTCTCTATCTCTCAAATGAAATAGATACAGCCTGTAATTTCTTTTTAATTCATATTAACTTAAAAAAAAGAAAACATGAGAAATGTGAGAAATGAAATCTGCATATGAGAAAGTGACCTGAAATCTTATATTTACAGCAGCACAGTCTGCAATAACAAAGACATGGAAACGACCCAGATGACTGTTGAAAGAGGAGTGGATAAAGAAACTGCGGCACATTTACTATATGGAATACTACCCAAAAGAATGAAATCCTACTATTTGCAACAAAACAGTCCCAACTTGAGACCATTCTGCTCAGTAAAATAAACCAATCCCCAAAGGACAAATACATATGTTCACTCTGCTAAAAGGCAACCTTCAAGCAAAATACAAAATCAATAGGTTTATAGCTAAACATGCATGCAAATATAGTCATCTGGAAGAACTGTGTAATAGATACTATCATTCAAAATGTGAAGCTACAATGCAGAATGCATCTCTACTTCCAAATCTAAAATGGAATTCCAATGAAACTGTTAAATATATCTTGACAATAGGATGCTGGACTCTGTCATTGTCTATATCTACATTGTCAGTTAATAGCAAAATGATGGGCTTATGACTGCTTTTGAAGGACTATAATATTATAATAATATAGGAGAAATCAGTGGAGGGAGGGCAGTTGGAAAGAGGGGGAAGGGGAAATCTCAGAGCCTATGAAACTGTATCATAAAGCAAATAAATTTTTTTTTTAAAAAAAAGAAAGAAACACAGAACTAGAACCTATGACTGGAAACAGCTTTTACTGAATCACAAACAGGTGAACACAAACTGCTAGAACCTAGATGATGCTCTACACCATACATGATCATCATTCCACAGATCACCTGAGGGTCTTAGAATTTCATCATCTCTCAGTCTACTGTGAATCATGTGTACACGATGCTAAACTAGACCCACCCACCTTCACATTCTAGAAAACAACCTGTCCTCCATTTGCATGTAGGGGAAGAAATGAGCACAGGATAAGGGAAATCAGTGTGGGGAGAGGTTGGCGGGAGGTTCCAGAGCCTATGGAACTGTATCATAAAATAAATAATTTTTTAAAATAAGAAATGAGTACAAGAATGCATTCCTGGCAGGATGCCACCCTCCCAGGAAGGTTCTGGAAAGAGTAACATGAGATGTACAAGATCCAACAATAACATGGGTTCAATTCATTATTTACTAAATAAATAGTGGGCAAGCTCTAAAAGTGATGTTTTTTCTTTCTCCCACCCATTACATTTCAACTTTCCCAAAAGAAGCTGATAACCACAAAAGAGAGCAATGCTTTGTAGAGCTTCCATGTGTGACTCTGGATGCACCAAACTTCAGGAGAATATCATCACAACTGAGGATACTGGGGGGCATGAGGGGATTCTGAAAGAGGGGGAAAGACTTACAGTATCCACCTCTGCAAAGAGTCCTACTGTCCCTGCAAAGTTTATTTCCCCTTAGGTCTTTGCCCAAATCTGACAACAGATATTTACAGAAAAGTGGCTATGTGCCAAGTGCTTTTCCACATGTTTTACATATAGGAACCCATTTCATTAAAACCAGTAGTACAACGAGTCAAGAGTCCTCACTATTCTCTTCTCATAGACATAGAAACCAAGAACCAAAGTGACTGAGAAGCCCAGAGATTCTTGCTATTGGACTCAGTGTATTCAGAAAGCTTGTTAACAGGTAAAAATCTTGGCCTTTGGGAATAAACAGCCAAGAAGGGAAAAACAGAAGAATGAGAAATGTGGGGCTCAAGGGCAAAGAAGTCACTAAGTCAGTAAGATGGCGACTAATAGCCAAGGTCACTGGCAAGCAAGATGGTGGCCAAGGACCAGAGCCCTGGGCGTGAACCAGGGCAGGGGTCATGTTGCTTCAAACAAAGACTGATTGGCCAGGGCCATTTCACTCACCTACCCCTGGCCTATGGGAGGTGGCTTCTGCACTCATGCTCCTAGTAATTGGCTCCTAGTTTCTCCTCTTCTGGAATTCCTGAAATTCCTGGCCTGAGCCTATCCCTTACACTATATAAGAATCTGAATTTCCCCAATAAAATCGGAACTGCTTAGACAGAACCCCTGTCCGTCTGTCTGTCGCAGGCTGGAAGGCTAGGTGGCGGGCAGCAGACTCACCCCCTCCAGCAACGGGGTACTAGAGGAATCTGTGGGGGAGACCTTGTAACAAAAAACTCAAAGGTGGAACCATGAGAAATCATAGCTGCATTTACCAGCAGATGAAGGAAGAAGAGGCCTCAAAGTGTGGAGGCTGAGGTGGCAGGAGAAACGTTCTATCCAGGAGGTTTGTGGAGGGCAGTTGGATACCAAGTCCTGCCAGTCATACTGAGGAAAATATCAACAAAAATATGCTAGGATTGACAATGAAGCAGTCACATAGACCTTGACAAGAAGAGATCTGGTGGCATGCTAAAAAAAAAAAAAAAGAACCCATCACCTTATCCTCAAATACTCTATAAGGTCCTTCACTCTCATCTCCCTGTGCAGCTTGGGGGCTTTGATCAGGCTTATGCAGTGAGTGCTGGCTTGGCTGATCTTGCCATTCCTGATCAGAATAGCATACCCAACATTGCTGTTATGAAGACCAGAGTTCCAGGTAGCATATGTGAGTTGAGATTTCAGATACTTGGGAGCAGGAAGTAGTTGTCCTAAAGGCAGGCAAGGTGACAGGTGAAGAGGAGCTTCCTCCATTAGTAGAGACAGACTACCATGGATGCTCCCAGAATAGCAACCCCCTCTAGTCAGAGAGATACAGAAAGACTACAGTCTCCGATGATAAAGGCAGGTGCCCACCTCTTGTGTAAAATCCTTTTCCAAAATTTTAGTGATGCTTCAAGGTCATTGCGAAGCCAGAGCCCACCATGAAATACAGTCCATTTGTCTGCCTCTATTCCTCCTCCTTCTCAGCTCCTGAAGTCTAACCACTCTGCAGTCACAACCGTCGGATGCCTGGGAGAGGAAACACACAGTCCTTCATGGTTTGCCAGGAGCTGAAGGAGAGACGTACAGAAGCTGACTGGCTCCAACAGCCACCAGAGCATCAAGACTTTGAAAGGGAAAATTACACAGGCTGGCATTACCACTGCAGTCACGTCTACAGAAACTCTTTCTCCTCTACAGGGCTGGGTGGATGGCTCTGCCCAAGTTAAGAGAGGAAAGGAGATGTGGAGAAGACAACGAGTCAGCTGCCCTCCCCTCGCTGCACTTCCTCTTCCCTTGCTAAAGTTCAATATCAGTCTCTCACACTAATGCCAAAGTTTTCAAACACACATACACAAGAATGAATTTTAAGCACACAAATGCAAAAATAAGTTTTAAGCACACATTTGTAACAATAATTTACAGAGTGTGAAATTGTTAATATGAAAAAGAAAAGGCTCCTACAAAAAGTTTAAATAATCTTTTCCCAAGCTACTTAATAATTCCAGAATGATGAAATTGTCCAACTGTAAATGTGCAAGGAGTAAAATAAAAGTAATGATTGTCCCACTGTGTTAAGGCAGGCCTTGTGGAAATGATCCTAATTTCTTCCAGAAGTCTCTAGAGAGTAGATTGCGAGGTTCACCTAAATATAGAACTATTTCAGTGGAAATATGCAGATGGTTTCTTGCAGCTATGGATGACCAAAGGGAGAACAGAAGTATTAGGAAGAATAGTTCTATCAGTATTAGACACATACAAACCTTCATTTTCTTGTCATTGTTCCCTAAAACATATGACAACCACAAGGATACTCTATGTAAGAGGCTGATGATGTAGCATAAAGGGTTAAGCTGCACTTATTGCACCAGCATCCCACATGGGCACTAGTTCAAGTTCCAGCTACTGCAGCCCCAATTCAGCTCCCTGCTAATGGCCTGGGAAAAGCAGTGGAGGATGGCCCAAGTGTTTAGCCCCTTTCACCCAGAAGGGAGACCTGGAAAAAACTCCTGGCTCCTGGCTTCAGGCTGGCTCAGCCTTGGTACTGCAACTCTCTGGAAGCTGAACCAGCAGATGGAAGAGCTTTTTTTGTCTGTCTCCTCCCTTGCCTTTCTCTAACTCTATCAAATTTTTAAAAAAAAACTTTTAAGATTTGTGAAAATTGAATTAATATATAACTTTACACAAAATTTTGAAACACAAAAATAATTTCTCACAATATACATTTTTCATGAACTTTTTGAAGACTCCTCATAATACCAGGATAAGTAGGGTGGACATAGATTTTTATGCTACTCTTCCCATTTTCCTGGTAGAGAGATTAAACATCAGCATTTCAAAGCACAATCCAGTGGCAATGCCTAGATGATGCCCCAGCTTCTGAATCTCAGCACCATCTACACTCACTTCCAGCCACAGGGACGCCTGCCATGAACTCACTCAGCACCAAAAACAAGAATTGACCTGGCTGCCACAGGAGTCCAGATTTCTTCCTTTCCTCCAAGTGGTCCCCTCACTTCCCTTCTCTGATAACAAATATTAGGATGTATTGATTGACCCTTTCATGTTCCAGAAGCCTCCATCTGGAACTGAGACCTGATGTGGTGGTTAAATCATCTTTTGAGAGTTTGAATCTCATATTGGAATACTTGGTTGAAGTTTCAGCTATTCCACTTCCAATCCAGCTTCCTACAAAGAGACCCTGGGAGGCAGCAGGTAGGCGTAAGTGCTTGAGTCCCTGCCACCCACATGGGAGACTCAAATGGAGTTCTAGGCTTCCGACATTGACATGGCCCAGCCCTGGCTGTGGCAAACAGGAATGAGCCAGTAAATGAAAGATCGCTCTTTCAGATGAGATTAAGATTTTTACATAATTTTTTTAAATTAGTAAAAATCTCCATCTAAGTACACTGCAGCCTGTTTCCACACCACTAGCTCTCCCCATGCAAATAATAACCTGTTTCAGATTAGTTTAACAATTTTCTCTGGAAGTTTTCCAAAATTTTCTCAGCCAAATGATGGGCCTGGCACCCGCCCAATGCCATGTAGGGCTAAGGAGTAGCAATCATTGTGCTGACACTCCTGTGGCCTGGGCAGCTTTGCCTCAGGACGGGTGTATGTTAACAGGTTCACGTTATTACACTCAACTATGCAACACAACTGGTGTCTTGAAATGTATCGATGTACTTTTGGGCTTTTTTGCCTCTTTCTGGAAATGACTTCCTTCCAAGTCAGTGAAGGAGTATTGGATGGGGCATTCAACATCTAATATGGGATTTTCAAATCAACCGACAGGCTTCGTCTAATTCCTTTCTCTGATTTTCTTCAATGTCTCAAAAGGTAAGCCTCCACAAGGGAGCTCTCCTGTGGGAATGCGAGGAAGGAAGTCTGATGTCTCCAGTCTGATGAAGGAAGAAAAGAAATGAGAGAGGAGTGGGAGAAGTGAAAAACGGAGGAATGTGATCCCCAAATCACCATGTCCCATTTTCTCAGAGAACAGGAATTACATCAAATAATGTATGGGGGAGTCCTGAAACATCAGGTTTAGGGGCATGCTTCCAGAATTTTCTATAAGTTTGCCATGTTCAGCATGAGCAAGAGACCAAAGCACAGAGGTATTGTGGGAGGCAAATAAATGGACAGGTGAAGGTAGTGCCCTGGATCTCCTTGGCTGCTGTGCTGGAAGTCAGGCAGCAGAATTTCTCCATGCCTCAGTGAAGACTAGTGAAGTGGTGACAGGCATCAGGGTAAGCACAGATGTTGGCTGGAAGAATCAACCAACAAATGACCATGACAATATTGAACAGAAGCCACATTATTAACCAAAACTACCTTTCGGTGTTAATAACAGGAGAATTAAATTATTCCTCATTTCCATCAATGCTACCTGCATGCAAGCCATATTCACCTTCCATCTTGATTTCTTGCCTAGCTGCAACAGCCTCCCTACCAGTCATCCCATTCCCATCCTTGGATCCTTAATTTACTGTAACTTACCCGAGAATCTAAGCTTTAAAGATGAAGCTAAGGCCATGTCAGTAGCCCACCTTGATCTGAAAATGTTAACCATGATCTGAAAATGTTAAATGGAAAATTCTATAAATATTCAAATTCCATAAGCAAGCAATTTTGAATTGTGAACCATTACAAAAAGTGTAATAAGCGATCTCTACAATCCTGCTACAACATGCAAAAACAGTAAGCCAGAAGACCCACCCAGGAATAAAACCCAGTCACCAAGAGAATTTCACTTTTCAGAGACTTCACAATCATCACAATAAATTGAAATAAAGGCATAATGTAAACCTCTGATCAATATCAGCAGTCTCTTGTGATCCCAAACATTCTAATTTATTGAAAAACAAATGGGTAGAGTAAGATCTCTCACATAGAAAGATAACCTCTCTAATTTTTTAAAATGTTGAAGGAGAAATACTGCAAAGTCTAGAAGGAAAGAGCACTAAGATTGATGATGTCTGCCATGGCATGAGAAGGAGGAGTGGCAATTATGCCATGTGTATGGCATCCTTTTCTACATAGCCTTCAGTCTCCCAGTTTCCTCTGAAAGTTCAGACACCTACTAAGGACGCCTAATTACACATCACTGCAAAGATTCAAAGAAAGGAGTTATCCATCTGGAGTTTTCTACCTCTTTTACACCTTGCTTCCAGAATGGTAAATGAAGGAAAAGCTACTTTTTATTTTTCAGTTTCTACCAAGCATGTTTCCTAGCTCATGGGACTAGTAGTAGAGAAATACAGTCTATGAGCAATTAACTGTTTGCAGAACTCTGCATTTTGGCTCCATGGCCAAGCATTTTGCATGAAAACTAGAACATGCCATCTCAATTTTAGATTGGTTGCTCTTGCATGCTCACACGCATCTCCTCACACCCCTCTTCTAAAATAAGGCACTAAAGCAAATGCCATTCCTGCCTCAGAGGGGCTTGTCTGCTTTGTTATCTCCTAGGTCAAGGGGCCATTCTCCACCCCTGCTTCCTCACAAACCCCCACCCCACTACACCCCTGGACTATCTGGGAAAAAATCTCAAGCTGCTTCTTTATCAGTGGCGTGTTTCCTCATTGGGGCCATAACCCTCTTGTGACCACGGCAGAGACCAAAGTATGCTTCCATGTGGGAGGCAGAGAGAGAGGCTTTTTTTTTTTTTAAGATTTATTTTTATTATTTTCTCATTGGAAAGGCAGATATACAGAGAGGAGAGACAGAGAGGAAGATCTTCCATCCGATGATTCACTCCCCAAGTGAGCGCAACGGTCGATGCTATGCCTATCCGAAGCCAGGAGAGGCTTCTAAAAATCAATCACTAAACACAACTGCAGACCCAAAGCTTCACTCTCAGAGAACGGTTCCATTTCCCTTCTCATTCTGCTACTAATGGACCTTTAACACTTATTTGGCGCTTCTGGTGGGGAGCCAACCATCTGTGTACCCACACCGAGCCTGGTCTGGATGAATACAGAAGGGCTGTCCTCACCAGCCCATTGTTCAGCCTCAGGAGACCATGGCTTTGAGTGGGAAAGAAGCAAATTTGTGCATGAAGCTGGATCAGTCATCCACACCATGACACTGATGAAAACAGCAGTTGCATTTTCTCTGTATGTACATCTAATTTCAGGGAAACAAACAAATAGCTTTATTGCAGTTTGTTCTTTTCTTTCATTTTGGTCTCTAATACTAGATAGTCAATTCTATTAAAGTAGGAGGCTGTGTTGTACTTATTTGTATTTCTTGCTAACATAGGTATACAGGAAATATTTATGTTTTAAGAGTGGGATGAAAATGTTAATTATCTTACAGATGGAAACTGCAGATCCATAAAGTTGTCTGGCTACTATGTAGAATTGGATGAATAAAAATTTTAAATGACTAAATGAACAGCAATAGCAACACAAAGAGATGATCTGTATTCTCTCCTGACAACTAATAGTATCTGTGGCTTCTAAACTATCACATCTCTTTGAGGTTTGGGAACACTCAACCCATTTTATTCCAGCTTTCTCAGTTTCGTGTGGTTCCTACCCCATGAGCTTATGTCATGTTTGTGTTGTCCCCAACCCGATATGATCTCAAAAAAAAAAAAAAGCAACAGTAAGACTCTATCAGAAAGTTAAGAACATACAATTTCTGAAAATATTAAGAGCTAGAACTGACAAGTTAGGCTGCCAGTAAGTATTCAAAAGAAAGCTGTACTGGTTTTGTTTTACTATGTTTTGTTTTGACTGACTGTCAACTGTGAATAAAGCACTCTACAAGTATTTTACATAATACTTCCTACATACGTTAAGCTCGACTTCTAAGAATATAAATTTTTGCATCTTCTCAGTCTTGTGGAGTTCCAGATCCAGATATATTGTGAGATAGTCCATAAATAAAAATGCGTAGATCTGCAGACAACCAACTGTATTTTTTTCACTTTAATAATATGCAATTTGAGCTCCCAATTATTGGTAAAGACACAATGTTTCTGCAAAAGAAAAGGGCAAGATATAATGTTTGCACCTCTATACCTAACAGCATGTAAAGTGTTCAGCATAATGTTTATGAGCATGTCATATTCAGCAAATGTATAACTGGGTATTATTTTAACATGACTCACTGGGTTTACAGGCTCCTCTTAAGAGGAAATCACTTTGAGTCTACAGGTTATTTGATGTGTGTATCCAGAATCTGATCAGGCTGGGGGCAGATACATCAGATGGGAGTCACTCAGGACAAACACCACCGATGCGTATTTTTGCTATTTTGCTTCATTGTCTTATATTTTCAACACCAGGCAGTTAGCAGCTTAGAGGACACAATGCCATTGCCAACTCAAATAACAACATTTTATTTGTAAGAAATAGGACCATTTTGCATGAATTTCATCATGCAAGGTCTATTCTAGTCCATTAAAAAATATACTTCTATAGTGTGACCTGTTTTCTTATCAGCCATACCCAGTAGGGAAAAGCATTGACCCCATACAGGGTTTATAATTAATGTAGCAGGAACTATGCGTTAAGCAAAGCATATTTGGTAATTAATTTAGTTATCCACATTCTAATTATATAAAATCGGAATATTTCCTCTCATTTTAAAGATGATGACATTAAGACTCGAAGAAATTAAGGAACTTGGCCAAACTCACTCCTAGAGGCAGTTGTGGGACTGAAACCCCTTGTGTTTTCATTCCTCAGCTATTCATCACTAACCAACAGAAAGGGTCACCCCAACATATGAGAGAAGAAATGGTTCTGCTTCTTACTGAATCCCCAACAGGACACTAGCACTAAACTACAATGTATACATTCACCTATACACCTGTACTTTCGAATGCTCACTCAACAGATGGCACTTGGATTCAACTCTGGATCTGCCACCTAGGCACTATCTGATACTGGACAAGGCATTTGATGTCTATGAGCTTCAAATGTCTGTCTTGAATAGGTTAAAGGGCCTTGTGCCTTGGTAGTCTCATGATAATAAATGTGGGGTGAGAAAAATTTGGCATGGTTCTTTTCTTATTACTTTTTAATATTTTTTCACTGTGAAACCATTCTTGTATTACAAGTACAGAGATAAACTTCACTCTGTTTCTGCCTATGGACATATTTACTCCCACTGTACTTCCATTTTATCTCCCCTTAGGTACAGTCCAGCATGGGTTGAGAAGAAAAAAAGAAAAAATTTAAATAAAATGAGATAATAAGCTTTCATCTCCATGGTATTATCGAACTTGTCTCAGGGGTATCAATGTGATGCTAAGGTGTCTCAAAAGAATGTCTAATATCTTCCTGCAGAAATTAATGCTAGCATACGAACCATGTGGTTCAAATGGGAGTACAGCACAGATTAGATCATCATTACCTATGGGTAGTAATAGTAACAGTGGTAAGAAGAAGGATGTTAACAATCTCAGATGATCATATGCAATCAGTCTCTCATGAATTATTAATTTATAGGTTACATCACAAGATCTTATTGTGTGCAGTTCAGACAGCTAGAAAGTGTGATAAGATACAATTTACAGGTACAATTTTTAGATTTGACATCGTATTATAGTAAGGCAAACATATGATATCTGACCGTTTGGGATTGGCTCATTTCCTTTAGCATAATGGCATTGTTCTAACTCAGCTAAACCTACATCCAAACCTAGAGGCCACTAAGCTTGCAGCAACTAGAAACCCTACCTTGGAGTAAGTATCTTCCTGCATGCTGAAACTATGTAACATGGGGAATACTGGAAGGAAACTGGGTGGGAATCCATAGAACGACATGTAAGGGGGATGGAGAAGATGTGAAAAGCATTGATAATTATGTGCAGGAAGGGAATATTTTAGCAGACATCATATTCATTTGTGAAAGCTTGTAACCTTCTTATTTTCATAGGTAATATTATTTTGTGAGAATGTGTACTGACTTTTATTTTACTTCAGAGGCAGAAAGACACCGCAAGAAATACAGAAATCATGAATCTCTAATTCACTCCCAAAATTACCACAACAGCTACATTTTAGCCAGGTTAAAGCTGAGTGCCCCATATGGATGTCAAGGATCCAATTATTTGAGCCATCCATGCTGCCTCTCAGAGCACACATTAGCAGGAAGTTGGAATTAGCAGAGCCAGGATTTGAACCTAGGTACTAAGATAGGGGCTGTATATGTGCTGATGTGGCATTTTACTGCTATGCCAAACACACACATGCCCACCACGACTGGCATGGTCTTGTTCCTTGTTTTGCTGCAAGTTGCTCATTGGAAGTAGAGGCATGTTTAAGCCAGGACTTTACTTTCATTTCTCTCCTAATTTGCAATTCCTTCCAATCTTAAGTAATGAAAGAAATATTTTTGATGTATTTATTCAAAAGAATCAAGAAGATTCAGAGAAAATTTCAGGTTAAAACCATCCCACTCACCAGTCCCCTCATACATTCCCATCTTTAATTCCTGCAGAAGTAAAAGAGTACCTGGAAATAAATGATGCTCTGACAAAGGTGCAGTAGCATGTGAAGATCCATCTTGTGCTCCAAGGTGCCCCTTGGCTCTACTGTTCGCTAAATCACTTTGATTTAGAGAGAGCCTCAAATGCCCTTTTCACTCCCTAACTGCCAGGATCTTCTAATGTAGAGCAACTGAACATTCATTCTAAGAGAAAGAATCTGAGCAGCCAGGCCTATGCCTACTATGGTTACTCTTTGCCCCAAATGAAAATAAGTTGAATTAACCAAAACAGCTTAAAAATAAAAGCAAAGGGTCCGGCACGATGGCGCAGTGGTTAAGGTCCTTGCCTTGCATGCCCAGGATCCCATATGGGCGCCAGTTCTAATCCCTGCAGCCCCACTTCCCATCCAGCTCCCTCACTGTGGCCTGGGAAAGCAGTCTAGGACGGCCCAAAGCTTTGGGACCCTGCACCTGCGTGGGAGACCCGGAAGAGGCTCCTGGCTTCGGATTGGCATAGCATCGGCCATTGCGCTCACTTGGGGAGTGAATCATCGGACAGAAGATCTTCCTCTCTGTGTCTCCTCTCTGTATGTCTGCCTTTCCAATAAAAATAAAATAAATCTTTTTAAAAAAATAAAATAAATAAATAAAAGCAAAGCAGAATGATGTTGTGGCACAGCCAGTTAAGCCACTGCTTATTGAAAAGCCAGCAGTTCCACTTCCAATTCAGCTTCCTGTTAATATGCCTGGAAAGGCAGTGCAAGATGGCCTGACACCTATATGAGACGCAGGTGGAATTTAGACTCCTGACTTTAGCCTGGACCAACCCTGGCTATTGTGGTCATTTGGGGAGTGAACCAACAGATAGAATAGATTTCTCTCTGTCATTCCATTTAAGATAGATCCTTTCAAATGGATCTAAACACACAAATAAGCAAACAAAGAAACCAGGCTTGCAAAGATACGTTATTAGCTGTCTAGAAGTTCCTAGATCTTAATGTGAGGCTGAAGGGATTAGAGGGAAGTGACTCTCAATTATCCAATCAGCTGGTCATGAGCCTGATCTATGATCAGGAATCTCAGTTTAGCTAGAAACTTACAAATTGTGATGGAAGCTTGTTTCCATAGTGTAGTGGTTGTCACGTTCACCTCACACAAATTATGATGGAGAAACGGTGTTATGTACAAATGATTTGGCAAAATAAATAGAGGTATGAGACATATGCAGCTGGATCCTAAAGATAATGAAGTCATGGAGCAGCTTCACTTGAGCCCAAAGTTTCATCAGTAACAGAAGTCTACCTCTTGAAGAGCACACAAGTCAGAGATGAGCTGACCAAGGTCCAACGCAGTGAGAAAACTGCATGAGCTGGGCGTGACCATTGGACATGATTAGCTCCACACATACCATTCCATGGGCAGAGTAGAGTGAAGCAAGGAAGACGGATGAGGCACTCACACACAATATCTGCAGCTCATAGTCCCTTGGACCTGGAACTGATGCCTTATTCCTCCTGGGCCTTGGCTACACCTGAGTAGACACTGAGAAGTCAGAGTATGTGAGCAGCCCCCAGCCTTTCTCAGGTGGGTCTTGAATGGGTAGAAAAACTGATGTCCCTGACTTGGGCTCTAAAAGCCTGAGTGTCTTTGAGGTCTTCCCATATCTGGCTTACACCACTCTTTCCATTGAATTTGGCCTCTGCCCCAGTTACACTCTGGTTTTACCTCTCCACCTCCCCCTGCAAAAATATGTGTTCCTCCTGAGCCTCATGCAGCTGGGTCCTGACACAGAAAGGACGCTACATTCAGCCTCCTGTATCTGCAGCCCAGGGACAGTTCTTCAGGTGCTTTTACCCTTCCAGTGTCTCCCACCCCACCCCAGCAAAGCAGCAATGGATGTCTGTGGTTCAAGTCCAAGGTGTACACATTTTATTAGTAATTAAACCCACCCATTCCTATTTCCTTGCCTGAAAATTAGGAGTACTATTAATTGTCATCCCAACACCTTTGAGGGTGGGTAAATACAAAGAAAGTGTAATGAATGCTATTGCACTGCCTTTCTCCTGTCCCAGGCTTGTCTCCTTAGTAGCCCCTCAATCAATGCTTGCAGGCAGTTCTCTAGGAATTACCTTCAAGAAACCTGAGGCCAGAGAGGCCATCCAATGAGGATAAAGAACATGATACTCGAGACATTAGGGTTCTTCCATATCCACTGCCTCTCTATTCACCAAGATACTTCTGAGTCTTCACATGATGAGTTTGCAGAGCCTGGAGCAGGTGGAGTGACCAGAGCCCAGATGGAGCCTAGTAAGACCCTCAAGTAGCAGCCATGAGAGAGAAGACAGAGTCCTCAAATCTCAGAAAGAACATCTCTCCAAGAAAATAGTTACATGCACCTAGAATGAAAAATCAAGGACAACCCAACCCTGGTCTTACCTGACTCCAGTTACTCCCTGTAAAAACATTGTCCACAGAGCCACCTCTGAGAACAATACGAAGATTAAACCTGTGTCTTCACAGTGTGGACCTATTTCACAGCACCCATGGCGATACCAAATGCAGATGGCTCAGACATTAGGAGAAAGTGATTCTATACACACCTGCAAACAAGTCAAGAGGAACAGAATTTTCTAACAAATAACACTTCTCTTTCTCTAGAACAGAGTGTAAGTGAAGTCTACCATGGTAAAGTTTGGCCCTTGAAAAGAGCCCTGCTGTCCACAGATGCAGAACACTCACTGGTACAAGCATCCAGAAAGGGGTCCGGTAGCCCCCAAACCCTCTGCAAAACAAACCCTGCATGGTGGAAACTGAGTAAAGGATTCACACCCACTTTCTAAGCCCTCAGGGAATTACTAACACACCTGTGGGTACGTGGCCTATCGGTACGGAAGTCAAAGATCTTTCCATTTTAACTCCATAAGCCTGCATTAGGCAGGCTTGACATAAAATACTTCCCACCCCAGCAAGTCTGACTCACCGCCTTGTCCTGCATATTTATCTTGCTAAGTAGGATGAGAATATAAGAGGTGGGACCTTCACAGGATATATTAGAATGGGCTATGTTTCGGCTTTTATTCATGAGTTGTTGATTCCATCTTGGGTTGCTGAAACCACAATCGAAATGGAGCTCTATGGGGTAATTTCACATTTTAATAAATCAAAGATGATTCTTCTGCCTTAAGGGGAAGACTCTAGTCTCACAATTTCTATTACCTGGACAATCACAGTGGAAATGTGACCAATATGCTAGCATGGTAGTGGTGAACATGTAATCTGGGACAAACTTAATTTAAAAAATTGAAATTTAAAATATAAAAAAATGTTGATACAGTTTTTCTTATCCAGAAAAGTAGCTATAATTATACCTACTAGTACCCAAGGATATAATTATATCCAAGGACATTCATTCTGGCATTGATTATGAAGGAGAAAATTGAGAATAATCCACATATCAACCAATGAAAATTAGCTAAATAATTTCTATTTCATACAAAATGAAATAATTCATAGCCACTAAAAATACAAATGCATATTGACGTGAAAAAGATGCCTAGGATATGTTGCTAAGAGGAAAAATGCAAATTTTCAGGCATCATGCATAAGATTATCTCATTTTTGTAAATGATAAAACATATGTATGTATGTGTGTAGGGAGAAAATCTCGAAGGCTATTCCAAACCATTCGTAAGGATAATTCCTGAGGAACAGAACTAGGACATTTCCTACAGTCCGTTTGTATTTTTCCTGGTTTTTAAATAGTCTTATTGACACATACATTTTTATAATTAAGAAAAAATCAGGGACAAGGCATTTAGCCTAGTGGTTGGCTTCAGCCCCTGATTCCAGCTTGGTGGCATCAGGTGACATGTCAAGCGAGTGGATCCCTGCCACCCACAGGGTGTCTGAATTGAGCTCCTGACTCCTACCTTTGACCTGACTTAACCTTGGACATTGTAAGCATTCAGAGAACAAATCCGCCAATGAGGACTCTTTTTCTATGTCCATCTCAAATAAGTAAATAAATTAAAATTTTTTAAAAATACAAAAATTTTAAAAAGATTTTTTTGTGCTATTAATTATTTGGGGTCTTGGTGTTTGAGCTATTAGAATTTCACCCACCAGAATTTTCAAATTTTGGATTAGAAAAGCATGACAAACAGAACTGAAAATCTCCAAAACATGATTCTGATCTAAGTGGTCCTTGAGAAACAATGATTTGTGAATACAGACTCGGTGACAGCTTTCAGACTGTGCCCAGACTCGACCTATAATCTGAGTGGCCCATCAGGAGCCTCCAGGATTGGTCTCAGGATTGCACACTGACTCATCTGATTTTGACGACACACTGAGAGTGGATCCACCCATTGTGGGTGAACTGATGAACTGATGGCCTCATAGAGGCTGCTGCAAATGACTAGATTGCTGGAGAATGAATCAACCATGAAAAGAACTTATCAACGGCCACACATCTTAGCGCGTGAGGTCTGCTCTCCTTTTGGATGAACTAATGACAAGTCACATACAATCAGTTGTAAGAGCAAAAGCAGGAAGTTAGGCAACCTGAACGTAGCATGGCATCTGGCCAGCCTGGCCTGCAGTATCCCTCTCCACAGCACAGGTACAGCTTCCAAAAGTCCAGAAGCCCTCCCTTGTTTGCCAGGACACCTTCTCTCAAGGACATGGCCAACTTCCAGCCCTCTATTTCCCATTTTTAACTACCTTCTGAAACAGTGGACCACAAGCATATCTACTATTGCTGCTTGTTTGCATACAGACTTATTCTGCTTCTGTCTCCATGAGCTCGTTTGAGTCACCTTGAATCTGGCATCTAATAGCCACAAATTATGTAGTTAACCCATTTCTTCCTTTGCTCTCACAGACAGCTAATCACATGCATTGATAAGAATTTTTATTAGCCTTCCAAGACATGGCAGGATAGGCTATGCTGAGGCAATAAGGGAGACAAAATCTGAGTGCCTAAGCAACTTATTTAATGTTCTTGCCACTCCTGATAGGATCTGCCTGGATCCTGCTCCCTGTGGGGCTTCTGGATCAATCTCCAGACACTCCGAGATCCACACATCATCATCCTATGGCACAAGATTGATACAGCAGGGGAGGACAAAGACAGAAGGCAGCACTGCCCCTGAAGAGCCTCAGCCCGAAGTGACACAATTGACTGCCCACTCACAGAGAGCTACAAAGGGCTTTGGGGGATCTGGTGGACCCTCATGATAGGTAAAGGGGGCAAACTACACCTGAAGCAGGGAGCAGTTCTGTGTCCAGGTTTTTCAGAAGTGCTTTCCCTTCACCTCTGCAGTTGGTGGGCAGGGAGGGAATGGCATTTGCTGTTGCAGAGCCTCTAAGTTAGTGCTCCCTATCTCCTCCAAAGCAATGCAAATCACCAACAGAGAGTCTGAAACTCTGCAGGAGATTTGGATGCAGAGTAAAAACCAGTTTTGTGCTTGAGAAGCACCTAACCTAGGAATGGAGACATTGCATTGACAAAACCAAGGTGCTAGAGTTGTATGATTGAAACAGAATCCACCAGATGCAGAACTGCCATGCCAGGATAAAGATTTATATAAAGAGACCTCACGATATTACAGAGAAAAGTAAGATGGCTTTCAAATCAAGTTTTATTGGAGAACCAATGCCGTTATGAGGAATGTGGAATGTGAGTCTGAAGCAGGCATTATTATTTTTTTAAGACTTACTTATTTTTATTGGAAAGGCAGATATACAGAGAGAAGGAGAGGCAGAGAGGAAGAACTTTCTTCCAATGATTCACTCCCCAAGTGGCCACAACGGCTGGAGCTGAGCCAATCTGGAGCCAGGAGCCAGGAACAAGAAGGCATTATTTTAAGTACACTTCAAAAAGTTCTTGTAGGAGGTGAATATTTATTGTAACCATTGAGACATTTCTGGGTTTGAGTCCCAGCTCCACTTCCCATCCTGTTTTCTGCCAATGAATGCTGCTGGAAGCAGCAGCAGCTTCCTCCTTACTTGGGTCCTGCCACTCACACAGAAACCTGGAATAAGTTTCTGGCTTCTCTCTCTTGTTCTCTTTCTCTGCCTTTCATATAAGTGCCATATATTTTTTTCAACAAAAAGCTCTTGGGAGCCAGGATTGTGACACAGAGGCTAAGCCACCGCTTGCAATGCCTGCAACCCATAACTGAGTGCCATTTCAAGTTCTATCTGCTCTGTTTCCCACCAAACTCCATGCTAATGCACCTGGGAGCATGGCACAGGAGGGCCCAAATGCTTGGACCTCTGCCAAGCATGTGGGAGACCAGGATGCAGTCTCCCCAGGGACTTCCCATGACAAAGAACAAAACACAGGTTCACCCTCAAGGTCTTTTTCTTGCAACCTAGCTGACCCTAGTCCCTCCGACCTTTCAGAAACATTAGACCTTATACTGCTCCTTCCCACTCCAGAGCAGTTACCATCTCAGAGTTCCTGAGTGAACAATCCTCCACACCAAAGCCTGAAGAGCAGCATTTCCACAGCCCACGAGGCCTCTGACACTTCCACTCCCAGAGCTCTCAATACCTGCAATGTGTAGCGAGCCCTCAGTACATACATGCTGTGTGAAACAGAAGCAGCAAATGGCATAAAAGCAGGACCAATAAGTTGAGGCATAATCAACTTTAGTTAAATTCTTGGTCAGGATTGAGGTCCCTGCCTCTTAAATAGGACAGAAACACTTACCAAGAGCACTAAGATAAAACAGGCATTTGCTGCAACAATACAGATTCCACTTGGGGTGCCCTCATCCCATTTGGAAGTGAATGGTTCAAATTCCAGCATCCTATCCCATCCAAATTCTTGCTAGTGCACACCCTGGGTCACAGCAGGTGGTGGTACAAGAACTTGGGTTTGTTTCACCTACATAGGAGACCTGGATTGAGTTCTTGATTCCCGGCTTCAATCTTGCCCAATGTCATGGGCATTTGGGGAGTAAACCAACAGATGGAAGATCTTGCTCTCTCTCCCTCCCTCTTTTTCTTTCTCTCTCTCTCAAAAATAAATTAGTTAATTTTAAAAAAGAAAGAGAGAGAAAGAAGTCATAGGCCAAAGAGAAAACCTGAGAGTCTCACAGAGCAAAATCATCTAGACTGGCTGCAGCCATGGAGGCCACTGGGAAGGAAAACAACTCCAGAAATGGAGTCTGTGCCCCTGTTCCCATGCCAGGAAGCTGGATTTCAAAACCTCTTAGATAAGCTGAGCTCTACTGTAAGCAGGTGTTCCTGTAATGGTGAACTAAGTGACGCACAGGCCAGGAGGTAGCAGGGGGCCTGCCCTGCACTGGCTGGAGGGCAGGGGAGATGACAGTCTCCCTACATACCAGACTGCCCTTCTCAGCAGGAGGAAAGGCTCAGTTGCATGTGAGCCACAGCATGGGCCCTGTGTTCAGGATGCCTCAAAAGTGCACTCATGGCACCTTGTCACCGTTGAAGTTTCTTTTAAAGGCTAAGAATCAAAAATATACAGCCATTCTCCCAGCGAGCTAGGAAGAGGGCCTTTTGTGGCTCCATGTCATCCTATCTCCTCAACAGAGGTTCCAGACACACTCCCCCAAGGAGTGTGTCCAGGCCTGTGAGATGCCTCCTTTCACAGCCTACAGCGTTCAAAGCCCATCTGGGGCCACCCACAGGCTGTTACTCCACCCATTTGCTCCCTGGAGGATAAAGTATGAATGATTCAACAGAAATGATGAGGAAGAGAATGGGTGAGACCGAAAATGAGAGAAATTTCAACGTCCTAGACCAGAAAGACATCCATGTTCTTTGCCTTTCAAAATCTGGCCAGCAGTATGTCTGAACTCCATAAACAGAAGTTAAGAATATTGGAGGCCTTGCTTCAAATCCCATCTCTGCAATTCTAGATTCTTGCTGATGCATACCCCGGGAGACAGCAATGATGGCTCAAGCTCTTGGGTCCCTGCTGTCCAGGAAGGGAGACATGAATTGAGTTCAGGTTTAGGGCCTGGGCTTGGCCTCATTTAGGTTACTGAGGACAGGTTGGGAGTGAACCCATAAGGAAAGGAACTCTCACTGTCCATCTATCTCTCTGTGTGTCTCTCTCTACCTTATGAATAGATGTTTAAAAAAATCACACTGGCAATCAGCTCCAGAGCAGCCTGAGAGAGAGCACTGGGCTTGGATCCTGGCCTCTGGGTGTGCTGCAGTATGTACATGCCCCCATGTGCAGCCCAAGATTCTGGTAGGTGTGCACAATGAAGGGATGGAATTTGGTGTCTGTATTTAAATGCCCTAGATGGTCCTGACTATGCATAAATGCTAATTGCAAATCATTCTGAGAAAAAGGTCTGACCCATGCCTACTGCTGATCCATATTGCTTCTATGGAACTCACTGACCAGCTATGCAGAGCTCCAAGATAGAGAAAATCACAACTCCTTGGAATATTAGGCTGAAAAAGAATAGCTACAGTCTACATCCATAGCAGCTATGCATTTGAATGCCCAGTAGGATTTAACAGCCCACTGCTTCCCACTGTTAGCCAATCCTGCCTCCCATCCTCCTACCAAGTAGGTACAGAGTACCTGCAGCCAGCCAGGCCCTGAGGAGACTGCAAAGATAGGAACAGACCCAACCCTGCTCTTGTGGATCCAAAGCAAACAGTAATTCCTCCTATGCCCATCCAATATCATGTGTTGACAGGATCCAGAAGACACATACGATGGTGTAAAAATGTGTGAACAGGGCGTACTTACATGAAGAAGAAAGCTATCTTAAGGAGGAGCCAATGCTGTGGCTCAGCAAATTAAGTTGCTATCTGTAGTGCTGGCATCCCTTAAAGGCACTGATGTGAGTCTTAGCTGCTCCGCTTCTGATTCTGCTTCCGTCTAATGCACCTGGGAAAACAAGCCCTACACTAACCTGGGAAACAGATGAAGCTCCTGGCTCCTAGCTTCAGCCTGACCCTACCTCACCCCCCGGTGTCGTGTGTGTGTGTGTGTGTGTGTGTGTGTGTGTAACTCTGAGTTTCAAATAAGATAACAGATAAATTTTAAACAAATAAAAGAAGCCAGTAAGGCAAAGAGTATGTGCTTTGGGTGGAGCACAAGTCATGCACTTCCAGCATAATAGTCACTTAGTTTTGTCCCTGAGAGGAGCCCTCCACCCCTGCCTCTGTTGGGATAACCTTCAGAGACATGACCTTCAGGACATCAGAGGAGAGCCCAGGCAGCCATCAAGCACACTCTGAGCCTCCTATCATTGTAGCCATGCAGCAACTTGGTAAATGGGATGTCCTACCTACACTCCAAGTTCATTCATTATTCACTCAGTAGTTCTTTTGAAACCCTCTTTGTCTTCTTAAGCACTGTGACCACCATTGAGAGTATCAAGCTTCCTAGACAGAACCTCAAGGGTGCAGAAGCACAGCACATTAGAGTGGAGGCATAAACAAGTGGTCTCCAAGGTAGAGTGTGCACCATGAGGACACAGAACTCTGGAGCTGCAGTGAACATTCCATAAAGATGCTCAGAGAGTCTCTGACATGCCATCAATGTTCGGTGCCCATTATCCTCATTAGCTTGTGGCAATGGTCAGGAAATCATGCTCAGCAGACTGGGGGACCTTGGGCGACCTAACCAGGAGGTCCAGCAGAGGTCTCCTGGTGGAGATAACATCTGAGTGTTCTTCAAAGCCTGCCCAAGAGTAGCTGGCCTATATCACTTCCCCAGGAAGACCATGACAATAACAGCTAACCTGTCCAGTGCTGTGCAGTGTACAGTCAGTCCTCACTTCAGATAGGAGAAATCAGAGGCCCCAAAAGAGGTAAAAGAATGGCAAGTGGCAGAGCCAGGACTGAATGCCAAGTGGATTTCACTCTGCAATACTTTTGTTTTTTCTGATAGTTACAATTTTTCATTTAAAAAGTGGTTTTTTTTTCAACCGCTTTTTAAAATTTGATCTACTAAAAGTTGAGAATAGAATGGTGGTTACCAAGGCTGGAGATCATAGCAGGGAGAAAAGGAAATAGAAAGTAATTGCAGATTCTAAGTTGTAGATAATGATGAAGAACTGTACATTTTTCATTAACAATAGCTAGAACAAAGCATTTTGAGTGTTTTTACCCTGTAGAAATGATAAATGTGTGAGGAAATAGAAATTTCCTGCCTGGTATGCACATTATACAACATATACACTACACAGTAATCACATCACACAGAATACACATGTGTCAAGGCATGATACAGTATCTCACAAATATGTAATTTGATGTGTCAGCTAGGAAAAAAAACGCCTGCAATTAGGAACAGAAAAAATGGTAATGGGCATTTGGGCTGTCTCTTAGGATGCCAAAGTTGCCCACATTTCACATCCCAGGCTCCAGTTTCTGACTCTAGCCTCTGCTGACGCAGACCCTGAGAGGCAATGCTAATGGAGCGAGTAACTCTTTGGGTTCCTGCTTTCCTCATGGGAGACAGATCTGAGTTTCTATCTCCTACCTTCAGCCTAGCCCAGCTCAAATCTAGCCATAGCTGGCATCTGATTAACAAAACAGTTGATGGGAATTAATCTCTGTATGTAGATACAGACAGAGATGACAGAGATGTTGATATGTCAGATATATCTATATCTAGCCCATATTAATTGGGTTTTAAAATACAGAGAAGTATAAATATCCACATACTGCTAGTTGGGTGTTAATAAACATAGTGTCAGATTTGCTTCTGTTATTTTGGGCGAAGACACTGAAACTAGAACATGTTCCCTTTAGGCCTCCCTCCAACTCTATTCCTGTCCTTCTCCACAGAAAACCATGGTGGGGAACCTGGTACATGTAATTGTGTTTTTCAGCTCTCACATATATCATGTGTGTAGCTAACCAGACAAAGGACATCTACCACACTATGTGTCTTAAATATTCATGTGAGTTTTTTCATTCTCTTATGTGATGCTTTGCAGTTTGCTTTCCCTTATGTAGCACCACACTCTGAATGAGGATGCTGATGCAGATTTGATGTAGTCCCTTGAACTGTTGGCTGGTATTCTGTTTCACACCATAGTCAATATGCCCGACCCTACTAATGGTCACAGGGTTACTCTGCCTTTCAACCAGTAGGAATACTTCTACTCTGAACATCCATGCATGGACAGCCTTAAACACAAAAATTCCCCAGAATTTGACTTCATCCTCAACTCCTTATTGGTTTCCTAACTGAGACAGTAAGACAAAACTGTATAGCTGGCAGGTGCCTTAGCATGAGTCCTAGCCAACAATCTCTGCCAGCTGGGGTGATTCTTCGAAAAATGAAAAGGAAAATTTGCTTCTCTTGCTGTAAATCAGCACTAACAGGCAGTTGTTCTTTCCAAAGTGTTCCCTTCAGAGTTTAGCACAGCATTCCAAGCATTGGCTGTCCATAAGAATAACCTGGAGAGCTCAAGTATCACCAGTCACACTCAGGGAAAACTCAAACCTAAAAGCATGTTCTGGGTTCACATCCATGTTGGGATAAGCAAGACCACTCCTCCCCCCTCTTGGGACATTTACCCAATCCATACTCCCCTCATGTTCCACAAAAGGGTAACTGGTTTGGCTTTCCCTGGGCAGCCTGTGCTTCTGCCTGTCCTGGCTAGAACTTTGGCGAATTGATCCTGAAAAGACATCGCAAAGCTCCCTGCTGCAATTCATCAGGGCAATTGAATGCCAAGAAGAAAATGCCAGCCAAGAGAAAGAAGGCTAAGGATTGCATGGTTTCTACTTCTTCATTCTTCCCCTAACTGCACAACAACTCATTTTTTGCAGTCATGATGATGCCCTCTGCATAGTGCCCCAGGCATGTGGAATCTTCAGGTACAAAGAACCATGACAGCATATGTAGAACTAACAACCACACTGAGAGATGTGGAAACTAGGTAAGTCTATGTCCATTTCACAAATGAATAAATATGGTTCCCAAGATTAGCTGGTTCATTTTACAGTTCCTAGAGTTTGGGACTCTATAAATTAGTAAAAGAAATATATATGTAATAGTGAAACATTTACAAGAAGTTTTCAAAAAGCTCACAGGAAATGTGCATTACCAAAAAAAAAAAGATTCATGGATATTGAATGTTTTACCCCAAAAGAAACACCTTTTAATTACACTTTCTGTGAACTTTCTGAAGTACCCTTAGATTACCTACATTGACATTTTTCAATATCACCTACTAGCACTGCTATTTCAAAAAGAAGATTGGAACCACAATAAAAAGAAAACAAAAACCCTTATCTCAGAATTAGGAAAGTCCTTAAAACAGAATGAATTAAGCCTTGGAAACAACTTAATCCATTGTTCTTACTTTTTAATGCAAATGCTGAAAACCTGCTTGTAGGTGAGCTCGATCCAAGGACCCACATCTGGGAACTCTCGAATTTGAGCACAGAATTTTAGAATTATAAAATATCTTGTAAATATCCATGCTCAACCACCCTTGTGAAGCTCAAGTTCCTGCGTAATACACTTGATTACTGTGTGTCCAGCGAGCAGAAAGGACGGCACTTGGCTGAGGCCATTTTAGTAGGTAGACATCTTGACACACAAAATATAAAATTCTAATTGAGGCTTTCTGGTAACAACAGAAAACACAAAATAGTCTAAAATACCAAAAAGGATGGATCTGTCACCATCTCCAGTGTCAACCTATCCCAATCTTAAAGCTTGGGTCAGCAAAAGAAGAGGTTAAAGGAGGCATGAGAACAGGCCAATGACATCTGTTTTTCAATATGTAAGACAGAGAGAAAAATGAGAAATGACTGATGGTAGCCACAAAACCATTTCCTATGACCTGCTGTTGCTCAAAAGGTCCCAGTCTATCTGGTAAGACATGCTACAATGTAGAAGATGTCAAAATGGACACCTCAACCCTCTGCACCAAAGGTTCTACAACCTCCAACAACCCATCAGCATGGCAAGAGGAGATGTGGTTATCCTGGAGCTTCAGACTCCTGCCACTTTAAACAGTGTCTTCTTGTCAAGCACTGTATGTACTTTCGCATGGCTCCTGCCAAGAGCCCCGGACCTTGCCCTTAGAGACCGCTTCGAAGAACCTAATTCCATTTCCCTGTGATGGCACTGACAAGTAGTGCCAGCTTCCCCTAAATCACATCTTCAGGCAGCACCCTCAGTTCCTCCACAAGTTCCTGATGTGACGCAGTTTCACATCCCCTCCCGGCCTTATACGTCATCCTCTGACTGTGTTCTAACTTTTCAATGCTGTTGTTCCCAAAGAGTGGGAGGACAGAACTTGGTTCTCCAGACATAAGCTTCCGGGTGCATCCTGCAGCTCTCTCTTCTGGCTGGCATCCTCTCCTCTCCCATCCTAAGAGCAAACAAGGTGTCTTTTCAACCATGCCACATGACTGATGTTGCAATTATATTGTAAGCACAGGCACCCCAACCTGGGTTTTCCAGCTGTAAGCAAAAGGTGGCTTTGCACTACTCACAGCCAGGGGGTTCCTGGGGCACTCCCTTAATTGAAGACAGAGATGTGAGCACATCCAGAAGTAGCCTTAGGTGTGACTGCAGACACAGCAGACATGCTTTGCTTTCCTCTCTCCCAGAGTGCTGTCAGACATCCACCAAGCAGGAGCAGCTCAGCCTCAGCTGAGATCTGCATTTCAATCACTCCTGCTAGCCACCATCTTCCACAGTTCAATTCTTGCAGTTCTCCAGGAACTGGGTACTCTCCACACTTCCCACCTACTCCTCCCCCTGCAGCTCCTCCTCCCTCTCTAAGCCTCTCCTCCCCTTGCATCTCCCACTTCCCACCTCCCTCCTCCCACCTGTCACTTCCCTCCTCCCCCTCCATCTACCTCCTCCCACACTGCCCTTGAAGGTTTTCTGCCTGGGGACAAGAAACAGGTGTCTCCCTGGGAACAGTATGGAGATTTGACATGGAGACATTCAATGCTTGGATAAGCAGCAAAAATGAGAGCAACTTCCAAGGGCAATGGAATCAGTAGGATATAGATCATCTAGCACTTTTGATTGACTTTTCCACGGCATGAAACTTCCTCCTCTGCTAGGAAAGAAAAGTTTCCCTCAGTCTGCCCCCACATCCCTCACTGTATTTCCCTTGAGAAGATTCCACTGGGTGGGTGAGACAAGCATCAGGATATTAGACTAGGACATGCTCATAGACATGCTTTCAGCAATCAATTCCCATAGCAAACCTTCTCATAGTGAGGAAATCCTGATTACACTGGCATGTTGACTATGGAGGCATGAACACAAACATTCATGCATGTACACACATGCTTGTACGTACACACAAAATCAACTGGAACATCAGCAAAGGGCAGATGTTCTCTGGAACTTGTGCTTTCACTGTGAGTGGCTCCCTATTATCTGAACAATCACAGAAGGACGGATGCCTCATTGAGAGCAAATAACTTTTATGAGGCTTCCAAAGGATACAGCTCATTCACTGTCAAAGTGAATATTTGACCTTCTCAACCATTCCTCTTTCCCTCCCATGTTATTTCTGGGTCCTGTCACAAGCCAGCCTGCATACTGCTCGCTGTCACTGTTGATGTTCATGAAGATGACAGGGCCCACGCGAGGCAAGTGTGTTTCAGCACGGGGGACCACACCCGCCACAGAGCAGGGCAGCTCTGGCACGCAGAACTCATTAGCATTCATGGGACTCTTGCCAGACAAGGATTTGCACGGGGAGATGGATGCTGCTGAGACACACAATGTTTTCCTCTCATTAGACGGCCATTTCCAAGAATATTCAAAATACAACACAAATTAGGCATGTCGTGAGGCTGCTGAACACTGTGAAAAATGTCAGGTTGGCTGCGGCCGAGGAATTCGTAGCATGGCAAGCACCTTCCCGGAGTGGCAGAGGCTGGCACTGCAAAGCTCCGAGGGATTTCTGCCTGGTTACACAAGCATGAGGAGGACTTTGGCCATGATCCCCTGGCCTGAAGAAAACCAGATAGCCACAAACAGATCTCCATTTTCAGCATCAGCAGACAGGAGAGGAGAGAGAAGGGTCCCAAAGCCATCTCCCAGCCATTCTCAGAGCTGAGGACCACCACAGATGCCAGGCCTGACTGAGCGAAGGGCTAAGAGTACCTTCCCGGGCAGCTCGGGCAGGGCTCCAAGACAATGTGCTGCTTGCTTGGGGTTCCCTGAAGATGGTCCAGGTGTTGGAGCTGGCTTCCTGCAGGGTCAGCAAGCTTGCCTCAGGAACAAAAGCAGGCAATCAGGCCAGCATACAAGGTACCTATGAGTATACAACATGAGGTGATGGCCATTTATTTTCACTATGTGAGCTGCTACACTTTTCCAGTCATTCATAGGAGAGATGGATACAGAGAGAAACAGCATCAGCACAACTAATGCTGGCAAAGGCTGGCTAGAGTAGCCAAGTCTCAAGCCACTGAAGCTGAGTTTGCCATGCCTACACTCTACCACTAACTGGGCTCAACACGGTTCCACACATGCACATATACACACATGGGAATGCATGCACCCACACAGAGAGTGCATAAGGAAAAGATCCATTGTATCCTCCTGGCCTTTAGATGCCTACAACAGAAATGAGTTCAGCATGAGGATCCTGACCCACCTCCGCCCATTTTTTTTTTTTCCATTTAAGGCTCGCCTTATACAGGTACTGCAGGTAAACAATATCACTCGTGCACCATGGCAACAGCAGTGTCCACTCCTCAAGTCTCAGGGTGTGGATAAGGAAACTCACAGGTCAGAAACCTCAGATCACCTGTATCTCTAGACCAATTTGGCTCCTTATATCTGCGGATCCAAGAAAGCCTATGGGGGTAGGTGGGGTTTGGAGCATCACTGCTCCTAACCTCTTTCTCAGGTAAGCAATGCATTTACATACAAAAAAAAAAAAAGTAAGAGGGCATCTGACCCAGCAGCATTCTACCAAGCCATGCAATTTTACCATTGACCTAGATAAACTAAATTCTTGGAAAATTCCACAAGGACTTACACCAGATAAAACAAAAACACATTCAAGTTGCCCTAATAGATAGCTTTAAGCAAAAATGTATTCATCATGATTTGAAATGGCAAAAGAGTTGAAATTTCCACCTTTCTCTACATGTAGTTAAAAGTTGATGCGAATACACTGCCTGAAATTTATTTCAGTGAAAGTCACATGGAAATTGCAAAAGCAAAGTCAGCCTATGAAATAGTGGAATAATCCACTCCTGGGACCATGAAGGTATCTCCATATGACTATAGCTTAAAATCATCACAGGTTCTAGAAGCAGAAAATCATTCAAATATTCAAAATTAGATAGAAACTAATTCATGATCCTTCCCTGGATGTTTTTCATAGCACTCAGCATTTTAACAGGTCTCTGTCAGCCCACATCTCCTCAAGGAAAAGTCTTCAATTTGAAATTGTCAGTGTTCCGAACTAGCTGAGTGCTCAGTCAAGGGGAAGTCCCCACTACTCAATTCTCTCTTGCCCAGCCAGAGTTAACTGAGTTTAACTAAGTTAAATCTTCCGGCTATATCACAGCCCTAGTAAGTCTCCAAAGAAGAGAACGCTAATGCTTGAAAAGAGAAAGCCTCTCACAGCTGCTAGCCCAGAGAAAACCACTCACCCTTGAGTATTAGTTAAGGAAAAAGCCAAAAAAACGGCTCTCCCACAGGTGTCCCCCAGGATGGGGAGGCTGCCTCTGCAGCTGGGCCTCCAACTTCCTTTCCTCTAGGGCAATCGTATTCAGATCACAGGTCTCCAACTGCAAGCAGGCCCTATGCAAGCAGTGGCTGGTGCAGCCCACCCTCTCTCACTAAAATACAGTTCACCTCTGTAGCCAGGGGAGCACCCAGCTCACTCAATAATCACTGAAATACAGTTCCTGGCACATTTAGCTGCATAGACATTGAGAGAGGATTTAGCTATTCTGATCTTTCACAGGCATGACTTTCACTCTTCAAGTCTTCTTCACAAATAGTAACTTTTGGACCACCAGCCATGACAGGGCTGGGGAAGGGGGTGGGATTTTCTATTCTCTCCCTAGCCTGTTCACACTAACTCTCAGAAGATGAGCCCATCTCTCACACAAACTCCAGATACTGACAGAACAAGCAGCCCAGGTCCTGTTGGTCGGTTGTGTTGACACAGTCCCAGCTGAGACTCAGAACAGGTGCCATTGCTCCAAGCCAGGTCTGCTGTGCTCAAAGCACAAGATCGTCCCACTGTGAAGTGATACTTGACATTGCTTATTCTTGTCTGTTGTTGGTGCTTTAATTATACACATTTATGGGATACAGTATGATCATTTGATAACTAATCAATATGTAATGATCATATCAGGACAATTACATTTTTATCTCCCTAAATTTAGCCTTTCTTTGTGGAGCATTCAAACTCCTCTCTTCCAGTTCTTTATATATTACATTACAAACTGTTATGAATTCTAATCAGTCTACTATCCTGTAGAGCCCTAGAACTTAGCTCTTCTATAAAACCATCTTTTGGTACCTGTTACCCAGCCTCCTTTCAACCTCACCCAGCCACCCACAGCTCCTTCCCAGCCTCTGGTGCCTCTGTTCTCTCTACCACCCACGCACATACCCTTGGCTAGAACTCAATCATAAGGATCCTTTAAAAATGTACTCCCTGGGGCCCAGTGCATTGGCCTAGCGGCTAAAGTCCTCGTCTTGAATGCCCTGGGATCCCATATGGGCGCCAGTTCTAATCCCGGCAGCTCCACTTCCCATCCAGCTCCCTGCTTGTGGCCTGGGAAAGCAGTCGAGGATGGCCCAAGGTTTGGGGACCCTGCACCCACGTGGGATACCCGGAAGAATTCCTGGATCCTGGCTTCAAATCGGCATAGCATCGGCCATTGCACTCACTTGGGGAGTGAATCATCGGATGGAAGATCTTCCTCTCTGTCTCTCCTCCTCTTTGTATATTTGACTTTCCAATAAATAAATAAATCTTTTTAAAAAATGTGCTCCCTATATGTGTGCTCAAGAAAAGAGGAAAAGAGTTTGGTAACCACAAACCAATCTTTGTCAGTAGAACTGAAGAATTCAACAGCAGAAAACTAACATAAGCTTGTAGTGTGGGTAATTTGTGTTTTAAAGACAATGCATATTAATATGGCCATGTAATTAACCAAAATTAAAATTTAGAAGAAACATGAAAGTTCTAGGATAAGTGCAAAGGTACTTGAAAAGTCCATGGAAATATGCATGTTTAGCCTAGCAATTAATTAGGCCACTAGTTGGGATAGATACATCCCATATCAGACTGCCTGGGTTCAAATCCCAGCTCCAGCTCCCAATCCCAGTTTTCTTTCAGTGCAGACCCTTGCAGGTGATAGCTCAGATGATTGAATCAGGAGACCCTGATTGGTTTCCCAGCTCCCCCCTCTCAGCTGCAGACCAGTTCATCCTCAACAGCTTCTGGGAGACCTGAAGCTGGGACAGTGCACCAGACTCAAAGTGTTAATGCTGATGGCGCTGTACAACGTGAGCATCAATGTGAAAGGCTTGAAGTACATCAGCGAGAGCCCAGCTGTGGGCATTAGGAGCGTGAAGCACAGATGGGAGTGTTCTTGCTGTCTCTAGCTCACTCTTTCTCTCCCTTCCCCCTTTCTTTTATATTCCTCTAAAATTAAAAGCAATAAAAAGGAAAATCTTGTTAAAAATAGGATTAAAATGTAAGATTTTGATGCAAAAACATTTAGAAACCCAATGTTTTCATAATATTCAGTTTTCATAAGCTTTTTGAAAGGTCTCTAATATGCATAAATTTCACATTTTTGCATTAAAATAAATGTAGCTTTTATTCCATTTTCCATAAACTTTTCCAAGAGAGATACAAATGAATTCGCAATCTTTCCATTTGTAGATGTGTTTTCACAGCAGCAACAGAGGCAGCCACTAAAAGTCAACAACAAGTGAAAATGGCATCCATCACATGAAAGGCCCAGGGTCCTTTCAGAGTGACGTTGTTTTCCTAATAAGCTGAGGCTGAAAAGCACCTCCCCACAGACCTTGTGGTTTCAACAAGACAGATGTAACCCCTGGAGACCAAGTAAACGCTGCTTCTCGACAGTTACTGGCAGCAAATTACACAGCTGACCTAGTGAGCCCCAACTACCCTGGGAGTACAAATAGTTGAAATTCTACCTGCATTGGACCACACCTTGTTGGCCAATGAAGACCTCTCCTCTCCAAGCTCCAGCAGCAGAAGGTCTAATGATAACTGGGACACTGCACTGCACACTTTCCTCACACTGGAGCTGGGCAGTCTCCAAGGAAAAGTAAACTGTGCCCATCCAGGTCTGAGCCCTTGGGGCCTATTCGTGGGCTCCATTCAGACTGTCCAGGAGCACGTGGCAGTATTTGAGAACTGGAGCTCTAGGCACTGTGAAGAGTTAACTAAACATCTCTGTGTTCAAATAAACTTTGGTAAGATAAAAGTGAGGTGCCTAAGGCAGGAAAACATTGACTTTATTTTTCTGGGTTGTTAGATGTGGTTCAGAAAACATCTCCTCTGACTCTGCTAGCAGCCCCTCACCACCCCACCCCTGTTTCAGTTTTCTTCTTGGCCTTCTGCAGAAAACCAGGAGTGAGCCAGAGCACAGCATGGATTCTGGAACATGCAAGTGCTTGTTTCGCCTCCACAGACAGGCATTAAGCAGCGCTCTGTGCAGGGAGGGGCATACAGTACTGAGGTTACAACGTAGGCCTGTCTCAAGGCAGGGCCCACTCTTTCTGAGAAAACGTAGGTGCATATTCTCTGGCATCAAGCAGATACTCAGAAACCATGTGCTACACAAATGAATACGTGGTTGAGCCTGCTAGAAGGAAAAAGGCATCCCACCTTTTTCAAAAAATCAAGAACATTCTCAGTCGTGTTCAGTCATTATCCTGCTTCTTTTAACACAGTAGGTAGGGTGATTACAGTAGGGTGAGGAATAGGTTCCCTTACACAACCAAGACTCACATTTTTACCCAACCCAATCTACTAAAAATCACTCCAGGATGAATTCCTAATTTTCAAACATAAAATAACAAACTCTTACCTAGAAACAGAAAGTTCCAGATAAGCAAGAACTCCTAGGTCAGCATTTCCCATTGAGTGTTCCAGGGATCTTGAACCTAGCGGTGTTGAATCAAGGAAAATGTAGCTGACAGAGTGAGTTTGAGAAACTCTGCTTATTTTCCTTCCCTCTCGGAACTTCACAAAGCCAACAGGCAGGTTCAAATCTCTGCAAGGACCCATGTTGAAGAACGCTTTGAACTCTTCCCCTTGCCTTTCTCCAATTTGACTTAACCACAGAAAGCTTCTTAGCACATGCTTCTTATTAACTCTTCTTTAAAGTGTGTGCCACAAAACTGACTTTGGTAAACTCTCCTCCGCTTGTGAGGCTGGAGCCCTGCCGGCTGAGATATGCCACTAGGTGTAGCTGGGGATGAGAGAAGACTCTGCAGAGCCATTATCAAAATGATGAGGGCCAAGAGAATTCCAGTTACAACAAGCCAGAAACCAAAAATAAGCTTCCAGAACAACTTAATGCAAACAGTACTAAAAGGTACTTGATGACTCCCAACACTTAGTGCCTGAAGGTTGGTCCTGTTTCAGATGGATTTTTAGAACATCTCTTTTATCAAACATTTATTTATTTGAAAGGCTGAGTTACAAGGAAAGAGAGGGGGAGATAATCTTCCATTTACTGGTTCATTTCCCAAATAGCCAAAATAACCAGAACTAAACTGATCTGAAACCAGGAACCAGGAGCTTCTCGCAAGTTTCCCACACAGGTGCAGGGCCCAAGCAGTTGGGCCATCCTTTTCTGCCTTCCCAGAAGCATCAGCAGGGAGCTGGGTCAGAGAGAAGCAGACATGACTCCAGCCATCCCCAGAGTGTGGGCTCCAAAGCATAAGGTTTTTTTTTTTTCTTAAATGTGACAGGTAGAGACAGAAAGTTCCCATCCATTGATTCACTCCTCAAACACTCTCCAATCGTGAGGGTTGGACCAGGCCAAAACCAGGAGGCAGAACTCAGCTCAGCTCCCCTATCCCAACATTTGTGGCAAGAACCCAACTCTGAGCCATCAGTGCTATTTCCCAGGATCTATACTTAGCAGGAAGCTGAAGTCAGGAGCCAGAGGCGGAAATCAGTTCTAACCACTCCGCTAGCTGCACACTTGCCTCTGCCCCAGATTTTGACCTTTTGAGTGTTCACATCCCTCAGTTCTCCAGCCCTAGCACCACCGCTGACATGTGGTTTGCAAACTTTACAATCCCAAGCCAGAAGTTGCAGCAATTGAAAATGAAAATACATGATGACTGAATGTGAAGCAATGTTGTGGATAGGGGATTTTGGAACCTTGAGCTGGGATTCCAGTCCTGCTTGCAGTGACTGCAAGCGCTTCATTTCTCTCATCTAGAAGGAGAGGGAGCTGGACTGACATACATGAAATGCCCTTGCCAACAGCTGAACTCCGCACAGAAATTCTCTGAAGATGCTGAAGTTCTGTGTGTTGCGATCCTCCCACTCCAAGGTTACCCACTACTTAGAAGAGTAGAAATTTAAAACTATATATGTTCAACTCTAAAACCTGTTAACCGCCAGAGTTCTATCCCATCCCTTCTCTAATAATCTCCAGGGTGTATTTTAAACTGAAGGAAAGTTTTGCAAATTTTCACTGATAAGGGTGAATAAAAGGAATATTCTTAGAATTACTGCATTAAAAAGTTTGAGATGATAATCAAAAATATCAAAAAAAGAATTTTTTTACGTCTTCATTGATGTTTAGCTTTTTCCAACTTATTTTCAAAATTGTAAATACATGAGAAAAACAAACAAGTTTCTGAAACTTCTATTTCATGTCAAGCCTGTGAAAATCAATAGGTGAATTTATAGACAATTGCGGAGTCAATTAAATGTCCTTATTGAATGAAAATTCATTTCAAATCTCACCAAATACCGCAGTATCTTCTATAATACAGCCAAATAGTGATCCAGTGTATGAAATCCACTTCTCTTCCAACGCATCCTGCTATAAAAGAAAATAGGGAAAAGCAAGGGCAAATCAGACGTGGAGAATCCACGATACATGAACAAGGGCTCCAAGAGGAGCAGCAACAAGCCTGTGTGCCAGCCGATCTGGTCCTGTCTTCGGTACACGCTGCCACTTTCTATGTGCAGGTCTGTGTGCTAATGTGTGGCATCACGTGGGTGTGACAGCTCTTTACACTATTGAGATTTCCTCCTGATTACACAAATTCATCCTTGAATGACTTTGATGAGTTCATTTTCATGCCGTGAAGTGCAAACACACCAAACCTGGCTTTAACCCTATAGTTCTTTAAAATATCCTTCACCATGTCCGTATTCCCCACCCTCCAACTGTGTACTTGTGTGTATGTGCGTTCTGGCCTACTTCCTCTTCTTTCTTCAGCACAGAAAATGTTTACCGGGGCTTCTAACAGCCTTGCTCTTTTGATAACATTATTTTCTGTGCTTCAGCGCTAATAAAGTATCAAAGCGATATTTTATTTTGTCCTCTCTTGTTCCTCTGTCTTCTGCAAGTGGCATCTTTGGAGCGGCTTTTACTCATTTTGGCCTTATTCTTCTAAGCCTTTGTCACCGCACCCTGTGCTGCTTGGAAATCTGCCCCAGTTTCCTTTACTTTATTATTACTACATTTTTGCTGAACTCACATTTTTAGTTCATCTTTTTCTTGTATGAACTTGGTTTCTTCCTCCAATGTCAGCTTTCATGAAACCCAAAGAAAGTATTTTACAGTCTTCCTCCATTTCTTTTTCTCTTAAAAAAAAAAAGTATTCAGAACATCTTTGCTCCTCACACTCCCATGCTCTGCTCTATGCATTTGCTTTGACTTTATG
The DNA here is from genome assembly GCF_017591425.1 of Ochotona curzoniae. NCBI lineage: Eukaryota > Metazoa > Chordata > Mammalia > Lagomorpha > Ochotonidae > Ochotona > Ochotona curzoniae. The sequence goes on along the minus strand of NW_024466502.1, from coordinate 48,297,449 downwards.
TAAACTTACGAAAGTCTGTTTCCTTAACATTCCAGTACCTGAACTTGCCATTACGTCTGTGAGTACTAACATCAATCACCTTCCAAAAGAAATAGGCTGCTGTCAATTTTTGACATGAGTAACCTAAGACTTCTCTATATATCCTTGTGCAGCACCCACAGCTGCACCATTTTAACCATTGCTTAGCGAGGACATCTCTGGGATGGAGTCACGATCTTTAAAATTATGACTACACTCAAACCCATAGTTTAATTATTCTTATATAAGCTCTGCATAATTATTTCACCATAAATATGTTACATGCATTTTAAAGAACTCCTACTATCCATGGATTTTAAAATTTTTACATCAAAACAAGTTGATCTTTTAATTCCATTTCCCATGAACTTTTCAAAGTGCTGAGCCTTAACTTAGACTAGAATTATCTATGTCCCAAAGCTCTCTGTAGAATTCCCTGACCCCCATTATTAGTCATTTGTTCCTGTTCAACATTTGCCATCTCCAGCACAGTGAGCCAAACTCCAAAACACACTCATAGAACCACTTTTGTTTTCAGAAGGGAAGTTGGATAATTACACTGTATTGAGCAGGGTCACATGCAATTAGACACGTCACGAATGCCTTTGAAAAACATCTTGAAGATGCTTGAACAGGAGGAGAGAGTAGACCACATGAAAGATTGACAAAAGAAATGGTCCTGTAGACAGGATAGCGTAAGCACACAAAGGTAGAATCTTGAGTTCACTCTGGCAAACAAACAAACAAACAAAAAAGCATTTTAAACAGCTCATATTTGTAAGAGATACATCCTATGCCACATAGAGTAAGTAGAAAGCTATTGACATGGAAGAGTTGTTCTCAGGGACTCCGGGAGCAAGGAGCCATTATCATCACCCTCGCACTCCAAAGGGAAAAGTGAAGGCAGTCAGGAGCAGGTCCAAGCCTAACCTTCAGCTACAGTCATTGTGTTTGTCCTCACCACTTCCCCAGAGTTCAGGAGCTCCAAAGGTGGGGTCTAGAACAGCTTCCTGACAGCACTACCATGCCTGTTTTCTCCCTGGTCCTTCACTAGCCCTTTTCTGATTCTATCCCTTCTCTGCATTCCTGGAAGGCTTCAACCTTGGCTCTCTGTTTTCCAGGTCATCTTCCACTTTTAGCACACCTCTTCTTGCCATCCTGGGCTTCCTCTCCAAGGTCAAAGGGAATGACCTGGCTGAAGGTCAAAATGGAAATAAGACGAAGGCACACACCTGCTCGTCAGTGACTGGACATGTCCACACACTTAGCAGGAACTAAATTCCCAGATACAGCCATTTTGACAATTTCAGCCTCACTGAAACTGGGACATGAGGCATGTTGTAACAGTGCAACACTAGCAGCCACAGAACTGACGGTGCATTCCAGGCCCCCAGAACTGACCAGCTGCCCCGTGTACACTCGCTCTTGTCTTTTCAGTCACACTCAAATCACTGGCCCTGCCTTTGACCCACCCGAATATTTTAAAAACTACCTATAGTGTGATGGCAGCTTTTTATTGTGTCATTTTTGTCAAGGAAACATGCCGGAAACACATGCATGCACACAAGTGTACCTTGTACTTTCCTTAATACGTGATTCTATCAAAGAAAAAAAATTGATAATTTTCATACCTGTCATTTACTGAGCATTCCTACATAAGGACTTTAGGCACAAGTCCTTCATTGAATCCTCACAACCTTACCATGAGCAGAAACATCGTTCATGCTTTCACAGACACTGATGTTTGCAGTACAGAGGCTCAGAGTCAGGATATGGAGGTAACAGGTAATTAGTGCATATGGATCTGCAACCCAGGGTCACCAGCTGCAAGACGCATGCTGGCCACCTCCACTGTGATGTGTCTGTGCACCGTTCTAGCACAGATCAGAAGGGCTTTACGTTTCATGGTTTCCTCAGGGCCAGAATACAGCTCCTCAGGGCCAGAATACAGCAATAACACAGGATAGCACTTTAGATAAAAAGTATTTGTTCTAAGTTGAAGACATAATAAATTCCTGTGACCAAATATACCACCAACCTGCAGTAAACAAAACAGCATGGTACTGACATTACAACAGGTAAATTGACCAGGAAGAAGTCCATGTACTTACAGAGAATTGATTTTTTACAAAGACAGTGGAAAACATCCATCGGTGAAAGGAAAAATCTCTTGAAGAAATTACGCTAAGAAAACATCCATACACAAAAAGAATGAAATTACACTCCTAGCTCTCATCACAAAACAAAACAAAAACAAACGTCATTAAGCAGGTTTTTGGTGGAACAGTGTTTTTGCAGGCATTTGGAGAGTAAAGCAATGGATGAGAGATCTCTGTTTCTGCATCTGTCCCTCTTTCAAATGAATACACGTCAATTTTAAAAATTGTAAAAAAGATTACCTCACAATGACTCAGACTAAAACAAAAGACATGGAAGTATGAACCAACTAGAGGAAAACATGGAGGACACACTTTAGGACTCTGGTGTGAACAAAGGTGTTTTGGATGAGATTTCAAAAGTAGAGACAACAAAAGCAGAAATGGACAAATAAGTTTATATCAAATAAAAAAGCTTCTGTGCGGCAAGGAAAATAATCAACAAGCAGCCTACAGAATGGAAAAAATATTGCAAATTATGCATATTCATGGAGTTAATATCCAGAATACACAAGAACCTTAAACAACTTAACCTAAGTAATAATCAATAACCCATTTTAAAAATGAGCAAATGATCTGAATGCACATTTCTTGGAAGATGATACAAATGGCAAATACATATACATGTGTGTGTTTATGTGTGTATGTATATATACACATTACATACATATATACGTGTGTGAGTGTGTATATATACACATTATATATGTGTCTGTATACATATACATATATGCTAAACATCACTAATTAGGGAAATAAAAATCAAAACTAGAATGAAGGGCTAACATGGAACAGTGAATTAAGCTGCCACTTGTGACATTAGCATCCCATATGGATGCCAGTTCATATCCCAGCTGCTTGACTTCCAATTCAGCTCTCTGATAATTACCTGAGGAAAGCAGCAGAAGATGGTACAAGTGTTTGGGCCATCGCCACCCATGTAGGATACCTGGAAGAAGACGCCGGTTTCTCTGGTCCAGTGCTGGTCATTATTGCCATCTGAGGGGTGAATCAGTGAATAGGTCTCTCTCTGTCTCTTTCTCTCACTCGCCTTCTCTTTTACCCTCTCCCTCTCTCTGCAATTGACTTGCCAATAAACAAACAAGCCCTTAAAAAAAAACAGGATGAGGCCCGGCACGATAGCGTAACAGCTAAGGTCCTCGCCTTGAACGTGGTGGGATCCCATTAGGGCGCCGGTTCTAATCCCAGCAGCCCTGTTTCCCATTCAGCTCCCTTTGTGGCCTGTGAAAGCAGTCAAGGATGACCCAAGCCTTGGGACCCTGCACCTGCATGGGAGACCCATAAGAGGCTCCTGGCTTCAGATTGGCTCAGCTCCAGCCATTGCGGCCACTTGGGATGTGAACCATTGGATGGAAGATCTTCCTCTCTGTCTCTCCTCTCTGTATATCCAACTTTCCAATAAAAATAAATAAATCTTAAAAAAAAACAGCAGGATGAGATATCATCTTACCCCAGTTAGAGTGGATATTATATAAAAGATGAAAATTAACAAAGGCTGGCACAGATGCAGAGAAAGGAAAGTCTCATACTCTGTTGCTTGGAGTGTTAATTAGTATAACCATTAGGGAAAATCATATGGAAGTTCCTCAAGAAACTAAAACTAGAATTCCATATGGTTCAACAAGCCCACTTGGATATATAATCAAAGAAAAGGAAATAACTGTAGCAATGAGACACCTGCCTCCCATGTTCCGTACAGCACTATTTGCAGTAGCCAAGATACAGAAGCAACGTAATTATTCATCAACAAGTGACTGGATAAAGAGCATTCACACACATATGTACACACACACACACACACACACACACACACACACACACAATGGGATCATACTCAGCTATTAAGAGAATGAATTCCTGTCTTTTTTGTGGCAATGTGAATGAGCCTGAGAATTATATTGTCAATGAAATAAGCTTAGCAAGTATGAGAGTACTTTAAAAAGTTCAAGGAAAGTGGCATCAAAACACATGCATTTTGCCTTGTAAAACCTTTGAAACTTATGTATGCAAGACGTCTCCAAAAAGGACATGAAAAGCACACAGTATAATGAACTATGTGTGAATTTGTTTAAATGTAAAGGCTGAAAAAGTTGATTCCACAGAATCAGAGAGTGAAATAGTGGTCACCAGAAGCTAGAAAAAACGGGGAGGGCTGAGAAAGAGAGGACTAAATTACCAACAATAGGGATCTGAATACACTTAGAAGGGAAGGGTAAATTCTAGCATTCTCTAGCACTGTAGAATGACTATAATGGACAATTAATGCTATGTCTCAAACAACTAAAAGAAACAGGTCTTTTGTTTTGAGACACAGGTGGGCAGATAGAACTCTCATCTGTTGATTCATTTCCCAAATATCTATGACAGATGAGTTGGATTGTGCCAAAGCCAGGAAGAAGTCAATTCAGGTCTCTCAGGCAGGTGTCAGGGATGCAACTGTTTGGGTCATCACCTGATACTTTCCAGGTTGCACATCAGGAAGAAGCTAGAGTCAGGAGTGGATTCAAGACTCGACCTGAGGTACTCCTACGGAAGACTCAGGTTTCTTAACCATGAAGCCAAATTCCCACCACAGAACACAAGTTGTTCCCAACACAAAGAAATGATAAACAATTGAGATGAGAAATACACCAATTACCTTGATCATCATATTACATACATATATCAAAATATCCCACTATAACCCATAAATAAATACAGTTATACATTAGTTAAAATTTCAAATTTTTTTCAAAGACAAGTAATTTTTTAAATTTTTCTTGCTCTGATAATTGCTTTAATTTTTCAAGTTTCTCAACCCAGATGCCTGTCCAAAGAAGAGTGGTTAAAGAGATTGTGGTATATACTCAGCCATTCAAAAGAATGAAATCCCACCATTTGTAATTAGATGGTCCCAACTAGAAACCATTATGCTTGGTGAAATAAGTCAATCCCAAAAGCACAAAGACCACATGGATCATATGTTCTCTCTGATATAAGGCAGCCTTCATGCAAATTGTAAGGTCAATAACTCTTTTCATACTGTTTTTGCTGCCACCCATGAGCTTTGCTATTGTGTTTTATTTTCATTTCTCCCAAATAGTTTCTTTTCTCTTATCAAATTCTTCACTGACTCGTAGATCGCACAGTAGCATCATTTTACCCAAGAAGCTTTTGTGTTTTCTTTTTCATTTCTTCGTCAATACATTAGTTATTCAGTAGCATGTTGTTTAACCCCATGGTGCTGTACATATTTTTCTTCTAACTTCATTCCTGTTGTTGGCTTTATCTCATGGATTCTCATTTAAGGGAATGTATAGCGATGGCATAATAGAGACTGTCATATCCAGATGTGAAGATGCCATTCAGTGTGCAGCTCTACTTCCAAAACAAAGATGGACTCCTAATGAAACTGTTGGATATATTTGGCAATAGAATTCTGGACTGTCTGGCATTGTCTGTATCAGCAATGTCGGGACACACTTAGATAACAGATGATGGACTTATGAAGGACAATATGGGGAAAATCAGTGAGGAGATGGAAGTTTGGGGAGGGGGTAAAGAAATCCAAGACCATACAGAATTGTATCATAAAATTCAAAATGAAAAAAATTTCAAGATTTTTAGCACAAACATGAAAGAGGCAATTGGCTCTGGCTTTTCCTGCTATCTTTTCTGGTCTTAGCCCTCCATGAACAACATAAATTGCTAACAGAGCCTACTTAAACCTAAAGGGCATCAGACACAAACTTAGAGGGAAGAAGAAGGCTTTCAGAAAGAAAAAGGAGGGCTCGGTGTGGCAGCCTAGTAGCTAAAGTCCTCGCCTTGCACCCACTGGGATCCCATAGGGGTGCTGGCTTGTGTCCTGGCTGTTCTGCTTCCCATCCAGCTCCTTACTTGTGGCCTGGGAAAGCAGTCAAGGACAGCTCAAAGCCTTAGGACCCTGTACCCGCATGGGAGACCCGGAGGAAGCTCCTGACTTCTGGCTTCAGATCGGCTCAGCTCCAGCCTTTGCAGCCACTTGGGTAGTAAAACAGCAGATGAAAGATTCTTCTGTCTCTGCTTCTCTATAATTATAAAATTAAATAAAATCTTTTTTAAAAAAGGAAAACAAAGTAGAAGAAGAAAAATGTGCTTATTTTATGATCAAGAGAAAGTACCCAAGTTGATTGTTGACTTTTCTGAATCAGCATTTTGAGAATCTTGGATGGGTTGGAGCAAAGTAGATTTCACTGATAAAACTGACAGTGGTCTTCTCCTGGGGATTAGAATGGTGAGCCATTTGTGATTCTATCATAATCACATTCGTCTACATTCAGGGGTCTCAAAGGCAGTCCTATCATGGACATAGTTCCAAATACTCAAGAAAACATGCAAATACAGATAATCTCAGACTAGAAAACTCCACAGGGGCTACCCGTCCAAAGCTGAGGAATAAAAAGATCTACATCACACAGGGGCAGGGAATTATCCCTCCGCACAAGAGTTCAGAAATTTGTAATGGGATCTATGAAAAAACCCAAAGCTATAAACCAAAAGGCGTTATATAGGGAAAAACTTCTGTTAGAGAAAGCACCTTCAGCAAATAGGAAATTAGGTGGTTCACATGAAGATTAAGCTTTGGTACCAACCTGGTTGAAGTCTCAGGCAGCCATTCTTCCTATCTATCCCTTCAAGGGTGCCAACGCTCATGAGCTCCAGAGGTCAGACTGGGGCAGGAAAGCAGTGGGAACCTGCCAGGGTTACCAGAGGGTTGGCAGGCAACTTGATACAGCAATTGGAAACTTCCTTGAGCTTCCTGAGTCCTAGGCCTACCGGAGTGTCCTTTGCTGACACAGAGTCCTAACTGATCTATACCATCATGTTTTCCCCATCACAAATAACAGCTTTCACATAGACTAAGTGCTTTTTCAGATTTGACATGGCCGTCTGGCTTCTTTTCCTTTCCTTTTCATTGGGTTTGCACTAGGATTAAGTATACTCCTAACGCACAGCTGCTTGTTGAAATAACTGACTATTCCACCAGCTGAATATTGTGTGGTAGTTTTAGGTGCACAGTGAATAACAGGTAACAGAGGCTGGCTATGCAGACTCACATCAGGATGTTATCTGGACAGATTTGACCCTGTTATGTATGTGCAAACATGGATGCAGTGTCTTCTAAATTGTGCTTTCATTGCATGGTCCTGTATAAAGAAAAACAATTACCCCACATGAATAATATTTATTTGCAAAAATTAAACTTCTCTCTCACTTTAACTAAATAGTGGATAAATCAAATTGGCCAATAAATGTTTTAGCAACACCACCCATCAGGCTCAAAGAAGGTTCTAACTAAGGCTGGGTCTAGATGTATCTCTGAAACAAGGTGCGATTAGTGAGTGCTTTCACCTGTTCAGGATTTGTCAGGCTCCAATAGGAAGATCATCACTCACCACTGAAGGATCTCTAACGCAATCATGCTTCTGGCAGCCAATCTGGAATGTAGTTCAGTTGACTTAAAGAATTTGAGAACAAGAATGCTATCTGAATTATCATCACTCTTCAGCACCTGTCCGGGCTGAAAAAAATGGCCTGAACCAAGCAAGACATGTCAGTCTGACCTGGCAGGTGTCACATCACTCAGGAAGGCCACTTTGTGACAGTAACAGGATGGGCCCTGGGGACTTGGCTGATGGGCAGCCTCACGGCTCTTCAGAGACTGATAAGGACCAACCAGTGAGGTAAGGCAGATGCTGGGTGCTATTCCGTCAGCACCTCCACCTGGCCTCTTTTCACCCCAGGAGGTAGAATGTGATGTCGCAGCCCACATTTGTGGTCAGGATAGAATACCCAGCAAAGACCTAGGGGGGAGGTATTTTGTTGCAGAAGAGGCTGCAATGGATTGGGGCAGGGGTAGGGACAGGGACAAGAATTCTAGGAAAAGGAGTACATGAAGATGAGACAACAGAGAGGGAAGGGTTTTGTGAACAAATGGAACATCTTCACATCACCTCAGCCCAGGGGCTTTCTTTCCCTGCAACGTGAGACAGAAAAGTTTGAAACCCTTTCTCAGGGCAGGTATTTGGTAGCAGTTAAATCACCACTTTGGATATCCACATCCTATATGGTAGAGTGCCTGGGTTTGAGTCTTGGCTCCAGCATCCTGATAAAAGCACACCCCAGGAGGCAGCAGGGATGGCTTAAATAGTTGGGTCCCTGCCACCCTCCCATATGGAAAATCTGGATTGAGCTCCTGATTCCTGACTTGGACCTGGCGCAGTCATGGTGACTGCATGCACCTGGGGAGGGAAAACAGTAGATGAAAGCATCCTCCTGAGACTTCCAAATACATTTGTGAAAATTACCATTCCATGGCTTAGCCACAAACTCTCAACAAGGTCCTTTCTTACAGTTCTCAACTCTGATGCTTTACAACCTTAAGATGTGCTCTAGATCCTAGAGCGCCCTATAATCCTTGGTGATGGGAGACACTGGAGCTGGAAGCCATTTGCTTGACTCACTGGGAGGTTAAACCAGCTTGCAGCACCCATTGCCGAATTGACTGGAATAGAATAGACTGTATCTGCTGCTCTACTGAGAACCATGAAGACCCACCCAAGCAGGTACATGGTGTATAATTTGGAACCATCTCTATGGATGTAAAAACTATATGTGCCAGAAGAGGGGATTCTCCTCTACCTCACCGAGACATGGGGCCCAACAAAGGGTTTTGTAATGGGAGTGGGATGGGTATTATCTCCTTGTGGGACTCTGATTATCTGGCACAGTAACTTTCAGAGAGCTTCCTGCTAAGGAGGGCTGAGTAGGGCTGCTCAGTGGAAGGTGACTCAGCCCCTTGTTGATGAAGATCTCCCAGCTTGGGGATCCTCACACAGCCAAGTTCAGCAGGAGGGACGTGCCCTCAGTCAGAGCTGTGCAGGTGTCACTTACGAACATGAAACCTGAATCCAAGTGGCTAGAGAGGGACAGTGCTCAAGTCTAGGATAATTTTGATCCCCTGGGACGTTTTCTGTCAACACCTGCAAAGCCCATCTAAAGGATCCCCTATGCATAGGGTCTGGAAGCAGATCCTAAAATTTCAGCAATGCAACCTTGACACAGGCTACCAACCCTGCCTGTCTCATCACACGGTGTCTCGCCATGAAGATGCCATCTGAGCAAGAAAAATGCTTTCTGCTTATAAACTTTAACTCCCTGGCCGGTGATAAGTTAATTCCAAATGCACAGCAATTCTCAAAGAATGAGTCGAATAGTAACAAGGATCTCTTTCCTCTCATCTTCCCCGGCAGATTCGTGTTCCATTCTTGTTTTGTCTTCAGTATGAATAACTACACTGGCTTCTGCAAAGTCCCTGAGCGTCACTGCAGGGGCCTGCAGAAAAGGTCAGAAGAACCCTTCATGTCCAGACACTTGTTTTTCTTTTCTGTTCATATTAAAGAAAAAAAATCCCAGCCTGGGATTACAAGGCCTCCAGATAAGACCCACAAAAAGATGAATATTCATGACTAATATCCAAATTTGAACTATCAATTTAATAATTTTTATGTTGTTATTATTTTGATGTTTTTCTTGTTCGGGTTTAAATCCTTTGATATTCCAAACCCCTCCCATTTCTATGACCTCTAGTGCCTTATTCCAAGTCAAGTGTTCAAGTTAATGATATCCCCCAGCTCCCATTAAACTGCAGAAATTCTTCAGAGAGTATGTTGTTTGAATAAAACTTCTTGAAATTATTTTGTTGGAAGCATTGTCCTGGGTCCCATGAGAAGAAGCACACACATGTGAGAAAATGTGGATGCCCAGAGCTTATGTGATTACGTACTCACTTGTGCAGCATTGCATTGCCAAAATGGTGTATCTGCCTCAAAGGCCAGTATGTGAAAGTTCAATTGGGGCAGAAAACAGACTTGAAAAACACTGACACAGATTCTGATTGATCAGAGCGCAGCTGCCCACAAGGAAGGTGGACATTACATGATTCGATTCCATTGTGTGGAACATGGAGTGGAATGGAGAAGGTCCCATTTCCAAAGGAGATTAGAGTTGGAGAAGTTGTAGAGGCAGAGACCATGAGGTGCTCAAGTAGATGTCACCCCCTCAACAAGACGTCCCAGCATTCCTGGCGGAACTCTACTGCTGGAACCCCTCCAGGAAGAGAATCTCAGTCTGCATCAGTCTGGACATCTACTCCCAGTTCCAGAAAAAGCCACAAATGGAATCAACAGGCTAAGGGGCTCATTGTTGGAAGGTGCAGGGCAGTGAAGAAGGCATGCAGGTGAGCTAGGCAGGTTGTCACAAGCAGGCACACAACACTGAGGAATCAGACCAGAACCTGGCTTGGGACATGGGAGCCCTGTGTCTGCAAATCTCTGTGGACTAGCCAGATGGCTTTAGGGAAGCTATTTGACCTGCCTTAGCCCCAGTCTTCTCATTTGCAGTGTTGGCAATGCCTGTCTTCTTCCTTTCCCAGACCAGGAAAAATAACAAAACTTAGAAGTTTCATATTAAGAATCTTAAGGGAGCAATAGCAGGGCACTAAGCAGGATCCTTCTCAGGGTTCATGACCTAATCAAGGGTTTCCCAGATATTCAGCTGTTATGGAGCCCTAGGAAAGCACAGCCCCTTTATTCACACCCACTGATCCTGCCTTCATCCTGCCCCAATACTCACTTCTAAGAGGGAATTATCAAGTCTCCCTTAGGGGTACAGAAAGTGTGCATGAGGGGCTGGTGCCTGGTATAGCAGGGAAAGCTGCTGCCTGCAGTGCTGGCATCTCCGATGGGTACTTGTTTGTGTCTTAGCAGGTCCACTTCCAATCCAGGTACCTGCTAATAGCCTGGGAAGGCAGTGGAAAATAGCCCCCGTGCTTGGACTCTTGCACTCATGTGGAAGATACAGAATTTCCTTTATCCTGCCTTCAGATGGGCCCAGCTGTTTGTTAATAATAGAGAGAAGATCTCTCTCTATCTCTCTCTCTCTTTCTGTCAGATGAATACATAAATCTTTTCTTTAAAAAAATACTTAATTGAATTAAAGTAACTTTCTTTTTCTTAAAAAAAAAGCTTTAGAAATCTATGCATAAGAAGGCTCTTCAGAAATTACAAGAAAACGGAATATAAAGAAAATTCAAAGTATGTCATTGCAAAAAATAAAGAAGAAAAGAAAAAAAAGGAGGATTGGAGCAAAGGAAGGAGTTAGAATAGTGTGAAAACTACCATGCTCTTAAAACTGTATATATGAAGTACATGAAATTTGTTCCCCTTATATAAATTTTAAGTTAAAAAAAAACTAAGCATCAATTTCAAATTTTTTTGCACCAACTTTTCAAAGTACCATCATATTGTCCTCCACTCACAACCCCCCATCTTTGAAGACTGAAACCACATCCTGCCGCTTCAACCAATCCTCCGAGAAAGTCACTCTCAGTTCTCCACCTCAGACATCACAAAGCTGGTCTGCCTCTCCTTTAGCTTTCTGGCTGACACTCTGGCTAGTGAGGATGAGGGTGTTGACGCAGATACGGCCCAACTGTACTCCTGGAGAATCCACAGCCATAGCTACCTCCCACTTCACAGAACATGGAACCCATTCAGTTCACATGACCCCACCCCCACGTGCGTAACCATAGCCCTAACCCCTTGCCTCTAGACTATGTGGGCAACCAACTTGAGAACAATAAAGAACATGGCAAGGTTTGCTGCTGGCCCTGAGAGGAAAGAAAGCCATGTTGCATTTGAAAGTAAGAAATGAGTGCCCCCTCCCCACCTTCTTCTGGGGCTGCATACTTCAAACCCAGGACAAAGCCAGTTACAGACCCATGTATTGAGCCAAAAACATCACAGGAACAGGAAGTGGATCCACTGGACCCAGCCCATCCTGAAGCCAATCTGCCTACTCTAAGACTTCTAAGGATGCAATTTTCAAGGTTCCACCTACAATGTCTCGCACAAAAGCTGTACGCATTCAATAGAATCATATCTTGAATTTTGAACTGTTCTGTTCTTGGGTTAATTCTATGCAGCTTAGGGTCTCCCTCTTTCTCTCCCTCTCCTTTTCTTCCTAATAGCACAAAAGGAAAACATCAACTCATAGAGCTGTATGCTGCCCAGCCTGCCTTTTAAGCTGATTACTCCACGCAATTTCAGTTTACTGATATTTTTCAGTTTGTGATGGGCTTATTGGGACATAACCAATGGAGGAAGCACCTGTATGGCAAATGGCTAAGTGAGGCACATCGCGAAGTGGACCACACAAATGTTGGCTCCAGGAACATGTCTCAGCTACTCAGAGACTACCGCAGCCCCTATCCTGGTTAGAAACCTTTTGTGCCTATGCAAAGCTGGGCCCTAGCTAGACTTCACTACGTCTCGGTCTTCTCTTTGAGCTTGCTGGATTCCTTGCTCAGCCACTCTCTGTTTCCTAATCCAATGTTTCTTCACTACCTTGGATGAAGCACTTGTGAGCAATGTAAATAATGTCAGTAATAACTTATAGATCACGTTATACTTGGAGCATGGCGCCCCTGGGCATCATTTGTCTTGGGTTTCATAACTGCTGCAGAACAGGGGTCCCATGCACGATTTCACAGCCGAACACCTGCTCTTCCTGAGGTGAGGCTGTTTACAAGATCACATAGCTGCAGTAGGGGTGGCACTGGCACCCAAATTCAAATCACCTGTAACCAAGCAGATGAGCCAGCTACACACGGAAGATGATTTCAAAGACCTGCACAGCCTTCATTTCAGCTGACGGATTTGCCATCGATTCAGTTCCAAGGCTGAGGAGAAAAGCAGGCTTCACACGGCACAGCCTGCTGAGCAGCTGGGGGAAAGTCCTGACAAATCTCGCTTCCTTTGTCAACAGCCCTCTCCCCCACATTGTTCTCAGCATTGTCTGCACTTCCCTGTTAGTCACTCGTGAGTCAAGGGGCTGGCTGCGGCCAGCTGCAGACATGCCCCGCTAGCTCCCCTGCGTTAGCTGGCCTCCTGGCAGGGTCTAGTCATGATGCTGCTCTCCTCCAAGGCTCTAAGGAGGCCTGGCTCTGCAAGCCAACAAGCCACAGGGGACCTCCCAAAGCCACCTGTTATTATGACCATGCAGCCCAGTTTGTCTTCATCAGAGTTTTCCAAAGAGGAAATAAAGTCTATATTTATTTAAGAAAAAAAAAAGGAAACTTACCCTGTCTCCCCCTGAAATTCACTGAGCCCTGGCTTAAACCCGCTGGAGATGTACATGAAGAGCATTTTTCTCAGAACCCATATAATCTCCTGGTTAAGGAGGTCAAATGCTCAGTTTGTTGGCAGCCCTCCCCATGTTGTTGTGTCAATGGACAGAAGCTGGAAAGGTCTAAAGGAACAGGGGAAAATAGTTCACCTTCCAGGATTCTCTTCCCAATAGAAAATAAACTTCACAGCCAGGCTTTGGTGATGAAGTTACAGCTTCAATTGTGTCCCTGGCTCAAATGAGAGAGAGATGCTGGCATCTTAACCCCAGGGCTTTATTCAGTGATAACCTGTAGCAAAATAATCAAGGAAAATTATGTCACTTGGAGAGATCCAAACCCAGTCCGACTGGTGTCCTTAGAAAGAGAGAAATGTGAAAACACATAGAACATCATGTGGACAGGAAAGCAAACATGTAAGCCAAGAAATGCCAGAGATGCTTACGCGCCCTGGAAGCCAGGAGAGCGCGGGGCAAGTTCTCACTTACCCACCTTGCCAACACCTTGATCTTGGTAGGTCTCCTGCCTACAGAAGCAAGAGACAATGCATTTCTTCAGCACGCCCTACCAACATGCTTACAGCTGACAGCAGCACCTCTGAGGAACACAGGTGGCCCCACAGCCACAGTGGCCCCACCCACCTCCTTAGGGCCTTCATACCTGATCTTTCTCCCACTCTGCATGGCTAGGTCCCTTTTGCAAGACAATCCTCAGTTCATACAACACTACCGAGGCTGGACCATAGCACCCTGCCTCCATCACTCTGTCCCATTCCCCAATTGTCACTGTCTTACCGGGTTAAACCCACAGATTTAACATCTTCCCCTGCACCTCCATGAAGTAAGCTCACTTAAGAGCAAGGTTCTCTATCTTCATCACATTTGTGGATCCTCATAGAACCTAAATACATACTTGTTAAACAGGAACACACAATGAAAGGAATTCAGAAATAAGGAATAGGAACTCTCAACTTTTTCATTTCCTCATTCTATTTATTCAGTAGACATCAAGTAAGAATATGTAAGTATCAAGAACTTTATAAGATTCTGGAGGAATTCAAAACAATTGGAATTCCTAGCATAGAAAGCCTCAAAAATCATCTCACAAAATGTGCCATAATTAGGAATGTCTCCTTGCATCCTACAGCATCTACAACCAATTTAAGCATCACCACCACCATACTCTCACCTTCATCCTTCCTGTATGTGTACAGCAAGGAGACCTGAAAAGGGGATAATGGAGACAAAATATGACTAAACACCCTCACACATGTATATACACCTAAGGGATAAACTACAGCTGTCCCTTCCCCCACTATAATCCCAAACCGAAGCTCAGAGACCCAGCTTGAAGCCTCCAGCTTTGGCTCTCAGTGGCTCCTTCCCATCTCTGAAGCAGACTAATACAGACAGATCAAACTGACGGAATTAACATCTGTGATGATGTTTCATGCTATCCTCCCCTCCCGCCCCCGCCAGCTAGATTAGCTTCTATCTGCTAGCTAAAGGTTGATACCTCTCACAGTTTACAGTTGGGGTAAAACGGTAAGTACTGCTGTCCATGTCTATCCTTCATGCCATAGGACCTATTCCAGCACAGATGCTCCTACAGGCATTATCATGTTGGAGTAGAATAAAGAGCTATCATCTACATCTTCACTCCAACTCCTAATCTTCAGCTAAGAAAGTGCTTTTAGTTCAAAGGATGGCCCATTACATCCTGACCACTGCTCATCCACTCATCAACTATGTGAATTTGCACAGGTTTTATAAACTGTCTATTTCCTTCATCAGGAATTGCTGAGCCCTACACCATTGTCACAAAAAGTAACATACGTAAAAGCACACAGCCTTCTTACTACTTGAAAATTTCCATTGAGTATGAACTTGTCATTATAGATAAGAATCATCCTACTTACATCTTATGGCAGCAAGGCTTTGCCACATTAATTGTAGCCAACCACAGATCATAGAGTAGTAATTTGGATAGGAGATAAGAGACAAAGGGCTCCAGGCAATGAACGGAAGAAAAAAAATGAAGTTAGGAGAACTGCCAAGTTCAGACCATCTCTGGGACACAGTTTAAAAACCAGCGATGCGAATCACAGTCTTGTTGTAGAGAAAATGATGTGGCCTGAATTTATTCACAGAACCTGGAAACAAAACAGATGTTTCCCACAAGGACCAGAAACATTTAGACAATCTGACTCAACTGTGGTAGAAACGAGTGAAACTGAGAACAGAAACAAACTTCTAAAGAAGGCTGGCCTCCCATGGCATGGAACAAGGATTCCATAGTGTCTAGAGGAATGAGGAGACAACACAAAACTAGAACAGGGAATCCCTGTGAGCAAGCACATTACACACCTGCTGGCCTACCCTTTAAAACACTGCAGGTGGACCTTGGATCACAAGTTCATGACCTCTGCCTGCATGCCCACAAACTTCCTATCCATACTCCATCCACAACCCCAGATGCCTCACTTCACAGTTTGTTAATTTCTTGGTAAAACAACCTGCCACATAGAATCTTGTTGACAATGGTAAATGGACACAGCCAAAGAGAAGTCTGTAGCGACATCAAAGGCTACTTGGGAAGTCCAGAGTTTTCATCACCCGGATTCTGACTTTTGCTTTGGTCAACTAAATCATTTCTCATCACTGAGCTATAAAGTGTTTAATTCATGAGAAGGAAACCTAAAGAATTTATGAGGATTTTCATATGGGAAAAAAGATGGTGTAATTCAATTCTGGAAGATGGCACGATTGTCCCTCTGGGTGCAAACCTTACCTGTCAAGGTGATAAAAAGCTGTCACTGGGTAGAGAAGCCTAATTGCAAGCTGCTGGCATGAACTACCCAGGTCTAATGGATACAATTACAAAGCAGAGCTTCTGTTCTGACATAATCATGACCACATGACTGGCCCAACTCTCCCACCTGGCCCAACTGACACCCAAATAGAACATGTAACAACAATATCACCAACAAGTTTTTAAAATCACATAAGACAAAAGATATACACAGATAGGCCCCAACACTGGAACATCCAGGAATCAAACAAGTGTCCCTTCTGAGTGTCTTGATGGCCCTTGTGGTCTTACCCAAGAGGATGAACAGATATTTTGGACATAAGAAATCAGGCTCCATTTTGCCTGAACCTTCCATTTGCTGAATGGCCATGGGCAGGTCACCTCACACTAGACTTGTTTCTCACTTGCAAAGAAGGTAATGATCTCTTCCAACCTCATTCCTGAACAAATGGGAAGGTTGATAACAACATCCTCACTCTTTCCAGACAGCGGAAGTGCTATAACATTCCATCACTGTCATTGCCATCATATACCCATGGAATTGATAAGTT
The DNA here is from genome assembly GCF_017591425.1 of Ochotona curzoniae. Classification (NCBI taxonomy): domain Eukaryota; kingdom Metazoa; phylum Chordata; class Mammalia; order Lagomorpha; family Ochotonidae; genus Ochotona; species Ochotona curzoniae. The sequence goes on along the minus strand of NW_024466502.1, from coordinate 48,280,689 downwards.
ACATCAAAGTAAGCATTTCACAGTACCTTTTTGCAAATCGCTGCATATGAAAATGAAGTTAATTTCACAAACACCAAAATACTAGATTGAGAGAGGCTTCTATTTGGCAGTTGATTTTCAAGAAGAAACATCCATACCAAAAAGCCATGGCCAAAAATAACTGTACAAGTTATACAAGGTGTAGCCCTGTGCAACTGTTTTATGCATTTGTAAAGATGCTTGCTCGGAGTGCTAAGAAAAATAATGCAACTCTGAAGCTCCTAATCTTAACCTTCTATATAAACGTGATGCTGTTCAAGGAAAGTAGGGTATGAGCAGATGTGTTTAGAGACTCTGAAAATCCCTTAATTGTATCTTCCCTCATTCCCAACCCCCCCCAAAAAAAATTTAAAACAATTTTAGAGACAAAGCAGCACCCTGTTATCACAAATACTTACAGTCTCTTAGCCCTAACTTTTCTCATCATCAAGGGGAAAGACCTTGATTATTTTGTTGCCCTCATTTGACACATCAGCCACAGCTTCGCACGCAGTACAACAGTACCTTGTCAGAAAGCAGCCTGTACTGTAGACCCACTGATGTCTGTGATTGCATCTCCTGCAGCAGGACAGTGCTTCCAGGCATACCACCTAGACTTTGGTTCCATGAGTCGGACAGCAAGCCAGTAAGCAGCACATGGCAGTCCAGTAGCACACTGGATGGTCCCAGAGGACAATGGCAGGGGACTGATCTCTCTGTGGTTCTTCAGCCCCTGGGAGAAATCAGGCACACCTTTTTATTTCTTCCCCCTGCAGATCCAGAGGCATGAAGGCCATGTTGTTCACAACACAGTTTGAAGAGGAAATTGAGTGTTACTATGTTCCAACTGGCACAAACCTGGGCCCTGTCTTGGGTTCCATTACTAACCAGCATCATTTCCAGGTTGCACAGCATAAGCCCACCAGCCTTCCTGGTCACAGATTGGGGAGAATGGCCTCTTCAGCCAGTCACAGCCCTAGCAAAGAAAAAAGAAACACATCTCTCTACTATTCCTTCAGACCCACAGGAAGTAACAAGGGGAAGTGACTTCAAGAAAAAGGACACTTTTAAAAGCGTGTGTGTCTATGTGAACTGATTGCTTGAGAAATAACTTCCAAGTCCTTGTCCGCCAAGCTCCAACACCAATGCTCAGGGGCTCAGCCTGCAGAAGGCAGCAAGGCCACAGGAGCATGACCCTGTGCTCTCCCAGAGGTATCCCAAGGAAGCCTACATGTGGGAAGCAAGGAATATCACTCTACCACCTTAGGTTTGATGTGTGACACAACACACCTCTCAGCTAGGGTGCCTCAGAGGTGTGTTCTGTGAGGCTCATCATCCTGTTTAGTTTGGAACTCCTTTATGATTGCTCCATCAGCCCGTGTTATACTGGACTTCTCCTCTCCAACCATATGCTCAGATCCATTTCTCGCTTACCTGAGACACTATGTTAGAAAGAAACTTAGATATCTAAGAACTTTCAAAAGTATTTTCATTGAACTCTAAAAATCACTTAGGGAGTCTCAAAATAAGATCCCATGGCCAAGAGGCCTTAGCATCATCCAGGAACTTGTCAGGAGTATAAATTCTTAGCCCCCATATCTACTGAATCCAAAACTCAGAAGATAGAACTTAACAATTTGTCTATTGCCAAAGTCTTCTATAGGTTCAGCTGCATATTTATATTTGGAAAAATTTAGGTTAAAAAAGATATCTCTCCTCACCATGGTGGGTCAATGCAAACAAATATACACATGAAATCACTGTGTCATATCTAAAGGAAGAATACATTTTCTCATTAAGCAAAAGCTGTCCTTTTTCTGCTGAAGTAAGAAAAGAAATGTGGGATAGAATTTCACCCCATAGTTCTTCATCACATTTGTTTGTCTTGTAGCAAAGATCTTCACCAGACAAATAAAACAGAGCAGCAAATGCCATGGGAGACGTTTTAAACACTTCATTGTGGCAGAGCAAGACCTATTCTTTACCCTTCAGCTACCTGCAAGCAACCCGGTAACAGCAGGCAACTTTGCTAGAATACCATACCCCTAAGAAAAACAGTGGGTGGAACAGGATGCTAACACTGCTAATGCCCAATTCTCTTCCTTTTTCCTGTGAGCAAAAGGCAAACTGAAAATCAGTTTTTCTCTTAGAAACCTGCTACTTCTTTTTTTTTTTAAAGATTTTTTTTTTTTTGGAAAGTCAGATATACAAAGAGGAGAGACAGAGAGCAAGATCTTCCATCTGATGATTCACTCTCCAAGTGACCACAACAGCCAATGCTATGCCAATCCGAAGCCAGGATCCAGGAACTTTCTTCCGGGTATCCCACAGGGGTGCAGGGACCCAAAGCTTTGGGCCATCCTCGACTGCTTTCCCAGGCCACAAGCAGGGAGCTGAATAGGAAATGGAGCTGCTGCCAACAGCCATTACCAGCCCTGGTGATGCAAATTCTGGGAGCACCATGGAGCACCTGACCAGTTTCTCGGGGCATGTGTGTCATCACATATAATCTGTAATGAGAATAGCTGATGCCCCGTGGGAAGCACATGTGTGAGCAAAGGTTGCCCTAAGTTGTCCCCATGTGGTCTGCAACAGTGCAGCTTTGCTCTGTAAGTCTCCATCAGAAAGTGAACCCAGAGCTACAGTGAGCAGCAGCCTAAGGCTCCCAGGGGGAGCTATCTGTGAATGCTACAAGTAGCAGGGAAAGAATTCACACACTGGGGCCGAGCACAAGGACGCAATGGCTAAATCCTCACTTTGCAAGTGCTGGGATCCTGCATGGGCACTGGTTTGTGTCCTGGCTGCTCCACTTCCCATCCAGCTCCCTGATTGTGGCCTGGGAAAGCAGTGGAGGATGACCCAAGGCCTTGGGATCCTGCACCCATGTGGGAGACCTGAAGGAAGTTCCTGGTTCCTGGCTTCAGATCAGCTTAGCTGAAGCCATTGTGGCCACTCAGCAAAAGAAGATCTTTCTGTCTGTATCTCCTTCTCTCTGCCTTTAAGATTAAAACAAATATATAAATAAATATTTGTAGAGAAAAGCAATCTGGAGCCACCAGAGGCAGCTAATAAGGATTTGAGAGTGAGTCTTATCATTTATCACCTACCAAAAGGAGAATCTGAGTGCACTCCGACTTCTCAAATTTGAGTCAGCAGCCATTGCCATGGCCGTTCCTATGCCTTCAAAGGAGAGGGGCTGGCTATGATTTGCCTCCAACCACTGCCATAGGACAATCTGACAAAAACAAACACAGATGGACACCACCCAACTCCAGCTTTGCCTTTGCGCCATATCCATAGCCAAGGAGATGGCAGAGTCCTCAGAGCCAGGAAGGGGGTTTTACCCACAAATGCCCACAGCTGGGCACTTGTGGCACATCAGTAAGACCACATTCTTTCTCCCACTAGCATCTGAGGATCAGAGTGGGGAAGCAGGAGGCAGGAAGCTGTTGTAAGAGGACCCTGTCTTTGTAGAATTACTTCCATCATGTCTGTGACCTTCAGTGCGAACCTCAGATCAGACTCCACCACTGTTATGCTACCTCTCTTCATATTCTGTCCCTTTCAATACCCCAGTGAAATACCTGTTCTTCCATAGGAGTGTATCCAACTCTTTCCTATAACCTTCCAGAAAATTCTATGGAATTTATCACTCTGAACCCCACACTCCCGGGCTCTTCGCTTGCATCATCCTCAGGACATTTGCTTCACATTGCCCTTTACTCCAGAAAAGTGCAGTCAAGACTCCTCTGATGCCTGGAAGTGGAGTTTGCTCAACAAAGGTACTCAAGACAATTAAATAATTTCAAATGAACTTTGTTCCTACTCTGCCTGTGACTGAGTTGTGGAGGAGAAGGAAGTTACTGACTTTTGTTTTATTTTGTACTTCCTCAGAACCACACAGAGTGTGCATAATTCATGCATAACCCAACACAGATCCTCACTGTACCCAAGGAAGGCTCAAAGAGGGAAAAGATGGGGTCCTCCCATCCCACAAGGGAACAGCCAGGCACACCAGACATGAAGGGTTTGATGGCCCCTTTGCAAGGAGCCCAGTTCTGGCAGATAGGGGACAGGGAGCCACTGAAGACCCTTTTACTTTAAGGGTCTTGTCCTTGTACTCCCCAGCTTCAGCTTTCCGCTGTGAATCCTGTGCCTGGCAGAGAGCAAGAAAGCTGCTCGTAGTCAGCTGCAGCCAGGATGGCCCTGCAGGAATAGGAGTGCCCTTCTCCAAACTATCAATGGCTTCTCCTTAGGGCTTTCCTGGTCCCCAGGGCTGGGAGGGTCTCAGGTGCAAGCAGAAAAGAACAAGGACAGACATATTGAACAAATCCTGGGGGGTACAAACCAAACTGGCCCCGTCAGCTCCTAAGAACAGTTCTGCACAGGAGTTCTCCTTCCATGAGCATGGGCCTGTACTGCACTGAGGGTGCATCATCACCCCACAGAGTTCACACCAAGGAGCCCTCGTCAGGCCACTTCCCCTCCACACCTTCAAGCACTGATTGCAAGGCTTCTCTTAGCTACCACTGCATCAGGATGGAATCCAGGTGATTGGACTCCTAAACAAATATACCTCAAAACAGCACTTCCCAACTGAAAGCAATGTAAGAAAAGTAAAAAAAAAGGGGGGGGAATACAATGAGGGAGGGAAAGAGAGAGGGAAGGAAGAAGAGAAGGAGGGAGAGAGGAGAGTGGGAAAGAGGAAGAGAAAGAGTGGGAATGGAAGGAAAGGAGGAGGAAGCAAGTCTCCCTGCTACGTACAGACTTGAACCTCAAGGTAGAAGATCAATGTTTCCAGTACAGGGCAGGGAGAGGCAGAGGTGTCTCTGGAGTCCCAGGTTAGCAGCAACCCTCAACAGGAGGCATGCAAGAAGGAGTCAGTGTGTACCCACCAATGCTGCAGAAAGTCCCAGAAAGTTCTTAACTCCCCAGGGACAGGCAGGGGAAGCAGGTAGAGGTTAGGATGCAAAAAGCTAGGACTGATCCTTAGTCTTCTCTTAATGATACAATTACAAGCAATTCCTTTAGCCCAGGGCAAGCAGGAAGACTAGAAAAGTAAATGGAATGGGGACCTGCTAATTAATAGGCAACAAGTTTATAATAAGGAAAATAGTTCTAGAGATCTGTTCTATAACACATTGTGCTATAGGTTCAAAATGCCATATTTTACACTTTAGAAATTTGTGATTAGGGTGGTAAGGTCTAAAGATCTGTTGTGCAATATTACACCTGTAATTACTAATTTTCTATTATATCATACCCTTAAATATCTGCTAAGGGACAAAGTAGGCACTTAGTGCCACCCGTGGTTTAGCTGCTGCTTAAGAAACCCACATTCCATATCTGAGCACCTATATTCAAGTCTCATTTCCACTTCTGATTCCAGCTTCCTACTAGATAGCAAGTGATGGCTCAATACTTGAGTCCCCATCACCTGTGTGGAAGAATAGAGTTAAGTTCTGGGTTCCTGCATTAGAATTTGCCCAACCCTACCTGTCATTGGCATTACAAGTGTGAACCAGCCAAAAGAAGATCTGTATGTGTGTGTGTGTCTACTTTTCCAATAAATAAATTTTTTTGTTAAGAGGATAGAGGTCATGCTAAGTATTCTAACTAAAAGGGAACGATAGGGGACTGGTATTGCATTGTAGGAGGTTAAGCCACCATTGCAATGCCAAAATTTCATATCAGAGTACTAGTTCAAGTCCTAACTGTTTTGCTTTCAAACCAGCTTCCTGCTAATGTGCCTGAAAAAGCAGTGGATAATGACTCAAGTACCTGGTCCCCTGACCAAATGTGGGAGTACCAGATGCAGTTCCTAGACCTTGGCACCCTACCCCAGTTCTAATGGTTGCAACCATTTTGGGAGTGAACCAGCAGATGGAAGATCTCTTATGTCTCTCTTTCTCTGATGTTCTGCCCTTCAAATAAATGATAAATCTTTTTAAAAACACTGAATCCATCAGTGATTAAATTTTAAAAATAAATTAGAAAAAATAAAAATAAATAAATTAGAGTAAAATCTTCATGGATCAGTTTGCCAAACACAACACATGCCAGCCACCTTTCTGTGATAATTATTCCTTTCAAATAAATGGGACGTTCATTGCTCCTTGATTCATCTGCATAAAGATATAGCAGGTGCATGATATCCAAATAACCACACTGCAGAGTCTGCCCCCCATCTGCACCGCTTTGGGGTGCCCTTGGCGACACCCACTAAGCCATACTGGAAGAGTCACTCACCAGGAAGGAAAGGCACAGTGCCCAAGCATCTGAACATCCCAGTTCACCTCAGCAATGACTGGGAGGACCCAAGGACCCCCTGACAAGCTGAATGAAGGTGGCAGGCAGAACCCACTGCATTTATTTCTGTAGTCAAAGTGATTTACTGGACCCAGTTATTTTTAACAGACCCATTGGTGTTTATGACGTACAATAAACCACACATATGAAAGTATAAGATCAGGAAGTTCAACACATCCATGTGTGAATCATGGCTCCACCAAAAGAGATCCACACCCTAATCTCTAGAACCTGTGAGTGTGACCATGCAGATGAGGCACCTGCTCTGGTCAGTCTTTATTATGTTATCTGTTCTAACAGAAGTGTTGTGACAGCTCGTTGTGGTTTTATTTGCATTCTTTGCATGGCTAATGATGCTTAGTAAGTTCACTACTACAGTATGAACAAAAAAAAATTTTGTCTGTTTCTTCATGAGGCAGTTCCCATTGAGTTTGAGAGCTCTTGTTATATTCTGGATCCAGTTCTTTACTAAATTGATGCTTTGCAAATATCTTCTCCCAGCCTGTGGCCTGGCTTTTCATTCCCTGAACAGGACCATTCAGTGAGAAGCTGTTCATTTGAATGACATTCCAGGCAAGAACCTTGGTGAATAGATGTTGCATCCTGACATGTGGAAATAGGTGCTATTCCCACAACTGTTTTCACATGGATCTTTCACATTGTGTGCTTTCCTCACATGCTGGTGGCACTGCTGAATGGATAGTCAAAAGTGCATGGAACTACATACTGTGAATAAGCCATGACTGAATTTCAACTATTATGCACCCAAGATAAACTTTTGTAATGACATTTTCCCATGAATAGTTTTTTTGAAGAAGCAGAGAGACAGAGAGAAAATGACAATAAAAACTCTTTACCACTAGTTCACCCAACCAAGTGCCCACAAAAAAACCAGGGCTGAGCCAAGCCAAAACCAGGAGCCAGGAAGAACCACATCTCCATAATGGGTGGCAAGAACCCAATTACCTGAGCCATCCCTGCCGCCTTCTACAGCCTGCATTAGCAGCCAGCTAAGACTCAGGTGCTGGAGCTTGACCCAGGGACTCCAATGTGAGACACATATGCCTTGATTGCCAAGCCAAATGCCTATTCCTCTAGGAACCTTATGAAGAGTCTCTTTCTATATCCTGCTGGGGTGCTCCCCATGCACACATACACCTCCAGGAGGAAAATGCAGAAGCAGGTTGTGCTTTGTGGCCTGGATGGAAAGTCTAATGAACACACACCACCTCCCACAAAACTCCCAAAATACCTCCATCACCAGGATCTGGGCATGAGTACACAATAATCAAGTTTGTCTTTTACTCTTCCAATTGGCACCCAGGAACACAAACCCCTCTGTTATTCCATAAACAGGCAGAAGAAAAAACGCCCATCTGTTGCCTCTCAGCTCCTCAGCCTCAGAACAGAAATGCCAGGGGAACCCAGTAAGGTCATGAAATGGCTTGATCACTGAGAATAACACCTATTATTTCTACCACAATTCAAGATTACTTCCAAGAGCCAAATCTCCTTGGAGATACAATCTGAAAGGATGGGAACTGGGACTGTAGACGCAGGGAAACTCAAGGCTTATGAACAGCCTTTGCTGGGGATGCCCCATAGCCCAATGGATCCAAGGACTGAAAATGTACCCAGAACCTGATTCCTCACCTCCCATGATGCCCAGGTCCTTCTGAGGGACTGCCAATGAATGTGAGTCACAGAGTTTATGGACTTCTGGCAGCCTGGCTTCCTCGGGAGAGGCAAGCTCTGGGACATTTCCCCACTACAGACATAGCTTAAGCTGCAGACAAGGCCTGGTTCCTTGAATTAACATTCATTCATCCCTCCAACAAACACGTATGAAGCTGTTTCCACAGTCCAGGCAAGGGGCTATCACAGACCCATGGCAACAAGAGAATTCCGGAGATAGGCTGATGAGAAGGCTGCTGCACCCTGAACTCGGTATCATGGATAGACCACAGTCAAACTGTTCATATTGGTTTGGTTCCATCCACCTAATGGCTAGAAAATTCCACATCTCAATGATCCCTACCAAACTAGCTCCATGTTCTACCTATACCATCCCAAGGTGTCCAAACTAAGTCTGCTCACTTTCCAATGAGCACTTATCCTTGCTCATATTTGGCCTCCTGAATTGGCCTCTGTACAATGACAAACTCTATGATGTTCACAACAAAAGTGGGTGACCGCTTTATAAGCAAACTGAACTGGATTGGAATCCAGTTCCATATTCACCTTGTGACCTTGGGAAAGTGATTTAACCTGTTTTCTGGTGTCTAAAATCTACAACATAATATTAGTGGAAGGAATGAAGGGGATTGTGTCCAATGTTTAAGCTAAGTTTAACACACAATATGTTCTCTGTAAATGTCATTATCACTAGAGTAACATAGGTTAATCTGATGCTGTTTCACTCTTCTAAGAACACTGGAAACAAATTTGGAGGATAAAATGGATGAGTCCTTAGATCATAACGTCATTTAAAATCCATACATCCAATGTAGAACATACATGCTGATTGGTACAGGAAGCTCATGGTGAGTGAGGATCAGGAGCTCTCTCCTCCTTGCCTGCATGTCCTCCTCGGACTGCAGGACCAGACTGTGAGCACAGGCATCTTAGCACATCCGTGAGCGGCTCTGAGGAGGTCAAGTGTCCTGGCAGGTTTCCCCAACTTTTCTTCTTGAATCTGTTGGAGACATGAGGAAGGAGACTGAGATTCTATGAACTGTGTTCTGCTCCTGTGTTCTGTTGAAACCCTGGTCCAAGCCAGTTCTTCGGCATATTTGAGTCAGTTTGTAAAGACTGAAGGCAAAGGCTCTTGAGATGATCAGTTTTTTGGGTCAACTTGAGTGGAATAAGAGAAATCCAGAAGGCTGTTGAAACATCATTCTTTGGGAGTGCCTGTGAGGATGTTTCTGGAAGAGGTTAGCATTTGAATCCATAGTTTGATTAAAGATTTGCTCTCACTGAGGTGGGAAGCAGCATCCAACCCATTGAATGTTCAGTAGAAGATCCTGGTTCTTGGTCCTTTAAACTCAGAGTTCTTCACAGAGCCACTGAGCCACTCCTGTCTTTCACCATATCTTCCCAGACCTTCAGTGGGCAGATGGGGGCGCTTCTCTGCCTCTGTAACTGTGGAAGCCACTTCCCATAATAAATCTCCTAGAGACAGAGAAAGCTCCCATCCTCTGCTTGACTCTCCAAACACTCACAATAGCCAGGACTGGGCTGGACCAAAGGCAGGAGCCAGGAACTTAATTCAGGTCTCTTCAGCCATCACCGCTGCCTACCAAGGTCTGCATTAGCAGGAACGATGGTGTCAGGAGCTGGAACTGAGAATGGAAGCCAAGCACTTCAACATGGGACACAGGCATGTTAAGCATTACCTGAACCAGTACATCAAATTCCCATCCCTATGCATCATCTTTTTTTAAATATTTAGTTTATTATTTTACAATACAGCTTCATAGACTCTGGAATTTCCCTGTCCTTTCCCTAAATCCCCTCCCTGACACTGATTTCCCCTGTTATTACAATAGTATAGTCCTTCATAAACAGTCCTAAGTCCATCATTCTACTATTTAAGTGTATCCTGACATTCTAGCTATAGAGACGGGTAGAGAGTCCAGCATCCTATTGTCAAGATATCTTTAACTGTTTCATTGGGAGTCCATCTTTGATTTGGAAGTAGAGATGCATACTCCATTGTAGCTTCACATCCGGATATGACAGTCTCTATTACACAATTATTATATATCATCTTTATATAGAATGATGGATATCATTGCTGATACAGACAGTACCTCCATTGACTTTGTCTCTCTGGAGAACTTTTGACTAATATAATTCAATACCTGCATCAAGGTACCCAGAAAGCTGGCTGGAAAAACACAGCTCTCCAGCCCTTCATTCTACAGCAGCTAAAAGATGCCTGCACACTCAACCTTTGTATATTTTTCATGAAATAAAGTGAGATATGTGTTCTATTAAATACATAAGTATATACATGAGTTAATATCTTATGAATCTCATAGAATATATACCAGATACTTTCTGGAAAAGGTTGAGTTTTTTTTTTAATTGGAACATCAGATAGGAAGATCTTTCATCCTGTGATTCACTTCCCAAGTGGCCACAAAGGCTGGAGCTGAGCTGATCCAAAGCCAGGAGCCAGGAGCTTCCTCCAGGCCTCCGAAGCAGGTGCAGGATCCCAAGGCTCTGGGCTGTCCTCGACTGCTTTTCCAGGCCACAAGCAGGGAGCTAGATTGGAAGCAGGGCTGCAGGGATTTGAACCGGTGCTTGAGAGGAGCTTCCCATTCTGTCTGTCCACTCTACAATGGTCTCCTGAAGTATTTAAAAGCACACAGAGATTTTCTTCTTGATTTTTAGCAAAATGCTGAGCTCTTCAGCCAAGGTTCACAGTCCCTGTCAAAAGTGGTCCAGGGCACCCTGCCTCAGGAGGTTACTATCAAAGTCCAGGGTAGCATCTGGTTAGCATGATGCCAACTCCTACAGACTCTGAGAATGCTAAAGTCAGGGTCTCTGCCAAGAGTTTGTGTACACACAGCAGGAGAACTATGGGGCTGGTTTGTTAGCTCGCCCAGTCACATAAGAAAAGGGCCCAAGGAGCCTTTTGCAGCTCCAAAGAATTGATGGCCAGGCTTCTTGTTTCCCAGGACATCATGCACCTCCGTGTGTCCCCTTCCTAAAAATGAACACATCGGAAACTCTGACATCACTAGGCAGGTGCTTTTACACCTGTCCTCTGCCATAACCCCACTGCCAGCACATACACACAAACATATGCTCACACATATTTACATGAACACTGATACATCCATACTTATAGGCACCAGTAAACACATACACTAATGCATACTAATTCACAGACTCACATGTATGCACACACTCCTATAAAAATATATACACACGCAAATGTATGTGGAGGTATGCACATGCATTACAGACACACACCTATGCAGACACACACATACACACATGCACTCTCTGGGCTGAAGGTTGTCCTCCTCAGCTGCCTGTGCCTAAAAGAAAAGAGAGGAAGAACAAGACTCTAGGGTTTTGGATTTCTGATAAATCTGAATTTATCAGAAATGGAGATGCTGGTGTTCAGCCTGGCCTCCCTCTGAGAACACCCACGGCTCCAAAGGCTTAGTCAATAGCCCATTGTTTGCTCTGAAATTAAGAAGATAGGGGAGAGGAGGAAGTTGGTCTAAAATGCTAAGAGGCAGGCAGTTACTATCTTAGATCTTCAGCAGGCAGGCTCCTGCCAAAATGTTTGCCGTTCAAAAGCAGATTGTGCCTTCTGGTTTTAAATCCGCATTCCAGGGCCCTTCTCCCACTGGCTCCTCAACCTCTGCCCCACTACAGCTCTTCCCTCTAGCACCCTTCTCTCCTCTCCCTTGCCTCTTCCTCCACCCCTCCCTTCTCTTCTTCCAGACCTGTTTCCAACTTCCCCACCCAGTGTGATACAGGTCAGATGACATCCCTGGACCTTCAGAACAGCTGAGTTTTGACAGAGGGTGAACCTGCTCCTTAACAAAAGTCCAGGAAAACCAGGATGACTGTGAAGGCAGTGTCAAACAGGCGAGCTGAGTCTGGGGTGAGAAGAGCAAGGACTGGGAAACTCCAGCAGGGTGCCGATCATCTCCATGGTCTGCGATAAGTCAGTCCCTGTGACCGAATCTCTCAACTGGAAAAGTGCAAAACTACATTTTTCTCTCTACTTATTTAGGAGCTATTCCCCATCTTCCTGAAACCCAGGAAATAAGATCCCAGATGGTCACTGGTTCAGGTCTCAGCTGCTTCACTTCTGAACCAGTTTCCCTACCAATGCACCTGGGAAGACAACAAAAGATGATTCAGCTGCTTGGTCACCTGCAGCCTCGTGGGAGACCCGGAAAACCTGGTTTCAGCCTTGCCCAATCCTGTCCATTGTGGCCACTTGGGGAGTTAACCCAGTCCCAGCTGTTGCAAGCATTTGAGGAATGCATCAACAGATGGCAGATCTCATACTTGCCTCTTCTTTTCTCCTGCTCTCTCGCACTCTCGCTCTCTTTGCCTTTCAAATAAAAATAAGCAAAAGTTGGCAATTCCATGTTGAATGGCTCCTACTAAAGTACAGTAAGAAGATACCACTCACAATCGTCACAATACCTACCAGAACCAGAAATGGGGCAGAAAAGGACTCAACTCTGATGATCACATGGGCAAGTTGAACTTTACAGCCCAGGAAAGGTGAGGCCAATAGATGGAAAATGACCAACAGAGAACCTCCCAGGGCAGGGGGATTCTGGTCAAACAGACCTAACAGGATTCTTACAGAAGACAGGCCCAAATGATCAGACATCACCTGAGGGGTGCCTGAGGATATCCAACCTGATCAGATACTAGTATGATCAGAAAATTGAGGGCAAGGGGCTCTGCCTAAACCACATTTCCAGGGAAGTACACAGGTGGACCTCAAGGAAGGGACAGAGCCTGACTAAAGTTTGGAGCACAAAGAATCTTTTCACTTCCCAGATCCAAAACATTTGCCCTCTGAACATTACCCTGGATCACAGCAAGGACCCCCTCCCACACATGCCTGCTCAAGGATCCCATCTCTAGCAACGAAGCTCAAGATATTGGTCAGCCTTAACGGGCGCTTCCATGTGCTGGGAATTTGCTTTGTGTGCTAAGTGCTTTGTAAATGCAATTTTTATTTGATCACATGATATTTCAGGGTCCTTACCTCATCCGACCTCCAGCCTTTAACACAATGAAGGACTCCATCTTTTAAAACTCTGTCTTTAGTCAGTTTCTCCTATATCATGTTATCTTGATTCTCTTCCCCATCAATGGCTGCTCCCAGGCCAGCCCCCTCATCTTCTCATGATTCCAGCTCAGCTCTGCTCTTTTGTATCTACTGTCACTCCCTATGCAATATCACCTGGTCCCAAGGCTTTCAGTCCTATGCCCAAATTTATATCACCTGATTTCACATCCTGGATCCCAATCTTTCCTTCCCAGCTTCCCACTTTACACTTCCACCTGTTCTATCTCACAGGCTTTTTTAAGATCACAACAGAACTATGGGTTCCTCCTCACTCTTCTCAGTGCCTGGCAGCTCCACTCTTGCACTGTTCAAACCAAAAAACTTCGCATCACCCTCAACTCTCTCTCTCTTCCTGCCTCTCTAGTTAATTCATTTGAAAAAGAGGACTAGAATATTTGGGTCCCCGCCACCCATGGAGGAGGTCTGGATGAAGTGTCTAGTTCCTGCATTCAGCCATGACTGCTGCTGGTGTCTGGGGAGCAAACCAGTAGGTGGGTATTCTCTGCCTTCTTGCCAGAACCATGCTGCCATGCTATGCAAGTGTTACAGTTGCTTTAGGCTTTTATTTGCCTCTTCATTCATTGGTAGACTCAGAATAATGTTTCCTTAATGTCATCAGTCTGATCAATATTGTTTTGAAATAGATCCAGAGCCAACCACTTCCTGCCATTGCTACCACCACTGTCTAGTACTAGACCCCCTCATTTCTTCTCATCTTTCTGCCACCATTTTTGCAGATTCAATCTATTCTCAACTCAGAAACCAGAATAATCCTTTTCAAATATAAGGTAGGTGGTATCACTTCTTTGTCTAAAGTCTACTAATGGTTTCTGATCTCACTCCACCTAAAATCCAAAGTCCTTCCTGTGATCTAGAATACTCATGTAGCACCTCAAATGCTACTGCTCTTCCTGATCCTCAAACTCCAGCCTTCTTTATTCTGATGCAGTTTCTCCACTTGTCCCCTCCTCAGGGAAGGGTCTTTTTCCAGGTCTTCACACAGCTCACTCAGTTCACACGGGAGGGCTTTCTTTAACTACTTATGGCAGGGACAAGCATTTAGCACAGCAATTAAATTACTGCTTAGGATGTGTGCAACCCCATTTCAGAGTACCTGACTAAAGTCCTGGCTCTTCTTCTCATCCAGCTTCCTGCTAATGTGTGCCTTGGGAGGCAGTAGGTGATGACTCAAGCACTTGAGTTCCTGCCACCCTAGTGGAAGACCCATGTAGAGTTCATAGCTCCTGGATTCAGCCTGGTCCAGCTCTGACTATTGTAGGTAGTTGGGAGTGTGAACCAGGAAATAGAAGATGACTCTCTGACTCTCTCTGTGTACTCCCTACCTCCTGGCTCTCTGACATCAAAATTTCAAAATTAAATTAAAAATAAGTTAAATGATATTTTAAATAGCAGCCAGAATACTCACACCCACCTCCTCACTCTTTTTTTTTTTTTTTTTTTTTTTTGTTAATTTTAGCAATTTTATTGTATTATATATATTATTCTTTGAATACAAGGCACAGACTTGAATATAAGAAATAAAATTATAATCACTGTTTATTTTAGTTTTTTTATTTGTAATGTATTCTAAACTATGGTATTATTTTAAATACCAGAACATAGTATAAAATACATAAGACGTTAAATTTTAGTACAGATATGTTCATTCAAAAATGCTTCAGCAATACAATAAAATATGCATTTTTGGATAACATAATCATATATTTCCAACTTACAAAAAACACAGTAAAATGATGAATAAGTAAAACATTTTAATCATTCTAATAAAATACTTCATTTCTATGTCATTCTAATTAACCTCATTTTATTTCAACTGCACACTTCAGTCCACAGAGTGCATGTTAAAAAACCTATGCAACATGGGTGAGTAACTATAGAATCATACATTTGTTTTTAATCCACCTGCAATATTGATTTCATTGCAAATGAACCTACATGTGCACATTCTTAAAGATAGGACAAATTTTGTGGAGGTTTAAATATATAAATAGAGAACATAGTTTTATCTTATAAATTACAGAGGCAAGATAATATTCCACCACTTAAACTACAAGGTTCAGCTGCTGGCTCTATCCAGCTAGCATAAGCTGAATATCTGCTAAAGCATCAACATTTTCATGTAAGGCTAAAAGATCAGAAATGTCCTCTGGGACTTGTTTGGCTGCACCTCCTCACTCTTGATCCATCAATTTACTAGGACTTTTCTTCACATACCTTCTCACTCAATGTACTACAAATTTATTTGATTTTTGCAATTGCTTTTAACTTTCTATCTTAGAATATAGCCTCCTTGGAAGCAGGGATGTTGTCTCTCCAGCATCTAGGGTGGAGGTTGCCTTACAGTAAGTTTCCAGCATATTCAGTAAGGGGAGGGATAATGAATGAATGAACATAATACAGATGAGGCAACCAAGAATCAAAGAGTTCAGGCAAGATTCTCTTAAGGTCATGCAGCTGGTCAGTAGAAGAGAAGACTTAGATATTTAGACTCAAATTTGCCTTTCAGTAGTGTGGCAAGTTAAACTGTCACTTGGAGTCTTTGCATCCTGTATTGGAGCGCCAGGCAGGAGTCCTGCCTTCACTTCCAATCCAGCCTTCTGTCAATACACCTGAGAGGCAGCAGGTAAAGCTTGAGCACTTGGATTCCTAGATGGAGATCCTGGATTCTGTCTTCTGCCTAGCCAGCCCTAGCTATTGTGAAACATTGCAGGGGTGAATCAGTAGATGAAGGATCTCTCTTTTTCCCCCGTTTTCTCCATCTTTCAAATAAATAACGCTTCAGAGAAAAAAAAAATTGCAGCACATAGGGAACTTCTGGTAAGCCTGACACGTTAAACACAAATGCATGGAGATAGGCAACAGCACCCTCAAGACCTAGAACAGTTGCCATCACTTCCTGAGTGGTGTCTACACCACAGATACTCCCTCTTGCACTGGCAAGAGCAAGTGTTCCAACCACCCACTCGTCTGTCCCATCAACATCAAAATGTGTGTCCCCACGTGGTACTTCTCTGAAATGCCTGGAATTAAACAAGCAGCACAGCCCCTGCCCTTCGGAAGCTCAGCAATCTAGAGCAAATACTGAGGCACACAGGGCTGGGCCTATGAGCTGGCAACCACACTGGGATGATTTTAAAGGCTGGGAGCGCTTGGTCCAAAAATATCTACCCCGCCCAAATGCCACAGCGCCTGGAATTCCACCATTAGAGAGATATTTCTGGGAGTTAAGCACTATCTGTGATTCTGAGTCACTTTGTCTGAGGTATTTTTTTTGAAGGCAATACATGGTCATATTTAGCTTCTTTAACCCATTCTATGAGTTCATTTCTTTTAATAAATGAATTGATCTCATTTACATTTATTACTATAATACATTTACTTGTACAAATCTATCATCTTAATATTTTTTTCTTTGCTTATTTATGCTTCCTTCATTTTAATATTTAATTTAAATTTGAATTCTAAGCATAATGATCTTTTTAATTTTAAATAATATATTATTTCTATTTTTCAATTAACTTAAGAAATCATGTAATTAACATTTATTATCTACCAGATAAAACAGATGAAAAATTAATGATTTTGTGGGCCCGGCTCGGTGGCGCAAGTGGTTAAAGGTCCTCGCCTAGCACGCCCGGGATCCCATATGGGCGCCGGTTCTAATCCCGGCAGCCCCGCTTCCCTTCCAGCTCCCTGCCTGTGGCCCGGGAAAGCAGTCGAGGACGGCCCAAGGCTTTGGGACCCTGCACCCGCGTGGGAGACCCGGAAGAGGCTCCTGGCTTCTGATCGGCATAGTATCGGCCCGTTGCGCTCACTTGGGGAGTGAATCATCGGACGGAAGATCTTCCTCTCTGTCTCTCCTCTCTCTGTATATCCGCCTTTCCAATGAAAAAATAATAAAAATAAATCTTTAAAAAAAAAAAAAATTAATGATTTTGTAATCTTCCCAGTTCTTATCCATCGCTTCCATATAGGTTTTGTTTTTATTAGAATATAGTTTTTGTTATGTTATTATAGTTTTCCCCTCCTATATGATTATCATTATTATTATTATATTTACATTCAATAAGGATTTTATATTGTCACGTGTTGGTTTTAAATACAATGCAAGCCTAAGGAGTGGCCACAGTTCCCCAACACCAAGACCTTTGTATGAATTAAATGTTCAGATCATTTCCTTCCAAAGCAGGAGATGCGTACAGGATAAAGAATGGGGAAGCTGAGAGAAGTGCGGGGAGAAAAAGGGAAACAATGAAAAATGCGGAAGAACACCAAAGGCCCATCTTACTTACTCCTCTGCTTTTCCCCCACCCACTCCTCTAACACAGACACAGGGGAAACACAATGTCAACTCAACCAGCACTCCCAGGGGGCACCAGGATGTCTGATGCTCTCTTGGAGTAAAAGAGGACAGAGGGAAGACACATCTGGACACAGGTTGGCACCGCATGGGACTGGCACAGGAGGAGGCCAGAGGAGAAGCAGCACCAACCTTCCCAGGCAGGCTTGGTAAAAACCCACTCCTGGACATCAGATTTTGAGGAAACCTGTGCTACAAAGCCAGGCCGTATCACGTCCTGTGCACACACTTTCAAGCTTTGCCTTACAGCACGGGTTTGCGCATGAAAACAATGGACTCCTGCTCCTTCCAGGCTCAGTGCTTTCTGAGACAGGCCTGGGTTTCTTTATCTCAGCCCCTTGTGAGAACACAGGAAACCCTGCTTCCCCAATCCTGAAATATCTGCCGCAGGAAGGAAGGCATATTGTCTTTCCAGGGCCCCTTTCGCTGTGAACCAACACGATAGCCTGCTTTGTACATGCACTGCAAAAGCAAACCCATCCCACCTTCCCTGGAAATGGCATGTTGGAAAGACAATGTCCGAATCCATTCAAACGGCAGGAAGAAAAGTTAGGTCATAAAATCAGCACACGCTGGCGTAAACACAGCACCAGCAAGGCATTCTGTTTTTGTTTGGTTTAGCTTGGTTTGTTATTGTTTTGATTTTTTGCTTTTGACAAGTTCAGAAGAAAAGCCCTTCATTTGTTTTCCTTCCATATTCTTGCTTTACTTAGGGAAAAGTTTATTGGCTCACTTTTCACCAGCTCAAAACCAAATGCCCCTTTTCTACTTGAGAGAAGGCACAGGGAACATCAGTGATTCATTTTTGTCAGTAGGTAGGGCTAAATCAAGGCACCCACAAGAGATGAATGGAGCTAAATTACAGTGCTCTCATGATAACTATTACAAGATCTCAATTTCAAATGTTTGGGGGCAGGTGTTTGGCCTAGTGATTGAGACACCCTTAATTGGCAGTGCCAGGGTTCTAGCCCTGGCTCCATGCCCGATTCTGATTTCCTGCAAATGCCTACCCTGGGAGGTAGCAGAGGACGGCTCAAGAAGCTGGGTCCCTGATACCCTCCTGGGACCCCTGGACTGAGTCCTTGGCTCCCAGTTTCAGCCTGACCCTGCCCTGGTGCTTAGGGACCAAGGAGGAGCAGACCACTAGATGGGAGATGCTTCTGTCTCTGAGAGTGTGTGCATATACATGCATGCATGAGTACATGTAGTCTCTGCCCCTCAAATAAAGAAAAATGGATTCAAAATGAATTTGCTTAAAGGTTTGCCAGAGCCAGGGGGAAGGTGTGCAGCCTCTGGCCCTGCCATCTAGTTCCAGGCTCCTGGGGGAGGGGAAGGCAATATCACCTAAGCACAGCCAAGTCCCACCCACACAGCCCCAGAGGTCTTTGCTGCACCGACAGACTGCGCATTGAGATCTTTAAAAAAAAAAAAAAAAGGTGCCTTGAGGTCACTACGTTCCAAGGCCATTTCTCTTTTCTATCTCTTACCATCTCTTGCCAAGGACCCATCGCAGCAGACCCAGAACTAAAATATTAAATATGAAGAAAAAAAAAAAGATTTAGCACTCTTTGCTGCCCATTTCTCAGCGCCTCTCAGTCAGCTCCTTGGCCCGGCGCCAGCCCATTGCCCACCCAAGTGGCCCTGCCTCAAGTGTCCTCCAGCACCCAGGCCCTTAGCCTCCCAAGCGCCTGCCTCCCGAGGATGTCCCCATTGAGCAGCAGGAACAAAAGGCGCCTTTTGCAGACTCGCCCAGGCACAGCGAGAGCAAGAACGAGGCGGGCTTTGAGGAGCCTGCCAAGCAGGGCGAAGGCCTTGCTTTGAAAATGCGGCTGCACAGTTTGCTGACTCGTGGGACTTGGCAAGCGCAGGCGGCAGCACCACGGGGAAGAAAGCCCCTGGCCCGGCCTCCCCGGGCGGCGGTGGCGGCTGTAGCTGCGGCAGGCACCCCTGCCCTGGGCAGCAGGTCTCATGTGACAAGGGCAGGGAGCTGGCGGGGCTGCAGCCGGTCCGTGCCACACATGCTGGCTGACTGCTAAATCACTGCCGAGAAAAGGACAGCGCCGTGCAGTGTGTGAAGGGCCCCGCTCCCCATGCACGAGGGGTCAGGCACGGCCTGAGCTCAGCGGGAGCCGGGAAAGGGAGGAAGGAGGAGCTGTGAAAATGCACGTTCACAAGAAACGGCTTGGTCAGCTCTGGCTGGCCATGAGCCAACTCCTGAATTCAAACAAAATATCACCCTTCGGCTGCCCCAGCAGGTTCTGGGCCTGGGTCTGGGTTAAGACCATGGATTTATTTTTTCCCTCAGTTTCTCCCTCTGTAGAATAGGCCTAAGAGACAAGAGGCTCTGGAGCTGCTGTTGTCAGATCAGCACACGCACACCGCCAACCGGATCCTAAAAGCTTCATCCACTGAGCGCCAGTCGTGGTGCTAAGAGAGCGAGAATTGAATGACAGTCACCTCACCCATCTGTTTGTTACCCGCCCCCAGTCTTGGCATCCACGGGCCCCAAGGCCTCAGGCTCCCAGCAGGAATTTCCTGCTGCCTCCAGAAAGAGGGCAGAGGGCAGTGTTATTCAAGGTCATTTGAAGGAAGCAAGGGAAGACCTAGTTGCTATAAAGGGGTCCTTGTGGACATGTGAATTCCTGCAGTGGCTTGGAGGGGTGAAGACAAGATGACGGGCAGGGCTCTCACAGGAAAGGGCAGCCCAGGGCACATACACCCCACCCACCCCACCCCAACACTCATTGAGATTTTAGGAGCCAAAAGAAAGCCTGGTCACTTTTCGAAGGCATAGTGACGAATCCAGACCTTCCCATGGATTGGCAAAGGGCACACCCTCCAGGTAGGAGAGCCACAAACTCTCTGGGTAGGCAGACAAGAGGCACCCGTCTAAGCCAGCCAAGTCGGGCTGGGTCCAAAACCAAGGGTGCAATCTGGAGACTCTGCCCCATGCTTGCCCCCTCTGCGCGCCTCTGCACTGCCTCCTGGGTGCTGGCTTGAATTGCTCTGTCCCTCTCCTGATGGGGAGCCTCGGAGGCTTCTCACAGGTGCAGGAAGGAACTCGGGCATGTCTTTGAAGGAGTAAACAATGTCACCTAATTTAGCTCTGATTTTTTTTTTCCTGTATGACTTTGAAGCGACACTTTCTAGGGAAACCCCCAATATCCTTTTATGGGGGAGGTCACAGACTCTGGGATGTGGCAGCAAAGCTGTGGAAAAGCCGTTCGTCCTTTGGGCCAACAGCCTTCACAGGGCAAGTTGGCACTCAGCACCCAGACGCCACGTGAGCTTCAGTCCAGCCCTGGCACTCCAGACGCTTACGACTCAGCATGTGGGTGAGACCCTAAGCAGAGCAAAACAGCAGGCAGATTTGCAAGGATGTTGTGGGATTCAGATTCAGAGGGGCTGGGTCTGAGCCTCTCACAACCAGTCCTGTGGAAATAGCAGGCCATTTGCTAACCAAAAGCATACTTGCGAGCCAAAAGGGAAAGAAGCTACAAGTATACTTAGAAAAGTTTGTGGATAATAGAATTCAAAGATGAGTTTATTTGTGTGCTGAAACAGTGTGAAACCCAAGCCTATGAAGGCTCTTCAAAACGTGTCTGAAGAAAAATGATACATGGATTTCACGATGAAGATTTGAGTAACCCAATAAACTTACCTTCTAATTCCACTTTCCACAAGGGTTGTGAATCCCCATATAGAAGAGCCCTGGCCTTATTCGGGTGATGTGACAGTAATCAGGGCAAAGCACAGCTTCCGACTTAGGGTGCACCACAGTCAGTTGTGGGGGGCATGCTGACCTTACAGAAACCTCTGTTTCAGCTCCATGAAGCTGCTGCCAACATCCACAAAAGCAACATCAATTCCAGGGACCCCATTAGCTACAAAAGTCAAGGAGATTCCTTTAAACTTCTAACTTCTTTCCTACTAATTAACTAGAAATGCCTTCCATGGAGAACCTTTTTAGCTAAATCATCTTCTTAACTGATTCACTGAAGTTAAGTCCCACCAGCCAGCAGAGAGGCCAGTGAGACCAGGCTGGGGAGAAGCTGGACAGCCAAGGCTACATCAGGGAAAGCAAGACAGAAGGACAAGCAAAGAGACAGAAGGACCAGGGTGGCCAGTCCAAGCACTACTGGCAAATGCTTGGCTGACCTGTGTGTGGCTGATAGGAAACCAAGACAGGAGCCAGAGTGGACACCAGAGAGCTGTAGACCAGTCTTTCTGCTCAGGAAAGGAGGACGCCACAGGGAGCCCTAGCGAGCCCAGTGCCTGGCCTCCTGCCAGCCTCAGCAGGTGCACTCTCAGCTAGAGCCCCATGGGGTATGTTTGCTTTGGAGAGCTCCCTGCTCCTTAACAGGCATCCCACTGTTAACCTTTGACCCTGCAACCTCAGTAGACTCTTTTTCAAAAGCTGACCCACATTTACTAACTGATCACACGTAGGACCACAAGGGCATGGTTGCAGAACCAAAGAGGACAAATACAAAGTGAACCTGAAAATCCCATGTGTCATCAAAAAATGAAATCCTGATGCAAACGAGTCAGCTCCTGCAAAACCACAAAGATAGGCATTATTTTAAACAAAAGATCCACTGAATTATTTGAAAGACACAGCAGCAGAGGGAGGGACAGAGACACACAGAGAGATCTTACAGCCACTGGCTCACTTCCAAGTGTCTGCATTACCCCATGCTGCGCCAGGCCAAAGCCAGGAGCCAGGAACTCCATCCAGGTCTCCCACAAGGGTGGCAGGGGCCCCAATACTTGAATCACATCCAGTTGTTTTCCCAGGTGTATTAGCAGGAAGCTGGATTGGAAGGAGAGCATCTAGGACTTGCTCAAACTGTACTCCCATCAGGGGCTGCTGAATGTCACAGACAGTGACTTAAGCTACTGAACCACAACACCAGCCCCCAAATATTTGCACTTAATAGGAAACAGCATCTTGCAGCAATGAGAAAAGAAGAGCCTGTGCATTGTAAAGGTTGACACTAGCAAACAGAGGAAGAGAGAATGAAATTTACATTTTCCTTTAAAATCCTGGACTGGCTTGGTGATCCTTCCTTTCACAGGTAAGGTGACTAAGCCAGGCTTCTGAGTGTCTTGTGCTTGGGAAACCCCTTGGTCACTATGAATGTATAGTAGGATTCTGAGAGGGGCTTGGAACAGAGACAGATCCCTCCCAGTTCTGAGCCCCTCCCCCGGGCAGCCACTTAGTAGACAGGGCCACCTAACACGTCTGCACTTCATTCTGCATCCTCACTGTCAAAATGGGGCTTCCCGCACCTGCTGTGTAAGCTTGCTGCAAGGCTTGGACCAGGAGAGTGCATAAAGCACGTTGTCGTGAACACATAGCAAGTTTCCACTTTAGCCACGAGAGATGGAAAACAGTAATCTGCAGCCCCAGTCACCCAACCCTGACAGGTTTGCTCCCCCAGGTGAGGGAGGTGTGGACAGCAGTTGCTTCCTGTTGCGAATGTGCAAGGGCCCTTCCTGTCACATGCACCTGTGGCTCCAGCCCAAGGTCCTCCCCTCCCCACCATGCCTACAGGCAGAGGCAGAGTTCATTCTCTGCAAACCCTGGAGAACCTCAACACACAGGCTCCAGTGGAGTCAGGCCAGAAAGTCACAGCCCCCAAGGCCTTGTTCAGCAATGTGCTGAGCTTCTGATGGGAGGTAGGGAACAAACAAAGCTGTGAGCAAGAGTGAGCATTTCTCAGAGCTCTGTGATCATGAATTCCTCTCTCCAGAGGCTGCTGTACAGACGGTGCCACAGCCTGAATCTTTCCTAAACCTCCAACCTTCGGGGCCTTGCCCAGTTCCCAGGCTTCTCATTAAGCCAGTGAGGACCAGCCTGCCAGTCCCAGTCAGGCAGGGCACATCTCTGTTGAGTGGCTCAGAACAGAAGATGCTGCCTCTGGCGTGGCTGTAATTGGAAAGAGAAGAAATAAAATGCTTTGCTTTACAAAGATGTTGCTTCAATTCCTCTACTTTTTTTTTCTCCCAGAGGCTGCTTGGCATATATAGGCAGAAGGACAGAGAGACGGGGACACAGAAAGTGGCCTGGATGGAAGGGCCACTGCAATAGAGGTCGCAATGTGGCTTCCAGTTCCATGTCTCAAGAAAGGCTGAGACAGTGGGCAGTGTCCTCCAAGCAGAATAAATCTCACAAAACCAAGGAAGCACCCTGGTGGGGATGGTGAAGAGACTTTGTAAAGGAAAGCAGCTGAGCTGAGTCCTTCCGCTGGGAACAGAGGGCATCAACGGGTACAGAGGTCGAAGCTGCAGTCAAGCCTAAGTTAGCCACCATATGGCAGGAAGAACAGACTGACCTGAAAGGCAGAGAGATCTGGGCAGCAGAAGGTAAGGGCTGATCGAGGCACAGCAGGGGGTGTGTTCTTGACCACAAAGCCAGCAAGACACCTGAGGGTCTGTGGTTGGGGTTGGAGGAGTGGCAAGGAGAAGAATCAAGGGCAGGTCCTTAGATTCAAGGTCAACAGAGGCTCTGGGACCATAGAAAGGCTTTAAGACTGGTTGGGCCAAGTCCAGATGGAGACATCCTGAACCTAGTGGAGGTGTCAAGTGGGTGGTGGGAGAGGGAGGCCCAGAGCTCCCTCAGGGCTGCAGAACAAGCAGATGAAGCCCTCCTGCCATGAGCAGGAGAGAGATGTTCCCAGCTGCAGTCTAAAAACAAACCTCATAGCTGAGCCCACCCTTCCAGCCACATGCCCTGCTGCCTGGCTACTTGCTCCCAGGCCCCAGGGCTAGTCCTCTGGAGCAACCTGACTGGGTTCTTGGCTGACTTTCACTTACTGTGTCAGCAAAAGCGTGTTCAAGACTCAACTGGGAGCCAGGTGCCCTGGGACAGCCAGTGCACCTGCAAAGGATACAGCAAGATGGACAGGGTGTGGCCACAGGAGGAGGCAGCTGTCAGGGCCATCCTCTGCCTGAGGACCTGGGCCTTGTTCTTCTACAAGGTATTGCAAAAGACAAGGTCTCGGGAGTCCCTTCCGGTCCTCAAATGCTAAAGTTCCTCAGAGATGATCATTTCGGCAGATAAATCATCTGAGTGGAATGCAAATCTGAAAATCCTCCTGCTTCACGGAGGCTGCTTGCTTTCCACACGCATGTTCATGCTCTGGCCTAAAGCAGGAGAGTCCCTCGTGGAGCAAAGCAACGTTTCAGTCCAGTGCCCTGGGTTTGTCTCCCTCACAGCAGACCCCACAGAGCAGCCACCACCAGCTTCTCCCTCCTCCTCTTGCTCGTGCCCCACCCCTGAGTGCAGACAGGAAGGAGCATGAGAAAGCCCTTTTGTACTAAGTATGGTTATTACAAGGTGTGGTCCCCTAGTGAGACACTATCCTCTATTATTTTGACAGCGTGACTTCCTGTAACATCACTGAGTATCTCCTGTCATCTTGGTAACAAAGGCTGATACCTGGGTGTGTGTGTTTTTTCTTTCTTTCTTTCTTTCTCCTCTTAACAATATAACTTGACATTTAATGCATCATCAAAAAAGTTTCTGAGGTTTTGGGGCTAAAGCTCTGAAAGTATTACTTCCTGTCCCACACAGCTCAGGTGCCCTGAGCAGCCCAAGGCGATGGTAGCTGCTGCTGCTGCTGCTGCTGCTGCTGCTGCTGCTGCTGCTGCTTAGCTCTCCACGTCACCAGGTAGCCCCAAGGATTTCAAAGCTGGCTGAAACTCCACTGCACCCACAGCAAGACCCCAGTGGCAGAGGAAAGGTCTCCTGACCAGAAACCACAGGCCTCTGGCTCCTATCCCAAGCTCCACCCTAAACTGGTCCTAGTGCAGGTCACTTAATCTGTGTGCTACCCACCTGGGTAGAGTTATACAGCAGGGGGACAAAACGACATGCAGGGATCAGCCCAGTATCCAATCCCAGGAGTGTTGGATGGATTTGAATAGCCCCCAGTATCCATCAGGTGGCCTGCTGTGATACCACACACTTTCCCTAGAGTTAGAAAGAATATTAACTTGGCTTCTTCAAAGCCAAATCCCCAATGGGCTAGCACTGTGGGAATTTGCTGGACAAGTTCCAGCAGCCCACGGCAGAAAAAAGCTCATCAAGTCTCTAGCTTGAATTCTTCTACAGAATTCCATGTACCTGCTCTTGAGCAGGTCCACAACCAGGGGTGGATGAGTACAACAAAACCCACATCTTCTGGTGGACAGATTGATCCAGTGGGAAGATCCCACAGCTGCCCACAGCAAGGACTGGATAAACTGAGGGTGCATGGGAAGGAAGTTCTTGATTATACCCACTTTGTTGGGAAGGGGAAATGAAGGCAGGCTTCCCAGAGTTGATTCCCCAGTTTAGCAGCAGCTAGGCAGTGCGGCATTTCAGGCAGAAGTAGCTGGAGACCCCAGAGCTAAGCCCTGGGCTTGTGGGGAAAGACCACACAATGGTCAGGCTGGGACAAAGCACACATAAGACCCAAGGCTTCTATGCATGCTAACAAGTATGATTCTGTCTCATTTTAGGCTTTCAGTCAGTGGAGCACAGGACAGACTATGTAACCTAAGGATTAAGGACACTCAACTCTTGCAGTTACAAATGGAGTAATTTTGGCAAAAACACCAACTCTGTCTCAACTTGCATTCTCTCGTCTGTAAAACCAACCTCGTGATACCCACTTCAAGGGTTGGTAGGGCTGTGTAAAACAATAAATGTCAAATGCTGACCTCCTTGGACACTCACTCATTTATAGCAGCTGATTGAATCAGAGGGTGTGCACTGAGAATGTCCATGCTATAGCTGCTGAGAGATGGATTGTGAGGAACCAAGACAAGGATTAACCCAAGTGTGTAAAACTGCACACACATCACACACACATCACACACACACACACACACACACACACACACACACACACACACACACACAAACAAACAGTACTTGGCAAAGGGATAAACCATGTACTGCAAGGAAGAGAGTTTTAATCCAAAGGTAAAAGAGAGAGACCTCATAGCAGAGATGAGCCAGGACACAGACATGAGGAGTGAGCTACACAGACAAGGCACAGGAGCAGGGACATGCAAGACGAATTGGAGCCAAGAGAGAAATCCCAGGCTGGTGCCTCAGCCCCCAGAGGAGGAAGGGGAAGCCAGACTCAAAAGGCACATCAGAGGGAACCTCCCACAGTTCATAGAGAATGGGAATTAAAAGTTTAAGTCTATATGGGTGCAAAAAAAATTTGTAGGTGATAGAAAGATAAATTCCATAGTAGTAGAAATGCATATTATAAAAACTACAAGCATTTCAAACATTTTTGCGTTAAAATAAACCCATACTTCTAAAATGCTTTATTTGTTTTATTTATTTTTTTTTTTGAAAGGTAGAGAGACACACCAACAGACAGAAGAACAGAGATCTTCTACCCACTCGTTCACTCCCCAAATGCCCTCAACAACCAGGATTGAGCTAGGCCAGGGTCGGGCACTCAACCAGGCCTTTTTGGTAGGAAGGGGGTGGGGATCCAAGCCCATGAATTGTCGCGGCTGCCTCCCTGGGTGTGCTTGAACTGGGTCAGAGGACAATGAGGACTCCAAGGCAAAGACTCCGAGGTATGGAGCAGACTCCCAACCGGCATCATGACTGCCGTGCCAAATGCCCACCCTGAAACTTTAACTTCTAATCCCATTTTCCATGAACTTTTTAAAAGTGCCTTTGTTACTTTTTGTGCAAGATCAAGGCAGTTCTGAGTTATGGGTCAGACTTGAGTCCTGGGTCAGGCTTTGACTGTTGTTCCAAAGAATTTGGAATCTAGATGGTAGTAAGGAGCTTGTTTCTTTATGAGAATTTTCTGTTTTCAGGGGAGTAACCTAGTAGATCTTAGATATTTGTCTGTGTCTCTTTCTTATAAGAGAAATTGTGTCTTTTTCTTAAATAAACAAAATGGTTTTTAAAAAGAAATGCATTTCCCGTTTAGTGATAAACTAAACATTTTTAAGAAAGGAGGGAACAGAGGCCAGAGCTGTGATGTAGCCTTTCATATGGGCCGGTTTGCGTCCTGGCTGTTCCACTTCAGCTCCCTGTTAATGTGCCTGGGAAGGCAGCAGAAGATGGTCCAAGTGCTTGGGCCTCTATATCCAGTTGGGAGAGCCAAAAGAAACTCCTGTCTCCTGGCTTTGGCTGGCGCAACCCCAACAGTTGGCAGCCATTTTGAGAGTATACCAGTGGATGGAAAAATCTCTCCCATTGTCCCTCCATATCTGGAACTCTGCCTTTCACGTAAATAATCTGAGAGGAGGACGCCCGCAGTACAAGTGCGATCATTTCCTCTGGCTCTCCCACCTGGAAGGGCAATGCAGCATTACAACCCAGTGCATGCACTACAATTGATGGCAGCAACGAGAGCTAATTTAGCTCTGTTTGCAAGTGCTTTCACTGTATTAATTCCTTGGACTCTTACAAAAACATAGATATTGTTGGTCTCCCATTTCATGAGTAAAAAGAGAAGATGCTGGGACACTAAAGAATCTACCCACGATCAGCCCGTGGATTACAGAACAGGAGCCCTTGCCAGAAAAGAACTAAGGATTTCTCCCCTAACACAGGTCTCAGCAGTCAAGTAGCCAGGTGGCCCTAAGAGGAAGGGTGGCCCCAAGTTTCCATATGAGGGTTCTTCAGGCCAGGACAACCAGCAGAATAGGGTCTCTTACTCCACACACATGTGGTTTGTCTAGCTCCCTTCCCACCCCATGGAAGACAGACTGGCTCTTGTGGGACTGGCCGTGGTCTCTGGCCCCAGGAAAGCCACAGCAGTCTAGAAGGGGCAACAACCAAGTACAGACAATTCCTGGCATGGAGGTGACAGAAGATGGGTCCTTCTCAGACCCCACCCTGCCTCAATCCCCCAGAGAGGCACAGTTGACTGGGGAGAGGAGTAGACACGACACTCCCCTCCAGGGACCAGTGCTGGGGAGATGGGCAGATGAGGCCACTTCAGAAGCTGCTCCCTTCCTTTCTCCATGGAAGTGGGGTTTCCTCCATCCTCTGCTCCTAGCCCTGTGGCCATTCTTCCTTCCTTACTTGTACCACGCCAACCCAGAAGGTCTGAAAATCTGTGCTCAGAAGTGGAGGCCATGCCCATTGAGGGTATCTCACATGTCTGGGACACACAAGTTCTCTAGGAAGTCAGCAGGTGACAGAGAAAGCTGCTCAAATCCTGGAGAAGAGTTCAGCAGGAACATAAGGAAGGAATCAAAAAGCAATGACTGAGTCAGTGCTGCTCAACCCTCTCAAGTCTATCTGCCTCCAATGTCCAGATCAGGAGCTAAGAGCAGAAGAGACAAACGGTGAGCCAGGGACTGTCTGATTCCAAAGTCCGTATCTCCCTTCCCAGCTGCCCAGCCACAGAATGATGCTTCACCAGTATTCAGTCTCTCACTGCCTGTGAATGGGAGGCAGCCACATTGCCCACACCTGCAGGGAGGAATTACCCAAAGACTATGCAGGGAACAAGAGTACCTTGGAACAATCCTTGGTCTCCTGCCCTCTCTTCCTCCCCTTCCCCAACATCCTTCCAGCCTTCCCCACTTACCACCCTCTCCCAGCAGGGTATCTGAGCACAATGACTTTGACTTCTTTCCCAGGGGAAGGGAACAAGATCATGAGGCTTCCTGGCCTGTGAGTGGAAAAAAAAAAGTGGGGTAGCCACCTCTACAGCCACCAGATCCCAATTCCTTGGTCAATGATAGACTGTCCCTGCCTGCAGACTTGGGAAGAGAAAAGATTGTGTCAGCAAGGATGGAGGCAGTGTGGATCCCAGGAGTCAGAGGGGTGGAGGAAGCCATGCACACCAGGTTGAAACCCTTACCCTTGCCGCCTCCCATTCAAACTTACCCCAGGTTCCCGAGGGAGTCATTAAATTTCTATGTCTTCATTTCCTCCAAGGTAGAAAAAGAGTAATAATTCTGACCTACCCCACCAGAGTACTGTAAGAAGGACTGACTAATTAACGCTGGTGCAGCGTTTTGGAAAGTAAAAAGCACTTTGCAATAATTAACGTGGTTCCTGCTTTCATCTCTCACAGCCTCATCAATAGAGAGCTAGGTCCCAGATAGCTGTGCTGGCAAAAAGCAAGCCAGACAGCAGCCTTTCCCAAGAAGGTACAAGGGCAGCTCTGTCAGGGCCATCAAAGTCGCCATGGACTCCAGGCCGCTGGAGACTCTCCCAAGTTGACAATTCCAAATCCATTTGCATCCACTTAGCTTTCTGGAGACCCAGGCTTTTTTTTTTTTTTCTCCCCTAGTTCCAGCAAACAACACATGAATGTGAAGCTCTGAGCAGAGAGCACAGGGCAAAAAAGATTGCAGAGTCTCGGGGGCTGCCACCGACTCATCTTGAAAAATCAAAATGAACTTTTTTCTTCAAAGACTTCACTTCCATTCATCATCATTATAAACACAGTCAAGTCCTTGAGGTCTGCAGCTGCAATGAATGCATACAAATGGGCTTTCCAAAAAAGAAAGAAAAACCCCACATATAATAATGTTCTCAAACTGTTTCTGGGAGCAGTGGGTCACAGAAGGATCTGAAATATGACCTTCACCTACATTGGACAGATTTTTCAGTTAGGATGTGTTGCCCCACCCCACCCCCCACCCAGAAAGACAGCCTCTTAAGAGAGAGACTTGGACCCAGCACAATGGCTTAATTGGCTATCTTCCCCTTGCAAGTACTGGGTTCCTGTATGGGGGCTGGTTCGTGTCCTGGCTGCTCCACTTTCCATCTAGCTCCCTGTTTGAGGCCTGGGAAAGCATTAGAGGATGGCCCAAAACCTCAGGATCCTGCACCTGCTTGGGAGATTTGGAAGAAGCTCCTGGCTCTGGGCTCCAGATCAGCTCAGCTCCAGCGGTTGCAGCCATTTGGTGGAGTAAACCAGTAGATGAAAGCTCTTTCTCTCAGTCTTCCCTTCTCTGTAAATCTGCCTTTCCAATAAAAAACAAATAAATCTTTAAAAAAAAAAAAAGACAGAGAGAGAGAGAGAGAGAGAGAGAGAGATGTTATCTGGGAAGGAGCCTTCCAGAGGTTGAAGCAATTTAATTATGCAAAAAGCAAGAACTTGCTCTGTGCCTGCAATCACCAGCACTCCAAAAAAATATCACACGACTATCATAGAGGCCATGTGAAGGACATGGGCAGGAGGCGTTGACCTGGGTGATGGTGCATAGGGTGAGAGGGCCTGTGTGATCTGGACTCAGAGTCAGCATGCATCATGTTTCTTAGGAAAGTGAGTTTGCGTTTCTCAGTGACTGCCTCGGGCTCTAGAATGCCAGCCATTCTGCTGTAGGGAATTACCCTAGGTACAACACACTGACTGTTCCTTTGTTATGCAAAAGGTGATGAGTGAGGTTATCTAGACTTTCCTTGAGAGACTTTCCTTCTCTCCTTCTCCCGCTTTTTCCTCTTTCCTTTGCTCCATGCCATTTTATTGGATAATAAGTCAACCAGGACGTTTTAACACAGACTTCCCAGAAGTCAGCTTGACTGAAGACGGGGAGTTGGATGGGGTTAGATGGCCGGCTCCAGATCCCAAGCTAGTTTTCCAGACTTGAGCATTGCATGAATGGGGGAGGCAAGAAAGACTAGGAGTGAGGACAGAACTCAAGGCTATGTGGGAGAAGTCCTCCAAGGCAGGGAGATAAGAAAAGATGCATGGAGACTCCGAAGGCCCCTTGCCATCAGGAAGTTGGTCAAGCAGTGCCTGGGGAGCCAGACAGTGTAAGACAGAAGACCAACTGTGCAAAAGACCATGACTGGGTCCAATACTGGGTTCTATAGGCCATAAACCTACTTGCCAAGAATTTTGAAAGGGCGCTGGTAAGAAGGGAAGGCACAATATAAATACCTTGCTTTATGGTAAACAAGCAAAGGCTGCCCTTCCTCCCCGAGAGGCAAGCAGTGTGGCTGGTGGGAAAGCTGGTCCTGAGGAGGGTGGCAGTAAGGGAGGGAGCCAGTTGCATCTTGGTGCTCCCCTCTGAGCATCAGGAAATGCAGAGTAGAAGCACAGGGAGGAAAACACCTGTCCTCCCGCCTACGAGTCCTGTGCAGGGCAGCTAGGGGAGCCACTCACTGTCACAGCAGCACAGGTGTGGGACCACCCACAAGTCAGTTAAGGATTCCCTCCCCCGAGCCATGGCAATCAAGTTTCCTTCTTTTCAAGAATGTTTTCAGGGGCCAGCACGGTAGTATAGCACAGAAGCTTCTGCTGTGGTGCCAGCATTTCTTGTAGGTATCAGTTCAAGTTCCAGCTGCTCCATTTCCAATCCAGTTCCCTATTTATGGCCTGAGAAAGCAGCTGAGGCTGGCCCAAGCTCTTAGATCCCTACACCTGCATGGGGGACCTAGAAGAAACTCTCCTGGTTTCAGACCTGCCCAACTTATGATGTTGTAGCTATTGAGGGAGTGAACCAGCAGATGGAAAGTCATACTCTTCTGTCTCTTTCTCTCTCTCTCTGTAACTTTATCTTTTAAATAAAACAAATAAGTTAATCTTTAAAGAATATTTTCAGCTGAAACAACACACTGCAAGGGAAGGCCATATGATACCTTCTTTTACCACTTGGTAGTAGTGCTTGACTACCATTTAGACAAGATGGAATCGCTGAGCACAGCATCTGTGCAGCCACACAGGGTCCCATGCTCAACAGGATTTGGCCCCTGGCTCCATGCTCGGCTGTTACTATCTTGACATTCATTATCATTTTGGAAAAGTCCCATATGTTTACTTTGTACTGAAGTCTACAAGCCACATAGCTGGCCCTGGTCTGGGAAAGAAGAAACAAAGGCATCACCAACATTCCCATTGCAGGAAAGACTGGGGCTAAAGCATGTTAAATAGCTTCCCCAAGGATAAGTTCTTGAGGATCCTGCTAAGTCCTCAGTGAACTCCAGCCCCAGGGTTCCCACGTACCAAGCCAGGACCTGATCTACATGCCTCCCTCGCTGCCCTGCACCTTCCACGATGAGCCCTGCCCCCTCTCCCTTGCAGCTTGTTGATTTCACTTGAGGCTCCTCCTGGAATTGGGAGAGGTTGCCTCAGGCTGGGCCAAGCTGGTCTGTCCAACGTTCTTGCCCAAGAATCTGGAATCATCTCTTAACAGACAACAATGGGAGCCAAAAGCGGCCGCAGAGCAGTAGTTGGGACAGAGAAAGAGCAGGTTCAGACTTGGGCAGGTCATGTGAAGTCATCCGCACCTCCCACTCTGCCTTCCCACCCCCCAGATATGTGGCTCCTAGACAGATGCTGCCAAGACAAAGGCCTGGGGTCTACTATATGGCCAGCTGACGATAATGCAGAAACCTTAGCAAAAATCCTTATGTGAGTTTCCCTTTACAGTTGAAAACCTGTCTGACCTGCTGGTCATGGGAACAACACGGAGCAGTGGCCAGCAACAGTGCTGATCCATGCTTTGCTCTGTGGCAGAGGCGCCTCTAACAACCCTGGCATGCAGGTATTATCACTAGACAGAGTTTACAGGCAAGAAATTGGGGTATAGAGGGCTCATGCAACTCACCTGAAGTCACACAGCTCCTACATCACAGAGTCAGCATTTGAGTCCATACAGTCTTGAGCCAAGGTCTTAACCCTCCCATACATTGCCTTTTTGAAGTGTTATTTGGACCAGGCTGACATAAGCAACAGGCCAATTCTGTGTTTATAATTTATTTGACCTCCTGAAGATACAGCCTCTCAGGAGTCTTGACTATTTGGGCTCAAAAAGGCCTTTGAACAGTGATGAGAGATGTTGCAAAACTAGACTAACACCTGAGTATCCAGTCTCTCAGATTCCCACTCAGCGCCCATTGTCTCTCTCTGTCACCAGCACACGCTCACCTCACACTCTGGTAAGTTTAGTCAGCCTCTTACCAAGCGCTCAGTAAATGAAACAGAATTGAGAGTCTACTGCAGCAGACTGATGACATTAAGAAACATTACTCTGAGTTTACCAATGAATGAAGAGGCAAATAAAACCCCAACGCAATGTAACACAGCACAGCAACATGGCTTCTGACAAGAAGACAGAGAATACCCATCTACTGGTTCGCTCCCCAAATGCCGGTAGCAGTCATGGCTGAATGCAGAAACTAGACACTTAATCCACTCCTCCCTCATGGGTGGCGGGCACCCAAATAGTCTAGTCCTCTTTTTCAAATGAATTAACTAGAGAGCCAGGGAGAGAAAGTGAGAAACTCCCTTCAAAGGCCTGCAACTGCCTCACACAAGGCCAAGCCAAAGCCAAGGGCCAGAGGCAAGAATTGAATCCTCCTAGGATGGATATTATTGAAGAGCTGGAATCAGAAGTAGAGCCAGGACTCATAGTCAGGCACTTTGATGAAAGACACAGACATTTTAACCTCTAGGTTAAATGCCCACTCCTCATGAAATGATATTTGAACAGCCCCAAACACTTCACTCCTCCATCCTTCCAGCTTCTTTGGACACAAGTACCCTTTCCTCAAAGGAGAAGCTACTTCCTATAAGGACATCTATCATCTGCAATGAAGGCATCCTGGTGCCAGGAGCCAGTTGGAATATTTTGCTACTTCAATATACTGTGCTAAAGAAGCAGAAGACTGTGTACTATGCTTTTATAAGATTTTCATTCAGGAACTAGGGTTGTGACATAGTAAATAAAGTCAACAACTATGATGCCAGTATCCCATATGGGCACTGGTTTATGTCCCAGCTGTTCCACTTTCGATCCAGATCCCTGCTAATGCATATGGGAATGCAGCCAGGACTTAAACTAGCACTCTGATATGAAATGTCAGCATCACAAGTGACAGACTGTACCACAATGGGGGCCTTTCCTTTTGAACTTGATCTTAAGATAATGGAGCTCTCTGACCCTCCAGTGCTGCGACTGTAAAGTCAGATCATCTCTGTATCACTGATCTCACAGGTTTCCAGTAGGAAGAATAAGATGAGATCACATAAGTATATTTGCTCCATGCTAGCTAGTAAGCAGAGTTTCTGTTAACAATGTCACTCCTTGGAGGGCTCTGATTAGCAAAGCAATTCTGGCAATGGCCTGCCTGCCCCTGCAGTCACTAACTACCCTGCTTGCCATCCGCTGCCCCCGTGAGGAGTCTTCTCCTTCCCCGGGACTCCTCTCAAAGGCTTCTCTGTCTTCATCAGGCCAATCAATCCGCAGGCACTTCTGCCCTTTGCTGAACCCCCTCTCAGCTATCAAGCCCCATCACAGCACTGGTGTTTCCACACTTCTAGGCCATGCCCATGTGTTGGAAGCAACACAATAACATCTGCTCCCTTGAACATATATAGGAGCCTTTTTTTTTTTCCTTGAACCTTTTTTTTTTTTAATATTTTATTTTAGGGAAGAACGTCTCCAGAAAATTAATAAATTTAAAGACACATTTGGTTGCCTACTCTGATGATTCATTTTCTTTACAAGCTTAATTTTTTTTCAAAGGTTCATTTTATTTGTATTTGAAAGGAAGAATTACAGAGAGGGGGAGAGAGACAGAAAGAAATCTCCCATCTGCCAGTTTACTCCCCAAATGGCCTCATGAGCTAGACCCAGGCCAGTCCAAAGCCAAGAACAAGGAGCTTCTTCTGGGTCTCCCACCTGGGAACAGAGACCTAAAGACTTGGACCATCCTCCGCTGCTTTCCCAGGCCATTAGCAGGAAGCTGGATTAGAAGTGGAACAGCCGGGACTCAAACTGGAGTCCATAAGGGATGCCAGAATCTTCATCACACACATTTTTCATAAGGTTTTTATAGATCCCATATTTGCAAAATGATTCTCATTATTGTCATTTTTCTAAACTAAACAGCAAATTGTGCTACAAAAACATCAACCATTAACTACACAAATCATTCAAAAGAACGAATTAGTTTTAAAAGTAAGTAAGAACAGGAAAGCACCCTTTGGAATGGATACTGGTTAGCCAGTAATTCTTGAGAGTAAGTTTATTGCTTCTTTTCTAAATTTTATTTTTAAAACATTTATTTATTTGGTTTTTGTTTATGTGTATGAGAGAGAGAGAACAGCTCCCATCTGCTGGTTCACTCCCTAAATGTTCACAATGGCAAAGACTAGGCCAGCCTAACGCTAGCACCCAGGAGCACCATCTGGGTCTCCTTCATGGGAGAAAAGAACCCAATCACTTGAGCCATCACGCGGCCTCCCAGGGTCTGCATCAGTAAGAAGCAGGAATCAGGAGCCAGAGCCAGGACTCAAACCCAAGCACTCTTTATGAGCCTCTCAACTGCTACACCAAACACCTACCTCCTTGGTTGTTTCTTAGGCTTGGACCCAGAACAGCCTTACTTTTGCTTTTTAAAATTCAAAGTCCAGAGGGGCAACACCTTCATTAGATGGTAGTCCTTTGTCATTACCAAGTACAACTTTTTGTGGAACTTTATTTTAGTCCACTTCTCTGTTCCTTTGTTCTTGGAATTATGACAGCTAGTCTTGTTGGCCACTATACATAACAATACTTCACAAAACCTAGGAACAGTCTATATTATTGCTACAAGCCATTAAACTTTAATACATGGAATAGTATTCATGTTTCCAGCTTTGGAAGAAGATAACACACTGACTTCACTGCCACTGGTTTCAGAATGTACTCCCTTTACAACCCTGGAAGCATTCCACTGTCCTGGCCCAGCTGACTCCCTTGAGAGAAGAACATGTGCCTGTTTAGCTGAGCCACTGTGTTCACAATGAGGGTTAACCCAAGTGCACTGTTGCTTGGCCAGAGTTCCCAACAGCTTGTACACTGGACCCCAAGTTTAGCACAATGTATCAGCATCATCATCCACCCAGCAAAGGGCCAGTGTGAAAGGAGCCACCAGAGGCTTCATGCTTAGTCAGTAGTAATGGGATCAGTCACACAGACCTGAGCTTGCCTGGATGCTCTCAGTACTTGTACCATCTGGGGCCAATGAGGCAGTGTGGCAGTGACTTCCATGTGCTAAAAAGCAGAGTGAAACAGAAATGGATTTCTTAAGAGACTGGAGGACTTGGAGCACTCTAAACATCTTTGCTCCCAGCCTGAAATTCCTTCACCATGAGTCAGTCAATGCCAACTTACAGAAAATTAATGAGTAGCCACCACTTCCTGCTAGGCATTTAGTGTAGAACATGACTCTGTAAGTCCTCTGTTCAACAGGTGGGACCCTAACTGAGGGTCCCATCTTTGATGTGTTTGCTTATCAGTTCTTAACATAAATGGCTGGCAGGGAGTAAGCCTGCTGTAGATCCTTGTGAAGTGAGTTGACTGAAGGCAGCCCTTATAATCCAAGTTTAGTTTCCTGAGGCCTCTCACAAGCTTTTGAGGAATGCTTGAGGGACCTTCCACTTCCGGTGACACTGTGACTGAAGTTGAATGTTCACTCCCACAAACACACACACACACACACGCTCCTCCTCGACATCCCATTGTTTCCCTAAGCCAGAAGTCAACCATCAGGGCAAAGGCTTTCTGGAAGGCACCTCCCTGGAATTCCCAGCATCTGTTGATTCTGTGAGTAACAGTCGGATCTGGCTGCCACTATCTATCACCGAGTAATCTCTTTTTCCTTCCCCCTGCCAGACAACTGGAATTCAAACCTGAAATACCCTTAGAAGGATATTTTCATTTCACTTCACAGTCTGGCTACAGCATCAACCCATCAGCTGGACAGGATGCAAGGTCACCACCACACATTCCTGCTGGCTCCGGGAGGCAGAGTCCAGGCTTCCCACAGGCAAGAGCTTGCCAGCCAGCAGCCACCCTTCACAACGACAGTCAACAGTCGTCTAAAGACCTCCTCAGCAGCCAGTTTCCTCTTACCCCTATTATTCTGAGGTTTTTGGCTCTTCCTCACTCCTGTGGCAGGGCTCATGTGAGTGGCTATTTACTACATGTCACAAAATTGCACTTCATTTTCTCCTGTCTCTAATCTGCTAGCCCTATGACCTAGTTTGCCACTCTGTCTCTCCAGGATGATCAAGAATTTCTTTCCAGGATGTGTTTTTCAGATTCCTATAGCAGGTGTAGATTTCCCATCAAAAGTGGGCAAGAGTCAACACTACTGAAAGGCAAATGCCCCCTGTTCCTTATGGTCTCCTTCTCTTTGAAGTGTGGGGAAGACAAGAACCATCACCTGACCCACTTACAGCAGGGATCCACCTAGGCATCTCAAGATCTGGATCTAGCCAGAGTCGAGAAATGACACTAGATTTGTACTTCCTCATTAATAACATCATAAAGCACTGAAGAGTTTATGCAGTATATTACATTATATCTCTTAATTAAATGGATTACTTTCCCCAAATAGCCAGGTTTGTGTTGAGTTTCAGTTTAATGCCCCAAGCTGTCAATTTTCCCACCCAACACAGTGTCACACTCAGACAGAATGTCCATGTCATCCACTTACTCAGACAGAAGAATCAGACAGAAGGATGCACCTGTCCTCTTAAATTATCAGTTAACATTTTTTCCTCATGCTTATTTGATTCTTTGACTTCAGTACAAACTAAACACAACTTTTTATATATATACATATATATAGAGAGAGAGAGAGAGAGGAGAGAGATAGGAAAGAAACTTCTATAAATAAGAGCTCTTATTATTTCTTTGACTGGCAATAAAGTCTAAAACTCCATCATCATGTTGCCCAGCAACCTAGGAAATACTGTTGTGATTACACAAAAACTATCTGGAGTAAATTCACACTGAAATAGCCGAAAAAGAATTATATTGTCTTGCATTCCACCATTAAGAAGAGCAGCAACACCTTGGGACAGTTCACATCCATGAAAACAAAACCAAACACACTGACATTGCCAAGAGGCAGCGTGCATACCAGGAAATGCCCTGGACTGAGATCACAAGTCCTGGATAGGTCTCATAACCTTTGGGGCACTTTGCTGTTTTCATCTGCAGAAAAGACCAAATTGAATTAATGAATTCTGACAGTTCATGATTCAAAAGGAACAGTAAAAACAGAGCGCTTAAGACTAGTCACCTTTGTGAACTACAGAACTGCTTAGCCTCATATAGGCGATGAAGAATGATGCACAAGTCCTCCGAGGTGAAAGCCATCCATCGGACCTGAGATGACATCCCCAGTGGGATTGGTTGAGATCCTATAGGCTACTGATGCCCTGTAACCACACATAACTCCCCTATCTTAGAAAAGCCAAAGCTCAGCATTGTAAAGGGTGCCCATCTTATTAAAAAGAACATCTCCTAGAAATTTCCTTAAGTCTAACAGCATGAGCAACCCTGAAGACAAGACGCCTTGGAAACATCAAGGCAGAATGTCTGTAGAAACCACAAATGAAGAGATCATAAGAATACTCAAAAGGAGAAGCTACAGTTGAAAATAGTGCTAGCAGATCTTTGAAGAGAATAGTGTGGCAATTACAAAGCAAAGCCACTGGGTTCAAAATCCAGCTCTAGGGGCCCGGCGCGGTGGTGCAAGTGGTTAAAGGTCCTCGCCTTGCACGCCCAGGATCCCATATGGGCGCCGGTTCTAATCCCGGCAGCCCCGCTTCCCTTCCAGCTCCCTGCCTGTGGCCTGGGAAAGCAGTTGAGGACGGCCTAAAGCTTTGGGAACCTGCACCCGCGTGGGAGACCCGGAAGAGGCTCCTGGCTTCGGATCGGCATAGCATCGGCCTTGCGCTCACTTGGGAAGTGAATCATCGGACGGAAGATCTTCCTCTCTGTCTCTCCTCTCTGTATATCTGCCTTTCCAATAAAAAAATAACAACAACAACAAAAAAAAAATCCAGCTCCATCTGACTGGTATGGGCTGTTAAACTCTCTGCATCTCAGCTTATCCATCCATATATAGGTAAAAGAGTAAAATACACACCCCATATGGTTACAGAGGAGTAAAGTAAGTTAGTTATGTGTTTCGAATAGTGCCTTGCATGAAGATTTCTAGAATAAACCAAACATTGTGAATGGAGTACTGAAGGTGAATGAGCCTGGAACCACAGCCCAGTACCACTACTGTTGCGTAGCTGGCTTTTGGGCCAGCTTTTCAACCTCTGGAAAACTGAGTTTCTTCCTCTATAAAGTAACAACAACCACAGCCTATTTCCCACTGTTGTTCTGACATTTCAATGAGATCGTGCTTGTGTCACACACAACACAGGGTCGGTGTAATGAGGCATTGCTGGGAGGACACATCAAGAAATTTCTCTGCAATGTCTTTAGCTTAACAGTGTTATTTTCTCCTGCTATATGAAATAACAGCAAATTATTAAGGGAATAAATTGTGTTATTTATTTATTTATAGCGATAGAAAAAGGGGTGGGAGGATTAACATTTTGGATACGAAAATACTTCAATGAGAACAGAGTGGTCTTCCCAACGAATGGGGCTAGCAAAACTGGTATCCACATGCAAAAGAGCAAAACCTACCTCAAAATGTGTCAAACAGTTCTAATCATCATTAAAGTCTTAGGAAAAAATTCAGACATAAATCCTTGTAGCCTTGGATGAGGCAATGGTTTTTGAACTGCAACAGAAAAGTAAAACAACCACAAAAAACAGATAAACTTCCATCACCAAAATTACCAGCTGATGCAGCTCAAAGTACACCACTGAGAAGGCACAAAACAATCCATGGCATGAGAAAAAAAAAACTTGCAAAACATACAATCTAAAGAAAAATTTGTCTCCACAATACTTAAACAACTTTCACAACTCAATACCAAAAAGGCAAATTGTTCAATTAATTGCTGCACAAGAATCTGAGTAGATGCTTCTCCAAAGAAGGTATACATGCAGCGGTCCTAATGCACACAAAGATTTTCTGCATCGCAAGCCATCAAGGAGAGAAAAATCAACACCACTTCATACTAAGACAGACATAAGGAAAAAGAAATATCAAGTGTGGGAAGGAGTGTAGAGAAAGGAATCCCCCCTTTCACTGTCACTGACAATGTAAAACAACCCTGTAAAACAGACTATTGGAAAGTAGTCAGACAATCTCTCAAAAAGTTAAACCTAGAGTTACCCTATGGTCTTACAGTTCAACCCCTGGGTTTATACCCAAGCAAAACAAATACATCTCCACACAAAGAAAGTTATACACAAAGGCTCATGAAAGAATTCTTCATAGTTACAACAAGGCAAAAATAACAAAAATATCCATCAAGTGATGAATTAATAAATGTGTGATATCATGAAAAGGAATAGCATTCAACAATTGAAAAAAAAAAAAGGAATGAGGTACAGGTACACGTTACAGCCTAAATGAATCTCAAAAACCTTGCAAGAAGCCAGTCACACACATGCACACACACACACGCCACATACAAATGCATACTGTATGATTCCATATTTATGAAAAGGCCTTGATGGACAAACCCATTAATGATATAAAGTAAACCAGTGGATTCCTAGATGCAGGGCTGTGGAGAGAGTATTTAGGGAGAAATGGGAGCAGTGGTTGTTGAGCACAATGTTTCCTTTAGGGTGGAAATGTTCTAAAACTGATCATGCCGGTAACTGTGCAAATATCCAGATACTCAGCACCAAGGGCTCATATACTTTAAATGACTGAATAGTACGGTATATGATTTCCTCAGAGATCTCAATAAAATGGCTTTTTTAAAAAGGGTTTATTTGTTCATTTGAGAGACAGAGTAATGAAGAGAGAAACAGAGTCCTTTCACCTGCTGGTTCACTCCCCAAATGGTTACAATGGCCAGCGCTGGCGCAGACTGAAGCCAGAAGCCCAGAATTCCATCTGTGTCTCTCACTTGGGTGGCAAGGGCCCAGGGTCTTTATCATTTACTGCCTTCCCACATGCTTTAGCAGGGTGCAGATTGGAAGTGGAGCATCCAAACTGATACTTTCCTATGAACTACCATTGTTGCAGTTGGTAGCTTAACCCACTGTGCAACACTAACCCCAACAAAACCATCGATTTTTTTTTTTCTTTCTTTAGTGGTGGGATCGGAAATTTCTCTAGCTTGGAGGCACAATCCTGTAGAGCTCCAGGTGGCCACCAGGCTCATCTTCCAACCAAAGCCTCGGGGACTGGCAGTGAGTAGGCTTGAGGCAGAACCTAGAAGAGGCTCCGGACCAATCATTGATTGTACGAAAGTCCCCTCCACCTCCTCCCTTCAGTTTCACAGCTGCACAGGTGAAAACACACAGACCATGCAGCCCTCTTTCAGCCCAGAGTGGAAGTGATGCGCATTGTGTTCAAGCTGTGCTACAGGACTCCCAACACTACCCATGAAAATCCACAGCTGGCCACATTTCAAACGAGCTGACCCAGGGGGCAGCCATAGCCTGCTATGTGCCAAGAGGTGCCAACCTACAGGTCCCTGGTGTGGTACTGAAGCGACCTCAGAGAGGAGTGTCAAGGCTTGAACTTGGGGTCCACACACTACCCCTGCAGATTCCTCCTAAGGACATACTGTTTATCCTTGGGAGTGGATAGGATTGTAGTGGAAAGAGCTCAAAAAGTAAAAAGTACATTAGAGCAAAAGAGAGATTGAGATCCAAGTGGGAACTTTTGAACCATCTTCTTTCCTTTTCACTTCTCCTTTCTATCTTCAGTCTTCTGGCCTTCCCTGGCCTCTTTCTCCTTTGACTCTCATCTCTCACCTTCCTCGCTCTGGTCTGTTCATCTCAGGCTTTTCAGGAAGCAGCATGTGAAGGTCTCGGAGCATGCACATCCCACTGCCTGGACACTGGCATCTCTCACGAAACAGGAGTTCAGCATACGTAGATGCTTTCTGTTGGTTCCAGTGCTGCTGGTCATTGACAGTCAATAACACAAGATGAGCCCATTTCCTGTGGGTCACTGGTTTATGAAGCAGGAACCCTTTGACCCTAGATCCTGTGGCCTAACCAACTACCTTCCTAGCATTTATTTCTCCTTTTTAAAAATTAGTTCTTTATTTAAAAGGCAGAAGGACTGAAAGAGATCTACTGTCTGCTGATTCACTCTCCAAAACAGACACAGCATCTGGACCAGGCTGAAGCCAAGAGCCAGGAACTTGATCCAGGTCTCCCACAGGGGAAGCAAGGGGCCCAAGCACTCAGGCCACCATCCACTGCCCTCCCCGGAACATTTGCAGGGAGCTGGATCAGAGTGTCCAGGGTTAGAAGTAGCACTCTGATATAGGATGGCTGCATTACAAGCAATGGTTTAACCTGCCACACCACCATGCCAGCCCCCAAGTTTTTGCTTTTACATATGCTCATTCTTACTCCCTCTCAAGGGTCTCCTGTGAAAACATGACAAGGAATTGCTTCTAGGTTAGAGTCTGTGGCATACCAATATACAGTCCATTCTTCCAATGTGATGTTGACATTTCTCCATGCAGAGATGATGCTTCCATGATCTTCTCTTCAACTCAGCAGGCCTTTGTCACTCTCCCAACAATGAAGTAAGGCAAGGTGGTCTCTAAGGCTAAGACACGCAAGGCAACAAAGCTTCCGCCTGGCTCTCTGGATCTTGGGCATGAGCCTCGACCTCCATGAGCTCCCAGGTGAGAAGGTGGCCCTCAAAGCTGTACTAGGGGAAAGCCAGTGTCAACGTAGTAACCGTTCCAGCCCCCACTGAATGCGGCTCCCAGGCCCAGGCACCACCACTGCATGAGCCTCCGACAAGCCCATCTCCAACCTTCCAGCCACCCCCACTCAATCCCAGTAGAACAGTAGCAAACTATCCTTGCCCAGACTCTACAGATCTCTAAGAAAAATTAACATGGTTATTTTTTGAGCCTCTAACTTTGAGGGTGACTATGATTCAGTTGTGTCCGTGCGACTGGAAGTTTCCTCACCCAATGACCAGGAGAAGGTAAGCCATTCTCCCAAGTGTAAACCCCCACCCAGCTTCTTCCCCCATCACCCCTAAGCAAATCTCTAACTTAAGCTGCCACTGTGTTCACAGGGCTTTCTGGCACCAAACGTGTTCCCAACATACTGAGTACTACTCCCTGGGGAAGAACTAGAACAAAGAGAGAGAGCTAAGCTAGCTCCTCAGAAATGCCTTCCAGAGGCAATCATGGAACTAAACATCTCCCTCCCAAAACATTTCCATTCCTACACACCTCCAGCCACAGGTGCCTTCCAGAAACTCACTTTCCCATCACTTTCAAAGCAAAACCATCCACTATGACTAAATTTTAGAAGCATGGTAGTGAATTAAAAATATATCTGCATACAGAGAAAGAGACAGGCAAAGAGACAGATGAGAGAGAGAGAAAATAGTGTATGATATCATTCCCACATGGGAGCACTATACCTTCCTGTCCAAGTAGAACCTGCTTTTAGAAAAAGAAATCCTTGAGAAATTCATTCACACCACTAGGTTAACAACTGAAGAGGCTTCAGACATCACTGTTCTCTGAAGGAGAAGCTCTTACTCTATAAGCAAGAGACATGGTCAAAGAATGTCTGTACTGGGTCGAACAGCATTCCCCAAAATTTCTCATCCCTCAGAACCTCAGAATGTGATCTTATAAGAAAAAGGGCCTTTGCAACTGTAACTCATATGAGATCCTATGGGGTTTGGTAACCCTAAACACAATGACTGGTGTCTTTATAAGAAGATCATGAGACATAGAGATGGAGGACAGTCAGTCACACAAGAGGCGGATGCTGAAGAGACATGGCTAAGGGATACTAAGGATTTCCAGCAGCCACCAGAAATTAGGAGACAGGCTAGGCACCTTTCCCTAGAGCCTTGAGACAACTTGGTTTCAGACAGCTGGTCTCTAAAACTGCGGGAAATGTACTGCTGCAGTTTTGGTTTTGGTTTTTGGTTTTAAAAAAGACTTAATTATTTATTTATTTACTCATTCATTCATTTATTAATTATTGGAAAGTCAGATTTACAGAGAGAAGGAGGGACAGAGAAAGATATT
Organism: Ochotona curzoniae; assembly: GCF_017591425.1. NCBI lineage: Eukaryota > Metazoa > Chordata > Mammalia > Lagomorpha > Ochotonidae > Ochotona > Ochotona curzoniae. The sequence continues at coordinate 48,236,240 of NW_024466502.1, read as the reverse complement.
CCATCCATTGGTTCACTCTCCAAATGGCAGTAACAGCCAGAGCCAAGCCGATCCAAAGCCAGGAGCCTCTTCTGGGTCTCTCACATGGGTACAGAATCCCAAGGCCTTGGGCTGTCCTCAACTGCTTTCCCAGGCCACAAGCAGGGAGCTTGAAGGGAAGTGGAACAGCTGGCATACTAACCAGTGTCCATATGGGATCCTAGCATGTGCAAGGTGAGGACTTCAGCCACTAGGTTATCATGTTGGGCCCAGCTGCTTCTGTTTTAAGCCATCTGTGGTGTTCCCAGAAGAGATCTACACCTCACCCATTGCATATATCCCAATCACAAATGCCTGTTGGTCATGTGATGACCAACAAACACCTGTTTCTTTTGCATTAGGTTTGTGCAACTGCCTACAGGGTCATCAAAAAACAAAGTCAAGGGCAGAGCTATGAATGCAGCAGCTAAGCTTTTGTTTTCAATCCCTTTGAGACCATGGTATGATCTATGTAGGAATATTCTTTCCCAAACATATGCATGTACTCCCTGAAGTTCTCATACAGTTTTTCAAGTTTGACAGCCATCCTAAAGACTCCCAGAAAGGGTGAGAGCCTTTGATGGACTAGATCATCTAAATCTAAGTGTACAGAAGATGTGCACTTTCACTAATTGTCAGTGGTTTTGTCACTGCATTTGAGCCTTACACACAGAGGAACACACCAGGTCCTCAACAACAGATGAATCTTACATCAAAGACTACCACTGCCTTGCACTTCTTAGACTCTCTCAGCCTCAGTTGCCTCATTGGAAACCTGAAGGCCAACAATGCCTACTTCCCAGGGCTGCTGTGAGGATTAACGGAAGTGATGTCAGTTGACAACCTAAGAGTCCAGGACTTCCCTTCCTGGTGTTTTACCTCTTGGAAATCACTCAATTGACCAAGCAGTTGTTCAGTTGCTATCACCCCAAGGGATTCTGAGCTCTGGGGGCAGGTTTATTTCCAACAGTATTCCCAGGGACTCTGCAATTGTAGACAGACTATTTTGCCCAATATGCTTTGACAAACATGTTATATGCTCAATAGACAGTAGTTCTTATTACCATCGAGGCTCACACCAAAGGTTAGTCTGCAGGGTGGGTGTTTGGCCTAGCAGTTAAGCTGCCAGTTGGGAAGCCTGCATTCTGCATCAGGGTGTCTGTGTTTGTCTCTGCTCCTGACTCCAGCTTTCTGCTAATATACACCCTAGGAGGCAGCAGGTGCTGGCTCAAGCAACTGAGTTCCCACTGCCCACAGGAAAAGACGTTGCATGAGATGCCAAATTCAAACTTGACTTCAGCCTAGTTTAATTCCAACCTTTGTGGGCATTTGGACAGTGAACCAACAGGCAGGATCTCTGTCTGCCCATCCGTCTTTGTCTCCACTCCTTAAGTTTATTTTTTGAAAAGTCAACAAAAGGCTATCTGCTAAAACCTTTGAATTTGGAACTGCCTTGCAAAAAATGAGCATGGTCCAAGGGAAAAGACCATCGCTGTGTTCTCTGTTGCTTCTCCCCAGAGCAAAGAAGAAAAGGAGTGAGATTTCTGCTCTGTCACACCCACAGACGCCCAGGAAACCAGCTTCTTCCCCCACGTTCTCTCCCAGCTCTTGTCTGCACAGCAGCTCTTGAAACTACACCTAATCTGTGAGTCTGAATGAACAAGGCAGCAGCGGCCGAGTGGGAGGCAGCAGTCTCTTCGCCAGTGAGAGGCCCTAGCTTTTCCCAAGAGGGTGTTACTTTTGATTTCCTTCAAGTCCAATCGAGGTGGGTGAAGTGGTTGGCTGTAGGAAGGCTGGGCGAGGTGTGGGCTGGCTGAGTCAGTGCTGGCCAGTTTCCCCTTGGGAAATTCCCATGGGGAGGAGAGCAGGTGGCAGTTGTCAACTGGGAAATTAACCAGGCGTGACTTCAAGATCAGTGGGGAGATTATAATCTGCCCACGGAAAAGACTGGCTCTAATTAATGGATAGAACCCTGGGTGGAAGCAAGATCTTGTGTTAGGAAAGAAGCCCTTCACCTTGGCTTTCTCTATCACCAAGTGATATTCTAACCCTCCTCTAGCTCACTGGAATGTTGCTAGAAGAAATCAGATGAAATGATCAATATACGTTTATACATATTTTAAAACTGAAAAAGCACTTACAGTGTAGACTGACAAAATATTACATAAAATAATTGAGTGGGGCTTCATGTTGTGTTAACATTTAAAAGCAAGAACATTTAATAAAATACTACTGGAACATATTAATGTTTATTTATTACTATCATTATTTGCCTTGGCTTTTATCAAGGAGTAGATTCCCCATTTGAGGGGCTGGAGACCTGGGCAAGGAATTGGAGCTCTGGGTGATTCTTATTAGCCATGTGGCCTCAAGGAAGCAAATATCAAAGGAGCAAAACATACCAGAGCCCAACCCAACAAAAAAAAAGATTTTGTGGAGACATTTTAAGTTCATTCCCAAATCCTCTTGTTCAAAATAAACATGTATTTCCAATGATTAACCCAAGCCCCAAAGTCAGACCGGTAAGAAATTTGCATCAAAGGATTTAAGGGTAGAAGTTCAGGGTGATGTGAAACCTCGTGAGAGATTTCTGCAGATAAGGACTCATTCTTCATAGACCGAGACAAATTCCCAGGGAAAGCCTCTCCCACAACAAGGGAAAGGAGCAGAACTACTTCCCAGAATAGGGAAAAGAATGGCTTTGGGGCAAGAACAATGACCTTTACTGGAAGTCCACTATTACTATTCAGTAGATGCTTTCTAACCCTCAAACAAGTAACGGTTTCTGAAGGAGATTTGGAAGGACATGATGGACAGTTCAGATCACAAAGGCTACTGAAATGAGGCCTTAGTTTGGACCTAGGGGCTAATGATCTTGGTAGGCACTGGAGGATGGCACTGGAGGATGAATATAACAGATGCCACCCAGACAGGTTTGTTGGCAGGCTGAACAAGGTCTCTTCTTTACACTGGGACATTAGACTGCCAGACGATGTTCAGTATTGAGTTAGGCAACCCATTCTTATACCTTCTATCCAGTAAATGAAAATTTTGAAATTAGATGTGGAAGGAAAGAAAAGTAGGTTTTTAGGGCCTGGCGTAGTGGCCTAGTGGCTAAAGTTCTTGCCTTGAATGCTCTGCGATCCCATATGGGCGCCAGTACTAATCCCGGCAGCCCCACTTCACAACCAGCTTCCTGCTTGTGGCCTGGGAAGCAATCGAGGGTGGTCCAGAGCCTCGGGTTCTTGCGCCCACGTGGGAAACCTAGAGGAAGTTCCTGGCTCCTGGCTTCAGATTGGCACAACACCAAATATTGCAGTCACTTGGGGAGTGAAATATCAGACAGAAGATTTACCTCTCTGTCTCTCCTCCTCTCTGTATATCTGACTTTGTAATAAAAATTAATAAATCTTTTTTTAAAAAAAAAAAAGGAAGAAAAGTAGGTTTTTAAAGAGTTTTTATTACGAAAATTTTCACATACACACTGAAGTCAAGAACGCAGTAAAAATTAATTCCCTTGTCACCACAACCCAGGTTCAATGAATATTAACATTCTGCCATTTCTTTTTAAAAAGGTTTTGGTTGTTTGTCTGAAAGGCAGAGTGCCAGAGAGAGAGAAATAGAGACAAAGTAGAGAGAGATCTTTCTTTGACTCACTTCCCAAACACCTGCAATGGCCTACACTGGGCCAGGTCAAAGCCAGGAGCCACGCATTGATCCTGGGTCTCACATGGGTGGCAAAAGCCCAAGTACTTCAGCCATCATCTGCTGCTTCCAGGTTTGCAGAACAGGAAGCTCAGTGGGAAACACAAGCAGAATTCCATCCCAGGAACTTTGACAAGGGATGCAGGTGTTCTGAGCTGTGACCTAGCCCGCAGCTCCCGAAGATCTACTCCTTTCACCATTCCTGTTTCATTTTGTTCCTAGATTTTCTGAAATCAATTGTGTCATCTCATATCTCATTTTACTTCTCTGAAATATATCTATATTGATTCTAACACATAAAGACTCAAATTTTAACATGATCATAAATTCTTTATCATTCCTAAGCAAGTTAGTAATTTTTAAAATATTACTTCTTAATATATTTGGTTTTTCCAAGTTGTCTCAAAAACCTCTTCTTTTAAAATATTTTTTAAGTTGTCTTACTTTTAACATTGTTTACATAGTTGAGAGGGATGCATGCCTACGTGAGTCTCTGATTAGGATGGGGAGGGTCAAGGCATGGAGGAAGGTAGGTGTGACAAATGTTCCATTTTTTTTTTTTCCTGTGTCCCCAGGAGGGAAGAACAGAGCTCATTCCTTGCTGTCAAACTACATCAGCAATCAAGGATGGAGGACAGTCATTTGTTGATGCCTTAGAGACCCCAATGAGGGAGAAAGTGTTGCAAGAGCGGTACTTGAATGGTTTTAATAGTTCTGAAATGTTGATTTCATTGCTTACAGGATTGATAAAATCATTCCAAAGTCTGTTGGCTGACCAAGTTCACCTAGTGCATCCACTAGTCCAGGAACACGCTGCAAAGCTTGGCCAGGAGTGGTCCAACCTGTTCTGTTTTCCATTCTCTGACAAGGTACTCGATGTCTTCTACTGGCCTACATCGGCTGGCTATCACAGCTTCCATGTGCATCTGGACATGCTATCTACTGTACAGGCATTAGCAACTAAGCAGGCTCAGTCCCTATACATGCACTCCAATGTTGAATCATTTATCTGGTGATTTTCCCTGTGGCCAAGGTTTGAATCCAGTGATCTAGTTAGCGAGTCCCTAAAGAAACCTCACCTGAAGTGACCTCAGACTTGACTCTTCTGTGCGCTAGCCAGTGCAGGGTCAGGTTCAGTCTGTTAGCTGCACCAACCAATGCACATTTCAGTGAATGCAACTGCTTGGCCAGTCCCACCTCTCTCACACAAACTGACAGGTGCTGCAGCCTAACACAACCCAGCCCACCGCAGGCCCAGTCTTCAAACACACCACCAGGTGCCACAGACTAGTTAGGGCAACCCCTAATAACCCCCAACAGCCCACCCGCAGCCCCAGTTTTTGCTTGTGTCAACATGTGCTGCAGCCTGGGCAGGTCTGTCTCACATCCTATCTGGCTTTCAGCACACTCATGGGTGCTGCAGCTTAGCTCAGCCTGACCCGTCCCTAGACCCAGCCCACACATTTGCCAATAGGTGTTACTACTTTGACCAGCCTGGCCTGCCCCCAGCCCTGGCTGTCATGTTCGACAGTGGGACCTGGAGCCCAGCAGGTAAGTTCCCCTTCCAGGTCCACTCTCAGCCCTGGATCCTTTGCCTGCCCGGGGGTACTGCAGTCTAACCTGACATGACTTGCACCCAGTCCCAGCACTTGCCAGTAGTTGCTATGGCCCACACCCCTACAGAATCTAACACCAGATCCAGTTATGTTGCATCCTGGTGAGTACTATGGCCCAGCTTTATATGCCTACTCCTTGCTCCAACACTCATGGGCAGGTACTGAGGCTCAGCCCTGTGAGGTTATGCCCCCACATACCCAGCTTTTGCATGTGCCAGCAAGTGGCAGGCGATGTTATTCAGTCCAGCCCAGGTCTAAGTGCCTGGGCGAGTGCCTTGACCTGACCCAAACATAACTTCAGTTTCCCCCTTCTAAACCACTCTGTCTCAGCTACCTACAAATGCAATGGCCCAGTCTATAGAAGACCCCAGAAGTCATTCCTCCTCCCCTGTTGAACAAGCGTTCAGACATTCCTACTCCATTACATCCCCAGATCCCTCTCCCCAGGTTATCTGTAGCCCCCCGCCCAGGGGCAGTGTGGCCATGTTCCAGCCTGGCATTCCCCACTTTCTTCACCTATTTTTTTTTTTTTTAATAGAGCAGACAACTATCCTGAAACACTGGTAAAGTTAAAATAAATGTGACATTTACCAGGCCCAGAATGTCTACCAGCTTTTGGCTGCTTTCCTCCAGGCTACAGCTAGAGGAGAAATGTCTTCTTATAGTTGATTTGAACCTGATCCACACATTCCAAAATCTGGTTGTTTCAATCTATAACAATTTCTTTTCCGGAGAACAGTGTTTTTTTTTTTTTAAAGATTTATTTATTTATTTTTTTATTGGAAAGGCGGATATACAGAGAGGAGAGACAGAGAGGAAGATCTTCCGTCCGATGATTCACTCCCCAAATGAGCGCAACGGGCCGATACTATGCCGATCCGAAGCCAGGATCCTCTTCCGGGTCTCCCACACGGGTGCAGGGTCCCAAAGCTTTGGGCCGTCCTCGACTGCTTTCCCAGGCCACAGGCAGGGAGCTGGAAGGGAAGCGGGGCTGCCGGGATTAGAACCGGCGCCCATATGGGATCCCGGGCGTGCAAGGCGAGGACCTTTAACCACTTGCGCCACCGCGCCGGGCCCAGAACAGTGTTTTTTAAAAAATGTTGCTGGGTAGTCATCGATCATTCTTTGCACAACAAACTAAGGTGACAGACCCACCCCAAAATAGCAAACTTAGCTGAGTGGTTCATTCATTGATCAGAAGGATTTCAGTAGTATTAAGCCATTGCTCATGATGCTGGTATCCCATATTGGGGTGGCCAGTTCAAGTGTCCACGGTCCTAACTCTGATTCAACTCCCTGCTAATTCACCTGGGAAAGCAGCAGAGGTTGACCCCAGTAGGAGACCCTGATAGAGTTCCTGGCTCCTGCTTTGGCTGTTCCAATGTGGGCTGTTTCAGTCAACTGGAGAGGAAACCAACAAATTCTCTCTCTTTCTCCTCTCTCTTTGCTGTATTGCATATATACATATAGTAATATATATTGTTACATATATATTTGCCTTCCATATACATGTATTGTGTGCATGTATACATTGTAATACATATACATTGTAAATATATATTATATTATATATATATACTTTTTTTTTACAAAGAGAAAGTATTGTGCTCAGTGTGGTGGTCCAGTGGCTAAAGTCCTTGCCTTGCATGCACTAGGGTTCGTACCCCAGCTGCTCCTCTTCCCTTCCACCTCCCTGCTTGTGGCCTGGGAAGGCAGTCAAAGATGGACGAAAGCCTTGGGACCCTGTGCCTGTGTGGGAGATCCAGAAAAGGCTCCTGACTTCAGATCAGCTCATCCCTGGCCATTGCTGCCACTTGGGTAGTGAACCAGCAAACGGAAGACTGTCCTCTTTTTCTCCTTCCCTCTGTAAATCCAGCTTTCCAATTAATTAACTAATTAATTAGAAAGTATTAAAGTATTATGTTCCATTGGCAGTGGCACAGAGTAGATTTTCATTGTAGTGAACAATATGTGGACCAATGAGGGAAATAGAAAGTGATTGGAATAGGTGAGAAATAAGCTTAGTGACTTGCTTTATCAGGCCAGGCAATTGTTCTGATGTCAAAGAATAGTTCGTAAAAGTTAATATATGCTTACAGCACAGATAATAACGGCACATGATCAACTGAAGCAGACACTTACGAAAATGAAGACTAAGCTTGATATGTGTCATCATTTAGGCACAGTGTTGAAGTCATTTTCATGTATTTCAATTAACATGTGAAAACATTAAAAAGAAAAACAGAAACAGCAAGTGCACTTTTGCTGGGGTTCAGTTTCTTTAGGTTCCAAGTACATGGTAGAGTCCGAGGTTGACGATGATTGAAGGGCTCTTTCAATTAACCATCTACAATGAATCCTGACACACTCAGTTTCCAGGTCTGCAGAATGACCAGCTGATGCTTCTAGCAAGTTCCCCCGCCAGGAGTGACTCCTGGCTCAAGCTGACAAGCTGACAGACATCCCTTCACCAGAGGACTCTGCATCCAGTGACCAACTGATACGGAAGAAATTCAGATCCAGACCTCAAGCCTCTGATGAGAACATTTTAAGGGACCATCCTCTTTGGGGACAATCTGAGGCTCTACTGCTCTACTGGACCTCAGTCCAGCATCTCCTCTGCCCAGTCCTGGGTCCCTTGTCCCCCACAGGCAATGTTTCCCAATCAACTTCCTGTATGCAAATCTGAGTTTAAGAGTGTGTTTCCTGAGAACTCACCTGCAAGATCTCCTACAATTCCAGGATCTGCCTCTGCAGGACACCAGCTGAGGAGCATCTCCACGCATCCCAAGCCCCAGCATTTACTGCCCATGTGCAATCAGCTGGCAGGCAGAAAGTACATTGCCGCCTCATACAAGGGTTCCAAGGCCTATAAAGCTGAAGCAACCACACCCAGCAAGCAGGTAGCCTGCATTCTTTAAGTGACAGATAACTTTACAATCCTGTATCACTTCCACAGTTGTGAACCCTGAGAGAATTAGCAAAGCTATTAATAGACACGATAAATTCAACCATTTCTCCACAGAATAATTGACACAGTAGCCAGAATGATACTTCTCAAACTCAGGCTATGTCTTTCACGAACAAGCTCAAAACCTTCCATCATTCTCATCTCTTTCATGATGCAATCTCAAATTCCTATATTAAACTCCAAGACCCAGCAGGTTGTGGATTGCTTCTCCAACCTTATTTCTTGTCCTCCTCTCCCTTATTCATTCTGCTGCTGTCAACACTGGCCTCCTTGCTATTTCCAGAATATTCCAGACCACTCTCACCTAGAAACCATTGCTCTCATGGCTCCTTTAGTGGGGAGTGTTCTCCCAGAGAGCTACACAGTTCCCCCGTCACTTCATTCGGGTCTCTAATCCAATGCCATATTCCAAGATTGCCATAGAAAAGTCTTCAAACACAGAGTACCTGCTTCACAAGAACCAAGTATCTTATAAATCCCCATTTTTCACATCCTCCTTAATAATTGTCCTTGTCCCACTCTACCCACCCCCGAAAATGCAAATTTGAAACCCTACAATGCTATAATGATGCATTGTCCATGGGAAACTTCCAGGGTGCCAGGCAAATGTTGAGATAGCTTTTGAGACAGTCCAATGACTCTAATGACTAATAAAATATCTTCTTGAATTTCAAGTAGTCCCTAATTCATTGCTTTTAACAAAATGGAACCAGTCTCTAATAGAGCTATTCACTATAGACATCTAAAAATAATTTTTGATGAAAGATCCTCTAGTAATTTCTGGCATTTAACTCAAAAGAGATTCATACAATTGAGTGGCATTGCTCTACCAAAATCTTCCCACTCCTTTCCACACTTAGGTATGTGGATAAGGCTTCTTAGCACTTCCATCTATGGAATTCCAAATAGTAACAGAACGGATGCTGAGCTGTACATCATTTAAGCAATAAGTCACATTCAGGCATGGCATTTGAATGACTTACAATTCTCAAGTAGAGACGTCATCTGTTTTGAACAAAATTCATTTCTAATAAAAATGCTGCTCTTTGTAAGACAGTGTTAAGTTTTTAAAGTATAAAGTTAGATATTAGATAATTTGGAGGGGGGGAGAATAAAATGGAAATACAAGTTCAAACAGAAAAGGGAAGATTGAACATTTTGAGCAGTTCAAGTCACCACTTCGAACATCTAAATCCTTTATCACAGTGCCCAGCAGCTTCTCCACTTCTAGTCCTTCTTCCTGCTAGTGTGCAGCCTGGAAGGCCACAAGTGGCAGCTCCAAGCTATGGTCCATGTCAACCATGGAGGAAACCCAAGTGGCATTCCATGCTCCTGACTTGGACCTGGCCCAGGACTGGCTGTTGGCGGTATCTGGGCAGTGAAGCAGCATATGGGTGGTGTTCCTTTGCTTGCATTTTTCCTTTTCAAATAAATAAATACATACACACATATATAAAAATCATTTTTAAATCATCTATGCTTTCTTAGATATGTTTATATAATATAAATCATTTAAGCCTTTTCAATAACAAAAGTGGTAAGTATATGAGGTAATTTATGTTAAATAGCTCAACTGAGCCACTCTGCAATCTATACACATAGCAAAACATAATAATAAATACATCATGATAAATAAATAAAATTTTATTGTCAATTTAAAAGAAGAAACAGAATAACATATTTCTAACAATGAAAGATGAGTTTACTTACATGATTTTTAAATAGATGATAGAAATTAAATAAGCTATTTATATTTCATCAGATGAATTTTAAAAGGTGATATAATCATTAAAATTTCAATAAAAACAATGTCGTTTATCTAAGGATTTATTTTTTATCAAAAAAGCAGATTTACAGAAAGAAGGAGAGACAGAGAACCATTTGGCTCACTTCCCAAATGGCTGCAACTGCTGGAGCTGAGCCAATCTAAAGCGAGGAGTCAGAAGTCTCCTTGGGTCTCCCACATGGATGCAAGGTCCCAAGGCCTTAGGCCATCTTCTGCTGCTTTCCCAGGGCATAAGCAGGGGGCTGGATAGGTAATGGAGCAGCCAGGACATGAAACAGCACCCATTTGGGACACCAGCACTTGCAAGCAGAAGGTTAGCCAGTTGAGCCTTGGTATTGGCCCCAGTAATACCTTTTACATATTGCACAAGTTTATATCTTCATGATCACTTGCAATTAATTTAGTACTTCATTTAAAATGTTAAGAATTGCCATTGTTTACCCTGTGGTCAATTACATACTATAAAAAAATGTAACTTAAATGAAATGGATCAATTCCTTGAAAAATAGAAAGCATAATTCACATAGAAAAATTGAACAACTCCAATTATGAATAGGTCAATATTTATAAAACAAATTGAATAAATAATTATTGGCCTACCTAAAAATGAAGCACTAGGCCCAGATAGTTTTTCTGGTAAACCCACCAAAATCTTAAAGAAGAAATGGCATTAGTCATCCACAATTCCTTCCAGAAAATAGAAGCAGAGAGAACCCTTTCTACCTGCTTTATGACAACAGCATTGACTTAATAACAAAATTAAATAAAGAAGACTACTGACCAATGTCTTTCATGAATGCTGATGCAAAAATGCTCAACAAAATACCAGAAAATTGAATGTTAATGATTTATGAACAGGACCAAGTGGAACTCTTCCAGATACACATGTCAAGCGCAACATTCAAAAAATAGCCTGCATATCAACAAGCCAAAGAAGAAAAATTGAATGATGTCATTGACTTATGGGGTAACTCTCATTTAGGATGCTTAAAAAAAAAAAAACACTTTGGGAAACTTCGAAAGAACTTCCTCCATTGGATAAAAATGTCTACAAATTCCCACAACTGTGATATTTAATGATGAAAACCATTTCCCCCATATAACTCAGGAACAAGACAGGAAGATTTTAATACACTAGTAATCAATTGTACTATTCACCACTACCAATTAACTGTATAGAAGTCTAATTGCAGCAATAAGAAATGAAATGGAAATAAAATATATAGATTGTGACAGAGGACAAAAACCCTGTCACAGATGACATTTTATTCTATGCCAAAAAAACCCCAGAAAAATCATCAAAAATCTCTTACCAATAACAACATGGCTAAGTTTGTAGGCTAACTTAGAAAGGTCTATTACGTTCCTATACCAGCAGGTAACTATTGAAATCAAGTTTTAAAAACACGATCTATAATAACACCAGAAAGAAATAAAAATTTAGGTTAAAATCTAACAAAGTATGTCAATGATTTATATACAAAAAATTATAAAGTTCTGATAAAAGAAATTCCAAAAGACCAATATAAAGGGAAAGATATTCCATGCACATGAACTGAAAGAGTCAATATTGTTAAAATGTCACTTCTTCTGGCCTTGATCTACAGATTCAATGTAATCCCAATCAAAACCCAAAGTTATTTCTGCAGATATCAACAAAATGATTCCAAGGCTTATATTGAAAACCAAAGAGGTGGAATAACTGGCAAGAACAAATCTGGAAGAGTCACATCACGTGATTTCAACACTTACTATAAAGATACAGTAACAAATACACCATGGACTTGGCAAAGAAATGGATGCATAGATTAATGGAACACACCATAGTAGACCAGAACAGAAGTAGACCAACACAAATACAGTCAACTCATCTTTGACAAAACAGCAATTTAACCGATAAAGGTTCATCTTTTCAACAAATGAAGCTTGGAAAAAAAATGTACATTTGTATTTACAAACCATGAATAAGGCCTACACACAGGCCTTTCAAAACAATTGCCTCAAGCTAAATCATCAGTCTAAACCAGGGACAGACACCACAGCACATTGATCAAGCTACTGCTTGAGGGGCCCACATCCCATATCACATGGCATGGGTTTGTATATGATCACAGCACCCCAAATAGTCCCGATCTTTTCTGAACTGGGCCTGGTTAGTACTTGAAAGGGACAATGCATGGATACAAATGCCAGCTCCCCTTCCGGAACCAGCTTCCTGTCGGTGCACACCCTAGGAGGCAACATGAGCGCTCCCTCCCTCTCATCTGCAGCTCTGGGCTCCCAGTTTTGCACTGGCCCAGGTCTGCTTGATTGTGGGAATTAGGTGCATGAACCATCAATGGGAAATTTCTGTTTCTCTTTCTCTCTGTCTTCCTTCCTCATTTGCTTTACCTTTATAGTAAATAAACAACTAACATACAAAACTAAAAAAGTTCCAGAAGAAATGCAGGAAGTAAGCAGGTAATCTTGGATTTAGCAGTGAGCATATAGATGCAACACTGACAGCATGATCTGTGAAAGAAAAAATTCATAAATTGAATTTTATCAAAGCTAAAATTTATCTTCAGCGGAAGACACTAAGAGAATTGAAAGACAAAACAGAAATTGACAGGGCTCAGTGCAGTAGCCTAGTGGCTAAAGTCTTGGCCTTGCATGTGCCAGGATCCCACATGTGCGCTGGTTTCTACCCTGGCTGCTCCATTTCCCATCCAGCTCCCTGCTTGTGGCCTGGGAAAACAGTAGATGATGGCCCAAAGCCTTGGGACCCTGCACACGTGTGGAAGACCAGGAAGAAGCTCCTGGCTCCTGCCTTCAAATTGTTTCAGCTCAAAACAAACAAACCACTCAAAAAATGGGCACAGGAAGTGGGCAGACACTACACAAAGGAACTAACCCAAATGGCAAACAAACATATGAAAAAATGCTCCAGTTCCCTGGCAATAAGGGAAATCCAAATTAAGACATCAATGAGGTACCACCTAACACCAATAAGATTGACCCACATAAACAACAACAACAACACTTGCTGGCGAGGATGCAGGGAAAAGTGAACCCTACTCCACTGCTAGTGGGGCTGCAGGTTGGTGCAGCCTCTATGGAAATCAGTATGGAGAACACTCAAACAACTCAAAATCTGCATACCATATGATCCAGCAATAGCACTCCTAGGAATATATCTAAAACACCTGTTTCACAAGAAACCAACATGCACCCCTATGTTCATAGCAGCACAATCAGTAATTGCAAAAACATGGAAGCAACTGAAATGCCCATCAGCAGAAGACTGGATAAGAAAGCTATGTTCATCTATTCCATGGAATACTACTCAGCTATTAAAAAAACAAAATGCAGTTCTTTGTGGAAACCATAATGCTAAGGGAAATGAGCCAATCCCAAAATGTTAGATACCACATGTTTGCCTTAATTTAAGAATATATAACCAGTTTAAGGTGCATAGAACCCGGTTGTATATAAACTAAAATCGAAATGTTAATGAAGAAGTCACAGGATGCGGTTAAGAACTTGCATTTTTTTTAACATATTGGTTACTCAATACTATGTCCACTAATTCCATAACGTTATAATTTGTTGCTGATGTTATGTTGGGGGTTTTAATTGATTGGGATGATACTCTGCTGGCTTTACCTTCAGACCAGAGATGGTCTACCCAAGAAGCCGTTGAACTTATCTGAATAATAAGTTACTGGAATTTTGGAAAAGAACAAAATTGAAGACTTAATTCTGTTCATTTCAAAACTTGGTATATAAAACTAGTATCTAAGACGTTGCAGTATCCGTGCAATGGCAAGCACATAAGTGAAGCAAGGGGAATTGAGAGACAAGAGATCCTTATGTCAATGGTCAATAGATTTTCAACAAAAATTCTAGGCAATACCTTGGAGAAAATAACTGTCTTTTCCAAAAAATGGTGCTGCACACTCTGCGTTCAAAATGGGATCCCAGTGATGGAATATATGTAATTTCATAAAGTCTATATAATTCTGTAGAGACACAGGATTATATAAATTCCATACAATTTTATACATTAAATTTATAAATTAAATTGGGCACAATGAAACTGTTAAACACGTCCCCAAAATTGAAAGCTAAATAAAACAAACCTAAATTTGTATGCTTTAAGGACAGCTGTCCCTAAGTGATTTCAAAACTTAATGATTCTCAACTGAACTTGAACTGTGGTTATGCAGCAAGGTGGAGGAATCCACCGTGGATGGAGGGTTGTGGGAGGAGTGGGGGGAATCCCAGTACCTATAAAACTGTTTCACATAATACAATGTTACTAACAACAACAAAAAAAACTTAATGATGTTATTATACATGTTTAATGGGAAAAAAAAAACTTGGTCAAGTCCTGCTTTATTCCTGACAATGCACACTCTAGGTGGTAGCAGATGAAGAACTAAATACTAGGGTCCCTGACACCCATAAGCAAACCTTGGGTTGAGTCCAGGCTCTTGGCTGTAACCTGGTCCAGCCCTGGCTACTGTGGGCATTTGGAGGGTGAGCCAGCAAATATACTTATCCTTATCTCTACTCTCTGTCTCTCTCTCACTCTTTCTCTCTCTCTTCCTCTCCTCCTTTCAAAAAAAAAATGCAAAATATATAAATTAAAAAGAAAAAGTAAACCTCAAACTTTTTTCAGTAAGCATAGTATTTGCAGTAAAAAACTCTAATGGAAAATGAACTTTCTTGTACTGATAAACTCCTTGGCACCTGATTTGTGATATCCAGACACAGTTTCCCAGCGAAAGGGACCAGTGCTCTTTGATGATTGGCTCCAGAATCTCCGGCAGAAAATGTACCAGACAGGCCTGGAAATTCTTGTCATACCATGATGAAAAGCTACCTCGCACTACTGGAGTCACATCCAGAAAAGCCATGTTGCTGACTTGTCTGAATGCCTTCCAGCCAAAGATGCCACAGTTGAGTCTCAAAAAGAATGAGGCTCACTTTGAACTGAAACACTACCATTACATTCAAACCTTGGACTTTATGATAATACTAAATACAGAATAAGACATACTAGTTATCTTTGAAGAATGCTACAAAAATCAAGCTGTTATTTTGATAAGCGGCAAATAAAAGAATTCAGTGTTTATTTTGCTTTGCAGATTGAAAATTAAGCTTTAGGATAACCAAGTGGTCTAAAAACTTTATCTTTAGAGAGATGTCCTAGGTAATAAAGAAGGAAAGATGAAATTAGAAAAATCACTGGTTTGCAATTCTATGAAATAAGGGATTTAGGTAATAATCATAGCATCATCACAAAGAGAGAAATAGTTACACACCAAGATAGTCTACGGGAAGTAAACTCATTCACTTTCTACAATGTGAACATGTTAAAGAAGAAAACTTGCACCTGATCAAGTTGCTAAACAAAGTTCATAGTAAATACAAAGATCAAGAGATGAGTTAAATGACACTACAATGATGCCGTTGATAAAATCTAAAGTTCCAAAAACTCTAAAGGTGAAGATCCATTTCTTTTCAAACAAAAATGAAAGGAAGCAAGAGAAGAAGGGCAAACTACAGATTAGAAGAGATTTAAAAGACATATGGGCCCCCATAAAGTGCTAATGCAAACAAGCCATTCAACCTATACAAACATCCTATAACTGGATGGTGGAACTGTTTGCACAGCCCTATAAATTCACTAAAAGTGAAACCGTACATTTACAATAGGTGAAGTTTATAGTTTGTAAATTGTACCACCATAAAACTGAAAAAAAAAGTGTCAGATTATCAAAGAACTGTGAATACTAATGGATAATAAGGAATTATTGCTGTTTTTAAAGGCATGATTATCGTATCATGGCTGTTTAAAAAAGTAGTCCTTATCTTTTAAAGATAAGCACTGAAGTATTTACAAATCCAGATAATTCAAAGCATTTGCTTCAGAACTCTCTGGTGTGCAGTGAATGGGGGCTCCAAGAGTTAAGGCTGGGGAAGGAGCATGTAGGGTCATTTTCTAGTCTATGTTTGTACACTTTCAAAGTTTAGACATTTTCTATAGTAAAAATAGTGAAGCACAAAATAACTTGAAAGAAATAGGAAAAAAATGGCAAGGAAGAGAAAGTCTTTTAATGAATCACTTCACTCTCAATTATTCAGTTATCTTTTCACCTTTGATATTAGTACCAACAAATGCTGGGGAGAGATGATATAGAAAAAACAACATAGTAATGCTGGTCCCATCTTCACAGCCACATAAAGCATGGAATTGCGGCCTCCCGTGCCTGGGATGCTGTAATGAAACTGGAGACTAGCCACCAGTTCATGGTCTTGGCCCCACATACAAAAGCCAAATTGCTGAGCAACTACCAGAATAAGGCTCGGTCACAGCTCATCCAGGCCCAGCACTGCACTCTCCATCTCACACCCTGTAACATCATCAAACTGGTGGAGGGAGCTTCCCCAAGCCCTCTAAGGGAATTCTCCTTAAATCGCTGCCTTAGCATCAGAGCTGTACACATCCGTGATTCACCTTAAAGCAGGAAGAGTCTGAGTAGAAACAAGCTCTCCCTGCAAAATTTGCTAAACCAGCCCTGCCAAGTCTTAAAGGTCTCACCAGTTCTGTTGCTTACGGGTTGGTACAGTTTATTGCATTCCAATCCTTCTTTCCTTCTTGAATCCTGGATTATTTGTTCCAGAATCATCAGTTCCAGAAAAGTGTTTAGAAGCTGCCATTGAATCTGTGAACAGTGTTACCGTGTTCAATAACATTCACCTCCCAAGAGTTGCAAAAGGCCCAGACTGTTGGGTGACACCTGTTGGGTACACAATGTGTCTTTCATAGCTGAGCATGGGCGTCTGGTCGCTTATCCTGGACACAAGGCTAAGGAAAAAACCCAGGGTTCTCTCTGGAAGTACCTGAGTAAGGCCATAGAGCATGGCCTGATGAGCAAGCTGGAATTCATTCTTACCTTTAAAAAATATCTATTTATTGTATTTGAAAGTTGCTTTGCTCTCCAAATGGCCACAATAGCCAGGGCTGGGCCTAGCCAAAGCTATGAACCAGGAGTTTCTTTTAGGTCTCCCATGTAGTTGCAGGGGCCACCTGAATCATTCTCTATTGCTTTCCCACTCACATTAGCAGGGAGTTGAATCTGGAGTGGAACAGCCCAGACTCCCTATGGTCTGCCAGTATTATAGGCTGCAGCTTAACTCACAAAGCCTTCCATTCTTACCCTTTCTAATTCCAGGAATAAAAATCACCTTCCTCTGAGGACAGCTGCAAGACTGGAACAAAATAACACAGGTGCAGCTTTGACCATCCCACCTGGCACCTGAGATTCTAGAACCAAACCCCATCGCTCTGACTGTTCCTAACACCAGCATTTGAGACAGACTTGGAAGACTCAGGCCTTATACTCTGCTTCACTGGCAAGAAGCATTTAAAAACAAGGCACTTGGGCTGCTGGGTGACCTGGCAGGGCGCATGCCTGGCAGAGATAATTTTCCAGTGATGACTCTGCCATGGTAAAGAGGTTTAAAGGAACTTCAAAGAGGACTGGAGCCGCTGGGAGCCCACACTGTGGGCTGGTACCGCTGACCTCGGAGCAGGGCTGTCGTCACAGGCAGGCCAACTGGGGGGGCAGCCAGACCAACCTCACCCCTGGGTTATTGCCGCCTCTTGCCACCCACACCCTGGGTTGAGCTGCCTCCCTTCCACCTCCTCCCTTGAACTTGAAGGTGATCAGAGCTGCTACAAGGGTGGGGGGGGGGTTGGAAATGAAACTGGTAGCAGAAGGGACAGCAGCTGTGGCTGATTTGTGGGGACACTAAGCCAGGCTCTGCGCTGGGAGCTTGAGCCTGGAGCTGTTGGCCCTTGCAGCAAGCTAGGGAAACAAGGTATTCTACCCACATTTCCTCAAGAACATTAAGACTCTGATCCGTAAAGGCAGCTGCTCCAAGTTACATAATGAATAAACAGACAGGCCAAGCTTGACATAGGCTTCAGGTTGCAGCCCTTGGAGCCTGCACCTAGGTGCTCCACTGGGACTACACGCTGGAGAGGCCATGATTTCTCAGACGTCTGCTAGTCCCTGTGATCTCATTCACCCCCATTCCGTTTCAAAGAGGTAGGGAGCCCTCAGTTAAATCACCTACTCTCCACCAAGGACTTATCTCCACTGTATGCAAGGGGAAACATGAGGTTCCTAGAAAATCGAAAGGATTTCTATTTGGCTTCCTGGAAGCTGGACTCGATAATGATACAACTAGAGTCTATTTCTTCAGAAAATTAATGGCAGGTAGGGAGGGCTGCCCTCAGCTGACTGTCCAACACCAAAAAGGCAGAGAGCAGGGACTTCTTTGGCTGCCCTTGAAGTCTTCCCCTCTGAAGTCTAAGGCTCAAGAACCCAGGGGACTAAGCCTACGTCAAAAGCCTTGGCATCTTTGAAGGGCTTCACGGTGGCTAAACTTCTCTGCTGCCATCACTGTTCAAACACAGACAGAGCTATGCACTCCTCCCAGGAAGAACAGACTAAGAACCTCATGGCCTGGTTGGTTCCATCACAGCCAGGGAGCCATGTGACTGCCCACACTTTGTCTCTCTCCTTGGCCCTTTTTGCAGAAAGGTCACAGTCACTTGCTATGATGAGTCATAACTCCTTCAATCTCCCGACACAGCCCAGGAGCCGTGGAGAGGCACAACACACAGGCCCCATGGGGGCTGTCTAGCCATGACCTAAGAATCCAGCACATTCCTTCAGACCATCCCTGTCTGCCTGCCCGCCAGATTCTGGGAGAACGGGGAAGGGGGGGCTCCAGAGGCAGCAGGTACCCTGGGAGGGAGAGGGAAGGGCCCCAACGGCACATCATCTCATGGGTGCTGTGCTGCAGAAGCTCAAGGTGTCCCAATAGAAACTATCCTGACCATCAGAGAGCCCTACAGGACCAACAAGCTGCTCTTCAGAAAGTGCATAAGTCTGGCTAGGAGACTATTTGCTCACTAAGAACGTGTGTGGTCCCTTGGCACAACAGGCGACCTCCCGCAAGGCCTGGCACAGACAGCAGCCCAGGCCAGACAAAGAAACAAGGCTAGACCTGCTGCCCAGGCCACCCCAGTGTCCACAGGATAACTGCTCCTCTGGGACAAGGGTCTTCGTCTGCCTCTTGGTACACACTGGTCTCTGGCTCTTCCCCTGCTGAGACTGCAACCTCTAAGCATTGGGAGAAGTTGTGAGCAGAGGCCATGGGCTCTCCATCTGTACACTCCACTAACCACAGATCAAATATATTCAGAGGGGAAAATATTGCACCTGTACTGAACATATACAGATTTAGTCTCTAACCAACACAATATAACAACTCTTCACAGTAAGAATGGTCCTGTGGCTCAATTGG
Organism: Ochotona curzoniae; assembly: GCF_017591425.1. NCBI lineage: Eukaryota > Metazoa > Chordata > Mammalia > Lagomorpha > Ochotonidae > Ochotona > Ochotona curzoniae. Next base: position 48,216,775 of record NW_024466502.1, on the reverse strand, counting down.
CTAATCCTCCCTTTGCAAGTACCAAGATCCCATGTGGGTTCCAATCATGTCCTAGCTGCCCCACTTACCTTCCAGCTCCCTGCTTGACAAGGATGGCTCAAAGCCTTGGGACTCTGCACTCACAGGAGAGATCTAGCAGAAGCCTCTGGCTCCTGCCTTTGGATTGGCTCAGTTCTGGCCATAGTTGCCATTTGGGGAGTGATCCATCAGATAGAAGATCTTTCTGTCTCTCCTTCTCTCTGTAAATCCACCTGTTCTTTTTATCCTTGTCTTTCTAACCTTTTGAGATCATGGTAAACATACAGGGAGTTGTCAGTGTAGTAGAGCATTTCTGTAAGCCCTTCAACCAGCCTCCCCAGCATTAACAATTCACATGATCAAAACAAGAGTCATGTGGTATGATACTGTTACCAATATCACTGCTTTATTTAGACCTCATCAGATTTTCCACTGATGTCCCTTTTCTTTTCTCCTGTTTCCACATACAATCCAAGAAGAGACAAAGAAGAAGATCTTCCGTCAGATGATTTACTCCCCAAGTGACTGCAACAGCTGGAGCTGCGCCGATCCAAACCAGGAGCCAGGAACCTCCTCTACGTCTCCCACATGGGTGCAGGGTTCCAAAAACATAGAATATGTAGATCAAATAAACATGGGTAGCGCCTGGCCCTGCAGCTCCAGATCCTTCCTCAGAGGCTTTTTCCTGCCTTACCTGTCATGACTGGAGAGACGGGCCACCTGCTCTTTGGGTGCTCAGAAAGGCAGGCCTTGTAGGTCCCTGGTCTGGTCTGCTGTCTCCCCAGCACCAGGCCAATCCCTGAGTAACAACGAGGCATGGCACAAAAGGAGTTGGAGCCACAGCAGACCTGGAAATACAGCAAAACTCGGCCCATTTCCTCTAAGGTGAATGAGTGCCTGGCTGTGTCCAGGACAGGCAGGTCCTGTCTCAGAGCCAGGCAGTCTGAGAAAGGCCTGCTTTCTGCGGGAAAGGAGAGGAGAAGCTCTTCCTCCCGCAGGATGGTTGAGGGCACAGTACTGGGCACAGCCTTTGGCCACAGGATGGACATCCCGGATGGATAGAGCTCTGCTCTGTTGGATCAGAGCTCCAGAGCTGGTTGCCCCAGCCTAGATAGAGACCACTTCCCCAAATCAGGTGAGGCAGGAGCAGTCGCCACCCCAGTTGGAGGCATGTTGGGCAAGGCCAGCCACTGCTCATGGGAAACAGGCAAGGGCTTCAGCGGGGTGGCGTCCTCCCCGGAGCTCTGCTCCCTCCCAGGGACTGTGTTCTGGACCACTTGATGCTGCTGTGCTGTGGCTGCCTGGATTCTTTTCTGTTATTTGTAAACTGTCCCTTAAAGTGGGCTGTACATCTATCTCTGCCCAAGAGATAGGGCTGGATAGGGCTCTCTCGAGCATATTCTGACCTTGTCCAGTGACTCAAGGTCATCCTTAGAGGCCTATAACTGGGCAGGGCTGGTGGCCAAAGATACCCTCGAGGTTGTCGAGGTGGACCTACGACCATACTCTGTCCTTCCTCTCTCCTCTCTTCCCCATCTCATTCTTTTTTTTTTTAAAGATTTATTTATTTTTATTACAAAGTCAGATATACAGAGAGCAGAAGAGACAGAGAGGAAGATCTTCCGTCCGATGCTTCACTCCCCAAGCAGCCACAACGCCTGGAGCTGAGCCAATCCGAAGCCAGGAGCCTGGAGCCTCCTCCAGGTCCCCCATGCAGGTGCAGGGTCCCAAGGCTTTAGGCTGTCCTTGACTGCTTTTCCCAGGCCACAAGCAGGGAGCTGGATGGGAAGCAGGGCCACCGGGATTAGAACCAGCGCCCATATGGGATCCCGGTGCATTCAAGACGAGGACTTTATCCGCTATGCTATTGTGTCGGGTCCCCACCTCACTCATTCTTTTTCATGAAACTTTTCAAGCATTAACAAAAGTGACTATTCCTTGAGTAGTCATCACTCCGGTGAAGGAGTTATCAACTGAAGGCTAAGCTTGCTTTATAGCTACTCACCCTCCACCCTCAGTTATTATTAAGAAAATCCTTCATACATTTCACCATATAGTATTAGATACTTAATATAATAGTAGATACATATCATTTCATTATATAGTAGCAGGTACTTTAATAGGAGATTATTGATAGGTATAAGAGATAAGAGTTCTTTCTCATTTCAAAATATTTTCATTGTCATAGAAATTACATACAGCCAGATCCTTAGAACTCGGCTCCAACTATAACATTTAATATAACTTAGGAGTCATTTTGACAAGTGCATATCAGGTTATAAATATTTTTGTCATCTCATTCCTTTGTGTCTCTTCTCAGTAGCAATCACTAATCTGAAGTCTATTCATACCGCTTATTATTCTAGAAAAGAATGTAAGTGGGATCCTATATCATGCTATATACTTTAGGCTCCTGATTTCTTGCACTCGGGGTATTATTAACTTGAAATTCACCCATGTTGCTTTGATCAGCCTTTTGAAACTCCATCCTGGTTCCCTGTGTATGTGACAGAGACCTAAATACCTGAGCCATCTTCTGCTGCCTTCCCAGGTGCATTAGCTGGAGTGCGTTGGAAGAGGAGTAGCCAGGGCCTGAACCTGCACTCTGATAGTTCTGAGGCCTGACCATAGCAGTTAGATCAGGGGACTTGCTTGTACCCAGGGTCAGTTTTCTTCAAGAATTCTTCAGTATCTGTGGATAGCCAGGATGGAGAGAATCGGGTGTTCAGTTGGCACTCTCTCTGTGTTACCAGCAATCAGTAATGATCAGTGTAACCACCACTGTTTCATTAGGATTAGAAACAGTCAGACTTTATCTGTGCCATTTCTTCTGCGCATCTTAGCTGCAAGCTTCAAGGGAGAGATTTCCCTGTAACAGCTGATTGGATCCCCTGTAGACTATATCTTAAAGAACTGTAAGAATGCCAGTGTTCTTAGAGTCTGCATTATACCACTTGCATAAGCTGCACTTGTCACTACTGATACTGGCAGCAGCAACATCAGGTTCTTACCTCAGCGCTCAGCACCTTCACTCCTCAGGTCATCTGAGGAGGGGAATTTTATTCATAGATCCTCTGGCCTCAGCTATGAGATCACAGATTAAAAAATTAGTCTATGTTGTTGAAACGCAGAGTTATAGACAGAAATAGAATTGAGAGAAAGGGAGAGATCTTTCATCTGCTGGTTCACTTCTCAAATAGTCCCAATAAGCAGAGTGGGGTGTCAGGTTGAAGCCAGGAGTCTGGAATTTTATCTGGGTGGCAGGAACACAAGCACTGGCATCATCTTTCACTGCTTTCCCAGGCCGTTAGCAGGGAGCTGAGTCAGAAGTGGGGCAGCCAGGACATTAATTGGCACTCATATGGGATACCAGGCATTGGATATGGTAGCATAACCACCTGTACCACAATGCTGGCCTAAGAGTATAGCTTTATCTGATGATCTCTGATATACTGCAAATGTTTTTTTCTGCCATGATGATAGATGGAAGATTTTCCTTGTCCTTAAATCTTCAGCTTTGAGAAGAATTCTACTGCTAAATGCCTTTCCCTGTATGAACTGATACGAACCCAGAACAGTCATGTAATGTGATGCTGACTATTCCCATTAAGGTTGAACGAGAAGGGCATAGCTGCAGTGTGAGTAATCCCAAATCTGGCTGCTTCCCGAGTCAGTCCAGAAGTTTAAACAGAGTAGTTATTCCTTGCAAAGACTCCATTTTCTTCTTGGTAAAATGGGGGAAAAATAGTATCATGGGGGCAGGATTTGGTGCCAAGGGGGTATTCGTCACTGTAGACCTACTGGGGATAGTGTGTACAGATGGTGGGGATCTGGAACAGCTTCCATAGAAATACAAGGTATTTAAAAAACTTCATGGATAAACACAATTAAAACATAAATTTACTTTAGCACCCGTTGTTGTTTGAAATCCAAGCCTAAAAGGGTCTCCAAAAAGGTCATGGAAATAGGTATTACAGAAAAACTACAGATGGGTTTCAGAATTTTATTTTATTTTATTGGCAGTATATCTTTCCATTGACGTTTTGCACAGATGTCCTGAAGTCCCCTCCTGGAAGAGAATGGCATCCCAGAGACTACCCACTTTCTGGTGAGAGCCCTCATTGTACCTTCTTCAAGGTTCACTGTCTTGTAAGAGGAAATGATCTAAGTGGCTCGATGTTGGAAGGAAAGTATTAAACAGAATACTTAAAATGAATGTGTACATGAGAAATGAAAGTGTTAAGATTTGAAGGGCCAGTAAGTTCCTTCAGGTTGCACGCAGCCTGTTCAGGGTCGGGTACCGTTCAGCTGGTGTGGGGTGCATTCTCTTCTTCGCTGGCGTGCGAAGGACTCTTGCTTGCCTGTTGGGCAGCTTGTGCTACCTTCTGCTTCCCTGCCACAAAAATGTCCTCCACAAGCCCAGTAGTTTCCATCCCTTTTGCACATTTAATTCAGCCATAAACAGTCTGTTTTTTCCTCAAAACGTCACTGAGCATTGCTGCTGGCTTTCTTGCCTATACAGATTATTAATTTTAAAGATTTTATTTTACGCATTTGAAAGGCAGATTGAGAGAGTTAGATCTTCCATCCACTCTTTTGCCACCCATGTCTGCTCAGGATTTTAAGCTCCAGAGTGGACACAGACCTGCGTCCTCAGGGCCACGCGTGCTTCCCAGGTGGCTGGCATGTGCAGGCCCCTTCCTTCGGACCGGGTAGAGGAATCCAGGCATGTCCCAACCCCATCCTCAGGCCTGGGCAGATGTCCTGGACAGTGTCATAGTTGCAATGACTGGGACAGATCAGGCTGAAGCTAAGAGCTAGAAATCCTGGGTGTGCCACGTGGGTGGCAGGGGCCCATGCCCTTGGGTCACCCTCTCCCTGCAGGTACATCAGCAGGCTGCTGGATCAGAAACAGAGCAGTTGGAAATCAAACTGGTATTCCTGCACGGGTTGCCGCTGCAGCACCACATGGGCCTCAAGACCCAGAGCAATCCCCATGGTTTTCCTGGGGGTCCTGTTTTATAGGGAGTGACTTAGCTCCCAGTTTTCCCTGGCAGCCCCACTGTGTGCTGTTGTCCAGCTGCAGTTGTTGATAGCCCACCCTGTCCCTGTCCTGAACATCCTGGGGCACCTGCCACTTGGGAACCTTGACTACCACCATTAATCCTCCACTTGCCGTCTTCAGGCCTCAGGCATGAGAAGGGTGGCAGTGAACTTCAGGGAAGAAAGATGGTCGCAGTCAGCTAGCTGAGCAATGTGCGGGCTCCACATGGGTGAAAGGATCGGAGTGTCTAGGGGCTCTCTTCTTTGACATAGTCAAGGACATGGGGAATGCCACCTCCAGCCCCTCCTTTTTAATACTTGTATGTTTATCCGAAAGGCAGATTAACAGAGACAGAAGGAAAGATAGAGATCTTCTGTCCATTGGTTCATTCCCCAGATGAACAGCCTATGCTCACTGAGGCAGAAATCAGGAGACAGGTACTCCACCTGACTCTCCCACCTGGGTGGCAGTGTTCCTAGTACTTGGGTTATCTTCCACTCTTCCCCATTCTCCTCCAGTCACATTAGCAGGAGCTGGATTGAAAGTGAGCAGCTGATACTTGAGCTGGTGCTCCCAGACAGGATGCTGGCTTTGCAAGTAGTGGCTTGAACTTCTGCCTCACAGTGCTGACCCCTGGACTCATTGCTTCTGATAACGGGGGAGCATTGCCAACAGTGATGCAAACCATTTCAAGCCATTTTAGCCAGAAAACAGCAGCAGCCAAGTCCCATCTACATGCACCTGAGCTGCAGCTCACCAGGATAAGGCCAGACATTCCAATTCATATATTTATATGCCCTAACTAACAATTTATAACTCCAGCTCCTTTAGCCTACAAGAAAACTTTTCTGAGTCTGTGATGGCCACAGCTACTATTCACTTCAGACAGGTGTTGGTGCTGTAGCAGTTTACAGCAGTAAAGACACAGAGTCCATGGGCCTGGCGCAGTGGCCTAGCGGCTAAAGTCCTCGCCTTGAATGCCCTGGGATCCCATATGGGCACAGGTTCTAATCCCGGCAGCTCCACTTCCCATCCAGCTCCCTGCTTGTGGCCTGGGAAAGCAGTCGACGATGGCCCAAGGTTTTGGGACCCTGCAGCCATGTGGGAGACCCGGAAGAAGTTCCTGGCTCCTGGCTTTGGATCGGCATAGCATCGGCCATTGCGTTCACTTGGGGGGGTGAATCATTTGATGGAAGATCTTCCTCTCTGTCTCTCCTCTCTGTATATCTGCCTTCCCAATAAATAAATAAATCTTTAAAAAAAAAAAAGAAAGAATACACTATCACATCTTTTCTGCTCAGCCATATTCTGGAGCGGGCATTGTGGGGTAGCTTGAGACAGTTCACATCCACAATACAAGGTTGCGGTTCCTATGCCCCATGTGCAATTCAGCTCCCTGCTAATGCACCTGAGAAGCAGTGGAGGGTGGCCCAAGCGCTTGAGTCATCAGAACCCAGAAAGGGAACTGGTTGGAATTTCTGGCTACTGGTGTCAACCTAACTATTGTAGGCTTTAGGGAATGAACCAGCTCATGAAAGGTTATTATTCTATCTTGCCCCCTCTGTTACTCTGCCTTTCAGATAAATAAATTTTAAAAGTGAATAAATAAAATGCTTGGGGCTGGAGTTGAGGCATAGTAGGTAAGGTCAGTGACTACAGTGCCAGCATCACACGTGGTCCACACTGCTCCACTTCTAGCCCAGCTCTCTACTGACGAAACTGGGAGGCCAACAGAGGATGGCCCAACTGCTTGGGCCTTGCAAACATGCAGGGGACCTGGAAGAAGATCCTGGTTCCTGGCTTGGGCTTGGCCCAACCCTGGCCATTGCAGCCAGTCAGGGAATGAACTGGAGGATAGAAGATAATCTCTCTCTCTCCCAACATCCTCTATTGCTGCAATTCTGCCTTTTAAATAATGTTTAAAAACAAATGAATAAATGAAATGCTTTACCTTAGTACAGAGCTAAAGAAAAGCAGAAGACAACAAACCTCATGAGGACGGACACATGTTTTACCCTGGTCACGGTTTGGTGTATCCCTGGCACCTGCTAAGGGCCAGCTACACTGTAAGTGCTCTGTGGGTCCATTTGACTGTGGATGAACAGCAGCAAGCTCTGGGCATTCCCACGGATCCGGGAAGCAGCTCACAACTGAGTGTTTCTCACTATTTACAAGTGTTACAATCTCTCTCTCTCTCTCTCTCTCTCTCTCTCTCTCTCTCTCTCTCTCTCCCTTCCCCCCGCCCCCACAATCAACCTAAGATTCTGAATCTCTCTATCTAGGGAAGGGAGCCTTGCAATTTGTGTTTTTGCAAATCCCCTCAAGTGCTGCCACTCCACTGCAGTCCCCTCACAGCCGCAGGTCCCTTCAGAGTCCCTAGGAAGCGCAGGCCCCACCCAAGAACACAGTCTATCCTGGTTTGCAGGCGAGGGTGCCTGCTATCCTCTGATTGAAGGTATTACAAATGTAGAGTGCTATTAAAATCACAAAAACCCTTTGAATCAAGGCCCATCCTAACAATCCATCCACTTTTTGTAATTACAGTTTTTCCTTCACTGAGGCTTCAGAACTGCCCTGGAAAAAAGCATCAGCTCATCAGGCAGAGAAACACTCAATTCCAGCACCTCCCTTACATGGATCCATGCCCAGCTTGCTGCTTCTAAACGTCTTGCGCTGGGACCTCATCCCTCTGCAATCTACAAGGTGCCAGGATCCTCCCCGCTGCCCAATTGAGCATGGAAGCCTGCAGCCTCTTCCCCGGACGGGACGCTGGAGGTGGTGCTCATTTCCCCAGCGGCATTCAACACTGCATCTTTGGGACCCAGAGTGGATTCAGAATTCTTTGTGCTGTCAAATACATTAAGAAATGCTTGTCCCCAAGGGGGCATGATTGTGCATAGCAGAAACTGAATTTTAGCCATTTGCTTCCTATCAGTTTCCCCAAGACTCAGGCAGAGCAGGGAGAAAACGGCTGGGTTTTTGAACCAACCTTTTGAGTGAAGGTAACAGACTCCAAAAGTCTTACACAAGAGAATGGCCAGGCCTGGAAACATTCCGAAGCCTTTTTATAGTCACCCAGAAATGACAAAGGAAATGATTTACTCCAGGAAGGTTTGCAGATTGCTGCCGCTAAGGGGTCCAAGAAAGTGTTTATCTTATGTCTTCCTCCTTTCCCTGCTCCTGCCAGTAACCAAGTGACAACAGTTATTGCTACTCATCCATTTTTTTCCTCATCATGTGATCTTCTTACAAAAGGCAAAGACAATTGTTCAGATTGTTGTTTCCATAAAAAGGCACATGATAGTTACATGAGACTCCTTACAGCTGTTAAATGCTTCCAGCCAGCCCTATCCAGGGTTTTGAAAATTATATCCATGCTTTTAATGGAATATCAATTCTTTGAGACACAGAAAAAAAAAAGAATTACAAGGGAACTGGCAACTTAAATGTTGATTTGCAATACAAGTAAGGCTCTAAGAACTTTCGAGGGGGCAGTTAAATGACCCCTAAAAGGCCTGCATCCTATCTGTCAGGATGCTTGGGTCCAAGTCCCAATTCTACTTTCAGTTCCAGAATCTTACTAATGCACACCCTACAAGGCAGATTCACATAGTTGGGTGCCTTGCACCCTCATGAGACCCTTATGGGAGTCCAAGCTCCTAGCTTTGCCCTGGCCCAGGACTGGCTGATGCTGGCACTGGGAAACTGAACCAAGCAGGTGAATAATCTCTCTGTGTCTCTGCATTTCTCTGTCTTTGCAATAAACAAACAAAAAAAATTTTTTTAAGGAATAAATGAAATTTCCTATTCAGGGTGTGTTTGATCATAACTTCACAATTATTTCAAAATCACACTGCCTGGTGTCCAAAGTATCTCCTTTCTGTTTGCCTTAATAATGAATTGCTTTTGTGCTGCTGTGAATATAGGACCGCAGATCCCTTTCTCATAGGCAGGCTTCATTTCCTTTGGATATATTCCCAGAAATGGGATAGCTTGGACCTACAGCAGCTCAATTTTCAGTTCTTTTAGCACTCTCCATACTGACTTCCAAAGTACTTGTGCTAACCTACACTCCCACCAACAGTGAAGGAGGGTTCATTTCTACCCACATCCACACCAGCAGGTATTGTTAGTAGAGTACTGAATTTAGGCCAGTCTCACTGGAGTTAGTTGGAACATCAATGTTGTCATCATCTGTATCACCCTAATAGCTAGGGAGTCTAAGCGTTTTTTTATGTCTACTAGCCATCTGAATTTGCTCTTTTGAAAAATGTCTGTTCATTTCCTTAGCCCATTTCTTCACAGGGTTGTGTTTTGTTGCCATTGAGCGTCTGAAGCTCTTTGCAAACCCTGGATACTAGTCCCCTGTTGGTTGTGCAGTGTGCATATTTTCTCCCATTCAGCTGGTTGCTTTCTCACTTTGTTAATTATCTCCTTTGCTGAGAAGCTTCTCAGCTTGATGTAGTCCCATTTGTTTATTTTGACTGCCTGTGCTTTTGATGACTTTCCTAAGAAGTCTTTCCCAATTCCTATATCTTGTAGAAGGCTTCCTATGTTTTTCTCTAATCACTTCATGGTTTCTGGTTGCAGATTTAGGTCCTTGATCCATTAGCAAAGACATAGAAACAACCCAGATGTCCATCAAAAGAGGAATGGATAAAGAAAATGTGGTACATCTACTCCATGAACTACTACTCAGCCAATCAAAAGAATAAAATTCTACCATTTGCAACCAAATGGTCCCAACTAGAGACCATTATGCTAACTGAAATAAGTCAATACCGAAAGGACAAATATTATATACTTTCTCTGATATGAGGCAACCTTCATGCAAAATACAATTCAACAGCCCTTTCAATATTGTTTTTGCTACATCTCAGGGGGAGTTGATATTTTTGTTTTATTCTCATTCACTCAAAAAAGTTTTTTTTTTAATTAATTTCCTCACTGACTCACAGGTCACACAGTAGCCTCATTTACTTCAAGAAGACTTTTGATTGTCTTTTTCATTTCTTCAGCAACACATTGGTCATTCAGTAGCATGTTATTTAATTTCATGCTGTTAACTTTCTATTTTTTCCTCATGTTGTTGATTTTGTCGGATTTTCATTGAAGAGAATGTATAGTAACTGTGCAATAGGGACTATCATATTCAGATGTGAAGATATAATGCAGTATGCATCTCTACTTCCAAATCAAAGATGGACTCCCAGTGAAACTGTTAAATATATCTTGACAATAAGATGTTATACCCTCTGCCATTGGCCCTCCCTACAAAGTCAGGATACATTTAAATAGCAGACTGATGGACTTATGACTGGTTATGAAGGACTATGCTATTGTAATAGTATTGGGGATATCTGGGATGGGTGGGAACTTGAGGAGGGTGGAAGGGAACTCCCAGAGGCTCTGGAACTGCATCATAAAATTTAAAATAAACAGGTTTAATATTAAAAAAAAATAATGAATTGCTCTGCAGGTATTTTAGAAAGTAGGAAAAAAATGTGTCTAGAGCAGAACCAGGCACCTTTAAGATATTCAAAACATATTTTTTAATAGTTAAAAATATTTTTTAAAAATCAGTTGAGGGCCCGGCGCGGTGGCGCAAGTGGTTAAGGTCCTCGCCTTGCACGCCCGGGATCCCATATGGGCGCCGGTTCTAATCCCGGCAGCCCCGCTTCCCGTCCAGCTCCCTGCCTGTGGCCCAGGAAAGCAGTCAAGGACAGCCCAAAGCTTTGGGACCCTGCACCCGCGTGGGAGACCCGGAAGAGGCTCCTGGCTTCGGATCGGCATAGTATCGGCCCGTTGCGGCTCACTTGGGGAGTGAACCATCGGATGGAAGATCTTCCTCTCTCTCCTCTCTGTATATCCGCCTTTCCAATAAAAAAATAATAATAAAAATAAATCTTTAAAAAAAAAAATCGGTTGAGGTCCCATATCTTACCCAACCCCATTTGGTTGGGAAGAATATAACGAAACAACACTGAAACAAAACCTCTGAGGGACAGTGTTTCTGTCATTCTGGAGTGAAGGGAGGAAAGCATAAACCAGCTCTCCAAGTGAGGGTGATCAGCAGCCTTTTTATTTGCAACTCAACATGTAACCGTTTGGATGCACACAACTGTCTCTGTGACATGCAACCCTTCAGAGGCCAAGCACATGAGCCGGCATGCCAGTGTTCTCGATGGCAGCTTTTGGAGCTCAGCCACATGCTGGCTCTATCCTGGCCCTCAGAAAAGCTGTACACATGGGGAGGACTTTGCTGTCAATGCTCTCTGTCCACTTAGCCCTTTCAGACATTTCACATTGGCCATTCGCTCCTCCCTTGCTTGCTTCTGTACATTTTTTGCAGAAAGGGAATAGCAGCTCCAGACTTGTCTGAATACTTGGGGCTTCTTGGTCAGCCTGCAATTCACTGGAATGTTGGCAGATGCAGATGGGTTTGCCAAAGAGGAATGTCTCTGGCTGTGTCCAACAGGTAAGTGCACTGACCAGTTGCTTCAGGCTCACTAGGAGCCTGGAAAGGACCCAAAGGTGCTTTCTTTAGGTTCTGAAATGCTCATTAGGATAGCTACAGGTCCCTCTTGGGAGATTTACTGAGAAGCATTGTTCTTTAGCCAGTCACACTTGCGTATTGGGCAAAGGAGTCCTGAACTCATCTTGCTCTCTCAGCTATAGGAGATTGGGGAGGGCTTGAGGGTAGGAGAAGGCTACCCTTCAAAGCCGGTCCTTGACTGAGTAAGGAATAGAGGTGAAGGGCATTCCAGATGAACAGCACATGCCCTGGCTGGATGCATGAAAGGGAACAGCTGAGTGTGACTGATGTGTCAGGGGTGGAGATGAAAATGCCAAAGCAGGCTGGTGACAATCACACAGGCTGGGTGACTTACCAAGAACAGAAATCCATCACAGCTCTGGAGACTGGCAAGCCCAAAGTGAAGGCATGGCAGATCTGTGTCTGGTGAAAATCAACTCCTTGGTTCACAGACGGTAACTTCTCACCATCTGTCCACAGGAACAGTTCTTGGTCTCTACCTGGGTACTCCTCCCATTTCCCAATCACCTCCCAAAGGCCTCATCTCCAAATCCATCACCTTGGGAGTTACAATCTCCACGTCTGAATTTGGGGTGCACAGCATATGGCATACATTATACATCTAACTAAGCTACTTAGACTGCAGCAAATGATCCCTCATCTGTCCACAACAGCTTCTTCCAGTCACTGTCCCTACTCTCCCCACCACACCCACCATTTGTCTCCCCACCGGAGGCTCCTAAGCATCCACAGTAAGGGATGAACCCTTCCCTTATTGAGAGGGTGAACATATTAATCTTCCAAATCTCAGCACTTGGAGAGTGTAAAGAGGAACAATTAGGATTGGACAATCAACTGCCTGTCTTAAGCAAATCAGAATTTTTGGTCATCCTTTCTTTTGATGAGGGGGCAGGGGAAGCTTTTTCTATGTGACAAGGGTTAACTCGGGTCACTTAATTCCCACAGTAACTTCAGTCAGCTGGTATCATTGTTCCCTCCTGACAGTGAGCCGCAAAAGTGGAACTGTCATCTTTGGCATTCCTTTTCCAGCTCCAGAACTTTCTTTCCATGCTCATTTTGGAAGACCATAGATATGTTGATGCTTACACAGTTCAGACAGGCTAGGTGTAGCCCTCCTGGCTGTAGCCAGCTACCAGGAATTGCTTCCTGGATTCTTCACCAAATTCAAGGCTCTGGTGAGATTCTATCTCTACTCCAGGCCTGTAGTTCTTTAAGCTGGCTCTAATCTGATTTGCATTTGGCATACAATCTTGAGATCTTATCCTCTCCTTGCCCCTCCCACTCTAGAGCCCTACACCTCACTGCTTTTGTCACCATTGCCTGAGCACCCCCTGCCCCTTCCCTCAACCTCCTATTCTCCTTTCCCTTTATTCCTATCCTACTCCATCTTTATTCCTCACCATCACTCTCCAAACCTTTCATTGTACATTTCATTCATGTAAGCAGTGTGCCAGAAAATGCTTAGCAGCTGCTTTGTGCAGAAATAATATATCCACCCACGTATATGTTCATTGCAACTTCACTAGTCTACAAGATGTGTCATAACCAACTTACAAATAAGAAAATACCCAGTACCCCACACTGTTAATTCAGGGTCCAGTGTTTGTAGAATGCTCTTGCTCATGTTTGCCAACCTCATCTGTCCCCAACACAGAGTGGCAATTCAGCCAGGAGTTGACATGTAGCCTTGCTTCTTAATCCACTATTTCCCCAACAGACTTGGCAGTCAACTGAACACACGTAAAACTTGGGTGAAATCACTTCTCCCCTTTGCTCAGACTCTGCAAACTGTAACTCTGCAGCTTGGGCATTGCATTGGCCAAGCTGTGGATACCCTTCTAAATGCCCCCACGACACGGGGAAAACAAGCCTGAATACCCTCAATAGCAGATAAGTAAATGCAGCACAGAGGTCAGGAAGTGTTGGGGGTTTTGAGTAGTTACTTAGCACTAAACTGTAACAGATTCAGCAGTTAAATTTATCTAGTTATTAAAAATAGAGGTTATTTCCCCATCAGCTCACAAATTACTCCAAGTTCAACCATCATGTCTGGGAAGTGGGAGACTACCAACCCCACTCCCTCCCTTACCAATGGACAGAGCAGAAAGGACCTGGAGAGCCCAGAATGAAGTCAAGTTAAGGCAAAGCGTCCCTACGTAACCACAGTACAGCTAAGTTAACATGGTCAACTTTTGGGGAAACCAGTATCACGACTAATTTGTGTGACACCTAACAGGCTCGCAATGAATTACTGACAGTATTTCTCAAGTAACAAAAAAAAGCAAAGCAGCCTCCTGACCCTGCTGGAGCCTGGGTCTGCTGAACCGTTTACACATGCGCACTTGCTTAAGAGATGGAAAGTAGGGTCCAGCGCAATAGCCTAGTGGATAAAGTCCTGTATGTGCTGTGATCCCATATGGGTGCCGGTTTTAAGCCCAGCAGGCTTGCTTCCCATCCAGCTCTCTGCTTGTGGCCTGGGAAAGCAATCAAGGACAGTCCAAGCCTTGGGACCCTACCCCTACATGAGACCTGGAAGAGGCTCCAGGCTCCTGGCTTCGGATCGGCTCAGTTTCAGCTGTTGCAGTCACTTGGGGGATGGATCAACAAAGATCTTCATCTCCATCTCCCCTCCTCTCTGACTTTCCAATAAAAATTAAAAAAAGAAAACCTTAAAAAAAAGATGGATAATAAAATGGGCAGGCAGAAAAAATGAGAAACAAACCCAGCAGTTCTCTCCCCCTTGCCTTGCAGGGAGATGCAAACCCACCAAAGAAACCCATCCCAAGAACTTCCACGTATGCTGACCTGAATTCATCTTTACCATTACTCTCCCTGCCACAAGAAGCCATCCGCAGACATTACCTCACACTCTAAGCCTCACGTACAACCCCCGGGCCAGCATAAGGGATCCTCGACTTACCTATCGGTGGTGAAATCGCTGCCCAAGCAACACAGCAGCTTAATGCTCTGTAAACAAGTCCCAGTGTCAACACCAGCACAGACCTGGAACTGAGCCTTGCTGGCTGCTACTGGAACCACGCGAAAGCGCAAACGGACCTCCCTTCTAGCCTGATCCAAAGGAGAAACACCTGGCTTAAAAGGGGCCCACTGCCACACAGGCAGTGTTAGTTAAGGCCCTCCATGGGATCTATATTGGAAAGCCTGGGTCTGAGTGCTGGCTTGACTTCTTATTCTAGTTTCCTGTCCATGTGTCCCCTGGGAAGGAACAGTTAAAGCCTCAAGTAGTTGAATGCCTGACATTAATAATGGAGACCCAGACTGACCTTGGCCTGGTCCAGCCTCTACTGTTAATGAGTATTTTGGCTTTTTGGCCACTGGAGCCATAAGGCAAAACATAAGGAACAAGCCATCCCAAAGGCTCTAAGAATATAACTGCATAGTGGCTTCTGGTATGAAGAGGACTCTCCTTTTCGGGAGATGTGAATGATGATAAGCATTAATGACAAGCAATTTCCTTTAGCTTTGGAGAATACTGAGTGAGTGAGGGACAAGGGCAGTGTCCTGAAATCCATCAAACTAAGGGACAGCCTTAATGCAAGCTGGGCTCCCATCCCCTCTCTGCCCTTCCTATAACATGCCAGTGGCACTTCAACCTTTGCCAGCACATGCAGAATCTCCTCCCCGGCTTGGCTTCAAAGTTGTCTTTTAACTTCGAAATGACCCAGGACACTGTAGCTCCCTCCATTTGAATCCCAAGGCCTACAGCCCTTATCTCAGCTGCTTACATCTGGCTTCCTGATACATGAGGGTACTTCAAAAAGTTTGTGGAAAATGAAATTCAAAATTTATTCTGGTGTAAAAATCTTGAAATTGCACATAAAGAGGCTTCAAAAATGCATGGAAAACATTAAGAACAAGCTGTGACTTTCTTTTAAAACTTTCTTGCACCAAAATTTACTCTCTTCATGAAGTTTTTGACTTATCCGACTATTCATTACTACCAATTACTACCTACCTCTCTTTCGTTTGCACAGAAACTCAAGTAATCTTGAAAATGCTCAAGTCCTCACTAGATGGATTTTTACACCAAAATAATGAAGCACAGGAAGGAAATCTACTTGGAGCTCACCCTCATTTGAGGCCACTGCCTCTGCAGACTCACGGCCCAGTAACAAACATGATCAGATGACAGCAGGTCCAGCATGGGACAACATCTACTTCCCAGACCTGTCAATATGCTCATCACTTGGGACAGTCCTCCAGCAACACAGGCCAACCACAGTAACCACCATAAGTTTAACTAGCACTATCAACGTTATAGGTCATCCTAAACATGGAGACACATGGCCCAAGTCCTTCAGTGTGGCCGGCTCACAAGTCAAGAAATAACCGCAGGCACACATCCTGATGCCACCATCATCTCAGGTCACAGCAAGGGCCTGCAGACGATCCCCCTAAGACATGAAGCACAAGCTCCTATTAGGAGTGCAGGGAATCCTTCCTGCTGTCAACTGATATGGAACTTGGAAGTGATCTTGACAAATGACACTGGAGACACGGTTTTGGTATGGCACCCAGGAGTATGAAAGGAGCCCACCAGGGGAGCGTATGTGGTCCCCTCCCTGTCACTCATGTGTCAGAGCCCTAGATTGAGCCCCGGGCTCTGAGCTTCAGCCTGGCCCAGCCTTGGCTGTCAGGGGTCATTGGGAGAACTGAACCAATGAATAGAAAAACTCCTTCCAACTTTCTCTCTGCCAGAAAGAAAGAACGAAAGAACGAAAGAAAGAAATAAAGAAAGAGAGAGAGAGAGAGAGAGAAAGAAAGAAAGAAAGAAAGAAAGAAAGAAAGAAAGAAAGAAAGAAAGAAAGAAAGAAAGAAAGAGGAAGGAAGGAAGGGAGGGAGGGAGAGAGTAAAGGGGGCAGGGAGAAGTCAGCTGGTTTGATTCTTGGCAGAACAATCCCGTGCTTTTCATCATCTGGACTAGCTCAGCAGCTATCAAACTTGACCTGGGCACAGACCACAAGGTCAAGGAGTTTATCTACTAGACAAACCAGGTTTCTGACCACTGCATCCTTAAATGAAATGGTGCCACTGAGGGAAGAGGGTGGGGAGGCAGGGGCAAAGAACCCTGCAAATTGGCATCCAATCAGATAAAACATTAGAATAATCGTATTTCTTGCTTCTCTTACTCATTCACCCACCTGCCTGGTAGTATCAGAAATTAAGAACTTCAATGAAATTTTTGAAATGCATTTTAACCATGTTGGTCTAACGCTAGCTCACAGGTATTTTCTGGGGTACAAACACAAACCTCCATTCTGCACCCACATACAGCACTGCTCTCCCGCCTTTGGCAAGGTGTGCAGCGATTACTGCAATGTCTGTGCCCTGGCAAAGCCACTGCCCCCTTCACCTCTTCCCGGTGCCACGCTGGGACCTTCTCGCCAGGACACTTGCTAACTTGCCCTCCAGGTGTTTTTACCTTTAGCACAGTCTGTTCTGACATGAGATTTAATAAGCTCAATAATAACTAGCCGGATGTCGCTTCAGACATTCCAAAGACTAATTAGCCCAGGATTGCTTGTTGCCAGACAGTGTACTTGTTCTGCATTTTGGGGTGGCTATGGTTGGGTCCCCCAGGGGCTTTTCCTTTTCTCCACCAAAGAAAATAGCAGATTTGAACCAACCATGACACTGCGGCTAATATGGTTTAACTCAAGTAATTTGGTAACTACAACGACAAAAATCCCTTAAAAAAAGAGCTTCTGTGCAACTAGAAAAGAAAGACACCAAAACACTGAAACATAATTTATGTACATTTATGGCTTTATACAATTGTAGCAAAGATTGTTCTTGTGTCTGTAAGTACATCAGCATCATCAGGCACTTCTCAGAGTATCGGGAACAGGAACATGGAATCTGCACTGTGACTGCACTCAGGCAGTGAAATGCGAGCGGGCACGACTTTATCCTCACGGGACTCCCGGGGCCAGGCTGCACCCCACCTGAGGGGGCCAACTGCCATGCCAGGCTGCTAACTTTGCATGAACCACCAAATTACTACTTGCAAATTAAAGCCACAAGAAAAAAAAAAAACTTCTCATTTCAAAATCAGGTATAAATTAAGATCTTTTAAAGAACTGAACATAAGAATTTCAAGCTTCTGGGGGGAAGTGGGGGCTAAAGAGAGGGAAGCATGTTGGTAACGTACATCCAGTTGAACAAGCTCAAATCGCATACTTTTGGAAAACTGCTTCCAATTTAAGTGTCATCATCCTCTTCTTGGGATGTTCCATTGACTGACGGCTCACTGGGATATGCTTGCCAATTAGTTTAGACTGTCAGTTTGTCAAAACAGAACTTTCCAAGTAATGTATCTACTACCTAAATATATTCCATACATCTATATTACGGAAACAATACATCTTTATATTTAAAATATCTGAATAGCTCTATAATACAATATACTTTTAATAACAGTACAAACCAGAGGAAATAAATCAAACAAGGCTGCATAGGTAATACCATTTGCACGTTCCACAAAGCAATCATGTACAATACCTAGTATACTAATTACTCCAGAAAGTCAGTATTCTTACAAAGAGCTAGCAGAGGCCACATAATGCTCGCTTTCACAACAGCCTTTCCCTGGACTTGACTGTACCCCAGGGAGCGACCAGGATTCCCATTAGGATCTCAACACCAAGAAAAATTGGGGCTTGGAGGGTGTTCACTCAGGAGGAAGAAGAGTCTTTCTAAAATGTCCCTGTATAAAGCAGTCTTATTTTGCCAGTGACTTTAGCTACTGCCTCTTCCATGGCAAGCGGGGGCTTGGGGGCTTGGAGGCTGGTAATGATGGTAATGTAATAGGACGAAGGAAAAGGGGAACAGTGGTGAGAACATGAGTACTTGGGCACCTGCAAGTTCTACTACACACACGCACGCATGCATGGCACTGCTTGGAGGAATTAAGGTTTCTAAAACCAGTCGATTTAAAGTGGTAGCTATTTAATAAGTTTTCTAAAGGCTAAAAGTTACAGAGGGAAGCTTACGAGAGCTGGCCTACTGCTGGGAATCTATCGGGAACACTTGTTCCCCTGTAAGACATGCAGGCCAGAGATACAATTAACACACAAGACAAAAATGTGTGGGGTGGGCTAAGTACATGGAAACTAGCGGCTTCCCAAGAAGGCAGGGACAACTGCTCTGCACCTGTTCCTTGTATTGTGATCACATCGGGTATTCCACATGACTTGAAACTATTGATGGACTGAATGGGGTACAAAACCAATTAACTTGGTCTGTCAGTTAACTGCAAAGTATTAAAACATAATGATCAGAATTGCCATTTAGGTTGCTAACGGCTGGAGAAAAGTCTCTAATTCTAACAGAAGCTAAGCTTTTTCAAACATATTCAAACATATAAGCTTGCAGATGGTTTGTTGATTTCTAAATGAAGCACCTCCATGTTCAAACAAGCTGAATTCCACTTAGTAGCCATCTGCATTTACTAAAACAAAGGCAGCCGACAAAAGCACTCAAGTTCCATTTTATGACTGCTCCCTCTTCAACTGAAATTTCTGTAGCATGATAAGTCCTCTGCTGGACAAGAGGCAAAGAGGGATGAAAAGTTAGTATGGACATGATTCCTCAAGATATGGCTGGAAGAAAAAAACCAACCTCCATCTACTCCAAAAGAGCTGAGAATTACAAAGAAGAAAGTGCACTGCAGCTCAACTCCACAGTATTCAGCTCATCATGCTCCCTAACCTGACAAGGGAGCGTTGTTTCAAATCCACATCTCCCTTTCTGATCTAGAAACATTATGAGGCCTCCCAGGAATGACAGTAGCAATGCAAGACACAGGCATCTATCCAAAGACTCAACACTACGTGGTGCACATGATTCACAGAGTAGTCATAGAAGCATGTGAAATTCCTTTAAAATACACAGATAAAAACGTATTAAGTTTTCATATATACGAAACGCCAAGTGTCCATAAACTATACATCACTTTCCTGCCCAGGTAGGATCAGAAATGTTGAGTATGCAAGTACTAATTACAATGATTTAAGGTCAGTCTGAAACGTCACCAAGTAGCATCCCAAAGTGTACAAACCAGTTAAAACACGTATAAAATTAGTACTAATCCAGTTAGAAATACAAAATGAAAACGATGAATGTTACCCCAAATACCTGTGATTCCACAAATTTACAAGCAGACAATGTAACAAAGTAGACTCTAGTTTTAAGAAAACATTACAATTCAGTATCTATTCCAAAAATGATCTCAAGTCCCAACGATAACATCAAAAGTCATTTTTCAAGAAATTAGAACCATTCAAATGTTTGTACAAATTTTCAAATAACAAAATAAACAAACAAAATAGAAAAAGACCTGTACAAAGCTGGCATTTAATCTCCCCTCCCCACCAAAAAAAAAAAAAATTGACAAGTCCATTATTCAGCAGATTGAAAAACAGGCTACTTGGTTCTCATGTGAATCCTGCGGCTTCATGACCAAGTCCAAAGGTCCAAAGCTGTTCCGTGGAGGTGCAGAAGAGATCTAGGCTCTTTGTGATTCGTCAGTTTGGCGGAACACAGGTAGTACAAACCAAAGCTTAACTTATCAGGACATGAGACCATCACAGTATTACAAAAAAGAGTATAAACTTTCCTTGGACCAAATGGATATTAAAAAAAAAAAACACATACACACACATACAAATACAATTCTGTATCTACTGCTTATATACAAAACTTGAAAGCACACTGGGATATGAAAGTCTTCTCTGCAATTATATGGTGTAGTGAGTTTGGCACTTCATTGTAATGAAATTTCCAATGGCACAGTCCTTATCTACAGCAGCACATAACCTGCAAACAGTGGGCAAACATCCTGTACAGGAAAAGTGTCTTCGCTGCCAAGTCTGACGAAAGGAAAAAAAGAAGGATTTTCTTTCCTTTTTTTTTTTTTTTTTTTTTTTTTTTTACCAAATCAAGAAAACTAAAAGGAAGGGTGAAGGACATCTTTGGACTGCTTCTCTCAGTTCCTGCTGTCAGATAATTTGAAGTACTTTTAAGTGTAGCCTAGGAAAAAACACACACACAGTGAAAATACAGCCGAATTAAAATCAATTCAACTTAATGTATTAGAGTGACAGACATCCTTAGAAAAGGGTGGGGCAAGGGCGGGGGGGGTGGATAAACTGGAGCTTTCTCAAACAGCTTTAAAAATCATTCAGTAGAATTTCACTTCAATAAAAACTCCCCGCATTTCATTTGTATCAAATGTATTCAATTTATTGAAGAGCTCCTTAAAAGATGCAGCTAACGAACTGTCAGAAGGGAATGTTGAAAGGGCTTTCAGGAAGCTTCCTTATGTTTAAACTCAAAAGAAAAATTGACGAGCTGCATGTGAGGGTGGAGAGCGATGACAAAAGGCACCTCCCTGAAAGGGGCAGTCAGTTGACATCAAACAGGAACTAACCAGGAAGACACGTGCCAAGTGACTGCGCCCCTCTCTTTTAAGTGCTGCTTTTCAAAAAAGGCCATTTTGAGCATGGGATGGACTTACCTGCTCACGCCTAGCCTGACACCCAGCTGTGTGTCGTCGTCTTGACACTGTGTGGGAAGCTTTGGTTGGGCAACACGTTGTCAAAGTTAAAATCCAACGTGTCTCCATCCATGAGGTCATTCCGAATGATGGACTCCATGTCACAGTCCAAGCGCTCGATGAACATGCCATCCAAGTCACTGGGGAGCTTCTCCTGGTGGAGAACGCCCATCCTGCCGTAGCCGTTGCAGCTGCTCACTGATGAGTAGCTGCCCAGGGCGTTCATCTGCATGGGGTGGGGCAGAGGCACTTGTAGAGGTGTCTTCACTTGGGTCAAGCGGTTCAGACCAGAGGTGTGAGGCATGGTGTTCACCGCGTGTGGCAGAGCACGCCCGTTAACTGCAGACGATTGCTGAGTGTGTCCAGGGTGGGAATGGGAGCTGGGATTCATCATTTTGTTATGAGATGCCTGGTTGCCATAGGCTGGCATGACCGAATTAGGGCCCATCATCACATTCTGGCCCAGGACCCGGCTGCTGGACTGGGCCACTCCAGGATCAACTGGTGACATAATGTCATTATGGGGAGGAGAATCAGAAGTAAGTAACTCCTTCAAGAGTCCTGGTGCACAGTTGTACTGATTCAAGCCTCCATAACTTGACTTGTTGTCCTGGAGGGTTTGCATAGGCATCTGGGGCAACGGGCTCATGCTGGATTGGCCATATGTGTATTTTTGGTAGTTTGGGCTGGGTGAATTCAGACTGGTGTTTTGAGGCGCAAACGAGTAGCATGGCGTCTGCTGCATCATGCTGCCAGGTGACGACTGAGTAGAAACAGTTAATGATGTTGGTGATGAGAGAAGATTAAGATTATCCAAAAGGTTTTCCATGTTTTCGGGGTTGCTTATTTCAGACAGGCTGGGCAGGGTAGATGCCATCTTGGCAGCGGATGGTGGGTACACCATAGAATGCACATCACCATCTCCGAGATCATCTTGCTCGGTCATAATTGGGGACAGCCTCCCACTAATGGTACTAGCATTTGAGCTAGTTCGAGGGCGAAATGTACTCCAGTTATCAAAGTCATCATTGCTGTGAGAGCCAGGGCTTGCAGGCCACTTGGAGAACTGAGATCCAGGGCTGTCCCCAGCACCTTCCTGCCCAGACTGGAGAGACGCTTTTTTCTTGGCAGCTCGGCCTCGGCTCTTGGCAAATTTACTGTTGTTGTCCATGGATGCAGCTCTCCTCCTGGGGGATTTTCCACTCTTGCCACCCTCTGGATTGAGCATCCACCAAGAACTTTTTCCAGTGCCTTCATTCTGCACACGAATGAACTTGCTGTGTAGGGATAGATTATGACGAATTGAATTCTGCAAAACAAAACAGGGTGTCAGAACCGTTAACACTTCGATGCTGGGAAAACTTCTCTTAACAACACATGTCTCACATTAGGCATGCGTAGTTTTCATTGTTTAAGGTATGGATTTCCACTTTAACAGTGACAACAGTTTGGAACTGTCTACAAAAGCTCTTAAACTGCCAAAGGAGGAACAGCATGTTATCTTGAAAATAATATCCATATCTTACTTTAATGAGAGGACAAACCAGGCTTTACTATAAGTGGCTCTTTTATGCAGCCATATTTTATGAGGAAATTACAGGGAGTGGTTTCAAAACCACTAATATTTTTGTTTAGCTACAACGCAAATATGTAGTACTCTGAATAAAGTGTTATCAATAGCCTTTTCCATTCTTCTGTCAATTCTCCTTAGACCGAACACATGCCATTTACTAATGTGAGAAGGTTTCTATTACTGGGCTCATGTGGTTATGACAAAGTAAAAGCAGCAGCACATTCCCAGATCAAAACTGAAAGCCGACACACCAGTGCGACCTCGACTCCTTCACACCCTCCAAGCCCACTAGGCACAGAAAACTCAACATAGAGAACAGCTACTGTTTAACCTCGTAACAAAGGTGACATCCCTGAAGCAAAAACACTTAAACCCAACAAGTGTCCCCCTCGCCCTCCTTCCACTCTCCACATCGCCAGAGGTCCAAGCAGGCAGCCTGAGCCCACTAACAACATGAAGCGGTTAAGAACGCAAACGTCCCAGCCTTTCGGCTGAGGACAGCACTTGGTGACTAATCCTGCCACAAGTCCCCTTCCAGTGAAGAAGTGCAGCACTTGGATCTGAGCACTCGCTACCTTCGTGACCTCAGGACGCTGCTTGACCCATGTGTGTCTTAAGCTTCCACCACTGTGTAACAAGTAAAAAAAACATACAGGGTTGCTGTCTGGGTTGAGACAGACCAACATGCTCAGCAGTGCCATCCAACAAGCAGCTGCCAGGGAAGAGTTCTCAGATCCCAAGTTTGTGGGTACAAAATATGCCATCCTGGGCCTGGCGGCGTGGCCTAGCAGCTAAAGTCCTCGTCTTGAACGCGCCGGAATCCCATATGGGCGCCAGTTCTAATCTCAGCAGCCCCACTTCCCATCCAGCTCCCTGCTTGTGGCCTGGGAAACAGTCGAGGACGGCCCAAAGCTTTGGGACCCTGCACCCGTGTGGGATACCCGGAAGAAGTTCCTGGATCCTGGCTTTGGATCGGCATAGCATCGGCCATTGCGCTCACTTGGGGAGTGAATCATCGGATGGAAGATCTTCCTCTCTGTCTCTCCTCTTCTCTGTATATCTGACTTTCCAATAAATAAATAAAACCTTGAAAAAAAAATACGCCATCCTAAATCCTGTTTCCCTGCTTCCATTCAGCGGGCAGGACACATGAGAGAATCTTTTAAATGGAATAAAAACAATTTTGTTTTACTGTAAAAATTTTTTTACAATTTATAATGCCCTCATAATATGCATTT
The DNA here is from genome assembly GCF_017591425.1 of Ochotona curzoniae. Taxonomy (NCBI): domain Eukaryota; kingdom Metazoa; phylum Chordata; class Mammalia; order Lagomorpha; family Ochotonidae; genus Ochotona; species Ochotona curzoniae. The sequence continues at coordinate 48,192,769 of NW_024466502.1, read as the reverse complement.
CCAATAAACTTCCTAAAGCTCTTTCATATGCAAGTATTTCAATTTTTTAATATAAAATGAAATTTTAATTTCAATTTTAACAAACTTCTGAAGTGCTTTGTGCAAACTTACAATTGCAAATCTAAGGCGAATGGGGTGAGAGACAGTCTTAAGCCTCAGTGCAAACTTTTTCTGAGGGTGGATACAGACCAGAAGGCCCTCACCTTCCACTACCCGGGAGAGCCCATGCCACACCCTAAGCTCCTTGGAAGAAGGACCCTTGGATGAACAACTTTCCATTCCTGCACAGGTGTGGACATGGTCCCTATTGTTCACTCAGCAGCCTTCCTCCCCAGGGGCTGATTCAAATCCAGGAAGAGAATTCGGGTTACCCAGACCCCCAGGAGCAAGACTGTGTACACTGCCCCAGGGAGCCCTTGGCCTCCTCTGCCAACTGAATGCCAGGTTTAGCATACCTAGCACCTGCAACCCGGTGTTCACCATCACAGAAGGCTCTGGCTGGATCTGTGGTCAGCCAGGGACACAGCCACAGTGTCCACATCCTCAAGTCACCACCATGGGACACAAATGCCCAAGTGTCAACCACTTTGCCGCAGCAGCATCAGCACAGAAGGACAGGTCCCTGTTCCAGCACCCATGTGAGGTCAAGCCACTGCTCATTAAAAGGAGGTAGCAAACAGAAAACAGGAAAGGGGAGACCTTACTTTCTGGAAGGAAGTACTAAAGTCAAAGTGGGCCTGAGAGCTGGAGCTGAGAAGCCTAGCTTTCCCAGTGCCTTTTGACCCTCTTTTCTACATTCCATCCAAGGATTCCAACACAGCAGCTCTGTGACAGCCCTCCTGCCAAGGCACATTGAGAACCAGGGGCAAGCAGTCGCTTCCTGGCTGGATGCTGAGCAGGTGTGTGAGCAAACCGCAGTGACAACTTCCAAGATTGGCCATGTGGCCCGCCTCTGATCTCTACCCCATCTTGACAACTGCAAGGAGAACTTGGGGGGCTTCAATTCCATACAAGAATCCCCTGGAGAGGTCAGCACTCTATTTCTGTCATGCCCTATTCCATTCCAATTAAGAGTCTCAAAACCCTATGAGAATGTTCTCTCACACATTTATACATGCAAGCTCCCACACTCTTAGCTGCCGTGCCCACCCCGACCAGCAACTGAGTTTTCGGTTCCTCCCTAAAAAGAAATGGGCCTGTCCATGGTGTAGTACTGGAATGCTGCCAAAACTCCAACCCTGCTCCCTGCGACAACTTCTGCAGGCTGGAAGGCTGGGCATTTGCACAATATTCCATCATGACAGTTTTGTTCTTGGAACACAATAGACATACAGATAAGCTCTGAGGAAATCTCTGGAGGAGAGGAAGCTCGACTCCTTTCCCTGTCACATTTCGTTAATGATAAAGGGGTAGACAGATCTGCCCAGATAGTGGCTTCCTGGTTGTCTCCAAGGACTTGGGGCCTAGGGGGTGTAGCTCTGCAACTTGCAAAAGGACCCCATCAGACCACTGGCAAGTACAGGGACGCGAGGCTGGGGGAAAACTTTTAATAAGACTGCAGAAGACACAGTAATTAAATCTATAAAAAGTCTGAGAAGTGTCAACTAAGATAGGACATATGCTAATTTCACTATGTACTTTAAAACAAACAAAAAAGGCCCAGCAATGCCTCACTTATCAAAACATCATACTACATATTTTTCTAAGAGGACATTTCAGGTCACTCTGAGTAATAGAGTTGTCTCCTAACTATGCCAACAATTAAAAAAAATTTTTTTCCGAACAGGAAAAGGTTCACTGTGCAAGGCTCATTACATAAATTCCTGTTTTTCACATAGCCAGTAAGACATTGAAGAAGCTAGGATTTCTAAGGGGCGGAGTCTGGAGAGGTAAATCTTGTAAAAATATGTGTTGCTATTAACGATGTTGTGTCTGCACTTCTCTGCTGGCCACAGTGGGGGCTGGGTGGAAGGGCAGCTCACTCATGGGACCAGCAACAGTGCCATCCAAATGTATCCTCTTGAACCTGATGAACTGGCTCGGCGGCAGGACACAGGCAGGTGCAGTGTTAACCCCTTACCCAAATTCTGCATGAAGAAGCCAGATAAGCCTTCTCCCTCTCCACCAACTGTATTCTCTGCATGTACACATGGCTGACATGTACATGCCCAGCCTCCCCTCAGCAGTTCAACACTGCTTTCTTGGGAAGCCAGACTCAGGGAGATGGCCTCCAAGACACTGCGGAGGCTAGGGGTTGCCACCGTGCCCCTGCTTGTTCAACCTGCTCTGCTGCCTGTTTGTAACTCATGGATGTTCTATTCATCTATGTACACTACACACTGGGTTCTGAGCTTCTTACAGGATCAGGGGCTAAGTCTGTATTTAACCTGCTGGCTGACTGACATCCAAAAATCATTCCAGAGGTATGATGCCTTAAAGACAGACCTATTCTGTGCCAAAAGCAGCAAAGAATCTAAGGAGTAATTAGAGGGGCCTGGTGGATTAAGCTGCTGCCTGATGTCGGCAGCATGCACTGGAGCATCAGGTGAGTTCCAGCTGCTCTGCTTCCAACTCAACTCCCTGCTAATGGGCACAGGAAGGCAGCAGTACACATCCCAAATGCTTACGTCCTGCCTTCCCATAGGAAACCTGGATGGAGTTCTTGGTTTCAGCCTGGCGTAGCCCAGGCCATGGTAGCCTTCTGGGGAGGCGGTGGGGGCTGGGGGAGCAGTGTGGAGGAAGGAAGGGGTGAACTAGCGCATGTAAGATCACTGTCCTTCAAATAAAGAGATAAATATTTTTAAAATAATATTTAAAACAAGCAATTACATACAAAACCTGCCTTGCAGAAATGATCTACCTGGGAAGAGCAAATCCATTTAATAGGATAGCTAACAACATACCTGTGATGACTTAGAAATATCAAGCTTTTCCCTCCAAAACTGTTGCCCGTACCCCTCAACCCATTCGCCAAAGCAGGTCTTGATAACCCCATTCAAGGTGAGCCCAGGCAGCCTGTCCGTCTTCTGCTATTTGCAGCACAACTTCTAAGTTGTCATCCTATCTGCTGAATGGGCTTGTAGCTCCAACCTTTCCATGGCTGTTGCAAAGAATAATGGAGGTAATACATGTGAGATGGCTACCTCAATCAATACTAGCTGATGTTATTATTGTAACATATATTGCAATAGCATCTATGAATGTACCTCTATATTAAACATTCCCCTCATTTCTTTTTAGTCACATGCTACCCTGTTCTGACTTGAACCTTATACACACTAGTTATGGACAAAGTGACTAGTTGTGTCTTTTAGGTGGGTAGGCGATTCAACTTCCCCACGTGCTACTGAACCTCAGAATTACAGCACAGCAGATCTGTTAATGTGCTCACGGGCAGAGTCCCTAAACGCCGGAAGTAACCCTGAGGGGCTGCTGCTGCATCACACCACCACTGTGGCTCTCAGGTGCTGGAAACGCTGTCACGGCCACCAGCGTGGGGTCCTGCTGGGGGGCTCCATCAGCCTAACTGCCTTTATGGAAAGGAGAAGCTGCGAGCCAAGGCCAGTCCCCTCGAAGCCACTGGGAACAGCTTACATGGTCCCACTGCACATGCTCTGAGCCTCACTGTCTAACACAGAAACCAAACAGCTGCTAACACACATGACAGAAGTAAAGAAGCCTACCTTTATAATTCCACTTACTTTGAATTTTTGCCTCATTCTTTAAAAATTCATGTGTACAAATGTATTACTCAACACGCACAATTTATTTCAATTATAAATTAATAAATCATACAGCAAAATGGGTGAGAGAGAGAGAGAGAGAGAGAGAGAGAGAGACACTATAACCATAGACTTCTAGGAGCCTGAAGGCTGAAGGCCTCAAAGAATGTGGAGTGAGCAAAGAAGTAGCCCTAAACAGAAAACTCTATGCCACTTCTATCATCGCCATGTGCCTGGGTTTAAAAAAAAATTTTAAAGGCCCTGGTCCTGCCTGTCGGTTGTGCCTGTCTGCCGCTCTCTGCCCTTCACACTGACAGCTGAGCTCAGCCTTCTTCCTGCTCACTGGCATCCTGGGCCCTGCCCACTCTCCCTAGTTCTGCCTCTGGACCTGTGCTGCCCACGCAGATACCCCGAGTCTGTCCCTCAGCCAGTGAGAATGGCACCACCTTCAGCCACTTTTCTTCCTGCTTGGTACTTCTAAGATTACCTTGGATTTTACCTGTAACCAAAATTATGTCAGCAAACCTGGCATCTCGTGTGTCTTCTAGTTTGTTCTCAGAATAGCCACAGGAGGCAGGTATTACTGGCCCCACTTCTGGAGAAATTGAGGATCTGAAATTTACTTGTCCAGTGAGAGCCCAAAGCAAGATTTTGGTGACTCTGCCTACAACGCTGCTGCTGGCTGAAAAACCATCATCTCCTGGGCTTCACCATTCGAAAAATAAAGACAAAAAGACAAGCCAAAAGAATGTACTCAGCATTGAGACTACAAGTGCGTGCCTCAAGGGAGCAGATCTAGTTCTGTTTAACAGTTTACAAAACTCATTTTTTTGCCTTAACAGGTGATAAATGCATACGCCATGACTTGCTTATATTCCAGTGAGTTCCTCTTTGTGGCAGGAAACCCTAGCAGCCGAAGTGTGAATTTCGGATGTGAACATGGTCCCGGGAAAGCATGTGCAAGGAGGCTGTGACAACCCAAAAGGAACAGGGAAGGTCTCCAGAGACCACCCCCCCACCCCCAGCTGCCCATCTGAGGGTGGGGTCAACAGATGCCAAAGGCAACAAAAAGAGACTGGAACATGTGACTGAATGAACTTGTTGTTCTAGAAATTCTAGGAATTCTTTCAAAATGCTAGACAAACTAGATTTTTCCCAAAGCATTTTATCTAATTTCTGTGAACTTTTTCAATGCATGTGATTGTTGCACAGGCTCCTGCAAGGTCATTTACTCCCTGTTCCTACTTCCTCTCTTTCATGCCATCTCTTCCTGCGCTTCCACAAGTGAAAACAGGCTGAAGAGAGAAAGTAAGAAAATCTCCATTCAATACCGAGTTCCCACCAGAGCTGCTAGTAAAACAACAAATTTACCATTTGGCTTACAAGCAGAAGGAAAGCATGTGACCTCTAGTCAATGATTCCATTTTTTTTTTTAAGTGACAGCAACACAGAGCACAGAAGCCAATTTATATGGGTGTGTAACAGATCTGCTGTGAAATGCTCATCTGGACACAGCCTTAACCTCCCGTGAAGTGGGACATGCTGCCCAGGCCCTCTCCTTGCCTTAAACGCCCCCAAAGAGCATCTCTGCCCTTCCCCTGTTCGGAGGGAGGTCTCTGCACTTCCCCAGTGACCTGGGGCAATGGACAGGATCCCGCAGCTTTAGAAAATTGGAAGGCACTGCCAAGGTCATACCATCTAACACCCTTGTTTTATGTTAGGGAAAATGGAATTCAGAGACATTAAAATGCAGATGGCAAACTTATGGGTGTTCATTTACAAAAAGTGGAACCACATGAGGCTTTAGTCCTAGAAGAAATACAAAACAAGTATCTAGAACATGCAAGGTCACTCTTGCCAGCCAATCTAATCCTGAGTCACAGATTCTCAAGCCACCACAGATACACATTCAGCTCCAGTTTATCTGACTCAAATTATACCAAAGGAAGGCAAGCAGGACTAAGTTAAGGCAGCTTACACAGAACAACAACAAAGAGGACGAGATTGTGATCTCGTGTAAAACAGAACCAAAGACAAACACGAGAATCAGAAAAGGCGCCATGAGCAGCTCTGTATTTGGCCAGCTCCTCAGAGGGACTCGCTGCTGGACTGCTAGATCACTTCAGTCGCACCAAGTCTGTTTTTATAGGACTGTGAGAGACACATTATGCATGGATGTGCTTGGTGCAGCACCTCACACAAAACCAGAGCAATGAACACTACACTTTGCTATAGTAAGTAAAGCGATATATAAATAGGAATTTTTAAGTAATCACGAATGGCTACAACTTAAGTCATTCATTACTAACTTCCTGTTTAACAGCTTTCCTCAAGCTTGCCTCCATGTCCTCCCAACTGAGCTATAATCCATTAATTTATAAAGAGTTTATTTCAGATGAAGATATTTGACTGTTTAGCACAGTCTGAATCTTTTTGGGAGGTCCTGTGTGAGAGCACGTGTGTGTTCCTGAGGTTGTGCCAGAAGGAGACATGCCAGGTAGCTGATATGAGATTATACACACAGTAATGATATCTGGACTGGTGCACTAGCTCATCTCTTCTGGAGAATAGATGCTAAGAGGGTCCCCAAGATTGGGCTCCTCACTCCTGTCTCAGAACACACTATGGAACAAGAAGTCTGGTAAGAAGAGAACATGGTGTTAAGAGGCAAAGAAAGAAGGCAGAGGCATCACTAGCCGGGCACCACTGGAAGGGGAAGTTTTGCAACAGAGAAAACCAGAGGACACTCGCAGTTTGCCTGATCTTGTTTAGCCAAAAGCCTGAATGTAACACAGCAAAATTTAAGCCCCTAACTTTTCACATATAGGACTAAAGGGGGTGGGGGAGGAACTGACAGGGATAAAACAGAAAATGTCCTTCATGATTTTAAACTTACCATGTTTTCTGTTTCTCAGAAGCAGTAATTAAAAAGAAGCAGTGCCTCCCCATTACCATAAAATTTAACTACAACCCATAGGAAAGCACGGTATCAAAGGAAGCCAGTTCAATAAAAGGAAGGGCAAACCCCTTTATTTTTAGAATATGGAAACAGAAGGCTCCTCCTATAACTAGTCAATGCCCTGTGTTCTACCTACAATCAGAAATGAAGCCCCCTACAAGACAGACCTCAAAACATAGAGGTAGGACCTAAGCCCTTTAGATAGAAACAACCTACCTTCCTGTCCAGATCACAAGCCAGTCATCTTACCCACTTTACCTTTTACCCCCTTTCCTTCTATGGTTTGGTATTAGGTTGGCAATATGGAACTGCCTTAAAAAAATCTCCCGGGGCTAGCATGGAGACCCAGCAGGTAATCCTCCCTCCTGTGGCACCAGCACCCCACTTCCCACCCAGTTTGCTGCTGCGCCCTAGGAAAGTGGCGGACGATAGTCCACCCCATTTCCCACCCAGCTCACTACTGTGCCATACATAGGAAAGTAGTGGGCGATGGCCCGCAGCCTTGGGCTCCTGCACCTGCATGCATGACCTAGCTTCTGAAGGGTCACATTCCAGCCGCTGCAGCCATTTGGGGAGTCAACCAACAGATGGGAAGACCTTCTCTGTCTCTCCTCTCTCTGTAAAATCTTTCAAACAAAAATAAAATAAATCTTTTAAAAAATTTTTAAAGAAAAAAAACCTACCTCACACTTAATATGCTCAGACCTAACACTGACACACAAACCAGTAAGGCCAACACTCAAATGAGTATCATCAACTCTGGCTAATAAGGTCCCAGTGGAGGATACCCAAAGACCAAATTTCAGTTAACTAGAATTTTAAATATCTTGGATCTTTTTTTTAAAAAAGAGATCTCCAGGCTAGGAAGGATTTCAAAGTTGAGCTTGTTTCTCCTGAGATTAATTTAGTTTCAGTGCAGCACAGAGGCATCCCTAGTGGCCCTTTAACCCACTCAAGTCTCCTCCCCAGGGAGGCATACAGACCAGGTACTGCCAAAGTCCACAACTGCTGAAGTCCACAAAAGCAGCCACAATTCCCCAGCTTGCCCATCTGGGAACCCAGAGGGGCCTATCCTTTTTGAAACTTCAATTTAATTAACTGCCCAGAATACAAACTCTTTTTGCCACTCATGCCTAATGGCTGTCTCCAACACACAGGGCCCCACCATAGAATATTAAGGAGAAACTCATTTGTTGCTAAAGTGATTCTCCAGCTTCCTAATGAAAATCTTTGTTGATTTTATAGGCCATACCATTTTTCTAATCTGCAATGGTTCTATGAACACAGAGCATTACCATGCAATTAACTACCTTATCTATTTGGCTACCAGAACAAGGCAAACAAAATGCAACCAAAAGCAAAGAACACTTTAGAGTCTATTCTCCTCTCATGAAGAACGTAAATTGGGCATAAAATGAATATTGACACTCTGATCAATTTAAGAATATTATACAGCTTTGAAGGACTAAGGTCTGATAAAGTGATAAGCCTACTAATCCTGCTCATATTAAAGTATTCCCAAGGTGTGAGACCAAACTGTTTACAAAAGTCAATGAAAAACTACAGACACAAATTTCAACTCATTAAAATCTCTAGCACAATATTTCACTCATAGGATATAGTGTCTAGCACTACTTTTTATCCTTAACATGTTTACTGTGTGGCAATTTTGATGGATGGTTTACTCGCTTCTAAGAACTGTTAACTCTTAGTAAATACAATCGAAGCACAAAGTCTTAAATTTCCATAGTTTGACATTTTTGGTACCAAAAAAGATAATCCAAATTACAAATCAGGGCAGCAAGCTGCAGTGGAGTGTAACACTATGAACTGCACACTCCTCACAATGTAGGGTTTATATAGGACCAGCTTGTGGTCCAGCTTGTCTATTATTCTAACTGGGAAGGCTAATGCAGTGACAAGTCATATCCACAATGTGTCAGCTGACCCAACAGTCTGGACCCAGGGTAATGCCTACATAAAATTCTCCCACTGTAACAGAGAGTGCAAGCCAGGTCTTTTACCAAGCTTCCCACAGACATCAAGGATCCCGACAAGCAAGCACAGCACAAATGGCCTCAAAAACATCACGTAACGGCCTCACTCCTTCCTTCTAAGCAGTAAAGAGGAGAGGACCCCACCAGATTGTGGCTCCCCCTTAGGACTTTCAAAGCCCAAAACTATTCCATGTCTCTGGAAGAACCCCAACAGACATTTCAGTAATGCTGCTTTTGTTAAGTTACCTAAAAGCTTACAAATTCCAGGATCCCTCATGGCCCTCCACACTGTGTCCACCCTAAAACCATGCCTCTCCACAAACACAGACCCACCACACAACCTACACTTACTTAATCCAATAAGGCCAAGTTTCCACTCTAACGCTGGCACTAGTGATGTAAGTAGCACTTTCACCTCTGAAAACACCGCTGAACACAAGACAAGCCTGCAAAGCAAGCAGTGACAGCCCCAGCCCTGCCCTGCCTTTAACATCAGTGGCTACTGGCACTCCACCACTTGTGTATCTGCCAGTGATGCCCACAAGGACCTGGGACTTTTAGCTTTTGCTTAAGCTGCAAATCCTTGTGAGTACCACTAACCAGAACATGGCCAAGACAGGTCACAGGCAACTGACTGTGCATCCCCTAAGATCACGCCTGGCTGAAGGCGACACTACAAGAGCTGAGGGACACCCATGGCAAATTCTTTGGGTTCCAGGGAGAATGTCAGATAGGATGGAAAGGATCCCTTAACCACCTAAAGGATCCCACTCAGGAACTAATGACTCTCGTCACTGTGAAAAAAAAAACTTCCTTGTATTACATTTCTTAACTAATGCTTCAGTTTGAACCCAAGTCCTTTTTGGAAACATGAACAATATTGTAATCATGAAATAAGCATACAAGTTAGTCTTTCTAAATTTCCAAAGACAAAACCCTTGCAGCTGCCTTTGGAAGTTATGAATATCCTTTTTAGGAAGGTGTTGATCTTTTAAAATGTGCTGGCTACACACAATGCATTATTTGCTGTTTGGGGTTGAAAAATGAGAGAATTCTGTACAGTTAGCAACTCTATCTTAAAACATTTGAAGGGAATGTAGCAAAAGAATCACGAATGAATAACTGAAAGTACTGCTTAGAATGATTCAAACCAATGAGAACTGTGGTATGTGAGGAAGGCAGGGAGCACCAGGCTGGGACATGCTAATCCAGCCAGGGGAGTGGAGAGAGAGGCTGAGGATTGCACAGAAAGGCATCAGAGGGATCTGGGGACATACTAAAATGGGGGCAGCAGAGGGTATATATGACAGAAAGAATGGCTTCTGGGGTTTTCCACAGACCAGGCCACTGTACTTGCAGATAGGTGAGAGAGCTGAGATAGAGTGGGTTAGAGGGAGAAAACTGGAGGGCATCTGGGTCAAGCCAAGGCACCCACCCACGTGGGCGATATGGGTTGAGCGAAACAGCATCACCTGCCTCCCACTGGCATATACAAAACATGGAGCTGGGGCTATGCCTGGCTGGGATAGGCTGCAGTCCCCACCACTAGCGTCACAGCAGGAGGTAGCCACGTCAGGTTGGGCCACAGCACACACTAAAATAACAACCAAATCTAGAGGTGTACAGGAATTCTGGAGCATCGGCCACATTGCAGCACCAGCCAGTTTGCGCAGAGAGCTGGGGTGGTGACAGACTGAGCCAGGTTGGACCACAGAACTCAGGAACACATCTGATATTTGCAGAAGCTGCAGCTGTGAGGAGGTCAGGCAGGGCTAGGCTGTAGCACCTACCAATATATCAAAAGTCTGGTAGACCACAGTAAGCAGAGCTGCTGCACCTGCTGGCAAGCATGGACTATGGGGCTGGGAGCAGGCCTGGCAGGGGAACTTTGGAGACTTCCCTGATAGGCTGCAGCTCTAATTGGAGAGTGCAAGAACCAGGGCTGTGGGTAGGCCAGGCCAGGCAAAGCTGCAGCAGCCATCAACATTCTTGTGGGCTGGACAGATTGAGCTAGGCTTTAGAATCCACTGGCACTTACAAGAACCAAAACGGGTGTGGGATGGGCCAGGTTAGGCCACAGCACCCACCAGATCACATGAGAGCTGGGTCTGGAGATGGACCAGGCTGAGCTAGGTTGTAGCATCCACCAGTCAGAACTGGAATGGATGCAGATCAGTCTGGTTAGGCCGTAATACGCACCTATGAGTGCCAGGACTAGGGTGGCAATGTCAGTCTGGGCAGCAGTATCCACCAGCACACACAGGGTCTAGAGACTGGGAGTATGCTTGGTAGAGGAACTTGGGGAACTCCCCTCCTAGTCCATAGTTCTTGCTGGTGAGCACAAGAGCTGGAGCTGGGAGCAAGCTAGACCAGGCTGGATAGTATCACCTGTTGGTATATGTATGAGTTTAGTCTGGGGGCCGGCTGGGCAGGGTCAGTCCATAGCACACAGTGGCACAAGTGAGAGCCAGGACAGGGTGCAGACCAGGCAGGGTTGGACCACAATACCCAAGAGTTCACATGAGGGCTGGGAGTTGGACTAGGCTGCTGCACCCACTGGTGAGAGCTGGACTGGGCTGATTCAGGCTGCAGCACCTGCTGCCAAATGCCAGGTCTGGGGAAGGTCATCTCAGATTTGGCCATAGCACCTGCTAGCATGTGTAGGTCCCAGGGCTGGTAGCACGCCTAGCAGGAGAACCTCTAGGACTCCTTGGCTGGGCTGTTGTTTCCATGGGTGAGTGTGAGAGTTGGAACTGAGGGGAGGCCAGGCTCAACAAGGCAGCAACACCTGTTAGTATATGTGAAGAACGGGTCTAGGGGCTGCTCCGGCTGAGCTAAGCCGTAGTACTCACGGGTGTGCACAAGAGTAAGATGGAATGTGGGCTGGCCTGAGTTAAGCCAAAGCAGAGGCTGCATGCACAAAAACAAGGACTGGGTGAGAGCCTGGAGGTCACCCTGATCAGACTGGTGTATCCACTGAAATGTGCATTGGTTGATGCAGGTAACAGGCTAAACCTGACCCTGTACTGGCTAGCACACATAAGAGTCAAGTGTGAGGTCACCTCAGATGAGGTTCCTTGAGGGAAACTATATCACTGGACTCAAGCCCCAGCCACAGGGAAAATCACAAGATTTGTGGTCCAGTATTGGAATGCATGTATAAGGACTGGGCCTCCTCAGCTGCTGATATCTGTACAGTGCACAGCATGTCCAGATACACATGAAGGACATGACAGTCAGCTGATGTAGGCCAGCAAAGGACACGGAGTGCCTTGTCAGAGGATGGAATGCAGAACAGGTTGGACAGTTCTCCTGGCCAAGCTTTGCAGCATGTTTTTGGGTCTGTGGATGACCTGGTCAGCCAACAGACTTTGGAATGATTTTCTCAACCCTGGTGCAATAAAACCAATAACATCTCAGAACTATTAAAACCGTTCAAAAAACACCCTTGGATCACTTTTCCCCAATGGGGGTCTCTAAGGTATCACTCAATGACCATGCCCCATCCCTGGGGGCGAATACAGTCTGACAGCAAGGAGTTGCATTTCTGCAGACACAGAAGAAAAAAACACACACATTTGTCCCATTAACTTCATCTCCACCCTAATCAGAGGCCCACATGGACATTCCTCTCAACTGTATAAACAATATTAAAAAGTAAAAAACTAAAAAAAAACCAAATGGTCTATCATTCACTTTATCAAATAATTCATTAAGACAGATACCAGTCTGTATTTTGGATAACCATTTTCATCCTCAAAAAAGCCATATATTTAACTACAAGAATAGCAGGATCAGGAAAAAAAAAATGTACTTCCACTAAAAATGTGTTCTAGCTTGGATTCAGCTGCTCAAGATATATACCTGATGATTGCTCTAAGAGCCTTGTCAAGAACCAGGGATACAACAAAATGAACCCAATCAGTCCCACCCAATCTTTGTCAGAAGGATGTTTAGGGAATAGAGGCCCCATCAAGACAGAAGGACTTCCCAGGACCCTGACTCAGTCAACTGTATTGAGAAAACAAACCAAAGATTAGTTTTTCCCTTTTACCTTCCTTTTTTAAAAAAAGGGAGTAAAGGGCCCAGCGCCGTGGCCTAGCAGCTAAAGTCTCACCTTGAACGTGCCGGGATCCCATATGGATGCCGGTTCTAATCCTGGCAGCTCCACTTCCCTTCCAGCTCCCTGCTTGTGGCCTGGGAAAGCAGTCAAGGATGGCCCAAAGCTTTGGGACCCTGCACCTGTGCAGGAGACCCAGAAAAGGTTCCTAGTTCCCGGCTTTGGATTGGCGCAGTACCAGCCGTTGCTATCACTTGGGGAGTGAATCATTGGACGAAAGATCTTCCTCTCCGTCTCTCCTCCTCTCTGTATATCTGACTTGGTAATAAAAATAAATCTTTTAAAAAGGGGAGGGGGGAGAGAATGAGGGTGCATTCATTCAGAAAATGGCAAGGGGAAAGAGAGGGTAGACACTATCTGCTAGGTTACATAGCAAAACACTTGCAAAATGGGTTTGGGCTAGGCCAGACAGAACTCTCGGTCTCCCATAAGGGTGATCGATCCAAATTATCTGTTGTCTCCCAGGATTCCCAAAAACAGGAAGTTGGGTTGAAAGCAGAGACAAGACTTGGCATTCGAGCATTCAAATGTGGGATGCAGACATCCTGCAGTGTCTTAACTCCCATGCTGACCCTTAGCTCCATTTTAAACTTCAATTTTATTTCAAAAATACTGTGACTGGGAGGACGAAATGGGGGAAATTTCTACTCACTTACTCCCCAAACAGCGGAACAGCCAGAGCCAAGACTGAGTCAGGTAGAAGCCAGGTGCCTAGAAGTCCCTACCTTCCTCATGGCAGCAAGAGCCCAAGAACCTTGTCTGTGCCATCTTCTACTGCTTCCCCAGGTGTATTACTGGATCAGAAGCAGAGCAGCTGGAACTCAAACCAGTGCTCAAATATAGGAAACCAATGTTGCAAGTGGCAGCTTAACATGCCGTAACACTGGCTGGACTTTACCTCCGTTTTTAGCACAGAGAAATTCATCCAAAATTAGCCAAGATCCTAAGTAAAGCCTAGTTGAAGTGCATCTAACATGAACTGTTTCAACCCACTGGCAATTTCAGAAATTAATTCATTATCATTCACATTTAAATAGCCTAAAATTAGGATCCTCTTATTTAGTCAAACTCAATCAACACGTTTTCCATTCAGTAAACATTAGCTGAGCCCCTACTGCACGCTAGGCACTATGGAGACATGTATAGATGGCTGATAACACAAAAACTTGAGATGGAATATGTTCAAACTACGAAAGCCAAGACCTTGAACTGGAACTGGAACTGGGACATAAAGAAAAGGCAGGATTGGGGTTGCTGGACAAAAGGGAAACTGAATCCCATTGTTGATGTGAGGACAAAACATGGGCCATGGCTGGTGTGTACACCAGGCATGTGGCAGTTAAAGATGCTGTGCTAGAACCAGCAAGACTCTGCAGCCAATCTGGTCACCAATATGTATTCCTCCCCAAAACAGTCTCATTCAGACAAACGACTTGTAAAATTTGGGCCTTGATTCTCTCATCTCTAGGAAGGGAATACTAACAGCACTTATCCTATTGGGAAGAATTAAATGGCCAGTAATACTAGTTAAAAATTAGCATTTATAAGGGAAGGTTTTTAAAAAAAAATGCTAGCAAGGTATCTAGGGAAGAGAGGAAAACGGCTTGTTTATATTTGAGTTCAAACAGAGAGGGAAAGAGCATATAGGATGGAGGGCAGAACACAGTAAATCCTAAGTTAGGGGTATGTCCAGATGCACACAGAGGACATGACAGCCAGCTGGTGTAGGCCAGCAGAGGACACTAACTGTGTCAGAGGATAGAAAGCAGCACAGGTTGGACTGCTCTCCTGGCCAAGCTTTGCAGCACATTCCTGAGCCTGAGCATGCACTAAGGTGCATGTAAATTTCTCTCGATTAAGTAGAAGCATCTGCAGGAGTGTGGATACAGTTTGTCACCCAAAGGTTCACATGCTGGCAGTTGGCTCCCAGTGGGTAGTACTGAGAAGCAGAGATATCTTTCAGAGGTACAGCCTCGGGATCTCCATATGAAGGGATTAATGTGTTTGCCTCAAAGAAGGAGACCCAGGCTGGCCCTTTCCATGGTCCTTCAGCTGGTCCTTCTGCTGCTGTAGCCAATGTCACCTCACTATCCCACTCACATGTGAGTCCATCTGCCACACTGTGTCACGGGCAGGGGCCCTCAACAGAGGCCACAGTGCTGTCATTTAGAATTTTTTGCCACCAGAATTCTGAACCAAATAAATCTTTTTTTTTTCCATCTCGTACCTAGTCCTGGTGATTTTTGTTACAACAATACCTAACTGACTACAACAGCATCACAGAGCCCTTCTCCACCCCAGAAGGCAGACTTGGTTCCAGGATGCTGCAAGCAATGAGAAGCTGATGAGGAGAGAGGAGGAACTCTAGATTTAAGTGGCATCTTCAGGACTTCCTCACTCTGTCCATCTGCAAATGATGGGGTTTTACATTCAAATAGCTATTTGCCTTCTGTCTCATGACTTATACAATTCTGGGTTGTTTCAAAACTCATGGCATAATTTCTTGATTTTTTTCAGAGTCAGAAGGCAGGACACTGAGTAAGGGGCTGTTTGTTTTGAAAACCAACATAAAAGTCTCCCTTCACGAGTTCTACTGTGTTTTCACCCATCTTATCCCTCACTCACAATGTCACATCACAAGGCAAACCCAGCTCTTACATCTTGTAGGTTTATTTTGGTTTCTTGAGGTCATTGTCTAGGCTAGACCATAACATCTTTCAGGTTGTTTTGAACAGCTAAAAGGAAATTAAGGGAAATAATGCCCTACAATGTAACCATGGATTATTCAAAATAAACTTGGGTAAAGTGACAACAAATTACTCACAACTTTAGGTAATGACAGAAGAGTTCCAGAGCTAACACTAACCATGCTTCGAGTGTACGGTGTGAGGATACTCTGAGGTGGTGTGGGATCCCCCGTAATCTCCCACCATGCCCATTATCATGAAAGGCACCACACACATACTCTGGAGAGCAGGACATTCATATCCTGGAATCTCCATTTTTCAATGGTTGATGTCCTCAATTAGAATCCAGTTGTAAAAATACATGACTGTGTGGTATGTACCTCAACAGATCCCCTTCACCTTACCCCTGCCTCCAACCAGACGGCCCTGCCTCTAACTGCTTCCTCCCTTCCTGTTGCAAAATAGGTAGGTGCTACACAACTTTCAATCAAGTGTAAAAGTCACAAGATCACCATGGAACCAAGAAACACCAGCATAGTTGGAATAGTTTGTAAAACATAGCTTATAGAGTCTACATTTTGTCCAAACACTTTGTGGGAACACTTAAGGAACATCGACTGAGAAAAATATCACATCTTAGGTTATTAATTTTTCCCATCTATTTCATAGCATGTTCTGCAGCCGTTCCTCCTACTGGGATAATTTTATTTTCCCCACGTAACCACACAAAGCAAACAAAAAACTCTTTTGAGCTTCTGTCTTCTGGATTTTAAATTGTTGTATGTGAACTTTTGATCAACATTCAATGCCTGCAATAGTTTTGCCTGTATGAAAGGCAGGCAGGCTTTTAGTGGAAAGGAAAAGCAGGCACAGAACAAGGAAAGAAGAAAACAGCTCATGATCAGTTCTAAGAGGTTTGATTTACTGCCTCTGTTTGGGATTTCAGCCCAAGAGTGTTACCCAGAAGTTCTCCTGCTGAAAGAGTAGGCCTGATTCATGAGACAAAGACAGGCTCTGCCACTGGCACCTTAACCACCACCCATCCCCCATGCCCCAGCAGTTGTTAAGCTAATAAGAGCAACAACTGCAGGGCCAGGTTGTATATTAAATATTAATGAAAAAGCAGAGGGGGCTGATGCAGATGGCCTCACTCAGGGAATGTGCTTCGTCAAATGCTATGCAAAGATGCAGCACTGTGCTGAGCTGGCTCCAAATGTCTCAACTCCATCCTCAGGCTGCAGTACCTGGATCCTTCCCTAACACAGCTGATCTTGCAGGTCAAGAACATTCTGGTTCCAATTCACCTTGATACGAAATACCAACGCTGCTGGGGTAACACCAACAGGGATTCCCTCTAGCCAGTCTCCTGGCCCATTCCTTCCCCAGGCTGGTCTTCACTCCTGAAGTATCACCAACTGCTGCTCACAGAGTGGCAGCCTCTGGACTCCACGCGACAACCACGGGGGCCTCCCCTAGCAACACCAAAGATACTTTCAGGACAAGTAACCCACAACAGCCTGGCAAAGAACTCAGCAGCTGCTCTACAAAGTAGAGATTCCTTCAACAGCAAAACAAAATTCACTGCAGAAAAACATTGGGGATGTTCCAGTCTCTCAGAGTTAGGCAGAATTCCTAAAAGTACAGTGTTAGGGTCTTCACCATACTAATTTCATGTTACTGCAGAAACAAAACCCCATGGCAAAATCCCCCATTAACACATACTCTGGGGCAGGATAGTGTGCATATATGCAAATCCACCCACTCATCCCGGACTACACTGTGAAACCAACATTTAGGGGCACCCAGGGTGGAAAATGCTAATCTGATGGCAAGATGGGTGCTCAAGAGGAAGACCTAAACCTGGCTCTACTATTGCATACATAAATTTGGACACATTTTATAACCACTATGGCTCAAATGATTGTTTAAAAAAAAAAAAAGGAAAGCAATTCCTGACCTAATCACCTTACAGAGCTGTTGTTATCGGCCTAACTTCAAAAAGCATGAACTGCTAGGTACACTTGTGAGATGTTATAATTAGGCCCAGGGCAGAAGGGGTAAGTTCTAACTGAAAGCTCCAGAGCTGCCCAACCTTCCTGTCCAAGAACATCCCAGGAAGCCCAGGTGTTCTGCAGGATTTGCTGTGGGAAGTGAAGAATTGGGGCCTGTTACTCTTTGAAAGAGCAGATGCAGGCTACACAGCAAACCAGGTCTGATTATCCATGGCTGAGACTTCATCTCCCAAACATTATACAGCAACAGTCCACATGGCTGTCTTTAAAACATGCCAAAGGCTGCTGGGCATCTGGAGAGTGGAGCAGCAAATGGAAGCACACTCACACACACACATGTACCCCCATGGTGCCCTCCCAAGTTAATTAAAAAAAAAAAGTTTTCTTTCAATCATTTAAAAATTGCATAAAGTGACGTTACGAAAGGAGAGAAACTAACAAATCTCTTCTCCCCTAAATGCTTCTGTGAGAAGCAAGTTACAGATACAGGAAGGCAGAGGAGCAGAAAGAACACAAGAAGAGTGTCTGTGGTTGCTTTGCTGAGAAGGTGGCAGAAAAAGTGATAGAAGCCTGAGGCCTCCCAGGCAGCAAATCGCTCCGGCTTTGCCTGGGACACCACTCTTGACACTATCACTCGGTGGTTACCAAGACGTCAGCACAGGGACCTCTGGGGGTCATGCAGGTGAACCTCCCCACACAGCTGTCACCATTAGTAAACACAGCCAACTTACTGCACTACAACTGTTACACAAACCCAGCGTCCTGAAACCTGTACTGCACACTATTTGTAGCTAAAATAAACAATATTCTTTATTACCAATCATAGAATTTTGTGGGTCCTGCACAATTGCCCAGGGGCTAAATCCTCACCTTGCATGCTCCAGGATCCCAAATGGGTGCTGGTTCCTATTCCAGCTGCTCCACTTCCCTTCCAGCTCCCTGCCTGTGGCCTGGGAAAGCAGCAGAGAATGGCCCACAGCCTTGGGACCTGGCACCTGTGGGGAAGACCTGGAAGAAGCAACTGGCTCCTGATCAGCTCAACTCCAACTGTTACAGCTACTTGGGGAGTGAGCCAGCGGACAGAAAATCTGTCTCTCCTTCTCTCTGTAAATCTTTTGTTCCAATAATAAAAAAATGTTAAAAAAAACAAATTTTATGAGTTCCACTATTTTTTTTCTCAAGGCAATTCAGACAAGTACGGTGATGCTGCCTCTGGGTCATGGACGTAGTAGGGGTTCCAATTTCAGTTTACCTTTGTACATTTTCTTTTTGTTTCTGTTAAAGAATAACATGTGTGCCTTTTATAGTTATGATAAGGCTATACTTTATATAAATAGTGCACCAAACAAAACAGGTATTTTTCTCTTGTATATTCAAGAAATAGCTTCCCTATCAAATGGGATATTATCCAAGTGAAATCTAGATACACTTACACACAGAGGCACACACACAGACTGATGTGTGTATGTATTTGTGTATTCAAGTAAGTTGCTATTTGTAAAATATCTTCAAGAATTTTATTTTCCCAGAAAACAACAGATGCTTCCTTCAGCAGGAGAGGAATGGTTCTCTTACCCTCAATCAGTGTGGTTTTGCTGAGGAGCATGGACTTACGGTCAGACAAACCTGGAAGCGGAACTCAGCCCTGGCACTTAGCAAGTATGTGACCTTGGCTGATCCATTTTCTTTCCCAGGCTTCAATCTCTTCATGTACAAAACGGGGGCTAGCAGTGGCTATTTCAACAGCTTTACCTCGGGATTAAAAATAAGCCTAGACCGCACTTCTAAACATCAGGTGAGATTGCCACAAGATTTTAAGCAGTGTCTAGCCCACGAATCTAGGCCAGTCAATCCTCATATAATTTGTTTCATCCTTCAGAATAATAAAAACCAGCAGCAGAAGCAGTATGTGTGTTGATGACTTCTTTCATCAAAACACAGAGAGGAAACTGGTTCTTAACTTTTTTATGCAACTATGAATGGCAATGGCAACAAGATGCTTTCACTTGGAGGTAAGAAATCCAGGGCTCAATCCAGCAAATTAAGTTCACTAGTCCCTGGCCTTTCACAGCCAGAAGCAGGTGTGGCCCAAAAGGCTTCTGCAGCGCTTCTCAGCAATCACCAGCACATGGGCACACCCTGTGGTCAGAGAGAGCTGGACCGTCCAGAGGTATGGCCAGGCTGCCAACATTTTAAAATCCACCAAGGAAGGAGGCTGGAATAATTATAATAATAGTAAAAAGAAGAAGAAGAAGAATCAAAATGCATAGGCACTTTCTTGGGAAATACAGGGAAGATTCCAGGCTCTTCCAGGCACAACAGGTGTCTAGAGTGATGGCACACCACTGAACAGCCCAGCCTGGTTTGGGGATCCCTTCTCTTTCTCTGGATAAACCCTGTTGAGACATAGCTTAAAGGTAACATAAAAAGAAAAAAGGGGGGTTGGGGGAGGGGCCCACAAAGCTGCTTCGGCCTTCACACTTGTTACTGAAACATGTCTTCGCCTCCCATAGACGATCATGAAAACTTGCAGAGTGCTCTCCGCACACAACAGGACAAAACTGTGTTTAAATCGGGAAGCCAGCTGCTCCCTGATCAGTCACCCTTTTATCATCAACAGAACTTTAATTAGCCCCCATCTGCTTCCTGTTTCATGCCACCAATCTTAACTTTCACCTGTCTAGAGCAAAGTGCAGTAACTACATTCACAGTAAATAAAAACAACGTGCGTTTCCTATAACATGCAGTTAATTCTCAGCCTATAGCATACTATTCAAAATAATGTACAAATCACTATTTTCCCATAAATGACAATGTTCTTTACCAAAAACTCAACAGAAACTCTCTCTCCCACCCACCACTTCTTGCATTTTTTCCATTAAGAAAGAAGGTTTTCAAACTGTCTGGCTTCAATTTCCTGGTTTTATTGTTAAATATGGGGCCATGTCAGGTCATGTAACAACCACAGATAAATCTCAAAAACACAGTGTTTTTTTTTAAAAAAATTTATTTAAAGAAATCAAGTTATGGGGTCAGAGCCATGATATAGAAAGTTAACCCTCTATCTGCAGCAACAGCACCCCACATGGGTGCCAGTTCAATGCAGCTGCCTGCTAATGCACCCAGGAGAGCAGCAAAAAGATGGCCCAAGCCTTGACCTATAAGGGAGCCCTAGTCAAGAAAATCTTGGCTCCCAGCTTTGCACCGGCCCAGCTCCGGCCACTGGCAGCCATTTGGAAAATGAATCAGTGGATGGAAGATCTGTCTCTTCTTCTTTCTCTCTGCAAATCAGCCCTTGAAATAAAAATCAACAAATCTTAAAATAAAAGTATGAGATATTTACATTAAATGGTAACATTTAAAAGTTAAAAATCTGTTTTAAGGGTAATTCTACCCAGGCTTTCTGGGCCCATCCGACGTACTCTGCCAATAAGCAAGCTTCTGGCAGGAAAGGTGCTCTACCAACACCAACTGTGGGATGAGTGGTCAGCTCTGGACGGGCAGGAAGGCTATCAGTAACAGGATGGGTGGGACTTGTTAAAACTGAGAAATGGAATCAGGGTATTCATTACCTTAGCCTCCAGGCCTTTCTGAATGCTTGAAATATTTCATAAAGTTCTACAACGGTACTACAAAAGCACTGTGTAAAATGGAATTAGTTTTAAAAAGTTTTAGTGTCAAAACTTTCGAAACCCATGTGTAGTCTTTTCAAAATACACATTTTCCCAAGAACTCTTTGAAGATTCCACATACACAGGGATCTCAAAATTATTTCTTCCAAAATAAACTCTTCTTTCTGGGTTTTTAAATTCATTTATTTGTTTTTCATGTGAAAGACAGAGAGAGGGACTCAGCTTTTCTGTCCACTGGTTCCTTCCCAAAACCCATGCAACAGCAGCCGCGACTGGGCCACAGCAGCCCAGAGGCCTGAGCTCAACCTGTGCTTCCAGCATGGGCAGTAGGGATTCCGTCCCTGGAGCCCTCACTTGCTGCCTCCCCACACTTGCACTGGCAGGATCCTGGAATTGTAAGGGGAGCATGGACCCAGATGCAGGCAATTCAAGATGGGATGCATCATCTTATCCACTGAGTCACAGGTCCAATTACAAACCTGCTTTTAATTCAATTTTCCCATAACTTTTTGAAGTACACATGTAAAAGGAGGAAAATGGTGAGCCGGCTCCATATCCCTTTGCCAACACAGGTACCGATCTAACAGCTGGAGTAGCAGTGTTTTTGGCTTGAAAAGTTTCCCAAGTGATTCTAATGCTACCTCCAAACTCATTCTTGCATCTCCTGTAGGGGCTGGGCCCCTGATTACCCACCTCAAAACTGCCCCCCACACATCGAAGTCTGTACCCCAAATGTAAGCATTACTGGAAAAAGAACAGAGTTCAGAAGAGGATTTCTCTTCCTGCTGCTAACAAGCCCAATAACAGAGCACACATATCAAGTCATGTATTTCCATTTTCAGAGAAATGCTGGGTAGATAAGGAGTGGTAACTATCGCCAAGACCAATGGTTGGAAATTTGAGATAATTAGGATTCAATAGTCATGGAATAAAGGCCCAGTAATCTCACTACTGATGGCCACCCAGATCTAGAATGGCTGGGATCAGTTTCAGATCTAAGATTCTGTTCAGTTCTAACATTCTAAAAAAAGGAAGTAAAGCATGTTACTCGGGTTTTTTAAAAACTATTTTAAAAAAAATTTTAGATGGAGAGGAAGGGATTACAATAGGCAAATTTGATTGCTTTACACCCTTGGCCAAACTAATGGAGGTAAAAAGTATCTTTTTTTATTTCCATGTAATGACTGTTTATAGGTCTTGCCTATATTTTCTGCTAATCTAGGGTCTTTTTTTTTTTTTAAACTTGTTGAACCCTTTAGTTCATGGAACAGTAAGCCCTTGACTATAGAGTAAATTAAGATGTTATCTCAAATGTGAAGGACAAAAGGGAAAAGTGGTGAGGGTAATTATATTCTTACAATTGTATTGAACCTGTTAAAACTAAGAAAGTAAATTTGGAGAAAAAAAAAGGCAAGTTTGAAAAACACCATGTTCGTGATATTGTAGTCATTAACACCAAATAATAAGCGACAATTCATTAGATGTTTAAGAAAGGATGTGTAAAATGTAATTATACAATTATGGATAAAAGTGAATTCTGGAGTCAATTTTTACATCATTGTTTTTCAGAAAGAAAAACAGAAGTGGCATGTTATCAAATGAGGAATGTCAACCTCACCTTTCAATTTCCTGGAATTTTCCTCCCCCACTTTCCCCTATAATATATAGCATTTCCTTTGAACTCACACACAGCCAACTTCACAATGGAATTTTGAAGAAAAAAAAGACTGTTCCACAGTGCAACAGGGTCCCGGTGGGAGGGCCGCCCTAGTGCAGGGGAAAAGCCTTATCTCAGCCAGATTACACCAGTTTCAACTGCTCTGGCCTTACAGCATTTAAAAAAAAAAAAAAACTAGGGCATTCTTATCAAACACTGGCATCACCTGGAATTCCTTTTCATTTCTGATGACTCCAGGATAGGTAGAGAATTCAGATTTGCTCTGAGGAAACACAAAGGGGAATGTACTCTCACAGGCATCAGAGCTCCTATAGACAGCTGGGCTTGGGTCAGGTTAGCCCAACTCAGGTTCATCTAGAAGGAAAGGAGTGGGAAACCTCATCTGGCAAAGTGAACCCAGCCACGCAGCTTTCAAGGGTTAAACGCAAAACCTATGGAACAAGGTGTTCAGAGCAGGGCAAGATTCCATCCCAAGGAGTATGGCACATCAGTATTTAAGACACTGTGTCTTTTAGGATCCTTTCAATAAGGCTATGATTGTAACCAGTTCCATGCTGGAGACCTATCCACAGAGGGCTCTCTTCACCCCCTACCAGATCCTTCTGCGGTCCCTCCACTCACCTCTCCAGAGGCCATCTTCCACATCCCCATGCATCTGCCTCTTCACTTCCAGAGTGTTGCCGTGACATGCAGATCTGCCAGGAACATGGCAAAGCCCTGATGCTAAAACTCTGGATCACAACCCACACTGCAGTGAAATCAACTTAGAGGACTGATGGCAGCCCTTTTAAATTAACACAGCAAGCACACATCACGTAAATGGGTAAGCACAATACTGTTTTGTAGAACTCTTTGTAACATCCATGGGTACTGAGTCATACTGTAAAACAGATTTTTCACTATGCATCAGGCCGGGAAGAAAATGAGAAAGCCACAGAAACAGAAGGAAATGTACTACTTCCCACAGGACATGCTTACTCTCTCTAAGAAAGGCTTAATGGCAAAAGCCCAGTGAGACAGGAGCACAGCCCCGTCCTGGGAGTCACTGAACAGGCACTCCCCACCACACACAAACGTGCCTTCAGGGAGCACCCAAATCTGCAGAGTACCCAGAGCTTGTTAAGCAGCTTGTGTGGCCCATGTAAACCTCGCAGCCTCAGACGCACAATATCTCCGGGTGGGAAATGGCTGTCGAGGATCACGTTTGACATTATTTTAACCAACTAACTCCTGAGCAAATTAATCAATTTCTAATCACTACAACTCACATGGTATGTGCTGTATTTTGACAGTACCATTTGAAAAGCACGATTCAATAAACCTTTCATCTGGACTAGGTTATTCTTTCCTCTTTCCTTTCAGGGGCTGCAAGTTATTGACATGCAGAATCAGCACAAGGGAAGCATGGCTCACACAAGTGAGGAAGAATGAATTTAGATTATGTGTACAGCTGAGGAAAGGAGACACTGAACAATCCTCCACTGGAAACATTGCTAAAGTGTTTTTAAACTGAAGATTATACCACCACTTAAGATATTTTTTTCTCTGCTATTTTGCCCAGCATATTACAAAACTGCATCTAGGACTGAAATAGCAGATTGCCTCAAGAGCAAATGACAATATTTGTACCAGAAATGTTGGCAACCAGTGGCACAGATGGGTTTCTGCACAGCAATCTTCAAACGGGGGCTCCAAGAATAACTCCACCTACTGCACCCAAGCTAAATTGCTGAATCCGAAGTAAGAAGGGCTCATTATTCCATTTTCCCCCAGCCTTCTTCCTCAAGGCACGTGTACCTGCCTGACCTGTTCTGCCAGGGAGGGCTTGGGGCAAAGAACAGAAAGGGAGCAGAGGTGCCCATGGAGGAGGAGGCATGACAGATAAGGAAGGACTGACTGTCCAGAGGAAGGAACACAAAAATGGATTCAAAGTCCAAAGAAACTCAGTATTCTTCCAACAGTTTTTTTTTTAATTTATTTATTTGTATTGGAAAGCTAGATTTACAGAGAAACGGAGAGAGAGAAAGATCTTCCACCTGTGGGTTCACTCCTCAAAGGCCCCAATGGCGGGAGCTAAGCTGACCCAAAGCCAGGAGGTTTTTCTGGGTCTCCCACATGTGTGCAGAGTCCCAAGAATTTGGACCATCCTCCACTGCTCTCCCAGGCCATAAGCAGGAAGTTGGATCAGAATTGGAGCAGCCAGGATGCTGGCGCTTTCAAGCTGAGGATTAGCCAGTTGAGCCATGGCATCTGCCCCTATTTGCACACAGTTTTAATCTTCCCCCTCAAATACAAATTTTAAACAATACAACTATCCAGATTTCATCCTATCTCCAAAGCTGGGCACTCTTGGTTGAGAAATCAAATAAAAGGTAATTTTTCCTAAAGCCTCAAAAATGGAGAGAGAAGCTGCTGGGCATTATTATTATCTGTAATAATTACTAAGATGGGCCAAAGGAAGTCTTCTATACTTGAAGCATAGCTGGTTAGATGGCACTCCATCTCCCCCCAGGGCCTGCTTCCCTTCCTCTGGCTGCCTGCCTGCCTGCCAACTAAAATGCACTGTCACCTCTTTGCTCCTCTGCAGTTTCCACCAATCAGCCTGGAGAGGCCAACAGAACAGAAGTCCTCACTTAAGGATACGTTAAAATGGATGCTCATCCAGTTAAAGCTTTGCCTGGCATTCCCAACACCCTTTCTCCACTTCTGAAGCTGCGTGGGGACGAGCTAGTCACGGAAATGGGCCCCAGCCTTTCTGCTACCCTAGGCTGACATCCCTGAGTAAACTGGGGGGTCCCCCATGTGAAAGGAAGCAGCACAACAACATTTAGCATGAAAGGGAGGGGTGCTTTTCAAATCATACTCAAATTACATAACCCCGAGTCCTGCATCATGTTCCAAATATCTCCATACCTCCTGTGGTGCGGGAGGTGGCCCAGAATAACAAGGATGAAATCCAAGAAACAAAAGCTTAAGAATTCAGGCAGAGGGAATCCGGAATGCCTCTCTTCCAGCTTTCCTCTCCAAGCAATCAGAGCACTTCATGGCCATCTCAGTTTTAGCTCTCTGAATGAACCACATGACCAGCAAGGTCAGGCTTCTTTACAGAATGGACCTCTCTTATTACCAATCTTTGACTCCCCTGCATCTGAATAAAGCCAAAACTATGCCACAAATAAAATTCCCTACCAACTGTGGAGCTTCAAACCCAGTGTAGAGTGTCAGATCCTCTGTAACAACAGCTAACACAAAGTCCAGCAAAGCGCATCTTCACCCTTCTTTCCTGTAGTGAATGTAGAGGATTTTAAGTAAGTAGCAGACTTGCTCCAAGCCAGAGTCACCCTACAAGATCCCATATAAAAGAGACTGGGAAGCAGGTAAGACTATTTCCCCTTCATTCTTGTAATGGCTTCAACCCACACTGATCAGAAAGTCCCAGCCTAACCCGCACAATCCTCAAGCAGATCTTCTCCAAAGGAGCAGGGCACCCAAAACCAAGTCTTCCTTGGTAGAACTAAAGGCAGTCCCTAAAAACATCAACATAAACAGTCAGCCACACAAGTGATTTAACATGCAAGTGATGTGACTGAGGGCAGTCAAGGCAACCATGAAGTGACTGCAAAGATATGAACATCTCTCTGTTCTCACAAGCATTTCAACACAACTCAATCCAATTCTCACCAACTTCAAACAACAACAGACTGGCACGAGATCTGCAATTCTTCCGCAATCAAGGCCATCCTCACCAACAACAAGGAGCAATAACAACCAAAAAACCCTCACATAAGTACAGTCTATATTATTTTTAGAAACTTTCATTTCCAGTCCAATTTACTTATAATTCAAAACTTGCCAATAATAAAAACTGTATTTAAAAGTGTCACTGAAATCAGAACTTGACACGAAACAAAATCTAAAACTTTAGAGTAAAACTCTAGGATCAATGCTGTAAAACATTTGGTCTGTGTTATTCTCTCAGGATAGAGTTACCCAAAGGGAAAAAAAATAGAAGAATAGAGAGAGAGACAGAGAGAGAGAGAGAGAGAGAGAGAGAGAAAGAAAGAAAGAAAGAAAGAAAGAAAGAAAGAAAGAAAGAAAGAAAGAAAGAAAGAAAGAAAGAAAGAAAGAGAAAGAAAGAGAGAAAGAGAAAGAAAGAAAGAGAGAGAAGGGAGGGAAGGAAAGAAAGGAAAGGAAGGAAAGGGAGGAAAGGGAGGAAAGGAAAGAAGGAAGAAAGGAAAAAAAGGGAAACATGTTCTAGTTTGGTTAATTATAGCAGTAGCTTAAGTCAAATAATGAATGCTGATGTCTGCTAAATAAATCAGAATAGATTAACAGAATCCTTTGATTTTCTTGTTTCAGAACACATTTCAAAGGAACCACAGTTTACTCCTTCTGGAAGGTTAAGAAAAAAAGAGTTATGTTTTTTCGTTTCAATACAGGAACAGTTTTCAGGAGCCCCACTGTTGGGGATGAGGGAGGAGTAGGGAGGAGGGTGATAGGAGCCGGGGCAGGAAGAGCCTGACTGGACCATGACTACACAAGACCAGAAGCAGCAAATGTGCAAGAAATGCTGGGAAATACTTCCCAAGTGCTCAAGGCTTTTCTTCTTTTGCCATAATTTGCAACCAAGAAGTAATTCTGACCAAACAACCGCACATATGCACGGTGGCAACGGCTCTCCACTCTCACCATTTAGGAACTACTACTGTGACACCTGCCCAACTGCCCCATGCATACCAGGGAACTTCAAAAAGCTCACAGTACATCTGAATGGCTCCTGAATAATTTCTGCACCAAAATTTTTCCACAAACGTTTCAAAGCATCCTCATCTTTACAGCCCCCAGATCAAGTGTTAAAACCTAACAGCTGAAGAAGCCACCATTCTGTTCACGAACGACTATTTCCGGGGTAGGCATCATAACGTAGTGGGTTGAGCCATCACCTCAGACACAGCAGCCTGCATCAGAGCACTGGTATGAGTCCTGATTACTACACTTCCGATCCAACTCCCGCCTACTGCACCTGGGAGGCAGCCTTTTATGGCCCCCAAGCACTAGGTTCCTGCTGCTCCGATGGGAGATGTGGATAGAGTTCCAGGTTCCTGGCTTCCACCTGGTCCAGTCACAGATGACAAGCCCATCTGGGGAGTGAACCAGTAGACCGATCTCTTTCTCTGTTAGTCTACCCTTCAAAAAAATAAAACTGTTAAATCACTATGCAAGTATAGTGACAATGAAAACTCCACTCAAACAAAGTAAAAGGTCTATTTCTTTCTAAAACAAGGGATTAGATTAGACTATTATCATGTAATGACATTAAAAGCCAAATGATGCAAACAATATGAGAAGAATACATACCATGACTTAAGGGCCACAAACTCTCTCCTTGTTAAGACTCTTGAACTCCTTACAAAAAGACCCCAAGGAGTTATTGTGATAAAAATTAAAACAACTTTTTTTCCAAATGGCCATTAGCCAAACTCCCCCCTTCTACAATGCGTAAGAGAAGCATTCAACAGGCAAGGGTAGCAAAGCAGACATCAAAGCTGCCTTCAGTTTGCCTTTCGCGTGCCATAGCCAGAAACAAACTCATTGGTAGGAGCCTGCATTGAGCCAGAAGCCAGAAAGTTTCACTCTACTTGTTGTCACTAATTAGTCTGGTGACATGAAGCACAACAGTCTTAGTTTCAAGTCTAACAAACAAGGAGTCCCTTCTTAGCAAGCCAACCAAATCTGAGGACTAGACAGGACCAAAGCATACTGCAAGGGATTGAAACTACTCTACCAAACGGTAACCTAACAACAACTAAAATATGAAGCCTGAAACCAGAACTACTAAAATACCAAAGATGAACCCCACTAGCACCCACCCAAAACTTTCAACAGGTCAAGTTCAGTTGTACATCTCCACAGTACAGGTTTTCCCAGCATTCTCACAGCTGCCATCTTATTCTGTTGGCGTAGATGTGTCTGTGGAAGAGTGTTAGGAAGGTAGAGACACGCAGAAAAAAAGTGTTAATACCATGCCACACTGCACTGATGCCCTCTGTGCAGCCTTTATCCCTTAGTAAGAAAACAAAAATGATGGGGTGGTGGGGCCTGTGTAGATTAACCATCTCACATTGCACACAGTAGGAGAAACTTCAAAAATACTGAATTGCTCAGATCCTAACTTTCCACTTAGCATTCCACTTTCTAAACTGGCTGTCAAAAATCCTCTTCTACTTAATGTCTATTCCACCCTTCCTTTTAATCCCTTCTGATTTTTATGGTATTAGGTATTGAAAACAATACAACACTCATGTTCTAGAAACACTTTGGGGTGCGGCCTGGTAATAGATGAAGAACACAGTGGGACAAGAGGATTGGGACTCTACCGTGTAGAGGGACTAGTCACTCAAAGAGTTCTTCATGTCTCCTTCATCTCTGCTCCAAAAATAAACAGAGGAGCTAATAGGCCCTTCCTGCCCAAAAAGTACAATGTGATAGACAGAGTCCTGTAACAGCCTACAGGGGACATTCTGGGAGAGGGCAAGGTGGTAGCTTGCTGCTGCTAAACAGTAGGGATGCAGTGTTCCGTTAATGGGTCCCCACCCTCCAGACACAAACTACCAGGACTGGGCTTAGGTGGATGGTAGCTCCACTGAGAAAGCAAGCCCCACCCAAAGAAGAAACAGACCTCAGTAAGGAGCCTCAACTGACGGGCAGAAGGTTGCAAACCAAATGGAGGCCCAGACGCTAGAATATGGAGTAACTGTAGGCTCAGAGACCTCCAGGAGTGTAAAGGATGACTAAGAGGTTACTACAAGGTGGCTCGAGGCCCAGAACAGGAATCCTGGTGCTGACCTCACGTGGCTAGAGAAGGGCTGAGAAGGATGGCCAGCAGAGGGGAGACTGCAGAGAACACTTAAGACCCGAGGGCCAGCTACTTTATGAGTTTATTGTTGTTTTGGTTTTTTTTGACAATGCCCCTTTCCCTGCAGTGGGTATTATATTTAATTAGTAACTGAATGGAGAAAAAAGTTAAGAAATCAGTTCATCTTCTTCCTCAGGGGGAAGAAATGTGACTCTGACAGCCTCCAGCCTCAAGGCCAATCTAAATGCTCATGTTCTAAAAAGCATACAGTTCCCTGAGAAACCTTACATGCCAGCTGACCTCTAAGATGCCCCCTGATCTCCACCTCCAGAGTCCCAAGGTCATCTCCTCCCTTCCAGACACCAGCCAAGTTGGCCCCAGCATCCCTGGCCAACACAAGATGTAAAATAATGCTTCAAGCCACTGAGTTCCATCAAGAGATACCCCATCTCATCAAAGACTTCAATATAAATATTTAAGCACCTGAAATGAATATTTCCTTCCCTACAAAATGTTGTCTACCAATCCAGTATTCAGCCACTTTGTCCACCTTTGGGCCCCCCTGTCTGTATGGACAGCACCATGTACATAGCAATGTTCTTTCCCTAAATGCCTATTGTTGATGAGGAACAGGTACATGGTAAAAGACTCAAACGACTTGACCCTGGCAGGTGTTTGCTTACACATTACTTTGGTGAAGCCATCCCAGGACCCAGGATCCTTCCTTTCCTCTTTTCTGAAGCATTATCATCATGACATTCTTTATAGATGACACCTGCTCAATTATTTGCTGCTGCTTGAATTGCAAATTCCACACAAAGATGGGTCTCCAGTTCCCAAGACAGTGTCTGGCATGGAGAGATACTGTACACACACTGACTGGATGAACACATGAGTATGTATGACATCACTTCGCATTGTAAGAATCGACATGTGTTTTTACATAAAACACCACAACTGTCAACATTTCTTCTATTTAGGAACTCTGAAATAAATGTTTCTTTTCTATAGAAATGCTCTGCCTTGCCTTGGGTGCCATCTCAGGATGCAAACAGCAATCCTGAACGCTTGTTTCTTCAATGCCTTTTATGAAATACTTGAGTCAAAATCATTATCAGTTTTTCCAGGAGCGGCTGCATCTTCTTCTTAAACTTTCTTAAAGAAACTCGACATTCAATTAAGAGGCATGAACAAAACTGGTTTGTGCTATCCCATGTTTAATTTTATTCCTCAGATTCTTCTTATGAGCTGACAGGTGTGTACTATTCTCCAAGTGTAGACCATAACATAAAACTATGGCAAAAACGATCATAAACTACTGGTTCCCACAGCTCAGCAAGTGAGTTGGACCCTTCCAAGTGGAACGACTGAACTAATCCACTGGGCCTGCTGAATTCTCACCAAGGATGAATACTGGCATCCTTGCCCTCCAACACTAGTTACGGGTTTCTCTTCCAATCTGGGTAGACCAATCTCAGTTCATCGAATCTTCATTGCTCTCCTCACCTCCTCCTCCAACAGCTCTCAGGTCACTAAATTCCAGACACAGTAACTGGAAGAACCGAGTCCTTCTTTCCATCTAAACAAGCAAACAAACCCTTATCGAAAACAGGAGCCTAAAGTAAGCTGCTTTCTGGCCACTGTTTTGTGAACTAGGCCTGCCATATCTTTGAAGGCACTGCCATAAAATTTTTTAGAAATGTAACAGCCCAATCTGTATTCCACAGATCAGCACAGTGCTCTCTTTTTGAATGGTTATGAAACACCAAGAACAAAGACCAAACCAGAAGGGTGCCCTGACTGCTGCATTCCTCCAGAGCATTTTCTAAATATCTCCCATTCCCTTCAGCTGCCTCTTGGAGGAATACAACTAGAACTTTAGTGTCAGGTGACCCCTGCTTGAATGTAAGCTCCCAGAGGACTAACCCTTGGCCTTACGCTCTCTCTTTGCAAATACTCAGCACTGAAAAAGAATTATTTTCTCCCAGTTCCAAAAGTCTCAGACCTATTTTTCCAGTCCCTTATGTTACTTCACTGCCTTAGAGTGGTAACAGGTCACCACCAGTTATGAAATACCAAGGGAATGTGCAGAGACAGGGAGCAATTTTGGACCCAACATTACTAACTACAGTGTTTAAAAGATACACGCTCTATTGTGTTAGCAACAGCCAATCATGTCAGAGTCTCCATAAAATTATCCTTATAGAACTTAATGTAACTAAAATACCAACTAGCCCCCAGAACAACAGGAGACATTTTGAATGAAACTATTTAAAACCTAACATTTAACCCACATCACCCAGCAATTAGAAAATATTTCACTTGTAGGATCTCAAGTATCAGTTTACAGTCATTCCAAAATGATAGTGTTTCCTTAGTTAAAACTGCAGCATATATAAGTTTTTAGAAATAGTTCAAGGGTCCAGCACAGTAGCCTGGTGGAAACTCCTCACCTTGCACACCCAGCATCTCATATGGGTGCCGGTTCATGTTCTGGCTGCTCCACTTCCCATCCAGCTCCCTGTTTGTGGCCTGGGAAAGCAATCAAGGATGGCCCAAAGCTTTGGGACCCTATAACCACATGGGAGACCAGGAAAAGCTCCTGGCTTCTAATTGGCTCAGCTCTGGCTGTTGGGACCACTTAGGGAGTGAACCAGCAGATGGAAGATCTTTCTCTGGGTAAATCTCCTTCTTTCTGTATATCTGCCTTTCCAATAAAAATAAATAAATCTTTGGGGGAAAAAAAGAAAAAAAAATTCAAATTCAGGTCAGTGTTGTAGCACAGCACATTAAGCTCATACCTGCTATGAATGCACCCCATATGGACATGGGTTCTCATTGACCATATCCCGGTGACTTTCTAAAGGAAGAAAAAAAAGAGAGAGACCGACCAGAGAACGCACATGCTCCTTGTCCGATTGGGTCAAGACTAGCGCCAGGAACAGAGAGCCCAACCCAGGCCCCATCATGTGGATGACAGGAATCCAATTACTTAAGCTCTCAGCACGACCTGCTAGAGTCTGCAGCCAAGAACTGAACCCAGACGCTGTGATGCAGGGCACAAGCATCTACCCGGCTACACATCCACTCCCAGCTCTCAGACTGTAACAAGCGCCATGGTGATACTGATGACAACGTGGCTTGCTATGCTTATGCATATTTCACAGCTCTGACTGCTGGTTACAAGCTGATACAATCAATCTTCTAAAAGTGTCAACAGTTTCTTTTGCAGGGGATTTGGAGATGTTAAGTCCAGTGAATAAAAACATTCAGTCTCTAGCATCATGATTACTTAATGCTTGGGGTGAAAACGAATTCAGCCTAAGTGTTTGTCACACAACAAGCGGATGGTAAGGGCTGAGAGTTATTGAACATGAATTCAAATCTTCGTGACTGGCCAAACAGACCAAGCACTCACTCTGTGGGAGCTAATCTTTCCTTACATGAAAAGGAAATTAAACCAAATGAGCTACGTTGTTTTGCAGGAGTCCAGGGCCTTTTGTTCTTGTGGCCCACAGGAAAGCTGGGATCCAGGACCACAGAGCACAGTTGCTTTCATGTAGGCATGTAATTACTATCGGTACCACCCTGACATCATTTCTTCCTGCATTTCCACATACGCTGGAGAAACGTGGGCTTTCTGAAGACTCCCGCCACCTTAGTGAGCTGCGGCTCCAGACCTGAGGAGGAAAACTTTAAACACTGAACTTTAGGAAGAGGCGTGGTTCTGGAGACCGAGAACTTGGCCCAGATCCTCACCAGTTGCTAGCTTTATGACCTCAGGCAAATTACTTCAACTCTCTAAGCCTGTTTCCTCAACCATAAAATGGGGACAACAGCCACCTACTGAGGTTCCAGTGGGATTATGTGCTAGGCATGCCCAGCAGCTCAGTGCCTGACAATGACATTGTAATTGGCACCATCAGGCCACCCTTTTCTGACTGAGGCAACCAGTCCCAATTCCCAATGTACAGGGTACTGAATAGATCCCGTTCACCATAAACTTAAATTCCAAGTCAGCCATACTTTTGAAACATCACTCATAAGTTCATGAAAGGGTGATGATAAATCATATGACAATCATTCTCTCCTTTGTCCATGACACCATCTCATTGTTCATTTCCCCTTCTCCTCATTCTGTCAAAGACAGTACAGTAACCCAAACAGCAAGAGCCTCCGCACATCACAGAACAATGTCCTTCCCTAAGCCTGCATCTGTCCAGCAGGATACAGGCAGAAACAGACTGCCTTTCTGCCATCAGTTCAGCAATAACCACATTTTCTTTTTTTTTTTTTTTTTGAAGCCAAAAAATGCAGAAAGCCACTATTCACAGCAACATATGATTAGCATGTTAACATCCAAATCTTTCCTTACAGATATTTTCTCACTCAGGGACTACCTGCAAGACCACTCCATATGAGCATTGGTTCAAATCCCAACTTGCTTCACTACCTCCGATCCAGCTAATGTACCTGGGAAATGTGCCTAGGAAAGCAATGGAGAACGGCTCAAGTTCTTAGACTCGGGTAAGAAAAACATTCAGAACTTGATAGAAGAAGTGGGTCCTGCACTTCCTGCCTTGGAGCTGGTTCCCTGCTTCTCTGGGGCAGCAAATAGGGTGTTGGGGCCCTGGGACATCTCTGTCTTCAGAACCATCTACATAATTCAATTATACACACATTTCTGAGAGGCAGAGGCCCTGAATTGCACCCCTGTAGGTGATCACAACCTATAAATG
Source organism: Ochotona curzoniae (assembly GCF_017591425.1). Classification (NCBI taxonomy): domain Eukaryota; kingdom Metazoa; phylum Chordata; class Mammalia; order Lagomorpha; family Ochotonidae; genus Ochotona; species Ochotona curzoniae. Next base: position 48,158,367 of record NW_024466502.1, on the reverse strand, counting down.
ACAGCCCACCATCTGGAGGCCCCTAATCACAGCTTAAATAAGGTCCCTAGTGTTGGAATGCAAATGGCAATACTTAAGCAAAATTCAGACTGGAACCCTATGTTTTCCACTGGCGGAGGGTCCTACTGTGCAGGGAGCCTTCCCTTGAGGCTGCCTGAGTCTTCTCTTCTGCCAATGCAGACCAGAAAGGAACAGCTAGCCCTGGGGCATCTGAGGGGCCCTGTTCACCAGTGTGAAAGCTCCCCTCTCACACTGCCCACACACCCTCTCTGCAGCTAAAAGAGCCTTTTCAAAGGGATTAGACTTGTGCTACAAAATCTTCATTAAGTAATTTAATAATGTGTGTGTCCGGTGCTTTAGTCCCCAAAACAGAAAGGAATGTGCCCGGGAGCCTGCAGGCAGAACCGCAGCCTTCCTGTTAACCTGCTGCAGTGGCCGGCCAGGCGGGCCGAGCAGGGGCCAAGTCCTCTGGGCACACTGCTTTCCCGGCTTCAAAGGGCTGCCAGCTCGTTTTCCATGTGCAACTTGGATTTCTCTCAGTTTCAAATCATAAACTGACGGTGTGTTACAGACTGACAGGCCATAAAAATCACACTCAACCCAGTCGAGACTACGATGGGCAAAGGGAACAAAAGCATCGGAGGGCCCAGGGCAGGGGCAGGGACTAGAAATCTACCTGCAGTGGGTGGGAGGACGCAGGGCTGGCTCTTCAAATGGCACATGGGCACAGCAGCGGTGACTGTGTCAAGCACTATGTGCAGTGTTTTCATTTTCTCTGTTGTTTTCAGAAAGGGAAGTCACACAAAGGATTCAGAGTTACTTCTAAGTTTCTCTCAAACTTCTGGACAAATTCATGACCGTTTCTACTGACACGTTACTTGCTATGGGGAACAAAAACAACTGAATGACATCCACCAGTCTTGTTTCATTACCATGGGAGGGGGAAAAAAACACAGAATATGAAAGCTTGAAAGAGTTAATACATTCTTGAATGGATTCCTTCAGGAGCATTTATGTAAGCATGGTTCTTCCCCAGTCAACACCCACCCAAATCAGTGGGGTGGTTTTTATGAGCAAGGCTCTTGTCTTGACCTTCACAATGCCACATCTCTTACCCACACCCTGAACTCAGTTCTAAGAGCGGCTCCAGGACCACTAGGCTGGCATTACCTGGGACCCAGTCATCAGTGTGGTACCTCTGGGCAGGCGCTCTGCACAGTGGGTTAATCCATGCTTGGGATGTGAGAATAAGTGCCACCATCACTGTTGATCAGGCGTCTTGGTGCCGCTACCACCCTGGGAGGCAACAGCACATGGCTCAACTATTTGAGTTTCTGGTTTCTGCCTACCACAGTCCTGACTACTGCCAGAATTTGAGGAGTGAGCCAGTGGATGGAAGATCTATTCCTTTCAGGGGGAGAAAAAGATTCAGAACTTCAGGCTTCAAGATCACCAAGTGATTCCTATATACACATATAAAGTCTGCTAAGCATCACTCTACCAGATGCTTTATTATTTAAAAATTATTTTCAAATCTATAATCACACCACTCGTCATCTGGTCTTGGAAGCTATGCAGAATCAGACCTGGTTAGCACTTACATGGCAGAACACCAGGAATGACCAGGTACAGTAGGTGTCAAATAAACGGAACAAAATCATTTCTATGAGTTTTAACAGCTAGCTAAGAAAGCCTTATGCCTGGCCCAGCACAGCAGCCTAGCAACTAAAGTCCACCCCTTGCATGTGCCAGGATCCCATATAGACACCGATTCTAATCCCAGCAGCCCCGCTTCCCATCCAGTTCCATGATTGTGGCCTGGGAAAGCAGTTGAGGACGGCCCAAAGCCTTGGGACCTTGCACCTGTGCAGGAGACCTGGAAGAGGTTCCAAGCTCCTAGCTTTCAAAGGATCAGCTTAGCTCCGTCTTAGCTCTGGCCACTTGGAGAGTGAATCAATGGACAGAAGATCTTCCTCTCTGTCTCTCCTGCTCTCTGTATATCTGACTTTCCAATAAAAATAAAGGTAATCATAAAAAAAAAAAAAGAAAGAAAGAAATCCTTATGCTGACTTCTAAGTTTCTTAATGGAAGCATCTCTGGTAGACTTGGAGAGAAAAAACAAACCTTTGCACACATGCAGCCTACAGAGAGACAAACTTTTACAGAGGGGTGCACTGTTAAATTTGTATGCCCTGTGCAATCACCAGTACCCAGCAGGAAGCTCTCAGATCCCAGCCAGCCACAAGTCCCTTCCCCACAGGTAATCACCACCCTGACTCCTAGCACATACAGTTACTTACTGAAAGCCACACAAGAGAATTCTGCACAGGGTACCTCTTTTTAAGCCTAGCTTCTTTCACTATGTAGCTCTAGAAAGATCCATGTGGATAAGGTAAAGGAAAAGCCTGGCTGGGAGAACAGAATGAGTAAAACTACTAGAAAGGAAGAGAATGCCTAAAAGCATGGGCTGAGCTGGTGGGAGAAACTGTAGGGAAGGAACCTGGAAAACATAGACCTGGCATTGCATGTTGGGCAAAATAATTTAGATTTTATTCTCACAGTAGTGTATGAAGGTGATTCAGAGCAACGAATTATTATAGTGATGCATTCAAGAATATGATGTGGCCACATGCTTAGGGTGAAGAAGGAACACAGAGGTCCAAGCCAATGCAAGGATCAGTATCATGATCCAATACAGAAAAGGGTACGGGGAGAGAGCAGCACAGTGGCTCAACAGGCCAATCCTCTACCTACAAATGCCAGCATCACATACGGATGCCAGTTCATGTCCTGGCTGCTCCATTTCCAGCCAGTTCCCTGCTTGTGGCCTGGGAAAGCAGCAGAGCATAGCCCACAGTCTTGAGACCCTGTATCCACATGGGAGACTTAGGATACTGGCTCCTGGCTTTGGATTGGTTCAGCTCCAGCCGTTGTGGCCCTTTAGGGAATGAACCAATGGATGAAAGATCTTTCTCTGTCCCTTTTTGTCTCTGTAAATCTGCCTTTCAAATAAAAATAAATAAATCTTAAAAAGGAAATGGCAACATGGTGAGGGCCAATGTAGGGATAGGGATTCTCTGAAGTCCATACTGAGGCTCCATTGTAGACAGAAATCTTGCCAAGGCTAGTACTGAAAGCCACTATTGGTGCTTTAAAAAAATCTGATGGACTAACCCAGAAGCAAACCATTTCAGACAGGAAGACAGATTTAAGGATAAATTTAAGCAGCCATCAGGCCTCACAGTCCACAGCTTAAGAGAGAAAATGCAGAAATGTGCACAGAAGTGAATGGGTCTCCAAAAGCTGTCTGTGTGTGTCATGCCCAGAGAACGAAGCCAGTCACAAGAGAGGGGAACACCAAGGCACCACAACAGGGGGCCAGTGCTATGACAGAGCAGGGAAAGGCACCTTCTGCCACGCCAGCATCCCATATGGCAGCCTGTTCCCTGCTCCACTTCCCATCCACCTCCCTGCTAACAGCCTGGGAGAGCAGAGGAAGATGGCTCAAGCAAATGCTTAGGCCTCAGCACCTGAGTGAGGAAGAAGTCTAGTCTCCAGGCTTTGGCTGGGCTCAGCCTAGACTGCAGCCATCTGAGGAGTGAGCCAGTGGGTGAAAGGCAGGCAGGAGGGCAGGCAGGTATGGGGTGTGTGTGTGTCTGTGTATCCCCCTCTTTACTCTGCCTTTCAAATAAATAAATTGTTTAAAAACACTACGGAGACCTAACTTTCAAAACATAAAGGGAAAAAAAAGTTCACAGCACAAAACAACCCCTGCCTTGCACACCCTGGACTTGAAGATGCTTTCCCTCAAGTCCAGCTGCTACAAATGCTCCATCAGATTCTTCCAGAAAATACCAGGGACCTCGGGAGCTTCATTAACTCTTTTCAGCATCTCCAAGGCATTACTTTGTAAATTACTACCTAGGTATGCTAAACTTAGCAAATTACTGTTTAGGTAGACTAAATAGTAGCCTAGTGCTCTGAAAGAGTTAATGGAGCTTCCAAACTGTCTAATTTATTCCTAAAAGGCTTTGGATGCTCAAGATTCTAACTCAATTTGCGTATCATCAGAATTTAGAGGCAATCCACCAAACTGGGCATACAAATTTCTTTCCAAATTGAATCTAAACAGATTTTTATTTAGATTTCCCAGTCATCAGAAATCTCCACGATTTGAAATCAATCTTTCCTCAAAGGGGACCAAAAAAAGAAAAGGAAAGAAAATCGGAGATAATGCTAGCATCACATTTGGAAATAGGAGTCTATAGTGTGTCCAGGAGATGCTAAAAATTACCCCACAGACACAGGTCCCAACCCGGCACCTCTGAGTTCCCCTCTTGGCATTCCTCTTCCCCTTTCGCCAGCTCACAGTAAAACTTCTCCCAGATTACATATAATGAATCTCTTCATTAAAGGCCAGTCTTTGGAGGATATTAAATGGGAATCCCTAAGATGAGGCTTGTTTTTTTTTTCTAGATAACAAGAGATTACACAAAAAATGGAAGTCATGTCCGATCATGCTGCCAACAACCAGATTTTATTAACTGCTGACTGAATTTTACTATCAATTGAAAATTGGCATGTCTTACACATGACATTAGGCAAGGCTTTTCAAGACAATCCACAGGGGAAAAAAACAGAAGTACTCCTAAAACACTAGCAAGAATTCTGATTTTTAAAAATATGGCTCAGACTCCAGCAGAGTGGTAAGCCATCGGTTTTGTCACCATCACTGCATATCAGAGCCCTGAGGTTCAGCTACTCCAGTTTCAATCTAACTCCATGCTGACGCACCAGGGAAAGCAGTGGAAGGTGGCTCAAGTGCTTGAACTCCTGCCACGCATGTGGGAGACCAGACAGAGTTCCTGGCTTCTGGCTTCAGCCTGGCCCGCATGGGCATATATCCACTTCAACTATGTAAACAATATTAAAAATAAAATTTAAAAAATTTAAAGTACATTTTATTAAAGATATCTTTATCTCTTTGAAAGAGTTATAGAGCCAGATTTTTCATTGGTTGGTTTACTCCCCAGATGGCCACTACAGCCAGGCCAAAGCCATGAGTTTTATTCAGGTCTCCTATGTGGGTGGCAGAGATGCAAGAACTTGAGCCAACCTATGCTGTTCTTTCCAGGTCATTAGCAGGAAGCTGAATCAGAAGCAAATCAGCTGTGTCATGAACCAGTGCCCATCGGATATTGGCATCATAGGAGGCAGCTCTATAGTGTACACCAGCCCCCTAAGTACTTTAAAAAGAAACAAAGAGAGATTGTTATTTTAACAATATGGCTCGCTTTTCAATTTTCAAAGTTTTCCTTAATACTGTTTTTTTTTTAATACATATAAATTTAACCTCCAAAAAGTTCTTGGGCCCAATGCAACGACTCAATGGCTAAATCCTCACTTTGCAAGTGCCAGGATCCCATGTGAGTGCTGGGATTTCATGTGGGTGTTGGTTCATGTACTGGCTGCTCCACTTCCCACTCAGCTGCCCGCTTGTGACCTGGGAAATCAGTAGAGGATGGTCCAAAGCCTTGAGACCCAGTACTCTCATGGGAGACCCAGAAGAAGCTCCTGATTCCTGGTTTCAGATTGGCTTAGCTCCAGCCTATGTGGTTGTTTGGGGAGTGAACCAGCAGATGAAGATTTTTTTCGCTGTCTTTGCTCTCTCTAAATCTGCTCTTTCCAACAAAAAATGAACCAATCTTAAAAAAATTAAAAAGCTCTCAAGTTCCCCCAAACTTGAACAAATTAATCTTTTGAATTGCTCAACCTATTAGACATTAAAGCTCTGATAACAAATAATCTGAATTCTTATTAAAATTCTCTATGATTCAGTGTCCAGTTCTGTGGACACATTATTTACAAAAGATGCTATTCCTGTCTTGTTATTTAAAATATATACAGAGAGAGCAGTAAGTAAGGACTTTGATTCAAACACAGCTTCATCATTAATATCTAGATTTGATATTCTAAAATGAAAATATCACCAAAAATCCTGAGTCAGGCTTTTAAAGTTTGTTTAAAAACATCAACAAACAGATCTATTTATATCTTCAAATATCAGAGATTTAAAAATAAGGCAGAGGAACCAGTGCTGTGGTACAGTGCACCAAGCTGTCACTTTAGACATGGGCTTCCTCCATAAGGGTGACAACTTGAAACATGGCTGTTCCACTGCTAACGTACCTGGAAAAGCAGCACAGGATGGTCCAAGTCCTTGAAGGGCCCTCAACCCCGGTGGGAGAGCTGGAAGAAGCTCCAGGCCCCTAGCAGCCCTGGCACAGCCCTGGCACAGCCCTGGCACAGCCCTGGCACAGCCCTGGCACAGCCCTGGCCGCTGCAGTCATGTGTGGAGGAAACCAGCAGGTGGAAGATGTCTCTCCCCTTCTGTCTCTGACTCTGCCTTTCAAATAAGTAAAAATAAAGTGGTAAAACAATTTCTCTAGAGACAGAGCTATGTTACTGGTAATAATGACACTATCCACAGTCCTTCAGAGCGGAGAGGCACTGGGTAACATCTCAAAGAGAAAAACCCACACGAACAGTAGTTACATCACTGAAGCAAAAAGCTAAGCATTCTGCTTTTAAGTTATTTTCAGTTCCATCATGGTGGAAACTAAAATTTCTAACCTTCTTCCTTACTAATTACAAGGTCACCACCAACCTGCACCCTCACTCACACTTCCTCTCCTCACCTTTTTTTTTTTTTTTCATTTTTTTGTACTTACTTTAATCACAAATCTATCAATGTTCCACATAATGGTACCACATCGTTTTTATACTAAAAAAGCAGAGTTTTCCTTCACACAGAGATATTTACCTATGTTTTCTTAAAATATTTGCTTATGTATTCCAATATATATTTAACTCTTCAATCCCCTCAACTTCTAAAAGCGACTCTGAGCACATGGGCTGGGACAGTGAACCACAAGATGGTGTCTGGAATTTAAATCAGGCACCTGCAAAACAACTAAGCCCAGTGCACACAGAGAGATTTTCCAAAGGAAGAGGTATATGAGACAAAAGCTTTCAAAGCAAATCTGGAAAGCTTCCCTTCTGTTCGTTCTCTCCAGTCTCACTTTTGAGGACAAGGGGAAAAAAATGTTAAGATCAAAGCATAAAATTCATTAATACTGATCCCTTGGAGATTAAACGTACAGGGTGACAAAGAATTGCATAATCAATGCACTTGTTTAAGAAAAAGAGAGCAGAAGTTCACATGAGCAATATAAAAGATTATTTCAAACAAGTGCGGAAGAGTGATTCTCTAGTTACTAACAAAGCTTTCTTTTATGCTGCTTGTTTTTCTACACAAGATCACTGACATTTAAAAAATTCATTTCCATTTTCCCAAAAAAAAATTTTGTTATTTGAAAGAGAGGGAGAAAGGAAAAGATTTCTCATCTGCTAGTTCATCCACTAGATGCCATCAGTATCTAGGGTTGGGTCAGACCGATGTCAGCAGAAGTCAACCTTGGCCCCTCACATGGCAGGGACAGGACCCAAGCACTTCCGCCAGCAGTGTTGTTCTATTCTAGGGTGATCATTAGCAATCGAGCCTCACACCAAGCATCCCCAGGGGCCAGTGCTGGGACACAGGGAGTCCAAGCCGCTCCCTGGGACACAGATTATCTACACCTCTGCTTCCACTCGTCTTCCTGGGAAAGGAGCAGAGGACAGCCCAAGTGCTTGGGTATACCACCAACCACACTGGAAACCCGGATGCAACTCACAGCTCCTGGCTTCAGCCCGGAGCTGAAGCATGTGGGGATGATCCCACAGATGAAAGATGGTGTTTGCTCTCCTGTTCTCACTCTCTGTCATACTGTCTTTCGAATAAAAATAAATCTTGTTAAAGTAGCCAGGTTTGGGTCCTGCTCCTAACAGCACCTTCCCACTAAGGTATATCCTGAAAGGCAGCAGGTGGTGGTCCGAGACCTTTGACCTTGGCCACCCATGAGAGGACCTACAAGGAGAGTCCCGAGTGTCTGGCTTTAGCTTGGCCCACCCTGCTGCTGCAAATCTGGGGGCATGACTCAGTGGGTATTAAGAGCTTGCTCTCCATCACATACTTAATTTACCTTCTCTCTTCACAAATACATAAATGTTACAAAAATAAAAAGGTACCACATAAAGAATGTTATTGCACATGACCACATCTAACTTGTTAGCAATTTAAATTTTCCAATTGGTTCTACAAGGTTTTTTCAAAGACAATTAACTTGGCATTCATATCTAACTGGTTAGTATTTGATTCTGTTAATTATGAAAACAAGTGCCACTGAACAAACATGTCTATAACAGCACAACTTCCTTCCGTGAAAACCAGAACTCCACTGTAACACTGTTCCAGCACACTGCCAAGGTCAACCAGGAAGGTGTGTTAAGGAGTAATCATGAGCAAAGGTTAATGTGGCACACTGGTGATGTGAAAGGCAGGTGAGTGTTACCACAGTAGGTACTGGTGCCACCACACAAAACTATCCTCAAACAGGTGCCAAATGGGGACAAAGACAGGGAAGACTACAGGATAGCTTTTTAAATCTGTGACTTATGTTGCAACCCACAGAGTCAGCCTGCCTACACTATTATAACTGCCCCTAAAAATAAATAAGTAAATCAATATGATTTGTCACCCAAGAAGTCCTAATATTAACCTATACCAGCTAAATGTTCCTTGTTCCTGCAAGTCCAGCTTTCAAAAACTCCTGAGTAGCGTATATGTATGTGCGTGTATGTACACGTTAATTATGTGTGCATGTGAACCTGTGTAACTCCCAATTATCTCACAATTACCTTGATGTCAGCTATTCTGTAAATTCTTCCTGTCTTTGAAATATGCAGCCTGGTCTATATGTGGTTCTCGTAGCATCTTTATCTTCCCACGTGCTATTTACACTCACAATCCAGTTAAATGTCTGCTGCAAGTGCATTCTGCATCAGTCAAGGACACAGAGTCACCAGTATTGATGAGAAGGGTGACAGGCCATGTAACCTACTGCACAGATAATTGAAAGGTGATGCTACTTCATCACCACCAGCCTTTTTCACTAGATGCTCTTTTTTGAAAATTCCATAAAGATAACAAAATTCTAAACAGACATGTCTGTCTGTATTTGCTCACAAATTTGTAAATATTATCATCACCCCTAAAGTCTTATGTGTAAGAACAAAGCACATGTTACTAGACTAGGGAGTTATTTTTCCCCCCAGGCAGAAACCAAAGGTATATTTGTTTAATATTATAGAAAGCAAAGCAAGCAGAACATTTGCTAAAAATCCAACAGGTTCGTGTATCATCTGAACTTTTCTTTGCTCCTTAAACTGCCTCAAGAATGCAAATTTTGCTATGAATAAACACAGTAAGCCTTTTCTTTTCTCATTACTTGAAGTGAATATTTCCTTTTGTAAAAATACGCATACATGTATTCTTATGTAAAACGCAGAGACAGATCTCTCATCCACTAGCTCACTTCCCAAATGCCCACAATAGAGAGGACTGGGCTACACCACAGCCAGGATCCAGGGACTCAATCCCAGCTACCCAGAGGTGCAGGCCTCCCAGGCCGTGCATCAGCAGGAAGCTGGAATCAGAAGCTGAGCCAGGACTCAAGACATATGCACTCTGATACACAACGTGACCAAATGCTCACTCCAATTTCTTGATTTACTAGAAATTAAACATATAAAATGTATTTCATCCTTTACTCAAAGGGGAAAAAAACCCAGCTTTTTCAAAAACTTGAAATTCATTCTCTATGTTAAAGGACAGACAATTTCATGAAAATCATGCTGTTATGTAAGTTCCTTTTAGGTAGATAAAGCCAATAATTCAAATATTCTGAAACAACTACTGATATTGAACCAGCTGTTGCATCCAGTCTTCATTTTAGTCAGAAAACCACACACTGTAAACAAGTCAACACTAAGGTAAAGTTACAAGTGGAAGTTTATGATGTTAAAACACTAAATAGCAGAGTATAACTCAAAATCCACTGCCTCACGATAGCATCTTATTCCCTGATTGAGGAGTGACCGGATGTTCTCTCTTATTATAACGCTAAGGGGTTCAAGACTTTGTAGCTGGTACTTGAATGGAGTTATTGTCAGCAATATAGACAGGAAAATCCCCTCTTCCACAGCTCCCCATTCCACAGGGACACAACTGCCTCTTTTCCAGCCTTATGGTCAATAACCCAACTCCAACCATGCTGAATTTCTCAATGTTGTCCCTTTGTTCAGATGGTCCATACCACCTCAACTTTCAGTCTGGCCCAAATACAGCCTTAGTCCATTGAAATGTCACCCTTTGCTACTCATTTTAAGTATGGGCTGTATTTTTTTTTTTGTTGCTTCCTCCAAGGTGACATCTACAGCCATTAAGTCCACAGGGTACTCCCTCGTTCACTGTATGACAGTAACTACATACAGCAGCTACGTAAGGCTTACCCAATTCAGCCCCTTAAGGCAGTGCAAAAAAGAAAGGGCAATCCCTGGCAGTCAACGGAAATGCAGGGCTGACCCAAGCAACCAGTAGGTAAAAAACATGAGGCAGATGATGCCAGAGATACTAACCTTAAGGAATACAAGGGCACTTCAAAAACTTCATGGAAAATGGAGTTGAGAGGGCTAATGTTAAAACCCCTTGTACCTCTTTGTATCAGCATACAAGAGTTTAAAGCTAGTTGATGTACACAGACTAAACAGGATCAAAAACATCAACAAATCTAGGATAACAGAAACGATAGTATGATGTAATAATGCTTGTTAATTTACTGAAAAGCATGTTCTACTTAGCCAAAATACTGTAAGGCAAGATAAAGCCAATGTAAAAAAAGCTAGGGATAAAATGACATCTGTCACTGAAGTGAACAGGGTGATGTCAGATATATCCACTTGACAATACTGCTAACAGATTTTATCACTGCACACCTATCCTGTCACCTGGAACTCTCAGCCAAAAATAGACTATCTCCAGGACTAGCAACATTTCAGAACTAGCACACCACCCTTTGTCAGCTTATGAAAAGGGGTTTTTCAGTGACAGCACATCATCATGTTCTCTGTCACGAGTAGAGGAGGTTGGGGTGGCGGAGGCAAGAAACCAAAGAGGACTAACGAAGGCTGTGGGAGCAGCCAACTACGTTAACACCCTACCTGCCACTGTCAGCCCAGCTCGTCCTCCCCAAGACATACTGCATGCAGCCTGAGGGTCCTGCCTGGCCCATTTCCACACTGCTGCTCCGACCTTCTTCCTAAAAGTGATCAGACCCCTCACCCTGGTTAAAATCCCACAGTGACTCTTTTTTCCTCCAGGGAAAAAAACACTAACCTCCTGCTACTGAGATCTGCCCTCCCTGCAGCCCTGTGTCTCCTTCAGACTTTGTGCCTTAGCCCCCTAATATACTCTGCTACCTCACACTTCCCCAATGGCTTTCCATAAACTCCTACATCTGGCAACTTCTCCCTGCACCTCAACTAAGACCCAAACTCTCCAAACACTTCCCACTCAGTTCTCCTATACCTTGTTTAGGCATTTGAAACAGAAGTGTCACGTGCTATGGCAACCGTTGACACATCTGTTTTCCAGAGAAAACTAAAAAGCTACAAATACACATCCTTTGGCTGCACCCTGACAGCCTCACAGCCCGTTGAGGTTAGCATGCGGCTCAACAGTCTCCATCAACCCTACAACCAGTACCCAACATTCTGAGTCCCCCCAGAAGCAGGGTATCCATCCTGGTCACCAACCATGAACACCTCGAATTTCCCATTTGAGGCATCTCCTCTCATATGTCCAAAGTGTGCTCTACTACAAGTCAGGCACTAGGCTAGGCACTATGAATAAAGGAAGAAGAAATAAAGTTCACGGAGAGCTTAGAGTCAAGTGCATTAGCAAGCCTCCACAACCCCAGATGCAGCATCCATTCGTCATTATGCATACCACGCAGCAGAGCACATACACCACCAGTTAAGTACAGTAAGTCTCCATGAATGCTATGTGTTTTTAATCTTATCTAGTACTTAACCCTATTTGGACACTCAAGTCATTTCTGTTGACTTTGGGCTGTTTACAAGCTTTGCACCCTTCCAATACATGACAGCAGGTGAAATTAGAGGCACCAATCAGGAAAACGGCATTGACAGAAGGGAATTCAATCTCCATTCCAATGCTAGAAGAATCTGAGGAGACATGTCACTTCACAGAAGAGGTACCAGGCAGAGTTATACCAGTTACATCAACCCCCTGCCCCAACTCCTCAGCAGAAGGTATGGAGCCAAGCCAGATTTAGAGCCCATGTCTCTCCCCCTTCCCGTGTTCCTTTCCTGGTTGACAGCAGGATGTCTCCCACCATGACTTAACCTTAGCCCAAATTCATCTGAAAAACTGAGCCAGTGTTGGACCAGAGGAAATGACTCAAGTCAAAGGCAGTAAGATGGCACCACAGAATCTCATAATCAAATGCTCCCTCAGCAGCTAACATCCTTAGCCAATCTATGGTCCAACTAGTTGTCCCAATTTCCCACTCACTCTCTTAGCTGTATTTTCCATGGCCTCTTGGTGAATAAAGTGTACTTCCCAGTCTCCTGATACTGAGGTTATTTAGCCAATGGAACACTCTCCGAATTCACGCCAGCTGAGCCTCTAAAAATACTACAGTCCTTCAAAAATTACATGGAAAGATGTAACAGTTTGATACAAAAACAGTTCTGAAATCCATGCAGAGATAGCTGCTTCATAATACTCAGTCCCATATGCTTAAAAAATAAATAAATTTGTAATGTTTCCATATCTTGAAGTACTCCGGTACTTGTGCCATAAGGCTTGCCCTTCTGCCCATCTGACACCATTGTGAAAAGAACCTTCCCCAGACAGGAACTTACCTTGAAGTCAGGTCCTCTGGGGGCTGCCCCAGGCAACCTGAGACATGTGAGCAAAAAATCAACAGCTATGTGCCACTGAGGTTTGGTGGGTGGTTGTTATGCAGCGAAAGCTGACTAATACAAGGGCTTATGCTTCAAGTACAAAAACACTTGCTTCTGCTCTGTAGGGGAGCAGCTCTCTGTTAAAAGCAGCAATCACCCTATTCTTTTTTATTTCCATTTTATTAATTTCTCTAGGCCATCTTTTATTCAAAGAACATCTCTCCAAATTAAGGTGTCATCTCCAAGTATCTTACTGACTCTCAGGTATTATGTAAAAGGGTGGGAGAAAGTTACTCTTTCAGCACCACTTCACAAAATGCCTCCTTCTCCCTTCAAGGCAGTAAGATGTGTCACGATCACAGTTAATTTATTAAAGATAATTTTCAGCTCATATGATGGATCCTAACAGATAGGTGGGAAGAGAGTACATGCATCTTTCGATGCAGGAACTAAAGATTTTTTAAAAAGCTGTTCTAAAGTCTTCAGCTGGAATAAATGTTAAAATACACTGGGATTTAATATTTTTAAAGGGCCTCTATCAAGATCAGGGTAATATTAAATAGTGACATTTGAAAAAAATGTTCTTCAATTCTGCCATTTTCTTTTTGTTGTTAAAAATAACTACTGCTATCATTTGTGACTTTTGATGTTCAATAGACTTGAAATAAAATATATCAGGATGGCAAAACACATCACGCAATAAAGCCAAGGGTGGGGGGGAGCCACGGAGGGGAATGGTAGAACATGGAACTGGAGGGGCCAGCATTGTGGTGAAGCTGCTTGCAGTGTCAAGTGCATCGCATATCCAAGTGCTGGTTTCCAATTCCAGAGATCCTACTTCCAACCCAGCTCCATGAGAATGCCGCTGGGAAAGTAGTAGGAGATGACCCAAGTCCTCGGGTTGTTACATACCTGGGAAACAGAATATAGTTCTGGGGTCCTGAGTTCCTTCAGCGAGGTCCAGCCAGGCCAACGAGGCCATTTAGGGAATGAACCAGCAGATGAAGATCTCTTTCTTTGTCACTCTGTCTTTCAAATAATGTTTTTCTTATTTTTTAAAGATGTGTTTATTTGAAAGACTAATTAGAGAGAGTATTTCTTCTAGAAAAAAAAAAGGATTAATCCATTTTTATTGGAAAGGCAGATTTATAGAGGGAAGGAGAGACCATAAGAGAAAGATCTTCCATTTGCTGGGCCATTCTGCAGTGGCTGGAGCTGAGCTGAGCTGATTCGAAGCTAGAAGCCAGCAGCCTCCTCCAGGTTTCCCACTTTGGATGCAGGGTTCCAATGACCTGGGCCATTTTCTGCTGCTTTCCCAGGCCTCAAGCAGAGTCAATTGGAAGTGGAGCAGCTGGAACACGAAACGGCATCCATATGGGACGTTAGCACTTGCAGGTAGAGGATTGCCTACTGAGCCACAGCAACTGGCCCAAAAGTAAAATCAATCTTAAAAAAAAAAAAAAAACTAAGATAGGAACCTGTTGTTAACTTTTTTTTTTTTTTTTGCTTGCATTTACAAGGGTAACTTGCTTCTTTAATTTTTCTTAGAAAAATTCTGTGGAAAGAATGTTTACACATTCAGGTAAACACACACGCACATGAGGCATCTTAAAAGTTTCATGTGTGTTATTAAAAAAGTATGCAATTTATTTTTTAAAAACTGTTTGCACCAAAAATAAAATTATCCTTTAATTCCATTTTCCATAAACTTTTTTGAAGCTCAGTAGCCTTGAAATAAAATTACACACGCATAGTATTCGACACTTGGAGTGCATATACAATCTCTCAAAATCATAGGTTTTTAACCATGGATAAAAATTCAGGAGAATTGTTGATCATGGGCAGCAAAAACATACATCTTCACTTTTAGGAACTTTTTTTCTATATATTGGCGGCACCACTGATTTGGATATCAACAGAGAGCTCATATCTTCATGTTATAGTTGTCAGAAATTCAAGCTTATTGTGTGTTCACCACTCACAATTACTGTGACTTGTTACTGATAAGAAGTACTGATATAGAAGCATATCTATTACCATATGACAATTTGACAAACTTGATAACTGCCTTCTCTGTGGCTGGTTTTCTCTGCCATCCGTGCACCTTACGTGATGTTTCAGGGCAGTAAGGACATGCTGCCACTCCCTAACTCATCCCTCAGCTCCAACTGCTGGTCCTTACTAAGGACAGCTGGAGTGCCTTTCCTGGTGGAAGGGAGAAGAGGTAACAGCCTATTTATATGCATGTATTTATATAGCTATATATATGGAGGCCTATAACAGTGAAATTAAAAAATGGTAATTATGATGAGGCATCTGTCTATTTGGCACCATCTAAAACCGGCAAGCAATAATTGTACAACAAGGGGGTGTTTAATGTGTGAGGTTTAGGACACTGAGCCAAAAAACCTAAAGCATCGTAGTTGTAAAACATTGTAATAAGCAGGTAATCCCAGGCCCAGCGTCCGTGTTTCTGCCCTAACCTGTTCCTTATGATCATGATTCTAAAACATCCCAGTGTCAGCAGGTTCACTGTGAGTCAGACCTGAAATAATAAATGGCTTATTTTCCATCCTGACGGAGGAAATACATCATGGCTCATTGTGGCTCACTTCACGGAGGCTGTTTTTACAGGAAAATGTAAAAATAACCAAGTCATTCCGCTTTACCATTTTTATTTTAATTTTCTTATTAACAAAGCGCCCTATTACAATTCACTTTTAAAAGAAAAGGCATGTTTTCAATATAGACTATAAACACAATAGTTCACAAACATCTAGAGGGGAAAAATAATATAAACACATAGAAAATTAAGTTTGTGAGCACCAAACATTCTGGTTTGCCAAGATAACCAATTAAATGCATTCACTTAATCAAGATAAAGTGTTGCTTATTTAAATGATCAATCACATGGTAAAGTCGTTAAGACAGCCAAAACCTTTTAGCACCATCCGTTAAGGGCGCCAGGTTATATAAAACTACATGTATTTATACACCATCTCAGAACCCAAACTCTTAGTGGTGGTAACCTCTCAACTGACTGCTAAACGGCACATCTCTGTCAACAGTTCAATGTTTAAAACAGTAGAATCTAGCCTGCATCCACACTGTAAAACCATCATGTAACTAAAACGAGTGAGCAATACAGTCTCAGAACAGTGACTGCTATGCTGTCCTGGTCCTTGAACACATTCCTCATGACCCCATGAGATCTGGAAGTCACTGAGGACACCACTCTAGGATGCCATCTTGCATATTACCCAAGACTACACTACCAGGCTCTAAAGAGACTTTGATACATCACTGTAGGAGGAGAGAGTTGAACACATCATCACCATAGCCAATACTAGGGACCATGTGGCATTTCAGAATATTACCAATAAATTTAGGAATCTCAGTGTGCAATACACGTGAAATTGACAGAAGAAACCATAGTTTCTGCACACTTATGGCATCTAGGGAGGCAGCTGTGATTTCCAGCAATCTCCCTAAAACACCACGAAGGGGAGCAAACTGCCACAGGACAGCACATGCTGCGAGCTGTCCACTCACACCCCACAGGATCCTACTGCTACAAGACAGCATGCACTGCGAGCTGTCTGCTCATGCCCTACAGAACTCTACTGGAGTCCCGGGAGGATCTTGTAGCACAATTTTGAAAAACTTGCCAGATGACATCCTAAAGTGGTGTTCTAAATGACCTCCAGTTCCCATGAGACTCCTGAACCTGAACAGCACAACAGGGAAGAACACTTGTCAGGGGAACTCTAAGAAGTAGGGAGTATTTTTCTCCAGCACGAATGAGTGAGAAAGGCAGAAACTCGGCACCACCTCATCAGCCCTATTATCGTCCTCCCCCCAACACAGCTTCTGGAGTTATCAATTATACATAATAATAATTTTTTTAAAACCTCTAAAACTTAGGGAGGAACTAGGTTTTGCCTTACCAAGGTCAGGATCAGTGGGCTTTTGGCAAGAAAGGGCTCCAATTATGCATCTTCCATTAATCAATTGTCACATCATGGACCTTTCAGTTCCCTGACAAATTCTGAGTTCCCTGACAAATTCTGGGCTCCCCGGCATCTCCCACAAAATCAAGTAGGAAGCAGCACAGGAGGCACACAGCATTTCAGCGTTCTACACATTAAGAAAACGTACCATTTATGTGGGAGGGGAGGAGAATGTCACAGAACATGATAAACTTATCGGAATATCACAGGTTTTCAACCTTAAGACAGAATACAAAAGAGACTCTTAATATGTATGCATTTTACACATAAATACACATATACATGCAAGAGTACTTAAGGAGATTTCCTTCAAGGATAAAGCTGGTCCTACCATTTCTGTGGACAAAAATTTTATGTAAGGCACATTCTTACTTGTTTGGAGACAGCTCCATTATTGGTTTATCAGCTGATCTAGGATTTTCATAGCAACCTTTTTCAGTGTTGTTTAAGATTTGATTGCTTGAAGACATGGAAACAATCCAGATGTGCGTCCAAAGAAGAGTGGTTAAAGAAACTGTGGTACATCTATTCCATGGAATATTATTCAGCTATTAAGAAGAATGAAATTGGGCCTGGCGCAGTGGCCGAGCGGCTAAAGAATGAAATTATACCACTTACAACCAGGTGGCCCCAACTAGAGACCATTATGCTCAGTGAAATTAGTCAATTACAAAAGAACAAATACCATATGTTCTCCCTTATATAAGGAAAACAACATAGAAAGTGTTAACTTCAGTAATCTGATACATACTGTTTTTTGGTTGTTGGTTTGCTCTTTTGGCTGTATCCCATGTGTTTCAATGTTTTCAATTTCAGTTTTGTTTATTCCAAATAATTCCTTTTCTTCTCTTGTCGAATTCATCACTGGCTCATGGATTACATGGTGGCATCATTTTTCCCAAGAGACTTTTGTGTTTCCTTTTTGTCACTCATATGTTGGTAACTCAGTGGAGTGTTTTTTCATGGTGCTGTAATTTGTTGTTGATGTTGTTGTTATGGCTGTCCTAACTCATACCAGCTGTTGATCTGGTTTCATGGCTTCTCAATGATGGAAATATATAGTGATGGAGTACTGTGATCTATCATGGGAGATGTGGGAGAATAATGGAACATGCATCCCTGCTTTCAGAGGAAAGATAGATTTCCAATGAAACTGTTGGACATGTGTAGACAATGGGATGCTGGACTGCCTGACATTGTCTGTACCAACAATGTTGGGATACACTTAAATAAGAGAATAATAGAATTATGATTCCTTATGAAGGACTACACTATTGTAAAATGGGGAAAATCTTCCAGGGGTGGGAGTTTGGGAGGAATCCTAACCTATATGAAATTGTACCACATAACTCAGAATTCAAAATAAAAATATATAAAAAATATATATATATTTGTTTGCTTGTTTGAAAGGCAAAGGTACAGATATAAAGGAAGGGGCAAAGATCTTCCACCCATTGTTCCTGATAGCCCCCAAATGGCCAAAAGATAGAAGCCAGGAAGCCCTTCTGGGCCTTGGACCATCCTCTGCTGCCCTGCCACCTTCCCAGGTGCATCAGCAAGGAGCTCAGTGGGAAGCTGAGCAGCCAGGACTCAAACTGGTACTCACACAGGATGCCAGTTCTACAGGTTAGGCCCAAGCCACTATCCACAACGCTGGGCTGCATGGCAACTTCTTAAAAGAGGAAAGGGCCCACCCACACACTCTGCCTTCCCTGTTCCCACATTTTTTCCAGCAGCTAGAGGCAAAGCAGGAAACTTCTGTTGGTTGCAATGTTAAGAAAGTTGTGAGATGATGGATGGTCCTAAGAACTGGAACTCTAGAATCTGTGTACACAAAAGCACATCACATACATCTAACACCCTGTCTGTCCAGGAGGATGATGACCAAGTCACACAGACACATCATCAACAGAGGCATCCTTTTTCTTGGGCTGTCAGTATGCTTGAGGGCAGAGTTTGTGTGAGAAGCAGCAACAGAGGGAACCGGTCTTGGGTCCCATCACCTCTTTCTCAGACACACACGGATGTGACATAGCTAGCTGAATGTGGTTTACAAGAGGCCGCCTCCTCTCACGGCCTACTTCTCCAACCCATCCCCAATCTGAATCAGTTTTTATGCTCAATTTGCTTTTTTAAAAAAAAAGTTACCACACACACACAGAGACTGAGTCTGAGACTTGAGTCACATCAAAGTCTGGAACTTCAAAGTTGTAGTTCCCACAGCAGCAGCCACCGCAGCAGCCCTGCTCCTGTCTACACCAGCAGCAGGGCTGTGTATCTGAGAGCCTCTACTCACTGGGGCAGCGAGGCCAAGGCACGGACACGGAGGACTGGCATTTCCTGACTCTCACTTCGTAGAGCTTCGTGGATGATCATGGGGCGTGAGCACCTGCATTTAAAACAGGTCCTCAAAGAGAAAGCACATTCAAGTCACTTGAATAGAAACGAACATGGGTTACTCCGGGGCATCTGGCAGCCTTGTCTTTTCAGCTGTACGGTCAGTTTTCCACCTGGACCCCGTGACCAGGCCTGCTAGGGCAGCTTTCATACAGTTTAAAGTTGGATCTTCATGGCTGCTGCCGCGATGTGGCTTGTTTGTCTAACAGTCTGTGAAGAACTTTCACACAGAGAAGAGAAAGTAAATCAGGGCCCTCTTTGGGGAACACTTGGGGAAAGGGGAGGAACAGCACCCAAACCGGCATCTGAACCTCTGGCTTTTCTGTATCAAGAAACATAGTGGTTTCCAAAGGTATTTTCCAGTAGTTCTGGTTCCTGATTTCAGTGGTCACTCTGTTTCAGGAATAAGAACAAAATTCAACAGAGACAAATGTTCTGAAAGTCCCAAGGAACTAACTTGGCACTAGCGGTTCTGCTCAGTCCACTGGGCCATGCCAGGATGCTTCTAAAAGCTAAACTGTTCGCAGGCTGTTTGATCTCTACTGTCCCAGTTTCCTCCAGTGACCGGGATTTTTAAGGCTACATACATTTAATCACCATGTTGTGGTGCTCAGTTGGAAATGCAAACACACGGGGGGGGGGGGGGGCGCGGTGGCTGAAACAGGGAGAAAGGCCCTCTCACCCCTTTTAAAATCCTGATCCTTTAGCATGATGACATCACACTGACTCAACTGCAAATGCTACCCAGCAGAACTCAAGGTTTCTGGAGTTGTGGTCAGTGCTCATCTCATTTAGTCACCAAGGGAAAGTAAGGAACAGTGGAGACAAAGCACAGCTTTGTCATTGACAACAGGTGCTGCACAGGCAATGGGAGACCCATGCTCCAGGCCCCGCACTGAAGCAAGCAGGAGCACACACTCAGAGGAACACCCCCTTCCCTGGACAGGGCTGGGAAAGAAGAAGACAACAGCACAGCAGTCCTCATCCAGAATCACCTGGACTCAGCCAACTGTGTATGAAATGATGCCAGTTATTTAACACATTTCATTATACAGCTTCTGGAAGGTCATTCCTTCCTACCTCAAAAACCCTGTTCAAGCATTGAGAAAGCCAACTAAGGCACTGTGTGAAGAAGTGTTTCCAAAGTTCCAGAGGACATCATGGTGTCTTGTGTTCCTAATTGCCACCCTCAGTCACTCCTGTAAGGTAGAAAAGCACGGTAAAGGAGCACATCAGACAGTAAGCCATTTCTGAGTCCAAAGGCGTGAACACAACAAACAGAATGTGCTTGTCCCTACAGACTCATTCTCTGTGAGAAGGGAGAGAGATGAGGAGAACATGCAACGATAGATGGCATCAAGTGCTATGAAATACAAAGCAGAGCAAGGTGGATAGCACATACGAGGGGAGCAGGTAGCTAGTAATGATCAAGAATCATCAGGGAAGACGGCACTGAGAAGGGATCACCTGCGTAAGGGAAGTGGGATGACAGAAGAGAGCGACTGGGCCCACATTTTGGGAAGAGTGTTCCAGAGGCAAAGGATGAGGCCAAAGCCCTGAGGGAGGAGGATGCTTGACCTGAAGGGAGGTCAATGTGGCCAGAAGGATACAAGAGAGAGAAGTGAGGTCCAAGAAACCACTGGGGAACTGCACCAAGCATGACAGTCTTGAAGGCCACTGGAGCAGTCTCAGCTGCTTTGCTGAGTGAGCCAGGCAGTTGCTGACCCTACAGAAGACAGGGTAAAGGGAAGCAAGGACTCAAGCTGGTAAACCAATCAGGAGACACAGCGACTAAGGTGAGACAATGGTGACTGGCCCAGAGTGCAGGGACACAGGAGACAAGTAGTGGAAGGCATCTGGATAACAAGAGGGTAGCTCACAATTGGGCCCCTGCAAGCAAACGCAGAAACAGAAGAAAGCTCCAGGCCTGTGACCAGCTGGGCTCTGGCCATTGCAGCCAATTAGAAGTAAACCAGCAGCTGGAAGGCCAGTATCTGTGTGTTCATTCATATTCTCTCTCTCTCTCTTTAACTCTTTCAAGTAAAATAAATTTTTCAAGGAAAAGAAAATTTGAAATTGTTTATGTAAGGGGTCTTCAAAAAGCCCATGCACAGTGCACACTATGAAGCAGCTATGCATGGATTTCACATTTGGGACACCAAAATGAGCTGCACTCCATTTTTCTGTGACTTTTTCAAAGACCTTTGTATTTTGAAAGTAAGGGTTAACAAAATTTGCTAATAAATTCAATGTGAAGTAGGGAAAGGAAAATGTCTTCTTCGTGGATCAAAAGTGCTACAGTTATCTAAGATATTTGCTCAAATGGAAGACACACATCTTTAACTGAGACAAGAATACTTTCTGCACCACTGCTCACGCACAAGAATTAAAAACACAGTGCTCTATAAAAAAGACGATAGAAAAATCCACAACAAAGAACTGAACAAGGTAACTCTAGGAAGTTCCATGGACAGAATTAATGCGAAGGATGAGACAACACAGCTATAATGAAGAGAATGGGAACAGGGACTTCAGATGAAGAGGTGCGACGAAGGGCAAAACCCACACGGGAACGTGTGGAACCTCAGGAACCACACAGGTAGCAGCAGGAAAAAAGGAAGTACAAAAGGGCCGCCCAGCAATTTTACCCACTGCAGAGGGTTTAGTCTGAGAAGCTCATCCAGAAAGCAAAGAAAGAGATGCAAAAACAGAAGGCAGGTAAAGCTGTGTTTTCAGACCTAGGACAGAGTTAGTAGGTGAGTCTGGGTATAAGAGAGTATGATAGGAAGAAATAGGGGACAAGAGAAGCTGGTGCTGTGCAGACCTTTAAGCTACCTCCTGTGATGACAGCATCCCAAGAGAGCTGGTTCCAGTCTTGGGTGCTCTACCTCCAATCCAGATCCCTGCAGAAGATAGTCCAAGTGCTTGGGCCCCTGTTACCCATGAGGGAGACCGAGATGCAGTTGTTGGCTCATGTCTTTGCCTGGCTCAGCCCTGAACATTTGTGGCCACTTGAGTGACCCAGCAAATGCAAGATATCTATGATGGATGGATGGATGTCTCTCTCTTTCTCTCTCTCTCTCTCCCTTCCTCCCTCCCTCCCTCCCTCACTGTAAATCTGCCTTTCAAATAAATAAACAAAAGTTTTTTAAAAATATTTTTAAAAGGAGATAAAGAGAATAAACTGGCACTATAAGGCAGCCTAGATTGGGAGCCAAGGGAAAGGAAGAGACCGCGACAGCGGCAAAGACCCTGGTAACAACTTCATCTACTGTCAGTGTCTTCCAGGTCAGGACAGATGTTCACAGGAAACACCCCACGCAGCCCAAGCGTCCTCAGTGCTCTTTTTTCAAGTAAACCCCTACTCATTACTCAAACCTGTAAACACACAACAAGGGGACTTCTAACAGTCCATGGAAAATCCACAGCATCTTTCAATTATATTTTTCCATGGACTTCCCAGACATACATAAAATAGCTAAGCCTTGGGTTCTTCTTTGAAGAAACTCTCTACCTTAGATGGAGAGTGAGACTTCAAAACACTCTTAACCTGTGGCACAAAAGTAGGTATCCCATTAACCAGCAGACAGCTTAACCTCGTATTTTATATCCATGACATTTCAGCAACAGAAAGCAGTATAGAGCTGTAGCACTTCCATCCTTCAAGCCCTAGAGCACCTTGAGAGACTGCTGTCTGTTTGGAGCCACTCAGAAAAGATTTCTGATTTGCATTACCATCATCCCTCAGCATTGTACATTAGCTGTCCGTGGCATTATACAAGACCTGTATTTCTCCTGAATAATGAGCTCGAAATCCCCGCTTATGTAATGTTAGCCTATTTCCCAGGAGAAAGTCTCAAACTTCACAAGTGAAAAAGAGTTAGACATGCAGAAGCAGTGTTTCTCTCAGCACCACCACCTTCAAGTGAGCTGGCTCAACAGCAGCAAGACATGCTGAGACATCAGTACCCACTCTGCAGGCGCTGACTCACTCAAGCAGTGAGCTCCGACAAAACGCAAACCTCTCTCCTATGTCACCAAGGCTCTGCAGCTCCATGCGATTCCATGATTGCCTGGGCCTATTTCATCAACTATAAAAAGGGGCTACTGAATCGTTCTGCTGATAACAGAAGTAATCCTCATAATACAAAGGATACATAACTTTATGCCTGCATAACATGATTTCTCAAAATTAAATTTTTGTAATATCTGATAAATTTCTATTTGAAAATTGTTGTGCACTCTATTCCTCTGCTGTCCATATTCTCCCGAATGACTGGAGCCACTGGAAGAAGTGCTCTACTCTTCAGACAAGAGGCTTCCCAAGAATCTTAGCAGGTGTCATTCAGAAGGCCACGCTAATTGTTTTATGGCTTTATGTCTGCTGTGGTACCCCATTCACATAAAGTCAGAGCTGAAACAACATGTTTACGAAAGGTAAAGTCAAAAGAAAACCACTTAATGTTCACTTATTTACTTTTTCGCTAAGCCCTCCAATGTGAAAGAAACAACATAAATACAGCTAAAAGAGGAAAAATGAAAACAGAAAACTGGCTTCTCAAAAATAACTTGTCATTATATTAAGATGTAGCTCTCCATCCATAATCATAAAACATTTACCCACTGGTAAGCCACTCTGAACAAAGGCCGTTTAAAAGTGCAACACTGGGGATCCTGTGGACATTGGTCATTACTGTAGCCGACTGTTATGAAAATAAACTTTTTACTTCTGTGTATCACATGATAACCCAGAAATCAGACCAGCACACTTGCCAACAACAAGAAGTAAAATGAGATAAGCAATAAAGCCAACAATGGAATTAAATTACACTGACAAGTTAGAATGCTAAATTTAAAATAAACATAAAATTGGAAATTCAAGAGTTTGAGAAGAACAAAAAATGAGAAACAGAGGGAAACATGTTTGGAGGTGTATAAGGACTGCTTCCCTCACTGTAAAGCTTCAGGTGAACCACCGGGAGAGAAATCCTGAGAAGGGCCTTCCGGGCTTAGGCTGCATTAAAACTACACTTCAAGATCACAGAAAACTAAAGTCCCACTGCACTATGAGCTGGTCACACCATATCTAACAGAACTGAGCTCTTCACTGGGACCTCTAAGAAAAGGACCCTGACAAAATGGTCCAGCTCGAGAGGCTCCAGTCCAAGTGGACCCCAGGCTCTGAAGATAAACAGGTGACCCTCTACTGGAGCTGAAAAAAGTGTCCCCCTAGTCTCAAATCTAAGACATTACCTACCTGGAAACTGTCACTCTGTGAACCTGCTAGATTTTGAGCCACGGGAGCTTCATAGCAGGCTGTCAGATCTTGCAGTAACACTTTCCTATACAACACCTAAAACCTGGGCCAAAGAGCAACACCTATCAGGTACTGTCAGCTCCACTCTGTCACTTTATCCATCCTACTATGATTCCCATCATGAGAAGGGAATTAACAAATAGCAGGAAGATAATTCTAGCACCCAACTCCCCTTCTCACCATAAAGCAAATGGTGGCTGACCAGGCAACTTCATTTAGTAAGTTTTAAGTCTATCAACTCTGTTCAAACTTTTTTTAGGAATTCTGGAACTATGGACTACCGACTCAAGCTAGCATCTTTCTGATATGCATAAAGTAGAAAATCATTTATATATGTGCGTGTACAGAGACACACACACACAAAGATTATTGCACTAGGGAGAAAATTTATATCAGAGTATTGAGTTCTAACTTCTTTCTTAGCCAATTATACAACAGGTTTCAAATGCTATTTGAAAATAACAGGGAAAAAATAAGAAGGCGCAGCCCAGTAGCCTAGCAGCTCAATCCTTGTCTTGCATACACTGGGATCCCATATGGGCACCAGTTAGTGTCCTGGCTACTCTATTATTCATGGAGCTTCCTACTTGTGGCCTGGGAAAGCAGTCAAGGACAGACCAAAGCCTTGGTACCCTGCACCCGTGTGGGAGACCTGGAAGCACCTCCTGGCTTTCAATTAGCTCATCTATGAACATTGCGGCCACTGGGGGAGTGAACCAGCTGACAGAAGATCTTTCCGTCTCTCCTCCTCTCTGTAAATCTGTCTCTCCAATAAAAATAAATAAGTCTTTAAAAAAAAAAGAAAATAACAAAAGATTTCAGTTTCTCAAAGTTTTGAGTGGATCATTTTAAGTTAGTAGAAATTATAAAGTACTTTACACTGTGATAGATTAAGTGGCTTACAGCTTTAATACAATGGAATTACCTCAATGATTTGAAATAATCATAAATTAACATAACACATTAATCTAAGCAGGGAAAAATTTTAAAATCATTATCATGATTACCATAAATGGGACATGATTAATAAATTATTTATTATGACCAAAAACTAATTGGACAAATACACTAATGATGCCATCCAAAAAATCTTCAGATAATTTGACAGATACTATCATCTATCATCCAAAAAACCTCAAGACAACTCTTCATCCACCAAAAACAAATACAACTATCCTCAACGGGTTTGGAAGACACATCAGTATAAATACATGCTCATGCTGTATACTGCTTGTAGTTTCCAGTGTTACTGGATTGCTTTTCTAGTAAATCCAACAAATTCTATGCATCGCTCACAAAATATCCCTAGTTTCCCAATGTTAACACTCGGGACCAGCAGTAGCAGAAAATTTGTATGTGACCCAGCAGAAAAGTGTGACATAAAACAGGTTCTGTGTCAGGTGCAATGGCTCAGTGGCTAATATTGTTATCAACAAATTTCCTGAATGTGACAGCTGCATTATGAACCTACAAGGGAATAATCCTAGTCTTTAGAAATCAACACAGAAACGTGAGGGAATACAACACCATAGCTGCTCTCCTCAATGGGCTTGGAAGACACATTAATATAAATACATACTCATACATAAAGGATGGCAGCAAATGTGACAAAATGTTTAAAACCAGCCAATCTGGGTTAAATACATACAGAAGGAAGTTTTTATTATTGTTGGTTGGTTGTTTTAATTGGAAATGAAGGTTTTCAGAAAGGAGGAGAGACACAGATCTTCCATCCACTGCTTCACTTTCCAAATGGCCACAACAGTCAGGCTAAGCTGATCCAAAGCTAGGAGCCAGGAATCTCTTCTGGGACTTACACACGGGTGCAAGGTCCCAAGGTTTTGGGCTGTCCTCCATTGCTTTTCCAGGTCACAAAAGCAGGGAGCTGGATGGAAAATGGAGCAGCCAGGACATGAACATGTGTTGAAACTTATCAAACTGCATATCATAAATAAGTGCAGATTCTATATGTATATAGTTATCGATCAAGCTTTTTCTTCACACAGATATCTGGAAAGGTTTCAATTTTCCTGGACACTCAGATAAAATCTCAACAAACCTTGTCACTGCGTGGCCCCCTCAACTCTTTTCTGTACTGTGCCTACCTCCCTCCTGTAATACTCAAGAGCTTGCTATGTTCTCTCTATTTGACCTCTGTTGTTTTGTACCACTTCCTGGAAAGGGGATGTGGAACCTGTATTCATGCTATTCATGTAACTCAAGCCTCAGTTTGCCAAGTCACATGTCCAACAGAAGCCTTGTCCCCTCATCTGTGGAATGGATATATGGCCAGATGGAAGTTGGCACGGTGGTGGTTAAGACCAAGTTAATGGAGGCGGGACCCAGGGAGGTATTCTGTAAACTGAAATAACAAAGTGCTGTTACATGTCATTACCTCCTGCCTTGCTCCAAGATGTCCCCATGTGCCTCCTCTGAAAATGAGACTCACTTCCCATCAGGAAGACGTCACAAAGGACTGTGAGGCTCTAAGGTCCTCCGGCCCATCAGGCTCATTCAGTGTGATGTGGATACCTCATGAACAGGACACACTTAATGCGACTTCCCGAAGAACAGATCCTACGTGTTTCATCTTCATGTGCCAGCCCCAAAGTCTTGCTCATAAGATCAATACCTAAACTCAATAACATAGAATCACAATGATTAGATCAAGTAATGTTCATTTAAGCAAGAGGAATGAAACCCTGAGAAATATGATTATACAAAAACCCAGGTGTAATTTGAACATACATAAGCCAAAAGGAAGCCTTTATAACCATCTGAGACTGTTTTCTTTTTAATTGTACAATTTTTATTTTTGATAATTTTCACATATTTCATTAGCGTGTGAAAGGTCAAGGGCTAGAGGAAAGTGGGTGAAGTTTGTTTTTCATTTTATTCTTACTACAGAGCAAAAATTTGTCAGCAATGGAAAAACCAGGAAAAGCATGTCCTTAGTGACTGGTCTGGCATACAAGACAAAGAGCCTAAAACTATTCAAATACTGTGAAGACGACAGGCTTTGGCAACACTACATTGCCATTTGCTCTGTTTAAATATTTTCATTTCTTCAGCGGTACTTGTGGTGCACCCCAAGATTTCCTCTGGGCCTCCTGCATGACTGGGAAGGAGAGCCCAAGGCCAGTTGCCCCCACTGAGGCTTACTAAGAAGTGGGAGAATTTTTCACCTAACAGAAGTTACGTTGTGGGGTAGATAAGCAGAATGAAGCCATTATGGGGAGGGGGACAGATGTAAAATCACTGCTGACAATGTCTTTGCTGCCCCTGAGTTCTCACTCACACAGGGCCAACAGAGGTCAAGCAGGCAGTGGGACAGCAGTGCTGTTAAGCAAAAGTGATCCTCACTGGAAGTTCTGCTCTGTCACTTTCCAGCTTAACCAAAGTAAGCCTAGGAGCTGAATGTTCTTGAAATGTGAATGTGACTTTCACAACTTACACCAAAATTAACTCAAAGGGATCAAAGACTTGAATAGGAGAGTTGATTTCAACTCTTAGAAGAAAACTAGCATAAATCTTTGTGACTCTGGATTAGGCAATGATTTCTTTAGACATGACACCAAAAGTACAAGCAACAAAATTCAAAAAAAAGAGAACTTGCCTTAAAGGATGCAACCACCATTTGCACACCCATGTTCGTGGCAGTATTATTCACAGGAGCCACCCAAGTGTCTACCCACGGGTGAAAAAATAAATGTGGTTATGCACAAAGGGACATAACACATGCCATAACACAGATATACCTGCACATGATGATGCTCAGGCAAACAAGCCAGTCATGGCAGCACCAACTGTTTGCACTCAGCCCTCACAGTATCTGGAGCAGTCGATGGCACTGCGAGCACAAGGCTGGTGCACGGGGGCAGAATGGCAGAGAGGGAACAAGGAGTCAGTCTTCAACGGGAATGGAGGCTCCGAACCACAAGACGGAAACAACCCAGCAGATGGATGGTGGCTGTAGCTGTGGCTGCACAACACTGTGGAAGTACTGAATGTCACTCCACTTGACACTTAAAAACAGCTCAGATGGCAAACTCTGTATTTTACTATAATTTTTTTAAAAGGGAAAAAATTATCACTAGAAAGTAAAAAGACAACCTACAGACTGGGAGGAAGTATTTACAATTCACTTGTTTGATAAGGGGAATTTATACCTAGAATACATAAAGAATTCCTAAAATCTGGTAGTAAAAAGAGGAAGGGGGGACAGGGAAGAATCCTTATACCCACTATACTGTATCATGGGAATAGTAATATTACCAAGAAAGAGCCACACCATATTCAAGAATGAAAAAACAATCTAAGAAGAGGCCAAGGATCTGAGTAGGCATTTCCCTCAAAGACGACCTGAAAATATTCAACAAGCACATGGAAAGATGTGCAGTAGCATTAGTTAGTAGAAAAATGAGAAATAAAATCACAGATACCATTTCACACTCCAGTATGGCTAAAATAAAATACAGAAAATAACAAAGCCTTCAGATGAAAATAACAAATGTTTATGTCACTTATAGGAAATGTTCTGAATAGGCGAATCCACAGACAGTCGGTGAATAGCTGCCTAGAGCTGCAGCAAACGGGGACTGGGGGAATGGGGCATAACAGATAATAGGGGTGAGTTTCTTTGTTAGTGATGAAAAAATTCTAAATTGATTATGGTAATGAATGTACAACTCTGTGAATATACTAAAACCACTACATTTTGCTCTGTAAGTGGGTGAATCATATGATACAGAAGACTATCTCAGTAGCTTTGAAAACATCAATGTGGTTGTCTTTACTCCATACCTAAAGACATCTAATCACAGTAACTTCTGAATGGCAAAGGAAAGAACTGGCAGGTCTCCTTACGATAAATGACAGGAACTTGACTTTCCTTAGCACAAGTACACAGCAGGAGAAATAAATGCTATACATATTTTGCCAGAGTCATAAAAAATAGTCACAAAGCTCTGTATCAAATAAGGCATGCATCATCAAGGTTGGAAACTTAATTAGGAGAAGTTTCACGCCTACTCTCTTAATTAGATATTTTACAATTGAGGTCTTGACAATAGCTCATGAACATCAAACTGTTAGCCCACATTACAGGTAATGTGACAGGATACTATACTCAACGTTCCATAGTTGTGTGGCTTTACAGCAGAACCTAAAAGTTCTCCTTTTCTAATAAGCCACCTATAACAAAATCTTTAGGGAGTTTTCCCAATTCCACCACAGAGCTCAACTTTGTGATGGAGCAATTTGCAATAGACAACCTACCATTTAACCGACTCCTGGCTGCAAGACCACACACAAGCATCCATACTGCCCTGCCATGTAGATAGTAACAAACCTCACTCAGGCATTGACAAATGAACAGCCTGCATTCAATAACTGAACACAAATCTAAGAAGTTGCAAGAAAAAAAACAAAAATACAATGTGTTAAGTCACTCCAAGTGTGTCATTAACAAAGTACCTCTGGTATCAATTCCTCAAATAACAACAAAAAACTGCCATATTTAGTATCACTCATTAAAAATCTAAGCCTCTAAATCTAACACACATCATTTATGATTCATAGCCAATTAAATATATAAAGCATCTAACTTGTGGAGCATCTGAAATTGTTCTATCCACCTTGGATGAGTATCAGAAATGCTTCCAGCACAGGCTTTCAATCTTCAAGATCCAAATCCCCTTCTTGCTCTGCTTTCAATCCCAACTGCCTGTTAACGCATATCCTAGGTAACTGCTCAAGTAGTTGGGTCCCTGCCTTCTACAAAGGAGACCTGAATTGAACTTTGGGCTATCAGCTTCACCATGGCCGGATACTGAATGTTATAGGCTCTACGGTAGTGACCAACGGATGGAAGACGGGTCTTTGTGACTCTCCCTCTCTACCTTCCAAACAAAAATAAATTATAAATACAAAAGGAGAACAATGACTCCCATCCATTCTGATTTTTCAGCTTCAAGGAGTGACTACAAGACATTAAAATTTTTCTGTAAGCTGCTAAATATCTGCAGCTTTATAGGATTATTACATTTTAACATTTTCAGAAGGAGGTTCAGCATTGTGGCACTGTGAAAAGGCTCCTGCTGCTCCATTTCCAATCTACCTGGGAAAAGCAGCAGAGGATGACCCTAGCTTAAGCCCCTGTACCCAAGTAGGAGACCTCGGAGAAGTTCCCTGTTTTGAACCAGCCTAACTCTGGCCATCACAGCCATTTAGGGAATAAACCATCAGATGGAAGCTCTTCTCTCCTGCCTCTCTCCGTCTGTCTTTCAGATAAATACATCCTTAAAATATTTAGGTGGGAAACCAGATGTTTCTAATAAAGGTTGTATTAACACAGAGGCCAAGTGTTAGGAATTACCCACTGGTTAGTACTAAAATCCTTGGGATGAAGAGATAAATACTTCACTGGGAGAGTTCAAAAAGAAAAAAAAGTCCTGGTCAGTTGCATTTTTACTCAGCTTCATAATGTGCTTGTCAAACATGACTGAAATTTTTGTGGTCAGATTTATAATCGTTGAACAACTACCCTAAGACTTTAATGAAAATATTCTCGCAACAATTACAGCAGAGTATTTTTACAGACAAAAATGTAAAGGATGATCATGTCTAGGCAATCTCTTAAACTCAATTTCTTAACTTGCATTCACTGCCGTGTACAGCTGGGCAGGCTGGTCCCTTCTGCAGGAAGAGCTTGGGTCCACCGGCTACACCCCTTGGTGAGGGTGACAAATGACATCACCCACCCTCTGCCCCTACTCCCGCACCACCCTTCCCACTCCAAGAGCCTGACAATGGTTGTGACCATCAGGATGAGCTGCGCTCAAAATTCTACACACCCTCCACACCCTGCAGAGCCCCCTCAGGATCCAAAGAAGCACAGACTTGCAACAACAAAAAAAATCAGTTTTTTTCTCCACCACAAGAGGCTACACAGCCTTGGGCCTGCTTGCCTACCTTTCCAGAACTGCATTTCCCGGCCTGTAAAATGGTGATGATAACGCTCACCTTCAAAGGCTGCTGGGAGAATGAAATCATACCTCCAGCAAGCTTCAACGGTGCCTGGCCCAGTCTTCATGCTGAATACAAGACATTAATTATCAACAGTATTTCCTGAATATGGACTACCCGCCACACATTAGTCCTTTTTTTTTAACTTTATTTTATTTTTATCAGAAAGTCAGATATACAGAGAGAAGGAGAGACAGAGAGGAAGATCTTCCATCTGCTGATTCACTCTCCAAGTGACTGCAGTGGCCAGAGCTATACCAACCTGAAGCCAGGAGCTTCTTTCAGGTCTCCCACATAGGTGCAGTGTCCCAAGGCCTTGGGTCGTTCTTGACTGCTTTCCCGGGCCACAAGCAGGAAGCTTGTGGATGGAAGGCAGGGCTGCTGGGATTTAAACTGGCACCCATATGGGATCCCAGCGCATGCAAGGTGAGGACTTTAGCCGCTAGGCTACCACACCAGGCTCCAGTCATTAGTCTTTAAGTATCCTACACTCATGCTAGCATACAGTTTTTACAACAACTTTTTATTACTGTTAATCCAAAGTGTAAGTAAGGAATAAAGATTAACAACTTTCCTCACAAGCACAGCAAGCCTAGATTTAAAATAAGGCTGATTCCCCACAACACAGACATGGGTGAGCAGTGTCATCCCATTTCCCATTATCTACTTCACCGTCGGCCACAGGCTTCCTGTCAAACCTTAACCAATTCAAAAAAATCTCAGTCTACTATTTTGTACCTTCTAGACAGACTCTGTTCTATGCTCATGACAATAGCTACCATTTATGAAAGATTTCCTATATGCCAACACTATTCTCAAACACATCTCATATTTTATTCAATCCACACAATCAACCTGTGACTTACTACTTACATTTTCAGCATACATACATACATACACACACAGAGCACAGTGGTGTCTATGGCTCAAGTGACAAAGCTGTTAAGTTTTGACAGTAGGGCTCTACCCAGGCAATGTGACTAGCAAAACCCAAGCTCTTAAGCAATCCGGTATGCTGACTTTCCACAGGAACTGGGAACTTTCTGGGAAAGAGTCAAACTGATGACTCAGAGAGCCTATACTCTAAAACTGCATTAAAAAGCTTGTATTTATCTGTAAAACTGCGGATAACTACAAAGATGAGACTCCAAGTTCAGACATCCCATACTTCGGTCATTTTCTTATTTCCTTTCCAAGCTGCAGTACACATTTTTACCACCATCGGACTACTACTTGGCTAACAATAACTTGCCTGGTCACTTGGCACTTTTCATCTTTTAAGAGAATTTTTCAAATCTGGTTTTCTGCTGGCATGGTCCAGTGGCAGACAACTTGAATACTATGAAGTATTCTTTCCCTTTCCAGATTCTGTAACTGTCACATAAGGGTTTAGTTTAGGACAATGACAACAGTGAATCAGATCATTCAATTTAAGGACCTACTAAATTAAAAGGTGTACCAGAAAAACACGTCAAGCCAGTTGAAAAGCTCTGGCGCCATCACTGCCACAGTTAACAAAGGAATATTAAGAACAAAATGGTAAGACGTGAGCAAACACTATGAACAGTGGGAAGGGGGAAACAATGGCAAGAAGGCAAAATTACTTTCCACTGTGGCACAGTCTAAGATGCACTAGAAACTTCTAGAACTCAGCCCTGATTACAAAGAAGTTTGAACACAAACAGTTTCTAAAACAGACGTTTCTGCTTTCTCTCAGCCAGGCCTTGGAGGTTAAGCGGGGGAGAAGCGGCTCAGTCCTTCATTAACCACAGAGCAGTAGCTGAGACAACAAAAAGGGAGAGCGGGGACGCGCAGAAGCTCCAAGATCGCCAGGAGGACAGCCATGCCATCTCTGCACTGAGCCACGAGCCTCGGGCTGACAGCACAGGCGCTCCCAGCTCTGGCGGGTGATCCTGGCTCGCTCTTCCGCAACCACAGGGCCCACCATCAGCTGCCCAGTCTCAGGCACAGTAAACAAAGGTAGCAACTAGAGGGAGGAATTCTCTCGCTTGTTTGTTCCATCTGTTTGAAGTCACTTGGGTAATCAACAACCACAAAATATTTGGTGCAGAAAAAAATGTAATTTGCCTGGAGCAGACCTTCCCAACCTCCACCACTTGCAGCAGTGACTTCTCTCTGCAGGGGGAGGTCGGTGCCGGGCACAGCAGCAGCCTTGATCTCCAACCACCAAGTTAGGACAACCAAAAATGCTTTCTGAACTGCCAAATGTCCCTGGAGGGATATGCGGGGCAGTTAGAGATCACTGGGCCACACCAGTAAGGATGAAGGCAGTGACATACCTAGAATTGTTTCTCTGCTCCCTTTTATCCGGACAACCTCTGCAAACAAAGTGATTGCAGGGGCCAGGTGCAGATAACACGCTGCTTGGGACACCTGGAGCCCCCCTACTGAAATGCCCAAGCTCAAGCTCTGGCCCCACTGGCTCTACCATGTGCATCTTGGATGGAGGCAGGGGATGGCAGATCCCAGCTCGGGCCCGGGCCAGCCCTCACTGTGGGCATTTAGGGAGCGAAGCCGGGAGAGCAAGGCGACAGCGTTATCTCTGTTTCTCAAACACATAATTTTTTAAACCAAAATGACAAAAGGATGAGGAAGCAGTGGCAACCACAATCTCTTAATTCCCTCCTCCCCGATGTAGCCCCCAAAACATAACTGACCTTTTTCAGATCAGGAGAGCCATGTGTAGATGTTACCTTGCCAGTTTAGTTCAAGTGGTTCACACAGACAGGCGCCAACACTCCAAGCTCTAAACATGAGAGGAGTTCTGGCCCAAAGAGCCCTCTGACTAAACACAAATTCCACTACTTTAATAAAACAAGTATTACTAACCCTCTAGATAACCCTCGCTAAGCAGCTCAAATCTTGTCTACTCAGAAACATTTGTCCAAGTAAATGCACCATACCACCTCTTACGAGGAATGCAAAGGGAGGACAACCATTATTTGGAAATGAGGACCTAAGCCAAGCAAGCTCTGATGCCACACCACACCACTCTCGTCACTTTCTGAGGTAAAACCCAAAGACCTTCTCCACAAGGGAACTTCTCAGAGTCACACAGGCCATGGGATGAAGCGGGCAGCTCTGGCATCCACAGCCCTCAGTCTCAGGTCCTTCAACTCCAGCAGGATGTACTGGAAAAGGTCCCTCGGCCTCGTGTGGGCTGTCTTCTGTCTAGGCCACAGAGACAGTACCACACACTGAAGAGATGTGATCAGTGAGAATGCTACATGTGGAAAGAATTTCATGTTGTCCTCCTTACGTGGCTTCCAGCCTTCCTAGAACTTAAGCAAACCCCAAGAATGCTCTTTTCTGTCCAAATGAGCCACTGTTTGTCATTTCTATTTCTATCCTATGGCATCAACAAGGTCAAGTCCATCCCCTGTAATAAAAAAACAAAAGAAGTACTTTTCAACTGCGTCTTCAAAGCAGCAGGTAGAGAGGGTTAACAACAAATGGTGGTGCCCACTAGCCTGCACGGCCTCTCCAGTCGAGAGTACACCAGGTGGCTTCTCTCTCCCACTGCTGAGCTATGACAGGGTCACTTGGTCAGCTCCTCCTAACCACACATTAATCATCACCACAAACGGACCCAACATTTTCTCCTGGAGGACAAGAAAATCCACCAAACCAAAGACGCACTATGTAAAAGTAGTCTTCACCCGGTGCAGTCTAGTTAACTGGTTAACCAAACCAGTAAGATGGCTATCTTTAAATCTTCAGTCTTTGCATTCATTTCTTAGACTCGGTGAATTAACTGACATTAATTCTATATTTTATTATTTCTAATTTAGTTTTTTTCCCCCATGATTCTAAAGATGATCACTGTCTTTGATGTGGCACAGTGAGGTGGTTAAATCAGATTTAGAAAAAAATCCCCCTAACGTTTTAGTTTCATCACTCACTGTTTGAAATTGGACAAACTACTTGACTTTGAGCATCAGGATCCTCATCTATAAATGTGGATGGTAACGCTATCTACCTTACAGGTTGCATTAGGTTAAACGATACCTAGAAGTACATGGCATGGAATATGTGCAATAAATATTAGACATTTCTTTATAGCTACTAAAACATCATTGCTTTGACAAAAAAAACCCAAGATCTTGAGGATTTTTTTTTTTGCATATGCCTAAGAATTACTGGGATACGTAGCAAGTGCACGCAAACCCAATCTAGACATCTGATACAATACCACCCTCAAAATGCACTCAGGGTATACAGTACATCCTCAGCCAGAGTGTCCACTTCACCTTTGACAGGCAATCTGTTTCTGCAAGGGCTTCTTACACCTGCCGCCACAAAGACTCCGAACATCTTACCTTTTGGGAATCCCAACATTATCTGCTCAGTCCTTAGATGTCTTAAGGCATCTAAGACTTAAGTTGGGGTAGGCATGGTGGCATAACAGGGTAATCCTCTCTGCCTGCTTAGCCAGCATCCCTTCCAGACACCAGACGGAATACCAATTGCTCCACTTATAACCCATTTGGGGAGTGAGACAGTGAATGAAAACTTCTTTCTCCTCTCTGTAAATCTGCCTTTCAAATAAAAATAAATCTTATTAAAAAAGAAAAAAAAGGCCCAGCGGCTTGGTCTAGTGGCTAAAGTCCTCGCGTTGAATGCGCCGGGATCCCCTATGGGCACCGATTCTAATCCTGGCAACTCCACTTTCCTTCCAGCTCCCTGCTTGTGGCCTGGGAAAGCAGTCAAGGACGGCCCAAGGCTTTGGGACCCTGCACCCGTGTGGGATACCCGGAAGAAGTTCCTGGATCCTGGCTTCAGATCGGCATAGCATCGGCCGTTGCCCTCACTTGGGGAGTGAATCATCGGACGGAAGATCTTTCTCTCTCTCCTCCTCTCTGTATATCTGACTTTCCAAATAAAATCTTAAAAAAAAAGAAAAGACTCAAGTCTACTCACCCATATCACTCACCTTAAAGTTCAGCACTTGGCTGATTCCAACATTCTCTCAAAGAGGACACTGAAAACCACAAACTGCACTTTCATTTCAAAAAACTTAATGCTGCTATTAAATGTTTGTTCA
Source organism: Ochotona curzoniae (assembly GCF_017591425.1). Classification (NCBI taxonomy): domain Eukaryota; kingdom Metazoa; phylum Chordata; class Mammalia; order Lagomorpha; family Ochotonidae; genus Ochotona; species Ochotona curzoniae. The sequence goes on along the minus strand of NW_024466502.1, from coordinate 48,121,622 downwards.
AGAAAAGGGCAAATACGAAGAACAAGTAATTTACCCACACTTAGTACAACTCCCCACTCCCATTTAGGTGTGTTTCCTCCTAGATGCAGCTCTACAATGATACTGCAGACAATTAGAAGCAGTTTACACACTACTTTAAATTCTGCTTTTTCACACTGCCATGTATTCCCTTCCTCCCATCAAAGTTATTCCAAGACATAGAAATTACACAGCTTTCCTATAGTGCCCTCATCAAACCTGCTACAGAATTACAAAGAGAATTAGGAAATACAGGTCTAATTAGGCGTTTCGGTTATTTCTTTGGTCCTGATCTGTTTTTAATCCTAAAATCTTTCATATAATCATGAAACCCACAAATAAAACATTAAAGCCCCAGATTCCCAGGCTCCCTGGACTTTATGCTCAGGTATTCTGGCTAACGCTGAATTGCATAATGCAGCAGAATTACCCCGCTCCTTGCTCTGAGCACCTCAACTGGTCCTGCAAGTACTCCCAAACAGTATCATTAACCCCATTTCATAGAGGAAGAAGCTTGGTACAGCAGTGATGTGACCTGTCTAAATATGAGTTATCTGGTTAGCAATCTAGAAACAGAATCCACCACTCCCCTAATACTTACTGCACACTTACAGATATGGACTGCGCCTCTGAAGACATGATAAGCCGCAGATGCTAGAGGGAACTCTGACAGTTCTGAAAAGGACTCCAACCACCAATTCTGGAATAGCCCGGGGTGGATCAAATGGCATTCTCCCAGGATGTGCTAGAAAACTGGTACCTTTCGGACAGAGATCTCCAAGCTTGCTGTGTAGACACACTGGCACCGTCTAAAATTATAGGTGTCAAAGACATTGACAAGGAACAAAAATGAAACACCCCCAACAACCTGTGACTAAGATAGCACAGACTCTTCCTTACACACCCCACCCCACAGGCAGCCAAGAAGGCAAAGCATGCTTTCCTGCGGCCTGGCAAGGAGAGTAGGGATTTCGCTGCCTTAAGCTGAAGAAAAAGATACAGGAGTCTGGAAGAAGATGGGATAAAAGAACAAAAGGAAGACTGGTTAGAAGCCAAAAGACAAGAGCCCAACTGAGGTGCAGAAAATGTCCACAGTTGTTTACTGAAGCAGAGAATCCTCAAAAAAAGGAGATCCCATCACACAGGGCCTGGTTGGCTGGGACAACATAGAAGATACATATCAGCAGAATGATCCACCCAAAACAGTGGGGCCACATTCTCTCTCAATAGCACTAAGTATGAAAGGAAGGAAGAAAGGAAAGAAGGAAAAAAGAAGGAAGGAAGGGAGGGAGGGAAGAAGGAAGGAGGGAGGGAGGAAGGAGGGAGGGAGGAAGGAGGGAGGGAGGAAGGAGGGAAATCTTGCTCCTTTTACTAATGTACGAGACTTCAATTCAACCAAGATTCCAAGTTTTTCTAGACCAGAATGAAAGTGGCCTATACCATCCAAGCCAAAATTCATTAATTTTAGCATTCAGCACAGGTGCAGTGGGAATGCAGCAGAATTTGCTAAACCAGTTCATGGCTAGAGACAAGGTCAAGACTTGAAGCACAAAAGCAGTTTTAGTTCAATGAGAACAGCTGATAACAACGTCTGCCTAGCACACTAAAATGGCCATGAGTAGCTGAATAGCTCTGGTTTGTGCTGTTGTTGTTTGAATTTGGATGGCAGGGCATTAGATCTCAAGTGGAGAAACCAGGACTCACTGGCATTCCAACACAGGAAGCAGGCATCCCAAGCACAACGCCTCTATCTCGATCACTTATCCTGCATGCCAGTATTGCTGATGGTCTCCAGTTCTCTCTTCCCCCGACACCAAGCAGGGCACATTACTCTGATGCAGATTCAGCAGAAATTTACACCTCCACATCCAGACTTTCACTTGCCACAAAACTGGTTTCCCTCCCACTCCTTCACCATTTCAGGGGTCCTATTGACCAGAACAAACTAAAATTAGTAAAAATAGGGTCAGACAAAGATTTATTTATCTTTATTGGATAGTCAGATATATGGAGGAGGAGACAAAGACTGCTATCCCAGGCCACAAGCAGGGAGCTGGATGGGAAGCAGGGTTGCCAGAACACGAACTGGAGTCCACATGGGATCCTGGTGCATGCAAGGCGAGGACTTTACCGCGTTGGGCCCAAACACATTCTTACATTTTTAGCTTAAAATCTCAGACACCATAGCTTCAATATAGCTCATTCTCATAAGTCACTCCACTTGCAGATGTCCTCTTTACGAACCTTGCTTAATGTGGCTTGTAGCTTATTCATGCCAAGAGTCATGCATATTACCACCATCCTCCAAACACAGGTTAGGCTATTCAAGCCTGGGGGCAGCTGTCCGGGACAGTGGTTAAGAGGACATTTGGCATGCCTGCTTCCTGCATCAGAACATCCAAGTGCTGGCTCCACCCCCAATTCCAGCTTCCTGCTAATGTGCACCCTGGCAAGAGCAGGCAGCAGCCCAAGCAGTTGGGTCCGTCACCCACAGGGGAGACCCAGATGGAGTTTCCAGCTGCTAGCTTCTTCCCAGCCCAGCCAGCCACTGGATGGAACATCTTTGCATCAGCCCCCAAGCTGCCTTTCATATAATTTATTTTAATTTACCTTTTTAAAGATTTGATTTTTTGAAAGTCAGAGTGAGTGATCAGGAGAGAGATTTTTCCACCTCCTGGTTCATTCCCCAGACGGCTGCAACAGCCAGGGCTGAGTCTGCGCAAGTGCCTGCAGGGGCCCAAACAGCTAGGCTATCTTCCACTGTTTTTCCTAGGCCATTAGCAGAGAGCTGGATCAGAAGTGGAGCTGCTGGCTTATAAATTGGCAACCCTAGGAAATCGAGCACTGCAGGTAGTGGTTTCACCACAATGCCTACCCCTAAATTTAAAAAAAAAAAAAATGCACAGGGCTCTTCTTTCCTATTTACCTACCTCGTACATAGTGTAAACTTTCTCAGGACACCCTGCCAGACACAGAACTCCCCGGAAGGGCATCACTGACCCCCCACTGTGCACTTCTCATTGGTCATTCTCCATCTGGAACAGAAGACTCAGTTTGGGGTCCTGTATCTTGACATTCACTTCCTCCCTGTACGTAAAACTGAAGTGAATCAGGCTAAGGCAAGGTAGCTCCTAAATGCAGGATCACAAGCAAGCCAAGAACGGGAGACGCTGGATTCTTAAGAGAAACCACAAGCTCAATACAGAAATAAACTTTCTAGCAGTGTAGCAGACAGCAAACTCTCAAAACCTCCAAATGACCAAGCAAGGGCTCCTGCCTCAGGAGATGGTTTTAAAAATCAAACACTGATCTCTGTGACTCTGCAAAGCTGCTGTTACACAGTTCAGCACATCGAGAACTCCTACACAGACAATGTCAGGCAGCACATTGTCTACTGGCAAATACTGCTACATCCATCAAGTCCATGACGATTTGGTGACTATTTCCAAAAGGCAGTGGCTATAGTGAATGTAAAAAACACACAAGCAACACTAATGATCTTTATTTTTGTAAGGACTTATTTTTCATTACAAAGTCAGATATACAGAGAAGAGGAGAGACAGAGAGAAAGATCTTCCATCCGATGATTCACTCCCCAAGTGAGGGCAACGGCCGATGCTATGCCGATCTGAAGCCAGGATCCAGGAACCTCCTCCAGGTCTCCCACGTGGGTGCAGGGTCCCAAAGCATTGGACCGTCCTCAATTGCTTTCCCAGGCCACAAGCGGGGAACTGGAAGGGAAGTGGAGCTGCCGGGATTAGAACCGGGGCCCATAGGGGATCCTGGCGTGTTCAAGGCAAGGACTTTAGCCGCTAGACCAAGCCGCCAGGCCCAACAGTGATGATCTTTAAAATTTTCATGTAATTTACATTAACTGACTAGGGGAATATATTCAAATCAAGTATTTCAAATGAGATGCTGAAAATGAAAAGGAAAACAAAGAGTTGGAAAAAAAAAACTGACAGAGCAAGAGGTGACCAAAAAGGGGTATTCTCAATTCAGATTTGTTCTTTCAAAGTCCCAGAAGGCTACACAGGGCATTCTTCATTGAACGGCTATCTGCAAACAGTGCAAATGACTCCTTGCAAACCAGAACTTGAACCTGTCTGCCCAGGTTAGCAGCAGTAGCTGGGCATGAAAGACACAAAACCCGTGCCTTTTTGAGGGGGGCTGGCGGCTCACACTTGGTGTTTACAGCACCTAAAACAAAATCTGACTCTTGAGACTTTTAAAAGGAAATAACTGTTAAACTCTGATTTCAACATTTCTCTCCACTGAATCAAATTTTGTGTACTTGAATTCCATGATAATTCAAAGTGAGTAATTATTGCCGGTGGTTCTGATTACATTCAGGAAACAGAAACACAAAGTTTTCCTTGGGAGCATTCCTCTCCTGTTGAAAGCAATACAAGCAGGTCCCTTTGTTAAGCTCTTCTCAGCTGTCACAAATGCACTTAGGGCAAGCAAAAGGCATCACAAAGACATAACAGCAACTGTAATTCTTTCCACCACCTGTGCTTAAAAGTAAACCAAAGACCTGAAAATGCCAAAATGATAAAAAAAAAAAAAATTTTCAGATCAAAGAAAATAAAAACTAAATGTGATTATGGCATTTTCTAGTGTTCTCCACTAATTACTTGCATTCTGACTTCCATGAAACTATGCCAATTCAACCACACCCAGCAAAAATAGCCATTAATAACCTATTATGCATTCCAATTTTACTTTCTTCCTGTCTTCCTCCACCTCTGGTTGAAAGAGCCAAAACGTGCATTTCCCTTCACTATCACAGGAAACAAAACAAGGGAATTCCATCTAAATTGAAGGATGTTAAATTCCCAAGCACAGCCAAGCAGGATGACAAAGGGCATGCCCCATATTTGGCCAAACTGAAATACTATTACTGTATTTATAGCCAGAATTAAGTAAACTAGAAATCCCAAAGGTTGAGTCTGATGAAGGATAGAAGGGGCATTAAATTAAGTTTTCCAAGCCTCTTCGAGAGTTTGCTGTCCTGGGAATATTCAAGTTCATTTGCACAATAAATGTGGTCTCACAAGTCATTATGCTCTAGTTAGCGGGCCCTGGAAGTGAGGCTCCCTGGCCCAAGTTTGCAGGAAGGCGCAGAAAGGTACTCCTTCCGGGCCAGGGTCTAAGCCACACAACTCCCCTCGGGGCCAGGTTTTCAGCAAAAGGCACAAACACACGGCTGGGAAGCTGGCTTAATAAAAGCCAATGTTGATTTTTTTTTTTTAGGAGAATCCCTGAAATAGTTTCAGCAAGCCACAAAGAAACAAGTTTAATAAGACACATGATGGGGGGGGGTGGGGGGGAAGAGATGTCTCCATTTCAAATCCCATGGGTGTATTCAGTTAAGGACCAGGAGGAATTGAGTCATGCAAAGAATCTCTCTGATGTGTTACCTCAGAATATGAAATTTTTCAAGTTTTCATTTTATTGCTCTTACTTCCTTACTTGTCCCCCCCCCCAGTATTCTCTAAAATGAGTTGGGGGGGTGGCGGTAAAAAAATAAATAAATAAAAAATAAAACTACAAAATAGTAAGATGAGTTATTTGAAAAACAAATGTGGATAAAGAGTGTAAATGAGGATTAATTGGAAGCCCCAAGTTGTCAATTGGAGTAGAATGGGCCTCCACCGCCGACTTCCGTGGTTCAAAGGGCTTTCCTCACGCTTTTTCCTGCCTCTTCTACACAAACACGGGCGGAAGCCGTGGCTAAGCTAAGAATCATAACCAGACCCAGCTGGCCCTTCCTTACAATGCCTCCCTGCTTTATCAAGAAAGTAAGTAGGCTCCTTTTTGAATTGTTCAGCATCTGACATACCCAAGACCATTTACTGTTCAACACGGTCGCACAGCACAATGACCATTATTTTCAGTTCTTCTTTTGAGAAATACAACTCGTAAGGCAAGTAATCAAACAGTAATAAATTCAAAAACTTACTTAAAATATGCACCTTTAATCGCTGTAGGAGAAAAAAATCAATCAGCATAGATATGGGTACATCTCTATCAATGCAATATTCTCATTTGCCACACTAACAATGGCAATGGCACAAGGTTTAATAATTGAACTACTTCTTACACGGCTTGAAACTGAAGTGGGCTGAACAGCTTAATATTAGCAAAGAACATTCCAGGTTAACAGGGTCACAAAACAGCACAGTCTCCAAAAGGGTGGCTAGAGACCAGGGGAAAGACCCCCCGGCAGCACAGGCGCAGGGTCAGGCCACACACTCAACAACAGACACGGGAATTCTTACAACTTGCACCAATCAGGCTTTCGCATTTTGATTTTAATCATCAGCATTCTTTTGGAGTTTTATAGTTATGTTCTCAGCATTTCAAGTATTGCATCAAATTCAGAGTATCAAACATGCTAGAAGTGGCAATTTAAGAAACTTCAAAAGCACCTGAACGAAATGTCTCAGAATTCCTGGGATCAACCCCCACGGGAGGGCTGCCACACAGCAGTGTGTGCACAGCTGGGGGAGCGCCACTGCTGAACCCCACAGGCTGGGAAGCTCATCAAACCTGTCTAATTATAGGAATGCTGAACCCTGAAAAATGTCCTCAACATTAACTTTTTAATAACAGCAAATATCATAGGAGAGGGGAAAAAGCAATGAAGACCATTCTGATAAGCTCCTGTAAAACAGAAAGCTATCAAATGCTAAGTGTTTAAAATCACTGTTCAATTATGATTTAAAAGCCTAAAAGCATAACAAAAATTAATCCATGAGCAAGTGCAATGGCTTAATGTCTAAATCCTTGCCTTGCCTGTGCCAGAATCCTATACGGGCAATGGTTCATATGTCCCAGCTGCTCCACTTCCCATCCAGCTCCCTGCCTGTGGCCTGGGAAAGCAGTCGAGGACAGCCCAAAGCCTTGGGACCCTACAGCCTTTTGGAAGAGCTGGAAGAAGCCCCTGGCTCCTGGCTTTGGATCAGCTCACCTCCAGCCACTGTGCCCTCTTGGGAAGTGAACCAGAGAATTGAAGATCTTTCTGCCTCTCCTTTTCTACGTTAAATCTGCCTTCCCAATAAAAATTTAAAATCTTTAAAAAAAAATCAATCTAGGCCTTACATAATCCATTCTATTTCACAGATTTCCCAAATTCAAGAAACTGCTCAGCACAGGTAACAGAAGAGAATGCGACTAAAGAATCTTTCCGGTTCAAGATGTGCAAATGTCACAATGGGCCAGGAAAAAAAGGGAAAATGGCATTCTCAAGCAGTAGGAGACTGATAACAGTTGACAGAAAACTCTGCTAGGATGGTTCACAGAAAGTGTTCCCATGCACCGCAGAGATTTCATGAGGTTCCCTACGTTCACCCATCCAGAGAAGAAATCTTAGTTTCAAGTTTGAGAGCTGCAACTAGCTAGATACCGAGTAGACAAACAAAACTTGGTATTTACAGCTGTCCCAGTCCCCAGCCCCCTCACCACTCCCCCCCCCCCCCCCCGCCCAGAGCCAGCCCTACAGACAAGGAGCTTCCTGATGATGCCCACGGATGAAGTCATGGTGACGCTTGCCTTCAAGGAGCTGGGTTTATCCTGTATTCAACTCACAGTAGGTAGCCGACCCTGACCCTGCACCCACACCTAGTGTGACAAATCCATGATTCTGCACACATTAACCCTCGAGGCGGCAGTTAAACTACATCATCTAATCTTGGCGGACAAACTGGAGATGGGAAGCACGTATCTGAATATTATTTATCCAATCCTACGCTTAAGGTTGTATGAGAACAACTGGGGCTGGGAGAGGGCGATGGGGGGAGTTTTCGGTGGCACAACAAAATTCACACTGTGACTGTCACTACCAAGACCCTGCCAAAATAAGGATCTTTAGCTAAACCATATGCAAACCATTTCCTTTGACCTTGCTTCCAAGCAACCAAACTATCTGAAGCATTTGACATTCACTTGCAGACTATTCCCAAATATTTATGTGGTTATTTGGTTTTCAAGCTTTGAAGGACACACAGTATTATAAGCCTGAAAACAAGGTGATTCCTTTACGATTTCCCTCTGCAATGTGGATCTGAGATCTCCGTGCATTTTTTAGATACACAGTAGGAGTGCCTCTGCATTCTTACCCTTGTCATCTATGCAAAGCTGGAGGGCCAATCCTTCCAGAAGTTTCCATGTATGGGGACCTGGCACTGAGAAACCAGAGAGGGCTTCCCTCCACCACCTGCATTGTGAGGTGTCTGCTGCCTGGTGGAGCAAAAGCACTCATTTTCAAAATTAAAAAAGGAAAATTGATACAGGAAAGGAGATGCAAAAACACGGAAGAAGCAGAGCTTAGTGCCTCTGGGCCCCGGTTAACTCCTCAGCAGCCATGGAGGGCTTCTGTGTCTTCCCACAAAACCCAAGCCACTTTCCCTTCCCTTCCTTCCGCAGGTTCTCCTCTTGCCTAGGATCCAAGCATGACCTGGAACCCTAATCACACTCCTGCTGCTTTGGTACACTTACAAAACGCAATGACAAGTTCCCCACCCTTTCCCAATGCCAAGTTTACTGAAGAAACTCTGAAACTCAAAACTGAGCAAATCCAGAATGAAGGCTCTCTGCATTAGGATCCGGACTGCAGCATTAACTTCAAGATGTGGAACCAAGGGGCCAGCTTTCTGGCACAGCAAGCTAAGCTGCTAGTTGCCTGCAATGTCGGTATCCCATGTGGGTACCTGTTCAAGTCCTACCTGCTCCACTTCTTTTTTAAGATTTATTTTATTCTTATTGGAAAGCCACTGCTCTACTTCTGATCCACCTCCCTGCTAACCCACCTGGGACCAGCGGAAGATGCAGCAAGTACCTGGGTACCTGCCATCCACACGGGATTGCTAGAGTCCTGGGCTCCTGCCTTTGGCCTGGCCCAGCCCCAGCCAATGCAGCCATTTGGGGAGTGAACCAGCAGATGGAAACTTTCTCACTCTTTCCCTCCCTCCCTTGGTATCTTTTTTTTTTTAATGGGGGAAAAAAAAAACATGACCCATTTTCCGGATTTGTGAAGAGGAACTAAGAAAAATCTGGCCAAGAAACATCTTTAATCAAACAAGAGAGACCAAGGGAAAAATAGGTTGCCCCTCTTTTCCTAACCACTTTCTCATCGTGGCACAGCTTTAATCAGATGAGGCTGGGCACCATCTCTACGGCTATTAGCGTCATGAGGTATATCATTAGGACCAGCTCTGTAACTCTGGCCACACATAGAACAAAACTGTAATTAAAACAAATCTCAACTTGGATGAAAAAAAAAATACAGCATGACAGAAACTTTCCATTTCAGTCTCAAAGATTGGTACCGAGAGGTTGGAACCAATCACACTCAAAGTGAGCTGTCTGGGGGTGTGTAAGAGAAATTAGCCTTGCTGGAGACAACAGCACTTCCCACGTGACCACCGAGCCCCTTAACACAGCAGGGCGCCCCTCTCTGAGAAGGCAGAGAAGTCACAAAGGAGCAATACAGTCCCCAAAGTGAACTCTACCTCTCCTACTTGCTGGACCAAACACCGACACATTCCCCTGAAAATGAAAACCCAGATAAGCAGCTGCAGCTGTATTACCCACCCGTCCACTCACAGAGCGAAAAGACTGACGACAGATGGAAACTGAACTCTACCGGATCTACTAACAATCAGACAGGCCCAATGTCATCACATTGTTTCCTAGTTGATTTTTAAGCAGTTTAGCCTAGCGTCATTAACAATCACATAACTGTGAAATCCTGATCCATCTAGCAAGCTGCTTTCTCCACCTGGGACATAATGTATGCTTTAAAACCTCACTGTATGCTAGTGGGTCTCTCAATCTATTGTTACTCCGTCTCCCACCCTCCAGCAGGTAGTCTTTCAAAAAATGCCTGCTTCTCTACACACACACGCACATGTAAAACATCTTCCTTCACTTCAATACTCATTTTTAAATGCTTCATCAGTTTTATTCAAATCTATATTTGTGCTTCTGCTATACCACAATAAAAATGTTCATCATATATACTTTTACTTGCAACTCATCACTAGCTAGTCCAACTTACACCAACTAGTTTGAATACCTTAGGTTTTTTAAGTTAGGTCTGTCTAAATTTAATCTCCTCTGGATCCACCAAACCGTTTCTTATGATTATACTCACTCCTGCACTTGGGTTACCAGATACTAATAAATTATAATGAGAAATCTATCAAGCATATCTAATATTAATCAGGGCAATACCAGAGCTGACATTTAAATTTGCAAACATCTTTTTAAGCCAACATACGTTTTCTTCACAATTGTTTATGAACATTTTAAGGCTGTTAACTTCAACGCAGAATTTGTTAAAAAAAAAAATTTTTTTTTCAAAGGCCAGCACCAAGGTTCAGCTGGCTAATCCTCCACCCTGCAAATGCCAGGATCCCGTATGGGCATTAGATGGTTGCTCCACTTCCCATCCAGCACCCTGCTTGTGGCCTGGGAAAGCAGTAGAGGACAGCCCAAAGCCTTGGGACCCTGCACCTACATGGGAGACCCAGAAGAAGCTCCTGGCTCCTGGCTTTGGATCGGCTCAGCTCCAACCACTGTGGCCATTTGAGCAGTGAACCAGCACTCCTGTAAAATCTACCTTTCCAATAAAAATAAATAAATAAACTTTTACAAAAATGAAAACATTAATCCAAGAATTACATTTAATAGTAATCTTTCTTTGAATCATTCTACCACCAGCACACTGGCCACACAAGTTACATTTACAAAACAAATTAAACTGAAACAAAAGTTGTAACACGGACAGGCAGTCTCTTGGGATAACTGTACCCCAGGTTCGAGGGCCTGGTTGGAGGCCAGGACTCATTTTCGATCCAGCTTCCTGTAAATGCACACCCTGAGAGGCAGCAGTTAACAGCTCAAGTGTGTGTGACGTCCCACTCACATGCAATCCCAGAGGAAGGGCCCTAACTCAGCCCCAGCTACTGGGGACATACTATATATTCCACCATCACCACCACCGCCCATCCACAGAGCCTCTTAAGTTAAAATAAATCTATTTGAAAGGCAAACACACACACACACAAATCAAGCAAAGAGCTAAATATTTTGTAAATGCTAACCATTAACATAAGTCAATTACATAATCACTTTCATGTATTATGAAACTGTATACCAGTTTTGAAATCTAATTGGTGTATAACTACATTTCTAAAATGCATTTGAAAAAATGTAACCCTATTTTCATAATTTTTACATTATAAAAACAGAGTTCAGCCTATAACACGGTATTATTTTCCTAACACATGTAAAATCCAAGTTTAACCCTCCTTTCCCACTAGTTACCTTTCAAACTCTCTGTATTTCTTCTATCAGAGAAACTAATGCTCCCCCGATTTTCATACCATTATGAATGCCAGAATATCATCTCAAAGTTAAATTTTAAAATAAGATAAATATACATAGGAAAATCGATGGGCATTTAATTTAGAAAGATTTACGATAGAACAAGTAGAACTGACAACAATAGCAATGAAGTGGTAAATAAGTGGTTGTTCAAGGTATAATTGTTTCAACTTTGTTGAAGATTTGGAAAAATTCAACATAGCAGAATCTTGATGGAACAGAGTCCCACTTTCGAGGCCCAGTTCAATGGCCAATGCAACGTTCTGCCCTTGTCTAAGGCACTTCACTACTTCCTATCTTGTTATCGTAGTTACTACACGTCATATCTAACCTTCCTACTGGATCTTCTTTTGAGTCACCTGCCATTCAAAAACACCTTGCAGCACATCTTCTACAGAGCAATCATCCACAAAGGCGGGGCACACTCTGAACATCCACTGGAAATAATCGGTTCTTCACTTGTACCACTTAAACCATTCTGCATAATGCATTTTATGATAATCATTACACAGCCAAAGCTGAAATACACAAGATGTAATGTTTCAGGAAATTTTATTTCCCTAACCATATATTTACCATATAACTGAGAAACAAAAACATAAAGACATTAAAGTTACATTATAATACTCAGCTGCCTGAATTAAAAGATTGCTCAGCATTAACTCAAAGAAGGCAGAAATTCCTCTGGGCCAGAGCCAAGACTGCAAGTTGGTGAACTGACTTGATCCTTGCAGACTAAGCAAGATCTGCAGAATTTCCAGTAGGGCACACATAGCGATCCAAGCTCTGGGGATCGGCTGGCCAAGCCTGAAATGCAAGCTAGCCTAGGGGAATGGTCAGTGGCTGGGAACAGAAAAGTCTCAAGAGAGCCCCGGGGACACAAAATAACCAGAAAGGAGGATGAACATCTAAGCCTAAAACTAGGGAAAGGGCTAACTAGACCAGGGACCCACTGGGGACCTCAACCTGGAAATCACACCCCAGAGTCAGGGAAACACATTGTTTGGTGTCGGACATGCTGAATTGGAGGTCCAAGTGAAATACGTAGGGCCCTTAGGTAACTGGGACATAGTAGGCAAAGGAGGAGAGTAAGATACCTAGAACAGGAAAAAACAGGGGATGCCTTAATTGAGAAGCCAGAGAGTAAAGAGGCTGGGTGGTGCAGGGAAAGAGCACAGCTGTACCGGGTCACACAGCCCAGCTAAGACAGGGCTGCTCAAAGCAAAATCCAGAAAAGGGAACACTTCCCACATCCTACTCCGCCCCCAGGCTTCCAGGGATTCCCGACCACCAAGAGTACAGCTTCAGTCACCAACAGAAGCCAGAATCAGCAGTACAAAAGCTAAACACCACTCAGGGCTCTCACATGAAATGAAGGACTCAACGCTGACTTTATGCCCCTATTTAAGTAATGCTAAGGTTAAAAAAAATCACTAAATGACATGTTGAAAATCAGCTAAAGGTTTAGCTTTCCAATTGTGATTACTCTTAACAACAAAACCAGTTTGCTTTACTATTTTGATTTTTTTAAGACTTTATCTTTCGGGCTCAACATGGTAGCCTAGCAGCTAAAGCCCTTACCTTGCACATGCCAAGATCCCATGTGGGTGCCAGTTCTGCTCCAGGCAGCCCTGCTTCCCATCCAGCTCCCTGCCTGTGGCCTAACAAAGCAGTCGAGGATGGCCCAAAAACTTGGGACCCTGCACCCATGTGGGAGACCTGGAAGAGGCTCCAGGCTCCTGGCTTCGCATTGGCTCAGCTCCAGCCATTGCAGTCACTTGGGAAGTGAATCATGGATGAAGGATCTGACTTTCCGATGAAAATAAAATAAATCTTTAAACACACACACGACTATCTTACAAAGAAAATCAGAAGGTGTCCAAATACCTTCCAAGCAGCAAGCATAATTCAATTCGATATTCAGTATTTTCAGTGCTTAACACAAGCTGATGAAACACAGGAGGGCCAAGTAGAGTAACCTGAAACACTCGCGTAATAAAGCACTGAGCTGCATCAAACTATCAATTTACAAAAATACATGTTCATTGTTCCCTGTGTTCCTTAGAAGACAACAGTCAACACAAAATGTGACACTGATTTGTCAGCTAGCAATCAACTAAAAGGAAGAATTCTTATACAACTAAATATATATTTGTTAAAGATTTATTTATTTTTATTGGTAAGTCAAATGTACAGAGAGGAGAGACAGAGAGGAGGATCTTCCATCCATTGATTCACTCCCCAAGCAGCCGCAAAGGCTGGAGCTGAGCCAATCCGAAGCCAGGAGACTCTTCCAGGCCTCCCACACGGGTACAGGGTCCCAAGGCTTTGGGCGGTCCTCGACTGCTTTCCCAGGCCACAGGCAGGGAACTGGATGGGAAGCGGGGCTGCCGAGATTAGAACCGGCGCCCATATGGGATCCCAGCATGTTCAAGGCTAGGACTAAACTAAACATATTTGTATACAGCAAACCCACTGAACTGTATACAAGCCATTCCCACACTTCACCATCCAAATAACCACTTCAGCTTTGCCTGGCCCTCTCTTTCAGAACACCAACTTCAAAACCCTGAATGCAGCGAGGGTGATCTGCATCAAGGGTGCTGCCAAGGGGTTCTGGGCAACACTCAATCACTGGTTGCTATAAAGGTCAAGGTGTTGGGAACCAGGGACAAACCTGCTCTGCCTCCAGCACAATGGAAAACTCTCCTCTTGCCAATCATTACGGATTTTAAACTGCCTTTTGTAGAGGATTCCAGGGAGCTCCAAAGCTACAACACACACCAAAACAATACCAGCACCGCCACCCCCAAAAAACTGGGTAAATTCCCATGATGCCAGGGTACAAGGTAGTTTCCAAAGCAGAATATTCCAGAAAAATGTAAATAGCTGAGTCCCCCCTACCCTAGTCCCCTAAGGTACTCCAGGTAAATGCATACAACTGCTCCAAGTCTGTCCCAAAACTGCAGTTTGAAAGCATGGAGGAAGACAAGCAAAATACTTCCAGACCCCTCCAGACCCCAGCTTCCCCCTGCGGATCCTGCCCCTGGCCTGAGCTCACCCAGCTGCTGAGAGCAGTCCCTGTGCAGACCATGAAATGTAGTGACACGGGTATGTGCTGACTGCCTACTGCCAACGTGAGAATCTCAAACAACTTCAGCTGCTCTAAAGTTTACGTAATAGTTAAAAACACCTTCTCTTCGTTACTCCAATGTTTGCCACTTACAAAAGCTGAGTACCATTCAAAAACAGGAGCCACTCTCCCCTCCATTCTCCCAAAGTGACAACAACGCACAGGAAGACAGTAAACACAGGGTTCTGAATGTCATCGAAGGTGCTGGGGTCCAGCATGTATTTTGGGACGATGGATCAAAATGTTTCGGTTGCTAATATATTCAGAACAGACTCAGATTAACTCTAAGCCTCTGAAAGAAAGATACCACTTAGCTCCAGAACCCCTCATCCATTTTTAACGCTTTATTCATTTTCCTCGCCCAACTACAGATATCCAAACTCCATAAAAAAAGTTTCCTTTCAGGTAATTTCAGCCAGACGAGAGCCTCCTGGGGTCCTCTGCCCAGGGTCAAGGGCGGCTGTGGCACACGACCATGTTCCCCAAGGGATCCCCATGACTCACCTGCAGCAGAAACCCCAATTACACAAGATGGGAATTTAAAAACATGCTGTCAGTTCACAGACCAGACCAAAATAAATTTCAAAGTATATCTAAGCTAGTTCACAATAAAAATAATCAAAAGATATCCTGAATAAGTGTTCAGCATTATAATCTAAAGCATTTTGTAATCCAGATTATATTTCAAACAATATCAAAACCAAAAAAGTCAACTCAAAACTACAACAAACTATTTTTTTTTCCCCCAGAGCTTACAATACTACTTCCCAAGTGTTAGAAAGGTTTCTATGTCAGAGAACAAGTCATGGAAATGAAGTTTCACTATTTGTAAACACTGCACACGGTTTAGAAGATCCCGGGTTTTCCATAAATCGTCAGTTCCACTCCGTGGGAGACCCTATGACAAGGCTAGCCCATATTAAAACAGGTGCTAAGAGACCTAAGCCGCCAACCCCACCAGCAGGACATGTCTATGCCTCAACTATGAAAAAGGCTTCTGGACCCTCTAACAGGTTTCCAACTCCGGTCCTACGCAAATGACTTTCAAATTCTCAAGCAGGCCCAGGAAGTAAAGCACAAGCAACTATATCTAATTAAACATTCCCTCTGATTCCCAGTAGTCAATCACAGGAAATATTTTGTTCCAAAACAGGCTCTCCCAAAACAGTTAAGTTTTGGCTAATCTGCATTTTGGAACTGGATTTTTTTTTAAGTCATAGTACAATTTCTCCCTTTTATAACTCCTCGGAGCAGAGCCTTTCAGATCTGAGAGTGAAACTGGGTTTTCACAAGTAATTCATCTTGCAGAAAAGTCTAACCAGAAAACTAGTTATGAGTTAGATCAGTTCTGGGTGTTTCTTTTTTTTTTTTTTCTTTAAAATACCCTTTTACTCAAACTGAAAATGCACTTGCTGGAATCGGACTTGCACCAACGGACGCCCATTGCCCCTGAAACCTCTTACTCCTCAGAGCCACACAAGTCCACCCGGCCCCAGACCAGGCTCAGGGGTCCCAGGGAGAGCAGCCCTTGGAGGGCAGCTAGTCCTACTTAGCACCTCATCCGCCTAAGTTTAAAATGCAAAGTTACGCCTGCATTAAAATAACTAATTAAACGGTAAGAGAGGATCTTACAACCTAGACACACGCACACACACACACACACACACAAAGCCTAAGCCTTAAAAGTTTCAATATTCCTAGCTTCAGAATACCG
The DNA here is from genome assembly GCF_017591425.1 of Ochotona curzoniae. NCBI lineage: Eukaryota > Metazoa > Chordata > Mammalia > Lagomorpha > Ochotonidae > Ochotona > Ochotona curzoniae. The sequence goes on along the minus strand of NW_024466502.1, from coordinate 48,105,363 downwards.
TGACAATTCCTTCTGAGAGGCAAACTAAAAATATTCCCAAACGCCGTCTTTATCTTTAAAGAAAGCTACTCCAGCAAGTTGAAGTATGTTGTATCCATTTTCAAGGACATGAAGAATGGTGTGAGTACACACTGTACTCTGAATGCCAAGGGGAAAAAAAAAATTCAATGGCAAATGCTTTTTAATAGCTTAAGTAGGACTGACAGAGGAGCAAGCCTGTCAAGTATTTAAATCCCAATGTTAAGCGAAATTGGGTTGGACGTGATTTTACCGAGAATATAGGGTACGCAGAGCCTACAGTGGGAAGTTACTTCACCTTTTCCAAACACTTTGGCAAAATGACACCGTGATGCCTAGTAATGAGGTTGGAAGAGACACCTCTACTCTGAAAACACACTAGGGAAAAGTAAAATAAGTCCTGGTTCCTTCTCCAACAGAAGTGGGTACCAGGTGAGTAACCTGAGCTTCCTGACACAGACGCAGCACAGAAATGACAAGGCATGTAAAGCATTGGTTGTAAAGACCGCGCGGGTTCAGACCAAAAGCGCACCCAGACAACACGCAGGCCAACGAGGAGGGATGACTCAAGTAGAGAGCCTTTTTACATCCCTTCTCCCATCTGCGACCGTGAGAAAGTGTCATCTTGGGGTAGCGGGAAGAAGGGACCCGAACTGCGAGTGGACCTCCCATGGGCCTTCGGCCTTCAAGTGCGGGATAGGGATGTGCCAGCCCCCACTCAGTGTCTTTTCCTTCCTAGCTTTGCAGGAGTGAAGGGGAAGGGGGACAAGCAAGGCGCCTGGTCAACACTTCCCGTCCACCGGGCATGAAGTCCTGCTGCGCCCAGGGCGCGCACCTCCGCAGTCACAGGGGGGCACCCGGCCCCCTCGCCAGCCCCCACCGGTGCCCCAGCGTTCCATAACGCCTGAGGTGGCAAGGCCAAGAAAATGCGCACACATTCCCAGCTCCGGGACAGCCTCCGTGTTTCCAATGAACAGCCGTCCTAAGATGGCCAAGACCATGTTTGGGGAGAAGCTTCCCTGCGCGGACCAGGGCCGGCCTCGCCGCAGCTGGCCCTTTAAAGGCCCTCCGCTTCCTGTGCCCGCAGCCCCTCCCGGCCGCCGCCGGCTCCCGCCTCCGCCGAGGGTCACACTTGAACTTAGCTCGCCCCGCGCCGGGCGCCGGCGCTCCGCAGGCGGTGGCCGCCCCTCCGCACGTGTCCAGAGACGCTCCCTCGAGCTCGGCGGCGCCCGTTCCCCCCCGTCCCCCGCGACCCGAGGCTACTCCGGGATAAAAACCAAAACAAAGCCAAGCGCGCACTGGCCTCCTGAAGCGGCGCACCCAGCACCGCACCGTCCCGGGCCGATTACGCCCGAGGCTGGCCCCTCCACCTGCAGCCTGGCCCCGTGCCGCGCAGGTCTCGGGGCTCCCCCACCTCGCGTCCTCCTCCAGCCCGGCGAGGCGGAAACGGCCCCCGGCGCTGCTAGGGTGGAGAGGAGCGCCCTCCCCCACGGAGGTCCGAGGGGCAAAAGGGCAGCGGCTCCGCGTGAAACTCTCTCTCTTTCTCTCTCTCTCTCTCTGGCTAACTTTCCTGCCCGCTTTGACGCCCAGTTCCTGACACACTTTCTTCCCTCCTTGGCTCCCGGGCAAGCCCCTTTCCCTGTCCCACCGCCAACTCTTTCCCCAGTGCGCGCACCTCCTCTCTGCCCGGGTAAACCCCCCGCACCTGCCACTTCCCCACCCACTCTCGGCCGCCCGCCCGCGCGCGCGCGCGAGCCCCCCGGGACCCGGACGGCGACCCAGCCCGTAGCCCCCCGCCTCTCTCCGCTCCCCCACCCGCAGGGGCTCACCTTCCAGCCCGCCGAGCTGTTGCTGTCGCCCTTATCCTTGAAGTAGGGTACGCTCTTGACCATCCACTCGTAGATCTGCGACAGCGTGAGCCGCTTCTCGGCCGAGCTCTCGATGGCCTTGGTGATGAGGTCGGCGTAGGACAGGTTGCCCCACGCGTTGCGGCGGGACGAGCTGCTCTTGCGCGGCTGCCCCGCGAGCGGCCCGGCAGCGGCGGGGGGCACGGGCGGGTGCTGCGACAGAGGCCCGGGCGCCGGGGGCTGCTGCTGCTGCTGCGGCGGGGGCGGCGGCGGCGGCGCGGGGTGCAGGCAGCCCGCCTCCGCGCCCTGGAAGTCCGCGCACAGCCCCCCGGTGGCCGCCGCCGCCGCCGCCGCCGCCGCCGCTGCCACGGCCGCCGCCGCCGCCGCTGCCGCCGCCGCCGCCACGGAGCCGGGCGCCTGCGGGAAGTCCTCGCTCTCTTCCAGCAGGCTCAGGTTGCTCATGAAGTCGGCGCTGACAGCGGCCGCCGAGGCTGGGGGCAGGCCCGCCGCGGCGTCGGGGTTGGTGACGGCCGCGCCGCCCGACGGCGCCGGACTGGAGGTGGCCGAGTTGGACTGGCTAAACTCCGGCCTGGGCAGCGGCCAGGTGCAAGAGCGCGGCCGGGGCAGCGGCTCGAAGTCCGGGTCCACATCCACCACCTGAGGCGCTTCGGCCATGGTGACCCCCGCCCCTCCCCCAGCCGCCGGAGCCCCGAGAATGGAGGCGGAGGGGAGGGGGGAGCGCAGCGCGGGTCGGAGAGGGCGCACGGGGCCCGGCTCGGGATCCTCGACGGGGGTGAAGGGTGGAAGCGGCGGGGAGGGAGAGAGGGCCGAGTCGGTGCCGCGAGCAAACGGAAACCGGCAGGAAGAAGCGGCGGAGTGGAAGCGCGAGCCCAGAACTTAACTTCGTGGGTCCATCCAAATCCAAGGTTGCTCCGGGTTCGCTGCCGCACCGGACGTGGGGACGGGCCGGCCGAGAGCCGCCGGGCTGGGCAGCCGGCGAGGGGCCCGCGCGGCTTGCTGACAGAGCCGAGGGGCGGACGGGACGGACGCCGCGGGGCGCGAGCGCGGCTGCCTGTTGAATGTGGCGGCGGCGGCGGCGGCTGCAGCGACTACGCGGCTGCCCGACTTACGGGATCTGCCACCGCCCCCCGCCCGCGGCGGCGCGCGCGCCGGCCCGCCCCTGACGGACAGCCCGCGCGGCCAATGGGCACGCGGCGCCGCCGCCCGGGCAGCCAGTGGGCGCGGGCCTGGGCGGAGGCTGCTTTTCCACGAGGAGGCGGCCGTGGGTTGGCGGGGGGCAGTGGGGTGTTTTTCTGTGGGGTGAACGCACACACACACACAGGGTCTCTGTGTGTCTCCCTCGCGCGCGCGCGCGCGCGGTCTCTCTGTCATTCTTTTCTGGTCATTCTCGAGTGTTTCTGTCAGTCTCTCGCCCTCTCCCTGTTTTGATTGCTGGGAGGCCAACCAGCGTGGAGGCGGCGGCGACACTTTGTTTACTATGGAGGGAGCGCAGCCGAGTACTCGCCAAGCCCGAGTGGAGCGAGTGCTTCCCGTCGCCCCGACCTCGGCTCGGACCCCGGGCAAGGGCAAGGGCTCGGACCCCGGGCAAGGGCAAGGGCCCGGGCCCCGGGGCGGGCGGCGGAGGCGGCCGCGCGGAATTCCACTCCGCCGCCCCCACTCGGCTCCACCCACGAGGTCTCCGCGGCGCGCTGCGGGGGAAGTCGGCGGGGTTTGTTTTTGTGCAGGGTTCTCGCTGCGCTCGGGCCGCACACGTTCCCAGCCCGGGCGCCGTGGGCCCTGCGGTCCGGGCCCCGCCAGCACGGGACGCCCACGCGCTGGAACCCACCTGTGCGCGCAGCCCCCCGGGGGCTGGAGCTGCTGCGCTCTGGACCCAAAAGGGGCAGGAAGGAGAGGAAGGCTGGGCGCGCACAGCGCCACCGACCCTCGTGCTCTGTGGGACCCCCGTGGCCGTGGGCGCCACACGGGCCAGGGGCGGCAAAGCGAAGCTGCCGGGAGAACAGGTTCACCGGCGTGTGTGTAGTTAAGTTTACTAGTTAGCTTACTTGCTTTTTTTTATTGTGATGAAGTGATGAAGCATTGTGTGAAAATCGGAGAGGAGATAAGCCCCCTACCTCCAGGGTTTGGGGCTGTCCGCTGCGTCCATCCCTCCATCCCACCCCCACCTTCTCCTCTCCTCATCTGGGCTCCAGCTCTGGGACGCCCCTGTCCAGGATCAGTGGGGCCAACGGAGGGAATACAATGGCTCTTGTGTCTGAATGGAGCAATAGAAAGAGTTTTCTAGTTCTGTTTTGTTTTGCTTTTTTTTTCCCTCCCCTTTGGAAGAATATGGAAGGCATTTCCTTTTAGAGGGGATGGGAACACTTAGAACAGAAGATGGACATGACAGTTTCTAATATCTTGTCCAAAAGATTACTCCCAGATATTTAAAAAGAATCCCATTTATTACAAATAGTTCCTCAATTAAAAAAAAAAAACATGAAAAGTAGGCCTCTTTAAAAAGTTTTTAAAAACATATGGAGAAAGACATTTATTTCTTCCTTTACAATCTCACCATCATTTCCCCTGACCCAGGTCTCTATTTCTTCGTAATCCATTCACGCCTCAACTTCTACTGATACTGGGGGCAGTTAGGGTGGGGACAGTGAGCTGATCGAACTGGAGTGAAGGGCAGGTTCCCATCCGCTGTTGGGTCGTGGTCGGCTGACGTTTCCTGAACTGTGAACAGCTCGGGGCTCCTCTGCCAGCCGCTAGGGGACCTCAGTAACCCAGAAGATGAGCTCGAAAGAGGGTGGCTGTGAGCAACTGTGGCAGCCCAGCCTTTCCAATTCCTCTGTGCAGAAACAGCCCAGAGTCAGCCAGCCACACCCTTCTCAGAGGCGTGGCCCTGGTGGAGCGGGTCGTTCTTGGCAGACAGCCACCTGCAAATGTGGCCTTCATTTGCCATCGGATTTGTCAGGGCCTGAGTTGGAGAGGAGTGTTTGGTGAAATTCTTGCAGTCCCTGAAGCTGCTGTGCCCGGTGGTTTCTTTATAGATCACCAGTTGCTTTTGCTAGATTTTTTTTTAACTTGAGGCAGGCATTTGGCCCAGCTGTTGGCATGACTCTTGACCCCTGAGCCTCACAGCAGTGTGCCTGTGTCTGTGCACCCTGGCCTTCCTGCTGCTGTATGCCCGGGGAGGGAGCAGGGGATGTCATTGGAGTTCCCAGCTCCCCCTTCTACCATTCCTGGGCTGGAGCATGAACCAGTACGTGGAAAATAGATTGTCCGAATCTCTTCCCCAAATCAAGGTAAATTCATTAAAAATTTAAAATAAAAATGTGACTTGGAGTGCACACACAGAACCTAGAGTACCAACGTCCCAGACCCACAAGTAAACTTTGAAGGACGGGCCTTGTGGCACAGTGGGCTAAGCTGCTGCAGTGCTTCCATCCCATATGAGTGCAGGCTTGAGTCCTGGCTGTTCCACTTCTAATCCAGCTCCCTGCTAATGTGCCTAGGAAACCAGTGGAACATGGACCAAGTGACCAAGATGGGAAACCTGAATGAAGTTCAAGGATTGGCTTGCCCACCCTAACAATTGGGGCCATTTGGAGAAAGAACCAACTGATAGAAGATCTGTCTCTCCCCCTCTGTAACTCTGCCATTCAACTAAATATAAAACATATTTTTAAATTTTTTTATTATTTTATGTTATGGTTCCACAGATTTGGGGATTTCCCTTCCCCGCTCCCCACTATATATATTTTTTTAAACTGCATAGGAAAAGGTCTCTATAGCTGACTACCAATACATTTCAATGCCAACTTATCGAGCTGTAGGATGTAAGTAAACAGTTGACTTTTTTCCTGTCTTCAGCAAATTGCAAAGAATGGCTGGATAGCTGTCATATTATATCCATATAAATATATAGGAAGAATTTCCAGGAATGGGAATTCCTGGATCCACAGGTATATCCCTGTGAAACCTGCTGCCGGGTTGTACCCTGAAGGTGTTGTATCAAGCAGGACTTTTTAAGGATCCCCCAAAAAGGTTAAAGTTGAAAGTAGCATCAGTGTGTGGCACATTTAAACCCCTACCTGTGACCTGGGCATCCTATTTAGGAGAATAGATTCAAGTCCGAGCCACTCTGCTTTTACTCCAGCTCCCTGCTGATGTACTTGGGGCCCAAATGTGTGGTCCCTGCAACCCACAAGGAGACCTGGATGGAGTTCCTGGCTCCTGGCTTCAGTCTGACCTATTGCGGCCATTTGGAAAATGAACCAGTGGATGGACAATCTCTCTGTGTTTCCCTCTATTGCATTGCCTCTCAAATAAATATACTTCTTTTTTTAAAAAAGTTGAAAGTGTAACCTCCTTTGACTAATAAAAAAAAATGGAGAAAGTGATTTGGCCAAGGTAACACAGAGTGGTAGGTGGTGTCAAGGCCAGAGTTTCAATTTTGGGCTTTGCTATCAATATAATCTTGTTGATACTCAGAAAATGGAAAATATCTCGTAAGCCCAATATATCTAGAGTCGCTGTAGTTTGGTGTTATATTTCTTTCCAGTCAACACATAGGTCTTGATCATTTTAGTTGGATGAACTAAGCTGAATGAAGGTTTGATTTAAAAGATGAAGCAGACACACACACAGTGAGTAAGGTTATGAAAGAATAAGATAACAAAAGAAGTCGAGTTGTATTTTCACTCAAAAATGTAAATGTTGGGGCCAACCTTGATACCACAAGATTAAGGCACTTTTTAGGATATCACTTGGGAGTGCTCAAGATGAATGGAGTCCCATCTCCACTTCCAGTCCAGCTTCCACTCAATATGGATCCTGGGGAGTGGCAGATTAAGGACTCCATACTGTGTTCCTTCCTTCCCACAGGGGAGACCCCAAGGAGTTCCTGCCATCTGCTCAGCTCAGCACCAGCTGTTCTGGACTTTTGGGCAGTGATGCTTTGGGGTAAACTATCTCTCTTCTCTCTTTCTCTCTCCATAGCTCTGTCTTTCAAATACATAAAAATGAATATACATTTTGGGGGAAAAAGGGAAAGAAAAGATGAATGTTTTTCCTCTCTCAGGAGGCTAAGTATTTAGGTCAGCACTGGTTCTGCTAAAGAAAAAAAAAAATCATTTCTTTGCTCCTGTGGGAATTTCTGTGGTTGCCGTTTGCTTTGAAGGCTCATTCTAATGATTATTGCTTATTAGTTGCTGCGTGTGGCCAACGGGGAAGAGAAAATGGTTCATGTCAAGTAAGGATAACTAGAATGCAAATGGAAATTTCTCCACACACAGCCCATCTTACCAAGCTCAGGATGCCCTTTATGGGCTGGGTTTTCGGGGTAACCATTATCTCATCCTCAAAATGCAGAAACTCGTGCACTGACCCCCGCTCTCACGTGGATGTTACCCTCAGAACAGGTCATTCCAGTCCAGCTTCATCAGCAACAAACTGGGATGCTTCATTTCTAGTTGCAGCATTTCCCTCCTTACTTCTGTTCCTTTCCTCCATGGGCATCCCAGTTCCAATATTCTGTCTGACTTACCTTAAGGTATTGCTACCAACCTAAAGCAGCCTTTCTCCCGTCTGTCCATAGAAAATAATGATCTGGAAAAATAAGCAGAGAGAGCCCAGGTCTTCAGAGTGTATGAGCAGATGTTGTGGCATCATGGCTTAAGTGGTTGCATTGGACGCACAGCTCTCATATCAGGGTGCCTTGGTGGAGTCCCAGCTAGTGCCTGCTTCTCTCTGGCTTCCTGCTAATGTTCCAGTGAGGCAACAGGTAACAGCCCAAGTGCTTGGGCCCCCGCCACCCTTGCTGGAGACCCAGATGGAGCTCCAGGCCCTTGGCTTCAGCCTGGCCCAGTCAGACTGAATCACTAGATAGAACCCCATTTCTCTCTTGAATCTCCGTGTCACTCTGCCTTTCAAATAAACAAAACAATAGGTGCTCAAACACTAACGTGTGAAATGGTAGCTGCAGTACTATCAGAAGTAACCATTTGCTGAAGATATGACTTCGGATGTTATCATTTGCTGCATATGTGCCAGCTAATGTGGGTTTTGGAGTTCATTGTGGGATTTTTTTTTTTTAAGTAACAGATTTTTTTTCTAATTATTTATTTGAAAGGCAGAGATGTAAATAAAGAGATCTTTTAACTGCAGTTTCACCTCTTAATTGGCCAAAACAGCCAGAACTGGGCCAAGCCACTCCTAAGAGCCAAGGCCCCAAGTATTTGCACCATCATCTGTTGCCTTCCCAGGCACACTAATAGGAAACTGGATCAGAAACAAAGAAGTTGGAACTTGAACTAGCATTCTGATGTGAGATGCCACTATTACCAGTGGCGACTTAACCCAGTACACCACAGTGTTGGTCCTTAGAGTCCGTTGTTGTGATGATAAATTTCTTAAGATCAAAAACTGCTTATTTTCTGTGCCATGATAATTGATGCCAACCTAAAGAATATGTCGTTCTTCTGTAAACAGCAGTGGATATTGACAATGTTCATTTGTCAAAATCACACAAAAAGATTCTGTGATAAATGTAAAACATGCAAGGGCAGGAAAACTTGAAACATTATCATAGTAGTCTTTGAAGAAAATCAGGTATAGGAAAAAGTCTTGAAGCATCCATAGGCTCTGGATTCTGAGCTGTGGTCACTTGGGGTTTGGCTACATACTCTACGTGGTTATAAACTGGAGGCTACATCTGCTCCTCTATCCCAAAGAATGATGCCTTCTAAACTGTAACAGAAGGGAGTGTGAGCCAGAGACTCATGTTCGATTCTGCTCTGAAGAACCATGGTTGTTAGCTTCAGTCAACTCAATTCCTTCACTTTAGGTGTCAGTGGGCCACCACTTACAGGAGCATCTACTGAAATCAATAGCATATAACCAAGTCTGATGCAAAAACCTAGTGGCTAAATTTTCACCTTGCATTCACCAGGATCCCATAAGGGCACTGTTTCATATCCTGGCTGCTCTACTTCCCATCCAGCTCCCTGAATGTGTCCTGGAAAGCAGTCGAGGATGGCTCAAAGCCTTGGGATGCTGCACCCGCATGGGAGACCCAGAAGAAGCTTCTGACTCCTGGCTTCAGATTTGTTTAGCTCCAGCCTTTGCCAGTAGACGGAAGATCTTGCTCTCTGTATCTCCTCTCTGTATATCTGCTTTTCCAATTAAAAATGAATTTTTGAAAATGGTATATAACTTAAATAACCAACAATAAAAAATAGGTGCCGTATCTGTAATCTACAACTGTACATACAATCATTTAAAATGAAAATGTCAAGATTTTGAAATGATATTACACCAATGTTAGTGACACAGTAACTTTTTGTAGCTTCCTTTTAAAAAATTTTTTTTTTCTTTGGAAAGGAAAATTTATAGAGAGAAGATGACACAGACTGAAAGATCTTCCATCTGCTGGTTCATTCCCCAAGTGGCTACAACAGCCAAAGCTGAACCAATTCAAAGCCAGGAGTCAGGAGCTTCCTCTGGGTCTCCCATGTAGGTGCAGTGTTCCAAAGCTTTGGGCTGTCCTGTACTGATTTCCCGGATCACAAGCAGGGAGCTGGATGGGAAGCAGAGCAGCCGAGATACAAACGACTGTGCATGTGGGATCCTGGTGCTTTCAAGGGGAGAATTGAGCCAGTGGAGCTCTCTCACCAGGCCCAACACAGTATTTTATTTATTTTTTAATTTGAAAAGCAAAGTGACAAAGAAAGACAGAGACTTTCCATTCAATGGCTCACTCCCCAGGTGGTGATGACCAATAATACTGAATCAAGCCAATGCCAGGATCTAGCAATTCCATTTTGGTTTCTCACATTGGTGACAGAAGCCTAAGTACTTGGGTCATCCTCTACTGTATTCCCAGGTGCCTTACAGAGAACTGGATCAAAGGCAGTGCAGCTGGGACTCGAAGTGGCATGCCAGAACTCTGGCATGGGATGCTGGTGTGCTGGGGGAGAGGGAGGACTTACCCCTCTGGCACCACATGTTGGTTCCTGGAGACACGGCATTGAAAAGGTTTACAGGTACTGCTGTCAGCTCACAATGTTAGCAGCGGCTGTGTCTGGATGATGGTTGTGGAGGGGATTGTTACTGATGAAACCCCGCATTTTACAGATGAGAAAAATTGAAGTATTGAAAGTATATCAATATGGAGAATTTTGAGATAATTAAGTGCTTTGCCCAAGGATTATGGAGTTGGTAAAGTGCTGGGACAAGAGTCCAGCTCTCCCAGTCTTGGGTCAAAACTCTGCATTTAATCCATGGCTTTTCATGGCCTTCATTCTGGAGGGCTTCAGGTTATTGGACAGAATTCAGCTTATACTAAACTTTAGGTCCTTCAGGATCTTTGTGATAATAATGTAACTCTCCCAAGTTCCAAACTGCACACATGTTGGAACGACAGTTTTTGTTTGTTTGTTTGTTTGTTTTATTGGAAAGGCAGATATATATAGAAAGGAGAGACAGAGAGGAAGATCCTCCGTCCTATGGTTCACTCCCCAAATGACCACAATGGCCGGAGCTGAGCCAATCCGAAGCCAGGAGCTCTTCCAGGTCTCCCACGCGGGTGCAGGGTCTCAAGGCTTTGGGCCATCCTCCACTGCTTTCCCAGGCCACAGGCAGGGAGCTGGATGGGAAGCGGGACCACTGGGTTTAGAACCGGCGCCCATATGGGATCCCGGGCATGCAAGGCGAGGACCTTAACCACTACGCTATCACGCCAGGCCTGAATTACAACTTTTTTCTAACATAATTAATCAATGGTAAATGAAATTCCAAGTTCTCCAAATGTCACCAATTTGAAGCTTGCAGTCATGTTTGAAGCACAGTGTGTTTTCACTATTTTATTTCTGTTTCTTGTCATATTAAAGCTCTTCACGGGCTTCCAAAAAAGGGGGGACATATGTATTAAATAAGAAAATGCTGCCGTGCAGAACACAGATGGTCATATGTTTTTGGCAGAAAAGAAGTATAACAAGACGCTTTACTTATTTACTTGGAAAAATGAATGTGCATGAATGTTCAAGTAAAGCAGCAAGAAATTAGTAGCTGTTTTATAATAACTCAGTTTTTTTCAAATTCTGATCATCCTATTTTCAAAACATTGTAGCAGGAAATGGGAGTTGGGTGTATTGTAAGTAAAGTATCAGGAAGAGAGTTGAGGAGGGTCAGACAGAATGCAAGGGACAGAAGCACCATTCCACAGTAGCTCACAATGTCGCTTGTCATTTATTGATAGAATCAATCACAAGAGGCACTGGCTGTGTAGCCAGAGTCCATGTGTTTTTTTTTTTATGTATGTAGCAAAACCTTTTTTTTTTTCATTTTTGAATTTTATGATAGAATTCTGTATAATCCGGGATTCTCCCCCCTGCCCCGCCCCTGCCAACTTCCAGCCCGGATTGATTTTTCCCATATTGTCACAACAGAACATCTCTTCGTGACGAGTTAGAGTCCCATCAGTCTGCCATTTGTGATAGGTAGTTGCTGTGTCAGAGCATCAAAGCAGGAGGTAAGAGTTTATCAAATTCACACTTGGCTGAGGCACAGGGCCCACCCGTATGTAGTCTGCTGTGCCACCGGAGTCTAGAGAGTATTTCTGCAGGAAAGCGGGTGTCTATTTTGCAGCAAATACAGCCTTTAAAACACAAGCCACATTCCATATTCTAAAGTTTAACATTTAAAACTGGAATTTCTAATTAGCTGATTGCTGATACAGTGCTGGAGGAAGACTGAATTTGCTTCCACATGTGATGCCATATGTACTTTAAATAATTCTGTGTTTTCAACAACAAACTGAAAACAGAACATTTGATGGTTGTGTTGCAGAAGCATGAATTCTAGAAGATTCCACGCTGGAAAAAATGATTCCTCATTCCAAGACCAGCCCTTGTTTTTTAGATTTATACATCTGAAATAAGCTGATACAAAAGTCAATGAGTCCATCAGCATCCATTTCTTGTTTCAAATTGTTTTCAGTTCTAATTCATTTTTTTTCTTTCTTGCTCAGTATCAGAATATGCACCGAAAATGCTGTCTTTATGTTTCAGTATTAGTGGAAACTTTAAACCAATAACTATGAATCAAGCATTTTACAACTATTATTTGAATCAATCCTGTAAAACAACCCAGAACATAAAGATCATTTTCATTCACATTTCATGGAAATTGAAACTAAGGTTCAAAGGGCTAAGAAATTTACCTATGTGCCTGTCTTGGAAGCTTATCTAAATATAGATCAGGCAGGAACCTGCCATGATTCGCATCCACAGCTCATCTCCTGTGAACACATTTCTGTCTCCAATCACTCACTTTTTCCCCAGAAAATTGACATTTTAACTTACGTGTGTAGTCATTGTCAGCTACCAGATCTGTCTGAACTCTACACAGTGTATGTGACTGACGGAAACCTAGAGACCACACATCTGTAACAGTGGTGCTGCTGTTAGCGCTTGTGCAATAGGCACGATGGAAAGCTTCAAGCTACTAACACATGCTTATTTCAGCAGACAGCCTCTGCCTAGGAGGTGAAACAAGTGCCACCGGTCCTTCCAGAGAGGCGGGTTGACCTCGGACTCTTTCCAATGTTCTCCTTACCCTGAATCACAGCAGAGCCACACTCAGCTGTATTCCCGCCAAAGGGATCAGTGCTGAATTTGGGGTTTTTTGTGTTTTGTTTTCTAATCATCTTTCTTCCCTCAGCTGAGTTTCAGAAGCTTAGAGTTAAATTAGAACCAATGCACATCTATTTTACAGTACCAGGGATGGGCCTTAGGACAACAGTGTGTAAGTCAGCTCCACTGCTGTGCCTGCCCTGGGATTGGTCAAAGCCGTTAGGTCATTTCTTTTCATGAAGCAGTAAACAAAACTAAAGAGCAAAGCCTGTGTTCCTCTGAGTTTTGAAGATGGCCTCACTGTAAACAGAGCATCTCTCCTCCTACTGGCAAATGAACATAAACTATCAAAAATATTGTTTTGAAAAATGTATTTGTTTTACTTGAAAGCCAGAATCAGAAAGAGGAGAGAGAGAGAGAGAGAGAGAGAGAGAGAGAGAGAATGAATCTTCCATCTGCTGGTTCACTCCCCAAATGGCCACACTGATCATAGCTGGGAGCCAGGAGCTTCTTTCACATCTCCTATGGGGATGCAAGAGCCCATGCACTTGGACCTTCCTGCACTGCTTTTGCAGATCCTCAGCAGGAAGCTGGATCAGAAGTGGAGCAACTGGGACAAGAACCAGCACCTGTATGGAATGCTAGCACCACAGGCGAGGGATTAGTTTGTTATACCACCCGTGTGCCAAGCCCCTAAAAATATTTTTAAAGCCTTATTAGAGAAAACTGGCTGAAGAATTCAGAATGGATGAGATGTTAATGGATTGAGCTTTTGTAAGAAACAGGAATAAAGCTGCCTTCAGCTAAGCATGGGAGCTGGGCACTCTCGGCTTCAGCCAAGGAATGAGCAGCCTCTCTGACCACAGCCAGCCTGGGCCAGGCAGAGCTTATCTGACCTGAACCTGCACTCCCCTCTGCCAGGTGAATTTAAATTAGCAGTGAATCAGAAAAAGGAAACTTTGGAGGCTCACTTGTCCAAATCCAAGGGTGTGCTAGGTGAAGGAATTTGTGAACATTGGTCTGTACATCCCACTGGTCATCAGACATCAGCAGACTTGAGCAATGAATGCTAACTTACAGAAAAAAAGAAGCATTTATTTATGTGACAGGCCTGGTTGAGAGAAGGGCCCAGGGTGTGTGTGTGGTGGGGATGGGTGGTATTCCATCTTCTGGTTAACTTCCCAAATAGCCAAAATAGCCAGAGCTGAGCCAGTCCAAAGCCAGGAGCCAGGAGCTTCTTCTAGGTCTCCTGCATGGGTGCAAGAGTCCAAGCATGTGGGTCATCCTCTACTGCTTTCCCAAGCACATTAGCAGGGAGCTGGATGGGAAGTGGGCAGCCAGGCCTTGAATCAGCACCCATATGAGATGTGGGTGATACAGGTGGTAGCTTTACCGAATGCACCATAGCGCCAACCTCAATGTCCATGTTTATATGGTAACCAAGGGAAGCAAAATCAGTCACTCGGGCCCAGCGTGGTGGCACAAGTGGTTAAAGGTCCTCGCCTTGCACGCCCGGGATCCCATATGGGCGCAGGTTCTATCCTGGCAGCCCCGCTTCTCTTCCAGCTCCCTGCCTGTGGCCTGGGAAAGCAGTCGAGGACGGCCCAAAGCTTTGGGACTCTGCACCCATGTGGGAGACCCGGAAGAGGCTCCTGGCTTCGGATTGGCATAGCATCGGCCCGTTGCGCTCACTTGGGGAGTGAATCATGGGACGGAAGATCTTCCTCTCTGTCTCTCCTCTCTGTATAACCGCCTTTCCAATAAAAAAATAATAAAAATAAATCTTAAAAAAAAAATCAGTCACTCATCCTGTGTACACCTGCTTGTCATTCTACTCTAGCATCTATAAATTTGAAACTTGATTTCCTCTTTCCATTGTAGATACTGCCATACCGGAAACCCCATGGAGGCCTGGGAAACAGCATGGGGAAGAACAGACAGCAACACCCAACTGCCAGCCTTCTAGATGGAAAAGGCTGTGTTCTCGGTCACCACCAGCCAAGGCTGGCATGAGCAGAAAGCTCTGGAAACACATTGTCTCATTATAGCTCACATAGCTCTTCATCAAGCATGCCGGGTTCTTGGGCCTGTATAGATAATAGGATAAGCAAAATCACAAATGCATCTCTGATCAACAAAACACTATTGACTAGAAGCTCTTTTATTCCCTAACAAGTGTTCCATTTACTCTGCATTTTGAACTTTTATCTTACGACTTGCCACCTACATGCCTCAAAAAGGGATTGAAATAATGTCTTAAAATGCTTTGAAACATGGGTAAAATGTTTGTTCTTCGGTACACCCTTGTGGGCAGGTTTTTGTTACTCTACCAATTACTTTAACTTCAGTAAATACTTGATTTCAAATCAGTGGTATTTGCTGTAATCGGCCTACAGCTCTTTCACACGCACATGCTATGCAAGCGGGTTACCAAAACCTAACTCTTCCCTGGTAATTCAAAAGGGATGTGTATTGTATCCATGGAAAACCAAAGCAAGAGTTAAGGGAAAACCTCTAACCTCAGGGATGTTGCCATTTCTCCATGGCCTCCAATTGTGAGTTTTAAAAGAAAAAGAAAACATATGCAAAAAGAGACTGAGAATTCTGAATCTGTGACCCCTGTTTTCACATGATCTGATAAAGCAGCACTTCCCTATGAAAGCTTTGGAAACCCCTGCTGAGACTTGACAGTGAAAAGCAGTTAAGAAGAAGGTCAGCTGGCTCATTTGGGGAGTTTAGTGGATGAGAATACACTGGCAGCTTTGACTTAACAGCTTCTGTTACTACAGAAAGCAATACAACACCTTCATCGATAGAGCTGATCTCTCCAAAGTAGTTGAAAGAGATAATTGATGCAATGTGTTTTATCTTCTGTGATTCTTTTGGATAGAATCATTCAAAAAAATTAGTTGATTGACTTAAGAGGTGTAGAGAGACAGAGAGACCCCTGTGTGCAGGTTCGCCCTCCAGGGCAGAGGCTGGGCTAAGCTACAGCCAGGAGCTAGGGACTCAGTCTACATCTCCCATACGCTTGACAGGACCCTAAGTACTTGCATCATCACTGGCTGCCTCCCAGGGTGAGCAGTAGCACAAAGTTGGAATCTGAAGGGGAGCGGAACTGGAACC
The DNA here is from genome assembly GCF_017591425.1 of Ochotona curzoniae. NCBI lineage: Eukaryota > Metazoa > Chordata > Mammalia > Lagomorpha > Ochotonidae > Ochotona > Ochotona curzoniae. Next base: position 48,089,735 of record NW_024466502.1, on the reverse strand, counting down.
CAGGTGCCCTGATGGTGTCACCTGAATGGTGCCTTAACTGTTAGCCCCAAACACCTGCTGTGTTTTGGGTCAAGTTCCTCAAACCAAAACACATTCAGGTGCCCCCACCCCATGTATTTTACCTGGAGACAAGTTGTCTTGCTTAAGGAGGGCAAACAAGAGTGTTTCAAAATGAGCTCTCTCCGACGGAGAAAAGTGCACCAGCTCTAGCAGATGGCAGGCTAAAAGCTCCCGAGTTCTCCAGCCTTTCCCCCTGAGTTTATTCTCTAACTCGAGTTAAATAGTTATTTAGGAAGAAGGTGGTGGCTCAATTTTAATATCTACTTTCACAATTCAAAAGGATTCCTATCTCTTTGTGTAAACAAACTAAGGCACACCATCTAAATTATCAGAGTCTGCAGTTATTCCTGCATTAGTTATTCCTGGCAAGTGCACCATAAAATCACATGATGATGATGATGGTGGTGTGTGTGTGTGTGTGTGTGTGTGTGTGTGTGTGTTTGCATTCCATTAAAAGAGTAGGGAGATAATTGTAAATGTTACCCTATTTTCACAGGCTAATTAAAACGGACCATTTAGTCACTAATAAACAAGAATTGATGAAAACCATGGAAACATTGTAAATTAGAAGCCAAGAGAGCCTGGAATTAATACATTTTCAAAGTTGCTAAAATTATACAGCCAATGTATATTGTCACTGCTACCCAAAGTTTTTTTTTTAAGATTTATTTTATTTTTTTATTGGAAAATCAGATATGCAGCAAGGAGGAGAGACAGAGAGGAAGATCCTCATTCATTGACTCACTCACCAAGTGACTGCAACAGCCGGAGCTCTGCCGATGCAAAGCCAGGAGTCAGGAACTTCTTCCAGATCTCCCATGCGGGTACAGGAACCCAAGGCTTTGGGCCGTCCTTGACTGCTTTCCCAGACCACAAGCAGGGGGCTGGATGGGAAGCTAGGCTGCTGGGATTAGAACTGACGCCCATATGGGATCCCAGCACATTCAAGGTGAGGACTTTAGCCATTAGGTTACCATACTGGGCCCTACCCCAAGATTTTTACATGTGATCATTTTTCCTTGACGAGGATCTTTGTAGATACAATATATTTTTTTAGACTTTAACTGATACACAAGATTTATATGTGCTTATGGGGTCTGTGTAATGCCTTGGTACGCATATGTATCATGTAATGTTCACATCAGGGTCAGTGTGGCTTCCTAATCAAACATTTGTCACTTACGGTGGATACACTCCAAGTCTTCTTTTCTAGCTTAAAGAAATGCAGTACATCTCGGCACCTGCCATCTCCCGGCTGTGACTGAAACAGCAGAGCCTCTTACTCCTGTCCAGCATGGCGGCCATGCATCAGACTCCTATCCTACGTTCCTGTCTGTTCCCCAGCCTCTGGTATTCACCATTCTAGTGTCCATCAGTAAGAGATCAAATATTTTACATTTCAGGGCTGGTGTGACGGCTCCAATGGGGCTAATCCTCCACCTGAAAGTTCCAGCATCCCATTTGGGTACCAGTTGACATCCTGGCTATTCCACTTCTAATGCAGCATCCTGCTGTGACCTGGGAAAACAGTGGAAGATGGTCCGAAGCCTGCAAGAGAGACTGAGATAAAGCTCTTGGCTAAAAATAAATAAATAAAAAAATTTTAAAAAGTATTCTGTTTAAGAAAGGCAGACATACAGAGAGAAAAAGATACAGAAAGATCTTCCATCCACTGGTTTGCTCCCCAAGTGGCTACAGTGGCTGGAGCTGAGCTGGTCCAAAGTCAAAAGCCAGGAGCTTCTTCCAAGTCTCCCAAGCCTTTGGGCCGTCCTTAATTGCTTCCCCACGCCACATGTAGGGAGCTGGATGGAAAGTGGATCAGCTGGGATATGAACCAGTGCCCAAATGGGATGCCAGCTGTGCAAGGCAAGGATTTAGCAACTAGACCATTGCGCCGGGGGCCCCCTGAAAAAGATTTTTTCTTGCATTTCACGTACACATGAGCGGATATACTTCTTGTGTTTCTGCACCTAGCTTTTTTAGAAACTTAACCTAATAATCTCCAGTTCCATCTAATTTGTCATAATGACAGGGTTGGCCACTTTTAAGGCTGACTAGTATTCCATTGTGTGTGTGGGAATCCAGCAGTGGAAGGGCACTTACGTTATTTCCATTTCTTGGCTGTGATTAGAGCACCATACACATGGGGATGTATGTCTTGTTGACACACTGATTTCATTTCTCTCATAGTCCTATTTCTTTTCCAGCAGAAGAGCTCTGCATTGGCTTAAAGTTACATAAAGGCACATTTCCCTGAGTTGTTCCATAGAAAGTATGCCTTTGATCCCTTACTCTAGCAGTCATTCTTTGACTGATGTTAACAAATCAAAATCCTTCCTTAGCTCAAGGAACCCAACTGTGATTTGAGTCCTGGCTGCTCCATTTTCCATCCAGCTCCCTGCTTATGGCCTGGGGAAGCAGTGGGGAATGGCCCAGTCCTTGAGGCCTTGTACCCGCATGGCAGACCTGGAAGAAACTCCTGTCTCCTGGCTTCTGATTGGCTCAGCGAATGGAAGCTATCTGTGTGTGTGTGTGTCTCCTCTCTGTGTAAAAACCTGCCTTTCAGGGCCCAGCGCCATGTGGCCTAGCAGCTAAAATCCTCACCTAGAACACACCAGGATCCCATATGGTCGCAGGTTCTAATTCCAGCTGCTCCACTTCCCTTCCAGCTCCCTGCTTGTGGCCTGGGAAAGCAGTCGAGGACGGCCCAAAGCCTTGGGACCCTGCACCCACGTGGGAGACCCGGAAGAGTTCCTGGCTCCTGGCTTCGGATTGGCGTGGTACTGGCCGTTGTGCTCACTTGGAGAGTGAATCATGGGACGGAAGATCTTCCTCTCTGTCCCTCCCCCTCTCTGTATATCTGACTTTGTAATGAAAATAAATCTTTTTTAAAAATAAAATAAAAAATAAAACAAGCAGCTTTAAAAAAATAAATAACCTGCCTTTCAAATAAAAATAATTTTTAAAAACAGAAGAGAAGGAAATTTGCATGCAGAAATCCCAGCGGTGTGCCTGCGTGGAGAAGGGACCCTGTCAGGACACCAGGAGAAGGCAGGCTTCTCCACAGCTGGGAGAAAACAGGACCCCCTTGACCTTGACCTTGCTCTTCCACCTCCAGACTGGTGAGCAAGCCGCATCCGTATGTGAGGTTCCCTCCGGCAGCCCAAGCTACTGCAGGCACTGACCAAAGGATCGGTTATGTCGCTTCTAACATTCCCTGGAGTGAAAAGAGCCCAACCTAAGGGAGACAGTGCCACTGAGAACATGCCCTTCGAGAGCCAAAGGCTGACGTATGGTTTCTTTTTTTTTTTTTTAAGATTTATTTTATTTTTATTGGAAAGGTGGATATACAGAGAGGAGAGACAGAGAGGAAGATCTTCCGTCCGATGATTCACTCCTCAAGTGAGCGCAACAGCCCGTGCTATGCCGATCCGAAGCCAGGAGACTCTCCCGGGTCTCCCACGCGGGCGCAGGGTCCCAAAGCTTTGGGCCATCCTCCACTGCTTTCCCGGGCCACAGGCAGGGAGCTGGAAGGGAAGCGGGGCTGCCGGGATAGAACCAGCGCCCATATGGGATCCCGGGAGTGCAAGGCGAGGACCTTTAACCACTGCGCCACCGCGCCGGGCCCCTGACATACGGTTTCTTAGAAACCATTACAGGAGCAAATGTGTAACTTGTATTTACCAGTTGCCAAGAGTTCAGTCTTCACTGCGCTGGCCAGGGCCAGTGTGGCTATACAGATGAGGAAACTGAGCTGGGGGAGAAGTTGGTTAAGCTGCCCGCACAGAGCCCTGCAGCTGACCGCTCTCACCAGCCATCCAAGAAAGCAGCAAGCAAAAGGGATTAACTAGAGACAGAAGTTAAAAGACCAATATTCAAATTCAAGCTCTACTCCTCTTCCTCCGGGAAGTCTCCTCCTGTGACTAATTGGCGTGACAGAGTTCACCTGCTGTGCGAGAGAAGTGGAGAAAGGCAGGTGCAGGCAGGTGGGATTGGCCCCCAGGCAGTGCAGGCCTGTTTATGGATGTGGTCCCTAGGACTCTCTCCTGAACTGGAATCTACCAGCTCTGGTTGCCTCCAGGGTTTACACGCCCATGTCAATTATCTCAACTACATCCATCCACACAGGTCATTAACCCTCAGACCACTCTCTCCCTTCCAAAGACCATATGGGGCGGAGGAGTCTTTCCACGGAAAGCATTTGAGAGGCCACCTGTTGAGGTTAAGGCCTCTGAGGGGCTTGCAGAACCTCATCGTGGTAGCAGCCTGGGACACCTGCCTGCTTGAACTAAGGATACTGAACTGTCTACGCTAACAGTGCTTTTGCAGGTGACTTCCGGTGTTACGCTGCCTTTTCAGCGGCTCACACAGCCACCTGCCATGTCCGTAATCTGTCCGGCTTGTCCAAGGGACCCCCCCTGCAGAGAGCACTTTCAACATCCCAGTGGGGACAGGGGACAGAGCCTGGCACCTGCTGGCCAGACCCCGCCTCCACAGCAATGGAGTCAATTCAGAGCTTCCCTGTGCGGAAATCTTCCTTCTCTATTCTACAAAAAAAAAAAAAAAAAAAAAAAAAAAAAAAAAAAAATCTGCAAGACAAATGAGAGGGGAAAAAAAAAAAAGCCACAGGCCAGGCCAAACCCTGTGCCTATTCTGTCCCTGAGCCTGGGGTGGCCACTGCGGAAATATTCATGCAACATTTTCCAACCTCACCTCCTAAGGGAACAAAACCTTTTAAGGAACAAAAAAGGCTTCCATTGAGGCCAGTGCTGTGGTTTAGCAGGTAAAACCACTGCACTGGACTCCAGAGGTACCTGGGAAAAGCAGCAGAGGACAGCCCAAGTTCCTGGACCCTTAGCCACCCACGTGGCAGACCAGCAACAAACTTCTGGCTTTGACCTGGCCTCGGCCCAGGCCACTGCAGCTGTCTGGACAGTGAACCAACACATGGAAGATCTCTCTCTTCATATATATAAATGTGTGTGCATATATATATGTACACCCATACACACACATATATACATATATGTAAAGCAATGACTTTCTAATCAAACAAGTCATTTTTTAAAAGCCATCCCTTTTTAAAGCAGGATATACATTTCCTCATGGGATTGGTAGTGCCTTCCAGTTAATGGACAGAAACTCCTTTCTTCATCCTGTCCAGAAAGAAAGGCTACACGACACCCGGGAATGTCATCTGGGCACCATATATTCCTGCCTCCACAGGTGTGTGGCTCCACTGCTCATGCTCAAGTCACACTTCATCTGGCATTCACTCACTACTTTTTAAAAACCTGTGTCTAGGACCCAGCGCGGTAGCCTAGTGGGTAAAAGTCCTTGCCTTGCATGCGACTGGATCCCATGTGGGTGCTGGTTCGTGTTCTGGCTGTTCCACTTCCCATCCAGCTCCCTGATTGAGACCTGAGAAAGCAGTCCAGGACGGCCTTGGGACTCTGCACCTACGTGAGAGGTCTCGGAGAAGCTCCTAGCTTTCAGATTGGCTCAGCTCCAGCCATTGTGGCCACTTGGGTAGTGAACCAGTGGATGGAAGATCTTTCTTTATCTCCTTCTCTCTGTATATCTGCCTTTTCAATAAAAAAAAATAAATCTTAAAAATGTTAAAATAAAAACATGTATGTATTTATTTGAAAGTCATAGTTATAGAGAGAACTAATCTACTATCTGCGAGTTCACTTCCAAATAGCTAGAACAACTAGGCTGAAGCCAAGGAGCCAGGAGCTTCTTCTAGGTTTCCTTTTTTAATCATTTCATTTATTTAAAAGGCAGAGCAACAGAAACAGAGGGAGACACAGAAAGAGCAGAAGATCATCATCTGTTGATCCTTCAGCTGCCAGGGTGGGACCGGAAGCCAGGAGCTCCCTCGGGGTCTTCCACGGGGTGGCAGGGACCCTCGCGCAGGGAGCAGCATCTACTGCCTCTTCAGGCACATTAGGGGACGTGGATCCGAAGCAAGCAGCTGGGATTTGAACTTGGACAGCACTCTGACATGGAATGCCACTGTGGCAAAGAATAGCCCAACTCACTGTGTCACACAATCTGCCGTTACAGTGTAGACTTCTGAAGTCCCGACTTCTAAACCAGGATGATGCTCAGCAGGCCACGGGCAGGGGAGCCTGACATTTGCTGTGGTTTGTAGGGTCACTCTGCTCAACTGCCCACAGAGTGAGGCAGTGCCGGAAAGCCAGTATAAACGCTTCTGTGTTGCTTGCCATCCAACCATATGAAACATAGCCGTTAGTTCTTGGTAATTTGTCGATTACTTTTCATCTTATAAGTGAGCCATTTCTTTTCTTACCACCAGCCACGATCATTTTCTTTTCTTTTCTGGAGAGACAAAAGAAAAGCTGCCCAAATTTCCCCCCCACCAGCTCAAATGAGTTTTAAATAATCCTTAAAATAGTGTTTTGTCGCCCCCAAGTGGTATATAGCTGTAGTAGCATTTGCAAAAGGCACAACGCATAGATAAAACAAACTATTTTAGCCGTCCTTAATTTTTTCCCTTTAAAACGTTGATTCAATAAAGTAATTACATTTTTTATTTCATTTTTAATACTGTATACATAGTTGAGAGGGAGGCACGCCCATGTGGGCCTCCGATTAGGGTGGGTAAGATCAGGTATGAAGGAATGTCGATGGGGCAAATGTTTCAGTTTTTTTTTTTTTCTCTGTGTCCACGGGAAGGGAAGGGACAGAGGCCACTCCTTGCTGCCAAACTACATCAGCCCTCTGGGATGGAGGATAGTCATCTGATGATGCCTTAGAGACCCTGATGTGGGGAAGAATGTTCCAACGGTGTTACTTGAGTGATCTTGATCATTCTGAGATATGGTCCAGCTTTGTTGCACCAGAGTTGAGAAAATGTTTCCAAGGTCTATTGGCTGACCAAGACCACCTTAGTGCCTCCTCAGACCCAGGACAGCGCTACAATGCTTGGCCAGGAGTACTGTCCCATCCTCTGCTGGCCCACCTGATCTGGCTGTCATGTCCTTCATGTGCATCTGGACATGCTCTCCACTGCACAGGCATCAGCCACTGAGGAGGCCCAGTTCCCATACATGCACCTCAAGGCTGGGTCATGTATCTTATGAATCTCTCTGTGCTGGTTTTGAGTCCAGCAGTTTAGCTGGGAAGTCCCACAAGGAACCTCACCTGAGGTGACCTCAGACTTGACTCCTATGTGTGCTTGCCAGTGCAGGGTCAGGTTTGGGTCTGTTACCTGCACCAGCCAAATCACATACCGATAAATGCAACTGTCTGTTGAGTTTCATACCAGGCCTATCTCTCATGCAAACGGAAGGATGCTGTGGCTCAGCCAAGCCTTCCACAGGCCCCACCTTCACACACTCCAGTGGGTGCTGAGGCCTAGCCAGGATGACTTCCAGTAACCCCACCAGGCCTGGTTTTTCTGAATGCCAGCATATGCTGCAGCCTAGCTTGGTCTGTCCCGCACCCCATCTGGCTCTCATGCACACCCATGGGTGTTCCAGCTCAGTTCAGCCCGGCCCACCCCTAGACCCAGCCCACACATGGGCTGACAGGTGCTACAGCCTTGCTTGGCCTGAAGTGCCCCGCCCCAAGCTCTAGTGCTCCCCAGCAGAATATGCAGCCCAGTAGGCGAAGTCCCAGGTTCTCCTACCAGCCCCCTCCTACCCTCAGATCTCATGCATGCCAGTGGGTGCCATGGCCCTGCTTGGCATGGTCTGCCCTCAGTCCCAACCTATGCATGTGCTGGCAGAGTACTGCAGCCTGGTCCAGCCCAGCCCAGCCCAGCCCGGCCCAGCCCAAGCTGGCCTCCTCCCAGCCCCAGTTCCCATGAGTGTCAGGTGAGTTCTGTGGTCCAGCCTGCCTTGGCCCTTGACCATCCCCAGCTCTTGCACAAACTGGCGGGTACTGCAGTCCCACGGAGGCAGGCCCACAAGTCTCCTGCAGAATTGCCCCCAGATCTGGTTCTCTTGTGTTCTGGTGGGTGCTCCTGCCCAGCCTGATGTGACCCTCCCCCTGCTCGGACACTCACGGGCAGGTACTGTGGCCTAGCCCAGCCAAGTTGCCCACAGCCCTAGCTTCTGAGTGCTCCAGTGGGCGATGCTACTTAGCCCAGCTCGGGTCTCCAACGTGGGTAGGGTGCCTTGACGTGACCCAGACATGCCCTCCAGTTGTCCCCCCATTAAATCACTCTGTCTCAGCTCCCTCGTCTATGTATGAATGCAGAGGCCTGGTCCGTGGAAGACCCTAGAGTCATTCCTCCCCTGTCAAACATGCCCTCGTCCGCTGCCACCCCAACATGTCCCCAGACTCCCTTCCCCAGGCAGTCTGAGCAACCCCTGCAACCTTCCTCATATTATCTTCAAAAAAAAAAAAGCAACTACACAGACACACTGTAGTAATTAACACAAATTTGCCTTAACCAGAATGCCTGCCAGCTATTGGCTGCTTTTTCCCCAGCAGCGTAACATTTGCCTAAGTAAAAGGCAACCTAGGCTGCTGCCACAGTTGGGGTCTACAGAGCAACGTTTTCACCATGAAAGTATATTTTAACATTAAGCATCTGAGTTGTATATGCCTTTTATTCATCTAATATTTAACCTAGCTGGGAAAAAAAGCATATCAGCTGCATTTGGGAAAATTTTTTTAATGATTTGCTTTTATTTATTTATTTATTTATTTGAAAGTCAGACATAGAGCAAGGAAGAGACAGAGAGGAAGATCTTCCATCCACTGATTCACTCCCCAAGTGGCCACAATGGCCAGAGCTGAGCCGAGCTAGGAGCCAGGAGTCAGGAGTAGGGAGCCTCGTCTGGGTGTCCTACACAGGTACAGGATCCCAAGCCTTTGAGCTGTCCTTGACTGCTTTCCCAGGCCACAAGCAGGGAGCTGGATGGGAAGCAGGGCTGCCAGGATTAGAATCAGCACTCATATAGGATCCTGGTGTGTAAAAGGCAAGAACGTTAGCCGCTAGGCCACATGGTGTCAAGCCCTTCTCATTAATTTTTTTAAAATGTATTTGAAATGGAAAGAGAGAGAGAGAGAGAGAGAGCAAGCTCCCACTTTCCCCATTTGCTGGTTCACTCTCCAAAGTTCCTGTCACAGCCAACAATGATAGTTAGTCCACAGTTTCCCAAGTGTTTGAACCATCACCACCCACTGCCTTCCAGGGTGCACATTAGTAGAAAAATGAAAGAAGTGGCACCCGAACCCAAGCATTCTGAGGGGATGTTGGTCTCCTAACTGCTAAGCCAAACACCTGCCCAGAACAAATTTTTAAAAGACATATTTATTTTTATTGGAGAGTCAGATATACTGAGAAGAAGATCTTCTGTCTACTGATTCATTCCCCAAGTAGCTGCAGCGGCTGGAGCTGAGCCGAGCTGAAGCCAGGAACTTCTTCTGTGTACCAACAGGAAGTCAGAATGACAAGTGAAGCCAGGACTTGAAGCAGGTGCTCTGACATGGGATTCCAACATCCCAAGCAACATCTCAACTGCTGTGCCAAACACCTGCCCTGAGACACGCAGGATTTCAGAGGATGATGCCGCTAGACAGCTGTGCAAACAGGCTTGCCATGTGGGTGGTCCTTCCTGACAGCCTGTAGCTGATGCCACCCACACTTGCTGTGGGCCAAGAGGAGCACTCAGCCAGCTCCCTCTGGAGAGCCTAGAAAGGATGGCCCAGGAGAGACCACTAGGATGGCAACGTCTTGCGTGGGACTCTATCAGAGGAAACAGCAGGTGGAACAGTACAGAAGGGTGAAGTTGGGACTCCATTTCTGCAGGGCTGTTTGAGGCTATCTTCTCTCCTTGGAGGAGTTTTTATTTTAAAAGTTTGAGAAGCAGAGAGACCAACCACTTAGAGAGGGGGAGAGAGAATTCTCCCATCCGTAAGCTCACTGCCCAGATGTGCATACCTCTCAGGCTGGGCCAGTCTGAAACTGGGAGCCAGGAACTCCATCCAGGTCACTCTCCAGAAATGCGGGAAACTGGTTACTTGAACCATTGCCAGTGTCCTCAGGGTCTCCCTAAGCCAGACATTGCAGTCAAGCAGTGAACTTGGACACTCCAAAACTGCTCATGAGCATCCCGAACAATGCCTTGATACTCACCCCTGTTTTTCTTCACTGAGCACCTGTTGTATAGAAGACTCATCCCCACAAATGGGATCCAAGATAAAACAGACTGAGTCCTCACTTCTTTCACCTGCCTTATGTCTCACAGCAAACTTTTATGAAGATGATTATGTCCATTTACAGATAGGGACCTGAAGGTCATGGATGTGGAGTGATGTCCATTCTCCCAGGTGGGATTGTGGATGCTATGTGAACTGAATATGAACAGCACTTTGGCTGTCACATCCAACTTCCAATATAATCTATCTCATCCACAGGCTTCAAAGGGGGGCATACTTCCTTCACCTACTCACCCAACAACAGCGAATGAAACGGAAAGGGCACCCAATCTGAGCAGCCCCTTCCACAGGCTGACCCCAGGCCTGGCCTGTTTCCTGGTAAAGGTTCTACCCAAACGGGCACAAGATGGCCAGTAAGACCTTACCTCCGTAAGCGGCGACAAGCTCACGGTGGACCTTTGAGCTAAAAGGTTATGTACAGAATGAAGACATCACAGTCAGGGCAAGATGGGCAAAGAGAAGCAACAAAGAAAACAAGTGCACTTTCCCCCAGGTTTGGTCCCTGGGAGCCACACTGGACATAATTTCCTAGTTGTGGGAGTCCAGGATAGAAAGCTTGTTATACACACACACACACACACACACACACACACACACACGTTACGCTCACCATTTGTTTCTTCATCTAGTGGGGATGGATAGATGACAAAACAAGAGAGGAATGTGAAAACAGAGTGGAACAAACCAGAAATGTTGCCCTTGGGATAACACTGTTGCAACACGGCACTGCCCAGGAGGCAGGTGTGCTCCTGTATGGTGAGACCCATATGACATTGGAGGCTTTTCCAATCAGTCATGCACACATCAATTTTCAGCCCTTAATCCTTCCAAGCTATAGAGCTACCATCCCCCTCTTCTTCTTTGTAAGTGACCGAGACAGGCCGTTTCGTAAATGATTTTACCATGACCAACTCAAGGCCAATCTTGTTTCCCCCATGTCACCACATGCCTTTCCTCCAGGAGTCTGCCATATCGTCTGATGTGCTATAGGATGCAGTTCTGACTGGGGAACTACAAATGCTAATTCCCCCAGACTGTGAGTTTGCCATCAGGCAACTTCTCAGGTGAACAGCTTCTAGGGGTAGATTAACCTTAACACACGTGCACACACACACACAAGCTAAACCAGTTTGAACTGAATACCCCACAGAGGGAAGGTCTGGGTTTTGTCATCGGAACAGTGGAAGTTTGGAAGGCAGAGCACTGAGTCATGGCCGTGTTTGCTCTCAAGACAACAGAAGGGAGTTATTGTGGAAAAGAAATTATATGTGGGGACAGGTGGCGTGGCCTAGCGGCTAGTCCTCGCCCTGAACGTGCCAGGATCCCATATGGGTGCAGTTCTAATCCCGGGAGCCCCGCTTCCCATCCAGCTCCCTGTTTGTGAGCTGGGAAAGCAGTCGAGGATGGCCCAAAGCCTTGGGTGCCCAAAGCCTGCACCCTCATGTGAGACCCAGATAAGTTCCTGGCTCCTGGCTTTGGATTGGTGGAGCTTTGGCCATTGTGCTCACTTGGGGAGTGAATCATAGGATAGAAGATCTTCCTCTCTGTCTCTCCTCCTCTGTGTATATATGACTTTATAGTAAAAATAAATAAATCTTTTTTTAAAAAGTGAAAGTAATGTGTGGTAAAAGATGCAGGATTCGGAATAATGCTGGACACACAGCCAGTAATAGCCATGGTTGTTAATGGTTGCCTGGGGCTCAGAGGAAGGTCTGACTGGATGTTCACAGCTCATTGTTCTTACGAAATAAGAACGGAAAGTATGAGCACTAGTGATTTCTCCAACCGAGAACAGAGTGATCTGGAAGAAAGGTGACACCTGTTTGACTGAGACGGAGTTGGATCAAGACACCTGTGATGGGCACTGTGGTCCACCACTGCCAAGGGGGGTCCAAAGGGTTACATATGATCTGCTGTTTCTCAGAACTCTACTGTATTAGTCAACTTTTTGTTACTGTAGTGAAGTGTCCAAGGAAGGCTTTCTAAAGAATAGAAGTGGCAGACATGCACTGTAGCAAAGAAGTTATGCTACCATTTGCAACATCATCACCTCCTGTGGGTGCCAGTTCAAGACCCGGCTGCTCCACTTCCAATCGAGCTCCCTGCTAATGTGGCTGGAACGCGGTAGAGGATGACCCAGGTGCTTGGGTCCCAACAGCCATGTACCAAACCCTGGAAGAGGCGCTTGGCTTGCTAAGGGCTCTGCAGGTGAGATGGCGGCAGGTCGGGGGGCCACGTGCGACAGGAGCTCAGCACACCCAGGAGGACGGGGAGAGGCAGAGGCCTCCGAAAGCAGTTACGTCTGAATGAGTGAGTCTAGAAGATGGCCCAGGTGCCTGTGTCCCTGTTGCTCAGCGCTGGCCACCGCAGCCGTCTGGGGAGCGAACCAGGGAGACCTCGCTCCTCTCTGTAACTCTGCCTTTCAAACAAATAAAATCTTCGAGACAAAGAGAAAAGCTGAATGCAGCATGGGATCTTGTGCTGAATCCCAGAACACCCAACAGACATGGGGGAAGCGATGGCAACATTCGCAGGTGTGTGTTAACAGTGCGGGGTGACAGTCCATTGCTGGCAGTTGGTCGCTGAACTAGTTATGTAAGTTGTTAAAATTGGTAGAACCTGGGTAGACAGATTTTGTGAGTTCTCAAATATTCTCTGTACCTTTTCTGTAAGTCTAAAAATATTTTAGCAATAATAAATGCACACATACCCCCTTGTGAAGGGTGGCTACACAGGACAGGTGTGGCAATCAGCTTGATTATGGTAATCATTGCACCACATCCTTGTGTATCAAAAATATCACATTTTGCATATATTATATATCAATGATAATAAGGCTGTTAAAATACACAAATGTGGATGAGTCAAATAAAAAAGAGTAAGTTCTAACCAAGGCGCTCCTGTCCCAGTGCCCATCAGAAACCACATCCTGCCATCTTCTGCACAGGGGACTTTGAGGCAACTGAGAATTTCCCCTCACCGTCCCAGCTGTGTCTAAAGCCACACGCTTCACAAACTTTCAAGGCATTTTCTAAAAGACTCTCACTCCACTTCTCCCACTTCCCGAGTTGACTGAATTCTCTGCTTAAACCGGTGTTTATGTGCAGACCCGGGACTCAGCCGGGTGGGCCCTTCCCTGAGACCTGGGGACTCATCTCAGCCATGCCCTCCACTTACTCTCCCAGGGGCTCCGTTTCCCACACGGGTAAATGAAGGCAGCAGAGAAAGGGATCTGCCTTCCTCAGCTCTGAAGTGTGTGCTGCCTTTTGGCTGGGCCTGCACCCTCGTCACACAGTAGCCAGGTGGCATGGGTGACTAGATTCCTGATGTTTAATACCTCAACAGGTTTCATTAAGATTTTCCTGCCATCCTCAGCTTCTGATTGGGGCAGGCATCTGGCCTGGCACTGAGACACCACCTGGGATGGCTGCATCCCATGGCACAGTGCCTGGGTTCGGGTGCTCTGGTTACAGCTTTCTGCTGACGGCTACCCTAGGAAGCAGCAGGAAATGGCTTCACTGTTTAGGTCCATGCTGCCAACACAGGAAACCCGTGTTGGTTCCTGCCTGTCCCAGTCCCAATTCCAGCTGTTGTGCTTTACTGGGGAATAGACCAGTATATAATAGGAGCACTACCTCAAACTTTCAAAACAAATTTTTTTTCAGTTTATATATTTTATTTGGAAATGTTTATACCAGAACAGTGGAGCTGAAATTCAGACAATGGGTGTCATCATTTTAGACAGCATTAGTTTATTGTAAGAGACATGGGAATTATTTACATGAAGAAAGATTTCAGAACGTCAGTGGAATGGGCAGCTTCACGTGATGCCATTTCAATAGCTTTCAATCTACATATTTTCCAAGAATGTCACCATCTCTAAGCAGAAAATAATCCTTGGGCCCGGCGCTGTGGCCTAGCGGCTAAAGTCCCCATCCTGAATGCCTGGGATCCCATATGGGCGCTGGTTCTAATCCCGGCAGCCCTGCTTCCCATCCAGCTCCCTGCCTGTGGCCTGGGAAAGCAGTCGAGGACGGCCCAAAGCCTTGGGACCCTGCACTCGCATAGGAGTCCCAGAAGAGATCCCTGGCTCCTGGCTTCGGATCAATGCAGCTCTGGCCATTGTGGTCACTTGGGGAGTGAATCATCAGATGGAGGATCCTCCTCTTTCGCCTCTCCTCTTTACACATATCTGATTTTGCAATAAAAATAAATATTTTCAAAAAGTTGGCACAGTGGTATGAGAAGCTCATTGCCTGTGTGCTTCCCCATATCCACATGGGTGCTGGTTCATTTGTGTCCTGGCTGCTTCACTTCTGATCCAGCTCCCTGCTAAGGGCCTGGAAAGCAGGCCTTGGGACCCTGTGGCCTCATGGGAGACCTGGGAGCAGCACCTGGCTCTCAGCTTCAGATCAGCTCGGCTTTGGGCTTTGCGGCCATCTGGGGAGTGAATCAGCAGGTGAAAGATCTGTCTGTAAATCTGCCTTTCAAATAAAAATAAATATTTTTTGAAATGTTAGCAAAAATTCTAAAGACTGTTTTAGGAAAAAATGACAAAATAAAGGCTAACATAAGAATTAGGTAGTTAGGGCCCGGCACGATAGCATAGTGGTTAAAGTCCACCTTGAATGCACCTGGATCCCATATGGTCACCAGTTCTAATCCCGGCAGCCCTGCTTCCCATCCAGCTCCCTGCTTGTGGCCTGGGAAAGCAACAGAGGACGGCCCAAAGCCTTGGGACCCTGTACCTGCATGGGAGACCTGGAAAAGCTCCTGGTTCCTGGCTTCGGATTGGCTCAGCTCCAGATGTTGTGGCTGCTTAGGGAGAGAACCATCGGACAGAAGATCTTCTCTGTCTTTCCTCTTTGTATATCTGACTTTGCTATAAAAATAAATCTTAAAAAAAAAAAAAAGAATTAGGCACTTAAAATAGAGGGACTATAGACAATATGCTTCTTCCTTCCACACATTCTGCACTATAGACAGAACAGTCAATAAAAAATATTGTACCTGCAGGGTGGGGTATTACTGTATTATGAGTAAGCTGACCTGGGAGAATGCAGCCTGTCTCTAGCTGCAGACAGATGGCCCCTCTTAACTGTGCACCCTGGAATTAGAACCACCGCATCCTTCGCACAGTGCTGGTCTCTCGCAGGTCTCCTCGATGGAAAAGACCAACTGTCACAGGCCATGCTGTTCCGCTCTGTTTCAAAGCATCCCCTCCAAAAACTTCAGATTGCTAAGAAAGCAGTGGGGCCTTTCAGAGGTGAGTCCTAGGAGGGCCCCCCGTCAGTGGAGCATCTCATAAAAGGACCTGACCGAAGGAGCCTGTCCCTCTTTCCCTTTCTGCCACATGTGGACACAACCACCACGCCACGCCACCCCCACGGCTGCAGGCTGAAGGCACCGCCACGGAAGCAGAGACCAGACCCTCAGCAGATGGTCAAACCTGTTCTATGGAAATTACCCAGTCTGGGATGCCCATTGAGTGAGGGTGCTTCAAAATGTACATGGAATTAAAAAAAAAGTATTTTGGCTCAAAAATTTTGAAGACCATGTATAGATTTTTCATTATTATGCATTTTCCATGAATTCTCTGATGCCCCCTCCTCTCCTCCCCAGCGTGAGAGCACAAACACACTAAGGGATTCTCTAACCATTTCCCCACCTTGGCACCCATCACATGGGATGACAACGGAGTCCTGGCCTCTTTCCCATGACGGTCATCCATTCTTTCCCTCATTCAGCTGGATTCATGGAGTGCCCCACAGTATGCCAGGTATTGTACCCAGAACCCGAGGCAACGGAAGCCGACACATCCTGGCCCCTGAGTTCAGGACAGGAAATGCTGTAACGGAGAGAGTGCTGTGGTAGGCACTGAGAGGGGAGAAGAAGGCAGAGCAGGCTTCTCCTGGGATGTCACAAAGACGTTGCTGTCAGGCCAGGAAAAGCCTCACCAATGCATTTAACCCAGCATGGAGCAGTGCTCAGTCAATGCTTGACAAACTAACAGAGCCAGGAGCTTCCTCCCAGCCTCCCACGTGAGGGCAGGGGCCCGAGACCTTAGGCCATCCTCTGCTGCTTTTCCAGGCCATGAGCAAGGAGCTGGATCAGAAGTGGCGCTTCCCAGCTGGGACAACGAACCAGCACGCATATGAGATACTGGCACCACAAAGCAGATCAGCCTGTATGCCACCGCACCAGTCCCCATTAGCTTGTTTTTGTACAAGAAGTATCTTGGAATTCTGTAATCCTATGATTCTTCTGTTGTCTTTGCTCTGCATATCTTTAAATTATGTACCTGTTTCATTCGTTCCTTAAAATATAAGAAAATGTTATATCCAAAAGACTGATGATTGTGATTACTAGGATAGGAGCCAGCGTGGTAGTGCGCCCAGCCAAACCACCTCCTGTGAGGAGGCCAGCATCACACACTGCACCACTGCTTCCAGTCCTAGATGCTCTGCTTCTCATCCAGCTTCCAGCTGGGGAGCCTGGGAAGGCAGCGCAAGACGGGCCAAGTACTCGGGCCCCTGCTATCCATGTGGGAGATCGGGATGGAGTTCCGGGCTCCTGGTATGAGCCTGTAACAGTTCCAGCCATTGTGGCCATTTGAGGGGCGAAACAGCAGCTGGAAGACACGTCTACATTGGTCTCTCCCTTTCTCTTTCAAATAAAACTTACAAAAAAAAAAAAAAGCAAGCCAGATAAACTGCCTACCAGTGAATCTTTCACCCAGCAACAGATGGTTACTGCTGAAGCTCCTGGGCTCCCCTCCTCATTCACACAACCCCACCCTACCCCTACCCAGCTTTGCTTTTTGAATGTTATAAATCGGTATCACGTTGCATGCACTCTGCGGCAATACTTGCACCTGCATGGGCGTGTTCAGCTCTGTTTCAGTCATTTCCACTTCCATACAGTGTCCTAGTACACGAGCAGCTCACTGCTCCCGTTTTCCGGGTCACGGCCCCTTCTTCCCTGAACCGTACCCCTCTGGATACTTCTCTACTTTCCTTACTGAGAAGAGGTGAATTTAGTGCTAAACATATATAAAATAGAAATAGGCTTATACACATCTATGTAAACACGCATATTCTATGCATAAAAATCCCACCAAATCATCTCCATTGCTTTAACAGCACTCTGATGTCATCAGATAAATGACTAACAACTATATTTCAAAGAAGTATGGTCACTGAATGAAAAGGAAAAGGTTTGAGGACTTGTCTAAAACATTAGTTCTCTAAAATTCTTTTGACCCTAAGAATGACATATTTTTCTTTATGCAAGAGTACCAAGTACCATTATATTTAAAAAATTTTCTATCAGTCAAATTAGATGTAATACAGGAAAATTTTTAGTTTAACTATTTTATTTAGTTACAGTATCCAAACAAAAACTTCCGAAGTCTTAATTGAACTGTATGTTACTTTCTTTTAGAATGTCCCGTTTTTCATTAAAATAATTTCTGAACCATTCTATGTGCTCAACCTTCTGTCTCACACTGAGATACGGATTTCTGGAAAGGCCACAAGTCACCAGCTCCATGAAGTGGCGGATTGGTCCTTGTTTTGGAAAACCCTCCAGGTGTTGATCCAGGAAAATGTGTTCATGAAATTCTGAACCATCATCATCAAAACCTAGGGAAGGAGACAGAGCATTACTTTGAACGTAAAGCCTGTGACATAAAATTAACACCAGTGATGTAATTTAGCATTACAGTTAGAGCCATAAACTTTCAAATTCAACCTAAATTTGTTTGTAATTTAACAACTGTGTGAGCTAACTGATCAGCTTCTCTGCGCAGCAGCTCCTCCGGCAGAATCCTCCTGAGGCTTTAGTGAGGATTAAACAGATACAAAGTATTGAAAGCTTTTCTACAATGCTTTGCAGATTGTAAATGCTCAGGGTGCAGAAGTAAGTATTACTAATGAAATTCCAAATCCAAAAACTAGTAAAAACCACACCAACTGCATTTTAAACAACACAGAATTAGAGCTCACAGGAAGTCAAGGAAGATCAATAGCGGAATGAGAAAACGTAAACAAAAAGTAGGACAAGCAACTTAAATACTAACATCAATAATTTAAACGTTTATAATTGGCCCAAATACATCCATCCAAAGACTGGTACACTGAGTATTAAAATATGGTCCAGTTATAAGCTGTCTACAACAAACTCACTTCAAACAACACAGGTAGACTGAAAGTAGAATGATAAGATTTAAATTGGTAACATGAATTTTTAAAAAGTTTGAATGGGCCAGGTGCTTGCTATAGCAATTACACTGCCACCCGACACGCCCGCATTTCTCATGAGAGCCTGGGTTGGCTCCTGATTCCAGCCTCCTGCTAATGTGTCCTTGGGTCCCTGCCGCCCACATGGGAGACCAGATTTACTCGCTGGCTTCAGTCTCAGATGCTGCAAGAATCTGGAGGTAAACCAGTGAACGGCAGTTCAATAAGTCTGATTTTCAGATTAATAATGACAAAAAAGCAGGAAAAGCATGAGACGAGACATGAATATTTGAATATCAGAGTAGGCCTCAGAGCATAGAAAACGACTAGTAACAAGAGGAACAGGGGCTGACTTCGTGTCATGAGTTAAGCCAATGGCTGCAGTGCAACCCATACGGGCACTGCTTCGTCCTAAAGTGCCTGGGAAAGCAGTGAAAGGTGGCCCAAATACTTATGACTCTGCACCCCCACTGGAGTATGGAATGAGTTCTTGACTTCAAACTGGCCCAGGCCTCAATGCTGTAGTTTATTTGTCGAGTGAAAGAGCAGATGCAAAACTGACTGTGTCTCTCCAAGTGTTTTGTTTTATTTTAAAAAGAATTTTGATTTCTCTGAAAGGCAGAAAGAAAAACAGAGACAGAGAGTGGCCTTTCATTTGCTGGTGGACTTCCAAAATACACGCAATGGTCAGGACTGGGCCAAGAGAAGCCAGGAGCTTTGAGGTCAGCCTGCACCTTCCACAGGGGGGCAGCCACCACCTGCTGCTACCCAGCGTCCAGATTAGCAAGCAGCTGGACTGGCAGCAGAGGCAAGACTTGAACCCCAGGCACTCTGATAGAAGATGCAACTTAACCTCTGGGCCAAACCTTTGCCCCAACAGATGTATTCTTGAAAGATAATAGATGAAACAGCATGCCACATTACAGCATGCACTGTATAATCATACAGACTGCTGAGTCTGCGCTAAACAATCTGTAAGACGGCCCAGGCGCGTGGGTTCCTGTAGCCACGACGGAGACCTGGGAGGGAGAAGCTGCTCACTCTGGCTCCAGTTTTGCTCTGTTCTGGCTGTAGCAGGCACTCAGGAAGTGAACCTGTAATGGAAAGCCTCCTCTCTCTCTCCCTGTGACTCTTTCAAATAAAATAAATAAATCCTTAAACAAAGTAAATGGGTATTTAAGTGAAAACAGATTTACAGAATGATCACGTCTGCTGACAACAGAGGTATAATTAAAAAGAAAGACCCAGTAATGCTGATTTCCCTAGGAGGAAGAGGCACATCTCCAGACGACACACAGGACTGTGTATACTGCTCCTTTACCAGATCAAAGAACCTACACTCCACAAAGATTTCCAAACTCCCTTATCATTTTGGTTCAAGTAGCATATCCAAATACTTTACACACATGCGAAAAATTTTAAAGATTTATTTATTTGAAAGTCAGTGCTACGGAGATATCAATACAGAGCTTCCATGTGCTGGTTCACAATACCATGACTGCAAAAGCCAGAGCTGGGCTGGTCTGAAGCCAGGAGCCCAGAGCCGCTTCTGGATGTCCTATGTGGCTGCAGAAGCCCACAAACCTGGGCCATCTTGCATTGCTTTCCCAGGCACATTAGCAGGGATCTGGATCAGAACTGGAACAGCCATGACTCAAATGACACTCATATGGGATTCTAGCAACACAGCCAGTGGCTTTACCTGCTAAGTCACAGCTTATTATCTTGCATCTCACAAATGTAATAGTTTTAGGACTAAAAGATACCAGCAAACCTTTTAAGGGTTGGAAGATTTTCCAAAATTAACTTGTAAGTTCACTTCTAGTATTGAATATATGAGAACATTCACCAAGTAACACTGCTCAGCAGCTGGAAATCTGTCATCGTCTGTGGTTACCAACACTTGCGTGCTAACCCATAATGCATTCTATGCCACACAGAGGAACTTCTTTCTTTTCCATATCAAATATCTAGAATTAAGTAAAACTCATATTCTTTTCTTGAAACACTGTCCAATTTCTTTCCGGACACCACAAAGATGTCCACAGGGTTTTGAGTGTCACACAAACATGCAGGCTGGAAAACGGAACACCTGGTAGGAACAATCCCCGCGTCTGAACTGGAAAAGCCCCTGAGGCTCATGCGTACCTGCTTCGTTGTTAATCGGAAACTCCCACAGCTTCCCCTCCTTGGTCCACTGGATCATCTCCTCAAAGCCATTCTGAAAGGGCTGTGCACTGACTGCAGCCAACTGCTTAGCAAATTCAATATCCCAGAGTGAAGGCGGTGTTTCTGTGGGACAAAAACACCTCAGGTAGAAACAAGTCAAAGTGCATATCTAATTATTATAATAACTCAGGAATCACCTTTTTTTTATTGTTATTAACATTGTATTATGTGATAATCACCTTTCTTTTTTAAGATTTATTTATTTCTATTGGAAAGGCAGAGGCAGATACACAGAGAGATGGAGATGTGAAAGATCCTCTGTCCGATGATTCACTCCCCAAATGGCTGCAACAGCCGGAGCTAAGCCAATCCGAAGCCAGGAGCTTGGAGCTTCTGAAGAGTCTCCTGTGTACATGCAGGGTCCCAAAGCTTTGGCCCACCTTCGACTGCTTTCCCAGACCATAAGCAGGGAGTTGGATGGGAATTAGAGCAGCCAGTACACAAACTGGCACCCATAAGGGATCCTGGCACATACAAGACTTGGGGAGTGAAGTAGCAGATGCAAGACCTTTCTGTCCTCTCTGTGAAAATCTGACTTTCCAATGTAAATAAACAAATAAATAAATAAATGCAAGAGCCAGCACCATGTAATAGTAGGCAAAGCCTCTGCATACAGTGCCAACACCCCTAGCACACCATATGGGCACCAGTTCGAGTCCCGGCTGCTCCACTTTTCCAGCTTCCTGCTAACGTGCCTGGGAAAGTAGCAGACGATAGCTCAAGTCAGACCTCTGTACCCATGTGGGATACCTGGATGAAGCTCCTGGCTTAAGACCAGCCCTACTCTGACCACTGTGGCCATTTGGGAAGTGAACCAGCAGATGGAATATCTAACTCTCCTTTTCTCTATATAAATCTGCTTTTCAAATAAAAACAAATGAAACTTTAAAAAAAGATGACGCAAGTGAAGAGAGCAATGACAGTGGTAAAATGGTAAAATGGGCACCAAGTACTCAGCCTGCACTGAATGACTTCTGGGCATTAGCTCATTCAATCCTGATCATCAATCCTATGAATAAGGGCTTATCACAGTGGCTGAGTACTATTATCATACTACATTTTTCTATCTTGTTTTTCCCTTTTAAATGCTTCATTTTATTTGAAAGGCAGACTTGGAGAGAGAGGGTGAAGTACAGAGAGAGTTCATCTGCTGATCCATTGCCCAAATGGCCACAACGGCCAAGCTGGTCATCATCTGCTGCATTCCTGGGCACATTAGCAGGAAGTTGGAGTGCAAGCTGAGCTGCAGGGCCTTGAACCAGTGCTTCAGCGTGGATGTTGCTTTACAAGTAGCTGTTTAACCCATCATGCCACAACACTGGCTCTATTTCTAGTCTTTGAAATGTCTCTTGCTTGTAAGCTGGACGCCTTTTTTGTACTGTCTTCTGTTATTTTTTCCGTAAGCCAGATCTAATGTCAAGCAGGAGGGCACTCATTATCTTGCAGACTTGAAATGGTAAATGTGAAACAGCCGACTTCCCACCCAGAGGAGAAAAAGTGACAAACACTAACCAGGTATTAGGAAAATGAACAACCAAAACCACTATGAGTCTGCAGACATTTCCCCAAAGCTTTTCTTCACATCTCCTGACAATAAAGAAATGACCCCGATAAGGAAGCTCTGTGAGAGCCGACTCCTTTTGGTAGTAAGCTACCTAAAGGCTTGTAACAGCAGAGCTGCATGCAAATGGTGGGCAATTCTCCACATTCTACCCAAAAAAAGACCTGTCACTTTTTACTTCTCATTCATGCAGTAGGTGGTGCCTGCCTCCCAACAACAACTACACCCACGTATAGGATCCAGACCACGGCAAGATGAAATACCAAAACACTCAACTCTGATATAACCAAAACACTAAGAACATTGTTGAAAGCTCTTTGAATGTTTGCCCCACCCGATAAATAGTGCTATAAAAACAAAGAAAGAAAGAAAAGGAAAAAGAAAGTGTTATTCTTTGAACAAACCTGTTTTAGGTTCTTCTTCAGTAAATGTCTCAATGTTAAAAATATTAAGTCTCTTCCCTTTGAATAAATCTCTCCTAACACTATAAAAAGAAGAAAAAAACATTTTAGTGAATATATACACTATCAGTCAAAATTGTTTATAACAAATTTACACGAAATACTCTACATAGAGATTTAAAACAATTTCATTGACTCTCAGCAATGAAATTTAGGTAAACTGCCACATGGTTAGGACTCGTAAGTAGAAGAGGAAACGCTGCACTTGAATTTCTTTAACATGTATTTCAACTTTCATCGGAAATTCAGATATACAGAGAGGAGAAGAGACAGAGATGATCATCCTCCATCTGCTGATTCACTCCCCACGCGACCACAAAAGCTGGAGCTTAGCTGATCTGAAGCCAGGAGCCTCTTCCGGGTCTCCTGCATGAGTGCAGGGTCCCAAGGCTTCGGGCTGTCCTTGACTGCTACAAGCAAGGAGCTGGATGGGAAGGGGGCGGCTGGGATTAGAACCAGAGCCCACATGGGATCCCAGCACTTGCAAGGCAAGGACTTTAGTCGGTAGGCTACTGCGCCGGGCCATGCACTTGAATTTTTGCTTCACAATACAGTAAACACTTAAAAGAGTTTATTTTTCTAAATAACTGAAAAGATTAAATCGCCCTAATTTCTAATAAAAGCATAAGACATTTTAATTATTTTTACTCAAATTAATGTCAGGGTTAATAGATTACTCTGCTATACTTCAACCAATTGCTTTATTCAGAAGTTCGCTTACTTACTTCAACAAACGAGGGTACTCCAAGAAGTTTAGGGAAATGAAATCAAAACATTATTTTGGTGGTAAAAAATATATTATAAATGAGTGTACTGGCAGGTTAAGAACCGATTTAAAAACCATATAGTTAGTTTTAAAAATAGTTTTGAATTATTTCCTGGGTCATTCTTCTGTTAAAGGAAGAAAATGCAAATTGCATATTAACTTTGGAGAAAATAACTCCAGTCATAGACTTTTCCTCTAGCAGGTGCCCAGGGATTGTGAACAAAGACCTTCGTGCCCCAGAACTCAGTGCTTCGTATCCTGGTCTTGGCCCGACGCGCTATGGACTGGGGAACGGACAGATGGCAGCTCCAGGCCCTGGCAGTGCCGACTGTGGGAAGGCCAGTGACGCTCTGCCACCAGGATCCCTCCGTTTCAAACAGAAGGTGTCAGTCTGTGTCTAGACTTTCTCAGGATTTCCCCAATCCTACACAAGTCACAGCAGTGACCAGCGGGATCTCACCACTGCTCCCCCTTAGTCCCCTTCGGGGTGGTTTTAAATTGTGGTCATATGCACGGAAATCTCTCTCTCATCTCTCCCTTGCTGCCTTTTAATTTTTAACAGCAGCTAATAGCAGTACAAGTCAGATTATGACATAGCATTCTAAAGGAGTCACATGTAACTATGGGAGGAAGACAGAATCAGATAAATATTCTTAAGGATTAACTGATCCAGTTGAACAGCCTTAACTAAAGCCCAAGTGCATTTTCCACTGTATTTCATAATACATCATAGACACCAGTAATTCAAACGATCGGCCACCATCACTGTACCCTCCTGAACTTCCTATGGGGATGGCAGGCCACCTTTTCAACTATGTTGGACAAATCTGTAAGTGAACTGCCCAGGAGCTAAGTGCTGCTCCTGAGACGGCGCCTCAAGCAAAATCCTGGGGTAACACCGTGCGCGGATGACACCCCAACTGTGATCACAGCCTCTGAGCACAGACACGTCAGTTTCTGTCAGACCACACGAAAGAGCTGCTAGCCCCACTCCAGCCACGGCTTGCTGGGGTTACAGGACAAAAAGGACAGAATTACATGTAAATACATAACAATTTTCAATTCTCAAGTAACACACGGTTTCACACCTTTAAGGTATGAAGAAAGTGATTATTCATAGAAATAAAAAGGGTATGTAAATATACAATGTTAACAAGAATATTGAGTGAAAAACAATGCTTACATAAATGTTCATCTTCCAGAATTGTCAGTTTTAGTTGCTTTAACAGGTACAGATGTGAGGTAGGACCCGTTTTGGTTTACGGTACAGTAAAAAATCAAAACAGTAAATCCAGAGCACTTGTTCCGCTCCAGGAAATGGTCCGTGGAGAGCAGGAAGGCAGGTGTCAGTGCGTTCAAGCCTTGGCTTCCTGCCGGCAGTGACACGTGCCGGCGGTGAGGGGTCCACAGTTACCGTCCACACCCCAAGACACGGCAAAGCCCCAGTACCTTTTCCTGAGATCGGCAGACTGCTCAGGCGAGCTGTCAGACTCTTCGTCAAACTGAATCTGGTGCTCTGGTCTTGGGCGAGCTCTAACTGCGGCAGGTCTGGTAACTTTCATATCTGATATTATGTTACCGAAACTGAAAAAATAAAAGTCAAATGCATTAAAAATTCAGCTATAGAATAACGATAAACGCTTTTAAATCACAGGCTCCTTGCTAACATTGTCTGGGAGGGTAGCAGCAGATGTTCTAAGTACGTTGAGTCCCTCCCAACATGTGGGAGACACATATGGATTCTGGTTTGTGGCTTCACCCTACCCAGCCCTAGTTACTGCGGCCATTTGGAGAATAAACTGGTTCTATCACTTCCTCTGTCACTCTGCCTCTCAAATCTTTAAAACAAAGAAAAAGAAAAGAAAAACAGAAAAAACTAGGGTAGGGCCTAGCACAATGGCCTAGCAGCTGAAGTCCTCATCTTTCATGTACCAGGATCCCATGTGGGCACCGATTCTAATCCTGGCGGCCCCGTTTCCCATCTAGCTCCCTGCCTGTGCCCTGGGAAAGCAGTGGATGATGGCCCAAAGCCTTGGGTTCCTGCATCCGCATAGGAGACGTGGAGGAGGCTCCTGGCTCCTGGATTCGGATAGTCTCAGCTCCAAATTTAAAGTAAATCTTTAAAAAAAAAAAAGCATTTTGTTTTAAAGATTTAGTTATCTTTTTATTGCAAAGTCAGATGTATAGAGAGAAGAGAGATAGGGAGAAATATCTTCCGCCCGATGATTCACTCCCCAAGCTCCTCAAGCAGCCGCAATGGCTGGAGCTGCTCAAATCTGAAGCCAGGAGCCAGGAGCCTCTTCTGGGTCTCCCATGCGGGTACAGGAACCCAAGGCTTTGGGCCGTCCTCCACTGCTTTCCCAGGCCACAAGCAGGGAGCTGGACGGGAAGCAGGGCTGTCGGGATTAGAACCAGTGCCCATATGGAATTCCGGTGCGTTCAAGGAGAGTACTTTAGCCACTAGGCCACTGCGTTGGGCACAAAACCAGCATCTTTTTTTAATCTAATTGAAGAAAATTAATCTTTCTAGAATGACTATCTTATTTCTTACTTATTTTTAATAAAATTACTGAATTTACCATTTCTCTTTTGAGAAAATCTAGTATTTTCTAAAGGAAATTTAATAACTCAATTTTAAAAAAGAGAAAGAGAAGGTCTTGCACCTGCTAGTTTTCCCAGTGGCTGCAAAGGCCAGAGCTGAGCAATCAGGAGCCAGGAGCTGCCTCTGAGTTTTCTACATAAGTGCAGGGACCCAAGGACTGGCCTTCCCAGATCATAAGCAAGGAGCTGGATTAGAAGTAGAGCACCCAGGACTCAAACCAGGGTCCGTATGTGTTGGCAACACCGCAGGTGAAAGCTTAGCCTGCTCTGTCAGGGTGCTGGCCCCTTTTCTGATTTTTGAAAAGCTATAATCTTGGGACCAGTGTTGCAGTCTCTTTGGAGCTAGCTCCTTGCTCATGTGCCTGAAAAGCAGCAAAGATGGCCCAAGTGCTCGGGTCTCTCCCCCATGTGGGCGACCCAAAAGAAGCTCCAGGCTCCTGCTTCAGCTTAACCCAGCCCCCGCCACTGTGACCATTTGGGACATGAGCCAGAGGATGGCAGATCTATCTTTCTCCCCCTCTCTCTGTAACTGTATCTATCCTTTTTAAAAAGGCTATGATCTTATTTAAGATACAAAAAAAAAAACCCAACTAGTTAGAATTCCATTCAGGACACACATCATACATACATGTACCTATTGCGTGAATGACCGACCCAAAATCACCCATTTTGAAATACATATCTTACTGATAAAGCCGCGTTTTACTGACCTAATTTTCGGTCTTGGCCCATCTCTCAGTGCCCGCGCGTCCTCCTCATGCTGCCGGAGCTGCCTGAGCAGGTCTGACTTGGTCTTCTGCTTATCAAAGGGAAGAGAATCCGCAACAGCGGATGCGGCTGCCACCAACTCAGGACTCAGGGGCTTGGCTCTGCAGAAACAAACAGGAAGCCAGGAAGATGGGGGCGGCTCTTATGCCTCAGTCTAACGAAAACTCAGTGATTTAGAGGGGAAACTTTGTCATTCAGAGAAATGATTCTTCAATTCCATTTCTAAGTAGGAATTCTCAAACATTACATATGCTGGTTTTATACAAACTTTGAAATGTTAAAACCAACAGACACTCCCTAAAGTACAATGCTAATCCTGAGAACAATATTTTAAGGTGGAGAGAGGATCAATCCTAAAGATTACAAATCAGAATTTTTAAATGAGATGCCACTTAATGTGAAAACATTTTTTATTGCCAGCCCACATAAAAAACGTTAAACTTGGTCATAAAAGATTTACCCATAATAGCCCCAAAATGGAAGCTAGAGGTCTATAAGTAGAACAGATAAATTATGATACATCCACACTGTGGAAGAACACTCACCTCAGGCTGACATATGTAATGTGTGTGTACACACATGTACATGTGTGTGCGCGCACGCACACATGGTGTAAGTTTAGCCCCTCTTCTATACCTCCAATCCTCATTCTAGGGTAAGAAGCAGCCACTTAGTTTTATTCAATGTAATTTTTTAAAGACTTATTTTTTTTTTCTTTCATTGAAAAGTCAGATATAAACAGGAGAAGAGACAGAGAGGAAGATCTTCTACATGCTGATTCACTCCCCAAGTGGCTGTAATGGCTGGAGCTCAGCTGATCCTAAGCCAGGAGCCTGGAGCTTCCCCTGGGTTTCCCATGTGGGTGCAGGGTCCCAAGGCTCTGGGCCGTCCTCGACTGCTTTCTTAGACCACAAGTAGGGAGCTGATGGGAAGTGGGGTGGCTGGGATTAGAACCGGTCCCCATATGGGATCCCAGCATGTGTAAGGCAAGGACTTTAGCTACTAGGCTAGCACAACAGCCCAGTTGTATTCAATATTCTTTTTCTAGTACTTTGAACAGTGCAAGAGATTTAATGGCAATTCCCTGAGTGAACACACAATGTTAATTATACTATCATTTCACAATAATGAAAACTAGAAATAATCTAGAGGCATTACTTAATAACTAGCAGAAGTCTTTTCACTCAATGATCAGAGTAGTTTGCTATTTGGTTCAGAGAAAGAGCAGATGCTAGAAATTTTGGATATCGCTGCATCCACTGGAGATCTTGGTACATCCCAGTAAAATCAACAACAACAACAAAACCAGATTCGGCTCAGTGCCTCACAGGGTCAGCACCTCTTGGAACCAGGCCACCTTTACAGCCCCCCCCAAGGGCCCCACTGAGCACAGGCAGCAACCAGAGGAACTGCCTTCAAGAAAGCCCTACCTGCCGTGCCCAGCAGGTCCCTGTGCTTCTCCAAGGCCAGGAGATTCTATCAGCGAGGGCTCCATTTGTCCTGAAAATGTTGCCAACAATACAGCTGATATTCTACAGTTTTCAGCCACCAGTTATCTGGTGGGGCAGACCAGCCTTCAGAAAATCATGGCCTATCCAGGTCCACCCCTATTTATGAAACAGAAATTATCAAGTCATCCTTGATAAATATTTGTTTTTCTTTACATTGCTGTATATATTGCATAGCTTCATTATTAAAAGGAATAAGTGTCTACTGTAAACCCTAGTCTACCATCAAATTACATGTTCCCCAAGCATCTCTACAGACAGTATAAACTAAGATGTTCCAAAAAAAATACATTTAACAACCACTGAAAACCAGAATCTATATTATTGTAAATCAGGGTTTCCGAAATCTACATTCCTTATTTCTTGAGTTGATGATGTCATCAAATCAAAATACATCTGTATTTTAGGTATTGCTAATATGAAACACTGCATTTAAACTGTACAGAATGCTAAGAAATCACGCATATTAGATTCAATGAAATGATACTCTTGAGAAATGTAAGAAATGACAGAGTCTTTTAAAAATTCATGGAAAAATGTGAATTTTGAAAAAGCTATGCAAGGATTACAAGATTTTTATGCACCAAAATAAAGTTACCTTAATTACATTTTACATGAATTTTTCTGAAGAATCCTCATAAAAAAGCCCTTAAGCACACAAAAAAAGCTGAAAATCACTGGCCAAGGGAAGGCAGACGCTATTCTATCCCAGCAGCAATTTCAAAGAAATCCCCTACAGACATGAAGTTATCTTTCAGTCAAGACGCAAGCAACACCACTCAGTGTAAAGAGGCAACTAAACGGCAGCAGACAACACCAGTCAGTGTGTAAGAAAATGTGTAGAATTCTCAATTACGTCATTGTTCTCCCTCCCCTCAATTGTTAGGATCCCTAATAATTGTGTTGACCAGTAGAAAGTTATTCTTCATTATTTCAGTATCTCTCAAGTCACAGATTCAAACTAAGTTTGGCTAAAAGAAAAGCCTAGCAAGGTTGGAAAGAACTGCAGTCACCATGTACCTCTTGCCCCGGGCTTCGTCCGCGGCCCGCGGAGGCCTGCCGGCCCTGGCCTCCACACTGGTCGGCAGCCTTTGGCCGGGTGGCCTTGTGGTCTGTACATTTGCTGCGCTTAATTCCACTTTCATACTCTTGATAATGCTCAACAAGTCCTTTTTTGTATTTTCCTTTGCTGTCTCTGGACTCTTGGAAGTAGTCTCAGAAATCTCATTGCCGGCAACGGACTGTTCATTTTTCTTGCAGTAGGCCACATTATTTGTGCTGAAATATCTTTGGCTGTTATTTTTTGCTCTAGAAGATGTATTAAAGAAAAAAAAAAAACAATGAAAAAAAAAAAACCCACAAAATAACAAAGCAATAATTCACAAGATTTCTTCTGCGCATTTTCAAACTGTTTCAACGGGAGCCTTTTCCTGCTTGCTTTTGTATGCTATTACAGTCATAACACTAGCAATTTACCATTAGCATACACTCAGGTGATGGATCTCCAGCAGCCTGCTCACACCCACAGAAGACACCTACCACCCCTACTTTGGATAAGCACCAGGAGGACCAGGTCCTAGGTCACGTGGCTCAGAGCTCACAGCGACTTCAGTCCTACCACACAGGGACAAATGCGCCGATACCAATCGCCTGGTCCTTGGGGTGATTTCGATTAGGTGATTTAGGTCCACTTAGGTGATTCAATCAATACATTGCATGAAAAAAAATCCCTCCCCTAATCAAAGCTGTCACTGTGCTCGAGCTCTAGACTGGTTTGACCTGTGGCTCAGGCAGGTACCCAGTGCAAATCTATGGCCCACTGCCACGTTCATGCAGTAGGAAAATAAGCCAGATCAGAACAGAAAATATTCAGTGGCCAGCTAAGTCATCTGCTCTCTTTGTAAGCTATGTCTGAAAAAGAACACCACAACCAGGTGGCAGAAGCTTCATGCCCACACGCTGTCAGATGGCCCCAAGCACCTGGGCCATCTGCTGCTGCTTCACCTACTCCGCCACAGCGCCAGGCCCCCTGCAGCAGATTTGTTAAGTAACAAATCCCTAATTCTATCCCATAGGGTCAAGCCCTCTTTTACTATGATGTTAAAAACAACAACAGAGTAGGCAAATATAAAGTCATTCATTAGCTATAGTGAATAGCTACTCTGCTGGGCCCCAGGCAAGGCACCGCTGTCCTGCTGGTAAGAACAGTCACGGTCCCCAGTCTTATGAAGTTCACAGTCCACAGCCCTGTTTTTCAAACTTTATTCTGAAAGGCAGAGAAACACAACACAGTTCGCCCAGTTGCTGACTTACTTGCAACTGTAGGCAATACCTGGGGCCCCCATCAGGCCCAAGCTGGAACTCAGGGGACGCAGCTGTCCCCACTAGCATCTTAACTGGTGCGTCAAAACACCTGCTTCCGGCTTCCAAACTTCAATGTTCACAGGAATTACCCAGGCCACTGGCTAAAACACAGAACCAGTTGTACTACAAAAAAAAAAATCTAATTCAGCAGTTTTGAGGGCAGGCTCACAATTCTGCATTTCTAACAAGTGTCCAGGCGAAAAGCAATGCTACACTGCTTTGGCCTTATTATCTTCCAGGATAGGTTTTATCTCTTCTGTTATCTAAATTCGTAGCAATTGTCCCAGGAGACTCACAGGCACTGCAACTTGCCTGGGTCCCGGGTGATTCCAGCACAGGTGATGTCAAGACCCCTAATCAAATCCTGGCAGTACTGGACCGCTTCCCCCAAATCACAGAAAACGTATGTTAATGAAAAAACTATGCATGAACTTCAAAAAACAAGTCAGCAACAAAAAGTAAACATGTTAGTCCATTCGTTCTCTCCCATCAATCCCTCGAAGTGCGCTTTTTGTCAAGTTCCCAATGGCAGTGCCAGGCTAGAGACACTTGAAGCAAAAAGAAAATGGCCATTTCCACAAGTGTTGAAATACATGATCGGACCTGCTTGTAACACTGTCAGAGATGATCATATTAGGCGCTTGAAAACCAACATGACAACCAACTGCATGACCCACACAATTAGCACCCAGATGGAGAGGTGGGGCTCTCCCATATACTAGCTGGTAAACTCCCCAAATGTCTAAAATGGCCTGGTGGTTGGCCAGGCCAAAGTCTGGAGCCAGAAACCCAACCCAGATCTCCGACGTGGGTGGTAGTGACCGTCGGGCTTGCTGCCTCCCAGGGTACCTAAGGCAAGCAGCTGGAATGAGGAGAGGGGCCGAGAACTCCAAAACCTGACGGGATGTGAAAGTCAACAAGGAAGGTGGCAAGCAGGAGAACCAACCTCCAGATCCCACCGGCGCGTGCAGCAAAGCGGGCCCGCTGGGCGTGCGTGAGCAGGAGGCCACTCACAGGTCACCCCTCCTTTCTGTGCTGGCCACCTCCAAGCGGCGGTCCTGCGCCCACTTCCCCCCAAGGACACCCCAAACCTCACCGACAACGCTCAGGGGGCCCCCGATTCGCTCCGCCAGGTCAACAGAGCCCGCCCACCCCACGGCTTCCCCCGGCTGGCGGGGGCGTCTCGGGCAGGGGCTGCGCGTTAGTTACGGAGTCGCCCACACCGACACCAAGCAGCCAGAGCACGCACGGAGGAGGCGGGCCCGAGTGGACGCGAGGGTCAGCGGGCAGAGCTGAAACTCCGAGTGGACTGAGGCCCGGGGCCCGCCGCACCTGACTGTTCCCGCCGGAGACGCGAGCAACGCCGTCGCGGTGCTCGGGGCCTCCCGACTTCCACAGGGCAAGGGCAGCCGGCGCAAGGGGCGAAGCGGCAGGAACGGGGAGACCCGAGGGAACATCGCCGACACACAACTTGCCCCGGCACCGCAACCGGAAGAGGGCGTCCCTCTGCCAAACACGTCCCCCCGACTTCCGTTCTCTAGCCGAGTCGGTCCCTCTTGTTTTGCACTCCGGTGTGCAACAAGGCAGCATGGCTGCGTTCCTGCCTCGCCTGCCGCCTCCGCAGGACTCCACTCCGGCAGCTGGTGCTGGACAGGAGGTGAGGTCCACGTCTGAGGTCAACGAGGGTGAGCCGAGCCTGGCTGGACCGGAGAGAGCGCCGATGCAGTCAACGCGTATGCAAAATACTGTTTGGGAGAAAAGAATCCACAGAGTTCACTGTGTTGTCAAAAGAACACTACCAAAAAGGTTGTTTTTTTTCCCCCTCTAAAAGTTAGGATAGTGTGTCCTTAACACGTCTTTTTTATTATTACTGAAAAGTCAGATATACAGAGAAGGTCTTCGATCGATTCACTCCCCAAGTGGCTGCACCGGCCAGAGCTGCACGGTTCTGAAGCCAGGAGCCCAGAGCTTCTTCCAGGTCTCCCACATGGGTGCAGGGTCCCAAGGCTTTGGGCTATCCTCGACTGCTTTCCCGGGCCACAAGCAGGGAGCTGGATGGGAAGTGGAGCTGCCGGGATTAGAACCGGTGGCCTTACGGGATCTTAGTGCATGCAAGGTAAGGACTTTAGCCTCCAGGTTACCGTGCCCGGCCTGACCTTAACACATCTTTTTCCCTTTTAAACACTATAACTTTGTAATTACCTTTACATCTGGACGTGAAAGAAAACAGATCTCCGTTTTCCACGCTTTAATTAACAAAAGCTAATTGCTCTTGGAGCTAATCAGAAGGCCACCTGGGCAGCCCAGCTGTTTCATCCCGGATCCAGCTCCCTGGCTATGGCCTGGGAAGAGCAGCTGCAGCACATGGCTCTAGTGATAGCCCTGAGTGAAGTTCTAGCCTCCTGGCTGCCACCTGGCCCAGCCAGAAGCCCGGAGTCAGGAGTTTCTTCTCCTGTGTCTCCCTCATGGGTGCAGACGCTCACATACTGTGTCTCCCTCTGCTGCTTTATAGAAACTTCAGTCCTCACGAAGCTGAAAAGCAGGAGAGTCAGGCTTGAGGGACGGGCTGGTCCGATTCCAGAATCCACACTTTCAGCACCTCTCTGGGACAAGCCCGCCTTCTCCCAGTGTCGTGTGACTCAAGGCTCTTTCTACTGCTGTCTGGTAAACTGCGCACTTCTCCAAATCAGCCAGGCCTCTTTGGAGAGTCTGTCACCTCGCGTCGTACCGGCCTGCATTGAGCCAAAATAGAACCCCTTCTTTCCTCTCTGGTGATTGCACAGTAATACAGGCTTTCTTTTACCATTTGTTCTGCCTGTCTCCTACTGCAAAGCTCAGCGTCTCCCTCTGCAGAAGTCTTGGTCTTCAGGTATAATCAGCTCATCCCTTTCTGTATTACTGCCCCACACCCTGCAGGTGGCGCTGGAATTCTCGGTGTGCTGTCTTCCCTCACTGTATTATAAGGTACTTAGAAGATGAGGGTTTGCTGCCCATCTCCAAATTTCTGGTGCTTATCTTGGAATAGAGTTAGTGATGACATGTTTTGTGGGTTTTTTTAAAAAAAGATTTATTTTACTTGTTTTTATTGGAAAGGAGGATTTACAGAAGACAGAGAGAAAAATCTTGCACCTGCTGTTCACTCCCCAAGCGGCTGCTGATCCAAAGCCAGGAGTCAGGAGCTTATTCCACATCTCCACATGGATTCAGGATACCAAGGCTTTGGGCCACCCTCCGCTGCTTTCTTGGGCCACAAGCAAGAAGCTGCGCAGGAATTGGAACATCCAGGATACAAACCAGTGCCCATATGGGATGCTGGCATATGCAAGACAAGGACTTTAGCCACTAGGCTACCACGCCAAGCCTGAAAGCAGTTTTTAGAAAAGTATTTATTTTTATTTAATTTGAGAGGTAGAGTGATAAAGAGACAAAGGAAAAGACAAAGACCCACAAAGAGAGATGCTCCATCTACTGATTTACTCCCCAAATGGTGGCAACAGCCAGAGCCAAGTCAGGCTGACTCCAGGAGCCCAGAACTCTATCCAGGCCTCCTAGATGGGCGGCAGGGACCCAAATGCTTGAGTGAGCATCTTCTGTGTGCCAGGCTGTGCACCAGCAGGAAGCTGGATCAGGAGAAGGGGAGTAGGGACTCATGCCAGGCACTCAAACCTGGGAGCTGAGCAACTCAAGCTGTGACTTAACCACTTTCAACTCTCAGTGGGCACATGTCTAGTGATGGAGGCCATACAAGCATTTCAACACAACATGTCTAAATGCAGATGCTTTTGATCAGAGAAAATGCTTTCAACATAAAGATGTGATAGCTTGTTTAAAATAGTCATGAACGTTGAAACAATGTGACAATGATTCATGTGTCCCAGATTATGCTGAGGGCCTGTTACACAGATCTTGTCAAACTGTTGCAGGTAGACATTTCATCTCTCCAGCAAAATTGTAAATGCATGTTTCCTAAAATAGAGCGATTTCCATTGATTAGTAGAGTCAATCTGGTTAATTCACAAATTTGAAGTTTGGAATTACAGAGCGTGAGGGCTATTGTAGTAGCAGAGGAAGCTAATTCTCTCACAGCAGCACTGGCATCCAATATAAGCACCAGCTGATGTCCTGGATACTCCATTTCTTTTTTTTTTTTTAAGATTTATTTATTTTTATTTGGAAAGTCAGATATACAAAGAGGAGGAGGAGAGAGAGGAAGATCTTCCAACCGATGATTCACTCCCCAAGCAGCTGCAACAGCTGGAGCTGAGCCAATCCGAAGCCAGGAGCCTGGAGCTTCTTCCGGGTCTCCCATGTGGGTGCAGGGTCCCAAACCTTTGGGCCGTCTTCAACTGCTTTCCCAGGCCACAAGCAAGGAGCTGGATGGGAAGCAGGGCGGGTGGGATTAGAACCGAAGCCCATCTGGAATTCCGACACGTGCAACTAAGGACTTTAGCCTCTAGGCTACCATGCCAGGCCCGGTACTATCTTTTAATGAATTTAGGGTCACAGAGATGTTGCACTGGAGTGGCACAAAAATACACAAATAGATGCTATTTCTAAGACTAATCTCTAGATATATTCCTATCTTATTTTATTACGGACTAGTGAGAACTTTCTACTTGGTGGAACGTATGAACTGTCCCCCATTGTGGCTTTCAGCCATCCTGAACTTAATGTCTCATTCTGCTAAAAGCTGGCCACCTTTAGGAGCCAGCACAGTGGAGTTTCAAGCTCAGTCTGCAATGCTGGCATTCCAGATGGGCAGTGGTTTGAGTCCCAGCTGCTCCACTGCCTATCCAGCTTCCTTTTTGGTCTGGAAAGCAGCAGCAGATGGCTGAAGTCCTTGCCCCCCAGAACCTATGTGGGAGACCCAAAAGATGTTCCTAGCTCTGGCTGTTGTGGCCCTTTTGGGGAGTGAACCAGAAGATCTCTTAAGAGATACACACTACTCTTAATCTGTAGATAAAGAAACAAAAGCACAGACAGAGTACTTTACCCAAGGCCACCCAACTCCTAGTGGAGGAACAAAATGCCTCTGGAACCTGTGCTCTTAACCTTCTCTCGTGTTAAAAAGAAAAACAACTCAGAATTTCATCCCACAAATATTCACTAGATACCACAACATGTGAGTTGTTAATCTCTATCAGGGACATTCAACTGAGGATTTGGTAACGACTGCGTTGTTCTTCGTCTGTCCTGCCCAGTGGAGTAGCCAACCACTAGTCCCAAGTGGCCAGTGCAGGTGAAAAGTTGACTTTCCAGTTTGATTACATTGTATTTCAGCTACAGTTAAGTAGCCATGTGTAGTAAGAGAGGACCAAAATGACCCATGTAGTTCTGAAGCCAGGGAAGCATCAGCTAAACCAAGAGAACCTTGCTATGGCAGGGTTTATGGTCTGAGATAGGGGTAGAAATGAGGGAGGAACTGACATTAAACAAGAGGTATAATAGATTTTATAGCATGCAATGTATATTGAAAATGAAAACTACAATATAGGAAGGAAGGGTTGGCTGCATTATAAAACAAAGATCAAGGTTAGAATTTTGTGATTCTTTACTAAATCCACTGATCCCCTCCCCAAAATGGACTGCAACAGCCACAGCTGCTCGAGGCTGAAGGGGGGAAACCTGAATCCATTCAGGTCTCCTATAAGGGTGACAGGGCACTAGTGAGCTGGGCCATCTTCTGCTGCTTTCCTAAGTATATCAGCAGGGAGCTGGACCCCAACCGGCACTCCCATATGGGATGCCAGTGTTGTAGGTGGGCATTTAACCTGATGCCCGACCTCACTGGCCCCTGGGACGACCTTTACTTCCAGCTCTTCCCATTGCTGGGAGTGCTGGTCCAGGTGGTTTGGGATGTACAATACACAGTGCCCTCTCTGGCTGAACATGTCTTCAGAGGCATTTGGTCATTAGCCTACCCCAACTTCGTCTTTGTTGGGGGACACCTCCAGCGGCCCCCTGGGCAATCCAGAAGCTCCTTCTCTTCTTGTAGCTAACACTGCCCTTCATGTGGAGCCTTGCTTGGGGACCACAAAGAGTTCTACTCCCATATCAGAATGCTATCCCCTCACACCTTCTGCCTGCACCTATGCACCCTCGAAAGCTCCCTGAAAGGAAGAAGCACCGGTTCTTATGTCCATGGGACTTGTATACTCCAGCTGGTCTGTGACCCCACCCCGTCCTCCCAAGACCCCCTTAGTGCTAAACTCTGATGAGGCAGTAGCTGCATCCCTGAGGGCTGCAGGGCTGGCAGCTCAAATGCAGTGTGTCAGCAGGCAAAGTTAACGCGTGGTGATCATGGCTCAGGAACTCTAAGTGATGGTCACACTCCAAGCAAGGGACCACGCACTTTACAAAGCCCACCTTGACAAGGCCCATCTTAAAACCATCTTTCGTGTTCTAGAAGGCATCTCTTTTCACACCTTTCTGCTCTGTGCCCCCCCGCTAGCAATTTATAGTCATAGCCAGCCCACCCACCACTTCTAAAATCATGGACTCAACCAACCTCAGGTGGAACCTATTTTCCCCCCAACCTAACCAAAAACATCAAAACAATAGCACAACAATTAAAAAGCCCATAAATAAAAACTTAGTATAGCAACGATTTACATAGTATGTGTATTGTATGTGACCGGTGGGCTGCTAGGGAGCTGGGGACAGGTCCCTGGTGGGATTACAAGGGGGGCAGTCCCTTTGAAAGCGTATGGAATGCTTACTTTCTCCGCAGAAGCTGCCTTTGGAAAGGTGAAGTGCCGATCCCGCTCCGGAGTTTGTACTGTTATGACAGTGGGAGGCAGTGGCTCTAGTTTCATCAGGAGAACAGAAAGGAGTTCCCAATCACACTCTTCTTAGGGCGTTTTGCTTTCAGCATCTTAGGAATGCAGTTCTGCCCTCCTGCTGGGGTTCATTCCCACCCTTTGGTTGACTGTTAGCTGTTATGCTGCTCCCCACAAATGGTGGATAAAAGACATCACTTTGGCCATTCGATTGGGCCTTTCCCTCTTGGAAGCCCCTCTCCTGTTGGTCACCGCAGGAGGCCTGACTTTAACAAGTTTTGC
Source organism: Ochotona curzoniae (assembly GCF_017591425.1). Lineage (NCBI taxonomy): Eukaryota > Metazoa > Chordata > Mammalia > Lagomorpha > Ochotonidae > Ochotona > Ochotona curzoniae. The sequence continues at coordinate 48,051,916 of NW_024466502.1, read as the reverse complement.
TTTGGGGCCCAGTGGCGTGACCTAGTGGCTAAAGTGCTCGCCTTGGACGCACCAGGATCCCATATGGGCGCTGGTTTTGGTCCCGGCAGCTCCACTTCCCATCCAGCTCCCTGCTTGTGGCCTGGGAAGGCAGTCTAGGACAGCCCAAGGCTTTGGGACCCTGCACCCGCGTGGGATGCCAGGAAGAAGTTCCTGGATCCTGGCTTTGGATCAGCATAGCATCGGCCGTTACGCTCACTTGGGGAGTGAATCATTGGATGGAAGATCTCTCTCACTTTCCTCCTCTCTGTATATCTGACTTTCCAATAAGTAAATAAATCTTAACAACAAAAAAAAGTTTTGCTTTGCTCGCTGTTGCCCATACTGAAATTCTTCTCTCCTGTGAGACAAAAACCAAGCAAGGTAGTCTCCCTTTTCCCTGTAATGGTATTAGGTACTACAAGTTATCCAGAGAGTCGAGGATGGCCCAAAGCCTTGGGACCCTGCACCTGCGTGGGAGACCTGGAAGAGGCTCCTGGCTCCTGGCTTTGGGTTGGCTCAGCTCTGGCCGTTGCAGTCACTTGGGAGTGAATCATCGGAAAGAAGATCTTCCTCTCTGTCTCTCCTCCTCTCTGTATATTTGACTTTGCTAATAAATAATTAGATAGATAGATAAATCTTTTTTTTTTTTAAAGAGAGAGAGAAAAAACACTTCTTCCTCCCTTGCTTATACTGAGATTTCTCAGGGTTGGCCACTGCTGTCACTTTTCAATTTCAAGGTCAGGTTTAAGTTTAGGTTGACACAGTGCCTCCCATATAGCAGGTGCTACAGAGATATTTGTTACTGGTAAACTAATAATGTATCAGAGAGAAGTGTGGATACGTGTAAGGGAACAACTGGATGGATGCCATTTCTGTGATTGACTGGATATCATTTGTATGAGACCAACTGAGTGGACAGCATGTGAATGAGAACACTTGGTGGGATATACAACATAGAAGAGTTCCAAACAAGGGTATGGAAATAACTGATGGGTTCCATAGATATGCCCAACACCTCCTCCCTTATCCTATGTGACCTCAGTCTATACGTGTGATTGTAAGGACTTATTCCAATATCCCACCCTGGACCCTGCGCCATTTCTTCTTCCTCACAGCTCACGAAATTCGTGCCAGTCCAGCCATCCACCAATCATATGTAACCTGGCATTCCACCTGAGAATCCCACCCTCAATCTCCCAGCCCCTTCCCCAACCCCGCCCACTCACCAATCAGCCCCAGGCACTAATCCCTGGGGCCTTGACCTCAAACCCTCCCAATCCCCGCCCCCCACACCTGGAGGACAAAAAAGGCCCCCAGGTATGGCTCTCTCTCTCTCTCTTCTTCTTTGCTCTTCCCCTCTCTCCTCCTTCTGGCCCCCCTTCCCCACTTCTCCTTCCCCTGTTCCTGCCCCGCTGGAATAAACCTCCTAAGATACCTTGTCTAGTGTTTTCAGCTCACGGTAAAGAACCAGGTTGCAGGAATTAGCTGCGCGTAAAATATCGTAATATCGTATGAACTAGAACTAGAACTAGAACTCTACCACCTTTTTAAATAACTAACAGTGATACCATTAATAAACTCCGGCTATTGATCATCAGTCGGTAGTCCACGCATGTTATTGGCATGTTAATCTTGGCTCCGTGCACAAAAGTCCATTGCTGCTGGACAACGAACAGATAGGAAAGGCTGTTACAAGGTGGCTGAGTCAAAATGGACAGCAGGGATTTTTTAGCAGGCAGAAATGATTGTGGTCATTCTTCCCCAAGTAACACTGGGTTCATCAAATGATGCCCCAGGCTGCAGACAGGAAAGAAAGAAAAGCAAGGAAACGGAAAGGTTGTCTGTCTGGCAAAGCTGTTTTAAGCTATGTAAAGGTGTTGCGCTATTTGCTAGTACTCCTTAAAGATAGGCACGTATTAGCGATGAATCCAACATTTAAAAACACGAAAAATACTGTAACTAAATAAACTAGGTTTTACCTTCAAAGCAAAGAGAACAGCACCCTCAGCTGCTTTGGACTTCATACCACGAGCTCCCGGGGGCAGCAAGTGCCAGGAAGGCCTTTTAAAGACCAACTCCATCCAAAGGGAATGAATCAACCTTTACATCTTCTAATGCAGATGTCATTGACCAAGGAAGATTAAACCCCTATCTTAGAGAAGAGACCCAACAGCAAACACCACACCCAGCCAGCACCCATGCGAACTTTGTTCTAGGTCACTTTGTTCTTCTGGCTCACTTACTTCTCTAAGAATCATTTACTACCCCTCGCAAGCTGCTTACAGGAAGAAGTTGTACCAACTGTAACTTTACCCTGAGCACTTGCTTTGGGTTTTGAATTTTGCTTGACCTCAGTCTTGGCGGGACTGTTCTCTCCGGAGGCTGCCCGCCCTCACACCTGAGTGTGTACCATCCCTTTGCCTTTTAATAAATCCTACTTTTTCTGTTAATCTCTACCTGTATCTCCTGGTTGTGTTCTTATATGTGGGAAGACAAGAACATGGACTAAGTGAGGGGTCTCTCTGAGTCCAGCTAGGGTTCTGAATCCCCATAAGATAATTCAGGGTCTTCAGACCCATGACAGGCATTCTCTCTCTCTCTCTCTCTCTCTCTCTCTCTCTCCTTGTACCATTCATAAGCTCCAAGCAAAGTTACCCTTTTTAGAAAATTTACTGGGTTCATTCCTTTCATTGGTTGTATATCAGCCCTTGTATTCCATATAGATCAATTAAAGTAAAAACCTATGTTTACCTCAAAAAAAATTCTGATTCCAAAAAGGATTTGAATGAGCTGTCAACAAAGGTTACATCAGTAGCTTGGATCCCCAAAGGGAGTCAAAATTGTGAGTCAACGTGTTTCCTCTATTTTGTCATTTACTATAGGATCAGAGACAGACAATGGTTTTGACTGGCTTGCAATTCCAAGGATCACAATCTCTGAAAAACACCCCCCCTCCAACATATACACACACGGCATTGGAACTAGGGAATGAACAGTTTTGTAAAATTTTTTTTCTCCTTTTGATGTCATTAGCCAGCATTGTGAAATCTGTTGAAATGGCCAACGCTTATTTTTCCACGTAGCTGATCTGTCTGTTCTCTCCCTCGACCCTTGTCACCAGCCACCCCTCAGAACCAACCGTGTGGACGTCCCTAGCTTGTGCAATCCAAGTGTAGCAAGCAGCTACCAGGAGCAGAGATGCCAATGCCTCACCTTGGTTGTACTTTCTTCCCATTGACATGCTCTACTGGGCTGACCTACCTATATTGAACGCAGAGTCGCATCTCTAAAATGCTGTTTCCAAGAGGCCAAATAGTCCTTGAGAACTTCCCCAGAGCAAAGTTCGCTCTGACATTTAAAAAATATATGTTTTATTTATTTGACAGACCAAAAGGGAGAGACCCCACCTGCTGGTTCACTCCCTCTGTGGCCTTGAGGACTAAAGCTGGGTTGGGTTGCAGCCAGGAGCTCAGAACTCCATCTGGGTCTACTGCGTGGAGTGCAGGGGCCCAAGTACCGGGACTGTCTGCTGCTGTCTGCCCAGCTGCAGGAGCAGGGAGCTGGGTGAGACACACAGCAGCCAAGACACAAGTCGGCACTGGGCTCTGGGATGCTAGTGTTGTAAGCATGCTCCAGCAGCCTCGTGGAGCGGTTCAGACCTGATGCTGTTTGTTTATAGCGGGGAGGGTCTCTAGAAAGGTCACCCAAGGACTGGTCTGCCGGAGTCCAGCTCCAGCTGAGTTCGGAACTCGAGAAGGGTGCGTGGATGAGGCGTAAAGAGGAAAGAAAGAGACGGACCACTAGGATTTGCAAGATATTGACCTCCAAGCTCAGGCTGAGCAAAAGGTTAACCTCGCAGTAGCAAATGCCAGGATGGATTAGAATTCTTCCGCAGGGTGGTCCGGTGTCCATGCAAAAGAAGGTGGAGCTACATTCTGGTGGTTGTAGAGACATCCGCTGGGCGGGCCCTGCCGAACAGCGGGAAATTCCTTGCGGCCCTGCCTGCAATGGAACACTCTCACCCACTCATGTCCCCCACATATACTGCAGGGACCCCAACACTGGTCCACATCCATCATTTGTCCTCATCTGTCACAGGGATCAGGGTTTGTGCTTTGTTATGTATCCCTTGGGCTTTGTTTTTCACAGCCTGCCAACGGCCAGGCTCCCAGCGCTCCAGGCTGCACACCAGCACAAGACAAACGTGAGGGGCAGGAAGCTGGTGCTGCGACCAGAGAAAATTATGCTATTCCAGCTGTAAGACAGTATGCTTGAATACGTTCAGCTCCTTAATACAACACCAAAGAACTACAACTACAGGAAGCACAATTCAATTGGGAGGCGCCAGCATTGCGGTCCAGTGGCTAAGTCACCACTTGTCACGCTGGCATCCCATAGGTGTGCTAGCTTCCATTCTGGCTGTTCCACTCCAGCCAGCTCCCTGGGAAAGCAACGGAAGATGAGTGCTTAGGCCCCTGCACACATACGGGAAACTTGGAAGATGCTCCTGGCTCTTCTTGTGGCCATGTTGGGAGTGAACCAGTGGATGAAGACCACTCTGTTTTTTCTAATCCTGCCTTTCAAACACATAAATATTTTTACAAGACAAACAAACAAACAAAAAAATGAGGTTCTCCAAGTTCAAGTCGGAGTTAAAGCTTTCAACAGAACTTTCTGGAATGTCGCTGATGATTCAACATTTCTCCGTGGGAGTTTTTATTAATTGCTGAAAAAGTCTTTTTTTTTTTTCCCCCCATCACTACCACCCTAATGCTTTGGTATTCACTCACACTTGCAATCTAAAATTAAAGCCTTAACGGGCCGTCCACAACTACCTGACAATCCTCCCTCCTCCCAGCCCTGAGGGGTTGCCCAGACCTTGGCCTTGGAGAGGGTCTCTCCGGCAATCCAGAGGAAGCACAGCTGCTCCCAGGCCACTGCTAGGCCTTCCAACTTAACAGAGTGCTGGGAGCTGAGCCCACGGCCGCTGGGAGCGCGCCGCGGTGCCGCGCCGACTTCCGCTTTGCTGGAGCGCGCGCGCGGGCGGGTGCGCGCGGGCATGCAGGCGGGCGGGCGGCTGCAGGGTCCCCTGCCCCGGCGCGGCCCGCCCCCCGACCCCTGCACCCCGCCCCGGGCCCTGACTGCGCAGGAGGGCGGGGCGGAGGGCCGGCCGCGGCGGACGCGGCTGTTAAGGGGGCCGCTCCAGCCGAGCGCAGGCGGCGCAGCCCGAGCAGGACGCAGCCACGCCGGTGCGGCGGTGAGAGCGGGCGGCTGCGGGGAGCCCGCTGTGACGAGCGGGCGGGACGCGCGAGGGCGGGCCTGGGCGTCCGGCGGCGTGACCTTCCCGGGCGGCGAGGAAGCGACTGGCCGCGCTGGACACGTGCTGCGGGACCCGTGCGCCGGCGTGGCGTGGCGGGCGCGCCGGAGACGCGGGGTTCCTGGCGCTGTTCCCGCAACGCCCACCTAGCTGGGCAGCAATGCCCTCCTCTGCTCTCAAGAGGTGCCCCCGGGGAGCTCGAGGCGCTGATGAATGGAAGTTGGCGCTGTGCTTAGTGGGTTGCTGGGCAGCAGGACCTGGAAGTGTCCCCGCCAACCTGCTCTTCGCCGGGTCCCTGAGGACTCGCTTCTTGCCGGGCTCCTCAGTGGTGAAGCTGGTTTGCATCCCAGCAGCCGGCTCCCGCTGGAGCTGGAATCTCCCCCTTAGCAGTTTGTGTCTCCTGGTGGAAAAAGTTGGCCTCGTTGGGTTCTCCCATCTGATCCAATTACTTTCCCCAGAGAAGAGTGGTGGCTGGTGCTTGCATTATGGGCTCTCCTGAAGTCGGACACTGGTGTAGCTTGCTGCAAGCGCGGTCAAAGGACGTTGAAAGGGTTGATATTCTGCTATAAGCGGCAGCTCAGGCTACTGATTCATGCTGCTTAGTCTTGGTGCCTGCAGGCCCTGGCTTGGCATAACCTGAAGTTCTTGCCTCTCTCTCCTGGCGTCCTGTCAGTACCCATCGATGTTCTTGAGTAATTCTCCGGTAGTTATTTGTAGGATTGAATCTGCTAAAGTATGGCTTGGAGAAGGGGTTGTGGTCACACCGACCATATGGTGAGCGTCCACAGAGGTTTATTAGGAAGGCCACAGCAATTGTGACCATCCATGCGCGCCTGTTTCTCCATGACCTCCCGTTATTTTTTCCTCATAAGGTGTAGGCTGGGACGTGTGTGTTGATACTCTGGGGTTCAGCATTGCTTTCTAGGCACAGACTTTGAAAGGCAAAACTTCAAGTTGAAGCATTCCTGGAGAGAGGGGATTGCAGTCAGGATCCTGAAACTTTCTGGGAAAATACTTGCCACCTCATGGGAGCAGTTGGTGCTACTCTGTTTCTAGGGCTAGCAGGAACAGCACATCCTGGTTGGTACTTCTGGATGAGAGACTGGCTTTTGTTGTTGTTTGCTGGGAGTGACTTGTGGGCTGCAGCACATCAGTGGTTGAACACTGCTTGCTGGCTACTGTTATTTTCTGCTGATATTTAGGATGTGGCTAGTACTCACAAGAATGTGGCCATCTTCTCTGATCTGGCATCAAGTGCCCCCACCACCTCCTATGAGGGGTGGGCTCATGGGGGTCCTCCCACTCCTCCCTATCATGACAAATGAAAATTGTTCGTTGTATTCATGAATCAGTCAATTTGAAAACCATATAACGGAGTTGGTTTTCAGTCTTCTATGTGAATGAGCCACCTTTATTTTATAAATTGTAAGAATTTTTCTTTTGGGGGGGGGGTCAAGGCAGATTGAGAAAGAAGAGATGGAAGAGAAGATCTCACATGCACTGGCTCACTGCCCAAATGGCTGTGATGTCCAGGGCTAGGCCAAAGCCAGAAGCCCACATCTGAGTCTCCCACATGGGTGGCAGGGGCCCAAATGCTTGGGCCACCTTCTGCTGCTTTCCCATGCTGGGAACAGGCAGTGGGGCAGTTGAAACTTGAACTGGCGCCCCGCATGGATGGCTTAGCCTGCTGTGCGCCCTTTGTTTTATTGGAATGTGTTAGCCTGTGCCTTGGCAGTAGTTGGTTTTTCTCTAAAGGTGGAGAAATAGACTCCAGATTTCTCAAACTCCTAGGCTGCAACCCAGTCCCTCCACATCCAAAGTTTCTGGAGGAGAGCCCTGGCAGTGTGAAGATTTAACAGGTGTCTTCAGAGATTTTTTTTTTTAATCCAGCAGATTTGAGCTGCAACATTGCAGGTGCCGCGCTGCCAAGTAGATCTGTGACCAGGCCTTCCCAGCTGCCCTGGTGCCCCCTTGGGAGCCTGTAGACTCAGTCTGTGATTTGGGACATCTGTAGCTGGATTACTTATTCAGTGTTCAGAGCTGGACTGGTCCAAACCTTGGCACCAGGAGCTGCTTCTAGGTCACCCACGTGGGTGCAGGGGGACTCAAGGTCTTAGGCCATCTTTTTTTTTCTTCTTTAAAGATATATCTATTTTTATTGAAAATTCAGATTTCTAGAGAAGAGAGATAGAAAGATCTTCAATCTGTTAATTCACTCCCCCAGATGGTCACAATGGACAAGCTGAGCCAATCTGAAGGCAGGAGCAAGGAGCTTCCTTCGGGTCCCCCATGCAGGTACAGGGTCCCAAGGCTTTGTGCCATCCTTGACTGCTTTCCCAGGCCACAAACTTGGAGCAGCCAGGATCCAAACAGGTGCCCATATGGGGATCCCAGTGCATGCAGGGGTAGATTAGTCAATTCAGCCATTGCACCAAGCATATTGAGCCATCTTTTCCTGCTTTCCCAAACCATTAGCAGGGAGCTGAATCAGAAGGGGAACATCCAAAAACCAGTGCCTGTATGGGATGCTGGCACCCTGGGCAGAGCCTTAGCCAACTGTGCCATGGTAATAACCTCTGTGCTCCACTTTAAGGTTCTTAGAGAATTTGGCTGAAGTGCTGCTGGTGGCGGGGGCATTGATGCTTGGAGGGGCTTTGGACATGTGAGTTTTTTACAGGGCAGTTGATCGCTGAGCTGCACAGATACCTTGAGCTCCCTTCCTTTGGGACAGTGTGTACGTGTTGTGGGGTAGGGATGGAGGGCATCTGTTCTCCCAAAAGTTAGGCTGCGCAGGCGCGTGGAGCACAGGAGCCACTGGGCTGTGCTAATGCTGAGCTCTTGCCTCCTCCCAGGGAGTATGCGGTACCCATTGTGAGCATCAGGGAGCTGTCCTCTGCAGAGACCGGAGACTAGAGACACCGGCAGCATGAAGTCCAATCCTGCCCTCCAGGCTGCCATCGACCTCACAGCTGGGGCTGCAGGTAATCCCACAGGAATCTCAGGCCCCCCTGCACTTCCCAGCTGCCTTGTAAGCTAGATCTGGGCAGTGTGGTGTGACTCTCTGGCCAGCATCACCCCTGGGAGCCACGTGTTTTACCCACAGCGGGAATCCATTTCACGGGAATGCGATATCATCTGGAGCTTATCAAAAGGCAGAGCAGTATGTGTTGTATTAAAAAGCATCTCGGCTGAGACGAAGTTCCTTGTCCCCTGCTACATGGCTGGAATGTGTGGGGCATGGGTCTCGTATCCAGGGATGGCCACATCAGGCCTTTGTGGTGTAACAGTCACCCCGTCAGTTCACCTGATGCATTCCCAGTTATGGTTCTTTTTATTTTTTTATTTATTTTTATTGGAAAGGAAGATATACAAAAAGGAGGAGAGGCAGAGAGGAAGATCTTCTGTTTGATGGTTCACTCCCTAAGCAGCTGCAACAGCTGGAGCTGAACCAATCCAAAACCAGGATCCAGGAGCTTCTTCTGGGTCTCCCATGTGGGTGCAGGATCTCAAAGCTTTGGGCTGTCTTCCACTGCCTTCCCAGGCCACAAGCAGGGAGCTGGATGGGATGAGGGGCCGCAGGGATTAGAACTGGCGCCCATATGGGATCCCAGCACATTCAAGGCGAGGACTTTAACCACTACACTATCTCACCGGGCCCCCCAGTTATGGTTCTTTGAAGTAGGCAGAAAGGGAGGAAGACGTCCGGTTAGAAACAAGCCTGGTGCCTCACAGGGCAGGAGAGCTCAAGGATCTGCAGCAGTGGCCCAAACCCAGCAGCCTGGGCTCAAGGGGACAGAGGCTGCAGCTCAGTGTGGGCATCTCAGCCTGACACTAGTGACACACTGGGCAACCTGTCCTCCAGGGTCCTGGGCTTTCTCAGAGCCAGGGCCTGGCTGGCACGCTCATAGTCCCAGGTGGAAACCCTGCCTTACCCTGGCCTTTTACGTGGTTTTGGCTCCCAGGCTGAGAGGCTGTCACACAATGCTTGCGTTTCCCTTTCTTTTCATTCATTTGTTTAAGAAAAGGTTTATTTCCTTACTTGGAAGGTAGAGAGAGAGATCGATCTTCCATCTGCAGGTTCACTCCTCAAATGGTCGTAATGGCCGAAGTTAAGCTGATCTGAAGCCAGAAGTCAGGAACGTCCTTTAGGTCTCCCACACGGTGCAGGGGCCCAAGGATTTGGGCCATGCTCTGCTGCTTTCCCAGGCCACAAGCAGGGAGCCAGATGGGAAGTGGAGCAGCTGGGACACAAACTGGCCCCCAAGTGGGATGCTGGCACCGCAGGCAGATCAGTTTGCCATGCCACCATGCCAGCCCTTCTTCTCTTCCTTCCTTCTTTCCTTCCTTCTTCCCTTCCTCTCTCCAGCCCTCCCTCCCTCCTTCCATCTCCATCCATCCTTTCCTTCTCCCTCCTTCTGTTTTTTCCTTCCTTTCTCCTTCTTTCCTTTCCCCCTTCTCTTTTTCTTTCCTTTTTTCTATTTGAAAGGCAGAGTTACAAGAAAAGGGAGATAAAGATCTTCCATCCACAGATTCATGCATCAAATAGCTGCAGTGACCACAGCTGGGCAAATCCAAAGCCAGGAGCCAGAGGATCCATCTGGGTCCCCCACGTGGGTGTGAGGGCCCAAGCACCTGGCCCATCCTCTTGCTTTCCTAGGCATATTAGCAGGGAAGAGGAAGAGCAGCCAGGACTCCAACCAGTGCCCATATGACTCACTGTGCCCCAGCAGCAGCCCCGCCTAACACCCTCTTATCCCAGGTCACAGATCAGACATGCTCAGGGGCCACCCTGCTCTCATCCTGTCACTCACCTGCTTGCAGAGAAGAAAGCAGGACAAAGTATCTTTCCGCAAATCAAAGGTCAGCTAATGAGGAAAGCTGGAGAGAGGCCCCTAACAGTGTAGTGGATAAGGGGCCCTGGCTGGGGTGTCCGTTTACAGGAGCTCCCCAGCCCAGGAGCAGGGAACCAAGGGCCACTTAAGAGTGTACCCCTTCCCCACCACCACCCCCAGCCTGGTGTCTTACCCACCACATGCCTGTGAGTGACACTCTCACTTGGCTGTGGAGAGAGCCACAGCCCCAGGCCCAGAGCACATGCTCCCCACACTGCAAAGGGCACCTGCCGTACTGAGGGTGCCTCCGCGTGCCAGTGTCTGGCCACCTCTTCCCGTGCTGCAGGGGGAGGAGGGGATGTAGCCCACGTGAGAGGGGCTCGGCTCTTGGTGTTATATGTCTTCCCTGCAGTCTGCAGGATCTGGGAGGGGTCTGACTGTGGACAGACTGCTGCTTTCCAGCTCAGCTGCATGGGGACCTGGGGGCACCTCCGTACATATAATTTACATTTTTAAAAAAGATTTATGTTTTTGGTGGGGTGGGGAAGGCAGATTTACAGAGGAGAGACAAAGATCTGTCATCTACTGGTTCACTCCCCGATTGACCACAGCAGCATGAGCTGAACCAATCCGACTGTAGGAGACAAAAGCCTCTTCCGGTTTCCCCATGTGGGGGCTGGGTTCCAAAGCTTTGAGCCATCCTCTGCCACTTTCTCAGGCCATAAGCAGGGAGCTGCATGGGAAGTGGAGCAGCTGGGACCCAAACCAGCACCCATAGGGGATGCTGGTGCTTATAGGTAAAGGAGTAGCCAGGTAAGCCATTGCACTCACACCCTGCAGTTGGTTTTAAAATGTATGTGACAGAGGTGATGTTGAGAGGAGAGAGATTTTCTGTTTCTTTCTTTTTTCTTTTTTTTTCCCTAACAATGATTAACATGGATCAGGCCCTTAGAGGGTGCTTCACCAAGTTCATGGAAAATGCATACGTTTGGATGAGCAAACTGTGCATGAATTTGAAAACCTTTTTGCACCAAAATAAACTTCCGCAAACTTGAAGTGACACCGTCATGGTAACTGTGCTAGGTTGTCTTCAGCTGCTGGGGGTGGGGCTGATACCCAGATGCCAGCTCATTGCAGGGGGGTGTAGATTGGGGGCTGGGCAGTGGTGCCTGCCCGTTAGTGACCTGTCCTGCATCAATGCACAGGGGACACAAATGGGAAGCAATAGTTCTACTTTTGGGGGTCTGAGTCTTTGTCACTTTTTTTTAGGTCTGTTTCTTTTGAAAAAGTGACATGGAGGGACAGAGTGAGTGAGGAGGGTGGCAGGGGTGCGGGGAATCTGCCTACCACTGGTTCATCCCTTAGATGGCTGCCACAGCCAGCGCCAAGCCGGGCCAAAGCCTGGAGCCTTATCCAGACCTTTCACATGGGTGCAAATGCCCAAGTAATTGGGCCATCTTCTGTTGTGTTTCCCAGGCTCATTAGCAGGGAGCTGGATCAGAAGTGAAGCAGCTGGAACTTGGACTGGGACCCATTTGTTATGCTGGCACTCCAGTGGAGGCTTAACATACTATGCCATGGTGCCAGCCCCTCTAAGAAATCTGGAAAAGAAACAGTAACCACCCCCTCCTGGTTTCTCTTCCTGCTGGAAAAGCTCTGTGTTGGGACTGTCTTCAAAACCTGCTTCCTCTCGCTGTTAAACGGAACTGTGTTGGTTCAGAGGACTCTCAGGTTCTTAGCTCTGCTCAGCTGGGCCAGGAAGGCCGGGTGGTGGGGAGCAGAAGGGCTGGCAGGTGCACGCACAGGAGGTAGTCTGTGAGGAGTAGCTTTGCTGTGTAAGTGCCCACTCTCGCAGTCACCCCCCTGCCTCGCGCAAGTGAGAACTCAACAGAGGACAGCACTGATCCTCTTAGTGACCCAGTGACCTCCCAGTGCCGTCTCCCTGGCTGGGCATTTGCTGCACAGTCCCAGAGCCAACAGGGGCGAAGCACAGCTAGTGTGTTCTCTGCATAAATACAGAGCCTGCATGCATGGCGCTCTGGGAGGTGAGCCGTTCCAGGGCGTCTGCAGGGACGAGGTCTCCTCCTGGTTTCTCTTCCCACTGGGATTGTCTGATCACTGTGAACCCCACTGCACATGCGACACAGAGGAGTGATCCTCTCTGGGGTTTCCCCTCCCTGCCCACCTCCCACTTGTTAATCACACGTGGAACTGATGTGCGCTAAGCGCCACTCCCTCTCTGGGGTCCTCAGGCTGGCCTGGGAAGCGGTCACAAGTGAGGCACTGAGGCTTAGCGATTCAGTCTCTTGCTCGGGATCTCAGAAGCCAGGCGTCCTCCAGGTTCCTCTGCCCCTGTTCCTGAAGCTCCTGGGCACACCCCATGCTGCACCTTTCAGGCACGTGGCCTGCACCTGCATCTTTTGGGCACGTGGCTGTTTCCTGTATCAAGCTTGAGCTACTCCAAGGGATCTGGGTGCTAAGCACAGTATGGACCTGCTGTCTGCTCTTCAGCAGACACTGGAAGGCTTGGGCGGGGAGCTGGCCAGCAGGATCTGAGGCAGGTGCAAGCCCTGTGGTGGCCATCCTGTCCGCAGAGTTGTGTTAGAGCATACCTCTGTCCTGGTTCCAGGGGGCACGGCCTGTGTGCTGACCGGGCAGCCTTTTGACACGATGAAAGTCAAGATGCAGACATTCCCCGACCTGTACCGGGGCCTCTCCGACTGCTGCCTGAAGACCTACACCCAGGTGGGCTTCCGCGGCTTCTACAGGGGCACCAGCCCGGCGCTGATCGCCAACATCGCCGAGAACTCCGTGCTCTTCATGTGCTACGGCTTCTGTCAGCAGGTGGTGCGCAAAGTGGTGGGGCTGGACAAGCAGGCCAAGCTGAGGTGAGTCAGCATGCCGACATGCGCGTTTCAGTCATTCTCATCAACCCTGTTCTGTGGTCACAGGTTTTTGTCAAATATTTATTTGAAAGGCAGAGGAATGAAAAGCTCCCTTCTGCTACTTCATTGTCCAAATACCCACAGCAGTTGGGGCAAGGCCTGGCCACACCTGCAGCCAAGAGCTCCATCTTGGTCTTCCTCATGGGTGGCAAGGACATGGCTACATGAGCCATCACCCGCCTCTTCCCAGGGCTTACGTTAGCAGAAAGCTGGAATTGGCAGCGGGGCTGTCCCTGGAACCAAGGCCTTCTGGCAGCATAACCACCATGCTGTTGGCTTGCCTCTCTATGGTCCTGGTTGCCATGATATCTTTTTTTGTTTTATTAAGGTTTATTTATTTTTATCGCAAAGTCAGATATACAGAGAGGAGAGACAGAGAGTAAGATCTTCCATCTGTTAATTCATTCCCCAAGTAGCTGCAACAACCAGAGCTGGACCAATCTGAAGCCAGGACCCAGGAACTTCCTCTAGGTCTCCCACGTGGGTGCAGGGTCCCAAGGCGTTGGGCTATCCTTGACTGCTTTCCCATGCCACAAGCCAGGACTGGATGGGAAATGGGGCTGCTGGGACTCAAACCGGCGCCCATATGGGATCCCAGTGCACTCAAGGCTAAGACTTTAGCCACTAGGCTACCACATCAGACCCTTGTCATAGTATATGAAGGAGAAGAATGTTTCCTTTCACAGAGAACTACAGCAGGGTCAACTAGTATTAATTTTTTAAAAAGATCTATTTGTTTTTGTTTGAAAGGGAGATTTATTTAACTTGAGAGACAGATCATCCATCTGCTGGTTTATTCCCCAAATGGCCAAAATGGCCAGGAACCCGGAATGTCCTCCTGGCCCATGTGGGCCCAGGACCCGCGTTATCAGCTGCTGCTTCCCAGGGTGTAGGTTAGCAGGAAGGCACAATCGGGAGCAGAGATTCGGGCCCAGGCCCTCCGGTCTGTGGCACAGGCATTATCAAGCCCATGCTGAACTCATTTCCTAAAGGCTTGGAACTGGTGACAGTCACCCAAGGAGATGGGGGGGTGGGGCAGGAGCAGGCGAGGGGCAGGGGCTGGGCCCTGGTGCTGCCAGTCCCCAGTACAGCACTGGCAGAGGGGAGACAGGGAGGAAGGAAGGGACACAAACTGGGCCAGCGGGGAGGGCTGGTAGCATACTCCAGTGGGGGATGAGCAGGGCAGGACCCTAGGAGAGACTTTTGGTTTTTAGAAATTTATGTATTTTTCTTGAAAGAGTTATAAAGGGAAGGCAAGACAGAGAAAGAGAAAAAATATCTTTGATCTGCTGCCTCACTCTCCAATGACTGCAACAGCCAGAACTGGATAGGTGTGAAGTTGGGAATCTGGAGCTTCTTCCAAGACTCCCATGTGGGTGCAGGGACATAAGGATGTAGACTCGCCTCTGCTGCTTTCCCAGGCCATAAACAGGGAGCTGGATCATAAGCAGAGCAGCCGGGACTTACACCAGTGCCCAAATGGAACAGCAGCCCTGCAGGTAGAGGGTTAGCTTGCTGTGCCACCGTGCCACTGTGCCAGCCCCAAGACATTGTTTCAGTGCATGTTCTGGTAGACTAGGGTTGGGTTCTTTCACATCCTTAGTGAAGGAACAAAGTAGAGGGAAGATGGGGACAGTGAGCAGCGCTGAGATCTGGAGGAAGGACTGTGTGTCTCCCTCTGAGCAGGCTAGTCTCTTCACCACCAGCCCTGGCACAGGACAAAGCCCTGTGGAATCTGTCCTAGAGCAGCCTGCAGGAATCAGGCGGGGAACATTTATTTCCTATAGCGTAGGTGGTGCTCAGTTTGCTAGGAGCAAAGAAGCTGTCTTTGCCTTGACCGTGGTCCCGGCCAGCCTGGGTCTGTTTGGTACAGGAGGTCTTTGCATTTACCCTGAAACATACAATCTGCCTCTCCCCTGCTGGGCAAGTGCCATTCTGGCTCCAGAGGGCAGGCGTGTGCATTGTGCATGTGTGTGTGTGAGTGTGAGTGTATGAGAGAGAGACCACATTCGGGCCTCTGGCCTTTGTTGGAGGGGTCAGGCCAGGAGAGGCCAGTGAGGAAGAGGGCGAAGGGGAGGCCGTGCTGGGGAGGCTTGCTATGCGCTTCTGCAATCACATTGTAAATATTTATCTGTTCCTGGCATGGACACAACCCCTGGTGGTTCCCACTGTGACCTTTGGCCCAATAGATGCCTTACGCAGCAGGAGCACTCAGGTCATGTTTGTGGAGGGTAAATGACATGCAGGTTGCTTCTTCCCAAATCCCATGCTGCACCTGTTGCCATCTCAATTCCAGCTCTGTGCATTTGTATCCCAGACAGCACCAAAGGGTCCATGCACCACTAGTCTGTGCTCTGGTAGAGCAGAATATTCATGAGAAAGCCAAAGTACACTGCCAGTCTGCTCTGGCCTTGGCTTCATGCTTGGTCATGTGCCAGGGCTTGCTCAGCTTTCTGAGCCCTCGCTGCTCCTTGGATTGAGTAGTCGTTGAGGTTTCCTGGCCTGGCCTCTGACAGCCTTGACAGGCTCTGGGTCCTGACCCCGTAGACTGTCTGTGCCTGTCAGCAGGTGGACAAAGTCCCCGGGGACCTGGATCCGCAGCCCAACCGAGAGACAGCACAAACTGTGGGAAGCTTGGATTGGCACGAGAGAAAACAGGGAAACAAGGAGCAGACTGAAGGCCACAGCATGCCCTCTGCATGCCCGGAAGCCATGTGCAGGAGCCCTGTGTGCCTGGCTGATTGTCCTGTTCCTGGTCTTCTCTAAAGTGAAGAGACAGTCTGTGCTGCAAGCAGCATCTAAACTCTGCCAGCTCTTGAAGGAAGCCCAAGTGCATGAGTGTTCAACTCAGTCAGCCCCCCTTGCATCCACCTGTGGCTCACAGCCTAGACCACCAGAGTGGGAAGGCAGGGCTTGGTGAGGAGATGGCCCCGACTTCCTGCCAGTCCTTACCATTGGTGCAACTATAGGACCCTGGCAGGCAGCAGGTCTTGTGGCTTTGCTCATAGTTAGGAGAGAGATGTTTAGGGGAAATCTCTCCACAGGGCACACCGGGTCTTTGGGAAAATCTAGAGGATGGTCACGGCTCTCCAGGGACACTGCGAAGCTGGCCTTTAGTGGGCCAGGGAACTAGCCCAGGCCCTCCTGCTTGGAGTAGGATCATTCCAGCCCAAGTGCAGGCCTTGCTCCTGGGCAGCGGAAGCAGTGTCCCAGGCTGGGGCGGGAGGGGGGCCTTGAGAGGGCCCTCAGCTTCAGGGGGGTCCTTCTGGTTTGCCCTTGGCCTTGAACCTTCATAGACTCCAGGAACACAGTCTGGCTTCAGGCTGTGGCTCATGTCAGGTGGGATGGTGACTTCTGGGATTTGCACACACTTCTCCCAGGTCTGGGTTGCATTTCCAGCTTGCCCATTCCACGGAAGCTTCTGTGTGTACACACCTTCCCCGTACATACTCTCACCCTGGACCCTTGGCCTCCGTGTTGCTGAAGTCAAGGAGGTTGTTGGCTGAACCAGCAAGTCTTTGCAGTGCTAGGACTTTCTGGTTAAAAATTTACCCTGGGTGTTCATCTGTGGAAGTTCTGCGATGCAGCTGCTTGTTCTATCTTGGGTCTAATACAGGGAGGGAAGGTTTCAGAATTGGGCTTTATTTGTTAAAAGTTTTTTTTCACTTACTTGAAAGGCAGGGTGGGTGGCAGAAAGAGAAAGAGAGGGAAGGAGGGTGCTTCTGTTTGCTAGTTCACTCCCCAAACGTCTGCATAAGCAGGACCGGGCCAGGCCAAAGCCACGCATGCACGCACGCTGGATCTCACAGGTGGGTGACAGGGACTCCGTCCTTGGGCTCGCACCTGCTCCTCCCAGGATGCACATAATCAGGAAGCTGACTAGGAAACAGAAGTGGAACTCAGTCCCACGCATTGCAGTACAGGATGTGGGTGTCCCAGGTTGTGGTTTGAGCACAATGCCTTTGTAAGAACCTCATTTTAGTTAAAGCTCACCTGGCTGCTACCCTCCAGTATTCATAGTGTGTGTCTTGGGGTGACAGTGGTGGGTGGGGGTGGAACTCTGGGAAACACTGATTTTTCTGGCTGTATTTTATAGGCCCCTGTGTGTCTTGTCTTGGACTGGTGACTTCACCAGATGGAGTCTGGCAGGTGTAAGATCAAGGCAACAGCAGATGCAGTGTCTGCAGCAGCCTGGACCCTGGCTTCACACACGGGCCTTCTCCTGGCATCTTAACAGATAGCAAGGCGCTGGACCAGCTCTCTGGTTTCCTCCCTTAAAGGCAGAAGTCCCATTGCCATGAGCAATTAACTGTATTCATTTTTGATGATAGTAAGCAGATACTGGTATTGTGTGCCAAGAAAAACCAGAGTTCCTTTTCATAGTGAGAGGATGAACGGCCATCCACGGGTGAATGTGGGCCACTCTAACACTGAGAAACACCTAACGTGAGTGGGCCATAGAATTGCTCATAAGCTAGAGGAAAGAGAAGAACCCCAAGACAGTTCCTGTGATTGGGAAGGTCCTTCCATGAGTGGGTTAGCAGGTGGCTGGAAAGGCCTGCCCGAGAACCTGTGTGAAAAGTGCCCACTGAAGCAGTGTGGTTCATCAAGTGTGGTCTATCGTGACAAGAAACAGGGCAGAGCCTCAAAACAGTAGCAGAAAGGACTCTCCTCCCCTCCCACTCTTTATAAGGAAGGGGGTGGCACCCCAATTGGATATGCAAACAGGGTCTTAGCTTGTGCAGCAGGGACCTCCTGGGCAGGTGGGCGTGGCAGATGGAGGGGAGGGAGGCAGTGTGGTTTTCCAGGGGTCAGGAGTCCCAGCTCATCACACCTCCCTCTTTTCCTGCCTGGCCCAGCCCAGCAGTTGCGGCCATCTGGGGAGGGAACCAGCAGATGGAAAATCCATCACTATGTCTCTCTCTCTCTCTCTCAGTGACTCTGACTTTCAAGTAAATAAATTGAAAACAAAAAGCCCCTAGTACAGTATAAATATTATGTAAAAATTTGTCACACTGCATTGTTGGGGAGTAATGACAAGGAAGACAGACCACCTGTTCAGTACTGATACCATTTCCCCCCCACCGCGTGCCTGTCTGTGTGTGGTGGATTGAATCCTGGATGAGGGACTGCGGATACAAGGGTGGCTGCCCCTGTCTGTTGACCTAAAATCCCATCTCCAAACCCCATCAGGCTAGGGGCTTGGGCTTCACCCCAGGAGTGTGTGTGTCAGGAGGAGGGACATGGGCCTGTAGTCCATTACACAGTGATTAATATGAAGAACGTGGGTGTGCTGTGTCAGGTAGACTGGGTGTGCCTCCCAGTGCTGTCACGTGGTGGCTGTGTGACTTAGGGCACCACATGTGTTGGCTGTCCTACCCCCACGTGGGAGTTGGGCCTCCCACCCCTGCAGTTCACCCTTGGGTTGTGTGCTGGCAGTGTGGACAGCGCTGCGTGCGGCCGTGTGTGAGGCAGTAGGTAACAGGCCTCCTGTGCTTGCGCTTAAAGTGATGTGCAGAACGCGGCCGCCGGCTCCTTCGCCTCAGCCTTTGCAGCACTGGTGCTCTGCCCCACTGAGCTGGTGAAATGTCGCCTCCAAGCCATGTATGAGATGCAAACGTCGGGAAAAGTTGCCAGCAGCCAAAAGTAAGTGACCCCAGTGCGAGCGAGCGCCACCTGTGTTGTGCTGTTTTGGGTGTGGCTTTCATTGGGTTCTGTTGCGCTGAAGTCAAGTCACAGATACCAAAACAGACTTCTCTCCTGTGCCTTCTGGGTGCTTCTGTTGCCAGTCAGGGTTATTGGCATTCTGTTAAGCCAGTCCTGCGGGGCTGGCCCAGACCCCAAGAATGGCCGAGGCCCTTGGGTTTAGTGCCTCGGACAAGCCCTAGCACAGCTCTCCTTTGCACCTCCTGGGTACATGAAGCACCCTCCTCACACACACAAGGAGGTGCAGAGTGGCCGGCCTTCCTGGGTGCTGGTATGCAATCTGAGCTTCGTTTCTATGCCCGAGCCAAGGTTTTATGTGGAAATTTCAGGGTTCAGTCTGAGCACCTGCGGTTCTGGTGGTAATGCTCTCCCCAGCCCTTCCAGTGTACCTACCCAGGGCAAGTCCCAGCTCTAAAAACACTGGACAGATCCAGATGGCACTAAACAGACAGGTGTCTGTCACTATGGGTGTTTATCAGCACAGGTGGTATCTGTCAGCACAGGCATTGGCCAGTGATCAGTCAACACTTGAGAACTGGCTGTTGTCACCTGGGGAGGACACGGCTTAGTAGCCGTAAGACCTGTGAACCGGAAGGCTGTTTCTTATCACTGCCAGTCAGTCTTAACACCCGGCCACTGTAACCTGCGTCTCTCACTGTTTTTCCTCCCAGTACAGTCTGGTCTGTTGTGAAGAGCATTCTGAGAAAGGATGGCCCCTTGGGCTTCTACCATGGCCTCTCCAGCACTTTACTTCGAGAAGTACCAGGCTACTTCTTCTTCTTTGGCGGCTATGAACTGAGCCGGTCGTTTTTTGCATCAGGGACATCAAAAGATGAACTAGGTAAATGCATTCCCATCAGCAGCAGCACTGGGCTGTGGTGGGGTCTGCTTCTCCTGCTGGAGTGTCTGTCCCCCGGGATCCTGGGGGGTGTCCAGTAGCACTGGGGTTCGTGGTGTCTGCTCCTGGTGGAGTGTCTGTCCCCCAGGACCCTGGGGGGTGTCCAGCAGCACTAAGGTGTGGTGGGGTCTGCTCCCGGTAGAGTGTCTGTCCACTGGGACCCTGGGGGGTGTCCAGTAGCACTGGGGTTGGTGGGGTCTGCTCCTGGTGGAGTGTCTGTCCCCCGGGACCCTAGGGGGTGTCCAGAGGGTGGGAGCTGATTTGATGGCAGGTGCTCACTAACACCCTCCCTGCACATATAGCAGCTGCTTCAGGCGCTGGGCGGAAGTGGCTTGCTCCGCACATCTTCTGACAGGTGCTACATGGCTCAGGATCCAGGTTAGAAGGAGAAGAGGGGGCAGAGATTCCTTTCTGATGGAAGGAGAGGCGGGGGCACAGTGCCTGCCACCAGTCTTGTAGCAAGCTCACAGCGTGGGGATTTTGGGGGTTTTCATGGAGCAGTGAGCCATGGGTGGTGTCTGGCTCATCCTGTACCGCTGCTGACCCCCTGGGCACAGCGTTAGGCTCACAGGAATGAGTTCATTTTTCTTCAGCATCTCATGTTGGATCCACTCAGGCTAGGTGAGCCTGCAGGCTTGCTGTTTGCATTCTTCCACAGAGGAAGACTCAGGGCTGTGGGGCATCAACTGTTAAAAACGCTCCAGACCAAAATGGTTTGTGATGCGCTGACCTCCATTCTGCCTTGTTCCTTGGGCTTGCTGTTTCCTTGGAGCCAGGAGCCCCATTTGAGGGGTCTGAGCACCAAGGTAGCCAGCCTAAACACCCCCCTCTAGGGCCTGTCATCTGAGAGAAGGTTCACCCTTAGGTGAACCTTGCTGACCCAGCAGAGCCGTGTCATCTTCACTTCCATGGTGGACCCGCACAGTGTGTGCAGTGCCAGCAGATTTGTCGTCACCTGTCTGCAGCCCTTATGTCACCATCCCCTGGAAACACCTCGTCAGCTCTCTGGAGACACAAATGCTGTTTGCTGTTTTTCTGCTCTAGGTCCTGTCCCTCTGATGTTAAGTGGTGGAGTAGGTGGCATTTGCCTCTGGCTTGTGGTGTACCCAGTGGACTGCATCAAATCCAGAATTCAAGTTCTTTCCATGTCTGGAAAGCAGGCGGGATTTATAGGGACTTTCATAAGTATTGTGAAGAGCGAAGGTGGGTCTGCTGGTGGCGGAACTGGAGTGATGTGTGGAGGGTAATGGTCATGGCTCTGCTAGTCCTCAGCAGCCCCGGGTCCCAACGCTTTCTCCCTGCCTCAGCCCCTCCTCCTGGCACTGGGTATACATCTGCACTCATGGCTTTGTTTCTGAGTGCCCAGCATTTTAGCTTTGTTTTCATAATTCTGAAGAACAGGCAACAGGTACCTGGCATGATTCTCTGTCCTAAGTCAACTGGCCGCAGCTTGTAAGATGTGGGTTATTTATTTTGCCAAAGAGGACCGTGCTTTGCAGTGGGCACCTCTTTTTTTTTTGGAGCACAGCCATTACCCCTTGGCTGTGCCAGGAGATCTTCTGTGAATCTGCTTAGAAACAACCTGGCAGCGAGTCCTGCCATTTTGTGTCAGTGTAAGTGCCACTGCCTGGATGTGTAAGTGTCAGGACCCCTGGCGATGCACCTGTGTGGGGGAGTCCCCAGAGGGGATTGTCACCATCGTTGACTGCCCTTTTGTCTTCCAGGAATAGCAGCCTTATATTCTGGACTGAAACCTACTATGATTCGGGCGTTCCCTGCCAATGGGGCACTGTTTTTGGCCTACGAGTACAGCAGAAAGCTGATGATGAGCCAGTTGGAAGCGTACTGAAGTGTCTTGGCAGACCTTGCTCCACACACCGGGGGGTGAGGACCTCGGTTCCTCTCAGGGTTTCACGGAGCACGGGATTGATGTGAAATGAGTCTTGAAGATTTTGTATTGCCTCTCCTTGGATCTTCTGTCTTACGTTCTGTACCTTCTGCCCTTAATTTGTGTTGAAATGGAAGAGCTGGTGGTGCTGTTGTCTGCGGTATGAGCGTGGGGTGACCAGTGGTTGGGGCCCCCACCCTCATGATGAAGAGGGCCCAAAGGGTGTGTGCATCACCCTAGCAGTGTGTGTTGGATGGGAATGGATTAAGGAAAACTGTTATCAGTGACTGTTGTTTTCCAAGAAGGTTCTTATAAATAATTTCTTAACCTATTCTAGTTACAGGGTCTTTTTTAAAAAAAAAAAACCTACTTAACCTGTATACTGTACTAAGCTGTTAAAGTTGTTAGTAAACAGTTTTCATGTGTTACATTGAAAACTAAAATATTCCTGTAGATTTTGAAGCGCATAACCTACATCCTGGTGTAGTGTCCACATTCTCAAGTTGAGAGTAGGCATCCTGGATTTCCTCCAGAACACTGCCCTACAGCAATGCCAGGTCTTTGCTGGCACGCCCAGAACCCACACAACAGCCATGCTATGGCATGTGGCCTGGGGGATAGGGCCTTGGCCAAGCAGTATGGCCTTTAGCTGCATCCCTTCTCTCCCAGTGAGCCCCCTTTGTGCTGGGTGGGAATGGATGTAGCTATTGTTGTTTGACGAAGACCCACGTGGCTGCTGTAGCCTCTGGAGCCTGGCCTGGGTAGGGCTGGGTTGTCTGTTGGCCTGTCTAGGCCCAGTGATCCACTTGGGTCCACCTGACCAGAAACTTTTCAAGGGAACAGAGCATGCCAAAGCCAAGAGAAGCTTTTGTTTCCTGCCTGGTGGTGGTGGTGTAGACTGGAGGGTCTGTTCTCTCCCATCAGAGCTAGAGCGAGCCATTCAATTCTGCTGTATGGGCTGACCCCCTTGCAAGCACTTACCTTCAGATCTGTCCATCCCTGCCACCCATGTTTGATGCGGGTCCTCAGTGAATAGTAATGGTAACTGTATATGGGGTGTGACTTCATAAAGCAACAGGACATAAAAGGAATGGTTTAAGCTTGGCCAGTTACATGCATATATCAGCCCATAGTTGGTCTGCTCAGCACAGGCTTGGGATGGGCAGCTATTTGTTGGCTGTGTGATGTGGGCAGACCATCTGGTCACCACTAGAGGAGGCTCCAGCCACTCTCTGTTGCTCCAAGAACAGCAGGGGCTCTCTCAATTAAGTGTTTCCACACAGGCCATGAAGCTGAAAGCCCAAGGTGGACTTATCAGGAATAGCCTAGCCTCTACCTGTATGTCTCTGCCTCTTGGCATCAGGTAAACATGGTGGGAAACCCCTGGTTTCCTTAAGCATTTGGCTAACTCTCGGGCCTCTCTGACAGCTCTGAACTCCTGTGCTGGAAACAACAGGGTGTGGCCCATGGACCTGGGCTGGGGCTTGGAGCTGGCCTTACACTTCTGAGAAAACCATTTTGTCCACTTCTGTCTGAATAGGCCTAGATTGACACCAAATAGCCCTGTTGGTTGGGGATTTTGCAAATTGCCCAGGAAAGGGTTATTAGCTCAATAATAACCCTGAGTAGTAACCTAGTAGGAACAACCTTAGGCAGGGGAGTCAGAATTAGAAATCTGTCAGGAGAATGATTTTCATTCTGTTTTGTAATTTAGGGCTCAGTATTTGGGTACAATTTATACCATTTTAGATCTGTACTCTAAAAACACTGTTTAAAAAATTATGTTTAAAGAATTTGAGTATTCTATCATTAAATTATTTACCTACTACTTGAGTCTACGATGACTTTTATTTGCATGCTTTATGTCCATGCTGAGAACCAGCGGTCAGGAATAGTCAAGTGGTGTGTAATGTTTCAATGTGGTGGCTCTATTGCAAGAAACATTTCACTTACTGCAAAAGTGCTTCTCACAGTCTCATAATAGGTGACAAAAAAGCGTGCAGACACTGCAGTTAAGAATTATGGCCCAGTAGAATTACTCTCTCTGTACCTCCATGCTTTTAAAATAATTTAACTGCTTGTTATAAGTTTTGGATAATCCTATCCCATGTTAATAGATTCTGTTTAAGCAAACCAGTATCACGTAAATTTGAGTTGCTGAAAAAAAATTTTTTTTCCCACTTTGGGCTGTGTGTATTCAATGCCCCCAGAGATCTAAACAAGTGTGATTTTTTGGAGCAAACCCAGGCTAACATGGTGATTTGAAACTGCCAGATATTTTCGTGAGTCTTGGAGGGTGGGAGAAAACTCTGTTAACCTCCTGAATGTCAAAATAATGATTCTTAAAAATTGGGGATTCCTTCCCTCTTTTGCCCTTTCTTGAGCCGGCCAAGTGTTTTTTTTCTTTGTTCACCTAGGCCGGTCACAGATCCTGCCTTCTGAGTCACTGCTGTGTGGACCATCAGTGAGCTCGTACTGCCTGTTGGGACAGCACATGCTTCCGTAACGTGAATGACAGGGAGTGGTGTTAGTAGTAACATGGAAAGAGCATATTCTGTGATTTTTTTCCTCCATTGGGAGCCAGATTTGGGGGGAATTAATTAGGGTGAGAGAAATTAGACATTAAAATTGGAAAGGAGGAAGTTGAAATATCCATGTTTGCAGATGACATGATATTAAACATAGAAAAACCTAAACACTTTGGCCTGGTGCCATAGTGTAATAGGATGAGCCTCTGCCTATGATCCCATATTGGCTCTGGGTTGAGTCCCAGCTGCTCCACTTCTATTCCAGCTTCCTACTTGTGCCCTGGGGAAACAGCAAGGATGACCCAAGGCTTTGGGACCCTGCACTCACATGGGAGACTGAGAAGGTGGCCCAACTCCGGTCATTGCAGCCATCTGGGAAGTGAGCCAATGGATGATAATCTCTCCCTCTCTTCCTATAACTCTGCCTTTCAGATAATAAACATACCCCCCCCCTTTTTTTTTAAGAGGTAGGGGGAAGTAGGTGAGAGAAACAGAGGCCCACATTGTGGTGTAATGGGTTAAGCCATTGTTTGCAATACTGGTATCACAAACTGGAGTGCTGGGTAAGTACTGGCTGTTCCACCTCTGAAGCATCTTCCTCCTAAGGTGCCTGGGAAGAGAGTGGAGGATGGCCCAAGTGCTTAGGCCTCACCCTTCCATAGAGGAGACCTGGATGGAATACTGTGCTCCTGGGCCAGCCTGATGCGGCCTCGGCTGTGTGACCTTTTGGGGAGTACACTAGCAGACAGAAAATAATCTCTCACTCACTCAGTCACTCAGCTTGCTCTTTCTCTGTGGCTCTACATGTCAGATAAACACATACATTTGAAAAAAAGAATTTGCCACTGATATTTTACTTGGTTTAAAAATTTTTCTTGAACTATATACACTTTTATATACATGTTTGAAGGTTTGGGAAGATATCAATGTGTAAGGGTTTATAAAAATACAGTTTTCTGCTGCTTCAACCGGTCTCAGCTGTAACTTCAGCTCAGGTCTTATCAAAATAAACCTCCACTGCAAATTGGGAGTGATAAATTTTCCATGATTTTGGTTTGTGAGGATTGTCCAGTTGATTTCTTTGTAGGTACAGCCTAGGGTGGGTCGGGGGGAAGAGAAGCACCATGCATTAGGTTTCACTTTGGAGTTAAAGGAAGAGCCCTACACTAGGGCCCCTTAAGCTCTTTGTGAAGCCTTGACCGCCACATACAGAACCTCAGCCCTTGTGTTTTCTTAGCTGGCTTTCTCCACATCTTTGGCAAAATGCCTTTGTCTTTGGTAGAAAGCCACTAGAGACTAGATGTGTAATAAGACTCGGTAATGGTGCTGGCATTGTGGTGTAGTTGATTAAGCTGCCACCTACAATGTCAGAAAGTACGGTTTCTAGTACCAGCTGCTCCACTTTTGGTCCAGCTTCCTGCTAACATTCCTAGAAAGGCAGCAGGAGATGGCCTTAGTGCTTGGGCCTTAGTGCGTGGAGTTTGTGGTTTCTGCCTGCAGCCTGGCCCAGCCCTGGTCATTGAGACCATTTGGGGAATGAACTAGGGGATGGAAGATGCATATCTCTTTTTCTCTCTTGCCTTTCAAATAAATATATATATTTTAAAAGTAAAACACAAGAACATAATACCATGTTCCCAATGATAAAGTTGATATTGTTGGCTAAACAACATTCTGATAATTATAGAAACTGCTTTACCAAGTAGTATGCAAATTTGAAGGTTACAGAAATGTTCAGAAACTTACATGAAAGTGACCACATAGCTTGTTGCGTCTCCAGTGGGAACACAGAGTTTCAAAGGACAATACTGTAGCCGTCAGGAAGAGCCATTTTTCAGGAATAGCAGCAAGCTCAGCCCTATCCAAGTCTGAGGGACTTTGCTCATGTGATGAGTCAAAGTTTAATGCTTGTATACATCCAGAAATGACTGGATAAAAAGTTTCCATCAGGGCCCTTTCAGATTTGTAGCAGAGTAGGATTGGGTATTGTGAATATCACCTCATGCCACATGCAGTTGTAACCACTTCTGTTGAAACCTGAGGACTTTTAAAACATTTTCTCCTATGATGTTTTGATACTACTTTTTTTTTTTTTTTTTTTACAACGAAATAAGTCCCCATAGTGGAGAACTTCCAGACTCAGAATTGAGTTTCCAGCTCTGGGCAAAAGGTTCTTTGGAACAATACTCTTCAAATGCAATTAATACATGATTTTTTTTTTAAAATAAAAACTCCTGATTGAGTTGTTGAGAATCATGTGTAAACAGGAGACTATTACATTATTTCTTAGCTGTCTTCATAAATACTCACTGAATCTTAAGGTTTTTGTTGTGGACTATGCATGTGCCAAACAACTTTCAGACCAGCTGAACCTCCAGTGGTTATGCTTGACTTTAGGCCAGTTTACTTATGGAGGGCCTGCCGTAACTTGAATTCAAGCTCCTGAGCATGTTCATATGAAGCTTCCCTGGAATTGTCACCACATTCAGGATCTGATGGCAGATCACAGCCCTCTGGCATGGCCTTGAGGTTAAGGCAGCAGTGAGCCTTATATCGTTTTAAAATAATCTCATTGAGTAAGAGCCATGAAGAACGGTAACTTAAAATTTTTTGTTTTACAAATTGAGCTCATAACAACGGGCAAAACAATTGCCATCATGCCTCACACACAGGCACTGAAGATTAAGCTATTTCTATTGGGTTTATATTATATCCATACCTGTTGTTTTGTATGAAAGATGTATGAAACCAAAAGAAAAATGCACATTTGTCATAGTAGTTGGGTAGTTTCTAAAAAGACATGGTTAAAGGGGAAAAAAAAAAGGTTATTTTCACAATAGATTGGCACCAAGAGCTAATTCCTCATGGATTAAAATTTCTTCCTTTATTCCTTTATATATTGATTGCTTCCTTTATTCCTTTATATATTGATTCACCAATTGTACCCATGAAATCATCTACTGTATGATGATTCACATAGAAGACACTAGGGGGCGGCTTTAAGAGACTGCTGTGGCTTCCTCTTCCTGGCAGGAACTTCAGGGATGGAATGGGTTTTTGGCATGGTGGTTAAGGTGTTGTTGGGACGCCTGTACCCTATGTAAGAGGGCCAAGATTCAAGCCCCAGCATGGCTCCTGTTTCTAGCCCCCTGCTAAGGCACACCGTGGAGACAGTAGGTGTTGGCTTAAGTAGTTTGGCTGCTGTTATCCACATATGAGTCCTGCATTTGAATTCCTGGCTCCCAATGTCAGCCTTGCCCAGCTATGGCTATTGTGTGCAATTGAGCAAACCAGCAGATGATCTCTGTCTCTCTGCTTTTAAATAACTTTAAAATGTAAGGGGTTGGTGTTGTGGTGCCGTGAATTGAGCCACTGCTTACAATGCCACCATCTTATATTTCAGTGTTGGTTCAAGTCCAGGCTGCTGCACTTCTGATCTAGCTTTCTGCTAATGTGCCTGGCCCAAGTTCCTGGGAACCTGCCACCCTTGTGGGAGACCTGGCTTTAACTTATGGCTCTCATCTTCAGCCTAGCCCAGCACTAGCTCTTGTGTCTATTTCTGCCTTTCTTTCTGATACCCTGTCTTTTGAATAATATTATAATATAAAGGAAATGCATTTTCTGTGATATTTATAAATGTAGACCATTGGTTTAATTTGATTTGGATAATATGAAATAACCTATCAAGGACTTATGCCTATTTACACCCAAGTGTGTTGTACTGAAATCTTGCAACCTAGGCATCAATTTTAGGTATAAGTTGGAACTTTATCATACCAGAGGCAGGGCTTTTGTTACCCCTGACAAAGTTCTCAGTTCTCTTCCTCCTCCCAGTTCAACATGATTGAAATGTCTGCCCTATGCAGCCACCTCCTAGTTACTACCTCCCTATGAGACAGCTAGACACAGCTGGACACAGCCGGCTTGGCTCACTTCACAAACCCTCATACTCGGTCAGTGTGTACACCTGCTACAGTGATCACTTCTGAGTCACAGTATGACTGTATGGAATTTACACCTTCTAGCTTTAAAACCACCACTAGTTAGACCTCCCCATGGGAAACGTGCTCAGGTTAAATTTTGCACCACAGTAAGGGCAAGTCTGTCTCTATTACTTTCCACCTCCTTGATGATTGCATCTCCTGGACGGCCCACCCCTTTCCTTTTGACCCTAACAAGGTGTACTGGCTTCCTGGGAGTCACCTGCTGTTCACAGGCACTTGTGCCTCAGACTGTCTGCTAAGACAACAAGGTATCTGGTGGAAAGCATACTGTGACCATCTGTGACGACCTCACCTGGAGTCCTGTCAGAACAGGGTTAAAGCTGTTAGCCACCCCCCACCCAGAGAACCCTCAAAGATCAAGATACTGGCAAATGCAACATGTTTCATACGCTCCTTCAAGGAACAGCTACATTGAACAATTAACCATAATTACTGATAATGGTACAAATATCTGAAATTTTTAAGTGTTATCATGTTCAAAGGCTGGATTTACCAGGGCCGCCTGGCCAAGGACCATTACACTATTGCTTCTATTTAGAAAGTAATGTTTGAACAGGCAGTTAGAGCAGCTCCGTTATGGTTTTGTAGGCGGCAAGCAGGCAAGCAGCCAATGTGAGAACTCCAGGTTCCTTGTTTCAACACAGGGAAGGTTTGAATATTTAGGAGATTTTCTTCCCAGCAGGGAGCAAGCAAAGGGTGAAGGAGTGACCAAGAAAGAAATTTTAAGTTGCAGTTACTATTTGTTGGCGGATCTGGTTGGTAATTTCATTGGAAAATGAATTGGGCTATTGAGACTTATAAATTATATGCAGAATAATATTTAGACATAACACTTTATGACTGGTAAGTAATGCACATGATAAATTCAAAGTAATGAAAATGGAAGGCATTTTTGTTCTCAAAGCACATAAGGCTGAATACTATTTATAATAAGTATCAATTCAGAGGAAAATAAAACCTCCTTCACTTTGTAGCAATATATTTTCAAGAAGTAAAAAAAAGTTACCATTACCATGCAGCAAAAATTTCATTTTTTTTAGCATCTTGGTTTTTGTATACTAATTTATATCAATAATTTAGGATTGGGGATAAAAACAAATGAGCTTAATATATGTCAATTGTATGAATTTTTTTAAATGAGAAAAATAGCTTTAAATCATGTATGTTCTTTTTCAAGACCATACATATGATGCTTCTTCCAGGTGAAAGATTTGCATTTTTCATCTCCCTACTTGAGAATTGCAACAACAGACGTTCAAAACCAAAATCATTCTAAAGCCCAAACAAGTGCTACGGAAGAGTACTGTCTTGGTTACTCACCTTTGAGAGAAATCTCATTTTCACATCGTCATAAACAACTGGACAGTTGGACAAGTCAATGATCACTCTGTCCATTTCAATGTCATGAAATATCTGTGAACGAACACATGAATTTCAGAACTAAAATCTAGCTGCTAATGAGATATTTGAAACTGACATTCATGCCCCTTGTTCAGCCTTTCCATATTTATCTAGAACTCTGGTCTCCTAGCCTAGCTATCCCATGTATTAACAAGTGTTAAGCATCTTTTCTATAAAGTTGCAGTTCTATAAATGCCTATAAAATTGTTTCTGAATTATAATGGGACACTGTTGAATTGCAAAATGTCCTTTTTTAAAAATTAAGTTTAGTCAAGTAATGCTATTATTTAGTGTTCGCCACTTAATTTTCATATGTTGGGCCTCTTTTGATAATGCAATAAGAAATTCAGTGTTAGAACTGATACTAGTATTCAAGAAGCAGCACAAAACACTTCATCAGAAAGCATGTGTTTGGGGTGGAATCAATGGCCGTTGTAGGCTACTGGATGGAATGACCAAAGATAGAATTTCTAGAACAAACAATTTTGAAATTATACTAAATTTTTCTTGTGTTAATTGATCACTATGTAATAATGCAGCCACAGTGAGAAAGGTCTGTGCTGGATTCCGTGAAAGAGTAAGGTACAGACTCAATCCTTTCAGGATGCACTTACAAGGAGAAGTAGTCAAGTCAGTGTCAGACTATATGAGGCGGACTGAGTGTGCTGTTAGGAACTGCAGTGGGTGGTACTGATAGAGACGGAGAGGACAATCTTTATCAAGGAGGTGGATTCTGAGTTGAGCACGGAAGGGTTCGGATAATTGAACGAGGACACCAAAGACAGAATCTAGTGCACACATGGGGACCATCATGAGGAGAAGGAAGGGAGAAGACAGACAAAAGCATGACACAGAGATTAGAACTGTATTCTAAGAACCAGAGGTGATGGTGACCTGACCTACTTGGAATGGAGCCTGCAGCTTGGTTACTGATGGAAATCAGCTCAGGTCTGGTAGGTTTATCATAGCTTGAGAGCTCAAGAGCCATGGAAATAAAAGTGAAGTTGCCAGAGAATATGGTGGTGGGTGTCTGGTATGATAAAGTGCCCTAACCGCTAACATGTGTTGATAGTTATTTGGTAATTTATAGCTAACAAAGTAATTTCACATTTATTACATAATTTGATTTTCATTACACTTGAAAGGTGATCTTTATTTAATAGATAAGAATGTTGAATTGAAGATGTTAGCTGGCACTGTGCATGGACACATGACGTTCTTTTGCTCTACCTACAGCTCTTCATAATGGGAGCACTATTTTAGGATGCATGTTGTAGAACTCTACAGCCTGTGTTGTGTAAGAAGAGAAACAAGGCCAGGAAACTATTGTAGAAAGCTAGGCATGAGCAAATAAGGTCTTAGAACATGAAGGAAGTGAGAGTGGAGAACATTTGTAAAGGGATGATTAGCAGAAATTGGTGACTAATTAGACGTGGGTGGGGCAGGGCCAGGCAACGGGAGATTCAAGGATACTAGCACATCTTAAGACCCAAGTGCAAGAATGATGTTGCCATCTGCAGAAGCAGAGGAAAAGCTCTGTTTGATCAATTCGGATTTGATTACTGTATTTGAATTGCTGGAGAAAAGACTGTCCATTTCGTGGTACTTTCATCTAGCAACAGAGTGTGCTCAGAAATATCTATTCTGTGAGTGAGTGAGCAAATGGTAGATTAAAGAAGGGAAATGGCTGAGTGTGACCAAGAATGCAACATTTAAGAAATGAGAAGAGATGGCAAGTATCAGGCCCAGGTAAATTCCCTCAGCTAAAGGAGACAAAGAAAGAAAAAAAGATCAGGAACAGTGTGGGGAACAGAGGAGTCTGAGACAAAAGCATGGAAGGAATTTTGAAAGTTTACATTTTTTAGACTCATTCATGAAAGAAGCTTTCTTATTGTTCCAGAAAAGTTCTATAAGGAGTCTTTGGCAAAACATCGACTACCAGGTTTCACTGCTTTGGGGAAAGAGACTCTCCTCCCCATCCCCATCCATATGCTTGCATCTGGGGCACGGCTAAGTTTGCAGATAACTGGCCCCACTCCAGATCTCCTGATTCATGCTTTGGGGCACAACTTAGGAATGTGCATCTTTACAAGCCTGTGGGTGATTTTCACGCACACTACAATTTGAAGATCAGTGCTGTCTAGTAAAAGATAAAATGACCAAGAGGTAGAAATGGCTAATTTTGATGAGAATCTGAAATTAAAATCTTGATAGATTCCTGGGAACATGCTCAGCATTTGTGGATAAGTAAAACATGACGCCATAATTCGAAATGAAATAGATTCTAGAAAATGCTCTGAAAAATTTTTGAACAATGTGGTTAGTTTAGCTCTGGTTTGTATCAAACCCAGGGTCGCCAGGTTGAATGGTGATTACGAAGCAACATAACATGTTTGTGGTGAATGATGGTTTGGGGAGACTAACGTGCTGATTTGACAGTGTTAAAACAGACATCAGAATTTTCAGTTCACATGCTTTTCTCTTACCTTGCAATTTTTGGAAGAACATGAATAAATTAATTTTTGCTTTGTGAGCACTTGAACATTTAGGTCACTTCCATCACCTTTTCCAACACCTGTGTGAAAGTAAAAAGATAGGCTAGTTACAGCAAAGATCAAAATATCTTGCCAATTAACATACAGATGGAAAAGAGAAAAAAACTATTATAATCAGCACTGCACCAGTCAACATTTGCATTTTGTTATTGAAAGACTAGGCTTCAAACCCAGTTTTGTCTCCTAAAGCAGAATTTTCAAGATGAAGGAATGAACGAAAGGAAAGAAAGACAAAGGGAGAGAGGGAAGGAGGGAGAGAATGAGAGGGGAATAGAGAAGAAGGAGAGAACAAAGAGAAAAACACGTATCGTTTCCAAGACCTAAAATCTCGTCACATCAGTGTCCCCCCCCCCAAAAAAAGCTCTACAAGGAATGACTTGCAATCTTTGTAGCACGTGTTGATCTCTTCAGAGTCCTAATCGCAATGTTTCCCAATAATAGGGCCTGCATTCCTTATGCTCTACTCTAAGTCCAAAGCCTAATGCAATCTCTATGAAAATAGAGTAGCTATACCTAAACATTCCTGTGGTGTTCAGTAGATATTTATAGACAGATGTTTCACTTTTTCATTCAATTGGTCCACTTTCTTTAGCATTTCCTCAAAAACTTGTTTCTGAAATCTCCATTTAGTTTTTATTGCCTTTCATTCAACCCTGTATCACTTAAAATATGAATAGAACTAAGTAATCTCATAAAGTTATACAGTAATCATGCTTTAATTTTCATTCTTTTATTTTCATTGTATTTGAAAGGCAGGTTGATACAAGATGCAGAGAAATCATCCATTTGCTCATTGACTAGCTCCCTAGTGGCCACAGCAGACAGGAGTGGGCTGGGCTGGGCCAAAGCCAAGAGCTCCTGAACTCAATCCAGGCTTTGCACGTGTGTGGCAGAGCCTCAGGTACTTCAGCTATCTCCTGCTGTAGCAGAAAATTGCCCAAGCTCTTGAGTTTCTGAATCCATGTGAAAGATCTGGAAGAAGCTCCTGGCTTCAGTCTAGCCCAGCCCTGGCCACTATGGGCATCTGGGAAGTGAACCAACTGGTGGATGGAAAATGACTCACGTTCTCACTTTTTCTCTCTGTAATTATGCCTTTCAGATAAATTTTTAAAATCTTACAAAATAAAAAGTATGTCTCCATCCAACTTTGTATGAAACCTCAGAAGGCTGACAATCCCAAGCATCTGGCTCCATGGCACCTGTGCTGTCTGGTACCTGGCAACTCCTTGGTGTGGGTGGCTCAGTGGGTCTTATTTTAAGGGATTCAAGAAATATCACCCTGTGCTGCCTCTGGCAGTGGGACGGTGAGGTCCCATCCCCTCCACTCTGAGACATTCCTGCTTTTCCACCTCCCCTAAAACTGTGCTGTGCAGGATGATATAGACAAAAATGTGGGATTTCAGGCCAGTTCCCCTCCCTCCATACTTTCTTTTCTTTTTCAGGTCGTAAAAAATAGGCAATCTGAGCAATTTCTTTGCTTTCCTGTTAATAGTAGATGCCAACTCCAGCTTTGTCTCCTTGTGTTCTGGAAATGGATAAAGAGTTCTGAAGTTGGCCAGAATTTTTACTATTACTAATACTACTAATAATAGCACGTGGCTCACAAACTGCTACAGCTCTGCTTTCTGTAAGTTCTACATTTTCTCACAGATCAGGTGAGGCGGGGGCAACTTCCTCACAGGAAGCTCTCCTTGGCCACCAACAGTACAATCAGCTCTTTATACATGTACTTCACTCTGCCCTCTGCTGACCACTCAAGGCCCCCTTAAGGGCAGAGAGGACACTAGCACAGGTTCTGGACCCAACCAGGTCCTCAGGTCCATGGCAAGAGGGAAAAGAAAATCATATTTGCTTTTCAAGTATTCAAGACAGTTTGATGGAGTGCTGGCGGGAGGAGGCAGGGGAGAAAAGAAAGGAAAAGACTTGGGTTTTGAGGAACAAGGATCCATAAAAGGAGCAGGAGAGAAGATGATGGCAGGAAGCCTCTGCCAAGATGAACCTTGAATCAGAGATGAGTGTGAGGAAGAAGTGATTTCAAAGGCATTCTAGGCTTTTCTCCCCTGGGTGCAAGAGGCTGAGGCCAGAGGAGCAATGATCACAGCAGGGGAGGGTGCGGTGGCAATGTGGTCATGCGTTGCTAGGCTGGTGGTCAACTACAGGGGGAGGAGTCAAAAAGACAGCTGGGAGTTAGGCTCATTCATACACAGCTGCAAGCAAAACCTTCCCAAAGGCTGGGAATAGTGCTCCCCACCCCCAGCCCAGTTCTTCAATGATACATCAAGCACTTACTGTGAATGGAATAGATAATAATTTTGTTCGGCTTCAGTATTTTTCTTGGAGGGAGATCCCAATGATACACACGTTTCACTTTTTCAAAATATCCAACGTATCTATTCTGCAAAGCAACAGTAAGTTCCACTTATATGGAGATGAGAAGCCAAAAGTCAATGTTCTTATTGTGGGGGGCAGGGCATAGAGCTTGATAAGGGCAGTAAGAAACTATGGAAATACTTATTGGGTGACATTATCTAACTAGATGTTTTTATTTATGTGGCCTCACAACTGAATATCTGCCTTGGGGAGGAAAAAAGTATTACACAAGGGAACCAAAAAGGAGTCAGGTCTTGCATATAGGCTTGTAGATTACAATGTTATCAATGTGTAGATGGTTGGGACTGAGTTAGACAAAGCTCTGTGATGTGGTGGAGAATAGGTCATGGCAAAATGGTCTTTGTGAAAACAAAAGAGGACACCTTGCATCTGTCGGGTAGATTACAGCCCATTCTCTTGTCTCTGCCAGTTAGTGTTCTTTACTTCCACCCCCCACCCCCGCCCCAAGTTCTGTTTTTGCAAGGAAGCTTGCAATTATATTAGCCTCATCCTTTCTGTGACAAGCTGCTCATCACAGCTGTCCTTGAATCTTTCTTCAAGAAATTGAAAAATTCTGCTACTGAACCAGCTAGACCCAGAAGTTCAGAGATTTCCCTATCCACCAGGGAAAAGGACTCATCAAATTAACTACTCTTTCTACCAGAAAGTTCTTAACTGAGGGGTGACTGTAACATGATCAGGAGAAAGGCCCACTGTGGAGGGTCAGAATGTGATGGTGTACTGAGAATTGTCACCAGACATAAAGGGAATCCTGTGTTGGGGCCTTGCCAGCACAGCTCTCAGATCTGGGATCTGAAGTGAAGTCAGTAGCTATCCTAGTGAATCAGAAGACATTCAGTTGTAGGGTATGGGATGTCAGTTGTGGACAGGGCTACAAGAGAAATGCAGAAGGGAAGACATGTGGGGAAAGTCTTTGAAAGAGCTGCATCAAACGTACCCTTGACTCTTGACACCAGGCTTATGGCAGGAGGACATATGATGTTGATAAGTTGGCAGTCTAAATGTGCTAGAGCATGGAATATGCCACAATACAAAGTATAAGAAAAGTTTGAGGGGCCCGGGGCGATAGTGTAGTGGTTAAAGTCCTCGCCTTGCACATGCTGGGATCCCATATGGGTGCTGGTTCTAATCCCGGCGGCCTCACTTCCCATCCTGCTCCCTGCCTGTGGCCTGGGACAGCAGTGGAGAACGGCCCAAAGCCTTGGGATGCTGCACCCACATGGGAGATCCAGAAAGAAGTTCCTGGCTTTGGACTGACTCAGTTCCAGCTGTTGCGGTCACTTGGGGAGTGAAACATCAGACAGAAGATCTTCCTCTCTGTCTCTCTTCCTCTCTGTATATCCGCCTTTCCAATAAAAATAAACAAATCAACAAATCTTACAAAAAAAGAAAAGGTTTGAGAAATCAAATTGTAGAAGATACTGAGAACCAGGTTACAGCACAGTGTTTTGCCATTGGCAACAGGGAGGAATCATAGACTGAGCACAGGAATGACATGTTGGTGTATTTTAGCCTAGGGTCTATGTCTATCTTCGTTGTGTTGGTGGTGGCTGGTTGGTTGGTTGGGGGTGGCTGGTTTGGCTTAGGTGTGAGAGAAAAGTATTAGAGGATAAGGCTGAATCCTTGCATTCCTTCCCAAGATCTAGGGGAAGCAGCTATAGTATTCTGCTATCAAAGACCGGGGTACCTGAATATTTAGCTACCATCACTTCATGCAAAGATAACCTCTCATTCATAGGCATATTCCCAGCTACCTAAGAATTCTCCAAGAGCTCTCACTTTGGTTTGAGGGAAACAATACAAAAGAGAATGGGTGCTCAGCATGGATTACAATGGGCTTCAGAGTTTGATTTAGCGTTGGTGTCAGAGTTTACGTTTTCTGAACTTCATTATCACAATCTGTAAAATGGGATATATTTAACCCTACTCATAGAGTAAATAAGAATATTAAATGAGATAGTGAGTATAAAACTTCAGCATGGCTCAACAAGGTCTCCACTGTTGTAATTCCATAGGATAAATGTCCTGATTCTGCAATAAACAAGTCACAGGAATAAAAATGAGGGGATGCTATAAACTGAAACGGACTTAAGAGACACAGCAACTGAATAAAATGTGTGGACCTTGTTTGGATCTCAACTAAAGCAAAGTAAATTTTCAAAGATGCTCAGACAATTGTGAAAAATCAAAAAAATAAAATAGAAACTTAAAATTATTATTAGGATTTTATAATGTGACAAATGATGCTAAAACTTTGGATTTTTCTTCAGATCTTAGATTAGATGTTATACCAAAATATTTGTAGGATAAAATGATCTGGTGGCTCAAATTTCCTTTAGAATAACTTAGGGTTAGAAGGAGAAAGTAGAATGTAGGGTTGGGGAATTTGACTAGAGGAGGGAATTAATTGAACATGATAGGTCGATTATTGGATTAAGTGATTATTGAGGGGTTGGTTATATAATTCTTTGTGTGTGTGTGTGTGTGTGTGTGTGTGTGTGTGTGTGTACGTCTGAACATTTCCATAAAGAGCAGGAACAAATTCAGCAATATCCACATTAATGTTCTGAGAATTAAATGAGATACTTATAAGTACAGTCATGATTAGTAGCTTTTGAAAAACG
Organism: Ochotona curzoniae; assembly: GCF_017591425.1. Classification (NCBI taxonomy): domain Eukaryota; kingdom Metazoa; phylum Chordata; class Mammalia; order Lagomorpha; family Ochotonidae; genus Ochotona; species Ochotona curzoniae. The sequence goes on along the minus strand of NW_024466502.1, from coordinate 48,014,806 downwards.
TTTCTTTTCCCTTTTCTTTCTCTTTTACTATGTAGCTTCTCCCTCTGCCTTCCCTTCCACTCCTACAGGCAAATCATCCAGAAACAGTTTCTGTGATGTTCTGTGAGGGCTGAATTGCCCTGCTACTATAGCTTGTGAAAGACTCAGTTCCTCTCTATAGGGGAACTCAAAGGCTACTGGCTTTAGGTAACCTTCAGGGATCTGGCATTGTAGAAAAGCAATCAACTCCTTCACTCTGTAAACCACTACAAATATGAAGTGGTGAGCTGGATGCTCTACGGGGAGGATGCAGTGCTCCCCAACCGTGGGCAGTAACTGAGGAACAGCCCTCCACCTTGGAGAGCAGCTCAAGTCTACTGCAAGACACTTGAGTGCCACCATCTGATTCCAAATGATACCGGTATTAGGGTGTGATCCTAACCTGCTTCTCCCAAGGAATTCTCACCCTTTAAAAAGAAAACTTACTTGAGAAGGAGTTTCTACTCCTTGATATTTAGTGCTACTGGTTTGATCAGTTCGCCGACGTCCAAAGAAAGACAGACTATCCTACAGAGAAAAGAACAACATGACCACGGCTAATCTTCATCCTCCCCATTCCCATAGTAGATATTTTTTAAGCTTCTAAGGACACATCACTTCTTTTAGGGAGAGTTCTTTGAGTTAATCATGGTATTTAAAGGGCCACACATCAAAGATTTTTTTTTCTGTCATTCATAGATTATTAGGGGCATGGAATCTCAGAGCTGGAAAACTTTTAGGACTACCTGGTCCAACTCTTCCTACCCCTCCAATAGAAAAATGAGAAGACCAAGACCAAGGAAACCAGGCAACCTGCTGTGGAGAGCATGTGGGCCGTTAGAGAAAGCACCAGTCTCTGGCCCTCACTCGAACCCTGGAGCATGACTTTCATTAAAAAAAAAAAAACACTATAATTCATGTTAATAAATCTAGGAAATATACACATATGCTCCCATGAAATATTGATATTTTCTCATCTACTCTAGTCCATTTTAGTAAGGAAATATTCCTCAGTAAGTTGCTTTTACAACTCACCGAAAAATAAGGATTCATAACTTAAACAGGGTCTTAGAACACCTACTTTGAAAACATGTGTATCTAAAATTATAAAGTCAGTCATGGCAAGATTAAAGTGTTGGTTGATGCGTGTAACCCTCACCTTTGCTTCTCTCGACCACAGATCAACGGACTTGAGCTGCTGGAGGGATGTGCTTAAAGGGCAGCTCCCCAGCAATGCTACAGCAGAACGATGACTGGGAACCCTGCTTCCAGATATGGGGACAGCTTGCCTTGTCTTCTCAGCCATTTTCAGATGTCACAGACATCATGCATATTGAGTCTGCACAAATAATAACTAGCTCACGAGAAGCTCTCTTCTGACTGGGAAAGCAATGCCTGCTATTTATATTTAGCAATTTCAAGGATAGGTCCTTTGGAGAACTCATCTAATCAACCTTGAGATTTTCTCCATGAGAGAGGAACAAGTCTCCTGTTCCTTTACTGGTGTTAAGTCAAATGCCTTGGTTCCTTGGCTGTATTTGCACCTCTCCTTAATCTTGCTCCTACTGGGTCTTCCCTCTAATTAAAATATTAATAGCAGCAGTCTAGCAGCCAAAGTCTTTGCCTAGCACGCTCCAGGATCTCATAGGGGAGCTTGTTCATGTCCCCACTGCTCCACTTCTCTTCCAGCTCCCTGCTTGTGGCCTGGGAAAGCAGTCGAGGATAGCCCAAAGCCTTGGCTCCCTGCACCTGTGTGGAGACCCAGAAGAAGCTCCGGGCTCCTGGTTTCAGAACGGCTCAGCACTGGTCATTGCAGATGGAAGATCTTTCTGTCTTTCATATCTCTGTAAATCTGACTTTCCAATAAAAATAAATAAAAATTTTAAAATATTAATACATAATGACTTTTGCATTCTTTTTTTAAAGATTTATTTTTATTGCAAAGTCAGAGATATACAGACAAGAGGAGAGACAGAGAGGAATATCTCCCATCTGACGATTCACTTCCCAAGTGACCACAATGACCGGTGCTGTGCCAATCTGAAGCCAGAAGCCAGAAGCCAGGAACTTCTTCCAGGTCTTCCATGCTGGTGCAGGAACCCAAGGTTTTGGGCCATCCTCGACTGCTTTCCCAGGCCACAGGCAGGGAACTGGATGGGAAGTGGGGCTTTCAGGATCAGAACTAGCGCCCATATGGGATCCTGGTGTATTCAAGGTGAGGACCTTATCCTCTAGGCCACTGCGCCGGGCCCTGCATTAGTTTTTATATTAAAAATATTGTGTTACAATTATTTGTCCTAACTATTGTGACTTTTTTATATCCCCTTAAATTTTGCACCTTACAGATCTTATACCCTAGTCCTGGTTCAGAGTAAGGAGTAAATCATTTAATAATTTCAAGGCGGATTAGTGGATATTAAATCAGGGAGTAAACACTGCTTTCTGATCATCACTCCTTCAATTACAATCTCTCCTCATCACCAGGGCTTGGAGAGCCATCTGAACATCCCCAGTAGTGAGGTTTTTCAGAACCGGTACTTTTCATCAGTACAAGACACAGTCTGTAGTCACATCTTTCATACCTCTGCAGTATAAAAGAGCTGACTGGAGATAAGGCAGGCACAGACCATGGTCCCAGTTCTTCCTAAAGAAGGAAACAATTCAGTTTGAGAATCAAGTTCATGGTAGCACTTGGTACAAAGATACATGCAGAAATGTCCAGTTGGCACAGGCAGGTAGTCCGCTTAGTCACCAGTTAAAAACCAGACCTCCCCTGTCTACTTTTCTATAAAATGACTCCTTGCCCAGGGAATATCCCCCTCACCCAGGACCTGGAGTGGTATCACATACTCATTTCTCTTTCCAGGCTCATGAGAAGCCAGGCAATGGGAAGCAGCATCTCCTTTCTTGTTCCACAGATGCAAGATGAAAGTAAAAACATCTCTCCCCACCCACTCCCTGCCCACACTATCTCTGAATATGGTCCACATATGTCTGTGATTCCCTCACTGTCTAAATAAACTTTACCAAAAAAAAAAAAAAAAGAAGAAAGAAAAAGAAAAATTCAAGTACTGTCTGATCTCACTCAAGTGAATCTAAAGATAGTAGATATCATAGAACTAGAACAGAATTGTGGTTAACCAAGAGGGCCACATTTACAGTTTGGTTAATGGGTACAAAACTACAGTTAATAAGTATGGTAACTATTGTCAATAATGATGTATTATACCTGTATGTCTCAAAGAGGTTAGACTTCTGAATGTTTCATCACAAATAAATGAAAAGCATTTGAGATGGTGGATGTGCTGGTTACTCTTACTTTTGATCCTCAAACACTGTATATATATGTGTGTGTGTGTCTATATATGTATCAAAAATCATGTTGTATAACAAATTTATACAGCTTTTGTCATTTAAGACTAAACTTAAATAAAAGTAATGCTACATTCTAAAAGTAAACACCATTTCATTTGGATAAATGTAAGCTGAAAATCAAAAACAGCGAAACGCAAGTAGTCAACGTGGAGACACATGTTCAGCCTTTCTTAGCTCCTTTTTCTGTTTTCTTCCCTTCCCTCTTATTTCCCCTTCCTCCTCTTTCTCTGTTTGCTCCTTTTCTCCTTCCCGTCCTTCAGTTTGGAAGCTAAGATTTTACAATACTCATAAGTGTGGGCATTTGCCCCAGTTAAAGCCTTGGACCCCCACTTCTCACACCAAGTCTTGGCTCCATTCCTGACGCACACCCTACAAGGCAGCAGGTGGAACTTGGTGTTTGGTCCTGCTGGGAAACCTGGATGTCCCAGCTCTCTGCTCTGGCCTGGCCGGGCCCCAAACCACTGCACGTGTTTATCTGTGGATATAAGATTAGTCTGTCTCCATGTTCTCCTGCCCCTCAAACAAGTAAACAAATAATTACAACTGCTTAAAAATGAGGTAAGATGAGGCTGCTGTTTTTTTGTTTTGTTTTGTTTTACTTCCATGTATTTTTTTAATTTCTTTAGGGAAAAAAAAGTTGCTTTACCTTTGCCACCTTTACAGTGAATCACTACAACGTTTTCCTTGTCTTCATCCAGCCAGTCGGTGACTTCTTTAGAAAACTCCACCATGTCACTGATTTTTAAATGTAAGATTTTTAGTTGAATTAAAGTGTTTCCAGAAGGTTCAAGCCCAGTGTGCTTAGCCCTCTTCTGCCAGAAGGTGTAACATAAAACTTACCTCAGTGAAGGGACATTATGATCATCAATCATAATTCTATGTACTCTGTTATGAAAATGCTTGGGGTTATAGCCTTTTTCACCTAAAATAAATAGCACAGATGTTATACCTTTCTACCTAGTAGTATAATATAAAATTATAAGTTAAAAATTTCTCAGAAATTCCTGATCCACTTTCAAAGGCAGCTTTTTGAATGTTGCTTCAAAACAAACAAAGGTCTCAAAAAACACAAGAATTTTAGTGATTTATCCATTTCAGGTCATCTAAGTCCAATCTATTTTTCGTTTACTAGAATTTAACTTAAATCTTCGCAGACTATTTGTTATATTCTTGTAGGGTAGTTAAAGAAGCAATGGAGCAAAGGAAACGTAACCAAAATGTTTTCTGTCTGAAAATGTCCAAAGTAGAAAACAAAAATTAGGAGTGACCAGAGTGATAACCTGGGGACATAATTGGTTCAGTTCTTTCTACCTTTTAGTTTTCTCTTTAAAATTTTAATTCACTGTATAATCACAGGCTTAGTTCACAACTAACCATAATATTCAAAAAGTAAAACGTAGGAAGAACACAGATCGCAGGAGGATAAACAAGGGCTGACATTGACAAGCCTTCCCCACCCCAGTCTAGAATCCTGCTCTCGTCACAACTCATTCCTCTAGTGAGTTAGAGAATACAATTATTTTTTTAAAATCTCTGTCCTCAATGCAATATTTCAAGGAAAAGGAGGAATCTTTTCCTAACCCTGATACCTCTGGGGAAGACCTTCTACACAATGGGTCCCCTTCCACTTTCACTTCTTCGGTTTGAACCAGCCTTGCAGATTTTTGAACTCACTCTCTAATTGCTACAGATGCTTAGAATTAAGTGACATGTAAAACCAAAGTTGTCTCCTTCCATGCAGAATCATTTTCTATAATAGAGTAGGAAAACATCAAGTCATGTACATACTGCATAGGTTGTAAACTCGGTAGTGGTCTAGATGTTTGGTGTCCAGGAACCTCACAACTTCCTACAAGAAAAAGACACGTGTGTTACATATCCAATATAGTCTAGGAGCTAGGAGGAGGGACACACTGAGTATTACTTTTTATTTGACTTTCACTCACGCTTCGTAGAGGACGTTAACAGACTATGAAGAAAGTAGATGCACTGCAGGTCATGTCTAACCCGTGAGTGGTTTTCAGATAGTTCACAAAGTGAGCTTGGCTACTCATATCAGCTTCTAGTCTAAATATGCATCATTTAATACCACCAGAGAAGGCAATTTGCCGGTTAGCTAATCTGACATAAATTTGTTCAAATAATTAATTCATAGTTAACCTATAGTTACGTAAATCTAATCCTGGGTAGATGTTTTTTAGATGATAATCTATTATTGTCTATCTAAGTATTACATAAATAAATACATATAAAATATGCAGTATTAGTGTATGTGAACATGAAAACAGACAATTTCTATCAAATTTTAGATAAGAGGTAGCAACATGGAGAAATTTTGGTTCATTTTTAAAAAATGCATGTACATATATGTGTGTATAAATAAATAAATTAAAAAATAAATAGTGGATTTACTTAAAATATAGTGAATACTGACATTCTTATGCAAAAAATGTTTTCAGAACATTTATTCACTTCAAATACAGACACACATTTGTGTCACTGTGCCATAGCAAAAATAACCATCATAAAATTCAAAACATGATAAATATGACTCTCAGGGAAATGTTTACTGGCTGAATGCTTATGAAAAGAAGCACGATACAACAATAACAGCATCTGTCACACTGATCACCACTGCCTGAGTCCTCTGTCTGCATCGCACGGGGACTTCAACAATGGATCAGATCTCTTACATCAAAATATAAATCCAGATAAACTGAGAAATCAGATGTGAAAGCTCACAAACATCTCTCCAAGAAATTTCAGTGAGTATTAATTCATCGCATAAGGGAGAACTAGTATTGACTCATGGACAATAAGTAGGTTTAGGTTTTACTTCACAAAAATTTGAATTTTTTGTTTCAAAAAATGTCACCACTGAGGAAAATATTTTTCAGTAAAACTAAGGATTATGGCGAGTCTAATAAATCAATAACTCATTAATACTTTTCTTCCCCCCATAGATAAATGGATCAAGTACATACTAACCAACAAGAGAAAAAAAAAATCTAACACCCTCAAAAAGCATATAATAAAGATGTCAAAACAAGAAAGAGGGGCTGGCGACATGGCATAGTGGTCTAGGCTTCCACTTGAGGCACTGGCATCCCATATGGGCACCAGTTCTTGTTCTGGGTACTCCACTTCCTATGCAGTCCTGCTTGCAGCCTGGGAAAGCAGCAGAGAATGGTTCTTGGGCCTTGAGCCCTTGCTCCCACAAAACAGACTTGGGGAAAGCTCCTGGCTTCTGGCTTCAGATTGGCTCAGCTCTGGCCTTTATTTAGGAAGTGAATTGGTAGGTGGAAGATCTCTGTCTCTCTTCCTCACCATAACTCTTTCAAATAAAAATAAATTTTTAAAAATCATGAAATGTGTTTTAACCCATGAAATTAGACTTTCTAGTTCTGAAGAGAAAATCCAAATATTGGCAAATTTGGCTTGAAAATAAAGCCTTTGATTTATCGCTGATATAATTCCTTGGATTTGACAACATATATTAGGAACCTTAAAACACTCATACTCTTTCCCCTAGGGAACTTCTCTATCCAGAAAAAAAGCCTTATGCACTAAAATGTTTGTTGCTGCATTATTGACAATAAAAACCAACAAATATTGAACAGTAGAGTTTCATAGAATTAATCCTTCACTCTTTCAACACATACATTTTTCCCAGTGGTCAATTTATGTCTACCTTTCATACCTTTCAGTATTCATTGTTTTTCTAAGAAAATTGGTATACCTGGATGGTTAAGTTTCAGGGACTTTAATGAATCTTCATGTTTCCACAACATAAAACATTTATAGAAAAGCTCAGCTATGTCAATAATCTGATTCTTCTGGTCATAATCTGCCACTAGATGGATATTCAGTTGGAGCAGGATGAAAAAGGAGCAGATGACTAAGATCTTTAGGAATACAGGTACCGTTTATCTGAACTTCCTCATTAGCCTTGCCTTTGCATGGGCTTACGAAACTGTCAGTCCCTGAAACTCTTCCTCACGATTGAAAAATGCTGCCTACTCTTTGAAAGTCGGCTTGTGACCTCCTCTACTTTTGCATCTTTTAAAATCTGTCTGGTTCTTCTCTCTGCCATTGTTTGATTTAGAGGCAAGAGTGCTCTCTCCTTGGGTAGGAGTGGCTGTAGTGTTGACACTTGATACTTTCATCCTATTATCTATTTCTCCACTAACCGAATCCCACATCTATACAGTTTTTGCTGCTTCCCGGCAGCACTTGACATCCCTCTGCTAGCAAGTCTACCACCTACAGGATTTTGCTGTCTGTTGTGCATGTTCAGCGCTGTTCCAAACATGACCTGCAGTTTCATGGTGGTGTGAGGATAAAGGAGAAACACAGAGCTGATTAGCATCCTTTCAGGAGTCAAGGGCACCAGGTCTGAATTTTCTATCCTTCGCTCTACTTTGACTTTGAGTAGTTTTTGATGGTTCTTATCTCCAAAGAACTGGCAAAATTCCTTGGCTTTTCCCCTGCTTTTCTAAACATTATAAATTAGCACATACTAAGTTTTTAAGCTTTCTGTAGTATGCAAATACCAATGGTATGAAAGAACACTATACTAGAAGGATTCGTGCATTACTTTAGTAATGTCCCAGAGTGACTAAAGATTTAGGAGTGCACAGAAATCGTTATAATTTGCATGACAGTTTGACATGAACTAAATATTTCTGAGCATGCTTCTTTTACGTGTCATTTCAGACAAGCACAAAGTACAATGATTGAACTCAATATTTTCAAATTTACATGTTCAAAGTCATGTAAGCTATAATTTCCTTGTGGAAATTTCTGACTACCAAACTTACACCTGCATCCCCAGCTATATTTTTTGATATTATTATGTAAAAAATTGTGTAAAGTAGGTTTTGTAGAATTTAAATATTCAGTCTCATCATGAAGTGGCCTGTAATTTCTCTGCACAAATTTCTTGTTTTTTTTTTTTCATTATGGTCTTTGATAAAGCAACAGCTGTCAATCACATTTAAAAAAAATGACAACAATACTGAGTGAATCTCACAGAATTTACTTTTGAGGTTAACAAGTCAATCACAAAAGGTACTGGATGCTTCCGCTTATGTGAAATTTAGTAAAGAGAGAAAATTCTGGTGACAGAAGTCAAAACAGAAATTACCTCCCATTTTTTTGTGATATTAACCAGAAAGGGGTTAGAAAAGTTCAATACCTTGTGAGAGGTATTGAGTCCATGTATGCTTATATATAGTTTCAGCATGATATACGCTTAGTAATAGCACAATGTATAGTACTATCATACTTCAGCAAAACTGCAATGTTTGTATATATAGATTTCAGAGTCATATGTTGCATAATGCCATTTCAGCTAACGGCAGACTGCACACATGTCTAGTGAAGTCACAGATGTCTTGTTTGTGTAAGTACACTTTGGTACTTGCACAAAGACATGCTATCACCTCACAGTACATACCCTCACCTTTAAGCAATGAATAACGATATTTTTATAAAAGAATGCATACATGCAAATAGGTAAGTACATGTTTATTGAGTATACCAAGTATTGTAAACTGCACTCAGGTACACATACGTGGAAGTTTGTTAATGACTTTCAGCTGGAATTTCATTGTAAACAGCACTGTATGTTTGAAATGAATTTAGTCATCTACAGAGTATGGTGAAATCTGCCTTCAGTGTGGTTTATGATCCTAACTTAAGAACACACATGTTAGTTATGGCATTCCCATTGATGCTTCTCCTTCATGAGAGACTACAAAAATGGTCGCAGCTCTTCGCAGTTCATCCCATGGAGAGAGAGTATGTTGAATCTTAACTGGCTTTGCAATTTACTTTTCCCAGTAGAATGTGGTAACCCCAAACAAGCCTGGCTTTGCATTCTTTTCCTGATTCTCCAGGTACCCTTGCTGCCACTGCCCCCATGTGAGCAAGCCTTCACTAGCTTGCTGGAGAATGAGACCCATTTGGAACTCTCAGATCAAGCCATTTTAGACCAGTCAGTCTTCAGATGACAAAGTAGTTACCAACAAATGTGTGAATGAGCTCAGGTGAGGTAGTGAGTGTTTTTCCTGATCATCAGAACAACTCGGGCTCAAATCAAATTCATAAACAATAATAGCATGAGCTGTATAAAGGAATGCTGTTATAAACCAAGGTTTGGGGTGATTTGTAACACATAGAAGTGAAGTGATATCGTTATTTGAAAGAGTAAGATTTTACAAGAATCTAACATTCCTGGGTCATTAGTAAGTTATGATGACTCCATCAATGTTCACTGAGAAATTAATATTTGTTAGATAAACTTACCTTAATTGGATTCCTATAGAATGATTGTCTTCCAGAAGATGGAAATGACATGGCAATAATACGCTCTGAAAATAAAAATAATTCTTATTATGAACATGATTACAAATATGAACATTTATTTATGTTAGACTCCTTTTCCATAGAAAGAACTTTTGAGGCATGGGCATTGTAGTGTCATAGGTTAAGTCACTCCTCATGATGCTGACATACCATCTGGGTACAGTTCAAGTCCCAGCTGCTTCATTTTCAATCCATCTCCCTGTTAATGAGCCTGGCAAAGCAGTGGAAGACAGTGCAAGCACTTGAGGCCTTGCCACTTCTGTGGCAAACCTAGATAAAGCTCTGACTCCTGATCTCAGCCTGGCCCAAGCCTAGCCATTATGGCCATTTGGGATAGTGAGCCAGCAATCATCAGAAGTTCTCTCTGCCTCTTCCTATATCTCTACCTTTCAAACACAATAAATCTTTGAAAAAAATTTCAAGTATAAAGTCGACACAGAAAGCTAACACACACTTAGGTTAATCAAGATAATATAATAAATTATCCAATGAACTGATGGTGTTATACCCAAGATTCAGTTGTTTCCAGTCAAGTGCAAAAGTGTTGACCACTCAGTCTGGAGTGTCCCCTGTATTTGGAATTTCTTTTTTTCCCCAAAGATTTATTTATCTTTATTGGAAAGTCATGTTTACAGAAAAATGAGAAACAGACAGAATTATTTTCCATCTGCTGGCTCACTCCCCAAGTGGCTGGAGCTGAGCTGATCCAAAGCCAGGAGCCGGGAGCCTCTTCCAAGTCTCCCACACAGATACTGGGTGCCAAGGCTTTAGGTCATCCTCTACTGCTTTCCCAGGCCACAAGCAGGGAGCTAAGGGAAATGGAGCAACCAGGACACGAACACACTGGTCCCATTTGGCATTTATTTTTCAAACATCACAGGAAAAGATAGCTCTGGGTTCCAGCGATGTTGAGAAGTTTCAGGGTTTCAGTACTTCTGACAGAAAACGTATGACCTACCAAGCAGTGATCTCGATCTTTGGGGGAGAGAAGAGGTTTTTCTGGAATCCATAAAACCCATGGTAACTATCAGAACTCAATAAATTCTAAAGAAACCTAAATGACACCAGCATTTGACTTCCTGTGTGACAATCAGGTACTCCTAATTTGATATAAAGCAGAGATTGTCCAGTTCCAGGGCTAAACTACAAATGAGTCAGACCATCCCACTGAAATCTGAGAAGAACATGGCTTAAAAATGGCAAAAGCAATCTAAAAATTGAACTATATAGCTTCACATACCAGTTACATAAGTGAGATCCAGGTCAAATCCATCTTTCTGGTATCGTCTTTTGTTTCCTGAAACCTGAGAGTTAAAACAATCATTAATTTATTTGTAAATCACAAACCAACATAAAAATAAAGAATGATATAAAGCTACGTATAGCCCTTGCCGTTATGTCCCCAAGCAGATATTCTGCCCACTCACCAGTCTTCTGGTCAGCGTTTCAAGTTGTCTTTTTTGATGAGCCAGATGGAAAACTCTTATCAAAATGATAAGCCGTAGAGGACGGAAGAGGACTGCGAGTCTAACAACAAATTTAAGAATTAAAAGATTTTTCGTTGCAGAAACATGATTTCGTTAGCCTGGACTAAGTCTAGAGCAATAGTTCTTAACTGAGGGCTACCATGTCATTTACTGCCAGTCACCCACCAAGGGAATGTCTGGCACTGTCCAGACACATTTTGGGTTGTCATAGCTGTTGGTTTGAGGGGTAACAGATCTAGTGGATAGGGGCCAGGACTGCTGCCAAATACCGTGCAATGACTAAGACTTCCCCCATACCAATTGTCTGACTTAAAATATCAATAATGTTAAAATCGAGAAATTCTGTTAGAAAAATAATAGTAAGATAAGCTCTTGGTGAACTTAACATTTACAGTTTAAAATTCTTTCCCTAAAAAAATATGGTATTATTAAACAATGTTATTCCCATTAGTAACATAGGATCACTACTGCTGCTAATGAGTGTCAGGCAAGCAGACTGACACACTTTCCAAGTGTCTGATATTCTGTACCAACAATTCTCTAACTTGAGCAAACATAAATGAGTTATCAGCAAAAGCTTGTTAAAAAATGGATTGTTGGGTCTTAGGGATACAGAGTCAGTAAATCCAAGATGGGACCCAAGGTGTTTTTCTTCTAGTACTTCTAGTGACACTGAAGTTGTTTGTGGGAGAAGTATATTGACTCGTTATTTTCAAGCAACTCCAAAGCACCCAGCACATTTAACTGGGTTTGAACTGAAGCTTGGGAAGCAGAGGTATAGAAAAAAGTCAGATAACGAGTAATGAGTAAGCCTTGTGAGGTTAATCCCAGTCTGTATTTGCTCCTTTTCTTCATTGCTCAAGTAAAAAGATGGGAAAATGCTAGTATCCCAAACACCACAGCTCTAGTTTTGCCTTAGCTGTCTTCATTTCCACCCAGTATACTGAAAAACTACCCATTCCTTAATATTCACCTAACATCTTGGTTTTCTGTTTTAGAGACTCACGACTAAAGTCATTCAAATTTTGGCCCATGCCAACATCAAAGGTTCAAAATATGTAAACATCTCAACATTCCATTTTCAAGGAGCTTATTTGGCACTGAATCAGAATATTCAAAGTTAAAAATACTATAAGAAATGAATGCCACAGAAAATACAAACAAACGAACAAACAAAACAAGAGTAAGTCATAGGTTTCATACCTTGGTAAATTCTTAAGAAACTTAACATTGAAAAAGAAGTAAGTGGCATCAATCATCAGAGTTATCACAATAATGGCGGCATCCAACGTGTTAAGAAAATCAGAAAAATACTGATGGCTCCTGTAATATAATAAAAGGCTTGTCCCTCACAAGAGAAGATAGGTTATTTTTTTGAGTATGAGTTATTTGACTCACCCTCACAAACAATTCTATTTTAAAAAATTAAAATGTGTTTTGTATACTAAATTAAGGTAAAAATAAAACATTAATAGAAATTAATGAAACTCATGAGATTACATTTATTATTGGATTCCTATATATAGCAAAAGCATTACTATGACAATATTGGTATATTGAGGCTAATATTAATGATATAATTGAGATGAATATTAATTAAAATCAATCTATTGAGGATAGTGAGAGATTTAGCAGAAACATTGAATATCAGGCAGGAATTGACAGGGAAGAAAAGCAGGCTGTTAGGCTGCACTACTGAGCAGTAGAATGGTGAATGTGTTCCGGCATTAGAGCACCTTGAACCGTGAGGGGTCTAACAGAGATGCTTGTAAGAAGGGGATTCTATTATTTAACCATGCAAGTGCATGGTCAGGCTTTGAACTCACGCTGGAGTACTAAGGGGCTAGTTTGCCTCCACCATAACTTCCTCCTCAATAGTGGCTCCTACAGACATGGGCACTGGTTCTGCAAAACTTCTTTTGGATTTGGAAGCCCCTTTTAGGCTCTGAGAAGCCCAACTTTGACAACTGTTCTTAATTTAACGGCATGAGGATGGGAAGTTAACAGGAAAGGAGACAGACTGCCTTCTGAGATCCTCTGAATGAAATGAGGCTGGAGAACTGAGTCTTTGACTCCATTATTGGTCATGTCCAAGGCTTGGCTCATGACACACAGCTTCTCAGAAAGCTAGCTAGCAGCAAAAAGCAATGGTGGCTTCATTATCAAGGGTCTCTGATAACATGAGACATATTGCATGTCTTCTCATCTCACTCAAATTTTAATTTTAATTGAAATAAAACAGGGTTAATTCCTATCTCATATCTAGTACTCAGTATACTATTAATTAACATTTATGACTCAATGCTTTTACTAAAGATTTATTCATTTACTTGAAAGGCGGTGAGAGGAACAGGGACACTTTCATCTGCTGGTTCACTCACCTAATGACTTCAACAGCCAGGGCTGGATCAGGCCAAAACTAGGGGCCAACAGCCAGGAAAACACCATGTTTTCCACATGGGTGTTGGAGACTTGGAGGCCCAAATGCTTGGGCCATATTCCACTGCTTTCCCAGAAGTATAGGCAGGGAGCTGGATCAAAAATGGAGCAGCCAAGACTCGAATATGTGATGCTCCAATATGTGATGCCTGCATTGTAAGGTGGCAACCTAGCTCATCGAGTCACAATGCTGGCACTGATTCAACTTTCTGGTTTTTTGGATTTATTTGAAAGGCAGTTACAGAAAGAGAGAAACAGGACGAGGGAGAAATCTTCCATCTGTTGGTTCACTTCCCAAATGGCCACAAGGGCAGGGGCTGTGTGAGGCTGAAGGTGGGAGCATGAACGCAGGGGCCCACACAGTTGGGCCATCATTTTACTGTTTCCCCACGCATGCTAACAGGGAGCTGGATTCCATATGGGATGCTAGCACTGTAACACCTGAACCTGTTACACCACCGCTGGTCCCTATGATTCAACTCTTAGTAAAAGTATCAGTAATTATAGTTCATATACACTTCCTCTTATTTCTTTTAAGTATTTTAAGTTATTTTAATTGTACATATTTATGTTGTACATTGTAATAAGTTGATACATGTTTTTAACTTGTGGGTATCAAATAAGGATAGTTAGCATTTCTCTTTAAACATAATTTCAAAATCTTTAACACTTAGTAATTGTATATACTTAATGTGATACGTCCATAAATGTATATAATATGTACTAATTAGATTGAGATATTAATGTTTCCTGTCTTTATCATTACTTTACATTTGAAGTCTTCAAACCCCTCTCTCCTAATTAAATTCTGGTTTTTTTAAAGATTTATTTATTTATTTTTATTGCAAAGCCAGATATACAGAGAGGAGAGACAGAGAGGATCATCTTCATCCAATGACTCACTCCCCAAGTGACTGCAATGATTGGAGCTGAGCCGATCCAAAGCCAGGAGCCAGGAACTTCCTCCATGTCTCCCACACGGGTGTAAAGTCCCAAGGCTTTGGGCCATCCTCAACTGCTTTCCTAGGCCAAAAGCAGGGAGCTGGATGGGAAGTGGGGCTGCTGGGATTAGGATCAGTGCCCATATGGGATCCCGGTGCGTTCAAGGTGAGGACTTTATAGCCACCAGGCTACCGTGCCAGGCCCTCCTAATTAATTCTTAAAATGCATAATAGGTTATTGTCATCCCACATATTGTAGAACATTAGAACTTATTCCTTCCATCTAACTTTATTTTTGGTACCCTTACCCAACCTTCCTCTTCTTTCTTCCCTTCCCAGCTCCAGTAATCAATTCTCTGTTTAGGTTGACCTTAAGATATTTTTTAGGTTTTACATATAAAAGAGAACATGTAATATTTGTCTCACTTCACTTACCACAATTTCCTCCAGTCTAATCCATTTTACTTAAAATGATTGAATATCATTCTTTCTTATAGTTTAATGGTAATCCATTGTTTGTATATGCCACACTGTCATTCATTCACATGTTGATGGACATGTAGGTTGACTTCATGTCTTGGCTATTGTTAATAGTGTATTAATAGACATGAGAATACAGGTGTTTTTATGATATGCTGAATTACTTTGTATTCATGCCCTGAAGTGTGACAACTTGATTGTAGAATATGTGACATCTATTATTTTAAAATTTGTATTAGCAGGAAGCTGGATGGGATTGTGGAGCTGGGACTTGAACACGGTCATTCAGATGTGGGATGAAGGTGTCTTGAGTAGGGGCTTATCCATCGGACCAAACACCTGCCCCATGGTATATCTGTATTTTTATTTTTTTGAGGAGTCTCCATTCTGCTGTACTACTTTCATTACTGTCAACAGAATAAGAGTTGCCTTTTTCCTGCATCCATACCATCATTTATAATTTTTTATCTTTTTGATAATAGTCTTTCTACCTGGGATAAGACAGAATCTCATT
This sequence comes from Ochotona curzoniae, assembly GCF_017591425.1. Taxonomy (NCBI): domain Eukaryota; kingdom Metazoa; phylum Chordata; class Mammalia; order Lagomorpha; family Ochotonidae; genus Ochotona; species Ochotona curzoniae. Next base: position 47,999,183 of record NW_024466502.1, on the reverse strand, counting down.
GGTTTTATGCATTAGAGTGATAGCCAGTGACACTGAGATTTTTTCTTAAGTCCGTTCACCATTTGAATTAATTCTTTTGAGCAATGTCTATGCATATCATTTGCATATATAAAACCTGGATTTTTTTTTTCAAGACCATCTTTGTGGTATAATGGGTTAAGCCACTGCCTACCCTAGCAGCATCCCCTATGGGTACTGTGAGACCCAGCTGCTACATTTTCAGTCCAGCTCCCTGCTAACATGCATGGAAAAGCATCAGAAGATGGTCTACATCCTTCAACCCCTGCACTCATGTGGGAGAACTGGATGAAACTCTGCTCCTGACTTCAGCCTGGCTAAGCCTTGGCTTTTGTAGCCATTTGGAGAGTGAATCAGGATATGGAAGATCCAGCTCTCCACACCCCAACTTTCTCTCTCTCTCACTATGCCTTTTACACAAATAGCAAAAATAGTTACATAAATCTGAATTTTCTCTTTACTTCTTTAAGTTATATATATAATAAGCAAATGATATACATACACATCTATGAAGATGATCATAGTTTTATCCCTCATTATTTTATCTTTCATTATTTTGGCAAAATATATAATGTTAATTAATTGACATATGTTGCATCATCCTTGCATCTCTGGGATCAAACCCACTTGTTCATAGTGTGTGATTATTTTGATGTGCTGCTGAAATCAATTTGTTGGTATTTTTGTTAAGAATTTTTGCACCTATATTCAACAGATGATTCTCCTATGTTAATGTACCTGTAGACAAACCAGCTTCCTGTGCCCTATTTAAACTCTCTCCAAGCTTTCTCTGTTGAAAGAAGCTTCTAGCATGCAGTTTTTGGAGACTAGACTGCCATTGCAACAGTAATACCATTAACACCCAATCAATGAAAAACTGGAATGTGAACTGCTATTTTTTCTGTGGACTGTGCTTCTAGGATAATTATTTTGATAAATCGAGACAAATTTGTTTGGACTGATCTACTAATTATTTTGGGATACTTCTTATAACAGTTTAAAATTACTTTGTGCACTTCAAAAAATGAAGAGCTCAAACTTACCCTTCTACGTATACTCTCAGTAGAACATCACATAAAAAAAATAATGCAATAGCCAAAGAAATTGCACGACATCCCAAACCAATTTTGACATCAGTGATAATTAGATCCAAAACGATGAGAAACATGTCCACAAAGACCAACAAAATCCCGAAAATCCTATAATAAACAAAAAGTAAGCAATGGTGATGAAGGTAGAGATTTTTGCTGCATAGATTGGCTATATTTAGTTCAGTAATCAGATATCAATATGTCATTTTTAGGATTAAACCATCAAGTAGAAGGAATAACAGTGTTGCCTCAAAAATCCAAAAGAGAAAAAAAAATCATTCTGTTTTTAGTAATACAAGTAGTTGCTGGTGAATAAAGTCCTCACCAGCCTGTTTTAAAGTATGTTATCTTGCCCTTTCAAAGAAAGCCTAACAACCTGGTTCCTCAAGCTAGAACAGGAAAACAGAATTATATTTCTCTGTGAATTTTTCTTAAAATTTGAGAATATCTTAAGCAATTTTTGCAAATTTTTCATTCAGTTTAAACCTTATTAATCTACAGAACATTTGAAAATTTGGTAATTAAAACCAAATGAAGTCATACCTAACATTAAGTACTTAAAAGATAACTTTGACCAGTATGATATTTTTATCAGTGAGATTTTCAATACATGATTACATATCTGAGTGTTTCTGACATGAAAAGCAATTCATTTCTATCGATATTTTCATTGCTAGTCTAAAGTGCCTTCTGAACCTTACTTTTATAAACTGTAATATATTCCAAGTCAAATGAGAATAACATATTAACAGTAGAAACTGACCAGGCAGCTGCATCTGCTGACACACACAAGAGTTAAGTCTGAGGATTTCCCAGGTAAGGTTTCTTGGGGGACTTCCCTACTAGACTGCTGGCTCAAGACCTGGCCTTAGGGAAAATCACAAGAATATGTGGTCTAACCTTGGAGAACATGTTTTAGGACTGGGCCTCCTCAGTTGCTGACACTCATTCAATAGAGAATACACCCAGATACACAAGGAAGGTAAGACAGCCAGCTCATCTAAGCCAACAGAGGACATTGGGTACCTCATCCAAAGATGGAAAGCGGAACAGGTTAAACAACTCTCCTGGCCAAGCTTTGCAGCAATTGTCTAGGTCTGTGGATACAGTGAAGTAGATCTGGTCAGCCAACAGACCATAGAAAGATTTTTTTCAACCCTGGTGCAACAAAGTTGGCAATGTCTCAGAATGATCAAGTAACACCCTCAGAACATTCTGCCCCATACCAGGTAACCCTGGTAGTTTGACAGCAAGGAGCGGGTCTCTCCCCTTATTTTTCCCCTCCCTTCCTCTCCACTCCTCCCCCCATGGACACAGGAGAAGAAACAAGCTGAAACATTTATCCATTTATCTCACCCATCTTCCTCCACGCCTTGACCCCCCCCCCACCCTAATCAAAGACCCACCTGGCTATGTATGCCTTTCAACCATATAATCAATATTAAAAATAAATTTAAGATACAGTAGACATATCTTTCTGGCTTGTTTTCATATCACTACCCATTGAAATAATGCTATTAAATGTCATATTACATTTGTGTTTGAAAATCTCACATACCTAAATGCAAAGGTTGACACAACCATCCGAGTAATGTTTTTTATGTTGCTGCTAAAAAAAAAAGGATATACAAAGTGAATCATAATTTCCGTTAACAGATATTATAAATTCAATTAAGAAAGGTCCTTAACATATAATTTTAAAAGAAAAATTTTCACAAATTGTAAAACAAAATGCTTTTTGCTTATAACTCAAATTTTCAGATTTCTACAATGTAAAATTTTTATTTGTCAACAAACCACTAAACTTTGGATATTTAGTAACATTTTCTTTGTGTGTAAAGTTCTGGCTCCCATTAAATGGTAATTAAACTTGGGGACATAGTTTATGCTGATAGGGTGTATTTCTGTACCAGCTCTCCCACTAATGGGCAATGGGATCCTGGGCAAGTCATCACTTTTGGACTCAGGTTCCACAGTAATAAAATAAGAGATATCAGGGATGTGTATCAGGCATTCTTATTCTTTAATAATCACTTACTGAAACTAGACATCCAGTGAACAGATAATCACTAACGAGAATAATAACTAGGGTTGCAAATGTACTTTGGAGGTAAGGAATTTTGGTATATATTTTCAAGGGGGGTGGGAAATGCCCTAAAGATTGAGTGCTTGGCATTAATCAAAGGAGGAAAAGCTGTTTGATGTAGTCTCTAGTGGTGCTTCATTTTGCCATATGGCTGAAGACAAGATATCTATTGGGGAACAATTTCCAATCCTGCTAGAATCTCCAACACTAGACACAAATTTCATCCCAAGTGGGATCAGTCTTATAGCCCATGCCCAAGACTTCAGAATGGAGAGCATGGATACTGAGCACCATTTGGGCCCTGACAAAACACGACCTAGATAAAGGCTGTTGGGTCAATCTGAAATACAAGAAATCTTGAACATTTTTAATGTTCCCCTCATCCACCTGCACACATCTTTTTCACTCTGACTTGAGAAGCTAAAGTGTAGGTGGATGAAGGTCTGATAAGTTGGCTACACGAGGTAAAAAATTATTTTAAAGTTTAAAAATAAGAAATTTATACAAAAAGAAGCTCACCTACAGGTAAAAGGAAATTTTAGGGAAAAAAAATGTTAAAACACCCTGCATTGTCACTGATGCTCCTGACAATGAGCTTCTAAAATCTCCATCTTTCTGTATCAATACATGTATGAATGCATGTCTATGTATGCACCTACAAGTGAATTTGTTTATGTACAAAAATGTATTTAGAGCTCACATTTCATCGATGCTTTCATCAGTGGACATTGACGTTATTTCACTTACAGCAGTGCTGAGGGATGTAGAAGTATATAATCAGACACATATAATCTTCTAGATTTTATTTTTGTTCAAATTAGCCTCAGTTACTCTTTATCTTAAAAACTGGCTGACCTTTAAATATCAGCTTTAAAAGTTAAAATGTAGACATGTCAAAAAAGTTGATAAGTCACGATTTAATTATGGTCCTTTACTACTCAACCTAACCTCAATATGTAACAGTGTTATTTCAGAATCCAAGTCGGCAGATATGCATTTCTCTTGTCCCCATCCAACCTGGTGATTCTCAAGTACATTCACTGTCTCAAGCTGCACGACTCATGCTGTTGTCTCTCTTGCCTCTCAGGTAAGGTCAGGTAACTGCATCAACGTGGTAGTGGGTTAAGGTGTGGGCATTCACCCGCCCCCTCCACCTCCCGCCCATGGTAGCGGAGCTCTGGAGAGCTGGGGGAGGCATTCAGGGTTCGCTAGCTTTCTTCTTTTCTGCTGAGGGCTCCTGTCACTGCTACTTCTGTCTTCCAAATGTGTGTCTCTCCGGCCTTGACCTGGTCTGGGAGAGTGAAATGCTGATGCCTTCTTAAAAGTCCGGCTACTAGAAACTAAGGGTGAAGTGCGAGGCAAACAAGAAGTGAAGTCAGTGAAGTAAGGAGTAGAGGTGAGGAAGCAGTGGGGAGAGGGAGTAAGGAGATTCCTCTTTGGACCTGTTCTCCATCTATCTGATGATCCAAAGGACAGAATAGTACATACAGGAGCTTACCATGAAGGAGCATTAGGAATGGTATGGTAGGAACTCTGCTCCCATGATGCTTCTGACGCTTTACATCCCAAATCTGTTTCTCTCGGTCTCTCTCTCTTACACACACGCATACAATTCACTATGTCTTACCTTGTATCGGTGTAGTTACTTAAGGAGGTCTTGATGGTAGATTGTACAGTACTAGAGGATTTTAAAAGTACATAGTAAGATGTTACATGACCTGCTAGACTTACTGTTTTAGTTCACAATGGTTGCAATTACTCTTCATTCTGTAAACTGGATGACCCTCAGAAACTTCATACACAAATTAGTTATTTGGAATAGAATATGACATATTTCATAAAAATTACACTTTATATTATTGTGCTAAGTACTTTAGTCCTGTCAAAAGTGTAACAGTTTATTATTTAAGTACAGTTTTTACTACTGAACCTAAATGCACAGAAGCCGTTCATGATGGAATGTTTGAAATGCAGGTTCAGTTTATAGATACTCTTGTTCCAGTTAATGCATTGCTTCCTAAGACCCGACTTTACTTCCTTACTTTTTCCATCAGGGTTGTCTTTGCTTGCCTTCAGACAGGCTCTAGCAGCTGAAGGACAGAAGCAAGGTACCCTCCAATCTAACATGATGCTCTTTTTGGCCGCGGGGTACTCTCTTATCCAGTTCAGCCAAAAGAAAGGTGCCTACACAGGCTATTGCGAGACCAGTCAGAAGCAATGTCAAAAACGATGTATTACCACAGATGTTTCTATGAACTTTCTAAATCTCCCCCTCTCTATATATATCTAAGTGCAACAGTGCTTGTACATGTACATGCATATATAAATAGTATATATTTATATCTAATGTATTTGTTGACATGTATTCATTAGTATTTATATAGGTATCTCACAGTTTACTAGGTGCTCCATAATCACGTAATGATGCATAATCATATTCAGGAGTCCTATTGGATTTAAAGAAACAAACAGATACCATGTGACTTTCAAATTTAACTTTTGGTCTGGCTAAAGATTTGCAAATTTTGCTTGTCTTTTTCCAAACACCAGCTTTCCATTTTGTTGATTTTTTCTTTTTTTTTTTTTGTTTCTATTTCATTTCTTCCTGATCTGAATCCTATTATTTCTCACCTCCTGTTGATTTTGGTTTTGATTTGTTTTTATTTTATATATATCTATATATATATTTAAAGATTTATTTATTTTTATTGCAAAGCCAGATATACAGAGGAGGAGGAGAGAGAAAGAGGAAGATCTTCCATCTGATGATTTATTCCCAAAGTGAGCACAACAGCCGATGCTATGCTGATCTGAAGCCAGGATCCAGGAACTTCCTTCCAGCTCTCCCACACGGGTGCAGGGTCCCAAAGCTTTGGGCTGTCCTCGACTGCTTTCCCAGGCCACAGGCAGGGAGCTGGATGGGAAGTGGAGCTGCCGGGATTAGAACTGGCGCCCATATAGGATCCCGGGTGTTCAAGGCAAGGACTTTAGCCACTAGGCCATGCCGCCGGGCCCTGTTTTTATTTTTTAAGTCCTTGAGCTTCATCATTAGATCACTCAGTTGATATACTTTTTTTTCTTTTCTTTTTTCTTTTTTTTTTTTTTTTTGGTAATAGAAGCACTTAAGCAAGAATGCCAGACAATGAGATGGCGGTCTTGGCATCAAGCCTTACATGGCATCACATCTCCAGGGATAAAGGCTATTTTCAGTGCTGACAGTTTTTTGTTTTTGTTTTTGTTTTTCTGAAAGCTCCTCTGCTCTCTCTCTACAACTCTTAGTTTCAAGTAAGGTTCATTCTGTCCTTGGCCTACTTTAGTAAAATCTCTTCCCAAAGTATCTGGGTTCCCTAAATGTTTTTCCATTACTAAGAGTGACAATCTACTAATTGGAAGAAGGGCATCCCTGTGATATATTTTTCTTGTACCCACTACAATCTTAAAAGATGGAAGATTAACTACAGATGTTGCAATGTGAAAATTTCCCTCTTGTTGTGGTTATTCCTGGCTTCCTGAATTTCCTGTGTATATTTGTGAATCCATAGCCAAGGGATATATGTGTGTGTATCTGTATATATACATGGTACATATTTATTTTATCTCTCATAATTATTTATTATGCATCTTTATGTCTTCACTTATAGCTCACATTTAATTGAGACATCCAACACAGGTTGATAACCCAGGATATCTAAAGGATTTAAAAGTATGTAAAATCAGATACTACTTAATTTCCTAGACATAACTTTTTGGATCAAATTATATATAATTTATGTACAATTTTTAAACTGGTTGGCTCTTACATCTAAATAACTTATTTGAAAGGTTATCAGCTCACCATACAAATCAACTTTTCTGTGTTTGTAATGAAGATGTTCTCCTGATGAGAAAATTGAATGACTCAAGATTTAAGGTTAATCAGTTACAACTAAGCATGCCCACAATGTAAAAGCATTCTTTCATCTAATTTATTTCTAAGTAATCTGCAGTTCCTGGGTACAGATACCTATTACCCCATCTAATTTCCCTATTCTCATGTCTCTCCACCAACTCTCACCCTCATGGATATCTTCTCTGTTCTCACTGATCAAGGAACTACAGGTCTGAGGAAAAGGCTCCATCCAGTGTGATGGAAGGCTTGGGTTGGAGGCATCAGCTCAACATGCTGGCAAAATTCTGGAAGCTGAAAAACACATGCTGTGTCTCTTGCTTCTATTCTCTTGTGTTGACTGCCTCTCTGGTCCCTATCCATTGCTGCCACCTTCTTGCTCCAGTAAGTCTTTCCTCCAAGGCCACTAGAGACTTTAGTAGAGTTTCATACACAGGAAATCTGAGTTGTCAAAGCATTTAATTATAATTCCTTACTAACAACCTTTTGTGATATAATTCATTTCTAAACCAGTCAAGTTGTACCCATATGATACCCTGCATCCTATTCTCTCCAACACCTCTCCTTACTTTAATCCATCACAGTTGTTTTTCTTGCCCTTGAGTAGCTGCATACCTGGGACTGGAGCTCCATCCATTGTAACAGTGAGTTTGGATTTCGACAAGTCTCCCATGGCCACAGGTTTTCAGAGGATGAGGAATGGTACCAGGTTCCACTAGTGCTATTCTTTTCCTCTGAGGACTCCATTGTTTGCTGTCTACTGCTACCATTTCCTTATTCCAAAAACTATTCTCTCCCCTCTTGATGCATTCTAATGGAGTCTCATACACAACAAATCTTTGCCTGAAACCATGAATGACAAAGAAGCCAACAGGAAGAAACATCCCTCCTATGACACACTCTTTTCTAATCAACACAGCCTGAAAAAAACCGGAGTGTTATCTATAGATGTCACAATGCAACGATTCCAAGAGTATCAAAAGACATTCTGTGCTGCCAGCGAAGCACCTCAGGGTAACTTCACAAACGTTCATTTCTTTTTGGTTAAACTTTTCTGTAGTGTGTGTGTGTGTGTGTGTGTGTGTGTGTGTATGTGTGTGTGTGTTTACAGAGGATGTGTTTATGCATTTATTTGCATGTGTATATGTGTGTGAAAGAGAAGGAGGGAGTGCTAAGGGGGTAATGTGTGTTCTCACTGTTTTCTGGATTTGAATTTTCCTAATGTTTAGTAATGTTAAATGTTTTTCAATATATCAATTTATATCATTTATATCTTTTTTGTGAAATTAAAGTCATTTTGTCTGTTTTAAAATCAGATGATTTGGTGTTTGTATTTTGTGTGTTTTTGTTTGTTGTTTTCTAAATAACAGAGACAATGAAACACAGTCAGAGAGAACTCCCGTCTGTTGACCCACTCCTCAAACGTCTCCAACGACCATGGTAGATCCAGGCTGGAGCTGGAAGCCAGAAACCCCATCCAGACTTCCTATGTGAGCAGCAGGGACTCAGTCACTTAAGCTGTCACCTGCTGCTTCCTAGAGGATGCATCAGCTAGATTTAGGAGCCAAGGTGGGACTTAAAATCAGGAGCTGTGATATAACAGCATCCCAACCAGTGGCTTACATACTGGGAATTTTTGCTATTGAGTTACTTGAGTTCTTAAATATGACATAACCTTATCAAATGTATAGTTTGAAAATATTTTCTTGTATTCTGTAGATTGTCTGTTCACTCTGTTGATTATTCCTTTGTTGTGCAGAAGCTTGTTAGTTTAATCTCATGTCTGTTTTTGCTTTCAAAATAGGTTCTATCCAAATATTCCTTACCCAACATCAGGAAATATTTCCCTTGTTTTCTTTTCATAATTTGAAAGCTTCAGGTCTTAGATTTTAAAATTTGATTTCCTTAGAATTAAATTTTATAAGTTTGGAGAGATGGGGGTGGGCAGTCTAGGCTCTGCCTTTTGCAATGTGTAGATTCAGTTTTCTCAGTCTTCGGTACTGACTTTCGAAGAGACTCATTTTGTTAATGTGATCTTGTCACCTTGTCAAATATCTTCTGGTTGCAGATGTGCAGTTTTATTTCTAGAACTTATTTTGGTAGAAGTTATTTCAAATTTAACTTTAGTTTGTAGGTACACATCCTTCTTTGCCTCCTTGTTTTCACATGCCATGTCTTTACAGTCCATGAGCTATGGTAAGGTAACTGAAACGCTGAGTCAAAATCATAATGGACTTGGAGCACTAGTCCCACATGGTGGCTGAGTTTCCAACAGGATTGACTATTACTAAGAGTGATTAATATAGACTAGCACTATCATGCCATTTACAATATATCCTTGAATCCAATTTGATCTAAAAAAACAAAAAAGACACCAGAAAATTCTCTGCGTGTAATCTGACAACAAAAACATTTAGATATTGTGAAAGATATCATGAGACTTCAGCTTTGTGTGTGTTGAAAGAAAAACATTTGTGTGTAAGCATACATGAAAGTGCTACTTAAAGTCTTTTTTTGGAAAATGTAATTAAAAGTAGCTTACTGCAAAAGTTCGGAAATGTGGGCCCGGCGCGGTGGCGCAAGTGGTTAAAGGTCCTCACCTTGCACGCCCGGGATCCCATATGGGCGCCGGTTCTAATCCCGGCAGCCCCGCTTCCCTTCCAGCTCCCTGCCTGTGGCCTGGGAAAGCAGTCGAGGGCGGCCCAAAGCTTTGGGACCCTGCACCCGCGTGGGAGACCCAGAAGAGGCTCCTGGCTTTGGATCGGCATAGTATCGGCCCGTTGCGCTCACTTGGGGAGTGAATCATTGGACGGAAGATCTTCCTCTCTGTCTCTCCTCTCTGTATATCCGCCTTTCCAATGAAAAAATAATAAAAATAAATCTTTAAAAAAAAAAAGTTCGGAAATGCATTCGTAGTTTTTTTTAACATATGTATATTCTAGTAACTATTAAAAGATCTCACTTAACATGAATTTCAAAATAAGCTTTCATTTTACTCCCATTTTCATGAACTTTTTGAAGTTATCTCCCATATCTAGGTATATATGTGTACATATGGACTTTGTATAAATACATACACACATATATGTATACACACACACACATACATCTGTTAAAATTTATAACTCACATGAGACCGAGTTTTCCATCATAGTTTCCTAAAGTCAAGTCAAGTGTATTTGGCCTAAAGAATTAAAAAGTACATAGTGAAATACCATGGATGAATATGACTTACTTTTTTGTGTCAACTAATTACATCCATTCTAAAAACTATGTTTATATATACATATATGTATATATCACTAATTTGGCTCTGGCTTTTAAAAAAATTAGAATTGAAGCTTTTTTGTGGTAGAAATCATAAATCAAGACTAGCAAAAGTTGCAACGTATACAGATTTAAGAACCCATCATCTTAATATCAGTTTGCAGGAGTCTTTTAAAGGAACATTTATTTCAAAGTCACTAGTAGCTTTACTTACACATCCCTCTTACCATGTCTAGATTAATGATTCTCATGTCTCTCACTTCTTTACTTTCCCCCATCACAGCTGTCTTTCTTGTCCATGAAACAGAACCAAGTGGCTGCACATCTACTGGTTTTTTTATACTCATCACACAAACTTCCCAAATCTCAGTTTCCCCCTTTCTGCATGGGTACACACACACACACACACACACACACACACACACACACACACACACACACATCTACACAAATATATTGCACCTATCTATATATCTATATATAATTGGCATACATTTATATGCATTTATCCATGTATCATTACTGTTGTATTTATAGCTTACATTTCACTGACAGCGTCTTCCAATGAATCTGATCTGATTTCATATACGGTGGTGCTAAAGAATTGAAAAATACAAATAGTCAGAGACCAATCTGACTTCCTAGGCTTCTCTTCCAGTTCCAACTACTCTAGAATTTGTAGACAAGATGACATCAGTTTGCATGTATATCAATCATTTGGAAACTTAGATATCACTTTTTCATGAAAATAAACTTTATATGGTTGTAATGATCATCGCTGACTGATGAAAAAGTGGAATGACTCAAGACTCATGCTGAGTTGTTCACTATTGGAACTAACAGAGCTCTGGAGAGTGAGGGACACTTCCAGGGTTATTAGTCTTTGCTTTTGCTGGACTTCTCCGTTCCCTGTCCACTGCTGCAGGATCCTGGCTCCCTCCTGCCCTCCAATCCAGTAAAGTCTACTGAAAGATGATAAGACACTAACAGGAAGAACAAACGGTCTTGTAACAGGTTTCTCCAACTTGACCTAAAAAACAAAGTTAACCAAAGCAGTGCCATGTGTTGCCATGGATATCCTTGACAATAAGCCTCAAAAACTTTATTTTAAAAATCTTTTTTGGGTGTGTGGGTGCTTGTGTATATGTTGATAGAAGTATTGTATATGCCTGTGTGCATTTATATATATACATATATCTTTATGCTTTATGTTTGTTTTTATACTTGTTCTTAGCCAAAAGGTTGAGAAGCGATATCTGTTTTATAACTCACAATTCACTAATGATGCTATCAGAGGTTGTTGGTGGCCATTGAGTAGAGGAGTGGCTAAAAAATGTGAAAGGACATAGTCATACATAACACATAATTCGAAACTGATTTTGAATCAAACAGTTAAAATTATGCTACTTCCTATGAACTAATCAATATTTAAATATACTTAGATATATCATTAATTTGAATTTGATAGATCTTTTAAAAAATAACAATAGGGTGCTAGATATTAGTAACAAATATCTCAGGTCTATGAAAGTAGAATTATATCCAAAGTGAAATAACTATTTAACCCCAAGGTGTAAAAGTCTTTATATTTATGTGAGCATGTTTGGATCTATATATAGATGAATATATATTGCTTCTAACTCACATTTTATTGATGGATTCCACATAAGTTTCGGATATCATTTCATTTGGTTGTAAACTAAGGGAATATAAACACATACATTACATCACTGTTTGAACATAGTGTGTATTTTTACTAGAAATGGAACTATGGGGCTGATGTTGTGGCCTATCAGATTAAGCTGCTATTTGGCACACTGGCATCTCATATGGCACTGGCTCTTGTCACAGCTGTTTCTCCTCTTATTCCTGCTCCCTGTTAATGTGCCAGGGAAGGCAGTGAAAGACGGCCAAGAGCTTGGGCCGCTGTACCCACATAGGAGATCTTGATGAAGCTCTTGGCCCCTAGCTCTTGATTTCAGCCCAACCCAATCCCATTTGTTGCAGCCATTTGCGGAGTGAGTCAGCAGGTACAGATCTCTCTCTCTCTCTCTCACATTGCCTTTGAAGTAAACAAACAAAAAAGGAACAAAAATGAAACTTTATATTCTACCAAGGGGTATCTAAATCCTGTGGAAACAATTATGCTTCCAGATTGGATAAAGCTCTTGATTATCATCTAAGTCTTAAAGAGTGACTCCTATCTTAAATATTTTTTAAAAGATTAATTTGAAATGCATAATTAGAGAAGGAGACAGAAAAATCTCCCATCTACTATTTTACTTTCCATATAGCTGCAGTGGCTGGGGCTGGGCTAGGCCAGAGCCAGAACCTTGAAACTCCATCTGGGTCTTCCATGTGGGTAGTAGGGATTCAAGTAATTGGGCAATTTCTGCTTCTTTCCCAGGTGCTTTGGGAGAGAATTGGATCGGAAAAGGAGCAGCAGAGACTCAAATTGGAACTCTGATATGGCATGCTAGTGTTACAAGTAGTGGCTCAACCCACTATACAACATCAACCTCAATAGTTCTGTTTTTGTTTGTTTCAGTATTTACTTTTTGAAAAAAGGTTTATTTTTTATTGTGAAAAGTCAGATTTACAGAGAAGGAGAAACAGAGACAAAGATCTTCCTTTCACTGGTTCACTCCCCAAGTGGCGACAACAACTAGAGATGAGCCAATCTTAAGCCAGGAGCCTGCAGCTTCTTCCGGGTCTCCCACACAGGTACAGGGTCCCAAGGCTTTAGACCATCATCCACTGCCTTCTCAGGCCACAAGGGAGCCAGAAGGGAAGTGAAGCAGCCAGGATATGAGCAGCACCCTTTGGGGATTCCAGCACATATAAATCAAGACTTTAGCCACTAGGCCACCACACCATGCACAGCATTTACTTTTAATTCAAATTTAATCAGCTATACATCATTCCACCCCAAACCCAGATTTCCCATGATGAAATCTCTCCATCACCTTACTATTTTTACCCATATTTGACTTTCCATCTCATAAGAAACAGGCAAGTAGCTGCAGGCCTGAACCATGAGCACCCTTCAAAGTTCTGGGTTTGGGGAGCCAGCCTCAAATAGTGGCAGAACCCTGGAAGATGAGACACATCCAAGTTTCATTAGTTTGGATCATTTCTGCTGAGGGACTCATTGTTGCTTCTCTGTCTCTTCCTCCTTTTCTTCCCCATAGATTTCTCTCTTTTCTGGGCTCACATTAGTATAACCGGATTGGAAACAGAGTAGCTGAGACTTGAACCTGCACTAGAGAGTGGGTTGTGAGTGTCCCCTAAGGGTGAACTAATCTGTTGCACAACACTTGCTCCTATCTAAATATTTTTACTGGTATTTTTATATCTTACCTTTCATTGTTAGTTTCATCCCAGGCAACTGATGTGTAACCATGTGGGACACTGATATAAAATGAAAAATGCAAATAGTCAAATACCACTGTGATGTTATAAATTTCACTTTCAGTTCAAATTCTTCTGTAGTTTGTAGACTAGTTGACGTCTATTAACACATATAAGTCAGTTATTTGGAAACATTATGTGTCACTTTTGTGTAGAAATGGACCTTGTATAGTTAATGAGTATCTTCAGCCTGTGAAAAAGCTAAATGAACCCAGATACGTGCTTTTGTTTTTGTGTATGTGGGGTTTTTGTTGTTATTGTGACCATTTTAACAACAACAATAAACCAAGGCTCCCATCCTTGAGTTCACTCTTCCAGTGCCCACAAGAAGCCAGAATTGACCTGTGCCAGACCCTGGAACCAGAAACTCAATATGAATCTCCAAGATGGGTGGCAGGGATCCATTTCTAGGCTTTCACCCGCTGCCTTCCAGCATGCGCATTAGCAGGAAGCTAAAATCAGGGGCGGGGCCAAGACTCTGATATCATCGGGGGATGGTACCCCAGCTGACATTTGAACCACTGCGTCTAATGCCAATTATCCATAAACCTGTTTCTCAATTTTATTTGAAGGCAGAAACAGAAACAGAGAAGGATCTTCGATCAGCTAAACCTTTCCTCTAATGCCTGCAATAGACATAGTTCAGTCAAGTCACTGAAATCAATCCACGTCTTCCACTTGGGTACCAAAACCTCATCTTCTACCTTCAAGGGTGTGTATTAGCAGGAAGCTGAACTGAAAGTAGAGAAGCCAGGACTCAAACTAGGCAATCTGTTAAGTGACACGAGCATCTCAAGTGGTGACTTCATCACGAAGCCAAACATTCAACCACTTGTGACCTTTTTAGAGTGTGTGTGTGTGTGTGTATGCTTGCTTTTAATGTAGCATTTTAAAAATATTTGTTTATTAGAAAGGCTGAGTTTACAGAGAAAGAAAGAGAGACAGAAAGACAAATGGGCAAAATACCTTAGTAGACATTTCTCAAAAGGAGAAATACAAATGGCCAGTAAATATATTTTAAGATGCTCATCATGGGCAGAGTTCAGGTAGGTCTGCTCGGAGTTGTGGGTGTCTGAATCTCCCAGCCATGTGCTTGTGGCTGGGAGGACCAGTGCCAAGCCAAGCTTCCTGCTGGGGATCCTAGCTCCTGGTTCACCGCTTCACAGCAGTGGACAAATCCTGGGTTTGCAGCATCCAGAGTGACAGCCGAGCTGGGCTTCACCCACTTGCTGCCTGGTGGAGACCTCTGGGGTCTCGGGGCTGTGGAATTACTGCCTTGGGACATCCCTGAATAAGGCCACAGTATGTGTATGCGAGGAATGAATCCTGAGGCACATTCAATGACAGGGCCACTGTACTTGCAGGTAAGTGAGGGGACTGAGAACTGGTGGTTTGAAGGGGAGAGATCGGAAGATCTTAATGGGTCAGACTCACACATCAGCCCACATAGAAGTCCAGAGTTGGGTTTGTTAGCATGGAACATTGCTGACCACCACATGTCAGTCCACATGAAATCTGGCTGGAGACCTGTCTAGCAAGGCTGGATTCCAGTACCTGACTGAATGTTGGAACACAGGATGGGTCACATTAGGCAGGGTGATGACACTAACCAGCATGCAAGAGAATCAGATCTAGGGGGTAGATGCTGTGGGGAATATGTGGGCCAAACACTGCTGGGTTTCAAGTCCTGCTGGTTAGCTCAAGAGTAGGGAAGGATATGGGCTAGCTAGATGTGACCATGGAACCTGCCAAAACTCATGAATACAAAGATCAAGGGTAATCTTGGCAGATCCAGGCTGCAGCATTTGCATGTGCGTCCTAAAACAGGGTGTGAGGCAGGCCTGGCTGCAGCATTTACCAGCTCATACAAAGGCCAAGATGGAGAAGGAGACTATGCCGGGCAAGGGCCTAGCACCTGCTGGCATGCATGAGATCTGGGTGTGGGAGTGGCCCTAGTGGGGGAACATGGGCATCTCCCTTAGTGGGTCACAGCTCCCACCGATGAGCACCTGGTCCAGGCCAGGGAGTCAGGCAGGCTGGGCAAGGTAGTTCCAACTGTTGGCTAATATGGGGGTTGGTTTTGGAAAGGGATGACCCGGGCAGGGCCAAGCAAACCTTAGCACACCAGCAAGTGCAGAAACCAGGGTGGAGTGCAGGTCATGCTAGGCTAGGTTGTCACACCTATGGTTTGCATGAGCCAGGAATGGGAGCAGACTGAGCAGGCCAGGTTACAGCACACACCAACAAGAGTTGCCAACTAAGGCAAAACCCTAAGACAGATGAGGGGCTATGCCAAGCTGAATCAGAACAACCACTGGCACACGTGAGACGTATGGCTGAGAATAGACCTGGTTGGGGAGCAAAGGATGCTATGGCTAGGTTGTGCTTTCCATTGATGAGTGCAAAGGCCAGGGTGGGGGCTGCTTTCTAGTCTGGACATGGCTGCAGTGTCCCTCAGTATAAGCATGGGCTGGGTCTGCAGTATGCCAGACTGGGATAGACTCTAGCACTCACTGGTGCTCGTGAGAACCAGGGTAAGTATAAGACAGGCTAGGTCTTTGCCTCTGCTGAGCCAGGTGTGAATGTGTCTGGGTGTAGACAAGGCTTGGCTGGGCTGTGACAACAGTAAAAACCGGAATGCATAAAGGCCATTCAGGAAAGGTACTGTTCCTACTAAGAAAGGAGGTGACTAAGTAGGGCTGGTGTGCAAGATCTGACATTGGGAGTGGTTTTGATGGAGTAGCTTGGCAACTCCTCTGTCAGGACACAGTCCCAAAAGAGTGCAAGAACCAAGAGAGGGAGCAGACACAACCAGTTCAGGGAACAGTATCCACTGGCACATATTTGGCTCAGATCTGTGGCAAGATATGTAGGGCCAATTCATATCACCCGCTGGTGAATCTGAGCACCAAAATGGAGTGTGGGTCATGCTGGGTTGAGCCAGTTCATACAACATAAGCCAGTTGACACTAGGGCCAGGACTGGGGGCCGGCTGAGCAGGGCTAGGCTGTAGCCCTGACCAGCACAAGTTGGAACTGGGGGAGGGCCAGGCCCAGCCAGGCTACAACACCCACTGGCAAATGTTGATGTTAGGCAGGCTGTGCCAGACTAGGCCATAGCACCCAACCAGCACATGCAAGACCCAGCAGAGGAGGCGACAAAGTCAATAAGGGGGATGTCCACTACTCCCACTGGAGAGCGTGAATTGGCATGGGGGCAGACCAGGCCAGGCAAGGCTACAACACCTGTCGCCCTCATGTGAGCTGGATCAGGGGAATGTCAGGCTGGGTTGACTTTTCCTACTGGTACATACATAAGTTAGAATGAGTGTGGGTTGGTTGGGCTTTGCTGCAGCATCAACTGGCAGATTCTGGTATGGGGAGCAAATTCTGTCAAGTTATACTGCAGAACCACCTAGAGAGTGCAAGATCTGGGAGTGGGAGTGGACCCAATAGGGAAACAGTGGGTATCTTCCTCTTAAGTTACTACTCCCACTGGTGAGCATGTGAACCAGGACTGGGGCAGGCATGACTAGTCAGAGAGTGGCATCCACCAGCCCATGTGTGGGCTGGATAATGGGGCTGGTTGAATTGAACTAGGCTTCAGTGACCACTGACAGGTATGAGAGCTGAATGGAATGTGGGACAGACTGGACCACCTCCTGTACATACTGGCAGGCACAGAACCAGTGCAGGAGGTGGGCCTGGTGGGGGTTACTGCAGGTCGCTCGGACTAGGCTGCAGCTCCCACTGGTTTGTGTGAAGGCCGAGTATGTGGTGAACATGATCAGGTTGGACTGCAACACCCGTTGGTTTGTGTAGAAGACAGGGCTGGAGACGAAACTGACCCAGCAATTGAATGTGCAGAAGCCGACTGGGGTGATGGACTATGCTGAACCCTGTATTAGCAAGCACACACAAGAATCAGGTCTGGAATCACTTCAGACAAAGTTTCTCTGGGATCCCCCAAATGAATTGCTGGACTCAGAACCCTAACCATGAAGACAATCGTACGTCCCACAGTCTGAGCGTGGAGTGCATGTGTCAAAGCTGAGCCTCCTCAGTGACTCAAACGGAGCAGTGGACAGCATATCCAGGTGCACATGGAGGATACAGTAGTGCATGGAGCCTGCACAGGACACCTGGTACCATAACAGAGGACAGAACAAATTGATCAACTACCCCAGCCACATGTTAGCAGTGAAAATCTGGGTAAGTGGAGACACTAAGGTAGACTGTATCAATCAGTGGATTTTGAAGAGATTTCATCATGCTTGGAGAGGCGAGATTGGCAGTAATTGGGAACTGTTGAACTACTGAAACCTCATGAACAGGGCCCTCAGAGCATGTCCCACTTCGGCGACCCTGGAGTGGTGTTGGGTGGCTGTCCTGCATTCCAAGGTGCAGAGGAGTTTGGGAGGCAACGTGTGGCTATTCTCCTTTTTTCCCCTTTCCCCAGATACAGGAAAAAACAAAAAAAGAGAGAGAGAATGTGGAAATGTTGGTTTCACCCTCCTTCCTTAAGCCCTTGACCCCAATCACCCTAATCAACTATGTAAAAATCATCAAAAATTTAAAAAATTAATAATTTAAAAAAAGATGCTCACCATCGCTAGCTACCAGGGAAACACAAATCAAAGACCACAATGATATACATCTTACTCTAGTTAGTATGGTTATGATTAAAAAGACAAGAAAGAACAAATGCCAGCGAGGATGTAGAAAAAAATAAATCTCAAATACTTTTGGTGGGAATGAAGATTAGTCTAGTTATTAAGGGGATCAATTTTCTTTGTCTTTATGTGTTGTATTTGTGTGTACATGTACGTTTGCTACATGTGTGGTATTGAAAGAAGTATGTATGCTTGTCTATAAATAAATAAATATAAATATATATATGGATCCATACATGAGGGTATTTTAAAAGCTGTGGAAAATATAACATATATATATATATATATACATACACACATATTTATATAAATTTGTTGATTAATTTGAAAGGCAGAGTTACAGAGAGAGGGAGAAACAGAGTTATCTTCTATCTACTAATTCACTTCCTTAAACGATCAGAACAGCCAGGTCTGGGGAAATTCAAAGCCAGGAGCTACACTCTCACGGGTGGAGGGGTATAAATCACATGGGTGACAGGGTTGCAAGTACCCTGGTTATTTATTCCTGTCTTCTCATAAGTTAAGTAGCTAGGCCTTGAACCAGCACAATAGAATGGATGTCAGGGTGGCAAGAGGTAGTTTAATTCACTGTGGCACAATGTCAATTACTTATCATACCATTTAATAACATTTTCTACAAACTTTTTAAAGTCTCATTGAAAAAAGTATATCTACACACACACACGCAAATACAGATACATGAAGGAATTTTGAAAAGGTCATGGAAGGGGAATAAAGATAAATTTTAGTGCAAAACTTGAAATCCATGTGTAACAAGGATTCTTTTAAAATTACCAACAGTATGTATTATGAAAAGCAGCCAGAACTTGAATGGTCACTCTGACGTTGGATGTCCATGTTGCAAATGACACATTAACCCACTGCCCCACAACACTTTGTCACCTTCATCAAACTTTTTGAACTATCTTTCTTTTCCATTGATTTATAATTTACGTTTTACAATTGGTTCTCCATAGATTTCTGATGTAGATTTATTCAAGTGTGTTTAAATAATTAAAGTATACTGTAGAAGCAAAACATTTTTGAATACAGCTTATTTTTTAGTCAGGTGATCATATTTTAAAAGTTGAATTTTAATGTACATCTATATGTGACTAACTTCAATCTGGCTTTTAAAAGAAAGGAAGCTAATGTTCCTGCTGCACTGGCAGCCCACATGGGAACAAGTTCAAATCCCAGCTCTCTGCTTATGATCTAGCTCTCTGCACATGCCCTGGAAAGCAGTGGAGGATGGCCCAAAGTCTTGGGACCCTGTACCTGAGTGGGAGACCAGAGGAAGTTTTTTGATTTTTTTTTAAAGGTTCATTTGTTTTTACTTAAAAGGGAAATTTACAGAGAAAAGAAGAAACAGAAAGAGCTTTCATCTGCTGCTTCTCTCCCCAAATGGCCAAAATGACCAGAGCTGAGCTGATCTGAAGCCAGGAGACAGGAGCTTCTTCAGGGTCTCCCACAAGAGTGCAGGGTCCCAAGTACTTGGGCCACTCTCCATTGCTTTCTCAGGCCACAAGCAATGAGCTGGATGGGAAGTGGAGCAGCTGGGACAAAAACCCATACCCACCTGAGATCCCAGCACAGAGAGGTGGAGGACCAGCCAGTTGAGCCAATGCCCTGGCCCCAAAATAAATGTATCTTAAAATAATAATAGCAGTCTTTTCCTTTTCAATACAGTAAAGTTTAATATGCAGGTATACTGAAAATTCCTTTAGAGCTCAATCTCAATCTTCACTTTTCTCCACATATATGTATGGGTGCACGTGTCTGTGACTGTATTGTGTATGTATACATATAATTAGTATATATCTATATCTGTTTGATAATATGTATTTATTAATATCCTTATTGGCTTATTTGCATCATATCTTTCTTTGGACACTTCATTCTAGGCCACAGTTCTGAATTCATAGGGACTTGTACTCAAGAATTTAAAATACAAACACAAAAGTTAATTCAAAATTACTACTTTTTGAATACAATAGTTATAATTATGTTACAACCTATGAACTGTTCATTTTTGAAGCATCTGTATATATCATTAATTTGAACTTGTTGGTTCTTTTTAATTTTGTCCTGAGAAAAGCAACTTGTTTTAACCTCTAGATTTAAAAGCCTTATAGAGTTGGAGCTATTTCATAGGTTTCAGGATACAATTCTCTTATCCTGTCTAAAGTCTTGCCTCTCAATTCCTTTTGTCATCTCTTGCCCATGTCATCCATTACTGTCTTTTCCGACCATGATATGATTGAATAGCTAACAGCTTGAGCAGGATCTTCCTTCAGGCACCAGAGTCACATGGTGACAGAGCTTGGAAGCGGAGGCACACTTCCAATCCCAGTAGATCAAATAATTTTTCAGAGGGTCCTGTTGCTTCCTGTTCACTATTTCTTTCTTTTTGCTCCAAATAGAATTCTCTCCTTTACTGGATGAGTCAAGTGGCAACTAGTACGTGGGACACCTGACACTTGCTAAAAAATTCACTGCCACAAAGGGGCACAAATGCACTGACTGGAAGAGGCGTGCCTTTCATGACCAACGTCTGTCAGGAACAATTCAATCTCAGAAAAAGAAAGTCCTCCACAGACCATACAGTAGTTTCAATTTATAAAGTAGTAAAGGCATGCTGTATTCCTATCCTAGGAATAAGTTTCATAAATTCCAACATCTTTCATTCTGTTTTGCTTGGGTGGGTGTTGACAGAACTATCTATGTGCATGTAGAATTGTATATTTAAATATATTTACATGTGCACATTCATAGCCTCTTAATTTGTTTGAACTCACACTTCATTGAGGTTTTCCACATAGGTAACTGCTCCAAAATTATTCTGTTGTCGGCTAACTGATTAAAGAATACAGTCAGAAAGAATGCATCATATTTTTAACCTTTTTGTTTCAGCTACAGCAGAAACCATTTGATCTACATTCACGTGCTTGAGAATTCTTCAAAAAGCTTATGGAAATGAAACACAAAAGGTTAACTATGGTGCAAAATTGCTTTCTTAATGCATTTTCTTTAAACTTTTAATGACTTGTTTTATACAAAGATTTCAAGACTTTCAAAATACATTTCCCAGGTTCTTTGGTTTGTCATTATTTGAGCAGGATGTATTGTTTCCTATTAAAAATGAGGATTCATGTAATGAATAGCTTAGTCTTAAGAAAATTGTCTTCCCAATTTATATAAAACTCCTTAGTACCTTGGCCCCAGGGAATGGAAGACTGTTATTTACAATCTGTTTTTAATTCAAAGTTAGTTATGCGCTATACATTATTCCTGCTCCACCTAAGTTGTGATTTTCAAGTTCTATCTTCTCACTGCTTTCACCCACCACTGCCTATTTTGTCTATGAGATAGGGTCAAACAGCTGTAGGCCTAAGCAGGGGCTCCCTGCAAAATAATACTGGGGTGTGTCGCCTCGCATAGTGGCACAGCTTGGAAGGCGAGGCACACACCCAGGTTCCATTTGAGCATATCACTTCTGGGGGCCCCACAGTCCTCTTGCTACCACTTTCTCCTCTTTCCGCCAAACAGGATTCTCTTTCTTGTTGGACTATTCTAGTGAAAACTAATAAATGGAACACCTGGCAATTTCCTAAGTGACTGTCTGCTATGAGGAGTGCTATGACTGGAACAGGTATGCCTTCACAACCAGGGTTTCCTGTATAATTTGATCTCAAGAAAACAAAGTTCTCCACAATCCTATGCTGAGGAATTTACAGAGTGTAAAGACAATATCCTGTGTTCGCAGGAAATCCTTAAGAGTAAATTTTACTAACTCCAACCATTCTCTTTCTTCCACTGTTATGTTTCTGCCAGTGTTGATAAAATCGTCTATGTATGCATACAGTCACATATCTATGTGTTTTCATATATTAAAATATTTTGTTTGCACTCACCCCTCATTGAAGTTTTCAACACAGGTTATTGTTTCCAAGTCATCCTGATAGGTGCTATGAGATTATAAAATAAAAGTAGATAGAAAGGATGCATGATTTTAACAACTTTCTTGTATGATCACTATAGTAATTCTAGATGCAAAGAGAGCTTAATTCACATATTTTAAGGTCCTTCCGAAGTTTGTGGAAATGAAATAAAAAATTAATTTAATGTAGTGAGAGTTGCAGACTAAGAGGAACAAGTCTACTTGTTGAAGAGGCAAACCTCTCAAAACCAGTGATTCTCACATGCAGTTTGATCTCAGGAAAACGGAAGGGTCTCTACAGCTCCCACTGTGAGAAGACGCAGAATATGTCTAAGACACCCTGTGCTCTTGACACTCCCAAGAGGAAATTTTTACTAATCCCAAACTTTTTCTGCATATTATGTTTCAGCAGATGTTGACATATTATTGTATGTCTATAATTAATCGGTGCAATTACTTGTGTATGTTAATATATTTTAAAATATGCTTTGAACCAACTTTTCACTGTAACTGTTGACACTAATTGAATGCAAATAACCCTTGTCAGGGCTAAGAGAATATAAAAGTCCATAGTCCAGGGCCCGGCGCAATGGCCTAGTGACTAAAGTCCTTGCCTTAAATGCCAGGATCCCATATGGGCGCCGGTTCTAATCCCAACAGCTCCGCTTCCCATCCAGCTCCCTGCCTGTGGCCTGGGAAAGTAGTCGAGGACAGCCCAAAGCTTTGGGGCCCTGCACCCGTGTGGGAGACCTGGAAGAAGTTCCTGGCTCCTGGCTTCAGATCGGCATAGCATCGGCTGTTGCGCTCACTTAGGGAGCGAACCATCGGATGGAAGATCTTCCCCTCTGTCTCCCCTCCTCTCTGTATATCTGACTTTGTAATAAAAAATAAATAAATCTTTAAAAAAAAGTTTATAGTCCAAATAATCAATGATTTTAACTTTATTAGCTCAAATCACTTCACTAATTCTATACTCAAAATGTTCTTTTTTCATAAGTCTAAAACTCCTTCAGAAGATTTGTGGAAATGAAATGAAAAGGTAACTTAGTTCAGTGCAAAATAATTTTGAAATTTATGTATAATTATTAACTAATTGATTGTGGTAACAATTGAAAACTACTTTTACGTATAAAGTTTAAAATATTAAAAAACCACCTTATTCGAATCTCTGAAATCTCATGCTACATCACTATTTCATTATTTTTTCTTTTTTTTTTTAAAGATTTATTTACTTTTATTACAAAATCAGATATACAGAGAGGAGCGACAGAGAGGAAGATCTTCCGTCCGATGATTCACTCCCCAAGTGAGTGCAACAGCTGGTGCTGTGCCAGTGCGGAGCCAGGAGCCAGGAACTTCCTCCAGGTCTCCCACACGGGTGAAGGGTCCCCAATGCTTTTGGCGCCATCCTCAACTGCTCCCCAGGTCACAAGCAGGGAGCTGGATGGGAAGTGGAGCTGCCAGGATTAGAACTGGCACCCTTATGGGATCCTGGCATGTTCAAGGCGAGGACTTTAGCTCTTAGGCCACCACGCCAGGCCCTATTTCAGTATATTTCAATTCTTTAAAAAAAAATTTTTTTTAATAATCTTACTTAGTAGGTTAGGGTAAAAAGGGTCAGGGGCTACAGGAAAGTGGGTAATACCATTGTTTCCATACTATTAATCATCATTTTTCGCCTGTATCTGGGGCTAGGGGAGAAACAAAGGGAAAAGCCCCACCCCAGGTCCCTGATGCAAGTGAGGCATGATCCGAGGGTCCTGCCCAAGTAGTTTTGATAGTTTAACAGGTCTGAATTGCTACCAATCTCGCCGTCCCAATCGCAATGAAACCTATTTAGAATCCACTGGCTGACATAGACGCTTCATGGTTGGGGTTCTGAGACCAGCAGTTCAGTTGGAGGGATCTCCAAAGAAACTTCATCTGAGATGATCCCAAACCTGATTCTTGTGTGAGTTTTCCAGTATATTTCAATTCTTACTAGAAGGGAGGATTTACATGCTAAAAATAAATATCTTAGTTCAAGAACCTGCTTTCTGGCTTATCCATGGTAACATTATTATCTTAGTCAAAGTAAATGATAGACCTATACTTAGAATTTATATCAACTATAGCTAAGTTTACAAGAACACATCACTCTCAATCCAACTAAACTCCAGATTTCCAAACCCTGCCTCTCTATGCTACCTTCACCCTTCATTGCCTTTCCTGCCAATGAGACAGGTTGACCGGTTGCAGGCCAGAGTGCAGCTTCCTGCATGATGACACAGATTTGTGGCACCACCTTCCCATGCTAGCACAACTCTGGAAGCTGAGGCACATGGCCATGCTCCAATACATTAGATCATCTCTGGCAGGGACCCCTGTTTCCTGTTCACTGCTTCATCCAATTTTCTTCCAATGTCAGGCTTCTCCTCAGTGGATTTCTCAGATGGATGCTAATAATTGGGACACCTGACAACTTCCTAAGAGACTGTCAGCTACTAACTGACAATTCTACTGACTGCAAGAGGCATGCCTCGCAAGACCAGTATGTCTCACATACACTTCCATCTCAGGAAAATGCCAAGCTTTCCATAGTGTCAGGACAACATTCTGTGTTCTAAGGATACTCCCAAGAGCAAAGTTCAAAAATCTAACACCTTTTCTTTCATGGTGTTAAGTTTCTTTCAGTGTTGACAGACATGTATGTGTATGTGTTAATTACATTATATTCATATCTTTTAAACTCACCTTTCAGTGAGGTTTTCCACATAGGTCACTGGTTCCAATTCACCCTGAGAAAGGCTAGGAAAAATAAAAGCACATAGTTAGAAAAAATGTACAATTCTCAACTTTCTTGAATCAAATCACTGGTTAATTAAGACACAATCTGATCTTGACTCATACATGTGAAGTACCTTCTCCAAAAGTGTGTGGAAATGAAATGATAAAGTAAGCTAATTGAGTGTAAAATAATTTTGAAATATACATTGTTTTTTCCATTTTATTATTATTTAAAGATTTATTTTGTTATTGCAACATCATATATATATACATATATATATATATATATATATATATATATATATAGAGAGAGAGAGAGAGAGAGAGAGAGAGAGAGAGAGAGAGGAGAGATAGAGAGGAAGATCTTCTGCCCAATGGTTCATTCCCCAAGTGACCGCAATGCCTGGAGCTGCAGCAATCCATAGCCAGGAACCAGGAGCTCTTCCAGGTCTCCCACGTGGGTGCAGGGTCCGAGTGCTTTGAACTGCTCAACTGCTTTCCCAGGCCACAGGCAGGGGTCTGCATGGGAAGCGGGGCTGCCAGGATTAGAACCAGCACCCAAATGGGATCCCAGTGCGTTCAAGGTGAGGACATTAGCCACTAGATCACCACGCCGGAGCCATTATCATCATTATCATCATCATCATCATTATCATTATTATTATTTTGTGACACACTTCCATATGCTTGGGATTTCCCTCACTTCTTGCCTAAATTCCTCCACCCACCAATTTGCCCAAAATTATAATAGTATAGTTCTTCACAAGTAGTCATAAGTTCATTTTTGTGGGCATGAATAATGGCAGAGAGCCTGCATCCTATTGTCATGATATATTTAACAGTTTCAGTGCGAGTCCATCTTTGATCTGGAAATACAGATGCATACTGCCTTGTATCCTCATATCTGGTTATGATAGTCTCATTGCGCAGTTAACTGTATATCCCCTTGAATGAAAATCCAGAAGACAAAATCGCCGACTGCCATTGGAGTATCTGGTCACTGAACACACCACTGTCTCTGTTGCTCCATGTCCATCAGTCTCCAGGTACCGCTCTGCAGTCAGTCTGTCCTCTCCTATTTGCTGCAAATTGCCATCTCTGCTTCAGCCTGGCTAATGACTCTCCATCTGTTTTCATGTGTCCTTTCCCTATTCTGCCATATTGATTCTCTCTCTACATTGTTTCTAATTGCATATTCTATATTAACTTTATAAACTACTTGTATGCCTGTATTTTAATCTTTAAATGTCACTGTCCACAAATCTCTAGTTCCTGCTAGATCACTACTTCAATGTGCTGTTTCACTCCTTACCAGAAGGGAAACTTTATGCCAATAATGAATGTCCTAGTGAAAGAAAACCTGCTTTGAGACTTACACAGCAATCTTTATTATTACCTTAGTCCCTTTAGAATTTATTTCAACACAATCTCAGTTTGTAAGTCCGTATCAATCTCATCTCACCTAAACTCCATATATCCAAACCCTGCCTCTCTTTGCTGCTTTCACCCTTCATTGCTTTCTCCTGCCCATGACAGGTTGAATAGCTGCAGAACTCAGCCAGGGCATCCTGAATGAGGATTCAAATTTAAAGTTCCACACTCCCATGCTTGCAAACTCGGAGTTGAGGCACACAGTCACCCTAAATTAGATCAGATCATATCTGGAAGGGTGCCTGTATCCTGTCCAATGCGTCATCCTTTGTGCTCCAAATGACAGCCTACTCTCTGGCTATTATAGAGAACACTAACAAATAAGACACCTAACAACTTCCTAAGAGACTGTTAACTAGAGTGACAACCCACTACCTAGATGAGGCATGCCACAAACAAACAGTTGTCTCATGGATAGTTCCATCACGGGGAGGTAAGAAGTTTTACACAGTTGTATCATGAGAAATGTTTGACACCATCAGGACAACACCCTGTGTTCTAAGCAAACTCCCAAGATAAAGTTTAATAATCTCAAACCCTTTTTCTACTCTTACGGTATTAAGTTAACTTTAGTGTGGACTGACATGTTTATATACATGTTAATTACATTATATATGTATATATATATGAACTGCCGTATACACATATCATTTAACTCTGAACTCACCATTCATTGATGTTTTCAACATGGGTCACTGACTCCAATTTGTGCTGAGAAGGGCTAGGAAAGATTTTTTTAAAAAGTACATAGTTAGAAAGGATGCACAAGTCATAACAAACTTTCTTGGATTAAATGACTGGTTAATCAAGATGCAAACTGATCTTGAGTCATACGTGTAAAGTGCCTTCCAAACGTTTGTGGAAATGTGAAGATATGTTAAGTTAAATGAAAGCAAAAAATTTTGAAATCCATACATTGATTTGAATTGAATTGCCTATACTGATTTTCCAGGGCTTCTCTATGCTTGGATTTTCTTTTTTTTTTTTTTGTCACTTTCCAAAAGACTCGGGAAATTCTTGCTACATCACTATTTCACAGTCATCTAGAGAGTGACATTTTAAGGGCTAATGATGATATCAGGCTTCAAGAACCTGCTTTTCGTACTTGGTATGAATTCAATGTCTAATTATTCAGCTTCCATACATACATCATCATCCGATATTGGAAATGGTGCATGAACCACCTGATCTACTTTTAATCCAGCTCCCTGCTTATGGTGTTGGAGAGCAGAAGAAGATGGTGCAAAGCCTTGGGACCCAGTACACTATTGGATGTCCCAGAAGAAGTTCCTACTCCTGCCTACAGATTGGCTCAACGTTGGCTGTTGCAAGCAGTTAAGGAGTGAGCCAGTGCACAGATATCATTCTCTCTCTGTCTCATTCTCTCCATAAATCTCAATTATCTTTCTAATAAAAATTAATATATATTTTTAAAAAGACACTTGTTTTCCAACTTGCAAAACATTCTTTAGTATTACCTTAGACCAGTAAATGATAGACCTATATTTAGATCTTATTTCAACTGATATTCAGTTCACAAATACACAACACTCTTCACCTCACCAAAACTACTGATTTCCAAACCCTGCCCCTCCAGGCTACTTTCACCCTTCTTTGCCTTTCCTGCCCATGAGACAACACGCAATAGCTGCAGGTCTGAGTGGGATTTCTCCAAAATGCTATGGGCCTAAGGCATCACCCTCACCTGGTGACACACTCTGGCAGCTGAGGCACATGGCATGCTCCATTACATCAGATCATGTAATCACCCCATTACATCAGGGGTGGAAGGTCCACCCCTTTCCTGCCCACTGCTTCATCCTTAGTGCCCCTTGTAGGGGTCTCCTCCACAGTAGAATGCTCAGGTAGACACTAAATGCATGGGACACCTGACAACATCCTGAGAGACTGTTGGCTACTAACCAACAGTGACAAATCTACTCACTGGAAGAGGCATGGCTTGCAAGACCAGTGTGTCTCATGGATAGTCTCTTCTCAGGAAAATACCCACTTTTCCAAGGTGTGGAGAAAACACCCTGTGTTCTAAGGAGACTCCCAAGAGTAAAGTTCAAAAATCTCAACTGCTTTTCCTTCTCTGGTGGCATTATGTTTCTTTCAGTGTCGACAGACATGTCTATGGATGTGCTAATTCTATTAGGAACTCACCATTCAGTGAAGTTTTCGACATAAGTCACTGGCTCCAATTTCTCCAGAGAAGGGCTAAGTAAAAAAAAAAAATACATAGTTAGAAAGGATGCACAGTTCTCAGTAGATCTTCTTGGATCAAATCTCTGGTTACTCTACACATGAACAGATTCTGATTCATATGTCTGATGTGCCATTCCCAAAGTTTGTGGAATGATAATGTACATTATTTGAGTGTAAGACAATTTTGAAACCCATACATTGATTCAAATTGAATTTTCTATACTGACTTTCCAAGATTTCTCTGGAAATTTATGCCTGGATTTCCAATCTTTAAATGTCACTTTCCAAAAATCTCTGCAAGGGCTTGAACATCACTATTTCAAAGCCAACCAGAATGTGGCATTTTACATGCTAACAATGAAAATCTAGGTTCAAGCATGAAGGCCCAATGGCTACATATTCAGCTTCCATGCACCAGCATCTGATATGGGCAACAGCGTATGTTCCAGTTGCTCTACCTCCCATCCAGCTCCCTGCTTGTGGTGTTGGAGAGCAGAAGAAGATGGTGCAAAGCCTTGGGACCCAGTACACTATTGGATGTCCCAGAAGAAGTTCCTACTCTTGCCTACAGATTGGCTCAACTCTGGCTGTTGCGAGCAGTTAAGGAGTGAGCCAGTGCACAGATATCCTTCTCTCTCTGTCTCATTCTCTCCATAAATCTCAAATATCTTTCTAATAAAAATTAATATATATTTTTAAAAAGACACTTGTTTTCCAACTTGCAAAACATTCTTTAGTATTACCTTAGACCAGTAAATGATAGACCTATATTTAGATCTTATTTCAACTGATATTCAGTTCACAAATACACAACACTCTTCACCTCACCAAAACTACCGATTTTCAAACCCTGCCCCTCCAGGCTACTTTCACCCTTCTTTGCCTTTCCTGCGCATGAGACAACACACAATAAGCTGCAGGTCTGAGTGGGATTTCTCCAAAATGCTATGGGCCTAAGGCATCACCCTCCCATGGTGACACACTCTGGCAGCTGAGGCACATGGCATGCTCCATTACATCAGATCATCTCTGGGGTGGAAGGTCCACCCCTTTCCTGCCCACTGCTTCATCCTTAGTGCCCCTTGTAGGGGTCTCCTCCACAGTAGAATGCTCAGGTAGACACTAATGCATGGGACACCTGACAACATCCTGAGAGACTGTTGGCTACTAACCAACAGTGACAAATCTACTCACTGAAAGAGGCATGGCTTGCAAGACCAGTGTGTCTCATGGATAGTCCCTTCTCAGGAAAATACCCACTTTTCCAAGGTGTGGAGAAAACACCCTGTGTTCTAAGGAGACTCCCAAGAGTAAAGTTCAAAAATCTCAACTGCTTTTCCTTCTCTGGTGGCATTATGTTTCTTTCAGTGTCGACAGACATGTCTATGGATGTGCTAATTCTATTAGGAACTCACCATTCAGTGAAGTTTTCGACATAAGTCACTGGCTCCAATTTCTCCAGAGAAGGGCTAAGTAAAAAAAAAAAAATACATTGTTAGAAAGGATGCACAATTCTCAGTAGATCTTCTTGGTACAAATGTCCAGTTACTCTACACATGAACAGATTGGCTCATATGTCTGAGATGCTTTCGCAAAGGGTAATGACAAGATAAGTTAATTGAATGTTAGATAGTTTTGAAATGCATACATTGTTCTAATTGAATATACTGTTCTCACTTTATAATCTACTTTATGCCTGTATTTGTTAAACATCTCTGCACAAATCTCTGGATGTTCTTGCTAGATCATAATTCAGTTCTTTCTTTTACTCCTTATCAGAGGGGAGAGTTTATGCCAATAATGAATGTCTCAGTTCAGGAAAACCTGATTTCAGATTTACATTCAATGTCTTATTACTATTGCTTTTAATTTTATATTTTTGGATAATCTTTACATAGTTGATAGGGCACAAAGAGTCAAGGGCTATATTAAAGTGTGTAAGACAATTGTTTCCACTTATTATTTTTTTCTGTATCTGTGGTATGGAGAGACATAAAGAGAGAGAGAAGCCCCACCCATCCTCACCCTCATCCGAGGTCCCCAATATGAGGCATGCTCTGAGGGTCCTGTTCAAATTGTTTTAATAGTTCAACTGTTCTGATTTGCTGCCAATCTCACTATATCAAGCACAATGAAATCTCTCCAGAAGCCACTGGTTGACATAGTGCACCTTAGAGTCTCCATTTGCACAGATTTTCACTGCCAACACACAGCTGGGTTAGTTGATTGATTTGTTCTGTTCTCCGTCCTCTATTGTGGGACCAGGTGTTCTCTTCAGGTTTCGATAGACTGCCATATCCTCCACGTGCAACTGGACATGCTGTTCACTGCTCCGACTAAGCATCTGAGGTGGCTCAGCTTTGACACATGCATTTAATGGTCAGACCACAGAACCTCAACTTCTCTTCATGGTTGGTATTCTGAGATCAGCAGTTTAGTTGGAGGGATCCAAAGACACTTCATCTGAGATGATCCCTACCTGATTCTTGTGTGTGCTTGCCAGTACAGGGTCTGGCACAGTCTGTTGCCCCAGTCAGCCTTTGCACATGCAGATGGTTATAATTGCTAGATCAGTTCTGTTTCCAGTTGTGTCTTCCACATGAACCAATGGGTGTTGCAGTCCAGCCCGATTCTGCCCAGCATACACTTGGTCCTCACACAAACCAGTTGGAGCTGCAGCCTAGTCAGCGTGACCTGTAATAACCCCCACTGTGCCCTTTTTTCTTTAGAATTTATTTGAACTCAAATTCAGTGCACAAGTGCATATCTCTCTCATGCCACCAAAACTCCAGATTTCCAAGTCTGTCTCTTCTTGCTACTTGTACCCTTCATTGGCTTTCCTGCCTGTGATACAAGGTGGAATATCTACAGGCCTGCATGGGGCTTCCTGCGTAATGACACAGGTTTACGGCACCACCCTCCTATGGTGACACCACTCTGTAGGCTAAGGCACACAGCCACGCTATATTAGATCAAATCATCTCTGGGAGGGGAAAACTGTTTCTCGTGCGGTGCTTCATAATTTTTGTCCCAAATGGGGAGGTCTCCTCCTCTTTTGGTTATTATAGTGAATACTAAAATAAATGGGACTCCTGACTGCTTCCTAAGCCATTGTCGGCTATTAAGAGTGACAAATCAATTGACTGGAAGAGGCAATCCGTGCATGACCAGTTTCATCTCAGAAAGTACAAAGTCTTCCACAGATCCTAGAGCAACAAGATTTATAACTTTTCAGACATCCTGTGTTCCTAAGATACTCCTCTCAAGAGTAAATTTTATTCATCCCAGATTCTGTCCTTCATTCTTTGTATCTCGTTTCAGTGTGTTTTGATAGCAATATCTATATGTGTGTAGAATTACCTCTATGTATATACTTGTGTATATTTATCATATAGCATTTACTTGAACTCATGCTTTATGAAGGTTGCTCACAATTACAGACTCCAATTCACCCTTATAAGAGCTTAGAGATTACGAAACAGAAACATACAGTCAGAAAACACATAGGATTTTAAATTTTTACGATCAAGTCACTACAGCTATTCTAGATACAAATTGATTTTTTAAAATGTATTTGATGGTCTCATGAAAATTTGTTGAAATGAAAATGAAAGTTAATTTAGTACAAAGTAACTTTGAAATCCACCCATTATTTTTAATGGGTTATAGTTTGCATCACAGCTTTGCAAGACCTAAATAGATATGCATTAAGTAAGTTGTATTTATTTGAAATGCTGAATTACACACAAAGAGAAAGAGAGAAGGATGGGGAGAGACAGAGATGATCTTCTATATGCTGATTCACTCCTCAGACGGCCAAAACAACCAGATCTAGGTCAGGCTGAGCCAGGAGCCAGACTTTCATCTAGGTCTCCCTCAGTGGAGGCAAGGCCCAAAGATATGGGTCATCGCCTAAATGGATAAGAACTGGAGCAAACGGGACACAGACCAGTGCCTGTAGACATGATAGTGTTGCAGGTGGTGGTTTAGCCCACTATACCATGTAGAAATACTGTCCCTGGATTTCTACATATTTAATTACCACTTTCCAAACATTTTTTTGGAATTTCCTTAGTATGATAACAACTGAATGTGAATTGTTAATTCATATTAGCTTTATATACCAACATCTCAGTTCTGAAAAAGAATGCTTCCAGACTTACGTAAAACTATTGTCTTGGTACCAATGATGACAGGCTTTTACTTAGAATTTATTTAAAAATTTTCAGTTTATAGAGACACGTCATTATTACCTTACCAATATCCTGATTTTCATTCTCTCCTCCATCTTCTCACTACTTTAACTCACCACTGTCTTTTCTGTGCCTGAGGTATCACTAAGAAGCTGCACGGCTTCAGCTGGGGCTGCCTGCATAATGCCACAGGTTCATGCCACTATCTTTGGTGGCGCACTCTGGGAGCTGAGGCATATGGTCACTTTGCACGTGATCAGATCATGTCTGGGAGGAGAGTCCCCTGTATCCCATCCAATGCTTCATTCTTTGTGCTAAATGGGAGTCTCCTTATCATTGGGCTATTACAGTGATACTAATAAATGTGACTCCTGACAAGATCCTAAGAGACTGTTGACTATTAACAGTAATGAAAGCTTTCTTTGATCCTATCTTGAGAAACTTTAGCACAGTCAGGACAACACCCTGTATTCTAAGGATAATCCCAAGATAAAGTTTAGTACTCTTGACCCCTTTTTCTTCTGTTGCAGTATTAGGTTTCCTACAGTGTGGACAGACAAGTTTATATATATATATAAAATACATATGTATGTGTATATATATAAAATATGCATATCTACTGAACTCACCATTCATGGAGGTTTTCAACATAAGTCACTGGCTCCAATTTCTCCAGAGAAGGGCTAAGTAAAATAAAAGCACATAGTTAGAAAGGATGCACAGTTCTCAGTAGACTTTCTTGCATTAAACCTGTAGTTACTTTAGACACTAGCTGAACTCAATTCATATGTCTGATGTGCCATTCCCAAAGTTTGTGAAAATCAAATGATTAAGTAAGTTAAGTACAAAACAATTTTGAAACCCATACATTGATTCAAATTGAATTTTCTATACTGACTTTCCAAGATTTCTCTGGAAATTTATGCCTGGATTTCCAATCTTTAAATGTCACTTTCCAAAAATCTCTGCAAGGGCTTGAACATCACTATTTCAAAGCCAACCAGAATGTGGCATTTTACATGCTAACAATGAAAATCTAGGTTCAAGCATGAAGGCCCAATGGCTACATATTCAGTTTCCATGCACCAGCATCTGATATGGGCAACAGTGTATGTTCCAGTTGCTCTACCTCCCATCCAGCTCCCTGCTTATGGTGTTGGAGAGTAGAAGAAGATGGTGCAAAGCCTTGGGACCCAGTACACTATTGGATGTCCCAGAAGAAGTTCCTGGCTCCTGGCTACAGATTGGCTCAACGATGGCTGTTGCAAGCAGTTAAGGAGTGAGCCAGTGCACAGATATCCTTCTCTCTCTGTCTCATTCTCTCCATAAATCTCAACTATCTTTCTAATAAAAATTAATATATATTTTTAAAAAGACACTTGTTTTCCAACTTGCATAACATTCTTTTAGTATTACCTTAGACCAGTAAATGATAGACCTATATTTAGATCTTATTTCAACTGATATTCAGTTCACAAATACTCTTCACCTCACCAAAACTACCGATTTCCAAACCCTGCCCCTCCAGGCTACTTTCACCCTTCTTTGCCTTTCCTGCCCATGAGACAACACGCAATAGCTGCAGGTCTGAGTGGGATTTCTCCAAAATGCTATGGGCCTAAGGCATCACCCTCCCATGGTGACACACTCTGGCAGCTGAGGCACATGGCATGCTCCATTACATCAGATCATCTCTGGGAAGGTCCACCCCTTTCCTGCCCACTGCTTCATCCTTAGTGCCCCCTGTAGGGGTCTCCTCCACAGTAGAATGCTCAGGTAGACACCAATGCATGGGACACCTGACAACATCCTGAGAGACTGTTGGCTACTAACCAACAGTGACAAATCTACTCACTGGAAGAGGCATGGCTTGCAAGACCAGTGTGTCTCATGGATAGTCCCTTCTCAGGAAAATACCCACTTTTCCAAGGTGTGGAGAAAACACCCTGTGTTCTAAGGAGACTCCCAAGAGTAAAGTTCAAAA
The DNA here is from genome assembly GCF_017591425.1 of Ochotona curzoniae. Taxonomy (NCBI): domain Eukaryota; kingdom Metazoa; phylum Chordata; class Mammalia; order Lagomorpha; family Ochotonidae; genus Ochotona; species Ochotona curzoniae. Next base: position 47,964,230 of record NW_024466502.1, on the reverse strand, counting down.
ATCTCAACTGCTTTTCCTTCTCTGGTGGTATTGTTTCTGTCAGTGTCAGCAGACATGTCTGTGGATGTGCTAATTCTATTAGGAACTCACCATTCAGTGAAGTTTTCAACATAAGTCACTGGCTCCAATTTCTCCAGAGAAGGGCTAAGTAAAAAAAAAAAATACATAGTTAGAAAGGATGCACAATTCTCTATACTAAGAGTGACAAATGTACTGACTAGAAGAGGCATGCCTCAGAGGACCAATGTGTCTCATGGGTAGTTGTATCTCCGAAAATGCAAGTTTTCCAAAGTGTAGGGAAAACATCCTGTGTTCTAAGCATACTCCCAAGAGTTAAGTCTAAATATCCCAACTGCTTCTGTTTCCCTCATGGCATTACATTTCTTTCAGTGTCTGCAGACATGTCTATGTATGTGTTAATTACATTTTATAGGCTTATATATGTTATTTATATGTATCAATACACACATATATGTTCTATTGTATATTCATATCTTTTAAATTCTGAACTCACCGTACATTGGCATTTTTCACGTTGGCCTTTGGCTCCAATTTGCCCAGAGAAGGGCTAAGTATAATAAAAACACACAGTTAGAAAGAATGCACAATTCTCAGTAGATTTTCTTGGATAAAATACAGTTACTCTAGCTACAAATTTATCTTGACTCATACGTCTGAGGCGCCTTTCCAAGATTTGTGCAAATGTAATGATAAGGTGAGTTAATTGAGTGTAATATTTTTTGAAATGCACACATTGTTTCAAATTGAATATTATATACTAACTTTATAAACTACTCTATGCCTGGATTTCTTTAAATATCACTTTCCACAAATCTCTGGAAGTTCTTGCCAGATCACTATTTTAAAGTGTTGTTTTACTCTCTACCAGAAAGGAGACCACCCCTGTTTTTTTTTTCTTTTTGCCAATAATGAATGTCTTAGTTCAAAAAAACCTGCTTTGATATTTACATAAAATTCTTTATCATTATCTTAGTGTCTTTACAATTTGTTTGAACTCAAATTCAGTGCACAAGTACACATCACTCTCACACCACCAAAACTCCAGTTCCAATTCTGCCTTCCTTCTTGCTGCTTCTACCCTTCATTGGTTTTTCCCACCTATGGGGCAAAATGTCATAGCTACAGGCCTGAGAGGGTCTTCCTGTGTCCACTAATGGGTCCATGGCCTACTGCCTACCCAGGAACATTATCAAGAAGCTGTATTGAAAGCAGATCAAATGGGATTGGAACTGGCAGGCCAAACTTGTGACAGGCCGGTGTCACAAGATACACTTTAACCTGCTATGCCACATTGTTGATTCCCAGTATCATTTCATCTGTTTTTAGCTCTCATTTCATTGTTTTGTACAGATAAGTTAAATGATGAGGATTAATTCATGTGTGACCTAGTAGATTATAAACTTACCATTTTTGTGTCAGAAAGCCATAGGTACTTATAAACTAGGTGTCTTTGGTCACTGCTTAAACCTAGTGTTACTTTTTAGTAGCTAGACTTTGTTTGTTATAAAACTCCCAGTTATGTGAATATAATAATGCTCTTGATTTAAGTAATCCTATCATTAACTGAGTCCCAACAAGTGATAGCCTTTTCTGCTGGCATTTACACACCACTCCCACCCCACCTAATTCCTTGATCTTGAATTCTTCTTTTGCTTCTTTTCTTTCACCCTTCTTTGTCTTTCCTGTCCTTGAGATGTGGTGAGAAAAGTGTTGGCCGAAGTCAGGGGTTTAATCAATCCAATAGCAAGTTTGGCATTGATCATGGGTCTCTTGAGGATATGAGGACACATCTAGGGTCTATTAGTTTCATTTTTTTCTAGGGCTCATCTGTTTCATGTTCAAGTTTCACTTTGTTTTTTTTACAGAGTGAATATCATCTCCTCCCTGCCCATTTGAATGTTTATATCCTAATCCCTGTAACTCAGAATTAGACCTCATTTGGAAATAGTTATAGCAAGTGTAAGTAGTTAAGATATGGTCCTACTGGAGGACAGTGAGCTCCTAATCCAGTATGACTGATGTCCTCATAAAAAGAAAAAAAGTGTGGACACAGTCACACACAGAAAGTGTGCCTTGTGCAGATGAAGGCAGAGACCTGTGTGGTGAGTCTAATGAAGGAATGCTATGGATTGCAGCAACTGATCAAAGCTAGGAGAGAGGTATAGAACAGATTCATTGTTACAGATCTGGAAAGCAACCAACCTGCATAAGAACCTACACAATTCCATTTACAACTCTAACTTCAGGACTGTTACATAATACATATAAGACACTCAGTTTGTCAAATTTTGTTACAGTAGCTTTAGCAAATGAGTACTGCTCAACCTGCTAGAGTTGCATACATAAGTGATCTGATAGTTTTCCAAGAGTCTTGGCTACCAGTCACCAAGAGGAAGCCTGACTCTTCTGACTGTTCCTCTTTTATTCAATTAGGTGAAAAAAAAAACACATACAAAAGTGGTATTGCCAACATTTTAGAGACAGTTCCCAATACGTATTCATTTGCATATGTTTATATAAGGATATATCTGACCTTTTACTGCTGACTCTGCTGTACTGTGGTAGCTCTTCAATTGGAGCTGGGCTAATGATTAAATTCTATATAACCAAAAACCATGGGAACTCATAGACTTAATTATTTATTTAAAATTATTTATAATTGACCTACAATTTGAAAACTCTAAAAAAATTTGTAAATTCTAAAAAAATTTCACAATTATTTATATATTTGCAAACAAATGTTTCCCCTTTTTGCCCTAAGAAAATAAATTTAATACAGTGGAAATTAAATTCTTAGACCTATAAAATAAACCTTATTACAACAATATATTTTTAATTAACCGTAATAAAATTTTAGTTTCTAAAGTTTACACTCTATGAGCATTTTTTTCTCTACGTGGTTCACTTTTTACATCTAGATCCACAACACAAAAGATTAAATACAGACTCAAGTTATAAATTAACTGTGCGTTGTCATAACCATTTGAAAATGCTCTCCTTCTCAGATGGCAGAAAATAAACTCACCTATTGACATTCTGGCCAGGAATCACCAAAACGTCTGTTAAAGGATTATCATCCCTGCAAAGAAGAAACACACACACAAAGAATAAAATCACATAATTTGGAAAAAAAAAACCAAGTCATCCATAAGAAAGCCTGAATGCGCATGAAGGGAATTAAAGCGACAGATTACAGCCGGGAACTTGCAAGTGTGCTTTCCAGAGTCAGCCTGTGTGTGTGTGTGTGTGTGTGTGTGTGTGTGTGTGTGTGTGTGTGTGTGCTTGCATATGTGTGCGTCCATGTGCATACAAGTAGTTACCAGAAGTAGAGAGGCACAAGAGGATGCAGCAAAATTATGACTATGCACCTTTCCTTTTCTCTCCAGTCTATCATTTTGGTCAATGTTAGATACGTTTGGTAACTAAGAGGGACATGAGTGTGTAGGAATGGGGAGGTCCAGTTGCATAAAAGTTGATAGAAGGTTACAAAGAAAGGAGTGGGTGAAATGCTGGAACAATTACGGTTTAAATGGCAAACATTGATCCCTGGTGGCTATTTAGTTATAGTTAGAAACCAGGAAGTAGATCAGAACCTGCCTAAACTATCTGCATAAGATTTTTTTTATTTCATGATTTTGTAACTTTTTAAATTATTATTAATTACATTGCATTATGTGACACAGTTTCATAGGCTCTGGGATTCTCCCAACCCTTCCCCAAGCCCTCCTCCCATGGTAGATTCCTCCACCTTGTTGCAGGATTATAGTTCAAATTCAGTTGAGATTCTTTCATTGCAAGCATATACCAAGCAAAGAGTCTAGCATCTTATTGTCCAGATACATTCAACAGTTACTTGGGGAGACCATCTCTGGTCTGAAGGCAGAGCTGGCAGAATATCATCCCGATCAATTTAAAGCCACAATATAACATCAACAGCAATTTACAACATTATGGAATTAATTGTCATGGTATTGAGTAACCAATATGTTAAAAAATACAAGTTCTTAACCACATCCTGTGACTACTTCATTGACATTTCGATTTTAGTTTATATACAACCAGCTTTTACACACCTTTAAATGCCTATAGGGTGCTATTCAGCTGTCTCGTGTCTATCCTCATTTTAGTATTTAACAGTCTATAGTGTTGAAGCATAATTCTAATGAACTTGGCATATTTTAGGATAGTCCAAACTGGCTTATAACTCTAGCAAGGCATATGTCAACAGTTGAGGTGTAGAACTGCTTTAGGAGGGGTGTGCAGAGAAATCTTCCATTCCCCAGTGAGGAGTAACCAATCTCTGTGTCCTACCTAGTAAGGTATATGTGAATTCACGCTGACCGTATCCTGTCTGGTTCTAAGCTTTCATTGTTGTTCTCTGTCTGTCTATTCTAATTTTGTTTGTTTGTTTGTTTGTTTGTTTGTTTTGGGGGGGAGGCTCCAGAGCGACCCTGATGGTCATTGCAAGAGAGGATGGGGATCCAAAGTTGGAACTAAGTAAGGACCAGAGAAAGTGCATAAGATTTTATAAATCAAAAACACATTAAGATCAGAATGATTTTCCCTTACTTTTTTCCTAGCATACGTGATTTTTTTTTGAGAGTGCTCGCAGCATATTTACTAAAATTAGAACGATACAGAGATCAGCATGGCCCCTGTGCAAAGATGACACAAATTTGCAGGAAAATTAAATAGTAAATACTTAAAGGTCCAATATAGTCTTTATATTCTTTCTGTATCAGTTGATTCTATAACCAACACCTTGTATTCTTGTGGTACACTTGCTACAACTAATATTGACATATTATCTAAAACCCATATTTGGGGTTCACTCTGTGTTGCATAGTCCTATGGATTTTTCCAGATGCATCATATCAATGTTCTTCATTACAGTATCATACAGAATAATTTCCCTGCCCTTGAAATCCTCCGTCTTCTACCTATTCATCCCTCTACTTGGTCACAAATACCTGGTAATTGCTGATCATTTTTCCTTTTTCTGTACTTCAGCTTTTCCAGAATGTCATATAGTTAGAGTCATATAGTAAGTTAACTTTTTCAGGTTGCCTTCTTTAACTCAGCCATTCGAAGTTTCTCCATATCTTTTCTTGGCTAGATAGCTCATTTATTTTAGTACTGGATAATATTCCCTTGTATGTGCATACCAGTTTTTACATTATTGGAGGATGTGCTGGTTGTTTCCAATTCTTAGCAATTGTGAATAAAGTCACTAGGAATACTTGCGTGTAGGCTTTCATGCAGACACAACTTTTCAACCCAACTGGGTAAATACTTGCGAGTGCAATTGCTGGGTTTTATGGAAAGACTATGGCTTTATAAGAAACAGTAAAAACTGTTTCACAAAGTGCTTGTACTAATTTGCCTTCCAATCTGCAATGAATGAGAATTTCCACTCCTCCACATCTTTGACAACTTGATATTGTCCATGTTTTAGATTTTAGCCATACTAATAGGCAAGGATTAGTATTTGATTGTTGTGTTAATTTGTAATTCTCTATCAATATATGATGTTGTACATCTTTTGATATGCTTACTGGCTATCTGTATGTCTTTTGGGTGAGGTGTCCAAACTGTCTTGGAAAGATGATTCCTTTATCATTACTTAGTGGCCCTGTTATAATTGACAATTTCCTTACTCTAAACTTTGTTTTCTGAAATTAATATAACCATTCTTGCTTTTTCAAAGTTAGTGTTAGCATAAAATACTCTTCTTCCACTCTTTTTTTATTCCATTTGTGTCTTTTACTGAAGCTAGGTTTCTTACAGACAATATATGGTAGGATATTGTTTTGTTATCAATTTTGTCTTACCTTGTACTTTACTTGCTATATTAGATCATACATATTAAAGTGACTATTAATACAGTTCTATTTATAGATCATTCTTCCCACTTCTACGAGGTCATACAAAGGCATTTTGGTATACTAATGAAAATCAAGCCTTCTCAGAAACCAAGTCAGGGTGATTTTCTCTCTTCACAATTTAATTTCCTCATCTTTAAACAAAGACACTTGCAAAATATACTTAGCACCTGCCAACTTCATAAAATCATGTCAAATACCATTTCCCACACAACCTGCCCTCTTCACCAAATGTCATATAATATAAATTAGTAAGTGACAATAGTATAAATGTATCAATACATATTTTCGGTTTTAAATACACAGAAATCCTCATCAAAGTAATATAATCCATTCCCATGATGTCCTGGGAAATCATAGATTCCAATCAACATGACCAATACACAGTGCACTTGTATCCTTCACTAAAAACCAGGAAGGCACTTGGCAATACTGCCTCCGAGGATGGACTTCACTCACAAGCTGCCCTGACTGCAACCAGGCTGACAGAGGTTTTCTGAACCACTTTGGGAAGGCAAGCCCAACTGAAAGAAGAGTCCTTGATAACTCAGTGGCCTTTGTTCTTGTGCACAGATCATGTACAGATCATGACTTATTTCCCAGGTAATATTCTAAATGCTTCACATATAATCATTCTTACAATAATCCTGTAGTCTATAGTATTATTATCCCCACTTGCCAGATGAAAGCCATCAGCCTCGTAGAAGGTGAACAACTTGCCCATTGTCACCAGGCTACAAGAAGTAGACATGAGATTGGAAAATTCTTTTCCATAATACTTTCCTGACTTCCAATGTTTATGTAAGTCTGGGAAATTGATTATACATCTGTTTTTTAAAGATGCTTATTTGTAAGGCAGAATATGTCTGTGAGAGAGAAACAAAGAGAGAGGTCTTAGATCTGCCCGTTTACTGCTCAAAAGTCCACAATAGCCAGGCGCTGTCCAGGCCAGAGCCAGGAGCTTCATCCGAATCTCTCATGGTGGATTCAAGGATCAAGTACTTGGGCTATCCTCTGCTGCTTTCTGTGCTTTAGCAGGAAGCCAGATCAGAAGTGGAGCAGCCAACTCTTGAACTCATATCCAAATGGGTTCATGAGCTGCAGGAGGTGAATTAGCCCACTACACCACAAAACCAGGACATATTTATTTTGTAAATACTATGAATTTCTAAGAGAAAACCAGAATATGCTGGGGCTTTTGACTTATTTGACCACAAACCTGTTTCTGACAAAAGTGCAAGAAACACATTTCAGAAACATCCTATTAAATTGTATTTATTTGTCCTTGGGCCCGGCGCAGTGGCCTAGTGGCTAAAGTCCTCGCCTTGAACATGCTGGGACCCCATATGGGTGCCGGTTCTAATCCTGGCAGCTCCACTTCCCATCCAGTTCCCTGCTTGTGTTCAGTTGAGGGTGGCCCAAAGCCTTGGGACCCTGCAACCATGTGGGAGACCTGGAAGAGGTTCCTGGTTCCCAGCTTCGGATAAACACAGAACTGGCCGCTGTGGTCGCTTGGGGAGTGAATCATCGGACGGAAGATCTTCCTCTTTGTCTCTCCTCCTCTCTGTATATCTGACTTTGTAATAAAATAAATAAATAAAACAAACCAAAAAATTGTATTTATTTGTCCTAACAAACCAGTTTTGAACTTCAAAATCAGGCTCCAAAGCCTGACAGATATGACTATTATATCATCCTTTCAGCCTGTTTGGAAAGCAAGACTGCAGTTTGGATTGCCAAATGCTTTTTGACTGGATTGAGAATCCATAAAATGAATCTTTCAAAGTTTCAAGTTGGTCTTCTGCTATCTTTGAGGCATGGCTTATAGGTCTTAGGAAAAAAATATGACCCTTTACAAAAAGAAAAGTAGCTATAAGATATCTTCTATTTCTCAATAGGAAGAACAACAGGATTGATTGTACATTGATAAATCACGTTAGAGGAAAATGCTCTGACAACCAAATAGATGAGAATATGACTGACTGACACATGCAGCCTCACTGAGTGATTACCAGATTTTCCTGATGTGTCAGGAAGAAGACTGGTCAATATTCACATGTCCCCTCAGATCCAGCTGACATGCCAGGATAGCTTGGGACACCAATCTGCATGGACATAAGACATCCACACACGTTACCTAACCTGCTTTCAGGCAGAACAATATATGAAGCCTCAAATACTAAAAAACGAGAAGCTGCATAGGAGCACAGATGCGACTGTCTCTCTCTCCTATGATACCTGAATAAGTAGGTAATCAGATGCTTTCAAAGGAAGGCTGAGTGTTGTTAACTGTCCCAGACTTACTTACCAGACCCAGTTCTTGAAAAATTTTTTTGGTAACTAGAGTGGCTATAATAGAAGTAGGTGAAGGTTAACTACACCTTTATAGTCATACTGGTAGTCATACTAACCAGATTATAAAGAAAGTAACTTCCAGACCAAATCTACCACACTTATTAGATGTACTACATTTAACAAAGCGTCCAGTAGCATGTAGCCACACACAGTTCATAAGCCCTGATAAACACTGAGTCAGCTTAGGTGTTCCAAGCATCACCTGCCATTCAAAGTTCATTTCCAACACATTTCCAGTATTCAAGAGGCAGACATTATCTTAGCCAGTGGCTCTCCAGCACACAAGGAGCACACAAGGGACAGTCTCTGCTGTCCCTAACGGCAACGCTGTCAGGCCTCAGGTTCATATCCTAGTTCTGCAAGGGTAGGCTGCCTATGTAATACATCCAATTCACAGATTTTGAATTTTTATCCAATTATAACATTTTCACACTAATTTGTAAGCCACTAGTCTCACTAATAAAAAACTATTTGTGACCTTCACTGTGGTCATTGACAACATTTCAGGTTTCAAGACGATTGAAACTCTTGTGGTGTCACCTCTGTGGAATGGCTTCTTGAGGTGAACACGAGCTGACATTCCTTCACGGAGTACCCACCAGTAGGACAGCCACACACCCCAAAGGAAAAGCACGAAGCTAACAGTACATCATATCACACATCTAAACTAATCTTTTTTTAAGGACATTCTAAGCGTAAACTAACAAAATCTTTATAAGGTGAGTTTGACAAATTTCATTTGTATGCAATTTACATTTAGTGAGAAAGAATGCATGTCTTCCATAACACATTAACTAAAGTCAGAAGTTATGTTTAAAATTCAGTACATGTGAATAGTGTTACTTACTTATCATCATTTTGTTGAGATAACCAGCGATACAAAATCTTATTTTTGAATTTCCTCATGATATCGCCATCCGGTTAAATCCAAACAATCCACGGTCTAACAAAAGAAAAAGCACTTGCTTATATCATACTCAACATGGTCTGACATCTGTCATATCTCTCAAATTATAAATTCCAACACAGAAAATATTAGGTATAGATCAGCATTTCTGAATCCATGATCATAGGAAATCTACACTACCGTGCAATTCCATCAATCCTGTAAAACATGTGTTTTGTATTTGCCCTTGGTGTTTCAGTTCAAAAAGTAGAAGAAAACATTTTTTTGAGTACAGATATTTTATTATTTTTAAAAAGATTTATTTTTTTATTTCAAAGTCAGATATACAGAGAACAGAGAGAGTAAGATCTTCCGTCCTATGATTGACTCCCCAAGTGACTACAACAGCCAGCGCTGCACCGATCTGAAGCCAGAAGCCAGGAACTTCCTCCATGTCTCCCATGCAGGTGCAGGGTCCCAAGGCTTTGGGTCATCCTTGACTGCTTTCCCAGCCCACAAGTTGGAAGCTAGATGGGAAGTCGAGCTGCTGGGATTAGAACCGGCGCCCATATAGGATCCTGGAGCATTCAAGGCGAGGACTTTAGCTACTAGGCCACTGCGCCGGACCCGACTACAGATATTTTAAAGATTATCCCCTTACTATACAGATTCCAGAAAGTGAAACAAAACCTGTTTTAATTCAGCATTGGTATCATCATAGTGACCTATGATATCTCTGTCCTGAAATAGACCGTAGAATAAATCAAAGAAGTGGGAGAAAAAGAGATTGACAATTCTTGGAGAGAATTTATTGCATGCAAAAAAATTGGAAGTCACTGGAAAACATGACATTGCCAATCGTGGTGCCAGGTAAAAACAGCACAACATCTACACTGAGGTATCCAAGATGTCCCATAAGCCCATGAACTCTTAGCAAGAAAAGAAAAAAATAATTAGAAGAAATTATTCTATTTTTTAAAGATTTATTTATTTTTATTGCAAAGTCAGAGATATACAGAGAGGAGGAGACAGAGAGGAAGATCTTCTATCAGATGATTCACTCCCCAAGTGAGCACAACAGCCTGAGCTGAGCCAATCCAAAGACAGGAGCCAGGAGCTTCTTCTGGGTCTCCCATGTGGGTGCAGGGTCCCAAGTCTTTGGGCTGTCCTCAACTGCTTTCCCAGGTCACAAGTAGGGAGCTGGATGGGAAGCAGGGCTGTTGGGATTAGAACCGGCGCCCATAAGGGATCCTGATACATGCAAGACTAGGACTTCAGCTACTGGGCCACCATGCCGGGCCCAGGAACAAGTCTTGAAAGGGAAAGTCCAATTTGAGCATAAATGTTGGCTTTGAGTTTTGACCCATGCTACAGCAACTGTAAATTTCATATCACTGAGGGGTGCGAGTACTAGGCAGTCGGAGTGGAGATCCCAAAGCTGTCAGTGTGCTGCCTGGTACTCCAGAGCTCGGAATCGTGGTGAGCCAGGGCGGAGCAGGATTTCCAGACCACCCCCTCCCACCCCTCTGCCAGGGCTCCAAAGAGGCTGGAGACAACAGAACGCTGTACCTCTGTCCTACGTACCCCTACAGGCTTTTCTAAAATAAGTTAAATTTAAGATTTTGATAGAAGTTTTCTGTTCTACTACCTTTCAGAACAATGGCTTCTTTGTATATGTGTGTTTATGTCAGAATTTTCCTTTTCTTATTTTAATACTCTAAAACCCAAGCTTGTTAAGCCAAATCTTTATTCAACTCTTTGAAAGTAAAAATGGTCACTGCTACCTAACCCATATCCATTTAGTTGTTCAGTGGTCCCAAAGGGAAATATTAAGGAGTTTCCCCAGATGATAGAGGAATAAAAAAGTAATGTTCTTCCCACCACTGGCAGAAGGGTCACAAGGCTATCTTACCATCTATGAGCCCAAGTCTCCCAACCAGCCCCTCCTCTCTCCCACCCTTCCTCCCAATCATCACTATAAAGCCTTCATTCCTTTCATTCTTTTGGTAAAGATGAGAGGGTAATATTATCCAATGAAGAAGTAAGGGGTAGAAAGGGGGGGCCCTTACTCAGAGACCCTTACCGCCAAGTCCTTTGCTTGTTGCTGTGAACAGGCAAATGTGGGACTAAGAATTCCGTGGCCATAGCAACACCAAACATTCTTGAGATCATTATGAGGGAGAGACACAATGAGCCTGGTCCCTGCAGAGCTACTCTTACAGATACAGTGGGGGACTATGCCAACACCGAGGACTCCCGAATGATCATCTCAAAGCAGAGACTTGTCTTCTCTGTTCTTCTATGCGTTTCATAAAGAGGATTCCTAAATACATAGGCACTTTTAAAATTAGCTTTATCTGCTTTATGAGTTGGAAAACTCAATTTTGACTATTTTCCCACAAAATGGTCTATAGACTTAATGAAATTTCAATAAAAAATTAAAGTAGGCTTTAAAAATTTGTTTGATACAAATTGACAAATTGTTTCTAAAATTCATGTGGAAATACAAAGGAATTAGAATAAACCAAACAACTTTAAATAAAAACACAACGAACAAAGTTGGAATGGCAAACGTGAATTGATCTGAACACTTTTTACCAAAACAATATAGGACAGACATAAGTAAAAACAAATCAATAAAACATGGGCCTGGGGAAATGACTCAATTGGCTAATCCTTCCTTTAATCTTTCCCTTCCACTAGGATTTTTTTTTTATGGAAGTCAGTCCCTGCTGCTCCACTTCCCATTCAGCTCATGGCATGGGAAAAGCAGCAGAGGCTGCTCCAAAGCCTTGGAACCCTACACCCTCATGGGAGAACCAGAAGCAGCTCTTGGCTCCTGGCTTCAGATCAACTCAGATATGACCATTGCGGCCATTTGGAGAGTGAACCAGAGGATCACAGATCTTTTTGTCTCTCCTCTCTCTGTAAATCTGCCTCTCCATTAAAAATAAACAAATAAATAAATAATAAAACAATCAGAAGGATAACATAGAAAGGTCCAGTGCTATGACAAAGCGGGTGGAGCCACCATTTGTGATGCCAGCATCTCATTGAACAACCAACTCATGCTCTGGCTGTCCCACTTGTGACCTAGCTCCCTGCTGATGACCTGCAAAGGCAGCAAAGGGTGGCTTGCTACCTATGTTGAGGGTCGAGGAGGTTCCCTGGGTCCTGGATCTTGGCTCTTGGCTCCTCGATATGGCCAGGATCAGCACTGACTGTGCAACTATCTAGGGAGCAAATCAGTGGATGAAAAATCTCTCTCTCTAACTCTGATTTTAAAGTAAGTGGATAACATCTTTAAAAAAAAAAAAAAAGAATAACATAAAATATCAAGGAATATACCCACACCAGCAGACAACAAAGATGGAAAGAGAATTAAGCCACACAGGATAGTCTATTCAACAAATGGTGCTTGATTGATTTGAAAATTAACTTTAATACATAATTCTCACCAAACCAAAAACTAACTGATAGTGAACATATAAATAAATATAAGACTTAAAACCAACAAAATGGGGCCTAGCATGATAGTCTAGTGGCTATATACTTATTTTGCATATGCCAGGATCCCATATGGGCATTTGTGTCTTGGCTGCTCCACCTCACTTTCAGCTCCTGCTTGTCACCTGGGCAAGCAGCAGAGGACGGCCCAAAGGCTTGGGACCCTGCACCCACGTGGGAGAGCTGGAAGAGGCTCCTGGCTCCTGGCTTCAGATCAGCTCAGCTCTGACCATTGTAGCCACTTGGGAGTGAATCAATGCATGGAAGCTCTTTCTCTCTTTCTGTAAATTTGATTTTCCAATAAAAATAATTTTTTAATAAATAATAAAATGTCAAAAGAAAAGTGTGGCTTGTCTTAAGCAAAGTTCATCTAGACACAATCCCAAAAACACAATCTATAAAAGAAAATAAATGGGTCAATTGGGTTTCATAAGAATATAAAGCATATATATATATATATATATATATATACACACACACACATATATATATACACATATATGTTTTTAAATTTTTTTTTCTTTCTAAGCAGTTCTAATTTATTGGGGAAATTCAATTTCTTATATAGGATAAGAGATAGCGTCAGGCCAGGAATTTCAGGAATTCCAGGAGGGGAGAAACTAGGAGCCAATTACTAGGAGCATGAGTGCAGAAGCCACCTCCCATAGGCCAGGGGTAGGTGACTGAAATGGCCCTGGCCAATCAGTCTTTCTTTGAAACAATGTGACCCCTGCCCTGGTTCACGTTCAGGGCTCTGTCCTTGGCAACCATCTTGCTCGCCACATGCAACCCAGTGACCTTGACTGTTGGTCGCCATCTTATTGACTTAGTGACCTCTTTGCCTCTGAGCCCTTCAAGAAACTTCACCTGGGGTGACCTCGACTTGACTCATGCATGTCAGCCAGTGCTGAGTCGAGTTTGATCTGTGACCTGCACCAGCCAATGTACGTAAAGGTGGATGCAGCTTGGTCAGTTCTACCACAGCCACATATCTCACACGAATTGATGGTTGCTGTGGCTCAGCTCAGCCAGACCACCTGGTCCTCATGCATATCAGTGGGTGATCTAGTGCAGACTACCCCCAGTAATCCCCACCAGGCCCACCCCCAGCCCTGATTTTTGTGTGTGCTGGCCTCTGCTGTCTCTCAGCTGTCTCTTATAGGCACCAGAGGGTGCTGGAGTCCAGCCCAGTTTGGCCCACTCACAGACCCAACCTACATGAATGTCAATGAGTGCTGGAGCCTTGTCTAGCCTGGTCTGCCCACAACCTGGGTTCTTATACTCACCAGTGGGAGTTGCAATCCATCAGGGAAGTCTCCATAGCTCTCCCACTGGACCCGGTCCCAGCCCTGGGTCTTGCACTTGCTAGCAGATGCTTCAATGCAGTCTGGCATGGTTTACCAGCTGTCTCAGCTCTTGCAACCCAACCCAGCCAGGCGTGGCTCTTACCCTGTCGTAGCTCTTGTGCATGCCAGTGAGTGCTAAGGCTTGCCCTAGCCCAGCCTGTCCCTATATCCAGCCCTCAGAAATGCTGATGAGTGCTGCAGACTTGCCTGGCCTGGCTCGCCCTCAGCCCTAGCTCCCAGATCCCCAAAGAGAGCTGTAGACTAGTAGGGGAGTTCCCCAAGTTCCCTTACCAGGCCTTCTCCCAGCCCTAGATCCCACACATGCTAATTAGGGCAGTAGACCTGCTTGGCACTGTCTGCCTTCAGTCCTGGCCCTTGCAAGCACTGGTGGGTGCTGCAGCCTGGCCCAGCCGGACCACCTCCCAGCCCCAGCCCCTGAGAGTGTTAGATGGGTTTCTGTCAGGTGAGTTTTGTGATCTGACATAGCAGGGCCTGTCAACCCCCCCACCCCAGGCTCTCCTTATAAACCTTCAGGTGCTACAGTCCCACAGAGGTGAGTCCACAAGTCCCCTACAGAATCTGCCCCACCCCCAGGTCCAGCCTGACATGGCTAACCCCTGCCCTGATAGTACCTGCACTCTCAGGCAGGTACTGTGGCCTAGACCAGCCAGGTACACCCCCATCCCCAGATTTTGCAATCACCAGCAGGTGGCAGGTAAGATGTTATTTAGCCTAGCCCAGGTCTCCTACATTGGCAGGGTGCCTTAGCCTGATCCAGACACACACTCCAGTTCCCCCAGCATCACCCCACCAAACCACTTTATCTTAGCTCCCTTGCCTACCTGTGAGTGCAGTAGCTCAAGCCAAACATTCCCTGCCAAACATGCGCTCAGCTGCTCCCACTCCAATACATCCCCGGACCCTTTCCCTACAATCTGTAGCACTCCTACAATCTGAGGGCCAGGGTGGCCTGACCTGGCCTGGAGTCTGTTACTCCCCCACTTATTAAAAGAGAAACAGAAACTGAGAGAGAAAGAGAGAGAGAAGCAACTTTGCTAGCACACCAGAACAGTTAACACAAATTTGTTTTTTTTTTAAGATTTATTTTTATTATTTTTTTATTGGGAAGGTGGATGTACAGAGAGGAGAGACAGAGAGGAAGATCTTCCGTCCGATGATTCACTCCCCAAGTGAGCGCCACGGGTCGATACTATGCCGATCCGAAGCCAGGAGCCTCTGGAAATAACCAGGCCTAGAATCCCCAACAATTTTTGGCTGGTTGTTCTCCCAGTGGTATAACACTTGCCCAGGTACAAAACAAACTAGGCAGTTGTCTACAGCTGTGGGTAACCCAACTTTCTAAACACAAAAAATGTTTAAAAATATATTTCATCAATAAATATTCTTATAGGGCTGGTACTGTGGCATAGCAGGCTGAACCTCTACTCAAGGAGCCAGTATTCCATTTTGGTGCCAGTTCAAGTCTCAGTTGCTCTGCTTCTTATCCAGCTCCTTCTTATGGCCTAGGAAGGCAGCAGAAAATGGCCAAGGCCTTGGGTCCCTGTACACATGTGGGAGACCCAGAGGAATCTTTGTCTCCCAGGTTCGAATCAGTCCAACTCTGGTCATTGCAATCATTTGGAGAGTGAACCAGCAGATGCAAAATCATTCTGTCTCTCCATAACTCTGACTTTCAAGTAAAATAAACTTCATAAGTCATGAGAGAAATGCACATTAAAACCACTATGATAAATCAATACAGAGCTGTTCAAATGTTAACGTTTAAAAAGATTGATCATACCAAATGTTGACAAAGGATAGAGAAGCATTTCTCTATCCTTTGAAAGGAAGACTTATAGAGAGGAGAGAGAAAGATATAGAAACACATATCTTCCATCTACCAGTTCACTCCCCAAATGGCTACAACAAAGCTGAGCTGATATGAAACCAGGGGCCTGGAGCTTCTTCTTAGTCTCCCTCATGGGTTCAGGGGCCCAAGAACTTGAGCCATCCTCCACTGTTTTCCCAGGGCAAAAACAAGGGGCTGGACTGGACTTAAACCAGCACACATATTGGGAACCAGCACTGTAAATGGAAGCTTAGCCTACTAGGCTGGATTGATCAATCTATGTATACATGTATGTATCCATCTACCTTTACTGTTACATTTCTATATTTTAATGTAAATAGACAATTTTTTCTTTTTTGTTTTTTAAAATTGTTTTTTATTCTTTTATTTTGATAATCTATGCATAGTTGATTCGGGCACAAGGAGTCAAAGACTACAGGAAAGTGGGTAACCACTGTTTCCACATTATTGTTATTATTATTTCTTTCTGTATCTGGGGTAAGGAGGGAGATAAAGGGAGAAGCCCCACCCAGCCTCCCACCCCATCCTAGGGTCCCCAATGTGGGGCATGCTCCCAGGGCACTGCTCAAGTGGTTTCGACAGGTCAACAGATCTGAATTGCTGCCAATCTCACCATTCCAAGCACAGCGAAATCTCTCCAGAATCCACTGGCTGACATTGTCCACCTTAGAGTCTCCATTTGCCCAATTTTCACTGCCAACACACGGCTGGGGCAGATGATCCAATTATTCTGTCTTCCATCCTCTATTGTGGTACCAAGTGTCCTACACAGGCTCTGATGGACCGTCATTTTCTCCATGTGCACTTGGATATGCTGTCCAGTGCTCCATCTAGTCTCTTAGGAGGTTCAGCTTTGACATATGCACTTAATGGTCAGACCATGGAACCTGCAGTTCTCTTCATGATCTCACAAGAGATCAGCAGTTCAGCTGGAAGGATTCCCATAGAGGTGTTCCCAGACCTGATTCTTGTGTGTGAATGCCAGTACAGGATCCAGCACAGTCTGTCGCCCAATCAGCTTATGCATATGCAGGTGGTTGCATTTGCTGGGTCAGTTCTGTTTCCACACCTGTCTTCCACATGAAACAATGGGTGTAGCAGTCAAGCCTGATTCACCCAGCACACACTTGGTCCTCTCTCAAACCAGTGGGAGCTGCAGCGCAGTTGGGGTGATTCCCAATAATCCCCACCAGGCCTGCCCCCTACCCTGGTTCCCGTGCTTGCCAGTATGTACAGCAGACTGGTCCAGTTTGTCCCACATCCCATTCAGCTCTTATACATGTCGATGGTCCCTGAAGCCTAGTTCAACCCAACCAGCCCTACTTTCCAGCCTAGCCCATCCCAGCTGGCACCCCGTCCTAGCTGTAACGTGTACTGGTATGTGTTGCAATCGAACCTGAGCTGACCCACACTCTGTTCTGGCGCTTGGATTCACCAGTGGGTGATGTGAACCAGTTTAGCCTGGTCTTCCCCCGACCTATGCCAAATGTATGCTGGTGAGTACCTTTCCCTGGCCTGGTTTGGGTTGCTCTCTATTGCGGTTCTTGTGCTCACCTTCAGGGATTGTGACCTATCAGAGGAGTTGCCCAGGCTCCTCCATCAGGGCCTCTCCCATTGCCAGATCTCGTGCATACCAGTGGGTCCATGAGCCAGCCCTACTTAGTCCACTTCCTGTCCTGGCAGTAAGAATGGCATTTCCTGACTGACCTTCACCCAATTCCAGTTCTTACTGCTGGATGTTTCAGCCCAGCCAAGACTTGTCCATACCCAGACACAGCTCATACATGGCTCAGCAGGGGCAGAGACCTAGTCTAGTCCATCCTACATCTACCCTGGTTCTCCAGAGCAGCAGATGGTGCTGGAGTTTAGCCCAGTTCAGAGCACCCAGCCCCAGTCCACACTTGTCAAGGGATACTGCAGCCATATCCAGACCTGGAATGCAGGCCTCAGTCCAGCCCCCACACTCACCAGTGGGAATCCCAACCCAACCAGGATGTTCTCTTAGCTCCCCAACCAGGCTTGTTCCCAGCCATAGATTACACAAATGCCAGTAGTTGGTCTGACCCAGCTTGGCATAGCCCCTCACCTATCTTAGCTTTTGCCTTAGATGCTGTGGCCTGTCATCCCTGGCTCATGCAAACCAGATAGTGTAAAAGTCTAGCTCAGCATGACCTGTGCTTCATCCTGATTTCTGTTCTTGCTTGTGAGCTAAGATTTGCTTGGCCGTGCCCCATCCACCCACTTCCATAACCAATCCACACATTAGCCAGCCATTGGAGCTACTTTGCCCAGCTTGTCCGACCCCCAGGCCTGGATCATGTGATCATCAGTGAGAGCTGTGACCCACTAAGGGAGTTTCCCAAGTTCCCCCATTTGACCCACTCCCAGACCCAGATCTCATACATGCCAGTGGGTGTTAGGCCAGTGCCCCATATAGGCTGCCTTTCCATTTTGGCCTTGTATGAGCTGGTGAATGTTGCAGCCCGGCCCACCCCACACCCTGTTTTAGGATGCACATTCCCTTGCTGTTGCCTTGACCTGCCCAGACTGTTGATTCCTTTACCCATGAGTGATGGCCAGTTCCATGGTCACACCTAGCTCAGCCCATCACCATTCCAACTCTCGAGTTAACCAGCAGGACTCGTTTTTCCATAGGGTTTGGCCCACACATCTCCCACAGAATCTACCCCTGGATCTGGTTAGCATCATTGACCCTGCCTGATGTGATCCATCCTCTGTTCCAACACTCAGTCAGGTATTGGTACCTAGCACAGCCAGACAGGCCCCCAGCCATAGCTTTTGTGTGGATGGGTGTGTGGTGGTCAGTGATGTTCTGCACAAACAAGCCCATCTCAGGACTCAGGGCTAGTGAATCAGTCTGACCCATACAGATGTTCCAGTTTCTCCCCTCCAAACCACCAGATCTCAAGCCCTTTGCTTACCTGCAAGTACAGTGGCCCTGTTGTTGAATGTCCCTCAGGATTCATTCCTCACCGACCAGCTCTGACATCTCCAGAGCACCTGATCCTTCAGAGCCACACGAAAAGGCCATTCACCCACGCAGTGCCCAGGCCACAGCCTTAGCACCCCACCCTGGCACGACTCAGAGCTCCAAATTCATCCTAGTCTCTCTCCAGCTCGGCCAGAATGGGTCCGAATAGGTCCTCCAGGAAGGACAGGGCATCAGGGCTTGGGGGGCCTACACTCGCCTAAGCCCTGAGAGCCAGGACCCAGCAGAGGGTCAGGGGTGTTGCTACCTGGGCTTGCTGGCACCACCTCGGTGTGGGTTCTGCACGTGAGGTAAGCTTCCGGGCTCCCTCTGACACGGGGTCACGCCAGGGCCCGCGTGGCCCTTAAAAGGCTCTGGTCTTTATGGTGGTCGCAGCGGGCAGCGCTCAGTAGGGGCAAAAGTCGCCCAGGCAGCCTGCGCAGGCCGAGAGCTCCCTCCACAATCATTAAGTCCCCTTGACCCTTAAGACGACAGGGTAGAAGCACAGCTCTCTTTCTGGAGAACCACTGGAAGTATGACTGGAATGCCATAGGATAACTGCTGGAAGCTACTTCCTGGGAATCCTCCGCCTGGTGGCCGGAAGTGGGAGTGCCCCTGGTTCTGGCCTGCTTTGGTCCCGCCCCTGCCATGGCCCCGCCCTGCTGTGCCCCACCCCCGCCGTCTCCGCCCCGCGGGCCCCTCCCCTGGCCCCGCCCCGCCCCTGGCCGTCTCTGCCCCTTGAGCCCCTCCTCTGACCGGCCCCGCCCCTGGCAATCTCCTCCCCGCGAGCCCCTCCCGTGGCCCCGCCCCGCCCCTGGCCGGCCCCGCCCCCGCCGTCTCCGCCCCGTGGCCCCGCCCCTCTCCCCGCCCTGCCCCTGGCCGGCCCCGCCCCACTGTGGCCCCGCCCCTGGCACGCTGCCCGCAGTAGGGGTAGGGGCGGGGCTGGGGAGTGGGCAACTCCTTCCAATCGGTGATGGGCGTTAACCGCCTGCTAAGCTCCAGGCGTTGCAGCGAGCTCCATGGACAAGGTCTGGCCTCTCAGAGAGGCTTTGGTGACCAAGTCACAAGTTACCTCAATGTAAAGACTGCTGGCATGGAGGACCACAGCGCTTTCTACACAGAAGGACAAAAAGTTTCCTAGAAGGTTTCATGATGAGAAGTTTCCATGAGATGGCTCTGGACCCTCTGTGAAGGGCGACTACAGCCCATTTGCTAAAGTCGCATGAGCGATTTCTACGCAGCAGACTTCCAGAAAGAACTTAAAAGGAACAACACCGATGGGTCATGGGTCAGTTAGGAGGCTACTGTGCAGCCGAGCAGACTGATGTCCAGGACCTGAGAACCAGCATGGCAGGAAGGTTCAGCACCAACACAGACTCAGAAGCAACAAAGAAACAAAATCTGGGAACCACTAGCTGGGTGGAGAAGGACACGACGGAGAAAACATGTGTCCTGGGAGTCTTCCTGGCATCGCTGAGTGCTGGGTGCTGACCCTGGAAATAAAGGAGAGTCAGGTGGGGGCAGAAGGAGACATCAGTGGAAGTTTGGAAGATTCTGGGTTTAGGGAACCAAGATAGGAATTTTAGCAAGCCATCCAGTGTATCAACCGGAAGCTCAGAGAAGAAAAAAAAAGAAAAAAGGAGCAGATGCTTGAATGAGTAACTCAGCTATGAGTATCTCAGCTAGTAGACTTGTGAGAGAAGAGAGCAAGAGCCCAAGGGCACAACCACCTGGACTGAGAGACCTAGAGTGTTACATGCTCACGGGACAGCCATGTCTCACAGGATCCTAACTGGGTGGGCATTTGGCACAGTGCTTAGTTGCCACTTGGTTGCCCACATCCCTTCTCGAGAGTGCTTGGGTTAGAGTCTCGCCTCTGCTTCCGATCCCAGGTTCCTACTCATGCACATCCCAACAGCAGGAAAGTGCTCAAATACTTGGGTCCCTGTCACCCATGGAGGAAATTCCTATAGGATACTCGGCACCTGTGATTCTGGTCTGGCTCAACCCTGGCTGCTGCAGCATTTGGAAGGTCTGTGTGTCTCTCTTTCACAATCTGTGCCTTTCACATAAGACACTAAAAAATACATAAAATAAGCCTCATCTGTTGTCTGGAGGCAGTGGAAGAGGCCGTCACGTGGGAAAACAGATAGTTTTGCCTTGCAGGGGATACAGATGCTTGGGGAATCTTTACCTTGAATCTGGTTGAGTATGAAGCAATGGCGAACAGCTGGCACCTGTCATTCTGACTAGCTCTGACATCTCCAGAGCACTGGAGCCTTCCGGGCCACATGAACAGACTGTTCACCCAGTTGCCCCACCCTGGCACGACCTTGGGTGCCGAATTCCGTGGCTCATCCTTGTCCCCCTCCAGCTCTACCAAAATGGGTCTGAATAGGCCTTCAAGGAGGACAGAGAACTGGGCGTTGGGGGGCCTACGCATGCCCAAGCCCTGAGAGCCAGGACCTAACAGAGCACCAGTGAGCGGTGGTCCAGGTGTTGCTGTCTGACCTCACTGCCTTTATGTGGACTCTACACGCGAAGCAGGTTTCTGTAACCCAGGCAGCCAGCTCAGGCTGAGAGTTCTCTACACGTGCACAAAATGCTCTTGACCCTTAAGACGACAGGGTTGAGCTGCAACTCTTTTCCTGGGAAACCTATGGAAGCTCTGGGCAGGTACAGGGCCTTGGAGGAGGAGAGGGCAGTGCCCACTGACTGAACGCCAAGACAACCAAAGGGAGGGAAGTGTCCCTTTGCTTCTCTGCCCAGATCCAGGGAGCAGACTGCAGGCTGTGCTCCCAGAAAAGAACAAGACAGCTGCTTGGAAACCCGGTGAAGACACCTCTTTATCAGCCAGGCATCTGGGGCCCTTATGCCCCTCCCTACATTCATGACTGTGAGAAAAAAAAAAAAATCCTGAAGAAGCCCAAGCCACTTCCCCTAAATGCAGTGGGACACTCTACTTCCTTACTTTTTCATGGGGCATTGCTTTCCTGTCACTTCGCCTCCAGTGAAGATTGTTAAGTTTTGCTTGCTGGCTGGCTGGCTGCTTATTTCTATGCTAAGCTAAGGAAAAGACCCCACAGGGCTTCATCAATCACTTACCTAGCATCTGAAATAGGGCGACACTGCTTGTCCTATCCAGATGAAAGAAGACTTCATGCCATCTGTATTCCTTTCCTCATGTAGAGCCACACCCCTGCAAGGGACCCTTAGCCCTCTGTGGCTCTGCACAAATGGAGGCCCTGTGGCCAGGGCCATTCTGCGGTCCAACCTCCAGAGGGATTATATTATTTAGGTTGGTGATTTTAGGAAACGTGCTTGTTTGGGGCAGCGGAGGCTGTGATCCCCCAACAAGCTGTCTTTACTATCACCTCCCTCTTCTTTTTTAGAGCATGGGCATGAATGCCTCTGTTGAAATGAAACCTGGTGGAGGACTGTCTCTATAAAGAGGCTACCAGATGTGTGTGATCTGAAACTCCCCAACATTGTCAACAATAATGGATTCCAATTCTCCCACTTCCAGCCTATTCCTCCTTGGTGGAGGAAGACTGAGAAGGCTGGGCACGCCCGTGAGTATTCTTCTTGGATCTGAACTGACTCATGTGGCCCCTTGGATGACCCCTCTACATTTCCTAGATGACTCTGTCTCCTGCTTCAGAATCCTAGCATTCAAATGACTCCTCGACCCCCTGCCGCTGAGACCAGAGCAGCCCAGGAGAGGCGAGGGCGCCCTTGGAGCTGTCCTCAGAAGCTCCAGCAATCAGAGAGTTTCAGGCTCTGTCCCCCAATCCCCCCGTTGTCACCAGCACTGGAACTCCTTCCTCTCTATCACTTGGGAGGAAGAGAATCCAAAATCGCCAGAGAGAGGACCCGGAGTGTGCACCCTTGAAGAGCTCCTTGTCTGTAGCTGTCAGGACTTTCCTGTGTGCCCTTGGGAAGAGATCCGCAACCCTCCCAGGGATGTCCCTCTCTTCTCCCACATATCACTGAACAGGTTCCCACCAGCGTGCTCTCCACTTTGATTTGGAACATCAGGAGAGGAATTTGTGTGCCTTTTGCTCTCTTTTCAAGGCATGTACTTGTGAAGAGATAGTTTGGGACCTGCCACTTAAATGTGTAGCATTATATGTGTAGGGATTATAAAAATATGATTTTATGCTACAAGAGGAGGTACTTAGAGATAAGTTTCTGGTTCAGTTTGCCCCAGATAGAAGGAAAAAAAAAAAAAACCCTCCTCAAACCCACGATGACACTTCCCGACGCATGTGAAACATTACAAGTTCTGCCTGGATCAGTTCATCCAGGCGGCTAACACTGTCTATTGCAACCAAGACCTAGAAAAGGAGAGGCAGAAAAGTAAATCTCTGCAGAGAGATTCTGACTGCCTTGAATGCAGCTGCTTTAGGCACAACCCAATGCCAATGGGCTTGCTTTAGCTGTGGAAGCCAAGATACTTCAGATACAAGTGCCCAAAGTTAAATGCAGACTCTTCCAGGACCATGCCCCATCTGCAAAATGGGATCATTGAAAACCACAATGCCCCCAGTAGTGAAAAGAGCTAGGGTCCACAGACCAGATCTTCCCATGCCAGTCTCAGGGCCACTCCAGGTTCCCAACAGCTGGGTTCATCCTGAGAGGTTCTGGGTTTCCCCAATTGGAGGCTCACAGGCAAGTTTCTGCTCGACACTGGGTGATGGGTTTTCTGCCATGTCCTCTTCACCTGGACCTAGGTCCTCAAGAAATGAGACCATGTGGGGCATTATCAGGTCAACTTCTAGAGCTAGCCTCTGGCCTGCTCCTGGGCTGATCTCCACTTTCACCAATCTTTTAAAAAATAACCTCTAAACCCCCTATCTCTCTTTTGAAAAGGGGCATTTTAGCCAAGGTTTGTGCGAGTCCTGCCCGCTGGTGTCCGTGGTTATGTTCCTCTGACTAGAGTAGATGGCACTCTTGCTGAGCAACAACAAATTTGGTTATCGCACCTTTCACAAAAACAGAAAGGGAAAGATGCCAGAAGCAGTTTATTTAAAAAAAAAAAAAGTTAGCAGCACGACTTGATAATGAAGAACAAGTCTGTATCTACAACCTTTTTGCACAGACCACTGGTGCTGGAGACCAAGGTGAAGCTCTGTGGACTAGGGTCCACAGATGGGCAATAGTCCAAGCCCACAGATGTGTGGGCTTCAAAGATACCCTTGAGACTGAACTTGGGTCTCATTATTGCTTCCTGATCATCAAGCATTGGCAGGTTAACATAAATGAGAGTCCAGCTTTCAGCAAATATCATAGTGGATTGAAACTGTTACTTAAAGGAAACGGAATTAAAGTTATGAAAAAGCTTAATAAAATGTTTTATTATTCTTGGGTATAACCTTTGTTTTCCTAAACACAGTATATGTTTTTGAGTGGGCTAAAGTAGGGATAATGTTAAAAAAAAATAAGTCACCAGCAGGGTGAGAAGTTGCCTTCTTTTACCTTTTCCTGATGGATTCATATAAAACAGGTCCAAGAGGCTTGCAGTAAGAAAAGGGCTTCTGTGGGAGAATGGCCACCAACCCCACCCCAATTCTCCCAGAGGGCTCTTAAGTTTAGGGGTTCACGTTTTCTCATTTGTTAAATTACAAAAGTTTACTTTGACTTAAACTTTTGCATGGTCTTTTAAAAGATTTTCTCTGTTAATTTGGAGACATTGAGATTGTGGAATGAACTGAAGCAACTACTGTGTAGGAAAGAGAGTTGTAGAAAACGCTAATGGCATGAGACTTTGTTCTTACAAATGAAAGGCTAAAAAAAAAAAAAAAAAAAACCCCACCCATTTTGACAGAAAAAAAATTGACAGAGAAACTGAAACAATAAGTATGTGGCAAAAGGTTTGTGAAAGTCAAATGCTGTACAAAATTAGTTTGGATGAGACTAAAGGGAAATTTGAAAAGTCAACTCTTCTTAAAAAATAAGATTGCTGGATTCAGTCACATGACGTATGTGACTGTTCTACAAAATAAGTTTGTATTCTGATATCACGTGCTAAGTCTTCCAGCTAAAATTTTTCTGTGTTTTGCAACTTACCTAGGTAACAAAATTTAATACATTTCAAAAATGCTTTATATTTTCTTTTACATTTATTAAGTTTGACTGATTTACATATTTAAGTCTTACAGGCGTTAACTTTATAATCCATAGATTTGATTAAAATACTCAGGTGTAACTTGATTTGGCCAGATGACTTAAACCTGCAATGAGTGTTTTACATCTGATGTTCTAAGCTTTTGACCTTAAGGCTTGCAGATAGAAAACTAAAACTCTGAAAAGATAAGGCTCTCACTTAGAAAGTGTAATTGCTTCATGCCCTGTGTCATACAGAGTGCTCTAAGATGGTCCCTTCCCTGTTATCATTTCTACCCCTGTTGCTATCGAAGTGCCTGGAACAGACACCCTGACACACCACACCAAGGTGGAAAGCTAGATTGCTATCACCAAGACTTCTGAGAGCAACGCACCTACCGATTTACTTCTCTGGAGTCCACTTGCTTCCAGCCTGCAAGCCACTGGAAGGCTTAAGGCTACTCTTTAAGAAAACACCTAATGGAGAAACATTTTCTTATGTGGGCCACATCTTGTCACTTCCTGCAATTGTCTGTGTTCGCAGTTGTGGTTCTTATAACCCTTGCTGTAGGCTTAATCGCAGTCTTCCCAAATGACTGGCAGTGAAAAACTTATTAGCACTTTTTTTGATCTCTTCTGGATAGGATCTTTCTCTGAAATCGCAGTGTCTAACCTTGCTCCCCTTCCATGGAGTCTCCCATACAGCCCATCATGACTCCTTCTAGAACAATAACTTGCTCTGTACCTGTAGCTCAGTGTTGGTAATGCTATGGCCAATCTAATGCAATAGAGGTGATCGTCATCACAACCAGACTCTCAACTGGCTTTGCCCTGGAAAGACTGGAGCATTCTGCCTGCTCATCTCTAGTCTCATTTAGGGCTTTACATAGTTACCTTAAATTTTAAAGGAACTGACATAATTCCTCTTGGATAACCTGCTTCTGCCCCTTGATAGGATTTCTAATAATAATTTGTTGTGTGGTTATATTTGGCCCTTGTATATTAAATTGTCAAGTTTGCTTCTCAGAGAATTAAGTCCATCAAGCATGCAGATAATGCTCCATATGGCAGCCCAAATAAACACGACTTCCACCATGGCAGCCTGGACGGCCTGGACCACGGCTCTCAAGATTCCACATCCCAAGGGCCTCTTTCCTGATGTTGCCCCATGACAGCAGGAAGTAGCCAGACAATGTCGTCGCTCTTACGCCCTATAGCAGTAGGATGTGGGATTAGAAGAAGGGGGACTGAGTCTGGCTTCATGGCCTTGGAAGAGGAGAAGGAAGTGCCCACTGACTAAACACCATCTCACAATTCACTGTGCAAAGCAAGACCTTGGAATTGCCAAGAGAACCAAGGGGAAGGGAGTGTCCCTTCTGCTTCTCTGCCCAGATCTAGGGAGCAACACTCACCAGTTGTGGGGGTCAGGTCTGGGGACAGGTCAGACATAATCATGGAATCCATCCCGTCACCCCCCGCCCCACCCTCCCAATACTCATAGTACTCAGGTTGGGAACAGGCTGGGCTGTTCCCAACTGGAAGATGTGAGAACCAGGACAGGATTTAACACAGACTGAATTGGACCACAACACCAGCCAGTTCACATTAGGGCCTGAATTATGGGCAGGACAGGCTGGACCAGGCTGCAGCCCCCACTGGCAAATGTCAAGATGAGGCAGGCCATGCCAGGCTGGGCCACACCACCCACTAGCACACATAATACTCAGTGGGGGGGGAGGAGTGAGCCCAGTATAGGGGCAGTTCTGGCTCCTCTATCCTGCTGGGGCACTACTCCTGCTGGTAAGCATGAGAACTGGAACCAGGGACAGACCAGGCTGGGCAGGGCTACAACATCCATTGGCCTGCATGTGAGCTGGGTAATGAGGAAAGCCAGGTTGGGCTAAGCAACAATATATATCCACTGGTGCATGAATGAGCCAGAGTTAAGTGCACGCTGGTAGGATTTTTCTGGAAATAGCATCAACTGGCAAGTGCTGGAGCTGGTGATTAGTCCTGTCAAGCTAAATTGCAGAATCACCTGGAAAGTATAAGATCCAGGGCTGGGAGTGGGCCTATTAAGGAAATTGTGGGCATCCCTTTCATGGGCGGTAGCTCCCTTGGTGAACATGAAAACCAATACTGGGGGTGAACCTGGCTGGACAGACAATAGTACCCACCAGCATAAATGTGGCCTGGAAAGTGGAATCAGATGAGCTGAGGTAGGCTGTAGCATGCATTGCTGCATACAAATGCTGAGTGGAATGTGGGACAGGCTGGATCAGTCTGTTGCACACACCATCATATGCAGGAACCAGGATTGGGGTAGACCTGGTAAGGGTTATTGGGGTCACTCTGACTAGGCTGTAGTTCTTGCTGGTACATGTGAGAACTTAGTGTGTGGTGGGAAAGTTTGGTCTGATCACAGTATTCATTGGTTTGCATAGAAATGGGGCTAGAGACAGAAGTGACCCAGCAACTACAAACACCAGTGTGTGTGTGTTTGTGTGTGTAGGTTAGTGTGGGTGACAGATTGAGCTAGACCCTCTACTGGCTGGCACACAGAAGACTCAGGTCTGGGGTCACCTCAGATGAGGTTTTTTTTGGGGACTCCCCTCCAAATGAACCACTGGACTCAGACCTCCAACCATGGGAAAAATCATAGCATCTGTGGTCTGACCATGGAGCGCAAGTGTCAGAACTGGGCCTCCTCAAATACTGATGATGGAGCAGTGGATGGCATGCCTAGATGCACATAGGGGACATGACAACCAGTTCACTGAGGCCTGCAGAGGATGTCTAGTACCGTGTAAGAATAAATCGGACAATTCTCCCAGCCAAGTGTTGACAGCAAGAATCTGGGCAAATGGAGACTCTGCGGTGGACTATGTCATCCAATAAACCTTGGGAAGATTTCCTCATCCTTGGAGCAATGAAATCAATAGCATTTCAGCATTATCAAAACCACTTGAGCAGCACCCTTGGAGCATGCTCCATACAGGGGACCCTGGAATGACATTGGGCGGCCATCTCCCACCCGCAGGTATTAATACAGTTGGGTTGCTGGGTGAGGTTTCTCCCCTTCTCCCCTTCTCTGCCTCCTTCCACCAGGTACAGGAAGAAGAAAAAGAAAATTGGGTACAATGGTCTCATCCACTTTCTCCTATTCCTTAATCCTTTCCACTGTAATCAGTGGTCCACACGGGCATGCATTCCTCTCAATTATTTAAACATCATCAAAAATAAAATTAAAAAAATTAAAAATTTTAAAAAAGAAAGAAGAGACCCTGACAATGCATGGGCACCTGCTCAAAGTCTATAAATATGGTTAATTCTCACTATTAATCACTGCCATTAACAACTGATGATTAACTCACTTCTATTACTAGGATATTTTACAGGTTTTAGGATATATGTGCCAGAAACTGGGGGAAAAAAGGCCACATATTTATTTTACAACACAATACAGATAACTAAGGCTACTAGCACCCTCTATTTTCTTTTGTAATTATTTTATTTTGATAATCTTTACATAGTTGATTAGGGCACAAAGGTTCAAGGACTACAGGAAAGTGGGTAACCATCATTTCCACATTATTGTTATTTTTTTTCCTGTATCTGGGGTAAGGAGGGAGATAAGGGGAGAAGCTCCACCCAGCCTCCCACCCCATCCCAGGGTCCCCAATATGGGGCATGTTCCGAGGGCATTGCTCAAGTGGTTTCCACAGGTCAACAGATCTGAATTGCTGCCAATCTCACCATTCCAAGCACGATGAAATCTCTCCAGAATCCACTGGCTGACATTGTCCACCTTAGAGTCTCCGTTTGCCCAGATTTTCCCTGCCAACACACGGCTGGGTTAGTTGATCAATTTATTCTGTCCTCTGTAGTGGTACCTAGTTTCCTCTGCAGGTTCTGATGTAACAACCTCTATTGAATACTCCAATATTCTACTACTGAATCCTTATGCTATACCTACCATATATATTTTTATACATTAATGAAGCACTTTCTAGGCTCTCCACTTCATTTAGAAGGTTTATTCACATCTCTCTGCACCAAAACCACAATGTTTAACTTAAAATTATAATACTCATGTTTTTAAACTATTTTTTAAAAGATGTGTTTATATAAAGGCAAAGTGTGTGTGTGTGTGTGTGTGTGTGTGTGAGAGAGAGAGAGAGAGAGAGAGAGAGAGAATCTTCTATCCACTGATTCACTCCCCTGATAGGCACAAAAGCCAGATCTTAACCAAGTTAGAGCCAAATCGGGAACTTCATCTGGGTCTCCCACAAGGGTGGCAGGAACACCACTCAGATCATCATTTGCTGTCTTCCTGGTCACATCAGCAGAAAGCTGCATTAGAAGAGGAGATCTGACTGGCACTCCAGCATGCAATGTCTATCTTGCAAACAGCAACATAACCTGCTATTCCACAATATCAGCTCCTGTAATATTTAAGGGTTTTGTAATCCAGAAGGATAGCTCCCCTATTTGGGTGTTATAGTCTCAAATTTCTCTTCCTCCTCATGGATTGTAAGATCAGCTTGCCCAGTATCATAAAACAATCCTCACAAAGTCTTCATTGGAATTGCATTATAATCGTGCATTAATATTGACAAAACTGACATCATTATGATCCCATAAAAACAATGTTGCTATTGGGAAATCACGATGGACACACATTATGAACCTAGAGGGGAGAACAGAGTGGAGGGGAGGGAATGTGGGGAGGGGGAGAGGAGAGCCCACTGCCAACTAAATTGTATCAAAAAACAATAAAAAAATAACGTTACTATTTTAAATAATATCTCTGAAAATCATCTTTTCTAAGTGGTTGTTTTGTTTCTGTACATGGATTCTATATTTGGGAAATTTATCATACTCCTTTACTAATTTTAATTACAAGGGGACATAGAAAATTATGTGAAGGACAATTAAACTATAAGCTAATTTTATTTTTTTATTTGAGAGACAGAAGGAAAAGGCAGGGAGAGAGAAAGAGAGGGATCTCAAATGCCCACAGTAGTGGTTTTCTCCTGAAATCCACCAGTAATTGTTCATAACATACATTTTCATAAATTTTCTGAAGTATACATAGTATCTTATTGTATTACCACCTTGCTTCACTAGATGGAGATATGAGGCATAATAACTACACATACCCTCTAAGAGGAAAAATAATGTGGTATTTTCAATTGATTTGCAGAAAAGTTAATATTTGTATGATATTATCTTCAAAGAGATGATCCTTTATGACATAAATGATTTCCCAGGTAAAACAGTTGCTGGGGACAGTTGATGAGTAGTTCACTAGTTAGCAGTTCAGTGGGCTGGGTGAGTGGACTCTCATTTATTCACTCGCTCATTTACTCATTTTTTTGTTTTTACTACTTATTAACCAAGCACTTTTGTGGCATTTCACGTGCCTGAGGACATCTTCAAGGGCCTGGGGACACAAAGCTAAAGAACACACGATCCCACTTCTCAATGAGCTCATAGCATCCCTCAGTTTGGGGGGAAGGATAGAAACTGAACTGAAATATATTTGAGGTAGAACTATAGAGCAGGTTAACACAAGGTTTAATGGTGATCCCAGTAAAGAAATGGCTATCCATTACTATTGGGAAGCTATGTTTTACATAAATGTTAAGGGATAAATGACTCAGAGACAATCAAGGATGCACAGAATCCAGTAAGCAATGGTTAGGCAAAATGTGTTTGAAACCTGAACCAAGTGAATTGATATGGGGATGGAAAGAAGGAGATAAAAGCAGAAGTTGAGGAGGCAAAACAGGTCCGACTTAACAACTACATGGAACAGAAGGTAAGAGGATGTCTTCTGGGTGATTTGAAACATTGCAAGGTCAGGAAAGAGATTCAACATGGCAAAGGGAGGGTGAACATGATTTTAACAAAGCACCTCTACTCATATCAATTGTAAACTGCCTTCCCACTCTTCCCGTCTTCTTGAGGTCACTCCATTCTCTGTTGACTCTGGCAGGTGAAATTGCTCTTCCTGCCAAATGAGTCAGTCTCAGTCTAGATTTGTGCTGACATGTATGAACTTCCTGTAAAAGAAAGAAACTAACATGGCATATCTCTCTCTTCTTCTTGGAAACAAAACAATTGTTACCTTGAGTGTTCTTAAATTCTGGGATGGAGTACAGCCCTTACTGTAGGCATTTAAACCATTCTACATGTTAATTGCTTAAAAATGGTTTCTATTTTTTTCAATTATTACTTTCACGAAACATTAAGAGGGATGGACGTTTGTTCATATCGGTCAAGACTCCACTTGGGACACCCACATTCTGCGTCAGAGTGCCTGGGTGTCCCATATCTGCTTCAAATTCCATCTTCCTCTGATATGCACCCTAGAAGGCAGCAAGTGATGGCTCAGGTACCTGGGTCGCTGCCACCCACCTGAAGGTGTGCTCTAAGTTCTGACTTATGGCTTCAGCCTGGTCTAGTCCAGGCATTGCAGGTGATCTGGAAGCCACCCAGCAAATGGAAGAGATTTTCTCCTGCCCCATCCCAACCCTCACCTTTAAGATAAATTTTTGAGAATACTTTAGGGTACATTTAAACAAGATGGAAAATCATTAGCAAGGGTGAAGCAGAGAGGTCATAACCCCAGGAAATAGGAGAGGACAGGCCAATGGCAGAGGGATACCTGGAAATCTTTGGATATGGAGAAGCAGCAGAGAATAGAGCAGTGTTGCAGTGACCAGATAACACCAGCGGTGGTTGGCAATTGGCGATAAGAGCTACATCAGTGGCCAGTCAGGAAGCGGAGCTCATTGGGAGCTCAGGAGGTAAACCCAGGCATAGACCTGGCTGTCCTGCTGATTTGCTTGATTCGGCCACAAACAGAAGCAAAGTGGCAGAGCCCAAGCAGGCAGGTGCAGGAACAGGGTAGACTTAACGATGTACCCCACCACTGCCACACTGAATGCCATTTTGTTTACTGAGGAAAAGCCTGTGAAGTGGGCTGGAGGAACAATAGTGAGCTCCACATGCTCTAAGCTGGGAGAGAACCGCATTTGGCTTAACACATTGCATTGGTCCCACAGAGAAAATAGTACTGACTTGGCATCCTACAGGACCACTCACAATAGGTCCACGTAACCCCCAGACCTAACGGCCAACAGGCTCAGGCCAGGCCTCCACAAGTGCCACATTGGAGGCCATTTTGTGTACTAAGGAGCAAGCAGTGGAGAAGAAAAAGGCTATGTGAAGAAACATCAATGAGCTGCACAGGCACTAAGCCAGAAGAGTACTCACTCCCAGCTTAACATATTGCACTGAACTCACAAGGAAAATAGTGTCAATTTAGCATCTTATGGGTTCCACCCAAAATAGGTCCAGGTGATCTTCAGACCCAATGACCAGCAGGTTCCAGTAAGACCAGCACTGTTGACAACCCAATGATTTAGGACAGCTGGTGTCTCCCTAATCCCGGGCACTGCTTGAACCGAGAGCAAGGAAAAGACTGTGCAAGCAATGGTACAGCCACATCACAGGATCACAGGGGTGAAAAGTAGTGATCCAGGAGCTGGGGCAATGGAGACTGTGGTGGAAGCCTGGCACAAGGGCCTAGACCTGAAACTCGCTAGAGGGAATGGTACAAGTGACTGAAAGCAA
Organism: Ochotona curzoniae; assembly: GCF_017591425.1. Taxonomy (NCBI): domain Eukaryota; kingdom Metazoa; phylum Chordata; class Mammalia; order Lagomorpha; family Ochotonidae; genus Ochotona; species Ochotona curzoniae. The sequence goes on along the minus strand of NW_024466502.1, from coordinate 47,931,625 downwards.
AGAACCAGACACTAAATGCAATCAGTAATATTGATCTGTAGATCAGTGGCCAACACAGCTTAGAAACCTTCATTAAGGAGAAGAATCTGCTAACCAGAAATACAATGACCAAGAGCAAAAGAAGAGACAGAGGCACAATGAATATTACTGAAGACTCTCCTGCAAAGCAGCAAAATCCTTTGCCAACCTCGGAGTTAATTGAGCAAATGGGGGATAAAGATTTTAAAAACTTGTTATAAAGTTTGTTAACAACAATGAATACATTATAGGAGTTCAAGAAATTTAAGGATATGTCACACAGGAAATAGCAACACTGAAATCAAGCAGAATTATTGGAAATGAAGGACACATGAAAGTCTCCATAATAGAATGAATGAGGCACAAGAGAAGAATCTCAGAGTTGGAATCTACTTCCTTCAACAATGGGGAAACAGCCAAAAAGCTGGAAGAGGAACTGAGTCAAGCTAAGAAAGTAGTCAAGAATTGAGGGTCACTAATAAGAACAGAATATCAGAGTTATGGGAGTTCCAGAAGGTGCAGAAAGATAAGCTAGATTTAAAAATGAATAATAGGGGAAAACTTGCCTAATTTGAAGAAAGAATTGGAAAATAAAATTCAGGAGGGGCACAGAACTCCCAACAGGGCTGATCAAAAGCAATCTTTGCTATGACACATGATAAACTGAGCTCTCTTCAGTTGAACACAGGGAAAAGGTCCTCAAATAGCATGTGGAAAAATCAATTAACATATAGAAGAGCCCCAGTCAGACTCACTCCTGAGCTCTCAGAGGAAATTCTACAGGCCAGATTCTAGGAGAAAAAAAAGTCAGCTGAAAATAACGTACCCAGCAAAGTTTTCCTTTGTTTTTGAAAATGAAATAAAATTCTTCCACAGCAAGAAAAGCTCAAAGAATATGCGTCTTCCCGACCTTCCCTACAGATGATACTTACAAATGTTCTATTGACAGAGAAAAGTAATAGCACTCACCAAAACCAAAGGCAAACATGGAGAATGTCCCAGTAAAACACTAAATCAGAAAATTAACAGCCCCTTGCTAAAATGACAGGAACAAATTACTACCCATCAATATTAACCCTAAATGCAAATGGCTTAAACGCATCAATAAAGTGTCATAGAAAAGCAAACTGGATCAAAAAGCAAAATCTATCTATCTGTTGCCTACAGGGACACATCTCACCAACAAAATAAGGCAGAAACTGAAAGTAAAATGATGGAAAAAGATATTCCAGGCTAATGGAAAAGAAAAATGAATTGGTTGTAGCCATTCTTATATCAGATAATACAGACTTTACCATGAAAAATATTTTAAAAGATGGAGAAGATCTGTTTATTTTCTTCTCTCATTTCTTCATGTTTTTCAAAAGAACAAATTCAAGTGGTTAATAGACTTATGAAAAAAAGTTCTCAGGTTCCCTAGCTGTCAGGGAGTTACAAGTGAAAACCACCTTGAAGTTCCACCTAACTCTGAGATTTGCCTACATTCAGAACTCTATAAATAACACCTCCTGGCATGAATGTTGAAAGAAAGGAACTTTCCTTCACTGTTGGTAGGAGTATAGCCTAGTACAACCACTATAGAAGTTAGTATGGGGCGGGCCCGGTGGCGCAGTGGCACAGTGGTTAAGGTCCTCGCCTTGCACACCTGGGATCCCATGTGGGTGCCGGTTCTAATCCTGGCAGCCCCGCTTCCCATCCAGCTCCCTGCCTGTGACCCGGAAAGGCAGTCAAGGACGGCCCAAAGCTTTGGGACCCTGCACCCGTGTGGGAGACCCAGAAGAGGCTCCTGGCTTCGGATCGGCATAGCATCGACCGTTGCGCTCACTTGGGGAGTGAATCATCGGACGGAAGATCTTCCTCTCTGTCTCTCCTCTCTGTATATCTGCCTTTCCAATAAAAATAAAATAAATCTTTAAAAAAAAAGTTAGTATGGAGAGTACTAAGAGAACTGAAAATAGACCTGCCATATGACCCAGCTCTCCCACTTCTGGAAATATATCTATAGGAAATGAGAAAGAGATCTGTAAGCCTATATTTACAGCAGCACAATCTACAATAGCAAAATCATGGAAGCAATCCAGATGCCCATCAAAAGAGCAGTAGGTAAACTGTGTTACATGACTCCATGGAATACTACCCAGCCATTAAAAAGAATGAAATTCTACCATTTGTAACCAAATGGGCCCAACTAAAAACCACTATGCTCAGTGAAATAAGTCAATCCCAAAAGCACAAACATCATATGTTCTCTCTAATAGATCAATAGCCCTTTCAATACTGTTTTTGCTGCATCTCATAGGTTTTGATGTTTTTGTTTTTATTTTCATTTCTTCAAAATAGTTTCTTTTCTCTTATTAAATTCTTCATTGATCCATAGCTCATAGAGTAGCATTGATTTCTCCAAGAAGGTTTTTTATTTCCTTTTCCATTTCTTTAGCGACACATTGACCATTCAGTAGCACATTATTTAAATTCATGGTGTCGTAGATGTTCTATTTTCTTCCTGTTGTTGATTTTGTTTTATGGCTTTTCATTTAAGGGTATATATAGTAACAGTATCATACAAATGACCATATCCAGATCTAAAGATACAATGCAGTGTGCATCTCTACTCCAAATCAAAGATGAACTTCCAATGAAACTGTTAAGTATATTTTGACAATAGGATGCTGGACTGTCTGTCATTGTCCATATCCACAGTGTCAGAATACACTTAAATAGCAGAATGATGGACTTATGACTGTTTATGTAGAACTATACTAACCAGAGCAGGTTTGCCATGATCCAGTAAATCAGCCCAGACAGTTGCTGCAGGCAGTCAGAGAGCGGCAGAGAGAGAAGAAAAGCTGACATCACCCAGAGCATTTTCCTATAAGCAGAGTAGGGAAATATCACAAAAAAATAAACTTCAAATATCTTGACTTGTTTTTGAAACTCCTGTGTTTTTTAAGGCTATTTTTTGCATGAACTATTTGTTATTTTATATATAATTTAGATATAAGTTATCACTCATATAGTGGCAAAAAAGCCAGAAAGAATTTGTGTATATCTGAGTGTGATCGAGGAATTTTTCCCAACCTCCCTATCCATGCCTTCACTGACCCACATGTCATCTCTGTCTATGTTCTGTATACGTAAATCTGCTTCCAAGTGCTCATATTCCTGCTCCCTGTGTCCAGATTATCTAGCAGCATACAGCGGATAGAGAAGCACTGGGAGTAACTACAGGTAAAATTTGAGGATTAGGATGAATCCAGCAAGCACAGATCACCTACATTTATGGTGCATATCTGAAAAAAATTCAAAAGGTCTAGTCAAAATTGTTTAAAATGTAATGTGAGTATAACAGGTTTATATAGAAAGATCCTTTTCATTTTAATTTTTATTTTTCATGATACAGTTCCACAGGCTAAGAGATTTCCCCTCCCACCCTTCCCCAGCCCCACATCCTTGCCCCTGTTTTCGCCCGTATTGTAACGGTAGTCCAGTCCCTCAGAAGCAGTCACAAACCCCTGCTTCTGCTCTGTAAGCGGATCATGGCACTGTAGGTGTAGATAACGGTAGAAAGTCGCGTATCCCGTTGTTAAGATATGTTTAACAGTTTCATTGTGAGTCCATCTATATCAAAAGGTCTTATTCACAAGGTTCCTTAGAAAATTGGTTGATTCTAGGCCTGGGCATGGAAATTTTAATTGAGCCTGAAGATTGGGTGGCATCAGAAAATAGAGAATTTTTTCAAAACAACATTAGACCCACAATGAGAGAGTATGTTAAAAGGGTTTAAAACCCCACCCAAAGGAACTTCTAAAGGCCAAAGTTGGAACAAGCTGGAAACAAAATGATATTGGATTGTAAGCCAGTAGAACAAAACAAACACTCAAAGCCCACTCACTACACCCTAACACCCAGTCCCAGCTGTGTTTGGCTTAATGGTTTAGTAGTGAAGATGCTCCCATCCCATATCAGGGTAACTGTGTTTGATTCCCAGCTCTGGCTCCCAACTCCAGCTTCCTGCTGCTGCAGAACCTCGGAGGCGGTAGGTGACAGCTGAAGTAGCTGGGCTCTTGCCACCCATGAGGGAGATCCGATTGGGTTGACAACCTCCAGCTTCAGTGAGTCCCAGCCAATGAGGACTGGTTTCGGAAGTAGGGTAGCACATGAGAGCATTCTGACTGGCTGTCCCTACTTCCTCTCCTTTCTTACTCAAAAACTATTGGCTAGCATCACAATAATTGTTGTAGGCAGGATCCACTAGTAAGTCCCCTGGGGTGTTTGGGAGGTGGAGGTGAGTTCAAGGCAAAACAGAATATTAGCACAGACTCAGTGTAACGCCTCCAAGACATAGTTCAGTTACAAAGGGAGATAATAAGCTTGACAGATGGCACCTTAACTAAACAGTCAATGTTAACATCACCAGTGATAAAGTATAACAACATCATGTGCTCCCTGCTATGGTTAGCAGGAAAGGGTACATGACCTCTGTGGCATTCATGCCAACGATCTATGAGCCCCAATCCTAACCATGAAAGAGCTTCTGGAGGTCAGCTTACAAAATACTTACTCGGCTCCGCAATGTTAAGGTCACGAAAGGTAAAAAACGGATCAATTATCTCAGATGGAAGGAGACCAAGGATTTATAACACCTAAATGCAATTGGGATTCTGGATTGCATACAGTACAGATATCCAACAAGAGGGAAAAAAAAAAAAAAACACTGGGAGAAAACTTTCACAATTCAAACAAGGTCTCTAATTTAGTGTTAATCATAATGGCCTCTATCTTACCAGTGTTCCTTGGTTACCAAGGTTTCAGGTTGTTAAACTAGGGTAACATTAGGGAAAGCTGTGTAAACGGGACATTCGAACTTGCTTCGTAAGTTGACATCCTCTCTATCAGCCCAATAGCATTTAAAGTTAAACATCTTTGACTCAAATACTGGCTCTAGCATTTATTGGCTCTGTGAGCTTGTGTGCCTCGGTTTCCTTACGAAACCATGATTGGGACAGTCAATGCTTCAGCCCATCCTGAGAACTGAGGAGTGGCTTGTTTAACCTTCATGTTTGCAAATGACCACTAATCCGCAGCTGTTGAAACAGAGAACCTGAAAAGCAGTCAGAACGTTGTACTTGAGGCATCCGTTTCTTCAGTTCAACGTTCTGACTGAATGCAAAATAATACAGGACTGGAGAACTGTTTCCAGCTTGTGTGGGGTTCCGGGGCTTTTTTCATGGGTATCACACCAAGACGAAAATTACTCACCCAAAAGTGTTGCTGAAGACAGAGAATTCTGAGGCTAGAAGAAAGCTTGACGCCGCAACCTTACCTGTTAGAGGAATCGATAGGAATCATTTTTATTCCAATGCTTCCATAACATCCCCACTGTCTTTTCAGGATTAAAAATATGTCTACCCCATTTCCAAAAAAAAAAAAAAAATTCCTTGTAATAGAGAAATGTATTGTTGAAATTCTCCACCTCTCTCTCTCTAATCCTAGCAACCAGAGAGAATATCCCTGGAATGCTTTGGCAGTTACCAAACAAATCAGCTTGGCAGTCATCATTTCCCTGGATACCCTCCCACGCACCCACACAGGCATTGCTCCTGACCACTGCGGATGTTCCAGGCTCTCTCCGACAGGATCCACGCCTCCTCTCCTCATTGTTGCCTCAGCCCTTCATGGACGCACTGCAGCTAATTAACCAAAGCAGGAATTGAGGTCAGGGAGCCACACCCACAACTCCAACAGCCCCCACCTCTCATGAAGCTCCCCAAGTTCAGCAAGACTTTCCAGAACTCACAGCTCTTGAACATTCCAACTTTTCCCTCTTTTCAAAGTCTTGTTCATCAGAGCCTCCTTAGCAAAACATCTTGCTTTTTGTTTTGTTTTTTAATTTTTCATCCCACCTGGTACAGTTATTAAGTGTTACAGGGAAGTGGAGGCATTTTTTTTTCCCCCCAGACTGGAAATTTTTTCTATAGCTCAAACTCCTGTGGAGTCAAAATTATCCAGAAAACATTCTGGGAGCCCACACAGAGTGGTTTGCTTCCAAAACTACTAGCAGGGCCTGACCACCACATGGTCCAAGGACATTGCATGCTTTCTGTCTCCCTCAGCACTGGTGGCAAGAGAGCTAGGTCAGTGCTTGGTAGGATTATCTGACCCTTTTCTATTGCCTAGAGCTTCACCTAGTTGTTTCAGGCTAAGCCATTTACTGGAAGGTGGCCCCTTAAACACCAAGCTAGAGCCTACCTTGCAGTGACTTTCTTCTCTACCTGGATGAATTCAGCCATCTAAAGTGTTACTCCTATGAGCAGCAACAGAAAAATATGACTTAAATTGTTCCCTGTGGAATTTTCATGTCCACACTTTAAATAGGGTGTCCCACATAGTTTAATGTTTCCTGATGAAGCTTGTTACAAAATTTGAAATGCTCTATGTCTAGAGACTCACCTAGCAGCGTCTGACTCTGTCTCAGCCATCCCAAGCCCACGCTCGTTGGAGTTCTGAGGTCATTCCTTTCTCTCCTTCTCCATTGGTGTGTCTGCCCACTCACTATTACTGATGTGCCTGCCTGTGTACTTTTCAACTACTCTAATCTGATCTAGGCCTGGGAATGAGCTACGTGAGATCATAAACCGTACATAAAACCAGAGTCCATAGCCCCAGTGGGAGGCATGTGAGGTAACCACTCATGTTATTAATATACATGAGCTTTGCATTTGATCCAGAAGAAGTGAAGAAATCTAGAGAGAAATTAAGATGACTCATTGGATGGGGTTCTTGAAAACATCATTTTGTCTGAATGTACATTTTACAATTGGTTCAATATTTGTATAAGCTGTGTAATATTCTAAGAAGGATAAGTCTATCTCTCCACACGTTTCTTATCCTTTCTTTCATCATTTTAAGAAATTATTTATTTATTTTGAAAGTCGAGGTTCCAGAGAGGAAAGGTGGATATAGAGAGATCTTCCATCTGCTGGCTCAGTCTCTAGGTGGCTGTAATGGTTAGCACCTGGCGAGGGTAAAGATGGGAACCAGGAATATTGCGCTGATCTCTCACATGGGAGGCAGGGACACAAACACTTGGGTCACTTTCCGAGGTGACCCAGGGTCTTTTGCAGTGAGCTGGATCAGAAGTGGGGCGTTTAGTGCACCAGGTTGGGCTGCAGCTCCAGCCAGCATGAGCTGGAATGAGAACAGGCTGGGCTGGGCAAAGGCTACAGTACCCACCAGCAAATGCTGAGGTGAGATGGGCCACACCAGACTGGACCACTACACCCACCAGCACACACAAGACTGGACCAGGGTGGAGTGAGCCTGGTAGAGGAGTAGTACGGATTCCCCTGCTGGGCCACTGCTCAGGCTGATGAGTGTGAGAGCTAGAACTGGGGGCAGACCAGGCTGGGCAGGGCTACAACACCTGTTGGCCTACATGTGAATTGGGTTACAGGGAGAGCTAGGCTGGGAAAACTGGTTGTATCCACTGGTACAGGCATGAGGCAGAACAACGGTGGGTGGGTTGGGCTTTGCCACAGCATCAGCTGGCAAGTGCTGGGACTGGGGACAAGTTCTGTTGAGCTAGACTGCAGAAGCACCTGGAGAGAGTGAATGCAATATCTGGGTAAGGGAGTGGATCCAGTGGGGAGGTTGTGGGTTTCTCTTTGATGTGTTGCAACTCCCACTGGTGAACATGAGAACCAGAACTGGGAGCAGGCCTGTCTAGACAGGTAGTGGCACCCGCTGGCATGAGAGTGGAGTCAGTTGGGTTGAGTTAGGCTTCAATGCCCAATGATGTATATGAGATCTCAAGGGAATTTGAGGCAGACTGGACCAGTCCACTGTTGATACTGGCAGGCACAGAAACCAACCAGAGATGGTGAGCTAGTCCAGTGGGGGCTATTGGGGGGTCGCTATGACTGGGCTGCAACTTCCCCTGTGGTATGTGAGGGTTGAGCGTGCATTGGGCAGGGGTGGGCTGCGCCACAGCACCTGTTGGTTTGCTGCATCTGGAAGGCTCTAGAAGAAACTGAGCAACTACTCCAGTGAATTTTGATAGCAAATTTCTGGACCAATGGAAATTTGGAGGTAGACCATGACAGTCAATCAGCCACGGAAGGATTTCCTCATCTTTGGAGCAAAAACATCAGCAGCATCTCAGAACTATCGATACTACGTGAACAGAACCTCACAAAATGCTCCACAATGGAGACCCTGGGATGATACGAGGAGGCAGTTCCTCATCCCCCAGGTAATGCGGTAGTTGGGAGACTGGGCGTGGGTTTCTTCTCTTTTATCACCTCCCTATATGGGGACAAGAGAAAAAGAAAATGTATAAACGATGGTCTGACACACTATTCCCTGATACTTGACCCTTCTCACCCTGATCAACTATGTAAACATCATCAAAAATTAAAACTAATTTAAAATAAAAAGTTAAAAATAAATTTTTTTTAAAAAGTTGAGCAGTCAGGACACCAAGTGATTCCCATACAAGATGCCACTGATTTAGGAGACTACACTGCAACACTGACCCCCCTCTTCTATCATGTTTTTGGAAATATACATCATCATATCTCTTAGTAGGGTCCCTGTTATGCAATGGAACACTTGAACTAATTTCTCCAACTGTAACTTAGTCTTACTCTCTTTTGAGAAGCCAAAGCATAAGATTATACTGTTCTTAAACTGAGCTATATTTCACACAGAATAAATGTACACATCTTCATAGTTTTGACAAATGTATTTACCTTTAGGACCATTACCTAAAGCAAGATACAGAGCACTGAGAGTTCCCTTACGAACTGTCACTCCACCCCACATACCCAAAAACAACAGATGTTCTGATGTCTACCACTTTGGATTCACTTGACCTTGAACTTTATATAAATGGTAACATGCAGTATATACTCTTTCATGTTTTGCTTCTTTTGTTCAGTATAATGTCTGGGAGGTGCAAGCTGTTATGTGTATTAGTGCTTTGCTTATTTTATTGTTGAGTCCGCTGTACAAGTGCATCATGGTTTAACCATTTTTCTGTTGGAATTTGAGTTGTTCAAAGCTCAGGGCCATCGTGAATAATATCCTATGAATATTTGAGTGGTAGGATGAGTCACACAACTGAAGCCATGTAATAGAGCTTGGCACCGTACATATATCTTACATCTATTAATTACTCACTGATGTCATAAGCAGAAAGCAAGACCCCAAAGTGAAAAATGGTGCTAGGAATCTTGGACATCTTTTTGTTTTTCTTCAAAAGCTTCTTTCACTCTTTTTTTTAAAAGATGTATTCATTTTTATTACAAAGTCAGTTATACAGAGAGGAGGAGAGACAGAGAGGAAAATCTTCTGTCCAATGATTCACTCCCCAAGTGAGCGCAACAGCCAGTAATGTGCCGATCCGAAGCCGGGAACCAGGAACCTCTTCCGGGTCTCCCACGCGGGTGCTGGGTCCCAAGGCTTTGGGTCGTCCTCGACTGCTTTCCCGGGCCAAAGGCAGGGAGCTGGATGGGAAGTGGAGCTGCTGGGATTAGAACCAGCGCCCATATGGGATCCTGGCGCGTTCAAGGCGAGGACTTTAGTCGCTAGGCCACAACGCCAGGCCCCGCTTCTTTCACTCTTAAACAACATTTCTTTAAAGATTTATGTTTATTGGAAAGGCAGATATGTAGAGAAGAAATACACAGAGGAAAGTCTTCCATCTGCTGGCTCACTCCTCAAGTAGCTTCAATGGCTGGAGCTGTACCGATCCAAAGCTAGGAACCAGGAGCCTCTTCTGGGAATGAGATTGTGCCAGCATAACATGGCATACTGATTTATATTAAACTTTTTTATTAGTAGGACAAATACAATTTAAGGTAGTGATTAAAAGTATAGTATGTTCGGCCCGGCAAGGTGGCGCAAGTGGTTAAGGTCCTCGCCTTGCACGCCCGGGATCCCATATGGGCGCCGGTTCTATCCCGGCGGCCCTGCTTCCCTTCCAGCTCCCTGCCTGTGGCCCGGGAAAGCAGTCAAGGACGGCCCAAAGCTTTGGGACCCTGCACCCGTGTGGGACACCCAGAAGAGGCTCCTGGCTTCGGATCGGCATAGCATCGGCCGTTGCGCTCACTTAGGGAGTGAATCATGGGACGGAAGGTCTTCCTCTCTGTCTCTCCTCCTCTCTGTCTCTCCGCCTTTCCAATTAAAAAAATAATAATAATACTAAAAAATAAATCTTTTTAAAAAAGTATAGTATGTAAATATATGTATCAGGTAACCTAGTCATTTATCAACTATTTTAACAATACTATTACAAACTATATGTAAAACTATTATAATAATTGTAGGTATTATTTGTTTTTCAATGGTGGATAGTACAGTGTGTATATATTTGATCACCACAAACATTACTCACACATTACACTATGATATTAAGACAGCTCCCATGTCCCTAGGCAACAAGAAGTTGTCATTTCTGTTATAGTTTTATGGGACCACCATTATAAATGCAGACTACTGTGGGTAAAATATTTTGCCAAACATGAATATACTCATGAAGACTGTCTTCTGTGGATATATATTTAGCATAGCAGTTAAGACTGAGACAACTAAATCCCATTGAATTTATGGGTTCTAGGCCCAGCTCTGCTCTTGAATGCCCTGGCAAGCAGCAGGCAATGGTTCAAGCACCTGTGTCCTGTCTCCCACATGAGTGACCCAGAGGGAGTCCCTGATTCCTGATTTCAGTCTGGCTCAGCCCTAGCAGGCTCAAGACTCTGTGTGTGTTTTTCCTAACCCCTCTTCTCTCTGTCTCTCTGCCCTTTAAATAAATAAAACTTAAAGACTATCTTCTTTTTAATTCATGTATCATTATCTATAAATATGAATCATTATGTTTAAATATGAATCCTCAAAATCCCATTGTTATCTTTTAAAAAGTCAAGAAGAAAATTCTTGTGATAGTGCAATATTTAAAACTGTCAGCAGGGAACCCATAGCAAGTTCCCAATGCCCCTCCTATTCGAGAAAACATTTTTGTACTGCTCTAATAAAATTTTAATCCCCCCCTCCAGGTATAAAAACTAAGCTGAATTTAATGAGTGATGATGCTGTGCTTCAGATTGAGAAAGCAAGAGAATTGCCTTACAAGTCTCTTAACAATGGATGGCTTCAAACAGCCAAAGTCCAACCAACATGAGACATAGTTTTGCTAGGACTTCCTTGGGCAACAAGTTATAGCAAAGATGAGAACATCTGGACTGAGCAATGGTAGAGCAGAAACAGATGGAGGCCCCTGGGAGCAGAGCTCTGAGCTGTGGCTCTGATGTTGAGAGCTGCCTTTTCCATAGTACTTTTCTTGTTTTCCCAGTAAAAACAGTCTGTCTCTATCTAATTACTTTACAACATAGTTGTTGTAGAGTGGTCCAAGAAAAACGAATATTTGTCTCATGGGATGCTACAGTAATAAAATGTTCGATGTCACTATAAATATCAGTAAGGATTATATCATTGACATTTTGCCAGAAACTCTTTTGTTGGATTTTGAGTGCAGTGTAGTATTTGGCTTACTATTTCCTACTTGCTCTCTTCAACCGCTACTCCATCAGTTGTCCACACATCATTGGAGAGTGCCTTGTTCAAGGCCTGCCTACTTCTTGCTTCTTGTTTTAATGTCCTGTGAGGCAGCAAATGATGGCCCAAGGACTTGGGTTCCTGCCACCCATTTGGGGGACCCAGATGCAAATCCCTGGCTCTAGACTTCTGCCTGGCCCTCCTTCAGTTGGAAGGAAACTCACTACAATAGAACTCATATGTACAATAGAGCTTGGGTTGAAATTGTGGCTCAGCTGTTCACTAAATGTGCCCAGGAGACAACAAGTTATTTAACTTCTCTTTTAGCTCATTTTCCTTATCTGTAAAATGAGACTCATATCTTAAAAGGCTTGAGCTGAGAGTTGAGTTCATACATGTTCATACATATTCCAAACCACATCAGCACATAATAGGCACTGAGTGTTAGCTGTTTTCACTGTAGTCTTGTGGCAAATCTCTGTTCAGACTGATCCTTCCTAGATCATGAAGTTTTTGTCTTTCCTTTAGATGGGCAGTAGGCTAGGATATTGTCTGTGGCTCACACACCAGTGGATAGGATGTGGGATGAGTTGAGGCCAACAAGTGCATGAGTCCTTCCTCTGCCACAGTGACTGTTGGGTACCCTTGAGCAAATCCTTACTCTTTAGGCCTTCAATGGTTCTGCAAATTCCATAAAGTACCACGTGCCTATGCATCAGAGAAGATGCATAGAAAGCTCATAGTGAATGTTCTTATTATCAAGGGGGCACCCACAAATATTTAAAAGCTCTGGATAACTCATCTTAGTGAGTCCTTCTTTCTAAAATCTTTCCCAGGTTTAGCTGTAAATGAAGTCCATGACATAGTCTAGGTAGAGAAGCATACCCACCAGCTCTGAAAGCTTGATTAAAGCTTTGAAGGCTGCATCCCACGTTCTCCCTTCTGGTCTGCTTCATCTAAAGCAATGTCTCTGCTCCAGCGGTTCTCACAGATTTGGGGAATGAATGAAGCCGAATAATAGGAAGTCCTTTGGACTGTGGACAACCATATTGCATAGACCATGTCAGGAAAAGAATTCAGGGGCAGGTGTTGTGAAGCAGTGGGTTAGGCTGCCCCTGGAACTGCCAGACTCCTGAGTCCCTGGTTTAAGTCTTGGTTACTCCATGCTTCCTGCTGAGGTCCCTGGGAGGCAGCAAATCGTGGATCAGGTACTTAGGTTTCTGGAACCCACGTGGGAGACCCAGATGAAGCTCCTTATTCTCAGCTTCTGCCTGGCACAGCTCTAGTTACCACAGGCATTTAGGGAGAGATACAGCAGATGGAAGATTTCATTCCCTGTCATTTTGCCTTTCAAATAAATCAAACTTTTGCTTGTAACAATTAGTCAGGCTAGTAGAGTTTTTGTCTAAAACTCTTCTGCAAGCTGGAATTGGTGCTCAAACAACTGAACATATTGTTTTAAAATGGTTATCTCCAAGAGGATGAGGTTTACGTTAGTAGATATTCAGTCTTTTTGTATGCTTCAAGTACAGATCTTTGTTAAACTTCCCTCACTGAGTAAATTCCTAGATGCTTACTCAGGACTGACGTTTTTCTTACACCATCATCTGGCACCCATGCTAACACCACTTACACCTTTCAGCTGTCAACAGTACAAAGTGCGATGCCCAGCTGGCCTGAGGAACTAATTAAAGCTGTATCTGATGGAGTAGCTGGAGCCATTTGACATTCACCGAATAGGTATGTACAGAGCACCTACAGTGAGTATAATGAGCAATACCAAAATGTCTCAAACAGATGTTTCCTTTTTCTTTTCAGTCCTTATTTTACAAAGAGAATCTGGGCATAGCAAATAAGACATCATTTTTTTTTTAACCTTTTACTACTTAGGTAAACTTTTTGGATGCTACAGCACCCAAATGCAAAGGCCAAGTCAGGTGAGGGACTATGCCAAACCGGGTCAGAACAGCCACTGGCAAGTGTAAGATCTGTGATTGGGAACAGGCTTGGTTGTAGAGCAAAGGGGACACCCTGGCTGGGTTGTGGTTTCCCACTGGTGAGCACTAGGGCCAGAGTGGGGACTGTGATCTGATCTGGACATGGCTGCATTGTCGCTTGCCACAAGTGTGGACTGGGTCTGGGGTGCCAGACTGGGCTAGACTCCAGCACCCACTGGTGCTTGTGATAACCAGGGTGGGTGTAGGATGGGCTAAATCTTTGCCCCTGCTGAGCCAGGAATGAGCTGTGTCTCTGTGTGGACCAGGCTTGGCTGGGCTGTGACACCCAACAATAAAAACTGGAATGGTTTGAAGGCCAGTCAGAAAAGGCCACTGTTCCTGCTAGGACCAAAGGTGGACTAAGTAGGGCTGGTCATTGGACCCACCAGAGGGTGCACGATCTGGCATTGGGAGAGGATCTGATGGAGTAGCTTGGGGAACTGCTGTGTCAGGACACAGTCCCTGCAGGTAAGCGCAAGAACCAAGAGAGGGAGCAGACCAGACCTGGCCAGGTAATGGTACCCACCGGCATACATTTGGCACCGGTCTGGGGCGAGCCAGCCTAGGCCAGTTTACATCACCCACTGGTAAATCTGCATGCCAGAATGGAGTGTGCTTTGGGCTGGGATCAGTAGCAACACATGCCAGTTCACGTGAGGGCCAGGACGGGGGCTAGCTGGGCTGGCTGGGATGGGCTAGCCTGTATCCCCATGAGTGTAAGCTGGAACTGGGTGATGGGCCAGGCCTGGCCAGGCCAAGCTCCAGCACCAGTAGTAAATGCCAAGGTGAGGCAGGCCATGTTGCACTGGGCCGCAGCACCCAGCCAGCATACATGGAACCCAGAGGGAAGGGGATGAACATGGTAGGGATGCTGCATGGGGCTTCCCTGCTGGACTGACACTCCCACTGGGGAGCAAGCAGACCAGGCTGAAAAGGGCTACAACACCTGTTAGCTTGCATGTGAACTGGATCAGGGGAAAGTCAGGCTGGCTTGCCTCTTCTACTGGTGCATGCATGAGCCAGAGTGGGTGGGGGTGGTTGGGCTTTGCCATAGCATCAGCTGGCAGATGCTGGCATGATTGGCTAATTCTGTTAAGCTAAACTGCAGAACCACCTGGAGAGTGCAAGATCCAGGAGTGGGAGTGGGCCCATTAGGGAAGCAGTGGTTGCTTCCTTCTTGGGTTGCCACTCTGTCTGGTGAGCATAAGAACCAGTATTAGGGGCAGGCATGGCTAGTCAGAGAGTGGCACACACTGGCACATGTGTGGGCTGGATAGTGAGGCTGGTTGGATTGAACTAGGCTTCAGTGACCATCAACATTTATGAGAGCTGAATGGGATGTGGAACAGACTGGACTAGTCTACCGTACATACTGGCAACCATGGGGAGCAGGGTGGGGGTGGAACCAGTGGGGATTATTGTGGGTTGCTCTGACGAGGCTGTAACTCCCCCTGGTTAGTATGAGGGCCGACTATGTGTTGGGCAGGATTGGGCTGGGCTCCAAAACCCATTGGATTGTGTAAAAGATGGGATTAGAGGCAGAACTGACCTAGCAATTGCATAAGGTCATAAGCCAATTGCATAAGGTACATAAGCCAATTGAGGCAACAGATTATGCTGAACCCTGTATTGGCAAGCACACACAAGCATCAAGTGTGGGATCACCTCAGATGAAGTTTCTATGAGGATCCCCCCCCCAACTGAGCTGCTGGACTCAGAACCCCAAACATAGAATTTCAGGTTCTATGGTCTGACTATGGAGTGCTTGTGTCAGAGCTGGGCCTGCTCTGTGGCTCAGATGGAGCAGTGGACAGCATATCCAGGTGCACATGGAGGATATGGCAGCACACTGGAACCTGCAGAGGACAACTGATACCATAACAGAGGACGGAGTGCAGAACAAATTGATCGACTACTCCAGCCAAGCGTCAGCAGTGAATATCTGGGCAAATAGAGACTCTAAGTTGGACTGTGTCAGCCAGTGGATTTGGGACAGATTTCATCGTGCTTGGAGTGGCGAGACTGGCAGTAATTCAGGACTGGCAAACTATCAAAAGCACGTGTCCTGGACCCTTGGAGCATGGTGTCTTATGATACTAATTCTACACCTCATCCTAATTGAATAAATTTTAAGCTCTACTTTGACAATCTGCAAAATATGTGGCAAGGATATGGCACAGCAGTTAATACGCCACTTGACTCTGTTTGCCTTTGTAGCACAGTGGATTAAGCTGCTACCTGCAACACCTGCATTCTATATGGGTGCCAGTTTGAGTCCCCGCTGCTTTAGCTCTGATCCAGATTCAAAAAGAAGATGTTCCTTGTGATACCCGCAGCCTAGGTTGGGGCTGCCTGGGCTCGAGTCTCAGCTTTATTTACTTATTTTTTAAGATTTATTTATTTTCGGGCCCGGCAAGGTGGCGCAAGTGGTTAAGGTCTTCGCCTTGCACGCCAGGATCCCATATGGGCGCCGGTTCTATCCATCCAGCTCCCTGCCTGTGGCCCGGGAGAGCAGTCAAGGACGGTCCAAAGCTTTGGGACCCTGCACCGGCGTGGGAGACCCAGAAGAGGCTCCTGGCTTCGGATCGGCATAGCATCAGCTGTTGCGCTCACTTGGGGAGTGAATCATCGGACAGAAGATCTTCCTCTCTGTCTCTCCTCCTCTCTGTATATCCGCCTTTCCAATAAAAAAATAATAAAAATAAATCTTAAAAAAATCTTTTTAAAAGAATGGACATGAGCAAGGCTGACCAAGAACTAAGAATATCCACGTAGAACCGATTAAAAAGAAGGCTTCATGTTAGACTGATGACCCCCGTAATCTTCATTTGGGCCTTTGAGGACGTCCAACGAAGCAAGCAAACAAATCAACCAACAGATGATCACAGGAGACTTCCATGCAGGCCTTGATGGCTCCTCTGGCCAATTATTGCTTTTTTGTTTTATTTTGGTTTGGTTTTTTTTTTTTTTTTTTTTGTCTGAGGTTAACCACCTTGCTAGCAGTGCAGCTGAGGACTGCAGTGGAAGAGAACTACCTCACACTCCTCCGTCTTCTCTTCCTTCCAACAGTTTGAGTCCTCACTATCTGTGATCTTACGCTGGGGTTAAGGCTCCTCTCATTCAGCATTCTCCCAAAGACCGTGCCTTCCAAGAAGTATCAAAACCATTTATCTCCTTGTTCTCCATTTTTACCCTTCCCCTGGGTAATAGCCCCTAAACATGGAAGTGTTACACCTTCCATGTTCATTAACACTCATTTTAATTGAGTGCTAGGAGAGGAAATGAATAAGTGTTCTCAGCTACGCCTTAAAACTTTAGCAAAAGTATTGTGCTAGTCCCATTTTACCTTCAGAAAGCAGAGGCTCAAGCGATTAAGCAACTCACTTAAAATGACACAGCCAGAAAGGGAAGGGCCAATATTAAATTAGATTCCTTCCACCACACGAAATTACTCCTTTTTGTCTAACCCATGACTCAGTGTGATGTGGAGAAACGAGAAACACAGCACACAAAAACTCAGAGTATTACATAGGTATGTTGTCCTTTGTGTTTAAAAAGGAGAATGCAACGTTATTTTATGGAGCAATGCATCCAATACAAAATAAGAAATTAATATATAATTAATTAATATATTTAATTAATATATAATTAAATATAATAAGACAGCAGCTTGTCAGTTCAGTTGGGTGGAGTAGAGCTCGAGGAGGGAAAAGTGTTAAGAAGAGCAGGGTTATTACTGGATAATCATGGCTAGGGCGCGGCGCCCCAAGCATTCCAGCTCTAACAAATCCACTTAGGGAGCACTTTAACCTCAAAGAGGAAGGACAGACTCAGGAGGGTAGGGGATGTGATGGAGACTGTCAGGAGGATAAAGCACCTTGTCTACTGGGAGGTGATATATATGTGCAGTAATTAAGTGACCATTGTGTATCAGATTACATAACCTCAAGACATTTTCACCCTTCTCCCGGGTAATAGCCCCTAAAAAATTAGCAGCAAGGTGGATTAGAAGTGGAGCAACCAGGACTTGAACCAGTAACCATATGGGATGCAGGCAGCAGCTTTACCTGCTATGCGAGTCCTGAAAAGGTAGAAATTAAAATCTCCTAGGAACACATCCTCATCATTTCTTTAGGATTTATTTTAATTGGAAGGATAGATTAAATTTATGAAGAAAAGGAGAGACCAAGATCTTCATCCACTGGTTCACTCTCCAAATGGTCACAACAGCTGGAGCTGGGCTGATCTGAATCCAGGAGCCAGGAGCTTCTGAGTCTTCCATGTGGGTGTAAGGTTCCAAGATTTTAGGCCATACTCTACTGCTTTCCTAGGCCATAAGTAGGAAGCTGGATGGGAAGTGGAGCAGCCAGGACCAAACTGGCAATCGTAGAATCCCAGCACTTACAAGGTGAGGATTTAGCCATTAAGCCATTGTGCCAGACCCTCATCATCATGTTTTAACAGCTAAAGTGTTAGGTAGAATTATTCTAATATAACAGATGGTCATTTATTCCACAAATTGTTATTGAGTTCCTAGCCTTTGTCAGTGCTGGGGCTAGAACCTAGGGACATATGTTGAAAAATACAATTGTTGGGGTTGTCACATTGGCTCAATTAGCTAATCCTTCATCTCCAAATAACAGCATTCCATATGAGCTCCGGTTTGTGACCCAGTTACTCCACTTCCCATTCAGCTCCCTGCTTGTGGCCTGGAAAAGCAGTGGAGGATGGCCCAATGCATTGTGACCTTGCATCTATAAGGGAGACCCAGAGGAGGCTTCTGGCTCCTGGCTTTGGATCAGCCCAGTTTCAGCCATTGAGGCCATTTGAGGATTGAAGTGGCAGATGGAATATCTTCTCTGTCTCTTCTTGTCTTTGCAAAATTTGCATTCCTTTCCAATAATAATAATTTTTTTAGAAAAAGGAATATACAATTGTGTCTACTGCTTATTTTCCAAAGACAATGCTGACATATTTCCGTTTTCTAAGGATATGGGCTAAATTAGCCTAACTTTAACATGTAAAGATTAACCCTGGGTTAGAGCCCTGGAAAACTGGGGCTCTAGGCAGATGGTGACTGAGTTCAGTGGTGCTCTTAGTTCCTTTGATATCCACTGAAATGCATAATATACTAGGGAACATAACTATATAGAAAATCTCTCTACATCCCTCTACATTTCCCTCTAAATCCCACCTTTCCATAGCTGCGTTGGTCTCAGTCTAACATTGAAACCTGGAATGAGTGAGCACATACTCAAACGCTGGCACAAAAGCCTGTGAACTTGGAGAGAGAACAAAGCTTTTTCATATGATAAACAATGAGCATGAGATTAAAAAGCTTCGTTTCCTCTTCTTCGCATCAGCAAATACCAGTTGTCAGCACTGAGTAACCTACCCCTCCTGTTCCTGAGAGATAGGGCTATTCTTACAGCCTCTCATTGGTGTCATAGCTTTCACATGAAATGGTAGAAATGAAATGGCAATGCAAGAAAGGTTTTTTTTTAAGGATTTGTTTTATTTGAAAGGCAGAGGTACAGAAAGGAGAGAGAGATCATCCACTTTCTGATTCACTCCCCAAATAGCTGAATGGCTGGAGCTGAACCAATCTGAAGCCAGGATCCAGGAAATTTTTTCTGGGACTCCCATATAGGTACAGGGACCTAGTGACTTGAGTCACCCTATGTTGTTTTTCCAGGCTGTGAGCAGGGAGCTGGATCAGAATGGAGCAGCCAGGACATGAGATGCCACATGGGATGCTGGTGCCATAGGCATATGCTTTTCTACTATGCCATAGCACCACCCCACAAGAAACTTCTACAAGTATGACTTTTGTATTTGTGAGTTCCACCCCACCCCTACATATTTAATTCTGCTATCTCCAACAGTCTCTGAAACCTCACCATGTCTGATATCCTAAAAAATTCTCAAAGAAGAAAAAATACAATGCAAAAGACAGGGCTAGAGTGGTAGATAGTGAGGTCATCATGAGAACGAAGGGGAAATGCATGTATCCAAAGCCATGGAGGTGATTCATCAAGGGAAGGACCCGAAGGAGGTACGCAAGAATGTATAGTGCCCACATGGGCCATGATGTTAGACTTCTGGGGAAAGAGCCCAGTCTCTAGGCAAAGCATCACACAAGACCAGGCCTCACAGATCATCCATCAGTGGGAAGCTTCCTTTGGGAAAAGCCAAGAGACCTTTCTTTTTGTCTTTTTTTTCTTTTTGATTTCTTGCTGCAAGAGGAGCCAGCTTTCTCCTGGAGTTGCTGCTTTTGAGAGCCTCACACAGGCTACAGCAGGGTGCACCAGCCCACGTCCCACGCCAGCGTCTGCTGGGGTCCTTTGAGCCCCTAAGCCCTTCCTGCAGAACAGGGAAGGCGGAGTCAGCAAACAGATGGGATCCTATGTTTCTAGGAAGACCTTTCTTCTCCTCTTCTCCCCTCTTCATCTCTTTGTTCTAATTAAATCATGTATCAAAGAGAAATTCCCACATTGTGTAAATAATGCGATGAAGGCCTGTTTGCAAACACACAGGCATGAATGTTGGGACAGCAATCACCACGCTGCTGGTCCAGGGACCCACAGTGGCTTCCTGGGGCTGGGCTGTGTCCCAGTCAGCACCCACCTCCCATGTCCCAACTGGATCCTTTCACAAAACATTTTCACTACCACGATGGCTAAGGCCTTCATTTGATTCATTACCAGAAAAACCAGCTTTTTTATGCTATTTATCCAAAGCCAAATTAACTCACACAATTAAAGTCACCTAGACTTTGTGTTTCACTAAAAGCATTGATGCGATCAGAGCCAACTCTGGGCTGAAAAAGCTCAAAGCTTTTCTGGAATATTCTGCAGCATCATCATTTCTAGGTAGTTTAGTAGTCAAATGGATATTGTTCATTTATCAGCCAAATAGAATACCTGTTCAATACTGCAACTATAAGTGTTAAGTCCTAAATATGTATAACTCGATAAATTATAATTCATAATTGTGATACCAACTTAACACTAGCTGATGCTCTCGGATTTCTGCTTCAAATTGGAAACTTCATGCAATCTTCAAAGCATATCCCACTCACCAAGTCCTATCTTGGTCATCTCTCATAGCCACCCTGCATACCACACCCTCCATTTGTTTTTGTTTAACTTTTATTATCATTGTTATTAGTAGTAAGTCAATAAAAACAGGATAACAAAGCGAAAAGTTCAGGATAAATAACCACTTCCTCACAAATTAAAACACACGGGCATGCACACACACACACGCACACAGACACACACACACCCTCCTGCACGTAGGCTACTTCCTCCCCACCTTTCGTCTGATTGTCCCAACAGGTACACAAAGCTGTCCACAGGACAGTGTGTGTTTGTGGCGGACACTGAGCCGTGGGCCTTCAGCTGTGCAGGGTCCTGGGTTATTTCTTACTCTAGATCACCAGCTTCTCCACACTCAACGTGCTGGTGGTTTCATCCTCTTCGTTGGATCCAAAGTAACCTGGGAGGTCCAGCATCCTCTGCTCAGCCTCGGTGAGGCCAAAGGATGTGTTGTCATAGAAGGCAAACTCAGGCTGAGTTGGGAAGCTCTGACACTTGTCCTTCCTGCACTGTGAAGGGCTCAGTGGGCTGACCCTCTGGTAGCCATCTCTGGGGCGGGTGGGGGAGGACTGCTTCCTTGAGAGACTCCTGTGACTGGGGGATGGTCCTCTCCGGGCCCTGTGTGGCTCTGTTCTCTCAACCCCTGTCTGGCGGTGGTCACCCAGCTCTGGTTTCCTTGAAGGCTGGCCCATGGCATAGCATTTAGGAAGTGGACTTAAGGGGCCACTGCTGCCTCCTGCACCTTGCAGAGCATCCTGTTTCTCAGGAAGTGGGTGGGCCCCTCGACTCTGAGGCCGGGATCTGTCCTCTGCCTGGTCCCAGGGCCGCATCCTAGAACCGTAGGCACTGGGGACCTGGCGTGGGGTGAGCGTGGACATGCTCCTCTCCCTGAACGGCCGGGCCTGCTTGGCTTCGTGAAAACTAGCTGTCCTTCGGAAGTGAGAATTCCTGGGATGGCTCCTGTCTGCGGGTGGCCCTCTGACACCCACATGCCTGATCTGGGACTTGCGGATCAAGGTCTGGCTGGGGCTTATGGCACAAGCGGTCTGGGACACGCCTCGATCCAGCCTGGAGGGAGGTCTCTCCCCAGTACTGACCGCAGGCTGCTCAGCAAAGGGGGATTTGATGCGGAACTTGTTGGCAGCAGCTTCTTCCGGGCTTTCTAAGTCTAAGGGGGTGCCAGCAGCAGCCTCAACAGCCGTGTCCGTCAAGGGACTCTGAGATACATGGTACACTTTGGTGGTCTCTGTCAGCCCTTTCTTCTTCATCTCCTTCAACTGCTGCTGGGCCAGACGGTAACTAAACAGAGGCGGGATGATCTTCTGGGCGTTGGATTGGAAGCTCTCGCTGCCAGAGGCGTCATCCTCGGGAGATGCGGGCACGCTGCGCCGGTAGGTCAGGGGGATACCCATGTCACCAGGGCTCCCCGCGTGCCCATCGCCCCCATCCGAGAAGCTGCCCCGTGTCTCGCTTAACTCGCAGATGTTCTCTTCGTCCGAATTCTTCCGGAAGCCAGCAGAGCGGAGGGAGTTGTGTCGGGCAGGGGTGCTGCACTTGGCCGGGCGGCCGAATCTCCTCCACAGCGTGATGAGCACGGTGGCCACAATGATGAACATGCATAGCGAGATGCCCGTGACGGTCACCACGTTGTTAGACTTCACTGGACCCTGGGGCTGAAGAGGAGATGAGCTGGAAGGCCGGAGCGCTACAGAGGAAGAAAGGACATGGGATCTCAAGCGTTGCTGAGCTCAGGCGGGAAGAGGAGGGAGGGAAGATGAACTCCTTTGCTAAGTGCCCAAGTCCCTGCATCTCACCCTATTGTCAGCTCTCCTCCCCATCTTACTTTGTGTGTGTCGATGGCTTTCTGCATCCCCTTACCCCTCATCTCTAAGGCAGATAACTTTCATCTTTCCATGCCAATAACACTCCAGCAAACATGGTAAACTCTCCTAAAACCTGCCTAACCATCTGTAAAAAGTGTGGTGAGCAGCAACCTCACGCAGTAACATGCTACAAGAGGAGCCAAATCTTGATATTCCTGGCGGGGAAGGAGTGTGTTGTTGTTCTAATGGGAAGCAGAGCAGCTACAACGAGCAGACTATGCCAATTTTCCATAGGAAAGCTAAAATGGCAGAGATTGTGATGAGGCCTGAGGTCATGGAGCCCAACTGCGGGTTTAAGAGAAGGTGGGTGAACTGAAAAGACATGGAAACATTTCCAACAGGGAGGCTGTCAGGAAAGAAAGGAACTCCAGAGAACCAGTTCTAAGCTTCACCTGCAGAGTTCTTGCTCTTTCTTTTGTTTCATTGCTGCTGGTCTTTGGGAAGATAATAAATGAGTCAGGAATAAAATTCCCCTTGTTGGGTAAATTTAAGCTTAAAAACCAAAAAAGGTGGGTAGCTTAGTACAGAGTCATATCTAGTCCCCTTCCAGGGATAACCACATTAACTGACCTATTTACCCTCCCTCTGCTCCAGAAGTTATCTTTAAAGAGAAAATTGTAATATACCTATAACACAACAATGTCGTGCAGCAGATGAGGGCAGCATCCTATATGGATAAGGAAGGAACAGTAAAGAGCGATGAGGATTCATGAAGATAAGAGAGACTCAGAAACCAGCATGGGACAGAACTAAAGAAAGTGATTCAGAGTAGGGCCCAGGCCTAGGAAAGAAAACAAGCAGGCAGACTGAGGGCTTGGTGAAGAGCCTGGGTCTGAAGCTCCAAGAAGGAAAGGAAGGGAGAACCATCTCCGCAAGAGGATGGAAGGCAGTGAGCCGGGCCAGTGATCCAGCTGGGAAGACAAAACAGAAGAGGAGTTCTCTAAGGCCCCGGCTCAGACAGCCAGGGGCCTGCACTTCAGGCTTAAAGGTACTCTGAGATCGAAACTCAGAAGAACACCTAAGCCTCCGAGATCTCAAAGGAACAGGAAACTGAGGGTGATTGTCTCATCTGAAATTATAAAGCAAAAGTGGCAGGACCTGAAAGAAAGACAATCTACAAACCAGGGTCAGAGAAAAGTCAGGGAGGTGAGATGCTGCGTGGGAACAGCCAGGATTACTCATTATCATAACCTACAGGAAATAAACACGACTCAACCCCATGAACTGGAGCAAACCTTACAAAGCCCATGAGTGTCACATCCATAGACCACTCACATCCAACACCCAGGGAGCACTTTTCGCTTCTCCCCTTGCAGCTGCTTAGCAAATCCCAGGAATGGCAGTCCCCAGGAGATAGCATGAAGAAATGTCCCCACCACCTCCTCCTGCTGGACAGGAATGGTAAAATATTAAGGTCTCTCAAAGGGTAAAAAAACGTGTCTGGTCCTCACTTTGACAAATAATGTGGTCCCCTTGGGCTTCAGTGAGACGGCTAGAAGAAAAATTAAGGACAACTTTTTTTCCCCCCAACTTTTGGTGAGGGAAACTAGCAGGAGAAATAACAACCTGAAAACCTTAGGAAGACAGGATCATCTCACTCCATTTTTGCATCTCAAAAAAAATGTTTATGGCTAACTTTAATTTGCATTTATTTCTTGTCACTTCCCCATCTTCTCCAGTTTTAAATATAATCCTTTCAATGACAAGATACTCTCTCAGCTACACCCATCTTAGAAATTCTAACAAGCTTAAGGGCAATGCAGCCAGCAATCATCAAAAGGCATGAATGAGCCCACTGGACTCAGACTGGTGATGGGTTCATTGGTCCTTCAGCTGGGGGCCTCGAAGTGCAGACTGCTGAAGGAAGCAAGGATACCTACCAGCACACTCCTCCAGGGAGCACAGAGAAGTCTCCAAGGACGGTCCAGGACAGCCGGGTCTGGAGGGGAAGGAGGTGAGACACACCCGACGACGCTCTCTGACACCATCCCCACATGTGGTGCTACACTGGCTCCATGGCTGCCACAGTCCCCAAGTCTCTGCAAGGACACAAGTCACGTTTTTAGTGCTACTTCATTTGAGAAAATCTAACTTCCCCCAAATGAAGCAGCAAAACTCAAAGCTCAGGCTGTGAATAGTCAGAAAGTAACAGCAGCTCCCAGATGCAGATGGCTGGAAAGAGCATTACTCTCAGTCTTAAAGCAGTGCTACAAAATCTACAAAATTTCAACCTTCTTAGCACCCGTTAGCAAGATGAGGAAAGAGGGCAACTGACTAGTTTGGAATATAAAGACGGGCTTCTCTGAGGAAAGATGGTATGTGACACGGTTCATCTGGAGCACATAACACGTTGCTAAGAATCTACCTACAGCTATAATTGTAAGGAGTTATTCAAATATCCCACCCTGCCTGGCGCTATTGCTTCTTCCTCACAGCTCACGAAATTCGTGCCAATCTAGTCGTCCACCAAGCAGATGTAACCTGGCATTTCACCTGAGAATCCCACCCACAATCTCCCAACCCCGCCCACTCACCAATCATCCCTAGACATTCTCCCCACCTCCTTGCTGTTCTCCCATCACCTCCATCCTGTTGCTGCCCCCATTGCATCTGGTGTTTTCAGCTCAGGATGAAGAACCAGGTTGCGGGAATTAGCTGTGCGTAACAATGTAAAAACTAGAACTCTTTAAAAAAAATTATTTATTGGAAAGTCAGATATACAGAGAGGAGGATCTTCCATCTGATGATTCACTCCCCAAGTGAGCGCAACAGCCGATGCTATGCTGATCCAAAGCCAGGATCCAGGAGCTTCTTCCAGGTCTCCCACACGGGTACAGAGTCCCAAGGCTTTGGTCTGTGTTTGACTGCTTTTCCAGGCCACAAGCAGGGAGCTGGATGGGAAGTGGAGCTGCTGGGATTAGAACCGGCGCCCAAATGGGATCCCGGGGTGTTCAAGGCAAGGACTTTAGCTGCTAGGCCACGCTGCCGGGCCCTAGAACTCTGTTTTAAAGAACTAACAGTAATGGATTGTTAAAATCCTCACATAAACTAAAATGGGGATGTAGAACCCAGAGGAGCAACACATATCCATGGAATTTGCACAGACCTGCAGATTCTCCTCTGGGGATCTCTTCAAAGGCTCAAAAGACAGCCTAAGGGCACGTGCAAAACCAGACAAAGTCTCCTCATGGCAGAAACCTGAGCAGGGAAGGCACAGCACTAAGGACCAGACTCAGCCAAACCCTCCTCCCCATCTCTTCTACGGGCAAAAGCCTTAATCTCCAGGGAAAAAACAGAAAATCCAGATACCAGTTATTGCCAGGGAGTAGAAAAAAGGAAAAACTTCGTCACCCTTGAACCAAAAATTCCCTATGCCCAGACTAGTTGAGATCATCTACCCTTAGGGAAAGGCAAAATCATTCTGAGACTGAGGGACCTAGACTGAAGCTGAGCCAGGAAGAAAAAATGCTCGCCTTCTACTCCAGACTAGCAAATAACAAATAATAAATAATAACATACTACTGTTACGGGAGCAGTCATAGATGGGCTGAAAACTCTGTCATGCAAGCTTAAGTCCAAAGCAAAGGGGGGGACAGAGCAAGGGGAAAAGAGAAACCTATCCATCCAATGGCTTCCCTAAACACAAAGCAACACCTGATTTTTATTTTTTTTTAAAGATTTATTTATTTCTATTGGAAAGGTAGATACAGAAAGAGGAGAGACAGAAAGATGTTCCACCCAATGATTCACTCCCCAAGTGACCACAACGGCTGGTGCTGTACCGATCCAAAGCCAGGAGCCAGGAACTTCCTCCAGGTCTCCCAGGCAGGTACAGGGGCCCAAGGCTTTGGGCCATCCTCAACTGCTTTCCCAGGTTACAAGCAGGGAGCTAGATGAGAAGTGGAGTGGCCGGGGTTAGAACCGGTGCCCATAAGGGATCCTGGCACGTTCAAGGCGAGGACTTTTAGCTGCTGGGCCACGCCACCAGGCCCAACACCTGATTTTTAAATCTTCAATGCACTGAGGGCAGCCATAGCAATGGGAAAAATCCAAATATGGCTCAGTTCCTTATTATACTATCCCATTACTCACAGAAAAGATCAACAGAAAACAAGAGTATGCCCACTGCTAGGTATAAACCATAAGACTGCTAGGTATAAACCATAAGACCTCTGTGTCTGTAATTCTAAGCAGGATGTCTAACTCTCAACTGAAAATTATGAGACACATGCAGAAACAAAGAATAAACAGCACATCATCAAAAGATAAAGCAATCAAGATAACCAGTCCCAGACATTAGAATTATTAGACAATTTCAAGAATTATAGTTAATATGTTAAAGATTTTAGTAGAAAAAGGTCAACAGGATGCATAAAGAGATAAGCGATTGCATCAGAGAGCTGTAATCTAAACAGCTGAATGGAAATGTTAGAATTTTTAAAATATAATAGCATTCCTGAAGAATATCTTTTACAGGCTCATTAACAGACTTGACACAGGCACAAAGATAAAGAAGACGCTGGCCCAGTGCAGTAGCCTAGCAGCTAAAAGTCCTTGCCTTGCATGCACCGGGATCCCATATGGGCATCAGTTCTAATCCCAGCAGCCCCACATCCATCCAGCTCCCTGCCTGTGGCCTAGGGAAGCAGTCGAGGACGGCCCAAAGCCTTGGAACCCTGCAACCACGTGGGAGACCCGGAAGAAGCTCCTGGCTTCAGATAGGCTCAGTTCCAGTCATTGTGGCTGCTTGGGGGAATCACAGACAAAAGATCTTCCTCTCTGTATATCCTACTCTCTGTATATCTAACTTTGCAATAAAAAAACAAAATAAATCTTAAAAAAAAAGAAGACCCAAGAGCTGTGGGAGAATATTAAATAGCATCTCATATTATAGCTGGAATCTCTGGAGAAAAAGAGAAAAAGAAAAAATATCTGATCAGATACCCAGCAACTCTCTACAATTAATGAGAGAAACCAAACTACAGATCCAAGATGCGCAGAAAACTCCAAGAAGGATAAATACAAAAAAAGCAAACAACGTGGACTCATCATTTACAAAAGGCAAACAGAACATCTTGAAGGGTGTACCAGGAGGATGGATGTAGAAATGGAGCATATGTCGGGGAACAAAGGTGAGAATGACAACTGACTTCTCATTAGAGACTATGGGAAAGGCTGCAATTGTAGCACAGTGGGTTAGGCAACTTGTTAAGCCACCACTTGCAATGCCAGCATCCCATACTGAAATGCTGGTTTGAGTCCCAGCTGCTCTGCTCCCATCCAGTTCCCTGCTAATGTGCCTGGGAAGGCAGCAGATGTACTTGGGCCTGTGCCACCCATATGGGAGCTCCAGACAGTTTCTGGACCCCAGCTTCTGTCTGGCTAGATTGTATTGCTGCTGTCTTTTGTGAGAGTAAGCCAAAATATCAATGACCTCTTCTGGTATTTTCCTCTCTCTGTCATTCAGACATTCAAATAAATAAACAAATCTTTTTCTAAAATCTACATAAGAAACCCAGTGCAACAGCTTAGTGGCTAAGAGTCCTTAACTTGCATGCATCTGGATCCCACAACAGCATTGGTACTTATCCCAACTGCCCCACTTCCCTTCGTGTTCTCTGCTTGTGGCCTGGGAAAGTAGTAGAGGATGATCCAAAGCCTTGGGACCCTGCACCTGCATGGGAGACCCTGAAAAATTTCCTGGATACTGGCTTTGGATCAGCTCACTCTAGCCATTGCGGCCACCTGGGGGGTGAACCAGCAGACAAAAGACCTTTCTTTCTGTCTCTCATTCCCTCTGTATATCTGTCTTTCCAGTATAAATAATCTTTCAAAAATAATAATAAAATAATTTTTAAAACCTATGCAAGCATATCTCAAGTGCTGCAGAAAATCTTCCAACCCAGAATTCCACATTAAAAAAAATACCTTTCAAAAATGAGTAAAGAAGAAATACGTTTCCAACCAAAACTGTGAGAATTACCATGAAAGTCTTCACAACAAAGAATGTAATGTTTAAAGAATTCCCTCATTGAGAAGGCATACGATGCCAGACACAAAACTGTATCTAATCAAAGAAATAAGGAGTGTTACAAACAGTACATCTAAAAGTAAATGTAATTGTCACTTTTTAAAATGCTGGTAACATATTAGGTTGTGCATTTGCATGGCGCAGAGTGCAGTGTTTCAGCACACCAGCATGCCCAGTTCCCAATCCTGCATCCATGTCTGGATCCTGTGAGCTCCTTTCCTCCAACTCTTTATGCAGTAAAATGTATTACTATAAACCATATTCACTTCACTGGTTTTGCATCACTAGGACCCCTGTCTCAGTGTTTTTTTAGTTTTAAGTGCTCTAAAATATAACTGACAATCTAAAGCAGAACTATCACTATGTATTATCTGTTTAATCATATGTATAATAATTATATAAAGGAGGAATAAACAAGAGCATGTTATTCAAAATTCCTTATGTAAAGTAGTATACCGGCTGAAAGCACCAAACAGCATCATGTATATAACTTGGGATCTTGGGAGGAAAAAAAGAAAAGGACAGAAAAAAATCCCTAAAACACATATGTTATACATTCCAGGAAGACCATTAAAGATGTATTTTATAATAAACTAGCAGTATTGACAAAATAAATCCTAAAGATATTCACTAGCTCTAAAGAATATGGAAAAACAAGCAAAGAATAGAATGGCACAAATATAAATCCATAAAAATAAATCTTGATCCAACTAAATATAATTAATCTAAACATACCAATTAAAAGAGATTGTCAGAGTAGCTAGAAAGCATGATTTAACTGCATCCTGGGTTTTTTTAAATTTTTTTTTAGATTTACTTATTTATTTTTATTAGAAAGGCAGATATACAGAGAGGAGGAGAGACAGAGAAGAAGATCCTCCGTCTGTTGATTTACTCCCCAAGCAGTCACAATGGCTGGAGCTGAGCCAATCCGAAGCCAGGAGCCAAGAGGTTCTTCCAGGTCTCCCACATGGGTTCAGGGTCCCAAGGCTTTCAGCTGTCCTTGACTGCCTTCCCAAGTCTTAAGCAGGGAGCTGGAAGGGAAGCAAGGCTCCTGGTATATGAACTAGTGCCCACATTGGATCCCAGCATGTGCAAGGTGAGGACTTTAGTCACTAGGCTACCATGCAGGGTCCATTCTGGTTTTGTTTGTTTGTTTCTGTTTTTTTTTTTTTTAATCGCTTCTGTATAAAAAAACTTTTGTAATTTAAATATTCATTTCTCTGAATTCAGGAGTTTAGTTCCTAAAGCCTTATGTTAATGATACCAAGATGGTGCAAACAACCTAATTATGCTGTTTAAAAGTGGAGCCTTTTGGGCCTGGTGCAACAGACTAGTGGCTAAGGTCTTCACCTTGCACTTGCCAGGATCCCATATGGGCACTGGTTCTAATCCCAGCAGCACCACTTCCCATCCAGCTCCCTGCTTGTGGCCTAGGGAAGCAGTCGAGGAGGCCCAAAGCCTTGGAACCCTGCACCCACGTGGGAGACCTGAAAGCAGCTCCGAGTTCCTGGCTTCTGATTCGCTCAGCTCTGGCAGTTGTGACTGCTTGGGTAATGAATCATCAGATGGAGGATCATCCTGTCGGTCTCTCTTCTTCTCTGAATATCTGACTTTCCAATAAAACTTTTTTTTTAAAGTGGGGCCTTTCAAAGAATTTACATTGCATTAGGTTACAAGGTTGGGAACCTGATGATTAGTTCCTGGTGGTTTCATTAGAGACTGCACAGATATGGATATGAACATATATGAACATGACAAGGGGGAGCAATCCAGCGAGGACAGCGACAATTCTAAATGTAGATACACCTGATACCAGAACTCCAAAATACATGCAAATCCCTCCTAGAACAGCTAATGCTATTGTTAAATGCACGTGTCTATTCCAAACAGATATGCAACTATCACCAAATAGAACTGAACAGTCCCCTATTTAAAAAAGAATTATAGTTTTTATCAGCACCTGTTCAACCTCAAGACCCATCAGGACCTGCCAATTACAGGTATCAAAATATCTTCTGCAGAAAAGTCTCTCTTCTCATGCTGCTAAGGAAATAACAGAGCTCTACAAACAGGGAAAGTGGGTAGAGGAGATGCATTCTCTAGTGAGCCAAGTGGTGCAATCTTTGGAGTGAGTCATGGAATATGAGTCCTTTATAGCAATTAAAATTCTCCAGGGATTTTCTCAAGCATAGGATCATTACAAGCCAGGATCCTGGAGCAGCATCAACTGAGGTGTGGTAACTATGTTCCATCCGGAGGTCCAACTGAACACAATATTGGTTCTGTGCCTCCCGGATCACACTGCAGCTCCTCATGAGGCAGAACAATGGGCTGGCTTTGTCCTCATGGCTTCCAAACTGTGCAGACATTCAGCCCTCAGCGTTTGAAAAGCTCTGGGGTTCTCATGTTAAAAACTCTTTGAGTTAAAGTATCCTGATTTATTTCTGGAAAATCTACTGGGAATTACACATTAAGTCAATGTACAATTCAACCTTCTCTTATACTCATAATTAAGACTATAAAAGGTAGGACTGTAAAAGAATTGTTTTGTTATTCTTTCTGAACTACTCTTTTGTTTTACATAAATATAAATATGATTTATTTAAATACATGAAACCACCTGCCAAACTAAAAACAGAGATTCTATCAGCAGGGACCAGAAAACAAATTCAATTTTTGATAAAAATATGAATCCTAATATCCCCCAAAATTTCATTTTAAAATGCTAAGTGTGTTTGTGCCTTGAAAGTAAACCTCATAGCTTGCAGGATAATTAATAATAAGAGCATTTAAATTAATGTTTTCTTTCTCATTGTTTCTAAATCAAATTAACCATACAGGAAGTCACTCAAATGAAGCAATGATCAAATTTAATGGGGAACAAAGAAGTCCTTAGGTGATCCCTGATGAGATCTGACCCCTGAAGATCTCTGCTGGTAACTCTGAAACACTTGGCACCCATGAGAACTCCTTAAGCAATTCTATGTGTTAAGAGATGAGGGGCAAAACGACCAATGTGAGTACTTGTTGAGTCTTTTGTTTGGTCCTGTTCAGGAGTCCATGCATGCACCCACACCAACGGAACAAACCTGTCTGGCCAGGTCAAAAGTCTCTCAGGCCACTCACTACAGAACTCATTAATGCTGAGAGAGCAAGCTTCACCTGGAATGTGGAAAGGGAGATTTGTTTCTGCCCCAAGACTTCATTAGACATCTCCTGAAGACCAAGATACGTTCATGAACACAGAAGAAAATCCACCATGCCCAGACTGTAATAGTACGGAGATCTGGGATAAGCAGTTCAGATATTCTTTGCACAAAGCAAAGCTCATCACTGAATAAATTGTGTTCATGCCTGGAGTAGTGGACTCTCAGGTGGTTACAGAAGCACAAAGTGAACGAATACGTCAAGAAGGAAAATAACAGAATCTTTTTTATGGAATTTAAAATCATTAGAGGCCAGTACCATAATGCAGCACATTGAGCCACCACTTGAAATGCCAACACCCCTTACAGGCACCTGTTCATGTCTCGGCTGCTCCATTTCCAATCCAGCTTCCTGCTAATAGCCCAGGAAAAGCAGCAGATTTGGCTCCACTGCCACCCACATGACAGACCTGCAGGAAGTTCCTGGATTCAGCCTGGCCAGGCCCCAGCCGTTGTAGCTATCTTGGAAGAGAACTAGCAGAAAGACAACTCATCTATCTCTTTTTTGCCTCTTTCACCCCCCTTCTCTCTAATTCTGATTTTCAAATACATGATTGTATATATATATATATATATATTTTTTTTTTGCAAATGCCTCATATATATTTTTTCAAAAGCATTATATTGTTAATTACATGGGTTACCAGTGAACTGTGTTCTAGAACTGCGGTAAAAGCAAAGGTCAAGTTAGTCTACTTGTGTTCTGGATCTACACTTCAACATCACTGATACTGGATAAGTTACTCATCTTTTCGTCCCTCTATTTCTTCACCATAAAACTGACAACCTACTATCATTAGAGCTAAGGGACTGAACACTGATAAACCACGCAGGACAGTGCCTGGTGCAAAACGATCACTGTGTAAGTATTTACCCCACTAGGTGGGATAAGCATCCAGATCATTATGCACGTGCTCCAAGTTACTCTTCATGTAATATCCTAAGATCCTGAGACAAGTTTGAAGAAAAGCACAAATATATAAAATACACTCATTCCATTTTTTAAAGAAACTAATCAGAGATCCCCTGGCTCATGCTAGCCGTGCGAGGTTTCTGAATGACATCAATTTGCAAAAAGAGACCATTTTTACTGGTCAGAGCTATCCATGTACACAGTAAAGAACTCAATTCAGTGATAAATTTAAATACAGGCTTAGTCTGTCTTATCTGGAATGCTTGGGACCAAAGAAGTGCTTAGCATTTCCAATTTTTAAAATATTTGTGGATACCGGAGGAGACATCTTGTGGAAGGGACCCAAGTTTCAACACAAAACGCATGTGAGTTGCAATTACAACACACATGCATACTTTCTGGTTCTATGCAATAGTTTTAGTGTGTTTACATTCAGTCACACAAGGTCAGGCGTGGAATTCTCCAATGGTGATGTCACACTAGCATGTGCCAGTTTTGGAGCATTCTGGATTTCTGGATTAGGGATATTAAACTGAGTCTAACAAAGCAAAGGAAGGCAGAGTTGGAGCCGCTGTCTCCCTGCCACATGGAGGCTCTGTGGTCTCCAGGCAAGTGCAATTTCTCTGGTTCTTGCTCCTTGCCCTGCTGTGTGGCTGCGTGCATGAGGAAGCCATATGGGAAGCCCTCAGCCATTCCACAGTGTGAACATGCAGAGGACCACTCCCCTTCTGCTCCTTTCCACAGCTCCTGCCGCTGCCACAGGAGCTGCTAAGGGAAAACCCCTGGATTTATAGACACCGGATGGAAAGAAGGGCCAGCTTGGGGAACCAAGAAGGTGGCTCCCTGGCCTTCAAACATCTTTACACTGAACGGCCTGGCATTCTGGGCTTCCTTTGGGTCATTTCCAATAAATCTGGTCAGATGGTTTCTCCCTGAACAAGTGCCTTCTTTTGAAAAGTCAAGAATATACTGGATGATATTTAAATCCTTTTTGTTGTTGTTATTGTTTGAGAGAAAGAAAATTTCCCCCAAAACTGATCCACTCTGCAAATGACTGCAACATCCTGGACTGAGCCATGCTTTAAGCCAGGAGCCAGGAATTCAATCTGGGTCTCCCTTGTGGGTGGCAGGAAGCCAGTGACTCGTGCCACCACTTCCTGCCTCCCAGGGTGACATTAGCAGGAAGATAGAATCAGTAACTGGGCTGGTCCTGAAACCCAAGCACTCAGATATGAGGTACGAACATCCGAAGTATCGTGTTACTGCTATACCAAAGGCCTCCTTCAATCTTGGATAAGTAAATTAGTTCCATCTAATTGTTCTCCTACTAATAAATGCTTGAGATTAGCAAGACGTGAGTTTCTAACTTTCATAAACAAGTAGTGAGCACCCACTGATTTAACAGCCATAGTAGGTAGACCAAACAAAGCCTATATAAAGCTCTGAGGCAACATGAACAGGGTTTTGCTGCCAAATAAGCTTTCTCAATTTGCATAGGTGGAAGGGAGTGGGGAGACATTCATTAAACAAACAACAACAGAAGTGAGAAAATACCATGAAAAGGAATTCAAGATGCTGCACTGGCTTACAGCACAGAAAGTTAACCAGAGAGTTAAGGGAGAGCAACTCAAAAGAAGACATGGTGGTCACATTAACATTACTGGGGGCAAGGCAGGAGGTGGGTGTCCTGGGCCCTAGAGCAGAGCTGAAGATAGTAGAGAGGCAGCCCAGGCTGACCATGAAGGGCCCACAACTTCACACCCTCACACCCAGAGA
This sequence comes from Ochotona curzoniae, assembly GCF_017591425.1. Lineage (NCBI taxonomy): Eukaryota > Metazoa > Chordata > Mammalia > Lagomorpha > Ochotonidae > Ochotona > Ochotona curzoniae. The sequence continues at coordinate 47,897,145 of NW_024466502.1, read as the reverse complement.
AGTGGCAGAAAGCTGTTAAGCAGGGGAGTAGCCTCAGCCAGCCTGCATTTTCAACATTCCCTCTGATTGTGCACCCAAGGGACAAGGAAAAACCATCCCACAGTGTGACCATAGAGCTCTGGTAAGGGATGATGGAGGACACAAATCAAGTGTTGTCAGTGGAACCAGGGAGGAACAGAGAGACTCCAGCATGGAAGAGGTCGGAAGGAAGAGACTCCTGGGATTCTGGTTTGAATGTTGATTTTGGTGGTGAAGTCCTATACCAAGGAAGCTTAGGGGTAGAGATTATGAGTTCTATTCTGGACCTGTTGCTTCGGAGGTGCTTGGGAGACACAGGAGAGATGCCAGCTATTGAATAGGGCTTGGATGCAGGGGAAGACTGGGGCAGAGATGCCTTTCTGGAGTCTGCATCAAGACAGTCATCAGCATGAGTCGGGGTATGCAAAGAGCTCGAATTACAGACAACCAACACTTCAGAGATGTGTGGAGGCAAGAAGCATAGTAGACAGTGAAGGGGCAGCCAAGGGAGTTGGGAGGTAAACCCAGAGCCAAGGTCAGCGACGCCACAACCTGAGAAGGGGCCCTGGATTTGGGGGAAGCTGAGACTCATTCACTAGCTGCTCTAGTGAGAGTATTTGTAAGCTGGGTGGGAGCCAGCTTGCGGTAGGCTGAGGTGACTGTGATGCAAGGAAATGAACCCCACCCAAAGCATAAGCAAGGACTTCAAGCCACTGTGCTAAAAAAGGAAAAAGAGAACAAGTACAGGGAAATCTCAGAGAAACTATGTTTGGGTGTGGTTTTTTCTTTTGCTTTTACATAGAATTAAGCACATTTCAAAGCTGATGAGAATGTGCTGGAAGCAGGGGTCAGACCAAAAGCTGAGAGGGCGGATACTGATGAACAGCTTCCTGAACTGAGCAGAGGGGCCAAGTGTCACAGTGCAGGGAACAGGTTATCACATATCAGAGGAATGGCACAGCTCTCCTGGACACAGGAAAGGAGTGGGATAGCATGGCTCTAATGCCCGGAAGCTCAGTGATCTGGTGGGCGAGACTCTCCTCCCAAATGGCTTCCAGCTGCTCCACTGGGTGGGTGGCAAGAGCAACTTTGAGACTAAGTAGATAGCAGCAGATGGATGAGAGAGGGGCAAGAACTGCGGTTAAGAGGAGCATGAACCTGCACACTGGGAAGCATGCAGGCCCAGCTGAGAACCAAAACATGATCTGTTCTCAGTGGTGCAAGTGAGTGTGCCTGGGTGTGACCTCGCCGTGCAGACTCAGCAGCAGGGGTGAAGTGGGTGGCTGGCAGATGACTGGATCCATGAGGAGCAGCGGTGTGGCCTGGCAAGTGCACTGAACGGACAAGATGGCAAAGGAGTTTAGGATGTGAGTAGGAGGCTGGTTACAAGGGACAGGTCATGGAATCTAGGCTGGAGAGAGCAGTGAGTGTAGGCAGGGCAGTGAACACTGGAGGGCAGAAGGGAGAAGCTGAAACAAAAGGCCCTCTAGGGAAAGGAAGTGGGTACATTTGCAACAAGGAATTCTGGCGATTACAGACAACAGTGACAGGTTGGGGCTGCCAAGAGGCTGTGGACTTTGTGAAGATCAGACCGGCAGGTGGTACAGACCATCTTGGTCAAGTTAGAATGCTTGCTAAAGGTAGCCCACACTGCGGCAAAGGGAAATGCGAGGAGCTGCAGAATCATCAGATCCAACAAGGCAGGACACAAATGCAGAATCGCAAAACATCAGAAAGCCTGCTATGACATCTCACGAGCACAGCTTCATTCCTGTCATGAACAACTTAAGAGAAAAATCATCATGCTCAGCTAAGAGCAGGTAGAAGTTACTAAGCACAAGTCAGGATTTAGCTTTGACTTCCCAAGTCACTACCTTATGATGTCCTACTGGGATGTTTATCCTACACTAACAGCTGCTACTTCCTGGGTACCAGGACACCATGCGAATAAGGTGACATTTTCTTCTAGTCCATCTCCACAGCTCTCTGAGGGAGTTCCTTTCATTATTCCTATTTTACTGATGGGGAAACTGAGGCTTGAAGAAATTCAGTAAGTGGATCTCTTTCACAATATGTTTACTTTTTTCAGACAGAGACAATAATGCTAAATTAGTACATCATGGGCAATGACTATCAAAAGGACAGCAGAGTTCACCTAAGTTCTAAAACAACTGGTGACATGAGGACATCCACTTGATTTTTAAATGCTGAAAAATCTCAGTACTCACCTATATTTCTCTGAATGAGCATGCACTCCTTTTCCTTTGCAGAAAGCTGGCTTTTTCTTGATGCGCCAAACTCAAAGCAGTATTTGTTTTTCCCCACATCAAACAACGTGCAATTGAACGCGGTTCTCCTCTCTCCCAGTGGCAGGCTGTTCTGAGCCAGCTGGACGGTCCCCTCCCCTGGGCGCCTGGGGGCCTCCTTGAACACAGCCATCACTCCTTGGACAAAGATGCACGGTGGCGGCAGCACCATGACCTCCACCACAGACTCGCATGTGAGTTCTGGCGCCATGACTAGGTTGTATCCAAACTTCTGGGCCAGGTCAATGGGCCCTGTGGTGGCCATGACCGAGTCCCTGCCAAGCAGTTTCAGCACCACGGTAACATATGCTTCTGGCCCCACTGGTGCACAGCCAAACTCAACCCACTGGCCCTGTGCGAGTCCCGTCCTTTTGCTGGTTTTTATCTCCAGTGGCTGTCCGGGACCCGTTCTTGTCTCAGGAAGGCTATTGGCGAAGGTTACATCCACCAAGACATTGGGCTGGTCCACAGGAAAGGGGCACAGGGGCTGACTGGTAGAGAAGCCCACCTGGAAGGTGCCTTCTGCTGCCCAGGATGTCCTGTTTAAGTCAATGTGAAAGATGGGCCACTCCACCTTCAGCAAGGCACCTCTCTCCCACCACGGGAAGGGAGTGCTGTTGTCTGTCACTTCTGGAGCCATTGTCAGGAACCAGTAGTCACCAGCCTCCTTGAAGCAGAAGCATTCAAACTCCAGCGTTCCCTGGGACTGGTTGGTCAGGAGGGACTTGGTAGTAACAGTCTGATTGGTGCTGGCTTCCCAAAGCAGGACAGACACATTCCTTAGGGTGCCATTACCCTCATCAAAGTACCGGAAATCCACAGACACCGTGCTGTTGCTCAGGGCTACATGGCCTGGTTCTCTCAAGAAGAGATATTCAGCTTCACCAAGAACTGAAATGAGATAGTCAGGGTTGGCTTTGAAAGTTGCACTGGAAGAGCACTACCCATGACATCGATTTTTTTAAAGATCTACTTACTTATTTGAAAGTTACAGAAGGAGAGGGAGAGAGATATTTTTATCTGCCAAGTCACTCCCCAGATGGGCACAAAGGCCAGCAGTAGGGAAGGCTGAAGCTTATCCTGGTTTTTCCCATGGATAGCAGGTATCCGTACTCTTAGGCCATCTTTCTCTGCTTTTCCCAAGCCGTTAGCAGGGAGATGCATCAGAAGCAGAGCAGCTGCGACACCAACAGACACCACATGGGGTGCCAGCATTGCAGGTGGCAGCCTTACGTGCTATGCCGCAATGCCGACCCCATTTCAGACATGTGAGAAGTTGGAATTGGGATAAGAATGACATAAAATGATATACAGGTCCTGGGAACTGGACATTACTCTTTTCTTTGTTTTCTCACAATCACTCTTGCTTCTGGCTGAAATATTCAAGTGATAAGCACTGCTGTGAAGTCACAGTGTTCAACAGTGTAATCCATCTGTAATGAAAATCTACAAAGATGGAGCAATTGATAATTTTCAGAGTTAAAAATTTAAGACCTGGTCTGGCCTTGTGGCATAGCAGGTAAAGTTGTGTTATTTGGCACCAGCATCCCATATGGGCACCAGTTCATGTCCTGGTTGCTCTGCTAACAGCCTGGGAAAAGGAGATGGCCCAAGTGTTTGTGCCCCTGACACCAACATGGGAGACCTGCACGACGGGATGGCTTGGCCCAGCTCTGACTGATACAGCCTTCTAGTGAGTGAACTATCTCCCTTTCTTTGTAAATATGATTTTCAAATAAATTAATAAATCTTTAAGAAAAAATGCAATACTTTCCATTTCTTATTTTAATCATACTTTGGTGTTTAGGTATTTAGAGGAAATGGATACATGGAGTAAAGGCTGAGAAATCTCGTTTTGAATAACACAAATTGGTCTAGGTTATTTAAAATCCAAAACTCTAAATTGTCTCAAAGTTTTTTCTTTAATATTTGGGATAAGCTTTTAGGAGTTTTGAGCAATAATGGAGCCAATATCCTCAGTTTATGTGAGGCAGACATTTTTAGATGGATAAGAAATGTTGATACTCTGCTTTGAGAGGCTCACCCAGGGTCCACAGTGGACACTTTGGGCTTGGTTTATTTTAAGGGCATTACAGCAACCAGCACTGTCCTAGACACAACAGATGACTGCTAGCCTCCCAAGTATCATTCAGCTGGGATCAATCACATCTTTTCAAGCGAGAGCCTGCACAGCAGCTGAAGTGAATAGTGCAGATCCAGACACACAAGAACCCTTGTTTCTATTTTGAACCCTGTCCAGACACATATCAAAGGAAGCAGAATTTGGCAAGGCAACAGTCAGCTGGCCCACAGCTAGGGTAAGAACTATTCTAGATTTAAAGAACTGTAGCATCCTTTTGGCTTGAAGAATAATGTCAAGTATCTACCGTTCTTGTTAGATATACCACACGCAAAGATGACACACACATCACATATGTTCAAAGGTTCTGGCAGTCATGCTTGCTTATGCTAAATCAATGATTATTAGACTCAACACATGCATATATTGGCACATGTATGTTCTCAATCAGTAAAGCAGTTTACCTATTTCATATGAAGGCGAGGTGAAACAAAACATAAAATTTAGATAAACCCAAATGCCCAATCACCATTTGCTTGGAATCCATAATAGCAAGAGGCTGTTTTTCTCCCCACCTAGGACGAATGCAAATCTCGAGATAATTCCCTTTTGGATGAAGACAACTCGAGGTTGGGGAAGGTCCCAATGCTGGGGGAGTCTGTGGGCTGGCTCAGGGCTGACCTGATACTGTTCATGGCTAAAGAGACTCCAGTGGTCACCACAGCCCATGGAAGCAGTTATAACTGAGTACAAAGTCACAGCTGTTCAATTCTGAAGGAGGGCAGAGTGACCACGTGGCACATCTTAAGATAAACCACTTAATTATCCAAAGATCTAGTATGAATGACAGGGACTGTCACTGAGGCAGATGAGATTCAGATTTGGTGGAGAGTCAATCCATAAGCACCCCATTTCTAGTTGGAAATAGAGAACAAAGATGTGGTGAAAAATGGGCTCTAGCAGCAGACAGGAGGTGCGTGCTGAAGGTCGATGTTGTCACTTTAACCTAGAGCCCTTATCGCCACAGACGAGATCACGTCCTCACACAGAGAACTACCATTTGGCCCCACGAACCTGATGACTTGCATAAAATTTTCTTTCCCTTTATATGTCTGCTATCCCCTTTCTTTTAAAATTTTATTTATCTGAGAGGAGAGCATAGAGAGAAAGTTACTGGGTAAAAGGTATGGAAGATGCTGCTTCATTTAGCTGGCTCTTCCACTGGTATTCATCAGTAGTTTATGTATTGCGTTATAACAGTCCATCAGTTTTGAAAAAAATTTCTACTACCATATCATTAACTGCTTAAATAACTACAAAAGATATGCAAATTGTAAAAGATGGTTCATTTTGCATGTTATTTTAGCATAAGGATTAAGAGAGTAGTCTGAAAACACACAACCAGTAGGTATTACAGGCAGACTGGTTTAAAAGATATCCTAGCAGCAAAACTTTCTGATCAAGCAAAATCATATATAGAACTCCATCATTTAAAATGTCATTATGGGACCCCGGGTGATAGCCTAGTGGCTAAATCCTTGCCTTCAACTGCTAGGATCCCATATAGGTCTTAGTGTGTATTCTGGCTGCTCCACTTCCCATCCAGCTCCCTGCTTGTGCTCTGGGAAGGCAATAGAGGACAGCCCAAAGCCTCAGGACCTTGCACCTGCATGGGAGACCTGGAAGAAGCTTCTGGCTTCGGGTCAGCTCAGCTCCAGCCACTGCATCCTCTTGGGGAGTTAACCAGGGGAGGAAAGATGTTTCTCTCTGTATATCTGCCTTTCCAATAAAAATATAAAATAAATATTTTTAAAAATATCATTGTGTGTGTGAGTGTTTAATACAGAATTATTGGGAAATCAATAAAAGATAACTCTGGATAACATGCTTCTCTGCACTTTGCTAAAATCAGAGTAAGGTTTGCTTTTAATTTTTAAGAGTAAAAAAAATATTTAGGACCCACTGCAATGACTCAATTGGCTAATCCTCTCCCTTCAAGTACCAGGATCCCATATTGGCACTGGTTCATGTCATAATTGCTCCACTTCCCATCCAGCTCCCTGCCTGTGGCCTGCGAAAGCAGGAAAGGATGGATCAAAGTCTTGGGACCCTGCACCCACATGCAAGACCCAGAAGAAGCCCCTGGCTCCTGGCTTTGGATCAGCTTAGGTCCAGCTGTTGTAGCCACTTGGGGAGTGAACCAGCAGACAGATCTTTCTCTCTGTCTCTCCTCTTTATAAATCTGTCTTCCCAGTAAAAATAAGTCAATCTTTGAAAAGAAAAAATAAATTGAAATTTGAATGAAACATACAAAACTGGGGAAGCACATTAGGCTTACAAAGACCACAGTGTCAATGCCCCGCACCGCAGACCCTGCCCTGAAGCTGCCTGTAGGGTCCTGGAGTTCAGTGCATGGAAACTTCCCTTGTAGGTTTCACTGCCAAAACCCACTGCCAACCTACACTCAGGATACTCACCGTAGTCACAGAGCACCACCAACAGCAGATTGGAAAAATCTTGCAACATTGGTTTCATTCTGATCAGCAAAATCCCAGGTCTTTAGTCTCCTCATGTCCTTCTTCTCACATCCAAATTGTGATTTTCTTCTTGATCTCCAAAACACCTGAAAGCAGAACTTCAGACATGATGATGCTGTTCAATGCGATTCATAAAATCATGAAATGACAAAGCCATTCTGGGAACTCAGACTTCCCAGGAGACACTGAAAGGAAATTCTTCAGAACATGAACTTTCCCTGTGGGTGAACAAGTTTCTCTTGCTCCATTCCAGCTTACCTGTCGAGAACATTCAGGTGTGCCCAACCTGGAGCTAATCTTTGCATAATGCCAAGGTTTATCTGTACAACACACCCTTAAGTGAATTTATTGTTATTTACTTAATTGCATCAAAACTAGTAGTTAATACGGATGAAACATTTTCACACATTCAGCTGCTCAGCACTTTGCATGATGAGTCAGGCCAACTCTCACTTAGCATCACGCAGTATGTAGACCAAACCCTCACTGCTTCCCATCTTCCACAAACGGGCTATTACCACTTCCTTGCACAATTGGTGCATTATCTAGATGTCTTTGACATTCTGAGGAGCCACATCCAAATGATGAAATCTTTGGGGAAAAAATACCCGGAATATTATACTAAACATTAACTCCATGTGGTCCTGACTTTCATGACAGATTAACAGCAACTGTCACCTTCTATCAGTCTTCCACTAGTTGCAGCTAGCATTCATGGGGAGACAGGGTCTTCCTGCAGCCATCTCCCCAGGGCGCCTGGGAGGGCAGGAAGGCTTTGTTAGCTTTAAGTTCAAAATGACTTGCGGGAAGAGACCTCTGCTTTGATATAAATAGAATAACACGCAAGGAATTTGAGCCAGTTTTTAAAAACTAGAGTCCGCAAAAAGACATGAAGTTGCTGCTCCCAACACCTGAACCCCCCCCCCCATGGAAGTGTCCGGTTTCAGTCCCAGTGACTCTGCATCCAATCCAGTTTCCCCGCTAACGTGCTTCCCACTGCGAAACAGATGACAGCTCAAGCCGCTGGGTGGCTGCCTCGTAGGTGGGAGACTCAGCTCGAAGTTCAGGCTCTAGGCTTTAGCCTGGCCCAGTCCCGGGTGTTGATGGCATCTAGGGAGTCAATCAGTGGACAGTAGAACTCTGTCTCCCAGTTTTTCAAATAAAGTGAGAAATATTTCTTCAAAAAGACAACTATAATACATTTTCTTAATGTTTACAGTTCCCTGTACTGTTCATTCTTAATGTAGTTTTAACAAGCAACTATACTGTTTTCCAAATACATGTTACATTCTCTACACGAGAACAGAAATTCATGAAATTAAGAGGATTGGTTGAAATAAGCCACAATATACTGGGAAGGAAACTGGTGTGTCTCTATTAACTCTCCTTGGGTCAGTAAGAGTTGGTTCCACAAAGGAAACACTGTATTTCCTGAAAGGAAGACAGGGATTTGAAGTAATCAGGCAGGTGATTAGGGATCCTCTGCTGAACAAATGAAAAAGAAAACTCTTGTTTGGGGAGAAACAGCCCCCTGCACCTGAATGGCATAAGTCAGCCAGAGCCAACAGGTGAAGCCCTGGCATCAACCCATCCTCACAGGTAAGCATGACCACTTCCTTTAAGTCACTGATACACAGTGGCGCAAGGAGAAGCCAGCTCCCCACCTGCTTCCCCATGATAACCATGTATTTTTTTTTAAGTTGATCTACTGGCCCACACTCCAGTTGCCTAAGATGACTGGAACTGGACAGAAGCCAGGCACTCCATGCAGGTCTCCCATGATGGTGACAGACACCCAACTGAGTTATGCCAGGGCCAGGGATCGAACCCAGGCACTCGAAAGTAGGAGGCAGGCATTTCACCCACTATGCCAAGGCCCACGCCAACAAATCTGATTCCCTCAACCACAGTGGATTTTGTAACTTTAACACAGTCTTCTCATGAAAATGAGCAGTAAAATGGACTTGAACTATCATCTATATTCTAAGCTGGATAGCAACAGAATTACAGAATAAATCAGACTATAAATTATTATCCTAATTTGAATACCATAATCTTAACATTTCGCTTTAATTCGATTGTCTACCTTGCTTGTGAATTTTCTTTCAACAAGTTGTACCCAATGCCCTGCCTATCTATACACAATGCATCACAGAGTATCATTTTAAACAGTCAAGAACTTACACACACTGAAAGATACCTGTGCTTTGGCTCGGCCTTGGTTGAGGCATCCCAAGTGCTCGCAGCCCTTCTTCAACGCTTGCCAACTCCGGCCCTGGCACACAGCTCCCTTCCCCACACCGCTTGTATCCCAATGTAATACTTCGTCTTTCAAGCAACAACGCCTGGTATTCGCGGTCCCAAAACTTTGGTTCAGTGCCGCTCACGGCCCACTCAGCCTCCTGGCAACACCTGCTCCCGGACAGCCGGTGGCGCAGACGGGGAGTCCGCAGCGCGCCCTCGGGCTGCGGAGAGGTGGCAGGGACCCGCGGCGGCAGAAGGCTCTCCTTACCTCTCGAGACGCCGGGCCGGGTGACGGGACCCAACGCCCAGTGCCAGGCGCAGCGGAGGCCTCAGGGCCGGCGAGGCTGCGCGCCCAGCATCCCGCGTCCGCGGACTGCGCGCCCCGCCCGAGCCCGCCTCCGCCTCCGCTGGCTGCGCGGCGAGGGCGGGGGTCATTCCGGACCCGCCCCCGCCCCTTCGGGGCCGCGCATCCTTTCCTGCCCGCCTCCAGAGCACTGGGCCGGGAAGCCCGCAGGAAACGCGGCGGCCGGCGGTGGGGAGACCCGAGCGGGCGGTGCGGGGTGCGCTAGCGACCTCCGGCGCGCCCCAGCCCGACCTCACTTCCCCAGGGTCGCTTTCTGATCTAGACCCCGCAAAGTGGCCTAATGCGTTAGGAACTGTAAACTTGTCTTCCGCAGAGCCACGGAAATTTCAGTAGGAACAGGTAAAAATGTTTCTTCCTCTTTTTTTATTTTTTTCTTTTCTTTCCTAGGAGCCAGAAATAGGTCCATTGAGTCAATCACAAGGAAGCATGTGAAAACTGCTCCGCAAGTGTGAAAGCTGCCCTCCTCAAAGACTGCGGGAGGAGCGAGTTCCGCCGGGCTCCACAGCCTGTTCTTGCCGCAGGGAGGTGCTGTCAGGTTCGCCCCAGCCGTCGGGCGACAGACCCCACGAAGAGACAGCTCCTGTGCTGTAAGGGACACTGGAGCCGAGGGCCTCCCGCGAGGCGGCCACCGGAGCACTTTGGAGAGTCCTGTCGGCTGGCATGTGAGTTACTTCTGCGGTTTACACTTGTCAAGGCTCAGGAAGCTCACTGCCTTTCACTGTGATTTTCAACTTTTTTCACTCACTTAACAACATGCTGTTGGCAGGTGCCTTAAACCCGTCACTTTATCTTTTAAAAGATAACCCAAGTGTTCGATTCTAACTATTAAAGACACCTTATTTTCCTAAGTTCCCATTTTGTCAGATAGGAACTAAGTAAATTCATCTAATGTTCCAAAGAAGCTTTAAGGCTATTATCCAGTTTTATTGCCAGCATAATTGTCTGGCACTAACCATTCATCAACGTAAGTCGGGATTTCTTGACAAACGCCTGCCACGGGGCTACCTCCCTGACGTTTTCAGTTTTGAGTGAGCCTGGAGCTGATTCAGATCTGCACAGATGCAGGGCAGTCTGTGTTGTCTGTGGCAAAGCCCCTGTGGGACCTAGCCCTGCCCTGGGTGGCCTGCTTTCCCCCCGGTTTCCCCCAGTGTGGTAACCAAGTGCACCGACCTTTCAGACACACTTGTTCCTTCCAAAGTCTCCAGGGGTGAAAGGACTCAAGTCCATTTCCAAGTGGTTATATCCATATGCCTGGCCGTTTTCAAAATAACTTTATTGAGCTGCTTGGTCACTTTTGTCTGAATTAGAATTCTTGCCAAACTGTATCATTAATGTCTTTATTGATACAATTTAACCTTTTCTAATAAAACCAAGAAAAAATCCAAAAGAGGAGTGACATGCCTTTGTCAGTACTGAACTATCGCGAATCCGGCTTTCAGACACCTTGCATTCTTTCTGGGTCAGATCCTCTGTCTTTGCATAGATCTTTTCAAAAGATCTTTTACTATTGCCCTCACAAAGTCTCTGAGATGAGTTATAAGGGCTCAGGATAGCGTTATCAGGAAACAAGGAAAATGAGTGACCTAGTCTTCCTCTACAGAACAGAACAGACTCTTGTGTGTGTGTGTGTTTGATCTAGTTGTCCTGGAGTGATTCCCTGAGCACAGATAAGGCAGGGGGCCTGGAACTCCAGTAAGACGAGCCCATGGTTGAGGGTGTCTCTTGAGAGGGGGGGAGAGGACAGACAGGTTTGCCTATCAGTCCTGACACTATGCAGTGCTAGCATCCAAACTCTCAGTTCAATCACCTCCCACGTGGCACAAGAAACCTTCCACATGGGCAGAGCTGAGAATTCAAAAAAAGCATTACAGGACAGTCTTTGAACTTAAAAGAAATCCACTTTCTCTGTTTTCTTTGGGCTTCAAAATGATCATTAAAGCAATCAAGTATATAGGATGACAGACAGTAACTCCTACAGACTGTGGAAACAGCTGTGTACTGGACACATTCTTTTCTAGAGCAAGTGAATCTGATTTGGGTTAGTTGGGGTGAGGTGGGTAAGAATGTGAGAAGCAGTGAAAGGAAGTCTGGACAGCCAAGGGCAGATGTGTCCAGGAACAGGAAGTCTCTCTTAGACTCTTCCGTGACCCCATGCCTTCCACTGTCTCTCGGTCCTTGTGTGCCCAGTTTATAAGGCTCTTGCTGTCCACCACACCTTTCCAGAACTCTCCAGCAGAACTGAAAGCTCCTCTCTCCTTTTCACAGCATGGCACCTGGAACCCTTCTACGTGCACACTTCTTTCCATCTTCAGTACAGGTTGCTCACGTGGCTGTTTCCCCGACCACGTCAACCCTGCAAAGTCTACATTATGCAAAAAAGTGTGTTTTCCCTTCGTAAACGGAATTGAATGTGAGCTAAGGTGGGATCAAGTGGAGCCAGGTTGTAAATAGGCATATATACTGGAATTTGCTAATTCAGTACACACTGATTGAACGCCGACTGTGTGCCAGGCCCTGTTCCATGCTCCAAGAATGCATCCAACACACCCAACAAAAATCTCTGCCCTTGTGGAGGCTTACTTCACATTGATCATAAGGGATGAAGTCAGGAACAGATTCACAAAAATTCAACCCTCACTCCAACATACACTTACATATGTAATTATGAATACTGGATTTATTGTATGTACAATGTATTCATGCCTATGTTTCATCCCATGAAGATACAAACAGTAAGACTATGAAAAGAACTTCACTGGCAACTTTGTAAGAGATTGTCAAAGATCATTTTTGCATGTGCTCGAGTTTGTCCCTGGACAGTCTTTAAGCTGTGAGTCCACTATTCCAAAATGAAGCTCTGAGACGCTGGGCAGGAGGAGCCACTGTGGTTATCCAAGCATGAGGGTGAGGTGAGTCCACAGTCTGTCAGGCTGGTGACAGGGAACAAGACACAGCACATTCACACGAGCACATGAAGTCACAGCAAGAATTAACACAGAAAGCAGGGCATGACTCATTTCACATCCTTTAAAGATAATGAAAATAGAACCTGACACCATAAATATTTATAAGCAACTCTTAGTATAAAATCTAAAAGTTCTTAATGTATATGCCGAGTGTGGCTATCACTTTCATAGGTGTTTCAGAGTGTTTAAAAAGAACACTAAGTCAAGAAAAACCACTTTAAAACTTTGTAATTATTTTATTCTATAGACATTAACCAATCATTTAACCCTGAAAACAATCTTCACTTTACACAATGTAAAAAATTTTCTCTTATCAGCAAATGAATAGAAATATTCCATACCATAAAGCTACCAAGAGATTCATATTTCTAAGAATAAAGTTAGGGAAACAAAAATAATAATTATAGCAGTGATAAGCACCAAGACAGAACTTTTTTGCATTTAGGGCCTGATTGGTTGCATCTGAACATAACTCTACTAATAGAGGACCAAAATAACACCTTTAGTTAGCAAAGAAAAAGAAGGACAAAAATTCATTAAGACACCTGGAAATAGTGAGGAATGTTTACTTTAAGCATAAAATTTTTTAAAAAGAATAAAATAATAAAGTGAATCGTACTTGTTTTTAAATCAATGTGACATTTGCAAAATAAATTCATGTGCCACATTTCTGTATGTTTAATTTATTTTACACAGTTCTGACTGCTGTTTCTATGTTACATAAACAAGTACAAGAACACGTTATGTATGCCTGCTGCAGTGAATCCACGCCATCAGAGCCAGATCGGCAGCTCCAACAGTCCTACTCACCATATTCCCAATTGGTGAAATGTTTATTTTTCTAGTGTTTAAAGCCTTAACCAGATGAGATAGGACATACGAGGGCAGTGTGCACGTGTGTGCAGGTTTTCCAGGGCAGGGAGAGTAAGGAACCTGGACAAAGACAAGACAGACAGGTTTGTGCAACTCTCACCCCTCAAAAACTTGAGCAGCCAGATGCTGGTTACCCACAAAATAAACCAGAGGCTAAACTGAATAGTCAGAGATGGGTGTGGGAAATGAGGACTAAAGCAGGATGCCTGGGAACACCAGAGGGCATGGTGCAGCAACAGACGCTTTCCCGGCCAGGATCAGGGACTGGCATGCCCTGGGTGGGTGGCTGAGGGCCCTGGTGCTTCTGCAGTGGCCATCTGTGGGAGTGAGACCATCTGGGGAACCGGGAATGCAAGCCTGGGCTGTCTGTGCCAGGTCCTGGTGGCTCTCCTAGCATGGATACTGCCCGTTCCACAGGCTCGGCTAAAACCACCACTTCCCTTCCGCTTCCAAAGGGGTGTCCTCTTCCATTCCACAGGTCCCCGCTTTGTTCCCTGAGTTTGAGTTGACGCCGACCTGGAACACGCCACACAGCAAGTCACACATGAAGTCGGATGGGCCACCCAAACAGTACACAGGCAACATGAGTTGTGTGCTGTCATCTCAAGAACACTTCACTGAGGTGTTTTATCCACACAATCTCTAATGTGGAGGGCAAAGAAGAAAAAATACTACTGGAATATGACAGAAAGATTTTTTTTAAAAAATTTAAGTGCTGAAACTCCTTAAGGGAGGAGGAAAGGAGTCATATTATTTTTCATATTCTATTTCTCATCCTTGGCTTTGAGGTAAAAGAACGCTGTGGTTGCCTGGGACCCAGTACATGTAGAACAGTCCTAGGGCATTCCTGAGCTGCCCACCTCCCAAATTTGTAATCCTAACTTTGGGCATGTTGATGCAGCTCTTTAACTCAGTTTCAAAATCCACAGCATTTTTTAAAAACATGACAACAGTTGCATTCTTCAAATGCCAACCGTGAAATCAGCATTTTTCTTAAAAAATGAAAAACTAGTTGGAATAAAAATATGAAATTCAAATAAAATTCTCTTTTTAAAAGGCGTTTTAGTTGGTCTGGTGAAGACATGCTATGACTGCCTCTGAAATACAGCCCTAGGAGGAACCCCTGTGGCAATCGGCAGGTGGGCATTCTGGTCAGGTTTTTAACCTGTAGTAGATATGACTTGTTTCATAAAAATCCCCCCAATTGGGCACAACAGACACAGAGAAAAACTTCATTTACATTTCAGTGAATTTTAGTCACACTGGAATAATAACCTGTCTAAGCATGCAGCTTCTCTTTTTCTTTACCCAAGGTCAAGATAAAATCCATCATCTTTCAAGTCTGAGGATTCTGCACAACTACAGTATAATTTTAAGTCCATGTTGGCATTCCTACTCTGTATTTTATTATGTGCATCTTCCTGGGCCATACGAGTCAAGGAGAAATTTAAAAAGTTATAGATTAGATTATGAAACTCTAAGAAATCCTCAGCCCATGGGTGCCTATCTTAGCTAACTTCATACAACCTCTACATGATGCAAGTACATGAAGAAAGGTGTTTCAGACACACAGCCCTTAGCTCTGAGTCATGAACAAATTTGGGTAAAATCGCAAGCCTTCCACTGAGTCATCTCGGCAAAGATGGCCCATTTTTTCTGCAAGCAGCAACCTGGGAACAAGAAGAAACAAAGGCAGTTACCTCATTGTCCAGGGACACGGACCCCAATGTAATGATGCAGGGCGAGCAGCTAACCCACCTTTCCTTGGCCAGGAGCACAGACATCCCCACGAGCTTAGCAAACTCTTCTGAGGTGAGGGATCCCTTTTCTGAGACCTGACGGGAACACAGGTGAAGTGTGAGTGAGGAGACCTAACCGGCTTCTGGCCTTAGGCCGCATGTCTTTCAGCAGATGCCAGAAATGATGTATTGCATTTTCCACTAAAATTCCACAGTCACTGTACAACTTAAGTCTTAATCAATGTTTAAATCTACAAATCTGAAGGACCTAGAACCAAGGTAGTGAGGTCTAAAATATCAAAATACAACTCCTGTGTGAAGCCTACAAAGTATCATTCAATACCCTGAAAAGAACATGTAATCAACTCTGACTGCATCTCACACGCCCCAGGGAAGGGAGCAAACGCAGGGCTAGCATAAGATACATCATAGAAGCTATAACATAGTCTTGAGGCTTGCATCCAACTTCAAATGAGTTATTCAAATTACATACTTTCATCATGGGACTATTTCAAGTATCCCAACGATTAATATTGGCTGTTTGGGCAATATTCTGTTGGGCAGAAAACTGATGCTTTTCATATTTTCTGAGCAATTATTTCACAGAACAACTTGTGCTGTTTAAAAATGCTACTTATGTAGGTGTTACTAAAATTGAAAGTTCAATTGTGTATCATTTCTAATTAATAAAGTTATAAATCTGTTCTCAACACTGAGCTTCAACAGAAAAGAAAACACCTCACCAATTTAGCTGTCCTGACTTAGGTTAATTAAAACTACCAATAAGTTTCACAAAACTTTGAATGTACAATTTTGCTGAATACACCTTCATCGCTAGTGCCAGCCCATATTTAATTGGGCCTCTGAATGTTAACTTTTTAGTGACGGGGAAGGCAAAAGGAAATCCTGTTTCTCAAGTTGCTAAGCTCTGATGACTTCACGGCAAGGAAGCGGGGCTCACATACCGTCTCCAGGGCTGAGGCCAGCATTTCCTCCTCCTTGTGGGACTGGAGCTCGATGACCATGACGCCACTGTCAAAAACTCGGAGCCTGAAAACCGCAGATACCAAAGCCGGTCAGCTGGGATGTCTGCTGCCGAAGAGAGGCACTTAGTTCTTACTTTCTTCTATGCTCACGTTTGGGAGCAACAGGGACACAAGACATAGCAACCACAAGCAACTACACAAAACCAAAAAGCTCGAGAGTAAATGAGAAACTAGAATCTGCACAATGAAAAGAGTACAGCTTGCTACTCTCTTGTCAGTAAAAGGAAGATAGAAGTCACAGCCGAACCCCATGCTTCCAAGTCCTCCGAGACCAACACGGAAGGCCGTAGGGAGCCCGATCACTCTGGCCTCCAGAGAGGAGTCCCCTGCTGTCCTCTCCAAAGGGTGAATCTGGCTGTGCTCCCCTGCCTGTCCAATGTGGGAGTGTAGCTAAGAGGGCTAACCTCGGGCGCTTCCTTTACCTGAGAGGTAATTTCAGCGATTCCAGCATCTTGCAGGCATTCACTAAATCTTCTGGTGACAGCAACTAATGGGGGAAAAAAAGTTCCACTGCAAATCAATAAAGCAATTCTACAAAGCTGTCAAAACCACTAAAACAAAAAGAGGAAATCAAAACACCATCCATGAAGGAAGCGTTATACAGAAATGACCCAATTACTACAGGATCCTAAGATTTGTATTCATGAAAGCAGTGCCATCCAAAGGAATATAATAAAGTCACATTTTTTTAACAAGTGAAATTAATTTGAACATTTTTCAATTAATTCAATAAAATCAGTGTAAGAATCATATAATTAGTATAAAATGAGCCATGAGATATGAAGCATTGCTTTGGACAACGTCTTCTAAGGCAGTGTGCATTCTACACTTCCAGCACATCTCAGTCTGGATTCACCACATTAAATCTGGCTGGCGGGTACCTTTTGGCAGCACAGCTCAAGGAATCAGATCAGGGCAGTGGTGGGGAACACGGCATGGAATCACAGAGGACGGTCCCAAGCCCTGTCTTTTGCCTGGCCTTGGTCAAGTTGCTGAATCTAAGCATCTACTGCCTCACCCCCCAATTATTCTCCAGAAGAGAATAGGCAAAGCAGCCATCTCGCCCAGTTACTGGCAGGATAAATGAAGTATCACATGAGGGGTGTGAAGGGGGCCAGAGCACTCCGTTCACTCTGCAGGATCTACAGGGTCACGTGCATACAGGGCTTTGTGTCTGAGCTCATGCATCACAGTGCATACACACAGCAGAAAAGCCTGGGGTCTCGATCTGAGCGCTTCTTTCCAGATAAGGGAGGGTAAGTGAGCCACTCAGGGTCACTCTGCGAGGCACCGACAGAAGGAGGACACCACCCATCTCCCAGATCCCAGGGCCCTGTTCTTTTCCCCTGCACCACACGGTGTCTCAAAGTAGCATCACATTCATAACCCCTTCTCAGACTGCAACTAGCCACTACAGGAGAATTTCCATGACACTGCAAGGAAGTCTAGATTTAGTTTAAAAAGCAATGATTCTAAGCTTACTTCCATTCCTCGAGCCCGGTTCACTAAGCAGTACACCTCCGTGAGTGACATTATTCCCCCTCGTTCCTAATAAAATATAAAATTTGCAAATAGTGTTAGAATTAGAAACAGCATTTTTTTTTAAAAGTTTTATATACATACACAGTGTTTCCATCCATTGGTTCACCCCTCAAATGCCGCAACAGCCAGGCACGGATCAGGCCGAAGCCAGGAACCTGGAGCTGGACTGGGGTCTCCCACGGGGGTGGCAGGGATTTAAGCTCCTGGCTCATCTGCTGCTTCCCCTCAGGGTGTGATCAGCAGCAGGCTGAGTGGGAAACACAGGCAGGACTTCATCCCAGGCACCCTTACACAGGGTGCAGGCCTCCTAAACCAGCCCTACGATACCTGCCCCTATTTTTAGTGTTTTGGGTGTGAAACGGGCTTATGGTTGTGTTTAAACCAGTCTTTATTATAGTTGCTGAAATATTTGCAGCTAAAATGATGGAATGTGTTCTAAAAATGATTTTGAGTGGAGACTGATTTATAGGTAAAACTAGATGATGGGCACATGGATTCATTATATTATTTATTTTGGTATATGTTTGAAATTTGTCTTTAATGCCAGAGCCTTAATAAAGTTTTGACTGGTGGGATGCTGAAAGGCTAGATGAATCTGTATTCTGAAATTATTAACAGTATGCTATATTAAAGACTAGCTGCAGCATGAAAATACAGCTACAGAAAGAACATACATACACAACTTTTTGAAGACAAGAAAAAGTTCACATTAAATAGAGTTAGAAAGCTATAAATATCAGAAATGGAAACTAGAATTCACTTAGAAGATTACAAAGATTCACTGATATGACTATACTGAACTAATTTATTATTCTTAAAACATGTTGTTTGATAATAACCACATCAGGCAGAGTTCCGCTGCTGAGATTTCTGAGGACTCAGCCATGACTGCAGTTTCCAAGTGCACTGAAGTTTGGTTCTCACCTCCAAAGGTGCCTGCAGTATCCCGGCCAGCTGTTTAGCCAGCTGCATGTGGTACTGTGTGCCGGAGCCGTAAGTTTCCCTGGTCACTGGGTTAGCTATTCCCATGCTCAGTAAATAGGATTTAAACCTGATGGTCTAAAAGAAGAAAGAAGAAAATTCACCAAAAAATTGTCACAATTTATCTCTCCACCTACACATATGAAATCCTTCCATCATGAATTCAAATCTGCTCATTCATTTTTACATACACTCATTTCTTCTATTGTATTTCTGTACCGTGAGCTATAAGGGACCCAATTTCCAGAAGTTCCTTGCAAAAATAGTTCTTGCTTCTTCTGTCTTGGTCTCTTATTTTGTAAGTTGGATGGGAAAAGAGATTAGATACTACCTAAGCTAAAATTACTGCCAGTCATATGACAAAATCAAAAACTTAGAAAGCAAAAGGGCTCTGACCACAGTATAAACAAATTTAATGAGACACAGTCATACAGATATATGAAACATCCAGTCTTTTTACATTCGATCTCTCTCTTTTTACACTCCAAGGAAAGCCAATGAAATAACCTTTAACCCTACTACAAATAAATGGATTTTTATGGCTCATAATTTTTTCTTTAACTTCTTGTAAATATATCCTCAAACTCTTAAAAAGGAAAAATAAAACTACAACATCACAGTAAGAAAGCAAACTGGCAAACCCCAGGACACTACACTACTCTGCACTACTTCTGTGTGTAGTTTCTAATGCTTTTAGAAAAAGGAACCAACTTACTTCATCTTCTGTGATGTCACCTTGTTTGTCTTTAATTTTATTAGCAATTGATTTTGATAACTCCACCATTTCCTTAGCCTGTCCAAAGAAAAGCACAGAAAAAAGAAATGTCCCCAAAGAATCAGTTAACGTATATTTTCCAAGATGGATCATGAACGGTATACACTTAAAGAGGCAGAAATGATATACCTTGATCATTAGCTTGCTGAGGTCTTCAAAAGCCTGAAACGAGAAATAAGTTTCTGTTGGAAGACTTTAAAGCTATAAAGTACCATTTGTGTTTTTCTGTGTGGGAAAAATACATGAAATTTTTCTTATAAATACCAATGTAGTAATATATTTATTCCAGTAGTGAATCTCTTATTGTAAAAATTCAGTTTAGTAAACCATAAATATTCTAAAACAATGGCAAAAATCCCTTCAAGTTTTCAAAGAGAAAAATGGCTATTATTGATTAATCATTCAGAAAATGAATAGTATTTGAGATGATAAAAAAAAAAATCTTTGGCCAGTACTGTGGTTAAGCCTCCCCTTCAACACTGGCATTTCAGATGTGCGCCACTGTGAGTCTCAGCTGCTCCACTTCTGATCCAGCTCCCCGCCAATGCTCCTGAGCACCTGTTCTCGACCTGCAAGACCCAGATGGAGCTCCAGACTCCTGGCTTTGGCTGGCCCTGGCCGTTATGGACATGTGTGGCAAGCACCAGCACATGAAAGATATCTTTTTCCATAATGCTGTTTTACAAGTAAACAAATCTTAAAAAAACAAAACAAAACAAAAAACAATTTCTTTTACTGGTTTTTACTAAAATCATTTGCTCATGGGAGGTCAAGAATCCAAAGTGCTAGAAAGCTTTCCTGGTCTCCCATCTGAGCTCAGGGACTTCCGAGCTGGTATGTCCAGAGATTGCTTTCCTGGTGGAGAACAGAGTAGGTGGCTGCAGGAGGACTTCCTAGGCACAATGCGGGCTTTAATAGCAGGTATGATTTAACTGAAAATAGCAGGCTCTACCTTGGAATTGAAACACTTTCTACTTAGAGCTTTGACTATAACTCCAGAAAAGCTCTCCTAGGACCAACAAGTGATTCTAAAGAATAGCCATCAATTGTTCGGTTTTCTACAATAAATATCCAATTCAAAGGCATCTTCAAACTGAATCAGTCTGTCCACACAGACCATCTGCAACAGGCTCTGTTAGAACAGTGCCCTGCAAGAGTCCAAGCACAGCTCACCAAGGCTAACGCTGAACAAAGGGGAGCGAGCACACACCTAACAGGAATTTCCTCAGATAAACAAAAGGCCTAACCCTGGGTTCTTATCAGCAACAGCCAGCAGATGCAGGAAGCCCTTTGTGGGAAACTGTGGGCACCAGCTCTAAAACGAAGCCTGTTACAGCGCTGAAGGAGAGGGCAAATCACACAGCAACCTAGCTTTCCCAAAGAGAGCGAGCGTTTACACGCTTAGATTTATTTTTACTCTGAACATGTAACAAGCACCTCAACCGATAAGCAGTTTCATGTTTTACATGGAAAATTGCTTCAATTTTTTACATTTTCATTGAAAATGCATGCTATAATAGTGAGCCCATACATAACACATAAGTTAGTCCTATATAGACATAAAAAAAGAAATCTTCTGGTGCCTTGGGGTTATTTATAAAATATCAAATAATAACAAAATGCAATTTTCCACACATCAGTAATTACCCTAAAATTTGGAATTAGCCAACCATCAGGAAAAAAATGGGCAGAGAAGCTGGCAGCGGAGTCCAGTGGCACTGCCTGCGATGCTGGCATCCCATAGAGCACTGGTTTGAGCCGCAGCTGTTCTGCCTCTGGTCCAGCTCCCTGCTCCTGCACCTGACAGAGCTGCACCAGATGGCCCCGTGCAACGGCCCCCACCCAGGCGAGGCGTTCAAATGGAGTCCTAGGCTCCTGGCTTACCTCTCCTAAAAACAATCAAAACTTACCTACAATAAAAATTACAGCAAAATAAATTCCCGTGTTCCTTATATAATTCTATCTACAGAATCTTCGGTCCCTCTAACCACAGCCAAAGTAAAATCTCACTCCAATTTAGAGAAAAATGCCATTTGTTGAAAAACTGAAGACGACTGATGACAACATTTCTTTTCAGTCCTTCGGTTATTCGTTTCAGTAACTATTACTACATTCTTGAATTTCTGGTTTCAGTACTCTTAGTTCTGTGCCTTTGTATGTCCCAGTCTCTCCCCAGCTGCTGGCCGCTTTGAATTCCCGGCTCCTGCTGTACTCAAGCCTTCCCTGTAATGTGCTCTCACTGCAGCACACCAAGTACAGACCCTGGCTGCTTGCCTGCCTCTAGCTGGGGGCATCACTGCCGTTCCAGCAGCATCCTGGGCTGGGCCCAGCACACAGCAGAAAGCAAATCAGTCATCTGAATGAGACACGCAACAATGCAGAGTTCTTTCAGCCACGGCCTCAGTGAAACTTACACTGAAATAAACTAAGGAAGACATTTTGAACATATCATCAAGTTAGAATGAGTAGCATTTATGAAAGAAATAAGTGCAGACACCTCTGCCACCCCCAAAAGTCTCAACACAAAGTGAGGTGACAAGGTGGCTGTTGTAAGTGCTCAGAAACAGCACCTCTTGTGACTGTAGGATGCAGTGTACTGTGAAGCTGCCCCTGGTTCCAATCCAGCCAGTCGCTCTAGGTCAGTTTCTTCTCTTCTAGTACCAAAGTACTGGAATTTTAGGGGAACAGAAGATTCTTAGAAGACGGTGGCTACGGTGACATAGCTTCCGCATCTCTCTGTAGCACAGCATGAAAACCAACAGGGCAAGCGGTGACTATCGGTACCTGCACCATCCCATCTCAGTGCTTGGGTCGACATCAACAAAGTATTTTACAAATTATAGAACAGAATTGGTCACAGCTATATCTAAAAGAACAAATACGAGGGTTTAAAAAAAATGGCTGAGCAGTTCGCATGTCTAAGGGATACCTCAGAAATGTTTTTGTCAGTCTCTTTTCTTTTTTCTTCCAGTTTCCTTTCAATGCCCACAATTCCTACTGCCCTTATTCTTCCTGGCTGGAAAACAAAAAGTAGAAAATAAAACATACAAAACAGAAAGGAAATAGTGTCTCGTCACCCGCCGCATTGTATTTTCAATGGTGGGAAAGGACCCACAGTGAACCGAGGGGAAGCAGCACACAATGACACCGACACTTCCTTCCAGAACACGGCTCTGCTGCCGGCTGTGCACCGTGACCTCCACATCATGAAAGAGAAACGCAATCTATACTAAACGGCATATAGGCTGGTTTTTTTTCTTTTTTAAGTGTTAGATATAAATTAAATTTCCTGTTGACTTCTGTTCTTTGGTAGGTTATCATGTACCAGGTAAGTACAGTCTTAAAGTATAAATGTACTTAAAATGTTGGTACTTGCCAACTTTTAGCCATGTGAGAGCCTGTCTGCAGTGGAAAACTGAATCAGACGAGGTGCTACGACTCAAAGTACCATTGGTCTGTTTGGGAGATAGTTCTATAGTTAGAGTCTTATTTCTGCTGATGTCAGTGCAAAGTCGAAAAATACTAGATTAGCAAACAGTCTTTAAACCTACCTGGGGGCCTCGTCCTGTCTGTAACGACTGGGAAACCGGCATAGTCTCCCATCTTCTCTGTATCATTTCTTCTGATAAACGCCTGTGAAACTTATACAAATACAGAAAATTTAAGTGAGACCACTTGGTGGTGGCATGTTTGTATGAATCACTGTTTACATTTCTTCAGCATAAAGATCTGTTCAGTCATTTGCAAAAAGCCTAAGATTCCCACAGACATCAAAGGAAATCAAAGGAAGTTCTTTTCTTGGAACAACCTCACAAATCAAAAGAAAGGGAAAAAAAGGAACAGATCTTCTGTATAAAGAGAGTTATTCTCAACAAAGGGATGAATGACAATGGAATAAATACTTATTTTAAATAATCTCGCATATGTGGGTTATTTTCAATCTGTAGTAAAACATACACAATGCCAGGAAAAATACACGCCCATTTTCCATGAAGGCAATACAGAATAATTTGTCCGGTTAAAATCTGAAGTCAAAATCTAGAGCCAAAACATGCCTATTTGCAAAAGGTAACCAAACATATTTTTAATTTGCCATAAGAATGATCTAGTCAGGGGCCCAGTGCAGTAGCCTAGTGGCTAAAGTCCTCGCCTTGCATGCAACAGGATCTCATATGGGTGCCAGTCCTAATCCCAGCAGAGCTACTTCCCTTTCAGCTCCCTGCTTGTGGCGTGGGAAGGCAGTGGAGGACGGCCCAAAGCTTTGGGACCCTGCACCTGTGAAGGGTCAGATGAAGACCTAGAAGAAGCTCCTCGCTCCTGGCTTCAAATTGGTTTAGCACCGACCGCTGTGGCTACTTGGAGAGTGAACCAGCAGATGGAAGATCTTTCTGTCTCTCCTGCTCTCTGGACATCTGACTTTCCAATAAAAATAAATAAATCTTTAAAACAAATGATGTAGAGCCCGGCACTATAGTGTAATGATTAAGGTCCTCACCTTGAGCATGCCGGGATCCCATATGGGCGCCAGTTCTAATCCCGGCAGCCCCACTTCCCATCCAGCTCCCTGCTTGTGACCCGGGAAAGCAGTCGAAGACGGCCCAAAGCCTTTGGGACCCTGCACCCGCGTGGGAGACCTGGAAAGAAGTTCCTGGCTTCTGGCTTCGGATCGGCGCAGCACCAGCCGTTGCGCTCACTTGGGGAGTGAATCAGTGGACAGAAGATCTTCCTCTCTGTCTCTCCTCCTCTCTGTACATCTGCCTTTCCAATAAAAATAAATAAATCTTAAAAAAAAAAGGTCAGGAGGTACTAATGAGTCATTGAGTTCCTGCTATCCACATAGAAAAAAAAAAAAGATTTAGTCAGGCCTGGCTTGATGGCTTAGTGGCTAAATCCTCACCTTGCATGCTCCAGGATCCCATATGAGCGCCGGTTCTAATCCCAGCAGCCCTGCTTGCCATCAAGCTCCCTGCTTGTGGCCTGGGAAAGTAGTTGAGGACAGCCCAAACTCTTGGGACCCTGCACCCAAGTGGGAGACCCAAAAGAAGCTCCTGGCTCCTGGCTTCAGATCAGCTTAGCTCAGGCTGTTGCGGCTACTTGGGGGTGAACCAGCGGACAGAAGCTCTTCCTCTCTGTATCTCTTCTCTACATATCTGCCTTTCCAATAAAAATACAAAATAAATCTTAAAAAAAAAAAAGAATAACTTCAGTGAGTCACTTATTTTTGCTTGGTAGCTACCATGGGAGAAGCACTGAATGAAGTGCTATAGAAAAGAATACAAAGATAATAACGACCGGATGGGGAAAGAACACACAGTTGCAAATGTCTTGAGAATGCTTACAAGGGATTTGTTAGGTAGGATATTTACATCACTGTGCTACAGAATAAGTACTTAAGGGATTAAATTTGTATGGCGTTCATAAGACAAGCTGCCAAGTTAATGCTAGTGAGCTTTCCAATGCAGCAATAAACATTTCCCTGCATTGTCCAGGCATACTTAAAAATTTGGGGAAAATGAAATTGAAAGATTGCAAAATATTTTGAAACCCATGCACACTTTGTTCATAGTACACATTTCTCAGAAGCTTTCTGTAGCACCTTTGTATGCATGGATTTCAAAGTATTTTCAACAAAATGAATTTATGTTATAATTCTGTTTTCCAGAAAATTTTCTGAGTACTGAGTTCTCTGTCCCTTTAGTTCAGCTATTCCTTTGAAAATCCTACTAGCAGCTAGGTAGCATGACTGAGCACACTCCCGGACACAGCTCCCCCTGTGACAACACCCTTCTGCTTCCCATTCCCAACCAAACCCAGAGTTCATATTCTCCACTTTCCTTCATAAGGTTTAAGATACAACATAAATCTAATTTGAAAAATATAGTAAGACTTGGTATGTTGTTTAATCCTGTTTTATCACATTAACAAATGACAACAAAAACAGGTGTGTTTGTGCTCACACATGCACACATGTGGGTGTGTCTGTACAACTGCACTCCAGTTTCCCCCATCCAGGGACTCACCTCAATCTGACCATGCTCCTTGAAGGAGAGCTTGATGTAGGAGTTCTTGCTGCTCTGGAATGGGCCCGGTTCTTTGCTGGAAGGAGCTGGGTGAAGATGAACCACTATCTTGGCACTTAAGGAAGAGCAAATATCAGAGACTTAACTGCCTGTCAGACACCACCAATTCCGTACTCATTAAGTTAATATGTTTTCATATTCATGCAGAAACAAGGAGCATCCTGAAAAGCATAGTTTTAACTTTGCATCAACTGTAATGAAGCTTTCAGAAGCTTCTCTTTCCAACTTCTCAGTTATTAACCCCCAAAGTTTAAGTTACTTTATCAATTCAGTTCAAAATATGGTTTTAGAAAATAAGTTCAAAATAAAATGCAAAATTTTTAAAGGCTTAGGATTATGATTTTCCACATACACGTCATCCCAAGGTTAGGAGGGGCCTAAAATTTCTGCCAAAGTTAACTTACCTTAGTCATTTGAAAAGTAAGATGTGAAAACTTATCTAGACACCTGGCCAGCTGATGTTTTGTTAAAACTCCATCCAAAACCAACATTCTACAGAGTCATCTGTTTGAAAACACCCCTCAGTCAACACCATGATCCAGAAAGATAACCAATCACAAAAACACGTCTCAGAACCTGCTGCTTGAGGAACACTAAGCTACCGTTATCTTTAGGACTGCTATTATCTTTCACATTATTAAAAATACCATTGTGTTTGTTCAGCATTACAAGTCTGCTTTCCTCTCTTTTTTCCAATCTCTTCAATAAACAGTCCTCCATAAAGATGAGCAAAATGAAATGGTCACAATATCCCCGTTCCGTAGTTTAGGATGTATTCTTTGTGGTCATTTTATAACTGCACACATGATTTAATTTTGCTTTGCCTTGTCTGGGCCCCTCGGGCTGTCTGAGTATCACTGAAAAACTGAAACACCAGAGGTTGAGCTTAGTCAGATGGGCCAAGGCTTTGGTTGTGAACTGAGGCCAACCGTGCGAAGGCTTCTTCGATTCTTTATGGTGAGCATTTTCAAGTCAGGTATGCAAATGCAAGGGCACTTCAAAACAGATTGCAGAAATGAATTAGAAGATGGCGCAGGAGTGAAGCCACCGCTTGGGGTACCCACGTCTAACACGTAGTGCCTGGATCAAGTTACGGTCAGTATGTGTCCCAACAGCTTCCAGCTACCGTGCACCGTGGGGGGCAGCAAGTGATGGCTCAGGTACCTGGATTCCTAGCACCTACAAGGGAGAGTGGGATGGCCTTCTAAGCTCTCGGCTTTGGCCTGGTCCAGCCCTGGCTCTGTGGGAATTTAGAGAATATACCAACAGATATGAGACTCATGTCTGACTCCATCTTTCAAACAAAATGAAAATAAGTAAGTTAAAAAATTTTTTTTTAAATAACTTTACTTTGGTGCAAAATATTTTTTAAATTCATGCTTAATTTTTTGTTTTGCTTTGTTCTGTTTTATCGTTTAAAAAAAAAAAAGACTCCAGGGCCCGGTGCAGTAGCCTAGCAGCTAAAGTCCTTACCTCGTACGTGCCAGGATCCCTTATGGGCACCAGTTCTAACCCTGGCAGCCTCGCTTCCCATCCAGCTCCCTGCTTGTGGCCTGGGACAGCAGTTGAGGATGGCCCAAAGCCTTGGAACCCTGCACCTGCGTGGGGGACCCGGGGGAGGCTCCTGGCTCTTGGCTTCAGATCAGCTCCAGCTGTTGCAGTCACTTGGTGCGTGAATCAGTAGACATATGATCTTCCTCTCTGTCTCTCTTCCTCTCTGTATATCTGACTTTCCAATTAAAAAAAAAAAAAAAAAAAAGCCTTCTCCCTGAATTGAAATACCTTCATAAATGGCACAAGCAGATGCACAGGACTGAAACAGATCTTCAACAGTGCAAGAAGTTATGACAATTATGGAAAACTGACAGCAAAAGTATTTTTGCAGTCTGTGAAGTCAGAAACCTAGCCCTACTCTGATATTCTCTCAAAAGAAACCCAACGAAAAGCTGACTGCCTACAAAACAAAGTAACTTCCAAAGCAGGTGCTCAAAAGCCAGGCCAATTTTGCATATTTTTATTAAATCATTCAGTTACCATATTTCATTGGCTTAAAATAATGAATTCAGAGAATATTAACAGATAAAACCAAATTCATATTCGTTAAATCAGTGTGATAAAGTAACTGCTTAATGGGAAAAGTGGGAACTAAATAGAACATTTGAGAAAAGTTAAACCGGCATATTACAACGGAGTTGTTTTAAAAAGACCCTAATTTGAACGTAAATATTCTAAATCGTTTGTTATTCTGGTCCAGAGTAGAACACAGAAGATGAAAAATTCAATGATCTGCTATGCCCATACAGCTTTACATTCTAGAAATGATAAAGGGAAAACATAAGTAATAGGAATACCCTACTCTAAAAATCTATGGCTCACTGGGGCCTGCGCGAGGGATGCACCGGAGAGAGGCGGGAACCGGCAGCGCCACGACCCGCAGTGACAGTGTGAACTCTCCCGCCAGAAAAACATGAACAAGCAGAGCGACTCGGTTAACGGAAAGCGCCGAGATGACGGGCTTTCCGCTGCCACCCGCAAGCAGAGGGACTCGGGATCACGCGGCAAAAGCAGAAAAACGAGAAGGAGGAACCCAAGTAGCCTGTGGCTTCGTGTCCAACTCTCTTGCCATCCGCCTGAGTGCCTGCAGCCAGTCCCACCTGCTCGCGTGTCCTGCACTGCAGCGCTGATGGCATTTCCCTTGCCGCGAGTCTGTAGTGGGTCCCTGTTGTGCTTCATTGTCCTCAGGTAGCCTCTCCCCCCGCCACTCTGGGGAGGTTGCCTCTTCCCAGTGTTTTTTATTCCTGTAGGGGCACACTCCAAAGTATTAAAAGCAGCTTTATTTAAAAAAAAAAAAAAAGACCTATGGCTCATTGATCTATTTAAAATGTTGGTTGGTAGGCTATTGGTTGTGACGCAATGGGTTAAGCCATCAATTACAATGCCAGCATCCAATAGCAGTGAGCCAGTCCAAGTCCTGACTGTCCTTCTTATTATTCTTTTTTTTTAAAAAAAGATTTATCCATTTTTATTGGAAAGTCAGATTTACAGAGAAGTAAAGACAGAGAAATATCTTCCATCTGCTTTCCTACCCAAAATGGCTGCAATGGCCAGAGTTGAGTCAACTGGAAGTCAGGAGCCAGAGTCACCTCTGGTCTCCCATGTCGGTACAGGGTCCCAAGGATTTGGGTCATTCTCTACTGT
Source organism: Ochotona curzoniae (assembly GCF_017591425.1). NCBI lineage: Eukaryota > Metazoa > Chordata > Mammalia > Lagomorpha > Ochotonidae > Ochotona > Ochotona curzoniae. The sequence goes on along the minus strand of NW_024466502.1, from coordinate 47,868,396 downwards.
TTTCCCAGGCCACAAGGAGGGAGCTGAACGGGAAGTGGAGCATCTGGGACATAAACCAACACTCACAGGGGATGCTGCACTTGGAGATAGAGGATTAGCCAGTTGAGCCACTGACCCAGCCTTCCCGCCTCCCCAGCCAACTCTCCCATCTCTGATCCAGGTTCATGCTAATGTGCCAGGGAAGGCAGAAGACAATGGTCCAAGTACTTAGGCCCCAGACACTGATGTGGGAGACCGAGATGGAATTCCTGGCTCCTTGCTTCAGCCTGCTCCAACCCCAGTTATACCATTTGGAGAGTAAACCAGTATAGATGGAAATTACTTCCTCATTCTCTCTCTCTCTCTCTCTCTCTCTCTGTCCGTTTCTCTCTGATATTCTGTCCTCCAAGTAAGTAAGTAAATAAATAAATCTCTTTTAGAAAGTAATGGTTATGGGCTGGCATTGTGTGTAACAGTTTAAGTTCCAGCTGCGCTACTTCCAGTCCAACTCCCTGTCAATGTGCCTGGGAAAGAAGCAGAAGACAACCCGAGTGCTTGGGCTCCTGCAATCACTTGGGAGATCCAAATGAAGCCTCTGGCTCCTGGCTTCAGCCTGGCCCAGCCCTAGCCATTGCAGCCATTTGGGGAATAAGCCAGTGGGTGGAACAACAATCTCTCTCACTCAGTTGCTCTCTCTCACCCTAACTCTGCTTTTCAAATAAATAATCAAATCTTTTTAAAAATTATTAGTTTACTTCATGTCAATAAGCAATCATTTACAGTATGTGTAATATTGTTGTTGAGGCCTGCATGCCACTTCCAGGGAAGTTCCATACTGTTTCACTCCCATTCAAGTGTTAAACCATGCTGCACGCTAGGCCTTTCAGAAAAACAACTCCATGCTAATATTCTTTGCTGACAAAATACTTCAAACATCAACACTCCAGTGCACGTCTAAACCCAAGTCTTTACAGCACAATGGCCACAGCTCCTGCTGCCTCTGGAATTACTGCAAATTTATGTTTATTATCTGGTCTAATAATTATCTGTCTCCTATTACCTATAAATGCCCCATTTTGTACAGTAACTAGCATGAAAAACTATCTAATCCCACTATCTAACTCAAACTTGAGAACTAAACTGGATGATCAGCCAAAAGTAAGAACAAAGCTATTTTTCTCAGATGGTTCACTTCTGACTTTATGTATGGAATGACAGACACGCAGACATGCAAAACATCTGTGGAAATACAAACAGTGACAGCGGGACTTGTGTATGTTAACCCAACAATAGTCAGTAAGCTTTAGTGCTTTACTGATGCTTTTACGGCTGACTTCAGACACCAAGGAAAAGAACATCCAAGAAAAGTTAGGTGGGAAAATAACCTTCAGAAGCCTTCCGACTATCAGTGGGACAGGAGGAGTTTTCTTGTGAATGAAGCCTGAGCCAGGCAGAGCTCACCTCTTCCCAATGCCAGCCGCTTGTTCCTCAATGAACACAATCTGAGAAAGAGGAATGGCCATGCAGCACTCCTAGGGTAGAGAACAAGAGCCACAACACTCGTCAGCGCAGCAGGTGCCATTTGACTGTAAGGTGCGTGATAAAAATAACCTTATTCTAGGGCCCGGCGCGGTGACGCAGTGGTTGGGGTCCTTGCCTTGCACGCCCGGGATCCCATATGGGAGCCGGTTCTATCCCGACAGCCCCGCTTCCCATCCAGCTCCCTGCCTGTGGCCTAGGAAAGCAGTCAAGGACGGCCCAAAGCTTTGGGACCCTGCACCCGCGTGGGAGAATCGGAAGAGGCTCCTGGCTTCGGATCGGCATAGCATCGGCCGTTGCAGCTCACTTAGGGAGTGAATCATCGGACGGAAAATCTTCCTCTCTGTCTCTCCTCTCTGTATATCCGCCTTTCCAGTAAAAAAATAATAAAAATAAATCTTTAAAGAAAATAACCTTATTCTATTCCCTGAAGGAGCTAAAAAATTAAATTAAATTAAAAAAAAAACACTGAGGAGTCATTTTTCTGTGTGTGGGAACACATTAAGTTAAAAAGTAGCTGTCACTACTTTGTGTTTATAGCAGGCATATTTTCTAAAAGCTATATTTACATGTAACATTTCCCCATATAGAAAAACAATAGGCAAATCAAAACAATTTTAAGAAGCACATTAATGGGTGATTTCTCTATGATTTTCCATACTTGACCCATACACACACATACACACAAGTTAATAGGAAATAATGTTGTGTCCCTTTATGAAAAACTATGTGATACATGCAATTTTCAAGTTACTGAATATAACTGGGGTATAACAGGTCTTAAGCATGTGTAAAAATTGGCCTCTTTATATGATATTCAAAAAGTTATGCTAAGATTTATCACGGTCAAAGGACAACTCGTCATCCCTCAAAAGCTGTCTTTCCTAGATGTCCATCACATGACCACCAGGGGAGTGAGTCTCAACCTTCACGGTTGAGGGGCTGGTGTTGCGGCAGCCATCACACTGCCACGTGTGACACCAGCATCCCGCATCAGAGCATCGGTGTGAGTCTCGGTTACTTCACTCCAATGCAGCGCTCTGCTAGCCTGCCTTGGAAAGCAACAGAGGATGGTCCCTCTGCGAGAACCACATGGAGTTCTGGGTTGTTGCATTTGGCCTGGTCCTGCTCTTGCTGTTGCAGCTACCTGGGAAATGAACCAGTATTTCTCCTCCTCTGAAACTCTGCATTTCAGATCCTAAAATAATACATAAATCTTTAAAAATATATATAAAATAGTTAAAACAACACCTCAGTGGTGGGCCTTTGACAATGGTTAGGATGCCGTCTAGGATACCAGCATCTCTTAGTGAATCCAGCTCTGCTTCCAGTTCCAGTTTCCTGCTCACGTACACCATGGGGGCAGTGGGGAATGGTTCAAGCAAATGAGTCCTGGCCACTCTTGTAGGTGATACAGACGGAGCTCTTCGTTCCTGCCTCTGGCTGTTACGAACCAATGAATAGAAGATGTCTTTTTTTCAAAATACAGATACATATTTTTTAAATCATAGAGTTAAATTTAAGGGGCCAGTACAATAGCATAGCAGGCAAAGCCAATATGTGCAGTGCCAGTACCCCCATATGGCTGCTGGTTAGAGTCCTGCCTGCTCCACTTCCAATTCCGCTCCCTGCTAGTATGCCTGGGAAACAGGAGAGAAAGGCCCAAGTACTTGGGCACCTGCACTTATGTGGGAAACCCAGAAGAAGCTCCTGGCTCCTTGCTTCACCTGGCTCAGTCACAGCCACTGTGGCCATTTAGGGAGTGAACCAGCAGATGGCAGACCTCTCTTATCTCGCTGTCACTCTATAACTCGGCCTTTCAAACAAATGAATAAATCTTTAAAAAAAATTAAAAGTTAACTATTTAAAACAGAAAAATATCATTGATAAAGCAGAGCAACAGAGAGAGAGGGAGGATGCCATATCTTCCATTTGCTGGTTCACTCCCCAGATGCAGGCGGCAGCCAGGACTGAGCCAGGACTGAGCCAGGACTGAGCCAGGACTGAGCCAGGTTGCAGTCAGAAGCGCAGAATTCTATCCTCATCTTCTGCAAGGGTAGCACTGGAGCTACCACCTACTGGCCTCCAGGATGCATTAGCAGGCGGCTGGATCCAAGGGCAAGAACCAAGAATCGAACCAGTGCTCTCACGTGGGATGTGAGCACTCCACGTGGTGGCTTACTCTGCAGTGTCACAATGCCTCCATTCAGTACAACATGCTCAGTGTGAACACTGATGTCCTATGCCGTAGGTCCCTTAGCATTCACTGACTCACCAAAGCAATGTCCAGTCCTATGAGTTCCATGCACGTTAAGTGTCCTGTATTCCAATTTTCATCTTTTATATCATATTTTCGCTGTGCTTTTTCTGTGTGTAATTATATTTAGATATACAAATACCACTACATTACAACTGCCCTCAGCATTCAGTAGAATAACATACTGCACAGACTTACAGCCTGGGAGCAGGTGGGAAGTAGGCTATCCAGTCACGGCTGTGGGTATGCAGCCCATGTGTGCACAACACAGCCTAACCATGCGTTTCTCAGAACCTACCCCTATGGTTAAACGAGGCAGAGAGTAAGCCAACATTAGTAATCTAAGACATTATCAAATAAGCAGTAATCATCCCAAAAGGGGCAAAAATTGGCTCTCAGAACAAAAAAACTCAAACACTGCAATGGTTGGTGGCCTTCCAAAAGGCCATAATAGAATATGTAGTTATCTGTGGGATTAAAATTTCATGGGAGAAGAAGTGACTAGGAAAATAAAAACATGAAAGAGACTTCATTTTACCAGCAACACAAAAATTACTATATCATACTTTTTAAGTTAAAGCTTTTTAGAATAAGGATATCAACTCTCTTCACATAACCCACTCTTATTTTGTGGTAATTTTAAAAAAAAAAAATGGAGAGCAGGGAGGGGGTTCTCTTCCTTGGTGACTCGAGGCAGAGCGCAGCGTTGAGGCAAAGCGGGTGTTTCTGCAGTTGCCACTCTGAGCCTCGACAGTAACGGTGGGCCAGGTTGTCTGAAGGATTCTTTGCCTCTCACAGGAGAATTATTCCTCGCCTGGAAGCAGGATGCTCGGGCGTGATGAAGCAATGTTTGATTAGTATTTTACAGGGGGCCAAGCACAATTCTCAAGCCAGTAACTACAGACTTTTCTGGATCTGACTGAGGGACAACACCCTCCCTCCTCTTTGTATTTCACTGAGTCCACACAGGACACATTCTTTGAAAAAAAGAAAAAAATGTTTTTTAAAATCATGACTTAAGGGAAAGAGAGAGAGAATGGGACAGATAGATTGCCATTCACTGGTTCATTCCCCAAATACCCATAACAGCCAGAGGGGGAATAGGGAGCTAGGAACTCAGCCCAGGTGTCCTGGGCAGGTGGCAGGAGCTCAGTGGTCAGGTCATCATCTGCCTTCTCCCACAGTGCCCATTAGCAGGGAACTGGAATCAGCAGCCAGAGCTGGGAATTGAACCCAAGTACTCTGATGTGGACTGCAAGTGGCCCACTTACAGCTAGACCAATCATCTGCCCCTCACTTGGCATCCTGAATAGCCAGGTATATGGCATCTACTGCTAGTCTTGCCAAGAGGAGGCCAAAATAGAAAAAGGAAAAACTTCAACGATTCAAAGCCCAGACAAGACAATGAAAACTGAATCTCACTTACATGATTTTTCTGATCTCTCCAAATCAGTCGATGTGTACTAAGAAGGAGGGTCCCAGCATCAAATTTTATCTAGAAAGATCATAACAAAATATTAATATTTCATCCAGTATTGTAGATCTACCATGCTACAAATTGTACAACACTAAATCACATAAACATTTTATATGTACATTTATCACAAATTAAAAACAACTAACAACACACTTCATAAGTCTAAGCTACAAATGCTGCTATAACTGGTTTAGGGAAAACTAAAAACAATCTAGAAGTGTAACAAGAGCTGAGCAGTTAATGAAGTAGCAGATTCACGCAAAGGTTAACGGAAGGATGGGCAGAGCCAGAAGCTTCCACCACCTTTTTCCGGGTCAACAGTCACATCTGTAAATGATGAACTCCAGTTCTTGGAAAACACCAGTAAAAACTGCTGGAGAATCAGGAAGGACTTCATGCCCAAATATGTAAGCTGAAGGGATTTTCTATGTGAACGATAACCTGGAAAGCTAATGTTGGAAGAATGAAGGAAGGCCTGTTAGGGTGTTGGGGGCTTCCTACCAGCTGTACAACAGAACAGCAGTGAGGCAACCCTGCCTGCATTGTTCACCCATCTGCTGGACATCCTTGTGTCCGTTCAGGCTGCAGGCCTGCCATTGGGAGTATCACACCCTTTGAGATAAAAGAGCCTGAAGCAGTGGTATCCCTGGGGTTGCTGGATTTGACAGGAGCTGTGCCATCTGCCAATTTCAATGAAAGTGACATTTACCCTGTGGAGGAATCACTTGCCCAAGCTGTGTCTGAACACACTCCAATGAATGTCAAAGACATGGAGAAGGTCTTGGCACTGGATGTGAACCAGTCCCTACAAGATAGCTATGCCTGAGCCAATACAAAGACAACTGGGAGGAGTGGAGAAGGATAACACAAGCTGACACCAATAGAGTTTTGTTTGCACAAGGACCAAAACAAGAAGCCTTTCTCAGGTTTCCTGGGAACCCCAACCATCCTGTAGAACACAGGTTACAGATGAGATTTTTTCAATAAGTATGCTGCTAAGAAAAGGGGCATCAGCCAGAAGGAACAAGTGTGTGTGATGACCCCTGGTGGCAGCAGAGGCATGGATCAGCACATAGCCACAAACGCCCTGGTAGCTGTAGGAAAGGTCACAAAGAGATGAGGTTATAGCCAACGACCATCAGTTGGGTAGTGCTTGAGTCACTTCTACAGGTCAGGACTGCTGGAAGGGCAGCAGCTGGGAACCAGGCCTGGCCAACTCATCAGGCCTTTGCCAAGGTCACCAACACAACCTTGACAACTTGGACTTGCATAAGAGATCTGTGCTAGCCCTCACAATACAGCCACAGGAGAATAACTGCATGTAGTAGGCAGTAAGGAACTATGGGCACACAGGAAGGGGTTCACCCAGAGTTCCCTGCTCCCCATCCCCACGTGACTGCTGCCTGCCAGCTCCCTGACAAACAGTGGCACCATGAGAATCTGCAGTTACATCCTTGTTGGCACACAGCATGGCATGCTGAGACCTCTGGGATAATCTGTCATGGAGCAAGCCGTGATCCAAGCAAGACGTCAACATAATGCAGACTCCCAGGATGTCTTCAACAAACTGGCAGGTGTGGGGATCACCGTCAGTATTCCAACTCACACTGGTTAAGGGAGAGGTCCCTGCATCCTATAGGAACGCGACCAATGTGGGAACAACCTGCCTAGTAGGCTGCACGCGGCGTGAAGGCCATCCAACCAGGGCTGGCCGCTGCTATGGCAGGGGATAAGCAGATGTGGAATCGGGCTGGACGGTGCTTTCAGATACCAAATTTAAGAGCTGGCAGGTTGACAAGCATGCAGCTCTAAGTGCTTGAGTCAAACAGCCTTCTAGCAGGAGTCACACCGCACCTGCTTAGAAAGGAAGGCACGTGGTCTGCTCTTGCAGATTGTCAACAAAATCCACTGATGGATCAAGAAAGTGTCCTGCTCCATCATGCGACTCTTGGATCATCAGAAATAACTTCACGTCAAGTTCTGTTTACAGCCCAACACACGCCCTGAAGAACGTTAGGTAAGAAGGACGAGACTGTGTGGCAGTTACGGACCTCTAAGACACAACTAACAAGGACAAAAAACAATCTGTAGTATACTACATACAATTTAACATGCAGGTAATGTATGCATGTATACACATCTATACGTAAGTAATAATAAAGTCTGAAAGACATACCCAGCACCACACTAACACTGAGACGTGTGAAGGAATAGGAGAAAAGCAGTAAGTAACACTACATATACTTCACTGTTCTTTCTACAGTTGTTCTTTTAATTTTCAAGTAACATTTAGAGACAGACACAACTACAATAATGGTCACGGGCAGAGATCTGATCAATGGCACTGAGAAAAATGAGTTGCCAGGTAGGAAAAAAAAACACTGGATTTGCTTCTAGCACAGTGCAGCAAAGTGCACATGGGCAGGGTGCATCATGTGTCAGGTCCTTCTGTGAAGAGAAGGGGACACAGAGCTCTTTCCACATGCACGCCCCGAGACTGGACCCGGGGCTGCCTGCAAGCACCAAGGGACGACCTTGAGGGCCCAAATCTGCCAGCACCTTGATCTTGCCCAGGGAACTGTGGGAAATAAACGACTGGCGTCCAAACTACCCAGTCCACAGTGCTGTTAAGGCAGCCCAAGCTAAGACACGCCCAGCATTGACGTCCACCCAGCTCCAGCTCCTGACTCCAGCTCCCTGCTGCTGCAGACCCCGGGGCCACGCATGACAAGGACCTGGGCTCCCACCTCCCCCGTGGAAGGTCTGGGCTGAGCTCCTGGCTCTAGGTTCACCCCGCAAGTCCAACCCCACAACTCTGGGCATTTGGGAAGCTCTCTCTCTCTCTCTCTCCCCCTCTCCTTTCCCCTGCTCTTTCTAGCAAATAAATAAAACAAAAATAGAGCTAAAATACATCAACTAAATTACCAATTGAACATCATTATGTCATTCTTTACAAAATCACAAATTATATACACAGTTTATGCTTAACATATTACAAAATATTCTTGAGGTTAATAGTATGTTTCAAATAATACATACAAACTTATGCAAATTCTCTCTCACACACACACACACACTGTGCCAAAGGCAACTGCTTAACACAATCACTGATTATTCCAGTGTCTTCCATTTTATTATTTTTCTAATAAAACAAATGCATCTCAGGCACACACAACCTTCTGTAAATCTGAAATGCGTACACATTATTTTTTGTTAAATCGGGCACATGAACACATGGGTAAACAATATCACGTAACAGGCAAAGCTGCTGCATATAACGCCCATCCCATCCAAGCGTCAGGTCAAGTCCCGACGACTCTGCTTCCAATCCAGCTCCCTGCTTATGCTCCTGGGAGGGCAGTGGCGGACGGCCCGCTGTTCACCAGAGGCCTGAGGAAGCTCCTGGCTCCGGTCTGGCCCAGCCTTGGCCGTTGTGGCTACTTGGAGAGTGAATCAGCAGGTGTTAGACCCCTCTCGGTCTCGCTCTTTGTAACTCTGCCTTTCAGATAAATAAAATAGAACTTTTTCAAAAATTCAAACACACATAAGTACATGTGTCAATAATGTCCTTGAATAATAAATAAGCCATATACTTTTGACATAATTCTTTATCAGAATAAGGTTTATTACTTATATATTAACATGTATTCAATAATATGGCTAATGAACTGTAATGATGAGAGCTACTGACGCATTTAGCTTAAATACACTCACTGAGAGATTATTCCCTCCCAACACTTAATGCATCAAAGAAAACCCTCAGGGCTTCCATGTTTTCCTCCAAATGAGATGTAAAACACAGACATTCCCTGCACCCAGTTCACAGTCTGATTTCAAATCATTTTTTTCTTCAAAATCAAGCAACAGAATTTAAGATGTTTTAGGGGTGGGCATTTACAAACCTGGCAGTTCTGATGCCCAAGCCTCACAGCAAAGCTGCTTTTCTACCAGCTCCGCGTCCTCACTCCAGCTTCCTGCGAACACAGCCTGCGCAGGCAGCAGCATGGCTCCAGTGGCCGGGTTCCTGCCACCCGCCCCTCCTGCTCCCACCCTGGCCTCACCGGCCATCTGCAGACACTGGGGAGGGGAACCAGCAGCTGGCAGGTCGCTCCCTATCTCTGCCTCTCAAATAAACAAGTCATCTTTTACTCTCCCTTTCCAAAGGCATACAGGCTATTAACTGGAGAGTACATGGCGCTGTACTGAGAATAAGGGTTCTCATTAAGAAACTTGTGCTTTATCTTAGTGAAATCCAAGCCCAAGGATGTAAATTTCACGTTGAAACCACAGTACCTTCCATTGCCATGTGGATGAACACTGGGGCAGACGCAACACACTGCTGCTACGGCTGGAGATTGTGTAATGGCCCCCTGCAGGGTTCCAGCCATTCTGCTGTAGACCTGATGGACAAGCTACAGCTGGCTGGCTTCTTTCTACCACTAGGATGAGCTTTAGCTACTTAAAAATTTGCCAAACTTAGGCAATCACTGAACAAGCCACCTTTTTTTTTTAATTTTTTCACAGTTCTTGTTATAAAATAAAAAACAAAATCATTCCTAACCCAGCAGTTTACACACACAGAGAAGTGTCCTTACGCACGTACACCCCTCAGCAATGAGACCGTGATATTTATAGCTTCACAGCTTTTTTCACTGAGCAATCTATCATTAGCAATCGCCATGCTAATTAGGGCGTGTGGTAATGTAATTAACCCGTCTCTACAGCAGGCTTCCCTGTGTCCGATGGTCACCCACTGGATCCAGTGCTGAGAGGAACATCTAAATGTAGTTATTGTTACACATCCCTGAATCTTTCCCAAGGGTAAATTCCGCAAAGTGAAACAGCTGACAGGGAACGAACACTTTTGTGAATCTACTGGCAGAGGCTGCCAACTCGCCCCCTGACGCATTACTAATCTTCTTAGCATTGTTTCATAATTAGCTGAGGCGAGAGAAGTGGCTGTGCATGGAAACAAATGGCCTGTCTACACTGCTGAATACCACACATTATGCAGGCACGACTGGCCCAGGGAAGCTGTGCCTGCATAGACAAGCAGGCACATACTGATTGGCACCTGAGCGTGACCAGGCCACCGGATCTGCTTGTGCGACCTCAGCCGTGGACCCTCGGTCCCAGTCCCCACATCTTTGGGCTAAGTCGCTGTTTTAAATGTTTCGTCAAGCATCTGGCGGGGTGACTGGTCTCTGCTGATGTGTTACAGCCCCAGGAACAACTGTCCCACCTCCCCTGCTCCACTCTCAGGCTAAGTCATGCTGTCTCATCAACATATTCAGCTCATATACCTGCTGAGCGGAGTGAATGACATCAGAAACATAAAGCATCTGGTCAAGGCGGCTACTTCAATCATTCAGTTCTTAAAGAACGGGTTTTCCACGCACAGTGAGCCAGAAGGCATGCTGTCTGTCAGGGAGAGCGCTGGGACGCAAAGCCCACGAAGGCTTCGTGTTCCCCACAGCCGGCCCTACGCCGAGGTGGCCAGCAAGGCCCTCGGTGCAGGAGGCTGGCTTGAGCAGAGCTGGACAGCAACGCACAGGCTGCCAGGGCCTGCGGCTTCACAGCACTCCCCCGGGAACCAGGCTGACCCTCGCCCTCCCCAGGGACAGCTCAGCAAGTGGCCGAGTGTGTCGGCCTCTCCCTTGAAGAGCTCCAATCCCTGGGGGGTCGGTGCAATGGCAAGCACGTCAGTCCGGCGCTGGCACCCCTTATGTGCATCGGTTTGTGTCCTGGCACTTCCAGTTCCCATCCAGCTTGCTGCTAATGGCCTGGGAAAGCAGTAGAGAATGGCCCACCCAGAAGAGGCTCCTGGCTTCAGATCAGCTCTAGTCATTACAGCCATTTGGGGAGTGACCCAACCAATGAAATATTTCTGTCTTTCCTTCTCTCTGTAAATCTGTCTTTTCGTTGAAAATAAATAAATTTTTGTAAAAAGCGGTGGGCAGCACTCCCACTTGAAAGCGTTTACATTCTCCCACACCGCACTCATCTTCCAGAAGTTAAGAATTTCTGCCTCAAGCATCACAAACTAAGCCCTTCCCTTGATCATTTTTTTTCTGACACCTGCAATATTTGCCTGCTAAAGCAAGCAGTGAACACTTTGAAGGCAAAACAAGGACCTAGTGGCTCTCCCATGCTTCTTTCGCACACAGGCTGTGATTTGAGGGCACTGCAAACACAGTAGGGCCACACCACCTGCCAGGAAAATGTTCCTGGGTTGATTTTTGTGTTCCAAAGAACAAAAGAACAAGGTGCAGGAGACAGAACAGCTGTCCATCACTGTCAGCACTCCCTTCACCCTTACAGCCGGGGCAGAGGCAGGACCAGGGGACAAGGCGTGGGTGCTCAAGGTGTCCTGTGTGAAATATGCTAAAGATGCAAACTAGATGAGAAAGGAAAAAAATAACATCAGCCAGCTGTTGTGGCACAGCACACTAAGCCGCTCCCTGCAGAGCCGGAATCCCCTATGAGCACTAGTTCCAGACCCACCTGCTCTGCTTTCAATCCAGCTCACTGCTAACATGCCTGGAAGAACACCACAAGACAGCCCAAGTGCTTGGGCACCTGCACTGATGCGGGAGACGGGAGGAAACTTAGGGCTCTTGGACTCAGCCTGGCTCAGCCCTGGTCTTTGCGGCCATTTGGAAAGTGAACCAGCGGATGGAAGACCTCTCTCTCGGCCTCTCCCCCCGTCTCTAAAACTCTGCCTTTGCAGTTGATAAACTAAGTCTTTAAGGAAAAACGAAATTTAGCCTGTCACTGCAATCAAAAGATGCAAGGCCTAATTTGAGATCAGGCTAATCCAAGCGCCAGGAGCAGTCAATGAAACAGGGGCAAGCCAGGGCTCCGAGGACAGCAGCCTGACTCCACACGGGGGGACAGACACGCCCGGGGTCCCGGGATGGCTGTGCGCGCCCAGCAGGGCACACAGGTCAGTGCCAGGAACCCAGGGAGCCGGTGACAGCAGCCGGAAACGAAGAATGTGGCCAAACCAGTTCAAAAACAGTTGGTCCACTCCATGCAAGCCAGGCCACGGCGAGGTTTCACCCAACACTTCCTTACACTTCCTCTTCCTTCTCTCCGGAGAGCGAGGGGGCACGGCCTCACTGCAGCACCGAGCACGGGCGCCAGCCCCGTCCACGGAGAACGCACACACTGAAAACCCGAGCCTGCGGACACGGCTCTTCCGGGGACCGGGGGACGAGGGACGGGGACGGGGGACGGGGACGGGGGACGGGGACGGAGACCGGGGGACGGAGACCGGGGGACGGGGACGGGGGACGAGGACCGGGGCCGGGGACCGGGGGACGGGGACGGGGACCGGGGGACGAGGGACGGGGACGGGGGACGAGGACGAGGGCCGGGAACCAGGGGACGGGGACCGGGGGACGGGGAAGGGGACCGGGGGACGAGGGACGGGGACGGGGGACGAGGACTAGGGCCGGGAACCAGGGGACGGGGACCGGGGGACGGGGACGGGGACCGGGGGACGAGGGACGGGGACGGGGGACGAGGACTAGGGCCGGGAACCAGGGGACGGGGACCGGGGGACGGGGACGGGGACGGGGGACGAGGACCGGGGGACGGGGACGGGGACCGGGGGACGGGGACGGGGGACGAGGACCGGGGGACGGGGACGGGGACCGGGGGACGGGGACGGGGGACGAGGACCGGGGGACGGGGACGGGGGACGAGGACCGGGGCCGGGGACCGGGGGACGGGGACGGGGACCGGGGGACGGGGACGGGGCCGAGGACCGGGGGACGGGGACCGGGGTGGCCGGGGGAGGGGGGACGGGGACCGGGGGACGCGGCCGGGGACCGGGGCGGGCCGGGGGACGGGGATCGGGGTGGGCCGGGGACCGGGGGACGGGGACGGGGGACGAGGACCAGGGGACGCGGCCGGGGACCGGGGTGGGCCGGGGGACGGGGATCGGGGTGGGCCGGGGACCGGGGGACGGGGACGGGGACCGGGGTGGACGGCCCCGGAGGCCGGCGGTCAGCGTTGGGCCGTCCCGGGCACGGCGGCCCTGGGCGCCCGCTGCCCTGCGCCGGCCTCTCGCCGAGCAGCCCGGAGCCAGCGGCCGCCCTACCTTCTCCTCGCCGTCGTAAATGCGCACGCCGCGCTGCTGGATCACCAGGGTCTCGTTCATCTCCAGGAGGCCGCTGGTCCACACGAAGCGGTCCATGGCCGCCGCTCGCTCCGCAGCCCGTCCGCGCCGGCGCTCCCCGGGCCGCGAGCCGGCTGTGCGGCGGCGCCCCCTGGCGGCCGGCGGCGAGGGCGCGGCGCCCCTGAAAGACGGGCGAGTAGCGCCCCCAGGCGGCCGTGGTGGGCAGGGCGGCGCGGGAAGCCCCGCCCCAGCCACCGGCTAGACTGCACATCTTCATGAAACGCTGTACATTGTCTTTTCTTCAAATAAGTGTTGATAACACTCATTGTTTTTATACAGCTGCGGCATGTTAAGTAGCACATGCGCTCCGTTTTCTTTCCCTTCTAAGAATGACTTGCATGTGAACATTTCCAGCGCCCCTACAGGCACCATGAGTTAATACCAATAAATAAATAGATCTCCAGTCGTGGAATCTATTGGTTGCTGCGTACAAAGCCCATTTGTGACTTGTGCCTGCATAACCTGAGCCCACTGACTGGGCAACAATCGTAAATGAGCTTGGCCACATGTGTCCCTCCACCGTTGACATGCATATTTGCAATTCAGGATTCTCTGAGAAGACAATCTGCAGACAGATTTAACCCGAGTGCCAGGTAGCCCTTGCTCTGTTAGATGTTCCCGTTCTGTTCATTTTTGCTCACTGGCAGTTGTCTTTTTCATTTGCTGACGAGGCCTTTCCTTAAAGTTTGCTTTTTGTTTATTTTTATTTGAGACACACAGACACATAGAAACGTGGAGAGAATTCTCAAGGAACAGCATTGTAGCACAGCAAGTCGTGCCACCTATAGGCCCCATCAGGGTCTCACAAGGCAAGAACCAACAGGTGTTTTGTTTTGTTCTCCAGGAGACCGGAAACTGCTGAGTCATGTCAAGACAGTTTTCTGCAGACTCATTCAATCAACAAATTGAAAATCCAGCCATCTGTTAAGCACCTACCAGGTGTCTGTGACCCTCCTGGGTGTTTTAACTCTTCTCCGACACTGCCAACAAGAAAGCCAGCAGATTGCTTCTAAACTGGGCAAAAGGAGACCTAGGCTGAGAGAAGTGAGCTATTCCCCTCAAGTGTAACATTTAAGGAGATGCCAAAAAAAAAAATCATTGGGAGAAATGACATTTTTTTTTCTGGTTCCAGTGTTTTTTTCTTCCTTCTTAACATTGTTTACATAACTGAGAAGATGAGCACCCATGTGGGTCTCTAATTAGGGTGGGGAGGGCCAGGTATGGAGGGAGGTGGGTAGGACAAATGTTTTAAATTTTTTTTTCCTCCTGATCCACAGGGAAGAAGGGTGAGAGGGCCATTCCTTGCTATCTAACTATATCAGCACCTGTGTTTTGCAGACGGTCATTGGATGACTCCTGAGACCCCAATGTGGGGAAGAGTGTTCTGCAGGTGTTACTTGAGTGGCTTTGACAGTTCTAAGAAGTTGTTGGTTTCATTGATCCAGGGTTGAAAATCTTTTCCAAGGTCTATTGATTAACAAAGCCCACTTTAGTTTATCCTCTACCCAGACACATGCTGCACAGCTTGGCCAGGAGAGTTGTCCAACCTGTCCTGCATTCCATCCTCTGACAAGGCACTCTGTGTCCTTTGCTGGCCTAGATGAGTTGGTGGCCATGTCCCCTGTGTGCATCTGGACATGCTGTCCACTGCACAGGCGTCAGCACCTGAGGAGGCCCAGTCCCAATACTTGCACTCCAAGTTCAGACAACGCATCTGGACTCCTGGCTCCAGATTGGTGCAGCTCCAGCCATTATGGTCACTTGAGGAGGAGTGAATTATGGGATGGAAAATCTTCCTCTCTATCTCTCCTCCTCTCGATCTATATCAGACTTTGCAATAAAAATAAATAAGTCTTCAAAAAAGGACACAAAGAAAGGGATCTTCCATCCTTTGTTTCACTTCCCAAATGGTCACAACAGCTGGAGCTAGGCCTGTCTGAAGCTGCTCGGTATGAACTTCTTGCCTATCTCCCACACAAGCACTTGGACTGTCTCTGCTTTCCAGGCACATTCAGGGGTGGAGCATCTGGGACTTGAACTGGCTCCCCTAAGAGGCTTAACATTTATGTTACAATGCCAGCCCCAACTTAGTTCTCGTTTTCCACCCCCCCTTTGGCTTATTCTAAATCCTTGTGTTTCCAGTTATGTTTAGAATCTGGATGTCAGCTTCTACAGAGAGACCCTCAAAGGTGCTGATTGGAATGGGATTGGAGAAAAGGGACAATGTAGAAATATGGGCTCTTCTGATTCGTGAGTGTGCTATGTATTTTTTTAGGGTTTCTTTCAATAATGTTTTGTGCTCCCCTATGGAATTTTGTTTTTAGAACCCCCAGACTGTTGATACCCAGGGATTTCTTCTTACTCCAGCCCTACTTGACCTCCCCAGGATCAACGGTGTAGTTTGAGCTCCTCTCTCTTTTCTGGACTTGGGCATCCGCACCTTCCCCCCACAGTCTCCTCAGTGTGCCCTCACCAGCATCCCACCTGCTTCCCCGGACCAGTGGGGCCTGTAGTTCCATGGGCAGCGATGTCAAGGAAGATCTCTCCTGGAAGGAAGCCTTTTTGGGTCTTTTAGAAAATTGCCTGCCGTCCCTAACAAGGGTCACATGATGTTAACTTAAAAATGTTATTCTTGGACTGTAAAACTATGGAGGTTAGGAGAGAATTTTCATGTTGGAAAATCTGTTTTTCAGACTTTTCCACCCCCATCAGCTAGTTGAGGTCTCCCTGTTTTCTAAATCATTTTTTTTATTATGCTCCCTTAAAATTATTGAAGTGAGATTCACATTACATGTAATTAACGCTTTTTAAAGTGAACAGTATACGTACTTAGCTCCAAAGCATCCTCATACCACTCCAAAGGAAAAAAAAAATCCCTGAGCGATTAAGCAGGCAGTCTCTCCTTTGACTACCAAAATGCATCAATCCTTGTGTTTCTGTGAAATCATCTATTCTGGGTATTTTATTTACCGCGTAACCTCACATGTCCGGCTTCTTTCACAAGCATGCGTTAGAGGGTCTTGAGTCTCTTGTTTTAACTGTTCTAATCACAAAAATGTTCCCTGTCCATTAATCCATGGTGACCTGTCTGACAAAACTTAAGAATTAACAATTCTGGGGTGGGTTCCGTGGTGTAGTAGGTGAAGCCTTTACCTGCAATGCCAGCATCCCGTATGGCTGCCAGTTCAAATCCTGGCTGCTCCACTTCTCATCCAGCTCCTTGCTTATGGCCTGGGAAAACAGTGGAGGATGGCTCAAATCCTTGGATCCCTACACCCATGTGGGTGACTCGGAAGAAGCTCCTGGCTTTAAACTAGCCTATCTCCAGCCATTGCAACCTTCTGGGGAGTAAACCAGTAGATGAAAACCTCTCTCTCTCTCTCTCTCTGTTTTCTATAACTCTGCCTTTCAAATAAAAATAAATTTAAAAAATACTGACAGCAGTACTTAACCAATGGTAATATCATAAGAATGACTGATGATGATAGTATGTGGTTGTTTTTTCTCCCAGAGTTAAACATAAGTATAAATTATACTAAAAATGGACTTCAAAAATTATTTTTATTGATAAGGCAGACTTAAAGAAAGAAGAGACAGAAAGATTTTCCATCTGCTGGTTCATTCCTTAAATGGCCACAACAGCTAAAATTGAGCCAATCCAAAGCCAGGAGCCACAAGCTCCTTCTGGGTCTCCTATGTGGGGATAGGATCCCAAGGCTTTGGGCTGTCCTCCACTGCTTTCCCAGGTCACAAGAAGCTGAATGGGAAGTGGAGCAGCTGGGACACGAACTCATATGTGATGCCGGTGCTTGGAGGTGGAGGACTAGCCAGTTGAGCCAACACACCATCTCTAAAATGAGACATTTAACATTTAAGTGAAAAAAAAAAGAACAAAAAACAACTCCATACCAAATTTGTCATGTGCAAGCTGTTACCCTAAGAGATCTGAAGAAAAAAGTGGCAAACTCTGACTGCAGCGTCGGGTTTCTCAGCGCTGGGCAGGGAGGGCTGTGGGGGAAATCTAGGCCTCCCACCTCCGTCCCCAGCCGGGCTGTGCCAGAGCCCAGTCCAGCCGGACAGCGTTCACCAAGCAAGAGGAAGAAACGCCAGCCAGGCCTCTGCCTAACTCCGACTCTCACCCTAAAACCTTGTGGTTGTGAATTATTTAGGTTTCTCTTGTGGGTTGGGTGTCGGTGTGGCTTGCTATTTTTAGGGGAGGAGCACTGAGATTTATAGCAGCACACTAAAAGTGTCTCAAGTAAATGCTATTTATACAACTTTCAGAAAGGGAGGGCGCATCTCAGGTTATGCCTCTTCCTCCTGTCCTCTCCCAGCTCCCCCTTTTTTTGCAGCTGATAACTGTACAGCATACAAGTATTGAAAATGGGGTCTGATGTCCGTTCCCTTTTGCAATCTCGGCAAACGTGGGAAAACTATTTCTGAGCCTGTCACCTCTGAAACCGAGCTATGAAGTTCAAGAAATACACGTGCTTTCGGTACGCAGCTCACTGCTCCTTTTGCAAGAGGCGCGGCCAAACCATACTTGTTTTCCCTCTCCTAGTGGCAAAGGACTTGTCCAACCTCCCACCTCCTTGCGCTGTTTCGTAAGGCTTGAGTACGCCGACTCCTCTGAGGCTGCGCGCCCGGGCTGGAAAACGCCGTTGCAGTTTGAAACCTGCAGGATCGGCTGGCTGTGAACCCGCTCTCGGAAACCGCGGCGCACGCTCCGCCCCCTCGGCGCCCATTGGCCCATTCAATTTACGCCGGCACCAATGGGCGGAGGAGGCGCCCGCGCTGTCATAAACCGGCGCCGGGGGGCGCGGTGCGCGCGGTGCGCAGTGTGAGGCCCGAGCCCGCAGTCTCCAATGAGCACTCCTCCGGTGCCCCGAGACCTGAAGCTGCCCCCGAGTCGGAGGAGCCAGTCCGAATTCAGGGGTGAGGGTCGCGGCGGCCGTACTGCGCGAGCCGCCCTCAGGGGGCAGCGGGCGGGCGGGAGGGCGTGGGGCCAGCCCCGGGCAGGGCCTCCGGTCCTCCAGCCGGCTGTGCGAGGATCCCGGCGGGGCGGCTCTGGGCGGTGGAGAACGAGTCCTCTCGTGCAGGTGCCTCAGGCCGGGACGAGGCTGGGACCCGTGGGCGTTGGGGGTCCCGGGAGTGACTTTTGGGGATCCCGGGAGTGGCGTTGGCGTACGGGAGTGGCTTTTGGGGTTCCCGGGAGTGGCATTTAGGGTCGCGCGAGTGACTTTTGGGGATCCCTGGAGTGGCTTTGAGGGTTCCCGGGAATGAATTTTGGGGTCCCGGGAACGGCTTTTTGGTGTCCCTGAGGGCAGCGGGGACAAGGGTCCACCACGCCTGCGCCATGCCCATCTGTAGGCCAGGGCGCAAGGCTACTGACCAAAGTGGGCCGGCCTCTTCTGATGTTTCCAGTTTATCGCTTCTCAGCCTTTTGGCTAAGATCAAGTGTAGTACCTGATGTTTCCAATTTAACTTCTTCAGCTTTGACTTGGTGACAAATTTGAAGTAGGGCTAAACAAACACTGTCAATTTCTTTGTTCTGCACCTAAGAAAATAAAAAGTAAATTCTCCCCTAAGCCAGTTCTGCTGTTAGAACTGGGCAGTGTAGTGTCTCTTCTCTGCCACTTGATGGTTCCTTGTCAAGCTTGCCTCCTGGTCACATGGAAATTGATTATTTGCCCACACAGTGCAGAAGGAGATTCTTATGCAATAGTGGTTTGGAGGCCTTTTGGTCCCTCTCTCTTATTAATAGAGCTATTTCTCAAAAACAAGACTGTTCAGGGCCATTTTGTGTTCCATGTAAAATGTGATCTGAACAGCAGTTTTTGCAAGAAGAATCTTCACTTAACAGTGTCTGCTGTTTTGACTAACATTGTTCTGTTTTATGTTTTAGAACAAAGGAAACAGAAACTCAAGGAACATTTGTTAAGAAGAAAAACCTTTTTTTCATTGAAGCAGGAAAATCGAATATTATCCAGGTGAGTTCACGTTTTTCATTTTTATTTTATTTTATTTTGGCATCCTTTCTGTGTATACAGTTTTCAAGTCTGTGGGCTGTTTCTCACTTTCAACACATTTCCATGGGACTATTCCATGTCAGGCCACCTCAGTGGCCACATGAGGCAGGTGGCTACGTGACTGGGTGGTGTATACTGTTAGATTATTGTTTTGTATCTAAACTGATGTAGACTATTAAACACACACACACACACAAACACATACTTGTTTTCTGTGAATGTGGTGGCATGGGGATTTCCAAAGTATGGAAATTTGAAGGTTGTTTTGATCTCAATACCCTAGAAAAACCTTGGGATTATTTTGTTTAAGTTTTTCATGTCACATGGTTGTGGCGAAAGCAAAGCTCATGAAATTATGTGGAAGTGGAAAGATGGAAGGTTCCTGCGCTCTGAAATGTTAACCAGCAATAGCATCCTTCTAGACAGGGCTGGAATCTGGGTCTGCCATTATTAGTGCAGCCGTCAGTCAAAATGTGTGATCCCAGCTTGTCCAAACCGCACAGCCAGGTGGGAAAGGCAGTGTAACCAAAACTAGCAACTCATACAAATATCGGAGCTTGTTGATTCTAAATGTTAAATTTTATTTCACGTTTTAACAATCTCTAAGTTTGGGGTCAGTTTTTAGAGTTGATGGCGTGTCTGACTCCTCGCACCGCCACACCATCTCCTCCCCCACTTCACTTTAGAATCACCTAAAAGATTCTCGCAACCTTTACTGGTCAGCCTAAACTTATAAAGGGAGATGAGGCTGAGTTAGAGAGAATATTGCTTTGGATCTGTGATGTAAGTGCAATGCAACCAAGAAATTCTTTATTGTAGTAGAAAAAGCTGTGCGTGGATGTGAGGCATAAAGTTTGGATTTCTTTTGGCAAGGCTGTACAACAATTTTTTTTTCTGTTTAAAAAATCTGTTAGTGCTAAAACTAACCCAATGAAATATTGTTTGATAACTGTGATGTTGGTTAATTATTATTGTCCTCCAGTTTTAGTGAGATGGGAATCTCCTTAGTATAGGATTGATATATTTCTTTTCTTTTTTAAGTTGTGGAAACCAAACAGTGATGATATCTGAGGACCAGATCCAGAAAGGAACTAGAGCTCCGAATCTTAAGGTGAAAATGGTAAGACAGAAATAGAACACTGACGGTTGCTTGCCCCCTTTCCTAAGCTCTTTCTGAAAGAAATGAATCACAACTTACTGATGTGTCTGCAATTATTCTCTTAGGCTGATAAAGAAAATATCAATAGACCTATAAAGAACAAAAATAATGCAGCACAGAACAAGGATGGCATTCCGTTGAAGCCGTCTAATGAACTGAACAGTTCAGCTTCAGCAATTGGTGGGAAACCTTTACATGACGAAAATCAGGCTGTACAGCTACCAGTTAAGGACGACTGCCACAGTCAGCATATGACATTGAGCCAAGCATACCACCTTAAAAACAACAATAAGAAGCCAGTGACTGTGGAAAAGACAAAACAAGATTCTAACATGCCCAAAAAGCCTGTGCTTGGAGCTTACCGTGGCCAAATCGTCCAGTCTAAAGTTAATTCATTCCGGAAACCACACCCTGGCAAAGATGTGAGTTCGACAACAACAAAAACACTCATGAGTGCCATCTCCAAAGTCCCAAAGCCGCAGCCTGTAAACACTAGCAGTGCAACAGTGAAAAGTGAGCAGGTTTCACACAAGACAGCTCAGGGTACGCAGCTGGTACGACCTCCTATCAGAAGTCACCAGATCAAAACCCACCACACCAGGGAACCAGGCGTCGCTAGAAGCTCTGCCAGTGTTACCATCCGCAAAGGGCCTCAGGAGAAACAATCATTACAGTCCAAAGCAGCCTTCCCCAGCATTAAAGCCAGCACTTCTCAGGACATAAGACGAAACCAAGCACAGTCCCGCGGTGTGGTGCCCACGCTGAGGGCGAAGCCTGCTGCAGCTTCCACTACCAAGTTGGTGGAGAAGCCCAAGCCCACAGGCCAGCAGAGACCTGCTGCAAGCGCAAAAGCAGCTGTTAGCAGTAAGGCAGGTCAGCCCAAAGAAACTGCAGAACAGAGAAGGTAAGTAGCTGTCATTCCCGTTATTTGATTATGTTAATTTTCAGTAGGATTTCCCTTTTGGATTTGGTTTGTGATGTCCTTGGACGTGCTGGGTTTTTCGTGTGTTGTGTGGTGTGCGGGATGTCGTGTGTCACGGAACAGCATGATCAGCAGTTAATGTCTTCAGGTGTTTTCTTACGTGGCATTTGGTGACCCATGTGCAGGGTAGTTGGGCAGCACTTTATGCAGCCTCTCCATTTAAAAATGAATTCTTGGGGTCTTTGAGTTGATCTCAGTGTATTCAGTCTTTTCCAACTGCGAACCCCTCGCATGGAAATACTTAAAGACCTGAAGTCCTTTTAAAGTTCTCCATCATTTGTTCGCATTCTCTCCTCAGTGTCACAGTGATGTTTCTGTCCTGCTTCTCCCTGCAGATCTCGTCTGAGTGAGTGGAAAGCTGCTAAGGATAGGGTGCTGAAAAGGCCTCCTAACCCAGGGGTCAAGCAGCCTGAGCCCAAAGAGCAGGAGGAAACCCCAGTCGGGTCCTTCTGGACAACCATGGCAGAAGAGGATGAACAAAGATTATTCACTGACAAAGTGAACAAGACCATTGCCGAGTGCCTCAACCTCATCAGTGCGGTACAGTTTGTTTTGTACAACTTTTGTAGAACATGGTGTAGTTTGAAAATTACCTTTGTAAAGTTTACAAATGATATTGTTCATCTTTTTGACCGAGTAATGTCTGTGATTTGCTGTTGAATTAATGCTGTGAAGTTTTCTCGCTGTAATTGAGTGTAAGATGCACTGCCTTGCTTGTTAGTTGGGAGACTGTTAGTGTTCCATGACTACATTTTGCGTTGAGTTTACGTAAGTTATGTCAGAAGGCTAATTAGGTTGTTGGGTTTTGGTCTTTGGTTTTTGTTTTTTAAAGTTGTATTTATTTGAAAGACAAATTTACAGAGAAGGAGAGACAGGGACACAGAAGTCTTCCATCACTGGTTCACTCATCAAATGACTGTGACTACCAGGGCTGGGCCCAGCTGAAGGCAGCAGGAGCCAGGAGCTTCTTCTGGGTCTCCTGTGGGGGCGGGGCCAGGCACTGGGGCCATCTTCCACTGCATTTCTAGATGCAATAGCAGGGAACTGAATCCGAAGTGAAATAGCCAGGTCTCTAACTGGCGCCATATCAGCTGCTGGTACTGCAGGTGGTGGTTTAAGCCATTATGCCACAGCACTGGCCAAAAAAAAATTTTTTTTAACTTGAGGTACAAATATT
Organism: Ochotona curzoniae; assembly: GCF_017591425.1. NCBI lineage: Eukaryota > Metazoa > Chordata > Mammalia > Lagomorpha > Ochotonidae > Ochotona > Ochotona curzoniae. Next base: position 47,845,612 of record NW_024466502.1, on the reverse strand, counting down.
GTGAGGTGTTAACATCCAGTGGATGGGGTAGATATTTACTTTCAACTCTAGTTTTTTGGTTTCTTTCCTCTGTTTAACATATTTAAAACATTTTATACTCACATGTTTTACCAAAGGGTAGTTACACAAGTGTTATTAATCATAGTCATTATATGAGCCATTATCACAGATTAAATTCAAATTTGTGAAAATAATTCTCAAAGTTCGTTGCAAGCCAATATCGTTTCTGCCTTGAACTTAATGTAAAATGTTACTATTTGGATTAGAATCCTCTGGAATATTAAAATCAGTTCTAGAATACTTTCATTACTTGGCTGCTCTCTAACTTTGTCTTTGTGACCCATCTATAACAATCCTGAATATAGGATATGACAGATGAGCATCTCTAAACCCTTTGTGGTTCTGAAGACTTGTGAAAACTAGGAAAACTCTGATCCAACTTATTTTTCTGATATAAAGTTTTTGTGTGTGTTTTTTTTTTTTTGCTTTGATGGTATGAGATTTTTTTTTTGACTTGCTGTTTAATTAAATATGCCTTACAAATCCATTCTACATTAATTTTGACCTTCATCTCAAAACCCAGCAAATATGGAGGAAAAAACCCTGTGGCTGTTCTCACTCAGACATTTGATAGATGCTGTGTGGCACAGTGCAGTAAGCTGCTGCTTGTCACGCTGCCATGACCATGACTGAACTGTGGCTCATGACTTCAGCCTGGCCCAAACCAAACCCTTATAGCCATTTGTAGGAGTGAACCAGCAGACAGAAGATCTCTGTCTCTCCCTCTCGTTTCAAATAAATAAAAATAGAACCTTCCTCAAAAATTCTAAAGAAGTTATTGACTTGGAACCATACTGTATATAAGCAGATAAACACCATAACCAAGTGAAGTGGTAGAATACTTTAGAAATGTCCTAGGGGGCCTGGCAGCGTGGCCTAGTGGCTAAAGTCCTTGCCTTGAACGCCCCGTGATCCCATATCGGTGCCGGTTCTAATACCAGCAACTCCACTTCCCATCGAGCTCTTCGCTTGTGGCCTGGAAAGTCGAAGACAGCCCAAAGCCTTGGGACCCTGTACCCGTGTGGGAGACCCGGCTCCTGGCTCCTGGCTTGGGATCAGCATAGCATCAGCCGTTGCGCTCAGTTGGGGAGTGAATCATTGGACTGAAGATCTTTCTCTTCCTCTCTGTCTCTCCTCCTCTCTGTATATCTGACTTTCCAATAAATAAATAAATAAATCTTTAAGAAAAAAATAGATATGTTCCTAGGGGAGTCATGTTCCTGGTGCAGCGGTTAAGTCCCTACCTAGAAGGCCCATGACCCAGATCTGAGTGACTGGGGCAAGTCCTGGCAGCTCTGCTTACAGCCTGGCTTCCTGCTTATGCTCCTGAAAGCAACAGAGGGTGGCCTAGTGCTTGAGTCCCTGCCACCCACTTGGGACAGCCTTGGCTGGTGCAGTCCTCACTGTTGCAGACATTACAGGACTGAACCAGCAGGTAAAAGCTTGCTTTCTGTCTCAAAAATAATAAAAATAAACATTTTGCTAAGTGTTAATGAAAATATAGAATTAAGCAATTAGTTAATTTGGATGCAGAAAGATTTTAAAATCCATATGTAATTTTTTTTAAAGATTTATTTTATTTTTATTACAAAGTCAGATATACAGAGAGGAGGAGAGACAGAGAGGAAGATCTTCAGTCCGATGATTCACTCCCCAAGTGAGTGCAACAGCTGATGCTATGCCGGTTCGAAGCCAGAATCTAGGAATCTCCTCCGAGTATCCAACATGGGTGTAGGGTCCCAAGGTTCTGGGCCATCCTCGGCTGCTTTCCCAGGCCACAAGCAGGAAGCTGGATGGGAAGTGGGGCTGCTGAGATTAGAACCGGCGCCCATATGGGATCCCGGGTGTGTTCAAGGCGAAGACTTTAGCCGCTAGGCCACGCTGCCGGCCCCATACATAATTTTTTGTAATACACATTTTCTGTTAGTTTTTTGAGGATTCCTTATATATATACCAATCTGTGTTTCATTATACTCAAATTGATGATCTGCTTCTTGTTGGTGATTCAAAATAAGTTTCGAGTTAGGATGACTTTGATATTGATAAATTTAGTTTTTATATGTTCATAATTTTCAGGTTAAAAAAAAAAATTCCACGCACTTTATTTTTTGCTGTTTTAGGGATGCCAAAAAGAAGAAATATTGGCCACATTGAATGACTTGATTAAAAATATTCCAGATGCCAAAAAACTCGTTAAATATTGGATTTGTATTGCAAAACTGGAGGCAGACACAAGCTCTGTTGAAGAGATTATTGGAATCTATGAGAAAGCCCTTCTGGCAGGGGCTCAGGTGGGATGAAAGTTTGTCTTTATTTCTACAGTGTAAAAGATACAGAACACATCACAGTATACCTTGATCAAATTGTGGTTTTATTGTATAATTAGTATATTTGGTAGTAAGGTCAAAACCAAGGAATTGGATTACAGAAGCTGTTTTTCAGCCTTCTAAAACTGTTCCTCCTGTACTAGGGATAATCAGACCTTAGTACAAAGGTGGGGAATTCATGGGCCGTGCACAACTTCCAACTTAAAAATTAGGCTGCTATAGATTTCCCGATTTCTGAATCCCACCTTCTGTGTCCTTGGCAGAACCAGACAGTCCACACTCCACCTTAATGCAGGCATACTTCCATAGAAGTTGAAATATGAATTTGCTGAAAGTATTTTTGAGGAATGTCTTAGCTCAACATGTCATTGTATACATTTGCAGTTTGGGACATTTACTGTGAAACTGATTTGAATATCAAGGTTTTTACTGAATATAAAGCAAATAAAACTAAATCACCTTTTACAATGCAGTCAAACTTTGCCAGCCTTGTGACAGAAATCTGCCCATAAGTTTGCCTGAATGTACTTGGCATTTATACACTGTGAAACGGTCCTGCCCACATGAAAATCTGTGGACACAGGAGGCCCTGTGTGCAGGTTAAATCATTGCTCAAGAGTTCCCCTTGGATTGATGACTTTTTGTTTTTTATAGGGAAATGTCTAAAAACGTAATTCCTGTCGTCTAAGACCCTCAGAAATACACTTGGAATTGTTTGTGTTAATAATTCTGAACAATTCCTTCTTGGACTTCCCTTAAGAAAGGTTCGTTCTCAGCAAAACCTATAAATGCTGAACTCGACCTTTCACCTGAATCAAAAATCAAATATTGGACAGATATTCCTGATTGTTCATTACATGTGAAAACACTTTCCCAAAGCATTATTGTATGTGGCAGAATGGATTGGAAGGGAGTGTTAGGTCTCCGCTCGGTGAACCAGAAAGGACGCTGCCTTTCAGACAGCTTCCTGCAGTGTAGTCGGGATGTGTAGTGAGAGCCACTGCTGGGCAGAGGAGGCGGCAACGTGAACAGGAAGATGGGATCCCAGAGCAGAAGGTGGAGAACAGGGATCCAAAAAACTGGAAACACAATGGGAATTCAGGAATGCTAAGTTATCCGGGACTGCTTACTTGACCTTTGAAATAAAGTCATTAAAAAGAAGAAAGAACACTTCTATTTTAAAATAGGAAACCTTAATCACTAGTCTCAGTGCTTAATTTGGAACATCTAGTGGATGTCTGAGAAAATAAAACTAATGGCTCTCCTTTCTTCATTAAAAAACACAATTAAGCCCATGGAAGAGTTGCGGCATGTAATCGCAGACATTCTAACAACGAAAACTCAAGAGGCTAATCTTGGTAAGTTTTCATTTCTTTTCTTTTGGTTCTTTCAAATGAGTTGTGATTTTGTTCATTTGTTTACAAGTTGTTTCCTTTACCCTTTTTAACTTAGTAAATTATGTAAGCTGTTTCTTTCTGTTTATCCATTGCTGTGATAAAGTAGCCTTGTGTATAATAAAGAAAAAATTATAGTTAGGAGTTCTGGGTCAGAATCCAAGTTGTCTTCTGAGGTCCCTACCATGTGATTGGGAGAGGGCTGGTCTGAGTTTGCAGTTCCTGGCTTTGGCCCGACCCAGCCCAGGCTCTTGTGGGTAATTTGGAAAGGGACCTGGCTCTTTGTTTCTCTATCATTCCAAACAAAAATAAAAAATAAGTAATTTTTTAAAAAATTGGGACAGTTAATTGGCTCATCTCTAAAGACTTCACCTATTAAATCCTGTTGTCTGTTCTGTGCTCTAGTAAAGTTCATTCAGGATAGAGATACCAAAGGGATTTATAGCTGTCACATATATAAACTGGAAAACAATTTTTGTTCAAATATGTTGTGTCAACATTAGACAAAAACTCACTTGGGGAGTGAATCATCGGACGGAAGATCTTCCTCTCTGTCTCTCCTCTCTGTATATCTACCTTTACAATAAAAAATAATAAAAAATAAGTCTTAAAAAAAATTAAATCAAGAGACTTTTTCAGCTTAATGGATTCGCCAGTATGGCTCACAGATATTTTCAATCTAATGTGTTTGGTTAGGACTCTTTATCTCCTCAAACTGGTTTTCCATGCCCATTGTCCTCTTCTCCAGAATGGAAATCAAAACAAAAAACAAACAAACAAACAAAACCATAAACCTCCTTTCTAAGGCCTTGTGTGATAGCATCGTGGTTAAAGTCCTCATGTTTAAAGTACCAGGATCCTATATGGGCTCCGATTGTAATCCTGGTGGCCCCAACCCATCCAGCCCCCTGCTTGTGGCCTGGGAAGGCAGTCAAGGACGACCCAATGCCTTGGGACTCTGCATCTGCTTGGGAGACCCGGAAGAGGCTCCTGGGTCCTGGCTTTGGATTGGCTCCACTCCAGCTATTGTGACCGCTTGGGGATTGAACCATGTAATTGAAGATCTTGCTCTCTGTTAGACCTCTCGTCTGTACAACTGCCATTCCAATACAAATAAGGTAAATCTTAAACAACAACTCTCTTCTGGCATCAGAAAAATCAAGAGAAAAAACAATCAAAAGAAATTAGTACCTCCGATTTCTAAGCCAGAGCTTAGAAGGGAGGCCCTTATCTGCATGCTTCTGACTTTCTGACTCAGAAGTATTTTTCCATTAGGCCCTTCCTTTCCTGACCTCTACTCCCTACCTGGCTTAGGTTGCTGCAACAACTTTGTCTTCTTACCATCATAGATCATTCCTTTTTATTCTCTGCTATTCTAGACAGTCTTTCACGTCCACCAAATATTACGTCCTTCTTGCCAGTGAAATTTTTATCAAACTTGTGGTGTACATTCTTGCCCATGCCTGCCTATGTGGGCTCCTCCCTCCCACACTGCCACTGTGCTCATTACCCTAAATTATTAGCACATTGACTCTTTAATGTTATATTAATAGTCCTTTTGGATATCATGCTAAGACTTCTTTCTTGGTTTGTTCCATACTCATTTTTCAAGATTCAGCATAAATACTATTTGTGAGTCCTTCCCTTGCCAGCTCTATGCACCCTGAACACAATTAGTTGTTCTTTCTGTGGGTTCCAATAATCCTTGGTTTTTGTTTCATTTGTAGCAGTTAGTTTTTGTAGTTACTTTTTCCCCCAAATTTTACTTATTTGAAAGGCGGAGAAGCACTATTGGGATTGGAAGCACAGCCAGGACTGGAACCCTGGCACTCCAGGACGAGAGATGGGTATCTTTACCGCTGTGCCAAATGCCCACTCCCAAGACAGTGCTCACTTAGAAGTGATGATTAAGAAATGGCAGTTAGCTTTGGTTCTTTGTTTTGAAAATATGGGTCAAATAAGAAAACCTTTAATGGCTTTTGGTTTTGTTCCTCAAATTTAGCCAACAGCCTAAATTCTCAATGTATTCTCTGTAGGAGGAAAAACTGAAGAGGCTTGTGGAACCAAGGAAGAAACCCAAGAAGACGACACTGAAGAGAAAGGCCTTAAACAGACACCAGTAAAACAGGAGGAGGAGAGCAAACATTACAGCAGTGTGGCATTTGCAGATTGTGAAGAAGAACAAGATGACAAAATGAAAGATTCAGCCAGTGATGTCCTAACCCCCAGTACAGAAGCTGGATCAAGTAGCATAATTAAATACAATGTATCTACCACACCATTCTTGCAAAGGTACACTTTAGAAATGTGTGTGCTGTGACTTGTTTCAGACAGAGATGGTCACTGTGACACTTGGAAATGTCTAAGGTCACTCCAGATTACAACTGTCATTTACTAATATAAAAAGAGCTTTCCAGTAAATTAAATGACCAAATGCCATTAGAACATTTCACCTTTTAAATACTCTATCTGCTTTGCTTTTTTCTAAATACTGCCATTTTGAAAAGGAAACTGTTATATCATTTTACGTATTCTGAGTATATTAGTAATAGGTGCTACTTTGTGGGCATTAGCCATTCTGCAGATACTCAGGCAATCACTGTGTGCGAGCTTTATCAAGGAATGGAAGGGACTAAGTCCCTCACTCCAAGGAGCTTATAGTACCTCTGCCGTTCTGCAAGGGAAACACTCACATGGCTGTAACATGTAAGTGTTAGAATGTTAAAGAGCATAAAAGGTTAAAGCAGAAATGTTAACTTCTGGGATTGGTGCTGTGATATAGCAGGCTAATCCTCTGCCCATGAGCTGGGCGTCCTATATGGGTGCTGGTGTAAGTCCCTGCTGCTCCACTTCCAATCCAGCTCCCTGCTAGTTACCTGGGAAAGATGACTCCTGTGCTTGGGTCCCTGCCACCCAGTGGGAGATCTGGATGAAGTGCCTGGTTCGGGTTTGACTGGTCCAGTCCTGGGGAGCGGCCCAGCAGATGGAAGACCCCGTTCTCTCTGTTGCTCTTTGAAATAAGTCAATAATTAAAAGAAGAACTTAACTTTGTTTTGTAACTCTGGGGATAATTCTGGGTTTTTTTTTTTTTTTTTTTTTTTTTTTCAGTGCAAAAAAGAAGATGCAATTTGATGAAACAAATTCTGTGTTTCAAGAATTGAAGTTTCTGACACCAGTGAGACGTTCCCGACGTATTCAAGAGAAGACCTCAAAATTGCCAGACATGTTAAAAGACCACTATCCTTGTGTGTCACTGGAACAGCTGTCAGAGTTGGGAAATGAAACCGATGCTTTTGTCTACCGCCCCAATGCAGCGCTCTGGCCGATGTACTCAGAGACAAATGCAGCAGAAGAGGAATAAAAGAAGCATGGGTTTGTAGAGTTCCCGAGTATCGTGTGGCTTTGTATTTCCTTTGGTCTAGAGATGGCTAAGTTTTGAAGATCCGAAGTATTCATGACAACTCCTTGACTAACATTTATACTGTAGCAGGCATTGCCTTTATACAGCGGAGACATGATCTTATACCTTGGCAGTCTCAACACTTTGTGTTTAAAATAAAGTCTTGTCAGCTGGTTTGCTGTGCTCTCTGAGCAAATGGAGATTTTATTGTGTTTGATTCTTTACTAAATCTAAATATGGTTGAAATTCATCAGAAAATGTTTTTGAAGAAAATTCTAGTTTTGCACTGACATCTTAGAAAGTTAAATAACCCTCTTTGGTTAGTATATGCTGCATAAACCCAACTCCCTTCAAATATGCTGACACACGGTTGGGCTGTTATTCCACCCAGGTCAGTTCCCCATGCTGTCATGCTTGTTGTGTCTGCTGCCTGTGGTTCTTCACAGTCACACTTCATCAGGGTTGATCTGTATCTGTGGTCTCCTGGCCTCTTCTAAGATCACCAAAAAGGATAAATAACCTGTTCCCAAAAGAAGGTATTTTATAAGAAAAAATAAAGCCTCACTTAAGGGATCATTTGAAAGTTTAATCAGTTCTGTTTATAACCTTCCTATCTAAAACATTAACTTCCATAACTACGTTTTATAATTTATAAGCTATTAGCAAGTATGTATGACTTAATAAATGTCAATCTTGTTGTTATCATTCCTAAAGTAATACTTATACCTGCTTTCTCCTCCATGACTTAACAATGTCACTGCTCAGCCATGGCTCCGTTAACAAAAAAGTTACAGTAAAGTGTTTCTCCTCACAAATAAACCCGCCAATAGAACTGTCTCATATAAGCCTGGGATTGACCATTTCATGGCATCCATCCTCTCCTAACTCTAGAGTTTCAGATAAGTGAATTGTAAAGCTTAGTTTTAAAAACTCTGTGATATGGGTGTGGTTAAAGAGCACATACTTCAAGTCTTATCTATGTTCTTTACATTTGTATTGTATAAATCTACTGTGTCATGTTCCGGAGTGTGATATTTTTATTTTTTGATTGTACCTAATACGGATACAATAAAAAAGTTGTCTATGTGGTTTTGATGACATTTATTTTAACAAATATTTTGTGAAGAAGAATTTACAGCAAATGAATTTGAACTTTCTGTTTGAAGTAAACTAAGATTTTGGCTTTCGACAATTACAACATTACCTTCTTGAAAATAACCATCAAGCTACTTATCGAATTTTATTGATTTTTCCTCCACTTTAATAGAAGGAGCTATTTTATTTAGACTTCATCAATAACCCAAAATATACTACTTTGAAAGAAAATTCAAGCTGTCAACATACTCTCAACTTTTTTTTTTTACATTTTATTATTATTGCTATCATTTTTTTTTTAAAGATTTATTTTTATTATTTTCTTATTGGAAAGGCGGATATACAGAGAGGAGAGACAGAGAGGAAGATCTTCCGTCCGATGATTCACTCCCCAAGTGAGCGCAATGGCCGATACTATGCCGATCCGAAGCCAGGAGCCTCTTCTGGGTCTCCCACACGGGTGCAGGGTCCCAAAGCTTTGGGCCGTCCTCGGACTGCTTTCCTGGGCCACAGGCAGGGAGCTGGAAGGGAAGCGGGGCTGCCGGGATTAGAACCGGCGCCCATATGGGATCCCGGGCGTGCAAGGCGAGGACCTTTAACCACTTGCGCCACCGCGCTGGGCCCTATTGCTATCATTTTATGATACAGTTCCATATACCCTTATCCCCTCCACAATTCCTTCCCCCCCGATCTTGTTCCTTTATATCATTACTAACATATAGTTCTTCATACCTAGTCATATGTCCATCATTGCGGGCATGGACAATGGCACAGAGTCCAGAATCCTATTGTCAAGATATAGTAAACAGTTTCATTCTAAGTCCATCTTTGGAAACAGAAATGCATACCACGGTGCATCCTCACATCTGGATATTAGTCTCCATTTCACAGCTACTGTACATCCCGTCAAAGTCATGATACAAAATCAACAATAGAAAGAAAAATAGAAATTTACAATGCCATGAAGTGAAATGACATGTTACTAGATATGACAGTCTCCATTACACAACTCTATACATCCCCTTAAATGAAGAGCCACAAAACAAAATCAACCTCAGGGAGAAAAAAGAAATTAACAACACCAACAAGTTAATCAACATGCTATTAAATGACTAATGTGTAGCTGAAGAAATGAAAATCAAAAACCTTGAGTAAAATGATGCTACTGTATGATCTACGAGTCATTGGATGATTTAATCAGAAGAAAGTGTTTTGAAGAGCTGAAACCAACAGAAAACCACAAAACCCATGTGATACAGTTTCCGCTGATCTTTGTTGGAGTGTGTCTCCTCCAGACAATAAACCTGGGTTTTGTTTTTTTAATCCAGTCTACTAATCTATGATGTTTGATTGAGTTTAAGCCATTTACATTCAGAATTAAATATACATGGGTGGTACTTTGGTCTTGTCATTTTAGGAATGGGTTGTTCATTGATTTATTCTTCTGTTGTCATTTTACTGGGATTACTCTCAACTTTCTAATATCCAATATCCAAACCAAATGGCTCATTTGTCCATATAGTATAAGTTGAAATACCTCAGTGAATACAAAATATTCCAATTTTATGTTTGGACAAGTCTTTTTAAGGGTGACTTTTTTACATTTAAATTTATTTTTATAAGACATATTAATTTTTGCCAGAAAGGCAGATTTACAGAGAAAAGGGGTGACATTCATCTGCCAGGTCACACCCCAAATGGCTCCAACAGTTAGAGCTGAGCTGGTCAGAAGCCAGGAACTTCTGGATCTTCCAGGTAGGTGGAGGGTCCCAAGGCTTCGGGTCATCCCATGCGGCTTCCTTTCATAGGCAGGGAGCTGGATGGGCAGTAGATCAGTCCGGACAAACTTGCACTCTTATGGGTCTGAACTGACCCAGGCTGGAATCGGGGACTGGTACAGGTCTCCTCTGGGGGTTGGCAGGGACCCAAGCACTTGGGCTTTATCTGCTATATTTCAACCTCTACAGGAGCTGCAAGTTTATGTAGACAGGCCCATGTGGGAGGCCTGTCAGCGGGTAACTCAACCCTGGCCCACCTCCCTTATTTTAAAGTCATGGTTCCCAACCTCACTTCCCCCTGCACTGTTCATTCCCTTTTTGCCACATAAAGGAACGAATGCACACGTTGCAGGCAACAGAAGGGGCAAGTTTGAGGTATACCTTCCACACTTACGATCCTACAGTAAAGTAGTTAGATGTTACACTGAGCACACGTCTTTAACTCGACAGAGGGCGCGTTTTTACTGGAAGGCACTTTTCCTTCCACAGGATTCGCCTTGTTTCAGAGCAACAGCTTTCCCGTGCACAGGCCGGCTACTCCGAAGGACAGCGCCTCCCGCCAGACTCAGGCGGCTTCCTGGGCCGACAACCCGGGAGACGCCCGGCCGGCCCGCCCTCCGGAAGCGCGCCCGGGTCGCTCGGAGCCGGCGTGGAGGCGCGGGGGCCGTGGAGGCGCGGGGGCCGTGGAGGCGCGGGGGCCGTGGAGGCGCGGGGGCCGTGGAGGCGCGGGACGCGGGTGAGCGGCCAGGGCGCGCGTCGGTGGGAAGGAGGCGCGCGTGGTGGGGGTGGTCTCCGGCGTGGGTGCTGGACGACAGTGAAGGCGCCCACACGGCTGAGGGCGAATGAGAGACTCGCTCTGACCATGCCTGGGCCCCAATCGCCGCTCCCGTCCGCCCCTGCAGCCCTCAGGTGTGCGGGGGACGCAGGTGCAGCGCAGGTGGGGCCGGACCCTGCAGAGAGGAAAGGATGGATGAGCCGGTGAGAGGAATGCTTCGTCGCCCGGCTACCGCGGGCGTAGCTGCCGGACCTAGCCTGTGTGTCGCTGGGGGAATCTAGCCTGAAAGCGTTCGCAAATCACTTTATGCTTTTTAATTGTTGTAGGCAATGAGCCGGACCTCAGTCAAAGCCTGGTCAGGGCTTGTAAGGGCCTTCAGGATGTAATATGATACGAACAGGGCCTTGTCGGCACAAAGGGCGGGATCTGGCTTTCAACTAAGAAAAATCTCCTGGCTGTAGTTTAGCAGTCACTCTCAACAGCATGGAGTAAAGGCCCCGAGGGAAGGAACAGGACAGACCCTGTTGAGTCTGCAGCAGCGGCTTCCTTTACAACACTGGTAGGGACTGTGTTTCTTTCACGTGGGTCAAGCTATCCTGACACCTTACCATTGGAGTTACTTTTGCTGACAATGCATCAGATTCGATGGGAAAAAAAATGATTTCTAGACTTTCCAGAGAATTCTGTGGTAAACAGCAATTCAACCTGGAGTTTTTCATGTCACTATATTATATTACAGGTTTTAGTTTGTGATTTCTCTTTACTGGTCATATCCTATATGATTTTTTTAAACTCGTATTTTTAATGTGCACTTAATATTTATTTGAAAGAAGGGGATAGGGAGGGAGATCTTCCAGTCTGCTGGTTCACTCCCCACATGGCCTTAGCTGTTGAGGGGCTGAGCAGAGTTAGCTCGAGAGCACAGAACACTTCCAGAAGTGCAGAGGCCCAAGCACTTGGACCGTCTTCCAGGGCTTTCCCATGCGCCTTAGTAGAAGTGGGATTGGAAGTGGAGCAGCGGGGACTTAGAACTGCTCCCTAGATGGGATGCCAGTGCCGGGTTTGTGGGCTGCAGAATAACGTGCCACATCACACAGCTGACCCTTGTATGATTTTTTTTTTTAATAAAACACCTATTTTGTTTCACTGTCATTTTTCTGCCTGGGCTGCTCAGGAAGAGACCCAAATTACTGGTGTCTTTGCCGTGTCCCAAGGAACTCTATAGGTCAAGGAGCTTTGCAGAAAACCTCTCCTTGCACTTGAAGGGTGAAAAGAAGGTTAGAAGGACCTTGACCTGGAGTTGCTTTTAAGATTTTTAAATTTTTGTTTTGGTTAAATTGCTCAGCATGCAAAAAGGAGAAAAAATTCCTGCCGCATTTGGGGATGGTCACTTTTAGCCTGAACAGGCTGGATTGTGCTTTCTGAAAGTACATGTGCTTCTGCTTTTGATTGTAGATCTGACGGGTCCCTGGAGACCACCCTGGTGGAGCCCAGCATGGATGACTACACCGTCCTGCGCACAATCGGCGAGGGCTCCTTCGGCCGAGCTCTTCTGGTTCGGCGGGAAAGCAGTAGCCAGCTGTTCGCCATGAAGGAGATAAGGCTGCCTAAGGTCAGCACGCTCGGCCATAGTGAACATGTGCTTGTGGTTGCTAAGACACTAATTCTTGAGGCTCAGCATAGGCTTTCTCCTTGTGCAAAAGATACAATCAATTTATTCATTAGCTTTATGAATCTGTAATCATGAAGGACCTAAGAAGGGCCTTGCAGTTAACAGAAGAAAAAAAACCTGGGCTGTATTCAGATAGTGATTATTATTTATTTTATCCCACGGTATAATCAGGAATAATTTCCAATTGTGTCTACTTAACAGTGTAGCAGATCTTTGCCAAAGCAATTCATATGCAGTGTTGATGAGGAAGGTTCATGAAATGTGAAGAACCAAGGTCTGGTCTGCCCACCCTTAGTATCAGGGAAACGGCCCTCTGGAGCACTGGACAAGTTTTATTCCCACTAGTCCTCATTACTACATATCACGGTTGTCCTGTGACACAGTACCTGCTATACTGTCAAACTTGTTTTTTCAAAGATTCATTTATCTACTCGAAAGGCAGAGTGACAGAGAGAAAGGGAGAAACAGAGATTGAGAGACCTTCCATTTGCTGGTTTATTTCCCAAAGGCCTGCACCAGCCAGCGCAGAGCTGATCAGAAATCAGGAGCCAGGGACCCCATCTGGGTGTGTCACATGGGTGCCAAGCATTGTCCGCCGGCTGCCCGGCTGCATTAGCAGGAAGCTGGAGCACAAGTGGGGCAGGGACTTGAACCCAGGCACTTTGGTATGGATGCTGTGCTGAGCTCCCACACCACCGCATTCCTCAGCTTCTTCAGTGACATGCATATTTGTCTGGAAGACTGGAAACAGGTTGCTGTGCCTCGCTTGTGCTTCTGACGAGTTCTGGGTGAGCCTGAGAATGTGCATGTTTAACAAGTCCTTGGTTGGTGTTGCTGCTGCTGCTGTGAGAACATTGTCCCAGAACCTTTTCAGTGGCAAGTTCTGGATGGTCAGGTCATGCAGAATAGAGTTAATCCTTGGGGTAAGCAATAGACAAATCTGGAAACTGACTTTATGTCGCATCTTTGTCCATCTTGGATGCAGTAATGTACTCTTTTCTTTTACCTTGGCTACAGGACTGGTAAAATGTTAGAAATCAAGAAGAGAAAAATTATAGGGAAAAGTACTTCATTTACATTCTGTACATGTAAGAAATGGAAAAAGAATATATAAATCCAGTAAAATGGTCAGCTCTCAGCTTACAAAATATAGCCATAGTTGTCTTGGGGGCTGAGTTGGATAAGTTTAACTTGGGTCCAAGTGCAATTTTATAAAACTACACCTAATGCTGAAATATTATTCATACTGTATTAAATATTATAATATAATTCAATACATAAACATTCATATTGATTAAATTAACATCAATAGTAGATATTAGCATACTTAATGTTAAATAATAGAAATAATCACTTTAAATTATTATGATGCCATTTTAAAATGTAACATTAGGATTGGGTATTGTGGTGCAGCATGTTAAGCTGTCATTTGTGACACTGGCATTCCATAACATAGTAAAAGTTCAAATCTCAGCTGTTCTTTGTACAGTCGCGCTCCCTACTGGGTGATGGCTGAGTTCCTGACACCCATGTGGAAGAACTGGGTGGACTTCCTGACTTGTGGCTTCAGCCTCGCTCAGTCCTAGTTGTTGTGGCCATTTGGAGAGTAAACCAGTGGATGGAAGATAATTCTTTTTTTCTCTCTCTCCCCCTGTCTCCACCACTCTACCTTTAAAATAAGTAAGTCTAAAGATCAAAATGCAATATGAATTGATCATTTATTTTAAATCTCTTTCAGTCTTTCTTTGAGACACAGAATTCTAGAAAGGAGGCTGTTCTGTTGGCCAAAATGAAACACCCAAATATTGTTGCCTTTAAAGAATCATTTGAAGGTGAGTATAAAGTCCCCTGGACCTGTGAATATATCTGTGTCCACTGCAACTTTGCTAAAGACGCTTGCGTTTGTTTTAGCTGAAGGTCATCTGTATATTGTGATGGAATATTGTGATGGAGGGGATCTAATGCAAAAGATTAAGCAGCGAAAGGGGAAGTTATTTCCTGAAGATGTGGTAAGAGATTTGACTTACGTGGTTGGCTGGAGATTCAGAAGTGAATTTTCTCATGACCTTTCTATCAGTTAGTTAAAGCATTGGGATCTGTGGTTACCCAGCACCCTAATTAGAAACATTTTGTTTTAGTGATTTCTCTACTTATTTGAAAGGCAGAGTTACAGAGAGGGAGGGAAAAGCAGAGAGAGATCTTGTAACCTTTGGTTACCCAGTTGGCTGCAACAGCTGGGGCTGAGCCAGGTTGAAGCCAGGAGCCAGGAGCTTTGTCACAGTCTCCTGCATGGGTGTGGAGGCCCAAGCACTTAGGTCATGATGCTGCCTTCCCAGGTTCGTTCACAGGCAACTGGATCAGAAGTGAAGCAGGTATGATTTGAACCTGCAGCTGTCTGTGTCGGCTCCAACAACCGATTGCTTTATCACTGTTACTGAGTAGCGTCCTCAGGAAGTTACCGACCAAAGTATATTTAGACAATGGGGGCCGAGCAGTGGCTCATCATGCTAATCCTCTGCCTGTGGTGCCAGCATCCTATATGGGCACTGGTTCATGTTCTGGCTGCTCCACTACTGACCTAGCTCCTCGCTAATGGCCTGGGAAAGCAGTGGAGGATGGCCCAAGGGCTTGGACTCCTGTGCCCATATGAGAGAGTTGGAAGAAGCTCCTGGCTCCCAGCTTTGGACCATCTCATCAGTGTTTGTGGTGGCCATTTGAGGAGTAAACCAGTAGATGGAAAATCTCCATCTCTCTCTGTCAATGTAATTCTGAGTTGCAAGTGAAATAAATAAGTCTTAAAAAATATTTTTAGAAAGTAAGACCAATATGGTGGCTGTAAATTATGAAAGAATAAGACTTCCATGCCTAAGACAAAATTGTATGACTCATTGTGCCTTGTACTAGATAATTAACTCTTTATTTTAATTGCACTGAAATCTTGTTTTAATCTTATTTTAACTTTTATTTATTATTTGAGATGCAAAGAGAGACGGACAGACAAGAGTCCCATCTGTTTGTTCATTCTCAAAATAGCCACAGTGGCCAGGACCGGGCTTCATCAAAGCCATGGATGGCAGGAGCCCAGTTCCTGCAGCCATCACTAGTGCCCTCACACTGCTGCTGTGGGTCTGTGCTGGTGGGAAGGTGCATCATTCAGCAGGTGACGGATCGAGTCACTGGGTCTCTGCTTCCCACGTGGGAGCCAGAGCTGAAGCTCAGTCCTACCCAGCCCCAGTTACCGGCAATTGGGAGTGAACCGGCAAATGGCAGATCTTTCTTCCCTCCCTCTGATTCTGTTTCTCGCTGTTTCTCTGCCTTTGAAGTAAAAGTAAACCAGTACATAAACTACTGTAACATACATGACGTTTTGAATCCTACTAAAATGGATGTGAGAATCAGGGAGAAATCTGAATTGAACTAAGGTGAGTACAGGGGTTTTGTACTCACATTGTGTTAAAATCTTGGTTAACTATATCCTAGAAGTGATTCTTTGGAATTTTGAATTTGTATTACAAGATATTATAGCCTTGTGGATTTTGCATATTTTCTTGCAGATCCTAAATTGGTTTACACAACTGTGCCTTGGAGTAAATCACATTCACAGGAAACGGGTGCTACACAGAGATATCAAGTCCAAGGTGAGTAGAATATATTTTGGATCTTTAAGAAAATCCACAATAATACGGATTTTTTCTTCTGTTATTCCATTTTTCTTTTGGGGAAATTATTTATTTAAAAAATGTTTTTCAGTTTGGTATTTATTTGTGTACCTTTATTTAATTAAAAAGCTTTCCCTCAACTTTATTAAGATGCAAATAAAAATGCATAGTTACGATGCAAATTGTGATTTTTTAAATGTATGTATGCATTCTGGAATGATGAGATTGAACTAATGAACATATCCATCACCTGCTATACGGACCCTTTTTTTTTGGTGGTAAGAATGTTTAGGATCTATTGGCTTAGCAGTACCAAATACACTGCACATTATTGCCCACTGTTGCTAACTGGGGCTTTGCACCCTTTGAACCAATATAAGCAGAATAAGTTACTGCCTGCAAAGGAGTGATTGCAGTGCTTGTTGGGCTGTATGCTAACGTTCCCAGCTCTCTCAGCCCCATGTTTACTATGTCTACATGCTCTCAGATAGAAAGTAGTTGATGCCTCAGCCTGCCAGGTTGGCGACCCTGACACAGGTTCCCAGTCCGTCGGGGCTGCTGGTAGAACGTCACTGCCGTCCTCCTGTATTCCCAAGCCAGCAGCATGTGCACCTGTCAGGAAGGTACCTGTATCCCTGCAGACTCAGCTAGCAGCTGTTCTATCCTTAACTGCTGAAGGCAGCAGCCTCGCAATGTCAGCCTCATTTTGCCTTTTGTTTGAGTGAAGAAGATATAACCTAAGTTTTTTTGTGTGTGGTTTAAATGCAGAACGTCTTTCTCACCCAAAATGGAAAAGTAAAACTGGGAGATTTTGGATCTGCTCGTCTTCTGTCCAAGTACGTTTTTATCTCTGTTCTCCTGTTGTGGTGACAAGAATCAAACCGGGCTGCGTTTTCAGGGATGTGCTGTGACCATTCTTTGCCTTTCTCTGGTTTTCAGCCCTGTGGCATTGGCTTGCACGTATGTGGGAACACCTTATTATGTGCCTCCAGAAATTTGGGAGAACCTACCTTACAACAATAAAAGGTGAGCAGTGTTCTTGTTTTGTGCTGGGGGAACCCTTTGGAGACTGGCATCATAGTCTACATGGGACACTAGAGTTGGCACCACTTTCAGGCAAATACATGGAGCGTCTAGATGAATGTCAAAGCTCTCTGTTTTAATCAGAATTAAGAACTCATCATAAACACCCAAAGAAAGCCTAACTATTTATAGAAACAGTATGAACTGTATCACTGGTTCCCATACTTTGCTGCTCCTACTTTTTGCACAATGTTTTAATGAATTAATTTTTTAAAAGATTTAGTTAATTTTATTGAAAAGATTCACTCCCCAAACAGTGCCAACAGCTGGAGCTGAGCTGATCTGAAGCCAGGAGCCAGGCGCCTCCTCTGGGTCTCCCATATGATGGCCCAAAGACCTGGGCCATCCTTCGCTGCTTTCCCAGGCCACAAACAGAGAGCTGAAAGGAAAGTGAAGCAACTGGAATACAAACTGGTGCTCATATGGGATGCTGGCACATATAGGTGGAGGATTAGCCTGTTGAGCTACTGTACTGACCATTAATTTTTTAGTTTTTTGAGAGAAAGAGATGGGAAGAGACAGAACTTCCATCTGTTGATTCATTCTCCAAAAGGCTACAATAGCCAGATCTGGACCAAGATCCAGGAACTCCATCTAGTCTCTCATACGTGTGACAGGGTCTCAAGTAACTGGAACATCTTCAGCTGCTTTCCCAGGTGTATTAGCAGAGAGTTGACTCAGAAGTGGAGTAGTCAGGAGCTGAACAGACCCACCCCTATTGGATGCTGACTTTACAAGCAGCAACTTAAGGTGCTGCACCACAATGCCAGTTCCTGCTTCTACTTTAAAAAATTCTAAATCCCAGGTTGCATCTATGGCAGTTAAAGCTTAACATCAGGGGGTGGGAAGTGGGCGTCAACAATTTTTCAAGTGATTCTAGCATGCAAGAACCTTTGTGATGTCACTGAGTTAACCTTTACAGGACTAGGTAACAATCACTTGATGGATGGGTTTAATGATTGCCGGAAGTTGGTCTTTTCTCAAAATCCAGGGATAGCATATGGACACAGCAAATGGGGAACCTGGCTGAGGGCCAGTGGGCCTCTGGGAGTTTTCTGGAGTCCTGAAATTTGAGAAGCTTAAAATTGAAGGAAACAGCAAAAATAAAAAAGAGTGTCCCAGCTGGCACTGTGGTGCTAGAGGTTAAGCTTGCTGCTTGCGGTGTCGGCATCACATTTGAGTGCTGGCTCGTGTTCCAGATGCTCCGCTTCCAGTCTAGCTTCCTGCTCTTGTGCCTGGGGAGGCAGCTGGTGATTGCCCAAGTCCTAGGAACCCTGCTACCCACGTCGGGACTCCTGACTTCAGCCTGCCCCTGCCCTGGCTGTTGTAGCCATTTGGGGAATGACCCAGCAGATACTTGGTCCTCCTGCTCCTGAATCCTCAGACACTGCGGAGAAGATTCCTGAAGCAGCCTGACTGGGAGGGGCGGAAGATGGGGCTCTCTCTGCAATCATAATTCTTAGGATCTAAGTACTAAATCAAGATTACTGCACGTCTTACTTAAATACCTAGGAATTACTGATCATATTCCTCTTTGTCATAAAGGCATGGTGATTTTTCATATCTTAATTTGAAAAGGCATCTCTTTTTGTGCAGTAACTCACAGTCTGCTTGTTCTTGTGTTCTTATGTTCCCAGCGATATCTGGTCCTTGGGATGCATTCTGTATGAACTCTGTACCCTGAAGCATCCGGTGAGTATGCTGTGCAAAACACAACTGGGCGTTTGTGCTTGGTTCTCTCTGACCACATCTGAAGTAATACAGCCAGTTCCATCTGACAGTTTGCTTACTAGGATGAATTCATTATGAAAAGTTGTCTTATGTTGTCATCATTGTCCATGCCAGGAGCCACTGTTGTGATGTCTGCCAATAGGAAATACCTGTTATTTAGTTTCTGTGAGTCTATATTTAGCTTTTCTTTCTTTCTTCTTGCCACATTGTTCCTACTGTTTAAGGTTTTGAGAAAAATACATATGATGCAAAAAGTGTTGTTACTGGCCATTTTTTACACGTACGTCCAGTGGTATTAATTATATTCTCAGCGTTGCATCATCCTCACTAATATCTACTTGGGACCCATCTCTTTCATCCCTAACAGAAACTCTGTACCCACTGAATAATTACTCCTTGTTCCTCTCTCCCCCCAGCTGCTGGTTGCCTCTAGTCTACCCTCTATCTCTGAGTTTGCACATTGTAGATGTGTCATGTAAGTGAGATAATGGACTTTTTGTCCATTTACGTCTGGTTTCTTCCATTGGTGTAGTGTTCTCAATGAGAATTCCATTTGCTTTGGTGCCTGACATCTGGTCCAGTGTGTGTCTACATCATGATTTGTTTGCCTGCCCATTTGTGCACACTCGGGTCGTTTCTGCTTTTTGGCTGTTGAGTATAAAGCTGATGTGAACATAGGTGTACCAGTGTCTGCTAGATTCTCTGATTCCTGTTTTTGAGGAGTATACCCAAGAGTAAAATTGGCTGTATAATGTGATCGTTACATGTGTAGCTTTCCCAGGAACTGCCAGACTTTTTCCAGAATGTCTATACCATGTTTGCACCCACCTTTTTGCAGGTAGATTTTACTTGTCATGTGTGCTGCCTCTATAGTTGAAATATAGGAAAAAAGTTAGCCACATGGTGTTGTTTTTCTAAATAAAAATCTATATTTAAATAATTAAACAGGGGCCAAGTGATGCCTTAGCTAGCTAATCCTCCGCCTGCAGTGCTGGCATCCCACATGGGTGCTGGTCTAGCTCCTACTGCTAATGGCCCGAGAGAGTAGTGGAGGATAGCCCAAAGCTTTGGGCTCGTGTATCTACATGGAACACCAGAAACTCCTGACTCCCAGCTTTGGGCCAGCCCAGCCCTGGCCATTGCCTTTGTAACCATTTGGGGTGTGAACCAGTGGATGGAATCTCTCTCTCTCTCTGTCTCTCCCTCTCTTTTCTCTGTAACTTTGACTTTCAAGTTAAATTAATAAAATTTTTAAAAATTAAACAAAATAGAAGTTACATACCTCATCCTTTTTGTTTACTAATATTTTGTTTCAAAGAACAGCAATTATAGAATTGATTTCTGTTAGTCCTTGCTTTGCATAGAGATAAATTCTCTTCTTTGCTTGTGTAAATGAGCTCTACCAAGCTAATATACAGATGTGTTTGAGAGCCCAGAGCGCTCAGGAGAGTGAATGGTTGAGAAAACTCCATTGGCACCACTAGGTGAAAATAGTGTGAACTGAAGATATGTGCTGTAAATGAGATATCTTTTTTTTTGAACCTGTGGCTTCTCATACAGTTAGAACATGTGAGAGAACCTGTAGGAATGCCCATATGGGATCCTGGCACGTTCAAGGCGAGGACTTTAGCTGCTAGGCCATGCTGCCGGGCCCGGGCATTAATATTTTTAATAGAGGTTACTCTGGAGGAGCTGACATTGTGGCACAATGCGTTAAACCACTTACTGTGACACCGTCATCCCATGTGGGCAGCTGTCCTTGTCTTGGCTCCTCCACTTCAGATCCAGCTCCCTGCTCATGCGTCTAGGGAAACTTGGAAGGTGGCCCAAATGCTTGGGTCCCTGCCACTCACATGGGAGACCTAGAAGAAGCTTCAGGCTCCAGGCTTCAGCATGGCCTAGCCCTGGCTGTTGCACTATTAGGGGAATGAAGCAGTGGATGAAAGACCTCTCTCTCACTCCCCTGCGTCTCAGTGACTCTTCATTTCAAATAAAATCAATTAATTAAAAAAATAATCAAGTAATCCTTATGTGCAGCTTGAGAACTGCTGTTTATTACAAACAAAATTGTTATTTAAATTCTAACATCTTAGGGATATCTTTAAAGATACTTTGCATAAACTTAAATATATTCATTCTTTCTGCTAGCAAGAATACATAGTGTGGCCTATAGGGTCCAGATTATTTAGGACATAGTCTGTCATCTCTTACCTGCTTTAAGGTTAAGTTTTTTTTGTTTGTTTGTTTTTTGTTTCTGTTTTTTTTTTTTTTTTGAGGAGGGTGCAGGTGTATGGCACAGTGTTAGCTTGTTGTTTGGGATACCTATGTCCCATGCTGGAGTGCTTAGGTTTGAGTCTTAGTTCTAGTTCCAATTCTAGCTCCCTGTGAATGCCCACCCTGACAGACAGCGGATGATAGCCCAATGGTTAGGGCTCTGCCACCCATGGGGAGAGTCAGATTTGAGTTCCAGACTCTTCCTACATTCAGCCTGTCCCAGCGCCAGCTCTGGTGGGCATTGAACCGGGAATGGAAGATCTGTCTCTTTCTGTATGGGTCTCTCTGCATTTCAAATAAAGAAATTTTAAGAAATAAACATGTTTTTGAAAGAGTTGTCCCCAAACCTTTAGGAAATGTAGACATGTGATAGAATGGTTTAAAAGCTGGAGGCAAAGCAGACTCAAACTCTCTTTTCATTATGTGAATTTTTCCTCTATTATGTGTGCAGGGTTTTCATATTTTCACTTGTACATTTTAGTAATAGGGTAATACACTTTCAAGGCCACATGCTGACATGTTTTTAAATAAGCATTGCCCAGGCTGACAGCTCATGCATGTTCCAATAAATTTGTTAGACGTGAAAAACTTCTAAGATGCTATTCTACTCTGTCATTTTATATCCCACTTTATTACTTGTCAAAGTTTAATAGCTACTTTAATGGCTTGAATGGTAAGAATTTTGCTGTGGAAATTTAAATCTGAAAAGGTCTAAAGTGCATGCTGTTACAACATGAGCCTTAGTGTTTCTGGAGGAGCATGGAACAAAAGACTATTATGCTTGCTTTATCATTTTTTTTAAAAGTCACAGTATACATATTGATTTTCAAAATATATTAAAAATGCCTGTACAGCACTGATGTTTTACTTAAAAGTAGACAAAGCAGACCCAGATGGGAAGAGTTTCTCAAGGTAGGGGAGTTTCTTACTATTCATGTTGACCTTTCTCCTGAACTACCAGAAGGTTGTAGAATAGTATCTTGTTAAATTTTATATTTTATATGAGGGAGTGAAGGGAGACAGAGCTTCTGTCCACTGGTTCACCCCCCAGAAGACTGCAGCAGCCAGGACCAGGAATTGGAAGGTCAGTGTAGGGCTCCCAGGTGGGTGGCAGGAGCCCCATTTCTTGAACCAACACCTCTATCTACTTCCCAGTATCCACCTGAGCAGGAAGCTGGAGTTGGGAACTAAAAGTGGATGTCAAGCTGAAGCACTCTGTTGTGGCCACTACGCCAAACACCTGCATCTTTAAAAAGAGAGAGAGAGTTATTATTTGAAGATCAGGGTTACCTGGGGAAGGTGTGTGCTGCAGGGAGAGAGAGGGGGAGATTCCATCTAGTGGCTTACTTCTCAAATGGCTGTGACAGCCAGGACTGGGCCAGACTGAAGCCAACAGCTTCCTCCCGGTCTTCTGTATGGGTTCAGGGGCCTAAGCACATAGGCCATCTACTGCTGCATTCCCAGGCACAATGGCAGGGAGCTGGATTGTAAGTGAAGCAGCCGAGACTTGGACCAGCATGCCCAGTGGCAGACAGTGGCTTAACCTGTTTCACCACAACGTGAGCTCTTACAGTAGTATCTTCAGGACATTTCTAGAAAAAAAAAAAAAGGATCCAGCCCCAGGTATATTTATGAACTGAAAATGGTTTATGGGTATTCATTTTCTAATTTCTCATTTTCTTCCCGTTTCTGTATGTAATGTTCAGTTTTTGCTTTTCAGTTTCAGGCAAATAGCTGGAAAAGTCTTATTCTTAAAATATGTGGAGGGTTCATCAAGCCACTGCCGTCCCATTACTCCTACGAGCTGCAGTTTCTGATCAAGCAGATGTTCAAGAGGAATCCCCTGCATCGCCCTTCAGCCACAACACTCCTGTGCAGGGGCTGTCTGGCCCCGCTGGTGCAGGAGTGTCTGCCTCCAGAGGTAGGATGTGTGCCCGCACAGCAACCAGCTGTTTCCCAGGCTTCATTTAAGTGTTTGCTATCTTGTTAACACATTTGCAAGAATGCTTTTAAACTGTTTAATATGGGAACCCTATGAAACACAGTTACAGGTGTATTTTTTAAAATTTTGGGGCGAGGGGGCCCACGCTGTGTTTTAACAAATAAGGCTGCCACCTGCAGCGCTGGCATCCCATGTGGGCACTGGTCGAGACTCAGCGGCTCCATTTCTGATCGAATTTCCTGTTAGTCCACCTGGGAAAGCAGCAGAAGATGGTCCAAGTGCTTGGGCTCCTGCACCCACATGGGAGACCTGGAAGAGGCTCCTGGCTCCGATTTCCATCAGGCTCAGCCCTGGTTATTCTGGCCATTTAAGGAGATGGACCGGTGGAGGAAAGATAATGCTCTCTCTCTAACTCTGCCTTTCAAACAAATAAATAGATCTTTAAAAATTCAAGTGATGCAGAACTGTGTTAAAATACACATTAATGCTTCCTTCCCTTCTTCTTCCTGTGATCCTGTTTTCCAAGTACCAGCTCAGCTGCAGTTTGTGTTGTCTTTCATATCTCTTTTATGTTTATTTATACATAAATACAGCAACAATTTATATTTATCTTTGAGTAAACTACATGTATTTTTAAATGTCATTTTTATTTTTCAAATTTAAATATTGTACTGAAGATGGTTGATAATAACATTGTGACAGTGTCTGCAGAGACGAATATCATAACTTTAAATTCTCAACTTTTTAATGTCTAGGTCATCGCAGAATATGGTGAACAGATATTAGAAGAAACTAAAAAATCTCATAGTGCACCAAGAAAAAATGGTAAGAATTCTGTAAATTTCTTTTCCAATTTAGTTTACTTATTTGAAAGGTAGAAATAGAGACAGAGAGGTCTTTTATCCACTGGTTCATTCCCCAAATGCTCGCAGCGTCCAGGGCTGGGCCAGGCCACAGCTAGGAGGCTGGAGCACAGTCCAGGTGTCCTACACGGGCAGCAGGAACCCAGCACCCACATTAACAGGAAGGTGGCGTGAGGAGCCTGAGGCTGGAGTGGAACTCAAGCACTCTTAGACGGGACACAGGTGTTGTAACTGACATCTTAACTGCTGGGCACAAGAGCAAGTTTTTAAATTTTTTTTTAATATTTATATATTTATTAATCTCAATTCTGGATTAACAGAGACTCTAAGGTAGACTGTGTAATCAGTGGATTCTGGAGAAATTTCATTGTGTTTGGAATGGTGATATTGGCAGCAATTCAGAACTGTTGGACTATCAAAACCACTTGATAGGACCTTCAGAGCATGCCCCACATCAGTGACCTGGGACGGGTGGGAGGCTGGGTGGGGCTTCTCCTTTTATTCTCCCTTTATCCCAGATCTAGAAAAAAAAATTAAAGTAATAATGTGGAAACAATGGTATTACCCACTTCCCAGTAGCCCTTCACCCTCTGTCCTAATCAACTATGTAGAGATTATCAAAATAACAATTTAAAAATATTTATTTATCTGAAAGCCAAGGTGACAGAGGAGGGAGAGATCAAGTGCCCAGAGCTGTTTCTTTAACTCTTAGCGTTTAACGTTAGGAATTGACAGCAGAAATCGCCTCCTTGAACAGGTGCAGTGTGAACTGTGTGATAAAGCTCAGTATCCCTGTTGAGGCTGATGCTTTGGTGCTTTGACTTGTCTCAGGCTGTGTGCTGATCCCGTTAGGGACCTCATCAGGTGGAGCTTCATGTGCTTTCTCTGTCCACTTTTTCTTTTTAATCAGACAGCGGCAGGATCAGGATAGCTTTGGGAAATGAAGCCAGCTCCATGGTAAGTGCTTTTAAATTAGATTTATAAAACATCCATCTGCCAGCAGTAACTGCCCTCATGTGCTTTGGAGTATTTAAAGACTGTAACCCTGGTCCCTGTGATTAAGTAGTTCTTGACTATCACTGCTGAGAGAGAAAAAGAAAGAAAGAGAAAGAGCATAAGAAAGAGAGAGTGAAAGAGAAAGAAAGAGAGAAATAAAGGAAGAGAAAAGAGAGAGGAAGAGAACGAGAAAGAGAAGGAATGAGGAAGAGAAAGAAACAGAAGTACAAAGAGAGCAAAAGAGAAGGATACACACACACATATATATATGTGAAGAGAAAATAAGAGAACAGGAAAGAGAATGAGAATATATATGTATATAAAGAACGAGAAATAAAGAGGAAGACAGAGAAATAGAAAAAGAGGGAGAGATGAAAGAGAGGAGAGAAAGAGAAAGCACCAGGGAGAGACAGAAGTAAAAAGAGATAGAAAGAGAAGATGAACGAGAGAGAAAGAGGACAGAGAAAGAGAGCAAAAGAGAAACAGAGAAAGAGAAAGAAGAGAAGAAAGAAGGAGAGAAAAAGAGAAATGAAGAAAGAAAGAAAAGAAAAAAGAAATGTGACTGACTGTGGCGTGGGCTGTGGCTGCATGGTGATGGGCTGAGTTGGGAATCCCAGCCGGGCCTGCCTGTTCAGACTTCTTGGGCTGTCTGTGTTAATACTGCTTCTTCCCAGCTCTGGGACAGGACTCCTCATCTGGACTGATAGTCTAAGGCCAGGGATATATCAGAGAATGCCTTAAAGGCCAGTTCCTAGGCACGAAGATGGGAGGGTTAGATGGATACTTTAAGGCTTATAGCTGTTGTAGCTTGCGTGGGGAAAAGGGTTCTTGTTTCCATGCCACGTTATAGAAGAATTCTGGTTTCTATGACTAACTTTGGGGAGGAAAGATGTGTGCTGCAGGAGGGCAGAAGGGGGTCAGAGAGATCTTGATTATGAGGCTGCCTCTCAGGGGTCCTTGACGTCCTTTATTCAAAGGAGCATATTGTGTTAAGAGCCCCAGCAATAATAGCTTCATGAAATGTCTGGTTTTAAGATGACAACAAGGGGATGGGCATTGTGGTGCAGCAAGTTAGGGTGCCACCTACAGTGTCAGCATGGCCTGTGAATGCTGACCGTTCCTGCTGAGGTGCCTGGGAACGCAGCAGAAGTGCTTAGGGTGCTGTAAGCACCGGGAGCCCCTGGTACAGTTGCAGACTCCTGGCCTTGGCCTTGGCCTGGCCTTAGATGTCATGGAAGATCTCTGTATTTATTTTCTGTTCTTTTCAAATAAATACTTGAAATATTTTTTAAAAACCTGGGGCCTGGTGTAATGGTCCATTGGCTAAATCCTCCCTCACCTTACAAGCACCAGTATCTCATACGGGCACTGGTTCTAATCCTGGCGGCTCCACTTCCCATCAAGCTCCCTGCTTGTGGCCTGGGAAAACAGTAGAGATGGCCCAAAATCTTGGGACCCTGCACCCATGTGGGAGACCCAGAAGAAGCTTTTGGCTTGGGGAGTAAACCCAGTAAATGGAAGATCTTTGTCTCTGTGAATCTGCCTTGCCAGTAAAAATAAATGTCTTTAAAAAAAAGACTTAGCACAATAAAAAGCTTATGACAACCAGTCCTATTGAAAATTCTTATTACTGTTTCCCTCAATAAATACCTGTCACATAGCTGTTGGTTTTATATATATATCCTTTTCATTTTTACAACAATTTATTTTGCTGGCAGTTAATACATGCAGCTATTAATATCCGTGTATAAGTCTTATGATTGTGAATATATGTGCATATACGTATATAATACACATGCTATATGTGAAAGTTAGCATAAATTGGGGATTTTTTGACTTCATGGTTTTAACTCTCTAACTTTATTTTAAAATTAACTTTGCTTATTTACTTATTTGTAGCAATTCAAACATCATCTGATCTATATTTTTAATCTGTTGAAAGCAACAGGAACAACAAGGTGGAAAATATAGCCACGCTGACATAGAAAACATTAAATATAATTCAGCTGAACATTCAATGAAGAGAGTCAGTCGAGAAGAAAAAGGTTAGTTACACGAACTCTCACCATTGCTTGGGTGGGGAGCTGGCAAGTGTGGAAGGAATGGCAGCTTTCACATTGCTGGGTGTTAGGTATCAAGTGATGGGTAAATATTTGCTTATCCAGTAATTTAATATTACAATAATATTTTATTGACGGGGCGGGCACTGTGACACAGCAGGTTAAGCCAACATTTGGGACGCCCACATTCCTTACGGAGTGCTTGGTTAGAGTTCTTCCCACCCTGCTCCAGTCCAGCTCTCGTGTCTGTGTACCCTGGGAGGCAGCAGACAGGACGCAAGTACCTGAGACCCTGCCGTCCACGTGGGGGACCCACGGGGTGTTTACTGGTTCCTGGCTTGGGCGTGGCTCCACTGGCTGCGGTAGGCATCTAGTGAGTGAGCCTGCGTATAGCAGACAGCGCTCCCCTGCTCCCTGCCGCCTCGCTCTTTCTCTCCCCCTCCCCTATTTCTCTCTTTCTCCTTATTCCCCCCTCTCTGTGTCTCTTTCTCTTGCTGTCAACTCTGCCTTTCAAATAAATCAGCAAATAGAAACTTCTTAAAGAATATATATTCTTTTTAAAAGAGCGAGAACAGTGTCTAGCACTAAAGAGCCATTAAGAAATGCAGTGTCACTGTCGAAAGCACAGGCTGTTGTGGGTCGTGGAGTCCTCCTGGAGTATCCTTGTACATTGCATGACTTGTAACTACATATTATTTTTGAAGTGAAGTCATTTAAAGAAATTAACTTATTTTGAAAGAATTGCAGAGAAAGAGAGGGAGATGCAGAATCTCCGTCCTCTGGTTCATTCCTCCAGATGGTTGCAATGGCCAACACTGGGCCAAGATGAAGCCAGGAGCAAGGAGCCCCACATGTTCTCCCACATGAGTGGCAGGGGCCCAACACTTGGGCCATCTTCTGCCGCATTTGCTGGCTGCATTAGCAAGGAAGCTGGATCTGAAGTGGAACAGCCAGCCAGGAACCGACACTCATAGGGGACACTGGCCTCACGGGAGCTGGCATTGCCTGTCACATCACAACACCGGCCCCCCAGACTCAAGCACTTTAATGATTAGCTTGACCTGTTCACTTTTTTTTTCCCCTCACTTCCTTTGCTACTTCGGTTGGAAAAAGCTTTGTTGCTAGACATGAATTTGGAAAAGAAAGTGTTGCTGAAGTGTGAGAGAGTTTTTGTAGCTGTAGATGAAGAAATAATGGGCTTTGCATTCCTCTCTACGTGTTAGAATCGGACAAGAAGTCAGCGTGGCAGAGGGACACCAGCTCACCCGGTACCCGCAGGCGGCAGTGGGAGAAAAACGCGCCCAGCACAGCTCTGAGGGCCCTGGGAGACGCGGCCATACTCGCTGCCAGTTCACCGGCAGAGGACGACAGAGGTGAGCACGCTGGGCCCTCAGCCTCCCTGCGGGGCTGGTTCCAGGACCCTCCGGAGATGCCAAAAGGTGGACATATTCAGGTCCCTTGTGTAAAATGTAAAGTGTCCTCCCATATACTTGAAATAATCTCTGGATTACTTTGTAATATAGGGCACATGCCACTTAAATAGTTGTTATTCTGTGTTATTGAATGAATCGTGACAAGGGAAAAATGTTTCTTTTTGTTCAATGGTTATTTAAAATACGTATATATTTCTGATGCACAGATGGTAGAATTCACAGGTGCAGAGCAATGACTGTAGGAGATCGAATGTCATTATTTTGTTATAGAACATTCTCTGATAGATATTTGTGCTAAGTGTTTTTTAATGCCACTTTGATGTGTGGAGACACGTGTGAGAACACTACTCATGCCCATCAAGTGAAATCGATCTGAGTAGAGTTCAGGGTAACATTGCCTGCCGTCTGATGGGGAAGACAGGACGTCTTCGTGAATCTGGTGCTCATCTTTCTCTTTTCCCAACAGGTGGCTCTGTGAGAAAGTACAGCGAGCTGAATAGCCGCAAGCAGTGGCTCAAGGAGCCGCCGGGCACCTTGCTGAACCTGCTCAAGAATGCTGATCTCAGCCTGGCGTTTCAGACCTACACCATATACAGACCAGGTAGCTTGTGCGTGCACCTGCGGGAACCCTTGGATGTCTTACAAGTTGTGTATAGCGTCTGTGCCGTCACGCGCCCTCTTACCCATGTTAGTACAGCTCAGCAAGGCAGAGTGTTCATGTTGTGCAGGCACCGCCAAACTCCCACGGAGAACTTTTCTCACCTGCAGACAGTGAAACTCTTCTGCTTAAATGGTACTTCCCCGTTCTCCCTTCTGAGGAACCCAGCAGTTACTTCTCACCATTGTATTCTGAGATGGTCTTGAAATCTTTTCAAGCAGTCTGAAGCTGCAATTAGGGCTACATAGGGCTATGTTACACATGCTTATTATGCGTACATATATATAAAGATTTATTTATTTGAAATCAGAGCAAGAGAGAGAGAGAGAGAGAGAGAGAGAGAGAGAGATCTGTCTATCTTCCATCTACTGAGTCACTCCCCAAATGGCTACAATGGACAGGGCTGAGCCCAGCAAAACACAGGAGCTAAGAACTGCATCTTGGTCCCCCACCTGATGGCAAGGGACCAAGCACTTGGGCTGTCATCCGCTACCTCCCCAAGCTCATTGCTGGGAAGCTGGATTGGAAGCCAAGCAGCCAGTTCTTCAACCAGCATTTCAATGGGGGATGCTGGCATGTCAGTCAGTAGCTTAACCCGCTGTGCCGTAGTGCCACCCTGGCTTCGGATTGGCACAGCATCGGCTGTTGTGCTCACTTGGGGAGTGAATCATTGGATGGAAGATCTTCCTCTCTGTCTCTCCTCCTCTCTGTATATCTGACTTTCCAATAAATAAATTAAAAAAAATAATAAAGTTTTAGTTCACCTAGGCACAATCACTATGTTGAAACGTTTTTAAAATTAGATATTTTGTTTTTATGTCATAGATAGAGAAAGATCTTTCATGTATGGGGTCTCTCCTCAAATGCCCCCCAGTAGCCAGGGTTGGGCCAGGCTGAAGCCAGGAACTCAGTCTAGGTCTCCTGCTTGGGTCACAGCAACACTTGTATACTTGAACTATTACTTTTGCCTCCCAGGGTACACTACTGGAAAGCTGAATCAGAACCACAAAAGCCAAGATTCAAAGCAGGCACTCTGACACAGAGTGTGGGCACCCTAAGCACTTAACCATTGCACCACACACCCCTTCCCTAGGAGCTTTTTATAACATGTGCATGGGGCTAGCACTGTGGCACAGAGAGTGAAGCAGCTGCCTGAGGTGCCACCATCCTGTATGAACACTGGTTTGAGTTCCGGCTGCTTCACTTTCACTATATCTCCCTGTTAATGTGCCTGGTAAAGCAACAGAAGCTGGCCTAAGTACATGGGCTCCTGCCACCCACTTGGGAGACCAGAATAGAGTCCCTGGCTCCTAGGTTCAGCCTGGCCCAGTCCTAACTGTTGTGGCCATTTGGGGAGTAAGCAAGTGGATAGAAGATCTCTTTCTCTCTATGTCTCTCTAACTCTGCCTTTCAAATAAATAAATATTTTAAAAGGAAAAAAAAAAAGCATGCATGTAGGAGCCAGTGCTGTGGCGTGGTAGGTTAAGCCTCTGTTTGGGATGCTGTCATCTTGCATCAGTGTGCTGCCTCGAGCCCTGGCTTCTATGCTTCTCAGCCAACTCTCTGCTAATGCTCCTGGGACAGCAGCAGAGGATGGCCCAAGTTCTTGGGCCCCTGCCACTCATGTGGGAGGCTTGGATGGAGTCCTACGTTCCTGGCTTTGGAATGACCCAGCCTGCTTTCTGTGGCCGTTTAGGAAGTGAACTAGCAGATGACAGATCTCTCTCCCTTCCTCTGTTGCTTTGCCTTTCTAATTCAAAACAAAAAAACATTGTTTTTTTCAAAAGCATGTGGATACCCTTTAATTCATTACTTTTTTTTTCACCCTTCAATGAGAAGGGCGAGGTCAACAGCAGGACTCCCATGTGAGTGAAAGTGGTCCTGGAGCCTGACCCTGCTCTGTTGCCTCCCAGGTTGCACATTAGCAGGAAGGTGGATAGGAAGCAGAGGATCTGAGAACGGAACCAGCTTTCCAGTGTGGAAAGTGGGGGCCCAGGAGGTGACCACAGCGCTTGCCACATTTTGTAATTTCCTCCATATACTGATGCCTCTTGGGCCCTGGTGATGCCAGGCAGCATGCTGAGTGAATGCTGTTTACATCATTTTTTTTTTTCCTGTTAACGATTCCCCTGAGAATTCAGAAGGGTTCTTGAAAGGCCCCCTGTCTGAAGGCACAGACGCGCCGGACAGTGTCGACGGAGGGGACGAGGCTGTCGCGCCAGACCCTGAGAGGTTGGAGCCCTGGCTAGAAGGCGAGGACACGTGCGTTGTGGTGGTCCTGGGGAGTGGGTGGGCCGGGAGATACAAATGAAATTAGACCATGGCAATTGCTGGCTTAGTAGGGCTTGTAATATTCCTGTTCATCATGAAGGAATATTTCTATCTTGCTTTTGTCTGAGAAGGATAGTAAGTTTCGATATAATGACACAACTCCTGGCTGAGCCCTACACATAATGTTTCAGCCTGGACTTGTTACTTTCTTTTTTTTAGGGCTTGTTACTTTTTAAATATACTATATTTTACATTGCCAAAAGTGAAGGGAATCATTTTCGGGAAGATGGTCTTTTCCTGTGTTCACTTGCCTTAGGGAACTCATTTTTCAGAGCTACAAAGATTGCTACAGTAGTCTTATGCTGGCACTCCATTCTCAAATGCTTCCTGCACTCTTAACCTGATGCTAATCATCCGACTGTGTTCCCACAGGGACTTTGAGGAAGATGGGGACAACCCTGATTGGGTGTCAGAGCTGAAGAAGTGTCTGATGCACCAGACCCAAGGGGGCCACTCCACGTCACAGGAAGGAGACACTGTACACGAGGAACTCATGTGAGAATAATCACACTTCTGCAGGCTGTCACGGCAGTCAGCTCCTGGGCTGCGTATCTGCAAGCAGAAAGAAGACTTCAGCAATGCCTAAAGCGATTCCTGATGGATAAAGCACAATCAAAATATGTGTTTTTGGAACTCCTGTGTGTGTTTGATCTCAGGGAAGAAGGCCCAGCAGAATGGGTGAGAGCTTGGTGCTGTGTGGTGTGTTCCTGTTCTGCCTCTCCCCTTTCTTCCTCCTCCATTTTGTGCCCATTTGCCTTAGCATTGGATTTATTCCAGTGTTTTGGAGTTTTGTCATTTTGGAGGCTTTAAGGGCATTTTCTTCTTCCTTTCCTTCCCATCCTGTGCTCTTAACTATCTAACAGATTGTTTGCTTTCTTGGGTCCTCCTCTGTTCTTATGACCTGGGACTCTAGAAGTACACAGGTGGCCTGTAATCATCCCATTAGGCACAGGCTTTGGCACCAAAGTTAAGGTGCAGCTTGGGACACCTGCTTCCTATGCTGGAGCTCAAGGACCAGCTCTGCGTCAGCTTCCAGCTTCCTGCTGATGTGCACCCTGGGAGCACCAGGAATGGCCTAAGGATCCGGGTCTCTGGCACAAATACAGAAGCTCGATTGAGTTTCAGACTCCTAGCTTTAGCCTCGCCCAGTTCAGCTGTTAGGCATTTGGGGGATGAGTCAGGGATGGAAGAGCCATCTCTGTTTCTATACCTTTCAAATAAATTTAAAAAATGTAAAAAAAAAAAAAACCCTTAAAGTGATATAATTTATTATGCAGATGAAAATGTCACTTTCAACTTAAAAAAAAAAGTCACTTTCATATTGTCCAAGTGGGGGTAGAAAATGAAAAGGAAAACTCGTTTTCTTCAGTGATTTCATAACATGATTTTGATTTTATTATTATTTATTTATTTATTATTAGTTCAGAAACTTTGAAGAATCTGAAGATGAGCTGGGAGAGGAAGTTGTAGAATCCCTAGAAAAGCTCGAAATTTTCACAGAGGAAGACAAAGAGGAAGGAAGAGGATTCTAGTTCCTATACGGATGCTGAACAATTAGGAGGAGAGGGGAGAAGTATGCTGAGATGTCAATAAAATGAAGGTTTAGGGAGCGTCTCTACTTCCCTCTCGATCTGTGCTGTTAATGAAGCCCAGCGATCATTAATACCCAGTTAATACACTGGTGTGGTTATTCTGTTTTTAGATATTAATTTATTGGTAAGACTTTAGTTATCCCAAGGCTTTATTAATTTTCCTTTCAGCTTAGACAACAGAACTAATTTTGAGTATAAATATTAATTTTTCACCAAAAATTTTATAGTAAGAACACGTCTAAGTAACTTATGTGAGGGTCTATGTGTGGCATAGAGGATTAAGCCACTACCTGCAGTGCTGGCATCACATATGGGTAACTGCTTAAGTCTCAGCTGTTCCATTTCTGCTCTAGCTCCGTGCTAATATGCCTGGAAAAACAGCAGTGAATGGCCTAACTCTTTGGGCTTTTGCACTCACGTGGGAGATCCAGCAAAACTCCTGCTTTTGGCCTGGGCCAGCTCTGGGAGCTGTACCTATTTGGAGGAGTGAACCAGAAAATGGAACACCTTTCTGTCTTTCTCCCTGTGCTCTTTTATAACTTGGTTTTCAAATTAAAAAAAAATATATATATATATATTCAAATGAAGTACTTTATGCAACAGACAAAATGATGTGGTTCAGGACAGGTGTTTAGCACAGCAGTGAAGCTACTGCTCATTGGAGGCCGTGGTGCAAATCCTTTCTGTGTTCTCCATTACAGCTTCCTAATGCACACCCTGATATGGACAGTGCGTACATTTGAACAATACTGATTCTTCCAATCCATGAACATGGGATGTCTTTCCATTTCTGTTTGTCCTCTTCCATTTCTTTCATCAATGACTGTTTGAAGTTTATTTCAACTTGGTGTGTGATAGCGATCGAAGATTATTCTTTAAATGGTACTAACATGCATGAGTTCTTCAACATTTACATACAGTCCAAGTGAATACTCAGCACAAGATCACTGAAACTGATGCTTCTCCAAAGCCAGTGACAGCCACGGATTTGGGAGTGCGGGGGTGGGGAGGAGGAAGAAGCAGGTAAACAATGGGACCGGGATGGGTGTGGTGAGGAAAATTACAAGGACATAATTTGTTTCTAGAAACCTGAATAACTTATTCTTTGCAGTTATGTAATAGAAGTAACTTTTCGGTTATGCAAAGATTTAAAAAGACACACTTTTATTCATTACAGTCCCAAAGAGTTTAGGTCACATTACATAATTGAAAAACAAATATTTTGGAATCATTTGTAATAGTCTATATCGTGTCCTGGCTGCTCCACTTTTCATCCAGCTCCCTGCTTTGGCCTGGGAAAAGTAGCAAAGGATGATCCAAAGCCTTGGGACCCTGCACCTGCATGGGAGACCCAGAAGCTCCTGGCCTGACTTCAGATCAGCTCAGATGCGGCCATTGTGGCCACTTGGGGAGTGAAACTAGCAGATGAAAGATCCTTTGCTCTTGCTCTCCTTCTTTCTGTGAATCTGCTTTTTCAATCAAAATAAATAAACCTAAAAAAAAATGACTTTACATAATGCCCTGAAAGTTACTAAAATGTATGAAGCACTATATTATCTTGTTTGAAATATGTATTGAGGGTTTTTTTTTAAGATTTATTTATTTTTATTGGAAATTAGACATACAGAGAGAGGAAGATCTTCCGTCCATTGATTCACTCCCTCAAGTAGCAGCCTCGGCTGGAGCTGAGCTGATAAGAAGCCAGGAGCCAGGAGCTTCTTCTGGGTCTCCCACGTGGGTACAGGGTCCCAAAGCTTTGGGCCATCCCTGACTGCTTTCCCAGGTCAAAAGTAGGGAGCTGGAGGGAAAGCGGGAACACTGGAACCAGAATCTGCACCCATATGGAAACCAGGTGTGTGCAGGGCGAGGACTCTAGCCACTCGGCTACCTCACTGGGCCCATATCTTCCTTTTCTAAACCAAATAATCTGCAACACAAAGCTTTGTCGGGATGTCAGGACACCCTGGACCATTTGCTCTGCTACCTTTTGGGCATCCTCAACTGCTTTCCCAGGCCACAAGCAGGGAGCTGGATGGGAAGGGGGCCACCGGGATCAGAACCAGTGCCCATATGGGATTCCAGCATATACAAGGCGAGGACATTAGCTGCTAGGCTACCATGCTGGGCCCTCTTTCCTATTTTCTAACAAGATTCAATAAACAGGATTTGAAAAAAACTTGGATATTTAAATTCAAGATCATTTTTCTTGGTGTTGGTATTGTGGAACAGTGGGTCAAGTCACTGCATGAACTCCTACATCCCACCTGAGTGCTGGTTCAAGTCCTGGTTGCCCCTGTTTCAATCCAGCTTCCTGCTAAGGTGCTTGTGCAAAGCAGCAGCAGATGGCCCCTGCTATGCACGTGGGAGAGCTGTACAGACCTCCAGGCTTCTGGTTTGGGCCAGATGCAAATCCAGCTGCTGCGGCCATCTTGGGAGTGACAGCGGATGGACAAGCTCTCTCTTCCTCCTCATCTTTTGTAATTCTGCCTTTCCAATAAATAAGCATTTAAAAATACATTTTTCCTTAGGTCCCTATTTTTCAGAAAATTGAAAGCAAATTCAGAAACTGAGAGCAAACTTGCTATCCGCTTTTTAATGTGTAAACTGTAAACTCTTCCACTGAAGTAATTTTGCCTTTTTCATTGAAATAAACACCTGTCCATACACATACCACTGAGAACATTGCTCAGGCTGACTTTATTATAATAGGGAATGAGTTTATGAGAAAAAGTATTTACATAGGCTGCTGTAAAGTTTGCTAGCAAGTTTTTCTGATTTGCACAGATAGCCTTATTTAAGTAACTTTTCCACCGATGACAGGAATGTGGTTTCGAACTCCTGGTCAGAAAATCTGCTTACAGACGCCCGGGCATTGCTCCTGATTCGGAGTCTCTCTTCTGCAGACAGGGAAAGAATATGAGCCATCGTGTCAGCATAGCCTTCCTCGGTCTCAGCGAGAAATCCAGTTATGTCTCCTTCATGAGGAACGACAATGTCAAGCTTCGGGCCCCCCGAGTTGTGTGCCAGGATGACTGTGCCAGCTGCCATACACTCCACAATCCCTGAGAAAGAAACGAAATGTAGTCTATGACACTTCTGTACGGGTTCCTAAGAACAAGGATGGGCAGTTAAAATACGTTAAACTCCTGAGAATCTAATTCCACACGTGTATCCCTGAGGCTGACGTTGCGACACAGCACTGAACCCCATGTAGGTCCGGTGCTGGCATGCCATGTGGGTGATGTCTGAGTCCAGGTGCCTGCACTGCTGAACCAGGTTCCTGCTGATGTGCCTGGACAACCAGCAGAGGATGGGTCAAAGGCCTGTCTCCCGTATCTATGTGGGAGACCTGCAGCAAGCCCCAGGCTGCTAGCTTTGGCCAGGCCCAGACCCAGCCACTGGTGGCTTTTTGGGAGTGAACTGGTGAGTGAAAGAACTCTCTCTCTGCCTGTGCCTCTCTCTGTCTAAATCTGAGTTTTCAAACAAAGAACTCTTTTTTTTTTTTTAAGATTTATTTTTATTGGAAAGACAGATATACAGAGAAGAGGAGAGACAAAGATCTTCCATCTGCTGATTCACTCCCCAAGCGACTACAATGGCTGGAGCTGAGCCAATTCGAAGCCAGAAGCTAGGAGCCTCTTCCAGGTCTGCCACGTGGGTGCAGGGACCCAAGATTTGGGCCATCCTTGACTGCTTTCTCAGGCCACAAGCAGGGAGCTGGATGGGAAGTGGAGCTGCTGGGATTAGAACTGGAGTCCATATGGGATCCTGGTGCATGCAAGGCAAGGACTTTAGCCACTAGATTACCGCATCAGGCCAAAGAGTTCATTCTTAAAAACAAACAAACAAAAAACACCTTATATGTTCATAAATCAGCTCATCTAATTTTTTTTGGTACAAAATAAAAGAATTCTGAGTTTTTGACTTTTCAAAGTTTCATAATAGTCCTTCTTTGTTCTTAACTGAACAGCTCAGCAGGGAGGGCATTTGGCCTAGTGGTTATGATGCTGGTGGGCATGCTCACATCCTCTGGACCAGAGTGCTAGGGTTTGATTCCTGGTCCTGGCTCCTGACTCCAGCTGTCTGCTAATGTGGACTGGGGGAGGCAGCAGTGAGTGCTGAAATGGTTGGGTTCCCACCACTCACGTGGCAGAGCCAACACAGTGATTCTCAGCAACCCCCAAACCCCGTTTCCGCATTGGCCCAGCCCAATCCTGGCTGTTGCGGGCCTTTGGGGAGTGGCCTGGAAGCCTGGAGTGGTCTCTCTCCAATAAATAAGCAAACTGAAAAAGGTGCTAGACTTTGATCAGCTCAGAAACACAAAAGAAAGGTATCAAAAGCAAAATCTTAAGATCTTAAGTTATGTTAGTGGGAAAAAGAACTGTAGTTCGCCTTAGTGAGGCACTGCAGATGGACAGTGCTGGTGTACGAGCCTGGATTTCCCCCATATTTCAGAGCACTGTGTGCCCAATAGCAGTGCTGAACTAAATGGAAATAATCATTTACTGCCAAATGACAGGGGGCTTCCGAAAGCCTGTGGAAAATGGGATTAAAGGACAGGTTGACAACAGGTAACACGCATTCCAGGCATTTCCAGGCAGTGTTCGAAGCCCCCTTGGAAACTGAGCAGTTTCCACCTGCTGCTATGCTTCACTCCCCATCTTTCCTTGAACACACCCGAGCCCCTACCAGGTGGGTTCCAAGAGATGCATCAGGTGCTTGCGGAAATGTTTTCAGCGACTCAGAGCTGGCATCCTAGCTGCACAGACGTGTGATCGTTGCTTCTTCCCACACTTTGGAAACAGAAAGCTTTGAAATGCAATAATAAAAATCCTTCCATTCCTGTCTCCTGGCTTGACCTGTCAGATGGCCTCTCCACTGTCCCGTGGTTTCTCCTTCAGGCTTGGAGCAAGCTGAACTCTTGGTCCCTTTGTTGTGCCGGCGGCTGCTCCTGTGGTTGTCACTTCTATCCTGGGGCTGTTGCTTCTGCCCCATATTCTCCTCACTTGCCTAGTTCCTGTCTAATTGTTCTACTTACTGCTCCAGCCCAGCCCTGTTTGAGAATCACATCACCTCCTGGGGAAAGGGACCCTGCCCCATGTGTCCAGGCTTTGTCTGTCCTCATCACCCTGGCTCTCGTCAGCACAGCAGCTGGCACCCTGCGCAGCAGATACTCATGGCTGGGCGCTACAACCCCACAGCTAGAAGCCTCTGAAGGCAAGAGTGCCTTCCATTGCAGACAGACTTCCTGCCTGGAAGCCCAGCACAGGAAGCATGCCCAGTAAGTATCTGTGGAGCGAAGTCCAGGTGGTCAGACCCAGGCAGGAAATTGCTTCGACGGGTGTCTTGTTGAACCTCTGGCATAGTACTGTGCTGCTAACTAAAAACAAGCATAAGTGAAACTGTAGTGCTAATTATACGAAGAAAACTTCATATGATGTTCCTGCTTCCCCCTAAGAACCAGCATTGTGAGGCCAAAGTAGGCACGAGAGAAATACCTGCAACGGGCCGACGCTGTGGCCAATCGTAGGAATACTTAAGTCGAAAACTTACAGTGGGATTTGGCACAGAACAGAGAGGAGGCGACTGAAAGAGTGAGTATAGACAATAAAGGATGAAAGGAATTACTGTGAAAGCCTTAGCTTCTGATGAGCGAAACACTTGTACCTGGGCATCACCTATTGACTCTGATTTGGCCATTCATAAGTTTGATTAGGGTTGGGATTCTGCACCATTACAAAGATGGGGTAAAAGGGAGTAAAGGGCCTAGCATGAAAGTCTATTGGCTAAATTCCTTGCCTTGCATGCACCGGGATCTCCTAAGGGCTCCGGTTTGTGTCCTGGCTGCTCCACTCCCCTTCCAGCTCTCTGCTTGTGGCTTGGGAAAGCAGTAAAAGGTGGCCCTAAGCCTTGGGATCCTGCACCCGTGTGGGAGACCCAGAAGAAGCTCCTGCCTGGCTCTGGCTTCAGATTAGATTAGATCAACTCAGCTCCAGCTGTTGTGGTCACCTGAGTGAACCAGTGGACGGGAAGATCTTTCTGTATCTCCATCTCTGTAAATTAGCCTTTACAATAAAAAATAATAAAAAAAAATCTTAAAAAGATGGGGAGTGAGGGTCTTGGTATGATGGTTCAATTGGCTAATGTTCCCCTTGCAAACACCAGGATCCCATATCAGTGCCAGTCTGTGTCACATATGCTCCACATCCCATCCAGCTCCCTGTTTGTGGCCTTAGAGGGCGGGGGAGAATGGCACAAAACCTTGGGACCCTGTACCCGTGTGGGAGACCAGGAAGTTCCTGGTTTTGGATCAGCTCAGCTCTGGACATTGCAGTCACTTGGGGATTGAACCAGCAGATGGAAGATCTTCCTCTCTGTTTCTCCTCTCTGTAAAACTGTTTCCATTTAAAAAAAAAATCTTAACAAAAAAAGGAAAAGAGAATGGGGTGGCAGGCATCATGCTATTGTAGGAGAACAGGATTCTATACAGAAGTGCCTGCACTTCTGCTAATGTGCCAGGGAGGCAGCAGGTAAGGCCCAAGTCCTTGTTTCTTGCCAGCCACATCAGAAGATTGGATGAAAGTCCTGGTCTGGGCTCTGGCCTGCTGTGAGTGCTATGGGCACCTGGAGAGTCAGCCAGCAGCTGCCTCTTTCTCACTCCTTCCACCCATCACTCTGCTTTTCAAATCAGTCTCTTTTTAAAAATTTTATTATTACTAATATTATTTTAAAGATTTATTTTTATCGGAAAGTAACATGTACAGAGAGAAAGAAGACAGAGAGGAAGATCTTCCATCCATTGATTCACTCCCCAAGCAGCCGCAACAGCTAGAGCCAAGGTGATCTGAGGCCAGAAGCCAGGAACTTCTCCTGGATCTCCCATGTGGGTGCAGGCTCTCAAGGCTTTGGGCTGCCCTTGACTGCTTTCCCAGGCCACAGGCAGGGAGCTGGATGGGAAGTGGAGCAGCCAGGACACATATAGAAGGTGCCTATATGGGATCCTGGGCTTGCAAGGTGAGTATTTAGCCATTGAGGCTTTGTGCTAGGCCCTCAAACCAGTCTTTAAAAAGAGGAAAAAAAACCAAGGCTACCTGGATGCTGCTACCAGTTACTTAACCCTTTGACCAATTTCTAAACTGCTGTGTGCCTCAGTTTCCTTATGTATAAAAATAACTGTAATGCTTAGCAAATAGCATTTTAGGGAGTATTAACATTACATACTATTCATAGAAAAACGATGACCTGCATGCAGCAAGAGGTCAATAGACAGCAGCTGTTATTACGTGTCTTACAGAGTGTCAAATGAGAAAAGCATCCTTGGGAATTACAGGAGAATGAGAGCTTGTCACAGACTTCCAGAAAATTATTATTTTGTCAGAGAAAGCTAGAATCTCATGGCACCACCAAGTTGTTTACCTAGGACAGACTTACCAATCCCAAAATGCTCATTCCACATGGTATGCAGGCCGATTGTTGCTTTGGACAAGTACTTCTTCAGTTCGTCAAATGGGATGTTTACTTTAAATTCCACATCTCCTTGAACGCCTAACTCCTCAGTCAGCTTTCTCAGCTGGTTCACCCTCAGCTCGTCATCCTTGTTCCGGCAGCCTCCAATGAGGACAAGCTTCAGTGCTGCAGGCGACTCTGCCACTTTCTTACTGAGCAACTTAGCAAAAGCTCTGATCTGCAAAGGATGGTTCTTCTCGGGCCGGAACTGCCCGATGGAAACCAGCAGACGCTCTGCAGGCGGCTCTTCCTCGTCCAAGGGAATGTCTAGAAATGTCTGCACGTCACAGGGCGGATAAACAACGCTTGTGCAGTCCCCCACCTTCCAAAGGGACAGGATGTGGTTCAGGGTCCAGGAGGAGTTGACCATGACTGTGTCACTGCATGAGCCAGCAAGCCCATACAGGAAAGCAAACAGGTGGTAGTAGATGAGCTTGGCTTGGCTGAGGACCGGGTTCCGGGTGATAAAGGCTGCGTTGTTGAATCCGACATTCTGATTCCTCACCACGGCCAACATGTCAGTGCTGATGGTGGGGTAGTGAACATAGCTGCCGACTCGGCAACCCCCTAGGTACTTGAAGAGAGGAAGTATGAAAGCATATCCCATGGAATCGATGTAGACGTCAGGGACACACTGCATCAGAGCTTCCCAACCAAGAAAAATGGAGCCAAGACTTTGGCCCAGCAGTGTGAAGTGGGGATATCGGGAATCTTCCACTAGATAGCGTTTCCTTAAGAAAACGAAGCGCACTGGGTGACTCAATCTGATGTTAAACCTTCTGAAGGCGCCTTCTAGTATCTGTTCCCCGGTGACGTTAGTATCCCCAGTATAAACAGCATAAACTGCTTCAGGATATCTAAAACAGAGTATTATAGTAAAGATATCACTAACTTAGGCGAAAACCAAATGAAAAGTTGTAGAAAATTTTCTCATGAACATGAATTTGTTTTTTACATTAAATAATGATTTCCACTGTTTTGCATTAACTGTAGCTGAACTACTGACCCCATGCTTTCATGAACCTACTACAGCTCAATGAAAACAACTAAAATGACCAGTCCTTCATGACTGTGTGTTACGGCATGAATGCTTGTGTCCCCTCACAATTGCTTATATGTTGTCTACTCCCTAGGTCCATGGTGGTGGTCTGAAGGGGAGGGGCCTCTTAATGAGATGAATGGGATTAGCACCATCATGTATTTGGAAGGCACAGTGACTGGGCCCAGAGTGATGGCCTGGAGCCAAATCCTGGCCTTGCATGTGCCTGGATCCCATATGGGTGCCGGTTTGTGTCCCGATT
This sequence comes from Ochotona curzoniae, assembly GCF_017591425.1. Taxonomy (NCBI): domain Eukaryota; kingdom Metazoa; phylum Chordata; class Mammalia; order Lagomorpha; family Ochotonidae; genus Ochotona; species Ochotona curzoniae. The sequence goes on along the minus strand of NW_024466502.1, from coordinate 47,803,682 downwards.
GCTCCACTTCTCATCCAGCTCCCTAAAGTATTATTCTATTTACTAAAGGTAGACAGATACACATAGACAAAATAAGATTGTTGGCATCCCACATGGACACTAGTTTGAGTGTTAGCTGCTCCACTTCCCATCCTGTTAACAGTCTGGTAAGGCAGAAGATGGTCCAAGTGTTTAGGCCCCTGCTACCAATGTGGAAGAACTTCCTGGTTTAGGCATTAATCTGGCCATCCCAGCTGTTGTGGTCATGTGCAGAGTAAACTAGCAGAAGGAAGATCTTGTTTGCTCTCTGTCTCTCCCTCTCTCAGTAACTCTGAAAGAGAGGGTCGTCCTATCTCTTGGTTCGATCTCCAAATTGCCACAGCAAATCTTGATCAGGCCCTGAATTAAGGACTCAATCCAGGGCTCCCATGAGGGTGGTAGAAACCCAACCATTGAGCCATCACTGCTGTCTCCCAGCATCTGTGTTAGCAACCTGATGGTGTCCTCCGGTATCCAACAAGGAGGGACTGTTGACTGATGTCTTCACTGCTAGGACAAATGTCTGGTCAGAAAGAGAAAGTTAATGTACGATTATGAAAACAGTATTAATTAAATTAGGGAAGGCTTCAAGGAAGCTGAATTTAAGCTAGTTTTCAATAGGGTAATCATTTTCCTCACATGATAAAGCAATGATGGAACCTGTATATTACTCTGCATTTTCCTCTGTAAGAATCATGAATATTTTAAAGATGCAAGTGATGGGGATGAGGAAGCCTAACACATCAGATGATGTAATTAAGCTCATCCAACTGTGAATGACATCCCAGTTAGAATCAGTGTATGCATGCTTTCACAGGCATTACAGCTATGTTCCTTCGCTGACTGAAAGCACTCAGGTTCAAAGGGCTCTGCGATACCTGGTACATTCCTGTTCATAAATTAACCTCTTTCGTGTACATTTGCCCAACATGACTGATTCTCCTCATAAAACTCATAAAAATGCATTGTGGCATAGCATGTAAAGCCACTGCCTGTGATGCCAGCATCCCATATGGATGCCAGCTCATGTCTCTGCTTGCTCCACCTCCAGCCCAGCTGCCTGCTAAAAACCTGGGAGAAGTAGCGGAAGACGGCTCAAATGTTGGGCTCCAGCACTCCACGTGGGAGACTTAGCTGAAGCTCCTCACATCAGCTTGGCCCAGCCCTGGCTGGTGTGGCCATCTGGGGAGTCGACCAACAGATTCTTTGCGTAACTAACTTTCAAAATAAATAAATATTTTTAAAACTGCATGTAATTTCCCTGTGTGTTTTTTTTTTTTTTAACCATAGCAACTAAACTGCAATAGGATCTTTTTTTTTTTAAAGATTTATTTTTATTATTATTTTTTTATTGGAAAGGTGGATATACAGAGAGGAGAGACAGAGAGGAAGATCTTCTGTCCGATGATTCACTCCCCAAGTTGAGTGCAACGGCCAATACTATGCCGATCCGAAGCCAGGAGCCTCTTCCGGGTCTCCCACGCGGGTACAGGGTCCCAAAGCTTTGGGCCATCCTCGACTGCCTTCCCGGGCCACAGGCAGGGAGCTGGAAGGGAAGCGGGGCTGCTGGGATAGAACCGGCGCCCATATGGGATCCCAGGTGTGCAAGGCGAGGACCTTAACCACTTGCACCACCGCGCCGGGCCCAACTGCAATAGGATCTTACAAGGGAGTTAAACATATGAAAAAAATATTTTCTTTTTGAAGATTAAGAAAAGAAGCTGGTCATGAACAAAAAAAGGTAAGCAAAGAAAAGGTAAATTTCTGGATAATGGTTAAAAAAAAAAAAGGAAGACAACACAGGAAATTAGTTAGCATGATGCATACCTACTTTTTCTGCAGGGCTCTTAAGGCACACCAAAGAACTCTTTCTCCTCCACCACCGGCATTGCAATAGGGATGAAAAAATGCAATCACCATCTGATTTTTTCCATTTTTGCTTGACACTGATTTTTTCTTTTTCTGAAGTAGCAGTCTGATTATCCACAGGACAACAGCCACACACACACATAAAATGCCACACACAATTAGTCCAGGGACAAACAGTGAATAAAAAAACCTGAAATGAGAGAAAATGGAAGTTGATGTGATGCCTGTTAAAAAACAAGAAAGTTGAAATCTACTCTTGCCTATCTCTTCTATATATTATTAGTAAAGAGAGAATTTTAGTAGCTTGCAAGTTGACTAACACAATAATTACTAAAATGCATTTATTAATTACAGGTTTTTAATGAACATCCAATGTCAAAAGTTTGTAATCTTTAATTCCAGTCTTTCTTCAATTGCATGGTACCATTTTTACTCCTCCCCCCCAAAAATTTTTATTCCATTGATTTGCAAAGTAAAGTGAGACAGAGGCAAAGACAAGAAATTTTGCTTCTGCTGGCTCATTTTCCAGCTGGCCACGATGGCTGAGGATGGACCTGGGGCAGGCTGGAGCCTGGAACTCCATCCAGGTCTCCCCTGAGGGTGGCAGGGGCTCAAGTCCTTGGGCCATCATTTGTTACCTTTCCCCAGGTACATCAGAAGGGGCTTGGATCAGGAGCAGAGGAGCCTGGACCAGTACCTGGTTCTCTAACATAGGATGCCTGCATGGAAGGTAGCGGCTTAATCCATTGGGTCAAGAAGTTAGCCCCAACACGCCAGCAATTTAACATATTTAAATCAGCAGTAAAAATCAACCTTGAGCTACCTTTCTCCTATTCAGTGTGTATGTAACATTTAACAGTATTGTAAAAACCATTTGGCCAGGGCTCAATGAAAGAGTCTTAAGGCTGCATGGGTCCAAGGCCAGCATGTTGAGAAAGTACACCCTAAGGGATGAGTAATTTCTGGAAAGTAAAAAGACCTGCCATTTCCTTGGCATTAGCAATACCCGAGTTCATGGAAAAGCAACACTGTGTAGGACAGTTTGCTTTACAAGGACAAGCATTCAACGCTTGCTTTACAGGTTTTTGGATACAAGCATTTTTGTGACAATTCTTTCAAGTGACTTAGGTGAGAAACACATGCGATGGGATTTCCAAAATGATTTAGAACACCGGGAGAGAACAGGAGGTGGGCAGGCATTTGGTGCTACCATGAAGTCTCCACTAGCGACATCCTTCCACCTGACAGGGGAGAGCCTTGCTTGCACCTAGGCTCCTCTGCGGCTGATCCAGCCTCCTGCTTCTGTGCAACCTGCGTGGCAGGAGATGGCTCCAACATCTTGGGTCCCTGACACCAGCAAGGGAGACCCAGAGTGAGTGCCAGGTTTTTTGCCTGGCCCAGCCTTGGTTTCAGTGGGTATCTGGGCAGTTGAGGCAGCAGATGGAAGATCTCTCTGTGGCAGTCTCGCTCTGTCTTTCGGCCTTTCAAATAAAATGAAAATAAATTAATTTTTAAAAGATCAGACACCCCCCCCCAAAAAAACGATTAAAGTTAAACCAGTTGTTTGACTACCATTTTTACAGCTTCTATAAAAGTTCATTAAGTACCCCATAGTACTTGTGTATCTAAATTACTCTTTAAAGAATTTATCATTTAAAATATGGGCCATTTTACAATGCATACCAATGCTTATATAAAAAGCCTTGACAATTATCATCAACAGTGAATCTTTAATTCAGCAAATATTTAACAATTCTAACGTACAGAGCGCTAGCGAGAGATAATCCACATCGCAGGGGAAGAGGAAGGCTTTGAGCATAGATTTTCTACTTTTGATCTTAGCCAAAAGGCTGAGAAGCAATTGAGCAGATTTCTAGTATTTTAAATAATCATTATAGAATTTAAAGAAGAGATAAAAAAATGAGGATAAAATGCTTTAATTTTGGAGGAAATATGTATATACTAATATTCAGGAAGCTACTGTGTCAATACAGACTTTCAACCTGCGCAAAAAATATGTAGGTGTTAAAAAGAACTTGGTTAGTAGAATATACTAAGGTGTGATTTTCTTAGTAGGGTAAGGCACCATCCAAGGTGGACAAAAATCCGGGCGATTCTTCACTGAAATCTAACAGTGGTTAACGTCAAAACACAGCATGCTTCACGAGTTTTTCTTTTACACAACTATTTAACTTCCCCAGAAGAAACAATACATTATTGTGATAAAACATATGCCCGTGTATCAGGGTTTTTTTTTAAAATATCTATTTCTTACGCCAATTTAAAAAATAAGTCAATAAGACAATCAAGAAACAGAAGAGTCAGCATATACTTTATGCAGAAATGACAGGTGCTAACAAAGGCAGTTTCACTAAGTTCGTGAGAAGCTAAGAGAGAAGGAAGATCCGGGGACTTCTTTGCAATAGAGACACTCTAGGTGGGAAAGAGAGTCAATCGTAAAGAAATACGAAAACTAAGTAGGACTTATGATCACTAGCTGGCCTGTGAAGACGAGAAAGAAAAAGCTGAAGCAACAAGAGGAATTCGAGTCTATAGAAATCAGCAACGCCATGGGCGAAGGAAATGCAGTCAACTGAGGTTTTAATCCCTGGTCAGCTCCAGCGGATCCCAAAGCCCGTTCGCTGGTCTAAGAAAACAAGCTAATGACGTGCACGGCCATCTCCCCGTACGCTTGGGCTTCACGAGACAGGCAAGTCAACTAACACCTGCAACCCCCCCGCCACACGCCGCTCACCTCAACAACTCGCCCACCAGCCAAGCCCCTCTGGCAGCCGCCATGTTGCGCCGACCCCCGAATCAGGAAGCGTTTCTGCGTCCCCTTCGCCTATTGGCTCCTCAGGAACAGTACGCTACTTCCCCCCGCCCTCCCAGGCCGATCGCGTGATCCCATTGGCTTTCAGTGGCAGCTTCCCACGGCCTCCCGGCCAATTAGACTCTATAGAGGCGTAGACGAGTTTTTTTTTTTCTGGCTGGCGCACGCGGGTTCCGCCTCCTGGGGGCCGGAGCGCGGCAGGAGGTGGACCTGGGGGGCGTGGCCTGTGATGGACAGCCGGCGCTCCCGCCTCGGCCCCGCCCACTGGAAGCCCCTGCCCCCGAGGCTCCCTCGTCCCCCAGCCCGGAGCCCGCCGCCCGTTGGGGACCGGAGCGCAGGCTCCCTGCGCGTCGCGGGTCGATTTTCCAGGTGCAGAGTTCACTCCCGCGCCGCGGCGGTGCTCGGGATCGGCGGCACCCAGGAGGTCGGACGGACGCGGAGTTCGCGAAGGGTGCTGCGCCGAGCGGACCCGACGCCACGCCTCGCCGCACCTTTCCCTCAGACGGTAGGCCAGCCTAGGGGGTCTGCCGATACCGCCCCGGCTGCGCGGCTGGCTGGGATCGGGGTCCCAGCACCAAGTCCCGCGCGCACCGACTCGCTGAGGCGGAGAGCCGGGAAGGGAGGACGGGCCCCCGCGCTGCGGTTCCGAACGGGAGAGGATACTGAGGCACCGGCAGGCACCGGCGGGTTCGGGTGCGGGTTCGAGGCCCGGCGTCCCTTAGCGTTCTCATCCCCCCCGTGCGCCCCAGGGCTGGGGCTACGGCTGCGCGCACCTTGGAGTCCTCCCCTGAGTGGATGGGGTTTGCGGATTCCCTGATCCCAGGCCCCTCCAGGGGCCACATGGATGCCTCCCCAGCCCTGCCTGTTAATACCGCGCTTTTTCTCCTTTGCTGAACAGGTGACCTTTGGGCTTTGGGCTGGAACAGGAGAGGAAATCGGTGTCCTCCGGGCGAGATGCCGGAACAGGAGCGACAGGTCTCAGCCGCGGAAGGGGCCGATGAGAAAGTAAGTTTCCTTCGCGTCGGTGCCCCGGCGTGGGCGCACGTGTGGGTCCACCCTCCTCACCTGCTGTCCTGCCTGGGGTCACGGGCGTGCGCCGGGGAGACAAGGCTTTGGAGGGATCGGGGCTTGGGACGCAAGCGCCTTATAGGAAGGGTCAGTCATCAAGGGTCAGTTGTTTGGGGAACAACTGGAAACCAGCGCGGGTCTGTTCCTCTTTGTGCTCTGCGGGGTCTGGTGCTGGAGACGTGTAGTGGTGAAGCTTGCTTACAACAGATTAGTTTCTTAGGCAGCCTGGACCTTTTTACAATACGTCTAGGTCCTGCCATGTTTTTCTTTTGAATCATTCTACTTATGTAAACAGTCATTAAAGCAATCTCTTTAAAATAGAGATGGCAATATATAGCATGAGAGGCACACGTCTTCCACAGTCCTTGTTTTGGGTACAAATGGTTTGTTTCTTGAGTTCAGCAAATATTTGTTGAAACCTACCTTTGGATCACAATGCTGGAAAGTAGAAAGGGCGGTTAAACAAAGGATCGGTAGAGGACTACACGGGTATGCAGGACGTCCTTGGAAATGGAGTGTACAAACTTACTTTGATGCAAAAGGTATTTCAAGTCGTAGCTATGGGGAGGGGGTCATTTGGAAAAAGTTAATAGAAAAGTGCATCTTAGGAAAAAGGTAGGTCTTGGATCTCCCAATGTGATTTTTGCATCAAAATAAAGTTATCTTTGAATGACATTTTTTGTGACCTTTTGGAAAAATCCTAATTCCTGCACACATTGTCTTGTGTGTGTATGTGTTTAAATTTTTCGTTTTTCAAAATGAGATCAAATAGTGTGTATTCTGCAATTCTTTCCCCAGAGCCCACCCCCCCCCCTTTTTTTTTTACTGGAAAGGCAGATACACAGAGAGGAGAGACAGAGGAAGATCTTCCCTCCAATGGTTCACCCCCAAAATGGCCACAATGGCTGGAACTGTGCCAATCCGAAGCCAGGAACTTCTTCCAGGTCTCCCACGTGGGTGCAGAGCCCCAAAGCTTTGGGCCGTCCTGACTGCTTTCCCAGGCCACAGGCAGGGATTTAGAACCGGCACCCATACGGCATCCCGGCATGTTGAAGGCGAGGACCTTAACCACTATGCTATTGCGCTGGGCGCCCCCCAACCCCCTTTTACAAGACCTTTTCAAGGTTCTCTTCTTGAGTGCCGTTTCACTCAGTATAATTTTTATGCAGAGTGGTTGCACCAGAGCTTGCTGTTTGCTGGGGTGGACATTCTCTTTGCTTGCTTATTGTTTCACCCGCATTTTTAGTGATGGCTTGGGGATTTCTTTTGGCCAGACACCCAAGACTGGATTGCTGGGGTGGGGAGTGGGCTCTCCCATTGCTGCAGATTTCTGAAATGAATTCAGCGACAATGCTGAATGCTGTTTCCTGGCCAGGTAGATCAGTGGATGGGCAGAGAAATGATTCAGCAGTTGATTCTGGCTGGGTGATGACTCGGCATTTGAAACCTGAGTATGAAGACAGCACACCCTGGGGAGAGGTGGCTAGTGCCAGGGAGACACTCGGACCCTTGCCCCTGTCCCCACCCAGAGGGAGAATTATTTATCCTTCTAGATGAAGCTCTACCCCACCCCTCCTTGAAACTCCTGTAACTGCTTCTGCCTGCGTTGGCCTCACCCTCTTCTGGATTGTATTGATAAAGTGTCAGCCACAATTGATAACCATGTGCAAGGTGTTGCATTAAGCATTTTCCATCCCTCTATGTGTACCCTCTCATTCAAGCTCTATAAAACTCTTTGTTGAAGGTGTTACTGTCTGGTTATGCCATTCGTTCGGCAAGTGTGTTTTGTTTGTTTTCCTGAGCTTGTGTGCCTCAGGCATTCTTGGTGCTGGGGACTGAGGTGAGATCAGGCCCTCCCCTCAGGGAATTTATGTCCTGGTAGATGTGAGGACAAAGGGTAGACAAACAGTGTTATTTAGGGTCCTGGCAAGTGTGCTGAAGAACATGAAGAAGGATAGGGCAGTGGAGAAGCGCAGGGATGGAAGATTCTTTTAGTTGCTGGCCCTTCTCTGGGGAGGTGGCATCTGACTAGAGAGCTGAGTGAATCACCTTTCTAGGAGTATTGTAGGTGGAGAAACCACAGAGTGTCAAAGTCCTTAGGCCCGAGAGTTACCCTAAGATATATAAGTTGGTCTTTGCCCTGAGTTGGAGGTCACAGACCTTTGAAAAGCTTCAGGACATCTTGAGTCACTCTGAAGTTGACCTTTGGTTATTCTTCACAAGTCTCCTTACTCGTCTGAGTTCATGCTAATGAGGTGGCAGGTAGTTTGCTGGAGAATCCAGTCTTGCAGTTAAGGAGTTGGGACCCAAGAGGGACTGGGGAATGACTTCATTGCCAGTAGCGGTGATCCCAGCACCAGCAGTGACAGTGTAATCAACTCTGCCTGCTGAACTGAACTTGGATACAGACCTTTAATGTTGGGCTTTGGAAGGCTTCTGGCTTGATGAACATCCCCCATCCCCGTAACTTGTCCTGTCTCTCTGAGCTGTATCCTTTATAGTTGACTGGTGATAGTAAATGAAGCACGTTGCTGAGTTCTGTGAGCCCTGCTAGTTAGTGATGCGCCTGAGAGCAGCAGCCAGCTGGTCGGCAGTGCGTGACATGGGTAGCAGAGGCCATCCTGTGGAACTGAGCCGTTGCACCCTGCGATCGTACAGACTCCGGGAAGGTATTACTTTAAGAACTGAATTGTAGGGTACCTAGTTGCCATCCAGAATGTTGGGGAATTAGTTGATATAAAGAAAAGCCCCACACATTTTGTGTCAGAAGTGTTGTGAATGGAAATGATACAGAAGTGACCTTAGCGTATGAGAAACATTGGAAAGAGGAATTAGGGTGGGACTGGGAATATGCTATCATTGCTTCATGGGTGGGGAAACTGAGGCAGAAGCAGTCACTTGCCCAGACTACCTTGCTAATAAGAGGCCGATGAGGATTGAGTCCTAGCCAGGAATGCCTAGCTTTTCTGAGGTACAAATTCTAAAGTAACTTGACACTGGGTCATACTACCTGGTATGATTATTTAAAATAATATAGCTTTTCTCTGCAACTCTGTTTTTTATATTATTTTTTTGTTTAGAGCTGTTTATCTGAAAGGCAGAGCCACACAAAGAACAATCTTTCATTTTTTGGTTCACTTCCCAAATGGCTGCAGTGTCTGGGGCTGGGTCAGGCCAAAGCCAAGGGCACCGTATGGGTCTCCCAGGTGAGTGTCCAGGACTCAGGGGTACTTACAACATCACCTGCTGTCTCTCAGGTGCATGATCAGGGCACCAGGTTAAAAGTGGAGTAGCTGAGACTCAAACCAGTCTCCAGCGGCCACTCCACCCATAAGATGCACATGCCACAGTGTCTGTTGCTATCCCACTACAGTTCTCAAATGAAGAAATTGCAGCATAATTTTCGCATGTTCTTTTCTCTTCAGAAACCTCTCTCAGGCAGCTGTGACCAGGTGACCTGGGTCATTCAACCTTCGGTTCACAAACATTTGGGGCTATCTTCTGTTTGCCTGCTGCTGGGCCAGTCAGGGCAGTGCCAGGATGAGTGGAGGCCAGCCCCAGAGCTCAAGAAGTGCTGGAGCAGAGGGGACTGCATGGTGTGGTCCTCACAAGAGGGTGTCATCTGCCTTGCCTGGGAGGAAGGCACACAGAAAGAACTTGAGGAGGAGGAGGCAGTGTCAGGTGGAGCCTGAAGGGAGACTAGGTGTTGGTTGGATACAGAGGGCAGCACAGAGGGAAGGGCGCGGGGGTGGGAGATTGGGGTGGCAAGACACCAGTATCTACAGAGGTCTGGAGGCTTAGAAATAGGTGCATGTGGGGAGAGGCGAGAGGAATTAGGCAAGGCTGGAAGAGTGCTTGTGGAAGGCTCTGTTTATCAGCCTGAGAGTTGGGAGTCTACCTGAGAACCAGAGAGTCTGAGACCCTCCTCCCAGGTGGGAGGTGACCTTGGGAAGGAGCTGCTGGGAGACCAGGCCACAAGTGATCACGCCCAAGGGCCACTGTTTTTTGCAGTGATTAAATCTGCTTGGGATACCTACATCCCACATCTGAGTCCCACCTACCCCGCCTCCAATGCAGTTTCCTGCTGATGTACATCCTGGGTGGGCAACAGGTGATGGTCCCTGCCACCCATGTGGGCAACCCAAATGGAGTTCCAGGCGCCTTGCTTCCGTCTGGTTCAGCCTGCCTAGTTGGTGCAGGTATTTGCAGAGTAGAATTAATGACAGAAGGTACTTCTGTCTGTCTGTTTAAATGAAGTGAAAATTAAACAAACAAAATGACCCCCTCCCCCACTTGCACAAGACTCTGAGAACTGGAAATTGACTTTTCTACTCTGACTCATTATGTGGAATTGTCTTCTCAGCAGAGAAACTGTTTTGTTCTAAACTTAGAACTTTCTAGAGTGTTAGAAGCCAAGTGTCAGCAAGTATCTACATAACTGGAGTGACAGGATGGGATTTTCCCTGTTGTTTTGCCTGATCATCCTGTCATTTGGAGGGGTGGAAATGGCCTGATGATATGATTGATCAGTGCTCACCAGTACCACAGCACACATATCAAAGTTATGTCCTTATGTGTCATTTTTATTTATAGGAGAAAGTTGGAATTCTTAACCAAGTGATTTCTGAAATGACTGTCACAGTTTTGGTTTGGATTTTTTTTTTTTTAAACTAAGGGGAAAATCTGACCAGATTAAAGGTCATTTGGCAGGAAATCTTTATTGTGATATAAGTTACATAGCAAATACGACTTTTAAAATCCCAGGAATTGTGAAACCTGTTGTTTTCAGATGGTAGCCTTTTTGTTGGAGGAATTTCAGGCAACGGCATCGCTGGTGGTGCCAGCAGCTTCCCGTTTCTGGTGTCAGTTGGACCTTCCGGTGTCTGTCTTGGCCTTTGTCAACGTGATGTGACTCCTACAAGCTTTCTGCTGTTGCCAGAGGCTCACCTTTCCACAGGGGACCTCACTTCTTGCCTCCAAGAGACTGCTTTTCAACTTTCTGCCTGTTCTACTCACTTACAGATTTTTATTTAGACCCATCATAATCTCTTTTTATCTCCTCTGTAGAATCAGCAGCCAGGCCTGACTCCATTTCGAGGTCATCTCCTCTGCCAGTGCTGCCCTTGGTGCCTTCCTCTCTGCCTGCCCGCTAGCCTCTGTTGGCCCTCTCTGCCTGTTAAAGCCCTTTCCCCTTTACCTGGAGTCTCCCACTATATGTTAGACTATTTCTCCCCTTTCTGTCTTAGCCTTGTTGGAATAATAGCCTGCAGTTACTCTTTGCATCCTTCCATTGACATTAAGGGTTTTTTTTTATTTACCAGTTTACTGGCTATAAAGGGAGATTTGTACCTACACCCGGTCTGGTTATAACCATGATAACACAGAGAACACTGCGCGCTCCTGACCCAAGATCCGGAAGCATCCTCAACACTTTGACATCCACTCATCTCTCCTTTTTGCATGACTCACAGGAGCATCCACTGCTAGGCAACTTTGTATTTGTGTATCTCAGCTTTTTATTTATTTATTTATTGGCCAAGTTTTACCATTTATATGTATGTATTGCCCAAATGCTACATTACTTCATTCCTGAGCTGATATATAAATACAACAATGTGATTAATTTTAAAGACCTAGCTTTTCTCATTAGACATGGTTCTTTTTTTTTTTTTTTAAGATTTATTTATGTATTGGAAAGACAGATATACAGAGAGGAGGAGAGACAGAGAGGAAGATCTTCCGTCTGATGATTCATTCCCCAAGTCAGCGCAATGGCTGATGCTATGCCGATCCGAAGCCAGGATCTAGGAGCTTCTTCCGGGCATCCCAGATGGGTGCAGGGTCCCAAAGCTTTGGGCCATCCTTGACTGCTTTCCCAGGCCACAAGCAGGGATCTGGATGGGAAGTGGAGCTGCTGAGATTAGAACTGGTGCTCATATGGGATCCTGGCGCATTCAAGGTGAGGATTTTAGCTGCTAGACCATGTCGCCGGGCCCCTGAAAGAATATCTAAATGGAAACTGGTAGAAAGGCTGTGCTTTTTACAAAAGACAAAAAAATCTGGGTAAATTTTGTTTGAGCCATAACAATTTGTGTGATCAGAACTTGAACTACTAGCTAATGTACTTGGGCAAACAAATATCTAAACAAAGTGTACAGGGTACTTTGCGGCTTTGTATGGGAAAATGCAAGAAGAAACCACAAACCTTAAAGAAGATAAGTTTGGAGAGATGCCTCAAGCATATGGCCCAGTGAACATTTAATAGGAAGACAGATATGGATAGAAGGAGGACAGATGCTATTCATAGTGGGAAAAGAATGGTGTGCATGCATTTCAGAGATCTTTGAAGATACTGTTACCACCACCAGTCCAGAGTGCCAGGACCTTGAGAGCAGAAGGCTTTCAATGGAAGGGCCCAGAATACACCTGGGACTTTGGGGTTGCCTAACCAAAGCTGCTGAAAATCTCTGTTGTCTATATTTCCACACAACACATTTTGGCTATGTCAGGTATAAGTGAAATAAGGTCAGGTGCTCTTGAAGGTACAGACTATAAACCCTGGCACTGTCTTCGTGGCATAAAGTTTATAGGTGTGCAGTGTGCAGGTGTTGCCTCCAGTTAGATTTTGAAAGATGTCTTGGGATACTTCGGGGCCCTAGGCAGATCTGCAGAGAACCCCCACTTATGGAGTGTCCAGGGCCGCCCCTGGAGTGTCTACTAGCCAGGATAGCTATGGGCACCAGACTCTGGCTCATGGGAGGGAGTGGGCAAAGCCAGGGATGCCCAGGGAGTGAAGCCAGGGAGGCAGAGCCTCCACCCCGGAGTGTCCTAGGTGTGGCCTGTAGTCCAGGAAGAGTACTCATGTTGACTGCTTCTTCACCAGGTGTTTAGCTGGGACCAGTTGCTTCTTTGCTGCTTCTCCCTTTTGGAAGGGAAATGTCTGTCATGTCCACTATTGTATTTTAGAAGCAACTTGTTTTGACTTCCCACAGTTAGGGTTGGAGAGCAGTTAGATGAAATACCTTTGACTCAGCCATGTCTGATTTAAATGGCATTTAGATAAGACTTTGGACTTCAGACTTCAGTTGGTGCTACAGCAAGTTAAGACTGGGGGCTACTGAGATCAAATGCACATCTTTTATATGAAAGCAAGATATGAATTTGGAGAGATCAGTGATAGAATGCTATGATTTCAGGATTTTTGTTTCAAGATTTATTTACTTATTTAATTATTGAGAGGCAGAATTGCAGAGAGAATCTTGTTCATCCATTGGTTGACTCCCCAGGTGGCTGCAGCAGTTAGGGCTGGGCCCGGTCAAAGCCAGGAGACAGAAGTGTCAAGTACTTGGACCATCCACTGCTGCTTTTCCCTGTGCATTAGCAGGGACCTGGACCGAAAGAACAGCTGGAACGCTACCAGTACCCATAAGGGAAGCTGGCATTGCAGGCTTAATCCACTGAGCCATAGCACCAACCTTTTGATTTTCAGTTTTCATCTTTTCCAGAGTTCTTGTTGAAACTGAAACCATAATATAATAGTATTAGGAAGTGTGGCATTCAGTAGGTGATTCCATTATCCAGGCAGAGCCCTCAAAAATGGAATCACTGCCCTAATAGCCTTGGGACATGACCAAGGATTTAACTTCTCCCTTCTCTCCCCTCTGATGCCATCTCTGAGGAATAGGCCCTCACCTGAACACTGAACTTGCCAGCTTACATCTAGATAATCTCTTCTCTGTAACTCGAGAAGTTTCTGTTATGTATAATCTATTTTAAAATATAAAAATAATTTCTATGATATGTAGCAGCATATATAGTCTCTGCATTTAATAAAGCAAGAACAGCTTTATTGAGATATAATAGCTTAACAGATGTGTACAAAACAAAACAAAAGCTCTGTACCGTTTAGCTATCACTCCATGACTCCCTGGGCTTAAAGAGCTGCTGATTTACTCTATTGATTTGTCCATGTTGATATAATGTAATGTTTAACCTTTTGTGATTGCTTTTTTTCAGCATAGTGTTCTCAGGGTTCATCTACATTGTTACACGTATCAGTTCTTCGTTTTTAATGCTGCAAAATGTTCCATTGTACAGTTTTGCTATCTACCAACATATTCACCAACATATGGGCATTATTGTTGTTTCCATCTTTTGGCTGTTATGAATAGTGCTGTGCCAGGTTTTATGGACGTGTGATTTCATTTCTCATCAGTGTCTCCAGCATTGGTATTGCAGTGTCATGCTTCACTGAGGACTTGCCTGACTTCCAACCAGGCTGTTCCAGTCTACATTCTGTCCAGCGGTGAGAAGGGTTCTGATTTCTCCCCACCCTCACCGCTAGTTGTCATTATCAGTACATTGTCTCCTCACCGTTTACATTAGAACCGGAGCCTTAAGGTGATAAGTGTGTCAGGAGATGGGACCTTTGCTTGTTGATCAGGCCCTGAGGGCTCTGCCGCTGTGAGTGGGATTTAGCATCCTTACAATAGAGGCTTGAAGGACCTCTTTGCTCTCCCATCGTGGGAGGATACATCTGGACAGTGCTGCGTTTAAAGGCGAGAGCTACCCCACACCATATGCAGGCACTGTGGGCAGCTTGAGGAGACTGAGAGAGGTGGTGTTTCCACTGGACTGCATGCAACTGCCAAGGAATGAATACAGACAGAAGAACCATCCAGGGGCTGTGCCAGGATCCACTCTGGCACTTAAAAGTCTAGAAACCAGGAGGAGTCTGAGTTGAAACTGTTGGGCGGTGAGGTTGGAGGAAAAGGTGTGGTAGCCTGGAAGCTGATCTAGGGAGTAAGGATGGATTACCCTAGGCTATGAGAGGGACAATGTGAGTGCTTGGAAGTGAGGTATGGGAGTGTGTCTTAACTGTCTTGTAATTGCTATCATGTTGTAAGTTTAGCAGGAAGCTGGATCCTCCGTGGGCATGGGATGTTGTCTAGTGGAGTAGAGAGTGAAGAGGTAGAGGACCTAAGGTCTTATACAGGTGAATGTTAGTGAATACAAGTGCACAGCAAGCCTGTACAGGTGTGTGCTCTATCCCATCTCTCAGCTGGGGTGGAACTGATGTGGGTGGCAGTTGGGATGCAAGTGAGCTGTCGGGAACTAAGGACTGTCAACACAGAGTCTCTCACCACCCTAATCCCGTCATACTCCATGCCCTTTTGGCGTAACTATGGGCTCAGCACGGCCCCTGTGATACCTCCCTGGAAATCACGATGTGCACTTTAGGAATTGTACTGCTACACATGGGAAGACTTGCCTCTGGACTAAGTCCAGCTGGGGGCTTTCCAAGGGGAGACTTGGATTCCCACAAGAGAGCTTGGAAAAAAAGACATTTGGAATTTTGCAACAAAGTGCTGGGTTATGAGGCCCATCAGGGAAATTGGACTAAAAAATTAAGAGTGAAATCAAATGAAGTGCTTCTACTTTTTAATAATCCCAGTTTTTCTCTTTTTGGCTCTACCTGGTCTTTTTATAATATAGAAGACTTAAGTATTTTCATTCCAGGCTGTTCCACCCAGTGCATTTTTATTTAAGAACTCTCCAGTAAGCTTGCCTAGGTATTTTTGTTTGTTTATGTTTCCTATTGATAAATTAGAGCTAACCATTTAAATCTTGGAAATCATTCTCCCCCAGTTGTGTAAGAAGTTGAGTGGCTTTCCAAGCCCAGCCTGCCTTCTCTGGCCTGTCTTCCAGAAGCACTTTGGTGTGCAGCAATCCTTCCCACCACCACCCCAAACCTAACATTTGAATAATTTTCTTTTGATGCTTTAATGCTGCCCTCTACTGTTCCTCTCTCCTAACTTGCTGTGAAACTCCTTCGAACAGAATAGGGCTTGTGCTACATATTTGGCTCCCAAGACTCCAAGTAATGGTCATGTAACATTTGCTTCTGCTGTGAAGGATGGGCTGGGGAGTCCTAACTATGGGTGCATGTGCTGTTTGTGCTACTCACAGTCAGTGCTTGAGAAGCTTGTGGGCCACTGCTTTCCAGTGTGCAGCTTAGTGTCAGGTTGCGCTTTCATGTCCTGTCATGGCATCTGGGACAGTCCTTGCCTATCTCGCCAGGGCTGGCCCTAGGGCTTTTTTCTGGGAAGCCCAGCCCTTGTGAGCCCGTTGAGTTGAGCAGGTAATCTTCATGAGTACTGAAGTGTTTTAGCTGGATGTGCTTCTGTTAAATGGGGTGGATATCCTAGGGGGTCAGGGAAACCTGAGCTGCCCTTCACCCTGGGGCCTGGCCTTCTCAGGTTGCCCAGGGATTGTTTAGGACACCAAATGGGGATTTGGATTTCTTTCTTTTTTTTTTTTTTTTTTTACATAGAACTTGAAAGATTGAGAAGCTGCTGAATGGCAAAGAAATCAGATGAATTTTATTCTGGAAAATGGCTCATGAAATTTGCACATATGAAAAATAAAGTAATGTGGTGCAGGGAGACCCTTGGTGACTAATTTTAGAAGAAATGGGAGCGAATAATAGAATTTGGGCTTGCATTGTGATAAGGGAGCAAAATGTGAAATTCTACATGGGAAGTACACTCTAATCTGTATAGTTCAACTAGTTTCAAATATGCATATATATGAATATTCATTATGTATATCATACATATATATATTCACTTTTATTTATTTGAAATGCAGAGTGACAGAAAAAGTGAGAGATCTTTCATCTGCTTTTTTGGTTCTTAAGTGACCACAGCAGCCAGCCTGGGCCAGGCTGAAACCAGGAGCCAGGGACTCCATTCAGGTCTCCCTTGTGGGAAGCAGGGACCATCATCTTGAACCATCATCTGTTCTCTCTCAGAATGCATTAGCAGAAAGCCTGATCAAAAACAGAAGAGGCAGGTTTCCAACTGGCATTCTGGCCTGGGGTGTTGAACATCTGTTACCTGCTCGTTACCATGTTAGGTGTGGGAGCAGCTCATGTGTAGAAGCCTTATGTCCCAGGAGTTTGCTGTGTTTTCAGACCTGAACACGGCTAGACATCAGTAACTGGTATGGTCTGATTTGATTGCAGCCTTGGGGACAAAGATGTCTCCCCTGAGAATGGTAAAGGGAGAGCCCTGCCCTGGGCTGGTTGGAGGCAACTGTGCAAAGAGCAGAACTTGAAGGATAAAGAGGATTAGGCAGGAAGTTGGAGGCAGGCATGAGCAAGGAGGATAGTCTGCCAGGAAGACTGGCTTGCATGTTGGCTATTTCATAGCTCCCCTGTGTTCTGTGGAAACAAAGGCACGTGCAGTTTTCTCTCTTAAACTTGCTTTTTTCATTCTTCAGTCTTGGAGTATGTGGCACCAAGTGCTCTGTCTGCCAGTCTGGAAATGACAGGTGTCATCTCCAGGCCTCACTTCGTGTCACTTCTGTGAGCTGTTGGTCATGAAGCTTGGAGGTCCTCCTCATTTGTTGAAGCTCTATTTTAATTTTCCCTGCCCCTTGGTAAGCCCTGCAAATGCCCCTTCCTCTGAGTCTTCATTGTAGTTACTACTCAAACTCTATCTCTAGATTACAGATAAATCTTACAAAACCTCAGCTTAAAAGCTTCCAGTGATTATTATCTGCAGGAAAAGGCCTAGCCTTCTTGGCCTTTCCAAACCTAGTGCCAGCCCTTTCTAGTTATGTTCCAGAAGTAGTTTGACATAAAGTATTGAAACTTTCCCTTATTGGTGGAACTAACAGGATAAAGTATTTAAAACTGTTTGGACATATGATCCCGATATAGTTATTAGGCAGCACACAAGAGCCATTTGTAATGAACCTGTAGCACCAAGGAGGATTTAAAATATGTTCAATAGCTCCTATTTTAAAAGGCAGCAGAAAGATAAAAGACAGTTTAGGGATGACTTTGACCTAAAGTGGCTAAAGTTTGAAAACATTTTAGTGCTAAGCAAGATAAGCTTATCTGGGAAACTCACTTATATTGCTCAGTTAATGGGAGTTGGTCACAGGGCATGTGGAGGTGCCAGTAGATTCTATCAGGGAGCAGGAATTGCAGATAAAACTTGGTAATCTCAAGGAAGCACTCGGGTGTATCAGATGGGCCTGCTGCCTCCTTCAGAGCCGATTGCTGAGTTTAAGGCCCTAGTCCCTTAGCATCAAATGTGCTTTTCCTTTGTGAGGGACTGGTTCAAATGCTGTGTTCTTGGAAATTGAGGCAGGTTCTGTTTTTGGAGTAGTGCTTGGAAGGTAAGATTCCAGCTAGAACCTTCTGGAGGAGTTGGCCACTTTTGGTGTTCCAGCAGTGGTAGCAAAAAGTGGTCAGATCCCTGTGGAGTAAATTGACAGCAGTTAGGTAAGATAAAGGGCCTCGTGGACCAGTGAGGAGCAGGAGACGTGGAGAGCAGGGATCATCTGGGGTAGGTGATGGATTCCCTCAATGACCGTGAGGATCCATGTTCCTTTTTAAAAAATTATATTTATTTGAAAGGCAGAGGGACAGAAACACAGATATATCTTATCTTCTGGTTCACTTCCCAAATTCCTGTAAGAACCAGGACAAGATGAGGCTGAATCTGGGAGCCCAGAACTCAGTCTTGATCTTTCACATGTTTTGCAGGGACACATGTACTTGAACCATCATTTGCTGAAATGGAGGAGACGAGACTGGAGCCAAGACTCTTGAATAAGGGTTTTTTTTGTTTTTATTTCTAACTGACTACACTGAGTCCCTAGTGTGGGCATTGCACATGCAGTTGTGGCGGGAGGTGTGTCCAGGGTTAGTGACTGACTGAGCTCTTCCTCCCACAGGGATAAAGTCACCTTCTCTAAGCTGGAGGGCTGGGATAGGACAGGGGGTGGGAGGGAGGCCAAGCAACTGGCTCACTTCATGGATTGCAACCTTGCTATGTGTCTCCTGTTAATCCTTCTATGGAGCAACAGGTAGCTGGAGAAGCCTGAATTGTGCCTTAGTTCCTGGCTGTTGGGCCTCAAAAAAATGAATGTGGCTTGTTAACCAGTGAGCTTGTGCAGTTGGTTCTTCCTGAAGTCAAGCCCGTGGTCCAAGGGAAAGTAGAGCTATAGACAGTATGGACTTTTCTTATGCCTTCTTGAACATGCAAGTCCTGGTGCCTGGGAAATACTTCTTGGACCGAATATTTGGCCCCCGGCCAGTCTTGGATGTCTGGGAGAGGCAGCTGAAGTTATTTTAAGAAAATGCTCACAGTCTTGCAATAAAAGGAAGAGGCCTAATTTCCCCTTCCCCGGAGACAGGGTTTCTGGGAGTGCACATGGCTAAACTTTACTTTGGGAGTTGAGTTAATCCTGGCTTCATAGATACAGGTAGCAAAGGAGGAGTGTGTATGTGTGTGTGTAGGCCATGTGCAAAATCGTTGTATGCAATGTGATGAGTGAGAGTGTGCCAGTTGGTGGGATGGGCATGGTAAACAAAAGCAAATAGATATGTTGTGGTGTGCCACCCGCTCAAGTTCCTGAAGCCTGCTGCCAGACTAAAAACCCGCTGGGCAACTGGCCACCTCGGGGGCGGAAGGGTGCCTGCCCCCGCCCTCCCGCTAATGAGGACGTCTTGGAAGCATTTCCTTCTAACACCCGGCTAAGCAGGCCGGAGAAGGTGAAGCGCTTTAGTAGGAAGTGAAGGTGTGTCTGGGACATAATGGAGGATACTGGGGGTGAGGTGCCCCAGAGCCACAAGCAGTCCTTCCTGGCAGCTCTGGGTGACCCCGAAGTGATCCCACTGTCTGTCCGGTGCTCGGGTGGACCACTGTCTTTGGAAGAGGAAGGCTCTCTCTCATCAGGGAAAGCGGAATCTCCACAGAGGGTTTGGGATGGAACCAAACCAGGTTCTAACCAGGTCAGTGCAATTGCAGAGAGGCTGAAAAGCCAGAGGTTCTTGGCCGCCATTCTCATCAGCAGAGGCTTCTCCTGGTGTCTCCTGTTGGGGTTCAGGTTGATGTAGCTGCAGTGAAGGATGGGCCTTCTTTCCTATTTTCAGGGTGTTTTGTAAGCCTCTGTGAAGTGTAGATTTTTCCAAAATGCAAGCTAGATGTAAGTAGGTTTTTTTCTCCTTTTTAATTTTTTTAAATGTTTACCTTATATCACTAACCTGGAAATTTAACTAAATGAACTTTTTGCCAGTGTTGCTGCAAAGTGAAGCTGTTTTTTTCATGCAAATAAGTTTTGTTAATCCCCTGGTGAGTTTGTAGGCCCTTCTTGACAGTGGCACCTTTAAGTGGCATTGCCAAGTAAAGCTGGTGGTCTGTCTGAGGTTTATTTCATAGACACACAAGGTGAAAAAAGTACTTTGAAGGCATCTGATAGTTAATCCGCAAAGGAAAGTTTCCTCAAGTACTTTGCCTTCTTTAAGACTTGTTCCTATGTTCCTTGTGTAAAAAGTCCCCAAAACCACAGGAAGATTTTTTTTTTGAAGAGGTTTCTGAAATATGGATACGTTGAAGTCACCTGATGCTTGGATATTGAAGACAGAAACTTCTTTTGAGTATTTAAATATCCTGCATTTTGTTATGAAGTGTTTTTAACTAGTGTATAAATAGGTACTTAAGATACCTATCTTAAGATATTAAATATATTTTGTCTGTGAATCTGTGGAAAATTCCAAGAGACTGTTTAAAAATTTCTTCCCAGGGAAGTTTAGTCACAGGAGGTGTAGAATTATGTTAGTGGCTGCCAGTTTGAGAAACTTTTACAAGAAGTTGAGGGGTCAAAGTTTTTTGGTGGGGAAGAGGCAAGATGATAACCATACTACAGACTCCTTGGACTGGGAACCTCAGTGGCTGTGCTTCTAAAATACATTTCTTTGAACTGAATTAAACCAGTAATTAAAATAACATGTTTTACTTGAGTGAAAAAGTATTTAATGTGGCTTTTCATATCTTGCCCATGTGTGTAATATATGATCAACATTTGCATTTTTAGCCAAATCTTCAAGAGTAGTAACATATGAAACATTTTCCAGAGGGAAATGCTTGAAAACATTTCTTTAAAACGTTGAAACTATTGCCTTACATATTGCAGCCTTTGTGTGAGGTTTGGGAATGGATGACCAATGTTAGTGCTGTTTAATGCTGTGTGGTAAGGAAGCAACCTGAACTGGCTAGGGGAGCCCCTTCAGAAAGGAGGGCTGGAGATGGGGCCTTGGTCGGGCAAAGAGCTATACTCATGTGGGTGACAGGAGCCAAACACTTGAACCTTCAGCTGCTGCCTTTCCAGGTGTATTAGCAGGGAGCTGGATCTGGAGGGGAGTAACTGGGACTTCAGTCAGCACTCACATGGCATGCTGGTGTCGTGTAGGATGGCTTAGCCCACCACACCACAATGAGGACCCTCTAATTCAAACATTTAACAGGACCCTGCAGAGGACAGCTGGTACCACAACAGAGGACAGAGGAAAGAACAAATCTATCAACTACCCAGCCATGTGTTGACAGTTAAATTCTGGGCAAACGGAGACTCTAAGGTAGACTATGTCAGCCAGTGGATTTGAGATTTCATTGTGCTTGGAATGGCAAGATTGGCAGCAATTCAGAACTGTTGAACTATTTAAACCATTTGAACAGTGCCCTCGGAGCATGCCCTACATTGGGGACCCTGGGATGGTTGGGAGGCTAGGTAGGCTTCTTCTTTTATCTTTCCCCTCACCCCACATACAGAAGAAAAAATAATAATGTGGAAACAGTGGTTTTACCCACTTTCCTCTAGCCTTTGACTCTTTGTGCCCTAATCAACTATGTAAAGATCATCAAAATAAAATAATAATAAAAAATTTTGAACTATAATTTTTAGAATATGGTAATAAATGTGCATTGTACACTGTTGTACAGTGAAAATAGCTTTCTCTTTGTTATTTCCCAGCTGATCCTTTCTGCTGCCCAAACCTCCTTAAACTTTGTACTGGTTTCTTAAGCGTTCTCCTAGAACTAATCCATGTCTGTGCAGGTGTCCCTTTGTGCCCTGTTCTCTTGATTTACACAGATTGTGTTAGCAAACTTTGATGGACTTGTCTTGGTGTCAATCTCCATGAGCTGTGTATACCCCCTTGTGTTCAAACCCTGTGTAATTCTGTTCCACACCAACTTACTTGCTCAGCCTATTGACTGACTTTGGCCAATGAGAATTTGTATTGCTGTCTGCACAGTGGACCTTATACTCTGGGAATGCTTGCCATTGTGACACTCCTCAGAACCTACGAAGCCGTCATCTATGAGGTCTTCACCTAATAATATAGCAAGTTACACAGATAAGAACCAGAGCCACCAGCTGTCAGCCAATATCAATTTGGTGATCATGTGATGAATGAAAGATTTTGTTGAAAGTACAACTGCCAGCCCCATTCAGGCTGCCCCAAATGATGCTGTATGTAGCAGAGATGAGCTTTGTTCAAATTAGGAAACTGAGCTGCTGTTATAAGCCACTAACTTTGCATCATCACACAGCAATAGGTAACTGAAACACATACCAAATATACTATACATGCTGTGCCTTTTCTTTTTAACTTTAATAATATTTCAGATATCAGTCTAATTCATTTTGTACAGAGCTACCTCATTGACTGTAAGAGCTGGATAGTATTTTGTTGTATAACTGTGTAGTTATCTTCTTACTGGTTATTTCCCCAATTTCTGGCATTTAATATCTTAACATGTTTTCTTTTGCATGTGAACAATGTATTTATTGGAAAATCCCTAGAAGTAGTATTTCTGGTTCAAAGAGTATATGAATTTGTAATTTTAATAGGTATTGCCCTCTAGAGAAGTTCTGTTCCCACTACCTGTGTAGGAGGGACCTGCTCTGTCCAAAGGGGACAGCCTGACTGGTTGTAATGTTCCATTTCCTTGAACATTTTAATTATTTAAAATCTATTTGAATTTTCTTTTGATGAAGTGTCCTGTTTCCGTGAAATGGTTGATCATTTTTGTCTTTGGAGGAGCCCTACAATGTTAAAGAAATGAACTCTTTTTTTTTTAAGATTTATTTTATTTCTATTGCAAAGTCAGATATAGAGAGGAGGAGAAACAGAGAGAAGATCTTCAGTCTGATGATTCACTCCCCAAGTGACCGCATCAACTGGTGCTACACCGATCTGAGGCCAGGAAGCAGGAACCTCCTCTAAGTCTCCCACGCGGGTGCAGGGTCCCAAGGCTTTGGGCCGTCCTCAACTGCTTTCCTAGGCCACAAGCAGGGAGCTGGATGGGAAGTGGAGCTGCCAGGATTAGAACTGGTGCCCATATGGGATCCTGGTGTGTTCAAGGCAAGGACTTTAGCTGCTAGGCCACGCCGCCAGGCCCAAGAAGTGAACTCTTAATGTGTGCTCTCTAAAGCAGACTTCCCCCTCATTTTATTATTTAGCTTTTGACTTGGTTCTAGTAATTTTTTTCCTTATTCAGTCAATTATGTCCTTACTTTTGTAACCTTTGGATTTTCTTGGTTTTGTTTTGTTTGATGTATTTAGATTTTTCCTATTGTTTTCCTATTTTTTCTAATATTTTATTATTTTCTTTTCTACAATCTTTGATCTACCTAAAAACTCTTGACCTAGATAAAAAATTTTTAAAGTAGGTTTTTGAAGAGAGCAACCAGTTGTTCATTAGTATGGTTTCCCGTACCATCCTTATATACTACATTCCATCATTCCATATTTATACTACAGATAATTTCAGTATATTTTTTATTTATCCCATTAATTACATAATTATCCCCCCTTTAAAAAAATCTGCTATCTTAGGAGATACTATTGTAAATATTTTTTTAAATTTGTATTTATTTTGAGTATAGCTCCCATCTACTAGCTTATCCCCTAGTAATGGATTTCCATGGCAGGTCTGGGTTTAAACTGAGAAGCAGAAACTCAGTCATGGTCTGTGACCTAGGTGGTAGGTACCGTCACTTGAGCCATCACTGCTTCTTTTCAGGGTGTGTGTTCCCGGAAGTTGGAATTAGAAGCTAAAGCCAGAAGTTAAACCTAGGCATATCAGTGTGGAATGTACCCATCCCAGTTGGTGTCTTTTTTTAAAAGATTTATTTATTTTTATTGGAAAGACAGATTAATAGAGATAAGGAGAGAGAAAGATCTTTTATCTACTGTTTCACTCCCCCCAAGTGGCTATAATGGCTAGATCTGAACCTATCCCCAGTCAGGAGTTTCTTCCAGGTCTCCCAGGTGGATTCAGGGTCCCGAGACATTGGGCTATCCTCTACTGCTTCCCCAGGCCACAGGCAGGGAGCTGGATGGGAGGTGGAGTAGTCAGGTCATGAATCAGTGCCTGTAAGGGATCCTGGCACATTAAAGGTGAGAATTTAGCCACTGAGTCATTGCACCGGGCCCCAATTAGTGTCATTAAATGCTAGAACAATGCTTCCCTCTACTGTGAATGTTGAGGAAAAAACACTGCAGTTCCAAAATTATTAATCCCGGAATAGCTTATAGTTTCCTTTGTGAATCCCAAAATGAACATTTATAGTTTTCATTTTAAACATTTAGAAAAGTGAGCTGCCATTGTAAGCCACTGCCTTTGATTTGTCATTCAGCAGTAGATAGCTTGAAATATACCTGAAGCTGCTCAAAAAGTCACCATTGGAAAGGTGTGTGTCTGATGCACAGGGGTGTGGAGATCAAGCCAGTTACTGAGATCTATCTGAAGATAGTTAAGGTTGTATCTGAATAGGGAGAAACAAGCTTTTAATCATGTGTCATAAAGCTCTGTTTCCAAATTTTTGAAGTATGATAGAACTGGTATAAAAATTGTATGTGATTAGGAGAGTGCAAGGCCAGAAGCCCATGGAAGACAGATTTGGTCTCCTTAACAGAATGGCTGAGACCGACTGTTATGTGTAGGAATGAGGAAGTATTGCTCTACCTGTGGTGGATTAAGAAAACAAACCCATTAAGTGTGGCGATGCACCTGAAATTCTAGGTTATGACATTTGCCCTACCGGAACATGTTGTGGGGCTTGTGGGAGGGCAGTGATGCTCAGCCCAGGGCAGCCTGTAGAAATCCTTGTTAAACTGATCCCCTGCACTCCCGGCTTTTCCCTCCTCACCCTTGTCCCAACCACTGTTGCTCATTTTCCATCACTCAGAGAGCTGACCTCCAGATCTTTCCATGTAGGCACATGGTCTGTGTGGGTTGCCAGCATTTCAGGCCTAGAAGGTCAGCATTTAGAGCCTGAGCCTGAGCCCAAAGGTAGCTAAATACATTTAGTCCCTGCCAGGAGAATCAGATAGATATGCATAAAAAGAGACCTGGAATGAAGGGGTTTCCTCTCTGGGATTTGCATTTCATCAGGACTGCCAGAGTTTGAGCTGAAAGGACCAAGCCCTGCCAGGGAGGTCTTAGCTGGGGTTGGGCAGACTCTCCTACTGTCTGTACCTTTTCATGTAGGTTCCTGTGTTCTCTGCCATCGTCTGTACCAGCCACACTGTGTTCTGTGTTTAAAACTGCACTAGGTCTTCTGTCTGTCCTTTAGAAATCCTTTAGAAGTTAGCTGGGTAAGAAAGACATTTCACTAAGATGGGTAGAGTTAACTTTTAGGTTCAGAGTCACAGAAAGTTGGAGCTCAGAGGAATTACAGGAGCCTGTTTGATGTGTGATTTCTTCAGTTTTCTCTGAATATTATGCTCTTATCCCTGTGGAGTGTTTTAACATTGACATTGTTTTCCCATGTTCTCAGTGCCAGGCATGCTGAAATGTGATACAAAATATTTAGTGTTAAGTATAAGAATGTTATTTCTTTTTCTTTTAGATTTTATCCAAGTTGGCTCTGCCCACTCATACCTGGGAAGCAGCAATGAAGCAGCGTTTTGCCTTTGACAATGTTGGTTTTGAAGATACTCTGGATGACATGTGCCCTTCCCCAACGACCACTGGCACAATCAGGATTTTGGGCATGACTTGCCAGTCATGTGTGAAATCCATTGAAGGCAGGATTTCTAGTTTGAAAGGTATCGTGAGCATTAAGGTTTCCCTGGAACAAGGAAATGCAACTGTGAAATACGTACCATCACTCATGAGCTTGCAGCAGATTTGTCATCATGTTGGGGACATGGGCTTTGAGGCCAGTATCACAGAAGGGAAGGCCGCATCTTGGCCCTCCAGGTCTTTGCCTCCTCAGGAGGCTGTGGTCAAGCTGAGGGTGGAGGGTATGACCTGCCAGTCCTGTGTCAGCTCCATCGAAGGCAAGATTGGGAAACTGCAAGGTGTAGTAAGAGTCAGAGTCTCCCTTGGCAACCAGGAGGCAGTCATCACATACCAGCCTTACCTTATCCAACCCGAAGATCTCAGGGACCATGTAATTGACATGGGATTTGAAGCTGCCATCAAGAACAAAATGACTCCCTTAAGCTTGGGACCAATTGATATTGCACGGCTGCAAAGAGCTAACCTCAAGAGACCTCCAGTTTCTACAAACCAGAATTGTAATAATTCTGAAACCTCAGGAATTATTATTCCAGGAAACGCTGGAAGCCAGGGTGCCACCCTGAACCTGAGAGTAGATGGAATGCGCTGTAAGTCTTGTGTCTTGAACATTGAAGAAAATATAGGCCAACTTCCTGGGGTTCAAAATATCCAAGTGTCCTTGGAGAACAGAACTGCGCAAGTATGGTATGACCCTTCCCGTGTCACCCCGGTGTCTCTGCAGAAGGCCATTGAAGCACTTCCACCTGGCAACTTCAAAGTTTTTCTTTCAGATGGAGCAGAAGTGAGTGGGATGGAGAATAGGACTTCCAGTGGTCATTCTCTTGACTCCCCCCAGAGAAACCAGGTACAGGGTGCATGCAGTACCGTGATGCTCACCATTGCTGGCATGACCTGTATGTCCTGTGCCCAGTCCATCGAAGGTGTGATCTCCCAGCGGGAAGGGGTGCAGCGAATATCAATCTCTTTGGCTGAAGGGACTGGGACAGTTTTCTATGAGCCCTCTGTAATAAGCCCAGAAGAGATTAGAGCTGCTGTGGAAGACATGGGATTTGAGGCTTCAGTCGTTCCTGGTATGTAGCTGATGTTTGTTACAAGCATGTCCAGGGCTCACCTTTTCTCTCTGTATTGTAACCAGTTTCAGGCCTGCTCACTGCTTTAGCAAGTTCACAATTGAGTAAAATTTGGCAATCTTTTATCTTATGTTTAAATTTGTCAGAATAGAGGGAATGGATTTTGCAATGTTTTTGACTCTCATGTATCTGGGACTTAATGCCAGACTCCTCAGACTTGAGCTTTTCTAAGAGAATTCTGAGTTTGTATCTTAAAAATCAGCACTGTGGGAGCACCAGGCCCTTTGTAGCCAACGAACCCCTATTACTCCCTAAGAGTTCTCTGCTAATTAATGTGAACTAATAAAAGCAACAGAGCATTGGGCTCAGCACTAAGAGAGTACTCTGGGAAAAGGGGCTATTGAGTCAGGAGTTAACTATGGATTCCTTTGCTTTCTTTGTGAGGTTAACTGTCTTCAGAATACAAGGTCCTGTGTCATGCCACTAGACAAATTCCAGAATGGTGATGTTCCCTGCTCTCCCTTAGCCCTGGTGGCCTTTCCTTGGGCTTTCCTATAAATGTGAGGGTAGACACAGGTGAATTTCTTTCTTTTTTTTTTTTTACCTTTTTTAACATTTTATTATTATTATTATCATTTTATTATACAGTTCCATATTCTCTTATCCCCTCCCCAACTCCCTCCCCCCCACCTAGTTCCTCTATATCATTACTAACATATAGTTCTTCTTACACAGTCATATATCCATCATAGATGCAGGTGAATTTTAAACAGAGGAAGCCTGGGTCAGACTCCTAAAATGAAGACTAGTCTGGTGTTAGGGTGCAGTATGCCTAGAGGCAGTGATGCCATGTGGTACTGAGTGAGAGATGATGTGGGGCTGGAGAGCAAGAAGTGGATATGAAAGACATACAGGAGGTCAGATCTGCCCAGCACGGGCTCAGGTTAAGGAATGTGTGTGGCGGGGGAGTCCCGGAGGAAGGACAGAGCCTTGAGGGGGACTCCCCACCGAGATGCTGGAGGACTGTGCAGGCTGGAGATGCAAGTCTTGGTGTAGGAGGTGTCCAGGCAGAGTGTGGAAAAAGAGCAGCAGGTGGAGGAGGCATGTGCAGAGGGGGAACCTCTCTCAGACTCCAGAAGTTACAGGGGGGCTGCCGAGGCTCGGCTGTCTCAACACTGCTGACCTGCATTGTGGGGAGGACGGTGGGAGTGAAGACGGCCAGCAGCTGGGGGCAGGGAGAATTTGGAGGGCAATAGCCAGGGAGAAGTGGCTGAGTGCCAGAGGCCGAGTTTGGAGCTCAAAAAGGGTGTGTGGAGTTGGCGATGAGGAAAGACATGGACATTGTCACTTGGTGCCCTCTTATAACAGCTCAAGAAGAAGCTGTCCTTTTTATTAGACACATCACAAACCTCTGCACAAACGTTTGATTTTACTATATATTTTTTAAAGATTTATTTATTTTTATTGCAAAGTCAGATATATAGAGAGGAGGAGAGACAGAGAAGATCTTCCATCCATTGATTCACTTCCCAAGTGGCTGCAATGGTTGGAGCTGAACCAAATCAAAGCCAGGAGCCAGGAGCCTCTTCCGGATCTCCCATACGGGTGCAGGATCCCAAGGCTTTGAGCTGTCGTTGACTGCTTTCCCAGGCCACAAGCAGGGAGCTGGATGGGAAGCAGGGCTGCCAGGATTAGAACTGGCACTCATATGGGATCCTGGCGCATTCAAGGCGAGGACTTTAGCCGCTAGGGCACGCCACCAGGCCCTGCTTTTACTGTCTTTAACTTCAGAACTAAGCCCCCTGCACAGATGTTCAATTAATTAATTAATTTTTACTTCATGGTCAATCAGGTGCTGGTAAAGATAATTCTGTGAGTTACTATAATCAGTTTTTCAAAGCAAGCCATTGTTCATTCTTCATTAGTAGCCATTAGGTGACAGACAGACAGGACTCCAAGGACAAGGCACATGTGGTTACCTACTAATTAATAATACATTCCCACTAATATTTCTGTTTCTACAATTTATCACTTAATGGGAGAAATACATTAAAAGGGGAAAAGTGTAAAGATCCAAGACGAAATTTCAAACATTAAATCCCCCTTCAACTGCAGGCTCTACAACCCCATAAACTGTCAAACAATAATTAAAAGCGTGTCTCTATAATACTAAAAAATCACCCCCAAATTCCTCTAGTTAAAAAAAATTATAAAAGTGAATAAAAAAAAAAAAAGCTAAATTTTCTATGCTCTAAAGAGTTGCAAAGCCAGGCTAACCTTTAGGGTCACAGTAACTATTTTTTTCCATAGCAATTTCAGCTCATACTCCCATCACCTCCATTAGTTTATAAGATTCTTACCAGGCCATTTTCCAGAAGGCATGCTAAATGTCTGGACCAGATTTCAGGGCAGTGAGTAGACATATAATAAGATGTCCAGGGCTTAATTGTACTCCTGTTTGTGGTTAAAGGCCCACCCACCAAGACATTATCAGCAACATTAGCTCCCAAGCTCTCATCGGTTGTCAAACCATCTCACAGGGACAAACAACAATGCCTCAATAAGTTACAGAATTCTTAGTGGGGTGCTTTTTTGTCCATGCATAAAGGGAGTGAGACTGTGTTGAAGTGATTGGTTGGAGAGACATCCGTCCGGCCTTACTCCTCGTGGCCCTGCCAACAGGAGAGCTGTTCTCTTCACACCTTCGTGTCATCCACATCCACTGCACGGACCCCAGTAGATGAGAGGCTGAGGATCAGGAAGCAAGGAATGCTTTTTTGTGAGAAACAACTCTGGATGGAACCGTCTTTGAAGTGTGTTGCCCCTGTCCATCCCTGTGGACCTGTGGGCTGGCCCAGGATGTGGCCTGCCTTAGCAGCTTTGGGTCTGTGGGAAGGAGGTGAGTGGCAGGCCCACCACCAGGAAGAGCTGCTTCTGGCTCCAGCTTTTTCACATGCCATTCTTTTTGTGCCCCTTGAGATAAAATTTACATCCTTGACAGGTTCACTGCATTGTGACTCTTCCCTGCCTTCCCTCTGTACACACAGCACACCCTCTGTTGAAGGGAGTGGGGAAGTCTTATGCAGTGGCTCAGCCACATTCTTTGTCTTTTGTACCAGGTTTCAGGAAGGAGACTTTTTTTTTTCTAAAGCAAAAATCAATACAGAAAATATAATAGGACAAAAGAAATGCCGTGTATGATCCATATCTGTATTTGTGTGAGATTAAGTCTTAGAACAGTACAGTCAAGCAATGGGTATTGGAAACAAACACTAAATTACATAATACAGAATAAATATATTTGACTGATTAAACCAAAGGAGGAAAAAAGTGATTATTTTGGGGGGATGGGGCAGAAACATGAAATTACAATTAGCTCAAGAGGTACTTAGAGTATCAGATTTAGCAAATAAAGATTTGACATCCACTTCCATTTGAATTTTGGATAAATAATAATAAATGTTTTATACTGTAAATGTCCTGTGTAATATTTGACATATACTATTACTAAAAATTATCTAAAAATCAGGTTATGTGGGTGTCCTTTTTTTTTTAAAGATTTTTATTTATTTTTATTGAAAAGTCAGATATATAGAGAGTAAGAACTGCCATCCGTTGATTCACTCCCTAATTGGCCATAATGGCTGGAACTGAGCCTCTTCTGGGTCTCCCACGTGGGGGCAGGGTCCCAAGGCTTTGGGTCATCCTCAACTGCTTTCCCAGGCCACAAGCAGGGAGCTGGATGGGAAGTGGAGCTACTGGGATTAGAGCTTGTGCCCATAAGGGATTCCTGTGTGTGCAATGCAAGGACTTTACCTGCTAGGCTACTATGCTGTATTTTTTTTTTTAAAGATTTATTTCTTTTTATTTTAAAGTCAGATTTATAGAGAGAAGGACAGACAAAGATCTTCCATCTGCTGGTTCACTCCCCAATTAGCCACAATAATTGGAACTGTCCCAATCTGAAGCCAGGAGCTTCCTCAAGGTCTCCCATGTGGGTTCAGAATCCTAGGTCTTTGAGCTATTCTCCACTGCTTTCTTAGGCCACAAGCAGGGAGCTGGATGGGAAGTGGAACATATTGGACAAGAACTGGTACCTATGTGTGATCCTGGCAAGGTGAGGATTTAACCACTAGACTGTTGCACTGAACCCACGTGTCCTGTATTTTGTCTGGCAACTTTAATTTAGGATAAACCATTAGTGCACAGGTAACTATCTTCTTTTTCCAATTTGGAAAGCAGAGTTATAGGCAGATCTTCCACCACAGTTTCAAGCCCCGAATGCCCCTAACAGTCGGGTTTTTGCCAGGCAGAAAGTGGGAGTCACAACCTTCATCTGAGTCTTCCACAAAGGGTGACAGAGACCCAATTACTTGAGCCATCACCCACTGTCTCCAGGTCTAGAGTGTTTGTGCAAAGGAGCTACCAGAACCTGGTGGCTTAGGTTTCCTGCTAGGAACCAGACCTTGTGGGCCCAGGAAGAAAGAGCCCATTTGTGGGAGCTGGGGGTCTCTGTAGATAGATGGGCAAACAGCTTGGTTTTGATCCTTTTCTGCCCTACAGGTTCCTGTTTGTTACCTCCCATGGGCCAAATTGAATCAGATCTCAGTTGGCAAGAGGGCCTGGGAACAGTGTGTTTAGGGTTGGCCCTCTGTGATAGCTCAACCAGGAGAAGAGGAACAGTTTGAGAGCAGGCAGACCAATGGCAGCTACTGGATTTTACTTAACTAAAACTACAGTTAGACCTGCTTTTACCTAGGAGAGAGCTCTGCATTTGTTTATTGGTTTACATGGTGAATATTTTTTTGAGTGAGTGCGTGAATGAATACAGAATTGTAGTGAAAGGGGAGGTGGGCCAACCATCATGACAAACAGATGATGTCACCCATTGATGTATTCATCATTCATCATTCCTTCATCCGGCCATGTCCTGAGGGTCTGCCGAGTCCCTGATGTTGTGTGAAGTGCACCTTCCCGTGTGTGGTTCACACTCACAAGGCAAAGCAGGTCACAGAAACTCATCAACCAGGAAGTGTTAGGCTAAAATCAACAAGGAAAAAATAAAGTGCTCGGGCTTCAGAAATGAGGAAATGTTGCATCTGTCAGTGGGGTTGATGGTAGACGTGGTATTGGATCTGGACTGGGGTGGTACTGTTTCATCAGGTTTGGGCAGGTCTGTGCACCAGAGAGATAAACACTGCTGCAGGCAGGAGTCTGCTGGGTGCACTACATGGCAGAGAGGGAACATCAGGTGTGAGTGACAGGAGCTCAGAAAGGCCAGGATCAGTGGTTCAAAACCACTTCTTGCTTCCTTCAGTCCTGAAAGAGGTCCTCAACTGGTGTCTCTGCTTTCTGCCTGTCAGCTCTGTAGTCTGTGCCTTACCCAGCATTCAGAGCTGTTTACTATTGCTTTGCTGATACCCTCCCATTTCACATTGTAAAAGGGGAAGTCCTGTGTGGCATAATAAGTTAGACTGCTGCCTGCAGTGCCGGCTTCCCATAGGGGTGCTGGGTTGAGGCCCAGCTGCTCTATGTCTGATCCAGCTGCCCGCTCATGCCCTGGGAAAAGCAACAGAGGGAAGAATAAGCGTTTGGGATCTGCACTCAAAGTAGGAGACCTGGATGAAGCCACAGCCTAGCCCAGCCCTTACTGTTGTAGATATTTATGGAGTAAACGAGCAGACCAGACAGAAGATTTCTCTATCTTTTCCTCTGCTACTGCTTTTTGTATAAACAGAGTACATCTTAAAACAAACAGAGACCAGAGGTAAAGTCTTTCAGAAGTCTGGAAGCTTCCTCCCTCACACACTAACTTTCTCTGCCCCTATCTTCCCCGTATCAGGCTTTCTTTTTGTACCCTGTGCCCACTCTGTAATCCTCATGGCCCACTTCCTTATTTTCAGCTGAGGTCCTACAGACTTTGCTAAATATGTTTCCTTGTATTTAGCAGTGTGTAGGTTTGTGCTGTATATTGACCTGTAGCCTCCTCTGCAGTCTGTGCTTCATCACAAGCAGATCTTTACATCTGTGAGAGTGTCTGCAGTCTCACCTTTAGGAGCTACGTAGCATTTGATCACAGGGACCTCCTGTTGTTTCTTCAGTTTCTTCCAGCCACTGCTCCCATCTAGTCTGTGTATATGTGATTATAAATAACATTGATGGGTTAACATTGAGGCTAAATCGAGGCATTTACCTAATTACTAAAAAATTAGGCTCTGTTGGGCCCAGCACAGTAAGCTAGTAGAGAAATCCTTGACTTGCATCCTCCGGGATCCCTCCATTTGGGGTGACTGTTCATGTCCCGACTGTTCCATTTGCCATCCAGCTCCTTGCTTGTGGCCTGGGAAAGCAGTTGAGGACAACCCAAAACCTTGGGACCCTGCACTTGCAGGGGAGACCTGGAAGAAGCTCCTGGCTCCTGGCTTTGGATAGGCTCAGCTCCAGCCATTGCGGCCAGTTGGGGAATGAACCAGTGGATGGAAGATCTTTCTCTCTGTCATTCTTTCTCTCTGTATATATCTGCCTTTTTAAGTTAAAAAAAAAAATCTGTTAAGTGCCAAGCAGTTTAGGTCACAATTTTTGATAATAGCAAACTGACTTTCAAAAGCAAAATTGAGGTTGATATTGTGGTAGAGCAGGTAAAGCTGCTGCTTGCAATGCCAGTGTCCCTTATGGGTGCCTGTTGTGTCCTGGTAGCTTCAGTCTGATTCAGCTCCCTATTAATGGCCTGGAAAAAGCAGTGGAAGATGGTCCAAGTGCTTGGGTCAGTGCGCCTCCTACACACATACAGGAGACCCAAATGAAGCTTCTGGCTTCTGCTTGGCTTCACCCTGGAAATTGTAGTCACTTGGGGAATGAACAAACAGATGGAAGAGCTCTCCCTTTCTCTTTCTCACATGCTCTCTCTCCTTCTCCCTCTTCCTATAACTCTGACTTCCAAATAAATAAATAAATATAAAAGTAGAAGTTGAATTCCCATGCTTGCATAGCCACTTGTCACATTAGCATAAATTGAGAAAGGATCCAGTATCATTGCTTTGTAAGGATTTTGTGATTGTTTTCAACTTTAATACTCTCCAGGAAGTCTAGAATTTAGCTGGATTTTAGATAAAGACACAGGTAAATCCAGCAGGCAGCTGAAGGGCTGAGAAAGGGAAGGTTGAACATGTGCACAAGAGTAATGGGTAGGGGAGGAGGGGTGTTTGAAGCTCATAGCCACAAAATAGATTTTTCAACTTTGAGATCTAAAGAAAGAATCATTTTGAACAACAACAAAGTCCGCAGAGTGAACCTGGGTAATGTGATAATCTCTGTATCGGGAAGGAGGGGTTCTGAAAGGCCACTGTGTGGAGGAGGTCTGTGCCAGAGGGGTTGACGGTGCGCTTGGCTTGGTGATGGAGTCAGTGGGCTTTCGCATTTGAGTATGATAATGAGGCCAAATTACAACTGAAAAAAAGATCTGTTTATTTTCCTTTAAAGTCATAGTTACAGAGAGAGATAGCCCATCTGTTGGTTCACTTCTCAAATAGCTGCAATGGCCAGAGCTGGGGTGGTCCAAAGCCAGGAGCTTCTTTTGGGTATCTCACATGGGCACAGGGACCCGAGGTCTTGATCCATCCTCCATTACCTCCCCAGGCCATTAGCAGGTAGCTGGATCAGAAATAGAAGGGTCAGTCAGAAACTGGTGCCATAGGTGAAGTGTTAGCCTATTATGTCACCATATTGGCTCCTGTGATTATTATTATTATTTTAATTTATTTTTATTTACTTGAAAGATATGATTTCAGATAAGGGCTGAGGCTCTGGCAGGCTGAAGCCGGAAGCCAGGGGCTTTTTTTGGATCTTCCATGTAAATGGCCTGGCCCCAAGCACTTGGACCGTCTTCCACTAATATTCCCAGCCTATTAGCAGGGATCTGAATTGGAAGTAGAGCCCATTTAAGATGCTGGCATTGCCAGTGGCGGCTTTACTTGCTGCACCATCTCATTGTCTCTATGCATCTTATTCTGAGTAAATTATGCATTAGAGAGACAGGCAGACAATGTGGTACTGGCAAAAGGGTAGATAAGGTCAATGAGCCTAGAAATAAGTGCCGACCTATGTGGCTTCCCTGATCTATGACAAAAGTGCCACAGGGACACAGAGGGCAGCAAAAGTGCCACAGGGACTGGGTCTTTTCAGCCTGTGGTGCTGGATGATTGGGATAACCATTCACATAGTCAGCTGGAAAGAGATTCACCTTAACTCTTAC
This sequence comes from Ochotona curzoniae, assembly GCF_017591425.1. Taxonomy (NCBI): domain Eukaryota; kingdom Metazoa; phylum Chordata; class Mammalia; order Lagomorpha; family Ochotonidae; genus Ochotona; species Ochotona curzoniae. The sequence goes on along the minus strand of NW_024466502.1, from coordinate 47,768,681 downwards.
CTCAGCACAGATATACAATGGGAATGTGTCAAAGAGTTGAATGTGGATGCTGGTTAAAATAGTTGAGCGTTTAGAAGATAGTACCATGAATATTTTCCCAGTGTTTGGGTGTGCAGTCTGTTAAGGTAGCATAAAAAGTGCTAGTTTCTTTATTAAAAGGCTGGCACATTAGGCTTTATTAACATTAAGAACTTCTTTTGATCAAGATACCATTAGGAAAAAGAACACAAACCACAGCCTGGGAGGAGCTGTTTGCAGTGTGTACAAACGACAAGGCATTCATATCTTGAGTATATCTAGAACTTCTACAAACAACAATAAAAGGGCAGGCCAACCCATAATGGTGTGATTTTCATGGGGAAGAAATGTAATCTGTGCCAACTAGAATGTAGTTGTTGCAAAAGGGCTGGACTCTGGAGTAAGCAGACATTTCTTAGACACGAATGTCACTATTTGGAGGCTAATGAACTGCTTGTGACTCATTTCCTCATCTCTGAGGTGGAGATACACAGTCACCATGTAGGGTCACTGTAAGAATTAAAGGAGATCATACACATAAGTGCTTAGCAGAATGCCTGTGAGTTATCACTGCTGTCATCGCTATCTAAGTTGAACATTTGACCTATTCTTTGTAATCATTCTTGAAATCCTGTTATATTGTCGGGTATCTGTGAATGTATACCTCTGTCTTATTATGGGGATATTCAGAAATACACTGACCCCACTGTGGCTTTCCTAGGAGCTTTAATCTAAATGTCTGGCTTGTACCTCCTGGTTCTGAAAAGAAATAATACTATTCTTTGTTCTTCTAATTTGAGTTATTTCTGATATTTTATCCTAGAAAGTGACTCAGCCAGCCTTGCTGTTGAGAGTTCCACCGTGCAAACTAAAAATGCTGCACCTGTGTCCGTGTCAGAGCTTGCTGTCCCCAATGGGGAGCACCCTGAAAACCAACACCCTGGCCGCTCATCAAAGTCCCCATCGTCCACATCAACAGTGGCTCCACAAAAATGCTTTATACAGATCAGAGGCATGACCTGTGCATCCTGTGTATCTAACATCGAAAGAAATCTTCAGAAAGAAGCTGGTAAGAGAGCTACACCCTTGTGGAACTTGGCAATGCTGCGTAGAGGCTGTCGGTCCTCCCTACTTCTTTAACTGTGTTTCTCAACAGCCCCGATAGTTGGTCACAAGTCCATCATATGCCATTACAGATCTTTGTCTGAAGTTCTTGAGCTGTTGGCATTCTTTTTTTTTTTTTTAAAGATTTATTTTCATTTTCATTGGAAAGTCAGATATACAGAGAGGAGGAGAGATAGAGAGGAAGATCTTCTGTCCAACGATTCACTTCCCAAGTGGCTGCAACGGCTGCAGCTAGGAGCCTGGATGCTCTTCTGGGTCTCCCACATGGGTGCAGGGTCCCAAAGCTTTGGACTGCCCTTGACTGCTTTCCCAGGCCACAAGCAGGGAGCTGGATGGGAAGCAGGACCACCAAGACACAAACCAGAGCCCATATGGGATCCTGCCATGTGCAAGCCAAGGACTTTAGCCATTAGGCTCTATGCTTGGCCTGAGCTGTTAACATTCTTGGCTAGATGATATCTCCAAGTTAGCCATGACAAGTCCAATTTAAAGGCAGAGTCTCTGGTTAGTCTTTTCAGTTAACTCTTCCCCATATTATCGTATATTTTCTTCCTTCCTTCCTTTCTATAAAATGAGTAAATTATTTACATTTTGTGGAGGACTTTCAATTTCGATTAGTTGTCCTATTGTGCTTGTAAACCATAGAGGATTGTAAAATTGTCAAGGTTTTGTCTTCCAAACTGTATTTCTAATACTGTCTCTTTGTTTTCCTCTTTGGAAAAAAAAAAGGCTTACTTATTTGTTTGAAATGCAGACCATGTGTATGTGTGTTTATGTGTGTGTGAATGGGAGAGAGAGAATGACAGGGGCCTGGGAGGAGAGAGTAACAGGGAGAGATACCTCCTATCTGTTGGTTTATTTCCCAAATGGCCACATTGAGGAGAATGAAGGCAGGAGCTTGGAACTCCTGCTGGGTTTCCCATGTGGGTGATAGGGGCCTAAGTACTTGGGTTATCTTGTTCTGCTTTCCCAGGCACATTAGCAGGGAGCTGAATTGGAAGTGGAGCAACCAGGACTTAAACCAGCACGCAGATGTGATGTGGTGTCACAGGTGGCAGCTTAAAGCGCTGTGCCTTGACACCAGCCCCCAGCACTGTCCCCTAAACCTGAAAGTTCAACCAAAGTCTTATCTTAATCTTTTGCTTGGTATGTATCTACCTTTCATGCTCTTTGCTTCCTCACCTCCCTACGCTATTAGAATCAGCTAAATTCAGGGGTGATGTTCTTCCAGCTTCTTGTTCTTTATGCACTATAGCTTCAGTTAACCTATAATCTTTTAGTGCCCATGCTTCTGTGCTGACTTTCATGCCTCATTTTATCCCTCCTGCCGTACTGTCTAAAGTAGATCATGCCTGTCATTTAACTCTCTTAAACTAACATAATAGTATAACCAAGGTAGTCTGTGAGATTTCTGTTTTTTTTTTTACTCCTCAAAAACCATTAGAAACTGAAAAGGGATAAGGAGAACCTCTTTTGAAAAATTTCAGGTTTGGAGAGAAAAGTACGTTATCTCCTTTCTGTGACGCTAGGTGATAGCAGCAGACAATATCCAGTGCCTGGATTTATTTTGGGATCTTCTAGCGATTTACTCTGCTGGCTACATCACATCACCCAGATCGAGTGTGCCAGAGTCTGGTCCAGCAAGATCCTTAGGTGACCTATTTGACTCGTACAGTTTGGAGAGTATTGCTCTAGAAATAATTCTCAAACCTGACCATGTATTAGATTCACTTTGGCAATTTTCAAAAAATATGTCTGATCAATTGGTCTGGGTTAGGGGTCATGTATTGTGATTGGTTTCAGAACCATTTTTCTCGAGGTGTCTTTATTAGGTTCTGTTGGCCACACCCTCTCTGGGGCCTTGCCCAGAGTGCTATAACCATGACCTTTTGGTTTCAGGTGTTCTATCTGTGCTCGTTGCATTGATGGCGGGAAAAGCTGAAATCAAGTACAACCCGGAAGTCATCCAGCCCTCCGGGATAGCTCAGCTCATCCAGGACCTTGGCTTTGAGGCTACAGTCATGGAGGACATCACAGGCTCAGATGGTGACATCGAGTTGATCGTAAGTATCCTTACTACCTGAGAGAATGCAGGCTTTGGAAAGTTTACAGCTGACTTCTAACAGTGGCCATCTTTGTCATCAGTAAATTTTCCACCCATTGTGGATATAACCCATTTTTGCTGGTGAGTGTTGTTTGGCTTTGCTTTGAGTCTTAACACCAATGATCACTTTATTTTATGTAGGAAGGGCAGTTTATTTCAAAAAATCAGAGGAGGGAATTCGGTCATGTACAGTCAAGAGTATTCAAGAAGAAGCAATTGAGACTGTGTTGTAGTTTGGGGGCAGTTGAATTTGAACACAGCCATTCATGCCTGAAAAGCAGCTAGAACACCTGCAGGTGTCTCCTAAGGCAGAGGAGTCCATGTGGTGCTGAACCCCATGAACAGGAGTGAGTGTGGCATGGCAGTTTAAATACCACTTGGGACTCCTGCCTTCTGTGTCGCTGTGGCTCGGTTTGAGTCTGGCTCTGCTTCCAGTTCCAGCTCCGTGCTGACATGTATCCCAAGAGGCAGGCAGCAGTGATGGCCTAAATTATTCTGTCCCTGCCACCCATTTGAGAGACCCAAATTGTGTCTCTGAATCTGGCTGCAGAATCAGTCTCCTGGTTCCAGCCAGCCCCAACCCTTACTGTTGGGGCATTTGGGGAGTAAGACAACAGGTGGGAGATGTCTCCATTGTCTGTTTCATTATAAATAAGTGTGTAATACATATAAACAGATGAAGTGGGCTTGTTTGTAGGCACAAAGTGATTAATGACCCCAAAGTACCCAGTCTAAGGTGAATGCCCTAGGTGTTGCTGTTGCCAGCATGTTCTGGGTGGGGAAGTGTTGTTTCTGTTGTCCCATAGTTACTAGCTTCAAATAACAACAATTATTGTTGAGAACAGCCTGTCATTTAGTACTAACACCATGCTGTTTCAAAAGCACTTTTTGTACAAAGAAAGCTCTTCTGTGTAAATAAAGAGGGACTTAGAAGAAACTCTCAAAGCATTGAGTAATCCTGCTTCGCTGAGGTAAAAGGGACTTGTGCGCTTAGTCACTGCCATTAGTGTGAGTAAATGTTTGAAGAAAGAATGTCAGGACAGGAGTAGCACATTGAGGTCCCATAAACCACAGTGCCTGTAGTGTATGCCTTTCTGTGCCGAGGGACAAAGTCAGCACTCGGACCATCCCTGCTGCAGCCTGTAGGTCCCCATGCAGACATCTCTGCCTGCTCAGGTACTGTGTGCAGAACTGGAATTAAGCATGTTGTTGCAAAAGGTGAAAAACTATTCCATTGTGGTGTGTTCTGATTTTCAAAAATGATAAACATCAATAGCTATGCTGTCCTCATGTGCTGACAGACCTTTCATGTGATCTTTGGTGTTTCATTAATTTGTTACTGATAGAAGAGAGAACAGCGTGATTTACCTAAGCCAGATTCCAGGAATGGCACATCACACCTCTGGTTCCTTTTGTCTCCTGGCAGAAAGTACAGCATGGCGTGGCAGAAGTGGGGTAGGCTCAGGCTAGGTCTGAATTCTGGCTGTGGCCTTGTCTGTGATGACTCATGAGGTGGACAGCAGTGGCTCACAGCAGGCCCAAGAGCCAGGCTCTCTGGGTTGCTGCTGCAGCCCTGCCCCTTGCTGGGTGTGTTTGTTTGGGAAGTTAGCTCTGAGGCACTGTTGTTTTGAGACCTGCCTCATAGGAGTGGTGTGAGCAGTTCAGTCACTAGGAGAGCACCTGGCACATGGTAAGAGCACAGTCAATGCTACCTGTTCATATTATTCTTGTTAAAAAGCAAAGGATAGGTCAGAAGCACCATTGGTCTGTTCTCAGACTCAGAGATTCTACGAAGTTTGCCTGATGGTCCTCACTTCCCTGTCTTGTCTTTGGGTCCCCAGCCAAGTGGAATGCACATTGATCACAGAGGAGTACCTCTGTTCTTCCTCAGGTCCTGATGGTACCCTCTGTGTGGTCTGGGATTACTTTTGGGAGGCAGTTCCTGTCATGTCATCCCAGCAATGTTCATTGCCAGTCAGTGGGTCTGTATTGCCGTGTGGTTAGTAATGGGCTGGGGGCCCAGCTGTCACTGTGGACTTGCCTCTTCCTCTTGCACGTCTTGTGCACAGTCAAGATTGGCTGTTGATGGGTGCCTGAGCACCTCATGCTATCTGCCCCATGTTTCCCACTCTGTTACTCTTGTCTTTAACCATCAGCACCCTCTCCATGTTTTGGGATCCCCTCAGATTGCATGTCTCTGACAGAATCTTCTTCCTAAATATTTTCCTCCTGTTGGTAAACGCAGTAAGGTGTTGTCACCCTGGGAGCTGTTGCTGCAGCCTGGACCACAGCAGCACTTGGCAGGGTGGGAGTCTTGCAGCAGTTACAAGGGTTGAGCAGAGGTGCATGTCCTACCCTTGAAGGCAGTGATCTCGGTGTTGCTGGTCAGACAGCTGTGAGAGGACAGACACTTACAGAAGCCCCACACTATTAGAGCCAGAAGTCACACCTAGGGCTGTGGTTGTCTGCTTAGTGATCGGCCGCCTCCTCCTGTGCTTGGATTAGGCAAGAACTATTCTTTATATCCCAGAAGCTGCTGAGGGGTGCCAGCGGTGGCACTAACGTGAAACATTTACCTGATATGTTAGACAAGAGCAGAGCTGAATGATACAACTCTGTTGTAGCATTACCCAAAAATACACCCTGTACCATCTGTGAGGTGTTAGTGCAATCTGCTCCAGGGTGCATGTGGTCTGGAACATAGCAAGCTTGTTGCTGTCCTGCACTATTTGAGCAGGACATGGAGAGGGTCCGGACATGTCCGGCAGGACAGCAACAAGCTTGCTATGTTCCAGACCACATAGATGGTTTTGCATTCTAAAAAATAAAGCATTAAAAGGGCCAGCATTGTGATACCACATGTTAAGCTCCTATCCACAGTACTGGCACCCATATAGGTACCAGCCTGACCCAGCTCCCTACTAATCTGCTTGGAAAGGCAGCCGAAGATGGCCCAAATGTTTGGAATCTGCACCAATATGGGAGACCCAGAAGAAGCTCCTGAATCCTGGTTCTGGTCTGGCCCATTCTGGCCATCATGGTCATCTGGGGAGAGAATCAACAGATAATTGGTCTCTGTCTCTCCCTGCCTCTGTAACTCAGCCATTCAAATAAATGTATAAATAGAGCCGGGTCATGTAGCAGGTCATTTTTCAGTTCTCTTGGTACTCGCTGCGCTGGTTTCTATAGTGGTTATACTAGCCTATACTCACAGTATCGGTGAAGGAGGGTACCTTTCTTTTTACATCCACATCAGCAGGTGTTCTTAGTAGAGTTCTCAATGTAGGCCAGTCTCATTGGTGTTAGGTAGAACCTCAGTTTGGTTTTCATTTGTATTTCCCTGATAGCTGGGAAGCCTGAGCATTTCTTCATATGTCTATTAGCCTTTTGAATTTGTTCTTTTGAAAAACATCAGTTCATTTCCTTAGCCCATTTCTTGTTTGTTTTGCAGTTGTTTCTGAAGCTCTTTGTAAATCCTGCATATTAGTCCCCTATTGGTTGTGTAGTGTGCAAAGCTTTTCTCCCATTCTGTTGGTTGCTTCTTTTGCATTTTTTGATCATTTCCTTTGCCAAACAGAAGCTTCTTAGTTTGATATAGTCCCATTTGCAAAATATGAGTTCAGTAGCTCTTTTAATAACCTTGGGTCTGTTCTGATATTTTCACATATTTTCTTGGGTTCTGGGCCACATTTGGAAAGCCACCATGATTTCAGGGTCCTGCCTGAATGCAAAAAAATGTCTGCATCAGTAAGAATGTCTTTGAACCCAGGCATCCCTACCCTTCCAGGCCTACTGCCTCCCATTCCAGGGATTCCTCCAGGAAAATGTCCATCCCCTCTGGGAAACCATGGGAGCAGAGCCACACTGAGCTCCTAGCTGCCCTCTGACTTCTTGCTCCTGCTGGGCTCTGGAGTGTTCCTGTTGGACCTACTCAACCCTGTTCTTTGTTCATATTTGTTTCTGATGTCATACTTTTCTGGACCCTTGGTTTACAGGCAAGGGAAGATCAGGGGCTGCTTATTCCCAGTGATCCAGAAGTCTGTGTGCTTTCTCTTACCAATTGCAGCATTGAAATGCAGTAGGTTTTATTGCAGTGGCTCTGTCACAATCTCGGATAGCAGCATTCAGCTTCTGCAGTTTGATGATGACCCTGGATGTCTTGGCCAAGAGTTAGTTTGACGGCATCTGTGAGAGTCAGTGACGTTCTGATGTTGATCATTATTTAGGGCTTCAATGGCAGCCTCTCTTCTACTGCCTAATCATCTCAATTTTCTCTGCATTTTCAACTCCCATTTCTTGAGGGGTACCAGTGTCTAGTTCAGTTATACCTTCGTTGTCCATTTCTAGATCACTTTCTTCACTTGATATCTTCTCATCTTTGTTTTCCTCTTCCTTATGGCTATTTTTTCTTTCTTTGTGTTTTCTGGTTTGACTTTGTGAGAAACAGGTGACACTTCTTTCCTACCCTAAGCCGTACTGATCTACTTTCTCAGGAAGTGCATTTCCTCAATGTACAGAAAGCTCAGATCCTGCTTACACAGTTTCACAAAGGTCCAAAGCTTGCTCACTGTTGTGGATCTGTGGTGAGGAGGCAGCAGATGTGGCCCGAGGCCGCTGTGGCCTGATTCCAGGCAGGAGCAGTGGCTCAGCATGACTGTGTAAAAGAGGAAGGACTGAGAATCTTGTACATGGAGTTTGGAGGTGGGAATCCAGAGTTTTGGGCAGGGTTCTGGGAGGGGTGCAGGCCATGACTCCCCAGCGTGCTTTGAGCAGGCTCTCTCAATCCTGAGTGGGTTTTGTCCTGTGTTTCAGATCACAGGGATGACGTGTGCTTCCTGTGTTCACAACATAGAGTCCAGGCTCACAAGGATGAATGGCATCACCTACGCCTCTGTGGCCCTCGCCACCAGTAAAGCCCACGTGAAGTTTGATCCAGAAATTATTGGTCCAAGGGATATTGTGAAACTTATTGAGGTAGGCATTCCTTGAAAAAATTATACCCACCTTTGTAAAAATAGCAATATGCAGTCATTGAAGAAAAATGAGGAAGTATAGCTAAGTAAAATGAAGGCGTGAAATGCACCTGAAGTCCTTCAACTTTCCCATGTGAAATAACTTGAGGGTGGGCATTTGGCTTAGCACTGAAGATACCCACATCTCATATTCAGTGTCTGAGTTCATTACCCATCTCTAGCTCCTGACTCTGTGTTCTGCTAATGCAAACCGTGGGAAGCAGTGAGTGGGTTGCTGCAACCCAAGGGGTAAAGCTGACTGGCTTTCATGACTCCCCTTCTGGATCTGGGAGTCAGACATCCTAAACAATGCCTTTACTGCTGTGCCAGCTGCTCATCCCCCAACGCAGGAAACTTCCGACTGGAAGAATTCCAGATACCTGAATGAATGAAGAAGCTGAAGGTTGAGAGTTCAATACTTTGCTCAAAGCCACAGCATTATTGGAAGATCTCAATCTGATTATCTATCTCTTGCCTTTTGAATAAATAAAATAAAACTTAAATGAAAGCATACATTTAAAAAAAAAAACCCTTGAATTTCAGAGTTACCACTGTTTAGCTTTGGAGTCTGGTAGAGTGACCTCAGAATCCATGGCCTTGGCCAACAGAGGGAACAGGCCAAGGGGCCACCTCTTCAGGGGTGATGCAGTCTCTAATTATGGATGGGTACAGAATCTCTGAGCAGGATTTGTGAGGTAATCTAGGTACACCTACATTCCTGTGACCTCTTTTAGATTCGTGTTCTAATTTCTAAAGCTGTGAGGTACTTTCTACCAATGATTGTTTTAACTAAGAACCTTCCTCCTTGTTTCTTGCTCCTCTCGTTTTAGGAGATTGGCTTTCAAGCTTCCCTGGCCCAGAGAAACCCCAATGCTCATCACTTGGACCACAAAGTGGAGATAAAGCAGTAGGTAGAACACAGAGGATAACCAAGTGTCTCCGTGTCCGTGGATCCAAGTGCATGGCACATGCTGTGCAAATGCCCCCGGCTTGTCAGTGTCCCCACTGCCCTTGACTTGGCTGGGACCTTTGTACCCTCCTAATGGTAACCCTCAGAAATGGTGTTGTCCAGTAGAAGTTTCTGTGATGATGTCAGCTTCTACATCTGCCTATTGTCAGGTGCAGTTAGTGAGCACTTGCACTGCACCTCATGTAACTGTGTAACAAGTTTTAAAGTTTTATGTAATTTTAATTCAACCACAGATGTGTACCATTCAGATTGGGAAGGCAGGAATATAGGCTTCTTTTTCAGTATTTGCTTGGATTCTATAACTACAATTTAAGGCCAGGAATCATGGCTAAAGAAAGGGAGATGGACTTGGAGGAGGTCTGGAATAACTTTGTTTCAGGGGTCACTTATTCATTCAGCAACCTTAAAGGTTGCTGTTGTAACTAGCCTTTGTGCCAAGTGCTGGGGCTGAATAGAATGTCATCCCCAACTTAAAAGGGCATGTAGTCTGACATGGAAAGTATGAGTGAACCAGTGACAGGTAGGTTCTAGAAGGTTTAGGAAACTTTGAAGTGGAGGATGCAAAATCTGAGCATCCGAGAATGAGTAGAAGTTAATTGAGCTGAAGGAGATGGGATTGGAGGAGGAAGAGGGGAAGGGCTCCAGGAAGCCTCTGTTGCTTGGCATGATTAGTGTGCTGGGGTGCAAAGGGACCGGCGGAAGAGGCATCTGGAAAGCAGTGACTCTCCGGGAGCCTTGAGCAGGCAGCAGCCAAGCAGTGCAGGCCAGTGGCTCGCAGGCAATGCTAACGTTCATGAGAGCTGCCTCAGTCACTTGGTTGAAATTTCCTGGCAGCTATAGCTAGTAGGAGACCTCAGCTGTCACTCCTGACTTTTGGACTTCGGTTTCACTCTTCCCACTGACTCAATTTTAAAAGTAATTGTTTAGAAGTTGAATGTTTAAAATTGAATGGAACATTTATTTTACCAATAAAATCCTACTTTTATCTGGTTCCTTCTTGGAGGTTCTATGGGATTGCATTTTGAATAGAGAGTTGTGGAGTGAGAATAAAATCCTACTGTATCTGGTTCCTTCTTGGAGGTTCTATGTGATTACATTTTGAGTAGAGAGTTGTGGAGTGAGAATGTTAAAACTCTTTGGGACTTCCATTGGCTCACATATAAATTGAGGGTAACCTGTCAGCTGTGTGAAGGCGAGGGCTGGGCCTAATCTTCTCCAGAATACCCTCGTAGCCTGGTGCAGGCCTTTTATGTTTCTGCATTTTAACCCTAAGTAGTTTGTCTCAAGTGTGATAAAAGAGGCCTGGCCTGATTGATACAATTGCTTTCCAGGTGGAAGAAGTCTTTCCTGTGCAGCCTGGTGTTTGGCATCCCTGTTATGGGGTTAATGATCTACATGTTGATACCCAGCAATGGGACCCACGAGTCTATGATCCTGGACCACAACATCATTGGAGGACTGTCCATTCTAAACCTCATCTTCTTTATCTTGTGTACCTTTGTCCAGGTGTGTATTGGAAAGTTGAGCAAAACTCTACCCTCTGTATCTGTGTGTGACCAGTGGAAACTGCCCCAGATAATTGCTGCTTTTCCTCCCTACCTTATGACTAGTGAGGGGACAGGGGTGGTATGGCCTTCAGCATGGGGGACAAGAAGGGCCTGGTTTCACTGTGTTGCGTAGTTGTTTGTAACTCCAGCTGAACAATAGCCCTGCCTGCTGCAGGGAATGAGTGAACCTGTATGGCTCCAGTTTGCTCATTGCTTAGTTTAGTTTACCTTTGCTTTAGAAGCAGCAGCCAGCTCAAACTAGAGTTCATGCTTCTCCTGGAGCAGCATAGGTTCTTTATCTTTGAGTAAATAATAATCCAAGAGAGATGGCTGTCACGGAGTGTGTACTGTAGTAGTACAAACTCTACAGTACAGATAATAAGGAACACTAGTTGCATTTCTGTTGGGAAGTGTGCCCTCTGTGTCTGTATTGTGGAATATAAACTCCTGACTTCATGTTGGAACATGCAGGACTATTTGGGGGCAAGAATTTGTGGGCTATTTTTTTTCTCCCTATGTTTTCGTTTTAATTGCCAGTATAACATTGTGAGAAGTTCAAGCCATATTGAAGTATAACAAAAAAGCAGGAAGACTCACCTCTAGCCCAGTCTTACTACAGTTACTACAGTTTTATTACTTGTTGGGCATGTGTCTTTCCAGGTCTTCATTTATAGATAGAACACACATGTGGGCATGTATATGTCCACCACATAATGCAGACACAGGCTGACACACTGATACACTGACTTAACCATTTGTGGTGAGCAGTTCATGGCAGTGGTCATAGTTGAACACATTCTCTTCAGGGACTGTGTGGCATGGTCCACAGCAAAATGAACCCTGTGTCTTCCCATCATCCTCCTGTTGACGGACATTGCCGTTAATTGCTCTGGGTTGATTTCTGCTGATTGCTTGCACTCCCTTGATTGATCATCCATGGTCAGTAGTCCTCTGAATCAGAAACATTGTCACAGAGGAAAAAGTGTCATCGAGATTAGGAACAAACTTAGAGTATTTGTCATCCTGAGGGCCCATGCTTGTTCCTGAAACTCCCTGCCTTGCTTGTTGGTAGCCTTTGTTCTTTGTCTTCCAGTTCCTCGGCGGGTGGTACTTCTATGTGCAGGCCTACAAATCTCTGAGACACAGGTCGGCCAACATGGATGTGCTCATTGTACTGGCCACCACCGTCGCTTACGTCTACTCCCTGGTCATCCTGGTGGTTGCAGTTGCTGAGCAAGCGGATAGGAGCCCGGTGACGTTTTTTGACACCCCACCCATGCTGTTCGTGTTCATTGCCCTGGGGCGGTGGCTGGAGCACGTGGCAAAGGTAACTGCAGCTCTGGTTAAGAGTTGTTCTTTGAGTGATACGAATTCCAGTTGATCTGAGCACCGTGTTTAGAATTACTAATTGTACATGGTCTAGAGAACTCTTTAAGGAATATGAAACGTCTATGTGATTAGCTTCTCTGCTTACTAATCTCTGAATTAGTTGCTACTTCTGTAATCCCAGCTAATCTGATTAATTATTAAAACTTTTGTTCAGGTGCACTGTGTCAGGGAAAGAACCCTGGGCTTTAGGTAAGAGCCCACACCGTGTCTCAGTGCACCACTGAGTGTTAGCTTGACTTCATCGGTCCACAAAGCCATCGTTAAAACTCTGCATTAAACCTAGCATTGTGATGTGTTCTATAAGAGAGGGGTATGGATTATACAACAAATTAAAGTTGAACCTAAAAAAAAAAAATACAAATAGGAACATTTTTTCCCCATTTTGGTTATTTCCTAGAGCAAAACCTCAGAAGCCCTGGCCAAACTCATGTCACTCCAAGCCACAGAGGCCACCGTTGTGACCCTTGGTAATGACAATCTCATCATCAGGTGGGTTTTGTTCATCTGAAGTGCCCGAAGTTAATTTCTGTCAGCCTGGGTAACAGGCATCGAACTCCCATTGTGTAGTTGCACTAGACCTTGTGAGGGCTGGGTGCAGACACAGGGAGAGCCCACCCTTCAGTGTTCTGTGAACAAGAGCAAGAGTTGGAGCTGGAGGTGGGCCGTAGGCTAAGTGACAGACCCCTCGAGGGCTGTCCTGCAAGGGTCTCCATGGCTGGTGCACAGCGGTCTTTGGCAAGTAATTGAGGCAGTGACTGAGGATATGGGAAGCAATGCTGACTAGTGCAGGCACCTCTGATTTTCTTTATTCTCTAGATGCTGGTTTTTAAATCACAGAGACAGTTTTAGTGATGACTTGGTGTCTACCAGACACTTCTCAGCTGTTCACACACATTGTCTGATTTAATCCTGATGCCCCTCCTATAAGTGGGTGCTGTCTTTCTCTATGTTTGGAGTAGGAAGAGTGTGCAGGTCTGTGAGACGAGGCAGCTTGTCCAGGCCATGGTGGGCCCGTGGCAGAGCTGGGATCAGGCCCAGAGCCTTCCTTGAGCTAGCATGCAGCACCATGCCTGCCCTCGGGACTGCCTCCCACCCTTGACCGCCTTGGTGGCTTTGCCGTATTCTGTGCCTTGACTCATTTTATTTTGTCTATGAATTAACAACATGAGTGTTTCTGAGATGTGGAAATGTTCAGGGGGAAGCAAATCATCCTGCAGCTGCGCTTGTTCTGACTTATGTCTTTCCCACTCATCTTGCTAGACTGCTTTTCAGGGTGAGGTGCTCTTGTTGGCATGAGCTGCAGTTGTGTGTAACTGCTCCAGTGAGCTGAACACCAGCAGACAGACGTCTTTGCCTGAAGGCACAAACCAGCTGAAAGGTGAAGGCATGTGAGCTGACCCTGCCCCAACAGTTGTTTTCCAAAGATGGTGACTCAGATTGAGTTCCTCCTGCTGTCACAACAAGGTGGCACCATTTTTCAAGCTGGCAGTCAGAAGACCAGAGTCCATTCTGGCTGTCTCCTGTGAGCTGTGTGGCTGGGGTGCATCTGACGATTAATGCCTGTCTTGCACACTTCAGGGTATTCATTCCTGCCTGCCTCCCGACAAGATGCTTGTGGCCCTCAGTCACTCCCTCCCTGGGCCATTGGCCTCCCTTAAGGGGTATAGATGTGCTGTAATATGGAGTGGGCTGTGTGCCAGGCTGCCCAGTCCCTTTGTCTCCTGCATTGCTCTCCTATGTGAGCCTCTGCCCATGTAGAGAGGTCAGTGGTGCCCACTGTGCTCACTGGAGTTGCCCACATCAGCTGGCTTGTCACAGCAAGGTTCTGGCCTTTCCTCCCCGAGGCCTTTGCCGGGATACCTGCCCTTCCTCTTTACCCCAGTCTGGGGGCTGAGCACATCTGTAGTGTGTTATTCTTCCCCTTGCTGTTGCTACTCTGTCTCCCCTGTGGGATTTCTTCATTCTCTGCACTTAATCATGGCTACTCCTTGGGGGTTTAGTATTGACCCCTTTGTTGTTGTGGGGAACAAGCTGTGGCTGGAATGGAGCATCTCTGCAGTGCTCTGAGTGACCGGGTATGCAGGCCTTTCCCAATTCTACCTCTGGGTCCTGAGATTTCCCCCACCACCCACAGCCTTTCTTTTGGGGATTCCCAGCAACTGAGGCCCAGCCCAGTGCATCTTGCCCTTATCTGCTTCCCTGCTGTGTTCCACATCGTCCTCTTCTCCCAGTGCCTGTGGGTTTTGGGCATGCCAGATCCTCAGGGACAGCCTGGGGTCCTCTGTGGCACCTCTGCTTCCAAGCTCAGAACCCTTGAGTGCTGCTGCACCTTCAGGGCGCGATTGCTGCTGCAGCTGTTCAGGCCACCTTGAACTTCTCCCTAAAGCAGTCATCTCCTTGCCGGCCTGCTTCCAGCCTTATCTCCTTCAAAATGTTCTTCTCATATTCAAACTAGTGACCTTTCAGAAAGCACAAAATCAGTTTTATGTAGGATCTCCCAAAAGTTCACAGAAAATGCATGTTATGAAAAAAATTTTAATGCATTTTCCGCAAACTATTCTGAAGTTACTTCTATTACTCTGTAGCAGAAGATGCTTCAACAATTACCAGTTGTCCTGAGAATGAACTTCCTCTTTCTTCATTTCTTGAAGGATTGATTTGTTTGTTTGAAAGATCAACTCACCCAAACACAGAGAATGCTCCTCCATCTACTGGTTTGTTCCTCAAATGGACAGAAAAACTGTGATTGGGCCAAGCCAAAGCTAGGAGCCAGGAATTGCATCCTGATCTCCCACGTGGTGGCAGAAACCCAAGTACTTGGACCACCATCCCAGGCATGTTAGCAGGGAGCTGAATTAGAAGTGAAATAGCCAGGATTCAGACTGATGCTCTGATATGGGATGTAGTATTGCAAGCAGATCGATCCCTTGTGCCTGAATGCCTGGCCCCGGTGTTCCTTTAGAGGACAGTGAGATTAGCATCTTCTGAGCTCAGCCCTTCAATATAGCCTCTCTGTGCCATTGAAGAATCCCAGAAAGCTCTCCTGCCTATAGATTCCCCCTTGCCTGACTCCTGGTCCTCAGGTCGTGGCTTGATGTCAAGACAGATCTTCCATCCGCTGACTCACTCCCCAAGTGGCCACAATAGTTGGATCTGAAGCCAGGAACCAGTTTCTTCTGGATCTCCCACACAGGTGCAAGGTCACAAGGCTTTCCCAGGCCATAGGCAGGGAGCTGGATGGGAAGAGGAGCAGCTGGGTTATAAACCAGCACCCATATGTGTTCCCAGCGCATGCAAAGTGAGGACTTTAGCCACTAGGCTACCACGCCAGGCCCATCTACTCTCATATGTTAAAGACAAATACTGCACGCATGCATGGGCTTGACATTAAAAGACTTGCATGTCTTGGTCCCCACTTTCCCGCTTGAGGGTTTTCTGTTCCTATGTAATTAGGGTGGGAAGTAAAATCACCGAATTTATCAAACACAGTGGCTATTGTAGGTTTTCTGCTTGCCAGTTTATAATTACTGAGGAGGGAAAGCGAGGATGAAAGTGAGGCTCACAGCTGCTGGCAGAAACTTCAATCTGAAGAGTCACTAAGGGGAAAACCCCCAAACCCTGTCTTTGAGTTAAGGTTATTACTACTCAGTATTCTGGGGCGGAGGCAGGCAGACCTTAGCTCCTGAAGAACAGGTACTCTGGGCAGTAAATACAGAAGGAGACATGTTAACTGCCGTAAAGGACCATTCACCTTAAATTAAGTTGCTCCGAGGTAGAAAGATGTTAACTCAGATCAGAGATGAAGTCCCACGTCAGATTAAGCAGAGATCAGTATTACTAAAGATTTCTTAGAAGGGAACCCTTCGAGGATGTCCACATTATGCATCTTTCCTTTAACCCTCTCTGAGGGTTACATGAGGTTTTGCTGGAGGCAGGATCTGCCCTGTTGTCCTGGCACCTTTTGTTTCTGAAGGGCAGTGGGTGGTCTTCCTGCACAGGCTTCTCCTGCCCTTGGTGGTGAATCTCTAGGGTGCACGGAGGAGGCCTCGGAAGGGCCCTGGACCCAACACAGTGTAAATGTGTGTAAACAGTAGTTATGCCATTATTTAGGGAATAATGGTGAAGAAAAAAAGCCTTTACATGTTTACTACAGACACAGCATTTTTCTTTTGTTTGTTTGTTTTCAGTCCACAGTTGGCTAAGGGTTCCAGGGTTGTGGAACCATCAGGTACGGAGCTAGGGAGCTGTGAGTTGCCATGTGTGTTGACTTGAGTGATGTTCATTGCAGAGAGGAGCAGGTACCCATGGAGCTGGTACAGCGCGGTGATATCATCAAGGTTGTCCCCGGAGGGAAGTTCCCAGTGGATGGGAAGGTCCTAGAAGGCAACACCATGGCTGATGAATCCCTTATCACAGGTGAAGTGGCTTGTTTCATGCTTGCTTTGGTTATGTCATGGCAGCTGTCGGGCCATGCGAATGTTGAATGGGTCTGGCAAGTGACGGGTGTCCCTTTCCTCGGCCTCCAGGAGAAGCCATGCCCGTCACTAAGAAGCCAGGGAGCATCGTGATCGCTGGATCTATAAATGCACATGGTTCTGTACTTATTACAGCCACCCATGTGGGCAACGATACCACTTTGGCTCAGATTGTGAAATTGGTAGAAGAGGCTCAGATGTCAAAGGTAAAGGAAAACGTAAAATATCAACCTGTTCCCTCACTTTAGAAATTATGTAGAGTGTTATAGAATCAGGCACAACCTGAGTAGAGATTGATTAGTAAACGTGGAGAGAGAACCTTAATCCTTACCCGTACTTGTGTTTTATTTCTTCCTGAATCGTAATTCCCCATGATCTTGTTCTTTTATTTTCATAGGCACCGATTCAGCAATTGGCTGACCGGTTCAGTGGATATTTTGTTCCATTTATAATCATCATTTCAACCTTGACGTTGGTGGCATGGATTATAATCGGTTTTATCGATTTTGGTGTTGTTCAGAAATACTTTCCTGTAAGTTAAATGCCTTGGGCAAAATGATTGTTGTGTTTAAAAGAATCCATTACAATTAATCCTGTGTTAATTCCTCGGGTTCACTGAGCTTTAATTATTTGTTACATTTTTATGTGCTTGCTTCACTTATTGGCAGCAAAGTCTAAGTCATAATAAGACAGTCCCTCTATTTCTGCAGGTTTTTGTTAAAGTTGTCCTTTGCTCTCTCATGAAGTAATTTTCCACAGGCATCAGCTGGCTCAGGCTGTAACATTCAGAGCATTTATAGTGTGTAGAACTGGCCATTTTTGAGATTATTAGGCAAGTCTCTTTATAGTCTTGATGGCTTGGCAGAAGATTGTTCTTGTTCCTTAGATCCACCAATGCCATCTTAAGCATCCTAGCCTCCCAAGCTATACTAGTAGCTTTTTAATAATATTTATTAATATTACATGTGAGCAATGAATTGAATGGTTTTGAGTTTTAAGTGAATGAAAGGCACTGTCTTTTGCAAAATATTGTTTCATCAAACTTCAAAAGAAGCAAGTTGAGTCTAGCAGCTAAAGTCCTCTCCTTGAACACTCCAGGATCCCATATGGGCACTGGTTTTAATCCTGGCTGCCCTGCTTCCCATCCAGCTCCCTGCTTGTGGCCTGGGAAAGCAGTCCAGGATGGCCCAAAACCTTGGGACCCTGCACCTGTGTGGGAGACCTGGAGGAAGTTCCTGGCTCCTGGCTTTGGATCGGCACAGCACCGGCCATTGCAGTCACTTGGGAGTGAATCATTGGACGGAAGATATTTCTCTGTCTTTCCTCCTTACTATATATATCTGCCTTTCCAATAAAAATAAATAAATCTTTAAAAAAAAAGGGTGATGATTGAATATATAATCCATTCATTAGAAAAGTTATCTATTCAAGAAATTAAAACTGTATGCATCAACATGGGACAGCATTTTCCCCTATCCCATACCTAGTCTGCTGTAATGCGTACATTACCAAAGAGCCATAGGATAAAAACTGTAAATGTGAAATAGATTATTTTTCTCTATAGAAAATTTCTGTATACATCATATATTCTTGAGTTGTACATGATTGACATTTTCTCGCTCAAATTTCCTGTCTTAAATTTTAAAAATTACCCACTTAAATGTTTTCTAACCTCTGAGGAAGCCTTCGTGCTTTCGGTGTAACGTGTGGATATGTTCCTTGAATTTGCCAGTGACCATTGATTGGCTATGACTATGAGAAGATTCAGTCCTAAATGAGTTGGAAAATACGGCCTTTGCTCTGCCATGCTTCTCTGTCTTACTTTGGCTTCCTTTGTTTTTATCTACATTATCAGGGAAGATGCTGGCAAATGAGGTACTGCATATTCCTTTAAGGCACTGTCATTCCTCTGCTGCACAAAAGCATTTGTAGGGAAAGGTTCATGTTTACTTCTAGAAGTCTACCCAGTCCCACCAGAATACCAGCTGCTGTTTAGACCAAAGTTACTGGATTCTAAATCACATGATCTTTATTTCTAAACATCACATTGTATCTTAAACATCATGTTTCTACATAAACACAGTTATTCCCTTGAGACATAACTGATCTTTTAATAAAAAGCCTTATTTAGAACCCTTGCCTTTAAAAATCAAAGAATAAAGAGTAGTTGGAATCTAAAGAGATTGTGATCTGTTTGCTTTGATTTAGAAAGCATACTTTTTATTCTAATTAAGAGAATGCAATATCTCTGGATTGTTGTCCATAGCCAGCAGTCATTTTGAAAAATAAATCAAAGAATCTCAAAAATCTGAGAATGCAAATGATACTTGCCACCAAGTATCAGGAAGTAGACCCACATTTTGTTTATGTACTTTGGGTTTACAAAGAAAACAATAGTGAAAAATATAGAGAAGAAAATAAAGATGGTTTCAAATCATATCCCAAGAAGTAACCAGTTTTCTACTTTGGTGCATATTTTTCCCAGTATTTGTTGAAATGTCGTGTGTACATTTGGAACATAGAGTTTTGCATGAGTAAATCACAGTATATGCTTTTAAAATTCTGCTACATATCTGATATCCTCCAACAATTGCATAATATTTTATTACTCACTGTTAGTTAACCAGTTCTCTGTTGGTTGTTTTCAGTTGTTTGCAACTGTAAGAACAAAATACTATGATAAGTATATTTGTATGCTTTCCCACTTATATGATTGTTTCCCTAGAATATATTTCTTATAGATAAATTATAGCTAAAGCTTTTATAATGAAAAAATAATAATGCAATAATAATGATTTTCTTCATGTACCATGTGTGTTTGTATATTTATTTGTGTATTTCCTGGTTTAATCCTTAGTGCAGCCTGTGATCTGGATATAATCATTACCATTTTGTGTGGAAGGGGACTGGGCACCAAGCACCAGGAGAAGGAACTGCCTGGCCTGACTTCAAGATGTGTGTCCTTTATCCTGTCGGGGATTGTGGTTCTGCTCCTGCAGTGCCTGTTGGAAGGGAGCCTGTGGGATCGATGTTGAGAGCTAAGCTTGTAGAGCAGTGAAGTGAACTGGACCACTAAAGAAGTGCGGAATGTGATGATGTGTCCTAAACCCCAGCACGGCATACCCACTCCGTCCCCTCTCCCCACCAAAATGCTCTTTTGTGATTAGCATTGAGTGCAGATCCTCAGTGGACTCACTGCCTGCCTCTCCTCTTTTCAGAAGCCCCACAAGCGCATCTCCCAGACAGAGGTCATCCTCCGGTTTGCGTTCCAGACGTCCATCACAGTGCTGTGCATTGCCTGCCCCTGTTCCCTGGGGCTGGCCACGCCCACGGCGGTCATGGTGGGCACTGGGGTGGCCGCCCAGAATGGCGTGCTCATCAAGGGAGGCAAGCCTCTGGAGATGGCCCACAAGGTGAGTCCTTGGTCTGGCTCTCCCACCTGCCTGTGGAGGCTTTAAAAATTCTTCTTCATAGATAGTTACTTACTTAGTCTTTGTGATAGGTGCTTGCTATTCTCATTTTACAAATGAGAAAACGGCAGCAGGGGGTGTTAGATGACTTGCTACAATGCCTGCAGCTAGCAAGAATTCACAGCCTCATCATAGTCAAACAGAAAAGTGCTCACTCTGCATCTTTGGGATTAGTCATGAGGAGTGGATTACAGAACCACAGCTACCACTGCAGCTGGTCTTTGGGCCAGCATGCCACCCCTGACCTTCCGCCTCAGGTTTATTTATTCATGGTGAACAGTCGTGTGTGGGCCCTGTGCTAGGTTTTGGAGATGGTCGAGATTGAGCGCGTACAATTAATATCAATGGAGTATGCCAACAATGAATGCTGGGGGTCACAGGAGAGCGGACGGTATCAGGAGGACACTGAGAGAGGCCTGGCCTAGACCCGGGAGTTACATGGTGCAACAGGTGGTCAGGGAAAGGCGTCGGGAGGGCATAGTGAGTGAGAGTCAGCCAGATGACAGAAGAATGTTCCAGCAATGGGGAACAGTGAGAGGACCTGGGAGGCTGTGTTGCTTGCTCTACGACAGGCACCATAAAATCAGGGGTGAGTTTTCTCTCCACCGTTGTTCCCCCCTCCAAGCCTTCAGCTCAGTGCCTGACATGTCAGAAGCACTCAGGTTATTTGCTGAGTAAATAGAAAACGGGATAAAGTCACCAAGAGAGATGGAAAAGGAAAAAAACATGAGATGAGGCTGTTGAGGGGGCGCAGATTGCAAAGGGCTGGAAGGCTCGGTAAAGGAGTCTGAACTTGACCTTGAGAATGACAAACTAAGAGGGGTGTGGGGCGCCTCTGTGACTAGGTTGCTGTTGGGAATGTGTCTCTGGCTGTAGTGGGAAGGAAGGACCTGTGGAGGGAGATCAGTCACTCGTGTCAAGGACAGGTCTGGCATGTGGGGTTGGTAACAGGAAGCTGGATATACTGTTTACAAACACGCAAGAGCCACACTCCCAGCAGAACAACCTGCTGGCTTTAGATAGGGTTTGGGAAAGTGTGCAGTTCAGGGAGCATGAGGTTTGTGGAGTCACTGGCCTCTGGCCACGGAGCAGCAGGTCTGAGCGTGGCTGCCGCCAGTGGGCTGGCCACACATGTGGAGATGGCACAAAGCTGCCATTGACCTGGTGTTGCAGGCTGAAAACTGACTCCCCGGTCACTTGCTGTGATTTGTGGCAGTGGCTCAGGCACTTGGCGTGGGAGGCTTCATTCGAGCCGAGGTGGGCAGGAGAGCACGCCGAGGGGACTCCACAGGTAGCAGCGCACGGAAGTCAGCAGGACCTGGCCTGCCTTGAGGAGTGGCTGCTGCTCTTGTCCCGGAGACTGCCTGGTCAGGGTTATGCCCTGTGGGGGTGTCTGGGTAGTTTTTGTAGTTGGAGCTGTTGAACCAGTGTTGACTGCAGAGGGTTTGGTGCGGAAGGTACCAGGGAAGTTTCCTTGTTTGTCCAAGGTTGGCCTGAGTGAAGAAGTTCTGCTTCAAGGCTCTGCAGACTCTGAAAGTTTTTTTCCATCTTTTTTTTTTTTGTGTGTGTGTATGCATATCTTTGGTTTTGCAGATTAAAACTGTGATGTTTGACAAAACTGGCACCATTACCCACGGGGTCCCCAAAGTCATGCGGGTCCTGCTGCTCGTCGACAAGGCCACACTACCCCTCAGGAAGGTTCTGGCTGTGGTGGGGACTGCGGAGGCCAGTAGTGAACACCCCTTGGGTGTGGCAGTCACCAAATACTGTAAAGAGGTAGGTTGACCCCGTATTGCTCCCTCTGCCCCGCGCACCCCCAGCCTCCTGGGAGCCTCAGCAGGCTGTTCTAGAGCAGGTGGAGAGAGGGCCAAAGACTCTCGTTCCAGCTACTTGCTGAGCATCTGGGCTCAGGACACCAAAATGCAGGAGACCTGCACTCTGCCCTCTGGAAGCCTGCAGCCTGGGGGTGAGATAGGTGGCTAGAAACTCAGCTCCAGTCAGTGCCTGTCGCTAGGGGAATCACATGGGCATGTTGGAGTGAGAGAGCAAGACACGCGCTCCACTTCAGGGAGAGGAGCCTGCGAGGGAAGCCGTAGTGACCACAGCTTTGCCCTCCTTAGTTCTGTCTACACGAAAGGACCTTTTTGTTTTAAGTGTCTTCCATCAGAATATACAGGGAGTAGAATGTGCTAGAATTTTTCCCTGACAAATTTTAAATGACCTTAAGTAAATTCTGTTATTACTAAAAATAAAAAGGTGATCTAGATATGTTGAAAAAAGTTGGCAACCCTACCTGGACCCTTTTGCATTTCATCCTTTGAAAGGGATTAAACAGGCCATGTTCCATGTCAGCACTCCTGACCTGTTGGGCAGAGTTCCACTGCCCCTAATCACCTGTCATTTGTCGTTTTACCATCTGTTGTCCTTTTTCTGGGCATGTGGCCTTCATCCTCAGGCAGCTGGGTTACCACCAATTCCATCACTTCTGTGCAGTCTTTCCCGTTTGGTGGCTGTGGCCCTGGGATGGGAGGTGTTCACTGTGAACTGCCTTTCCTGTCTGCTGTGTGAGCCTTATGCTTGGCAGAGTCTGAGCAGCCTAATTGTGTTCAACTTAATAATGGTCATACCTTTATCACAGGAGAGAAAAATAATTGCTGAGTTAACCCTTGCTCTCCTAACCTTCCCTCTCATTCTCCTTTCCTTCCTTTCTTTCTCATTTCCTGCTCTGTGGTGCCCTCTCACTCCTCACCTTGGCTCTCTGGCCTACTTCCCTTCTGCTTTGCCCTGTGATCTGCCTCCTCTCCCATCTTCCGCCCTTCCCAGGAACTTGGAACTGAGACCTTGGGATACTGCACAGACTTCCAGGCCGTGCCAGGCTGTGGAATTGGCTGCAAAGTTAGCAGTGTGGAAGGCCTTCTGGCTCGCGGTGAACGCTCGCCGAATGAACCAGCTGGACACGTGAATGGGCTTGGCTCCATTCCTGAGGAAAAAGGTATCAGTGCTTCTGTTTCTCTGCCACTGGATCTGTGAGTGGCTGGTCCTGCCTGGGTCAGAGTGGAGACAAGCCAGGCCACAGGGGACAGCAGCATGCCAGGCCTGCCTGTGGGACACCCCTCCTGGGGAGAGAGGTGGCTCGGGGCCAGGCACCCCTCACCTGCATCCCTGGGTTTCTCAGTACACCTGAGTTTCGATACTGCTCCAGTGTGTGATGTAAGTTTATTGAGTGTTGTCCTAGCTGATGTATAATTTTGGTTTTTCTCTTGGTTACTTCAAATTGATCATACTGGCTGTAAGCTACAAAGCAGACTGGTAGTAATTCTGCTTTTGTTCTTCCTGTCTCTCTCTCTCTCTCATGTAGTCTAAGACTGATGGGATGTGTAGTGTTACAGTGGTGGCAGAAAAAGCCAGGGGAACACTCAGTTCAGGCCCTCGAGGGACACTGCTTGGACTGGCCACTACCTTTCTTGGTTTAAGGAAACCTTGGTAGCCATCAGTTTGAGTGGGTAGAAAACAATCAGAACTTTAAAACTTTGGTCCTAGTATTTTTTCCCTAGGGCATGTTGACAGATGAGTGATGTTAGAAGCCACCTGCCCCTGTGAGGAATCTCAAGCCCAGGATGACCATCCTCTGAGTCAGTGCACAGACTCCTCCACCAGTGACACTTGCTACTAGAGAGTGGCAGGTGAGAGGATCCTGTCATTGACCTGGACTTGTATGAGGATTTGTTGATTCAGCATGGGTCATCTGAACCAAACAATCCTGAGTCTGATCAGCCCTTTTGCCTTGAATCTGCTCAAATCCCGGGTAAAGAACAGTCAGCAGAAAACACTAACACTGAAGGCAAATACGGACACCAGTGGTGCTCAGTGTGTTTCTAACTTTTTCACACATAGAGTGTGTACTATTATGTGCCCCACTTGAACTCACACCCATGTGTTCTTCACGTCGGTTTCACTCCAGGTTCTAGGATAGTGTTACATGAGGCACTTACTGGGTTACAGTTTTTCAGAATGGTTAAATAGCTTGCAGCTGAGAAGATTCACTGGCTATTGGTTCATGGTGAAACTGGGGCTGTTTGGGAGTAACTGTGGTATCTTTGCAATAGTTGCTACCTCCCAGACTTTCTCTGTGCTGATCGGAAACCGCGAGTGGATGAGGCGCAATGGCTTAACCATCTCCAGTGACATCAGCGACGCCATGACAGACCACGAGATGAAAGGACAGACAGCCATCCTGGTGGCGATTGATGGTATCTCTCCTCTCCCGCCTTTCTTCTGCTCAGAAGTACGATGTCCTGGGCAAGGGCAAACCGACAAAGGGCCACTGTCTACAACTTTTAAATTCCGTTTAATGAATCTTGCTCTCTGTTTATTTTTTGTCTGTTTTCCAGAAGGTGGTCTTGGTATCTTTTCACTTGATTCCCAGTCCTAAGGTCCTTTCTCTCACCCCCTCTCCCTCTTGCCACGGCCAACTCTGCTCTGTCATTGCCCTCTTATTCTTGGACTTCTTCTAAAAAACAAAGATTATTTATTTGAAAGGCAGAATTAGAGATAGTGAGGGAGATACAAGGAGAGAGAGAGAGAGACAGAGAGAGATCTTCCATCTGTGAATTTATTCCCTAAATGGATACAATGGCCAGAAGCTTCCTCTGAGGTCTCCGAATGAGTACAGAGGCCTGAGCATTTGGACCATCATGTTGGCTGCTGTGTCAGTCATATTAGTAGGGAGTGGGGTCAGAAATGGAGCACCTGGAACTCTAATCAGCGCCCATTTGGGATGCTGGCATCACAGGTGGCAGTTTTACCTGCTATACTACAGCACTGGCCCCTTACTCTTGGAATTCTAAACCCTTAACCATCCTTGCTTCTGTCATCATCCTTCCAGAGTCACCCTTCTCACTTGTTGCTGCAAACAGAACAGAAATTCACTTCCCAAAAGACCCTGAATAACGAGCTCTCTGCAGCTTGTCCTGGTCCAGCTTCTTAGATTGGTGCACACAGAACTTCACAGGTCTCTGTGTATGTGTACCTTAGCACTCCAGGATTCTCATCTCAGCTTTGCATTGTTAGTGTCACTACAATTGTGCACAAATAAGAAATAATGAACAACACTTTATTTTGGATGCCCCAGGCAGAGATCACACCAAAATCAACATGAGAGGAGTCGTGTCCTATCACACATTGTTCACATGCTCCCATTCACGCCTCTGTTTAAAACCCTCCTGCTTTTGTGTCTAAAGAGCCACTCAGACACGGCTTCCACGGGAGGAGACAAGAAAGAAGGATTATTTTCTAATTTGGAAATTGATCTCTTTAAAGTGATGCTTGTTATATTTCTCTTTAAGAAAAAAAAAAGCAGCATTTATTTATTTGAAAGAAAGAGTGCCAGAGTGAGGGAGAGACAGAGATCACCCATCTGCTGGTTCACTCCCCAGGTGACCACAGGGGTGGGGCTGGACCGGCTGTAGCCAGGAGCCCAGGACTCTACCCAGGTCAACTCCTGGGTAGCAGAGACCTCAGCATTTAGACCATCTTCCCCTGCTTCTCCAGATACATTACCAGGGAGTTAAATTGGAAGAAGAGCAGACCATACTTGTGCTGGCACTTGTGTATGGGATGCTAACATTGTAAGGGACAGCTCAACCCCCTTTGTCCCAAACCAGCCCCTGATCCTCATTTTTTTAAAGATTTATTTTTATTGCAAAGTCAGATATACAGAGAGGAGGAGAGACAGAGAGGAAGATCTTCTGTCCGATGATTCACTCCCTAAGTGACTGCAATGGCCAGTGCTGCTCCAATCCGAAGCCAGGAGTCAGGAGCTTCTTCCAGGTCTCCCACACAGGTGTAGGGTCCCAAGGCTTTGGGCCATCCTAGACTGCTTTCCCAGGCCACGAGCAGGGAGCTGGATGGGAAGCAGGGCAGCCAGGATTAGAACCAGCACCCATATGGAATCCTGGAGTGTTCAAGGCGAGGACTTGAGCCACTAGGTCACTGCTCTGGGCCCATCCTCATATTTTAATAGCTAGTATGTATTGAGTTCTTGTTTTGGGTCAGGTAGCTTTGTTGCTTGTAGGAAATTGGGAAGATTCAGAGCAGGGGCGTAAGTGCATCTGGGGAGTCACTGCCCGGCCTGTTCTTGTGCGCTTCTCCCGTTCCAGCTGCCTGCTAATGTGCAGCCTGAGAAACAGCAGGTGGGAGCTGAAGCATGTGGGTCCCTGCCACTAACATGGCACGCCTAGAGTGGGATTCGGGCTCCTAGCTTCAGCCGGGCCCATTCCTGACTGCTGGGAGGTATTTGAGGAGTGAAGCAATGGATGGAATATTTTGTTCTGTCTTTGTCTGTTTCCCTCCTTATAAAATAAATAAAACCAAATCAAAAATTTTGCAAGAAAAAAAAAAACAGAAAAGGGAAGACATTCATGATTGTATCCCTCAGAAAGCCACTGTGAGCGTTATGGTTTGCCAGCCATGCTTCTGAATGCCTCTGTAAGAGCACAGTGTTTTTCAAGAGAATTAAAACCACAGCATGGTGCATACACTGGGCCACTCTGGTCTTTTTAAGTGATGACAGCTCTTCCTGCCACAGCACTGTGCTCTGTCGCTGACTGGGTTCGTTTGCTGCAGGTGTGCTGTGCGGCATGATCGCCATTGCAGATTCTGTCAAGCCTGAGGCCGCCCTGGCCGTGCACACGCTGAAAAGCATGGGTGTGGACGTGGTTCTGATCACAGGGGACAACCACAAGACAGCCAGAGCCATCGCCACGCAGGTACAGCCCAGGGCTGGAGGGCCTCTTCCCCCCTTTAAACTCAAGAAATGACGATCAGCTCACAGGAATCGTGCAGGGACAAACATCAGTGCCAGTGCCTCAGGCACCGATTCTGTTTCTGATGTTTGGCCTGGCTGGAGATTTCCTCCTTGTACCCCGCAGAAGCTGGCAGCTGGTGGGCCTTGGACCAGCAGCACACCTGGGAAGAGCGCCACCAGGGTTCTCTGTCTTCCAGAAAGGGCCAGGCTTGAGGGCCAGCATAGACACTTCCTGACCCTCCTATTCAGGGACTGTCTGCCTCTCAGCTCCCCTCACCCGCATACCCGAGGCCAATGAGCTGCTCCTGGCAGGTCTTCTGCCAGCCTGATCTGATGGCAGTGCTGCGGAGAGCTGCTGGAGAGCGCTGGCTCGCGAATGGGTTCCTGCACCTCCTGCCACCTCTGCCCACGGGTGTGGAAAGCCATTTGCTTCTCAGGGAAGCAGCAGTACCCCTGATAAGCATGACCTTGCTTGCTTCGTGGTGGACTTGCTGAGTTTTTCCAGGTTAAAACTTGTTCTTCCATTTGACAAGCACTTATTAAACACCACACCCCGTGACTGACAGGCACAGTGCCAGGCAGAAAAGAGTGAAGAGGGCCTGTGGTCCTGCATGGAGGGTGGGCAGTTCCCTGGGAGCCCCTCACCTCCCAGGCTGCAGGGGAGGGGGACCTAGTCAGCCATGAGGCCTTCCCAGGATAGCACAAGCTGCGGGAGCAGCCCCTGGGCATCTGGAGAAGCAGGGGGCCTGGAGAAGCCAACAGTTGCTGGATGGTACTGTGTCACCAGCTGCGGGCCACAGGGCTGAGGCCACACCCAGGGGCAGGTGGGAAGGTGGAACCCTGAAAGCCCAGAGTCGCTCCCTAGGGAGGAGGATGGGGCTGCTGAAGGACTAGAAGCAGGAAGAGTGACGCGACCAGAGATGGCAGGACAGCGGGTGGCTGTTTGCAATACCAGGACAGGGAGTTGGGTGGGGGCAGGGCAGACACTTGCCCATGTCCTGCCGGCTGTGATTGGCGCGCAGTGTGGGACCTGCCAGCATAGGGGAGTCGGGGACTGTGGTGACTCACGGGCTTCAGTTAGTGCTCAAGGTCTTGTCCCAGTCCCAAGTGCTGTTTTCCTTTTCTTTCAGGTTGGCATCAACAAAGTCTTTGCGGAGGTGCTACCTTCTCACAAAGTGGCCAAGGTCCAGGAGCTCCAGGGCGAGGGGAAGAGGGTTGCCATGGTGGGAGACGGTGTCAATGACTCCCCAGCCCTGGCACAGGCTGACGTGGGCATCGCCATCGGCACTGGCACCGACGTTGCCATCGAGGCGGCTGATGTTGTCCTCATCAGAGTAAGTTGAGCCCCACCCAGGCCGTTGGGGTGGCGAGGGCCACAAGACGTCCCCTCCCTCACTAAGCACATGCCTCTCCCGCAGAATGACTTGCTCGACGTGGTGGCCAGCATTCACCTTTCCAAGAGGACCGTCCGGAGGATACGAGTCAATCTGGTGCTGGCGCTTATCTATAACCTAGTTGGGATACCTGTCGCGGCAGGTAAGGGCAACTTTCCCCTGTAGCGTCACCTTTATTCCCAGCTGAGACCAGAAACATTCTCTTTGCTGAATCCCAGCTAATGTGGGTGAGGACACCCCCTTGCTGGCGGGCCAACTAGAATCGTGTGAGTGAGTGAGTGATGTATCTCTTTAAGGCAGAGTTAGAGGAGGGAGGGAGAGATGAGTGCATCTTCCATCCATTGGTTTGTTCCTGCAGATGGTTGCCACAGCTGGGGCTGGGCTAGGCCAAGCCAGGAGAAACTCCATCTGAGTCTCCCATGTGGGTGGCAGGGGCTCAAGTCCCTGGTCAACTACCTGCTGCTTTCGCAGTGACTTTAGTAGTGAGCTGGATCAAAAATGGAGCAGCTGGGACTTAAACCAGCACCTACATGGCATGGCAGCCTTTCAGGTGCAGCTTAATGTGCTATGCAAAGCCCAAGTCCTCTGGAAGTATTTTAGAAGGGTGATGTGTTGCACACCTTGCTTCATTCCCATCAAAAAAGTTGATGGAAAAACACGTTTTAATTTGATTCCATTTTCCATTGACTTTGTAAGAATCCCCTGCCCCTTCATTTACCCTGGCCCTTTCTAAAAAGGCCAGGTGAGATGCTTGACTGTTCTCTCCCACAGCCTGATTTTCTGATCTGTTTGTGAGGACATGGTCTGAAAAAGAATATTGGAAGTTTTGGGTTACCCATCACATGCGAGGCACAGTGATGGGTGTTTTAGAGCCTTCTCTTCCACACGAATCCCACCCAGACTGCACCCTGAGTCACAGACATGATCACAGGCAGAAAACAGCCATGGTTCTTGTATCTTCCCCTCCTGCCTTCCCCCCCTCAGATCCTGTGCAACCAGCCATGGAAAATTCCAGACCCCTCTGCAAGGCAGCATTCCTCCATGGGCTAAGGAGACTTGACATTTTATTTTCCACTGAAAGAATGTTTTAAATGTTTACCTATTTGAGAAGCAATGAGACAGAGAGATGGACAGAGTCCGTCTTCTGCAGAGTCACACATCAGATGCTCACAGTGGCCAAGATCCTGGGGCAAAATTTAGGTCACCATGTGAATGTTGGAGATCCAATTACTGACGTCTGGCTGCTGCCTCCCCAGGGGTATGTTAGCAGGAAACTGGGCCTCGGAGTAGACCGAGGGCTCAAACACAGGCTGAAGTGGAATGCAGGCTCCCCCCGCCCCCAGCATCTCTAGGGCATCCACTAGCATCCACTAGGCCAGATACCTGCCCCGCCCTGAAGTTGTTGGATATGGCATCTTTCCTCTGTCATGTGTGTCCGAGGGCTTTATAGTGACTCGTCCAACAGCAATTGACAAGTCCCCTGTAACTTTCTGTGCCCAGTGAATTATGCAGGCCGCTTTCTTTGCCCAGGGCCAACTCACAGGCTGAGTGCCCGCCCCTCTGAGAGTTGCCCATCCCAGGCTGGCATCTCCTGACTCTCTCCTGGCATCTGATTGATCTCCCTTGGAGAAGGTGCCATGAAGTTGTGGAGGCCGGATGATATGTGCAATAGAGTGCTGACCTCAGTGGGACTGTAGCTGCAGGCCAGCCAGCTCCAGGGCCTGCTGCTGCACTGCCTCTCCCCCTGGCCTGCCCCTCTTTGCCTGTGGGTGCCTGCTTCTTTGCAGCTCTCCCCAGAATGGGTGATGGGGACGCTCATGTGTACTGTTGTGAGAACGGCAGAGAGGGCAGGGGAAAGCCAGGACCTCGCCACAGTGCAGCCTTCCGGGACAGCTTAGCTACCCACAGCACGAAGTTGTCTGAACACCCCGAGGCAGAGTCTATAGGGGAGCTGGGGCTGCTGGCCTTGGCCCAGGGCCTCCCCTGGCTCCACCCCAGGTAGTGTTGTGATTATGTGTCCTCCCTTCCAGGTATCTTCATGCCCATCGGCATCGTGCTGCAGCCGTGGATGGGCTCGGCAGCCATGGCGGCCTCCTCCGTGTCTGTGGTGCTCTCTTCTCTGCAGCTCAAGTGGTGAGCCCCCCCAGGCCCATTCCCTCTCCCCACACTTGAGACACTGGTGCCTTTCCTGGGGTACAGATGTGCATGCCTGCTCCCTATCTACACTCCTGAGGGAGTGTCTCGGGAATGTCAGAACACTAACAAGGCATGTTCTGCCTGATAGTCACCATGCCCTGGCCGGCTTCACTCAAGGGCCGTTTCTGTGATGTCACACAAACCCAGGTCCCTGTGCCGGATCAGGCTGGCTTCTTGATAAGGCTGCTCTTATTTGTGCATCCACTTGGCAGCACGGCAGCCTGTTCAGTGTACACAGAAAGTCTCCCAACAGGGTGAACCTGCCCTAACACCCAGCAGTGTGCTGCTCTTTCCCTATCAGCCTGGGGTGAGGGTTTGGGGACTGCCCCTGCGTGCCATTGGTGGACCGAGGTAAGCGGCTCCGCTGGGCTTCGAGCACTCAAGGCTAAGATCTGCAATGACTGAGCTGCTCTGAAACCCTTGCTTTGCAGCTACAAGAAGCCTGACCTAGAGAGGTATGAGGCCCAGGCCCATGGGCGCATGAAGCCCCTGAGTGCATCCCAGGTCAGTGTGCACGTCGGCATGGATGACCGGCGGCGCGGCGACTCACCCAAGCCCACATCCTGGGACCAGGTCAGCTATGTCAGCCAGGTGTCTCTGTCCTCCTTGACATCTGATAGGCTGTCTCGGCACAACCCCACAGTGGACGCTGGTGGGGACAAGTGGTCTCTGCTCCTAAACGACGGGGATGAGGAGCAGTACATCTGACAGCCCCGGGCAGAGGGCTCCAGCTCCTTGGGGCCTGGGCGAGTCTCCACGGGGACTCATGGCCCCTCGCTGTGGTTGACCTAAACAGACATAGCACCAGTAGGCAGCATCAGGGTGGGCCAAGCTTGCCTGTGGCCTTGGATGGCTTTTCTAGCCATCTCACCTTGCATCACATGGCCTTGCACAGCTGAGGCTGAGCGTCCACCTGGATAGGATCACCCTGCCTGGGTCCCGCTGGGCCGGGGGCTTTGTTGGGTGATTGGCCTGGACTCGAGACAGGGCAGAGTCCATCCTCCTCACAGACGTGGCCTCTGCTCTCAGGCATGACTGCTGCTGTTGAAAAACAAGCTCATCAGGAACAAAAAACCCAAAAAACCCAGCTGGGGCCCTCCCAGGAACTTCCATAAACGTGCTCCTGAGCCCTTTTCCTGTCTCCATTTCTGACACCCCGGCTTACCTCAAGGGCACCTGTTGTTTCCTGTGGCTCAGTGTCTGTCCTTTATGTTCTGTGTACTTGGCATAAGGGTGCACCCCAAAGTCCCACCTCAGCCATTATCTCTAGGGCAGGACTTGTGTCTTCATGGTCCCTGTAGCCACAGCTCTCGGGCAGTTCTACAAACTTGCCCATGTGTGTATCCTCTGGAATCAGCTTGTTCTCTCTCTCGGGCAGTCCTACAGACATGCAATTTTGTGTGTCCCTACCCAACTTACGGTGCTTTGAAGCAGGTGCCCCCTGCCAGGGACCTCCCCACGTGGGCCTTGGAGCTTCACTCGCATGGTCTTTGTGTGCCCGGCAGTTCAGAGTCCAGTAGAAAGTCCATGCCCGGGGCTGCCTGGCAACATGTGGTTGGAGGGAATGGGGTTGCCCAGTACCAGGAGGGCACCATACTTTGTGAACCTGCTCTCTGCACATTGATCAGGCCCCTTAGGACAGGAATGGCTGCAGTTTCCCAAAGGCTGTGTGTCCCTGCCTGTGAGTATGTGTCATCAGAGGGACAGAAATGCCTCCAGGATGAGAGATTCTGTGACAGACCACTGGGGAGCAGCCTAGGAAAAGCTAGCCGAGTCCTGGGTGCAGCCCCGTGTCACACACCAGACGATTCTAGTTTGTTATTAAGGGTCAGCAGTTCGTCAAGGGTGGTATTAGCGCTTACAGCAGATAGCTCTGACCGCCCAGCAAGCCAGCCTTTTTGATCTCATTTCCCAGGCAGGGAAACAAACCTATCTGCTAGTGTTGAGTGTATCATGGCTGTCACCTCCGAGGGCCTGGCTTAGTCCTGTGCTCAGACCCGCACCTGGGGAGAGTAAGCAAGGAAAAGGTCTTTCTCCCCGAGGAACAGATGTGATGGGTGACGTGCAGGTGTCAGTTATGTCAGCTTCAAGAGCACTTCGTCAGTGGCCATCCCTCCTTCCTCTCACGTGTGAGGTGGTCATAGCCAAGGTCTATCTCCCGCAGTCCAAGCGCAGGGTCTCTGTTGTGTTTTCACTGTTTTCAGCCCTGTCCCAGGCCCTTCCTGCTGTGTGTCCCCAGTCCAGTCCTCCCTTCGTTTTAGCCTCAGAGAACATTGGTTTTCCACAAGGCCAATCATTGTCTTAAACATCTAATCGTAATGATTTTTTTTTAAAGCTTTTAGGACCATAGGCATCATGTTCCTATATAGATGTTGAAATATTTATATAACTGTACAGAAAATAACCTTTTATAGATGTTCAAAATAAAAGATATTTTTTTTGGTTGTAACAATTTCTACTTCAAACACTTTCCATATGATATTAGAATAAAAGTTTATTTTTCTTCATCTGAAAGGCTGCCTCTGGGGGCTCTGTCTGTGAGTGGAGAGCCAAGCTCTGGCTTAGCCCAGTGCCTTGTGAAGCAGCCAGTGGGCACGGGCCTTGCAGAGCAGGGGACGTGAGGGTGTCCTGCGCCCAGGTGAATGGCCTCCCCAGCACTGGCTCCAGCGGCTTGCCTCGCTGTGGCCCACCTCTGTGGTGCCCTGAGAAGAGAGAACTGCCCCACCATGCTGGCTGGCTTGAATTACACCAGTTGCAATCAGTCATCTGTGTCTGCAGCTTGTACATTATAGAGTCACTCAACCTCAGATTAGAAATAATTCCAGGGGAAAAAACATTCCAGGAAGTTGCAAGAAGCAAGATGTGAATGTGCTGTGTACTAACTTATCTGACGTGTGTGTGTGTGTGTGTGTGTGTGTGTGTGTGTGTGTGTGAAGTGTTGTGTAGGCACTGATTGGGCATTATAAATAACCAAGAGGTGATTGAAAGGCACGAAGGTAAATGCCAATGGTGTGCTATCTGAGTAAGAGCCTTGGCCATCCTCCAGTGTTGGTAGCTGGGAAAGGGTGCTAGAGCCAACGCAAGGGCGACACTGCTCATCCTCTGCATGAGGGCCTCTGTCTGTACAAGGCTGTTCTCAGACACTCCTTCCCCAGGATGCCTCTTCTGGATTCCTCGACCCAGAGGAGTGGTGAGGTAAATGCAAAGATCTAGACCAAGGTGCTCCCTGGGGAAAGTTTTCAGAGCATCTTGAGGAAGCAGGGGGCCCTAAGCAAGTGACAGTGTGATTTGTCATCCAAGAGAACAAAGAGGCGCTGTTACTAGCTGGGCCTGGACAGCTGGTCTGAGCCAGGGCTTCCTAGGCAAGCTCGCACATGTGGGCATCTTCCTTAACAAGGCAGATGGTGTGAAGTCATCTTTAAAACGAATTATCTACTGGAGGATTTGGCCCCAATTGTCACCTGCAGACAAGCTTGCAGAAGCACTCATCAGTTGCATTATGATACATTTGTGTCCTGACAGCAGCCTTTGTTGAAGTGTTGAAGTGATGCTCTCGGGTTTGGTGTGACCCCTTGGCCAGCCCTGGCTTGTGCCACATACAGGGGGCAGTGCAGTGTCTGCCTCAGGGGATCACGGGCCCAGGGATGCTCTCTTCCTGTGCCTCAGGGAAGGAAGGGTTGACAGACCTCACAGGAGAATCTTTTTTTAAAACATTATTTATTTTGAGGGCATGATGCAATGGCTCAATGGCTAAATTCTCACCTTGTACATGCTGGGATTCCATATGGGTGCCGGTTTGTGTACCAGCTGCTCCACTTCCCTGCTTGTGGCCTGCGAAAGCAGCAGAGGATGGCCCAAAGCCTTGGAACCCTGCACCTGCGTGGGAGACCCAGAAAAGGCTCCTGGCTCCTGGCTTTGGATTGTCTCAGCTCCAGCCATTGCAGCCACTTGGGGAGTGAATCAGTGGACAGAAGTTCTTTCTCTCTGTCTTACCCCTTCTCTGTATAAATCTGATTTGGCTTTCCAATAAAAGTAAATAAATCATTAAAAAGTTATTTATTTGAAAGGCAAAGCAACAGAGCTAGCAAGTGAGCATCCATCCACCTTGTCTGTCTCCATAAATGGCCACAACAATGAGGTGTGGGCCAGGCCAAAACCAGGAGCTCCATCGTTGTCTCCCACATACGTGGCAGAGGCCACCTGCTGCTGCTCTCCTTTCAAACTCGGTAGTAGGAAGTTGGGTCGAAAGTCGGTTGGACTGACACTGAAATAGGATCCCAGCCGCAGGCAGCAGCTTAGCCGGCTGTAGTGCAATGTCTGAGATTTGGTTTCTTCAGGAGAAAGCTGCCCATCCCCTTGCTAGGGTTCCCATCTATCTGTTACTGATGCATTTTTTCCCCACTCTTTAAGACCTTAATAAAGGACTATGATGAGGTTACTGTTTTAATAAATGAACATGATTCTGATTTTTGGGGTCAAGCACTGTGGCACAGCAAGTTAAGCCGCCTCCTGCAGTGCCAGCATCTCATGTGAGCACTGGTTTAGGCCTGGCTGCACCACTTCTGAACCAGTTCCCTGGTGATATGCCTGGGAAAGCAGCAGAAGATGGCTCAAGTCCTGAGCCAACCAACTGCCACCAACATGGGAGACCCTGGATGGAGTTCCAGGCTTCTGGCTTCAGCCTGGACCAGAACTAGCCATTGTAGCCATTTGGGGATGAACCAGTGGATGGAAAAGCCCTTTCCTCTTTTTTAAAATTTATTTTTAACTGTTGTTTTTTTTAAAATGATCATTACAGAGGTGGGAAATGGGGATTGCAGACCCACGTGGACCTCTGGCAGGGATGGGAGGAGGGGAGAGAGATGTGCCTGCAGTTGACAGCGGTGGGGGAGGGGAGAGGGGAGATGGGGAGGGGAGAGAATACGCAGCTCCTTGTTGTCAGACTACACAGTACGGGGAACGAATATGGTTTATTGACATCACCTCGCCTTTCTTTCTTTCCCTCTCTCTCTAACTCTGCCTTTCAGATAAATAACTAATCTTAAGCAAAAACTAATTCTGGGGCCAGCGCTGTGGTATAGTGGCATAAGCTGCTACCTACAGTGCCAGCATCCCATATGGGCACTGGCTCATGTCCCGGCTGTTCCACTTCTGATCCAGCTCTCTACTAATGTGCCTGGGAAAGCAGCAGAAGATAGTCTGAGTCCTTGGGCCCCTGCACCTACGTGGGACACCCAAAAGAAGCTCTTGGTTCCTGGCTTTTGACCGGCCCAGTTCTAGCTATTGGGGTGTGAACCAGTGGATGAAGACTTCTCTCTCTCTCTCTCTCTCTCTCTCTCTCTCTCTCTCTCTCACTCACTCTCTCTGTAACTGCCTTTCCAATAAATAAAACACATCTTGAAAAATGATGGTGATTCTAGTTATTTTTTTTAAATGGCACTGGAAGTTGACATGTCCAAAAAGCATAGCTCTCCAAGTCATTCTGCAAGTTCACTAAGGAGCTGAAATTAATAAAGGTGACTTTTATTTTAAGAAAACCCAGCATAGATCAAAACCAGCCAAATAGTCTAATTAAAGGGAAAGATTGAACCACAGGAAGATTTTTTTTTTCCTTCAAAAAATTTATGTCAGTATCTTGGTAACTGGATTCTATAATGTTTATGAATTCTTGAGCTAAAACAGTTTTGAGTTTCCTGCACCGTGTTGTCAGTTGTGTCTTTCGGCCAGGCCTGTTCCCAGGTTCCCCAGGCGTGTGGGAAAGGGGAGTTGCTATTGAGAAATCCTGGGTGGCTCTAGGAATGAAGCCACCCCGCTTTATTCATTCCTGAACTCAGCTTGGGCAGGGACATCAACACCACTGTTTGACTCCATTCCAGAAAGGAGATGTCTGCCCGTCCGCTGTTTTCGCTTTGTGTGAGGACAATGATGGCGGTTGAAATTACAGGATAGAATATGAGAAGGTTAAGTAGTGCTGTGAAATCCCAGAGCTGCTTTCATTCTATTCAGGAAAGATGAATAAACAGATGTAAAAACACCTAAGGACTACCATGAAAACAAGAGTTGATGGAAGCTCATCTTTTTTTCTGAATTGGAATTGGCTGTGAAGTCTTAACCTCAACATCGTAACGACTTTTAAAATGTTAAACATACAGAAATAGGGTAGGCAGATGCACCCCTGTAGTGTCCCATGGCAACCTCAAGGGAGTCTCCCTCCCCTCCTGCCAGCATGACTGTGGCAGGGCACCCCCTGGTGGAGGAACCATCTCAGGACATGGAGAAAACCTTGCTGTCCCCACAACTGAGTCCCAGGATGCACCTGCTGTGAACTGATGGCCCTGAGTCCAGCGAGATCATGTGATGCAACATTCAACTGCCGGGTTGCCATGAGGTGTGGCTGCCTCCCTCTCTCACCTTACATGTCCTGTGCAGCTGTTATGGCATGCTTTCCCATTTCCTAAGCCAGGCCCTGGGGTCACCGAGCCAACTGCTGGGGCTTTCAGATCCACATGGCTCCACCCCCAAAGCACATCCTCATCTTGTGCTCCCAAAGTGGCTTCCTGGCACCCCTGGCCAGAAGAGGCTCAGCTCCTGACATGTGTTGGGCCCCCCATAGAAGGGGCAGCACAGGGGGCCTCCAACAGGACCATGTGGTTTGTTTCATGAGCCACCAAGTATCCCTGACCAAGACAACTTCCCAGCTGAGCCCAGTTTCTCTCTGCCAGGTTCTCTTGCATCTAGAGATGCAAATGCATGTGATTGTGAGAGCACTAAGAAGGGGAAGAGAACCTGAAGGCTGGTCCTGGCCTGTGGATGCCTCTGTGCCTAATACCTGTCCCAGGCTACTTCAGGAAGTTCTTGGAAAGGAATTTAAAGGTAAGCTGACTTGGACATAAAGCATTTTATAATCCATGCACATGCCTACCTGTGCCCCAGCCTTCCAGGGCCCCTCACAACTGATTTATCTATACGAGTACATCCTGCAAGGGTCCGAGGTTTTGTTTAAAGATTTGCTTATTTTTATTGGAAAGGCAGATTTACAGAGAGAAGAAGAGACACAGAGAAATATTTCCAATCCACTAGTTCACTTCCCACATGGCTGCAGTGGCCAATGCTGAGCTGATTGAAAGCCAGGAGATTCTTCTGGATGTCCCTTGTGGGTACAGGGTCCCAGGGCTTTGGACCATCTTCCACTGCTTTCCCAGGCCACAAGCAGAGAGCTGAATTGGAAGTGGAGCAGTGGTAACATGAACCAGTGCCAGAGACCAGCTCCAGCCAGGTTCGGAGCTCAGGAAGAGTGCGTGGAGTTGGTGATAAAGAAAGACATGGACACTGTCACTTGGTGCCCTCTCGCAACAGTTCAAGAAGCTGTCCTTTTTTATTTACTCAGACACATCACAAACCTCTACACAAACAACTAATTGTTCTATTTTTACTCCAAGACTAAGGGGCATGCACAGACATTTGGTCATTCTGTCTGTACCTCAGGGCTAAGCAGGTGCCCCTAAAGATAATTCTACAAAATACTGTATTCATATTCTTCAAAGCAAGCCATTATTCATTCTTCAGTAGTAGTCGTGGAGCGACAGCCATGACTCCAAGGCCACGGCACATGTGATTACCTGCTAATCAGTAATGCATTCCTACCACGTTTCTATTTCTACAGTTTACCCATTATTTAATGGGAAAAAATATGTTACAAGGAAAAAACATAAAAATCCAAGACAAAAATTTCAGATGTTAAATTCCCCCTACAACTATAGGTTCTACAACCCCATAAACTATCAATAATTAGAAGCATATTTCTTTAATAAAAGCATCCTTAATTCCTCTAGCTAAAAATTATGAAAGTGGCTCCAAAGAAACTGCAAACACAGGCTAGCCTTTGGAACCACAGTAACTATGTTTATTGCCATGGCCGTTTCAGTTCTCACTCCCATCACTTGCATTAATATTTAGGATATTTATCAAGCCCTTTCCCAGAAGGTGTGCTACATGTCTGGGCCAGATTCTGAGGCAATGGTTAAGTACCCAATAAGGTGTCCAGAAATGGCATGGGCTTAATTGTGCTCCCATGTGTAAATTGTCAAAGGCCCACTCACCAAGATATTATCAGTTATATTAACTCTCCAGCTCACATTGGTTGCAGGATTAACGCAGGAAGTAGAAGACCCTTCGGCCATGACCTGCCTCCTCCCCTGTGTCTAGGAGCCCACCCCTGGCATCTAGGGACTCCCTGTGGCTGCTGTGCCCAGCTGGGATGTCCCTAGGTGACGTCTTCATCAGTAGGCATCGTGTTCCATCGTGGTGTCCCACCTGCTGCTCTCCCAGGGGTCTTCCCGCCAGACACCTCTGCCTCCCTAGCATTTGGCCAGTTTTGCTGATATGATCTCCACCCCCTGCTGTTCTGTAAGTTTCACAGAGCCAGGAAACAACTGACTTCCAGACTTCCATAGTCTCAGCAAGGCACTGTGGCAGATGGATGAATACATGGGTGATGACATAATTGCTGAATAAATGACGTAACCAGTGTGTGTGCAGGGTGTGGCTTCTTGCTGGATGGCAGTGCACGAGGAGCAACCTTGGCTGAGCTCAGAGGACCTGTTCACCTTAGCAGAGAAGGGGTGTTTATAGTCTTGCATATCCCAGACTATACTTGTCACTTCTCCCCCAAACCCTCCTCCTCTTCCTGTTTCTTGGCTTTCTCTTGGTGACAGGCATAGCCACCCCCTCATTGTGTTGGAATGCACCTACTTGTCACTGAGCCACCTGCCTTTCCTGCATGGCTCATGTCCAGTCCATCCCCTGCCAATGGCCTCTGCCAGCCCCCGGGACTCCTCGTCCCAAGCATCTCACTGCTTCCCAGGGGAGGGCACCCAGACTCTTCCATCACCTGCTGAATGATCTGTGTCTCCCCTGCCGGCTCCTGTACCCACTCACTTTGCAGACATGCAT
Organism: Ochotona curzoniae; assembly: GCF_017591425.1. Classification (NCBI taxonomy): domain Eukaryota; kingdom Metazoa; phylum Chordata; class Mammalia; order Lagomorpha; family Ochotonidae; genus Ochotona; species Ochotona curzoniae. The sequence continues at coordinate 47,729,224 of NW_024466502.1, read as the reverse complement.
CTCCACCCCCAAGGCCCAACAAGTCTCTTGGAGACCTTGTCAACACACAGGGCCTGATTCCACAGAGCAGAGTGGGGCCTGTGTTGAGCTCTGGCAGGCTCAATGCTAAGGCCAGTGCTGTTAATCTGTCGATCATGGGGAGCAACCAGATGATGTTCCTAAAGCTTAAAGCTGCCACTCCCTCCCTTGACACTCCATTGTGGGTCCCTGTGGCTTCTGCCAGGAGCCCAGCACGTTGTATCCCCCTCAACAGTCCCGTCGTGTCTGCAGCTTTCCCCATCGCTTGTCTACATTGTTCCCTCTGCCTGCCTTCTAATCTCTCAGTCCTGTTAGGTTCCTCTACCCAGTGCCGCCTCCAGGAAACCTCACCAGATCCCTCTCCACTCACCCTTGGCTCACAGTGGGGGCTAAAAGGCACCAACGAACACTATGGCTCTGTCTCCTCCATCACTGCCTCGCAGTGCACCTGTTCACCTGCCATCTTCTCACCTGCACCTAAGAGGACCTGAGAATGTCCACAGCTGTTTGCCAGGGAAGGATGCAGGGAGGGATGCCTCTCTTCTGGGCAGCACCTCGAACCCACCATCAAGGGGTGGCTGTGTTTCTGGGGCATCCTTTCAGATGCTGTTAAGGGGACCGCTTTGATCCACTGCACATTCCCAGCTCCTGCCCTAGCTGGGGTTATTTCTTTGATCTTGAGGACACTTGTGGGTCATGTGATTTTGTCTCCGGCAGGACCCCCTACGCCTGTGGAGTCAGCTGCTTCTCCTGTACAGACACCTTCCATTAGAGCGCCCCCTGTTGGACAGATCTTGAGGGTGGGCCAGGCATTCTCTGTGGGACTTGATGCTCAACCCCAGGTCTGGCACTCCTCATGATTATGGAAGTCTTGACCTGGAAACCCTGGGGAGCTGGGCCTGTGACCAAGGATCATACTGTTCCCACAGCTCTAGGCTCCCATGCCTCTGAAACCCAGAGGCCTGGCAGGGCCTGGTGTCATCTAGACTTCACTGCTACAGGGTTGGGTGCCAGGAATGGTCTCCTAATCGAGGGAGCTTTGTAGAGTCCCTTGTTCTTACCATCTCTCCACCACCACAACTCACAGGGAAATCCCAAACCTTTTTAAAGCTCCTCCAGGGTTGCTGCCATGATCAGGCAAGGGACTGTCCCCTGTGTCCCCTGTGGGCCCTCTACCTGGGTCATGTTAGGTGCAGCCTATAGGGTTCCAGTCCTAGCCCTTCCTTCCATTTGCTCCTAGCTGGGCCATGTGCAGTCTCTGCTTCTCCAGTTCTCTGTGTGCCCATCTGTGTAAGGGTTCACATGCAAAGAACCACAGTGACTATGCAGGTGCTCAACCCAACCCTGACCCATCCACCCACTGACCGACAGTGGGGAACCACAGCAGCCCACCTCCCTTGAAGAGTTGGTTTCCCTAGCCTCTTCTCAGGACTTTATTAGATTGTTCCAAGCAAGGAGCCCAGCGCCTGTCTACCCCTCCGGTGCATGGGGCCACCCTGGGCTTTAGGACTAGCCGGAAGGGTGTGTGTGTGCTCCGGCTCTGGCCCTGCTATGCCCTCGCCCTAGAGACCTTGAGCAATTGTTGCCCACCATTGCCGTCAGGAAGCTCTTCACCCAGCATCTGCGCCCCGGCCCCCTGGCCACCACCTTCCACCCAGAAGGCCCTTTCTTGCTCCCACAGCGCGTTCTCCTCCTCCCAGAGGGATTTCTTGTCTTCCCAGAGGGCTTTCTCCTCCTCCAGTAGCTCGCTCTCCTCCACCCACAGCGCCTTCTCCTCCTCCCATAGGGCTTTATCCTCCTGGAGCAAGTTCCGGTCTCTTTCCCACAAGGCATTGTCCTCTTTCCAGAAGACCTTGTCCTCCTTCCAGAAAGTGTGATACTTTCTCCAAAAGGTCTTCTCCTCTTCCCGGAAAGATTTCTCCACTTCCCAGAAGTTTTTCTCTTCTTTCCAGAAGGTTTTCTCCTCTTCCCAGAAAGGTTTCTCCTCTTCCCAGAAGCCCAAGATTTGACCCTGGAAAGCACGGATCTTGCCCCGGAAACTCCACATCTGCTCCCTGAAGTCTTGAATTTTCTCATGGAACAGTTTCATCTCAGCCAGGAAAGCCTTTTCCTCCTGAAGCTTGCGGATTAGCTTCTTCCTGTGAACACTGGCAGAGGAGGCCGCCAGTGGGCAGAAGCGAGCAAGGGCCACCTTGCCCACCTTGAAGGGAAACATCTTCCTGAAGAGCCAGAATGGGGAGGGCCAGGAGCGGGCAGCTGTCATGGAGGCCAGGGCTGTCGGCCAAGTCCAGGTTAGCTGGGCCAACCCTGTGGGACACCAGAGAGAAGACGGCCGTGAGTGCCATGTGTCAGGGGAGGACCTGATCGTATCTCTCTTGGTGGTTACCCCTTTCCATCAATGCCCCAACCCCATGGTGTTAATGAGGGACAAGCTTTGGGACATGGTGGGCTGCCCTGGCTTGGGGCACATGGGAAGGGCATTGGTTTCCCCTCTGTGCTTTCTGGCCCCGCTCAGGGCCCTCACCAAGCCTCTGAGGGAGATTTTCTTGGCTTACCTTGTGGGAACAGGGGGTGGGGAAGAAGGAAGACACTTAGCTGCTGTGTGTGTGTGTGTGTGTGTGTGTGCATTTAGGGGATCCCATGAGGTGTCAGGAACTACACAATGGCAGCTGGCTGCGTTCCCACCCATAAGGTCAGAAAATCAGGAACCTGGGGGCTCATCCTTGACACCTTCCTCACCCTCACCAAACTTCATCAACCATCAGACCCAGCAGCAAGGTCCTTAAGACTTCTTTTAACCATGTCCATACTGCATCTCTGGCCACAGCCAGTTCTGGCCAGGATGCCAGTAACCATCCACCTGATTCCCTGGCATTGTTCTGACCCCTCCATCCACTCCTTTCACTGTAGCCCCAGGGAAGCTTCCCAGACTGTGTTTCATATGACATTACTTCTGTTTTCAGACCTTTCAGACCCCGAAGCTCTGAGATTGGAGCCGAAGACCTTCACAAGGTCCTCTGTGCCTGACCCCTGCTTGCCTCTCCCTGAACTTCCCCACTTAGTCACCAGTCCACTCCAGATCTGAGCTTCCTAACAGACAACCAGGAGTCCCCTTGCCCCTTACCTCTTCTTCCTGTTGTGTGCTGGAATTCCTGCCCATCCCCTCCCCAGTGGGAGCTATTCAGAAGCTGCAGAGTTTCTCACCATGTCCCCAAGGCTACTGTCTCTTCACATTCCTATTGTTACTTGTCAGCCTGACAAAATGGGTGTGGCCATATTTCCCTTGCTACCTCTTAGTAGGAAGCTAGACACAGAGGGAGGATTTAGATAAGCTGGTTAACTGAATTTTGGAACTTTGATTTTCTATGTTGTATTATGGCTCTCTGTCTGGAGAGGACTTTCCAATCTCCCAAGCTCCCTTCCATGCTGTGTTGGTCTCTCTCTGGACAGCTTTGCTTACTCTTAGGTTAGTTAGTGTGGAGAGCCCTGCAGCCTCAGCTAAGAAGTTACCTCCTCCAAGCAGCCTGTTCTAATCCCCTCACCTGCGTGTCTGGCTCTCCTGCCCCACCAGGAACACCTCATCTTGTGTCTCTGTATACAACACAATATCCGGCACCCATAGCAGATGGTCAGAAGATGTCGATGGAATAGGTGGCAGCTTTCTGGTTTAGAATGTTGGGTAAAATTCATTGCCAGGTTCTCCTCCTCCAGTTTCTATTGCATTATCTTTGTGAAACAAATCAAGATACCACCATATCAGACAGGTGGATGTGTATTTTGGTATAAAGCATAATATAAAAGTGTAGATGTGAACCTATTAGATATAAAAGCTTGCCTTAAAAAAAAACACCCCTCATCTTGTTGATGACTTTAAGAGGTGGAACTTAATTGTTCCAGGGAAATGTCCTAAATGGCTTGCTGCTTAGAATAAACACAGTATCCTCTACAGCCCACAGTTACTTACTGCTTAGTTGTCTCCCAGAGGGACAGCAGTAGCCCTCCAGCAACAGGCAGGCATTGTCGGTCAAATTCCTCCAGGGATGCTTTTTCACAGATTTATCCCACCACTGCACTGCTGCCAGTGACCACTTAGGGCCCTCTTGATTCTCGCTCTCAGGATGGGGAGGGCCCAGATGGGGCCCCAGACAAGAAACTCTGACAGACAAAAGACTTAGGAAAGAAGAGAGTGCTGGGAAGCTTCAAGACCCTCAGCCATCTTCAATCCTTGACGTCACTCAAAGGGTTGGGCTGTTGATGACTCACAAATGACTGTGACCTCAGATTCCATCTGGATTGTCTCTGTGAACCCTGGGGGTCACATGTCAGAGACGTCCTTTCCTCCTATCAAATATCTCTGCTTGCCTTTGGCTGTTAGTTTTTGTTGTTATTTAAGGTTGAGAGAGAAAGAGAAAGATCATCCACTCTCTGTTTTACTACCACTCTCTGTTTTACTGGGTTAGGCCAGGCCGTAGCTAGGAGCCAGGAGCCAGGAACTCCGTCTGGGTCTGCCATATGGGTGACAGTGTCCCAAGTGCATGAGCCATCATTTGCTGCCCTCCCACGAGAGTGCAGGGGTACATATGAGCAGGAAGCTGTACTGGCAGTGGAAGAGGTCTCAAACCTAGCAACCTGCCATGGGATGCAGGGATCCTTAACAGTGGCTTAACAACTGTCACTGTGCCACTCCATCCAGTTCTCCCACAGGAGAGGCAGGAGCCCATGCACTCGGGCCGTCACCTGATGCTTCCGCAGCTGGTTATCTGGGAGCTGGATCACAAGCATCAGGAACTCAAAGCAACACTGATACGGAGTGCCAGCATTGCAAGCAAACACTTAACCCAGGTGCTGCTTGAATGAACTAAATGATGGCAGGTTCAACAGCAGTATTATGCGAATGAACGGTGTGGTGGAGGGGGTAGGGAGCAGGAGTACAAAACAGGTTCCTTTATGCAAATTTAGAGAGATCCCAGGACATATTATTAATAAGAAGACCGGGGGCTCGGCACAATAGCCTAGCAGCTAAAGTCCTAACCTTGTATGCACTAGGATACCATATGGGCGCCGGTTCTGATCCTGGTGGACCTGCTTCCCATCCAGCTCCCTGCTTGTGGCCTGGGAAAGCAGCAGAGGATGGCGCAAAGCCTTGGGAGACCTGGAAGAGGCTCCTGGCTTCAGATTGGCTCAGCTCTGTTGTGGCCACTTGGGGAGTGAATCAGTGGATGGAAGATCTTCCTCTCTGTGAGTGCATTTCCAGAAAGTCTTAGTTTTAAAGCATCTATTCTAAAAAACAGATCAAAAACTCCTTAAGTCAGGAAAAAAAAAAACCATGCACACGGCCCACATGCATTGCACACAGTACCTATGCAGAGGAAGGTGTGGTGAAGTGACTGAAGGGTGCAATGCTTTTGATGCACAGACACGCTTTGGCTTACAGTGGCGTCACCTCCTGATAAATCCACCATAAAACTGAAAACACCAGAAGTCAAGAAAATACTATATACAGCTGACCTGCCACTCACAAGGCTTAGAAGCACAGTTCACTGCAGAGTTGAATATTCCCCCTCGGGACTGAGGGGCTAGGCTGAAGCCAGGAACCAGGAGCTTTATCCAGGGCTCCCGTGTGTACAGCAGGGGTCTCTGCTTTTCCTAGATCATAAGCAGGGAGCTGGATCAGAAGAGGAGCGATCAGGACATGAACAGGTGCCCGCATGGGATGCCAGCAGGGCAGATAGCAGCTTTACCCATTATGCCATAGTGCTAATCCCTACATCTTAGTTTTGAATATTATTTCCTAAGAAGAGAAGTTAAGGCTCCACTGATAAAGGGCTGCTTTGGGGTAGAGAGAGTGGAATATAAATGAATTCAGGATAAATGTTTCCAGGAAATTAGAAAGATTTCATGTCAAAAGGAGGTAAGAGGGGCAAGTGTCGGCACGGGGGTTAGGACCTGGACTACGTGCATCCCACATCCAAGTGCCGGGATTCAAGTCCAGCTCGACTTTGCTTCTGAGTTCAGCTTCCTATTTCAAACACTACACAATGGCTGGAGCTGAGCCAATCCGAAGCCAGGAGCAAGGAACTCTTCCTGGTCTCCCACCCAGTTGCAGGGTCCCATGGCTTTGGGTCCCAAGGCTTTGGGCAGTCCTCAACTGCTTTCCCAGGTTACAAGCAGGGAGCTGGATGGGAAGTAGTGCTGCCAGGATTAGAACCTGCGACCATATGGGATCCCGGCACATGCAAGGTGAGGACTTTAACTACTATGCTATCACACAAGGTCCCAAGTCTCTGCTTTCAGTTCCACCTTCCTGCTAACGTGCACCCTGGCAGGCAGCGAGTGATGGCTCCCACATGGGAGACCTGGATTAAGTTCCCAGCTTCCAGCCCTGTCCGCTGGCAGCATTCGGGGAATGGATCGGTGGATTGCAGATCTCTTTCCGTTATTTCCTCTCTTCCTTTCTCTTCCTCTCCCTCCGCCCCCCCCCCCCCCCCCCCGCCAATCTCACACCTTTTCAACTATTTAAATGGACGACAACACATACACACACACACACACCATCTGATTTGGGAGAAAAACATTTTCTGATTCTCTGCCTCTGGCAAAGCCACTGCATGCCGTGCAAGCGTTCTCTCCCTTGCCAGAAACTGACCCCTTCCTCTCAAGCTTTGTCCACCTTCCTGGGCTGAATCAGGCCACAAGGGCTCCGGTCCTTCCTCCTTCAGCCCCCAGCCCGCCTGTCTTTCACTGCTGCCTTCCAGAACCCACCCCCCAAGCAGGAAATCCCCAGGCGCTGGCCTCCTGCTCCCAAGCACTGGCTGGAGGGCAGCCCCAGGCCACAGAATGGACTTGCGGTTTCCCACACAGCCCTTGCGCCCACAGGTGCCCTCTGCTCCCACTGTGGGCTGACTCGGCTTCAACACTGACAGAGGCACGGCTGGCATGCACGAGCAGAAGAGCAGAGTTGCTGGGGAAGACGTGTGCAGCAGAGAGGAGCTGGGCTAGCAAGTCACAGCCAAAAGGAATTGATTAAAGGAAACAAATTCCGACTGCCAGTGGGGGAGACAGGCAAACCTGTGCCCAGTCCTTCAGCAAGCCTTTTTTCTGGGCTTTTCAAATTGAAAAGTTTCCTCTTCTGATAGTGACTGGAAAGGAATGCAGGTGCTGGAGGGGGAACAATACAAGGTTTCGCAGGTCTTCTGAAACCCTCTGGGGTCTAGGTCTGTTCACAGTCCCAGAGCTATGACGGGCAAGGAACTAGAATGGCAGGGGCTTGTGTCCTTGCCCCCTCCGGAGTCACCTGAGAGCTATGAAAGGGCAGGGAGCCTTCCGTTGTGTATACTTTGTGTCTGTTCCCAGAAACCAACTTTTCCCATGAAATAACAACAAAACCAGGATGCCTTCACTGTCACCTGATTGCACTGGTACCCACAGCCACAGTGCTCACACAGGAAGCACAGTGAGTCTAAAATGCTGATTCCTGGCCCAAATTGTTGTGGAGAATCTGGCATGGAAGACAAGACAAAGGCAACCTCGGTTCTTGTCTCACACCAAAGAAGAATTTTCAGGTGGACAATTTCAGCGAGCAAAGCAAGATTTACGACTGTCAGAAACCTGCCTCAGCATCAGGAAGGGGGCTCTACGAGAGGAAAGACCCAAGAAGATGGTGGAAGTGGTGTCTTTTAAGCAGAACTTGGCTGAGCAGAAAAACAACTAACAATCAACGTGAGGGCAGGAGCAAAACCCATCAGAAGGCCAGAAATTGTAATCCTGTCTAATTTGCTCATGATAAAACAAAAAGCCATTGGGGGTGTGACTGGTAACTTGTCTGGATAAGCTAAAAGCTCAGCTGGCTGGGAAGGCACGTGAGTCTTCCTAAAGGCTCCTTCTGGGCCTTTTGTACATTTCTAAAGAGGATGCGACCAACAGGGAGGCGACCCTAACTCCTAATCAGCCCCTCAGGCACACAAGCCGAGACCTACAGTTTCATAAGCCTAGGGAGGTGAAGCAGGAAGTTGAGTTTTAACCTCTGAGTCCCAGGCACATAAAAATGTAACGGAGAACCCTGCTCCACGATGCATACTTACTCAGGCCACTCAAGCCTCACAAGGTGGCGTTGCTGGGATCTGTCAGGAAGGTTCTTCCTCTCAGGGCCGCTTCTCACATCCTGCGTCCCGCATCCAGCACCCTCCCTCTCCGGCCCTCTTCCACCTGTGGTCCCAGCAGAACCCCAAGGCGGAGCAGGCTTAGCGCCAGCCGCCTTCCGACGGCGCTGCTGCCCCCTGGCGGTCCAGACCGAGTGGTGCATCGACGCGCCGAGCGTACAGGGCACTGGGGAAGCCGGCGGTGCGCCTCTCGCGGAGCAGCCAAAGGCTGCAATGTAGCGGCGGTCTTCATCAAGTCCAAAGTGGGTTTGGTCACGGAGAGAATGATCGTAAGCAGCCGTGAACTACTGGGCGCGAGCAAGTCAGTCTCAACTGCAGATTACGGTCCTCTCCGCCAGTCTTCCCGCCTGGGACTGCGCGCAGGTGGTACTGACTGCTCCGTGAAAGCCAGGCGGAGCTCACAGGACGCACGGGTTTCGTTTCCGACGGAGCCGACCTGGCACGTGGCCCCAGCAGCAGCTGGAATCCCTCCAGCACACCCTAGGGTTGCGGTAATCTTGGCTAAACTCTGCGTAGAGGACTGTTGGAAGCGCAGACAGAGCACAGGTTACAGAGAGAACCACAGATGCAACAGGACGGCTCCCGGGGGATCTAGAACAACTCTGCAAACCAGTCAGCCCTTGGGACCGGGCGCTGTATCACGTCCGGTGCCATTTTAGCCCAGCCACAGCTTGGGGGCTTACCCTCGCGCCTCGTTTAAGAATCAACAGTTGGCATACCCCCAATCTGCTCACTGATAAAACCACGTCCACCCGGGTGACACTGGAGCTTTGGGGCTGAACGTAAAGGGAATGTTCGGCGTAGAAGAGTTTCTTCAACGCAGTGCTGTGGAAGCTTGAGGGCAGGTGACGTTTGATTGGGGCGCCTGCCCCATTCCCAGAAAGCTATTTTAGCAACATGTCAGATCTCTATTATCCGCAACCCCCACCACACTCAGGAGGATACCAAGGGTTTGGGGGCATTGTCCCCTAGGGGCACAAGTCATTCCTGATTGAGCATCACGGAGAGGCAGCACTTGGACGGACCATTGGCAGTTGTGATCGGCTCAATTCCATTGTGTCCGTTCGATCACTCACCTTCTAGGAAAGAAATCAGTAGGGACCATTGGCACATGGGCCCTGACCCACCCATCAAAGAGACAGGAAAGGCTTGTCCGTGCCCACACACCCCACCCAGCCACCTGGGAGAGCCTCCTGGAACGGCCCCGGGCCGCTGTGCAGCCCTGGCTGTTACAGTCCGTCTCCATGTGTGAGGGAGCGTTCTTTCTGGCAAGTGGCTCTGCTGGGGGGTGTTAATCCTTTCCTTCCTCCATTACCAAAATCCTACCTCTGGCTGTGCCAGAGGTAGTTTCTCTTTGAAGCTTGCCTTGGTTTCCTCCTCTGGGAGTCTTTAGTGGTCCCTTCCACACACTGACTGGTGGTGTCCATTAGGTATGCATCTTGTCTGCCTAATGAGGCCAGGAGGCTGCTCATGATACAGCTCCCTAAACCTTTCTTGTACACAACAATGGATGGATGAATATCCATAAAGGACTCATTCTTGTTCAAAGCACGTTAGATGTCAAAACAAAACAATAATGCTGACGCTTGCACCTTGCTGTTGGGCAGGCAGGGGTAGCAGAGAGAGGGGAAGAGGGACATATATGAAAAGGAGGGCAAAGATGGAAAGGTTGCATGTACCAGCAGAGACCAGAAGCTGCCCGGGTGAGGCAGGCTGCAGCTCCTTCACAGGTACAGGAAGTGGAGGTGGTCACTTCCGGAAAATAAGGAGCTCATCTGCAGCCATGAGCAAGAATCCAGAGCCTGTGAGCCGAAGTTGTCCTGAGAGGTGCCGTCCAATGCTCTTGCTTCCGCATTCTTCTGCAAATCAGGAATCCCCTGGTCTGTGCCCTTGGCATAAAGAATGATTTGGTTCCCAGGTCCCGATTCCCCTCGTCTCTCCCTCTTGCTCTTTTTGTGAATTCTTTCCTCCACTGGGCCTCTCAGTTCATCTGGTTCTTTCCCTCAGCTTGTGTAAATCAAATTGACAGACAGAAACTTGGGTTGTCTGGGTCAGAATGTGGCACTCAGAGCCTCTTTGGGATGGGTGCCTAGCCCACTTGAATGCAGAGCAGTTTCCCAGTGCTAGGCACTGGGTTGCATGGTTGCCCTGGTAATGGCAGCATCACCAAGATGTTCAGCCTCTGCTTCAAGGAGATCTAACAACCGAGGCTTGGTGCACTGATCCTGGAGGGTCGGGGGGCCCAGGGAGAGGGGAGGACCTGTATCTCTGCGGCTGAGGCCTTCCCATATGGACCCAGTGGTAAAGCAGCCCTCCTGCCAATGAGATTCAACAGCCTGGCTCATGTGCTTATATTCTCTGGTCCCACGCAGCTGCCACTGTCCTCTCGGACGTCACTGACAAAGCACAGGGTCAAAGGGTGATTCAACAGCATGAATAGGAGGAAGACTTCCTAGCTGCATGATGCTGTGCCTCAGGAAGAGGTTTGTTAGTGTTCATTTTGCTATAACAAAAGACCCAACCAGATCCCAGCCACATCCCAATCAAAGCGTCACTTTGTATGACAAGCTTGAGGACACATAACCGAATCAATGGAAGTGGAAGACTAGGAAAAGCCACTTTTTAAAGCAATAAAGTGAGTTGTCCTTGACTTTTCTTCAGGAAAGAGAAGAACCATCTGTCCTTGACAGGGCATTCCAGGAAGCCCTTGGTGAGTGCCGGTGGCTTCTGGCATCCGGGGCTGGGGCAGAGCAGCAGTATAAGAGCTGCTTTTAACCAAGACTTGGAGGGGTGATGTGGGGAACCTTGGCCTTGGCACAGTGGCACCTTCCTAGAACACATTTAGCGCTCTCAGAAATGCACGCCGTGGCTCCTGGCCTCCCTATGTGCAAGCCCCAAGCAAACAACAACTTTCTCTTCCCAGCTGGTGACTTGAGGAGGGCAGGCTTCCCCGGATGCGGGCAGGAGCTGTAGGGAAAACGAAGGGAAAGAGTCTGAGTGTTGCTAGCTTGCTCTTCTCCTTCAGCCTGCGTCGCGTTCACACTCCCCTCTTCTTTGGCCCTGTTACATCCATGGCCCTCACAGATCAGCCAGGTTGGGGGCGAGGCACGACTTCACCCTATGTCTGTCCGTTGTGAGCACTATAGCAAGTGTTGATCATGCTAGGGTCACATACGGGCACGCTACTGTTTTTTTTTTTTCTGCTCAGGGAGTGAATACTTGCCTAACTAGCTTCATAATCCAAAAGTATGAAGTAGAGCGGAGATAGTGTGGGGGAGGGGACAACATGGTCACCTGTCAGAGACGTGATTGGCCTCCCTGCGCGTGCGGCCCTGAGCATTCTGTGCGGACTCTCACTTCCGCCCCCCTACCAGGGGGCCCACCAAGGCGGGGGTCTCAGCATGCTAGAGCAGAAATGGAAAAGGGCATAGGAGTTGTTGCAAACAAAAATGACAAAGAGAGAGATAAAGGGAAAAAAAAACTTACACAAAACCAGTATCTGAACTGCTTCGTAGGTTTGGAGATCTTTTGGAACCAGAGGAGGGGGCTAAGTGTACAGAGTGGGCACACTGCATGCCACTGAACTTCACTTGGAAACCACTCACTTTATGCAAAGTGAATTTCACCTCCAGCAGCAACAGCAACCAAGCAACATGACCAAAACTGAGATCCCAGGCGGAAATGATGCTGTTAATCCTGCCAGACATAAGTGTGACACCTGGCAGGAAATGGGTCAAAACACAAAACCGAATTCTGAAGTCTGCCCAGAGCTAAAGCAGCGATGTAACTGGGGTCGTGGAGTGTCAGTGCCTTCTGCTTGGCCTGGCGCTGTCAGCACAGCTCAGCTGTGAGCACCTGTCAGATGACCCTGCCCTTCTGAAAGAATGTAGGGGCATATCCTGCTTAGGCACCAGGAAGCCTCCTAAGAGAGTGTTTGATAGAAATTCTATTAGGTCCCTTGAACCCTGTGCTTCCTTATCTGGCATCTGGACCTGAACAGTTCATCAATCAATTCTCCAACAAGACTGTGTTAATGAAACAAGATCCCTGAAGGCCAGTTCCTGCTAACTTTATATTCAAACCACTGCAGGGATGGCAGAAAGGGGGATATTGTGGGAGCCACTGCTAGCAGGTTATAGAGTTTGTGTTGGGGGTGATTAAAAATGTTTGGTAATGGTGGCACAAGATGCTGAGTTAACATCACTGAATTGTACACATAGAGGCAGTTAGTGTGGAAAATGTTTTAAATCTTTCATCATAATAAAAACTGTCAATTAAAAAGATGAAGAGAAGAAAAGGAGCAAAAGGAAGAGAAAAGAAAAGATTTCCGTGTTGGTGAAGCCCCTATACCCGTGGAGGGTGTTACCAGAGGTGCTGGGAAGAGCTCCTGAGCCGAAAGGCTTGCCTGTGATACCTGCAAATGGGATGAAAAGCCAAAGTTAAGGTGAGGCCCAAGCCTTAGGTGGGGAACACGGGCATGAAGACAGCTCTCGTTAAATTCATTGGGCTCTTTGAAAGCCATCTGTGCTCTCCTTGCCCCCATGTGAGCAGCAGCTGTTTCTCTTCATTAGAAATGAGCAGATATCGAAGTAATTACTCAATGCTTATCTCCCAGCAAGGTTTTGAATGCAAAGGTGTCTCATACCCCACCCGTCTGGCACCAAGTGCTTCAAGAGCCTTGTGTGTGAAGGTTGGGTTAGGGTTTGAGAACCCTTCCAGTTGGTAATGAAGGCCATGAAAGCTCAGATCACTAGAAGGACAAACCGTGGTGGCTGGTGATGGAGTGGGAGCCAGAGCCTCCTTGTGGGGCCCTTGAACTGATGTGTGTGTGTGTGTGTGTGTGTGTGTGGTGTAGTCATACAAATGTGGTTTACTGCTTCCTCTGCATATGTGCGAAGGTCTTAGTGAGCAATGCCAGGTCAAGTTAAAGCTAGAACTTTATAATGAAAAGAGAGACTTGGATTCTACAGGGAAGATTTCCTTTCCTGGGCCCAACTGTCTTTTGGAGAGATGATGTTTTTGGAGAGCTACCCTCCCCCGCCCCTCTTTCTTTTGTATTTTTACTGGGGGTGCCAATGGCAGTGCATTAAAAGCACTATGTATTTCAGGTCATGCCGAGCTAGGTTCTTGCACCTACTGGTCTGCGTGAGCCAGGGATGCTAAGCCACAGTATCTAAGACAAGGGCCGGGACAGGTGAGGGGCTGTGACAAGCTGAGTCAGAGAAACCACTGGCATGCGTGCGATCTATGGCGGGAACAGGCCCAGTTGGGGAGCTAAGGGGACATCCTAGCTGGGTGGAAGTTCCCACCAAGGAGCACAGGGCTGGAATGAGGGCTGTGTTCTGATCCGGATACGGTTGTAGTCTCACCACAAGTGTGGACTGGGACTGGACGCACCAAGCCAGGCTAGATTCCAACACCATCTGGTGCTCCAGAGGACCAGGGTAGATGTGGGATGGACTAGGATAGGTCTCAGCCCCTACTGACCCATGAGTGAGCTGTATGTGGGTATGGACGAGCTAGGGCTGGGCTGAAACATCCAACAGTAAGAACCAGTTTGGGTTGAAGGCCAGTCAGGAAAAGCCACTATTCCTGCTATGATGGTGAACTGAGTAGGACTGGCTCATGGACCCCCTGGTATGCGCAAAATCTGGCATTGGGAGAGGTTCTGATGGAGGAGCCTGGGCAACTCCTCGGGCAGGACACAGACCCTGCAGGTAAGCACAAGAAGCATGATAGGAAACAGCCCAGAACAGGCCATGCAAAGTTTCCCACCAGCATACATTTGGCATGGATCGGGGCAGACTAGGCTGAATCAGTTTACGTTATCCACTGGCAAACCCTAGCACTGGAACAGAGTATGGGTCGAGCCAGGTTCGGTTGTGACAAAAACCAGTGCACAATAAGGAATGCCAAGGTGAGGTTACATGTACCGGATGTGACCTCAGCGCCCAACCAGCACACATGAGAACCAGGAAGGGAGGGGCGGAGTCAGCAGGGGGAATATGGGGTGTTCCCCTGCTGGACAGCTACTCCCATTGGAGAGCGTGAGCTGGGTTGGGGGCAGACCAGACTAGGCAGGGCTATCACACTTGTGTGCCTCATGTGAGCTAGATCAGGGAAAAGCCAGGCTGGGCTGACTGTTCCTATTGGTGCAAGCACCAATAAATCAGAGTGGGTGAGGGTTGTTTGGGCTTAGCCACAGCATCAGCTGGCAGAAGCTGGCACTGGGGGCTAGTTCTGTCAAGTCAAACCACAGAACTATCTGGGAGTGGGAGAGGCCTGGGAGGGAAATAGTGGGCTCATCCCTCTTGGGTTACCAACCCTGGAGGGAGGGCATAAAACGAGGACAGCTGATGGGGTGGGAAGGTGTGTGGAATAGACTGATTACTGCTACACATACTGGCAAACCAGGGTAGGAGCGGGCCTAGTGGGGGTTATTGTGGGTCGCTCTGACGAGGCTGCAGCTCCCACTGGTTTATGTGAGGGCCAAGTATGTGCTAGGCAGAACCAGGCTGGACTGCAACACCCATTGGTTCCAGTGGAAATCGGAAGTGAAAACAGAACCAACCCAGCAATTGCAACCACCAGCTGATTGAGGCAATGGACTGTGGCAGGCCCTGTACTTGCTAGTTCATACAAAAATCTGGTCTGGGAAGACCTCAGACAAAGTTTCTTTGGAGATCTCCCCAATCGAAATGCCGGACTCAGAACCCTAACCAAGAAAAGACAGAAGACAGAACAAGTCAATCAACCACCTCAGCCATATGTTGGCAATGAAAAACTGGGCAAATGGAGACTCTATGAAGGAACTATGTCAGTCAATGGATTCTTCAATGACCTCATCGTGCTTGGAATGGCGAGATTGGCAGCAATTCATAACTGGTGAACTATCAAAACCACTTGGGCAAGAATCTCAGAGCACGCCCCACATCAGGGACCTTGGATGGGTGGGTGGGAGACTGGGTGGGGCTTCTCCCTTAAAATCCCCCTTTACCTCAGATACATGCAGCAAACCATGTGGAAACAATAGTCTAACCCACTTTCCTGTAGCCCTTGAACCTTTTTACCCTAATTAACTATGTAAGGATTGTCAAAAATATAATTTAAAAATGGAAAAAGTTAAAAAACATTTTTTTTTTAAAAAGCACTGTGTGTTTATCTGTTGTCTGCAATACTTGTAGATTCAGCTGACATCAACTCAGGATTAGCACTTGTGAGAAGTCCTCCTAAGTGTGGCTGTTGGCTTTAGACACAGAATTTTCCAGATGAGGGGCATTCACCAGAGATGCACATCTTTGCAACAGCTTCCTTCCTGCTGTAAGTGTAATGTGTTAGGCTGTGGCTTTGGTCTGAAGACAGGTATCCCAGTTGCCAGTTACCCAGTGAATTTAGCCAATGGGATGCTGTGCGTCTCTCTCTCTCTCTTTTTTTTTTTTTTTAAAGATGTTTACTTTTATTGGAAAGGCAGATCTACAGAGAAAGATAGACAGAGAGAAAGATCTTCCTTCTGCATGTACCCTCCCCAAGTGACCACAACAGCCAGAGCTGTTGTGAAGCCAATGTGAAGCCAGGAGCCAAGAGCTTCCTCCAGGTCTCCCACATGGATGCAGGGTCCCAAGGGCTTGAGCCATCCTCCATTGCTCTCCCAGGCCACAAGGTGGGAGCTGGACGGGGAGTGAAGCAGCTGGGACATGAACCGGTGCTCACATGGATCCCAGAGCATGCAAAATGAGGATTTTGCCACTAGGCTACTGCGCCAGGCTCAACAGGATGTCTTTAAAAACAAGTTTCGGATTAGTGCCATGGCTCAATAGGCTAATCCTCTATCTTCAAGCAAGAGCATTCCATAAGACCACCACTTCTTGTCCCGGCTGCTCCACTTCCAACCCAGCCCTTCGCTTGTGGCCTGGGAAGACAGTGGGGAGAATGGCCCAGGTCCTTAGAGCCCTGTACTCATGTGGTCTCCCAGAAGAGGCTCCTGGCTTCGGATCAACTCAGCTCTGAAAATTGCAGCAGTTTGGAGAGCAAACCAGTATATGGAAGATCTTCCTATCTTTCCTTCTTTCTGTAGATCTGCTTTTCATATAAAAATAAAATAAAACAAATCTTACAAAAAAATAGAAGCAAGTTTTTTCGTTTCAGGCAAAAGACTGCATCTGGTTATGGTGTGTTTGATTTAATAGCTTGGTTTTTTGTTTTTAACAGCACCTCCTTGTTCTCAGATAACGGGATTAACTGACTGCAGTCACAGTCATCAATCAACCATTAAACTCCGATGTCTGGAGCAAAGAGCGCTTCCCTGGGACTCTCAAGCTTGTGTCAGTTTAGGGAGCTGACTTGTTCCGGGGGAAGGAATTGAAGGGGAAATATCAAGGGAACACAAACAGCCTGCAGTTACATTTCCAAAATCCCTGGCCTACAAAAACGTCGCACCTGCCAGAGCTACCTCAGTCAGCCTCTGTCAACGATTCCCTCAGTGGTGGAAGCCCATGTTCTGTCACTATAACGGCATACCAGGGGGTGGAGGGTGGAAAATGAATTAAGAGAAGTGAATAGTTCAGCTCATAATATCAGTAACCCAAGACAACGACTCTGACATCTCCTTGGCTTTGGTGAGCAGGCTTTCCTTGGCTACATTGACTTTGGTGATGGTATCGTGGTGGGAATACCTGAGAAGGAGACCATATGGCATACTGGTCATTTGTTTTATTGGAAAGGCGGACATACAGAGAGGACAGACACAAAGAAAGATCTTCCACCTGCTGGCTCACTCCCCAGATGGCCGCAATAGCCAGAGCTGCGTCGATCCGAAGCCAGGGACCAGGAGACGCTTCTGGGTCTCCCACATGGGTACAGTATCCCAAGAACTAGTAAAGGGAGGTGGCCCCATAGAAGACCACTCCAGTGTCGCTGATTTGATTGTAAAAGCCATCACGCCCAAGCCCGACCCGCCCATCCTCAACACTGTCCAAAAGCCACTGGGCACTCAGTAAATTTACAGAGAGGCCGGGCTTGTCAGTGAGACGAAAGCCACAGTGTCAGGGCACCTGCTGCACTCTGACGCTGCCACTCGCGACAGTGCCTGCCTCTCGAATTCTGAAGCCAGGGACCTTGCCTCGCAAAGGCTATGCTCCCCTCACCAGCAACTGGTTACCTGTAACATTCACACTCCGAAGCTAAAAATCCATCTGCAGAGACGGCTCCTCAGGCCGTGCAACCTGCGGGAAGCCATGAAATCTGCACCAAGCGGCTGTGCATACGTCACAGAGATGGGCACGGACAACGGGGGGGGGGGGGGGAAGAGCCGGATGCAAGGCACCAAGCACAGACGTGACAGCACAGGCTTTGCGTGTATCCAGCTGGGCAGGAGCTTCTTGAATCTGGCAGGAAATGCAGTGCCTTTCTGGTGTTTTCTGAAACACCTGCACTAAGTCTGTCCCCTGAAAGTCTGTGTGTGTGTCTGTGTGTGTGTGTGTGTGTGTGTGTGTGCGCACGTATGCACATATGTGATCAGCCTCCATGACAGCAGATCTGCCCCTGGAACTCACATGGGCACAGGTGCTGCCCAGGCGAGTGAGGCCAGCACTGTGTAATGGGGCACCAGGACCCTCACCTGCGCACAGAGGGATTTTTTTTATGGGATTTATTGTTATTTTTTATTCGAAAGGCAGATTTACAGAGAGAAGGAGAGACAGAGAGAAAGATCTTCCACAAGCAGAGAGCTGGATGGAAGTGAAGCGTCCAGGACATGAACTGGTGCTCATAGGGGACCCTGGTGCCCGTACAAGGAGAGGACTTCAGTCACTAAGCTACTGCACCGGACCCAGGGACAAGGTTTTGTGACAGGGATCCTGTGGCCGCTGAGAGGGCCAGGAGACACCAGGCCGGTACTCAGAACTGACCCAGTAGTTCCCCAGAGCGAACCAAAGCAAGACACTAAGGCCTGTTGCTGATGGCAGCTGTGGACAGGAGCCACCACACCCTGATGGAGTCCTGCCACAGTAGAGCCCCCTGGAGCATGCCATGGAGGGCAGGCCAGGGCAGGGCAGCGAGAGAAGGGGTGGAGGGCTGGAGAGGGACAAGTCGTGAAAAGTGTGCACCCTGGAAGTGGCTGCCACAGAGTGATGTGTAGTGTTGGAGACAGAGTTGGAGCTATCGAGTATCTCTCAGAGTATCTCCACGGTGCTCCAATCCTGAAAGACCGCTCCTATGACAATGGGGCTTGGGGGCACACGAGGCCCTGCTGAGGGTAAATGGCATATTCTCTATTTTTCTAAAATGTCTACTTTCAAAGTTTATTTTTACTCTAAAAGTGATACATGCTATGACTAGAAACTCAATGTCTAAGGGTGTTAAGCAAAATGTCAAGCTTCATCTCAACATCCATTTCCAGTCCCCAGAGAGTCCCCGGCGGGGTGGGGCCTCTGGCAGAGCAGCTGCGACTCTCCTCGGGACACTCCAAACCCTGAGCAGTGTCTGGGTTTGAATCCCAACTCTGCTTTTGATTCAAGCTCCCTGCTAACGCACACCTTCGGAGGCACGCGGTAAGGTACTTGGGTCCCTGTGAGCTGCATGGGAGACTGGACTGAGTTCCTGATGCTGAGCTGTGGCCTGGCCCAGCCTCGGCTGTTGCAGCCTTTGGGGAATGAACCAGCAGATGAATGGAAGGCCTGTTTGTCTCACTGTCTTAATTAAGACACTCTGCCTTAATTAAGACAATACACAGTGTTAACTTTCTAGTGTCCTTTCAGCACCTGACCGAGTATATCTGAGTCCGAGTACATGTGCACCAATTATACAAGACTTTCTGTCATTCTGTAACCCACTTGCTCTTTGCATCATTAGTGCAGAGATGGGCCTCCAACTCCAACACATGCTATCTTCCTTGCACTCGCTTCAAGGGGCACAGTCTCTGTAACTGGCCTGGTATTGTCTTTCTTTTCTTTCCCTTTTCTTCTTCTTCTTCTTTTTTTTAAAGAATTATTTTGGGGTCTGGTGCAGTAACCTAGTGGCTAAAGAAGTCCTGGCCTTGCATGCGCCATGATCCCATACGAGCACCACTATCCGTCCAGCTCCTTGCTTGTGGCTTGGGAAAGAAGTTGAGGACAACCCAAAGCTTTGGGACCTTGCACCCAAGGGGGAGACTGGGAAAAAGCTGCTGTCTCCTGGCTTCGGGTTGGCATGGCCCCAGCCCTTGTGGCCACTTGGGGAGTAAACCAGAAAATCTTCCTCTCTGTCTTTGCTTCCCTCTGTAAATCTGCTTTTTCAGTAAGAATAAATAAATCTTAAAAAAAAAAAGTTAACGTGGTGCAATTCATCTTAGCTATAATTTGCCCCGGGGGGGGGGATGTAAACGTCGGGGGTTGGGGACTCATGGTATAAACAATGCAAAAACCCACTTCCTGTGATGTCAGCATCCCAAATGAAAGCACCGATTTAAGAACCGGACACTCCACTTCCAGCCCAGCTCCCTGCTGTGTGCAGCTCCATGCTCTCGCACACCTCCCCCTGCTCCCGGAAACCTGTCTGTATTGGGAACAGAACCACTTATCTCTCAGCCAAAAGCCCTGAAACAGACTGTGTGAGAGAGGAAGTCCAACACGGGCTGGACCTGCTCTGGCTCCCAGCCACTATCCCGCCCTGGGCCCTCTCCACACCGTGGGTCCTGCAGAGCAAAGCTGGGGCAAGAAGCTGTCTAAAATATTGTTATTCTTAGTGGGTCCTGCAGAAGTTACAAAATAAAAGGCACAAAAGACTATGATTCCATGTGAACTGAGTCTCTTCCCCGCACCTCAGCTCCCCACGGCCAAGTTCTTGCCAGGCTAAGACCCACACTAGGTATAGCTTCTCGTGAAAGGAATGAAACTCTCCAGTAAATTGATGGGTGCTGGGCTCGGTGTGGCAGCCTAGCAGCTAAAGTCCTTGCCTTGCAAACACCAGGATCCCATATGGGCGCCAGTTCTAATCGCGGTAGTCCTGCTTCCCACCCAGCTCTCTGCTTGTTGCCTGGGAAAGCAGTTGAGGACAGCCAAAGCCTTGGGATCCTGCACCCACGTGGGAGACCTGGAAGCACCTCCTGATTCCTGGCTTCAGACTGGCTCAGTTCCAGCCATTGCAGCTGCTTGGAGTGAATTATCAGACTGAAGATCTTCCTCTCTCTCTTCTCCTCCTCTTTGTATAGCTGACTTTCCAACAAAAAATTTTAAAACCTTTAAAAAAAAATCAATGGGAGGCTTAGCATATTGGTTCTCTCCTAGCGGGAGTGCCCATCTGGGAAAGCTGAAGGAACCATGAGTGCCCCAGGAAGCAGCCTGAGCTGCATGGCTGCAGTGCTGGCCACCGCGCAGGAGCAGAGTGGTGGAGAGTGGTCTACACTGGGTGTGACAAGGATCTTCCATAGGGTCCTGGCTCCCCAACCCCCTGCCTCATCTGCTACTCCTTGCTGCTCATTTCCCCTCCTCCCATGTCTATTCCCAACCACCAGCGCTCGCTCAACACCTGCAGTAAATAGTGTCTGACTTCCTGCATACACACGATGGAGGGTTATTCATCTTATTAACTAAGTGGCTTTGCCAGGTAAAATATGAAGGCACTATTGCCATTATGACCTTGTCTTCCATGATCTCATTGGCAGGCTGGTGTTTCCATGACAACTTGGCTAGAAAACCTGCTATTGAGATGCACACTGGTGTGTGTGTGTGTGCGTGTGTGTCTGTCTCTGTGTAAGAAATACAGTCCCCCCATCATATATATCTGGTGCAAGGAACCATGGATTTCTTAATCCACACCGGCTGTGTCTCCCTCCACTTCTGTCAAAATTCACCTCAGGGATCTAAATCAATGGGAAGGAAGATTTAGAGGATGACTTGTTTTTCTGGTCTTTTCAGTGGCAAGCTGGAACCAAGTACCAACTACTGGAACTAAACTGGCAACAAGAACCAAAATGGATGGGCAGAGGGGCTGGCTCAGGGTTCCCGCCTTCAATCACTAAAGATGTGTAAGAATTCCAAGACGTCTCCATGTTGGAGAATCCTCTGGCCGAGGGGTGAAGCCGTTGGCGAAGATGGCAGCCCAGTCACTCTGTGCCACCCTCTGCTTCTGCTAGGTGGCCAGACTGGCGCAGCACAGCTATGGCCGCTGCGGCTGTTTAGGGAATGAATCGGTGGATGGAAGATGCTCCTCTCTGTATGTCTGACTTTCCAATAAAAATAAATCTTAAAAATAAACAGATGGAAATGAGCCATTTTGGTTGCACTGTATGCAACTAAGCTCTCCAGAATGAATGCTTTTTTTTTTTCTTTTAAATATTCCAAGCAACACAGCAACCTTCCGAGGTGAACGTCTCCTTCCCATTTTACAAATAGGAAGGCCAAGACCCGTTCCCACAACGTTCGTAACCCCCCTTTGGCGTCAAGGGGCCACTGCTGCACTGCGTGGACTTTGTGGTTCCAAACCATTTCTCCCAGCCTCCTGTGTGAGCCCAGAGGATTTCTCAAGATAGCTACAGCCAAGCCGGACAGCTTTCCCGCGGCTGACAGAGTCCGCAGCACCAAACTCTGAACACCCAAAATATTCTCCCACCTAAAGCGCATAGGCCTGGAAAGTCACACCCAGTTGGGAGGCTCTGCAAAAATGTGATTTGTGTCAGGGGTAAGGGCCACTCAGGACTTCCAGAGACCTGTCTAAAGCAGAAGCTATTCTGGGGAAGGTATGGGTGCATATTTGGGCTAGGGCAGCGGGGAGGCAGCTGATGAAGGTTCGGCACCGCAGAAGAGCTCGCAGAACCCACTGATTCTGCACTTGAAGGGCAAACAGCCCATCAGGTGGGAGGCCCAGTTCTGCCCCTGCTGCACCCACCCTGGAACTCAGAAAATGCTAGTTATTACAAATAACCCTTATGGTAAATCCGAGTCGTTGGAGATCAATCTCTTAATACAGTCTCATCTTCAGATTTCGCAAGATAGTCTTAGGGAGCCCAGTTCTTGGAGGTACGCGGCGAGCCGTGCTCACAAGCTGCTTGCTCCAGCACGCGCCTACTCCCCAAAGGCGCGACCCCGCCTGCACGAGCAGCGGCCTCCTCCCAGCCTTTCCTGTGCAGTTGGGGCGGGTACATCCCGCAGCCTTTCCCCGTGGAAGAAGAAAAGCCCGGGCCTCGGCGGTGCTTACATAACCGGGATGCCGTCACCGGGGGCGGGCACCGGGGTGCTGCGCGCCGCTCGCGCGGGGCCTTTGCCGCAGCGCCGCGTGGTCCGGGGCTGTGCCCAGAACTCCAGGGAAGGCGGCCGGGGCTGTCACGTGGCCCGCCTTGGAGGAGCGACCCTGGAAAGCAGGTCCCCGCAGCCAGGGTTCAGATCCGGGTGGGAGGGTCGGGAGTGGCCGCGCTCCGGCCCGCACCCGTCCCCCTGACGTGGGGCCCCCCAGCCCGGCGCTGCGGAGCCTCCTGCGCCCCAGCCTGGCGCCCAGGCCCGCGGCCCCTTCCCCTGTGAGGCTGGCGGCGGCGGCGTCAGCCCTGCCCGGTCCAAGTCGCCATAGTGAGGAAGACTCGCATTTAGTCCTTCCCTGGGCGTGTTTCCGAGAAGGAGCGGCGCGGATGGCGCGGCTTCGGGGCTGAGGCCGCCGCGGGCCGCGTGCGCTCGCCTGGCCGTGCCGCCCCGGGTCCTGTAGGCACCCAGGCAGCTCTCCATCCACCTCACCACGGGGTTTTCGGGGTGGCGCGTCCCGCGAAGGACTCAGGGAGCTCCCCGGTGGTTTGCCCGCCCCCCACCCCGTGTGAGCGTCCGTTTTGTTGATGGGAGCTGGAATTACAGGCTTCCGGGCCCGCCCGCCCCGGGAGACGCTGACTCAGTGGGCCTGCGCCGGCCCCGCCTGGCTTTCTAATCTTCCAAGGGACAGACGCCCGCCCCTCCCTACACTTTTTGTTTGTTTTAAATCATTGATTCCTTTCCGTCCTAATAGGGCGTAGGCGGGGCTCCCCGGAGAGGCAAGGCCTTTTGGGGGAAGAAAAATTGAGCCTCCTCCCAAGGGGTCCTGACTGCGGAAAAAGTTGGGCAGTGTTTAGCCATCAGCCCTGGCCTGCGCGGAGCTTCATTTTGAAAAGGAAGCTGCCCTCTGGCAGGAGCCACTGTGTGCTGGATCCTTCTGTTTTACACGGAGCACAGCAAGATTCTGGGCTGCTTTCCCTTCCATTCCCCCACCCCCTGCGCCGGGAGGGGAAAGCAGTCCGTTTTCCTGGGGCAGCATGGCGTCAGGGGGACAGCTTTAGGCGTCTTTCCTGGCTGCACTTGGTGAATTGGAGGGAAAAGACCGCAGCTTTGTGTTGGTGTCTTTGTGAGGGCTTCTGGTATTGCTCTTGGCTCTCCGATGTTTCTCAGGTAGCAGGTCTAATCTATTGTGTTCTAAACTTACCAGAACCTAGAATTCCCTGGGGAGACGTTGCACGGGGCACCTTGGCAGGTGTGGGTGGGACCCATACAAAATCCCTGCTTGGGTGAGGTGGGGGCTGTAGGGTGTTGGGAGGACCAGAAGGCCTGCCTGCTTGCACCCCTCACTGCCACTTCCCACTGCAGTTCCCACCATCAGGGTTCTCAGCTTGAATCTCACCCCAAAGGGTCCAACTCCGGAGGCAAAGAGGGCGTTTCTCGTGGGTTTCCAGACGAGGCTGTTGGCAGCTGTTGGTGGGCAGCCTTTGAGAACAGAAACTTGGGCTTTATCTCCCCCATCCTCAGCGTTGGAAAGACTGGGATCCACAGAGGGTGAGGAGGAAATGCTTCCGTAAGGTGGGAGCAGAAGGGGATGACAGGTGCACCTGCAAAAGTCAATTCTTACTGACACCAGATAGGACCAGGCTGGAAATCTGGTGTGGAAGGCAGTTATCCAAGGCAAGGGCCTGGCGCGATGGTTCAGTGGTTAAATCCTTACCTTGAACATTCTGGCATCCCGTATGGGCGCTGGTTTGTGTCCCAGATGCTCCACTTCCCATCCAGCTCCCTGCTTGTGGCCTCAGAAAGCAGCAGTAGATGACCCAAAAGCCTTGAGACCCTGCACCCTCACGGGAGACCCGGAAGAAGCACCTGGCTCCTGGCTTCGGATTGGCTTGGCTTTGGCTGTTGTGGCCACTTGAGGAGTGAGTCAGTGGATGCAAGACCTTTCTCTCTGTCTCTCTTTGTAAACCTACCTTTCCAATTTAAAAAAAAAAAAAATCCAAGGCAAGAGGACAGAGGGTGGGCAGGGCACATCCTGCAGGCAGGCCGTACGCTGCCCAATTGGCAGGGCCCTCCCAGCCTGAGGTGTGAGGAAGTGCTTGAATCTACTGAAGCCACCCTCAGCCAACAGTAACAGCAGCCAGGAACCCCAACGCCCGATGCCTTCTGTAGTGGGGTGTCGCAGAGAAATACCACCGTGGCTGTGGGCCCCAGGAGAAGGGGGCCTTCCAAGCCACTTTCCCCAGGTCCTGTCGCTTTCTGGCTGGCTGGCGGGTTAAAAACGCTCCCTCGGTCTCCACTGTGGCCGCTCACTGACCCGGCGAGGGCTTCCTTGGTCCTATCAGGAAATCCTTTCACCTGCAATTCAAGGGTTGCGTTCTGCCCGGAGGGGAACAAGTCCTGTGTAGAGCCTGTTTTCTGAGAGGTCAGTGAGCTCATCCCACCGTGGATAGTATTGTCATTAATCATGTGTTAAAAAGCACATGGAATCCTATTTGTAGAGTGCTCAGTATGTTCCCAGTGCTGTGATAAATAGCTTACACGCAATCTCTCTTTTCTGTTTAGGCCATCCAAATCAGCACTCTCAGTATTTATATTGGTATTTCTCATCCACAGAAAGTTTAAATCAACACATTCAATTGCATAGCTACTAAAAGGTAAAGCTGGAAGGCTGGCATGGTGGCTCAATAGGCTAATCCTCTACCTACAATTACCAGCATCCCATATACATACTGGTTCGTGTCCCGCCTGCTCCACTTCCCATCTAGCTCTCTGTTTATGGCCTGGGAAAGCAGTGAAGGGTGACCCAAGGCCTTGAGACCCTACACCTATGTGGGAGACCCAGAAGAGGCTCTTGGCTCCTGGCTTCAGATTAGCTTAGTTCTGGTCATTGCAGCCATTTGGGGAGTAAACCAGCAGATGGAAGATGTTTTTGTCTCTCTTTCTCTATAAAAATCTGTCTTACTAATAAAATAAATAAAACTTTTTAAAAATGCAGAGTTATGTTGTTGATGTTGCGGTGTGGGGAGTTAAACTATATCCTAGTTTGCAGTTGTTTGGATTCTGACATGGTTTTCTGCTAACTCATCCTGACAGGCAGTGGACAATGGCTTGAGTGCTTAGGACCCTGCACCCATGTGGGAGACCTGGATGGAGCTCCTGGCTCCAGGCCTCAGCCTCCTGGATGCTGGGGGCGTTTGGGGGCGTGAAGCAACAGATGGATTGAGGATCCATCTCTTTTTCTCCTATTGTGAAGCAGATGAGCTGTGACTTGCCCTCAGGCTGTTCATGGCAGCAGCGTTGGAAAACCAGCCATTGTTGAACAAGTCCAGCAAGGAGAGCAGTGTGCTGCAAAGCCAGCCTGAGGCTCATCTGCTGGGGCGAGTGCCCCAAGTCATGTCAGGCTTGGAAGTCCTGGGCAAGGACCCCATCATGGTGGACACTCTGCCAGCTTTCTGGGTGGTGTGCCGAGCTTTGGGTCAGAGGTGTGGAGAGCCAGTGTCTGGAGCCTTTTCCTCAACACTGAATTCCCAGTGTGGCCCAGGCCTCCCCCTGTGTCACTGGTTTTGAGCAAGAGTTCAAGCTAACCCACCAGAATCACCATTGGAGCTTAAACCATAGTTACCGTTTAGCTTGCAGCTTTGTTTTCTGAAAGGCAGGGTTGCAGAGAAGGAGAGAGGAACGGAGAGACTTTCCATTTGCTGGTTTACTCTACAAATGGCCTCAACAGCTGGACCTGGGTCAATCCAAAGTCAGGAGTCTGGAGCTTCTTTTGGGTCACCCGTGCATATACAGGGTCCCAAGGCTTTTGGCCACCCTCCTCTGCTTTCCCAAGCCACAAGCAGGGAGCTGGACGGGAAGTTGAACAGGTAGGACACGAACCTGTTCCCACATGCAATGCTGGTGCTGCAGGTGGAGGGTTAGCCTTGTATGCCACATCACCAGCTCCTTTAGCTTGTATATATATCCATACATTCAGCAACTGTTCACTGAGTCTCTACTGCCAGCTAAACTAGTGCTTATCCACTATGGCTGGATGGTAGATCAGAATTTATATGTTATAGTTGGAAAGCCAGATATACAGAGAGGAAGATCTTCCATCTGATGATTCACCCCTTAAGCAGCCTCAACGGTTGGAGCTGAGCCAATCTGAAGCCAGGAGTCGGGAGCTTCTTCCGGGTCTCCCACATGGGTGCAGGGTCCCAAGGCTTTAGGTCGCCCTCGACTGCTTTCCCAGGCAACAAGCAAGGAGCTGGGTGGGAAGCAGGACCACTGCAATTAGAACTGGCACCATGCAAGGTGAGGATGTTAGCTGCTAGGCTACTGCACCGGGCCCTAGCTTGTATCTTAATGAGACACTCATAAGGGTTGATGTAGGAATGTGTTAAAGCTTAGATATGGGTCCTAGTTAAGAGCCAAGGCTACCAGAATGACTGGAGAGCAGAGTACACTGAACTGACTTCCTGCTTGCTGCTGCCTGGCCTCCAGCTCAGAACAGCTGGAGATGAAAACAGCCTCCACTCCTCTTTCCAAACTCTGGACTGGGCAGCAGCTTTCCAGGTGTCCCACCAATTGTTCTGTGGGCCAAAGTCTTCCTCGGAGCAACCTCCAGAATGTCCTACGTGGGTTGAGATGGCATGGGGACCTGGCTGCCTCTCCCCAGAAAAGCTAGGGAAAGGTTGGGAATTGATCTCTACTTTTCAAGATGCTGAAGCTGGATGCTGTTTCTACTTCCCTGCCTTGCTCATAAGACCAAGTTAGGTGTGTTCCCAGGGAGCAGGAGAGCCCTGGGAGCTTTATTTAATGATTTGCCAAGTCAGGAGGAGGATGAACTGCACCTTGGCAACTGGGAAGCCTTCTGCTGGCCGTGGAGGGGCTGCTTTATGACTGAGGCTTCATATGAAGCAGGCCCTACTTATGAAAGCGAGCTCTCTCTACATGGATGTATCTGAAAGGCAGAACTGCACAGAGGGAGAGGCCGAGCAGAGAGAGTGAGATTTTCATTGACTGGTTCATTCCACAAATGGGTGTAATGGCTGGGACTGGGGCAGGATTACTTCAGGCCAAAGCCAACAGCTTCATTCAGGTCTCCCACATGGCTGCAGGGGCCCAAACATTTGCTGCTTTCCCAGAAGCATCATGAGGGAGGTGAATCAGAAGTGGAGCAACCAGACTTTGAACCAGTCCACATATCAGGTGCCAGCGGTTTTACCTGCTACATCCATAGCCCCAATCTCAAAAGTGACTGTTTTTAGTGAAGAAACAGATTCCCAACTTCTTTGTTGCCATGGCAAGGGCAGCCCTCTTTAGAGGGTCCTTGGTGGATGATGGATGCTATAGTGTTTGCTAGAATAATACTGGGACCACTTGCAGATTCCACATTCAGTAACTGTTCCTTGAGTCCCTACTGCCAGCTAGACTAGTGCTTGTCCACTGTGGCTGGATGGTAGATCAATTTTTTTTTTTTTTTTTTTGCTTCAAAATCGGAGTTGCAGAGAGAGAGAGAGAGACATAAAAATCTTCCATATGCTCTTTCACTCTGTAAATGGCTACAACAGCCAGAGCTGGGCTGGTCCGAAGCTGGGAGGTAGGAATTTCTTCCAGGTCTCCCATATGTCTCAAACTAGCACCCATAAGGGGTGCTGGCATCACAGGTGGAGGATTATCCCATTACACTGTAGAACCAGCCCCAACTAGTGAACATTTAGCCTAGCAGCTGAGATACTGGAGTGCACCATAGCACCTAGGCTTGATACCCGACTCTGGCTTCTGGCGACAGCTTCCTG
Organism: Ochotona curzoniae; assembly: GCF_017591425.1. Classification (NCBI taxonomy): domain Eukaryota; kingdom Metazoa; phylum Chordata; class Mammalia; order Lagomorpha; family Ochotonidae; genus Ochotona; species Ochotona curzoniae. The sequence continues at coordinate 47,701,057 of NW_024466502.1, read as the reverse complement.
CTAATGCTGACCCTGGCAGGCAGCAGTGATGAGTCAAATCACTGAATCTTGCTACCCACAAGGAAGCCTGCATTGAGTTCCTGGCTCTGGCTTCCTGTAGCTATTGTGGGGTACAAATCAGTGGATGGGCACTGTCTCTTTTTGTTCCTCTGCCTATTGAATGAATGAAAGAAAGAAAGAAAGAAAGAAAGAAAGAAAGAAAGAAAGAAAGAAAGAAAGAAAGAAAGAAAGAAAGAAAGAAAGAAAGACACTGAGATTTGGGTCAATCATCTAACTCTTTAAAAGTTCCCTGAGTGAGTCCAAAGTTCGGTTGGGGTTAAGACTTCTAAGACTGATAATGTACTGGAAAGGCAAAGATGACCGAGATGCTAGCATGATGCAGGTGTACTGCCAGCCCCAACAGGCAGGAGAGAAAGTTCAAGTGTCACCTTCACTATTAACTCACCTCTCCACCTGTGGGATGGGGCATGAAGACTTTCCCAAACAGTCTCAATTGGAGGTATTTTTTTCTGTAAGTCTTCCACGTGTCTTAATTTCCCACTGGGAGCCTGGTTCTCACAGCAGTGGCTATGGATGGTTTCCACCAGGTGGCACAGTTTACCTGGTTTGTCAAAGTCAAGAGCAAACTGCAAGTGCCAAAAGTGAGATCCTAGGGGAGAGCAGGGACCAGGAGAGTGGCTTGTCCCCATCCCACTGGGTGCTCTTGCCTGTGGGCAGCTTCAAGGAGGCTGGGCTACCGCCTGCATTCACAGGGCAACTGCCTTGGTGGCAACGTCAGCCAACAAAGCCTCATCTGCCTTGAGCTGCTGGGACACTGAGGTCTGGTGGTAGCCCTGGGCTGCCTGTGAAGCCAGCAGAGCCAGCAGGCGGGTCCTTGCCGCTATACTGGGCAGTGGCACTGGTAACATTTCCACCCCAGGGGAGCCCCATCAGGAGCCACCAGGAAGTGCATCAGTCCACTCAGTTTGCCTTCCAGTTAAAAGAAAAATAATATTCTGGTCTTGATGAGAACTTCTTGTTTGATTGTTGGTGTTTTGTTTTTAATTTATTTGAAGCAGACAGCCAGCCAGTCTCCCCAAGGCTGGACTGAAGCTAGGAGCTGGGAATTCAGTCCAGGTCTTCCATGGGGCTGGCAGGAACCCAACTACTTGAGCTATCACAGCTGCCTCCCAGGATGGGCCTCAGCAGGAAGCTGGAATTGAAGCCAGACACACAATGTGTGGGGGCATATAACTGCACCCAGCCCAGCAAGAGCTACTTCCTAACAAGAGCCACAGATCTAGCCCACATTTTGTGTTTTTCCACTGAGAGCTGTATCCCAGATTGGCTTATGCAGTATGCAGGGTTTAGTGCCACAGGAGAAGGTAGAACCCTTATGTCCAAGCTCCTGAGAAGTTCGGGATGGTGAAGGCAGAGGATTAAACCAAGCGTGTCTGAATGTAGAGCCCACTCAGCTGTGCAAATCCTATGCCCATGAGGTGGACCCTGCCGGAGGAACCCTGACCCCCAAGGTCAAGTGGAAAGAGAGGAACCCTGGGGATGCCTCTTGGCTGCTCCAGATTACTGTAACTGGAGAATGCCTGCATTCCATGTTTACCTCTCTGTCCAGTGGATCCTGCAACTAGTTGTCCCAAAGGAGGGGAGCAGGGGAGGGGTAGCCCATCTCCCTGCCCTGCATGCTTGGCGTGGCCTCACGTGGAGTATTTTGCATTGGCCCATGAAGCATGTTATTATTTTTCAATTTCTTTCCCCTGCTTACAGACAAGCATTACCTGCCTCACAGCGGCCCAGTGCTGGTGGCAATGGGGAGGGTCTCTAAATCTTCCCTAAAGCCTGCAAGTGCCACTGCGGTCTGCAGTTCTAGAGATTGAAAGCTGGCTGTTGGTCTGCTGATAATTTTCAGTTTTGCTGCCAGAGGATGCAGCAAGAATACTAATCTTGTGGGCAGGCAAAGGAGGGCTTGCTTGGATCCCACTCTACTGGGCTTTGGGACCTCATTAATAATAATAATAATAATAATAATAATAATAACAATTATTGTTATTTTAACAAATGGAAAAAAAAGATGATACTATGGTTCTGTTGATAATATTGACCCATTTCTGTGAGCTCCCCCCATCTTTGGGAAGGCTCCATGCATGCATGTTGATCACACACACACACACCACACATAAAACTCTCCCCCCATTTGGGATCATCAGAAGCCCCTCTGCCTTGTCTCTGTGTGTCTTGACTGACTCTGGGATACCCCTGGGCTCTGCTCAGTGGGGCAGCCTCAGCCACCTTCCCTGTTAACACAGAGGCAGTCCAAGGCAGGAGCTCAGGCCAGAGGCTGCTCACATCAGCAGCAAGCTGTGCATAGACAGGGATTGGGTGACCCTTTGAGGCTTGGTTCTGTACTCTTCTGCACTATGGGCTTGGATGCTGTTTGCTTCCCCAAGCCCCTGGTTTCCCAGACTGAAGATAGGAGTGTTGGTTTGTATATGACCCCTGTGTCAGGTAGTGTACCAGGAGGTGCAGACCCGGACGCAGCAGAGAAGGACAGGCACCCTGTGAGTGATCACTGAATGGGTTTGTGCAGCGTGGGTGTGCCCTGCTGGCACTGCCCTACCTCCTAAGGGTGGGAGGAGTGAGGCAGACTGAGGACCAGTGTCTTTCCCTTTGTCTTTCTCCTTGACTCCTCTTGGCCATGATGCTTTCTCAGACGCCCTAGTTTTTGATGACCTTGATGGATTTGAGGAGTCCAGCAGGTGTTCTGTAGCTGGGATTTGTCTGATATCTTTCTTGTGACTAAACTGGAGTTGGGGCTTTAGAAGGAATGATCACAGAGGACCAGGTGCATGGCAGCAGTTTAGGCCCTGCCGCCCTCTTGCGGTGGTGGGGAGATGCTGACAGCATGCCTGTGTCCCGTGGGGACTGAGCCCCAAGAGGGAAGCTGGGTTTCCATTCTCCAGCTGCCCTGGGCTAACTTGGATTTCCAGTCTTTCCAGTAGGATTGGTTTGGACTCCTGAGTATACTTTATTTATAGTAGATACCACCCCATTCCTACGCTGTGATTTCTACTTTTGAGAGCACCTCCATGCTCTGCTTATGTTTATTAACTGTGGGGATTGATACAGGGAGGCTAGTTCCCGTGATGTCACCTCATGACTTTTGAGCCACATCATGGCCAAGTGGTAGCTCACGTGCAGTGGAATTCTGTTCTGTTTTAAACATTGTGTTTGTGTCCCAGGGTTTGAAGGGTGTGGTGTGGCTCAGAGGTTCCCAGGTGGAAGTTTTTATTGTTTGGGTCCACAGGTAGGAGTTTTTACAAATGTGTATCTGTTTCCACTTCCTTCCTTCCCATTATTTTTTTATAGTTATGCATTTTTATTCTCTGTTAACTCTCACATATCAGAGAAGGCTGGTTTAGTTCACTAAGCGTAATGCTTTCTAATTGTATCTATTTGGTGGCAAAGGTCAGCAATTCTTTCCCCAAATTTTAGTTCAATTGTCAAACATGCTGTAATTCCATGGTTATTTAAAAATACTATAGGATTAAGATTATGTGGTCAAGAGATTCATAATGTCTAATATTCAGTGTGTTTTTATTTTATGTTTATTATTTTCTAATACATTCCATAGGCTCTGGGATTTCCCTTCTTCCCTTCCCCAAAACCCCCCCTCCCATTGATTTCCCCCATATTATTACAATAGTATAGTCCTTCATAAACAGCCACAAGTCCATCATTCTGCTAGTTAAGTGTATCCTAATATTGTACGTATGGACAATGGCAGAAAGTCCAGCATCTTATTGTCGAGACATATTTAACAGTTTCATTGGGAGTCTATCTTTGATTTGGAAATAGAGATACATATTGCATTGCATCTTCACATCTGGGTATAATAGTCTCTATTACATGGTTACTATGCATCCCCTTAAATGAAAAGCCATAAAAAAAAAAAAGATTTGTTTAGTTGACAGGGAAAGTTACAAAGAAAAGGAGAGAGAGAGAGAGAAAACAGAGAAATTATCTTTCATTTTCTGGTTCATTCCCCAGATATCTATAATGGCTGGGCCAGAAACTCCATCTCGATTTCTCATGTGGGTGGTAGGATCCCAAGAACTTGAACCATCTCTGCTGCTTTTCCAGGCACATTAGAGGGGAGCCAGATCAGAAGTGGAGCAGCTGGGACTTGAATTGACACTCCTTTGGGATGCTGGCATTGCAGGTAATCACTTAACCCGAGGTACCACAACACTGGCCCCTTCCTTCTGCTGGCCTCTTCCAGGAGCTTTCTGCTTCCTCTTTTCCTCTGGGGAGGGAGATAATTTCCTTCATCCTTTCGTGGTGTTGCGTCCCACCAGGCTCCCTGATGGAGTGTGGTCCTCTCCTCACCAGCGCTGCCTCCTTTTCATTCTGAGACACTCCGTTGCTTGCAGAAAAGTTCAGGGAGCTAGTGGGATGTGATTTTATGTGCTGGAGTGTTGCTGCTTCTGTTCTTCCAGCTTGGATTTCGGGACTGTGCAGCAGTATCAGGCAGGAGGGAGTCTAGGCTGGTTTCAGAGAAGGCCTTGGCATGAAAGGATGGAGTGTGGAGACTCAGCTTGCAGTCACTGAATCTGGCCCCAGTGTGTGCCAGCAGTCTGGCAGAGTGAGGTCCTTCACAGACATTTGCAAAGAGCCCAGTCCTGTTCAGACAATACTTGTCTTGTCCTTTGAAGATAGAGGAATATTTGATGGAAGCTGAATATGAGATACAGGCTAACTACAGACTTCCTGAGTCATGAAGGGCAGAGTGGTTTCTGTTTTCTCATTCTCTGGTCCCAGGGTGAGAAAACAACAGGTTTTAGTGCAAGCAGAAGAGATTCTTTGTGTTCTATGGCTCCATGAATAGGGAAGCCATGGCAGGACACTAGCTCCTCTGCTGGACCAGGAGGACTGTGGCTGTTGCCCACATCCGTGGTTGGAGCTTCAGTACTTAGGTCTCTGCAACAGCAAGAATTTCTGTCTTGGGTGGCAATCAGTCACCAAGAGATACTGCAGCTCAGAGGAAAGCTGCCTTGCACTAGGCGCTCCCATGCAAGTCCCGGCTTAGCATCGTGTGTTTAAAGGACCACTGTCACCTATTACTATGGTTTGCATAGTTGATTGGGTGTTCCCCAAGGATCTGTGTTGTTGAAGTCGTGATCTGCAATCTTCTGTTGATTGATAAAAGGTGGGACTTAATCCATGGTGTCTGAAGGTGGGGTCTTGGAAAGTGATTGGTTTGCTTTAAGTTGCAGGTCTGTGGTCCCCATAGTTGAATCACGGCCGCTTTATGAAGAGAGCCACAGGACATGAAAGACGAGTGTTTCTTTCTCTCTCTCCCTCCTGAATCTCCATGGGTCCTCCTTCTACATGTGTCTCACCGTCCATTGCCCTCAGCAGCTGCCTGATCTGGCACTGGAGTCTTCTCTACACCTTCCGCTTTAGCGAAAAGCTGACTGGCACGACTGTATGTACGAGCACACGCAAGAGATGCTGGTAGACATGGATTCTCCATCAAGGAGGGAGGATGTAACAGTGTAGTGATAACCACTGATAAGATCATGAACAAGGACTCAGGGTTGCAGAGAAACTATCAGAGCTATGTAAGTGCCTTGTAGCACACCGTTTTGCGAGCTCTATGTAAACTCTAAGTGGTTGGCAGCAGAAACAACGACCTATCAATGCAAAGCGGTATTGCATAAGCATTAAAAGGGATACAGTATGTTTATATATAACAAAGTATCTCTAAGACCTATTATTACTATTTTTAAAGGATATATTTTTTGTAGGAAAGGCAGATTTTCAGAGAGAAGAAGAGACAAAGGTAAAGATTTTTCATCCTCATATTCACTTCCCAAGTGACTGCAACACAGAGGTGAACTGTTCCGAAGCCAGGAGCCAGGAGCTTCTTCTGGATCTCCCATGTAGGTACAGGGTCCCAAAGCCTTGCACCACCTTTTTCTGCTTTCCCAGATCATAAGCAGGGAGCCGGATGGGAAGTGGAGCAGCTGGGACATGAACCAGCACCCAGCCGGTGCTTACAGGCAGAGGGTTAGTCAATTGAGTCATTGCACCAGCTCCATGAACTATTATTTTTTAAATATTTATTTTATTTTTGTTTTAAAGGCAAACTTACACAGAGGAGAGACAGAGAAAGTAAGAGAAATTTGCTGGTTTGCTCCTCAAATGGTCACAACAGCCAGAGCTGAGCTGATCTGAAGTCAGGAGCCAGAATCTTCTTCTGGGTTTCCCACAGGTGTGCAGGGGCCCAAGCACCATCCTCCACTGATTTCCCAGGAACATTAACAGGGAGATGGATCAGAAGTGGAGCACAAATGGTGCCACAGGTGGAAGCTTAGCCTACTACGTCATAGCACCAGCCCCAAGATCTATTATTACTCTTACAATTCAATAACAATTAAATAACAAAACAGTGAACAAGTTATCTAGAAAATGATGTGGATTGGTGGCTAAGATGCCAGTCAAGTTGAGCACAGCACACATTGCAGTGCCTGGGTTGATATGCAGCTCTGGCCGCTGACTCCCTCCAGCTTCCTGATAACATAGACCCTGGGATGACAGTAGTGATGGCTGAGGTAGCATGTGGCAGACCTGCCTTTAGTTCCTGGCTTCTGGCTTCAGTTCAGCAAGTCCTGGCCTTTGTGGACATTTGGGAAGTAAATTAGTGGATGGGAAAACTCTCTCTCAAATAAATACAAACTTGACAAAGCTTTGTATATTCTGATTTTGCCTTAGACTGTTTTCATCTATACACTGCAAACTTGTCTGGTGCCGGAAAATCTGGAAGTTTGCTGACAAGTTCCAGCAGGAGCCTAAACTCAGTGTTATGGTGAGCTTTGTCAGTGGAAGTGAAGGATAAAGCTCGTGTTTGTACATTTTTGTCTGGGTGTGGGCATGTGAGTCTTTATGAAGGAATCTCTTACAGTCAGATCTGCTTTCACCATCAAGGGAGGGGGGCGGGTCACTGGGTGTGAGAGGAGACCCGGGGGTAGGCAAGCGTTGTGGGGAAACGAAAAGGGCCATCCTTTAGGATAGCAAGGTGAGAGACTGCTTCCATTTTCCATCCAATGACCATTTGTATACCTATGCTGATGTATCTTGAAGATCTGGGGCCTGGGATGTTCAGATTAGCTCAGGTGGCTTAGTCCCAAAGATTACGCACGGCAGACAAGCAGAACTTTCAGTGATGCGATCAGCATGGACCTCCATGGTATACTCCTCCCAGATCTTTGAGGCAGAGCTAAGCTGCCTTTTGATCCCAGCACAGCACGTCAGCCCGACCTAGGGCGGAGTCCTCACCCGAGCGGTGTTCTCCCTGGACAGCGTGCAGAGCAAGGGGTCAGCAGAACTGTTGTCGTCACTGGAATGATGGACAGCAACTATCGGCTCCTGGGTGGCAGTGGAGGAAACAGATCCTTTGGCCATGTCTTCCTCTGGTTTAAAATGGGAACTGTAATCTCTAAATCAATCATGCAGGTTACAGTCAGTAAAATAGAGGTATCAGAAGGTGGACTTGGGAAAAAAACTTGGACCTGGGAGAGCATTAGGGATGCCCCAAGTGCTTTGGTGCCTGTGTCCATGTGGGAGACCCAAAAGAAACTCCTGGCTCCAGGCCTCAGACCGGCCTAGTTCCAGCCATTATAGCCTTTTAGAGAATGAACCAGCAGACGGAAGGATCTCTCTCTCTCTCTCTTTCTTTCTCTCTTTGTTAACTTTGCATTTCAAAAACGTGGAGATGGGGGAGAGAGAAGGAGTAAGAGAGCTTTGGTTCACTACCCAAATGCCTGTAACAGCCAGAGCTAGGCCTGGCTGAAGCCAAGAGCCAAGAACCCAATCCAGATCTTTCACATGAGTGACGGGGTCCGAGTATTTGAGCTGTCACCTGATGCCTCCTGTAGTGCACATCAGCAGGAAGCTGGAGCAGGAACAGAGCCAGCACTGAAACCCTGGCATTATGATATGGGATGGGGGTATCCCAAGTGGAGTCTAACACCTGCCTGAGTTGCATTTTTTAGATTTATTGTTATGATTATTTATTTGAAAGACAGAGTTTAGAGAGAGGGAGAGAGAATGCTCTTCTATCCTCTGGTTCACTTCCCAAATGGCCACAACAGCCAGTGGTTGGTCAGCCCAAAGCCAGAAGGCAAGAGCTTCTCTGAGTCTCTCACATGAGTGAGGAGGCCCCAGCGCTCAGGCCATCTTTGTTGTTTCCCCAGGCCATAAACAGGGAGATGGATCAGAAGTGAAGCAGCCGGAACTCAAGTTGTTGCCCATTTGGGATGCTGGTGCCACAGGTGGAGGCTTGCTTTACTATGCCACAGCATTGGCCCCTCAACTTGCAGTTCTTTTTAAAAACAAGTATCTGGAAGGCTGCTCTGAAATAGTACAGCAGTGAAAAAAATATTTCCGGTAGTGGCTTAATTCCAAAAACAAAAGTATCACAATGTATACTTTTATGCCTGAGTCATCCTTGGGTTTGGCTCAGGCGTTGCAGGGCTGACTGCTCCAGCTGGGCCTCCCCGGGGCTGCTCAGCAGGACTAGATCCAGGCTCTGCAGAGACCAGCAGCCACATGAAGGGGGAGGGGTCCTCCGTGGTAAGACACCTGCAGTAACCTTGGAGCGTGAGGCCGAGGGCAGAGTTGTGTGGACTTGCACAGGAAGCAGCCAGCTGTGTCCTTTGCCCAGCCACCTAGTGCTGCTGGCTGTTGGCTGTGTGCTGGGAGATAGGGGGTGCTCCTGTTTGTTCTTTTTTTGATTTGTTTTTATTTGAAAGGTAGGTATGAGGGGCTGTGAGGGAACACTTGGGGTGATGGAATTGTTCTAAACACCACAATCCAATGCACAGAGCTACCAAACCATGTGCGTTTGTCAAAGCTCAGACGCACACATGAACAAACACACATATATCATACACAGAGAGAACCTGATTGTATGTGAAGTGGGTCATTTATTATGATTGTCTGATACTCTCCTTCAGTAATCAGTGAACTTCCAGAGGGCCAGGGTGGGAGGAGGGTAGGGACTGCGACCTCCTCAATGTGGTGGCAGAGGACAGATTTCAGGGCACAAGGATGCTGGTGGGGTCCCGGGCTCCTAAACCACAATTAGGAGTCCCCTTGCATCTGCAAAAAGATCTTTGAGCCCCTGGCGAGGGTTTTGCTTTGAGCTCTACCAGAGAGCCAGCCCAGGGAGACAGGATAAATACACCTCAAAGTTAGTTACCAGCATCGGCTTTGGGATGTCTGCCAACTGTTGGAGTTGCCTTTTATTTTTGTGCTTTGATCGATTGAGACACAAATGTGACTCAGGGTTAAGCCTCTTGAGCTGCCTGGTGCAGGGCCCTTGTCCTGCTTTCTGGGCTCTGGGAGGACTGTGGTCCTGTGTTGCCAGGGAGCACTGGCTCCAAGTGCAGGCAGTCACCCTGTGGGTCCAGGGCCTCAGCAGATTATCTGGTCAGGATTTGGGGGGAGGGTTCTGAAAGGAGTGCTGCCAACAGGCTTTCAGCGTGGTAGTAAATGTCAAGGTGTTGAGATGCTGCTTGGCATACCTGCCTCTCATGTTGGAGGGCCTGGGTTTGAGTCCTTGTTCTGCTTCTGATTGCAGTTTCCTGCAAAGGCACACCCTGGGAGCTGGCAAGGGATGGTTCCGCTGCTTGGGTCCTTGCCATTTATGTGGGAGACCCAGAGTGAGCTCTTGGCACCTGACTTTGGTCTGGCCCATATCTGGCCAGTAGATGGGATCTCATTCACTGTTTTTCCAGTGAAAAACATCATCTCAACTTTCTCATGAACTGAAGCTGAAGTGTGCACCTCGGGGTCCCCTTGGCCCCACAGCTGCGCCAAGTGCAGGCCTCAGGTGCCTTTGCCAGTGTGGTCGGCTGAGTCAGAAAAACCAGTTTGCTGCCTCACCAAGATGGTGTGGAGGGGAGAGGGGAGGGGAGGAGGATGGCACCCGCACATGCCTTCCTCCATGTCCTCATTCCCTGGAACTGCAACCCCCACAGCCTGGATTCCCTTGCTGAGATCACCTGTGACCTGATGCCACCCCTTTGGAGGCCACACCTCCATCCTTACCTTCCCTGCTGTGCAGCAGCTCTGGGCACTCTGTCCTCTCTCAGGGCACCCTGTCCTCACCCACGGGGCACCCTGTCCTCACCCACGGGGCACCTTGTCCTCACCCACGGAGCACTCTGTCCTCACCCACGGGGCACTCTGTCCTCACCCACGGGGCACCTTGTCCTCACCCACGGAGCACTCTGTCCTCACCCACGGGGCACCTTGTCCTCACCATGGGGCACCCTGTCCTCACCACGGGGCACTCTGTCCTCACCCACGAGGCACCCTGTCCTCACCACGGGGCACTCTGTCCTCACCCACAGGGCACATGCTTCTAACCCCACCTGCATCATTTCCTCCCTCTGTATCCATTCTCCAGTCACCAACAGCAGGCCCAGTTTGTTTTTAAATATATGTACTTATTTGAAAGGCAAATTTATAGACAGAAAGAGAAACAGAGAGAGAGAAAAAACTTTCATCTGCTGTTTTACCTCTAAATGGCTACAATGGCCAGAGTTGAGCCAGTCCAAAGCTAAGAGCCAGGAGCTTCTTCCAGGTGTCTCACATGCATGCAGGGCCCAAGGTCCAAGCCATCTTCCACTGCTTTCTCAGATCATTAGCAGGGAGATGGAGTGGAAGTGGAGCAGCCAGGACCAGAACTGGTGTCCATGAGGGATGCTGGTACTGCAAGTGGAGGATTAACCTGCAGACCACTGTATATGGCCTTTATAGGTCAGAGTGCTTTCCAGCCCAGTCCCACGTCCTCCTCTCTTATCCCACTACACAAAATCTCATCTTTGACCAGAGCCCCTGGTACAGTCCTGTGTCTTGTTTCCCAAGGATCTGAGACCATAACTGCGCCCAGCTCAGGGTAGCTGACTGTACTGTCCCTCTCTTGCTCATCTTCAACACCCCTCCTCGCTTCCTGTAGCCGGCTGACTGCTGTGCCTTTGGATTGCCTCTATAAAGTGTATCTGGTCTGTCTCCTCTTCAGCGTCTCTGTTCCAACCTGGCTCCGGCCACCTTGATCCCTGCAATGCTGTGTGTGAGAACACAAGAGTGCTGTGGTGCCCACCTCCCCACCAGCTGCTCCCAGCGAAACCTGACTGACAGGTGATCCTTAAACACACAGACAGTGGGGGGCTGGCCTGGTGGTTAAGCTACAGGTGGGAGGCCTCTGTCCTATGTCATTGTGTCTAGGACAGATGCCTGCCTGCAGCTCCTGACTCCAGCTTCCAGCTAACATGGTCCCTTGGTGGAAGTGGACATGGCTCTAAGTCATTGGATTCCTGCCACTCAGGTGGGGTACCTGGATTGAGCTCCCAGCTCCTAGTTTCTGACCAGCTTCCAGTTATTGTGGGCTTTGGGGCAGCAAGCCAATAGAAGAGTGCTTGCTATCTCTGTGCTTCTCAAATGAATACTAAAAACAAATACAAATCAGTTTTCTGATTAGTCCATCCCTTTTCCCTGGCCCATGGTAGGCCCAGCCTCACCTTGCCTGGGCCTTCTGCCATGCTGGCTTAGTGGAGCTTTCCCAGCTCAGGGTCTATGTGCACAAGCCACACTGGGTGCTTACAACACACTCCTCCCCATGCCCAGCCCTCTCACGACCTCAGACTACCTGTTCCTGCCTCTCCTGTAGTCTTAGCTGACCATCACATCGCTGCTTACGTGGGCCCTCACCCCACCCCACCCATGGTGCTAACAGATGCCTGCACCGCTCTAGTGTGGGGGAGCAGGTTGAAGGCTGATCACGTAATAGCATGTTTCAGGGGTGCTGGTGCCTGCTGAGCCCCTGGGAGCAGGGAGCCCTCACTCCATGTGTTTGGTGCTTAGCGGTGGGTCTGCCATCTAGCAGGCTGTGGAAGAATACTCACTGAGCGCATGGACTGCGTAAGGGGATGAGCTGAGTTTAGGGTGAAGGAGAAGATCTGACTCACCCTCAGGGCTTCTTGCCCCTCCTTCTGGGTTCCCAGCTAATGTGATCTTAGACATTGTTGCTGTATAATTTTTTAAGGTTAGTGAGTGGGTCCCTATCTCCATGACTGTATTAAAGCAGATGTTCCAAGCGACAGTCACAGCAGCAGCTCCCTGCACTCGGAGAGTTGCTGCCAGCCACTTCCAGGGATGGATGGACAAGGATCTTCTTCAGCAGAGGCCAGCTGGAGGAAGTGCAAAACCCACCAGCTGTACCCAAAGAGCTTTCAATTCAGGGTGGCCCTGCAGACTTCTTATGAGAAAACTCTGGTTTTCCTGTGTTGAGCTTAAAACTACTCTGTATCTGTTTCTCTTATGAAAGGATTCCTAGAGCCAGTGTTGTGCTGTCGAGGGTTAAGCTGCCACCTGTGACACTGGCATCCTCTATCGGAGTGCCATGCTGTGGTTTAGCTGCTCCACTTCCAAATCCAGCTTCCTGCTAACGAATCCTGGGAAGCAGCAGGCGATGGCTTGAGGACTTGGGCCCCTGCTCCCCTGGTAGGAGATCTGGATGGAGTTGCTGGCGCATGGTAGCCCAGCCCTAGCCATTGGAGCCATCGGAGAGCGAACCTGTGAACGGAAGCTCCTTCTCTCTCTCTCTCTCCTTCTCTCTGTCTCTGTCTCGCAGGCTGAGCAGAAGTAAATCCTGAAGGAACTGACCGCATCAAAAGACAAGGAGGGCCCGGCGCGGTGGCTTAGCAGCTGAAGTCCTCGCCTTGAACTCACCGAAATCCTATATGGGTGCCGGTTCTAATCCCGGCAGCTCCACTTCCCATCCAGCTCCCTGCTTGTGGCCTGGGAAAGCAGTCATCGAGGATGGTCCAAATCCTTGGGACCCTGCACCCGTGTGGGAGACCTGGAGGAAGTTCCTGGCTCCTGGCTTTGGACTGGCACAGCATCGGCTGTTGCGGTCACTTGGGGAGTGAATCATCAGACGGAAGATCTTCCTCTCTGTCTCTTCTCTCTTTCCATCTGACTTTGCAATAAAAAATTTAAAAAAAAAAGTCTTAAAAAAAAAAAAAGACAAGGCAACTTATCACAAGCCAGGAACACCTGGTGATCTTGAAGCATCAAGCAGCAGACTGAGTCTATCTCTCCCTGCCTCCCGCTGGCTGCAAACAATAAAAGAGAGCTCCACCAGCCTCAGTGCTGTCTTTGCTGAGGTCAAACAGACACTCCCATCCAGAAATGTTCCACATGTCAAGTCTGCACAGAGTCAACACCTGCCATGCTGACGTCACGGCCACAAGCATGCTCACACTGAGGAGCTGCTGCTTCCCCCACCCTCCGCACCTAAGAGGTACAAAGCCCAGTGCTGTGCACCCTGCGTGCTGATTTCCCTCATGGGTCCCTCGGCCATGTGAAAGTGGTCCTAGCCTGTCTCCCACCAGGGAGCAGTCCGGCAGACTCTCCCTCACTCTCTCTTTCCCCAGTGTCTGTCTTTCTGCTCCCTTTTCTCTCCACAGCTACCTCCCTTGCTGAAGTGAATATCTCCTGTGTAACTTACTGTATCTGGCTTTTTTGGGTTTGTGGCGATAAAAGCTAACACTGTCTCTCTCTCTCTCAAGCTCTGCCTTTTAAATGAATAAATGTTTTAATGCTGCCCACATCCATCACTCTTAAGATAACACATCATTTCAAGAGCACTGAGCTTCACACTTGGAGGCTGGCAGCATGGCGTTAGTGAAATGGCAGGTGCTCCTGGCCCCTTTCCTCCAGCACAGCTTCCCTGGACAGAGTTTTACAGCCCTTCTTAATTGGTTTATTAAGGGAGATTTGCTTCAGCTGGTGCACCCATGTAACCAACATCCTTGTTGCCATATTTAGAAGACTGTCCAACATAAATTCTGCTCCCCAATCTCTTCCACGTAATGAGAGCCTCCATCCACATAATGATTCCTTGGAAGGAAGGCATTGTTTAAATGAAAAATACTAATGAGTCATAATGATGTGGAACTGCTTCCCCTATTACAGGCAACAGAACTCACCTCAGACACATTTTCCAGTAGTTGAAGTTGCTTCCCCTCTACCCAGGGCAGCTACTCCTCCTAACCCTGGGGAACCGTGCTCTGCTGCTTCCTTTTCATCTTTCATCAAAACCTTGAATCCATGCTCTTCCCCCTCACAACGACCTTGACACTTGCTGGGAAGTCTAAAAGAAAGCAGGTGACTGAGCCGGTCCTCGCAGACAGCCTCAGCCAGTGCCTACGGAACCTGCCCAGGGGCATTCTGTTGAGCCCCTGGAGGGACCTGCAGGCTTCCTAGCTAGGATGAGTCAGAGTGTCTTTCCAGCTTCTCGCTTCTAGGTAGTGGACACCCACTTAGCCTAAGAGGAAGGGGTGTGTCAGCAGCTCCACTGGCAACTGTCACAGAACCGACCGCAGAGGCACAGCTGGACTTTGGGAGGTCAGGGGCGGCCCAGCAGAGCATTAGCTGCTGGGGTGAACGTGGGCCTCTCGCAGACTGCTGTCCATCTATGTCTTGCTCGGGGGAAGGTAGGCCTTCTGCTTTGCCACACTTGTGGGGTAGACCAGCTGCCCCAGCTCCAGGATTGCATCTCCAGGCTCCCAAGGGAGGGATGGCCTGGTGTATGGTTTGTGTCACCTATCATCCTGAGGCAGTCCACTCTCCCCAAGGGGGTCAAGCCCCACAGGACAGATGCTGGCCAGGCCCAGTGTCAGACTCAGTTCTGAGCTTGTGGCTGGGATGGGTGATGTGCAGCTGGAATCTATCCCCCTAAGCGGCACATCAGGTTGTTTTTATTTTTCTCCTCCGTATTTGGTGGGGAAACCAGATTGTTGAGGGACTTGAGGGCAGGAGAGTGACGTTGGCACAGGTGTTCATGACAGGCCTGTGGCTGAGACTGTGGGAGGTGGGCAGGGAGCACCTGGCGCCAGACATACCAGTCCCTGATCTGTAAACAACCGGGCAGGTGCCTTGGCTGAGACATGGTGTGGGTTAGTGACGCAGGAGAGGGTAGACGTGGCGTCCCTTCTTCATCTGGGACCTGGGACAAGTTGGCTGAACCTCCTAGGGATTCTCTGATTCCAGTGGTCTTAATAACTTCATATACACAGACACGCATGCAATGCATATGCACAGACTTCAAACGGCTTGTGGGAAGAACCATTAAAGATTAGCTTCATTTAGCCTGCAAGGGGCGGGGTCTTCAGATAGTTCAGGCACACTGTGCATAGACTTTAAAGACACTAAATGAACACATCTTTTAAGTTCCTACTTTATGTGGCCTTTTTGAACTATAAATATACACATACACATACACACATATCTTCCTCACACATATTTTGTCATTTTTTCAGCAGGTGATTCCTGCGCTCTCTGAAAAGACTCTGAGATGGTACAAGAAAGGCTCTGAGAGGGCGGCTGGGGGTTTGCAAGGTGCTGATGGCTGGGGAGGGAGCTTCCTAGTCAGCTGGGGCGGGAGGTGCCTGTCAGAGAAGAATTCCTCCCCTGCCCTGCGCAGAAACACCTGCTGCTTCAGCACCGCCCCTTCTGGAAGGAGGAAGAAGGCAGGGGAAAGACCTCTTTGTAGGAAAAGGGAGATTTCCAAAATCCCTAGAAGCCCCAGTGCCAGGAGCTGGGTAGTCTCCCTACTGGTTTAGTGCCTGCACCTGGCACTTGGGGTGCCCTGGAGGAAGGGCAAGTGGGGGCCAGACAATCCCTCTGTGGATGACGCTAAAGTGTTGCAGGTGTTTGCTGACAGAGCATGGAGCAGGAAGCAAAACCTGTGAGCGTCTCCTGGGTCACTCACCTTGGAGGTGAGAGGGCTGCTCTAGGCAAGTGGCAGTTGCAGGGAGCCAGAGTCCCTACCTCTGAGCAATCAACTAGGAGGCTTGGCCAGGGCAGGCTGCATCACAGAGACGGCCAGTGGCTGTGGACACCAAGAAAGTATTATTGATGCCTCCGTGGAGGTGAAGAGTTGCTCAGGACATCATGCAAACCCACAGAGGCCACGGAAAAGGCAGGACACTCTGCGGAGAAATTGGGCTGGGGACTATTCAGGACCAAACCAGCCATGAAGCAACAGGCCTGCCCAGAGGACCTACTAGTCCTCCCAGGATGGACACACAGTTTGATTTCACCACAGGATCCTCTGAGGTTGCGCAGTGTGCTGGCCAGCATCATGAAGTGACCAGGGCTGACCATGCCCTGCTGCTTGTCCACACTCTGCTGACTGAGCCAGGGCTCCAGTGCAGGACCTGGCTCTGCTGGCAGGGCCCTCCCCTCCAAGCCAAGTATGCTTTGCTGGCTGGACCCAAGCCATGCACCAAAGTGCCTGAAGTC
This sequence comes from Ochotona curzoniae, assembly GCF_017591425.1. NCBI lineage: Eukaryota > Metazoa > Chordata > Mammalia > Lagomorpha > Ochotonidae > Ochotona > Ochotona curzoniae. The sequence continues at coordinate 47,684,686 of NW_024466502.1, read as the reverse complement.
GTGGAGGGAACTGCTCACACAGCAGCTCAGAAAGCATCCCAGGGCCTCCCACATCTCCCTCTGACTGGATTCCCATATGTCTTTGGGGTAAAAGGCTTTAGCCACCCTCTTCCCACCTTGGAGGTGCTGGTGTGCACTGTGGCTGGGTAGGATACGCTGCTGCTTGGGATTCCCACATCTCACCTGAGTGTGCCTGGAGTCCCATCCATCATCTGCTATTGTGTCTTTGGGGCATCAGGTGATGGCCTGGGGACTTGGGTTCCTGTCACTCACATGGAGACCTGGGTGAAGTCAGTCCTGCTGATGGGGCATTTGGGGAACCAGCAAGTGTCAGAGCTCTGTCTTCTCTGTCTCTCCCTGTCACTATGCCTTCCAAATAAACAGATATCATTTAAAAAGTAATATGGGCATTATGAAAAAAGTGCAGACATGACAATTCCACCAGAGATCAGCATTTTACACATCTTAGTGCTTCAACATATCATCCTTGTAGACATTTTTCTTCTGTTTGACTTCTTTTCTCTCAAAAAATGGAATTGTTTTATTCCTGCTACTTCAGGACTTCTAGTTTGTGTATATTATGAATATGTCTCTGTGTCAAGTATGATGTTTTCTCTTATTCTATTAAAAAGTTATGGATATATTTTGATTGCAAAATAATCATAAAGCTATATGCTCATTGTGAAAGCATTCCAATCCAAACAGTTCAGAAAGTAGAGCAAAAAAGGAATAAGCCTTTCCTAATCCCACCCTTGAGATTTAGGAAGTATTGCTAAATTTCCTATTCACATTTTTCTATTCACAGATAAGACATGTGTACAAGGATACTTCAGCAAAATTTGTGGAAAATGGAATTCAAAGGGAGGTTCATTTTTGTGTCAACTTTCTGAACCCCGTGCATAATTTTTGCACGCTATGCCTTGTCCTTGAACTTTCCATAGACCCCTGGTTTATGTATGCCTCCAGTTCTCCTTCCGTCAAGGGGCCCTCTGCGTGGCTTTGCACTCCTCTGTGCAGGCATCTTCTCTCAGCACAGGAGGCCACAGGCGTTCCTTCTCAGTCCAGGGCGGTCAAACCTTATGAGACTGAGAAGCTGCAAACTAGCAAGGAGTAGCTACACTCACCAGTCTGCACGATGCGCCTGACACTGTGTCCCCCCAGTCCCCGATGACGGACCTGCTATACTGCCCCCCAGCCCCCTACCGTGGCTGCTCACTCAGCTCAGGTGCTAAGGCCCTACCTTGCCCTCCTCAATGCCCTCACTCACGTGGAGTGCCTTTGCCTTGCTTAGGTATCATCCCCTTACATCCTGCCAGATCCCTGAGCTGGGGGAAAGAACACAGCCGTGGCATGGCGAGCTGACCTTTTGGGGTGACTTGAAAGCAATGACCCTTTCTCCTGGTTGGCAGCCGGGGCAGGTGTATCATGTAGCTGTCCCAAGAGAGTATTTGTGCCCACCCTGGGAGAACCCAGTTCTGTCCACAGGTCCCAAAGGGAGAGGCAGCCATGCCAAGGACTGTGCAAACCCAGGGCTTCTCCCACCGCCCTGAGCTTACTAGGAAAGCGTCAAGGCCAAGGGCAGTGGAAGAGGCAGTTGGGTCAGGAGTTGTGGGCATGCCTCCTGGACACCCTGCTTCTCAAAGGGAAAGGGACAGGCTGACAGGGCTTGCTCTGTCCTGAAGGGTTGGAATGACACAAATCAGCAAGTAGGATGAGGGCTGCTTATATAAGCTACCTTCCTGCCACCATTGTGAGAATAACATCTCCCTTCCCTGATATCCCAATGACTGGAACCTGTGACTGTCCCCTTTACCCAGCAGATGGTGGATGGAGCTGCTAAGGATCTTGCGTTGAGAGGGGCATGTACTAACCCGGTGGGCCAGGTACCATTCCTCAGGTTCTCTAAAGAGGCAGGTGAGGGTGCTGCTGTCTGGGAAGGAGACCTGGTGAAGGCAGCAGGGGCCTGCGAGGCGGCCCAGGGTGGCGGAGCTGGAGAAGCAAGGAACAGGTTCTGCGTGGAGCTGGAAGGGCTCTGCGGCCATCTGGATTTTAGCCTTGTGGCACCTGTGCCAAACACTGCCTTGCAGAACACTAATGGAATTGTCTCAGCCCGCAGTTTCCTGGTCACCTGCCACGAAGGCAGCAAGCAGGCAGAGGTGCTGCCCCATAGGTGGAAGAAAGGGGTGTGTCAGGATATTTCCTTTTGGTCCCTGTGGCATTTGGGCATTGGCCAAGAACTCAGCTGAGCTTCAGCCAGGAAGGATGGCAATGGGGGAAGGGGAGCAGCACTGTCGCGCAGTAGGGAGAGTCATGGCCTGGGATATCTGCTTCCTGAGCCTAAAAGCAGCAGCTAAACAGCCAGGTGCTTGGGCACTGCCCCTAACGTGGATGCCTGGCTTTGACCTGGCTCCCGTCTATCTGTTGTGGACATTTGCAGAGTGAGTCAGTAGATGGGAGATCTCGCTTGTTTCTATGCCTTTCAAATAAACAACATTTTTTGTTTGTTTGTTTAAGAGAGAGAGGATGGAATTTAATGAAACCATGGCCCGTGTACAGAACTTGGCTCCAAGGTTGCTATTCGTTGCTGAGGTGCCTGTGCGAGCTCGTGCCCTGGAGCAGGGATGTTCCCAGGGTGCTGAGCATCATCTGAACTCCTCCCTTGGGAGTTCAGCTCAGCCCTGCAAAGGCCCGGGTGGGCCCTTGCCACCCTCCAGGGAGAAGCCACAGGCGTGGCCGCCTCTGTTCTTGGCATTTCTCAAGCCCACGCAGAGTGGTGGAAGCTTGGACCACAGAGTCAGGAGTCAGCCTTGCCCACATGCCCAGTTCAGGGACATGAACATGATGCCATCTTCACCTCTCTCTGAGGGCTGCCTGCTGGACGGAGGTCACAGGAGCAACCCTGGCTCCCCAGGACATGTGTGTTCAGTATTGACTAATGGGCAGGAAGGGAGTCCAGAGTCTACAGAGTCCAGAGTTGGCTGCTGCTGGGAGGATGGGCAGGATGGGTGTGACCACTCAGGCACGAGCACTCCACCGCAGGTGAAGCAGTGGTATGATGCCAACAGCTCACTTCTTGTTTCTGGATGCCCTGGCCTACTGCCTCCCCGCCCTTGCCACTCGTGTGCTCTACAAAGACCCTGTTCTGCTCATTCCCTCCCCGAGATTGGCTCCTGGTAGCTGCCCCTTGTCAAACCTGCCACATGGGCCAGCCAGGCATCTTCCTGTCACCCAGGGTGACTTGGAGATAAAGCAGCTGCTAGGCATGGCTGAGGCCTGCGAGTAGAGACTGGTCAGTACACAGCCTAAACATGACTGAGGCTTGAGAAAGCATGTGTAATAATCTTTATTTTTTAAGAAAGATTTATTTTAATGGTAAAAGTAGAGAAAGAGAGAAAGCAAGTACATTTCCATCTGCTGGTTCACTTCCCAAATGACCACAATAGCTAGGGCTGGGCTGTGCCAAAGTCACCAGCCTGGGATGCCATCTGGGTCTCCCATGTGGGTGGCAGGAGCCCAACCACTCAGGCCACCTTCTACTGCTTCCCCAGATGCATTAAGAGAGAGCTGAATCAGAAGCGGAGCAGTTGGAACTCCAACCTATGTTCCTATGAGGTGCCAATGCTGGATCTTTATTGTTTATAACTGCGGCATTGTCCAAGGCTTCCCTCCATTGAAGGCAGGTGCTAGTTCCCACCTTAATGGCTCAGTGGTAGCCCAGGCCAGGAGCTGAGAAGCAGTGAGCCGGGAGACCTCACCCTCTGGGAGTGCCTGGCCGTCCAGGGCGTGTGATGTCCAGGGCTGCTTGGAGCGGTGAGGTGTGTGCACTGCTGCCTTTGTGATTGGTGTTGGGTACATTCAGGAGGAAGGGGACATGAAGGGGTCATACCTACTGCACAGCCTGTGGCAGGTGAGGCTGGGTCTTGCTCCGTGCACCTGCTGCCCATTCCTGTCCTGGTTTCTATAGACACCTTCTCTCTCCTGCTCACCCCTCACCCTGTGCAGGGGCCACAAGCGGATCTGACCAAGCAAGTAGTGTGCCCAGATGCACCTGGCAACCCATTCCCCCCTGGTGTGCCATGGCCTGGCTGACACTCCTGGTGTGTCAGGGCCATTTACAACTGAGCTGCTATTTCATTTGGGGATGACTCTCCCAAGGAATGACCTCCAACTGTGTCAGGAAGACTGGAGAGTCACTTCATTTGCATCTGAGTAGGGCATCTTGGGATCAGAGGCAGAGTTTTTGCCTTCAGTTTGCCTTGTGTAGTGTCTGGGTAGGGAAGGATGGGACACAGGGTCTAATGGGTCCTCTTAATCAAAGTGTGACCTGGTGAGTGAGGGCACTCACGTTGTCCTTCTCCTGTTAAAGAGAAATGAACAGGGCTGTGGGACATCAGTGGGAGCAGCTTGGGCATTGGGAGACAGCCCGGGGCCCCGCCCTGCTCCCCAGGTTTTGGGAAAGAATGAGCAGTGCATGTATAGGTGAACACTGAGGAGTGCCAAGGCGTGCAGGGAACTGGAGCAGCAGGAGGGAGCGTGGATCTGCCCGCTCCACAGCTCCCCAGGCTCCCTGATGAACCAAGGTTAGCAGGTACTTGGGACCAAGCACAGTCTCAGTGTCCCTGCAGTCCCTGGCAGGTGGGTACCACTACTGCTGGAGAAGGCGGGGACCTTTCATGGTCCCGCCTTAGTGTCCCAGGAGGAGCTCTCCAACTTTTTTACGAGCAATTTCCTGTGTATGAACTGTATCCCCTTCCTTTTTTTTTTTTTTTTTAATTTGAAAGGCAGACAAAGGGAGAGAGAGAGAGCAGAAAGATCGAGATCTTCCATCTTCCGGATCACTCCCCAAATGCCTGCATCAGCTGGGACTGGGCCTGGCAGAAGCCAGGAGCTCATAACTCCATCCATCTTGCTCCTCCCAGGGTGTGTTTTAGCAAGAAGCTGTCATCCAAAACAAAGCAGGGCCAGTGTTGTGGCATAGCAGTTAAAGCCACTGCCTGCAATGCCAGCTATCCTTCTGGACACCAGTTTGAGTCCTGACTGCGCTACTTCCTATCCAGCTCTCTGCTAATGACCTGTGAAAAGCAAAGGAGGATGGCCCAAGTCTTTGGGCCCCTGCCATCCATGTGGGAGTTCCAGATGAAGTTCCTGGTTCTTCGCTTTGGCCTGGCTCAGCCCTGGCCAAGCGGGAGTGAGCCAGTGAATGGAAGATCTCTCCCTTTCTCTCCTTGTCCCTCCCCCCTCTCTTCATAACTCTTTCAAATAAACAAATTGATCTTTATAATCCAGTGCAGAACCAGAACTGGAAGTCAGGCTCTGCAGTGTGGGATGCGGCAGCTCAGGCAGCCTCCTGCGTGCCGTGCCAAGAGCTTCAATGCACACAGACATCCCTGGGAATTCATTCTGAGCAGAAGAGATGGAGGACAATGCTGTTCCATTGGGCACAGGTGGCAGGAGGCAGCGTGCATGTGAGGGGGGTTCCTGTGTGAAGGTGCTCTCTTCAGGTCTGGAAGCTGCTACTGGAAGCTGTGACTCTGGAAATGGCGAACTGCCTGGTACATGGCATTGGCACGCTCTAGGAGTCTACTTTAGAAGCCTCTGGGTGCTGCGAGGCACTCCGCAGAGCTCTGGCTCGGAGACGTGCCCTCTCCTAGCACACATATGCTGGGGGCTGACTATCTGGGGGCATTTGGGGAGTGTGGCTTCCCAATTCTTGCCACTGGGGGACACGCTCAGCTCAGGTCCCCAGCAGCTGATAGCCCCCACCTACACTAGGCCAACATCTTTGAGAACTGGTATACAAGGCACTGTGGGCAGTGAGGCATGGCAGGATGAGAAATCTTTGGTTACTGTGCAGTCACTGTCAGCCATCGAAGTACCCAGTGCCCACCATGCCTCACAGGTATGAATGACTCTGTGGTCTTAGCGGCCCCAGAGGGCGGGGCATGGGGACAGGTGTCGTGTCTAAAGGGTGTGGCAGGTTTCAAATTCCTCCTTTTCAGTGATCAGCACATCCTGCTTTTTCTGGGGCTGGCAGCTGTGGCATGGATTAAGCTTTTGCCTGTGGTGCTCATATGGGTGCCAGTTCATGTTTTGGCTGCTGCACTTCTGTTCCAGCTCCCTGCTTATATTCTGGGAAGTAATAGAGGATAGCCCAAGGCCTTGGGCCCCTGCAGCTACATGGGAAACCTGGAAGAAGCTCTCGACTTCAGATTTGCTTAGCTCTAGCCATTAGGACAATTTGGGGAATGAATCAGCAGATGGAAGATCTCTCTCCCTGTGTATCTCTTGCCTTTGAAGTATGTAAATAATAATTTAAAAAAGAGAGAAAGATATCCCTTGAGGATGCCATCCTAACCAGCTACCCTGGGAGACTGCCAATATTAGGCCCCACACCATGGCAGGCTTGGGGACAGACTGCCAGGAGCTGGACTGCTCATCTTTGTTCTCGCCCCTGTGGTCACCATGAAGCCTATGTTGTCTTTTTTTCATGGTGACGTCCTCTCTGGCCCAAGGCCGCTGGCATAGTGTTGAGAGGCAAGAGCTCAGCCTGAACTGCATCCTCCCCTTGGAGACTGGGGAATGGGCTGAACCCCTTTGCTCTGTGACTATGTCCTGGCTTCACTGGTTATATTTCCCCTCCATTTTTCTACCTCCCAATGCCCACAACAGCCAGGGCACTGGGTACTTAATCAGGATCTCCTGTGTGTACAAACCTTGAGCTCCATGTTCCCACGGTGTGACTTACTAGGAAGTGGACTTGGGAACAGTGCTGGGACTCAAACCCAGGCCCTCTGCCAAGTTGTGTTGTAACTGCTGTGTCAAACACCTGCCCCACCAGCCCTCATCTTTGTGAACTTGGAGGGTCCTGTGAAGGTGTGCCATTCCCATCATCGGGGCCCGGGTCAGGGGATGAACGGTGGCTGGGAGTTGTGCAGCGGCATTGTGAGGGAGTAGGTGTGCTCCTGCTCCAAGGCCTTGGGAACAGGTTACCGTTCAGGTTCTGTTCTCTATCCAGGGTGAGTTCCTATGGGCCAGGGACCAGAGGAGGCAGGTGTGAGATGTGGTCTGAAACACCTGATCTGGGCATATGCCAGGAGTGCTAAAGTGCCCGCCCCCACCAATGAGATAACCACCTTTGGCTCTATGATCACTGAGATGCTCAGAAGATGGTGGGTATGGCATCCACTCCTACCCCTTCTGCCCACATGTGCCCCTCCTCCAACACTGGTTGCCACCCCTTGTGTCTAGTGTTCCACTCAGCTGTGTATGGCCTCTGCCTGTGACTCTATTAAAACACATCCCTAGCTGCTCCCTTCACAGCCTTGAGCCCTGGAGCCTCACCCATGGGCCCTCCTAACTTGGCACTCAGTGATGGGCAGGGCCTAAGCAGCAGCAGCAGCAGACAGAGGGTGATGCATACTGCTGCCATCATGTGTCTCTGCGTTCTCTTACGTGTGGATCAGAGACCAGTTCCCACACAAGAGCCTTTGGCTTGAATGCTCTCTTCACCAGCCAGAGGACAGACTCTTGAAATCTTGCTAGAGCTGACTCAGATTTCAACAACCCAGGCCAGGGGCAGGTGTTGTGGTATAGCATGTTAAGCTGTGTCTTGCTATGCTGGAATTCCATAGGAGTGCTGATTTGAGTCTCAGCTGCTATGCTTCCATCTAGCTGTCAGCCAATGTACCTGAGAGCAACAGATGATGGCCCAGCGACACTTACCTGGAAGACCTGGAGGGAGTTCCAGGTTTTTGCATTGGTCAGGCTGTTTTGGCCATCTGGCGAGTGAACCAATGGGAGCAAAATCTCCCTCTCTTTTTAAAGAGAGAATTGCCTTAGAAAGAACTGCTTTAGAAAACAATGGAAGGTATAGACTAGGTGTCATTGGACAAACCACTGCAACAGCTCCCGAGCATGCCACTGTGGCCATGAATGTAAATGAGGTCAACTGGACACGAGTTTAAGATAAAGAGCTCCTCCGCGGAGCTGCCTTGGGCACGTTCTCTCAGTGGTATCAGAGAAAGTTCTAACAAAACCAAGGACAGTTTAGAATCCATGGGCCTAGATTCCTGGTGTGTGAGAGGTGACGTGGTTCATGCTCCACAGTAGAGGAAAGGACAGATGGGCGCAGCTCCCTGGGGGGGGGCGTTGAGACATTTGGATCCAGGGAAGGATTGTTCCGGGTGCACCTGCTGGGGCCCTGTGACTGCACAAGTTCTGTTTCTAAAATTGGTCACCCTCACTGGCTGCTGCTCCATGCTGTGCAGGTCACTAGACTTTTATCTTTAAATTTATTTACAAGGCAGCCTGACCCCCCACCCCACTTCCGTCTGCTGGTTCACTCCCCAAATGGGTACAACGGCAAGGACTGGGCCAGGCCAAATCCAGGAGCCAAGAACTCCATCAGGGTCTCCCATGTGGGTGGTGGGGACCCAAACACGTGGGCCACCTTCCTCTGCCTTAGCAGGGAGCTAGATTAGAAGTGGAGCAGTTGGGACTTGAACCAGCACCTCTATGGGATGCTGGTGTTGCAAGTGGTGGCTTAACTTGTTGTGCCACAGAGCTGGCCCCTTCTCTACTTGATTTTTTTGCATCTGTTTCTTTCTCCATAACATGGACTTCACAGCTTTTGAAAGAGAAAGCTTTCCTGGCTGGATTTGCCCAAAGTCCTTTTTCTCCTTGTTTGAAAAGTTTGTGTTAAACAAAGGAAAAGCAGACTTCCATGCAGGTCAACGAGAATGAAAAGGCCAGGTTACAGGTTGTGTTCGCAGGATGTGGAGGAAGGTGGCTCTGCTTCCTGCTGTCTGGACAGCACGCTGCAGGAAGGGAGGGGCCTGCACACTATCCCCACCCCCAGTGGGATGTGCGAAGGTGTGAGTGTAATAACCACAACCACAGGGAGGTTTGCACAGAGATTTATTTCACACCATGGAGGCGACGCCGCACTGTGAGTCTGACATTGGTCGTGGCTACAACGGGTTCACTTGGGTTAGAGGGCAGCACAGTGGTCGAGCAAGTGGGGTAAACACATTGTCAGTGCCCAGCAGCGTCAGGAGGCAGTGCTGGCTACAGACGTGCTGACACCGGAGTCAAGGCTGGCTGATGACTGCCTGCACATTGAGGAGCTCAGCGCCGAGGCTGGCTGGGGGAAGCCAGCGAGAGAGAGCCCAGCGATGCAGGAGAGGTGCAGCTGGAATTGGAGGAACCTTTTGCAGCTCCATGCTCACTGTACTCTCTTAGCCAGGCCTAGGCCCCTTGGGGGCATCTCTTCATTCCATAAAAGGAAAAGAAAAAGGTATCTGTAAAGCAACAAGCCCACTGCAGCTGGGTCCAGATGTGGGCCACAGCCCTGCAGACCTGCCAAATGGATGTCCCTGGTTATGAACAAAGAGGTGGGCAGGCACTAATGAGGGGCTAGCACCTCCCCCTGGCTGTCCAGTTAGTAACAGTTTTTGTACTTTTTATAGAAAGACTTTCTTTTGCCAAAAATAACAGTACCTTCAAAAGCAATCATTTGAAAAGCAAGGCAAACAAACGTAAGAACAAAGATATAAGGTTACAATGGTTAATTAAGAGTGACACAAGTGTTTTGGTCCATATTTCAGACTGGCATACCATATGATATAAGGCTGCATCTCTTTAAATGATTAAAAAATGAAATACTATTTTCAAACCACTTCCCCTTCTTGTCAGTTATGTAGCTGACTCTTTTGTGTGTCCCAGAGGAACAAGAAACACGGAATCACAAATATCAAGGTCCTTGAGCCAACCTGCAACTCCCTGACACTTCCTCTTGTGAGAAGTAGACATTCTTCCAGACTCACAAAGAATACCTTGAGGTACCTCTTTATAATGACATAGTACCAGGAACTTCCATCTTCACCAGGTTTTTCTAAAACCTAAAGCCCTAGGCTGATAGGGAAATCCAGAATGGAATTCACTTGATGTGACAGAAAGCTACAAGGGCATGGAGACTGGCTCCCATTTGCCCGAGCTATCAGCCACATCTGTGTGGTCCCATCACTGCGAGTGGCTTAGGCCAATCCAATAATAAACCAGATCCATGGGAACATGGGACCACAGGGTTGGAAAGCAGCTAAAGAATGACTATCAAATCCATTGCTCACTCAAAACTTGAATTTCCTTCCCAACTTCTCAGGCAAGGTACTATCAACTACTTAGAAAGGAAAAAAAAAAAGGGCCCTGGCATAAGAAATAAAAAAGGGGGAGCCTCTCATTGCAATTTAGGATATATGGTACAATTTTCAGATTCTGTCCTTGTAATTGGGATAGAAGTAGGCTGTTGAATTGAAAGGCGGGAAAATGCATACTGAAACTCCTGTGGGCTGGACTATCGCTCTTGGCGCTGAGAGTTGAGTTGAAGTTTAAACATGAACATCGACATCTCCAAATCTAGTTATGGAGACTTGGGGCTTGAAGAAGCAAGGCAAATGCTGTCACAGCAGGAAATAGGCACTGCCAAGCCACACCCCAGGCCAGAATGGTGGTGGTGGCTGGAGGAGAGGATAGGGGGTGTTTGCCTTAGCAGAGCCAGGTCTCTGAGGCTGTGGCTGCCACAAGCCCTTTAGATTACAGCTGAATTGAGAAAAATCATTCCCTTGCACTTAGCAGGTGGCACTGGGATGAGGACTGACCACATTTTTCACGTTGTACTCCAAGGATCCACTACTTACAAGACCAATCAAGCTAAGGCCAAGAGGGAGAGAGGAGGGCAGTGGTGGCTGCCCTGGCACCAAAACACGTGGTGCTGCAGATGAGTCTAGAATGATCTGTGATGAGTCAGGGTCTATCCTTTTTGAAAGTGGAGCAGCTGAGCTGATCCTGTCCAGCCATGGGTTATTCTGGAAGCTCTTCCAGGCCCACGGCGGTGCATGTGATGGTATCTAGCCCCATCTCAGCCTCTGAGAGAGACCACGAATTAGTCACCATGGGTCATTCTCAGGTGACAGTTCTGGGTACTTCCAGAGAGATGGAAGAGCACACTAGCTAGGGCTGACGAGGGACTGAACCTCTGTAAGAAGCTCCTGGGGTGCTGTGTTGCAGCTTCCCCAGGACCTCGGGACAGCCACAGCTAACAGTGGTGACTCGGGCTGTGGGACTATGGCTGAGCTGCAAGGTTTTCCCAGGCAATGCTCCTGCAGCCCCCATGTGGTCCCTGTGCACTCCTGGGGTCAGTGCTGTTCCTGCAGCCTGCAATAACTGCTTTCTTCCCTCCAACTCCCCCCTCCGACTTGGAAGGCCTTTCCTCTGTGAAGCCCCATGCCGCCAAGCTGGGGATGCTGTGGGCGGGGCCTTATACCATCGCCTCAAGGACCCTGTGCCAAATGATGCATTTCCCCACTGTCTATGAGGCCTCAGTGGCAGAACAACCCACTGCCTTGGGAACAGCCTGGATCTACAGTTGACATCCAAGAAGCAGTTGGTTATTCTGCACTAGAATCTAGGGATCCTCTAGATAAACTGGGAGCTCAAAGTGGCCTTGATTTTTATAATCATGTTGGAACAATTTAATCTAACATTGTCTTAAATAGGGGCAAAATAGCACTGTATTAGAATGCTTTCTTTTACTTTAACACATAAATTTTAAGAGCCGAGCTTACCTATTTACAGTTATACTGCTACAAACAGGCAAAACAAAGGACCCTCATTTAATGAATATTTGTTTCCAGTAAGCGTGACACTTTTGGAGCTCTTCTTTTATTTAAAAAAGCCAACATCCGGGCTTTAAGAGTTGGTTCATGTTTAGCCAAAAAGAAATCCTGCCATTCAGAAGCCAATCTGCAGTGACGAAGAGGCATTGCTCCCTGGGAGAGGTAAATGCTGCACACCCCAGCATTCCCCGGGGCCTTCAACAAACAGGGGCAGGTGCATTCTCAGAGCCCCTGGAGGTCACTCCAATTTTGCCACTGTTGGGGGATGAGTGTAGGCAGTTTCTACAGATGAAAAATTGCAATAATCTCCTCCTCGGATAGAACCCGCCCACTCCTAACCACAGGGCTGGGGCCATCAAGCAGTGTCAAATGCGTGTCAGTAAGAGGCACAGACCTGGTTCCAGAGCTCCCTGTCTCAAGGCACTGCAAGTCGTCTCTCCCATGCATGCCATTACTTGATGTTGAGAAACAAACATTCTTTAAGATTTTTCTTGCTTACTCCTTGCCTCTGTTGGCCTGCTTGTATCACTAAAGTGTTTCCTGTTTGGAACATTCGGGAATTCAAGATCCTTTCCAGTTTTGTGATTCTGTGTTGCTTTGAATAATTCAAATAATTAAATGAGGAATATGTTATGGTTGACCGACCCCAAATAAAATGGTGTGAGATTTCCAGGACCTAACTGTATTATATATATAAAAAAAATTTTTTTCCAGGACTTAATCTAAAAGCATGTTTGCTACTGAGGAAACATGCAGGCAGTGGAAGGCTCCTCTAACACTGTCCTTTCGAAGGAACTAGAACCATCTGATTGGTTTTTCCCACCAAGCAGAAGCGCTGTGTGTGACATGTGAGGTTCTGTCATTTGCTCCACGAAGCCTCATTAGTCGTTGTTTGGCAGAGCTGCTGTATATTTAAGTAGCAGAGCAAAAGCATGTGTAAATGTGCAAAGTGCATACCCAACAAGGTAAAAGACATGTGGGGGAAGTTACGTGCTGGTGCCAGCTTTCACTCCCCACGAATAAAGGTTCTGTACCCCCACAAACACTGGGTAGAACTCTAACACCAGCAAGTTAGGAACACGGATGGAGACCCCCTGATGCACAACTCCAGAATTCACAGTATTACAAACTTGTACATTTGGTACTTGGTATGACAACTCTTTTCATCAAGTTCAAGTTCAAGGAAAAACAAAAGGGTGAAGCTACAGCTACTTTGGATGCACCTGTGGTTTTCCATTTGATTCTCATCACCAATGAGGTTTCAAGTGGCTTATCTTTGAGCGAGATTTTCGGGCAACAGTGACGCCAGGGGAGGTGGTTAGAGTGAAGCACCGGGTCTCAGAGCAGAGCAACCACGATGAGTGATCCAATGGGGACAATCGGAATGAGGCCTGAACCCACCCAGGCATAGCTCAGGGCACACACGAGGCTTGCTGGGCGCCTGAGCCTCCGTGTTCCATCGTACTGCTGTACCCCATCCCCCACCCCATACAGGCCACTTTCAAGTTTAGGAAGACAGAACAGAGCGACTCATTATAGTTCTCCATTATGTGCAACTCAGAAAGTGTGGGTTCTAGGAATAAACTTGAATATTTTAAGTGTAATTCCCTTTTTAAAGCTCTCTTGTGGAGCAGTCATGCAGACAAGACTCAGAGTAGTTACCACAGCTTTGACTGCTGGCAAGAAAGGGCAGGTGGAGGTGATGATGAGTGGCTAGGGCTTCTTTGTGCGTGTGGTACGTGTGTGTCCAACCCTCAGCATTCTGGTCATGTAGGCCGACCTGGCCTGGAGGCTTGCGACGGCTGTCACAGACCATGGCCCATGGGCCACACACACGGGCCCTGCTTCCCGCACGGACCTGGCTACAACGCCTCCAGGAAGCCTCCCTTCAGGACAGCTCACGTGGTCAGTGTGAGGGGTGAGGTATGGCTCGGGGTCATTTCCCCAGTTAGATGGTGGAGTCATGAATGATGGTCAAGGGAACACACTGCTCTCCGGGACAGAAAGACAACGGCAGCGTTTCAGTTTCACTCACATACTACCACCGAAAGTGCCTCCCCCTGCCTCCCGGAGGCGAGCGAGATGCTGTGCACAAGCAGTTGGTCTGTGGATTCTGTGCACAAGCAGTTGGTCTGTGGTGTAGCCACAAGGCTTGATTTAACCAGATGATCCGCAGAGATGCTGATCCCCCTCGTGTCCATGGGGTGAGGTGGTACAGGTAAAGTGCTTAAAATGGGGCAGGCACCTGGCACCTGCTGGCTGCTTATTTAAACCCTACAGGTGAAAATAAGATGTTTCAAAAGGACTTCAATATCCTGAGTTGCGCCATTATAGACAAGAATATTCCACTTTTTCAAGCTTGACTGGATTCCCTTCGAGACAGGTGCTCTCTGGGGTCATTTTTCAAGCCCTCTTTTACATTCCCCAGAAGGAACAAAGCATGTGCCATAGGATTCAGTACTTTTACATTTCAGATTACATGCAGATTTAGTATGAACATGAGCAAAGTGTTTTGATCAAACACCCTAAAATAAAAATATTGGAGAAGCCAGTTTTTAAGGGAAGAAGATGCTGATGATGGGGAACAGAGCACAATTATAATCTGGTAGTAAGGTCAAGGTCAGAGATGATGTCATGTGCAAAAGCATATCTGGAAGACACTTGCTTCTGAAACACACAGGTTTCTGTGTTTGGTTATGAGTAAGGGAGAGTTGTGTCAGGAACACTACAACATAAAGGGCTCCAGGAACTCCAGCTGAATTCTAATTTATCCAGGCACTGATGGTTGAAGCTTTGAGTTCTGCAATTATCTGCTTGGGAGTAGCTTTCTCACAGCATTTTCTAATGTGGGGAAGACGGAGAAAATCGAGGCAGAAACCTAAGCACATTGCTACTCAGTACAAACGTGACTGGGTCAGACATTACAAATGATCTACAGATGATTCAAGAAGTCAGTCAGGGAAGCTGCACAAATGGTTTTCCAAATCTCCCCACTGATGAGGACATAAAGCAGAAACACAATGGTGTAAATGGGGATTGAGGGTGTGAACACCTCAACCCTGGTGGGAAGCAGAGAAGGTGTGGGAGATGCAGAGAGAAGGGCTTCTGGCCACATGGTACGTGTCGAAGCGAAGAACCTCCTGTGTCTGCTACAGAGACCCACACGGCCTGAACAGACATGGCCTAATTCTCCCACACTCAGCAAAGCAACACGGAAAATGGAGCATCGGGAAAACAGACAAATAAAACACACCACACAGATTTTTCAGTATACTCAAAACAAGGTAGCACAGCCAGGCTGTATAAACCATTTGTTAAAAAAATATCATCTTTTATATTGTATGAACAGGTTGGAAGAGGCCCTTGCAAGTGTCCACTCACTGGGTGACCCCTGTGTGCGGCAGGCAGTGCGGATTCCTCTCTGGCTCCTCACGGGGCTGCTTTACTTCACCAGGCATGATGTGCACCAGAAGAACCGTTTCTTTAGTAAATACCATCTCTCTGATTTCTGGGAGAGTCATCAAGACACGACTGGGGTCATATCCCACAGCTGGAGAACAAAGAAGATGATGGAGGATGAATCAAATTAAACCATGTGGAGGAAAAGCAATCCTTATTGCTGAATTCTTCAAGTGAAATATCTTCAGTTAACCAGCAGCTACCGGCTGTATATAAACAGGATTTCCCAACCTATGAAATATTTTTCCATTAAGACGTTCAACATTTGCTGGCAGACGTGACAGTGGCAGCTGGTATACCCTGCACCCCAAGCAGGGGCTGTGGCCTTTCCTTGCCTCCTCTTTAAGCCTTGTGGAACATAAATGAACCAAGGCTTGCAGCCTTGACTTTAAACTTGCTTAAAGTCACAGAGGTTGCTAGCTTCCAAGGGGGCTTATTTTACTTTCTTTTTTTTAGAAAAGAATTGATTTATTTGAAAAACAGAGAGAAAGATGGAGAGGAAGAGAGAGCAAGCCAGAGAGAATGAGAAAGTCTTTTATCCACTGGTTCATATCTCAACTGGGAGCAATGCCAGGATCTAGGAGCTTCATCCCGGTCTCCCACATGGGTGCAGGAACCCAATTATTCAGGCCATCTTCAACTGCTTTTCCAGGCACATCAGTAGGGGGTTGGATGGGAAGTGGAGTAGCTGGGACAGGAACTGGAGCCCAGTAAGGGATGCCAGCATTGCAGGTAGTGGTTTAACCTGCAGCACCATAGCGCCTCCTCCCCACACTCCCTGCCTCCGCCCCCAAAGGGGTTTATTTGAACCACCCATCCTGCCACTGCCTCTGAGAAGGAATTGGAATGGGTCAGGGAGGTAGCATTCCATGTACTGGGTGAGCTGATGCCTCTGTGTTTCTCAGAAAATGACACTGGGGAGTGGCTCTTGTGTCCTGGGCCTCTGATGTGGCAATGAAGCCATGTCTGCTACAGTCCCAGAGAGGCCTTGGATGAACGCTACTGACTGCTCTAGCCTCACAGGTATCTGTATTACCTGTTGGCTAAGTCCGGGCCCACCTTGCAGTTTCTGTTCAACCCCATGCCACCTCCACCCTCAGGCCTCTCTAGCAGCACTGTCTCATTCTGCCCAACTCCTGCTGTCATTCCCTTCTAGGTTACTTTCTTGACTGCCACGTGCAGTAGCCGCTACACCCCTAGTAGACCATTCATCCCCCATAGTCGGGAGCCATGTCTTATTTCTTTGTGTACAACTGGTGTCCAGGCTTGAGCCTTGCAGGCTAACAGGCTCTCGGCAAAGCTCACTGCCAAGGATAACCTCTGAGTTCTTGGTACTCCTGTCTATCTCCATTAAGGCCAAAGGCAGAAAGCTTCTTAATAAGATGGCATCTTACCTTAATCACTTTGTCAGTTCCAGAAGTCAGTAACCAGCTTCTGGTCGCATCAAAATGCACATGCACGATGTGATGTTTACTGTCATGGAAGGTAGCTGTAGGTGCACGTCTGGAAAGGGCAAAGGCAGACTCTGAGTGCGGTAAAGGGTCATGACATAAGTGAGGGAGAGCTAGGTAACACCACGCTCTCACTGTCAGCTTAACACCTGAAATGGCTTCACTGCTGGAAACCCTCCTCAGAGCTTCCATTATTCTTACGCTCTCTGATGATAACAGAGCAAAACAAAGCAAAAACAACAGGCTGAAGGATCCTGATAAGTCTTCCAAATGGGAAAGGATGAAATCTCCCAGAGTCCTTTAGGGAATGGCTTGCTCTGGTGCTTCAGTCGGGGGACCATCTGCACCTGTGTGATGGAGGAATCTTTTTAAAACCACAGGCCCTTTGCTCAGTTCTAGCTCAGAGCACTTGTGAACCAGTCTACTTCGGCCTCTTTAATTAAGAATGCTCAAGACACTATCATTCCCAAGGAAGGGCCAGCCATCCCCATCACTTTATCCATCAAGACAAAATATAAGCGAATGCTATTATCTTCTTATCTGCTTTGTGTGTTTTAATTTTTCTTTTTTTCTTTTTTAAAGCTGGAAGGTCTGGGTGCCCTAGAGGTCATGCTAGTGCCATTGTGAATAGGCCGAAGGGATGGGAAGTGACAAAGAGGGCAGCTGTGTCTTCCCTGCTGTGGGGGCTTTCTAAAGATAGTCTTCCCTTTTTCTGCATCTGAATGTGTAGGGTAGACCTTCAGGATACTCAAACTGGTCATGTTACATTTTAAGAACTAGCAATTTAGGTTTAACTTGCCAAGTCCCTTAGACTCTCTGGCTGTGTGTATAAGATGAGGATTTCAGCTGGAACATCTTTAGGGTTCCAGCTGAACCCTAATTCATGAGAAGGATGCTGATTAACTCCATCATGTTTGATGCGTGGAAAATAATCAATGAACATAAATGCTTACTTATTCAACGGTATTGTAATTTATATTTGATACGGGTAAATAAAAACACATGACTTCACTGTAATCCACAGTGCTGGGAGACAAGTTACCTAGGAGATCATGCTGTAACTGGATACTTGTTTACACCCAGGGCACCTTTCAATTAGCCCACATTAGAGACAAAACAGACTCCCCCAGCTTTCAGTGTTCCCCGGGGGTGCCATATCCTCAGGTCCCAGGTTGCTGGGCAGGAGTGACAAGAAGCAGTTACGTCGCTGGGCAACCTAGCACACTGATCTCTTTTAGACAAAGCAGCTTAGCTTTTTCCTGGCCAGATCCCAGCTTGGGCTAGAAAGTGAGCCTTGGGCCACTGCACTTTTGGACAAATCAGCTTTAAATGCACGTACCCCTGGGGTTAGGACAAGCACAGAGAATTCTTTCAGTGTATTCTCTCTTCTGCCTCACAAGGCAACACAAATCCTTTGGTGGCACAGGAGGGCTATGCCATGGTCTACACTCTAAGTCAGGGCACTAGAGGTCTGAGCTGGAGCACTGAGAGTAGCTCTCCTGTTAGATTGTCCCCCTCAACGCAGGAGTTGGTTGGGTAGACTGTGCAACTTACTCTTCATCTGTGATGGCCTCGTGGCAGCTGTCACAGACCCTCACTTCAAACTCAAAGCCCATCAGCGGGATAGAGGAGCGCTTGGAGCTGCACTTGCCGCAGACAGCCTTCCCACACTTGCGGCAATGGTGCTAGAGGGAGGAGAGAAGACATGCTGGCTATAGTCACGGCCTGAGCCCCACCCTGCTGGTCGACTAGGGGGCCACCAGCTGCAATCAGGTGAAGATGCCTGATGAGAGAGCCCTAGGTAAAGGCACAGCCCCCAGGCATGGTGTGCTCAGAAGGCAGGCCTCCAGGACGCACACCTGACATTGTACCTACTCTCCCCATCACTTTGAACTACAGAGAAACCACCCCATTGTCAGGGCATCTTCAAGTTGGGTATCACAAACAAATGTGCTCTCTAGAGGGGACACTGCTGGATAAAGGACACAATAAGGACAATAACAGAGTCAATCCAATGTGTCTACTTGAGTCCCGCTCATCCTAGGTGACCTAGCATTTGATTTCCTTGGGGAAAAACAAACTGAACCATGGAATCAAACTGAAAAGACTGCATTCTATCTAAATCCCCGAAACTACATCAGGAGGGAGAGTAAAATAATTAAGAAATTAACACCACTTACATAATTTCACAGTTTGGTACCAGTATGAGTTAGGCATGACACCTCTAATTTTAAGGTGTATTTTAATAGAAGGCACTAGAATTCTAAAAGTGTATCTGTAACTACTCACTGCGAATAAATCACTACAGACACAGAATTTAGCTCGACTCAGCTACAGCAAGCGGACCCAGGGAGTAAATTACTGTGCAGTCACAGGATGATTTCAGGACAGTAATTTATCCCCACCACCAGTCCCACCCAGGGGTGTTATTTCTTCCACAATCATAGGTTGTTTCCACACAGCTACATCTGGATGAAGAAACATCCATTTCACCAACCTGTCTCAGGCCAATTTTCTTACTGTCCCACATTTGCTTGAAGTTCCAGAAGAAAGGCTGGTCACACTTTTGGCAGGAGTCACTGTCCAGCCATTCAGGAGTCTTGTGAAATAAAACACATCAAGTCATGGTGAGAAGCAGTGAGGACCAGAGAACCTCTCACACTCAGGAGACTCCTTGACTCAGGATGAGTTTGCAAGGAGCAGAGGGGTAGCATTTTGGTCAATTACTCAAAGATTTTTTTCCAGACCACTTACCTACTGTCAGGCCCTGTGGAGGGGATGTGTTGGTGAGTAAAAACAACCTCCATCATCAGTGGAGCCTATCACTTACTGGGAAAGACCAGGCATGAACACACATATACAGCCACTGACACTACAATGACACAGCCTGAGCACAGTGGCTGCTCAGGGACACCGCCTGTCCACTGTTCCCTCATGGCCACGCCTTGTGGGGTTTGAGACTCTTCTTTGCCTCATGCATGGGGCATGGTGTTCTGGCTTTGTTCATTATTTCAGAATCCATGACTAGCCCTCCAAATGATGCCTGGTGGATTTCAAAGAAAAGTTAGCTGAAAGGGGTTCTTGAACTCTTCCTGGCTGATATGCACTAGCTTCCAGAGGCCTGTGTTTAAACCCGGAATTCATCACTTGGCAGAGGACAGCATCTCTTTTCACCAGCACAGAATCCAAGGAGCCTACACACATGCAGCCCTTCAGGGTCTCCCAGAGGTGAATTCCAGGGAATTTAGGACTTGTGGGACACTTCCTATAAAAGAGGCCTGAGCTTACATCAGCTTAAGAAGTGTGGCAACTGGCAGCCGGCCACTCCAGAGGCCATCCAGTGCACAGCAACAGAGTGGAGGCACCAGGAGGCCTTTTCTCTTGATGTTACCCTGTCTGTGCTATGGGACAGATTTGAGCATCTAGGTTCTTCAACCTTTAAGCAGAAACAAACTCAAAGTACAAATTTTATTTACAGAAAGAAAAGAAAAAGAAAAGAGCAAAAAAGGTAACATTTTACAGCTCTATTGTTGGTCTATTTATTAAAACCATGTCAAAGAAGGAAGTTTATTCACTTTGTAATTTTCATCTAGTTTAAAATCAGAATTAATAAAATAATGCAAATTTTTAAGTGAAAAACATTTTATCCTTAAAAGGTTTATCTATGCTGTGGTTTCCTCAGAAGATTCATAATGAAGGAAAATCAGGAAGATTAAAAAAAGAAGAAACAAAAATTTGTCAGACAAATAAATCAAGTGATGCCTATAGTTTGTAATTGCATTTGGGTTAATCAGGAACTTCTAACAACCTAAAGAAACTGAATTAGCAACACACTTCACATCGTGAAAAACATATTTATATACTCCTTACTCCTTAGAGAACTGATGGGGCATGTTAACACTTGTTTATGGAGCAATTTCTCAAGCAGCAGTTTATGCACATGAAATTCACCTGCTACTTTACCCAGCCCCAAAAAGCCAAAGCCAGAAAAGGGTAAAGCTCAGCTATCAGTGACGATGGGGTGTGAGGAAGCTCTGTCCTCCTCTGGACGGCCACATGTGGGGAGCTGTCTGGTTATTACTTAGCAAAGTCAAAAGGTCCCCACCCACCCCCATCTTGGAGTGACAGCTCTGAGACTCTGACACAGGTATGAGGGCACACGTTGCAAATGTTTTCAGACTTTATGGAAAACGGTTAGAAAAACACTGCATGGGTTTCTATTTATTTTTCCACACTAAAACAAGCTCTAATCTTTTTATTTCATTTTCTCACGGCCTTTTAGAAGTCCCCTCTTACAAGAAGGTCCTCTGGGCATTGTGTGGAATCAGTGAGTTTGAGGCAGATTATTTGCCCTTCTCTGGGGAAAGGGAAAATGCAGAGCTACATACTCTGGGGGCCCTGTGCACAAGCACCCCAAGATACACACAGCAAGGAGGGCCCAAGCAATGTTCCCTGAGAGCGTCTGGAAACAAAAGCAGACTGATGGTCCATCCCTTATGCTCACTGTAGAAATACCTCCTCCCCACCCCAGGACAGCTTTCACAAGGAAGCCTGCCTGTTTAGGACACAACTCAAGGGCCTCATGGAGGGTTTCTATGAGGAAGGCTGCAGGAAAGGGGATGTGTGGAGTATGATTCCGTTCTTTTTAATTTAAAAAAGTCTCACACACATGCATTAAGGACAGGTCAGGGAGGTCTCTGAGCAATGGCCGTGCTTTCCATCTGCTTGTGAGTGTTTCGTGGCTTTCCTACAAAGAACATGGAGAGTGGTTCCCTCTTTTCTACAGCTTCCCTTTTCATGGTTGCAGTCATCTGCAGTCATAAAATAGTAAGTGGGAAATTCCAGATCTAAACAATTCCGAAGTTTTAAATTGCTTGCTATTCTTTTAAAGATTTATTTATTTATTTGAAATGCTGAGAGACAAAGAGAGAGAGACAGCGAGAGTGAGAGAAATTTCCCATCTGCTGGGTCATCTCCCAAATGACAACAAGAACCAGGGCTGCAGTATGCTCGAGTCAGGATCTGGGGACTCCATCCAGGTCTTCCACGTGGGTGGCAGGGACCATCGCCTGCTGCCTCTCAGAATATGCATCTGCAGGAAGCTGGAGTCAGTTGCCCAAAATGTGGCTTAAACCCAGCGCTCTCATACGGGATGCAGTTGTCCTAGGCAATATCTTAACCACTGCACGAAACATATGCCTTGGCTTTGCTCACTGTTTTGAGTAGTGTGACGGAAGTCTCTCACTGTCCTACCCATGGCTTTAATCCTTTTTTTCTCCAGTGTATGTATCCTGTGTGTACACGACCCATCAGTCATTTAAAAGCCATCTCCACCACGGGCTCTACTATTGTGATATTACAACACACTGTTTGAATAACTCTCATTTTACTTAAGAGTGCTCCCAAAGCAGAGAAACAAAGCCAGGAAGGCACCAGGGCATAAGCCATTAACTCTGGTACATGCAGCAATGCTGCAGGTTCAGCATATACAGAGATACTGTTCAGAGTTTCAGGCCTCCGTTACAGGACAAAGGGGCACTACTACTTTACATGCACTTTAAAAAATTTTTTATTTGATGATTTTTACATAGTTGATTAGCGTGATAAAGGGTCAAGGGCTAGAGGAAGGTGGGTGAGATCACCATTTCCACATTCTCTTTTTTTTTCCTTTCTGTATCTGGGAGAAGAAGGGAGATAAGGAAAGAAGCCATACCCCCAGCCTCCCAAACACCTCTGCACCCTGGGATGGAGGACAGCCACCTGGCCCCACCCCAGGGTCCCCGATGTGGGGCATGCTCTGAGGGTCCTGCTCAAGAGGTTTTGATAGTTCAACAGTTCTGAATTACTGCATTTCAAGACACATGATTTATGTGTGTCAAAGTAATGTCTATCAACCATTTTGTTCTTTTTCTTAAGTTTATTTGTTTATTTGAAAGGAAGAGTGACATAGATGGTAGGTGGACAGACAGATAGATCGTCCATATGCTGGTCCACTCCTCAAATGCCCACACAGCCAATACTGGGCAGGCTGAAGCCAGAAACTCTATGTGGGTCTCCCTCATGGGAGGAAGAGATCCAAGTACTCAGCTGTCCCCTGTGCTGCCTCCCAGAGAGTGCATCAGTAGGAAGCTGTATTTGAAGTGGAGGGGAGAAATCAATTCCCAGGCACCTAAAATGAGAATCAGGCCCCCTAAGCAATTACCTAATCTGCTGCACACAATGCCTACCACAACCACTTCATTTTACCTGAGGAAGCCACATCATTTCCTCTTTTGGACTTCTATAAAAGACAGAGGCCACTTGCACCGAGACAAAGCACCTGGCCATCCTTCCCTTCTCTGGCTTCCTCAGTCCCAGAAAGAAACTGGACTGACTAGGTGTGCTGATCCTTAACAAAAGCAGGTGGAAGTCCAGCCAGGACACAAAGGTCCTGTAGGAGCCTGTTAGCATCACCAATACTCACTGTCACAATGCAGTGCCTTTGCACTGAGGGTGCCACGTGCACTTTGCAAAAACAATATTCTACCATTCCCTATTTCCCAACAGTCATGAGCATTCTAATTAGTTACTAATAGAACTCCTGTGGATTTATGGTTTAGAGCAAATAAAGCTTTAATCTTCCTAAGCATTTAAATTACTGACTTTTGAAAGGTGAGATATTGTGGGTAGTAGCAACTACTTTCTTGACCGGGGTGAGGATATGGAAAGAAATTTGGGAAATTGCTTTTGTCCTTTTAAAGTGTTGCTTTTCTAATTCACATCCTGTTAGGGAAAAAAAATTGAGACAAATGGACACAATCAATGGGGAAGGTTACCCAGAATAACTCTGGATAATGGGAAAATGGTTTCCTTCAAAGACTTGTGAAAGGGGCTATCGGTAAACAGAGTCGTGAAGATGCTCAGAGATGAAGAACGAAAGCCATAAAAATTAGTGTTATGATAACATTTAAATGTGCTAAAAGTTACAGTATATACTCACATCTGGGAAACTGCTCAGAACATAACTCTATTAAGCACAAACATAATTCTTTCTGATATTTCTAATATTTCTAATAGACCCATACTAAAAGTTCTTAGTTCACCTGAGTCACTAATTCTCTCAATAGCACAAAGCACACATGCCTTCTGTTTTCACAGGGCCTTTAAATCAAAGGAAATAGATGGCTCCCTTTCCTCACCTAGACTTTTGCTAAGAATGGTGTCTACATCACTGAGTCTACACAGTCTAGTTTCAAAGTCCTCATGAAGTCTCTGTCCCAGTAATGTTACACGTCAACGTGCGAGGGAGTAAAAAGGAACTGAAATTCCTTTTATAGCACACGTTTTAATTCTCGGAAATAACCTCTCTGATTTCACGGTTTCATCACAGAGAAGCAGGAGGGGAGGTGAAACCCAAACTGCAGGGCCCAACCTTGCCCTCTGTGCCACCTACCTCCTGCCTCTCCACATCCATGTTCCAGACGACAATGCCACCATCACCGCCACATGAGATGAGCTGCCGGGTGTGCTGTGCATAGGAGAGCGCCTGGACTTTGTCACTGTGAAAGAAACCAAGGGGAGCCCGATGAGGGAATCCCAGGAGAGTTCACCAACATGCACACCACTCCTGAGCATCCACTGGTCGGTCTTAGAAACCGACGGGATCTTCAGAACACTCATGGCAAGGAGAATCTGAGACTGAAAAGAAGTCTGAACGTGGAGAAGCTCACTGGTACGGCTGCGGCTGGCCTTGTCTCCCAGAGGGAATCCAAACCAGTCACTGATTTGGATTTCACTGATCCATTTCTGTAGTTCTTACTGCTTGTCCTGATTTTGTGTCATTTCTTTCCAGTTTGTGCATGGTTAATAGGTTATTCCCTTTCAGTGGCGAAGATGGTGGAGAATTCAGTTTTATCATCTGATAACAGGTGATCACCACTGGCGATTATAGAGATCTGTTTTCTGATGAGTGAGGGAGGGCAGCAGTTCCTTGGCTGTTTCTCTCTGTATGTTTGTGTATTTGAGCTATTTTTAGCTTACATCAATGAAAAATTCTGTGTCTACTGCAAGTGACAATAACCTGTTAGTGATTTCTGTGTTTTTTGTTTATTCTTGACTTGTAGCAGAAGCTGTAAGACTAAAAAGCTATTATACTCTATTGTGTTTTTATGTATAAAATTTGGACTTGTCTTAACCTCCTGTTGTGTCTTAAATGCTATCTTATTATCACAGGTGTTGATAAATTAGGACACAGCACTTTCTACATTGAAAGAACTCATTCTGATTGGCTTATAGAAAAACAGGTGCCCACAGAGGTAGCATACTCTTAAAATTCACAGAAAACAGGGAGATTTAACCTCTAACATTTTAGATGTGCCAAACTTAAAATAGCAATCCCTCGCTCCTGCCATGGAAATGTGAACCAATTCAGTAACATTTAACAAACACAAGTTCATACAATTAAGTCTCATTTGGCAAAGGAGAGTCTCATAATAAATTTTAAAAAATAGCTATGTCTCTCTGATTTTTTTTTCAATGTTAAGTTTAATACAAGCATATGTTTCTTTCACCTGGTCTTACCTTTACTAAATTTACATAGAATAGCTGGCCAAATAAGTTTATATTATTCTCACATGTTTAAGATGATTGAATGTACAAATTTCTGTTCATTTTAATTAAATAATTATTCCAACAAACTTTTTATATAAATAGCAATTATGTTTTCTAGCATATCATCTTAAAGATAATTTCCAAGATCTTCAGGTAGCTTACAACAGACTAATGTTAACAGAGCTTAAAAACAATTATAGCAAACCTAGATAATTTCTAAGTTATACAGAGCACTGAAACTTTGATTAAAACATACAATACTAACTTTGCATGCTTGCCTCTTATTTTTATACCCTTTAGGGAGGTTATTCCTTTTGGTCTTACCAGTGATTGAATTTACTTCTTTCCATTTTAAGAATACATAGAAGCAGTGAATGTAGTGGAATTTTCTATTGTGTTTTCATGAGTTCTCTAATCTGCCGACATCTGTGTATGGGATAACATGGTTCTCTACTGTCCATTCAATCCTTCCTTCCAATATTTGGATTGATTCCCATAATTTAAATGTGTGGTTGGAATTATGTAGCAATAATGGGAAAGAAGTACCACAGTGTATTTGTTTTGTTTTTGAAACAAGGAAAATAATTTTGTCTTAGAGCTGTGGTTCTCAAACTTGTTGGTCTTAGTATATCCTTTTACATTCTAGAAATATGAGCTTTGGTTTAAATGAGAGATATGAACAATATATATTGCAATTGAAATTCAAATTGAGAAATAAAAAATTCAATGCATTTGAAAACAGCAATGATGAATCAATTCTATTTTATTATCACATGTTTTATGAAAAAATTGCTTTCAAAAACAAAAGATTCATGGGAAAAGTGGCATTAATATTTCTGCAGGTCTTTCTAATGCTCAGCTAAATAGGCGAGGGCAGGCTGCCCTCTGTTTCTGCACATATCATGACATGATACCACTCAGCAAGCAGCCTCTGGAAGGCTCTACTGCACACCTCCCAGGGCAAGGATGTAAAGGCATTCCCAAAGTGTCACCTTGCTCTGGAATCAGAAAGGGAAATCTGAAGGACAGGACTTGGAAACGAAATTTTATTTGTTTTGTTTAGAATACTAAAGTCTTAAAGTCTATAAAAAGCATTGCAGTTTGGCCAAACTTTCTCAGCTTTGATGACTTGCTTCCTTGGTTTACTGATTAATGCTTCTAACTACAATGGAAAGGGATTTTTTTATCCTCCTTGGAATCTGCCTAGCAAGCAGGGAGCTTACACCTCACCAGGATTACTGTCAGTGCTTTATATTGACTTGATTAATGTTCTTTATTATATATATGTGTATATAAAGAACAAAGGGTCCTCACTTAGAAAAAGAGCTAAATTCTTTACAATGGTGTACTTTTCTACTATTTCTAAACGTCTTATCACGACTTTGGTTATAAACTTCACCTGTGCTCCTAGCTTCTCTGAGTGCCCACAGCTCCTCTGACAACTCTTAGCTGTTCCTTTCCAGACTGGACCCTCTACTCCGAAAACACAAAATGGAAATTTTAGGCCATGTTTTACTTCTAAAATTCTCTTTGCGACTTTCCAAATAGTCCTCATACAAACATAGAGATCTGTACCCTTACTCTGTTCAAAAAAAAGAGAGAGAGAGAGGGAGAGAGAGAGAGAGAGAGAGATGCTATAAATAATTGCATTGGTGTGTTATCACTTTAAGAGTTGCATGGCCAGAGCTGTCACTTGAAGATGCTTTTCCTTCCCTAGGCTAAAGCAAACACTTGGAAAATTAGGTGCTTTATGGGATGTCTGTGGATTTGCCAATACCCATGTTGTCGGTAACGTATTTTTTCTTTCAGGGGAAACATTGATCAAATATTGATCAAAACTCTTAAAGAGTTATGTAGGGTATCCTCATGGAGAATTTTACTCTCAACCACTCTTGATACTATTGGTGATAGTGACAAGTTAACCACTATGTCATTCAGTCTCTGCAATGTACAGATAACTTTTGCAATACTCGGATTGCCTGAAGACTCTGCTCTAAGTATAGGCCAGAGACTGCAACTTCAACCAAGCACAACTCCAGTGTTTAATGAACAGTAACTGCATGTTGTAGGTATATTAAAATACTGGGATTTCAGAATAAACTCTTGGGCATAGGCCACTAAGCTGACACTGCTTACAGTGCCAGTGGATCAAGAATTTCCTTGGATTTCTAGACTTTTTCCAATGCAAATGCAGATGGCTTCTTGAATATGGACTACCACACAAAGAACTAACAGAACAAGAATTAAAGTGCATTCATAAGGATGAATAACAAGAAGGAAAGTTTATTGTTATTTCTCTGGAATATTGTTATTTCATTAATACTATATTTTCTGGATATATGAGGTTGCCTTTTCTCTTTTAGAGGTATCTCTGACATATGTTTAGTAAATTCTGCTTTTATAAGCTAACCCAAAACATTTGACACTGACCTCCAAGTCTCACTGACTGCCCAGAATTTCAAGGTGCCACTAAGCCCACTTAATTTTAACAGTAACCTCGCTATCTGCACAGGTTCAATGAGATGCAATTTACAAGATATAATTGGACAAAAATCAATTATATACCCAAGACTTTTCCTGGAGTGCCATATTAAAGAATGATGCTCACTGAGGCTGGCAACATGGCATGGTAGGTTAGGCCTCTGCCTGCACTGGTTCAAGTCCTGGCTACTCTACTTCTTATCCAGCTTTCTAATGTACCTGGGAAAGCAATGGATGATGGTCCTTGGGACCCTGCACCCGCATGGGAGTTCTACAAGAAGCTCCTGGCCCTGGCTTCAAACTGGCTCAGTTCCTGCTGTTGTGGTCATTGGTGGAGCGAACCAGAAGATGGAAAATTTATTTTTCTGTCTTCTTGTCTCTCTGTAAATCTTTCTTCCAAACAAAAATAAATACTTTTTAAAAAAAAAAGCAGCCATTGACAGCATAAATTAAAAAACAAACTACAGAATGATGTTCACTGAATCATACATGACTAGCCACTTTAAAAATTTATGCGGCCCAGATTTATACTGCCCATTCTGGAAACTGGTCTAGTAGCCTCATCTGTATGACACTGGTCTTTGGGGGTTGGAGGTATATGGAGAGCTGAGTGGCAATGGTACCAGGCCAGGAACCCAGCAAATACTAGAAACCTCAAGAAATTCAATCAAGCTGATAAGCATTGTAGGTGAAACATGGTGGAGTCTTCCTTGGAAGTGGTTCCCTACACATGAGCTAGCCAATAACAGAGGATTTGAAAAGTCCAATTAAGTCATCATATTCAGTTAACTAGACAGAAGTTACTTCTGTGGTTTTAACAGTTGTTGAATACCATATAGCTCTAGATCTACAAACTGAAGAAAGCCTAGCTGGTTAATTAATACTTCTACTGCACTAATTATAACTAGGCCAAACCTTGCAAGACTAATCTTTCGTGTATGTAATTAAGAATGGTCTTTGAGGTTATTATCATTATTATTATTTACTGGGGCTGAAGAAAAACATAAGGCAGACAGTGGGCTGGAAGGGAAAAGCCCAGGATCTTCCCAACGGAGTATTTGGTGCTGTCAAAGCCCCTTTTCTGAGTTATCTGATTCTGCACTGATCTGCAACTTCTACTATCTTTACTGGAGCCATTTTGCAACTCTAGCAGTTACAGAAAATCAGCATTACTGCCAACAATCTTGTGCGGTGAAGCACCTTGTCACTTCTTCCAGCCTGAAGACGTCAGTACTGTATCTGTTAGCAAATTCACTCCAGGAATCCCCAATGGCTCGGTTCATTTTTCCTCTGGATTTTCTTTTGGGTTGGCTGTAACATCTTACTGGTTGTCTTATTAATTAATGACTATTGAAAAAAGTCTCTGACATGAACTCATTTTTTAAAAAGCCCACTTTCCCTCATCACCTCTCCTGGTTGTCACCTTCAACAGTATATGGTGACACTGTTCTGATATTCAAAGGAAAGAAAGAAAACATTTATCTAGTTGAACAGCCTCATACCTCCGTGATTTGAACTACATTTTACTTGTTAAGGTGCCTTGATTCATGCCAATGATCTTGAAAATGCAAAATAAGCTGCAGAAGGAACTGCCTTGCCACCCAGAGGTGGCAGCCACGCTCAGCAACAAACAGATAATTTATGGCACTCCAGTATTCCAGTAATTATTCTAACACAGAAGAGTGGAACAATGATGAATGCTGAGTCCCAAGATTTATAATAATGCTGTTCAGGGAATTCTTGATTTAAAGATGCAAAACTGTAATTATTCTGTAGTTAAAAATTTGGTGAGAGAACAACTCCAGGTTCATAGATTAAGGGATATAAAAAAATAAAAAGATACCTTCTTATATTCATATTTTATCTGACATCACTGGAAAATGCTTGATATGAGAAAATATTTCAAAACTGGCTGCTATTTCATGAAGGGATACTCTGTGATACACTGCAAAAGCCCTAAGGAGTGCATAAACCCGCACTTTCATAACCACTAGGATCTGCTATCTATAAATACTACACTTACTGGGATGACCTCATCTGCTTTCTCACCAGTCCTGGAGGCAAAACATATGTCTGATCAGGCCCAGATACATCATTTGAGGGAAGCTGTGTAGAATGAAAATAAAGGGCTCTTTGTTTAAAATGCATTAGGGATGATGAGATGGTGACAGCACAGCATCAAACCTAACGTCACATTTTCTTAAGAATGGGGTTTTGTATCACTGCCTGAGTCACACATTCATAATGAAGTGCCTGTGTCTGACGCAGAAACAGATTCTCAGGCAGGCTGACATCTGCTCAGAGGTCGGTCAGGGCCCTCTTCCATCCTCCAGGAGCAGGAGACCGGCATGTATAGACTTTTTCATTCTCTAATAAAAAGTCGACACCCGAGCTCCTTGGGTGACAGGCAGTCGGAAACTGAACCCAGGGACCCTTGATAAAGCACCAGGGATATTCTGCTATTCAATGGCGCAGGCAGAAGTACAGACTGAGTCCTGCTCCTTGTGTGTTTGCATTTCTTGAAGCCGGTATATTTTAGCGCATGCTGTTCTCTGTTTTGGGTAACCTCCTAACCTCAAGGATAATGAGGATCTTTCCTCCTAAGAACCAGACCAGCAGCAGCTTCCTTGGGGGGGGGGGCATTGTCTTGTGAGCTTGGCATACTGTTCCACTTTCACCCTTCCTTGCATCTGTATCCAGTGCGACTCCATTTGGACAGGAGCTACTTTCTTACTTCTTTTGTGCTTCCAAAGGGTCCAATACAAAGTTTGGGTTGTAGCTGGAGTTCAGTAAACCTATGCGGAATGACTCACGAATAGAGGCATAAGCCATACGCAGCAGTATTCCATAGGAAATGCTACAAACAGAAATAGTAGTTATGTCGAAAAGTGTGATTTTGACCTACAGTTTTTATTAACAAAAATAACTTTAACTGCCACTTATTAGGCCTTTTTCATATATATATTCATATATAGTAAATACGGATATATATATATAAATACACCTTTCTTTTAAAAAAATATTTCTTATTTTCACTTCTTTTTGGAAGGTAGAAATGCAGATATCTTCCCATCACTATTTATTCCCTAAAATTTCACAACAGCCAGGGCTGGGACAGGCAAAGCCAGGTAGGAATTCCACCTGAATCTCTTACGTGGATGGCAGGGACCCGAGCTATCCACCTGCTAGCACCTGCTGCCTCCCAGGGTGTACAACAAGAGGAAGTAGGAATGGAAGTCAAAGAACCAGGACTTGGAGCAAGCGCTACGGTACTGACTGCGGTATCCCATGTGGCAACTTAATAGCTCTGCCACACACTTACCACCATCATTTCTGTTTTTTTTTTTTCCCCTTATCTTAAAGACGAGGAAACTAAGGATCAGACAGATACAGCGCTTTGGTCTAAGACTGCATGACTATTAGCAGAAGGGCTGACTGACAGGGAGCTGGATCTGACTTTGAGACCTGTACACTAACAACCACATCATGGACTTCCCCTCTCTTTTGACAAGATTTTACCCCAAACACAACTCTAATATCTAACACTTTGGTTAACCATGTGGCTAGTTAACTAATTAGAAATAAAAAAGAACTGCTTCCCTTCTGTTTTAACAGTTCCCTAGCACTCCTGTGGGAAATGCTTCCAGATCTCTAATTCTAAGGAGAAAAAGCTATCACACTAAGCTTGGCTGATTTCCTTTCCAGAACCCAGAAATTGCAGGCAAGAATTCTAATTCTACATGAATTTCCTCAATTACAAGGAGGATTACAAGTCACAAATTCTCTGACTGTGTATTGATCTACAAATAGCTCATTTTTTTTTTTTTTTTTAAATCAAAGGGCTTTGAGGACACTTAGAACAAAGGCCTTACATGGGAAAAGTAAAAGCAGTAAGAGACAAACCAAGAGCTGGGATGTGGGTAAGGAGCAAACACCCAAGCCTAAGTGCCCGGAGTCCCGGGTGTGACTGGCCTCACGCCACCTGCATCCATGGAAGGCAGCTCTCTGCTGGCCTCAACTGCATTTGCAGATAGAGGTTTCCACAGCAGCCTTCAATGCTGTCACCTGCAGATGGTATCACAACCCTCTCTTCTACACAGGTGCTAAAGATTATACTGTATGTTTTAAAAGCTACTAGGCATTATGCAGATACAAGAATCACTGCCTGGTCAATTCTCCAGGCAAGGGGCTGTTGCTGTGAAGGCAACTGTAGCAGCTCTCCTTTCCTGCCTGGTGCCCTAAACCCCTCTCCCTTGAACCGCTTTGACACGGCTACCCTACCACTTCCAGCAGCTCCAGTGGCTCATCTTACCCACAGTGGGATTCAGACACATTCAGATAGAGCAACTCTGGATCCTGGCTGAGCAGGCACACTCCCCCCAGCTCTGGAACCTAGGGCAGCCCCTCAGAAAGCCTCCTGTCTAATATGAGGCTCAAACAAGATAAAGCCCCAGGCCAAAGCCTGTGCCACCCGCCTGCCTGCCTCCCTGTCTACGTTTTACGGCCATGAACCTGTCAGCAGGGAAGTAAAGTGAGGCCTCCTCCATGTTCCAAAAGGACACATTTGTACTTCTTAGTAAGCGGAAGATCTATTTGTTCTGGTTTTATTTTTCTTGAACAGAGGCTAGATCTAAACTTTACCATGTCTCCTTGCTTAACCAACAGTAGATGTAAGTTTCTCAGAAGTACGTTTAAGAAACAGATCAAGGGTTCTGAGTGCATAGTGACCCTGGCATTGAATGTAACTGTTTTTCACGCTCCTGTGGATGAAACTGGTGTGTGATTGGTTGGAGTCTTTATCAGATCATTGCATAAAAGTAAGACTTGTCAGGTGATAAACTAAGTGCATTCAACAGAGGTTCCTGACCTTCATCTTACTTCTGTTGGACAGCCTGAGCTGGCAGGAATTACCCAGCAGCGTTGAGTCACAACTAAGAGCTATTAAATAGAACTGTGGTTAAGACTCTATCTCTACTTAGGTGGATGGCATAAACTCCTCCGACATGACCTGGGCATGTACCCCTGTGGTCATGGCGATGAACATGAGGGGAGTTCTTCAGGGGAGCTGAGGGGGTCTGAACGGCCCCAGCAGCCAGGTGAGCCCCCAGACAATGGGGCTGTTCCTTGATAAGAGAGGCAGGGCTCCACAGCTTCCTCTCTAACAGTAAACTCAAGCTAAACTTGTTATCTGTTCTGGGCCTTCCAAATGTCATGAGTTGATACCCAGGAATCTGAACTATAGATGGCACTACTTAGGAGAATATTTGAAAGTCAGTGTTCCAGGCAGCAAAAGCTAAGACTGATGAAAAATCTGTTTGCTCCCAGGAGCATATGCAACCTTTTGTTAATGGTTGCTAAGGTCACTGTTAATATCATTTTGAAATCTTCACCAGGAAAAGCCCATCAGATTAGCTCAGCGTTGTAAAGCAGATCCCATATTCTTTTCTGCAGAATGATTAGGCTCTGTCCCCAGGGATGGCGGCAGCGCTCGCAAGGGCAGCTTGGGGTGGTCTGAGAGTCACCTGCAGGCAGTTGCCCGGGTGGCTTTGTCCCAGCACAGATTCCCATGGCTCCAGACGGGCAACCAGCATCTTAGCAGACAGGGCCCAGGAATTCAGTTTTAAACAAACTCCTCGGTGATTCTTTGTGGAAAGCCAAGTTTGAGAACTGCTATGAGGGCACACGAGGAATTTCCCCGCTCTTGCTCTCGGCTCCCAAAGCCCATTATTCCTCAAGGAAAAGCAGCCTGATAAGCCCCCGCTGCCTATCTGGTGCAGAACAACATGTACCGTGAGGATATTATCTCTCTCCTCCCCTTCAAGCTGTCAGGAAGCTGCAAGCCACACTTGCACTCCGTTACACAGGCTCTGCCGGCGTCCATGACTCGGATTCATAAGCTGTTCCTTCACTTGCTCTCAATTTTTTACTTTTCTCTTCTTCTGGGCTCTAATTTTTTCCTTTTCTTTATTTGCCCCCACTACTTCATCTTATGGCTTTTGTATGCATACTCTCAAATCTCTGTGAGAAAAAGCGTGGGTAGAAAAAAGAAGACTTGTGCACAGACATAAATCCAAGTGGCTATGTGTGTGTGCCTGTCACACCCCACCCCATGCTGAGACCCCACCCAGTGCCTGGGCCACACTCCTTGCTTCAAGTCTCTTCTTGCTTTTTTTTTTTTTTTTCCAACAGAGGCAGACTTACGTGTGTCCCTGGAGCTCGATGGCTGTTCCTTTTCTCCCTCCGATGTCCCACATGATGACTGAGTGATCCGAACTGCCCGAGAACAACACCCGCTGGACTGGATCCCAACACAGCGCGGTCACCCCACCTGGCAAGACAGATACAACTGAACATCAGTCACAAAGTCACACTGCTTCTCCTCCCAGGACCTGAGAATGCAAAGGAGCTGAGATCCAGCTCAGGCCCAGGCACAAAGACATTTTTGTAGAAAGAACAAATATCCCACGAGAAAAATAATAAAAAAAATAAAAATCCCCCCCTTAAGAATGCCGCCCCCAACTCAATGTAACATAAACTCAACTATTATAACAAATGGAGGGAAACAATTAACTAACCTTCAAACAATAAATTTAAGAAGAATAAAACATATTGAATTGTCTATGGAAATAATAGCCAAATTTTCTTTCCTATCTATCTCCCATCCTGATAGTAACACATCAGAAGTAAATGAGATTCAAAATTTAAAAATGTTCAATTAGACTTTTTCTTAACTTAGTACACAATAATTGCATATACTCATGCAGTACTATGCAATGTTTCAATACATTGTGTAATGATCAAAAGGTAATTAGCATATCCATCTCTTCAAACATTTAACTTTCTTCATGGTGGGAACATCTCCAAACTCTTTATTTTGAGATCCAACAACATATTGCTAACCGCAGTCACTCTACTGTGCAATGGAATACTATAAACTGCTTTCCCTTTCTAGCTGTAACTGCTATTCACTGACAAGTCATTTCCACTTCCCTCCACTCCCCAGTCTCTGGTAACCACTGTTCTATTTACTACTTCAGGAGATTACTTTTTTAAGATTGCACAAGTGAAATCATGCTGTATTTAGCTTTCTCTGTCTTGCTTATTTCACCTAACATTAAGTCTTCTAGGTCATACGCGGTGTCACAAATAACAGGTGCTCATCTGTTTTGATGGCCAAACAGAATTCCATTGCTAACACATGTACAAGCATGCAGACACACACACACTTTCTTCACAGATTCACCTGGCTTTTAAAGATGCATAGATTGATTCTATATCCTGGCTGTTAAGAACGGTGCAGTAATAAACACTGTGGTTCAGGTATCTCTCCCAACATACCTATTTAACTTCCTTTGGATACCTAGTACTGACATGGCTGGCTCATATGGCAGTTCTTCTTCTTCTTCTTCCCCTCCCCCCCCCCCCCCCCAATTTGTAGGAGCACTTTCAGGCTGTTTTCATGATGGCTATGCTAATTGATACTCCCACCAACAGTGTTTACAGGGTTCCTTTTCTCTACATCACCACCAGCATTTTTCTATGTCTTTCTGATAACAGCCAGGCTAACTAGAATACAGTGGTATCTCATTCGTGGTTTTGATTCACATTTCCCTACAAGTGATGTTAAGCTATATATATATATATATAAACATATCATCTCTATAAATATCTATTACAGATTTGCTATTTTTGAACATAAGCTGAAACTGGGCTACAATATTGGAATTTAAAATTATTTTTTTCCTTTTGGGGGACTTTAATGTATAGATTCCAGGCAAATAATTTATATCTTTTCAAATGCCAATTTCCTCAACTATAAAATGGCGATGATGGGGACACCATGACCACTATGACTATGATTACTAATGATAATATCAACTCAGCTGCCACCTACTTCATAGGCTGCGGTGAGAATTACCACCTTGGCCGGCTCTGTAAACAGCAGTGTGCAGCACATGGCTATTAGGGTTACTTCAGTGGTTGGCCATAATATATCATGATGTATTTTCTTCATGGTGGTCTCAAACTTCCTGCATAATGAGAACAGTAGTAATATTGTTCCACATAAGAGGAGCACAAAGCCTACACATACTTACAAATGTCAGGAATACTTACGTTTTACATTACTAAAAGATATTATATTCAGAAAAGAACATAAAATGGCTTTCTATTTGTTGCAAACTGACACCTTTCTTATTCAGATCATCAATTTGTTCTCATGAAGAGCTATACTGTAAATGCTCTTAGGAAGGTTGCTCTCAAATAAGTATCTCCGAAGATTTGTGTTTTTTAAAGATCAAAAGGAAAAAGAAATCCCCATTCTTCTAGGCTTGGCTTGTTAGCTTCTTTCCCTACCCGCACAACATTCTGCTGTGTGTACTCCTGCCCATGTAAGAACAGAATCAGGGACTGGCGGTGTGGCCTAGTGGCTAAAGTCCTTGCTTTGAGCACACCGATCCCATTTGGGTGCCGGTTCTAATCCCGGCAGCTCCACTTCCCATCCAGCTCCCTGCTTGTGGCCTGGGAAAGCAGTCAAGGACAACCCAATGCTTTGGGATCCTGCACCTGTGTGGGAGACCTGGAGGAAGTTCCTGGCTCCTGGCTCTGGATTGACGCAGCACTGGCCGTCACGCTCACTTGGGGAGTGATTCATCAGACGGAAGCTTTTCTTCTCTGTCTCTCCTCCTCTCTGTATATCTGACTTTGTAATAAAAATAAAATAAATCTTAAAAAAAAGAATGAAATCACTTGCCCCAGTACATATGTGGTTAGTCACCCACTACAGCTCCTAGCCTTCTCCTCCCTGTTCCACCAACAACCACCCCATAACCACAGCCATGCACAGAGCTGGGTGCACACAGGCTTTAGGGCTGTCTGTCAAATGCACTTTATCTTAGCCAAAAGGCCAAGAAGTGACGCATGAAGACAAAAGTTCTTTTTTCCTTCCAACTTTATGCAAATCTTTGTTTCAATGTTACCTCCCT
Source organism: Ochotona curzoniae (assembly GCF_017591425.1). NCBI lineage: Eukaryota > Metazoa > Chordata > Mammalia > Lagomorpha > Ochotonidae > Ochotona > Ochotona curzoniae. The sequence goes on along the minus strand of NW_024466502.1, from coordinate 47,648,050 downwards.
AGAGATATTTCCCTTGCCTAATTTCATCATTTTTTTCTACTTTTGGTGGTTTTAAAAACTGATTATCTATTGCCCCAACCAAGAGAATGTAAGCTCCAGGAGGGCAGGGATGTTACTCCCTCTTCAGGATGCAGCGTTGGGGTCTGCTAGTCCGGGAAGCCATCACAGCATTCTCAGTCAAGGGAAGGTCGAGCCTCTGAGCAAGTCTCTGTTGTCTCGATCACCCTGCTGAACTGAACTTAGTAGATTGCAGGTCTATCTGTTCCCCAGATAGACTCAGGATTCTGTGTCCGGGTGTCTGAGTGCCTGGTACACAGAAGGTACTCCATAAATGCTTTCAACTGGCCTGATGAGCCAAGCGATAGAGAGGAATGAGGCGTTATAAATAACAGATGTTCAGGAGAGCCTTGGAGTGGGGGCTGGTGGGAAGGTAAGGCACTGCTGTCAGGGCTGAAGGGGCAGGAGGTGAAGGGACACGGCAGACATGAACAACCTCGTACTTCTGCAAGGGGCTCTGTGCAGACAGCAGTTCTCCACATTCAGGTGGCCAAGACAGTCAATGGCCATCAGCGGTACAGATACCTGTACCTCATGGCCCAGCCCATGCCAAGTACAGAGCTAAGGGCTACAAGAGTGTGTTTCTCCAGTGTGTGGATATTTTCAGGGGGAAAAAAAAATCTCCCATTTCATTTTACTTTGGTTTAGATTAACGCTTCTTTTTGTTCCTATTCAAGGTTTCTTTTATGCTTCTTCCTGCCTTCGACTTCTGTAATACCATCAACAGTGCACTTTTCAAATTTAAACAATTTTGTTCTTAAAGATTATCTTTAATGGATGTTGAAAAAGTTCAGGAAATGGACAGTGGAGATGGTTGTATAATATTGCAAATGGACTTAGATGCCACTGAACTACACTTGAAAATGGTAAAATGGCAAACTTTATATTTTGTATATTTTATCAGAAAAGTCACATCACCAAAATATTTTTAAAACAAAAGATTTACTAATTACAAAATGTATCTCTGCTATTATAGACTCTCATAAATGTAACTTGCAGATGGGGTAATAGCCCATTGTGTTATCTCACTTATGGTTAGATTCTTCTTAATTTTGAAATGTTATAAAATAACTCTAAGAATGTTTTCATATGTAGAATTATATGCATAGCTCTGTCTAGTGGAACTGGACCTGAGTCTAAACATTCAAAAAAATTATTATGTGCCAAAATGCTTAATTTTTTCAAAGATATTTACAGCACAGCTTGTAGTATGGAGTGTTGCAAAGTAAGGATTGAAACTTCTGGCTCTGCCTGTACCAGGGGGTGACACAATGACTCACCAAGAGTGTGACATCAGCCTCTCCAGGGTCAGGTGTATATAAACAACACACTGCTAAAGAGGCGCCTCATTCAGTCCTCTGATGATGGAGCCTCCTGAATAAAATATGTGACCTTTTAGTTACTGCATTTTGCTCTGGGCTGAAGTAACGCTAAATGTGTAGAACTAAATGTGCCCCTTCCCTAGGCTGCACAGGCGTATTGCTGGCTGTCTCCTTGCTATCACCCCAGGGATGTCTGCCAGACATATGAAGTTCAAATGCTGTGATAGTCTCCCCGAAGCCCGCTGCCTCCAGCATTCCAGTTTCAGGAAATGTCATCACTGTCTCTCTAAATGCTCCAGACAGAACCTGGAAGTCATTCCTATGTGAATTAGTTGCCAAATTGCAGCTGACCCCTCATCTCCAAAATAGCTCTTGAATCTTCCATCTCATCTCTCTCCAATGCCGTCACTCCCATACTCTAGATGCCACCTTCTCTAGGGGAGAATGGTCACTCCCAATATCCACTCTTATTCCTACCAATCTATCATTGACCACTGTCTCAATGATTTGGCTAAAATGGCCAAGATTGTCTCAGGCTTCCTACCACTCAAGAATAATGTCTGCAGTACCTGACAGTCTCATAGAGTCAACCCACATTTTCCTCCCCAAGCTCTCATGTGGGCCATTTGCCTTGGTTAGGCCACTCACAGGGCCCATCTCCAGGCTTCTTAGCTGATACGTACAGGGTCTGGAGGGCCTTTTCCTCCTAGGAACTCTTCTTTCTCCTAAGAAGCTATGTTTACACCATTTCCTTGGGATGCCCCCTTTAACTCTGCCTAAGGAGAAGCCCTCTTGTAACTTGCTTCTACAGCAGCCAGAGTGTGGCCACTAGGGATTCCCAGCACATCATCACGTTTTGATGAATTATCTCATCACTGGTCTGGTGCTTGCATTGCATTCTCCGGGATGCTGGCCGAACAAGTGCAAGGTTCTTGCTTGTGGTACTCGCCTACCTGTCCCAGAAGCTATTGTAGAGACTGGGGCTGATGACATGACCGACTGGCTGCCAATCTACTGACTTGTACTTTGATAGAAACTGGAACTGTGTGAAAGTCTCCATCATAGATAAAACTAAATTGCTCAGTGGAATTAGTGACCTTGCCTATCTATCTTCTATGACATTTCTTGGTTTGTTTATTTAGTTACACTGTTCCCTTCTCCTGACAGGCAATGAAAAGATCCCTGTTTAATTTTTTACTTATCTGTATGCTTTGGCAGATTTACATGCATGCCCTTTCTTTTCAAATATGTGCTTGCAGCTCAAAAAAGTTCTTATCGAGGAAAAATAATGTATTGATAGTATTAACTTCCACTGATCAAAACAGGATTTTTCTCCCCCTTTATTCAAGTCAGTTTATGACTTTTGGTAGAAATGTATTCTGATTTCTGCAGAAATAGCAAAGAATTCTGATATCTAATATTTAGTTCCCAAAGGAAAACCAGCAGAGGGAGCATAAGAACATAAAACTAGTTCCCTGAGTCCCCATGGATTGGAAAATGTGCTCTGGCCTCTGGACATGACTCTCGGGGGATTCCGTGCAAATCCACATTTGAATGCCTTTCTGTGCTGTGAAAGAGTGATGGGGCTGAACGGTCATGACTCCACGCGTTGAAGGCTGGCCTGCTTCTGAGTTTGAAATGGACCAAAGAGACCCCAAAAGCACTCTTTAATGGGTCTTTGTTTGGTCCTCACTAAAATCTCCTTCCAGAATTGTATCAGGCTGAATTAGGGACTTCCCAGGGCGAACAATGGCCCACCAGACAGGAAGAGCCACCATGAGCTGTGTGACTCATCATGGAATCTCTCAGCCGCCCCTGCTCTGGCTTTGAGCAAGCGGTGCTGCAGCTAGGCCAGGAATTGGCAGATAGGAATGACAAGTTACATATCTGACCTGCTCCATTTGCCTTCATGGCAACAACCTTCTGGGATTCAAAGATATTTTGTGATGAAGATGAAATAATTTAAACTGTTTGAGAAGACACACTGCCATGGTAACATTTTATATCAGAACAAGCGTACAAAATAAGAGAGCTTTGAGCCACATTTGGCTGATGATGCAATGATTTCCAGCAGCTTTCACCCCTCTTCTGACCCATGGGCAATGATGCGGAACTCAGTGGATTCTTATCAGGCATCATGTGGTGACCAACTTCTGAGGACCCAAGAGGTCAGCTGAAAGCCACCACTACCTAATCTAGATCTGGGAACCATCTGGTCTGTCACCAGGCCTGAGGTCACCTCCTCAATTTTACTCTGAGTCTATTTACTCCTCACAGATGCCAAAATAATATTTTAGATGTGCCTTGGTGATCTAGAAGACTCTTGCTGCCCTTCTTGCCCTTTATCCCCACCACCCGCCCTCGCACACAGGGTTCAAGTTACAAAACAAGTGACCAGTAGTTCCTGTGAGACATGCTCTAGCGGACCTTCTTGCCCCAAGCCATTCTGCCTTGCTCTGCCTGCTTGCTTGCTCCTCTCCTCTCCTTGCTCATGAACTCAATACCTATTCATCCCCAGGGATCTCAGCTCAAACCACCTCTCGTTGGGGAGGCCTGCCCTGACTAGCTCCCACTTCCTCCTACTTCAGTCATCCATTCTGAAACTGGAAATATTCCATGCTTGCTCCCCTGCTTAGGGCCCCTGCCTGGTCACCAAGCAGGAGCTTTTCTCTCTCACTGAGTCATGAGCAGTTAGGGGACAATGACTGTGACCTTTATTTCTGAGCTTGGGTATAGTAGCTAAGGTCAACCAGGAAAATAGCATTTAAAGAGAAAAGGACCTGGGGTCGGTGTTAAGACATAATGGGTAAAGCCTCTGCCTATGCTGCCAGCAGCCCATAAGGTATTGGCTCTCACCCTAGCTGCTTTACTTCTGATTAAGTTCCCTGCCAATGTGCCTGGGAAAGCAGTGGAAGACGGTCCAAGTGTGTGGGCCCCTCCCATGGACAGGGCAGTCTTGGCTGAAGTTACTGACTCCTGGCTTCACCCTGGCCTAGCCTTGGCTGTTGTGGTCACCCGGAGAATGAATCAGCAGATTGGAGCTTGCTCTCTCTCTAAGTCTGACTTTCAAATAAATAAAGAGGAGAGGATTCAGGAGAGAGCCTTGGAATTGTGGGTAAGCATTGTCAGAGACATGGAAGGAAAACTGGGAGGGGCTGTGTCACTGAAGCTGAACCAGGGCCGCTGAGCAAGAAAAAAAATCACTGCCAGAAGGTTAAGTAGGACAAGGTATACAACATGTTACAGCAAGGCCATGGGCCGCCTTGGGGAAAGCAATCCAGAGAAATTGGACACAGACCAGATGGCAGGGGCTGGAAAGCAAGGGGGAGGTGAGGATGTTGGAGCAGCTGGAAGATTCTACCTGTTTAAGAAGCCCTGCTGTTTGCTGCAACCAAATGTATCTTGAAGACATTACACTGAGTGCAATCAGCCAGTCACCCAGGGAAAACACTTAATATGAGGTGCCTGCATCCATCACAGGCACAGATGCAGAAAGCTGGATGAGTGCCGTCAGAGGCTGGGGTGATGGGATCACTAAACAAGGACACAGAGTTTCAGTTCTCAAGGAGACAAATATACTAGGGGCCTGGCATGATGGCTCAATTGGCTAATCCTCCCTTTGCAAGTGCCAGGATCCCATAGGGGGAGTGGGTTCATGTTCTGGCTATTCTACTTCCTGTCCAGCTCCCTGCTCATGGACTAGGAAAGCAGTGGAGGATGGCCCACGTCTTTAGGACCCTGTACCTCCATGGGAGACCAGGAAGAAGCTCTTGGCTCCTGGCTTTGGACCAGCCCAGTTCTGGCAGTTGCAGCCATTTGGGGAGTAAATTAGTGGGTGGAAGATCTTTGTCTCTCCTCCACTCTGTAAATTTGCCTTTCAAATAAAAATCAACAAATCTTAAAAAAAAAGAAAGAAACATGTTCTGTGACTGATGGTGGTACTGGGTGCTACTCATGTAAACGTAGTTAGTACCACTAAGCTGCACATTACAAAATGGTGGAAATGAGCAATTTAAAATTTGTATATTTTACTCTGATTTTTTTTAAAGTGCAAAAAAAAAAATAGCACTGCTATTAGGAGAATAAAATGAAAATGGATACAAAAGGACATGGGATTGAGATGGCTCCGTTTTCCTTCTAACAAAGGCAAATTAAGCATGTTGATAAACTGATAAAAGTGAGTTAAAGGGAAGACCCAGGTGTGCAGACCCTGGGAACTGGCTTTGGCTAGAGGAAAGCAGGCTCATCACAGAGATGAGGGGGCGGAGACTGCTCAGGGGCTATACAGTGGCCTTTCCTCTGCTGGCTGGGAAGGGGGCATGAGCTGGGGAAGACCTGTAGAACTTGTTTGTGGGGATGGGGACACATGGTGAGCTTATCAGGCAGCTTGGTGAATCTGGATCAGATCTGCTGGTCACGGTGTGCTAAGTGTCTTGGCTGCACAAGAAGACGTGTAGACAGCTAGTGTAAATCACAGCCAAGCTTACAGAGAATAAAGCACACTCCTGGAACTAAGTGTGCTGGGAGATCCAGGACTGAAGGACTGCAGCACTGTGAAAGAGGGGCAATGAGTACTGAGGCTCTGGGCACATGGAGAAATGGAGGATCAGAATTCTTCACAAGGGAAAAGAGCAGGTGACGTGAAATAAGAGCTTAGAAACTAAAGGGTGATGAGACTTAGGTATTAGTGAGTCTTTAGGTATTAGTGAGACTTTAGTATTTCTTGGGTGGGACATTTTTGGGATTGTAAAAAACCCAGGGTAGCAGAAAAGAAATTTAACCAGGGAAGATCAGGAAACCTCAATCCTACATTTCCATGTTTTTCTACCCAAAGGGAACAGATAATTAAGGTTATATTTTAGAAAAAAAATTTTTCCTGGGAGCCAGTGCATTGCCTTTACTGGCTAATCCTGTCTGCAAGCACCAGCACCCCATATGCGCACTGCTTTGTGTCCTGGCTCCTCCACTTCCCATCCAGCTCCCTGCTTATGGCCTGGGAAAGCAGCAGAGGATGGGCCAATGCCTTAGGACCCTGAACCAGTGTGGGAGACCCAGAAGAAGCTCCTGGCTCCTGGCTTTGGATCAGCTCAGCTCTAACTGTTGTGGCCACTTGGGGAATGAACCAGCAGATGGAAGATCTTTCTCTGTCTCTCCTTCCCTCTGTAAATCTGCCTTTTCAATAAAAATAAATAAATAAATCTTTTAAAAAACCTTTTTTTTTTCCCTTGGATTCAATTTTCTCTTTAGTATGTTTCTTATTCGAGTATTCCAATTCTTCTCTTCAGGAAATCCTTTATAATCAAGCTATTATCCAATTTAATATGAAATTTCCTCTGTTTCTGTTTTTATATAATAAACTCGGAATTACACCTGTTGTTCACTCAATTATGGACTGATAGTCTTCAGAAAACACAAAAGTTCACTACGAGTCATGGAAACAGAGGATATTTCCAGGGCCAATATTTTCTAGGTGATAAAATACCTTCAGCATGTCAAAAATATCAGTAAAAAATGAACCATCAAGTCTTTCAAAGGCTAAGTGTGCATATTTAATAATACCTTGGTCATGTGGCCCTGTACAAAACAGTCGTTGTCAAAGGGAACCTTGGGTTTTAAACTGAGAAGGAACCATTAGGAAAGAAAGAGGTTCCTGTCCTCACTGCAGACCCATGCTACTCAGTATGAATGTGTTTCTCTTTTTATTTGTCATGGACTCTTTCTTACACAACATCCTCTCACTCCAGGAATGGCCAGGATGGAGACAACTGTTCTTTTGATCCTCTCTGAAGTCTGAGCAGTTGCCACAGAGTCTCAAACAATGCACCACTAACGTATGTGCACACAAGCTTGCTCCATGCAGCAGGACAAAGGACCAGCCACCAACATTTTCAAAATAGGTCTTCCTCTTTTGTTTAGATTCTGTAGAAAACTTTTTGACATATGTATTATTGAATCATTCTCTAGTTTAAGGGTCTCATGTATCTTTGCACAAGCTGGGACAGTAGTTTGCTACTTCGAAAATCTAATATCTAACATCTGAATCTGTAGCAGGTGACAATATGTTGTGACATGAGCACGCGAGAGTTTCACTGAGTCCTACCTGTGTGTCCGCGGAACGTGGTGACCAGAGTGCAGCTTTCTTGCTCCAGTTTGAGGATTGTGACTTGGCCTGAGTGGTCACCGATAAACACATGCCGAGTTTCAACGTCAAATCTATCATGTAGGCATTAAGGATTATTTCTCAAAATTGACTAGGGGATTTACAATAAAGAACAAATAAGCAAAAACATAAATAGAAGAAGAAATGTGGAATTCTAGTATGAGAAAAGTTCAATGATGGTGCTGAAAGACACAAAGTGGACTTAATAAAATGAGGGACACAGGTACTGCAGGATAACAAGAGTCAACAGGTAAAGATGTCACTTCTCACTATGGTAATTCATAAATGAAATATAGGCTCAACAATGACATCAATATTTTTTCTCCATAAATGTTAATCCCAAAAATCATATGCAAAGATATAGAAACAAGAAGAGGCCAAATACTTTGAAAATAAGAATATGATACGCGATAAGGGGAGATTAGTGCCCTACCAGATATTAAAATGTTATGCAGTTTCTTTAATTAAAAACATAGTATGATGTTAAATAGACCAATAAAATAGGACAGAAAATTCTAGAAATAGTCCTGAAATCATACAAACATTGAAGATGCTTGGGCGCTTCACATGAATAAGGAAAAGATAAATTTAAACAATAAAGCTGGGGCCCGGCGCAGTAGCCTAGCAGCCAAAATCCTCACCTTGATTGTGCTGGGATCCCATATGGGTGCTGGTTCTAATCCAAGCGGTCCTGCTTCCCATCAAGCTCACTGTTTGTGGCCCAGGAAAGCAGCCGAGGATGGCCTAAAACCTTGGGACCCTACACCTGTGTGGGAGATCTGGAAGAGGCTCCTGGCTCCTGGCTTTTGACTGGCACAGCTCCACCCATTGCAGCTGCTTGAAGGAGTGAATCATCAGATGGAGTATTTCCTCTCTGTCTCTCTTCTCTGTGTTATCTGACTTTCCAATAAGAACAGATGAATCTTTTTAAAAAGTAGCTTATAAAATTGGCACAATCTCTGTGAACTTGACCTTCAGGGGAATCCTTCTATTCACAGGCAGGAATGGCTCACTGTCCTCACCTGTGCAGCAACATGCTGATGCTGACCGCCTGCTCTCCTTCTGGGCGTCTGAACACAGGCTAGGCGGAAGCTGTCAATGTGATCAGCCCCCAGTAGAAGCCCTGGGCACCCGGCCCCTAATGAGCAGCTATGCTGGCTGGTGGAGCCTAATAACCGTAATTCCAGGGACACATCCTAGAGACACACTGGCAAAAATACAAACAGGCACAGCCTGATTCATCCCATATTATCTTATTAGTGAAAGCTTGAAATAATCTGCAATATGGGATTACTGAGTTAATGACGTTACATCCACACAAAAGAATGCTATGCAACTAGAAAACAGAAGTGAAGATCTTGATTCACTCACACAAAACAATTTAACGATGGTATTACTAAGTGGGGGAAAACACCAAGTCATGTAAGAGTTTATCAACTGTACTATCTTTGTCTAAGAAACGGACGGAAATGTAAATGTGAATGAGCGTTCACACATGAGTGAGTGTTCATTTAGGAAAGGAAGCACCAGCATAACCAGGATCTAATAGAAAGGGCTACCCACGGAGGAGGGTACAGGTGAAGGGGCAGTGAGAGCTGAAGCTTTCCTTTAATAAGCTTTAAATTTTACAATCTTGTAAATGAGGGGTCTAGCAAGGTGGCATAGTTGGCTAATCTTCAGCCTGTGGCACCATAAAGGCTGCCAATTCGCATTCCAGTTGCTCCACTTCTGATCCTGCTCCCTGTTTATGGCCTGGGAAGAGTAAAGGATGGCTTAACTCGTTGGACCCCTCTGCCCACATGGGGGGATCTAGAAGAAGCTCATGGCTCCTGACTTTGTATTGGCTCAGTTCTGGCCATTGTGGTTTTGTGGAGAGTGGGCCAGTGGATGGAAGACCTCTCTGTTTTTCCCTCTCTCTACAAAATCTGCCTTTCAAATAAAAATAAATAAAATATTTAAGAAAATTTTGTAATTATCTTGCAGGTTAAAAATACACAAAATGAAAAGAGGGGGAAAAAAATCCCCTACCTGAAAACAAAACAAACTGAACTATCAGGTTAGTAAACAGTCACATGGTTGAAATAATTATTTCAAATGACTTTAGAACACACCATTTTGAATGCAATTCTTTGCAAAATATAATGTAAGGACAAAGAAAGCTGAAAAGAAATCTAAAATCTCACTTGTGAGACTTACTGTTACTGTAGTATTATTCTCACTATTGTGAACCATTTAAATAAAGCACAGGATGATGCAAATAAGGAAATACTGACGTTTCAGCCTAAGACACAAGAATCCAGTGCCTGGTGCGATGGTTCACTGGATAAAACCTCACCTTCCAATCATTGGGATCCCATTGGTCAGAGCTTCATGTCCTGGCTGCTCCACTTCCCATCCAGCTCCCTGCTTGTGCACTGTGAAAGCAGTGGGCGATAGCTCAAAGTCTTGGGACCCCTGTACCCATGGGGCAAACCCCAAAGAAACTCCTGATTCCTGGCTTCCGACTGGCTCAGCTCTGATTTTTCTATCTCTCCTTCTCTCCATATATAAGATCTGTCTTTCCTATAAAAATAAATAAATATTTTAAAAACTTACCTAATCAGAAGCCAGTGTTAAGGTGCAGCAGATTAAGCTGTTGCCTGTGATGCTGGCATCCCATATAGACACTCTGCTGTCCTTTTCTGATCCAATTCCCTGCTAATATGCGTGGGAGAGCATCAGAGGATGGGCCTCTGCCGGCCACATGGGAGACCTGAATGAAGTCCCCTGACTTTGACCTGGCCTGACCCTAGCTGTTGAGGCCAGCTGGAGAGCGAACCAATGGAAAAAGGTCACATGTTCTCTCACTCTTTGTAACCATTCATTTAAAACAAAAAACAAAACCTCTCTGTCAGGAGTGGGAGGAAAGATACGTGACAGCCTAAGAAAGGTAATGTCAGAAAGTCAAAAAGCTACCAGAAACTAGAAGACACATATAAAAAAAGCAGGAGGAAGTAGTAAAGGATGGACAGGCAAGGTCGGCTTTTTAGGGCAACAGAAACACACTGTATGATAATACAATGGTGAGGATGTCATTATACATTTATCCACGTCAATGGGACACATTGTACCAAGAGTGAACCCAGTGGGAACATACACTTTGAATGATACAGGGTCATGATGATAACAGATGTGGCTCTCTGGTGGAGGGATTCTGGAGGAGTGTAGGCATGAGTGGGGACAGGAAGGGTATGATCTTTGTACTTCTTTCTTCTTTAATGTGCATATAGAACTATTCTTAAAAACAGTCATTCTGATGAGATGCTTAAGCCAATGAAGGTAAATTCAAACATTTAAAAAATGGAAATTTATTGAAAAATATGGACTATTAAAAAAAAAAAGAAAACCAAACAAAAAGCCCCAGCACTTCAAAACAAAACAAAACAAAACAAAAGCAAAACACAAACACCAAAAGCTAAGGGTTTATGAAAATACAAGATCCCTACTGGAGGTAGCTAGGGCAGTAAATCTTCACTCTGAAAACCAGCTTAAAAAGACTTAATTATCCTGCTTTCTCTAAAGTAATTGTATTTCAGCGTAATCAAAGAGCCTTAGCTAATGATTCTACTAGAAGAATCATTAGGAGAAAATTCTACTTTCTTCTTTTTTAAGATTTATTTTTACTGGAAAGGCAGGTCAGATTTATGGAGAGAAGGAGAGACAGAGAAATCTCCCATCCTCTGGTTCACTCCCCAGGTGGCCACAACAGCTGAAGCTGAGCCAATCCAAAGCCAGAGCCAGGGACCAGGAGCCAGGAGTTAGGAACTTCATCTTGGTCTCCCATGGGGGTACAGTGTCCCAAGGCCTTAGGCCACCCCCCAGTGCCTTCCCAGACCACAGCAGGGATCTGGATGGGAAGTAGAGCCTTGGACTTGCAAGCTGAATATTTAGCCATTGAGCCATTATGCCAGGCCTGGAATATTCTACTTTCTGAAAGAATTCCAATTACCACATGTAGAAGAATATGACAGACCTGGAGAATGGCTACGTTTCAATTCTAACGACAGGACTAATTCAGGCAATACTCACCAATGGCAGAAACTAGTTTTTAAAAGAATAAAATAGGTAGGGAAGGAGAATGGCACAGCATTGCTGCCCAATCTCAGTTAACTGCAAGGCCAGTCCCCGGCTCACAAGTCTCCCAGCGGGGACTATCATGAAGCGTACACAGAACCATCTCTCGTCTCCCAGGGTTCTTAGCAAAATGGTAAATCAGAGGGAATCAAGATTTTAAAGGCAACTTTCAGTTTTCAGAAAATATGAGAGGAGAGGTAAAAGAACGTGTAAACTGACATCACAGAGGATTGAACATTGTGGCAAAGAGGATTAAGCTGTCACTTTACAAGAGAAACCCATAAGGTGTGTTTGAGTGTTGGTTCCAAATCTAGCTTCCTGCTGGTGAGCCTGGGAGGACAGCAGATAGAGGCTCAAGAGCTTGTTTCCCTGCCACACACATGGGAGACTCAAAGGGAGTTCCTGGCTCCAGACTGGTTGTGGGGTAAACTAGTGATGGAAGATCTTTCTGTTCTTCCCCCTCTGTTTCTCTGCCTTTCAAAGAACAAAAACAAAACAAAGCAAATTACATTGCGAGAGAGATCGATTTGGAGTGTGTAACTGTCTGCAGAACTGGTTCTCTATGTTTAACTTGCTTTCAGTGGCATAAAAAAGTGAAGAGGGGGGATACTGCTATTTACAAAGAAATATTTAGAAGATGATAATCACATGCAATATGTGGATCATGTCTAAATACAAGTTCCAATAAATCCACTGCAAAAATCCATTTGCAAAACAATAAGTGAAATTTTAAAACAGGTTATTATTCAACATATCAAGGAGTGATTAACTTCCAGATACAATAGCATTGTGATTACTGAAAAAAATTCATATATTTAGATCTAATGAAGCATATAAAGATGAAGTGACATAAGGTCCAGAATTTACAATTGTCTAGTTAAAAAAAGTAAAATTATGAGAAAAGATTAACAGTGCAGGAGAATGATGTGTATACTATCCTAATTTCTATAACTCCATACATGTTTAAAATTGTCTCATTGTAAAATATTAAAGGACAAAGCATATGAAAAATTAGATCCTTTTTGCAAATGATCAAATTTATGTAAGATATTAAAATTTATGAGGAAAAAGAGTACCTTAGATTTATCTTAATTTTAAGAAAAAAGATTTAAAAAAGACTCAATTTGACTGACATCAAATACTATTTACAATTGCAACAGCATTCTCAAAAAAATTTTTTTTTGAAAATAAAAATTCAACAAAAGCCATTTAGAAGAGTTTGAAATAAAATGAAAGCACAGCCTTGAAGCCAGAGTGATTGGCATGAACTACTGAAGCAAGAAATTGAGATGATCTAGATAGCTTTCCAGAACTGTTTATCTGCAAGGAGTAAGTCCAAGAGATTACATTTAGGGGGGAGATATTTTACTACTGAGGGTGACATTTGGAAACATCTGGAACATGAAGAGAATCTTAAAATCAGGAGTAACTGGATTCATTTTGTAAAACATGAAAAATGTGGTAACATGGTCAGATAATAAGACATTGATAAATAAGACTGGATTAAGAATCTACACATTTTATACTAGCAAGTGAGGTTAGAAAAAAAAATTATCTCTATTTCCTACCATTGGTTCACTCCCTAAATGTCCACAAGTGGCAGAGTTGGGAGCTGGGGATTTGGTCCAGTTTTTCTGTATGGTGGCAGGAAGGAGTCCAGTTACTGGAGCCACCACTTGTTGTTCCCCAGAGCCTGGGGAGATGGAGTCACAGTCCAGCTCAGGATTGAATCAGGCATTCGGATATGGAATATAGGCCAGAAGGTCTAATCTCTTCAGATTTCTACACAAGATAAGCAAAGTATCAGAAATTATTGAGAAATTGGTAATTCCATTCATGAAATGGTTAGTTTCTGTCTTCCCTTATTGCTCTACTTAAAAATTTTTTTTTATTTTTGTATTGCATAGTTACTGTTCCATTAAGAGACTTTAGAGAAGAGCAAAAAGGAGAGACTTAATTCCATCTGATTTATTTGATCATTTGTTGACTTCAATGGCTCACAGATGGGAGAAAAGCAGTTCATCTCTTATTTAAACCATTAGTTGCCATTAGGAAGACAAATAGGGGTATTGATATAATTAGAAATATTTTATGTAGCTTTCATCAGAACTTACTCCTGCTTTCTTCATCACTTACAAAACTGAAAGCATGTGGACAGTGGCAGAATGAAGGGAAGAGAGGTGGGTGGGTGGTGGCAGTGTCTCATAAATTCATGCATTTAAAAGTTTAAACTGAAAGGTGCTCCCTAATACTGCTAGCTTGCCTGTAAAATGGTGTCTACTAGCCATTTGCAGGGAAAAAACTTGCATCTTCAAGAAATCTCATGGCTCTTGGCTGAGATCCTCTAGGGGAAGCACAGAGCTTTTGTGTCATCAGGGTTTCACACCAGAAAATATTCAAGACTATGTGCTGGCATTATTCACCAAATAATGATGGTGAGGCAGAACTGGTCAAAGCTGAGGAATGTTCTTGGAGGAATTGTCTGTTGCAAGGCAGCTTCCCTTTACCGTAACAGTGATGCTGCCTGGATGGCTCTTGCAGTAAGAACTAAAGCTTGGATGCCTGTACATACCCATAACACACTTCTGATTCCCAACTGCATGAATTTCTGCTTGGTAAACCATTCAAGGTGGCCAAAACCTGAGGATGACTTTTAGAGATGCCTAAAGTCTCAAACTGGTGGGGAAAGTCCTACATGATAGGCTACTACAATGAGGACAAGTTTAACCATGTGTTTTTCATACTTGTTTTTCGGACAATTTAAAAAGTTAAGGCAAGATCAGTAGGATCCTGAGGGTAAGATCTCTAATTTTGTCTGCATTCTTTGGCTTGGCTAAGTGATACAGAAAACAGATAGTAAATATATCACTAGGCTTGGACAGTGAAATGGAGGTCAGTGTAAGAGCAAATTGTAGAGGCCATTAGTTCTGTTCTAAAAGGGACAATGCAGTATAATGGGGAAAAACCAGGAGTCTAAAGACTTGGGTTCTGGTGGTGGTTTTCCTACTAATGGGATGGTGGCCTGAGAGAGGGAATGGGATTCTTTCTAGGTTTAAGCTGGCTTATCTATGACATGTGGGTGCTACAGATGAAAAACTTTCATTAATAAACAAAAACCACATATATTCAAGGTCTATAACATGATGATTTTATGTATAACTGTAATAATTATCAGTCATTAATTAACACATCCATCACTACCAATAATTTACCACATTTGTGCAAAATTGTGTGTGGATGGTAAAGGAAGACAGAATGTTTATGGCCCCCTAAAATTCAGATATTGAAATGTAATGTCCAAGGAGACGGTATTTGCAGATGGAGTCTTAGGAAGGTGACTGGATCAAAACATAAAAGCCTATAAGAACAGGTATGCCCTTATCAAAGAGCTCTAGAGGACTACCTTGGCCCTTCTACCATGTCAGGACATAGCGAGAAGATGATCACCTGTGAACCATAATTGTATCTCACCAAAACTGCTGGCACCTTGATCTGAGACTTTTCAGTCTCCACAAATGCAAGCAATATGTTTTTGTTCTTTACAAGCCACCCACATAATGGCAATTTGTTACAGCAGCCTAGAGAGACTAAGACAGAAGCAGGAGATTAAGGACCCATCTACCGCTAACACTACTAGAAGTCATTTATTTGGGATGGGCATTTGGCCTAGTGGTTAATGCCTCACACTGCTTGCCTTGGTTCTACACCCAGAACTCTTCGTGATTCCAACTTCCAGATACAGAACCTGGGAGGCAGAGGTGACAGCCCAAATGTCTGGGTTCCTGGCTCTCAGCTTTGGCCCCAGATATGGTACTACTGTGGGCTTGTGGGGAGTGAACTGGAAGATGTGAGTTGTCTCTCTCTATTATTTTTTTGAAAAGATTTATTTTATTAATTTTTATTGGAAAGTCAGATGTACAGAAAGGAGGAAAGACAGAGTGGAAGATCTTCTATCCGCTGATTCACTTCCCAAGTGGCCACAATGGCCAAAGCTGAGGCGGTCTGAAGCCGGAACCCAGGAGCTTCTTCCAGGTCTCCCATGTGGGTGCAAGGTCTCAAGGCCTTGGGCCGTCCTGAACTGCTTTCCCAGGCCCCAAGCAGGGAGCTGGATTGAAAGCAGGGCTGCTGGGATTAGAACCGGCGCCCATATGAGATCCTGGAGCATGTAAGGGGAGGTCTTTATAGGCAAGGCTACCATGCTGGGCCCTCTCGCTGCCTTTTAAGTAAACAAATAAAAGTAATTGAAAAGAAATCATTATTGTGTTGGCAACAGAGGCCATATATTTCAATTGAAGCACTCTGTTGCCCTGGACAGGCTGTCAGAAGGCAGGCTTTGCTGGGTCTTTTGTTCTCATGTGGTTCTACTCTCCCAAAGGTTCTCCATTCCCTATTGTCTTTGCCTCTGGTTTTCGTGGTAACTTGGCACTTTATATCCTTTCACATGGTCATGCCTGGAGTCTTAATTTTGTCTTTCCAGCAAGAATAACATAAGCCTATACATACACAAAAATACACCTACTACCACTTAACTGCCAAGAATAGCAATGCATTGATCAAATTACCCAGAATCACTAAGGTATTTTATAAATATGGGAATGAAAACTAGAAATTAAGTCCTACTTTGTTCCTTCGTGCTTTTACCAACAAGTGGTCTCTCCCAGCTACTTCTCATTTGTCATAGGTGGAGAGTCTGAAGGATTTTTACTGAGAACACCAGGATCATTCACACACGCCCCTGGAGTCCAGCGGCCAGGTGTGAGAGTTACCCAGCAGAAGCACGTGGATGCCAGCAACTTGAGATTCCATATTATTGTTCTCCAGGTCCTGGGGAGCCCTCACACCTGGAAAACAGTGTGCAGCATCAACATGTGGATCCTGGCCAATCCTTTCAGGTCATGACATGATAACCTCTCGGTAAATAATAAAATGAGTAAGAAACCTGTGATTCTTTGCTGGATATCAAGAATGTTCACAACCCTAATACACACGTGAATGTTACCTTTGTACAAAAGCCAAAGATTTTATTTTGGTGATGGCTTCATCTCAGTGCAGCTTAATTCTTGCTGAAAGGTAAAGATGTCAAACTAGGCTGCATCCTATCCAGGTGTCAAAGTTTGTGTCACAGTAGACAAAATGCTCAGCTGGGTTTGTTATTTCCAGTGAAGTTATCTCACTTCACTCCATCTATATAGAAATCCTAAATGAGTTAGGAACATCTAGGAACAACTTAATCAGATGGTGCAACTCAACAAGTGACAAAACATACACTTCTCAGACTGCACACAGCTCAGATTTTCACGCATCCAAGAAATTGACAGCCACTTCTGCATCCTAGGATTTTGTCTGGTAAAGGATACTGCAGGCCAGAGGCCACGGCACTGGTGCGATAACCTCCCAGGCGCTGTCCGCTCTCTGAGCAGTGCCAGGCGAACTGCTTGTCCTGTCCTGTGCTCAATACCCACTCCAGTTCCAGGACAAACAGGACCATCGTCACTCTGCTCTGATGTGCTGAAAACCAACAGACAAGAAAACAATCAACAAAGCACCCCAAAGAGGCTGAAAAGCATGGTACACAGAGATGGATTCTTCTCTTCTCCCTCTCTCCTTATAAATAAATTGTGAGACCACCTTAGGACAGAACAGAATAGCGGTTCTCATTAGGGATAGAGGTGGGCCTGGTAGTCACACATGTCTGTGTTCTTATATGAGTTTTAAACACTGTTTAATCCTTCCCAATGCTTCCAATTCAAAAGGCAGTAAAGATGCCCCAACTACCTGTGCCCTAGTCACCCACGCAGAAGATTCACATGAAATTCCAGGCTCTTGGTTTATGACCATCTGGGTAGTAAACCAGCAGATGGAAATCTGCCTTTTTCTCTGTGACTTGCTGCTCCCTTCTGCCATTCTGTCTTCCAAATAAATCAAGTAAATCTTTAATAGAATACAATCACCATCGTTTGTTTTTGTGCACTTATAGAGCATACTAATTTTTCAAATTCTGTTTTATAAGCATGTAACAAAACTCTAGACACAGAGCTCTCTGTCAGAAATCAAATGCTTGGAAAGTACAGAATAATTCTCAAGTGTCATATAAAGGCAAATGACATACAGTCACACATGACTTAATGACAGGGATACATTTTGAGAAACATGTCATTAGGAGATTTCATCACTGCGCAAACTTCATAGAGCATACTTACTCAAAGGAAGACAGCTATGCCATCACTTGGTGACTGATCTTACAGGGATCACTGTTACATATGAGGTCTGCTGTTGATTGAGCTATGTGGTGCACGACTGGGTCCCTTATACCAAAGTGTACACATACGCATATACTCATATACATGTGACAGTTGGAGCAAATTTCCTAGAGCTATTCATATGCAAGGGCAACACAACCACAGTCATTATGCCACCCAATCTTAGGGGATTTTCATGGAATCCAGCTCATCTCCCTATTTTATATAGGGGCAAAGTGAGGAATAGTACAATTGAGTGGATTGGCCAAGGTTCTTCTGGTTTCTCAATTACTGAAAGAAATCAAGTAGGAGGATTTCTATTTTCATGTTGATACAAAATTCTAGGCAGAAAAGTGAAGGAAGATTGGGGTCACTCAATAGAAGCTAACTGGAATGAACAAAAACTACTGTCCTGCTCTCTGGTTCTCATCACACCCTCCTCCTGGGGGCTGGCAGTCTGCTAAGGCATCAGTACCCTCATTTTGGGTATGGTGAGGTGATAGAAAAGTCATTGGGTTCCCTTATTGATCATGAATTCAGAGTTAGGCAGTATGGATGTATAAACACAGTTCTGCAACAAATAACCATAGTACCTTCCAATCTCTAACAAGTGTTATTAGCACAAAGTTGTTCATAATATTCCTTATTAAGCTTTAAATAAACTACTTGTTGGTTTATTATTGCATAATGATTTTATTGGTAATTTGCTCTTCTTTTTCCCTAACAAGTTTATCACTTTTCTTAGTCAACTCAAAAGTCCCCACATTCTTGGTTTCATTAATTTTCTATATTTTCTATCTTATGAACCTCTGCTGTTTCTTCCTTTCTAATAAATAAATCAAAACTATTTAAAAATTCATAGTTTAATTATATGCATTCCATGAATATTCTGAAGATTCCTCATAAGTATGCATATTTCAATTTGAATAATTTTTCCATCCAAAGAAATTTATCTTTCAATTTCAATTCCACAAAGTTTTTAAAATACCTTTGTGTAGGTATATGGTGCTATGAATTTTGCCAAAGGCATTATTTTAGCAACATCCCATACGTTTGGCTTTTCTGTTTTAATACTTTCTAATTTCTCCTTTGACCTTTAGAGAATTTAGAAATGTTAATTGGCTTCCAAATATTTGAGGATTTTTCTAGACTGTTCTGTTTCAATTCCATTCTGAACAGAGACCACACTTTGTATGACTGAATCCCTACAGATTTATCGAGACCTGTTTTTGGCCTTGAATGAAAGCTGTGTTGATTACTCATTCGCAGTTGAAAATGATGTATATTCTGCTTTTGTTGGATGGGATGTTCTACAGATGTCAAATATAGCAAGTTCTTTGACTGAACTTTTGCTCCTTAATGCTTTTTCTCCTTACTTCTCCTATCAATTAATAATGTGTTCAATTAATTGAGACAGGAATATTAAACTCTGTGACTAGAATTGTGGATATATCTATTTCTCCCTAAAGTTTCACACACTGTATCAAGTGCCTCAAAGCTATGTTAATAGATACAAAAGCATTTGGATCATTACAAACTTCTGATTGGTCCTTTATCTTCATAAAACAATCTTCATTCCTACTCATATTCCTCACTTGGGACTCTATTTTAGTATTAATAAACACACTCCTGCTTTCTTTTGCTTAATATTTTCATGGTATCTCTTCTTCCACACTATTGCTTTTGTCTTTACACATAAACTGTGCTTCTGGCAGAGAGCTTACATCTGGGCATTGGATTAGGATTTTTCACTCAATCTCATAATCTCCTGTCTTAATGGGCTTTAGCCCATTTATATTTAACGCGATAATGATACTGTTGTGTTTAAATCTATCATCATGCTATTTGTTATCTATTTTCCATGTTTTTTTTTTTGCTTTTTCTCTTCCTGTCTTATTTTTCCTGACTTGAGGATCAGTGATATGATACCATTTCATTTATAGTTTATAACACTATAATAGTATACAAGTATACTTTAAAAAGCTAATTAAAGATGAAATGAAAATATTATGCACATTTCCATGAACTTTTTGAAGCTACCTTAGATTTCTTTTTCTCCTCTCCCTTGTGCTAGGTCTTGTCATATGTTTTAATATCACATTTGTTATAAATCCCATGCAACTTTGTCATTAGCCACCTGTCTCTTAAAGAGGTCTAAATAATAGGAAAAAAACCTTACAGTTACAATTTTTGGTACTCCTCATTATTTTGACTAGATTAATACTTTCCTTTGGCATTATTGTCTCCAGAAAGACTTTCTCCTCAATTTCTTTTAGTGCAGCTCTATGGATGATGAATTCTTTCAATTTTTATATATTTGAAAGTATTTATTTTACCCTCCATTTTTGAAAGATGCTTTCTCCTGGTAAAGAATTCTATCTTAGCAGTTTTTTTTTTCTCCCTTTCAATACTTTAAATATGTTGTTCCATTAGTGCCGAATCTTTTCCTAGTTTACTCCAGGTCTAATCCACTTCATCTATCCACTGAGTTTTAAAATTTCAAAGTCCATATTTTTCATGTATAAAATTTATATTTGATTCTTTTTCAAATCTGCTTTTCAGTGGTTTTTTTTTTTGTTTCCTTCTGATTTTTACATTTTTTTTCTTTTCTAGAATTATTTACTTGAAATACAGAGTGACGAACCAAGATCTTACCTCTGCTGGTTCACTCCCATATGGCTATTGCCAGCAGGTCTGGGTCATGCTGAAGCCTAAGCCAGCAGCAGCCACAGCTCATTCCTGGTCTCACACATGCTCAGCAGCAGAACTGGAACTTGAACCGGCACTGATGCAGGATGCAAGCATCTCAAGCAGAACCTTAACCTGCTGTACCACAATGTTCAAGCTCTTTGATTTCTTTAATTATTTAAAATACCATGTTATGGTCTCTTTCAGATTTCTGATCAATATCTAAGACTCTAATGCTTCTGTTTATGCTATGTGCTTAGGTTTATACATAGTAGACCAACTGCCTGCCACTTATATAAATGAAAAAATAATACAAGTTAATCTGAAGCAGGACTAGTTTCTACTCTGAATCTTTATACTTTGCTATTTTAAAGAGTTCACGAATTTGAAACCAAAAGGTATCACTGCCCAAGATCAATTTATGTTAATTTCTTAAGGTGGTACTTCTAGTATCAACTAACTATTTTATTCCAAACTCCAAAGCTTTCAGTTTGAATTTTTAAAAAAATTTTTTTAATTGGGAAATCAGATGCCATTTGTAGGAAGCTACAGTCAGGAGTAGGGGGTGACTGGGGTATGTGACATGGGACACAGGAATGTGACATGGGACACAGGCACTAGGCTAAATGACTACCCAAGAAACATGTTATTATTGACATCATTACTGTGTTCCTTTTTTAAAGCAAGAATTTTTTGTTGTTATTCTTTATTTTAATTTAGAAGGCAGAGGCAGAGACATAGATTTTCCACTGTCTGGCCCATGTCCCAAATGCTTGCCACAGCGGAGACTGGGCCAGCCCAAAGCCAGGAGCACAGAACTTAGTTATTTGGGTCTCTGACATAGGTAGCTGCTGTGGGCTCAAGGACTTGAATCATCATCTGATGTCCCCCAGGGCATGCCCCATCGGGAAGCTGGCCTCAGAAGCAGAGTTGGCACTCCATTAAGGCACGCAGGCATCTCCAGTGGTGTCCTAACTGCTATGCCAAACACCTACTTCTCACCATTTTAAAGCGTGGATAGTGAAGCCACTCCCCTCACTTCCTACCTTGATAGTTTTTCACAGGAGTCATCTTGTTATAATCTTCTGACAAAATAAACTCCTGCAAAATAGGAAAGCAAAATGTTAAGTAAAAAGAAATTCTTTAAGTAAATGTTTTGGTAAAATTAGACTGTGTAGAACAAATATCATCAGAGAATTACATCTCACACATGCAACGTTAGTACTTGCCTGTCAGCATTTCATACCTTCTTAAAGGAACAACTGCAATTATGATCTAATGCAATTAACATAGGTTTTGCTGTGTGGCTATTAGGATGACTTCATATATACAAGAGATGAGAAATTAGATCATGTTCAGAGTCTTGATATTGGCAACTCTGAAGGTAAACCTGATGAAAAATGCATTTCTTCTAAAGATGCTACAACTGAAATTTGCTAGACTCAGGTCAGTGATAAATGGATGCATTTGCTCTAGTAGAGAAATAAATTATAAATACTTTGAAGATTTTGTTTATAATACCAGCAATTTATTTCCCCTTGTTTATCATCACTGGATTTCTGATACAGCACCTTGGCACAGTGGGTA
The DNA here is from genome assembly GCF_017591425.1 of Ochotona curzoniae. Lineage (NCBI taxonomy): Eukaryota > Metazoa > Chordata > Mammalia > Lagomorpha > Ochotonidae > Ochotona > Ochotona curzoniae. Next base: position 47,625,884 of record NW_024466502.1, on the reverse strand, counting down.
TCAATAAGCACTGGCCCCAATCTGATGAGATTAGTGTGGGTGTCAGATTTGCTGCAAAAATCAGTGTCTTTTTAGCACACTGCATATACTCCTGGGGAGTTATGTCAGCATGTATGCATTTATAAAGTGACCCACATGCAGAAAACAGCCAGGGTTGAATCTAAAGCTTCTTTCAAAGGCAAAATATCTAATACATTCTTACAAGGTAAGCTGTCAAACATAAGCTGCAAAGTATTATAAACTTATGACTTCATCAGAGCTTAAAAAGAGAAAAAAACATCTTTCAAAAACATTTGGAAGCAACCAGAATTTTATTTTGATGACTAATGAGAGTGGGAGAACAGACACAGAAACCCCTTATTTGCTATCAATGTGTTTACTGAGTTCACAGAGTCTGTGTAATTTTTTAGAAGAAAAAAAATGAACAATTTGTGTGATAAATGTCACAAAGGTGAAATAGGAGGTGATTTGAGAGCATACAAGTTTCTTAGCTATTCATGTTTCTGTTTCAGCCCCCTTTAACAAGCTGATCTACAAATGAATTTCTTCACCATGATTTTCTCAGAAATAGCATTATTCAACTTGTCACTTTTTATCTTCCTATTATTTATTCCTCCAGGGAGTGGTACTTACCTTATCCATTTCTTAATTTCAAAGAGTTTTTAGACTAACAACTGAACAGAGCTGACTCATTTTTAAAGTAAAGTGGCTTGCCATAGGAGCTCCACTGTGGGTAGGGAAAGATAAATGTGCCGAAGCAATGATTCACCCTCAGCCTTTCATTGCAGGTAAGAGCAACCTGACCTCGAGCCTTGTTCTTTATAAAGCCCCAAATATCCTGACATACATTCTGAATAGGCCATTTCGAATCTGACAGAAATATCCAAATTGAGTTTTAAAGACTCAAGACTCACCACCAACATCTAATTGCTTTTAGTGCTCATTGTAGTATATCAAATAATACAGGATGTAAAAAAAAGTCTTCAAAAAAATCATGGAAATTTGCATTATGAAAAAATTGTGCATCGGTATCAAATTTCTTGCATTAAAGTAAGTTTATCTTTTAATTCCATTTTCCACAAACTTATTGAAGTACCCTCCTTTAAGAAAAAAGCTACTACCTGCTGCCACCTGCAATCTCATCCCTTCCAGGCAACCAAACTCAAGGCAAGTCAACAGAATTCAAAGGGAAATGGAGAACTGGGAGACGAGACCCATCTCCATCATCCTCTCTGGTAGAGTCATCCAAAACGCACTGTTTCCGTTCCAGCATTTCTGTCTGTGCATGGAGTTTACGTAGGATGGAGTTCAGCTGGTGTTCGAGTTTCTGCTCCCTTCACTTACACTGCACATCTTGGACCTCCAAATGAAGTATTGGTATCTAAGTTTTCAGTTTTCAGAGAACCAGACCAAAGCAAGAAAATTTATACAACAAGAAATGAAAATGACAGACTGATACATCAAAAGTGCTCTAACTCATAAACAGGATAATACTCATAAAGAACAACTGGTTATCATTTTTTTGTGCATCTATGTTGTAAAAAAATGGAAAAGTTAGGGATGTCCAATGATGATCAGATATGGAAATAGGCTATCACTTGAAAGTGGCAGTGGGTGGGACAATGAATGGATACATACTTTCCAGAAAGGGATCTAGCAATGTTTATTAAGACAGTAAAGATTGGTTTGTGGCACTGTGACTAAAGCAAACGCTTACAATGCTGAATGCTGACACCCCACATTGGAGTGTGGGTTCCAGTCCCAAGTGTTCTGTTTCCAATCCATCTCCCTGCTAAACCGTCAAAGGAAGGCCCAACTACATGGGTCCCCGCAACACACATGTGAGATCTGCATGGAGTTCCTGGCTCCTGGCTTCAGCCTGGCCCAGCCCTGGTTGTTGTAGCCATTTGAAAAGTCGGTCTGCATATGGAAGATGCCTTTCCTGGCTCTGTCACTCTACCTTTTAAACAAATAAATCTTAAAAAGAAAAGACTAGTAAATGTATATAAATTTTGAGCTAGTAATATCTTCTGCATATATTTCAGTTCAAAAGGAGTTACATATTAAAGATCTTTGCCTTCTTTAACATATTCTTTTGGGGTTAGGAGCCAGACCCTAGACTTGATTAATTTGAGAATACTGGGGGAAGATGAAATACACTAAGAGCATGAGTGCCTAAGAGCACAGCCTGGACAAGGCTTTCTCACCCCATACCTGTTTCCCTACTGGTCCCTGAGGTGGCCTTGGTAAGCTGGCATTGTGTATCCCATTCTCACCAGCATGTTAATAATCTTGCCATCCTCTACTGTACCTGTGTCCTGATGTCCATTCCTTGTCAGCTAAGAACCAGGATGAGGGTGATAGTCATCTGGGGCTTGCCACCCCTCCCCCAGGTATCTGAAACTGGCAAGAACCCAAACTGTTGCCTCAGAACCTGCAGAGGGTGCTGTGGTTGTACCCTAGCCTGGCATCACAGAAGACTGGGATACACCCCACGGAAACAAGTGAGAGAGGATAAATGGAAAGGAAAGGAAAGGAAAAAGGCTGGGGTCAGAGGTCAGACACAGGGCTTAGGATGGCCAGTGTACCCTCTATGGCCACTACCAAAATGTTGAGATGCCTCTGTACCACATCCCACATTGTAGCTCAGTGTTCCTGGTCCTAGAGCACGCATGGGTCAGGCCCATGAATGTGGCTATAGATCCAAGCGCATAGCTGTGTAGCATCTCCTGGAAAGGCTCACAGGTTCAGGAAGGTTCAATACATGAGCAATCAGCAGGTCACTGAGCATCTAGCTCTGCAGGTGTCAGGGCTGCCCTTCTGCACTGTTGATAATGTGTTGGCTGAAGGCTGTGGCTGCCACTTCCAATTACTCAGCTGCAGCTCAGAGGTCCCAGGCTGATGGCTGCTTTCCAACAAGGACCCCAGTTCTGCACAGCCTGCAGAAACCTGCAGAGGGTACTGCTCTAGTCACTTGTAGGGAATAGCTGTAACTGAGCAGGAGACACACCTTCTCCACTGTCTGTGCCATAGCCTGGTGGCTGCTGAAGCCAGATCATGGGTATAGGGGAAGACGGTGGAGGAGAAACCCAGGAAGTGAATGAAGTGGCATGTAGTCACTGCTGGCACCCAGAGAGCTCAGACTGGGGTCTGGGATGCTATAATTTAAGAACCAAATCCAGCTGTCACAGATGCTAAGTTTTTTGCCATCTAGCGAATGCATCTGGTGGGATGAGAAGCTAGTGTCATTGTGAGCCCTCCCCAGCCCCAGGTAGATGGCCGATTTGCCTGGGCCGCAGTCTCTTGTCCACCCATGGCTCCTGGACTTACAGGATTTGTTGCACTTGCAGCATTTTTGTAATTGTAAAAAGCAGCAAACAAGTGGAATATCCACTCAAAGGAGAAAGTACTTGAGTAGCATACGGCATATTTATTTCACAAAGCATTGTAGAACCAAAGTTAGAACCATGTGCTTCCTAGAGGGATACCTCTGATAGTTGTAAGTGAAAACAAGTTACACGGTAATGCTTATTATGTGACCTTATTTTTACACAACAAAACAGGAACCAAAAAACCCTTATAACATGCAACTTTAAAGTTAGTTTGCATTTTTAACACAGTTGAAAGAAATGTGAAAGGATACAGGAGAGTGTTCATGTTGGTTACATATATTGGTTTCTTGCCTGGTCCAGCCCCTATTCCCATGGATTTTGGGGTAGTGAGCCAGGGAATGAAAGCTCTCTCTGTATCTGCCTCTCAAATAAATAAAGCTGAAAATGTAATGAGTCTATAAATAATCTTCATCTGCTTTTATGATTATTTTCCTGTGAGTGGTTTTCTAGACATGGAATTACTAACATAGACTAAAATACTTCTAAAGCTCTGGATAAACATTACCAATATTTTTCCTAAAGGGTTTGTACCAATTTATGCCCCTACCAGTGGTGTATGATAGTGACTGTTCAATCCTAATCAACACATTCTAATGCATACTACTACTTGAGAAAAATGTAACTTTTATTAGTCCTATGTATTTCTTTGATGCAACCTTTCTGCTAGCTGTAATATTTTTTACAAGTTATTTATCTGAGAGTCAGTCAGAGAGAGAGAGAGAGAGGGAGAGAGAGGGAAGGAGAAAGTGTGTTCCCATTCACTAATACCTTTCCCAAACACCTGCAACAGCTGGGACTAAGCCAGGCCAAATCCAGGAGCTGAGACCCACCCAATCCAGTCTCCCATGTGGATGACAGGAACTAACAATCTGTGCCACCGCCTGCTGCTTTCTAGGATGCACATTAGCAGGAAGCTAGAATTCAGGGCACAGTTGGTTCCTAATCCCTAACTTTCTGATACTGAATGAAGGCTTAACAACTGACTTTAAAAATATATATATTTATTTGAATGAGGAAAATAAGCCCGGGGGGGGGGCGTGGAATATGGAGAGGGAGTAGGGAAGTCTCAGGCACTGTGGAATTGTACCATAAAATTCATTCAAAATTTAAAAAATTAAAAAAGAAAGGATGAGAAAAAATATTTATTTGAAAGGCAGAATACAGAAAGAGAAGAGACGGAGAGAGAGAGAGAAAGAGAGAGAGAGAGATTGTCCAGCCTCTGGATTACTCCTCAAATGGCTGCAATGGCTCGAGTTGGGCTGGTCTGAAACCAGTAGCCAATATTTTTTTCCAGGTCTCTCACGGTGAGTGCAGAGGCCCAAGAACTTAGGCTGGTTCACTCCCTGAGCAGCTGCAACAGCCGGAACTGAGCCAATCAGAAGCTAGGAGTCAGGAGTTTCTTCCAGGTGCAGGGTCCCAAGGCTATGGGCTGTCTTCAACTGCAGGTCCCAAGTAGGGAGCTAGAAGGGAAGTTGAGCAGCTGGAACACAAACTGGTGCCCATTTGGGATCCTAGTGGATGCAAGGTGAGGATTTAGCCAATAGGCAATCATGTGGGGCCCACACCATTCTATTTCTAAGCTTCAGAAGAAAAGGAAGGGGGCTGTTTCTTTGATGTTTCAGACCAAATTAAGGATGGCAAAGAAAAGAAAAACGGCCACAATGCTTAAACCACAATGTTCTTAGAATCCAACACTGTGGCTTGCGGTGGAGTAAAGAAAAAAAAGCTTTTAAGCTTTTTTGTACATTTGTCAATGCCTTTTCTGCTTCTATTTGTCTCTGAATTCCTATGAAAAGTAAGGCTTGAAAAAAAAATCCATCTTAATTTGGGCAATATCTTAAATGTCGCTAGTAGCTCTGTCATTAAAGAACATACAAGGAGGCCCATGACTGTGTATACACATGCCATTCACAACCCCCTTGTGGCATGTTTCACAAGATTCATCATTATTGTTTTTTGGTTTATAAAAATGTATGCCAAGTGGATACATTGCTTTTTGTTTGCTAACATGTCACCTTATCCAAGAGGAGCTGCTATTCAGCCTTTTGTCAGTCAAAGCAACAGGTCAGGAGGCAGTACTTCATGCTTTTACTCAAATGAAGGGTATCACTTGTTTTCTTAGGTCATCTTAAGGCCCTCACACATTGTAAGTTCTCAGTGATATCTCGTGAAAGATGGGGAATAACGGACTGGCAGACTAGAACCCACAGTGCTGTGTGGTGTCTTATAGTTCCACGCAGGAACAGGGCTTGACAAGCGCACATAAGGCTGAGGCACAGGGTAGTGTTTTCAGTATTTGTCTGTCCTAAATTAAGGGTTTAAAATTAACTGAGCATGTGATGGTATTAGGAGGTGCAGAATTCAGGCGGTGGTGGAGTCATGAAGGTGGAGTACTCAGGAGTGAGATTAGAATCCTTTACTGAAGAGGTGAAACGGATCACACAATCCTTCATTCCCTCCACCTCCTACACAAAGTTAGAACCTAGTGTCCCTCTGTGTCAAGGAAGTAGAAACTGGAACCTCATTAGACATCAAACCTGTTGCAGTCATGATGCTGGACTTCCCAGTCCCTCGACACTGTGAGAGAGAAAATTCTGTTGTTTACAAATAACCCAGTCTCGGGTATTTGTTAAAATATCTGCTCTGGGGCCCGGCGCGGTGGCGCAGTGGTTAAGGTCCTCGCCTTGCATGCCCGGGATCCCATATGGGCGCCGGTTCTATCCCGGCAGCCCCGCTTCCCATACAGCTCCCTGCCTGTGGCCCGGGAAAGCAGTCGAGGACGGCCCAAGCTTTGGGACCCTGCACCCACGTGGGAGACCCGGAAGAGGCTCCTGGCTTCGGATCGGCATAGCATGGGCTGTTGCGCTCACTTGGGGAGTGAATCATCGGACGGAAGATCTTCCTCTCTGTCTCTCCTCTCTGTATATTTGCCTTTCCAATAAAAAAATAATAAAATAAATCTTAAAAAAAATATATCTGCTCTGCCCACAAAGCTATCTCATATTTATGGTCATGTTGAGGCAGAAGCCCTACTCTAAGCCAGATGTACTTACTGGATTTGTTGTCTCCCTCTTTTCCTTCTTCTCAAAAGTAATGTTCAACCATTGCAAAGAATAGAAGAACTTTTAAACAATCAATAACAATTAGGAAACAATGTGCTGGATTCCTCTGCTGTTTCCAGGGCCACTCTGAGTTTACTGACAAAGGAGAACTACACAGTTCCAAGTAAAACTTGACTACTCACCTATAAAACACCCTCCCCTCAAGAATTCCAACATTGGCGCTGGTGTTGTGATATAGTGGATAAAGCCACCACCTGCAAATGCTGCCATCCCTCATGGGCACTGGTTCATGTCCTGCCTGCTTTCAGTTGAACTCCCTGTTGATGGACTGAGAAAGCAATGGAAGATGACCCAAGTGCTTGGGCTCCTCCATTCATGTGGGAGATCAAAATGAGGTTCTTGGCTCCTGGCATTGTCTTGTGCTCGCCCCGGCCACTGCGATCACTCAGGCAACGGACCAGCAGAGGAAGATCTCTTTCTCCTTCTCCTTCTGTAACTGACTTTCACATGCACACAGACATAAACTTGAATTTCTAGTTTCTTTGTTTAAAAGTTCCTCAATGATCCCTATTTCTTAAAACACAGCACTAATTGGAGGATAAAAAGTATTATCTAGGTTATTTGCTACTGATTCTTTGTCATGCATTTTGCTTATTGAAGACATGAACTAACTTTTAACTTTGAACAGGGCAAACATAATTAAGGACTCTTAATGCAAAAATGATTAAGAGTGAAGGAAGAGATAACATCTATTTACCTAGCAAAAGTATCATATCAAAGTACACAGCTTTGGGGTGGGTGAGCTTGTATGTGTGCCTATGCCATGCCATTAGCGAACAGCTAAACACATGAAAGGGTCCTGTGAACCCAGAGGTATCTTGTTTTTGCCTCCAAATAAGAGGATGCTGTAAGAGCAAGAATATTTTGGGATTAGTAAACTCTTCATGCTATATTCACGTAAGAAATCTATTTCTGCTTTTGCGTTTCTGCTGTAGAAATGCATGTATGTACACTGTACTTGTTAAATACATATTTGTACCTCTTTTTTAAAAAAAGATTTATTTATTTTTATTGCAAAGTCAGATATACAGAGAGAAAGAGAGGCAGAGAGAAAGATCTTCCGTCCAATGATTCACTTCCCAAGTGACTGCACTGGCAGTACTGTGCCAATCTGAAGCCGGGAGCCAGGAGCTTTTCCAGGTATTCCATGTGGGTGCAGGGTCCCAAGGCTTTGGGCCATCCTCAACTGCTTTTCCAGGCCCCAAGCAGGGAGCTGTATGGGATGCGGTGCCACTGGGATTAGAACCGGCCCCCATATGGGATCCCTGTGCGTTCAAGGTGAGCTTTATCTGCTGGGCCAACTGCGCTGGGCCCCATATTTGTACTTCTACATGTGTTTGTCAAATACATAATTGAAATCTACTTATTGAAACGAATGTGACTGATTTTTATTTCCTTGTAGCAAAAACATATACAACATTAAAGTTGTCATCTTCATCATTTCTGGGTCCCTAGCTTATTAGGACTGAGCAAACTTACAGTTTTGCACATTATACCTTTTTCATCTTGTAAAACTGACACTCTACACCCATTAAACACCCATTCCTCCAACTCCCTTCCTTCAGGTCTTGATTAATCACCTTTTTACTTCTTTAGTTCTATGATATTTGACGGCTTGAGGTACTTCATTCATGTGGAATCATGACATTTTTATCTTTCTGGAACTGGTTAATTTAATTTAGCATAACATCCTCCAGTCTCAACCATGTTGTAGCAGGTGACAGAATTTGCTTAGTTTTTAAGGTCACATAACTGCCCACTGTATGTATATACTATGTATCTATTCATTTGTTGATGGATATTTGTGCTTCTAGCTCTTCAGTAATGTACATGTGACTGTGAACATGGGGGTGCAATGATCTATTCAAGATCCCTGATTCTAGTTCCTTTGGTCATATACCCTGAAATGGAGTGGCTGGATCATGTATGGTGTTTCCATTTTTAGTTTTTTGAGTAACTTTCATATGTAAACAAATGACTGATTTGAAATCATTGTTAGAAATATATTATTATCTTTAAAACTGATTTATTATATAGTTTCAAAATTAGTAGTGTCTTGTTGTTCCTGCCTCAGATACCAGGAAGTTGAGAGTCAAATTCAAGTACTAACCACACAAACTCTGCTGATCCTCATAGTCTGCACACATTATTTTTATTATTATTCCAGGTTTGACTTAGGCTCTTTTGAGTGTAAGGAACATAAACCACTACAGAGGAGCGGGATATACTGCAAAGACACAGAGGTCATCATGTGAAAGCAATGGGCCAGTGGAGTTGTACTGCCCCCACTATAGCCTTCACAGGCTCAAGGCCTCTCTCGGCATCTCCGATCTGTCATTCTAAGTGCAACGACCTAGTATCCTTTTCTAACTAACTCATCTCTTCTGATTACCCAGCTTCTGTTCTCTCCTAACTGGACCTTGCATGGGCTATCTCAGAACAGGATTTGTAGGACAGGACAACTGAGTGATGGATGGGGACACATGTCATTATGTCTTGGCCCAAACCCCTAGAATCCTCAGCGCCAAGAATGATTTTTTTATGTAAACTGTGGACTTTGAGTGACAATGATGTCAATACAAGTTCATGCTGATAACAGAGAAGGTTATGTGTCTATGGAAGCAGGGGGTCTATGGGAATTTTTTTCAATTTTGTTGTGAAACTAAAATCTCTCTAAAAACCACCAGCAAGTAAAATCTCAAAATCCATGAGAATGGCACTGAGCAAAGAGCTTCTAAGCTGCAGGGGCCTCCTATCTAAGGTTGCCTCCATTCTCTCACCCTGAGTGGCCTGGAGTCTGGGACATCTTAGTTACCTTTTTGTTTAAAATCAGTAATTCTCAAAACTTTGGTTTCTGGTTCCTTTACCCTAAAAAATAACGTATTCTGAACATCTTGGATTTCTGTGGGTTACACTGATTGATACATCTTATTAGAAATCACAGCTGCAGAAATTTTCAAGTATTAAGTCAATAAAACAATGACAATTTAATTACAGTAATGTAAAAATAAAATTTTCTTTACAAAACAAAGAATGTAGTGAATTCAGAAGCACTGCTTTCCAGGTTAGCAATTCTCATTAATGGAGTGACAAGGTAGAAGCCTAACAGAAGACACTTGTGTTCTCATTTGCTTCTGCATCAAATTCGTACATGTGTTGGAAAACGGGATTGAAAGAGACAAGTATCTTGACGCTAGTATGAAAAAGTTTCCTTCTCAGGGATCAGAGCTTGAGAACTACTTTTTTCAGTGACTAAATTGATTTTAGCATTCCAAAATATTCATTTCAGATTCTGCCAGTATGCCTGCAGAATTCAAAGACATATTCTTGTTTATGATTATGAAAAGAGGCTTTGGAGCTAACAATCAGTGGGGATGTTCTCTCATCCAGGCTCTGAGAGGCTAGTTGTCATCGTCCCTAATGTCAAGTGCCTAAAGACTAAAACCTTTTCTGAAGACAGATATTTCAAAAAGGTGGTGAATGGATGCTTTAGCGGCAAACTCCCAGCCTGGACTGCAAGCTCTGTAGGAAATTCCAGACACATTTCTAAGACTGACATGTACCACAGAAGTGTCTGAAACAAGAGGTGGAACAAAGATGCCTAGGGTTTGGGCAACAACAGCCGGTCTCTTCAGATTCAAGATGATGCTTACAATGAAACAAAGTCAGGCTTATAAACTCTATTGATTCTTGTTCAAATTCAGGTTTACACACAAAACATTTCATGATCTCGTTGCACAAAAATTACTTAAGTGGTTGCTCTGCCTGGGTGCTTAAGGGTTTACTTGCCAGCATGTTTGCTTATCTGTGGGCGGGTGTTTTTGTTCTTTCCCATACCCTGGCTTTTCAGTAGCATTTTTCCCAAGAGGATGGAAGGGAGAAGTTGGTTAGGATGCAACCACTCCTGAAACTGCCTCTGGCAAACTGCAGAATCTTAAGGACAAATGCCCTTGAAAGTTATTCAATGAATGAAGAACATCCAGTTCAAGCCCAAAATCTTAATCCATAATATCTATGTTGTACACAAAAGAAAGTCTCTCTGTATCCTGTACCCTCATTATCTTTCACAGACAGTAAAAGAAGTTGCATATGCTAAATGACATTGATACTCAATAAAAATTCTGCTGTTATATTAAACAAATGATATGAGAGATTAGTTTACATAATTTGCCATTTATTTATCTAAACAGAAGAAAACATAGGTCAAAACTTTTGAGAAAATTATTCCAAAGAAAGAAACTGTCTACTGAAGCTGAAAGGATCAGATGCTGTAGGAGCAGGGAACTCAGTCCAGGTCTTCCTATTACTTTGAGTCATTGTCACTGCCTCCCATGGTCTTCATTCGCAGGACACTGGAGTCAGGAGCCAGGCACTCCAAAGTGGGATTCAGGAAATTCCAGCCAGTATCTTCACTGCCAGACCCAACCCCAGCCTCTAGCCTAATAGTTACAGCTGACAACTATTATTCCCAGTTGATACTGAAATTACTCTAGAACTTTAAGCTCTTGCTCTCTCGGAGTTTCGGAGTTTGTAAAGGATCTTAGAGACTACCTTATCCAATGATTCATTCCTTAGATGGGAGACTAAAGTTTAGAAGATGCTTGGACTTGTCCCAAGATCACAAACTACTCTGACTGCAGAGCTGGGCTGAAAAACAGGATCTGTCTCTTGATTTTTTTAAATTCACTGATCTTTTGAGCTCAAAGAGCTCTCCTCAAAACATTGAAACCTGAGAAAACGTCTCACTGAATTTTTATGAGCAGAGAAAAAAACTGCGGTGCAAATTCTGAAATCATTATGCTTTGTAAAAAAAAAAAAAAAAAAAAAACCCAGACAATACACCGTTTAATACCCACAAAAAGGGAAGCATGAAGCACTGTGCGCCTCCAATGATGGCTGCTACCCAGTGAAAGTACAGTCAGCTGGTCTGCCACGGACGCTGATCAGTCAGAACAGATGCTGGCTGTGGACAGCAACAACTGATTGGACTGGCTGTACAAGAGGCTGGCCATTGAGTTATCTTCGTCAATCATTCCTTCTCTCTACTCAAGCTCTCCTACACATCTCTATCCAATCATCATCTCTCTTGAACGCTGCCCCCTCCAATGCACTTCCAACTATCCTGGACAATGACCTGCACATTTCTACCTCCTAACCTTTGCTCTAGTCTCTCTCCAATTTCTGTTATTTCTTAAACCTATCTCTCCAAGCCAGGCTGAATGGTCTGTGTTTATTACACTCATTCCAGGTAGAAAGGATCTTGTTTCCCTGAAATTCAAGAAATTCCAGTGCTCTTTTATGTTACTGATCACAATCTGCATTAAGTCCGTTCTATCTATGATCAGACTTTTTTTATTCCCTACAGATTTTAAATTGAAAGGTAGTTTTGTTTTTCTTGTTGGTGTGTCTCCTACAAGATTACCATTTTCCCTATAGTGTATGAGAGGGAACCAACAAATACGTATGAGTAAAGGAATAATCACTCCCTTTTTAAAAATACAATCAAAATTTTAATTGTATGAGAAAAGCTTCTGTCGCAGAGCTTTGCTCTGTCTTGGCCTCTGTGTGAAACTCCTTTCCCCAGATATTAAGTATGACTCATTCCTCCACCCACTTGTCTTGTACTCAAATGACACCTCATTATGAGGCCCAACCAGTCTATCTTCTAAAAATCACAATTAGGCAAGGTGCTTGGCCTACTGGTTAAGACACCAGATTAGATGCAGGCATAAAGCACTCATTTAGAAGGCCTGCTACTTAGCTTCTATACCTTGGGAGGCTGTGTGTGGCTGGATCCCTGCCAACCTTGAGGGAGACCACGACACAGTTCCTGGCTCCTCCTGGCTGCTGCAGGCATTGGGGGAGTGCACATGCAATTAGAACAATCTTTGTATGTCTCCTCTCTGCCGTTTAAATAAATATATTTTTGAAAATTTCAATCCATTCCCTTTACCCTGCCCTCACATTTCCATTCCCTTTTACTCCACGCTATTTCACCCGACAGTACATATCACCTTACAATCATCTAACAAATGTAGACATTATTATGTTCCTTATCTAAATTGAGTTTATTATATATGACACAGACAGAAGAGGGCCTTTTTAAGAAAAGATGACATATTTAGTTTGCTAATGTATCACAGGCATCTAACACTTGTGGCACACGGAGGGTAATTAATATATTTTGCTAGAAGAATCAAATAAGAATACAAAATAGCATTTTAAATGTAATAACTGAAAAATAGACTTTGAATGCCATAATATTTTACATGTATGAGTTTTAAGAAGCATAAAAAATCAATATATACTACACAAACACAAAATAGTTAAGTCACAGCTGCAGTTAATAACCAACATTTCCTACTTGTGTTTTTATTTAGACAAATCATCAGAGAAAGATTAACTGGTTTACTCATCAACAGTAGGCTTAAAGTAGGACCATATTTGTCATTTTGGGGTTCAATGCTTTATACAACTATGTGAATAAAAATATTTACAAGATATTCAACAAATAAAGGAAAAAAGAGAGTTTAACTGCTAAACATTTACTTCTGTTAATCAATGCCAACAAATAGAACAATTTGTACTTTTCACTCAAATCCCAAGACTAGCCAATGTCTTGGTGTTTGGTTAACACAAAACACAATAATGGGCAGTTTCTTCAATCTGTTTCTAACCATGTTATCCATGCTTAAATATTATAATTTTCTCTTATATTTAAATTCACAAATTTTCAATTCTGAGAATTATTCAAATCTACATAAAACTAATAAAAAAGAAAATTTTATAAGTAAAGCTTATTAGCCAGCAATGGTACTCATAAGACACAACCTAGTCTAAAAATATTTGTTAAAATATATTTAAACTTCCAGTGGCAACTCATTGCATACAAATTAAGTTTGGGACCTGGAATGGTAACCTAGCAGCTAAAGTCCTTGCCCTGCATTTGATGGGATCACATATTGGCACTGCTTCATGTCCCGGCTGCTCTACTTCCCATCCAAATCACTGCTTGTGGTCTGGGGAAGCAGTTGAGGATGGCCCAAAGATTTGGGACCCTGCACCCATGTAGAAGATCCTCAAGAAGCTCCTGGCTTTGGATCGATTCAGCTCTAGCTTTTGAAGCTTCTTGAAGAGTGAGGCAGTAGACCGAGGATCTTTCTCTATCTGCATTTCCATTAAAAATAAAGTGTTTTTTAAAAAATTAAAGGTTTTTACTTTTAGATAAAGCATTAAGCTTACCAAAAAGTAAATTAAAATTTATTTATAGTAAAATAGAACTTTTGCATTACCACCTGCAGTTGCAATTTCTGGAAGACTTTCTGAATGCTAGGCCTCTTTTAATTACTATTTTACTTCTTTTTATTATTATCAATTTATGATACAGTTCCATAGGCCCTGGGATTTCCTTATCCCTTCCCCAATTTCCTCCCGCCTCACTGAGTTCCCCTATATCATTACTATGGAATAGTTCTTCATAAACAGTCATATGTCCATCACTGTCGGCATGGACAATGGCAGAGAGTCCAGCATCCTACTGTCATATAGTAAACAGTTTCATTGGGTGTTCAAATTTGTGTGAAAGTAGAAATGCATACTGCATTGTATCCTCACATCTGGAAATGACAGTCTCCATTACACAGTTACTATACATCCCCTTAAATGAAAAGCCACAATACCAACAACAGGAAGAAAAATAAAAATTTATATTGCTATGAAGCTAACTAATATGCTGCTAGATATGATAATCTCTATTACACCATTACTATACATCCCTTTAAATGAAAAGCCACAAAACAAAATAAACAACAGTAAGAAAAAAAAAAGAAACTAACAACACCATAAAGTTAAATAACATGCTACTGAATCACTAATATGTCGCTGAAGAAATGAAAGTCAAGAACCATCTTCAAGAAAATGATGCTATCTATGATCTATGAGTCATTGAAGAATTTAATCAGAAGAAAATGTTTTGAAGAGATGAAACTAACAAAAAAAATTACAACCCATGAGATACAGTTTCCACTGATCTTTCTTGGTGCAATGTGTCTCCTGTAGGCAATAAATAGATGGGTTTTGTTTTTTCAATCCTGTCTACTAATCTATGATGTTTGATTGAGCTTAAGTCATTTACATTCAGAGTTTAATATGTATGGGTGGTACTTTGTTCCTGTCATTTTAGGAATGGGTTGTTCGTTGGTTTAGTTTTTTGTTGTTACTTTACTGGGATGTTCTTCACATTTGCCTTTGGTTTTGGTGGGCGTTATTTTCTCTGTCAAGAAAACATCTTGAAGTATCATTTGTAGGGCAGGTTTGGAAGAGGCACATTCTTTTAACTTTTCTTGACTGTGGAAGAATTTTATTTAATTTTTAATTTATTTAATTTTTAAAGATAAAGGAAAACTTTGTGGGTATGTTATCCTGGGTTGACGATTTTTTTTTTGTTTTGTTTTTTAGAATCTGGATTGTCACTCCATTCTCTTCTGGCCTGTAGAGTTTCCTGTGAGAGATCTCCTGTGAGTTTAACTGGCATTCCTTTCTATGTCAGTTGATTTTTTTCACGTGTGCATTTAAGGATCTTTTCCTTATTATTGACTAAAGAGAGCTTGATGATCACGTATCTTGATGAAGATCATTTTTGATCAGGCCTGTTGGGAGTTTTGTGCCCCTCCTGGATGTTGTTTCCCAGTTCTTTCTCTAGATTACGGAAAATTTCCCTTATTATTTCATTAAATACATTCGTAAATCCAACTTCTCTTTCTGCACCTTTTGGGATTCCCATAACTCTTGAATCCTTTTTTTTTTTTTTTTTGGTCTGATCCAGCTCTGCTTCCAGCTTTTTGTTTTGTTTTCCCTTGGTGACAGGAAATCTCTTCCAATTTTGACATTCTTTCTTCTGCCTCCTTCATTCTATTTTGGAGACTCTCTACTGTCCTTTTAATTTGCTCTACTGTATTCTTCATTTCTGATATATCAGCTTTCATTGGTCATTTCCAGAGTGACATATTCCTTGAATTCCTTAAATGTCTGCTTGATGTGTTTCTCGTTGTTGACACGAAGTTTTATAACAAGTGTTCTGAATTCTGTATCTCCATTTCTCGATATCTTCCTCAGTTAACTGTCAAGTTGGCAAAGGCTTTTGCTCCTTTGCAGGGGAGTCTTCAGTAATACTCATTGTGCCTCTGTCTCTTCTTTTACTCTTGGTCACTGTACTTTTGGTTAGCAGATTCTTCTCTTTGGGGAAGGTTTCTAAACTGTGTCACCCATAGGTCTACAGTTCGATTTTACTTATTGTAGTTGGTACACTGCTCTTTGTTTATAGTCACTTGTGCCACTTCCTACAGCGAGTTCCTGGTCTGGATTCTTGTATTAGATTTCCTCCATGGTCTCAGTAGCCCCAGCTCCTGGCTCACCAGTCTGTACCTCCTGTGATTCTGTGCTGAGGCTGCTCCATCGTCTGTATAACCTTTCTCCCACTTCTGGTTGGAACAGGTCCCAGGATTAGGGAGACACTAGCAGTCTTATATAGCTAGGTTGTTGTTGGTGTTGATCTTGCTGAACCTTGTTGGCCATTAGGTCTGAGGGTCACATGGACATATTTTGTCCTGTCATAGTCAGTATTATTTTCCTGTGAGACCAGTGCAATGCACTGAACTCAGTGAGTTCTTGCCAGGTCAGTGTGTGCAGCTCAACTGTTGTTCCTGTGGTCTTAAATTATTTGCCACACTGTAAGAAATGTCACCTGATGTACCACTCATGGAGCTGTTGGTCTGCTGGCCGTCAGGTCTGAGGGTTACCTAGATCTATCTTGAGTGGAACCTATAGGATGCCACGTTGCTGCAGTTCACTGAGTCAGAAATGAGTTCACTCCCAGCTCCGTGCATGTCCTGTCCTATAGCTTTCGTCTCCTTAAACAAAATGGTGCCCGACATGCCTCTTGGGGCAGACTGTCTTGTGAAATCCACCTTGTTCTCACACTGCCTGTCCAGGACCTGGTGCTCTGTCTCTGCTCAAGGTCAAATCAAACAGACCAGCAGGGTGGGCAGTTCTTCTGGGTTACCTCCAGAGCTCCTGGTAAATGTCCCTTCGTACCTTGTTGCTGGTGGAGTTCCTGTTTTTGGTGGAGTTTAGATCACTGTTCACTGAATGCCACTGTGGTATCAGTCACTGCAACACCACACAGTTATGTCTATCGCTTTCCTGTGTCTGTCAGTTTCTGGGTACCCCACTGCTGTTGTTCTGTCCTCTCCTATTTCCTGGAATATGGTTTCTCTGCTTCATAGTGGTTAGTATTTCTCCGTTTGTTAAACATGCCCTTACCCTATTTCACCATTTTGATTCTCCTGAGTGCTAGGCCTTTATATAAGTTATGTAATTTTCACTTCAATTCCACATGGCATATACTCCTAACATCCCCAGTGAACAATGAGTAAATTGAGGTTTCTGCAAAATCTGTCCCAGACGATCTGACTAAATAAAAATAGAAATGCAGATACTCTGGAAGCAAAGTCACACCTCAATCACCCAGGCATTTTGTCCTTTCCCTGTGGACGTAGCAGGTGCTAACTGTGAGTTCTCCCATGAACTCTGGGTTCGGTCAGCCACAGGGAGTAGGGCATAAAACAATGACTTCCTCCCTTTGCAAAGTTGATGAGAAACATGGGCTTCTATAAAGATGACTATGTATAAGAGTGAAAATGAAAGGAGGAAAAAACTCCCGTGTGGGGACACAGAGGAGGCCTGTACAGTTTCTATTTACTCAAGAATCAACACTAAAGTTTCAGTTTGTATGAGGTTCTGTACTAGACATTACAAAGTTGAATGGATTTAAATCTCCTGCCTCTACTTGCTCAGGGTAAATAGGTAAAAGAAAAGGCAAATTTCTTTTGGTTACAAGAGACTGTTTGGGGTAACTTATGTATTAACACAGACTTATACAAATAAAATATATATGTAAACTGTGTTTGGCTCTGTGGCATAGCACGAAAGCCACTACCTGTGGTGCTGGCACCCTAAATAGGAGCTGACTGTGTACTGGCTGCTCCAGTTCTAGTAGGCTTTCTACTAATATACCTGGGGATACAGTGGAAGATGGCCCAAGTGTTGGTACCACTGTGCTCACATGGGAGACCTGGAAGAAACTCCTAGTTCCTAGCTCCTAGCTTTGACTGACCCAGCTCCAGCCATTAGAGCCATTTGGAAGAGAACCAGAGGATGGAAGACCTCATTCTCTCTGTAACTCTTTCAAACAAACACGTGTTTTTAAAATATGCATAGAAATTGGGCCTGGCACGATGGCTCAGTTGCTAAATCTTCACCTTGTAAGTGCCAGCATGCCATATGTGTGCTGGTCTGTGACCCAGCTGTTCCACTTCCCATCTAGCTCCCTGCTTGTGGCCTGGGAATGCAGTACAAGATAGCCCAAAGCTTTGGGACTCTACACAAGTGGGAAACCTGGAAGAAGCTCCTGTGTCTTAGCTTCTGATCGTCTCAGCTCTGGCCATTGCAATCACTTGGGGAGCGAACTAGCAGACAGGAACTCTTTCTATCGCCTTCTCTCTGTAAATCTGCTTTCCAATAAAAATAAATAAACCTTTTTTGAAAAAAGATTTAAAAAACCCAAAACGCAAATAATGAACAATATCACATAAATACTAAAGCAGAAATTTGAATTCATAGTGTACAATACCATGAGTAGAAAGCCTTTCAGTCCTGCATTGAAGTAGGCCAGATTTTTCTTAAGAATGGGTTTGGAGTTTTGATTCATCTTAAAAATAGGGCAAGAGTTGTTGGTAAGATCTGGGAGCAGGAAAGCAGTGATGTGGGCATGAGGATGTGAACCAGATAAGTGTGGCATTTAGTAAGAAGAGCTGTGACAGATAAAGTTGGTGAAGTAGAATACAGCATTAGGCTTTTAAAACTCCTCCTGCATGTTGTTGAGAGGCTGGGTAAAGACAAGCAGCATGACTACACTCAATATTATAATATATCTGATGGCAGAGTAGCCGGAGGGAGTGGAGACATCAAAGACTAGGCCTGTCTGGAGCTTATTGCAGCAGACTAAGCAACAACTGTAAGGGGTGGGAAGAAAAGGCACTAGTGGGATCAATCAGAGGGGGAGGAGCCTCTAGTCCTGAGATCAGTCGGTGGGTCACGGTTGCAGAGAAAATGTGAATCCTGTTTCTGGTTGGGGATATTCAATAATGCCATCTACTGAAGCAGCAGAGGAGAAAGTGCCTATCTGAGGGTGAGAGGGAGAAGAGAATTGTGTTTACGTAGAAGCACGTTAAATCAGAGAAGTACAGCAAGCGACAGCAAGGAAGCAGCAGCAGAACAAGCACAGGTGTTTGGGCAGCAGGGCCAGAATCCCAAGTAAGAGCATGCGTAGGAAGGCAGAAGAGTGGGGTGCACCCAGTCACAGCTCCACTACAGGAGGATCTGGGGAGATGTTATGGTTTACAAAATTAAAAACCCCAACAAAAACCCAGCCACCACACCATTCATGCACTGGAAGATATTTCCTCTCCCTATTCAGCACAGAAAAACTCTGAGCTGACCCTGCAGCAAACCAGTTGGACCTGTGTGACTGCTGCTGAGGGAAAAGTTGTACCATTCTTCAGGCAGCTGTGTAATGTGCTTCAATAAACTTAAGGTCTGAATGAGCACCAATCTAAAAAAATGAAAACCTTCACTGGGGACTGAGAGAAGGGTGTCAAGAAGTGAAGCTGGTGGTGAGAGGGGGTAAGCAGCCTTATTCAAGGTGCAGTGTAGGAGGAGCAGCAGATAACAGGGAGGGACAGGTTCCTTGGAAAGAAAAAGCTACTTTGGTTACCATCACCCTAGGCTGCCACAGCATCCATCCTTAGTCAAACAAAGACACACAAAACCAAGCAGGGACTAGGGTCCTCCAAACACTACTCCCCCTGTTAACACCAGCTCCTGGCCAATAAGAGGCACTCACTTTTCAAGATTGCCTGAAATCATACAGTAGGTGAAACATTGAGAGAGATTTTAAGAGAACTGCTTTTTTCAGACAGTTTAGCTCTTGGGAGTTGGCAAACTTCACAACAATGGAATAAATGTCAGATGGTTCTTTGGAGGCTGTTTCATGACTGCTATTGTCAGGGTACTCTTGAAAAGCATACCATTGAAGGTGATTAACAATGGAAATGCCACATCCATCCCTATGGGCTACGAACCTTGCAATCTAGATGACGGCAATACAACTCTAGTCTCAGTTTGTATTAAAAAATTAACTCAAAGGAAAAATTCGCAAAATGTTTGTGTATACAAATACATTCTCAAACCTTTCATGAAAATGACTTAAAAAGAACTTTGGTACCAAAGATACTGATTTTTACTGTTGAAAAATAAGACAAAATTGTAGGCTCAGATAGCTCTCTAGACACTGGCCAATGAAATCTCCAAAGGAATAGGAATCAACATAACCCTTGATGGCTGGGATCCCTTGCCTTCCGCTTCAATCATCCACTTAGAGCATCTTCAATAATTTGTACACCTGTCCAAGGCCAATCCTTTCCTTGTTTGAAAAAAGTTTAAATATAAAGTTTAACAGTCATATTAACAAAAGTATTTATTTATTGGATACTATGTGATGCTTTTTGACATGTATACATCATGTAAAATGCAGTCAGGGTAATTATATCCTTTCAAGCACTGGACATTTCTTTATGGTGAAAACATTCAAAACCCCATCTTTTAGGTATTATCTAGTAGGGATATACAACAAGTTAATATTATCTATCTTCATCCTACTGTACAATAGAACCACAGAACTTCTAACTCCTATCTAGATATAACCTAGTACCCATCAATCATCTTTTTTCAGCCTCTGCTAGCACAAATATATTTTTTACTTCTATGACATCACTTACTTTTTAGACTCCACATATGAGTGAGATGGTGCAATAACTGTCTTTTCTGAGTTTGGTTTATTTTAGTTAACATGATGATCTGTAGGTCGATCTATATTACTGTAAATGACAAGATTTCATCCCCTTTTATGTCTAAGTAATATTCCATTGTGTATATGTACCATATTTCCTTTATACTCACTGGTTGATAGACACTCAGACTGTTTCCATTTCTTGGCTATCCTGAATAGTGCTGCAATAAACACAGAGTGAGAAACTTTGACAGATGGAGTTCACTTCCCTTGGATTTATACCAAGAAGTGAGACTGCTGGATCATATGGTATTTCTAGTGTTTTTTTTTTTCCTTGAGGAATCTCTATACAGTTTTGGAACCCTTGTCTTGATAGGGTGATGGAGATAAAAATGACAATCTGGATAAGATTTCTTCTGCAGAATAAAGAGTGTCTGACAGTCCAGGTTTTATATATCATGAGGAAATTGCTGTGATAAGGCAGCAAAGATGAAAGATGGGACCAGAACTAAGTTGAATCATCCTAACACATTTCTTCCCCCTGGAACTAGCCTACTTCATCGGTATCACACAGATTTTAGCTAAGGTTTCCTGGGTTTTGGTATGCTGTTCCAAGAACTGTTCAAGTATTATGTCAGATAACCTTGACAACAGACACATGAAATGGATGTAACTATAATCTTGTACAGATAAGGAAACAGAAAATAAAGCAATGTGCCCAGAAACACAACTTAAAGAAGTACAACCATGATCTGATTCAGCAAGTCTGACTGCACAACCTGTATTCTTAATCTCTGTCAACTCAACAAACACATTCATTCAATCATTCATCACTTTAGCTGATACTCATATTCACAAATCACTTAAAACTTATAGGCACTTTAATGGGTGCCAAGGGTGTAACAGAGTTAAGCACAGTCCCTGCCTTGAGAAACTTACGCTGAATATACATACTATTAAAATAATTATGCCAATCAATATAAAATGACACTATGAAAACCACTACAAAGGTTCCAGTTTAGGAACGTGACTACTGGAAGATAAGGAGAAACCTCCCTCTAAGACATGAGAAATCAACTGTGATGTGAAAGATGAGAGTAAAATAGGCAAATAGAAGGAAAAACATTCAAACCATTAGGAACAGCAATGACAAAGGCTCTGTGAAGAACGGGAACATGGTGAACAGAATGGACAGAAAAGCGGGCCACAGAGCTGAAACAGTGCAAAGGAGACCGTTCAAAAACACCAGCAGCAGAGGTAGGAATGGCCAGAACTGGCAGGTTCCACAGGCCATGTGAAGGACAGTATTGGCCTGTGTCTACCAGCAAGGGAAAGCCACCTGCTAGATGCTGCCAGGGCACATGGCAAGATAAAATTTGCACTGTGAGATTACTCTAGCTTTAATATGGAAAAACCGGCTGGCGGTGGTGACTAGTGAGGGAGATGCCTGAGGAATCCAAGAAAGAGATGACAGAGAAATTGTGTGTGTGTGTGTGTGTGTGTGTGTGAGACTCCTCAGGTCCTTAGTTTACACAGCAGTACAGACAGGAGTTTCAGACCTTCAAACAAAGAACACTGAGACCAGGTAGGAGGGGAGGGACAGGAATTTGATTTTGAATTTGTTGTTTCAGTTTCCTTTGAGACAGTTAATGAGAAATATTAAGAAAGAATTTGGAACCACAGAGAAAAGCACTAGAGTGAGATAAAAAAAAAAAGTGGCTCTATTGTCAAAGTCACAAATGAAGCGATACCATGGATGAGACTAATTTGAGAGAGAGAAGCAGCAAGGGTCTAGCAGCAAGTGTTAAGAAATCCAAACACTGAGTGAAAGCTGGTTAAAGAACACCTTGCAACAGAAACAGCCAGGGAGCAGGAAGCAAGCCAGGTTTCCAGTGTTAAAAAGAAACTATTTCAGGAAGAAATAGTGAATAGTGTTAAACGCTACTTGGAGATCAAACAAACAGAAAAAGGATTTAAAAGTGTCAATTGGTTAAGTCGACATGGAGATCTTTTATTCCTGCAGCCAGAGTAGTTTGGGTCAACTGAAGGACTGGAAGCTGATTACATTGATTTGAACAGAGTAGAAAATGAGGATATGAGAAAGTG
This sequence comes from Ochotona curzoniae, assembly GCF_017591425.1. NCBI lineage: Eukaryota > Metazoa > Chordata > Mammalia > Lagomorpha > Ochotonidae > Ochotona > Ochotona curzoniae. The sequence goes on along the minus strand of NW_024466502.1, from coordinate 47,603,358 downwards.
ACTATGGAAGTCATTTGAGAAGTTTGATTATGAGCAAGGAAGAGAGGCAGTTGGTGAGGGCTGAGCAAGAGCTGTGATGTTTTACTTCTTAATGAAAAAGATTCTTAATGAAAAAGATTCATTGGTGTGGTTAAAATCCTAGGAGAGTGATCCAAGACGATTATTGAAGTATAAGGTTCCTGAGAAGAAAAAAGGAAACTAACTTAGGACATGATCCATGCATCACTTTCTAGGCACTGCCTTTCCTAAGCATGAGTGTGCTGCAGTGATACGACCAGGACAACACCTATCAAACACACAGCAGTGATTTCAGCCCACCACTAACTCCAATGGATCTCCTCAGCATCTAATTGAAAATAGAGGGCAATGTGGGTGCCGCAGAACTGTCTAAAGATTGGATTAGAAAGACCTCCAAAAGTCCCAAACTGCCAATGGAGATGCCACAAAGCAATCATGGGTGAAAGAATGCGCTTCCTCTCTGTTTTCACTACTATTTGACCAAGTTTTTAGACAATATGCTGATACTCAGTGAAAGATGACAGGACTACCACATACAATTTGTCCTTCAGAGGTTCCATGAAGGTCACCGATCTGCACAAATACCACAGGCACAGTAATGCCCACAGTAACGGCAAATGTTTTTTTTCTTTGACAAAACCACCTCCTGTGAATTATACTGTGTTAATAGACAGCAAACCTAGGACTATTTTTCTGCCAAGCATAGTTCCAACTCATAAAATGTGTGTGAGTTTTTTGTGATATGCTAGCACACATACTCAGAAGAAAGGGTCTATCTAACAATCTCTAAAAAAACTCTTTCTACATTACAAAATCCAGTAATTAATAATGATGAAATGACTCAGAAATGGTGGTCTTTTATAGTCTAAACCACGATAAAATAAGAAAATCATAAGTCAGTGTAAACAACAGTGGGGTTATTATATAAAAGTTAAAAAAAAAAAAATGGAGGTCCAGAATTCTCTGAAGTCAAGACACCCTAAAACTTCCTCCAAATTCACCATCTATTGCTCTCATGACTATGAAATGGTACCACTAGGGCCCGGCGCGGTGGCGCAAGTGGTTAAGGTCCTCGCCTTGCACGCCTGGGATCCCATATGAGGGCCAGTTCTATCCTGGCAGCCCTGCTTCCCTTCCAGTTCCCTGCCTGTGGCCTGGGAAAGCAGTTGAGGACGGCCCAAAGCTTTGGGACCCTGCACCCGCGTGGGAGACCCGGAAGAGTCTCCTGGCTTCAGGTCGGCATAGTATTGGCCGTTACACTCACTTGGGGAGTGAATCATTGGATGGAAGATCTTCCTCTCTGTCTCTCCCCTCTGTATATCCGCCTTTCCAATAAAAAAATAATAATAAAAAATAAATCTTAAAATAAAAAAAGAAATGGTACCACTAAATATCTGAGAAAGTAGGAAGGGCCTGGTGTCATGAAGCAGCACGTTAAACTGCAGCCTGTGACACCAGCATCCCATATGGGCACTGGTTCAAATCCTGGCTGCTCCACTTCCAACCACCTCCCTACTAATGCACCTGGCAAGGCAGCAGAAGATGATATGGACCCCTGCTACCTATGTGGGACAAAAGGATGCTATTCTAGGTTCCTAGCTTCAGCCTGGCCTGAACTGACCACTGTGGCCATTCTGGGAATAAACCAGTGGATGGAAGGTCTCTGCAACTCTACCTGTCAAGTAAATAAAATTTAAAAAGCAGAGAAATAAGACCTTCAAAATAAGACCTTCAAAAGAACAAATCTTGGGGCACATGATAATAATTGGCAGTGGGAGTCCACTGTTGTATTGCTGTTTCTAAGCTAATCAAAGTAAAGGTTTTCAAAAGACCATCCAGTGGGGATGGACAACTGCACAGACAATTTAGACATTAGGTGGAGGCTATAGAATGTGACCTCATCATGTGGATCTGTTCCATGTTGGCTCATTATAGCCTATAGAAATAAAGAACTCATCCTAAATGTCTTGTTAAATTCAGTACTCAAATTCTTTTCTCCTTCTTTTTTTTAAAACAATGGCTAGATGCATGGAGTTACATGAATTCCCACAGCAAGCTCCCAATTCACTATGGCAATTCTTGCTGTTGGCCTATCATGGTTACGTGAAGAAATCAGTCTGGTATAAAACTAAGATGTAGTCTTAAATTATACTTATAACAATATAATAATAATATCCTGGGTCAAGGAAGACTTAGCTCTGCCACACTCTCTTGTCATATGCCTTATCTACTAGATTGCTTAATCTAGAGAGGTGGCATTAGGTGCAGAAGAATAAAGAGACTTCTCCATTCTAATATTCTCTTATATCTCCTTAGAAGGAATGTGAGTCATTCTCTTTAGATATTTCTTCTTGAATGCATCATACTGCATAGTCACAAAATTATTTGCAAATAATCTCTTAGAACACTGTTAAGGGAAACACCATGGCTATAATACCAGGTGTATTGAGTTAAACAAAGAAAAAAGTCCTCCTAAAATTCATGCCCACCTAGAATCTTATAATGTAACTTTACTTGGAAATGAGGTCTTTGAAGATGTAATTGTTTGATATGAGCTCACATCGGATTGACGGAAGTCCTAAATTCAGTGCCTGCTAGCCTTATAAGAGAGCCATCTAAGACACTGAGCTGAAAGCCTATGAAGACACAGACAGATCTGTAGTGGTGCATCTCCAAGTCAGAGAACACTGAGCACTGAGCACTGAGCACTGCCAGGAACCACCAGCAGCTTAGACAAAGCAAGGAATGACTGTCCCTTTCAGCCTGCAGGAATATGGCCCTACCAACATTTTGATATCAGACTTGTGGCCTCCAGAAAAATGAGAAAGTAAATTCTATTGATATGATTCAGCATGTGAAACTAAGCTATGGTAGCTCTAGAAAGCTAGGTATATCAACTCCTGATGTGCTGCACTGACAACTTGCCCTGTTCTGAAGGAAATACAGTAGATCCCCCATATGCATGGTGGGTATGTTCCAAGATTCCTAGTGGATGTCTACAACTACACATGGTACCAAACCCACATACACTATGTTTTTTCCTCTATACATATACATACTTATGATAAAGTTTTATTTGTAAGTTCAGAACAGTAACAAATGAACAATAACTAGTATCAAGATAAAATAACAATATACAGTAATAAAAGTTATTTGAAATTTATGAACTACTATTTTTTTCCTGAAGTTTCCTATTTACTATTTTCAGACCATGGTTGACCACAAGTTACTGAAACCACCAGCAAAAGAAACCACAGCTGCGGAGACTACTGTCCTCAGATATGAGGACTGTCACGGACACTATATTTCAGACCTTCTGCATGTAATAAAAACACTTGAAGTTCAAAATCCTGGTTTCAGGTGACAAAAACTGCTCTGATGACATTTGATGATCCTTCTACATTATGGTAAAAAGTAAACATCCAAAGAAGCGATTTCTCCTTTTCATTTGAAAAAGCAGTAACCCCTCTTACAGCAACTACATTTCTGTCTCTTGAAGCTTCTGGAGCAAGGACACTCTCACTTCTCTGCTGTAGCAAGAACTCCTGGGTTGAGTGCTCTGTGTTAACTTGATACACGGTTCCCTTCCATGAGCTTCTACCAAACCTAGCCCATCATGAATTCTGTTCACAGGCATGATTTGAGAATATGCTTTCTAAAGAATGACAATGGTGAAAAAGATGGAAACAGGGAAACTCTCAAAGCTGTCAATTCAATTTCTGAAATGCTAATCTTTAAATAATGAAAAAATGAAGTGAGAAGGCTCAATTTTTCAAAATTCCAAGAAGTTTTTCAGATTTTTAGTCTTAGATGGGAAAGAGATAATGAAAGATTAATTAACTGCGTATTTTAGGGTGCAACACACTGACAGGAGTAAGTCATATTTCCACTTTGGTTTCCTACTTGCTTATTCAATACATCTGTATTAAAAGATTGCCAAGGAGAGCATAATTTCAGATTCTTCCTGTCCAACACAGTCATTCTACATATACTGTGTCGCCTGTTGAGAGCATATTTGCCTTTTTGCTCTCCTGTTTTTACCAAGAGTTGAAATCTTTTCTTTCTTTCATTCAGCTGACATTTTACAAAGCACCACAGAGGCCCAGGAAGTCTATCAGGACATAAAACTGAAGCAGACATGGTCTCTCTCCTCAGACACAGGACTGTCCTTAGTCGAGGAAGGACACAGAACCACAGAGGACAAACTAGGCCTTATGGCTCATGGATAAGAGTCTTGATGTCAGCTAACTAAGCAGTGAAGGTATAAACATTTTGTAAGTCTTAATTTCCTATCTAGGTACATGTGAGTAATACCCCCTCCATCACCGGATTACCCTGAAGTTAGAATGACACAGCGTGAATGTGTAAAGCAGCGTACCTGGCACATGGCAGAAGATCAATAAATGTTTAACTCACATTCCTTTCCATTCTCTAGTTGCAAACAGTAATATATACTGTAAGAGTATAACAATCACAAGAACTACCAAACAACAACACATCTATCCACAGTGCTATAGTTTAAAAATATTCTTCCAAAAGCATGTGTTGAGAACTGAACTCCAATGGGAACTGTTTGGGTCATGGGGTCACAGTGTTCATAGATTTATGCCATTAATGTGGGAGTGCGTTCCTTATAACAAGATGAGTTTGCCTCTCTTTCTCTCTTCCTCTCTCTTTCTCTCTTCTCTTCTCTCTCATCCTCTCCATGGTCTTCTCTGCCTCTCTGTCATATTATAATGCAGCAAGAAACTCTTATGTGATGAGCCCCACCTCTACCTTAGACTTTCCAGCCTCCAAAATGTGAGCCAACAAACTTCTGTTTCTTAAAAATGATCTGGTCTCTAATATTCTGTTATAGTAACACAAACAGTCTGAAAAAAATGGTCAATACCAATTATTTATACAATAGCAACCATTCTAAGCCGCTAACCACTCTGCAGAGCAGCAATCCCTCCTTGTTGCAATCAACTGTAACACATATATCAGATTAATCTTCACAGGACAGAGATGTAGTCACTTTGGAGTGTTCAAAAAACCTACAATGATGATGGATTTACATCAGCAAAGAGATTATTAAAGAGAGAGAGTTCCTGTATGCTGGCTCACTCCCCAAATGCCTGTAATGTTCAGAGCAGGGCTGGATCAAGGCTGGGAGCTAGGAACACAATGCAGGTTCATGTTCCAGTTCCAGCTCTTGATTCCTTCTTCCCAGTGTTGACCCTAGGAGGCAAGAGGTGTTGAATCAGTTAGTATGATTCCTGAGGTGTGTGGGAGACCTGAATTGAGTTCCCAGTTCCAACTTCAGTTGGAAGTATTACAAATAGCTAATCCACTGAGTATTGTGTGAGATTAATTTCAATGGGTAGTTTTGTGTCTTTTCATTTAAGGGGATATATAGCAACTGCATAATGGAGATTATCATATCCAGCAGCATGTTATTTAACTTCATGTCATTGTAAATTTCTATTTTTCTTCCTGTTGTTGATGTTGTATTGTGGCTTTTCATTTAAGGGGATGTATAGCAACTGTGTAATGGAGACTATCATATCCAGATATGAGGATAAAATGCAGTAGGCATCTCTACTTCCAGATCAAAGATGGACTCCCCAGGAAACTGCTTACTATATCGTGACAATAGGATGTTAGACTCTATGCCATTGCCCATGCCTGCAATGATGGACATATGATTTTTTATTAAGAACTATACTATAGTAATAATACAGGGGAATTCAGTGGGGGGAAGAGGAACTAGGTAGGAGGGTAAGGGAGATTCCAGGGCCTATAGAACTGTATCATAAAATGATAATAATAAGAAAAGAGGAGTTAAAAAAAAAGGGATAAAAGATAACATTTGAAAGAGGCCTTAAAAATTAGGACTTGGTAGAATTAGATGGAGAAAGGCACCTAGGCTACAAGAACAAAAAGAGCGAAAAACACAGATATGAAAATATTTTCATTCAGTCTTTACCCTCTCTCACTAGGTAGTCTCAGCTACTACACAAGAAAAATAGAAATCATTCCTCTTGTACGCCTCTAAATTTAACGAAGTTTATTTCTTTCCTTTCTATCTGAAAAATTGTTCCTATCCTTCTCAACAGCTCAATTCTCCAAGCTGAGCCAGACCCTCTTACTACTTGTTTCCCAGGGATCCTTTTCCGGAGTTTATCCTTTTTTCATTTCCTTCGTAGCCAAATGTTTCAAAGACTGGCCTCTATTTCTTTTATTTCATTTCTAATTCACTATTCAATATATACTTTACAGTGCATTCCTTTCATTTACTACAAAAAAAAAAGTGTCATTATGATTTGCTTTGATTTTATCCTTGTGTTTTTTCTGGAATTTCAGAGAAAGGTAAGGTTTGTTATCTCAATACCATACTGACAGGACTAGGGAGGAGATAAAGTCCCTATCATTGACTCATGTTCTAGTTCTCTGGCAGTTTCATTTACTAAAATAATAATGGCTAACATGGTCTGTCCACGTATACTCAATAGCTACAGTTCTCTATAACTTACGGTGCTCAACCTTCTTGCCTACAAAGACAAATTTATGAGCAGCAATTAACAACTCACATTGATTTCAACAGTGCAAAGGACTATATGTTATGCACAAATCTTCCTGAGGACAATGAGTGTTTTGCACACTATTTTGATTTGTTGGACAGTATGTGGATCTCAGTTCCACTTTTCAGATTCCCTTTATCATAAACACTTCAGTTTACTGAACAATCAAATTTTTTTATTTATTACTTAAAATCTTTACTATTAATCTAAAATATTTTTAAGATATTATTTATTTTATTACTGAAAATAAATTTATTTCACATGCTCTCCTTTTAAATATGCACTCCTAGGGTATTAAGCCATGTGGTTAACAAGCCCTGTGGTTTAAGTTCCATTCTATATGAACATCCTCGGGTTTACTACCTCATTCCAGCTCCTGACCCCAGCTTCCTACAGCTTCAGACCTTGGTAAACAACAGTGATGGCTCAACTGACTAGTTTCTTAACATTCTCCAGGAAGTCTGGATTGAGTTCCTGACTCTCGGCTTTGGGCCTAGATCATTTTAAGTAACTAGGGAGTGAACCAATAGAAGGGAACTCTGTCTCTTCCATTCAAGTAAATAATTTTTAAAATATAAAAAATGAAGTTAAAAATGGTTTTCTTTTTTTTTTCTTAAGATTTATTTATTTTTATTGCAAAGTCAGATATACAGAGAGGAGAAAAGACAGAAAGATCTTCCGTCCGATGGTTCATTTCCTAGGCGTGTGCAACAGCCGGTGCTGCACAGATCTGGAGCCAGGAGCCAGGAGACAGGAGCCAGGAACTTCCTCCAAGTCTCCCATGCGGGTGCAGGGTCCCAAGGCTTTGGCCCATCCTCGACTGCTTTCCCAGGCCATAAGCAGGGAACTGGATGGGAAGTGGAGCTACCGGGATTAGAACTGGCGCCCATATGGGATCCCTGTGCATTCAAGGTGAGGACTTTATCTGCTAGGCCATGGTGCTGGGCCAAAAAAAAAAATGATTTTCTTAAAGCAGATAAAGATATGTTCCATAAATTTCTTTTCTGTCCTCCTAAGGAACAAAGTTTACAGGTTTGCCAAATGCAATAGATATTACAGGAATTCCACAAATATTTGCTAATGGTGTAACTTATATGTAGTGATGGTTAGTATTTCCATAAAGGCTACTAAACAAACTTTTTGATCATAGATTAAACAGAAAATTTCAAGCCCATTTCTAACATTAGCAGAGGGCAGGGCAAGAATATAAACAAAGACCCATATGCTGTATGTCTATATATTTCAAAGTTATAAGTCAAGCTAAACTAGTAAAGAAAATATAGTCTTATCCTCTAAACTTGACAAACAAAACCTACAAGAACACGTCAGGTTGAAATTTAGAATTAAAGTTCTAAGTTCTTGAAGTTCTACCTTACAGTGTGGTGACATGAGAGGGTCAGCGTGCCTTTTTCTATTCTCATTCTCCATTACTGTCAGTCCTAAGTCCTTAGTGGGGACTTGCACACATGCCTGGACGTTAGGCCCACTTCAATCTGCTATCCTTTGTCTACCTCTCAGAACTCGGGTTTTATCAAGTCCATGGAAAAGGCCCCTGTAGACTCTGGAAGCAGGTCCTGTGCTGTTGAGGAAGGAACTCTCAAAGTTCATATGCCAAGGGGCAGGGCAGAAGGAGTGAGGCTGGTCATTTCCTTCAGTTCTGCAGATGTTCACCCTCTGGTATGCTGTGGCCACAGGAGACCCTTCTTATGCGCACATTCCAAGGCAAGATCACCCTAGTCCAGCACTAAAGGCAATTTGACCAAAACGGAAAAGTTGCCAAATTAGTCTGCTACCAGTTAATAGGCTAGTGAAAAGTAGACACTTGTATGTATAAAGATTAAGTAGATGAATAAAACCTGAAACTCCAGTCTTGAATCACTTCAGTTCCCTCAAGATATATAGTCAAAACATTAATACTTATCAGGACCTAGGCTATAGACTATATCCACATCTTGTTCTTGCTTTACAAATCCACACACATTTACAGAATTCCATGTGCATGCTAGAGGGAGGTGAGAAACCAAAAGCAAAAGAAAGAAGGGAAGAACACAGAACATCAAAACACACAATAATAACAACATTCAGATGGAAGAGAAAGTGTGTCCTCCCCGCCTCTCCTCTCCCTGCCATGTTCTGCTGCTTGTGTGGGAAAGCTTAGGACATTGCGGTTTAACCATCTGGTCTAAGTTCAGTAACACAGCAAAGCTAGTGGCACAGCTTGCCTCACTCCTGCAGATTCATGCAGTAGTGGCTAGCTTCCTAATGCCCCACCCTGGCCACTGTGTACATGCAGGCCAAACTGGACTTGTCAAGTAAGCAGAGATCCATGACAGATCATCCTGCAAAGAATCTCAACCTTGCCACAACGTGCCATATTGCAACTTCTACTTTATTTAGCAAGAAAATGAATGTTAATTTGAAAACTCTAATCGGTAACTCTTAATACAAAGGAAGTATTTCAACTGGAAATCTTATTTATGTGTACTTACTGAGATTGTACCATTGTCTAGACCTATGGACAGTCTTCTTGTTTCCGGGTTAAAAGACATGCATGAACATGGAGCTGAAAGAAATGAACATGTTGATGAAATTAACAAAACGACGGTTCTGTTTGTTTCAGGAGTGCCTAGCCAGCTAAGAGTGCTTCTTCTTCTCCCCCCGCTACTTCCCGACTGAAACAGTTAGTTTACAGTTTTTCAGTTATCCTCTCAAGGACTAGAACAAACTGGGAAAGCTTCTGAAGACTTGATCCCAGATTGTTCTATCAGCGTTAGTGTTGGCTGGATTAGATCAGCAATGCCTTGTGCTGTGTAACCTTTCTGTCCCCAATCTCTCTGTTCCATTCAGAGACAATCTGAAACAGAAACAACCTCTCCTTTCTTAACTATGAAGCAGATGATCTCATTACTGTCCTCATGCAAACATATACCCATGCTAGTAGAGAAAGCGGAATTGTAGGGGGCATGTGAACTAAAGGTATCTTCTGCTGTTGGCATTCAGGGAGGCTGCTGATTGAAAATTAAAGAGAATTTGTCTTTATCTAAAACACAGTGTTGGGGCCCGGCGCCTTAGTGTAATGTTTAAGGTCCTCGCCTTGAACGCGTCATGATCCCATATGATCACTGGTTCTAGTCCCGGTGGCTCCACTTCTCATCCAGCTCCCTGCTTGTGGCCTGGGAAAGCAGTCGAGGATAGCCCAAGGCCCAAGGCCTTGGGACCCTGCACTGGTGTGGGAGACCCAGAAGAACCTCCTGGCTCCTGGCTTTGTATCAGTGCAGCACCAGCCTTTGCAGTCACTTGGGGAGTGAATCAGCGAATGGAAGATCTTCCTCTCTGTCTTTCCTCCTCTCTGTACATCTGCCTTTCCAATAAAATAAATAAATCTTAAAAAAAAAAATCAAACACGATGTCAACATAGAGTGACCAAGAGAACAGGTACACCCAGTCCTGGACAGGGACTCTGTTCTGCAAGACTGGCTGACTTAGTACCTGTGAGCTTAAATAAACTGAGTACTAACCCCTGAAGCCACCTGTGGTGAGTGAGTGCTTACTAAACTGCCCACTTCCAGGTTCCTGCCTTCTTTATCTATGCTTGCTGCTAAGAGTAGGGGCTTTTTCACAATTTATTCCATATTGAAAGGATTGTTCTAAAAAGTCCAACACAATTTCTAAATATCTGCCTGCAGAGTCAGACAGTAGCCCTGTAGACCATGAACTATTTATCATCATAAGCATAATCAGCATCAGATACTTTTATTTCTACTTTTCATAGTTATGACTGGATGTCTTACTCAAGGTCATACAGGCAAAAAAAAACCTGGAAAAGGTTCAAAGACATAATTCAAACAGCCAACTTAGATTATCCTGAAACTATAAAAGAACTTTGAGTTCTACCAACAGAGTCATTTCATAAACATTGCTTAGAAATTTCTTTTCATTCTCTAAAAAAAGCCCAGAACAACAACAAAAGATTCTCTAATTTGAATAAAATACTTATTTTGCTAATCTCCTACCTTGACATTTTCAGAAAACAGAAGCATCCAAAAACAAAGTCTCCCTAAAAACTCCCATCAGTACAGCTGACCAGCTTCCTTCTGGTTCCGTCGCAAAACAAACCCAGATTGCCTTAGTTCCCTGCTGAGGAACAGCACTCTAAGGATATGGAGCGCTCTGCTCTAAGAACATCGGTCTTAATCATCTTGACCTATATGGATTTGGCATAACTTCTACACAAATGTTATGATGCGACTTCTCTTAATCTCATAATAAGTGTAGAGTATTAAAAGCTAGTGATTTCATGGAACATTATCATGCTAGCTAATATACAGCAAAAGCAAAACAATGCAAATTCCACACACATTAAGCACAATGTTTGCGTTCAAGTGACAAGATTATTTCTGAGACACTGTCTTTAATATTATTTTGCTGTCCCAATTAATGCTTATTTTAAATATCTAAATTATTAGAATGTAAGCATGAACATACAAAGCAAAACCTGACTGTAGTCCCAAGTGGGTAGAGCTGAGCCAACAAACACCCTTACTATTTCAACTATGAGTATTTTCTATGTAATTTCCTTCACCGTTCATTTCTGGTAATGCTATAGTTAGAAAACCAACTGATTCATGAATGTGATTTAAAAGACTTTACAACACTGCATAGGCTACACTGCTATTTCTACATTGTTATTTCTCTATTCCTTATTTTTTCCCTCTATTTACTATATCTCTTATTATTCTTTCAACAAATATTTACAGTTCTTGCTAAGCTCCAGGAGGAACACAAGGATATAAGCGGTATCACTGCTGTATTAAGGAATTTATGGATTGTGATAGCAACTACATTTAGGAGCTGCATGACAATTTGACCTCCTTGGTTGAACTCACCTTATGTATAGTAAGAAACACCACCAGAATTCAAAAGCAAGAGAAAAGATCTTTTGTATAAAGGCGCTTACACAAAGGAAATTTTAACAGAAATGTTGTTATTCTAGAACTCATATGCCCGAACCCAAGATGTTCCAAAGGGGAGAAGTCAGAGCTACTCAAGCCTTAACTCAGGTGATCCTGCAGGCACTATCATCAACTTAAAGAGGTGGCAGGGAGAAACAGCAATTTTACCTGCCTGTGTACGGGTTAGTGTAGGGAAAGGCTTTTGGTGGGTGAGCCTTATGTGGCCGCTCACATCATGTCTCATGTTTCCACAGGAGCAGGCCCTGGGATGGTCTCCCATTGACCTTGGCAGAGTCAAGGAGGAAGGAAGCAAATTTATACGAATACTGGTGTCCAGATTAATTTTTAGGGAAGTAGACAGACTTTCACAGAGGGCTATTTCCAACCTCACCTTAACAAAAATGAACTAGATTGCTACCGATGAAAGCCTACTTATCATATCAAATATAAAATAATTCCGAATCATGCAAGACAGATATCCAAAGATCAAAACTATTCAGGGAAGGCCAACGAGACACAAGAAAATAAAGGCAAAATTTGGCCAAATGACAAAAAGATTCCTTTAGCAGTAAGGAAAAAGTGGAAACCAACAAAATAGGATTTAGCCATAATCATTGCATTTAGGACACAAACGTGAGATACCTTCACAAGGAAGACCTCTTCTTTACATGCTATATGACTGAAGTGCAGGTTAGAGACAAAGTGACCAGGAAACTTTTAAAAATATATATTTCTTTTTATTGGGAAGGCTGATCTACAGTGAGAAGGAGACAGAGACAGATCTCACTCCCCAAGTGGCCTCAATGGCTGGAGCAGAGTCAAACCGAAGGCAGGAGTCAGGTCTCCGTACGGGTGCAGCGTTCCCAGACCTTGGGCCATCCTATACTGCTTCCATAGGCCATAAACGGAGCTGGGACAGGAACCAGTGCCCACATGGGATCCCAGCACTTGCAAGGTGACTATTTAATATTTAGCCATCACACTGGGTCATAGGAAACTATTTTATTTTCCCATCTGAAATTGCTTTCTTCAAATAGAGACTGAAGTGGCTGACCAGAAGGGCACAGCTGCCCTCTACTGACTTGGTTTTCAAAACTGCAACCTTGAACTGTGATGAAATAAATACCAATGTGAAAATATTTTTATTCCCCCTCCTCACCTTTACCGGCCTCTCCAAGGGTAAGGACAAGCACACTGAAGAAGCTCCATGGAGGGACCCCCAGACCAAGGCCTCTCACAGCTGTCATGTTATATGTAGTTTGAGACTGCTGTGACTGACTCAGTGAGAGAAATGCAAGGCCTTGCCACAGATCACGATGACACTGAGCCTGAGATTCCTATTTTTTTCTCCCCTGTTTTTATACCATGTAAAAGGAAATGATCTCACTTTTTTGATAATACAATATGGAATCCATTTTCCATACTATCTTAAAATAGGATTTCCTATCTATTTATTCTGTCCAAACTAACGACATCCCAACAAAGTAAAATTTTGAGAAGTAATGAAAGGTACAAATAAGACAGAAATGTGTACAAGCTCCTTTATTCTTTCATATTAATATCAGGACAGACCTAATGGCATGTCAAATTTTCACCTAAAATTAAGTACTTCATAGCATTTGAATGTTTTTTAAAATGAAGTCTTTGTAACTTAAGGCAGCTAATCAGTTTAAAGTTCAGGGAAAAACAAAGAGAAGCCCCAGTGTGGGTGATAATTTTAATGATCACATCATTTGAAGGGGAAAGCTCAAAGGATATGAGCCTTAGACAAAGAGGACTCAGGAGACCAACATCACCCTCACCAGGGTCAATAAGTAAATGCATAGAACTGGTTACTTGTGCTTCCAATACTTCTATTGCACAATGTATGTGTGTGTGTATACATAACCCTTGCCTTGAAAAAAATGTAGTTGGAAAGAAGCAACCTGAAAATATTTGTTTGGAGGTAAGTTTTCTAATTTCTATAGCTGAGGTCTATAATTCTTTCCTTTTGTGACTAATTCATCATCCTTTGCTGATTGGTTACCCTTTGGTCAAATAAGCACATTTCATTGAAGGTTAAGCTATGAAATCTAATTACATTGACTATGATAGTAACGGTGTCATTTGGCAGGAGACACTAATCTGTTTCAAGAGATGTTCTTGTTGGAACTTAAAAATTAAGTAAGCACTGGTACATACTGAATAAAACTTCAGGTATGGTTACCAGGTAAAATGCCAGGATCTTCTGATAAGGAAGGTTTTAGCAGAGCCCCTAAGAGGCAATACACCCAACAAGGTAAAAATTTAACTTACCAGTACTATTGCATTCAGCCCTTTTTATCATAGGATAATGTAGCTCAAGTTTGCAGTATGCAACCCATGTTTTATTCTATTAAGCACATGCATATTTAGCACTTGAACTGTCTAGAACTAAAAAGTATTCTTCATTTAAATCAAATTTTTTGCACTCTACTAAACCTAACCAGTTGTTTTCTTTTCAAGCTTGTCTAAAATTAATAAAGTTACATTGAATTAGAAGTTGTCATTTTTCCCTTCAAAATAACTTATAAGTTGCAACTGTAGTAAATTTTAAAAGGCTCTGTCAGATGAAAACCAAACCAGAGTATGCTAACCAAATGCTGTATTTACTCAGATTAGATACTATGTGGCTTCCTTCATCTGGATAATTTATATGTTCCTTCATTTCCATTAAAAATCAAAAGTTTCTTGAGTATATTTTCTTCTTTGTAAACACAAAGATAAAATTCCATATTACATTACTATTTTTAAAAATGAAAATAATAATAGATGATTTTTATAAATGGTTCCATAATAATTTATATTGAAAAACCAATAAACAGTAATATGTTTTACAACCAGGAACAAAAGAATTATTTGAAATAATAGAATTACACAAACACGTAAATTATACAAATATGCAATTATACAAATATCTCCTAGTCTGCTAAGAAGCTCTCTTAATTGAGCTAAAATTTTTTTAATAAGTCACCGAAGCAATCACTAAAAAGCCACCAAGTTCATGACTAAATATCTTTTCTGGGACTAATCTATTCCCCAAAACTCAAACAGATCCAGCAAAAGACGTAAGACAAGCTCACAAATGAGGCTTAAATTGAAGATCTTAGAAATGGAAAAGCTAACTTTTATAATTTATATAAAAAAAAAAAACTTATTCCTAACCCAGATATGAGACAGACAAATTGATTTACTGTCCAAATCCTGAATTTTTATAATAATTTTTATTTTCTTTTTAATATTAATTATATAATTGAGAGAGATACATGCCTATGTGGGCCTCTGACAAAGTCTTCAATTTCAAGTTTTCTGTTGCATCCAGTCCTTCTCAACCAAAGGGAGAAGGGAAGCAACCCGGCCACAAGCTCACAAACCAACCTGCTTTTTCCTAGTAACAAGATCTAGCAGGATAATACCAGTAATGATAACAAATTTTTAATTTAAAAACCTTGAAAATATTGTAGAATTAGCTATTTGATATGTTTAATCATCAAAATATTTTTGGAAACTGAAGAACAAATAGTAAATTTATTAGGTTTCAAAGCACAGCAAATATAAATGACTTGCCAAAATGACTCAGCAAACTGGAAGCAAAAATGAAAACTGAATTCCAGTTCCCAATGAGGCACAGGTTCTAACCTACAGATTAAATGCTCATTACTAAAGAAAATATTTAAAGAAATACACAGTTAATTACTTCATATGGAGCAATGTATTTTTGGAGGTGAATTTAATATAAACAATAATAAACTATGTTCAAACTTCATCTTTATTTGCCTTAGCTTATTGACCTCATGTCTTTCTAATCTAATTTCACAAAGAATTATAAAATGGCTTAAAAAGCTGTAAAAGAAAACCAAATAACAGACAGAAGTAAGGCTTTGTGAGTAAGGGATATGTATATAGAAGGACAAGAAGAAAACTCAAATGAAGATCTCTGGGAAAGTTTCCAGAGGGCCGTGTCTCATTGGCAAGTTCAGGAGCACCAAGTGCCAGGCCCTTAGAGGTGCCGCCCTCAAAGTTTTGCATTTCATGATACACACAGACACTTCTATCTGTGCACACCTGGAGTAAACAAGAGAGACTGCTTACCCCTCCACCTGTCCCCGTCCTGGATAAGGGGTCAGTTTCTCAGGGGAACCAGTTTTCTCTTGGAGAGCACCAGTAGATTGTGGTATATGGGAGCAGAAACTTTCTCCTTCAGAGACAGCAAAGGGCTCCTGGTCTCCAGAAATGAAAAATATTCCTACTGGTGCTTTTTTGTGACATGGGCACTGTGTATTATGGTAGATAATTACTTCAAAACCGGTCATGGACACAGCATATCAGCTAAGGGCACAAGGAACACACACATTTCCACTGAACTCAGAATTCAGATGAATATTCATGTGGTCGCTTACACACAGCCTTTCACTCAACCAGACCTTAGATAGAAATCACAAAGCAGACAGTTCAAGACTGCCTTCATGTGCTTAAGTTGGCTGAGCAGATGGAGGGGTGACTCCACACATGAGAAAGCTGGGAGGCCCCAGCTGCGTGGACGCTATCCCATGGGGCCAAGGCAGAAGGAGGGGAGAAGAAGGAGACAGGTTACTGTACTGCCATGTGCCTTTTATTTTGTTAACTATCTTTAAGAATATATCTTCTGTTCTACTTTGGGGGCAAAAATCATAAACATTAAGGAGCCAAAGTAAATCCCACCTGTCCGGCCTGGCAACAGCAGAACCCACAGAGGTCCTGGTTCTCCCGGTGTGGGCCCTTTCCTGCTACCTATTCACCCAAGGATTACCTGTTCTCCCAGGCCCAGCCATGACACCCAGTCCTTCAACAGAGAAACTCAATCTCCCACACCTGCAAGCCCTTCTCTTGTTAGAGGTTCTTCCCCGCCTCTCCTTTGTCTGGCCCCAGGAATGGCAAGCCCAGGTGCTAAAGTAAACCTAAAATCTCAACTATCAAAGTGGGAGAATGCCTGCAATTTTCATGGGCCTTTTCTCTCTAGCATAATACAAAAGTGGTAGTCGAAATGGTGTCTACTAGAAGCCTGAAAAAAAAAATCATTATTTTTATGGCTGCAAAGGAAATTTAACTGCACTCTAAGAAAAGCCTCTCCTTAAAGGCTTAGGCAGAATCACTCTATAAGACATTCCAGGACAATATCCTTTTCTGAAAGTATACATGGATGCTTCAAAATGTGCATGCAAAAATGAAATTGTAAGACAAGTTGGTTTTGGTGTAAAATATGTAAAATTCATACACAGTTTTTTCATAAGCACTTTCCATGAATCTTTTGAAGATCCCTCATACACAAATTAAAAAAAAAATTGTACCAAAATGCACATCTTTTAATACCATCTCAAAGAAACCTCATGTATTATCATATGCAATAAGGAAATGCTCTGATTCCTCATTCATCCACGAAAAACAGCTGACTTAAAGGAAGCTATAATACAAAGCATCAGTTACCTAAACGCCCTATGGAGAACACAGGATTTTCTTCAGAGATTTTGTGACCCCACCTTGTCTACTTTCCTAAGAGTCCCTATGCATCATGGCTAGTCCTCAGCAAACACCTGTCTTCTCCAGCAACTGAGAGAACCCTGAACACACGAACTGAGTGCCATTTGTAGCTATTGCCTCCTTAATAAACTGTGCAGCCTCAAGTTTGGAATAAGCACTTAACAGTTGCTGAATGAACTGAACAAAGAAGTAAACAGGACAAAATGTTACTCTTTGCTTTACTTATTAACAAGCCCTCTCTTGTCCAAGCCTGTGCTCCCCTCACCCCAATAGGGCTACAGCTCAATCCTCCTGAGACACCCCCCCCCCCAAATGTACAGGTGACAACTAAGATTCATCTGATCAGGAGTAAGTTTACTCAACTATTTTCAGTCACAACTAAGAGAGAATGCCCTGGGTGAATGTAGGTACAAATGGGCATATTTGGTGTCTCTTGAATCCAGAAGCTGAGCCTGATTTAGGGGATTAGGAAGATGAGAGAGGGAATTATCATCAGGTGGCATTTCTGACGTGTGGGACCTGGGATGTGGCCTTCCTCTCTCTTGTTCACTGGAGCAGCTCCATTTGCCCATGCACAGTGAGCTCTGGGCTTTCTGTGTTCTCAGTTTAACGAACCTGCTTAGGCAAGGACTAGGACTTCCTACTCTAAATGCCGGGAAAATCTGATTGGCCCAGGAGCAAGCACACTTACCATGCAGGCCCAGTTGCTCCTGGCTCCTGGAAAAGAGCACAGCCATTCCCCAGGCAGGGCTGTGTCTTTGATCAGGAGATGTCTGCTCTTCACTGTTCCTTAGGAGTCAATCCCTCAAGACCACAGGGCCTGACGCCCTCCCGCAGGCTGGCTGGCTCCCTGTCAAGAACTGTAGCCTTTGCTATCTAGCCAGTGCCTTCAATTCATTTTCTCCATTAAACTTCTTCTCAGAACTACAAAGCATTAATTCTCTTACCCAGAAGAAAACAGATATCACATTTGAGAGTGACAAAAACAATGAAAATAAGTCATATTGTAAATGCTCAGAATATTTTTTGTCTTCTGTATTTGTAATATTACTTATCACGTGCTAGCACAAGTATAAACAAAAACTGTTGTCATGCCTGCTTCATAATGCCTAAGTTACAGCCTATATAGAGGTGGTACCTTTTTACAAACTTCGCAACTAATTCCACTTGTCATTTAAGCATAAGGCTGGGTAACCCTTAACAGCCTCCCATAGAAATTACTGCAAAACAGTTGCCCGGAGAGCCAAACCTATTTCAAGTTCTCTGATTGAAATGTAGCTTATTTCCTTATATAATCAGATGCTCGAGTTAAACAAAGCTTAAATTCTAGCTCAGAAATCAGTTACTGTGTCATCTGAATGCATACGACTCCCAGGAACAGAAAAAGGCAATCTCTGCCATCATGACAAACACAGCCCTTTTTCTCTTGCCTCCCCGCAGCAAGAGAATCATCTAACAACGAAAGAGCACGGAAGTCATTCTCACCAAACGCACTGTGTTCATTACCAAAGCCCTGCCACCTGGACTGGTGGCTCGTTCACGGAGGCATGCAGTAAGTGCTTAAGGACCAGCATGTGTATTTACAAATCAATGTGATGCATGAGGTTTCACATGTGTTCATACATATACATGCATATCATCAACATATTAACCACAATGTCACAAGAAATTTTTCTTCAGCATTATTGTCTAATCAAATCACTTAGTGGTTTTATTCAAATGTGGATTCTGGGGTGGGCATTTGCTATAGCAATTAGGATGCCACTGGAGTCAGACTGGGATGTCTGGACTTGAGTCCTGGTTCCACCTGTGATCCCACCTTCTTGTTAATGCACACTCTGGCAGGCAGCAGGTCAAACAGTTGGGTCCCTGTCACCTACAGGAGAGCTCTGCATTGAGTTACCAGTTCTTGGGCACTTGGGCAGTGAACTAGTGGATCTCTCTCTCCCTCTCTCTTTCTCCCTCAAATTGAAAAGAAAAAAATAATCAGATGCTGGTTCAGTAGCCTGGTGGCGGATTCCAATAGTGTCATTTCTAATAGCATGTGGCATTTACTAGAATGTCACAGATAACTATATAAATGTAGCAGAGGGTCCTCTTTCTCAATGTTCATGTTCAGTCACTAGGAAAATGAATGATGATGTCATCAGGGAAACTCAACTTGATTATCAGATTCAATCTTTCAATAAGTGCATCTTGAGCAACTTACGCCAGCTATGGTGCTACAGCAAACTTAGTCCTTCTTGCAAACTGCCTACTAAATGAAGAATCTCTTCTATACTTTCACTGACATTCAAATACAGAGAATATTAAAATAACAAAATGTGTGTGTGTGTGTATGTGTGTGTGTAGGAAGGGACGGGTCAGCAGTTTTTCAGAGTCCACGTATTCTTAGTATTCCTATTAATGCTGGAAAGACTCAAGCAGACTCCTTACTTGCCATCCTCAGCCCCCGTTACTTCCCCCAGGTCTGTCTCTCGTGCCTGCACAGCCAAAGGAGCTATACTTCTTCAGAGCCAACTTGAAATTACTGAATGATAGTCCTTCCCCATCTCTTCCCTCTAGAGATTTTATCAAGTTTGATGAAAAGCAAGCTAGAGAAAGGACAGGTTATAATCCCTAAAAACCGAATATTTCCTTTCTGTTTTCATTTACTTAGACCCTCATCTCTTCTTTGGTCTGAAAAGAAAGTTCATCAGAGGCCTATGTGTCTGCTGGAAGTACAAATAATGGAAACCTACTGTGTTCATGATTAAAGAAGTTCCTTCTCCAAAGGAAAAAAAGTTGAACACTTGGCACAACTTAGTGGAAAACATCTATTTACTACAAATTTCTTAACACACATAGAGCCTCACAGATAATTTGAAAAATCAGTGAAAAGTGTTACATCCTTAATGATTCACTTGTTCATAAACAAATAAAATTATTATTACAGTATTCCTTTGCCAGAAGCATACACTTAATCAATCGATAGTTTAGCATGGATTTATTTTGGTTCTATCCAGTGGCATGTACCTCTGAAACTGAGGTACTTCTATCAGATGGAGAGACATTGAAGCAAGCCAGAGGATATATTAGCTCTAACAACAAATCTGAAAAAAAAAATTAGGGTACTAATTTTAATTAAGAGTTGAAGGGAAAGGAGGAAGAGGAATTGTGAATACAACTGACACTGAATTTAAATAATTCTTTTGAACTTAATAAACATGGGACAGCACACCCAACTTCATTCATCTTAAAGATAAAAATACTATATTAAAAAGAAATCTCTTATTTTGGAGGTGGCCAGCACTCCTCCACCTGCAGGGAAGCTTCTGTCAAACTTCTTGCACTCACTCACATCTTCGTCTTTGTTTCAGTGTGCTGGAAAGTCTATCAGTGCAGGGGCATATACATAAGATAAGGTCTTGGCAGCAGTGAGATCCACTTCTCATTAAAATGTTTTAATCCTAAGCAAACCCTTTTAAGAACTGAATCGTCTATGCGGTCTTGAATTGGAATAAATGATACAACAATAAGGCAAGGAGAAATTTACTTCACAAATGTAATCACTGGACAAAATTTTTGAGTTGTTTAAGGATGTACTTCATAAAACAGTTAAACAAAAAGTTGAAAAGGAGGGAGACAGCTGTAATCAGAGGATCTGTGTGCTGTACTCTTTCTTCCATTAATCTTATTCAAAAACTATGAATATATAGTCAATTTCAGAACAATTTTCTTACTTTACATAGTGAGAGCTTTGAAAATCTGAAATGATTTAATACGGTACTTTTTATTATAATGAGATTCCTAACAGTCTTCCCAACTCAAGAAGGAAATACAGAGAAGGCAGTCTGGGGAGGAAAGGGAGTGGGGGTGCATAGTCAGTGTTGCAGCATAGGAATTCAGATACTTACAAGGCATGGCATGGTATATGCTCGGCCAGTACTGTCCACTGTCTCTCTTTAACCAAACACGAACTGTCCTACAATAGAAGAAAATGAAATGTGGGAAATTATAATGTTTAGTCATGGGAAAATATTGATTCACAGAAACCAAACCTTGTCATATTAAATACATACTGTGTCTCAACTACATATGTTAACCATATATGTATATAAATGCCTCTTTAAAATGTATATATAGATGTAAATACATTAACCACAAATACATGCACATGCCTGCAAAAGGCCTGTGTTCCTTAAATTTAAAGCTTTTGCATATTTAGAATTATATGATTCTCTGGAAATCACTCTCATCTACACATATATACACATTTAATTGTAAGCATGTTGGAAGTTATTATTTTCATTATTGTCTTGCCTTTTCAAATGTCTGACTTTTGTCTTTGTCTTGTTCTGCTGGAAGCACAAACCTGCCTAGAAAATTATTATGTTTTCCTAGTAAAGGAAATGCAAGGAGACCAAATGAAATAATATACAGCATCTAACATGAAAGGAATGATTACACGGAAAGCTAATCTTGGAAGTCAGACCATTAAATGGAGGCACACATTTTCCAAACAAGGTCAGCAATGGCAAACTCTGATATTCTGATTTCCTGAGCTAGAAGGCAGATCATGGGACTGAGTTCTGGAATTAAAGGTGGTGAGTGCCGCTCCAGATTGGATAGAAGCAAGGTACCCAGGAGAGCTGAGAGAGCAGCACCAAAAGTCATATCCAGGGAGATCATTAGTCTGACGAACCAGAAAGAAGCAATCGTGAGCTTCACCAGCTATCACATCACCTACATTTACCATGGCACAAGAAAAACACATTAACAAGTTAACACAGAACTTTCTGGGCCAGAAGAAATAGCAAACTTCAAACCAAGGAAGATAGTCAGCTTCGCACTGTTGCCAGGTGATCATAGAGGCTACCTATCTTCCCCAACTCCGTAAGCCATCCCAAATAATAATACTAGTAGAAAAAGGAAAAAAGTAGGCTGAGAAACTAAGTGTTCTTCTCCAGAGAGAGATGAACACTCTATCTAAGGAGACTGTTTAAGTCATTATACTGCACCAAGTTTTAAACTGTGTTGGGTATTTTCTCCCATGAGACTAAGCAGGTATCGTACAAATACGCAGTGGGAAAAGGATTGTGCCTCCAAGTAGAGGCACAATAAAGAAACATCATTTTCACTAAACAACAATGAGTTATAATATAGTGGGTGTAGTATACACAGGTGAGATTTAATCTTCTTGGTCAACTATATTAATTTGTGAGATGAATAGGTATAATGGTAAATCATCTACAAGAAGAAACTTTATACATAAACCATCTCCATATATATGTGTATATATATATATATATATCAGCATGTTTCCTTTTAAACAGATTCTTTGACAATATATGCCAGTTCACCATTGGAATATTGATATTATTATCTCAAATTAGAATTCATTTAGTATTTATGCTGCCAAAGTGAGCACTCAAATGAAAATTCATAAATATCATGTGTCTCCCCTAATCTGTGATAACTAATAAATAGAGTTACATAGTCTATAGGAGTGAGAGTAACATTATGGGGTTTGATTAGCTTTTTTATATACTAGAGGATCAGTATGTTTTTTATTTTATTTTTATTGCTCTTGGTTTTTCTCTGCTGTTATTATTATTGTCTACTTGCCAGGCACTGATATCTTTACCTAATACTGTGTTAAACCTGTGACTGCAAATTAAAATCAGAGTATGCTAATGTAAATACCAGGGGAAAAGCAAGAAATTAAAGACGGAATGTGGGTGGGAAATGAGGACAGGAGCAGGAGTAGGGTGGGGGTGCTGGTAAGCTCCTGAATCTACATTGTGATATAAGTAAAATGTGTCCACTTTACATAAACAAATAAGTTTTTAAAAAAGAATCCATACCTGCAATGTTAGTATATGCTTAGATAGCAGAATGATGGACTTGTGAGTGCTTATGAAGGATTATACAGGGGAAATCAGTGGTGGGGAGGGGATTTACGGAGGAAGTATAGAAAATTCCAAAGCCTTTGGGACTGTATCATAAAATAAAAAAAATTTTAAAAAGAATTCATAATAGCAGCACCAGTGTATAACACTGCAAGAATCAGTCCCCCCACCAAACCAACGATAGGTCAAAATTAACTACTTCAGACCATTCACAGTACCCAGGAAGAGTGTTTATCAAGGAAACAGAGTGGTGTGTTTCCGCGAATTGGAGCTTTCCTACCTACCACTGACTGTGCCCCAGGCCCAGGACAGCCAGCTGCAGAAATGGTGGCTTGTATTCCTGAAGTGGTTTGCTGGGACCAGGGTAAAAATTCTACTCTCCATAATCTGGGGATGTGTGTTTTGATTTGCCTGGCAGTTTACTAAGAGATTGGAACAGAAACTGGCCATTGTCCCAGCATTCTAGGACTAAGGGCTTCCTGAGCAAAAATATCAAAGGGAAAATTTTTTTCTCCTATTGGATTCCAGCATTTAAGAAAACTCTTGGTTGACCTCAGAGCTATCAGCACAGAGGCATCAGTAATCACACAGAGCAAGGAATGAAGTCTTTGCTAAAACAACTTGGGAAAGTCATCAAAAAAAACCATACACAATTATAGCATTCAATAAGTGAGAACAGCAATCTCTAGAAACAAGGGGAGGGAATCTGATTTCCAGAGTTATTCTATTACATATTTTAAAAGTCCAGTTCTCGGCAGATGAGAGAATGGCTAATCACAGAAAAAAAAAGGGGGAAATCTAAGGTATTTTCAGAACATCATTAAGTGTTCCAATAACTATGAGAGTATTACAAAAACAAAGAGATGCAGAAAAGTATTTGAAGAAAAATAGGCAACAACTTTGTAATTTTTTAAAATTTATTTTTATTGAAAAAGCAGATTTATAGAGAGGAGAAAAAGAGAAAGATCTTCCATCCTCTGGTTCACTTCCCTAAAGGGCTGCAACGGATGGAGCCTGGCTGATCCAAAGCCAGAAGCTAGGAGCCTCCTGCAGGTCTCCATGCGAGTGCAAGATCCCAAGGCCCAAGGCCATCCTCGACTGCCTTCCCAGGCCATAAGCAGGGAGTTGGATATGAAGTGGAATAGCCGAGACACAAATCATAACCCGTACGGGATCCTGGTGCTTGCAAGGGGAAGATCAGCTAATTGAGACATCCTGCCAAGCCAACAACTTTGAAAGTTTGATAAAAATATGAATCTACACGTCCATGAAACTCAACAAACTCCAATAATGAACACAGAGATTAATATCTAGATATATTATAACCAAACTCAAAAACCAAAGCATAATATTGAAAACAGCTAAAGAGAAGCATCTTACTCACACAAAACAGATCAGCAATAATATTAAGAGTGAATTTCTCATTACAAATCTTTGAGGTCAGAAGCAGTGAGAAACAATATTTAGGATGTTTAAATAAAAATGCATATCATTCAAGAGTTCTGTAATTGGCTAAACTACTCTTTTAAAATGGAGAAGCTATGAGGCTGGCAAGTGTCATGACAGGATAATCTTGTGCTTGCAGTATTGGCATTATATATGGGCATCGGTTCAAGTACTGGCTGCTCCACTTCTGATCCAGCTTCCTGCCTATAGCCTCAGAAAGCAGCAGTAGCTGGCCCAAATCTCTGGGTCTTGGCAACCAGATGGGATACCTGGAAGAAGCTCCTGGCTTCTGGCTTGAGTTACACTATAAACAAATTAAATCTAACATATATTTATTGAGCAGCAGCAGACAACATTCTCTTCCAAGGTGCATATGGAACCTTCTCTAGAACAGATTAGATGTTAGGCTGTAAAATAAGCCTTTATAAATTTTAAGATTAAAGTAATACAAACTATGTTTTACAACCAAAATGAAATTAATTGAAAGCAACAGAAGGAAGATGGGGGGGGGAAATCACAAATATTCACAAATTTAGAAAACATACTCTTAAAAAACAATTTGCTAGGAAAATTAGGAAATGCTCTAAGAATAGAAAAACATACAAAACTAGTGAGGGACAGAAAGCAGTTTTTGGAAGGAAATTTATAGCTGTAAATGCCTATGTAAAAAAAGATTGGTGCAGGCAATCGGCACAGCTGCTAAGTCTCTGCTGGGATGGATGCTCACATGCCGTATCAGAATGCTAGGCCAAGTTTTAGTTCTTGTACTTGTGACCCAACTTCCTGCTAATGAGTGCCAGTGGGAGGCAGCAAATGTGGCTCACGTTCTTAGGCCCCTGCACACATGTGGGAGACCTGGAGGAGGCTCCTGGCTTCATATTCGATCCTGGCCATCGCAGTCATTTGGAGAGTGAATCAGTGAATGAAAGATACCTTTCTCTTTCACTCTCTCTCTCTCCCTCTTTCTGTAAATCTCTCAGATAAAAATATATAAATTGTAATAAACAAAGGCATAAATGATGATTCAAGGATTTGTGTCCCTAAAATCGACCCATGTTCAGTGCCAGGTGCCAGGCTTGGACCTGGACTGAACGCCTTGGATAATCTAGGCATTTCGGGAATTCAATCGGTGGATGGAAAAACTCTGCTTCTCTGTCAAATGTCATGGAAATAAAACAAATTTTTAACAAAGAAAAATAGCACCAATCATTAACCTAGCATTACAGCTTAAAAAACTAGAAAAGGAAACCAATCCACACCCAGCAAAAGGAAGGAAATAAAGATGAGAGCAGGATGGAGAGAGCAATTGCCTTGGCCAACAAGCAAAGGGCATTCATAAAAAAAAAAAAAGTCACACCAATCAAACTTAGGCTAAAATGAGGACTAAGGAAGCTCATTTCCACTCATGCTAGTCAACATCATTGGAAATTCTGGCCAGAGCAATTAGACAAACATAAGACCTAAAAGGCATCCAAATTAGAAAGAAGTAAAACTATTTCCAATGACATGATTTAATATTTAAAAATCCACCCCAAAACTCTTTTAAAATTAGTAAATTAAGCAAAGTTGAAAGATATAAGGTAAAATGAAATGAGCTTTTTCTAAAAAAAAATAATTTTTAAACATTTATTTTCATCTTGAAAGGCCCAGTGACAGAGATGAAGACAAAGAGATCTTCCATCTGCTGATTCACTCCCCAACTGTGTACAACAAAAGTGCTAGGGCAATGTGAAGCCAGGACATGCCATGTGAATGGCAGGGGCCCCAAGGACTTGAGCCAACATCTGCATATCAGCAAGAAACTGGACAGAAAGCCAGGGGTGCCAGGACTCAAACCACATCCCAAACAGCAAACCAGCCTGCCAGTGCTTGCTCTGGCTGTGTTTCTAACTCTAAGTACACCCGCCAAAATACTTTACACAGACATTTAATCCTTACGGTACACTGTTTAACAAGGCTACGTTGTCTAAATACACTGTCTTCCTCATACCACTTTGTATTTGGCATTGATAAACTTTTCATATCTAAAAATAAAATTGTATAAAAAAAAACCTGTTCTCCAAACTTCTGAGACAAAGCAGTAGTTTGGACAAGAAAAAGAGGCGAGCATTCCGGTAGAGCAGGTTAAGTCACTGTCGATGCTGTCTACATCCCATTTCAGAGAGTCCTTTCGAAGGAATCCCCTACTACTTCGCCTCTGAACTTTAGCTTCCTGCTAACGTGCCCAGGGAAGCAGCAGAGGGTGATTAGGTGCCTGGGCTCTTGCTGCTCGTGCAGGAGAACCAGATGGAGCTCCTGGCTTTGGGCTCCAGCCTGGCCTAGAGCTGGCTGGTGTGGTCATCGAAAGGAGTCTGCACATGGGAAATCTCTCACTCTTTGTTGCTCTGCCTTTCAAACAAACAAGCAAATATTTAATACAAATGAAACAAGAATATTACATCCATGGGATAAAATGTGCAATTTGTTTGGTTAGGGGTTTCTCAAATAAATGTAAATCCCACTCTATAAAGCCTAGAAGTTTTAACGTCTCTTAAACCACATTTGAAAAGCCATTTAAAAAGCTCTTAACATGAAAACCTTTTTCTTGAAAAAAATTGACTGAACAACTGAAGAGTCACACTTAAGGAGCCAGCACTGTGCCTCAGCGGGTTCGACTGTTGTCTGCCACACTGGCATCTGATATGGGTGCCGGTTCATCTTGTCTGCTCCCCTTGCAATCCAGCATCCTGAAGATATAATCATGGAAAATCAGACAAAGATGGTCCAAGAACTTATGCTCCTGCATCCACGAGGGAGACCTGGATGAAGCTCCTGGCTTCTGGCTTTGGATTGGCCCAGTCTTGGCCAATGCACCCATTTGATGATTGAACCAGCAGGTGGAAGATTCTCTCTCCTCTGTGTAACTCTGCCTATCAAATAAATAAATAGACCTTAAAAAAAAAGTTACATTTAAGCCACTAGAGGTTAGCGTGTTAGGGGAAAAAAAAATGTATGCCTGATGAAGGAAAAGTGACCACCCCCCTCCGGCCCCATCCCTCAGATTTGCAGGAGTCCAGTAGGGCCAGCTGCGTTGCACTATCCACTCTCCCCTACCTCTTCCTCTCCCTTAGGCTCCCAGGAGTTAGGAAAGAAGACACTGGGAGAGCTGGGAAAGAGACAATGCTCATCTCAAAAATAAAACAGGGTGATCCTCAAAGTTCAAAAGCTGGACTATTTTGAAAAGAACATAATTTGCATGGACTCCGTAGTGTAGTAGGTTAAGCTGCCACTTGGCAATGCTGGCATCCCATACTGGGGTACCAGTTCAAGTTCTGCTCCTTTGCTTTGTATACAGCTCCCTACTAATGTGCCTGGAAAGGTGACAAAAGAGATGGGCCAAGAGAATGGTGCCCTGCTACCCATGCAGAAGACCAGATAAAGTTCTGGGCTCCTAGCTTTGGCCTGGCCCAGTCCCAGCCACTGTGACCATTTGGGGAGTTGAACCTGTTTCTGTTAAAATAAGGAGACATCCATGCTGTTGGAGCCTTGGGTCAGAGAAAACCTTTTAGGAAAGACAGATGATAAGATATTTGATAAACAGATGAACAACCAGCAGAGAGTGGAGTGGAGAGGCAGAAGGAGCATGCTGCTAGCAGGGGCCACCCAGCGGCCCTGCGAGCCAAGAGCAGCAGGAGCAGTGAGAAACAGTCCACACAGAGAAGTGTGGAAGCTACCCAAGGGCCTTGGAGTCCAGGACAGAGATTCTGGATTTTACTTTGAGGACAACTGAGAACCACTGAGGATAAGCCAAGAAACCAGCTTGGGGGAAACCTAGGAAAAAAAAAAATCCTGGTTACTCTCAAGTAACCAGTTTGGAGGATGTAGGCAATATACCAGGCAAGGAAAGAGAAGGATCTAAGAGAGAGAAGATAACAGATTTTAGAGTGTTCTGAAGAACACCTGGGCTTACAGACACACTGGGTGTGGGCTGCCGTGTGAATGGTGGTGCCATCTGATTTTTGTGGAGGGTAATGCTGAGTTCACATGGAACCTGCTGCATCTGCAGACTGCTATGGTTCCAGTGAATCGCCCCCAAGGCTCAAGTGCTAAAAACTTAGCTGCAAGTTTATATGTTAGCGGTATTTGGGAGGCAATTGGGGTGAAACAAAGTCCTGGGTGTGGGTGCCACATGAAGGTATTAGTGGCTTTATAAGAAGAGGGAGACCTGAGGAGCCTCATTTGCTCCATTTCTCTAAAATATGATACATGTTGCCCTCAGCTGTGGGCAACTGCCTCGGTGACCTAGGCAAGTGTTAACACTGTTGGGACAAAAGCAGTCAGTAGCTGTCAGGCATCCTGGGCTTGGTTAATGCCAAATTTGTGTTAAATATACCAGTGTGCCAGCATAGTTATTTGCGCAGTCTTGGGTTTTTTGCTTGCTTGTTTATTTGTTTTTTGAGATGGATCGAGAAGGTGGGAAACAGTGAGCCAGGGCTTGGCACCCTGGCCCACAGATGGTGGGGAGCGGGCAGAGGGGAAGAAGCTGTAGGCGGGGGAGGCTGATGCCTCACTGGATGCCAGGCATACACAGGGTCATGATCTTAACCTTCCCAGTCTGTAGAACTATGAGCCAAAATAGTCTTTATAAATTATTCTGTCTTGGGTATGTTGAGTTACAGAAAACAGACTAAGACATGGACAAAGCAGGCTACAAAGCATTGGAATTGGTGAAGAGAATGAACCTAAAATGCGGGTTTGAGAGTCACAGCACGTAAATGGTACAATCAGTGTAGAAGATGGAAAGCGGGCCCACAGCAATACCCTGAGAAACATCAACATCTAGTGTAGAAAGAAAACATCTGTGAGGAACGTAGAGTAGGTTACCAAAGAGGTTCCGGAAATATAGCTCTTTCCTTCTCACACACAAAATGTGTCCTGATTTTTGTCTCGAAAAATAAAGTCCTCAAAAACATTCCTAAGAATTGAACTGAATTCACAGTAAAAACATACCAACAACAAAATCCTATCTATACAGGTCACTTTTCTGAGAGGAAAGGGAAGATTGGGGTAGCGACAAACACTATCCCACAGGTTGCTAAGTTACTGAATAAAATAAGATGGGGTGTCTACCCATGTTGAAATCCAGGCTTTTAAAAATGTGCCCTGGAATGATGCAACCTTCATAGTTACCATAGTGATGAGCTCCTTTTCCCAGGGGACAATTGTTATTTTTGCCACCACTGAAGTAACGGGGTGAGAGAGTGAGTGGGTGAATGAATATCACTGTTTTTTCAAGACCCTGGCTATCCAGGAAATAATTTTCTAATAGATTACACACTGCAACAGCCATACAAAAAGAGAGAAGGCAGTTCCCAGTGATCTGGAAACTAACGGAGAAACTCGAGGTAACAGGACGTCAGCCCATTTTTTTTTTTTTGTAGTTTTCTCAGTGACCTGTTTAAAACCCAAAAAGTCTGATGCACAGAATGTTGTGGAAATTCTTAGAAATCGTATCTGAAAGAATTTTTGCAAACGCTTATTTCTTAATGATTAGATTTTTCTACTTGCAACAAGAATAAACTATCAGGTTCCCAATAATTGCATTCGGATAACATACAATTATTTTTTTTAAAGTGTGTACAAAAAGTGGGTGGAAAACTTAAGTTTATTTTGGTGCAAAGAAATGCTTCAAATCCACACATCCTTTTTTTCATCATATGAATTTCTCATGAACTTTCTCAAGACCCACTGCACAGTAAATGAACCAAATCACAACATCCTGTATATCTCTGGCATCTGGGGTTCCTCCACAGACAGAGGCTGTTGTGTGGAAAGTTCCGGTGAGTTAGGGCAGGGGAGGGTTACCCTGCAGGGGCTCGAGCTGGGTGCTGTCCAGCCTTGCTTCTAACTGCCAAGCAGCTGAGTTCCTAGCAGTACTGGGTCCTGTCACAAGAGAATGAGAGAATGAACAAGTCTGTTGAAATACAGACACCTGGATTTCTTTTTCTCTCTTTGTTTTTTTTTTTTTTTCTTCTTATTGTTGTAGTAACCCAGCAACAGGCTGAAGAAAAGGTGTGGCCCTTTCACATTTCAACATACTGGGCTGTGAATGACGTTCTGGCTTTGCGAACATTAGCTCTGATCCTCTGCAGTCAATGGCAGCCATGAGATGTATTTATTGCAGCCATCTTCTCTCTGCATTCTAATCAGCTGGGTCATTTCTCTTATTGCAAAGGCTGTAAAAGCCTTCACGGTTTAGAATCTTAGGGAAAAAATGACAGTCAAGTGACAATATTTTCAGTGCTTTTAAAATCTATAGAATGAAGTCTCACAGATTAAATAGACCAAAATATCAGATGAGAAATTAGACTTAAGCAAACACAAAATGCCAATAATTGTTTTTATCTGCAGGAGCCTGCAGAGCCAGACACCCTACACACAGCCCTAAACCTGAGTAGTATGATTAATACTAAGTACTATTTTGTGTTTGTAAAGAGTGTTCCTGCCTGGTAGACTTGTTTTAGTGTATTGTGCTTTCTTGCTAATTTCACTGTTACTGGCTAATGCTTAATCATTCCCATCACTGGCTAGTTCGGAGTTCTATACTTCCCAATCTCCCTCCCTTTTGATGGTGTTACATGAACATCCACTTTCCCTTTTACACTTGGCTCCCCTGTGAGATCTTTGGGACTGCTCAGGCAAAATAAAATTCAAGATCACACTGCACCTTGTTCAGGCCTATGCCAGGACAAGCCACATGAGTGGCCAATTCCAGAACACAAGGGCACCCTCCCAGGCATGAGAAGATGAATGAATTCCCTGAGGACTTTTAACATTCTTATCTTGGAATATTTTTATCCTTTATTTTATTTTATTTTTTATCAGAAAGGCAGATATACAGAGAGAAGGAAATACAATACTTTGATTTTCAATTGCATGCACAGAACAGGAACTTTAAAAGGTTATATAAGTACATAATAGAAAGGAAGAAAAAAGAAAAGAGAAAGACCCCATCTGGGCACAATGGAGAGGAGGACTCCCAAGGAGGTGTTGGACACAGCAATGCAGGGACCACAGAGGCTGGACAGGGCCCTGGTAGGCAGAGTCAGTGATGGCATCTACTTCTCAGGCAAAGAAACGTGAGCATAAATACTACACTCCCAGTCTAATGTAACAATAGGAAAGTATTCATCACCTCACTGAGTAAGAGGAATCTGCATGATTAGGGGAACAGTACAGATTAAAATATTGTTCTTGGCTCCATACACAGTGGGAGAGCATGGACTGTGTGTGACTACTCAACACTGTATGTATTCTTACAGCCTGCCACAGGGGCAGGTACGTGACACATGCTCAGTAGGGACCTAATATAATATTAAAATGAAGGAACAGTGCTTCAGAGGATGCCCTGGTTGCACTGTTCTGATTCTGTAGCTAGATTAACTACTCATTTCTAGGACAGTCACCTTAAAAACACCAGAGCTGGCAGGAGAGAAAATGGAACATCACCGTTTAATGGAAACAGTTTTCTGTCTGAGATAACAAAAGCTGCTGAAATGGACAGTGGTGATGTCAGCACAACACTGGAACTATCCTTAATGCCACTAAACTGCAAACTTAACATGTTAAACTCTGACATATATAGTTTACCACATGCAAAAAAAAAATTAAACATCAGAATGTCTATCTCTCCAAAACCGTAGTTTTCATGAAGTTACCAAAGCAACACCAATTCAAAGCTGGTTTTGGACAGATCAAATCAGTAAACAGACATGTTGGAGGAAAATGTGAAAAGGAATTCACCTGCCCACTCCAGCAGCACAGAGCAGTACCTACATGGCAATCATATTTAACAGGAATTCAGGGTTTGGAGGAATTTACCCTATGAAAGAAAGAACACAGTCTCAGAACCAGGTGCAGATGGGTAAGATTACATAAGGAAAAAATGTGTTTTCAAAAGATTACTTTAATAGCAGTGACTAACTTGGATTAGGCAAGAGAAAGAGGAAAGGCTGCAAGACCAGTTGGGTGCCTCCTGTGGTAACCAACCTATGTGAACACGGGAGTGGCAAGGAAGGAACCTGTTAGTTTTCCAAACAAGATCAAGTGAAGGAGGAGCCAAAGGCAGCTACAACTTTCTGTTCTGGAGAGGCATCTTTATAACAGAAGCACGTGGCAACAGACACTTCAAACTCATATTTTAGAAGAAAAGGAAAGCGTTCATAAAGTCAAACTACCTGCTCAAGAGAGAAAATGGAAAACATTGCTGACTTTCAGCAGTGAGACAAAACAGATACCCCAAAGACCTTCTGCATTAAAACCATCAAAGTACCAGGTAAGACAGGAAACGTGATTTTTGTCACTATTTTTAAACATGGCAAGATACTTGAAAGAATCTGTAGACCCTCCACTCCACCCTCTTCCAAGTCTTCAGATAGTAAGAAAGCTTTTAATAGTTTCAACTCAAGTGTTAAACATGAGTTTCTGTTGAATCCTGGAAATACCAAGTACCCGTTTTATTATTTTTTTTTTAAAGATCTATTTATTCTATTGGAAAGGCAGATGTACAGAGGAGGAGAGACAGAGAGGAAGATCTTCCATCCGAAGATTCACTCCCCAAGTAGCTGCAACAGCCGGTGCTGCGCCGATCCGACGCCAGGAGCCAGGAACCTCTTTCCGGGTCTCCCATGTGGGTGCAGCGTCCCAAGGCTTTCAGCCGTCCTCGATTGCTTCCCCAGCCCACAAGCAGGGAGCTGGATGGGAAGTGGAGCTGCCTGGATTAGAACCGGCGCCCATATGGGATTCTAACACATTCAAGGTGAGGACCTTAGCCATTATGCTATCATGCTGGGCCGTAAGTACCCATTTTAATGACACACTGAGCATGGCATGGAAAACATGAATGTACTTCAAAATGGAAATCTATGCATAGTTTTTTCATAATATGTATTCCCCATGATTTTTTATAAAAGATCCTAAATATGCCTGTATTTCAAATTATTTTGTTCCAAAATAAATTCACCTTTTAATTTGATTTTCCATGAACTTTTTCAAGTATTCTTATAAAAGAAAAGACTCAGATCTTGGCAGAGAGAATCTAAAAGACACCCCAGACTCTTGTTCCTAAGTAACAAATTGTAATTAAAATTAAGATTAATGTTTTAAAAGTTAATTAACAAAATAAATTCTGGACTCTAGGAAATGGACAATCTTGGATAGTCTCAGTTATGGTTTAACAGTTTAAGTTAATTATCCCATGTGTCCAAATGTTAAGAAATTGTATAAAATATTGGAATAATTTTGTGTGGAAGCTATTTTAAAGCTCCCATGTCAAAATATTCTCTGTATAAATAGGACAGCATATATCAATGATAAAGGAAACAAAAACATAAGGGCTTCTTTAAAGTTAGCTTAGTGGATGAAAATGCTTTAACATCCAGGGAGTTAACACTACCAGAAAACACGAAATGGCATAAAATAATTCTGATTTCATACTAAATAATCCATATTATTTCCAGAACCCCTCTACCCATCAAAAAGTCAAGTATTGATTCTTTAGGTGAAAAACATAAACACCTTTACAATCTGCCTATTGTAAAAAGCAACTAACCACAACGCTCACACATTTTTTTAAGTGTTTGTGACATGCTTTCTGGTAGCACAAGGGAGATATAAAATAGGAAAATAAAAAAGATAAATGATATTACATCTAAATTTTGCCAAATCAAATAAACAGGAAACAGTAGCTACTGTTCTCTAGAATTGTGCTTGATATTAAGTGCTGATTTAGAATGAGTAACTTAAAAAATCTCATGTTATCTTGAAAAACCACAGTATACAAACATTCCACCCACCCTATAATCAACCTTATTTCCTATGGGTCTTGGAGAAACAGAATATATACTCACTGGTGTTAATAAATCCCATAAATCAAAACTGCATCAATTTTTCTTCCTTTCCCATAATTTCTAGCTAATTGTGTATCAATATATCACAGGAGCATGGTGTAAAAAGGAAGAGAGCAACATACAAAAGCAAATTTTATTTCTACGTTGGCTGGGGAAAAATCTATTGCTGGAAATAATTCACTATGTCTTGACCACCTTGATTTTAAACCGCCAATAGATAAGCCTGCAAGTAAGCTCACTAAATGAACAAAGAAGCTGGGGAAACAGAACCTTCTGCTTACTAGTCAACATTTATTAATGTTTTTGTGGGTAAAGTAGGATAAAAGCAGTAACAACAATCTAATTATTTGTTAAATTCTCTTCAAGAATT
This sequence comes from Ochotona curzoniae, assembly GCF_017591425.1. Classification (NCBI taxonomy): domain Eukaryota; kingdom Metazoa; phylum Chordata; class Mammalia; order Lagomorpha; family Ochotonidae; genus Ochotona; species Ochotona curzoniae. Next base: position 47,568,696 of record NW_024466502.1, on the reverse strand, counting down.
CATCAAATTGCAAAACAATTCTCAGATTTGTTAAGATTCTTGAACTAAGATTGACAAGCCACACAGTCCCATTCCTCCAAGGACCATCAAACAGGCATGGTATGTATGTAAATTATTGCACAACATAATACTCATCAGAATCAAGTTAAGCTCTATAAAAATAAAAGTGAAAAACTTAGCAGTTCGCCCAAGATTTTCAACAGCCAGCTTCTCCCAAGGCGTTCTATATGTAATAAAATGAATGAAATCAGCATTTTCTGACTCCCACAGCATAGCTTTTCATGAATGGGTGCTTATGTGTGAAGATGGATTAACTCTGCGATCTCATTTGAATGAGTTTCTCTTTGTCTTTGAGGGAGTGCACTGCACAGAAGTTCAACCACTTTGCTCTACAGTCATTTAAGTCAATCCATTTAGGAGCTCTGAGAAATGCACGGACTCGCATTTACTTGGGCATACTAAATTCGGCAAAATTTAAAGCCAGAGGATAGTTTAAATAATGTAAAGTTACCTCTGCCTTCCAATAGACTCAGTCCTGTCAAATCTACCTCCTTAATGCAAATAAGTCCTCCAGCTGCCTTAGTTCACAATTCCTGATGTCTCAGTCCCTCAGCTGCCTCCTGACTCCTAGTTCATCCTTTTCTGATCCCCGTTTCCCTCAGCAGCCCAAGTGCCCTCTCTAAAACGCAGATTTGTATTCTCTCTCTCTTTCCCTCTCTCTCGCTCTGTCTCTCCACCCCTTCTTCCTTCTTCCTCCTCCCTCTCCCTCTCTGCCTCTCAAATAAGTAAAATCAATTTAAAACATTTTAAAGCGCAGGAAGGCTTCTGGTCTAGCAATGACGACACAGACTGGCATCCACAGCCCATGCCAGAGTCCCACAGGCTGAGTTTCACTTTGCTTCCAATTCCAGCTTCCTGCCAATCCAGACCCTGGGAGGAGGCAGCAGTGACAGTTCAAGTGGTTGGCTCTTTGTTGCCTACATGCGACCTCAGCTGAGGTCCCATTTCTTGGCCTTGGCCTGGTCCAAGCCAGGGCACTGCAGGCATGAGGGAAATTTTCCTTTCTCTCTCTCAATCTCTCTCTCTCATTCTCTCTAGGTTAGACCACTGCAGGCAATATGGGAACTCTCTTTCTTTCTCAGCTCTTTCCCTGCTTCTCTCTCTCTCTTTTTTCCCAAACAAAATATAAATACAATATGTCACAACTTTCAAAAATTTGAGGATCAAGTCCAACTTTATGGTCCACCAAGCCCTCCAGGATCTGGCCTCTGTCTGCCTTTTTAGACCTAAATGAAACTCCAATTTCCCAATACTGGCTGACCTCATAATCTCAGCTATTCTTTTTTTTTGGTCAAACTTCTGGATTTCATAGGTCATGAAAAACAACGGCTACAAAAACAACTGCAAGAGTGGTGAGTTAAACATAGGGTTGCCAACTTTTTATTTACCCAGAATGATTTTCAAACAAAAATAAAATCTGCCAGCACTTTCATTTTATAAAGCTTTAGATAGATTGGTATTACAATTTTAAAGATTTTATAAAGCTAATTTCAAAAATAAAAAGTTCATTGCATTGCCCTTTTTTAATTTTACTACACAACTTTTGCATCATCTTGCTCAACAAAATCACTACCCCTAACTCATCATACCTCTTTGTTGCAGCACAGGCTGGCTCTCAGAGGTAGCATCTGTCCCTCCTTCATCCGCCCTTGTCATGTACATAACTAGCATACCCCTTAGCAGTCACCTTACAGGACAAGTCTACCTCAAATTTTCAAGTGCCTAAGAATAACCTAGGGATATTGTTACAAAATAGTCTGGTCATAGGCATTATGTCCTATGGTTCTGCAAGTTTCATGAGTTTAGATTTTCATTGAGTCTGTTTTGTGTTCATTTTTTGTACATAGAATAAAATAGAGAATGAGGTTCATTTTTAACTGAAACATATAAAATAATTTGCCCACCACTTCTTGGAAAAAAAATTATAATTTCTCCACTGACTTGCCTTTACTCTTTTTTTTAAATTTCTTTTTAATTTATTATTATCATTTTATGATACAGTTGCATAGGCCCTGGGATTTTCCCTTCCCTCTCACCCCAATGAGTTCCCCTACATTATTACTAACATATAGTTCTTCATAAACAGTCATATGTCCATCATTGCGGGCATAGACAACGGAAGAGAGTCCAGCATCCTATTGTCAAGATATAGTTAACAGTTTCACTGGGAGTCCATCTTTGATCTGGAAGCAGAGATGCATACTGCATTGTACTCTTCTGTTAAAAGTCACTTGATTAGGGGCCAGCATTTGGCACAGTAGTTAAGAAACACTTGGGGCACTCGCATTTCATATTAGTGTCTGGGATGGAATCCACACCTGCTTTCCACTTCAACTTCCTGCTAACATGTATCCTAGGAGGCAACAGTTACGACTCAAGAATCTGGGTCTCTGATATGCATATGGAGACAATCTGGATTGACTTCCTGGTTCTTGGCTTCATCTGGCCTAACTGTAACACTGGCTGTTGCAGGCACTTGGGGAATGGTACCTATTTTTCACTCTGCCTTTCAAATAAATAAAATAAAATAAATTTTATAAAAATCAATTAACCATATACATGTGGAACTTTCTCTAGATTTGGCTCTAGTGCACCAATTTATTTGTGTAGGCCAAGTTATCTCACATATAGCATGACGCTAGTGACCCAGAGACAAAGAGCATTCTGTGCAAATGAGAGCGGACGTGCTCAGATGTTTGCCTGTGCTTTTTTTCCTCCTGTATTGTATGCTTTGTCTTTATTAGCCTTAGGTAAATACACTTTGTGAAGTCTTGTGATCACTTTCAATTAACAGACCCTGGGAAAATTGCTGCAATGATTGTGCTTTCCATGAGTAAAGAGACTTTTCTTACCTCAAAGCAAAAAAAAAAGTGTTTTTCATCCTGCCCACATAAGTCAAGGTCAATTCCCTCATTGCCCTCGATAGTAGGTTGCACATTCCAAGTTATATTGACTATAACCCGAAGGTCTATTTTGATAACATTTAATTAACCATAACTATGACAGCTAAAATCAATTATAATGGGAATTTTTGTAGTCTAAAACATGTTTACAAACATATATATATATGTGTGCGAGGCCTGGCATTAGGCTCCTGAGACAGTAGCATTCCCTGTGAGCATCAGTCCTAGTTCTGGCTTCTCCATTCCATCCAGCTCCCTGCCAAGGTGCCTAGGAAACCAACAAAGAAGGCCCAGGTGCTTGGTCCCCTACCACCTACATGGGAAACCCTAATGGAATTCGGGACTCTTGGCTTCAGCCTGGCCAACCCCAGTTGGTGTGTCTGGTTGGAAAGCCAAACAGTCGTTAAAGGATCTATTTCTCTCTCTCCCTTTCTCCCTGTGTAAATGCATATAAACAAAGAGGACAAATGGGTAGCAGTGGTAGTATGGTCAAAGAAAACCCTTGACCTCTTTTTCCGTTAATTGAGAAAGTTAAATAAAAGAGTAACAATATCTTTAAGATTTGTTACACGAGACACACTGTGGTTTTTTGCCTTGCAATATTTAAACCTCACAGAAGTTTTAGGAAGGACATTGTGTTTTCATTTCTATTTCAGAAGTAAAAACACTGACTTGCCTGTGATCCCCTTCCAGAGAGAGGAAGAACCAGGAGCTACTCCCACACAGTAGGAGTCCAAAGCCTGGGTTGTGCAGGCCAAATGTCCCTAATCCAAAATACTTGGAACCAAAAGTACTTCAGATTTACGATTTGGGGGTTTTGGTTTTTTATTTACAGATTTTGCAATATTTGTAGATAAGTGAGGGATCTTGGGGGAAAGGACAGAAATCCAAACAAGAAACTAATTTATATTTCATAAAAATATGTACCTTACACATAGCCTGAAGGTAATTTCAGACAATATTTTTGGCGCACTTGTGTGTTGACTGTGACTAGGCACATTAAATCAGATATGGAATTTTCCACCCTGACTTCAGGTTTAACACTTAACATATTCAAGTTTGGAGCATTACAGATTTCGCATTTTTGGATTAGGGATGCTCAATCTGTACCACAAAACCTTTCTGAATTTTGAATGTTCACAGAGGAATAAATCAGACGAGGAGGATAAGAGGTGAGAATGGAGGAACTTCAGGAAAAAGCTTGCATTATGTACAAAACAATGACAGCAATCCAAGGAAAATGGCTCGTAGGCATTTAGCACACCTTGCGCAATACAGAAGCTAGATCTGAATTTGATCACTTGTAATTTATGCCATTTTTTCTTTTTCACATTTTTTTCTTTATTTTTTGACAATCTTCACACAGTTAATTAGGGCACAAAGGTTTCAGGGCTACAGGAAAGTGTCTCACATTACAAGAGACAAAAACATGCTGCTCTGAATTTCTGTCAATTAGATAAAGCTGCTGTTCTTCTCCACGTGGAATAAGCAGTAAAGATCATTCTATAATTCATTTCCCAATTCTTCCTTCTAGGACTTTTCTGCATACTGCCCTACCCTCTACTTAAGAACCCAGAATTGTCAGTGTGCATAAAAGCCACTTAATCCAACCATAATGTCCCTGACTGCTTTGAACAATGCAGAGTTTTTGATATAAAAATTACCCAAGCTCCAGTAAAGTTATTTTATCTCCAAGTATAGGAGACACAAGAAGGAGCAGACATGGGGCCTGGCGTGGTGGCCTAGCAGCTCAAGTCCTCGCCTGGAATGTGCCAGGATTCCACATGGGCACCAGTTCCAATCCTGGCAGTCCTGCTTCCCATCCAGCATCCTGCAGTCAAGGACAGCACAAGGCCTTGGGACCCAGCACCTGCGTGTGAGACCTGGAGGAGGTTCCTGGCTCCTGGCTTCAGATCCATGTGGCTCCAGCCATGCAGCCACTTGGGGAGTGAATCATCAGACAGAAGATCTTCCTCTCTGTCTCTCCTCCACTATGTATATCTGACTTTCCAATAAAAATAAATAAATCTTTAAAAAAAATTTTTTTATTTTGACACCTTTACATACTTAATTTGGATAAAAAGGTTCAAGGGCCATAGGAAAGTGGATAAGACTATTAGTTCCATATTGTTTCCTTCATGTATCTGAGGTAAACGGGGATATTAAGAGAAAAGCCCCAACCAGTTTCCCACTTTCCAAAAAAATAAAATAAATCTTTAAAAAAAAAAAAAAGCAGCAGACACAACAGTGTGGTGTTGCAGTGACTGATACCACAGTGGCATTCAGAGAACTACAATTTGAACTCCACCAGCAACCATGTGAATAGGGACGTCTACCAGGAGCTCAGGAGGTGAACCCAGCAAAGAACTGTCCACCCTGCTGGTCTGTTTGATTTGACCTTGAGCAGAGACAGAACACCAGGTCCCAGACATGTGGTGCGGGAATAGGGTGGATTTCATAACCCAGTTTGTTCCAGGAGGCATTTGGGCACCATTTTATTTAAGGAGGAAAGGGCTATGGGCAGTACTGTGCAAGCACTAAGCTGGGAGTGAACTCATTTCTGACTCAGTGAACTGCAGCAATGTGGCATCCTATAGGTTCCACTCAAGATAGATCTAGGTAACCCTGAGACCTGACGGCCAGCAGACCAACAGCTCCATGAGTGGTACATCAGGTGACATTTCTTACAGTGTGGCAAATAATTTAAGACCACAGGAACAACAGTTGAGCTGCACACACTGACCTGGCAAGAACTCACTGAGTTCAGTGCATTGCACTGGTCTCACAGGAAAATAATACTGACTATGACAGGACAAAATATGTCCATGTGACCCTCAGACCTAATGGCCAACAAGGTTCAGCAAGATCAACACCAACAACAACCTAGCTATATAAGACTGCTGGTGTCTCCCTAACCCTGGGACCTGCTCCAACCAGAAGTGGGAGAAAGGTTGTACAGACGATGGAGCAGCCTCAGCACAGAATCACAGGAGGTACAGACTGGTGAGCCAGGAGCTGGGGCTACTGAGACCATGGAGGAAATCTAATACAAGAATCCAGACCAGGAACTCACTGGAGGAAGTGGCACAAGTGACTACAAACAAAGAGCAGTGTACCAACTACAATAAGTAAAATCGAACTGAAGACCTATGGGTGACACAGTTTAGAAACCTTCCCCAAAGAGAAGAATCTGCTAACCAGAAATACAACGACCAAGAGCAAAAGAAGAGACAGAGGCAAAATGAATATTACTGAAGACTCCCCTGCAAAGGAGCAAAAGCCTTTGCCAACTTGACAGTTAACTGAGGAAGATATCAAGAAATGGAGATACAGAATTCAAAACACTTGTTCTAAAACTTCGTGTCAACAACAAGAAATATGTTAAGCAGACATTTAAGGAATTCAAGGAATATGTCACACTGGAAATGAATCAAGTGAAAGCTGATATATCAGAAATGAAGAACAGGGCCTGGTGCGGTGGCCTAACAGCTAAAGTCCTCGCCTTGAATGCTCCAGGATCCCATGTGGGTGCTGGTTCTAATCCCGGCAGCTCCACTTCCCTTCCAGCTCCCTGCTTGTGGGCTGGGAAAGCAGTTGAGGACGGCCCAATGCTTTGGGATCCTGCACCTGTGTGGGAGACCTGGAAGAGGTTCCTGACTCCTGGCTCCGGATTGGCACAGCATCGGCCATTGCGTTCACTTGGGCGGAAGATCTTCCTCTCTGTCTCTCCTCCTCTCTGTATATTTGACTTTCCAATAAATAAATAAATCTTTAAAAAAAAAAAAAGAATATGCTTCTTCCAAACCTGCCCTACAAATGATACTTCAAGATCTTCACTTAACAGAGAAAAGAAATAGCACCCACCAAAACCAAAGACAAATGTGAAGAACATCCCAGTCAAATAACAACAAAAGACTAAATCAACGAACAACCCATTGCTAAAAAGACAGAACCAAACTGCCACCTCTTTGTATTAACCCTGAATATAAACATCTTAAACTTATCAATGAAACATCATAGATTAGTGGGAACCAACAAAGATGAGTGGAAAATATATCTCACGGATTTTAATTTTTTTTGTTAGTTTCATCTCTTCAAATAACTTTTTCTGATTAAATTCTTCAATGATTCACAGATCATGGAATAGCATCATTTTTTTCAAGATGGTTCTTGGATTTCTTTTTCATTTCTTCAGCGACACATTAGTCACTCAGTGGCATGTAATTTAACTTTATGGTATTGTATTTTTTTTTCTGTTATTTGTTTTGTTTTGTGGCTTTTCATTTAAGAGGATGTATAGTACTGGCTTAATAGAGATTATCACATCTAGCGGCATGTTAGTTAACTTCATAGCATTGTAAATTTCTATTTTTCTTCCTGTTGTTGGTTTTATACTGTGGCTTTTCATTTAAGGGGATGTATAGTAACTGTGTAATGGAGACTGTCCTATCCAGATGTGAGCATACAATGCAGTATGCATTTCTACTTCCAAAGATGGACTCCCATTGGAGCTGTTTACTGTTTACTATATCTTGACAATGGATGCTGGACTCTCTGCCATTGTCCATGCCCACAGTGATGGACATATGACTGTTTATGAAGAACTATACTATAGTAATGATATAAGGGAACTCAGTGAGGGAGGAGGAAATTGGGGAAGGGATAAGGAAATCCCAGGGCCTATGCGACTGTATCATAAAATGATAATAATAAAAGAAGTGAAAAACAAAAACAAAAAAAATTCACAAAAACAAAAAGCTGCCTATGCTAAGCTGTTTGAGGCAGTATATCTTATTGTACGTTTAAAAATCACTGATTGGGCCCAGCAAGGTAGCCTAGTAGCTCAAGTCCTCGCCCTGCATGCCCTGGGGTGCGAGTTCTAATCCTGGCAGCCACACTTCTCATCCAGTTCTCTTCTTGTAGCCTGGGAAAGTAGTCGAGGACAGTCCAAAACCTTGTGACCCTGCACCTGCATGGGAGACCTAGAGGAGGCTCTGGGCTCCTAGTTTCAGATCGGCGCAGCTCTGGCCGCTGCACCCACTTAGGGAGTGAATCCTCGGATGGAAGATCTTCCTCTCTGTCTCTCCTCCTCTCTGTATATCTTACTTTCTAACAAAAATAAAGTAAATGTGTTTGTAAAAATGATTAATTTTAATGTTACAGTCAGAAAAAGGTTCTATATACGGAGTAAATCCTCAGATGTTTACAATAAGCAGGGCTGTGCCAGGGCTAGTTAAACCTAGGAAATATTAACACAATCTAAGTTCATGGCAGGGATCCTAGTACTTGAGCCATGAGCTGCTGCCTCCCATGGTAAGTAGTGGCAAAAAGCTAGAATCAATGCAGAGTTCAGCTGGGGACTTGAACCACTGAAAATAGTTTAGATGCCGTGATACCAGATACCAGCATCCTAACTGATGTCTTATCCACTGCAACAAACAGCATGTTCCAGTAGATTTTAAAATACAATAGCTAACATTCATTGAACCCTTTCAATATATTGTGGCAAGCTCAGTCTTAATTTGAAAACTTCACTTGAAAATTATGGCTCAATTTTCACAATTCTCTTACACATTAGCATTATCACTACATCCATTTTAGAGAAGGTGAGGAAGAAACAGGTGATGAAGTAGGAATTAGAAGGAATCAGAATTCAAACCCAACAGCCTGTCTCCAGCCCATTCTGTTAACAGCCAATCTCTACTACCACAGAAGACTCCAATGGCATGGATTAAGTAGAACGTACCAATGGGATAAAACTAACTGCAGACAACAACATGGATCCAAGTATATATGCTAATCAGCATACTAAAAATATCGTACATGTAACAGAAAGACAAGTTACAAAGCATGGAGAACACCATGATTATTCCAACTAATTACATCATTTATAAATTTATAAAAATACATCTCAGATGGTTTAAAGAAGTATCTATGAATATCTGAGAGATCATATATACCTCTCTTCCCTCATCATTTTTTCTAAATTGACCCAACTAATATGATACAGAAAATTCTCCAAATTAACTGACCACTTACTGGATGCCACATCATTGAAACTGAAGCCTTAGTCAGCGGAAAATTGTTGGCAAAAAGAGAACAGTGAGTGGAGAGCCCACTCAGCAGAGTTCCCAGAACGTCAGCAATAAAATTGCTGCCACTCATCCATTCTTGAGAGCCAAACACCCTACAAAGTATCTTAAACCATTAAGAAATTTCTGTAGAAGCAGCCACATGGTTAACCTGGTGTTCAGTGGTTGGACAAGATGATCAATGGTATCAAGCCAAGCAGCAGCAAAGCCAGGACTCAGCCCATTCTACACACAGGAGCGAAGTCTCAGAGCCTCCCACCAGTTCCTGAACTGGAGCAGCCCAGCGCTGGAGCACCAGCTGTGCTGCTACTTTGGCTTGGATGTTAATGCCAGGCAACTCTGCAAGCCTCAAGTGGCCACTGCAGGCACAAAAGGGACACTGTTCCTGAACAAAGGTGAATTCTGTCCTGCATCTGCCTCCTGCTGCCTACAGCTCTGTCCTGACCCCACAGAACATTAGAGCTCTGAGTTGCCAACGAAAATTCCTACTCTCTTTCCCCCTTTGGGCCTAAAATAGAAAGAACTAAATGGACAATGTCTTACACAATCTCTGACAAAGCATATTTCAGCTATCAATGTTGAATAAATTAGACCTCACTTGTGAGATGGAGAGAAGCTAGTAAACTATAAATAAATAAATAAATAAATAAATAAATAAATAAAAGGACTTAATATTTTAAAAGAGGGGCTGGCGCGGTAGCCTAGTGGCTAACGTCCTTGCCTTGCATGCACCAGGATCCCATATGGGTGCTGCTTCTAATTCCACCAGCCCTGCTTCCCACCCAGCTCCCTGCTTGTGGCCTGGGAAAGCAGTTGAGGATGGTTCAAAGTCTTGGGACCCTGCACCCACATGGGAGACCCAGAGGAGGCTCTGGGCTTCTGGCTTCGGATCCGCGTGGCTCCGGCCATTGCAGCCACTGGGGGACTGAATCAGTGGATGGAAAATCTCCCCCTCTGTCTCTCCCTCTTTCTGTTATCTGACTTTCTAATAAAAATAAATAAAGCTCAAAAAAATATTACTGTTAAGTAAGGCGAGAAGGGGCAATAGGAAATAGTATGGGAAAGTAAAAAAGCAAAACTGGTGGTATAGCTCAAAGTCCGTGAAATGTCGACTGGTTACTAAAGAAGCTAGAGAAAACATGATCAATGAAATCTGGAATGCAAAGGGAAATAACAAAATCCAAGAAAACACAAAGGAAATCATGAGAAACATGAACCTGAAAAAGATAGCACTTACATGAGAGATCCAAAAGATCACACATGTTCACCTCGGCAGTTCATCGTGTGTGGCTGTGACAGAAAGCTAAAGACAGTATTTATAAATGAATGGAACCTTACTGGTTCACATTCTTGGAGACGGAGAAGTCAAGACCAAAACCATCTGGCAGTGGCCTTCCTGCTGTATCATCTATGGCGGAAGGTAGAAGAGTCAGGGGCCAGACAGTGTGTGCTGTGAGGCAGGCTTCCAAATGAATACCCACATACTTTTATTTGCAAGGCAGAGAAAGATAAAAAAGCAGACAGAGCAAGAGCTCCCATCTTCTGGTTCAATCCCACACTGGCTCGGGCCAGGGCTAGGACTACAGTCAGGGGGCTGGAATTAGAACAGGCACTCACTCTGCACCTCCCAAATGGGTGGCGGAGACCCAAGTGCTTGAGCTATCACCTGCTACCTCCCAGGGTACACATCAGGAGACAGGTGGATCAGAAGTAGAGCAGAGACTTGAATCCAAACACTCTGATGTGTTAACACCTTTTAATAAAGTTACAAGTAAACTTCAGCACAGATTCCACAGAATATATTTAAATATAGAAGTCTGTAATACTAGTTGCATAAAGAGTAAATAAAATGGGAATAAATAATAATTAAGGGAAATACCTAAGTAAATAGTAGGGGGAAAAAACAGAACATATTGAGTTTTTCACACTGAAATTATTAACCCTGAGCTTGGCAAAATTCACCCTAAGAGATCCACATATCCCAGGAGAATTTCTTAATGTCAGAAAGAAGAAAGTCCGATTGCTATCTAGACCTCCACCAATATTAAAAAGGAATACAAACGAGATGGAAATCAGCTGTCTCATCTACCATACTAAGTGCTAAACAAAAAAAAAAGAGAAAGAAAAAAAAAAGAAAAAGAAAGGAAAAGAAAAAAATGAAAAAAAAAAAGACTTGCAGAACACTGAAGGCAAGACTCAGGGCAAAGAAATGAAAACCTAGCCAAATAATCAATGCTGTAATTACCACTAATATAAAGCAGGAGAAATATAAAAAGACGTAGATGGGCTAAACATACCTTCAACTTCTGCTTGGAAAAAAATATTCTCAAGGAAGGGAAGATATACAATAAACTAGCAAAAATTCAAACAAAGGAATCAAGAAAGTAGAAGATACACAGTAGTATAGACAGGAGAGAAGTTTGGAGGAAATGTCAGTGAACAATAAAACTAATAAAACTAGAGGGGTCGAAACAACATGCTAACGGGTTTGAAATACTGGTATTCAGAAAGGACACCTAGAGGAGCTTAATGTTGAAGAAGGCACTGAAGTACTCCCAACTTACGCAAATTCCACACATGCTGCTCCAATGACAGACAAGCTGGGGGAAGGCTCAGGAAAGGAGCAAATATTCTAATTTCCAGGTCATAGGGTCAAGAAAAAGGAAACCTGATAAATAAGCAAAACTCAAGGAAAAATAAACAAGACAGCATAATAATTTGAAAACCTAACACAAGATGTTAAACATAAGATCGAACATTCCCATTTACCCCTATGAACGGAGTCAAAGAGCAAAGCCTGCCCATCTTCTGGGGTAACCAAATGAGGCAATGTGTGCAAATAGGACAGGTACATAGTAGTTGCTCAAAAGCGTACAAGAAGGAAGAAAGCACTGCAAACATTATGGTAAACTAAAAAAAAAGGACCCAACAAGCTTAAAATACTCGAAAAAATTCAGTAAAATTAAAAAAAAAAAGATAAAAGTAAGTCTCATGCCAAGCAGGTAAGAAATTCTCAGAGTCACATAAAAATATGCAGGCTCCCAGTCATTAGGGAAATGCAAATAAAAACCACAAAGAGGTTTCACTCATCCCCAGATGAATGGCTATCCTACAGAAATCAGAAAACAACAAATGCTGTTGAGCATGTAGGGGAAAGACGCCCTAATTCATTAAGTGAAAATGTAAGCTACTACAATCATTATGGAAGACAGTATGGAGATTCCTCCGAGATCTAGAAATATATTTATCATATAATCTAGCATTCCCACTCCTGGGAACAGACCCAGATGAAATGCTATCAGCGGGTGGGTCTCAGGACAGGCGTCTCATGCCTGGATCCCAGACGACCACCATGTGCACGTGGTGAGCTGTCCCCGGGCCTGCCTGAGCTCCGGGGGCTGCTCCCTTCGGGGTGAGTACACCAAGGGGGGGAGGTCTCCGTGACTTGGCAGGTCCGGGACCCACCAGCCGATTTCAGTGGGTGGTGAATGGGATTTGGGAGGGGTGCGACCTTGGGCCTCGGAGTTTAAACTTCCAGCAATGGGTCTCAGGACGTGGCGTTTCACATCTGGATCCAAGATGACAGCCACCATGTGCACATGGTGAGCTGTCCCCAGGTGGCCAGTGTGCCATTTGGTGCCAGGCTCCGCCTGCTGGCTGCCCGGCCAGGGAGCTCGGGGGTTTTGGTTGTTTGAGTCGCTGCTTAGTTAGCTCCAGGTTGAACTCATTTTGCTTCTAGGACGTGAAGCATTCGTAAAGATTCCCATTGGCAGTAACTCTTCTTTTGTAAAACTTGTAATCACTGAACAATGCTGACCACCAAATACCAGTCCATGCAGAAGCTATGGCTTGGGGCTTGTCCTGCAGAATTATATCATGTTACCTGACATGATGATGGATCAGGAGAAGGGTCACATTAAGCAGGACCATTACATTAACTAGCACTCAAAAATCATAACCGGGGGTAAATTCTGTGAGAGATGTGTGGGCCACATCCTGTGGAAATTCTAGCCCCACTGGTTATCTTAAGAGTTGGGGTGGTGATGGGCTAAGCTAGGTGTGACCTAGGAGCCTGCCATCAATCACAAGTAAAGGAATCCCCAATAGTCTGGACTGCTCAGGGCAGCAGCACCCGATTGTGCATCCTGATTAGGGTGTGGGGTGGGCTGGCTGCAACATTCACCAGCTCATGCAAGGCCAAACGGAAGGCCAGACTGTACCGGGCACTGGCCTAAACCCAATGGCATGTATGAGAACTGGGTTTGGGAATGGATTAAGTGGAAGAACTTGGGAAACTCCCCTGGCGAGTCATAGCTCCTGCTGGTGAACATGTGGTCCAGACCTGGGGGTCGGACAAGCTGGGAAAAGTAGCTCCAACAGCTGGCAAATGTGTACAGGGTAGATGGAACAGGGTAGATCAGGCAGGACTGAGCAAACCTTAACCCACAAGCAAAACTAGAGACCAGGACGGAGCACAGGTCATGCCGAGCTACCAAGCTACAGCTGGTCTGCATGAGCCAGGGACGCTAAGCCACAGCATCTAAGGCAGAGGTCAGGACAGGTGAGGGACTGAGCCAAGCTGAGTCAGAGCAACCAATGGAATGCGCATGATCTATGGCTGGGAATAGGCCCAGTTGGGAGCTAAGGGGACTCCCTAGCTGGGCTGAGGTTCCCACCAAGGGGCATGTGACCTGGAATGGGGGCTGTGTTTTGATCTGGAAACGGTTGTAGTCTCCCTTGGCAAAAGTGTGGACTGGGATTGGATGCACCGAATCGGGGCAGACCCCAACACCCTCTGGTGTCCTGGAGGACCAGGGCAGATGTGGGATGGACTAGGCAAGGTCTCAAACCCCTACCGAGCCATGTGTGAGCCATATGTGGGTATAGACAAACCATGGCTAGGCTGAAACATCCAACAGCAAAAACCAGATTGGGTTGAAGGCCAGTCAGGAAAAGCCACAGTTCCTGCTATAACAGGAGGTGGACTGAGTAGGGTTGGCTCATGGACCTCCTGGTATACACAAAATCTGACACTGGGAGAGGTTCTGATGGAGGAGCCTGGGCAACTCCTCTGGCAGGACACAGACCCGGCAGGTAAGCGCAAGAAACATGATAGGAAACAGCCCAGAACAGGCCATGCAAAGTTACCCAAGGGCATACAGTTGGCAGGGGTTGGGGCAGACCAGGCTGAATCTGTCCACATCATCCACTAGCAAATCCAGAACAGTGTGGGTCGAGCCAGGTTCGGTTGCAACAAAGACTAGTGCACAATACAGAATGCCAAGGTGAGGTTGCCTGTACCGGAAGAGACCGCAGCACCCAACCAGCAAGTGTGAGAACAAGGAAGGGAGGGGGCAGAGCTGGCAGGGGAATAAGGGAGGGTTCCTTTGCTGGACAGCTACTTCCGCAGGAGAGCATAAGCAGGGATGGGGGCAGATCAGACTAGGCAGGGCTACAACACCTGTGCGCCTCATGTGGCCTAGATCAGGGAAAAGCCAGGTTGGGCTGATTATTCCTACTGCTGCAAACAAAATTAGAGTGGGTGAGGATTGTTTGGGCTTAGCCACAGCATCAGCTGGCAGAAGCTGGCACTGGGGGCTAGTTCTGTCAAGTCAAACCACAGAACTATCTGGGAGTAGGAGAGGCCTGGGAGGGAAATATTGGGCTCATCCCTCTTGGGTTACCAACCCTGGAGGGAGGGCATTAAACGAAGACAGCGGATGAGGTGGGAAGGTGTGTGGAATAGACTGATTACTGCTACATGTATTGGCAAAACAGGGTAGGGGGTGGGCCTGGTGGGGGTTATTCCGGGTTGCTCCAGCTAGGCTGCAGCTCCCACTGGTTTATGCGAGGGCCAAGTATGTGCTGGGCAGAACCAGGCTGGACTGCAACACCTTTTGCTTCCAGTGGAAGTCGGGAGTGAAAACAGAATCAACCCAGCAATTGCAACCACCAGCTGATCAGGGCGATGGACTGTGCCAGGCCCTGTACTTGCTAGCACAAGAATGTGGTTGAGCACACCTCAGACAAAGTTTCTTTGGAGATTTTCTTAATCTAAATGCTGGACTCAGAACCCTAACCAAGAAAAGAGAGAAGACAGAACAGGTCAATCATCCATCTCAGCTATGATGGACTATATCAATCTGTGGATTCTTCAAGGACCTCATAGTGCTTTGAGTGGCAAGAGTGGCAGCGATTCATAACTGTTGCAATATCAAAACCACTTGAGCAAGAACCTCAGAGCATGCCCTACATCCGGGACCTGGGGAGGGTGGGAAATTGGGTGGGCCTTCTCCCTTAATACCCCCCTTTAAACATGAAGGAAACAACATGGAAAAAATACTAGTTTTACCCACTTTCCTGTAGCCCTTGAACCGTTTTGCCCTAATTAACTATGTAAAGATTGTCAAAAAAAAAAAAAAAAACACGTCCTTTACAAAAAAAAAAAATGCTATCAGCATATGAGAAAGTTATCTATACCCTCATGTTTATAGAGGCCAATTCAGAGCTAACACATGACATTAACCCATAAGCCTATCAAGTGAGTCAAGAAAATGTTATTCTATTCATTGTGTGTGTGTGTATAGATATCACACACACAATGAAATACTATTAAGCCATAAAAAAAGAATGAAATATTGTCTTTTGCAACTAAATGGAAGCATCTGGAAACCATTATGCTTAGTAAAATAAACCAATCCCCAAAAAGACAAATATCATGTCTTCCCTGATCTGTGTTAATTAAATGCAGAGTATAAAAATGTAACCTTTTTGAGTAAGATTGACATTCTGGTATTTGACTACTGTTTACAGTTTTGTCTGTACTACTGAGCAACAGCAGGTTGTCTGTTTTCTCTCTTTGCTCTGTGTTGATATCTTTACCTAATGGAGTGTTAAGCCTATGCATGTAAAGTGAAATGAAAACACTATGCTAGGAAAGGACCTAGTGTGGCAGCCTAGTGGCTAAAGTCCTCCCATATGAGCTCTGGTTTGTGTCCTGGCTACTCCACTCCCTGCTTGTGGCCTGGGAAAGCAGCAAAAGATGGCCCAAAGCCTTGGGACCCTGCACTTGCAGGGGAGACCTGGAAGAAGTTCCTGGCTTTTGGCTTCAGATAGGCTCAGCTCCAGCCATCGGCACCACTTGGAGAGTGAACCAGCAGAAGGAAGATCTTTCTCTGTGTCTCTCCTTTTCTGTTAATCTGACTTTCCAATAAAAATGAATAAATCTTTAAAAATCAGTAAATAAATCTTAAAAAAGAAAAAAACAAGAAAGGAGGCGGGTGCTTGTTGGGAAATAAAGGCAGGAAGGAGGGGAGGGTACCACTAAGCTCCTAAATCTGTATTGAGAAATATGCGATACTCATTCCATTTATCGAATTAAAAAAAAAAAAAAGAAATCCTCAGAAATTTAACACAACAAAGTGTATCATTTTAGCCCTTAAAATTTTACTTCCAGAAATGTATTCTATATTTCACATGCTATAAAATTAAGAAATCAGGACCAGCATTGTCTACAGCAAATTAAGAAACCATTTGCAGTGCCAGCATCCCATTTGAATGTTGGTTCATGTCTTAGCTGCTCCACTTCCACTCCAGCTCCCTGCTAATTGCAAGAGAAAAGCAGAAGATAATCCAAGCCCTTGGGCCCCTGTCACCTATGTGGAAGACCCCATTGTAGCTTCTGGTTTCTGGCTTCAGCCTGGCCCAGTCTAGGTGATTGCAGCCATTTGGGTAGTAATCCAGCCCCTGCTACTGTGCCTGGGAGAGCAGCAGAAGTTGGCTCAAGTGCTTGCGTGCCTGTCACTTACATAGGAGACCACTGTGACCATTTTATGTCCCAAATGTGAATCAGCCGATATAAGACCTCTCTCTATCTCTACTTAACTCTTCCTTTCAAGTAAAAAAATTTTAAAACAAAGCTGGCAGAATTATGAGTAACTTAATTTTTTGCTTCAAGTACTTTTTGGACTTACCATATTTTTCATAAGAACATAATTTGTGTGTAAAACAAATCAAAGTGTGTGTGTGTGTGTGTGCACTCAGACACATGCATGTGTGTATCTATTAATTAAAGAGGAAGAAAAAGTCAGAGCTCAACCTAACCCCTGATTATAAAGGAACAGAGACTTTCTCCTTGCTTTCCAAATAGAATTCTTTCCAGATTTGCTGTGTATGAGGTTATTAAATTCGCTATTAGCAGCATGGTAGATCTGTATAAAAACTTCATGACACTGTTGATGATAGTTTTCCAAGTACACAGCAACATTTGTATGGGGAACTGAACAGACGCCTGAGTATTTCACATGCCTTTACATCATTCATTATTTACTACAGCCCTTACAGATCAACAAGGAAAGTAAAAATAAGAAGACAGATGGCATGACAGTGAAGAACTTTAAAACTGCAATCATTCAAGAGCTTCTCCCACAGTTACCATAACTGGCAAAGTTAAACACAATTAACTAATACCATCCTCTTTGTATGGATTATTCTTCATGAAGGTAATTAATTAAAACAAATCTATTGTTTCACACCAGTGTCTAAGGGGCTTAAATTCTTTGGGATATTAAATTAATACCAGTAGCTAGCTGTCTTTATGGAGTTTACTGCAGACAAAATGAATCTTTTGGGACCCAAACAAGCATGGAGCAAGTCGCGCTATCCATTGGTGTGCTTGAATGACTCTCCTGACTTTCACATATGAAGAGACAGAACAGACGGAGCCACTTCCCATGAGAGAATCACTTCAATAGCTTTGCCTCCCAAGAT
Source organism: Ochotona curzoniae (assembly GCF_017591425.1). Classification (NCBI taxonomy): domain Eukaryota; kingdom Metazoa; phylum Chordata; class Mammalia; order Lagomorpha; family Ochotonidae; genus Ochotona; species Ochotona curzoniae. The sequence continues at coordinate 47,550,872 of NW_024466502.1, read as the reverse complement.
TCTCTTCTCCAAAGCCTAAAACTAAATGTTTGGGTCTCAGAATTTCTATTTGAAAGCTGAAGGGCAATTATGAAAGAATCTATTCAACCTCCTCATTAAATACCCAATGATAGTCAATGTTCGTTTAAAATCAGCGAAACAGACGACAGAAACACATAGAATTGGTCCACAGGGTACATGAAGATGCTTTCAAAATAGGCCTATGACCTGCAAGAGCTAAGTCCCAAAAGGGACAGCCCACTACTCAGACTGAAAGGTATTATATAATATTTAATATACTGGCCAGTTTCCTGGGGTGAAAACTGTGGCATAATAGGTTAAGCCTCTGCCTGTGGCTACTCTATTTCCAGTCCAGCTCCCTGTTAATGGGAAAGCAGTGATGGATGGCCCAAGTCCTTCAGTCTCTGTATTCATGTGGGGTGAATCAGCTGATGGAATATCGCATTCTCGGTGTCTCCTTCTTTCGCTGTGACTCTGACATTCAGATAAAAATAAATAACTCTTTAAATACATATTTTTAAAAATAGAAAAATAATATATATTTAAATAAAATATTGAACAATTTATGAGGTCCTAGGAAATCCCAATCAGTTAGCCAAAAAGTACACACTGAAGCACCTAACTGGCATCTGTGATGCATCAAGAGCCTTAATAGGACATCCTGGATCTTCTCGAACAAGGAAATAGAATGAACCTCTACCGTTGTGTTGCCGTTGTTGTCACAGTGGTTATCTTCAGTAATGCAACAGAAGGCACTGAGGTCAGGAATGTGTAAACACCTCACTGTAGTAAAAAATCTACTAAAACAAACTTTTTTTTAGGTTTTGTCTTACTATTTAAATAATTTTTATGTAAATGTACTCACAGTTCATATACAAAATTAAACTGTAAACAATCTGAGATATTAGTTTTCCATCGAAATTAGCAGTTTGAGTTCCACTGTTAGAGAAAAAGGAAGAAGGTATTTTGTGAATCCTTCATCATGGAATATGCTCACTGAATTTCTGAAGTGCTGCCTGGTATCATCCCTCTAACACCTCAAGAGCACGTATTAGAACCTTCTTTCATGGGCCAACATTGTGAAGCGGTGGGCTTAGCATCCACCTGTGATGTCAGTATCCCATTGGAGAAACAGATTAAATCTTGGTTGCTGTGTTTCCAATCTGTCTCCCTGCTAAGTAGCTGGGCCCTTGACATCCATGTGGGAGACCTGGATGAAGTTCTTGGCTTTGGCTTCAGCCTGATGCAATTCCAAGCACTGGAGCTGTTTGAAGAGTGATTCAGCAAACAGAAGCTTGCTCTCTCTTTCTGTGTGCACCCTGACTTTCAAATAAATAAATTTTTTAAAGCCCATCTTATATAGAAGGAAACTCAAATCTCACAGTTGTAAGGAAGACAAGCTGGAATCTGAACTACCCTGGTACCACATCAGCTCTTGTCCTTTCCTGTCATGCACACATGACCACAAGTAGCTACAGAGAACAGAAGAAGATCCCAGTCTCAGTGCTGAAAATTTGATGTTATAAAGACACACCTGAGCTTTATTTCCTCACTTATATAAGCTGCCAAAGTTTCAAGCAAAATTTTGAAATCTGACACTACTCCAAAAAGTTGTGGAAAATGGAATTTAAAACATTAGTGTAAAAATACTTTGAAGTTGATTCGGTTTTTTCATAATGCAAATTTTTCATAAAATTTAAGACCCCTTGAATGCAAGGATTTCAAAAAATATTTCCATCAAAATAAACTTTCCTTTAAATGCCATTTTTTTGTGAGTGTTTTGAAGTAGCATCATGTTCTTTTCCCTCCCAGATCCTCACAAGGAGGTCCCCAGCATGGCAAAGGTCAAGCAACTGGGCTACCCAGCTGAGGCTGAAGGGGCCTGGACTTCCTGATTGATCTGTCAACAACACACGGCAATATTAAAACAATTTGACAGGAGCAACTGGAGTACAAGGTATTAAATGCCACATCAGGCAAAATTCAAAATTCTCCCTGTTGACATCAATTTCTTTCTGAAGTCCTGGCTGCACCTCATCTCTGCCCTTTCAGCGTTCCACCCTTAGCCAGAGCTAGTGGAGTGGCCTAATCTGGGATGAATTGCATGTCATTTTAGCTGGCTTCTATTTTTTGCTTAGCTCTGAAGTCCAGAGTTATCTATTCTATAAATGACTGCCATGTTTGTACCCAACTGCTGAAAACTTTCCAAATGAGGAATATTTTAACCAATTCTTATTAAGAACAAGTACCAAATTTCAGAGGTGAATACCTTGAAGTATCTGGGAACAATTTTGCTTTGTATATATTGTATAAATATCACAATTCTTTTTTTAATGGACAGATTATTTTTAAAAATGTTTTGATGATGATTCCATGCTTGATCAGGGTGGGAAGGGTTGAGGATTAGGGAAAAGTGGGTTAAATCATTGTTTCCAAATTCTCTATTTCTTCTTGTCTCTGGGGGAAGGGGAGATAAAGGGGAAGCCACACTCAGCCTTCCCAATATCCTAGTTACCTAGGGGTGGAGAACAGCCATGCAACACCAACCCAGGGCCACTGTAGAGCATGTTCTGAAGGTTCTGACCAAGTGGTTTGGAAGGTTCTGAAACACTGTCAATTTTGCCAATCCAGGGGCCAGGCAGCCCTCCTGTCCACTGGCTGACACAATCCACCTCAAGTCTCTGTTCATCCAGATTTTTGCTGCCGTCATTTGCTGGAATAGCTGTTCAGTTTGCTCTGTTCTTCTGCTAAGGTGCCAAATGGGCTACTATATTCTCCATATGAGTCAGGGTCTGCATCCACTATTCCACCTTTTTCACTCATGAGCAGGTCGAAGGACCAGGACCAGGTAACTCAAGCCCCGCCAGGACCCCTGCCCCGGGGGCTCACGAATCCTGGCATTCACCTCACAGGCGGGGTTGTGTGTTATGTTTAGGGTATGTTTAGGATAAAGTAATATACCTTTCCACTATAACTTGGGCTAAAGAAAGGATATGTTCCTTCTAACTTTAAAACAAAGCAAATTAAAATTCAAGAAGTATCTTTGCACCCCTAACATTACACACACAGACACTTACACAGGCGCTCTTGGCTGACAAGAAATCATCATAGACACTAGGAAATGTACTGGTATTAAAAGTAAAAAACCAAAGTGCTTTTCCTACTCTATTTATACTTTCCCTCAACACAGCACACCTAACAACAGGCTGGGAGGTAGGGGAGAACCCCACATACCAAGCAGTTCTGCAGCAGATGCGAGCCGGATGTCTCCAATTCCATTCCATGTTGGCACTAGTTCTTGGAGACAGCCTTAGACTCCAGAGACTGAAGGTTCAGTCCCACAATAGATACCAGTCAGTCTGACCAACCAGCCATAAACTAAGCTTCCCAACAAGTTCCACTTTGGGTTTGATTTGCTAGAGCATTTCACAGAACTCAGGGAAACATTTTACCTACATTTACTAATGTTACTATTAAAAAATGTCCCAAATGTACACACAGGGTCAAGCCTGCACAAAAGGCCAAGAGCTGCCCTGCCCCCTCAGCCATGGCTCCCCTCCATGCATCCGCATGTATCCAGCTATTCAGAAGATCCCTGAAGCCTGTCACTTATTATTTTAACAGGGGTTTCATTACATTGGCATGATGAATTAAAACCAGAGGCCAATGGTCATGCGCTTAACTCTCAGCCCTAGTCAAAGTCTAGCCATCTAACCTTCCCTTGGTCATTCTGATGACAAGTTTATATTCTAAAGCTTTCTAGGGACATCCAGCCAACAGCCATCTTAGAAGGATACAAAAGATTTTTATCACTCTAGAGATCCCAAGAAGTTTAAGAGTTATTGCTCAGGGAGTAGGAAGACTAAATATATATTTCACAATAGCAAAACTTGACCAGAAGTTGTCAAATCAAGTTTGAAGTATGAAAGTATACATATCAGCACCAGCATGGTGGCTCAACAAACTAAGCCTCTTCCTTCTCCTTCCCTCCTCCTCTTCTTCTTCTTTTTCACAGTACTTAGTACCTTCTAACATATTCTGTATTTATCTACTATGATTATTTGTCCACACAAGAATATAAGCTCCATGGCGGCAGGAAGCTTTGTTTAGCAACATTATCCCCTGCCAAGAAGATTGCCTGGTATAGACTCGGGGATTCAGCCAGTGTCTGCTCAGCACATTAAGAAATGAAGTCAAACAAGCAGAGCAGAGGCAGCTAGATACTGCAATCACAACAAGATCCTAACACACAAGATTCTTGCCACTGAAAGCAATGAATGGAGCCAGGAAAAAACAAATCAAAAGTCATAAACTACAAAAGCAGTAACTCCTACTACAATTCCAGAGGACACAACTATAAATAATCTAGTAAGGTCTCAGACAGAGTTTGGGCATCTCAGCTCACATCTTAACTCTTGCTTGTGCAACTTCATTTGCTCAGAATGCAACAGTCATCTACCCACCACAGTCTCAACAAGTATGGCCTGGAGTAGCCTCTGATTAAATGTATCATTTTCATCATATGCTGGTTTGTCCCAACTTGATCCTTTCTCTAATCCTTTATGCTTTATCAGATTATCTCAAAATAGGGTTCAGGCCCTCCAACAGCAGCTTTTGTAGGTGGGCATTGTGGAACAGTGGCTAAGCTGTGCCTGTGATACCAGCATATGGTCACTAGTTTGTGTTCTGGTTGCTCCAGCTCTGATCCAGGTAATGGTCTGGGAAAAGCTGCAGAAGCCCTTGGGCCCCTGCCACCCACGTTAGAGACCCAGGTGAAACTCCTGCAGTCTTTAACTCTTTCAAATAAATACGGAAACTGAAAAAAAAAATACAGCTTTTGAAAGGTATGTTGGGCAACAGAAGGAATATTGTTTATTTTTATTCTACCTCCCTTATTTTCAAAGTAAGAATGGAATGGAGATACTGAATAAACTATTTTGTAAGTAAGATCCATTCCTTTAAGAAGGAATTGCCTATAACAACTGCCTGTTGTGGAAGGACACCTGCCTATTGTGGAATGGCCACCATGCCTGGGAGGTCAGGAATCACAGAGTACCCAAAATTTCTATAGGTCATGAAAGAAGACTGGGAGGGAAGAGGGAGTTTCTCACGGTCTGCAGGATGTGCATTCATGCTGTTGAAGGGGGCACTGAACAGACGACTGGTATGCAGTAAGACAGAATGATGAGAACTGGCAGATTAAATCCTACACCTACTTGTAAACACACACACAGAGAGAAAACATCAACATCTACATCCAAGGAAAATCATGGGTAGTTATTATAAAATGAGAGAGATTTTAAAAAGTGAACTCTCAGGCAGTATTCCAGGAGCTTAGATTAATTGACTGAATCTCATTACAAATCCTACATATTGTGTGCTATAATCATGCCCATTTTAGAAGTGATGAAAGTAAGGCATAGAGTTCTTCAAGTGCTTCCAAGCTCCCTTTCATCTTTCCAGCATTGCTCTTACCTGACTGGTCCAGTCATCCTTGTCTGCCCGGAGCTACTCCAGTTTATGCCCCATCAAGCTGGTCCATTAATAGCACTTCTCTTCTCTCCTTTTTAATATATATATGTATTATATATTAATATATGTAATATATAATATATACAATATATTATATGCCATATATTATATAGTATATAATATACTATATATTATATACTATGTATTGTATATATTAAATATAGATATTTATGAAAAAAGAAAATTGCCACTTTAGTTTTTTTTTTTTAATTATTTTTTCATTGGGAAGGCGGATATACAGAGAGGAGAGACAGAGAGGAATATCTTCCGTCCGATGATTCACTCCCCAAGTGAGCGCAATGAGCCGATACTATGCCGATCCGAAGCCAGGAGCCTCTTCCAGGTCTCCCACGTGGGTGCAGGGTCCCAAAGCTTTGGGCCATCCTCGACTGCTTTCCCGGGCCACAGGCAGGGAGCTGGAAGGGAAGCGGGGCTGCCGGGATTAGAACCGGCGCCCATATGGGATCCCGGGCGTGCAAGGCGAGGACCTTTAACCACTTGCGCCACAGCGCCGGGCCCGAAAATTGCCACTTTAATAGAAATCAACCTATTGTTGCTCTTAAATTATGTGTCTCTCTTTCCTTCCTCTACAGTAACAGTCTGCTTATCTACCTCCTTAGCTGACTTAGGAACTCTGTAAGAACAGTTACATATATTTTGTTTTCATGCTCACCATCCATCATAGCCTTGGGCATAACATTAATAAATGTTAACAAGTGAACGAATAAATAAACAAAGGTTACTGTAAAATCCCTAGTGGTTCATTTCCACTTTACAGTCTGCCTTCCACCAAGTGTGGAATTGGAAGCTCGTAAGCTGCTCCAGCTGTACCCAAGATGTGGCATGCAACTGGAGAGGGGGCCAAAGCTGTGGTGTGTACTGCAGCCCAAGAACATTTATGTCTCCACCAACAGTATACTATCAGAAACAGTGAGTGCAAGGACATGTGCATGGGCTTAGAAATATCTGGACACATCCACAAAACTGAAATAAAGAACACAAATAGAAGCAGCCACCTGAAAAAGAAGGGGCTCACAACACAGAGAAGGATGTCAAGCATTCTCCTTAATTATACTTTTAAAAAGATTATCTTTAGGGACAGAGATACTGCAAAAATGCAGAATGGGCATCTGGCTGCCGGGAGTGAAGCAGAACACTTTGGGTTAATCCTGTGTCATTGTGAAAAGGGAGCTAATGATGACCTCCAATTTCAGCACAATTTTGTAAACCTAAAATGCAATGCACAACAGGAAGCTAAACATCTCATCTTGCTCCCTCCTCTTTCTCAGATGCATACCTTCTATTTGTGCATCAAGATTAAAATAGATCACAGTGTAGTTTTTAAAGGACTTTAAAACAGTCTCACTGCATTACAACTGATTACAACCAGGATCAGACCATCTTAATCAGAGTTCTCCCTCTTGTGTATTTTTTAAAATCTCCCTCCATGTTTACTACATTTTTTTCTAACAGTGTCTGCCACTTGTGCCTGAGGGAACACAGAAGTATCAATCTGGTCAGAGAGAGATTGCAGGGATTATTCCCCAAAATACCTCAGCATGGCATGCTGAAGTTTAAACCAAAGCAATTTACAGACCAAAGATCTGATGGCCCATTGTCTGCCTAAATTCTGGAACCATCAAGCAAGAAAACAAGGGCTTCCATTAACAAAGCTTGTGTCAGGAAGAGAGACTCTCAATGCATCTTGAAAGATGTTGGTCCCATCCCACCATCTTCTATTTTGGTGCCTTCAACATGCCAAAGAGAAACATTTCGAAATTGTAAATTATAAATCATAGTCTTGATGTAAGACAGACTTTGTCTTTCAGGCTACTACATATCTCTAAGCCCACTGAGTCCCACTAAAATCATCCTGAATCTTTAAACTGTCTCCATTCTCCCCTCCTTTCTAGAAATGGGGCTGTCAGTAAACGCACTATGAATGCATATTCGCGTGAAGTACATGTGATGCCTTCTCCCCTATTTGACTGGTCTTTTCAGTTAATTCCAGTGAACCTTCAGAGGCACAAGGGTGATTTCCCTTCACTTCTATACCTATAATCACATTGTATTTTTTAAACCTTTAAATCTGAGAGCCAAGATGTGTGCATCCACTTCTGCTTAAATATAAAATATTTTCAATAAAGAATCTTCAATTTGAAATGCTTTTAATTGCTTCAAGGTCTGTTTCTAACATAATCAAATCCCCTAGAATTCTCTGTGATTTCATTAAGACTGCATTATTTAAAATGCTTATTTTATTTATGTGAGAGAGAAAGCAAGTCAGCTCCATAGCTCAACTGCCTAATCCTTCACCTGCAAGTGCTGGCATCCCTATGGGCACTGGTTCACGTGCTGGCTGTTCCACTTCCCTCCCAGCTCCCTATCTGTGCCCTGGGAGAGCAGCAGAGCATGACCTGACGCCTTGAGACCCTATACTCATGTGAGAGACCCAGAAGCAGCTCCTGCCTCCTGGCTTTGGATCAATTCAGCTCCAGCCATTGTGGCCACTTGGGGAGTGAACCAGCAGATGGGAGATCTTTCTCTCTCTGCCTCTCTCCTTCTCTTTAAAAAAAAAAAAAAGTATAATTTTTTTCAAAAAGAGAGAGGCAGAGAAACAGATACCTTTCATCTGCTGGCTCACTCCTTTAATGTTCACATCAGCCAGGGCTAGGCTAGGCTTAAGCCAGGAGCCAGAAACTGTTCAAGTCTCCCAGGTGAGTGGCCAGCCACTTGAGCCATCACCCACTTCCTCCTAAGGAATGCATTAGCAGGAAGCTGGAACAGAAATTAGAGCAGAACTCAAACCTAGATACTCTCATATAGGACGCAGGAGACCCAACAGGCATTTTAATCACTGTGCCAAACTTTTGCCCTTGAAAAAAGTATATTTGAGAGCTACTCATGTACCTGTGTGGAATATGACTTCTCCCAATCTAGCACAAGTGCCCCTTGCCTAGACAGAGCATCTGTTACAGCAGAAGTGTGGAGAGAAGAGAAGCAGAGAGAAGAGCAAAGTTTACACTAGGACCCTCTCTAAACAAAGTTATTTTGTCCAAAATCCTTTAACTTCAGTGTACACAGTGACACAAAGGACAGTTTTACCTGGAGGGAAATTCTAATGTGACAGGGTGAAGAAAGGGGAAAAGAGGAAAGCCACTGGAAGGAGAAAGTGCAGGAACTGAGTGTGTCCACCCTTCCCTCTTGCAAGGGTGCATGCCAGGTAAGGGAAATCCTGCACTGGAAGAGCTTCTGGCATACTCCCTATTTACGATTCTGGGAAATACAGCTGGACACGCCACAAACCCTCATCCCAGGGTCAGCCATATCAAAGAAAATTTGGTACTGCAGCAAAGTCAGAACAATAGCTAGTTTATTTATCTTCTCTCTGCAGCCCTGCCTTTTGTTTCCAAAAGATCCTGAAAATCCTGCCCGAGTGAGGGCAGGAAGAGTGAGTAGACATGCCCAGAATGGGTGGGATGGGGTGTTGAGCTGCCGGAGTTCCTGGCTGCCTCCATGGTAAAGAAAGGCATGACGCCACAGCAAAGGCAGCATGGAACCAGCAGGCCAATAGCAGGATATGGCGGATATAAGGGGAGGCATGTGACAAGTGCCAAAGGGTCACAGAACCCATCGACAGCCATGCCAGAGCGGGGAGGACAGGCAAAGGCCACGTAGCGCACTCCACGGAGGGTCCAGACAGGGTGGCCTCCTTCAGCCAGTGCCAGCCATGGCACTGGCAAGGCTGCTGTTCCACAACAGAGCCAAAAAAGACTGGAAGTCATGAGGTGGGTCATGAATTCCATCCATCTGCCCACAGTCTCCTAACTCATCAGCCCCCCACCTTACAATGTACTATCCCAACAAGGAATGCAAAAGGCAAGGAAGTAACAGAATCAGAGAAATTTATATTTTTTGAAGAATGCACCCAAAAGTGATTTAAATTGTTGTATCTGACAAATTTCACTGGATTAAGCCACATATTAGCCCTTCCTCCCTCTGTATTTCTATACTGGGAAGGAATTTTAAAGATCCTGGATGATTAGAAAATAAGGAATCATTCTTTTTGCATGCAGGGTACATATATAGCCAGTTTCTCTTGCTCCTTATTATAACTGAGGTAGAATGAGGGACAGTAGTATTTGTGGAACTTCATTTCCATGATGAATTTCGGACAGGGCAGGAGGCAGAATGTCCACTAACTACCTTCTAAAGCTCTGATTTGCCTGCTGCTGCAGTTGGCAGAAGCAGGCCTCAAGAAGAAATAAGTGACAGAGAAAGGAAGGTCAAAGAAAGAGAAGCCACTGTTTGTTTTTTCGTGCTTTGCGCTCTAGAGCTTATCACTACGGGGACAGTATTTCCAAGCAGCCAAAAGCATCCCATAGTTTGCTCATTCTTCAACCTTACCAAGGTGGCTAAGCTCCAGCAGTCTTGTGACTGCAGTTTGATGAAAGGTATGTGGCACTGCCCTTTCCCCCTCCAACATTCCCTCCTCCAGCACTCACGATGGCGACAGGCAGGGAGGAGGCACTCTAAGCCCTTATTGTTCTGTACTGGCAAACCTCCCATCTCTTGCAACTGTGAGGTTCTATGTTCAGGAAGATTCCAGCACCATTCTGTGATCAGGCCCAGGTTGAAGCTGATGCTGACAATGAGAGTTTGAAATGAAGTCATGCGTGAAAGCAACAGGCGGGGTTCACGGATACAAGGTAGACAAACTGCACCATATCCTGCCAAGTAAGAACAGCCCCCCACCGCCTGCCCCAGTGACGAATTCCATTTTCAAGATCCATTAATGGACGCATTTGTTGAAATGTATTAAGACTCAACCCAACTTTTTATTGAAGTGGCAAGAGGGATTTCAGGTCTGCTCCTGGATTCTTGAGTTTGCCTGTTTTATAGAAGTTCCACACTAAGGAATCTGAGACCATGAAACACCTGTTCATTTAAGGGGAAACACGATGGGAAAAGCACAAAAACTGAGGGTTAAGGGGAAAGAAAAGAGATTTGAGAGAGAAGAGGAACTTCATGATGCATTGAACGAGGGATAACACAATAGGAATGAACTCTGCATTTGCACTTCATGTGGACACGGACTGTCTAAAACAATTTCCTCTCTTGTCATGGAACGTTCCCTCCCAATCAAATCCTGCAAGCACAGCTAAGGAATTACTGCCATTAAATATATCTGATGTATAACATGATTAGGAATTTTTTTATTAACTAGATTAGGTTAGAGTTTTGCTAGGGCTTTACTCTTTGTATATCAGAGTTAACGATGTTACAATCTTGTAAAAGTACACTAAATGCTTCATTGGATTTTCTTCCTAACAAGCACCTTCTTCATGGAATTAGAATAAATAAGATGGTGTTTGGGGGAGAGGCAGTGGGAGATGGGAGCCGGGCAAAAAGTGTTCACAAAAATCTCACTTGGAAACTATCTTAAGAACCTATAAGTCTTTTTATCTTTTACAGGTTTATTACAACAACACAAACTTAAAACAAAGCAAAAAACAAATACTGGTTGATTTAACAAATATCTAAACCATTTCTAATGGGTCTGCACTGTGCACAGTGGATTAAGCGGAAGGCTATGACATCAGCACCCCAAAGAATCCCAGTTTCAAGTCCCAGTTATTCTGCTCATGATCCAGATCCCTGCTAAGGTGTCTGGGAAAGAAGCAGTAGATATTTGAAATGCTTGGACCCCTGCAACCCATGTGGAAACCTGCATGGAATTCCAGGCTCCCTGATTTGGCCTGGCCCAGCTCCAGCCATCGCAGGCATTTAGGAAATGATCCACTAGTTAGAAGATTCAGTCTCTGTCTCTCTCTCTCTTTCTCTCGGTCTCTCTGTGATGCTGTGTTTTAAATATGTAAATAAATTAGTAAATTTTTTTTAAAGATCTTATTTATTTTACTTGAGAGGGAGAGAGATATTCTCTACCCACTGGTTCACCCACCAAATGGCCTCAACAGTCAGATGTGGGCTGGCCTAAAGCCAGGAATCAAGAGCTTCTTCCTGGTCTTCCACATAGATGCAGCGCCCAAGACATTGGACCATCCTGCACTGCTTTACTAGGCATGAGCAGGGAGCTGGATTGGAAGTGGAGCAGCCAGGACACCAACTGGGACAGTAAGAGATGTTGCTACCACAGGTGGAGGATTAAGGATTAGCCTGACATGCCCCTGAGTCAGCTCCGATAATTTTTTTTTAAGATGGTTTCGGACATCTGTACCACATTACAAATGCCCCAGTTTGCTCTGCTAATGTGTACAAATGCCCCAGTTTGCTCTGCTAATGTGTACCCTGGGAAGCAGTAGGTAAGGCTCAAGTGCTTAGGCTCCTGGCTTCTCTCTGGCCCTGTTCTGGTTACTGAACCAACATAAGGAAGCTTCTCTCTCACTCTCTAACTTTGTCTTTTAAAGATAGATAGATGGGGCCCGGCGCGGTGGCGCAAGTGGTTAAAGGTCCTCACCTTGCACACCCGGGATCCCATATGGGCGCCGGTTCTAATCCCGGCAGCCCCGCTTCCCTTCCAGCTCCTTGCCTGTGGCCTGGGAAAGCAGTTGAGGACGGCCCAAAGCTTTGGGACCCTGCACCCACGTGGGAGACCCGGAAGAGGCTCCTGGCTTCGGATCGGCATAGTATCGGCTCGTTGCGCTCACTTGGGGAGTGAATCATCTGACGGAAGATCTTCCTCTCTGTCTCTCCTCTCTGTATATCCGCCTTTCCAATGAAAAAATAATAAAAATAAATCTTTAAAAAAAAAAAGATAGATAGATGATTGATTGATTGATTGATTGATTGATTGATAGAAACAAAATTCCTCTAGGGTCCAGAGCCATGTGCAGCAAGTCAGATCATCAGTTTAAGGTCTACTGTCATCCTGTATTAGCATCAGTTTCAGGTTCAGCTGATCCACTTACAATCCAGATCCTTGCAATTGCACCTGCAAAAGCAGTGGAAGATGGCCCCAGTGCTTGGTCTCCTGCCATGCACAGGGGAGACCTGTTTCCTGGTTTCAACTAAGTTCCTGCTTCCTGGTTTCAACTAAGTCAAGCCCCAGCTGCTGCTCCCATTTGGGGAATGAACCAGTGAATGGAAACCTCTGTCTCTGTCTCTCTGCCTTTCAAATAAATAAAATAAAACCTAAAGAAAAAAAAAAGAAAAGAAATTCTTTTTGCTAAGTTGTCATATGAGGATTTAAAAAAATAAAAACACTTGGAACTACACCCAAGCCGCTGCTGTTGTGAAAGTTTTCTAGATGGCATCTCATCTCACACTGCACATTCAAAATGCTGCACTAGCCCCAGTCTGTTCACAAATGCCCTGATGCTCGTCTTTCTGAGCACATGGAAGGATAGTGCTCCCAATCCCTTTCAATTCAGGCAGGTTTTGAGATTTGCTTTGACTACATGGAAGAGATGTGTATCACTCACTTCTGGAGGAAGCCCTTAAAAACTCACAGCAGGGCCCAACAAGGTAGCCTAGTGCCTAAAGTCCTCACCTTGCACACTCTGGAACTCCATATGGGCACCACTTCATGTCCCAGCTGCTTCACTTCCCATCCAGCTCCCTGCTTGAGGCCTAGGAAAGCAGCAGAGGATAGTCCAAACCCTTTGGACCCTGTACCCGCAAGCCGGAAGCTCCTGGCTTCTGACTTTGGATCAGCTCAGTTCCAGTCATTGCAGCCATTGGGGGAAGTGAACCAGTGGATGGGAAATCTTCTTCTCTGTCCTTATCTACATAAATCTGATCTGCCTTTCCAATAAAAATAAATAAATCCTTTCAAAAAATTTCCATCCCCCATCCCCCATCCCTGATGTAGTTTGGCAGTGAGGAGCAGCCCACTTCCCTTCCCTACCCTCCCCTCTGACCCCAGGATAGAGGAGAAAAAGAAAAACTTGGAAACACTTGTTCCACCTACCTGGACCCTCATGGGAATACACCCTTTTCAATTAATGTAAACAGCAGCAAAAACAAAATTAAAATTTAAAAAGACAAAAACAAAATACATTCCTTTAAATTAACTGCAATCAAGCCAGGCATGTGTACTGCAGTTAAGACACCACTTGGGATACCTACATCCCATATTGGAGTGCCTGGGTTCGAGTCCTGCTGGGCCCCCAATTCCAGTTCCTTGCTAAGCTACACTAAGAAGCATCAGGCGATGACTCAGGTGGCTGGGTCCTCATCACCCATGTGGGAGACTTGGTCTGAGTTTCCAGCTCCTGATTTCAACCTGGCCCAAGTCTGCCTGTTGCATAATCTTTGTCCCTCAAACCTTTCAAATTAATTAACTAATGAACTACAAGCTTAGTAGGCTGAGAGAACATATACAGAAAAAATACAATTAATTGTGCTTTTTTAGTTGTTTAAATATACATTGAGTTTATTTTACGGTTTTATATAATATGTATATAACCTAGCTCTCAGAGTGCTAAGGTGTTCAAAAGCAACAACAGCATTCATCCTGTAGTGTATTTGCTATACATGCTCTCTGATTTTATTCTCCCATAGTCCCACTAATTTGGCAAAAACACAGAACTCTTTTTGCAATGCTTCTCAAGAGAATTCCCATTTTATCCAGCTGATGACAAGAGGCCCAGCGCAGCTATCATTCCCAGCCTTGTACGCAGCTGGGTGTGGCAGCGTGACACAGTTCTGAGTAAGGTACTCTAAGCAGAAGTCACTCAACTGAGTTCCAGGAAGGCCTTGCTTGGGAACAGGCGCAGCAGGTGTATGCCTGTGGCTATCTGCCCTCCTACTCCTTCCTGCCTGGAAACCAGGGGCACTGCCGACTGGAGAGCAGCCATTGGGAGCCTTCTACATGACAAGATCACCAAGAATGGCAGAACAGCACAGCAAAAGCAGCGTGGGTCCGTGATGGCTCCTTTCAACAGCTGACCAACAACAGAATGTCCACCTTGGCTCTTCTTGTGATGAGAGGAAAGCAATGCCTTCACTTGTTTGAGACATTATTAACGCATCAAGTTTTCTGTTCAGGACAGCACAAAGCAACATATAAACTATAAAGAAGGGTTCACCCAACTCATGCAGATGTTAAAACACACTTTCCATTTTTATAACTTAAGATAATTTTTGGAAGAAAATCTATGTAAGGAGGGCAAATTCTGCATTTGTGGATACATGCTAATTTTAAAAGGATAGGAGTGGTGCAGTGGGCTCGGTCACTGTCAGGGATGCACATATCCCGTGTATGGTGTCTAGTTCAATTCCCAGCTATTCCTTTTCTAGTCCAGCTTCCTTGGGAGGCAACAGATGATCGCTCAAGTACTTGGACAGAGTCCTGTCACCCACAGGAGACCTGGACGGAGTTTCTGATCCTACATCTGTCCAACCAACTCCTCATGGTAGAGGGCTTTGGTGAGTGAGCGTTACTGAAAAAAATAACAAACATTTCCTTAAAGGACAAATTAACATACTCAGTACTTCAAACAGAAATCTGAGAACAATCTCAAGAAGTCAGTAACCAGGGCCTGGCGCAGTAGCCTAGTGACTAAAGTCCTTGCTTTGCACGTGCTAGGATCCCACATGGGTGCCGCTTTGTATCCTAGTGGCCCCACTTCCCATCCAGCTCCTTGTCTGTAGCCTAGGAAAGCAGTCAAGGACAACCCAGGACCTTGGGACCCTGCACCCGTGTGGGAAACCTGGAAGAAACTCCTGGCTCCTGGCCTTGGATCGGTGGCTAGGTTCCAACCATTGCGGCCACTCGGCTACTTCCTCTCTGCATATATCTGACTTTCCAATAAAAATAAATAAATCTTAAAACAAAAAAAAAAGAAGTCAGTAAAAAGCTACATATGATATCACTTGTGCTAATCTTTATATAAAATACTCGTATCAGGACATCACATGGTTTAATCCAGTTGAGACTTAGAGTATTAGAGACATAAAATCTTTCAATAAAAAAAAAATCATAGCTAAGGAATAATTCTAAACAATTACACAGTACTGAATTTCTATTGCCATTAATCGGTTTCCAGAACAATTTATTTTAAATGAAATTAAGAATTTGGAAAATATTCCAAAGGTGCCCAGTGAGAAGTCCCACCCCTGCTAATATCACATTCTTTAAAGCATTTCACTAACCTGGATCCCTGCCACCACCTGGGAGACCTAGACTGAGTTCCAGGTTCCTGGCCCAGCCCTGGTGTTGTGGGAATTTGGAGGGCTCTCCTTCTATCTCCCTGCATGCTTCTGTCTTAAAAAACACGTGTAAATGTATGGGCCCGGTGCGATAGCGTAGTGGTTAAAGTCCTCACCTTGCAAGCCCGGGATCCCATATGATCACTAGTTCTAGTCCCGGTGGCACCACTTCCCCTCCAGCTCCCTGCTTG
The DNA here is from genome assembly GCF_017591425.1 of Ochotona curzoniae. Taxonomy (NCBI): domain Eukaryota; kingdom Metazoa; phylum Chordata; class Mammalia; order Lagomorpha; family Ochotonidae; genus Ochotona; species Ochotona curzoniae. The sequence goes on along the minus strand of NW_024466502.1, from coordinate 47,534,976 downwards.
TAGCCTTGGAAAGCAGTCGAGGATGGCCCAAGGCCTTGGGACCCTGCACCCGTGTGCGAAACCCGGAAGAGCACCTGGCTCCTGGCTTCGGACTGGCTTCAGCTCCAGCCATTGCGGCCGCTTGGGGAGTAAAGCATCAGATGGAAAAGCTTCCTCTCTATCTCTCCTCCTCGCTGTATATCTGACTTTCCAATAAAAAAAAAATAAATCTTTTAAAAAATCTAAAAAAAAAACCCACATGTAAATTTTTTTAAAAATTAAGTTCTTCTGACAAGGGAGAAGCACAGCTGTGTGAACTGTTCAAGCATTCCGTTAAGGGGTAGGACAGTCTCAGATTTCATCTTGCTTCCGTCCTCACTGCAACCAGCCAACCCTCCAGCCTTGGAAGGGCAAGGCGGTGGAGAGGTGCGGATGGTGCTCTGACCCAGGGCTCTCCAACGTGGTAGTCACTTCCACTCCAGAAATGGGCAGGAGGATGGGAGTCACAAACTGTCCTGCTCTGGAGGCTGGAATATCTTAGACATTTTTGCTGCTGCTCCTTTTTTAAAATTTTTTTCAAATATCTATTTTATTTTTATTGGAAAGGAAGATTTACAGAAAGAAGAAGAGACAGAAAGATCTCTGATATGCTGGTTCACTCCCCAAGAGGCTGCAATGGCTGGAGCTAAGATGATCCAAGGCCAGGAGCCAGGAGCTTCTTTCAGGTCTCCCACACGGGTGCAGGGTCCAAGACTCTGGGCCATCCTCAACTGATTTCCTAGGCCACCAACAGGGAGCTGAATGGAAAATGGAGCAGCCAGGGCACGAACGGGCACCTATATGGGATCTTGGTGCATGCAAGGTGAAGATTTACCTAGTGAGCCATCACACTGGGCTTTGCTGCTTCTTTCTTCCTTACTAGTCACCACCAAAAATAATTTGTTTTCAAAAATACCTGACCGGGCAGGCGAGGTAGCCTAGTGGCTAAAGTCCTCGTCTTATATGCACTAGGATCCCATATGGGCACTAGTTCGTGTCCTGGCTTCTCCCGCTTCCCTTCAGGCTCCCTGCTAGTGGCCTGGGAAAGCACTCAAGTACGGTCCAAGTTCTTGGGACCCTGTACCTGCGTGGAAGAACAGAGGCAGTTTCTCTGGCTCCTGGCTCCTGGCTCAGCTCTAGCCATTGCAACCACTTAAGGAGTAAACCAGAGGATGGAAGATCTTTCTCTATGTCTCTCCTTTTCTCTATAAATCTGACTTTCCAATAACAATTAAAAAAAAATCTTTTTTAAAAAATGACCTTCCCCTTTGACAGAGGCTTTATCATGGCATTAGATGTATTTAAATTGAATTATTCATCTATGAATAAACTCACTCAGACTGAACACTGCCCCGATTTGCCTCTGTGATAAGAGGAATGTAGCACAGTCTTCTTACCCAGGGGAAGGAAGAAGGAGATTAGAACAGGGTAGGAAACCGAACCTGGTGCACAAAGAACACTGGTGCACAGAACTTCATGTTCACGGTCAACCATAAACTTTGCTGTTAAAAAACATAAAACCCCTGCTACTCCTCGCAAGCCCAACAGGTTGGACAACTATTTTAACACATTGTTTTACAAATGGATCACCTCACTTCTCAGAATCTGGTATACCTCTGGAAATACATCTACAAGAGTAGGTGGAATTTAACAAATTGTTTGAAATATATACTCATAAGATAGTCAAAAAATTAGTTGTAATAATTTTCTCTTTAAGATTTCAACTTACAAATAAAAATCTAGGTTAGTTAAGAATGCATAACAATTGGGGCTTAGCCACAACATCAGCTGGCAGAAGCTGGCACTGGGGGCTAGTTCTGTCAAATTAAACCACAGAACCACTTGGAGAGTGCATAATTTGGGAGTGGGAGTGACCTGGGAGGGAAATAGTGGGCTCCTTCCTCTTGGGTTACCACCCCTCAAGGGAGGGCATGAAAACTAGGACAGGGGCTGGGGTGGCTAGACAGACACCCAACAACATCCATGAAGGCTGGACAGTTGAGCTGGTTAGATTGAATAAGGTTTTAATACCCATTGACATGTATGAGAGCAGAAGGGAATGTGGGACAGACTGGACTAGTCTGCTGCACATACTGGCAAACCAGGGTAGGGAGCGGGCCTGGTTGGGGTTAATGTGGGTCATTCCAGCTAGGCTGCAGCTCCCACTGGTTTATGAGAGGGCTGAGTATGTGCTGGGCAAACACCCACAGGTTGGACTGCAAACACCCACTGGTTCCAGAGGAAGACAGGGATGGAAACAGAACCAACCCAGCAACTGCAACCACCAGCTGATCGGGGCAATGAACTGTACTGGGCCCTGTACTTGCTAGCACATACAAGAATCTGGTCTGGGAACACCTCAGACAAAGTTTCTTTGGGGATCCCCCCAATCGAGCTTTTGGACTCAGAATGCTAATTATCAAACTACAGAGGACAGAACAAGTCAATCAGTCACCTCAGCTATATGTTGGCAATGAAAATACTGGGCAAACAGAGATGCTATGATGGACTATGTCAATCAGTGGAATCTCCAACAAACGCATCGTCCTTGGAGTGGTGAGAGTGGCAGCAATTCATAACTGGTGAACTATCAAAACCTCTTGGGCAAGACCCTCAGAGCATGCCCCACATCTGGGACTTGGGGTGGGTGGGAGACTGGGTGAGGCTTCTCCCTTAAAATCTCCTTTTACATAAGATATATTAAGGAAACAATATGGAACTAATTGTCTTACCCATCTTCCTGTAGTGCTTGAACCTTTTTACCTGAATTATATCAATACTGCCAAAAATAAAAAAAAATAAATAAAACAAAAAAACCCCCAAAAAACTAACAGGTAATTGTTGTGCTAGAATGTAAAAAAAAAAAGAATGCATAACAAAAAAAAAGCAACAAGAATTTCAAAGCTGTGTCTGTTACAGGTTATCAACCACCAAATAATTAAACACTATCTAAAATGCATTTCAAACACAAATACCTAAGTTTGATAAGCTAGATCCTTTCCAAGCAGGCAGGCAGGGCTGTTTGTAGAATGCCACAGAATGAAGCAGCAAGGCCACGAGACCAGGAATAAGCACGCATGCTGAATTCTGGCTTCAACAGCGAATTCCCTATTTAATGATCATTTTATTTTAACTCTAGGAGTCCCAGTTTCCTTGCCTATAAAATGGCAGTAATGATCCCACTGTCAGTGAGGGTGATCATAACTGGAATGAAAATGTCTTGTCTGGTAACAAGAAGTCAAGCAATAGGGCAGCTCCAGGGTTGGTTCATTTGGTGACTGGCTCTTCCCATGATTCTCTTCCACCATACGCAGCAGGTCGATTGATTTTTAGGTTATCTCTACTTGCAGTCACAAATATACAGATAGATACATCAAATCACAACAACAGGAAGCAAACAATTAGGGATCACTTCCTTCTTCTGAATCCCTTTTAAAAACGGAGGGACCTTTTTCCTGACATCTGTCTCCCCATACCCACATCCCCTTCTCATATCCCTGGCCAGAACTAGGTCACAAGCTAAACCAATCTCTGGCAGATGGAATGAACTTACCCTAACAGGCTTGTACTAATCGGGATTTCATCCTGAGTCATGTGAGATAAGAGTTGACAGCTGAACAAAATCAGGGTGCAGCCAAACAAAAAACATAAAATAGGCAAGTGGGCAGACAATCAACAGTGTTGTTAGGAACCCCTTATTCCACAGTACTATGGCGAAATCAAATGATAAAGTATTAAAAAAATCATAATCTATGGAATGCTTTATAAATGTTAGAGATTATCTCTCATGTTAAGTAATGGGGTAAAACCTCAATAATAAAACACATACTCATTGAAAATTACAGATTTGCTTTTTTAAAAGATAAACTATAATGATCACCATCCAAATTATAGTAATAAAATGTGAGAATACTTTTTTTTTTAAAGATTTATTTATTTGAAAGAGCAGGAACTTGAATTTGTGGCTTACAGAGCAAAGTTGCCACCTGAGATGCTGGCACTCCATATGGACACTGGTTAAAGTCAAAGCTGCTCCACTTCCCATCCAGCTCCCTGCTAATGTGCTTGGGAAAGCAGCAGAAGATGGCCCAAGTGCTTTGGCCTCTGCACCCATTTAGGAGACTCATTAGAAACTCCTGGCTACTTTCTGGCCTGGCCAGAGGAATGAATCAGCAGAGAGAAGACCTCTCTGTCTCTCTCTCTCTCTCTCTCCGCCTTTCAAATAAATAAAATAAGTCTTAAAAGGGAGGGAGGAGACACAATGAGAAAGAAAGGTTCAATCTGGTTTACTCCCGAAATAGCCACACACTCAGGACTGGGCCAGTCAGGAACTCCACCATGGTCTGTCTATACCATATGCAGTAGGAACCCAAGTACTTGGGTGATGCATCATCCACTGGCTTCCTAAGCACACCAGCAGGGAGCTGCATTCAAAGTGGAACAGCTGGGACTAGAGCTGGCAGCACAACAGAGCAGGCTTGTTTCTTGACCAGCAGCTTACACAGCTATTCCACAATATCAGCCCCCAAAGTCTGGAGCTACTGTGAACACACTCATTTTCAAACACATGCAGAGGGATCAAATTGAGCATCAGTAATAGATCTTACAAGCAAGAGACGTTTACATTCTGTATCCAACAAATATTTTCTGAGTACCTTTAGGTAGTGGGCACACTTGAACAAAGCTAACTGCCTGCATATGGGTATTTACGCTGAACACTTAGCTGCATAATAACTTTCGAAGATAAGCATTCTCAGCCACTAACACTTGCTGAATTCAAATTAGCAAAACGCATAATTTTTAATTAATTCCAACTTCGGCTTTTGTGTGCTTCTGTTTGCTCATAACACCAAAAAAAAAAAAAAAAATGTGCTCACCCACAGAACAAAGAGATTAACCAGGTCCTTTTTTGACATTTTTTCTTCCTATTTCTGGGTTAATGACAAAAAACAGAGGCACTCTACATTTCCTGGGAGGGCGGGGGAGTGGGAGGAGGAGAAGACAGCTACAAAGGGCAAAACTAAAAGAGTGTCCCTATCTCAAGTCTCAATCAATCAAAAATACAACAAATACTGATAACCAGTCATAGGAACACATCACAATGTCTGTTTTCTGTGACTGCTGTCCATTAACAGACACTAGTCCTAACATCACACTTTTATCTGAGTCTTACAAGTAAATGGTGCAGTCACACCAAACAAGATAAACAAAGAAGCAAAGAGATCTTTGTTGCCTTAATCTCTATATCTGCAAAAAACTGTTCAATGCTACCAAAGGTAAATATCAATTTAAAAACATATGTACTTGGGCAAAAACTCAACACGTGGGTTCCAAATAAAAGCCCTTTCTCCAGGATGTGGGCATCTGGCACAGCAGTTAATTCACTGTCTGGTATGCTAGCTCTACTTCAGATTCCAGCTGCTGATGAATGCACACCCTGGGAAGCAGCCCAAGCGCTTGGGTCCCTGTTACACATGCAGATTGAGTTTTGGACTCCGGGCTCCAGGGTGATCTGGTCCTATCAGCTGTGAGCATCTTCTGGAGTAGATGGAAGATCTCTCTTTGCACCTCTTTCAAAAACTAACAAAAATAAGTAAATCAGATGTTTAAAAAAGAATTTTCTTGGGCCTGACATAATAGCTTAGTGGCTAAATCCTTTCCTTGCACAGACCAGGATCCCTTATGGGCACCAGTTCATGTCCCTACTGCTCCACTTCCCATCCAGCTCCCTGCTTGTGGCCTGGGAGAGCAGTTGAGGACGGCCCAAGGCCTTGGGACCCTGCACCCGTGTGGAAGACCCAGAAGAAGCTCCTGGCTCCTGGCTTTGCATTGGTCAGCTTCGGTTATTGTAGCCACTTAGGGAAAGAACTAGAGATGGGAGATCTTTCTCTCTGTCTTTCCTCTGTGAATCAGCCTTTCCAATAAAAAATATATCTTCTTAAAAAATTGTTTAATAGTTTCATAGAATAAATGCATAATACATAATTACATGTACATTTATTTGCAAAAAAAAAAAACCTTAGATTTTCTAAACAGACAAGTGCACAAATGCTCAGAAGGGCTTTTCAAAATGCATTTTACTTAACTCAAGGTCATACCAATTTCTTTTTTTTAATTCATTAAGACATGACATTTTCTTTACTCGTTTTAAATAAAGGTAAATGTGAAGCTACAGAGTCAACAAAGCTGCTTCCCCCGTTCCCATTAGCATGAAATACCCCAAGTAGGAGTCAAATGGCAAACTCTATTTTTACCTTGGGAGCAATGAATGGCAAGTGGACTAAGCCATCACCTACGATGCTGTTATCCTATATAGCCACCAATGTGAGTCACAGCTGCTCTACTTCCAATCCAGCTCCCTGCTAATGAACCTGGGAGAGCAGCAGACAACACTCCAAGTGTCTGAGCCCCTACACACACTTGGTAGGCCCACATGAAGCTCCTGGATTCTGGCTTCAGCCTGACCTAGCCTCAGCCAATATAGCCATTTAGAAAGTGAACCAGCAAATGGAATATTTCTCTGTTCTCCCTCTCTTTCTCTCTCTTCCCTCCCTCCAACTTGCCTCTTCAAATAAATAAATCTTTACAAAAAATTAGCTTGGGGTCAGTACCAGGGCTCAACAGGCTCATCCTCCACCCTGTGGCACCCACATATGGGTGCCAGTTCACATCTTGGCTGCTCTACTTCCCTTCCAGATCTCTGCTCGTGGCCCAAGTCTTTGGGACCCTGAACACTCATCAAAAACCCAGAAGAAGCTCCTGGCTCCAGATTGACTCAGTTCTGGTCACTACAGCCACTTGAGGAGTGAACCAGAAGATGGAAGACCTTCTATCTCTAGCTCTCCTTCTCTCTTTAAATCTTTCAAATAAAAATAGCTCTTTAAAGAAAAAATTTTTCTCTTCCCAAATTCATGAAATTCTACAATCACAAAATTATTAATGCAAGAAATTAAGTAGTTGGTTATTGGTTCAAAAAAAAGCCAAGTAAGTTTGGGACAAAATATCGAGATAGTACAATTCTGAGTCCAAGACAGAAGCCCATTCTTGCTCTAAACTGTTTGGGATAAAAGATGTGCTATCTACATATACCCATCTGCAAACATTGGTCCCTCAACCCCAGAGCCCAGTGAACCTTTCACATAAAAGAATGCATCCTTACCATTTCTACTGCTACTTTCTGTATGGGGTTATAAATCAGAAAAATATATATGTTAAGAACGGCATGTGCCTAGGCCTCGGTTTCATTTTTGATCAATCAGCACTGACCGAAAGGACTTCTTTGGGGAGTTTACAAAACAGAATAAACTAACAACTGGACCTCTAAGGCCGCTCTAGAGCAAGTCTCCTAGGAGCCTTCCCTAAGGATCAGTTTAGCTCTTAAAGATGAAAATTGGGCTGCTTAATGCACCATATAATGGATGCATATATTTGAGGCAATCTCACTGACTGAAATTTCAAGGTAACACAAAATGTCTTTTTAAAACACTGTACTTATTCTTCCTGAAATATCTCCCTGTCTAAAATATGTGAACTTTTAAAGAAATTTTTTTCTGAACTCTTAAATATTGGCATCCTTCAAGGTACCGTCTTTTTGTAGAGTGCTGCTTGCTCTAACACCAATTGTCCCCATTTCTCACTTTGCTTTTAGTTCTTATATCCACTTTCTGTAACTTCTTTAGGGCCAATAGTCAATTTTGAACTCTTCTCACAATGCCAATCTCTTGATGGCTAAAAAGCCATATTTTAAAAAATTCTATGCAAAGTAAACTGAGAAATCAAAATCCAAATAATATTTTCCTCTTGGTGTTTATGAACAGGACAGGGCACACAAGCCCTTCAGAGGCGTCCACAGCATTCAATGTCTTGACATGGATAACTATGAGCAACTAGGTTTCAATAGTGCACTTAACTTTGTGCCTTTCTATAAATCTTACTTTTTTAATAAAGTTAAAAGATGGGCCCGGCGGCATGGCCTAGTGGCTAAAGTCCTCGCCTTGAATGTCGGGATCCCATATGGGCACCGGTTCTAATCTCGGTGGCTCCACTTCCCATCCAGCTCCCTGCCTGTAGCCTGGGAAAGCAGTCGAGGACAGCCCAAAGCCTTGGGACCCTGCACCCATGTGGGATACCTGGAAGAAGTTCCTGGATCCTGGCTTCAGATTGGTATAGCATCGGCCGTTGCGCTCACTTGGGGAGTGAATCATCGGAAGGAAGATCTTCCTCTCTGTCTCTCCTCCTCTCTGTATATCTGACTTTCCAATAAATAAATCTCAAAAAAAAAAAGTTAAAAGAACATTATAGGCAAAGAGCAAAATGGAAAGACACAATTTTCCCATGCTATACTTACTTCAGCATACTGACACGTGCATATGCAAACACACACAAAGCAACATTTATTCAAGCAGCAGCCCCATTGTTTGCAATTATTTTTGTAAATGATAGCCAATAATATTTGTAGAGCTGTTTTAGCACTATGTGCAATAGAAAAAGAAAGAAAAAGGAAGGGGAGCTGGAAAACCTGGCAACAATCAAAATGTCCCCTAACAGAATAGTAAAATAAATTATGTTATTAAACAAAGCAATTTAATCTATTCTGGCATGAAATATATCCAAGAATATATTGTTATGCAGGGAGTTAAGCTACCACCACCTCTGACACCAACATCTCATGTAACTGCTGGTGCAAAGCCCAGCTGCTCTATTTTTTTTTTTTTGTAATTGGAAAGTCAGATATACAGAGAGGAGGAGAGTAGAGAAAAAGATCTTCCATTCACTGATTTACTCCCCAAGTGCCCACAACAGCCGGAGCTAAGCTGATTTGAAGCCAGGAACCTGGAGCCTCTTCCAGATCTCCCACATAGGTGCAGGGTTCCAAGGCTTTGTGCTGTCCTCAATTGCTTTCCCAGGCCACAAGCAGGGAGCTAGATGGGAAGGGGGCCTGCCAGGATTAGAATCGGTACCAATATGGGATCCTGGGGTATGCAAGGTGAGGACTTTAGCCACTAGGCTACTGTGCCAACAGTTGCTCTATCTCTAATCAGCTCCCTGCTAACGCGCCTGGGGCAGGAGTAGAAGACCATCCATGTACAATCATCCAAGAGGGATACCCAGATGCAGTTCCAAGCTGCTTTTATCTGGCCCAGGTCTGGCCTTGCAGAGGAGGGAAGGAGAGGGGAAGGGAAGGGAAGGGAAGGGGAGGGGAGGGAAGGGCAAGTCCTATTAAGTCTTTCTCCCATGCTCTTCCTACGTGGGACAACATCTGACAATAGCTCAGGGACAAATCCACAGCATAAACTACAGATAAATTATTTCCATTATAACATACAAAGAACACATCACTCAACATTTTGCTCAGATGTCACTGGGAACGTCCAGCAAGGTTGATGATCTGAGTGCTGTAGGTGCAACAGAAAGGCCACTGAGTGTTCCCAAAAGGTACTTCCCAACCCTTTACAGCATCTAAAGCAATAAGGCAGGCTTTCCCCTCCAGACACACAACTGGATGGGGGCGGGGCTTAAAGGAGCTTCAGATTCCGCAGACCCATTAGGCTTTCCTGAGGGCTGAATGCATGACTACCTTATCACACCTGTAACATAAACCCCCACAAGGAATGTCCTCTCCAGAATAAAAACAATAGCAGAAAACAGACCACACGTTTAGGAAACACATAATAGTTAACAGGGTCTTCTCAGTTCAATATCAGGACTCTAGATAGAACAATTTAGACTACAACATTCATCCTAAAATGAGGACCTACACCAAGCAGCGAAAGCAGGCCTGAAACACAACATGGGTATCATTAGGGGGTGGGGGAAGCCACCATCGCTTTCACAGGGGACAAGATTCTAATGAAACTCATAGAGACACAGTTACTCCTTGACCAAAGCCAAAAAGCCAGTACTGATCCAAAGAACACAGAGAGGTTTTTCTAGCCAAAGACCTCCTAACATCACACTATAAATGCTCCTGACCTTACTTTGGGGTTAAATCCCAATAAACTCATCATAAAATATCATTAAGTCAAAAAGACATTCAATAACCCAACCTAACCAACATCACAGCTTAGCAAACCTTTCTTAAATATGCTAAGAACAAAATCGCTTAACACATCAGGAGTGATCCTGACAATCTCTTAACAGGAGGTCATAAACATGGAGCGGGGGGACCCCAGAGTGGAGCAGGCGGACAGGAGGAGGCTTGTATCCTAACCCTGAAGACTCCCAGATTCTCACCAAGGACTATCAGTACGAGCACCGAGGACTACATCCCAACTGCCAAGGAGACCACGGGGAAATGGAGTGCCTTCAGAGGCCAAGAACTCTGAGGTCACGCATCCCCATTCGGATCTACCACATGGGATGGAAGAAGCCCAAATCCTGCCTTGCAGGACCCAAGCTCATCGGAACGACAACCAGGAGCAGAGCGGTCCACAGAAACAGAAGAACAGTAAACTTCCTTCTGGTCTGGGGAGAGGAGCTTTCTCTGGTCCTTTCCTGGTTCCGACTTTGGGTCCCCACCCTCACCGGCAATGACCATCAGGATCATTCCGGAAACCCCTCAAAACTAACAAACAAGCAAGCAAACAAAAAACTAGAATAGACAGAGAACAACAAGGAAAGCTTAGAAACAGACAGGAAACAGTCAGCGGGGATGCACTTATAACTCACTGGGTGGGACACAAAGATTAGTTACTCCTCACTAGGGTATTGAAGATTTCTCTGCATACCCCTCCTAAAACTGGTCACCTAAACTGTCGACATATCTCTTGTTAGAGTTATAGAGTTAGACTACCCATAAAACAGCCAGGTTCAGCAAAATCATGCTTCAACGCTATAAACTGCTAAATACTAAAATTAAAATAGACATGAGACAGCTGAATCTATAGCCATTTTAAGGTGTATAGAAACCAGTTATATATATATAAACTAATAATTGAAATGTCAATGTAGAAGTCACAGGATGTGGTTCAGAACTTGCAATCTTTTTTTCTCTCTCTCTTTTAACATATTGGTTACTCAATACCATGTCAACTAATTTCATAACGTTATAAAATGTTACTGATGTAATGCTTGGGATTTTAATTGATCGGCATGATACTCTGTCGGCTCTACCTTCAGACCAGAGATGGTCTCCCCAAGAAACCGATGAACTTATCTGGACAATAAGACGCTGGACTTTACACTTGGTAGATGCTTGCAATGAAAGAATCTCAACTGAATTTGAACTGTGGTAATGCAACAAGGTGGAGGAATCCAGCGGGGCGGGGGGGGGGGGGGGGGGGAGTGGCTTGGGGGGGGAATCCCAGTGCCTATAAAACTGTGTCACATAATGCAATGTAATCAATAATTTAAAAAAATCGCTTAACACAAAGCCTGTTTGCTGACCGTATTGACAGTCTCAAGTAATCTGTTGAACACCTGGATCCAAACAACACTGGCAACACAAGCAATGTAGCATCTTGAGCATTTACTCTAGCGATAGTGTGGCTAACTGGGAGCTGCCCAAGTCACGAGAGAGCACAAAGCCATAGATTGCTAGCGTGGGAAGTCATCAAAATTTAAAGTACAGTCTCTACTAATCTGGATCATTTTCATTCCATCATAATTCTGCAATATCAATACTAAGAGCCAGCCAAAAAGGGAGCCACAGGGCTGCAGACAGGACGCCTCAGGGGTTGGTTCCCCTTCCTCCTGCTTAGGTTATTAGTGTTTCTTCTGAAAACCCAAGGTCAGCCTGTTGTGACTTCCCTGGAGGTTCCATTCATGTCCTCCTATACCTCCCTCAACAGAGCCTGATGGAGAGGTGGTGGAGGACAGTGAGGCTGGAAGTAAGAAGGGCTGTGGGGACTGAAGAGCCGGGGGGCACACTCCCACGCTGCCTCCTCCTGGCTCCATCTGTTTCCTCACCTTTCAAAATCAAAGTAAAACACTACTTTGTTAAAAACCTTGTGAGGTCAAATGAGAAAAGGCTCATAAGGGACTTGCCATAGCACCTGGCACATGGTACATATTCAAAGAAAATAATTCAATGATTATTATACACTTGAGGCTTTTTGGCATTCTTTCTGAGACAGAACATACACTGTGCCCAAATATGCTTCCAATAGTTCCATACTATTTGCAAAATTTCATCTTATTAAATACATAGACTTAATAAATATAGACTGGTAAGTCTATCCATCAGGGGAAGAAAGTCTTTTACTGACACATGTGTTTTGAGTTGGAGTTTAGGAAACCTGGCTACAATAAGGGTCGACTCATGAATGCTGAGATTGTCACATAACAATGGCTTTTGCTCAGCATTTATTCTGAAAAACCTACTCATTCCCACCATGTACTTGCTTCAGTAAAACAGCAATTCACATGTCAAGTCAGCAAATGAAGTCACGAGAGAGACAATGGCTACGTGAGTATCTCAAGTGCTACATGAGCAGATTCACAGCAAGACAGAACAATGGCAGTCAGGATTTGAAAAAGCAAAGGTCAGTGCTCGTGATTCATCTGCTGCTGGCACAACAAACAAGAACAGGGTGGACAACCACGCCCACACAGCCAGGTGGGCACCTGCTGGAATGCTGACCACCTCACAGCACTTCTCTCAAATCTGCCCCTCAGCTCACTTCTCTCCTCAGCCAGCAGGAGTTGTCCTGTACCATGACCCCATTTCTGGCCACAATCACAAAGGGGACAGCTGACCCTGGGAGGACCACTAAGTCCATTTCCGGGGAATTCTGCAACTCCTCCTAGGAGCCCAACATCAATCTCTGTCTGCTTATCTGGACTGTAGCATGTAAAATTTGGTAGCAGCTGGCAGCCACGTTCTTCCATGTGGACTAAGAAAGAAACTGAGACAGCCAGAGAGAGCACAAGAAAAGAATGCAGCAGACACAGACACTGATTGAAGAAGGGAGGGTTGGGTTCTCCATATGCTGAGTTCTTCATTTCCATGCCTAAGACACTATACATCCCTGTCCTTGGGTTCTGCAAGATGGTTGAATCTCCTCCCAAGAAATGTCAGAACTGGTTTCGGCATCAGAGGACACTAAGGGGGCCCGGATCGGTGGCCTAGCAGCTAAATCCTCGCCTTGAACACACCAGGATCCCATATGGGCACCAGTTCTAATCCCAGCAGCCCTGCTTCCCATTCAACTCCCTGCTTGTGACCTGGGAAAGCAGTTGAGGATGGCCCAAAGCCTTGGGACCCTGCACCCGTGTGGGAGACCTCGAGGAAATTCCTGGCACCTGGCTTCAGACCGGCATAGCACCGACCGTTGTGGTCACTTGGGGAGTGAATCATCAGATGGAAGATCTTCCTCTCTGTCTCTTCTCTTCTCTGTGTATCTGACTTTGCGATAAAAATAAATTAAAAAAAAAAAAAGAACGCTAAGAAATTCCATGACTATATATCATTAGGAGACAACTGGTTATAGAATGACTCCTTGCCTGCCTGTGAACAAACACAACATAAACCTACACTGCTCCAATTTTGTGTCCTGTGTGTTCTAGCCCTCAAGCTAGAAGGCCTTGAGTGACACAGCAGTGAGGATTCCAGGGTAGAAGGCAAATAATGGCAATGCATGTGAAGCAGTGCTTTAACAAATGCACGCAGAGTGTGTCAAGGGAGCGCAGCTAGGACAAGGGGCAAGAGAAGAGGCTGGAGAGGAGGCAGTGGTGATGGATGAGTGGCCACGTCCAAGCACTGCAGATCCCCAGGCCAGTGCAAACTTTACAGCCACCAAAGCAGAAGTGCTCGCAGAGACCCACTGCTGGGCACCCATCAGGTCACGCCATCAGTTCCCCTGTCATCAGATCATAAAACCGCATGTGGAAAACGACTTAATCTTTCACAGCACATATGTCAGAAGTTTATGTCTGCTTGAATGAGGGTACTTCAACAAGTTTTTGGAAAATGGAATTAAAAGATATACTTATGTTGGTACAAAAATTAAAAAAAAAACAAAAGAAAGAAAATTGAACCGCATGCACAGTGTTTTCATAACACGCACTTTGAAGCCCCTTTATATGAACTATACATTTAAAAACAAGGTCAATTATTTCTTAAATGTAACTGATTAGCACCTATCGTTTGTTTATTTTTTTCAGCTATTTTTCACTCAAGTACTTCCAGCTTCAGTTATGGGGTGGACTAATTAGTTTCAAAGGAAATGAAATACCAAATACCTAAATATTTTTATAAAATCCTATTCCTTTTGTACCATAATTACTCAATCCTCAAAGTGTTGCAAACTCCCAGCTAAGTATTTCTGTCATTTGATCCCATTCTCCCTGCAGATATACCCAGAATTTGTTAACAGCATTAACCTTACTTTTCCACATGTGTAGGCATAGATTTGCAACCAGCAAGAGCAACAGACAGCTCAATTTTTTAAGTAAAAGTTTCAAAGAATAGAAATAAGCTGGGCACTGAATATATTGACTGCAACAGCAGCCTCAAAACGGCAAACCTGATATTTGTGCAATGTAAAAACTAGTTAGAGTGGCTGGCATTGTAGCCATAGTGCGTTAATTCACCACCTGAAATGCTAGCAATCCATATGGGTCCCAATTCAGTTTTAGGCTGCTTCACTTCCAATCTATCTCCCTGGTGATAGCCTGGGAAAAACAGTGGGAGATGGCCCAACTATTTGAACTGCTGTGCATGTGGGCATCCCATATGACTGCTGATTTGTGTCCTGGATGCTCCAATTCCCATCCAGCTCCCTGCCAATGTACCTGTGAAAGCAGTAGAAGACAGCTGGAGTGCTAGGGCGCCTACTACTGACTGTGTCATAGCCAACTGGAGAGGGAACTAATAAAGAAAGATCTCCTCTCTCTGCGTAATCCTGCCTTTCAAATAAAATCTTTAAAAAAATAATAATATTGATTTATAAGAAATGCATAGTTCTAAAATATTAATTTAGTTATTAGGAATTTTTGTTAAAGGTTTAGTATCTTTTTAGATATGTATCCATCTATTTTTATTTATTTGAAAAGTAGAGCAACAGAGGGAAAGAGGTCTTCCATCTTCAAGTCCACTGCCCAGATGGCTGCACAATTTTAAGCGGAGGCAAGAATATAGAAGTCTATGACTACAATCGTAGTTTAGAACACTGCATTATAGAATCTGCTGAAATGAAATATGTAAAATACTAAGAATCATTATACCTAGAGATTTATAAGCAATTATTCTTCATCATGGTCATGCTATCTTTATTTAAAGGTAAACATACTCCAGAGAATCTTTTATCATGATTGTTTAAAACCTAAATTAATTCTTAAAAATTGGAGAAAATATTTTTTTAACTAATAACTAGTGGAAACTATACAAAGTCTCCAAGTAGCTCTATACTGTGAGTAAATATGCCCAGCTAAAAAGAAAGCAGAGGGGGTGGATGTTTGGCATGTAGTTACATCACTGCTTAGAGACCTACATCCCACGGTGGAGTATCTGGTTCAAATCCCAGCTTCTCTGCTTTCAGTACAGTCACTATTTATTTCATGAAAACTGAAATTATGCTGAGGGCTGAGCAGCACTGGCAGCTGCTTTCAATATAGCTCTCTACTAATGCACACTCTTGGAGGCAAAAGATAATGCCTGAATGACTCAGCTCCTGCCGCCCAAGGGGGGAGGCTCACCCTGAGCCATTAGCTTCCAGCTTCCACCTGTCCCAGCCTAGGCAATCGCAGGCTTTTGAAGAGTTAACCAGCAGATCAAAAAGCTCTTCCCTCCATCTACGTCTACGTCTATCAAATAAAATGAACAGGAAAGAAGGAAGAGGAAAGAGGGAGGCAGAGGGATGAAGGCTGTTTAAAATTTGACTTTAAAGGGAAAGCATAATTGGGGCTGGTGCTGTGGCTCAACATGCTAATCCTCCACCTTCAAGTACGGATGCTGGTTTGTGTCTCAGATGCTCCACTTCTGATCTAGCTTCCTGATTGTGGTCTGGCAAAGCAGTCAAGGATGGCCCGGACCTTGGGACCCTGCACCCATGTGGGAGACCCAGAAGAAGCTCTCTTGGCTTTGGATCAGCTTGGCAATGGCCAATGCAGCCACCTGAGGAGTGAACCAGTGGATGGAAGATCTCTCTCTTTCCTTCTCTCTGTAATTCTGCCCTTCCAATCAATCAATCAATCAATCAATCAATAAATCTTCAAAAATTCAAGTTAGAAGAGATCCATCTTGAGCCCAGCACAGCAGACTAGCAGCTAAAGTCCTCCCCTTGAACGCACCAGGATCCCACATAGGCACCAGTTCGTGTGCCGGCTGTCCCACTTCTCATCCAGCTCCCTGTTCGTGGCCTGGGAAAGCAATCAAGGTCGGTCCAAGGCCTTGGGATCCTGCATCTTCATAGAAGACTCGGAAGAAGCTCCTGGCTTCGGATTGGCACAGCCCTGACCGTTGCAGCCACTTGGAGAATGAATCATTGGATGGAAGATCTTCCTCTCTGTCTTCCCTCCTCTCTATATATATATCTGATTTTGCAACAAGAATAAATAAATCTTAAAAATAAAAAAAGACACCCATGCTGGTTGGGGACCATCTCTCCTTCCTGATCTCGGCTTCCTACCAACATGGAATGGGAGGCAACAGTGACGGCTCAAATAATTGGGTTCCTGCCAGTCACCTGGAAGTCTGGACTGAGCTCTCAGCTCTGTGCCTTGGCCCCGATCAATCCTATTTCATCAAATGTTGCAGGCTTTTGATGATTGAACCAAATAATTTTTTAAAATAATGGGCCCGGCGGCGTGGCCTAGCGGCTAAAGGTCCTTGTCTTGAATCGCCGGGATCCCATATGGGAACCAGTTCTAACCCCCGGCAGCGCCACTTCCCATCGAACTCCCTGCTTTTGGCCTAGGAGAGCAGTCGAGGACGGCCCAGAGCTTTGTGACCCTGCACCCACGTGGGAGACCCGGAGGAAGTTCCTGGTTCCCGGCTGTGGATGGGCGCAGCACTGGCCGTTGCATTCACTTGGGGAGTGAATCATCGGACAGAAGATCTTCCTCTCTGACTCTCCTCCTCTCTGTATATCTGACTTTGTAATAAAAATAAATAAATCTTTAAAATAATAATAATAATTTTTAAAAATAACAACAAAAATGTGGCATTCCTGGTTTTTTTCCCAATTCCTTCAGGTTTTAGGATGACATGATGGTTATATCCTTCACAATTTATCTTAACTTACAAGCAAGTAGGTCCCCAAACTGAATCATGCGTCCATCTACTACAAAACAGACTACACAGAGAAACTGATGGTACAAACCTTCAGACAAGCACTGGGAAGCACTGTATTTTACACTGCTGCTCATCATCATTTAGTGGATCATGAAATAAATGAAAAGGGTCAAAAGCATAATTGTATAAGGGCTACAAGAGATCAGAAAATATCTGTGTGCACATCACATTGAAAGGATATGATCTCATACAACTGTTGTTTCAGTTATGTAGGTGTGCACCTGGGATAGTAGCTTGAGTAGAAATGCTAAATAAACCTTTTGATACTTGGTCAAAAAGTTCCCTCAGCATTACTCGGGATAACCCACGCCCTGAAGTAGGTGCCAGCACATCACACAGAGCTAAAGCAGTCAGTGCTTGAAACCAAAGGACTCGTCTAAAAGTAGGAATGCAGTGAATCCAGTTCAGCCAGGTTATTAGGCTCCAATGCAAAATAAATACATCCTGGAATAAATACCACTGGCACCCAACACCTAGGAAAGGCCTGATGCTCCAGTCACACCACGGAGAGCTGACAGCCTCATGCAGTATGCTGCTTCCCGCCCCTCACACACCACTTCACACTTTCTCAACTTGACATCTGAAGATTACCTGGCTGCACAGACTCTATGCTTATCTGCTCATGTTGTGGGCACACTGCAGTACTAGGAAATGCAATTTCTTCCCTCAAGGATGGGGAAACTGAGGCTCCACAAGAAGGAAGCACCGAGGTTGGTGGAGAGCAAAGCTGGCTGGACTCTGGCTCCCAGCCCCAGTGCTTTTCCATGAATCCTTAAAGCACACTGGGGCACAAAGTAGCGCTCCCTGCCATCAGAGCCTATGTTCTCATGTTTGATCTTCTCAAGTTCTTACATCTTTGAAACAATTTAGTAATGACTAAACAAAGTGTTTCAATGAAGAGATTCCTTGCTCTTAAAAGAAACAAACAAATAAGTGGGCCAGTTTGCTGAACTTGAACAAGAAAGTGATTTTTTTTCTACTAGGGAGTTTCTAAGTTAATTGTGGCTCTCTCCTTGGGAGAGCTGAATATAAAAAATACACTGCCTCTTTTTAAATGTTTCTATTTTAATACTGAAGCTAAGGGGAAAGGTAAACATATCCTATAATAATTAATGCTACAGATATCAACAGATCTTATTTGCAATTATCTTAAATCACAAGTTGACTTGTTTTGGCACCTCCCAGGCTATTTTTTTTCTCAATGAAATCATCACGATTTCTCAACAATAAAAAAGAAAAAAAGTTTCTTTCTCAAAGCCAAAAACAAAGTAAAAACAGAAAACCAGGGTAAGATGCTATGGAAGTCAGTCCTATTTCCTTTTTAAAAGTTTTGATTTGGTTTTCTTGGCAGAGATCACTTTTCTGCAGTCTCTTTGGGCTACTTACACACTGTGCCTTCTCCCTAGTTCTCTGTTTCACCTACGCTTAGTTAGCGCTTGAGTTGTAGGGATCTGGTCAGGAGTTCATCATCTTAGAATCCCTCCTTTTAGGACTGGTAGAACTGTCACCATAATAACACTCCTCATGGGGTTGAAATATCAGGGTAGGAATGTACACTGATTACGCTTCATGAGGTGCTAGACGAGCAGGAAATCCGGGCCCTGTGGGAGCCAGGAGAACACAGAAGGAGCTCAGAATCTCCTCTGGTGAGCTTCCTTAAACAAGCTCTCCACAGTGATCCTTCCTCCAAATGCAGGTGGAGCTGCCTTCCAGAGACATGCAGGCAGGCATGTTCCCTGACACTGAGACTGCCTTATGGTTTAAATTCAGGCTGAAGGTCCAGTTTCCAACAATCACATGGAGCAAATTCTCTGCTAGGAATTGGACACCTGTTGTTCTTCCTGCCAAGCCATGACTCTCAGGTGCATAGCTGGAAGTTAACCAGTGTTAAGCCACTGAATACAGATTTCACACACTCAAAAGATTTAGAAGGGTTCCAATTTTGCTGGCTTCACTCCACTCCTGGAGGAAGCTTTCAAGTTTCAGAACTATATTTGCAGTATGAGAAATACACCGATTTGCCTTTCTTTTAAAAATGTATGCAAAGATAAAATACATGGTACATAAAACCCCATCAGGAGCTCAACTGAACTGAGCCAAGGTTTAATTATTAGTGAAACTGATGGTTTAAGGAAAGAACTGAGATAGAGCAATTTCATAATGAAGAGAATTAATGGTAAATGAACCCACACTATAAAGGCTTGGGAGAGGAAATGAAATTTAAACATATCTTTTCAAGAAATAGTCATGACCACTTGAAATCATGGTTGTTTGGAGTGGGGGGGGGGGGCGGGAGGTGGAACCTTAGGCATTAAAAAAAAAGAATCTAAACCACATCCTTGTCCTAGACCATTCTCACCCTTACACCCAGTCTTCCTGTTACTTTGGCTAAGCCTTCCTCAGGCTCAGTGTAAGACTCTGCTCCAGGAAACTCAACCTCTTCAACCCCAGTTCCCAGTTCAGCTTTGCTTCATTCACTCAGTGAACACACACTGTTTACCTGTCTCCTTTGTTCAAGACATTAATTGGACCCCCTTTTGCCCAATACATGGATCTCCCTCAGAGTTCACAGGGAGCACCGCTAACTATACTACATAAATCAGTCCTGAGTAAAGTTAGAAGAGAGCAGTTCTCAGGGCCAGTGCAAGGCACACTGGGTAAAGCCATCACCTGTAAGGCTGGCTTCCTACATGGGTACTTGTTCCTGTCCAGGCTGCTCAACGTCTGATCCAGCTCCCTGCTAATGGCCTGGGAAGAGCAGCAGAAGATGGTCCACCCACATTGGAGACCTGGATGAAGCTCCTGGTTTCAGGTGTTGACAGACATCTAAGGAGTTAATCAGCAGACGGAAGATTCTCTAGGTCTCTCCCTTCCTCTCTGTAACTCTGCCTTTCAAATAAATAATGAATGAATCCATCAAAACAAAGAAACAAAAACAGCTTTCCATTAACAAGAGGACCCCTGGTAAGCTGTAGATTAGACATAAGTCTTGAACAAAGAGAGCAGAGATGTCTGAGGAAGCTCTTAGGCACAGATTGTTACAATGCCCTTTACTCAGAAAAGCCCATCCAGAAAGAGGCTGGGCAAAAGAAACCCAAAGCACCAACGTTTGGCATGTTTGGGAGTGACAGGAGAGAGAACACAGCCACCACCAAACCAAGGACAGACTGAGCTTAAGACCAGTGAGTTCTAGGAATAGGCTCTGTATTACAAAGCACCAACAATCTTTACTGGTAAACCATGATTTGCATATTTCTTAGGTTCTTCTAGATTTACTCCTTTGTTTCAGAACGAAGTTCCAGGTTACTGAACTGTACTAAGATGAACTTGAAGGCAACAGCTTTCACCCCTTCTTAGATTGGAAGATTTATCTGTCTACTGCTGAGGGCACTTGGAGGGCAAAGACAGTAATGCATGTGAAAGAACGTGCCAATCGGAATCCAGCTTCCTTCTCATATGAAAACCTTTTCAATACAAAAATCTTAGAGAGAGTAGCAATACTCTTCTAACATTTCCCAGTTAATTGTTAGCATCTTCAAAAGACATTATCATTTTCATCACTGCTGTGTACTGATGTGATTAGAACACAATACTCAAATGTTTGTTGATGGGGTATATGAGGCAAAGCACTGACTTCTAGGATCTTGAGGCGTCTTAAAGGAAAATCAAGTCTGATAACTTTTTACACAAGGGTATGTTTGTCCACATAAGCCCTTCATAAGTCATCATAAAACACACTCAACAAAAACTGATTAAATGTGGACCATAGTTAAGAAGTGCTTCCCATAACATACAAAAAGACATCAGTCCTGAATAGAACATGGTGCCTGTTGGGTGCCAGGTACGATGTGAGGCCCTGGAGATAAGGGGTAAGACACGTGAAATGCTGTAAGGAATTCAGAAGATAACACGCACCCGAACGATGGCTAGCACTGCCTGAACCAGAAAATGTTGAGTATTTTCGAGGGCAGAGATGAAAGTTAGACAGAGTCAAGAGGTCACAACGAAATCCAGAGCTTCCAAAGAACTTACAGGGGCTACACAGGGAGTGTAGTGGGTAAGATCCTGCACAGGCTTAACCTGACAGGCCAGGAATGGAGAGGAAGAGCTCTGGCTCAAGCAGTTAATGGTAATGGCTGTGCAGGCTGAGATGGAAATCAATATTCTGTTTTCATATCTTTAGCACTATACCAAGTGACATGAACACTGGAATCTGAAAAGCAAGAATACAGACCAATGCCCTTTTAACGAAAACTATAAACAAAAGAGAGCTCTAAATAGGTTATTTTTATATTTGAACATGGGAGCCAAAGAGGCATAGTTGGCAAGGCAAAGAATAAAAGAAAGTTAAAGAATAATACTGGATTTACATGTGGACCTTAGTTTTTGAACAACAACTTACAATGAAATCATTTCTACTAATTACACTGTAAGCTAGGAATGGCAAATTCAAACGAAGATACAGCTTGAACATTTTGATTCTTTTGTCCTGTAATGAATTAAAATTTCTTATTCAGTTTCTTTCAGATCCAGTACTTTAGCTTCTCCAAATATTACAGAATATATTCTTCACCACAACTGTTTCATTCCAAGTCAGCGTGGTACAGGTGCGTGGGACACCTGCATCCCGCATCACAGGGTGATGCAAGTCTCATTTCTGCTTTTGATTCTGGATCCCTGCTCATGTGCACCCTGAGGGGTAGCAGGTGATGGCTCAACTACTTGGGTCCCTGCCACCCATTATGACTGTCACCCATGTTCCAGACACCATGATGAGGTCCTGACTCCTGGTTCCAGCCTCAGCTGGCCTGGGGCCTGGTCCAGGCCACCAACCGGGCTTTTAACAAAGTGAAGCAGTAGACATGAGAACTCGCTGTATCTGTCTTCCAAATAAATAAAGTCAGCTAAACTCTAAAGCAAATGTAGTAGAATGAGAATTAGAAGTCTCAAAAGTAGCAATTCAGGAGCCGAGATCTAAGTATCTTCCCTCCTTCTCTTACCGGACATAAGCAGCTCATTTAGGAATTTCTTATAGCTGTCAGGAACTGATCAGCTTCCTCTCATATTTACAGATAAGGAAAATGATAAATATCAATACAGTCTTTCAATATATTTTATAGAATATATTCCTTAACAAATAATTCGATGACTGAATTTCCAGGTCAGGAAGCAGTCTCTGAATAACAGAATGTTGCCTCTATGACAAAATCGAACATTTTTATACGGCTTCTTGGTGGATTTTAAAAAGCTTCCCTATGCATGTATTCCATTTCCACCATGCATTTCTTTTGTTCGTTGCTACCTGCTTTCCACTGGTGTACGTTTGCAATGTTTTCCATTGTGTCTGCATGAGAAATGATTCAGGAGCCACTCACACAGACAAGGGCATGCTATTAATACACTCGTCTTAGTTACACTGAGGAACCTGAGATAGGAATAGATCAGGAAAAACGCTGGAAACCACACCAAATGCAAAGTGCTGAAGTGACTCCAAACACTGCCAGGAACGCTTTGCTGCTCCCCTCCTGCAACTGCAGGAATCACAGAAGATGAACATCTTTGACCTTAACGTGACTTGAACTTAGATTATAGGAAACCGAACTACTGTTGTGAGGTAAAGGCCCGTCTCACGTACTCTGGAGTATTCGACTTTGTTGAGAAAGCTTACAGGCAGCATCAAAGTAATGGTTCTGGAAAAATGACTCTAACTACAATATCCACGCAGCATTTGTCTAGAAATTAGCTTTGTACACCTTGCTCCTTATTAGAAGACTTTAAGTTACAGTTGGGAGGGGAAAAAACGGTCAGACAGTGAAGGCAGAAGCTCCACTTCTGCAAATGAAGCAAAAAAGAAAGGAAGCAAACGAAGGGAAGGAAACCGGGAGCTATTTGCAGCACGGGTCCCTTGCAGGTTCTGGGAGCTTCCCCCCCGAGCTCGAAGAGGTGAGCAGAAAAGGGAGAAGCCCAAAGTTACTCCCTACTCGTTTCACAACTTGAGTTATTATTCATTCAACTCAGCGTCTGATGTCTGGGCTATCCGGATTGAGAGGGAACGTCTAGGCGCAGGGAGTGGCATCTGCGGTCCCAGTTGGGAGTCCTGAGAACTGTACCAGAGAGTGCTCCCAAACCCTTAGTTATCTAAGAGGCGGCTCGAAGCATCCTCCCCTCGCACACACCTGCAGGCTCTCTATTCCCCTCCGGGCCTCAGAGCCGGACCAGCTTCGGTGGTCAGCACGCCGTTAGCCCCAAGGGCCAGCCGCGCACCCGAGGGCGCCACCCGGCCCCGGGCGAGGCAGAAGCGCACAAGCTCCCAGAGGCACGCAGCGTACAGGGCTGGACACCCGCACCCTGGGTGCACATTGTGATAAACTTGGGGGGTGCAGCACGTCCGCACTCCCCCAGACACTGGCTCGGGAACCTCCGGTCCGTCCCGCGCCTCCTCACGGCCAAGGGGGCAGCCGTCCGTACCTGTCCTCCGAGACGCTGATGACGCCCTCCTCTTTGGGTACGATCACGGCCATGTTCACCACCTCCTGGGACCCCTCCACCCGCTGCAGCAGGATCGGCTTGCGGGTCAGCGGTTTGGGCTGGATCTCCGCCGCCATGGAAAGAGGGGGCGCGGCGGGAGCGCCGCCGCCAACCGCGCCGCGGGGTCGGGCTGAGGGGACCGCTGGGGCACGGAGACGAGCCGACACAGGGAATCTGGCTGGCCGGAGAGGGACGCAGGGGCCCGGCTAGCATAGCCTTGACCGCCTCTCTCGGGAACGACTCTGCGCTCCCGGCCTCAGGCAACAAAACCGCCACCACCGGGGTTGCAACCCGGCGCCACCAGAGGAGGGGGCGGAGAGCTGGGGGCGGGCCCGGGGGCGGGGCCTGCCGCGGGGGCGGGGCCGCGAGGGCAGCTCCACTTCCGGAAAGGAGGTGAAAGAGGCGGGGAAACCTGGAGCGCGAGGCGGGGCGGCGGCGACCCAATGCGCTTGCGCCAGCCCACCTGCTCCGGTACGCCCCGCCCCTCGGCGGAGCCGCGACGCACGCGTACTACGTTCTTCTCCGCCCGCCCTCTGCGGCTTCCTCAGCTGAGTTTGAGCCCCTCCCTTCTTCCGGGAACGCGCGCGTGCACACCCCCGGGAACGCGCTTGCCAGAGGCCCCGCCTCCTCCAAGGTCTCTGAATAAGTGGGTGGAGATTGGGCGGGGGAAAAGCGCGAACTCCGCGAAACCGGAAAGAGCCAGCTGAAAGCAAGACCTGCGGACTCCTTGAGACATGAGTAGGCATGCGCGGGGATTACATAGGTACGAGGCCAGTAACAATGAAGCGAGCAAAGGAGGCGGTTTACTACTCCCGACATGCACCGAGCCCAGGCCTCCGGGGTGCGCCCTGTGGACTCCTGGGAGTTGTAGTTCCGCTGAGCCTTTTCTCCTTGTCCTGAAATGACCCATCGCCCACTTGACAGCCCTCTGAGCCTGGGCAACTCGGTAGCCTCTGGGTCAGATCCCAAGTGGCTTCAAAATAGGGAATTGAGAAGCAGTCTCTTGCTGACGAGGTCGGCACTCCCTCGGCCCAGCTGTTCTGGCATGTCTTGTTGGGTGGTGGGAAAGAAAGGGCAAAGAATCTTCATACAGGCATCTGTGAGGGAGTTTAACGATAATCTGTGTCGTCCAAACCCTCATTTCCTTAGATAACTCAGTGAGTAACTCACACTAAGCTAAAAGCACGACCCATTACTCCAGACCTGAACCCAGGCCGTGCCTGCTGCTGATGCCAACTTAGTTTCCCTTCCCCAGCAATCCAGCGTTGCCCCAGAAACAGGTGGGCGTATTACTGCGAATGTTGAAAGGATAACGGTGTGTGGCACAAGGCCTGACAAAGAGGAAGTTCATGAGATTGGACTGGGAATATGGCCGGGTGACAGGGAAGGTGCACAGAGCCCGTTGTGGGAGCTTGAATTTTAACATCACTGTTAAGGAGAACTGCTGTATCCTCAAAGCACATGGCTCCTGTGTCCAGGCCAAGGTCAGCCCCTGGAGTGACGTGTAAAGGTCATCACTGGGAGGGAAAGGAGATTATAGTAATTGAGCTGTGCTCAGGGCGTGTTGCAGGTAACAAAAACATAAATAGGTATGCAAAGAAAATTCAAGAGGTAAAATGCCCTTCCAGTAGTCACACAGATACAACAGATAACAGAGATCAGATACACCCAATCTGTCTACCTAACTAACATACAGTTCATTTATTCAAACATTACCAACCCAATGATTCTTTGACTTCATGGGAAACTTCTAATCCACTGACCGTCACACTTGTTACTCTCCAAAGTAGCCATAAGATTACATACGATTATATATAATAACTTAAAAGCAGTGCCTAGCACCCAGTAACTTCCACATATAATTTGCCATTATATTATTATTTTCCATTATCCTCTTCATTTTTATTTTCCATTATCCTCTTTTTCTTGCTTTTAGCTCTCAGTTCCCACATTCCATTATCCTAACGGTCTCTTACAAAACCCCTTACAGTCTTGCCAGGCTCTCATTCTTGGCAGGCTAAATCCCAATCCTTACTATTTCAACTCTTCACCTACTCCGTACTTGCACAGGGCTTGCTGATCGGCCAACTCTTGGTCTCTAGTCTCTCTAGTCAGTCTCTTATCTCTTCAGAATTTAGTGACAAATTAGAAGCCACCAAGTAGAAACCATCTCAACTTCTACTCATCAGAAACATCCACCTGCTGGTGTATCCGCCTAGGCTCTCCTCCTTTCTTCTGTAACAGTGCAGAAAGAGTCTGTTCTTCCAGGAAAGGCCAAGGGTAACTGGACCTGTTGTTGCCCAGTCAGGCGTCCTACAGTTGTGTACTCCTTACGTTGCACGATTTTTCCCTTCTCTGTTGTCTCTTTCCCATTGGCACACAATGTGTTTTGCTATTTCACATTAAAAAATAAATTAATACAAAATTCTCCTGGTTGCAAATACCCTTCTATTTCTCCATTCTTCTTCTGAGGACATTATTAAGCAAGTTTTGTGGATTCATGACTCCTGTGTCCTCATTTTCCATTCTGTCTGAACTAGTATTCGGAAACGTCCTAAATCTACACTCTATTGCAGCTGCTCATGACAAGGTCAAACGCTTTCTATCCTGCCAAAATGCAAGCGACACTTCTTTACTCTCATATTAATCTGTTTCTTGGCAGCATTTAGCATAGTTGACCCTTCATTTTGCCCTGAAACTCTTTCTTTGCTTTCTGTGATAGGACACTTTGCTGGTGTAGTAAGAATAATAAAGAAGTGATAGGAAGGTAGTAATTACTCATAATAAAATTGACTGTGGTGGTTGAACAACTACACTAAAGTAGTTGGATTTCACATTGTAAAATTGTAAACTATACAATATAAATTATTGTGGTTTATTATCAAAAATTACTTTCAGTGATTGGCTAGCAAGTTATCTTAGGGCTTCATCAACTGTATTGGCAGTAAAGTATTGGAAACCACCTGATATGTGGAAGTATTCTTTACACAAACACTAAGGTCATTTATTTCTGGATTTCAGGGCAGTATACAAGGTCACGTAATACAACTTACACTTTAATCTGCTACTGTTTCACTTGTGGGGGTTTTATTTAGACCTACATGCTTTTAAATATTGGAGAAATCTGTATTGTTTGAAAGTAAGCATACTTTTGCCAGTACAATCATTTGTTATACATTCGTTGTCGATGTGAAAGGCACAGTGACACAGTGGCAAACATAAAGAGAAAGATATTCCATCTATTAGTTCACTCTCCAAATGTTCATAACGGCCAAGTGTAGGCCAGGAAGGAACCAGGAGCTCCATCCCTGTCTCCTGTATGTGGGTGGCAGAGCCCAAGTAGCTGGCCCATCATCCACCGCCTCCAAGGCACATGAGCAGAAAGATGACCAGAATATGGAATGCAGGGCCCGGCGTGCTGGCGCAGTAGTTAAGGTCCTCGCCTTGCATGCCCGGGATTCCATATGGGCGCCGGTTCTAATCCCGGCAGCCCCGCTTCCCTTCCAGCTCCCTGCCTGTGGCCCGGGAAGGCAGTCAAGGACGGCCCAAAGCTTTGGGACCCTGCACCCATGTGGGAGACCCGGAAGAGGCTCCTGGCTTCGGATTGGCATAGCATCAGCTGTTGCGCTCACTTGGGGAGTGAATCATCGGACGGAAGATCTTCCTCTCTGTCTCTCCTCTCTGTATATCCGCCTTTCCAATAAAAAAATAATAATAAAAACAAATCTTTAAAAAAATGCTAAAAAAAAAAGAATATGGAATGCAGAGGGTGGCTGAACCTACTGGGCACAACTCTAGACCCACAATATTTTTTTTAATATTTATTTATTTATTTTGGAAAGGCAAATTTACAGAGAGAAGGAGAGACAGAGAGAGAAGTCTTCTGTCCACTGGTTAATTCCCCAAGTGCCCACAATGGTTGAAACTAAGCTGGTCCAAAGCCAGGAGCTTCTTCTGGGTCTCTCACGTGGGTGCAGGGTCCCAAAGCCTTGAGCCATCCTCAACTGCTTTTCCAGGCCATAAGCTGAGAGCTGGATGAGAAGTGGAGCAGCTGGTCTTAGAACTAGTACCCATATGAGATCCCAGTGCGTGCAAGTTGAGGCCCCACAATAGATATACGTATTTATAAATAGAATGTTTGATCTAATTACATGTTTTTGTATATTTTTTCCAAATGTTAGATCTGCAGATTTTTATGGAAAAATTCCAGCTCGTTGCCTGTCATCAAGAATATGATATCAGGAAAATCAGACTTATTTGATGCCAGAAATCAGACTACAGTCTTCAGTTCAAGCAAATATTAATATGCACTTTTAGAAATATCATAACAATTTAAAATAGAATATTAAATGTAAAATTTCAATGATGTAGATATGACTAATTTATAAATTCTTAATATTTTGTGAAAAGTAGTAAGCCAATATGCTTTGCTTTTTATTTACTTACTTAATTTGAAAGTCAGAATTAAAGAGAGGGAGAAATCCTCCATCTGCTGATCCATTAGCTGACTATAACAGCCAGGGAAGAGCTAGGCTGAAGCCAGGGGCCAAGAGATTCATCTGGGTCTCCCACTGGGGTGGCAGGGGCTCAAAAACACTTGTGTCATCTCCTAATGTTTTCCCAGGCCTTAGCAGGGAGCCAGATCAGATGTGCTGCAACTGGGACACAACCCAACATCCATATGGAATGCTGACATCATAGGTGATGTCCAATGCTGTCCCTCCAATATGCTTTTCTTATTACTTGATGTAACATAATTGGTAGCATGAGTTACATGTTTTTGTGAAAAAGAAAAAGTAGTAATACATGTGCTGTGATATTCTTTCAATTGTTATGTGTGTTTTGAACTCTGCCATTAAACTTTTGACAGCAGTTAAACAAGAATCAAACAGAAGAATCAAAAATACTGCAATTGATTAAGATAATCATATCCCTTAAGTATAGGGGCTGCTCTGGGATTAGCATGTAATTAGTTTTTATTAATAAAAAGTGCAAATTGTTATAATCTTTTTATTTTAAAAAAGCAGGAAAATGAGAATGCAGGCCATGGTCATAAATAAGCAAATTTTTTATCTGATTTGATAAGTAGGTTTTAACTACTGTACTGTAGAAGGACATTCAAAATCTTTGCTATTGTGGGAGACAATAGCCAATTGAATCCCCCTGAAGGCACCAGGAGCAATTGATAAGGTTTAGATTACGAACCTGCTAGAGAAAAAAAAAACCCATCAGACTCATTCTTGTGATAAATAGTAGGAATAGTTTAAAAAAAAAAAACATAAAATATATGAGGGAAGTCATGGAGGGGAGTCATTCAGTTTATTTTTCTCTGGATCCCCAAACTACCTTTCCCACTATGCTTCTTCTAGAACCATGTGCTCTTCTGCCACATCTAATACATGGAAGAGTCAGCCATTACACAAGAACAGTCATTACTTCTCTACTTTGCCATATGTTTAAATTCAGAATCACCTCAGAGGAGCAAAAACCACCTTGCTTCTTTTCCAGTCTCATAAACAGGGTCCAGCACTGTAGCATAATACGTGAAGCTGCTGCCTACAGTGCTGGCATCCCCTATGGATGCTAGTTCGAGTCCCAGCTGCTCCACTTCTAATCCAACTCCCTGCTCATGCCCTGGGAAGAGCAATGGAAGATGTGCCAAGTCTGTTGGTAGACCTTGGCTTCTCACTTTGGTCTGGCCCAGCTGTGGCTGGCCGTTGTGGCCATATGAGGCATGAACCAGAGGATAGAGGATCTCTCTTTTTTTATTATTTTGATTTTAAAGACTCTCTCTCCCTCTCTGCTTCTCTATGTACCTTTGCCTTTCAAATAAATAATCTTTTTTTAATTATCTTGTTTTTAAGATTTATTTATTTTTATTGGAAAGACAGATATACAGAGAGGAGGAGAGACAGAGAGGAAGATCTTCCATCCAATGGTTTACTCCCCAAGTGATTGCAACAGCTGGAGCCGAGCCCGTCCGAAGCCAGGAGCCAGGAGCTTCTTCCAGCTTTAGGCTGTCTTCTGACTGCTTTCCCAGGCCACAAGCATGAAGCTGCATGGAAAGTAGGGCCACCAGGATTAGAAGCAGCGCCCATATGGGATCCTGGCACATTCAAGGCAAGGACCTTAATTGCTATGCTATCATGCCAGGCCCTCAAATAAATACTCTTTAAAATATATTTTAAAAAATATGGGCCTGGCAGTGTGGCCTAGTGGCTAAAGGTCCTCGCCTTAAATGCGCTGGGATCCCATATGGGTGCCGATTCTAATCCCAGCAGCTCGACTTCCCATCCAGCTCCCTGCTTGTGGCCTGGAAAAACAGTCGAGGATGGCCCAAAGCTTTGGGACCCTGCACCTGCGTGGGAGACCTGGAAGAGTCTCCTGGCTTCAGATCGGCATAGTATCGGCCGTTGCGCTCACTTGGGGAGTGAATCATTGGATAGAAGATCCTTCTCCCTGTCTCTCCTCCTCTCTGTATATCTGACTTTCCAATAAAAATAAAATAAATATTTAAAATATATGTATATATTTAAATAATAAGAAAGTAGAAAGAAAAGAAATACTCGTAAGACATGGAAGATTAGAAAGATCTATGGATTAAGTTGCTTTATTAATCACAAAATTTCCCCTCTCCAATCAATATTTTAGTACTTTTTCTATCATTGCTACCCAGGAGGGATTTTGTTCTTACCCAAGTCAAAACATCCCAATAATTTTGGGAGTGGGTGATGGTCATGAAATGGGAGAACAATATAAATGAAAGCACACCCTTGAGTAAATTGGTTTTAGGAAAAGATACCTCTAAAAGTTGAAGATTTGAAAATGAATAGCCTTAAAAGAATGCTTGTCTGTGTGCCAACTAGAAAGGCTTTCACAGACCTGGGTTGGTCTGCTGCAGCTGAGACAACCACTAACCTTGGAAACCTGGAGTGAGTGTGGTGGACGGCAGCTGTATGACTGGATGGAATGTCTAGGAAGCAGGTGGATTATTCTTAGTAATTGGGCTAAACTAACTTCTTTACCTTTGGAAAGCTAATTAAGGGCACAGTATGAGACTGAGGGAAAGAGGCTCAGAGCAGAGTTTAAAACTCCTTTTGCATGCATCCCTGCATCTAGATGAAAGATGGAATCCCAATGAAACTGTTGGACATGTGTAGACAATGGGATGCTGGACTGTCGGACATTGTCTGTACCAACAATGTCGGAGTACACTTAAATAAGAGACTGATAGAATTATGATTCCTTATGAAGGACTACACTATTGTAACAAAACGAGAAAAATCTGACAGGGGGTGGGAGTTTGGGGGAGAAACCCAGCCTTACACAAAATTGTACCACACAATTCAAAATTCAAAATTAAAATATATTTAAAAAACAAAACACAACAAAACTCCTTCTGGCCCTAAATGCTATGCCTTCTTCCAGCACATCCTCAGCCACCTCAATGCAGACTATCAGGCTGGAGTGAACAGGGGAATCCAGAGAGCATTTGCTGACACCCTGGCATAGGGAACGATATCTCAGAGAAGACTGTTCTGAGCCCCACAGAGGCAGTCAGGGAGTCCCAGGAACCTCAGCTGCCAGACCACTGTGTGCTGCCTCATCGGGACAAATTCCAGAGCACAGCACAGATGTAGTGACAGTTCAGGAAGGCAATGTGGGGTCCCGGAGCTGTAGGGCCTGATGTTTTGAGCCAAGAGGGCTGGATAGGATCTTAGGTGTTAGACTAGCAAACTGTAAAAGAAGAACCACTTAACGCTGTTCCTATAATGAATCTTTTAATATATTGGATGCCCTCCTAGTTTCAAGTGCCAGCAGCTTTGGCCCTGGTCTGACAACATTTAGAGGCAGTGGAACCTTTAAGAGGTGGAGTCTAGTAGAAGATAATCAAGTCTCACTGGTCTCACGAGTGAGAAAGTTCCCACGAGAGCTGATTGTGATGAAGCGAGGCTACTCTCGCGTGCTTGGCCTGTTCCTCGTGTGACTGCTTTCCTTTATGCTTCTCTACCATATCAGGACATAACCTGGTGGCCCTTGTCAGGACGCCAGTGCCAGGACATTTGGACCTCCAACCGCTTGCATCATGAACCAAAGGACCATCTGTACTTTGTGAAGCTCCCCGCCTGAGGTGCTTTGTTATAGCTGCCTGAAATGCACCGAATACCCCACTTCTTCCCTGGTAACCTGAGGGTAATTCCAGCACTTGTCTTTTGGAGAGGTTGTGAAGCATCATGTTAAGATCTTCACTTGAAAAAGCAAATCCAGTGTTTGCACCTAGTTATTCTGAGGGAAGAGGGCAGACAGAAGGAGCTGGAAGGGAACCACAGTGAGCGGGGATGGAAGGCAGGGCGTGGAGATGACAGCTTCCCCTCAAAGCAAGGCATAAATGTAATACTGAGGACTGGGTGGTGAGCTAAAAGCCACCCAGTCTTAGAGCCAAGTCCTGGTTTTTCAGGGGTCAGAACCTGAGAGCAGAGACTGACACAGGCTTTCCACCTTCAGTTCTCGGCTGTTTAGAGAAGTCATTGTTTTGAATGGGAGTGGATTTTCTTGCTGATTCAACTACACTTTGGTGACTCTGAGGTCAGCTCACGAAATCCCGGGGGATTTAAAGCTGATGGTCCCTGGGCATGTGATTACCGTGACGAGCAATGCTGTTCCAGAATAACAGGGGGAGCAGATTTTCCCTAGTCTTATGCTTTCCCTAGTTCTGTCCTGGCAGCAGGCAGTGGTGCTCGCTCTGCAACAAGGTCTCGCAGCTCCTAAGGCTAACTATGTCCCAGAATGCCTCCTGGAAACTTTTTGAAATGGAGATCCCTGGACTCTTTTTGCAAATCACTAGTTTTAGTTTTCGAGGAGTTTGACTTGAAAATGTGAATTTCTTCCCCCCTAAGATATATTTATTTGAAAGATAGAATGTGAGACAGAGCTCTTCCATCTGCTGGCTCACTCCCCAAATGGCCTCGAGAAGTGAGCTGTGGTATACTAAAGCCCTGTGTCACAAGATCCATCCCGGTCTCCTGCATGGAAATACCTGAACCATCCTCCACTGCTTTCCAAGGTGCATTAACCAGGAGCTGGATCAGAAGTAGAGCAAGCTGGGATGGTGATCTGGGATGCCAGCTTGGCAAGCAGTGGCATAGCCCACTCTGTATCAATGCCAAGCCCCTGCGAAACCATAATAAGGTATTTCCAAATGATGTTAATGCAGGTCTCCTTCCATGCCTGGCATCACCTGCAAAACCCCAGGATTCAGAAAGCAGGGCCCCTCAACCATGAGACATCTCTTGTTTGCTTTTCTTTCTGGCCTAGCTCACTGGCTTTCTTGCTGTTTCTGATCAGAGCAGTGTCTCCTCTGTGGCACACCAAGTAACAGAATGCAACTCCAGCTTTTCTACTCACTGGTACTGGAAGCCTTTTTATAGGCTTTTGCCTCAGTCTTTCACTCCACTTCCCCCACCGTCCCCCAGTCCTCTCCAAAGCCAGGCAAGAGTATGCTAACTGATCACACACACAAGGGCTAAGTTGAGGTTCATCTGTATACCGTCGCATATCTGCTTACTTGCCATCTATCTATCTTTTTTTTAAAAGATTTATTTTTATTATTTTTTTTATTGGAAAGGCGGATATACAGAGAGGAGAGACAGAGAGGAAGATCTTCCGTCCGATGATTCACTCCCCAAGTGAGCGCAATGGCCCATGCTATGCTGATCCGAAGCCAGGAGCCTCTTCCAGGTCTCCCACGTGGGTGCAGGGTCCCAAAGCTTTGGGCCGTCCTCAACTGCTTTCCCAGGCCACAGGCAGGGAGCTGGAAGGGAAGCGGGGCTGCCGGGATTAGAACCGGCGCCCATATGGGATCCCGGGCGTGCAAGGCGAGGACTTAACCACTTGCGCCACCGCACCGGACCCTATCTATCTTTTTAATGGATCTTGTTTTTACGGCTGTTTTAGATTCATAGCACAATTGTACCAGGAATACAGAGAAGCCAAGTATGCTTGTCCTCCCGCATATGCACAGTCTCCCTAACTGACAATGTAAGTTCACCATGATGCTACTTCAGTGGACTTAGGTTGATGCATCATTACCACTCAACAGCCACTGTTCACATCAGGGCCTACTCTCTGTGCCATGCATTCTGTGAGTTTGGACAAATGTGTAATGACATGCATCTCCCATTGCAGTACCTCAGAGAGTGGTTTCACTGGCCTAAAAAAATCCAGTACTCCACCTACCCACTCCTCTCCCCCATAGCTCTGGCAGCCACTGCGTTTTTGTTTCTATCTTTTATTTTTGGTCTTTGTTGCTTTGCCATTTCCACGATGTCACAGGGTTGCAATCTGTGGTTCAGACTGGCTTCTTCCACTTAGTAATAGGCATCGAGGTTTCGCCCACACCTTTCTCTAATTTGATAATTCATTTCTTTTTAGTGCTTGATAACATTCCATTGTCTGGGTGCTTTCCAGTTTATTTATCCGTTCTCCTACTAAAAGATATGTTAGTTGCATCCAAGTTTTGGCAACATTAATAAAGTGGTAATTAGTATTCCTATGCAGGGATGTCTGTGAACATAAGTTTTCAACACATTGTGGTAAATACCAAGCAAAATGATTACTCTATTGTGCTCTAAGACTATGTTTGTTAAAAAAAAAAAAAAAAAACTGCCAAACCATCTTCCAAAATGATGGTGCCATATTGCGTTTCTATCAACAATGAAGAAGAGTTGATTTACCTAAATTTCAGGGGAAAACAAATTCTCCTGAAACTTTTAGAAATGTTATATATTTATTTTGGCTTTATTTGAAAGATAGAAAAATATCTTCCACCTGCTGGATCACTTTCCCAGCTATTTACAGCAACTGGGACTGGTCCATGCCAAAGCCAGAAGCCTGAAACTGCATCTAGCTCCCCCAAATGGGTAGCAGGGACCCAGTTCTTGGCCACCATTTGCTGCCTGCCAGAGTGCATGTTAGAAGGAAGCTGGGTTGCAAGCAGAGAAGCCAGGACTCCCAACCAGGCATTCTCTTGT
The DNA here is from genome assembly GCF_017591425.1 of Ochotona curzoniae. NCBI lineage: Eukaryota > Metazoa > Chordata > Mammalia > Lagomorpha > Ochotonidae > Ochotona > Ochotona curzoniae. Next base: position 47,500,167 of record NW_024466502.1, on the reverse strand, counting down.
CGGATGCAGGCATTTCAAGCTGCAACTCAAGCCCCTACACAAAATCACACTTTTCTCCTGAAATGCTTGCGATAGAATTACTAGCGCAGGGCAGAATGAAGTGGCAGTAGGAACCAACCTTAGGGAAACAAACTTAGAATGAAATAGTGAGTTAGAAAAAAAAAGCGAGGCGGGGAGAGAGGGTGGAGGAAGGAAGGGAGTTTCATGTGTTTTTGTTCCTTCTTTGCTTTTTCTTTCCTTATAGCTTTCATTTCACCACAAGGCTTGCTCTTAACTGAGCTGAAGTAAGAGGGGGCAAGAATTTTGGGTGATGAAGTGTGTTCCTCAGAAGATCCGGGAAAGGGATGGGTGTGGCAGCGTAGTGGCTGAAGTCCTCACCTTGCACGCGTCAGGATCTCATATGGTCTCCGGTTCATGTCCTGGCAGCCCCACTACCCATCCATCTCCCCACTTGTGGCCTGGGAAAGCAGTTCAGGATGGCCCAAAACCTTGGGACTCTGCACCCGTGTGGGAGACCCAGAAGAAGCTCCTGGCTCCTGGCTTTGGTTCAGCTCAGCTTTAGCTTTTGTGGCCATTTTGGGAGTGATCATTGAATAGAAGATCTTCCTCTCTGTCTCTCCTTCTCTCTGTATATCTATCTGACTTTCCAATAAAAATAAATAAATCTTAAAAAAAGAAGAATATCCGGAAAAAAGCAAATCCCAAGTACAAGGGCATTTGATCGAAAAAGTACATCTGCTATTGAAGACTTTGGAAACTATGTTGGTTGGGATTGGCTTTGTGACACAGTGAGTTAAGCCACCACTCCTGGCATTGATATCCCATGCTGAAGTGCCTATTCTAGTCCTGGCTGCTCTGCTTCTGATCCAGCTTCCTGTTGTGTGCCTGGGAAGGAAGAAGAAGATTATCTCAGTGGTTGGGCCCTTGCCATCCTTAAGTTGTTTAAGAACTAAATGGAATCTTGGCTCCTGGCTTCAGCCTGACCAAGTCTTCAGGAGTAAACATAGTGGATGGAATATTTCAATCTCTCACTGTCTCTGCATCTCTCATCACTAATGCTCATGCTCTGCCTTTCAAATAAGTTAATTTTTTAAATGCCAAGGCCAAATGCTTACTCCAGATTAAGCATTTTGAAAAAGTTGGTTCTCTTTTGGGTTGGTACAATAAAGAGCTAGTCATGGCACCCCTTAGTGGAATTGACAAAGGAAGTGAAAATATGACCTAGTTTCCTACTGTCCCCAATCTCTCTCTCCATATCATTCATCTCATTGTTGCTATGGTAATTCAAGACTTTCATCAGATCGTGTTACCACCTAACAAAGCCTAAAGTATTCAGGAGCTGTTAATGTCTCTAGAATAGAATCTATGCTCATTATCTGGTTCCTCCTACAATCCTATGTCCCACTCCTTATCTCCTGAAAGTAGAATGATTTTATTTATTTATAAAGATTCATTTATTTAAAAGCTTTTTAAAAAGATTAATTTTAAAAAGCATCCTCAATACATATTTTATAGTGTTAAGAAAAAAGGAAAAAGAGAGAGAGAGAGAGTCTTCATCTTCTGGTTTACTGCCCAAATGGCAGCAGTGATAGCTGGGACTGGGCCAGGCCAAAGTCAGGAACCTGGAACCCCATCCAGGTGTCCTGTTTGGTTGTAAGGGGCCCAAGCACTTCCAATGCCTTTCCAGGTACATTAGCAACAAGCTGTATAAGAAGTAGAGCAGCCAGGACTCAAACCAGTAGTTAAACAAGATGCTGGCCTTGTACGCAGCAGCTTAACGTGTTGTACCACAACACAGGTTACACAGATTGATTTTAGTTTTAAGTTATTTTATTTAATTTTTCAAATAATGAAGGGAAGAGCAGCAGTCAGTTAATCCAACTCTGGTGAGGTCATTGGTCCTTTTTTTGCAATTCCCTTAGTTCCGTGTATGTCTTTATCATCTGATTAGTTCCCTTTGAAGTATAAAATTGAATGCAATAGGTTTTAGATTTTAGGTTTCTGTGGTTCCTTTTCCATATCAGTACCAGGGAGAGCATCTTTTTACCAAACTATTACAACAGAGTCCTGGGCTTCTTTCTAATTAGACATAATCCTCCCTCACCTAATAATTCTGAAAAACACCAAGGCTTTACTGCTTAGACTGGAGGATATTCACTATAGTCAACATTTTGTTACTCTAACTAAATACCTGAGGCAAGCTATTTATGAAGACAAAGTTCACAGTATAAGATATTCACAAATCAATGTCAAGTGAGCCATGTTTGTTCAGCTGACTGGCAGAGCTGAAGGATGGCAATTGATAGACAGCTATGACAAAAAGCCAATAAACAGAAAGCGCAGGGCCCAGCGTGGTAGGCTAGCAGCAAAAGTCCTTCCCTTGAATGCAGTGGGATCCCATATGGGCACCGGTTCTAATCTCAACAGCACCACTTCCCATCCAGCTCCCTGCTTGTGGCCTGGAAAAACAGTCGAGGATGGCCCAAAGCCTTGGGACCATGCACCCACTTGGGAGACCTGGAAGAGCTCCTGGCTCCTGGCTTTGGACCGGCATAGCACCGGCCATTGCGCTCACTTGGGGAGTGAATTATCGGATGAAAGGTCTTTCTCTCTCCTCCTTTCTGTATATCTGACTTTGCAATAAAAATAAATAAATCTTTTTTAAAAAAAATAAAGAGCAACTTGACCAGACTCATCTCTCACAACCACCCCTGTCATAAAACCTTCCTTCCAAGGCATTACCCACAATAATCAAAGATCTCTCACTAGGCTCCATGTCTGACCACCATAATTGGGTTGTTTTCATTCTCTTGGTTCCACTAACATATGACCTTGGGGTTTAATGTGCATGTGAGTTCAAGTGAATCCTGTTCAAGTATTATATCCTGAAAGTATTCTATCCCCAGCTCCCTGAAACCTGCATCCTTCACACACATAATTCTGTTCCCAATGGCTCCACAGTCTTAGCTCAGCCCAACAGTGATTCAAAAGTATAAAGTTGAAAGCCTTAGCTGTGACTCAAGGCAAACTCCCTGAGCTCTGAACCCCTGGGAAATGAAAAACAAGTTATGTACTTTCAAGATATAATGGTGGAACAGTCATAAAGGGAATACATTTTCATTTCAAAAGGAGAGAACAAGCGAACTGAAAGGATTAAGCAGATCAAAGCAAGATTGAAAATTGGTAGAGCACACATTTAATCCTAAAGCTCCTGGACTAGCATCTTGGCACACTGTGACAGGGGCTTTTCTTATCTTTCTTACAGGTTGGAACCTTGTCCCTGTAGTGCTGGACGTGGCCATGGTGGTGACAGCAGCTCCACTCTCACATTTCCATTTGGCATTGCCACAGTGAGGGCCCTGCGCTGGATCTGCTCCTGGAACAGGTTGGACCCCCAGGTTGTCTGAGACAGCCTTTGAAATCTAGGTGTAGTCCTCCATGCCTCCCTGGCTCTGATGTTCTTGGGCCACACAGTGGCCCTCCAGGGCTACATGCAGATGTCTGCTGCTTTGTCAAGTAGCAGTAGCATGTTGCTGGTTGCCTTCCTTTCCTGGATTCTACCCACTGGCTTCACTCCCACAACTTCAATAGGTGTTGCTCCCTCAGGGGGTCCACACAGGGGTTCCAGCCATGCAGTATGATTCGGCCTGGTTCCCCAAATTTTCCTTTTACATCTCCATAGAAGCCACCACAAACTTCCAACTCTTGCATCCTATACCCCTGGAAAAACAGCACCATGTGGGCACTGCCAATGTCTGCCAGCAGCTCAAGCCCCTTCTGGACCTGCTAGAGTCAATCACAACTGCATCCCTGGGGTGTTTATGCAAGCTCTTAGAAAATGCCCTGAAATTTCTTGAAATCATTTTGTGCTCCTAAACTTAGGGGACCCATGATGGGAAGGGCAGCTTCAAAGATCTCAGAAATGCCTTTGAGATCTTTTGCTGTTTTCTTTGTTTGTTTTCGCATATTATCACGAGGCTACACTTCAGCTTATGCTAATCTCTTTAGCAAGTGATTTCTCCACCTCTCTTTCCTGTCCCAGAATAAGCTTGTTCTTCCTTGCCTCTCAAGTCCACTGTGAATGTTCCAAATATTTCTCTTATGCTCCTGATTTTCACTGCAAGACTGACTAGCCGCTGCCAACAACATCGATGCTGTAGATGGAGTGTTACTGCCTGGAAATTTCCTCCACCAGGCAAACTAGTCCATCACTACACAGCCAGGCTCTTTGCCATGGCCATTAGTCCAGTTCCAAAGAGAATCTTTATTTTTGTCTGAAACCTCATCAGCATGGTCTATGCCTTCTGAGCATCAGAATCATCTTTAACAATTGGTCTACAACGATCTGGTGTAATTTTATGATGATGCTTCAAACCTTGCCAGTAAGCCAATTCCAAAAGCTGTTCTCCATCTTTATAGGTATAGAAATGACCCTGTTTCTCAGGAATCTATTTCCCGTATTAGTGAGCCTTTTGCTGTGCTATGTGTCAGGATGGGAGGTGAACTGGCTGAGTCTCTCTGGTCTTGGGATATTTGGTCTGAATTTAAGGGATCTAAAGATATTGGCAAGTATGAAGTCCACTATTATTAGCTGCTAATGAGACCATCTGCCAAATAAAGATGGGAATCAGCCGGAGCCTTTCCTAGATGAGGCTCAACCTGGTAACTTGACTAGGAAAGTGAAGTATGGCATGCTATACTCTGTGTTTATTTATTAGCCCTAACCAGAAAGGGGAAAGAACATGCATTAAATGTGATTCACTCTGGCCTCAACAACTCTGAGAAAAGTATAACACACTCATTTTCCTCAATTTACTGAATCTGAGAATAAATAGTAATAGTAATAATAGAATATTACAAAGAGAGAGATTAAAAAATTCAACATTTAGAAAAAAGTGAACCCCTGGTTCACTCCCGAAATTGTCACAATGACCAGAGCTGAGCTAATCTGAAGCCAGGAACCTCTTCTGGGTCTCCCATGTTGGGTACAGGGTCTCAAGAACTTGAGCTGTTCTTTGCTGCTTTCCCAGGCTACAAGCAGGGATCTGGATGTGAAGTGGAGGAGCCAGGACACAAACCAGTGCCCATATGGGATGCCAGTGCCTGCAGGTAGATCAACCAGCCAAGCCACAGTGCTGGCTCCCATGACCCACAGTTTTTAGATACATTTATTCTAGGTAGCTCATAGTATGCAGCAGCCAGAGAACTAGGCAATTTTAGGGAGGTCAGTAATGCATTGAGCACATGAAGGTCCCTACAAATAATGGTGAGAGTAATGCAAATTTTCTGTAGGAGGCTGGGATTCAATGATGGAGTGCACACGGTGTTAGGTGCAATTATTTAGCATTAGAGTGGCCAACGTGGAGAAAACAGGTTCTGTGACCTTGGTGAAGTGAGACATGGAGGCAACAGCCTGAGGCTATTAATAAGTGTTAGATAGTGTAATATAAATTAGACCTCTGTGATGGCACAGCAGCAAGTGACGAATGACTGAGGGAGTGATCAGTGTGGAATGGTATTAGTCAGGGCAGGCTCTCGAAGGAGTGAGTCACAGATTTTTGAACAAGAGGGCTGGCGGCAAGATGTAGATGGTCTTTGAAAAATATGATCTTAGCAACAGAATAGAGATGAACTGAGGTGGGGGAGGCACAAAGCAGGGAGAGCAGGTAGGAGGCAGTAATGCAAACGAGATGATGGGAGCCCCGACTAGTGCGTGGGCTATGAAATAGAGCTGGACTGCTTTACAGAGGGCAGTGCAGCCAATTGCACAACAACGTGGACTTTGCAGACACACTGACTTGGGCTCTACCTGGCCCTACCAATGACCAGCTCTGCTAGTTGGGCAACTGAGCTATCTGCCCTAAGTCTGTTCCTCCATCCACAAACTGGAGGCGATGATAATACAGTGGTAGTGCTTGCCATTTTGGCTAAATAGCCTTCCTACTTTGAGGGAAGCTGGATGTAAGTGAGGAGCCACAAGGGAGGGAAATTCCTCCTCTGCCTGCCTCTGGCAGCTGGAGCTAGGCAAGGTCTCCAGGCAAGGTCTGCTGATGCTGACTCAGCTGTCTGCACATGAGAGTGGTGATGCAAAGGCACTGGGATCAGTTTCAGAATGTTGAAAGCTGCGGGGCTATCCTGCAGGTTATCAGTGCCTTACTTTCCCTTGGCTCCTCTCCTAAGCTAGCCCTCACCTTCCTATAGTTACTCTGAGTTGCCTGGTATTGTCTGATACAATTTCAGTAAGTGCCTTTCCTGCTTTTAAAAAATAATAGGAAAGGTAGATTTTATGGAAAAAGGAGAGATAGAGAAACTCTTCCATCCAATCACTGGTTTACTCCCCAACAGCCAGAGCTGAACTGAACTGAAGCCAGGAGCCAGGAGCTTTCTCTGGGTCTCCCATGTGGGTGTAGGGCCCTAAGGATTTGGGCCATCCTCTGCTGCTTTTCCCAAGTCACAAGTAGGGAACTGGATGGGAAGTGGAGCAGCTGGGACACAAACTGGCTTACTTAGGGGATGCCAGAACTGGAGATAGAGGGTTAGTCTACTAAACCACCACACCAGTACTTCTTTTCTGCTTAAGTTGCCTGCTTTTTGCCATAGAACTCTAACTAAAATGTGACCTAACAGGGATGCTGTGAGTAGCATGGTGTAAATAAAGCCTTTAATCTAGAACCTGTCACAGGTACATTCTTAGTCCATGGTTGATTTGTGAAAAAAGAATGCACTTGTAACAAAATAGTCATAGGCCTTGACAGCTAAATGGATGTGGATGAAGAATGAGGAAGGATGTCAGGTGTACAGCCTGCTTTCGACGGCATTATTTGCCTCTTACAAGAATACGGAAGCTAGGGGCCAGCACCGCGGTGTAGAGGGCTAAGCCTGTGGTGCTGGCACCCCGTATGGGCACCGATTGCAGTCCCGCATGTCCACTTCCAATCTTGCTCCATGCTGATGGCCTGGGAAGGTGATGGGGTGATCCAGGTCTTTGGTTTCCTGCACCTGTGTGAGAAACCTGGAGGAGGCCCCTGGCTCCTAACTTCAGATCAGCTTAGCTCTAGCTGTTGCAGCCATTTGGAGAGTGAATTAGTGTTTAAAAGATCTCTCTCCATCTCTTTCTCTCTCTGTCTCCTTCTTTCTTTATAACTTTGAATTTTGAAAAAAGAATGTGGAAGCTGACAAAGGGCAACCTGCTGAAAAGTGGAGGGCACTGTGGCATAGTGGATTAATCTTCCATTTGCGATACCAGGATCCCATATTAGAGGCTGGCTCTAGTCCTAGGTGCTCCACTGCATATTCAGCTTCCTGCTAATGCATACTGGAAGATGACCAAAGCACTTGGGTCTCTGCCACTCATATGTGAAACCCAGCTAGAGTCTTTAGCCCCTGACTTCATCCTTGCTCAACCTTTTATTGTGGCCTTATTGGGAGTGAATCAGTGGATAAAAGATGTCTCTCAGTCTCTTTGTCTCCCTTTCTCCCCTCCCCCCCACAGTTCTGTGATTTAAATAAATATATAAACCTTTAAAAAAAAAAAGGCAAGCAAAGGTGTTACGCAGTAATGGCAAAGGCAGGGTGTCTCTCAACTGAGAACATGCTATGTTGCAAATATAACAAAGTCTAGACTAGTTGGCTTGGCACATGCTACACCTTGTCACCCTGTTGTAGCCTGCCTGTCCAGCTTCAGTTCAGGCCACTCCCTGAAAAGCACCCAGCTCTGCAGGCAGATGGAGCTGCTGGAGTCCCATGGTCCCACTGTGTGGTGCTTAAGTTTTGCTGACTTGCACATTGGGTCCTGTTGGTCTGGAGTGTCCTTTTTGTTCCTCTTCAAGGTCAGTTTTCCATGTAAGACTTTATGTGTGTATTTTCTCCTTGATGAAGCCCTTCTTCATTTTAATGATTTACTTTATTTATTTGAAAGAGAGAGAGGAAGATTCAGAGAGAGAGATCTTCCATCTGTTAGTTCACTCCTCAGATGGTTGCAATCATTGGAGCTTAGCCAAAACCAAATCCAGGAGCCAGGAGATTTTTCTAGGTCTTCCATGTTGGTACAAGCACTGAAGCACTTGGATCATCTGCTACATTCCCAGGCCCATTATCAGGGAGTCGAATCATAGGTGGAGCAACCAGGACTTGAACAGGCATGCATATGGGGTGCTGGGATTGCAGGAGGGGGCTTTACCCACTCCACCTCAATGCCAGCCCCTGGCAGAAGTGCTCCCTGCTTCCTCTGGGCACTCATGGGATTCCCTTCATACCTCTCTGGTAGACCACATTCTACTCCAGTTTTCCCTCTGTCCTTCAGCCCTGTGTGGTCGCAGATACCAGTTCAGTCATCCTCATGTTGCTCCTGCCTACCATTATGTGACACATAGACAACATCTCATAGACTCAGAAACTTTGGGAGATCAGGAGTCTGACCCAGCCATCAACAACAGGATCTGTTTCTTACTATTTGTTAATGCATTAAGTTGTTTATTTACTTACTTTATTAATTTTTTTTTAATTTGTGAGAGATCTCTCATCTTTGGGTTTACTCACCAAATGTATGCAATGACCAGGGCTGGGCTGAGCTATTGCTGCAAGACAGAATTGCAATCCATGTCTCCCACATGGATGGCAAGAACCTAATTACGTGAATCTTCACCAGGGCCTCTGAAGATCTGCAGTGGAAGGACACGGGAGTCAGGCATCAAACCCAGGTGCTCTGTAACACATGCAGGCATTGTAATTGCTACACTAAACACTCACTTCCAGAATTCCGTTTTGACTCATTGACACCAATAGGATTTTGTACCAACAAGTACAACAAAGGAATTAGACTGCTTTTTTGGAGTGCTGGTTTGCTATGATCACAGCAGTGCTGTTGGTATGATGGAAAGACCGTGGTGAGAGAGACCTGGCCATGAGAGGCCAAACCTGCAGTCTGGGTTACATTTCTTTTTCTACTACTGATCTGCTCTCATTCTCCATGGCTCAACCAAGTCACCTTTCCCAAACAGGAACACCTAATGAAAAAAAATTTTTTTCTCCATGATAAGCTTAAGAACAAGATTCCAAAGAAATATATCCATAAGGTTAAATTTCAGTTACAGTTGAACCTGTGAATCCATAGGGAGTGGATTCTGCTTTTCTAGGTATTAACATCCATGGCTGTACCTTACGTGAAATGGCTTGGTATTTGTGTGCCTGTCTTCTCTTACTTTTAAAATAATCTCTGGATTACTTATCATGCACAATACAATGTAGAGACTATGGAAATAGTTGTCCAACTGTGTGTTTTAGGGTACAATAACAATGGGAATGTCTGCACATGCTCAGACAGACATAACCATGTAGCTCCAATTATATAGTACAGAGCTACAGTTGGTTAAATTGACGGATGCAGAACATTATTTTGCTTTCATTGCCCTCAGAAATGATTCATTCTTATTTTATTAAAAAGCTACTAGAGATTCCATTTTTAATTCATTTTGAATAAATAATACTGTCTCACAATCCCAAATTTAAAACTATATTGTGTAAAATCTCCCCCAACTCTTGCTCCTTACCCATCTGCCTACTCAAAACATAAGCAACCAAAGCAATTACTTTCAGAGACATCTTATGCACATAAGGAAACCTTTTTTCCTACTGCCTGTTACATAAAAGGTAACTTGGTACACACAGTTCTGCATTTTGCCTTTTTTCACTAAACAATTTATCAGGCAGTTTCATATAAGTGTATATCAGTCCATATCTTTCCCTCCCGGCTGTTGGCGTTCTTCTGCATGGGTGGACTGTAATCTGGTAAGGCCCTGGCCTATTGAGGAACATCTAGATGTTTTCCAATCCTTTCTCTTAGAAGCAATTCAGCAACTCCTTTCAGCCTCCCTCCAAATATTCTACCAAGCCTCTGCCTCCTACAGTCCAAAAATATGCCTGTCTTATCTCTCAGAGAAAACAAAGGCCCTTAAGTACAAATTCCTTCAACTTCCTGCCTCCTAGCAACCTTGGACTTGCCTGTCCTTCAATACCAAACAGTTCCTTCAATACCACAGTTCCCAGAACTGCTCTCTCTTACCTCCATACCTTTCTAAAGGTCATTCCCACTCCCTTTTACCCTTGATTTGCCTGGCAAATCTCTATGAACTTTCCCAAGTTTGTGGTAGCATTCCAGAAGGACTTCATTAGTCACTGCTGTATATCATATTTGTATCTTGTTCTTCCATCGTTGGGCTTATCATTGTGGTTTAAAGTTTTTATGCACATGTATGTTCTCTGAAGTCTCTGAGCACCAAGAGAGCTAATTTATATCAGGATGCCCAGCACACAGCATGGAGCCTGGTAGTAGAAATGGCTCAGTACATTGTGCTGAATAAATAATGTGGAAGAGATGTAAACACAGTCTGTAATGACAGGTACTCATGAAACAGTGGAATGTGTCTTTAAATTTGCATGGTGTAGTGGAAATGGCATTGGGCCAGAAGTCGAGAGTCTCAGCTGTAGTTCCCAAAAGCAGGAAACGTCTCCAACACGTATGTTACTTGCGGCATCCTCAGTGACTCTTAGTGCTGAGAAACAATGATGTTTAGTTCTTTGTATCTGGACTTGAATCTGCCCAAGTTGTTTATTTTAAATAGTTTGCCAGGAGACAGCTAGAATCAAAGTATCTGTAGTTTTCATACAAATGAGAGATTATACACAGTATGCAGTCATGGGTAAGTTACCAGAATGGTGGTGAACTTATTACCGTCTTGCCTTGAACAAATCTAGCCTATTTGTTTTTACAAATATATATTTACCTTAAATTTACACATTTGTATTAGTCACTTGTCGCTGTCCCGCAGAGATGGACTTGGTGCACGGAGCCGATAATAACACACGTGGACCCCGACTGATGGTCAAAGCCGAAGTTTATTAGGGGCCTCAGACTTTATACACTGAGAGTCTGTACTGTTTCTCTCTCTTGATTGGAATTCCTTTTGTTTTGTATATTACACCAGGTGTTCTCATTTACATGCTGTTTATACCAAAGGTAGCCATTTGGTTGTTGTCGTGCAAATACTGTCCAATGAACTGCAATCCTGTGCTCGCTGACCTTCCAGGGTCATAATGTCCTCCTACAGTCACTGTTTTTTTGTTTATTTGTTTTTTTAAGTTTAGTGGTAATCATGTGCTTTATCTGAGAAATGAAACAAAAACCTTGGTGCTAATCTCGGGCAAGCAAGGATTTTGGTGCTTCCCCTGCGAACTGGGATGACAGCAATAGGGTGACACTCAGCGACAAAATCACCATACATTTCATCTGAAGCAAGAATTTTTCCCAACCTGCTCTATCACCTAAAGGAGTTCTGTATGCGTTGTTTCCTTGCATCTATCAGGACACAAAATTTCCCCTGTCCTCTCTTCTTTGTCCTACTGAACAGTAATAACTTGCACCATAACATCAATTCTCCGTCTATTTATGGAAACAAAGACCTTTCCTTCTAATGCTTCAGAGCTGATGCCATGAAAACCCACACATTGTGTTTATACCAAGACTAAAGATCAGGACTGAATATTGAAGCTTTGTAAATATTTGTTGATTAACTGAATGAATGTGTCAATCATTAATTAAACCTGTAACCTTGGGCCAATTTCATTTAACTTTTCTAGGTTTCATTATCTTTATACACATGATTAAATCCGGTCATAGTTTTCAAATCATTTTTAATAGTTCAAGTTCTTTCTTAAAAGGAATTTTTTCCTAATATTTTATTTATTGAAAAGCAGAGTTACCAACAGAAAGAAGGAGAGAGAGATCTTCCATCTCCTGCTTCATTTCCCAAATGGCCACATCAGCCACGGCTGCTACAGGCTGAGCAGGAGCCTAGAACTCCATTCAGGTTACCCATGTAGGTGCAGGGGCCCGATCACGTGCACTCTTTGATGCTGCTTTCCCAGGTTCGTGAGTAGAAAGCTAGATCAGAAATGAAGCAGCTGGAACAGTGTTCATATGGAATTCGGCATCACAGAGATCGCTTAATCCACTGTGCCACGATGCTGGCCCCTCAAAGAAAATCTTCAGCACAACTCAATACATGGATCAGAATAAAAGGCAGACAAATTGGGATAAAATAGTTTTGCAGACCATAAACTCCTCTTTTATTCATCCCCATTCGCTGAGCTGCTCTGCTGAGTCCTATAAAAACCACTGAACCAAACATAAATGTAAATAATATTTACTTACAGATTTGTAAGCTGTCCGTTGTGTATAGAGATTCCCATTCTATGGTCTCGGTTTTTTTAAAAATTTTTTAAGATTCATTTTTTAAAATTGGAAAGTCAGATATACAGACAGAAGGAGAGACAGAGAGGAAGATCTTCTGTCTGTTGACTCACTTCCCAAGCTGCTGCAATGGCCAGAGCTGTGCCAATCTGAAGCCAGGAGCCTCTTCCAGGTCTCTCACATGGGCACAGGGTCCCAAGCCTTTGGGCCATCTTCAACTGCTTTCCTAGGCCACCAGCAGGGAGCTGGGTGGGAAATGGGGCTGCTGGGATTAGAAGTGGCACCCATATGGGATCCTGGCGATCTTTAGCCTAGAGGCTAAAGTGTGATATCCTAGAGGATATCACACCGGGCCCATGTCTTAATTGTTCAGGACTGAATAAAGAAAGACCACTTGGGAAGATAAAAGAGCTTCCTTTGATATTGTATCAACTTGACTAATGTCAACTGATTATTTAATACTAAGTAGGATTTAAATTACATAATATGTATTTTTGGTTAATAACAAATATTGGCATGTTAATGAATAATAGATGGAACATGAACATATTACTAGTGATTACCAAAAATGTGATGACAGGAACAAATTACTAGTGAATATATTTTGGTGCATAAATTTTCTCTTTTTAAAGATTTATTTATCTATTTGTTAGGTAGGATTACAAAGAGGGGGAGATACAGAAAGAGAGAAGAGAGAGGGAGAGATGTTCCACACAGTGATTCATTCCTCCAACAACCGCAGAAGCCAGCCGTCAGGAATTTCATCCAAGTCTCCCACATGTGGGCCATCTTTTGTGCTTTTCCAGGTCCATTAGCAAAGACATGGATCAGAAATGCAGCAGCTGGGACACAAACTAGTACCCATCTAGGATGCTGGCACTGCAAATAGCAGCTTGACCTGCTCTTATGCTACAATGTAGATCCCAAAATTTCTCGTCTTATGCAGATAGGGATGGAGAAGAATGAAAGAAATATCTGGTGAATGAAAATATTGAGACTTATGATGAATCCTATTTTCTTCTTTTTTCTTATATAAAAAGAAATGAGGGAAAGAAAGGTCACATAGATTGGCCAATCCATCATGGCTTACTCCTAGCCAACTCTGCAAGCTCTAATCCCAGGGCCCTCTCCCAGCTGATTGTGCTGCGTAAGATCAGCATTTCACCTTGGTGTGTCTGAGAGCTGTGGTTACAAGGCCACTGGAGAACAGGAAGTCCACACTTTATCTCATGATTCTCTAAAGCCTTCAAGTTTGAATTTGTGCAGGAAACTAAAAATCACCATATGCCAGAAATATTTGCTTCACTCAGATGGTTAGCTCCATTGGACAGGAGCATCACTTCCTCCTTGTGACTGTCAACCTCTAGCTCAAGTTTCTAGCTAATGACTAGATTTAGTTTTTAAAGATTTATATCTTTTTACTGAGAAGGCAGATTCACAGAGCGAAGGAGACACAGAGAGAAAGATTTTCCATCTGTTGGCTTACTTCTCAAATGCTGGCTCACTCCACAAATAGCCACAACGGCCAGACTGAGCTGATCCAAAGCCAGGAGCCAGGAGTCTCCTCTGGGTCTCCCACATGGGTGCAGGGTCCGAGGTTTTGGGACCGTCTCCACTTCTTCCTATGGCTACAAGCAGGGAGCTGGATGGGAAGCTGAGAAGCCAGGACATGAACTGGAGCCCGTATGGGATGTAGTTCTTGGAGGTGGAGGATTAGCCAGTTGAGTCAATGCAGCTTCCCATGACTGGATTTTTATAAATACTGACAATGCAGAATAAATGCCATGTAAACCACCTGTGAGCTGAAATTACACATCGTTCCCGGAGTATAGGATTTTATGATGTTGATGAGAGGTAATGCACCTAGTCCATTGAAAGGGAAGACACATTGAATAACATTTGACCTACAACAGCCTCTCTATACATTTTGTTCAGCCTAAAGGTTACTCTGTCTTTAAAGAATTGTAACCTGTGTGCTGGGCAGAATCAAGTTGGACTGCAACACCCATTGGTTCCAGTGGAAACAGAACTGACCCAGCAATTGCAACCACCAGCAGATTGGGGCAATGGACACAAGAACCTGGTCTGGATTCACCTCTGAGTTTCTATAGGGATCCCCTCAGTTGAACTGCCAGACTCAGGTCCCTAACCAGGAAAAGACAGAGAACAGAACAAATCCATCAACTACCCCAGCCGTGTGTTGGCAGTGAAAAATGGCAAACGGAGACTATGTCAGCCAGTGGATTCTGAATAGATTTCTGCATGCTTGGAATAGCAAGATTGGCAGCAATTCGTAACTGTTGAACTATCAAAGCCACTTGAGCAAGACCCTCAGAGCATGCCCCACATCAGGGACCTGGGACGGGTGGGAGACTGGGTGGGGCTTCTCCTTATACCTCCCCTTTTACCCCAAATATAGAAAAAAAAATGTGTGGAAATGATAGTCTTACCCACTTTCCTGTAGCCCTTGAACCTTTATGTCCTAATTAACTATGTAAAGATTATCAAAAATATAATAAAGAAATGGAAAAAAAAAGAATTGTAACCTAACTGATATGTAAACAGATGTGTAACTTAAATTGATATGTAAATAGATCGCAACCTAAAATAAAAGCTAAGTCTTGTAACAAGCAGTACTCTCAGCTTATCATGGGAGCTGAACCTCCAGCCAATCAGAAACTGGCAGCTGCCAAAGCATGACCAATCCCAGCTAGGGCAAATGCTAACAAGAACCAATCAGCGACTGATGGCTGCCAAGACATGACCATACCCAATCAGAGCAAATGCTAAGGAGACCCAATCAGACTGCTTCTGCTCTCATGTCCTTTTCTCTGGCAACACCATCCTACACTTGCAGGGTGGAGCATTCTGAGTCATTTTTTTTTTTCCTCAAAAATCATTCTGAGCTATTCCTTTACTCAAGCAAAATCGACTGAATTTAATCTGAAATCTTTCATGAAACTGGTGGTATCAAAGAGGTGGACAAGGGCAAGAAAAGGAAGGGCCTTGTGTTTCTTGCTAATGGTTTTCTTTCTGATTGGGATGGGAGAATTTGTGGAGACCTTCAGTCAGGGGAAGTGATAACCAGATATAGCCTCTAAAGTTTACTGTTTTGAAAATGGCAAGCATACTGAAATATATGATCTTACAGTTATATAATTCTATTTCATTGATGCATTCCCACATGTATGAAATGAAACATACACGTGGTTTTCCATCATTGACTTATTGGAAAGAATAAAAACTGGATCTGGTCACAATGTTTAGTGAAAGGAGTATTAAAGAAATAATGGTATGACATGAAACTGTAAAACAAACAAGAGGTATAGGGGTTATTAGGATTTCTGGGTTTGATACTTGGTTCAGGTTCCTGGCTCCAGCTTCCTGTTAATGCAGACCCTGTCAGACAGTGGTAATGTCTGGAAAGAACATTTAGGAAAACATTCAGTGGTTCAGGCATGAGCTGATGGTTAGCACTGGGAAGTAACATTGGAGCTGGTAGAAGCAGTCAGTTTAGCGGATGCACAGCCAATCTGACTTGCTGGGCTGCCCATTCTGTTGGAGACAAGGTGTAGGGGTACTGACAGGGAGGAGAGATATCATGCTCCCCTCAGTCTGAGACCACGTGAATGAGCTCTGAGCTTCCCACCAGGTCGGCCGAGACCAAACTGTATCTGTGCCTTTCCATCACTCCCTTTCAGACATCCTTCCTTGGTAGGACTTCTGTGTGTAAATCTCCCAGATTTTATTTCCTGGTGGTGATTTTATTTCTGGCTGGGGACCCAGCCTAAGACAGCAGTAGAGCTCATTAACAGTATATTCAAAGAATAAATAAATAAATCCTCCAAATGATGTTTTGTGTAAGTTAAACCACAGTGTAAAAGGTAAATGGCAGATAATGACCGGAGTCCATGGTGCCCTCTGACCCGCCCAGAGCTTGCTGCATATGCTTTGCACTTACCGCACGTAATTCTGGAAAGGAAAAGCTTCCCTTAGGCCTGTTTGACACAGCTTCCCCTCCACCCTCCCACGTTGTCATGTCACAGGAAGTGGCCTTTCACTCACTGCAACTGATCTGTGAGTGCATTACACAAAGAGAAGACCTGTTTTATTTATCCTGTTATCCAAGCTTTGCTTTTGTTTCTTAACGATTTATATATAACAAAAAGGGCAAGTATTCCTAGAAGAAAGGAAGAGTAATAATGAAGCAAAGTAACTATTCCCCTTAATATTCTCACCGTCGGGCTGTGTGGCTGCGTCTGAAAAACAGACCTCTGATGCTGAGTTGATTTATCATAACCGTAACGACACTGAGATCCGTAGATCTTTTCTGCAGATTCATTTCCGTTGTTGTAATGTGTTTAGCTTTCACTTTTGAAGATGCTATGCAGCCATTAGTAAGAGTTCTAAAATAGCAGTCACAGAGAACTTTCAAGCTTTCCTGTCCAATCCATCACATAGGGAACTGGAGTTTGGCACTTTCTGTTCGTAGCACTCATGTAGCCCAACTCCCATGCAGAGGATAAGTCACAGAGTCTGTCTTCAGGATCTCTCTCAAGTTGGAGAGGCAGAGACAGAGACAGAGTGAGATAGAAAGAGCCCCCATCTGCTGGTTCCCAAATGTTAGCCACTGCCAGGGCTGGGTGGGGTACTGAAATTCCAGTCTCAGTTGGAGCTCTGTGGTTTGAGCCCCAGCTCTGCTTCTCAAGGTCTGTGTTCACAGGAGGTCAGCAGCCAGATTGTTGAAGCCAGGTGCTCTGAGGACAGAGGCCTCTTCACCCCAAGAGCAAATGTCCATACCAGACTTCTCACATCTTAAAATGAATGTTTCTCAACTTATTCCCTTTTCATTTTTTTAAAGAGATTTATTTTATTTCACAAGCACAGTTACAGGAAAAGAGGGAGATGGAGAGTGAGAGAGAGAGAATCTTTCACCAGCCGGTTCACTGACCAAATGACAACAATGACCCAGGCTGGGTCAGGCTGAAGCCAGGAGCCAGAAGCGTCATACAGATCTATCACATGGGTGTAGGGGCTAAACACTTGGGCAGTCTACTGCTACTTTCCCAGCAGCATCATGAGGGAGGTGGATCAGAAGTGGAACAGCTGGGACCTGAGCTGGCACCCACTTGGGATGCCTCAAATACACATGGCAGCTTAACTCACTGTGTCAAAGCACTAGTCCCACTCATGCCAATTTGTAATTTAATTCACCAAAGTGTCATAAATTTTGCTTATGTCAATAGATACTACATTAAAATATTTCATACTTAAGTGATAATTCATAGTATGTATATGTTATTTCATTAGTATCTCATTATTAAGTATGCCTATATTTCCTTCTTTCCACTTACTTCTATAAACAGGCCATCAATGGACATGCTTGCAAATATCTCTTTGTACAAATGTCTGGCTGTTTCCTTAGGACAAATTCTGAGAAGTGGGATCACTAGATCAAAGAGCAGGCACACATTTGATTTTAAGAAACACTTACTGCTGAATGGTTTCAATTTGTATTTCCATCCTTGGTAGTTGCAAATGCCCTTGTCACCCTGAGGACATCATTCGGTTTTCATCCTCACTCATCTAGTAGATGAAAAACTGCATCTTGTTTTTTACTTGCATGGCTTTGATGCCTAGTGAGCCGAGATGTTTGTAACGAGTCCTTGGCTATACATATGACTTCTTTTTCGACCTGCATGCTCACAGTCTCTTGTTCTATTACTTCTCTTATTGAGTTTTAAGGGTTCTTATTATCTATATATTTATCATGTAAATATATATTCTATATCTAGAATTATCCGTAATCCAAGTGGTTTTTCTCCAGATGTCTTAATTTTGAATGTATTATACTCAGAAGTATATAATCTTTTTTAAAAAGGTTTTGCCTATGCTGCATTGCTTTGAAAAGAGACATTCTGTTCTCAAGATATCAATAATCCAAGAGCAACTGTCTTTTGTTTGAGTACTTTATAGACTTTTTAAAAAGTTATTTTTATATGAAAGGCAAATTTTACAAAGGGAACAAGCAAAGAAAAAGATCTTCCATCTGGTGATTCACTCCCCACAGTCAGGAGCCAAGAGCCTCCTCTGGGTTTCCAACATGGTACAGGGGCCCAAAAACTTGAGCTGTCTTCCTCTGCTTTCCCAGACCATAACAGAGAGTAGTGGAGAATCTGGGATTAGAACTAGCACCCGCATGGGATGCCTGGCACTATAGGTGGAGGAGTAGCCTGTTGAGCCACTGCTCTAGCCTTAATCTTTCACTTATCAGTCTTTTCATTGTTGCCCTAAAATAGGACTTTGCCTTCTTTCTTTAATTGTTAGGCATGCCAACATCTATGAGATAACCTGTCTTTCTTTGATTTAAATGATGTCTGAAGTAAATTTAAATCAGCCTCTGAACTCTTTAGTCTGATGGGTTGTTTTGTGAGTCCTAGGCCCATGCTTGATGCCATTCCTGTCATGGGTAGTGTTTGTTTCAGATTGTTGTGGGGCATGCCTGGGGACTGCCTCGCTGAGGGAGAGGCAAGCACCAAGCAGACTGCAGCAAGAGTCCTGTGAGTTGTTCCAATGAAGGGTCTAACCTAGTAGGGTCATGGAAACCTATGAAATTATAACCAGTTGGGCAAGAAGTACAGATGGCCTAGAGGGAACACCAAAGTGTGGCTGGTCCAGTAGGTTAAGCCACCATCTGCACTGCTGGCATCCCATATGGGTGCTGATTCAAATACCAGCAGCTCTGGTTTTCATTCAGCTTCCTGGTAATTCACTTGGGAAAGCAACATAGGATGGCCAAAATCCTTGGGTTGCTGCAGCCATGTGGGAGACCTGATGAAACTTGTGCCTCCTGGTTTTGCTGCAGCCCATTCCTGGCCATTGAAGCTTATTAGAGAATGACTAGAGAATGAAAGATTCTCTTTCTCTCTATGTCCCTCTCTCACTGCAGCTCTGCCTTTCAAATAAATAGAGTAAATCTTTATTTTTATTATTATTTTTAAAGATTTATTTATTTATTGGAAAGTCAGATATACAGAGAGGAGGAGAGACAGATCTTCCGTCCGATGATTCACTCCCCAAGTGAGCGCAACAGCCGATGCTATGCCGATCCGAAGCCAGGATCCAGGAACTTCCTCCAGGTCTCCCACGTGGGTGCAGGGTCCCAAGGCTTTTGGGCCGTCCTCGACTGCCTTCCCGGGCCACAGGCAGGGAGCTGGATGGGAAGTGGAGCTGCCGGGACCAGAACCGGCGCCCATATGGGATCCCGGGGCGTTCAAGGTGAGGATTTTAGCCACTAGGCCGCGCCGCCAGGCCCGATAGAGTAAATCTTTAAACATAAGTGCTTTTTGTTCATTAACTAACACAGGGAGGATTGGGGAGTGAATTATCATTCTGGAAGGTGCTGTCCTAAGGTGCTGTCCCCCTCTGCAGGAGACCAGGACACTCCTTACTAACAAATAAACCTTCTACGTCCTGAGCACCGGTGGGTAGATCCTGACCCTGTGTCTCTGTTTTTTGTGCCTTTTCATTCCAGTCCCCTCTATGAATACATCATTCCTTTAAGATATAAACCACAGTAAAACTGAATGCAAGTGAGTGTTTGGCTAGGGATTAAGCTGTCAGTTGGGATGTCCTGGTCCCTGTCTGACTGTTCTGACTCCAGCTCTGCACTAATGAGCATCCTGGGAGTTAGCAATGTGTAGGCATGGGATATCTGCAGTTGGGTCTCTGCCACCCACACAGGAGATTGGGATTGTGTTCCAGGTTTCTGTCTTTGGCCCTGGCTCAATTCAGATTATCATGGGCATCTAGGGAATGAAACAGTGGGTCAGGGTCTCTTTGTCTCTTTGTCTCTTTGTTTATCAAAAGACTGAAATTAAGAACAGAACCACCCCCCCCCCCCCAAACAGAGTGGGTCAGGCGTTGTTTGCAAAGTTGCTCTCCAAATAGCCAATGAGTTTTCTGCTCTCAGTCTCTTGGGGAGGCATGCCTGTAGATGGCTGGTACATTGCAGTAGTAGAATGAGACAGGTAAGTGACAGACAACAGCTGGGCCCTGGGGCCACATGCCAGCCATGTAATCTCAGATAGTTCTTTAGCTTTTCTCTTTTCCACCTGAAATGAAATAGGAACGATGTTATTATAGCCAACCATAGTGAAGATGAACAAGCATGATACTTCACACAGTGCCTAGTACACTCAGAACGCTCAAAACTTCTAGGCTACTCTATCTACTTCTGTTTTTTTTTTTTTTTTCCCTATGCAGGGAAAATACACGATTTTCTCCAATTAAGTACAAGACACAGAAATATCAACTGAAATAAAAAATCTTGAAATGGGGGCTGGCAATTGTGGTATAGTACATTGAGTTGTCACTTGCCAATGCCTGCATCTTCTGGGATTGCCATTTTGAGTCCTAGCTGCTCCGCTTCTGATCCAGCTCCCTGCGTATGCACCTAGAAAAGCAGCAGAGGATGGCTTGAATGCTTGGGCACCTGCCACCCAGCTGGAGCTTCAGTTTTCTGGCTATGGCCTGATGCAAAAACCAGCCAATGCAGGCATTTGGGGATCGAATCAGTGAATGGAAGATCTTCCTCTCTCCCTCTCTCTACTTCTCTCTTTCTCTTTCTCATATATATATAAAAGAGAAAGAGAGATATATGTATCTTTTTAACATACATACATATATATGTAAAACTCTACCTTTCAAATAAATAAATCTTTTAGATAGTCTTAAATGGATAGATGCTCTACAGAAATATTTTGCTTTCAAATATGACTATGAAGGGACTTCAAAGAGTTCTTGGAAAAGTTGAATTCAAATATAAATTTTTAAAAAATTTTCTTTATTGTTTAGCTTGCTCTATCTGTATCTATCTATCTGTCTATCTATCTATCTATCTGTCTATCTATCTATCTATCTGTCTGTCTATCTATCTATCTATCTAGATAATGAGAGAGAGGTTTGTTTCCTGGTTCACTCCACAAATGCCTGAACTGGTCTGATATGAAATTAGGAGTCAGGCACTGAGTCCAGGTCTTCCAGGAGGTTGACAGGAAGCCAAGTACTTGACACGCCGTCTGTTCCTCCCAGGTCTGCGCTGGTGGGAAGCTGGGGTCAAGAGCCAGAACAAGAGATTAAACCCAATATGGGATGTGGGCAAATTAGCTACTGGACTAAATGCCTACTCCCCAAAATGTTTTTTTATGTAAAAAACTTTGAAATCACACAAAATTTTTTTTAGAATGTGCCTTTCCATGATGTCTTTGAAGATCTCTCATATACTATAACTCTAATTACACGGAGTATACATTTTTGGAAAAGAAGAAATGAAAAAGAGAAAACTTAATGTAAAAATACAATTTTTATTAGCAAATGTCTGGAGTGGAATGCCTACAATTTGCCTGCCTCCATCTTTTGTTGTTGTTGTTATTTGTTTAAGGAAAAAATTATTGGGTATGTATTTATTTGAAAGGCAGACATCAGAAAAAGAGGGCACTCTGCCCACTGGTGTACTCCCCAAGTGGCCACACCAGCCAGGAGTGAGGCAGTCTGCCCTGATCTTCCACATGGGCACTAACGGCACAAGCACTTCAGCCATCCCTGGCTGCTTTCTCAGGCATGTTAGCAGGGAGCTGGATTAGAATCAGAACAGCTGGGACTCAAACAGGCACTTGGATATAGGATGCTGGCATTGCAAATGGTGGCTTAACTCACTACACTACCGTGCCAGCCCCCCTGTTTCCATCTTTGACTTTCTCAAATCTTTTGCAACACAGCAGCTGTTTTGCAACTTAAGGCAATTCCGGCACTTGTCTATTTAGAATCTTCCCACTTCACTCAAAGGAGAAGAAGAATCTTCACAATGTTCCGTAAACCCTTACACAATCTACTTACCCCACTCCACTTTCCTTCCATGACTTCCTTATTCAGAGAGTGGAACTCTCTGCTGTCCCATAAGCATGCCAGGCTCTCCTGTCCCAGGACCTTTGAATTCTCTACTGCTTCAAAGTCACATCTACTTCATGATCTTACTCACATCCCACCTTTCCTGACTACCCCCTTTAAAATGGTAACTTCCTTGGGGGCTGGCACTGTGGCACAGCAAGCTAATCCTCCAAACGCAGTGCTGGCATCCCATATGAACACAAGTTTTCGTGTTCCAGCGGCTCCACTTCCAGTCCAGCTCTTTGTAACCCAGGAGAGCGGTGGAGGATGTCCCAAGGCATTGTAGTCCTGCATCCACATGAGAGACCAGGAGGGAGGCTTCTGGCTCCCAGCTTCAGATCAATCCACTCTGGCCATTGCAGCCATTTGGGGAGTGAACCAGCTGGTGAAAGATCTCTCTCTGCCTCACTGTAAAATTTCTCTCTGTAAAATCTACTTTTCAAATAAAAATGAATAAATCTAAGAAAAAAAAATAATAACTTCCTCTCTACCCACAACCGCAATGCAGTCCTCTTCCCCTGTGTTCCTTAAAGCATTTCACCACCACACTTCCTGTATATGTATGGATGTTCTATTTAGAATGTCTTGCCCCACCCCTGTTGTACTAAAAGTGCCTCCCAAGGGGGTGGGGGTGGCTATGTTCTGTTCGCAGCTGTATCACTAGTTCCTAGGATAGTGGTGGTCTGCTAGCTTGGTCATTGACTAGATGGGTGAATTCAGCAAGGATACTGAGTGTGTTCACATATGCCATCTCACTGGCCTCTGTTGACCAATGATTGATCTTCACAATATGTAACTAAATGGTAGTCGTTAGTGTAATTATGTACTCTTTTTTTTTTTAAAAAAAGGATTTATTTATTTTTATTAGAAAGTCAGATATACAGAGAGGAGGAGAGACAGAGAGAAATATCTTTCATCTGAAGATTCAGTCCCCGAGTGAGCACAACGGCCAGTGCTATGCCAGTCCGAAGCCAGGAGCCAGGAGCTCTTCCAGGTCTCCCACGTGGGTGCAGGGTCCCAAGGCTTTGGGCCGTCCTGGACTGCTTTCCCAGGCCCCAAGCAGGGAGCTGGATGGGAAGTGGTACTGTTGGGATTAGAACCGGTGCCCAAATTGGATCCCTGCACGTTCAAGGTGAGGATTTTAGCCGCTAGGCCATGCCGCTGAGCCCATATTATGTACTCTTATATTTAACTGGCTGGTTCCCTACAGTGCAAAATAAATTGAAACCTTCTTTTATTTCTTGAAGCTGGAAACTGGAAAACTGCTTATTTTAAAGTGTGGGTGGATATCCTTTAAGGGAATCTGACACAAGCTGGGCATAGAGCTTGTCACTCAATATAAAGGGCATGTATTACTTCTGAATTAAAATGAATTGTGATTTTTTTGTAAAGCTACATTGACCTTTACTAATTGGGCATTACTTCTTTAACCTGAAAAGAATAGTTGTAAATTCGCCCAAATGGCTCGGGTAGGCAGAAGTGTGGGCCTGGGGAGCTGCTCCGGCTCATCTGAGATATGGCCTCTGCCTACTGAAGCGCTGGTTTCCCCGCACGGCTTATGGCAGGAGAGAAACGCTTGTAAGAACACATGTTTGGTCGCAGGCTATGGCCTAATTTAATAGTGTGCTTGGAACAGAAAAGCTGATGATTCATTCCAAAGCCCCATGGGGAGGGAGGGGGTGGTTGTAAACAATTTGGAAAGGGGCAAGAAAGCCTAATGGAAAACCGAGCCGGAATCTCAGCAGCAGCCGACAGAGCCTAGCCCAGGCTTGGCAAATTGGAGTGAGTGAGTGTGTGTGTGTGTGGTTTTCCAGAACAATTTTCGCTCAGGAAAGATGATTCGATTTCAAGTCTAGTTTCTTCCCTCTCTGACCTGGGGATTGGGAATTTGTACCGACATTAAGTTTGGATAGTTACAGATGCATGAGGTGTTTGGATGAAAGATGACACCGAGGGTTTCGGAGTTGTGGTTTTCCTCCAGGTGGTACATGTGCTTGTCATTCCCTTTAGGGGCCTTAACCCTCGGCAAACAGCAAACGTTTAGAGATGGAAGAGGATTGTTTTTGAAAGAAAAAAAAAAATTAGAAAGCAAGATTTAAGATGTATCAGCCGTTGAATCAGAGAGCAGCCGCTGCTGCCAGGGGCCAAACCCCTCCCATTGCCTTGCTGGTCCCTGCCAGAAAATTTGAAAACAAGGAGTTCATTTCCGTGGATTAAGACTTTGGCTCTTCAAACACTAAAAGCCCTGCTCAAAGACATTCTCGGTCCTCTGTGGGTCACTTCCACTCGCATGGTTGTGGCTTGCCTCACTGGCTGCTGTTCCACAGGATGACGTGGGGAGGAAAAGGGTATACCCTGACTCTGGAAACGAGGCTGCAGGAGGGTGCTTCAGGAAGTTCATGGAAAATTGGAAATAGAAAGGAAATCAATTTTTGTGCTAAAATAATTTAAAATCCACACAGAGCTTTGTGTGTGTGTGTGTGAGAGAGAGAGTGAGTCACACATAGTCTTTGCAAACTTAAACAAGTTCATTTATTTATATTTGAAGAGAAGAAGATGGAGAAAATGACATCCACCACAAAGGAGAGAGAGCAGGATCTCTCATCCACTGGCTCTCTCACACAGAGCCCAGACCAGCTGAGACTGGGCCACCCTGAAGGCAGGAGGGAGGAGCTGAATCCGGCTTTCCCCTGTATGTGACAGAAGCCCAGCTGCCTGAACCATCACTTGCCATCTCCGAGAGTGTGCATTAGCAGGAAGCTGGGACTTGAACCCAAGCACTTTGATGGAGAGCACAGGTCTTTCAAGCAGAATTTTCACAGGCTAAGCCCCAGCTCCTGTCTGACCTTTCTGAAGTCTGTTCTCATGTCTCCTGGGGACGTGGTGGCAGTCACCCTAGTAGGAGCACGTCAAGGATTGTCAGGAAGAGAGGGGGAGTGGGCAAGTGGATGTGGAAGCTCCTCTTTTGGTAGAAGCCATGTTCACCCATTGTTGCTGAAGTCATCCCACCGTGGATGCTGAGAAATAGCCAGCTGTCATGGACCCCTGGTGTATTGCAGGCCACATACTGGATGCTCAGGTGACCCTAGAGCAGTGTCTAGGAGATCATTGCCCTGACTCCCCAGCATAAATCACCATTTGTTCCACTTTGGTTCATGTCTTTGGTTTTAACAATCAGAAGTGTTTGATTGTCTTTATCATTTCAAAAGGTGAAGCTAATGCCCCTGTGTGTAGTTTTATCAAGAATTAAAAACAGGCTGCTGTGTGGAAATGACTCCACACTTGCTGTTGTTTGTTAGGTTGCTTGAACCAATGTCCCTCCCTCCATGGTTATCTCACTGATAACAAAGACATTGTATTTTAATTTCTTGCCATTTGATTTAGTGATTTTCTTTTATGTACAAGAGGAGCATTTAATAAAGGTTGGCTCCTTGCTCCATTGTAGAGACCAGTTGTGGTAAGGTACCAATCTGAGGTATAACTGCTCCAAAAATCAGCCTTCTTGGCTTATAAAGATTCATTAGGCTGTCTTCATGTTTATTATCATCCATCCACTTATCCCATGCACATGTTATGTGGCAGACACTATGCTGCTGCAGACTAAGGCTGCAGACTTGAAGTCTGCCCTCCTGTCTTCAAGCTGTTCAGCAGAGTTGTTTTGAAGAAACAGATACGTTGTTTCTGATAAGAACATGACAGGAGATTCTGGAAAGCTGTGGAAGCTTCTTGATCCATGCTGGGATGCCAGAAAAGCTGTTCTGTAGGCATCTGTCTGAACTGAGGGTTTCTAGGATGTGAATAATGGGAAGAAGGAACTGGTGAAGTTGGGTAATCGTGTTCCAGGTAGGAGGAACAGCATGTGCAAAGAAATAGCAGACAGAGAACACATCTTTTCATCTGTCTTCACCTCCATAGGACAGAGCACAATTTTTCCTCATTACTGTAAAAAGCAAAACAAAAACACTAGAACCACATCCTCATTAGCAAGAATGCCCTGGTGTGAGCATGCTGGTGGCAGTCACCGACAATGAACTTTTTTCAGAGAATGTTCCAGGCATCTGCCATGAAGGAAGAGGGTTAATAGGATGTCTGCCTGGGTTTTTACCAGCATCCACGATTCACCTAGAGGATCAAACAAGATGCCAAGGCCTTGAGGTTTTAAGTAATGGAGTCATCTATTGTAATTAGTTGCACATAATCCATTTAGTAAATTGGTTATCTTTTCCCATATTATCTTTGTCAAATTGTTTTAAAGGTGTGCTTTCTTTCTTTTGAGAGTCACTGTTTAAGGATTCTGATGCAGTATTGTTTGATTCTGATGATCAGATTCCAGATGGATTCTGCCAAACCTTGGAGACCATTGACCCACTTCCAGAGGAGACACCTGGCATAGGTTTACCTGTGTTCATACAAACCACTTAGAGAAAAGAAACTGAAAACTTTTTTTTATTGATTACATTGCATTATGTGACACAGTTTTATAGGCACTAGGATTCCCCCCTCCACTCCCCAAAACCCGTTCCCCACCATGGTGGATTCCTCCACCTTGTTGTATTACCACAGTTCAAATTCAGTTGAGATTCTTTCATTGCAAGCATCTTATTGTCCAGATAAGTTCAACGGAGAAACTGAAAACTTAATAATTGAAATCCAAAGAGGGGATAATTTACAATACAATAGCACTCTATCTTTCTTCTAGAAATGGAACTAATTTAGTATTGGTTAGAAAACAAACAAACAAAACAAACAAACAAAAAACTGAGGCTAGTTTTTCTTTTTTCAGCTTATAAGCCCTAGCGCATGTGTGTGCCCAGAACAATGTGAGTCAAAGGAGAGGACACATCCAAGTTTAAGTTAGTGGTCCTAGCAAGAAGGCTTCCCTCAAGGGTAATGATGCAAACAGCAGTAAGGATGGTAATGAAAGGCTTTTTATGTCACAAAATTATCCCTTTGGCAGGCCTAGCTGCAGCTGTCAACTTTTTGGGCACATCCAAAAAGGGCAGATATGCCCAACTGTGGTTGTGTCCCCTTGCCAGGATACCAACCTTCGTGCCTCAATTACAGGCCTGGAAGAGCCACCTTGGAAACTCAGCCACAGCTCTGTTATCCTGCACACTGTTGCTCGCACTTTCTGACACATGCTCTGTTGAAGATTGTTTGCTTTGAGGCCAGTTCTTGCTTCCCATCAACTCCCTTGAACTTTGCTACTGGGATGGTTCATTTTATGTGACCATTTCACTGGGCTAAAGGTTAATCAGAGAGCTAGTAGAAATGTAATTTTTGGATATATCAGTGAGGGTGTTTTTGGAAGTTATGTGGAGATTTTCATTTGAATCAGTAGACTAAGTAAAAAATAGATTCATAATTGGCAATGTGGGCAGCACCATGCAGTCCACTGAGGGCCTGGACACAACAAAAAGAGTGAATTTGTCTGGACTTTGGTGAACCAGGCTTTCAAAAGTATTGTGGCGGTAAGTGGCACAGGGTAAGCCTAAGGGACAGATGTTAAGCAAGATTTTAGGTGTGATGATTATTGGAAGAGGTTGAATTCATTCCACATATTTGTTTCATGGAGTCTAAGCATATTCTCTTCTGAAAAGTTGCCAATGAAGTATTGTTCAGCAAATTATTCCAACTTTTGAAAGGATGGAGACCTTGGCTAAACACCTGCTGGATTACCTGGCCTGAGTTAAGGCTTAGCAGTAGGGCCAGAGCTAAAAAACATTATTATTGAAAGTAATTTTGTGAAAGGACTCATTTGTTTTTTTTTCAAGAGTTCATATATGGTCACCATTATTAAAGGCGAGGGGAGAAAGAAAGAGTAACCATTTAGACATGGACTATGGCCTTTGAAATGATGCATTGTTTTCAGCCAGTTACACCTTGCTGAGGGACCAATCCTCATTTCACACAGTGTTTTCATAAACTGCAGAAATGGGACCAATTTAGTACTGATTAGAAAAAAAAAACCTGAGGCTAGTTTCCCTTTTTTTTTTTTTCAGTTTATAAACCCCAGTGCTGTATTATAGCAAGGGTGTACAGAATGAGTTGACTGTTATCCCTGTTCCTGCTCATGCCCATCTTGAACTTGTCAATGTCACCTTACTTGGGAATAGGGTCTTTGCAGATGGAAGCAGTTCAGCCGAGGGCATATTGTACTAGGATGAAATCAAATGATTGGTGTTTTCTAAGAGAAAGGAGAAGGTGATTCCAACATGAAGTCACGGAAATGCAAACGTCAAGTTGGGCCATGTGAGGACAGCTGCAAAGTGGAGTGCAGGGGCAAAGGCCCAAGACTGTGGCAGCCCCTAGGGTGGAGAGCCAGCTGCAGAACCTCTCCTGGAGGCTGTCGGAGCAGACAGACACCTTGGGTACAAACTCCAGAAACAAGAGAGTATGAATTTCTCTTTTTCTAAGCCACCACTTGTAGCTATTTTGGCTATCCTGAGAAGCCAACATAACAGCTGCTTTTAGCTCAGAAGCCTGCCTATAGCATGGAGCTACAACTGAAAGGAGGTGCCTGCTGCCCTGCTGCTCAGCCTGGAGCTGAGGGGAGCTCACAGCAGGTCCAGAAGTCCTGTGCGATCCTTGCCACTCCCTTCTCTCTAACTCCATCTTAACTTCTCTCTGCCATATGGCACTATGCAGCATCTTTCCAACCTTTCCCAGAATCCTTGATTTCTTGGTCATTCTGGAATGTTCTATGATTGATGGTCATATTGCTCCCTCTCTTCTGTCGATCAGGTCTTTACTCCACAGGCATCTTGGTTGAACTTCCCATGTCTTTCCTAGTTAAAATCCATAACCTCCTAGTGTATCTTTAGCTTCCCTGAGGCCTTACTTTAATAGCACTTATTACTGTTAGTAGAGCATACATTTGCTTATCCATTTCATCTCTTGTCTGTCTTCCCTATAGAAAGGGACTCTGCCTGTTCTGTTCGGTGTTACACAGCCAGCACCTACACCACTGCCACGTACTCAGCTCTCAATGAATATCTGTCGGGTGAATGAATGTTTACTGTCAAACAGAGATAGAGACTCATATGAGAGTGAAGAACAGGGCTGTAATCTGAGACTTGCACACAGTGGCCAGGGTGGCCTGTGGACAGAGGATGAAGGCAAGTTTGGGCATTTTTGTTAGGGACAGAGAAATCGGCGTTATTTTGAACAAAAGTTCATTGTCACTTTTGGTGCATGTGGGAGCCAGCAGGCTCTGATTGGTGAATGCCAGCAGTTGCTAATAAATCTGGCCTGAAGTCATAGTTGGCAGTTTTGTTGTCAGCTGCAAAGTCAAAACAGTCTTAAGTTTAGAGCAGGCAGATTCGCTGGAGAGAGTTCCTAGACCCCGTGTCAGAGCCCAGTGGGTTTCCCTTTGTGTCTCGTGGCTCCTAGACTCTGCTTTAGTGGAAGATGGCAGGCATGACTCCATTGTCACTTAAGAACATCCATAGCACACTGCTGTGCTGTTTTGCTTTCCTCTTTTTTCCCCTGTATTTTTGATAATCATTACATAGATGATTAGGGCACAAAGGGTCAAGGGCTATAGGAAAGTGGGTAAGACTATTGTTTCCACATTATTGCTTTTTTTCTATATCTGGGGTAAAAGGGGAGATAAAGGGAGAAGCCCCACTCAGCCTCTCACCCATCTCAGGGTCCCCAATGTGGGGCATGCTCTGAGGGTCTTGCTCAAGTGCTTTTGATAATTCAGCATTTCTGAATTGCTGCTAGTTTTGCCATTCCAAGCATGACGAAATCACTGCAGAATGCGCTGGTTGCCATAGTCCACCTTAGAGTCTCTGCCCAGATTTTCACTGCCAACACATGGCTGGGGTAGTTGATTGATTGGTTCTATCCCCCGTCATCTGTTGTGGTACTGGGTGTCCTCTGCAGGTTCCGACAGACTGCCATATCCTCCATGTGCACCTGGTTATACTGTTCACTGCTCCGTCTGAGCCTCTGAGGAGGCTTGGCTCTGACACTTGCACTCCATGGCAGACCATGGAACCTGCACTTCTTTTCATGGTTAGAGTTCTGAATCTGACAGTCTGATTGGGGAGATCCCCAAAGAAACTTTGTCTGAGGTGATTTCAGACCAGATTCTTGTGTGTACTTGGCAGTACAGGGCTTGGCACAGTCTGTCGCCCCCAATCAGCTGGTGGTTGCAATTGCTGGGTCAGTTCTGTTTCCAGCCCTGTCTTCCACTTGAACCAATGAATGTTGCAATCCAGCCTGAATCTGCCCAGCACACACTTGGACCTCACATATACCAGTGGGAGCTGCAGCCTAGTCGGAGCAACCTACGATAACTCCCAGTAGGCCCATCCCCTGCCCTAGTTCCTGTGCTTGCCAGAAGGTACAGCAGACTAATCCATTCTGTCCCACATCCCATTCAACTCTTCTACATGTCAATGGGCATTGAAGCCTAGTTCAACCCAGTCAAGCCCACTACCCAGCACATGTACATGCTGGTGGGTGCCTTTCTGTCCAGCCGGGTCTGCTACAGTCCTGGTTTTCATGATCTCTAGTGGGATTGATAACCCAGGAGGGAGGTGCCCACTATTTCCCTCCTGGGCCCTTCCCAGATCATGTACTTTCCGGGTGGTTCTGCAGTTTAACTTGACAGATTAGCCACCAGTGCCAGCATTTGCCAGCTGATGCTTTGGCAAAGCCCAACCAACCCTCACCCATTCTGATTTATGCTTGCACCAGTAGGGACAGTCATCCAAGCCTGGCTCTTTCATAATCTGGCTTACATGAGGCCCACAGGTATAGCAGCCCTGCCCAGTCTGGTCTGCCCCCATTCCAACTCAGGTTCTCCAGTGATCGAGGTGTTCCAGTAGGGGCGCCCTCCATATCCCCCCTACCAGCTTTACTCCCTCCTTCCCAGGTTCCAGCCTGGTTGGGCCCTGCAGCCCAGTCTGGCATGGCCTGCCTCACCTCGGCATTTGCCAGTGGGTGCTGTAGTCTGGGCTGGCACGGCCCACCCCAAATTCCAGCTGGTGAGGGTTACAGTCTAGCCCAGCCCAGCATGCACCCAATCCCAGCTGTAATGTGTACTGGTATGTGTTGTGACCATTCCTGGTCCAACCCACATTGTTCTGGAGCTCAGGTTCGTCAGCAGGTGATGTGAACTGGTTCAGCCTGGTCCGCCCCTGACCTGTGCAAAATGTATGCCAGTGGGTACCTTTCCCTGGCCTGGTCTGGGCTGCTCCTTATCGAGTTCTGTAGGGACTGTGTCCTGCCAGAGGAGTTGCCCAGGCTCCTCCATCAGAACCTCTCCCAATGCCAGATCTCATGCGTATCTGTGGGTCCATGAACCAGCCCTACTCAGTCCACCTCCTGTCCTAGCAGGAACAGTGGCCTTTCCTAACTGTCCTTCAACCCATTCTGTTTCTTACTGTTGGCTGTTTCAGCCCAGCCAAGGTTCGTCTGTACCCAGACATGGCTCACACATGGCTCAGTAGGGGCAGAGACCTAACCTAGTCCTTCCTACATCTACCCTGGTCCTCCAGGACATCAGATGGTGCTGGAGTCTTGCCTGGCTTGGCACATCCAGTCCCAGTCCACACTTGTGCCATGGAAGACTGCAACCATATCCAGACCAGAATGCAGCCCCATTCCAGCTACCACACTCAGCAGTGGGAACCCCAACTCAGCAAGGGAGTCCTCTTAGTTCCCAAACCGGGTCTATTCCCAGCCATAGATCACACACATGCCAATGGTTGCTCTGACCTATCTTGGCATAGCCTCTCACATGTCTTGGCCTTTGCCTTAGATGCTGTGGCCTGGCATCCCTGGCTGAAGCAGACCAGTAGGTATAAGAACCTAGCTCGGCATGACCTGTGCTCCCTCCTGATTTCTATTTCTGCTTGTGAGCTATGGTTTGCTCAGCCCTGCCCGGTCCACCCCGTTCCATTACCAGTGCACACATTACCCAGCCATTGAAGTTACTTTGCCCAGCTTGTCTGACCCCCAAGCCTGGACCATGTGATCACCAGTGGGACCTATGATCCACTTGACCCTCTCCCAGACCCAGTTCTCATACATGCTGGTGGGTGTTAGGCCAGTGTCCGGCATAGTCTGGCCTTCCATTTGGCCTTGTATGAGCTGGTGAACGTTGCAGCCAAGCCCACCCCACACCCTATTTAGGATACAGATTTGGGTGCTGCTGCCTTGACCTGCTCAGACTGTTGTCAGTTCCTTTACCCATGAGTGATGGCAGGTTCCTTGGTCACACCTAGCTTAGTCCATCACCACCCCAACTCTTAAGCTAACCAATGGGACTAGTATTTCCACAGGTTTGGGCCCACACATCCCCCACAGACTCGACCCCCAGAAATGGTTCTCTTGTTTGCTGGTTAATGTCATGACCCTGCTTAATGTGACCCATCCCCTGATCCAACATTCTGTTACGTGTTAGGATCTGGGCCTGCTAGACAAGCCCCCAGCCTAAACTTTTGCGTGGACTGGTATGTGGTGTTCGATGATAACAAATTCTACATAGGACTCAAAGGAGGCTGGTATATCAGTCTGTCCCTTCAGGATTTATTCGCAACCCAGAAGCAGAGTGGGCTCAACATGGAAGTACCTAGGCAGCAATTCATACTTCTAGAACCCCAGAGCTCGCTGCAGCGCGGCCATCAGGCAGAGCCTGGCACCAAATGGTGCACTGCCTGCCTGGGGACAGCTTACCGCATGGTTGTGGTGGCTGGAATCAGGACTCCGAGCATGGAGTCTGACCTAGCCTGGGACCTCCCACCCAGACCCCAGTGTCGCACCCTGCTTTCCTCTTTCTACACAGAAGCACCCAGTTCCTGGATGTTTAACATATGAAGAGCTGCCCAAGCTGGCTTTAGAACAAGCTGGCTTTTAGCTGCTGCTGTTTACCATCCAGGACCTCCCGGCAGCGGAGGCTGAGAGCACCTGCTTCTCCTGGTGCCCAGAGAAGCCACAGGGTTCTTGCAGGTTAGTTTGTTGATCTCTTCCGGCCTGCCATAGCAAAACATCTCACAGCATGGGGCTGAAAGAGAAACTGATTTTTTTCTTTCAGCTCTGGGGGCTGTAAGTTTGAGATCAAGTCATTGTTGGCTGGAGTAACTTTGGGACAGTCCGTCTTCCAGGTTGCAGCTGGTATCTTTGTTGCTGCGCTTTATGTGTTAGAAAGAGACAGAGAGAGAAAGAGAGCATGAATTATCTCTTTTAAAAGATTTTTAATTATGGACTCTGTGCTGTAGGTTAGTGGCTAAAGTCCTCACCTTGCACGTGTCAGGATCCCATATGGGCTCTGATTCTAATCCTGGAGGCTCTGCTTCCCATCCAGCTGCCTGATTGTGGCTAAGAAAGCAGTCGAGGATGGGGCAAAGCCTTGGGACTCTGCACCCATGTGGGAAACCCAAATGAGTCTCCTGGCTCCTGCCTTCAGATTGGCACAGCTCCAGCCATTGTGGCCACTTGGAGAGTGAATCAGCAGACAGAAGATATTCCTCTCTGTCTCCCCTCTTCTCTTGATTTCTGCCTTTCCCATAAAAATGAAATAAATATTTTTAAAAAGATTTTATTTATTTGTTTTTAAAGATTTGTTTTAAAGATTTGCGAGGAGAGGATGAACAAACTGAGCCATTGTGTCAGGCCCTACTTATTTATTTGAAAGACAGAGCTACAGAGAAAGGAGAGACAGAGACTTCTTTTATCCCCAAATGATCGCAATAGTGAAGCCAAAGTCAGGAGTTGGATCTCTGTCTGGGTCTCCCAAATGGGTGGCAGAGGTCCAAGCACTTGGACCATTCTCTTCTGCTGCTTTTCCAGGCATTTTGACAAGGAGCTGCATCAGAGGTGGGGCAGGTGAGACTCTACCTAGTGGAAGAGCTAGAGAAAGCTTCTGGCTCCTGGCTTCAGATCAGCTCAGCTCAGCTCCAGCTTTTGCGGCCACTTGGAGAGTAAACTAGCAGATAAAAGATCTTTCTCTTTCTCTGAATCTGGCTTTCCAACAATAAATAAATAAATCTTTTTTCTTTTTTTAAAGAGCTCCAGTTTCATAGTGAGCCCCTTGCCTTTACTACCTCAACTAACTAACCTCAGGCACCTTCCAGAGATTCAGTCTCCAAATGCCATCATGTTGCGATTTAAGGTTTCCACATAAGCATATTCAGGAGGACATAATTCAGTCCATAGAAGTAAGGTTTTTCTGGAATCATCAGTGTTACATCCAGCAATGTGGGACCAAGTAGACTTTTGGGCAGTAATACCCCATGGAGAGTTTCAAACAATCGTGTTGTGTAATGTTGATTATATTTAGTTCATGTATTGGCAACTGTCAATGTAGAATCATACTGATGTCTGTCAACACATAGAGCCTGCATACACTGGGTTGTCTACCTCCCACTTGGCACTTTTTGTTAAACATTCAGTCTAGTGTTAAGCCAGAGATGCAAATGAAATTAATCTTACCAAGAATGTGTGCTTTTGAGTTGTGGTACAGCAAGTTAAACCACTACCTGTTATGCCAGTATCCCATATGAGTACCGGCTCAAGTCCTGGCTGCTCCACTTCAGATGCAGCTCCCTGCTAAGATGCCTGGAAAAGAATTGGTAGATGGCTCATGTGTTGGGCACACTGTCACCTACATGGAAGACCTGGTTGGAGTTTTAGGGTCCTGGCTTTGGCTTGGCCCATTCTTGGCTGTTGCAGCCATTTGAAGGAGTGAAGTGCCAAATGGAAGATCTGTCTCTCCCTCTCTGTCACTCTGCCTTTCAAATAAAGATTTTGTTTAGAATAAATTTTTTAAAATGTGTGCTTTTAACAAGCTAAGGTCACAGGTTCTGGCTCTCCTGAGTGTCCCTTCCTGTGTGCCGGAGGCTGATGCACTGAGGATACTGTTGCAGACATGTGGCCATGAATCACCTGTCCGGGGTGGCTAGGCAAAGGAATGTGGGGGACTCACTGCCCATGCTAGTCATCTTCTTATCTGTCTAACAAAATACCTGAGGTAGTTGACTTAACAAGGGTTATTTAGGCTCACAATGTTAGAAGTTCTAGTCTGCGAGGCAGCATTGGTTTGGCTCTGTGAAAGTGACAGATGGCAGCAGTACTTGAGTATGTGCAGAGGAAGGATCGCAGGGTGACGCTGGCTCAGACGTAGGCTTTCATATCAACCCTCTCACTGCAAACAGCCTTGGCGGGACCCACTCTCAGGAACCTTAGGGTCTCCTACTAAGCCCCACCTTCTAGACATCATAATTGGTCTAGGTTTCTACCTTGTTAGTATCGTTAATTCATTTATGCCTTTGGAGTTTAAAACTCCTGCGTGAGTTTGGAAGCAAAAGTATACCAAGCCATAGCACCTCCTGTCACCTGTACTGTTAGAACAACCCAAAGCCCATGTCTCCCCCCCAGCCAAGGGTTGATCATGTGAGTTTCCTTATAGAAAGGGGAAAAATGGCTTTTAAGACAGCAAAGCATGATGTAACCCATGAAGAAAAATGAAAAGAGAAGGACCATGAACTAGCAAGAAGTTGCATTAAATGTGCTCATTTTGGAGGAAAAAAGGGGGGAAAAGCCTATCAAAAGGCCCATGATGGGCCTAAATTGATAGAATCAGTCCTGGTGGGCTTGGTTCCTCCTTCCTGCCTCAACGCTCCTCGCGTTCATCCACTCTACAGGAGAGCTATAAGTGCCTGTAGGGAGCTCCTGGGTGACTGAAACTTGCTAGAAATCAAAGTAATATAAATCCTGGGATGTACAAATTGAGTGATGAAAGAGATACTTGCTGTCTGGGATAGCCCTAAGAATGTCCAGCTGTCTCCTTGCCGGGTCACATGGGAGCAGGGAACGGCAACTGACCATGGCAGCATGGTTTGGGTTGGCACTGTCTACTCCAGGATCTTGCTCAGTTGGATATCTTCTGAGAACAGCGCTGAAAGCATGCCTTGTCAGTTTCACACATTTTCCTACATCCTGGTAAACAAAACTGGAAATAGTCTCCTAAACAATGATTGGATTTTTCATTATTGTTAAAACAAAGTTTTATTGTTTTTGTTTGAGGCTTTAGAGAGGTCATCTTTAAGAATACTGTCTGTATTGCACGATTATATTGATGGCTCTGAACCCAAGTGAATCTTGAAAGTAACTGAGGTAGAAGGGTGGGTTTAAAATGCATCTTTCTAGGTCCCGTCCCAGGGGTTCAGACTTTGTGAGTTTTGAGGTGAGGCCCAATATACAATTCTGAAAGCAACTCCAGCATAGTCTAACAACTGCTAGGGGCAGTTGCTGGGCACTGTAATTAAGAAGCTGCTTGGGGGGCCCGGCGCGGTGGCACAGTGGTTAAGGTCCTCTCCTTGCACGCCCGGGATTCCATATGGGCGCCGGTTCTATCCCGGCAGCCCCGCTTCCCTTCCAGCTCCCTGCTTGTGGCCTGGGAAAGCAGTTGAGGACGGCCCAAAGCTTTGGGACCCTGCACCCGCGTGGGAGACCCAGAAGAGTCTCCTGGCTTCGGATTGCCGCAGCACTGGCCGTTGCGCTCACTTGGGGAGTGAATCATCGGACGGAAGATCTTCCTCTCTGTCTCTCCTCTCTGTATATCCGCCTTTCCAATAATAATAATAATAAATATTAAAAAAAAAAAAGAAGCTGCTTGGGGCACCTGCATCACTTATTGGAAGACCTAGGTCAGATCCTTGCCCTATTCCTGGTCCTAGTTTCTTGCTAATGCAAACCCAGGGAGGCAACAGGTGATGGAACAGGACTTGGGTCCTCCCACCCATGCAGAAGACCCAGTTCGAACTTCCTGCTCAGGGCTTTGGCCTGGCCCAATCCTGGCTATTGCAGAGATTTCGAGAGTCAGTCGGCAGACAGAAGATCTGTATGTTTGTATGTGTGTCTCTATCACTCTGCATTCTGAATAAAAAATATTTTGTTAAAATTTACTTGTTTTTATTTGAAAGGCAGTTTTACGGAGAGAGAAGGAGAGAAAGAGCAAGATCTTCTGTCTGCTGATTCACTTCCCAAATGGTTGCAATTACTAGAGCCGAGCCAATCTGAAGACAGGAGGCAGGAGCATCTTCTGGTTCTCCCACACTGGTACAGGATCCCAAGGCTTTGAGCCATCCTCTGCTTCTTTCTCAGGGAGCTGGATGGGAAGTGGAGCAGTTAGGACACAAATCAATGACCATAGAGATTGCTGGTGCTTGCAGGTAAGGGATTAGTAAAATGAGCCATGGCACCGAAATAAATATTTTTAGAAGTTGAAAAGTATGGGAGCTGGCAGAATGGCACAGCAGAAATCCTCTGCCTGTGGGGTCCAGTATCCCATCTGGTCCAGCTTGCTGCTAATAGCATGGGAAAGCCACAAAGGATAATGTTAAGTCCTTTGGCCCCTGCACTCACATAAGAGACTTGGAAGAAGTTCCTGGCTCCCAGCTTCGGATTAGCCCAGCTCTGGCTGTTGTGCCATGACTTTCAAGTAAAATAAATATTTCTTTTTTTAAAAGTTGGAAAATAAAAACATTGGGAAAACATTGATAGAATTGATAGCACTAGAAAGACAGCATAAAGGGAAGCAGACAGAGAATATGGATAAATAAATTCTGTTGAAGTTCCTCTTTTGTTTGTGATCTAAATGGACCCATCATTAGAGTGTAAATAGATTCTACATGTTAAGAGTCCCATTTCTCCTACAGAAAGGTTGTAAAACAAAACTCGTATTAGAATTTTTAAAAATGTTATCTATTTAAAAGGTAGAGATAAAAAAGAGACAGAGGCACAGAGAGAGCTCCCATCCTTGGCTCACTCCCCTGGTGTCCACGGTAGCTAGGACTGGACCAGGTCTGAGCAGGAGCCAAGAAGTCAATCTGGATCTCCTATGTGGGTGTCAGGGATCAAGTGTTGGAACCATCGCCTGCTGCCTCCCAGCGTTTACAACAGCAGCAAGCTGGGTTGGAGAGTGGAGCCAGGACTGAAATCCAAGTACTTTGATATGGAGTGAGGATATTCCAAAAAACAACTTAACCAGTGTGCCACTGTGCTAATGCCTGCCCCCCAAACTTGATTAATTTTTATAAGTAAAATAAAATTCCTAACTTCTTCATCCCAGTGCAATTGTTTTCATTTTCCATGCTATCTTCTGGTCCTCTACATGCTTTTATAATTATACTTTGGCATATTTATAATTGCATTCTAAATGTCACTTGAGTTTTAAAATTATTTTAATTGGCACAAAATGATTGTATGTATTTATGAGGTACTGCATGATAATACTATACCTGTGTACAATGTGTAGGATTCACATCAGGTAATTAACATTTCCATCTCACAGCCCATCAACCATTTGTTGTTTCTTTGTATTGGAAATTTTCAAACTCCTCTTTTTTGATTCTTTATAAATTATATAATAAATGATAAGTTAATATCACGATTTGAAAGCACTGCACTTATTTTTTAAATGATTATTTAATTTAGTTTAAAACCAGAGAGAGAGGGAGAGAGCAAGAAAGAAAATCTTATGAAGATTCCATTCACTGATTACCCAAATGGTTTCAATAACCAGGACTGGGCCTGCCTAAAGCTCGAATCCTGGAACTCAGTCTGCTCCCATGTGGGTGGCAAGGACTCAAGTACTTTAGCCCACACCTGCTGTCTCCCAGGGCGTGCATCAGCAGGAAACTGACATCAAGAGCAGAGTAGACAAGCCCAAGTACTCTGGACATCTCAAGCAATGTCTTAATCAGTAAGTACTCTAATTGCATGCCTCAGCTCTGCTTAATTTTGGGTGTTTCAAATATATACATGTATTTTACATTTCTGAGGTCTTTGTATTTCTGATTGTTAATGATCACATAATAGAACATCTTGCTGATGCACTATGCTTTACTAAGTAATTGTCTTATGTGAAAAATGGTTTTGCTTCCAGATTCTGTCTCTCCTCCCTGGCCCCGACCCCTGCCATGTCTTGTAATGAATGCTTTGTACATCATAATTCTATTTCTGTGGAACTAGCTTCTTTATGTAAGTTCCCAGAAACAGGAAGGCTGTGTCAAACAGAGAGAACATCTGTATGGTCCTTGCTACCTATTTCAAAGTAGACAATTTAGGAGTCGTGCTGGGCCTATTGCTTAAGACACCAACTAGAATGCCTGCATCCTCCATCAGAGTGTCTGTGCTTGTGTCCAGGCTCCAGATCCTCATTTCAAAATTCCTTCTAATGCATCCCCTGTAAGCCAAAGGTAGCAGCTGGGACCTTGCCACCCGCCTAATAGATCTGTGTTGAGTTTCTGTCTCCCAGCTTGGCCCCCTGTGCCACCACAAGTATTTGGGGGAGTAAACCAGTAGATGAGAGTGCTACCTTTCTCTCTTGATACCTATCCAATAAACTAAAAATATATATTAAAGGTTATGTATATATGTATATACACATATATGAATATATGTATGTAATAATATAATGTATATGTATTTACACATATACATTCATACACAGACATATGAGTACAGTATCTGTCTCATTATAGTGTGTCAGATCCCAAATTCTAGATGGGGAGTGGGCTCACTCCCAGGACAAAGCATCTTCAAGACATCTCTGGAAGCAGAAACAGACTTTCATGAGAAGCAGCAGTTGAGAAAGCTGTAGTCAGCGTTTGCACTTACACATCGTGGAAGTGGTAGGATTGTAGGACTTGTGAGGGATTCTCCAGACGATGTCATCTTTGTCAAATCAGACCGTGACTTCACAGATTCGTGCGGATGATTATTCTCTGCACAATAGACCAATGTATTCCATATGAGAGTTTTAGGAACAGAGAAAGAACCCAAAAGTTGCTTTTGGGCTCATTTGGAATTCAAACCTAAGTCACATTCTTTGCTCATCGGATAATGCGAAACAAAACAAAACAAAACAAAAAACCATTTCGAACAAGCAGATGTAGAATCATTTTCTCATTTTTTAAAATACAATAAAAGGTATGCCATTTTCAGCTTCTCTAATAAAATTTAGGAGAATTGAAGTATTTTTAAGAATAAAAACAATTGTAGTCCATAATCAGTTTATGAGCATTTAAGGAGGAGTACCTCATTACTAAACAATTCAAACATAGTTAATATAAAATCAATGTCAATTTAACAGTTGCTAATTGCCTACAAATCTGAAGGACACTTTCCAGTTCTCCAAAATCATACCAATTTCTATATCCCTCAGTGGCATGCTTGTTCCTTACAGACTAAAATTCATGATGAAAATAGGCTGGTACTAGGCAACAGCTGCCATTTCTTTTGAAGTTTCAATTATTTCAGTCTTTTGGATTCCAGTAATCAAAAATTTATAACCCATTTCAAAATATAAATCCTTTCAGCTTCTTGCTTCTTAAAATGTGTGTGTGTGTTTTTTTTTTTAAATATAATTACCTGCCTTACATTTCATACTGGGAATCATAAATGCATTTTTTTTTCTGAAGGAAAATGTGGGTAGTGATGATGTCAACCTGTAATACCCAGAAGAAAAGTAAGTTTTACACAGAAAGAGGAAGCCATAGGAAGCAGTAGAAGAGGCCCTGGGAGACACGGGTTGGATCTGCCTCTGCCTTGCATGGCAGGTGTAGCCTGGCCCTCCAGTCTTCCTCTCCTACCAAAAGATTCTCTTTCCTTGTTCCAAAGTTGCCCAAGGAAATACTCACCTGTTTAGCGTTTCTAAGCATGCCATGATTTTACTAAGTAGTCTGGCTTTGTGCACCCTGTTCCATCTACCTGTAATGCTCTTTACTTCCTTCTGTGTTAGGAAGATTCCTGGTCATCCTTCACATTCCTGTTCAACTGTCACACCTACGGTGAACTCTACGCTATCTTTCCTTTCACTTTAGCCATCCTCCTACGTCCAGAAAAAAAAAAAAAATCCACTTACTGCCTTCTCTAAGAGTGCTAGATTCATTTATTCAACTTAAGTGTTTTGTTAAATACCTACTGTTCTAGAGGCTGGCAGCACTGTTACAAAAACTGAAGAGGCTTCATGGGGCTTTTAGCCAAAAGGGGATACACAGACATGGAGAAAATTATGGGTATAGTATGCTAGAAGATGATGGAGAAAATAGACTAGGCAAGGAAAAAGTAAGCGCCCAGAGAGGGTGACTGTGGGGTACAGAGATACTGCAAATTGCAACAATAGGGAGCCAGTAAGAAGCTCACAGAAAAGGTTACATTTAAGCAAAGACTTGAAGGGAGTGAGGCAGTGAACACTGAAGGTATCCCATGAAAAGAGTTCCAGGCAGAGGGAATAGAAGTTACCAAGGCCCTTCAGTGGGAAATTGCCAACAATATGTGGAGAACAGAAATCCTGTTGGGGGCATGGCTGGGGGTGGACAGAGTGAACAGAAATGAGAGAAATGGAGGCTGAACCACAAGAGTGAAAGTGATGACATGGCCCAGATTTCACAAGGCCTTAAGTGACCATTGTGGGGACTGTGGCCCTTTCTGGAAGTGAGACGGGAAGCCTCTGGAGGGTTTTTGCAGAGGATTTGATCCGAGTTGCCTTTTAAAAGATTTCCTCAGGTTGTTTAGGCACTCTTCCAGACAAAGTAAGACAGTAGAGTGGGTAGCAAGTGCAACAAGGGGGACAGTGAGAAGTAGCCCCCATCTGGATACCAGCTGAAGATGGATCCAGTAGGATTTTGTGGGTAGATTTAACGTAGGGGCTAAGAAAAGGGATGATGTTGGTGTGAGCAACTGCAAAGGTGAAATCGAGATGTTTAAAGTCATAGAAGGAACAGATTTTGGGGGAAAAACTACCAGCTTGGTGTCAGGCATGCTGGCTGAGTTTGAAATGATTTTTTAAGTGTGCCAATTGAATGTATGAGCTTAAAGTTTGGGACTGAGATCTGAGGCTAAAACATTGGGAATCATTAAATACAATTGTTTTTTTTTTAAAGCGATGATACTGAGATCATAAACGAGTGGTCATAGGAATAAAATAAGAGTGACATGGCCTGAGCCCCAGAATATTCCAAAACAGATTAGCTGAATACACAGGTCTGTGATACCACATGCACAATTGTTGAAAAGTGTTTCATGCTTTCACTAAACTCTTGCTGCCTTGATGGAAATAACTGGATCATACCTTTTATTTATTTATTTATTTATTTTTATTGGAAAAGTAGATTTACAAAGGGACAGGAAGACAGAGAAAGATCTTCCATCCTCGATTCACTTCCAAGTAGCTGAAATGGCTGGAATTGAGCTGATCCAAAAATAGGAGCCTTCTCTGGGTCTAAAGTATAGAGTGTAAAGTGCAGATGTAGAGTCCCAAGACTTAGGGCCATCCCCCACTGCTTTCCCAGGCCAAAAACAGGGAACTGGATGGGAAATGGAGCAGGTGAAGGATTAACCAGTTGAGCTGTTGCACTTGCCCTGATTGTACCTATTTTTAAGTTTTATTTGGAGCATAATTTATGTACTACCATGCTGATCTGTTTAAATGAACAATTCAATGGTCTTCAGTTTTTGTATCATCAATAGCAAGCATACAGTAATTACTTAACCCTTTCAGATTGAATGTTCAACTTTTAAGTAAATAAATGATTACATGTGACTTGATTTCATTAAAAATGTTTTTTTTAAAGAGATTTATTTATTTTTATTGGAAAGGCAAACTTACAGAAAGAAGGAGAAATGGAGAGAAAGATCTTCCATCCATTGATTCACTCCCCATATGGCAACAATGGCCAGGGTTGGACCAAGCCAAACTCAGCAGTTTGTTTTAAGTCTCCCGCATGGAAGGTAGTTGGGAGATGGGTACATGGGCATTTTCTACTGATTTTTCCTGGGCCAATAGCAGGGAGCTTTGTGTCTTTATCTGCTGGACTACAACTCTGGTCCCAGTATTTAATTTTAAAGTAAATCTTTATAACTCTGAACATCACTTCATTGTCTACCAAACAAGAATGCTTTAGAGACATTTTTTTTTAAAGATTTACTTATTTTTATTGGGAATGCAGATCTACAAAGAGAAGAGACAAAGATCTTCCATCCCCAAGTGGTTGCAACAGTCAGGGCTGTGCCAGTCTGAAGCCAGGAGCCAGGAGCTTTTTCTGGGTCTCCCACACAGCTACAGGGTCCAAAGCTTTGGGCCATTATCTTCTGCTTTCTTCCACTGCTTTCCCAGGCCACAAAGAGGGAGCTGGATGGGAAGCGGAGTTACTGAAACTGGGTCCCATATGGGATCCCAACACATGCAAGACAAAGATTTAGCCATTGAGCCATCACACTAGAGCCAGACATTTTTAAATTATTTTTTCAATCTTGAAATCTAAATGTTTGCTTTGGTGATGTGATGATGATTTTTGGGGGGTCAACATGTCTAGGATGTGGAGTACTCCAACATTTGATCAGGCGTTATTCTGGGTGTGTCTGAGTGTTTCTTGATGCGAACCTTGGAGCTGCTAGACTGAACACAGCAAAGTGCCCTTCATAACCTTGATGGGCCTCATCCAACCCGTCACAAAGCTGACTGAGAAAATAAGATGAAGTAGTAGGAAGTCCTTCTGCATGACTGCTGGTGGTGAGGTGTCAGTCTTTCCCTGCCTTCTGGAAAAGCCAAC
This sequence comes from Ochotona curzoniae, assembly GCF_017591425.1. Taxonomy (NCBI): domain Eukaryota; kingdom Metazoa; phylum Chordata; class Mammalia; order Lagomorpha; family Ochotonidae; genus Ochotona; species Ochotona curzoniae. The sequence goes on along the minus strand of NW_024466502.1, from coordinate 47,456,400 downwards.
TTTCCTTGGTGTTCAAGCCTGCTAGCTTCTGGACTGGAACTAAAACCATCAGCTCTCAATAATCTCAGGGCAAAAACTTCCTAGACAATTTCTGAAAGCCAAATTCATCAGGATAAAAAAAATAATAATACATAATAAGTAAGTGAGAATGTATTCCAAGCATGCAAAGTCGATCAACATTTGAACATTGATCATTGTAACCGCCATAGTGAGAATGAATTTGCGAAGATAAAAAAATCTCTAGGGCTGGCATTAAAAGCCACAGCTTACAACACTGGCATCCAATCTGCTGGTTCATGTTCCAGCTATTCTACTTCTCATCCATCTGCCTGCTAATGCCCCATGAAAGTAATAGATGTCCCAAGTGTTTAAAACTCTGTCAATCACATGGGAAACCAAGATGGAGTTCCAGGCTCCTTCTGGCTTCAGCCTGGTCCAGCTGTGGCCATTGCAGCTATTGGGTAGTAAACCCAGAATGAAAGATCTTTCTCTTCTTCTTTGCAACTATTCTTTCAATTAAATGAAGAGATCTTTTAAAAGAAACTCAATATATTTTGAAAATAAGACACATTTCTCAGTCAAGGAAGGATAGCTAAAAGATAAAAACTAAAACCAAAACGTGGGCCTGGTGCGGTGGCCTAGCAGATAAAGTCCTCATCTTGAACACACCGGGATCTCATATGGGCGCCGGTTCTAATCCCTGCAGCACCGCTTCCCATTCAACTCCCTGCTTGTGGCCTGGGAAAGCAATTGAGGACGGACTTTAGGACCTGCACCCGTGTGGGAGACCTGGAGGAAGTTCCTGGCTCCTGGCTTCAGATCGGCGTAGCACCCACTGTTGCGGACACTTGGCGAGTGAATCATTGGATGGAAGATTTTTCTCTGTCTCTCCTCCTCTCTGTATATATCTGACTTTTCAATAGAAATAAATATAAATCTTTACAAAAAAAAAAAAATAAGGTGAAGGTTGTCCTTCACACTGAAAGATTGAATGTTTTATTTCTAATTCTGGGAATTTAGCAAGCCTATCCAATATCAACACTCTATCCAATATTGTACTAGAGAATCTGGCAGGACAATGAGGGAAGGGGTAGAAGAGGTAGGAAGAGAAATAGAAGGCATACACTTCTCAATAAAGAAATAAAATTATTTAGTCATGGATGAAATGACATTTAGAGAAATCCAGAACTAAAAACAAGACATCATAATTCCTAAATTCTCAAAATATGAAATATGAAAGCAGCTTATATTTCTACACAATGAAGTCAACAATACAAGGAGCAATGAATAATTGGAAAATGAAATTAAAATTCTGTATATAATAGCAAAAATGAATTACTTGTTGAAAACTAAATACATGCATAATCTTCAGATAGAAAATCTAAAATGCTGCTGAAAGAATTTTTTTTAAGATTTATTTTATTTTTATTACAAAGTCAGATATACAGAGAGGAGGAGAGACAGAGAGAAAGATCTTCCGTCTGATGATTCACTCCCCAAGTGAGTGCAACGACCGGTGCTGCACTGATCTGAAGCCAGGAACCAGGGTCTCCCACGCAGGTGCAGTGTCCAAGGCTTTGGGTCGTCCTCGACTGCCTTCCCAGGCCACAAGCAGGGAGCTGGATGGGAAGTGGAGCTGCCGGGATTAGAACTGGCACCCATATGGGATCCCGGCGTGTTGAAGGTGAGGACCTTAGCCGCTAGGCCACCGTGCCGGGCCTGAAAGAATTTTTAAGGAAGCATAAATAAATGACAACATATATTATGTCTATGATATATCAAGTTTTTGTAAAACCTGTAGAAACAAGGTAGGGGAGGGGCTCATGTGGTGCTGTTTTCAGGCTACCCCTCCATCTGGGGGACCAGCATCCTGTGTGGGTTACCTGTATCCTAGTTGCCTGGGAAAGTAGCAGAGGATGGGTCAAGTCATCCCACTGCAACCATGTGGGAAATCTAGCAGCAGCTCCTGGCTCTGGCTTCAGATTGGCTCAGCTCTAGTCATTGTAGCCACTTGGGGAGTGACCCAGCAGATGGAAGATATCTCTCTGTGTCTCTCCTTCTTTGAAAATATGCCTTTCAAATTAAAATATATAAATCTGTAAAAAATTGTAAAATGTCATAGGTAGCTTATAAGGTTACTAAGAGTGGTTAATATAATTTTTCAAAGATTTATTTATTATTTTTATTGGAAAGGCAGATTTACAGAGAGGAGAGATAAAGAGAAAGATCTTGTATTCACTGGTTCACTCCCCAATTGGCCAAAACAGCGGGAACTGAGCTAATCCAAAGCCTTGGGACCTTATACCTACGTGGGAGACCAAAAAGAGTCTCCTGTGTAAGGTCCCAAGGCTTTGGGCCGTCCTCGACTGCTTTCCCAGGCCACAGGCAGGGAAATAGATGGGAAGTGGAGCAGCCAGACACAACCAGCACCTACATGGGTTCCAGGTGTGTGCAAGATAAAGATTTGGTCACTGAGCCATTGGCCTACAATATAGTTAAAAACAAAACAAAACAAAAATAAGCTAAAATTTGAAATCTATGCCGAAGAAAATGAACTTAAACTTTACTTCATACTATAAATAAAAATGAAATTAAGTGGATCACATACATAAAAGGGGCTGGTGTTTTGGCATGAGTCTAGCCACTGCCTGTGATGCTGACATCAACATGAGTACTGATTTGAGTTCTACTTGCTTCATTTCCCATCCAGTTCCCTGTCGATGCACCTGGGAGAGCAGTAGATGATGGCCCAAATAGTTGGGTTCCTGCTATGCATGTGGGAGACCAGATGGAGTTTAAGGCTCCTGACATCAGCCTGTTCCAGCCCTGGTTTTTTACCATTTGTGGAGTGAATCAACAGATGGAAGATAGTCTCTCTGGTTACTCTCTGGAAGAATATATTTGTAATACATAGATCTAACATGAAACTTTTATTGAGAATAAACTGTATCATGAACTTGTGCATTCAATATTCTTAGGAAACACAGTTGAATTAAATAGGCAAAAGATCTGAACAAATACCTTAAAAAAAGAAGGTGCAGATTATTGCCTAAAAGTACATGACAATCCATCATGGAAGTATGTCTTAATAATATAGAAAATGCAAATCCAAATTACAGTACGTTAGACCTTCACACACATTAGTGAGACTGTCAGTTGTGAGTGAGAATGGGAAGCAACCAGCAACTGCTAATAAAACTAGAAGCGCACCTACCCTATGATGCATCAAACGTACTCATGAGTATTTACCCAGAGGAAATAAAAACATGTTCACAAAGGTCATGCACAAGAATGTTCATAGTATCTCCATTCGTAACAGTTAAAGCCTGGAAATAACCTGAATGTCCACCAGCGGAAAGGATGAATAAAACAGGGTTTATCTTCTTTTTTTTTTTTTAATTTATATTTTTCATGATATAGTTCCATAAACTGAGAGATTTCCCCTTCTTCCCTCCCCGTTTCCCTCCACTGTTTTCCCCTGTATTATTACAATAGTACTTTCCATCAGCAATAGTCACAAGTCCATCCTTCTACTATTTAAGTGAATCATGACATTGGAGTTATAGACAATGGTAGAAAGTCCAGCAACCTATTGTCAAGACATATTTAACAGTTTCATTGGTAGTCCATCTTTACCATGTATATCTTTATAGTGAACTACTACTCATCAATAAAACTGAACAATGATGTGCATGAATCTCAAAAACATTATGCTGTATGAAAAGGTACAAAGGTGCAAATATGAAAAGGTACAATCAATTTTAAATGGTGGTGTGTTTTAAATTTTAAATTTTCGGTGTATGTGGTGGTTTGTTGGTGAGGAGGTGGGGAGGGAAAATGCTGAGGTTTGTCAAGATCTTATCAGTTTTAGCGAAAGAATTGGTGGTGACAGGGTGGCAGATGGGCTAAGACAGGAGACAGAGATCAGGGAGCTGGTCAGAATGTTCCAGTACAGTTTGTGTTGAGAGTTAATAAGGATGGGACATAGAGCTGCAGAGAAAAGGGATTATCAGGAGCACAGTGGGAGACTCAAACGGGATTTGTCTACCCATAGTGGTGGGAGAGAATGTGACAGGGTGATTATGGAGTGGAAACACTTCTGAGTCTTCAAGCATAATAAACATCTCGACAGTTATGACTTGAGGTCTGAGTACTTCGACAAAGAGGAAAGACTAGGTTTGGTTGGGAGGAGGAGTTCTATTTAGGACGTGTTGAGGCTGAGACCTCTACAGAACAGAGCACCCAGTTGGAAATGCAGACCTGGGGCTTGGGAGATGAGTCAGCCAGAGGCAGATGGAGAGTCACCCCCTTAAGATCACAGTTGAAACTACCCAAGTGGATGAGATCATTGAGGAATCACACATAGCATAAGCATCAGATAAAATTAAAATATCTGAGTGTAAGCCCTGTTTGAACTTTTATAAATACTCTTATTAATAAACCTGAAAACATGATAGTTGAAATACAAAAAGAGAGAAGGGAGACAAACCCTTATTAAGATCCATATTTTCAATGTTTAAGCAGAAGCAGAAAAACAAAGACCAAATTTTAAAAAGAAATGTTGCATGGAGCCTCCAAAAAAACAATTTATCATCACATAGAGATCCTGTCCCTGATATTTTTGCATCCTAGATGAAAATTCAGGATGTGTAAAAGAAAGACAGAGGGAAAGAAAAAATAAAGACGAAAGAAGGAATAAAGTGAGAAAAAAAAAAAAAGAAAGAGAATGAAAAAGAAAGAGGACAGGACAGAAGAGAGGGACAAGCTATGGGGAGTGCCCAGCTCATGGAGCAGATGAAAAGTACTAGTTGTTTACAGATTGGGCTGGAGTTGGTCTAGGAAAGCTCAGAGAGAAGACACGTGGGGCTGAGTCTTGAAGGGTAGTAGAGTGGAGAGAGCAGAGCAGTGCAGCTCAAAGGACCTGACTGTAAAGGCACAGCACGTTTTGTTCATTCATATTTACAATTGAAGAATATAAGAAAAACCTGCAGTCTCACAACACTTGCACCTATCTCCAGTGGTTCTCTAAAGTTTCCGCTTATTCCTAATGCTGTGTGATCACCAGATATGGTAAAACAGTGACGTTTGACTTTCCCTTAAACATCATCTTATTTCAGTTTTTCTCTCGGTTTCCCACTTATTTTAGCTACAGGATTTATTTATATCTTTGGTTTTAAAATGGTAACTCAGTGTCAAAAAGTCTGGCATTCTGAACTACAGAAATGATGCTGAGAGATTGTTGAAAGAATAATTAATTCCCAATTCCTTTCACATTAATGGTTTGAAAGTTGCTCCCATGCCTTCTGCAATGCAGGAGGGCCCCTAGAGCAAGGTCAGGTCCCAGATTGTAGCAGGCATTTGCTGCTCCTGGCCTTCACACACATGTTCCCCCTTCTGTTCTTAGGAATGCTCTGAATTCCTTGTTGGGAATTACTGCCTCCTCATCACAGCAATTTTAGTAGAACTGCTAGCTAAGAAACCTGCCTCTTTTCTGCCCAAAGTAGTCATCAGTTGAAGTTAGTCAACCATATTTTATTCTAGGACAATTAATCTTGAGTAGCATAACTGAATGACTATTAAAAATAAATTTGGGCTTTGCAGTTGGCATTGTGATGCAAGTGCACAAAGCCTCCACTTGTGATGCTGGCATCCCGTTTAGCTACCAGTTTGAGTCCTGACTGCTCCACCTCCAATCCAGCTCCCTGCTAATGCATCTGGGAAGGCAGTGGAAGATGACCCAAGCACTCGGGCTTGTGCACTCATGTGAGAGAACTGAATGGAGTGCCTGGGTCCTGGTGTCAGCCTCACTCAGCCCCAATCATTGCAGCCATTTGGAAAATGAAGCGGTGGATGGAATATCTTTCTGTTTTGCTGTCTCTTCTTCTCTCTCTGTAATGGTGCCTTTTTTTTTTTTTTTAATGAGGTAGGATTTGTTTTAACAATCACGTTTTGAGGAGTCCATCAATCATCATTTGCCTTTGGAATAAACCAGGTTGTCCTTTCTAAACCTGGGGATTCTGTGAGTTGTCCCGAATCTTTAACCAGTGGTTTTTTGTTTTGTTTTTGCTTTTTGAGAGAGTTTGTTTGCTTATCCAATTAGAAAATTGAGTGTTTTTAATTGTTAGTCAAAGTTACCTCTATGTGGCAAATCAAGAGTAATCAGGATGGGTCAACCAAAGGTGAGTAGGACTAGGTAAGCTGCTTTAAGATTCTTGATATTTAAAGACACATAGATAACAAGTAATGGTTGTTTATGTTACTCCATTATGGAGTAACTTGTTACATACCAATAGCAACAGGGTAGGCATCCTGACAGACAGGTATTTTCCCTCTTTTCCTTGATACTGAGCATCACTCATTGGTTCACGTCCCCCTGTCCCCACTGCCATTATTCTTTCTCCAAGTCTGGACCACTGCATGTGACAACTAACTGACTCTCTATCTAAATACACTGTGCCTCAATGTGCAGTGGAAAACCTGTTTCTGACATTTTCCTTATTTAGACCCTTCCCTAGCAACCACTGCCCTTGGAATCAAGGAAAAAAACCATTCACAGGGCTCAATCACAACTCTCCGTTCCTCCAGAGTTTATCGTAGGCTGCTCTCACTCCCCTTACACTCTCTTAAACCTTGAACCAACTTCCGTGCTCTTGCATGCTTCTCCTACCCCTACTCAGCTCAAGTCATCCATCCTTCAGGTCTCAGCGTGTCACCTTCTCAGTGAATGCCTCCACTAGCTCAGAGCTAAGCCCACTGTTATTTACCTTCATAGCAACCTTACTCAATTATCAGTCAGTACCGATTGGGTATTTAACACAAGCACTGTCTACAGGTTTGGAATACATCCGGTGATATTCTTAGCCCTTTGTTCCTGGTTGAGTGTCACAATTTAAATTCAAATAATTGCTTATCTTACTGATTCCTGTCTATTCTCATTGTTGCCTTGTGCAATAGGCAGAGGCTGTTGCCAGTTTGTTTACAGGCATAGGTACTCAATTAATTGTGTGTTGAAGAAGTGAAACAAGTGAACTTTGGAGACAGAGAGAGATGAATTTGAGGACTTGATTTACTTGCTTATAAAATATATGAATTGATGGAAATAAACAGCAGAACCTCTGGATATGAGGATTAGACCATATAATGCATACATGAGCTTAGAACAGTGCCTGATACTTAATAAGCATTCATATAAATGAACCATTTTTATGATTAAAAATAAATTTTATTGGCTTCAAAATGATTTACCATTGCAGCATTTGAGGAGTGAACCAATCGACAAGATCTCTCTATTTCTTTCCCTCTCTTCCAAATAATAATAATAATAATAATAATAATAATAAGCACTAACCTTGTATTATATTAGCATCACAGAATTATTATTTGGGACTTTTAGTCAATTCGTTGCACTCTACATTTTCCTGAGTCATATTCTGTTGCTCAGTGTAGCTAAATGTGCTTGCTCTGATTATTTTAGGTTTTCCCTGAAAACCTGAATCGAGATGGCATTTTTTGAGTTTGCTATAAATTCTCCCACTCAAAGGAAGGATTTTTATCAGGCATGTGCATTTGAGGAGAAAAGGGAACACAATGTATATTAGGAGTATTTGGTGTCAAAGGAATCACAGAAATAAACAGGAGGAGGCAGAAATCCCAAAGCATGGCACAGATATAATTCAAAGTGGAGGACAAATGGGAAGTCACATGGCTCCAGTGTTTGATTATCCTCATCAGGATTATTTATAGTAGATCTTGCTTTGGATTTCTGCTAAAGGTTCTAAACACCCGGAAGAAATCATTGAAAATATACACATCCAATTGCCACTGGCAGTTACCTCTGGGAGAAAGAGGGAGCTTTATGTTTTAGTTTGTTTGATAAGAATGTATTATATATTCTCAAGTGCACATACACACACACATGAGTGCACACAAACATGATTTCATGAATAACTGATTGCAATGTACATCAGAAAAAGGAACCCAGAGTTTAAAGGAGATCGTGTGGGCTTCAGAGTGGTTCTGACAGGCATTTTATCAGCTGTGAAAGCCATCTTCAGCAAGAAAGGGGACATGAGCAGGGACAAGTGGAGGGAGCCCTGGAGAGAGTGAGGCTGTCTATTTAGATGTATTTTTACTCTGTGGATTCGTTGTGACTTAAATAAAGCCAGGTGCCACATAACGACATTTCAGTCTGTATTGGAGTGCACATATACAGCAATCCTCTAAGATAACAGCTCCTACGGGCATCTTCTTTGTATCAATACACTCATTGTAGTTTGCACAACGAAATTTCCTAATGACACATTTTTCAGAACATATCCCAACTGTTAAGAAATACATGACTTCTAAGTAATAATTTCTAAGGTATTGAACATTATTCATCAATTATTTACCAAACATGTTCTTTGTGTGACTCACTGTGCTCGCTACTGAGGCCAACGATCCTTCAAGTGACTTTTCATCTAGTAGGACCTATCAGACAGGCAGCTGACCCTGTAATACAAATGAGAATGGGCGAGGTGCTGCAAGGTGAAAAGCAAGGGTTATAAAGTACAAAGAAAGCAGAAGTCATGTAGGGGGCTGGTGCTGGATGAGAGCAGGAAATCAATGCCTTGCCAAAGGTGAGCTGCATGGAGTACAATGAAGGAGTGAGGAACTTGAGGGTATGCACAGCGAATAGATGAATGTGCCTTTTCTCCCAGAAATATATTGTGTAAGGACAAGGGAGAAAGGACAGTAGATTGACTAGCTATCAGGATTGAAAATTTTCTTACTGTCTTTTTAGAATACAAGAGACCTAAATATAATTTTTTAAAAGGTTTGTTTGTTTTTATTGGAAAGGCAGATTTACAGAGAGAAGGAGAGACAGAAAGATCTGTTTCCTGGTTCACTCCCCGAGTGGCTACAATGGCTGGAGCTGAGCCTGTCCAAGGCCTGGAGCCAGGAGCTTCTTCCAGGTCTCCCATAGGGGCTTGGGATCCCAAGGCTCTGGGCCATCCTCTACTGCTTTCCCAGACCACAAGAAAGCAGGATGGAAAGTGGAGCAGCTGGGACCCAAACCATTGCCCATATGGGATCTTGGCACATGCAAGGCAAGGATTAAGCCACTAGGCTATTGTGCTTGGTCCCTAAATATAGTTTTTGGCAATGAGAAAGGGTAAAGATGCAAGGAAGAATGGGAAAATGATGAGGAAAAAGTCCCACAAGGTATGAGAGGCTGAAATAGACAGAAGGAAATCTGTCAAGAGCTAGAAGGAGTATGGAATATTTTTTAGAAATAGATGCTCATTGGCAGTAGCAATTGAGACATTTAGAAATGGAAAAGATACCCAAAGATAGCCTTAATCTGCTATACACACAGGCAGGGAGAAGAGGTTGTCTTTTGGGAATGTGGGAGTGAGAATGGTGTTTGAGAATATATAAAGTTTTGGATTAGCAGCTGTAGGGAATTTGAGAATCAGCCAAAAGTATGAACACAGAAGACGACAAGCAATTGTGAATTACTCAGATTCTGAGTAGACCCAACCAATACCTTTTGGTGACTTCCTCTAACATTAGACTCGAAGTGAAAATGACAGACTTTCAGGAAGGGGCCCTAAGTTGTGAACTCAAGAAAGAGGTATGAATGTAAAATTCAGAGAGATTATCTTAAATGGTAAAAATAACTTTCCAGCAAATTTTAAGAAATGCAGTAGACACCTTCGGTGCCTGTCACTGCACCCAGGCTGGGTGATTACCAGGGGCTGGTACTCAAGTGGTTTAGCAATGAGTGATTGGGAAATATGCACTCCTACCCTTTACCCTTCTATTTTATGGTTCCAGAGGAACATGAGGAATCAGTGAACTGGTTAACTAACTGACAAAGGAGGCCAAAAACTTTTAAAACCAGGACTCCTTCCAGATCTACTGAATAAAGTACTTGTAGGGGCAAGACCTTGGCATGGTTTATCTTGCTGCACAGCTGAGAATGAGAACCATGAATATGTGAAGATGGGATGTGTTGACCCAGGCCCTTTAGAATAACTGTCTGGTTTAATTTCTTGTGGTTGAATATATGGTTAAATGTAAATGATTTGGGGATGATCTACCATTTTGGATGTTTCATTCAACTATTTTCTTTTGAGTATGGCTAATTGAGAATTGCAAAGATTGTATTACCACCAGTTCAGAAAAGTGAAGAGCACTAAGAATAATATGATTTAGAGCCTGGCACCATGGCCTAGTGGCTAAAGTCCTCACCTTGGATGCACTGGGATCCCATATGGGCACCAGTTCTAATCCCAGCAACCCCACTTCTCATCCAACTCCTTGCTTGTACTTGGGAAAGCAGTCAAGGACAGCCCAAAGCCTTGGGACCCTGCACCCACATGGGAGACCTGGAAGAAGTGTCTGGCTCCTGGCTTCAGATCGGTGCAGCACATTGCCCCGCATGAGTACACTGAGTGCCTTGACAAGTCTGAAATTTCCAAGGAAAGATGTGATAAGGGCACAGGTAGTCCACAGCTAAAATTTGTTCTTCTTCTTCAGGGGCTCCTCCAGTCCACTAGGAAGGCTTTATAAGTGATGGGTTATCAACCAAATTACCTTCCTTCCAAGGATTACTCTTCCTTGCATAAAGTCAATGTGCTGTAGGTATTAATCACATCTACAAAATACCTATATTGGCATTTGATTGACTAACTGGAGACAAGTGATACATAAAACTGACCATCATAACTTGGCAATTTAGCCCATTATAGCATTAAGACAACATGTGTATGTTATGGCCTCGGGTGACACATAGGTGAAGTCAAATCACATCCTTCTAATTCAGTGCATTGAAAGAGGTCTCAGTTAGACATCCAGAGACTTGTTGGGTTCTGGGTCTATGCCTATGATCAGTGGAGATTTACTTGCTCTCTCTGAACCTTTGTTTCCATACCTGTAAAACAAGATAGTTGGACTAAGATTTAAAATGTACAGCTAGTTAAGGATTTTCCAAGATTCACACTTTATTTCCATTTCTTCTTGGTCAATGCCATCCTCAGCCTCCACAAGGTGGCCTCCCAGTGGCTCCAGGCTTACAACCTGTTATAGAAATCCCAAGCCTCATTCACTACAACTTCCAACCACTAATGCTAATGGAAACAGTAGAATTTGGTATAGTTCCCAACAGTCATTAGACTGTGAAACAGATTGCTAAAACTAAAGAATAGGACTAGGTATTTAGCCTAGCAACTAAGACACTTATGTCTCATATCAAAGTAGCTGGGTTTGATTCCTAGCTCTGTTCTGGCACCAGCTTCTGTGAAGGAGGACCCTTGGAGGGAGCAGGAATGGCTTGGGTAATTGGATTCCTGCCACCCATATGGGAGACCTGTATTGATTTCTTGACCCCGACTCTGGCTCCAGCCCAGTCCCAGCTGTTGCAGGTATTTGGATAGTGAGCCAGTGAATAGGATGCCACTGAAAGAGCAAGCGTCTTCTATCCAAGGCAGTGTTTGTAGGCTCAGGCCCTGGACAAGCGTCAGGGCTTCGTTTGGGCAATGAGAGAGGATTGGAAGTGAATTTGAACCCTTTGCCATAGGCAGAGAAAGTAGTTGGAGGGGGACGCTGAATTGTGAAGCAGGCTGCTGGGATTGCTTCTGCTATTCCCTCATGGCTGCTATATCCTGGTATTCCCAGTCTCACCTTAACGTTATAGGAGTGAATATGTTATCCTAACCAGAGGTCTCTTTACCAGAATGGTCCTAACTGGCAAGATTGGATTCCAAGGTTCTAGAATTATGAGAAATAAACATCTGTTCTTTATAAATTACCTCGTCTCAGGGTTTTTTTTTCAACATTTATTTATTTTTATTACAAAGCCAGATATACAGAGAGGAGGAGAGACAGAGAGAAAGATCTGTGTACTGATTCACTCCCAGGCAGCCACAACGGCTGGTGTTGCGCTGATCTGAAGCCAGGAGCCAGGAACTTCCTCCAGGTCTCCCACACGAGTGCAGGGTCCCAAGGCTTTGGGCCGTCCTCAACTGCCTTCCCAGGCCACAAGCAGGGAGCTGGATGGGAAGTGGAGCTGCCGGGACTAGAACCAGCGCCCATATGGGATCCTGACACATTCAAGGCGAGGAATTTAGCCACTAGGCCACGGCGCTGGGCCCATCTCAGGTATTTTTTAATGAAACTACAAATGGACTAAAAATGTGCATGATGTCTCTCAATTACTCATTTCTTCCAACATAGCTTCCATGCAATATTTAACTGCAAAGAGACTTACACACACACACACACACACACAAGACTACACTGTTCTTTACCTCCTGTCAGCATGACAAGGAGGGTGGTAAGAAAGCAGAGGAAAATGAAACGTGCCCTGGTAAATACCACCATCTTGCTATAGAAGAAGCCAACACTAACAATACAGATTTATCTCTTCTTTCCAAAGGAAGGATCACATGAGATATGGCTATATTCAAACAGTAGACAGTTCTTTCTGAAGAAAAAAAGGTAGTATAAGTCAAAATCTTAAAATGGTTGGGGAACTGAAAATATTTCTCGGAAATATACTGTACTGAGACTGTAATATGTGGTTAAGACAAGTGACACATATACTCTATGGATCAGGATAAAATAATAGTAATGAAAGTTGCCTGGGAGAGAAAAGGAGGGAAAGATCATACTGGGTTGTAAAACATCTAGTGCTTTGTGAAGAACTTTGATATATTTTATAGGAAGAGGATTTAGGATACATGCTTTCTAATGCATACAGATTTTCAACAAGTAGAATGTGGAGAATCAAGGGAGAGAAGGCCAATTAAACACAGCGAAAGTATGAGGAAGGCTATTAATGTGTGGCAGTCATATATTCCAGCACCTGACTTTAGGAGGAGGATAGGTTATACATATGGCGGTTGTAGAATAAAGATTTAAAAAGAAGAGCTGGGAACAGGTTGTGGAAGCAGTCCATAAAGGCAAGCTGCAGCACTTATGATCTTCCTGCTGGACAAGGAAGGGAAAAGTGTCAAAGCACTGGGTGTTTGAGGCAGGTTATGTGGACACGTAGTCTGCCTGGGCTCTGGGTTGTTACATGTGAAATGAGGGTGATGTGCTACACACCTCTAAGCATGCATACACTGTTAATGTTCCATGTTAAAGGAGTGAAGCAGTGCTTTAACATTCATCTAGATTGTCCCTTCCCATCAAGTTTGCATTTTGAAGGCAGAGGCAGAAATCACAGTGGTGTCAAGGATGTAAGTTTATAAATGTGGATGTTTGTATTTGGAATGAATTGGAGTGAGAATCTCCTTTAGGAATCTATTCTAATCACCTTGATAAAAAGTGGAGGCACATAACTAGGTCAGTCATGAGACCATAGACCAGAAGGACGTATACCAGAAGGAAGTAATGTATAGGATCACCCATTCGTGGAGAATAATAAACTAGAGTACAGAAAAGCATGATTGATTAGTCATCATGAGGTTTTGGAAGAGTAGTGGTGCTATTAACAAAAGTGAGTTAGTGAGGTTGTGCTTACTTGGAGGCCCATTTATTTTAAGTTACCAATGTACAAACAAGTCATTAGTCAACAGGGGGTTTATAGCAGGTTAAAGCCAGGGCTACATTCTCAGGAATCATGCCTAGTAGTGAGAGTTAGATCCACGAATAAGAGCAAAAGGGAACAGAAGTTTTGAAGGGAGTTCTTTGAGCATGAGCCTCAGGAGGTGGTCATGTTTAAAAACCATCTGGAAAAGAAGAGACAAGGATTAGTTGCTTATAGTGGTAATAAGAAGGGAATTCCATCATGCTTTGGAAGTCCAGGGGTGGTAGGTAACTAGTATTTTGCCCTTTAGACACACTCTCCATCCTCCTCCATCCCGTTTTGAGGCCCATGGACTGCCTAACCTGATTCCTTCCCCTTTGACTTCAGGTCGGATTTAGTTAAAACAGATTAGATGTGGCTGTCAGTTGGCTGTGATCCCTAGCTGAGGGTCACTCACTGTTCTTCTCAAGGCACCTGCTTGACAGGATTATCTCCTCGGACTCTGTAAGCTTCCTTTTCCTCCTTCCTTTGGTCCCAATATCAGAAATGTTCAGTCGCTATCCAAGTTCTTCACCTCCCTCTCTTTTTCTCTTCCTTCCTTTCTTTCAAAGATTTATTTATTTTTATTGAAAGTCAGATCTACAGAAAGGAGGAGAGACAGAGAGAGATCTTCTATCTGCTGGTGAACTCCCCAAGTGGCAGTCATAGCCGGAGCTGAGCCCACCTGAAGTCAGGAGCCAGGAGCTTCTTCCAGATCTCCCACATGGGTGCAGGGCCCCAAGGCTTTGGGCTGTCCTTTGCTCCACAAGCAGGGAGCTAGAAGGGAAGTGGAGTAGCCAGGATAAGGACTGGCATCTATCTGGGATCCTGATGCATGAATGAGGAGGACTTTAGTCACTAGACTACCACGCCAGGCCCTATTACTTTCTTAAACCTCTCCTTTATAAATCTTCCTAACTTTTTTGGTGTGAGGATTTCCTTTATTTCCTGCTGGCATATTGATTGACATATCTCTTAAGTCTGATAAACTCTTAACATGAACAGTAAGTTTTGACCAGGTGAGCAATTGGAAACACTGAGATTGTTCAATCTTTAATCACTAGATCCATTTATTTATTAAAGTCAATAAGAAAATTCAATTCTAGCCATAGTCTACCAAGTGCTTGGACTCCTGGGCTTCTACCCAGATCCTGCCTTTCTTTTTTTTTTTTTAAGATTTGTTTATTTTTATTACAAAGTCAGATATACAGAGAGGAGGAGAGACAGAGAGGAAGATCTTCCGTCCAATGACTCACTCCCCAAGTGAGCACAACAGCCGGCGCTGCGCTGATCCAGAGCTGGGAACCAGGAGCCTCTTTCGGGTTTCCCACGCGGGTGTAGGGTCCCAAAGCCTTGGGCTGTCCTCGACTGCTTTCCCAGGCCACATGCAGGGAGCTGCATGGGAAGTGGGTCTGCCGGGATTAGAACTGGTGCCCATATGGGATCCTGGCACGTTCAAGGTGAGGATTTAAGCTGCTAGGCCACACCTTTGGGCCCCAGATCCTGCCTTTCAACTGAATATTTTTGATAATAAAACAAAGCTGCCTAAAACTAATCCCACACTTTTTGATTAAGATGCTAGTCTATGTAAGAGTGAAGAAAGTTGGCGTATCCACAGATGAAAAGAAAGAATCATTCATTCTCTCTTAAGATTTATTTTATCTACTTGAATATGGAGAGACAAAAGGAGGTATATAGACAACTTCCACCCACTGGTTTACTCCTCATGATAGCTGAGGTCTGAGCAGATCCAACTTAGGGGCCAGCAACTCAGCCTGGGTTTCCCATGGGTGATGGGGACTAAGCAATTCATTCATCATTTCTTGCTTCCCAAGAAGTTCTAATAAGAACTACAGATAAGACTTGAACCCAGATACTCCAACATAGGATGCAGGTGGCCCAAGCAGCTACTTAACCACTGGACCACACATTTGCCTCCATACCTTAGTCGTTGATACTCCCAAAATGCTGCTCTAGAAACACTTCAGATTCTGTTTCCAAATGCTTTATCCCAACCATTAGAAGCTGTCTAGCTCTCAACCATAGTTAGACTTAACCTTGTTTTTGGAATGATTCATGTGCATAGTTAGTTATATGGTCACAATATTGTTCATTGATTATGTAGTGAATCATTGTTATCACTGATCCTGCAAGGATGTAATAAAGTTGATCCAAGCCATGGCATTCAGTACCTGCCTTACAGTTTGACATCCAGATCTGAATTCTTACTGTTGTGAACTTGCTGACCTCAGCATCCCATCTACTTAAAGTATTGGTGATTAATGGCATTCTTCCAGAATGGGTGGGCCTGTGGATCCTGAATCCATTCAGCTCTCTGTACATTGGACTGATTCTGTGACTAGGGATCTGCCTCCAAGCTTATATCCTTGTGTGCTCATTATTAGAATTTCAGGCTGGTAGTGCTCTGAGATTCTCAGTTACAACACCCTTGCAGATCCATCTTCATTCTTCAGTCTGACAGGACATAATATGGCTCATTTCATGGCCACAGAGGCTTCCCAGGAGATGAATGGTATTAAGCATAGTTTTTTTTTTTTCACACTACATTATGTGTTTCACAATGCTGTGAGCATGTGCATTCCCTATAGATCAATTCAGCACGAAAGTTATTATCTTCACCTTTGAATGAAAAGCAGAGGCTCCTGGTGTTAAGGACCTTCCCATAGGTAACTTGGTGGGCAGAGCTGGACAGCTTATGTCCTTGTCAGCAAGTTATTATGAATAAGTTATAATAATTCAAAGAAATGTGTTTGAGAGTTCAAGGAATCCAGAGCCAAAAGTGAACCACTCTGGGTAGATTGATCAGTTAGGGACTGGACATGGGGAACAGATAGGCTGTTGGCAGGTCTTGAGATGATTTAAAAAAAAATGGCTTGCATGGTTGTGGGGCTGGCTAATCCACGTTCTGCCATGCAGAGCTGCGAGGGCAGATGTTGCAGCTGGAGGCTGGAGGCAGGACTCCTTCCTTAGGGGCCCTTAGTCTTTGTCTTCAAGACCTTCAGCGATTGGATGAGGCCATGCAATATAGGGGATAATCTGCTTTATTCAAAGTCTCCTGATTAAAATGTTAATCTCATCATAAAAACTTCCTTTACAGGTATTTTACCCAGTAGCTGAGTATAGTGGCCTACTCATTCTTTTATAAGATTTATTTATTTGGAAAGCAGAGTGGCAAAGGGAGAGAGAGACAGAGAAAGGGAGGAAGAGAGAGAGTGAGCAAGAGAGAGACATTTGAGAGATACAGAGGTATCTTTCATCTGTTGGTTCACTTTCCAAGTGGCTGCAATGGCTGAAGCTGTGTCAGACACAAGCCAGGAGACTAGAGCTTCCTCCAGCTCTCCCACGTAGGTGCAGGAGCCTGGAAACATGGGCCAGCTTCTGTTACTTTCCCAGATGCATTAGCAGGTTGTTGGATTGGAAGTAGAGCAGCTGGGACTCAAACCAGTACCCATGTGTGATGTTGCCATCATGGCTGACAGCCTAGCCTGTGATGTCACAACACTAACCCTAATCCTACTCAATTGGATGCTCAAAATTAAACATCACAGCTAGAAAGAGGACAGGTTGACTCGGGTCAGCTGTGAATGCTAAGTGAATGATTTAGTATTATTAAATTTTACATAATGTACATATAATCCCTGGGGCACAGTAGGGATACAAATCATAATTTTATTTATCTTAAGAAATATTTTGTAAGTTGTTAAGTAATTGAGTATCATGTAATGCTTATGCAGGATTTTTCGGGTGGTTTTGCTATGATGGATGGTGTTAAGAAGGAGTAAGACAGGCAGAAGGGATAACAAAGCAACTGTCACAGATCATTCATGAGGGGGTACACTGATCACTGCCTTTGTGTCAGGTGTGGATATGTGTGTTACATGCACTGTCTCGGTTACGACTCAAAGCTATCCTGAAAAGTGGGTGGTACTTCACCAGTGAAAATCTGAGACCCTTTCCTCCTACCCCACATGAACTTGTCCAAGTCCATGACTAGTCAATGACAGAGACAGGACTCAAACCCAAGTCTGTTTGAATCCAACCTTGCTGTCATTAGCAAAGGTAACACTAGAATTAAAAAAATACAGGGGATAAAATTTGAAAAACATTATGGAAATGAAGGAATTTGGCAACTAATCAGATGCCCTAGTGACAGAAACAAAGATAACTGCAAAATTTTGAATCTGGACTGATTTTTAGTAGAATAAAAGTGTGGCTCATCAAGAAAAACAGGAAAATTGTGTTAGAACCTGGTTTTAGATCAGTCAGATTTTTTTTATTTATTGAAGAAGTATGCATTTAATGGCAACAGTGAGGAAGGAAATCACTCAGATGAGGTCCAAGGCTTATTGTGTAAAATCTTACAGGCCTGGGAGATTTAGTTTTTGATTTGGAATGAGATGGAATGCCATTGGAGGCATCTGTGTGGACCTGTTCCATGACGTGACTTGCATTCTGTCATGTCCAGAGGAGAGTCAGTGGGGTTGAGGGCAGAAGCACAGACTTGTAAGGAGGCTCCTGGAACAATCTAGAAGGAGTTAACGGTGGCTTGGACTGGGATGGACACAGTGAGAAGCAGTCTGATTCTGGATATTACAACAGCAGTTCAAATGTGTTGATAGTTTGAGCATGAACTGTATGGTGGAGGCGATGTGTGGATTTTAGGTATAATATTTGTATTACACCTAATATTTGTATTATACCTGCTCTACTTCCCTCCCATCTCCCCGCTTAAGACCTGGGAAAGCAGTAGAGGATGACCCATAGCCTTGGGGCCCTGCACCCATGTGGGAAACCCAGAAGAAGCTGCTTGCTTTGGATCAGCTCAGCTCTGGACATTGCAGCCACCTGGAGAGTAAACCAGTGGATGAAAGATCTTTCCTTTTGTGTCTCTCCTCTTCTCTGTAAATCTGTCTTCCAAATAAAATAAGTAAATCTTTAAAACAAATAAACAAAAAAAGGAAAGCAAAAGTAGGTGTATATGCGTGATGCAAATGCATGGCTACAGAATAAATAGAAAATATTGAGCCTTTAACAACATGAAGGTCCAGGGGGTCAGAAGGAAAACCAGGATTGACAAGGGAATGGTTGTAGTCATCAGTACCAATTCACTGGACTTTGGATGTTGTGACAGTCTTTGAAAGAGAATGAATCAATATAATAGTGTTATTGCTATTTTTGGAAGTCTCCTACTAATGGTGAAATTATCTGGTCCTATTTGTGATTAAAGCACTTATCATTTAAATCATCCCATAACACATCTGTCAGCTGGTAGAATTTTGATTTGAAAAAAAATCGGAAAAGCAATTGGTATTCTTTACCTTTTTCATGCCATTTGTTTCCAGCTGCTTAATTTGTACTTACCAAAAAAAAA
Source organism: Ochotona curzoniae (assembly GCF_017591425.1). NCBI lineage: Eukaryota > Metazoa > Chordata > Mammalia > Lagomorpha > Ochotonidae > Ochotona > Ochotona curzoniae. Next base: position 47,437,453 of record NW_024466502.1, on the reverse strand, counting down.
AAAAAGTTTTATTCACCTGTGATGAACTATTCTGTTCTTCCTATGAACAGTAACCTCATTTTTGCTAGAATTTTAAAAAATGTGTAAGACACCAGGATTAATTCACACTCAGTTTTGTGCTTATAGATCTTGAAGAGCAGAACTGGCTTTCACTGGCTTTTTCTTTACATATTCGACAGGCTTCTGACTTATAGTCAAAACTGGGTATACATAAGCAAGGCTTTCTGTATGCAAACAATAAATCTAAGATTTAACTGCAGAGTGAGAGGCCTGCTGTCTTACAGAGAAAGGCATCTAACTAAACAAAATGTCCTGGGTTGATATTGATGGGCTCACAGCTTCTGGACCCCTTGCAAGCATGCTGTGTCCTGCAAAGGTCTTCCAATATGATGGTGATTTGGGTTTGAAAATGTCCCTATGATCCTAGGACAGCAATGTTGACTTTTTTGGTTTCTTCTCATCAGCTGTGATCATCACTCTGTAAACGCATAGTCACCATTTGGTCAGGTTGGGGCAGACACATGGTGTGAGTATGAAGACACCAATTGGAACGCACACATCCCATAGTAGAGTGTCTGGATTCAAGGCTTGATTCTGAATCCGGTTTCCTGCTAATATATACTCCAAGAGGCAGTGGTGGCAGCTCATGTACCGACAGGTTCCTTACATCCCTGTGGGAGGGCTGAGTTGGGTTCCTGGCTCCTGGCTTCAGCATAACCTAAGCCTGGTCAGTGCAGTCATTGGGGGAGGCAGGGAGCAGACAGGAGGGAGATCCACCCGTCTGTCTCCACAGGCTTGCCTATATGATGTGCTCCCTATCTCTCTACCTTTCAAATAAACAAAATAAAAATGATTTGATCAGAATTTCTTTACATCTCTTCACCGTGCAAAGTGACTGCCTTATAATCTCCTTATCCTACACATCATGAGAACTTCCTTCAACCTGGGAATACTCTTTCATCTAGCCTTAAGATGTCTAAATTTAGAAGTTTCATGTTTCAAAAAATATATTTGTATATCTTTTCACCAATGTTCATGCATATAAAAGGAACTTGAGGAAACTTGTAATAGTAATAGCAGCATTATTTGAGAGATTACTCTGAAACATTTTATATAGCCAGTCATTTTATATACTCTGTTTAATGTTTACAGCAAAATTAAATGAGGTAGGTATTATCCCTGGTTTGCAAAGAGTGGGATGGAGTCCCAGGTCATTTAAAAGCATGCATGGTTATAAATTGAACAGGATTTGGCTTCTAGACTCATGAAGATATTTAACCTGAAACTTTTTAAATGATTTACTTATTTCTTTGGAAGGCAGTATATCTCTTTTTTAGGAAGAAGAAAGAAACACACATACACACACACGGGGAGAGAGAGAGAGAGAGAGACCTTCCATTCTTATGATTACCCTCCAGATGGCTACAATAGTCAGGGCTGAGTCTGACTGAAGCTAAGAATCAGGAGCGGGGCACTTCATCCAGGACTTCATGTGGGGTGGGGGGAGGCCCAAACATGTGCCCCAATCATCTGCAGCCTTCCTAGGCCATTAGCAGGGAGCTAGATTTGAAGTGGAGCAGCCAGGACTCAAATTGGAACACATATAGTATGCCAGCATGGCAGGCAGTGACTTAAGCCACTGAAACTGAAAGCTGGCCCCAATCCCCAAAGTCTTACATTAGTGGTTAATGGATTGACGGATTAAAGGTGCAGACTTGCTCCAATTACAGCTCCAATTACTACAGGCCTAGTAGAGGTCTTTAGGACATGGGGACTTGCTAGGAGGTGGTTCTCATGAATACATTGGCTATTAAGCCACGTCCAACCTAGCTCCCCTCCTGGCTTCCTGGCTCCCCATGTGGTTATCCTGGTCCCATCCTCTGACTTCACCAGGAGCCTGAACCAATAGGACTACCTGATCTTGGGCTATAAACCTCCAAACTCTAAGTGGAAATAAAACTTCTCTGGCTTTTTAATTCAAGTAACACAAATCTGATGAATACCCAGGTCATGCAGTCAAAAACTGCATTTGGACTTAAACTACGTGGCTCTCAGGTTCACATCAAGTTCTGACACTCCTCTGCCTCTGCACTTTTCAAAATGAACACTGCATCTACTTGAATAGCTGGGTCACTTAGGTTTCCAAAGGGTGTCAGCATCATTACATTTTGGTTGGGATAATTCATAATTGTGCAAGAGATTTCTACACTGTATGTCAGTCAGCAGCTCATTCCATCATTGAGAAATTAAAAATGCCCTCACATATTTTCAAGTGTATCTTAGTTACGTACCTTCAGCTGCGAATTGAAAGTCTGTATCACTTGAAAATAAATAGGAGCCGATGTTGTGGTGTAGAGGGTAAAGCCACCACCTGTGATGGCGGCATCCCAGATGAAAACTGGTTTGAGTTCCATCTGCTCCACTTCCAATCCAGCTCTCTACCAGTATGTCCGACAAGGCAGCAGAAGATGGTACAAGAGCTTGGGTTCCTGCACCTGTGTGGAAAACCTGAAAGAGGCTCCTGGCTCAGCCCTGCTTATTGCATCCATTTGGAGAGTGAATCTCTTTATGTCTCTTCCTCTCTTTCTGTAATTCTACCTTTCAAATTAATAGATCTTTTTAAATAAGTAAATGCATTCATATACATTCTTCTCTGCCTTCAAACAGCAACATCACTGATAGGCAGTGAAAAAAAAAACCAAAGTTATAAATGTGCATGTGCTTATCATGCTCTTTATTACTTCTGAATAAAATACTTTGAGGCTAAAAGATTTTGCAAAGGGCCGAAGGCTGTAGCATAGTAGGTTAGGTTCTTCCTATGGTGCTGGCATCCCACATGGGTACTGGTTCACATCCCAGCTGCTCTGCTTCCTATCTAGCTCCCTGCTTATGGCCTGGGATGGCACCAAAGTCTTGAGACCCTGCACCCATGCAGGAGACTCAGAAGAAGCTGCTGGCTCTCGGCTTTGGATGGGCTCAACTCTGGCTGTTTTGGCCATTTTGGGGAATGAACCGGTGGATAGAAGATTGTCTTTCTCTCTGTTTCTCCTTTTCTTTATAGCTCCATCTTTCAAATAAAAATAAAATAAATATTTTTTAAAAAAAGAGACTCTCGGGCCCGGCGCGGTGGTGCAGTGGTTAAGGTCCTCGCCTTGCACGCCCAGGATCCCATATGGGTGCCGGTTCTATCCTGGCAGCCCCGCTTCCCTTCCAGCTCCCTGCCTGTGGCCCGGGAAAGCAGTCGAGGACAGCCCAAGGCTTTGGGACCTGCACCTGCGTGGGAGACCCGGAAGAGGCTCCTGGCTTCAGATCGGCATAGCATTGGCCGTTGTGCTCACTTGGGGAGTGAATCATCGGACGGAAGATCTTCCTCTCTGTCTCTCCTCTCTGTATATCTGCCTTTCCAATAAAAAAAATAATAAAAATAAAGCTTTAAAAAAAAAAGAGAGACTCTGCATAAGTTAACATTCATTTTAAAGTAAGATGATCTATTGTTTACCCATGTGCCTAGCAAATCTCTTTTACAGTGCAAAAGTAAACTTGAATTCAGTCTGTGCCTTATACATCTATAAGTTATGCCAATTTCTGCTTTGATTATTTTGGGTTGCCCAAATTAAGACCATCATACAAATGCTTGTTGCCTTTTTATCAGCTCTAATCCTTCCTCAAAGAAATCACACTAAGTAAAAATATTTGCTGGAGTTGAAATAAATTCTACTCTCTTTTCATTTGAGGCAGAGATAGCCAGCACCCCCCCCACACACACAGACAGATTGAAATAAGGCCATTTGTTGCCTTACTTTCTTTTCTTTTCTTTTCTTTTTTTTTAAGATTTATCTATTTTTATTGGAGAGGCAAATCAGATTTGTGGAGAGAAGGAGAGACAAAGAGAAAGATGTTCCATCCACTGGTTCACCCCACACATAGCCCCAATGGCTGGAGCTGTGCCCATCCAAAGCCAGGACTCAGGAGTTTCTTCTGGGTCTCCCACGTGACTGTAGGATCTCAAGGAATTGGGCCATTCTTTACTGCTTTCCCAGGCTATAAGAAGGTAGCTAGATGGGTAATGGAGCAGCCGGATCATGAACTGACACCCATACGTGATCCCGGCGCTTGCAAGGTGAGGATTTAGCCATTGAGCCATTGACATTGGGCCTGGTTTACTTTCTTTTCTTTGTTTCTTCTTCTTCTTCTTTTTTTTTTTTTTTAAAGATTTATTTCTTTTTATTGGAAAGGCGGATATACAGAGAGGAGGAGAGACAGAGAGGAAGATCTTTCATCCAATGGTTCACTCCCCAAGTGACCACAACGGCCGGTGCTGTGCCAATCTGAAGCCAGGAGCCAGGAGCTCTTTCAGGTCTCCTACGTGGGTTGCAGGGTCCCAAGGCTTTGGGTCATCTTCAACTGCTTTCCCAGGCCACGAGCAAGGAGCTGGATGGGAAGCAGGGCCACCGGGATTAGAACCGGCACCCATAAGGGATCCTGGCGCGTTCAAGGCGAGGACTTTAACCACTGTGCTATTGTGCTGGGCCCCTGGTTTGCTTTCTAAGTGCCTAATTCATCCAGGGTCAGAACTGGGACAGAGCCTTCAGCTAATTCAATCCAGGTTTCCCATGTGGTTGGCAACAATGCAACTACTTCAATGGACCTTGGAAAGAGTTTTTCAACCTTGCAGCAACATAATCAACAGCATCTCAGCATTATTGAAACCGTTTGAGCAGTATCCTCAGAACATGCTACATAACAGGGACCCTAAGATGACATGGAGTGGCTGTCTCCTCTCCCTGGGTGCTGATGTAGTTAAGAACTGCTGAGAGCGACCCTTTCTGCCTCTCTCCCCACTTCCCCTAGAAAAGAAAAATTGGAAGCAATTGCCTCATCTACTTTCTCTATGCCTTAGTCCTTCCCACCCTAATCAGTGGTCCACATGGACATTCATCTCAACTATGTAAGCATCATCAAAAATAAAATAAATGTATTTAAAGTAATAATAATAATAATTAAAAAAAAAAGAATGCAAATACTTGAACCATTATTGTCTGCTTCAGCGGGAAGCTGGATGAGGAACTGCAGCGGGGGAATGAACCCAGGCACTCCGACAGGTTGCGGACATCATTACCCAGGCCTTACATTTTGTAGGCTCTGCTAGGTCCACTTTAGTAGACTGACCAATTGGGGTGAAATCCCTCAGGCCATCACTCAACTGAACCACCTCATAAAGCTGAAATGAGAGTTTAACTCTGTTTTTAAGTGACTGTCCCAAGAATGTTCTAACAGTTCTCTGAGCTAGGCACTAGGAAAAATACACTTAAGGAGAAAGCCAGTTACAGGATCTTTTCAGGAATAGATGCCTAGAGGTTTTCTATCTCTTTTGGTTTACTTAGTAGCCAAACAGTTTTAAGCAAGTTATTTTATAATTTGATGCTATATCTTTGTCAAAAACGAAGTAATATTAGGTTTTGTTCCCACCTTCTATTGCCTTGTTTTTGCAATATGCTGCCAGAGCTTGAATAAAATAATAGAGGAGACACCTTCATGTCCCTGAAGACGTAAAATTTAGGCCTCTTATTATTAGAACTATTTAATGATGATGTAGAGAGTTAAAAATAAGAACTTCCCTCTGAAAGCGATGACAGGACAGACAAACCTATATACTGTGCAGTGTAGCACAGTGTCGAAATACGCATTTAATTCCTGAAAAAATGTTTCAGTAGTTTCCTAACATTTGCTTTATTGCAATTGCCTTGAAATACTTTTAAACCTGAGAAAATAAGGCTGAATATGCTTTATAAAAACTAGTTTATCCATATTGTGTGTGTGCATTTTAATTTCATTTTTAAGACCTCCCATGTCACACATTTCTGCATATCTTTTCACTAAGGATTCGAGGTAGTTAGGAGGAACGGGGCATTGCAGGTACATTCAGTGCCCTTTGGTGAAGGAATACTGGAACAGCCTGCAACTGCGATTTCTGAAGACTTCCTGCCAGGCAGGTCTGCTCAGCCTGACCTGGAGTTGCTTCTGGAGACAGAAGCAAACTTTTTGGATCTGAGGAGGCAAGAGGTTTCAGATTCTTTATGAAAGTGAAAATAGTACTCTTTAAAGTACAAAAGGATCTTGCTGGATGCCCTAGAAAGAGAAATAGAGTGCACTCTAGCAAATAAAAAAGTCTTTTATCTGCAAAAGACCAACTGAATTAGAAGGAGACATCCAGTGACAAAAACAAGTGAAATATTCAGGAAAAGGTCAACACAAGAGAAGGAAAAAATTGCTCTGCTGTAAAAGGGGGGTTTGACTCGTAGGAGTGCAGATGAATTGGATAAGGCCTTCGACCTATCTAACCAGCGAATGGGATGAGTGAAGTACGAGGACTGAGGAACGAACAGAGTGCCGAAGGGTGAGAGGTGTCCTTCGGAACTGGGCCTAGCACAGGGATGAGGATGCCGAGGATGGAAATGGCAGTGAGGCTGAGGTGAGCGACAGGGAAAAGCCCTGTGTTAGCAAAGTCCTGACAGACACAGAGTGCTCCTGAGGAACCACGATCCAATTCAGTTCATGAGGAAGGGACAAACCACAAGACAACTTGGGTTCTGTAAAAATGCTGGAATGGAAATCACAAAAAAAGGGAAAGAAATAAAAATATGAATATGGAAGGAGGAATGGAAAGAAATTTGGAAGATACCATCTGGATGTCTAAGGAATTTGGGAAAATATGGAAAGAATTAAACATGCGCACTTTATTTCAGTTATTTTAAAGGGTATTTGTATCTAAACACATTCTTGGCAATTAGGCTTAACTCCACTGATGAGGAAGTAGCCAGCGAAACAGTAATGCTGACAGGTACCATGGGTAAGAACACGGTGTTTACTAATTTGGGCTGGGAATTGTTCTGGCATGTTTCTACAAGAGGTAGAAATAACTTAAAGAGATTTTTTTTAAAAAAAGTTATCAAAAAACAAGGTTAATTATAGGAGATTGAGTTAACCAAATTCAAAGGAGAAAAGCATGAACAACCTCCTAGTGGAATAATGATGTTAAAAGCTGCAATTTTAAGAGATGTATACATGCAAGCATATTAAATGTACAGATATGTAAAACTAAGTAGCTAGTGGGGTTAGACTATTTTCGGTAATGAAAAAAAATATCTTGCAACAAAGGGGAACCTTATAAACTGAATTCACCAATTGCTTATCCATTGATTCACATGACTCTGTATTTATCATGGGCTGTATTTAGAAAGTATATCTGATTGCATTGCATAGATCTGAAAGTTAAAATTACATCTATGAACAACATCAGAGCTTACCAAACTGCCACATTAAAAACCAAGAGATCAAGTCCTATTTGTGATCACTGCCATGCTTTTTGTTTGCTTGCTTGTTTATTTTTTTAAATTTTTATTGGAAAAGCAGATGTACAGCGAGAAGGAGAAACAGAGAGAAAGATCTTTCATCCAATGGTTCACTCCCCAAGAGGCCTCAACGCCTGGAGCTGAGCCAATCCAAAGCCAGGAGCCAGGAGCTTCTTCTGGGTCTTCCACGCACATGCAGGGTCCCAAGGCTTTGGGCCATGCTCTACTGATTTTCCAGACCACAGGCAGGGAACTGCATGGGAAGTGGAGCTGCCGGGATTAGAACTGGTGCCCATATGGGATTCAGGGCATGTTCAAGGCGAGGACTTCAACTGCTGCATTATCATGCTGGGCCTGATCCCTGCCGTTGCTATGGTAAGGAGAAGAGGAACCCACACAGCCGGAACTGAGTTTGAATCCCAGCTCTATGTTCTTGTATGGGATACACAGTTTCTCTGCCTCCTTTCTCTGTTATTCTCTTCCTTTGATTAATAAACTCTCAAAATTAATATAAAGATTGAGAGACCTAAGTATTAATATAGCATTAAGCATAATGACTTTGATATATACACTATGGGACCAGGCGTTGTGTCCTAGAGTCCTCACCTTGAACATGCTGGGATCCCATATGGGTACCGGCTCTAATCCCAGTGGCCTCACTTCCTGGAAAGCAGTCAAGAACGGCCCAAAGCCTTGGGACCCTGCACCCGCATGGGAGACCAGATGATGCTCCTGGCTCGCCTCCTGGTTTCGGATCGGTGCAGTTCTGGCCTTTGTGGTCACTTGTGGAGTGAATCATTGGACAGAAGATCTTCGCTGTTTCTCCTTCTCTCTATATATATCTGACATTGTAATAAAAAATGAAATAAATCTTTAAAAAAATGATAGTAAACATTTCATACATCAATGAAGTAGTCACAGGATGTGGTTAGGAACTTGCATTTTTTTTTAACATATTGGTTACTCAATACCATGTCAATTAATTCCGTAATGTTGTAAATTGTTGTTGATGTTATGTTAGGTCTTTTAATTGATCGGGATGATATTCTGTCGGCTCTACCTTCAGACCAGAGATGGTCTCCCCAAGAAACCGCTGAATGTATCTGGACAATAAGATGCTGGACTCTTTGTTTGGTATATGCTTGCAATGAAAGAATCTCAACTGAATTTGATCTGTAATACTGCAATAGGGTGGAGGAATCCACCATGGGAGGAGGGTGTGGGAAGGGGTTGGGGGAATCCCAGAGCCTATGAAACCGTGTCACATAATGCAATGAAATTAATAATAAATAAATAAATAAATAAATAAAACCACCCTAGGTAGAAAAAAAAATTGAGCTGGCTGGTATTGTGGTATAGTAGGTTAAGCTGCTAACTGTGACTTGCATCCTATACTGCGGCATGAGTTCAAATCCTGAATACTCCACTTCCAATCCCAGACCATAAGCAGGGAGCTGGATGGGAAGTGAAATGGCGGGAACTTGAACTGGCACCCATATGGGATGCCAGGGGTTGCAGGCAGAGAATTAGCCCATTCAGCCATTATGCCAGCCCCAGACGCTTTTATATCTGAAATTCTGCTCAATTTAAAAAAAATTTTTGTATGTGAAAAATTGTTCATTTTCTTAAAAAAATGCATATTTGTCTTTTTTTCCTATTGCTGCTTCACAAAACAAGTATGATTCACAGAACTTGTAGAACTGTGATTCTAGTGGCAATGTTCCACAGTTAGGAAAAATTCTTGCAACTAAAATCAGAAGCCCAATGATCCCTGCAAGCACACCTTTCAAAGGTCAAGATTTTTACTTCACCATATACGAACTGTACATATAAATGCTAGTGGTAAAATTCAGCAGTCCAGCAGGTGCTGTTTCTCAGGATGCTACCTTTTGGAATGTTTTATTTAGATAAAATACACAATTTGATAATTCAATATAATAAATATTTTCCTAGTAATGAATATACACAGAGGAGAAAACTCAAGTATTTAAAAATGTGACTGTAGTGCTCATTCACTGAGCAATATTCAAATGATAATCTTGGTTAGTCAAATGAGTTTTTGAAAGTTGCTGTAGTGCCCAGCGGCATGGCCTAGCAGCCTTGAATGCACCAGGATCCCATATGGGTGCCAGTTCTAATCCTGGCAGCACCACTCCCCATCCAGCTCCCTGCTTGTGGCCTGGGAAAGCAGTTGAGGATGGCCCAAAGCCTTGGGACCCTGCACCCGCGTGGGAGACCTGGAGGAAGTTCCTGACTCCTGGCTTTGGATCAGCGCAGCACCGGCCGTTGCACTCACTTGGGGAGTGAGTCATTGGACGGAAGATCTTTCTCTCTGTATAACTGACTTTGCAATACAAAAATAAATAAATCTTAAAAAAAAAAGAAAAAAGAAAGTTGCTGTATGAATATCCCAGTGCTGATTTTGTGATACACTTAGTTCTTTGTTTTCACTTTATTTGAAAGGCAGAGAGACAAAGATCTTCTCTCTGCTAGTTGACTCCCCAAATGTCCACAAAACAGCCCGGACTGGGCGATGCCAAAGTCGGGAGCCTGGAACTTCACCGAGATCTTTCACATGGCTGATAGGAACCCAGCTATGGAGTCTTTACCTGCTGCCTCCCAGGATGCATTTCAGCAGGAGTCTGGAGGCAAGAGCCGAGTTCCAAATCAGGTCCAGCTATTCTGGAATGGGATTCAGGTGCATGATTGGTACCTTAACCATTACCAAACATGACCTCCATTTTAATACTATGTGGCAGTGTAGTAAAAATTGTGTTTGCTTTTAAAGATTATTTTACCAGTACATTGGATTCATTACCTGCAGCCAGCACTCTGGCACAGCAAATTAAGCCTCTGCCTGCAGGGCCGGCATTCCATGTGAATACCAGTGATGTCCTGGCTACTACTCCACTTCCTATCCAGCTTCCTGGTGTATGCCTGGGAATGCAACAGAAGTCAGCCCAACTTCTTAGGCTCTGTACCCATGCAGGGGACCCAGAATAAGCTCCTGGCTGCTGGCTTCAGCTTGGCCCAGCCACAATTGTTGCAGCCATTTGGGAAGTGAACCAGTGGATGGAAGACTTTTATCTCTCCCTCTCTCTATTTCTCTGTCTCCCTCTCTTTGTCCCAAACTGATAATTTTGCCTTTAAAATAAATAAAATAAATCTTTTTTTTAAAAAAAGAAAATACTTCAAATACTTCTTCCTAATGCTATGTAAGAAATTTGGAGACATCACCACTAGTTTCACTTTTTCCCTAAGAAAACAAGAGCTTCCTGCTTTTCAGCATCTGTTATGTGCAGGTGCTGGCGAGGTACCACACGTGCTTCCTCACTTTCGCAACAGCTGTGCCGTGACAGAGACTGCACTCTGCTTCTAACTAGCTGCCTCAGTGTAGTAGAGGTGGTGAAAAGTTCAGTCAAAAACTACATTTCCTAGCCTCCCTTGCAGATAGAAGTGGTCGTGTGACATAATTGGCCAGACAGATGGGAGATAAAATTATTAGGAGCAGTTTCAGAAAATCTCTTTTTGAAGGGAAACCAGCTGGACTGTCGTGCTTTTTTCCCCCTCCTTCCCATTACTGTTACCAAAGCAACCTACAGTACTTGAGGTGAATCAGGTAATTATGAGTTGATACGCATACACTGAAGGTGGCAAACAAGAAAACAGAGACAGAATAAATGGTCTGAGAGTGCAGGAGAACAGAGTGATGAGGAGGGGCCTAGATTGCCTACCTCTGATATAAGTGATAAAAACAGCCCCTGCTTTTCAGGATTCTTGTTCACAGGTGAATTTAACACAACAAAATGGCCAGTAGCAATCATGTTGCATTTTTGAGTCCGTGTCTGACAAGAAGCAATCCAACTGGTAGAAATCAGGAGAATAGTTAGTCATCTGATTCAAAGGTACTTTTATATTCTTGGATTACAAGTGTTGCATATCATGGGGAGGACAAAATGGCAAGGGCTTAATAAATGTTTACCTTTGTTTGTCCTTGGTTTGTTCATCTTCATTTAAAACTTTTAATGGGGCCTGGCGCGATGGCGCAGTGGTTAAGGTCCTCACCTTGCATGCCTGGGATCCCACATAGGCACCGGTTCTGGTCCCGGCGGCTCTGCTTCCCATCCAGCTCCCTGCTTGTGGCCTGGGGGGGCAGTCGAGGACGGCCCAAGGTCTTGGGACCCTGCAGACCCATGTGGGAGACCTGGAGGGGGTTCCTGGATCCTGGCATGGCATCGGCCATTGCACTCACTTGGGGAGTGAATCATCGGACGGAAGATCTTCCTCTCTGTCTGTTCTCTCTGTATATCTGCCTTTGCAATAAAAATAAAATAAATCTTAAAAAAAAAACTTTTAATGAAAAAAAATTATACATTTATTTCAGAAGCAGGGATAGAGATATTGATTGAGAGAAATGGAAAACAAAAGAGATGTTGAGATAGAACTTTCTTTGCTGGTCCACTCTCAAATGCCCACAACAGGCAGGGCTGAACCAAGCCTGAAGCCATGAGCTGGAACCCAGTCCAGTTCCAATCTAGCCATCATTGCCCCCTCCCAAAGTCTGAATTCACAGCAAGCTGGAGTCCAGAACTGGAAGCAGGTTTCAAACCCAAGCAGTGTAACAGGGCGGGGCGGGGGAGGGGGGAGTGTTTTCACTGTGAGCCCCCCTCCCCCGCCACCACCTTCAACGTAAGAGCATTAAGTGATTTCTAAGACTCCTTCCAAAGAGAACTACCAAAATACTAAACACATTAGGGCATGATCAAACGACAAGGACAACTGCAACCTGCCCTCAAATGCAGAATTCCTGCCCGTCTGAGGACAGCTAGTGAGTGACAGATATTCATTCTCTGAAATTTACTACACGCGAGGAACCTTGTCCTAAGTCTAACAGGAAAAGGCTGAGCAGACACGTGGCAACACACTCTGCACTCCAGTGTGGAATAGAAGAGCTGAATAAAGCCACAAAAGAAAATGCTTTCCATCCATCATTTTGTTTTTCCAGGCAGATATGCTTTTATAGAAGGATCCCAAACACAACCCACAGTAAAAGCTCACAAAGCTGGCAGGTGATTGGTGCATGGAAAAGTCAAATAAAACAGCAAGGTTAAAACATGACGCACATGCATCTTAAATTTTTCTTTTTAATGTACACTACAAATGTATGACATTTCCCTGCAAAATATGTGCAGTTATTTACTAATTTTCCTTAGGCTCTTGCAATTGTCTTGCTTACATCTTGTCTGACAGCAATTTGTTTGGCTATGTTCCCCATTTCATTGGCTCACATAATATTTAATTAATTAATATGATTGCTATAATAAATTTAGTAAAAAAAAAAAAGTTTTGGGAAAAATGCAAGTAGCTTCAACAAGCCTCAAAGCAGCAGTGGGAGTAGAGGTTCCCACACCTATTAGAGTGGATTGCACTGTTGTCAGCAGGCACCATGCTGAGGGGATGGGTTAGAGAGGAGACACGGAGCAGCAGTTAATCCGGCAGAGTAAGTGGATGTCACGTGAGGCACTGTGTACCCATCTTCAGTGACAGAAATTGCGTAATAATTTGCTAAGCCATTTCATTCGCTCTCTTAGAACGTGGGTCTTTGCAGATTGCTGTACTGAATATCATAACGTTATCCTAATATTCCCTTTTATCCTTATCCTCGTTCTTATGAGCAAATTCCTGCACACACATGCTTTGTGGGCGGTGTCCCTATCATTCTCCTCTGCGTCCTTCTCTGCCTTGATGGCAGTTCCTATAGTCACCACAGAAATGGGAACCCTCTCCCTGAACTCCGCTTCTCATGGATGGGTCAGTGATAATCACCGTCACCCCAACTTAGCACTTTCCTCCGGATTCAGATCCGAATTCTAGTTTCATTCTGCTCCGTGGCCTTCGATGCTGTTCATTAATGTTCTGTATTCTCCATTTCCTATTCTAAAAATAAGAACAGTTGGCTTGTAGATTTGTTAGCTTAAGTGACCATGGAGAAGTCAAAGCACAGTTGATAGGGACATGCTTGTTTTCCCCCACTTTCTCGATGTCTACACCATTTGGTCTTTCCCTGTTACCTCCTGGTATATGGCTCTGAACACTCGCATGAACACTGGTGGAAGTCTCCTAAGGCTTGACCATCTGCCTGCCTGCACGCCTGCCCGGCCAGAGTCCAGATGCTCTGCTTGCTTGTCCATGCTACCAAATGGATTTTCCAGGAGCACTTAGCTTGGATTTAGCCTCACTGGATAGTGGTCGATTGCTCAGAGCCCCCTGTGCTTTTCTATCCTCTCGTCTGAATTTTCCTAAAAACTGATTTTTGTCGGGCCCGGTGCCGTGGCCTAGCAGATAAAGTCCTCACCTTGAACACTCCAGGATCCCATATGGGCGCCGGTTCAAATCCTGGCAGCCTCACTTCCCATCCAGCTCCCTGCTTGTGGCCTGGGAAAGCAGTCGAAGGCCTTGGGACCCTGCACCCACATGAGAGCCCCGGAAGAGGATCTGGGCTCCTGGCTTCGGATTGGCACAGAGCTAGTGGTTGCGGTCACTTGGGGAGTGAGTCATCGGAAGGAAGATCTTCCTCTCTGTCTCTCCTCCTCTCTGTATATCTGACTTTCCAATGAAAATAAATAAATCTTTAAAAAAAACTGATTCTGTCATTGAAAATGTAGTAAACATTTACTATATATTGAGGGTATTAGTGAGGTTTCTCCAGAGAAAAAGACCCAACAGAAGGTGCGCGCACGCACACACACACACACAATATTCTTACAATTATGGAGGCTAAGACGTACCAAGATGTGCAGCCAGCAAGCTCGTGCTCCGGACACCAGATGGTGTGGTGCCAGCCTGTGTTGTGAGAATTGAAGGGCTGATGGTATAATTCCAGTCTAAAGGCCAGCAGGCTCTAGGCCCGAGCAGAGGGGTAGTTCACCTTAACCTGAAGCCAGGAAAACACCAACATCCCAGCTGCAGGACAGGACAGGAGGGCTTGCCCTTGTCTCAGTCTATGTTCTGTTCATGTTTTCAACTTCCTGGATGAGTCCTGCTCACATTCTGCCTAACCCAGTGTACACATGCGAGTGTGAAGCTTCTTCAGAAGCATCCTTACAGACACACTCAGGAAAATGTCTGACCCAACACCTTCGTGTGGCCATCAAACGGACACAGCTAACCATCCCACTGACGACTGTGCTAGTCGCTCTGCGCAGGTTCCTGTCAGGATTTCCGGTCTCAGAGAAGCTAACAATGCTTGGTAGGGTACAATTTTATAAGGCTATTTAAAATTTCTTGACTGGGACACTTTATCAAAAATCCTATTCCATATAGACTTCTGTACGTATAAACTGATTCCTCTGGTGAATAATTTGGCCTAGGAATAAAAAAAATTTCAAAAATGTGTATAATGAGGCGCTGGCTTGTGTCTGGCGTGGCTGGTGGCGGCATGGAGAGACCCACGGCCGGCGAGGTGTTGCTGCCCAGCTTGACGCGCAGCTGTGGGAGCAGCTCGTGCAGGTCCACGTCCTGCGGCTGGCCCACTCGCTCTTCCCGTGGGTGGGCGCCGCGCCTGTGCAACCTCGCCGTGGCCATGCCCGTGTCCACCTCCTGCTCAGAGACCCTTCCAACACGAGTTCCACCGGCCTTGCCCAGCGCCTAGCCAGGAAGACTAACAAATAGGTGCTTGTCCGCTATAAGCTTCGAAATACAGACAGTAACTTCGCATTACTTGTGGAGAACAGGATCGAGGAGGAAATTGAGGCCTTCCCGGACAAGTTCTGGCTGAACAGCTGAAGCTCAGCTACGATGGATACTCCCTTAATAAACGGACCGGCTTTCGTTGTGTCATCAAAAAAAATGTCTATTTTTCCCCTAGAGAACTGGATCTCTAAGATTCACCGGGGACTTCTGAAATCATCTTTGCCTGTTTTCTTCATACAGTCAAGCAAGCAAACAATTCTTCGCACAGCTAGTTTCATCCTCTTTGTCCCCAAAGCAGTACCAGTGTCTATGGAGATCACGGTAATAATCTCTTGATCTGTGTCTACCCTTTATAGAAAGAGCCACACTCACCAGACAGCCCTTTGCTCAAAACCCTCCTATTTGTCAGTGTGAAGGTCATTTTCCCCCCTAACCTCACTAAATAATTTGTTTGGACTCAAAAGAACACTCAATAATTGTGAAATGGATGTTTACTCTGATACTTCTGGTTAATCATACAGCTAATCCATGACAGATTCATTTTATATTATTTCTTCAGGAGTAGGGTTATTAGATGACTTCAAATTTGGGCTCTTCGAATTCGAGATGAGGGAATGTATTCATGTTTGCTTTACCAAACCTTTGCTTCGCCGATAAAGCTCCCTCTGCAGATCCTGCTGGCACTCTGGGACTGCATCAACAGATTCACCAGGTGCTTGCTGCTTAGGCCCGTGTTCTCTGACTTTGTCTGCAACGAGTTTCTGTGCAGGGTCAAGTGCCTCATTCAATTCTGCTGCTGAAATGCCAGTCTTCTACAGAACGGCACAGATCGCCCACTGGACAACAGAAGGGAATGCAAAGAGCCACTCGAGGATCCTGGTGCTTTCCGTGTCATCTGGATGCGGTCTCTAACTGCCACAGCCACTGCTGCTTAAAACACAACCTCCAGATTCCCACCTCTGTAATTCTTACTCCGTTTCCTGCTCTATTTTTCTCCAGAACTCTTATCACTATCTGACGCAACATACAGTTTACATCTTGTCTTTTTCCTCCCAATTATGTCAGGGAATCTGGATGGTTTGTTCACCAATGTACTGCCAACAGTCAGAGGGCTAACTAGTGTTTAAAAAGTAGTTGTTGAATTACCACATTTGTTGCATAGGGGCATCCAATGCATCATTACTGATAGAAGTGAAACATGTGGAAATAAAATCCCTAGTAAGAACAAAAACACTGATTATGGTGACATTTAAAAAATTGCCATAAAAAACTCTCAAATTAAATGGGATAAACAAGACAAAGAAGAATATTTAATAAGATCCCAGTTTATTTAAAATATAAATTTTGTTTAAAGTATAAAAGATGTCACATATACTAAAATGTCATTAGTGGCTATTCCTAGATAATAAGATTAGAAGGGATTAAAATGATTTTTACATACTTAAAAAAATACATCTCTCTGTATTTTCAAAATACTGTTTTTGTATTTTGTAATGTGTTGAGAATAAGCTGTAAAGCTTTCAAATAAATAAGAGTTAGAAAAGTGTAAAGTTTTGAAAAAGCAGCTTCGTGCAGCCCAGTGTGATAGCCTTGAGGCTAAAATGTTGGCCTTCCGTGCGCCAGGACCCCACATGGACTCCGGTTCATGTTTCAGCTGGTTCACTTCCCTTCTGGCTCTTTGCTTGTGGCTGGAAGAGCAGTGGAGGGTGGCCCTGCACCAACATGGGAGACCGAGAAGAAGCTCCTGGCTCCTAGCTTCACATTGGGTTGGCTCTTGAAGTTGTGGCCACTTGAGGAGTGAACCATTGGACAGAATATCTTTCTGTACCTCCTTCTCTCTGTGGATCTGCCTTTGCAACAAAAAAATAAATAAATCATAAAAGCTTCCTTAGTCAGTTTTCTTTCTTCTTCTATCACATTCTGATCTTAATGAATTTCTCCCTGCAATCAGAAATGTGATTGATACAGCATCTTTTGGTACTGATTACATTATGCTAGGTCTGCATGTCTATATTTCCTTTACCAGGCTGTACACTTTCAGAAGGCGACATCCAGGTCTTTTTTTTTTTTTTTTAATCATTTTTAGAGCCCCAAGTATCAATCTGTATAGTAAATGACTATATGAAAGAAAAAGTGTCTGAAATGTGTTTGCCAGTCTGGAAAAATGTATTACCACCAGAGAATTTTGAGGACACACAGGTACTCAGACCAAAGTTTTTCAATGAAATTAAGGGGTAAAGTTTGTCCTCCCCTCGGTATCTGCTCAGCTGGGCTTCCACTGCTCTCAGCTTTCTACTCCAATGTCATTTTTTCAGTTGCTACCTTCCCTGTTCTCCAAGTCCAGAACTCCAACTCTCCTTCTTCTGCAAATGTACCATGCATCTTCA
The DNA here is from genome assembly GCF_017591425.1 of Ochotona curzoniae. Classification (NCBI taxonomy): domain Eukaryota; kingdom Metazoa; phylum Chordata; class Mammalia; order Lagomorpha; family Ochotonidae; genus Ochotona; species Ochotona curzoniae. The sequence goes on along the minus strand of NW_024466502.1, from coordinate 47,420,022 downwards.
CTTCCTTTCCCTGCTTTATTCTTCTCCCAAGCATTAAATGCAAATGAACCATGTTATTTTATTTATTGATTTTGTCTACTTCCTCTATTAGAACGTTAAACGTTAAGCCTAGGCAGTTCCCCTACCTTATTCAAGCTTAATCCCCAGCTTCCTGAACCTATCGGGCAGTCAACAAATATTTGTGGAACAAATGACTGAATAAATATCATTGGTCCTTTAGAGAAGTTATACAGCTCATTAGGATCTATAGTTACCAGGAGCTTGATGATACTTTATATGGCATCAGATGGTTTTAACCACATATCAGGAATCGCTTGTGCCAATTCAGCTTATGAAGCGCTGTCAATTCTTTCATCTCAGCGTCTTTGCTTATCTTCTTGTCACATTGCCAGCTGCCCCTTCCAAGGGGCAATGCAGAAATCATTTGATTAATCTCTTTGCTCACTACCTTTTTATCTCAAACCATCCTTTAAATAATTATTGAAATTTTTCTTTTTTGTTTGTTTGAAATGCAGAGCAAGAGTGAGAGAAAGAGTATCTTCCACCAGCTGGGTCACTCTACAAATGCCAGAGCCCGGCCAAGCTGCAGGCCAGAACCTGGTAGTGAGGCCAGTCTACCACACTGATGGCAACATCCCAAGTACTTCAGTCATCAACTGTTGCTGCCTTCCAGGGTGTGAACCAGCAGGAATGCTAGATCTGAAGTGAGATAGGTTCCAGACATTCTAATCAGGAATGCTGGCATTCCAAGTGGCATCTTAAATGTCAATGCCTGCCCCTATAAATTCTTATCTCATTTTAAAAAGAATTTATAGGGGCAGGCATTGACATTTAAGATACCACAAATAAAATGCCTGTCTCATTTTATTTGTATCAAAAATCAGACATATAGAGGGGGGAGAAACAGAGCAAGATCTGTCCGCTGATTCACTCCCCAAGTGGCCACAATGGCCAGACCTGAGCCAATCTGAAGCCAGAAGCTTGGAGCCTCTTCTGGGTCTCCCATGTGGGAACCTGGTTTCAAGGCTTTGGGCTGTCCTCAACTGCTTTCCTAGGCCACATGCAGGGAGCTGGATGGGAAGTGGAGCTGCCAGGATTAGAACCAGTGCCCATATGGGATCCTGGTGCAGTCAAGGCAAGGACTTTAGCCATTGGCCACCGTACCAGTCCCAAAACCTTGACTGTGGATCAGCCTCCCCTCTTCCACATGTGTTCCTTCTTTGCTGCCCTGTACACAGTCATGAACCCTCCCGAACCTTCTGCATGCTAACAATCACTTTGTGAGAGTTAGCTCTTCTGTCCTAAGTACTCATGTGGCTGTTTGGTATGTTCTCCTAATAGCACTTATTCTAATAGCCATCGGTACTAAGTGGTACTTTATTGATATTAAGATATATTTTCTTTCCATTTTAGCATTTCTAGAATTGGAATGTGACCTGCAATGAATGGCATCTTACAATACTATCACCAGAAGGCAGTTGTGAGGTGGTTATACCTGGTGGCATGACTGGGCAATTCCAAACTCTTGAGTTTTCAGTCAACTATTTGAATTCATTTTTTTCCAAAGATTTATTTTATTTTTATTGCAAAGTCAGACACACAGAGAAGAGAGACCGAGAGGAAGATCTTCCATCTGATGATTCACTCCCCGAGTGACTGCAATGGCCAGTGCTGTGCCGATCTGAAGCCAGGAGTCAGGAACTTCTTCCAGGTCTCCTACGTGGGTGCAGGGTCCCAAGGCTTTGGGCCATCCTTGATCGCTTTCCCAGGTCACAAGCAGGGAGCTGGATGGGAAGAAGGGCTGCTGAGATTCAAAGCGGCACCCATATGGGATCCTGGCACATTCAAGGTGAGGACTTTAGCTGCTATGCCACCATGCCAGGCTCATTTGAATTCTTTTTTTTTTAAAGATTTATTTTTATTATTTTTTTTATTGGAAAGGCAGATATACAGAGAGGAGAGACAGAGAGGAAGATCTTCCGTCCGATGATTCACTCCCCAAGTGAGCGCAATGGCCGATACTATGCCGATCTGAAGCCAAGAGCCTCTTCCGGGTCTCCCACGTGGGCGCAGGGTCCTTTGGGCTTTGGGCTGTCCTCGACTACTTTCTTACCCGGGCCACAGGCAGGGAGCTGGAAGGGAAGCGGGGCAGCCGGTTTGAATTCTTGATTATGGTATTAACACCTTTCATTGACAGCTTCTACCTGTATCAAGAAAGGACCAGCATCAAAACTCACAGAATAGATGCCAACTGTTAGGAAAAACTTACCAAAGACAACAGTTGGAGTATTCTTTTTAAAAATGTTGCATCACTGATGTTCCTGTTGACAGTATTTAGTATAGTGTGGAGAAGTTCTAAGTGATTAAAAACATTATGTCAGAATTAGTAACATTTCCCCTCCTGGTTGGTCCAAAAACAGTGGTGTCTTCAGTAATTTATTGTGTCCCCAAACTGATGTTACTGCAGATTTTCAAAGCATCATGCCTAGAGGTTTGCAGAGATCAGGATACTGCCTTCCTGTGTCTTTAAATGTATCTTTTCAGGGTATTACAAATGCCCTGAAGGCCTACCATAACGCTCATCTCATACGTGTACTTCACATTAGTTGAAAGGATGGCTGCAACTTTCATGGGATTTTGCTAGAATAAATATTCTACTTTTGATTCTAATTCTCAATCTGAGTATGCCCATTTTCAGGGTGGATCTCGAATTGTCTGAAATCTCATCTATCTCTGTGATATGCTGTTCATTGCAAAGAGTTAATTTCTTCTTAATAATAGCCCTCCTAGGATTTCTTTTCTGAGGACTGATATAATCCTGATATGACAAAAACTAAATTTCCTTGTACATGTATTGCTTGATTACATTGGGTAGATGTTACTTTTTATATTTACTGTTTTGACAGGTTTTTTATGTTCTCAACAGTGCCTATCATGATCTCAAAGGAGCAAGGAGAGCAGACAGCTGAGGAAATGGCAAGACAGCCTTACGTTACCTGTGGTTACACATGAGAAACATGGGGTTCATCTGGTTAGTTAGTTCAGGTGGCACATCTCAATTCCATACGCCAAGTCACTGGCACATAATTATTTTTAAACCATGTTACCCTCATGAACAGCTTTAAAGTAATTTAAAAGTAACTCTGGTTGGTTCCTACAAATGAATCTTATTCATCAGTTTTTGTTAGAAGTACACCATTTTAACACTTTAGGCTGTTATTTAAGTCAGAGTCACCATTCTTCATTTCTATGTAATTTATTTATTCTCTTTTGACTTTAAGCATGAGCATTTGGACAGCACCCTTTAAAAATAGAATCAAAGGGCCCAATGCAGTAGCCTAGTGCCTAAATCCTTACCTTGCATGCGCTGGGATCCCATATGGGCGCCAGTTCATTTCCTAGGTGTTCCACTTCTGATATGGCTTCCTGCTTGTGGCCTGGGAAAGCAGTCGAGGAAAGGCTAAAACCTTGGGACCCTGCACCCATGTGGTAGACTTGGAGGAAGCTCCTGGCTTCTGATTGGCTCAGCTCCTGCTAGTGAAACCACTTCGGGAGTGAACCAGCAGATGGAAGAGCTTTCTATTTGTGTCTCCTTTCTGTAAATCTGCCTTTCCAATAAAAATAAATCTTAAAAAAAAAAAAAAAAAACAGAATCAAAGAGAGGTTTTCTTGCACATCTCTGTGATCAATGCACTCCCTCCCCCAAATCCTTCCTAATCTCCTAGACCGCAGCGGCACAGGGTCTAGCGCACATCCAATTCGCTTCCCTCTAGGATTGCAAGAGCTCACTGATTGTCAAGTGTGACAAAATGGCTGACTTGCATTTAGGGACCATGTTTTAGAAAAATAAGCCTGAATACAACCAACATCTTTCTAGCATTGTAGATAGAAGTTGCGTCAAGAGGTCCCAAGTTCTCCAAGCCTCACTCATCGGAGGTTGGGGATGGGAGGATGAAGGGGGGCAGGGGGAAAGGCTGAAGGTTACTGAGAACACCAGCAAACTCTAGCAGTATTTATTTATTTTTAACCAAACAGAATATCAGAATTCAAGCAATTTAGACAAACATGATACAAATTCACTATTAAATATACACATTAGTCATGCTTACAGATTTTTTTTTTTAAACTTGCAGAATTACTCTAATTCATTTGAGATGAAGAAAGGGAGTAAGGATACTGCATATGGGATCTGGGCGTGGGGTGGTGTGTGTGGCAGTTCCCAAGGCCTGCGTTTAAATTGCTGAGCCGAACACCCATCCTTAGTTTAGAGCTTTTTAAAAACACAAGTAACCGAAGTATGTGGAAAGTATATACCAATAGCGCATACCCTCCCCTACACGAAGCATGTACACCACAGTTAAGACTTACCTGAGGAGGTTCACCAGGTGTCCAGGCCTATTTAACTCTACTGAAATCACTCTTTGCTGGGGATGCACATTTGGTAAACGACTTTTCTAGAGCTCTGCAGGCGATGCTAATGTACACTCCTAGTCAATAACCATTGGGTCTTTTTTTTTTTTTTCCTCTTATATTTGAAAAGCAGAGTTAGAGGGAGATGGAAAGAGGGGTCTTCGAGGCCAAGTGTTGTGGCACAGTCAGTTAAGCCACCATTTGCTACACCAGCATCCCATACAGGTGCCAATTTGAGACCTGGCTGGTCGACTTCCAATGCAGCTCCCTGCAAATGTTCCCGGGATATCAATGATAATGGTCCAAGTCCTTGGATCCCTACACCCAGAAAAAGCTCCTGGCTTTAGCCTGGTCTGGTTCCAGCTGTTATGGCCATTTGAGGAGTCAATTAGAGATGGAAGACAGCCCTAGCTTTTCTCTTCAACTACCTTTCAACTAAACAACAAAAATATTTCAAAGAGAGATCTTGCATATTTGCTTGTTAACTTCCCAAATGGCCACAGTGACGGGGCAGGGCCAGGCAGAAGGCAGGAGCCAGGAGTTTCAGTTGGGCCTCTCACATGGGCTACAGGGGTCCAAGCACTTGAATAGTCTTCTGCTGCCTTCCAGGCACATTATTAGGGAACTGGATAGGCTAGATTCAAACCAGCACCCGAATGTTAGTTTTGCAGGCAGCGGCCCAAATTGCTGCACCACGATGCTGGTCCCAGGCCTCTAGCAACCAATAACTAAATTGTTTAGCAGAGAAACTAAGAATTAACCTGGCCTATTTCACAATTTTGTCTAGGGGCTGCTTATCAATGTTTCCTGGTTTCTGACTGCTGTTTGTTGTTTCTTTTTCTTCTGCCCCAGGGCATCGTCTTCCAAGACTTCTGGACTCTGGAATTGGAAACCTGACCTTTGATCTCTGGCAGGGTCCTAGTTCCGGTTATAGGCTCCAGGGTAGTGCACTGCGCTTGGCTGACCAGATCTCTGCATCTAACCCTGTCTCTTACACCTGCACTTAGCACCCTGGTATGACAACCTACTGACCTCAACCAGTCAGAAAAGAGGAACTCAGGGCAGCTTTATTGATAAATGCCTTCAGATAACTCTAAGCTCTTCAGGACTGCATGCTTATCTCCAAAAGATGTCTGATTTCCTTCAAACACTGCTTTGTACTTGGCACTCCCGCCCCATTCCCTCAAATTAAAATTCTCCAATTTCTAGGGGCCCTCCCCTCCCAAAAAATCCTTAGCTTGGTATAAAGTTTCTCTACCCATTAGATGGGACCTGCCTGTCACGTACCTGGTGCGCTGCCTAGGTGAAACTCACTGTCCTTTTAAGCACTCATCAATGCTGCCTAACTTCCTGTCTTCACATTTTGAATGTTGGGATGGACTTCATTATTACTGGCAGCTCCCCCTGCCCTCCGCCATTTAAATTCTGCCTGTTCTTTAAACCAGTGTCCCTCAAACCTGAGTAATAGATTCCTATCAGAAATTCTTAATGAGTATAGAAAATATGGTTTTTCACACAGGCAGGGCTCCATAGACCAGTTTGAAAAGCACTAATACAGAAAACTAAAGAGCAAGTCTAATTACGTAAATGACCACTCTAAAAATTTAATCTTTATGGCTGGTTAAAATAATGTGCATTTTGCACTAGAACAAATGATTTTCTTCACATCTACGATTTCAGTTTGAGGAATCAAATGGTACAATTTAAGTGCACTGAGCTTGAACAGCGTTCTTCATCACTCCAAGTGGGTAAGTTTCTTCCTTTCCTGAATTGTTTAGTATCTAATCACTCCTTACCTATAAGCAGCTAATAATACATATGAAATGTCCTAGAAAACCATAAGCTCTCTGAAGGTAGTGGCCATATTTTATTTCTAGCTGCAAGATCTGTGCCCTTAGTTTTTAGCCTAATCTCTTAAAAGTATTCTATCTACCCTAGTCCACACCTACAGAAACAGCACCATAAACCAACACAAAAAAGTCCGAGATTGTCACAAATACCAGAAAGTTCTCAAAGTCAGATTTTTAAACAATGCCGTAAAGTGTATGTCTTCTGTATTTCTCTAAATGATCAGCGAGACAATTCTGATTTCAAGATTACAGAATAAAATCTGTAAAGGAAAGGCTAGCGGGAGACGCCCTAAAAATAGCTAGTCCTACAAAGGCTGTGTGTCTCTAAATGGTACTTCAGGCAATGTCTTCATTTCTCCAAAGAGTTTGAGGAAGCTGTTTTTCCTGGACTTGTAGGAGCGGATTCAGGGGCTTGCCCGAGAACGCTGCTTCTGACACAGTATTTCAAACTACCGGAGAAGCAGCTTATACGGTTAAGGAAAAGCATCGGGAAGGATCCTGGAACCCGGTCACCGTGATCTGGGCAAGTGAGAATTTTCACTTTAAAATGCGGGCAAGGTTTAACGATTTGCTCAAGTCCCTTTCAACTATTTAAAACTGACCCTAAATAAACAGCGTAGAACAAGGTCTTTGGGTAAGAGCAGTTAGTTACGTCGGCTGAGAAAAAGAATGGGAGCAAACCATTTTTATGGCTAAACTCGAGTCTTCCTACGCCGTCTTAGGGTTTGATCCCTTTCGGGTGGCTCTTCCGACGACAGGGTTCCAGTTGTGACTGCGAGTGCAGCTCCCGTCTTTGGGCCGCCGCCCCATTCCAAACCTCGCAACCCCGGCCGAACAAGATCGGGGCGAAGCCAGGCACTCCTGCCCACTGCCCAGCGGTCGCGGAGTGACCAGTCGCCCAGATCAGTCCCCGGTCATAAACAAGCTGTCACTTCCTCTCGCCGGCCCCGGAACCTCCTCCCGCCGCCACCCACAGGTCCCGCGCCTTCCTCAGGAGGGCGGCCGAGGACCTGCCCCGGGTCCCTCCACGGAGTGTTTGGTCACTCCACTCAGCCCTCCTCGGTCGTTCATGCTACAGCGACCGAGGAGGTGGCGGGGAGGGGGGGGTGAAGCTAAGGACAGTCTCCATTTCATTTCCTCCGACCCCGGTCACCTCCAGCAGCCAAGAAGAGGTTTCTGGCCCTGCCGCGCAGGCTCACAGCGGCGGCCGCCTGCGCGCGACGACGCAGGCCCCGCCCCCCGCAGCTCGCGGGTCTTCCGCGGCCGGCCCCGCCCCTTCCCGGAGCCCGCCTCCGCGTCGGCGCGTCCCTCGCGCGCGCGCACCCGACGCCCCGCCTCCGCGCATGCTCAGGAACCACTCCCAGAGCCGGCCCCCAAGCAGCCCCCGCCCCCGACCTGTTTGAATATGCTAATAGGAACCCCGGGAAGAGCCAATGGAACTGCGGGGCGGTGCGTCACGTGGCTCGGGGACGTGTCAGGGGGCGGAGCCTCCGCAGCCCCTGCCCGAGTTAAAACCGGAGTGTGAGAGAGAAAAGCGCTTCAGTAGCGAGAGGGGCTGAGAAAGTGGTGACACCGCCGGGGTGCGGAGGGAGTCCCTGAAACTTCTCCCAACAGCCCCAGGGCCCATCTCCCCTCAGCCCACTCCCCTCGTCGCCAGCCTCCCAGGTCCCCACTCCCTGCACCGGGGGTGGGGTGGGGAGCCGGGCCCGTCTCCCGCTGGGACACACACAGGGGCCGGGAGCGGGGACGGGACCCCCGAGGCGGGGGGGACGGACCGACAGACACAGACGGCCGGGCGTCCGCCTCAGCGGGCAGGCGGGCAGGAGGAGGCGGAGGCAGGGGTACGACGGGGCGGACTGGGTCTGGGGAGTTTCCTCTCAACTATCGGGGGAGAAACTCCCCGCAGCCGGAGGAAAGACCCAGGCGGTGTTTTCCTCCCGGGGGCCGCGCTCCCCCGCCCCGCGTAGCGGCGGCCACTGCCACCGCCGCCGGCGCCTCCACCTCTGCCATCTCCTCTTTCTCCACCACCTCGGGCCCCGGTGTCCCCGGCCAGCACTATGCCCATCTTACTGTTCCTGATAGACACGTCTGCCTCTATGAACCAGCGCAGCCATCTGGGCACCACCTACCTGGACACGGCCAAAGGCGCGGTAGAGACCTTCATGAAGGTACCGACTGACCGAGCCCGGGCGGCGACCCCGGCCCGGCGGCCCGCGGGGGGCGGCAGGGTGGAGGGCGGCCGGCCGGGGGGCTGCGGGCCGGGAGGGGGTGTCGGGGACCCGCCTGCGGGAGCCGCCGGGCTCCGGGCCCCCTCCCCCACCGCGCGGGCGGGCGGGCGCTGCGAGCCGGGCTCGGCCCGGGCCCGGGCTCCTTCCCGGGCGGTGGACGGGGGAGCGATCGGGGCGTGTGTGTGTGTGTGTGTGTGTGTGTGTGGGGTGTGGGGCGGGGGGCGGCCGCTGCGTGTGCGGTACTGTGCGGAGGGGGTGGGGGCGGCGGGGCCGCTGGGCGCCCCCTTCTCCGCCCGGTCACCTCGCCTGTGTGTGCTTCCCTCTCGCCCGGCCCGCAGCTCCGTGCCCGGGACCCTGCCAGCCGAGGAGACAGGTATATGCTGGTCACTTTCGAAGAGCCGCCCTATGCTATCAAGGTAACAGCCCTCGCCCTCCCCCTTCCCTTCCTTCCCTTCCCTGTTCCTTCCTCGCTCGCCCTCCCCGCCCCCCCATTCACCCTTCATTATGCTCCCCTCCCCCACCCGCGGCGCTCCCGGCACCCAGGGCCCTTCCCCGGCCGCCTCGCACCCCCTCCCTGCTCGGGAGCGTCCAGGCGCGGCGCGGACTGGCCGGGGCCGCCGCCGTCCCCTCCCCGGCCGGGCCCGGCCCCACGGCGGCGGCGGCGGCGCTGCGATCAACATGGCCGACATTTCCCCTCCGCGGCGTGAGCGGCAGCAATGAACTGTGGGGGATATTTATTCAAGTTAGCCCGAGTGACAGCCGGGCCCGGCCGCGCCGAGCCCGGGGTTTGCATTAAAGGCGAATCGGCGTGCCTGCCTGCCTGCCAGCGTGCAAGCTGCTGGGGGGCTGCTCGGGGGCTGCTCGCATTCGCCCCAAGAGGGCCGCGGGGGCTGCTGCAGGTTCGCTTCCCAAGTCCTGCTCGGGGCTGCCTGCCTGCCTGTAAGATGTGGGCGTCCGCGAATTTTGAGGATTAGGTTAGATGGTGAATTTCCCAGGGAAGTTCTCAAAGTCTGAAGGCTGTTAGCTACCCAAAGCTGTATAAGCAAGCAGGGTTTTTTTCCTGGCCACCTTTGGGAGAGTTTGCTCGGTAGCGTTACAGTATTAACACGTTAAGCCACCCGTGTTAACCCGAAGTGAAGCAGGTACTAGGCGAACATCAGGCTGTAATGCTGGCCATGTGTTTTTAGCCTTACAGGAAGGAAAAAAAAAATCTTACGTTTTTCTTTTCAGGCCGGATGGAAAGAAAACCATGCAACGTTTATGAATGAACTGAAAAACCTTCAAGCTGAAGGACTTACGACTCTTGGCCAATCCCTAAGGACAGCTTTTGATTTATTAAATTTAAATAGATTAGTAACTGGCATAGACAACTATGGGCAGGTAGGTTGAATATTAAGATGGAAAAAGAATTGATTTTTCTTTTTATGAAAAGCAAAAAAAAAAAAAAAAACCACACACACCAAAAGCCCATTCCCAAACTGTTTTAACATGAAGTGCAAGTGCAGCAAAGCATTTCAGAGGAAAATACAGTATGCACATAGTACAAAGGTGAAACTTCACCATGGGTGATGTATACATCCTTCTTTTTCCTTGAAAAGAATTTGTACTCAGAGATACAATCTGAATTCTTTCCTGTAGTTTATGTGCTTTTGCTTTCAATTCCATGAAAGTTTCTGCATACAAAGGGAAGCATCCCACGTCCCCACGTACTCTGAGCCTCCTGCAAGGGCAGGTGCACAGCTTCAGCAGTGGCTTACAGCCTCTAGTTGGTCAGTTGCCTGTGATAGAGGACAGGGTTCTGTTTGTTGCCTCAGGATTTCCCCCAGAGTCCCTGTTCTGGCAGTGTGAGTGTTCTACAAGCAAGGTAGTTAGGAAAACTTAACTGCTCACGTTGTTTTCTCCTGATCAGCAATTATTGGAGAGCTTCTGGATTAAATGACAGGTCCACAGTCCAGAGTTTTTTTTTAAGTTTTTTAAAGTAATTAAAATCTCCATGGAGGGGGAAGCTGGCTGGAAAGTACAAAAGAACTCCTTCCTTAAACCCTTCAGGAACTTGTATGGCAGTGCACCTGTGTCTGAGTGTGAGAGAAGCTAAATCACAATGATGGTTCACTAAGAAATATTGTACAGTGATCCATCATGACTGTGGCTGTTTTCCTTGAAGTAAAAGATGAACAGTGTGTAATGTTATGCAGAACCACAGAATATTGTCCACAGAGTTCAAGTCTTCCACGGCAGTACAAAGCACTCATAGAGTGGTAGACTTAGGGCTTTGTCCTGTTCCTCGCCCAAGTTCCCTAGTACACCATCTGCATGAGTTTTGCACATTTCTGGGAAATGATTCCTATGACTCCAACTTCACTGCTTTACATAGAAGGCAATAGGGAAGAGCCCCTCAGCATCTCGGAATGGTTGGTTTTAGTCCCAAAGCATTTACAGTGTACACTGCTGTTTAGAATCAATACTTTGTTTATTTGTTTGTTTTTTGCTGCTTTGGTTTTTCTCCATGTTGGTCTCTTTTGAGCACTTCATAACTTAGACCTGAACTAAGGTTGCCATGAACTTTGGGTTTGTTTCTGTGAAATGTTTTCTTTCCCTTTCGTTTTCCTTTGTTGTATTTAAGCTATGTGGTCTTTCATTGCTAATCTAAACTTCTTTGAGTTCAAAGACCCATTCAACACTACCCATTATTTGGTTACCTTATTTGGTTGTTGGTGTGTAGTCGAACTAATTCCTCTTGTTCTGCATTGTGTTTCCAGTTGGAAAAACATTTGGACATATTTGCCTTAATCTGTTAGAGATTTTTTTCTCCTATATGTACCCTGTGGCTTTGATCCACGTTTTAAGTTCAGTGAGCATTTTTTTTTTTAAGATTTATTTTACTTAAAAGAGTTATACACAGAGAGATCTTCCATCTTGTTCACTCCCCAAGTGGCCACAATACCCAGAGCCGCATTGATGGGAAACTAGGTTCCAACAGCTTCTTCCAGGTCTCCAAAAGGCGAGAAGGGTCTGCAGGCTCTGTGCTGTCCTCCACTGCTTTCCCAGTCCACAAGAAGCTAGCAGGATCAGAGGCAGAGCACGTGGAACATGAACTGGGCCCATATGGGATCCTGGCAGTGCAGGTGGAGGATTCGCTTGCTATGCCACACTGCCGACTCCACAGTAGTTTTTAGGATATATCTTTAGAAAACTAACAGGAAGCCTGAGGACATTTGTAACTTGAACCTTTGTTTTGCTATTTCAGTTGCCGTGTTTCACCGAGAACACTATAGTTTTTGTTTTACAAGGCTTATAAAAACTTTGAAGTTTCAGATCACCCTTTGATGCTGTTCTTATCTTTGACCAAGAGAAGAGATTGGGACATTTTTACATTTTAGGTTTATTAAGTTAGCAGGGAGGGGGAATGCTCGTTATTTTGATGAATACAAGGAGGAATATTGGCGCTTATGTCCTGAGTCGCCACATAAGAATGATACTAACATTAATGTGATTGAAAAAGGCTGAATTTCTGAAAAAATTGTTTTTGATTAGAAGAAAATGTATCTTTCTAGAAGATTTTTCCCATCGTGTTTTGTAATGTTTGTTTAAATATCTCACATTTTCTATTCATGAAAAGGGGCAAATGATCAGAAATTCAGCATGCGTGAAGTAATATGTACAGATTCGTGTGTTCCTTGTAAAAACACTATGTATCCATCTGTCTGCTATGGAATACTTTTGTTCTAGTACCTCAGTGTTTTACATAAGTATTTCCCTTTTTGTATTATATACTAAAATCTGTGGAGCCTGCACTACCAAATACTTGTATATAATCTGAATAGTTGAAGGAAATACAAAAAAAGGTGAGTTAGATGGAAGACAGCCTATGTATTTTATAGAGCATCTAAAAAACTTCAAAAAAAAAATCTAAATATAGTTTGATGTGTGTACACTTAAAATTTTGCATATTTACAGCCCCACCTGTGCACATAGGTGATTTTCCTTAATCTCACAAAATTACAAGCATATTCATGTAATTTAGTAGCTTACTTGCACATACATTTTTGAGGTTAGCTACAGTATCAGAATTTGTAGGGCATCAATAAGGAAAAGTAGCTAAGAAAGAAACATGATTTTTGGTAAATGTTTTCCTCAAGCATTTTGGGTATCTCACTAAAGAAAATTTGTCCCTGCAGAAGTATTACAAATATTTAGTTTTGATCCTCAGTACCATTTGCTGACCTTTCTGCAGTTATGGAGCAATGTGTACATAGCTTCCAGTGGCTCTTTTCCCTCACAGTAGTATCTTATTAAGATGGTTGTCAATGGAGATAAATTTGATATTTTTCACATGTTCAACAGTTTGAACTAATGCAAATCATTTGGGAATTAATCAAAATTCTGAACAAACCACATGAGTAATTAGTAAACGTATGAAGCTTTACGGGTTCTATTAAAGTTTTGTGAGTACGATGAGTACAATTTTCATGATGCAAATTGTTCTGTTTCCCCTCAGTGGTTTTTTGGTTTGTTTTGTTTTTTGAAGAGTTAGGTTCCCTCTTGAATTAGCTGCTAAATCTTGCTGTGGTATTTGCCATTTTTGTCACTGGCCTGACCGTACCCCTCCCTAGTCAGGAGACTAGCCAGGGGTCGCTGATTTCAGGACTTAAGATAATACCTGACGGTGACCTCAGTGAATTAATCCATGACCAGTAACCTAATGAAAATAAAATGTGGTTAAGTTCTTGAGGATTTTTTTTTTACCAGAAAATGGTTGCTTTTAGATGAAGTAACAAACTTCATATTTCAACATAAAGGTATCTTTGTTAATTGAATAAATATTCTAGGTAGAGTTCTGATACTACTGCTTTCCCCCTAATTTGCCCAGCATTTCTCCCTCAGAACCAACATGGTACAAAGTGCAGGCTTCTCTTTCAATGTTGACAGGTGAAGTAGTGAAAACCTGATTTGTATTTTGATTTCCTTTCCCTACAGCTCTCAGTTGCTTGGTATTTATTAAACAGTAGTTATCGTTTCAAAAGAAAATAGATTACTTACCCTGGATATACTATGTCAGTATGAATTGGAAACATTGATGAATAACATTTAAGACCCTTAATTTAAAAAGACAACTATAAAACACATGACAAAATGTGTTATCTTAACCATTTTCATGTATATGGGCCAGCTGAATTAAGTGTGAGCGTTTTTCAGAAAGTTCATGGAAAAGCTTATTATGAAAAACTACATGGATTTTGATTTTTTGCAGCAAAAATAAAGATTTAATATCACATTCCCGCACTTTTTAAAGCACCCTTGTAGTTACATTATTGTGCAAACAGTATCCAGATTATTTTCATTTTGCAAAATTGCAACTCTACATTAATACCCACCTACCCCATGGCACTCACTCTTAATTTGAATACTCTGGAGCTCAATGAAAGTGGAATCATGCAGTCCAGTCAGGCTTTCAATATTCTCAGGTTCCACAGCAATGAATTTAGCAGGTGCAGGTAGGAAATATTGTCAGATCTGCTACATATTTCCTTATAATTATTCCCACAGCATCAAAGTGTGAAAATCATTCATAGCCATTAACATATTAGGGATTACAGGGATTTAGGCATGATTTCACTGACTTGGGGAGATGTGAATAGGATGTGTTAGAGCATCCTTGAATTTGAGTGTCCTTGGATCTTGGAGCCAATTCCCAGTGGGCACTAACTCATTTTGTAAGCTCACTTTCACTTAGCACAGTACCATTGAGTTCTGTCTGTGGTGTACCTTGTGTAAGGATTTTCTCTTTAAGGCTGAATAAATTATGCTTCATTGTATATATGTGTATATGTATGCACACAAGTATGCTTGTGTGTATACGTATCTACTCATCCATTGATGATCTGTTTGATTGCTTCCACCTCTTGTCTGTTGTGAATAATGCTACTTTACTCATGGATGTGTCAATCTCATTGAGATCTTGCTTTCAGTGCTTTTAAATATACATCCAGAAATGGTTTCTGGATCATATAGTAATTTTAATTATTTGATCACTTTCCATACTATTTTTCCTAACAGCTGCATCATTTTGGTTCCCCCAGTAGTGCACTTTAAAAAATAGTAGTTTTTAAAAAAATTAGCTTTCCTAGTGGATGTGAGGTGATAATCTAATGTGTTTTATTTTTTTCTGAATTAGTACGTGTGTTGAACTTTTGTTTTTAATTTATTGTGTTTCATTTTTTTTCTGAATTTTTTTCTGTGTTGAACTCTTTTTTTCACATTTGTTGACCATTTGTCTACTTGCTTTGGGAGAAACGCCTTTGCTCAGGTTTTGTTTCACCTTTAATGTTTTTGTTATTAATTATAGGAATTCTTTTATATCCGAATATTAGCTCCTGTCAGATATGGCAAAAATATTCCCATTCAGTGAGCATTGTCTATTCATTTTTTCCTGATCTTTGATGCACACAATTTGAATTTTGGTGCAATCCAATTTATTTACTTTCATTTTTGTTGCCCCTGCTTTTGGTGTCAGTTACAAAATTATTGCTAAAGTCGGTGTTTCTGAAGGTTTTTTTTTTTTTTTTTTCATATTTCCAAGGAGGAGTTATGGTTTTGGACCTAATGGTTAGGTCTATAACCTGCACTATTTCTTATTTTGGACTAAAATTTAAATTAATCAAAGATGTGTTGAAATCCAGTTTCTTCATCATTTGTTGAAGAGACTGCTGCTTCACCGTGAATGAGACTTAGTAGGTCTCTAAACTTTTTAAGACTTATTTTTGATGGTGGAAAGAGGATTTTCTCTTTCTATCTTACATAGAAGAATGGTTGCTGGAAATGTCACCTTGCCGTTGAATCATGATGTAATATTGGGATTGTAGTACCATACCCATACCTTTCCTTGCTCTTATTCTGAATTGGTAATAATGAAGCCACAATGTCCTAAAGAATTGCTGAGTGATTTCAATAGCGTGGTATATTTAAAAATGGAGTTTATGAAGTGCTCAGTAGACACAGAACATGCTTGTATTCCCAAAATATTAGTTTACTTACCTCTAGCTTTGTGTATTTTTTGTTTCAAAATTTGTTAAAATATAGTGGTCTTTAAAGCTAATTTATATTACACACTTTGGAATCTGTTAGCAGTTTAAGTATATATTTTTCCATGGGCTTTTTATTTCAGTCTAGGGAAGTAGGTATGAAAAAAAAAGTAAATAATATCACTTGAACTCGGTCATAGTTGATAGGGTGGGATGATTTTCTAAAAGAAATGCATTAGAAGAAAACAAGGTGAAGTGCAGGGATGTTCTTGTTGAAGAGATTGATGAAGTGACAACTGGATCTGAACAGTTTTCAGACAAATGAAAAAGCCATTCTTTGCCGGAGTATTGACGTGACAAGAGGAGTCTTTTAAAGAGGGAGCTCCCCCTAGTGTGTTTAACACAAGTTGATTTTCAGGGAACCTATCAGGAGCACATCTGTTGGGTGAATCAAGGGATATTTTAGTAATCAAAGCAGCATCAGGTGGATGTGATTTATTTTCTTTTGAACATTAATTTTAATGGTAGCAATTTAAGTGAAAAATATTTCATGGTTTGGATTTTATTTTTCCTAAAAATACTTGCTACAACATTTTAAAATGATTTTATGGACTAAATACTATTTCCTGAAGAATCAAAGATTACTGAGTTATAGTCTTTCAGAAGAAAATGCAAAATATCATAAGGACATCATTGTATTTTTAATTAAAAACTGTCCAAAAAAAACCCCAGAGTACAAAGGCAAAAATAGTAGGCTCTATTATTACTTGTTTTTTTTTTTAAGATTTATTTATTTGTGCATTTCTAAATTAGAAGATTTGGTAATAGTTGGATTTTTTCAATGTAATATGCCATCTGGTATTAATGTTACAACCACTACTTTTCACTTGCACAGTTTTCTACTTAATTATCATATTTTTCTGTAAAAAATTTGTTTTGAAACTTTTTGAGCATTACAGGGAACAGGTCTGGACAATCTGATTGGCTTCATTTATGAATTCTTATTCTACTCATGAGTTTTGTTAAGTCTGTAATCTATCTGCTTCTATTTCCCCATTTGCAAAGTAGGATGATGGCCTGGATCTTGCAGGATGATGGCGAAAACTAAGTGATTATAACAATCAGTTGTTGTAATACAACCAGTTACTTGGTAAATTTATTTTAAAAATTGAAATCCATAGGTAGAGGGTTTTTTGTTTGTTTTTCTATTGTACTCTTCAAGAAGGAACTGCTTTATTAGAAATGGCTGTGTTTGGCCCTGCCACTCACTAGCTTATGTTTCTGCAAGTCTCTTAACCTTTTTGAGCTTCACATTTTTCACACACAATTTTTGAAGGATTTAGAAATGCTATTTGCTAATCGCCTACAACATGCCTTCCTGTCATCTGGTGGGTCTTAGGTGAAGATGATTCTCATCCCAATATTATGACAAGGCTTTACAGTCTGTGTAGTACAAAAGCATAAAAATTGTCGTGTAACTATGTATACCTCTCACAAGAAGCTGGGAGAACTAGGTAGTAGTTCTGACTGAAGTACAATTTCTTGCCATAGGGAACAAGATGGATTGTGGTTTTGAACTGAAGTTCAAAGTGGGCTTTATAAAAGCGTATTTTTGATTTTCAAAGTAACGAAAGTTTATAGAGAAGAGCCCATTTCTGAGATTTGGGTTTTTTTTAAATAAAAAAAAAATTATTGGAAAGTCAGATACACAGAGAGGAGGAGAGACAGAGAGGAAGACCTTGCATCTCTTGCGTCTGTTGTTTCATTCCCCATGGGGCCACAATGGCCGAAGCTGAGCCAATCTGAACCCAGGATCCCAGAGCCCCCTCCAGGTTTCCCACAGAGGTACAGGGTCCCAAGGCTTTGGGCCTTCCTCAATTGCTTTCCTAGGCCAAAGCAGGGAGCTGGATGGGAAGTGGGGCTGCTGGGGTTAGAACCTGTGCCCATATGGGATCCCGGGCGTGTGCAAGGCCATGACTTTAGCTGCTAGGCTACTGTGCCAGGTCCAAGACTTTTTATGTTTTAGAGTTGAGGTTGGTGATGGTTGTAATAGGGTAGGTATAGAAGAAGATGTTCCTGTACACAACAAAGGTAAAATGTATGATCTTTTTTATTCTTTGTCTTTAGATTTATGTGAGGTAAAATATAATAGGATTAACCTAGAAAAATGTTACATAAAGCGTTTTTTTTTCCTTAATGTTGCTTCATCTGTGCTTTGAAATTTGATTATTAGTAAAATGAGAGCTACAGTATGTTAGCTTAAAAATCTAAGAAGATTGCTCATTCCAAAAGGACACATTTATGTCAGTCTAATGATTAGTCTTATTGAATTGTAATGTAAACCTTATGTATTAACTGTGTAGAAAACCCTTATTTGAAAGGCAGAGCTACGGAGAGAGGGAGATCTTTGGTCTGCTGCTTCACTCCTTGAGTAGGTAAAAGAGCCAGGACTGGGAACGTTAGCCTAGTCTCCCAGGTGGATAGCAGGGAGCCACCTACCTGGAGCATCGTATGATCTCTTCTCAAGCACCTTAGCAAGAATCTGGAGAGGAAGACTTGCTGGATTTTAACCAGCTTCCATATTGCAGGCAGGTGTCCAAGCAGTGGCTTTACCAGCTGTACTGTGAGGCTCTTCCTTTCTAATTTTATTCATTATAAAGGCAGAGTAACAGAGATGTGACTTTTATTTTTTAAACCTATTCCTCTTTAAAATAGAGTGTAACATTTCAAGATTTTTTCATCCATCATTAGTTTTGCCTGATTAAAGTGTAGGCCTGACGATGAAGGCCCTTGAAAGGAGTATATCTAAAAAGCTTTATTGTGGTTATGTAAATTCTGAGTATGTGATGAAAAGTTGTAATATTAATTATTAGGTGATAACTTTTTATAAAAATAGTACAAGACAGGATTGATTCTAGCATATTACAGGAAAATTTTGTCTTAATGAAATTAGTGCACCTGTTTAGATATTAGCAAATATCTAAAGTGTTGTGATTATTCTGGGACTTTATTCTGGGATTGTTTTGAAGGAATTCGAAACAATGGATTATTTTACATAAGACTTCAAAATGATTGGGTATGCAGTGTGTGGTCAAAGATTTGACTGCATAAGATGGTGGTATACAGGCTCACTCTAAGACACAAAGTGCGATCCTTTTGTCATTAGTAGCTAGTGAACTGATGTGTCTGCTGATACTGCCTGAGTCGTGATAGTTCTTAGGCATTTATGTGCTTTGGCAGGTAATGTGGATATGGGAATTGGATTTTAATAGTGCAGTTTTCTCAGACCAGTTAAAAGAACTGAGGTTACAGTCAGATGATTGGGCTTACATAAGATAATAGAAATAATAAAAGGTCTTTAATTCTAAATCTCATAGGAATCCAGAATGAGCAGTGTCTTTTCCCACACTGGGTTACATTTGAATGCAGATTATCATGTAAATTGTAATCTCAGAGTTTCCAGTTTAGTGGGGTATAGTAACGTTCTGTATTGTGTAGTGATTCTGTATTGTGTTATCTATGGGGCACATATGTAAGGCAAGATCACTAGTGGATTCATATGCGTAGTAATAAAGCTTAGCAAAGAGTGGGATATAAAGCCCTAGTATTTGCTTCCATTTTTGTTTTCCAAAAATGTCATCTGTTTTGAAAGTTTCAAACCTGAACATTTGGGAATGTGTTCAGTACAAACATCGCTAAAATGCTTGGATTAGAATCTAGCAAAAATGGATTCCTGGAAATATTATTCAAGTCCATATACTTATATAATGGATTTGCAGGAATTTACATGTTTCCTTAGAAATCTAAGTTAGTTGAGTCATTCTCTTTATTAAAAAACTCAAAATCCTCATTTATTTTTATTTTTATAGAACAAAGTCCCTAAAATAAGTTGTGCATGTTGTCTCAGTTAAGTCTTCCAACACAGTATGTGAGAAATAATGCACTGTCAGTTTCACAAGTGTTCTTTCAATAATTTTTGCTATTTGGTTTCTTTAATTCAAATTATAGGATGGTATAGTTATTTCATTTGAATACATAGGCTCTCCTCTCTTGAATTTTGTATAAGCCTTATATTTTACTTACACAAGGAATAATTGCATGTTTAAATAAAGAAATCGTGTTGCTTTAAAGCTGTATAATGAAGCTCTTATATTTTAGTGTGACTCCAACATTTTCTGTAATAGAATGAATGTATGTTAAAATACTAGACTTTTATTCACCAACAGATTTTTTTTTCAATTTTTTTTATTTTGGCATACCAAACACATTTTCATTTTAGGGATTATTGTTTTGAACATGCAATCAAAGTCTTTAGTTAAAAAATTGAAGCATTGTAAGAAGTTGCTCACTTACATTCTTCAGAGGGAATGCAAGGTTAATCAGTTTCTCATGTATTCTTCCAAGATCGTTTCTGTATAATCAGAGATATTATTTAACAGTATTAAATCTTGAATGAATATTGTAGAGTTTAATAGCAAAAGTCATACCACACAACTTGAAACCTAAATAGAATAATCTTGCTGAATTCTAGAATGTGACACTTAAAATTCAGACATTGGAATATTCACTTAAATGTAAGCTTGTCCAAGCCTTTATTGACATCAGTAATTTTATTTGGAATGTCTAAATAACTGCATTTATTTCCTAATGTAATGAGCTTTCTTTAATACTGAAAATTAACAGTATCAATAACTGATGTTTTGGATAGACAAATGTAACAAGCAAATCAGAAATATTTCCTAGTTTCAGGTTAAAAATGAGACAATAAATTCTGTTAAGCTAATAAACAGACATGGAAAAATTCCAATTTTGGTATATGATGTAAAGAAAATGATTATTTTGACTGTCTCAAATGTATGAATTGAAAGAAGCTTTTTTATTTTTACTGTCTTTGTAAATTCTACCAAGATGCAAATAAAAGAACACTAGGGATGATTTAGTCTAGCAACGTAACCATTACGAGAGTTTTCAACAACAATCTTCTAAAATGCTTGTCCATTTTATACATGGACATTGTGGTCCTTCCCCACAAAGCAACATTTTCAGCTCTTAATATTTGTTCACTATTTTTTTAACTAGAGTATAAAGTTTTGGATTGAAGAAAGCACAAACTATCAATGAAAAAAAATTTTTTTTCTTGTTCGGTGGTCATCTGTTGCCTAGGGACATATATTTTGATGTCTAATTTGCTAAATTCTGCTGTTGAGCATGTAACAAAACACCTGAATTCTGTAATGGGCGTGAGTAACTGAGTGCTGTGATGGGCTAGCCAGCGAGCTGACCCTTGGTGTGTGTTTTATTTTCAGACATAGTGTTCATAGATGCTTGACAGTGCTTGACAGATGATGTGGTGGGATGCTGCAGCATTGGAAGAGAGAGAGTTTTGGTGAATCAGGGCTGCTTTCCTTTTGCTTTGGATCAGTTACGGCTTCTTTAAGGATGCAATAAGATTCCCACATTTTCCCTCGTTATAATGTTTTCATTCTCAGACTATAAATAATTCTGAGTATGCAATCTAGATTATTTTATTCCCACAAGTGGGGGAAATTGCTTTCTGTTTAAATTTTCAAAACTTTTAAAAAACAACTTGTTTAAACACTGAATAATTACTTTCTTTGTAAATAGGATTGACTGTCTGCTTATTTTAATTCTTTAAATTTCCTTACTGAGATTTTAGGCCTTAATTGAATTAAGCATAATTGTTGAGAGAATGCTGATAGAAAATCTTTCATGACAGTTTTACTTTATAATACTTCATAGCATTTTTCCTTTACTTGAGGCTTTTGACCAGTGCAGAAATCAGACTTTTCTAAATGCAGGAGTTTTTCTATTAGAAAATAGCTCTAGAGGTAGAATGTGTTCCATAAATATTTTGTGTTACATTTTTTGATATATTTAGATTTTTCTATGTTAAGAACTGCTCTGGCAGTGAAACTTGTATCTGTTCTGCAGATGGGCAAAAGTAAACTTTTAGTCCCTCTACTGGCTATCTTTGTTGTAGCATGGCTTATTTTTTAATTTAAAAAGTTAATTAAAAAGTATATACCGTACCATAATTACAGTAAAGACTGTTGATAATTTTATGACCCAAGTGAATTTTGGGGAAACTTCCAGTGCATTGTTCCCACATGAAAGGACTGTAAAAACACTCAGAATAAAAATTTTTTAAATAAAATAATTGCTGTTAAATATAAGGATTTGAGAATTAGTAAACTGTATAGGCTAGGCATCAGATAGCTATTAACATATTCTAGTGACTAAATGACTAATTTAGGTTTGAACTGTAACACTTGAAACTTTTCCGTTAAACATGAAGAAAAATCAGGTATGCTAGTGAACAAATGAGCCTGTGTTACTTTGACAGATAAATAGTATTGCTGGTAGAGAAAGAAAAAGCTGTGTCTTGTAACAACAAAGGCTGGGCAAAAAAATGAAAAATCATATGTAAGAAAACTTCTTTGGAACAATATGTTTGGCTCATTTTTTTTTCTGGTCATTTAGAAACTCGTGCTTAAGTACGTTTGTAATGTTCAAATATTTGTTTAATGCCAAAAATGATAATTTTTATAGATACATAAATCATTATTCTGCTATTATAGTTAACTATTGCCTTTTTTTATTGTGATTCTTGGCTTAAGTTTTTTAGCTTAGGGGTGAACAGAACTTAGGCATTGCTGATTGAGGGTAATTAAATTTATGCCATAAGAATTACAGTATTTAAAGAAATTCTTGTTCTACCTTTTATCTTTACCTGAAAATTTCATAATTTAAAGCCACAGAAACACTTGCATTATTTTGTTGTAAACACTCTCTGAAAGTTGGTTAAATTGTATAATTTTTTGAAAGTTATAGTTGTTAAAAAATTTGCTTTGTTTTTCAGTGTCCCTACCAATTTGTTTTTTAAAGAAACCTGATTGTTAGCACCATGAATTGTTGGTGGACATGAAATGTCAGGTTGCTGTAGAATTGTATCCAAGAGAGTTTAGCAACTCGCTGGGCGGTCTGCAGGTGCTGAGGAGTGCTGTGTGGTTTGGAGTTGGAACCTCTTATTTGGGTTTGTAGTTAACATCACTTAATCTCCCTAAATGTTCTGCTTCCTCAAGTGCTTTAGGGTGAAATGAGAAGTGGTTTATTATTACTGAGAGCCTAAATATTATATAATTCCAAAAGAAGGACTCTGCGGATGGGGTTAAGTGTAAGATCATATAAAGTTACAACTTAAATTTTGCTTTATTGTTTAAGAAAAGGCAACTTTGATTTTAGTTTTGAATTGAACATAAATTGAATAATTCTGACTCTGCTATGTTTTCATGTATTTTGATTTGATTTTTATGCATTATGGATTTGGAAAATATTTAGTTGCCTCTCAGGATCCATAGGGAATTGGTTCCAGTATCCCTGCAGATTAAGATGGCTGTTGTGTTCACATAAGTCTACACATGCCTTCCCATAAATTATCTCTAGATTATTTATAATACCTAATGGATAAAGGCTATGGGAAAAAACCTTTATCCATTACATTATTATACATTTATCCATTACTGCATTGTTAGAGGATAGTCACAGGAATAAAGGTCTGTACTTATTTAGTACAGACTAATTTTTTTCCCCAAATATTTTCAGTCTGTGATTGCTTGAATCTGTGGGTTTGGTATTCACGGCAAGGGAGAGCCAACCAACTGTGTTAGTGTTTGGGTTTCATCCTACCTAAAATATAATAGGTTTTAAAAATTATTGTTATTACAATTATGACATATTTTCTGGCTCCTAAAAGGTAATTCTCAGAGTGCTCGCACAGGCGTAAGAGTTGGGCGACTGTCCAGGCTTTTGGTCAGAAGATCTGACTTTATATTAAAAAGAGGCCGTTTAGAAGACCCAAGCATAAAAAATTGACCCTTCCCTTGATCACTTTTTAAGCTTTGGATATTTGTTTTGAAATGCAACAAGTCAACAAAAATGGTTTAAGAGTGGAAGCAAGTTAAATTCATTTTGAAGATACTGTGACATCTAGATTTCTTCCTTTGTCAGTTTCTGAGCTGCAATGCTATTGTTAAAGACCATGAAAGAAGACATTAGTTATATGTGCATGCACTTATTAGGCATAAGATGAGATATGATCTATCATGCACCTAACATCACCTAGTGTAAAATTGCCATGTAAACTGCATGACTATTATAAATGTGTGAACAGTGGATGGTGGATGGACATAAGGAGGTAGTATTTTTTTTTTTTTAAGATTTATTTATTTTTATTGGAAAGACAGATATACAGAGAGGAGGAGAGATAGATAGGAAGACCTTCTGTCCATTGATTCACTTCCCAAGTGGTCCCAACAGCTGGAGCTGAGCCATTCCGAAGCCAGGAGACAGGAGCTTCTGCTGGGTTTCCCACACAGGTGCAGGGTACTAAGGCTTTGGGCTGTTCTCGACTTCATTCCCAGGCCATAAGCAGGGAGCTGGATGGGAAGAAGGGCAGCTGGGATTAGAATAGGCGCCCGTATGGGATCCCGGGCATGCAAGGCAAGGACCTTAACCACTATGCACTGGGTCCAGGAGGTAGTATTCTTTTTGATCTCATTGTAGCCCAGTAAAATTATGAGTTGTGATGTGTTGAGTGTGATGGGCATTTCTATTGTAAAGGTCACATACTCGTACATATATTATCTGAAGCTTTTTGAAGTTTGAACAATGTATAAATGATCCTACAGACTTGGGAATATTTGTATTAGGTTATCATCGTGAACCAGAGGAAGGATACATAACCAGAGGAAGGATACATAACCATTATGACAGGATCTTTCCCTTCAGTGTATTCAAACACATGAGACAATAGTAAAAAAGATTTTCCTTTAGATTACAGAAAAAAAAAACCAACCCAAAATTTATTAACACTCTTAAAAGTATATTATTAAGTAGTAGTAAGTGTATTCATGTTGTTGAGATAGATGGTGCATATTTAATTTTATGTTTAATTAGTTGAGGACTGGATAAATGGTATAAGAAGGTGACTTTTGGAAAATGTTCTCCATTAAACCACTGAATCTAATTTCATTTGAAGAAACATTTACTTTTTATTTATTTGTTTGTTCAGTTTTAAAACTTGAAAGCTGTCACATAAGAATTTAGAGAGAGAAGTAGCTGTTCTGAGGACTTGTAACCCAAGCAAGCAGAGACTTAAGCCAGGCCTTACAGAACGAGTAGGGATTGGATAGGTTGTGAACATAGGAAGAGGAAAGCACTTTACCATGTTTCTGCTTTCATGGAAAGATCTAAATTGTTTGAAGCTTTTATTCATTTTGAGGGTGAATGGCATAAGGCAAAATAGTATAATGTAGCGTTTCCCAAAATATATTGTATTTAATGTTACAGAGGAAAAAGAGTAATAATTCATGTTTTTGAAAAAGATTTATTTTTATTGAAAAGTCAGATATACAGAGAGGAGGAGAGACAGATAGGAAGATCTTTCATCTGATGATTGTTCCCCAAGTGCCCACAACGGCGGGAGCTGAGCCAATCCAAAGCTAGGAGCCAGAAACCTCTTCTGGGTTTCCCAGGTGGGTGTAGGGTCCCAAGGCTTTAGGTTACCCTTCACTGCTTTCCCAGGTCCCAAGCAGGGAGCTGGATGGGAAGTAGGGTCGCTGGGATTAGAATAGGTGGCCATGTGGGATCCCCACGTGTGCAAAGTGAGGACCCTAACTACTAGACTATTGCGCTGGGCCCAAAATTCATGTTTTCTTCCTGCAATACTCTTGTGACAGTTTAATACCACAGTGGACTCAAAATCTTCTAGAGATTATATCCAACATTTTAAATTCATTTGAACACAGGAAACTTTACTTTCTGGAACCATTTTATTGCTTGGGCATCAGTTAAAGCATGGCACTGTGAATTGCGTGGCTTGATCAGAATTTGTTGTGGGAGATGGGAGCAGCTAGGTTGCCCCTTGGGATGTCTGCCTCGCTCGTGATAGTCTGGGTTTGCATCTTGCCTTTGCTTCTGATTCAGCTTCCTGCTGAAGCATCCCTGGGAAGCAGCAGTTACAGACCCAGGGTTAGTTCCCTACCGCCTTTGTGGGAGACTTGGCCTTGAGTTTTCAGCTCCTGCCTGACTCAGCCTCACTTTGGAGAAAAACTCACAAATAAGTGGACAGAAAAGCAGAACGAAAACCAAAAATAGGATGATTCTACATAATGATTAGGTTGAATTTACATGCTTAGTATATGCTATAAAATGCTAAGAATTGGTAATTTTGTAAATGTAAGACAAAGGTTTTGGAATCGTTTTAGATTGTTAATACTCTGAACACAGTCTAGACACAGCATAGTTAATCTACTAATCTGTTGTCATACTAGAAATGCAAAATCTTAAATCTTAATCTCCATCTCAGACATATGAACAAGAAACTGCATTTTATCAAGCTCTCCCGGAGATTCATGTTTACATTAAGATTATTACATGTTAGCCTATATCATATCCAACAAAACGATTTGTTTTTTGTTATTGGCAGCAAGGAATTTGTTAGCTTTGATTTCAGACATGAAATTTATGCTCTTAATTTCTACCTCTGGTCTTTGTTCTGTCATCTCCTGTACTGTCTGGTACCTCATGGAATGTTACCTGCAACTGTCGCTGTCATCAGGCTGCTGGGTGGATCTGAGTGTGCTCAGGTTACTGAGTAGAAAACTTCTGTGTAAAGCAGTCGGGAGTCTGAGCTGCTATGTTCTCTGCCTTTGGCTGTTGGCATCTTGTGTTCTTTCTAATCATTTTCTTTTGGTCCCTGTTCTTAATTTTTATCTTTTCATCTTGGATAATTGTTAAGTTTTGCAAGGTTCAGTTTAGCTCTAATACTTCCACGCAACTAGCTTTTAGTTAGCTAGTTCTTTCATCCATGTACCTAATTTTTTAAACTGTGTTTCTAGACAGATCATACTGATATTTCTTTCCACTAAGAAAGTTCCTCAGAAAATGATGTCTTTAATGTAATTTGTAGCATCTGAAAGAGACTGATTTTTAGGATTTAACTTTTAGGATCTCTTAACAAATTAAAAAGTGCTTTAGGTATGTTAATATAAATGTTTATTGTAAAAATTAAATAATTGTGAAATTATACAACAATTGTTAATAATACGAAATATAAAGAATGAACATCCACTCAATACTGCTTCTTCAGAGTTAACCATTTTAGTTTGTGTTTTTTTCTATAATGTATGTATTTGGTAATAGGAAGAGGGAATATACTCTTTTCTATTTAAAAAAGAAAAACTAGTATCTATACCCTAATAGTATCAATACTTTTTTTTTTTTTAAACTTTAGGGAAGAAACCCTTTTTTCTTGGAGCCAGCAATAATTATTACAATTACTGATGGGAGCAAGTTGACTACTACCAGTGGGGTGCAGGAAGAGGTAAGTTACATGGATTATGCAAATGCAGTTGACAAGCGTTTGGATAAGCAGTTTAGAGGCTGTTGAAAACTTTGAGTAGGTTCCCTGATTATTTGATATAGCCCAAAATCATGTGTACCTTAGAGTCCATCTACTTTTTTTTTGTCTATAAAAACAGTCTCCATAAGTTCTTCAATAGAAATCCCTGTTGTGAAATTTTGGCATGTCTGCTGTAATTACACGATGTTTAGGAGTTATGGGTGAGTTAAGTCCGTTATTGAATATATGAGTAAAGTGAATTCTTATTTTCAGTTCTTAAAAAAAGTGACAATAGCGTTCTATTAATTCCTTCTAATATTTCAGTAGATTTTCATGTGTGTTCCACTGTGGGTCCCTAAGACTGCCGTGTGACCAAGCCAACAGGAGAAAAGGAAAACTTTTGAGCATTTTTACAGTATGAATACTCTGTAGCACCCCCAATGTGTTCCTACCAGCATACATTTTGTGGAGGTGCTATGTGTGGTATAGTAAGGTGAATACAATGGTTTTCTTTGTTAAGCTGTAAGTTGTTTTTATTGTGGTATTCAAAGTAATTTGGAGCTGTAAGGTATTTTTATAGTATTCAAAGTAATTTGGAATGCTGTATATGGTTTTAAATATATATTGATGTAGAAAGATGATTAGACTATTCTCTTATTTGCATTAACTTTAGGATTTAATTTTTAACTCCTATGAATTTTCAAGTTTGATTAAATGAGAAAACTAGATTTTAATTGTCATTGTGACAGTGTGTAGTGTAAATAGGATATGAAGTCAGGATGTGTAGTTCAGTTGCTTTGTGACAGTGAACTTTGTATTATTCATCAAAGCTCCCCAAATTTATGTCCATGAAATAAAGGTACTAATACAGAGAGGAGCAGAGACAGAGAGGAAAGTCTCCCGTCCAGTGGTTCACTCCCCAAGCAGCATCACTGGCTGGAGCTGAGCCAATCATAGGCCAGGAGCCAGGAGCCTCTTCTGGGTCTCCCATGTGGGTGCAGGGTCCCAAGGCTTTGGGCCATCCTCAACTGCTTTCCCAGGCCACAGGCAGGGAGCTGGATGGGAAGCGGGGCTGCCGGGATGAGAACTGGTGCCCGTATAGGAGAGGACTTTAATCGATGCGCTATCGCGCCAGACCGAGTTTTGTACTTTGTCAGACTTAGTTACCATGTCAAACTAGTTAGGATTCTGCCATCTCAGTAACAGATGGACATTGAATTATGTATGTAGTAAACAATAGAAATGCCACTTAACTTTAAAGTTGAAGTGCTCAAAATTTATTTTTTTTTGCTCTTAATAGAACCCATAATAATAAACATTTTCATTTAATTTTGTTAGAAGTCTTTGCTTTTTGTTCTGAATAGTTTTAGTTGGAAGGTTATTCCTGTTTTTTGTTCTGAAATATTGTTACATGTGATGTTATTCACTGCAAGTGCTCTGCCTACGATCCTTGTGGAAATGTTGTTTGGATTACAGTGTGTTTTGTTCCTGTATATCTGGATCTGGTGTGTAAAATTTGCTTTAGGGATCTGCTTTATCTTGAAATTTATGTGCATTTTGGAGTTTTTAACTCTGCTTTCTGGTCCTTCTTGGGTGATTTTAGGAGAATGTGGTTGCTAGTAAGACTGGGAGGATTTTGCTGTGGGCAAGGAGCTTTTGCTTCTCTCTTATCTTCTGCAGCTTTTAGCATAGTCCAGAGAGCATACTGTATATTTTTTAAAATACTGATTATTGACATGGTTGGATTGAATTCCAAATGGATTATATTGCTACTGTGTATCCAAAGTAGGATGATTTCTTTTAAGGCAAATGGTTAGTTTCATTTTGAATGGAACGTATGCTTCCAAGCATAACAGGTATTAAAGCTTGGAAATGTCTAGACTCATTTTCTGATGATAGTTTGAAAGTGTACCTTAGATGTGTATGTTAATGAAATTTAATTTTTGCTAAAATGCTGAGTAATATTGTGAGATGCTAGCCTGAGTAAATTATGTGATTTCATTAAAAAAGGTCTTTCAATTCATAAAACAACTTGAAGATGTTTTTGTATTGCCTTTGTGTGTTTGTGTATGCATGTATATATGATTGGTATTATAGTTTCTTTTAGGGATTAATAAACTTCTACTTGTGTATATCTTTTTCTTTGCATCTTCTAAGCTTTGGCTTTGGCAGAACATTAGGGCTATGTATATATAGTTCATGGGTGACTGTATGGCTGCTGTTGATGTGACTTACTACTATGGGTTGGTATGTTCTACTTGTATGTAGACTTCTCTTCACAGTCATGTCATCTAATGTGGTATATTAACTCTGTTCTGTTAGTGCTATTTTTTTTCAGAAATAGTTTGCCTGCTGCTTTAAAGTCGTTATATGAGCATATGAGGAAATAATGAGCCAATCTAGTCTTTTTATTTTGGGCCCAGTGCAACAACTCAGTTGGCTAATACTCCCATTGCAAGTTCTGGGACTCCATATGAGTGTCAGTTTGTGTCCTGGCTGCTCCACTTCCCATTCAGCTCCCTGCTTTAGTGTGGGAAAGCAGTGGAGGAAAGCCCAAAGCCTTGAGACCCTGCACACAGATAGGAGACCTGGAAGAGCCTCCTGGTTTTGGTTTGGCTCAGCTCCTGCTATTGTGGCCATTTAGGGAGTGAACCAGTGGATGAAAAATCTTTCTCTGTCTCTCCATCTAAATCTGACTTTACAATAAAAATAAATAAATATTTTTAAAAAGACATTTTCTCCATAGAGAAAAAGTTATTTGCTTGGGGATAGTGTTAGTTATAAAATGCAGGTTAGAATTTATCTTAATTTCAAGACATCTCAGTCTTCTCCACAGCCTCTCTATCCTTCCATTTCTACCTGCCAGTCTTTGTTCTAATGAACTCACTGTTCCTTAGTTTGATTTACTTTTTGTGAGTTCTTCAAACTTACTCTGTATTTATTTGAATTCTTTCTTGTGTACTTAAGCTTTGTAGTAAGTTTGATGCATTTTTACTCATTCAGTGTTTCATGAATGATTATTATGACTAGAACATTTTTACAGTAGCAAAGATGAATAAGATGTATTTCCAGTTCCTGAAATTCGCAGTCTTATAGGAGAGCGCCTGTTAAATAGCTTAATGAGTGATAAAGTAGAGAAAAATACTAAGCTTATGGGAGTATTGAAGTGGTGGGGAAGGGTTAACACTATCTGGATTATGTGTTTGGCAAACCCTGCATAATGTGAACTTTTGTAATATAAATTAATTTTGATTAAATCCAAGAATCCCTTGGAGGATTTGATCTAGAATATGTTTGATAGCTTGTAGATAAAAGCTATAAATTTATAATGAACTCTATGTAAAGTTGTTTTAAGCCTAGAAAATAAGTAATGAAAAATTTTGGTGTCTTGCTTTTGACTTGGCTGAGTACTTACAGGCCACACTGATCCTGTAACTTCTTGTCAAAAGAATGTAGAAGCTCCTGTGACAGCTTCACACTTAGTAATGTATTAGGAGAGAAGAATAACAGAAGTTTGTGATGGGTGAAAATCTTGAGCTGTCTTTGATAATTTTATATTAATTCACAAGTTTAATTATCTTCTTGGACCTCTTTTAATAAGAATTTGTTTTATTTTGTGAAATTTTATTGTAATATTTTTGAATAACTGTCCAGGGCTTTGGATGACAATTAGGTTGGAAATTTTTGTTTTCATTAAAAATGTAGCTATTTCAGAAAAATGATTATAATATTTTTTCTTTTTTTTTTAAGATTTGTTTATTTTTATTACAAAGTCAGATATACAGAGAGGCGGAGAGACAGAGAGGAAGAACTTCCGTCCAATGATTCACTTCCCAAGTGAGTGCAACGGCTTGTGTTGCACCGATCCAAAGCCGGGAACCAGGAACTTACTGTGGGTCTCCCACGCAGGTGCAGAGTCCCAGGCTTTGGGCCATCCTTGACTGCTTTCCCAGGCCACAAGCAGGGAGCTGGATGGGAAGTGGAGCTGCTGGGATTAGAACTGGCACCCATATGAGATCACAGTGCATTCAAGGCGAGGACTTTAGCCACTAGGCCACGCCGCCGGGCCTAAAAAATGATTATAATATTTTCACTGATGGGGGTGATTTAGATATAAATGATTACAACACAAACGAAAATTATACTACTTATCTTTTTAAGTAGTTATCCTTGCTGTTAGTAAACATTCATATGGCCGATGCTCACAGTGCTGTTCATTATGTTATTACTGATAAATGCTTTGATAATCACCAAATTATAGTTAGTTATTAAAAACATTTTCTATGGCTTTTGTTTCTTGCAAAGATCCTCTCTAGTACTACTTTGCAATGGAAAACTTTTCTCTACTATGATTCTGAAACAGGTGGTAGACTATGTTTCTCAATCAAGTGGCTCAGAAGAAATCCTGCCAGTACTTTCTCAGTGCTGAATGACTTCCCAGGCTAGTGTAGCAGTTATTTTTCTCTTCCTTGAAAGTGCTAATGGTGGTATTCTGTTACAAATATGGAAATTTCCAAATGATGAAGAGGTCTTCTGCACCTCTTTATTGAAAGTATGGTTTCCCTGGAGGCCAATATTTGGAGAAAATGTTTGCAAACAAAATAAATCATTGATTTTTTGATAACAGTTTTTGCTTCCTTAGTGGCTTTCTTATCCTTTGAAGATCAACTAGAACAACTACTTTTACAGCTTCTACAAGCAGACGTGTGTGTTTCCATGTAGAATGAATTCGCTTGAGTAACCCATCTATTCATAGGGTTATATATTGTGTCATATTCCAACTTACATGTCCTCAAAAGTTGATGCAAAAGTCTGTTAGTCATTGAGTGGTAGATTGGTATTAGTGGTTATTTTTTTCTGGATCATTTTAGGCAAGATAAAAAAACAAGGTTCGATAATTATGTCTTGTATTAAACTCTTATTGATTAAAAGGCAGTTGGAATTTTTTTCTTTTTAAAAAAATTTGCACATAATTGTACATAGTTATGGGCACATGTTATTGTTACCTGTATACTGTGAATGTATGAGAAAATCAGGACAGTTAGATTCTGTCATCTCAGACACTTCCCATTTCTTTGTGTTGGGAACATTCAAAGTCATGTGTTTTGAAATATCCAAAGAGTTATTGCTAACTGTAATGATTCTACTGTGCTATGTAATACTAGAACTGATTCTGCTAATGTAACCAATGTTTACAAGTTACAAGCCAATTTTTAGAAGTTACCTCAGACTGTTTCTTAACTTCATCTATGTTTTTTCAAGGTCTATTTTTATTTACTTGAAAGAGTTAGAGAGCTCTTCCCACACCTGGATTAGTCCCCAAATGACTGCAATTGCCACAATTGAGCCTGTCTTAAGCTGGAAGCCAGGAGCTTCTCTGGGGTTTTCCATATGGGTGCAGGGGCCCAAGCTTTGGGCCATCCTCTGTTATTTTCCCAAGCCATACAGGGAGCTGGATGGGAAACAGAGCAGCCAGTTCTCAAACTTGAGCCTATATGGGATTCCACCAAAGCAGGCAGAGGATTAGGTGGCTATGCCACTGTGCTGACCCCCACCTAGGAAAAGTGTGTTTTTGTTTGAAAACAGAAATGAGCAGAATTTACTTTTGGATTTTGGTAATTCAAAGTTTCATTTTTAAGTAGGCTAAGTAAGCATCAAATTGCCCTATTCAATCAGCTTTTTAGTTTCTTTAAAAATTTAAGGATTTCAAGTAAGCATCGACACTGAAACTTAACAGAATGCTGTCACTAGTGCATTGGGAAAGTGTGTGTGTGTGTGTGTCTGTGCGCATGTGGTGTACTTGTACTAATGTCCAGTCAGAGCACATGCAAGGTGGATTCTTAATATAAAAAATAAAACTAGTAAATTGACTTTAACTTCATTGGTAGTTTTCTGTTTGGATATTTCATGTCTCCTAAATTACATTGTAATTTGAGAGAATAAAAATGTTTTGGGTCATTTTCACATAAGCCTTACGCTAGTAGGTTATAAATACCTTGATTATTTAGCAGCTTGAATATTTTATGATTTTTTCATTTCATAGTTTGCACTTTTGGTTCTTTTCAGATACAATATGGTCGACTTTAGATTTTTAGATTCACATATTAGGAAGAAACCTTGTGAAGTGACTGGAATGATACTGAAGCCATGCTCTTTATATCAAGGCAAGGCTACATTTTGATCTAGACAAAGCTGTTTTTATATACTTTTCCCCACGTTCTGTCTTTTCAGATTGAATTGGTAATTTCCCCCTTGTTTTGTTTGTTGTGGTTTTGATGTTTCTTTTCCTTTCAGCTAAAGGAGCGGCCCAGTGATTTTCAAGAAGTGCCAAAAGTGCACTGACTGGTGCCTCAGGGCAGGTCGTGATTCCTGGATACAGGAGCGACCTGATCTGGGATGTCACTTGAAGCAGGCAGAACGTGGGGAAAGCCTTGTGTAATGGCTAGCCTTCCTCAAAGGTCTGGTGCTAGTCATCCCGGAAGGCCTCAGAGGAAACCTTAAAGGTGAGCAGAGTAGAGTATAGTTCTTTAAGGGGGCTGTAACTGTTTGTTGGAAATTCTGATTCAGCATAGAATGACAACCCTGACCTGAGAAATCCCAGTGCAGCTGGTAAATTAAGTCAGAGAGTGATTGATGCAAGTGATCAACTCCCACCTTTGGGGTTGTTAGAAATGACCTTACTAAAAGTACGTGTTAAGAGAGGAATTTGTTATTTACTGTGCTCTTCATCCTTAGAGCCTTAAAGTCTGTTGTTTTAAACAGAAATAATCAATCTTGTGCTGTGGCCAAGGAACAGTATGGTTACAGAATCGCATTAAGTGGTTAAGGACAGAAAGATTTTAAAAACTAGCTGGCACATTGTTCTCTTTAGTTTGTATTCTTATCAGGTATTTGAAGTTTAGGGGCTCCAAGCAAACATTTGTGTGTGATCTCTCATAATAAACTTAAAAAAATCTTTTGAAGTAATTTGATTTTATGTAAGCTAATATATTTAACTTGCAAGAATATTATTAGTACTACACTTGATCTTAGCCAAAAGGCTGAGAAATTATGGAATATTATCAGTACTACCTATGTCATTGAAGTAACAATTTCAGCATCTTGAACATGTTCTTTAGCAATGTTTTGAACATTTCAGTTTGGAGAACATTTAATTCTAGGCTTCTTTATGATTTTGAAGTACTCTTAGAACCCAGATTTTCATGTACTAATCTTTGTTGCTAAATATAAGTAAACTATGGAAGCTTCTTCTAAGACTTAGTGTGTTTTTCTGTTTTGTATACCACTATCTTAAATCTTGGGGTTAGCTGCTTCTGTAAGGTCTTTTTCACATTCATTTTGGGGTAGGTGTTATTAAAGCACACTCAGAGCATTAAAGGAATGTATCAGTGAATTGAGCAGAAGGTTACTGAACAGCAGTAAATTTGACACAAGGTTAGAGTTGAGGTCATGAGTGTAAATTTGTAAAGTTACAGCACTGAATAAAATATAAAATGATTGAAATGTAAGCTAATAAGATGGTATATTTGAGAAAATAATTGCAGCTGCTTTGGGGAAATATTTTGAGTTGGTTCAAGATTGGTTCAAGATATGGTTGTGTTGATGGTTGCAGAAAATGGGAGAAGAAAATTTGGAGAACTTTATGTACCTCAGCATTATTAGCTTGGACAGTGAAACATAGCATCAAGGGGCCTGCACTGTGACACAGCAGGTTAAGCTCTGTCTGTGGCATTGACATCCCATATGGGTGCTGGTTCAAGTCTTGGCTGCTCACTTCCACTTCCTGGGCTGATGTGCCTGGAAAAATCTAAAAGATGACCCAAGTCCTTGTGGATTAGATGAAGTTCCTACCTCCTGGCTTTGGCCTGGGCTTAGCCCTGGCCTTTCAGATCATTTGGGGAGTAAACCAGTAGATGGGAGATCAGTTGATACCTCTCTCCCTCTTTCTGTGTCTCTTATACCCCTTTGTATCTACCCCTCCCCATATGTATATTTTAAGAAAAAGCAGCAAATGAAACTGAACAGATTCACATGGCCCATGGTTATGGTTGGCCAAAGTGAGCTTTGCCTATAGGTTCATAGAATTGTAAGTAAAAATGATCAGATTTTCATCTTAGAAAGTGGCAGTAATGTACACACCAGAAGCAGTTTGTTTTTGCCTTTTAGTAAAGGGGGACACAATTAATGAGCTAATACCAAACATATGGAATAAGTTGAAATATGTTTTAATGATGAATAATAATAAACTCTTGACATGCACTAGCTGGTTAATCTCAAAAACATGCTAGATATGTAGGGCTGGTGTTGTCATACATTGGCTTAAGCCATTTCTTGTAACTTCTTCATCTCACATTGCAGTGCTAATACAAGTCTGGTTTCTCCACTTCCACTCTTGCCCTCTGTTAAGTAAATTGGGCTCTGCCACCCACATGGTAGACTGGGATGCAGTGCCTGGCTCTTGGTTGCTGCATGGCCCAGTTCCAGATGATGCGGGCATTTGAGGAGTGAACTCAGGGGTGGAAGGTCACTATCTTTTTCCTTCTTTTCTTGGTCACTCCATCTTTTGCATAAATATTAGATGTAAAAGTACACACACTTAGGACACAGTGGCTTAATGAGTAAGTCCTCACTTTGCAAATGCTGGGCTCCCATATGGGTGCCAGTTCGTATCACGGCTGCTCCATTTCCTGGTCAGCTCTTGCTTGTGGTCTGGGAAAGCAGTAGAGGATGACCCAGGACTTTGGGACCCTATACCCACCTGACTTCAGATTGGCTCAGCTCTGGCTGCTGTGGCCATTTGGGGAATGAACCAGCAGATGGCGAGTCTTTCTGTCTCTCTTCTCTGTAAATCTCATCTGCCTTTCCAATAAAAACAAACAAATGTTCTTTAAAAAATAAGTAAAAGCACACATATTCAGTGATCATATTTGTATGGCCTGACTGTGAAGTAGATTAGTGCTTGCCTGAGAGATATATTGGGGACTGACTGCAAATGAGAACCTACACTGTGTAGGAAATGTTCTAGAACAGAAGGGTGGTGATAGTTACACAAATCTACAAGTCTATTAAAATTTATTGAGTTGAACTCTTAAAATGGATTAATTTTACAAGCTATAATTATATCAATAAAATTGTCTTGAAATTAAAAATTTAAATACTAGGAAATTATTTACTTTTTTTTATGAGTTACTGTGAGAATAGGAGAGACAGAGATTTTCCGTCTACTGATTTGCTGCCCAAATGGTGTGATGGTTGTGACTAGGCTAGGCTGAAGCCAGGAACCTGGAACTCCATCTGGGTTTTACACATTGCAGTGGAAAGCCCAGGCATTTGGGCTGTCATGTTAGCAGGGAGCTGGATCAGAAATAGAATAGTTGGGACTCAAACTTCCTTATATGAGATGCTGATGTCTCGAGCAGTATCTTAGCTCAATCCTTATGCTACTTTCTTGTATTTGTGGCTGTCCAAAATAATGCATGAAGTTGAGCTTAATCATTAAGGAAATAAGTATAAACGTAATTGTCACTTTTTATTGTTCACTAGATAATTTTATATCTTTTCAGTTCAGGTCTTTAACAGTAGGGGAGATGACTTTCAGAAAAACTGATTCTCAAGTAAGGGATTGAGCTGGGACTTGACCATTGGTTTTTAAGTTTATTGTGATAATTTATTCTTTATTAAAATGTATTTATGCTTATTTGAAGCGATGGAGGAGGGAGGATTCAGTCCTCAAATGCCTGCAGTGGCCAGGGGTGGGCCAGACTGAAGCTATGAGTCTGGAACACAGTTTGAGTTTCCCACATGGGTGGCAGGCTCCCAACTAATAAAACTATCACCTGCTGTCTCAGAATGCACATTAGCAGGAACTGGAGTTGGAAACAATTGGGCCTGGCGCATTTCTGTATGGGATGGTGCTGTCTTAACAGCTAGTCCAAACACCCACATCCCCTTCTCTCTTGTTTTCTAGATCCTATGTTAATTACCATCTTTCTTGATTTTTTAAAAATGATTTATTTGTATTTGAAAGCCGTAATTATAGAGAGGCAATGACTGATCTTTCATTGCTTTTTAAACTGCCCAAATGGCTACCATGGCCAGAGCTTGGCCTGTCTGAGGCTTGGAGTCAGGGGCTTCCACCAAGTCTCTGATGTAGGCACAGGGTTCCAAGGCTTTAGGCCATCCTCCTGTGTTCCCAGGCCATAAATAGGGAGCTGAATTGGAAATGGAGCAGCTGGGACATGAACTGGTGCCCGTATGGGATGTTGGTGCCACTTGTAGAGGACTTGCCTGCTATATCACTGCTCTGGCTCCTTGATTTTTTTTTTTAATATCCTCCTTTTGGTGGTACATAGTCTTCTCCAGTATCCTCAGGAGAAGGGATGTACATGGGAGATAAACGGAAACTCTGTTGAGTTCCTAATGTCTATTTTAGCATTGTGTGTGTTTGATGATTGTTGTGGTTTCTAATTTTTAGTTTGGAAATAGTTTCTCTTTAAGAGTTTAGAAGACATTATTCCATTCTCTCTAACAGCTTTTTGAATGTTGCGATATACGTATACGTGTGTGTGTGTGTACTGTTTTTATTTTTGGTTGTGATGTATTTGTGTGTTCCCTGTTGGAAATGTTTAGACTTTGTTTCATTACTTTAGTTAAAGAGATGATATAGGTATTTCTTGACTTATTATGCTCTGTTTCTGCAAGGCTCTTTCAGTTTTGAAAATGAGTCCTTAAGTTTTTAAAATGTTTTTGTAGTATTTCTTTAATAGGTTACCCCTACTCTGTGTCCCTCCTTTTTTCTTTGTAAATATAAGACTTCTGAATTGATTTTTCTTTTTCTCTTCTATCTTTTCTGTTCTGTCTGGAACTTTTCCTTAACTGATTTGGTGAAGTGCTTGGTTTTTGCTAAGATGCACACACACGTGGATACATATATTTCTGTACATTTCTATATGTATGTTTAATTGCGACAAAATTTACAAAACCAAGTTATTTAAAAGTGGTTAGTTCTGAATTTAGTACTTCCGCTCCTTTTAAATAAAATTCTCATACTTGGCAGACTGTGAAAATACTATGCCAGTGTAGTCGTTTTTTAATTGTGAATTTCCCATGCAATAAATTTTAGAAAGGCGAATCTCTGTCATCAGTTTTTCTTCAGCCTAGATGATTACAGTTTGGAAACTTGAAATTTGAGTTATTCTTGGAAATAATTTGAGAAAGACAGGAACTGGAATTCTTGGAGGATAAAACCTTAGGGAGAGAAAGGAGTAGAAGGACTCAGTGTTCAGTCTTAGAACCATACCTGTGTCTGCTGAGTGAGAGAGACAAACAAGTATCTACAGGTCTATCAGTATTTGCCATGGCTTATTGTTTTTACTTGTTGTAAGAACTAAAATTGCATTATATTTGGAGTAGCAATTAAGACATAGTTTTACCAAGTATATTAAAAGTTTAGTTGAAGCTTTTTTGCCATCTATGCAAGACAATCTGAGTAACTCAGATCTGAGTGGGTTGAAAGTGGAGGTGCCAGCCTTCTGCTTAATGCATCATGAAGGCTTTTTGAGTTAGTTTGATTAGAATGTGTGCTTTTTTGTGCATAACACACACATGCAGTGTCTCTGCACATTTTCCGAAATAAAGAAAACCAAACTGATGGATATCTAGTATCCGATGAAGCCTTCAAGGGTTCCAAAATGTTTTGTGTTTTTTAGGATAGTTTAGCTGCTCTGAGACCACAATGTGATAGTATTTTAAAAAGATAAAAAGATTTTTCTATCATTTCATAGGACAGGTTGGTAGTCAGGAAGGTAGGCTGGTTCTGCACCAGATGTTTGTCCTTGGTTCGTTTAACTTTGTTCTGTTTTTACCTTCATTTTAATCGTTGATATTAGTTTTACCACATATCTTACAAATGAATTCCAGATTGTGGGAAAGGAGTCAGGAGGGCATGCTGCTTCCTAGTTTGAGCATGATCTAACATACGTGACCTTTCTGATCACAGTCCTTCACAAGCTCGTGGCCAAACTTAGCCACAAAGCAGAGTGACGGCTAAAAAAATCTGATTGGTGACTGTGTTCTCCTTAAAACTTGGGGCTTTGATTAGTGGAGGGAAAAGAAGAGATTAAATTGAAAGGAGTGCAGTTAATAGGTTTTGAAATTAACGGGTGGTAAAGAAATTCTTCTTGAGAAGCTTGAAAAGCTTCTTTGCTTTCTAGTGTTACAGCTTGTTCTAAGCTTGGATACTTTTGCCTTGGATTTGGAATAAAGTCCAGTTCCCTGTATTAGAAGATGGTGTGTGGAAACCATAGCCTAGATTTTGGGGTGAGCATTACTGCTGAGTTAGTCTTTGTTTTCAGGCTATTTCAGTAGACAGCTAGATAAAACTTACTGTTAGGTGATGACTTAATTTAGAATTTATGTACAAGGTGAAAGAAAAATATTGTTCATTTTTGGACATATGGTTCACTAATTGTATTAGTGCTGTTGAAGAGACTGTCCTTTTCTCTGTTTGTTGCTGAGAGTTCTTTGTTG
This sequence comes from Ochotona curzoniae, assembly GCF_017591425.1. Lineage (NCBI taxonomy): Eukaryota > Metazoa > Chordata > Mammalia > Lagomorpha > Ochotonidae > Ochotona > Ochotona curzoniae. Next base: position 47,380,562 of record NW_024466502.1, on the reverse strand, counting down.
AAAATGTGCTCCCCACAGGTTTGTATGTCTATTTGGGGGCTTTATATATTGTTAGTATCTGTCTTTTGCCAATACAGCACTCAGTACTTATTATTGTTTTATAGTAAACCTTGAACTCAGTGCAAGCAATTTCAAAATTGCTCTGTTCTGGGTCCTTTGAGTTTACATATAAGTTAGGCAACTTAGCGATTACGAGAAAGCTTACTGCAATGCGGTTTTTATTGAAATTACATTGAATCTAAGTTATTTTGGGAGAAATCAGTATTATTTCTATTCTTGATGATTCTGAATTGTGAACATACATATCATATTTTAATGTACATTTACTGTTAAATTTGGGGGACACAAAGAAATATTGAATTGATAGGACATCCTAAAATCTAAGTTGTAGAAGATAGGATTATTAGAGGAATCAATAGGATGATTCAAACAGAGTATTCAAACTGTGTAAAAGAGTTTAGTAAATGATGAATTGTCTATACTGTAGAATCTAAGTTATGGATAATGGGGATATTAGAGGAGTAAATAGGATGATTCAAGAAGAGCATCTTACTGAAACTGGTTTTAAGATTTTAGTAAATCATGAATTTTCAGTTAACTTGCTTTGTGATTTTGGGCAAAAGTAGGACTGGAGAAGTACAATTTATGGCATGTTTCTGAAGCAGTGCTATAAGGAAATGTTTACAGCTGTAAGTGCATAAATTAGAAAGGAATGAAAAATCTAAAAGCAAATCACCTAAGCTTCTACATCCAGAAGTCAGAAAAAGGAAAGTTAAACCAGACCCAAAGAAGGAAATAGTAAGTTCAAAGCAGAAGTCAGTGTAATCAAAAACAAAAGAAAATGGAGAAAAGGAGACAAAATTGATAAGCCTACTTCTATGAGATCGGGTGTGCTCAAGGAGATATGGATGTAGGTAATTATTAGTTAAGATCTACTTGGGAGAGAGGAACTGTGTAGAAGTTTTAAGAGGCAAAAAAAAAAAGCATTATTAATTGTAATAAGGTGTTGAACTAGGGGAATGGAGAGTGACTACTAAAAAGTAAGGAAAAACCTGAAGAATATAAGAATATTTGAGAAATGATTAATCTTTTAAAAAAATCCTGTTTTCACAAGTTAGAGACATACTTGATGCACTACAGTAAGTTTCTGTTGATAAATTTTATGCTTGAGACATTACCTGCTTTCAGTAGCCTAGAAAATAATAGCTCTCAAATGATTCACAAACTTCTTTTTTTAAGTTTATGTGCTGTAATAGTCTGACTTATTGATTTATGATTTATTCTAGTTTAAATGTTTTATGATAGATTCTGAATAAGTTGAGGTATTACTTAGCAATTACATATGGTTATATTTTAGTATTGGTAATATTTTATTTCTTTTGAGAAACATGTCTGAGTGTATGTATTTTAGGTTAGTTTCCTAGTCATGCTTTATGTGTGCTTGTTATCCTTTGAACATGTTAAGTCATTGCTAAAGGTAAAAAAAAGTAAAGGTAGAAAAAAATGTTAGGGACTTAGCAATACTATGTTCTAGATCTTGTATACTGTTTTTGGTACCAGTTCCTTGGTTTTTGCTGTTGGTCTTTTTTCCTTTGATTCCTATTCCTTTGTCTATCAGTCACCCTGGTGCTTTTCTTAAACGATTATATTATCTCTAACTCATCCTAGCTACTCAATCTTCCTTTAGTTAGGTAGGAGAATTCCTGTAAAACATAGCCACTTTAGTATGTTTTTCTACTTAAAATGTCTTACTGCTTTCTACCATTCACCCAGATTCTCAGTGCTTAGACCAGATAGCCGGTCCTGCTATATACCATGTATGTATTGCCTGGAACTAACCAGGCAATATATGTTAGAAAAATAATTTAGTGTTTGAGATAAAGAATGTTGGGAAATGGTATGAGTCAAATGCTTTTATATCTCTTAACACACACACACACACACACACACACACACACACACACACACACACACACAGAGACATTTATGACTTTTTGTCCCATGTGAGTCTCTGTGGAAGTATGCCCATGTGGAAGTTTTCATCCTGAGCTGGATGGAATAGATAATGTGGCACCAGGATGTAGATTCTTTGTTTCTCCAGCCTGTCCTTCAGGGTTTGCAGTTCATGTCTGTGTTTTTTATGTGTAAGTATATAAAGGGGCCATAGAAAACAGGTTAGTTGCACATGCACTTGGAAGTAAGGCTGCTTAGTTCTGTAACCCCTCACACATTGCCATGGAAATTGTGTTTGTAAGCCTTTATGTGTGTGTTTTGGGGCGGAGGGAGAACACTGAGAGATGCTCATGTGCTGATTACAGCTCTCACGGTAGCTCTCTTACTCTTGAACTTTCTGGACTTTGGGAGGGAAACTTCAGTTACTCTTTCAGTTGGCAACAGGGAGAGGCAAGAGCGAAGAATCATATTCCCTTCAAGTTGGTAGAATTGGCAGACCAGTAAATGGGTTACTAAAACTGAAGTGATAAGTAGGATTATAAAAAGACATGTACTTTTAAATGCTTCAGTATTAGAACCAGTTGGGAGACATCCAGATGCAAGGAAACATCCTTAAATGTTGGTGAAAATTGACCATAACTCAAGGTGGGCTCTGTTGGAGTTAGGTTGTATTCTAGGAGATTTCTGTTTATATTCCCAAGTTAAAGGTGCCTTAAAAAATAATTTATTCTGTTTTTAACTACTGTCTGTCTTCTATTTTGTGTGTTGTATCTGTATTCTGAGTCTAATGTAGTTTTAACTGCTGTTTATCTGGCTTCATTTATCCATACTGTAATAATGCCATGCTTAGGACATGTGCTCTGTGAATAAACTATTAAAAATAAAATTGAGTCTTGGGACCATTGCAGTAGTGTAGCTGACTACTTCTCCGCATGCAACGCTGGCATCCTATGTGGACGCTGGTAGGTGTCCCAGGTGCTTTGCTTTTGATTCAGCTCCCTGCTGATGACCTGGGAAAGCAGTGGAGGTTGGCCAAACCATTGGGACCCTGTACCTGTGTGGAAGATACAGGAAGAAGGTTCTGACTTTTGGCTTCAGATTGACTCAGCTGTGGTCACTTTGGCCATTTGCGGGGAATGAACCAGTGAATGGAGGATCTCTGTCTACTTTGACATATATGCCTTTCCAATAAAAAGAAATATTAGAAAAAAGCTGAGTCTTAGTCTACTTTCAACAAAATCACAATGAGGATCTGAACTGTGACAAAGAATCAAATAAAAGTGTAACTGTACTTTATAAATATACAAAAGTTTGGCCATGCCTAATATGGACCATCGCCAGACTAATCCACCATTTATTTTTCATTCCATTGCCAGAATGAAGTGTTTTATTTCTTAAAAAAAAAAATAAGTTAAGAAATGGCTAAAGTGGAAAGGTGGAAGGTTCTCTGAAGGGAAGGAGGAAAACTAAGAGTCTTTCAGAACTTAAGTTGCAGTTACGTTTCCTTTTATGCCAACTACTAAGATAATGATATGATGATTGGATTGGTGATAAATGCTAAAATTAATCAATTAAAAATAACAGTATCGAAAAGTTCAATTGTATCCAAGTTAAAGAAGAAACTTAAAGCCTTTCAAATAAGGCAGAGTTACAGACAGAAGGACAAAGAGTAATGTTGCATTTGATTGCCAGATTGTGTCAGTGGCCAGAGGTGGGCCCAGGCGGAAGCTGGGATGCAGGGATTCCTTAGTTTTGCACTTTGGTAGCAGGAGTCCAAGCACTTGTGTTGTGCCGGTTTTTGAAATCCCCAGATAATCATCAAGTCTGAAGTCGGTGCTAAGGCAAAAAGGTGGTTTATTCAGGTTAGCCTAGGTAACCCAGCCACCTCCCCCAGCCCAGCATGGCTGGGCGGGAGAGGGGCAGCCGCAGCCGAGGCTGCAAGGATCCACAAGGAGGACAAGAAGCGCAAGCCAGAAGAGCGAAGGGAGCCCAAGCCCCCCAGTTCTTAAACATTTCAGGCTATTAATTATACAGTCATGACTTAGCAGGCTTCTATTGGTGGGTTTGAAACAAGCAACTTTCAAAAAGTACAAAATGATAAGCTGTTGGGCTGTGAATCTTATCAAACACCAGGTACCTCCTTCCTGAGGAGTGGTCTGCCTACGTGACCTGCCAGGTGTCCTGCCGGGTGTCACGTAGACTATCAGGCCTGGAGTTCACACAGCCCCCAGCCAAGCCGTTAAGGCGGAATCACAAAAGGCAGAAAACGCCTAGGTTCTTCACTTGAACCATCTTCCTCTGCTTTTCCAGGCCATTGGCAACGATTTTGTTCAGAGATACAGCAACTAGGAGTTTAGTCAGCATCTGGTGTGATGCCAGTGTAACAGGAGGCAGTGGTCTAACTTGCTGCACCAGAACACTGACACCCAAATTGGTTTCTTTTTTGTAGAAATATCTGAATTTTTAATTTTTTTAAAAAGATTTTATTTCTTTTATAGTTATATACAGAGAAGGAGAGAGTGAAAGAGGTCCTCCCTCTGCTGATTCTGAACAGAAGGTCACACTGACCAGGGTTGAGCCAGGCTGAAGCCGGGCACTTCCTGCAGGCCTCTCACATTGGTGCAAGGGCCCAAGGATTTGGATCACCGTCTGCTGCTTTCCCAGTAGTTGTATTAATAGGGAGCTGGATTAGAAGAGGAGCAATGGGAACGTGAACCAGTGCCTGTGTGGGTGTGCTGGCATCCCAGGCAGTGGCTTAAAACATTATGCCACAACACTAGCACTAACATTTTGGTTTTTAAAAATGCAGGTAATGGCTTCAATGATGATCCAGTATAATGAAGTATTTAAGAACACAGTAGTAAGGGACCGAGCTGCCTAGGTCTGAATTCTGTCTTCCTGTTACTTACTACTTGTATATCTTCTTGCAGGTTGTTGAAGCTTTCTGTACTTCAGTTTTTTATCACTTGTAAATGGGAATTGTAATACTCCTTTGCCCACTTGTCTCACTTGTTCATTTTGTAGATTGACTGAATTAATACACTCATAAAGGGGTTTAAAATAATAATGTCTGGTATTTAATATTGCTTACTGTAAAATATTATTATTAATAGCTATTTTAATAGTCATTTCTTTAGATATTTAAATTTAATTATTTTTACACTAAATTTTGGGATTAAGACTCAGAAAACCACTAGCCTTTTTAATACTCACCAGAAACAAAAAAAGTAAACATCTTGATGGCTAGCATTGTGACTTTTGATAGTCTTCGCTTTGCTGGCTTATCTTTAAACACAGCTTTGAAAGTTCCTTTCAGAAACTGATCCTTCTTCTCAGAATGCTTTGATACCATATGAGCTGTCTTGATTATTTGTCTTAATTTGCAGAACCTCAATATGCCTCATATTTGGTTGGTCCATAAAAAAGATTAATTATGCACATATAATTTCTGGAACACATGCTGACCTCCTGCAGGGTATTTTAATAGCTAGTCAAATGGAGTTTTTGTTTTATGATACAGTTCTGTAGGTTCTGGGGTTGTCTGTGCCCTTCCCCAAGGTCCCTCCCCTCAACATTGGCTTCTCCTCTAGTTTTACAGTGGCTATACTTCATGAACAGTCACAAGCCCATCTTGTTGTTGAGGTGTTTCTACACAGTGTAGGCATGGACAATGTCAGGGAGTCCATCATTTTACTATTAGGATGTATTCAGTTATTTCACTGGGAGTCCACCGCTGGCCTGTATACTTAGAGGTATACAGCACTTTGTCTTCATAAATGAACGTATCAGTGTCTGCAACACTTCTATTATATATCCCCTAACTTATACAGTCAGAGAGCATAGTCTACATCAACGTGAAAGTGATATGTTTTCATCAACGTGAAGGTAACAATCATCCTACTGAAATAAAAATTTATCACAAGGGTGGTGAAAACAGGAATCAAAAACCTTCTTGTAGAATTAGGTGCCAGTGCGTGACTCTTTTTGCACTAGAGGAATTAGAATTAATAACCAGACCTTCATTATTCATGATATCTAGCAAAACAGTATTGAAATGGACATTTACAATTTCAAGTGTTAGTTCTGCAGGCTTAGTCCCTACAGCATTTATTAAGGAGACCTTGTATCTTCCCTGGTTTTTTTTTTTATTTACTTTTACTGCAAAATCAGATATAAAGAGAGGAGTTAAACTCAATTTTTGCTGAGTTTCCGTTCGATGATTCACTCCCCAAGTGTCTGCAATGGCTGGAACTGTATTGATTCAAAGCCAGGAGTCAGGAACTTCCTCCAGATCTCCCATGTGGGTGCAGGATCCCAAGGGTTTGAGTTCTCCTCGATTGTTTTCCCAGGTCACAAGCAGGGAGCTGGATGGGAAGGAGGGCGGCTGGGACATGAACTGGCACCCTTATGGGATCCTAGCTCGTTCAAGGCAAGGATTTCAGCTACTAGGCCACCGCACTGGGCCCTGGGTTATTTTCTGTTCTTTTGTCAGATTAGATGGCTGTACATGTGTGGATTTGCTTCAGATGTTTCTGTTCTACTCCATTGGTCTTCCTCTCTGTTTCTGTACCAGTATCAGGCTGACTTGATCACTGCCTCCTTATAATATGTCCTAAGGTCTGGGATTGTCATCCCTCCAACTAAGTTCTTATCCTTCAGTCTAGTTCTGGCTAGTTTTGTTATTTTGTGTAATTTTTTCCCAGCTCTGTGAAGAATGATCTAGGTATTTTGATTGGAGCTATGTTGAATTTGTATATTCCTTTCAGTCATTTTCATTATATTGACTCTACCCATCCAGGAACATGGTATGTCTCTCCACTTTTTGAGATCTTTTATTTGTTTTTTTAATGTTTTGTAATTTTCCTCACAAAGATCTTCCATGTCTTTAGTTAGGTTTATTCCTTGGTATTTCAGTATCTTTGTTATTTTGAAGCGTACCATGCTGATTAGTTCTTTTTCAGCCTCAGAGTTGTTTACATACACTAGGATCATTGCTTTCTATTATTTATTTTGTACCCCGCCACTTTACCAAACTGGTATAAGGTCTAGCAGTCTTTTTATTGAGTCCTTTGGTTCTGCTATATAAAGCGTCATATTGTCTGCAAACAGAAATAGCTTGATTTCCTCTTTTCTTATTTGAATTCCCTTAATTTCTTATTCTTGTATGATAGGAGTTGCAAGTACTTCCAGTATTATGTTAAATAGCGGTAGTGATAGTGGACATCCTTGTCTAGTCCCAGATCTTAGTGGGAATGCTTCCAGTCTTTCCTGTTCATTATGATACTGGCATTGGATTTTTCATAAATTGTTTTGATTATGTTGTGGAGTGTTCTTTCTATTCCTGTCTTGTTTAGGGTTTTTAGCATGAAGGAATGTTGATTTTTATCAAATGCTTTCTTGTCATCGATTGAGACTATCATATTATTTTTATTATTTAGTTTTTTGATGTGGTGTATCACATTGATAGATTTGTGTATGTTAAACCACCCCTGCATGCCCAGAGTAAATCCTGCCTGGGCCAGGTGAATGATGTGTCTGATGCATTTTTGTATTCTGTTGGGTAGTGTTTTGTTGAGCATTTTAGCATTGATGTTCATTAAGTATATTGGTCTATTGCTTTCTCTGTTGTGCAAATGGAGTTATTTATAAGAGTTCTTACCAACATCTGAACTTGGTATTACTAGTTGTATCTAATCTACCTGTTATTAAGTGAAGCAAGTGGCATTTTCTTGATTTTTGTTTTGCATAAAATAATGGCATGATTAGAAATTAGTTTCTTAGATAATTTTGTATTATTTTGTTAGAATTTTCTAGTTAAAGAAATGTTTTTACATTAATGTGTTCTAGTATTTTAGAAAGAAGAATTTTGCCATATTTGCCTACTTTTTTTCCTTTTAATAAAATTCTATTTTAGAAAATTTGATGAACAAGGGACCAGCCCAGTGGTGCAGTGAGTGAGCCACTGTCCCTATTGCCATCATCCCATGTGGGGACCGGTTTGAGTCTTATCTGCTCCACTTGCAGTCCAGCTCTCTGTTAATGCACATGGGAAAATAGCAGGGATGGCCCAAGTCCTTGGCCCTTTGCATCTATGTGGGAAACCTAGAAGAAGTTCCCAATTTCAGACAGGCCCAGTTGTAGCCGTGGCAGTCATTTGGGGAGGAAACTAGCAGAAAGAAGATCTCTGTCTCCTCTCTGTCTCTGTAATTCTGCTTTCACAAAGACAAAAATAAGTTGTAAAAAAGTTAGCAAAATGGAACATTGTAGGTGACTGGTGTAATATTGTTTCCCAGGTTGCACATTAGAGGAAGCTGAAACAGAAAGTAGAGCTAGGAATTGAATTCAGGTCTTTTTTAAAAAAAATTTTTTTTAAAGATTTTTATTTTTATTATTTTTTATTGGAAAGGCGGATATACAGAGAGGAGAGACAGAGAGGAAGATCTTCCGTCTGATGGTTCACTCCCCAAGTAAGCGCAATGGCTGATGCTATGCTGATCCGAAGCCAGGAGCCTCTTGTGGGTCTCCCACGCGGGTGCAGGGTCGCAAAGCTTTGGGCCTCAACTGCCTTCCCAGGCCACAGGCAGGGAGCTGGATGGGAAGCGGGGCCGCCGGGATTAGAACCGGCGCCCATATGGGATCCCGGGCATGTTCAAGGCGAGGACCTTAACCACTGTGCCACCGCGCAGGACCCTGAATTCAGGTCTTTAGCATGGGCTGTTGACATACCAACGAGGCTGTGCTCCAGTGGTGGTATCAAACACCTACTCCTACAGTGTTAATGATAACAATGTATAGAGATGTTATTCTGTATGTATTACTTTACATTTTTCCCTTATTTTTTATCTAATATTATTTTTGACTCAAAAATAGACTCAAACATATACTTACCTAACAAGAAAAAGGTGACATCCAAAAAGTGGCTTGAAAAGGATAGTCTTAACATAATGGTGGAAAAAAAGATTGTCTTTTCAGTAAATAGTATTGTGTCAATAGGATACCCATTGGGAAGTATTTTTACTCTCATACTGTACACCCAACTCCAGTTACAGTGCAGTTTTTATGTTAAGTGGTAAAATGATAAAGCTTTTAAAGGAAAATATCTCCAAAATGTTTGAGGGCATAAAAAGCACTGTGAAAGAAAAAAAAATCAGATAAAGTCTTATCAAAAGAAAGCCTTTAAATAATGAAAGAGGATGCAGACGGGGAGATGATTGTGTTACTACTTATATTCAACTGAGCACTGATCCTCATATTAACAATCGTTCAAGTCAGTAGGCAACCCAGTTTTAAGAGGCAGAGACATTAAGAAATACCTCTAAAAGAATACTTTTGAAATGGTGAATAAATATGTAAAAAGGCATTTCGTTTCCACAGATATTAGGGATATAGGAAATTCACACATAAAAAAGATAGTTGAAACTGAGTGTTGTTGCAGCTTGTTCCTTTTTTCATATACTGCTGGTGGGAGTGTAAATTGGTACAGCTACTTTGGAAAGTTGTCAGTTTCAAATAAGACTAAATGTTTTCATGCCCTATGACCTGTCAGTTCTATTCCTAGGCACATAGTAAACAGAAATGTGTTTTCCACAAAGATGTGTACTGTTATTCATAGTTGCACTATTCATAACATACTTGGACAGCCCAAATGCTTACCAACCAGAAAAATAGGTAATAAAATATAATATATTCAGAAATCCAAAGCGTGGCAAACTGAAGGATTGATCTACAGTAACATCCATCAGTATGAATGAATGTGACTTCTTTAATATTGATGAAAGAAGCTATAAGCTGAAGAGATCATACTGTATAATTTCATTTGTATAAAGTTCAAAGTCAGGAGAAACTAACCATTTGGAGTGGTAGTACTTGGCAGAGGCTTCAGTTAGTAAGGTTCTCTTTCCTGGAATAAATGCTAATTGCTCTAGTATATTCAGTCATAATTTGCTTTATTTAATGTATGTGTATTCTTTTGCTCAATTTTTATGATCTAGTTTATGAATTTGGTTCAACTGTAATAGATCCTACTACATTACTTTTTGATTGCCTTATTATACTTTAAGGTGAATAGATTTTCTCTTTCAAATCATGCTATAATCAGTACTCTTGTAGAATGTTGTGGGTTTTGCTAGGAGGTGGCATTGCTGGGTTCTTGGATGTGCCTATCTTCAGCTTTACCAAGTAGTCAGATTGGTCTCCAGATTACTGATATTTGCACAGCATCATAGGAGTATTTGGAGAGGTCACGTCACTTAGTTTTATATTCCTATCAACACTTAGTGTTTTCTAACTTTAAAATTTTTTATGGGCATGAAGTAGGCATGAAATGATATGTTCTTGGTACTTCAATTTGTTATACGGTAACAAGTTTATGGAGGCATTGTTCTGTGTATTACTAGGTCATATGGATTTTCCCTTGGGTATTTTTCTTGACTGATTCTTGGAATTTCCTATTTTTATTATATTTTTGTAATGTTTACTTTTATATTACTCTTGATTTGTGTGCAGTATGCCTTGTGCTCAGGAAGGTTCCTCTTCTTTGTGATTTTAAGGTATTTCTGGAATCTCAGCTATAAATTTTAGATTTGGATAATTCAGCTTTCCTAAGAAGGTTTTAATTTCAGGTTTTTATCTTTCTCTTATTCCTGCTTGCCTGACATTACTCCTTCCTATTTTAATAATACCTTGACTCCTCACTGGCTTTTCTTCTTATTTGAAATGTATTCTAGATTTAGTATTGTAAGAAAGTGTTGTTTATTTTTTACATTGCAGATGCTCATTATCACATGATTAATTTTGTGTATGTGTGTAAGTGTAAGGGGGCTGTGCAGTGCCTATGCTGCGTCTGTTGTGTTGTTCCTAAATTTTCTTCTTTTTTTTTTTTTTTAAAGACTTACTTATTTTCATTGGAAAGTCAGATATACAGAGAGGAGAAGAGACAGAGAGGAAGATCTTTTGTCCAATGATTTACTCCCCATGCATCCTGAATGGCCAGAGCTGAGCTGATTCAAAGCCAGGAGCCAGGAGTTTCCTCCAGGTCTCCCACATGGGTGAAGGGTCCCAAAGCCTTGGGCTGTCCTTGACTGCTTTCCCAGGCCATAGGTGGGGAGCTGGATGGGAAGCCGGTGACTGGGACATGAGCCAGCATGTGGCCCTGATTTCTTCAGCATTCCTTACTTCTTGCCTCTGCCCTCTGCTTAAAGATCAGTGCTAGAGGAAAAGCTCATGACTCTTGGGCATAGTCACAAACTGTTGGCTCATCTTGCTGAAGTCTTGCAGCACATTCTCTTGGCATGAATCTTTTGGACAGAGCACCAGCAAGTGTAGCACAGCTTCACTGGGAACTATTCTTAGAATAGAATCAAGAGGTTTTTTTTTTTGTTTTGTTTTTTGTTTTTTTTTTAAGATTTGATGTAATTCAATGCTTTAGTCTAATTTATGAATTGTAAGGAAATGTAATTAGGTCTTGCTTTGTGAAGGAATTAGTATAAACTTTGGCAGTTGATTTCAGTGTTTTGAGACTGCATTCTGTTTTTAAATATTTTTGTGTTTTTCATTAAAATTTTTCTGTTTTTTATGAAGTTGAACACATTTCACACAGTAATTCTTCCCACCTTATCCTTCCTCCTGCATGTGTTTCCCATCCACCCTCTTCTTTCCTTTTTTTTTTCTTTTAAATTTTAAAATGGCTTATTTTTATTTCTCTTCCCATCATAGGCTTAATACTCCATTGGGTAAGGATTTCAAGAAATAATAAGTAGAAATAAAACCTTACTATTCCTCTAGAATATAGACACAGGTTGTAAAAAGTAATCAAATCTCAAGATGCTCCTCTTATAAACATTGTTTTGTATTCTGTTAGTTACCACAGATTGGGGGAAGCATATGATATTTCTTATTTGGGAGTTACTTATTTTGCTAAGCAGGAATGTTTCCATTTGCATCCGTTCTGTTACAAAAGGCAGGATTTCATTCTTTTTTATGGCTGAGTAGTATTCCATAATGTAAATATAACCACATTTTCTTTATCCATTTGTCTCATGCTGGATATCTTTGTTGATTCCATATCCTAGCTATTGTGAATTGAGCTGCTATGAACATGGTTGTACAGATATAATATCTGTCACATATGCTGGTTTTATTTCATTTGGATAAGTTTTTAGGAGTGAGATGATTGGGTCAGATGGAGGAGTCAATCTTTGATGAACCTCCAAATTATCCTTCATAATGACTATACTAGTCTGCAGTCCCACAGTGTCTTAGGAACTTTCCTTTCCTTCACTTTGTTGTTGTTGTTGTTGTTAAGATTTATTTATTGGAAAGTCAGAAACAGAGAGGAGAGACAGAGAGGAAAATCTTCCGTATAATGATTCACTCCCCAAGTGGCCACAATGGCCAGAGCTGAGCTGAGCTGAAGCCAGGAGCTTCTTCTAGGTCTCCCATGCAGGTGCAGGGTCCCAAAGCCTTGGGCCATTCTCAACTGCTTTCCCAGGCAGGGAGGTGGATGGGAAACAGGGCCACTGGGATGCAAACCAGTGTCCAAATGGGATCCTGGCACATGCAAGGAGAGGATTTCAGCTGCTAGGCTACCATGTCAGATCCTTCCTTTACATTCTTACCAGCATTTTTTGATTTTCTGTTGATAGCCTTTCTAACAGGGATGAGGTGGAACCTCATTGTGATTTATTTCCATATACCTGATGGATAGAAATCCTGGGCATTTTTTCATATGTGTAGTGGCCATTTGTATTTTATCCTTTGAAAATTGCCTGTTCCTGTCTTTACCCATTTCTTAACTGGATTATTTGTTTTCCTGTTGAGTTTCTTGAGCTTGTTGTAGATCTTGAGTATTAACACTCTATCAGTTGCATAAATTGCAAGTATTTTCCCCCATTATATGGTTGTCTCTTTTTGATGGTTTTCTTTGCAGGACCAAAGCTTCTCAGCTTAATGTAATCCTATTTATTTTGCTTTAATTGCCTGTGTTTCTGGCATCTTTTTCAAGAAGTCTATGCCTGTGTCTCTGTCTTGCAGGGTGTCACCAGTGTTTTCCTCTAGTAATCTGATAGTATCGGGTTGATTTAGGTCTCCCATCCATTTTGAGTTAATTTTTTATTAAGTTGTAAGGTAGGAATCTCAATTCATGATACTTTTGCATACATAGATCCAATTTTCCCTGAATCGTTTGTTGAAGAGATTATTCCTTCTCCCTGGATTGATTTCAGTTCCCTTGTCAAAAATTAGTTGGCTGTAGATGTGTGGGTTCATTTCCGGGATTTCTTTCTGTTCCATTGATCTTCATGTTTATTTTTGTGCCAGTACCAGGCTGTTTTGATTACAGCTACTCTGTAATATGTCTTGAAGACTGGTACAGTGAGGCATCCAACTATGTTTTGTTTTGTTTTTGTGAATGTTAGCTTTTTGGAGTTTTTGTGTTCCCTTTTCTATTTTTTTTAAAAAAATATTTATTTTTATTGGAAAGACAGATATACAGAGAAGAACAGAGAAAGAGAGAAAGATCTTCTGTCCAGTGGTTCACTCCCCAAGTGAGCACAGTGGTCAGTGCTGAGCCATTCCGAGGCCAGAGCCTCTTCTAGGTCTCCCACACGGGTGCAGGGTCCCAGAGCTTTGCACCGTCCCCAACTGCTTTCCCAGGCCACAAGCAGGGAGCTGGAAGGGAAGTGGAGGTGCTGGGATTAGAACCAGTTCCCATATGGGATCCTGGCATGTTCAAGGCGAGGATTTTAACTGATAACGCTATCACTGGGCCCCCCTTATCTATTTTAACAGCATTTTTTTCTGGACCTGAGGAGAATATGATAGATATTTTGATTAGGATCACATTGGATCTGTGTATTACTTTTAGTAATGTGGACATTTGGTATTTTTCCAATCCATGATCATGGAAGATTTACTTTATTTTGGTGTCTTCTCTTTACTTCTTTAATGTTTTGTAATTTTCTTCCTAGAGATCTCTTACCTTCTTGTTTAAATTTGCTCTACGATATTTCAACTCTATTGTGAATGGGACTGATCATATATATTCATTTTCAGGCATGGAATTGTTTGTACATATGAAGGCTGTTGATTTTATATCCTGTGACTTTACCAAACTCTTTTGTAAGTTCCAATGGTTTCTTAGATTTTTTTGTTCCCCTAGATAAATCATGTCATCTACGTACAGGGATAGCTTGACTTCCTGCGTTCCAACTTGAATCCTTTTGACTTCTTGCCTGATGGTTCTAGCTAAACCTTCCTGGACTGTACTGAAAAGCACTATTGTTTTTCTAATATTTGTAGAAATATGTCCTTGAGTATTCTGATCTTAGGCTTTATTGATTAATTAGAATTAAAATTTATTGAATGGGAGAGGGCAATTGAATAAATCATTACAGGAGAGCATGCTTTCAACTTCTGCTTCATTTCCCAAAGGCCCTCAGTGCCAAACCAAAGCCAGAAGTTGGAAACTCAGCCTGGATCTCCTTGTGGGTTAGTGGGGAGGCAAGTACTAGTGCCATCATCTACTGCCTCGCTGGATGTGCTTTAGCAGGAAGCCAAGTCAGGACATAGGATTTAGGCATTCCAAGTGACATCATGTTGTGCCAGATGACTGCTACTAGCTGTTGCTTTTAAAAATCATATGATGATAACAATTTTTGTTTTTGCCATGCGCGTTACCATGATCAGATATTGTTAGCAGTTCTGATAAGATACTTCAGTTTTTCCTGATTATTTCCAAGTAACTGTAACTATATTTGTATTTTTTCTCCTCTTCTATGACATTTGCAACTCTTCCTCACCCTTGGCCTTGGACTTTTTCATGACACTGATCATTCATACTATAGAATGTCTCACATTCTGGATTTGACTGATTGCTTCTTTGTAGTGATGTTGAACTTGACTTTTTATTCCTGTTTAACTTGTAGAACAAATGGCTTGCTTGAATTCAGGTTCAACCTTTCTTTTTCCCCTTCCATTTCCCTTTTCTTTCCCATTCCTCCTTTTCTACTTCATTTCTCCTCCATTCCCCTCTCTTCCTCCTTTGTTTCCTTCTCTCCTTTCTCTCCCCTCCCATCCTCCTCCATTTCTGTCCTAGTGTTTCCCTGTTTCCTGCTTTTTTTGGTGAGGATATAGTTACTGGTTGTCACTTTTTTCAGTGATTCTAAGAATGATGCGTGGAATCTCTTGGTATGCATTAATTTTTGATGGAGAATTGCCCATTAGAACCACTTTAACACTTGGTAAGATTCTTAAGAATTGTAAGAGAGTCTTATTTAGTGAATTTAATGGGAGTGTGGAGAAGCATTCATTAAACACACCCTAGACTCTTCTACAGTTACTCAGGTGTGGGAAGAGCCACTACTTTATCATATCATGATTAATATGTAATTAGTGACAGTTTACTTTCATGTAAATACTTTGAGAATGTATGTCTTGCATAAAATGAAGCATGCTTTAAATTAATAAGCAACTGTAAAGATTTGAGATTGCTTTATGTAATAGAAAAAATATTATCGTTGGCCTAGGGAAGAATAAAAGGTATCTCACAAAATTGTTTTAATGGTTAAATGAAATGATTTATTTTAAGGATGCAGTCCTGCACCTGGTGGTTAGTTGAGCCTAAATCCAAAGTTCATTAGAGCAATAAGTATTTAATTTTCAATGCAAGTCTTTACAATAAAGTTTGAGTTGACACAATAATCGAATAATGAAGTAATGCTGGAATAAGCTTTTATTTTTTCATTTTAGCTTGTTTTGGAGTAATATGAGACTCACTGCAATTTTAATACTAGTGGTCTTTGGAAAAAATTAGTGTATGGAAATCTTACTGATTTTTTTTTCTTCCCTACTTTCAGCTCCATTTACCTCTTAATTCTCCTTTGCCTGGAAGTGAATTGACCAAGGAACCTTTCCGTTGGGATCAGAGGCTGTTTGCATTAGTGTTGCGGTTGCCTGGCACTATGTCTGTAGAATCAGAACAGTTGACAGGTGTGCCTTTAGATGACTCTGCAATAACACCAATGTGTGAAGTGACAGGCGGTAAGTTTTATGCCAGCAAAAATTCAACTTAAAAGGCAGAGTTTATCTGTCTGTTAAAATGTACCTTTCAAAAATTGTCCTATTTGTTTTTGTTTAATAAATTATTTGGAATTAATATATGGCTTCAAAACTAATTAATGATGACTTATGGTTTTGCTTTATTAGGGCATATTTAATGGATGTGATAATGGTAATTTTTAACATATGTAGTTAGGAAATGGCTGGTATTTGAGTGAAGTTGTTAATTTTTCTGTCTACAAAGATTACCAATAATTTAGAAATGCTGTAGAATTATGTTTCTGTACAGAATTGAGAGAATCATTTCATTATTCATTTGATAGGATATGCCTGGTTAAGGGCAGTAGTCCCAAGGGGCAAGACATTAGATGGATTAGAGAAATCAGGTGGTCACTTTACTAAACGAATACTAGTGAAAATGTTCATATAGAACATGAGGTGAACACAGACCTTCTATAATGTGGGATGAACTAGCAAGTAGATTAATTTCCTGTAAGTTTACATTGTGTCCCTACTATGTGCAGTTTGTGCTTCCTTAGTCCATAATGCTGAAAACTGACATGCTTCAAAAAATAGGAAGCCTTTTGGATATTGTGCTTAAAATGTTTTATGTTTTGTAGCATGTTAGATTCAGGTTTTAGACTACAAATGTTCAATTGAAAATCCAAAAATTCCAAAATGTGAAATACTTCTGGTCCCAGTCAGTTTGGATAAGGAATGTTGAATCTGTCCTGAGTAAACCTATTATAGCTCAGTAATGGATCTGGCATGCATGGAGTTCTTTTCATGGAGTACTGTAGTTCTCACCTAAGTACTTTTAGTTCAGCCTAAAATGTTGAAGTCTAGCATTACCGCCCATTCACCTGTGGTGGAACAGGACCTCTAACGTGGACTCCAGCCACAGGTGGTGTTCAGAGGTGGAAGGGTGGTAATGCCAAACTGTGTAAATTAAGAGAAACTATAAATACCAATTAATATTTTAGGTACATTTTTTCAAAATCCCGTGGCTTTTGGAAATTGCAAAATTCACAAGCAGAAAGGGATTAGCTTTAGAGAGTTATAAATAGTAGAAGAAGTTAGAAAACTTACTCATTAAACGCTACCATTAAATCTGTGGGTTCTTATACTACTTTACAAAGTGGACATGTGTGTTTTTTGTTGTTTTGTTTTTGTTTTTTAGCAACAACCTGCCTATTCTATAATTTGAAAAGTTTGCTACTCTGAATTTTTTAGGTATATGAACAATATTTTGCCCTGGTTATCTTTATTTCTTTGGAAGGATACACATTTTTGTTTTGAACTTTTTAAAAAATTCTGAGTTTGTTTTTTAACTCTAATGATATTTTACCCGATGGATCATGAAGGGCTTTGACGCTGTAATTTAAACGTTCTCACATTGGAGATTTCTTATTATGAATCACTAAGTCTCAGTTTAGGATTATGATGAAGATGTGGGACTTTATATATGCATTATGACTTTTGTTTTCTAGAATCAGGAATATTTAGTGTGAAATGAAACAAATGGTATAATCATAGAGGATCTGAAAAGAATTTTGAGACATCATATAGTAATTGGTATCTTTGCCTTTGGGCAGTGGTATACTAAAGATATTTTGTTTATTCTTTGAAAGGAACATCTCCAAAGGAGAAGATTCTGAAGTCATCCTTGGTAATATCTTTCGATGCTCCAAAAATCTTAGTCAAAAAAGAGGAAGTTTTCTTTAAATATAGTTTGACTCCCTCCTGATATAATCATCCATTTGCCCTTTCCATGCTCTTCGCCAGTGATAATGGGAAGCTGCTCTAGTGCCACTCAAACATTTTCATGAATCTGAATAATATGTTTTCATTTTTAAAAATTTATAACAAAGAATGTTCAATAAGGAAATGTTGAAAATTAAACATCAGAAAAATAGAATAAACAAAACAACAAATATCTGCTGATATTGCAGCATCCAAATATGTAGCGATTACTAACAGTTCCTGTCCCTAGGGGGATGTGTGTGCCTGTACTTGTTTATTTCATCATCAGAAAAATTCATATTAATTAAAGAAAACATAAAAAGAAACTGGCCTATATTGTCATAGTGATATCTTGTCTTTACTTTTTATATATGTTTTTGAAAGATTGCACAAATAATTAAAGTTATTTTGGACATTTTGCTATCATGTTATTAATTAATGAATGCCCACTGTTTGCCAAATGAGTATTCTTGATGCTGAGATTACATCAAGAAATAAATATAACTTATGTCCTTGAACTGGATGACAGATAGCAATCATGTAAAATTAATAATTAACATTATTTTAAGGATTTCTATCTGTGATGGAGAAAAATAAGGTGTGATTAGTGATTAGAGAGTAACTTGAGGCAGAATTCTAGTGAGTTTTCTTTTTAAGGTTTAACACTTGAGCAGAGACCCAATAATAGAATTAGTTAACTGTAGGAAGATGTAGGCGGAAGGAATGGTAAAGGAACAAACAGGTTTTGTACACTGGGGTGATAGGGAAGTCAGTGTGGGGAGATTATGTAGCAAGGAGTAAAGTTGCATATAGAACTAGAGATGGGCAGGGGCCAAATACTGAATAGTATTTTGGACACATGTTCCATTTTCCATGTGTGTTGAGAAACCATTGGAGGGTTTTTTAAAATAGAGGGTGACGTTTGATTTTTATTGCTTAAGCATCACTTCGGTGTTAAATGAGAATTTCTGTAGATTGGGAGGGAAGTAGGGCAACTAATACTAGTAAAAAATGATACTTTGTGTTCTCGAGGGGAAATTAGTGATCTGGAGATGTGATTCAAAGGAGAACCAAAGATGAGGGCAATCAATGAAAGGAATTGAAGACATTTTTAGTAAATGATTCAGATGACCAAGAACACTGGAGACAAATAGCTGGGCCACGAGTTGAGACGAATTCACTCTGGAGAAACAGGGGTGAGGGGGAGTGCTCAGAGAACAGCAGGTGTAAAAGTGTCTAATAGACATTTTGCTTAAACTATCAACGATAAAATGCATTTTTATAAAGTAACAGACTTTTCTAGGTTATATAAATTTTCTCAACCTATTTAAGGACTGTTGCCTGGCTTAGAAATGTTCTGTTACCTTCTCCGTATTTATTGTGGTGCTAATGCTGCCTTCAGACCCAATATATTTAGTTTAATTTTTTTGTAGATTCTGTATACCTGAAAGTGAGCCAGCTTCTTGATATGAAAGTATTTGCTGTTTACTTTTTTCACAAACGTAATTAAAGTTTCTAGGAACTTTATGTTTCATAAAATACTTTGAGGGCTGAGTTTTACTATAGACAGAAAACACCCAAGAAGAAACAGGAGGATACAGAATCACATTGTAGAGATTACAAAGTATTGCTTATTTAACTTTTAAGATAATTAATGAAGTTTTACTATCTGCCGAATGACTTACACTTATTAATTTTTTGTTAATTTTCAGTAAATATCTTTGTTGTTAGTAATTTTCTCTCACTTTAAGATTATTAGTTTTACTTACACTTTCCTAACCAGCTTACTTGTGATATAACTTGGGAATAGAGAGAATAATTGCTGATCATATACTTAAATATTTTTTATTCACATTTTGGAAAAATACTTATATAACACAAGATGTTCAATCTTTTAAATCTCTAAGTAGTTTTGTGCATAAGGATGGTCAGCCTTTGTATGTTGTTTTATGGATATGCTTAAATTAAAAATCAAATTCAATTTAAAAATAAGCATGATTCCGTATTTTAAGTTTATTTGAAATTAATACCTATTTTCTGGAATACAAAATATATGTACCATAATGTTTCTAGTACCTGGTAAGGACTTAAATCTGACTACCACTGTACTAAATGGGTAAGTTAGTCAACTTTTTGTGCCTTGATTTTTTTGTTTTTAAAATGAGAGGAATGATCTATATGATTACTGTATTAAATTAATATGATAAAAGGATTGGAACACTGTGAGGCACGTAGATACTCAGTAATTGGTGTTTTTATGACTGTGATTGTCATTATTTTATTTACAGGTAAGTTTTTATATAATGAATACTTTTTGAAGTAATGCTTACTGTGAGAGTTTCAGTCACCACTGTCGAATGTTCTCTGAGTAGGCAGTACGAATCATGTTAAGTATAAGTTGGTACCAATAATTTGGTTGTGTCAGATATTCCATATTTAAAAGCTTCATAGTAACCATATTAAAAAGGAACAATTTAAGTTAATGTTTTGTTTAAATCAATATATCCAATATATTTCAACATCACATGTTTAAAAATTGCTAATGGTTTATTTCATATTTCTGCCTATGAAGTCTGTGCATCTTTGCACATGATTCAGGTTCTCAGTAAGCCAGTGTGGCTAATGTCTTCAATATCAGCAGGCAAAGTCTTGATCTTTTTGTTGAAAGTTCTTTTAAAAGAGCTTTTCTTCTGGTATCTTTTTTCTGCTAGCAGACCAGATAAATAACTTTAATACTCTTCTGTGTACTTAGTATGAATCTTCATGATTATACTTTTGTTAAGCAGGAGAAAGTAGTAGAGTATAATTCCTAGAAATTTGTATATGTTTGTTTGTGTATGTACATATGCACATACGTATGTTCTAAAGACAAATTACATTGGAAAATAGCTGGATTTAATGTTATGAGAGTTGTCATTTTCCCCGCTTTTTGTGTATTTAAATCAAGATTTCTTTATTCTGTATAACTATGATTAGAACAAAAATTGTACATGCTGTCACAAAACAGGATTCCTAATTGGTTGGAAATAACTATTTTTGTTCCCTTTATTCATAAGACAATTAAATAAGTCAAATCTTTACCATTGAATTTTTGTTAATTGGGTATATGCTGTCATAAACCTCACCACACCATGGTTCTTCTTTGCTTCAGGTGGGAATTCTTGCAACTAACTAGTTTTTTATTCGTTTTATTTCAGGTCGCTCATACTCTGTGTGTTCTCCACGAATGCTTAATCAGTGTCTAGAGTCCTTGGTGCAAAAAGTGCAAAGTGGGGTGGTAATCAACTTTGAAAAAGCAGGACCAGATCCTTCCCCTGTAGAAGGTATGACTGAACTTTTCTGACAGACATTCTAAATTTGATCTTGTGAGTGTTCAACTAGAACGAAAAAGTTACCACAATTTTAAGACTGACAAGGCCAAATTGCAAAGATGATAAATAAAGCTGTTGGTAAAAGCGAGTTGATCAAAGTGCAGGAGAACCAATGATGGTTTAGTAGCATCTCCTGTTTGTATTAAATGGTTATTCAACAATCTGAAGTTTTAGTAAGAGCCACAATGTTGATAAACGTTGATCAAAGCATGGTATTTACTCTTTCTCTGGCACTCTTTAACAATGAGGATGTGATAAAGCAAATTGGATGCTTGTCATTACTGGGGGTGTGTGGTCATTATTAATAAAGAGATACCACCAACTAGGTTTGATTCTTTCTGATTGGACAAGAAAAAAGTACTCCAGGAGCTCCTTTTAAAGTGATGTAAACTCTGTTGGAATTTACTGTTTAGTGAATTATAATCTAAATGCTGAGCAATAATAATATTTTGTTATTTAAGAAAAAAATTAAGGATAATATAAGAATTAATCAGTATCAGGATATCTTTATTAATAATAAATGTAATTTAATTTCTTTGTGGTTTTTTTTTTAACCAAATGATATTTACTTTGTTTTCATTGCTTTTGTAGATGGTCAGCCAGATATATCAAGACCTTTTGGATCTCAACCTTGGCATAGCTGTCACAAACTCATATATGTCAGACCAAATCCTAAAACTGGGGTTCCTATAGGTCATTGGCCTGTTCCAGAATCTTTTTGGCCAGATCAGAATTCTCCAACACTAGTAAGTACAAGAGAACAATAGCCCATTTTTTCATAAAAGGTGTAAATACCTTTGTTGAAGACAGGCTTTATTTATTGTGATGACAGATTTTTAAGGTGCTACGATAAACATAAACTGTGTTGTTCATTACAGAATAGCAAAAAACAACTTTTCTGTACAATCGAATAGTATGTGTTCTAATTTTTGCCATCTATGTATACAGAATCATAAATGTAGCAATATTTTGTTTTTTGAATGTAAACATGCATAGGATGAGAATTTATCTCTGGGAATAATTTAAAATTTAAATGAAAGCTTAGAAAATTACTCCTGTGGCTAGCAAATTTTACTGTGGTGGGCTGTGGTGGCATACTGCCACTTGTGATGCTGGCATCTCATATGGGCACCAGTTCAGTCAAAGATGCTCTACTTCCTCTCAAGCTTCCTGCTAATGCACCAGGGAAAGCAGCAGAAGATGGTCCAGATGTTTGCACCACGCTGCCCTCTGAGGAGACCCAAATGAAGTTCCAGGCTTCTGGCTTTGGCCTGGTCCACCCCTGCCTGTTTTGGCGTTTGGAGAGTGAACCAGTGCATCTCTTTCTGTCTGTCCCTCTCCCCGTCTCTCTCTCTAAATCTGCCTCTGAAATAAATGAATACATCTCTAAGAAAAATATTCTGTTAATTTGCAATCATTTAGTCCTTAGTTTTGTTGTTGTTTTTGTTTTAAGATTTATTGATTTTCAAGACACGGAGAGATCTTCTATTAATTGCTTTATTCCCTAAATGGCCACAAAGGCTTTAGGGTTGGTCTATGTTGAAGCCAAGAACCAGAAAATCCACCTAGGACCACATGTGGGTGGCGGTGGCCCAAGTATTTTTTCTGTCTTCCTCTGCTGTCCCAGGTGCATTCATGGGGAGTAGGGTTGAAAGTGGAGAGCCTGACTCATACTAGTAGTCATGGGAAGCAGGCAGCAGCTTAATGCATTGTGCCACAACTCTGGCTCCAGGCGTTGGTCTTGGAAATTCATGTTGGCTTGCACGGTTTTATTAATATTTGATGTTGTAGTCCTGAAGTCTAAGCAGAAAAAAAGATTTTCTGATCTAATTTATATGAGTTGTTTACTAGGAACAGTGATGATTGTTGAATAATCACAATTATTACTATTCATTATGTTATACTCTCACATTGATCACAATTACTATTCATTATATTATACTTTTACATTATTAGCTACAAATACTTGGTTAATACTAATTAGTTATTAGTGTTTAATGTAACCATGAATTAAACTGAACTCTTTTGGAAACCTTTTGTACTTTAAATCTGTATTAATTTTTCCATATAACTTAATAAAATGAAATCTGGAATCAGTATTAAAAGTCTTATCAGTATTGATCTGGTAGTCTTTGGCAAATTGTTCAAAGGCATAGATAATGAGTAAAATTTCTGTTAGAGCAGGAACTTGAGAAAAACATGCGGAAGTAGAAGCATATTTGTTTGGAGTAATGGTGAATATATGAATAAGGATAGCTTGTATATCCATGTGGGACATTGAGAGTATTGTTAAGCAGCCATATTGCTCATGATATTAAATGCAGGGTTGAAGAATGTTAGTTTTTTCCTAGTGAAATATATGAAACAATTTTAGGAAATTTAATTTGGTGTTAACATGCAGCAAGATTGGAAAGAGTTGGAAAGCAGCTCGGTTATCTAGAGGGCTATGGATAATGATAGAGTATGGATTAGTTAAGGTAAGGTAATGAAAGAGAGGCTCGTAAGAGATAATACTGGACAAAAATGACAATGTAGTAGCTGGAGGATAATAGAAATGAAATGAAATTTTTACAGTATGTTAAATAAGTATGGCTATTGAAATTAAATGTAATTTCCTAGAAACTAGTTGAATTTGAATCATGTTACATATGTTAAATATGCTTTTGATTAATTCTGTTCTTTAAACCTCAGTTTCCCATCTGCTAAATGGGGATATGTACCTCCTCTCTCAAGATTGTTCTGAGGATGAAGTGAAATTATCTGTCAGAATTTCCTTTCCCCCACTTTTCCTTTTTTGATTCTATACTTTTATTTATTTATTTTTAAACTGGCTGAATAAGCCTTGTGTCAGATAAAGCTAGATTCAGAAACACAAGATGAGTAAAACATAGGGCTTATTGTCTTAGACTTTATCATTTCATGGGGGAGGTCAGATATACGTCAAAGAGTACAGTGTGCCAACTGTATTAGAGGAGTGGAGCTGAGCCCTAGGAGGTAGGACCTGCCTAGCTATCTGATGTGTTAGTTCTGTGGAGTAGAAAGGGCTGTCTCTTAGACGCTGGGACTTCTCAGTTCCTTCTTTAACACTTAGGTTGTTTGCGTTGTGCAAAGGAGAAAATAGTAAGACAGTCAGGAAAGACATTTGAAAAATCAAGGCCATGAAAGATGACCTATTTGGACATACAGTTGGCTTGGGTAGAGCACAGGATCTGTATGGTATGGTAGTAATACAGAAGATCCAATCTTCACATTTTTTTGTTTGTTTGTTTTGGCTTTAAGATTTAGTTTCTTGACAGGCAAAGTAACTGGGAGAGCAGAGATATTCCATCCACTGATTTCATTCCTCAGAGGGCTGCCATGATCTGGGCTAAGCTAGGCTGAAGCCAGGAGCCAGGAGCTTCCTTTAGGTCTCCCGTGTGGGTAAATAGGGCCCAAGCACTTCAGCCATCCTTCACTGCCTTTCCCATGCCATTAGTAAGGAGTGGAGAAGGGACAGGAGCTGATCCTCAGATGGTGCCAGGAGGTGGCAGTCGGAATGCCAGCCCCTGAAATACTTTAATCTTCTTTCATTGAGATAACAAAGTTCTGCATACTTTTTAAGGAGGCAGTGTGATTATTTCAACATGTGTTAAAATTAAGGATAATTATAGTTCTTCATGAATTAATATTAAAGATATTTATAAGGGAAAAATAACCATTTTTCCGTGCTCTGATACTGTAACAATCAATGCAGAAGGCTCTGTAATCTCAAGTGTAGAGCTTGCCCCCTACCAGCAGGAAGCTGGCTAATGCTGGGGCAGCAGATACCAGCTGGGGTTTCCTCTATCCCAGTTCAGTTCTCTATCTACCTGAAGGTGGTGTCAAAGCCCACAGGTTAAGGACTCAGTCCCAACACTGCTTGCCTCCTCCACCTGTGCTGCTGACCCAGCAACTGTCATTTGTTGAGAGGTCCAGTGAGCTCACAGAAAGATACAGCTTTTCTGGTTTATTCTAAAGAATGATAGAAAGGCTGCAGATGGAGATGCCCAGGATGAGATAATGAGGAGGAGTCACGAACTTCCATGCCCTCTCTGGGTGCACCCCCTCCAGAACTCCACTTGTTCAGCTCTGTGGAAGTTGTTTATCCTGCCTTTTTTTTTTTAATGTGGAGAATTGATTGTCCATGACATGGGTCTGATTGCTAACAGGGAGTGGGTCGTCCTCTTGGCCTGTTTTCAAATTCTTCAGCATTCCTTCCTCTTGAGGAGGGGGAGATAGATCTCTGCCGCTAGGAGGGTCTGAAGACCTGCTTCCTGAGTGTCTGTGACCTGCTGTGGGGAAAAGTTAACAGCAGGAACTGTGTATGAAAGTAAAAAATATGTACCATAATTTCAGTTCTAGTAAAAGTGTCTGGGTTCTATTGTTGAGTGATTGGCTGCTGCTTTTACTAAATAAATGGTGATCATGTTTATATTGAATTACCATAGGATTGATGGGAGAGTGCTGACTGCCTAGTTAAGGATACTAACTAAAAAGCAGTTGTATATTTGTATATTCTGAGAACTGATTAATCTGAGATCAGATTTGAGAGCTACCGAGGGTGTAGGTAGCAACTGTGGTCAATGGAATCTGTAATAGCTTTAAAATTCCAGATTATTTCCTTATAGCTCATGTTTTCATTACAGTTGGTAAGATTTTTAGAAAAGAGATAATTAAGGGATAAAGTGAAGACTACCATGCCACTTGAAAAAGTTATTGTTCTGGAAAGGATGCTTGGCCGTAATGTTTAGGATAGCAGTTAAAACATTGGCTAAGACATCGCCACTGCATTTGGGAGTGCCTGGGTTTGGTTCCCTGCTCTGCTCTGCTCTGAATTCCAACTTCTTGCTAATTCAGACCCTGTGAAGAAACAGTGATAATTCAAGTGATTGAATTGCTGCCACCCAGGTGGGAGACCCAGGTTGAGTTACCCAACTTGGGGACCATTGTGCATTGTGGATATTTAGGGTAGTGCACTAGTGGATGGGATACCTTTCTCTCTCCCCTCCTCTCTTTGGGATTTTCAAATAAGTAAAAAAGAATTTTTGAAAATTACCATATTTCTCATATTTCTAGAACAGCAGTCTTCAGGATAAAGCATTATGTACACAACAAAATAACTAAAACAACTAATTGGAAAAGAGAAGAAAATATTACTTCTGTTTTGTCCTATTTTAATATTATTTTGATATTATATTCTATGTATATATTAATAATTTATACATAATTTCAAAATAAATGAAGTTCACATATATGCAAATATTCACCTAGGTATATGATTAGTTTAGAATTCACAGTATATATGAATGATTGGATTGCTACAAATGAGACCTTGTAATTTTCTGTGTATTGTTGCTTGAGCATAAAAATGATAGATGCATATCTAATTTAAATGTTTTTGCTTAACATCTAATAAATTAAGTTTTAATCTGTAAAATTGTCATTTTACATAGATTTTTAAAGTGTTTGTCTTTGGGGGTTATAATGCATTTTAAACATTTTCAAGTATTTTCTTTTAGTACAGTAATTGCTTTCAGTAGTAAATTGAACTCTTACTAGCAAAACTGCGGAGCTGAGTGAGCTTTGCTGGTGAAGAATATTTGTTTTGAGTTTTCCTCTGATATTTTAAGTAACTACTAATGGTGAGATTTCCCTCTCTAGCCACCTCGTACATCTCATCCTGTAGTGAAGTTTTCCTGTACAGACTGTGAACCAATGGTTATCGACAAACTGCCTTTTGACAAATATGAATTGGAGCCTTCACCACTGACTCAGTTTATCCTGGAAAGGAAATCTCCTCAAACATGTTGGCAGGTAAGCTGAGCAACTATAGTGATTTAGCAATTTAAATAACTTAATTTACAAATTAAAAAGAGAAACTTTAAAATGAAAGAATCAACCCTGCATAGGTCATTAAAATGATGTTTTAACTTCTTATTTTTTTTAACAGGTGTATGTGAGCAATAGTGCAAAATATAGTGAACTTGGTCATCCTTTTGGTTACTTGAAAGCCAGTACAGCACTGAACTGTGTCAACTTATTTGTGATGCCTTACAATTATCCAGTCCTTCTTCCCCTCTTAGGTGAGTTTGTATCATGTTCTCCGTAGCTTTGGGCATGAAAGTTTTCTAAACACTAATTCTAGCAACATTCCTTTGTAATTTCTGTTTTCTGAAAAGCAAGGAAAATGTTTTTCATGTTTTAAAATATTGAGCTTCCTAAAAAGGTTTTCTAAGACCTGTTCATGTTTATGGTGGCTGAAAGTTAATGTTGAAACATCTTTGGGTCTAAAACATCACATTTTAAAATTTTGTTCTAACTTTTCTACAAGTTAGGATATCTTATGGTTTCATCGGAAATACAAGAGAACTTTTAAAAGTTGGAATATTGGATTAAAAATTATTTTTATTTGATCTACACATAAAAGCAGTATCAAGATTCATGAAAAATTTGGAAAAATTACCTGTGTATTTCAAGGGTTTTGCACCAAAATAAATTTACCATTTAGTTTTGTTTTCCATAAAATTTTTAAAGTAACTTCTACAGGCTTTATGTTTGGTATATAAAACATTTGTTTAAGTGTTCTATCAAATCTGAATGATTCTCTTATAAAAAATTTATTCCTAATCGATAAATATTTTTGAAAATAGAATTTGTTTTAAAATACTATTAAAAATCTAAAGTTGGTTTCTAGGTATGTCTTTGGGTATGACTTTTTGAGAAGTACTGTGGAGAAAACTTTGCCTGCATGAAATCACGTCAGATTTGTTTTTCCCAGTTTGTGTTCAGGGGTATAGATTGGGCATAATTTCCTTGTTTATTTCCTGATTCTTCTTTCATTATTACATACAATTTTGGATGGCATCTTTCCATTTTTAAGATGATATTACAAATAAAATGCAAAAAGACCAGAAATTTTACTGCTTTTAATTTTGTTAAAAACACGTGTTGTTATTCTCTCACAAATGGCAAACTAGATTTTGAAAAGAAAAATTAATGGACTTCATTTTTTATTTGTGGAAACTGAGTTGTGATAGCTTGTTCATGTTATACATTTCTAGATGACTTGTTTAAAGTGCATAAAGCAAAACCAACATTGAAATGGAGACAGTCGTTTGAAAGTTATTTGAAGACAATGCCTCCCTACTACCTTGGGGTAAGGTTATTATCTTATAAAAAAAAACTTGTTTTAAATTTTGTAATTTGTTTATAGCTTAGATGTTATAGTCTGTTGTAGATTAAATAGCAGGATAATATGTAGAATATATGTAATAACAAAGTTTTCTGAGATTTACAGAATGTGTGAGAATCATGAGAATGTGTATGTACTACTTAATCCAGGCTGGGTGCTGTTCAGAATGCTTTTGTGTGTTAATATCTAATTCATACAGTCATGCTATAAGGTTGAAATGCTTGTTACTTTTACTTTATTATTTTTATTGTAATACAAAGGTCTATTTATAAGTTTCATTGGGAGTCCTATTTGTATTCCAGAGTAGAGGCTCATGCTGTGTGATACCTTTACTTCCTGGTATGATAGTTTCCCCTTGTGTAGTTCATATATGTTCTTTGCATTTTGGCTGTCTTATATCAGAGAAAATGTATGATACTTGTCCTTTTCAGACTGGCCCTTTTCACTAAGCATAATGGTTGCCAGCTGGGACCATTTTGTTACAAATGGTTAGATTTCATTCTTTTTTTATAGCTGAGTAGTATTCCTTAGAGTAGATATACCACATAGTTAACAAAATACTCTACTGGGGGCCTGGCACAGTAGTCTAGTGTCTCAAGTCCTCACGTTGCATGTGCCAGGATCCCATATGGGTGCTGGTTCTAATTCTGGCTGCTGGGATCCTGCAGCCATGTGGGAGACCTGGAAAAAGCTTTTGACACCTGCCTTTGGATCAGCTCCACTATGGCTGTTGCAGCCACTTGTGGAGTGAACCAGCAGATATAAGATCTTTCTGTCTATGCTTCTCTCTGTAAATCTTACTTCAGAATAAAAATAAATGAATCTTAAAATAAAATGAACAACTGCACTAATGGTCTTATCTATGATTACACTCTAGTTTTCCAAAAGAGTATGGCTCTATGAGAAAACATTTATCCACCTAAAACGGTGTTCCTGGAGATTTGGAAGAGTGTTCAACAAAACAATTTTAGATTATTGAAAAGGTGGCTCTTTAAAGAGATTTGTTTATTCTTGAAGCTCACGTTTACAGAGAGAAAAGGAGATCTTCATCTGCTGGCCTGCTCAGCTGGCTGCAACAGCCAGCACGGTGCATGGCCGAAGCCAGGAGCTTGTTCTAATCTCCCACATGGGTGAAGGCCCAAGTACTTGATTCATCTGCCATTGCCTTTCCAGGCCATGAGCAGGGAACTGGATTAGAAGTGCAATAGGCAGGGAACAGCCCAGGGTCCATGCAGAATGCCAGCATCACAGCTTCTTAAAAAGATGTGTGCTGAAACCACTTTTAAGCATTACTTCTCCTTTTTAAACTGTTATAGCATCTGGCTATAACCAATCTCTTAATGGTTCCTAGTATAAGTAGATTAATTTTTTGATCTTTGAAAATCATAATAATGTTATAGTTTGAAGAGAAGTTATGTTGAATGACTTGCCTACAGCAATTGTAAAGAGGGGAAGAGGAAGAAACATTTTGAGTAGGAACTAGTACGGACACTGACTTTGTTTATTTTGTAACAACTGTGAGGTGTTAAACCAGATTTGATGTTCATTCTAGGTTGACACCAGTGCTCATACACTTTCTAATACAGTAGTGGTTATTGTTTTTTTGGCTGTGTCCCATTCACAAATGTTAGCTGCTCCTGCTGGTTGTATTTTTGGCTGCACAAAGTAGTTCTCAATCGCTTTACAATTGCATTTTTTCACTATATCTCATCCATTATAAATATTAGGCTAATTCCTCTTCATACTTATTGTAAGATTTTGTTTTTTTTCAGTATAGCCAATGATAGGAATGATTAATGCATATTGAATGCTTGATGTATGTCTGCTGCTTTTATAAGTGTTTTTCAGTTATTTAATTCTTTAATGCTATGACAAACCTAAAAGGATAGGTACTGTTATTATTATTATTCCTGCTACACAAATGAAAAATTAATCACAGAGGTTCTGTAAGCTGGTTCACCCATATACACAGCGGGTAGGTGAACCATACCCAGGGTAGAAATAGAAATCTTGTGTTTTCCCTGTCCTCTGCACATGTTTCTTTTTTGTTCTTTTCCTTCCTTCCCTCCTTGCTTCCCTCTCTTCCTCACTCGCTACCTTCCTTTCCTTCCCTCACTCCCTCTTTCCCTTTTGCTTTTTTTTCCCTTTCCTTTTCTTCCTATCTTTTCTTTTTTTTCTTCTTTCTCTCTCTCTTTCTTTTCACTTATTTATTTAATTGAAAGGCATGGGTAACACAGAGAGAGTTCTTCATTGGCTGATTTCTTCCACAAATGGCCACAATGACACCAGGACTGACTGAGCCAAGCAGAAGCCAGGCGCTTGCTTCTCTCTGGTTTCTCATGTGAGTGTTGGGGTCCAAACCTCTGCTGCTTTTCCAGAGATACTAGCAGAGACCTGGATTGGAAGTGGAGCATCTGAGACACTAATGAGCTCCCATATAGAATGCCAGAGCTTTAGGTAGCAGCTTAATGGGCTACCCAACAATGCTAGCCCGTCATGTGTTAAAATTTTTAAAAATCTACATTGTAATGGGTCTGTTGTTCATCTTACCCAAATTTAGTTCTGTCTTACGACAATACTAAGCATTGCAGTACTTCATCCTTAGTGCTGAAGGAATGATTTATTTTTAACTGTTTCAGATTGCTTTTCATGCCACTGACAAACATTTTGCTGAAATGTAAATATAATTAAATCACTTCTTTATGGGCCTGGCACCGTGGCCTAGTGGCTAAAGTCCTCGGATTGGCATAGCATCGGCCCTTGCGCTCACTTGGGGAGTGAATCGTGGGATGGAAGATCTTCCTCTCTGTCTCTCCTCTCTGTATATCCGCCTTTCCAATAAAAATAAAATAAATCTTTTAAAAAAAATACTTCCTTATTGAGAAAAAATGGAGAAATTTCTCTACATGGAAACATGTAATTTTAAGTTTGTTGAATAATGCTTGCTTCTTTCCTGTAGCCCTTGAAGAAAGCTGTTAGAATGATGGGAGCACCTAACCTAATAGCAGACAGTATGGAATATGGACTTAGTTACAGTGTCATCTCATACCTCAAAAAGTTGAGTCAACAGGTAATTTAAGAAAGTTAATGAGTCTAAGTTTTTCAGTGTTTTGGCAAAGTTAGTGTGCTAGAAACTACTGATGGTTAAATGGAATTCCATTTTGTTGATATTACATTTTAAAGCCTCATGTGTCATATATTAATATAATTCTGCCTATGATGCCTATAATATAATTCTGTCTATGATCTGCTTGTTTTCAAATGTTATTTTTACGGTTTTATAATTCCCACTTATGAAAATACTTCCTTAATATGACCTAGATTTCCTGCATGGGAACAGTTTTTTTATGGAAATTATGTTAGAAACCCCTCCCCCCTTTGTGAAAAAAGCAGCAATTTCCTTTTCTTTGTGTTGTAGAACCTGTAGATTTTTATTTAAAAAATAGGGGTTTCTTTTAAAATGTTTTTAGAAAGAATACGTTTTATTATTCTGGACATAAATCACATTAAGCGATCCTATGATAGATTGAACTGGCCACAGTTGTCTTGAAAAACACAGTACTTTTGACACTTCTACCTTAACTGCTAGTTAAAGTGCAGTTTGGGAGGAGTCAAAACACTGCTGTTCACTTCCTGTTGATAAATTGTGCACAATTTGCCATATCCTTGTGTACATGTTAATGCAATATCTTTAGGTAACTTGATGAGATTGCTGTTTTTGTAATTTTTCGCAATCTCTGATTTAGGGATATTCATTTTCATGTCGGGTGCTTTTACATGTCATAGGTGTAAGTGTAGTTGGAATTAATAAATAACTAATTGAAATTGTACTTGTTTGTTCTTTTAAAAATTTAGAATTGTAATGATTTAAAGCCATTGCTTGAGCTTCACATTTTTAGGTGCTTTTGAATATATAGTAAGTTTATAGAAGACTAGCTATTGATATTTGGTTTATCAAGTTAGTCATATCAATATAACTACTGTTTGTTTTCACTTTAGGCCAAAATAGAATCTGATCGAGTCATTGGATCTGTAGGTAAAAAAGTAGTACAAGAAACTGGTATTAAAGTCCGAAGTCGATCCCATGGTTCGTCAATGGCATATAGAAAAGATTTTCAACAACTCCTTCAGGGAATTTCAGAGGATGTCCCTCACAGACTGCTGGATCTTAATATGAAGGAATACACTGGGTTCCAAGTTGCTTTGCTAAATAAGGTATAAATCAAATAAATTTAGCACTGTTCTAGCTATGTTGTGTTATGTTGTTGAGTAAATTCACTTTTGTTCATTGTCATTCAGTTTGTCTAAATTTGAAGAAAGTACTTTTGTGTCTGCAGAATAATGATCATTATGTTATCATTGAGTCATTAAATGTTAGTTAAAACAAATTTACATGATATGAGTTGATGAAAAGTAGAGAACCTCATGTATTTCACAGATGAGGAACAAGCGTAGAGATTGTCCAAAGTTATTTTGCTGAACTTTGCAGAACTTGGACTTTTGACCCACAAACAATTTATGAATATTCTTGACAAAATAGCGTTATCCTGACAGCCTTTCTGTAGAAATAGGAAACTGATTCTAAAATTTATGTGGAAATGGAAATGTTCTTACATAGTTAAAGCAATTTTGGAAAGCAAGGATAAAGTTAGAAACCTTATACCATCTGACTTTAAAATTTACTGTGAAGCTGTAGTGGTGAACACTGATTTAGCATAAAGATTAATTCAGTTCAGTAGAAAAGAGGAGTACAGATGAATACCCTCACACATATAGTCAATTTTTAACAGGTGCTAAAAAAATTTAGTGGGTGTGAAAGCAGTCTTAAGTAGGTCACTCTGGAGCAATTAGATGTTGTGTTAGTAACAGGTTTTAAAGCATAACAGAAAACATGAAACAAAGTTGATAAATTGAGCTTCATTAAGATTTTAAAAATTGTGCTCTTCCAAGAAACTTTAAAATGAACAGACAAGCTGCATATATACTTAGGAGACAAGAATACATACAGTAAAGGACTTGTATCAGATATATCACAGACATGTCCAACTCTAATAAAAAGACAAATGTCCCAGTAAAAATGGGAAAAATACTGAATTCATTAAAGATATACAAGTGAAAATGGTCACACAAGAGATAATCAATTCTTAGCTGATAAAGAGATACAAATTAAAATCAAAATGAGAATCTACTTTATACCTTGTAAAATGACTAAAATTTGTGGCTAAAAAACATCCATTGTTGGTGAGTATGTGGAAAACTGAAATAGCTAACTGATGGAGAATAGTTAGCAGTTTAAGAAATTAAATATGTATTTACCTTAAAATTGGCTACTCCACTTATAGATACCTATGTAAGAAAGATGAACATGTATGTCTGTGTACATACAGCCTTGTATGTCCGTCAGTGTTCACATATGGAAGCATTATTTATAATGCTAAAATCAATCAGATATCCATCAACTTGTGATGTAATGGCATTGGTGTGGCATGTCCATACAGTAAATTATTCCAGAATGAAAAGAAGATGCTATGATACATAAGGAACATAATACTCATTGGAAGAAGCCAGATACAGAAACTTAGATATTACAAGAAGTACAGTGATTGCCTGGGAATAAGAATAGATAATAACTACCAATGGGTATAGGAAACTTTATAGAGTGGTGTGTGGTAATGGTTTGATGAGTATAAATTTATCAACACTCATCCAAGTGTGTTCTTACAGAATATGATTTTGTGGCATTTAAGTTACATCAAAGCTATTTCATAGACCCGTTGATCGTTAAAATTTTGAGATTGGTTTTTATTTAAGTAAACTAACTTCTATCAAAAATGTAATAGAAATCTTTAGACTTTTAATATGGACTTAAGATTACATGAGGATAGTTGTATTTACTACAAAATTTTCATCTTTTGGTCCTAAATTAGTGCTTTTTAAGATTATGTCATGTTTTTATTTTTTGAGTTAACTAATATGTGTGACTTATTTCTAAACTAACTGCAGGCTGGAAATTTTAATCTGTTTTAACTCTCTTTGAAAATAAATTTTGTCCTTGAATGTTTTTCAATAGGATTTGAAGCCTCAAACGTTTAGAAATGCCTATGACATACCAAGACGTAATCTTTTGGATCACTTGACGAGAATGAGATCTAATCTTTTGAAGAGCACTCGTAAATTTCTTAAAGGACAGGATGAAGGTTAAATTTTATAGTTCTAATATTAGTGATATTTGTGTGTAATTTTTCTTTATAGCCTGAGAAAATATAGCATGATAATATAAATGTAAAGATTTAGTACAATAAGTGTTACATTTTTATTGTAAAGTTAAACCAGTGAAGTCAAATATAAGTGATTCCAGATGCTCTCTCTTCCCTCCTGGTGTCACTGTTGCTTGTAACTGCTCCCCAGAGGTAACAGCCTTTGTTGTCAGTTTAGTTTCCTTTTTGCACTTTACTCAGATGTTTATATGCAGATGAGTACATACAAGCATGTTCTTTTGATGTATTTGTATTCAATGGCTTAACTCTGTATGACTGGTACATGGCATGTTCTGAAATTTCCTTCAGCTATGTTCATGGCATCTGCTGCAAATCAAGTCAGATGAGAACTTACCCCTTGCTTTAAAATTCTAACTATAGTTTCACATTGAAGGGTTGTTTATATGGCTTCGCTTTTCTACTGTACTACATTTTATTGCTTTCTTTTCTGAAATTTCGTAATGAAGCTTTGGAGCAAAAGAGTTAGGCCTTTCATAATAAATTTATATATGCTGCAATATTTTTTGCTTTGTTTGGAAGTGAAAACCATTTTAAGTTTTATTTTTAAAATGTAGACTTTGTCTTAATATTTATATTACAGCAAACTAAAATATGTTGTTAAGGGAGAATATGATCTTGAATAACACTGGGTAGCATTTATAGATTTGATAACTGGATGGATTGAAATTTAACTTCTAATGTATTTTTATTTTTATTTTTTTTTTTTAAGATCAAGTACACAGTGTTCCTATAGCACAAATGGGGAATTACCAGGAATACCTCAAGCAAGTACCTTCTCCACTGAGAGAACTTGATCCCGATCAACCTCGACGGTTGCATACGTTTGGCAACCCATTTAAGCTGGATAAAAAGGTAAAGTTTGAAGAGTTCCATTATGTAATGTATTTGCGGTGTGTATTTGTCAATTTCACAGCCTCTTAATTTAGCTAAAGTATATTTTCCTGATTGTCTAAGAAACTGAGCGATTATAGTTAAAATAGATGCTACTTTAAATTTATGTTATTTGAAAGAGAGATAGGGACACACAGGGATAGTCTACCACCTGCTGTTCACCCTCCAAGTGCCCATCATAGCTCAGGCTGAAGCTGGGAGCTGGGAACTCAGGCCAGGACCAGCTGCTTAAAACATCAGCTGTTGCCTTCCAGAGCCAAGAACTTCATCCTTGTTTCCCACATAGGTAGCAGGGACCTAAGTACTTGGCCCATCAACTTCTACCTTCCCAGTCACTTTAACAAGAAGCTGCATTGCAAGTGGAGCAGCAAGACTTGAACTGGCTCTCCAAAATGGAATGCCAACATAGCAAGCAGCAGCCTAAGCCATTCTGTGTAATGCTAACACCTCAAGTAGTGTTTTGACCACTATACCATACCCACCCCAAAATACCATTGTTTTAATTGGAGTTGGGATTAGTTCTACCATTTTAGAATAGAATATAAATCCATAACAATTGTATTCTTTTTGTTAAAACTAGAATGGCTAGATGGTTACCAAAGGGCTTGAAGAGAAGGAAAAGGGTGGGGAAAAGGATATTAAGTGTCAGTTAGGTGGGTGTAACCTATTACATTGTATGGTGATCATAGTTTAAATATGTTGTGTTGCATATTTAAACAGAGTCTTTACATTGTCATCATGCAAAATAGAGTGCTTAACTTGTGAGACTGTAGATTTATTAGCTTGATTGAATGTTTGGTGTGTGTTTGCGTGTGCGTGTGTGGAGAACAAAATACCATGCTATACCCCATAAATATACACAATTTGCTAATTAAAAAATAAGTGAAAATAGATATTTAAAAATTGTATGTAAACTCAAAATTGGTTTTTAGGGTATGATGATAGATGAAGCAGATGAATTTGTGGCTGGACCTCAGAATAAACATAAGCGACCAGGTGAACCAAATATGCAAGGGATCCCTAAGCGACGTCGGTGCATGTCTCCTCTCTTGAGAGGCAGGCAGCAGAATCCTGTCGTGAATAATCATATTGGAGGCAAAGGACCACCTGCACCTGCGGCTCAAGCACAGCCAGACCTCACTAAGCCCCTTCCTCTTCATAACAGTAAGATTTTTTAAAACATGTTTTTGGTGCTGTTTGAGTTCTTCATTATAGAAGAAATTTTTGCTCTAGATTTTAAGAATTTGCTAAAGATTTTAAGAGAAGCTTTTCTAAAGTAGCATGTAATAATTCTTGTATGTATTTCTAGTGAACATTTTATATATTCATGATGCTTCATTAGCTATCATTTTCTAAAATATTTGTGAATCTCAAAGTTTTTCAAAGTAGTTTTGAAAGAATCATCAGTTTTAGTAACTAATTAATAAATAGGCTATTTTGGTTAATGTATTCAGTGACCGAGACAGTAGTGATCTTTGCCCTCATTTATGATGAGCAAGGAAAGACAGTTATTGCATAGTTATAAATGTTAAAAAAGAAGTCAGATATATTGTGGAAACTTTTGACAAGAGGTTTTAAATTAGTTTGTGATGTCAGTCACTTTTCCTGAGGAAGTTATATTTTAACTGACCTTGAAAGATTGATGAGAATTGAATGAAAATATGCATTTGCTTATACTAAAGAGATAATTTAAGAAGACTATGTGTACAATTAGTAATAAGAAAAGTGTTAAGGGAATGCATAATTCTAGTGTAGTGTGGATATTGAATATGAGGTCCATGAGTACCAAAAGATAAAATGCCAGAAAAGATGGGGCCTTAGAAGGTGCTGTGAAGATTCTGTACTTTATGTTAAGGACACTTAGAACTCACTGAAAGATTTTGAGAGATGTGGCCTGGTCTACCATTTCATAAAAACTAGCCTGACTGTAATTTGTGAATTGTTACGAAAGAGCAAAAATGAACATAGAGAATCGTTAATGAATGGATTTATTAATTGTAAGTAGTTATCATTCCTGGGTTATTATGATATCTTAAAGGAGAGAAACCAAATATTGTGTACCTTCTGGTGGGATTACACAATGCTGCCACTGAAGTAGTAGTCTCGGTCAAATTTTAGGATTTCTTTTTAAAGATTTATTTATTTTTATTATAAAAGCAGATTTACAGAGAGAAGGAGACAGAAAGATCTTCCATCCAAGGGTTCCTCCTCATGAGGCCTCAACAGCCAGAGCTGAGCCAATCCAAAGCCAACAGCCAGGACCTTCTTTCGGGTCTCTCACCTGAGTGTAGGGTCCCAAGGATTTGGGCTGTCTTGACTGCTTTCCCAGGCTACAAACAGGGAGCTGAAAGGGAAGTAGAGCATCTGGGATACGAACTGGCACCCATACAGGATCCTGGTGCATGCAAGGCGAGGACTTTAGCCAATAGGTTTCCGTGCTGGGTCCTTGATCCAGTTTTAAAAAGTGAGGAAAAGATATCAAATAGTCAGGCTCCAGACTTAGCTAGCAATTGATAGGAAATACAGAGGATAAAAAAAACGTAACATGATAAAACAGGGATATAATTAGCAAAATCTAGACTGTAGGAAATGCTGCAGAACAAGTGTATCTGTTAGTTCTCCTTTCATTCCCCATGAAAAATACATAAGCACAAACAGAAGTACAGAGGGATTTTATAGAAAAAAAGGGTTGTTAAGAGGCTTATCAAGTCCAGTATGAGTATACAGGCTCAAATGGGCCCTGGACCAAATAAATATCAAACTTTTCAGCAAGAGAAAAAAAAGGCAGTTGAAGAATGTAAACTCTGACATAGTGTCTGTGATGTTAAATAGCTACTATACATGTTCAGGGGGAAGTTAGAAAACTGAGGGGAGAGAAACTCAGGATCTGGCTGGCAATGAGATTATTTGTATCTGAGAAGTAACTGAATATTGTCTCATTGGGTATTGGGCCAGACAAGGGAAGCATCTGTTCTGCAGCACTTGGGGAGGACCAGGAAGCAGGGGAAGGCATGATGTGCATGGAAGTACATATTGGAAATTCCACAGCAAAAGATGAGTATTTGAGTCCTAAACTCAAATTGAGTAAGATCTCATCAAGGAGAAACTAGAAGGGAAAAAAAGTGAAGTCCAGAACAAAATGTTAAAAATGTTAGTGTTAAGAATGGAAAACAGAAAAGGAAAAAATCTGATAGGAGAATATAGTGAAGAATTTAACATCATAGAAGCTGAAGGGAACTAGAATGGATTTTTGGTACTCAGTTGCTCAATAAGATAGGTCAGTTAGAGGAGTAGAAAGATTGTGTCAGTAACATGAAAGATGTGTTTAAGGGCTGTTGTGTTGCAACCACTAGAGAGGCAGAATTGAAAATGAAGGCATGAGCACCAAGGCAAAAGGGAGTGTTCTAGACTGCTGTTGAAAGACAGCTACTTCAATTGAGTGGCACGGGTTTGGGTACACATTTAGTAAGGCAAGGTAGAGGAAGTTCCTGGACTACAACTTTGTAATGAATGCTAGGTGACTTTCCCCCACCCCTGTGACACAGGAAGTATGCTGCTGAGGGGGAAGGGATGTCAGAGTGAGTCAGATTGAAGAGGGTGGTGGAAGTTAAAGTAATCTTTGCAGAAGAGGAAGAAAAGTTTGTGCAAGATTGCTGGGCAGTGCTGAAGATGAACAAACTGGTGATTGTGACCACTTGGTAGAGCTCCATCAATGCTTGTCACTTTGAAATGAAGGTCATAAGGAAGCAGATACAGTCACTAAGTTTGAGGTATTGCTTAGCAGGGATTCTAGGAGGACCAGGGAACAAGAGAATAAATGACATTGATAATAGTGATATATCGTGAGAGATAGGTCTGATAGGTAAGAAAGGCACAGGGTGGAACAGCTCTGATTCAAAGGAGGGAGAAAGTAGAGATGTTTCTGAGATAGAGGCTTGGCTGAGTCAAAGAGCATTAGCCAGGGCCCTGCAAAAATGAGGACTAGGCTCTTTGATTCCTGAATTTTGGTTGGATGAATGGACAGACAGCATGTAAGCAGAGTGTTCTTTAGAGTTTAGGAATTGGGGATGGGAGGCAGATTCTTGACAGGTGGGCTGCTTAGTCCAGGTGCCCACCATGGCACTTGTCACACTTTAACGTACCTCTGAAGCACCTGGGGGTCTAGCTAACCCACAGATAATGGGGCTCAAAATGAAACTTTGCAGCAAGCTCTCTAATGATGTTAATGCTGCTTGTCCACAGACTATGCTGAGTAGCTAGGATCTGAAATCAGTGGGTGAGAGGAAGGCATTGAACCAGATGCCAAAGATACCACTGGCTACAAAAGTGCCCTGAAGTTCAGTGTAAGGTAGTAATGAGGCAAGTGAGATGAGCCTCAGAATAGCAATCATTTTTTACAAGAATGCCTGGAATAAATTATGGAATGACACGGGGAGGCCACACACTAAGTGACATTGCGTCCCGATTTTAATTGTGTGGGGATTATTTGAGGGAATGCAATTTCTACTCCAGGTCTCTAAAGAAGTGAATTTTTTTTTTTTTGAGACCTGGATTTCGCTTAAATTGCACAATATTGTAGGGAGTATTCAATGAAGAGGAATTAGGAATTGTGCTGTTCTAAAGCTAGATTTAGGAAGGATTCAGGCATTCAGAGGATTGCAGGGCTGGGTGTACAGGGAAGTATGGGTAAATCAGGAACTGACATTTAGAGATAGTAAGAGAGGACAGCAGAAATGAATTTAGGTGAAGTCTGGAGCTTGATGATTAATTGAGAACTTAGAATTAGAATTCAACTACTTTTCTGTGGGGAGAAAGTAATAATTGGCATGAACTGGCTATTTTGCATGCTTGTGAGGCTAATAGTCTGATGAACTGCAGGAGGCAGCATGTTGCTCTGCATTGTTCAACTCATGCTTACAAGAGAAGGGTGTGCTGCTGAGAAGCATGACCTGTGTGTTCTCTGCAGAATTTGCGAAAGTCAAAGTTGTTCTGTTTACTCTTGCCTCTAAAGTAGAATAGATCCATTGGAATGAGCTAGAATTCTTGAGGGTAAAGATGACCTTGGTAATTTTAATCACATGTATTTCACTAACATATTAAAAACCTTCTTCAATAAAATGTTAAAGAACAAAACAGAACTAAAAGCTAGTTGGAATTGGTTTTTCTTTTTTGGTATTTTTTCCCTAAGGAAAAGGTAAACAGATTTTGTGACAATTATGAATGTGATACATTAAAATCCACCATGTCTTTGGCAAAGCTTAAGAGCCACATCATGTCATTTGTTAATTTACCTTAATCAAAGATATCAATTGTGATTTACTTGGAAGAGGTGCTTTACTTTCAGTGTGCTTTCAGCATTTTTTTCCCGTTTGTTTTTTAGTTTCAGAAGCTACTAATGATTCAACAGCGGATGATGTGATTG
Organism: Ochotona curzoniae; assembly: GCF_017591425.1. NCBI lineage: Eukaryota > Metazoa > Chordata > Mammalia > Lagomorpha > Ochotonidae > Ochotona > Ochotona curzoniae. The sequence continues at coordinate 47,339,639 of NW_024466502.1, read as the reverse complement.
AAAATCATGTTACAGACCAACTTTCATCAGATGTTACACCAAATGCTATGGATACTGAATTTTCAACGTCATCTTCTCCAGCCAGTATACTGGAACGACCAACTAATCATACAGAGGCTCTTGGGCACGATCATTTAGGAACTAATGACCTCACTGTTGGTGGATTTTTAGAAAATCATGAGGAACCAAGAGATAAAGAACAGTGTGCCGAGGAGAATATACCAGCATCTTCACTCAGCAAAGGAAAGAAATTAATGCATTGCAGAAGCCATGAAGAGGTCAACACTGAATTAAAAGCACAAATAATGAAAGAAATCCGAAAACCAGGAAGAAGTATGTATAATTAAAGGCAAACTTCAGATTTGATTTCTGTATGTTGAATTAACTAAACATATAGATCTGATTCTAGAATTGGTTTTGAGCACTATTTGAATCATGTGTGTTGATTCTTTGTTCAGTATGTGATCACCGAATATCTGCTATTTCCAAGGTACTAGGTATGACAGGCAGTAAGAACTGGGAGCTGAAGAAAACTATATAAATAAGTTATATATGATTCCTGCCATGATGGACACCCATTGTCATGAGTGTTCTAACCACCAACCTCCCCAAATTAGAGTGAATATTATTAGATGATTTTATGTCTGTAAATATATTTTTGTTATAGAATGTATGTTAAAGATTTAAACTCATAGTGACTAGGGATGTGCTTATGCCAAAAAACAAAATGATATAAATATAGAAGCCCTTTATGGGAATATAACTCACTGTTATTTACATTCATTCAGAAAATGGTAACAGATCACTTGGTCTAATGGTGCAAAAATGACCCAGAGTGGTCCAGAAGTGGGTCAGACTCAGAACTTGGCATTTCGAAGCTAACTTGGCAAAATTGAATGTGAAAATGTGAAGTAGAAATAGCATCTTTAAATCATTTGGGTGTTTTTGTTTTTGTTTTTCATTTGTGTTAAATTTCAGTTTAGAATTTAAATTACAAAGATGGAGTTTAAAAAGGCCACTTCTTGTTTTCTTGTCATTAGTACTTCCAAAAAGCCGGTGTACCCTCATGTTTCTAAGCTTTATGCTAACACCTTCATGGGAACTTATCTGTAAAACATTGTTTGACAAGTTGTTGTAACTTTGTTGACACATACTTTTTAAAAAATGTGTTGTAAACCTCTGAGCAGTGAAATTTTATATAAATTATTTTTGTTTCAATATATCTCAATGTTGTAAGCCACTTAATTTTTCCTTTTGCTTCTCTCATTTTAAGAATATGAAAGAATCTTCACTTTACTGAAGCATGTGCAAGGCAGTTTACAAACAAGACTAATATTTTTACAAAATGTCATTAAGGAAGCGGCAAGGTAAATTTATTTTTTGCTTTCAAATTTAATGATGAATGAACCCACAGTTTGCACTCATATAGGAAATTGTTAATTGTATCTGTGTTTGTGCATGTTCATGACAAACTATGTAGAACTCCCCTCTACCCAAGTTGAAAGCAATTCACTTAAAAAGAAGCCACATAAACCTAAAAGGATTGTAGCTCATTTATCTATGTAAAGTATTAGATGGTTTCTTAATTTTTGCTTATCCTTCTCTGTAGCCTAAATTTTTGGCCTTTATATCTTAATCAATAATTAGATATAACTTTGAAAGACTTTGAGTGCACTTCTTACCTGAAAAGATGGTATTAAAAGTAACAGAGTTGCACAAATGGACCTTACTCTGATTGCTTCAGTAGATCAGGATTATGTACTTTAGGACAAGGATTGTGGATCAATGTTACAAATATCACTGAGAAGTACAGTTAATTGAAAAGCATACTTGTATGGGTTTAAAAGCAATTTTAATGTTTCTTTTGAAACATTATGAATTTTCATATTAGAAGACTTGTGGTTTATCTCATGTTTCGGTTATAAACATACTCATGTTGTGATTAACCCTCTCTCTTCGTTGCTGCATGTATAGAATTTAGAGCAAGCAGTTTTTCCCCTGCGACACAAGCTACCTTTATAGTACATAAACTACTCTGAAAGATCAAGATAAGATCACAGCTTTTTACATGGCTGACAAATTATTCTGTTTTTTGACGCCACAAATGAAATCTCATAGTGACTTATATTCCTGGGATCCATACTACTGCCACTTTTAGAAAATGGACTATTGTGGTGTCTGTCTGTTTGTTACAGGAAGAAAGGATATAGAGCACAATTTAGTGTTTTTACTAATGTTTATGTAGAGGACTATAATTTTAGTCTACCTATATTTATTGCTGACTTTTTTGATTAACTAGCTATTTAAGTTGCAGTAATGGAAAACCATGATTTTAATTCTGTTGTCCGATTTTCATTTCTGCTTCCATTTTGTGGAGATTATATTCATACTTTCTACATATACTGTTCAGTGAGCAATAGTAGCACTTGGATTAATTGTTTTGGGAGTCCACATTTTCCTGGAATGTTTACAATCTGCAGACAGTGGTAGTTTTGTCTTTGGTTTTGTTTTTGGTTCAATTTGGTTGTAGAACTCTTTCTTATTTTTTCTGGGTTCAGACTATTTTAGAGACAAACTATGGAGTTCTGTTGATAAAATAATTTGTTAATCTTTCAACAGATTTTATGCCATGGAAAATTGATTTTCCATTTTTCATTCCACTTTAAAAAATCTTTCAAAAGCAATATTTTGCTCCTTTTTAAACATATTATATTATCCATTAAAAATAATTGAGAGTGCTATTATTTATGTTTTTGTACAGGTTTAAAAAACGAATGCTGATAGAACAACTAGAGAACTTCTTGGATGAAATTCATCGAAGAGCTAATCAGATCAACCACATTAATAGCAATTAAAAGAAAATAGAGTGCGGCCTCTTATTTCACTGTCTTCTCCAAATACAAAGTAAATACAAGACTGTTGTGATCTTGCATTCATTTTTTGACATGCATTGTTGGCTATTTGAAATACTAAGAGCAAGACTCCAGATCCTTTTTCCATCATTTTACAGTGACCTTTTCTTCATTTTGGTTTATTTTTGTAATGTGAAAAGTATCACTCTAAAAAAAATTTTTATTTAACAAACTAAAAATATTCCTTCAAATCTCTTGCTTGTCATTGACTCTTGCGTGTCAATTTCCCTCAGGTTCTATTTTCTTAAACCAACCTTTAAAAGTGTCACCTCTGTTAAGGTTGAACTTTGCCAAAAAAAAAAATTAAAAATAAGTTACTTTGTAATTTTTGGGGAAAAAAAAGCACATACATTAAACTAGGTAATGTTTTGTATATACAGTTATTTTGGATATATTATTGTAAGTTGTACAAATGTATTTTGAAGAATATTTAAGAAAAGCACTTTTGTTATTCCATCAATAAATGCTCTATTTTACTCTTGTGTGGTTTAGGAAATAATGACATTTAAAGTAATCACTCAAGAAACATCTAAAGACAATGGAATTTTAAAGGCCTTGCTTTTTAGCATTGGAAAAGTACACACTTAATGATCATATTTGTTAATGATCATATTTGTTAAATCTACCTGTAATTACTTGTTACATAACACAAGTCTGCATTGTCTTTTTACCATGTTTGTAGTTTTTGTTGGCCAAGCCAACATACTCCCATTTCTAGGTAATGGGAGTGACTGTCTGGCAGACAGACAGACACTTTAAAAGCTACTCAGAAAGCAGACCACTTTGGACATTATTGGTTTTCTTATTTCCCTTCATCCCTGTTTTCTTTCTCAGTAGAATTGTCAGTGGCACCAAGTGGGGGCTGTTAGGGAGTGGTTATGCTTGGGGTGTACTGCATACTCTGAATTGCCTAACCTTTTGCAATCTGATGCCATGCTTACAAAAGCCCATGATTTAGAGGCTCTGAGGGGATCTCCTTCTTCTGCTCTGCTATGCTCACACTGAACTCTCCATTTTATTTAGAAATGAAACGAAAAGGAAACACATAAGATGACTTGTCCCGTTTTGCATTCTCTGTGAGTTAAACAGAATAAGGAAAATTGACTCTTCGCTTTTTGCCTCAGTCCAGTGTGACTTCATGTGTCATTACTGTGGAAGCAGTCTCTGATTCATTCATGCTTCATAGATTGCTGCTGTACCTTTTAGTGGATTAGAGATGCCCAATAGAAAAAAAAGTTAAAAAAGATTTAAACTGAGAGAGCAAAATAAATGTATAAAATTAAAATATTTTAAGCCCATAATATTTGAAAATCACAAAACTTATCTTTTGCATTTTATCAAAACTTTAAGTTGCAAGAATATAGAAAATACAGGAAAATGAAGCTCTTTTATGAAGAAAAGCATAGATAAAAGGAGACAGCATGCTTGAGATCTTCTGATTCAGTCAAGGGGACTTGAAACTCTCCCAGTACTGAGGATAAGCCCTGTCAAGAAAAAGAAGCATTTAATCTGAACATTATGTAGTATTTTCATAAGCAATTCTTTCAAGCTTTTTTGCCTCTACTGAATACCTTTAAGTAAAATTAGCTACCACTCAGCGGATTAGGAATTGTTAAGGAAGTTGCCTGCAGTAAGCATTGCAAAATTCAACATGAACTATACAAAATCCAGAATATGTCTGTCCTCAAATTATATTTAGTTAGATCTTGAGATTAATAGAAAGACTTAGAAGTCACTCATTTAAAATTCATATTTAGCAATAATATCTAGGAAAGAGAATCGCTGTATTCTAATAGTTAGCAGTTTTTTTTTTATTTAAGTTATTTCCGTCTCACAGGTTGCACGAAGTGTAATAATCCTTTAGATCCCTAGCAGGTTGTGCATTTTTCAGAAAGAACTTTTAAGGGGGTTGGACAGTAGCAGTCTGTTCTGTCTTCTTCTTCTTCTTTTTTTTTTTTTTGTCCTTTATCTCTCAGCCACAATGCTCTTTCCATCCTCATCTCCGATCCTAGTTCTACAATTTGAATTCATCATAATGACAGTTTAACATCCCTTTTTTGTTTAAGTTTTTTACATTTTGTAAAACTGCAAGCATATTAGTTTGTGTAATACTTACTGTAGAATTCTTGTCAGCAAAGAGGCAAGTAATTATATATGGGGAGAGTATCATGTCTTTTTTAAACTCTTCATATCACTGAAAATGACCTTAGACTGCGCAAGTGATATTCTCTAAAATTTTAGTCTTCAGGGTTATTAGTTGCTCCTTATCAGTATATTTGTTTGGAGTTGTGAATGACAGAGTTTCATTTTTAATAACCATCACCAGCAGAAAAACCACTTTGTTGCCTTGTGTGTGTGATGTGGGCAAATGCCTCCCAGAAAAAGAAATAAATTCACTAAGATTATGCTTATATTTGCAATGGCTTATGGTACCGGTTTTAGATTAACATTTCATTTTCATTGTAATAACTAAGACAGTTCTGAAAGTCACACCATTGATTTTTGTGGTGTGTCCTTTCCTACTTGCAGGATTTAACATCATTTTTATGTAGTTAAGTTCCAAAAACAATCTTTCTCTTTTAACCATCATCAACCTTTATTGGCTGTCAACTTTTGGCAGTGGCTTTTATGTTCAAGTTTAGTCCTGCATCCATTATTTCTTGAGAGAGTAAAACCTGTCATTATTTTCATCTTTCATTTTTTTGACATGTATTCTTTCTAAGAGAGGGCTCGGCTGCCTGTTCTGAGTGACAAATGGCATTTTCATCTAATCACTATGGGGTTGGGATGATCATGAAATACTGGGAAGATATTTTCTGTTGATGGACTTTTTCTCCTCTAAATAATCCCCAAAACAAGTTATTTTCTAGTGAATGATTATAATCATCCTTTTTGTCACAAAAATGTTCCTTTGATTTCCAGCTCAAGTTACGGCACTAATGATTTTCAGATAAAATGATGTAGACAGTATTTCCTTAACAATTTGTGTAAAACTCTGCGTAATTTTCATTATTCTAACATTTGACATTTTTTTTGCTCTCCATAAATAAAAGTAATACCTGATGTTTAGTTAAAGTAGATCCACCTTTGCTTGATTTTATTAGTCTTGTTCCATCCTATTTGTTTAGAATTGCCAACAGCTCTTTACTGAGAATCTCTGCCTTCTAGGCTAATAAGGTATTGTTAGAGTGGGAGGAGGAACTAATGTAAAGATGTTACATTAAGCTTAACTGACACCTTAAGTGGCACCTCGTGTCTCATGCCACACCATCTCTGAATTAGCATAACATTTGCATATGGGACTTAAAAGTAGTAGTAGGGCAAATATTAGAGTTTCGAGAAAAATCAACTGAAGAACAGTGTAAAAAAGCCTGTTGTGTTGACTGAAATACTAGAGTTGCTGTGTCCCAGGGAGACAACTACTACTTGAGTGGCCTGAAGAAACTCTTACAACAGAGAAAAGAAGGCAAGATTCAGGATTTATTCTACTTAAATGATTTCCCTAAGTATTTCCAGAAATAGAAGCTTATTGAAGTTTTTTTTTTTTTTCCAAGTCTACATAAACTACATATGAGCCAAGGGAATGAGAAAGCAAAAAACAAAACATAACCTCATGGAGAATAATAGTTTGTGTTCATGAAATGTTCTCCTTTCTCAGAGTACAGGGCACAGTGACTGGGAAGCATGGCAACAGCTAGAAGGATCACTTGTTTCAGGCAATAATGGACAAAAGAGCCCTTGTTGCTAGATGGATGCTAATCAATGTTTATTTGAATCCTGTCAAAAATATTATAATACCTGTTTTGGGTTCTCGCAGGAAAAAGATGAATGGCCGATCTGCCTTAAAAATAGGAATTCGAGACCTTTTCAGTAATAGCAAAGCTGCAGAAAAGAAAGAAAATTCTCATTTTACTTTCTATTTACTTGCAGCAAAATCATATAAAGTCAGTTGTATATCCCTTAGTTTTGAGGAAATTAAAGCATCCTAATGACACTTCATCGTTTACTGATATGATGGGGAGAGGTACAAATAGGATCATTGAAAAAGAAAAATAACAACCAAACCTCTCAACCATTTTCAAAATATACCGTGGAATGTATTCCTTTTGCAGGGCAATGTGCAGAACTACTATTCTTTGTGTGATGATCAAAATGGAATTCTCTTTCATCACTTTTCAAAAGAGTTTTTTTGCTTTTTTTAAAAATGCTGTGCCATCTCTGGACTTGGAGTTTTAAAAGGAATGGTTTAGAAGTGTCAAGATTCAACTGTCTAAGTTTAACAAAGGCAAATATGAGCAAGCAGTGTATTGGGAATTGCTTTCCCCTATGGAGAGCATACCTGTGGCTGCAGAGGCTTTGGTGCCTTCCTCTAAAACCGCAATCTTGGCCTTGTGGATCGCTTCAGAAACATAAAAGCCATCTTGGCCTACCTCCAGGAAATGATAAAAATGTGAATTGCTCATTTGCATTTTCTGGATGTTCTTGGTGAAAGCATTTGAATACATTGTAAGAACATATTAAATAATATTTGATGCTACTTACTGTGCAGCCAAAGAGATGAGATACTTGGAAAATTCTCATGTTGCAGTATTTTATGTAACTCAACTGAAATTTGTTAAATTTACCAAATTAAATTTACCAAATCTGCCCCCCAATTGATAGTCAAAGAATTTTCAGAAATTATTTCTACTTTATGCTATAAGCTGATATTTCTAAAACTTTAAGTAGTCATAAAAATCACAAGATTTGTGTTTAAAAAAAACGGCAAATTCTGTAACCAGGAATCATTTGCAGGAAGCTTCTAAGATAACTTTTTCTGAGTGTCTAAACTTCAGTTAAAAGAAGCTAAGTTAACTGTAAGGTGGAGAAAGGTCGACAGAGATTTTGGCTGTCCTGATTCATTCCCTCAGTTGTGTGCAAACAGGGGCCAGGCCAAAGTCAGGAGCCAGGGACCTTACAGGTCCTCAACATGGGCAGCATGAGTCCAAACACTAGGTTATTTTCTGCTTTCTAGGGGTACATCAGCAGGAAGTGGGATTGGAAGCAGGAGAGTTGAGTCTTCAACTAGCACTCTATAAGAGATGCTGGTGTCACAGACAGTGGCTTAACCCAAGACACTGTAACACTGACTCCTTTAGACTGCGTTAAAACTAGAATGACATACATGTATGTTTATATGTATGTATTTGTTTGAAAGGCAGTTACAGAGAGACACAGGGAGAGAGAGAATTTCACTTGCTGGTTCCCTCTCCAAATGGCCACAATAGCTAGGACCGGGCCAGGCTCAAGATGGAAGCCAGGAGATTAATCCTCATCTTCCATATGTATGTAGCAACCCGAGGAGTTGGGTCGTTTTCTGCTGCTTTCCCAGGCGTTTCAGCAGACAAGTAGGTCTGAAGTGGAGCAGTTGAGACTATGGCCTGCTAGGACTGCAGAGGGCAGCTTTACTTGCTGTTTCCACAATACCAGCCCCTAGACTGCATCTTGGGAATTTTTCAGTGACAAAGTCATAAGTGTGTATTACAGGTTTTAGAGGCATTCTATGTATTAAAAATGTCTGATGTTGCATGACTGCATTCTGTACTAAGGCCCAACAGTTATGCAGTGAACTTGCCTCATGAACTACAATTTGGGAAGAAATGGAGACGTTCAAACTGCAGTTGTTGTGTGTGCTAACAGTGTCAAAGATAACATAAGCGAGTGAGCATGAGTGTTATCTTAAAAGGGACTGACAAATTTGTAATATAACCAACATTTTAAGGAAGCCTCCACAGCTCAAATGATTCTCAATGACACGATAAAGAATGAAAGTAAGACTCTTGGGAACTAACTCGAAGGACTTTAGCGACTGTCCAGTTCAATCCTTTCATTTTCAGAGTGAGCCATTAAGTCATTTGAGACCACACACCTGACAGGAAGCAGTGTGCAGGTTTTGTTAACCAGCCCATTTCCCACCCACCCCTGCAACACTCCATCTAGCACTACCACCTTTCAGAGAGTGTTTTCTAGGTACTCTCATAATGCTCCCAGAAGGAGAGCCAGGGCTCGGGTATGAAAGTAACCATGTACATGTATTTTGAAAGAACTCTGTTTTGTCTTAGATTAATATTTAAGCAGGTTTTCATTTGTCATGTACATATAATGAATGTCATGAGAGAATAAAGCCAATTTAGAGAATGTGCAGCAAAGATACAGGGTTTTGTGAACTGCCTCTATTTTGAAAGGAATAATTATTTTCAAACATCAATGAAGAGAACAAGCAAGGGGCAATGGAAGGAGGAGAAAAACTCAAGGAACACTTCACTTTGAAGCATTTGTCCTAAAAATCAGTAGAGGGTCTGGTTGTTTCCACAGTTCATTCCAACCCCCAACCCTGCAGGATCTTTAAGAAAATAAACCAAATTCTCTTTCATGAAACAGTCTCTCTGACTAGGTCATTGAGCAAGCTGAAATGTAGTACAAAAATTTAAAACTTGATGGGTAAAACGTGATTTTTTGGTAGTCTTGAGTTTTTACAGCTTTGGAACGTAGTTACTCTCTAGTTGGTATCTGAACGTTAAATAAATGTTGGTGAAATGAGCAGAGGTTCTTCACTGTGAAAGTCCATCATAGCTGAGTGTATGTTAACCTAGGAACCTTGGCACAGAGTGAGAAATGGGACCGATTGGCATGGTGACGAGTAACATTTATGTTGGCACAGTGATCAGCCAAGCCCATGGCTTGTCATGTCCCTAGAATCAGCATCTCTTCAATGTCATCTCTGCTAAGAGTTGTCATTTTAGAAAACCAGCATGTGTATAAAAATTTGAAGGAGATGCTTGTGAATTTGTTTTTCCTTTGATCTATTATTACAGACCTCTGTTGGCCTTGCAGCTGTTGTAATATGAGGTAGCTATAAAATCCACCTAGAAGTTAAGGAAAAAGTGGTTTTCCTGGCCTTTTTCTCATCTGAAGTGGCAGTTGCTTGCACCATTGAACATCAGACTACCTGTTTTCTAAAAATTTGTTCTCAAAAAATCATTTAGAAATGCTATTCTGCAAAAAGGGTTGCATGAGTAGTTAAATGTGGTAGAGATGTGAGGCAAACAATATTGTGCTCATGTTTTTAATAGTGGACTTCTCAAAGCTGCTATTTAGCTTTCTGGTATATCTCCACAAGAGGGGTCACACATGTAGCATTTAACCATGAAGCAATCCTGGCCATCTTTTGGCTCCAAATGTTCTGGATTATCATTCTGAGCCTTTTGGAAACTAGTGCATCATGAACTCATTTGCTCCTATGTGACGTTTTAATGTCCCCAGCAGAGAGGTGCCTAGCTTCCTGCTCTCCTGGCCTATTCTGTATTCTTCATAGCACCCCCCAGAGGCATTTGCCTTCCGTTTTGACACATAGCTCCTAGTACATTGCCCAAGTACTTCTTCACCTAGCTGACAGTATATGTGTGTATGTATGCTCAGTAAATGTTGGATGACTCAATAATAGACATTTCCCACTCTGTCCATTTGTTTCTTTTCCCCCAAAAAAGTAACTTCCCTAATATTCTTTAACTTGATGATCCTTATAAGGAAGTGTTGGTTGGCATCTGGGGAACTATGAGGTTGCAGCAAACAGGTTTTCGGCAAGTCTCAATCAAATGAGTATCTCGGTGCCGCCTTTTCCCCTTGCTAGTGGAGAACATCCTTCATACCCTCCAGAGTATTTAGTCTTCAAAACCCGGCATTATGTAGATGAAGGAGTCTCAAAGCATAAGTCAGTACCTCTACATTTCGTTCTCAAGTTCTCATAAAACTAGATAAATACTATCATTTGTTGATTCTTTCATCTTTGCAATTTGCTAGTTGCAGTTACTGGCTTTAAACTTACTTCTAGTTTCTCATTCTCATCTCCTTGTCACTCAGTTGCTAAGAGTTGGAAGGTGTGTTTGTGTCACATAGCACCCAGGGCAGGATATAATAAGTGCTGGGAGGAATCTGGGATGGCCTTTGAAATTGGTTGGTTTCTAGTTGATTAATTAGTTTCTCCCCTAACCCATTCCTTCCTCTTTTCTGTAGTAGCTCTGGCTAGACAAATATTTGATGTGGCATTAGTTTACTTAGGTACTCAAATGAACAACTCAGTGGTTTGCTCATTTAAATTCATAGTAAGAGACAGCTTATTATTCTTGCTGAGCCAAGATTATAAACTGATTTTCCACTTATGAAAGCAAAGAACAAGATAGTTTCATCAGTGTTTGGAGTTGGGACACAAGAAGTATGGCTTGTACTATAGATGGCATAGATGTGTATTAAAACCCAGTGATCCTGAAGGAGGGGGACCCTTCTGCAGGAACAACTGCCTGGTACCTTCCATATGAAGAGATGCTGGAATGAACAGCATCAAGCCTAACCGGAGGTTTGGGGGACAGGAGGATGCACCCTGAGCCAATTGGATGTAAAATAAAACAAAATAAATAAGATATAAAATAAATTAAATTAAATAGTTATAATACTAAGAAGAAACAGAGTTTTCTAATAGGAAAGCAGAACTTGTTTAAATGATTCTGGAACCAAGTGGAAAGCAAGGGAGAAATGTCCCGTGTGGTTATGGGCTTTCATCAAGTGAGCAAACTACCTAGCCACTTCTTGTTAAAGAAAGAGAAGCCAGCATTTTTGTTTTTTATGACTTACTTTCTGGTCAGCATGTTGATTCTGCACTATCTGTTGCATTTTTGCAATTAAGATGTTGGGAGTCCCCATTTTAGCAATGAGGATACTTTGTCTCGTCAATATTCAGTGGCCTTGTCTCTAAAAATGAGTCATAAGCTCACTGGGGCATAGAAGTGGCCAAGTCTTTTAATTATGTTCAAAGAAGAGCACTGGAAAGCAATACTTCAGCTGGCAAATTTTCTGTAAAAGTTTGGATATTAAGTACTTTAGCCATTGCTTGGCATATGGTGTTTACCCCATCTACTCAATTCTGACATAGCAGGAAAGTAGATATATAAAAAGTTGCAGTGGCTATTTCAGTAAGACTCAGAAAAAAAAGTATTGGGCCATCATTTGATGCTTTAGAGATATAAAACTTCATGGGAGAAAGCCAGGAACTGGCATGTTTTGTCCTTAAGAAACACAAATGCAAGCTTCACATTCGGCCCATGGTAAGTGCTTGATAATTATTAAATAAGCCAGGTTTATGGGTCTGTGTTTTCACTGGTTTGAACAAATATAAGTAGACTTGGGTTGCATTAGGAAAAAAAGAGATTAGGTGTTTTAAAAAGGTACTTGTAAAACTAGGTTGTTTCTTAGATCCTACCTGGGGAGAGGGAGGTATCTTAGAAGTCATTCTAAATAATGGAGCTGTCTTTGAAAGCAGTCCTGTTTGAGAATGTATGATTGATGACATTTTAAGACTTATGTATTTCTAGGATATACAAGGAAAGAAATTTAAGAGTTCTGAAGGAAGACTCAAGCTACCATGACTAACTGAATATAGTGGTGTGGAGAAAAAGGTCAAAAATGACTCTGAAATTTTGTACCAGGATAATCAAAAGAGGACTAGAACTGCCGTCAACAACAGGAATGCCGTAACCAATCTCTGGGACCACAAGAAGCTGTGACTGATTTTGCACATTGTTAGCGATACAAGACACTTAAGTTCTCCCTCTTTTGTTCTTTTTTGCCCTCTCACCTTTTAACTTCAGTATCCTTCCTTTCTCTGCAGTTTCAGATTATTCCTGTGCCACCCAGGAAAACAATGAGTCATTCTACCAAGTCAGTATCATTTATTGGGAATCCCATTGTATGTCAAACATTGTCTTGGGCAGTATGCTTACCCTTAACTATTGCTTTGTTTGTCCCTTAGCATATTCAGAAAATGAGTAAAGAGATGGTAGATTTAGAAAATTATTTCTAAAATATTATTTGAGAAGATAAGCACAGCTTGGGATGTCCACATTCCACTTTGTAGTGCTTGAGTTCAAGCCCTGGTTTCACTTTGACTTCCAGCTTTCTGCTAATGCACACCCTCAGAGGCTGCAGCTGATGCCTCGGGTGTTTGGGTCCCTGCCACCCCTGTGGGAGGTAGGGATCGAGCTCCTGACTTATGGTTTTGGCCTGGCCCAGACCCAGCTGTTGTGGGCATTTGGGAAGTGACCCTGTGGCTACAGGATATTTAACTGCTCTTTCTTCCTGTCAAATTAAATGAAAATAAAGAAATAATTTTAAAATATATTTAGAAGATGACATAGAGAACTCCCATCAATTGGTTCACTCCTTAAATACCAGGCTGGGCTAAAGTTTGAAGCCAGGAACTCAACTCAGATCTCCCATCTAGATGGGTAGGAACTCAATTACTTGAGCCATTACTGCTGTGTCCCGGGGTCTGTGTTAACAAGAAGCTGGACTTTGGAGTCAGTGCTGGATGATGAGCCCAGGTATTCCAATGAGAGTCTGGTCTCTTAACCTCCAGGCCTGCTAGGTCTACTATTAAAGATCCATCCTCTTGTGCTTGAGTTCATCAATAATTCTGCCAGGTAGTGTGGTCACATCTAAAGCCCAAGTCAAGACTTTTTTTTGTGGATCAAATTCTCATATATATCTGCAATGACTTATAGAGGAGGATTCAGAGTAAAACTTTACAAAACTTTTTTTGCATTAAGGCAATCTAACATTCAGGGAATTATTTTCAAGCCCATCAGGAAAGGAAATGTCAAGGCCAGTGAACATGCCTGCTACACTGTCCACACAGATTATATGCTCTATGTGGAATAGGATCAAAACGAAGCCTTTGAATTGAGAGTAATTTAACTAGTGGTCTCCTGAGAGGTTTCTGGAACACAGGTTCTACTCCCTGCTTACAGAATCAAATCAGGAGATTAAAATTTTTGGTGCAAAAAAATGTACTATTTCATAATATACATTTTTCCATTTGTTTTGTTTTAAGACCTCTCATGCACGAATTTCAGCATTTTGCTTTTGCACTAAAATAAATTTGTAACTTTGTTTTCTCATGAACCTTTTGAAGTCCCCTTTAATTTGATAGAAGTTCAGATTGAAGGCAAACAGCCCTACTGATTGTAGCATGTCATCTGTGGGCAAAGAGATTCAATAGGGAAGCTGAGTAGAACATTTTAGGGTGAAGAGTATGAGTTATTTGAAGCCAAAAAGTTGGATAACTGAGGGAAACTTTCAGGTTTAACTTACTAAAACAGGTTAGAAGCAGGTCAGGGAGGGAGGTAGAATTGAAAGGTGACTGAAGTTAGCTTGACAGCAAGAGGTCATAAGAAGGGGTTCTGTGGCACCACGTCTCTGGTGCACTCTCATGGCAAATGCAGGGAGGCTGGGTTTACTGTGTCCCATGACCATAGACCTCACAGTGAAGGTGGTCTCCAAAGTTCATACTTGAAATTCTCAAACAACATCTGTCCCTTGGTCTCACAAGCAGTACAGCCTTAGCTAAAGCAAAGCTCTTCATTTTATTATACATTGTTATTTCTGACTATTTACCACCGAAGGCTGTAGAGACCAGGAAAAACCATTAATCAAGTATGATAAAAAAAACTGCTCTAAATAATACCAAACAACGAAACTAAACAAAAAACCAACAACAAATTTTGGAAGAATGATTATTACCTGAAATTCCTTTCAAGTTAGCTTTGAGTGGATCAAAAACATCGGTGACTCCCCAAGAATTTAAAATGCCTTTTAGGTCGAACTGATTTTGAATTCTAAATCTAAAAAGGCAAGAAAAAATCATCAACTTCCATTTAAAATTATAATCAATACTTCCACACACACTGGGATGAAGTCCAAAGTCCCTCCCTTGGAAGTCCAGGGTCAGCAGATTCGTTTCTAGCTTTGTCTCCCATCGGTGTTTCCCAGCAGCCCTCCCTACTGACCTAACTGGCCACAGCCAGCTTTATCCCATCTCTGCACCTCGGCTCCCACTGTTCATGCCAGGTCTCTCCCACTCCCCTAGATTGGCTTTGCATGACTATTCATTCTTCAGTTTTTACCCCCTCCTCTTATCTCCAGCTGCTTTGTGATCTTCAGTTCTCTTTTTAATTTTCATTTATTTTCACCTTATTTGAAAGGCAGAGAACCAGAAAGAGAAAAAGAGATCTTTGATCTGCTGGTTCACTCCCCAGATGTGTGCAACAGCTGAAGCTGGGCCAGGCTGAAGGCAGAAACCCAGAACCCAATCTGAGTCTCCCACATGGGTGGCAGGGACTCAACTACTTGCGCCATCACCTGCAACCTCCCAGTATGTGCATCAGATGCTTGTGGAATTTGGGATGTGGGATATGGCAGGGTCTTACAGCAGAGCCAGATACTGCCACCCTACCTTTGGTTCTTAAAGCCCTAGGAGCAGTTCTATGATATATGAAACATTCTGCTTCCATTTCTATTCTTACAGTTACTTGAGAAGCTGTCCCAGTTCATTTGTATTTCTTAGACTAATTAGTAAGTGCTTATAATAGTCACTATGATAAGGACTTCATTTGGATTATTTCATTTAATCTTCATATAACGATAGTATTACTGTCCTCCTCTTTAGATGGGAAAATTGAAGCTTAAAGAGTTTAAGAAACTTGGTAGCCTAATGAGTACGTGGTGAATCTCAACTCAAAGCAAGGCTGTGTGGGAGCAGAATCCATGCTTTGATCGTCTGTGCTTTGCCACCCCTTGTTTTTGTGTTCCATCTCACACATGGGAGGTGCAGAAAGAAGCAGTTGAGTAATTGACAATAAATAGGATGTCTCATTTAATGTTTGCATCAGATAAAACATGTTCTCATGCTTGCTGTGTTCACTCTGTGCTTTGATACACAGCACAGAAAGAATGCAACTGAAGGCCTTCCCAGTAACCAGTGCATCAACTTTATATCATGTCCCTTAGGCAGCTAACAAATCACTGTAGAAGGATCCTTTAAAAGGACTACTGCTGTTGTTTTGCTTTGGAAATAAAAACTTTGAAAATGGAATTTAGATGACCTTTTCACCTAAACCATGTAGAATTTAAAGCACAAGGCCATTTACTATCATAGATCTTTTTTTTTTTTATCAAAGATCTTCCTGACTCTATAAGATAAAGTGACCAATATTTTAAATAAGAGAACCAAACTTTCATAAAAGTGCATTTCTTTAAACTAGTTTCCAAAAACAGTTTCTGCTTTATCCAGGTATGCTGACTTGTCTCAAAAAAAATTTTTTGGACCACTTTTGACATTTTTTTGAAGTATTGAAAACATTCTTTCTGAAAACACAAGATGCTGAAACATAGTGGTTAAGAGCATGACCTTGCACACCTACTGTCAGGGTTTGATTCTTGGCTCAGAATCAGGCTCTGTCTAGTTAAAGAACTGATTATTAATTCACTTCTGGCAAATTAATCTACTTCTCTTTGCCTTCATGTCCTTATTAGTGAAATGTGAATATTAGTGGTGGTTGCTTGTGGGTTGTGGAGATCAAATAAAATCACCTTTAGAAAGTGCACTAAAAACCGCTGTGTTCAGCCTGTGCATGGTTATTGCTTCTCAACAACACAGAGAAAGAATTGAGGACTGTTTGAAAGTAAGGATCATGGTTAGGACATGTAATCAAACTGTAATACCACTTCTGGTAAACTGAGAAAAGCAGTAAAAGTGAGGTATAAGTAAAAAAGATTAGTGATTTATTGCATATCTAGGAAGAGCAGATCCAGGAGAAATGCCACAAAATTAGCTTGAGTTTCAGCAAAACAAAGCAAAACAATAAATTACCCTTCACCAACATCGGACAAGGATACCATGAGAAAACTACAGAAAAAATTAATACAGACATTCAATCTTCAACAAAATACTCCCAAATTGAATCGAGCTCCATATAAATCCCATCATGACCAAGTGGGACTTACTCTCAGTGGGCTCAACATGGGAAAAGTATTTATATAATACACAATAATAGCAAAATAAAGAAGCCTCAGAATCATCTCAATAGATGCAGAAAAAGCTTTTGACAAAATATAGAATCGTTTCATGCTATAAATCACACAACAAATGTGAAGTGGCAGTACCTTCCTCAATTTTATGAAAGGCATCTATAGAAGACCCGAGAGCTGACATACTTTATGGTGAGAGACAGAAAGCCTCCTTTTAGATCAGGAACAAGATAAGGATGTGCACTCTGACCACTTCTATTTCATCTTATACTGGAGGCTCAGAAGGGACATTACATTAGAAAAAGAAATAGAAAGTGTCCACATAGGAAAGAAAGAAGAAAACCCTTCCCTGTTCATTGGACATGGTCCAATCAATAGAAAATCCAAATAATCTGCAGGAAACCTGTTGGAGCTCATAAGTGTTTCAAGGTGGCGTGATACAAGATCAAGATTAAAAAACCAGTTGTGTCTATGTACAATCAATGGAAAATTTAAAAATGAAATGGAGAAAGCAATTGCATATGCAATAGCATCAAAAGAATAATATACTTAGAAATCAATGTATCAAAACAGATGTAAGACTTGTATACTGAATGCTACACACTGGTTGAGAAAGCAAAGATCTAAATGAAAAGACAGACGTCACAGGTTCATAACTTGAAACATTTCATATTGATAGAAGGCAGTACTTTCCACTTTAATCTGGATTTTACACAATCTCTGTATAAACCCTATTTACTTTTTGGCAGAAGTTGATAGATTGATTCTAAAACTCATATGGAAATGCAAGCATCCCAGAATAACTACAACAGTTTTATAGATCTCCTGCTTCCTGATTTCTGGACTTAACAAAAATGACAATAAGCAAAACTGCACATACTGGCAAAAGTTTATAAATTTTTGCCTACGGTGAAATTGAGAATCCAAAAATAACATCTTCTATTTATGGGTAATTGAGTTTGACAAGGAAGCCAAGAAAATTCAGTGGAAGAAATAATTACAAACAATGTTAAGGCAAATGGACTGTCACTAGAATAGTGTATAAATTAATTCAAAATGGATTAAATGACCTAAATATGGACCTAAAAAATGGACCTAAAAGTTTTTCTTTAAAAAAAATTGACACATATCTTTGTGGCCTTGGCTAGGTAATAGTTTTTTAGATATGACATCAAAAGCACAAGAAACAATTAAAAATTAAATGAACTTTATCAAAATTAAAGTTTATGTTTCACGGACAGCATCAAGAAGGAGAAGAGAAGCTCACAAAATTGGACAAATATTTCATAATCATACATCTGATAAGGGACTAGTATTCAGAAAAAGTAACTGAACTGTTGCAACAACGAAAACACAAACCAATTTAAAAATGAACAATGAATTTGAATAGATACCTTTCAAGAAAAATATCAATGACCAACAAGCACACGAAAAGATGTTCCGCATGATTGGTCATTAGGAAAATGAAAGGGAAACCCATGAGATACCACAATGAGATCATTCACTAGGATGCCTGTAGTGAAAAAGATGGGCAGTAATACAGATTGACAAGGATATGGAGAATTAGAACACGCCTGTATTGCTGATGAGAGCATGGAATGGTGCAGCTGCTTGGAAGAATCTGACAGTATGTCAAAATGTAGTGTGCAACATGTAAAATGCGACCCAGTCATTTTATTCCTAGGTATATATATATATATACCCAAGACAAAATTTCTCTCCACATAAGCAAGTATGTAGTGGCCACAAATTAGAAACAAGACTAAAAGTGTCTTGGTATCCAAACTGCAGATTAAGGAATGGAGAAGCCAAGTGGAGTATATTTATACAACGGAATATGACCTAGACATAAAAAGGGAATGAAGGATGAACAATTGAAAATGTTATGCTGAGTGAAAGTAGCCAGACACACACACACAAATCACATGTTGGATGATTTAATTTACTTGCTAGGTCCACAATGGGCAGATCGACAGAAAAGAAGAGAGATTAGAGATTGCCAGAGGCTGGAGGCAGGGGGAAGAGGAGGAACGAGAAGTGATCTGATGGGACTGGGATTTCTCTTTGATGAGACGAAAACATTCTGCAATAATTAGATAGCAATGATCATTTGCCTAACACCATGAATGTAAAAAATATCTTTGAATTGTGTACTTTAAAAGAGTGAATTTTATGGTATATAAATTATATCTTCAATTTTTTTCAAAAAAGGAAACACTCATAGGAAAACATATAGAACACACACTGATGATTAGTAATTAACAGAAGGAATAGCAAAATGGCTGTGGATACCTAAGATGTAGCAGATTTTTAAACACATATATCATAATTTAATATTGGGAAAGAATTCACGCTCAGCTTCCTATGAGATGGACCTAATAATTGAGTATGATATTCATTGAATACATATTTGACATTATTAGTCTATCTTGTGGGATTTTACATGATTGCAGATATAAATGACCCTTAACACTCAGTCTTGATTTTCCTCATTATTGCTTTCATATGTTAAGTATCCAATGAAGATTAATAGTCCCAACGCTTGGTGACATACCCCACCTAATGTCACACAATTCTTGCATTGCCTCCCACAGTGTATGCATTTTTTTTTTTTGCTTTCATTAAGTGAAAAATGCGTGCTAATTCTAGAGCAGGTCATGCTGAATGATGAATGGATAATTTGAGGGAGCTAGGGGTAAATTCTTGCTGACTCGGGGCTTACTTTGCTCCAAAGTTTAGAAATAAATCCAGGCCTAAGACAGTTTTTACATCTTCTGTTTATTTTGCTATTAAAACTAGCTTTAAAATAATCCAATTTAGCTTGGTTTGTGAAATAACCTCATTTTTACTTAAAAAAAAAATCTGTTTTCCTTGGACGAGAGGCGTGGCGTCTTAGGGAGACTGTTTTTTTTAGACCAGGATGAAGTCAGGTGTTAACAACAGTGCTGTTACTAACATCCCTGCCTTCTCACTGCTCCCCTATCCTCCCTGTCTTTCAGGAGCATAGACTTCCAGAGGCAGAATCCCAGGAGAGGAGAGGGCTCTGTGTGCTGGGTGCCTCCCAGCAAGTGCTCTGAGTGGAGACGGATGAGATGAGCCGGCTGCTTCCCAAATCCAAAATGACTGGGTAAGCTCCTGCACTCAGCTGTTGTTTCTCTCTTTTGACATCAAAAGCTCTCTTTCTTCCCTCACTGAGCTTCTCTAAAACGCACCCAGAAGAGAACAGCTGCTGCTTGTCTGCACCACAGAGAGCCATTGAAATACCCTGTCTTTGTGCTTGAGTTTGCGTCCAAAAAGATAGTGTTTATCTAATGAGTTAAGTTTGCCTTCTTTCCTGGGCTGTGCTAGATCTTATGTTAGACCTTGCCCATTATGGCTTGATCTCTGTATGTTTTTTGCTCCAGATCATGGACTTATTTTTAACTCCTCGAGGAAATGCTGCCAAGGCCTTTGCTTTGGCTTGCCAAAAGCCCAGGAAGGGCGGGAGGCCTGATCCCTCAGTGAGCAGGTGCTGTGAATTTACACATGGAAAATGAGGCCCTGGGCAATGTTCCTTGCCTAGTGCGTGCTGACAAATTGTGTATACCTTTCCTGTGATTTCAGAGAAACCCATCATGGGAAGAAGCTCAGAGTTTCTTCGGTTGGGTAATGGGTTTTGCTGCTAGATTGCGCTTTGGAATGACAAAATTGAGCATTATCATCTGACTTTCTGGAAATCTGGGTCTGTACCTATTGAAGTTTCTTAAGGGAAGCTTCCCCACTAGGTAGAACAAATGAGAACTTCAGCATAGAGACTTGCAAATGTTTATACCTTAACTCAGCGTCTGTGCAGAAGCTTATTTATATGAGTGTTTGCTCCATGAGATACACCATTTTGCATCTTAATAATCAAATGCTATGAAGATTTGGTCACATTCCTAAAAGGGAAGCTCACTGTGCTTCCTTCCTTGTCCTCGAACTGGCAGAGGCATAAAGCTACCTCAAGGGGCTTGAGGCTATTTCTGTAGCTCAGTGAAGACAGGTCAGTTTGCTTGCCTTGGAAGGCCCTCGGGAGTTAGCTCATTTCAGCCTGAGCCACAGCCACTCGGTAGTAAGTCAGATGGGCTCTCAGCTAACATCTCCTTGGCTGACCCTCTAGGGCTGCATCAGGCATGCCAGCTCATGGTTAATGACAGACCCAGAGCCAAGCCACCTGGCTGTACACTCACGCTGTGCAAACTGCCGGCCATGGAGTGCTCTGAGAGGGGGACCCTGCTGCTCACCTGGGGAGGAACACGTCCATCCTGGCTCTCCTCAGCCTGTTGGTCCATAGCTGGATGGTGCTGGCTGTGAGCTGAGGCTCAATGTGACCCAGAGGAGTGTCCCTGTCACGGGGCAGCACGAGGATCAGGCTGGCGGCATTTCCCAGGTATGGCAGCTCTAGCACCCCTACTGGATGGCCCACAGCATCCTGGAGCTGGCCTGGGGGGTTCAGTGGATCAGAGGTTAGCTCTATCACTGGAATCAGGGGACCCAAATGGTGCCAGTCCCTGTGAAGGGCCCCCCTCCTTTACATTCCTGGGGCAATTAACCAGGCACACACTTACTTGCAGGGAGCCATTTGTGGCAAAGTCTGTGAGATTCCATGATCACCTTTTGTGATTGCAATGCCTAGAATCTCAAAGGTGATCTCTCAGGACCAGGGCAGAGGCCAGCCATGCTAGGCTTGGTGAGATGATGACAGAAGGAGCAGCAACTGGCCTTGTACTATAGGGGCTACCAATCCAATCTAATCTTGGCCAATCACAACCATGCAGGGCCTTGGACTCTTTGTGCTAGATCTGCCTATCTTCCAATGAAAAAGTCTAAATCTAGATGTTACAGATGTCTAAGTTTTTAAGCTACTCCCCCAGCATGTCAAAACATGAGCCCAGTTGAACTTGGCTTGGGACTGATTCTCTCAATACTTGTGATCTGAACAGGTAGGCCTTAAAATGGGCAGTGGGAGATTGAAGGGAAGGGCAGTGACTGGCGGAGGACAAACACAGCCTGTTAGGCAGAGCCTGAGTGCTGAGCAGTGTGATGGGACAGGTGGTTGCAGGGGACAGCAGATACAGATGGCTGACAACAGGGAGACCCAGTGACAGTTGCTGGTGAGTGCAAACTGCAGCCGGGCTCAGGGACAGGGCAGGGAGGATAAGCAATGTGGATGACCTGCTTTTGGGGGGCTGGTGGGAGAGCTTTGTGATGGACTCCAGCTCCGATCCCATTCCTGGGAGGATGGGAAATGGCCAAAGCCCTGGTATTGACCTGCAGTAGAGATTGGCTGGTCATTAAGGTAGAAAATCATTTTCTCTTCACTCTCCCTACTCTATTATTACTCATTTAGTATTCCTTAGGAGGCCACTGTCACTGATAACACACTGTGTCCTCGAAGAAGCTGCTTGCCTGGGCCCAGCCACAATGAGAAAACAGCAAGGAGAAGAGTGATGTTAGTCAGTGCATTCTCAGTTACCTGACAGGTGCTCTTGGGATCATCATCATAGATTCTCATCCCACTTGACCTCAACAAGTAGTTACTGGTTGAATAAATAAATGAATGTATTTACTCATTATGTGCCTTGCATGGAATCAAGACAGGACTACTAGCAGGCCCTTTGAATGTGAGAGTCCCCAAACACTGATTGGCACCTGTCTAGCTTTTTTCTAAGTCAGTCAAAAGGAGCCCCACGAGCTTCAAACTCAGTACACAGAGAGGAAAATGGATAGCAGGGCAGAACTGTGTGGGAGCGACAGGTTCTGTGCCAGCCATGCTGTGCCAGCCCCGCTGGAGCCTGCTGGGTTAGCAGCTGCCAAGCAGGCATTGAAGCACCCCGTCTAAAAAACCTCCAGCCCACTACCTAGATGAGTAACCATCAGAGTGGTCACAGGGAACCATGACTTTTCAGGACCAGGGGACTTTCTGGGGATGCTGGGCCTTTCAGACTCAACTTTTCTCCTTGATAAGTGGATTTTCATTTTTAGGGGGATGCCTCTCCAGGGAGGTGATTTGGTCTGGATGTTTGACTCCACATGGACTGCTTTTTTTTACTAAGTGCAGAGGGTTCAAAGCCAACCATGAACTTGGCTTCTCTTCCTTATCTGCAGCCTCACTGTCCAGCTGTGTGCTCACCCAAGGTCCTTAGCAGAGAGTCCCCTGCCACACTGGGCTTTTCTTCAGCCACCTGCACAGCCCATAGATTGGAACATGTGGAACCTTGTGGAGACTGTGGGAGGAGACAGCTGGTTCCTTGCTCTGGCCCCTGTGCACTGTCCTTCCTTGCACTTTGGGAGGCCCAGTGGGGGAAAATGCTCACCATAGTTGACCTCAGCCATCTGATGCATCATGGGCACCTGGAGGATGCGGCCATTTGCACAGGTGAAAGGCAGGAGCTGTGAGTCTGTGGAGGAGAACGCCTTCTGCCAGGTGCTTTGGAAGGACATGGTGCTCACAATGGTGAGCTGAGCAGATGCGGCACCCATCTGCTCCCAGAGAGAGCTGCCTGGGCCCTCATCTGCAAGTGAGACAGCAACAGGGATGGGCAGGGATAAAAGTGCAGCATGAGTCACATGACCACCATGGGCATGAGGTCAAGGAGTGCAAAGTTCAAATATTCTCCCACATTCTCCATTTTTCTATTTATTCTCTGTGATTATTTAGGGTGTGGGGGTGGACAGCCTACCTGGCTCTGTGGTAGGCTCAACTTTCTATACCTCAGTTTCTCCATTTGTAAAATGAGGGCAAGACCAGTGCCTACGTCCTAGGATTATTGTGAGGGTAATCTGAGGTCTTAAACTTAGCACAGTAAGAAATAAATGATACAACAAAGGTTCATGAGTGTCACTATCCTGGTGACAATTACAGCTATCTACAATGCCTGGGCTCTGCTCCCTGAATCCCCCTACTTGCAGGACATTTAGATGGTTTCTAGGTCTTTTTCTCCTATAAATCTGAGCTAAGCATCTTAGTGCATGTAACGTTTCTGCTCTTGACTGATTTTGTTAATCTAAATTCCCAAGAAGTCACTTTTTAAAATCCTACTTCATTATTCTGTTCCAGGAGGTTAATCGTAGATGAGAGCAGAGTCCAGCGGAACTCCTTGAAGGAGACAGATTGACAGGATAAAGACTGCCAGATGTGCCTAGAGGTAGGCAGCCATGAGGAGCCCACCACTCTCTGTGTGTGCTTGTGTGTCTCTTTGTGTGTGTGTGTGCATGTGTATTTGTACATGGGAAGAGGGGAGCTGGAGGAGGGGCAGAAAGGGGCCAAAAGTCAGCTGTGTGGCTGCTTCAAACAGCATGCCACCCGAGAGGACAAACTTCTGTTGTAAAAGGGAATAGTGTGAGCAAGGCCACCTTGCCTCTGACAGTGATGGGTGATACTCTCTACCGCCCTTGACCTTAGCCTCTAAGAACTAAAGGATGTTCTTTTACCTGAAGTCCGTTTGGAGTCCATGTCCTTCATCTTAGTGGTGGCGCCACTGGGCTCACTGGGGTCAGCTGACTTCAGGCTGCTGTTGGCCCACCCGGACACCTGCTCCACAAAGCAGGGGGACAGTGATGTTCCTGCTTGCACAAAAAGGGTACAGGCCAGCTCCATCTCACTGGTCCGACCGGAGTTGGAGAATGAGGTGTAAATGGCATGCAGTGAATCTCTCATCCTTGGGTCTGTGAAAAGTAAGTTGTGATCCATTGACCAAAAAAAAAAAAAAAAAAAGCACAGTCTCTCTCTGGGGACATCTGGCTTTGTGCTTGTGTGACTTGCATTTCAGCACCCTCACAAAACTCCTGCTTGTCACCTGTTGTCTAGATGTACAGTGAAAAGGAGACAATGCTGATATGTCCCGCTGCAAACTTGTGTAGATCCCACGATCAGTTCAGCAGGCACAGTGACCCAAGTCATTGAGATGTATTTGCTGCTGCTTTTACTTCTGTGCTATTGACTTTTAACAGAACTGGGCCAGGAAGAGGGCCATCTCTGGTGGGTACACATGACTCTCAGAGCTGTCCTGGGACACTCTAAAGCACAGGGATATTCTGTTAACCAGCACACTGACATGTAAATAACCCATTATTGCTCATAATAGTTAAACATGTTTCCTTAACACAAAAACAAAACAAATCAAAATGTACTGCTCAGTGCTTGGCACTTGGCCTAGCAGTTAAAATGCCTGTAAAGATGCCTGCTTCCTACACAGACAATCTGGGTTTAATTTCTGGTTCTGGCTGCAGCCTTGGGTTTCCTACCAAAGCAGACCCAGTGGAGAAGTGTTGATGGCACACTTCATTGAGTCTCTGTTGCCCACGAGGAGATGTGAATTGAATTCTCAGTTCCCAGCTTTGGTCTAACCCACCTGCAGCTGTTACAGGCATTTGAGAAGTGAACCAGTTGTCAATTTCTCTGCTTGTATCCTCCGCCTCTCAATTACATAAATAATAATTAAAGCCTCTATTTAAAATACAGCTTCTGATGAAGAGGAAAGAGTGAAATTGTTTTCCAAGTGTTAGACTTGTTAGTATCCTTGACATTTAGAGATTCTCCCAAAGGCTCCATGGAGGGTCTGCGAGTCCCTTGTTTGATTAGTCAGAGTCCATGAGCTGCTCTGACCAAGGAGAATTGATTGTAGTTGGTATATTTTCTTTGCAGTGTGGTGCCACTTCCATCTCTCATTTTGCCTTGACCTGATTTTTATTAGACTTTTTCTTAAGGCTGAGAAGTCTATCCCTTCTCTCATATTATTTATTCTTCATGACCCAACTCCAAAATCACATCTTCTAGAGGGCCCTCTCCCTGGCCAGTGAAGTAAATCCTTCACTCCCTTGTACCATTTTTTTTTTCTCTGAAAAATGCAGTTCCAGTACTGTGCCAGAGAGCTTCTCCCTGGGCAAGGTTCCTATGAGACCGAGCCACCTGCCTTCGGAGTTTTCCTTATATGTCCTGAGGCTGGGTTGTTGGCACAGCACTGCACTGGCCTATACAGTCAGTGCACTGGGGGAATGGCATGGCTCGGAGTCTAATGTGATGGAGGCACAGCTCCCTGCGTATGAGCACTGCTGTGATCTCCTGGCGGAAAAAAATGAAGTTCAACAAACTGCTTTTGACTTTAGCTGTCCCCGAAGAGAAAAAGCCATTTGTCCCTCGACCAGAAGGATTGTGTGAATTGTTTTGGCAGGGGAAGGAGTGTGGGGAGACAGGAGCAGGAAGCTCACCTGGGGTCTTGCGGTGGACTTGTTGAATGTTAGCCTCTCCTTTCCAGCTCAAGGGCTCATCCTAAAGGATGCTCTTATTGGATGCATCAGCATTAATTCTTGTATTTTCTGACAAATACTAAGTCAGGTAAAGGTCATCTCACTTTTTTATGGCCATCTTAGTATTTTTTAAATTATTAAAAAATTTTTTTTTCCTGGGAAGGGCAAATTGATAGAAAAAAAGTGAGACAGAGAAAAATCTTCCATTTGCTGGTTCACTCCTCAAAGGGCTTCAAGCCTGATCTGCAGCTGGGAACCGGGAGCTTCTTCTGGGTCTCCCTCATGGGTACAGGACTTAAGCCATCTTCTGTTGCTCTCCCAGACCATAAACAGGAAGATGGATCTGAAGTGGAGTGGCCAGGACATGAACCAGTGCCCATATTGGGATACTGGCACAGCAGGTGGAGGCTTAGCTTACTATGCCATGGGCTTGGTCTTAGTGGACACCTTATTCCAAGAGAGAAGAAAAACTGCATCTGTCACAACCTGGAATTGGGAGGTGGCACAGGGGTGAGGCCTTCAGCTAAGGCCCTAAGCGTGGCTTAGGAGAGACTGGCCTCCATTTGAGAGACTCCTTGCTGTGGCTGGCAGACCTGGTCTAAGATCCAGAATCTGTAAGATTAAACTAGTAGATCTGGAACTGGCTAGAAGTCACAGATTTTTAAAGCATCTGGTCAAAAGTATGGGTCCTGAGCCAGACAACTTGGATTTAAGCCCAGTTTTGCCACTTAATAGCTGTGTGACCTGGAGCAAATTGCTTCCACTCTCTGTGCCTGTTTGTTCCTCTACAAAATACAGACAATCAAATGTCATCAGCCTCAATGGGGATTACTATGTTAATTAGCTAATGCTTATCAGGGGCCTCAGGCACTGAGTAATGCCTAGAAAATACTATGAAAGGATGTGAAAAGGAATGGAAATATTGCCCTGAAACTTGAGATTAGAAGGGAACCTTAAAAAATCAAGGGTTGGGCTGGTATAATAGTCTAATGGCTAAATACTTGCCTCACATCTGCCAGGATTCCATGTTGGCTCTGGTTCATGTCCTGGCTGCTCCACTTCCCTTCCAGCTCCCTACTTGTGGCCTGGGAAAGCAAAGGATGGCCCAAAGCCTAGGGACCCTACACCAGCATGGGAGAGGGAGGAGGCTCCTGACTCCTGGTTTTAGATCAGCTCAGCTCCAGATGGTGTGGTCACTTGGGGAGTAGACTAGTGATCTTTCCTTCTCTCTGTAAATCTGCCTTTCCAATAACAATAAATAAATCTTAATATAAATCAAGGGTTACTGGGGTTGGTGTTGTGGTACAGTGAGTTAGACTATGGTCTGTTAAGCCAGATCCCTTCTAGAAGCACCAACCAGTTCACATCTTGGCTGTGTCACTTCTGATCCAGTTCCCTGCTAATGCACCTGAGAAGCTAGCAGAAGGTGGTCCAAGTGCTTGGGTCCCTGGCAGCTATGTGGAAGATCTTGACGGAGTTTCAGACTCCTGCCATTTGGAGAGTGAATCAATAGATAGAAGATCTCTTTCTCTTTTTAACTCTGCCTTTAAAACAAATCTTTTATTATTATTTTTTAAATCAAGGATAATTGCCTTTCCAGAGTCTGAAAGCTGCTATTCTCTTTCCTGCCCAGTTATGTGTCCTGCTGGGTACTGAGCTCCACTCCTCCCAAAATGGTCTGAGCCAGGGGAGCAGTGGGAGTGAGGGGAGCAGGTGCCTTACCATGGACAGTGTATCCCAGGGCCTGTACCAGCTGCTGGGCTGTGTTCCCTTGGGCTCCGAACTGCAGGACTTCCAAGGGCAGGGTCACACCCGCAGGTGAGATGACAAAATTCGATTCGTTTCTACCTGCTGCCACACTCCTGTAGAGGTGAAGTGCGAACTCAGTCTTTAGCATTGTCAGATCTTCATGGAGGCGGCCATTTGTCATGGGAAAGCAGGAGAGGAGGAGGAAGAGGATGATCAGAAGGCACGGCATTGAGACAGGAGGAGCGCCTATAATCTCAAAGGAAAAGATGCAGTGAGGAGAGAGTTCAACCCCACGGAGAGCCAAAGCTCCCAGCTCTGCCTGCAATAGCTGGTATGAGGGGAGCTGTCTGGGTTATGTACCCCCACTAACGCCAACCATGCTACTTTACTGCCTTCTTTTGTGTTAAGCTAGAGACACTGCCTTGGACCTAACGGTGGGTGGGAATCCTGCTTCTCTCACTTATTGGCTGAGGAGCTTTGGGAAGACTGTGGTCAGATCCAAGATAGCTGGTATGATTTAGAGATGATAGCTGAGGTTTACAGAGACTGCTGGCTTAAGAGCAATGGGGCTGCGACTCAAAATCTGGTCTTCCACAGTAGATAAACGACTGAGAGTGCATGCTTGTGAAAAATATTGATATACAAACTAATTGTACCTAGAAGACTAGAGTCCTTAGGACATGCATTATTCTCTTACAAATAATTTGGTAGAGGATGAAATAATACAAAAATACCTCCTGCCACAAAAATGCACCCTCCAAAGAGGAGAGAGCATCCATCAGGCAGAAATTAATGCAAGAGGAGAAAACACTAAAGCCAAAAGGGACACACAGACCATGAACAGCCATTTTCAGCAAGGTTGTCTTGCTATCAGATGTGGAATTGATGTGAGAGAGACCAAGTTCTTCGAAGTCACTTTCTGGAGAAGTTTGTATCTAAGACTCTGGGTTGGCTTTAGATCAAAGTCCAAGATAGAAGATATGTTGATATGTTCTTGTTTCTTTATTTTTTTTTAAACTCTTCCTCCCTACAGCCAAAGACAACACAGTGCAGGGTGACCTTGGCACATCTGGTGTGTGTGTGTGTGTGTGTGTGTGTGTGTGTGTGTGTGTGTGTGTTTAAATAGGTAGCAAGCTCCATCCCAGGATCATTGATGAAAACTTCAATTCCCTGGATTTTTGCTGTTCCTGTAATCATCTACAAGATAACCCTCAGCAACCAGACCATGATGCCACAGGCTCCCAAGGCTCAGGGCTATTCCCTTTGGATCAGGGACTCACTCACCGGTTCCTGGAGCCCACTGTTGTGTCTGCTTGCTCTGGCCTGCTCTTGTGGGTCTCCAGAATGAATGTGTTGCCTTCCTTAAGAAGTGGAACACAATCTGCCCTGAATCACACGTCAGCACAGGGAGGAAGCTGGTGACGGCCGTCTCTGTCGGCGATGTCTCTACCACTCAGTCCAAATTCCTGGAGCCTGGAGGTCCTGCAGAGGCCAGGAGAAGTGGCCCAGCCCTGGGGAGCAGCAAAGCCCAGATCGGGAACAGAGTGGAGCCCTGGGGATAGAGCCAGCCATGCCTGTCAAGCCTTCTTAGGCTTGTGACCTGGTTGTGCCAGCAAGAAACCCTTCTCCTAGCCCTTTGTCACTTTGAGGAATTCCACTGATAACCCTTGAGTCTAGGCTTTTGCTGGGTACCAGGTACCTAATGCTTTCCCCTCCTCCTGTGGAACAAACAATAAACCAGTCATTGGGCAGGACTGGAAACTTGTAGCAAAGGGAATGCTGCAAAAGAGGAAGAAAAAATGTGGGCCATGGCTCAGTCAGATTGGAGCAGGGCGACTTCCCTTATTATTAAGAAAAGTGAATGCACTCATTATTTATCAGTAATGCAATCACTACAAACAATTCTGCTTTTCTCAGTGGCAACACTAAAGTCCACAACTTTGAGAAAGAGATCATGCTGTAAATATCACAGGTCCTATCAAAAGTCTATCCTTGAAATAAATCCAGGATTGCTCACATTGCTATGATGGTCTTAGTTGTATTAAGTACAAATTAGATGAGAGATTCTGTTTGGGTAAAGATGAAGGGAAAGGAAATGAAGACAATTCTAGCAATTATTTCTCAGGCATCTGTTAGTGTTAATATTTTAAAAATTAATGGGTTTATTTTTATCTGAAGCTTTCCATATGCCTATAATCAGTAGATTACTTACTTGAAAGCAGAATTTTACAGCTGACACTCAAGTCTAAGGTAAATTACATGTCTTAGGATAGTTATAGTTCTATAATTGTTTTATTTGAAATCTCCCCAAATCTTTAATTTAGATGTAAATTCATCATTGCATAACTCAGACTCTGAGTATGATACAGAAATTCATATGTTTAATGTACTATTTTTAAATAAAGTTTATTTGCTAACTGAAAGGCAGAGCAACAGAGGGAGAGACACAGAGAAAGAGGAAGAAAGAGAGTTCTCTCATTCACCAGTTCACTTCCTAGAATGACCACAAAGAGCTGGGGCTAGCCCAGGCTGAAACCAGCAGCAAGGAATTCCATTTCCCACATGAGTGGCCAGAGTTCAACTATTTAGCCATCATCTGCTACTTACCAGGAATATCAGTGGAGAGCTGGAGTTGAACAGGTATTCCAATATGGGATATGTGTGACCTGAGTGGTGGTTAATCCATCACTCTGTAATGCCTCCTCCTAGTAACTTATTCTATAGCACCCAGAAAGGGTGTATCATCTACCCACCCATCCGCCCACACATCCATTCCTCCACACATCCATCCATCCATCCATCCATCTGTCTATCCATTAACAAGGATTTAATTGCTAGCTGGGTTCACTGAGGGTTCACTGGGTTCACTGGGACACTGAGCTGAACATGGCAGGGAACTAACTTTCTGGGCTCAACAACCATGCATCTTCTCCACCGAGTATGCATTTCAGATGTCAGTGCTGAGTGTTAAGAAGGAGCCACAGTGACTTGCAAGGGCTGTCTAGGGTCATTGCCAAATTCATGATGGCTGGCATTACTGAGGCAGAAGCTGATTCACTGTTTGCTAGTGGCAGGGATGGAGAGATGCTTGTAAACAATTTTCTCAAGTTGCAAAGAGGTTGGGCTGTGTGACTTCTGCAAATATTCTTTCCTAACTTTAAGAGCATAGTGTGTGAAATTGCTTTTTAAAAAGTATTCTCAAGGGAAAATGCCAAAGAAATCTAATGTACGATCAGCATTTCTTATACAGTAACCTCACTTGCTCAAAGGAGATCTTTTAAGACCACCAGTAGGTGACTGACTCTTTGGATAGTGTTAAGTATTACCTAAATGTACTGACTGTGTTTTTCCCTCTGTGCCTAGTAGTATTGCCACATGGTGCTATAGTTTGTGCATCCTTCCATGCTTTATGTACTGGTGCCTCATTTGCATTAGTCTAGTACTTCGGAGATGTGATAGATTTCAATAAAGGATATTTGAGTACAAGCACTGTAATACCACCAGTTGATCTGATAAATGAGACAGCTACTGTGTGGCTAATGGGCATGCAGTGTATACAGTGTGGATACACTGGAATGGGGAATGGGCCAAGTCCTGAGCCCCATAGAATAGGACACTAAGATGTCTCCTCATGAGACTCAGAACAGCATTCAACTTATGACTTGTTTATTTCTAGAATTTTCCATTATATATATATTGGACTGCAGTTAACCATCAGTTGCTGCAGCTGTGGAAAGGGAAGCCCTGGGTAAGGGTAGGCTGTAGTGGTTAAACACCTGAAGGCCTGGATTCAAGGTGAGCAAAAGGTGGTTGTTTCTGGGTATGCCTTCAGCTGTGAACCTGGGGAAGACACAATCTAATCATCAAAGTAGAGACTGTCACACTGCTAAGGGAGGCTGCAATCTTGCAGATATTTGTTTATCATAACTGTACTCTGGCAACCTCCATTCACTCTTACAGTGAGTCCGCACCATAATGTCTGAGGGTGGTATTGTGATTCCCATGTTACAGATGAGGAGGTCAACGCTGAGGAGCAGAAGGTCTTAGGCAGGGACCTAAGGCAGGTCCTGCCAGGCACACCCAGGATTTGAACTGAGGTCACCTGACTCCAGGCCTAATGCTTTGCATTCGTCTTGGTGTTGTCTGTCAGAGGCCCAGGGAAAAGGTCTCAGGATCTGTCATGGCTATGGGATTCCAGGACTTCCCTCATGGCTATGGGATTCCAGGACTTTCGGTGCCAGTGACACATATCCTGTCTACCTGTGCTTAGCCGGCATGCAGTGCCCTTCTGATTATGATTAATAATTTTCATTGGTTGATTTCTTATGAGCACAAACAAATGTCTTTCAAACCCAGAGGTCTACCAAACTAAATGTAATGGATAGAAGCACTGCATTTTAATTCCGTTAGAGCATAATTGGCACATGAGCATTTTCTCTTTGTTGTGTGGGATGCTTACCTGGGATTGTACTCAGAGAATCTTCGTTCGTATGTCTTCCCTCGAGGAGATCACCCGAGCACCCAAGAAAGAGAACATGCCACCTGACTGAGACACAGTCAACACTGGAGGCAGTGCCAGGCCACAGCTAGAGGAAGCCAGGGGGTGACACAGAGAGCCTGGAACCTGGCACCACAGATTTGGACATAGAGGCTAGTCCTGGGAGGGAAGGGGGAACCATGTGGGTAGGTTCACTTCATGACAGGGAAGGTGCACAGGGTCCCCTGGACTTTCTGCTGTCACAAGTGATAGTCGCAGCATGGCCTCCTCTGCTTCACAGGTAACCAGGGCACAGACTGACTCACAGTGAGTCCTGCAGCCTGTCTTTCCATGCTTCCCAGCGTGCTCTAGTGGAGAGGACTGTGACCTGGCTTCACATGACTGCCTCTTCTCAATGGAGACCTGGGGCAAGTCCCTGAATAGCTCTGAGCTTTAGTGGCACCTCTTGTAAAGTGGGCATACAATACCTGCCTCTCATGTGACAATGAAAGAAGACAGCTTCTACATAGTAGGCAGCATGGCATCTGATGTGAGGGAAAGTCTCTGTGACTTATGCTCTCTCCCCTCCCTATCTTAGCTTTAGGAAGGTCTGTTTAGGTCACTCTGACACTCGCTTAGGAGGGAACCATCATGTAACTGGCCAGCATGTGAATCTATATTGTCTTTGCCAAAAGCACAGCTTTCGTGAAAAGGGTTGTAAACTTTAATGAAGGCCCCTGTTCTTGAACTCAGAGCTCATTTGGAAGCCCCTCTCCATCCCCATGAGTAGTCAATCTTTCGATGCTGTTGATGTTAGCTCAGGTGCTGCAGGCTGTGCTTGTGATTCTCAGTTGGGCCCATCATCACACTGGTCCATGCAATATCTGTCACTAGTTTGTTTCCTCTTAAAAATATGCTTTGAAAATGGTATACTGTTGTTCTGTGTGCATGCAGTTAGACTGATGTTCTATAACATTCTAATGAAAACTACACTTGGAAAAACTTCATGGGGTGCCATGTGGTGCCACGCATGCGTCTGAGCCTTGGTCTCCAGCTGCTGGACACCACTTGCCAAGTGCAGTGACCACATTTTCCTAAATAGTGCCCCAAGGATGACCATCCCGGCTGCTTTTTACTCCTTACCAGAGCACCCAGCTTCTGAACACCTCTTTTGGATTCTGTTGGGTTTTCTCTAGGATCTGGGAGAGAAATTTCCAGGTTATGGATTATGCTTGTGTTTAATTTAGCTAAGTTCTGAAACATCTACAAACACCTACCCTCCTCAGACACTCCATATCTTTCTTATTTTTTCCAAATCCTTTTGTTTTCAGTGTAATCTATGCAAAATGTGTCTGATGTTAATTTGCATTTGGATGAGCTCAGATAATCTTGAGCATTTTATGGTAGGTCTGTTGCTTTTCTGTGTCTCAGAAAATTACCCATTCATATCTTTTATCCATTTTTCTATTTTGTGTATTTTTTCTTGCATATTTGCTAGTATAAATATCTTTTCAATTTTAGATATTCCTAGTAACTTCTCTCTGTCCCTTAATTATCATTGTTGGCAAGAAATACTTAATTTTGATATATCTAGGTTGCTCTTTTCCATTGGTTTTCAGTATTTTTCTCATATCCACACATTAGCCTATATTCACAAGTGTATGTCTATTTTGTTGGTTCATTAATCTTTAACAGTTTTTATTACCTATGACTTTAAAAGATAGTTATTAAGTTACAGGGCAAGTATCTTCTATTTATTGTTCTTTTTGAAAGATTGATTCAGCTTTCCAGGAACTTTTACTGATCCTCTAAATTAATTTTAAAGTAACTTTATTAAGCACCTCAAAACCCAACTAAAATTTGATTGTGATGAAACCAAATCTATACATTAATAAAGAATATTTTAATATTATTTTCCTATTAAAGACTATTGACT
Source organism: Ochotona curzoniae (assembly GCF_017591425.1). NCBI lineage: Eukaryota > Metazoa > Chordata > Mammalia > Lagomorpha > Ochotonidae > Ochotona > Ochotona curzoniae. Next base: position 47,305,402 of record NW_024466502.1, on the reverse strand, counting down.
ATTTTTCTACTTATTAAAGTCATCTTCTGTAATAGGTTGCTTTAATAAAACTTTGTGTATGTTTGATTAAGTTTCTAGGCTTTATACTTAATACCATATTTGGTTAATAGTCTATTTTTAGAGCTGTTTTAGGCTTCCAAAAAAAAAAAAGCAGAAGGTACAGTTGTCCCCTTTCATAGAGGATACATCTTTCATTTTTTTTTTAAGATTTATTTATTTATTGGAAAGTCAGATATACAGAGAGGAGGAGAGACAGAGAGGAAGATCTTCTGTCTGATGATTCACTCCCCAAGTGAGCGCAACGGCCGATGCTATGCTGATCCAAAGCCAGGAGCCAGGAACTTCTTCCGGGTCTCCCACACGGGTGCAGGGTCCCAAAGCTTTGGACCGTCCTCGACTGCCTTCCCAGGTCACAAGCAGGGAGCTGGATGGGAAGTAGAGCTGCCGGGGTTAGAACTGGTGCCCATATGGGATCCTGGTGCGTTCAAGGCAAGGACTTTAGCCGCTAGGCTACGCCGCTGGGCCCTGGATACGTCTTTCATTTTAAGAACATTTATTTGTTTATTTTAAAGTGGGGGAGGGGAGAAAGAGAGAGATCTTTTATCTTCTGGTTCACTCTCCACATGGTCCAATAGCCAGGGCTGGACCAAGTTAAAGCCAGGAGCCAGGCAGTGCACCTGGGTCTTTCATGTGGGTGTCAGGGACTCAGTCACTTAAGCCAGCATCTGCTGCTTCCTAATTGTACTAGCAGGGAGTTAGATTGTAAGTGTAAAAGTCAGGACTCGGATTGGCACTCTGATATAGGATGGTAGGATCACAAGCAGTGGCTTAACCGGCTGACCCACCATGGCCCACGTAAGGGGTATGTTTTCAGCTGCCCTAGGATGTCTGAAATCATGGTTATTATAACACCTAATAAAGGATATACAATACATATATATATAATACATGTATATAGATATATGCTATGTTTTTCCTATATATATATGAATGATTAATTTATAGGTTAGGTACAGTATGAGCTTAAGAATAATAATTAATAACAAAATAGAATAATTATATAATACACTAATGTTTATAATATGGCATAATAAAATTATTTAAAATTTATGAAGGATTTGTTTCTGAATTTTTCTACTTACTGTTTCTGGAGTACCAGGGACTCCCCCTAACTGCTACACATAGTGAAACTGCACAAGAGGATTGGCTAGATCAGAGCACGCCCACATTCGGTCACTGCTGTCCTGCATTGCTCGTGCTATGCTCCGTCTGTCTGCTGAGTCATGGTAGTGTCCATGTCAATGGCAGTGACCATGTCCAGTGCATGGTCCCCATTACGGCTCCCTCTTTCTGTGGTCTGGTCCCATGACTGTCTCCAGTGTGTCATGACATGTATCACCACTACAGTGACACACGTAGTAGTCTCACTGCTCTCAAAGTCATTTGTGTCCCGTCTACTCCTTTCTTTCCTTCCTTCTTGCCTCCTTCCCCGCCCCCTTGTGCCTAACCTTTTCCAGGATGGGTAAGAGCTGGAATTGTACAACAGCAGCCTTTTGGGATCAACGTTTTCACTTAGCAAATATGTTAAAGATTCTTCCATGTCTTTGTTTGTTTTGGCTCGATAGCTTATTTCTTTTGGTTGCTGAGTCATATTCCATTGCCTGGATGTACCTATTCTGTTTATCCATTTCCCTAATGAAGAACTAGGTTGCTTCCTAGTTTTAGCAATTATGAGTACATATTTGTGTGCTGATTTTTAAAAATGATATCTGTTCAGATCTTTTGCCCATTTTTAAATTGGGTTATTTGTCTTATTATTGTTCAGTTTTAAGTGTTTTTTGTACATCTTGGCATAAAGTCCTTTCTCATGATTTATGGCTTGCCTTTTGAACTCTGAATTTCCTTTTTTCCCTTTTTTTCCTTTTTTGTAGAGATTCATTTATTTGAAAGGTAGAGTTGGAGAGAGAGAGAGAAAAAGAGAGAGACAGAGAAAGAGAGAGAGAGAATCTTCCATCAATTGGTTTTCTTCTCAAATGGCTACAAGAACTGAAGCTGGCCCACGCCAAATTCAGGAGTCAGAAACTCCATCTAGGTCTCACATGTGGATGACAGGGTCCAAGTACTCAAGTCATTTTTTGTTGCATTCCCAAGTGTTTCCATGAGTTAGAAATGGAGCAGAAGGGACCATATGGGATTCCAGTGTTGTGTCCAGTGGCTTAACCCACTGCGCCACAGCATAGGCCTCAGTGTTTTCCCTTTTGAAAATGTATAGACTATAAAATGGTAAATGTGGAGGTCGCAAAGAAAAACAGATGATGTGATTAGCACATGATGGAAATGGCCTGGAAAGAACTGATTGATGGGGATGTCATTGAATGTGAGACACTGTTAGCTGGGCAGCAGTCAGGAGAGTGAATGCTGATTTTTTTTATTTCCCTCCTATTTTGATTCTGAGTGAGAAGAAATGGAAAGTGTAAATAAGGTGCATGAAGCCTGTGCTGTGAGCTAGAAGTAGGAGAATGAGTCACAAGAAAGAGAGATGGAATCATAAAGGCTAGGCTTGTGTGTTGAGGGCATCATGGGAATGCCCAGCCCTGCTGCTCTGTAGTCCTGCTTGGGCACAGAACCAGTGTGAATAATACCTCTGCTCCAAAATCCTGCTGCCTCCCAATGAGGCTGTGGGATAAACTTAAAGGCTTTGTGATAATAATCCTAAACACAGAACAAGTTAAGGAGAAGTTAACTAAAGTTGAAAATAGAACAAGAATTTATTTGGGTTTAGAGCTTCTTCTCTTTAAGCTCTTGCTTTCAGGGTTACTTTCTCATGTATTTCTTTTTCTTTTTTGAGATTTATTTATTTTTATTGGAAAGTCTGATATACAGCGAGAAGAATCTTGGATCTGCTGGTTCACTCACTAAATGACTACAATAGTCAGGGCTGAGTCAACCTGAAGCTAGGAACTAGGAGCTTCTTCTGGGTCTCCTGCACAGGTGCAGGGTCCCAAAGCATTGGGCCATCCTCTGCTGCTTTCCCAGGACATAAACAGGGAGCTGGGTTGGATGTGGAGTGACTGGGACACAAACTGGCACTCATGTAGGATGCTGGTACCTGAAGGTGGATTAGCCAGTTAAGCTGACCCCTTGTGTATTTCTCTATCAACACTATTTTGTAGCTTAGTTGAATTTATTGCCTCCACCAAGGCGGGTAAGTGGACAGGTGAGTGTTATCTTCATTAGGCAGCCCCGCTCCTAAAGAATGGGCAGGTGTTGTTAGTAGAAAAGGCAACACGAGCTACCCATAGGCGCAACGCACTTAATGCTCCTTCGTTCACCTGAAGCTGAGGGCATTGCTGATTTATTTCAACCATTCTCACAGAGAGCTTGGCGGTGACTTACCGTCTCCTCGGAGCAGGAAACAAGGGTGCCGTTCTACCGTACTAAGGCTTGTCCAGGAGAAGAAAAGTATGTGTCATCCCTGAAGGGGCCTGGACTGTCTCAAAAGGACCCTCTTGGCTCATCTGGTAAGACTGCTAGGACCTCCTATGACCCCATGATGCTCAGGACCCCACTGGCTACTAGATGACTTACAGGACAGCAGTATGGGCAGGCGCCTGATGGAATGGATAACATTGTGAAGAATTTCACACACAGCTCATGGGGTCCTGAACCCTGAAGCTCCCAAGAATTGGAGAAGAATTTTTTAGGTGACCACCGGGATGTGGCTGGCTGTTGCCATGCTGGGGGTGGGGGTGGCGGCGACAAGTGGTGGTGGTGTGTGTGTGGCCTGAACCAACCGCATCAGAAAGGTCATCTGCTGGTCAAGATCATGCATGTATACTGTGGAGGTGGTTGTGAGGGTGTTCGGGTTGGGAGAGGAGATTAGTAAGGGCTTTAGAGCAGCTCTGTCCCAGAGAGGACTTTGGGAGAGAAGCTCCTGGCCTCTTGGCAGACCAAGGACTCAGTGTAGCTGCTGTGTTGAATCTATCAACTTGACCAGTTCTGCTAAATTCTATCTTCAAGTTGTGCATTAAGGCAAAATGACCCCACTTATCCCCTCTCCCCCACAGAAAGAAGAGGAAAATAAGAGAGACTGTGAGTGGACATTGAGTTTCAGCTGTTGCGTGGATGTTTTGCTTTGCCAGTGGGCATTTGGCACTGACGTGCCAGGAGGCCATGCCTCCACTTTTCAGCTGCTGCTGGGACTGTGGCACCCTTACTTCCCTGCCTCCCCCGGAACGAGCAAGGTGGCAGAATTCCAGAAAGTGCTTCAGTGGATGCAGCCCTGAAGGAGACTAGGAGGTAAGAGGAAATGGGAGAGGGATGGGATTGAAGTTTTGCATTTTATTAATTTCTGTTTCCAATGCACCAGTGCTTGTGGTGATGAGAGTGATGATCGGCTGGCAGCAGTGGGAGCAGGTAGGGTGTAGCGGGGGCTGCAGGGCAAAGGCTGGCACTGACCTGGAATGCTTGAGGGTGCCCAAGCAGAGACACAACGTCCAGATGAACAACAATGCCCAAAAAGCAAAGCTTGAGCTCCCCTCCCCCAGCAAAGCCGTTGGAAGGAGTTGGCATCTGTGCTGGGCCACAGACCCTGCTGGGTTGTCCTTTGGGATGATAAAGGTCTATGGGCACAGACAGGAATTGATGGGTTGTAAGGGAGGGAGGTTCTCACCTTGGCAAACTGCCTCACCTGGAAGGTTCACTGCGTTGTTCCTTGTTGCAGCTCACTCCCACAGAGCCCAAATCTGATTATTCAAGGGAAAAAAAAAGAATTTTGCAGCACAGTGGGATCCCTGGAACCTCTCAGTGGGGCTTGGCCAGACACATGTGATGCGATTAGTTTTTGTATTCTAAGCAATTACACGTCACACATGCAAACAAGGCTGGGTTTAGAACGTCAGAGACTTCTTAAACACAGACACCATGTCTGATAACAGGGCTTGTGCATGTGTTTCTCTCAAGCTAAGGGGAACGTGGGAGCCACCATGAGCGTGGGGATGAAAGGCATGCTTGCACCACCTGTTGGGGTCTGGCCAATCTCTCAGGGCTTTGGCTGTCACTGCTCTCAACAGGTGCATCTGGTCTCTCTCAGCAGAGGTCTTGGTCTCCATCTTTCCCCAGGGCCTTGTGGTCAGCACATGGTGGGTTACCACCAGCTGAAATCTCTCTGAGGAGGTGTAGGACTCAAGGCTCCTGCAGTCTGGCAGCAGGGATCCTGTGCTAAGGATCCTTGGCACTGCTTCCAGCTGCATCCAGCATCCTGGTTGTACCCTAAGATAACATAGGCATTGCATCATTGGCTGTATGAGTTGTTTCCAAATTTTATGAAGGTACTTCAAAGAGCTATGGAAAACAATTAAAAGATTATTTGGGTGCAAGAGTTTATTAAAATATATTCAATTTTTCCATAATATACACTTTCATGAACATTTGAAGACTTTCCTAATATACCTAGGTTTCAGTCTTTTGCACCAAAATAAACTTATCTTTTAATTCCATTTCCCATGAAGTCTTTGAAGTACCTTTGAACCATAATTTACTCAAATGTTCCACACTTTTTCTGCACAGCACAAAACATGTTTATGACTTCGGGGTACAACAGATATTTATCTGCTTTGAAGGAAGTAGCCACGGGTTTGTCAGTCATGGGGTAAACATATTTACAATGTTAACTGCTTTTGGAGGAAAAACATGTTGACAAGCAAAGGAATATTTTCAGTAAAAAGGCTTGTTTACCAGGCTTCTACCCGGCACACAGGTGTTTATGCATGCCTGGTAAAATGAAGGATAAAGCATCCTTTACAAAAATCCATTTTTGTGGATTGCAGGTTGGATAATGGATTACTGTTGGCACCTCCTGTGTTTCATTGATGTGTGTTTAGATTAGTTTGCATTTTCTGGTACACCGGGCTTGACATTCTAGAAGCAGACTCGTGCTGCTCTTGTTTGGGAGCCATTTACTGAAAAAAAAAGTTGCTACAGAAAAACTGCTCAGAAGAACGAGGGAGAACTAATGGTTTTAGTGACCAGTGTTTCAGGTTTGGATCTTATGGGCTCGCTCAATGAGGAGGAGGCGTGACTCTTGTTTGTAGCTGTATTTCCAATTATGAGAGTTGAATCTGGCATAGGAAAGGTGCTTAGCATATATTTACTGAGTGAATGAATGAATAAATGGGAGAATGAACTCATTCATTGTCACCCCACTTCCCATGAGATAGATACTTGAACTGTTGAGCAAATCAACCCATTAGAGGTTGTGCCCTTGGTTATTCGGATTGGGTCAAGGTGAGGTGTGGTCTCCTGGCTCCTCTCGTGACTCCTCTTCTACCCCTCTACTGGGCTTCTTTCTAGTAGAACCCCAGGTGTGCTAAGGTGCCAAAAAGGGGCAGGAGCCAGGTCAGGGAACCAGGCTTGCAAGGTTGTTCCCACAGGTGAGTTTAGGAGTTTAACCTGAGCTCTGCATGCTGCTATTTGCTGAGTGGGGAGGCTCTGTTTTGTTAACATCTTTGAGCTTCAATTTCTTCAGCTGTAAAACAGGAATGAGAAATCAACCCCAGGCTGTATCTAGGTAAAACAAAGAATATGCAAGAACTGAAAATCCCAAAGTTTCATTGTTGCTTTGATTTTTCAACACCAGCATTGTCTTCAATGTCCATGATCATTCTGCCAGGTAGATGTTCCGCATGGTCATTAGAAACATTTTAATAAAATAGAAAAGTATCAAACAGTAAACAAAATACCCATGATTCTCCTTGTCCATTGGTATGTGCTTATTGAATATTGTTATTTTCTTTGTTCTGTGGAAGAGATGCTGGGCCAGGTGAGCTGAGAGGGGATCACTAGAATCAGGTAGGTAGATAGGGGTGTGTGTGTGTGTGTGTGTGTGTGTGTGTGTGTTTTGGAGGCTGTGTGAGTTGCAGACATTTGGGGTGAAGCAGCAGAGAGGAGATCTATCTATATCTGTCTCTTTCTCTTGCCTCCATCTCTATCCTTCTCCTCTCTATCCCTCCCTCCCTCCTCTCTATCATATAAATAAAACAAAAAGAGAAACCAAAAAGTGCAGGTCCTACATGCCACACTGCAGGAGTCGGGGGATAGACATAATGCTTGATACGGTGAGACTGTTTGGGGGCTATTTTCTGAGCACTTGCAATGTTCCAGAAACCTGGCTCTACGTGGCAAATACAAGAAAGACCAGGTCACTGGGTGATGCCAAGCAGTTGAAAGTAAGCAAGCAAACAAGTCAAAAGGAAAAAGAGACAAAGCTAAGCTAAGGGAGGGTGCTCTTGCCTGAGGAAGCTAGGGGCTCTGCAACCCTGACTCATCAGGCTAGGGATCTTGTGGGCATATACCTTCGGGGAGCTTAGTGAAGTTCCTTTAAAAAATTTTTTTATTTTTGTTGGAAAGGCAGATATACAGAGAGGAATAGAGACAGAGAGGAAGATCCTCCATTCAAAGGTTCTCTCCCCAAGTGGCCAGAGCTGAGCCAATCCAATGCCAGGAGCCAGGAGTTTCCTCTGGGCCTCCCACACAGGTGCAGGGTCCCAAGGCTTTGGGTTGTCCTCCACTGTATTCTCAGGCCACAAGCAGGGAGCTGGATGGGAACCAGGGCAGCCGGGATTAGAACCGGCACCCATAAGAGATCCTGGTGCATTCAAGGCAAGCACCCCAGCTGCTATGCTATCGCACCTGGCCCTGAAGTTCCTTTTGCACATGGCATTTTATTGTTTTGCCTGTAATGGCACCAAGAGACCCATGTAAACTTATATGCATTTTTGGATATTTATAATGTGATGGGATTTTAAAATTATCTCTTCTACAGAAAAAAAGTTGTGTATGTATAATGATTCAAATATAGACATTATTACTCATCTATGGGCTGTTTTTCCCTAAAGTCTTTTTTTTTTTTTAGATTTATTTTTATTGGGAAGGCAGGTCAGGTTTATGGAGTGATAGAGAGCAGGACCTTCCATATACTGGTTTACTCCCCAAATGGCCACAATGGCCAAAGCTGAGCCCATCCAGAGCCAGGAGTTCTTTTGGGTCTCCCACATGTTGGTGCAGTCATTCAAACTCCTTTTAACAAGAACAAAACTTATCACCAAGTAAGTCCACCAGAGGAGAACAACCCAATGCAGATACTAGGAAGTCCTCCACTCACGAAGAAGCCATGGGATTCCATATTGAGCAAAGAACTCTGTAGGGAACAGCCAGAACTTTATAACTGAATGCCTGTGAGGCCAGCTCAGCTCCCCAGAGAGTAAAGTTGTTAGACATTGAGAGAGAGAGAGTTCCTGTTTGGTTCACTGTTCAAATGTTGGGATGGCCAGAACTCAGCTGGGGCTGAAGAATCAGGAGCCAGGAATGCAATAATCCACTTACTTGAGTCATCACTGCTGCCTTCTAGGGTGTGCATCAGGAGGAAATGGAAGCCAGGAATGCTGATGTGGGTCACGGGTGCCTTAAGTGGCTTCATACTATTAACCACCTGCTTTGACTACAGGATGTTCTTGAGAAGGACTGCCTGAATCTGGCAATACAAATGTATGCAAAAATAGCAGGTGGGTCCACAAGCCCTGGTGGGTTTTTTACTCCCAACAACCGCAACATTGTTCTGATTCCCACTGGATTGTCATAGCTTTCCTCCCCATGTGCTCCCACTGCAAGTTGGGGCATCACATTTCCTCAGCCTTAACAATGGAGGCAGCTGGGACTAAGTTTGGACTGGGTGTCACCTGGGCTGGCTGCTTCTGCCAGTGTGTAACAGGCCTCAGGAAGCACATGGGCAGGAGTATTCCAGGTGCCAGAAAGCACGGGAGAGAAGAAATGTTCCCTGCCCCAGAGAAGCTCACTGTTGAAGGAGAGACAGATGAGGTTTGCTCTCAGGCGGAGTTCTGTAGTAGAAACACATGCAAAAATTATGGGAAGACAGAAGAGGGAGTGAAACATTGATACATTTTCTCAACCCAACTATCCTGGGAAATAGGAATTATTGGCCCACTTTTCAGAAGAGGAAATTGGGGGCAGGAACAGTTTCTCGCCTGCTTCTTCTCTCTGTTCTTTCTGTCTTGCCTCTGTGCCACCTCCTCTCTTGTACTTGCCTTTCCCTCTTTTTTTTTTTTTAGGTGACTATTTAGTGAACACCCTCCATGTACCATGCCAAGGAAAGATACAGTTCCTATCCTTCCAGGCATTTCCAAGCCAGTTTTGAGACAGTCAATATACAAATCATAGCATAAACAGCAGTATAATTACTGATAGAAGGAGAACGAGACCATTGACAGGGATCGCCCCCCTGGTCTGGCAGTGGTGATCAAGATCATGTCACTAGAGGGACTCAAGCTCCCATTACCTGACTCTCAAGTTGGGAGCCTTGTTCATTGTGTGATAAAGATGGGAATACAATTACACAGGATTGAAATGGGGGCAGCATTAAGTTATTATAGCGTGTTTACACCAACTAAGTTGGCTAAGACATCATTAGGTGCTACTACTTTTTAAAGATTTATTTGAAGGTGGAGTGACAGACCAAGATCTTCCATTTACTGGAAGCCTAAATGGTAGCAATATCTTGGAACTTGGTTCCTGAACCAGGCCAAAGTCAGGAGCCAAGACCTCCCTCAGGGACTCCTACATGGTTATCAGGGCCCCCAATACTTGGGCCATCCTCTGCTGCCTTCCCAGATGCATTAGCAGGGAGCTGGAATGGAGGCAGCGCACACAGTCCTGGAACCAGCACTCTGATAGGGCAGGCTGGTGTAGTAAACTGTGGCTTAACCTGCTGTACCATAATGCCCAACCCAAAGCAGTGTAGTTTCATGGGACTACTGTCACAATCATCACATAATGAGCTGGTATTTCAAAATTCCCTGGGTGTTTTGTGACCAGGCACTTGAGGAGACAATACTTTTCAGGCCCTCTTCACTGTGACTTGAGGAAAAATACCCAACTGAACAATGATAGTTATTTTTTGTTTTATTTTTTTTCCTAAATGTTTACTTGTTTGAAAAAATAGATCCTTGATCCACTGGTTCTTCCTCAAATGGGCACAATGGCTAGGGCTGGACTAGGAGCCTGGAACTCCATCCAGGTTTCCCATGTGGGACCAGGGGCCCAAGCACTTGGACCATCTTCCTGTGCTCTCCTATGTGCATTAGTAGGGAGCGGGATTGAAAGAGGAGCAGCAGGAACTCAAACAAGTGCTTACCCACTGTGCCACAATGAAAGCCTCAAGCAGATGAATCTCAACACTAAAGTGTAGGGGGTTTTAAATTAACATTAGTCAAGACCTCAAGGACCAAAGCCACACCACTAATTTGTAGAATCCCGGCAACTGAGTTAATATCTAAGTGCACCAGCTTTGCAAGGCACTATGGAAGGAACTGAGTGGAAATGGGACATGGACAGGCATACTACACACCTACCATGCTCCTTTAGGATAGGCCAAGCTGGGAATGCATTTGACCAGGGTCGTGTTTCTAATTTCAAATACTCAAAAGTAGATCTGAAGTTAGTTCATCTATAGAAAAAAAACCCCAGCAATTCACTCATCTAAAATGATTGTCTTTGGAGTGTATGTTTTGGGCCAAGGCACCAAAGCAGATGGAGGTTAAAAGAAGCACTCAAGATGTCATAAGGACTTTGGAGACAGAGACCAGGGGAAGTGAAGGGGAGAGGGTATTTCTCACTGTGGCGAGGGCTGGCAGGAGCAGAGATGCCCAAAGTGCCTAGCGCCAAGTGCTATGCAGGAAATGTGGGAAAGTGATATTCGATAAGGCAGGGAGGGGTCTAGCTAGAGGTGCTGTGTCCTTACAGAAGAGAACACCTAGTCTAGAAATGTCTGAGCAAGCAAGCAGAAGAGCCCGGCCACACAAGAGAATGCCCACAGGGAACAAATGGAGGCTGGATTTGAAGGGTCAAGACAGCCTGCAGGTGACTGCTCGGGAGACCCATACAGGGCTGTACTGAGTGCTACGTAGGCCTGGAAGCCCCAGGAGGTTGGCTGGGTTTTGATTTGGAGGGCTGGATTTGGGAATTGCTGGGAGAGGATTGCAGGATGCAGCTGAGGGTATACACCAGGCCATGTGGACCTGCGGCGGGACTATGGCCGAACAAAGGTACTTCCAAATGTTCTCAGAAAATATTGATGAGTTTGAGTACCAAATAGTATGAAATCCGTGTGAAGTGTTTTGTAATATGCCCTTTTCATGGCCGTTTTGAAGACCTCTCCTATACATGCATCGTGAAAAATGTTTGTACCCACAGTAAACCTACCTTTTAATTCCATTTTTCACAGAAGTTTTGAAACATCTTTGTATGTGCGTACAACATGCTTAGCTTGGATGGCCCCCTGGCTGGTCAATAGACAATAGTGGGACTAACACTGCCTGCTGTGACCCATAGAAATAGGACCCTGGTAAGAAAGTACACACCATGTGACATAGGAACCCTGGCCCAGCTAAATGGCTAAAGGAGGACACCTGGCCTACTTTGGGCTATTGGCTTCCAATCCTTTTTTTCCTATTTCTTTCTTGTGGCTCCTATTTCTCAAAATCTGAACTGAGAAGCTTGGGGTTGGGTGTGGGTGCTGAGCCCCATTTAGTGCAGAGCACAGAGCCTGAATCACCCTGTGGGCCTCCAGTTGGCCTGAGTCCCTATCTTGAATCCTATTATCCAACTCTATAATTTTTTGAGATCATCTTCCTCCCAAATTCCTTAGTTGTTAAGCAGACTTTTCTTATTTGTAAGATAATGTTAACTAATACATAGCAGCAAAAATAATACATGTTTCAAAACTAGTTTCTAACCCTTCCAGGAAAATCTTGTCTAAGATGATGATTTAATCACATCACGTCCAAATTCCTGGTCTTATAATAATTCAGGACTTGGGGGTGGACTGGTACAGCAGTTAAGTTACAGTCTGGGATCCCTACATCCCATATTGAAAGTGCCTGGTTGGAATCTTGGCTCCTCCATTTTTGCTCTATCTTTCTGTTAATGTGTTCCCCAGGAGGCAGTAAGTAATGGCTCCCTCCTGCCCACATAGGGCACTCAGGTGGAATTACAGGCTTCTCGCTTTGGCCCGGCCCAAACCCAGCCCCAGTTGTTGCAGGCATTAGGGGGTGGGCCAGTAGATAAAAGATCTCTCTGCTTCTCAAATAAGTGCAAAACTTTGTTAAAGTTCACCATTCTTTCATGATCATCTGCTCACCTGTCTTGGGCACGGGGTAATTTCAGCATGGGCTACGCTGGTAGCTGCTGGCAGGTGTGATGGAAGAGGAGCCAGAAGGCTCTGTCTTGAAAGTGCTCCGACTGGGGCTGAGCATTCCATGGAGTTGGACAATTCCCAGGGTTTACTATAAGCCTGCTCAGGTTGGTGCGGAGGATGGAGGCTTAGGGAAGAAGCAGCAGCCTGGGTGGACTCAGCCCCTCTGCAATGCCTACTTCTCAGCCAGTAATTGAATTGCATTTCCCAGGTCAGCCAGTAATTGAACTGGAAACATTCTATAAGATCAGGCACAAAGAGGTGCAACAACAATGATCCAATGGTGTGTTTGTCTTTCATTCTTTATTTCTAAGGCACATATTAGGATGCATTTTAGAAATTCTTACTGGTCAGCAGGCACTGGTAACCTCTTCTGAGACTAGGCAGAAGGCTAGAACAACATGAATTTGGGGTGCATTATAAAATTCAATTAATTTGCACATGACTCAATTGCTTTCTCCCGCAAATGAATGAAATCCACATGATTTCTAGTCTGTTTCTATGGTTTCCTTCCTCTGTTCAGATACATTAATTAGCTTGTCAGTTTATTACAGATTTTGGTGCCTTTTTTTCCCCCCTTCAAATGTGAGTCCATATTAATTTAGTTTTCATTTCAACAGTGTTTAAAAATAGAGCAAACCTATTTTGACTAGCACACAATCAGGTCCCTGAATGCTGAAGGAGTTTGATGCAGAAGTTCAGGTTTTTCACTGTGATCTTCTTGCCTTGGATAACATCTGGTTACATAGCCTTCTCCCTAACAGGACAATGGCAGGCACAGTGCTTCCACCTGTAAGTATAGCTGGCCTGAGGCCTTGCTAGCTTGAATACCCAGAGACTTCACAACTGTGTGCCATGGGCTATGTGCCGAGTTTGAAGGCCTGGACTTCTGAGGTCAGGGCATGGCTGAACTTGGTCTGTGCTACTGGCTGTGAGATCTTGGGCTATTTCTTATGGTTTCCAAGCTTCTGATTCCTCATCTGAAATGCAGCCTAGTTTGTAGAATAACCCCTCCTGATATCTTGAATACCTCTCTTGTTATGTTGCTTGAACCTAGGATTCCTGATGCTTCTGTGTCAGGTGCAAGCCCCCGTATGAGACTGGTGACCCTCCCTGGTTCCTAGCTCTGCTTGATCTAGGTGACAAGCATGTACTTAGCTGTGATGGTTAGTTTCATGTGCCAACCTGACTGGGTCATGGGATGCCAAGGTATCTGACTCATCGTTATTTCTGGCTATGTTTATGAAGGTGTTTCCTGATTAGATCAGCATTTCAGCTGGTGGACTGATGAGTAAGGGCAGATGCTGTGCTCTGTGTGGGTGGGAAGTGAATAGAAAAAAAGATGATGGAGGTTGCACTTGACCCTTGTGCTTGAGCTGGGCCTTCTGCTTCTTGGCTCCCAGACCGTCAGACTTACTGGATCTTGGGCTTTTGAACTTTACTGCTGACTTCTGCATCTCCAGCCTGTAGTCAGCAGAGCCTGAAACATCTCAACTACCATACTTACTTGAACTTGTATGTTACAATAAATTTATTTTCTTTTTAAAGATTTTTTTTTTAATTGGAAATCTAGGTATATAGAGAGGAGAGCCCAAGATCCTTTTCTAGTTCACTTCCCTAGTGTCTGCAATGGCCAAAGCTGAGCCAATCTAAAGCCAGGAGCTTCTTCAGAGTCTCCCATGTCGGTGCAGGGTCCCAAGATTTTCCCAGGGCACAAGGAAGGAGCAGGATGAGAAGTGGAATATCCGGGACATGAATTGGGATCCTGGCAGATTCAAGATGAGGATTTAGCCATTAGGCTATCGTGTCTTCATTCCTTCGTTCTCCCTCCTGTTGGTTCTTCTGGAGAATCCTGACTAATACATCACCTCCTATCGAAGAGCCAGACACTGACCGCTTGTATGTACTTGGGGCCCTGCCTGAATTGAGTCAGATCACACAGAGAATTACACTATCCTCCTAACTTTAGGCTTTCCACATGCCAGGATTAGACCATGCAGAATGACACAGGCAGGTGAAGCCTGATGCTTCCTTCCCTGTACTTAGTGCAGACAGCTGTCTGCTCAAACGCCCACCCTTAGCTTCCTCCCCAGGTCACTGCCTGGGATACAACAGCCTGTGCCACCAAACCTTCCTTGGTGAATAGAAAAGCACAAGACAGGCATTAAGACTTCAAGGAGGGCCTGGTGTGATGGTTCAATGGCTAAATCCTTATCTCACATACACCAGGATCCCATATGGGTGCCAATTTGTGTCCTTGCTATCTCTATTTCCCATTCAGCTCCCTGCTTGTGGCCTGGGAAAGCAGTAGGGGATGGCCCAGAGCCTAGGAACTCTACACCCATGTGGGAGACCCAGAAGAAGCTCCTGGCTCCTGGCTTCAGATGAACTTAGCTCCAGCCATTGTGGCCATCTGGGGAGTAAACCAGTATATGGAAGGTCCTGCTCTCTATCACTCCATAAACCTGACCTGCCTTCCCAATAAAAATAAAACAAAAATCTAAAAAAAGGAGACTTTAGGGAAAAACAGCCTATAGATATGTAACAGTATGTTTATATTTGAATCATTATACATACACATCTTTTTTTCTTCTGTAGAAGAGATAATTTTAAAATCCCACCACATTATAAATACCTGAAAATGCATATAAGTTTACATGGGTCTGTTGGTGCCATTACAGGCAAAACAGTCAAGTGCCATGTGCAAAAAGAACTTCACTAAGCTCCCTGAAGGTATATGCCCATAGATCCCTAGCCTGATGAGTCAGGGTTGCAGAGCCCCTAGCTTCCTCAGGCAAGAGCACCCTCCCTCATCTTAGCTTTGTCTCTTTTTCCTTTTGACTTGTTTGCTTGCTTACTTTCAACTGCTTGGCATCACCCAGTGACCTGGTCTTTCTTGTATTTGCCACGTAGAGCCAGGTTTCTGGAACATTGCAAGAGCTCAGAAAATAGCCCCCAAACAGTCTCACCGTATCAAGCATTATGTCTATCCCCCGACTCCTGCAGTGTGGCATGTAGGACCTGCACTTTTTGGTTTCTCTTTTTGTTTTATTTATATGATAGAGAGGAGGGAGGGAGGGATAGAGAGGAGAAGGATAGAGATGGAGGAAAGAGAGAAAGAGACAAACATAGACAGGTCTCTTGTCTGATGCCTCAGTCCCTAAATGTCTGCACCCACCTTGGGCTGGACCAAGGTGGAGCCTGGAACTCAACCCAGGACTCCCATAAGGGTTGGAATTAGTGAAGCCTGAACTCAAACCAGGAGGCAGGTGCTCTAAGTGGCATTTTACCACTGTACCAAATACCTGGTGCTGGGTGCCTATGTACATATTAGTTTCATTTTCCCAATAACACTATAAGGAAAGAACTCTTGCCCTCACCCTTGAAGGTTAGAAATTCAAGAATTGGGTTAGATTACATTAGCATTAGTCATTGAGTTTGATCTTTGCTTAGCTACTCAGCTCTTTTAGTCTGTTTCTTTTGGAGATTATAAGCCACATCAACCCTGACTATATAGTCACTGTTTTGGAGGTAGGATCCAAGTAAAATATTCCTTTGGAACTCTCACAGCACCAGGAGTAACTTATAAATAATTGTTGATTGATCCCATGGAAAGGCTTTGATATCAGGCGGCTGACCAGTCTTATGATGAGCTTTTCTCTTTGAGAGCCTCCAGATCCATGAATTGGCTCCAGGACGTGGGGATGAAAGCAAGTATTATGTTGGAGGTTAGGATTGGGCATCAAGTCTGCAACCCTGGGAACCTGCTTTGCCAGTAGCAGCAAACATGAGTCAAGTTCATGGTTAAAGTTCTTAATACTTTTTAACCTTCTGTGCCCTATACACAGAGACATGCAGTCAGCATGGATTAAGGGATCCCCAATTAACCCCCTACCTCTTAATATTTGGTCACCATGCAGGAGTGGGCTGCCAGGTACCGAAGATTAACTGGCAAGGATAATCTGCCTGGGCAGATTAGCTGGCCCAAGGTGGAGCAGCCGGTGTCCTGCTTCTGGGTGGTGCTTGGTGTGGGTCAGGGCAGTGGGAGTTCCATACAAGGCAGAGGTCTTGGGAGAATTTCATTCTATATGGCCTTTCATGAGCATGCCAGCTTGCTCAGGCTGCCCTAACCAAGGGCTACAACCTGGGGGGTTTGAACAACAGAAATGGATTATCCAGCACTTGCGGAAGCTGCAAGTGTGTGATAGGACTGGGCAAGGGTGGTTACTTCAGAGGCCTCTCCTACCAACTTGCAAATGGCTGGCTCTTCCCTGTGTCTTTGCATGGTCAGTCCTCTGTGTATCCTTGTGTTCAGCTCCTCTTGTTTCAAGAACATCGGTTGTGATTGAACTTGGATCACCCTGATGATCTCATTGCTACTTTGTTACCTCTTGAAAGGCTCTGTTTCCAAGTACAGTCACATTCTGGGGTGCTAGGGGTTAGGGCTACAGCATATCAAATTTGGCAGGGACACCATTTGGCCCGTAACAGTGAGATTCATTGGCATACTCCCCCAAAAATGTTTGTTAGAGACATGCAACCTCAGGCACCACTGACATCTGGTGCTGTCAAAGGAGTTTGTTTCCTATTGTGGCTGCATGAGCCATAAGAAAGGGCCTGACCCGGGGAGCAGCATGGCAACAGCAAGGTGCAGAAAGAAGCCACCATGGTGTGAGCAAAGGAGCTGAACACCAGGCCGACATACAGCATAGCACAGAGTCACTACTGGGAGTGAAGATAAGAGCTATTTACATACCTATGTATATAGTGGGCATGCTCACATAGGGTTTATTCCACCTGGACATATAGTGTATATGTGAGTAGAGACTGCAGGATATATGTATGTGTGTCATTATATGAAGTAAAAGAGATTTTTGGCAAGTTTGTGAAATGTGTTATAAAAAAACTATGCAGGAATTTCAGAGTGTTTACCTCAAAATATATCTCTTAATTCTCCCTTCCATGAATTCTTTGAAGAAAGTGTATGTTTACTACTTACATAGATTTTATAGTGTCCACAGTGATAAATATAAAAATATGTATGGTATGTATGTAGTAGTACAAATAGTGATTATGGTACATATGTTACATATGTGTACATACAGTGGGTACACAGTTCATATGTAACAATGTGGTAGCTATAACACTTTATGTATGTATATGGTACATACGAGTAGTGTATGTATAATGGCTATAGGATAATATGTACATTTTCAACTATTTGCTTCTCTGAAAGGTAGAGATAGAATCTAGAGATGTAGTTCCCATGCATTCATTCACTCTCCAAAGGACCACGGCAGCTGGAGCAGGGCCCAGCTTAAGCTGGAGCTGAGAACTCAGCCCAGATCTCCCACATGGAAGGCAGGAACTCAGGGGCCTGCTGCCTCCTGGAGTGAACATTAGGAAGAAGCAATAGCAGGATAATGTGTGTCTGGTGTATATGTAGTAGGAAATAGTGATTATTTCATGCATATGTAGCTTATGTATGTGTGCGTGGTATGCATTAGCTATAGCCACAGCATAGCTCCTGAATCTATAACTGCCCTCTCTTTGGATCATAACTGTTCATTATGACCCAGATGTGATTTTTACACCAATTTTAACTCCACAGCACTGTATCCACCCTGGATCTTTCTGTCTCCCATGTTTACTTCATTTTACAGTAATGACAACCCTCAGGAAAAGCACAGATTGGATTAGTGTACGGTACTGTTATCTCAGCACCCTGGGGAGTCCCAGCTGTGAACCACAGCTGGGAAAACTGGTGCAGTCCCATTCCCTTTGTTTAAATCAACAGTGACCTAAACAAATGAATTCCAGTGCCCAAGAAACGTAGTTGGAGTCATACTCTGAAAATTGAAAGGCACAGGCAAGAATGAAAGTTTTATGGTTCCCAACAGCTGAAGCTGTAAGCCACCATTCATTGATTTGTCTGTGTAGCCCTTAGAGCTCAAATTTCTCACAGAAATGGCCAAATGGCTTAAATGCAAATGCTACAGCTATTCCAGCGTTTCTATGGAACTCTGCTTTGTGATGGGACTAGACCTTGTGAGTCTATTCCTCATCTGATGTGTTCAAGTCAAACTTCAATGCAATGCATTTTTTAGCCTCCTAAAATGAGTAAGATGCAAGATGGTAATTCGAAGGAATCTCCAGAGCAGCAAAGGAAGAGTCACTTGTTCCCAGGAACCGATGACAGGTGCTTACAGAGGCTGGGAGGAGGTGGGGTGTTAGCACCCAGGAGGGAGAGGTAAATTCTGCTCAGTGTAGAGGGCAGGAATCAATAAAGCATCATTCCCTTCTGTAAGGAACATGGGAACTGGATCGTTCAGATTTTTTTTCCCCTTTGTTTTGCGTTGTGCTTTGGAAGGAGAGATTATGGAGGTTGGCCAAAAATGGCTGAAGAAAACACTTTGCTTTTGTGCTTGATGATACTGCAGGCCAAAAAAAAAAAAAAAAATCAGATATTGAGAGGGAAAGCACACTATACCCCATAAGAATGCTTAATTATTATTTGTTAATCAAAAGCTTTAAAAAATGCTAAAGGGAATGAAACTATTCATTATCCTTATTTGATCATTACACATTATACATGTCTTAAGTTAGCACACTGTACTCCATACAAAGGCACAATTAAATTCAGTTAAAATATATATTAATTTTATTTGAAGACCTAGATATCTGCTGGCTCAATACCCAAATGCCCAGCAATAGCCTGGGCTGGGCCAATCAAGAACCTGGAATTCACACTAGGCTTTTCATGTAGGTGACAGGGATCCAAGTCCTGAGTCATCATCTGCTGTCTTCTAGGATGCACATTAGCAGGAAACTTTATCAGAAGTGGAGCCAGAAACTCAAATATGAGATGCTGGTGCCCCAGCAACATCTTAACTACCATGCCAAATCTCTACTCTTATGTATAGTATTTTTAAAAAGAAGAAGTAAGACAGGAAAGCCTGGGGTTGGGCAGGTTTGAGAGGACTTCTTCTCAAAGAGTTATGGCCTATTCTCTGACTAGCAGAGGCCAGGGGAAAGTAGGATAAGAGTGGGGAGACACCCTGGCTAAAATGTATGACCTAACAAAACATTAACTGAAATGGTGAATTGGTGATGATGGATATGAATTTTTGGGTGGGCAGATCAATAATATTTTCTCTTTTTTGTAGTTAAAGAATTTTGCCCATTTTCTAGAATATTAGAGAATAGAGACCTAAGCATCGATTCTTTCCTGGGGTATACCTTAGCAATAAACTGGATGGGAAATAGTGGCAAGACTTGATCCCAGGCACTTAGATATGGAAGATACTGAATGTGGGTATTTTAAGCAGAGACTTAACTCTGCACCACAACATGCTTTATGCTCCTTCCCCCCCTCCCCCGCTGATTGAATAGTCTTTAAATAATCAAGTAACTGGATTATCTTATTTTGACCAATCCATGATGTTCTGTAGCTGTGGTTTGATAAACCTCTTGCACTGAGAAAACAGACCCACCCCAAGTTCTTTGACCAAGACTTCTTAGAACAGGCGTAACAGGCTCCAGCTGCAGATAACTGAAACCTAGAGTTTTTTTTGTACCTAGGCAAGTGTTACACTTGCACCAGTAGCTGGTGGCATTCCGGGCCTAGTTAATCTCCAAATTGTGTTAACTCTACCAGTTTGCCCATTTAGATACTATTCTTATTTATTTATTTTTTAAATAGAAGTGGGGAAGATGGGATATGGTGGGCCAGGACATCTCACTCTGGTCCCCAGGCAGCAGGGCTGCAGTTTGCCCTGGAGAAGGGGATCTGGGGACATATTGGAATGGGAAAGCAGAAGGAATGTTCAATAGGGGAGGAATGACTTCTGGAGTCTTCCATGGACTAGGCCGCTGTACTTACAGGTAGGCAAGGGAGCTGAGACGGTAGTTTAAAGAGGCAACCTGAGTCAGGCTAAGGTACCTGCCCATGTGGGAGACCTGGGCTGGGCTAAGTAGCATTGCCTGCCACCTACTGGCACATAGAAAAGCTGGGGTTGGAGGGCATGCCTGACTGGGCCAGTGTCAGAGTAGGGAGTGGACCAGGACCATGATGGGCTGGACCACAGCACCCACCAGAATGTGAGACAACTGGATCTGGGGGTAGATTGTACAGGAGCATTGTGGGTTCACCTATGTTGAACTGCATACCTACCAGTTTACACAGAGTGCTAGGACAGTGATGGGCTGAGGCAGGCTGGACCACAAAACTCACCTGAAAAGAACCTACCTGACACTCACTGGGGCTGGGAGGAGGCCAGGCAGGGCCAGGCTACAGCAACCACTGCCATATGCAAAGGCCTGAACTGAAGGTAGACCATGCCAAGCAGGGCTGCTGCCCCAACTGGCACATGTGAAATCTGTGGCTGGGAATAGGCCTGGTAGGGAATCTTGTGGAACTCTCCTACTAGTCTACAGTTCCTGCTGGGGAGCACAAGAGCCAGGGCTGGGGGTGTGCCAGGCCAGACAATTTTGCAGCACATGACTCAGGCTGGGTCAAAGCACTCACCTGCCTGCACAAGACCCAGGACTGGGAACGGCCTCATAGAAGAACTCTGGTGACTCCTCTGTTGGGCTGCAGCTCCCGTTGGTGAGTGCAAGAGCCAGGGCTGTGGGCCAACTAGGCTGAACCAGGTTGCAGCACCTGTGGGCATGCATGTGGGCTGGGTTTGGGGGACTGCCAGATTGGGCTAGGCTCCAGCACCTGCTGGTGATCAGAAAAGGCAGGATGAATGTGGGACAGGCTGAGGTTAGGATGTATTACCTGCTGATACATGAGAGCTGGATCTGGGGTTGGGACAGACTGTGCTAGGCTATAGCACCTACAAGCAAGAGCTGGGCCTAGGGGCTAGCTAGCTAGGCTGAACCGTAGTCCATGCTGGCATGCACAAGACATCGGGCTGGGAGCAGACCTGGTAGGGAAACTTTGGGGGCTCCCTTGCTGGGCTGCTGCTTCCACTGGTGAGTGTGAAATCTAGAACTGGGGACAGGCAAGGCTGGGCTAGTCTGCTGCACCTACTGGCATGCATGAGAGCCAGAATGGGTGTGGGCCAGTATCAGCTGACAAGTGCCAGTACTGAGTGTAAGTCATGTAAGACTTGGAGCACAGTACTTCCTGGTAGACACAAATTCCTGGGCTTGGGTGCATGCCTGACAAGGGACTGTGGGCACTCTCTAGGTTGTATCCATCACTGGTGAGCATAAGAACCAGGGCTTTGGGTGGACCAGGCTGGACAAGGCGGTAGCACCTGTTGGCATACATGAAGGCTGGGTCTGGGTCTGGGGGCAGGGTAGGCTGAGCTAAGCTGCAGCACTAATGAGTGTGCACAAGAGACAGATGAGAAGTAGGTTTGGCTGGACTCAGCTGTAGCAGAGGCTGGCATGTACAAACTCTAGAGCTGAAGGTTGGCCTGATGGGAGTTATCAGGAGTTGCCCCAACTAGACAGTTGTACTCACTGGTATGCATGAGGACTGGGTCTGTGGTAGGCAGGCTGGCTGGACAGTACCCAACAAATTTGAGGAGATAGGGGGTTGGGGCAGAAGTGACAAGACCACTGCATCCACTGGCATGTGTATTAGCTGGTAGAGGTAACAGATTGAATATGACCCTGCACTGGCTGGCACACTCAAGAATAAAGTCTGAGGACACTCCAGGTGAGATTTCTTGGGATTCCCCAACTGGATTGTCAGACTCATACCCTGGCCACAGGGAAAATCATAGGATGTATGGTCTCACCTTGCAGTGCATGTATTGTGACTGAGCCACCCCGGGTGCTAATGCCTGTGCAGTAGACAGCACAGAGGGACATTAAAGCCAGCTCATCTAGGCTAGTAGGGGACCTCAACTGCCTTGGATAGGATGGAGAGCAGAGCAGGCAGGGCAATTGTCCTGGCCAAGCTTTGCATCAGGTTCCTGGGTCTGTGGATGCACTAAGGTGGACTTTGGAACAAATATACCTTGGAAAGATTTTTCTCAACACTGGTGTAATGAAACCAACAATGTCTCAGAACTATCAAAACGACTCAAATAACATCCTCAGAGCATTCTTCCCCACATCGGTGTCTTGAGGGCATCATCAAAAGACATCCCCAGGTACTGATGTAATTTGACAGCAAGGAGTGGCATTCTCCCACTCCTTCCTTGTGGACTCCAAAAGCAGGAAAAAACCTGAAACATTTGTCCACCCACTTTGCTCCATACCTAAAGCTCCTCACCCTAATCAGACCCACATGCAATGCATCCCTCCCAACTATGTAAGGTACAAAAAAGAATGTAAAAATTATAAATGGAAATGGCGGTGGAGAAAGCATCCTCTGGCAGATTTCCTATTGAAGAGGGGCTGGATGAAGGAAATATATTAGGTTGCAAGATAACAATTTTGCTAACATTCAACCTACAACGTAATGCCTTTATTATTCCCTTCCCCCAAGCTCATGCAAACTATGTGAATTCATGCTACAGTTCTTGACTCTAAATTTAGAATTTCTCCAGAAAGCTTAGCAGAGCTTGCTGGCAGCTCTGTAAATATCAAGGACACCTACAATTACCTCCCCAACCTGAATCTCACAAACTGAGGATAATAGCTCACCTTTACAAATTAAATGGTGCAATGCTTTTAAATGCACTTTGCAAGGCACCTGCTGCTTATGCGATACCTGTGCATCTTTTTTCTTTGCAAAGACAATGATATTCATCGTCTCCCTTTACTCACATGATTCAAATGTTCTGAATCCTCTGAGAGGAAGATGCTGGAAGAAGTTAGGTGTGCAGGGGATTCAACAGGGGATGGAATATGTGAAAAAGAGGAGACAGAGCAGGAGGAGGCATGAAGAGCCATCAGACTTTAATGCTGGCCTGACACTGAGAGAGGAGAGGGAGAGGAAGAGGGAGAAGAGTGAGAGGGAGAGAAGAGAAGAGGGTGTGGGACGTGAGAGTGGGAGGGATTGGTGAGGCTGTGAGAAAATCTTCTGGGCAAGGAGTCATCCCTGAGTAAAAACTGCACTTTACAGGATCCTGTAATGATCGGGAGTAGCCTGACTCTGCTGGTCCTATGACCATCCTTTGTGTGAGCCACATTCCATCCAGAGGGAACAGCAACTGAGAATTCCCTACATTGTCTGCCACAGGTTTTCCCTGGAAGCAGAACTTAACCACCCTCCTAGCTGCCAGGAAGAAAAGAGGAATCTTCCTTCACAAATGTACAGAAAAACAGTAACAACCACCTCTACTGTTACTGTGTGTAGAGGCATTCTCATAGATTCCAGATCACAGCTCAAAGTGAAACCTTCAATAGCTGCACAAAATAACCTGGTACAGAGTCCCACTGGGACGGACTGGATTTCACCGCAGAGTCAGGAGGTAGAAAAAGTCTCTCACATAAGATTCAAACCCAAGGACTCGGGGACTGCTTGGCACATGCTGGGTTAATTTCAAATCCTGAGGAAATGCAAAGTGCGTCACACTGCAGAGGCTCTGTCACTGAGTGAATCAAGTCTGATAATTAATTCTCCACTTTTAAATGTGAAATGAGAAGTTCACCAGAGGCTGTGGCATGCGGGAGAATGACAGTTCTCAGGGATAAGCAGTGTGGGGCGTTGGAAGGCTTTGGGAGTGGAAACTTGCTGTTGCTCTCCACACCCCAAAGAAACAAAGCTTTAGGGGAGAGTTAATGGGGGCTTTGATTCTAGTGTTTTCACTGTGTTACTGGGTTCATGGAGATGTCATGATTGGGAGATTCCACCTTTGAGATGGTGGTCTCTGGTGCAGGTCTAAATTTTTTGGAGCTGTAGATTACATATTTTGAGGGATCATTTTAGAGAAAGGATAGAAACATAATGTATTAGGCAGGAATACAAACACTTAAAATGAGAAGAGAATTTGCAGCAAATTACAGATTAGAAATATCTGACAGGCAACACAAAAATCACATACTCCAGAAAATAACCTAGTATTTTAATGATAAAAGCGTCTGGTGCTCTTTTATAATGCTTATATTTTTGAGCTGTGCCATCCTCTTACAGCAATGCTTTTGCAGTGCCATTTTTGTAGAGACTGGAAAGGTAATTTGAACTTTCCTTTGTAGTTGACCACAAAAGAAAAAGTTTTGGTTGTTACTCAATATACATGCAACATGCAACTTCACATACTGAAGTGCATGCTGTTCATATTATTACCTAAAGGTATAGATCTTAGATACAGAAACTAATATATTTTGCTTCATATATTTTCTATAAAATGAATATTTTATGGTATGCTTATAATTGTGTATACTTTATTATTGGGTATATTTCTGTCAGGAGAAGCCTTTGATTTTGACTAAGCACCTATACAAAAGGCCAGAAATAAAATGATCAAGTTGGGGTGGGGAAAAAGTGTATTGTCTTATAAAATGTACGTCTCTTAATCTGGGAGGCTTCATACCAATTTGTAAGAAGCTTATCTTTTAGAAGTAATAGCTTAGTTTATATTCTGACCTCTTTTTGTGACTGACTCTTCTGAGGTACTTCAGAAAACCTTTGGAAAACTGGAATTAAAAATGTTTATTTTGATGTAAAAAATTAAAGTCTATGCATGTTATTTTCATTATGCACATTTCCTGTCAACTTTTGAATAACTTGCATTTGCATCAACTATTTTAAGGGAACACAGAACAGGTTAAACCCATTTGTGTACAACTGACTGGCTTACTCTCACTGAATTGTGCTGACAAGAACACAAGAAAGCACATGCTTTGTGTCTGATTAGAGACGGTGTTCAAGGAAAGCAAGAGGGCTTAAATTTTGGTTATGTGGTTTTGGGCTATTGGCCTTCAGGTGTACATCAACTATGGCCTCTGTTTTCACTTTTCTTTAACTGAACAGAGTCCTTTGCTCACATTTTGCGTGTGTGGGAATTGGAAGGATTCTTCCTAGACAAGCTTTTGGCTTGAGATGTTCCAAATCTTATTCCTTCTCTACCATGCCAACATATGCAGTGCAAGGTGCCAGAGGACGTATTCCAAAGCTAACATGACTGCACCCCTCCACATCATGCTGAAGGCCGTTCTTTGGTCTTTCTGGAAATCATTCTTAGCAATGTGCCATCATTCATCACTTGACTGTGCATGGGAGTGACTGTGAAAGAACTCGTAAATATGTCCTAGATTCTTATTAAGTGTATCTCAGTTTAATCCCTGCTTTGTGGGATACTCAAAATGCTTGTAGATTCTGGTAGAAAATGGATTAACAGGACAGCTCATGGTTAAAATATAGTGTGCAAATTTGCCAAAGTATCTGTCCACATGAACATGTTGCCAGGAAACAGCCATGTAAGTGGGGTAGGGGATTCTCAGTAAATGCACTTCAGGGTGGAGACCAAGGAAAAGGGCTTGGGATATGGAGAAAATTTTGATAGGAGACTAAATCTGAAACACTGATATTGAGGCTGCTCCTACTTCATGCAAAATGTTCCTGGACATTTGCTAAAGGATTGTGAGAAAATATCAGAGTTTGCTTAGAAGATCTAAGGGTAGAGAAAGTGATTTGATTTTAGATTGCTCAAAAATAACAGAATCCCAAATGAAACATTCTCATTCTAGGTATGATATTTAGATTTGCCCATGCAAAAACATGCATTACAAAGGCTCCATCACGTTGGGTTCCTCACATGCAGTTCTATGAGCTGGAGTCAACCAATAACACCGATTTCTTGTGTTTCAGTTCTGCTGATGCAAACAGCTGTATGACTACATGGCTATATTTATGCTCACATTAAGGACTGCATGATGTATACATGTTTGTGTTTGTAATAATTTTCCTCTTGTTGAAAAGCTAAACGCAAGACTGTTACAAGAATTATTCTATTCCTTGCTCTTCTGACTCAATAAAATAGGGGTTCTTCAAAAAGTTCGTGGAAAATGAAATGGAAAGATAAGTTTATTTTGGTGTAAGCAAAATTGAAGTCATGCAGTAGTGTCACATAATGCAGACTTGCACGGATTGTTGGGAGACCTTGGTATGTATTAATTTCATTTTTTTGCACCTAAGTAAACTCACTTTTTGATTCCAGTTTCCATGAATCTTTTGTAGTATTATATATTTCAGAAATTGTACCTCATAAAATTTTTTTACAGTGTCATAATGATTCATGGAATAATCCATATTCATATGACCTTATTGGTGGTCATATGTTCATTTGTGACTTGCTCTAATATCAAAGCTTCAGTTCGCATACTATACGTTATTCCTTATGGGCAGCTGTTCTGCTCATATACATTCTTAGATTTGGAGTTGAGAGATGACGTGTGTCTGTAACTTCCATTACAGAATGCTTCACTGGCATCCATAGAAATTGTGCTGGTACTTCTTTCCCTCCATCTTTGCAAGCAATATCTCTCTTAAAACTTTTAACCTTTCCACTCTGATGGATTTAAAAAAATATCCAACTGTGATTTCAGTAAACATTTCCCTCTGAATGCATGTTTCCGATTCTACTTCTGTCATCACATCTTTGGTCTCCTTTTTCCACTTTTAAGGGCCCTTGCGATTACATTGGGCCCACATCAACTTTGGGGCTAAAAGATTAGTATTTTGCAGACATTAATTTTGTTTGCAATGGACCATCTTTTCTTGTTTCAGTGTTCTTCTTTTCTTTTTAAAAATGATTTATTATATTTATTTTGAAGTCAGAAGGAGGTAGAGAGCTTCCTCTGCTGGTTTGCTACCTGGATGACTGTAATGGCCAGTGCTTGGCCTGACTGAAGCCAGGAGCTTTATCTGGGTCTTCCATGTGAGTGACAAGGATACAAATGTTTAGGTCACCTTTGTTACTTTTACCAGGCTGTTAGAAGGGAACTGGATCAAAAGTGGAGCAGCTGGGACATGAACTGGTCCTTATGTGGGATGCTGGTGTTACAAG
The DNA here is from genome assembly GCF_017591425.1 of Ochotona curzoniae. Lineage (NCBI taxonomy): Eukaryota > Metazoa > Chordata > Mammalia > Lagomorpha > Ochotonidae > Ochotona > Ochotona curzoniae. Next base: position 47,278,222 of record NW_024466502.1, on the reverse strand, counting down.
TGGTAGTTTTATGTTATGCCACCATGCCAATCCCCATTTTGTTCTTGTCTGGTGTTGTATACATTCCCTACACTCTCCCTGCCCCTCCCATCCATGTTTGATCTTTCTTACTGTTTTGTGTAAGTTCTTTGTATATTGGAAAAAGGAGTTCTTGAGATGTGAAGTACATGTGGTTCCCCTCAGTCTCTTCCATGAAGTTTGGTCTGGATATGATTTTGCATGTGATGGTTCTTGAACCATCATCTTCAGTTTTGTGTAATAGAATGTATTTAGTTTGTCTTTTTAATTTGAGGTCTTTGTGCCATTTTTTGGCTTTCATTGCTCTGGGATTATAAAAGAATTTCACTTGGATTTCTTCTGCTTTTAGGGTTTCATTTTGCTTTTAATGTTTAAATATTGGAAATACATGAAGTCTATTTGGTTTGAGATAAATTATTTGGCTCCAACTCTTCTCTCTTTTTTTTTTTAACTATATTTATTTGAAAATCAGAGTTACTGATATATATATACAGAGAGAGGGATATCAGTCTTCTTGATGGTTCACTCCCCAAATGGCCATGGGAGCTTGCACTGGTCTTGGCCAAAGTCAGGAGATAGGAGTTTGAGTCGAGTCTCCCAAGTTGGTACCAGAGTCCAAGCACTTGGGCCTTCCTCTGCTGCATTCCCAGATGGTTAGTAGGGAGCTAGATGGCAAGTAGATCAGTTGGGGCTTGACACTCATGTGGGATGCTGGTGGCAAGGGTGTGGCTTTACCTACTATACCATTTTGCCAACCTCACTCCTTGCTTTTTAAGATTTATTCATTGGAAACGTAGAGCGACAGAGAGGAACATGCACACAAATGTGTAAGTATACACACACATACAGAGTGGTAGGGAGGAAGGAAGGAAGACTTACAGATCTTCAGTCCTCTGGCCCATTTCCCAAATACCCATAGCAGTCAGATGTAGGCCAGGTGGAAGCCAGGGACCTAAGCCCATCTTGCCTTTTCCATGTGTGGCAGGGACCCAAGGACTTGAGCAATTCTTTATTGCCTTCCCAATGGATCAGCATGGAACTGGGTACATTACAAACAGCCCCTTATCTACTGCCCTCCCAATGCTCTCCCAAGTCAATGTTTTTGATCTGTCCGTTTATTTAGGAACTAATACCACACTGGCTAGTATCTACATTTAATTCTCTGGTAAAGACAGCTCCTCTTCATTATTTTCCTGGCCATTCTTATTCGTTTTCTTATATGGAGATAGAAAAATTTTGTTCATTAAAGACAGTCCCAAAACAAAGCAAAGCAAAATTCCACTGATATTTCCTTGAATTATGCTAAATTTATGCACTGAAGGAGAACACATGCCATTTTGTGCTGGAGAATCTTCTGAGAATGTAGTAGATTTTATTTCTCCAAATCTTCTGTCTTGAGTTTCCCATTTTAAGTGAGACTTTAGTGCATGAATTATTGTCATGTGTACCAGTGTGTTTATAGGATCATTCTTTAGAATGGAATTGTCTTTATATCATAATTTTTTGGTTACCCTTATTTCTAGGATTTTTTAAATTGCAGTCATCCTAAGTAGATTCATTTCTTAAATTCTCATTCTAATACGCAGGTCCTTGGTTTCCATGCATTACAGTTTTAAACAATCACCTTCTTGAATGCTTCTTGTTTAACAATTTGTCTTTTGGCTTTCTCAGTTTTTTCGTGTGAACATTGTTTTACTTTACTAATAATTGTCATTTTATACTTGCCTTTTTAATTGTTCTACCTTTAGTTCCATTGTGCTGTTTGGCCTCATTGACCCATGGCCTAGAACAACAGTAAATAATTGAAAGGCTGGAGGACAGCCTTGACATCTTGCTTCCAGCCCGCCTAGGAGCACTCCTAGTGTTTCATCAGTAAGCCGGTCTTTGGGCTGGGAGGGAGAGAGTAGTTTATGTCATCATCTTAAAGGCATATACGACTATTTCTTGAGTTAAGGGTTTATACCAGTCATAAACATTAATGAGGCACTCAGCTGGTTGTGTATCTGATGAAGTGTTGGATAAAGAATCTTAATCCACTGGTTTTGGTATGTCAAATTTTCTAAGTGTGTAGAATTTCTGAGGTCTGTGCTCGGAATATCTTAGAACAAAGGATCTCTTGACATGCTTCCTACTCCCTGGGCCCTGCTGCTCCCCCACCCATCAGAAACTTAGCAAGAAGGACACTGACACAGGCAAGGGAGAAGTGGTTCCATATGACCTGTTACTGTCCTGCTCCTGCTATAACAGATCACCACAAGCCTAATGTCTTAAACACACAGCTATATTACATGTGTATAGTTCACAAATCTGAAATAGATTTCACTGGGTTAGCGTCCAGGTGTTGGTAGAGCTCTGCTCTTCCCTGGAGCATATTGGGGAGATTTCTCAGCATTTGGACACACTTTTCCTGCTTTTAAGGTGGGGTTCACAGCCCCTCCATCCACCTTCAAAGCCAGCAACACAGTGTCTCTGTGACCATGCTTCTGTTGTCAGACTGAATTCCCTGACTCTCTCCTCTCCTGCCTCTTCATCCACATTGAAGGACTTTGTGGCATTGTCTCTTGTATGTAACCTAACATACACAGAAGTGCCTTGGATTAGGAAGAAAATGACTTTGGAAGCCATTTTTTCCATGTGGAGATGTAGGGAGGAAATAAAATCTGGGGGAACTATGTAAAAAGAGGTGTCAGCAACTGGGGTGACTCTGCTACCTGGGAGCCCAGCTGGTGTCTGATGGCTCCCCTCACATCCCACTGACCTGTGGGGGACTCTGCCTGGCCCTTGTAAGGGAGTGGAAATTACCAGTCTTCCTATCAGTAACTGGGTCGGATGGACACATATGCTGGACCTGAGACATGGGTCTACTGGCCTTTAGGTGTATGGAAGTCACTGTTCTAATGGTTCAGTGGGACTCTTCCTGATGATGACTATGGGTACAATCTAAAGTAAAACTCCTCACATTGGTATTGGTGAAGATCATTTCAATGATGCTAACAAAAACATTTAATTCTTGCTTTCCAGCAGTTTTTTTAAAACGTTTTTTTTTTGTCAGAAAGGCAGAGCTACAGAGAGAAAAGAGAGAGATTGATTTTCTATCTACTTTTTTTTCTTGATTAATTTCTTGGTTTCTTTTTTTACATTTTATATTTTATTATTATATCATTTTATGATACAGTTTCATAGGCTCCTGGTATTTCCCTTATCCCCCCATTCCCTCCCACCTAGTTCCTCTATATCATTACTAAATAGTTCTTCATACAGTCATATGTCCATCATTGCGGGCATGGACAATGGCAGAGGGTCAGCATCCTGTTGTCAAGATATAGTAAACAGTTTCATTGTAAGTCCATCTTTGTGTGGAAGTAGAAATGCATACCACACTGCATCCTCACCTCTGGATATGTTAGTCTCACAGCTACTGTACATCCCCTCAAATGAAAAGTCCTAATACAAAATCAACAATAGAAAGAAAAATAGAAATTTACAATGCCATGAAGTTAAATAACATGTTACTAGATATGACAGTCTCCATTACACAGCTACTATACATCCCCTTAAATGAAAAGCCATAAAACAAAATCAACATCAGGAAGAAAAAAGAAATTAACAACATCATGAAGTTAAATAACATGCTACTAAATGACTAATGTGTAGCTGAAGAAATGAAAATCAAGAACCTTCTTGAAGAAAATGATGCCACGGCATGATTTATGAGTCATTGAAGAATTTAATAAGAAGAAAGTGTTTTGGTGAGATGAAATTAACAGAAAACAACAAAACCCATGCAATATAGTTTCTGCTGATTTTTGTTGGTGAAATGTGTCTCTTCTAGACAACAAATAGATGGGTTTTGTTTTTTTAATCCAGTCTACTAATCTATGATGTTTGATTGAGCTTAAGTAATATTCATTGTACCTCTGTCTCTTCTTTTGCTCTTGGTCATTGTCCTTCTGGTTAGCAGAGTCTTCTCCTTGGGGCAGGTTTCTAAGCTGTGTCACAATGGGTCTACAGTTTGATTTTACTTATTGCAGTTGGTACACAACTTTTTGCTTGTAGCCAATTGTGCCACTCCCTCAGTGAGTCCAGTTCTGGGTTCTTATGTTAGATTTCCACAGAGAGCTCCGTAGCCCCAGCTCCTGGCTCACCGGTCTCCATCTCCTGTGATACTGTGCTGAGGCTGTACTGTTGTCTGTACAACCTTTCTCCCACTTCGAGCAGGTTTCAGGAATAGGGAGACACCAGGTGTCCTATATAGCTAGGTTGTTGGTAGTGCTGATCTTGTCGGAACCTGTTGGACGTTAGGTCTGGGTGCCACACGGACCTATCTTGACCCGTACAATGCTGTAGTAAGTATTATTTTCCTGTGGGACCAGTGCAATGCACTGAGTTCAGTGAGTTCTCGCTGAGCTCAGCACATGTGCAGTTCATTGGTGTCCCCTGCAGTTCTAAAGTGTTTGCCACAGTGTACAAAATAGCGCCAGATGTACCAGTTCTAGAGTTCTTGATCTGTTGGCTGTCAGATCTGAGGGCTACCCAGACCTGTCTTGGGTGGAACCTGTAGAATGCCACATTGCTGCAGTTCACTGAGTCAGAAATGAGTTCACTCCCAGCTCAGCATATGCTCAGTCCTTTCTCTTGCTTTGCCTCATTACACAAAATGGCACCCAATTCAGCTCTAGGGGGCTGACTGGGCTATGAAATCCACCCTGTTCTCCACTGCCTGCCTGGGATCTGCTGCTCTGTCTCTGCTCCTGGTCAAATCAAACGGACCAGCAGGATGGACAGTTCTTTGTCTGGGTTCATCTCCAAAGCTCCCAGGTTCCAGGAATAGGGAGACACCAGGTGTCCTATATGTCCTAGTGAAAGTCCCTTCCCACCTGGTTGCTGGTGGAGTTCAGATGGCCGTTAGCTCAATGCCGTTGGAGTATCAGTCAGGGCAACACCATACCATTGTGTCTGCTGCTTTCCTGTGTCTGTCAGTCTGTAGGTACCTCTCTGCTTTTGTTCTGTCCTCTACTATTTCCTGGAATGTGTCCTCTCTGCTTCATCCTGATTAAATGTTTTTCTGTCCGTTTAACCATGTCCTTACCCTATTTCGCCATCTTGATTCTCCCGATTTTCGATCTACTTTCTAGTTCATTCCCCAAATGGCCACAGTGGCTGGAATTGGAAGCCAGGAGCCTCTTCTGGATTTCCCATGTGATTGCAAAGGCTCTAAGATTTGGGGCAGCCTTTGCTGCTTTCCCAGGCTGTAGCAGGGAGCTGGACTAGAAGTAGAGCAGGTGGGCCATGAACTGATGCTGTTACAGAATAACTGGAACTTTAGGCAAAGGCCAATCCTACTATACCACCCTGCTGTCCTCCATCCCCATTGGATTTTTTTCCAACAATGAGTTAAAGGCAGAATGCATTATCAAGTCAAATAATTGCATGATGACCCATGAGTGAGGATGACATTCTGATTGAATTGAATAGTGGTGACTCAAACAGCTGGTACAACTTCAGCTCAGGAAGAAGGCTTAGAAATCTTGACAGTGTGGGAACTTCCTGACTATTGTAGCCATTTGAGGGATGGGAAATAGCTTTCTCTATGGGTGTCTGTGTTTCTGTCTCTGTTGCTCTTCCCCCCCACCCCCCCGAATATGGACATTGAGGGCCTGAGGACTTTTGAGATGTCGCTAGGTCTCAACAATCTCATATGGGAGTTGGTGAGATCAGATCCTGCATTGGCAAGCAAGCCATGTTACCAGGTGAGGGGAAGGGTTAACAGGATCAGTCTCCCCAGGCCACTGTCTTTGTGGAGGTCTTGGAAACAGAGCGGAGAAAAGTGATATATACCAGAGTTCAGGGTCAAGTGTTGCCAAAGTGAATGCCAAAGGATGGTTTGTAATCTTGATGGCACCTGGGCTTGGCTTCATTTGATAAGGCTTGATGAAAGGGGACTGCTAACTAACTGAGGTGGATTCTTTTTTTTTTTTTTTTCTTAACTTGGGGATCTTTATTGTGATAGGAAACGATGTTTACAATGATGCTGAGAACCTGCGCTTTTCTTCATCTTCATCTTCACTGACAGCCTGTGCTGTCAGTGTCTGTGTGCTCTATATGCTTTATTGCTTGTTTTCTGGACTTGCCTCCTGCCTGCTTTCCTTTACTGCATAGCTTTTGTAATGGAGGAGTCAAGGGAGATTCCTGTGCTACACATGAAGAGTCGCAGTCAATATGTTGTCAGTTTTATCTTGGACTATTCCGTGTGCCTTTGATGTCAGGGAGCCTACATGAAGCTAAATGTCTGATTAATCATTCATGTAGATTCTGGAGTATGTGGAGTCCTTACTGCACAGAGAGGCGATGCGTTACTGCCTTTCCTGTTGGGCTGTCAGAGCACAAAAAGGAACAAATCAAAGCTGCTTAGGCTAATCTGCAGTGCTTTAATTTATTTTTAATAAAAATGCTAAAAGATCCCAAATTTTATCAGGATCTCAGTGTCCTTGTTTTATGGGTGTCAGCTTTCATGATTGTCCCTGATTGGTAGCTATGAGTACAGAGTGCTGATGTAGGCTATGCTGCCTTTCTCAACTAGAAAAATTAAAGAAAAATACTTCCAGCTTGTTTTATGTGTGTTGGACTGTAGTATTTACCAAGCACCGTTATAATAGAATATCTCATAAGGGTCCTGCAAGTCAAGGAAACTGTTCATGGCTCTTAGGGACTGTGAATCCATATTAAAATGTATGTGATCCATGTGCCTGCATCACTATAGAATTTGCATGATGATTTATAATTCATAAAACCCTCTTAGAAATATATCCACTCAAGGAAAGGAAATTGCTTAATGCCTCTGCTCTGTTGGGTATAAATAAATACAAAATGGGGCTTTAATTCATCAGGCTTGTTTCCTCTGTTCAATTAAGATTCTTTACTTAAAACCTGAACACCAGGAGAGGTGGCACTTGGCTGAGGACCACTGGTTTGCGTCGGGAAGGATGGCAGTTTTTTGCTGTTACAAATCAACTTCTCAGCTCTACCAAAGTTTTCCTTTGGTATCTTCATGATTTCTTGCAGCTTGTAGGCTAGACCCTCTCTCGAGTAAGCTGCCATTCCTCTGCCTGAATTTGTCACCCAGAGTTTAGTCATTCTTCCCATTTTTCCAGTCACAGGTCAATGGCCCTTCACCTGAGACACCAGTGAATGCCTGGTAACTCACAAAGCCTGGGACAGGGAATCTGCCTGCTGGAGGCTGCCTCTCACTCACTGGCACCATTTCTGAATTCAGTTATATTTTGGGAACTTATTTATCCCAAATGGTAAACTGCGTCTTTTTCTCAGCATTTTCTTTGTATATCATCACAGTTCAACAGAGATGGAAAGCATCGCAGTATGGCTTGGGTGTAGTTTATTCCCATGGGTTCAAGTCCTGGCAGCCTGGGTTCTTGTGTAGTGGTATTAAGATAGTGAGGCCCAAGAGGTAGTCTCAGGTGGGAGGTGGTAAGGTTGTCAGGGTTGCAGCCCTTGGAAGGGAGGAGTGCTGATCTCACAGCGAGTGTGAGCTCTCCCCCAAGGACACTGTGCTCAAAGCAGCAGGATCAGCTTCTCACCCGTCTCTGGCTTGCTGTCTCACCACATGACCACTCTTTTATTTCGAAAGTGTTACAGAGAGGAGGAGAGACAGAGACAAAGATCTTCCATCTGCTGGTTCATCCCTCGTATGGCCACAATGGCCAGCGCTGAGCCCATTTGAAGCTAGGAGTCAACAGCTTTTTCTGAGTCTTTCATGTAGGTGCAGGATTTCATGAACTTGAGCCATTCTCTGCTGCTTTTCCAGGCCATAAACAGGGAGCTGAATTGGAAGTAGATCAGCCAGGACAGAAACTGGCACCCTTATGGGATACCAGCACCTAGGTGGAGGCTTAGCCTGCTACACCATGGTGCCAGTCCCCATTTGATTACGCTTGCATGCACTTTTGCTGTTGGAGTATTATCTAACATGTGGTCCTGCAGCTGAGCAGGGGCTGACAGCATGCCTTTTAACCTCCCAGACTGCTAACTGAATAAGTCTCTTTTCTGTATAAAGTACCCAGTTGTAGATATTTTGTGATAGTAACAGAAAATGGACTAACATGCACAGTTAAACTCTAATTCTTTCCCTCAGCCCTTCTCCTACCTATTGGAGGTGTCTGACCCTGCACTCTGGTCCATGTTTTTTCTCTTTCTGTCACTGGCTCTGTATTCGATGCTGATAGAATCTGTGTCATTAACTCAGTAATAATGATAACAAAGCAATGAAGCAAAAAGTATTTCAAATGTTTACTTCTCAGAACTTACACATTTGCTCTACTTTTTTTTTTCCCTAAAGGAAGGATTTATTTTAAAGGTTAAGTTAGAAAGATCCTCTACCACTGGTTCACTCCCCAAAAGGCTACAACATCTGGGGCTGGGCCAGGACAAAGTTAGAAGCCAGATGCTTCTTACAGGTCTCCCATGCACATGACCCCCTGGGTCATGCTCTTCTGTTTCAGAAATGCATCAGCAGACAACAACTGGTCGAAAGTGGATCTGCTAGGACCTGAACCAGTGCCCGTACTGATGCTGGCACTACAGGTGGTAGTTCAACTTGTTATAACACAGCACAAGCTCCTCTGTCTTAAATTATACTCGTGGTTAACCATAAGACAAAATGCCCCTTCAACATGTTTGCCTTCTTCCTCTTAATAATAGACTCATTTAAGTTTTGGTTAGGCACATGGATCCCAATTCCAATCTCTGATGGCAGCCTCCCTTGCAGTTATGTCTGACCATATATGATGTGTCTGAGCCAATGAGATGTGAGTGGATGTAATGTGAACAACATCTGGTTTTCTACTTAAAAGTGTTTGCCTTGGAGCAGGCTTGTAAGTCGCATGTTGAGGGATGTGGAATGGCACCAACCTCTTCTTCAACTAGCCACAGGCCACTCAGTTGTGGACTGTAGTGCTTGGCACGGTCACTTGTCTGTTCTTGATTGTTGTAAAAGTTATTAAAATACTGCATTCCTTATTGTCAGAGAATGTAATTTATTTAAATGAAAGCTGTGTATGTAAAGACAAAGGTTATAAAGACAAGTGATTTTTAATTGGTCCTCCATATTTATTCTGTCTTGAATCCAATCTCCAAATGATTGCCACAGAAGGTTATTGTGTTGGCTAAAACCTACTGGGTACTAGAGGTGTGACATGGCAGCTTAAGCTGCCACCTGCAATTCTGGCATTTCATATGAGTGCTCATCAGAGTCCTGGCTTCTCCATGTCTAATTCAGCTCCCTGCTAGTGTGCCAAGGAAAACAGAAGATGGCCCGAATGCTTAGGGCCCTTCCAGCTTTGTGGGAGGCCTGGCTGGAGTTCCAGGCTCCTGGATTCAGCTTGATTAAGCCCCAGTTGCTGTGGCTTTTTGGAGAATGAACCAGAACATGGAGGATCTCTGTCTTCTGAGTCTCTAGGAATTTTACATTCTAAACTCAGTGTGAGATAGGGGGTCACGTCAGGATTTGTTCTAACAGTAAATCAAATATTAAGGCTTTGGTCTTCTCTCATAGCAAGAAATCTGGAAGGAGGTATGTCCAAGACTGGATGAAGAACTCAGTGATGTGAAAACCTTATTTTTGCTTCAATTTTTTTTGGCTTTTCCCTCTTGTTAGGAGAGGCTGCAAGAACTGGAGGCCTCATGTCCTTTCCCCTCCCCAGATGTGGGAAGGCGAAGGAGCTCTGCCGTTGGTTTTCATCGGAGTGAGGAGAGGAATCTTCCCCAGAGTCTCCTGGCAGACTTTCCTCAGGCTCTTTTGGCCAGACATGAATCACATGTCCATGTCCTGGCCACCACTTAGCTGGGAAGTGGACAGTGTCTTGTGGAAGGAAACTGCCCATGTTGCACTTAGGAGAAGGTCTGGCAGCCAAGACATGCTTCAGGAGCCTCTCATACTTCTCAGTACATTGAAAAAAAGCATTTTCTGTGACACTAAGTCCCGTTTATAAATATCTTTTGAATTTCTGTTATTTATTGATCAATGAACCACTAACCAAACAACATTTAGTATTTTGATAAACCATGACATTTAAAAAATTTTGATTTTATTTAGAAATATCCTTCATAATGCTAATGACATGCTCATTTACATATTGAGCAATTACATGGTGGTAGGCCTGAGGTCTGCCTCTCCTTGGTATTGGTAGTTATCACCTATTTAACTTCTTTTCCCAGTCCTTCTTGGCATGGACTCCAACTCCAGGCAGCTCCTCTTACCACTGGAGTTCCTCTGGTTGGAAGGTATTATGTCTTGCTGGGAAGGGGAAGGTTTAGCCATCAGTTGCATTCTAGTCTTATGTCTATAGATTGAAGTGCTGAATACCCTTACTCATAAAAGTCAGTTGATGGCATGGAATGTGTTTTGTAACAGTGAGGACTGTCTGCTCTTTGCGCTCCTTCTGAGGAAAATCTAAAAGCACACGTGGTGATCTTCAGTCATCTGGGGCAAGTAAGAGGCATGCTTTCCTCTTGTAAGAAGGGAGATGATGGGAAAGGGGAGCCCCAGGTCACTCCCACTGCAGGGTGTGCTGAGCAGCTCGGATACAGGAAGAGGGCAGAGAGCAGCTGAGGGCTCCATACTGACTCAATGCCATCCCAACACTTCCCCCTTAGAACATCTTTGGGGACCCTCATTGATGTACAGATCTCTGTTTGGAAACCACTGGTTGAAAGGATCAAATTAGGCAGTCTGCACACCATAAGGAATATGACAAGTGTTGCTGATGATAATTTATTCCCTGTTGCATGTTTTCTGTTTTTCCAAAAATTCTGACTACCGCCCACAAAATAAACAAAAAGGCTCTCAAGAAAACTACCCACTATCAGGCAAACCAGCTTGCTTATTAACAAGCCTCACCTACAATAAAAGAATGTTGGAAGAAGCCAGAGGCCACTGTTGTCAGAGAGGTGAGTAGGCTGGGGAAGGTAGCGTGGAGGTTGGGACAGGCTCATACAGAGTGCCCTCCTGGGCCCTGGCTTGCTGTCTACTTCACAGCATCTGCTCACTTCTGGCTGATGTGAACAGAAGGATAAAATCTGCAGGGAGCCACCCCTGGCTTCTGGGGGTCCCTGCTGTAGGAATCAGGAGCTAGATTGGTGATAATGACCAGCAAAAGATGGAGACTGACCCCAAGCCCACCAGCGTGTTGTTGCTCAGCATGGCCATGTCTTTAGGCTTCTTGCTTTTCCTGCACCAGTACCAGAGGAGCAGGCTCAGGGAAGGGGACCGGAAAAGGGGCCCTATCCCTCCATTTATCTGCTCCATGCATGCTCTTGGTGGTGTTAGCTTGCAATAGCTGATTGTGCCTATCTGTTGCCAGCTCTTCGTTGTTAGCATAACTTCCATTAGTGTGAGAATATTTAACTGCTGACTACAAAAAACAGTTACAAATCAGTGCTTGTCGCATGTACCTGCCACTCCCAAGCTGAGACAGGAAGGGGTCAGAGTGCTGAGTCTCCCAGCACATAAGTGACCAGTAGTCCTTAGAACCTTCAACCCAGCCTGCAGGGGCAGGGCATAGGGGAGGGATGTGAGTCAAATTTGACATTTAACAATGGACAAAATTAAGGCTCAGTAACTCAGATGAGCTGATTTTAATGACAGTGTTCAAAAAGCAGGATTAAGATGTTTTTAAAGGAACCTGCATACCAGCAGAAAAGTTGAGTTTGGCCAGGTACTAAAGTATGCTAGAAAAACAATCTGTTTCATGTTTATTTCATCAGTGGAATCTCTACAATCAAACTGCATACCTTTCAATGAAAGGTATTGAAAAGGGTCCATTTTAATCAAGAGCTACTGAACATATCAAAGTGTTGGGTATCTGAAAGAAGTACACCCCAATGGAATCCATTGTGACTGAGCTATAGAGCAGTGCTGGTGGGTTGAACCTTGGCTCATCTCCTGGTTTCTGCAGGAAACTCCCTCCTGGCCCACGGGAAGGGCAGGAGCCACCCCTCTGCTGGAGGGGAAAGGCCATGAGGCAGCTCCTGGCTTGGCAGAGCTGGCTCTGGCTGCAGAAGCCAATTCTGCAGGAGTGCCAGGCTCACCCTCCCTCTGGTACATGGGCCATTTTTAAGGATGAGCAGCTGCACAGAGAATTAGCCAGAATCCTTCCAAGAGACTAATTGTTTTTATAATAGGACTTTTGCAGGAAGGGAAAAAAAATCTCTCTCTCATAAAAGCAAATGGATTCTCTCTCTGCTCAGAATGCACATCTCTGCCCAGCAGGTACCAAGATGCAGATGGTGTCTTACATTCCCAACTGGGTGGTTAATGAGCAAGGAAGGGGTCGGAGCTCTCCACTCTCTCCAGCCTTGACTACACATTTCCTCTTCTTTGTGTTTCACTAGAAGGATATCTATTTTAAACAAAAGGCAAAAGATTCAAGATGGGATTTAAATCAGGAATGTAAAAACAAGAAGACAACCACAATTGTTTCTAGGTCCCTATGTTTTAAGACTCCTTGGACTACAAGTTGCCAATTCCACGTGATTTCAGGAACTGTGAGATTCCTATACCAGTTAGGACTAGGCTTGGTTGAAGCAGAATCCAGAGCACAGTACCAGAACTGAAGAGGACCTGTTTTACTCACAGATCCATAAACCTGGGGACAAGCCTTCCATGCTGCCCAAGGCTTTTCAGGGAACCCACTGTGGACCCAAGCTGCCTCCAGCTTCCAGCACTTTCTTCCTCAGGGGGCTTTTTCTCCTTTGGGGTGTTGCCTACAAACCGTACAGATGATGGAGGGCAGTAGGTAAAGTGCAAGACAGTTTGCTACAATTGACCATTCATGCTCTGTGGTGGTTTGAGTATGGTGTGTTGAGGTTTCATTTCCCAATGCAGTGACACAAGCAGTGGGGCTCGGTAGGGAGTGTGGGGTATGAGGGCAGAACCCTTATGGATGGAGTGATGCACTTATCCAGGGGATGCCTTGACTACAGCAGGCACTTGGCTCTCTTCCTTCTGTTCTGCATGTACTTGTCCTTTCACTTGCTGCCTTGAACTGAGGCAGCCAGGTTCCTGGATTTTCCAGCTTCCAGAACTATAATCTCTCTTTGTAGATGCCTCAGTCTTAGGTCTTCTGTTGGAGCTGTAGCAACCAGACTGAAGCACACACCTTGGTATTTGCCCAGATGAGCTAAAGGCTTGTGTTCAACAAAGACCTACACATGTATACTTATATTAGCCTTCTTAAGGCCCCAGGCTTTCTCAAGTTACCCTGGTATAGGTGAATGGATAAATGTTGGCATATCCAGCTAGTGGAATTTGGTGTTAAAAGAAATGAACCATAAAATCATGAAAAGACACACAAGAATCTTAAATGCATGTGACTAAGTAAAAGAAGTTAATCTGGAAAGACTGTATTCTCTACATGGTATTGATTCCAATACCATGACATATTGAGAAAGATAAAACAATAGAGACAGTGAAAAAATGAGTGGTTGCCAGGGATTACTGGAGGGAGGAAAGGGGGAAGAGCAGTGAAATCACACTGTGTGATAGATACTTTAATAGCAGACTTGTCATTAGATGTTTGTCCAAACCCACAGAATGTGCAGCACCAACAGGGGACCCCAGTGGACCAAGTGTCAATATGTGTACATCAGTGATAAGTACATCATTCTGATGGGTGATACTGAAACTCGGGGAAGCTTGTGCATGTGTGTGAGCAGAGGCATGTGAGAAATCTCTGCATCTTTTCAATTTTGCTATGAGCCCAAAACTGTTTTAATAGGTCAATGTAAAAAATGATGAGCCAGTTGAATTTATCACTTTTCATTAAGAAAATGGCTTCCCTGGAAACCCCTCACAGGAGGATTATGCTTAGGCTTCAAAGGCTGGATCTGGGGCATGAATACACCAGGTGACAGGGAGTGACCACTTTTATATCACAATTTTACAAACACTATTTTTATTTTGTATCGCTGACATTTTCTCTCCAAAAGTTGAAGGACTGTTAGAAAAAAAAAGTGAGATAGCTTCCTTTCCTGATGGGCAGTTGTGCTGTGCACTGTCTGATACCCCCAAATCGGCCATTTAGCAAAGTATCCCTTTACTTAAAATTTGCTTCCTATTAAAATGAAATGTTCTTGGGAAGGTTGCATATAATTGTTGGCAATTATATGCAAGGTTAAATAAACTTACCCAGTATTCAGAAGTCCATGTTCCTTCAGGTTTAATAGCTCTGAAGTCCCTCCCCAGTTGGAATTCTAAAACCCTTGAGTCTCTATGGATGTGGGAGACCCTGTTCCTTGGTTAATGGTTGCACAGCCAAGTCCTGTATATCCATGACCTAATGGGCACAGAGGCTGACTCACCATGTGTCTGTGGTGGGCATTGGTAGGCGTGGCTCCTAGCTGACTCCTTTGACCTCCCAGAGATTTGATGAGCTACCTCATTTCCTTCACACATTCTTGGCGCTTAAACACCACTATGTCAGAGTGGGTTCTGTTGTCATTTGTAACCTGTGTCTGTCTGACAGCCTATCCTCCTAGATCCCTGTCCTAGATGAAGGCCTCTTCCTTGCTCTTAGCACACTGTGCTCCGTGCTCTCTCTCCACATCCTGTAACCTTCTCCTCCTGTGTCCCATTCAGATTACTAAAGAAACACCAGCCCATGGCAAATTCCTACATCCCTGGACCTCCCCAGCTGTCTGATTAGCATGGAATCCTATACCCTACCTACCCTATTTACAGCACATGATTGTTGTTCTCTGTCCCATGTGCCTTGAGACAGCTGGGTATAGCCATTTCCACCCATATCTCCTTTGCTTCACAGATTGCATTTAGACCTCTAAGAGCCCAGCTTCTCATCAGATCTTCCCATCCATCATGCTCATTTCCCTGGCTCACAGAGACTGCATAGTAGACTCCAGTCCTATCTACAAAGGATTGTTCATTTTGCACCTGACATGGGCTGCTTTGGGCTCTGGATCACTCACTTAATACAGTTAGATTCCCTTCCTCCAGGACCCAGTCTTAAATATTTTTTCATACTTGACATCTTGGAGCCCAAGGCCATGTTCTGTGCATAGTTGGCCCCCCAGGAAATAATTGAAGGCACTATTTTTAGTGGACCTAAATCTTTATCTTAACCCTTTCTCGTCTCAGTATCCATAGTGGGAATCTCAACTTCACAAGATATTCCCAAACTCCATCCAGAGGACATTGCAACCATTTCAGTTAAAACTGAATAATTAGACACACTCAACGCACAAATGGAAAGTGAGTGAGTGATGGCTGACAGTGTTGGAGGACCAAAGCTGATAAACACTGTTCAGAAGCTCTGGCTGATCCAGGCAGTTTCAGTAGAGAATCTGAAACACAGACCCAGGCAAGGCCAAGAAGGAATCAGAACAGTCATGACATTTCTGCCCCAAATGGCAGTTGGTATCATTCCTGGCTTTATTCTTCCTGGCTTGTGGCATTTCAACCTGGATTTCTGCAACTCAAAGTCTCGAGTCTTCCTCGGTCCTCTCACATGTTTCTCTCTGTCGTCAACCAGGACGTTGGATTTTGTGGTTCACAGCTAAGAACATTTTCAAACCAAGTAGGAGACAGATGGTAGCAGGTAGTGATTTGAATCACGGTCTTTGCAATCAGATAGGCCTGAGTTTGAAATTTGACCTAGTTGGTAATGCGCCTTATGGCCTTACAGTTGTTTCCATAACTCTGTTATATGTCTATCCTGTTTCTCATGGATAAACTTAGTAAAACTTGTGAGTTCTGAGGATTAAAAGAAAATTGTTCATAAAAGCATTTACTACAATGGCTACCATAGAGTTGGTAATCAGTAAATCAAACTGTATGTAAGGTACATTTATTGCTTTATTTATTGTTGCTGACGTGGTGGCTCAAAAGGCCAACCCTACACCTGCCAGTCCTGGGTGCTCCACTTCTGATTCACCTCCTTGCTTATGGCCTGGAAAGCAGTGGAGGATGGCTGAACTGCTTGGATTCCTGCATCCAAGTGGGAGACCCAGAAGAAGCTCCTGGCTTGGATCAGCCCAGTTGTTGCCATAGCAACCATCTAGGGAGTAAACCAGAAGATGGAGGGCCTTTCTCTCTCTCTCTTCTCTATAAATCTGTCTTTCAAATAAAAATAGATAAAATATAAACAAAATATTTATTTTTAAAGGCTGATTTGAGAGAAAGAGATAATTCATCCATTGGTTCACTTCCCGAATGATCACCATAGGCAAAACTGTCTTCCACATGGATGCAGGAGCCCAGGCACTTGCACCATTCTCCACTGCCTTTCCAGGCCATTAGCAGGGAGTTGGATCAGAACTAGGGCAATTGGAACAAAGATCTGTATCCATATGGGATGCCAGGGCTACAGGGCTGAGGACTATAGCTTACTATGCCACCACACCAGCCCCACGGATTTCCTCTTTCACCTGTTGGATTGTTTCAGAATTTTTCTGCCATAATGATCCAAAATGAAAGATTGGCAATGGCTAGAGGTAAAAATGCCTCCTTTTGCCTGTTGCGACAGTTGTTTTTAGAACCTTCCTGGTATAGGGGCCATTTGGAATTCTCTAGAAGCTAGCAATGGCATCAGGTGCTTTCTCTGCAGAATACAGTGCAAACTTTTTATACTGAAAATTGGTTTAGCTACTGATTCCAATTAGGCAAAGGTAATGGTGACACTGAAGATACAAATTTAGGTGGATTGGACTGGGGCAGGGAGCAGAGTGGATATGGAAGAATACAAACATTAGCATCAGACAGGACTTCAGCAAGGCTTTGCTAAATGTTACTTTATTCTATGAAATGTAAGAGCAGCCTCAATTAATTTATATCTTGTTTTGTCATCATTCACTTCTGGTCTACATTTAAAACTGTCATCCTGGCCTCCCTGTTCATTTGGTCCAATTATTCTTTTGAGTTATTTCTGGTTCAGCTGTTTCCAACATGCTGATTTATGCAGCCTTGTTGGAGATACTCCTTGAGGAGTGAGCTGCCAAATGCAATGGGAGACATTTGCAATTCAGCAGATGGCCTTAACTGTGACACCATCTTCATCTTTATGCTCCAGAGTGGCGAAATGGTGCTGGAGTTGCCTTAAAGACCCCAAGTGGGCCATATAAAATTAAATCAATTGTTTTTGGGACATAGCATGATGGCTCAATTGGTTAAATCCTCCTCTTGCAAGTAATGGGATCCCAAATGGGTGTGCTTCATGTACTGGCTGCTCCACTTCCCAGCGAGTTCCCTGCTTGTAGCCTGAGAAAGCAGCGGAGGATGGCCCAGGTTCCTGGGACCCTGTGCCTGAGTCGGAGACTTGGAAGAAGCTCCTGGTTCCTGTCTTCAGATTAGATCAGCTCTGGCTGTTGTGGCCACCTGGGGAGTTGACTAGCAGATGGAAGATCTTTCTCTCCTTTTCTCTGTAGATCTGCCTTTCCAATAACAATAAATAAATATTTAAAAAAGAATAGATTATTCTTGGCTGAGGAAAAGTTGGGCAACCTCTGATGACTTAAGGGAAGTATGGTACAAGCTTTGATCTGCAGAAATGACTTTTGTTCAACAGTGAAACCCATGTGTGGGACCCAGGAACTCATCTACATGCTACAGTTGTATCACTGTGCTTGATTTGCTTGCTATGGTGAGGCTTGGTCCACCATTCCACTCCCTGCCCCAACCCACTCCTGCCCTGGTACCTCCCTAGTTCCAAGTGAACATTTTACTTCTCAAATCAGTATTAAGCAAACAATTTCTTATTTCTGTTTGGGACTTGAAGACTCCTTTGACTTGATTGAAATGCCACATCAGATCTGACTCATGTCCCATCTGATTTTGGCCACACTCTTGTTCCTTTCTAGGCCTCATGCCCTTATTTGTGTAGTGTGGAGAGATTTTGGGGGGGTTTAATGGTGCTGATGGCATTGCACTGAGTCAAGACTTCCCAGAAATTTTCGGGTGTGATGGTGACAAAACTTCAACTCTTCCCCACTTTTCAGTGTCTCCAGGGGAGCTTTGGGATTCTGTCATTCTTCTTACCATCTCTCCATGGTAGTTTTGCTGGGATTCAGCTCTTGATTGGTGTAAAGGGAAAGCAGTTTCTTTTCCAATTTTTGATGTCACTCTAAACCAAGAAGGGGAGGGGCAGCCCCCAAGTTTACATAAAGAAGGCTCATCTCTTTTTACCAAACCATGAGTGCAACTAGGATACTTCCAACCAATAGTCCAACGTGCACTGACCGACCATGATGGGTCCAAGACTGTTCAGACACACCTGCCTTCATTTTGCCTTGCAGATCCTGTGGTCTTTTACAAATTGAAGGAGTATAGTCAATCTGCCTTGAGCAAGTCTATCAGTGCCATTTCCCAATTATGCAGATGATTGTGAGCAGCTTCTAGCAATTAGCTAGTTAAAGAAAAGATTTATTTTGAAATTCAGAATTACAGAGCAAGGAGATTGAAAAATAGAATGAGATCTTTCATCTGCCGGTTCACTTCTTAGATGGTTGGGATGACAGGCTGGACAAGGCTGAAGGCAGGGATCAGGAGATTTATCCTGGTCTCCCACACAGTGGCAGGCGCTTGAGCATTTGGGCCATCTTTAAAGGCTTTCCCAAGGTATTAGCAGGAAGCTAAATCAGAAATGGAGCAACTGGGACACAAACCTGTACTCCTATGGGATGCTGGCATCACGGGGCAGAGGCTTTATCCACTGCATCAAAGCACTGGCCCCAAATCAAGAATTTTTAAACTAAGGCATGTGCATTTTTTAAATACTTAATGCTTTTGCACACTTAGGAGACTTCATTTAAATGTAAGCATAACATTTTCAACTTAATATTTTATTATTAGTTTTAACATGTTTTTAATTTGGCCAAAGGCTTATTAGCTTCCCTGAAGAGCTCAACAAACAAAAACTACAAACACCATATTCCAGCAGGAATATAGGCATGGGCTATAAGCAATAATTAAATGAAAAGATGTTTAATTTAAAAATAGCCAGAAAATCATCAAAATTAAGTATAGTAGCACATAATTCCTATTAATATGCACTAGGAAACAAGCAAAACGTATGGACCTCCCTTGATCATGATACTTTTTTTTTTAAAGATTTATTTTTATTGCAAAGTCAGATATATAGAGAGGAGGAGAGACAGAGAGGAAGATCTTCCATCCAACGATTCACTTCCCAAGTGAGAGCAATGGCCGGGCTTTGGGCCATCCTCGACTGCCTTCCCAGGCCACAGGCAGGGAGCTGGATGGGAGTTGGAGCTGCTGGGATTAGAGCCAGTGCTCATATGGGATCCTGATGCATTCAGGGCAAGGACTTTAGCAGCTAGACCACTGTGCTGGGCCTGATACTTGCTTTTCTGCAGGAGTCTAAAACAAAGCCTACCATGTCTCTGTGACCTGTCTGTGTTCTTGGCTTTCACAGTGGGCCCTTTAACTACCACACATAGGCATCCCTTTCTAAGGCAGACACATTCCTGCCTCCATGTGCTGCAGGCAGGGCTTTCCTGTTGATGAGTGAAAGAACAGTTTCTTCAGTTAGTCTCGCTGCTGACCGTGACCAAGACATAGGCATAGGGTTTTAAAAGAATTTGCTTACAATGTCGGAGACCTGAATTTTGTTCTACAACTACAAGCTACTCCTGGCAAATTTTTCCCATCTGATACAAATGTTATCACTGTCAATAAAATGATTGTACTTATGATTAAATATGGGAGTAAAAGTGTATTTGCATTTATATTTTACTTATAAAATAGTAAGTGATAATACTGGATATGTTGGTTTGATTCTTGTCCTGAAGGATGCTATGGTTTAAATGTGTCTATTCCATCCACCTAGCAAAAGAAGGTATTGGAAACATAATCACCATGGTAACAGTGGTCAGAGGTTTTTTGGTTTTTTTTTTTTACATTTCATCTTTATCATCTTTTATTCATTTTTTTGTTTTACCATTTTCTTTTACTGGTTCACTTTTTTTTTTCATTTTGGTGCAAGTGAATTTCAAAGCACTTTTTCGTAGTATACAGTTCCATAAATTTTTTTTCCTGTATCTGGGGTAAAGGGGGAGATAAAGGGAGAAGCCCCATCCAGCCTCCCACCCATCCCAGGTCCCTGATGTGGGGCATGCTCCAAGGCTCCTGTTCATGTGGTTTTGATAATTCAACAGTTATGAATTGCTGCCAGTCTCACCATTCCAAGCATGATGAAATTGCTGCAGAATCCACTGGTTGACATAGTCCACCTTAGAGTCTCTGCCCAGATTTTCACTGCCAACACATGGCTGGGGTAGTTGATTGATTGGTTCTATCCCCCGTCATCTGTTGTGGTACTGGGTGTCCTCTGCAGGTTCTGACGGACTGTCATATCCTCTATGTGCAGTTTGGGCCTTTTAAGCAATGATTAGGCCACAAGAGCTCTGATTTCCTGAGTGACTAATGCTGTTACTGTGGGAGTGGTCTCTTTCAGAAAAGGTAATGGTGGTTCCTTTCTTTTGGTTGATATATTTGCCATGTGTGATAAAGCAGACCATTGCTAGATAGCAGCCTGTTGATCTTGAACTTTTCAGCCTCCAGAACCATGAGCTATTGCACTTCTCTTCATTGTAAATGACCTAGTCTGTGGTGTTCTGGTATACCAGCACTAAACAGAGGATGACAAGGGAGTTTGACTTAACACATGTTTTTCTTTGGATGGACTTGCTCATATTGTTAAGTTTTATTTCCCTCCAAATTCAGATCAATTGTCACCTTAGCTGGGATGAGTCCCTACTTCTCTTTAAGAATTGAAAGCTCATGTCACTCAGCACACACTTTGCTCTTCTAGACATTTCTGTATTAGGTTACTTCACCTGGCATATCCCAAACATGGTTCATGTTACGTACAAGTTGACATGTTCTGCAGCAACTCAACAAGACTCAGTATATTTGTTTAAAATAAAAAGAATGAATCAACAATGACAGTCTACAATTAGCTATTTATGTGATCTTGGACAATTTCTTACTCTCTTTATGACCATTTTCTCATGTATAAAATTATGATAACCACAACCTCCTACCTTTAAGAGTAAATGAGATTGTGTGTATAAAGTGCTAGCCCAGGACCTGGCACAATGGCTTTGTAATAAACATCAGCTTTTGATGATATTGTTATCAACATGGAATGTGTTTCTCAGCAGGTGTATTAAGGTAGAGATGTTACATTGCTGACTGAGAGTGTGGCAGTAAATGATGGTTAGATTTGATCAACACTATCCAGTAAAAGTAACAGCAAAGTAACAGCAATAAAGCTACAGTAATTTCAGCTGGTAAAATGGTGCTTTAAATTCTATACACAATAATGGAAAGTTTCCAGAAGGGCCTCAAGCATGCATTTGGCACATAAATATATGACCCAGTTTCATCATAAATTTGATTTACAGCCAACATAATTGTGTCCATTATTGAGGGAGTGCATGTTGTGCTGGTCTTTGTGATAGAGCACACCTTTCTGGGGAGCAGATTGGACACTCCATGCTTTCACAAGGAGTACCCAAACAGAATTAACTATAAGCCTTCCCTCTCTGCATTCATGTTCCCATGGTAAACGCAGGTCTTTGCAATCATCTTATGACCCTCTGATCAGCAGCCCATGTAGGTATGGGCAATGTAGATTAAGGATGACATGAGAATGATCTCTCTCCCTGGGCCTGGATTCAATGCTTGTTCCCTTGCTGTTCTTTGTCTATTCCAGTTTCACCCAAGCTACTCCATGTCTCTCTCTTCTGGTGTCAGGAGTTTTATCTTATCTTCCCAAACGAAGCCCAAGAATCCACCTTCTTTAGGAATGTTTCCTTCATTCTCTGTTGGGTTGGAAAAACAGGATTCAAACTCAGTTTCTCTTACTTATACAATCGTATCACTTATCCCTTTTGACAGCAGACATGTGGGAGTTTTTTCTATACATCAAACAAACAATTAACACTGGCAGCAGACACCAGCTGGGGCTTCCTCTAACCCAGTTCAGTTCTCTCTCTACCTGAAGGTGGTGTCAGATCCCACAGGTGATGGACTTAGTCCCAACATTGCTTGCCTCCTCCACCTTGCTGCTGACCCACTCCACTAGCTATCAGTCATGACAGAGTAATTTGTTGACCTCATGGAAAAATGTAGCTTCTCTGGTCTATTTTAAAGAATGATACAAAGGCTGCAGATAATGAGATACATGGGAGGGGTCACTGAACTTCCATGCCCTCTCTGGGTGCACCCCCTCCAAAACTCCACTTGTTCAGCTCTATGGAAGTTGTTCAATCCTGCACCTTTTTAATGTGGAGAACTGGTTGTCCACGACATGGGTCTGATTACTAACTGGTAGTGGGTTGTGCCCTTGGCCTGTGTGTTCAGATTCTTCAGAATTCCTTCCTCTTGAGGAGGGGGCAGTGATCTCTGCAGCTAGGAGGGTTGTAAGACCCACTCTTTGGTTTCCTGTAACCTGTGGTGGTGATGGGGGGCGGGGTGAAGCTATGAGCTATAGAGGAAAACCAAAAAAAGATACATGTATTAATTTCACACTATGAAGAGTTCATTGCCCCTTTGGTCACTGTAGGATTGTCGTTATTTATACTATTGCAGTTTCCTTATTTCAGGGAAAGGTATATTTCAATAATTGTTTCCACTGGAAGACTTGAAACATACAGTATGTGCATCTGGTTTTGACAATTGTTAGGTCTTTACCTTGTAATAGCAGAGTTTGGGACAATGGGATGGGCAACTTCTCTGAGCCTTCCCATAGGCCTAGAGTACCACTCCTGTGGTCATGATGGTAGCTGCCGTGGACTGCTCAGCTCTTCTCTGAACCCTAGTACGATAGGAGTCCATGCTCTTAGGCACCTACTGGACATAGGATGGGAGCCCCAGTGAAAGCTGGGATTTAACTCCTTGTGGGAATAACAGATGAGAGCTTTGGGGAAAAATCCCCAAATGATCTATAGAGATGAGAGAATCTAATATATCATGGACCCTAGTGTTGTGGTCCAAAATCACATATAGAGACTCATCATAGTTGCAGGAAAGCATTCATTCAGTCATCTCTGCCAGCTACCTATTGAGCACCTGCTGGATGGCAGGACCTACAGAATAGTGGTGTGTGTTAGAGGCAGCCTCTGCTGCCATGCACAGTATTACAGATGATGTGTGAGAACAAAACTAACACAAGATGCAGGCAAGTACATGTACACATTGTGAACTGTTACATAAAGAGTACAACCAGGAGCTGAGATGAGAACAAAAGGAATGGAGGGAAAGGAATGCATCTGTGAGTGTGTAAGCAGACTGATGGATAAATTTAGATAGTAAAGAAATAGTTAATTGCTAGGTGGCCAAGGAAAGCCTTTTAGAAAAGATGATGTTTAAACTGGGGCCAAAATGATAAGGAGATACAGGAGTAAGAATGAAGGAGAAGAGCAGTTGAGGCAGAGGGCAGCTCATGTGTGAGGATCTCTCTAAGAGGCTGATGTACTGCCCAGTGGGGTGGATGACACAGAGAGCAGTGCAGATGGGACACGCAGGACAAATTTGCCCTGTGAACAGAGAATTTGGTTTTAGTACCAGGGTGAGGGGAGTTCATTTAAAGACAGAGCAGAATAGCACAACCTTCACAGAATCCATCACCTTCTCATTCCTTTGGCTTTTATTTCTTCGCCTGCAAGATAGGGTGGCCTCAGAGGTTCTTAAAGCATCTGTTTCTTGTAGGTGGGTTCTCTACTGCACCTATTCAGGTTCCCCTCCTCCCAGGACAGACTGGCAATATAGTGCTCCCCCTGAGGTCGTCCCAGTCTCTGCCGGAAGGTGGGTTTGCTGAGAGCAGAGGCCAGACCACTGAGCACAGGCAGGTGGCAGCACACCTTGAACCAGACTGGCTACCACTTTCTTCCTCCATCAACCCTTGGGCTTCCTCCAGGTCTGGTTCCACACCTGAGAAACCTAGTATTGGAGAATCTGATTTTCCACTGGATTTTTAGAATGAGTGAATTGTACAGTCAATACACAGATAAGCAAAAATTTAAGGCAAAGGACAGAGTTTGGGAACTGCAGCCCCAGAGGGCAGTGGCTGACCTAAAGCACATCTGAGGGTATCCCATTGGCTCTTCTATGTCATACACATGGCTTTGGAGGTAGAAAAAGCTACAGAGGGAAAATATGGACAGTGATGATGGAAATGTTTTCTAGTCTTAGACAAAGAAACAGGTGCAATGACTGAACTCCCAACCCTTACTTGCAATGTTATAATTCTACTCTGACACACACTGGAGAGAGCAAATAGTGCATTCAAGCACTTTCTATCTTCCTTTGCAAGCACATGGATCCATGTTAGCTGGCTTTAGAGATCATTCAGTTTGTATTTTTGCCAAGTTTTGTGGCTGGAAAGTGTAAGAATAGCTGAGTACACACAGGATGTCTTCAGGGGAATGGAGGTAAATGCTAAGCTGGAGAGAGGTTGTGTAAGCAAGTGCTTCAGTGTTTGGCTCTGAATGTTAGCAAAGACAAGAGAGCAAACTAACAATCGCATCTTATCCTCAGTCCAACCAGGGTGTCTGAATCAATATGTGGGGCTAAAGGGAATGATTCAGAATTACATTAAATAATCAAAATTTTACACACTGGGTAGGTCTGTTTTTTAAATTTTCTTGAAAAATGCTTTATTATCTACATACAAGCATATAACATAAATGAATTCTGGATTACAATAATGAAACAAACTCATAAATCTACCTCCTGATTTAGGAACTCTACAGCTAACGCTGTCTGAGTGTTCCCCTCTCTTATTTCTCAGGAATCATTATCCAAAATTTATCATTTTATTATCTTGCTTGAAAAACATATGTAGTTTTATTATATACATATGGAGCCCCAAATAATTCAAAGTTTTCATAACCCAATGTATTTTTTAATTTATTATTTATTATTTTAAATTATTCTTTAATAATTTTACTTAGTTGATTAGGGTACAAAGGGTCAAGGACTACAGGGTGAAAGTGGATAATATAATTGTTTCCATACTAATATTATCATTTTTCCCTGTATCTGAGGTTAGAGGAGTAACAAAGGGAAAAGCCCCACCCAATCTCCCACCCATCCCAGATCCCCAATGGGAGGCGCGTTCTGAGGGTCCTGCTCAAACAGTTTTGATAGTTCATCAGTTCTGGATTGCTGCCAATCTCGCTGTTCCAATCACAATGAAACCTATTCAGAGTCCACTGGCTGATAGTCTCTTCATGGTTGGGGTTCTAAGATCAGCAGTTCAGTTGGAGGGATCTCCAAAGAAACTTCATCTGAGATGATCCCAGATCTGATTCTTGTGTGAGTTTGCTAGTACAGAGTCCAACACCGTCCATCACACCAATCAGCTTATGCACATGCTGGTCGTTGTGATTGCTGGGTCAATTCTGTTTCCAGCCCTGTCTTCCACTTGAACCAATGGGAGTTGTAGTGCAGCTCGATCCTACCCAGTTCACACTCGGTCCTCACGCAAACCAGTGGGAGCTGCAGCCTAGTTGGGGCAACTCCCCATAACTCCTACCAGTTCTGCACCCTACCCTGGTTCCCATGCTTGCCAGTGTGTACCGCAGGCTTGTCCAGTCTGTTCCATATCCCATTTAGCTCTCGCACATGTCAATGGACATTGAAGCCTAGTTCAACCCAACCAACCTATTATCCAGCCCATACACCTACTGGCAGGTGCCTTTCTGTCTAGCCACTCCTGCCCCTGTCCTGGTTTTCGTGCTGTCCAGTGAGAGTGTTAACCCTGAGGGAGGTGCCCACTATTTCCCTTCTAGGCCACACCCACTCCCAGATTATGCACTCTCTAGGTGGTTCTGGCATTTGACTTGACTGAATTAGCTCCCAGTGCCAGCCTCTGCCAGCTGATGCTGTGGCTAAGCCCAACCAACCCTCACCCACTAATTTTTGCTTGCACCAGTCGGAACAGTCAGCTCACTCTGGCCCTTTCCTTATCTAACTCACATGAGATCCACGGGTATTATAGCCCTGCCTAGTCTGATCTTCCCCCATCCCGACTCACACTTTCCAATGGAAGTAATTGTCCAGAAGGGGAGCCCACATTCCCCTGTCGGCTTTGCCTCCTTCTCCTGATTATCACATATGCTGTTTGGGCGCTGCAACCACATCTGGTACGGCTCATCCCACCTTGGCATTTCTTAATGTGTACTGGTATGTGTTGCAACCGAACCCAGCTCGACCCACACTCTGTTCTGGTGCTCAGATTTGCCAGCAGGTGAAGTGAACAGGTTCAGCCTGGTCTGCCCCCAACCCATGCCAGATGTTTGCCAGAGGAATACTTTCCGTTGCCTGGTCTGGGCTGTTTCCTATTGTGCTTGTTGTGCTTACCTGCAGGGACTGTGTCCTGCCGGAGAAGTTGTCCAGGCTCTTCCATCAGAAACTCTCCCAGTGCCAGATTTTGCGCATACCAGTGGGTCCATGAGCCAGCCCTACTCAGTTCACTTCCTGTCCTGGCAGGAACAGTGGTTTTTCCTGACTGGCCTTCAACTCAATCTGGTTCTTGCTGTTGGATGTTTCAACCCAGCCACGGCTCTTCCATACCCCCTACAGCTCACACATGGTTCAATAAGTGCTGAGACCTAGCCTAGTCTGTCACATGTCTCCTCTGGTCCTCCAGAGCACCAGATGGAGTTGGAGTCTGGCTACACACCGGACAGGTCTTTAATCTAGCAATTACAGTGCTGCTTGAGATGCCTGCATCCTACATAGAAGAACCTGGGTTTGGTACCCAACTCCATCTCCTGATTCCTTCTTCCAGCTACTGATGGTGCCAGAATTGAGTTGCTGCCACCACGTGGGAGAACTAGATTGAGTTCTTGGGTTCTGGTTTCAGTTTGATCCAGTCATTGCAGGCATTTGGTGAGAGTTTTCTCTACCTGTCTCTTACCCTCCTCTCAAATAAATGCACAAACATTAACCAAAGGCATTGCCACATTTAAACATTTAAAAATAAATTAAAAAAATTGAAAGGTAATGAGGGAAAAACATGGGAAAAAATTCCTGTTGGATAGGTTAGAAAAGTCAAGATTCTTCAGTCTGAAAGGAAAAAGACAGGGTTGAAGCTTAAACGTAGTGCCAGGGGCTGAGACGAAGGTAAACGCAAGCATGCCTAGTCACAACCTCGCGTCAGGATGGCCACATTCCAAATTCAAGCATCTGGATTTGCTACCCAGCTTTGGCTCCTGACTGCAGCTTCCTCTTAATGTTGGCCATGGGGAACAGTGGTGATGGCTCAGGTAGTTGAGATCTGGATTGAGTTCTTGGTTCCCAAGTTAGGTTCCTGGGGTGGTTGTGAGCATTTGGGAGAGTGAACTAGCAGATAGCTGTGATTGCTCACTCACTCTCTGCCTCTCAAAATTAAACAAAATTCGTCCTTCTAGGTCTGTAGGTGGGATACATTGATGCTGGTGCTATGGAAACCAGTTTGGAGTCTGCAAACTAGGAGCGAGGCAATAGCTCATAATGATGCTAGAAAGTGGATGTTGGCTCTCAAGCCACCAAATCAGGGGTGCCAGGAATATGGCTACTTTATTTCCTTTAAATCAAAGCAATTCTGATTCAAAGTTATCATCCTGTGTATCCTTGGGGAACCCCCTGCCCCAAATAGCGACACCTCAGAAGCTAGCTGATGATGTGGCAAGTGAACACAGTTATGGGGCCTCTGGTGTCTTATGGCTTGATTAGGAACTTCCTTGCTATTCCTGTCAATGGTCCATGAAGGCCATTTCCACATTATGGAGACAGGAGTAACTGAATGTCCTTACTTTATAGATGAGGGATGTGAGTCGCATGAAGTTAAAGAAGTTGCTGTGGTTAAAGGAGTAGAACAATCTTGCTCCAACCACTAGTCTTTACCAACTGCCTTGGCGGGGATGGGTGATGAGAGGAGCAGAAGCCCCTAAAATCTGGAGAGCAGCATGAATAAGCAGGAGTGGGGACAGGTTTGTTGTGAAGATTGAGATACTGAAAAAGGCTTGCTTTTCCCATACTAATCTATTACCTTTATTTTTAACTGTAAAGCTGACACTTGTCACAGAAAATACATCAAATTCAAAAAGGAAAATGAAACAAATATCAATCATAATTCTATCACGTGCAAAAGAAATGTTTCTACTTTGACATTCGAGATTTTTTTTTTTTGCAAAATATTTTTATTTAAAAAGCAGATTTACAAAGAGATTTTACATCTGCTGGTCCACTTCCCAAATGGCTGCAGTGGCTAGAGCCAGGAGCTTTCTGAGGGTCTCCCATGTGGTGCAGGGCATAAATCCTTGGGTCTTCTGCTGCTGCTTTCCATTATCAAGGAGCTGGATAAGAAATGGAGCAACTGGGACAATGAACTGCTCCTATATGGAATGCCTGCCCTGTAAGCAAAGACTTAGCCCACTATGTCATGGTGCCAGTCCCAACATTCAAGAATTTTTTACTTTAAAATTTTATCAAGATTTCCATTTTACCATTTAAACATGCTTTAAATCATTATTTGTTGTGGTTGTATAATATCCCATTATACAGGCTCCTAATTTATTTATTCATTCTTGTTTTACTAGTTGTTAACACACCCAGATTGTTCCAGTAACAATCCAAATGGTTTGCTGTTACAAACTGTGCTATGATGAACCAATGCAGATATTTGTACTTCTGATTTGGATAATTTCCTGGGGATAGTCCTGAAAATTAAATCATCAAATATAAACATTCTTTAAAAAGATTTATTTATTTAAAAGGCAAAGTTACAGTAAAGACAAGATACAGGCAGAGCTCTTCTGTCCACTGGTTAACCCGCCAGATGGTTTCAATGGCCGGAGCTGGGCTGGTCTGAAGCCAGGAGGCAGGCGCTTCTTCTGGGTCTCTTGTGTGGTCATGGGGCCCAAGTACTCAGGCCATTCTTTACTGTTTTCCAAGGCCATTAGCAGGGAGTTGGGTCAGAAGTAAAACTGCGAGGACTTGTACCCATATGAGATGCTGGCATCCTAAGCAGAAGCTTAGCTTGCTATTCCATGGTGCCAGCCCTGAAAAAGCATTTATAAGACTATAGCTACATTGATTATTATACTTCATTCTAAGAAGATCAGTGTTAAAGCAGAGTATGAGCATAAAGTCAGTAACATTTTTGAAATCTCTGCTAATTTGAATGATGTTGGTGATGTCTCACTATGCCTAGATTTCCTTTTTGATCTCATTCTCCAGAATGCTCCTATAAAGAACTCATTCCTTAAAGTTATATAATTTTGAGGACTTTTTTTTTGTATCCTTTTAAGTTTTGCTGTAGCAAGTGCCTCACATACTTTACACTAGTCCTGGCCCCATTCCCATGTTTTGTAAAT
Source organism: Ochotona curzoniae (assembly GCF_017591425.1). NCBI lineage: Eukaryota > Metazoa > Chordata > Mammalia > Lagomorpha > Ochotonidae > Ochotona > Ochotona curzoniae. The sequence goes on along the minus strand of NW_024466502.1, from coordinate 47,248,792 downwards.
AAGGAAGTCATGATTAAGAAAGAAATTTGATTAAGGTCCCACAGGTAGGATTCAAATCCAGCAATGCATAGTTCCTTTCCACTAGGCTGTCTTGGTGATTCACTTCCATTTTTAAATGCGACTGATGAGAAGAACAAAGGAAAACAGGACTAAGACATCCCACAGAAAGAGGGAGGACTGGTTCTTTCCATGTATACTGTGTGTGCCAGTTTAGTGGGGGTTGATTTAGAAGTATAGGAAAAGCCCAAATCATGGCATGCAGCTGAAAATTCAGATCTGGCTCCCAAGAGAGAGTATGGCCCAACATGTGGAAGAAGCCACAGAGTGGGCATGTAGGACAATACAGTAAGGCCCTCGCCCCCTAAATAGAAAGCTCTGGTGTGTATCTGGCTTAGACTAGGACAGAACATGACAGAGTTCCCAGGGATGGTCATGTGTGGCTGGGATACAGTCCTGAACTTACAGCCAGAGGCCTGGGAGCACATCAGTTCACTAGTTCACTGCCTTCAATAAGGGCAAAGATGGACAGAGGGGATACTTCCCAGGGAGCCAGGGGCAGGAACAAAAGCTCTGAAGCCAGAGAAGCCAGAGAGACCAGCACAGGACTACAGAGCCAGGTATGGTGAGGAGATCCCAGAGCCCATGGTGGGAAGATTTCACTTATACAGGGCACCAGAGGCCCATTTTGCAGAAAGTGCAACATAATTCTTGGAGTAGAGTAGATGCAAGGTGGTCTGTTGCACAAACCAGTTTCCTTGGTTCTGCCTGTGTTTAGATCACTATCAAGGGCCAAGGTCTTGCTTCTTACCTCATTTCCAATCAGAAACATCTTTGTGACAAGGTGGTCACTACGGAGTGCCTGGATGATTCTGGCTTTGGTTGGATGAGGTACAAGATTAGCTTCTGAGTGGGGAGCTGCCCAATGGATAGGGGGGCATCTGGACAGTTGAGACAGGTTTGCCTGCAAGGGTATTGGTTGTATGGGGGTGACGATATGGTGTGGTCTGGCAGTGATGGGATGGAAATGGAGCAACTTACAGCAAGGTTCAGGGTCTGGCAGATGAGATACACCATGGGGGCAAAGGTGCCAAGAGAGGGCAGCAGGGCCTTGGCTATGCTGGGCTCTAGGGTCAGGAGATGGCTCAGAGAAGACAGGGTGGGCTTCGTAGTTCTAGGGATTTATAGGGAGGAGGGAGCAAAAGAGAAGTGATTCCAGAAGGGAAACTGAGAGCTGAGGCTCCAGAAGAGAGGGTCATTTTGAGTATAACATCAGCAAGGTCCACTTTGGGGTGGTGGCTTGACATGTGGAAGGGAAAATCAGGGGAAGGAGCATGTGATGGCTGGCATGGTGGCCACCCCTGGCATGACTTCCTGCTTGGTGGGTGGGTGAACAATGAAGTAGACCAGTTGGGAGCAAAGAGCACCTCAAGCAAATCCTGATTTTAGCTGCCTCTCAGACAGCCTGAGAAGGGCAGTGTCAAGCCTTCTGTCCAGAGTGTGGCCTGCCTTTAGCCTCAGAAAAGGACATGATATTCACGACTCATCTGGCATGTGGTAGGCAGCAGAAGGGCATTTACACATGTTATGTACTTTACTTCCAGAAATGACCTTTCCAGGTGGGGATCCCTGTCTGTGTTTTACAGGTGCTGACGCTGAAGCTCAGAGAAATGAGAACATTTGACCTTTGTTAACATTTGTGAATGACAGAGTCAGGATTAGAGGCTGGGTCTCTTTGATGTCAAAACCAGGGACTCTGCTTTTACTGGCAGCAGAGGTTGATTCCAGTAGCTTTATGGGTAAATGGAAAACAGTGATGAGAGTGGTGGGAGCATGTTAGTTCCACAAGGGTCAAGATGGTATCTCTCCCCCTCAGTCCTGTGTCCCCAGCAGCAAGCCTGCTGGTGACACATAGTAGTCAATGGACTACTCATTGAGTGTTGAATGAATGAAAATAAGCAAGTATACTCAGAGGTGAGAGGAAAGAAGTGCAGGGACTCAAATTCCTTTTTATTTTCAGGTATCTTGGTGGGTCAGGGGTGGGGAACCTTTTGGATATTTATAAGATCATAATACAAAATTATCAACTTAAACATTAGTCTGCTATAGAGTTATTGAAGTTTGAGTCCCAGCTGAGGTTGCCTTGGTGGGACCAGACCAATGATGTTATAGGCTATGGCCTATGGGCTGAACATGCCACAACCATTGCAGGGAAGGGTAACCTAGGGGGATTTACCATATCTGGAGGGGTTCCTTTCCAACCTGGGAGAAATAACATTGGAATTGGCTTTGCAACTGTGAGGTGTGGTGGAGCAGAGTGGACTCTAGGAGACGGGAACTCGTGGTGCAGGTTGGAGTGGGGGACAGAGGCTCTCAGGGTCCTCGCAGAATGGTAGCCTCACACCTGGCTGTCCTCTGCTTTCCAAACTTCATAAATGTGGCCAGAAAGACTCAGCTCCTCAGGAATTCTGTCAAGGATAAGGTTCCCACCTGTCATTACCTTCCCTGGGAGGAGGACATGCAGGGAGGCTCATCCAAAGCGTGTGGGTGCCCTCCACATGTCAGTTCCATCCTCCAAGGCAGAAAGGCACAAACTTGGATCACATTTGACTCTGTGGAGAATATTCCAAATGAACAACCGCTGATGGGAAGTTCATTTAGATATCTGTAACTAAGAAGAACTTGGTTTTCTCTGAGGAACTACATTGAGGCAACTTAAATTACAATGAAATGAGATGTTGTCTCTGGATTCTTTAATCATGAGAACTGCATAGCTACATGTCTTTCTTTTTTATCTGTGTCTTCCAGGAAATTCGACTAGAGCTTTTTCTTTATAGAGATGACATGCTGGTAAACTCCTTTACTTTAGCCCTAATTTTATATTCTCTTGCTTATTTCATGTTAATTTACATTGCCTCAAAATTTTGCAGAAATAAGCCAAATGGAAAATGAATTGCAAAATAATAAATGGAAATACCTCCTTTCCTAATTCATCTGGGTATTCTTCAAATGCAAGCAGCAGTCATGGACCCTCCTGGGCACAGTGGCCACCAGGTGGCACCAAAGCTTTCCCAGCTTCAGTGTGGCAATTGGGTCTGGAAGGGTTTCAGTTTAGCCAGCCATTTCTTGGATTGTACCATACCGAGTGGCTCCAAACCAAAGTGCACTGGTCTTCCTTCTAGAGTCTGGTAAAGTTGATATAAGGGGGTTGGGAGGGCATGCTCAAGACTCTGAACTTACCAAGACCACTCCACCTTGCCCGGGGCGGGTCAGGACTGAGATGCAGCTGCATGTCCCTACACCACCTGTGGCCTCTGAGTTTCTTTTGTCACAAATGGAGAGTCTGGGAAGGGTGTTACAGGGACAGGGAAAGAGCCTTTCTTCCTTCCACCAAATGCTCTCGTGTGACTCCTGGCTAAAATGCATTGTTTCTGATAATGACATGTCACTGGCCAGCAGTTATCAACACCTACAAAATAGATTGGGGATGAAGCGACCCAAGTGTGCTGCCTCATCACTCATGTGGAACTCTGTGATTGATTTGGACAAATTGAATCATTTGAAGTCATTTTGTAAGCATACCGCTCAACCCCCAGGTTAGCAAACAAGCTTCAGGAGAGTTGGGAGAATACTTATACATAATCATAAATGAAATTCTTAACCACTCACGAAGACATTTGTTATTATTTTTAATGAAATTGTGTTTACTTGGAAGGGGAAGAGGTAGATCTCTCATTCAATGGTTCATTCCCCAAATGGCTGCATCACCCAGGGCTGTCCTTGGCCAAAGCCAGGAGCCCAGAACTCAGTCCAGGTTTCTCACTTGTATGGCAAGAACCCAGGGACTTGAGACATCACTGGCTGCCTGCCAGGGTGTGCACTGGCAGGAAACTGGAGTTGGGACTGGAGCCAGGACTCAAACTCAAGCACTCCAATACGGGCTGCAGGTATTTTAAATGTTGTCTTAATAACCACACCAGTTGCTAACCTCTATCCGTTCTAATAATTGTGACAATAGGTGTTTTCCTTGCATATCAACTGTATTTGTGTGGGCCTATGCAACATGAGACCTTGGGTCCTTGATTAGGACTGGTCCTTGTCATGGCTGTTGAGGCTTGAGGAAGGGACAAGCTTCCTATGATTGGTTTTATTTGCTTTTGTTGGACTTCTGAGTCTATGCAAGTGCTTGCTAGCTGAAAGCCTGCAGAATTTATTCATCTGCTGAAAGCAAGGTGCAAGAGGATGCCTTCATTTCTCCCATACTACTTGGGGCTGAAGCAGTAAGACTCATACCTGCAGAAGTAAGCACTTGGTGTCACCTGTGATGAGTTTAACACATCCTGCTGTGACTGTCCCCTGCTCTCTGGCCCTGGAATCAGTCAGCACCACAATCTAGTTTGTTCTACCACCTGCCAGTCCTCCCACTGTCATAGAAGGCTCAACCTCTGCCTTCAAGGGTCCCTCTGATCCTTATGTTAATTAGGTTACTCATGCCAGTTCCTGTAGGGCTTGCCAACTCAGTTGGGCTGGATTGAGAGAAAGGTAAGACCCTCACGGCAGACTCTGGCTTATGCTTAGTACAGCCAGCATAGGGCCATAAGCAGTAATATAGGGGAACTTACTTGGAAAAGAAGCAAATAAGGATGTGAAATTGATCATGGCACTTATTGGCATGGCTCTCTGAGCCCAAGGAGACAAGAGATTGTGTCCTTTTAAGTGACAAGAGCTAGAGTTAAAAACAAGACTGACTACCTCACAGAGCCTACTTTAGGAGAAAAACAATAAACATGGCAACCTCAGTTAATTAAATGGAAAAATTTATTGAGCACCTATCATATGCCAGCATCTGTCACAAGGACGATATCCAAAAAAGGTCAGAATTCACCAGTGGGGGATGGTCAAGAGCCCTACAGGAAGAAGAAATGCTGGTGCTGTAGCCAGAAGGAAAGCAAAGACCTCGTGGAACCTGTTCCTACAGTTCCTGCTCACAGGGTGGTGACTGCCATTGGCCCACCATGGGCCCTGTAGCTCCTACATGTGGTCTTCCCCGCAGCTCGGGATGGGCGCATTTGCATTTCCAGCTTTTGATCGGCATCTGACATTCTTGGGGTCACTCTGCTTGGTAGAGCTAAGGTGAGGGTGGGCTGAGGAGTGTGCAAGAAGAGGCACAGGTTAAGGATGAAGACGGGGCCATTGATTGCCAGCTTGTCTTCTTGCTTTGGCCTTGTTGACATCTGCAAGTGCTGAGTTTGTCCCCCCTGTTCTCTGGAGGTTGTGTCATTGCCTCTGAGTTACCTTTATCCTTTTCCTTGATGCTACTTTTCCTCACCAGGTATTGACACTGAGTCACACTTGCAGGCAGCAGGGTCCTGCTGGTTCTTCAGAAGTCCCGGACTGTTCCCTGGCTTGACTGAGCAGTCCGTTTTCTTGGTATCACATCCCAAGGTCACTGCAAGGTGCACACTTAAGTCTGTGGTTAACTGTGGTGGGAGTCTCCAATCAACCTTGGATGATCTAGATTAAGAGCTGTTAACTTTAACCCTTGGAGCATATCTGGCCCACCTACTGTGCTTATAAGTCTTACTGGGCCTCTGCCATGCTTGTTCATTTATATTCTGTCTATAGTTACTTTCATACCAGAAAAGGCAGTAGTTAACCATATGACTGAGAAAGCCTAACCTATATAGTATGTAGCCCTTTTAAGAAAGTCTGGTTAGTTTTGGTCCAAAATTAGAAGAGACTATGTTTTTATTTATTTACATTGGAGCAGAATATTACAGTTCCAAGGCAAGCACAGGTGGTTGGAGGCAGAATCTAAGGCTCTCATAGCAAGGGCACTGAAGACCTGAGTCTGAGGATGGTAATGTCCTGTGGATACCTGTGCTGCAAAGGGTTCTGAGGCCCTCTGGGCTGGTGTGTTTCGAGAGTAATGCAAATGATGCCATGAGTCATTGAAGCAAAACGCACCACACTGGGGCAGGAACAAGGCAAATCCGTGTTCTCTTTCCCCAGAGATAAATATTTATGCATCTGGGGAACAACTTGGCATTGCTGAGGCTGGAGTTGTAAACATACCCTTACTGGGGTGAGATTTAAGGACTGTTCATGATGTGGGAGCCAAGGTTGGGCTCCAGCTGTCCCCAAGGCATGTTTGGAAGGCTGCTGGTGCATGAGTATTGGGTCAGGACCGTGTCACCAGTAGGTCTCTGATTAGGGTGGAGGGGGACTGTTGCTAATTGATGAAATCAAAATGCCATCTAAAATATCACAAATTTAAAGAATACAGGATGTGTGGCCATGTATGATGACTGGAAAAAGAAGTAGAAACTGTGGCTCCTATCGTGTGCATGTGTGTTTGTGTATGCATATGTACATACACATACAAACCTTACACTGTGCTTTTTAAACTGTAAATCTTAAGACTACCAATTATGTGTGACAGCCTATTATTCTATAAGCCCAAGAGTGAGACTTACACAGTGATCCTGTAAATTTGGATAGTGCAGTAGTTATCCGCAGCCCTCATTCATTATAATGAATATCACTGAAAAATAGATGCAAGTCTAATTTTTGGAATTCAAATCATAGCTGAAATGCACAAGCAGTTTGTTACTCATGCCGCATCCTTACAAAGTATCCCAGTCACTTTCATGTAAATCCAGATTTTCAGTAGCTGCATGGCCTCAAAGTGAGTCATTCTATAGTCTGATACCTGGTGACAGCCGTCTTCTTGAGCTGATTTTTCCACTCTAAGATCTGGAAATCCCTAGGGCTGCTGTTCCCTGGTCATGCACATACGTACGGAGAGTCCTGTAAGGTGCATATTCTATTATGGTGCCTGGGTGGTTCCCACAAGTCACTTAGCACGCTTTCCACATTCAATATTCTGGCTTTAATTGTTTTTCCTCCTCAGTGGGAAAATGTGCTAATCAGCTCTGGCTGACAAGGCTTTCTTTTTCATCTCAAATCATTATAACGATGCATTTACACGGTGTAAGTGCAGTAAGCCAGGCCTCAAATTGAGCATTCAGAAATATATTCTACGGGCACTAGCTTTGTCTTGGATTTATTTGCATCAAAAGTTGGTATTCTCCAACAAGTCCCTAAAAGATGCCATCTCTTGGTTACGAATGGAGGGCATGGCAAATGTGCTTATGGTTCCCAGGCAGGAGATAATTAAATTCCAGACAGACCTGGGGTGTGGGGCTGAGGACACTGATGTGTCTGGAAAACCAGAATGGAGGCATTCAGATGTAGAATTCTTCCACGTCGTTTTCCCCAGGATCAGCCAACACTGGGAGAGGTGGCATGGTTCTGCCAGTCTGTGAGAGTTGGGGAGCATCACAGGGGTGTTCTGGGGGTGACCTTGGAAGTGAGGAAGTGCTTACATCTGGGACAGCAGCACCAGCTGTCACTGAGGAGCTGGAAGAGGCTGTGCTGAAGAAAGGGACAGAGACCCAGGAAACCCCCGTGGTGGCCTTGCTGACAGCATGGGGTAGTCCTTCTCTGGACTTCTCATGCCTTGGCCAGTGGCTGGTGCAGCTTTCAGAGGGGACTGGCATCTCTGCCGTGTTGCAGAACCGACTGGGTGCAGAATACGCGGAGACCACAGACAGGTCCGAAGAGGACAGCCGTAAGCCTGTGTCCACATCTGTTTCCTGGGCCCCCTCTAAGTCGTCAATGGAGAAAGGTTGGCTATGCCTCCGCTCTGATGCCCTGGGCCCTTTGCTGGAAAGCCACTGTGGTTCAGAGGAGGAGGCTGGTGAGGGGCCATCTGTGGGCAAACAGAATAAGGATTTGCTTCTCTGGAAACACCAGGGAGGGCCTTGGGGGCTGTTGGCTGGGTTGGCAAGTTCCTGTTGGTGTTGGGGAGGCAGGTGCATCCAGCTGGGCCCTGGGAGGGGGTTGTCAATTGGGGACTGCAGGATGCTGCCATGACTTTGGGAAGTGGCACTTGGCAAAGGACTGGAACGAGTTGTCTTGTCAGAGTGATGCACTTGGCCAGGTTTGGAAGACTTCCTGTGTGCCCTTGGCACCTGTGGGTAAGAGGACATAGAACGTTAGTGCAGAGCATGGAGTCATGGGACATGGCTGGGAAACTTCTGGCAGTGTCCTGGTGATACAGCATCACCAGCAATATCATCCTCCCAAATCCAGAGCTTGAGGAGCAACTCCTCACCCCAATAGCAGTGACACTTAAAACACACACATGACCAAGTTCAGCAAATCATCCAAAGGGACAAGGGCCTGGCCAAGCACAGCACTGGAGACATGAGTTCCCAGGAAGCAGCATCACTTTGTTTCCTTCCACCCAAGCTGCCAACGTCTTTGGCCATGGACCCTGTTTAGAAATGGTATTGATGGGATTACTTTGGACATACATGGGCGAATTCAGGTCAGGACACAGCCTCCAGGGGTGACCCATAGTTCCAAGCAAGATGAGCCTGTATTGACCTGCCATTGGAAACAGCCACCACTTCTCTCTATTTGCTTTGCAGAAACTAAGTATGGGCAAGGGATTCCTGGCTTATCTTGTGGGCTGCCTGGTGGTCTTGGATGAAGTTCACCCTTGTCTCTCTTGCAATGCACATGCCAGTCCCCTCCCTGCCTCCCCTCCAGCAATCTTTTGCTGCTGCAAGGAATTGGGGGAGGGGCTTTCTACCATGCATGTTTCCCCCAGGTTTCCTAGATTCTCTGTGTACAAGCCTATCACTCAAGCTTATGATGCAAAGTATCCTCAAAATATGCTCTGCATCAGGGACCCTGGGATGACATCGGATGATATTGGATAACCACTCCCCATTCCTAGATACTAATGTAGTTCGGGTGCTGGAAGCAACCCTCTCCTCTTCTTTTCCCATTTTATTCAGATACAGGAGGATAAAAGGAAATTGGAGGCAGTTGTCTCATCCACTTTCCCCCATTCCTTGGTCCTTTCCACCCTAATTGATGGTTCACATGGGTATGCATCCCTCTCAACTATGTAAACATAAAAAATTAAAAAGAGTTCTGACTGGGCTTACAATATTTCCCAGCTTTGAGGCAACATACACTCCCTTGTTAAACAAGAAGCCAATTACCCCACAGGTGTATAGGAAATTCAGGTCAGTCTAATATGCAATTATTGTATACCTACTGTGGGCAAAGGAAGCCAAACTACAATGACAATGTTTGTCTTTGTCCACATCGAGCATATGACTCATTGAAAACAAATACGACATAGATGACCGAGACAAGAGACTATGAAGAGGGACATAAGAAGGGAACTTGAAGTAAAAATCATGATGCCCAGTGGAGTAGAGCGGTCTATGGTGGAGGTGGTCAGACAGAGAAGCCCTGGAGATGAGTACCTGTACTCCCAGTAGAAGACCTGGGGAGAGGCCAATACAGAGGCTGGATGCAGGCAGAAAAGCAAGGGCCCTGCAGGGGGCAGCAGCAGTGTGGTTTGACTGGAGTCCAGGTCCATGGAAAAGCAATGATAGATGGTCAAGTTGAGAACAGAGTCAAGGGCTACTTAGGTCGAGAAGATCCTGGCTACCCGGGTAAGAAGTCCACAGTCATTGTCTTTCTTCTGGGGCCATCCTCTGTTCTTTATTATGTTTTCTTTCTATGATCCTTCTTCGAGCTGATTTCTATTATTTGTCCAATTTCTGAGATCTCCTAATACAACAGACGGTGGAATTGATTCATCCTTTCAACCAACATTAGCTGAGGATCTTTCAGGTGGGTTCTCTCAATAGGTATCTTTAGATTTTAAATGGATTATTTAAAAAGTTTACGATAGGCAGGCATTTCAGGTGAGCACCAGTTCATACTCTGGCTGCTCTACATCTGATCCAGCTCCCTATGAGTGCACTTGAGAAAATAGTAGAAAATGGCCCATGTATTTGGGTTCCTGCTATTTATGTGGGCAATCTGGAAGAAGCTCTTGGCTTCTTGCTTTGGATTGACCCAGCCCTGACTATTATGGTCATCTCAGGAATAAACCAGGGTGTGGAAGAGCTGTCTCAACCTCGTTCTCTGTCTCTCCTTCCTTCTTTCTCTCCTCACCTCCAATTTTGACTTTCAAATAAATCCCCCCTGTCTTTTCCTTTTAAAAAGAAGATGTATAAAGATATTGATCTTTTCTTTTCTTTTTTTTTTTTAAAGATTTATTTTTATTATTTTTTCATTGGAAAGGCAGATATACAGAGAGGAGAGACAGAGAGGAAGATCTTCCGTCCGATGATTCACTCCCCAAGTGAGCGCAACGGGCTGATACTATGCCGATCCGAAGCCAGGAGCCTCTTCTGGGTCTCCCACGCGGGTGCAGGTTCCCAAAGCTTTGGGCTGTCCTCAACTGCTTTCCCAGGCCACAGGCAGGGAGCTGGAAGGGAAGCGGGGCTGCCGGGATAAGAACCAGCGCCCATATGGGATCCCGGGCGTGCAAGGCGAGGACCTTTAACCACTTGCGCCACCGCGCCGGGCCCGATATTGATCTTTTCTAAGGCTGCCTCTTGTAACACAAATTCATCACCATCATCATTTTCTCTGTTGTTTGAGACGAAAAAGGCCCAGACAGCCAGGCATAGTTAATTTTTGAGTTGACAATATGAAGCATTCCTTGCTTAAAATACTTGGCATCAGAAGGATTTTAGATTTTGGATTTTTTCAGATGTTAAAAAATTGTGTGGACTTTACTGGTTGAACACCCTAGTACAAAATCCAAAATGCTTAAAAATTCAAAATGTTTTGAGTGTCATGTTGGTGCTCAAAAGGTTCAGATTTTGGATTAGAGATGCTCAACCCGTATATTAACACTAGCTCCTAAACCTACATGGAACAGGCTGGAGTGCAAAGAAGTGAGTGGCCAACTTTACAGATGATGACAGAGCATGCATCTGCCTTGGGGAGTTATACTTGGACCAAATGTTGGAAGGTGACAAGGTGTCTGCCAGCTGGATGGCATGGACATGTGGCAAAGCTGCAGCCTGAACCAGAGCAAGAAGGGAGCCCAGACAGGCCTCTGCACGTCAAACACTTAGCTGTGAGCTGGTATACAGTGAGAGCTGTGCAGGGAGACCATGTATAAACCCCACTGGAAGCTTTGCTGTCTTAAGATTTAGGAGTCTGCAACTGTTCCTGTTTCTTGTGTCACTGATAGAGGTACCTGGGATTTCCTATGATTGATTTGCTTGGAATTTCCAATCCCCTTTCAATCCTTGGTCTCTCTCTACATTCTTTGTGACTTGCTGATCCTACTCCCTTCCCAGCAGCCTCCGCATAGCATATTGCAATTCCCAAGGTGTTTTCCTGAGAATGGCTTAAGGAACTGCAAGTGAAAAGCAGAAATTAAGGTTTCTCAGGGTGAATTATGGAGTCCTAAAGAATGTGGCACAGATGCTTTTAGTCCAGGCTGCCAAAGTGGGGCTCCTCTTGAACTTATACACCACAATGTCGTTCTCCTCCTGCAAGTCTGATGTGGAGCAGCTCGACAGACTTTGGGGCCTTGGCTGCCCTGCTGATAACAGGTAGGAAGGTTCTCTCTGGAGTAGGAGTTACTCACCAGGGCCTGTTGAGTATCCCCATCCCCAGCCTCCCAACTCAGCCTGGCCATTCTGTGCTGCTCTGGTTAACGGTCTGTATGCTCCCTGAGTTTCACAAGGGAGATCGTGCTCAGAGCAAGCCTTACCCAGGCCTTGAGCTGTAACAGGAGTGCAAGCACCCAGGAATAGCCTCCCCTTGGCAGTAAGATGGGGAGCAGCCACAGGAGGCTCAAGGGTGCCTAAAGAAATCCCTGTTGGGTGGCTGTGGCAGAGACAGGAACTAATTTCTCAAGCACTGGCGTCTGGCTGAATCAGATAGTAACTAAATTCTGAGGCTCTTTAGAGAAACAAGTTCTTGGATGTGGAGTCTGAATGAGGCAGGTGCACCCTGAAATCAAACACCTGCCTCTTTTCTCCTGAAGGCTGATTCCTTGGGGGCATCCTCAAGCTATTTCCTCACTTGACAAGGGTGTGCCTCTTTGCAACATCTGCCTCTGGAGGCTTGACTGAATGCTTGTTCCTGGTGAGGATGCTTGCATGCACCTGCACAAAAAGGGATGCCTCTGTGGGTCTTGCTTTATAAGAAGTCAAAGGCCAGTGTTTCCACCCCAGGACCTGCTGAAAACATCTACATCTTCCCACAGTTAGGGAGCAGGATGGTGTTGAGGTTGGTTTCAACTGCACAACTGGCAAAGGAAGAATCCTTGCTAGTTTTGCAGAGTTTCATGACTGTGCTTGTGTGACCTACCTGGAGTCCCACTGTAGGGTGAAGGTAGGAGTCCAGGTTAACCCTGAGACAGGTGGCACCCAGTCTTTTTTTCAACAGAGGGACTGCACAGAGGGACTGCATGAATTTTCACTGAAATTCATGGCAGGCACTGTGCTGACCATAATGGCAGGGATCAAAGGGTGGGAGCTGCAGGCATGGGGTGACTGTGGAACCCCCATGCCTGCAGCTCCCAAGCTAGGCCCACAGCCATGTGCATGTGGGACCCTCTTGGAGCAGATCTGCCGACATTCTCAGTGGCAGAGGGATTGGCTTCTAAGTACGGGGTCTCATAAGACCTAAAGACAATATGCAAAGAGTGATGCTCCTTTACATGCCCTTGTGCTGCTGGTGGTTCTGTTTCAGTCCTGCTCATCTGCTTGTCTGTGTGGGTACACTGGAGACTCCCCCTCAGCTGACCCTGCTAAAAGGAACAGAAGTCTTGAGCAACGACCCTGCTGAGCTCCTCCAAGTGCCAATGCAGCAACGCTCTTTGCTTCCCCAGTGAGGCAGTGTAGGCCAGTTGCCTCCCTGGAGTTCCCTTCTTTGCTATTTAAGGACCTTCTCCCAAGGAATAGAAGAGTGTTCCATAAACTAATCTATGCAGGGCACCCAGCCAGGGAGATCTGGTTATGCTCCTGCACTCCTCGGGAAACAGGGATTCAGCAAAGCACCCGTAACCTTGAGCACTGGCAGCTGGGAAAGCAAGAGGGCTGGAGTGGCCACTGAGCTGAACTGTCTTTTGTAAGTATCACTTCCCTGGTGCATGACTGGAATCTGTTCTTTGAACCTTTCAAATCAAAGAGATTCTGCCTTTGCCCCATTCATGGTTCATTCATTCAGCCCCATGCCCTCTCTGAGTAGGGTCTCTCACTCTGGGTTTGGTGGAAACGTGGCCAGTGTGGCACTGTCTGCCATATAATCACCCAGCATTGGATCTTCCAACTGAGGGACTCAGAGGCTATCTTAAGGAAACTGAGCAATGCATTTACTCATGAGATTTTTCTCCAGAGAAACATTCTGGGGAAGGTGTTTGACACAGTGATTAAGTGGCTTCTTGGGATATCTGCTGGAGTCCTTACGATGGAGTTCAGCTTTGCTTTGGATTTCAGCTTTCTGCTAATGCACACCCTAAGAGAGAGCAGGTTGAAGACCCAAGATCCTAGGTTCTGGCCACACAAATAGAAATCCTGGACTGAATTCCAAGTCCCTAGCTTTGGCCTGGCCCAGCCTTGGTTGTTACAGGAATCTGGGGAGTGAACCAGTGGCTGGGAAATTTGTCTCTTTCACTGCTTTATAAATCAGTCAATAATTAACAATATAAAAGACAAAGAAAAATATTACCTCTTGCTTCTCCTTTGCCTTTGCTCTGTGTGGTTTTTATACATCTGCTGAGGAATCTGTTTTCAGGGTGGAGCCTGGGATATTTTTTTTTTTTTGAGTCGTCAGTAGAAACAGAAGAGGAAGACTTGGAAGAGAAAGGCAAGGTTGACTTTAAAAGTGGGCAGGGCCTGTGTGCATTTTTGTATCAGTAACATTCTTAGCAAGAGGTTTGAGAGTTGCCATGGGAACCCTAGGCTTACAGGTGTGTCTGTGTATGTGTGAGGGGGGTGTGGGGCTGTTGCTAGATGTCCATGACTCACCTCCCTTTCTCCTTTGCTATTAGGCAAAGGGAGGGCTTTCTGGAGAATCATCAGAGTCAGGTGCCAATTGCACTCCCCATGGGATGCAAAGTATAGTCCGATCCAAGATGAACTCAAGGTTTGTACTCTCTGAAAATGGAGAATGGCAGTAAAGTCACAATAGCTCTGTAGCCTCCTAGCGGCACCCCACATAACTCTAAGTGATCTTTTTAGATCTAAACTTGAGCACCTTGCATGGTAAACCCCACTCACAGCAAGCTCTGTAACAAAGCACCTGCCCCTGTGACCTTGTGCTTTCCAGGATCTTGAATCAGGATCGTCAGCATCTCTGACATTTCCAGCTGATCCTAGTGTCTACCTGCTTCAAGACCCAGGGATCGAAGTAGAATTATGAAGCCTCATCTGTCACTCAGTTCTCTGAGTGTGGCTATGGTTTGGATGTCATTTGCTTTATAAGATTTACATGTTGGGAGCTTGGGCTCAGGATGCTGGTATTGGGAGGTGGTGTGTAACCTTTAAGAGGTGGCTCCTAGGGAGAAGTGTTTAGGTCCATTAAGAGCACTACCCTTGGAAAGGATTAGGGTATTTCTGCAGGATTAGTTCTTAGGAGAAGGTTGTCCTAAGAGTATCACCCAGGTCCTACCCAGCCTGTCTGGACTTTCTGTTCTGAGATGTACAATCTTTTCTTCCATTGCTAGCAAGAACCTGTGCTATACTAGTTGGACCTTCTGCTTGCCAAGATGTGAGCTAAATAAACCTCTTTATCTTATAAAGTTAGCCTGCCTTTATCTTATAAAGTTAGTATGCTGCAGTAGTAACAAATAGCAGAGTCACACAACTACATAGTTATGAGTGTTAATCCTGAGCCACGGGGTGGGCATATTTTTAGTTTTAGGAGACTTCTGAAAAATTTTCCAAACTGATGTTAATGTATAATTTTGCTAGGAATTGATAGGTATTGACATTTGGTGGGGCCATTCTTTATTATTTTTGTTAGGTAATGTTGCACTATCCTGGCATTACTTTTATTCTCCTTGTGACTAAGGATACAGAGCATCTCTGTGTATGGTTATTGGCAATTTAGACCTTTTTTTGTTGTTGTTAAAACACCTGCTCTTTAAACTCAAGCGTATTCTAGACTTGAATCTCTTCTTAGATGTATGCATTGTAAATAGGAACCAATCCATGGCTGGCCCTTTATCCAGCCTTGTATGCTGCAGGGTCTGTGTAGTCTCTGGATCAATGAGCCAACAGCCTTGGAACTAGTCAGTGTACCCTTGGGCGTCATCTTGCACAGAGGGGCAAGGGCTCAGAGATCAGGAGGAGCAGTGGTAAGGGGTGCATGTGCTAAATAAATACAGCTCAGGTGCTGTTTTTCATGGGACCAGGCACTGTTAGATTGAAGGGAGGATAGCTGAGATGCACAAGACATAAGCTGGGAACAAAATCACTTCCATCTTGGAAAACCACACAGGTTCCTTAGAGAAAACAGTTCCATCATAGCACTCTACAGACTTCACCCAAAATAATTCCAGGTGGCATTCAGACTTAACAGCCAGCCTGCAACAACAAGATCAGCACTGCCGACAAATCAGTTATTTAGGACAGCTGGCATCTTCCCATTTCTGGTCACTGATTGAACATAAAAATCAATTTGTAGACCTGTTGCTAACACAGCTTAGAAACCTGCACTAAGGAGAAGAATCCACCAACCAGAATTGCAATGATGAAATTTAAGAGATAGAGGCACTATAAATGTTACTGAAGACTCTCTGGCAAAGGAACAAAAGTCCTACCACTCTCAGAGTTAGCTGAGGAAGACATTGAGAAAATGGGGGACACAAAATTCAGAAAACCCATTATAAAGCTTCTGACCAACAATGAGAAGCACATAATACAGGAGTTCAAGGAATTTAAGGAATATGTCACACAGGAAATGAATTAAATGAAAGCTGATATTTCAGAGGAATACAGTGGAACAAATTAAAAGTACAGTAGAGAGTCTCCAAAATAGAAGGAATGAAGCAGAAGATAGAATATCAGAATTGGAAGATATTTCCTGTCACCAAGGGGAAACAAAAAGCTGGAAGCAGAGCTGGGCCAAGCTAAAGTATTGAAGAATTAAAAGATACAATTAAAAGACCCAACATAAGAATTATAAAAATTCCAGAAGGTACAGAAAGAGAAGTGTTGATTAAAGATATATTCAATAATAAATGAAAACTTCCCTAATCTGAAGTATTCAGGAGGGTCACAGAACACTCAATAGAGTTGATCAAAAGCGAACTTCACCATGACTAGTGATATTCAAGCTCTCATCAATTGAACATAAAGAAAAGATCCTGAAATGTACACAGGAAAAAAATCAAATGACCTATAAAAGAACCCCAATCAAACTCACAGTTGATCTCTCCGAGGAAAATCTACAGGCCAGAAGAGAATGGAGTGACATTTTCCAGATTCTAAAAGGGAAAAAATTTTTAACCCAGAATAATGTATCCTGCAAAGCTCTCCTTTGTTTTTGAAAATGAAATTAAATTCTTCCATATTAAACTCCAAGAAAAACTCCAAGAGACACAACAGAAAACGAGAACTACAGACTGATATCCTTGATGAACACAGATGCAAAGATACTCAATAAAATACTAGCCAAAGGATCCAATAGCACATCAAGCAGATCATTCAGTTAGACCAGGTGGGATTCATCCCAAGCATGCAGGGATAGTTCAACATTCACATATCAATAAATGTGATATATCACATTAACAAATTGAAAAATAAAAACCATATGATCATCTCAATAAATGCAGAGAAGGCATTTAATAAATTCCAACATTGGGGTCTCAGGACAGGCGTCTTCATGCCTGGATCCCAGACGACAGCCACCATGTGCACGTGGGGAGCTGTCCTCGGGCCTGCCTGGGCTCCAGGGGCTGTTCCCTTCGGGGTGAGTTAACAGCGGGGGAGGTGTCCATGTTTGGGCAGGTCCAGGGCCCACCTACCGCCCTCATTGGGCGGTGAATGGGACTGGGGAGGGGCACGACCTTGGGCCTGGGAGTTTAAACTTCCAGCAGCCTTACGGCTGCTGGTGGGTCTCAGGACAGGGTGTCTCATGTCTGGATCCCAGATGACAGCCACCATATACTGGGTGACCAGTACGACATTTTGTGCCAGGCTCTGCCTGCTGGCTGCCGGGCCGGGGAGCTCTAGGGTTTTGGTGCTTTGAATCGCTGCTCAGGTAGATCCAGGTTGAACCCACAGTGCTTCTAGGACATGAAGCAATTGTAAAGATCTCTAATGGCAGTAACTCTTCCTTTGAAAAACTTGTAATCACTGAACAATGCTGACCACCAAATACCAGTCCATGCAGAAGCTATTGCTCAGGGCTTGTCCAGCAGAATCATATCCTGTTACCTGACATGATGATGGATCAGGAGAAGGGTCACATTAAGCAGGACCATTACATTAACTAGCACTAGAACCATAAACGGGGGCAGATTTTGTAAGGGATGTGTGGGCCAAACCCTGTGGAAATTCTAGCCCCACTGGTTAGCTCAAGAGTTGGGGTGGTGATGGTCTAAGCTAGATGTGACCAAGGAGCCTGCCATGAATCACAGGTAAAGGAACCCGCAACAGTCTGGACTGGTCAGGGCAGCAGCACCCAAATGTGCATCGTGAATATGGTGTGGGGTGGGCCGGGCTGCAACGTTCACCAGCTCATACAAGGCCAAATGGAAGGCTAGACTTCTCCAGAACCTGGCCTAAACCCAATGGCAAGTATGCAAACTGGGTCTGGGAGTGAATTAAGTGGAAGAACTTGGGAAACTCCCTTGGCGAATCATAGCTCCCGCTGGTGAACATGTGGTCCAGACCTGGGGGTCGGACAAGCTGGGCAAAGTAGCTCCAGCAGCTGGCTAATGTGTCAATTGGTAATGGAATGGGATGTACTGGGCAGGACTGAGCAAACCTTAGCCCACAAGTGAAACTAGAGACCAGAAGGGAGCACAGGTCATGCTGAGCTAGGCTCTTGTACCTACTAGTCTGCATGAGCCAGGAACACTAAGCCACAGTGTCTAAGGCAGAGGTCGGGACAGGTGAGGGGCTGAGCCAAGCTGAGTCAGAGCAACCACTGGCATGCGCATGATCTACGGCTGGGAATAGGCCCAGTTGGGGAGCTAAGGGGACTCCCTAGCTGGGATGAGGTTCCCACCAAGGGGCGTGTGACCTGGAATGGGGGCTGCATTCTGAACAGGACACGGTTGTAGTCTCCCTTGGCACAAATGTGGACTGGGATTGGATGCACCGAGCCAGGCCAGACTCCAACACCCTCTGGTGTCCTAGAGGACCAGGGCAGATGTGCAATGGACTAGGCAAGGTCTCAACTCCTACTGAGCCATGTGGGAGCCATATGTGGGTATAGACAAACCATGGCTGGGCTGAAACATCCAACAGCAAGGACCAGTTTGGGTTGAAGACCAGTCAGGAAAAGCTACTGTTCCTGCTAAGACGGGAGGTGGACTGAGTAGGGCTGGCTCATGGACCTCCTGGTATACGCAAAATCTGGCACTGGGAGAGGTTCTGATGGAGGAGCCTGGGCAACTCCTCTGGCAGGACACAGACCCTGCGGATAAGCACAAGAAACATGATAGGAAACAGCCCAGAACAGGCCATGGAAAGTTACCCAAGGGCATACATCGGGCATGGATCGGGGGAGGACCAGGCTGAATCTGCTCACATCATCCACTGGCAAAGTCAGGCACCAGGATAGTGTGGGTCGAGCTGGGTTCAGTCGCAACAAAAACTAGTGCACAATACAGAATGTCAAGGTGAGGTTGCCTGTGCCAGAAGTGACCGCAGCACCCAACCAGCATGCATGAGAACCAGGAAGGGAGGGGCAGAGCTGGCAAGGGGAATAAGAGGAGGTTCCTTTGCTGGACAGCTACTTCCGCAGGAGAGCATGAGCTGGAATGGGGGCAGACCAGACTAAGCAGGGCTATAACACCTGTGCGCCTCACGTGGACTAGATCAGGGAAAAGCCAGGTTGGGCTGATTATTCCTACTGGTGCAAACAAACTTAGAGTGGGTGAGGGTTGTTTGGGCTTATCCACAGCATCGGCTGGCAGAAGCTGGCACTGGAGGCTAGTTCTGTCAAGTCAAACCACAGAACTACCTGGAAAGTGCATAATCCGGGAGTGGGAGAGGCCTGGGAGGGAAATAGTGGGCTCTTCCTCTTGGGTTACCACTTCTACGGGAGGGCATGAAAACCAGGACAGGGGCTGGGGTGGAATGGGGTGTGGGACAGACTGGACTACTGCTACACATACTGGCAAACCAGGGTATGGGGCGGGCCTGGTGGGGGTTATTGTGGGTTGCTCCAACTAGGCTGCAGCTCCCACTTGTTTATACGAGGGCCAAGAATGTGTTGGGAAGCATCAGGCTGGACTGCAACACCCATTGGTTCTAGTGGAAGTCGGGGCTGAAAACAGAATCAACCCAGCGACCACAACCACCAGCTGATCAGGGCCATGGACTGTGCCGGGCCCTGTACCTGCTAGTACATACAAGAATCTGGTCCAAGAACACCTCAGACAAAGTTTCTTTGGAGATTTCCCCAATCTAAATGTTGGACTCAGATCCCTAACCAAGAAAAGAGAGAAGATAGAACAGGTCAATCAACCATCTCAGCTATACATTGGCAGCGAAATACAGGGCAAATTGAGATTCTATGATAGACTATGTCAACCAATGGGTTCTTCAAAGACCTCATAGTGCTTGGAGTGGCAAGATTGGCAACAATTTATAACTGGTGAACTATCAAAACCACTTGAGCAAGAACCTCAGAGCATACCCTACATGCAGGACCTGGGGAGGGTGGGAAATTGGGTGGGGCTTCTCCCTTAACACCCCCTTTAAACATGAAGGAAACAATATGGAAATAGTAGTCTTACCCACTTTCCTATAGCTCTTGAACCTTTTTACCCCAATTAACTATGTAAAGATTGTAAAAATATAATAAAAATAAATACATGTAAAAAAATAAATTCCAACATCACTTCATGCTGAAAACCCTCAGCAAGATAGGCACAGAAGGAACATTTTACAATACAATCAAAATTATCTACAAAAATATATATTGCCAGCATCATATTAAATGGGGAATGATTGGAAGCCTTTCCACTAAAATCTGGAACTAGATAGGATGTCAACTGTCACCACTACTCTTCATTATAGTATTGGATGTCCTTGTCAGAGCTATTAGGCAAGAAAAAGGAATTAAAGGAATACAAGTTGGAAAAGAGGAAATTGAAATCATCTCTATTTGCAAAAAACATGATTCTCTACATAGGCTTAGACTTAGACAAAAGACTGGACAAAAGACTTAGACAAGAGACTACTGAAATCCTGAGAGACTTTGGCAAGGTAGCAGGACACAAAATGAACACAAACTGATGGCACTAGTATACACAAAATTGTAAGTATAGTCCCCTTTAAAATACAGGAGAGGAATCTTAAAAGCTAGGAATTAAGTTAACCAAATATGTGGAAACCCTCTATGATGAAAACTATAAAATACTAAAAAAGGAAATAGAACAAGACATTGAAAATGGAGAAACCTACCATGTTCCTGGATTGGCAGGATTAACATCATCAAAATGATCATATTATCAAAAGTAATATACAGATTCCATGCAATCTCATTCAAAATTCCAACAACATTCTTCTCAGAAATAGAAAAAGAAGATACAAAAATTCATCTGGAAACACAAGAGATCATGAATTGCCAAAGTTATCCTAAAGAATAAAAATCATGCTGGAGGAATCACAATTCCAGACCTCAAGACTTACAGTGGTCATCAAAACAGTCTGGTACTATTAAAGGAAAACATAGGAAGCACTCTCCAAGATATAGAAATGGGGAAAGACTTCTTAGAAAAGATGCCAAAGCACAGGCAGTCAGACAAAATAAACAAATGGGACTGTATCAGACTAAAAAGCTTCTGTACAGAAAAGGAAACAAAGTGAAGAAGCAACCAATAGAATGGGAGAAAATTTTTGTGCACACTACAGAAATGATAGGGAAATAATATCCAGGATTTACAAAGAGCTTCAGAAACCCAGGGACAGTTAAAAAAAAAAGCCAAAAAATAACTCAATGAAAGCAATGAACATACGTTTTTCAAAAATGGGTAAGAGACATAAGATGCTCAGGTTCTCTAGCTGTCAGGGAGATAAATGATAAACTTTCTGATAAATGAAAGTCACATTGAGGTATCACCTAACTCCAGTCAGATTGGCCTACTTTCAGAGCTCTACTAACAATACCTGCTGCTGTGGATGTGGGGAGAAAGGTACCCTTCACTGCTGGTGGGAGTGCAGTCTAGTACAACCACTAGGGAAATCAGTATGGAGAGTACTTAGAGAACTGTAAGTAAACCTGCACATGACCCAGCTGTCCCACTCCTAGGAATATTAAAGAAATTAAAACTGCATATGAGAAGGAGATCTGTAATCCTATATTTACAGCAGCATAATCTACAATAGCAAAGATATGGAAACAATCCAGATGTCTGTCCAAAGGGGAGTGGTTAAAGAAACTGTGGTACATCTACTCCATGGAATATTACTTACTCAGCCATTAGAAAGAATAAAATTATACCATTTGTAACTAGATGGTCCCAACTAGAGACCATTATGCTCAGTGAAATAAGTCAATCCTAAAAGGACAAATACCACATATTGTAATATAAAGAAGCTATCAAGTAAATTAGGCTTTAGTGTTTTCACCACTCATGCATTGATTGTTCAGACTCCATGGTGTTTTTCGACTCCATGGTGTTATAATTTTTTGTTGTTGTTTTAACTTCATACCTGTTCTTGACCTTATTTTGTGGCTTCTCATTTAAGGGAATGTATGGTGATGGAGTAATAGACTACCTTATCCAGATGTGAAGATACACTGCAATGCATCCCTACTTCCAAATCAAAGATGGACTTCCAATGAAACTGTTGGACATATCTAGACAATGAGATGCTGCACTGTCTGACATTGTACCAGCAATGTCGAGGCACACTTAAATAGCAGACTGATGGAATTATAACTCTTCATAAAGGACTATACTATTGTAATAATATGGGAAAAAAATCAATTGGGGGTGGGAATTTGGAGGTGGGGTAAATCCCAGACTCTATGGAATGTTATATTCAAAATTCAAAATAAAACAAGTTTGTGGAACAATGGGAATAAAAGTTGCTTATTTTAGTGCAAATGTGTTGGAAGGGGCAGGCACTGAGGAAAGTGGGTTAAGCTGCCATTTGGGATGACTGCATTGCATATCACAGTACTGGGTTTGAATCCTGGATCTTTTGCTTCTGAGCCAGGTCCCTGTTGATGTATCTGGCAAGCAGCAGTGATAGTCACAGTACTTGGGTCTCTTCCATCCATGTGGGAGACCTGGTTGGAGTTCTGGCCTCCTGGTTGTAGCTGTTGTGGGCATTTGGAGAGTAAACCAGGGGACGGCAGTTCTTTTACTCACTTTGCTTTATAAATAAACATTTATAAAATTTTCACAATCCATGCATAATTTTTTTCATAATACACATTTTCCATGAATTTTTGGAAGATTCCTCTGTGTACATGTGCAAACATATATAAAAATGCTAAGGATTATTTGTCTTAAAAGATTTGTTTTGATTGTAAAGTCAGATTTACAGAGAGAAGGAGAGACAAAGATCTTCCATTTTCTGATTCATTCCCTGAATGGCCACAATGACTGGAGCTGAGCCAATCTGAAGCCAGAAACCAGGAACCTCCTCCTATCTCCCACACAGGTGCAGGGTCCCAAGGTTTGGGGATATCTTCTACTGCTTTCCCAGGTTACAAGCAGGGAGCTGGATGGGAAATGGAGCAACTGGCACACAAACTTGTGCCTAAATGGGATCCTCATTTAGCCACTAGGCTATTGCACCAGGCAATAGCATAAACATTGTGAGGACTCTGGAATTCTGGGGGAAGCACTATCTAATGGTCAGGAGCCATTTTTCTAGTCATGGATAATTGTAAACAAAGCAGGTTCCTGAGGTACCCACATCAGTAGCAACTTTTGAAAGAATTCAGTGGGTATCAAAGGAAAGTCTAAAGAGAAGATTGAGCACATAGAGGTGCCAGCAAACAACTAGGTTATTGATCTGATATCCAAGGAGGAGGAACAACAGAGACATCTCAAGGTCATGCCTGAGGACTGGGAGCTGAGGCTGCACGGACACAGTGAAAAAAAGCTCAAGAACATCGTGCTCAGATGCAAGGCATTCTCCTTTGTGTGAAAGTACTTCAAGCAGGAAAACATGGAATTAAAAGATAAGTTATTTCAGTGCAAAAATTGAAATCCATATATATGAGGTGTCTTCAAAAATGTAACTGAAAATGCATAAAATGGAGAAAGTATGCATGGATTTCAAATGTTTCACCAAAATAAACTTGCCTTTTAGTTCTACTTCTCTATGACCTTTTGGAAATACCCTCAGATATGTTCTGCATCTTCCCTATCTTCTTTAATATAATTTGTGAATTATTGTGTCCTTTGGCTGTGAAACCCAAGAGCAGACAAAACTGACTTTTATATTAACAAGGACTCATTAGAATTTCATTAAGTATTTCTGATTGGAGAGTGTTTCAGAAGAGTAATATTCCTTAACATAGTTCAAATAACAACTAAAATGATGAGCAGAAACTTAAGTAAAAATCCCATACTTAATGCATTTGAACAGTCAAGAGTATTTGGGGCTGAATTGTAATTTCTTCAATTTTACATTTGAGACTTAAAAAATATTTATTGATTCATTTGGAAGGTAGAATGGGATAGAAAGGGAGAGGGAGGGAGCGAGAGATTTTATCCACTGGTTCACTCCTGAAATAGACACAGTGATTATGGCTGGGCCAGCCTGAAACCAGCAGCCTAGAACTCCACCTTGGTCTCCCCTATGAGTGTTGGGGGAATAGCATGGGCCCTCTTACTGCTTTTTCAGGCATGTTAGCTGGGAGATGGATGGGAAGTAGAACAGCCAGGTCTTGAACCAATGCTCATTTGGGATGCCAGCATAACGGGTGGAAATTTAACCCTCATACCATATCACTCGCCTCTGGTTTTGTGTTTTGCACTAGTAGTAGGACTGAGCTTCAGCATATTACTATAATGTAAAACAAAGAATTATTAAGTTGAAATATTATGTACATATGCATTTAGGAATCTTAGACATTCCATGTCAACTAGGGTTGTCGTGTCTCAGCACAACTGACATTCTTGGCTGCAGAGATCTCTACTATGGAGAGCTTAGCAGCATCCACCTACAAACATCAGTATCATCCACTCTGCCTCTTGGTGGACACAACCCCAAAGGCCTTCAGATGCTATGACATGTTTCTAGCTGGGGAGAGGTAGGTGCAAAGCACCCCCTCCCCCGTGGAGAATTTGCCTTTTGGGTCAGGGACACTGTGTGTCCTTGCATCAGCTTTGTAGTCAAGGCTTTGGTGGAATGTCTCCCTATCATTTTTAAAACTCATATGTAAACAGAATTTTCACAGGTGAATAGTTCTACAAAGCTTATAGGAGGGAGCTGGGCTGAAAGTGTGGGTCTGTCCTTCTCTCCAAATTGCACTTCTTGGGGAAGGGCTGACAGTAAAACTGAGAAGTGGTTCCTGTACTCTCCAACACAGAAGCTCTACCCTATTGCTTCTCCCAGAGGTGGCTTCTTCAAGCTCCTTCCTGGGCAGGTGTGGGAGCCCACAGCCTGAGTTCTTCTTACTGGAGAGATTTTGGGGCTCCCAAGAATGCAAGACAGAACTGTACTTCCTTTCCTGGCTCAGTAAGCAACAGGCACTCAGCAAGGGCAAGAAAGGAGGGAAGTTTGTAGCCTCTTGATCTTTAGGGAGTGGAGATGGGATGTATTCTCTCAAAGGCAAAGTACTGATCCTGAAAGGAGAGCTGGGGTGGACAGAGGTCCAGTTTCTGCTGAGTTGGGCCAACCGGCATGCCTTGAGAGGCAAGTGGTTGCTCCGATGGAGCTTCTCTGAATGTAGGCTATTTAACACTGCTTTGTTTTTAGCCTGGGATCCAAAGGACTAAGTTGGTGTAACTATGCACTAATCACCGCTGTCTGACTTAGGAAAAATGGATCAGCAAAACCCTAATGCAGCATCACCACAAGACTGAGCTAGCTGACCATACTGAAAACAGTCATAGTCCACCAAAGAACCCCAGTGAGCTAGGTCTATGATCATCTTCACAGCCCTTAGGCAGAAAAGAGGTAGTCCTCACATCATCATCAGGATCAGTGAGAATGTGCGCTATAGTCACAACAGGTGATGGCAAAGAGACCCCAAGCTTGAGATTGTTGCAAACACATGCTAGGAGAAGAGAAGAGCAGGCATGATTGTATGAGCTGGGGAAGTTCTTCTCAATCCTGGCTGCACAGAAGAATCACCTGGGATATTGGAAAAACAAACAAAAACCAAAACCCGAAAATGAACAAACAAAAAGCTTGTTCCTGAGGAACCACTGCACAATCTCTGGGGCAGGCCCCATGCAGTAACTAAAAAGCTCACTAGGTGATTAAAAAGAACTAAAAAATATCTATTTGAAAAGCAGAGGCAGAAGGAGGTAAACACATACACACATAAATATCTTCCCTCTATTGGTGGACTCCCCAGATGACTGCAACACCTATGGCTGGGACGGGCTGAAGCCAGGAGCTGGGAACTTGATCCAAGTCTCTCCTGCGGTGGTAGGGACCCAAGAATTTGTTCCCTCCTTGAGTGTGCCTTCCAGGAAGCTGGACTCACAAGTGGAGACAGGACTTGGGCATTCCGTGTGGTATCTTAACCCTTATGACAAACAGCATACCCTCCCTGGGGGATTTCCTGTGCCAGCAGAACATGGACGGGCCTATGCTTTTTCCCAGTGCCCAGCCTGTCTTCTTTCTCATGTTCTGGGGCCTGCATCTGCTTTTATGTCTACTGAAACAGTTACATCCTAAATATTTTTAACTATACACTCTTCTGAACTTTTAGAATAGCTCTTGCTCACTGTGAAGCAAGCTTCTGCAACCTTCAAGCTCCAACATTCTGTGAGGCTGTGGAAGCTGAGAGCCAGGTAATCATGCCATAGTAACTTCCACACTAGCAGGAGATACAAACAGGAAAATTCTATTCTTTTCATCTTACCCCACACTAGGTTCACCCCTTGTGCAGTCACTCCCTACTTCCTCTTTTAATAGCAGTGTTTAGGCTGGAAGTATTCTGGACCTGTTCTCTCAGTTCTCGGCTGTCTAGAAAACCATACAGATGATGGAAATTCTGGAGAATGATTTTTCCATTGCACATTTTTTCAATAACTGTTTTGTTGTTATCTGCAAATCTGTTTTGATAACAGCACAGGCCTTTTAGCCTTGAATCCTCATCACTTCCAACCACTTCTGTGACTTACGTAAGCTCTTAGAGCAGTATCTGATAACTCACTTAAAGCCAAGGACTGTTGAACACTTCTATGAGGCAGATGCCAGAAAACACAAGGCTGCCTATATCAGAAGAGGTCAACTGATGGCACCCAGAACAAAGGTCCTGGCTGTACAAAAGCTCTGTTCAGCCTTCCTCAGAGTACACTGACGTCACACCCATTTCAGATTCTAAAGAACCAAGCCATATCTAAGCCATTGCAGGAATCTGCCTCACCGGCACAAAGGGCTGATGGCTGAGATAAGTGTGATAGTGACAATGCTCTACCCAGCACACAGAAATAAAGGTTAAGAAGAAGCAGGCCAGGAGCATGGGAAGAACTCACTGTCTCTGTGAAACTGCAGTCTTCATGTCCTTAGCTGCTCCCCTGGCCAGAGGGATGGTGGACTTCCTTGAGTGACAAGAAGCTAGTAGAAACATCAAATTAAAGAAAAAAAATCCTGTCTTTAAATGGGTTCATTATTCAAAACACAGTACACCTAAATGCAGGGAAGCTTCGTAGATGTTCAATACATGTGTCAATGGGTCAGGCATCATTACGGAAGGCAAGGTGGGTGCAAATGTCCCTAGAATGAGTTACCTCAAGTTTATACCATCAGATCTGGCATTGGCCTGACGTGTAGTCAGCTGGCCATGTTCCTGAACAAGTGCCAGCCACTTTAACCTGCTGGGCACAGGAAGGCTGGGAGACAAATCTGGATCAGGGGTCTCTGATCAACTGCACAGGATCTTCAAGGGGCTGGCTGGATCCTCATTGCCACTGAATCTGCGAGACTCCAGAGTAAACTGGACAGCATGTGAAAATGAGCGCCTGCAACTGCTTACTACTGCTAAATTACTCCATTCACATGGTATGTGGATTGTCCACTATTCTGCTGGTTAGCTCCTATCTGGAAGTTAGTCTCAAATGGGACCAAACTACCCTGTACTACTCAGAGTGTTATTTAATCTGTTATAATTCTGGAGTATCGACAGATCAGCTTCTATGTCCAGAAAAAAAAATCCAAAAGCTACTTTTAAATATTAATGTCCAGTTAATTAAAGTTACTAGTCTCAAGTCCAATTTTCCCCTTAAACTTTTTGAGTTCAGCATCTAAGTTTTAGTACTCTATTAATAATGCTATCAAATAGTTTTCAAAAAGGATTTTTGTAGCTTAATTTCCTTTAACATCTTAAACTGTTTTAATACATGTAATGTATTGATTTTTTTTAAGTAGTCCAGTGGTTCAGCTAATAGACGAAACCTTTGAAGTACTTAACTCTTGAAATCTAATGAAATATTAGTGAATAAAAATCATCACAAATGTTTCAATATTACAAACTTACTAAATTTTTACTCTTATTCAATTCAGCTTAAAAGTACAGATCCACATCAATTCTCAACTTTATTCTAAAGTGCAATTCCAAGGTTGACCTCCTGTTCTCACTGGTCAAATTCTTGAAAACATTATAAATTCTTAAAATACCAAGCATGGACAAATTGTGAATCTAACACAAAATTTCTAACATTATGAACTTTGTTTCTTATTCCTGTTCATTCTAGATTTGATGGAATTATATTGTCTACCAAGGAGATCCTATGTCATTCTCACCATTACGGGGGGGGGAGAGAGGAAGGTTGTTTTTTGGCTAACAGGTTGGGCATGGCCCTTATACTTGGCTGGGAAATGCCCTGACAAGGAGGGACAAGCAGAGTGCTCCTTTGTGGTTGCTGTAACAGGGATTCCAAAACTTAAGGGGTTGTGCCCATGGTCCTGGACTTGGGTGTTGGTCTAATTCCTCTCTGTTAATGACATCTGCAGCCCCATTTGCCACTGCTTCATTGGCTCTACAGGGTTTTGATTAAGCTACTGACATTGGATTCAGTTGGATTTTCACATCTCTCTTCAGACTTGGCCTCCTCCACAGCCTTTTGCTAGGCAGGTGTCCGTGGGTGATGGAAGAGAGGCCTCCTTGGAACCAGAAAGGCTCAACTATTTGAAATGTCCCTCTTGAATGTGTTTCAAAGGACTAATCTCAAACTAGCCAAGTAGCTGAAGAGAAGCAGGATTAGGAAAAATAAGGTAACAAAGTTGCAGATATCCCAGCTTTTAACATTGGAGCCCTAAGGAGACCTCCATGGCCCCATGACACGGCATTTTCCTGGGGACGCCTGTGAGCTCCCAGGGCTCTGGGGTGTCTGTTTCCTCCCAGGGTCCCAGTTGGGCATGTTCATGACAGGTGACTGCCTCTGCCATGAAAGTGCCTGAGCCCAGGTGGACACCTGATCCAAGAAGGAAGTCAATACAAGACAGGGCTGAGCCAACTGGATCTTCCCTGAAGGTGGTCACTCCAACAGCACAGCACAATTGGGAAGGTGCGTCTTATAGAAAGTGTTACCTTTCCCTTAACCCCATCTGCTCCAGCAAAGAAACTACAAAACATCTTCCTATGGTACTAGCAGAAAGCTATCAAATCATTTCTTTATTTAGTGATAACCAAGTTCTAAAAGCCTTCTCTGTAAGCTGCTTATCATTTCTCCAACATTTTCATTACTCCTTCTTTGTAACTCATTCAAAATATGGAGAACAGAACCAAATTTGATTCCTTGCAACTATGTGCATTATATTGCTTTGATTGTCAAGGGTAACTCCCCCTCCCCCTGCCAATGTATACCATCAAAGAGATCAAAGAGAGTTAATGTAAGAATGCTTAGAGGAGTGGGGCCTCAGGATGTGTACAGCTAAGGATTCGAATGCAGTGAGACCCATTCTTTCTCCTCTCTGGTCTTTCTTCCACAGGTCAAGGTCATTCCTCTCCTCAATGGCTTTGTCTACCTGATGGGGAACATGACTGCCAACCACTCCCAACCTTGACATGCTAGAGCTTCAGGCACCTGGAGATAGACCAGCTATTCCCATCTACTGTTAGTTCCCCAATGCCAACATGTTATCAGGTATGATAAGTTGAACATACAAAACTACAGCTAGGGAGGTAAGAGTGGGCTGTTCCAAAACAGAGCTTCATCTGTGCCTGCAAGAATGGGGCAGGGGACCCTAATCAAAGGAGAACTGGGAAGGGAGTTTGTTAGCTGGCCACCACGTGGAGCTAACCCCTTGCACTTAGACCCACTGCAGATGGCTTAATAGTAGGTGTTTCTCTGAAGTGACTAAATTGCATCTCTCATTTATACTGTATGAAATATCTTTTAAATCAGAGAACGGAAATACTAAAAATAGAAATCTTATTTACATGAGAGCTGTGACAAGAAATCTGTGAAACTTAAGTTTCTTGGAAATTTACAGGAAATGGACAGGAGCCAATAGCCCAAGGATTTAGGTGTGATCTTAGCTTTGCAGTTCTAGGTTTCCTTTTTTTCTTTAATTTTTAATTCCAGGAAATTTATCCATATGTTTTGAGATCCAAGGGAGAAAATACCCATTTGTAGTTTGCTAAAAAGACATAATTCAGGTATGGAGGATAGACAGACAAAAATGTCATTTTGGAATTTTTAAAATTATATATTCCAAAATTATATATATATATATATATATTAGATGTGTGTGTGTGAACAATCAGTTGAATAATTAAAAAAAATTGAGGCCTTGATTTAGGTTTTCAGAAACAGATTCTGTCTCATATTACAAGTTTACTGCCCCTCCCAATATGCTATATAAAGATGTTTTCCTGCTTATCACAGATTTATTTTCAGCTTTGTGATATATTCTACTACCACTCTGTTCCTACCTTCAATATAGAACTTAACAGGACATTCAGTATCGGCTTTGTGTTAGATAATCTTGTCTAACATGAGGTCAGGGAACATGGTTCTTCCCTAGGACCTGGACACATCTTCCAGAGTGAGAATACACCAGCTCCTCCCGATTCTTACTTCTGGACACTTTTATAACTGCTATAAAATGCAGTCTGCTCTTGGTCAGTCCGCCTACATAGCTCTTGATGGCTTCATTGCCAGGATTAGTTGTCAAGTTCTGCTATGAGCAAACACCCGCAGGGTACCCTCAGGGCTCTACTGAGTCCTCGCTGACTGAAGAGGCTTTGGAATCAAATTTAGATACCCAATTTAGGTGCTGAGAGTTTGTTTTGTTTCAGTTTACGGTTTGGGACTCACAGTGCAAGATCAGGATATTGGGTGGTCCCATTTGTTCAGGCAACTGGTGAGGTTAGAGGATGGTGGAGGAATGATCACATGGCAAGGCAGGAAACAGACAAGGAAGCTAGGGCCAGCTTATCTTATATAAGCAACCCTCTGGAGAAAACTACCTTCCAAGGACGAGTCACTAATAAGCCACAAACCTCCCTTGAGGCCCACCTCCCAAATGCCATGATTAGACTGTCTCCACTCTTAATCCATTAACTCATTATCCACTCACATGAGACTTTGGGGTTTAAATGTCTGCACGAACTTAGGAAACCA
Organism: Ochotona curzoniae; assembly: GCF_017591425.1. NCBI lineage: Eukaryota > Metazoa > Chordata > Mammalia > Lagomorpha > Ochotonidae > Ochotona > Ochotona curzoniae. The sequence goes on along the minus strand of NW_024466502.1, from coordinate 47,217,936 downwards.
AGTCTGTTTATAACAATATGCACAGATTTGTTTTATATCTATGTATCTACAATTTGTTCTATATATGACTATGCATATGCAGCAGGAGCTACATGCAGCTTTTTCTGCATTACTTGCAAGTAATCTGTGGCTATCTTGATGTTTCACTTGTAAACTTTTCAGTCTATGTCCTCAAAGAATGATTTATGCAATTTCCATGTTATGTGATGGGAAGTCCACACGTATGAGTTAAGCTTCTTAAATTCTTGTCTCAGACAAGAAGGTACTTCTGTAAATGGGTGGAGGGAGGCTTCTGCAGTTAGGAGGCCCTGGACAGCCATCAAGTGCAGTTAATGGTACAGCATTTGGTTCCTTGCTGGGTCATTGTTAGCTCTGTGCTTTCACGTAGCTGGCCACACATTCTGATGAAGGTGGTGGTGATATTGATAACAATAAGACAGCAATCACTTAATAGTTCTTACTGTGTGCCAAGCTTGATTGATTATTTAAATGGTTTCTTAATATTTTACTGATTCAGGAGCTGGTGCATGACTCAACTGGCTAATTCTCCACCTGCAAGCACCAGCATACTATACAGGTGCTGGTTCGTGTACTGGCTACTTCACTTCACATCCAGCTCCCTGATGTGGCCTGGGAAAGCCATGAAGAATGGCCCAAAGTCTTGGAATCCTGCACCCATGTGGGAAACCTAGAAGAGGCTCGTGGCTCCTGGCTTTGGATTGGTTCAGCTCCGGCCATTGTGGCCATTAGGGGAGTAAAACCAGCATATGGAAGATCTTTGTCTCCCCCTCCTTCTGTAAATCTGCCTTTCTAATAAAAATGAACAAATCCCTAAAAAATGTTTTACTGATTCATCTTCATGGTTTTCATGGCCTTGTATGGTATCAACTTTGGTTATAATGGAAACATATTTCCCCAAATTCCTTCCCAACATATTCTGCTCAGGGTTGGTCATGAGAGAAATTTGCCTTGAATGTGGGAAATATACATTCAGAAGCAGCTGGCCCTGTGCTCTGAAGGTAGAATTGGACTGTTGCTGATTTGCTGGCTCTCCTGTGGGCGGGAGGTCACTAGCAGGCCTGCTTCTACAGCTCCCATCAAGGCCATCTCTGTTCTTAGCTTCTCTTGGCAGGTTTGCCTCAGGTCCATGGCCTTGGGCACCAGCTTCTCAGGTCACCATATTGCTGGAGTTGAGACAGGGAGAGAGACATGGGCTCCAGCATGTCCCTGCGCTCCACAATTTCCCATCAGCCTTTCCTTCTGACTCCTGGTCTAGCCAATCTGGGGGATCTCAGGCCAATGACGGCAAGGAGTAGGTGCAGCTCCCAAGTGCAGCCCTATGGCTGCATCACCCCTTAGGGCTCCACATCAATCTCATGAGGTACCTGCTAGCATGACTCTCGTTTTTCAGATGAAGAAATGGAGGCATGTAGAGAGGGAGACTAGCTTGCCCAGTGTCACAGAGCTAGAATCTGGGCAACGCAGGATACAAATACAAACCCAGACTTAGAGGTCTGTCTCTCATTATTCATTTTTCCAATATACAAAATGGGGGGAAATGATTCTACACTTTCAGAAATTAAAAATGTATACACAATGTCTAGATCGTGACAGATGTGGATGTAAGCTTACTAAACAAAGTGTTGGCTGTGGTCTATAATAGGGCACTTGCTATTTGAAAACTCTTTCCAGTTTCAGTTGAGACATCTCAACATCTAGCCCATGGAGCCCTGGGACACAGAGGGACACGGAGGTGAGCTCAAGGCCCCGAGAAGGCAGAAGGACAAACATTTGAGGGACCTCATGAGAACGTAGAGCACTGGGAAGGACAGAGGGCATCCCACGAGTCTGTTCAAGTGGCCACTCCCCTCCTGGAATGAAGTTTTATTTAAAACAATTTGAGTTCATTGCTTCTTCCAGACTCTGATACACAGCAGTCAGGAACATCAAAAACCAAAATGGAACATCACTGATGGCCTGAAGACACCAGTGGCTATAGCTGCTAATGCCATTAGTCACCCTTCCCTCTCTCAGGCCACTTGAAAAAAAATATGTCTGCACCTACCAAAAAGTCATAGAGGAATGCACCTGCTGTTATCTTGAATAAGTCTCATATATGGAACCTACTGGGGTTCAGCACCTGGAAAGGTTTGTACTTCTCATCCAGATTTTTTTTAAACAAAAAACGAAAATTGCATTTCTTTCTGCTGTGGCTTTTAGGAAGCCCAGTATTTTACCTGTAATTCCTTTCTCTGCCCATGCCTTCTACGCTTCCAGAACTCTCAGGATAACTACCCTGTCATGTATAGATTTGCCTGAATATTTCTAAAGACCAAGGCAGTATGGAATTCATAAATGCCAAATACAGGGCCTAAGAAGACTTGAGGAAATAAAAGGCTGAACTTCCTGCAGTACATACTATTCCCAGTGAATGAGATGTGCAGAGGTGGGAGACCACTGACTTGCTTCCTCCCCAAGGGGCTCCTGGGAGCCATGTGAGGGTGCGAGGAGGAGCTCTCAGCTGGTTTCCAGCAGGTATCCCTCTACAAACCACTGAGTCTGACGCTCAAGCAGCTTCACCTGGTAGAGCAGAAGGCCCCTGTCAGGCACCCCAGGGAAGGATCCATCACTTGTTCATCACAGCCCTCTGAGCCAGGTATGTGTAACGCTTTCCTACTGGGAAAGCCAGGGCTGTGGCTTGATCCAGGAGGCCGACTAGTGAGCAAAGACGCAGGGACTTGAGCAGGTGTTTCCATGGAAATGGAATAGGAAATGCTCTCTGCCTGCTCTAGAGTGGTACTTGGTCATCTGGGAACAGGGCTGGCAGCTTGGCAAATGGCACTGAGGGCTCTATCAGCAGGTAGATGAGTGCCCTGGGGGCCAGGCTCAGCCCTTCTCTGCCTCCCACATTGCTTAGGGCTGGCACGTGTGCACTTTTCTGCCCATCACCATTTGCATCTGTGTTTTTAATAGAAAGTGACTCTTCCCTTCAGGCCTGAGTGGGCTGTGAGATCACTTAGACCTGTGGGTGCCTCAAACCTGGAAGGTGCACCAGGAAATGACATTTTGCAGGTGACTGTCAACCTGCCTGGGGAAGTTGGCACAGATGACGACATGCAGATCAGCTGACCAGCTGCAGGCAAAGTGGGTCACTGAGAACAGCTGTTTATTCAGGCTCTCAGCTGGGAGCCAGCAAGCCTAGGACAGGCAGAGCACACTAGCTGCTCATGAGCTGTCAGGGTCCCAGCTAAGGCCTGCAGCTTCTCTGCCCCCCAGCACTCTGCTGCTCGGCTTGCTGTCCACATGGGTCTTTCTGTTTCCATGTGGGCATGCCTGTGCTTTGGGTCACTACTGAGAAAACCAGATGACAGGGGAGGAGGCTAGGCAAGCTCATGCTTACTAAGGAAGTGCTGTGTCTCCAGTATGGGGTTTGGGGCCAGCTAAATAGTAGTTTGAAGCAAGACTGGTTCCTTTCCAGATAGCCCTAGTGACTTACTCTTGCAATCTTTTGTTGTTAACTATCACTGTAACCTACTTTAAAAAGCACAAAGGTTGATAATGGTGGGAATTAAAGCTAAAGTGACCAGAGGTAACCCTGCCTTCATAAGATGCTGGTCCTATAGAAGGTGCTCTTGGCAGCAGCACTGGGAGCTGTCAGAAATGCAGAGCCCTTGGCTCCAGCCTGAGCCTGGTCCATCAGGACCTCTGCAAGAGGAGCTGAGGAAGTTCTCTTGATAAACCCCCAGGTGGTTCTGGTGCCTGCTAAGCCAGAGAAGCACATAGATTGGAAATGTCTAGGTCCTTGTGTTCAGGAGTCCACTGTGTCTCAGTCCAGTTCTAGGCCTTCCACGGACTGCTGGTCATATGGCAAGGGGCCTAGAGCTTAGTGTGTGTATCTGTAAAATGGGAGTAAGATTGATCTCTGGCTGTATTATACTGGATGAGCTATGTAAGACAGTAAGGTACATGTAGCCCCAAAGAACCCATGAAGAATGCAATTATTATAAGTTATCATTGCTAGTTCTTAAGCACATTCTTGTGTGCATGAGTCTGTTCCTAGGCAGGGACTGACCTTCAGGAGATGGCTGGCCAAGCTCTGACAGCAAAAGGAAGGGGTGCCAGGTCAGAGTGAACTGTGGTGAAAAGGTTCCTGGCCCTCCCAGACACTAGCTGAGCCCAGTGTCATATGTTTCAGGAGTTCCTGATGTGTAACTGGACTGAAGGCCTATAAAATAGAATAATCACTTAAAACTTCCCAAATACAGGTGGAAAAGGAACATCTGAGTATAGGATCACAGGGAACCCCAACAGACATGATCAGAAATGATCTTCACCATGACAAGTTATAATTAAAGTGCTCATAGTTGAAGACTCTAAAATATGCATGTGAGAAACAACTGATTACATTTAGGTGATCTCCAAACAGACTTAGAGCTGGTTTCTTTTCAGAAACCCTACAGGATAGGGGAGAATGGAAAGGCATAGTCCAGGTCCTGAAAGAAACTATCAACCCAGAACAATATGCCTAGCAAAGAAATAAATATCTTCGAAAAAAGCAAACAGATTGAAAGAATTTGCGACCATCTATCCAGCCCTACAGAAGATGCTTAAGGAGAAAATGACAATCACCATAATAAATGGACACAAAGGTAGAAAAATAGTAGCATAGATAAAAAGGAAATTCAAAGCAAACAATGAGATTATATACAGAAAAATGGCATGACCAAATCAATACCTTTCAACAGTAACCCTGATTTCAAATGGCCTAAACTCTCCAAACAAAAGATACAGACTGGCTGAGCATATTAAAAAGTAAGACATATCTATTTGTTGCCCACAGGAAACATAGCTTATCAGGAAATATACGCAAAGAATAAAAATGAAAGAATGGAAAGAGATATTCAATGTCAGTGGAAAAAAAAGCAAGTGTAGCCACTCTAACATCTGAAAAGATAGACGTGCACACAAAAACTGTTTTAAAAGACAAGGAAAGGGCCCGGCGCGGTGGCGCAAGTGGTTAAAGGTCCTCGCCTTGCACGCCCGGGATCCCATATGGGCGCCGGTTCTAATCCCGGCAGCCCCGCTTCCCTTCCAGCTCCCTGCCTGTGGCCTGGGAAAGCAGTCGAGGACGGCCCAAAGCTTTGGGAACCTGTACCCGCGTGGGAGACCCGGAAGAGGCTCCTGGCTTCGGATCGGCATAGTATCGGCCCGTTGCGCTCACTTGGGGAGTGAATCATCGGACGGAAGACCTTCCTCTCTGTCTCTCCTCTCTGTATATCCGCCTTTCCAATGAAAAAATAATAAAAATAAATCTTTAAAAAAAAAAAAAAAAGACAAGGAAAGGCATTACATAATGATCAAAGAACTCAACAAGAAGTGACTATAGCAGATGTCTACCCAATATCAGAGCATCTGGCTGCTGAAAACAATTGTTAATGCATCTAAAGGACCATATACATTCCAGGACAATAATGATGGGGGATCTCAATACCCCCTTTCATCAACAGACTGACTGACAAAACACAAAACCGACAACAGACCTCATCTATACTATGGACCAAATGGATTTTATTGATATCTACAGAATATCTCATTCAACAGTTGCAAAATTCATATTATTTTCATCAGTTCCTGAAACTTACTGTTGGAAAGGCCACATGCTAGACCATAAAGCAAGCTTCCGGAAATTCAAAACAATTGAAATCATACCACGTATCTTTTATGACTACAGGGAAAAAGCTGGAAACTAACAACACAAGAAGCTCTGGTATGTCTGTAGGCACATGGAGACTTCATAACATGCTACTGAATAAATAATGGGCGACAGAAAAAATCAAAAGGTAAATAGAAAAATTTCTAAAAATGAATGAAGACGATAGTCTAACATATCAAAATTTATGGTATACAGCAAAAGCAATATTAGGAAGTTCATAGCCATTAGTATGTACATCAAGAAATCATAAAGGCATTAAATAAATGGTCAATATATATAAAGAATCTAGAAGTGCTGGCATGGTGGAGAATTAGGCTAGTCCTCTGCCTTGTGGTGCTGGTGTTATGTATAGGTGCCAGTTAGCATCCAAGATGTTCCACTTCTGGTGCAGCTCTTTGTTTCTGGCCTGGGAAAGCACTGAAGGATGGTCTATGGCCTAGGGATTTTGTACTCCTATGGGAGACCCAGAAGCTCCAGTTGGCCAAGTTCTGGGCACTGCATCCATTTAGGGAGTGAACAAGTGGATATAAAACCTTCTTTATGTCTTATTCTCTCTGTAAAATATGCTTTTCAAAGAAAACATAAACTTCTCAATCCTTTATTTTTTAAAAAGATTTAAACAAGCCAAACCCAAGTCAATAAAGAGTTAAAATTAGAGAAGACATAAACAAAATTTAGGCCCCCCCCCCCAAAATGATAAGTTAATAGAAGAAATGTTTTTCTGAAACTAAATCAGAACAAAATCAAATAACAACAAAAAAGGGGAGAAAATACAAGTAAATAATAATCGAGATTAAAAGGAAAACGTAACTACTAACACCATAGATATACAAAGAATCATCAGGAATCACTAGCAATAGCTATCTGCCAACAAACTGGAAATTTAGAAGAAATGAATCGATTTTTGCACATATAACATCCTTCAAAATTGAGTAATGATGATATAAAAATCCTTAAATAGACCAATAACTATAGCAGAAATTGAATCAGTAATAAGAACTTTCCCAGCAAAGAAAAGTCTAGGACCAAAGGGCCTCACTGGAGAACTTTATCAAAATTTTTCAAGAACTGATTTCAATACTTCTCAAACTGTTCAAAAACAATGAAAAGCATAGCGGGATCCTCCCAAACTCCTTCTATGAGGCCAAATTCACATTAATTCCAAACTAGGAAAAGGTACATCAGAGATCAGGAACTATTTAGACCAATACACCTGATGAATATGAATGCAAAAATCCTCAAGATTCTAGCTCTTCAATTCCAAAAACACATCAGAAAGATTATTCATCAATACTCTGTGGGATTAATCTCTGGTATGCAGAGATGATTCAACATATGCAAATCAATAGACATAATACACCACACATTAACAAGATGAGGAATAAAATCTTATGACCACCTCAATAGGAACAGAGAAGGCATTTGATAAAATACATTATCTTTTCATGATAAAAATCCATAAGCAAAGTGGATGTGGAAGGAATGCTACTCAACACATAAGGCAATATATGAAAAACCTATTGAATGGGGAAAAGCTGGAGGCATTCCCACTAAGACCCAGAACCAGACAAGGATGCCCACTCTCACCACTGCTATTCATGGTGCTGGAAGTTTAAGCCAGAGATATTAGGTAAGAAAAAGAAATTAAAAGGGTAGAAATTGGAAAGCAGAGAGTTAAGCTATCCCTGTCTGAAGATGACATGATTTTCCAGGGGATCCAAAAAACTCTTCTAAGAGACTAATGGAACTCATAAGAGTTCAATAAAATTGTAGGATATAGAATCAAAAATAAAATCAATACCCTTCATATACACAAAGACCCCCATGACTGAGAAGGAACTTACAAGATCGGCCTTATTCACAAATTTTTTTTGAATACCTTGAAATAAACAACCAAGAATATGAGGGATTTCTATGACGAAATTACAAAACATTAAAGAAAGAAATAGGACAAGATACAAAAACACAAAAAACCTTCCATATTCATGGATTGGTAGAATTTATGTAATTAAAATGTCCACACTACTGAAAGCAATGTACAGATCCAATGCAATCCCAATTAAAATACCTACAACACTCTCAGATTTAGGAAAAAAAATGATGTTAAAATTCATATTGAAATGCAAGAGACCCTAAAAAGTTAAAGTAATCTTAACATTAGCGAAGCTGCAGGCATCACAATACCATACTTAAAATGTACTATGAGGCAGTTGCAATCAAAACACCCTGGGACTGGCACAAAAACAGACCTGAAGATCCAAAGAGCCAAATAAAAACCCCAGAAATGAACCCATAAAGCTACAGCCAGTTACAGCCAGCTACAGAAAGGTCAGCCTCTTCAACAAATGATGCTGGGAAAATGAATCTCTGTTTGCAGAAATATGAAACACGACCCTTACCTTCACACCTTTAATAAAAAACAACTCTAAATGGATCAAGCTTCTAGATTTTCCATATTATATCATCAAATTACTTGAGGGAAATGTCAGGGACATTTGAAAACACAGGTGTATACAAAGACTTCTTAAAAAAAAAAAAAGAACAAACAAAAGTACAAATAACCAAAACAAAAATGAGCAAATGAGATTACAAACTAAGAACCTTCTGCCCCATAAATGGAACCATCAACAAAGTGAAGAGGCAATTAACAGAATGGGAGAAAATATGTACAAATTATACAACTGGTAGTAGATTAACTTCCAGAATCTCTAAAGATCTCAAGAAACTCAACAACAACAAAACAATTAAGAAATTGGCAAAAGACATCAAAAGGCATTTCTCAAATGATGAAAAATGAATGCGAAACAGACACATGAAAAAATGCTCAGGATCTCTAGCAATTGGGGAAATGAAAACAGAAACCACAGTAATGTTTCCCTCACCCAAGTTAACATGGCTATTATCCAAAAACAAAACAAAATAAAATGCTAGCAAGTATGTGGGGGAAATGCACTCCAATCCACTGTTGGACGGAATGTAAACTAGCACAGCCATCATCGAAGACAGTCTGGAGATTCCTCAGGTATCTGAAAATAGATCTACCACATGACCCAGCCATCTCATTCCTGGGGACTTACCCAAATGAAATGAAATTAACATATGAGCGTTATCTGTATGCCTCTTATTCAACTCTCAACAACTAAGAAATGAAATTAACCCAGATGTTCATCAGTGGATGAGCGGATAAAAAAAAATGTGGTACATAGATACCATGGAATTCTATTCAGTTATAAAAAAGAATGAATCCTGTCTCCTGCAACTAAATGGATGCAATTGGAAATGATTATACTTAGTGAAATAAGCCAGTCCCCAAAAGATGAACATCATATGTCTTCCTTAATCTGTGATAAAACAAATATAAAAAAGCCGTCATCTATGCGTGACGTTCTGTGATTTTATTATTGTGTATAGCCTTTGATTATACTGCTTAGGAACAGTAGGGTTTTAAATTTTTTTTGTTGATTTGCTAATTTTTTCTGTTCTTTGTTATTTTCTACTTGACATTTGTTATCATTACCTAATGCAGTGTTAAACACGTGGGGAAAATATATAAAACTTTAAAAATAAAATAAAGTGCTCCTCATTCAATGCCATGGAAAGGTGACAGTAAGGGGGCCAGGAAAGCCAGGACATTTCTGAGCAAAGTCGTGGCTCAGAGCAGGCAGCGTCGGCCAAATGACATTGTGGAAGGACTTGGAGACAACCTACCTGTTGGGGTTCTGGCAGCTAGGGAAGGGGATTTGCACTTTCCTGAGCTTGCTTCTTTTTTCTTGCCTCAGCCCCTGGTGGGGAGAACACTGGCTCAGAACCCTGAGCCTGCGCTGGCACACAGCCTCAACCAGGCTTTTGTGCTTCTCTCCTGGGTTCGTCCCTGTATTTCCAACTCAGGCCCAATTCTGCTGGGGCACTGCTTCTTCTGAGCATCTTCCCACCCTGGCTAGCCCTAGCCAATCAATCCTTCAGGGTCAACAGCTGCCTGCTGTTTGTACTAGCCAGGGAGTACTGCTTTCCAAAAGTGCTATGATCCCATACTTCATACTGGGAAACTTAGGTCCCCAACACAATGTAATGTACCCGCAGCCACTCAGTCTAAGATCGGGTTCCAATCCAGATACAGCCATTGCTGAAGCCACCTCACTCAGCAACACCTGAATAGGTTTTCGGGCTTGTAAGTCAGCTGCCTTCAGCATGGCTGTGAAATGTGGGTTCTGACACAGGGGGTTTGCCTGATAAACTGTCAAGGTTAATTCTTTAGTGCTGTCAGGACCCAGAAGCACAGGCTAGGGGATGTTGTGAACCCAACTGAGATTTCCTGGATGATCCTGGTTCTTTATCCCCAACCCAGATTCTGAGGCCTGTCTTGTGCCTCAGAGCTCCCTATGAAGTTAACAATGCACAAGGTGGTATGGCTGGAAGGCAGGACAAAGGACTTTCCTTTACCTGTTGCAGGGAATAGATTTGCTCCAGCCCATGTGGCTGAAAATAAGAATGGCAAGCTCATTGTTACTTGCTTTCTATTCAAGGCTTGGCCATAATCTTTGGGAAATTTTCTGAGGGTGCACCCCTCCCTCTAGGATTAAGCAAAGCTTCTAGGAGCTATGTGCAGGGACCACCCCGTTTGGTCCAGCCCCCTTTGTGCAGGAGTTCTCTGAACTACACCTGGCTGCACTGCATATGAAAGGGCCATGTGATTCTGCAGGAGACAGAGGATGAGCTTCTGGCAGTACTGTCGTCATGAGAAGGAGGGGAGATTTTGCTTCCAGAGTCCTTGTGCATGGTAGATTCTTCCATCTTTGTTTTGACTTCTAGGAAACTAAAAGTCAAATTTGGGGCCTAGGAAGGCACTAGGATTTATTAATGGAAGAATGGAATTAAAAACTAAGTTTATTGTGGTGTGAAACATTTTGAAACCCATGCACATACATAAGTATTTATGAAACTGTGCTATCCAATAAGCTTTTTGAAATGTGGAAATTTTCTGTATCTGCACTGTCAATAATGGTAGCCCCCAGCCATATGTAGTTATCTAGAGTTCCAAAGGCAACCAGTATGATTGGAGAATGAAATTTTAAATTTTATTTAGTTTTAATTTAAATATTTCACGTGCCTAATATCTACCATTGAATAATTCAGCTCTAGAAAATATATAGGGCATAATGAATTTTAGATGCTACAATTGGTTCATCTTTGTTTTCCTATCAACAAATGCCCTCTAGTTTAAATCCCTGAATATTAAATGACATATCAATTGTTTTTATTCATCTTCCTCCATAATGTGGGTTTGTGTCGGCTGTCATACATCTTTTTAATAAGGTAATCCCTACTTACAAATTTTTAAAAACATTTTCAACTCTGTTTTTTGACTAGTTACCTCACACACACGAACACTTTCATATGAAAAGAGAGTGAGAGAGAGGAATCAATATGTTCAACTGCAGGGGTGGAGAACATTTTTCTGCCAGGGGCATTTAGATATTTATAACACCATTTGTAGGCCACTCAAAATGATCAACTTAAAAATGAGCCTGCTCTGAATGTACTTGGATTACTGCTTGTGGTTGCCTTGGCAGAGCCAGACCAAATGATTTCATGGGCTTTCTACTACCTGGAGCTGGCTGGTCTCCACTCCTGATGCCATGGAAGGGAGTCCCCAGGGTCAGGGGGAAGGGCCATTTCTTCCTTTGTCTGTTCTTTGTGCGAATGTTTAATTTGGGAAAAAAAATTACAAAACTATATAATTACATCCTATGCTATTTCCACTCATCGTCAGTACAAAACAAAATCACATAAAAAAGATCCCATTCTGTCCAAAGTACAGTGTCAGGTTAGTTTCATAGGTTTCAGGAAGATAAGTGCAGTCCTGGACTGGACAGCACTGTGGTTCACTGCCAAGTACCAACGAAAATTCCTATGATGCACCTTCCAGAGAAACCTCAGGCAACTCCTGATGCCAGCGACTCCCTACCCAACTCCCTGACCTTGCACTGCATCAAACACTGCAAAGGTGCCAGAAGAGATGAGGAGGGCAACTTTCTTCCCATCTAATCAGACCTTAATGAAAAACACTAAGCTTACAGAAAACCCTCTTAGCTTTTCTCCTCCAGGGGTATTGCAATGGAAAGAGGTGGGCTGGGATGTGGGACCTTAAGATAATGGGAGGGAAATGAAATCAATCTTTTTAAAAACTACTAGAAAGTACCCAACCAAGGTTTTCTTCAAAGGATAACTCCATCCTCACAATAATCCTTTGAGTATACCCTAAATTAAAGATACGGAATTTCAAAAATTGAGAAAGATAGGGGAAGGAGAGATAGAGGCTGACAAGTATCATTGTATTCTTAGAATTTTATCCAGGAATTACAACTGAATGTGTTCTTGTATTAACATTAGCATGAGAATTGATAAGACTTTCATGCATTTGCTTTGATCCTGAAAATCTAATGCAGTAATAAATTTCTTTAAAAGGGTACAAATTCATGCAGTTGAACAAAAACATTCATCTTCAAGATTACAGTTGAGGGCTAGAGGCTAAGTCCTTGACTTGCATGTGCCAGGATCCTATACGGGCACCAGTTCATGTCCCGGCAGTCCTGCTTCCCATCCAGCTCCCTGCTGGTGGCCTGGGAAAGTAGTCAAGGACAGCCTAAAGCCTTGGGATCCTGCACCTGTGTGGGAGACCCAGAAGAAGCTCCAAGCTCCTGGCTTCGGATCGGAGCAGCTCTAGCTGTTGCAACCACTTGGAAAGTGAATCATCAAATGGAGATCTTCTCTCTGTCTCTCCTCTTCTCTGTATATCTGACTTTTCAATTAAAATAAATAAATAAAATCAATCTTTAAAAATTATGGTTGAAAATGGAGCCTAGGGGAACATGTACTACGCAGGAGAATGTTAAGAAATTGGATGTTCTATCAACTCCTCCAGTCCCCATGGACCGAACAGCTAAATTTTGCTGAAGATTGAAATATAGGGGCCAGTGCTGTGGCATAGTAGGTAAAGCTATTGCCTGTGGTGCTGGCATCTCATCTGGGCACTGGTTCAAGTCTCGGCTGCAATACTTCTGATCCAACTCCCTGCTAATGCACCTGGGTAAGCTGTGAAGGATGGCTCAGGTGCTTGGGCCTCTTACTCACTGGGGAGACATGGAAGGAGCTCCTGGCTTCAGATTGGCTCAGCTCTGGCCAGAGTGGCCTTTAAGATAAATAAATAACTCTGCTATTTCTTTCAAGACTGACATATGGCTGTTTATGCTGCAAAACAACTTAAATAGATGCTACTCCACCATGCTTGGCAGAAGGTTACTCTCTGCCATGAAGCCAGTGGTAGTAACCTGTTTCAGTGGCCATTATCAAGAATTATGGGGGCCATTTGCTATTTCTGTCCTTGTTATCTGCTCAACATACTACTATTTTGCACAAAAGCCTATATTCCTATTAGAAACCCTTTTTCTGACCCTTTTTATGCCTTGATCCTCTAACTTCAAAAGCCTGTCCCTTTGTAAACTTCCTAACCACCTAAATGTGTAGATCTTCTTTGAAACACTCTTTCAGTGGCTCCTTTGAGCAGAACCCAGGCCAGGGTTTTGTACTTTGTCCTTGCATTTGTGTTATTCGAGGAATTAAGAGAAAAAAATCTTCTACTTAGTGCAAGAAAGAAGATACCACTTTAGAAACAATCATATTCATTTCAGCCTTTCAGCGTAAACAAAATCCTTTGCATTTCACTGAATTTTACTTGGTGCAACTCTATTATGCTTTGCATAAAGAACTGGAAGTCATGAAGTGAGGAAGCATTTTAGAAGGGATTTTAGAGCAAATGCCAGCATGCTTTTTCCCGAGAAAGCAACAATACTTAGTTTATTATCTGTGTGGTTCAAAAGGAAACCTGAAATAACTGCTATGAATAACTATCTCAGGTGATCTTTCTGACTTAACCACAGTCTTGCTAGAGCTTGAACCAGTTATCTTACAGGGCCAACTTCTTCCTTCATTTCATTTCATATGTGGATCACAGTCCTGGTATTTAAAGCCAAAACCAACAAAAACTATGAAACTTAACCTGTGCTTCCATAAGCCACAACCAATACTTCCAAACGTCCCCCAATTCTCAATTTCCTTCAGGTAGCCAGAGGTGGAAAAAAACAGTCTCTACTCACAAAACAAAGTCTGGCATAGCTGGCACTGGTTCAGCTGTTAATTCCCAAAGGTATGGATCTGGCACAGCTGGGTATAGGATTCTCTATCATCTACAAGTTTGATTCTGAATTCCAGAGAACAGTTAATGATCTCTAAGGAGTTTGGGACCACTACTGAAAAGGGAGGGGAGAAAGGACTGACAGTAAGCCAAGGTGTTGATGGGGGGTGGGGGGGTGGTGTGTGTGTGTGTGTGTGTGTGTGTAGAGGTTCTTTCAACTCTTCATCAAGATGCCATTTTTCAGGCTTTAAAATCCAAGAATCCCAATGCCCTGCTGCCCAGGAACAGAAGGGTAGCAGGCGGGGGAGGCCAGCGTCAGAGGGAAGGGAACAGACACTGGCTCCGGCCTACATCAGAGCAGGCTGCATTTTTCCAATCAGGAACCTAACCCGTGGGAGTGAGGAACAGCTTGGTGCCAGCTCCCTGAGGGGCCTCGAGGAACATTCAGGAAGGTTTCCTGCACAGTGTCAGAGTCAGTGGGTAACAGAGGATCAGTGGGGCCAGAGGGTGTTCCATCAGGGGTGGCAGAGGAAGCAAACAAGAGAATTGGGCGCGTGTTTGCTGAGGGGCGTGTGCACAAGGGAGAGTGGAACGAAAAGTCCCTGTGCGAACGGCGGCTTGAGCATCTGACCCCCGTGGCTTCTGATGCAGTATGCACGTCTTGGTGTGGCGTAGGAGACACACAGAGGCCACTATCTCGCCTTTCTGGCAGAGCCAACCCGCTTGCTTCCAGGCTCCCGCAGATACACGGAGGGACAGTTAGAGGACCCAGTGTCCCCAGCTTACCTGCAGCAGGATCTTGTTTCCGTCGTGGTCCTCCGTTTGCCAGCGCCCCTCACTGATGGGACTACAAGGGTTGGGCAGCAGGGGCACCAGTTCACCCATGTCCTTCACTCGGAACTCCAGCAACGAAGAATCAGTGGGGATGGGACTCTGGTCACAGGGCAGCCTCTTCAAGGAGAACTGAATGTCCACGTCCAGGTTGGAGAAGATGGGGAAGATGCAGAAGTCGGTTTTCCTCTGGCTGGGGCTCCGGCGAAGAATCAGCTCATAGAAGCGCAGGCTGTCGGCGTAGCTATCGTGGCGGCAGTAGATGGTGAAGCGTACGATTTCCTTGCCGTAGTGCACCGGCCGGATGGCCCAGAGTGGGGTCCCTGGCGCCAGGGTGAAGAAGTCCTGGCTGCACGGCAGGTAGGGCAAGAACCGGCCGTTCACACGCTCTGTGTGGTGGTGGCGCCAGGGTGGTCGCTGCAGCGTGCGGTGCAGCTGTAGGATCTGCTCCTCGCCGTACTCCTCCTGTAGGAACAGCACCACGGCTAGCGCCGGCTGCGCGCCCTTGGGGGGCTTCCGCCGCCGCCTGCGTGCCCGCCGCTCTGACACCCGAAACAGCGGCAGGTCCGGGTGGATCCACACCAGCACCTTGTCGATAGCCTCCTGCAGGGGCTGTGACTCCCCTGGGTCCGCGATAATGTGGATGCTGACCAGAAAAGGGTCCTGCGCCTCTTCCACCGAAAGCTCACCTGGGGAGAACACACACACACAGAATGAATGAATGAACGCACCTCATTTCATTAAGGTGACACTGATAGGAGATGACACTGATAGGTTCCGCGGGGAGAAAAGTCAAATTCTGCCATCACAAACTCTGTCAGCTATGATTTTCTGATCTCAAGTTCATGTCCAAGAACTGCTAGATCAGCACCAAAGGCAAACATTGCTAGGAACGGTTTCCAGGCTGGTCATTGTTAGGAAACTTTTGATCTTGTTCCTTGTACGTCACACTTCACCAGGTGGAGTAGGTAAGGCCTGTTGGCTTTCTGTTTATACTACTACACATAGCTCAAGCCCAGGCTATGGCTGTGTCCTGCCCACAGTGCCTCACTGCTGGGGGTGGCTGCAGGCCCTTGCAGCCACAGCGAGAACCACCCTGTGGGAGCCAAGTACTGGGTTCTAGCCATTGGGAGCTTCTGGAGCTGTGCTTTGGGCTGGAGGCAAAGCACCTGACAGCCCATGTCAAGTTGCCTTTTGGCAACTTCCTGGCTCATCTCCACCCTGAGGCACTCCCATCTTGAAGGGGGCAGTTACCCACCCTGTGTCCTCTGGCAGAGGGGCTGGAAACACTGAACTCTATGTACCAAATTCTGGTGATATAGTTTGCTGGCCACACTATGTTGCTAACTCAAATGACCAGGTTGAAGGGTTGCTCTTTTTAAAAGATGCCTTGGGGCAGGCATTATGGCACAGTGGATTGGACTACCACTTTAAGATGCCTGTGTTCCATATTACAGTGGTAATTTGAATTACTGCTACTCTGTTTCTGATTCAGCTTCCTAAGGCATCCTGGGAAGCAGTAGATGGAGTAAGGGGGTGGATTTCTGCCACCTATTTGGGGAAACTCCATCAGAGCTCCTGGCCTAGCCTTGGATATTTTAGGCACCTGGAGAGATAACCAGCAGATGGAAAGAATTCTGTTTCTTTTCTGACACTCTTTGGAGGAGATGAACAATAAACACTTAGAAATAGGACTCTGTTTGCCTTTACATAAACTTCAGCACTCACATAAAGGAAAATAAAGCATCCTTCTTTGACGCAGGGGTCTAGGTTCACCTTGATTCTACATGTCTTCAGACATGCACCTCACAATGTCCACTAAGCACTGAGGGACCACGTCGTCAGCAGTATTTGTGTATCATCAAAATAGTTCAATTGATTGTTCACTCCTCTCATTCATTTACACTCTTGTTGAACAAGCACTGTGAATAGCTACCAGGTGCTGGGGAGGCCAGAAAGCTGGCACCACTGAGAACTACAGGAGTCTGTATAGAATGGAAGGAAGTCTTCTTTTATAGTTGTGCAGTGTACATACTATTCAACCACAGGCAACAACCTTCCAAAGATCCATGACCATGAGTAAAAGTTATACAAACTAGGTGGGAAACACAAGCATGAAGATGTAATATTCAGGGGTGGGCCTTGCGGTGTCATGGATCAGGCTGCTACTTGGTGGTTTGAGCCCCAGTTATGCTATAGCCAGTTCAAGCTGCCTGATAATTTACCTGGAAAGTAGCAGATGATGGCATGAGTGCTTGGGACCTTGTCACTCACGTGGGACACCCAGATGGGAGTTCCTGGCTCCTAGCTCCTGGCTTCAGCCTGGCTCACGTCTGACTATTGAATGCATTTGGGGGATAAGCTAGTAGATGGAAGATCTCACTCTTAAATGTTGATAGAAATAAGCACACACTAAAGAATTAAAATGCAGTCTGATATATGTCTATAAGGAATGTAACAGACTAATGTCTTGAAGCAGAGACTAATGCCACTACAAGGTAAGGATTGCCTGCAGATAGATATTATCACCATTGAAAGCTCCTTGAATTTCCAGGCAAGTTCAGGACGATACTGACTTTCAATAGAGCAACACTGCAGAGAGCTGTTGCTTTGATTGAACACAAGATGAAATAACTGGTTTGCTGCAGGGCCCTGTAAAAAAGAACAGTCTGCTTCTTTAAGCACCAGATTCCCACCAGGAAAATCATGCCCTTCACTCTGCAGAAAGTTTTTGGGAGCTTGAGAGGCTTCTGAACCAGGGATGACTAAGGTAAGAACAGAATGGTCTTGGTTCTCCCGCAATGATGGTATCAAATGGTGGGTGTTCTTATTTAAAAATTGTCCTCTTTCCCTCTCATTCCTCCCTCTGGCAGAGCATGTATTTCCACACTTGACTTAAACAGAATCTGGATACAATTCCAACTAGTTGCTATATAGCAAACAAAGAATCAACTCTTTGTCTCAGGGTATCTGAGGCAGCTTCTTGGAGAATGTAACCTGTGAAGTGGGTCTTGAAGAGTATATGACATCTCATAATAACCTCAAATGTGGGAGTGATTCCTGTGGGAAGTGGCTACAAAGGCTCTGAACTGTGCAAAACTAAACACCGCTTCTCAGTTTCTCTCAATACGTTAGTGAAGTGAATTTTCCCAGGCTTGGATCAGGCCAGGCAACTGGCTTTGGCCAGTAATGAGTGACAGGTGTCTGGTTTCTCTTTGTGCATCTGGCCATTTCCCTAAGTACATGCCAGGGTCATACCACTGTTCCCAGGGGGAGGGTGACAGACGTGGAGCAGAGTCCCCAGCTGAGTCCAGCAGGGATCAGCCAACCCTGATACTCAGAGACATATGGTACAAGTGCCCCAGCAGAGTCTGAGTTGGATCAGTTGATCGAAGACATGTGGAAAATAATGACTGTGGTGTCAGACCGTGGGTCTAACAGCAGTTGTCATAGCAGCACTGACAGGTGCAGGTGGAATCAGCAGGTGAGCAGAGGAGACCTGGATAACTTTACAGGATGCTTAAGCCTATGAGTGACAGGTTTTGAAGCCCACTGTTGAATTGCTTTGTTGGAAAAGTAGCAGAGTCAGGTACCTTGCTGATTCCAACTTAAGCTCTGGTTTGCTACGATGTTTAATTGAGACAGGGAAGAGATGACACAGGCTTGAAGGGAAGGCTTAAGGAGTTCTGGGGTGGCCACTTGATTAGAGATGACTTCTAGGGTTGCTTGTGGCCATCAGACTTTCTGTTGCTGAGGTGATGGACAGAATTAAAGCATGGATCAGTCATTTTTTAAAAACATATTCTTGCCTTTATGCAGTTATTTGAGAGATGTGTACCTCCTTATTGATTTGAATTATGGGAATTCACCATGATGGCTTGGAAAGCAATTGGAGTTTATGGGCCATTCCAGACCTTTTCACCACTTGCTCTTTCTTCCCTTCTGGCTTTTTTCCATTTCACTAAACACAAACACCATTCTCAGTAGAAGAGCAGTTAAAGCTACAGCAGAGAAGATGCACACTGATGAAGTTTTCCACTGGTCAATAACCAGCAAAGATGCCACTGTTACCATAAATGCAAATTTACTTGTTCATGGTGCCTCTAACTCCAATGATGGAGATCAATCATTCATGTAAACAAGTAAATGGTCAACTTCAGTGAAAAAGGAGAGAAAGGCTTTGGGCAGTCTGAGAACAGATTTTACCAATAACTTTATCTTCAATGATTTCTAAGAATTCAAAATAAAACTTACAAAGAATGGAAGGAGCATTTTGAAAAACAAGTTGTCAGAACATTCAGGTGGCTCCTTTGAAATCCCGAGCCCACCCACAGGATACACAAGCTGACACGCCTGCTAACATGAACACATTCTTGATGTTTTATCTGTATGAGCTCACTGAATCCTCCCACCAACCCTGCAAGGGGGACGCTGCAATTGCCCTCATTTTAGAGAGCATGAACTGGCACAGAATGGTGAAGTGACCTGCTAGGGGCACATCGAATGGTTGGTCAAGCTCTGGCTCCAGCAGCCAAGGTTCATGTACACCATCACCCTGCCCCTCTCCTATACCTGCATGGAAAGGCGATCAGCTACTGCTGTCAGCCATGCCTGGCCATACTGCCATTTCTCTTCCTTCTCCACACCTCCTCAATTGATTACCAACCTGGGTACCAACCAGAGCTTCAGGTCTTAGACATTCATTTGCATCTTTCTTGTCTGGCCTGGAGCCAGGAACAGCCTCTTGCTTGTTAAATACCCACTCAGGTTCCCATATCCACACTTCCCCCAAGGGTAAAATCAATAGCCAACACCATGTGTGGGTACACTTTTAGGAGAGAAGGAGAGCAGTGACCCCGAGGAAGCCCACATTCACAAGAGAAGCTTGGTTGAGATGCGGCACAGGGAAAGGTCGTGTCTGAATTTCCCCAAAATTGTCATGGTGCCCAGCCTTGCCCCATCTCCAGCAGTCATACAAAGGTTTCCCAGAGAGTACAAACAAAGGCTGCGCTGAAGCCTGTGAGGATGAGTGAATGTTTACAGCTCAGCCAGTGGGCATGACGCCCGGCCTTGGAGCAGGGGCTGAGCTGGAAGGCATCTGACAAAGCACCGGCTCTCCTGGCAGCTCATGCTGCAGCCAGACCAAGAAGGCCAGGGAGACCAGGACGCCCAGCATGCCGTCTGTACTGGACAGAGCAGGAAGGAGAGAATGGCTGCAATTCTGCCCCAGAAGAATGAGCAGGGAGAGGCATTCACATCGCTGGCAGGTGCCCACTGCCTGGGATCCCAAGACACACACAGGCTCACAGCCCACAGAATGCAAACTGTCATCGGGTGCTAGGGTTACACCACTGCCCAGAGAAACTGCTTCTGTGGAGCTGGACAGCAAACCAAATGTTTAAGGAGAGGGAGAGGAAACATGAATAATTCATTGTCATGAAAAGCCTCTAGGTCTCCCTGGAGTGGTAGAGACCTAACCGTGGGATGCACTTTTTTTTTTTTATCATATCTATTACCTGTGTTCTCCCAGAGGCCCCAGACAGCACCTGTTGAGTCAGAGTTAAACACAGACCCAGAGGGACCTGGGCAGGGGGAGGGGCATCCCCAAGGCCGCCTAGAGGATGACACTGTCCACACCATGGTGATAAGGCTTCCATGTTAGCAGACACTTCCCAGGAGGAGAAGGCAGATTCCATTTCACAGTGTCCTTCCCTTAATGTAAAACAAAAGCAACCTCGAGTAAGACAGCGTGTATGCTTGGATCTTCTAGGAGGCAGGAAGTGCACTATTAGCCTTTTTTGACCACTTAAATTTAATAAAAAAGGTAATTCAGACACTTGTCATTACTTACAAAGCTTGTATTATATTGCCAGGCATGATCCCAAAAGCTTTGGCTATAGTGTCTCATTCTATCCTTAAAATGGGGTGTGTTCCCTCCTTTTGGCAGGTGAATTACTGACTTGCCCAAAGGCAGAGGTGATTTAAGCTCCAAATGAGTTCCTGGCCAATATGCTCTCTCACCACCCCCCCCAGACTGTCATCTTGGTTTCTTGTTTAACCTTTGGCCTGCTTGCTGGGACTCTGGAAGCCTCCCTTGCAGCCAGCTTACAAGGGAGATTCTGCCTGACTGGATGGCTTCTTTGCCTCAGTGGTCTCCTAAGTTTGATTCCATGGAGAAGAGTAGGGGACCAAGGCACTTCTGCCTGTGGTCATACTTTGGGATTCTGGATTCCTCTCAGCTATCCCAGTGTCTACCTGTATTAGGACCCCTCACCACTATCCTATGATTTCACATCAGCTTGGCCTCTGCTGAATCACACTGCCTGGTACCTGCCAGATTGGCTTTCTACCCAGAACTGGCAAAGTGGTGTGTCCCTATAGCACCTACTTCCCACAATGGGCATGCCCAGTAGGTCTAGATTTCTCATTCCAAGGGTAATGCCTGGACATGTTGCAGGTTCACAAGCACAGTAACTCCTCCCTAGAATGTCTGAACAATGATTTCTGTCACTGTCATGTCACCCACACGTATCAATGAGCAATTCTTGTCTGGTCATTCATTCAATCAAGAAAAGCTGCTTGAACAGCTACTATGTGCCAGGCACTGTGGGATAAAATAACACCTCTGCTTTCAAGAAGCTTCTGATCTGGCTGGGGGAGAAAGGTTATCGATAAACAATATATATGATGAATATGGAGGGTTAAAAGCTACAGACTTCCTTAAAAGGAAAAAAAAAACCCCACATAAAATAAAGCCACACAGGTTCTGTAGTGTATGTATGCATGTGGTGTGTGTGTGTGTGTGTTGGGGGTTTCAATAAGAGGCTTCCAAGGCAAAAGCTGTAATCCTTCACCACCAGCTCAACAAAGTGCCATGGCCTATTCCAAATGCCAAATTTACTATACCTCAATGCTCCTTGGCACCTAGGAGGGTGACAGATCTGAACAAAGCTACCGATAATATGTTGGGCTATTTGATTTGAGGAAACTGGCCCTGGAGCCTGGCTTGAGACCCATGAACTTCAAATGGCCATCTTGGAATAAGCCTTCTATTTGCATGTCTAAACCCTCTCCTGGGGGCATCCAGTAGTTCCTAGTGTACAGTAACCCAGTGGCAGAAAACTCAGAGAAGAGGTGGGTCAAACACAAGGTAGGTTTGCTTAGAGCATAAGAGCATAAGCTGAGGCTGGGATCAGAGCTCAGGTCAAAAGGCAGGAGGGAAAAGGGTTTCAGAGTGAGCATGGACATGAAATCCGCAGACAGGGCCACTCTCCCCCAGGGTGCCATGAATGCCCCGAGAAAGCGGTTCCAGCTTCCTGCCCAGGAGAGCCCATTCATCCAGAATGCCATGAATACCCTGCATGCTCCGCCTCTTGCAGAGCTGTTAAGGCCAGTTCTTGGAACCTCTGCACTAACGAGAAAATGATCAACAATCCGGACCCAGCCAATAAAGAAAAAAAAACACTTAAACTTGTAAAATTCTTAGCTGTTGAATAATTTCAATAAGGCCCCTGGGCAGCCTGCAACATTGGGCTGTGGAAGTGGCAAGGCTGGTCCCTACTGGAAACAGGAATGAGACGCAGGGTTGGGAAATGTAGCCAGTCATGCCAAGGAGGTCACATATACACATATAGGGGGGTCTAAACTGTGTTCTAAGGATAGATAATGTAATTCCTTTCTCTCAGTCTGAGTCCATGGAATTTTTCTATAATTACAGAACTGAACATGGACTGAAATGTGTTGAGCCCAGACCTCCATCTTCCAATACCAGAGGAGAATCGTGAAGAATCATTCTGGTCCTTCAGCCCTCTCAAGCTTTGGGAAGAAGGGCACTTTTGCTATCACTGCAATTATGTGACTACTGTCTCCAATTTCACCATCGGTTGCAGAAACAGTGTTGGGGCCTGGACGGCTGATTTGTACTCCAGAGCTCATTCAGAAACCAGGTCACTACCAAGAAAAGAATAATATAAGAAGTCGGGCAGCTACTTTTGATATCCCACATTTTTCCCATGTGAAAGTGGGACATCCATTTTCCTTTTCTTTTTTTAAGATTTATTTTATTTTTATGGGAAAGTCAGATATACAGAGGAGAAGAGACAGAGAGGAAGATCTTCTGTCTGATGATTCACTCCCCACGTGGCCGCAATGGCTGGAGCTGCGTCAATCAGAAACCAAGAGCCTGGAGCCTCTTCCAGGTCTCCCACATGGGTGCAGGGTCCCAAGGCTTTGGGCCGTCCTCAATTGCTTTCCCAGACTACAAGCAGGGAGCTGGATGGGAAGTTTGGGCCACCAGGATTAGAACTGGTGCCCATATGGGATCCCAGTGCATGCAAGGCGAGGACTTTAGCCACTAGGCTACTGCTTTGGGCCCAACATCCATTTTTCTTTTTAAATCTATTCCAAAGTTGCAGTTGAACCTATCATGCTGAAGCACCTTCTTCCCCTAGTGGGAAGGCAAGGGGAGGAGACAATAGACAGACATTAACCAGAGAGTAATGACAAAGATGCTATAAATTCCAACATAGTTCAACAGAAATTCAAGAGGACCAGGAGGGTGATGGGTAACTAACCTGATGAGGTATAAATGCAACTAGGAATAGTTAACACATTTGCATAAGTCCTTAGAACTCTAATGATGTTGAAAGTTTATGAGAGGATGACTCAGCTCTGCTGCACATTGACAATTTTTTTTTTTTTTTGGGTTCTGGTTTAAAAGTTTTTATTATTTGTTTAACTTGAAAGTTGAAGTTGCAAGGAGACAGATTGGGATAGAGAAAGATCTTCCACCCACTGGTTTACTTCCTAAATGGCTACAAATGGCTAGAGTTAGGCTGGTCTGAAGAGGACAGTCAGGATATTCATTCAAGTCTCTCACATGGGTAAGGGGCCCAAAGCCTTAGGCCATCCTCTGCTGCTTTTCTCTGGTCTGCCCCCATCCCAGCCTATGCTCTCCTGTGAAAGTAGCTGTCCTGCAAAGGAACCCTCCCTTATTCCCCTGCCGGCTCTACCCACTTCCTTTCTTGTTCTCAGGCTGGTTGGGCGCTACGGTCCCTTCCAGTACAGGCAACCTCACCTCGGCATTCCATATTGTGCACTAGTCTTTGTTGCGACTGAACCCAGCTCGACCCACACTGGTGCCTGGATTTGCCAGTGGATGACGTGGACAGATTCAGCCTGGTCTTGCCCCCACGTCTGCCAATTGTATGCCAGTGTGTAGCTTTCCATGGCCTTTTCTGGGCTGTTTCCTATCATGTTTCTTGCGCTTATCCGCAGGGTCTGTGTCCTGCCAGAGGAGTTGCCCAGGCTCCTCCATCAGAACCTCTCCCAATGCTAGGTTTCACGCTTACCAGTGGGTCCATGAGCCAACCCTACTCAGTCCACCTCCTGTCCTAGCAGGAACTGTGGCTTTTCCTGACTGGCCTTCCACCCAATCTGGTTCTTGCTCTTGGATGTTCCAGCCCAGCCATGGTTTGTCCATATCCACATATGGCTCACACATGGCTCAGTAGGGGTTTGAGACCTATCCTAGTCCATTGCACATCTGCCCTGGTCCTCCAGAACACCAGGGGGAGTCGGGGTCTGGCCCAGCTCAGTGCATGCAATCCCAGTCCACACTTGTGCCAAGGCAGACTACAACTGTTTCCAGATCAGAACGCAGCCGCCCTTCCAGGCCACGTGCCTCTTGGTGGGAACCTCAGCCCAGCTAGGGTTGTCCCCTTTGCTCCCCAACCGGGTCTGTTCCCAGCCATAGATCACTTGCCTTCCAATGGATGCTCTGACTCAGCTTGGCACAACCCCTCCCCTGTCCCGAACGCTGCCTTAGACACTGTGGCTTAGCGTCCCTGGCTCCCGCAGACCAGTAGGTACAAGAGCCTAGCTTGGCATGACCTCTGCTCCCTCCTGGTTTCTAGTTTTACTTGAGGGCTAAGGTTTGCTCAGTCATGCCTGATCTACTCTGTTTCATTACCAGTTGACACATTGGCCAGCTGTTGGAGGTACTTTTGCAGGACAAGCCCCAAGCCATAGCTTCTGCATGGACTGGTATTTGGTGCTCAGCATTATTAGTGATTACAAGTTTTGCAAAGGAAGAGTTACTGCCTGTTTCAGGTCCAAGAAGCACAATGGGTTCAACCTGGAGCTAATTAAGCAGCAACTCAAAGAACCAAATCCCCAGAGCTCCCCGGCCGGGCTGCCAGCAGGCGGAGCCTGGCACCAAATGGTGCACTGGACGCCCGGGGAACAGCTCACCATGTGCACATGGTGGCTGTCCAGGATCCAGGCATGAGACGCCCCGTCCTGAGACCCACCAGCTGCCGGGAGGCTGCTGGAGGTTTAAATAACCCAGGCCCAAGGTCGCTCCCCTCCCAAATCCCATTCACCACCCCATGAAGGTGGCAGGTGGGTCCCGGACCTGCCCAGTCCCGGAGGCCTCCCCCCTCGGTCTACTCACCCCGAAGGAAGCAGCCCCTGGAACCCAGCAGGCCCGGGAAACAGCTCACCACGTGCACATGGCGGCTGTCCGGGATCCAGGCATGAGACGCCCTGTCCTGAGACCCACCAACATTTGCTTTTTAATGAAGTTTTGGAGATTCTCCCTTTTTAGATAAATACAAAGATTTGAAATGCCTGAATATATGATGATATCTTACACAGAACCCTTTCTTTTATGCATTTTCAAGTCTTTCTAAGCCATGCTATATGCTTGTTTTTCTCAGTAACATAATCACCCTGAGGGTCAAGATCTCAATAAAATCCTGCAGCTTTAGAGATGATGCAGCAGGGATTGGATGCAATAAGATTAGAATGAACACTCATCATGTTTTGAGAAATGAGACTCCTAGGGCAAAACAAAAAACTAAAGAGGAGGCTCTTAACCCAAACCTATCCCAAAGACGGGCTCATTATGAAACCCCAGTTCTCCTGCTCTTAAGCTACAACTAGTGGAAGGAAGCCTTCGAACAATGGAAAATGAACACTTCTTTTCAAAAGGAAGTTAGGCTGGAGGGATGTTGGGAAATCAGATGCACAATGATTGACCATTATAACTGTCCTAAGACAAGATGTAACATGTGTAGTTTTGAAACACAACGTGATAGCCATAGCAGAAAAATTAGTGATGACATTGGGTGATGGCTTGGCTCATGGCCAAACCATCAATATAGGAAATGTGGCTGGGGGACTCACAATTTAGCTTAAAATATACTGAAATATTCAAACGCACAGTCAATTTGAACACAATACCAGTATAACCCTGGACTTTGTTTCCAAATTTCAGAACATACAATGCCCGTGAACCATGTGAACAAGCTTACTAAATATGACAGTAAAGTGAAAACAGTGAGTCCAACCTCTGTGTTCTGTGGATGAGCTTAACCCATCAGACAGGGTTAGGTTTAGAAAAAGAATGAATCTCCTAACTTCTGCTTTGGGACTTGCCCTTCCTACCATAGCTGCTGCTAACTCTGACGTCCCTGCTCCTGCTACAGGGCTTCAGGACTGCAAAGCAAAGAGAGACACAGGGTATCCCTTTTTGGGGGGAACTCACAATCTAAATGAAAAAGCAAGACCCACACATGTGACAAATATGAAGAAAAATGCAAATGGTACATAGTAAAACCTCAAAGACGCTGAGGATGATGTTTGAAGAAAACATTTAAGTTCCCCTGCCTGCAGCATCTACACCTGTTTACGGCCCTGCACCTGCAGAGCCAGGCTGTTCATTGCTTCAGGGATGGATAAATCCAGTGACCTCATTTCTGCTGATACTGTTTGCAACTCACAACAGAGGAAATATTCCTGAGGAGCAAGGGTCTTATTACAAGATCTGAGATTCTGGAGATAGAAAAGGCTTTCCCATCTACTAACCTAGAATAGAAAGTTCATGCCATGCTATGGGGTCCAGAAGAGCACGTGAGGTTCTGGTGGGAGGGAGAAAACTAGAAGTGACCTGACTCAAGTGTATCTGAGAGTCATGTACCAGATCTGTCCTGAGACTAGCACAGGTGGGAGCCCCAAGCAGCCAGGCATGTCCTGTCCCTTGGAAAAGGTGGGCAGCAGTTCAAGTGTGAAGTTCAGCTGAATTACAGAGAAACACTGCAATCTGGCTTTTATATCACTGAGAATGCACACTCATTTTAGGAGGAGGACCCAACAGGGGTTCTCTGTGGACCTCAGAAGTGCTATAAGCCAGTTAACAGGATCCCTAGAGTCAGCCATCTCCAAGAAAACTGCCAACTGCTAAGCACAGCTAACTTGAGACGTCATCTACTTTAGCCTCACCATCTCAAGTCTGAGGTCACAATATATTGAATACGGATCAGAGACAAAGCCTGATCCTTTGCAACAACCCCTTGTAGGACTAGTCTCATGGCATAAAAAGGAAATTCAGCCTTGCAAGCTCACGTTGCATAGTGCAATCTCACCACCTTTTTGAGCTAAGAATAATGTCAGAAGATGATAGGGTGAGATGAATATACAAGAAGGAACAAGAACAGAAAGAATATTTCCTATTATCCACAACCAGTGTGCTCTACAAAACAGGAAGTGTAGCCAGTGTGGAAAAGGGAGACACGATTTGAATAAAGAAGATTAATAGGACTCTGTTAGTTTTTCAGGCAATTCTGAATATTGGGACCCTTTAAAGGACATGACCTGACTTTCTGCACATTCCTCCAGCACTTTCAGTTGGTTATCCCATGAGACGGTAAAGACAGCAGTGTGGATCTGGAGTAAAGACAGAAGTTGTCTACTGAAGTGGGAATATTTTTTCCATGAAGTTTGTACAAGGCAGTGAAGGTGCTGATGTGGCTATTAATTCTGCCTGAGGTTGGAGTGAAAAACTTCACTCATGCCACACTTTGAATGAGAGGCAGGAAAGTCCTCACCTTGAGTGTCTCTAAAACCTTGGAATCTGTTTATTTTCAACTTGCTTCATAGAGCAATTCTGCCCAAGTTTCATGTGTATGTCATATGACCATCTCCCTTTTTGTGCATAATGCATCTATCTCTTACTTTTAAAGTTGCTTTTGAGAATTTATTTACTCAAAAGGCAGAGTGACAGAGATATACATATACACACACAAGGAGGGAGAGGAGAAGGAGGAGATGGGAATGGGGAGAGTGGTGAGGGAGGGAGGGATGGAGAGAGGAAGCAAAGGAGACAGAGGGAAGGAGGGAGAGAGGAAGAGGGGGAAGGAGGGAGGAAAAGGAAGGGAAAGAGGGAGAGAGGGAAGGAGAGTGAGCCTCTAGCCAACAGGTTCACTCCCCCAAATGCCCAGCACAGCCAGGGGTGGGCCAGCCTCAAGTTAGGAGCCAGGAATTCCATTCAGCTCTCACACTCAGGTGACAGCGATCTCAGTACCTAGGCCATCTTCTGCTGCTTTCCTAGACGCATTAGTAGGGAGCTACCTCAGAAGTGGGGAAGCCAGGACTCAATCCCAGGCACTCCAATATGGGCTGCAGGTGACCCTAGCGGCAGTTTAACTCACTGTACAAAACCTATAAACCACAATTTTTATGAGACACTGTCCCCTCACCCCCTCGCAACTAACCCTCTCATCCATGACAAGTAGCAAAGCTAAGGACAACGTGACAAAGAATCAAACGTTTGTTTTTATGACAGCAATTCCACTTGTGGGAATTTATATTAATAAAGAAGGATGCACCACAAGACTTAGCACAAGATGTTTCTGGCAACGAGGTTTATAATGGCAAAGCAGTGAAAATGACCAACGGGGCTAACACAGGGCACAGGTAAGCATGGTACAGTGCAGAAACACACGGGATACTGCACAGGTTTTCAAACCATTGTCACTGCCACTAACCCTAACCTTTACAAAAATGTTCACAGTACAGTACAGCTAGGAAACCAGACTATGAAACAATGCATGCAATATAAGATTTTGGTAATAATTTGTAATTACAGAAATATTCATGCTCAGGGAAAAAAATCAATAAAGGCAGAAACAGACTACGAAAAAGTTATTTCTGGATTCTGGGCTCCTATGTTTTTAGCTAATTTACATTTTTGGGTAAATCTATGATGACTGTGGATGATTTGAGTATTACAATTGAGAAGGTACCAGGTGCATATCAAGTGCAGGTGTGGTTTACCCCTTTTTTTCCCTCTAGAACTTGGTCACCCCAGGAGACCAGATGTCCCTGAAGGGTCCCTTTGGCTTCTTAGGGAAAAAGCATTCCTAAGAAGTCAGCTTCCATTTTTCTTTTATATCCTGGGTAGAAACTGACTCTCTGTGTCACTGAAGTAGCACAATTAAAACTTATCTTTGCAGCCAGAATGACTACACCACAGTTCTGTGGAAGCAGATGTCAGCGTGGCAAAGCATCCCAGGACCTGGCCATGTGGTACATTGTCCTCTGGCTTTGATTTCCTGATGCGTATCTTCAGTTATTACATTTTCCTTATCAACTGTTAAACAGTAATATGGTCTCACTTTTCAGGCTCCCATCTAGAGTACTCAGGAAATACAGGCTGCACATCATCAAATAACACTCTAAATGAACTCACACATTCAGCTTCGCTAGTTTTACTCAACTCAAGAGCTTCTGTTTGCCATTTCTACTGCCCTACAGGTACCACTGCATCCTGTCTCTCAAAAAAAGTCTCCAAACAGGACCTGGAGTGTAGCCTAGTGGCTAAAGTCCTCGCCGTGCACATGCCAGGCATGGTTCCTGTCCATGTCCTGACAGCCCTGCTTCTCATCCAGCTCCCTGCTTGTGGCCTGGGAAAGCAGTTGAGGATGGTCCAAAACCTTGAGACCCTGTTCCCATGCAGGAGACCCAGAAGCCAGGCTCCTGGCTTCAGATTGTCTCAGTTCTGGCTGTTGGTCCACTTGGGGAGTGAATCATCAGACAGAAGATCTTCCTCTCTGTCTCTTCTCTCTGTATATCTGACTTTCCCATGAAAATAAAATAAATCTTTAAAAACAGTTTGCCAAACATCACATCATGGACATCTTCCATGTTTTAAAAAGAACCACACATAGTGGAGGAACACAGCTATCTCTTTTAAATTACCAATAAGATAATCTACATATTTTTCAAGTGAAAATGTTCTGATCTACACAATCTATACATTCTGCAGCCTATGAATTATACCATCAAAGTTACATGTATTTATGACATAAACTAATCAAACTGAAAATGCTTTTCTCATTTTCTTACATTTCCTTTGTACTTGGATTCTACTGGCTTCAACTCTTTAAACAGTATATAACACATTACTGACGACACAGTGGCTCCATTGAGCTGTGGAACACCAGACCTCATCTGACTGTGATCTGTTGCCCATCATTCAGTCTTCCTTTATTTCCTAACCACTACTCATCAATCGCCATTTTGAATCACTCTTCAGATCAACTATTTCTTTTAAGATTTATTTATTTTTATTGGAAAGGCAGATACACAGAGAGGAGAAGAGACAGAGAGGAAGATCCATTTAATGATTCAATCCCCAAGTGGCTGCAATGGCAGGAGCTGAGCTGATCTGAAGCCAGGAGCCAGGAGCCAGGAGCCAGGAACCTCTTCTGGGTCTCCCACATGGGTATAGGGTCCCAAGGCTTTGGGCCATCCTTGATTGCTTTCCCAGTTCACAAGCAGGGAGTTTGATGGGAAATGGGGCCGCTGGGATTAGAACCAGTAGCCATGAGATCCTGGTGCATGCTGCAAGGTGAAGATTTTAGCCACTAGGCCATGATGCTGGGCCCAGATCAACTATTTTTTTTTTTTTAAAGAATACCCACATAGGAGAAGGGATATACGTTATTTATCTTTCTGCATCTGGCTCATTTTACTTAATGACTTCCAGTTCTATTCATTTAGGGGCAAGTTCAGAATTTCATCCTATTATATGGCTGAATAATAATCCTCTGAACATGTATAACATCTTCTTCATCAGTCATTCATCCGTGGACAGCTGGTGGATTCTGAGGCCTTTGTGAAGAGTGCTGCTGTGAACCTGGGAATGCAAGTGTCACTTTCAAATGATGCTTTCATTTCCTTTGGTTTTATTCCCAGAAATGCGATAGGTGGGCCACATAGATCTACCTTTTTGATGACCCTCTATACTGTTCCTACCACAACGGCTGTGCTTATTTGCATTCCCATCAACAAAGTTTCCCTATTTCCCACATCATCAGTATTTGGTTTCTTTTTTGCGTTTTTGATAATAGGTGTTTTAACTAGAGTGAGATGATTCTTCATAATGGCTTTGATTTACATTTCTCTAACGGCTAGAGACACGGAGCACTTTTTCCTGTATTTGCAGACCATGTGTGTTTCTTCTCGTGAGAAATCACTGCTCACATCCTTGGCTCATTTTTCTCCTTGATTGTTTTTGAGTTTCTTATATAGTCTCAATATCACGTGATAATATTTTCTTATATTCTGTCAATGTGCTTTCTTCTTTGTTGATTTTTTTTACTAGGCAGAAGCTTCTTAGTTTAATAGAATTCCATTTATCTAGTTTTGCTTTTGGTGCCTTTGCCTTTGGAATCCTATCCAAAACAAGAAAAATCATTGCCTGAGCTAATATCTCAGAGTGCCTCCTCTTTGCTTTCTTCTAACAATTTCATAGTTCCGGCTCTTCCGTTTAGATCTTTGTTTCATTTTGAGTTGATTTTTATATAAGGTAAGAATTGGAAGAGGGTATTTTGTTTTGATCTGCATTCGACTATCTCAGCACTATGTACTGAAAAAGTTGTCCTTTCTCTAGTATCTGTTTTGGGCACCTTTGTCTAAGATCAGTTGACTTGTAGAGGTAGGAATTAACTTCGGGGACCTCTGTTCTGTTCCAGTCACCTATAGGACTGTTTTATGGTAGTTTATGGTGTTTTGGCCACAACAGCTCTGTCTTAAAATCTTTGGGATATTTCCACCTTTGCTATTATTATTATTATTATTTTGCAAAATAGCTTTAGTTATTTGGTTTTATTTCTGCTTCAAATTTTAGAATCGTTTTGCCTAATTCTGTGAAAAATGTCACAGAATGAGGAGAGACCCAAGATGGCTGCTTAGGGACTAGCCATACTAACTTAGGCTGCTCTGGAATATGAAAGATATGAAGAAAGGACTTCATTTCCAGAAGCTTGACAGAAATTGTAGGTAAAGAAGCACAAGGAAACACCAGAATGGGACACAAGGAGAGAAGACAGAGACGCTGGTGGCAGTCTGCTGAGTGGGGCAGCCAGCTAGGGGCAGTGAGTGGTCATCTGAGCACCACCTGAAAGTAGAACAAGCTGCCACTCACCCAGATGCTTGCAACACCACAGCCTGGAACACAAGGCTCTAACAGTTCATTCAAGATTTCACAGTGCTGCTGGAATCTGTCCAATGGACACAGGGAGGGACCTACCTGCATTCCACCAGAGTAAAATCTCCAGTTTACCTTGTCGTCAGGTATGGAATAGGCTTCAGTTCACATCCTCTAGTGTTGAACCTGGTGTTAGAGACCACAACACTAGCTGGACTCCACTAGTGGGACCATGAGGAGGGTTTATCCATATCAATGATCCTAGGGCCATGGCAGTTGGATCCCCAAGACATGGCATCACCGAGGCTTGTTTGTGCGACAGAGGCCCTTGGTTCCCTTAGCACCAAGAGTTGTGGGAAAGGAGGCTGATGCTGAATTCTTTGGGTCAGGAATATAGATCCAGGCAGGCCCTTGTTAGTCTGAAAGTAATAATTCTATCCTCGTGAATGGTAGCACACTGGACCACTGTGACATTGTTAAACGCAGTGGACATTAAGATGATTGAAATCATGCAGAGAATAAAATCCTGGGCTCACCTAGAACCAAAGCCAAACTGACAAGTCAAATGAGATGATGCATTCCAGCTAACCCATAAACTCTTTTATAATAAATCCTGCTCCATGAAGAAGAAGGAACAAGAACACCAGATTGGTAGATGTCAACACAGGGACACAGCAGACAGAAAGAAGTAAGCCAGCCTGATGCCTCCAAAAGAACATAGTAACTGTCCAGAATTGGATCCTGAAATGAAGGAAATCAATGAGATGACAGATAGGCAATACAGAACAGTGATGATAAGGAAATATAACAAAAGGCCAGGGAACACAGTCATGTTAAAGAAATGGGGCTATTAATGAGTGACAGAAATGAAAATATTACTAAAGAATTAGAACTCATTAAGAACCAAACAGAAATTTTGGAGATGAAATTTTCAATCAATCAAATAAAAAATAGAACAGGGAGCTGCAATAAGAATACACCAAGTGGCATAATTTCTGACCTTGAAAACAAGAACTTTGGAATAACCCAATCAGACAAAAATAAAAAGAAAAATAATGAAATAAAAAATAATGAAATATGGCATACCATCAAATGTCCAAACATTCCTATTATGGGTATTCCTAAAGAAGAAAAGGGAAAGGCAATGAGAACCTACTATGTGAAATAAGAGCTGAAAATTTCCCAAATCTTAAATTAGACACAGGATCCAGCGCAACATCTCAATTGCCTAATCCTTCCCTCTGCAAGCGCTGGGGTCCAATATGGGCTTGAGTTCTGGTTGTTTGACTTCCCATTCAGCTTCCGGTTTGTGGTCTGTGAAAGCAGAAAAGAATAGCCAAAAGCCTTGGGACTCTGCCCCAGTGTGGGAGACCCAGGGTAGACTTCTGGCTTTTGGTTCCTGGCTTTGGATAGGTTTACATCTGGCCATTGCAGCTACTTGGGGGAGTGAAGTAGCAGATGGAAGATCTTTCTCCTTATCTCTTCTTCTTTCTGTACATCTGTTTTTTTTTTTCAATAAAAATAAGTAAATCTTAAAAAAAGACCCAGACCCAGATACAAGCAGCTCAAAGAATTCCAAATAGACTTAATTAAGAAAGACATACTGTCATCAAATTGATAACACTAAAGACAAGGAGAGAGTCCTACAGACAGAAAGAGAAAAGAATCAACTAACATATAAAAGAAAACTAATTAGTTTACACACAGTGAAGGAGAAATAAAGTACTTCCCAGATAAGAAACGTAAGAAATCGTCAATATTAGAATGTAAAGACAGAGATTGAAAAAAGGGAAGAAAGGGGGGGGGGGAAGCGTTAGATGGAAAAATGATCACAGGGTTACTTTAGCACACAGAAGCAAATTATCGAGACAAAGAAATTAATGCATGACATGAGCAAGAGATTCTGTAAAGAGATTAAGACTCTGAAGAGAAATCCAAAGGAAATGTGGGAAATGAAGAATTCAATATGCCAAACAGAAAATACAGGGGAATGCCTTAATAGCCAGTGCCTGGGGAAGCAGAATGAAGAATATAACCAAAACAAAAGGTTCTGGAAATGTCTCTGTTTGTCAAGAAACAAAAGTTTTAAAAATTAGAAAAATTCAGTGTTAAAAATTCATGGTACACTACCCAGCAACCAAACATAGCTATCTGAGGAATTGCTGAAGGTGTGGAATGAGTGGATTATAAGTCCTATTTAGTGACATAGTGGCAGAAAACTTCCCTAATATGAAGAGAGAAAGGGATATTCATGTGCAGGAAACACACAATATTCCTAGTAGATATTATCAGAATCAACCTTTACAACGACGCATCGGAATCAAACTCCCAACTGTAAAACAAAATACAAAAAAAAAAAAAAAACCCAACAAACAAGCAAACAAAAACCCACAAAAAAACCTCCTAAAATGTGCACAAGAGAAATACTAGGTTACCTTCCTTGGATCCACAACTAAACTAACAATGATTTTTCATGATTTCGCATCAGAAGCCCTACAAGGAGAAACACAGTTCAGGTCCTAAAAGAAACTGTCAACTCAGAATATTGTATGCAGTAAATCTCTTTTGAAGGCAAAATAAAGTTCTTCCAAAACAAAGAAAAGAAAGAATGTACCATTACCCGTGCACCCCTGCAAATGATGCTTATAGATGTGCTACACACAGAAACAAAAGTACAAATGAAATCCACAGCAAACAATGAGAATATTCATGGAAACATGGCAGGAACTAGTCAGTTCCTTTCAATAATAACTCTGAAAGCAAATAGTATAAGTTCTCCAATCAAAAGACACAGACTAATGAATTAAAAACTAAGACCCATCTATTTGCTGCCTACAAAAACCACATCTCACCAACAAAGATACACAAA
The DNA here is from genome assembly GCF_017591425.1 of Ochotona curzoniae. Lineage (NCBI taxonomy): Eukaryota > Metazoa > Chordata > Mammalia > Lagomorpha > Ochotonidae > Ochotona > Ochotona curzoniae. The sequence goes on along the minus strand of NW_024466502.1, from coordinate 47,183,060 downwards.
GACATATCTCTGAAAGTGAAAGGGTGGAAAAAAAAATACTTCGTGCCAGCACAAAGGAAAAATAAGCAGGTATAACTATTATAATATCAGAAAAATATATTTTCACACATAACTATTAAAAGAGATGAAGAAGGGCATCACACAATGATTAAGGAATCAATCTAACAAGAAGCGACTATAATAAATGTGTAAACACCCAACATCAGGGTATCTGGTTATTTAAAAACAATTGTTAATGGATCTAAAGGGAGACATAGATTTCAACACAATAGTAACGGAGGACATTAACATTCCATTTTCATCAGTGGACAGATCAACTAGCCAGAAAACAACAAAGAAACAACAGACCTAACCTATACCATGGACCCAAAGGGTCTAACTGGTATCTACAGAACATTTCATCCCACTGTTGCAGAACACACATTCTTGTCATCAGTGCATAGAGACCAGATGGTAGACCATAAATCAAGTCTTTGCAACTCCAAACAAACAAAACACAAAACTAAAGTTACATCATGTGTACTTTCTGATTATCATAGAATAAAGCTGAAAATCAACAACTTAAACTCTCAAAATTTTGTAAACACATGGAGAATGAGTAGTACACTACTGAATGAACAGTAAGTCAAACGGGAAATAAAAAAAATTCCTGGTAACATATGAGAATGGCAGCACAACATATCAAAACTTAGAGAACTCAGCAAAAGCAGTGTTGAGAAGCTCATAGCAATAAGCACCTATTTCAAAAAAGGGATCTTCATTATGAAAATGAGAAAATATTAAAGAAATAAAAGACAGGAAAAAAAAGGAAAAATCTTTCATGTTCCTGGATCAGTATAATTGATATGATAAAAATTTCCATGCTACCAAAAGCACTTTACAGCTTCTTTGTAATCCCAATCAAAATAGCCAAGATACTCTTCTCAGACAGAAAAAATGATGCCAAACTCATATGAAAACACAACAGACCACAAATAGCTAAAGCAATCTTAAGCCACATAAACAAAGCTGGAGGCATCGCAATGCTATATACTATATGTTACTGCAATCAAAGCAGCCTGGAAATGACACAAAAACAGACATGAACATCAATGTAACAGAACAGAAATCCCAGAAATGAACCTACACAGCTAGAGTCAATTACTTTTTGATAAACTGAAATCAATCTAGGGAGAAAAACAATAACTTCAATAAATGGTCCTGGGAAAACTTGAACTACATGGGCAGAACTATGAAATAAGACCCTTGTCTCACACTTCATACGAAATTCAACTCAAATTGGATTAGAGATCTAAATCTACAACTGGATACAATCAAATTACCAGAGGAGAACACTGGGGACACTCTGCAAGACATTTGTGTAGACAAAGATTTCTTAGAAAATACGGCAGAGGCACAGATAATTAAAGCAAAAATAAACACATAGGATTACATAAAGCTAAGAAGCTTCTGCATGGCAAATGAAATCATCAACAAAATGTACAGCCATCTCACAGATCGAAGAAAATACTGGCAATTATACAACCGATAGAGGATTGATATGCAAGACCTATAAAGAGCTTAAGAAATTCAACAGGAAAAAAAAAACTCCACAAATAATCCTGGGGAAAGGACATGAACAGACAGCTTTCAAAAGATGAAATACAAATGGCCCCACAGACATGAAAAATATTCAGGATCCCTAACCATGAGGGAAATGAAAACCACAAAGTGGTTTCACCTCAGCCCAATCAGAATGGTTGACAACTGAAAATCAAGGAATAAACACTGGTGCGGATGTGGGGGAAAGGTGCCCTAATCTACTGTGCATAGGAATGTAAACTGGTACAAACATTGTGTAGAATAGTTTGAAGAAGTCTCAGAGGTTTGAACACAGATCTACTAAATGACCCAGCTAGCCCAACACCAGTTATTTACCCAAACACCATGAAATTAATATACAAGAGAGATGTTTATACACCCATGTTTTATATACAGTTAGGATATGGAATCAACCCAGATGTCCACCAATGGATGACTAAATAAAGCATGCACACACACTGCAGAATGCTACTTCACCTTTAGAAGAATGTGATCCTGTCTCTTGCAACAAAATGGATGCAGATAGAGACCGTTACATCATAGCCAGTCCCCAGAAGAGAAACATGTTTTGCCTGCTCTGTGGTAACAAATACATAGAGTACAAAAAACCTGAAATCTGTATGAATGAATGAGAGGGGCATTTTAAGACTTGACCATTGTTTCCAGTCTGTGTCTTTTTTTTCTTCTTGTCATTTCTTGAAATCTTTACCCAACGGAGAATTAAACTTTTGATTATGAAGTGAAACAAAAATATACCATTGCAAAAAATTTAAAAAGAAGAGATAAAGTAGATGAAGAACATGGGTAGGAAGAAGGGTATCACCATGCTACTAAATCTGTACTGTTCACTCCATCAAAACAAAAAAAGTGAACCTGAAATACATGTCACCCCCAAATTCATGAATACAGCAGGTAGAATCATTATGCAATCAATAAAATACAGGACTTAACTCTTACATACCAACACTTATATGCTGTCTACAAAAAATTCATTTAAAAAAGATACACATAGAATTAAAGTGAAGGATTGGAAAAAGATAACACCAGGCAAAACAAAAAGCAAGCAAGTGTAGCTGTCAGGATACTGGAAAAATCAGACTTCTAATGAAAAATTACAAAAAGGCATAAAGAAGAATGTAATATTTTAATAACAGTTTCAATTCGGCAATTTAGAAATAACCTTCACAAATATATATACGCACCTAATAAAAGACCACCAGATAGATATAGAAAAAATGGTCAGACTTTAAAGGGAGAGATGGAGTCCAACACACTAATAGCAGATGACTTCAAAACCCCACTCACATCAAGTGACAGAAAATCACCAAGAAACAATAGAACTGAAACATTCTGTCAAGCAAATGAGCCTGAAACACATTTCAGACCACTTCACAGCAAAGATACAGGATGAATGTTCTCACCAGCACATGGAATAATTCCAAGGCTATACCGCACATTAGGGCATAAATCAAGTCTCAGGAAGTTTAAAAGGACTGAAAATCAATCATATCATGTATCTTCTCAGACCATAAGGAATAAATGTAGAAACCAACAAGAACAATAGAATGCTCCTAAGTTCTTGGGAAATAAACAACATGCTACTGAACCATCAATGAAGAACTTAAAAAGAAAATTTTAAAAATGAACATGGAAACACACCATAACAAAAGCAGAATTAAGAAGGATTATAGAGTATAAGGTGATTACATTTAAAAAGAGAAATGGCTGAAATTAAAAATTTAATGATGCATTCTGAAGACAGAAAAGTAAGAACAAACCAAATCCCAAATAAGCAGGAGATGAAAAGTAGTATCAGAGCAGAAATAAATGAGTTTTCGCCGGGATCCCATATGGGCGCCAGTTCTAATCCCGGCAGCTCCACTTCCCATCCAGCTCTCTGTTTGTGGCCTGGGAAAGCAGTTGAGAACAGTCCAAAGCCATGGGACTCTGCACCCATGTGGGAGACCTGGAAGAAGTTCCTGGATCCTGGCTTCAGATCAGCATAGCACCGGCCGTTGCGGCCACTTGGGGAGTGAATCATCGGACGGACGGAAGATCTTTCTCTCTGTCTCTCCTCCTCTGTGTATATCTGACTTTGTAATAAAAATGAATAAATCTTTCAAAAAAAAAAGAAGTAAATGAGTTTGAAACAAAAAGGGTTGCAAAATAAAAAGTTGACTTTTTGAGAAGATTAACAGAAGAGCTAAACCTTATTCACAAAAGTACTGGAAGTTTCAGCAAGAGTGATTAGGAGAAGAATGAAAGAAATTGCATTAGAAAAGAGAAAGTGGAATTATCAGGGTTTACAGATGACATGATTTTTGTATGTAGAAAATCTGCACTTAAAACGCTGCACTAAACCAATTCAGTAGTTGCAGGTTACAAAATAAAGATGCAAAAAATTAGCTATTTTGCATGTTAAATGAATTCACAGAAAGAGAAACCAAAAAACAAACACCATTTGCACGATCTACATCAGGCATGAAATACAAAGAATAAATGTAACTGAAGAACTGAAAGATCTCTATAAAGAAAATTATCAGGGGAGAATCAAGATGGCAGAATAGGGTAAGGACACATTTAAACAGATGGAAACATTAGCCAGTATGAAGCAGAGAGGGCACATTCCACGAAATAGGAGAGGACAGCACAACAGCAGAGGGGAACCTGGAGATTGACAGACACAAGAAAGCAACAGACACAATGGTGTGGTGTTGCAGTGACTGATACCCTCAGCAGCATTCAGCAAGTGGTGATTGGAACTCCACCAGCAGCTGGAACTCCACCACCACCAAGGTGAGAAGGGACATTTACCGGGAGCTCCAGAGGTGAACCCAGACAAAGAACTGCCCACCCTGCTGGTCTGTTTGATTTGACCAGAAGTAGAGATAGAGCAGCAGTTCCCAGACAGGCAGTGTGAGAACAGGGTGGATTTCACAGCCCAATCCGCCTCCTAGAGCTGAATTAGGTGCCATTTTGTCTAAGGAGGCAAGGGCTATGGACAACACTGTGCATGCGCTGAGTTGAGCGTAACTCATTTCTGACTCAGTGAACTGCAACACCGTGTCATCCTACAGATTCCAGCCAAGTCAGGTCCTGGTAGCCCTCAGACTTGACGGTTAGCAAACAAGAACTCTAGTAGTGCCATAGTAGTGCCACATCAGGCACCATTTATTACAGTGTGGCAAAGAATTTAAGACTGCAGGGGACAACAGTGAACTGCGCATGTGCTGAGCTCAGCGAGAACTCACTGAACTCAGTGCATTGCACTGGTCCCACAGGAAAATAATACTACAGCATTGTACAGGTCAAGATAGGTCCGTGTGACCCTCAGACCTAATGGCCAACAGCTTCTGCCAAGATCAGCACTACCAACAACCTAGCTATATAGGATATCTGGTGTCTCCCTAATGCTGGTACCTACTCCAACCAGAAGTGGGAGAAAGGTTGTACAGACAATGGTGCAGCCTCAGCACAGAATCACAGGAGATACAGACTGGTGAGCCAGGAGCTGGGGCTACTGAGATCATGGTGGAAATCTAACATAAAAACCCAGATCTGGAACTCGCTAGAGGGAGTGGCACAATTGGCTACAAGCAAACGAAGAGCCATGTACCATCCACAACAAGTAAAATTGAATTGTAGATCTGTGGATGACACAGCTTAGAAACCTGCCCCAAAGAGAAGACTCTGGTAACCAGAAGTACAATGAGCAAGAGCAAAAGAAGAGACAGAAGCACAATGAATATTACTGAAGACTCCCCTACAAAGGAGCAAAAACCCTATGCCAACCTCAGAGTTCACTGAGGAAGACATAGAGAAAATGGGGGATACAGAATTCAAAACACTTGTCATAAAACGTATCAACAATGAGAAGCACATAAAGCAAGCATTCAAGGAACTCAAGGAATACGTCACACTGGAAATGAATCAAATGAAAGCTGCTGATATATCAGAATCTCAGAATACAGTGGAGCAAACTAAAAGTACAGTGGAGAGTCTCCAAAATAGAATGAAGGAGGCAGAAGAAAGAATGTCAGAATTGGAAGGTATTTCCTGTCACCCTGGGGAAACAAACAAAAATCTGGAAGCAGAGCTGGATCAGGCCAAAAAAAGTATTTAAGAATTTAAAGACACTATAAAAAGGCAAAATATAAGAGTTATGGGAGGGAGTCCCAGAAGGTACAGAAAGAGAAGCTGGGTTTACAAGTGTATTTAATGAAATAATAATGAAAATTTCCTAATCTAGAGGAATAATTGAGAAACAAAATCCAGGAAGGACACAGAACTCCCAACAGGGTTGACTAAAACCAATCTTCACCATGACACATGGTTATCAAGCTCTCTTCAATTGAACATAAGATCCTTAAATGTGCACATGAAAAAAAAATCAACTTACATATAAACTCACAAGAGAGTTCTCACAGGAAACTCTATAGGCCAGAAGAGAATGGAGTGACATATTCCAGATTCTAAAAAAAAAAAATTGTCAACCCAGGATAACATACCCAGCAAAGCTTTCCTTTGTCTTTGAAAAGGAAATAATATTGTTACAAAGTCAACAAAAGTTAAAAGAATATGCCTCTTCCAAACCTGCCCTACAAATGATACTTACAGATGTTCTCTTGACAGAGAAAAGAAATAGCGCCCACCAAAGCCAAAGGCAAATGTGAAGAACATCCCAGTAAAATAACAGAAGATTAAATCAATCAACAACCCATTGCTAAAAAGACAGAACCAAACTACCCCCTATTTGTATTAACCCAGAATATTAACTGCTTAAACTCATCAATCAAACATCATAGATTAGCAGACTGGATTTAAAAACAAAACCCATCCATTGGTTACCTACAGGATTCACATTTCACCAACAAAGATTAGTGGAAACTGTATCTCATGGATTTTAATGTTTTTGTAAGTTTTATCTCTTCAAAACACTTTCCTTTCATTAAATTCTTCAATGACTCATAGATCGTACAGAAGCTTCATTTTCTTTAAGAAGGTTCTTGATTTTCTTTTCCAGTTCTTCAGCGACACATTAGTCATTCAGTAGCATGCTATTTAACTTCATGTAACTGGGTAATGGAGACTATCATATCTAGCAGCGTGTCATTTAACTTCACGGCATTGTAAATTTCTATTTTTCTCCCTGTTGTTGGTTTTGTACTGTGACTTTTCATTTAAGGGGATGTATAGTAACTGTGTAATGGAGACTAGCATATCCAGATGTGAGGATACAATGTAGTATACATCTTTACTTCCAAAGATGTATTGAAAATGAAACTGCTTACTCTATCTTGAATAGGATGCCGGACTCTGCCATTGTCCATGCCTGCAATGATGGACATATGACTGTGTGTGGGCAACTGAACTGTGGTAATGATATAGGGGAACACAGTGAGGGGGGAGGGAATTTAGGACAGGTTAAGGGAAATCCCAGGAGCTACAGAACTGTACCATAAAATGCTAATAATAAAAAGAGGTTAAAAAAAATGTATATCATGAAAAAAGAAAGAAAATTACCAAACACTAATAAAAGAAATCATCAAGGACACAAAAGGAAGTAAAGATATTTCTTAGATTGGAAGACTGAATAAATAAAATATCTATTTTATGTAAACCAATCTGAAAGATTTGATGCAGTCACTATCAAAATACCAATGACAACATCTTTATAGTTCAATTTTGGTAAGTTACATGTAAACAAACTTTTATCCATTTCTTCTAGGTCTTCCAACTTACTGGCATACATCTGTTTATAATTCCTAGTGAGCTTTAATGTTGCTAAGGTACCAGCTATAGACTTCTTTTTCATCTTTCATTTTATTGATTTTTTTCTTATTTTTTCCTTAGTTTATGCTTTTTTATTTTACATTTTCAAAAAGCAATTGCTCTTACCATCTTTTTTTTTTACTACTATTTCATTTATCTTATATTCATTTATCTTATATTTATTCCTTCTTATACACTAACTTTGGATTTGGTTTCTTTTTTTGAGGTGTTTGACATGCATGGTTCAGTTGTTTATTATATATATGTATATATATTTACATGTATATGTATTTTTACTGGAGGCATTTACTGCTGCGAATTTCCTCAGTGCTGATTTTGCCATATCCAACCTGTTTTAGGAATATCGTGCTTGTGTTTTGATTGATTTCAAAGAAGTTTTAAATTTTGACTAAATTTTAAATTCCATTTTGACTGCTTCAATGATTCACTGTTAACCTAGTAGCATGTGATTCAGTTCCATGCATTTACATAATTTTTAATTTCTTTTTCTGTTGTTTTATTCTACTGTAGTCAGAGAAAAATACACATGTTTTTTATTACTTGTGAATTTGTTGAGACTTGTTTTGCGGCCTGTTAGCCTATCCTAGAGAACATTCCAGGTGCTGATGATGTATTCTGCAGCTGTTGAATGGAATGTTCTGTGGATGTCCACCAGGTCCTTTTGATCTGTTTCATAGTCTAATGCTGATATTTCTTTGCTGTTTTTATTGCCTGGACGATTTGTCCATACGTGAGAATGGGCTGCTGAAAACCCTTACTATTATAGCATTGAAATTTAGTGCCCCCTTGGAGCCAGTAAATTTTTTTTGCAATAAAATTGCATGCACCAACATTAGGGACATTTGCATTTATAACTATTACTTATTTTTGGACGGATTGATTCTTTAATTCTCATATGGTGACTTTGTCTCTTGTTATGTCTTACAGTCAGTCTATTTTTGTCCTTCTCATTTTTGGTTTCTGTTGGATGCACTTATCTTTTCCTTCCTTTCATTTTCAATCTATGTGTATCTTAACTGGTAAATTGAGTTTCCTGTGGGTTGTATATAGTTGGGTGATAATATTTAATCCATGTAGCCAGGGCTTATCTGTTGCTTGAGGGATTTAATCTGTTCAAGGTTGTTACTGATAAGTAATGACTTAGTCCTATCATTAAAAAATTATTTACAATTTCATTTGTCCTAGTAAATATCATACTTTTCATATTTTATATTGATTGCCATCTTTCATTTCTTGTATAAGCAACTTTTGTAAGGTTGATTTAGTGGTAATGAATTCCCTCAGCTTTTGTTTTTCTTGGAAACTCTATTTCTATTTTATTTATGAAAGATCACCAGATGAAGTAGTTCTTGCTGGTAATTATTTTCTTTCAGAATTTGGAATATATTTTTTTAATTTCTCAGTAAGAATTCTTTTGAAAAATCTGCTGTAAAACTAATGAACAGCTTGCTGTTTGCTTTTCTCTTGCACACTTTAGAATTCTTCATGTTGCACTTTTGAGAGTTTAACTACCATGTGCCACAATGCTATTTTCTGGTCATGTCTATTTAGGGGCGTAGGGATCTCTGTATTTGAATGTTCATATCTTTCTCTACATTGAGAAAGTGTTCAGCTATTATGTCATTATCTAGGTTTTATTTTCAAGGGTTCTTACTGAGGGATCCCTACCTATGATACATTAACAACTAGTATTTTTAAAATTTTAATTAATTAATTTACATTTGGAAGACAAACGGAGATCTTGCTTTCACTAGTTTATAAATGCTTGCAACAGACAGGGTTGGGTCAGGCCAATGACAGGAACTCAGAACCCAATCTGGGTCTCCCACATGGATGGCAGCAGCTGCCATGGAGGAGGAGGAGGAGGAGGAGGGCTGTGCTGGCTGACACTGAGCTAAGTGGCACCTGAGCCACAGCTCTGCGATGCCGGCCGAAGTCAGAATGAGTCCACACTACCAGGTGCAAGGCCTTGCCTGATGCCAGCACTGAGGTTCAAGGCAAATCTGTCAGTTTACTTTCCCACCCTACCCCTTAGCTATTGGGCTCTTGTTCTGTTAGTAGTTGGGGAAGGAAGGTGGTAAAAGTGGACCAGAGGCTCTGTTCTGGAGACAAAGGCTGGAGCCTCACCAAAGGCTCTAGGCCTCACCATAGCAGGCCTGGTACTGGTATCCAAGGCTAAGGACTGGACCTGGCTGTCTCTTCCTCTCCCAAGCAGGAGGCATCTCTCTCCATACTGTGCTACCTGGAACTGGGAGAAGGGCAATGCAACAACTCTTTGGGTATGTTTGATGTCTTTTTTTTTAATCACAATAAACCCAGGCCTTCTCTCACATGTCTCCCGTTATTAACATGACTCAACACATGAAGAGCTGTTCAAATCACTGCCCTTGTGAGGCGAAGGCAGGGAGCCATATTCAGTCACCAATGTGTTTTGCCTTCATCCTAACTTTTGGGTTTCTATATTTGTACAAGCTGCTGGATGATGCTGATCCAGGTTTCATTTGGAGTATTGAGTCTTCTAGTCTGGGATTTCCTGTTCTCTACCAGCCCAACACACTTTTCTGTGCAACTGAGTAAAGATGGAGTCAATACGATCCCCAACTGCACAGCTGACCTTCTGGGGCTCTGAGTCTATGGCTGAGCCTTTACCCAAGTGACTGAAAGACCAGGACTGTCCCACATCAAGACGCAGCCAGGCTTGTGGCCTTTCCACTAGTGCCACCTACAAGCAACATGCTAGATGGCCCCAGAGATAAATGGAGATGTGACAGATGCCCTCAAATGAGCAAAATCTACCAATAAAGTATCATGTCCTTTAGTAAAATCATAAAGAAAATGATGAGTTTCATTCTCTACAGTCTGAATTCATGGCTTGGAAGCTACTGACCCCATGTATCCAAGCACTGCCTACCAGTGATGAGTGTTACTGAGAACAGCCACAACGATCTTCTCTTCCGACATGCTAGGAGTATGCATAGACAAGGCTGGGTGAGACCACTAAGAAACAATAAGAACACAGCACCTGGACAGAAAGCCAGGCCTGTCAGGAAAGAGCCTCAGACAGGGATAAGACACTCTCCAGGGTGGAGCAGGTGCAGCACGGGCAGCTCCCACCAAGGCACTGCACCTGCTTCAGTACCCTTCATTTACCCAACACCTGCAATCCACCTGGCCCTTGTTCCTTGTGATGAGAGCATGCGTGGGGATTCAGAGCAACCAGATGGTCCTCATTCATGCTGCCCTCAGGGGCTGTGCACAGACATGGGATCCTCAGGCGAGCTGCCAGGTAGAAACGCCATGGACCTAACAGCCTGTGTAGGCTCTGGGGTCAGCAGCAGGGCATGCAGGCCAGAGGCAGGCAAGATACCTGGGGCATGAGAAGGATAGGCTAGGAGGCCAGGGAATGGAGCGCAAGATATACAGAAGATACTGAGGCCCAGGTGGGCTGAAATACAAATTCAGAGACACTGCTCATTCATCATAGGTGCTTTTTCTGTTCTTCTGGCACTTTTCCAGAGCTCCAATCAGCACAGCCCCTTGTTCATAGCCATTTTCCCCTAATTGTCACATATGCAGAGAATTCCTCAGTGTACTGCCCAGGGCTGGGAGAGACCCTCTGTGCCACATGTACTGATCTTTCACCATCTGTGCTCTAGAGGGACACACACCTGCCATGACGGCCAGTGTGTGAAATACCCAGTGACGTTCATGGTTACCCTGAGTGTTGACAAGGAAATCTCAGCTTTAGGGACAGCCTTAGCCCACCAAGCACAGGGTTTTACAGGCTAGTCTCAAATGGAGAAAACAAGTTAATTCTGTGATGATTTCCTACCGGAGTTCCCCACCCCTCACCCCAGGGTTAGGTATCATTAAGATATGCCACTCTTTCCTTAAAAACATAACTTTCCGGCTCCCAGGACTTCCTAAGGATAATTTTCTAAGTGTGATTATGATTCATGGAATGGAAATATTCAATTAAGCATGACGGAGATTTCATTAGCATTACCTGGCATGGCTGATTCTCTCCCCTCCCATAATTAGTTTTCCTTTTGTCCTGTTCAGAAATTTCTTTCCCACTTATGAATGCAAATTGTACACAGTGGCTTGATGATCTTCCTTAAAAAACAGTCTGACTTATTGTCTATGAAGCTGCCCAGCTTGTCATAAAAAGGTCAGGGGGCAAGTTGCAACTGGACAAAATTCACACAAATGAAACCCGATCACACCTCCCAGAATCCCCAGACGCTCGGTTCCCAGAGTGGGACAGCTCCAGACCATGTCTGCAGAATTGCTTCCGTGGTCCCAGAGGGGGTGGGAATGAGACCTGCTCCCATGTCCCAGGCCTGCTCCTGACTTTGCTGTCGCCTCTCACCCCAGTGTCTCTACCTGCTGACTCACAGGCTCTGACCATTCAGAGAGGCCTGCATGGATGGTGAGGCGCTGTGGCTGTGAGGTTAGAGGCCACCAGAGTGGATGTCCAGGCCACAGGATCTTTATGCTGGGCCAATGAGACAATAGAGAGGAAAGGCACTGATTCTTCACCTCCTCCTTTTCTCTCTTTTCAGGGAAGTTACTCCTTCTAATATATATATTTTTAAATTTTACATTATTTTTAACAGATGCAATGTGACTTGTAGATAAAAAGCTAAGAACATAACAAGAGGAGTTCCTAACACATATCTTTACATCTGAGAACTTCCAGAAGTCATCCAGCCCAACTGCCTGATGCCACAGAGAAGGCAACAAGGCCCAGAGAGGGTAAGCAAGTGGCCCAAGAGCACACACAGCTAGTTCATGGTGACAGCAGGATTAGAACCAGGATACCTGACGTCGCACCCCGTCGCTCCTGTGCCTTTCCTCTAGGGATGACTCCCGTTTCCTCCCATGGAGACGAGGAGCAGCAGGAAGGGGAAGCAGATCTTTGCATTTTGAGAGGAGACAGACAACTCCGTAGAGTAACTGGTGCTCTTTGGAGGGAGTCTTGGTCCAATTCACCTGCAGACATATGGTCAGCAAAGTGGACACTAAGGCTGGCTGCAAGGGCAACCTTTGTGCACCTTGATTGTGGACACAGAGGAATGGGTGTGAATAGTGAGTAAGAACCACTGGCAGGCACGGGCACATGGCTTTCCTAATAGTGAATGAGTGGAATCAACACTCAAATCCCAAGCCAGAGTCAGGAATCGTGCAGAAAGGAATCGCACCCTTGAGAGAGGCTGAGGACATGGCAGAATGATAATGAGATGGGGAGCTGCTCTGGGACCCAAAGCAGGGGCTGGGTCAAGGCAGTGGAAGGGCAGCCCTGGGATCTGCTGCTCGCACACAATCCCTGCAGTAGTGGAGAGACTCTGAAATGGAACCCTTGGGGGTGAACAACCCCTTGGTAGCCCATGCTCCACCCAGTGCTGAGCATGATGTCCCAGCTGGACAAGGAAAACGCCTTTCTCTATCATCACAGTCAGACCTCTGCTTCAGCAGGGGCAGAGACCTGTCTTTCTGTCAAGGGCCACTTAGCTGTGTAACATCATCCACTGGCCATACAGAATCCAGCAGCACTAGCAAGCCTGTCCTCTCTCTCCTTAATAACACAGCCATGCTAGTGGTGGCATAGAAAACAATTTCCAGACTCTCTTGAACTGAGGGATCCATATTGAAGAACTGGCCAATAGGGATAAAGAAATTAATCATTTACAAAGTGAGACTAACTTAATGGGCAGGGACTTCTATGCCTTCTTCCAGCTGAGAACAATGTTGTGATGGCTGCAAAGAAGGCAGTCATCTCATGCATGTGACACAACCCTGAAGGTGGTAGACAGCAGCCAAGAAGGACACAGCAGAGCGAGGACCTGAACTTAAAAAACAGACTTTTGTAAAGTTAGAGGAAAACAGGTTTCTACTTGTGTAACTGTTATTTTATTTTTTTTTTACTATTAAATGTAACCAACTATTCTCCCTGACTGGAAGAGATGCTCCTGGTCTCTCAGCCAGGGGCCCATCCCTGGAGAGCCATGGGGAACTACCACCTATTGGAAGTGGAAAGGAAGAGCAATAAGAGAGTATCGATCCCCAGCTGCAATAGCTGGAATTCCAACTTGGAGATGGGCAATTAAAATAATGGAGAGGAAAAACATCCCAAACCAAATTACGCATTTCACTGATAAGAGAGGTGCTTTGTTGTGACCCAGAGGACGGATCTGAGAGTTGCAAAATGAGCGAAAGCTTCAGGCAAGTGTTTTAGAAAAATCATTCTTCAAGAAATGTAGCCTCTGGGCCAGAGTGGAATGAGAACTGCTGTGGCAGAGTGAGAGCGAGAGAGGAGTTAGTTCAAGGAGCTTTCTGTGCTTACAGGCATGCAAAGCTGCTGGGAGCAGTGTGAACCGCCAGAGCATTATTCTCATTATTACTAATGGTTCTTAATAAACCAAGGGGCAATGGGCAGGAGGGGGGTTGTCTCCATGGGCTGAATGTTCAAAACCTTACTGCAGCTGTACTAATAACTAAACATAATTTGACACTTAATGACAATTCCTGATCTGCAGCTCTCCCCATGTCTCCTCTCACAGAGTAGAACGAAGCCAGGGCCTCAGTCAATGGAATAATCCAGTTAAGTGTCCCTCCATTTGGGAACTGTTTAGAACTGAGAGTTTAACAGCAGAGTTGCAAAAGGCAAAAACAAGTCAGTATTTACTGATTCAAACAATCAAGACTCTTATTATAAGGCGGCTATCTTTTGTTATTGTCAAGTAAATGTTCAAGTAGTCTGAACAGCCCTGGATGTGCATGTTGTCATTTCAATCACTCTAAAGCCTTTCAAGATATGAAACATAATTTCTCATGAATGACATTTGTACTTCATTTTAATATCGAATATAAACACCTTTTTAGTGTTCAGAGTGTTGTTTTAAACATTTAGTATTTGAAAGGCAGAATGACAAGCAAAGGTAGAGATGCACATAAACAAGGAGGGAGAGTCAGGCTACCAGCCAGGTTCAGCAGGCCAAATCCAGGAGCCAGGAGCTCTGTGTGGGTCTCCCATGGGAGTGGCAGGAGCCCCAGGTCCTTGGGCCATCACCTTTTTGCTGCCTCCCAGGTGCTTTAACTCAAAGCCGGATGGGAAAGCAGAGCAGCCAGGGCTTCAATAGGCACTCTGGTATGTGAACATCTTAAGTGGCAGCTTAGGATGCAATGCCTGTGCCCCACCAATCATTTTTTAAAAACCATACCCAGTTGTTTCCTTCTTATCTAAGGGGGATGTGTTCTAAGACTCCCAGTAGATAACTAAAATCTCAGTTCTGAACCCTGTCAGCTATGTTTTATCCTACAAAAATGCCTACAGTAAAATGTCACATAAACTCATTAAGATATTAACAATAACAGTGAAACAGAACAATTGTAACAATAAACACTAATAAAATGACCATCCTTATGTTCATGCTTTGGGGCCACCATTAGGAAAAATAAGAGGTACCTGGGCGATGCAAGCACTGCACTACCCTGGCTGTCCATCTGGTAACTGACATGGGTCCTAGGAACCAGCATGGGACAATGGGAAGATTTTTACCCCGGGCAAAATGAGATGGGACAGGGAAATGAGCAATTTCATCACCCTACTCACACAAGTTAAAATATCAATTGTTTATTTCTGCAATT
Source organism: Ochotona curzoniae (assembly GCF_017591425.1). Classification (NCBI taxonomy): domain Eukaryota; kingdom Metazoa; phylum Chordata; class Mammalia; order Lagomorpha; family Ochotonidae; genus Ochotona; species Ochotona curzoniae. Next base: position 47,168,036 of record NW_024466502.1, on the reverse strand, counting down.
TTCTAATTTAATATTTTTGAACCATGGGTAACTTGAAGGCAGAAAGTGAAGCCACTGGTCTTACACAGTTACCGGAAGCAGTACAGTACAGTACATGTGAGCCGGATCAAGGAAGATGGACAGATAAAATTGAACCCAAACATTTTAGCTGCATGTAAATGTATATAAACCCCTCGTTACAACTTGTGTTTGGAATTGCTATTGAACACATTTTGCAGAATTTTGGTGCAGAGAGATGTTCCCTCCATTTAAGGAAAAAAATTCTGTTTGTAGAAATAAAAGGGAAGGAAATGTCCAACAGAGGAGTGAGAGCACCGTATAGATCTAGCACCTGTGCTCCGAGCTTCCCACTGGCCTGCAGGCAGTAGGCGTTGGAAAGCAGTCTGTTCAACGAATGAGCCATCCCAGGTCCTTCAGAGAATTAGAAGGGCTTATGATGCCTGGGTTACATTCCGCAAGCTGAGTTTCCATGGGAAAAGCAACAGTACTTCTAGCACAAAATCAAGGTACAAACACATCCTCCAGGAAGAGCTTTAACTGCCATAGTTAGAGCATCCTACATCACATTCTTTGGCAACAGTATCTTTGCTGATTCTTACTCACTATTAAAGGATGTACTATATGTATTGCCTTTGAGTCCTAGAGGGAGAGGGGGAGAGTCTGTTAAGATAATGCCACAAGACATTTAAGATACTTACTGCTGGTGGAGGACAGGTGGCTGTAGTCAGACCTGAAACACAAGACCTTAGTGTTAGTAGGATTATCCACCATCTTCCCTTATCTAAATGATTTAGTCAAGCTAGAATTCTGAAAAATCAATGGTTAGTAGCATTTTAACTGGTAAGGGAATGTCACAAATGAAAACCTTAGTATGAGGCTCATTTTGTGCAAGATAAAAGACATCTGGATGTGAAAGCAGAATTTTAAAGGGATTTTAGAAACCTGAGCCCTTTTAGTGGGCTCCATGAACCCTCCCAATGGGGTCCAGGAGCTCTTGAGCCATCTAATGCGGTTAGCAAATTTTTGAATGGTTGTTTCTATCTGCAAGGGGGAAGGCTCAACATTTTCAACGGATCCTTGGCTCCTCAGCAGACTAAACCTCTGCAAAGCAGCACCCTTCAGATGCTGCCACCACACCAAAGGAGATATTTCTCAGCTGATATAAGCAGGGATGCCTGCGGCCATGAAGGCCTCCACATTTAAGCCATGGCCAATCAGCAGGAAACTCCCAGGCACAAAGAGGTTTCCCCTGATTCCAGTCCTTGCTGGAGACTAGAGGAACAGGATGTGTACTGCAATAGGGAAAAGGAAAAGGCAGGGCTGGGGTGAAATGGACCATTCAGTTTCCATGCTAAAATATCAGCTGGCAGCACCCAGCCACTGTGAGAATGGGAATCAGGCCAGACCTCAGCCTTGCCTAATCTCCACTGAGTGTCTCTCCTCCTCATGCAGCTTAGGTGACTCTCCGGCAAGGAACTCTGTATGGAAAGTATTTATTCCCCTCCCCAAGTTTCCCAAAGTTGTTCCTGGCAAGAAATTAATCATTTTGGGCCCCTAGGGATTTATTGTGGCTTGGTACTTAGGGGATACCGTTACGCAAATAAACTGCTTAAATTATGTTTAATTTTATAGACACAAACTTCTTAGTCTCATGTTGTCTCTCTTGAATCATCCACTGAGGTTCTTCCCACATAAAAAAGCACATAGGAAGCCTCTTTGTGAAAATCCATCAGAAGCTTGCCTTTTGTTAGTTAATATAGCCTGCAGTCCCAGACAGCATGCTGCAGACAGATTAGTAGAGGAGCAAGAGGGAAGAGATTGCACGTGGTTTTCTCTTTTTCAAAGACAATACTTTAGTAGTCACAGAATTTTAGTAATCATTGACTTTTCAAACCAGAAAGAATAACAGCTACTAATATTTGCACATTCCTTGATAGGTTACAATATGCATTTATATTATGTATGCATATATATGTGTATCTGTATGTGTGTGTATATATATATGTATATACATGTGTCTATATATATATATGGGTTTTTTATTTGGCTCATCAGAAAACTACAGTAATACTAGTTGTAACAGAGTCAAGAGGGCAGAAATAGCAAGGATTTGAACTAAATGTGCAGGGTGGGTAGCAAGGAAGGAGCTGGCAGGGAGCTGGATTGGCTGGGGGTGTGCTGACATGGAGAAGGCAGAAGTGCCAGCACTGATGCATTAAACTCTGCCTGGAACCAGGCAAGACATACGTAGACTTTGGGACAATACTTGGGTAAGTAACTAGATATAAATGAAAAGAAAGCTCAACAATCACCCACGGTGGCAGATTCAACAGCAAAACAATCCCATGACAATCTGATCATTTTAAGATGGCCAAACTTTAAAGAAACACCATGACTATTCAAGAGCAATATACACTAAGAGTAGACAACATTACCATTTCTTTTTTTATTATTAAAGACTTGCCAGTGTTTTCAGAGAGAACTTTCCAAGTACTCCTGAGGCAGATGGGGTTCACATATGCATACATTTTAAACACTTGCGTACAGATGGATACAAATGCAGGAAGAAATTGACATTGGAAACATAGTTCCAGAGTCTTAATGCATATTTTAGGACAGGCGTTAGCATAACTGACACCCCTCTCCACGATTCCACTAAACTAAAGGCACTGATTGGGCAAGCCCTGCCAACTGGTCGGTCTTCAACAGTCACACTTGTCCTGCTCCAATTCCTTCTCCACACAGCAGCCAATCTTTGTAAAGCACAAATCTAATCCTCCCTCCCTCCCTCTCTCTCTGTCTCTCTGGATGAAATTCAAGCTCCCTAGTGGAAAACACAAACCCCTCTCTCCAGGGCAGATGGTCTCTGCCCCATTCTGCTGCCCAACTTCCATTCCTGTTCACCGTCAAAACAGAAACCAAACAGCCAAAAGGGTCACCACTCATCTCACACTGCCCTCTGGCCTCCGACTGGAAGCTTCTGCTACTGGCACTTGGTGGCCACAATGGCAGAGACACAATTCCGAGTTGCTCTTTTCACTTCACACCATCGTAACAAGCTGACGCCGAGTTCCTGCCATTATCATTTTAGATGAAGCGATGCACTATAATATATTCAACTACTTCCCTCTGCTTGGCTATATGATTGTTCCCGATTGCTCATTTCTGCAAAGCACATGGCAATGAGATATTTACGAACACAGCCATCTTTTATTTCCTTGCCCTTGAAAAAAATTATCATCACTAAGAATAAAGACGGAGTCAGGGTCTGCACACTTTTCTAACTTTTAACATACTCCAAATAACCCTAAAGGATCACTTACTGGAAATTACACAGAAGACAAACTATAAAGTTGGAAACGGTTTTGCACACAAATAGGTTCAAATGATTTCAGAGAACAGCCAGATACTTGATTAGGATTCCCGGGAGGAGCAGAAATATGCCAGCATTTTTAGAGTGAAGAATAGCAGTTGGTACCTTCCCAGATCTTTGTTTCATGGTCTCACATGCTAAGAAGTTTCCTGACTCACTCTGCTTTAGAATCAACCTTCTCACAATGACATACAAAAGGTGAAGTAGGGAATTTTAGGGTGAAAAATTTTGGACACATGATACAGAGGAGCATAATTATCCCAGTATATGTTTTCATACACCTGAAGTTAAGGAGAGGGCTTCAAAAAGTCCATGGCAAAATGGAATTTAAAGATAAGTTTACTTTGGTGCAAAACATTTCAGAAGGTAAACCACAGTTTTTTTTTCTCATAATACACATCTCTCACAGTACACAATTTCTATAAAGTTTCTGAAGCCCCCATGTATTTTTGCATTGATACAAATATTTTAACCCCATTTGCCTACCCACTTTTAGAAGTGCTTTCATATATAAAATGAACATGCTTTCAAATTCTCTCTTCCAAGTAAATCATGGTATAAGAACTGATCTTGGCATTTCTGCCAGAAAGGTTTTGATGTTTCTGTAAAATGCCAGCACAAGGCACCGGGGGCTCCATCTGCTAACTCTCTATACACTGAATTAAATGTCTGGGAGTGCAGGGTTAACCAACTCCATCCTGAACAGACAGCTAACAGAGTTCTCCATCATCTCATCTTCTGCATCACATGCCTCCTGGTAGCTTAATAAGTTCCATTCTAAAATTGAGTCCATTATATCCTTTCCCCTTCACTTGCTTAATTCTAGCCCATGAATTGTTTGTGATCTCTTGGGTCATGACAAAACATCAGTTGGAGGTCACATAGAGACAGAGAATTTGGCACGACCGCTGCATAAGCAGAAGCAGCTCAGCGAGAGCTGACACAGAAGTGTGGGTCCATCAATGCCAGACCAAACTGCCGAGTTCAAACAACCCATCAAGTTTGCTGGGACTGTTCATCACTGATGTATCAGTCTTTATCAAGCACTGGCTTGTTCTGAGCGTACAAGGAACTCCCTGTACCTCTGGTCAGGGATTTTATTTCTTCAGCTAATTTACCACTTCATCATCCCACCTGTCAGTTTCTAACAAAGTCCAAAGAAGCACAACCTTGCTTCCAAGAACTTTTAGGAAATTTGGGTGTTTGTTTTTTATGATATCCATGATCACAGAAGACCACACATTTGCTTCTTGTCTTGGCTTGCAATGGGTCGATTAGATAGCAAAGGCGGTATTTCAAACACAACAGGCTGAGTAGAAAATGAGAATTAAGCAGATCACACTGCTACACAACAGATAATAGCACTACATGGGAAGCATGCTGGAGACCAGGACTTCCCTTCAATCCATTCACCCCAATCCACATTCCTCTATCTGTAAAATAATAACAGTACTGAGGGATGTCCTACAGTCAGCTGGGTGTTCTGAATGAAGGTCAAACTGCCTGGGGTATTTAAATGCATCAGAGCATCTATTATGACTATAAAGAAGCTGTGGTCTTGAGTTCATCATTTTCATTGTATAAACCTTATCATTTGCAGTATTCTTTTTAACAATAACAAGGGTACAATGAGAAATAACAATGGGCTGAAGGTTGACATATGCCAGGCACTGTTCTACAGATTCCCTGAACGCTCAAAACAACCCTGTGAGGCAGGTACTAGTGCCAGCACCTCCATCCCACAGAGGAGGAGCCTTGAGTGCACTCCTGCAGATAGCAATGGGTTTGCTCCTGTGACTGTGGCTTTCATCATGACCAGCACACTCTGCCCACTGGAGTTGAGTCCCACAGGGTTCCTCAGATCCATCCCTTGAATGGATAAACAAGAAGACTGAACATCAGCCTGAGTAATGTGCTCACCGCCCTTGCTCCTATGCTTTGTTCACCTTCCCCACAACTGCCACGCCACTCCCAATCCCAGACGATCCTTTCTGCCTGTTGGCTCTCTCTGTCTGACTCTAGGCAACTGAGCAGGGCTGCAGGAAAACAGTCAGGCCAACTCCTAATCATTCATCTCAACCTGCTCTCACTTAACACTCCCCAAAATGACCATTTCGTATCTCCACTCTTCGGGGCCTCTGGGAGAGTGCCATATGGACCTCTCATGGAAACCTCAGCTTCCTTTCCCTCACCCTGCTGTGAGAGGGAAGATGCCTCTTGCCCAAGGCAGAGCCAGCCACAGTGACCACAAGTCCACCTGCTTCCACCTTTCCTGAGGCCTGACAGTACAGACCATCATCTTCTCTCCAATCTCCATTTCTAACAGACTACTTCCCATCAGCACTGGCCATTCATTCAGCCCCAACAGTTAGGAAATCCATCCTGTACCCCACCCTCCACTCTAGCTACTTGCTCCCTTCTTCTTCTACTCCCTTCTGGAGCCACCCATCCAACTTCTGCCTTCACTACCTCACTGCCGACTACCTCTCTAACCTGTCATTATTACCTTTTTCTTTTCTTTTTTTTTTTTTTAAGAAAAAGGACTTTTCACACCCCTCAGTAGCATAGTTGAGTTTTCCTTCTTTTCTCAAAACTTTCCTGGGGACTCCGTGCAATAGCCTAATGGCTAAAGTCCTCACCTTGCACGTGCTAGATCCCATACTGGTGCTGATTTGTGTCCTGGCTGCTCCACTTGCCATCCAGCTCCCTGCTTGTGGCCTGGGAAAGCAGTGGAGGATGGCCCAAAGCCTTGGGACCCTGCACCTATGTGGGAGACCTGGAAGAAGTTCCTGGGTCCTGCCTTTGGATTGGCTCAGGTCCGGCTGTTGTGGCAACTTGGGGAGTGAAGCAGAAGATGGAAGACCTTTCTCTCAGTCTCCTCTCAAAAACAAAACAGAAAAACCTCCCAAAACCAAAAACACAACTTCTCTGGGCATCAGTGTTATCACCATCTTCCTCCTCTGATTCCATGCCTGCTCATTCCCAGGCCCTTTCAGCAGCTCAAGCTCCTTTACCTGGTATTTCCATGCTTGGCTCCCCTGGGCTTGTCTTGCTAAGAACTTGCTGCTGGGAGGTGTTGGTGGATTCAATGAGTCAGTAAAAGACTCAAAACCTTAGAACACATGGCTCATGCAAAAGCTAAGTGACTGTTTCTTATTACTTTTCAATGGATTAAGCTCTCCCAGGACTTCAATAGTCGCTTTCAGGTAGACAAAATGCAATGTCACTGTACAGTCATCTGAGCTCCATCTAATGCTGTGGCCATCTACTGAACATTTCTCATGACCTCAGACACACAATGAAAATGAGGTGCCTCATACTCTGCCTCAATCTGACCAGGAAAAGATTGCAGACCCCTTCAAGAATACGATCAGTAAAGACAATAAGTGCTCATCTCCCAAGAAACTCACAAAGCATGTCATATTGCATACAACTTGAGAAAATTCACGGATTCCCAAATTAAGATTGCTGTCTTAGTAGATGCATTACTTGAGCTGACTCTTGAAAGGAGAGTATAGTTAGTTACACCTGTTGGATACAGGTGTGCCAAGTGGAAAGGGCATAGCTGGGCAAGAGGATGGCTTAACAAAGGCAAGGAAAAAGGGGGAACAAGTTGGGTGTGGCTAGGCACAAAGCACAAAGAACCTGGTGAGAAAGCAGGGCAAGAAAGAGAAGGAACTCTTCAACTGGGGTTTGAGGCCACATTAATTTCTGTGTACTTTATAGGTAAGAGAAGCAAAAAAAGTTTCCAAAGGAAACAGACAGGGTCAGATCTACATTGTACAAAATGAGACTGACTGATAGCAAACATTTACTGAGTTTTCTTTGTGCTTTCCATGAAATTTCAACAAGTAGCACATTATTCGAAAAGCTAGATGAGCACACAAAGACAGCAAGCTCTGGAAAAACAGAGGAACTCCAAACGGCATTTTTTGTTTGTTTGCTTGTTTGACAGTTAATCCAAAAATTCAAGGGACACAGGAATGCATGGCAGATGTAAGACTAAGAAGCACACATCAGATCTATGTTTGTTGAAATGCACGCCATCCTACCTTTAGCTTAAAGATGCTAGTGATGCAACTGAAATGCTTAAGAGACAATTCAGTTTGCCTACAACAATACAATCTGGTGACAGAAACAGAAAATGGACATCCAGAGGTCAGAGCCCCAGTCCTCTTCCTCAAGACACAACCCTGGGAAACAAATATCTGTTTTGGGATATGCTACAAACTAAACACGGACGGATTGGTAAACACTTTTACTCAATCCAGCTGTGGAAGAGCTGGTTAATTCTGCTTTCTTGCTTGTTTCATGGTCCAGGTAGCTAGAGGCAGAAAAAAAAAAATGACCAAGGACCTTTAACTAAAGTTGATACAATGTAATTGCCAGAAAGTGTGGAAAAATGTAAGGGGAGTTGGGTATTTGGAATCGGGTTACCCCTACGGGATCATAACTGATTTTTGCAACAAATGAGGAACAATCTCAGATTTGGATAACAGGGTAAATGGGAACTCCCAGATCTGGGCTAGCAGTGCTGACGGTAGGGAGGCAGTAGGGGAAGTTGGGAAGCCTAAAGGGAGGTTGTTCAGTGAGACTTGCCTGAGTTTGGATGCTCTTCCTGGGCTCACTTGGTTGCCAAGCACCAAGATTAGCCTAAATCCTCTCAGCCCTTCCAGGAGGCAGGCTTTCTGCAGTTGGGGCAGCTGTTGGCCTCCCAAGCCTAACTCCAGAAAGGAAAAGACACCCTTTCCTCCTGGGCCAGTCTTGCATCCTGACTGTGGTGCTGACTCTGCAATGGAAAGTCCTTCAGAGATAGGAGCTGGGTGGACGCCTTTACAAGGACATTCATCTGCTTAAAGATAACCTGCTCTTTGTCCCAAGCAAGGACACAGTGTTACCGGTAAAGGACTGATCTGCTTGCAAAGGTTTGAAGAATCGAATCCACGAAAGCCAACAGCAGATTTCAATCAGCAGGGCTCCATCACAGCACCAGCTGTACCGCATTCCCCACAGACAGGTGCCTTAGGAGGCAAGTTTGGAGAGGGTTGAAGAGTGCAGGTAGTGTCCTCCACAGCAAAGGATGGAGACCCACAATAAAGACAACAAGTGGAGACACCATCCTAATGACTTTTGGGTGCCAGGTGACCCACTCTGCTTTTCCTGCACCCCGACTCCAGGGCTCCACTCCAACGGAACCCCGGATCCCGCACAAGGTCGAAACAAGTGCACGGGCATCGCTTCTTTCCAGCGATGCTGTTAAGGGGCAGTACTCTGGCCTGGCACTCACGTGACAAGGGAGGACAAGAGGGTCTGCGGTGGTAGGACACATAACCTCGATTCCGTCCACTTTCCTCCCCCTCGGGCTGGAGGAACGCCCCAAGCAGTCACGGGCCACGTGGTTCTGGCCCTCACGGGACAGCACGGGAGGAGGTGGGCGGTGGGAATCCCACCAAGAGGGGAAGACCCGTGTGTGTCGCCGTCCCGCCGCTGGGGCCCCAGCTCCATGGCTGGAATCAGGAGGATTCCCTGGCTGCAGGAGCCGCCGCGCAACTCGGAGCACCCGCTGCCCGCTGCCCGCCCCGCGCCGCTCACCCTCCGGTTTCGGCGCCGGAGTCCGCGCAGTCGTCCTCCTCGCCGCCGCCGCCCGCCTTCGGGTCCATGGTGCGCTTCCCGACCACGCTCCGCTCGCAGGTGCCGGGCGTGATCCGGCGTGCGCGCTCTCCGGGCCTCCCAGGCCGGCCCGGCTCCCTCCGAGCGTCTCGCAGCTCGGCTCCCGCAAACAACTCGGGCACCCGCGGCCGTGGCCCTCGCCGCGCCCCCTCCCGGCCGCGCCTGGCCCGGAACCAGCGGCCGCGCCCGCCGCGCCCCGCCCCTGGGCACTCGGCGGTGCGCGCGGGGTGGGAGCGCGCGCGCGGGTGTGCACGGGGTGCGAGCGCACGCGGGTGTGCGCGCGAGGGTGTGTACGCCGTCGTGTCCCTCAGGTTTGTGTGCAGCGTGAGTGCATGGGCAACACGTGTGCAATTGCCTGCACTCTCCCCGCCCCCCGCCCCGAGGATGCGCTGGCTCCGCATTGGCGGCACCTGTGCCTTTGCTGCGGGAAAGGCCCCTGCGGGTCTGTGGCTGCGTGTAGGGGGCAGGAATGTGTGAGCCGGTACAGAAGGGCTGCCCTCTTCCCTGGGTCTAGAGTCCGGGAAGCTGGAGTCCAGAGGAAATTACCTTAAGGCCCCCAACTTCTTGAGGCTGACTGGCTACATCCCTGGCCCGGCTTGCAGCACGTGGGAGGCCGGGATGTTCCCCAGCCAGGATAAGTCCCCACACCTGAGTGCTTTCCCAATGCTTCTTTAGAATGGCCAACACTGCATTCATTAACACCTTCCTCAACACAGGTGTGAGAACCTCGCCACAGCCCAGCTTGGCAGTTTATAATGTACTCGTGCACTTTTTTTTTCTTTTAAAAAAATATTTATTAGGCCCAGCGCGATAGCCTAGTGGCTAAAGTCCTATGGTTGTATCTACCGGGATCCCATATAGGCACCGGTTCATGTCCTGGCCGCTCCACTTCCCATCCAGCTCCCTGCTTGTGGCCTGGGAAAGCAGTCAAGGATGGCCCAAAGCCTTGAGACTCTGTACCCGAGTGGGAGACCTGGAAGAAGCTCCTGGTTCCTGGCTTCTGATCTGCTCAGGTCTGGCCATTGTGGCAACTTGGGGAGTGAACTAGAGGATAGAACATATTTCTCTCGATCTCTTCTTGTCTCTATAAATCTGAATTTCCAATAAAAACAAATAAAATCTTAAAATTTTTTTTTTTGTTTTTATTGGAAAGGCAAGATCCACAGAAACAAAGATCCGCCCTTGTCACGTGAGTGCCAGGCCAGAGTACTGCCCCTTAACAGCATCCCTGGGAAGAAGCGATGCCCGTGCACTTGTTTCGACCTTGTGCGGGATCCGGGGTTCCGTTGGAGTGGAGCCCTGGAGTCGGGGTGCAGGAAAAGCAGAGTGGGTCACCTGGCACCCAAGAGTCATTAAGATGGTGTCTCCACTTGTTGTTTGGGTCCTAGCCGCGAGCAGGACAGTTTACACACAGCCCACTCTTTCCTGCACATCCTGTCCCCATGATGTAGGCAGACAGGGAGCTATGTGGGTGATTCAGGGCGATAGCCCCAATACCTGGTTCAGTCCCTAGAGCAGCAAATATGTGTTGAATTAATGAAAGAGAAGCAGCCACAGTAGTGGGATGGCAATGGAGGAGGACGTATCAGGTAGAGAGGCTACCACGTATGAGGCAGGTCAGACAGGAAGGATCCAGCTAGAAGAGGAAGGAGAGCAGGGACACTGAGCTACACAAAATGACCGAGAGGACACAGAGCTATTCAACAGCAGTGCGACACCTCCAGGGAGTCGCTGAGAAGCATCAGAGCATATTTGGAAAGTGGAGACATAAATGCAGAGTCAATGAATCCAGACTGAAGGGAGGGATCCACAAGTGACCAAATGGGAAAACGTAACGGATGTTCCAGCATCTGGTTATTCCTGCCACTGTGTCTATTCCATGCGGGGACAATCCCTATATGCAACTCAGTGATTCCCCACTGAGACATCTGGCAGCTATTCTATTCCATTTCACAGAGTGGGAAAGAAACCGCAGCCGGTGGGTGATGGAACTGGGCTGTCCATTGACTGCAATTGCCTCCTTCCTGGTGAGCTAATGGGTGAGCCAGTCATAGCCTCAGGCGGTTGCCAAAGAGAAGGGCTGGGGAGGTGAGGGTGACACCAGCATGAGCAGGTGGACCTTGGGAAAATGAAATGCAGCTTCAAGGCTTTCAGTCCTTCTCAAACACACAGAGAAGGGTCAGACCAGACCAAAACCCTGGAGTGCATCTCAAAATGGAGCACTGATTCTCTTATCCAACAGAGACTGCTAGTGTGACTGCCTGTGGGAAGCCAGTGAGCATCCATTTTTGAGAAGAAGCCTTAAGATTTGGACAGTTTCTTTGCATTCCAGTGATGCGTGGGCTCCTGGTTTAGATTCCAAGCCTTCTAACCGCCCCTTATTTATAAGTAAGCAAGAGGCAGGGAACCAGCGCATGACCTTGTAGTCATCGCCACAGGGTATCTAACCATTGCTTTGACTATGACTCCCACAGCTGTTGAATGTGGATCGCTTTGATTATGGAGTGTAGCATCCTCCTACCTCTCTCCTGTAATGTGGGGACAGAGGAATGCCAATGGTGTGTTGAGGACACCCTGCCTGCTTCCCTAAAGAGACTCCCATCAGAACCTGAAAACAACACTACTGGATCACTGAGGCACAGAGGCACGTGCCACAAGGCCAGAAAACCTGGAACTTTTCTAGATCTGAATCCCTTTACACCAGAGGGAAAGGCCAGACCCTCAACTGGCCTTTACTTTACTACTACCTGTCAGGCATTGTGGCAAGGATTCCACATGTAATCTCTTTAATTCTCACTATAGCCTTGTGTTCTTTTTTTTTTAAAGGTCTATTAATTTTTATTGTAAAGTCAGATATACAGAGAAGAGAGACAGAAGGGAAGATCTTCTGTCCGATGATTCACTCCCCAAGTGACCACAACGGCTGGTACTGTGCCGATCCAGAGCCAGGAGCCCAGATCCTCTTCTGGGTCTCCCACGCGAGTGCAGGGTCTGCAGGGTCCTAAGGCTTTGGGCCGTCCTCAACTGCTTTCCCAGGCCACAATCAGGGAGCTGGATGGGAAGTGGAGCAGCCGGGATTAGAACCGGCGCCCATATGGGATCCCAGCATGGTCAAGGAGAGGACTTTAAGCACTAGGCCACGGCGCTGGGCCCTTGTGTTGTTCTTGCTATGAGGTTAATGACATGAATCCCACAGGAGACTTCAAGACAATAAAACAAATGATCATGAGATGACATTAATCTTTTGATTGCTCAGAAAGGTCTGAGCATCAATTTCATGTTGTTTTATCTCCAGTATACCTTTGTGTCTCTGTTGATATGATTGCATGTGCAATGTATCAGGAAACAAGGTTATTCATTCATCCACATTTGAACATTCAGTGTGTACCAGGTAATGGCTGGTGCCATGGTTACACTGGAAACAGGCAAGGGCTAGGTCCTGGCCTAATAGATTTTTTGAGGTCAGGTGAGGGCAGTTATCATATTCCATAGTCAAGCACAACCTCTGCTTTCCTATCCTGGCTTTCTTTACTTGCTCGTCGGAGCTCTACTAGGCACCTGACAGGTGCTTGGAGCTCTGGCCATTAGAATAAGATTGGAATATCAAAGCCTCTTACTGGAGAGATAAGTTAAGAATATTCTGTAAAATTTGTATTTATTTAAGAGGTAGGAGGGAGAGAGAGAGAGAGGGAGAGAGAAGGAGAGAGAAAATTCCCATTTATTAATTTCCTTCCCAAATATCTGCAACAGCCAGGACTGGGCTGTGCTGAAAAATTAGGAGCCAGAAGCTTCATGTGGGTCTCTCCATGTAGGTGGCAGTGACAAAATACTTCAGTCATTAACTCTTATTTCCCTGCTGCCAATACCTCAAGAGTAACACTATGACTTAAATACCCTATGTCCTCTGATATGGGATGTAGGTGTCTTAGTGGCATCTTAATCACTAGGATAGATTCCTGCTATTTAAAATAATTTGATTGTAAATAAAAACCATCGGCTTTGCTGATGAAAGTGATAAATTAGTCATCAAAAATGCCAAAATGAATGGAGAAGAACCTGAATTTTGAAAAACAGTAAATAGGTGGCTTTAAGATAAGAAGATTTAGGTAAGGAACTGAAAATAAATAAAAATGAACATATCCAGGACGTGGGGTTTGCCTGGAGTTGGGTGTCGGCTGGTGGAAAGCCAGGCCACTTCTGGGGCATGAATCATGCCTTGTGATCAAAACCAGCTTGACTTAATAGAGTCCTTTAGATAAAATACAAGTTTAGATTATCCAGTAGCAAGTAGAACGGGAAAGCATGTTGGTTTGGAAAGTGTTGCTTATTCATTTTTATTTATTTCTATTATTTTAAATAACATGTTTCCAAGAAACACAAATTTCAGGTTAAAGAACTGCATGGAAAAGAAAAAAAAATCTTGTTAATTCCTAAGTCTCCAGAAGAGTCTGTTGTGAAAAATAAATATTATGATCCCAACAAGAAAAATTATAAGCGATTGACAAAGCTACTTAGACAAAGAAAGCCACTAGCCTTCCATGCAGACAGAAGGGGAGCAGATGGCAAGGGGATAAATGGAACGAGAGATAAACTGTTGAGTTGGAAAATAATCCCATTAAAGTATAAATGACTCTGTTCTGATGAAGCGCAGCACAGAAAATAGTCCTGCCCCACTGCCTCCCAGAGAAACTCAGCCTGCAGTTTCGGGGAGCAAGATCCACATCCCGAGGCGACATCCACTGTATCACCCCAGCTTGTGGGCTGCTGGCTGTAAAGTGAGATTGAGTGGTGAAGACAAGGAGGGGTCAGGGAATGCTTAAAATCCCAAGATCCTTCCTCAAACCTTTGATGTCTCTCCCTCTTTCCTTCGAGAGACACCCCACCTCCTAGTATTCTCTCTGGAGGTGCTTTTTTCTTTTCTCTTTCGCCTCTCTGTTCACCTAGTCCCTTTGCAAATAAACATCTCTGTCTGCAAACCAAAAACCTCTAGATGAGGAAACTTAATACTATCAAGGCAACCCTAGACCTAGGCACTGCCCTCCATACCCGAGAGGATGGCTGTGCCTTCTGGGCTTTGCAGCTGCCAGCGACTCGCAGGAGGTTGCTGGCCTCGCCTTGGAACACTTGATCTCTCCTGCTTCCCCTGGCTCTCAGGGGTACATCTTCCACAGCTCTCTTTAACAGTCAAGTAGTAACTAGACAGGTGGAAAACATTGTGAGGATGTTTCTCAAACCCTCAGTCAGGCTGGGGCTTCTTCCCCTAGATCTGTTTTATTATAACTTTTATCCTTATAGCTGCAGGTGCGCTCATCTTGTTTGACTTGCCACTCATATCTGGTCATCTAGAAGGGTTTTTTTGTTTGTTTGTTTCCTCACATGTGGGGTTACAGGTATTGTGGGTCACTGAACAGTGTGGGTATCCCATTGTGTGGGCTGCCTGGGGGGCACTAAACAAAGCCAGCTGGCACTGCCCTAACTAGGAACGCTGTTCCAAGAAAAACAAATGATCATTTCTTTGGGTTTCTTGGTGCTGGCCAAGGTGCTGCTGTTTGCTCTTACAATAGTGTATCTGTTGTTTTTAATACCATCTGAAAACTTGACTTTGTCAGCCCCCACAATACCACCTTCAGGCTGGATAATCTCCAACTAAAACTCCTATCCTCCCAGCAACAGAACCTTTTCAGAAAGTAGTTTGTCATGTAGTTTATCCCTTCTCGCTGGGTTATTGTTGATGTTTCATGTACTCTCTTCCATTAGCATGTCACATCAGCATTTGCACAACTCAGGTTGGGAAGAAAAAAATAACTTTTTTTTTAAGCTGTACTTTCTCTTTCCTCCACATCAACTCCTTCACACTGCACATTTCCAAGTGGCATTGCTGTGTTTGTTAGCTCCCATTTTCTTCACATTACGAGTAGGATTCAGATTCCTTAGACACTGTTGACCCCTCCCTCCTTGAACTGGTTTTCTTTTTCTAATTTCTGGGGTATGAAGCCACTTCGCCTGTGTCCCATCCTCTGGCTCTTCCGCCTTGGCACTGTCTCCTTGGCTATGGTTTCAGTGAGTGCTCATGGGACTCCCAGTTGGAACCTCCAGCTCCAGAATTCACTGTCTTGTTGTCTCCCAGACATCTGCCCTTGCTAACCTCCAAGGCACTTCTAATTAAAGTTACACACACACCCTGTTGTGCTTCCATATTCCTGTCTCAGTGAGTGGTACCGTCTTCTGTCCCTAGCTGCAGCTAAAGATCTAGCAGCCATCCTTGAGGCCTCCTACTCCCTAACCACTCATCACTCATTACCAGGTCTAGTCATTTCTGCTTACTAGAGGTGTCCTGAAATGAATTATCTTCTCCCCTTTAGCCTTGCAAATTGCATTAATCTTTCAAGTGACTTTCTGATATTAATCTCTGTCCTTCCCACCCAGTCGCCATCCTGTAGCTAAGAGTACTCTTTCTAGAAGATAATTTTGGCTGCCATCCCCTCTGTAGTCTGTGGAGTTGTGACAGTTTCTGATTGGTCTTAGGATAAAGAGACAGGATTGTACCCAAATATCTAGCCCTATGTCATCACAATCCCTCTTAACCTATCCACATTTGCAATGCTCCAACTACGCCAACCTTTTTTAAAGCCTGAAAATTTCAATCACACCTCAAGAGGCACAGGGCCTCTGCATATGCTGGTACTCTACCTGGAATACTAGTTCTGATCCATGATAACCAGGTTCACTTCCACTTGGCCATCAATCACTATTTTAATCCCTATTTCCTTCATAACTGATTGAGTGATTGAGTCTCTCGTTTTGTGTATTAAGAGGTTTTTAATGAAGCCATCATTTCACATTTGTTTATGTGGGCCTCTGATCATCACTTCCTCCTTCTATGTCTGAGTTCTAGGGAGACCAGACTACACTGCCATCTTGGATCTGCCCTATCATAGCACCACAGCACCTGTCAACTGGTGAGTGTTATCACAACAGATGCTGCTGTGCCCAGCATGCTGTCTCTCTCTCTTTTAAAAAAAAGACTTATTTTTATTGAAGTGGTAGATTTACAGAGAGAAGGAGATAGAGAAAGAGCTTCTGTCAGCTGTTTCACTTCCAAAGTGGCTGCAACAGCTGGAGCTGAGCCGATCTGAAGCCAGGAACCAGGAGCGTCTTCCCACATGGGTGCAGAGTTCCAAGGCCTGGGGCCATCCTCTACCACTTTCCCAGGCCACAAGTATGGAGCTGGAAGGGAAATGGAGCAGCCAGGGCACAAACTAGCATTCATATGGCATCCCAAAACATGGAAGGTGAGGATTTAGCCACTGAGCTATCATGCCCAGTTCTTGATGCCCAGCCTAGAGCACACAGTAGAGTCTTCTCAAATGTTGCTATAAGGGTGATCAGGCACACGGGCTGTCAATGGTCAGATGCTTCTTCTAATTGCTTGGAGGAAACCAGAAAAATTCCCCAAGATGTTCATTGTCTTTTCAAAAAACTATGATTTTATTCAAAAGTATGTCATAGAAAAGGAAGAATTGTATCAGAACAGACACCTTTGAAATGATTAACTTTCCTTCCAGGACACTAACTGGAAGAGGCATGATATGAAAACAGACTACATGGAGTGATGTGACTAATTCCCACAGTCCCAGGAGAGCTGACCCGAGTGCATGCTAGAGACGTCCAGACCATTCCAGGCATGAGTAATCTAAGCTGGAAAACATCTTATTGTGAACTGGCTGTGTTCTGCAAGTCCTTTCTGCCTTCACTTTTTCCGTAATATTTTCCAAAATTTGCAGTATTGTAGCTAAATCATCACCAGGTGAATTAGGACTCTTTCTCCCTGAGTCTGTCACTGACTAGCCGTCTCCCAAGGTGAAGGGTGAAGGTTGGTGACGCTGGGTCCCTTCCTGTGCTCACACACGGGGGTTGCTAAGCACAGGGAGTTATTTCCTGGGCATTATAGAATCTTCTGTCCAGGAGGAAAAGGGGATGCCTTTTAAGTAGGGGGATTTCTTATCCCAGGGGTTAGGTTAACCGCTCTCCTGCTCCATTGATCCCACCAGGTCCCCAAGTCTTTTTCTGCCTCATGGTTCTATGATCTTGTTACTGTCTGACGGGAGGGCAGGTCTAAATGTGCAATTCCATATAACCCCTGCCTTTTCTCCTGGGGATAAAATTGAATAGAAAATGGTACATTTCATAGCATCGGGAATCTGGCTGTGTGCTTTGGAATAGTAACTAGCTGCAGGGTTTTGTCACCTTGGAAACAGGCAAAGCCTAATACGGGGATCTTACGCTACTGACTCAAAGTGTGTCTGGAGTTGTCTTCACAGTGGAAGGGAACACATGTGATATTTCATTGGTGATGCCAGAAATACTTGCAAATGGTATTCTTGGCAATTTAAGAAGCCCACAGTGCCTAAATCCCAACGATCAAGGGGCAACCACTAATCTTCAAAATGAGAATGTGGGTCAGCAAGCTGTGGAAAGTTACAGCTTGTTTGGTACGTAGTGTTAAATGCCAGGATGATTCATGGAATAAACAAACACAAATAAATAAATAACTGCCAGTCTACCTGTATGGTTTACATTATGCCAAACATGAGATACTTGAAAACACTCAAGCATCTGGCATTGGAGTGTTTGACACCTTATTGGATGAACAAGTGTGGGGACTTTATTTTTTTTTCAATTTTCTATTTTGATGCTGTATAATTTTCAAAAAGTTCTAAATGTTCAAAATGTTCTTAATTTTCAAAAATTCCTAATGTTATTAGGGTTTACCTTGCATCTTCAGTAAAAACAAGCACCTGTCTCAGATCATTTTTCCCCAGAGAGACAGAGAAGGCATCAGGATGATCATCAGGCATTGGCTGACACAGGTGGCCATGACCACCATGCTGGGTGTGCCATCCCCTTGGTATCTGTGAGACTGCCCCGCTGGTTTTTCTTCTGTGTCTCTGGCTACTGCCTGTCAAGTTCCTTTGCCAGTACTTCCAGTTCAGGCTGACGTCTCATGCCGAGTCTCTGTCCTAATCCTTCCCTTCTCTCATGAACCACTCCTTTCCTTGGTGATCCTCATGAATTTCCCCTAAACTTTGTGCCATCGTTAATAATGATGAAGTCTAGATTTCCAACCTTGACTTATTTCTCCCAGCTGGACATCAACTCTAAATTAATTTTTTCTATACAACATTTCTCACTTTGATGTCTCAGTAATCTCTGGATTTCAGCATACCCAAAACCTGATCATTATTTTCTTCCCCAAATCTGCTGCTTTTCCTCTATGACTCTCATTAGATGATCTCACTGTACATAAGAACCCAAGGAGTTATCTCTAAGGTCTCCATTTCCTGTACCTTTCACATGTAAGCAGTCTAAATATACCTCATAAATCTCTGGAATTGGGCTGGCATCCTAGAATAGTAGGTTAAACATGTGCCTGTGGTGCTAGCATTGCATATGGGCACTGGTTCGAGTCCCAGCTGCTCCATTTCTGATCTAACTTGGTGCTGAAAGCAGTGGAGGATGGCACAAAGCCTTGGGCCTTGAAACCATGTGGTAGATCTGGAGGAAGCTCCAGACTCCTGGCTTTGGACTGGCCCAGTCCCAGCCATCGTGGCCAGATGGAAGATTCTCTCTCTCTCCCCTTTGTTTCTCTGTAAACCTGCCTTTCAATTAAATAATAAAATGAAATCTATTTAAAAATGTCTAGCGGGCCTGGCACTGTGGCCTAGGTGCTAAAGTCCTCATCTCGAATGCATTGGGATCCCATATAAGTGCCGGTTCTAATACTGGCAGCTCCACTTCCCATCCAGCTCCCTGCTTGTGCCCTGGGAAAGCAGTTGAGGATGGCCCAAAGCCTTGGGACCCTGTACCTATGTGGGAGACCTGGAGGAAGTTCCTGGCTTCTGGCTCCGGATCGATGCAGCACCAGCCATTGCAGTCACTTGGGGAGTGAATCATCGAATAGAAGATCTTCCTCTATCTCTCCTCCTCTCTGTATATTTGACTTTGCAATAAAAATAAATCTTGAAAGGAAAAGAAAAGGAAAGAAATCTCTACAAAAATGCACTCTCTTTGGGCCTAGTATAGCAGCCTACTGGCTGAAGTCCTTGCCTTGCACATGCTGGGATCCCATATGGGCGCTGGTTTGTGTCACGGCTGCTCTACTTCCCATCCAGCTCCCTGCTTGTGGCCTGGAAAAGCAGTGGAAAATGGCCTAAAGCCTTGGGAACTTGCACCCACATGGGAAACCCAGAAGAAACTCCTAGTTCCTGGCTTCGGATTGTCTAATCAGTGGCCATTGCAGACACTTGGGGAGTGGAACAACGGACAGAAGATCTTTCTCTCTGCCTCTCCTTCTCTCTGTAAATATGCCTCTTCAATAAAAATAAATAAATCTTAACAACAACAACAACAACACACTCTCTCATTTCTAGAGGATGAGAGTCTGAGACCATGGTGCCAGCATGGGCAGGTGCTGGTGATGGCCCTCCTCTGGGCAGCACACTGCTAACTTCTTGCATGAGGCATATAGTAAACAATCTAGACCTCTGCCTTTTTAAAAATATGGGCATTCATCCCATTCTTGAGGGATCCTATTACATGCTGGAAAATACCACCAGAGGTTCAAATCTTCACATAGTTTTTCAGGGGACACAGCCACTCAGTCCATAGCCAAGAGGTAAGTACAGTGGCTCTTCCAGGAGATAGGAGCCAAAGGGAGGTGTTATACAAGATTTCTGCCCAGTCAAAGTCTTATTAGCATTACTAGTGAGGGTGGCCACAGCATTTCAGAGGCTTCAAAGAACAACAAACTACCTTGCTATAATGCCCAGGATTGACCAGTTGGCTAGGAGCTTTTTGTGCATACAAAATTCACAAATGATTCTGATACCACCAACGTGTCAGAGCATTAAGTCATTGTACAAAATGCAACTCCACCAGGTTTTTTCCAAGGGTTTGGATTCAGCACTACAGACATTCTTAAAGTCAAGTTGGAAGACAGATTATAATCAGGAAACTTCTAAATAAGTGAGATAAACGAATGCTTCATGTTGACATTTTGCTTTAGAATAATCATGGGCATAATTTTCCAGATTCTGCAGAAAGCGAGTCTTAGAACTCTGCGAATCAGAAAACCTGGTGTCAGAATGAAAACAGAAAAGCAGTTTTACAAACTGCAGGAGAATTTTTTCCTACAATATAAAAAAAACCCTCTTGTCATCCCCAAACAATAAATAGATAACAGAAGGAAAACCCAAGACTGTGGAGATGTTCAAACAGAAATATCTCACTCCAAACATGTCATAATTCAAATGGAAACTTTGAACTCTGAACAGGAACCAGCTGAAAGAATGTCCTCATTTATTAAACTT
The DNA here is from genome assembly GCF_017591425.1 of Ochotona curzoniae. NCBI lineage: Eukaryota > Metazoa > Chordata > Mammalia > Lagomorpha > Ochotonidae > Ochotona > Ochotona curzoniae. The sequence continues at coordinate 47,147,624 of NW_024466502.1, read as the reverse complement.
TTGCTCTGAACAAGATAGATCAGTTTAGAGATTAGTCATTTGATTTGGTTTCTGCTTAGGTCTTAGGGGAAAAAAATAATGAGAGATAAGCACCACTGTTTTTCTGATGTAACTGCCTTGGGGGTTGGAGGGAGACCGTAAGAAGAGAGTCATGCTCTGTTGAGCAGAAATTGGGAGAAGCAAGATAAAAGTTCTAAGCTCAAAACTGCTGAGGTTAGTGGATCTTTGCTGCCTCTCCCACCCCTTGAAGATGACCTTGAGCACTGAACTCTGAGGCAGGCTCTAGGACTCCTCAGCCCTGTGTGAGTTAGATGCAATATTTATTCCCAATTTCCACATACAAAACTTCAGATATTGTAAGACAGTAACTTGCTGGAACACAGAGAACACACTCAGGTTCATCATGGAATCATCTAGGTCAAACCCTTGCAAAACAATGCAGAGGCAGGCCATCACAACAGGGCTTGAGATGTTGTAAACAATTCCACAGAGCCACAACCTTGCACAAAGGTCACCTCGATCTCACACTGAAACACTTCTGCAAGGATGTGTTCAACCTTGAACGGGTGTCACCCTTGAACTGCCTCCAGTAACACCCTTGTTCACAATCCTTGTGGCCAAATACTATTGCATGAAAACAATTGATGTACTCCTCCTTGTTTTTTTTTTTTTCTTTTAAAAACTCTCCTGGTCTTAACTCTCTGAACATACAGATAGTTTACTATGCACTTTCATTTACTTTGCCATGCTACTCCCAAATAGACTTATTAATCTTTGGGGGAATTTCTGTGACTTAGGTTGACAGTTGACCAGTTGACAGACAGCCAAGAAAGCAACTGGACAGGGCTATGCACTTAGCTGCTTTGATTTCAGACTTCAATCTCAAGAGCCCAAAGTCTTTTTTTTTTTTTTTTGTCTCTCTGAAAGTGAGAGTGTATCTCAAATCCATGATCCACGGCTCAGAAGGAACCAGCAATGGTGTATTTCTGAGAAAACTCACCCCTGCTCCTGTGGCATGGAGCCACTGAAGACTTGGGTGGAGAATGGGGCTGCTGGCGCCTGAGATGTTGTGCTTTCTCTATTTTTCTTTCTGATCCAAATATTACAAAAACGGGATTCCCGAATACCCAGATTACAGGCTGTTTACATCAGGCCAGCTGGGTGGGTGTGGGAGCTTACTGGTCAGGCCACAGATTCTCCCTTCCTCTGCTCTGTGTATTGGACATGTACATACTGTCCCCCTGTTGCATGGCTGTTTATGTAGGCTGCCTCCTGATCATGCCCTTTCAGTATTTCTTCAGGGAGAATCAAATACCACTGTTCAGGTGTTAGCCCCTTAAGCTAAAAATATCCATTCGAGTGTGCCTGTCTGTGAGATGAAGCTGCCCACAGGTAGCCTGACCACGCTTGGGAAAACACAAATTGCATCAGTTCTGTAGTGCTTGTTTCTTATTATAAATGGAACACTGCAGGGTGCTGCTGTGACGTGGTAGGGTATGCCTCCCTCAGTGGTGCCAGCATTTCAGTAGGGCACAGGTTCAAGTTCCAGATGCTACCCTTCTTTTTAAATTTTATTATTTAAAAAAACTATACTTTTAGTATTGTTTGGATAGTTGAGAGGGATGCATGCCCATGGAGGCCTCTGATTGGGGTGGGGAGGTTCAGGTATGGAAGTGGGTGTGTGGGACACATGCTTAATTCTTTTTTTTTCCCTTCCTGTGTTCACAGGGGAGGAAGGAGAGGAGCTGCTGCTTGTTGTCAAACTACATCAGCACCTTGAGATGATCCTTGGATGAGACCTTAGAGACCTCGATGTGAGGAAGAGTGCACTGGGGGTGTTACTTGAGTGGTCTCGATAGTTCAGAGAAGTTGTTGGTTTCATTGCTCCAGGTCTGTTTGTTGACAAAGTTCACTTTAGTGCATCCACAGTCCTAGGAACATGCTGTAATGCTTGGCCAGGATTATTGTCCAACCTGTTCTGCTTTATATCCTCTGACAAGGCAGTTGCATCCCTTGCTGCCCTGATGAGCTGACTGCCATGTCCCTTTTGTGCTTCTGGACTTGCTATCTACTGCACACGCATCAGCAACTGAAGAGGCCCGGTCTTGACATGTGTAATCAAGATCAGACCATATGATCTGGTAATTTTTCCCCATGATCAAGGTCTGATTCCAGTGGTTCAGGGGGCAGTGCCCCAAAAACACCTTGCCTGAGGTGATCTCAGTCTTAACTTTTATGTGCACCAGCCAGCACAGTATCACGTACAGTCTATCACCTGCACCAGCCAGTACACATACAAGGGGATGCAGCTTGTTCAGTTCTGTCTCAGCCCCATATCTCATGTGACATGGTAGGTGCTGTGTCCCAGCCCAGCCAGCTTGCCACAGACTCAGCCCTCATGCTTGTCAGTGGGTGCCACAGCCTAATCAATGCAACCCCCAACAATGCTCAGCAAGCCTGCCTCCAGCCCCAGTTTTTGCATTTGTCAGCCTCTGCTGCAGCCTAGCCCACTCCAGCCCACATGCCATCTGGCTCTCCTGCACACCCACAGGCACTGTGGCTCAGCTCAGCCCAACACACCCCCAGAGCTGGCCCTCACGAATGCCAACAGGTGCCATGCCTTGTCTACCTTGGCCTGCCCCCAGTCCTGGTTCTGGTGCTCACCAGCAATAGGTACAGCCCAGCAGGATAATGCCCACAGTCTCCTTGTCAGGAATGTTCCCAGCCATGGATCTTGCACCTGCCAGGAGATACTGCTGTCCAGCCTCTCTGTCTCTCCTTTCTTTCTCTATCACTCTGCCTTTAAAATTAATGAAGTTTTTTTTAAAATGAAATTACATATTAACTTAGTAACAGAGTAGAGGAAGGGTGAAGTATAATTTTACAAAAGGTCATAAGGGAAAGATTGTCGACAAATTGATATCTGAGCCTCTCTAACCCTAAGTAATGTCTTTGTAGGTCTCATCCTACTTAACCTCCTCATAGTATTTGGCACTGTGGATGACTAATGCCCTCCCAAATCTCCCACCTACTTTGGTCAGCAGGATTTGGTTTCAGCTAGTCTTCGGGTATCTGTCCTAATGTGAGGTGGCTCTCTGCAATCCTTTGGGAGGATCCTAAGGTGAGGCGACGAGGCCCCATGGAAGACCACCCGAGAAAGGGGACGACCAGGAGTCAGCCTATCAATCTATTCATTGAATGTAACAGTGAAGCTTATATAGGCCCAGAGCACAAATAACAGTGACCTGATTGGTCCCCCCAACAACCACCAGTCAACTTAAAGGTATAATCTTTCCTGATGAGAGCAACCTGTGAGCCTGACCTGACCACAGGTGGGGACCTTCCAAGGATATGGATGTCTGGTCCTGGGTCACCTGCCAGCCATCAAGTCAAAGTGGGATCCCAGTTTGCCAAGCCCCCAGCCTGTCTTCTGGGGGCACAGTGTGCTGTGCCCCTATGACCTCCTGCACAGACCAGGAAGGCCTGGATCCCTGGACAACTACCACACTAGTGTCCTCCATGGGTGCCCCTTCAATGCTGTCTGCCTATGGTCTCTCTTGACTCTTTGCTCTCTCCCTCTGGCACTGGCTTTCAATTTTGCATTTATAATACCCTTCCTGTATTAACTCATGAATAGTAAGGCTATTTCCACCCCAACTCCATAGGCTTCATCATTGCAACTCAAAAACAATGTTATCTGCTGAGCATTGGACTAGAAAACCAATCATGTACTGGGAAATGTTCTGTTTAAAACAACAACAAAAGTGTATTTTTATTAAAAAGGCAGAGTTGCAGAGGGAGAGACAGAGATCTCCCATCTGCGGGCTCACTCCACAAATGATAGCAGTAGCTGGAGCTGGGGCAGTCCAAACCAGGAGTCACAGCGGCCAGGTCTCAACCTGGTGCTCTGATATGGGATGGTGCCAGTATAGACAGCAGTTTAACACACTGTGCTACAACACTGGCCTTCTTTAAGATTTTTTTTTAATTGGAAAGAGATATACAGAGAGAAGGAGATACAGAAAGAAAAATCTAGTCTTTTGTCCACTGCTTCACTTCCCAAGTGACCTCAACTGTCAGGGTTAAGCCAATCTGAAGCCAAGAGCCAGGAGCTTCTTCTGGGTCTTCAACACAAGTGTCACATCTCAAGACTTTGGGGGGCATTCTCTGCTGCTTTCCCAGGCCATAAGAAGAAAGCTGGATGGAAAGTGAAGCAGCTGGGACATGAACTAGCTCCCATATGAGATCGTAGTGGTTGCAAGGCAAGGATTTGGCCACTAGACTGTCATGCCAGGCCCAATGTGGCTTTTTAAGCTCAAAATGTTGGCATATGGTGAAAAAAATTTCAGATAGTGTAAACATTACACACTAAAGAATGAAGAGAGAGCCAGCATGTAGTGTAGGTGGGTTAAACTGCTTCCTGCATCTCTGGTATCCCACATGGATGCCAATTCGATTTAAATCTCAGCTGCTCTGTCTTCACTCCAGCTCCCTGTTAATGGTTTGAGAAAACATAAGATGGCTCAAGTGCACCTGTGTGGAGACTGGATGGCACTCCTGGCTCTTGGCTATTTCCTAGATATTTGCAGTAAATGGATTGGAGTCCGTGGACGGAGGATTATTCTCTTTCCCTGTTTCTGTAACTCTGCCTTTCAAACAAGTAAATAAATGAACATATCACTTACTTAGAGAAAAAGTTGATGAAGCTCTTATCCACCTACACTTCTTATTCTACGATTTCACTCCTGCAGCTTTTTTCTGTAGCCTTATAGAATTTTCCATATATATTCACATATATGAACATATTCTTTTTGTTTTACCAATTTGTAATAGCATGTACAGACTGCACTTTACTTTCAGTTTTGCATTTTATATTTTGGAGATGCTCCTGCAGGAATACATACAGATATGCTTAATTTTTACACTTTGATAAATGTTGAAAGTTGTGTATATGTATGTTACTATCGTGCTTAATCATTAGTGTGAGATGATTAAATCAGGCCAATTAGTATATCTAAGACTTCAAATACTTAAAATTTTTGTGGTGAAAATTAAAAATTTATCCTGACTTGTTTTTGAAAAAAAGATTTCCTTTAATATTTCATTGCATGATTGTTAAACTTTTACTAATTACCTATTGATGGTCCCAAATGCCTTGAACAAAATTCTTGTAATATCTCTTTGCTAACTTCTCCCAATAGAAATACATTTATAGGACAAATTGTTAGAAGCACAATTGCTGAAATGCATTTAAAGCATTTCTTCTTCAAACTCCAGTATGAGTGAATGCAAAACTTGGTTTTACTTTTAGCATTTCATGGCATTCAACTAACATCCCTTGCTGCTTGACTTCCTATTGTAATAATGAAGATATTTAATAGTTATGCAAACAATACACTGGAGATAAAATTTATTAATGCAGCAGCAGTAAGCAGCACTCATGCACTGGAAGTCTGACTTAATAATTCACTTGCTCAGCCTTAATGAAAGCCTCAGTTCCTGGGCTTGCTTCATCCTTTTGTGCTTATCGGTCCCCTGGGTGGTCATCAGCCCCTGCTGAGAGGAGTAGGGCTGCCTTCTGGGCCTCACCAACCGAATCTGCAGCTGAGCCTGCTGGCTATGCCTTGGTGATCCAGCTGTGGCCGCAGGAGAGCTTTCACTAATATACATTAAGTTGAGGAAAAATCTCTTTTTCCTGAGGCATCATGGGGGGTATTCAGACCCTCCCCACACAAAAGCACAACTGGAGGAAAATTTACCTACTCCCCCCAAGCCCATCGTTTTTAAACTTGAATAAGGCAGAAATACTGAGTGCTGGCCAACCAATTCTCTAAGGAAAATATCCCTCATTTGGATATGGTGTTTGTCAATATCTATGGTGTAAATATCATCCCTGCCCAACACTTCCATGGCTAGATGGGAGGGGATGTGCACAACTGGCTTTCGTAAGTCAGCATGAGCTGGCTCTAGCACACCCTGCCATTACTTTCATATAGAAGTTAAAGAACTCTTCTCTCCAAGCATGTCTTATTTCCAAATTTTCACTTGTGTTGAATACTATCATATGCCCAGGTGATAGTGAGAGGCTGCACATCTTTTAGAATCAACAACAAGAATATTCATATTCTATGGTTCTAGCAGCTCCACCCAAATACAACAACCACCAAACATCTGTTTTTATTATGCTCACAAGTTTCATAGGTCAGTAAATTGGACAGGGGAGATTTGGGTATCCAACATCTCTGCTTACATGATAGAGGTGTCGGCTAGGACATCTCAAAAGGTAGAGGTTGGAATCACTTGGAAGTCCTCCTCCTTGTCACCTTGACACTAGCTTTTATCTGTGACCAACACGGCCTCTGCATATAGCTGTTTGGGCTGAGCTAGGTTCTGCAAACGAGCATCTCAACAGAAGCAGGTACATACCCTACATGCCCTATTGCTTCTTTTTAAATGATGTGTTGTTGTTTCTTGTCTGCTGTAACTTTTCTGGAGGAAACTTGTAATAAGGGAACAGTCCAATTTCTACTAAAGAAGATTCAAGAGAAGAAATTGAAAAATTCAAAAGGAATAGGGTCAAAGTCACATTTGAAGATGAGTATGTGGAGTAAGAGAGTTTTCTGTGACCATTTTAGGATGATACTATATAATGGAACTGGCCTTTGGGAAGCCCTTGGGACTGGAATTTGAGTCCTAGCCTGCTCAGCCTCAACTTTCTGAAACCACCATTAGAGCTTTGATTCTGCAGAGATATTGCTAACAGCTCTGTTAACTATTTCACACTCTATGTCTAGATTACCAGAGAATAGTGTGAGAGAACTGTATTCATTTAATAAACTGCAAAATTCATACTCATGCATCCATTCATTCAACAGAACTGTTTCCAGCATCTTCTGGGTACCTGGCACTGTGCTAAATACTTGGGAGGTCAGACATGGCACTAAAGTTTTCATGCTTTGGAAACAAACAACCAGTAAAGAAAGAAAAAGCAAAATGTTAGTAGCCTGGAACAAACGTTAACATGGAAGCAAACATTATGTGATTGAGAAGGATTGGCAGGGTGCCAGTCAGTGTTAGACTGCATTCCTGAAGAAGTGACATTCCAGATGACAAATGAAAGCCGAGGGAAGCCACAGGACTAGTCTCTTAGGAACAGTAAGCAAGTGTAAAGTTGCCAAGGAGGGAAGTGATGAAGTAAATTGTAGGGGCATATGAGAAAGGGGCAGCAACATATAGTAAATAAGGTTGGGCAAGAGATAAGATGGGAGAGCCATCAGGACAAAAAGACGGCCTTGAGTGCAGTGAAGAGGAAAAGATGACCGATCCCAGGGACAGCAAGGAAATGGGCCATCCATGAGCAGATCCCAGTGCATAGAAGGCCTGCCTCAGCAAGAAGTCTGGTTGGGTTGAGAGTTGGAAGAAGGAGGGAGGTCAAGGTTGGGAGTGGAAAACTGGAGTACAAGGTGATGAATGATACAGAGGAGATGCACTCATTACGCAGTGGCAGCCATCAGCTGAGGTTAGGGGATCGCCTGAGGAAGACGGGGCCAGCCAGGGCTTGATGGGGTTGAGAGCACCAGCATAAACTGGCAGGAGACCCACAAAGTCCCAAAGGAGTGGGAGGAGAAGGCGGTAGAGGTAACACTCATGGTCAAGTCCCTCGAGAATTTTGGCTGAAATATTTAAGACTGACGTGGGCAGAAGGAAAAGAAACATTTTTCTAAGGCCAGCTCTTTGGAACACTGTTTTTGTTTTTTTGGGTTTTTTTTAGATATTAATTGGTATACCATCCATGAAATCATAAGTCTTTATTAGCTGTGTGTATGACACCTTCATAAGCTGATGTAAATTGTGAATTTTCCTCCCTAATTAAGGCCATAAGTATTTTTGTTTTAATTTTTCAAGCTACATCAAAGGAAGAAACTTTAGGAAGCATTGAGTATAACTTTTTGTCCTCAAGTTTAATAGAAGACAGATACCAGGAAAGCTTAGGAAATGGCATTTTTATATCCTTTGCAAATCTTTTGTAAGCCTGTTTTCAGTTGAATGACTCAATGTTCCTGATATATAGAACTTCGTGACCAATTTCCCCTATGAATCAATACCAAGAAAGATAAATTGCCTCTCCGAATGAACTGGGACATTTTAAAATATTGATCAAGCAAATCAAGGATGAAGCACAATGTTCTAGAACCAAAAGTGACCTTAATGTGATCTGGTGCATCCTACCACTTTCACAGAGCAGAATAAGTGCCCAGAGTTCCTAAAGGAATTAAATGTGCCCCGGATTCCTTAGCAGCAACCTTTTCCTCCCAGCCAGGCCTCTGGCCACTGGACTGTGCAAAATCACAGGCAAAACTCCCTTTGCCACCGTCAGCTACTGGGAGCCTTAATAGTAGTCCTGAACTCAGTTCTTGTCACCAATTTATCCCAGTTGCATGATGGCATCAACTAGCATCTCTTCCATTTTTAAAAATCATCTTTGATGAGTAAGTTCTGCATAGGTTTTAGTGGTAGCTCCAGATATTTTCAGAAGGGACCATGATAAATCACAATAAATAAGAGTTAACTTAATCAGCATATTAAATGTAACTGTGTAATACCCATATGTTGTAGATTGGATGTAATGCCTTTCAGCTCCAAATTCTCTTCGTTCTGTTCTATGATACTGTAGCTAGAGCCCATGTACACTTCTCTGTGTGTGTTTGCTCCAGTGGTGCACAGCTGGCATGCAGGAAACCCAGTGGCATTTAGCACCATAGTTTCGCTGAGAGCAAATGCTCTGTGAGCTTAGCAAGTTCCCCCTGACAGCTCCCCAGCTGGTGTCACAGGCACCCTTGTTAAATTCTCTGCCTTCCACTCCTATGTCTTGTTCATTTCCCTTCCTTCCTTCCCTTTCCCCCTACCCCTACATACACACAGTATCCACATTGTACTCAAGGAGCTTTACTTATGAAATACTTTATAACTAATTATCATCATTCATTTTAACACTCCATTTGCCTCCAGTTTTGGTTAGTGAGAGTCTCTGCAGGCTGCCTCCCATGTCCTTTTGATTCAGTCGCATTAGTCTGTGAGTGCTGCGTTGCTGCCTCACACAGCAAGATGTCCAAATGCAATTGGGTTTTGCATATTGATCTACTCATATTACATTCACTTATTAATTCAACAACTTTGTAGATTATCTGAAACTTCACACTCACATAGTTTTCAAACAATGACGACTTCAACTCTTCTAGCCTAATCTGTATCGTTTGGTAGCTTTCCCTTATCCCTAGGTAATAGGTTCCAGGACCTGCAGAAAATACCTTCAACTGCAGGCAGTTCTATATTTATCCATCTCTCTGTCTGTCTAGCTTTAGACTTCCATATTGTTTTTTCTCTGTATTTTTATATATGGAGCAGTAAGAGATTACTAGCAGTAAATATAATAAGATAGAGCAACTATAGCAATAGACTGCAGTGGAAGTTATGTGAATATGTTGTTTCTCTTGAAATATCCTGTTGTGTTTAGTTTCTGTAATGATGCAGGAATTCACGCATTGCCCTTGTGAGGAGATGAAGTGGGGCAAATGCCCAAGCCCTTATTGAGCTCTGTGGCATTAACTTTTACAGTTTTAGATGTAACACAAAACTATCCCGAACTTCTTTTTTTCCTCCTTTTTTTCATGCATCAAGTATTTCTTTTTAAAATTCTCTGGTGAAATCATCTGGTCCCTGAGGCTTGGTGGGAAGATTTTGTAGTACTGATTTATTGGTTGCATTTTAAAATTTAAATTTGTTTATTTTTAAATGCTTGTTACGTAGGTGAGGGGATTGCAAGTTCCTGCAGGCCCCGCGGTGGTATGGGAAGGGATGAGGATGGGAAGGGGTAGAAGGTGGGTGAAGGAAAAGGCCCTACCCTCTTTACTGTGAGGGGAACAAGAGGGACAGATGTTGCACAGCTGCTTGCTGCCAGATTGCGTGCTGATTGCATTTCCAATGGTGGTAAGGCACCTAGATTTTCTGTATTTTTCTTGATCACATTTGGTGAGCCATATTGTTAAGGATGATTCCTCCTCAACAACTTATCGGTCTAAAATTTATTCTTTCATTATCATTGTCCTCTCAGTCATGGCAGTATTTATCATGATGCTTCCATTTACATTCATGACACAGCTTATTTGCTCATTTCCACTTCTTTAAAGTTTTTTTTGTTGTTGTTGTTTTTATTGCGATGTTAGATGTACAGAGAGAAGGAGATATAGAGAGGAAGAGGACAGTTCTTATATGTTTCAAATTTTTTAAAAGATTTATTTTATTATTATTGGAAAGGCAGATACACAGAAAGAAGGAGATACAGAGAGAAACATCTTCCATCCGTTGGTCCACTCCCCAAGCAGTCACAATGGCCCGAACTGAGTCAACCCGAAGCCAGGAGTTAAGAGCTTCTTCTGGGTCTCCCATGCAAGTGTAGAGTCCCAAGGCTTTGGATCATCCTCTACCACTTTCTCAGGCCACAAGCAGGGAGCTGCATGGGAAGTGGAGCTGCCAAGGTTAGAACCGACGCTCATGTGGGATCCTGGCACATGGGCTACTAGTTACTAAGCTACCGTGCCAGGTCCTAAAATATAGGAAATTGAGGCAGAATTCATTCCTAACAAACTGCATGCGCCAATGATCATTTCCTAATTACTTCTGTCATTACTATTAATCATTATTACTATCATTACAAAGCAAACACGGCTTTTCTTACTGATTTCGATCTATTGCATGTACGTAGCATCAAAGTATCCAGATGAGGAGTGAAAAATTAAAGATTCTCAAAAAGATTTTGAGTATCACCAGAAATCCAGCAGTAGAATGTCAAGCTGATTGATGAATTCCACTTCTGAGTCAGACATTCTAAACTCAGGCAGGCGCAGCCAGGAGGTGGATATTGGCAAGCAATTTCCTAGAAATGAAATTTTAAAGTTGGAACAGACATTTGTATGTAGCTTGAGAGCCTATGGAAAACAGGTCCCCCTTGCTATCCAAAATTAAACCTGGTGAAGAAGGGATGAAAGGCAGAAAAGGGCTTGGGAAGTTTGCCAAAGGAAGGATTTAAAAGAAATACAGGTGGCAGGAGATGAATGGCAAAGTCACTGCTAGGATCAAACCGCTTTGGAAATAAAATCTACTAGGCAAGCAAAGGTCAAGAACCATAGAAGAGGTGATGTTTGGGAACTTCCTGTGGTGTAGGCCCAGGAAGAATATTCCAGAAATTAGATGAAATAAAGAAAATAAAGGAGGGTCTTTAGAAAGTTTGAAAGTGGGTGAATGTGGTTAACAGCAATTTACTATCTACTTCAAATAACTATAAAAGAGGATTTTGAATGTTTATAACCAAGAAATGCTCACTGTTTGACGTGATTTGGTCAATGCATATTGTATGCCTGTGCTGAAATGCCACATGGTAACTCCAAGAATATACACCATCATTTGTGTTTGTGAAAAACTAAAAATAAATCTAAAAATAAGGTTGAAGTCTGTGGGCTTTTTTTCTCCTGTGGTCTAAGACAGGATACAAAGAGTAAATCAAATTTAGGTGCAGTACCTAATTCTTAATTGAATAGAAGTCAGAATATTGGATTATACAGATGAAAGCAGGAGACCCAGTTCTGTTGACTTTAATTTACAGTCAAAGGCTTCTCAGACACTAACACGCAAAGAATCACGTGAGGAGTAAATGTAGTTTTTGAACCACAGCGTCTGTGGTAGAGCCAGAGATTAAACATTTCTCCAACTCTCCCCAGCGATGCTCAGATCACACTTGGAGCACCCAGGCCATAAAACAACGATTTCCACACCCAGATGCACAGTAAGGCTCCGCCAGTGACACTAATGTCCTGTAAGATTTTAGAACCAAAGATACTGAAGGTCTTGTAAACCGATTACTACATGAACCACAGGAGTTAAGACATTATTGAAACAACATAAAACATTTTTTTATCTAATAGCCTGTAGAAAACATATGGTAGGTACCTGCAATCATTGTCTAAGTAGGAGTCAGGGGTTCAGTCTGATGGGCAAGACATTCATATTCCACCTCAGAGTACCTGCGTTCAAGCCCTAGCTGTGCCTCCTGTCAACAGCTTCCAGCCCTTGCAATCCCTGAGAAGCAACAGTGGTGGCTCAGGTAATTGGGTTTCTGCCTCTCATGTGGAAGACCTGGGTTGAGTTCCCAGCTCCTTGCCTATTGTGGACATGTGAGGAATGAACTAACAGTTGCTCTCTATATCTTTTCATCTCTCTGCTTCTCTAACAAATTTACAAAACTATCTAATCCTTTAGAAATGTTGAATGAGACTGATATGCTTTTAACAAATCAAACAGAATCTATCATAAAGATGTTGAAGGTCTAAATAGGATGAAAGTAGACAAAGTCAATAACTACATTTGTGAACACATTGACATGTTCTTGAATCATACCTGTAATTATTTGCATAATAACATAGTAATCTGTAGGTGTTTAAGAGGCTACACGCAGGCTGTGTGTGTGTGTATATCTGGATGCATGTCACTATGAAGGTATGTGCTTAGTCACAGGTTCTACTTCCATTGCAAACCCAGAGCCATGAAACATTGGCATCCTGCATGTGTCCCGCACCTGTAATATATTCAGCTGGTGAAAATATGATACTCTTTAGGCACCAATCCACCAGTAGTAGTAGTAACTCCAGTAGACCTTTTCTGAAGACTCTCTTACCTCTCTTACCTCTTCAGGACTTAATAGTATCAAATCTTTGTTATATCCAATTTTTCCCTTTTAGTAGAGCATAATTAGATGCAAATACAAATCACAACCATTGTCAGAATTCAAATGGTTTCTAATGAGAATTAATATTTTCCATTTGTGGAAGTACTAATTCAGAGTATGTAATAAGACAGAAATTCAAAATTAGGCAGAAGCTTCTTACCTCTCAAGCATGAATAGCTATATTGTATTCATTTTATAGAGATTAGAATTTTCCAATCCAGTTATCAGAGCTTTATGTCATAAATGGTTTCTAAACCCCTTGCTAAATCTTACCCTCCATGATAACAATTGAACAAATGAGTGTGTGACTGAATTAAGTGAATGCTTTCATGTGTTCTCTTTATGATCAAACCTTGTCTCATTACTGCAATTATCCAGGGAAGCATTAGATTAAACAAACATAAAGCTATTATATATTATCTCTCTCCTAGAAATCTTTTGAGTACAAGTGAAAAACTCAGCTCCCACAGACTTTAACAAAAAGAAACTTATTGATTCATGTAACTACAAAATTTAGTTATACTTCAGATACAGCTGTCCCCAAAGACTAGACGTCTCAGTCTCTCCATTTTCTTCTATGTCCTTTTGTGTGTTGATCTTATTGTTTATCAAAAAAGGTGATCTGGAGCAGTATGAACTGATAGACTTCAGAGCCCAAGATGAAGACCAGATGAAGAACCAAAGAGGAAGATCTGTCCGATGATTCACTCCCCAAGTGACGGCAATGGCCGATGCTATGCCAATCCGAAGCCAGGAGCCCCAGGTCTCCCACACAGGTGCAGAGACCCAAAGCTTTGGGCTGTCCTCAACTGCTTTCCCAGGCCACAAGCTGGGAGCTGGATGGGAAGTGGGGCTGCCGGGATAAGAACTGACACCCATATGGGATCCCAATGCACATCCAAGGCAAGAACTTTAGCCACTAGACCACTGCACTGGGCCCTCCTTACAACTTGTGATGGACTAATCCTTAGGGGAGTTGTGATTGAACCTACCCACACTGCTATCTCTGAAACCATCTGTGGCTGGCTGTAGGATCAGAGCCCTCCAATTGGCCTGTGTGGGGGCAAAGCCCACTTTTTCTGCACATGATGTAGATTGTGTGGCCTACATCTTCCCCATGCTGTCTGCCTTGAATGTAAGAAGGAAGTTTCACTCCTAGAAGGGGGTGATGAAAACCTGTGGTTTTATTTCTACCCCATGATAGGTTGGATGGAATGGTAGGTAAAGTGCAAATCGAGATTGCTGCCAAAGACATGGCATTTTCTAAAAGGGGCTCAGGGATGTTTCATAGCAAAAACAGAGGCCAAAATAGGGGACTCTAGTGCATCTATGTGTGTCTAGAAAGGTTTCTATCCATTAATGGTGGATTTGAGATGCACTTTCAAGTCTGACTGCAATATTAGGAGACTATACATCATGAAAATATTAAGTATAGGAACAGCTGTAATGATGGGTGATCCTTGATATAAAATGAATCCTAAACATCTTAAATGTGTATGGGTCATATTGTGTGAGTCTTAAAAGCATAGACATCAGTACTGTGTGTTCTGTCAGGTGTCAGCATCAAGCAACAGGACAAAAGCAAAGTAACCGGGAAGACTTCCATCATTTGCTACATTAGCGTAAGCAATAGACTAAAGCTGGAGAATGCACTGATTCTTCTCTGTTCCACTTTATCCCATGGAACAGTGTGTTGGTGACATGTCAGGTGGATTGATTTAGACATGGTAGTCTTTGAGAGGTCCAGGAAAGTTCAGAGGAAGGGAAAGAAGGAAAAAGCTGCTGGACACAAAGTCAAAGTTCAAGCTTTCCTACGAGGAAGACACCCAGATGGAGGTACCTGGGTACGGAAGGTGGCACGCCACAGGGCAGGGCTGGTCAGAGAAGTGTGAATCCTTCAGTGCAGCGCCCTTCAGAGAATGTGACACACAGGCTGGCCACCAAGCCTGGAATGGGTCAGGGCTTCCCTCAGGGAGCCTGTATGAAAAACCCGCGGTTGTCACTGGCAATTATGCCTGAATGGTACTAGCAGGTTTTTCACCAGTAGCAATACTCCTCATGTTTTCTATTCCTCATATTGGTTTCTAACAAATACCAAAAATGGTAAGAGTTGTGGCTGTATTGTAAAGTACGTTTTCTCTGCTGCGTTCCCTCCTATCTTGGTGGAAAATTTAAACAAGAGCTGATGATACAGGAGGCTTTGTTACTTCCATAATTGTACTCCTGTATAGTCCTGTGCTATCCGGAATAAGGATTGAGATTCTGAGGCCTTCAAGATTTAATTTTACCCACATTTTCACTTCTTGATCTGACCCTGGTTATCTTACCTTGTCAGTGACAAGAATCTTGTACTTTCAGAAGTAATCTCTTTTCTGAGACTTCCATGGTCTGAAAATTCCTGACCAAAAAAAAAAAATCTAATTTATTTTAATTTATTAGAGAGAAGAAGAAGAAAGAAAAAGAGAATATGCTCCCATTCTCTGGTTCATTTCTGAAATCTCTGCACTGGCCAGGACTGGGTTGGGGCCAAAACTGAAAGCAGGGAATTCAAGCCACGTCCCCCACATGAGTGGATGGAACTCCATTATTTGGGCTGCGACTGCTGTCTCAGAGTGCACCATAGCAGGAATTTGGAGTCTGCAGTCAGAACCCGTATGTTCTGATCTGGAATGTACTACAAAGTCAGATGTTGACTTCTAGACCTTCAGGAGCCCTTTGTGTTTAAAAATAAGCCTTATTACAAAGAAAAAGGAGAGGAAGAAAGAGAGGAAGGAAGAATGGAGGAGGGAGTTAAAGAGGAGGAAGAAGATGGAGGAAGAGAAGGAAGAGCGAAGAAATCTAGAAAAACAAATAATGTCTTAATGGGTTATTATAAAATTAGCAATCGGATCAAGAAACAGAACTGAACCAATCATTCTCAAAACCCCTTCCTGAGATCCAGCCTGGCCTCCCTTCCTACCTTCTCTAACTCTGCTCTAACAGGCTCTTTATGATAGCATGAACAATCCAGCAACCACTTTTTTGTGTTATTGAAGTATTTTTTTTTTATTATCCAAATGTATATCACTAAACACCATAGGTAAATCTTGGCCATTTAAAATAATCACAGCAACTATGTCTCTTTGACTGTAGTTTTCTTTCTATTTCATTATTTCCCTTCAAATGCATTTACTCAAATGACCTAAGAAGGTATCTGTAGTATAGATTTTAAATTTCATTATCAAGGAGTAATTCAATACATCTCTCTATCCTTTCCATTCCCTGAAAATTGCTAATTTTATGATTTTATGATGGCTCAGTGGCTAAATCCTCACCTTATAAGTTCCAGAATTCCATATGGATGCTGGTTTATGTCCTGGCTACTCCACTTTCTGTTCAGCTCCTTGCCTGAGGTCTGAGACAGCAGTAGAGAATGGCCCTAAGCCTTAGGACTCTGCACCTGTGTAGGAGACCTGCAAGAATCTCCTGGCTCCTGGCTTTGGATTGGCTCGGTCCAGCCATTGTGGCCACGTGGGGATTGAACCAGCGGATGGAACATCTTTCTCTTTGCCTCTTCCTTCCTCTATAAATCTGCCTTTCTAATAAAGAGAGAGAGAGAGAAAGAAGGAAAGAAAGAAAGAAAGAAAGAAAGAAAGAAAGAAAGAAAGAAAGAAAGAAAGAAAGAAAGAAAGAAAGAAAGAGAAAGAAAAAGGAAGAAAGAAAGAAAGAAATGAAGGAAAGAAGGAAGGAACGAAAGAAAAAAAGAATGAATGAATAAATTCAGGGCTCTTTGATGGATATTTCTAGGATCTGAGTGAGCAGAGTAATAGCTCCGTCTACCAAGGTCCATATAATCTCATGAATTCAAATAGATGTTTCAAGTTAAGATACAGAGAATTTTTTTATTAATCTTTTATATTCTGTATTATACTTTTCCACACTGAGAACTGGTGAATCTTGGTTCTCTAAGACTTGAAAAATGATGGAGTTAGAACATGTAATGCATACTTATTTAATTTTTCTCCTTATTATGCACACAACATACTGCACGTGCAGCATCTGCACTAATGCTGCCACCCGAGGAGAGCATTCTCTTGCATATCGTTTCCAGTTCTCCCTACTGTGTGCGTTTGTGCCATATCTGTACCACCATGTATTATTTTTCTCCTTCTAATCTTAAACATAATTTAACTCCATAAGTAAATGTGCAATTGATATTTTCTAGTACTTATTATGATGTGTCTATAATCGATTTTAAGTTTGTTCTTCCGTATAATCCTTAGGAAGGGCTCAGAATTTGGCAAACGGTATTTCCTCAGTTCTGACATGTCAAACAGCTTGTTGGCTTTATAGTTGAAAGCTGATTTGGCTATTTATATCATGGCTGATTCAGTCTTTAAAAAAACATTCTCACAATATGTTATCTTACTCTCTCCGGCATAAGCATTGATATTGGTAATTCTGAAATTATGATGGCAATGAAATTTCCTTGAAATTCTTAGAAATGATTTTGTGTAAGCATAGCATTTTTTTCCTTAAAATCCTATACTTTTATTGAAGTATAGCTTAATGTTTTCCTTTGAGTCATTTTCATATGCCTCATATATGTCTTTGATATATAGCTTTTTTAATTTCAAGAAAAATTTTCTTGAATTTTATTTTTAGTGTTTTGTATTCCTTTTAATGGAACATTTTAGTATCAATTATTTTATTTTTAAAATTTTATTTAATTTTAAAATTAAATTTTATTTAATTATTTTATTATTATTTATTAATCCATCTGCTTTGCCTATTTTTAATTTTGTCACAATTTCTTAAGTCTTATGTAGGGTCACATTTATTTTTGACTAAAAATTGTCCTTACCTTACTTCTGAGGTGAAAGTGTACTGTGGTTCCTTCCACAGTATAACCTCACACCAAAATGTCGTTTCTGAGAGGACAGGGGAAAGAAAGCAGTGCACCTTAAAGGCAAGAAATGCTA
This sequence comes from Ochotona curzoniae, assembly GCF_017591425.1. Lineage (NCBI taxonomy): Eukaryota > Metazoa > Chordata > Mammalia > Lagomorpha > Ochotonidae > Ochotona > Ochotona curzoniae. The sequence goes on along the minus strand of NW_024466502.1, from coordinate 47,129,885 downwards.
AGAATGTATCACTTCAACTGGCCAGCTGGAGTCCCCGTGTCATTCACTCACACCTTCAGCCTCCTCTATTGTCCTGAGCAGGGGCTCAGCACACAGCAGAACCATTATATAGGATAGGAAAGCTGTATGAGCTCTATATGATATGGAAGCTGTATGACCTTTCATATGGTTGCATGCCCATGTGGGCCTCAGATGGAGTTATGAAGGAAGTAAGGAGGAAGGTGAGTGGGACAAATGTTTCAGTTCTTTTTTTCTTCCATATTTGCTTGCAGGGCAGGGAAAGGGGCTGCTCCTTGTTGTCGAACTAGAGGTAACCCTGGGATTGAGGACAGTCATTTGATAATTAGAGACCCCAGTGTGGGGAGGAATTTCCTGAAAGTGTTACTTGAGTGATTTTGACAGTTCTGCAAGACTGTCAGCTTCATTGCAACAGGGTTGAGAAAAATCTTTCCACGGTCTATTGGCTGACTAACTCCACCTTAGTGCATCCACAGACCCAGACACTTGCTATAACGCTGGACCAGGAGAGTTGTCCAACCTGTTCTGCTTTCCATCTTCTGACATGGTACACAATATCTTCTGCTAGGCTAGATGAATTGGCTTTCATGTCCCCTGTATGCATCTGTGCATGTTGTCCACAACACAGACATCAGCAACTGAGGGGGCCCAGCCCTGATACATGCACCCCAAGGTGAGCCCACATGTCTTCTCATTTTCCCTGTGGCCGGGGTTTGAGTTTAACAACGTAATTGGAGAGTCTTTCCAAAAGGACTCTTATGTGCATCAGCCAGTGCATGGTCAAGTTTGCTCTGTTACCTGCACCAGCCAACACACATGGATGGATGCAGCTGCACTTCCAGTCCCATCTCATGCGAAATGATGAGTGCTGTGGCCTAGTCCAGCACAGTCCACCACAGACCTCGTCCTCACACCAACAGGTGCTGCAACCTAGTCAGGCAGACCCCTCAAAAACCCTCACTAAGACCACTCCCAGCTCCAAATCTTGAACTTGTCATGGGATACTGCAGACGAGGCTGACATGACTCTCACCTAGTCTTGGCACTTGCTAGTGGATGCTATGACCTAGCCTGATCGGCCTGCTCCCATTTTGGCTTTGCTGTGTGTGTCAATGGGTTGCCTAGCCCCCTGACAGCTTGCATGCCAGACAATAGGTGCTATTGCCCTGCCTACACTGGCCCACCCACAGTCCTAGCTCTCACACGCACCAGTGGAAATAGTGACCTAGTAAGAGAATTTCTGAAATTCACCTATGAGGCCTGCTCCCACTCCTGGGTCTTGTGCAAGCTGGTGAGTCTGGCATGGCTGCAGATCAGTCTGGCATGGCTGGCTCCCAGTCTCGGCATATAGTAGCAAGTGCAGCAACCTAGCTCAGCCTGACCCATCCACAGTCCTTGTGTAAACCTGCAGGTATTGTGGCCCAATCCAGCCTGGCCTGCACCCCATTGACCCTGATTTTCTTTAAAACAGAAACGATATGTGTGTAAGTAATTTTAGGAAGATTTTCACAGTTCAAAATTGTTCAATAAAGTTACGTATTTTTTTCTGAATTACTCTCTAAAAAGTACAAAGATGATGTCATTATTTAGAAGATGACATGAATAAGGATAAACATCAGAGTAACATATATTAAAGCAAACATCATTTGTACTCAAATATTAGAAAATTTCAATTATGCATATATCCTTAAACTGTTTTCTATATGATTTCTGTGCAGTTACATTGATCTCTAACCACATGATTTCTATTATAGAACTTGTCAGAGACGCACCAATTTGTCTGCAAAAATCATTTGTACTATTTTTTTGTTTCTACAAAGAATATGCCCCAAAGTTGAATAGTCCAAAGCAAAAACAAACATTTGGAGAAGATGTTATGTGAAATTATATTAGATTATATTGGCCTCATGTACATTAATTAAGAAATAAATATAAAGGTTGCAATAAATAAATTTTCATTAAAATCTGCTTTTAAAGATTTTTTTTTTTACTTGAAAGGTGAGAGAGAGAGCAAGCAGGAAAGGGGGAAGAAGCGGGAAAATGAGAAAGTCTTTCATTCGTTGTCTCACTCTAACAAATGCCTGCAATAACCAGACTAGACCAGACCAAAGCCAAGAAACCAACTCTACCTGTATTTCTCGTGTTGCCATCGATCCCTTGCCTTCCAGAAGTCCTTAAAGAAAACTGGATAAACTACAGAGTAGCCAAAATTTAAACCAGGCATTTCAACATAAGGATGTGGGCATCAAGACAGAGGTTAAAACCTCTGTACAACCGCACTGATCCCTTAAACTCTATGTGTGAATTTTTGTAGTAGGTACCAGGGGATCAATAGTAATACATAAAATGACTAATTCACAAATGAAACTGAAACAACTCATCCAAGAAAATCCCTTTGTGTTCAAATTGATGCCATTTTCACACTGTGTGGGATTGATTGAATATTTAAAAAACGAGTTGGAGTTACTGATTATGAGTTAAAGATGATTTCCGTTCTAAAGATGTACTCTAAAATGCAATCAAAGAAAAAGTGATTAAACATTTTGGAAAAATTTGTCATGTATTTGTTCATTAACTCAGTGAACATTTGTTAATTCCCTTCTGTGTTCCAGGAACTCAGAAGAGAGCACTGAATTGAAGACATATAGGATGTATACACACATATGTATATACATCATATATGTTATATATATCATATATGTGTAATTTTTGGAAGTCTTTGGCATATTTATTGTCAGGGAAAACAGGAACACCCAGAGAAAGTTGGTGGAGCAAGAAGTGAAAACAAGCAATCTTCCATCCATGTTCGAAGAATAGTATAGTGTAGGAAGAGCTGGCAAAAGACATTGGAAGACTTGACCCAGAGAGAAAGGTAGCTATAGGAAGACATGCCACAGAAGCTTTTCCTGGTCAAATTAGGCAGAGAGTTTAGTTAAAATGAGGTTCAAAGTGTCCATTGCATTTTGGTGGGATGGTAAGGAGGTTGATTTTGATGGGGGAACCTTTAAATGAACATTTTTTTTTAGGAAACTGAGGAATCTAAGTTTCAAAGATTTTCACAGGTGATATGTGAGCCATTGGTCTAGTCCTTTCCCATGGCTCTAGCTCTTTGATTATTTCTTGTGCTACTATTTAACAATCACACCAAAGTAATGTTCTCTGCTTGGAGCCCATTCAGGCTTCCTGGGGACTACACCTAAGTCAGCAATTCAGTGTCTCACTTGTCAGGGCATTGGAGCCATATACAGGAAGATGTTTAGGTCATCCTAGGATGTAGGTGTGTGAGCTGATGGTAATGCCATTAAGACTTGACAATAGGTTTAAATAAACAAAGGTGACCTAACAGGAGGAAAGAGAAGGGCTATTGTCCTTACAGAGTTTAGAAAAGGATGGCTTTGGGGTATATGTTTTCTATTCTGTGGGCTAGGAGATGCCATAGTTAACAGACAAATCTACTCTGTGGAGCAGGTTTATGATTATAATGGAGAAGACTGGTGCTTCAAGATTACCAGCAACAGACAAATGAGACATACTTTCATGTGTTACATTCTTTTTCTCTGATTATGCTTTACTAAGCACTATTCTGATTGTTTTGTTGATTTTATAATTAAAAGAACACTTGCTCATATCAGAGAACTTAGAAATAACATTAGAACATTAGAACTTAGAAATGACATTAGAACATAGAAATGACATTACATAGACATGTATTTGTTTTTGTTTCCTGTTGAATATAGATTATTAAAAGTGAAATGACTTGGCCATAGGGCATTAACTATTTTAGTTCTTTAATACATATTGCCAAACTGCTTTCTAGAAATAATATATTAATTTAATTCTCAATAGAGCCCTTGAAAATGTTAGTTATCCAACATCGCTGCTAGAAAAAGCATCACCCAATTTCAAATACTATGAATCTGGGGGAAAAAGACATTACAGTGTTGCTTTAATTTGCACTTGTTGCTTGCTGGTGAGCTTGAAAATTGCGCATATCTGCTGGATAGCAGCTCACCCGTTACTTGTATTTCTTTGACTACAAATCATATCATTCATGCCTAATTCTCTTCTTCTATCCAGGCTTTAGTATTGTAAACACTGCTTTATTTCTTAGCAGTCATATACTAAAATATTCAAGTGTTGCCTACCTTATTAATTGGCAGCACTTTGTGGCATGATGTTTATGATGTCACTTATTTTTCATCATTTTATATTTTATTTTTGAAATTTTTATGTGGATGAACCTGTATTTTTTTCTGTACAGTTTAGGTTTTTAAACTTCAGGAAACACTTTTCACAAGTAAATTATGTTTTATCTGGTGTTTTTTTTTTAAATCTCAGCTCATCTTCAGTTTGTTTTAGCATATATTGTGAAGTGGCAACAACTGATTTTCTCTACATCTGACTTGGGGAGCAGTTTACTAAATAGATCTACCCAGACTGTGTGACTGTGCAATGGAATGGGATGGAATAGGATGGGATATGAAGGAATGGAATGGAATGGAACTGGGTGGAATGGGTCGGGATGGAATAGGATGGCATGGGATGAACTGAAATGTTACTTTGAAAGAAAAACTGAATCAGCAAAGAAATCTAGAGGAGAAGGTATTACCATGAATCCCCAGTAGAAATTACCTATGTACAATAGCCAAATTACAACAGCAACTGCATATGTGAAAATGAATAGAAGTTGGATAGATTTCTAATGGGTGTAGAGCTCAAATCCTTAAAATTTCTAAGAGGTTTTCATGAGAAAGCCCAGTTTTCTGGTCCAAGAACCAACCAATATGAAGTGTACAACCTGCAATCAACCAGTGAGCATTAGTGTTCCGACTGTTGGCCTATATAACAATCAAAACTAACAAGTTGCAGTCCCTTGCAGGAATCTGTGCACTGAAGGAAATTGTTGGGTATAGAATTCATAGACAGCTAAATGGAACACTATACACCAAAAAAGAGCCTATGCTAGGAAAATAAAGCTGGAGGTAAGAACTTACAGATAGACAGATTTGGGATGAGATCCAGGAAGCAGAAAGTAGTACTGCGTGTGAACAAACAACCAGCTGGCCATCCCTGTTGGGCACTTTGTCCTGGACCACTAGAAATTCTGGAGGGCAAAAAATTGCTTTGAAAAGGCAGAGAGGAAGAGGGAAGAAAAGAGAGAGACTTGCAGTTGGGACTGGGCCAAACCCAAGCCCCACGCCAGGCCAGGAGTGTAGAACTCAGTGTGGATCTTCTACATGGTGGCGGGAAGCCAACGACTTGAGCCATCAATGCTGCTTCCCAAAAACTAGGAGCTGAACTAGGACCGAATGAAACCAGACATTCCAACACGGCATGTGGGCATTCCAGGAAGCATCTTAAGGACCGTGCTGATACCCCCTCTTATTGCGGTTTTCCTTACCATCTGTGATAAGATCAGTTTTCAAGTGTGTAACACATTCTCACATGCACCCTTCAGAAATATTTAGAGTGATTATTTTTTTTTTCAGGACCTTTAATCTGTTGCTGGAAGCATCTTTAACAACTGCCACCATGACATTATTTCATGAGATCTCGCTTTTGCCTTAGAGCTTGATTGGGAATAGTGGAAACTTGTTGTAGAGTTAGATTTCTTTTGGATGGTGGGAGTAGGGTAAAGAGGGATAAGGTAGATTTTGCTAGAGATCACATTAGTCACTGGTAATTCAAGCAAGTGGAGGATGACAATAATTCCAAAAAATCAATATAAACATTAAACACTAAACATTAAAATTAATGGAAAATATTCTTTTGAGTACATTTTCATGAATATTTCAGTTGGAAATTAGAAGACTGCCAGATAGGTTGCTTGAAATGTCAGTGCTAAGAAGGATTCACCCTAGCCTATGACACATGACATATGTATGGGGGGCTGTTATTCTGGTTTCCAGATGCACCATGCATGAGTTATGGCTATTGTGAGTTATCACACCTGCTCTCACTTCTGGGACATTAATCCTTGAACCCTGGATGCCTATTAGGGAAGTTTCCAGCATCATCATTGCTATAGAGACGGTGCTGCCCTGTGGGGCCATTGTCTGCTTGCTTTTGCTTTAGTGTCTTAGGTGAATGTTCCATTGTGAAAATGCCAATACTTAAGGATCTGAAAATGTGATCCAAAATGCCATTTACAGTGTCTTTGACTAATGAACAGATATTCTGACAGTTGCCTGCATTCTGTACAGCCATTTAACCTTTCGGGTGCAGCCCCTCCCTGCACCTACAATAGTCACTCCAGCTGGAAATAGGATTCTGTAATTTATTTTGTTTTTAATTTGAGAGGCACAGAGGTAGAGCAAGAAGAGCTCCCTGTGGTGGTTTATTTCCTAAATTCCTGCTTCCCGTTGGCTGGGCTAGCCTAAGGCTAGGATCTTGAACTCAGACCAGGTCTCCCATGTGGGTGACAGGACCCCAAGTACTTGCTTTATCATCTACTGCATTCCAAAACAGGCATTAGTAGAAAAACTTGACTTGGAACTCCAACCAAGGCACCCTGGTAAGGAATGTAGGTGACTTAAGTGCTAGACTAAAAGCCCACCCCTGCAATATATTTTAAAATCAGGGAATATGGTGTTTCCTACTCTGTTCTTTTCTCTCAATATTGCTTTGACTGTTTAGGTCTTTTGTAGTTCCTTACATGTTTTAGTTTGTTTTTTCCTAGTTCTGTGAAAAAGAGGTATTTTGAAAAGTTGGCATTGAATCTGTAAAGCACTTGAGATAAACAAAGATCTTTGATGAATTAAATCAAAATGTGAAAACTTTTCTGCTTTTTTCATCTCCTGGATTCAGCTGTGAAGTTAGGAAGGCATAGGTAAGTAAATCTGCCTGCAGTGCTGCCATCCCAGCACTTTGAGTCCTGGCTGCTTTGCTTCTTATCCAGCTTTCTGCTAACAGCCTGGCCAAAGTGGCAGAAGATGGCTCAAATGTTTGGGGCCCCTGACACACACATGAGACCTGGAAGAAGCTTCTGGCTCCTGGCTTTGGCCTGCTGTAGAGCAGGCTGTTGTGGCCATTTGGGAAGTGAACCAAAGAATGAAAGCCCTCTCTCTCCCTCCCTCTCTCTCTCTCTGTCTTTTCTTCTCTTTCTCTGTCACTCTGACTTAAAACCAAAACAAAACAAAATGTGGACTCAAAGTAATAGAATTTCCTCTTTTTAAAAAAAGATTTTTTTAAATTTTGTTGGAAAGGCAGATATATAGAGAGGAGGAGAGACAGGAAGAATGTTGGAATGAAAGTTGAAGTTTTCAATCACTTTGGAAAGCTGACATGATGAATGTCCATCTCTATTGAACCGAAACAGATCTCCAGATGCAACAGTATGGCAGCTAGTTTGGCGAAGTGACATTATTATCATCTGCACTTTTGCGATGGTAAACAGAAGGGCTCAGGCAGAGTTGACAGCTTTCTCATAGTCATATACACAGTTATTTAGAAAATCCAGGTTCAATTCCAGGACTTTGAGCTTCACAACCCCACCTTCTGTCACAGAGCTGTGATGGCTTCTGGGAACCAAGGGCATTCCTGGGCGTGAAAAGAAAAAAGAAGTGTTTGATGAGTAAATGATTTTTCTGGTCTTACAGGTGAAGCTAGAACTTAATGTCAACTGTAATTTTCCAGGGAAATGTATTTAAAAGGAGAAAAATAAGGAATGTGCTACATATGTTTGGGAAGGGAGTGCTTCGAATGAATGTACTCCTTGCTAATGCATAATTTCCCTGCCAATACAGATGCCTGGCCTGATAGAGCCAGAGGAGCACAAGGATTGTTGAAAATCCCACCTCGCAGCAATCAATTCAAGAGCTGAATCTCATGGGGGTGAAGGGGGCATTTGGAGGCAGGAGGGAAGCAGCAACTTGCATTTGAAAAAAACACGGAGCCATGCAATTTTCAATATTGATGCACATCTCGTATAGTTGATGTGGGTCTGCTCTATTTTAATGTTCTAGAGGGTAAATGTTGGTCTTTGCACCACCTGACTAGACACAGGCACCCAGTCCATCAACTGCTGCATGGCAAGTCTTCTATGGAAGCCTGATTTCTCCCCGAAAAGTTGCTGTTTTTGTCAATCACATGCATTCTGATTATACCACAGCTTGTATGTGACTACACCAAGTTGTAAGGAAGGCTGAGGAATACAGCCTTTATTTTAGGAAACCATTTGTTCAGCTGAGGTTGAGAGAGAAGGGAAAGTGGTTGCTGGGAGACGGGTAGCCATCTCGGGCACAGGAGACTTCACCAAACAATGGGAACTAAAGCATCCAATAATCTAAATTAAATTCAAATCTTGGCATTGCATGTTGCAAACTGGACTCCTCTCAGGCATTTTTTCTTGCCCATGAAATAGAGGTAGTTGGTGAGGATTCATGTTTATAACATGTCTGTTACATCAGCAAGGAAATAAAAAGATATTCTGCCCACTTATTGTATTTTAAAACAATCAGAAATGATAGCTACTAGGGGAAGAAAATAGACTAGAGGAACACAATGTTAACATTTAATGATTCAAATCGGCACCAGTGTATAATATTGATCCATTTTGGAACATTTATTATTCATTAATTAAGTCCTGTCCAGATGCATTGAGTGCCCTGGACATAAGAGCAGTACCCCACAAACACAAGTGATGACTTAGTTCCATTTTAGGATGCTGATGTGTACAACACAAAGATAGATTATGAAGGTATCCAATAATAGATTACACAAGATGGTAACTTAAAGAGAAATCAGGGAGAAAAGAGATGGGTATTGGAGTACCTAGTGCATAGTAGCCGGCCAAAAATAAAGGGTCCATTTCTTTTCCAGTTTCTAGAAAATATGGATATTGTATTGGAATGGCCCCTTTTGTGTGGTTAGCTGAGGACCAGAGCCCAAGTTTGCCAAAGGACTCTCCTGTGTGTGGACTAAGACCCTGGGCAGCTGCAGCTGAGGAACTTAGGAAACATGATTCTGAAAGCTTCTCTCTGAGTGCACAGAGCTCTCAGAAATTAAAAAAGAACATCTACAAAGCAGCAGGATGTGCAGCACAACCAAGGCCTGGTAATCAAGTTGGAAATGAGGGTTATCTTCCTACATACCTGAGTGGAATCTGGAACTCTTGATTAGCTGAGGCTGCGTCAGGCATTTATGAAAAACATGGCCACCCATAAACCTAAAAATAAATCGGTCTGGAGCTCCAAGACTTGTTTAACCATGGAAATAGAATTTAAAGGTCATTTGTCGCTTTCCTGTCATTTTGCCTCACAAGAAGCCTTGCTGTCGCTATAAACAAGCCTGTTACTCCTTGCTGGGGACCTAGCAGGCACCAGAGCTGGGGGCACCACCAGAGCTGGAAGGGAAGGTCGAGTTCTCCAGCGGTTAACTCCTTCAGCTCTGCTTCAGGGATGGATGTGGGGGAAGCTAGAGTTATGGGCTTTATAGCAATTGCCCCTGGAGAAGCAGCTGAACAGGGCTTTTCAGTATTACAAGGGGCTTTTATGTACTTTGCACTAGAAATTCACTAGTTTCTGATGCACCCAAAGACACAAAACCCCTGTGGTCTGTTTCCAGGAAGGTACCTATGAAAGCATGGGTATGTACAGGAGGGTGTGAGTATACGTGTGTGGGTGGGAAGGTGAATATGTTTCCTCTAAAGTTCAAATATAGCAAACTGCTGGTGTGTTTGCTGGACAGAATTCCTTGGCATTTATATGTTTTTTATTTTCTTCCCTGATGGCTATTGGGTGATCAAGATGTCTTATATTTAAATATGAAGTTGAGTCTTGGTTTGGCCATTGTGTTTTGTCATAGGAAGTTTAAAGTCACACCTTTTTAAAAAATAAAACAAATCTTTAAATTATAATTTTTTTGTATGCCATTTCCAAGTTTAAAAGCACAGTGGAAAGGACAGTGTTTTATTTAGATTGTAGCCCCCATATTTCCTAGCTTTCTGAACATGAGAAAGTTGCATCACTTCTCCACATTATAGTCTTTTGGCTGAAGCTACACTCAGTATGTAACTTCCATTAAAACAGATATTTTTAATTACTGAGGAAGTCCATTCAGATACACCAGTACTTAGCCCACAGTAGGTTGTTCAACAAACGTCCCGTGAAGGAATCAACAAAATCGAAATAATAATTCTGCTTCATGAGACTGTTACAAAGATTATAGGAAACAAAACAATGAAGGATCTATTCCTGATCCTGGCTGTTGGTGTTTGTTTGATGGCAGTCATTGTTACTATTTGCATTGAGTTGTGCTGATTCAACATGTGACTTAAATATATCATTTTCCAGAAATCAAGATTACATATTACCATCAGGAAGAGACCAGCAGACCCTCCCAAGGCATTGTCTGTGACTGTGTGACATGGAAGCATTCCAAGAGCGTTCCACCAGCATTGCTCTCATTGAGTCTTGGTATGCTACATTCTTGGTGCTCAGCTCATGAGCCCTGCCGTCATGATTGACTCAGTTGATCCTTAAACACTTTTTTTTTCACTTGGTGTCCAAGCTTTTCCAACTTGAGTGCTCTCCCACCTCACTGGTATCTCCTTTTTAGTTTCTTCTGCTCACTCCTGTTATTTCCCTAATTCTGAAGGTCCTAGTGTTTAGCTCTGTATCAATGTTCCCCCACCCCTATGTATTGGTCATGGTCTAGATAGAAAAAATATATGGATGATTGGAAGAGAGCTTAATAATAGGACTTTTTGTAAAGACGTGAGGACAGCTTAGGAACAGTAGCAATAAGTAATGCAGGGTAGATACACATCAACTTGCAGTAGAGTTGTGTCTCAACAAACTCATTATAAATGGAAGATGTTGTAAGACAAAGTCGTGTTATACACCCAACCTTTGTAGCTCAACAGCGCAGTATAGAGTGTTGGACAACAGCATGACCCAGGAGCTGAACTACTGCCACTACCCAGTGTCACAAGAGTAGGCTGGAGCACCTAGCACTTGCCTGGGAAAGACCCAAATTCAAAATTTAAATTATGATTTCTGCTGACTATATTTTGTTATAAAATCAGAAATCCTAAGCTAAATCACTTGAAGCTGAGGATGTCCTATATTATGGTGTCAGAATCCGTGGGAAGCATGAGAGTCTTAAAACAGGAGTGGTTACTGGGATGTATATAGGGTGGTGAAATGAGTGGGCTGACTAGTGGGAGCAATGACCTTGATACAGGAACAGAATTTGTCTCCTATAAAGCAACCAAACAAGGAAGGATCTGGAAAATTCAACAGCCTACATGCTCTTTGATCTGCTGATACTATCATTGGGTTAGCGCAAAGGGAAGGCAGAAATCTCATTGACAAAGTCCAAATGGGCTATTCTCCTGGGGCACAAGGAAGAATGGAGAAGGATGAAGACTAGAAATGCAGAAGCAAAAGGAAGACAGTCAGCACTCCCTGCAGGGACCTCATCCAGTTCCAGAGCTGTAGATACCATCTCTATGCTACAGACTCATCTCAGCTCATACTGCCTAATTGATATCTCCACATATGCATGTATAAAGCCAGACTCTCACCTACCCTCCCTTCAAACCTAATCGACATGCCTCTCTTCATCTTAAGAGTGTCACATTCATTCTTTCAATTGCTCAGGCTAATGTCATCCTTGAATTCTTTCTCTGACATTCTTCCACACAGTGTTTTACTCTACTGGTTAGACTTCCAACATATAGCAAGAATTTAAATAAGTTCATGTTTTTCACAAATTTTTACCCATGTTTTCAGTGGTGTATTAATCTACATGTTAAATATATTTGTAATGTGCCTCTACTTGGGGTGGGTGATGTTGATGACATGGTAAGCAAGCCAATACGATTACTTCCTTACTGGAGCTCACAGTCTAATGGGAAGGCAGGTCATGGACACTTCACATTAGTACTCATGACTTTAATTTTGATGGTTTGGGACAGGCCATTGAGTTGTGGGTGTTTGGTAGACAGTCAGTATAACACAGGGCAAGTTAGAGAGATCATTACTGTAAACAGCACCCAACTAACTTCTGACTCTTGGTCTCTTTCAACCTTCGTCTGCCCTTTCCCTCTTCTGACACATTCTATTCCCCATGGTCCATGCCCTTGTTGCTTTTCTAAGTTCCCTCATTCTCATGTCCTTACCATCATGTTCCTCTGCAAACTTGCGATATTTCATCTTGAGTTTATCTTCGGTGCTTAGGAGCTGTCCTTTTATGTGTCCCTAGTGAGATGTAAGATTATGTTTATAATGGGATATTTTGTAATAGACCAGTTCTTCTTCTGAGAAAAACTGCCAAAAGAAAAAAAAAAAAGAAATGCTTGAAGTGCATACAGAAACAGAATGCCAATATCTGAGAGATAAGGGCTCAAAGAGCAGAAAAAGTTCACTAAGATTAGAGCAACTTTCTGCAAGCTGCTTATCTCAAAGAACATCTGCTGATCCTTGATGAGAGAGAGGTAGCGAAGCCAGCAGAGCTTTCATCAATCTCATGGGGTTTGGCAGATATCACTAGGAGTCTGGGGCTGGCAAGGCAGCCAAGAGTGGAAGGAGGTTTCAGAGAGAAAGGGGTTCTAAGAGGATAACCACCTGAATATAAATTGATTAAGCCATCTGGGGAAAAGGACTAGAGAGCAAGTACAAAGCGGCTGGAGTGGAGCAGAGTCCTGCAGAATCACAGTACCCAGAGAACAGCAAAACCAGAACTGGAGAAACTGCTGGTGAGCAGTCTTCTGGGAAATGTGCCCAGCCTCCCACAGGGCTGCACTTCAGGAAAAGATGAGAACCAATGTAAGGCACCCAATGATTGCATCCAGCCTCAGTGTCCACGACTTGAAGGTATTGAAGTGATCCCTCCTGCCACCTTCTTCCACGGAGGGAGACGTTATTCAGTTTCTGTGACTCTTCAAAAGGTGATGTCCAGCACCCAGCAAAAACAAAACAAAACAAAAAATAAAAATGCTAGGCATATATTAATAAACAGCATCAAGTGAAAAACAAATAAATCTAAAAAGACTCATGACTTCCTATGACATTGGACTCTCAATTAATTACTGCAGAGTTTGGATTAAGCAATCAGTACAGTCAGGAAAGCATGTCACGAGAAGGGGAGCATCATCAGAAAGCTGGAGTTTTTATCCAATGGCAATCCTAAAGATTAAAAATGCAATAACTGAGATTGAAGACTCTGAAAGGCAAGAGTTACAACACTTTGGACGAACTAGAGAAAGAATTAGTAGCTAAAGAGATGTTAAAATATAACCCATGTCTTGGTAGCATGACAGTGTTTTAAAATACAGGCTCTGGGTTTTATTACTATTCAGGTTTGGTGATGATTTAGAGGAGCTATACAGGAAAATTAGATAGAATTGAGTGAGCTGCCACCCAGGCACTGTAATTCCACTTCTTTACCTGTTGTCTGGTACACCCACTTTCCCATGATGCACCTGTGCATCATCCAGGACCAAGAGGAAGCAGATGCTGTGGAGGCTGTGTAAAAGTTAAACTGCCTGGAAGGACCGTGAAACCCCTGATACGCCTCACACACACTATACTTGACCCTTATCTACACCCCTTCTGTTCCTCTGGACCGGGCCTATGGATCTTCTTCTGGCCTTCTCCCCATTTCTTTCCTCATAGGCAGCTCTGGCCTGTGGATGGCTGCCCTCTCTCCATATGTATATTCACTTTCTCACTTTTAAATGGATCCTGCTCTCACTCATGCACTGTCTTTTGTCTCTGCCTTTAGATCTTTCCATGTGGCAAAGGACTTAGAAGAAAGAGGAAGATACACGGGTCAAAACAATGAAATCAACAGGTGTATAGACAGCTGTGCTCCTGTGCTGTTCTCATCAGTAATGTTGACCTTGGATCTAACAATTAGTTTAAAAAGTAAGACAATTTCAAACTGTGGGGCATTCTGCAAGACTGTGCTTGGACGTATACACCTATGTCACTGTCATGAAAATCTAAAGATATTAGAGGATTATTCCAATATAAAAGGAATCTAAGGCAATATAAAAGATAAGTGAATATGAGACTACTCATTGGAGCCCAGTTTTTCTTTTTACCATTTAAAAATTGTGTGAGGCTGACAGGGAGAGAGAAAGAGACGGAGAGACAAAGAGAGAGAGAAAGAATCTCCCATTTTCTGGGAATCAATGCCTCCTTAACCAGGGGTATCAGTGTGGAATGCTGTTATCACTTCCACTTATTTTTAGATATCTCTTGAATTTTCTTTGTGGGCAATCCTATCAACTATGAAAATTCACAACTCTCTTAGTTTCCAAACCATACAGGTCTTATTTCTTTTTCTGTTTTTCCTTATAGTACTAACTTGTAATGCTGACTAAAGGGTTCTTGCTCTGGTCCTTGTTACAGAGAGTGGCTTTTAGTAATTTCCATTAGGAATAGCACCTGCTGTGGAATTTTAACAGGTACTTTAGAAAGACCAGGTTAAGGAATTTCTTTTCTATTTCTAATTTTCTAAGAGCCTCATCATCTCTCCGTGTTCCCACTCATTTTATACATGTCACTTTGAGAGCTGCTTTTCAAACATCATTGAGAAATTGTCTGCTTGCCAGTGTCTCATAGTCAACTTCACAGCTTCTCATTAGTTTTCAATGAGGCTGGTTTATTTCTTGCCTTCTCGTGTCTGCCATAAAGTATGTTGATATGCAGAAATAAATCAAACTTGGCATTATGTCCACCTAGCCTTAATATCACACTGTGTTACATCTGGGTTGGTGGGAATGACACAGCTCATGTTGCATAAAACTCAGAAAAAATGTGAAATGCATGTTGCATACGTATTCCAACTCAGCTGACTTGGAACTAGCTTTATGGTGAGACTTGATGGCCTTTGGACTATTTTCTCCTCCATAGTAGATGAGAATTTCCATTGTGTCTCTAATTTCAATAATCCCGAGATCCGAACACCATAGTAAGGCAACAGAGATAGCCACACAGTCCCAGATAATAATCTTCCTGGGAGTTAGTAAAAAATCAGCTATTTCCCAGAAGGTAGTCAGTGAGCCTATCTCCCCATGGCTGCAGGAAGTTTAAGAACTCCAAGAAAGGTTTCAGATATACACATTGCTCTCCCATGCATCCGAGTCCTAGCCTGACATCTGTGATTTTAATCACTGCTAGTGAAGGCAAGTGTCGTGTTCACTGAAACCCGGGGAACGCATCCTCCCAGGAAGAAAATCCAAATCACAGGTGAGTACATCGTCACCCGATGGTGCTGGCACTCTATGAGTCTGCTTGCTCTTCCCAGGAAAAGCAGTTTTAATGGACGTGACTGGTGGCGGAGGCAGTGAATGTATCAGCCACAATGGTTTCAGTGACTCAGAACTGGCACAGAACATGTGCTGGGGGGGACAGCGATGGGTGGGTTCCTCCTGGCATTTCATCAGTCTCAGAGAACAAATTGAAACAGAGCTGGCTTATCAGCACATTGACATGTAACACACGCCCCTTTCAATGCTTCCCAATTCCCCATGCAGAAGATGTGGAAAAGGAAAACCACTTGTCATCGGAAGAAAATGATTTGCCGGGAGATTCTCTCTAATGAACAGATTCATTCTTTTTCTGGAGAATACACTGTCGTTTTGTCTCCATCACACTAAGAAAGACTGACTGATGCCATCAATTCTGCGGAACGCCCATCAATTCAGTAAAACAACCAGTGGGGAGGGAAAGCCCCAGCAATCGATACGAGTGGTTGCACAGAATCGATGGCTCATTGCACACCATGCCCACTCTTCTGCTGCTGTGAGTGCTCAGCTGCTGCCGTGGTGGTGACTTGTACAACCTGGGACCTGTGGGCTGAGGACAGACTCGGCAGAGAGGCCTGCCAACAGAGAAGCTACACAGAGAGAATCACAGCTCATCTGGGCCAGCCCACAGGGACAGCTGTTGTGTGGGCATGGGCCTTTCTGCGGGATGCAGCCATTGTTGGCAGCCTTAGGCAGGGGAAATCACCGTCACAGCCATCCTTGGATGAGTGCAGCAAGAGAGGCCCACTTAATCTGGCTGCAGACTGCAAGGTAAGCCTGATGGTGTCTCTGCTCCTTCATTTGCTGGAGGATGGAGGGGAAGCCATTTCATTTGCTGGCCAGCAGTGAGAGGCAGAGCAAGGAGCATCCCTGTGCTCATGGCGAAGGCCCAAGTTCCCTTCGGGATGTCCTCTGATCCTCATCTGTGCATAACGGAGTGGTTGAGAGTACAGGTTCAGGATTCCGATAGAGATGGTCCAAGTCCTGGCACCTCTTCTTATGTCAGGTCCTTGACCAGTTCCCTCAACTGTTCTGAGTTCATGTCTTTTAGTTTGCAAAATGGGCATAATAGCTACTCAGCTCAACCAAGTGTCCGAGGCCCATTCTGTGAGAACTGTAAATGTGGGAAAGGCCATTTTTGCTTAATTTAAAGACTTTGTCATTTGGAGTATTGCCAAGGGCGGGTGATCTGAGGCTGTCTTATGTTCAGACGGGGAACACAGCTTTCTTCTTTCCTTTTCCTGGCCACCATCTCCCTGAGAGTCAAACAGACAATGCCAGTATTTATCCATTGAGTCGTGAAGGGAGTGTGTGTCACTGCTAGAGAGGTGTGTGAGAGGAGCAGATAATGAAGGATGCAGGGACAGAGACTGGGTGAGGCCCCTTACTTCGAGCCTGAGACCACTGTGAGGCCCAAGCACCTACATCCAGAACTAGGTTCCAATGCCAGCACTTGATGTATTCAGGCTAATGCATGTGGACTGGGTCATGACAAGAAACTACTTTGTCTTGAATCCCTAACTGGAACAAGGACCACTCCGAGACACTGATGCCTCCCTTTCCCAAACTCAGCTGTGTCCTGGCCTGAGTCTTGCTGTTATTCGTTTTGAAGCAGTCTGATTCAAATAAGCATTTAAGCTCCATAAGGAGTCCCCAGAATGCCATCAAATGGTCATCTCTAGACTTTCTTGTCTGATCTGTGTGGCTCCCACATGATTTATTTATGTTGTTAATATTCCCTAAATATGTAATTTACATCTGTCTATTGCCACGTGATTTCCTTTTTGAACTGAGTTGCATCTGAGAAATAGCCAAGAATGAAGAGATTCATATGGTAGCTGTATATTTCTAAGCATGCTGCAAGGTACATATGCACCTGCTAAACATACAAGATAGTTTTGTGTGACCTAAAAGCATCTCACTGTAGAAAACCCTGCCCTCTCCATCAAGCCCTGGCTGGCAAGGACAGTGACCTAGGCACCACAGACTCCAACCCCTAGCGTCCACTTTGCATGAGAGAATCTTGCGTTTGTTACCTACAGTTCAGTCTTCTGGGCCTTCAACCAGGTGTGGACCTAGATGATTTTTAACATACAGTTATCAAAGGCATTCACTGATCACTGGGAGCAAACTAGTTCCAGAAGGTTCTGTCACCTCAGGTGTGAACGCCCCTCTTGACCAGAGGTGGCAGTCACCTCATTTTTGCCTTCTGCTCTATGATCATGGGGACACCAGCACAGGAAATCATCAATCTTCAATTGCTGTGTTCTGTGCTCTACAATTTGCTGACATTGATGGCCACACCCACCCAGGGGCTGGGGTCTCTGGAGAACCAGCTACATGACTCACAGCCCAGTCCAAACTGAAGATGTCCACGCACGCAGCAAGAGTCTGCTTCCGAGTGCAGCTGCGTCTTGCGCACCCCAAAGCATCAACTTGTTCTTTCCTCAGTGCGTACTGTATGGACTCAGGGCCATGACTGTCAAACTCGGGGCCCTGTTAGAGGGGAGAATCTGATTTTGCAGGATGAGGCTGCAGTCAGAGAGGTTTCCTATCTCCATGCTCCCATGTGATGCTGATGTCCGGATCAAAGAGTCTCGGAGAGTCTTCAAGCAGGACGGTGAGCAAAGGGAAGGGCCGGGGTGCCGTGTGTTACGGAGCCGTCAGGTCCAGACAGAAGGGAGCTTGGAACTCCCACAGGGCTGGGGCAGCCCTTACACAGTCCATGTCACTCTGACTTCCTACGTGGTGCGTTTTATCTACCTCCTGTGGCCTGCTAGGCATCGCCGCATCCCTGTGCGTGGTTGAGCACTTGGTCTCAGATGCACGGAATATGCTCCTGTTACTGCCCAGAACAAATGATCATGACTGTAGTGGCTCAGATCAATGGACTTAATTTTGTTTGTGATCTCATAGTTCCTCAGGTTGCATTGCTGCATGAATCTCAGGGTTAAACTTGGTGTATCAGCAGCTGTGTGCTTCTGCCTCCTCTCGTGATGAGGATCTTTTCTCTCTCTTATCTCCTATCTAATATTTTTTGCTTTTTCCAGCTTCTAAGGAGGGGCTGCTATTCCGCCTCAGTCGTGGCCTCTTCCTCTGTCCTCAGAGTCAGTCGTAGAGAGTCAAGTCTCTTTCCTGTCATGCTACTCTCACCTTCTCTCCTGTCAGCGTCTTCCATTTTTAAGGAGGAAAATCCTGGATCATCTCCCTAGCTTAAACTGACTGGCAACCTTAACTCCCCATTGCTGTCTCAGGTTGCCTGAATAGCCCTGGACTTCTTCAGGGGCCATTATTCTGTTGCTATCACATCTGAAAAGTTTGCACGGAGTGAATTCATACCCACAGTTGACCCTCTGGCCTCATGCAGCTCAGGGTCTGGGGTCCTGAAGAACTGAAGGCCTGTGGCTCTGGACTTCCCATGCTCAATGCCACAGCACTTCTTGCGTGTTTCAGCCAGAATCATGTCTACCTCTGGCTTTTCATATTCTAAGCATATAGACCAAGGCAAGGTCTGCCCCAAACAAGCAAAAATCAGCTTACTTCAGCAAGCCATCATTAAGCTCTATTTTAGGTTCTCAGTGGGCTTACCAGGTATGTTAGCCTGGTGGTCCAAAGTGGGCTGTATCAGTCAGCTCATCTGGGCTGGTTCGTTGTATACACAGGGCAGCCACAATGGCTTTTTAGAGAGATGGAGGTTTTATTACATCAACAATCTTAACTGTCTGAAGTACTGCTAACACGGTACATAATTTATCCAGAATTTGCACCAAATCTGGGCTGCCTACATGCCTATAGCTTGTGAGCAGAACAGACAAGTAAGTTAAAGGAAGTTTATTTCTTCAAAGAGCATCTTACCAAATTGATGAAGTTCTGATGTCACTTCCGGAGGAACTGTGATTAATCTGCTCCTAGCATGGAATAAATGCAAAAAAAAAAAAAAGTATGTTTCCCCTTCAACTTTCTGAGGAGAGGAAGCTCCTGGCTGCACACCTGAGTGGAAAATGTGAAATGCAGTGAGCAAGTGCTCCAAACACCTGGGGAAATGCGTGGGGCCCTGGGTGGATCAGAATGCTCAAGATCAAAGCTCCACATGGCTTCTGTCTCAAAAATCACACTCAAGACATGCTGATGAATTCAAAACTCAAAACTGAGAGGTTTCAAAAGAAAATCTCCTTTAAAGCCACTTCTATAGCCACAGACATGTCCAACATGAAGAACATCTCTGTTGGAGGTTGCTTGTCAGGGACTCCACGGACACCTGCGTGATTCTGAAGTGAGGTCAGTCACGCACGCCCAGCACTGTGTTTTGGACCGGGTCCTGTGTCTTGGCCTGAAAGTGGATTCCCTGGGGGCCCTGATGTCTTTTCGTTCTCGTTGTGCTTGGCGCCGCTTCCGTGCTGCCTAAAATGGTCAGCAGAAGAAGGTGGGACAGGAGCTTCCCTGTGTGTAGTGGAGGGGGAAGGTAGATTTCCACACTCCAGTATCTCCAGGAACACAGGGATGCACAGGAACTCAGCAGAGTGGATTCGTGGGTGATGAGCATGTTTACGTCTTGCTTGCTGGGGTTTAACTACCCCGCCCTCAGGTTTGTCCGTTTTCCTGACTGGTGCCGTGTCTGGGGGCTGGAGTTGACCATCTAGAAGCAGCTGCCACTGACCCAGCTGAATGGTGACGATAATGACCAGGCCAAGGGACTTCCACCTGTCTGACCACCCAGGGTTAACGCCTCTGGCCTATCTCAATATGGAGAGGCAGCTAGCCCATTTTTTCAAAATGGATCTTCGCTGGAACAATTCGCCCTGCTGGCCTCATTTGTATCCGGATTTGAGATTTACTGGACTTCCTGTGCAAACATCTTCACTCACCCTTTATCACATTTGCTAATTACGCATGAGACAGAAATCCGATTTATAAGGGCTTTCCTCGTGTCAGCCGGTGGCCACTGCTGGAGAAGATTCCCCTCAGCTTTGCAGACAATTTCTGGGCAGCCTTTGGAGCCCAAGTTCCCATTTAGAATCATAGGCTGTGGAGGTCTAGAGCCCCATCTAGTGGAATCAATCAGGCATTGCCACTGCAGTTGTGGACAGAAACGGGCAAGGCCTTAGGGATTCCCGTGCAGCCCCTCCTGATGAGCCCAAGAGGGCACCTCTGCAGAAACCCCTTGGGAATCTCCAAGGTTGGGGGCTCTTAGTGTAAGATGGGACAGGAGGAGGGCAGTTAGAAAGCTGTTTTGTTGAGGGAAGAAAGCCACTCTGCCTGGCATAGAAGGCACTTGGGCTGCCCTTGCCTGGCGTACAGCAAAAGGGGCCAGCCTGAAGAGGAAGCCCGGTCCTGGGAGTCCCCAGGGGCTCTGTGAGCTGCCAATGGCAGCTGCAATCAGGGCAGGACTGGCTGGAGCCCTGGGGGAGTAGGGGTGGCCTAGAGCTGCGTGTTCCCCCCCCCCCGCCCCCAGAGCCATGGAGCCTGTAGTCTTAGTAACCTGAGCAGGTTAAAGATTTCGCTCTTGCACTGTTTCAGGTGTATTCCTGCTTAGAAACTCAGTTCCACCACGAAGCTGAAGGCAACTACGTCTGCCGGTCTCATTCCCTGCATACATGGCACCCAGGGACCCACAGATCCCTCCCACCACCTAGAGCCCAGCTGTCCAACTTGGCAGCTGATAGCTTTCAATCCAAATGTGCCCTGCCCAGGGGCCTCCGACCAGCACCATTGCTGCCTCCCTGGCCCCTTGGGCTACCTTCATGACACCCGTCACCAGCTACCATCATACCATGTGCTTGTGGGGACTGTGTCCTATCATGTCGCTGCAATGTGCTGATGGTTCAACACCAACAGGTAAAAGGGCAGACAGAATATGACAGAATATTCTGCCCTTCCACCACCACCTCTCTTTTCCCTTTTCCCTCTATTTCTCTTTTTCTCTCCCCATCTCTCTTTCTCCCTTTTTTCCTCCCTCTCCCCTCCTCTCTCTTTCTCCTCTCTCTTCTTATCCCCTCCTTCTTTCTCTTGCTCTTTCTCCTCCTTTCTTTCAAATAAATAAGATACATGTCCAAGCAAGCATGCCTTGCATTGGCCATGACCCATCAGAAAAAGCTAGCAACTTAGGCCAGCACACTGCAGATTCTCTTCCACCAGGGACGCAGCTTCCCAGCCCAGGACACCAGGACCAGCAACCTCAGAAGTCCTTACTATAGACCTGGCAGGGGTCCGCCTTAGTGCACAGCCCCCTGCAAACACGTAGCTGTTGGCAAAGAAGGCAGAGGACACAAGCTGTATGTACACCATTTGATGAAAGAGTTGGAAATGTGTGGGTGCATTGTGGAATGCTCTGCCTTCCAGGATACTTGCAGTTTTCTCTTCTTATCCCTTGGTCATCCCCAGATCACTACAATGCAGTTTTACCAGAATGTAATTACTTATTAGTGTTATTATCAGTGGAGAAGATGCTTTGCAAGCCAATTCCATGGCAGTCAATGAGGTTGAGGAAAATGCTCATTTTACTTAAGTGTTAAAGCAAATACTGTTCCTTGGCACTGTACATACAGTAGTAATTACAAATAATTCCTTACTGGAGAGAAAACTAAAGCAAGTGGTGCAACTTCTAGCATGTGGGGGAGGCTCAATAAATGTTGAAGAAACAGAGCCTTTGCATACTTTTTGTTTAATAAAACTTGCCTTTAAAATTTGAAATATATATTAGAGTAACAGACAAAGACAGATGATTTTCCACCCACTGGTACACTCCCGAGTGGTCCACCCCTTGGCCTTACAGAAGTCGGGAGGCAGGAGCTTTAGTTCAGCCTCACTAGCGGGTAGCAGCATTCCATGCCCTTGGACCACCCTCTGCCGTTTTCCCAGGCCGTGATGTAGAGTGGAGCAGCGGGACATGAGCTGGTGCTCGTATAGGATGCCCGCATCGCAGGTGGCAGCCTAACCCGCAATGCCACAGCACAACTTGTGTGGTGTGAGTGTGTACTTGCAGTGCTGTCACATGTGCACATGGGTGCAGGTGTGAGATGTGGACTCACTGATTTGGACAGGAAGTCTTTCTAATAAGGGCGTGGTTTGGGAGATATGGGTTTAGCCTAGCAGTGAAGATGCTGGTTAGGGCACTTATGTTAAGGATGTTGGTAAGCGTGTATCAGAATACCTGCGTTTGAGACCCGGCTCCACTGCCAATCCCATTCTTGCCAATATACACCCCAGGAGGCAGTGGAAGATAGCTCAAGTCCTTGGGGCCCCTTTGGGATACCTGGATTGCGTTTTCAGCTTCTGGATGATTTGAGTATTTGGACAGTGAGCTTCCAAAAGAAATCGATCTTTTCCTCTCATAATGAAAGCAAATAAAACATTTAAAGGCATGAATTTTTCTTCCTTACCATTTGTGACGCTAGAGCCAGGCCTGATCATGTGTAAATGCTGCCCTCTGGTGGACATTGGAAGACTGACCGCTGCAGTCAAGAAAAATCAGTTAACCCTGCTGAGAGCTCAATATTAGCTCATCAGGTTGTGGATGTATTTATTTAATAACCAACACTGAAGGAAAATGAGAAAATACCCAGAGAACAAGCAGCTGGAGGAAAAGCTACACACAATTTAGGGCATTGATGAGCACAAAGTAGCTTTGAGTAAGTATGTGGGCCTGTGGATGGGGTTGATGTAGACTCGGCATGGGGTTTGATGCTGGCTGCAGAAGCACCCTGAGTCATTCTGCCCAAGCACTAGGAATACTATTGAGCCTTCAAAGTTTTTCAATATTCACTTGCAGTAATCATTTAACCCACCCAGCACTGTGGATGAGATAGGAGGATTCTCTATTCCCTATTTGAGTTACAGAATTGAAATGGTCAGCCATTTTCTCCTCCAAGGGAGTTAACAGGTTTAGGGATGAAATATGAATTCTCAACAAGTGCAATATCTGTTCTGGAAGTCTCGCAGCAGCAAGGCATCAGTGTTTTGTTCACAGAAGCAGTTTTACAGATTCTATCCAGCAAGAAGCAAAGAGCCTGCTCTGCTGAGAAGGATGAGCCATTACAGTTCAGGATAGCCAGGTCCCTGGTCGTCAGTCTCCTTGCAAACCTTAAAAGATTGGCTGCCTCTAGCTACACTTACTCCTAATTTACTTGTCACAGTAAAACTGTCACCTTTGCCCAGGGAGCCACGGAGGCTGGCTGTTAGCAGGTGTCCACTCTGCAGAGCTCGGAAACAGCCTCCGGGCCCCCTTTCCAGCCAAGACTCCAGCAGGAAAAGAAAAGCAGATCTGAGACAGAGCAGTTTCCTGCGGAGCCAATATAGCAGGTTTCTTTGGAGGATGGCCCAAAGAAAGAATTTCCACTTGGCCCTTTGGCAAAATAAAAGAACATCCTGTGTGGAAGGCGTGTGTGTCACAGCAACTGGAGCTTAGGTGGAAGAACAAGCCAGGCCAGGAAAAACAGCTGGAAGGAGTCAGAAACAGCTGGAGATTCAAACTGAACCCCTAAGCCCATGGCCCTTTAAGGCTTGGTGGAAACTGCTGCAACCCTCACTCTTTGGTGCCTGGAGAACTCGGGGGGGGGGTGAGGGAGGGGGAATCCTCTACGAAGGCAGGTGCTGCTGAGAAGCCAGATCCCACCCCAAGACTTGCTTGCTGAACCAGGGCCATGTTTGTGTCTTCTCACTTCTCCCCAACAGAGCTCAGACACCTGCTAGAAAACTGATCTAGAGCGATTTGAGTTCAGGGAGCTTTAAGGTAAAGCAGAGGATAGGGATGACAACAGCATGCAAAGCCAAGGCCACGAAATTTTCGGGTTTATCTCCCCATTAGGCCAGACAAGTTCTCCATCCATTCGTCCAAGAAGAGCTAAGTAGCTGCTACTGTCAGGCATGGGGTTAGGTGCTGGAGGCAGACTTCACTGTGAAGGATACCGTGCTGTATGAATTCCCATTGAGCTAAAAGTGGAAAGGGGTGCACGCATAAACCCTTGCAGTGCACAGATGTTGCTAGGTCTGTTCACAGATATTCTGGCTGTCATCCAGGCACAGGTCTGCATGGGGTGGCCTCCTTGCTTTGAAGTTCAGGGACCATGTGACTCACTTTGGTCCGTGAAGAGTGAGCAGAAGTGATGTGTGTAAATTGCATTGGTAGGGTTCAAGAGCATTGAATTCCCCCAGCTGACCTGCCTCCCACATGCCCAAGTGGTGAAGAAAGAAATCTGCTTAACAAGCACATGTAAGCTCGGTGGTGATGTCTGTTATCCTCACGAATCTTCTACC
Organism: Ochotona curzoniae; assembly: GCF_017591425.1. NCBI lineage: Eukaryota > Metazoa > Chordata > Mammalia > Lagomorpha > Ochotonidae > Ochotona > Ochotona curzoniae. Next base: position 47,105,357 of record NW_024466502.1, on the reverse strand, counting down.
TGCCTAACACAACACAAGAATGAGAAGCAGGGTGTGGGGAGTGGCAGGCCTGCTGCACCCAGATTGCCCTGGGTATTCGCTGAGGCTCCCCCACTCCTCCGACAGTCGATACCTACCCCTGACACCCCAGATCCTGGGACACAATCAGTATTCTACCGTGGGAAGGCAGCATGAGCTGGAATCCTGCTGTGGAGCAGGCAGCAGGACCCTCATTCCTTGCCTGGGAAGAAAAGTTGGAAGGCCTTTGATCTCATGGGAGCCTGTACAGTGGTTCTTTCTTCTGTGTCTCCTCACAGTTCAGAGAAGGCTTCCCTTTATCCACCACCATGTATGAAACCAAGTCATCTCTTCAGAGATTGTGGTCAACCCTACAGAGCCACTGCCTCAGTGGAAGCTGGGCACAAGACCATTTCCACAAACGATCATACTGCTTAGTTGTGGGCAGTTGTGCAAGAAAACGCTGATTAGAGGGAGGTGAGCAAACATGAGAGGGGTGTGCAAACCTTTCCCTTCCCATCTCCCAGGTGATGAAAACAAGAACGCTTAGTTTTGAGCCACCCTGGACCCCACAGGCAAGAGCAGCAACTGTAGAGGGAGCAGTGAGATGGGCGGGGCTGTGGTGGCAGGTGTTCCGGTGGGGCCCAGGCACCTGCCACAGACCATTGTCTTCCAGGAGAGAAGTGCAGTGCGTGTTACCCCAGTTAGGCAGCTGGTGTGATGCTCTCCAACTAGAGAGAGAAGAGAAAGAGGAAGAATGAGAGTGGAGAGGAGGATCTTGGAAGGCAGATTGGAAGGAAGAGGTTAACAAACAATGGGACAGGGAGTTCATCGCAGTCCAACCCTGGAAGTGTCATCATGTGCAAGTCACAGCTCACCTTTCTTTCTTTTTTTTTCTTTTTTAAAGATTTTTTTATTTATTGGAAAGTCAGATATACAGAGAGGAGGAGAGACAGAGAGGAAGATCTTCCATCCGATGGTTCACTCCCCAAGTAAGTGCAACGGTCGATGCTATGCCAATCCAAAGCCAGGATCCAGGAACTTTTTCTGGGTCTCCCACATGGGTGCAGGGTCCCAAAGCTTTGGGCCGTTCTCGACTGCTTTCCCAGGCCACAAGCAGGGAGCTGGATGGGAAGTGGAGCTGCCGGGATTAGAACCGGCGCCCATATGGGATCCCGGGCATGCAAGGCGAGGACTTAAGCTGCTAGGCCACGCCGCCAGGCCCCAGCTCACCTTTCTGTAGCTCATCCTGTGAGTGCTTGGTGAAGGACACAGGTGTTAAAGAGAGTTAGAGAGGTCCATGTCTCTTTTTTCTACCTAAAAGTTCTAATACAATGCTGCAGCGCGTCCCCCAGAAAACAATGAAGATTGAGTCCCTAAATTTGTCTTTCTAAGCATTTTATAATCCACTTCTAATTAAGCACATCTCTTTCATGCTCTGGGAAAAAGAAACAGACCTATTTATATCATGATTTATTAAACTTGAGTTGGGGTAATCGAATGTATTTTGGCATTACTCTTTGCTGAATGCACTTGGGAAAATAAACTGACTGAGATTTATATAATAGACTTCATGTCCAAATAAATGATTGGGCCACTTTTAAAAAATATTTATTTTAAGGACAAAGAGAGAGAGAGAGAGAGAGAGAGAGAGGTCTTTTATCTGCTCCTTCACTCCTAGAATGGTTGCAACAATCAGGTCAGGACCAAGCTGAAGCCAGCAACCAGAAACTCCAGCCGGGTCTTCCACAGGCACGGCAGTGACCCAAGAAATTGAGTGACTTTTTGCTGCTTTCCCAGGAATATTAGTAGGAAACTGAATTCGAAGTGGGGCAGCTGGAACTCGAACAGATTCTCTAACGTGAATGTTGGTGTCACAAGCAGATGATCTGACCTGCTGTGCCACAACCCTGGCCCCTGCAGCTCACCGTACAAAAGAGAAGAGTGTTTGCTAGCTGCATTCCCGTGAGAGCCTAGTCCCTCCCACCTGGCTGACCACTTTGGCCTGGGCCAGGCTGTGGACAGCTGTTCTGTGGGTAGCCCCAGTAACCCATGCTTTCTAGGGCTCCTGGCTTGGTCTCGGCCCTTTCCTTATTCTCAGCTGATCCTGTGACTGATTCTGCCACATCAACAGGATGTGGCAGAAAGGCGATGTGGCTCACCCCCTGCTCCTTCCTGAGGACTCAGTACTTTCTGTCTTTGCAGTTGGAAGCCACACGCAGCCATGGGAGTTCCAGCCCAGCCATGCCCTGCAGAGACTGGTGGAAACAGAGGGGCTGGACCAGCCCAGCCGATGCCCAACCCCAGCACCCCACCACTATGTCTAGTGGAATATTGCAGCCATTGGAATATTGCTTCTGAACTACAGACTTATGTGCAAATACAACAATTAATTTAAACCAGAAATGGAGCTCTAGCCAAGCTGGACTCTACTGGGACTCACGCTTAGGGTTTCTAAATGGAACTTTTTCACAATTCATTGGGCATGCCATCTCTACTCCAAGTTCTTAACCAGTCAAGGTTGCTATACACAGTTATGAAAACTGTGTGCTATACCAGGGCAACCCATGCAGGAAGTCAGAAGGCACAGCTTGTCTGGCCTTGGCCTGGAAAAGTCACTGTTCTAAGTCCAGCAGTCATGTCTGATGAACTCCTAGAGCTCTGCTGAAGTGTCATTTGTGAAACTCAATCCAAAGTTGTAGAGCTTGGGCCTGATGCAGTAGCATAGCGGCTGAAGTCCTCACCTTGAACGTACTGGGATCCCATGTGGGTGCTGGTTTGTGCCCCAGCAGCTCCACTTCCCATCCAACTCGCTGTTTGTTGCCTGGGAAAGCAATTGAGGACTGCCCAAAGCCTAGGGACCCTGCAGCTGTATGGGAGACCGGGAAGAAGCTCCTGGCTTTGGATTGGCTCAGCTCTGGCCGTTGCGGTCACTTAGGGAGTAAACCATTGGACAGAAGATCTTCCTGTTTTCCCTCCTCTCTGTATATCTGCCTTTGCAATAAAAACAAATAAATCTTAAAGTAAAAGTTGTAAACCTTGTCCTCAAGACTCTCCTTCATCAAGACATCCTCCCCTCCTCTCTGCCTGCCTTTCCCCAGCCCCGACGCTTGTTACTTGCCATGGCTCAGCCCACCGCCTTACCTCCACTGTCAGGTGTGCCCACCTGGCTTCCCTATGGACAGCTACATGGACAATGGGCTCATGGGGGCCGTGCCTTCTGAGGGGGATGTGAGTTCCCCTACCAGCCTTCTGTGTGCTCAGGCACCAGGACTCTTGCAGCTTTGGAGGAGCTGCTGCTTGCTCAGAGGTGCATTTTGGGGGATCCCTATGCACATTCAAGGAAGAAGGGGTGGTTAAGCACAGGTGTTCTGTTTTCTGTCTTCATGTGTGCAGGGCCAGGCCTGAGGAGGTCATGAGCTCTGCTGCCCACCCCTCTCTTCCTCCCCCAAGGGTTCTGTGCTTCACCTACCATGGCCCATTTCCTTTTGACTCACTCAAAGATCGGAGCACAGAGCCCTGCTTTCTGAGCCTGAGAAGCCAGTCTCCAGGGGCCGGGCTTCGCCTCACAACACACAACACACCCAGAGAGTGACGTGTTCCAATGCGCTGTGCAAATGCCTCACCGTGACACGGGATACACGTTGTTGGTCTCTGTAATGTTACCCTTCATCCAATATTCAACACAACAATTTGATCCCTTCCTTTTCTCAACCTCCCCACCCCCTTCTCTTCCTCTGTTCCTCTGGCCCACCCCTGGGCAGTTGTGGCTCAGAGTCACACGGCCACTGGGCTTTCTGTACAAGGGATTGGCATTGTGGCACCATGAAGGCCAAGTTATAGGTGTTCAGCAATCCAAGATTTTGTTTTAGATTTATAATTATTATTATTATTGGAAAGGCAGATCTATAGAGAGAAGGAGAGACCAAGTTTCTCCCTCCACTGGTTCAATTCTTAAATGGCTGCAACAACCAGAGCTGAGCCAATCAAAGCCAGAAGCCAGGGGCTTCCTCTGGGTCTCCCACGCTGGTGCAGGGTCCCAAGGACTTGTCCCATCCTCCCTTGCTTTCCCAGGCCACAAGCAGGAAGTTGTATGGAAAATGGAACAACTGGGACATGAATCAGTACCCATAATGAATGCTGATGCTTGCAGGTGGAGGGTTAGCCCACTGAGCCAAATGAGCCAACCCAACCCAAGATCCTGTAAGAAGGTCAGTTGCAGGTTTGTGGGCTTGAAGCAGCCTGACCTAAGATGTGGGGTCCCCTGAGACAAACTCTGGCTGTCGCACAATGCTAAGCAACATATCCAACTGTAGGGAGATGATGAGCTGCTTTCCATGCCACAAAGGGATGGGAGGCCTGCTCCTGGGACCTGTATGCAGATAGACTGGGTACAACTTGGGGACCCCCACTAGCTTCTTGGGGAGACTTTACATTTCCAAACAAGCCACTTCTAAGCTCAATCTGTTAAGGCTAGCCAGTTTGGACCTGCGAGCTTTACAACATAGAAGGATGAGAAGCCTCCTGGATTGTATGTGACTGTATCCAAAATGTTCGCCTAGGACAATAATTCATCAGCTGTACATTGGCTGCTGCAAAGTGGAAGCAGAAACAATTGTTTTATATTATTTTAAAGAACTAATAAAGTTCACTTATTTATTTTTTATCTATTTGAAAGGCAGGATATAAGGAGAGTGAGAGAAAGAAAAAGAGAGAGCAAGCCACTTCCTATGGCAACAGACAGGGCTGAGCCAGGCTAAATTTAGGATCCCAGAATCCCATGTGGGTCTCTTGCATGGATGGCATGAGCTCGAGCACTTGAGTCATTATTTAGAGCCAGAATGCATCAGCAGGAAGCTGGATTGGAAGCGGAGTAAAAGCTAGAACTCACACCCTGCTATGTGCTACAGACGTCCAAGAGGGGGCTTATCCCATTTCTGTAATGGTTACTTTTGATTGAGCAGATATGACATCTGACACATTCTCTCTACATTAACTATAGCTAGCTTATTGTTAGCATTTTTTTTCTTTATGTGGACAACATGATATTTTGACATATATTATTAAGTGGTTACTGTAGTCAAGCAAATTAATGCATCTATTATCTCACATAGTTATCCCTTTACCCTGCAAGAGTAAAAATGGAGAACTGGGGAGATGTATTTCAGAGGATATATGCATCTTATTTACCCATTATAGTGTATCTATGAAGTAGGTAGAAGCTACTTACCATGGAGCAAATATGATATATAAAGCCCTCCTTATTATCTCATTTATTTGTCACAGCCCTATGAAATTGGTGCTCAGAGTGAAACCAGGGCTCATGTTCTTTCCTACCTTCTTGTTCTGGGCTGGCTGCTGGGCTACAAGTGCCAGCGAGGCTTGCTGAGGAGCTTGTAGGAGCCCTGGAACTCTCTTCTTCATTTGTTGCCAAAGCTGCCACCGTCCGGCATCTCTGAAAAGTAAATTCTCTCTAAACCATGGGTCATCACCCTCGGATTCCTTCACTTCCAAGGGATCATTGGTGAAGCCTCAAAGTTCAGATCCAGCCACAGAGATCAAGTGTGGTCCGTGCTCAGCAAACAGCGAGAAGCATGCGCAGCCCACTGCTGCTCTCGCCCCCTGCACTGGCACTTTTGAGGTGTGCTCCAAGAGGCACACGCATTTGCTGGGCATCTCTAACAGCCTCAGAGTCCATTGTCAAGCCTCCTGACTTCACGCCCATTTTGACAGTTGAGCCAGGAGCAAAGCTCAATGGAGGCACACTAGAGGCGGGTGAATTTCTGTCCTCTGTCAGAGGTGACCAGTAGCCTGGTATAAAGAGAAATTCCTCTCTTCCCTCCACCACCACAGTGGTGACCACTGGGAGAGGGTGGCCTCAGGCAGGACAGGTCTGGCAGTGGGTGGTGACTGCCGATGAACACCCTGTCCCTGAGCATTTGCGAGGCTCTACCAGCAGACGTCACAGGCTCTTTCTCTTGAGTTTCCTCCCTAAGAATCACAGCAGAGGGGAAGGAGCAAAAGGAGGCAAATACACAGGATGAGGGTCTTATTTCCTTTGTCATCAAAAGGTGAGTCCCTGGTGACATGCTAAAGATGAAAGCCGGTGTCAGTTTTAGCTATTTTAATCTATGTGCATTATGCCTGATCATAAGCCTACTGGTTCAGGTACCACAAAACGCTTTATCTCCAGGACTCCTGGGTTCCTCTGAGCAGGAATCGTGCCAGGGCTCATGCATTGTACAAGCTCTGAAAGGGTGCCTGAAGGAAGCCCCAGAAATAGGCTGGCTGGAGACATGCCCTCCCCTCTCCAACCAGGGGACCGCAGGATTCTGCAACCTCATGTATCCCCTTGCCCCAGAGCACTGGGATATGATTCTCCACTTACCTGGCCCAGATCTCAGACGACTTTCATAACATCACCGTCGTTCACCTGTGAGTTGATGCTCCTGTGGGGGATAATGGAGATGGCACATCTCTCCCTGGAAATTATAACTATTAGCTGAATTAATAGGCGGGAAATGCAACTAAAGTGTTCTTCGCATGTGAGACCTTAACATTCTCCATGTGATGGCTGTGTCTTCACGGTGCTGAGGAGGTGCCCTCAGCTGGGGATATCCTCATGCAAATATATTTGCGATGTCACTTTAGGGTTTCATGCAGAACCATGTTTATTATTGTGCAACAGGATGCAAACAATTAAAAATACCCTTCTTTGCATTACAGATTCTTTGGAGAGTTGGTAAAACCATGGGGGCTTCTTCTCAAATGCACAAGGGAGAAGAGCAGCTGGCAGAGCTCTTAGACGCCAGTGAAGATGCCTGGGCACCGTGGAGTGCCTGCGGCAGAGTCTTTGTTCTAGCTCTTGACTCCATCTTCCTGCTAATGCAGAGCCTGGGGAACAGCTCAGATGGCTCCTGCTGCCATGTGGGGGAGCTGAATTGAATTCCAGCCCCTTTGATTTTATGCCAGTTGGGAGGCATTGCAAGCACTGAAGGAGTGAACCAGCAGATAGGAAATCTCACCCCCACCCCCAACTCAAATAAATAAAGGAATCAGCAAAATAAATACACCTTCCATATATTTTCTGGACAATGGGTAGGAAGAATTGTTTTCTCTAATACCTACCTCAGCTAAAGAAAACCCCAGTTTGGGAAATGGTTTCAGCCCAGACTGAAAGCACCAGTAATGAGAGACACTGCAGAAAAATGAGCACAGAAGCACTGTTTAGCATCTGCCTGAGACAACGCCACATTCTTAATTAAAAACAAACAAAAGGTCTCTGGGTTTAACCAGGCGATAGTGTGTTCTAGCTGAAGCATGTGACTGCCCCATACATGAAAAAAAGTTAGTGGTCCCGACATCTGAATCCTTGCACCTGCACAATGGGCTGCTCTCGGGTGACGCCTGTGAGGTCTCCTTACCGCAGGGCAAGCCTCCTGTAGAATGCTCAGCTGCCTGCTCCAAGCCTGGCTTATCAGGGGATCTTGAAGCTCCTGCCCAGGGCCCCGGTGCTACCTGCCCTACCCATCTTTGGGCACTGGATTTTACTCTGAACGACGCTTGTTGTCTGGCTGAGGGAAGCCCCTGCTATGTACACTATCATTTTGGGCCCAAAGGATTCAAGATTTGGTCAAGGTGGAAGTGTAAATCTCCACACCAAGACCGAATCAGCAGGGTGAGACCTCCCCCAGAGACAGGGGGAGAAAACAACAAAGCAGATGGTATTTTGTCACATTTTTTTTCTGCATGCATCCAGGGCCCTGCATGAACGGACACAGAAAGCATTGGTATCTCCTGGCCCATGAGGCCGGTCTGAGCACTTGCTTTTAGGTTCAAGGCTCACTGCCTTTGAACTCGGGTTGCTTATGGCATGCCGATCCCTGGATGGAAATACCTTCCCATGAGAGAGACCAGCGGATTCCGCACCTGACCGAGCTGTGATCCCAGAGACCAGAGGCTCCCGGAAGGTGGACTGCATGTCGTCTCCACCACCCTCCCCGAGATCAAGTGGCAGCGGCACAGACAGCTGGAAGGTGCCCACTGAGAGAAACCAAGCACCATGCTCAGAAAGATCCATTCCATCTTTAACTCCAGCCCGCAGAGGAAGGCGGAGGCCGAGGGGCCCTACTATGGCGGAGCCAGTCCCACCGTGAGGCTGATCCGAAGCAGCTCCATGTATGTGGTGGGGGACCACGGGGAGAAATTCAGCGAGTCCTTAAAGAAATACAAAAGCACCAGCAGCATGGACAACAGCTTGTACTGCCTGCAGCGGGAGGAGGACCGGGCGTGGATGTACTCGCGCACCCAGGACTGCCTGCAGTACCTGCAGGAGCTGCTGGCCCTGCGCAAGAAGTACATCAGCAGCATCAGCGATCTGAAGCCCCAGCGCGCCCAGGGCCTTTCCTCACCCTCCTCCAAGTCCTCCACAGGTGGGAAGAAGAAGGCCTTTACCCAGTCGGCCCCCAAAGAGTCGAAGGTAAGTGCCGCCGACCGGAGCTTACACGTGGGTGTTCCCCGAGTCTCACATACCTGTTTGAAAATTCTCTTCCATGTTAGTGCACAGTTTAGCAACCGGGACGCATTCTGAACAAGGGTCCACCGGTCCCCAGAGGCTCTCTCGCCATCTCTGCTGGTGGGAAGGGCATGGACTTGGGGAGTCAGGAAGAACTGGATTTATAGCCTGCATTTGTCGGTTGCTTGCACATGTATAGGTGAGAGATAATCCTGCTTGCAAGGCATTTTGGATGACAGCACATCATTTCTCAGTAATTTTCAAAAATGGTGACTACATATGAGAATCCCAGTGAAAAGTGAAATCCTTGTATCAGACAGGGCAGTTTCATATATCTAGGGGCTTGGCATCATCAGAGCCCAGGAACCAGAGGATTCTCTCTCCAGCTGGGCCTTGACCCCAGCCGTCTAAGGGCTCAGAGATCCTTACAAAGAGGACCTGTGCTGGATATGATGGGATATTGCCAGAAGCCTCTGGCCCGTCGCAAGCGGGAAATCAGCGAAAGGAATAACTTGAATTTGGCCATTTTTATCACAGTAGCTCTCGTCTTTCCAATAATGCCAGAGCAGAAGACGACGGAACTCCTTCTGAATCACAGAAGGGTAAACTGAGGCTCACTGATCCCGCTCATCCCACTCCATGTCTATATTCTGGGGCACCTGATCCCTGCTTGGAGCTCCCAATTCACTCAGTTCCTTTTTCCTTCACTCCTTCTCTTCATTTTGTTGAATGCCTGCGGTTGGAGGCAGCCCTTCCCTGGCAATGCGACCAGGCGGTGTGCAGAGCAGACCCAGCTCCCGCTTTCTTGCTGTCCCCCACAGGGTTCTGTGGGCCATGCAATCTCCATGAATGTTGAATGACGGATTGGCCCGCTGTCAAGTCTTAAGGCTGGGCCTCATCCAGGCGGTTTCAGCTGTCTGCCTGTTACCCCAGGGGTAACAGCTTCAGTGACCGTTTTCATCGCAAAAGTATGTCAGTTCAACACACTGACCACAGAAAACGGTCCTGGGGTCTGAGTGTGAGCCTGTGGCCAGCTGTGGACTTGGGGGTTAGCCACCACCTTCCTTTGGGGCCCCTTGTGTGATGATAGAAGGGTTGAAATGCTCTGGCCAACATACCAGTTTGAATATTCCAGGATTTCAGGCCATGGTTGGATTTTCTCTAAGCAAGGGGCTTCCCTGCATGTACGGCCCCTGCCCAACCTCTCAGAGGCCCAAGTTTCCTTCTCACAATATATGTGATTTTACTCACACATTTGTTGAATTGACAAAATGATAAGCATGGAGGAGAGCTTAGAGGTTTCTATGGTTTAAGCAGGGGCAAGGTATGAGAAAGACATGGGTGTGACAATAAAATAGCCATTGTATTATTTGGGGAATCATTTCAAAAAGTCTGTACCCAATCCATCTAGCTGCAACTTCATTTTCAAAATGTTTTTGTTCTGTGGTTGGTTAAATCCACAGACACAGACCCCATGACTACAAGGATGGATGATCCTGGGACATGGCCTTTTACTGTGATATAAATCAGGGAAGCATCTGGAAATTACTCTGATGTCAATGAAATCAAGATTTTGTCTTTGCTTCTCACAAGCTCTCTACTGTTGTCAAGAAAAGTTTACTTCTCTGGGCCTGGTTTCCTTAGCATAGAAACGGAAAGGATAATATCCCCTGTGAGAAGTCAGCAAGATACTGCAGGTGACAGTCTCGGGCACGTACTGGGTATCTTGGAAACATGAGGTGCGGGAGGCTCTTAGTAACCCTAGACAACTTCCTCTCCTTGTTGGTTGTGCCTACAGAAGGTCCATATGCTGGACTTGCCTGTGAGGATGCTTTCAGGCTGTGTGGCTTGCAGAGTGAGCAGGAACCCTTGGGGTTGGGGCACTGCAGGAACAGGGGACCAGGAGGTCTTTTTCCCAGGGAAATCATTGTCCTCCTACTTTGGTAGAACACCACATTGATGCTCAAGGTTCAGGGCAAACACTGTTCTTTCTCCCATATCCTCTTCTGTGCTGAATTGCACCCTTTCACAATTCCTGGCCAAGTCCCATCCCTTAGTAGGACAGAAATAGGTCTTACAGAAATAAAGTCTTTGCAGGTGTGGTTAGATAAGAGGAAGTGGTTCTGGCATAAGGCGGACCTCTAGCACGATATCCACCATCCTCATGAAAACAGGACCCAGCGAAGAGGACTCAGCGCAGGCCCACGTGAAGACTGCGACTGAGTTGCCACCCAGGAAGATTTGCAAAAGTGGGGAAAGAACCTGACACCTTTGGAGGGAGCATGGCCCCACCAACACCTTGTTCTTAGACTTCTGGCCTCTAGACCTGAGTGAGAGCCAATACATTCTCTGGCACCCGGGCTTCCGGATCATGGTGCCCCAGGAAACACCCCAGCCCTCTATAGCATCCGCCTCTCTTTGCACCAGTCCAAACACATCCTTGTTCCAGCAGTCATCACAGCCTACTGCTTTGCTGTAGTGCGTGTCTTCCCTGTGACATGAGTGAATTTGAAGTTTCTTTCTCATGATCCTGTCCCTGAGGATTGCAGGGAATACCATTGACTGCTTATGAATGCTTTCTGAACTCTAAAAACTCGGTGTCTTTAGAAATGTCACAGTTTAACCATAATATGATCTCTGCGGCTCGAGGGCCTTAATCCCTCCCTCCAAATACTAGCTCCAGCCACAGCACCTGTATTCGTTCTCTTCTCTGTTTCTCTTTCAGGGGAAAGATAGTGTTATCAAACACTCACAAAACCATTTGCAAGAATTGCGATAGAACTTCTAAAATGGGGTCTGCTCATCCAGCATACAGCAAGCCAAACAGTGACACTGCAGTGGGAGAAGATAAGTGTTCAGCGCCAGGTGTTGTGACACAACAAGTTAAACCAAGACTTGGGATGTCTGCATCCCATAGTGGGGTGCCTGGGATTGTGTACCACCTGCTTTGGCCTGACCTGGCCATTACTGTGGCTATTTGGGAAAATCAAACTGTGCATGGAAACTCTCCCTCTTTCACTTTGCTTTTAAGTATGTAAAAAAAAAAATAGTTTTAGAAGAAGAAAATAGTTGTTTATTAAAAAGGACAGAGCAAGGATACAGGCAGCTATGTCTGAATTCCCAGCCTCCCTTGGGGGTAGGGGCAAAGTTTCCTGTAGATTAAAATTTGGGCTGAGAGCAATGCTCTCGGCTCACGTGCAAGTCCCTGATTGGTCTGCAGTATACATAGCCTTCTTGCAACTGGTCTGGGATATTGTGCCCCTCAGGGAATTTTGACAATGGCCAACTGAACCCTACCTTCAGTCTGGGGTCTGTATGTCTGTGGTAGTGACTTCTTGTTTAACATTTAGGGTTCCTGCAAAAAGAAATTCATCAAGACAACACCCAGCAAAAGATGTTACCCACAGGGGAGTTGAATGTGGCTTGGTCATGTACTCAGGGACCCCAAGTGGGGTGGGCTGCGCCATCTCCTCAGTTCCAATGAGGAAACTATAGTAGGAAGTAGATTGCAATCATAAAGGCAGGGCATAGAAGCTAAAGCTGAGAGATGTCTGCTGGGGGCATGGGGAGCCTAGGCTTCTGGTTCTGCCCTCAAGGCACTGTACCAGGACATTTCCTTTTAAAATATTTACTAGCCACAACAGTAAATGATATATTTTAGATACAAATTTCATTTACTCAAAAGCTACAGCCAGGCCCAGCATTTCATGAAACAAGCTTACTTTTATTCCTTGCTTGATACTCTGATGTTTTCCCAGGATATTCTGAACTATCGTATTATTGCCTTAAAAGTGGATCATCATACACTAAATTGATTTCCTAAACTAATGTTAGCTCAATAAGGTATTTTGATAGGCTCCACTGAAATACTAATGTGTCTAGAGAATGAAGCACCAGGAAGCCACAAGGTCTACCCAGCACCTGGAGCTAACCTAGGCCATGAAGGGAACCATGTGGGTGGCTGTGAGCCTGGGTGAGTGTGGGAAGCCCTGAAGAACCCCACATGATGGAGGTCCTGCCCAGGCCCTAGAGACTTCATACCTCCTTCAGAATGGAAGGCCATAAAATACTGAATGAAACATACATTTTTATCATCTTTCAAAAACCAAACCAAGAGTTCTTATCTGAAGGTTTTTGTGTTAGTATTGAACATAAGCTGCAGTATTTGAGAATCATTCTCCTGCATGTTCAAATGTTAGAATTTCTGAGGCAGGGCCTGACGTGGTGGCCTAGCAGTTAAAGTCCTTGCCTTGAACATGCCAGCATCCCGTATGGGAGCTGGTTCTAATCCCGGTGGCCCTGCTTCCCATCCAGCTCTTTGCTTGTGACCTGAGAAAGCAGTCAAGGATGGCCCAAAGCCTTGGGACCCTTTACTCACGTGGGAGACCCGGAAGAGGCTCCTAGCTTCAGATCAGCTCAGTTGCAGCCGTTGTAGTCATTTGGGGAGTGAATCATTGGACGGATGATCTGCCTCTCTGTCTCTCCTCCTCTCTGTATATCTGACTTTGCAATAAAAATAAATAAATCTTAAAAGGAAAAAAAGAATTTCCAAGGCAGGCATGGCCTTTGGCCCGAGAGTTAGGATGATGCTTGGGAAACCTGCCTCCCAGGTTGTAGCACTTCGCCTTGGGTCCTGCCTCTGCTTCCTCCTGCAGACCCTGGAAGGATCCCTGCAGCCCATGCAGCAGATCTGGACTGAGTTTCCAACTCGTTTCTTTAACGTGGCCCAACCCTAACCCTGGCTATTTTAGGCATTTGAGGAATGAACCAGAGGATGGGAGATCTCTGTCTATCATATCCTGTCTCTATCTCTGCCTTTCAAATTAAAAAAAAAGGGGGGGGGGAAAGTGTTTAAAATATTTGCATTTCCAATTCAGGATATAATGGATGTAGCAGAATGCTAGCATATTTGGTCCTATCCTGGAATGTCGTCTCTGAATTCATAAGGCACTTCCACTTCCCTGGCTCCTGCACCACAGACAGGCAGAATCAGGAATAGCCAACAGTTACTTCTAATCATCCTTCACACCTGCCCTGCTGGGTGTTAGCCTCACTCTTCAGCTGAGAAGTCTAGAGTCCAGAGACGTTAAGTAAATCGTGTAAGGCCATAGACACAACACAGGCAGTGACAGGATTCAAACCTCACTTTCCAGGCTACAGTGTGTGTGTTGCTGCCAATATATCAATAGCATCTTTTGATTGGAAAACCTCGTTTGAGCTTGTGTAATGTGAGAAAGGCAGGAACATGTACCTCAGAATGTAGCAAGGAGGCTGTTTCATCCTTTGTACCTGGGAAAAGGAAATATTTGCTTGCTACTCCTTGTGGACTTTGTGCCAAGGCAAAACTTTCCCAGAGGAAGTTGCATGGTCTGGATGCTGTGTGTCTAGGATATTCCAAACTGAGAGCAAGTAACCAGAGGACATGATTTAGGCTGTCTGCTTTCCACAATCCATGCCTAAAATTCCACCCCCATCTTGGCACTTTCTCTACTCTGTGACTGCCTCTATCTGCATTTTTTACTCTCTGTCTCACCAACACTGAAATACTGAGCCTGTGCCACTAGACTTTGCGGTTTTCAAATGTACACACTGGGAGGAGGAAGAGGAAATGGAGCAAGAACACTAATGGAACAGGTCTTAGGTCCTCAGAATCATTTCAACAAAAATCTTCCAGACCTCCCAAGTCATTCTTGAAAGTCTGAGAGAAGCTGCATGTCAGAATAATAAGCCAGAAGCAGAATTTTAAAAATTGGAAGGGAAAAGCATCCACAAAAAATCATGACTATTCAATATAATATGCAGATCATCTGGGCTATTTCAGTTATTACAGATAAGTTTAAATTGGGCTTTTTTGTTGTTGCTGGAAGCTAAGGTGAAGACAGTTGGACTCATTTCCAAATTCTGATGATGAGAGATTATTCCAGTGGCTTAGAAGATATGAGATCTTCCCTCTAGGTTTGAATTCCGGTATTTCTCATATAGCAAGTGTCACAGGAGCCTTATGTGATATGGTAGGTAATGCCCTCAATAATATTTTAGTAGCAATGAGTACATGAGTACTATTCATTCATCAACACATGTTTCTTGAGCACCTGCTGTGCATCAGGAGCTATTTTAGATGCCTGTGAACAAGAAAAAGTCTCTGCTGTCCTGGAGGAAACAGTCTGTGTGGGAGCAAGCCAGGAGGCAAGAAGCCCACCCTACACTTTCCATACAGGTGACAGGAATCCAGTTACTTGAGCCATTCCTACTACCTTCTGCTTAGCAAAAAGTTGAAATGGGAAAAAGAACCAGAGCATCAACTCAGGCACTCCAAAATAGATTGCAGGTATCACAAGCATCATCCCAACCACCAGGCCAAATGTCATGTCCACCCTGGAAAATATTCGTTTGAGCATCCGAAGAATGATTCTCAAACATCAGCTGATGCCAGACACTGACACAAAAATCTTCAGATGTGGACTTCTGTTGTGAGAAAGGTTTTTGTCCCTCAATGTCTAAAACATTTCACTGAATCTAAAATGTTTTTCAAGGCTCATCCATGTTGAAGCAGGTGTCATAATTTTTTGTCCTCAGAATGACTGTTCATCTAGTATTTGTTTTCTGATTGGGATATAGAGAGGGAAAGTTTCAGAGTGTTCTTTTGAGCAGACTCTGTCATCTGGGTTCCTCGTGGAAGACAGTTCCCATTATGAATAGGTATACATGAACTTTTAGGACCACATGAACAGAGGTACAGAGCCAGCATCCCATGTAAATGGGTCGAGCTGGGTGGAAGACAGAGAAGAGCCCAGAACCAGCCAGGGAGGCTATTTGGGGCTGGCCATGGTGCACTGTGGAACCCCAAGGACCCCATGCAACCCAGATGTCTTAGGGTTGGATGTTTTCCAAGGCCAAGATTACTGCTCATTTACCACAGTTGGAAAAAACTCATCCATTCCCCCGAATCATTTAGTTCAGGGCAGCTTGTGTTCGTGAGGCGTCTGCCTGGGTGAACCAGCTCCAAAATGCCCACCTTTTCCGCCTCAGATGAAAGGAACCCACATGCTTTAAGAATGATTTAGAAAGAACCAATTGAATTCTGGAGAGTGTCTGCCTGAAGTGATTGATTTTTATTTAAGACAGTTTTATTCTGACAGCAGCTAGCTTTCAGGATCAATTTTCTTACTGAGGCCACTCAGTCTTGGTTCATAAAATAAGACCATGTCATCAGCAAATAGAAGGCCCATTGATCTCTATGACAGAAGGGTCTGAATTCAATTCCTGTGAAGATTCCCATCCATCCATATATCAGTTGCAAATGGGATAGGAAGCAGCTTCTGGTCTGCTTGACAATAATACGAATGATTTTTTTTTTTTTTTTTGGTGGCTAGGCATACTTTTTCTGATACAAAGATACTGAAATGCAGATTTTCTAGGCACAGCAGCAGCTCCTAGGAGGTGCGACGAATCACTCTCATGTGGCTGGGAACTGGTTTGCAGAATTGAGAGGCAATGCAGATTCAACAGTAGCCTCAGCAAATATTCCATCCCGCCTGGCAGAGCTCTCCACAGATGGCAGACAGAATCCCAATGCTGGATGGCAGCACACGGGGTTCGTGCGCCCCTCTCTGTTAGGGAACAGATACGACATGATAGTTTCCGATTTATCCTTTCAAGCACTGTCTAGAAGCAGTGCCTCTTCTTCCTCCTCCATCTCCCCATTTCACAGTCACCTGGCTAACTTCTTGTCCTTAGTGTCAGCAGAGAAAGCGTCCTTGGGGTGTTTGTTCACATTCTGTGTGGGTAACCAAGTACACCTGCTGTAGTCATCTAGCTTTTGCTTACTTCTGCCACAGACTGTGAGCTTCCTGGGGGAGACTGCAACTCTCACTGGGTCTTTTAGTTGTAACCTGTCACAAAATTCCTGGTACATAGCAGGTGTTCAACAAACCTGTCCTGAAGAGTTCCATCTTCACTTTGAGAAGGTAACTATTATAAAGTTGGATGGAAGCCTGGAAGGGTCATGGATCTGTGCTTTCAGTGATTGGAGGTTTGACTTCTGTTTAAATGGAATAGGACATAGTTTGAGTATAGTCATACAGAATCATACCTGATTACAGATGTAATCTTGATTTATTTTTTAAAATTTATTTTATTTATTTGAAAGGGAGAAAGAGAGAAAGAGGAGAGAGATACTTCTATTTATTGGTTAACTCTCCGGATTGCTGCAACTGCAATGGCTGGGGACTGGCCAGGCTGAAACCAAGAGCTACAATTGTCATTTGGGTCTCCCAAGTGGGTACAGGGCTCCAAGCAGTGGACAACTTTCATTGCTTTCCCAGGCAAATTAGCAGTCAGGCAGAACAGAAATAGGGCAGCTGGGACTCCAGCAGGTGCACCAACATGGACTTCCAGTGTCGCAGACAGCAGCCCAACCTGCTATCCTACTGTTTAGATCCCTCTTTCTAGATTTTCTCATGTCTGCCCTGAGGCAGTCCAAAGTCTGGACAGCAGCTCCCAGCATCATTGCTTGAATCACATGGGTGTGTTGAGGTTCATTGGAAGACAAATAGAATAATTAAAACCAGAATGTTGGAAGTGGCGAGCATCCTACAAGCTATGTCATGGTTGGGAAGTAGCACTGAACAACTATCAATAGGACATCTCATCCTGGGGAGTGTTATTTTCTAAAGTCATGGTGTTAGTCTGGTATAGTCTCTGGGCAGAGAGAATAGGACACACTGTTCTATATTGTACCAGACCACATAAGGCAAAACACAAGTACATAAGTCCATGACAGATGTGCTTGCTGCAATCAGAGAGGGCCCCAGAAGGAGGTGACATGAAAGCTGAACCTCAGAGGATGTGAGAAATTGCATTGTAGAAGAGGTGGTAGTAAGCTAGAGGTTTTGCTGGGCTCTTGGTGTGGTGTGGGGTTAGAATGTCTGCCTTCCCCACCCTGTGTGGTTTACAGCTGGAAGTCCTTTTAGTAGAGTTCAGCCCTTCTGTAGGCAGACACTGCTAGAACCCTATGGAAGAATGTACAGATTAGAGAAGGAAAAGCCCATGGATCCATAAGCAGGATGCTAGGATGATGGAATATGCAGAAAAACAGTCCAAGACTGCCCTCATGGCTTGCTAAATGAAAATGAGAAACTCAGTGGGGTTTGGTTTGGAAAAACGCAGAGGATTCCATCTGGACAAAGTAATTGGAGACCGAGGCCCCGTACGAGTGGGAGGGATGGGGCAGCTCGGAAATTGATAACCCTGAGGTTGCATGGGAAAAGTTTAATGTGAAAGGCAAACTTGGTGTGGGGCGCAATGTGTGCATCGCAGGTGCTGGGACAGAGACTACCTTCTCCCCTGGAGCTGGTGCATGGGCTGCCAGTGAGGGTATGCATTTGTGTGTACACCCTGCAAACCTCAGGCTGGCCACACTGCAGCAATAGGAAACAGCTGCTTTTTGATTTGACCTTTCCAGAGCTGTAGAGCAAACATTCTGCCCTAGAACAAAGTGAAGACCAGGAAGGGGATGGAAGGGGGAACGGCATCCACTTTTGCTTGAAGCTCTGGGAGGCAAGATTACCTTGGCTCCCCTGCAGGGGTCACTGACTGAAGTTGCAGGGTACAAGCACCTCTTTATAGATTTTTCTGTGATGTTAGCCTTATCCCTGAGCCACCAGTCCTGAGCCTCTGCGGATCTTGCAGGATGAATCACTAAGAATGTAGGTCAGAAGGCTCCATGGAAACTGCGGGCAGGCAGCAAAAGCTCCAATCAAGCCAGGACTTGAGAACGGCCAGCCCTGACAGTAACCTAGCCTTGTAGCATAGAAAAATCATCCCAGAATTCATTTGGAGACACTTAAAAATGTGTTTTCTAAAGGGCAAGTCCTTCTTAGCCTGCTTGCTGGGTGATTTGCCACTGACTGTTTTCTCTCTCTTAAAGCACACCCAAAGTGAGGCAGAGGAAAGGGGTGCTGACAAGAAGCTGACCCCCAGTGAGGGTATGTCTGGCACAATCTAGAGTGCCATATGTGCAAGACTGTCAGCATGACCTGCACTGGCAGAAGATGGCATGCCACTCAAAGATGCAGCAGTGGGGGACTTATCTGGTTCTGCAGCTATCTGTGCAATGCAGGATTCTACAGTTCTTAGAAGAGACAGGCAGGTTGGCTGCTTCCCTCTCCAGAGTAACCCTCAGGATGACTGGAGACAAGAAAGCTGTGTCCACAGGCATGTATTGCATCTTTCTAAATGATTTTATTTGAAACATAGAGTTTACAGAGAGAGAAGGAGAAACAGAGAGAAAGATGTTTTAATCTGCTAGTTCATTCCCCAAATGGCCACAATGGTCAGAACTGTGGTAATCTGAAGATAGGACCCAGGAGCCTCCTCGAGGTCTCTCATGGGAGCAGGGGTCTAAGGCTCTGGTGCATCCTCTGCTGCATTCCCCAGCCATAAACAGGGAACTGTATCTGAAGTGGAGCATCCAGAATATAAACTGGCACCCATATGGGATGCTGATGTCACAGGGTGTAAGATGAGCTTGCTGCACCATGGCACCAGCCTCACACATGCTTTTTAAAGTAGATAAGTATAAATCTTAAGGCAAGGGGTTTCCAAACATTTGTGGAAAAACTATGGCAGGATTTCAATTTTATTTTGCACTAAAATAAACATCAGTAAGTTTCAGTTTTCCATGTAGTTTCTGAAGTATCCTTTGTCACCTGCTTATAATTCAAAAAGAAGGATGAAAAGATAAACAAAACCCCAAAGAAAAAAGAGCAAAGTCAAGGAGAAAGGGCTCTTGTGGAAATGAACTTTTTCTTGAGTATGAGATACAGTTCTGGCTTTGGAGACAGATATATACTTGAAAGTATTAAATGAAAAAGTGCAAAAAAAGAGGTTAGTGTGATGATAGGTTAAGCAGTGTGCCGAATGGGGGCCCATCCTTGCCCAAGCTGTTCTAATTCCAATCCAGCTCCCTCCTAATGTGCCAAAGTAGTGTAGCCAAAGATTGCTTGGGCCCTTGCACCCACGTGGGACACCTGAAGAAATTCCTGGCTCCTAGCTTCACCCTTGTCCAGCCATGGCTGTTTTGGAAATTTGGAGAGTAAGCCAGAGTATGGAAGGTCTCTCTCCTTTTATCTCTCTCTTTCCTTCTAACTCTATCTTTCAAATAAATGGATAAAACTTACAAAGAAAAAAAGAAAACAGAGAAGAGAAAGGAATCCTTAAATGTGAAACCAATTGAAGCATACAAACCTAGCTGATTACCAGTCCACAACATATCACACAGAAAAGAGTTATTTCAAGACACTTTAAGACAGACTTGGTTATATGTGTCCAAACCAAAGCATACACACACACCCCCACACACACATACACAGATCTCAAATTACATCACAGATCTTACTGTTTCTAATGCTGGTGCTGTCATTTTAAAACTATTAAACAGTGTAGGGTAGGCAAAAGCAAAAACGTAATTTTTTTAAAAAGTAATTTTGTTAATGTCACATATGTAGAACTGAGACATTCAGCCTCAAACAAGGAAACAAGTTAAACACGCACCCTATGATATTTAATTTGCTTTCAAGAGACAGGAAGTTTCTATTCAGGATGTACAGGGTAAGCAACCAGAGTGAACAACAGAAACCTGACCAACTGCAAGTTCAGGACCGGCTGGGAACTGACAGACAGCTGAGGTCTCAGGGAAACGCAGCAGATGGAAATCTAAGGGGAGGGAGGCACCTGCAGGGAGGCAGGACAAATGCACCTGCTTAAGTAGGGCAGACACAGACATTGGCAAGAAATGCTACCAAGTCAGGGGCGGCTCAGTGGGAGTAGGGATGGGGCGGGAGTGTGAGGGCTGCAGAGAGAGGTGGTGTTCACACTCGGGGCTCAGGAGTGGGGTTCTTGGAAAGGGTCCCTCACCTTGCACACCTGGTGAGGGGATGACTGCTGCCTAGGGAAATGCATCCGGTGTTGTCAAGTTGTTCTCTCCCCGTTGCAGCAGGAAGCAGTCTCTGGGAGGGTCAGAACTACACAGGGAGAACAGAACAGCTCTAATAGGGTCTCAGGGACATGGGGCTTTGCCTGAGTCAGGGGCCTACTCAGAAAAGCAATGAATGCCCTCCTGCCTCTCGCCAGCATGACAGCAAGTGATGAAGAGCAGTGGACCAATGGCCAGGAGGACAGCAGGTCATGGAGTAAAAACCACTCCTGTGGGCAGCATAGAGGAAAGATCTAAGGCTAAGGATGCAAAAGATGTCAAGGAAATCTCCCTGGGAAATTAGTCTTCAGTTTAAACATAAGGCATTTCTAGACAAATCTCAAGCCTGTGATGCAGGATGCAGTGGGTTAAGCCAACACTTGATCATCCCATGTCAGAGTGCAGATTTGAGTCCCAGATGCTCTGCTTCCCATCCTGCTTCTCACTGATGTGCCTTTGAAGGCAGCAAATGATGGTACATCTGAGACCACAGTGGAGTTTCCAGCTTTGGCTGGGCCCAGCTGTGGCTCTTGTGGCTATACAGGCAACGAAGTAACCGATAGAAATGTCTTTTTCTCTTCCGCTCTTCCTACTCTGTCATTCTGCCTTTCAAATACATAAATACTGCTTTGAAAGTCTGTGATGCACTTGGAATAACCATAGCAATTAAGGAATTGAAGCCCAGCTAAAGTCTTATCTAAATCAATTAAAAGCCAGACTAAAGAGCTACCCGGGTAAAGGCCAGTTCCAGGCATAAAAACTCAGTTCTGTCCTGATCTACACAAAATGTCTAGCTTTCAACCAAAAATGATTAATCATATGAAAAATTAAGAAAAATAAATCCATTTAGTGCCAAGAAACAAAGCAAGCAATAGAACCAGATTCATATATGATACAAACATTAGAATTAGAGTCATCGCTGTGGCATTGGGGAAGGAACTACACAATCTATGATTAACATGTTAAAAGCCTCAATGAGGGAAACGGGTAAGATCAAATGGCAACCTTCAGGAGAAGAAAGAGTTATAAGAAATAATTCAATGAAGAGAGTAGAAATGAGCAACCTAAAACAAAAATGATGTTGTGCTTAGAAAGCAGCCTTCTGAAGTTCATGTGTTGGAACCGTAATATACTGATGCAGCAATATTGGGAAATGGGCCTGGCTGGAAGGGCAGAGTCCTCACAAATTGAATTAGTGCCTTCATCACCGGAATGGGCTGTGTGGACACTTGGCCCACTCTTCTCTCCTCTGTATACACCCATTTGCTGCTTCACTTCTTCCTATCAGTTGAAGCAGCACAGGGGTTTCACAGCACCATGCCCTCGAACTTCCAGCCTCCAGAACAGTGAACCAAAATAAATCTCTATTCTTTATAAATCCCCCAGTCTCAAATAATGCTGTTGGGGTAATATAGAGATGGCTTAAACAAAAGGGCTCCTCAGTATTCCTGGAACAGCCAAGAGAAGATCAGCAAACTTGAAGATATTAAAACAAACATACAATGACAATAGAGTGAGAAATAGACCAGAACACCTATGGCCTGTGGAAAGGCATGTCTAACATGAGTGAAACTGAAATCCCAGAGGACAAGAAGGAGAAAGGGGTACAGGAGAAATAAATGGAGAAACAATGACCTGAGAATTTCCCTGAATAAATGACATACATCAAAGCACAGATTTAACATGCCCAGAAAACATTAGTCAGGAGAGATAACAACAGTATCATAAGTACTTGCAAAAAAAGACAAAAATAAAACACTGCGTTATACAAAGCAGAACAAAGATGAAAATTACAGCAGACTCCCCATCAGCCAAAAGACTGTTATCTTTAAAGTGGTGAAAGACAACCGAAACCTGTCAACACAGAATTCTATACCTGGTGAAAATATCTTCAAAAATAAAAATAAAATAAATATCCCCCGGACGAGCAAAAACTAAGCATATTCATTGCGAGACCTGTATTGTGAAGATTTTTAGGGGCTGTTTTTCAGGAAGAAAGAATGTGGCCCAGATAAACCCTTCGGTCCACACAAAGAAAGAAAGATAAAAAATAAAACAATAGGGCCCGGTGTGGTGGCGCAGTGGTTAAGGTCCTCGCCTTGCACACCCAGGATCCCATATGGGAGCCAGTTCTATCCCAGCAGCCCCGCTTCCCTTCCAGCTCCCTGCCTGTGGCCCGGGAAAGCAGTCAAGGATGGCCCAAAGCTTTGGGACCCTGCACCCGCGTGGGAGACCCAGAAGAGGCTCCTGGCTTCGGATTGGCACAGCTCCAGCCGTTGCGGCCACCTGGGGAGTGAATCATTGGATGGAAGATCTTCCTCTGTCTCTCCTCTCTGTATATCCACCTTTCCAATAAAAAAATAATAAAAATAAATCTTTAAAAAAATAAAACAATAAAATTGGTAGGTTTTACTTACTTTTTTTTAAAGATTTATTTTATTTTTATTTTTATTTTATTTTGATTCACTCCGCAAGTGAGCGCGATGGCCGATGCTATGCCAATCCAAAGCTAGGAGCCTCTTCCGGGTCTCCCACTTGCTATGGCAAGTTAAATTAAATTTGTTACCTGACTGGTTTATGTTATTTGGACTTATAATATTACAATTAATGATAGTATAATATAATAAAAATGATAAACAGTAAAATGTGATTGTGAAAAAAGAATTTTAGCTATGAAAACTAAGTTGGATGTTTTGGACAGGGTTGCAATGAACAATGAATTTTGGGTTAGGACAAACATGAAAAAAAATGTTTTTATTACAAAGATCTAGAAAGATTGTGTATTCGGACTTTTTCCTAATTGCCTTTAATTTTCTGGATGGCTTTAGATAAACCAAATCTGGAAATTTAATATGAACTGTTATGGATAAGATTTATGCAAGAAAGGCAATACAGACTTGAAGAAACTTCACAAAGTGAGGAATTCAGGGATATATGTATGTGTACAGTAACTTGCTGGTAAAACAGCTTACTGCAGATATAACAGATTTGGACAAATCAGAAAGAAACAAGGCTACTATCATAGGTAGGGAGACCACATTGTTTAGCCTCTAGTCAGAAACACTTAGTATTTCCTGGATAGCTAGTGGTATTGAGCATTTTTTCATGTGTGCTGATCATTTTTATTTATTATTTTTGCGAACCATCTATTCAGGTCCTTTGCCCATTTCTTAAGTGGTTGGTTGTTCTACTGTTGAATTTTATAGTTTATGTTATAATCTGGACATTAATCCTGTCTTGGACAAATAGCTTGCAAATATTTTCTCTCATTCTCTCCAATGTCCTTTGATGCTATCCATTATTTCTTTTGCTATGCAGAAACTTCTAAGCTCTATTCAAACCATTTTGTCTAGTTTTGCTTTTGGTGGTGTTAGCCAAAAATAGTTGTTGGCTACTCCAAAGTCTTGAAGTGTTTCCTTATCTTTTTGTGTGTGTCAATTTCATAATTTCAGGTCTTACATTTAGGTCTTTGATACATCTTTGTGGTGAGAAGTAGTTACCTAATTTAGTTCTGTGTGTGTGTGTGTGTGTATGTATAGCCACCAGTTAACTGTGTTGACCTAACCTTTATCTTTTGAAAGGACAGTTTAATCCATCTGTATTCAAGGTTAATTACTAGGTAAGAACCAATTACTGTCCTTCTGTTGGGTGCTTGCTAATTGTTTTACGTGTTCTCTTTGTCTTTCTGCTTCCCTTATTTGTCTTCGTGTTTTGGTAGCATGTTGATAATGGGTTTTATACTGTTGTGTGAGGATTCTTCATAAGAGTGATCTGATGATGAAGAAGTCACTTAGTGTGTGTTTGTCTGGAAAATACTTTATTTCTCCTTCACTTCTAAAGATAGCTTTGCTGGATATAACACTCTTGGTTGCCAGTTTGCTTCCCCCACCCCTCCACCAAGACTTTGAATGTCTTTCTCCTCTGACTTACAGTTTTCTGTTGAAAAGTCTACTGTCAGTTTGATGGATTTTTTTCTTCTTATATAACTTGATATTTTTCTCTTATGTCTTCAGGATTCTCTACTATTCTGTAACTCTTGACAATTGTAATATACCCTGGAGAAAGTCTTTCTTTTAAAGATTTGTTTTATGTAGTTGAAAGGCAGAGTAATAGAGAGATAAGTGGTGGGGTAGAGGTGGAGATAGATATTATCTGATCCGCTACACAAATGGTTGCAAAACTTGGGCCAAGACAGGGCGAAGCCTGGAGTCTGTTACTCCACCCACATCTCCATGCAAGTGGCAGTGACTAGGGCTTGGGCCATCCTCTAACTTCTTTACCAGGTGCATTCGCATGGAGCTCAGTCAGAGGCAGGGTGGCTAGGACTCAAATTGGCACTCATCTGCAGCATGATGCTCCCCTTGAGGGTTTTGTTTTGTTTTGTTTGGATATAGTATGGGGTACTTTGAACTACTTTGCGATAGTTTGGTACACTACTGGATGTATGTATCTCTTTCAAGACTTAGGGTTTGTTTTTTTTTTTTTTTACTATTATTTCATTCAATAGGTTTTTGATATTTTTCCTTCTCTTCTTCTTCAACTATCCCTGTAACATAATATTTATTCACTTAATGGTATCCCTAATGCCTTACAGGACTGGCAGGTACTACCTTAAATACAAGGATTTTTCTAGAAGCTTCAGGTCTCACTAGCAAGTACACTATGCTCATGGGATTGTACCACCAACAGCCATTGTTTCCAAGGTGCAGAACACAGAAATGACTGCCCCCAGTTCCCACCGGGCATGTAATGACGATGCTGGAAATTGTGCCACCCAGCATCCTGGACTTCCTCGGGTCTTGTCCTTCAGGCTTTTGTTTTGCCAGTTACTGGCCCTAAAGGCCGAGAAGCAGAGGGAAATTTTCCTAGGTCTGGCTTCAGAGGTTGTGCTCAGCAACCCCATAGCTTCAAGAAGCAGAGAGATCTGCCCAGCAAGGTGACCTGGTGCTGGTTCTTTAGGTTATTGGTTTCAAAGGGCTTCCTACTGCCCAGTGAGATAGAATGGAGTTTAACAGTGGCTACACCACAACAGCATGGCTCTGCGGTACTGGAAGTAGAGAGAGGTGATGTGGCATTCTCTTGCTTGGTTTTGTTTGGTTTGCTTTGCTTTGGAGAATACTTACTAAAGTCCCAGGCAGCTTTCTAGACTGTATTTAAAGCCACTGAGGACTATGGGACTCTCTTTTATTTGGGACTGCTGATCTATAGCAAAGATGAAGTTAGTGGTATTTTCTGCTTGCCTCTCCCAATGAGATAGCATGCACTTGGCTGGGGACAAGGGGTAGGAGCTGTGGCATGCTTTGTTCCTCCTTTTCTGCGGGCCTTTAGGGTCTCTGTTCTGTTCGTAGTTCCCATCACTTCTTGACTGATGTTTTTTCTCCGTCAATCTCCTAGAAACATGGTCCTTCATCTGTTGTTCTGGTTCTCTTTGGCAGAGGTGAGTTCATCTTGGATTGTCCCTAGATTTTTGTTTAAAGACGCATTTGTTTTCATATGAAAGCCAGATTTTACAGAGAGAAAAAGAAATGGAGAGATCAGGTCTTCCATCCACTGCTTCAGTCTCCAAAAGATTGCAATGGCCAGAGCTTAGCTGATCTGAAACTAGGAGGCAGGAGCCCTTTCCAAGTCTCCCACATGTGTCCAGGGGCCCTAGGATGTGGGTCATCCTCTATTGCCTTCCCATAAGCGATAGGCAGAGAGATAGACCAGAAGTGGAGCAGCTAGAACATTAAATGGTACCTATATGGAATGCCAGTGTCACAAGGTGCACTGCTGCAGCCGCATCCCTGAATATTTAAAAGCTCTATATTTTAATATTCCTTACTATTTTCAAGCAGTCATGTTAATTTCTTATGAAGTTATTCAGTATCTTAAGCCCAAATCTTTCCATTTTAGAAACTACCAACTTAATACAGAACATTTCAACAGATCTTGTCCCTTTGTATCTGCTGCTATTCCCATCTTAGTAACTGGACAAGCTCCTATGCAGGAGTTTACCAGCAGCAAACAGCAAACCATAAGCTGTCCTTTCCCTCTCCTGTATTGGGGCTATTAAAAATACCCTGGCTTACCACCATTGCAGTTCTGGGGACTCTACTATCTTGCCACAGGAGGGCACTGTCTCAACTTCGACTTTGAAATCACACACATTCCCAGATCCATAAGCAACATTTGTTTTTTGTTTTGTTTTTTTGTTTGTTTGTTTTTTACCGTTCAGCATGTCTAGTGCACAGAGGCTGACTCAGGCCACCCTGTCTGCTCTCTCTTCCCTCCAGCACAAAGCAACCTCGAAGAAATACTCACAGTTCAGTGCTGATGTGGCTGAGGCCATCGCTTTCTTTGACTCCGTCATTGCAGAGCTGGACACAGAGAGACGGTCCCGGGCAGCTGAGACTGACTCCCCACATGAAGACGTGGACTTCGATGGTGAGTGCTTGAAGAGTGAGGTATGATGAACACCATGGCTGAAACTGGGGGCAGGTGAGGGGCGGCAGGGATGGTATGTGAGTGGACTTCAGGAATCTTACTGTTACCAGAAAGTGTGTCTGGGTTCTTTTTTTTTTTTTTTTTTAAGATTTATTATTGGAAAGACGGATATACAGAGAGGAGAGTGAGCGCAACGGCCGATGCTATGCTGGTCCGAAGCCAGGAGCCTCTTCCGGGTCTCCCACGCGGGTGCAGGGTGCCAAAGCTTTGGGCCGTCCTCGACTGCCTTCCCGGGCCACAGGCAGGGAGCTGGAAGGGAAGCGGGGCTGCTGGGATAGAACTGGCTCCCATATGGGATCCCGGGCGTGCAAGGCGAGGACCTTAACCACTGTGCCACCGCGCAGGGCCCTAAATTAAATTTTTAAAAAATGAAAGAAAGGCTGTCCTATTTTTGGAGTATCTTCAGTCACATAATTGGTGAAGGTTCATTTATAAATTGGGAGTGCCTAATGCTTTGCAATGACCAGACCAAATCATGTCCTCAAATATCTGGGCTAGGATGATGTAAAGGTTTGCAGCAGTGGGATGAAAGGGACTGACAGCCTCATTAATGGCTCAAAGATCTTGACCCATAGCAGACTCTCCATTGATTTTGGTTTTTACTGACGGAGTAGGAGCATTGCATATGAAGTGACATGGGACCTGAATTCCATGAAAGAGGGATTTTTTTCAGTTGTGTATTAAAGTGGGCTTTAGTTTTATTGGACATTGATGAGGGAGATTAGTAGCCTTCTTAAAGAGGATCTTGATGGGATGGCACAGGTGGCCAACCCAGTATTGTCTCAGATCTGCAAGTTTACTTTACACTGAGCCTTGACACAGGTTTCCATGGCAAGGAATTGATTCTGTATCCACTGACATCGTGGCTAACGGGCCAGCTAGAGGAGCTATTAACTAGAAACAAGCATTCCGAGAAGACACATGTCTCCTCCAAGCAATGGTGTCAGTCATCCTGGCATCCCCAGAGACTGATGAGACCAAATGCCTGTTTCTGACATGCCAGAAGCCTGGGGAAATTTCAGGTATTAACTCCTTGCAAATGTGCCTGGGAAAGCAGCTGAAGAAGGCCCAAGGGCTTGGGCACTCCACCCACATGGGAGACCTGGAAGAAGCTCCTCGCTCCTGGCCTCCGATCAGCTCAACTCTAGCCTTTGTAGCCATTTGGGGAGTGAACCAGCCAATGAAGATTCCCCCACCCCATCTATTCTCTCTGTGTTACTCTGCCTTCCAAGTAAAAATCAATAAAACTTTTTAAAAGGAAAGGAAAGGAATAAAAGAAAACAAAAGAAAAAGTTCTACCTGTGACACCCAAGGTAACCTAGGGTTCCAGGAGTAGGACAAGAGCTGCCTGATCCCTGGACCCCTTCAGTCTTCAAACAGAGACCTACAGGAATGGGGAGGGCTCTCCCCCCCTTTGGTGCGGAGGGCAATTCTGTCTCCAGGGCCCCTGTGTGGCAGAGCCACAAGTAGTTGGGCCATCCCCTGCTACCTTCCCAAGTGCATCAGCAGGAAGTTGCATTGGGAGCAGGCACACACAGACTCAAGCAAGCACTCCATATACAGTTCAACCTGCTGTGTCACAATGCTGGCCCTTCTGTCTTGTTTTTATTCACTGCATCAAATCTGAAGCCATCCTAAGAAGCTCTCTCTCTTTTTAAAGAATATTTAGTAAGAGGTATTGTGGCACAGCTGGTAAAGCAGCTCCTTGGGATGTTAGCACCCCATATTCAAGTTGGCTAGAATTCATTCCTGCCCTGTGAGAAGAAATGGTTAAGGTGATTGTGTGGCTGGCAGTGTGGTTGCCTTTTCTATGATGTGAAAAGTCCTCAGGACTTCCCAGGACATCTGGGCTCTTCTCTCATCTAGCTGTCTGTTTACCCTCACACCACTTTTCTAATTAAAGGGAACCCATCCCTGTGTTTGTAACCCAGAACCTGGTCCCTGATCTCAGTCTCTCTGAGGAACCCTTGCTCAAGTTATTCTTGCTGTCATTGTTGCAGCTCCAGCATCTGGACCACTTTTGGATAAAGAGTCTATCTCTGTAGTTCACGGACAGCAGCAGAGACAGGGTGGAACTTTCAAAAAAAATGGAAGAAAAGCAACAGAATAATGAATAAATAAAGAAATGGGTGGTGTTGGTGTTTAAAGGGTACAGACTTCCAGTTTTGCAAGATGGGAAGCCCTGGAGATTTTGTGCACATCAATGCAAATCTACTCAACACAACAGACCTGCACACTGCATAAATGTCAAAGATGATGGCTTTATGTTATGTGCACTTCATTGCAATTTAAAAAGAGAGAGTTAGGTAAATTGAACTTGAACTTCTGACCCTTTCGAATCTAAGCCGTTGGTCAGGGGGGCGGGTGAGGGATAGGAGAAAACCATTTGGCTGCTTGGGCCAAATCTAATGCCTGGAGAGGCATGGAGAGTGAGGACGAGGCTATGCCTTACTCCATGCACTGCTTCTCTCTCAGTGGTGAGCAAAGAACTTGAAGTTACTCACGAGCTGAGTTTGAATACCAATTCTCAATTGTCAATTTCTTTGATCTTGGATTTTCCCCCGTTGTAAAGACCCATGTCCCCATTTTTAGCTGATATAATATTTCATCATACCCCTGCACCATAATAACTGCACATTCAAATCCTGTTGGTTTAGCCACTCAAGACTCTAAGAGTTAGGACCTTTGGTATCTCTCCCTGTTTGCTGTGAGTTCCCAGTTTGTTCCACCCCCACCCCCTGCTTTGCCTGTGTTCCTTCTCATGGCATGTCTTATCCTGGATAACCCTTTTCTGTCTTTCAGTGGCCACCAGCTCTCGGGAACACAGCTTACATTCCAACTGGATCCTGCGGGCACCCCGCAGGCACTCTGAGGACGTGGCTGCCCATGCCGGGCATGCCACAGAAGGCTGGTGTCGAAAGAGCACCGAGCGCAAGACCATCGGCACACAGAGGAGGCTGGAGCGGCACCCCATCTACTTACCCAAAGCTGTGGAAGGGGCATTCAGCACCCTGAAATTTAAGCCCAAGGCCTGCAAGAAAGAGTAAGTGCTAACTTAGAGGATGTTCTTATATCTTCCAGTCTCTTGGGGTGGTGCATGGAACCCCCATGCTACATGTCAGAAATTACTCCTGTATAATGTAGTATTTTACGCTACTCTGTACTCCATTCCGGTTCACTGCTGTGGCCAACTGTGAACTTGCTACAGCTCTGGATGGATCTCCCTGTCTTTCTGGGCCATTTGGCTCTCGTGCATTAGGCCATCTGCTTTATACTTCTCCCAAGTGCCAATGTCACATTGTGAGCTACAGATTTTTGATGAAGGTCCAGGGTAGAACACAACAAGGCACCCAGTGGAAACCAGCATCACACTGACTAGCTGAAAAGTGCTGGCTGACTCTGGCCCTTATAGGCCATCTTGCCTCTACCTTCTGTGGCCTTTCTCCCCTGAGACCCTCCTTTTCCAAGACAAGGCCCATTGCTAACCCCTCAGGGCCAGTCACTTGTTCAAGCATAGCTGTGAGTCTTCTCTTGCTACAGGGGCCTGGGTTGTCCAGCAGAGGACCCCATCTGGGCTCATGATGCTATGTCAACTCTGATGTACTAAAGGGTTTTTGGTAGTGTTGTGCTCCTGTAATAATACACCTTGTAAGGGACACATTAAAACCATAGCCGAACCTTCATCAGCCATCCTTTCCCTGGAAAAGGCCGAGATCCACCTTGTGCCCAACCATGGCTTCCATTTTGACCTTAGCTTGCTCTCTACAAGATCCTGGTCCAGGGAAACAATCCCACGGTGGCTTCTAGAATGTCACTGATCCAAACATCCCTCTCCCCTGTCACCAGCCGAGCCTGACTGAATCCTGTGTTTCTTTTCTTCCTTCTAGCCTGGGGGTCTCCAGATGGATCCTTTTCAACCTCTCGGGGGAAGACATGGAGTGGGATGCAGAGCTGTTTGCCCCAGAGCCCACGGCATCTCCAGGGCCTGGCTACCATGACACAGAGAGCCCCAAAGGCCAGTGGCTGCTTCGAGAAAGACTCTGGGAGAGGACAGTACCCTGACTTCATTTGGCTTTTTTGATCTTTCCAGAGGCCATGGTGAGGGTGTCTGCTCTTTGAGCATCCCATAGCATTTGATAAAGTAAGCACTGGACCATGGACAAAATCCTTAGCACCCTGCCTGTGGATGCCCTGTTACTAGTGCCAAAATAGACCTACACCTGCACAGAGGACAGCTTTAAGGGGTTCTGGGAGCCTGTGTTTCCCTGTGCAGGTGAGCTATAACTCTTTCCAACATTTTCCAGAAACTTTTGGATTATGCTGAAGATGACGCCAGTGTCCTGGCAGCCAGGTGAAGGAAGAAGATGTGGCAGAATCCTGCCCCAGGGCCATACTCTTACAGCCTCCAAACTCAGCTCCACTTCCACAAGTAACAGGCTGGGAAAGGACAAAGAGGTGGAGGAAGAAGAAAAGTGATTCTATTTCTAATTCTTACCCAGAAAGTCTGCCTGAATGTCCACACAGTTGACTATGTCTGGCCATGTGCTGTCTCTTCTCTGGTGAGGAGTGTAATCAGAGTCACTGAGCCCTGTTGGTCTAGAGAGGTTTTCTGGCCTCCAGGAGCCATCCGAACCAGCACACTCTGCACTTGTAAAGTGTTCTTTTACATGCAGCCGTGCCACTTCAGCTGGCAAGACACTGACTTAGAGGATGCACTGCGCTTTGTCCATTCTCACATAGTTCTCTGGGGACTGCATGCCCAGGTATGTGTGCGCCAGTGGGGACGGGGCAGGACATAGACTAGGAAAAACAAACGTCTATATTAAGCCAAGGCCTTCCAAGCTAAAGTCACTCTGAGAATCAAATAAGCTTTCCTTTTGCCAGGCTTGTATAGTCAGATACTTTTGTCCAATTTTTTTTTAAGAAGCAAAAACTTGTATTTATGTACAAGCTAAGTGTTTGTAGTTCCTAAGAGAAAAAAAATTAACTGATGATTCTATGACATTCTTGGAAATTTCGTATCAATACATTTTCAGGATGGGAACATACTGGAGGTGTTTTAATTCTTCTCTATATTATTTTTGGAGTGCCAATGTCAATGTTGAGGGGGAGGTTCTTTCACTCTGTCGCTTATACTAACCCCACTGTATCCAGAAGCTTGGCTGAAAATGGATGTTTGGGAGATTTGGTTTATAAGCCACACGAATGCATTGGGACTTACCTGTGGGGGCCTTTGCATTCCCCAAGCATGACCTGGCGTGAAGCTTTATGTTTGAAGGTTCACCACTGAGATAAACCCAGGGTAAAGGTCCTTTGCCTCTTATCAGCCCTAGCAATGTGTGGAGGAAACGCTGTGTACAGTTTGCTTTTCCAAATATGAAAAACACTAACAGGACCCCAAAAATGGCTGGAATCTTGATTTTTTAAAACCTCTTTTATTGCTCATGGGTATGAAGCTATGCCTGTTTTACTTCATGATCTCTATGTTTCTGTCTTTAATAAAACCTTATACCAAATGCCTAAAGAATCCCAAGACTGGTAAGCAGAGAAATGGCTTGACTGTATGGGGTAATTTTTAGATATTGAAGTTGACGGTAAACTTCAAGATCTATATTCTTGAGATGATGCCTGCTGGGATTTGGGATAAATCAGAAACAATAAAAGCTGCTCAAATACCCAGCATGACTGAGTCTTTTCCCCCATTTGAACTGCTCCATTACCCAGTGAAGTGTCTGCTCATTGGGCTAACAACTTGAGGGTCCCCAGGGCTCACTCAGTTTGAATGCATGAAAATCTACTCATCCTAGACAATACACACTTTCAAAAAAAGACCCTGGTATCTAGCTCATTCTTCAATCACTGGCCCCCAGCTGCCTTCACAAGATAATTTCTCTTTCCTGCTGAGAGTCCTGCAGTTGCTGTCACACATGACCACCACCTGACAGGTTCAAAACCACCCATGTCTATTTTCTTACCAACCAATCCACTTTGGATGACTGTAGGTAGAAGCGGGGCTGTGCTCTCTCTGGAGGCTTTCAGGAGGACTCACTTCTCTGCCTTTTTCCAGTCCCAGGTATTGCCTGCACTGCTTGGCTAGTGACCCCTGGCTTGTATAACTCCAAAGCCTCTTGCTTCCCTGTAAAGACCCCAACCCCACCTGGATAATCAAGGATATTCTCTCCATCTCCAGATGTCTTAGTTGGATCACATCTGCAGAATCTCTTTTATAATGTAAGGGGAGAGCCAATGTTTTTTAGGATTAAGAGGTTAATATCTTTAGAAAGGAGATTGTTGTTCAGCAACCACATATAATACCGTAAGATGTTCCAGTTCTTAGAAACCCACCGTAAGTTTTTAAAAATTTGATTATAACAGACCTATATTTCTGACTAGGTCTGATGCAGCAGTCATTTCAAAATTGCTTTATTTATTTTTTAAAGAAGCTTTTGAAAAGCAGGGTGACAGAGAGAACAAATGTGTGAGAGAGAATGTAATTGATCCATTGATTCAATCCCAAATGGGGCAGATTGAAACCAAAGCTTGAACTCCAGAATTCCATCTAGAACCCAAGTACTAGGGCCATTTTCTGCTATTTTCTCAGGTGCATTAATGGGGAACTCAGTTATAGGCAGGGAAGCCAGGAGTTGAACTGATACTCACTGCTTCACCCACTGCACCACATTGCCAGCACCCCCACTCCCTCTGATTCTAGTTGCTACCCTGTAATTTTGTTAAGGTGAAATCCTGTCTCACCCGGTAGGTTCCAATTTCAGAAAGAACATTCAATGATACAAAATTCCTATGCAGAACATGAAATTCTACCTCGTAAAAATATGACTAGGATATACTGCTGCAGCAACCCCACAGCTGGTCAATAAGGAAGTTTCCCTTCAATCAATTCATCAAGTTTCTATTCAGCAACTGCTATATGCCAAGCAAAACACTGCCCTTCGGTACCTGGTGATCCCAGTGGAATCAAATAGTGCTGAGCACCTGCAGCTTCACCAAGCAACTGTGTCTTCACAAGTATTCTGGGGAGAGGAAGAACAGGGGGCTTGAGTTCTTGGGAAAGAACTTGACAATGGAGGTAGAGTGATGACAGATGCTAAGGGCTGGCCTTTCCCCAAGAGGACAGCATGCAGAGAGATGCATGTCAGAGCAGGCACAGGGAGGGTGACAGACAGTAAGTAGATGCCCTTGACTGCAGGGCAGGGGCTATGGAGCAGAAGGCTGAAGCAGTGAGCAACACTGATCAGCTGGAATAAAGAATAGAGCCTCATCCAGTGTAGGGCTGTGGAGTGCAGGGTAAAGCAGGACCCTCAGCAGAGTCCATTGGAGAGAGGGGTGGGAGTCTGGAAGCTGTCACTCCAAATGCTGTGGCATTGCAGTAATATATGCCAATCATGCCCTTGGAAAGAGGGACTCTCAAGCCCCCAGCCACCTCCTGATTGTCCCCTTACTCCCTCACACCTCCCACTTTCCTCCACCATAATCCAACTCCAGAGGCAGATACTGCCCATGGCCTCCACAGCCCCCAGCTACGCCAGCACCCCTGATTCACACCAGGTGCCTAAGACCTCCTCCCCAAGTTCTGCATATAGTGGCCTGCGTCTGGACAGCTCATGTACTAAAGTGCAACAGTGTGTGGGAGATGAGTGCAGGGTTTGAGCAGACCTTCCTCAGACAACCATGTATACTGGCAGTTTGATGGTCCCCAAGGATGCCAAAGCCAGCCAGCCAGATTCTGTCTCGGAGGAACAGCCTGCTTGCTTACCGCTTCCTTTGTCAGTCAACAGAGAGTACTAAGGCACTCACAGTAAAAGACATTCCTCTTGGGAACATTCAGTCTGGTGGGAGAGATTGGAATGAAGCAGAAGGCTACAGCAATGCAAGGAAGTTGGAAACGAATGCTGTGATGGAGGTCCCAGTGTCATTGGAAATGAGTCACAAGGGAGTCTGAGCCAGGCAAGCGGGGGCAGAGGATTTGTGAGACAGTGTATGGCTTCCTCCCCCTCCCAGTGCTCAACTGTCACTTCTCTGAGACCTTCCCTGACTGCTCTGCAGTGTTTGCCTTGGTTTAGCACATGGTCATATGCGTGCATATATGTATACATGTGAACAGCCATGCACACATCTATGTCCTGGTTGGCTGGCAGCTTCCTGAGAGTGGCTTGGTCTGTCCCATCCACCCTCTACTCTATGCTTGGTACTTGGAACCACACCAGAAACAACGAGTTGTTGGAGTGAGTAGTTGACAGCTTGTCTAAATGAGTAAAACCATGGGTAGTAAGATCTGCAGACTATGAGACACTGACATGTCAAGGGCTGGGCATCTCAGACAGTGATTTAGCCTAAGGGAGTATCGCCTAAAGGGCCTGAGGGGCAAAGGATCACCTCTGCAGAAAGCATGGCACATGTGACAGAATTCAGAAACGTCATTCATTCATTTACAAGTTACCACTGATAACTTGACCCACTTGTCAAACATCCTTCCTGGCCCCAATAGCAGACCAAGATCCCTGCCATCAGGGCATTTAAATTTAGAAGGAGACTTATATAGGCAACAGGTGACTCTGTATGATAGGCACAAATATACATGTGTAAATAAAGTGAAACAGAACAGGCAAAGGGAGAGCGAATGGAGAGGCCGGGAGATGGAAGTTAGACAAATCCACTTATTGTCTTCAAGCAGGCAGGATGTCAACACTCCAACCTCTGGCATGTCAGTGAGGATGAGATCCACTTATGCCTGTAAAAGTGGCTGGTCTGTCATAGTCATGAACCACTGCCATGATGGAACAAGGTTGTCCTGCCATCCCTTCGGACACTTAAACTGTTTGCCACACCCTCAGAAAGCAGGTGCATGAGAGAAGTTCTCAGAGGGTTCCACCACTGTCAAAGGAGGGCTGGCCCCTGAAGAAAACAATTTAGAAAAAGATAGCACTGCACCAACTCATGACCAAGTATGGGCTCTGCAGTCAGGAGCGGGATGCCCTTGGTCTGGCTTGAGACACAGCTCAGGTATTTGCGGTATGGCCATGCACCTGAGGGGCTAATGTGCATCAAGCACACAGACAGTGACTGGCATGACAAAGCTGGCAGTTGGCACCATGAGAGCTCTTAGAACACACATGCCTGTGAAGTTCCTCAGTTGACTGTGTATATATTAAAGTATGGATTAGGTGAGCTTTCTAAAAAGATTTATGTATTTGTTTGAAAGTCAGAATTACAGGGAGAGAAAAGTGACAAAGACGGAAGAAAAAGGAGAAGAAGAAGGAGGAGAGAAAGAAGGGGGAGGTGGAGGAGAAGAAAGAAGACAAAGACGAGAAAATCAGAGAAGAGAAAGCTCCTTTGCATTTACTGGTTCACTCCCTCAGTGCCTGCATCAGCCAGGGCCAGGCCAGCTCAAAGCCAAGAGCCAGGAACTCCACCGGGGTTTTCCACGTGGGTCGTGAGACCCAAGCACTTGGGTCATCACCAGCTGCCTCCCATTATGTGCAGCAGCAAGCTGAACTGGAAGCAGGGCAGCTGGAACTAGCACCACACACTCTGATATGGGGTGAGGGCCCTCCAAGGGGGCAACTCAACCCACTATGCCATAACAGCTGCCCCATGATTAGGTTAGTTTTGGAAATGGCTGGATTTGGGCTTCAACAGCCCCTCAATGTGAGTGAATCCACTGCCTTCAATCTCATGCTTCCACAGGTAGCATGTAAAGCAACCACGATTTCTGGACAGCCACACTTGGAGAGCCCCATCTTACACAGAGGGGCATTTTCCCAAGACTAATGTAAATTATGTTAAGACCCAGGTCCCAGTCTCCAGGTGGAGTCCCTAATTCTTCAAAGCCCCGAAGTACAACCTCCATGCCTTCCTTCTGTTGTATGGCCACACGATGGCGCCACACGCCCAGCTATCTTCGGGTTTCCTTGTGTATTTAAAATTCAAAGGCATATGCTCTGGTTGCTAAAACATACAGCTGCCAGCAAGGGGGGGACTGCTGGCCATGGGGGAGCCAAGGTGCAGTCCTTAGCTGTTGGCACTCTGCAGGAGTGCTGCCTGCTCACTGTCTTCCTTAGTTCTAACGTTCTGTTTTGAAGCCAGGAGGCCCACAGTCCCTCACTGGGCAGGCAGTATTCCGGTCTTTCTCACACACACAGAACCCACCTCCGTGCACAAACCAAAAATGTCATCTTCCTCCTAGGGGCCAGGGTAGAAAAGTGGGCTCACTTTTTTGGAAACAGATTTTCCTGAA
Organism: Ochotona curzoniae; assembly: GCF_017591425.1. Taxonomy (NCBI): domain Eukaryota; kingdom Metazoa; phylum Chordata; class Mammalia; order Lagomorpha; family Ochotonidae; genus Ochotona; species Ochotona curzoniae. The sequence goes on along the minus strand of NW_024466502.1, from coordinate 47,068,130 downwards.
GATTTCATCTGACTCCAAGATAGGCCTCAGATTTTCTCAGAAAAAGAGAGAAATCAGTACCATCCCCGTCCCCACCTGCCATTTTCATTTGTGTGTACCTGGACACCAGCTCTGGCACTATTGAGTGGTTCTGGAACCTCAAGGAAATGACTTTTCATTACTGTAATGCCCTTGTCTCAAAAGGGATTGATAGCAATGGGACCTACTTTATAAGATCATGATAAATTAATAGTAAGCAGAACAAATGCAATTGCCAATAGCCTGTAACCTTAGACTCATAAAAGTTGTCTCTGGCTTATCCTACAATGTGTAAAGTGCCTTGTGCCAGATACTATGTGATATCGGTTAAAGAAAACCATTATTATCACTATAGGCAGGACTATATGCATAGAGGACAATCAGCAGTTGTATCTTCTGGAAATGAATTCTGAAAGATTCTTACCATGAAGAGACCCTGTGGTGTTTGCACCCTAAAGCTCCAAATCTGCAAATATGCCTGAAAGAAATCTGGTTCTTGGTCACAGCATTTCCTGTAGCCAAGTCATTCCAACCCTATACCATCTCTCCTCTTTCTCCCACCGTGGAGGAAGGTCACGGTCAGCCAGTGCTGCCTGCAACACAAGCAATGCTGAATAGCTCAGCAGCCCTTTCTCCCATGTCTTCTGAGCGATGGGACTCTCCATTGACAGTGCTTGCCTCTCAATGCCCTCCCTGTGCCTTGAACCTACATGGAAATGTGTCTCCCCCAGCTCTCTGGTGCCCGCACACTGACATGTATAACCTACTATGTGGAGGTACTTCTAAAACTTCATGGAAAATGCACACTATGGGAAAGCTGTGCCTGATTTTCAATTTTTGATGATTTTTTAAACTACTTATTATTCATTTTATTTATTGGAAAGGCTGAGAGAACCAGAATATTTGCCACCTGTGGGCTCTTGCCCCGAATGCCTGCATCATTCCTGCCTGATCCATGATGAACCCAAGAGCCTGGAACTCCCTCCTGGTCTCCAGTGTGCGTGGGTGGCAGGGACCCATGCATTTAAGTCATCACAGGTGTCCTTACAGGGTGCACGACAGTGGGCAGTTACAACAGAATCAGAGCTGGGACTTGAACCTTATGACTCTTACATGGGAAGCAGACATTTAACCCCTGACCCAATGCTTGCCCCTCAAAGTTTTTTGCAGTAGAAATAAATTAGAGTGTCACATTTCCACAAACTTTTTGAAGCAGCCTATGGATCCTCCAACGCCCTAATGATGGGCCAGAGACACAGATAACATTGTTAATGTGGCAGTTGTTTCCAAACCTGGTAGACACCTGGCAGGCCCTTGCTTATCAGAAGAAATTCTGGGGGTATCACAGGTTGACTACACCCCACCTGGTGTCCTGGTGTCCTGGGACACTTTCCTGTGCTGGCGTAGGGTCTGATTGGGAGTCAGGGAGATGGGGGAGGCAGACAGATGCAGCTGCATTCCAAGAAGTGCAAAAACACACAAAGGAAAGCCAGAGCTGGGATTTCTGCCTGATACTCTGACTGCTCTCTCTCTCTCTCTCTCTCTCTCTCTCTTTCCCTTTCTTGTCTTAAGCAAGAGAGGTGAGCTCTGGTGACCTCCCGCAGGGCAGCTTTTCTGTGGGAAAGGAAAGGTTTGTGAGCTGTCTCTATGAGCTGTCACTGTGAGTCACAGAACTGTTCCACAGGAGGGCATGTGCACAGCTCTGTCTAACTTAGGGACCCGTATGCTCACACATCTGCACATAACACAGGAGACGAAAGTTCAGAAGCCGGAGGCGGCGGTGATCAACATACTGAATGCTGCAAGCATATGAAGTTCAAGAGCAAGAATGCACGTCCAATGACAGTAACCAGAAAAAGGGCAGCTAGGGATGACAGGGCTGGGTGGACAGGGAACCTCTGCCACATCGGATGTCCTGTCCTCCTATGGGTGTCGGTGTCACAGGTGTGTGTGTTTGTCAAGGGGCACACACCTACTCAGTTCAGATCCAAAAGGGGCACTAAAAACGAGCACATGCCATGCAAGAGGCCAGTGGCTTTGCTGCCATATGGGGGTGATGACCAAACGCTGCCATTCACCCCAGAATGCATCCAGCGCCTCTGCACCCAGGGCTCCTGGTGAGAGCAGAGAATTGCCTCCACGATGGCAAGCTGAGCGACACTTCACATCAGAATCTGAATGAGCTGGAGCTTTTTGTGTGAGATGCTAAAATTTATTAGAAAATCAGAATGCCTCATTTCCACCAGGTTCCTGAGACCCACCATCTGCTGCCTAAAAAGAAAAGGGAGATTTTTTTATAACCATTTACTTATTGTAAGATGTGAGAGTGCCTCTGTGCGTGTGTGTGCGTGTGTGTGTGTGTGTGTGTGTGTGTGTGTACTTGAAAAAGCAAAATTGGGGTTGAGGGTGTCAGGAGAGAGAGAGCACGCAAGTGAACAAGAGTGAGCAAGTGCCAGAACAAGCCCACTTGGCAAGACAGACAGGGGCTTTGGCTGAATGGTGGCAAGGGCTTGGCAAGCGTGATTATGGAAATCATCTACCCAGAGCTTTCCCCCTCAGTGCTAAGCACATGGCCTTCCACACTGGGGCAGCGCGCGGAGCCCAGCTCCAAGACCCGGAGAGCCTCCACCCTTAGGAGAAGCAGGGGCTGAACCACAGACTGGGTGCCCTGTGAGATTCCCAACAAGTTCCATGGAAGATAGAATTGAAGGTCTTGATTTTGGTGCAAAAGTATTCAAATCCACCCTGGCGATGACTCCAAAGAACTCATAGAAATGTGGATTACTACAAATCCGTGGAGGGATGACACAATTTTTGCACTAGAATAGTTTCTCTTTCTAGTTTCATTTTTCATTACTTAAAAAAATCATTTTTTAATTGAAAAGACACAGTTATAGAAAGAAAAGGAGAGAACAAGAGCGAGAGAAAGCTTCCATTCAGTCCCTCACTTCCCAAGTAGAAGTGGGAAGCTGGAGCTAGGAAAATCTGAAATCAGGAGCCTCTTCCAGGTCTCCCACGCAGGTGCAGGGTCCCAAGGCTTTGGGTCATCCTCTACTGCTTTCCCAGGCCACAAGCAGGGAGCTGGATGGGAAGTGGGGCAGTTGGGACATGAACCGGAGTCCATGTGGGATACTAGCACTCTAGGCAGAGGCTTAGCTTACTACACCGTGACACAGGCCACGACTTCCCCCTAAATTTTATTAATTCCTCTCAGAGCTTAATTAATTCCTCTGAAGGGCGGTGGAACCTCTGGCGTGAGCAGGTCTGCCTGGCCACACACTTGCCCTGCTCAGGGCAGCCCTGCTTGTATTGTGTTTGTTTATTTCCACTCAACATGTTGCCCCCAGGTCAGTGTCTATAGCGCCGCAGCAAGTGGTTCTCAAAGGACTCAGCTAGTGGCTGGGCTTGTCACCTCCTCAAGCGAGCAACACCCAGGAGATAGGCCTCTGGCACACAGCCTCGCGGGGCCTGGAAGGAAGCCGAGGCAATGGCAGATAGGACTCTGGAGCACGGGGGAGTCCACCTTATAACCTCCCAGGGTCCAGCACTGGGCAAAGCAGGTTGATGCTGCAGAGTTCCGCAGTGGTTTAATTAGAGCCCTCTCAGCAGAGCCTGCCTCAGAGCTCGGCCCACGCAGAGCACCGCTGGCGCCAGGCACCCGGGGCAGCCTTGTTGGCAGGGAGGTGGCTGTTGTGCTGGCACCTCGGGGAGAACTTTCAGGTTCACGCCACACTTCCCGGGAGTTGAGCCGCTGAGCTGCGTGTCCGGGAAAGCAGATACCTCCTGGCAGTGGTGGCCTTGCCCGTTTCCTCCCCAGGGGGTCCCGGGGCTCAGCTGGTTTGTTCCTTACCTGGAGGCCAGAAGTTGGCCCCTGATTTCCCTGCAGACCGCTCAGACCTGCACAAGTCGGGCTCCCTGAGATGCTGCGGAGGCTCCGTGAAGGCCTGGGGCACTTGGCGGACAGGACCCACTGCATCGCCACCGAGCGGAAGACCCAAGACCCTACGGCAACATGGTAAGCAGCGCTCTTTGTGGTGTCCTATCCCGGCTTCCCTGCTGTGCCATTTATTGAGTGCCTCTTAGGTGCAGTGCACAGGACACCCAAGACACATGCCCACGGGTCCTGGGGCACTCACTGTGTGCCCTGTGGCCATTCCAGCTCTGTCACTGATCGCTTAACAAACTCCATGGGATTGGATGGAAAACTTGGGGTCAGCAATTAGAACTGAGGGTCTGACTGCAGAACCCCTCCCCTGCCCGCTATAGACCTCAACAGCCCTGCAGTTTAACCAGCACCATTATTTTCGGTCAGTCTAAGGGCAGCCTGAGCACAGAGAGATTAAGCAGTTTTCCCGCAGTTACATAGCTCTAAGGTGCACACAGCGTGTGAATACAATCAGGAAAAGGTAGGATTGGGGTGAGGGTGACGCTGCCAGGACACATGTGCCTGTTTCTAGGAAAGAGCCGCTGGGGTTATCCCCTCACCTGCCCGCTGGTGCCAGGATCTTTCTTGCTCAGGAATCTGCAAGTCTAGGCTTGCACAACAGACCCTGTGACTGACATAAGTGAGTCAAAGGGAGTCTTCATTTTAGCAAGGAATCTTTGGGAAGCTCAGCACTCCTGATGTTTCCGACATGATTCAGTTGCCCCACGTTCAGGAACCTGGGGCTGTGGAAGCTGGGGTGGCAGGGAGCCAGTGGCTGGAGCCATCACTTCTTGCCTTCCAGGAGCTGGGACTCGAACCTGGACATGGACATACAGGGGAGTGGTGAAATGATTTGTCCTTCTATTGCCTTGCTGGAATTGGCCCAAAGTCAGTTCCACATTTAAACAGTTGCTTATCCACTGTTGTGTTTTTGGACTCTTCTTTCTAAGCAATCAGTTCTCTCTTCTTTCGTTGCCTTCTTGCACCAGTAGTCTGATCTCACACTTAGTTGGTATGTTCTCTCAAGTGGCGGACTGCAAGGTTTTTCCCGAGTTAGGAAAGGGTGCAGCTGCTAGATAACAGAGCTGTGAGAAGCAAGGAAAAGTGCGTCACTAACTTCCCATTAAGATGTCTAAAGCTGGAATTGCATCCCTCCTTATACATTTTTCTTCCATCTTTGTGTTCCAGTATGGATTTATCAACACCTGTCTGCAGTCTCTTGTGATAGAGAAATTTGGTGAAGACACATGGGAGAAATTGAAGTAAGTTTACCAAAGGGAAGAGGAACCATCTCATGAGGAACTGGTATACCTCCGGGTTTTTGAAGGCCTTTGATTGGTTCAGTGAGTTGACTAGATCCATTATAATATAACTCTGCTTCCCCAAAAGGCTTGATTACTGGGGAGACATCTTCTTCTGAACCAACTCAAAGTGCAATTGAAGAAAGTTTCAGTCTCACTTCCTACATGCGGCCTTAAAGCAAGGACCCAGGGCAAATCACACCAGCATTAGGTGACCCTTCACTCCTGGATGAGCGCTCACTTGTTCTTTTCAATCCCAGGAGTGAGAACAACTTGCATCATTCTCATCACACATAACCAGGGCTACCAACAGGTGAGCAGAGGGAGGTGTCCTCCTAAATCTGACCACAGTCACTCCTGGGGTGTTTCATTGATACCAGACTTTCTACTCTGCCTCCATCCTTACCCTTAAAGAGGATATTTGTGTCTCCCTGTAGCTTCCTTTCTGACCCCCATCATCTTGTGCTATTCACTTGCTTTCTTGGAGGCTCCAAGACTTGATAGGTTCAAGACTGGAGTTGGGACGATCCCTGGAAGTCACCTTGTCCTTAGCGGAGAAATGGAGCTATGGGGACATGACCGACTTCTTCAGTTGACCAGTGACATGGTAACTGAAAAGCAGATACTGTTTGGCCTAGTAAATCTCAAAGGGATAGTGACCAATTCTTGTGAAAATGCAGTGAAATGGGTAATTGCTGACGGGACTGTAACCAGTGAGGCCCTTTTGGAAAGCAGTTTGGGAACAGGGCCCTATAGTTCAAACAATAGCAAATCATTAGAAGTAGAAAGTCCATTCTGGGGACTCTGGTCTCTTAGAAACACATAAGCGTGTGAACACACATATAGACATGTGTGTGCAAGGAGAGGAAAACTTGTCTCATATATTTTTAAATAATGAAAGGAAAATTAATACCGTAAAAACCAACAGATAGGCAAATGGAATGAAAAGAACAAAAGAAACACACATGATTATATTTGATGATTGCAAAGATTATAACACAATCTTTAAAAAAAATAGGCTTTCATTTGAAAGGCAGTGGTGTGTGTGTGTGGGGAGAGAGAGAGAGAGAGAGAGAGAAAGAAAGAAAGAAAGAAAGAAAGAAAGAAAGAAAGAAAGAAAGAACGAAAGAAAGAAAGAAAGAAAGAACGAACGAAAGAAAGAAAGAAAGAAAGAAAGAAAGAAAGAAAGAAAGAAAGAAAGAAAGAAAGAAAGAAAGAATCTTTCATCAATTGATCCATTCTCCAAAAGGCTCACAGCACCCAGCCAGGTCAAAGTCCCAAGTCTGGAATCCCATCCTGGTCTCCCAGAGGTGGTAGGATCCAGGTATTTGAGTTGTCAGCTGCCTGCCAGGTATGTTAACAAGAAGCTGGATTAGAAGCACAAGGTAGCTGGAACTCAAACCAAAAACTTTCGTGTGGGATGCGGTGACCTCTGTGGTAGTTTAACCACTGGCACCACAACACCTGGCCATAGGACAATGTGAAGTAAAAATTCCCACCAAAAATGATCAAGAAGCAAACCAAGAAGATACAAACTTATTTAGCTATGTAAATCATTCAAATGAGGGCCCTGGCGCGGTGGCGCAGTGGTTAAGGTCCTCATCTTGTACGCCCGGGATCCCATATGGGCGCCAGTTCTAATCCCGGCAGCCCCACTTCCCATCCAGCTCCCTGCCTGTGGCCTGGAAAAGCAGTCGAGGACGGCCCAAAGCTTTGGGACCCTGCACCCGCGTGGGAGACCCGGAAGAGGCTCCTGGCTTCGGATTGGCTCAGTTCCAGCCGTTGTGGCCGCCTGGGGAGTGAATCAGTGGATGGAAAATCTTCCTCTCTGTCTCTCCTCTCTGTATATCCACCTTTCCAATAAAAATAAATAAATAAATAAAAAGAAATCTAAAAAAAATCATTCAAATGAACAAAGACTATGAGGAAAACCAAATCATTAGTTAACAGTAAGAGAATTAAGACGATGTGATATGAGGTAATATTTGTTTTCTAACATCTGTCTCCCAAATGCTCTATGGTTTTAAATTGCATTTGTGATATAAAAGAAATTAACCACTGGTGCAAAGCTCCCAGCTCCCCTCCCTATGCGCATTTACCAGATAACACCATGTGAGCTGAGCAGGCCGTGGCCCTCCTCCCGCTGCGTGGCCACAGTGGAACAGAGCCTGGCACAGCTTTCCAGGGGGGCCAGCTCAGCCTGTGTCGCTGCACCCCTTGCCCACCCACCTGAAGACTGCAGCTTCTCCTCACAATGAAAGGCAGCCCAGGGCCATTTCCTCAGCCTCCCTGAAGCGATTTGCTCAGATCAGTGCAAGTTGGAGGGGAAAATCGGCCAAGAATACCCACTCCCTGATGTTTCATTGAGCGACTACGATCAGAGATGCCCTGGCTGGTGGGGACTTGAGAGGTCATGTAGCCCAGAATTCTGAGTGTTTTACAGATGAAAAAACTGAAACCCAGAAAGAGCAATTGACTTGACCAAGACTGCACAGCAAAGGGGCAACAGATTTCTTAACCTTATCCTTCCTGTGAATACATTTATTTGTTTGAGATGGAGAGACAAGGAGGAAGGGAGAGAAATCAGAGGGAGGGAGGGAGGGAGGGAGGGAAGGAGGGAGGGAGGGAAGGAAGGAAGGAAGGAAGGAAGGAAGAGAAAGGGGTGGTAAGCAGAAAGGGGTGGTAAGCTCAGGACATGCTGCTGGGTGGCCAGTTCTGGGTAGGCTGGGAAACCCACTTGGTAGCTAGGATGCTTGTACTCTAAAATCTCTGCACATGGTCAGAGTTCCTAGGAAGCGATAGTTTGATTTAGCAGGCCTCTGGGGCTGACCGTGGACACGTGTTCCATCCTCAAAGAATGTGAACAAAAGGAATTAACCCAGTAGAGATTGTTGTAAATGTCCAATGAGATGAAATCAGAAGAAATAATGCCATTGTAAGCTGATGATGCTGAAGTTGGCACTCTCAGTGGGCTTGTTTTCAGGCTCCAGGTCTTCAGCAGGATGGATTGAGGCATGTGGGTGGTAGAGGGCAGTTCCCTCAGAGCATAGCTTCAGTCCTGTCTCTATTGGGGGGAACTTCGTCTTCTTGAATAGGTGGCTTCAGCTCTCTGGAGCTTGTTTCCTCACTTATGAGAGACAAATAAAGCACCTGTCTTTTAAGATTGAGGAGAGTACTGAATGAAATAGCCTACCACCCCTGAAGTGCCAAACATCCTGGTCAACACCATCCATGTCCTCCCCACCCCCATACATAGGTGTAGCACTAGCAGTAGAACTGTATTTGACATTAATGGAAGCAATTTTGCTGCTGGTCTGATGTGGGAGACATGCACCTTGAAATAGCAGATGTTTCTTAAAGTCTTCCTCTGAGCCTAGGCAAGACCCAGTTTCCTAGAATTAACATGATTAGATAGATGGCACTGTGTCTACCCTTTTCTATAAGATTTACCCACTTACTGAGATAGCTAGATAGATAGATAGATAGATAGATAGATAGATAGATAGATAAGCCAAATGCACAAATGTCCACAGCCACATGGCTAGGTTTCTTCTTTTTAATCCTGCAGTGCCTTATTCTCTGCTGAATTGGGTTCCAAAAGATGTGTTTGTATAAGGAGCAGTGCACACCTATGTCACTGCATTATGTTTCAGCCCAAAGTCAAGTCCAACCAGCTAGGAAAATTGCATCCTATTAGAACTCATTCTAAGAAGGGAACCTGTAATGCAGAACATTCAACTTATAAAACATAAATGAAGGCAGGATTATTTGCTACATAGGAAAATTTGCTTCAGGCTACACTTAACTAACGAGTTCCCTAGTGCTTTTAAAATGGCATTTTTGAAGAAAAAGAAAAACCCACCAATTCCTACACAAATGTTAAGAAGTGATTAGGTAGAATGTCTTGAATCCTTATAACATGGGTTTTATTTTACATGGGATAAGTAAAAACAGATGTTTCATCTCCTTTGTCTGCAATGTATATTTCCCTCTCAAATAGTATAGATTTATAGGTTTCTAATGATGAAGCAGTCTTTTATGACTTTGGCTAAATCCCTTTGTCAAAAACACAAAACTAAAAGCAACTAACAGATTGAAAAGAATGGAGGTTTGTGGAGTCAATCCTTTTCCATCTACCTGGATCACTCACTCTCTGTTTGACACGGACCAATGTATTCATTTGACAGCTTCTTATGTAGTGCCCAGCCGGTGCCAAGCAGAGCTCTAAGCCTTAGCAATACAGGTGAGGGCAGTACACTATGGCTGTGTTCTCTGGGAATGTGTATTCCAACATGAGGGGGCAGTAAACAAGGAAACAAGCAAAAGCTATTTAGATGATGATAGGAGAGAGAGAGAGAGACAGAGAGAGAGATGCTGATTTTCCTGAGGTGATCAGGGAAACAAAAACAGTGAAAAAGAGTCAGCCTTGACACAGGGAGACAGGGAAGTCCATGTGCTCCAGGTAGAGATGACAGCTGGGGCAGAAGTCTTGAGGTAGAGCTGAACCGAGCATGGTGAGTTAGAAGTTCTGGGAAAATTTCAGTTTGCCTGGAGTATCTTTAGCATGAAAAACCCAGAAGGAGATGAAAGTGGAGACATTGTTATGGACTAGGATAGCCACTCATGTAGGACATGGGAAGGAAATAATGTTTTATTCCCATTGCAATGAGTTAGCAAGATCCTATGGCTCGATGCCTCCTGTGCTCCTCCAGCTCACTTCTGAGAATGGTGGTGGCTCATAGCCCCTGGTACTTTGGTTGCAGAATCTGATGCAGGATTTTGCTCACAAGGACAGTAACCACTACATAAAGTCAAGAGCAAAGGCAAGAGTGTGAGAATTCAGGCCTCTCATAGAGTTCGGCTGTAGGACGAGCAGTGCAGAAAACATCTCTTCATGTTTACTCTGTTTTCCTCAAATTCTGTGCAAGCTCCTCCCTAGCCTTTCTAAATACCCTGTAGGTGCACAAGATCACCATCACCTGTTTGCTTGTTTATTAGTGTGTTAGTTTCAGATGCCAGAGCAAAAGGGTTAGTTGTATGGGCTTTGATTTCCCAGATTTGGTCCTACCTGACGCAGATATTGTAAATCAAGTCATCAAGATTGGCATGTCTTCTCCATTCTGATGGCATTGATGGCATTCATGAAGAAGGAATGAACAGTTGGCTGACTCATGTGTGCGGTGAATTGAAAATGAACAAATGGGTTAAAGATGAACTGGCAAGCCCAGGTCAAGTCATGGCTTCTCTCTGTCAGCAGTATCTAGCCAGAGGCCTGTGTGGGGCTGCAATCATGTATGAACATGTTAGGTCCATGTGTCTGTGCATTTTCTTTTTCTTTTTTTTTTAAAAAAAGATTTATTTACTTATTTTTTATTTCAAAGTCAGATATACAGAGAGGAGAGACAGAGAGCAAGATCTTGTATCCAATATTTCACTCCCCAAGTGACTGCAACAGCTGGAGCTGAACCAATCTGAAGCCAGGAGCTTCTTCTGGGTTTCCGATGTGGGTGCCACGTCCCAAGGCTTTGTGCCATCCTTAACTGCTTTCCCAGGCTACAAGTATGGAGCTGGATGGAAAGTGGGGCCGCCGGGATTTGAACTGGGGCCTATATGAGATCCCACTGCATTCAAAGAGAAGACTTTAGCTGCTAGGCCACCACACCAAGCCCTGTGCATTTTCTGAGGTAGAGGGTCCTTAGTTATCATCAGAATCCCCAGGATCTCCAAAGTCTAGACAATTCAAAGACCTCTGCTTATGCATTCTTGGCATTAATTTCCCACTGAACAAGAAGTGCTGACATCTTGTAAGTCATACTTTTGGATACAGAAAGGCTCCTGATGTGTGATGGCTCAACTCAGTCTCTTAACTTTGACATAATGATGTGAAAAGTATACATGTTTCATAGAATCAATAGCTTGAATTTTGAATTATGACTGTTTCCTGGGACAATGCTGTGTAATACAATTCTCTTTGTGAAACTGATCAGTCCCAGTCAATCTCGTGGTCATGCATGGACACTCTGTGGGGGAGTACATACAATGAATTACATGAGCTATTCAATAACCTATCATAAGACATGCTTTGTTCTAATTATTTTGCCCAACTGTAGGCTAATGCAAGTATTCTATATGCCCGATTAACATGGGCTAGTCTAAGCTAGGATGATCCATAGATTAAATGCATTTTTTATTTCATCAACTTCTGATGGCTTTGTCAAGATACAACTCCATCATTAAGTCAGGGAGTAGCTCACACTGAAAAAAACATTTGAGCTAGAAAAAGAAATTGAAATGGTTCAAAGTCATGCCCTTTTGTGCTTCACCACCTTTGTGTGCCGTGGATTCGTTCAGCCTCTGAGACCCCAAGGTCCCTTCTTTTGTGTTCTCTACTTTTTCTATGAGTAAAGTCTTAGTTTAAAAAAATGGCTGAAAGCAGAATGTTTTTATTATTTTTTTTTTAACTTGTAACCAGGGATGGTGCTTGCTTTGCACTGCTACTCCACTCCTGGCCATGACTGTCTTTGCTGTCTTAGGCTATCAGATTCAGAAGGGTCCTTGGAAATCCACTTGGTCAGGATATTTCAACTGGGGAATTTAGCCTCCAAAAGATCACATTGAAATATCCCAGAATGTAAGACATTTATAGAATTAGGCTGATACAGTGGCTCAACTGGTTATTCCTCCACCTCCAAGTGCTGGGAGCCCAAATGGGTGCCAGTTGATGTCCTGGTTGCTCCACTTTCCATTCAGCTCCTTGCTTTGGCCTGGGAAAGAAATAGAGAATGGCTCAAGTTCCTGGGTGCAAAACCTGGAGGAAGTTCCTGGTTCCTGGCTTTGGATTGGCTCAGCAGCAGCTATTGAAGCTGTTTGGGGAGTGAACCAGCAGATGGAAGATCTTTCTCTCTGTCTATCCTTCTCTCTGTAAACCTGGCTTTCCAGTGAAAACAAACAAATCTTGCCAAAAATAAATTTGTAAAATATGGTTACTATTGTCATATTTTATATTGGACAATATTACATAGTGGACATTTGACACATTAACTATCAAGCAGTGATTAAAACAGCACTTGAAAGATTTGTTCCCAGCATCCCACAGCAGTGATAAAGGGGCTTTGAGTAAGATTTTTACAAATCAAAAAGAAAAGATTTTTACAAATCTAACTTTTAATGTCTGACTTACTAGAAGATGGATGGATTCAACATTTTTAAAAAAAAAATTTTTTCTCATGATACAATTCTATGGGCTCAGGGATTTCCCCTGCCACCCTCCCCCATTATCCTCCTCTGCACACTGTTTTCCCCTATATCATTACAATAATATAGTCCTTCATGGATTTGACTTTTTATTCTCTGTGAGTTTGGTTGTTATATAAAGAAATGTAGAAGGAACCAATAGTTTAATTCTCTTTTGAAATAATTGTGGGAGTTTCTCAAAGGTTAGGATGCAATGTTGAATCTGAAATAATATCATTGACCCTGTTCATACTCTAATGATATTGTAATTCCTTGGTCCATTTTAGTCTATGAAATAAATCTCTACCATGACTGTACCATCATGTGTTAGTAATTTGGAAACTCTTAGCTCACCAAGTTTAGCAGATCTAACAAATGTTGACATGTTTCATTATACAATACCACAGTCTCATTTGTCAATATCACCACAATCTTATCAGAAAAGCCTCCCCTCAGCCCCCCGACGACCCAGGAAGCTCATAGCAGCAGCTGCCAGGTTTTCCAAAATTCTCATTTTTCTTTTAGCTTGAAATGCTGAGTTTTATCCTTGGCAATGCATTCTGCAAGTTACTTTGCCTGAAGTGACAAGCTAGCTTTGTTTTTTTTCTTTTTTTAAGGAAATGGCTGCCAAATAGCCAAGCCTGGTCAATTGCAGTTAATCTGGCAGTAATTTTCTTTTTTAGTTATATGGAATTAGAATCCTTAGTTAGATAGAGAGAATGTCCTTCCAGCTACTACTTTATTCCCCAAATGCCCAAAATGGCCAAGGCTGGGTCAGGCTGGAGTTGAAGATTCAGGTCAGCTCTCCCAGGTGGGTGATGGGAAGTGAGAGCATCAGCTGTTGGCTCCCAAGGTCTGCTTTAGTAAGAGGCAGGCATTAGGAGCACAGCCAAGACTCAAAGCCAGCTATCCTGATATGGATAGCCTAAAGGATGCATGAATGATTTTGCCAGTTATGCTGAGTAGAAATGGTGTTCATGAGACAAAAAGTGACTAATTCAACTTACGACTCAATTATGTACATGATTTTCCTGGAGAGAGAGCCACGTCCATTCTGGCAATAGCAGGAGCACTCAGGTTTGTACTTGTGTCACTACACACAATGTTCTGAAATTACATGCCCAGGGACAAGACTTGTAAAAATTGATTATTGTTACTGCCTCACCAAGAACAGTCTGGAGTGAAACTGGAGGGAACAAGAACCTTTCTTGCGGTGGAGGAAGGAGCAGTGTGAAGAAGTCATGCACAGAAGAGAGGCTGGGTGAGCTGGGGTGGATGTGTCAGGCTGAGCGTGTGTACTTTACAGAGAGAGCAACAGGAAGATGAGACATCAGCTGGAACGTGGAATCAAAGGGCAGGGTGGTGCTTTTCTTATATCCTAGAAGGATGTGACATGGGGCCAACCCTTCAAATTCCCTGATCTCTTTCCCTAGGACAGGCCACTGGGTTACCCAAGTTCTTCACCTTCCATCAGGGAGCTGTTGAAGGAACACTTTGGCTTAAGCACCATTTTCCTGGCCTGAGAATGGTCACAAATTGCTCTTAGTTCTTCCATGGGGTGCAGGGAGATGGGCTTGGTGGGGGGCTCCCTCTGGACCCTTGGAAACAGCCACACCAGTTGAGAAAGTAGAACCGTGACAAGTGTCTCATTGGCTGTCAGTTGCCCAGCCATATGCATCCCAGACAGTATTACTGGACAGGACTTTCCAAGCCCTGAGGAGCCAGGCTGGTGAGGTAAGTGGCTAAGAAAACATAGGCTTGCTGGCACTGCCTCCCAGGGCTGTGAAAGCTGTGTTTATTTTGCTCCCCATTATTCCGATTTCGGCAGTCTGGTCCTGGTTTCCTGCCTAGTTACATATCTTGGGTACCACCAGTTGAAACTAACTGAATAAGAATGCACATTGAACACCTGGCCGTTCCAATTACGTTCTGATTCATCTGGCTTTTCTCATGCATGGACACAGGATCTTCTGTGGACCCAGCATTGTCTGTGTTCTGTAAGATGGGCTCCACTCTGGGGGAGCAGGAAACATCACACCTGAGCCTCATTTTCCACTGTTGTTACTTTTCCAAATTCTCAATTTCTTCAAAATATTTTCTAAGAATATTTTCCCCTCTCCTTCCTGACTCTTGTCAAAGGCTTTGTCAACCTAATAGAAAATGGTCATGTGTTTATTTTTAAAAATAAACATTTTTTTGGTGAACATGCTGTTTTATAAAAGCAGTTTGAATGACTACACATATGTATGTCTGTATCAACTCTGTGGGAGACATCACATGCAAGACTGGGGGCTGAATATCCCCGCGTGACCCCATCACTCTGATCACACCTGGTACCCCAGCGGCATGCAGCATGCACACCAAAGTAGGCACCTGACACTGTAGTGCTATCAGTTCAGCCTACAGGATGCTAAGAATACTAGATCCAGACAAAGATGAATGGGTAACTTCTATCAGGTACCTGGACAGAGGCCAGTTTCCAAGAGGACTCTGACAACTTGTCATTTGCTATTTATTATTTATACATTTTTTGTTTATTTGGAAAGCAGAAAGACAGAGACAGATGAACAGAGAAATCACCTGATCCACTGGTTTAGCTCTCAAATGCCTGTAACAGCCAGACCTGGACCAGGCTGGTAACAGGAGTCCAGAACTTAATTTACCTCCATGGAGGTAGCAGGGACACAAGTAGTTGAGTCCTCATTGCCACCTGACAGGGTGCACATTAGCGGGAAGCCAGGATCAGAAGCTGACCCAGGCCAGGACCCTGGCACATCAATATGGTATGCAGGTTGCCTAAGTGAAAACTTAAAGGCCATATATAGTTTAAATCTGGGTCTGCATGTTGAGTGAAAATCTGGGAGGGTACAGGTTTTCACTCAGGTCCCCAGCTGGAGAGGTTAACTCTGGCACAGCATAGAATGCCTCCCTCATTGGAAGGAAGGTGGTTTACAACACTGCCCATCTGCCTGGGGTCCAGCAGTCAGCTTCTGTGAACAGCTGCATCTTATGGTGCTTAGAAACCACCATACTGACACTCAGACACAAGCAGGAGACAGAAAAGCAGAGAAACACAGGGAACCTTATATGCAGACACGAGGGGCGCTGAGGCTGCCTTTGGACCACCAGAGAGGGACAACTAATCTGTGCTGGTGATAGACCTGGAACCAGGGGTCCTTACCCCAGCCCTGGTCACCTCCCCACACAGGATGTCACCTCCCTGTCCTCACAGGATGTCACCTCCCTGTCCTCACAGGACTACAGCTCCTCTTCAGAGCTACATGGTGCTTCTCACTCTCAGCTCTTCTACATCCATTATCATATTTTATCCTTATCAAAGAGACAGGTACTAATATGCACCCTATTTAAGAATGAGGGGGGTAAAGTCCAGGAATAGAAAGGAATGTCCAGCCCATATGATGATGATGATATTTAGAACTGCATAAGCATTTTTAAGAGGGGTCGTGTCTGGAAGAGGGACTGACTCAGCCATTACTTACTCAAGGGACAGTCAGGGAATCACTAAATCAATTCTCAGAGGTGATACAAGGCCAGAGCAACTTGGATCCCTCTACCCTTGACAAGTGAGTGGTCCGGACAACACATTCATGACTCTGCACATCTATTGTTTCCAACAGTAAGGGGAGATCAGAGATCATTTGTCACCTCTTGCTCAAAAGCAAAACCAGTTACTCCCTAAATAGAATGCATTAGGAAAACCTCCGGAAATAAAGTTCTTTCAACATACAAAAAGAAGTCTTCTATCAAGTAAACAGCCTGTAAGTGGAACTGTTGCCTTGCAAACAAATGAACTTCTTGCCAGTGGAAGCATTCAAGAAGAGACTGGAAGATCAGCAATCAGAGATAATGCAGGTTGGGTAACTGGACAAAGAGGAAATCCCACAGAATTCTGTGATGTGTTGGACGATGAGCTCCAGTGGTCTGTACCCCTGTATGTTCTTTAAATATGACCTCTGCTGCCTCGGCGCCTGTTCTGTTGGGCTGGAAAGCTCTTCCCTTCCCGCCCTCTGTGCAATCTCAGTTACACCTCACTTTCTCAGGAAAGCATTTGCTCACCAGCCTTTTTTCCCCCATCCATTGACTGATTTGCCTGTTGCACTTTACTGGCACAAGGGGGTCAAGCCATGAGTGTAAGTGTGACATGTGACCACAGGTTTAGCCTCTCTTCAAAAGTTTGTTTAGCAGCGCCCAGACCTAAGTTCACCAACAGGGTTGGTCCCACAGCCAACCATGCAGCAGAGCAGTAAGGCACCCAAACAACCATTCTGCCACTGAGCTCCAAGCTTGCCGTCATGTGCAAACTGCTCCACATGTGCCAGAGAGCTTCTTATTGAGGATTCCACGGTGAAATCTAAGTCACAATGCTCACCCTTTAAGAGCCTAGCCTGGGGCAGATGCCCAATCATCCATATATAAATGGGGGAAACATGTAGCCTATCCTGCTGAGAAAGGAATCCTTGCTCAAACTGGAGGCCAAAGTTTCTTGGAGGAGTGGGAACTCACCCACCCTGATTTCTTAGGAGTGTTCTTGCTGCCTCACATCTTGCTGGGTAAATGTGAGTTCCTGTGGCAAAGCTCACATTGTCAAGTTTTGACTATACCTCAATTTACCTTCCAGAACTTCTGCAGAAGTACAAGATACCTTCCTGACATACACAGTGTACGATGATGGCATCACCATTAAGCTCATCCAAGAAGCCTGCAAGATTCTGGGTAAGAGGACAGGGCTTGTGCTGGGGCCTTGGGGCTGCTGTCAGGCAATGGCGGCAGGTTTCCTCATCTGTAGCAACATTCGACACATTTGTAGCCAACTCTGACTCAGCAAATGTTGAACTAGTGTTCCTAGGAGACACCCAGGTGCAGATGCCTGGGAGACTTTGATGGTAATATTTTGATTAATCACATAATATATGACCTCATGCTCTGCGTGCTTCTATTTAAAGATACTATATTTAATAAATGTAGTTGACTCACTAATGTTAAACATAGTCTGTAGCCTGCTAGCTCATGTCTGAGAAAGCTGAATAAGACTCGTCTAACTGTTGTGTTTAACTGTTAGGCTAAACAGACCTGTTTCACGGTTGTCTCCATCTCTTCACTTCAGCACTGCTAGGGATTGTATGGTGTCCCTCCCCAAATCAGTATCTTGATGCCCTAAATCCTGATATGATGATATTTGGAGCTGGGTTTTTTAGGGAGACAATTAGGTTGAGATGAATCTGTGAATGTGGGTTCCTCATGATGGGATTAGTGCCCTTGTAAAGAGTGGGCTCCCTCTCTCTCCTTGTCATATGAGGACACAGGGAGAAGTTGGCCACCGGCAAACCAGGGAGAAAATCTTCACCATAAGCCAACTATGTTCTCACCTTGATCTTGAACTTAATTTTGGATGGTGAGAAATAAACATCTGTTGTTCATGCCACCCAGCCTGTGGCATTTTGCTGTGGAAGCCCTTGTAGATGGATACAAGGACTCTACTGCATGACTTGTATTATCCGAACTGTTGGTATAACCTGTGTGGTCATAGATGCTGGAAGTAGGGCAGGATCTTTCACAGGGAAATGCTGTCCAATTTCCACCTACTGCAGACACATTTCCAACCCAATCAGTATAAGGGGAGGCAGCAACAAGAGCCCCATCGCCCTCTCACCAAAGCCAAGGCACATCACTGTAACTTCCCTCTGAATGTCCAGCCCTGAAATTCAGAGTTCTTTCTCCTCCTTAGTGTTGCACTCCTCCACATCTGGAGACTCTCATCCGAAAAGGGTAGGTAAGAGTGGAGAGAGCATTTTTTCAGATAAAACTAGAGAATGCAAAACTAAATGAACACATGCATCAGATTCTGGAGCAGGTGGCTTGCTTACCCATGTGTTCATTCAGTTTAGCATTCCTTGGTGTTATTTGAAAAAAAAAAATGCCTTGCTTGCCTGGATGGCAGTTACAGTGTGTAGACACAAGCCAGCTTCAAAGGGTTCATGGAAAATGCACATTATCTTTCCATTCCATTTCTCCTCAAACTTTCTGAAGTCCCCGGTGCAGCTCCCACGAGCCAGAGAGAACCAGGCCCAGCCAAAGGGAAGGCTGCACAGGAAGGACCTTTGACTGTCTAAGAAAACATGCGAGCCAGTTCAACTAATCGCTGTCTTGACGGAGACCAAAACATGCTTAGCCACTACTAGAAGGCGCTCTGATTTCCGAGAGGGGCCAATTTTCTACCTTGAAGCAAACCCTGGGACTTTTCCAGAGGACTCTGCCACCACATAGCTGTGTGTTTTCTCATTAGCATAATTCAGGAAGGGAGCAGATGGCAGGTTGAGCATTGCATAAGGAATTGTTCTGCCTCTGAATAAGTGCCTACTTAGTGTGTAAGTGGGTTATTAGTGATCCGAAGTGACAAATTTCAAACAACCCCCAACAGCCATTTGGCACAGCTGTGTCTGTCTAGACTTCACTAGCTAAGAGACCCATGGTAAAATGTGTTTCAACAGTTAGCTATCATCAAATGCCAACAATCTTTCTCGGCACCTCCTTTATAAAAAAGAAGAGTAACGGTCTCACATTGACAAAGCCTGCAATCAGGCATGAGGACAATCGCTCTTTACCAAGCCCTCCAAGGGTGGGGAAAGGAGCCCCAAAGCAGCTGGATGTGAAGGAGACCCCTAGCTCTATTGGTCCGTACTACATAACCTGGGGCAAATTCCCCACAGAGGAGACAGCAGGCCCATCTGTGACGTCAGTTTTGGGGGGTTACTTAAGAGATAAAATCAAATAGTATGAATCAAGTTCTTTACAGCACAGTGCTCCACGAAGTCCCACACCCCAGCCCTTCCACTGCTCCGACTCCTGGTTGGTCTAACTACTTTCTTCCTAGGTTTGGTGAGAAGCCACGACATCTTCTCATCGACCAGGTGTAAGTGGCCCACCAGAGCTACCTGAAGGAACATAGGGCTACATCTGAAACCCAACCCTTCCAATTCAGAATCGGCTTCCTCCTAGGAAACCACAGCATCCACACATGGGTGACAACACAGTGCTAGTATCTAACCAACAGACTCTGTTGGAAATTTTCCAGTAGACCCAGTAATGTCCTTTAGAAACAAAAGCACTAGGTCATGTTAGCAGTCACCTCCTTACTCTTTTTGAGCCTGAAATAATCTCTGAATCTCTGTATTCTAAAACATTGTTGTTTTTAGAAAGGTCTGGTAGGCTATTTTTAAAATTTGTATTGGAAAGGCAGGGTGCAGGGTCCCAAGGGTTTGGGACATCCTCCACTACTTTTCCAAGCCATAAGCAGGGAGATAGAGGGGAAGTAGAGAAGCTGGGACACAAACTGGCACCCATGTGGGATCCCAGTGCTTGCAAGGTGAGGAATTATCCTAGTGGCTAAAGTCCTCACCTTGCATGCACTGGTTCCTATATAGGTGCCAGTTCCATGTCCTGACTGCTTCACTTCCCATCCAGCTCCCTGCTTGTGGCCTGGAAAAGCAGTGGAGGACGGCCCTAAGCCTTGGGACACTGTACCAACATAGGAAACCGGGGGAAAGCTCCTGGCTCCTGTCTTTGGATTGGCTCAGCTCTGACCATTGCAATCACTTGGAGAGTGAATCAGTGAACAAAAGATTTTTCTGTCTGTTCTGTAAATCTGACTTTCCAAGAAAAATTTTAAAATCTTTACTTTAAAAAGAATTATCAAATATTCCCTCATGACATAATTCAGGGAGTGCTTTCTGGAAAGGAAGACCACAGAAGTCATCTTTTGTGCTTCCTGGCTCATGACCTCAGGGAGTGAGTTATGTCTGTTTGTCCCATTGCTGGTGATGTTAACCCTGAGTGCTTGATTAAATTGGAACCTGTACAGAGTATCTTGTGAGAAGATATTGTTGGAATATTCAGGTAGCTTTTTGCTTTTTAAACTGCCTTCTTAAGTGTGTCCTTTTTTACTGGCAATTCTTGTCTGAGTTGAAGGGAAGTCCCTCCAAATTCAACTCTGTGAATTCTTGACATGTCCTCATAATCCTTTCATTATTTTTTAAAAACTTTCTGGCATGAAAAGATGGCCTATGCTCATCTTAATTTATGCTGTTCTAAAATCTACCACATCTCCCAGGCTTGGGCCCCACCCATTAAGGGACAATGGAATGAGGAAATCATGACCTGGATACTAAAATGAACTCATTGCTACTGTAGTGTCACTGCCTGTTGACAGAGCTGAAAAAAGAGATCAGACTCATACAATATGTCATTCATTTATCATCCATCTATCCATCTATCATGTCTAAAATCATGGCAGATTTCTTGATCTTGTGATACTAGATTTTCTAATCCAACACTACACAGTTTGTTCTTTTCTTTTTCCATGACTGACTTCATTCTCTATCAGCAGAAGCTTGGCTCCCACTATCCACAATATATCTACTTTTATGCCGAGTTTTCAAATGTTCAGGAAGTCATCTCTGAATTGCTAACCCACACTCATTTGGAAGGCTGTTTAACTACAGTTGAATATTTGCTTATTTTCATCTGTCCTGAATATAATACAATTTATATACTGAGATCAAATGTTACTAGATTAATATTTTTCTGGATAATTATGTTATTCCAATTGTTCTGTTGGAATATTGTGTTAATGTGCATGTTTGTATTTCAGCTTAGGGGTTTTCCCTATCTTTATTGCTATTTTTATTTCTTAAAATCATATCACACATTAACACGATGCCCCACATTTTTAGAGAAGTGTCATTTCCCTCCCTCTCCACGATTTTTCTAACCATTTCACCCTATTTTCACCCATGTTCTCTAAGTACCAACCACGATAGTCCTTAGTGTATCCGGTGTTTTATTTTGAACAAATAAACAAGTATAGGTTTTCAATTTTTCCTGTACAGAAAATAAAATGTTAAGTCTATCATAGATTCTCCTTTGCACCATTCAAAAACATTTTAAGGCATCTAAGATGCATGTTTAGCTCTTACCCATATTTTCTTACCATTCTCTATATATTTCCAATCCCCTGTGACTTAAAAGGGCTCTCAGAATTCTAAATTTGCCAAGAATAAGACAGATGTTGACTTTAAATATACACCTTTGTGTTCTGCTAGAGAAGCATTTCACCCATGAACCCCAGGAGTAGCCCCCAACCCAGCACCGACAGAAAACACCACACCTGAACCCAGCAGCAAGAAACAGTTCGTCCTTCAGCCAGATGTCCTTTCGTGTTAACAAGGCTCTCAAAACTGCATAACCAGGGTCTGGAACCAGGAACTTCATGGATTGTTTTTCCCCCTTAAGTTTACAGATGTAAAAGAAAAGTGAAACAGGCCGTCTTTCTACACAAGGCTGCCCCTGTCACTTGAAAATAACTTTACCTGGCTTGCAGACAGTGCAGTCCTCCTGGGAGAGGTCCCTGGGAGAAGGCAGGCCTCTGAGGCCTGTGCTTTTCCTGGCAGGTAACAGGATGCACCTGCTCAGAGCCCCAGCCTGCAGACTGTGCAGCCCAGCTGTTTTTTCTCAGCTTGAATACACTACGTTTACAGGGGAGAGGTGGGGAGGAAAAAGAGAGACAGCGAGGAGAAATTCCACACCTGCCCATTTGCTATTCAAGAATTCTTTCTCCCAGGGACTCATAAAAATTATAAGGACCTGATTAGAATTTATTTCAGTTCCTTTTAGGAGTACGAAGATAGCTCTGGAGTACAAGTAAAGACAGACCTGAAATCTCCTGTTGGGATATTGATGCTCAAATCAAGTACACAATGAAGGGCATCAACACAGGTTACTACCATGCCACAAGCTTTGTCCAGACCCAGAAGACCTGCCTAGTAAATTCTGGTGAAATATGCATAATTCGTTCCTGACAAGTCCAGATCAACTCTATGGGGACTATGTTCTGTTCAGGTTACAGAACAGTTACCTACTAAACAGTCCTTACTGCAGGAAACCTGATGTTCAGACCACCCTAGGAAGCAAGCAGAGGCAGGAAAGGGCCCATCTGCTTCACATCCCCTCCACTTCTATGGCACTTAGTCCGGGAGGACTCAGGAGACCTGGAATGTCCTGGCTATGATTCCAGATCCATGCATACTTTCAATGGTGCATCCAATGATCCTAGTGATTGTAAATTCTGCAATTTACTCACAAACCTGGGTGTTCTAGACCTTTCCCCAACCCCCCAAGACTTCATATAACCACACTACCTTGCTTTCTCTAGCTGCTCTTCTACAGACTATGCGATATGAAACAAAATGGGACTAATGTAGACTTGGAGCTTCTTCAACCAATTTGGCCTCCTCCATGCCACATGACTGTGGGGTCAATTCACAAAGATGACTGAGCTTCAGCGTACTCTTCTGTGAAAGTAGAGACATGACCAGAAGGGTGCCCACCATGCCCGCTTTTGGCACGCATAGGATAACATAACTTTGATTTACATGTGTTACAGGAACTACAAAGAATTTGTGTAAAACCCTCTTCTACCTCTCTCAAAAAGCAAACACTCCCTCCTGCCAATTCCAACAGCAACAGATGGGGAAAGGGGGAGAAAGTGGGCAGACATCCCATCCAATGCCATAAATCTATCCCAAGGAATTCAACAAGTACCCACTTTGTGTCCTCCACAGAAAATATGTGGGTTAATGTTGCTTCCTATTAGGATTGCCATACAGCCAGGAAGCAAAAAAATGCAACATGTAGAAAGAGAGAATTCAGTGTGGCCTGGGACAGTTAACGGAATGCACAGGGATTATAGCATCAATGGTCTTGAAGGGAGCCCAGGATGCTGCAAGGCCAAAAGAAAGAGGGACTCACTGTAGTCACCTGCTGTCATCTTTTGGATACATTGAGATGAGCATAGCTTGGCTACTGCATCTTAGCTATTTCTTAGAGGTAGCCTTTCATTCCACTTTAGGCTGCTGTAGTTAAAGATGCTGGACAGAGTTGAAGATGAAGGGAGTGTAATCTTTTCTGAACTGTTGGGAAATACTTGCTGTGGAGATCCCAGAGACGAGCAGGGTGGGTTTGAGGAGGACTCTTGTTGGACAAACACCTATCAGGTAGATGTCCTGGCTACCCTGGGCTCCTCACAACAGTCCTGGAGCACTGGATGATGTCCTTGGCGTTTCAGGAAAATAGAGGATTGCAGAGTAGTTGAACAAGCAGCACATAGCCAAGATCTGAATCTTTTGTCAGTAAATGAGGAACTTTCACCTGCTGGGGGATTTTATTTGGGGCGTTTGCTTTGGATTCCATAGGTGTCTCCATGGAAACTATTCTGAAACTCTTCGGAGAATACTTCTTTAAATTCTGTAAGATGTCTGGCTATGACAGGATGCTGAGGACACTGGGAGGAGATCTCACTGAGTTCATTGAAAACCTGGATGCCCTCCACAGTTACCTTGCGTTGTCTTACCAGGTAAGGTCACCTGAGCCTGACTTTGGTGGCACCCAGAGGACGTTAACAAGGTAGCAGATCCAGGTGATCTTCCTGCCTTCCCCCAATACACAGGGGTGCAGTTGCAAGGGAACTGTCTGCCATCTATTGGGGCTGCAGGATCTCTAGTCCCAGGAGTTCTCTTGGGAGAAAGATTGGAAAATAAATGTCTGTTGATCACTTCTGGAAATCAAACAGAAAAAAAAAGTCAACCAAGTTGCAGAAACCCAGCTTTGTAATGGGAATGGCCTGCTCAGTTAGGGTGCTGGTGTGGGAATTTTGCTTTTTCTGTTGTTTGTTTTTTAATCTTGGAGACTAGTAACAATAGGAACAAAGGCTGGAAAATAGTCATGTTTCAGTGGATTTGCAAAATCTCTCCCAAGATTTCTTGGCCTGAATGGAGCCAGACTTATGTTATTCACCTATCAGAAGGAAAGACTTGACAAGGGCCAACAGGCAGCATCAGAAATTGTTCAATTGTGATGAACCCACCGGGCAGCTGCCTGAGGCCTCCAGGAACTCATCTCCCTGTGGGGATATGTCCTTCTGGAATCTATTCCTTGGTTTCTTATTTTTGAAGATCACTGGAAATGTAAACAGCTAGACTCCAGTTTCTCTTTTAGGAAGAAAATTTGTTGAACAGGTGAATCATACTTTACCTACATCCTAACAATAGTTAATTATTTTACAACCAGGAGATCGTCTTTGTTTGGAAATCTTTACAGTTTATGCAGGTCTTTCTTGCCCATGGTCATGTTTACCACTTATAAGCACGCTTGCAGGGTCCAAAATGAGATTGTGGATGTTAGCGTGCCTCATAGGTTATCATGCACCCTTACATTTGCAAGCTGGTCCAAGCAGTCTTTACTGAACTTTTCAGATAAGGAACCAAAGGGTTGGAAACCATAACTGACTTCAAGTACAATGAGTGGTGATGTCTGTTCTGTGGTTACCATGGGAACTTCTAGGTGAGGACATATCCCTGGCCATGGAGTCAAGTGGGCCTGAGTGCTGTCAGGCAGCTCTGCAGCTTAAGAACTGTGTGATCCTGCATGTGTTATTTGTCCCCCGCCCCCCAAATGAGATTGAAGATGCTCATGGTCACCTGTCCAGACGCCAAGCATGGCAGAGACACACTGAGGCCTCCTGAACCCTGGAGTAGGACTGGATCCACATTCTACCACTAAGGCAACCCTCATAGCCCTGACCTTGAACTGCTTTTCCTTCAAGAGGAGCTAGTCCTGGCCACCTGGAGTTGTTCAGGAGATTGCGCTTAGTAAAAGATTCCCAACCCCTAGAAACTGAAAGCAGCTAGTTTTTATGTGATTCTGTGTGATGTAATGGACAAGAGCTATTGTTTCTCAGAACTTTAAAAGCACATTTGAGTAACATTGTTACTCAATGCTCAATACTCAGAACATTTGGTGTTCACTGGAGGGGAATGTGCTGTGTCTTTTAATTAGGAGATGAATGCACCATCATTTCGTGTGGAAAAAGGAGCAGATGGGAAAATGCTTCTCCATTACTACTCAGATAGAAGTGGTCTGTGCCACATCGTACCAGGTATGACCCAGCTTCACCTGTTCCAGGCCTATGAGACTTCTGGAGTGAGAAAGACATCCCTCTAAATTCTCCAGGGAGGCTATGACTTGGTGCTAGACAGGGAATTAAGGTCACTTCCTTACCATGCTGACTGCTGGTCATCTCAATTAATGTTTCAAGCATCTTTGATTGCTTAAAATAAGTTTCCTGAGCCAAATGTCCAGCACAATGGTAAGAACTTAGGTGGGATACTCATATCTCATATAAGAGAACCTGGATGTTAACTTCTGATTTTGCACCCTGCTCTGACTTAGCTTCCTACTAACGTGCAACCTTGGACCACAGGGTGAGGTGAGGTGGGGATGCAGCAGGCGATTCAAGTATTTGTGTCCCTGTTACCCATGTCAAAGACCCAGACTGAATTTTCAGCTACTGGTTCTATCCCTGGCTATGGAAGGCATTTGGACAGTGAACCAGCAGATAAGAGATATCAGTCTCTTAGCCTAGCACATAAATGTGAATGAATGAATGAGTGAAACGTTAAGTCTCCTAAATGCTAAAAGGAGAAATAAGTTTTAATTTCTCAAACAGTAATTTATATAGCCTTATACATAGTTGTGATGATTATACATATATTTTATTCTATTTTAATATTTTTATATATTTATTTATTTCTGGTACAGTTCCATAGACTCTGGAATTTCTCTGCCCACTCCACAACCCCCCTCCCTGCACTGATTTCCTCTATATCATTACAATAGTATAGTCCTTCATAAACAGTCATAAGTCCATCATTCAGCTATTTAAGTGTATCCTGATATTGTGGGTATGGACAATGGCAGAGAGTCCAGCATCCTATTGTCAAAGATATATTTAACAGTTTCATTGGGAGTCTGTCTTTGATTTGGAACTAGAGATGCATACTGCATTGTATCTTCACATCTCAATAGGATGGTCTCTGTTATATAATTGCTCTAGATAAATATGTGTACATCCATGTTTACCTATATATATCTATTGATCTTACATGTTGCATGAAGGTTGCCTTATGGTTTGCTCTTCAAATGGCTACAGAGCTGGGACTGTAGCATAGAAATCCATCTGGGTTTCCCACATAGGTGACAGGGACTCAAACACTTGAGACATGTACTGCTTTGTCAGATGTATTAATAGGTAACTAGATTTGAAGTAGAATAGCTGGGACTTGAACTGGGGCTATATATGTGATGCTGGTGTCACAGTCTGTGGCTTAACTTGATGTGCCACAAGCGCCAGCCCCATGTTTGTGTAGTCTTTATAATTATATTCTTAGGGAGCTGGCATGTTGGCTTAACTGGTTAATCCTCTACCTCCAAAAGCAAGCATCCCATATGGGCACTGGTTTTTGTCTTGGCTGCTTCACTTTCCATTCTGCTCTCTGCTGTGGCCTGGAAAAGCAGTGGAAGTTGGCCCAAAGCCTTGGGACCCTGCACCACATGGAGACTCAGAAAAAGTTCCTGGCTTCTGGCTTCGAATCAGCTCAGTTAAGACCGTTATGGTCATTTGGGGAGTGAACTGAAAGATGGAAGATCTTTCTCTCTGTCTCTCCTTTTCTCTGTCAACATACCTTTCCATGAAAATAAATAAAATTTATTAATCTTTTAAAGATTATCTAAATTACATTTTATCATAAATAAGCTTCTCTTATTGATGCTAATCGTTTGCTAAACAGTGTAATTATGAACATCTTCATGCTTGCTTTTTCCATATTATATATTAAAACGCTAAGATATTTCCCAGGGGAATGATTTTTAAAAATTCAACCTTAATATTTTTATAATTGAATGCTATTTAAGTGATCTTCAGCATTGATTTCATAAGTTAAATACCTACCTGAAGTAACACATGAGTGGATGCTAAGTTAGAAATTAGAGAGTCAAGGATATGTGTGGCCCCAGACTTGCATTACTTAAATCTATGCAGATTTTAATTTCACTAATCGATCATAAGCTGCCTGTTTTGAGACATGATCTGGGCTTAGTGAACTTTGAAATACTCGTCAGAAGTTTTATAACTTGATGATGTTATGGTTTTTACAAACACAAATGCCTGCTACCATGCCTCACTGCTAGGTGCCCTTCTGTTGCAGGCATCCTGGAGGCAGTGGCCAAGGACTTCTTTGACACTGATGTGACCATGAATATTCTTGACATGAATGAAGAAGTGGAGAGGACCGGGAAGAAGGAGCATGTGGTGTTCCTGGTGGTACAGAAGGCTCACAATGGGAGGAAAAGGGCTAAGTCAGATAGGTCAGCAGCCAGTCCAGATGCCCAGAGGGACCAAGAGGTACTGGGTTTGCTGTGACTTCAAAAGCCCCATTATTCCTGAATATACTATCAGTCTTAGTGTAATCTGTGAGAACAACAGAACTGACTGGACTGTCTCATCATGGAATTAGCACAGGGGTCTCAATTGGGTGACCTTTTTGATCAGATAATCCCTTGTTGCTCTGAGCTGTCCTTTGCATTGCAAGAAGACTTAGCTGCATCCCTACCCACTAGAGGCGATGAAACCCTGTTCCCCTGTTTGCAGCAATCAAAATGCCAAGAATCTCCAACATGGAGTAGAGGGTAAAATTCTTGTCAAGCTTCAGTTAACTGGGTACACGCTGGGAGAGTTCTGGGATGTCCCTTAACCCTGACACTATTTTCCTATAAGAATGCCAATAGAAATGGTTTGAAGCTGGAATCAAGTGACCTAAAATAAGTTGACATTGCAGGTCTTTAATACCTGCTGTGTAGTGGAGTATCACTCTGAAGATCCTGTGCTTGGCTACAGTTGAAACTTAGAGGACAACTCCTGCAGTGTTAGCCAATCAGCTTCCTGTATCCATGTGGACTTTGCAAATATCCAAACAGGTCTGTGATTCCTCAAGCACAGGATATTTCTATCTTGGAGTGCTTAGAGCTTATCTTCAGCCCTAGCCACTGTGGAATATTCAACCACAGGAAGAGAGGGCATTTAGGTATTATTCTTCTGCTAGATACCATCATTTTTTTTTCTGAAAAGTTCTTGATGCCTTTGATAGAGTAATAGCATAAGGATTAATTAGATAAAAAATGATTTGGAGAGTTCTCAAGTCTTGCAAGCATGCACATTGTTCCTCATTTAAAGATGGATTCAGGAGCCGAGTTTTGCACTCTCTCTCAATTAAATAAGAAGTAATTAAAAAAATGAAATCCATCACAGCAAATGCTGCTTCCCTTTATTCAATGACATGGTCTCCTGCCTGTGTGTCTCTCCCTGCTGTCTGCAGGCCCTGGAGTCAGCTTTCCTTAGAATGAAAGAGAAGTACCTGAGTGTTTCTGTTTGCCCTATCAAGAAATCCTACTGGGATGTTGTAAGAACTATAGTTCTATCTGGAAAAGGTAAGTGGGTGAGCCATTATCTCAGGCTCAGGTCTTAGACAGGAAGGACTGCTGGGTTCTCAGAAGGGCAGCTGATATTTATACAAAGGCACAAAATCCTGCTATGACAATGGTGTCCACAGAACCTAGATGTGGCAGCCGTGGTTTTGATCTTGAGAACATCAGACTTTAACATGCTTTCCATTACACTTTGTATTTGTGCCTGGTAACATGCAGACAAAATCCCCACTGTCATTAGGGAGAACCAGCAGGAAGAGTCCCTTATGGGCACTTAGGTTGTCATGAGCGGCATGTGGCACCTGAGGCAGAATAAGGGCCCCAAACCATGGGAAGCCCGCTGGTCAGATGCTACACATCTGGGGGAGGGATTGTGGGCTCAAAGAGATTTGGGTGTTTTTTTTTTTTTTGAGTCCCTCAAGCCGTGGCAAGTGAGTCAAACAGGCAATTGACACCCTTTGTCTAGGAGATTTTCATATCAAAAAAGCCTCCAGTTTGAGTCTCTACCTCCTGCCAAAAAAGACTGTTGGTTAAATTTTCACGTGCCACCCAAAACTGTCAGTCTACAAAGCTCCATGGCAAATGTCCCTGATGCGGGGCCCAGCGCACACGCTCTGCTCTGCAGGCTCATTGTCTGCCTGTCACCCTCTCAGTGCTTACTCTGTTTTCATGGTGACACGCACTCAATTGGCCCAGAAATTCTTCAGTGCTGGGCAGGAACTTGGCAGGGGGCAGGAGGGCTTCACAACCTGGTAGCAAGTTTTCTGTTTGTTTTAATTTGGAAACTGAATTGCTGTGGCCATCTGGAGACGCCGAGAGGGCCCATGGTAAAGAGTGGGCATTGGACTTGCTTATCAAATGCTTCAGACCCTGTCTTGATCCTCTGCTCTCTGCTGGGGGTGGGGGTGGGAGGTGAGAGCTGCCTCTCGTTAGGACATTTTCTTTTCCATGTCTAGGGCATCTCAGGAATGCTTTCAAGCCCATGTATCCTGAGAGACTCTGGATTGAAGAGAAGACTTTCTGTAATGTATTTCCTTTCCACGTTGTGTTTGATGAAGCGGTAAGCTGCCCTTTCTTCTTAGGAATGGGCGTTGGGGAGAAGTCAGAGAAGGAAGTGGGTGGGGACTTGCCAGTCACTGAGAAGTTTCCAGAGATTTGGCCTGGTAGGACTACTGACTTTGTTTTCCTGTTGTGGGGTTGAGCCAGGGAATAAATGGCCAAACTTGCCATAAGGAAGCAGGAGGTGACACTGAGATGTACTACACAAAGAGACAACAGTCAACAGCAATGGGGGAGGGGGAAGAGGAGTTCCAGACGTCTTACTTACCCAAATGTCTCAAGCCTGCTCAACTTCACCGTCTACACCTTGAGAAAGGGGAGGAGCCTGTGTTGATCTCGTGCCCTCTGCTGTGGGATTATGAGCATGAACATTTAATTTTGGTGGATAGGAATGTCCTTCAGTGTCCCACATATGCCATTGAATTGATATTGAACTCATTCAAAGGACAATTAGTCAATGTTTTCAGCCACTGTGATACTTATTGACTCCAATGACACCTACCAGTCCACTGCTGGACACAGATTCCTTGAAATTTGGTCATTTGAGAGTAGTTCCTGCCCACAAGAAATGATGGTCTGACTGAGGCAAATAAGCACCTGTACCTGAAACAGTAGCGGGAATGGAAATCTGTGTTCCCTCTTTCACTCCTTGTCACAAGAGTATAGTGAGTATTACCACTATGATTATTTTAAATTCCAGATCACTTTAATAACTCCCTTGTTGAAGTGTCAGCACAGGATAACAGAAAAAATTTTGATGCTTATTCCAGACATGAGTTGTCACAACTTACCTTCAAAGACAATTTTGTTTGAAAAATGTATGCATAACTTCCATGATATTGATTCTGTTACCGGCCCTTTTTCCTCTCCTTTGCAAGAAATCGTGACCACAGTGTCATTGCTAAGGGAAAGGTGATGGTGGAGGTTGCTTTCTCTTCCCCAGTCTAACACTGTCTGTGCTCTGTGGACAGTTGAGAGTGCGGCAAGCTGGGGTGAATCTTCAGAAATACGTCCCAGGACTCCAAACTCAGAAGGTGCGGTTAGACGAGCATTTCTCCATCATTCATCCTCAAGTTGCCTTCAACATCTGCAGCATCCGCAAATTTATCAATAGTCAGTTTGTCCTGAAGACACGAAGGGAAATGATGCCTGAAACATGGAAGGATCAGCCCCCGCTCAAACTCAGAGGTAGTAACTCTTGCCTTCCCATTGCTCTCTGCCCATTCGGGACATCGATCAGAAAGGGAAGAGGCCGTTTTCCAGGTTCCCACGAAGTGGGGCAGAGATCTGTTGAAAAACAGTTGATTTTTTTCCTGACAATTGCACTTGGTTTGTAAACATGGTTTGATTTCCTCAGTCATTTCTGGGTTAAGACAAAACAAAACACAAACATACACTCAGAAACTTAATGGAAAGTGCATATTATAAAAAAAGTATGCACAAATTTCAAGATTGGTCCTGAAACAAAAATATTTTAATTCCATTTCCATGAATCTCTGAAGCACCTCTGTATGCATATATCATTTGATGGTAAAAAACATACTTTTAAAGTTCTATATAATAGGGGCCCAGCGCAGTGGCGCAGTGGTTAAGGTCCTCCCCTTGCACGCCCGGGATCCCATATGGGCCCCGGTTCTATCCCGGCAGCCCCGCTTCCCTTCCTGCTCCCTGCCTGTGGCCCGGGAAAGCAGTCGAGGACGGCCCAAAGCTTTGGGACCCTGCACCCGCGTGGGAGACCCGGAAGAGGCTCCTGGCTTCGGATTGGCATAGTATCGGCCATTGCGCTCACTTGGGGAGTGAATCATCATCGGATGGAAGATCTTCCTCTCTGTCTCTCCTCTCTGTATATCTGCCTTTCCAATAAAAAAATAATAAAAATAAATCTTTTTTAAAAAAAGCTCTATATAATAAAATATCCAGGAAGCAATATTTCACCTTTTGCAAACGCAACTTTATACTGATTAAATAATAATCTCTCCTTTTCTCCTCCTGCCAGTTCCTGGTAACTTATCTGCCATTCTGCCTTTTGTCTGCATGAGTCTGACTACTCTAGAAAACTAATACAGATACAACCATATAATAATCACCCTTAGGGTGACCCATTGTCAGCATGGCGTAGAATGCAACTGTGTAATGATAAAATCACAGTGAGACAGATTGCTGGGGAATACCAACATTTAAGGAAGGAGAAAACAACAATCACCACTGTAAAAAAGCAAGAGAGAAAATGAATTCGAGGAGATCTCACAAAGAAAGCAGTGCAGGGAAAGTTCTTTGGGGATGGAAGGTCTTAGTGGGCAAGACTGTGGAGTGCATGGGAGCCACCTCACAGCCAGAAAAGCAGCTTTGAAGAAGGTTATCAAGGAGAGAAGGTGAAACAGTGCAGACAGAAAACCCTCATGAGGTGTGGCTGAAACAGAAGGCACATGACTGTGCAACAGCTTGAAGGCACAGGATGGGAGATGTTTGCTGATGCAGCAAGACTGCATCCCCCGACGGTGATGTTGTTGCCTTTCTCTCCATGGCGAGCAGGCCAGATGATCTGGATGGAGTCCCTGCAGTGCATGGTCTACCTGTGCTCTCCGAAGCTCCGCAGCCTGCAAGAGCTGGAGGAGTGCAAGATGCACCTGTCGGACATTGCTCCCCATGACACCACCAGGGACCTCATCCTCCTGAACCAGCAGCGGTTGGCAGAGATAGAGCTGTCCAACCAGCTGGAGCGGAAGAAGGAGGAGTTGCGTGTCCTCTCCAAGCACCTAGCCATTGAGAAGAAGAAGACAGAGACCTTGCTCTACGCCATGCTGCCTGAACATGTGGCCAACCAACTGAAGGAGGGCAAAAAGGTTGCTGCAGGTAAGGGTTCCCTGGCCTACACAAGTCCTCTGGGCAGGATGTAGGATGCATTCATGACCAGGGCTGCAGGTCTGAAAGCAGGCAGATCTGGGTTGCAAGCTGGTATCGTTACTTCTCAGTGGTGCCCCCATCAGTGGCCCAGCTAATTAATTTGCATCCCTTCTGCTTTCTTCTCAATGCACTGAAAATAACTAAAATAATATAAGCATACAATACGGATCAGACAAAATTGCCTTTGATCTATACACACAAAATATGAGATTCTCTAAGAATTTAGGAGGCAGCAGGTGCAAAGACATTTGCCGTGAGGTGCTGAGTCTACCTCATTATTCAGATGACTACAGAATCTTTACATAGAACTGATGTGTTAACACTCATGTGTTAGCTAAATCATAGAGTGTATGAGGAATATTCCAGAAGAAAAAGCTATTTCTAGGCATGGGGGAGGAGCTACATTTACCATGAATTCACTTAGCTTGTCACAGAGGCATTCAATCATAGACATGCCTGGTGAACCCATTCATTATCTTGGTGCTGATCCAATTTGGAAGAGCATCCAAAGCAGCTCATGGCCTTGTGGGTTTTAAAAGTAGATAAGACACTTGAAAAATTTTGTGGAAATGGATTTAAAAGCTAAGTTTATTTTGGTGGAAAACATTTTGAAATTTATGCTGTTATTTCTTAACATGCATTTTTCCATGACCTTTCTGACAATACACAGAATCAGCTAATGGGTGAGGGCAATAAAAGGTATGGAAATGAGTGTGCGTAAAGGAACAATTATTGTACCAGGCACCGATTAGACAATTTGCAAAGGCTCGTTCATTTGGGCTTCTCAGGGCTGTGAGGTGAGGTGGGAGGCGTTATTTGTACCATGCACTTCTGCTTGTGAGCTGGAAACAAATCGCCCGCTTGTGAGCTGGAAGTGAACTGTGTTAAATGTGTAGAACTGCAAAAACCATACTTACTCAATCCCATACAGGACTTTGGAAACAGATAACAGGGGGCCAAGGGGGCTAATAACAAGCAAATGCCAGAGGAGAAAGAGACTGGGGCATGGCAGAACTCAGAGGCACTTCCCCAAAGCAGGTGCTGCTCAGGTTTAGCCTCAAGATTGAATTCTGTCTAATGAAGAAGGAAAAATCCTTCTGTTACTTGAAAGACATCCAAGGGGAGAAGGCTCAGGTGGCAGGGGGTTATGGGGGTGGGGAAATACCACGGGGCTGGGAAAGTAGTGTCTGAGGAGGTCGGGCAGCTAGATGAGACTTGGGCTGCATGGTAATAACTCTGGATAGTCATGGAAACAGGTTTGATCTTTTGGGTTGGCAGTAGGGATCCACTGAAGTCTTGTTTTTTTCCTTACAAAGAGGTGACAGGGTTGGTTTGGCTGCAGCATGGAGTGAATGCAGTAGAGGGAGACAGTGAGTGAAGGTCCAGGCCTGAAATAAGGCAACACAGAGGGGAGCCAGCAGCATTTCAGGACTGATGCAATGGAGAAGGTGGGAGGCCAGAGTTCATGAGCAAGAACTGGAGGCTGCAACAGGGTAAAATGTTGCATTAAGCGCTCTATCACTCACTTGTAAACTCTTTTCGAGCCTCTTTGCATAACAGGCCCTTCTCTCAGCACCAGGAATACAGCAGGAACCCCAACACTCTCGTGTCAGGGAGCTTCAAACCCCAATGGAGAAGTCCCACATAAGCAATCAACAGAAATATTAATGAATAATCACATACTTTCATATAAATTATTATGCCATAAAAGTCTCATAAACCAGGGGGTCAGGCGATCATGCCAAAGGGAAAGAAATTCTGCAGGCTATTATTTTAGATAGATGATGAGACATGCATTTCAGGGCCCTGAGGAAGTGTGTAGGAAGAGTAACTTAGGCACAAGAGACAGCAGGTAACAAGGCCCCGAGATAGGAGGTACTTAGCATTCTGGTGAGACCCCAAGGAGGCCAGAGGGATAGCATCAAAGCATGAGGTCAGAAAATTGTCAGGGACAGAAGAGGTGGTCTCTGGTAAGGATGTGTAGTCTTTTTCTCAGTGTGATGAAATCGAGAGGAGATTCAAGGTAGATAGGACATCTGGCTGCAAAGTGAATAATAGCATGGGTGGGGGCTAGAATGGAAGCAGAGATGCGGGTGAGGAAGGAGGGCAGGATGAGGTTGAGGTGGCTTTTGCTCTGTTCAGAAGCAGGAGAATGCCATGCTTCATGGAGGCTGTTCTTTGGTGGTCCTTGTCTCAGACTCTGCCTTGGCCAACCTGCTACAGACCAATTCTGTCACTCACAGCACTTGTCACATTGTATTAGGGGTATTTGTTTGCTTTTATGCCTTACAGTATGAGCTCCTCAGGGGTGGGTGCTCTGTGCGCTGGCTTGATGTGATCGCACATTTTTCTGGCATGATGGCTAGCTCATAACATGCACTCAGTAGATATGTTCACAAGGGTGCATAGCATGCATCTTCTGAATGACTGGAGAATGGTGCAGGCGGATTTGGTTCCCTGAGAGCACTTGAACCCGGACAGATTTATTGTTTTATGCCTTTGCCTATGACTGATACCTGATTTCTGTTTCAGGGGAATTTAAAACCTGCACAATCCTTTTCAGTGATGTGGTGACATTCACGAATATATGTGCTGCCTGTGAACCTATCCACATTGTAAATATGCTAAATGCAATGTACTCCAAATATGACAGGTTAACCAGTGTCCATGATGTGTACAAAGTAAGTGTCTGTGTGTTTCACAGTGAACTCAGGCTGAGCAGGCACTTCATTCTAGGTTCTCTTTTGCCTCTGTCTGAACTAGACTTGGATTTGGTGTAGGTGGGACTGGGGTGAAGAAGAAGAGCTAACAGAAAATTGGAAATATTTTAGAAATTCTAATTTGTAAAAAAAAAATGAGGGGGCTAGTGTTATGGCAGAGTGGATGAAACTACTGCCTGAAATGCCAGCATTCTAAGCCAGAACACTGATTTGAACCCAGCTGCCTGCTAATGCACCTGAGAAAGCAGCAGAGGAGGCCTAAGTAGGAAAGCTAGATGGAGTTAATGTGTGTATACACGTGTGTGTGTTTGTATATGCATGCATGCGTGCATTTGCACAGAGGTTGAGAGATCCTGTCCCTGATTCATTCTTGGGACTGAAGCCAGGAGCTAGGAACCCAAAACCAGGATTTCTCATATAAGGGGCTGGAATCCAGCTACTTGAGCCATCACTTGCTCCAGGGTTTGCATCAGTAGGAAGCTGGAATCCAGAGCTGGAGCCAGGACTCCAATCTAGGTACTCCCATAGGGAACAAGGGTATCTTTACCAATGTCATCTTAATCCCTAGTCATCTTAGATTATAGGAATCCTTTTACAATGCCAGGCACTGGGATACTTTTATGGCACCCTTGAAAAACAAACACTACCTTCCCAGAGAATAGTCACCCACTACCGATTCCAGCAGCAAGTCTAGTCCAGATACGGTAATATCTAATGTATAATGTCATGTGACTACTGCAGAAGCTTCATGTCCTCTCAGGTGTTTCCTCTGGCTCTTACAACTGTCTCCTGGCTCTTTTTGGGGGGTCAGTTCCTCCTTCTTGGTCCTTATATCATCAACAAAGAGTTGACAACTCTAGGGGGGTCCTTTTGCCAATATATGGAAAATGAAAACAAATGAGTGATGCATTTACCTCATGAGGAAACTCTCTGAATACTACTTCCTCCCTATCCCAAACAGGTGGAAACGATAGGAGATGCTTATATGGTGGTGGGGGGTGTACCAGTGCCCACTGGAAGCCATGCTCAGCGAGTGGCTAATTTTGCCTTGGGAATGAGAATTGCTGCAAAGGAAGTGCTGAATCCCATCACTGGAGAGCCCATCCAGGTAAGGAACAGCTGCATGCTTTGCTTAGCAACAAACATCTCTGATACAAAAGTTGAATTCTCCTGACCTGTCTTGGAAGTTCTTAGTCTGTTACAATAATTAAAGTGGGCAGCTTCTCTCAATCCCCTTCTTGCATACATCTTAAGTCATGGAGGTATGAGGAAAGTTATCAGAGTCAAAACTTCTTTCCTATTTCAGGAGAGGTCGCAGCACGCAAGGTTTCCTGGTGCCTCCCTGTGTCCTCCTCATCCATCAGTTAGAATAGGGCAGAGCACAACTCCCTGTTTACCTGGCAGGGCTCAATCTGTATTGAAATCTCTACCTAGTTCCCCAAGTGCTTCAACAGTGGTGCTTCACATTTACTGAGAAACTAAATTTTCTCACTTGCATAGTAGCACCCCCAACATGTGACCTG
This sequence comes from Ochotona curzoniae, assembly GCF_017591425.1. Classification (NCBI taxonomy): domain Eukaryota; kingdom Metazoa; phylum Chordata; class Mammalia; order Lagomorpha; family Ochotonidae; genus Ochotona; species Ochotona curzoniae. The sequence continues at coordinate 47,031,055 of NW_024466502.1, read as the reverse complement.
ATGGGGCCAGAACTCAGGTCCAGGGGGTGAAGAAGCCTCCACCCACAACCCAGGCACTGTGGTACCACAAGTTCTTAGAATCACTTTCTTTCCACCGCCTGGCGTTAGTGAGACAGCTGCTTGCCTTTCCCTTGGGAAAGCTATCCTTCCAAATATAGAAGTGTGTTCTCACCCCAGGACATGGAAAGTTTTGAGATCAGAAGTGACACTCCTCTTTGCTAGTTTCCTAACCCCTCAGGTGACATTGGATGGTCTCTCTGCATTTCAGATTTCTGGATCCCTCTCTTGCTGCTGTCACTTACAAACTCAAATTCAACCCAATCGCCAACTGACAGTAAATGCCACCAGCAATTTTATTTTCCCAAACTTGACATGCTGGTAGATGATCCTCAGGATGTGGCGCACCTGTTCTGCCCACAGTGACTGAGAGCCAGGGCAAGTCCCAGCTGCAGTGTACGCTGTGGTCTTTCAAGTGGTTGATAGCTGTAGGTCATAACAAGAACAGAAGGCCCAGAATTGTTGATTTATTGCAAATGTCATTTTTACGTGTATAGAATTAAACCCCAATCTAATTTTTAAAAAGTCAGGATAGGAGATAATGAGGAAGTAGAGGTAAAAAAAATCAGATAAGTGATGAGTGTTTGAGTTAAAGAATCCCTCATGCAAGTCACCAGAGAAAAACTAACTGAAAATATATGGTTGTAGAAACAGAAGAGAGAGAATGAGAGTACATATATATATAAGATGGGCATAATAGCAGAGATGAAAGTGACACTGCACCAGTAAAAATGAAATTAAACTGAATTCCTGGAAACCCTCATGGTGGATTACTAATGCGGGGGTGGGGGGGTGGAGTAAACAAGAGAGAATGTTAGCAACGTTAAGACAAGAGCAGGGATAGTGTTAGGAATACCATTCTATAGCTACCAAAAATGGGCAATCAATGAAGTTACGTACAGATGTAGGGAAAAGGGCTGGAAACCATTTCTCTACCAGAATTGTGCTTCAATTTCTATTGTTTTTGAAGTAGTAGGTTTTAGGTTTTCTACTCTTTAATTCATACAGCCTTTAATCCACATTTACTGAAGTCCCTAACTAAGCCATTTGGAGGATTTAGAGGTTTTTATCTTATTTCAAGGAAGTAAAAATCTAATTTAAAAAAGCGAGTCTGGTTAGGATGTGGAAAGCTGCAAGAGACTGTGATTTCCATCAAGTAGTAGTGAAATAGAGAGGTATGCCATAGTTGTGACTGGAGTATTTAGTGTACTTACACTTTCATTACTCAAGAATTATGTATGGATTTAGTAGAATACCAATCAAAATCCCTATAGATTTGTTTTTTTTAAATATTGACAAGTTGATTTTAAAATTTATGTGGCAATATAAAAATCTAGACTAATGCAAACAATCTGGGAAAGTAACAAAATTGGAAGACTCACATTACCTAATTCCAAGACTTACTCTAAAACTACAGTTAAAAAAAAACAACAGAGCGGAATTGGCAGAGGTATGAACAAACAGAGCAGTGTGGAGGGTCCAGAAATAGACTAGACATTTACAATCAATTGCCTATTGAAAGGCACAAGGAAATTGAGTGGGAAAGACAATCTCTTTTTAAGAAATATCTCCACTGGGGCCACAGTGCTGCAGCAAGCTAAGCCTTGGCCTGCAGTGCCTGCATCCTGTATGGGCACTGATTCATATCCTGGCTGCTCTGCTTCTGACACAGCTTCCTGCTTACAGCCTGTACCAAACAGAAGCTCCTGGATCCTGGCTTTGGATTGGCTCAACTCCGGCTGTCACAGCCATTTGGAGAGTGAACCAATGGGCAAAAGATCTCTCTCCCTATCTCTCTCCTTATCTCTCTACAAAGTCTGCCTTTCAAATTAAAAACAAATGCAATAATTAAAAAACAGTTTCATTACAACTGAATATTGTATGGAGTGAAAAAAGTGTACCTCATTCTCCATCACTGGCCATGCAAAAATTAATTTCCTATATATTATGGATATAAATGTAAAAGCTACAATCTTAAATCTTGTTAAAAATATAGAAGAGATTCGTGACTTTGGAGTAAACAATGATTTCTTAGCTGTGAAGGAAAAATCTTGTAAACTTCATTGTTATGGGCCAAATTCCTTCCAAATTTCTATGTTGAAGACCTAGCTCCCAGTATTCCAGAAAGTAACTGGATATGGAGGCAAGGACTTTAAGTGATTAAATTGAAAGGAAGCCTCCCAGGTGAGCCCTAAGGCAGTATGTCTTACATCTTCATAAAAAGAGTAAATTTGGACACAAGCAACACTTGGAATATGTCTACACAGCAGAAGGACCACGTATAAGCACAGCGTGCAGACGGGCATCCTCAGACAGAGAGCTTGGCCTCAAGCAGAGATCACAGCTTTGGGATCCTCGCTTTGGACTTCCAGCCTCCACAATCATAAGAACACACCTTGCTGTCATTTAAGCCAGCTGGGCCATGCACTAAAGTACCATGGAATCCCTCACCAACAAACACATTCATCAAAATTTAAAATCTCTGCTTATCAAAGAAAATACTCAAGCTCATCCACTGAGAAAAATTTCCTTACATACCACACACAGGTCCAACTGTGTACACATATTAACAATAAAAGAGAATCAGAATGCTATAATGGGCACAAACTTCCAGACATGTTTTTATTTGTTTTGGGGGGTTTTTTGTTTTGCTGTTTTTTCATGGAAAACAAGAGAGACAGATCAAGAGAAATCTTTCAAACACTGGTTGACTCCCTAAATGCCCACAACAGCCAGGAACTCCGAACGCAGTATGAGCTTCTCATGGGAATGGCAGAGATGCAAGTACTGGAGCCACCGCCTGCCTGTCCTGGAAGTTGGATGGAAAGCGGAGCAGCCTGGACATGAACCAGGCATTTTGAATGGGAGGTAGATATTCCAAGCAGTGATTTAACAACCACTCCAAATAGCTGTCCTCCTTCCCAACAACTTGAGCAAATTGCACAAAAATATGTAAATGAGCAATCTATTCATAAAAAAAATAAGCTTAATATCATTGGCTACCAGGAAAATGCAAGTTAAAACCACAGGGAGATAACATTCATTTCACATGTAACCAGAAAACTGAATGATAAGGAAATGAAGCAACCATGAGTCACATGTTGATGGGCATGGAAAATAAGGCAATGACTGAAGAATTGTTCTTTTTTTTTTTTTTTTTTTTTTGCTTGGTTGATTTCATACAATGAAATATGCAATGAACTTGTGATCAAGAAATTCTATTTCTGTGTGTTTACCAAAGAGAAATAGAAGCATTTTTCACAAGATAGCTATACAGAAATGTCCATAGCAACCTTAACTATGACCATTTCACACTAGAAATAAACTAAATGAGCTTGAAGAGAACTGATGAATAAACCATGGTCTCTTCTCACAGTAGAACACTATTACAGCAATTTAAAAATCGAACTATAAGAAACAATATAGATGGGTCATATGATTTCATGTATGTGAGGCTCATAAATGGGTAAACCCATTGTAGGCCAAAAACCTGAAAAAGTGGTTATCTCTTTTAAGCGAGAAGTGGGCATAAGATAGCAATAAGACAACATTGTGTCATAGCAAAGCTTTTAGTTTGGTTGTAGTTTGGATGATGGTTTTAGGGATATATGCAAAACTCAGAGTTAAACACTTCTCATGCTTTGTGTTTTCAGCTTTGTGTTAATTTTGCTTCAATTTACAAATGAAAAAAGAATCAGAGGGTCTCTTTTCCATGACATTCTCTCCCAACAGATCAGAGTGGGTATCCACACTGGACCAGTCTTAGCAGGTGTTGTTGGAGACAAGATGCCCCGGTACTGCTTGTTTGGGGATACCGTGAACACAGCTTCTAGGATGGAGAGCCACGGGCTTCCTGGCAAAGTGCACCTCAGTCCCACAGCTTATAGGTATCCATTCAGTTACTCACATCTTTCTTTATCCCCTATTCTTTCTGGAACCTACAGAAAGCCCAACCGCAACAAGAAGAGTAGAATAATCATGCATCTTGTCCCAGGTCCCATTGACTTATGGAAGAATTTGTCCCAGACAACAAATATTAGTTTTTGCTCTCAAAGAGCCTATTGGTTAAGGAAGACAGCATTGAATTACAACCTACTGGCTAGTCCAGTCTGTTTCTGTAAATAAAGGTTTTATCAGAGCACATCCCTGCTTTTTTTATTGCAACTAATATTGAGACACAATAGAGTTCATAAATGGTCACAGGACTCTGCATGGCCTGTAAAGCCTAAAATAGCTACTACCTGGTCGTTTATAGAAAAGATTTGCTGACCCTTGATATAGTGAAAGAAAAAAGAATATTCACAGTGAGATGAGTATAATAATAAAGATAAAATAAGACACTTCCAGGGCAGGTGCAATGGCTCAGTTAGCTAGTTGCTCACCTACAAAAGCTGACATCTCATTTACACATGGGTTAATGTCCTATCTGCTCCATTTCTCATCAGGTTTCCTGCTTGTGGCCTTGGAAAGCAGTGGAGACGGCCCAAAGCTTTGGGACCCTGCACCCATGTGGGAGACTCAACGGAAGCTTCTGCCTCCTGACTTTGGGTCAGCTCAGCTTTGGCTGTTGCAGCCACTTGGGTAGTGAATCAGTGGATGAAGATCTTTTTCTGTCTCTCTCTCTCTCTGTGTAAACCTGCCCTTTCAAGAAAAATAAATCAATCTTTTTAAAAATGCACTTTCTTGAGCATGTAGAATATGCCATATTCTGTTCCAAATTCTCCAGTAGATGCTAATGTTGCAACAATGCTGAAGAAGTGCTATTATTATTTTAGTTTACAGATGAGAAAAAAAAGGAAGGCACAGAAAGGTCAGTAGCTTGCCTCAGGTTCAAGAAGGCTAAAAAAGAGCAGAATCTGATACAATCTTGGGAGTCAGGGCTCAGAATGCCCACCCTTTAACATGCATGCATGCCTGAGAGAATTATTGTTATTTTTGAAGATTTTTTTTTAATCTGAAGGGCAGAATTACAATGAAAAAAAGATGAGACAAAGAGAATCTCCCATTCACTGTTGCACTCCCCAAATGACTGCACAGGCCAGCACCGAGCTAATCTGAAGCTGAGAGCCAGGAGCTTCTTCCATGTGTCTCATGTGGGTGCAGGGATCCAAGGAGTTGGGCCATTCTCCATTGCTTTCACAGGCATATTTGCAGGGAGTTGGATGAGAAGTGGAGCATCCAGGGCTGAAACCGGGATGTTTTTGTTTCAGGTGGAGGCTCCGCCTGGGAGAATTAGATAGGGATTATGGGAGATCAGGAGAATGAGGACCTGACCCAGAAAGACTTTGCAGAGGAGGAGGTTCTAAACTAAATCTTGAACAAGGAGCTCCAGATGTGGCCAGACTCGAGTACTGGGAGTGTAAACCAAGCAGCACAATAGAAATGAGGGTTGCATGAAGAGGGAGGTGCTGGAAGGAAGAGTGCTGCTGGAAGGGTCAGCAGGGTTTGGGTATGCCTTCTGTGCCCCCTTGATCTCGGAAGTCCTGATCAGCATGCCTGACCTTCCTCTCTACCTTGGCCCTGTTCAGCAGGCCCCAGTTGAAGTCTGGAGTCTCTTCCATGTGTTCAGGGTCCCTTTCTTCCCTTTTGCATCACCCTTTGCATGGGAGTCCACTCTTGTGTTATAACAGATATCTTTGATATCTAGTGTGTGTTGGCTTCTCTGTGCAGAGCTCTGGAAAATCAAGGCTTTGAAATCATTGAGAGAGGTGAAATCGAAGTGAAAGGTAAAGGGAAGATGACCACCTACTTTCTCCTCCAAAATTTGAATGCCACAGAGGAAGAGATCATGGGGATATGGAGGACATCACCGGACTACAGTGGTAAGCTGGAAGGAGAAGTGGCATCTGCAGGCCTGGTGAGCCCACCCAGTAACTACCCTGGTGCAGTGCGTGGGGCTGCAGGGTCAGTCGGGTATTACCTAGCCTAGGTGCTCCCTTCCTGCAGGACAGAAGCTCCCAGCATCCTCTCCACATCCTTTCCCTGAGCACTCTTCTCTTGCTGCCTGGATAGAGTGATGTTCCTTGATCAGGGCTGCTAGATCCCACATTCCATTTCAGGGCTCTTCTCTGCCCAGAGAATGGGCTCTTCCATGGTGCTCTCTTGTGGCTAGAGTGGGAGCCCAGGGTGCTTCCTGTGTCCCTCTTCCTCCAAGGACTCCAGAACAGAAGGCTTGCCTCCATCACTGACACCCCTTGGCTCCCTTATTTGCTTCTCGGTTCTGATCCCAGGCAGAGGCACAAAACATGTGATCAGTCCAGTTTGGGGAGTAAGAAAAGGGTAGGCATTTAGGGTAAATTGACTCTGTGGCTAAGCTTGATCAGGGATCATCATTTGGCTTGTGTGACCCCAAAAAGAGTGGCCACGAACCCAAGGAAGTGGATTCAAGACAAATCCAATTTTTCCCAGGTGCTCCGAGCCCTCCTGCTGCTGTCTTGGGGAATGGGGAAATGCTGACCTGGAGGAGAAAGGAGGAAAACCTTTCTTAACTCTGGAAGTAACCTGGAGAAGGAAAGTGATTTTGTTGTGACAGGTGCTCAACACTAGCTGTTCCAGGGGCCAGGAAAATTCAGGGGTTGCATATCATGCAGGCAGGAAGTCTCTTCAAGACACATACATTCTGGCTCCTGTTAGATCAAGTACACTCAGCTCAGTCACAGGTGGGTATTTGAAGAGCTTTAGACATTGTTCCCAGAGTACTTCCATTTTGATATCAGCTCGCCTTAGTATCCCTGGAAACCATGGGTGATGCTGATCACATTCTACTGATGGAGACACCAAGATAGAAATACCTAAATAAAAAGAGCTTAGAAATAAGTCTGGCAAATGAAGACTTGGCTGAGCAACAATCGTTGAGCTTTGGGCTGCTACATTGATTTCTGTGTTCTGTGTGCCTTACCCACTGATGTCACACCCACTGATGTCACACCAGCCATACAGAGGGATTCTAGAGGGGGCAAATGGCATGCTTTCTTTTCTTCTTCCTTGTCCTCAGGATTGAACAAGGTAAAGTAGCCACGTCAACTGGCCAAAGGTGTTGGTGCCAGGGCAGGCAAAGTTGCTGTCAGAGCATGTGTGTGTGTGTGTTTGTGTGTGTGTGTCTGTCTGGTGAGGGCAATGGGGGTGTCAAATCCTATGCTGCTCTCTCCCTTACCCACAGGGAGTTAGCACCCAAGCTTCCCAATTTGTAAACCATTCTAGAACATAATCTTGGCCAACAGACTCTAACCCACTCTCAGCTTTTTCAGTAGAGAAAAGCAGCCAAGATTGAAGAGTGAGCTAGGATGCCACAACCAGGGCAGGGATTCAGCCTGGTAATTAAGCCACTTATGGCCCCTGTCAGAGTGGCTGGATTTGATACCTGTCTCTGTTTTTTTATACACTTCAGCATCCTGTTAATGCAGACTTTAGGAAGTAGCGATGATGGCTCCAATGCCTGGGTTCCTGCCACTCCTGTGAGTGAGCTTTGGTCCACATTCTAGAGTGAGCTTTGGTCCCAGCACAGCCAATGCCTGGCTTTTATGGGCATTTGTGGCATAACCTAGCAGATAAGAGTTTGTACTCTCTCTGTTTATCTGTCTGCCTCTCAAATAAATAAGACTTTTTATGTATAAATGAACGACTTCATCAACTAGAAGACCTTAGCATGGAGCCTGAGAAACAGGTGGAAGTGCATAACATGGCTGTTGCAAATTAGGAAAAGGCACAGTTGTCTTAGAGCAAAGCTGTGCAGAGAGGAGGTTCCTTGTATGTCTTTGCTGCATCCCTGGTGGGTGTCAGGCCCCATTCCTCCTCTGGTGTGATGTGTACAGGAAGGAAATGGGAACAAGAAAGGTTGGCATCCAGGAGAGCTCTTCTCCTTTTTATCCCCCATCTTCTGTCTTCTCAGGAACAGGTGCATCTGCTCATTCTTCTTCTAGGTAATGAGTCCTTTAAATTGTTCATGGTCTTCAGCCTCCTGGACACTTGACCATTGGAATCCCTGTCCCGGTGTTTCACATCATTTGCATCTAAGGAAAGCTCACAGGCCTGCCTCTGGCCAGAGGCATCAGAAAATTTTCCCTCCCACCCAGGCTGATGTGACACCTGCTATGCATCATCTCACTTTCCTTTCTCCTTCCTGCAGAAGTGAACACACTGGGAAGCCAGGCCAGCAAAACTGTGGCCAGCATGAGGTACAAGGACAGTCAGCCATTACCCCCAAGCAGCAATGTAGCAGATGGTGAGTGTGTGGGGCCTGCATTACCTGGGAGGACAATAGGCAGGTTCAGGAGTGCACCTTACAGGGAAGGGGAAATGAATAGAAAAAAAGACAGGTGTTTGGGGGCAATGCAGGTGCTACTTGGGATGCCCACGTCCCAGTTCTGGGTTTGAGTCTCAGCTCTGCTTCCCAACCAGTTTCTTGCTAATAATGTGCCTGGGAAGCAGAAGGTGACAGCTCAAGTATTTGGATTCCTGCCACCCACATGTGAGACCGATAGAATTCCAAGCTCCTGGTTTGGGTCTGATTCACCTCTCATTGTTATGAGCATATCAGAGGTAAGCCAGTGGCTGTCTGCCTCTGTTTCTCTTTAAAATACACATAGATAACAACCACAATACAAACAAGAATCACAAATTGATGATAAAGTTGTGCTGCTCACTGCATTTTGAGGAAGCTTCTGTATGGATCTCATCCACCTGTGGCAATACATGTAACATGGAGCCAAGTCAATAAGCTCATTTCAGGCAGTAATGAAGGTCAAGAAGGAAATTAAGACAAATACTGGGGAACAAGGGCATGGAAGCTTCCTGGAGAGGGCAGCATTAACTCTCACACTTGGGTGCTGAGGAAGAGTTGCCATTTGTCTACCTGGGTGGCTTTTGGTAGCACTGTGCCCTGAAACTTAGTAAGTCCAAAACAGATGAGAAGGCCAGTGTGTATGGAGAGGAAGAGAAGAGAAAGGGATCCAAGTGTAGGCAAGAAGTTAGAAGCAAGGTAAGGAAGGAATTCAGGCAGTTTTGACCTTGACCTCTTCTCTAGGGTAAGAGGAGGAACTGCTGGATCTCCATGGGAAAATTCAAAGGTGGGAGGTCTCTGTCATTTAAACTTCTGCCTGACTGCTCCATAAACCTCTCCCGAGGGGAGGGCTAAGGATGCCTCAGTCTCTGGGAAAGGAAGCAAAGTTATTTTGTAAACCCTTGCTACCTAGAGGAGTCCTACCACCAAGGAGCAACAGTGCTGGGCTGGGCCAGGTGTCAGAAATTTTTCAGCTTAGCTCCTCCCTGATCCAATGTGTCTTCTAAATGTGGTTTTCTTGAGCCAAATCTAGCACTGTTGACCCGAGAAAGAGAAACTGAGGCCCCCTAAGTTCTTCACCTAAGAAGGGTGAAGAACTGGTTAGAAATTTTCTTATCACGGTGCTCCCAGGCACCTTGACCTCGATGGCAGTGCTGGATGGGGAATCTTCCTTGTTGCAGATCCTGGGCAGCAGAGAATCTAGCTTTGTGGGATTTGTGTCTCCTGTTCCCAGATCTGCCTTTGCCAGTCCTCATTGGGTTTACAGGCTCCAGGTGCAAGCAGTCAAAGGGTACCTACAGGAGCCCCCTTCCCCTCTGGGGGCCTCCTTATGGGCACACTATTCCAGCAGCAGCCTGGTAGGGTTCTGACCAGGAGGCTGTGAGCTGGCCTGTCTCAAAAATCTGTCTGCTCTGCAAGTGTGCTACAGCAGTCAGCACTTAGGACTCAGTTTCTTGACTGTATCTACCACTGGCCTCTCTGAATTATTGCCTGGCCGCTAGGCATGATGGCACTTGGGCACCTTGTCCTTTAAATCCCATCTGACTTGGCTCTTGGGGTGTGGATGCAGGCGATACCTTGCTCCCTTCTAGGCTTCCCTAGGTACAATCAGAGCCTTGGCATATAGCAGTGAGGGAGACGCCACAGTGATGCCTCTGCCAGCCGGTGGAGGGATGCTGTGCTGCTCACCCTCCTAAGGGCTTTCCAGGAGCCTGGTTGACCCAGCACTTTCTGCTAGGGCCCACCAACCCCAACAGGACCTAGGCCTTCCTGCTGCCCCAGAGCCTTGTTTGCATTTCAGTGGCATTTTCTTTCCCTCAAACTTGGTGCTGGGATACTCTTCAGGGCAATCCACCAAGACTAGTGAACTGGAGAGAAATCAGAGTATGTTGACTTGCCCATCCAAGCAGCTACCTTTCGGGATGGATCCAGAAGTTGCCCTTCCAGCTTTTCTGCCTGTGGTCTCTCTGGCTTCTCGTCAGGCCCGCCCTGTTCATGTGTTTTTCAAATTTCAACTCACTCCAACTTGTCTCCTAGCTGATTTTCCCAGTGATTACAGTAATAGTTTCCAGACTGACTGGCTTACGTGCTTAGGCCAGAAACTCCCTGGGCCCTTCTTTGGAGGTGACCCTCCCTTGGCTTGGAAATCACAGGCATGGGTATCCACTTGCCGGGGTCATGGCAGGTGAAGTCAGCTTAAGGGACTTCTCAAACCAACTCCTGACTGCTTTGAAGAACTTGAGTGCCGAGAGTCTCCCTCCTGCCCGAGGTGAGGGCTCAGCAGGCTCTGGGCTCAGAGTTGCTGACTCCCTGTGCAAATTTGACTCACTCTTCCCACCATTTGCGAGCCCCCTGTGGGACAATTCTGGCATGGGTTTGTAGTCACTTAATTGCCAGGGTTGCCTAATTAGCTGGGGTTCTGTTGGACTAGAGTCAACTGCAGACTAAGGCTGGGTCCCTGGTTCAGCAGCTTCCTGACCTTCCCTACCTGTGACTAAGGAACCATGGGTGTGTGCCTGTTTGTAACCTTGGGCCTTTTAGAGGCTGAGTTCCTTTGCCAACAAAGAAGCTATTAATGCAGACACTTGAGAACACAGGAAACCGTGTTAGAGCCAGCTCCTATTTAGTTACTATACATCCTCTTAAATGGAAATCCATAAAATAAAAGCAACAGGAAGAAAAATGAAAATTTATAACGTCGTGAAGTTGCATAATATGCTACTGAATGACCAATGTGTTGCTGAAGAAATGATAAAGAAAATCAAAAACTTTCTTGAAGAAGATGATGGTGCTGTGTGCCCTGTGAGTCAGTGAGGTAATTAATAAGGGAAAAAAAGAACTTTTTTGATGGCATGAAAATAAAAACAAAAAGATAAAAACATATAGCAAAAACAGTATTGAAAGGATTATTGATCTTACAGTTTACATGAAGATTGCTATTTGTCCTTTAGGGATTGACTTATTTCAAGGAGCATAATGGTCTCTAGTTGGAACCATTTGGTTGCAAATGGTAGAATTTCATTCTTTGGAATGGCTGAGTAATATTCCACAGAGTAGATGTACCACAGTCTCGTTGGACAGGCATCTGGGTTGTTTCCATGTCTTTGCTATTGTAGATTGTGCTGCTATAAATATAGGATTACATATTCCTTTCTCATGTGCAGAATTCATCTCCTTTGGATATATTCCAAGAAATGGGTTAGCTGGTTCAGATCCTATCTTTGTTCCAGAAGACCACAGCATTTCTTCCAAACCCCATGCTGCTGTCACTTCAGGTCCTGTGTTGAACTCCTGTGATGGTTGCTTTTCAAATGGAGAGATCTCATTTTCAGCTACTTTTCTCGTTTAACTCTTTCATCTATATTAAAAAGAGACTCTCTGCTACTTTTAATACAGGGTTCTAGGATATCTTTATTCCAACTAAACATTATTTTGTTCATTTTTATTAGAAAAGAAATATTCATTTTCTAAAACAAACAAAAAAATACAAATAAAGCAAAGGAAGAAAGTCAAAAGTAGCTATAATTCCATCGCCCAGAGAGACTACCATTACTATTTGGGTATATATCATCTCTGACTTGTGTGTATTTTAGATCTATATATTATTTTCCTTGCAAAAATGGAATCATCACACATTGTAGGGGATCTTAAAAAATATCATAGGAAATGCATATTATGAAAATCTCTGCCTAGCTTTCAATAAGTTTTGCACCCAAATAATCTTTTCTTTTATTCCATTTTCATGAGCTTTCTGAAGTATCCTCTTGTGCTGTTTTATAATTTAAGTTCATAAATTTCTTCCCTTTAAAATCTTCATAAATTTCAATGCATATTGTAATTATTTATTTCTTTGAAAGTCAGAGTTACAGACAAAGAAGAGGCAGAGAGAGAGAGAGAGAGATCTCCCATCCTTTGGTTCACCCTCCAAGTGTCTGTAATAGCTAGGACCAGGCCAGGTGAACGAAAAGAGCCTGGAGCTTCATCCAGGTCATCTGTAGAGTTGGTCTGTCTGTCTGATTTTTCCAGCCAGCCCAATAAAAGGGACTTGGGTCAGGAACAGAGAGGTAGGGATTTGAACCAGTGTCCCTGTGTGATGTCTGCATCATGGGTGCTGGTTTTATCCACTACACCACTATCCCCACCTCTTAAACAGATTCCAAAATAAATGAGGAAAATCTTACATAAAGTTCTTGCCATGATATCCTTCTTTACTATTTCGCTTGTGCTATTACATCCCCCCCCCCAAAAGCATATTTACATTGAGCCAAACAGAAAAACCAATTATCTTGGACACCTGCACATCACATCTGTCATGACCCAGGCATCCCATGAGGTCTGATGTTTCCTCTGAGGTTTTAAAGAAAGTGGATGCTCATTCAATTTACCTTTGGTGTTTAGATGGTCCCTGGGGTTATGATGTCAGAAATCTATGGCTGGTGTCCCTTGTAATTCTCAATTACAACAGGCAATGAAGAAAAATACTGCATCTCCCAACTGCGCATAGTAATGAGCATTAGGTGTAGCAGAATGATGGTGTAAGTGGGCAGTCAGTCCTTGGGGACTATGAGCAATGTGGATGAAGGGTGTTGGATAAGAAGTGATCTCAGTTACACAAGGAGAGCCTTCCACAATCTGGATGGTGCAGTTGGAGCAGGGTGAAAAGTCAAGCACCCAAGTGTGGGAATCTTGAGCTTCTTGCAACTCCATGCCGGACCATCCAGCAGCAGGGACTCAAACTGATGCAGTCGTGTTTGACTGATTGCCCTCTGAAAGCAGCATCTGTTCTTTTTGCCACTATATTCCTACGTGGTCCTCACTTTTCCCCCCTGTTGATCAGAAATTTTTCTTCATAGAGAAAAATTGAAAAAGAATGAGGGAAGAGAGTTTGAGGGAGATGAGGGTGGAAATGAGGAGCTGGACGACCACAGTGGGGACTCAAGAGAGACAATGACAGAGGCCAGGTTGGAGGAAAGGCTAAGTCAACAAAAAGGGGAATGATGACGCAGCAATGAAGGAACAGAAGTTCCTTGAAAAGTTCAGTTTAATATTTTTTGAGAAGAGAAATTAGAAAGAAAAGAAACCCATGCAAGACTGTTGAATAAAGGGGCAAGTGCTAAGAGTTCTGTGAAATACCACTTGTAGTGCTTCATGTCCTTTCAAAATTCCTTGTGAAAATGTATGCCGGACAACAGATTCCTCACCTCCTCGCAAGCAAGCCTGCTGCCTGGAATCAGGGGCACCTGTGAACAGAGCTTGGCTGCCGGCAGGTACAGACACTCCCAGGAGATTTCCGTGTACCTCCCACCAGGTTAGCACTCCAGGCCAGATCCATCTCCATTTTCACTGGGACCAACCCCTGCTTTGGAGAGCAGCACAAGGCACACGTTTCTGCGATCACAGGGCTATTTTATGGAAACCTTTCTCTTGAGGATTTCCGAACCATCATGCAAGCTGAGTGGGAGAGTTACATGCTGTGGTGTATCCTTCCACATCTGCAGAAACAGAGGCACTAAGGAGGTGAGGTGTCAGAGGTTAGGTGTCAGAACTCAGTGTTCACCGATGACAGGCAAGTGATGGCTCCACAGAGGTGGGCAGCCAGGTCTCAATAGACTTAAAAAAAAAATTACACCTCATCTGTAATCAGTTGCTTTTCCTTTCATTGCTATGACACTAAAACCAAACCAAATGCAAGTTTTCCAGTTATGCTATCCTCACTATTTAAGCTGCATGTTTCTGAGTTTGGAAATTGCAATTCCTTTTAAGAATTGCAAGAGTGCTTATATTTAAAAGAATTAAAATACTGTAGTAAACTATAATTCCAAACAAAAGGAATAAAGGGTAATAAAATCAGTTGAGAATTAGCCCAAAAAACCCAAACCCTCATTTCTGAATAAGTAACAATTTCCAAAAAGCATAAAATACTACTGAACATGATCCCATGTTACATACAAGAGAGGAGACAGAGAGGAATGTACCACGGCAATCAAAGGAATCTATAGCAAATGGCTTCCATGTTAGCTAGATGGAAAAATTATTCCAGTCATGCATCCTTTATCCCAGGAACTGCCCATGCTATGATTCTGCCCTAAAACCCTCTTCCTAGTTGTACTGTCATCCCAAGCCATCGATGGAGGTGAGCTAGGGAACAGGTCCAGTAGTGCCCAGTGATCGACAAGCATGTCATCACTAATCATCAATGACCAGCATACCAGCAGGTGGAGCTGGTCCCAGTCTGCCTGTGTATGCTAAAAACTACCCATTGCTCTTAGGATTCTACAGCAAAACTGGTCACTGCTTTGAGCTTGAGAAGATACTTGAAGGACTAGCAGCTCCTAATGGGAAACGAAGCCACTCATTAATTGGGGAACCAAAAGGCAAAGACAGGCCTGTCTGCCTTCCAGCTTTCTAGAGCATTCAATAAATGTGTGTGTATCTCAAGCATAAAATGTGAGCCTCTCGGAACATGGATGTCTCTGGAATAATGATTTAAACAACAGGATGCAGAGTGAAATGACTTTAGAGTCTTACATGGTAACCTTTCAGAGTGAGATGCAAGAAGAGCATGGGGAGATGGAGTTTGCGGCCTCTTCTTTGTGCCCACACCCCTCCTGCCTGGGCTGACTGTCCCAGAGATGGTTCCTTTTCTCTGGGCTTCCTCCACCACTTGGAAATAATCTTTGGCACATTGGAGTGTGTCCTAGATGGTGAGCCTGGCATCAGAATTTAAGCACCTTTTCTCCTCTTCAGAGGAGGAAAAATTTGGCTCAGAGAGATGTAGCCTGTTAGCCATAATTGCATGATGAGCACTAGTAGTGCTGGGTCTGAATTTCATCCTGTATGATGACCAGCACTGTGGTGTAAATCAGCATTGTGGCCCACAAGTTGACACAGTAGAGGACCCAAGCAAGTTGAGCATCACCAAGCAGTGGTCACATGGGTCTCCTTGGCCTTGGCTATGAAGACATCATCTGGCTAAGGAAGGAAAAGAAGCCTTGAGTGTCCACTCACTGGTCCCTGAGGCAGCTCAAAAGGAGCCCTCCTGAAAGGAGAGCCCGGGCTCAGCCTAAGCTTGGCTAACATGCTCTTCTTCTGTCTATTCCAGCTTTGGATGGCTGCACACCTATTGCGACTCCAAGGACAAGGCCTGGCTCAGCTGACTGCCAGTCAGCATTGGAGCAGATAAAGACACGTCACTTTCCCAAAGATCCCGTGTCATCTGGCTTTTGTGCTTTGCTGTAATGGGCAAAACAGATGCTTGGGAATAGTCCCCACCCCACTGCTACCCAAGTCTGTGCTGGCAAAGGAAAACAACTTCATTTCTCCATTCAGAACTTCTTAAGCTTAGTTTCTTCCTCACTGTCCCTTCAAGAATAAAGGTTGAGAAATCAAATGCAATCCTGACAAGTTTGGAAAAATGTTACTTTTTACTATCTCAGTTCAAAACCAGTCCCTGAAACGTTGAGTCCTCTGGTTGTATTTGTTGTCCTAAGTGGCAAGCTTGGCCGTTGTCCAGCTAGACCTACATTCTGGCTCAGTGGATTAAGCTGTTGCTTGCAATGCCAGCTTCCCATATGCTTCAAGTCCTGATTGCTCCATTTTTCAATCCAGCTGCCTAATAATAGTACAGGAAAGCAGAAGAAGATGGCCCAAGTTCTGGGCCCTTGCACCCACATAAGAGACCTGGAAGAAGCTCCGGCTCTTGGTCCAACCTGAACCAGCTGCTGTGGACATGTGAGGAGTGAATCAGCAGATGGACTCAATATCTCTATCCCTCTTTTTCCCCACTCATGCAACTCAGTATTCCAAATATATACATATGTATGTGTACATATATGTATATAGATAGATCTACAGATGTGCATATATATACATACATATTTAATAAAGGCAGACTGTTAGAGAAAAAGAGGAAGAAAGAAAGAGAGAGAAGGACCTTACAACCTGACTGCAATAGCTAGAGCTTGTCTGAAGCCAGAAGCTAGGAGTTTTTCCCAGGTTTCCCACATGGGTGCAGGGGGCCAAGTACTTGGATCAGCTTCCTCTACTTTCCCAGATGCACTAGTAGGGAGCTGCCTAGGAAGTGGAGCAAGTTGGGACTTGAATCAGCATCCTTATGGTATGCTGGTATCACAGACAGAGTCTTAAGCTGCTACACCAAAATGCGAGTTTCTAATTAAATCTTTTTCTTTTAACGGATTTATTTATTTTGCTTGAAAGAATTGTAACAGTGGAAGAGAAAGAGAGAGAGAGATTACCCACCCACTATTTCACTCCCCAATTGGGACAACGGTCAAAGCTGGGTCAGTCCAAAGCTGGGAGCTAGGATATTCTTCCGGGTCTCCCACACTGATGTGGGGGTCCAAGGGTATTGGCCATTTTCCACAGCTTTCCCAGGACTTAGGCAAGAAACTGGATGGAAAGTAGAGCAGCTGAGACTCGATTCAGTGCCCATATGGAATGGTGCTGTTGCATACAGAGGATTAGGTAGCTATGCCATCATGTCAGTCCCCCTAAATAAACCTTTGTTCCTTTGTTGTTTGTAAATGCTCCTGTTAAGTTGTTGATTTCCCTGTCGAAATGAAACAAGGAAGATGCCAGAGTTCACATTCCCTGAAACTGCCATAGCGCAGCCAGGAGCAGCGATGCTTGAAGGTGACATTGTCTAGGAAACAAAGAGCAGAAAGATATTTGGTGAATTGCAACTTTCTGGGATTTTTGTTTTTTTGTTTTTTTTTTAAGATATATCTATTTGAAAGTTAACATGACAAAGAGAAACACAAAGTGTGAAACATACACACTGAGTTCTCCCATCTACTGATTCACTTCCCAAATACCCATAACAGACATACATGACAAGGTCCACTGAAGCCAGGAGCCAGGAATCCTGGATCTCCAATAAGGATGGCAGGGACCCAGGTACTTCAACCATCACCTGCTGCCTCCTAGGAACATTGGAAGGAAATTGGACTGGAGATGTGGAGTTACCTGACTCAATTCAGGCACTCAGATATGCAATACAGGCTTTCCAAGTGGCAGCTTAACCTGCTACACCCCAGCACACAACCCTCTGCTTAACTTTGGAAGGAGGAAAGTGAGAGCCTGTGGTTTCCACTCCCAGCTGGTAACTTGCCCTGTTTCCTTGGCCCTGGCAGAATATGCCAGCTTCACTCTCAGATCCACCTAAGACTGCCAGAATTTGTGAAGCAAGTGTTTTAAGCCTGGTTGGAAATGAAGAGGATTTTGCTCTATGTTTATTATGATTTAAATAATTGCTTCCAGCTGTCAATGAATTACCACATCTCCCTGGATTTGGTATCATTTTGGAACCTCCTATTTATTCTTTAAATACTACTGTAGATGTATTTCAGATGCCCAGGGAACCCTAACCCAGTAGAGACAGTGCTATGTGAGCCCACAGCACTCATAGGAATGCCTTCACTCTTTCTCAGAGCTGCTGCTCAAGGCTGGGCTTCAGGGGGAGTCCCATGCCAAGCTGGGATATGTGAATATGACCCAAAGGGCAGGGTGCGGTGTGGGGTGGCCGCTCCTCTGAACTTATCTGCAAATGCTACGCTGATCATGGGCATCCACCAGTCTACTCAACAACCACTAGCAGGATGTCCAATTGTCCCTCCACATAACAGACCCATGCATGGGCAGCTGGTGCTACAGCAGGCTGTGTGACTGCAGGCTGAGCCTTGTCTCAGCCTTATCACACTTACAACCTGCTGGATGAGTATTACCTGTGATAGTGCCTCTCTCCAAACCTTCCCCATTCTCCACCCTGTCTCCCTCCACCCAGCACACCTGTCTGGGGTCATGGTAGATGTAGAGCCAAGCAGATGGCTGGTTCTCAGACTAAGGACTGACAAAACCACTGGCCTCCAGCCAGAAGGTAGGCTTGTTCATTAGTAAGATCCTGCAAATGACGCCCACTATCCCTTTCCATGTGGGCATGAAGCTTAATCCTATAGCTTCCCCCTTACCCTTCTGCACACCCACCTTGTCCTCTGGGCAAGATCAGACCATGGAAACAATCTTCATGGCTGTCAGTGGATGTGCTAACAGAATGCCAGGGCTCCCTTAGGCCCCTCTCTCTCACTCCCCATGGCTTTCTCCTGTGTGGTCACCTCAGTGTCCCAGCTTGGCCCCTGCCTGGCGCCTCTCCCTCCCTGGGGCTACACAGTGCTCATTTCATTCTGTACAAGCACCCCAGGTACCCCTTCTTTCTCGCCCTTTCTCGTTTCCAACTTTCCTTCAGCTCGGTAGTATGTGATAGAAAGAAGACGAATCAAATGTCTGGCAAAGAAATGAGCTCATTTCCCTCCCCTCAGAGCAGGCTCGCTGTTTGCTAGGCCAGTGATGGCAAGAAGACTGAGACCCTCGCTCTCCACAGCAAGCCATCTGGCTCCAGCATGCTCACACCCAATGCTAATCTACAGGCTGCTCCCTGCCCCCCCCACACACACCCTTTTCTTCCTTTCTCTGGGGTTTTGTTTCTGAGGAGTACACACTTCGTCTGCAGCTGTAAATTTGGAGCTGCTCCCTACGCCATGGCGGGCACTCTTTGGCACTCCTATTTATTCCCACCCTGCACCCGCCTTGTCCCCTCTCCCCTTGGAAATGTCAGCCAACCATTGTTATCATTGGTGGGGCCGTGTCTTTTGGATGTCAGGGCTTCACTTTCAGATGGAAATCAGGCAATTACGCTCTGCCTGGAGGAGTCTGACAGATGCGGGAGTTTTTACACCACTGGCCGAGTCTCTGGGCACAAAGGCAGCCAGCCAGCCGGGGCTCCCAGGGGACCGTTAAATCACAAGAATATGTTTTGAGTGCCGGGAAAAATTCCGGAATAATTAAGTATGTGATGAGAGTTCAGAGATCCTGTAGCTGTTTAACTTCAAAATGTGATAATGATGTGTCACCGAACCGCTGATTGCATCCGTGTAAAAGCGGCATCAGAAAATCTATGGCAAGTCACACAGAGGCTGAGGCAGCGGCTGCTCCAGGGGCATCTGTTTTCCGGTCTCCAAATGCAGAGCTTCCAAGGATTTTTCACTGGTTTTGTTTCCCCCTCCTGGGGAGCTGACACCAGGGGGAGAGGAGGATGGGAGCCAGGTGACAGTTGCTTGATGCAGCAGCCTTAAAATCTCTATCGCCTGTTATCCATCCAGGTAACCAAAAACCTTGTGAAACTTGAAATTCAAGGATAAGTTGATTTCGGTGCAAATATTCTAAAAACCATGCCTATCTTTTTACATACCATGCATCTTCCATAAGTAATGTGAAGATCCTTTCCTCACTGGCGTCTCCCCAGGTATTTGAGCTGGAAAATACAATAGCACCATCTCTGTGGCTACTATGGGTTGACACTTGTGGGTCAGGCACCCTGTAAAGATCACTACCCAGGGGCCTGAGTGAAGTTGGCATTGGAATTATGGACACTTCTCAGAAAGCAATGAGGGCTGAGTAGAATGACTGGCTTCCAGACCTACGGACCCACTCTGGCCTCTGCTCTTGAGCCACAGTGACCTGAGCTCTAGTGTTTCAACAGATCCAGGGAAGAAAGACACCTACTTGCTCGCCCATCATTTAGGAAGCACCGGTATGTTACACACATACAATTGGAGTGAGCTAGACAAGAGAGATCGACATGAAAGTTAAAACTTAAATTCTCCTAAAATACCCAGCTGTGGGAACAGATGGTTCATTTGAAGCCTGAAACATGCAGTACGATTTGTTACTCCATGTGTCCAACACTGGGTTTCAATTAGTTTATTATTCAATTTATTTTACCAAGAGTCACATGCCCCTGACTACTTACTCTGTCTTGTTAGGAAGAAATCTAGGGTGGGGGTAGAGGGTGAGGCTAGTTGGTTTGAACTTGTGCAGCCCCTGAACTTCCCACCAGGCAGCTGGCCTGGCATAGACAAAGCCAATGCCAATCCTAACTAAACGAAAGGGAGAAGGGGAAAGTTGTTACTAAGTATAAGATAAAAAGGGGAAGTTGTTACTGAGTATAAGATACAGTAAACAAGCAGGTTTACATGGGAATCCAGCACCGTTTTAGATCAACAAGGCCGTTTTCAAGTCTGTGACACAGGTGGTAGAGAAGACACAACTGGCAGTGTTAGGAGGAAAGACACACACTAATTTGCCAAAGTCAGCCAAGCATCAATCACAGACAGGGCTCAGAAAGTCAGACGCCTCAACACGGCACCTTGGCGTGATATTCTCATTAAAGGTACTTGAGGATCAGCAAATGCTGGCTCGTCTCTCCCAGATTTCCTTCTTATGGGTTAACTCAGCCGAACAGGAACACACTCGCCTTCCATCTTCTCATCGAAAACTCAAAAACCAAGGAAAGTTTTTCACATTTCACAGAGGAAGACACTGAAAATCAAACAGCACACCTGGAGTCCAGAGAAATTTGTTCCTGGTCAATGAGTGTTCTTCAGCCCTTCGTCTTCACACGATCCCAGGAGATCATTTATTCTCCGCCTAAAATCACCTTCAGCCTCTCACTTGCTTCTTCACTGTGAAGAGGACAGCTATGCTTCAACCACCTGGCCTTTGAATTTTGTGCTGTGTGTAACTCACATGCATGTTTAATAAATGCGTATGTTCTTTCTTCTGTATATCTATTGTCAGTTTAGTTCAACAGATTCAATTCTTGAAGCTTCAGAAGGAAATTTTCAATAATTAGAAAGAACTGAAAACACAAATGGCAAGCACAGCACAGACCATGGTCACCATTCACGGAAGAACAGATCACTCAGGAAGCTCATCCTGTGCCTAGTTATGCCAGGTCTAGGAGCCAACCAGCCACCCACTCCTGACCCAGCTACAGTGGAGGGAGGAAATGTCAGAGAAACTGGGAAAAACCATTTTCTAAAATCAGCTTTTAAAAATCAAGAGCTAAAATTGAAGTTAATACCCTTCCAAATACTAACATCATTCATAGCTAACATCATTCATTTGATGGATGCCTGTTTTGTCCCCCCCAAATTATTTAATATCCTCATTCATTACTAATTATTAATGAATCTAAAGTGTTTTTAATTTATCACTGGACAAAAAAAGATCAGTTTATTATAGGCTAAACTTTCCCAGATACAGTAAATGCCATTAAAGAAAAAATATATTTTATTTTTAATGGACAGGCAGATTTTTACAGAGAGGAGACACAGAAACATCTTTGACCTGCTGGTTCACTCCCCCAAATGACCACAACAGCTGCCACTGAGCCAATCTGAAGCCAGGAGCCAGGAACCTCCTCTGGGTCTCCTAAGCAGGCTTAGGGTCTCAAGGCTTTGGGTCATCCTCCGTTGCTTTCCTAGGACACAAGTAGGGAGCTGGATGAGAAGTGGAGCAGCCGGGACATGAATCAGTGCCCATATAGGATCCCAGCACTTGCAAGGGGAGGATTAATCGAGTGAACCATTGCACCAGGTCCAGTAAGCACTTTTTTTTTTTTTTTTTGGATGATGTTTACATAGCTGATCAGGATGGGAAGGATAGCAGGTCAGGGAAAAGTGGGTCTGATCATTGTTTCCAAATTTTCCAGAGAGAAGGAGAAATGGGAAAAAGTTCTTCTTCCTGTTTCTGGGGCAAGGAGAAGATAAGGGGAGAAGCCCCACCCAGCCTCCCAACCGCCCCAGGACCTGGGAGTGGGGAATAGCCACCCTATATCAACCCAGGATCTTGATGTGGCTCACATGCTGAGGGTTCTGCCCAAGTGGTTTTGATGGTTCTGAAATGCTCTTGATTGTACCAGTCCAAGCATGAGGAAACCTTTCCAATGTCCGTTGTATGACATAGTCGACTGTGGAGTCTCCATTCGCCCAGATTCTTGCTGTCATCATTTGGTTGGGGTAATTGTTCAATTTGCTCTGTTCCCCTTCCTCTGCTATGATACCAGATGTCCTCTAAAGGCCCCAGATGGACTGCCACAGCTTCCATGTCGATCACGGCCTACCATCCACTTTTTCACTGAGGAGAACAAGTCCTTGCAGGTGGGCCCAAGGACCTGGGTCAGACAACCTGGGCCCAACCAAACCGCTCCTCCTCTGGGACTCCACGGGCCTAGAACCTATTACACAGACAAGCCCAAGGACCTTTTGCCCCCAGGGCTCACGGACCCGGCAGCCACCGCCTAAGTGCCACTTTGAAGTTTTTTTTTAAAGATTTATTTTTATTATTTTTTCATTGGAAAGGCGGATATACAGAGAGGAGAGACAGAGAGGAAGATCTTCCGTCCGATGATTCACTCCCCAAGTGAGCGCAACGGGCCGATACTATGCCGATCCGAAGCCAGGAGCCTCTTCCAGGTCTCCCATGCGGGTGCAGGTTCCCAAAGCTTTGGGCCGTCCTCGACTGCTTTCCCAGGCCACAGACAGGGAGCTGGAAGGGAAGCGGGGCTGCCGGGATTAGAACCGGCACCCACATGGGATCCCGGGCGTGCAAGGCGAGGACCTTTAACCACTTGCGCCACCGCGCAGGGCCCAACCTGGCTGTAGTTTTATCAGGACTTGGTCTCCAACCTTACACAGATATTTTAGTTCCAACTTCTAATAACAGTTGGTGAATTAAGGGTAGATACTTGGTCTTCTGGTTGCTTCTGAGAGGTGGGCTTGGTGGGTGGAAGTCTGTGGGTCCCTGGGGAGCTTGCCCCTGGAACAACGTGCTTCCTGCATCTCTACTTTCTGGCTCACCTTGTGGTCCATCCTCTGTACAAGTTCAGCAACACCTGCCCTGACGGCATAGCACACTAATGGAGTGGTCCCATCTTGAACCATGAACCCCCAAATTGCACATCAAAACAAGCCTTTGTTACTGCCCCCCCGCAAAAAAAGTCTTTTTTGAGCCTTCCAGCCAGATGATAAAATGCTGACCAGCACACACTCCTAACCTGTTCCTTTCCTTGCTGGCTCTTCTCTGAGTGATAACAACTTTGATAGCTTGGTTACATTTTCTTTGAGGAAACAGAAGCAAACATGCATGGGTATTTTTATTCCCCACTGCCACATCTGTTACACAAAAGATATTACAGTGTTTATATTGCCCTGTCCTTAGCTATGTTCATGTAACAATCAAACCCATGTTTCTCCATGTCAGTATGCAGAATGTCTTTTTGTTTTTCTTCTGCAGCCATGTAGAGTTCCCTCATGCATCAGGAGAAAGAGTCCCAGCATTCCTTGCTCCTCCTCCACCTGAGGGGTGGAGTCTACTTCCCCTTCACTGGCTTTGGGCTGGCCTTAGTGACTTTGAACAACAGAATGAAGTGCCTTGACAGCGTTAGGCAAAGGAGTGTCCCCACTCTCTGGGAACATTTGCCTTCAGAGCAGCCAGATGTTTGGAGAGAAGTGTTGTTGCTCACTCTGACATCACCATGCTGTTAGGAAGCCCAAACCAGTCACATTTAGAGACTCAGCCAGTTGCTAGCCTTTCCCCATGTCAGCCCATGTACCAGAAAACTGTACATTATGAAAAAGCCACATTTAAAATTTTCGTACCAAAATAAACTTATCCTTTAATTCCATTTCCAACAAAATTTTTGAAACTTTGAAAAGTTTTTTCAAGTTTACATCATGATTTGTTTAATTTATCTCTTATAGATGAATATTCAAGTTGCTTCCAATCATTTGGTACTTCAACCAAAAATTTTATTTTTACATATATATACATACACACATATAGGTATGGACATATTTACATATATGTGCATATATAAAATTATATGTATATGATTTTATTGTGGGTCTACAGATTCCCAGAACGGGAATGAGTCAAGTGATAAATACATTTGCAATTGGGTGTATTTCTTTTTCTTCTAAGTACCCATCTTTTCACTCATTTTACTGCTGCCTTGTTCTTTTACTTCTCATTTTCTAGGAAATCAGTTTTTGTGACAGCGTGTTTTTTTTTCCCAGTTATTTTGTTCTTGGATTTTGCTTACGTTGATTTTTGCCATGTAGGATGTGAAACCTCTTACATTCCTTTTGTTGCTTTTATGTTTTAGCATTTAATCTCTGATCCATGTGGAACTTGTCCTGAAGTAGGAGTTATGAGTCTGAACTTATTTTTTATGTCACTACTTAATTTTCCTCTATTCATTTATTGAAGTAGTCCATCTTTTTGTTACCATTTGAAACACTAATTTTGTCATAAGGTTTAGTATGTATTTGGATCTCTCCTGTTTTTACTTGCATTCTTTACCTACTTACTTAATACCACATTCTTTTAACTTCCATAGTTTAAAATACTTTTTTGAAAAATCAGAGATAGCTATGGTGGACTAAGTTTATGAGTTTTCTGAATAGTCTTCCTAATTCATTTTGTCATATGAATTCTAGTATCAGCCTCTTGATTTATAAAAATATCCTGGTTATATAGTATTAAGTGGAATTACAGATTGATTTGTGGGGATGTGGAATCTTTCCAACATTTACTCCTTTTAAGAACATGATAAAACTTTGTGCTTGTTAAAGGGTGATTTGTCTCTTAGGATTAAGCTGTCTTCATATAGATATGGAACATTTCTAAGATTTATTCTTAGTTTTTTAAACTTTTTTGCTGTCCTTGCAAATTTAAAAATAGTCTTTTCTTCCATCCTCTCATCTAACCTATAACAACTGTTTAAATGCATGGAAGCTTCTGATACTTATATGCTAGCTTATAGGAAGCCACCTTGCTCAACTCCTTTATTTTCACAATCCTTTTGAGTTGTTCTTTTGAGTGGTTAGGTATACATATAATGTGCAAATAATTATTTTATTTTTAAATTTTATATGCCTATTTTCTCTCTCTCATCTATTTGCTTGGACTATTCTTACTTCTGGCTTTCTTTTGCTTGATTTGAAAGGCTAAGTTGGAGAGAGAGGAAGAGACAGTTTCCAGTCACGGTTTCATTCTCCAAGTGGCCACAATAGCCAGAGCTGGCCAGGTTGTAGCTGGGCACCTGAGTCTGCATCTGGATTTCCCATGTTGGTTACAGGGATGGAAGTACCTAGATTCCTAGGTGCATTAATATGAAGTTAGGTCAGAAATGGAACCCAGTGAGATGCTGGCACTGCCGTTAGCTGTTAGTGATCTAACCCACTGCAGCACAATGCCAGCTCTTCCTGGCTCTCATGGGCATTCTAATGGTATTTATACAATGAACATAATGGTTACTTTCAATCCAGTATATGTTAGAGAAACTTTACTAAATATTTTTTAGATCAACAATGTAAGGTGAATTGTACTAAATGTCATTTAAGGATATGAATATTTTTTTATCAACCATTTTGTTAGTCCAGTTTCTGAAACTATAACAAAATATCTGGGGCAGGCAAACTTTACAAAGAAAAGGTTCACCCTCAGCGACCTAAGGATTTCCCACTGGCACTCACTTTTTTTAAAGATTGATTTATTTTTATTGGAAAGGCAGATTTACAGAGAGAAGGTGACACACAGAGAAAGACTTTCTACCCACTGGTTCACTCCCCAAGTGATCACAACAGCTGGAGCTGAGCCAATCTAACGAGCTAGGAGCTTCTTCCAGCTCTCCATATGGGTACCAAGTCCCAAGGTTTTCGGTCATTCTCCACTGTCCTTCCCGGCCACAAGCAAAGAGCTGGATAGGAGGTGGAGCAGCTCAGACATGAATTGGTGCACATATGGAATCCCAGGACATGCAAGGCAAGGATTTAGCCACTATATCATGCCAGGCTCTAGACTTCACCTTTTTAAAGGTTCCACCCCACCATAACGCCACTAGCCTGAGGATCAAGCTCCTGACACATGAAATTTATGGGACCAATCACATCTAAACCATAGCAATCACTGATATGATGGGGTAACCTAAACTTGCTAGTATAGAACCAGCTTAGCATTGTGAACAAATTCCATGTTGTCCCATTGTATTTATCTTCTAATGAGTTGTTTGAATCCACATGGCAGTATTTTATTTAGTGTTTTTTGTATTGATATTTCTAAATATGCTTTTTTTTAAAAAAAGCTACCTAGTTAGCAGGTTGTCATATCTTATATCCTGCAAAACAAATCTGACACTAGCATCCATTGTTTCATTTGCTCCTCTCATTTTTATCCTCTGCTCTCATATACTTTCATTATTTGCCCTTTTCCTTTTGAATTCATCTTGATTTCTTTGATGCTTTCCTTTTTATGCCTTATGCACCCCGAGTCTCATCAGGTCAGATATCCTCATCTCTTTTCTTTTGATTACTTCCATGGACTCCTACATCTCTGCTTTGAGCACAAAGTTTGGTTGATATTTCATGTTTGTACTTGAATACAGTTTACTATTTCAGCTGTTCATGTGCAACATTCGGTCCACCAGTCATTTTTCCTGATGTTTTCTTTGTCTTGGGCTGTGTGCCTTTTCCATAACTTGGATTGGTTCTACGTGATGTCTTGTCTTTGAGGAACATGAGTTTAATGATCATCTTTCAATCTACCAGGAGTTTGTTCACAATAAATCAGGTTTCGTGAGTGAGATTAAGGTTTATTTTCCCCCAGCTAATAAAGCAAAATATTGGCCTTTTGCAGACAACGATATTCTTCTTCTTTCGTGGTGTTGTCAGCTTAGGCTTGGCTTGTGTGGTGTGTGTATATGCAATTAAAAAAAAAATCACCTCCACCTAACACAACCAAATTGGGCCCACGGGAGTTCTTTGGTCCTGGTGTATACTTGTTCCCTTGATTGTGACCAGAGTGTAGACTTCATTGCTTACCTCATTCCTCTACAAGTGCCAATGTGCTTTAGCCGGCACCGTCGCACTCCAGGAGTCACACGTGCTCCCTCCCCCTTCTCCTGGATGCACCTCTGCTTACTTAGTTATTTTTTTCAGTCCCTGTATTTTTTGCTCATTTTGCTGAAAATATTCATATCTTATTTTCCTTTTGTTTCAGATGATTTCAAGGAAGAGACGGTCAGAAGCAGACTCCTCATGTCCACCATCAGATCACAGAGATGTTAAGATTTGAATCTTTCAGTGGGAATGGTCTAAAGGCTTGGAGGCAGTTAAATTTGAGAACCGTCTAAGGAAAAGGAATATGGGGTTGACTTTCCAGTACACACAGCCTCATGCTGGCTTTAAAACACTCAGGGTCTTTTCTTAGTGTATCACTTGGGCAAGACCTCTAATATCCTTGAACCTCATTTTTCTAAAGCCAAAGCTTATGAGAGCATGACTGAGGTCTTCAGATAGAGTGGATAAGTAGAGGCTTAACTCTGAGCTATGAATCAGTGATGGTGCAATTTAGGCTTAGGGATCCCTGGAGAACAGAGAAATTGAGCCTTGGAATGAAAGAAAACTAACTAGTTTTGAGAAATAATGGATGTGCTGGGGACTCTACCAGTGTTAATATTCTTGGGAGAAGGTATTCTCATCAGATTCATTTAGAGTCACAGATAATGAGACTCTAGCAGGTTAGATGACAAAGCCAATGTTGGAATCTTAGCCTTCCTAAGTAATGTGCTGCGCTATGCAAGAACTCCCTGGGTTGTGTTCACGTTTCCAGCCTCTACTGCCTCTGCCCCTTGCCCTCCACCGCAGCTCCACAGCATTTACTTAAACATAAGACCTCTTCATACTTATCACACCAACTGTGCCTCTAGTCAGTATTTTGAATTTAATCAAAATGAGGTCAATCTCTGCTATTAGTTCATGGTGACCAAAGCCAGGCTGTGCTAGGGATAACCATGTTAGCCTGTGGGACCTGTGATCTAGCAATTACACTCCAAGCAAGGGGATAGTCCTTAACTAACCATATAACAAAACAATTTTAGCCAAACCATCTTTCATTATTATTCCAAGATGGAGAGCTCCCCTCCAGGGGTTGGTTCCCTTCCCAAATGCTTTGAGTGGCTGCGGCTGCTGGGTCAGGTTCAAGCCTGGGAACTCATCAACAACCTGAGCCCTGACTGTGGTAGAAAGCTGTTTTTGGCGGGTGGAGAGCCCAGAACTCTGATGTAGGAGGCAGGCAATCAAACTGTAACATCTTAACCATTAGCCCTCCATTTTAAATACCGACCAAGCAGACATATTTGAAAGCCTAAAGAATATTTACTCAGATCATTTCCTCAAAGAAAGATAGACTTAAAAAGAATCAACTGGTGCATCTCCTCACATTTAAAAAAATGAGACAAACTTCTGTTCATTTTTTGTAGTTCAAGAAATTCATGAAGAAGTTTCCAATTTTTTAAGTAAAAACTTCATTTCCTAAGAATTTATTTTCTTAGAAATTCTTTTCACTTTTGGCTGTCTTGGCCTTATAAACCATAAGTATTGACCTAGAAACCTATAAGTAGGGTAAGGTGGGGGCCAATTTCTTGCACCCCAAAAGTATACTGTTCTCCTTTACAAGCCTCTAAAGGTATTAACCTGGACAGGGGGTAGCAGTGAAAGAACCAGTTTCCATGTATCTATTAGTTGCCTCTGGGGTGCTTGTTAAGAGTGGAAAGTTGACTTGATCCCTCTGAAAGCTGGCACCTTTATTCCCACTTGGGTAAAATTAAATCTCTGGCTTTGCACTTGCCCTGTTTGGGCTTGTCCAGCCCAGAGGTTCCCAAGTAACTGCTGTTCCACCAGATCATGTTTCTGCAAGCCAGCTTGGCAGCCTTGCAGTTCTAACCACAGCTGATCTTGAAACTTCTGTTATCATCTTTAGATTAAGCACTGGATGGAAGAAAGTGAAATTGTGTCCAGATTCTCTAAATTCACAGAAACAAGACCTTCCTGAACCCCCACTGCTGCTTTTTGCTCCTGTGAAGGGGCAGGTGTGCAGGAAATGTGTGTGGCTGTTAACCCCCTTCTACTCTGTGGCCCCTGTCTCAGGCCACACCCACTTGAATCCCACTCATTCCTGCACAGGATTAGCTCTTCTGCTGAGCCTCCCATCCATAGCTGGCAGATGACTCCCTTCCTATGTCCCTTCTATTTTGCTTGAGAATCTGCATTTCCAAACTCCTCTGCTTGGCTTCAGGGCCTGAAAGGCCTTACTTCATCCACTCAGTTTCCCACAGCTCCCAGGTATCCTGGTTCCACCTATTCCATTTCCCCAGCAGCAAGCTGGTGCTATGCAGAAAGGTCAATCACAGCTCTGCCAACGAGGGTTCATGCATCCTGTAGTCAGCTGTCTTGCTTGGAGATGGGTTGGTTAGCAATGGCAAATGGATAGTTTCCCCAATACCACATATCACACTTGTGTCCTCATCACAATCTTGACCAGTTACAAAATATTCAAAACAATGAGTTTGACATCCATACATATTTTTTTTAAAAGATGGATTTATTTATTCAAAAGGCAGAGTGATCAAGAGAGGAGGGGAGAGATCTTTCATCCATGGATTCACTCCCCAAATGGCTGCAACAGCAAGGCATAGGTCAGGCCAAAACTCGGAGCTCCAAATTCTACCTGGGTTTCTTAAGTGTGTGGTAGGAATGCAAGCACTTGGGCCAACATTTGTGCTTTCCAGGCACATTAGCAAGGAGGGGCATTAGAAGCAGAACAGCTGTCCTACAGGGGATGCCGGTATCATTAGTGACAGTTTAACTTGTGCCTCAATTCCAATGCTGGGTCAAGACTGTGGGTCACAGCCTGGATTTCAGAGATCATTTTTGCAGAGCACCCCCTGCTGGAAGTCTGTATCACTCACACATCTGGAAGTCTACAACTGACATTAGAGTTGGATTTGGGGAGAGGAAGACTCCTCTACTGAAGCTCAGGATGGTTGAAAGACCCTTGAGGTTACCAAGAATCTCTACATGTGAAAGTGGGTGTGGAAACATACTTAGGTCTTACTTAACCTGATGGAGTTGGAGATTCAAAAATAGCATGCTTTCCTGCAGAGCAAGATTGGGGTCCCACCCGGATGCGGGAAGATCAGCTGAGTAGCAGTCAAGTCATTCTTCCTGCATGTCAGGTGAACATGAGCCAGCTCAAACACTCAGTCTTTCCTTTGTATTTAAATGTTGAAACTTGAACAACAACAACCACAACAAAACCATTTATAAACATACTTGGAAACAGAAACAGAGCCAGAATGAGAGGTCCCAGTTATTCCTCAAATGCTCAGAATGGCTGGCAATGAGGCCAAAGCTGGCAGTGGGCAAGTGAATTCAAACTTCCATAGGAGTGACAAGAACCTAACAGTCATTGTTGTGGTCTGCCAGGATCTGCACTGGTTCCAAGTTGGAGTCAGGTATTGGAACTGGGAACTGAATCCAGACACTCCCATGTGGGACAGAGGCATCTCGAGTCTCCGGCTATACCTCTATTGCCCGTTCAGAAACTTCTGCACAAAACTTTCACAGCCTCCTAAAACACATTCGCCACACATCAGTATTCCCTACTAAATTATTTTTTGGCATTGAATTCCAACTTTTCCTTATGTCTTATGCCCTCTAGAAAATAATAAGAATACACAAAAGCAGACAAGTCTTTTAAAAATGAAGCCATTTTTAATAACTCCAGGAGATCATAAAGTGCAGATGTTTAAGTACTGTTATGAATCAGAGGCTGCCAGGTTGATAAGGAGCAAAAAAAGGGTTAGGCTTTTTGCAAGTTATTTAAAGTGAGGGTTGAAACTTAGTTCACCCAAACTTTCAGCATGGAATCAAGAGCTTAAGTCACCATATGCACAAGTAAGATACACTAACTTGACTGAAGGACAAACCAATAGGACCAGGCTTATGAAATGACCCAATCTCACGAGGAACCCTCATATCTGAAACATCGTTCAGGAATATTGGGACGACCCAGCACTGAGGGTGATGTGGAGTCAAGGTCGAGCTCCCGGTCATGGGAGTTCCAGGTGGAAATGACGCTGCCCACAGACTTGTGATGTTTATCCAGGAGTGAACTGTGCAAAGCTAGTTCTTGACAATTCACCCTTGGGCATTTGTTGCTTTTCCAGAAAGTGCAGAAGAGAAAGTCTTAAGTGCTTTTGCAGTGTCTGAAGCTGCAGGAGAAGTAGCCAACCGGGTGGAGCCACCTTCATGTTTTCCTTTTCTGTCTTTGTGCTGCCATCTAGAGAGGAAAGGAAAACATGGGTTGTGCCCTGGCTAGCAGAACAGCAGCTGAAACCCCAGCAAAAGCTGCAGCTTCCGGAACAGGAAAGCACGCCTTGAGCTGGCGTGGTTCTCGGAGTGGGCAGTGGTGCATCAGAAAAACACGCCTTCAGTTGGCGAGGTCCTCGGGGTGGGCAGCTGTGCATCTCCGCTGCTGCGAGACCTGCTAATGAGGGAAGGGAAGGGCCCTCCCGACACCTCGTCCTGAGGCCAACAGCAGAGTAGGCGGCCTAGAAGCTTTATTTTTCTCCCAGTGTTCAAAGGGAGTGAAATATAACACAAGGGTAGGACTGACCAAACTTAGAGGGAGGACACTATTATTTTAGGGGGAAAAAAATTACAAGCAAATAGTTCTGAGATGAGTAATTTTTAAGCCACATTCTTCTCACGTTCCTTTCTTCTTCCTTTTTTTCTTAAAAGACAGCAAACCACATGTAAACTCCAGTGAGTAACAGGACTGATAAGCATTGCTCGTTGGTAGAAGGACACCTTGGTGTCACTTGAAAGAATGAAATGGAACAAGTTGAACTGCCATGAGTTGGTTAAAAATAATTCATTCTGAGGCTCTCAGTTCCACAGAGGCATGGAGATGGGAGCCAGGTCTCTCTGTGAGAGTGTGGATAAGCTAAGAGGGAGGCAAGGCCTCCCAGACCACACCCTTCCCAGAACTCTGTCCTCTGCCTGTTCAGCCATGCCCGTAGCCCAGCCCTATCTGACCTGCCACCTGTGGCACCAGCAACAGAAACTTCTCCAGGGCTAGGGCTTTGGTCTGGCATGCTCACTGCTTCACTTTTAGGAAGAACAATGACACTTGGCACTCATGGGCATTTGCCATGTGCTTTCAAAGGAATAAACGAATCTACCCTTGGATTCCTGGGCTTCATTTCTTCTTTTAATAAAAATTATTAGTACAACTAACTTGAATTTTACATTATCCTCTGATTAAAACATACAAGGGGATTTCAAAAACTTCATGAAAAATTAAATGAAAATACAAATTCAAAAATTTTGATATCCAGCATGATTGCTTTATAATATGAATTTCTGATAATTTTTTCTTAAAGATTTAGTTATTTTTATTGGAAAGGCAGATTAACAGAGAATGAGAGACAGAGAGAAAGATCTTCCATCTGCTGGATCAATCCCCAGGTAGCTGCAACAGCTGGAGCTGTTCAGAAGCCAGGGATAAGGAGCTTCTTCTGGGTCTCCCATGTGAGTACAGGGTCTCAAGGCTTTGGGCTGTCCTCCACTGCTTTCCCAGGCCACAAGCAGGAGCTGGATGGGAAGTGGAGTAGCCAGGGCCAGCACCATCTTGCAGGGCCTGGATTTCAAGTCTTCCTCCCCCCCCCCCCCGCAACAGTTCTTGAATTCTATTCCCCACAAACATTTGAGGTGTCCTTGGAAGTGTTCAACAACCATTTTTTTTTTTTTACCATCTACCTCATTTAGTGCTTTCTCTTCCCCACCCTGACAGACTTCATTAGTATGAGACTGTCAAAGTAATATTTATTAACAAGAGAAGAGCAAACACTAAAATTAAAGCTCTGATGTGCAAAGGCACCTGCGAAGCAGCAGATTTCCTTACTTTCTGGTTTGTGGTGCTGAGGACAAACTGACCTCCAGAATTTATCAGGAATAGAGTAGGATGATGAAACAGAAAAAAATCAAACTGGCAATGAAGACAGATTCCTTCAAGACAGTGGCCCTGGGTGACACAGAATACAAGTCCTGGGTAAGCAGACATGAAGAGAGCAGGTGCTGCTCTGGGGAGGTCTGCACAACCTCACTCTGACTTTGGGTAAAGAGGAGTATAACCCAGTCGGGACTACTCCATAGTGTTGCTGTAAAGATTACATACTAACATGCGATTATTGAAGTCACTACACAAAGCATGCCTTTGAGTTTTCCAGTCTTGGTGTAGAAAAGCCTGGCTCACATGGCATTGAGGCCAGTGAGCATCTTCCAGGCACACTGAGAGGAGCCCTTCCTATTGCCTGTGGAGCCTGGGAGCTGTATGCCAGGAAGCGGTTCTCAGCACCACGCAGCCAAAGCCTGTGACTTTTACACTTTGGATTAGTCTGGGGCAAAGGGGGTTTGGGTGAGTCTATGTGATACAAGGTGGCTGGTCAAGCCAGGTCAGCTTTCAGAAAAGGACAAGTCAATCCCTGAATAAGACCTGGAGAGGCCATCCTTCTGGCCTGGTGATGAGACCACTGCTAGGACATGACACAACAGAAGTGAAAGGAAAGCTGGAAATCAAAGATCCTGAGTTCAAGTTCTGGCTCAAGTAACTTATGGGCTATAGGTCATTGGGGAAATGAGCTGGCCTTCATTTTTCAAGTATAAAGTGGGATAAATACTATTTATGCTATATGGATTCTGGAAAAGTTGGACACACAAATTCATGTGAAAAGTAATTCAGAGGTTGCAAAGTCAGTGTTGGGTACTAGTTTCTGATAAATGTGTACTTTGTGATTCTCTACATTCAAAAGTCAAGTAATCTTTGGAAAATAAAAATAAAATATATGTATACACATCCCCCACACAAAGCATCAGGTACTTAAATAGCCACTGTGAGCACTGTAGTGCATTCCTTTCTACACTTTCTTCCAGCCAAATCGAGGAGATAATTCATCTAAAGAGCTTAGACAACTGCCTGGTGCATGGTTAGTACTCCACAAAAGCAATGCCGCACTTTCCTTCTAGGTGTTAAGAAAACCAGGGTCCCTGAGGGTCAGTGACTGCAGGAAAGGACATCCCACATGTACCAAGTGACTGCAGTTCAGCAATGCTGATGCCTGTCCCTGGCTCAGAGTCAAGGGGGGACTTGGATGGCAACCAGGAACAAGTCTGCTCCTTGTACGTCATCAGTCCTTTTAGAGCAGAAACAGCTTGTCACTGGACATTCCTTTCTCCCTTCAGGACCGATGCGATCGAGCATTTGCATGCACAGTCAACACACTGCACAGTTACTAAGTCAATGGGTATGCATGTGTTTCTGACTTCCAGATGGCTTGTGTGTTTGGTTAAGGCTCTTTGGTCCTTGAATGGATTACAGCACACCACAAAATACAGCCAAATCCAGTCGATACTTGACATTCAACCTGATGCTAGGGAATGCAGAACCAGAAAAGTATAACCCTTGAAAGATGAAAGGGCCCAAGAGGTGAGAGCACAAGGAAAATGAAACCTGAAGATGAATTGGAAGTACAAAAGGAAATAATGCTGGTGATCTGGGAACATGTTCAGAAATATGTATGGCTTAATAATAATAATAATAATAAAAAGATAGAGACCTGTGTGTGTACCCAAGCAGTTTTATAGCTTGCAGAAAAAATTTTAAGCTTTCCCAAACTAGCACATTAATCAAAAGCAAAGATGTAAAGGCCAAAAGATTTAGTAAGCTTAAGTATTCCATTGTCTAATGCAATCGATTCCAAAAAGCCTCTAGGTTAAAATTTCTGAACAAATTAAAATATATATATATATATATATATATATATATATATATATATATACACACACCAACACACAGATTTAAATTGTATGTATACACACACACACACACACACACACACACACACAAGGAATCTCATTAGGTTGCAGGAGAGTGACCATTAAGAAAAAAAATGGCATATTTCTCAAAAACGTTGATCTCCAAATAAATTTATCTTTTCATTTTCCACATTTTTGGGGGGTACCTTTGTGTGACTATGTATATGTATGTATATAAGGCTATTTTCCTAATTAGAATATGTTCCTAATATTATTCACCAAACTAAGACTTGGCATGTACAATGCCCTTCGTCTTTTCTGCTGTTCATTTTCTCATTGCTAATCAACTCTTAGTTAATGTTGTACCTTGCAAGTGAGACTAGAATCTTCAGCTCTGAATCAAACGTAAAGTCAAATATGCAAGAAAACAAAACAGCTGACTTCCCAATTCTTGTTTAGTCTGTGGTTGAATTCTGATGTGAGCTTGTATTTAAAGTTTCTGGGAGAACAAGAATTTTATGACCTTTGAGAATACACATATTCTTTTTTTAAATGCATTTTTTTTTTAATGCTGAGACAGAAAGACAAAGAGTGTCTATGAGAGAGAGCAAGAGTGTGCACACCTGAGAGAAATTCTTCCATCTACTGGTTCACCCCTAAATGGTTACAACAACCAGGGCTGGGCTAGGCTGAAACCAGGAGCCAGGAACTCTTGCTGGGTCTCCCACTGGAAACAGGGACCCAAGTTCTTGCGTCATCATTTGCTGACTTCCCAGGTGCATTAACAGGAAGCTGGGTCATAAGTGGAAGAGTTTGGACTTGACCTGGCACTTTAATGTGGTGGCTTAACTTACCATACCACAATGCCCACCCCCATGGCCATCCTTCCGATGTACCCTCATATGGCAGAAGAGACGAAGGTCTTGCTGGGGCCTCTTATATAAGTTAGTGCATAAGTTAGCTCCAGAGATGAAGGCTCTAACATTAAAGCCTGTTTCCCTCCCAAAGGAACCATTTCCAAATACCAATAACATTGGGGATTAAATTTCAATGTATGAGTTTGGGGGAGAGGTGCGACATAACAGTTTATAGAAATACTTCTTACAAGGTAAACATGTACATACTACATATATGTATTCATTTAGAGAAACTGTATAATGGGGACTAACATACTGAGAAGTAACAATACACTGCAGTATGCATCTCTACTCCCGAACAAAAAATGGACTCTTAATGAAACTATTACATAGGATGTTGGAATTCTACCACTGTCTCTACCTACAATGTCATGATACATTTAAATAGGAGAGTACACATATTCTTAAGCTTTACTAACATAGGTTGTGGTCTTGTTATGGTCTCCAAACACCATGCAAAATCAAACCCACTGGGGTGTCATGTGGCCCAGTCGCTTGGATGCCTTGAGTCCTGGTCACACCATTTTGGTCTCATGTTCCTGCTGATTCACACTCTAGGAGGCAGCAGGTGTTGGTTCAAGATTTCTTGTCACCTCTGTGTGAGAGCTGCACTAAATTCTGGGCTCCTAGCTGTGGCCTGGCCAAAACCCAGCTGCTGGAGAAATTTGGAGAGTGAATCAGCATTTAAATCTGTCATTCTCTTCCTCTCCTTCTCTCTTTCTCCATTCCCCTGCCCTGTGTTTCAAGTAAAATCAAACTTAATAAACAAAAATTGCAACGGAAAGTGTGCATTTAAAACAAAGCCAAGGTATTAATGTTAGCAGAGCCAAAGAGGTACAAACAATGTATCTGAGTTTCAGATTTCATGACACAAACATAAAATGACTGCAGAAAAGGTGAAATCAACCCCATAAAATTCACAGTCTTGATTCAAAGAGGTTAAAGAGGCTATGTCGTTTACTAACAGCACCATTAACGTACAAGTCGAAGGTTCCAGATTCAGCTACAAGGCTGTACTGCAGAACACTTGCCTGAGGTTCCCAACACAGACCAACTGACTGGCAGGTTAATTCTCCCACGCAGTAAATGTTTGGTGGAGGCCTCTTCTGTGCTGCCCTGTTAGATGCTGTGTGTGGATCTGTGAATCAGCTAGGCAAGGTCCCATGACAGCAAGGCACAAGAAAGGACTGGAAGCTACTGAGTGACTGAGCAGGAGGAAGACTGAGGTAATGAAGAAGGCAGGGCTGATTTCTCAACAAAAGGACCCGTGAGATAAAAGTGGCAATGACAAGATGCAATCAGCTGTGTGAAGATCCAGAGAAGTGAGACAGACAACAGAGCCACAGAAGGGAACCGAGGTGGGAAAAGCTGAGCAATTCGAGGACCAAGAGAAGGCTGGAAAACTGGTTCCCAGTGTAGATCAGAATCTCAATGCTCTTCCTTGAATCAGGTGAATCTCAGCTAGATTATTCAACGCAACAGCCTATCAGGCACTCAACATTTACTCCACTCTGCACACTCCACTCTGTATTGTGCACTGTACAAATCCAAATAGTACATAGTTTTCCTGCCAAGGAGCCAACTTCTAACAGGAATAATAATGCAGGTGTGTCTACAGACTGTTCCCTCCTCCTTCCACCACATCCTAGTCACTAGGGGACTTTGCCCTATGGCTGGAGTTGTAGAGATTAAATAAGTTATTAAAGAAATGTAAAGCACTTCGGTTAGCTACAAAGACACAGACACTCCCTGATACTTGTTATTATTGTTATTGGTTGTTAGTAGTATTATGAAATGATCATGTAAGAAACAGGGTATTATCACAGTCACAAAAATCAAGGGACATTTTATAAGACTATCAATCAGCTCTCTCCAAAGTGTGAAGGTCATTGAAAGACACAGAAATGCTTTTATACATTAGAAAACAATGAGGGGCCAGTGCAGTTGTGTAGCATCCCACACAGGTGCAAGTTCGTGTCCTAGCTGCTCTACTTTCAATCCAGCTCTCTGCTTTTGCCCTGGGAAAGCAGTGGAGGATGGCCCAAAGTCTTGGACCTCTGCATGCACACAAGCGACCAAGAGGGAGCTCTCAGCTTCAGATCAGCTTAGTTCTGGCCCCTGTGGCCATTTAGGGAATGAACCAGTGTACAGAGGACCTCTCCGTGTCTCTCCTTCTCTCTCTGCCTTTCAAATAAAAGCAAATCTTGGGCCCGGCGCAGTGGCGCAAGTGGTTAAAGGTCCTCGCCTTGCACGCCCGGGATCCCATATGGGCGCCGGTTCTAATCCTGGCAGCCCCGCTTCCCTTCCAGCTCCCTGCCTGTGGCCTGGGAAAGCAGTCGAGGACAGCCCAAAGCTTTGGGACCCTGTACCCGCGTGGGAGACCCGGAAGAGGCTCCTGGCTTCGGATCGGCATAGTATCGGCCCGTTGCGCTCACTTGGGGAGTGAATCATCGGACGGAAGATCTTCCTCTCTGTCTCTCCTCTCTGTATATCCACCTTTCCAATGAAAAAATAATAAAAAATAAATCTTTAAAAAAAAAAAAGCAAATCTTAAAAGAAAAACAAAATGAAATCACTATGGAGATAATGACAACTCACTGTAATGAGACAATGGATTGGGTTCTTCGGCAGAAAAGTGACATTATTTAAAGATAGAAACTTCAACAAGGTCACAGACTACCCAATGCTGTCATGTTATTGTAATTTTCCGATTTTATAACTGCCATGGGTATGTAAGGTATTTATTTAGGTGAAGGTGGCTGGAAGAGATATGTAAACTCTATTTGCTACCTTTTTTTTTTTGTTAACTTTCTCAAAGATCACTTCAAATAAAAAAAAAATATGGAGGAAGAATAAGAAATAGACCCATAAATGAAAAAGACAATGAAATTCAAGTAGACAACAGCATTTAGTAGTTAAAGGAAAACACAAAGAGAATTAATAGAGGGATGATAAAAACATTTTTAAAAGAATCAAAATTTGTAGAACTAAGAATTATAGTATTTGAAATAAAAATTCACTGAGATGGCTAGAGAGTGAAACACTACACATCTAAATGAAATAGAAATATAGCAGGACAAACAATCTACACGTTGAGGTTCCACCTAACTCCAGTGAGATTGGCCTACATTCAGAACTCTATTAACAACACCTTGTGGCATGGATGTGGGTGAAAAGTACCCTCCTTCACTGCTGGTCAGAGTGTAGGCTAGTACAACAAATAAACCTGCCATTTGACGCAGGTATCCCGCTTCTAGGAATATACCCCAAAAAATTGATAACTGCATATGAGAAAGGGATCTGTAATCTTATATTTACAGCAGCACAATCTACAATAGCAAAAACATGGAAGCATCCCAGATGCCTGTCCAAAGAGGAGTGGTTAAAGCAACTGTGGTATATCTACTCTGTGGAATACTACTCAGCCATTCAAAAGGATGAAATTCTACCATTTGCAACAAAACGGTTCCAACTACAGACCATTATATTAATTGAAATAAGTCAATCCCTAAAGGAGAAATACCATATGTTCTTTCTGATATAAGGCAACCTTCATGTAAACTGTAAGATCAATAACCCTTTCAATACTGTTGTTGCTGCAACCCAGGGATTTTGATATTATGTTTATTTTCATTTCTTCAAAATAGTTTCTTTTCTCTTATTAAATTCTTCCCTGACCCATAGGTCACACAGTCAATCATTTTACCCAAGAAGCTTTTAAGTTTTCTTTTTCATTTATCCATCAAAACATTGGTTATTCGGCAGCATGTTACTTAATTCCATGGTGCTGTAAATTTTTTGTTTCATCTTTGTATCTGTTGTTGATTTTGTTTCATGGTTCCTCATGTAAGGGAATGTATAGTAACTATATAATAGAGATTACCACATCCAATTGTGAAGATACAATGCAATATGCATCTCCACTTCCAAATCAAAGATGAACTCCCATCTGTTGATATATCTTGACGATAGGATGCTGGACTGTCTGTCATTGTCTGTACCAGCAATGTCGGGGCACACTGAAATAACAGCATGATGGACTTAAGGAGTATTATACTGTTGTAATAAAATGAGGGAAATAAGTTGGAGGGAGGGAATGTGGGGAGGAGGAAGGAGAAATCCCAGAGCCTATGGAATCGTACCATAAAATTAAAAATAAAATAGAAGAAGAAATAGAAGCCATTTAAAAGAGCAATAATGCAGTGTCAGGACTACTATCAAGTGATCTAGCATACCTATAATTTGAGTGCTAGAAACGTATAAACTCAAAGGTGCAAGAAGCTTTACTGCCCACTCAAAAAGATAAAAACAAAGAAAAACGCATCGGCACACCCAATATGCTGCAAACGAGCAGGGGAAAGGGTATGTTGAAATGAGCCAGATAGCCCAGGGCTCACAATATAAAAAGGAAGAAATTTGACTAGTATGAGTGATGCCTAATTGGAAATTATCCAATCCAGAAGACAATGGTTTATTGAAAGGATAAAAGGATTTGAAAAACCTCTCTGAGGCAGTCCTGGAAACAAACAAAAGGGCACAAGTGAGCGATATCAGGTGTGACGGAGGGAACCTCAGTAAAGATCTGCAGACATCAAAGGGATGATAAAATGAACAATTTACACCAACATGCTTGGTAACCTATATGAAATAGACATATTTCTCGAAAGATAAACAGCTAGAGCTGTCGCAAGAGAAAGAGCGTTAGAACAGCTTCCTATCTGGTATAGGGATTGAAATCGCAATGAGAAAACTTATCCAGAAAGAAAATCTGAGGCTCAAATAGCTTTTCTGGTGGATTTTAGCAATAATTAGGAAAAAACAAACCTCATCAGATATAAACTTTTGCAGAAGATAGGTGACGAAATAAGCTCTCTCCTAACACTGCCTCTAAAACAAAGTTGTTTTTTTCTTTAAAGACATTTATT
The DNA here is from genome assembly GCF_017591425.1 of Ochotona curzoniae. NCBI lineage: Eukaryota > Metazoa > Chordata > Mammalia > Lagomorpha > Ochotonidae > Ochotona > Ochotona curzoniae. The sequence goes on along the minus strand of NW_024466502.1, from coordinate 46,990,305 downwards.
TATTTGTATTGGAAAGTCAAATCTACAGAGAGGAGGGGACACAAAGGAAGATCTTCCATTCGATGATTCACTCCCCAAGTGGTCGCAATGGCCGGCACCAAGCCAATCTGAAGCTAGGAGCCAGGAGCCTCTTCTGGGTCTCCTATGCGGGTGCAGAGTCGCAAGGCTTTGGGGCCTTCCTTGAACGCTTTCCCAGGCCACAAGCAGGGATCTGGACAGGAAGTGGGGCTGCAACAACTAGAACTGGCGCCCATATGGGATTCTAGTGCATATAAGGTGAGGACCTTAGCTGCTAGGCTACAGCACTGGGCCCCAAAAAATTCTTTATTAAAAAACAAAACAGTGAATGCCAAAAATACATCTAGTCACCTCAATGAATGCCAAAAATACATCTAAAACCAACCAGCATAAGTTAATAACTTAAACATTAAGAGAACTACTTATAAAAGGAGATATAAAAGATGGGTATTTATCATTTTAACAAGTAAAGCATAGCAATAAAATATCAAGTTGGGGGAGTGCATTTGGCACAACTTTTAGACAACACTTGGGAAGACCATATTCCATGTTGCAGTCCTTGGTTCAAGTCCCAGTTCGTCTGCTTCTGATCCAGCTTCCTGCTAACGCACACTTTAGGAGACAACAGGTAACAGATGAAACATGTGGATCCCCGTTGCTCATGGGGGAGACTGGGATTAAGCTACAGGAGCCTGGCTTCGGCCTGATTCAGACTGGAGGCAACAAATCTATGTAACTGAATTGCAAATAAAGTCAAAATAGATAAAGTCACAAATGTGATAACTATGACTTATGCTGCTATTAACACTGTTATGGATTTTCAAGCTTCCACACATATGTAAAATGGGTACAGTTATTGGGGAAAAAACTGCACACAATTTTTAGAACAGTATGCACCTTGGTATGTGGTGAAAAATCCAGATAAATAAAATGGAAACATTTGGGAAGAGCATCATTGGATGAAGACCTCTCTCTTTCTTTCCCTGTCTATCTGTGACTCTGCCTTTCAAATAAGTAAATAGTTTTTTTAAAGGATACGTATATAAAAAAAGTAAGACTTTACACCAAAATGGCCAGTTTGTCAACCTAAAAATTCATTAAGAGCAACAAAAGTCCTTAGACACAATCCTGAAATGAGGTATCTATAACCTCCATGAAGGTGAAGAACCAATGTTAAGGATAAGAGGGTCTGAATAAACATGGAGAAATGCTATTTTCCTGAATTAGAATGCTGAATTTCATAAAAGTGTCTGATTTCCCCAAAATAACACTGGGGGTTAAAACACTGGAATTTGTTCTGGGAACTTGACAAAATAATCCTGCAGATCAAATGGAAAAAAGAAACTGGTGAGAAAATAACCAAACTATACTTTTTGTTTCAAAGCATATTTAAATACAAATTCTCTGGATTACTGAAGTAATCAAATGTAAAAAAAAAAAAAAAATAGAAGAGGGATAGGTGTTGGGACTGACAGCTAAAACACTGCCTCGTATGCCCACATCTCATATTGGAGTGCCGGGGTCCAAGCCCCAGGCCTGCTCCTGCCGACAGCTTTCTGCCAACATGCCCCTTGAGAAACAGCAGGTGATGGAATAGAGGTTTGGGTTCCTGCCACCCACAGGAGAGGTCTGGACTGTGGCTAGATTCAGGCTTTAGCCTGGCCCAGGCTGCTGAGTGCATCTAGGGACTGAATAAGTGGATAAAAAATACACTCTCCCTCCTTTTCCCTCCTCTCAAATACAACAAATAAAAGTTTTAAAAACAATTCAAAGAAAATAAAGTGATTAGATCTCCTCTAAAAGGAATACCTATTTTGGACCTCACACAATAGCCTAGTGGGTAGATCCTTACCTTGCATCTGCTGGAATCCCATACGGGCATTGGTTTGTATCCGGGCTGCTCCACTTCCCTTCCAGCTCCCTGTTTGAGGCCCGGGGAGTGAACCAGCAGATGGATGATCCTTCTCTCTGTCTCTCCTTCTCTGTATACATTTGCCTTTCCAATAAAAAAATAAAAATTACTGAAAAATAAAATAGAATAAGAATACCTAAGTGAAGAAAAAGGAATGTGTGTGTGTCTGTCCCCTTTTTATTTTGTTTTGCTTTTTAAAATGCAGATCAAATTTACAGAGAGAAGGAGACACCGAGAGAAAGGTCTTTCAGCCGCTGGTTCACTCTCCAAGTGGTCTCAACAGCCAGATGTACGCCGATCCAAAGCCAGGAGCCAGGAGCCACCCCCAGTTTTCCCACACGAATGTAGAATGCCAAAGCTTTGAGCCATCCTCCACTGCTTTCTCAGGTCACAAGCAGGGAGCTGGATGGGAAGTGGAGCAGTTGGGACACGAATTTGTACTCACATGGGATCCTGGCACTTGCAAGGTGAGGATTTAGCCACTGAACTATCACCATGCCAGGCCTGGTGTATGTCCTCTTAAAAACTAAGAACATCTCCATGTCAGAAGGTCACAAACAAAATTAAGGGCAAATTACAAACCAAGAAAAGACAATGGTAATGAACGTGTGGAGAAAAATTAACGCAGAGAACCCTTAAGCGATAGAAAACAACTTTTAGTCAATAAGAAAAATACTAACAACGTAATAACTTAACAAAAGACACAAAACAGACAATTCTCTGTAAGATGACAATCAGCAGATGTGGGACTAAATGCTTAATATTATTACTAGCAGAGGAATGTGAATTAAAACTACAGTCAAGTATATTTTTCCCTCTCATGTTCAAAGCCAACGAGGCGGTAGTTAGTAAGACAAGAACTTGCACTTACTATTCGTTGGTGTGCAGATACTGTTAGCTTTCTGTGAAACATATTGCCACAAATTTACCTTTAAAAAATTCATTTTTGAACCCGTAAGCCCATATGTAAAAACTCCATTCTAAGGGAACACTGACGTATACAAATATTTACACATAATCTGATTCTTCCATGACCTTTTACAAATCATATAAATGTGCAAACCAGTTCATTGTCATTGAATCATCAGGGACAGACCTCTGACCTTCTAGCTAAGACAGCACATCCCACACTGGAGTGCCAGGGTTGACAACCAGCTCCGGCTCCTGGCTAGGCTTTCTGCTGATGCAGATCCAGGCAGCAGCAAGGACCGTTCCTGGGATCGGAATCCTGCTGCCTAACAAGGGACCTGGATCGTGCTTTGGGCTCCAGGCTCCAGCTTGCTCAGCAGCAGTAAGTATTTGGGGAGTTAATCAGCAAATGGGAGCGCTATTTATACTGTTGTCTATTTTTTTTTCACATAAATAAATGTATTCAGAAAAACAAAATTATGAAAACCTAAAGCAAAAGTAATTTACCCCATGATTTTGTTAGCCACTCTCCCAGTATGTTGAAAACCATACTGCTTTAGCTATTGTGTGGCAAAATTACATAAAGTAAGGCACATGCTTAAAAACTGTCACAGATGAGTTTATTCAGGAATTTGTGACGACACTGTTACTGTTGCTCACTTGATCACTTTTCATTATGGCAACTGACACTCCAGAGGCCGCTGCCATGAATTCAAACAATTATTTTCCCAGATTTTCTTTAGAAACACAAAAATCAAACGTTGAAAAAAAAACAAAACCCTGAAAGCTCCTGGCTTTTGTTAGTTTCATTTTTTCCACCCAAAAGATACTGACAGGAAGTACAGTGGCTTTGAAAAAGATCAAAATAGAGCAAATAAAAACCAAGTCATTTTTGTTAGACTTCATTTTACAAAGTTCCAAATCTTTCATTTCTTTTTTTTATTTTTTGCACCAAAAAAGGAATCAATACTTTTCATTCCACTCTTGTCAACTTTAGCCAAAGCCTTCTGAGCTGCGGTCATTTTGCTATTTTTCTGTTAATGAAAATAAGAGAGAGAGAGAAACACTTATTACAAATGTAACATTTATAAATCATACTTGCAAATCAAACAAGTGTGCATGTCTCGCGGTTCATTACGGGAGGCAGGCGTCTGCTACTCCCATGCCTCACGCGGGACAGAAAAACCTCTTGATTTCTATTCAGAATCCAGACCTAAGAGACAGAATACGTTAGGACCAAAATGCCGCCTTCCAAGAAGTGGAATGCTACAAGCAATGGTCTACTTTCAAGGGGGCTAATTCTGGAGGGTGCATTAAGTGCAGTACCACGGACAATGGAACTGACACAGGCGGCAGCAATTGTCACACGGAGGAATTACAGCCTGGTATTACCACTTGATGAATAATTCACAGCAATTTACCATCTGATTTTATTCATTCGCTCTATGGGAAACCAAGGACAACCCTATTATATTCAGAAGATGCCCTGTATCGCAAAGCATCCTGGACCAGCAGGCTAGCTGTCCCATTTTTCTTTCAACAAAGAAATACTTCTTAAAAAGGCAAACTCCAAATGACTCTGTCCTGTGTCTCTTCTTGGCTGTTGCATTCTCCAGCCACCTCCTCCCCTCAGCCCTTACAGCTTATCAAAAGCACTACAGGATGGAAAATAGCTGATTTCACTTTGAGGAATTACCACTTGTTCCCAAGCAGCACAAATCACGGGCATTGGCAGAGCAAACACATCAGCTGCCTCCCCGGGGGCTGTAGGAGACAGGTGCACTGACCGAGCATCCTCGGAGGGCTGGGCACGTGGTTCCTGTAACCCTGCCTCCCTCTGATGCTGTCGCTGCCATGTTAGCTGTCTGATTTTTGACTGGATGGTAAAAAAATGACATTTTCTTTTAGTTATCCCAGGCTTTCAGCTGCCTTCCCAGTCCAGCCCTAGTCTCTCACTGGTGCTGTGTCCAAGAAGATGTAATGGGAAGGAGCATTTCCATGAAGGGGTCGGAAAGACTTCTCTCAAGGAAATCTAGAATGTCTATTCTGGAGCACTGAGAGAACCTGCTGGTTAGACCTTAAATTGAATTGTGCTGTGATGCCATATGTCAATATGTTTACAAACAGATTAAAGAACATATATAATTATATATTGTTATATATTATACATATTATTTATATAAATTATATATTTACACATGTACACATATATAAACACACATATACATATATATATAATTTTTTGTTAAAGTACATTAAGTTCTACAGGGAGTAACTAGAATAAAAGTCTAGGTGGAAGTTAACCTTTCTTGGGATGAGCAAGGACTCCATAAGCATAAAAACAGTAAGAAAATCACAAAGGAAAACAATCCCAGAAAAATTAAAAACCAACAGAAAATCACATGCAAAGGCTAAAAACATACTGGAAAATGACTTGCGCCCTGCAGGTACCACGAGATGTTAGTAGTCTTAATTTAGAATTGATTTTATGAATCAACAGGTAATGGACAATTCACAAAAATGGAAAACAGCAACAAGCACTTGAAAGGTAGAAAGAAAAACTGATGTTCCTAGTAAAATACATTTTTGATGGACAAAAATGATCAGAATAAAAGTAATAACCAAGGTTATCAAGAATGCATGACAATGCCTCTTGGGGTTACAAATTTGGAGTACATTTTTAGAAAGCACTTCAGCGACACATATTTCAATACTTATGAAGTAGCTTACTTTCTCTAAACTCTTATTTTTAGTTCTCAATTGTACCAAAGAAATAATCAGAGAAGTAGGCCATAAGAATGTGTATTATGTCATAAAAACAATTAAAAAAAATCAGAACTCTGCCCAAAATAGGAGATTAATCAAGTACTCTTCCAAATGAGGAACTAAAATAACACACATGACCACGAAGTCACGAACAATTCTTCAAGGGATGTTGTGTGAACATAAGAACAATATAAAGCTAATGAAGTGGGCAGAACCAAAAACTATATAAGTGCTATCATGCCAACTTTAAAGGCTACAAGTGCTTATTCAGTAAGAAATACAAAATATTTGCTGGGGTGATTGCTAATTAGTGCAGTCATTAATATATTTTTGTTGTTTTTAGAAATCTTGGGAAGATTCTGGGCAGCAGGGTTGACCAAAAATTACTTTCCATTCGACATTGTCACTAGCAAAGTTTGGGCAGTCTTGCCATGGCTATTAACTTCCTTTGATTCATGAAAAGTCAACTATTTAATATTTTCATTTTAAGTAACACTAGGAACTAAGTATTAAGTCATGGTATTAAGTACTAACTCTTCATGGTCAAAATTGTAATTACCATTAAGCATGCAACTGTGTCTGGTGTATTCAGGTAGTACCACCCACCAAGGCCATGCAGTATGCCTTCCACCTGTACACACATACCTTTTCAGTCTTCAAATCTTTAGTGTTAAACTTAGTGTAATCTTCTGTTGCTTCTACAGGCTCATCTGATAACTTTATTTTCTGCAATGTTAGAGTAGTGAAGTAGTGTCAAATGTTATTGTGACACATCAACTCATTAAAAAAAAAAGAGATCTGTAGTTGAGTTCCACACAGAGGTCCAATGAAGCACAGGCCTATACTGGGTTTACATTTCACAAGAGCTCTTTTATGCTTTGCCAATTATATAGGGAAATAAAGCCACTATTACTTCTGAGAAGAAACCTTCATGATGGTACAGTATGATTGGGTGGGCACATGACCCAGTCCCCCTCAGCTCATACAGTAATGGTAAGATAGACACACACATTTTATTTTTGGGATGGTGAGTATCTAAGGTGGCTGCTGACTTCAAGGACAATCTATGGGACACATACGAGACCACTGAATTCAGTGCCACCCTTCAAGGGGGCAGATATTTAGCTGGAACTCCTGGTTTTATCATTTATCTCCTGAGTTGGCTTAGTGTCTACCTAGGCTAAAAAAGACAGCATTGTTCTATCACTTACCAGCTTCATGTCCTTACCCCTTTTCAATTAAGCTATTGGACTTTACCTACAAAGGAACAACCTCGCACAGCAGTCAGGAGAGCAAGGCACAGGGCACAGTGACCCTGCAACTTTTACGCAAGCTCTTTTTCCAGTAGGTCCATTGCAACTATGTCAACCATCACTGAATACTAGCACCTCTCTCCTGAACATACTGAGCCAGTGAATGCGAGAGTCTTGTCAAGAGCTCACTGTGTCCTTAATGATCATGACACAGAAGACGTCACACTATGCCAAAACAGAGAAAAGGCACAACATCAGGGCTGCTAACTCCTGTTGTTTAACATGAAGAACAGGCTGCACAATGACCACGAGTTGTATTCTGCAGATCTTCAAGATCGTTGTAGAGAACCAGGTTGACAAGAGCCAACCCTAGGAAATAAACCCTATTTACTTCCTTCACTTGTCACATTCTCTTTTCTGCTAAACAAAGAACTGGTGGGGTTGCTGAGATGCCAGAGCCCACTTGACACAAGGGGATAAAAACTCGTGTCCTGAATTTCTTTACTGTAGAAAACAAAGGGAGATCTTGAGAATGTATCACATAATGTGGCAAGACCTTCCTTTGGCTCTGTAGCAACATCTAGCGCATGAATTGTCAAAAGAAAACATCTAGCTTATCATGTGGAAACTACCTACCAGCACCAAGTGTGTGCACACACACAACTTTCCTTACAATACCTGCTTTTACTGAGATAGCAAAGGTGTATGGAAGATGTATGGAAAGGTCCATGCAAAGGTCTTTTCACCCAGGAGAGTAGAACTCATAGCCAACATTGCCTATTAGAGTACGTGGGTCTGAGATCTGACCAGCTTTGAGGTGCACACCCCGGGCAGCAGCACATGATAGCCCAAGTACTTGTGTCCCTGACACCCAAGGGGGAGATCTGGATGGAGTTCCAGGCCCTTGTCATTGGTGTGGCCCAACCCTAGCTGTTGCAGGCATTTAGGGGATGAATCAGCAGATAGGAGATCTTTCTGTATCTCTGTCTGCCTTTCAAAGAAGCAAATAAAACTTCATAAAAAGATGAAAGATACTCACAAATGAATAAACCACATTTGCTAAGAGGACCTGCTTGTTCAAGTGTCTTAATGTTCACAACCAAGCCAGACATCAGTTGCAAGAGTTCATATAACAGCAGCAACAGTTTCTGTACCTAACTTGTTTTTAAGCCATTCCCAGCACACTGCTGAATACACTGAAAAATACAAGGATTACAACATCTGCTGAAATGAGAGTTTGTTTAAAAGACCAAATCCCTATAGGAGTGAGGAACGTTTCTGCGGAAATAGACAAGTGGTTCAGAAACAGCATGACGGTGGTTCTGGCTACATGGGCACGGTGCAGTGGGAGGTGGGAAGAAGAGTACCGTGGGGTTTAAGGATGGGCCCGGGCTTCTTATTACAAACGATCTGCAAGAAGGGGCTTGGGAACATCTCCCACCCTACAATCATGCTCTGCTCAGCTCTGCTGGCTGACAGTGCCAAATTCCAAAGACTGAAGGGATGAGGGGTGGAAACTGGGCTTCAACAGAGACAGACACATGATAGCAGTTAGAGAGTAATGCGAAAATATGGCAGGGACGACCAGCTCCACACTATCAGTTACATCACAGCTACAGAGGCATTTCACGGCTGCTGGGATGTATTTTATTTCTTTAAAATCACTGAGTATATGAACTGTAAAAATGGAGCGTGTCCTGAGCATGCATAGGAAAGTTGGTGGAGGATCTATTGTATGCCTGTGGCAGTACACACTGCAGGACGCTGTGTAACGTACATACCAGAAGCCCAGGGAGACAGACCCCAGGAGATGACTGTGGAAAAGCAGAGAAAATTACGCAGCTGATGAGGCTGGGGCTTAGAAGGAATTGGCTGGGATCTAAATCTAAGCTTGGCAATGCTGGCTCCCGGGTCCAATCCAGCTGGCTGCTGGTCCGTATAAATGAGGTTCTGTTGGAACCTGGCTGCGCTCCTTTATGTATCATTCGTAGCTAGTTTTGCACACAGCAGAGCTGTGTGGCTGCAACAGGGGGCTGCTGGCTTTGGACAGTTTCAAATATTTACTATCTGGGCTACATGTGGAAAAAGTTTGCTGATCCTTGAGCTAAGCTGTAAGTGACAAAAATCATACACAATGGTGCTTTGGAAATTAAAACGAGAAAACACTGGGGCAGAGAATAAATTCATGAAATGCATTACTCTAGAAGGCATCAGAAGCTTTATGAAGGCCTCAAGAACAGCTTTAGATCCATTTATGAATGACCTCTAAGTTCCTAAGGAAGACTCATATTTGAGAGAAAGAACCTTGTTTAATTTTTGGAGAGAGAAATAAGAACAGTTCCAGACAGCCTAAATTCTCGGACAGAGCAAGAGAATTTTGTTCCTCTGTGTGCCCTGGAGTTCTTATCAGAGATTAACGCCTGGACAGGAAGCAGCAGAAGTCTGGCCTGGAATGGCCTTTCTTGGCTCTCACCGCAACTGATTTCACCCAGACATACTCTGCAAGAGTAAAACACTGAATGTGTGCCTTCCTCCCCTATCACCATGGATGCCCTTTTCACTCTCAGCCCTAATAAGCAAAGTAAGGAGTGCTTGTAGAGCTAGCACCACCTCCAGATAGGACAAGACCTAAAGAATCCTGAGCCCTTTGGCCAGTTAGAAGGCCCAAGAATGAATGCAGAAGGAGAAGAAGGCTGTTTAATATCCTGGAACATGGTAGGTTCTCACAACCCTTGGTGACTGCTAGCTGGAGCAGGACCACCCTGGTAAGCTGGGATCAGTCAGTGTGTGTTGATTTCTCTGTCGGAGCAGCGCTGCATCATCTGCTCTCTGGCCTGAGAGATGCCACAGTCTGCATGCACCTGTGGTTTAAAAGTGGCTTCTCCACTCCCCCAGTCTGCAAGGCAGAACTCAAGCTGCAGAGGCGTTGTGGGTAATGGTTGGAGAACATCTGGGGCTAGAAAAGGGATTTCTTCTCAAAGATAAAAATGATGTACACATTTATTTATCACGGGGGCACGTGTTTATCCTAGCGGTTTGGACACTTCTGGCCCATGTCAGAGCACCTGCATTTGATCCCTGGCTCCAGCTCCTGATGAGCTTCCTGTTAACATGGACCCTCTCAAGCAGCAGTGGTGGCTCACGTAACTGTTTCCTACCACTTACATGGGAGACCCTGGAGTCCCAGTCCAGCTTCAGCCTGGGGAACGAACCAGCAAATAGCAGCTTGCTTTCTCCCTTTCTCTCTCTTTGCCTCTCAAACTAAATGCATGAAATAATAAACACATAAATAAATGACAAATTCTGTAATCACTTCAAATTCAGAAAAAGAAAAAAAAAAGTAGTTATGCTTGCTCAAAGGACTCCTTGTGTCACAAAAAAATATGCTCTGTGCATCCTTGTCCCAGCAGCAACTAGATTTGGCAAAATGAGATTTAGATATATAAACAGAATATTTTTGGTAATTAAGTTAACTGAGTGATTATACTAACCAAAGATGATTTCATTTTAAACATTTATCTACCATGTTTTTATAGGGGTGTCTCGATAAACTAACTTGATTTCCACAGTACTTTATTTACCACTTAGGTAAAATCCATGAAAATAACAAACTACAGATGGCGAGCCCAGTGTAAGCTATATCCAACACAGCATCACTCCATGCAAGATGAACTTTTTATGCGATGAAAGTGGAATATTTTTCCAAGTCCCCCAAAGGTCTCTTGGTCACAGTTTCTTACCTTTGCTGGAGGATTTGGCAATAGAGCTGGAGGTTCTGGCAGCCTGAGGAAGGTAAAATTTAGAATCACAGTCATGGTTTTTCATGGACAAGCAAACAGAATAACCAGGCTAATGCAAGATTTAGTGAGTCCTAATTTTCATTGTAGAGCTGTCCCACCATCTATCTCCACGGTTCAATCACCTCAGTGTGAAGAAGGAAACTCTAGATGAACAAATCTTCATTTTGTTACTTAACTCTCTCTGTCGGAATTGTCTGAACTAAAAAAGTAAAATTAGAACCCAATGTTGGAACTCAATCGATTTTCTTTGGCTTGCGTAAATTTGCATTTTGGCATTAGAGTACTTTATTTTCATAAATGAAAATGTGAGTTTACATTTTAAAGAGAAGACTATTTTGACAGTTGACAAAAAGCCACACCAAGTATCTCTTCTTCCATTAAGAGAAGTTTAACTGGCTTATCTTTCTTCCCAAATCTTTAGCCAAAACTTAAAAAATTTCCAGTCAGAAGAAAAGAGTGAATGTAAAGAGGAGCAGAAGGTAAAGACATATGGTGTCTAATCAGACCAGCGGTTAAGGAATCTGGGGAATGGGGCCAGCTCCGTGGCCCAGTGGATTAAGCCACTACCTACGATGCCAGTGCCACACTCCCCCACACAATGTGAGCACCAGTTCTTGCTGGCTGCTCCACTTCTGACCCAGCTCTCTGCTAACATAGCTAGCATCTGAGAAAGCAGTGGATGGCCCAAGTTCTTAGGCCCCTGCCATCTATATGGGAGACCCAGAGGGAGTTTCTGGTACCTGATTTAGACCTAGCCCAGCCCAGGCCACTGTAGCCATTTGGGGCAGTGAATGAAAGATTCTCTCTCGCTCTCAAAATTCTTTCCCAGTCCTCTCTTTTTCTCTCTCTTACACACATACATATACTTCCTCTCTCTTTCAAATAAATAAAACTAAGAAAAAAAATCAATGCCCGTGTAAGATCATCTCCAACCCTGAGTACAACCCTGGTACTCAGGAATAATCTGGTATCACAAACATGATAAGCTGTGAAGAAACCCCACTGCTGAGGAAATCAAGAAATCAAGAAATTCAAAGGCACAGGATGAATGGCACTTACTTCAAGTATTTAGATAAGTCATCACTTAATTCCTTAGGGATGTAATCGGATATCAGACCATGCGCATAGCGCAGATAATCCTCTGAAAGAAACAGAGTGAAAACGGAATGAGTTCAAGTTCCCACTCTGTGTAACTTTAGGGAATTCACTTAAACTCTAGTCTCAGTCTCTCTTTGTAAAATGAGGATAAAGCAGTTAGAGGAATAGAATGCTGGGATGGTTAAGACACGATATAGGATGAAATCAAAGACACACTATAACAGTAATCACAGACACCTGAGGCTGTGCTCAACATTGAAGCCCCTGAATACAAAGTTCAAAAATTCTGGGCCCAGCGTGGTAGCGTAGCAGGTAAAGTCCTCGCCTTGAACGTGCGAGGATCCCATATGGGTGCCAGCTCCCTGCTTATGGCCTGAGAACGCAGTGGAGGATGGCCCAAAGCCTTGGGACCCTGCACCTATCTGGGAGAGCTGGAAGAGGCTCCTGGCTCCTGGCTTCACATCCGTTCAGCACTGGCTATTGTCACTTGGAAAGTGAATCATCGGACGGGAGATCTTCCTCTCTGTCTGTCCTCCTCTCTGTATATCTAACTTTCCAATAAAAATAAATCTTTTTAAAAAATTCATACAACAACAGGAAGTATCCATGTCCTCTTTAAAGGCTAATATTGTCTAAGTGTGCTTCAACACAGGATAATCTCACCAATGGACAGTAATGGATGTGATCATTTTTAAGAGAAGTTAAGTATTACGCAGCAATGTCTTTTCCTGGTTTGCTTTTAAGATTCCTGAACAACAAAGAGAGAAAATTAAGTCAGTAGAATGTATAACCAATGATTTTTAGAGCATCCAGAGTCTCAGGGTTAAAATGCAACTCTGAGAGGTCAGGCTATAAACTAGTTCCCTGCCAACGACCTGGGAAAAGCCACGGAGGATGGCTCAGTGTTTGGGTTCCTGCCATCCACATGGGAGACACTGATGAAGCTCCTGCCAGCACTGGCCATCTGCGCAATGGACTAGCAGGTGGAAGATACTGCTGTCTGTGTCTCCATCTGTCTCTATGACTGTTCCCTTCGATTCAATCAATCAATACTTTTAGAAGAAGAAAATCCAAATTCGACATCAACTAAAGACAATAAAATCTCTCCGAATCTTTCTTAACTCAAAGTATTTTCCACAGAACAAAAAGCTATTCAAGCTTAATTAAAAAAAATGGGATAACTGTAGGGGATACAAAACGTCAAAAGCAGACCCTAAGTTTGTCTCTAAAATATTCATTCATTCACCTACTTTCTCCCTTTCTCCCCTGCCTTCAAGTTCGGGTAACAATTTGCTGCAGTACCACCTAGCAAGTGATGTTGTGATTTAAAATCACACACTCAGAGTTAGGACATGAGCTGCTGGGAATAAGATGCAGAGAGCTGCAGCCATAGGACCAGTGCATCAAGGTGCTGAGCCTGGAGTACAGGGCCAGGCAGGCTCTGCCACTCACCCATTTCTGTCATTTACTGGGGTGTCACTTAGGATAGAACCTTAACTCCCTTGGGACTTAGTAGGGACACAGATGACATGTCTGTATACCAACAAGTTTGCAAATGGCCTGCAAGCAACACATTCTTCATAAAAAACAGCCAGGCTGTTATGCTTTCTGTCACCATGACTGTAAAAGAATTACTGGCTGAATGAATCATTAACTTAGTGATGGAGTGATCAATAGTAGAATTACTTTTTGATTCTGAAATAACATGCACATTGCCCCCAATATCTATGAGGACCTGAGCAAGAATGTACATTCATGACATTCAGATTTTTAAATCCTAAGAAAATTACAGAGATTGGCATCGAGACTCAACTGGCTAATCCTCTGCCTGCAAATGCTGGCATTTGGTTGATGTTCTGGCTGTTCTACTTTCCATCCAGCTCTCTTTTATAGCCTGGGAAAGCAGTGGAGGATGGCCCAAAGTCTCGGAACCCTACATCAGTATGGGAGATCTGCAAGAGGCTCCTGGTTCCTGGCTTCAGGCCAGCCCAGTTCTGGCTGGTGCGGCCATGTGGGCAGTGAACTAGTGGACAGAAAATCTTTCTCTGTATATCTCCTCCTCTCTGTAAATCTGTCTTTCCAATAAAAATAAATAAATCTTTAAGGGAAAAAAAGTACTTATATACAATCAACTTAAATCTACACAGGAATCAATTGCAATAAAATGATTTATTTACCTTCACTGTCACTGGCAACTTGGTTACCAGAGAAAAATGCTGTTGATTGGACCCGGTTACCAACATTGATATTATTGGTTTTTAATGCAGCCTTAGTTTGATTCACCTGTAAAGTAAACCAATTGGGGAAAAAATCAGGATATAGACTAATCAAAAAATCCCAAGCTTGAGATCTTCTGAGCCCTAACATGACACTTCAGAGTGGAAAAATTAATACCTGGTCTCATGAAACAGGTCATAGCCAACACGCAGGGACACTCAAAAATACACATAATGACCTTCATGTTGTGTGTACAAGGGTACATGAACAGAGGGAATCAGATAGCTTATCCATGAGATATCTCTAATGTATATTATGCCATTTCAAAATCTGAAAACTTCCCAATCAAGAAACACTCTGGTAGCAAGCATTTTGGATAAGGCATGTTCAACCTGTGTTTTTGACTCGATTTCAGAAATCCAGGACTTCCCCAATGGCTTTCCATTCATCTCCAGTTGACAGTCTACAACAGCTTCACTAGATATCAGAAGATGGGAGCTGGGTACCCATCTGGAGACAGACTGAGTAGCAGCAATGTTTCTAGATGAGCTCAACACATGGATTTCTCAGAGTTATGCATTACGAGAAGCTGCATGGTGTGGGGCCTGAGAACACGACCTCCAAAGTCAGGATGCTTTGCTTTGGGTTGCTGTGACCACAGGCTGGTTACTTAACCTCTCTGAGCTTCTCTTTTAGAATTGGGCATACGATGGTACTTCAAAATGTTCATGGAGTAAATAAAATCAAGGGATAAATGAACTTTGGTGCAAAAACTTTTGGAATCCATGAGCAGAGGTACTTCAAAAAGTTCATGGAAAATGTGTTATAGAAAATCTTTACAATGGACTTAAAAAATTTTTTTTTGCAACAAAGTAATTTTATTTCATTGTTCTAAGAACTTTGTGGAATAACCTTGTAATACTTCCCTCTAAGGATTATTTCAAGGATTAAATGAGCTAATATACGCTAAAACCTTAAAAATATACACAAAGAAACATACACAAGTCTAAACAAACCAGGTAATATATATTTCTCACTTCCTGGGAAACACATGTATACATTTCATTCTGCTGTTCATATCCTTTTAATTTGCTAACAGCAAAAGTAATGCCAAGTTTTCATTCAAAACTTACACTTGTTCTCCTATACCAAGCACTATCACCATGTAAGATATGAAGAGCAGAACACAATGGCATCTCTCCAGGCTTTTCACTACTTTGTGCCTGAGCAGCCAATGAACTCCAAAGGCTGCATTTCCATGTTCCCAGGTCCCCCATGTGCCTGGTGGCGTGATATGACAAACAACGTGGTTTTCACATTTAGGCAGACAAGAATCCCAAGAAACTCACACACTCTAAGGAATGGTGCACACTAGTCTCACAAAAGCTTGTTATGAACAGATGGGGTTTAGTAAGAATCTTCGTCAATAGGTAAGTCTATGATATACTCAGGAGATTTCAAAGGTTGTGTTTCTTTTAAAACTACACCCACAGTAAGAAATATTAGGGTCCTGGGCAAGTTCATGGAAAAGATACATTACAACAAAACAATGCATGGATTTAGAAATACTTCTATCTTTTAATTTCATTTTCAACAAACTTTTTGAATACTTTTTGTATACAGGAATCCAATATACAAACACATACATGAAGTTATGTTTCATGGAGCCACAATGATTACTCACTTTCTGTGCTATCCTTCCCTAATCCATTTTATTTTACTTGGTTCTAAGAGAAACACCGGTTGTGACCAAGCACGTCCAGAGGGAGAACATCGGCCCACACCTGATATGACGTCAAAACTCCTGGAATTACTAAGACGCAGCGAGGCCCTCTCCAGAGTTGACCTAACTCTCCTGTGCATCTAGATACTCCACACAGAGACTGGGACACGACTCTTCCAAGTCCAAATGCCTTCTGCCTCTGATGCCTCATGGGGCTGGGGGTGAGCAACATCACCCTATGGGGAACACCCACAGGCCTGATGGCAGCAAAGAGCAAGGGTCCTGATAACATCTGGCTTGGGAAACTCCAACCTATGCCACCAAATAGCAAGAAACCAGAATCTTGTGTTAATTCATTGGTGGGACCAGGGGGAATTGATGCAGATCAAAAGAAAACACTGAGCTTAGTCTAGAGATAAAAGAAGTTAGGGAGGAGAAAAAGCTTAAGGTTCTTGTCGGCCTTGGCTGTCACCACACAGTTCTCCACTTTTCGTATGATATATACAATATTCTTTGAATTCAGACTTACTGCCCTATCCAAAAATATTGTTTTAAAGGCACACTACATTTGCTGTTACTACAAGGCACTAGAGTAGTGACATACCTTTTTTTCCAGCCACTTTAAGGTCTTCTCTTTGCTATATTTATAATATTTTCTGTTGTCTATTTCTGGATTAAATTAAAAGGGAAAAACAAAACTCAGTAAATGGGTTAAAAGACTGGACTCAAAAGGTTATATCACACACAAGTTGACAATTTAAAATTATTTCATAATAGTTTATACTCTTGAAAAACTCAATGTATAAACCTTAGAGCACACTTAAGATTACAAAACAAAAATCCCAAGCCAACCTCTGAACTCACCCAACCACTAAATTCGTGGGAATTTAAGAGAACCCTCAACTTATACAAAGCTTTGCAGAAAAAAAAGTAGTTTTCAAACTTCACCAAACTGACGTGCCAAGCGACTCTGATTTTTCCAAATAATTCTGAACTTACTTCAGTGTTTCCAGTGAAGATGATTTATTTCTAAAATAAAAATAGAAATCCCAAGAAAAAAAAATTGAAACTAAACACAGGTGCCTATGACATTTGCTGAACACATTTGGGGAAGAAAACCTTGTTCAGTACTGCCCTCATGGGGTTAATGGTGCATAAAAGATAGATTTGTCTTTTAATGCAGTACCAATAGGACTGCAGCCATTTCAGGGCAATTGAGATTTATGGTAGGCTCAACCTGGCCCTTTATGGGGATAAAAGCTTCACCTCTGATAAATTATACCTCCTCCCCTCTCAATCCACCCAGCTTTATGGCTCACATCATTAACCCTGGGTGTCCTCTTCACAATGTTTTCCACCCTAGGGTTTCTTCTGTCTGCAATTAGCAGAGGTGGCAATTCCACTCCAGCCACCTTCCTCCAGGCACGAGTTTTTTGTTTTTGTTTTCTTCTTCTTTATTTTTCTTTAAAACAACTTTGCTTCAACCAAGAGAAAAGCCTCCTATCTGCTGGCCAGAGAGAGGATAGTAAATGCTGGGCTCCAGATGGGAATTGGGGGCCATTCCCAGCTGCCTCCCAGTGGACAGTATTAGCTGGAATACAGAACTAAGTCCCAGCATCTCGGAGCCCAGGCATTCAAGACACGGTTTACCCACTGACCCCAGATGCCCACACAAGTGACCTTAACAGCTGACTTACACTATTTACTCAGATTATACATTCAGCAGACTGCTATTCCACTGACTCCAACTCATGCCAGTCTCAACACTTCTAATCTTCTCTGGGTATCGAGTGGCCACAAAATTGAAGGCTTGGATGTGCCCTTCAGCAGCCCCGGGCTACCTTGAGCTTGCCATTCCCATGCCCATCGTGGGTCTGCCAAAGCAGTTCCAGGGTGAAAGGGGCCAGGGTCAATTCCCACCCCTTATTCTTCCCCTGATTTGGTGTCAGGTTCAGGCTTCCAGGATTCCTTGGGGCTAGGATTCCAGGAATTTTCCAAAGCATCACATTAATGTCCACAGCAGTACTGAGCCATTACCTCAGCACCTTAGAAAAGCTCTTTGGGTTAAGAATTATGACCCTCATAGTAGGGTAGGACCCTAGGTGGCCCTGCCCAACCTTAACCAGATCCAGCTATTCTATGTTAGCATTTATGCAACACCATGAACATGCTCACTCTTAATTCTTAGTCCAGTTGACATGCTGATTTGTGCAACTCTAGCAGCTAAGAGGGTCAATAGCTGAAGACTCGGTAGGGCTGCCCAGGGGGTACAAAGTGCATGCCCAGATCTGCAGGATGGGCTGTAAGCTATGGGGAGGGTGAGGGATGGCAATCCTGGTGAAACTCCTTGATGATGATTGGAGACCTGGCAATTGGGCACATGCTCACCATGTCCAAGTGAAAAAAGGGACGCTTTCCCTTCCCCACTAGAGAGGGAAAGGAAACTGCTTATGTAGAGATAGTGCAAGGGACAGGGGCTGGGAGGACCCAGTCACCACATCTGTTCTTCCGTCTTATTTTAGGTTGTGGCCATCAACCCTGGTGGGCTGGATGGGGTAGGGTGGAGTGTGGCTGGCCCTCTGCACCCATCTGCTCAGGACAGCTGGAGTCACACGGAGGGACAGCTGTGAGTGGCCTGCAGTCAGAAGTGTGAGAACGTCTGCTCTCCAGCCCCCTCGGAAGACAGCCTACTGGAGAAGCAAGGTCATTAAGACTGGACACAACTCCTAGGTGCAAGTCAGAGGCATTTTGAGAGTCCATAACAATCAACGAAAAGACATGCCATGCACTGGCTGGTAGAAGTTCCATTTACCTTCTAACACCAAGAATCTACAAACACCTCAGTACTCAAGTCTCTCCTAAAAACTACACTCCAGGCCTCTGGCTCATTTCTCTTTTGCACATATCCCCAAATCCCTCAAAGAATATCCACAGTTCACCACAGCTTTGCTGCCTGAGCCCTCGGGCAGGCGTCCAGCAGCTCCCTTAGGCAAACTCTCTCAGGAGAGGTGGAGAGCCTGCCCGAGTCATCGTGCCCAGGCTCAGGCACACCCTGCCATGCACTGCCAACTCAGGAAATCAGCTCCTTCCTCAAGTCTACAAGCTCCTTTCTCCAGGGACGTGCAGCACGGTGATGCAGATCAAGCCTACAGCAGCAGTCAGACAGACGGCATACAATCACAATCTTAAGAAAAACGACAATGTGACAATTTGTTAATAACCATTCCCCCACCCTGACCCCACCGAAATCATGTTTTCTCAGCCCTGAGCTCAGTATTTTGCATATACTTTTTTCACTGAATGAACAGAAGGAATCTCAAGTGAAAAGCATTGTTTGTGCCCATCTTAGGACACCACCTGTGAAGAGCATTATGCAAATTGCCCAAAGTCACTGGATGGTTAAACAGGAGCACCGGTATTCCTGCCCAAGCTGACTCAAACCCACAGATGTGAGCTCCATTTTTCTCAGACCAACGAAGCCCATGCCTTCCGCAGTACTTCTGATCAGCCCTTCCTTATGTGGAAACCACCGTCCTGGCACAGCATCTGCAAAGCTACCTTCTTTCTGTGTTTCTCAACCTCTGATGACTTTTTGGCTTCTCTTCCCAGCTTCGCTGTTCCTTCCTCCAAGACGTTCCTCCTGGCGACCTCAACCTGATTCCAAAAGACTCAATAAACTCACAAGAGAAGCCTGCAAACCCTTAGCTGAGGAACAGTGTGTCTAAACTCAAATGGTGTGTTATCCTCCCAAGCCACCCTCCTGGCTAGCCAGGCTTGAACCTTGGAGAAGGTCCTTCCTGAACTCTCAGGTCAGTAGCTCTTCATTGTTAATGAGCAGAAACATTATTCTTGGCTTATTGATCATGTGTGCTGATGCTTCACTGATTAGTTTCAGCAACTTTTTAAAAGGATTTCTTTGACTTTTTTTTTTACAACATTATCTATGAATACAGATATTTTTATTATTGGCTTTCCAAGCTGTACGTGTTTTTTCTCTTGTCTTGATGAACCTGCTGCATCCTTGTCTGTTTCCCAATTTTGGGGAAAACAGGTGTTCATCTTACAGGGCAGATGATGTTGGTTGCAGTTTGCTCAAGATGCCTTTGCCAGATAGAGGAAGTTCCCTTCAATGTCTAATTTGCTGAGAATTTATATTATGTTCAGATTTTAGACAAACAATTTTTATGTCTATTGAGATGATCATGCAGGTGTTTGGGGTAGTATGTTAACAGAGTGAAATTTATCGATCTATTTTGTAGTGATGAACTAAATTTGTGTTCTTTGTCTTTACATAATTGATTCTCATATAGTTGATTTTTCTAATATTCTATTAAGGATTGTTTTGATCCTTGATCATGAAGGGACATGGGCCTCATTTTCTTTTCATAATAATGTTGATCTTGGTACTGGCAACAGCAATTTCATAAATTTCCTGCCTCATCTGCTTCATAAAAGAATATGGAGTATTATTTTTATTAATATTACTTCTCCTTTAAAATACAATGGAATTCACCAATGAAGTCAAAGTGATCCTGGACTTTACCTTCCAGGAGATTTTAAAATTATGAATTCATTTCTCTAATAAGTCCTGCCTTGGACAAGACAATCACTAATCCCCAAATGCTACACAAGGGTAGAACATACAGACTGCCGCTCAGGTTTGAAATTTACAAATTTCAAAGAGGTTTAAAATATTCACAAAGAGCCACAAACTACACATAATTATGAAAAATACCACTGCCTGTTCATCTGAGTCCTAAATTTAATATTTGGGAGAGTTAGTGAGCTAGATAATATGTCCATATGCTGGAAAAGGTTTTTTCCCTTATGTGTCTGGTGCCTATAAAACTGGGTTCAAACATCTGGAAAGATTGGATTTAGAAAATAAAGATGGAATAAAAGTAAGTCCACAATTAAATAACAGGTTCAACCATTGGGTAATCAGTTCACAAACTTGAATTTCCCTGATGTATTGTTGAACAAACTGCCTCAAGCACATTTTCACGTCTACTTTCTCAATGTTTTCCATAACCGAGAAACTCATACAGTCTCTTTTTTCCCTTGCCTCGTGGGGACAGAAACTTGGCAATTGCACTTGGGGTGTTTTAATCAGGTAAGTTTTCCTGGTCCCTCCTGTTAATCACATCAGACAGCGCAGCAGTGTAGCTTTGGCTTGCAACAAGAAACAGAATGTTACATTCAAGATAAAGTTCATGACCCTTTATTAGCCCTTTCCCGTGTCATCTCTCCACTGAATTTGAGCTTCTTTGGCAAGAAACAGGCTCAGGCCCCAGAGCTAGCAAGCAGAGACACATCATTTCCATCGGTAATAAAGCAGGCTGGGGCTAAGGTCATGGCTATCATCATTCAGGGTACAAATAACTGTGGCTGGGTCGCTCCATCAGGGAGAACGGGAGAAGGTATGGTTCCCACAAAACCTAGAAGATTTAAGCAGATCTTGAAAGCCACAAATATTTGAGACAGCATGCAGAGTTAATCATCAAAATAGCTGTC
The DNA here is from genome assembly GCF_017591425.1 of Ochotona curzoniae. Lineage (NCBI taxonomy): Eukaryota > Metazoa > Chordata > Mammalia > Lagomorpha > Ochotonidae > Ochotona > Ochotona curzoniae. The sequence continues at coordinate 46,969,095 of NW_024466502.1, read as the reverse complement.
CGGAGACTTTGCGTATTTCAGGCTATTCTCTTTCTGCACTAGTGTCTGTGGAAAGGATGGAAGTTAAAGAAAATCTACTTTCTTCACTTTTGTTCCCTGTCATGCACGCTACCTGACCACTAAATTAGCAGTCTGTTTTTAAAGAAATCTAGGAAGGGTAGGTGTTTGGCAGAGAGGTTTAGATAATACTTGAGATGCTTGTGTCTCGCACTGGAGTGCTTGGGTTTGAATCCTGGCTGAACTCCCAGTTCCAGCATCCTGCTGATGTGTGCCCTGGAAGGCACCAAGTGATGAATCGAGCACTTGAGTCTCTGCAACCTACATGAAGAGACCGAGACGGTGTTTTGGGGTCGGAGTTTTCACCTGTTTGAGCCCAGGCTGTTGTGGGCATTTAGGGAGTGACTCAGGGGATGCACGAGCTCTCGCTTTCAAATAAATAAGTTAAAAAAGAAAAAAGATTGTTGAAAAATCTGTAAGTCAACTGCACAGAATGATACTAACACTAATTTATTAGTGGCTTAGTAACCCAAATCCCAATAACAGCCAATGCCTTATATAATCATTGAAAGTTAACTCAAGGTAATACGGGCACTGAAAATTCTAAAAACTTCAGTGAAGGAGTGAGGAGTGCCTTTCTCTCTCATTATCAAAGTCCTTTCCTTCTTCTTTTTTTCTGTCTCCTTGTTTTTCACTAAACAAGGGAGTTCAGAGGGGATATGTATGATATATGTATATATATATGTATCATACACATATATGATATATATGATCGAAAGAAAATCAAGCTTCTATTTCAGCTTGGGACATGCCTAAAAAACCCAGAGCACCTCATTGGTATCCCACAGCAGCGAGAAGGAAGGAGATATGCCAGGGTCAGAGACATGAGTTCAAATCTGGATTCTACCACTTTAAATTCTGTAATGTAAATCAATTTACTTGCTTTTCTTTCTTTCTTTCCCTCCACCCCCTTTTTTTTTTTTGGCAATTTACACTTGCAAAAATATAAGTTCTACCAACAATGAAAGAACATCACAGTACAGACAAAATACTGCAACTCACTGTGTGTCTTACACATATCTACTTTGACAGGCTCTGATAACCAGTTGTAAACTTCAGAATGCTGAGCCTTCCCCTGTGGATCTTCTTGGAAAAAGTTGTCAGTCTCTGTACATTGACCTTGCACACAAACCTTACATAAAGAAAGATATTCCACATAGTTCTGTACAGCAAGAACAGAATGACTTAAGTGGATTTTGATGAGGAGGCCTTTTTAAGGATGAGGCATAAGAAATTTTTTAACTCCTTTTATTCTGCATTTTTAAATGTCCTGGTTTTATTTTAAAACCTTCTCTTATTTCAAGATTTATAGGCTACAGGTTATTAAGAAAAGAATTTCATGAAGAAAAGTGCCAAGTGTTTTACTATATATAAATCTGCAATAATCTGTTTTGTCTTATTATCAATAAAAAAAAAAAAGGGAATGAAAAATGTGAGGTCTGGGCTTTAGAACCTGGTATTTCGAAGTTCCTAATGTAACTACTTTGAAAACAGAAGGCCAGATCTTCCAAAAGTCAGGCAATGTGGAGAAGGGAAGGAGATGAGAACACAAGTTCATGTGATTACACAGCGAGTGGTCAAGGGCTCTGTGCACACGATGGAAAGCAAGGGAGTGAGCAAACGCCCAGCCATTAGCTCACTACTGGGATCTGGGTTTCTGGATCCTGCTCTAAGCTGACTGTTCTGACACTGTCAACAGCAGTGCTGGCTCAGCATAAAAGCTAACAACGTTTTAAAGTTTTTAATTGAGTTGATAAAAATTAAACTTGCAATTATTTGTTATTTTAGCTTTCATAGTTGGTTATAAGCTACTTCATTTGTTACCCACAAAAGGATTGATAGTTCCTGGAATATTCAGCATCAGGGAATGTCTTCGAACGGGACTGCTCTATTCTAACATTGGCACCGTATATACCTCAGAGATCCAAGCTGGAACTCCCAGTGTGGCTACATAATTAGCTGAGCCCTCAACGTGAAATGTAACTCAGTGAACCAAGGAGATTCTCCCTGTCCCACCATGAGCTCATACTTTTTTAGGTCCCAGAACTGTCATACTTGGCCACACTACCTACAACCCAGGCTATGCTTACAATTAACCCATTAAACTACCCAGATGAGGTTTTTAGACACTGGTGCTCAGTTTGTATAGCATCCCTAGCCTGTCAAGACACAGTCACACACCACTGTCTCCCTTCCAAGTGCAATTAATACCAAAATCCCACCTTTTCATTCCTCCAGCTGCACTTTTAACAACCACTCTCCTTACTCCCTCCCCGCCTCTCCACTCCCTGACTTCAGGAGGCCATCACTGTATTGCTTCAGGCCCAAGGCCCAAGTCTGGAAGTCATGCATGACATCTCCTTCTCTTTGATACTGTGCATCATCAGCTGTGAGTGGAACTACCTCCAAGTGCTGACTTCCTTCCATTTCTGTCACCTAAGTTTCAGCTTGTGTCTAGATCAGTGTACCAACCTTGGGTACCTAGGCACCTGGCCTTGGTACTATTGCACTAACTTGCTCAAAGCTTCATGGATATACCTCTTTTTTGGGGGGGTCAAGTCCTTTACCATCTAGATCCTCATCTTGCTGTCTTACCTCATTGCTTACCAATCTACTATTACCTCATTGCTTATCAATCTACTTTCCTCCCCAGAATCCTACATTCTCGCTATGCTGAACTCTTCGGAACTTCCTAAGCATGACAAACTTTCACAACCCTCCAGGACTCCACTAAGAGGTCATTTCCCTGTCCTCTCTGCCCCACTAGGAAAGCTACACAATGCTTCCCATCTACCATGTAACCCAGGCCTGTCCTGTCCATTCCTAGAAAATCCAGGGTTCACTTCCGTTACACTGTTTTGTCAACACAATTTTTGGCATTTAATCCCATCATATTTGAAACAAAGTGAGAGAATGGACTCCCTCTATTCTAAGTACCCCCAAACCATAGTGCCTAGTGCCCATTTTCAACACATGTTCCCTAAGTTAGTAGGTCCTCCATGAACACTCGTGTCAATAGTAGCATAGGTCTCATGTCATCATGCAAATGCAAAATCTGAGGCAGGAAGCAGCTAAGTTACTTGCCCCAAGTCACGGAAACTAGTTCAAAGAGGAACTGAGCCATAAGCCATATGTTGGGCTCCTACCCCCAGGAAGAGACAACCAGACAGCACTGGTTGCAGGTTCAGACACTGAACCATCCAAGGTGAATGAGATACAGTGCTGGCAGGTGGAAACCAGCCTCAGTGAGACAGAATAAGCACCATGGTCAGTTGGCCCAATGCAACCATATTTGCAAATCAGTGTACAGTCTCCCTTCCCAGCTGTGGCCTGGCTTCACTGACCCACAGCCCCTACCTTTCTCTTCAGTCACATGGCGAAGTAGCTTCTCCAGTTCTGGAAGTTTCAGCAATAAGACACAATCTGGGTATATGTCATCCACCACAACTTGAGCCAGGGGCTGAAACTTTCCCTGAAAAGACACTTGGGTTGGTCAGAAGGCAGATGCTGCAGGTGGTGAGCACATAGGGATGAGAAGCAGGTCTCTGACCTTTACACTTAGTTTGAAGCTGCTTTTCTTCTAAGGAGTCCCTGACTTGGGGCAGGATCCACATCTCTTCTGTTGTGCCCACTGAAAGGAAGTGCTAGAAAACACCAGGGCCCCAAGCATCCCAGCCTCTATTCAGGGAGTGAGTCACTCATGGGGCAGGGATACAATTCCAGAAAAATGCTAAGAAAGCCCAGAAATGCACAAAGCAGGTAGAAGTTGCCTGGGGCTGGGCTGACCACACCACTGGAAGATGAATCTGCTGTGGTCACACAGCAAGTGTCTCACCCATCATCAACAAGCCTGGGGCCCCTGCAGAGTGGCCGAGAATGGATTCCTGCCTCCAGTCTTCATTCCAAGGCAAGATGATGCTCCAAACTTCAGACCAGAATCAGATAGCGAAAGGAGACTGCCTGCACAGAGGCTGTCAGGCTCCGCCAGGTAAACTCACCAGAGGAAGCTGGCTAAGAGGCCGGAACATCACTCCTCTCTGTTAGCTTTAGCTTTCCTTAACTGTTGCTAACATCATTTCCCTGATGGGGACACACACAGGCTCTGACCAGGTTTCACTTTAGCTCGGTGCTACTTTTTTGTTCCAGTGACTACCCTTTCTTAAGAGGGAAACCACTTCCGGTCAGCTCTCGTATTGAAAAAAAAAATACAGCTTTCTTTGTTTTGAAGGGGCACAGCTTCTCATTCATGGGGTAGCACACATACCAGCTAATCCAACTGTTCTATTAGGGTAACAAATGGTAAGAAATGTCTCAATTTACTTGTTTTCCTTTTCCTTCAAATCACAGATTTCCCAAGCCTTACTGACTTCAGATTTCTACCTTTGGTCTATTTCTTCTACAATCCAAAATATTTGTAACATTTCTGTCTTATGCAGAGAGACAGAGAATGAGAACCAAAACAGGGAAAGACAGACATCTGTCCATTAGTTCACATCCCAAATGCTTCTTACATCTGAAGCTGGGCCAGGCTGAAGTGAAGAGCTAGAAACTCTATTAGGGTCTCCCAGGTCAGTGAAGGCTCAAGTGCTTCAGCCATCACTGCTGTTCCCTGGGGTGTGCCTTTGTAGGAAGCAGGAGTCAGAAGTGGAGCTGGGCTCAAACCCTGGCATTCTGATTTGTGAAGTAGTATACCAAGTAGCATCTTAACAGATGTACCAAACACACACTCCTATTCATTAGTTTTAAACAACACTCTAACTATGTGTAAGTCATATATGCCATGGCAGAAAATAACCCCATAAACAATCAGCATTCCCTTGAGCAAGTGCAGCAAGCAACTTGCTTTGAAGATAAAATTAACAACAGTTGGGATGGCTAGAATGAAGAGTTACTTTTACTGATGTTAAAATAAATCCCGTGACTCAAAGAGAGCAGGTCAAATATCAAAAGTGGATGCCAACTTTTTAACTAAATAGGAAATGACCATGTCTAAAATGCAGGAAACAGATGAACATCTTGTGTGTTACTGTAAAGGTTATCTTTAGTGTTAGAGAAATTACGATTGCTTAATAGGAAAATCAGCCACCTCCCTTGCACTTCCGCTCCATTCTGCAGCTGTCCACTGAAGCCTGCAGAGGGCCACATGTCCGAAGGAGTCCAAATACTGGCCATTCTTGGCCAATTCCCAGGTGCATTAATGGGCAGCTGGACAGGTACTAGAAGGACACAAGTTTCCGTAATGGGAATCCACATGCAGGGCCACAGTAGTGGCACTGAAGGTCCATTCTTAGTACAAGTACAAGTCAGACCAATGGATCTTTATGTAACAGAATATTCAAGGTACACTAACAAGGTTTCCAATCCCACCATCCAACAAATCCATTAAAAAAAAGAAACCCGCCCTTTGTTGACTTTTGAAGGGAGAAGTATCAAAGAAGAAATCTAGAATTATGGAACAAAGCTGTTGTTGCATTCCTGTACTTAGTAACTAGAAAACTGTGTGAGGCCACACATTCCTCACACATTTACCAAAACAATATATAGAAACAGACCCAGTGCAGCACCAGGCCTGAGGAACAAGTTGTCTTTGTGAAGCTAAACATTAAAGAGATGCCCACAAATGCAAAATGCCACATGCCTCACTGAATCTGGATATTGCATTAAACATATGTTATTTATGCTAACATGAAACAGGGTTATGATTTGTAGTTTAAAAAAGACAAATGGAGCCTGGCATGGTAGCCTAGCAGCTTAAGCCCTAGCCTTGAAAGCACCAGGATTCCATATGTGCACCAGTTCTAATCCCAGTGGTCCTTCTTCCCATCCAGCCTGTGGCTTGGGAAAACAGTCAAGGATGGCCCAAAGCCTTGGGATCCTGCACCCATGTGGGAGACCTGGAAGAAGCCCCTGGCTCCTGGCTTCAGATCGGCTCAGCTTTGTCTGTTGCGGCCACTTGGGGAGTGAAATCAACGGACAGAAGATCTTCCTGTCTGTCTCTCCCACTCTGTATGTAGAGCTGAAATCAAAATGGAGTAAACATGGCTCATTGCTAACTACAATACTTTTGGCTTTTGTTAACCTCTGCTTTGCTTGCTTGGCTAAGAAACTGTGAGCTCGCAGGCCTAATGGCCTACTGACCTTTAGTGCTGATGGCCCTCAATCCCCATGGAGTAAGGCCCAGCCTAATTAACCCACAGGTGGCACCTGGGCTGGAGTCCAGACCAGAGCAGAGTCAGGCAGGGGCTGCCCAGCTGAGATAAGCAGGGAATGTGTGGCCTTTCCTCCCTCATCTTGCAAGCTATTGTAAACTGCCCCTACAAAACCCTGTGAATGTGCCATTTGGGGCCGCACTTCGGTAAGCGATGCTGGTCCCGGCTGGGACATGCTTCTCATTGTGATAAAACTTTGTTGTGACTGTCACTGGTGAATGTAACTTTCTGTTTTAGCAATCAAGTGGATGTAACATGTATATATGACTTTCCAAAAAAAAAAAGACAAATGCATTTTTAATTTCTCTCTCTTTTTTTTAAATTTACTTAGGAGACAGAGAGAGAGGGGAAGGACTCCATTGTTTTGCTCCCCAGATGCCAATGATAGTGGGGGCTGGGTTAAGGCTGGGGAAGGAAATCAGGAAATCAGTCCAGATATTCTTTGTGGGTACGGGGCAGACAAAAGTGTCAGCCATCTCCGCTGCCTTGGAAGGTTAGTGTTAGCGAGCAACTAGAGTCAAGGGCAGGAGCCTTGAATTAGAACCAAGGATTACTACATGAGATTCAGGATAAATGCTTGTTCTTAGCCACCAGGCTAAACACCTGTTCCCTCTCAATCTAAGACAGACTTAAAAGTAGCAACTGTCTTCGCGAGCCCTTTTCCAACCTCACTGAGAGTCAGGTGGCTGAGCCGCCAGGGGCCTGTCCAGGCCACAAGCAAGGAAGATGAAGGTGAGGGCTCTCTGGCGCTGACCCAGGAACATATGTGATACACGTGGCCTACAATCACCAAATTATATCAGAGGTGTGGGGAGAGTACATATGGATGAGTCAAAGGACAGAAGAATATCAAGCAAACAATGAACAGTCTGTCTGCTCCCTGTAAACCACCCCAACTGGAAAACTTACCTCTTTATCTGCCTTCATGAGGTAGTGCAGCAGCAGAAATAGAGGGTCCATGGGCGTGGCAAAGTGGAGAAGACCTCCTATGTATTAGAAGAGGACACAGGAATTAAACACCTTGGCAAGACAACTTAGTTGCTTCACTTTCATTGCAATGTGGAAGCCATGTGTTGAGATTCCAAAAAAGAACATCTTTGCATATACAGGTCTGAGAGTCCAGGTGACACTAACAAAAGACAGATCACATGGCTTGAGATTTCACCCAAAGAGCTCTAAATCCTTGGATGGAGAGGACAGCCAAGACCTTGCAACTGACCACTGGGGCAGGCACTTGGACTAGCAGTTAAAAAACACTGATTAACCTACTTGTAACGCATACAGCAGTGCCTGGGCTCAGTACCCAGATTGAGCTCTTGACTCTTTCTGCCAATGCAGATGCTGGGAAGCAGTGGGTAATGGCTCAAGCAGCTGGATCCCTGCACCAATATGGGGACTCTGTGTTGTGTTCCTGGCTATGGCCCTGCCCTGGCCCAGCCCCAGCCTCAACCATTGCTGGCCTCTGAGAAACAAACCAGTAAGTGGGAGCAGCATCTTTGTCTCTCTCCCTTTCTCTCTCTAATAAGTAACAATAATAAAAATCAACAAAAGGAAGTGATTCTTTGTATTTTCACGTCTTCCTTAGAATTCATTTTTAAAGAGCTTCCTGCCACCTCTCAAAAGGGTAGGGTTTTTGGGGAAGCAGGGAAGATGAACCCAGCAAAACAACCAGAAGTCAGTGTTAAGGTGTCTACCTACACAACCACATTACACGCAATGTCCTGAGCACGTGGGTCCACAGTGCCAGTGCCGATGACTCAGTGTCTAGGTTGGTGGTTAACGGAACCTCATACCAAGCCCAATCCTGTAAGTATAATTAAGGCAGGAGAGCAGTGTTAAGCCTAACAAGACTGAGCAAACATAAGCCCCGAACTGCTGCAGGATGTAACGGGCCTCCGAGGCAGCTGGCGCGAAAGGCAAATGGAGGTGATCTACCTGCGTCCCACTTGTCTGTCCTCTGTGGAATTCTCCTCCAGGCATCTCAGATCTACCCAAAGAAGTGAACCACAAGAGGGATTTTTGTAAGATGAAAAGATGAATGATTCTTCTACCCTCTCCAAAGCATATTATTTTGATTCCAGGGGAAAAAAATTGCACAATTGGCTTTACAAAGTCCAGGGTTCCTGAATCCATGGATTCAACCAATCACAGCTTGAAAATATTAGGCAGACTAATAAACATGGACACTGTTTTCCTTTAATATTATTCCCTAAATAATACAGTATGCAAGGGTCTTCAATTACAGAAGGAGCTGGTGTTATGGCACAGTGAGCTAGGCAGTGGCCTGGAATGCAGGCATCTATACGAGAGCTGCTGACTTCTACTTGACCTGTCCTGGGAGTTGAAGCCATTTACAAAGTGAACCGGCAGATGAAAGCTCTCCCTCTTTCTCTAATTTAGATTTTCAAATTAAAAATTAAAAAAAAAAAATCTTATGAAAAAAAACTTGCATACATTTCAATACTTTCTGAAACACATTTTTTACAAATCATTTCCCTTCTCTTTGAAAGGCAGAGAGACAGAGAAAGTGGGTTCTTCTACCTGCTGGCTTGCCCCTCAAACACCTATAAACAAGGCTGGGGGGTCAGACTGAAACCAGCAGCCTGACCTCAGTTTGTATCTGCAGGTGGGTGACAGGATCTCAACTACCTGAGCTATCATCTGCCACATCCCACAGTGCACATTAGCAGGAAGTCCGAATCTGACGTAGACTGAGGGCTTGAATCCAAGCACTTTAAATGGGATGCAGCATTGAAAGTGACATCTTTCACTGCTGTCCCAAACAGGCACCCATTCAACTTACCTTTAACTCCCACTTCCCATTAAGCTTTTGAAGTAGCTGAGTAATAACTACCTACACACAACATATCTAAACATCTAGACATGTACATAGGATGTATGCACATACTATGCCATTTCAAAGAAGTGACTTGAGCATCCTTGGATTTTGGGGAGTTCCTGGAAACAAATCCCTATCCAAACATAAACAAATTTATTTTCTAAGCAACCAATTTTACAGTTAGGAAATGCTAACCCTACATTATATTATGCATGCATCCATTTCATAGTAAGCAAACAATAATAAGTAATTTCACCTTGATAGCACTGAATTATTTTTAACAGGTATATGAAAATGCCTCACAGAAGCTCGAAGTTCATTTTTTAGGATGCATATATCTTCAGAAATTAGAAATGTTTTTCTAGCTCAAGAAACAATACCCTGGAGGTTATTCTTAAGATCAGCTCTTATGGGTTAAGTTAAAATAGAAGACAATGCTTAAAAAAAAAAAAGTAAGTACTTCCACTGTGAAGACTTCTCTAAAAATTAAATTCTGTGTTTTCAAATGACAGGGACCAACTCAAACATTCCAGAACAGACAATCAATCCCTGCCTCCCAATATTTCTCAGCTTCCATCTGGTTATTTCTGTGTCTTTCTAGCTGTATGCAGATGCAATACTGTCACAGGAGAAGCTGTGACCCTCACAGACTGCCCAGGGCTGCAGGCAGATGGCAACAATAATGAGAACCAATCTATGCTTCTCCCCTACCTGGCTGGACCCAGGTTGCCACTGCGTTTGGAGGTGGAGCATCCCTCAAGGTTCTCATGCATACATATACACAGAATTCACCATGAGCGATAAATGCTTCTCCTGGAATGTTGTAGAAGGCAGGCAAGCGGTAACACAGAGAGCCAACAGACAGCCAAAGGCCTAGGCAGAAACAGAAAGCACTTACAGGAAACCATGAGAGCGTGGGCAGAGGGCAGGTGCAGAACCTCCAACAGCTGCTCAGCACCTGGCCCCCACAAATCTTGGAACTTAAGAACAGGGTCAGGCGGGATCCTTCTCCCATCTGAGGCCAGAACTTCAATGGAGGTAGGAGGAATTCACATGGCAAAGAATCAATAAAGCCCTACCTTCTATTTTTCTACCATATTTTAGAAGCTATAAGAGTATCCACTTTAATATTTTAACAGGTTTTTTCTGTTCTTAAATATTTACTTTCATTTGAAAAATTTTACAGAGAAGCAGAGACACAGTCTTCCACCCACTGGTTTACTTCTGAAATGCTGTCAATCTGATGCTAAGTCAATCTGAAGCCAGGAGCCAGGAGCCTCTTCTGGGTCTCCGATATGGGTGCAGGGTCCTAAGCCTCTGGGCCATCCTCTACTGCTTTCCCAGGCCATAAACAAGCAGCTGGATCAAAGTGGAGCAGCTAGAGTTGGAACCAGCACACATATGGGATGCTGGCACTGCAGGCTGAGGATTAGCCACTGCCCCAGCCCCATATATCAGAATCCTTCAAACTTGCAGATCTTTTAAGAAAGAGTCCCTAGTCAACACAACAGTCCAAAGATAATCAAACTTCTGAATGAAAATGTGTGGGTGTTTTAGGAGGTCAAGGACAGAGGTTACCTTTGATGGCAGGAAATTTTAAACATTCAGTTCCTACCTGGACTCAGTCCTCAAATCATCTTTCCCTTCTCCTTGATTAAACCCTGCTGTGATGTGAAGGACAGCTGAACCACTGACTGGATTCCAAAGCAGCGGACACTCCCATAGCTCCATGTGTGAAGGATGACAAACCCCGATTGTGTGTTTAGCTAATGGAAATATATACAGTTAGTCACTCACCTGATTGAACTGATTGATTTATAAACCAAGAATGGTGTTTCTCCTTGAAAACTTTGATTTCAAACAGCTGCTGCAGACACATATTGAACAAGTACATGGCTCCTTCCCCTGTAAAAACAAATCTGCTTTTTATTTGCAGGTTTTCTCTATCACACACACACACACACACACACACACATCAAAAGACTACCCAAGAGTTCTGAGGAATGTTCCTAATATGAACATAAACATACATAAATGCACTCTACACAAACTGACTCCAAGGAAAGCTTATAGCTATTATACACATGCTTGTTTTCCAGCTCTGTAATCCTCATTGAACTTAAACCAAAGAATTCAAAAGTGCAAGTCATTTATCTTAACTGCTACAAGGCCTCTCATCAAATCCTCCATCAAATCAGGGGTGAAAGCCCATTCCTAAACTATCAAGACCTAATGCTCCAGCCAGATGATCTGAGCTGGCACATGGGACCCTGTCTCCAAGGCATCATGAGGCTCCCCACACTTGGGAATAAAAGGAGGACCAAGGCCAACTCCAGTGAAAAAGGCACAGCTTTACACCGTAGAGGCCAAATGCTTGCCCCATTCAACTGCAGGGATTCCTTTTTTTTTTCCCTTGGTGTAATAAAGGAAAGGATACACGAGTGGTGGAAATGTATGCCCACCTGCACATTCTATCTCTACAACCCGCAGATGTTTTCTTTCCCCAACCAAAGCGCAATCCCTGGAGTCAAGGATGGTAAGACTGAATCGTATCTCTACCACATGTGCCCTTGGGGAAGTTACATAACCCTTTCTGTGCCCTGTTTCCTCAACGGTAAAATGAGGGTAATAGCAAACCTACAGATAGAGTTTTCTAAGGGTTTACGGACAGAATATATATCTATTCATTTAAACAACTTCTGGCATATAGCAAATGCTCACCAAATACTAGACTTAAGTTGTTCAACTCTAATACGCCAAGCAGCATTTCTTTCTCTGATGTCTGTGAATATTGAGATAGAGATTTTGGAAGGATATTGTGGCTGGCTTTCCCTTCTATCCATATGTGTTAAATGCTCCAGAATTTTTCTGCTACCTAAAAGTTTTCTTGTAAAAACATTCCTCAGGCAAAACTAACAGTTCCAAATAATCAATGCCTTCAAATGCAATTTTCCATTGAGGAGGCCAGACCTTCTTTTCTTCTTTTGTTGCTTTTATTTATGTCTTTACAACAAAAAATGAACCCACTGGCATCCCTGCACTTGCACTGTTAGGAGTATAGTTGAGGAGATCACTGTGATTGGCCGTGTGAGATGTCTACTCAAACCCTTACGGATTAATGAAAAAGCTGTATTATCAGTGTCACTATGTGGACTATATTTAATGTTTGCCCCAAAAAAATAGAAGACAAAACAGAACATGTACTGCATGTACAGTTAGAATAAAACTACCAATAAAATAGGAATTTCTGTAATACACAATACTTATAATTTAAAAAACTACTATTCTCTATTAGGAAAAAAAACATACTTTTTTCTGGAAACAAATGTGGAAAGTAGAGTCAAAAATAAAAGTAATCCAAATTTTGGCAGGTTAAGTAGAAGCCTTCTGCTTTTTTACTCGAGTTGTTTATTTTACTTCAGAACATCAAATGAACACAAATGGAGGCTAATGTTGGATAACTACTCTAAGAAATATTGGCTTATAAAGTTCAAAGAAAATTAATCTGCTCTCAGAGAAATTTAAACACCACTTTTTCATTTCACCAGTAATCCTGATGCCTGAACAGTTCTGGAGATTACAATTACAAGAAAATTTCTAAATGTTTATACTGAACAAATAGTAATGTCACTGGCTTGCCTTATTCACCTGCCATTTGACTTCAAAAGCCAATCAGAAAGAAGACACGCAGGAAAAGAGTACAAGAGAATTTCAACACATTTGCACAATCAAAATATAAGTTTATTTTAGTACAAAGAATTTTGCAATCCATGCAGGCTTTTTTCATGATATGCATTTTCATGAATATTTGAGAACCGGCTGCACACTTGTCATTCACAACGTTCAAAGTTTTCCAGTTATTATCACCAGAGGGAAAGAAAGAAAACAGGAGAGGTGTAGATAGAAGAGGAGAGGGAGGAGAGGAAGCAGAGGAGAGGGAGGAGAGAGAGGAGAGGGAGCAGAGGGGAGGGAGCAGAGGGAGCAGAGGAGAGGGAGCAGAGGGGAGGGAGCAGAGGGAGCAGAGGGGAGGGAGCAGAGGAGAGGAGAGGAGAGGGAGGAGAGGAGAGGGAGCAGAGGGAGGAGAGGAGAGGGAGCAGAGGGGAGGGAGCAGAGGGGAGGGAGCAGAGGAGAGGGAGCAGAGGGGAGGGAGCAGAGGAGAGGGAGGAGAGGGAGGAGAGGGAGCAGAGGAGAGGGAGCAGAGGGGAGGGAGCAGAGGGGAGGGAGCAGAGGAGAGGGAGCAGAGGGGAGGGAGCAGAGGAGAGGGAGGAGAGGGAGGAGAGGGAGCAGAGGAGAGGGAGCAGAGGAGAGGGAGCAGAGGAGAGGGAGCAGAGGAGAGGGAGCAGAGGGGAGGGAGCTTACCTGAGCACGGACTAACCAGTTTGACAAACATGAGCCCGCTCCTCATCTTCTTTGCAGCATCTTTTACAGATTCTGAAAAGAAAAGGTGACTTTATAGCACCAAAAGACACTTGCTTTGCCGCTCAGCTACTTTACCTGTTTACCTTTCTTTTACCTACATTCATGGTTTTTCCTCCTAAATTTTTGCCTCAAGGAGGACACTGTGGCACAGCACCTTAAGGTCCAGCTGGGGATATCTGTTCCCATATCAACTTGCTGGTTCGAGTCCTGGCTACTCTGCTTTGGATCTGGCTCCTGCGAATGCACCTCAGAGGCAGAGGATGATGGCTCAATTACTTGGGTCTCCCAAGGAGATCCAGACAGGGCTCCTGCCTTCAGCCTAGCCCGGCCCCAGCTGCTACAGTCACCTGGAGAAACAGCGAATGGAAAATTCAGTCTCTCTCTCTCTCCGTCTTTCTCTCTCTCTCCTCTCTCCCTTTCAAAATAAATCAGTCTTAAAAAAAAAAAAGCCAGGTTTTAAGCAAATTGCCAACTTTTCTAAAGTGAAGGTAGAATTTCAGGGAATCTTGATTTATTTCTCTGAAGAGGAAGCAGGGCTGTAGATGGCCTGGGTTATAAGCTGGACTCAGCTATTAAAGAGCGTTGCCTCTGTGAGAGCCTTAACTTCCTGTGTCAAAGAACACGTGCCTCCCAAGGGATCGAAGTTGTAACAGTCAAATAGAAACGAAAAATAAATAAGATATATTATTGACATTACTATTCAAATTAGGAAGTAGGTTATTTAAAACAGTTCACAGAATGAAGGGAACTTGTGTGTGTTTTTTTTTCTGCTGTCCCCATTCCCTTTGCTGCATTTCAGATCCTCATAAATGTAAATACAGCCAACTATGCTGATAAACTGGCTTTACTCATCAATGATTAAAATACAACATCTTTTGTTAAGTCAGTAATGACGTTAAATTTTAAAAGGAAAAACAACCTCATTTTGCTTTTCAACTGAGATGGAGTAGCAGGAATTGGATGTACCCTGTGCCTAAAACAACGGAGAACAAACAAACAAAAAAAGCAAATAACAGACAAAATATATGAAGCAACCATTATTAATTTTCTGAGATTTATTTACTTTTATTGGAAAGGCAAATTTATAGAGAGAAGGAGAAACAGAAAGATCTTCTATCCGCTGGTTCACTCCCCAAGTGGCCACAACAGCCAGAGCTGAGCCAATCTGAAGCCAGGAACAAGCAGCCTCTTTTGGGTCTCCTACATGGAAGCAGCATCCCAAGGCTTTGAGCTGTCCTCCACTGCTTTGCCAGGTCACCAGCAGGGAGCTGGATAGGAAGTGGAACACCTGGGACATGAACTGATGCCCATATGGGATCCCAGAGTGTTCAAGGTGACGATTCAGCCACTGAGCCATCATGCCAGGCCCATGAAATGACCATTCTCAGGACACTGGATGCTGAGTCATGCAGGACACTGACTGCTGAGGGGCAGGGAACAAGGTGGGCCCTAATGGTCCCTGCTTCCTGCCTTGAGGGAGCTTCTGTGTGGCACAGAGAGACCCCAAGGATAGTGGGGCTGACCCCTGAGTTAAAGGGAGATGGCTGAGAATTCTATACAGACTGGCGGAGGTGGCTGCAGCCAGCACTCAGGGAAGGAGACAGTGATGGGGAAAAAACATATCAGACTTCTATAGCCAAGTTGTGTTTGAGTGTTTCATGGAGCAGCATCAGTGCCCACATGTGATGAAACTCCCAGCCAAACAGACGGTCCAACGTTGACACTCACTGAGACATCACTGCCCTCACTCAAGGGCCTGGACTGCACCAGACAAGGAATCACTCTACTGCCACCCACATGGGATACCTAGATGGAGTTTCAGTCTTCTGGCTCTGGTCTGACACAGCCGCAGCCAATGCAGCCATTTGAGGAGATGGAAGATCTTTTATACTGTCTCACCTCACCCCCTCTCTGTAACTTTGCCCTTTTTACATAAGTAAATAAATCTTAAAAAAAGAAAAGACATAAAGAGATTAAAAACATAAGAATCTCTGTGTTTATCATGCTAACTAATCAAAGGCCAGAGGAAGCATTCACAGGCTAGTAACAGAGAAGGACGATCACCACGGACAGGGGCAGTCCTTTCACGCAGAGAGAAGGGCCAATTAACCAGAGAACTAAGAGGACTGCACAGGCTAAGATGTTTATGCATCAAATACAGAGCTGCAAAAAGCCCAAAGCAGAACATCGGCAGAACCTTTCAGCCCACTCCTCCCGGCTGGCAAGCACTGATCTGCCCTCCAGCTCTATAATTTTGCCCTTCTGAGTTTTACATCACTGGAATCATACAGATTCAATTTCAAGAATCTCTTGAAAGGCTTCCCTTTCTGCAATCTACTCCAAATAAGAAAACAGAATATAAAGGATAAGGCTTGCCCTGTTGAGAACTTTTCCTAAAGGCGAAGGGGAGCAGTGGTGTCTCCCCTCCCTGGCTGTTTCTCCGTTTCCTGGCATCTCAGGCCCCACTGCATCCTCAGGCACAGAAGAGCCCACTGACTCTACAAGAGCCATCCAACCCTTTATCTGGCTTCACTGCCATGAGAATTTTTTTTAAGAAACTTGGTAAATTATTGCTGACGTTTATCTCCTTGGTTTCAAACAAAATTTTGAATGCGGTGAGTTACACATTCTCCTTCATCCTTCCCATTTCTCCGGAGCTTAACATAATTACAAATTTTAAATGCCAAAAGTCTGAAAAATGTATTTGTAATAACTCTCCAAGGAAAGCCACGCTTCTATTTTTCCCGTGAAGAGTAGTAAATCCAGAGGATTAGCTATAGCCTAAAATGTCAAGCTAAAAGAACTTTTGGAATTACTAACTACAAATAAATACTGACATTAATGTGCTATGCTGCAAATGCCAGTGTTCTCTGAAATATGCTTTCGGATATAAAAATATAGATAACACTAAAACGTCTGTGTAATGGAGGAAAAATATATGCATTTTTTACAATGTACAGACAATATGCTGTTGGACTGAAATTATTAGCATAGAATTTCAAGTGGGACACTGCATTCAAGTCGCTTTGCCTGTCTCACTACACAAAGTCATCTCACCTGCCCACTTCACTTCACTTGCTTATTCATCATTGACCAGCAAAATTTAACACAGCCCCTTGCCCATTAGGAAGCTCCATGAAAACACAGGCCTTCCCTCCACCCCAGGATATGTTTATTCAAAAGGCAGATTGTTAGAGACAGAGAGAGATCTTCTATCCACTGGTTCACTCCTCAGATAGTTACAATAACCACAGCTGGCTTGGGCTGAAACCAGGAGCCTGGAGTTCCTTCCCAGTCTCCCACACGGGTGTGGGGACCCAAACACTCGGGTCACCTTACAGTGCTTTTTCCAGGGCATTAGCAGGGAGGTTAACTAAGCATAACCAGATGCCCATATGGAATGCCAGTGTTGCAGGTGGTGCTTTACCCACTATGTCACATCACGGGCCCCAAAAACAGATCTTAAATCAAGTAAACATACACACCAATGCAGATCAAAAATGTAACAACTGCTTAGAAAAAGAAATGCAGAGAATATGAAAAGAATTTTATGACACGAGACATACAACAGATAAAGTCTGGCAAGACTTCCTGTACCTAGCGCTGTTTGAGCGCTGATGGCTATGGAGTCAAGGAAACTATGCATTTGTTTCACCAATTAAATCCTCAGCCAGCCAGTGAGCCAAGGCCAGGCCTCAGGAAGGTTGTTTTGTTTTGTTTTGAAATGTGTTTTGTATTACCTAACAATTGTGCACAAGTGTGGGAGACAAGGATGGTATTTTGACACACATACGCAACGTGTGATGTTCGTAACAGGAAAATCACTGTACTCCTCATTAAACATTATTATGTTGGAAAGATTTGACATCTTTTAGTTACTTCTTAATAATCTGCCAACTTTTCAATATTTATTTATTTATTTATTTTTAAAGGCAGCAAGAAACAGAAAGACAGAGAACTTCCATGCCTGGTTTATTCCCCAAATGCCTATAACAGCTAAAGCCCAGGAATTCAATCCAGGTTTGCCACATGGCCAGCTGGGACCCAATCACTTGTTCCTTCACTGCTGCCTTTCAGGGTGTACATTAGAAGGAAACTGGCCTCCGACAAGGAAACAGCACTCAACCTCAGGTACTTCAGCACGGGAGCTGGCTGTCCCAACTACATCAAAATTGTTTTTCCAAACACTGACCCTCCTTATGGCTGCTTGGAAACACACAGTAAAGAACAATTAACTCTTGTCATCCTATCGTGCTATGGAACTGTAGAACTTATTCCTCCTATCTGTGATGTTGCATCCATCAACCAACCTGTCCCTTATCCCTACCCTCACTGACTATTCAATTTATTTCCTGCTCTAATCTTCACCTCTTTTCCTTCTGCTGGCTTTGAATTTGGTTTCCTAAGGTGGAATAATGTTGCTCAGTTGCAAGCTTTCTAATTTTTAAAAATACAGGCATAGATACCTATATATTTTTGCACTAAACACTATTATCTACATCCCCTAAGTTTTTATGTTGCATTTTATTATTACGAGGTACTTTCTAATTTCCTTTATAATTTCTTTCTGTGACCTGTTTACTTAGAAGGCATTTTATCTAATTTCCACATATTTGTGAATTTTCCCAAATCTCCTTCTGTAATCGCCTTCTGTTTTGATTTCACTGTGGAGGACAGATTTTGTAAATTTGTGGCCCATCACGTGTTATGTTCACATTTGCTTTAAACAAAGATGTATTCCACTGCTGTTAAGTGCAGTGTTGCATTGTTGTCTTAGTTTTAGTTGGTTTATGGTGTAAGTAACACCTTTTGTTTCCTTGGTGAACCACTTCCTACTTGTTTTATGCATTAGTTATAATGGTATCTTCTTAGTTATACTGATTAGCTACTGATGTCTCCCACTATTTTTATTTAATTGTGTTTTCTATTCTGTCAGTTTTTGCTTCAGGTATTTTTTGGACTTGTTTAATATTTTCCTGTACAAAGTTTTCCTGGTCTTACAGTTTGTTTGCTCTCATCTGGTTACTGCTTACATATCTTTCCCTTCTTTCACTTCTTACCTATTTGTGCTTCTAACTCCAAAGTATCATGTAGATAACAGTTGGCTCATGGAGTTTCCCCCTTTATTCTGTCAAGTTGTCTTTTAGTAAGATTGCTTAATTTGTTTATACTTTAATGTTATTGAGCAGGGAGGGCTTATTTCTTTCACAATTTGTTTACTTTTTATTGGAAAATCAGATTTATAGAGAGAATGAGATACAGAAAGAAAGCTCTGTGTATTGGTTCACTCCCCTGAATTTATCCTATTTGGAGTTTGTTATACTCCTAGATATACAGATTAATGATTTTTAAGATACAATTTGGTAAGTGTATGGCATTAATTCCTCAAATATCCTCTTTCCTCTCTTCTCTTCTCTTTGGGACTCCCAGTATATACATACATCGGTATGCTTGATGGCATCCTACTCAGAGGCTGTAGTCACTAAACTCGCCTGAACAATCTTCAAGCCTGTTAATCCTTTCCTTTGCCAGTTCAAATCTTTTGAGCCTACTAGTGAATTTTTCATTTCAGTTATAATACTTTTCGATGCCAGAATTTATATATTTTATAATTTCAATCTCTTTGTTGATACAATTTGGTGAGAATTCATTGTCATACTTTTGATTCTTTAGACAGGACTTACTTTATTGTTTTGGCTATATTTTTAACAGCTGGTTGGAATCCCTGTAGAGAGGGTAGCATCATAGCATGGGGGTTATGCCATCGCCTACAATGCCAGCATCCTGTATGAATGTTGGTTTGAGTCCCTGCTCTTCTGCTTCCAATCCCACTCTCCACTAATGCACCTGTGAAAGCAATGGAAGATGGCCCAAGTCCTTGGGCTTATACACTCATATGGGACACCCAGAGGAGTTGTAGGTTCCTGTCTTCGGCAGGGCCCAACCTTGGCCATTGTGGCCATCTGGGGGAGTGAACCCGCAGATGGAAGATCTTTTGCTCTCCTTCACTTTCTCCTCAGCCTCTTTCTGTCCCTTTCAAGTAAACAAATAAATAAATCTTTTCAAAAACACCTTTGTATAGTAAGCATATCATCCCAGCTTTCTCAGACACAGATTCTGTTCACTTAGGTTAAGTCTGTCATCTCAGCTACACTTTCCTGAATCTCATATTCATTTTCTTTTTTCCTTTAAAAAGTAGGTATTTGAAGTAACACAATAATAAATGTGGCAATTCTAGAAACCAGACTCCATCTGCTGAACTCCCTCTCGGGATTTTATCTTTGCTGAGTTATCTTCCTGGGCTAGCTCAGTAAAGTCTGTACTCACTGTAAGAGGCAGCCACAGATGTCCCCAGACACTTCACAACCTCTCCTAACTTCTGCTGAGCAGCTGTGTGTTGGGGCAAGCCTTCAACATGCAGAGCCTTTAAACTTCTGTCTTAGTTTTCATATGTTTTCCCAGGCCCTCAAGGTTAGTCAGAGATGAGCATCTGAGCCCCCCGTCCCCAGGTCCTTTCCTGGCATCCACACACAGTCCTGCACATCCAACGTCTTCTAACTCCCCAGGAGTACAGTGGCGCTCCTCAAGGCTGCTCTGGATGTCTTGTTTCGCGCATCTTCCCTTTACGTTTTTGGCCAATGGACACTGCTCCCTCAGAAACCACAACGTAAACAGTTGCCACTGGTTGTTTTTAACAAATGCCTTGGGCACAGGGCTTTTCACTCAGAAACACCTCTTAGCTGCGTATCAGGTCAGATAATGTCCTGCCAATGAGGCTTTCCAGGGACCTGTGAGACTTGTCAAGGAGGAACATGGCTCTGCCATGGCACTTTCTGAGAAGCTGCAAGCCAGTCCATTGTGTCCTGCACTTGCAAGGCTCTTGTCTTCCAATGCTCCAGCTTTGCAAGGTTGTTGGTTTTCAGGGCCACTCCAAAGTGCAGGAGACGGGGCTGGGAGCAGCTAAAGTCAGGATGCTACAAACCCTGCTACATCAATACAATAGCTGTTCCTGAGAAAATATCCATGAGATTGTTGGAAATCTTCAGCGAACTTCAAGAGTTCTGAAAGGTTGATTTCACCCATCTTTGCTCGTGTTTGTATTGATATTTTGGAGGGAGCGATTTACCCATACTGCATTCTGAAGGCTTTGTATGAGAAAAATAACCCATATTGCTATGACACCTCTGATAAATTTCTTAATCTATACCTGGTACAATCACCAAATAATGTGACTATAAGTTAAAGGTCCTATTAGAATAGAGTTTTCATTTGAATTTGGAAAACCATGAGTTGTCCCATGGTCTTGCTCCTTGCCCATCAGGCTTAGCAGTATCACCCATTTTCTAATTTCTACTCTTCTACCTGTTCCTAGCACAACTGAGTAACTGTTAAATTCACAGGAAAAAAAAAAAAAGATTCTGCTTTTAGGGTAATGGAAAAGGGTCAGAGAGAGAAGGAATGTGGGGAAGGGTCCTTGTCTACAAACCAATTTTTAATCATAGTCCATTCTAGAATGTCAGCACAGACAGAACACTAGGTCTACAATCCTAGAGGCCCCCATTCCAATCCCAGATCCCCTTCTTACTCAGCAGTGCGACCCAGGGCACAAGACTAAACCTCTCTGCACCTCACTTACCTCACTTACAACATGAGCTTAATGACTCCCACTTTATAGGATGTTGTTATATTAAAACGAAATGCAATGCAAAGTGCCTAGATCATGTCATAAACACTCAATGAAGAGTCAGCTTCCCTTCTTTGAACTAGGTAGAAAAGTCAAGAATCTCAAGGCAATGTTAAGACCAAACTGTAACTGCCATCAATTCCAAGATGCTATGTAAAGGTGTAGCAATTAGCCTTCCAAGAAGGGATCTGCTGTGTCTTTGTGAAAAACCCAGAACTCAATGCATTTTTATGTGTAAAACCTAAGATAATGCAAAATATCCAGCAGAGCTTTGGACACTTGTGAGGGATAAGCTCAGTAAATGTAACATGAATGCACTGTTCCATTTCAGAAAATACCCAATAAGAAATGACAAAATCAGGCTTTGATACTTAAAGCATCCAAGTTCTGGCAAATAGATGTACAAAATGCTCTCTTCCAAAACTATGCTGAAAGACAACATTCCACACTCTGTTCTCAAGAGCAATAAGCTTTGTATTTTTCTTCTTTTGAAAGCTTTTCTCTTATGTCATAAGTGGATATAAGTTATACTGGCTAAAAGAGTATTTTTTGCAAAAGGAAAACAAACAAACAAAAAACAGGCGAACCAGAAGCAGGTAGCAGAGGTAGCGGTCTTGCTGGCCATCCCAGCTGCTATAGCTTGTTAAAGCCGATCATCCCATGCCCCACTCTTCCAGGTCCTTTTATCTGACTCCTAGCAGAATGGGCTCTCTGTTCCCTGTCACAACAGCAAACCTGCCCTCTGCTCATTCACCTGATCTGCACGTTTTAACCCAAAATGAAACCGTGTGTCACTTTCCTGACATTTGAACTTTAAAGAAAAAAAATATATATAAAAGAGGTAACTGTGTCCAAAGAGTGTGAAGTAAAAACTAGCAGCTCACACGTGCGTACGCTTGACCACTTACTGCCTCCCGCGTACTATTCAGGTCTTTTAAATAGGTTATATGACGCAGTATTAATTCCCACCATCTTCCCCCCTTTGGATAAAAAAATACCAGTGGTCAATGGGAGAGCCAAAATTTAAAGTTAAGCAAGAATTGTCTCAGGGTCAACAGCCTAAACTTGGATACAGTAAGGGAAACTCTTCATCCCATTGGTCTTAACTCAGAAAACACACCACAGCTCTGCAGCACACTCGTTATCTTGAAAGGACTGTTCCCCTATGATTCACATATTGCAAACAGTCTTCCCTATCCTGTGCTGTGCTCCCAGCTTCGGAATCAGAAGGCACAGCTGGTCCACTTCAATCCAGCTGGCACACCGCAATGGTGAGCCTTCAGAGGATACAGAGAAAGAGGCATGAAGAAAACATCTAGTGGCAGAAACAGATAAAGTAGGGGCAGGTGATTAGCTATATCCCACATCAGATGCCTTCCTTTGAGTCCCATCTCTGCTTTTGATGCAGGCTCTTGCTAATGCACACCCTGGGAGACATCAAGCATTGATTCAAGGTGTGTGGTCCTTGTCATCCTGAACTAAGTTCCTGGCTCCCAGCTTTGGCCTGGCCCAGCTCTGACCCTTGCAAGCATTTGGAAAATATACCAGTGAATGACAGTACTATTTGTCCCTCTGCCATGCAAATGAATAACTTTTAAAAATTAAATTCGATAATTCCAAGTTTGATCAACGGCAAGAAAAGTTGATCTTCCTATTGGGGTTATAATGTTCCTTGCAGAGAGCTGCATATATCTTCCCAGTTATCTGTGACATCTCAGTGTTTTAAAATTAGGCTATGCAACAGATTTAATCACTCTGTAACTCCGAAAAGTTAAGTCATAAAGTCAGCCAAATGGTCTATTTGTTTTCATGCACCGACTCTGTAGTTGTACAGCTGATGAAGTTATTTTTCAACTGGCTTTTTAAAATTTGGCCACGCTTTCCTATCCCCTTCTGTTGGTTAAAACAAACTTCTCATTTAAAACTCACAGACATAAGATGAACGCAAGAGCACACCACCTTGGTGCCAAGTGTTCTCATGACTTGGACGCTCTGGACGCGTGCTGGGGCCCTGTTTGCTTCTTGGCATGTGAGAGATGAGCACTGGAAAAACGCACATTCTCTTGCAGGTGTAGAAGGAAGTACAGACGCCAAAGCACCACCACCAAGGCTGCCCAGGTTTCTTAGGAAGATCAGGTGGAAGAACCACAAAAGATGAAGAGACCACCCTGGTGCTCACACAGTACTGCCTTCACAAATGGCCAGGTTCACTTGCTCCACATTTTGGATATTAGAATACGGCCAGGCCTCTGGTTCCTTCCTGCTCAGCTACCATGAAATTCTCCTTTTCAAGGTACCAGCACCTTCCAGGATTGTTAGTGTTGCCCGAGACCAGGTGCCTTCCTTTCCCCAGAGGGTCAGCACTAGCAGCACAGACGGGGTTGTCAGGCCATTTTGAAGAGTTTCAGACTGGAGCTCAGAAGATGAGGCCTGCCTGGCAGACTCCAAAGAGTGGATGTGGAGTCCAGCACCCAGTCTGTTTTTCACCAAGGAGGAAGCAGTTGGAGGAAAGGACGTTAGCACTGAGGGAAGTACAAACCTGGGACTTACTGTTGCTCCAACGCCCTTGGTTCCTTGAAACCACCGTGCCACCACCCGTCCCCATCACAAGGCCGGCTGTATGAACCTGTTCCAAAAACGCCTTGAAAGGGCTGCAGCAGGTCTTACAACACACAACTCGGATGCACTGACTCTATAGCTTAAAACTCCAAGGCAGATGTGGGGGCATTCAAACTGGTGTTCTGTTTAAGGCCAGAATATCAGGGAGTTGCAGGAGGCTACGGTTACCCTCCCAAGCTCACTCTGCCTTGAGCGGCTTTCACAGCATCCTGCTTTGCTGACGTGCCATTGTGGCTCTTTGAGTTCATCTTCACCTCGGCTGGACCTTTCTGTATGTTCGATCTTTATCCCCCTTTAAAAGAGAACCCATTTTAAATATGCGCTGCCCATCATGCAAAGCAACCCTTACTTAGTAAAGTTGTACTGTAACTGTACAAGGCTCATCAATACCTGAAATGTGACCCATAGATTTTGTCAACTTTGTTCAGATCAGAATCTAACCCACTTGCTCTTTAACAAATCAATGTAACTGTCAGATCCGATGTAGAAATAAACAGTAACACATACTACTGAGTGTTTGGCATCACTGTTAAGTCATAAATACATAGTGAAATAAAAGCAGAAATGGAAATATCTGACAACACAGAATTAATTTTGTGACACATACAACACAAAGACTGAAAGGAACTATCTCAAAAATTGTTCTTTCTGAATGGCAGCATGATGGGCAAGTATTTTTTTTCCTTCTTTTTGTTATCACTGAAGTTTCTATCCAAGATAGGTATGACTATTTTAATTTTTTAAAAAGATGTATTTATTTTTATTGCAAAGGCAGACAGAGAAGAGGAGAGACAGAGAGGAAGATTTTTCCATCCACTGATTTACTCCCCAAATGACTGCAACACCTGGAGCTGAGCTGAACCGAATCCAGAAGGCAGAATCTGTCTCCAGGTCTCCCACACGGGTGCAGGGTCCCAAGGCTTTGGGTTGTCCTCGACTGTTTTCCCAGGCCACAAGCAGGGAGCTGGATGGGAGGTGAGGCTGGCCAGGATTAGAACTGGCACCCATATGGGATCCCGGCATACTCAACACAAGGACTTTGGTTGCTAGGCCATTGCGCCGGGCCCAATTTTTAAGAGTTTTTGAAGAAAACAGTGGGAGAAAAATGCAGAACTAACTGCAAGACAGCAATAAAAAAGCCTAAAGCTTTTTTACTCCACTGGGAAAGACAATCCTGCCCAGAACCAGCATGATCATTGGGGATGCCCCATCTGAAGGTGCCTTCAATGAGCATCCCAACTGGCTAAGGCAGGCAGCACTAGGGCTTCTTACCCGCCTTGGGGAGCAAGGCACAGTCTGCCTCCCAGCAACCGGCCAGTACTGATGCTACCTCTGGGGAAATACATAACAAATACAACCTTTCTGAAAATACACTTTAAGATTTATTTACTTATTTGAAAGTCAGAGTGAGAGAGATCTTCTATCTACAAGTTCACAACCCAAACGGGCGCAATGGCTGGGGCTGGACCAAGTTGAAACAAAGACCCAAGAATTCTACCTAGGGCCTTGCACCTAGATGGCAGGGACCAGAGCACTTGAGCCATCCTCTGCTCCTTTTGCAAGCATTATATGGGGGAGCTGGAGCAAAGAGGAGCAGCCTGGACTAGAACTGGCACTCATGTGGGATGCCGGGGACACAGGCAGCAGCTTAACTTAGTGCTCTGCATTTGTTTCCTGGATAAATCCCTTTAAAGTTCTGCTGCTCTGTTGGCCAATGTACTCACTTTCCAGGACCCAGGGAGAGTTCTTCAGACCCAGCAATTTTCTAAAACTGAGTACAGGCTGCTGCCACCACACAAGAGGGACTTCAACAAGTTCATGGTACTAAACAAGTTTATTGCAAAGTATTATGTGAAAATGCATGGATTCTAAAAAACGTTTATACCAAACAAAACTTACCTTTTAATTTCATATCCCCACAAACTTACAAAGTACCCTTGCATGTTTTCAAAGCTTTAAGGAAACTGTTCTTGTTTATGAAGGGCCTAACTTCACCATAGGCATGGTGTTCTCTTGGTCCAGGGCAGCCAGGCTCCAGCCAATGCATGCCTCACTATGTGGGCTGACTTCCCCTCTGCAGAAACAACAATACATCTGTGACAATGGGCCTTGGACTCTGATCCTGGAAGTTCTGACCCAGTACATGCAGAGCTAAACCTGTGTTTGGCCATGTCCTCATCCCACACTAGCTCCCCAGAGCTGATCCGCACTCCAGTGGGGTTCCCGGGGACAGTGCCCAAACCAACAGCAGCAGTGACAACTGCTGGGATCTCATCAGGAATGCACACTCCCAGGTCCCTGCTCAGGATCTCCTGGAAGGGGCTCAGTGGCCCCAGTAATCCACCCTAACTGGGAGAATCACAGCAGGGCTTCTATAGCCACCAACCTCCGCCTGCACCCTCACAGCCTGTAGGTGGCGGTACAGGCCGGCTTAAGAATTACAAGGACAGAGGCTCCAGTTTGCAGGATTGCAAAGCGTGCTCTGCCAGAGGCGGGCAGCAACCATTCCATCAGCTCTTTCACAGCCTGAGAGCCACCACCCTCTCTACACACAGTATTTTTAAAGGTCACACCCCAGCAGTTGATACACAAAATCTATTACACTCAGGGACCCAATGAATGCTTCATTCTTTTGAGTTTTTTTGTGCTGATCACAGTGAGGACACTTTAATGGAGATCAGAACAAGAAACTGAACAAACAGCAGCTGTTGTGGATATCTGAATGATAACAGCAATACTTGATTCTCACAGATTGGCTAGTTTTTCCACATTCTGCTAATGTCACTGTACTGGGGTGACCAAAGCCGGAAGAGAGAACGTTGAGGAGGCAAAGCCTTTTGCTAAACTCTGCCCAAACCTGAACTGTGCATTAGGCATTTCACCATGGAAACCGCCCTACCATTCCCATTCCATCTTCCCACCAACCTGTCCGGGTCCTACACTGCTGGTGAAAACCCACCTGGCTATTACACAACAGCATAGAAGCACCCAGACTCAGCCATCTCACTTTAGGAAACAGAGAAATGAGTGCCTGTGTCTGCCAGAAACCTCAGAAAACCGTGTTCTACCAAGTCTATTGCACAGCAGTTATCTATGGAACTCATCCAAGGGCTCACCCCCAGCAGTGGAGATCCACATTACGGATATCCACATGACAGAGCAAAAGCAGCGGGGAAACCCCAACCAGCCACCCAACCCAACCACTGCTACCAGCCAAGGCCAGGTACAGACAGGTACACTTTGAACCAAGCAGGCACAACCACAGCTCAGAAAGTTCTGGATCACTGGGGAACCTCACATTCAAAATTCATACCCTTTACATAGAGGAGGGAGAGTTAAAGACTCAAGCAAACGACACACTCTACAGACAGAGCCATTTCCAAGACCTATCAGGTTCCTATGATACAGGAATACCAGTCACAGTGAGGTGGCTGCAAAAGCACCCGACCCCCAGTATCTCAGATTAAACAAACACAATGCGCATGGGGTTGTTCTTCCCACTGCTGCACCCTCAAAAGGACCCTCCCTAAGAGGGTCAAACCTTGTCGCTCTAGATTCCCCCATTCCCATCCGGCCCCTCCGGTGACCCCTTCTTTTGTGGTCCTGGCTGCTCACCATCCCCAAGCCCCAGCAGGCAGGAGGTAAGGCCTAGCTCTGGCCAACCAGAAGTAACTCTGGAGCACTCCTAGCTAAGCTGAGCCTCCAGCTGCCCTCCTGCCTGGCCACCCCAAGCCGGTCCCAGGACGCAGTCTCCAAAGTCAGGCTAGGCCACCTTGGATCCCTGATGCACCTAATGGATCCCAGAGGCTGGGCGGGCTGCCTGGTGGAGCGATTCAGAGTTAACCCCAGGGCGGACACCGAACACCTGAGACCCAGCACCCACAGGGCCCTGAAGCTGCAGAAGGGCGCTCGCTCCCTCTCTGCGCTTCTTCCGGGTCTGCACACCGCGCCTGGCCCGCCATAGGCCGCGTGGAGCCGTGATGCAGAGCCGGGCAGCTCGGCAGGAAGCCGGTCTCGGGCCCGGGGCAGTGCGCGGGGCGGCCTGGAAGCGCGCGGGGCGGCCTGGAAGCGCGCACGGCCGCGGCACCGGGAGCGCCGCACCGCCGAGCCCGCCCCCACGCAGCCGCGGGCCGGGCCCAGCGCGCCACCGCTCCGCGCGAGGGGCGTGTTTACCTGGGATCAAGAACACGTGCTGCCTGGCGCCCGCCGCGTCCCCGCCGTCCACGCCCGCGGCCATGGCTGCGCGCGTCTTCCCAGGCCCGGCACCCGCAGGCCGCAGCTCGGCACCTGAGCGCGCGCCGAAAATGGCGGGAGGAGAGGCTGTTCCGGGAGGCGCGCGCCGGGCCCCGGAGGCGGCAGGGCCGAGCCGCGGCGTTTCCGGGAGAGTTGAGCGCGGGGCCGGGCAGGTGCCCCCGAGCCGTGCCACGGGAGCTCTCCTCCGCCGGGGCTGGGCGCTTGCCGTGCCACTCAGCCGGAAAAGGGGACTTCTGCTTTGTCTGTACTGAGGAAGCACAGCAAACTGCTGAGTCCGCGACTGACCGAAATGTTCAAAGTGATCAATTATGCTTGTTTGGGGACTCCTCAAACTGACTTGAGCAAACCAGCCTCACTTAGGCAGTAACCTGGGGCCCTCCCTGGTAAGTTGACCGGTCTCAGTTTATTTTAACGAATTGCAAAGGAGCATGAATAATAAGTGAGGACACACTAAGTGTGCATTTTAGACTGCGTGGACTTCGGTTTAATTAATGAAGCACTGAAGGACAGATACCGTGTGTTGTCTTTGTTACATCAACCATCATGCAAAATACAAAACAGACATAGGTGAGCATATATAAGCACATATTCTCCTAAATGAACTGTATAATGCAGACTAGTGTGCCAGGAAGTGAAGATACGTTGCAGTAAGCATCCCTATTGTGAAATAAAACGAGGACTTCAAACGAGGACTTTCTTGTCAATATGACACTACATTTGGTACCTTGATCTATACCTACAATGGCAGGTTACACTTCAGTAAAATGATAAACTAGAGACTTAATAAAGGACTATCCACCACTGTGATACTATGGGGGGAGAATGAAGGGAAGGGAGGAATTCCTACAGCTACAAAACTATCATGGAAAACAACAATAATAGCATTCTTAAAAAAAATAAAAGAAGCAGACATCTCTCAACATTTTCCATTTGACAAAGGCTTTACTTTTGTAAAGTCAAGCCATGGCTTCGGGTAAGGAGAGCAGGCCCTAAGGACAGCCTTTGTCACACCCAGATCCTAAAGTCACTTAGACAAGGCCCGACCCCTTTGTCATGGTGACATGTCAGTGCTTTGTGTTGACATTCTTAACAGATTGGTGTGTGTTGCACCTGCCAGCAGTCCTCAGAGCAGCTTAACCCTCACCACCTAAAAAGTACACAACAAAGCATACAAAATATGAATGTATTGTAGAGTTCTTTGCAATATGAAAATTAAGACACCTTAAAGGCAATGTTTAAAAATTTAGTGTCATGAAGTGAAGTGGGGGGAGGTTAAGCTTTTGAAAAAACTGTTAATTGAAAAAGTAAAGGAAAACATGGTTTTTAAGATGAAAAAGAAAATAAGTATATTTTAAAGAATGTCTCTTTCTTACTCAAATCTCCAACAGGTTATTGATAATTTGTACTTTGAGACTTCACATGCAAATACAAGTTCATGATACTTGCTAGGACTTTTTTTTTAAAGTGAGAGAAGGCTATGCATAATTCCTATGAACTTTGCTTTTCTTTCTTTAAGCTTGTAAACAGATACTTTTGACAGTGGTAGATCTTTCCTAGTCTGCTGCAAAGCTTGTTGATGTCAAGCCTGATTCCCAAATGCGGGGACATAAATGTCACTGAATTTGACCACAGAACACACCCAGCGGAGAGGAGGCCCTTTTGCTTTGGGAAGGGTGCCCCGTGCCAGCTCTGGGGCAGGCGTTAGGTCTTCGCCTCTCCCCAGACTGTACTGTGGGAAAAGCTCTGCTATACAGGCCCCATCCCCAGAGACAGCATGGCCTTTGACCAACAGCTAGAAGAGAAGCCTGCTCTGCAGTTCTTGCTGTTACACAAACTGTTTTCATAGTCCTCCTCTCCTTTCCGGTCCTTGGCTATATGAATACATATTTTATGCAGTTGTTTTCACAGTGTAAAGACAATTTTACCTGCCATAAAGATGCTCCCCATGGTTTCTAGAACTGTCATTCCTGAAGGCATGTTATTTCACATGGCTAATGTACCAGGGTTACTTAATCATTCCCTAGTGTGCAATATTTAGGCTACTCAGAACTGTTATAAATAATGCTACAATGTATACTTATATATGGACCATGCAGCAGAATTGAAGTAATAAACCATATGTGCATATAGCACACATATACTTTTTATTGAAAAAAGAAAATCAGGTACAGGAAATGCTTAATAGCACAGTACCATGTAGTTAAATGAAAAGCATGCATAAAATACTGTTGTGGTTCACATGGCTCCATGCATTTTTTTAAAAAAAGATTTATTTTTTTTTTTATTGGAAAGGCAGATATACAAAGAGGAGGAGATAAAAAGATTTTCCATCCATTGGTTCTCTTCCCAAGTGGCTACAACGGCCGGAGCTGAGCCAATCCAGAGCCTCTTCCAGGTCTCCCACGCTGGTGCAGGGCCTCAAGGCTTTGGGCGGTCCTCCATTGCTTTCTCAAGCCACAGGCAGGGAGACCGATGGGAAGCGGGGTCACCGGGATTAGAACTGGCACCCATATGGGATCCCAGCGTGTACAAGGCAAAGACTTTAGCCACTAGCCAACACATTGAGCCCACTCCATGCATTTTTAAGAGCACATATCAAGCACATTAAAAAAAAAAATGTGCTTCTTTAAAATGGACATGGGTGGTAGAATGAATAGTAGGGGAATAGGAAACAGGAGAAACCATGCAACAGTGAATTCCCGGGGGCAGTAGTCAGCATGACCTTTGAAGAACAATGAACTTTTCCACCTCTTGTGTGCAGCTTCCTGGATCCCTTGCTGTGGTTTTAATGTGTCCTCTAAAAAGCATGCGTGGGAAACTTCACTTCCGATGCAACTAGGTTGGGAGGCAGAGCCTAATGGGAGATGTTTAGACCCTAAGAGCCATGCCGATGAGTGGATTTATGATGATTACTAAAGGACTTGAGGCTATAACCATGTTATGCCTCTGACCATGCCAGGAGTTGACAGGATGGGGCCCCTGAATCTTGAATTGCCTAAATAGTACCCCCCCCTTTTTTTTTAAGATTTACTTTATTATTTTATTGAAAAGGCAGACATACAGAGAGAAGCACAAACAGAAAGATCCTCTGTCTGCTGGCTATCAGAGAAGCCAGCTAATGCTCAGAGGGAAGATAATATTTTGCAATTCACTTTTTTTCTCTCTCAAAAATTAACAGTGGCTCTCACTGGGTGTTAACCGTGTCAAGCACTGTGCCAGGTCATTGATTTGGATTGCCTCGTTAACTTTGCGGCAGTTTGTAGGGTAGGTGTTATCTTGACAGTCATACTGTAGAGTAACAGCACAGCATGTAGAGATCAAATCACCTGTGGGGGCACCCGTGGCATGGGTTGAGCGTGAATTCCCAACACTGACTGCTTAACCTTCCTCCCTCCCAAACATCTATTTGCCCAGGACAAAGCTGTATGAGCACGTAGCATATACTCAGAAAAAGCATTTTTCTTTTCTCTCACAGTCAGAGCAAGTGGAATATTCCCAAGATTTGTCAATAAGAACAAACATATTGTCATATAATATTCCACAAATTACTTGTGATGCTAGTTCGTATCAGTAATAATAATAATGTATCAGGAGATTAATGGGTTGATCTCCAAAAAGTAAAAAGAAAACAGCAAGCTTAGCTGAGGAGGAATTCATTGAGAACCTTCCAAATGCCAGAAACAATGGCTGTTCATTTTCTAGCCAAAAATAAACAGGGTGGAACTGGGTAGGGCTGGGAGCAGATGGGAATAACTGACTTATAGGGATGTCTTGATGGCTGGAACAGAGGTATTAGTCTTAGGGCAAGGGAAGGGTTTGTTCATACATTATTAAAAACAAGGATGCTTCTTTCAAACAAAATGAAAGTAAAAAAATTTACATTTATCATCATTTGTTAAAGGAGAAAAGTTGTTATCCTGGTTTGCAGTCTTAGGACCAAAAACTCATCTGGTAGCAGTGGAAAAAGCAACATGGAACTCAAGCATGAGACAGGAAGTAAAAGGGTCAGCTTCCAGATGAGTCCACTGTGCATCCCAGAGCTCACGGGTAGCACTGACCCACTGCTTCTGGGGAGAATGTTTCCTTTCTGCTTTCCTAGTCAGTCCAGGCTGAGGTTGAAGTATACTGGCTGCAAAGGGAGCAATGTGGCACACAGGTGCACATGAACTGTGAAATCTGCCAGTTATTGAATAAGAATGATTCAAGCAGCTGAGATGGGACAAGAGCAGTCCCTGACGTGCAGAGCTGGCCCCACTCTCTCAGCAAGACCAGGTTCTTTTCCCCTGAGATGTAAGCCACCTCTCTGAATAGCAGCCTCAGACAAGACTGAGACTGCGATAACATAAGACCAAGCAAAATCACCTTCTAATTTTGCCAAAAGCATAGGCACAAACAAGAATACTGTACTATCCACAAAATACCAAGGATTCCATCTCTTGATTAAAATGAGGATTGAGACTTCCTTATCAATTACAGCTTCACCCTCACCCTCCCTATGGCTGATGAGTCATTGAACTACCCAGTTACAGAGTTCTTTTAACAGCAACCAATCCAGAATGAACCCCTGCTTCCTCAGACTGTCTATCAAACTATGCAACAGAATTCCAAATCCTATATAGCTCTCTTTTCACACCCCAAGGTCTGAGGTTCTGTGGCTGCCATGAGTAACAGACTGCAGGGGATTTCCTGGACCGACACCTACTGGTCATGTGTTTATATATTTCTATTTGGTTGTCTTTAAGTGCACACAAATATATGCAGTTGTAAACATTACAATCAGGATCATACAAAATCAAGGTAGCTACTAAATGTAGGCAATTTCAAGCTTCAAAGTGTATTTTGGCTCTGGGAGCTACTGTGATCAAATGAATCAGGAAATCGTAATCACACATGTTGCTGCTTGGCACATCAATCAATCACCATACATCTCAGGTAATTCCAATAACTTGACATCCTACGTATTCTCAATTTATTTTTATATACGCTACTCTTATTTCCTACAGTGAAGTGCTTTTGAAATATGTTTTTTTTTTCATATTATGCATTCCCCTGCAAGTTAATACATTGAGAAAGGTTGATTACTTTTTATTAAAATATTCATTTTCAAAAGTAGGATACAAATGTGTTTAGAGAATATGTCACATCTAGAAATAATAATAAAAATGAAATATTGGTGGTTAAAAATCTAAACATTAAAGCCCTTAAATCACTTCTTTAAACTGTTTTTAAAAATTGTTCAATGGTGCCCTCATTGTGGCACCAGTGAGTTCAATTTCAAATACTGGCTGCTCCACTTGGGATCCGGTCTCTGCAAATGCACCTGGAAAAGCAACAGAAGATGGTCCAACTATTTTGGTCCTTGCCACTCATGTGGAGACTTTGATAGAGTTCCTTGCTCCTGGCTTCCACATGGCCCAACCCCAGCCAATGTGACCATTTGGAGAGTAAGTCAGCAATGGAAGATCTCTTTCTTTTTCCCTCTCTGTCACTCTGCCTTTCAAATAAATAAAATAATAGTTTTGTTTTAAATAACATTGCTCTATTATTATTTTTAATTTAATAATAGAAATATTATTACTTTCTACCTTTATTTTACTCTGTACTTCCTCCTATGTGCCTGAAGACCAATATTCTGATACTGTTGATAAATTCTAATTGCTTTTATCGGTGGTCTCTATATTGAAGATGCTTATGGAGGATACACATACATTTATAAAGCCAAAGCAGTCCATTTCTGCTTTCTCTTTATAAGTTACCTATCCTTCAAGTAGTAATATTTTACTAACACGTTGGAATACACTGTCCAAAAACAGGAACAATAATTGCTAATTATAGTTAGGTCTTGCCAAAGATTGGAAGATTTTTCTGGTAATGTGGAAGTATCACCCAATGTTTTGCTCAACAGGAAAAATGAGTTCTCTTGATTCAGTATGTAAGGAAGAAGTATTGCAAAATCAATTTCAAGTCCACTCTTGCAATTATATTGACCATACAAGACTAACATTCTAGTTAGTTTAGTCTTCAGTAGTTTATCAAGTATTTTAACTCGCTGAGAACATAGTTGATTTAATGACAGGCTGTCTTTTAAAATTAGTTGTAAGGTTTCCATTTTCAGCAGAAATATCAAATATTCTTTTTGAAACACCATCATCAAAACCTGCAGGCACAGCAAATCAGTCTTGTGTATTTCTTACAAAGATCACCAGAGGTGAAGATTGTGTAACAAGAGCATCCTTTGTCCAGAGTTGGGAAGAAACCAAAGGAATGATTATTCTAAACAAATCTTTTTTATTTTTTATTAGAAAGTCAGATATACAGAGAAGGGGAGGAACAGAGAGGAAGATCTTCCATCTGTTGATTCATTCCCCAAGTTGCTGCGACAGCTGGAGCTGCGCTAATCCAGTCAGGAGCCAGGAGCCTCTTCCAGGTCACCCACGTGGGTGCAGGGTCCCAAGGCTTTGGGCCGTTCTTGATTGCTTTCACAGTTCACAGGAAAGGAGTTGGATAGGAAATGGGGCCGCTGGGACATGAACTGGTACATGTGGGATTCCAGCACATACAACGCGAGGACTTTAGCTGCTAAGCTACCACGCCAGGCCTATGTGCTATTCTTAAAGATTAAAATATTTGTTCCATAATTTTGGCAATAGTTGACTAAGCTGTAACTAAATTGCCTAAAAATGACAAGTCTATTATGAAAGCAACTATGCTTTATGAGGATAGGAAGTGTCCAGATATATTTCCATTTATTTCAAATGTGGGCTAAGACTAAAAGAAAAAATTAAGAGCAAACAATGGTGCAATATTTCTGGCTTCAGAGTTACACACTGAGTTAGAAGGGAGATCTACTGTTGAGTTTAAGTACATATTGCTCAGGTTACCAATACATCTTGGGAGAAAAGAGGTATAAATTTGAGGATAAAATAAAAACATCAGTGATACTTTGTTTTTCACAAAATTCTAACAGTATGTCAAATAAATAAGCAAAGGTTCAAGCAATTATATAAGGAATGGCCAAAACTTCAGACATCCCTTGCTGAATTTTTGTGAGTTCTTGGTTGTCTGCTTACTATTTATGCGATGTGCACCTATTTCAAGTTGCCTTGCTTTGTTATTTGTAAGATCAGATGCATCTTCTGTGAGTCAACATACAATGGTTTTCCTTACACAACTCAAGATGGATTTTGTACCAGTATTTCCAAGAATGATATATTTAATAATAATTCTCTTAATTCTTCAAAATCAGAAGTTACATCGTACATGCTGCCTATGACATGGTCTCATCAAGCTACCATCCTGGAGCAAGTACATAATAGGGACTTCATGGGGAGACATGGCAGCCTCTTTTTCCCATTATTTTGAAAACTTTCAGGCAGGAAGCCCAAGGCCTGCTCCATGTACACAGCCTTCCTGCCCTAGGGATGCCAATGCCAGGGGTCACTTTCCCTGCTAAACTGCATGGATTCAGAAGACAAAGCAGCCTCAGTGACCATTATGTTGATCCAGTTGCTTTTCCCTTATGCTGCAGACCAACCAACTTCCCAAGATTCCTTTTCTGATCTCCGTTACTATTTCATTTCCTATGTTGGACAAGTAAGAGCAGCAGAGCTGCATGTTTTGGTGATTCTGCTTAGATTAGTTACATTAGGGCCATAAATTGTAAACAAAAGCTCACTTGAAGCTTTCAGTACACTCCTCTGGGATGGAGTCCTGTAAGTTAGTGAAAGCTCTTTTTTCTAATGTCTTCTAGCGCCAGCTGATGCAATGGGCTCTACAACAAGAGCTGATGCAAAGAAGAGTTGGAAAATTTTACTGAAAGACAGGAAATGATCTAAAAATGCAATAGCAGCTTTCTGTAAACTTATAGTTGATGTGTGGTGCCTCTCTCTATCTTTCTCTGGGCCAATCTGAATTAATTCAATTTCATTCATTGATACATACTCTATGCCAGACACTGTTCAGTTGCTTGAATCATATCCATAAGCAAAACACACAAAAATGTTTCCTGCCTGCAGTTTACATTTAGAAGAGGCTGGCAGAGAAGCAATACATATAATGAAACAATTCTAAACTGTGACGGTGGCTGGCTAGTACTACGGAGGAAAGCAGTGCAGCTGGGATCAGGGTTTATAAGTACAGGAGGGTTGCTCTGTTAAAGTGATCCAGGTGAGCCTCACAAGAAAAGTGACAGGTTCATGGGAAGAATGGGCGCATCCAAGGGAGGTGTGCTCCAGGCAGAGCAGTCACCAGACTAGGGCTCCACCATTGTAGGTAGCATGGCAATGTCATGGACAGCAAAAGAGACTGTGGAAGAGCAAGGAGAGAGGGGCAGTGGGGCATGAGGTTGGAGAAGTGAGGCTGTGACATGACACTGATGGAGGTAAGCTGAGTTCCATTGTAGAACTGACCAAGAGGGGGCAGCAATTGGGTGCAGCAGGTTAAGTCAACACTCTTCATGAAAACATCCCATGGAGTACTGTTTTCAACACTAACTACTCTGCTTCAAATACATTAGCTTCTTGCTAATGTACCAGGAAAAGAAGGGGAAAATGGTCCAAGTACGTGGACCCCTGCCATCCATGTGGGAAACCCCAGTGTAGTTCCTGCTCCCATCTTTGGCCTTGCCCAGCCCTGGCTTTTGCAGCCATTTGGAAAATCAACCAGTGGATGGAAGATCTTCCTCCATGTTGATCTCTCCCTTCTGCTATTCTGCCCATCAACTAAGTAAATTAAGTATATCCTAAAAAAGAAAAAAAAAACAAATTACTAGACAACAAATGGTAAGAAAGCATAACAGTGTAAACTTACCAGCCTGGATCATTCTGTGGCTAACACCAAAAGAATGATTATACTTAACGCTAAAATACTGAAACAAACGCAGTATATTTTCAACATATTTTCACCAGAATCCACAGACAGAACCACATACTTCAAGATGACTCAGTAATTACATGATTAAAGTTTGTAACCAAGTAATACCTACACACTATGTTCCATATACTCCTAATATCTGTGGTACTATTCTAGTGAGTTTCTTTAATTTATTCCAACACCGATGAATGAATGGCCTCTACAAGCTTGTAATGACTGAAATCTACAGCTAAAAGAATGTGTCTATAAGCAAAATGATCTTCTTGACAACACTTTACCACAAGGATAACATAATCAACTTTATTTTGAACTCTGAGCACACTTGATCTGAAAACCGCATTGGGCTAATGACTCTACATAGGGAACCACGATTAGCTCCTTAATCAAATCCAGTGTGAGTATAGGATGGCCTGATTTTCAAGACAGCTACCATTGCATAAACATCTTGTGTGGGCTGGCTCATCACTGAAATGTAAAAAGTGAAATTTGGGTACATTATTTCTGACAGGCAGCCAATATTTATGGTAGCTGGCTAAAGAGATTTTACTTCAAATAAACAAATGCTTAATGTCTCCATAAATACATCAACATGACCCCAATCAGTAAATATGCTAATAGATTTTGCTCATTATCTTCTGAGCAATCTTTAGCCCCATTTGGTTTGGGAAAGCAATACAAATGTTAGATCCATAGCTCACGAATGGTTTGAGAGTTGCTGCAAATTCTTGAAGGCTGCTGGCTTTGTGACTATCCGGGGAGAGAATAGAAGATCCGTCTCTCTCCTTATAACTTTGCCTTTCAAGTAAATCAATCAATCTATTTGAAAGAGAGAGAGGAGAAAGCATCATAATTGTTGAGGTGTATGAGCACTGGCACTTTTCAGAATTCAAAAGTTCATTTTCAATGAGATTGTAGTTTTAAATATCTTCTGCTGCTGATGTAGAAAGCTATCAGATACACTGCTGGATGACTTCAACGCTTCTATCACACTAAAGTTTTGCCATCCAACCCCTTGCCTCATAGCAGTTGCAGGTGGATCTTTCTTCAAGGGTAGGAACACATCTGTGCTGTCCAGGAGGCCACTGATCCACTTTGGCTTTTGAACACTGGAAGGAAACTGAAATTTTCACTTCATTTTTAATTAATTTAAATTTGCACAGTGTTACTGACTTCCATATTGGATAGAAGGCTTTAAAATTATTTTATTTATTTGAAAGTCAGAGTTACAGAGTGACAGAGAGAGAAACAAGAGAGAGCTTTTCCACACCACAGATGGCCAGAATGGCTAGAACTCAATCAGACTGAAGTCAGGAGTCAGGAGCATCATCTGCGTCTCCCACCTGAGTTCAGGGTTCCAAACACTTGAAACATCTTCTGCTGAGATTCCCAGGCCATTAAGCAGAGAACCAAATTGGAAATGGGGCAGCCAGGAGATAAACTGGTGCCCATGGAGTATGCCAGAGTCACAGACAGTGGTTTTAACCCATTATGTCACAATGCCAATCCTTGGACAGCACAGTTTCAAAACAGAACAAAAAGCAGCTTCTCTACTCAAATTCCTCTAGGGGCTTCTAACATTCTTTCAATCTACAGCTAAACAGCCTTCACTGTGTGGCATGCTCAGTCATCACGAGAGGACTCGTGCCTACCACTTTATCACTGTACTCCAACCTCTTGGGACATCTTTCTGTTTCCGCAGTTGGTCACATCCTTCCGCCCTCAAAAAGTTGATACCAATTGTTGCTTCTGTCAGGAAAGTTCTTACCATGTTGAAGCAGGACTTCCCTGGAGTGCCTCTCTGACCAGTGCTTACTTACTAAAGCACTGAGGTCTGCCACCTGCTGCCTCCCAGAATGTGCCCGGAAGATGGATGAGAAACAGAGCAGCCAGGACTTGAATCAGGCACTCTGATGTAGGGGGTGGGTGTTTCAAGCAGTGAGTTAGTCACTGAGCTGAGTGCCCATTCCTGCAATTTATTTCAAAACTAATATCAAATAACAATACACAATACCATGTGCCCAACTCATAATGGAGGGCATGCTGATAAATGCAATTAAAGAGTAGTTACATAGTGTAGACAACTGTTTTCTTGAGATGAGGCTCTAGTTCCTGTTGTTACATTAAATTGTGATAAAGGAGCTGGCTTCAGTCATAGCCAGGAGACATTTAGAAGTTAGAAATAACTGTATATCTTTGCAGACACTCAAAATTTTTGATTTCTGAGATGGGAACTTTGTTGACAAAGTAAGCCCTATCCTACTTAGAACTAAAAGATAGTATTCATATCATTGATGTCTTTTGAAACTTCAGGTTTCAGGTTCTGTCTTCCAACTCTGTATGAAGATCATTTTAAATAATCATAATAAAAAAGTTTACTTATTTACTTGAAAGGCAGATTGGGAGAGACAAAAAGAGGGAATGAGGTATTCCATCCATTGGTTCACTCCCGAGACGGACTGGGCAAAGCTAAAACCAGGATCCTGGAACTCCTTCTGGGTCTCCCGTGTGGGTGGCAGGGGCTCAAGCACTTGGGTCACCTTCTGCTGTCTTCCCAGGTACATTGGTGGGGAGATGGCAAGGATAAGGAACAGCCAGGACTGTAACTGGAAATCTGATGTCAGTGACCATGTAACCCACTGTACCGCAGTGCCAGGCCCTAGCCGATTTGCTCAAAGGCTTTAGCAAAGTAGAACCTCCGTGGAAGAGAGCAAAGCTTAGTTTTCCATCCTCTGCTGCCTCTCCCATTAGGGAACCAGCAGCAACACAGGCATGGGAAGGGTAGAGTTGCAAGGGAGGGTAACACTTGACTTGTACTCCAGTTATTTCTGGGCAACCATTAAAAACAAGCATATATAGGTGACCTTTGGAACACCACATTGTTCTCTCTATAAGTAAATGCAATAAGGAAAAGCATCACTGCTTATTTTTTTTTAATTTGTCTTTTATGATATTGTTCTATATTCTTAAGGATTTTACCATCCAATTCGAAAAGATCCATACTCCGGAAACAATTAGAAAAAAATAGCACAGCAAGTGATACCACAGCAGTGGTTCGAGGACTGAATGCACAGAAATTGCTGGGCTTCTTGGGAAAAAAGGAGAGGGGGCTTATACAAGCCCTGCAGGAGGCATTAAACATGAGCAACCATGATGTGAGCTAAACATGAGCTAAAACTGAGAGAGGAACCTTCGTGAGTATCAGAGTATACTGCGAAAGGG
This sequence comes from Ochotona curzoniae, assembly GCF_017591425.1. Classification (NCBI taxonomy): domain Eukaryota; kingdom Metazoa; phylum Chordata; class Mammalia; order Lagomorpha; family Ochotonidae; genus Ochotona; species Ochotona curzoniae. The sequence goes on along the minus strand of NW_024466502.1, from coordinate 46,928,924 downwards.
AAGGTTCTGGGTTACAGCGCAGATGTTTTAACGCAGGAGGTGATGAAGTGAAATGGTTGAATAATTGGTGGTGTGTGGTCACAGAGTGCTTTGAAAATCAGCCAGGGAATTCTAGGCTGAAGGATAAAGGGGCAAAGAAGTCAGTGTGTGCTTGTGAATAAAGCAGGGACATATTGGAAATCATGTTTCCAAGGCCTATTTGGCAGTCATTTTCCCTGTTAAGTACTTCATACAGATTAGGTGTAAAATGAAAGGTGAACATGCCTTTCTGCCTTTTTTTTTTAATAGCAACATAAATGGGTTCGGGGGTTAAACAGTCACTGTTAACTATTTTAGAACATGCTTAAGAAATTGGGTATAATGGTACAAATGACAATGTTCGTGACCAACCCTACAACTCATGCTGAATCTAAATTTGGAGTTCAAAACCCTTTCCTAGATTTTAAATATTTTCACAACCAAGAAATGTTCAATGTTGATGAAACATTTTTACCCAAATTTGAACATTCCTTATTATATACATGTAACAAAGCATCATGGTTACCACGTAATAATGTGCGTGTTTTTAATATACCTTAATTCAAATATATTTTACATATTTTAAATATTGTAGGTAATATATTTTGACATATAAACTATATTAATATATTTCACTATAAAAGTAAAAATTTCCTACCCCAAAGGCTTGACTTCTTGTAGGTTTTCACTGCATTTAAGCAGTAAGAACTATTTATTTCTCAGAAGGCATCAATAGCAATCACAGCAGCTAGTAGGATAATGTAGGACATTATGACTCTGGAAGGTCAGTGAGCACAGGATCACAACTGATTGGATAATATTTGTATGAGAATGACCGAATGGATGGATGCCTTTTGTATAACTGACTGGATATCATTTGTATGAGAACAGTTGAGTGGACAGCATGTGAATGAGAACACTTGGTGGAATATACAAAACAAAAGGAGTTCCAAACAAAAGTATAGAAACAGTTGATGGGTTTTGGTGATAATCTCAGTATCTCCTCCCTTATCCCATATGACCCTCAGTGTATAAAGTCTGAAGCCAGTAATAAACTTCGGCTTTCGACCCATCAGTCAGGATCCATGCGTGCTATTGTGCTATTATCTGCTCCGTGCACCAAGTCCATCATTGCAGGACAGCAGCAGGATAAACATAAAACTGATTCATACATTTCATTTCACATTTCTACACAACGCGCAGGTAATGGTCATGTACTGGGGAAAGATAAGTAGGATGGAGCAGACAGCTCAACGAGCAGGGCAACAGGCCAAGCACAGCAGCTACAGCGTGAATCTTGGGCCCCATCCTATCTCCAGTCAGTAATTTCCTTAGTGAAATCATATTCCCATTCTTTACTTCATCTAAAAAGACAAGGAGTAAACTGGCTAAGCTAAGAGTTGTTCAACTCAATCTTCATACGTAAACACATGAGAGTGGGTATTTGACACAGTGGTTAAGTTACTGTTTGCGATGGGGCATCCTATATTGCAGCACTTAGCTAGAGTCCCAGTTACTGCTCTTCTGATTCAGCTTTGTGCCAAGTTGTAGCATGAGAGACTGCATATAATGACCAAAGTATTTGGGACCTGCTACGTATGAGGGACACCTGGATAAATTTCTGGTTTCAACTCAAGCATCTGTGGATGGTTCATCTCTGTATATACATATTTCTCTCTCTCTTCCCCCTTCCTATCTCTCAAATAAAAGGCAAATAAATACTTATTGGAAACATATTTACTCATGTATCAGAAACTCCAGCTTGACATTAGTCCTGCATTCTAGGGTATAGCAGGGTCTGTTTAGCTGATGGCCACAAAAAAAAGATTGTTTGATGAGAGAATTGTCTTGGAAATAGAATCTGTTCTAAGTGAGTAGAGCCCACACGAGAGAATACATCGCAATTCTCTAGTCCTGGAGACTACTGTGTATACTGAATGCAAATCGAGTGTGTTGTCCCTCTTCGTGTCCAGACAATTGATGATGGAATTCTAGGAAAAATGTTGGAGATGTTGTTCATAAAGCCAGTGGAATTAGTTGAATAGCTTCAACCACAAAGAATGAACATCCCCAACTCAAGCTGGTATAATCAACAACAGTGTTTACATACATTACCAGCTTCCAAAGGTAAGCAGTTTTAGTTTCACTCTAAGGGTTGGTCTCTTCACATTTGCAGTGAAGTTGCCAGTACAACGAGAGATACACGATTCCTGCTTTACGCCAAAGCAAGAAATACAAGTTCGTCTGCCTATCCCCTCTCCGGTTGTGTGTCTACCCCTGATTTAATCTCTGTAGATGGGAACTTCCACAGGCTTGAGTTCTAAGCAAGTACCAGCCTGGGTCATCCTAAAGAATCAAATGTCCCTTAGAAGTGTGGGAAAGAAGTCAGTGTTTGAAAACCAATCGGGTAAAGCACAGATGGACACTTTGCAGGCCATGCACATTTTCCATAACTCCTACCTACGGACTGAGCTGTTGGGAGAAGAAAGCATTTCTCAGTTGATGAAAAAACTTGCCACGAGGCCACTGGAGTCTTAGACTGTTGACAAGCATGGACATCTACAACTACTGTGAGAAAGGAGAGAGGACACGTGCTCCTCAAATGAGTACGGCCACCAAAGTGAAGTCTGGTACTCCTGACTGATTCTCTGTAGTATGAATTGGATTTCTCATTCACAGTTATTGATTAAGGCTGAGGTCATGTGTATCCTGTGGCTGGGGAGGAAGCTGCCTAACCAAAGCTCTGAAGCACAAGAAAGAACTGGAGGCTACAGCAAATGTTCAGCTCAGATTGGGCTTTCAGGTGCGTGAACATTCAGGAAATATATTTGGACAGACCTCTGGAGATGTGGCTGAAATAGAGATGTTTTTAGAGGAGCATTTATTTCCCTTTGTGATTCATGCTATGACTACATTCTAAATCATGAATTACACCTATGTCTTGATAGGTGGGTTGGAACCACAGAAAAGATAGCCCAATCTTGACTTCCGCCTGTGGCATCATTTTAGCATTATGCGAGCTTACAAGCTCCTGGTCTCCTTTCTACAGTAATTAGGGCGTTCTTGAACAGCTAAGAGGAGCTGTGTCTTCTGTGAAAACCCTCATCTCAGAATGAGCCCATTTCACTTGTAAACAAGAAGCATGGCAGTAGCCTATTAAATTTCTATGCACACAAGTGTGGTTTTCTTGTAGAGAAAATTAAACCTTTGTCTTCATGTCATTATGAGTCTAATGTGTATAATACATTTATGTTTTTTAACTGTGCTTCTGACTCATACTAAACAATCCCATTTCTACTCCAAAGTGGAGGGGGGGGATTTAATTTATGTTACATTCCTGTAAGGCGTTTTAAAGTTAATCGGGCCCTTTGGGCCTAATTTAATTTGTGTAAGATTGCTGTTGATGATCAGAATAACCATTTAAGATTTTTGTTAACAGTCTGTTACGTGGACTTAATGGAAACACTCCAAAAGCACTCTATTCACTTTCTCCTGTCAAATTCAGGTTTCAGAGCCTTCACAGATGTTGCGAGTAGACATCATAGGAGAAGGAAATCGAACACAAATTGAAATCAGAAGTGGATTCAAGCTGCCAGTGCTGAGCTTTGGTTAAAAACATCTGTCACATAAAAGCAAACATCCAGAGCCATGGTGTCTTGCAATACTCGTCTCTATTTCTCATATCTTTGGCATTTTCGTCATTATATGTTACTGCTCTGTTTGAAATTTTTCCTACAAGTGATTGCTCTTTTAAGCAGCATTGATTTCTTGTTATAAAAGCACTTAGAAAGTTCTGGTACCAGTACTGTGGAGCGAGAGCTTCCCTAGCAGAGCTGGAATTTTCTCCCTGGTTCATAGAATCTGAAAAGTCAATTGACCGTTGCAGACTTTAATGAAGCGAATGCAGCTCACTTACCCCAGTCAATACCAGAACAAACTAGCTCTTAAGTTTCCCAGAAGGTGGTTTTTCAATGCTTCACAATGGATGGCTATTGTTCTTATTTCATGGGTATCAATGACCATGAGGTTACTGCCAAATTGTCCTTTGGTATGATTAAGGAGCTTTCAGAAGTTTCTCTCGAGTCGCTGGCTTGATATTTGTTGTAATGTATACATTGTTTTCCAGATTGAAGATTTTATTTCTCTCATGACCTTACCTCATAGCTTTCAGAATGTGACTCCTGTTTGTGTCCCAGGATTTGTGTTTCGACAACCCTTTTGAATCTGGTTTCCTCCTCTGGCTTTTCTATTCCAAGCCCCTTTCCACCTTCTTTGATTTCCTCTCCCCGACCCCCTGATTCTTGGTAAGATGTATTTATTTCGTTCAAAAGTCAAAAGAGTTACAGAGAGTCTTGCATCTGCTGGTTTACTACCCAAACAGCCTTAATATCCAGCATTGGGTTAGGCCCAAGCCAGCAGCCAGGAGCCAGGAGCTTCATCTTGGTCTCCCACATGGGTAGCAGGGGCTCAAACACCTGGGCCATATGCTGCTGCTTTTCCCAGGCATTAGCAGGGAGCTGGATTAAAATTAAAGCAGCTAGGACATGAAGAATCATCCATGAGGGACCCTGGCAATGTAGATGTTGCTTCACCCACTGGAGCACAATACTGGCTCTCCTTTCCCCTCTCTTACTTTCATCTCCTCTATTGTGAAAGCGATCTTTCTGAATCCAGATTAGGTTCCCATTGTTCTCCACAAAAGGATTCAACTATCAAAGCTGAGACTGGGGAGACAAAGGAATGCTACCACCCAACCTCCTGTTTTGCTCCCATGAAGACACCACCTGCTTTTCAAATGGCCAAGGGATGTGGGCTTGGTCTGGCATGAAAGATGCCCAGAGACGGCAAATATTATGAAAATGATTGTTTTAAAAGTGCATTTACAGGCTCAGTGCAATAGTTTAGCGGCTAAATCCTCACCTTGCCCACTCCAGGATCCCAGATGAACACCAGCTCATGTCCCAGCTGCTCCACTTCCTATCCAGCTCCTTGCTTGTGGCCTGGGAAAGCAGTAGAGGTTGGCTCAAAGCTTTGGGACCCTGAACCTATGTGGCAGACTTGAAAGAAGTTCTTGGCTCCTGGCTTCGGGATCAGCTCAGCTGTGGCTGTTATGGCCACTTAGGGAACCAGTGAATGAAAGATCTTTCGTTTTTTCTCTCTGTAGATCTTCCTTTCCAATATAAATAAATAAATCTTTTTTAAAAGTGTCTTTGCTCAAGCAAATGGGATATAAAGTTTAGATTGATCTTATTTCTTAATTCGGAAATTTCTAATGCTGCAAGATTTTATGTAATGAATAATTAACAGCAAGGATAGGAATTAAAGAAAAAAAAAAAACTAGTAAGAAATCATCCTCTTCTTGATGGGCCCTAGTCAGTTACCAGGCTCACCCACTTCCTTATGCTGCCCTTTATAGAAAGTGTGAGATTTCATCAGCTTACATTTAAAACAGAAATTTCTTCTATAGTAAAACTGAGAATGTTCAGCATCATGAATGCTGAGACTCAAATAAGTCCCCACAATCATATCTTCCCCCACAAATCATTATGTCATTTAAAGTGCTGTCAGGCCTTTGTATGTGTCAAGCATCTTTCCAAAGAATTTTTTTAAGGGAATGTTTATTGCTATACACCTGACAGAAATGATGCCAGCTCCTTTTCTTCTCCTTTCTCTGTGTCTATCCCCTTTCATATACTTTTGCTGAAAACACGAAATCACTGAGATTAAAGTAGAGAGATCCAGAAGCTTCTGTATATTGACTCAATGAAGAGCTCATCTGAATGTGGGCACCTTTTATGAGACTAAATCTACCAACTGCGGCTCCTGTTTCAAGTATTGTGGTCATGTTGCAGATCTGCCTTACAGCTGCCCTAGGGTACAATGTGCTGTTAGCATCAGGCTGTCTGGGGTAGTGCCAAGGTAGATGGGCATTTGTAGCATTTGCCAATTTGTGTGGTGTAAATGCTTCCACCATTGCCAATTTCAAGCTACTAAGCTGATACTGCTGAACCCACAGTTGAGAACCGATGTGCGCTATTGGCTTTGAGAGCAAGTACTGCTAGCTCAAGGACTAGGAAGCTACTCAACAAACATTTTCCCACTGCAAGCCCACTGTGGGAGGAGAAAGGACATGAAATGGTGCTCCTGGGTTAACAGACAAAGAGACTCAAAGCAATGCCCCAAGAAAGCAGGGTGCAGGAAGAACCCACAAACTCCACAGAACGGACTCACAGCCAGGCCCCAAAGATAGGCATTTTAGCAGAGCAGGTGTGCTTGGAGAGTGCTAAGGGGATTAAGGAACGGAAAGAAGGAGGGAAGGCATTCCAGGCAAGGCAAAGCTTAGAGCTCAGAATAGCAAGTCATGGTCCTAAAAACAGACAAAACAGGTTTTTAGTCACTGTGACAGCCTGGTAATCTTATAGAGGAGACTTTTTTTGTACATTTGAAGATTATGCCTTCTCCTCCTCCCAGGCATGTTTACATACAGTGCTTGTTTGGATCCTATCTGTAAGTTCTGAATTAGATAGATAGCATATGCATTACTATTCATACAATAAAGGAAGCTAAGAAATGTCACGGACTTCATTAAACCCAGGTCCAAAAGGTTTACCCCACCTTCATGCCTGTCAGTCTGGGTGTCCTGCTCTGAGGTCTGATGGGGCCAAGGTACCTACCCCAGATAAGCAAATGTAGAAAGGTTACTCTCTGATATTTTCCCAACAACCCCCTCTGAAGCAGAGCAGAAAAGAATTCTCTGAGCTTCCTCTAAAGTAGATCACTCGGCCCTCATTTGAGAGGAGGCCTCCCTGTATTGGAGGAATGAAGGGTCTCCATCTCAGAAGACACAGGGATGCCAAGAAAAGCCCTGAGAGGCCTGTTTCAATGCCTTTGTTGTTGTTTTTTAAACAGAATTGTCTATCACTTCCCTAATAAATGTCTTGAAAAGGGCTATGGATGCAGGGCAGAAGAAAAGCCAATGGATATAGTGTCATGAGATTCTAGGTTGGGGTCTGACACAGTTGTGTGATATTGGGCTGATGATGTAACGTCTCTAGGTATTGATATGTCAACTGATGAAGACACCAATATAACCTCAGAAGCTCCTTTTACTATTAATGCTTCTAGACATATTTAAATGGTAACAAATATTTACATCTCTCTATGGATCTCCAGAGAAACCTGGGGGAGCCTGAAAGAGGTGTGTTTGAGGTTGAAGTATAATTATTTTCCAAATTGATTTCATTCCTGTATATTGTTTCTCTAGGAGAGTCTTCTACAGAGCAGAGTCAGTATTTATATATTTATATATTTATATATTTATTTGAGATATTTAATGGACATCTTATATGAATGAATAAGTAAATAGGCTCAAGACAGTTCAGGGTGAGGTGTTGTATTAGGCCTTTGCTTGCAAATAAGACACCTAATCAGAAACTCATTGAAGCCATAAAGATCATTATCACTCAAGGTAATCTAGGTAGTTAAGGGGGGAGGCAGATGGTTCCAGAGGCAAGACAGTGTCTCTGTATTTTTCTGTGCCATCTCCTCCCACATCTTTCAAGATTATAAACATCTGATTTCCTGCCAGTCCAAAAAATACCTGGTTCCTCAATTCCCTGTTTCTAATTGGAAACCATGCAAAGCAAGGACTCTGGATTCGACAAGCACCATAGCCAAAGCTTGGAACAGGAGAGGATAGAGGCTGACTGTCTTCTTGAAACAACAGGCTATAGTTGGGTGAATGAGAGAAGGAGATTTTATCAGAAAGAAGTTGATGGTACTACTACCAGAAGAGAGGCAGGCAAAAAAGAAAAAAGACATCCATAACAATAAAATAAGTAGGACTACAAAATTAAGCCAGCAGTAGATGAGAACATGATAACTTATGCAGGAAGAACTACATTAATTATGGTGACATCAGATTAGCTCTGACATATGTAAAGGTCAAGACAACAAGGAGACAACATCATTCATAGGTAAAACAAAACCACCATTCTAACAATACAGTTCTATTGTTACGGAACAGACAGCATCTTTCACAAATATATTTCCAAAATAATATGCAGGCAACTTTTATTATGTAATTTATCAAAGAGCATACTAATTCATAATTCTTTTAAGGTGTATATGGAATGACGTAGAAAGTGTATGTCTAGAATGATGAAGAAGGTGTAAGTAGGGTGAGAAATACAGGTAAATTCAGCTTCCAAAAAATTTGTGTGTGATTCCATAGCCTTCATATTTATGGCAACGTTCCAGTATAGTTCAGTAAATACTCCTTTTTTTTGTTTGTTTCTTTCTAACTTGTTGATAACTCTTTTTCAAAGATTCCCTTCTAAATGGTGTTCCATAAGATGATTGGCTATTTGCTACACTGAACAGAAAGTTCAAAGTTGGAGCAAAAATCACCTGTGCTCATTGAGAAAAAGTAAGTGGCAACAATTTTAACTATATCTATGTAACATCCATTTAGTGGACTCAAAATCTGGAGTCTGAGTTTGAATGAAGTAATATATTCTTTGGCGATATCTTTTGTGGATCTCTTAGGATATTGTTATTCTGTTTTAGTGCAAGTATTGTTGATTCGTTTTGTGTTCTCTTAATTCTTTCTATGATGCTACTATTGCAAATTCTAGTATGTAAAAGTATCCAGCAAATCCCAAAGACTAAGAATTATCCACTTTGCAAGCCATCAAAATAGTTGTTTAACTGAATGAATTCCAAATTCTACATGTTGACCATGTAGCCAGGAAGAGTAGGTTTCACCTCCATTACAGCTAGCTAGCATCTGTTTTTTTTTCCAGTTAAAAATTATTCTTAAAACAAAGCATAAAATACTGAGAATCACGGTCTCTTAGACTACTGTTCTTCATTTTTGTAGTATCTCTTGATATTTTCTATTATGGAACTTCTCACACACCCAAAGGTAGGGAGACTGCATCTTGGCCTGCTTGATATTGCTAAAATAAACTACCTAACCCCGGTACTTCATAAACAAAAGAGGTTTATTTGGCTCAAAGTTTGGCAGGTTGAAACGTCCAAGCCTGATTGGATATATCTGGCCAGGAACTCCTGCTGCTTCTTAATGTGATGGGTAACTTTGCATGGCAGGAGGTACAACAGAGTAAAAAAGATCATATGGCAAGAGAGGAAGCAAGAGAAAGCCAAGAAAACTAAACTCACTTTAGAGAAATCTATTCTTGTGATAACATAGGCAGTTCTAGGAGACCTAACCCACTCCTTTGAAACACATCATCCTTTCAGAGGACAGTGTCCCCTAATCATGTCCCATTAGGCTGGATTTGTTAAAGGTTTCCCTGCTTCTCAATGCCATTACAAGAGAGATTAAGTCTACAAAACATGAGCCTTTGGGGAACCAACCATTTGCAAATTATTGAAGACTAAGTAGAATGAGCCCCATTTACATGACATCCAAGTCAATCAACTTTTAGCCTTTTTCCCATGTTGGATTTTTTAAATGTTTTACATCATTGACCCAACGGAATTTTATTTAAACATAAGGTGACTCTAGAATTTTAGATTTTTTTCTAAAAAGAGATGGATTATAAACATTCACAATAGACATTTTTTTTTTTAGGAAATTGAAAGGGCACACTCAGGACCACCAAACAGGTGCTGAGAATGAACTAGTTTCAAGCCTAGTCTCATTTTGTTGTATCCATCATCCACTTTTCAAATATATATTTTACTTTATAATTTTTTGAAAGTCAGAGTTGCAGAGAGAAGAAGATACAAAGACAGATCTTCCATCTGTTTGTTCACTCCACAAATAATCACATCAGCAGGAGTTTTGCCAACCTGAAGCCAGTAGCCAGGAGAGCTTCCAGTTCTGTCCTGAGGGTGCAGATGCCCAAAGACATAAGCCACTTTCCTTTGCCCTTCCAGGCCATAAGCAAGGAGTTGGGTGGGAAGTGGAGCAGCTGGAACATAAACCAGCACATAAGCTTAACCTACTGTACCAAGGAGCCATCCCCCTATCTACTTTTTTTTTGACATTATATTGTTCAATTTACAATTATTTCAGTAGTGTATAAATCTAACAGACATGGGCTTTAAAACCATACATCCATAACTGAAGGATCAAATCTAGCAAAATTAACTTTAATTGTAAGATTTCTTCTATTTTCTAGTACATGTTCAAAATCCTCCAATGTTCTTGAATAGAAAGACATTATAGTTTGTTGAAGTCACAGAATAAAGCTCGTGGTTACCCTGGCTGGGAATGTTTTTCGAGTGCCTCCTAATATATACAAGTTCCTCCTTCCTCTTGTTAGCCATATTTTATTTGAAGACATTGGTCTAATCTGTCCTACCATGCTTCCCCCAAGATGAACTTTGTGATTGCATTCTAATTCAACCCATTAATCCAACTTCTTTTGTGCCTTACATTGTCCAAGAGCCTGTTTCTTGAGTGTGATATTTACTTAGATGTAGATGCACTTCCTCAGGGTCCCTCTATGGGCTTCTCATCGCACTCCTTCGGGAGCACATGTTGTCTATTGGCTCATTTTCAATGATGTCAACATGGATTAAGGATTCAGTGCTGTTTGCTAATTTATCATTTTTCTGCTGCTTCCTTGGGTCTTGGACAGAAGCTTCGTTCAAAATGAAATTGGGGGCTGGCACAACAGCATAGCAAGTGAATCCTCTGACTATGGTGCTGGCATCCCAGATGGGTGCCAATTCTCGGCTACTTCATTTCCCATCCAGCTCCTTGCTTATGGCTTGGGATAGAAGTGGAAGAGGGCTCAAGTTCTTGTGTTCTTATACCCACATGAGCAATCCAGAAGAAGCTCCTGGCTTCTGGCTTAGATCAACTCAGCTCTGTCCGTTGTGGCCATTTGGGGAGTGAATCCATGGATGAAAGATTCTTTCTCTGATCTCTCCATCTCTCCTCCTCTTTCTGTAACTCTGCTTTCCCAATAAAAATAAATAAAATCTTAACGAAAGAAAATGACGTCTGATGAGTTAGTTCCTCAGAAGTAATGTGAGTTTTTCTTGATTCTTAAATATCATTTTTGGTGGAAACTTGCATCCAATTAGTTCCGATTCTAAACAAATTTCAGCTTTACATCTTTTATCACTGGTTTCTGCTTTCTTTGTTTTTCCATGCAGCACATCATAGGTAGTCTGTGTATTAAACCATTGTGTAAGCTCCATAAAGGCAGAAATTCTTTTTCTAATTAATTGTTTGTTTTATAGAGTAGTTCCAGGGCACAGAAAATTTTAGCAAAAATACATAGAGTCCCATGTAACAGAGGCTTCAGAAATTTCATAGAAAATAGAATTAAAAGATAAATTTATCCTGGCACAGAAAAATTAAAAAACATGCATACCTGAAGCTTTCCAAATATATCACAAGAAATTATGCATAGCTTTTGATTTTTTTGGCAACAAAATAAACTTACCCTTTAGTTCCCTTTTCCACAAAATTTTTAAAGTACCCACATATGCTCTCCTTCTCTTCACACTACCCCTGCCACCATGATTTCGCTATAATGAACAACTTGCATCAAAGTGATAACACTTGTTACAGTTGATGAACAAATACTATGCACTAGCATTAACTAAAGTTCACAGTGGCTCTGTAGTTCTTCCTTATTTTGTGTACTCCTATAGGTTTGAACAAAGGTCTAAAGTCCTCTAACTACAGTTACCTTCTTGCAGAACAGTTTCAGTGTCCCAAGAAACCCACTCCATCCTACCTAGTCATCTCTCCTTTCTGGCCCTCTGACCCTGGAACCCACTGAGGTTTGCAATATCATCATGATTTTGCCCTTCCAAGAATGTCAAGCAGTTGAAATCATACAGAAATGTTGCCATCTCAGAATAAATTACTCATTTAGCAATATCCAGTTAAGGTTCTTCCATGTCATTTTGTGACTTGGCAGTTCATTTCTTTTTTGCTGGTCAATAATATTTTATTATATGGATGTACCACAATTTATTTATCGCTTTACCCACTGGAGGATGTGTGGTTAGCTTCCAAGTTGGAGAAAGATTAGTACAGCTGTTAATAACATCAACATGCATGTTTATGGGTTGATATAAATTTCCGATTCATTTGGATACTGAGGAGTGTAACTGCTAGACTATATGGAAAACACCATGAGTAGATGATTAGGTTCGCAAAAATTATCAAGTAAACTTTCTTTTTTTTTTTTTAAAGATTTATTTATTTATTGGAAAGTCAGATATACAGAGAGGAGGAGAGAGAGAGAGGAAGATCTTCCATCCGATGATTCACTGTGAGTGAGTGCAATGGCCAATGCTATGCCGATCCGAAGCCAGGAGCCTCTTTCGGGTCTCCCACGCAGGTGCAGGGTCCCAAAGCTTTGGGCCGTCCTCGACTGCTTTCCCGGGCCACAGGCAGGGAGCTGGATGGGAAGTGGTGCTGCCGGGATTAGAACCGGTGTCCATATGGGATCCTTGCGTTAAAGGCAAGGACTTTAGCTGCTAGGCCACTGCATCGGGGCCCGACATCTTGAATTCTTAATGTCAAATAATTTTTTTTTTCTTCACATCCTCACCATCCTTTGATGATGTCAGTGTCGTAGACTATAGTTATTTTAACAGACATTAAATGATATTTCATGGTTGTTCTAATTTGTAGTTCTTCAATGACATATGATGCGACACATCTTTTCATATTCTTATTTGCTATCCAGTATCTTCTTCATTCAATCTTGTCAGATCTTTTGCCTATTTCAAGTTGGATTGTTTTCTCACTGTTGAATGTCAGGGGTTCTTTTATATTTTGGATATGAGTCCTTTATTAAATGTATTTTGCACATCTCCTAGTATGTGATGCGTAATATAGGGAGTTTTATCTATTTTATCTTCTGATGTATGTATCCCGTGTGCCTAGAACAGTGCCTAGTTTGTAACAGAAAACTAGCAAATATTTATTTAAGATCTGTTTTGTGATTATTGAGAGTGATCTGTATGCCTTAGATACATGTAGGAGAAAAACTGATAACTGATTATAAACAGTAAAAGACAGAAGAGAACATAGTTGCAGAGAGGGCTAAGCCCCTCCTGCAATACAAGCATCTTCTATGGGCACCTGCTCAAGTCCAAGTTGCTCCACTTCCAGTCCAGCTTCCTGATAATACACCTCAGAAAGCAACAGAAGATGACCCAAGTACGTGGGCCCGTTACCCACTTGGGAGAAGCAGACAGCCTTTTGGGAAATGACCCAGCGGATGGAAGAGTTCTCTTTCTCCTCTCTTTCTTCTTTCTCTCTCATTCTCTTTTATTGTGTTTTGTGTCTGAATTTCAACTAGATAAATCTTTTCTTTTTCTTTTCTATAGTGGTTTTTGCTTCTTTAGAGAGTTACCCAGCCCCACCTTGCACGCTACCCACACAGCAGGAGAGTGACCTCCTTCAGGTGCTGTCATCCACCCCAGCCAATCACAAACACTGTGTTGTTTCATTAATAATCTTGGCTTTTTTTTTTCCAAATTTTCTATTTCTTCTCATTGTTTCTGGGGGAAGAGGAGAGACAAAGGATTGATTATGCATTCTTACTCACTAGGAGGACTAATTCACTTCTACATGGAATTAAAATTTTCCTCAAACAGCAATTAAGATATCCGGGGCGGGTGGGGGGCACAAATATATAGGATTGAAGGCCTTCCAAAATGAAGGCAGTATTACTTTAATTTATCATTAGGCTAGCATACATTTACATATACATAACCAACATAGTTTGTTGTGCTTGAAATGTAATCAGATGAATACTAATCACAGTCATTTTAGGCAGTGGGCTCTGCGTTGTGCTCCCCAGATTCTCAGAAATTTACCATCCTACCCCCAAATTCAGAAGCGTTGACTCACAGTTAGCTCATAGCCAACTCCCTCACTGAGAATTCCTTCTGATCAAAGGCCTTGCCCAATGTTCCATCTGGTGCTTGGGAAAATCCCCTGGCTCTTACATGGGAGTATAATTATAAGCCCAGTGCTTTCAACCTCCCATAATTTCCCCCTGCCCCCAAGGTTAACAAACTATGGTCCACAAGTCAGATCCGGGTTGATGCTTGTTTGTATAAATTAAGTTTTATTGGAACACAGCCATGCTCACTTATTTACCTATTGTCTGTGGCCATTGCCATGTTACAATAGATAGTTGAGTAATTGTGATCAAGACTACAGTCTGTAAAGCCTTAACTATTTATGATTTTGACCTTTAGAAAAAATTTCTGACCCCCTACTTTAGTTGGCAGGGGAAAACTGCATAAGTAAGCATGATTTCGTATCTAATAGGTATATGGCATAATTCTTTGGTTTAAGCTGTTAATATTATACCCAAACAATACCTCCCTTGAAGTGGACTCCTCTGTGCATGCTCTCAATTGGTTAAATGCAAGAAATGCATGCTTAATGTCAAGTAGGATGTTGCTGCTTTTAGGTTAGTTCTTTGACCACTGTTATCCTCTGTCATAGTTGTCTTTTTTTTTTTAAGGTTTATTTATTTTTATTGCAAAGTCAGATATATAGAGAGAAGAGGAGAGACAGAGAGAAACATCTTCCATCCAATGATTCACTCTCCAAGTGATCGCAACAGCCAGAGCTGCGCTGATCCAAAGCCAGGAGCCAGGAGCTCTTCTGGGTCTCCCACACGGGTGCAAGGTCCCAAAGCTTTGGGCTGTCCTTGACTGCTTTCCCAGGCCACAAGCAGGGAGCTGGATGGGAAGTGGTGCTGCCGGGATTAGAACCGGTGCCCATATGGGTTCCTGGGTGTGTTCAAAGCAAGGAATTTAATCACTAGGCCACTGCATCGGGGCCCGACATAGTTGTCTTAAAAATCATAGATGATCTATAACTTACAGTCATATCTTCTGCTTGAACATCCCATACTGCTTATTAATTGGGCATTATTATCTACATTTAATCTGTCACACATGAAAAAATATATACAAAGAAGAATGTAATCTCCTCATTAGCTTGAGTTTCATGTTTTGCCTAAATATTCAAGGACGTTCACAAGTACTTGGTTTTCCATGTGGAACTCTGATTTTGCTGAAGGAAGTCTAAAAACGGATAGAATCAGGCAGCTCCCAACTGGCTACCCATCTGCACAGAACTCAGAAGCACTGTTTATTTCTGCTGAGATCTGGAATAAATTATGCTTAATAAGTTGGCTCCTGAAATGGCTGTTTCAAATGTTCAACTGTGCTGAACTCACACACCATGTGTGTACATGGCTACCACACAACACTTTAGATATTCCAGAAGTTTACCAGCATGTAAGTTCTAGAGGACTCTTCTCTTGTCTGCAAGTCCTGAAGCAGGTCTTAGCACATAGTGGATATACATTAAATACTGTTGAGTAAACATATTGTGTGAATTCCATTGTAAATACAGAGGATGACAGAGGGTAGTTTCAGAGACTAAAGGAAGTTTAAGCTCCTTAGCGTTTAACATGAGTGTTGAACTTCAAGGCTTTTATCCCTAGACATATATTGAAGGATCACTGAAAGGAAAGTGAAAACCAACCATTTCCTTAAACAAATGTTGAATGACTATTACGTGGACTGACATAATAGATTAGGCCCACAAGGTACCCTAGTAACAGATCTGGTCATCACCGCTTTCCAGCCTCCCTTGAGTAGCACCCTGAAAAATGGGTGGGAAAACTGAGAAACACCCTGCAAAGATACTCCAGGTCTTTCCAGAGCACAGCGAAGAAGTTTGTGGGAAGCTGGAAGCAAGTCAGGAAGGGTGATAGGAATTCTCAAAGGAATACTAATGGCATTGATTGCAAGGCAGTGCCTGTAAGCACTGAAGACAAGGAAGGCACGCTGGGAGAAATCTTCTCCTATGGGACAAGGGGCTTTCCAAGTACAAGGCAACAACCTTTACAAGTGAGGGCCAACAAAGCTGAGAGGAAGGCTGCCTCCAGTAGGCACCTGAGGATTTGACTGAGGACATCGTAGGTGCCTGCTGCACACACAATAAGGTGGAGACAACAGAGTAGAAAGAGATAGTCTATGGTTCTGAAAGGTGGAGGTAGAATGGTAACGCAAAGAAGTCCCAGCAACTCCTAAAGATGGTGGCTGACTAATGTATAAAAAAATTTGCCAACATTTATAAAGTTGGGGTTGAATTGTAAAGTTAAGGAAATTTTCTGAGCAGTGGATCTAGGATTTCAAGAAAGGAATGTCTTGACCTCTTTCTTAAAGTACAGAAACCACTTAGGAACTGACTACAACACAGCTTGCATCCAGCGAAATGATGGATCAGTGCACTCTGTCTCTCAGAGAGAAACGAGGATAGTCTTGCCATTCTATAGGAGTAAACATGTTTAGTCTCAGTTTATATATATATATTTAATGCTCAATGACTAACATACAAAAAATGTGCACATATCAACTGTGTCTGATAGTTATAGCAAAGTTTAAGATAAATAATAAGGGTAAAGATAGATAGATTTAGATCTTGATACCATTGATACCATGCTCATGAATGAATCAAATACTATTAAAATGTCTGGTGTATTAAATCCATCTACTGATCTGCATAAAATCTCAGTAGGCATTTTTTGGTAGGAAATAATAAGCCGATTCTAAAGCATATAGAAATGCAAAGAATCTCAAATAGCTCAATTAATTTTGAAAAAGAAAAATAAGTTGAAGGGCTAGATTCCTTGCTTTCAAAGCTGAGTACTTGGCTTCATTAATTCAAACAGTCTGATTTGGCATAAACAGCTGTTGATACAGACATCACCTACAAAATCACAGAACACTTAACAAGGGATTGCCACATTTATGCACAACTGATTTTCAATAGTGATAAAGCAGCTTAGTGGTAAAAATTTGCAACAACAGTACTAGAACATTTAGATATCTGTATGCAAAACAAAACAACAACCAAAATGCCTTGACCTATGCCTTGCATTACTCAATTAACTAAAAGTGAATTTCTTACATAAATACATCTAAAAATATGAAACTTTTAGATGAAACAGAGAAGAATATCTTTGTTATCTTGAGCAGGCAATAACACATAGAAAACAAATTGTGAGGCTGGGGCTGTGGCTTAGGGAACTCTCCACCTGTCATGCCAGCATCCCATATGGGCACCAGCCTGAGTGCCCGCTGCTCTGCTTCCAAATCAGTTCCCTGCTAATGCACTTGGGAAAGCAGAAGATGGCCCAGGTTCTTGGGACCTGGTACCCTCAGAGGACATTCTGAAGGAGCCTGCTTCAGGCTGATCCAGTTCTGGTCATTGCAGTCATTTGCGGGAGTGAACCAACAAATGTAAGATCTCTTCTGTGTGTCTCTTCCTTTCTTTCTCCAACTCTGCCTTTCGAAATAAACAATTAAACAAATACTACTAAATAAAACAAATTTTACTATATCCAAATTACAAAGTGCTTTTGGAAAGACCTTACTAAGAGAGTGAAACAGGAAGTCACAGCTTTGGAGAAAAGACTTTTAAATCATACTTTTGATAATAAATAACTTTCAAAATTTGGTAAGAAATAACACAAAGTTTGGCAAAAAAAAATTAGAACATCTACTTTAGCTAAGATCATATGCAGATATCAAGAAATATGTGCAAGTTGCTCATAATTAGTCATCAAGAAAATGCAAATTAAAATTACAATGAATTAACACTCCACACTTATTAGCATGATCAAGATAAAAAGACTGGTTATATCAGCACTGGCATCCCATATGGGCATTGGGTCCAAGTTCCGGTTGCTTAACTTTATATCCAGTTAACTGTAGATGTTCCTGGGAGAGCATCACAGGATGGGCCAAGTGCTTGAGTCCCTGCACCCATGGTGGGTGATCCAGATGAAGCTTCTGACTCCTGGCTTTGACCTGGCCCAACTCCAGCCATTGAAGCCATTGGGGAGTAAGTCAGCAGATATAAGATTTCTCTCTCTCTCTCTCTCTGTTTTTCTCTGTATAGAACCCTGCCTTTCAAACAAATAAATCTTTTAAAAAATTTAAAGTTTTCCATAATCCAACTTTTCCATTGTGTGATGGTTAATACTATGTGTCAACTCCACTGTGTCATGAGTTACCCAGATACTTCACATAACATTGTTTGGGGTGTGTCTGTGAGGATGTTTCTGAGTAAGACCAACATATGCATATGTGGACTACACACAACAGATTGCCATGAGCCAACTGATTGCTCACAATGGATATATGATTATGAATATATATATACTCAGAAAAAGCTTGACATTGTGATTAATTTTTTTTTCTTTATATACAGTATATAAATTTCATGGAGCATACCTACCCTCCCCCACCCCCATTCCCCACATACCGTTAGTCCTTATTTCTTTTTGTCTCCCTATTTTTTTACAATGGTATCTTTTCACTTTGCAATCCTAGGCTTAACACTCCATTAGGTAAATATATCAATATATATATATAAATATATATATATAAATCCAATTTGCTATTCATCAGGATATTAGAAAAAGGCTGTAAGCAATAATCAAATCTCAAGATATCCATCTCATTCAGAGAGATTACATTTGTGTTGTATTCGGATTCAATTTCAGCCAGTATCCCATGTGTGCTTGCTCAGCAGTGTGGCTGCACAGATGCATGTCACATCGAGATCATTCTTTATTATTACTTTTTTGTAGTATTAGATTTTTCCTTATCTTTTTTTTCCATTTTTAAATTATATTTTTGACAATCCTTACATAGTTAATTAGGGTAAAAAGGTTCAAGGGCTACAGGAAAGTGGGTTAGACTATTGTTTCCACATTGTTTCCTGCATGTATCTGAGGTAAAGGGGGATTTTAAGGGAGAAGCCCCACCCAGTCTCCCACCCACCCATCCAAGGTCCCTGATGTGGTACATGCTCCGAGGGTCTTGCTCAAGTGGTTTTGATAGTTCAACAGTTATGAATTGCTGCCAGTCTCACCATTCTAAGCACAACGAAGTCATTGCAGAATCTACTGATTGACATAGTCCATCTTAGAGTCTCCGTTTGCCCAGTTTTTCAGTGCCAACATATGGCTGAGGTGGTTGATTGACTTGTTCTGTCCTCTGTCTTTTGATGGTTAGGGTTCTGAGTCCGGCAGTTCAATTGGGGAGATCCCCAAAGAAACTTTGTTTGAGGTGTTCCCAGACCAGATTCTTGTATGTACTAGCAAGTACAAGGCCCGGCACAGTTCATCGCCCTAATCAGCTGGTGGTTGCAATTGCTGGGTTGGTTCTGTTTTCAGCGCTGTCTTCCACATGAACCAATGGGTGTTGCTGTCCATCCTGGTTCTGCCTAGCACACACTCAGCCCTCACATAAACCAGTGGGAGCTGCAGCCTAGTCTGAGTGACCCACAATAACCCCCACTAGGCCTGCCCCCTACTCTGGTTTGCCAGTATGTGCAGCAGACTAGTCCAGTCTGTCCCACATCCCATTCAACTTTCATACATGTCAATGGACATTTAAGCCTAGTTCATTTAAGCCGAGCCCAACTATCCAGCTCACACACATGCTGTTGGGTGCCTTTCTGTCTAGCCATCCCAGCCCGTATCCTGGTTTTCGTGCCCTCCAGTGGGGGTGTACCCCAAGAGGGAGGAATCCACTATTTCCCTTCTAGGCCACTCCAACTCCCGGATCATGCACTCTCCAGGTGGTTCTGTAGTTTAACTTGACAGAATTAGCACCCAATGCCAACTTCTGCCAGCTGATGCTGCGGCAAAGCCCAACCAACCCTCACCCACTCTGATTTATGCTTGCACCAGCAGGAACAGTCAGCCCAGCCTGGCTTTTCCCTAAGCTAGCTCACATGAGGCGTACAGATGTTGTAGCCCTGCCTAGTCTGGTCTGTACCCATCGCAGCTCATGCTTTCCGGTGGGAGTAGCCATCCAGCAGGGGAGTATCCCCATATTCCCCCTGCTGGCTCTGCCCCCAATTCCTGGTTCTCACGTGTGCTGTTGGGTGCTGAGGTCACATCCAGTACAGGTAACCTCACCTTGGCATTCCGTAATGTGCACTAGTCTTTGTTGCGACCGAACCTAGCTCAACCCACACTGTTCTGGTGCTTGGATTTACCAGTGGATGATGTGAACTGATTCAGCCTGGTCTGCCCCTGACCCATGCCAAATGTATGCTAGTGGGAAACTTTCCATGGCCTGTTCTGGGCTGTTTCCTATAATGCTTCTTGTGCTTACCTGCAGGGTCTGTGTCCTACCAGAGGCGTTGCCCAGGCTCCTCCATCAGGACCTCTCCCAATGTCAGATTTCGTGCATACCAGGGGGTCCATGAGCCAGCCCTACTCAGTTCACCTCCTGTCCTAGCAAGAACAGTGGTTGTTACCCAATCTGGTTGTTACACTGTTGGATGTTTCAGCCCAGCCCAGCTCCAGCTTGTCCATACCCACATACAGCTCACACATGGGTCAGTAGGGGCTGAGATCTAGCCTAGTCCATCCCACATGTACCCTGATCCTCCAGAGCACCAAATGGTGTTGGAGTCTAGCTCGGCTTGGTGCATCCAGTCCCAGTCCACACTTGTGCTAAGTGAGAGTACAACCATATCCTGATCAGAATGCAGCCCCAATTCCAGCCCCGTGCCCCTTGGTGGGAACCTCCACCCAGCTAGGGTGTCCCCTTAGCTCCCCAACCGGGCCTGTTCCCAACCATAGATCACACGCATGCCAGTGGTTGCTCTGAGTCAGCTTGGCTCAGCCCCTCACCTATCCTGGTCCTTGCCTTACACACTGTGGCTTAGCGTCCCTGGCTCATGCAGACTCGTAGGTGCAAGAACCTAGCTCGGCATGACCTATGCTCCTTGCTGGTTACTAGTTTTGCTTGTGGGCTAAGGTTTGCTCATCCTGCCTGGTCCACCCCATTCCATTACCAATCCACACATTAGCCAGCCATTGGAGTTACCTTGCCCGGCTTGTCAGGCCCCCAGGTCTGGACCACGTGTTCACCAGCGGGAGCTACGACCCACCAGGGGAGTTTCCCAATTCCTCCACTTGACCCACTCCTGGACCCAGTTCTCATAGATGCCATTGGGTTTAGGCCAGTGTCCAGCATAGTCTAGCCTATTGGCCTTCTATGAGCTAGTGAATGTTGCAGCCCAGTTCATTAACTTAATTTCATGTCATCACAACCCAAAAAATATTTAAGCTTATGTCACATCAGAAAGTTTCTTCCCACTCTTTTCCTATTAATTAACTTACCCTAAATTCAGGGATAAGCATTCTCTGAGTTGTATCATTAGATATAAGTTTTACTGTTCACTAATTTCATCTAACTGAATCAACATTGTGTAATCTTTTATTTGAAATTATTTTCATTTCTGAGCCCAGTTCAGGAACCTAGCAGCAAAAGTCCTTGTCTTGCACCCACCAGGACCCATACGGGGCCCAGTTCATGTCCCAGCTGCTCCACTTCCTTCTAGCTCCCTTCTTGTGACCTGGGAAAGCAATAGAGGACAGCCCAAAGCCTTGGGACCCTGTACCAGCATAGAAGACAGAGAAGACAGAGAAGAAGCTTCTGGCTCCTGGCTTTGGATTGGCTCAGCTCCGGCCATTGAGTTACTTGGGGAGTGAACCAGCGGAAGGAAGATCTTTTTGTTTCTCCTTCTCTCTGTAAATCTGACTTGCCCATAAAAATAAATGACTCTTAAAAAAACTTTTTTTTTTCATTTCTTATTTTAAAAAGGCAGAGAAATACAGAGAGAGAGAGAGAGAGAGCACAAATTCACTCTGCAAATGCCTGCAACAGCCAGGACTGGCCCAGGATGAAGCCAGCAGCCAGGAACTCCATCAAGGTCACACACATGAGTGTCAGGGATTCAAGTAAGGGAGCCACCAACTGCTGTCTCCTTGGATACTTGTCAGCAGAAAGCTTGATCAGAAGTGGAGGAGCCAATACTTGAACAAGGTATTCATTCCCCCACTGATGGCTATTTTTCATTTTTGGTTCAAGACTATTATGAGTAAAGCTACTATCAACATTGCTGCATTGCAATTTTGATAGTGTAACTTTTCATGTTTCTTATATAATTTTGATAATTGGATTCCTAAATTAAGGAGAGAAGGTAACTTAACTTTGTAAGATCTGCCAAGCATTTCTTTAACCCAATGATACCTTTACTTTAAAAAAGATTTATTTCTTTTTATTGGGAAGGCAGAGAAAAGCAGAGACAGAGAGAAAGATGTTCTACTCATTAGTTCACTCCCCAAGTGGCCACATGATCCGAGCTGAGCTGATCCTGAGCCAGGAGATTCTTCCAGGTCTCCCACACATGTACTGGGTCCGAAGGCTGTGGGTAATCCTCCACTGCTTTTCCAGACCTTAAGCAGGGAGTTGGATGGGAAGTGAAGCAGCCAGAACACGGGCTGGTACCTACATGGGATCCTGGCACTTGAAGAGGGGAGAACTAGCCAATTGAGCCATTGTACCAGGTTCCCAATGGTACCATTTTATATTTTCACCCTAACCCTTACTAATTTCCCCTCACCCATTCTAATGCTTACTGTCTCTCTCTTTTTTTATCCAACCATTTTAGTGGGCATGCAGTGGTGCCTTATTAAATGTGTATGTTTTTTAAGTGAAGATATACAGCTAAATGAGTTTGGGCAATTCTATAAAGTCAGGCCGTCACACATTGTTTTTTGTTGTTGTTGTTGTTGTTTCTGTCCAAGACCACTTGGATATTTCTGAAACTATTTGTGGGCCATACAAAATTAACTTTAAAATTAGCCTGCTATAGATTTGTTGAATTTCAAGTCTCGTCTCTTGTTGCTTTGGCAAGGCCAGACCAAATGATTTTGGGTCAGATGTTCCCCATTCATGGTTCCTCAGAAAAAAAATTTTGTGCCTCTTTGAGTTAGTCCTCTCCTTCAAGAGGCAACTATTTCTAACTTACACCACCCTAGATTCTGCCTCTCACAACCAAAATCAGTGGTGTCATGTGGTGCATTAGTTGCCCATCTCTGTCTAATTGCCAGAATTTTCATGGCTAAAATCAGTAGACCAACAGTTTTTGTTGGTGAGACATGCAGCAGAAGATGGCCAAATTCTCTTCCTAGTGTCACACATGCCAAGATCAAGGTGTTGGTTGAGCTGAGCTCACCTGCTGTCACAGAATCCTGTTCTTTTCACCTTCTGCCTGGAATCCTCCCATCCCAAGCTGATCTGAGATCTGCCCAAAGTTTGAATTCCTCTGACTTCCCCCTGCCGTCTCTGCTTTAAGGACTTCTGTGATTAACTGGGTCTACTAGAGGACATGAATAAACGCCCTCGCTTAAAGTCAACTGGAAAGTAACCTGAATTGCATCTTCAGTCCCTTTGGCTGTGGAATGCAACATATCCATAAGCACTACAAGACAAAAATCACAGGAGCCAAAGTGAGGTTTATGGTAAATATTCTGTTGATTTCCTGCCATCAGGTGTTTTTCTATAAAGTGCTAGCATATTTTTATAATTATCAGTAGTCTGGTACTAACATATTTTCTTGAGCGGTAACAATTCTGTGAATAGATCACAGTTTGTTTTTGTACTCCTAGTGGACTGACATGTGTATTTTTCCAATCCTTGGCTATTGTGAATAAGAATAAGCAATCTTATCAGCACTTTGTTTACATATGTTTACATTTTTGTTGGTAAAGACTTAGGAATGGGACTGCTGAGCCATGGGGGACATGTATGTTTAATTTTCTAAGAAACTGCCAAACACTCCTCCAAATTGTTTACATAATTTTTTTTTTTTTACACTCCCATCAGCCATGTCTGGATTCAAACTGCTCTATAGCCTCCCCGGATTTGTTTTTGTCTGTTTTTGTTTGTGTATGGTCAATCTGGTGGGTGTGAAGTATATCTCCCTGCAGCTTTAATTTGTACTTGCAGATGATTAATGACATTGAGCTACTTTTCTTGTGCTTTTTACTGGTTGAGATGTCTTTTTCTGTAAAAGATTCAAAATATTTTCTCCATCTGCAAAATTGGAATTTCCAAATTGTGGATTTGTATCTATCATATGATACAAGTCACTTATAACTGATGCATTGTGAATATTTTCTCTAATCCATGATTGCCTATTTTCTCAATGACACAGCTATTGAATAGCAAAAACAAACTAATTTTGATAAAATTCAACTTTTTAATACTTTGTTAGTAGGTTTAGAATTCTGTGTAAGAATATTTTAGCTAGATTTCTAGAAACCGTATGGTTACATTTTTTTCACATTTAAGGTTATGATACATCTCAAATTAATTTTTCTCTAAAGAAAAACATAGGAATGGAAATCTGTCTTAATATAAATATGCAAATTTTAATATCATTATTGTATTTTTTAAAAGGAGGGTCTTCTGGCAAAAACTGGAAAACTGCTAGGCAATTATAAAAGGACTGCAACATTCTTTTTTTTTTAAAGATTTATTTTTATTATTTTTTTATTGGAAAGGTGGATATACAGAGAGGAGAGACAGAGAGGAAGCTCTTCTGTCCGATGATTCACTCCCCAAGTGAGTGCAACGGTCAATGCTATGCCAATCCAAAGCCAGGAGCCTCTTCCGGGTCTCCCACGCAGGTGCAGGTTCCCAAAGCTTTGGGCCGTCCTCGACTGCTTTCCCGGGCCACAGGCAGGGAGCTGGAAGGGAAGCTGGGCTGCTGGGATAGAACCGGCGCCCATATAGGATCCCGGGCGTGCAAGGTGAGGACCTTAACCACTTGCGCCATCACGCCGGGCCCAGGACTGCAACATTCTTATTGCTACTTTATTGAAAAGACATTTTTTCTCCTTTGAATTAGCTCAGTACATTTACCAAAAATCATGTGAATTTATGTAAAGTTAACTTTAAATCCTCTGTTCCAGTATCCAATTATAGAAAAGCTCTTCTCCCATTTAATTGTCTTAGTAATTTTGTCAAAAACCAATTGACTACATACGTGTGGAACTATTTCTGGACTCTTGTGTTTCCCTGTTTGCTTAGCTTGTTCTGATAGTACACTGTCCTGCTTACTATGGCCTCAAAAATCTTGAAAACAACATCATTCTACAAACTATGTTGGATATCTTGGGTCCTTTGCATTTCCCTGTAAGTTTCTTTGTCAGGTGATCAAGTTACCAAAACAGAGAGAGAAAGATAAACAAAACATGCTAACATTTCAAGACAACTGAGTTGAATCTAATTATCTATGTAGGATGAATTGATATCTTTATTAATATTTAGTATGTTAAAATTCTTTATTTACTTGAAAAATAGAGACAAAGAGAGGCAAAGGTCTCAAATCTGCTTTCTCACTTCGCAAATGCTTATAACAGCCATGGCTTGGTCAAATGGAAGGCATAAAATCCATCCAGGTCTCTCATGTGGATGACAGGGACCCAAACACTTGAACCATCAGATGCTGCCTCCAGGCACATGAACAGGGACTGGAACCAGACCTCAAACAAGCACTCCAATAAGTCTCAATGGCATAGCAAATGCCTACCCTCATTGGATGCATTTGATGTCATTTTTAGTGTTTGCACATTTTTCTGTCAATCTGCCTGCAGTTATTACTTTCTTTTTGATGAATTATAATGGAACTTCTTTGAGAATTTTAGTTTCTAACAGTTGCTAAAATACTGATACAATTGATTTTTATACTTTGATCTCTATCCTGCTTTTGTTCTAATGAATCTTTGAAGATTTCTATTGAATCTTTTTTACTGAATGATCATATATCTATAAATAATAATTTTGCTTCTTCCTTTCTATTATGAATATTTGGTTATTTTTCTTGGCTTATTACACTGACTTGACTACAATCTCCTAGAACGACGTTGAACACAAATATTTTAGCAAGGCATGAAATTTGGTGCAGCCACACATTTCCTATATGGCAGTGCCTGATTTCAGCCCCTACTAGTCCACTTCTGAATCAGCTGGACGTTCATGTTCATCCCTGGTCCTTGTCATCCTCCCACATGGAACATCCAGGCTGAGTTCCAAGCTTCTAGCATTGGCATGGTTGGTTATAGTGGGTATCTGGGGAATAAAACAGCAGTTGGAAGCTCTCTATGTGTCTCTACTTTTGAATAAAAATTAAAAATAAACATTTTGTTTGTCCATCTTTGGAGGGCCACTAGGATTTCTTCTATGTCTCAAATAAACAGAATTAATCATGCCACTGCAAGCAAGGTGGTACAAATATCTCTTTGATAGAGTGATCACTTTTGGATATACACCCAAAACTGGGATTTTGGAGTCCTAAGGAAACTCTACTTTTAATTTTTGTAGGAATATCCATACTGTTATTTATAGCAGCTGCAACATGTTGCAACCTTCCCGACATTACACAGTATTCCACATCCTCATCAGTGCTTGCGACAGGAGCCACTCCAATGGATGTAAGGTGATGTCTCACTGTGGCTTTGATTTGCATTTCTCTGATGATTAAACATATTGAGTATCTTTTCATACAGTTGTTGGTGACTTCTATATCACGTTAAAAGAAATGTCTATTCAAATATGTCACCCATTTTCTAATTGGGGTATTTGTGGCTGAGTTACAGAATTATTTTTAATGTATCCTGTACATTAACCCCTTAACAGATATAGGATTTGAAAACATTTTCTTTCAATTTTAGGTTGTCTTTTTACTATGGATCTTTTGATGCACAAGAGTTTTCAATCATTTCAATCATTCAATCATTTGACAATTTTTAATTTTGTTGCCTATGTGTTGCCTGCCATTTGTCCTAGAAATCACTTCCAAATCCAGGGTCGTTAAGTTTTTCTCCTCTTTTTCTACAGATTTTACACTTCAGGATTTTACACTTTTGCATTAATTCATTTGAGTTAACTTTGATACATGTTATAAAGACAAGTGAATAACTTCATTCTTTGTGGAGATCCAATTTCTCTAATATTGTTTGCTATGGTTTAAATAATATTATAGGTGTCCCCCAAAGGTCTATGGTTACAGACTTGTACCAGGGTGGTGCTATTGAGAGATGGTAGGACCTTTAGTCGGTGGGGCCTAATGATAGTGCGTGGTCATTGCGAGTGTACTCCTGGCAAGGATAGGGCCGCCAGTCTTTATCTCTGTTTTACCATCTTAGAGATATCAGATCTTACACATACATGTACCCCTGCCATGATGTGCTATTATCTGCAACTCTCAAAGATCAAACCAATAGGCCCAACCAATTCTGGACTTTGATTTTCCAAAACAGTGATTTAAGTAAACCTTTTGATTTATGAATTAGCAGTTTCGGGTATTTGGTTGTAGTAACACAAATTTAGTTAATTCTATGTGAGATTTGAATATGAGTTGTCCTCCTCACATTCATGCAAGACTCAAAGTCTGACATTAATTGTGTAAGACAGTAGAAATTCAATGCAAATATGCAGTTTAGAGGTGGGAATTTTTGTAAAATAATTAATTACGGTGAAATTCCTATGTTTGAGTCTTGGTGGTTTTTTTAAGAAAGGGGAGAGAGACCACATAGATACAGATGCACTTGCATGTTCCATCACTTGCTGTGGGATGTTCTGCTCTGCTTTTATTCTCTGCCAGTAACAAGGGAATCACCAGATCAGGTCCCTAGACCATGTAACTCTAGAATCATGAACCAAATTAACCTCCTTATAAAAGTTAGTCTGCCTTATGTATTTCATTACAATAAAAGAGATTAATGCATCATTTGCTTAAGAAACTGCCCTCCCCCCGTTGAGTAGTGTTGGTTCATTTGACCATATATGTGAAGGCTTATTCGTGGGCTTTCCATTTTGTTTATACGACTTTCTTTAAGCCAGTACACAATGCTTTGATTACTGTGGTTTTTGGAACATATTTTAAAATCTAGAAGAATGGAACATCCAACTTTGTTCTTTTTTTTATAAGGCTCTGCCTTTTCTTTTTAAAGACTGGTTTATTTATTTGAAAGAGCAATGGGAGTGAGGAAGGGGGAGCTCCTGCATCCATTGCATCTCTTCCCAGAAGGCTCAAGAGCCTGGAACTTCGTCTCTCACACAGGTGGCAAGGACCCTTGCACCTGGGCCATCATCTGATGCTTTCCCAGGGACATTAGGACAAAGCAGCCAAGACTGAACCAGGTTCTCCAATAGGAGCTTCCAGCATTGTAAATGGTGGCTTAACTTGCTGTACTACAATACCAGCTGTGGTATTTTTCAGTTGTTCGGATTATTCATGGTTTCTTGATAATCCTATATGAATTTCAGGGTAAATTTTCTATTTTTCTAGTTCTGTGATAAAATACACAGAAATTTGGATAGGGGTTACACTGAATCTGTTCATTGCTTTGAGTTATATGGATGTTTTTAACACTACTTATGCACACAAGATATATTTCCATTTATTTGTGTCTTAATTCATTTCATTAATATTTTTATAGCTTTTAGTGTACAAGTCATTCACCTCCTCTTTTAGCCTTTTTCCTAAGCATTTCAGTCTTTCTGGTACTAATATAAATGGAATAATTTTCTTAATATCCTTTTCATATTGTTGTTAGTATACAGAAACTGATTTTTTAAAACAAAAATAAAGATGTGTACAAAAAAAACATGAAACCACCAGCCTAACAGGAAATCAAACACCAAGCAAGGGAGTCCTATGAACCAAGTATTTTCCTTTCTAGGCCATCTTGTGTAATGCTCAAGGGAGCTTCTGTTTGTAGAGAAAATATGTTTGATGTGAGCAGCAGTAAAAGCCAGATATGCAGATGCTGTGGCTAGCGGAAATGATCTTGGGAGTTAACAAAAATATGAGAGGCTGAAAATAGAAGTGTTGGCTGCGGTGGTACTTTAGGAACCCTAATAAAGAGCCAATATTTATGGAGAATTGCTGTGTGGCAGGTGTTAGTCTCAGCCTCCTACCTAACTTAATTCATTCAGTGCTTATGATAAGCCTGCCAGTGAACTTGGCTCTGATTCCTATGAACTTTCAATGGTCCCTCTTGGACCTGGACCCCTTGTGAGCGCTGGATGTGATCAAGGCACACACAGGTCAGGGGTTCCTCATCATCAGCCTATGATTGTCAGCAGAACCAAATTTGAGCTTGGGAATACACTTTAAATTCTGAGTCTGGAGATAACATTCTTTTTCATTTAAAAAACACCACATGTTTAATTCTTAATCTTTAAAATGTTCAGTGTTTTCAAATGAGTCCAAAATGAGAGACAAGAGCCTAAGCAATCTCCAATATATTCATTTCCTAAATGCTGCAAATATCAACATTTTATTCCCTTACTTTCCCTCTCCTATCCTTTCCATTCATTTTCTTCATCTCTCTCTAGCCTCTCTATCCACTCCCTCCCCCCACAATATTCTAAAAGAAAATTACAAATAGCAAGTCATGTCATTCCTAAAAGATGCAATATGTATCTCTAAGTTGAGGACATTTTCTTAAATAAATGTAAAGCCATTATCACACTTGATAAAGTACCAATATAACCATGGTATTATCTAACATCCATCGTATATTAAGCTTTATAAATCATCTTAAAAATTTGCTTTTCTTGGGACCAGCATTGTGACACCATGAGTAAAGCTGCTGCCTGTGATGCCAGAATCCCATGTTACAGCACCAGTTCAAGTCGTGTCTGCTGTTTCCAATCCAGCTCCCTGGTAATATGTGTCTGGGAAAGCAATAGAAGACAACTCAAGTCTGGGTTGTGCTTTGCCCAGCCCTGACCATTGTCGCCATTTGAAGAATTAACCATGGGTGGTAGATCTTTCTCTGTCTCTCTGTCACTCTGTTTTTCAAATAAGCCTACTCAGTTGCTTTTCTTTTTCTTTAAATTTTGGAGTTGAAGTTTTAAAAGAATGATTCAAGAAAGTGCTGCATATAACATTTGAATATTTTCTCTCTTTAATCTCTTCAATAGATTTTTGCATGTAGATCAAAGCATATGTAAATTTGTTTATAGACAAAAACTCTCAGCTGAAGTCTACAGGTGGCACACTCCTACTTCCCTTAACTCTAGAATATTTCCAAAGGATGCTAATATCCAATAGCTCTTCTACTTGGAAGACATTACAACAAGATCAAAAATAGAGAAAATATATGTTGGGGCTAACGCTGCAGTGTAGCATGTAAAGCCATCGCCTTGGGACCAGCATGTCACATGAGCAGAGGTTCAAGACCAACTGCTCCCTGCTAATGACCCTGGGAGAGCAGTTGAAGATGACCCAAGTGCTTGAGTCCTGTCCCCATGTATGAAACCTGAAAGAAGTCCCCGATCATTGTGGCCATTTTTGTCTATTCTCTCTTTGTAACTTTGCCTTCCAAACAAATCAGTATGTATTTTAAATAAAGAAAATATATCAAAAGATATAAGAATGTAAAATGGAGGAAATAATAAGAAAATAATTACCTTATAAATCTTGGGATAAGAAACAGTCTTTGATCTGAGTAGGAACCATTATTGTGAGCTTCTGTCAGATAGAAAATGGTGAGTAACATGACTTTGAATTCAAAGGGGGCAACATTTTCAAGTCTCTAAGCTACGAGAAAAATTTGCTATGTGTTTGAACTCCCATATGAGATGTTGACTTACCTAATGGATGATGTTCTTTTCTTTATTATCTTTAATTTATTTGAAAGCAAAGAGAAGGATACACACTCATATACACACAGCGCTGAGAGAGAGAGAGAGAGAGGGAGGGAGAGAAATATTTTTCATTAACTGGTTAACTCTCCAAATGAAGGCAATAGCTGGGACTTGACTAGGTCAAAGCCAGGAACTTGGAACCCAGTCCAGGTCTCCCATACAGGTGGAAGTGTCCCAAGTACTTGAGCCATCACAAGTACCTTCCATAATGTTCATCAACAGGAATCTAAAGTCAAAAACAGGGCCAGGATTTGAACCTGGATACTCAGTTACTGAATGTGGACATTCCACATAGCCTCTTAACTGCTAAGCCAAAGTGTGCTCCTGGATTATATCCTTAGTAGCATTTTTTTTTCAAAATAGCATGCAAGAATCCTATACACAGTCGTTGCCTAACAATACATTTGAGAGGCATAGAAAGACAGACATTTAAGGACCAAAGAGGAGAAGGGTCTTATAAAGAAAGATGTGATCAGATACCTGGGAGGAAAATCAGGGTCAAAGTTGGTAGAAACGATGGTAAGAGAATTTTTCAAGGGCAGAAGGTTTACGAGACTGCCCAGTAGCCACTGAATTTAGAAGAAAGTGGGCTGTGTCATAGAAAGGGACTTCTGGCTGGAGTGGGAGACCAGTGGGGAAGGATCACCAGGAGGCCAGGGTGAAGTCAGAAATGAGGAAGTTAATAAAGGCAAGTCTTTCAAGACGTTTGTTTCAGAAGTGGAGGTGGAAGCAAGCTAGATTGAGGGAAGATGGAATTTTTAAGCTGTGAAAAATAACAAGCATATTTGATGGAAGGAAGCCAGTATAAAGAGTGCAGTTAGAAACTTAGGAGAAGAAAAAAACTTTAAATAAGAAGGGATTCAGTGACTGCTTTGTGTGCTAAGTGCTTTATATATTTTTACATATTTCATTCATATAATACCAATATTATCCCTAGTTTACAACCGAGGAACTAGAATTTCAGTGAGTTTAATGGTTCCATTTACACAGCTAGTAATAAGTATTCTGGGATTAAGTCCTTGTCTCCGACTCCACACATAGTTGGTGTGTTTTAGAAACAGCTTTTAGAAATTACTCAGATATTCAGAGAATGCTTTTCTTGCAAACTAGCTAAGCAATAAGGAAGTCTGTCGTTAGTCACATTAGTTTTCCATTTTCCCAGACATATACGTCACTTTAAAAATATTGGAAATACAGTATTTAAGATACAATATTTCAAAGTATTGGAAATAAAGCAAATATCCATCTTCTAGTGGATATTCATTACTTAATAAAATCCAGAGTCCTTGTAATCGTTGGGTCAAAGTATTAGGGAAGCTAGGTATTTACAGAGCTGCGATGTATCTCCCCAGTATTATTTATTAATTAAAAAGAACAAAAGGGTGTTTATATAGAGGAGAACATCTCTTTTTTTTTTAAGATTTATTTATCTTTATTGCAAAGTCAGATATACAGAGAGGAGGAGAGATAGAGAGGAAGATCTTCTGCTTGATGATTCACTCCCCAATTAGCTGCAACAGTTAGAGCTTATCCAATCTGAAGCCAGGAGCTAGGAGCTCTTCTCAGTCTCCCACATGGGTGCAGGATCTCAAGGTTTTGCACTATCCTTGACTGCTTTTCCAGGCCACAAGCAGGGAGCTGGAGGGGAAGTAGGGTTGCTGGGATACGAACCAGCGCCCATATGGGATCCCAGCGCATTCAAAGCAAGGACCTTAGTCACTAGGCCATTGGGCCAAGCCCAACATCTTTTTCTTTTTTTTTTTTTAAAGATTTTTGTTTATTGGAAAGATAGATTTACACAGAAAAGAAGAGTCAGAGATAGATCTTCTGTCTGTTACTCCTTAAGTGGTTGCAATGGCTGGAGACAAGCTGATCTGAAGCTAGGAGCTTCTTTAAGGTCTCTCACGTAGGTGCAGGATCCCAAGACTTTATGGCATCCTTTATTGCTTTCCCAGGTCACAAGTAGGGAACTGGATAGAAAGTAAGGCAGCCAGGACATGAATCGGTTCCCATATGGCATCCTGGCACCTGCAAGGCAAGGACTTTGGCCACTAGGCTACTGTGATGGACCCAAGGAGAATATCTTAGAAGAATCATCAGAAATTTACCCCAGGGACCAGTGTTGTAGCACAGTAGATTAAACCAATTCCTATCATGACAGCATCCATATGAGCTCCGATTAGAGCTCAGGTCACTCCACTTCCTATCCAGCTCCTTGCTTATGTGCCTGGGAAAGCAGCAGAAGATGGACCAAGTGCTTGGACCTCTGCTATCCATGTGGCAAGATGGCGTTCCAGCTCCTGGCTTTGACCTGGGCCAGTCCCAATTATTGTGGTCACTTGGGTAGCAGACCAGCAATTGAAAGATCTCCAAATCTCCTTTCTCTCTGTAACTCTAACTCTCAAAAAAAAAAATTTTTTTTTTTTGCAAAAAATCTGTTTGCACCAACAACAATGCCTTACTCTGAAGACTCATCTTTTGAGTAACACCTCACCATGCAAGTCAATTTAATGACAACAGAGTTTCTACACAAATTCAAATTATTTGAAATACACAAAAACAATTGCCTTGCACTTTTAATAAATACCGATGTCAAGAAAAATCAAAAGGTTGGGCAATTGACTCCAGCTTAAAGAAAATGAACAACTACTGACAATCGCATTCAATACATGAGCCAGGCTTAGGTTCTGGGTCAGATGAAAAACACGGCCTAGGGCAACATAACTGAGGATTCATGAAATTTGAATATAGGCGGTTATTTCACAGAGTTTGTTGAAACATGAAAAAAAAGTTAATGCCTGTTTTTTTAAATGAATTTCTTGGAGCCCTCTCATGTCATATAGTAGTATTGTTCTCATATGTGCCTGAATTTGACAGCTATGAAATATTCATGTAAGAGCCTGTCCTTACATGTAGGAATTCAGGAATAGCATTTAGAGACTAAGGAACATGATATTTGGGGTTTGTTTTGTTTTTCAATAGTTGGAGAAAGGTTGAGGGAGCAAAGAAGAGATGTGACAAAATAATTATTGATCAAGATTCTAGAAAAATATTTTTTTTCAATTTGTTACATTTTTTCTGCTTTCCTCAAAAGAAAAAAAAAAAAATAAAAAAAATGATCGTAGCCTGAGATGCCAGCATATCTTAGGGGTGCTGGTTCGAGTCTCCTCTGTTCCACTTCCAATCCAGCTGTCTGTTATTGGCCTGGAAAAAGCAGCAGATGGTCCCAGCATCTGGGCCCTGCCACCCACATGGGAGACGCAGAAGAAGCTCCTGGCTGTAGGCCCTGGCCTGCTCTGGTCTTAGCCATTGTGGTCATGTCTTTCTTGCTCTGTAACTCTTTCAAATAAATAAATAAGTCTTCGCCAAAAATCTTTGATGGAAAAACTTGTCTAGGGAACACAAGTAAAAAACTTGTTAGAGAAGGAGAAACTAATGTGTGAGGGAATGGGAAGGACGGTAAGAAAAGGCCTTGTGAAGACTTTTGATAGCATCTTTATCTAAATCAATCCAAGTCAATCAGCTCTGTCTACCACAACTTGAGAGCACAAGGTGAAAGTGATCGGGACAGCCGGATTGTCTTCCATTAAGGTTAAAGATTCTGCAGTTGGTTTAGTAGACGAAGCCATTAGATTTTTTTTCTACATCTCCACCCACATGCCCATGTAATCAATCATCTCTGTACAGATAATCAAAATAATCCAGAAAATTAAGCAGATTTTTAATTTCTCCTCAAGGAGATTCTTCTCATTTTATCTCTAGCAATGGAAGCAGAAATGCAACAAGTCTCTCTGAGAAATTACATGCTGGCAGCATGAAATCCAGGGCCATTCTCTCATTCTCTCTCTCTTTTTAAAATTAATTAACTTTTTTATTTTTATTTTTTATTGGCAAATCAGATTTACAGAGAGAAGGAGATACAGAGAGAAAGATCTTCCATCTACTGCTTCACTCCCCAAATAGCTGCAACAGTTAGAGCTGAGCCAATCTGAAGCCAGAAGCTTCTTCCGAGTCTCCCACGCGGGTGCAGGGTCCCAAAGCTTTGGACCGTCCTTGGCTGCTTTCCCAGGCCACAAGCAGGGAGCTGGATGGGAACTGGAGCAGCTGGGACACAAACTGGTGGCCATATGGGATCCTGCCATATGCAAGGCAAAGATTTAGCCACTAGGCTACTGCTCTGAACCCCATTCTCTCCTTCTGAAGAACAAAGTCATCTACCAAAGCTATATGAATTAGAAAACAAGCATATTTGCTCTTTAAAAAGAAAAATCTATTTATGACATTTTTTCTGTCAACATGAAGAATTCCTCTCAGATATAAATCACTTAAACAAAACCAAGTGAAATGATTGCCACACCAGTAGGAATTGCATTTTGGCTTGAGGGAGCAAATGGTAAGGGGCCAAGACATATTGGATTATAATCAGATGGCAGGTGGCTTTCCACGTCTTTAGCTTCTCTTCATCGCTTTGTGAGCTCTTCCGTCTTTTCCTTCATCAGCTTCTGAGCCTCACTTAGCCTCGCCACGCACAAATGACTTGAAGGCACCGTGTCTTGGGCAAACAGTTGTTTTGGTATTTCTGAGACTTCATAGCAGGATCACAACTCCCACCCCACGCCACCATTCCTCAAATCAAATGTCACATGGTTAGGCCAAAGTTAGAGGTGCACATACAGTTTTAGGACTTGGCATATTGAGACATGATAGTCACATGTTTCAGAAAAGGGCATCTTTTGCTCTTTGTTCTTTGGGGTCTATACCTAGTTCCATTGTTTCCTCTTTCACAGAATATTTTCGCAGTTGGGCATATCTCCAGCATCTGCTTCTCCTCAGTTACAATTTTCATTCAAATAAAATAACTCTAGGGTTGATCTCTTTGGACAGGTTTTGTTTGGCCTCCACCTATGAACTTCACACCAGGGCGCGCTGAAGGTTAACAGCTTTATTTCTGGAATTCTCTTGGATTCTTTTTGGAGAAAAGTGCCAAAGAACATAAGCAGGGCTCAAACGTATCTGGCCTTGCAATTCCTCTGGGGAAGGTTCCATGTAGCTGCTGCACCTTCTGCCAACTCCCTTCTGTGCTCCCTGATCCCAGCTTCTCCACCAGCCCACGTGGGAATGCATATCTTTCGCGCGTGTGGAAAGGAACCTTTGGCTTAAGGCAAGAACTGGAATGCTCTGTCTCGTCCATTAACAAATGGAAAATTACTTCTCACTTTACTGACTTCTCTTTTCCCTTTAATGTCTTACAAGCATCTGAGTATTTCCAGCATTCATATCATTCCTTTTTTCCCTCTTATTTGAGACAGACAGAGAGAGAGACAGACAGACAGAAAGAGTTTATCTATTGGTGTACTTCTCAGATGTTCACAACATTTAAGGTTGGACCAAACCAGAGCCAGGAGCCAGGAATTCTATCCATGTGGGTAAGAGAGATCTACCTGCTTGAGCCATTAACTATGCCCACCCCACACCCCAGCTATGCATTAGTCAGAAACAGAGCTGCCACTCAAACCCACACACTCCAATATGGAATGACGCTTCTCAAGCACTATGGTAATCATTGAGTCAATCAGTCGTGTGTGTGTGTGTGTGTGTGTGTGTGTGTGTGTGTGTGCATTTCTCTCAGGCGATCCAGTTCATCCACAGGCAGGCCTTCCTCTCAAACTCACAGGACGGCTACAGAACTTTCATCTTCTCAGTTTCACTTGTTCAGCCAGTCATTTGCTAGTGAAGAGTTAGCCTTATGAAAATGCATTTCTTGTGGCTCTAGTCAGAAAAGCAAGCCTTGTAATGTGATGAATTCAGTACCTGGAAACCCCTGCAAAAGCATTATTGTGCTCTGTTGGTAACAAACCTTAATTTGTATTAAGCCTTTTCTGCCCTCAGGGAATTACCTTCAAGGGAGTCTGGATCCAGCCACAGCTCAGGTTGAATACTGGCTCTCCCTTGACTCTGATGGTGGTCCATTTCCTCTGAACCATCACTGATCAGCTAAGAAAGAACCTGTGACATAACTGGCCTGGGAGGTAGAAGGGAGGTTGGTTGAGGGAGGGAGTGTGTGTGTGAGCTTTCTTAAGTAGGGACACATTAGGAAGATGGCTACTTCTAGATGTTGTACAGATGTGAAGCTGTCAGCAACTGCAACGAACCTAATAGCTACAGGGGTAGTAGTTCAAGGACCAAGGACAAAAGTTTTTGTGCTACAGATGGCATGGCAGAAGCATGAAAGGAACCAAGGCTGTTAGGTGTCAAACGATTCTGTCTTAAAGCCATTCTACTTTATATGGTACAAGACAAGAAATTAGTCGTATGGATTAAACTACTTGATAGTGAGTTTTTTTTCTTAGAAGGGGATTTTTACCTCTTTTGTTGATGTTGATTTACACTGTTTGGTAGCACTGTTTTCACTTCTGTTCACTCAGTCAAAAGAATCCTAAATGATCTTTTTTCACAGACTCAACCTGGGTCCTGAGCCCTTTCCTGACCATTCATGATGGAAATGTGATGTGCCACCAGATTTGGTCCTGATGACTCAATCTCGTTCTGCACTGACCCCAGGGGCTGAGTGTGGAGAAGCAGAAGGAAGAACCACTGGGAAATGAGCTATGGTTTCCATGAAACAGTGATATAGATGCCATGAGACAAGCAGATTGGATTTCCGGCACTTAGTTCTTTCAAGTGAGTCTGTTACCACACAGTGACTCAAATCATGAATATAGCAGATTAGTCTCTGTTGAACCCTATTGCAATCAATATTTGGGCTTAAATTTTTTTTTGAAATTTCTGCATGTTTTATTATAAAATCAAGTAATTTCATGGCAAGAGTGGTAATTTTTCCAATAACCTGGTGAATACATCTTTGGAGGTGTTGTAGACGAGAGGTAGACCTGCTCTATTACTGACTTCTCTCAGTAACACAGGGAAATGGTCCTTGGTTAGGATCCCCCACCTCCAGCTTCAGGGCCTAAGTCATCCCACTTTCATAGCCAAGGGCAATGTGACTCAATGTTGATAAAGCACTAACTTACTGGATAAACCCAAAGTTTCTGGAAAACCCAGGCCACAAGCTATACAACATGTGACAGCTCTGAGCCTTCCTGGTTTTTTGATTGTCTTTTCTTGTGTGGCTTCTCATGTTCCACTGGTACCCTGGACCCAGGAGTCAGCCTGGTCCCTACAGCATAGGGACCCAGCCAGGTTGGGTCCTGTGCTCCAGCCTGCTACTGCGTGGAGTGCCATCCATCAGGAAAGCTTTGCAGTCAGCCATTTGATAGTGGAAGGCTTAGGCCACAAGACAATTTCCCCTGGATCTGGAAAGAAAAGCAGCCCTGGAGACCTGACATGCTCTGTGAAAATTAAGACTTAACTTTTGCCATTCCCAGCAAGTCTCTGCTGAACCCAATGCACGCCAATGTGTAGGAATTACTAATAATAATAATAAAGAAGAATTTCTGCATTTCCTCATGGGGGACATAAGTAACTTCACAGTGAGAGAATCTAATCAACATTCAGCTATTTATCTCCCTTTAAAGCAACTTCCTCTGCCAATGCAGAGACATGCATTTTCACTTAGCTATAATTAGTGTGAACATACTTGTTTTTTGTTGAAGAAAGGTTTTCTTTACCTTGGCATGCAGATTTATTTTCATAGGCGAAGAAAACACTGGGAAGGAGTAGGAAGCTTTGCTGGAGAGCTGGGAGGATTACAAGGGGTCAGACTAGCCCAGAGTGAAAGAATCCCCCATGCCTCCCAGCACCTCTCACCCCTTACTCTTTGGGACAATGAGACATACTGGGTGCATTTTTCACTAGGAGACATTTCCATATCTCCCTTGGCTATAAATCCAGTGTGCCAGGGATATGCCCCTGCCCTGGGTCTGAGCCGTTATCGAAGTGGCTCTTCTGGCACAGCTCAAGGCTTCCCTGGGCCAGCCCTCCCTACTATTCCCGGCATAAGTCCTGTCTTCTTCACTTTTCCTGAAGTGTACTCATACGCCAATGGTTTCCAATCTGCCAAAGCATAAAATTGCCAGCCCTTTTTCCAAAGTCAAGGAAGTAGCCTTCTTTAGATTTAATTAAAAACAGCAACTATTTGTACAGCTGTCCTGGGGTTCATGGCTCATAAAAGGGTTTAGCATCAACTTTGTTTCATTCCCTTGGGAATGTCACAGTAAACCCTCTGGGCAGTGCCAGGCTACGGGCTGCTGCTCCATGGTGTCACTTCGGGGCTAGGCTCGGGCTGCACACGTGGTACAGAGCCAGCCAGGGAAGGGTAGGACATGGAGGTACCCAAGTCTTTAGGGGGGAGGGCCAGGAAAAGAGCTACTGCCAGAAGTTTCAGAAAATCCCCAGGATTGGGAAGAGGAGGGAGGAGAGAGGCGGGCACCTGGTTGTTTTGAGGGGTTTGCTAAGGCTCACAGCTTTTCCCCCAGCTCCCGGGTGGGTCATTGGCAGACATCCTTCAAAGGAGATGGGGGTGGGGTATTCCTGCTGAGAGATGCATCTGCACAAAGCACCACATTTTCCCATCAAAGCCCTGGAGAGAAAAAGAATCGCCGCTCAGCATTTGGTTGGTTTTCAGGTGCACGTGGAAAAACGCATCCAGCAGCATCGGGTCAGGAAAAGCCGATTCTGAGTGGAAGCGAATGCAGGGGCTAGCGCGGGTCATAGACTGCGGGCTGGGGGCGGGGCCGGCCACACAAGCGGAGAGCAGCCCAGGCCCAAGATCGGAGGGTTAGGAAATGTGACCCTGGCGACCCCAAACGCCCCCGCCTCCCTTGCTCACTGCAGCTCCACCTGCGCGAGGAAGCGCGCGGAGCCGCTGGTGGAGGCGATGGCCAGCCCCGCGCCCTTAGTAGCCTCTATTAGTCACCAAATGGTGGCTCTGCAGACCCTGCAGCTGCTGCAGCAGGAATGGGGCTGGGGGGACGGGCCAGGCGCCACCGGGGGTTCGCGCGACCCGGACCACGTGTCCGCCGCCCCTGTCCGATGCTCAGGCCATGGGCGAGCCCTGCTGGGGCCAGAACGTGAGGTGGGGGGCGGAACCGTGGGATCCGGGGCTCGGGCGAGGACCCCCGAAGCAGGGATGGT
The DNA here is from genome assembly GCF_017591425.1 of Ochotona curzoniae. Classification (NCBI taxonomy): domain Eukaryota; kingdom Metazoa; phylum Chordata; class Mammalia; order Lagomorpha; family Ochotonidae; genus Ochotona; species Ochotona curzoniae. The sequence continues at coordinate 46,889,231 of NW_024466502.1, read as the reverse complement.
GCGGGGCGCCGAGGGGGGCGCCGAGCTGCTCCTCCTCCCGCGGGACCGCAGGCCCTGCACCCTGGCGAGGATGGCGATGCGCAGCGCGCTGGCCCGCGTGGTAGACTCGACCTCCGAGCTGGTCAGCGTGGAGCAGACGCTGCTGGGGCCCCTGCAGCAAGAGCGATCCTTTCCCATTCACCTGAAGGTGAGTCTGACCCCCGTGCAGAGCCAGGGGTCTGGGACTCCGGAGGGCACCAGGTGGGGCCACGCAACCCCAGACGAGCTGTGCAGCTTCACTGCGTCCCAGGGGGAGGTGCACTGGGGGCCTGGGACACGCTGGAGCCTCAGCATCCAGGGGTAGAGGAGCTCTAGACCTGCCTGGGGTCAGCTTGGAAGACAGCCAATGTGAGGCCTTAGCAAAATCTACCTGGGGCTTCCTTTTACCCTTGCATTAATCAGGGCCCTTTCCACAGGTCTGGGGCAAGAGAAAGCTGCTCCAGCTGGTTCCCCAATGAGCATCCCCTCCCTTCAGAACCTTCAGTGCATTACTGGAGTCCCCTTTGCCCTTCTGTGATGAAATCAGGCACGTTTATTTAAAGTTCCTTCACGCTCATGAATCACCGTTATTATTGCATAAATCCATTGCCCCAAGGAGCCAGGGGTCTTAGAAAGGCAGCCGAAATTCTCATAAGCCCAGTGAGAGCCGGGTGGGTCCTAGGTGTTGAAGCGTGAATACTAAACTAAACTCTTGTTAAGTCACCCAGCTCATATTTGTAGAGCGTGGTTTCCTCCGAATACCTAACGAAGTTGGCCACGTTAGCCATGGAACCCAGTAGCCTCCTAATAGATTGAAGGGAAAGGTGGAAATCTAGTGTGGGGAGTGGTGTTGGAGGGGGTCCCTGTTACAATGCTTGGAGTGCTGTTAGCTCACCTAACTGATTTAAGGTCACAGATGTTTTTGAAGGGTTGTGGTTGGGAGCATTGTTTTGCTCATTGCATTGGGAGTGTGATAGAAAGAAGTCGGGGAAGGGGTGATGATGATCGAAAGAGTTCTTCTTGCCCAGTGACAGGCCAAAGTCTGGGAAAGTTGCTGTCTACTAAACTGCAGCATACACTGCAAAGGTTTTGCTTAAAACTGAATACACCCAGACACTGTTGCTCTACTGAGTCTGCACTCCCCACACAGAGTGCTGCTCACTCTTGGTGGTTAAAGAATTCTTGTGCATCGTAAAGTGTTCCCAGCATCCCTGGCCTCTCCCCAGAAGATACTGACTACTCTAACTACTCCTTCAATTTCAATCCCCTAAGTGGATACCCTGGACATTGCTAAATGGACATGGGGATAGATGCCTTCTAAACTTACCTGAGCCAGTTAAAAAATACAGCTGTGTTTCACTTGATGGTAACCTTTGGTATCACCAAGAAATTTTAAAAATCCTGTCCATTAAAGTGTGATACACCATTGACTGTGAGTTGCATCCTAACTTCTGGGATTTTTTTTTTTTTTTTGTAAGTGTCCTAAAATGTGTGTCTTAGAGTTGATGACCTAGGAAGTTTGATGTGACAATAGGAAACCACACAGGATGGACAGCCAATAGAGAGTCTAAGTGATCCTGGAAGGTGTTTGCTCAGCTATTAAAGGGAAAATGTATTACAGGGAACACTGTGTGGTCCAAGACCCTAGAGCATTGAGAAGGCCTGAGGCCAGGTGCAAGAGCAGGTGTGTGTATACATATGTCTGTGTGTATAATACAAAATTATCCAATACGGAAGAAGACTAAAAAAAAAAAAAATGATGCAGGCCTAATGGGAAAGGCCTGTGCATCGCACCAAGGCCTTTAGCTTGTGGGTAGTTCAACTCCAGAAGCTCAGACAAGTCTGAGAATGCTTGGTTTCTGTGTGGGAGTGAGGTCACAAGACAGTTGTCTGTGGGCCCAGCTTGGTGGCAATGGAGTCAAGCTGGTGCTCCCTGTCCTGGAGGCAGCCCCTATAACTAGTACCATTTTATTATGATGTAGCCCCTGTAACTAATGCCATTTTATTGTTGATACATTTATACTGCATCAGCCTCTTGGTCTTTTCTGATTAACTTTGGGTCCTAACCATTTTCCATCCATAAGTTGTCTTTCTCCACCTGCTCTGCTCCTTTTCTGAGAAAACTAGAGCCATCTCTTGTACTCAACAGTCCAGTTCCCAGTCTTCTGGGTTCTTGTCTCAGATAAATGCTGCTGTCCTGCCTTGGCTCCCCCTGTAAATTCACTGGAAGAAACTTCTTATTGCCCCCAAGCCTTTTCCATCAGCTCTGTCCTCTTTCTATTTTCCCTGGTCTCCTCTCTGCCCACTCTGCCCAGGCCTTGGCTACTCTCACTCTCTCCCTCATCGCCACATTTTCTTGAGTCACACAAGTTCTTCCTTTGCTCGTCGCACCAACTTCTGCAGGCTTTTGTGTGTGTTGCTGTCACTTGCCCAGAATATCCAGCCATGCTTGGGACAAACAGCTCTGCTATTTCCTCCAGCAGTCTGTTCTTCACCTGAGTGCAAGGGTCCCTGAGAACAACCTGTGCTTTCACAAGGGAGAGAAGTGCAGGCCAGTCTGGCTCCCTTGCCAGCATCTTGGAAGCGTGCCTGGTTTGTTGTCGGGAGAAAAGGTAATACATTTATTGGGTTTCTAGATTTATGATGACACAGTACTTAGTCTGGAGGGCCAGATGCTGTTTGACCTTTCTGGGTGGCTGGCTGTATGGATGTGGCTGCATTAAATGCTTGTGTTTATTCAGATGATTCGGAAGAGTGTTTTTCTGTTATTCTAAATTAGGAATGTGCTGGCTTGCTTTATACCACCGAATGGTTTCGGGAAGACTTCTACTAATGGAAATAACACTTATATCTCTTTGGGGATATTATTTGCCATGGAAGATGGGTAGGAAGACTCCTGTGACTTGAAGCCTACAGCCCAGATGACTAGGAATGGGGACCCTATGGGATGTACAGCACTGAACAGCACCGTGATTGAATCTCATGGAGCATTTTCAACCTTCCTCTGCCAATCCCTACTACAGACCCTTGGGAAACTTCTTTTGTCTTCCTGTCCTCCAGTCTCCTCATCTATAAAGTGGGTATGGTGAGATCTTACCTAAAGAGTTACTGAGACAATTTACATAAAGACTCGGTCAGTGGCTCCTTCATTGTAAATCACCATACACTTGAAGTATAATCATTGCAATCATTATTATTATTATTATTATTATAGAACTATTACTCTTGTGAGTTTCATTCTTAATATTAGTGAGTCTGACCCATGAACTCTTACTTCTCTGTTTCTGTGGACAAAAGCAGAATTAGGATATTTCAGAAACTTAGAAAACCTCAACTCTGCATGTCTGAAAAGTGACACAGCAGTATCAGAGTTGATTAACTCACTGATCAGTAAACCCCCTGCTGGGTAAGGAAGGGAAGTCTCAGGCATGAAGGCAGAGATCCCATTAGTAATTTTGCAGAATCAGTTAATGAAGCCAACACTTACTATTCTTTTCAAGACTTAGAAATTACTGGTGCAAAAAGCCATGGGCTTCCTAGTGGTAGATGCAAAATGTTGAGCAGTAGTGATGCTTGTTAAATTGGATATAGAAGATTGGGTTAATAAACAAGGGCTGAAAAATGAGGCTCCAAGGAACTGAAGGCCTTGCCCAAGATCCTGCAGCTAAGAAAGGATGACTGTAGTTTTGATTTGGACCAAAGTTTTGGCATCCTCAAAGGCTCAGGTACTGGTGGACTCAGTTCCCAAGGTTTATGTTGGTGGATTAAAGCTGGAAACTTGACCTAATTATCATCTGTGGAGGTAGGCCTCATGGGAGGATATTAGATCAGGGGGGTGTACCCTCAGAAGGGTAAGAGACTTGGCAGTTTAAGCTGCTTGGCCTCTCTCTCTCTCTGTCTTTGTTTACTGTCTTGCTGGGAAATTCTCACTCTACATACACACACACATACACACACATCCTATACCCTCATCAAACATAAGGCTAGAGGAGACACCCTAAGTTGGACTGTGAATCTCCACAAACTATTAGTTAAGAAGCCCTTTCCCTTACAAGTTAGTTTCTCTCGGGCATTTTAGTTACCACAGCAAAAAGCTGACTAAAGCAAGTTTCCTAAACCTACTGCTGAAGGAATGTGCACAGATGTGAGCTGTATGCATGTATGGCCATGGTTGCATATGCTGTGCACTGTCTATGCCTGGGCTATAGCAGGCACATTGTAGATGTGATGTGCTAACTTGGCTCAGCTGCTACAACAGACGGCACAGACCTGATGTATTAAAACAGTAAACACTTATTCTGGAGGTTCAAGTCCAAGATCAAGGTGCTAAGGAGTTTGATTTGTAGTAAGGGCTCCCCTCCCTTCTTGGGTTGTAGCAACAGCCTTTTTCACTGTGTCCTTCCATGGTCTCTCTTCAGTGCATACAAAGACACACTTGGGGGTGGAGGGGAATAGATGAGCATTCTAGCATTTTAAAACACCACCAGTGCTGTAAGATTACAGTCTGTTGTGGTTCCCAAGGGCCTCTGTGTTGAGAGCTTGGTTCTCAGGGTTACCATATTGGAAAGCCGGAATCTTTTTTTTTTTTTATTTTAACAGGTGGGGTTTCATGGGGGGGTCCTTAGTGAACTGGGAGCTCAGTTCTCAAAAGGGATTAAGAAATTTCTCATTCAACCCTGTGATGTCCCCAAGAGGCTTGTTACAAAAGAAGCAAATTTGTTTCCTCCCACGCTGTCTGTCTTCTCTTTGTCTGCCTCACCCTGTGGACTTCACTGAGCACACATTCTCACCAGCCATACTGGGGCCTTTCCTAGAACCTGCACTGTGATGTTGGGACCTTCTGTCTCCAAAACTGTGAACTCCACTAACCTCCTGTTTATGAGTTAGCTGCCTCCGGTGTTGAAAAGCTGACTAATATGAGGCCTCACTCTTACGACCACATTTCCCCTTAATTCCCTCCCTAAATCTGAGTCCTAAATATAATCAAGTGAGAGCAGTGGTGGTGATTTCCTGCTAAGGGCCATTTGGATATTGATAACATCATTCTCAAGCACACAAAATTATTGACTTTGAAATCAGGCTACCATAGATTTATTGAATTTTGAGTATTGCCTCTAGTTGCCTTGTCAGGGTGACTCTTACAGTCTCCACCTGTGCCTTCAAGATTAGGGCTTTAGCATAGGAATCTGGCAGGGTGGGTGGAATTTGGGGGTGGGATTCATGTCCTAACACAGAGAGACCTACATGGCACCCAAAGCACCTGGTGATCTTAGGAGATTATTTTCAAACCAGTATTACCAACAAGACTTTATCAAGTATTTGCTAGTCAGTGTGCAGAACACCAGAAGGAAACCAGTTTAAGATTTTTTTTGATACTGCCAAGAATGATCAGGACGTGGAAGAACCATCCAATTATGAAGTTACTCTGAATTATGCCTGTCTGTCTTTGAAATGAAAAGCTGAAGCAGGTGTCACGGAAAGCCTGGCTGAAAACCACTTTAAAAGGCAGAAGAGCTTGCTTGCCATTGCAACTGAAACATTGTTAGGAGCCCATGCATGTCCATGTGTTCATCCTGCCACCCACTATTGTGTCAGGTTCCATAGTCCTGGCCAATTTTCTCATGCTATGGAGTAAGAGCAACAGTCATAAAACTATGGGCTCTGGCTTCAGTCATCACAAATGCTACCTGCAAACTGCAAGTGTGACTCTTGAGTTGTCCAGTGGAAGATAATGAGGTTGAGTTCCTTTCCTGTTGAACCCTGGTAAGAGGAGGCAGTTTCTGCAAAATTTGGGAGTTTTGTCTTCAGAAATTACTAACAGACTAATAAAAATGTTCATGTCATTATCAACAGTCATAGTCACATTTGTTCTTTATTTCAGACAAAATGGTGCTGTTGTGTTAAAAAAAAAAAAAAAAGAGAGACCCAAGGACTAATCTCACAGCATCTGTTTCTCTTCTATGGAAAGAATGACTGCTCTAGAAGTAGTTAATTAATTTATAGCTTTGTAATTTCTTGTGATCCAAGTGATCTGAATATCATGCCGCAAAGGCTTTCTGAAATGAAGATTTGGGAAAAGCAATCATAGACAAGTTCTAAAGCCTAAACTACTTATGTTCGACACCTTGGTGTGGAAATGCTGCACTGTTTTGTTTTATAATTTTGGGGTTTACCCTCTGAGCATCCCTGAATCAAGTGATTGTATTCATCACAAAAGTGCTTTTCAACGAACTCTTCAATTGAACCTGATGCCATACCCACAGCACATGCCTCAGGAACAGGAGTTATTGGTGAGCGTTTACAGCGGGCACACCACAAGTAAAAATGTTTAATTTCCTGTGGATGAGAGACTTTTTATGGTGACTGGCAAACACTGTGCTTCTTCATTGGGTGTTTTATTAACACAGAGTTATATACCAATTTGAGACTGATCTTGGGTTTGGGTACCTGGTAACTGCCCTGTGTTCTGTGGATTGTAGCTCAAAGCCATATGTTGATGAATTAACTCAAATTGGGACAATTTCTAGTTCATTAGGAGAAACATCCTCTCCATTTATGTACACATTCAGGGTGGAGGATCCTAATGGGGCAGGGACAGGGATTTATGGTTGCTTTTTGTATCCCAGCACTGAGCTGACCAGGCAGAAGTTTATTAAGACATTCTCTCTCTCTTTATCTTCCTCCTATCCTTTGTAGAGAAGAAGGAGAGAGAGCTTTCTCTCCTCTTTTCTTCTCTCTCTCTCTTGCTTCTTCCCCCTCCTACCCTGCAACTTATGCAGAGAGATGGAGAGGAAAATGTGAGAAGAAACTACTAGTTTGTACCATGTTACTGTAGGAGAATGTAGCTCAAGCTGTTACTGGTTTGGAAAGACTTCACTTATTTTAAAGTCAGTGATCAAACAAGTTTGAACTAGCTTATAGGACATGTGTTTCTAGAAGTGCTTTGGAGGATCATATGGTAGGGAAAAAAACAAAACTGGTAAACCCTTGTGAAGAGTCTCTGTCTTAGGTGAAGCCAAATCAGATCCTATTTTTGACCAAGTATCAGTCTCAGAAAACAAGTTTTGAAACAGACTCTTCCTGCCTGAGTCTTCTTGATTTCAAGCTTTCAGGTCTGATGGGAGTGTTTATTTCCAGTAAGAAACTAGAAAAAGGTTTGAACTTGAATTCCCTTTTTGGGATATGTGGGTGCATTTTCAGTTGTTCAAGGATTCTAGACGTTTATTTCTAGCAAACAAAATACATAATGCAGAAAGTGCAGGAGTGATTTTTTTCTGGAGAATTCTCTCACCCTGCGTCACAGAGAATATTGTTGAGGAAGGAAGAGCTCCAACTGGGAGGTCTCTGATTAGCAAGGGTGGATTTTCATGGGGGTATAGGAAGTTCCATGCTTTTAATATTTTTCAAATAGCCCAGCCCTCTCAATTACAGGGAACAGGGTTGGGCCATTCTTCAATTTGGATATAGTTGTGGCCAACTTGAGCTTTGTAACATTCTTTAACATTCAGTGAACCTTAAGGAAAACAGAACAAAGATGACCCAGGAAGAACTACCAACCAATTCCCTTTTGGACAGTTTCGCTCCATTTCCCAAACCAGTGCTTTTTCCTCCTGAGTCTGTGGAGCCCCTGTTCACTCTCACCTGGTCATCCATAGCTTCCTAACTCCTGTCTTCAATTTTGGCTCCCACTCTGGACAGCAAGCTCTGCTCTGTGAGACACGGCAGTAGCTGGCCCAGTTTTTGATCTTGGGTAGGCCTTTGGTGAGTATTTGAATTCTAGTAGAGACAGCCAAATTCTATCTCTGCCACTCACTTGCAGTGTGAGCCAAGGATGTCACTGACTCTCCCCACATCCCACAGCTTTTTTTTTTTCTTCTGGATTGCTGCTGTATGACAAGATGTGTAAAGGGAGCCCAGGTTCCAGTCGGACTCCTGGTAAACACTCCGTCTCATTAGCTGGACATGGGCTTGGAAAAAGACACATTGTCAACATGACCCCTGCGATGCGTAGGCTCCAGGGACTTCACTGTGGCGTTCAAGGCTTTCCAGAACATCTCGTATCTGGTGTGCAACACAAGGTCATGCTCTCTGAACACTTATCTCTGCCTTTCCCAGACCCTTCCTGACCTCAGGGCTTTGAGTCTGTATTCTAAGTGTAAGGCCACCTCTTTCCCCCATGAGTCAAATACTGCCTTTCTCAGCATCTGCTGTCTAGTCGCATCACTTATAGCTCCTCCCTTATCACTTCTCTATGGTCTCTCCCAAGCTTTCATTTCCTCTGCAAAGATCACTGGTGTACACTGATGCCACTGAGCTTTTTATCATTTTTAATTTTATTTTATTCTCTGTGTATGGCATCTCTACTAAACAGTCTCAAATAAGTTTCACATCACTAACTGGATTCAGAGTTTCTACAGAGCATTCTTTTCTCTTACCCTTCTTGCTGATCTTCACCATCTAGCCTAGTGTTTTCTTTATAACCTTGAACTGGTGGATTACTTTACAGACACCCAGAACCTTCATATCCATGAGATAATTTAACCTTTGCAACCTCTCCAAGTGACAGCCATCATTGTTTCCATTTTACAGATGAGAAAACTGAGTGTTCTGTAGACAATACAGCTCAGCCAAGGATGGATCATCCAAGGGGCAGAACCAGAGCTCCAATGGCAGCCAGGCTGCACTTGAAGGAAAGAGCTTTGCTGACCTTTTCTGGGTTTTTGTAGTCATTGGAATGGTTACCCGTCCTCACACTTGCAAAGTCATTTTTGTCTTGGAGAGTAACATACACACTGGTTCTAGGAATTAAAATGTGGACCTCTTTGGGAGCCATTTTTCTACTTTGCATAGGGAAGATTTCAACAAATAATTACAATGAAAACATTCTTTAAAAATGAGAACTATCTCCTTGAATGAATTTCTGCCTGAGAACTTGAGTTCCTACAATATGTTCAGGTGGATTTTGGACAGCACATGATGAAAATGATTTACACATAACCAATTTGGTATGAACCCTATGCTGTGCTTGAGTTATGAGTCTATAAATGTCTGCTCTTCCAGAGAATTGAATTTTTGTGCTTTTCAATATCTGTTGTCATATTTCAGTGGACATTCTGGTATGTGCTCTGTGTGTTTCATTCTCCCTACTGGGTTATTAAACTCATTAGAGATTAGGTCTGATGCTTTTCTGTCTTTTACTCAGTGTCATTGGTCTAGTCCTGGAGGCTTGTGCATGTAAAAAATAATTCTAATGAATCTATCAGCCAAGTTAAACAGGCCAAGGCTGTTATTATCCTGATGTACTAGTCGAGTCAAGACAAAATACCTTAACTCAATTCTAACAAAACAAATTTTATTAAATTTTCGTTAGTTTGAAGAGCAGAGATAGAGATGCTCCACCTGCTGGCTCATTCCTGAGATGTTCACAACAGCCTTGCCGGGGCTGAGCCAGGAGCCAGACAGGCAGTAGAAACCAAAGGACTTGAGCCATCACCACTGCCTTTCAGAATCAGCGTCAGCAGGCAGCAAGAATCCAGATGGGAGCCGGGATATAATCCAGGCACCCTGATACGGTATTGGCCATCCCTAGCAGCACCTTCACCTTGCTATGCCAAAGGCCCATCCCTCAACTCACTTAGAAATGTGAATGCCAGCCAGAAATGGGACCATTCTAGCAAACAATACTTTGCCTAGCCTCAGTCTGAAACTACACAAGACGTGTCAGTTCCAAAGCCTGCTTTTACATTGCTCAGCCATACAGTTCTAATTCTGGCCTAGTGCTCACAGCACCATGTGAGATATTACATCATTTCTAAAAGCATCTGGGACTTGCTAAATGAAAGCCTCTGGGAGTATATGCTCTGTCACTGAATGGAAAACACCGTGAGTGAAGTCACTGATAATATTGATCACTTGTTTTTCTAGCGAAAGCCCATGAACCCTTCAAAATGCTGTTGCCTGAACACTGTAACTTGTGGCTCCCACCATCTGCGGCAGAACCAGCAGAGGTTGGGTTGGAAGCAATGGTGACTGGATCCCTAGTTGACCTTCAAGCCTTCTAGAAAGGAAGAGAAGCAATCACCTACTTTAGTTTTCTCTCTCCTGGCTTAAGAGTCCCATGGAAAGCCTATTCATATTAATTTGTTTTCTTTGACTGTTAATATATTTGAGAAAGGATTAAGAGGAAATACTGCACTGGAACAGTAAAATAAAGAGACTTTGCAAAGCTCGCCAGAGATCTGAAGTTTGCCCAGGACTTCTGAGACCAGTACAGTCCCACCGCTGGATTTTATTGTACATGTAATTTCCCCCCAAATGATGCCTTCTTTGATTCTTTACAGTAAATGTGAAATTGACTTCAGATTTTAGACCTGCAACTACTATGTTTAAAGGCATTTTAATCTTCGTGGGGTGATGACTGCCTTCACAGACTGGCTAATGGGCACACGTCACTACACGTTTCAGTGGTTCCTTCTAGTTTGGATTTCCTTTTGCATGTTTTCTTTGATCTTTACACTTTGTACTTAGAGTTGAATTACGTCTATAAAGCAAGTGGACAATTTCCCTTGATGTGGATCATAGGAAGCAGTCCAGAGTGATTTTTTTTTCCCTTGCTCTCCTATTCCTAAACAATATGCTTCAGTAATACAAGGCACCCTATACACTACAGGACAGGTTATTTAACTAGCCCCTTTGGCAGTCTCTGAAGGCAGGGAAACATCAGTGCTTTAAAGAGAAAGAAAAACAGGCAGTCAAGTATTTCCAGGCTACCATTCTTGAGAATAGTGCCCAAGGCATGGTAATTGCTCTGTCCCATTACCTAGCTTACACAGTGATCTTGCTGCCCCTTTTAAGAATTTTATTATTATTATCATTATTAATATTCAAGATATGATTCCACAGGCACAGGGATTCCCCTCTTCACCCCTCCATATCTGCCCCCTCCAATTTCCCCGTTATTACAATATATAGTCCTTCTGCAGCAGTCTTAAGTCCAATATTCTGTTATTTAAGTGCATCATGGCATTGTAGGTATAGACAACGGCAGAAAGTCTAGTACCATATTGTCAAACCATATTTAGCGGTGTCCTTGGGAGTCCTTCTTTTATTTGAGAACAGGGATGTCTTTACTGCCCAGCATACTAGTCTCCCTTATAAAGTTCATCAATAAGAATATATGTATACACATGTTTACCTATATCGGAAGTTACCTTATAACAGAGAGAACACATGATATTGGTCCTTTTGGGATTGCTTGCTGCCTATGTTGGCTGAAATGAAATAGCTGGCTATTTGTGTTGTCTCATGCTGGTAGAGGGGTGCTTGCTCATAAGTCAGAGGACACAAACCTCTTCCAGGTATCCCATGTGGCTGCATGGGCCCAAGGCTTGTGGGCCATCTTCCACTGCTTTTCCAGGCCACAAGCAGGGAGTTGGATGGGAAGTGGAGCATCTGGGACACGAACCAGCAACCATGTAGGATGCTGGCACTTGTAGGTGGAGGGTTAGCCTGTTGAGCCACCATGCTAGCCCTCATGCTTTTTGTTTTAAACATCATCCTGTAAATATACACCATATTTTTAAGTGTCTTTGTTTGCTGTTGCACCTAGCCTCTCATTCCTTCTGAGCTAAAGTTTCTTCCTGAATCATACCTTTGAAAAGAATCAACAGTGAATCTAATAGTGCTAGGCACCTGTTCCTTTACGTGACAGTGCATTTATTCTGTCCCGATAATGATAGCTGTAAATGAAAGATTAGTAGAATTAAACTCATTCTACAGAAGACAGTTATTTGAGAATATGGCTCCATTTTCTTCTATCTTCAGCTTTTGTGTAAAGTCAGCATTCTCTCTCTTGTCATCCTTTCAAACCTCTTTTTTTTTTTTTTGGTGGCTCTTAAGAATAATTTTGCCTTGGAGCCAGCAAATAGCTCATCTGGCTTATCATTCACCTGCAAGCAGTAGCACCCCTGTATGGGCATTGATTGTTGTCCTGGCTATTGCTCTTTCAGTCCAACTCCTTGTGTGGCCCAGGAAAGCAATAGAGAATGACTCAAAACTTTGAGACCCTACACCTGTGTGGGAAACCCTGAAGAAGCTCTTGGTTCCTGGCTTCAGATTGGCTCAGTTCTGACTGTATCATATTTAGCGCTCAGGTTATTAACCATTACATCATGTGTATTCAATCAGGTATTTAAGCTGTGCTTTAAGGTTGTAATTTACCATTAGTGCCATTTGGTTCATTTTAAAGACTTTTTTTTTTTAATTCTGGATGTTATATCCTTGATAATTTTAAACATACTTCATAGTCTCAATCTGAAGTTCTTGGAATTTAATTCTATTCATCATTGCATGTATTATATCATGGTGGATTTTATTGTAAATTTCATAATTTGAGTTTTATTCAACAATGGCTTCATGGGAATTGTTCCGTGGCCTGTGGGCTGTGTCCATGTTCTACTGAGATGGAGTTTTACTCACTTGGCCATATGCCCATGTATATTTCAACCCACTTCAAATTCCTGTTGAGTTCCTAGCCTAGGTATTCCCAGACCTTGAATATGGCATGGAGAACAGCTCCAAACTTCAACTACTGTGTAACACAGATGCACAATTACACATTTCCAGTGGAGAATTTATCTTCTACTCCAGCCTAGCTCTGGAAAGACTTTCTTTTCTTAATGATTTTGGTAGGCAGCTAAAATGTTCTGTTTCTCCTTTGTTGCTGGGCCTTGAGGGATTTTTCCCACTTTCTTGCAAGTTCAGAAAAAAAGAATGTTCTGTTTTATTTAGAAGTCCAGGAATTCAGTAGCAAAATGGGTCTTGGGGAAACTAAGTGTGCCCTCTTTCTAAAACCACAAGTTCAAAGCAAGTCACTTCTCTGTGTTACAAGTTCCCATACTCAACATTTTGTCTGATGTAGAATAATTTCAGTATGCTTGCAATGGGTTGGAGATGAAAAATGTATTGACTTACTTTACTCTTTTAAATGTTTGGGAACCACCCTGTAAATTTACGTTGGGAATTTCTTGAGACCATGTTCATTAGGTAGTAAATTCTGCATTATAATCTTGAACACAGTGATCAAAGGAGTAGTTGGAACAGAAGCTATTTTTATATTTGTCATATCTTTTTCAGGAACAGATAACACACACTCAACTCCAACTGAATCAGGTGAAAAAGCAATATTTTTTAACTGAGAGAACCAAAAGGCTGAGGTTTATTGTTCAAACACAGCTAGATCCACATGCTCAGAATATGTAGTTCTGTTTCTGTTATACTCTTGGTTGGTTCTACTCTCATTTGTGTTAGGTTTGTTCTCATTCAGATTTTCTTCTTATGGTGAAAAGATGTCCACAAGTCGTAGTTATGCAACTCTCCTGGTATTATGGCCTATTCCTCTGACTCAGATCACCTACCATTCCTGACCAGTGCATGTGGCTGCAGGTTAGTGTCCTCTGCTGGGTCTGGCCCCTGCATTTGTGCGTGTGATCAGCCCTTGTCAAGCCACATAGGAGAATGGAAGAGGAGTGCCCTCAATGGGGAACATGTGGGTGCTATTACTGGAAAGGAGAGGGAATGGGAGTCATGTAAACAAAGCCCAAGAGCTATCCCCATCACCTATGTCTCCTCTCCTGTTTGTTTCAGGATAGTGTTGAATTTAGAAACATCTGCAGTCACCTGGCTCTACAGATTGAAGGACAGAAGTTTGACAGAGACTTGAGTGCTGCGCACCAGTGTTTGAAGACCATAGTCAAGAAGCTGATCCAGTCCCTCGCTAACGTTCCTTCAGATGCCCATGTGGTAGCCTGTGCATCCCTGAGACAGATCTTGCAGAATCTCCCAGATGTGTGAGTGGTAAAGACTTCAGGATGAACACCACAGCAAGCACCATGAAGAGACCTGGACACCTTCCGCTCCTAATGGAAGCAGCGGACAATGGATGTTTGTATCCAGGCAAGGAGACTTGATGCACATGTAGCAGTCAGACCCGCCACTTCTGTAGCCTTCAGAATTACAGCCTGTTAGTGAACATTTTTTTTTTAAGCTGCAGTTCACATTTTTAAGTGTGTTATTTTCTGGCTTTCTGAAACATATTCCATCTTATGGAATGGGGTAGATTATAGCTGTACATAATTGTATTAATTCCTATTAAATACTAGTTTTGATCAAATGACACTCTACTCTGTATTCATAGTAACGTAGATCTATAATATTTAACCTAGTTATTTCTATGATTAAAGCTGCATGGTCCTTAAATTATCTTCAGAGACTGGGATATTCAGCAATTGAGATGTTCTTACTGAGGACTTTGTGTTGGGAGAGTGAACATTAGTTGTAGGACCACATGTGTCAGTAATTATGAGTTCCAGTCTTGGCATTAATAACTTACTGTTGGGCAGGAAGAGTTGCTTCTAAACCTTGTACTTTCATAAACTGATTTGTAAATTTAGCATGATAATGAGCTATGAAGTACCAAGGATATATGATACGCAAATACAAAGCACAATGTTATTAAAGTCTCATGTGGAAACATCTAGATCCTCTGTTTCTAAATATTGCGAATGAAGTTGGAAATTCTTGTGAACTAAAGGAGGGTGTGGACATACTGGCAGGTTTCTCTAAACATTTAGAAATGGGAAAAGAAAGAGTGTTTTTTTTTTTCTTGGCAATGGTTCTGCACACACTTGGGGAAAAGATGGAATTTTCAGTTGTTCGATGATGATTATGCTGGAAAGCAAAGGACAGTGAAATTCTGCTTTTCCCTTAAAATTGAAGTAGAAGTAGCATTGAATTTAGTCAAAAAATGTGACAGCATGTATGTGCAGCTGGTTTTCTGAAAGAATTGTAAGCTAAGTCTGTGTAATGAGAGTGTACTACTAAAAAATTTTGATAGTAATCAAGATTTTTTGATCTCATCTATTCTGATCCTCTTTGGTTCCAATTTTTTTTTCCAGAATCAGAGAATGAAAAGTAAAAATGTTGTCTTTTTTTTTTTCTAAGAAATAAATATCCTGAGAAAAGAATTGTGAACAGAAATCTGAATTCTGAAGGAAAGGTGAAATCTCTCTCTCCCTTAGAGTATGTAGGTAAGGTGTGCTAGAAGTGAAGGGCATTTGTTTCTTGTGACAAGTCTTTGGCACTGAGTTCTCTCACTACTAGCAAACATTATATTCCGAGGGAAATGATTATTTTGTGATGAGTTCTTTCTTCCTCCAAGAAAAATTTCCTATTGATTCCTTCAAGTATTTTATATTATTTAGACTTTACCCACCTAATTGTAATTGATAATTCTCTCTATAAATATTGGGAATTTTTTGGTCCTTCCTCCAAGAAACATTAAACATTTGTGCTTTGCTGTCTGTGCTTCTGCTTTTCCCTCACTTTGTATCACGTTTCCCAATGACTGATTAAAGTCTGACTCCTCTTTCAAGGCCTGATTGACCTACTACTTCCTCCGTGAACCCCCAGGCATTGTAGTTGGTGAGGCATTTCAGTTCGTGACTTGCATGGGCATATTTTATGTTCCTTCTCTGCTTCTATTACATGTCAGCTTAACAGCTTGCTATTGCTGTCCTGATGAGCTTGCTGAGGGTAGGAGTTATGCTAGACCCCTCTGCATGTTGCAAAGCAGTTGTGAGTCTCCACTCCCTAGAGGGACTCCCATTGCTCCCACCACATTTTTACACTTCTCACTCATCTCATTCTCACTTTGTGGATGTTGTCCCATGGCCAACCTTCACAACCCTTTGATTTTAAGATCAACAGAAATCACTTTATCCTTTTCTCTTTGCTTAAATGCAGTGTGCAAAGCTCTACTTTTTAGTCAGGGCATACCCTCCAGCATATGAATGCATATGAGTTCTAAGTGTGACTGGGGAAAAACACCTAGCTGTACTAATCACAATTTATGTCCCCCTGCCAAATCTCCAGGCACCCTCAATGTTCTCCATGAGCATTATTTTATTTTCTCAACCTGTGCTGTCAAGTGGGTACAGCTGGCTACGGATTACTTGAAATATGGCTTGTCTAAATTGTCTGTGCGGTTGGGTTGGCCTTTGGGGCACAGTTACTGCCTGCCCCCACCAGTATCCCCTATGACTTCCAGTTTCAACCCCAGCAGCTCCACGTCTGATAGAGATTCTTGCTAATGCACCTGAGAGATCAACAGAGGATGGTCTAAGTGCTTAGGCCTCTGCCACCCATGTGGGCAATTCACATGGAGTTCTTGGGCTCCTGGCTTCAGCCTAGCCCAACTCCAGCTAAAGAGGCCATTCGGGGAGTAGATGAGATAGAATATCGTATTCTTTTTCTCTCTGCCTTTCCTTATGTCTACAACTCTGGATTTCAAATAAATAAATAAATAAATAACCCCCCCCCCCTTTTTTAAATCAAGATGTGCTGAACGTGCAGAATACAAATTGCCTTTTGAAAACCTAGTATTAAAAGAATGCATTTCTCTGGAGGCTTTTTCATTCCCTTCTCATTCACTGCTGATCATTCTGCTTCTAATTGCAACAGGAAAATGAAAGCCATCTGAAGATCATGCTAATCGTCTAATTAGCAGCTACAGCAACCCTGCCCCTGTACGCATGCACCCTGCGCTCCCGTCTGTCCTAAGAAGCTCCTGTTCTGCTCCCGCCTGATGATGGCTGCTTGGCCATGGCCTCTGACCCTTCTCACTGACTTCCTTTTGTGCTCATTTTCTTGCCTGTGTTGTCAGTTTTTGCTTCTCAATAGAATCATTTTGTCAGAACAGCATTATGTCTTACTATCTGCCGTCTTTGAAAAAGTTCCTCAAGGTACATTTTACTCCCTCAACAGCAAAACTCATTACAGTAATCGTCCAACTTAGGTACGTATAATACCCCCCCTTCCTTTCTGAACTCACTTCAAATGGATTTTGTGGCCCTAACTACATCAAAATCATTCTTGTCAAGACCTTTAAAAACTTCCCCTGAGATAAATTAAACGGCAAATCCTGAATCCCAGTCTTCCTTCACCTGCCAGCAGCTTTTGACATAGTTGATCACTCCTTCCTTGAGTCACTTTGTTACTCTGATTTCCATGTGGATAGATTCCCATGGTGCTACTTTACTGGCTCAGTTCCTAGACCTCTGTCCTGCTTCCTCCACATCTCCTCTTTTCTAAAATTTGGAATACTCTGGGGCTCAATTTTGGTTCTCTTCTCTAATCACACTTATGCCTTGATGACTTTCAGTGACACTCAGATACACGTCTTTCCCCTTAAACACCAAACTCCCGTATCCTCCTGACTACACAGCATCTCCCCTTGGTCACCTAAGGGGTATTTCAGATTCCAAAATGGGATCTGGGGATTCCCCAAATTTGCTTCTCTGTCATCTTCCAAATCTCTGTCGATGACCACACTTAACTTTGAACTCATGCAGTCAAAAATCGCATTAGGATCTTTGCTCTTTTTTTTTTTTATTCTTGCCTATGTGGAGGTCTTCAAAAAGATCACATAAAAATGAATATTGTGAGAAAATCATGCATGCCTTTCTGTTGTTTTGCACAAAAATAAATCTAGTTTTTAGTTTCATGCTTCTACAAATTTTTTGAAGTCCTGCCACACACTCACTCAATTTGCAAATCTTATTGGCTCAACCTTCAAAATGCATCTCAAACCAAATAACTTCTCATTACCTCCAAAGCCACCAAATTAATCCTCGGACTATTATCTCCTGCTAAAACTGTAGCATCCCCCTACATGGGCATCCTACACTACCCTGCTGCCTATTATCTTCTTATTATCTTTTCTCTACACGGCATCCATGGTAATAGAAATCAGATCAATTACTCTTGTATTCCAAACCCATTAATGACTTCCTTTTTTACTCAGAATAAATCCAAATTCTGCCTCTCTGGCCTGTACCTCAGCAGTATGTATTTATTTTTATTTGAAAGGCAGAGTAACAAAGATAGGCAAAGATCTTCCAAATCAATTCTAGGAACTTGGCTAGGTGAATGCCAATAGCCAAGAATTCAGTTCAGGTCTCCCATGTGGGTTGCAGAGACCCAAATAGTTGCACCATCACTGCTTCCTCCCAGGGTTCACAGTAGTAGGAAGTTGGAATGGGAAACATTGCCAGGATTAGAACCCAGGAACTCCAACAGGGGATGAGGGTGTACCAAGTAGTATCTTAACATCTGTATCAAATCGCCTGTGCCTTGCCACACTTCTGAAACACTAGTCTTTTTAAGTACAACCAGTCCTACGGTGTTTGCACTTGCTCTTAACTTCTGCCAAGAACACTTTTCCTCATCTGCTTAAGTTGAGTCTCTCTGCTCCAGTGTCATCTCCTGACAGAGGCCCTTTCTAGCCCCTTCAATCAAAGCAGCATCCCCAGCCACTCCTATCACTTTTCCCGGCTTTATTGAGCTCATTCTCTGGTGACAATCTGCATCTATTTTTTATGTCTACTGCCTGTTGTAGACAGAGGATAAACGGCAGCCTCCCAAAGACATGTCTGTGTCATCATCAAGAACACCTGTGACTATTTCTATAAGGGGTGGAAAAGCATATGACTGAGATATTAACAGGTGTGATTAGATTAAGAGTGTTGTAATGAAATTGTTTGGGATGATTTGGATGGGCCCTAAATGCTGTCACAAGTGTCCTTCTAAAAAAAAAAGAGGTGAAACAAGACAGCATGGCAGAAGAGGAGGAACTAATGGATCCAAGAAGAACATGGAGGTTGGAATGATGTGGCCATAAGTCAAGGAAGGCAGCCTGCTCCAATACAGGAAGAGGGGAAAAAGCAGCTTCCTCTCTAGGGACTCCAGAAGCAGAGCCCTTTGGGGAGCACCTTAACTTTAAACTTTTTGCCTACAGAACTCTGTGAACATCTTGTCTCCAGAGCAATGCTCCCCACGTGTTAAGCCACCCAGTTTGCAACGATTTGTAGCTGTAGCCCTAAGAAGTTAAGACACCTGTCTCTCCCTAGTAGAATGTAAGAACAAGAGTATGATTCATGGCTTTATCCACTGTCCGGCAGAAAGACCTGGCTCAGAGCAACAGCCTAATGAATGTTTGATAAAGACATGGGAGTAAAGTGGCTGGTCATTCATGTTTCTCACTTTTTAAATATATATATCTATATATATTTATCTGGAAGGTAGTGTGATAGAAAGAGGGAAACAGAGCGAGCGAGCTCTTTCTATGTGATCTTGTTACTCTTTTGCCTTATTGTAAGTTAGGCTGCATTTGTTTTCAATGCAACATCATATAGTGCCCTGAGCTGTGTGTGACGCTTGTGTCAGGACAAGTTGTGGGTGTTTTATCATCTTTTTGAAAGAGTAGAGTTGCCTGATATGTTCTCCATTATATTACCTTGAATATTTTGCTTTTTCATTTCCTCAGACTTTTATTTTTAGATGATGAATCCTCATGTATTTCTGGATGGTGGAAAATCATATTGCTTACAGAGTAAAAGTAATGGTCATCCTGGGAACTGTCCAAGCAGAGCTGGATAAGCAAACGATAAAATAGGACCTGACTCCTTCTGTGGATTACATGCCCCTTCTTATTGCCCTCTTTCCATTTCTACAAGTTTCAAAATCCTGATTCTACATCTTTTCAACTGCCTGTTGTTCACTGATTGAAGAATCATCCTTGGGTTTCTTTGGCTCTATTCCACTTTCTTTTTACATTTTTAAATCAACCTCCTTCCTTCATTTAAATTCCATGTTACTTCTGGACCTGCCACAGTTTCTCCGCCAAGATCAGTTCCCTTGATGTAAATGAAGACCTTCGGAGGGTAGGAGACCATTCAGATGTTAGCTTTAGATAGAAACTTTGACTGCCAGAATCAAGTCTTTTTCACATCTGAAAATTCCCTGCAACAGTTGGCCTCATTTTTCATTTCTTTTCATGCTTGGGTGCCAGTGCAGTAAATCCATCTGAGGTGACTACAAATCTCGTGGATCTGTAGGCTTTCAGCCACACTGAATTCAGCACAACTTCAGTGAAGAAGTGTTCCATATCATCTGGCTATCTGCAACAGGGATCCTGACACTCCATCTTACAACCAAGAAATAAACGTGGTCCTGATTCTACTTAGCCACCTGTCAGAACCAGAAGTCTGGGATGTGGTAGCCCTGGCATGTGTTACTAGAAAGTTTTATTTTTACCTGATGTGACTTGCTTACTGCTAGATTCAACAGAAATGAAACTGAAAGCCAAACTGCAGATCATTCATTTCTCTGCTTGCAGACAAGCTCCTATCTGTTCTGTGCTTCCAGTCCTAAGTCGGAAGATACCGCCAGGGTTGGCAGAAATCTTTCCTGGCACAGAAGTAGCCCTGATTTTATTTTCCCTTTGCCTTAATGAAGACTTTGGTAGTAATCATGGCTTCATTTTTCTTTTTCCCTTAGAAAAGCATTAGGAAATGTCTGTGGAGCGTAAGTGCTTCTGGTATGAGAACAAATTCACAGTGATCCCAGGATGAGACTGCAGGAAACAATTGTTGACTTAAGGTAGTCTGAAAGAGGGGAGAGGAGATTTCGCCAATGCCTCTGTCCCTTCTGCACATGGCACTGTAGACCTGGATGTGACTTCAAAGGATGGGGATAAGTGGGAAAATTATCCCTGAGAATGGAGAGGCTCACTCCGAAGAGTTCACTAGATGAGTTTGGTTGGTTTGTTGATTTGCTCAAATACAAAATGTAGTGCTTCTCATACATGATGCTTCCATTGTGCTGATGGGTCACCTTTCAGTACACAATCTCACTTATTCCTCCAAGATCATCTTCAATACCTTCCCATCTCGCAGTCTGAAATCTCCTCAGTCTCTAACCATTTTCAACAGAATGGTCAGCAAAGGCATTCAGAAGGCTATTCATTGTATTATGGATTTGTCTGTCTAAATCTTCTTTTATGCACAAAGTTATTAGCTGGTGATCGCTGTTATCCTTCCCTCATTTTTCATCTATTCCCTTGCCTTTATTATTATTTGAAAATTTATTTATTTGAAAGGCAGAGTAACACAGTGAGGCAAGAAGAGAGAGAAAAACCTTCTAGAAAAAACCCCAAATGTTTACAATGGCCACAGTTAAGTAAGGCTGAAGTCGAAATTTTAGTCCTCCATCCTGGTCCCCTTGCATTTGGTTCATCTTCCACTGTGTTCCTGGGTGCATCAGCAGGGAACAGGATCAGAAGTGGAGTGGCTGGGACTTGAACTGCTGCTCTGATGTGCAGTGCTGGCTTTGCAAGTGATGTGTCACAATGCTAGGACTACCACCACGTCATTACCCACTGCCAGCCACTCTTCTAGCCTTAGATTACAAGATACTTGCTGGATGCTTCTTTCCTGTGGGACTTAGAACAGAACTCTACATGTGTATAAAAAGAATACTGTTTGCACTCATGTTGGATAACAATCATACCCAGAGAGAATAAAACTCTTCTATGCTTTTTCCTACCTTGTCACATTTTCTTTTGAGCAGAAAAACTAGAGACACCGAGACAAATTTCACTGAGATAAATCTTGTAGATGTCACTGCCCTCACACATTTGCTTAATTAAATTTCAATACTTGGCAAAATACCTGTAACACTGTTATAAAATTCTATATTTCTGATAGTCACTTCAGGAATATTCCCTGTTTAAAAATCAGACTTTAAATTTCTTTTATTAAAAAGTGGGTAGCTTTGCTTATCAGTGTCAAGAGCTCCATGTGAAGTTACTGAGGCTGCAATTACCAGCATGCTGTTGCACCAAATGCTCTTTTGCTCCTGTTCTCCAGATCTTGCTTCTTCTGGCAGAAATGTTGTACATTCACACAGCACCCATAAATTTACACAAAGCATCTGTAATCATCACATTCCTACTCTAATTGTGCCCAATGCTACTAATCCAAACCACTACTCCCAATGAAACTGTTAAATATAGTTGACACTAGAATGCTGGACTTTACACCATTCATTATACCTACAATGTCAGGATACATTTAAACAGTAGAATGATGGCCTTGTGACTGTTATTAAGGAATTAAACTATTGTTATAATACAGGAATAAACGGGGGGCAGGGGATGGATTGAAGAAGAAATCCTTGAACCTAAGGAACTGTATATTGAAAAATAATGTAAAAGAGAGAGAGAGGCCGGCTCCATTGTCTTCACATGTTCCGATGGCTGAGTTACTAGTAAACATGGCAATAACTGACAAGAAATCTAATCAGTTGAGTAAAGCTGTGTGTGTGTGTCTGTCTGTCTGTCTAATCCTGTATCAACAACTACTCGATTTGCAGGTGTCCCTCTCAGTTTCCTCCATCCATCTCTATAAATTGAAATGCAGGTCGAAAAGACCTTGGAGTTCAGGGATTTCTCTGTGAACAATGTATATTCATAGACACAAAAAATTCCTAAGTACTGATTACACGTCTAACAGATGACCAAATCACACACACTAATTATGATTACATGATAACTTCCCAGAAGTCTTTAGTTACAAGTTTATCTTAATTAAGCACTGTTCATTAAAGTAGAATGAGTTTCTGGAAAAAAAAGGAAGGTTCTTAGCAAATCAGCATTGCAAGGAATACTTTGCCAAGTCAATAACTTGAGTACTTTCATATTTACCCAGATAACTATATATGCATCAATTTATTATTTAATCTCTTATTTTGAAATAATTATAGATTGATAGATTATATTCAAAATTAGTAGATTCACTGGAAATGTTAAAATATATCACAGAAAGTCTGTTGAAGTTGTCACCCAACCCAAACAGTGACACCATGTGTACAAAATGACTCGGGTACAAAGACAAAATCAGG
Source organism: Ochotona curzoniae (assembly GCF_017591425.1). NCBI lineage: Eukaryota > Metazoa > Chordata > Mammalia > Lagomorpha > Ochotonidae > Ochotona > Ochotona curzoniae. The sequence continues at coordinate 46,866,416 of NW_024466502.1, read as the reverse complement.
AAGTTGATACAATTAGCTAGTTAACAGAGCCTACAATACATCAGTTTTATGTATTTATGTGTATGTACACACACATATGTGTGTATAATTTAATTTTACATATGGATTTATGTCAATACCACCACAATAAAGACACAGAACTGCTCAAACATTTTAAGGAACTCCCTAATGTTACTCTGTCATAATTGAATCCACACACACCTTGCCCTCAGATAACTACTAACCTCTTCTCCACCACTATCATTTTCGTCATTTCAACACTTTGATACATGAAAGCACACATTCTCAACCCAAAATACCCTTGGGCTTTATTCAAGCGGTGGAATTAGATGAATATTTTCCTCTTGAATTCTTAAGAAGTATCCTACATCTACGTTTAAAATCTGTTTTTACCATATCACATTCCAAAAATGAGATTTGAGCAGGCTCATCAAAATAGACACAGTAGAGTAAGATCAAAATGGATTAAGTACACAGCCATTGTGAAAGGCAGTATGAAGGTTCCCCACAAAGCAGAGCTACACGTGATCCAGCAATGCCACTACCGGGCAAGGATATCACTCTGCAGAAGGGACTGTGCCCTCTTGTTTGCTGTGGCACTATTCACAAGAGTCAAGGCCTGCAAAGAGCTCAAGTGCCCCTTCAAATATGAGTGGACAAATAGATCAATATATGTACACATAAAATGGATTACCACTCAACTGCAAAAGGGGATGAAATCTTGCCACTTACAGCAACATGAATGGAACTAGAAGTCATTATGTTGAATGAAATAAGCACAGGAAGACGGGCACTGCATGACATCACTCACTCGTGGAATCTAAAAAGGTTGAACTTGCAGAAATTGAGAGTGTCCCAGTGGTTGCCAAAGCCTGGAGAGAGTAGAACAGGAGGGGCAGGGTGTGTACGGGGTTGGTGAAAAGCCACTAAGCTGTAATTAGATAGGAGTAAGAAGCTCTGGGGTTTTATTACATAGTAGGTTGACTACCAATAATGCACTGTTTCTATTTAAAAAAACTAAAAGGTAAGATTTTTGAGTGTTTTTGCCATAAGTAAATGTTATGTTTGAGGAAACAGATATATTTTCCACAAATGTTTCAATTCAATTAGAACATTATGGGCCTGGCGCAATAGCATAGTGGTTAAGGTCCTCACCTTGAACGTGCCAGGATCCCATATGGGTACCAGTTCTAACCCCGGCCAGCCTCACTTCCCATCCAGCTCCCTGCTTGTGGCCTGGGAAAGCAGTTGAGGACGGCCTAAAGCCTTGGGACCCTGCACCCATATGGGAAACCTGGAAGAGCTCCTGACTCCTGGCTCCGAATCGGCACAGCACCGGCCAGGGGACCACTTGGGCAGTAAACCACTGGATGGAAGATCTTCCTCTCTGTCTCTCCTCTCTGTATATCTGCTTTTCCAATAAAAATTAAAATAAATCTTTTTTTAAAAAAGAAATATTACATGGTATCCCATATTTCTTTGCATTTTTTCTTCTAATTTAAAAAAATCAGCCAAATGAAACAAAATTAATTCATATATTAAAGACATAAAATATGCTATTAAAATTAATACAAAGACAGGGAAAAGGTAAGCACATGAAATACATATGGAAAATTCTTAGAATGTTTGATTTTCAGTTTCTTGGCAGCCACAACAAAGCGAAAATTGGCTGGGAATGCAGCTTATGATGCCTGAAGAGGTATGGAAGAGTTTCCTGGCACAGTTCAAGTTTATAATTCCCCAATTTCTTCCTCCTGGGACTAGGCACTAGACATTCTGTGGGATAGAAAATACTAGCTGAGCAGGACATCGCACAGGGTATGAGAGTCATTCTGCTTTCCTGCAAAGCCACGGAGCTTCTTCACCTGGAGGGACAGCATGGACCCAGCAGTCGGGATCTGTCAACCTGCTCGCACAGACCCAAACCTCGTGGTGGTAATTTCGTGGTCCACATTTGAACACGAGGATATTTCATGTTACAATCTGGATTTCCAGTTTCTCTACACATGTCTAGGTGAGACACGGGTCCTCCCTTCCCAGTCTTTCTACACAATGTTGTAAATAAACTCCCATTTCCCTAGAGCTCAGCTGTTGCTGTAGCATTCAGAGAGAGGACACAGCTTTCCCTTTTCCCTACCACCTTCAGACTGCAGCCTGTCTTCCATTCAATTCATGTACACAGCACCAGTCTCAATAATCTCAGGTCTTGGAGCTTCCGGGACCGTTTGCAGGCACTCTAGGCTGGGGCCTCCACTTGACTGAACAACTGTGGCTGCTGCTCAGCCTTGTTGGTGTCACCCCAAGGGGTCAGGCTGGTAGCAGGGCTGAAGTTCTCCTAGAACAACCCAGAGAGGCCAGCAGTCTGGGTTGCTAATACACCATTCATATATTAAAGACATAAGACATTTCCTATTCAGTTTGAAATGTCCTCAATCTTCTGCTTTATGAATAAAAATATCCCCCAGTGATTAAGTTGTTAGTCACCATGGGCCAAGACCAAGTGCACTTATAAATCACTTGCTTAGTTATGATTAATTAACCTGCTAATATATTATTTTTGTCAATTAATGGATAAGGAACCAGGCTCAGAGAGGTGATGGAATTTGCTCTAACTGCCACACTACGTGGTGCTGTGTCTGCCTGGCTCTAAGGCTTATGATCTTCCTACTTTGTTTCATTGGTTTTTTTATTTGATTGGTCTTTGGGTAGTTTTCTCCCTGCTTTCCAGGAGGCCATGGGAAAGATGTTGTGACCTCTTTCATCTCTCTGCAGTACAGACAGCACCAGAGATTTGCAGCAGGAAGCAAAAGCATCAGGGAGCAGAAAATCTGAGTTCTACCTCTGGATTAAGAAGTGGAGGCTAATCCTCCACTTGCATGCACAGGTATCTACTATGGGTACTGGTTCAAGTCCCAGCTGTCCCACTTTCGATCCAGCTCCCTGCTAATGGCCTGCAAAAGCAGTGGAGGATGACTCACAGCCTTGGGTCCCTGCACCTACCTGGCTTCTGGCTTCAGATCAGCTCAGTTCCTACCACTGCAATCATTTGCGGTATGAGTGAGTGGATGGAAGCTTTTTCTCTGTTCCCCCTTCTCTCTGTAAATCTGTCTTTCCAATAATAATAAATAAATCTTAAAAAAAAGTCTAACTGCAGATATGTCTTTTGGCCTCTGAGTTTTCAGTATCTTTGTCCGAACAAAAGATAATGCTCTTTCCATTCTCAAACCTACTGAGACTTACCATGGGTCACCTAAAACAAGTGAACAGAAAAGGCTGTGAAAATTTGTGATTTCCTTATAAATGCTAGGTATTATTGAGGAATGATTAATATGTTCCAGAAATAATATACTTTATGTTTATAAACACAATATCTATAAGAAAGAATAAGTGGCCAATATAAAATACATGAAAAACTAAAAATTCAATTGTGGAACTGTTTTAGTTCTTCCAAAAGTATGAGTAAATACATAAGTGAATTCATGGGTAGGTGGGAGGCTGGATGGGCAGATGGCTGAGTGGATGGATAGACAGCTGGAAGGTGTATGTCCAGCACTCCATCCACTTTGGTCCTGTTCTCTCCCACACTGAGGATGGAATAGGCTGTGGACGAGCACTAAAGACTTCTGGGATCAACTTCTACTTCTCTCACTGTTTTCTTCTCAATGTAAACTTTCTCTTTGTAAAACCCACTGGCAAATGCTCATCTCTGGATAATTCTGTGAAGTCTGTGAACTCTAGGTGACAAAATGACCTCAAAATCACTAAGCCAAAATCACTGTCCTGCCTTGGGCTGATAGAAGGAATTTCCATCTGGGAACTCTTCCTCAAGTCCTTCTCACCAGCATCACGAGCTTTATATCCCGAGTGTGGCTCTATCCTTTCAAGTCATCTCCCACATTTTCACTTCTTGGCAGACCTCTTAAAACGTCATAGTGGCAGCAAAGACTTAGCTTAAATAGATTCAAAGACTGCCCTTTCCATTTCGAATGCATTTTTCCTGCAGTTTAAATTAAAATGTTGCTTACTTGATCTCCTAAAAGATGTGAACAGTAATCCTTTGTGAATTTTGAAAACACCCATGTGAAAATTCAACCCAACTTGAGAAGTATATATTACTTAAATGTCATCTTTGCATGTTCTCTTTTTATTATTCTAGACATGAAATATAGAACTTCAGTCTCTTTGTTATGAATTGGCTAATTATTTCAAAGCTTAAAATATGGCATTTGTTCTTTCACTTTAAAGTAGATAACAATTCCTTTACAAAAAGAAATCTATTTTAAACGTTTTATTTCAATCTTGTCAGGGGAAATCTGATATAATTTATAAGAAATAAATGTCATGGGAAATAAGTAGAACTTATGAAAGATAATACACATTATTTCCCAAGATGGCTGAGTCATGAAACATCGCCCTTATTTATTTTGCCATAAAATTTCAGGGTCATCACTATAATTCTAAACTCAAGATCTTCATCATTTACCATAAAGTGTGTCTGTGCAAATTGACAATACGTTTGTGAATAAAGGGCAGGAATTTTAACTATTCAAATGAAGATATGCAAACTGAATTATCTTTCTTAGAAGTACAGTATATTTTTTTTACTAGAATTCAGTGTACATTTCACACAGCTGAGCTCCCAAACCACTACAATGAAGAAATAAAAATAAGTAAATAAACCAAATCTAAATTATAGCTATCTATCAATGGGCTGGGTTTATACCTATAAAACTACATACACCGCTTTGAATCTCAAATGTGATTGACTTAAACATTTTTAATAGACTAGTTTATACCTTCTTGCTAGTATCAGTCTGTGCTTTGCCACAGATACATGCAAAACGGACCTTAATAACTGCTCGGTTCTGGGCAAATGGCTATCTTGTTACCTTTTCTGCCTTCCCTGCTTCTCCACCTACAGACTAAAACTCCTCTTTGGAGGCATGAGATTTGGAAGGACACGTGGCCTCCCAGCTTCTTCTGAGCTCTGAGTTTCTCAGAGACAGGAAAGCCCACCATGAGTAGGGGCTGGTACCTTGGGTCTGAGATCCAGAACTCACTCCCCATTCCTTTCTCCATATTGCCAGGCGGCCTCCATGTCTATGCATTTATAAGGATTATCAAACAGCATTTCTAATGAAACAGGCTTCTGCTGTTGAACAAAGCTAATGATAATGCAAGTAAAAGAATAAAAACAAAAGCAAAGGCCAATGGTCATCGCTTTTTTCATTGTTTAGATTTTTAAATATGAAACTGGAGCCAGGTGCTGTGGCAGCCTTCTCTGGGTTGCCCTAAAACTAAAACACATGAGGCCACAGAGGCAGCTCTTCTGCTGCTCAGCTCAATGCCACGGGGCTGTGAAGCAACGGCTGGAAGGTCACTGATGTAGCCTATTGGGTGAGTCTTTCCTCTCCCCTGGCCAATCCACAGTAAGGCCTGACTAAAAAGTGACTGTGGGTGTGCAGACTGCCCTTCCAGAAATTCCAGTCCTCACAGGCCTTGGTGGAACAGAAGGGTGCAGCTCACTAGAAGCAATGTTACCAAACAGACAGGAGCACTTTTTAAACAGAGGAAAGGTCAAGAGATTCTGCCCAGTGCCCAGGAAGCCTGGGGACTTGACTTTGGCAAGTCGGGCTTCTACAGGGCGCTATTTCTTTTTCAGAATCATTTATTTAATTATTTATTTGACAAGCAGAGTGACACATACATGGGGAAAGATAAATTTTCCACTTGCTGGCTCACACCCAAGACACCAGCATCAGTTTGGCCTGGATCTGATGCAGCCAGGAGTCCAGGGCTCCCTCCAGGTCTCCCACATAGGTCGGAAGTATTCCTTAATTAACATGGAGCTGGATCAGAAGCACAAACAGTAAGTTTCAGCTCAAGTTCTTTATATTGTAGCTCCCTTTTCTGGAAGGGCTTATTTTTCAGGGCCAGAGCCAGCAGCAAGCTTCTGAGGCCTTGAGAAACAACAGCACATGCACGCAAGTAGACACATGCATGGGCCCACATAGGCACATATGTAACCACAAGGCCATGGGTCCACACCTGCTTTCACACCAAAACCAGGGAGTCTATGTGCTCTCACTGCTCTCACAAGGTATCCTAAAAATGATCTGAGCCCTTTCTGTAGCAGCACTGCTTTTACAAATGAGTTTTCTAGGGTCAAGGTCATTAAAAAGCAAACATCATTCAGTGCTTTTGAAACTCCATGGGACTTTCAAGATTTAAGACTCTGGGGGTCTTTAATATAAATTTTGCTCTACTTTAAAATAAACTAGAAAATTCACAACAGTGGAATTTCTCCCAAGGCCCCTTTAAAGACACTTAGAATCTCTGAGATGTGGGTAATGACGGATGGCCGTGACAGGCTGTTACACAGAGCAGTGCATGCTATACCACCTCCCATTTTCTCCTGCCTTTGGCATAGGAAGTTCTCTGTGGGCCTTTTCCCAAAGTCGGGGACTTCCAAATGCCAGCCGGTGGCTCATGACTACTTTGTGATGTGATCTTTAACTTCCAGTCATGAAATGCCAAGAACTGGGAGACCAACTCAGTTGTCCCTCAGAGCTCAATGCATTCAATGGCGGGCTGTCTTCTAGTTTGTCCTACTTTTCTTGTCCTTTTCCTTCTTAGTAAAACATTCATTCCTTTCAAATATGAAGATAACATTAGAGGGTAGAACTATCATATCTAAATGGCCCTTCTCCATAAACATTGAAAGACAGGAACTCTGTATCGGTTCCCAAATCAGTTTTGACTTGGAGAAACCTGAAGTCTAGAAAACACTGCTGATGTCTGGGGTGAATCTTAAGGCATGGTGGGAAATAGTTTCAGGAGCAGCTGCCTCCCCCACTGTGTGCTCTTAAGAGGGCTTAGCACTTATTATTTTTTGATATATTTGCTTTTAATTTTATTGGAAAGGCAGAGAGAAATGGAGAGGGGAAAGAAAGGAGGAGAAAGAAGAGACACAGAGAGAGATCTTCCATCTTCTGATTCACTCCTCAATTGCCCACCCCCCGCCGCCCCGACTGCCAGGGCTGGGCCTAGTAGAAACCAGGAATCAAGTCCTCCATCCAGCTCTCCCACGTGGGTGGCAGTGACCCAGAGACTCGAGTCATCACTGGTTGCCTCCCAAGGAGCAGATGTGGAGCAGCCGAGGAGAGCGGAGCCAGGCCCTCCGCTACGGGATGGGGGCCGCCCAAGCCGCAGCTCACCGCTGTGGCCTCAGTCTTGAGCACATGCCTCAAGTTTAGAAGGGCAGCTTCTTTTCTGGAAATACAGAGGATCAGAGTGCTGCAGGGTCTCACACGGCAGTTTCCCCTTTTGAAAGCCCTAGAAGTACAGATGAGTGTCAGGTCCCCCTTGAAATGTGACACAACAATAACAACAAAAAAATGGATACGGTTTAAAAAAAAAATGTTGCTGAGCTGTTCTTGTGCTTCAAAGGATCACGACGTGTGACACTGGGCTGTGGAGTCCCCAAGGTGTTTATTTTCCTGACAAACAGTGTAAGCTTGCATTTTGTAGTGAGCAAACATTGTTTGCGCAGCTGTGAACTCTTGAGCGAATACTGACTTTCCACCCGATGGTATCTTTGTTTCAGAGGCGCTTAGGGAGAGCTGCCTCCCGGCCTTGAGGGGCGGGATCGGGGGGTGCCAGAGGAGTGTTTTCAGTGAGGTCCACTAATTTGGAACAATCCTGGGGTGTTATTTCTACCGAGAAGAGAAGAAAGCAAGGTTTTAGCGCCGTTAAGTTTCCATCTTGGGTTACTGGCTTCGGCGGCCAACGCTTCTCCCTTGTTCCAGCAGCTTTTCTTACAGAGAAGTGCAGGTGAAACGGAATGCTGGCTGGCCCAGGAGACGTGCGGAGCAAGCCCGCTGGAAGTAGCAGGCCCACAGGCCGTTGAGTTCTCACTCTGCTGAGACCAGCTGAGATTATTTTCTTACTTCCTTTAACCAGTCAGATGACAGGCTGATTGTCCAGTGTGAAGTCATGCCCTAGATTAGACCACAGCTACAGGTCTTAGCACCCCAAACCCAGACAACACCCCTCCTGTGATTGCCTGTGGACTAAGACTGAAAGAGCTGCTCAGTCCCAAAGTGGCCACATTTTCTGAAAAAGACTGAATGAAACCTCTCGTGCATTTTTCAAAACCTAAATACATGGAAATGAAGTTTGCTTTCTAAGTATCTGAAACAAAGCAGAACCGGTAGCAATGTCCATTGCTTATAGGATGGGTGGCTGGTGGTAGTCACTGGCCTCCGGCATCTGTCCCTCAAGTTTCTATTGCCATTTTCAGGCTTTACTCCATCCAGCAGGTGGACAGCTTTCTTAACATTGGGAATTGCCTGAGAAGCTGGGAACCAATCTTGCTTAAGTGCCTTCTACTTAATGCCTCCAGGATGCCATAGTGGCTTCTCATTGTGCCTCTTTTTGCTTTTGTTTCTGTTTTGATTCCTACTGTTTTCTACATTCTTTTTTTTTTTTTTTTTGCTTTATTTGGAAATGAAGCATTTTTAAGTTCATGATTTCACAGAAAATTTTCATTTGCAAGAATATCAGCAGTTTCTCATTTGACTACCTTAGGCTATACACAATTACTAAAGCTTAGTAGTACTATTTTTTTTAAGACTTCTTAATTTCTTCTTATTGGAAAGGTATATCAAATTTACACAGAGAAGTAGAGACAGAGAAAAAAATCTTCCATCTGTTGGGTCACTCACCAAGAAGCCATAACAGCCAGAGCTAAACTGATATGAAGCCAGGAGTTTCTTCCAGGTCTCCCAGTGGATACAGGGTTCCAAGGCTTTGGGCTGTCCTTGACTGCTTTCCCAGGCCATAAGCAGGGAGCTGGATGCCAAGTGGAGCAGTTGGGACCTGAGCCAGTGCTTATATGCGATCCTGGCACTTACAAGGTGAAGATTTAATCATTGAACCATCATGCCAGGCCCAGAATTATTTATTGATTTTTTTAAAAAAAAGATTTATTTAAATGAGATTTAGAGAGTGAAAGAGACAGAGAGATCCTCCATTGGCTAGTTCATGGCTACAATGCCTGAAGCTGGCCTAGGCCAGGCTAAAGTCAGGAGCCCAGGATTCCACTCTGGAGTGTTGCATGGGTGGCAGGGATGCAAGTAGTTGGGCTATTATCCACTGCCTTTGCAGGCACGTTAGAAGGGAGCTGGTTGGGTAGCAGAGAACTGAGGACTGGATCTGGCACTTTGATTCGGGATGTGGGTGTCCAGTTTAATCTGCTCCAGTTAAAACGAGCTCCAGTTTAATCTGCTGTATCACAGCATTAACCATTGACTCCTGACCCCAATTAGAAATCAGTCATTCTTTCTACCCTTACTTACACCAACCTGATTCTCCTCTGCCTGGAGTTCTCATCTCATTGCTAGAGCACTCCCTACTGGACAACAGAACAGGGGAAACCTCAAAAGTCACAGGGTTGGGGTTGGCACCATGACTCAACATGTTAACCCTCCACCTTCAAGAGCAGGCATCCTTATGCATTCGTTTATGTCCTGGCTGCTCCAATTCCCATCCAGCTCTCTGCTTATGGCAAAGCAGCACAGGAGGGTTCAAAGCCATGGGCTCCTATACTCACGTGGGAGAACCATAAGAAACTCCCAGCTCCTGTGAGTAATGTCCTAGCTTTTATTATATCATTGTTAGCATCACATGGATCACGCACTGGCATCTATTCCTACATGAAGGTTCTTGATACTTTGTTCACCACTCTAGCAATGCATTGGCTTTTTGGTTGTAGGCTTGTTAACGTCACGTTGATGAAAGTTTACAGTTTTTCTCCCTGTTGTGGACTGTGTGCGCTGGCTGTGTATTTAAGGCGATAAATAACAAAAGTGTAGCAGAAACTGATGTGTTCAGAGGTGGAGACAGAGAGCAGTATGTCTTTATGTATACAAAACAAGGCTGGGCTCCCAGGGAAATGGCTGAAGATGCTGGACTCTCCAACACTGTCCACGCCTAAACTGTCAGGAGATTCTTCAACGGTAGCATGATGGACTTATAAATATTCATGAAAGACACCATTGTAAAATTAGAGGGAAAATCAGTGGGGAGGGCAGGAAACTTGGGGAAGAGAATGGGAAATCCCCGTGCCTACTAAACTGCGTCACCAAACACACAAAAAACAAACTCCTGGCTGCTGACTGGATCAGTGTTGGCCATTTGGACATGAACCAGCCGATGGAAGATTCCGTTTCTCCTGCTGTCTGTAAATATACCTTCCCAATAGCAATAAATCAATCTTTTTTAAAAAGTCACATATTCCACTCTGCACATGTGTATTGAGTGTCTCTGTGTCCCAGGTTTAGCACCAGATACCTGAGACAAGTGGTGTGCAAAGCAGAACTCAAGTCCTGCCCTCAATGAGTCTGTTTACATCTATTTCACCTGCCCCCTCTTCACACCACCAAATCATTCTTTCATTTTAGGGACCGTCATCCCAATACATATGTGTATATTTAAATATGTGTAATAGGTTCCAGCACAGTAGCCTAGCAGCTAAAGTTCTTGCCTTGCATGCGCTGGGATCCCATATGGGTGCTGGTTCTAATCCTGGCAGCTCCACTTCCCATCCAGCTCCCTGCTTGTGGCCTGGGAAACCAGTCGAGGACGGCACAAAGCCTTGGGATCCTGCACCTGCATGGGAGATGCAGAAGAGACTCCTGGCTCCTGGACTTGGATTGGTGTAGCTCCAGCTGCTGTGGCCACTTGATGAGTGAATCAATGGATGGAAGATCTTCCTCTCTGACTCTCTTCCTCTCTGTATATCTGACCTTCCAATAAAAAATGAATAAATATTTAAAATAAATAAATATATAAATATGTAATATGTTTTGGACTCGGAGGTTCCTGACCAGTAGGCCCCCGACACCACTGACTAGTTGAGGCCATGGTTTTCAGCTGCAGCAAGAACCACTGGTGAAGCATGTCTATTTATTGTAAAGCAAGCACAGTTTTATATAGACTAAGAAAAGGGAAAGGCAGAATGGCATCTCCCAACAGTTCTCCCACCCAACAGTGCACTGTAATTGGCTAAAAGGTATGTCTATCTTCCGGAGCCTCTAGTCTTGCTGCAGGTCATGTACAACACGCATAACTGGCAGGTAGGCTGTGGGTCATGTACAATACGTACAACTGGTCGGTAACACAGGAAGGCACCTACTTCTTAGAGTTGTTTATCAAGGGAATCCCAAAGACACAGAAGAGAAACGGGTACAGCCTACTGCTCTCGCCTGCATGGTTGGTGACCAGGTCAGGTTGAGGTCTTAGTGTGCCAAGACCATTGTCAGGGGGTTCTTCCAGGGACACGCTGTGCCTGCGTGGCTTATGACCTCCCACATAAGCCACGCAGGCAGAGATCAAGGGGCAATCTCCCACCTTTTGGTATATTACATATTCTAATAAAATAAAGACACAAAATGGATATTTGCACATAAACTGCCTGTTCATTTTCATCTGCCTCAGCTACCCATCTGGCAAAGGTGAGTTTGCTGAGCTTGACCGGGGCTGTTAGAACCGTGGCTCCAGCACAGAGGGTGGGATGCGTGAAGCTGTTGTTTTCAGATCTGGAGAAGCAGCGGGCGACCAGACACCCCCCTTCCTGCCTGGTGTGCTTTGGGGGAACACGTGAGGGCTGGCTGACTGGCTGGAAGGGGTCATCCTGGGACACTGCATAAATGCTTTTCTTTGTTCTGGATAAAGCCCCATTTGTACTGCTCTTGTTTCCAAGATCTGCCAAGTTCCTAATAAGTCTACAAAGTGAAATCACTCACTGTTTGATCCCTGGCAGTACAAAATGAATGTCTAAAGTCATTATCTTTTCATAGGTTAAGTAAGAGAAGGCATAACACAAGAGTTTTCATTTTGATAGCAATAATTTCAGAATATTTAGAAACACATTTCAGAGGTAAAAGTTATTCTGAGACATTCTAGTACTGCTTGACAGTACACAAGGGCGCACCTGCACAGGGTAACAGTGGATTGCATTCTATGTGACGGAAATGCAGCATCACCCAGCTTTCACTCTCCTTTAATCACAAACATTCCACACAGTTCCTATAAAAATATCAATGGAAATGAGGGTTTCTGTGCGCTCCTAGGATCCATATAGAAATATATAGAAGTTAGAATAACTAGAAAAATTAAGGAAAACATGAGTTGTGTGGTTCCAGCCCTACCAGACATTTAAAAATATTTAGAATATAATAAGCATGACACTTTGCATTAGAGGGAAAAACTAAATGTAGTAAGTGGTGCTTATTATTACCCAATTATTCTACTAGATTGCCCTGTAGAAAAAAAAATTAAGACTGTGTTTTATTCTCATATCTTTCATCAAAATAATTTCCTGATGAATCAATGACTTATATGTAAACAATAAAATCAAAACATTATGACACCATGGAAATGTTGAAAAAGTACTATAGTAGAGAACTTTTTAAGCAAATCACAAAATCAGAAGCCGTAATCTTAAGAACTGATAAGTCTGACAAAATGAAAATAAAAGTGGGAAAAAATCTGCAATTCATAGTTTCAACTAACACTGAACAATATAAATATGATACAAGATATATTTGTCATTCTAAATTTTCTAGGGGCCTGCATTGCAGCGCAGTGTGTAAAGCCACTGCCGCACTTCTTATACATGTCATGGTTAATGGCCTAGGAAAGCAGCAGGATGTACAAGTGCTGGCCCCCTGACACCTACATGGGAGACCAGGAACAAGCTCTTGATCCCCGGTATAGCCTGGACCGGCTTTGGCACTGCAGCCATTTGAGGAGTGAACCAGTGGGTGGAAGATTCTATACATAAACAAATAAATCCTTAAATAAATAAGTAAATAAAAACTTTTATAGTAGTTTAAAATAAGTTAATTTTCAAAATACATTTTATTTCACTTGACATATTCAAAATATTTTAATTTCAATAAGTACTCAAGGTAATATCAGCTATGTCCATCTCTTTCTTATGCTAAGAAATTTGGTTCATGTTTATATTTACTCCACATTGCAATTTGTACCAGCCACATTTCAAGTACTCTAAAATACCATGTTTTTCTACTTAAATGGATTAATTTCCTTATGATAGCATATTCTAATATTGAGTTTTATCAATTAAAAAAAAGCCTGGCAACTAGTGAAAATGGAAAAACATTATGAACTTAAAATGAATGAATTCTAAGTTAAACTACAAAAAAATACTACTTTATATAAGAATAGAAAAGACCAATATATTTTATGGGGCCAGTCCTATGGCATAGCTGGTTAAGCTACTGCCTGCAGAGTTGGCATCACTTATGGGCCCTGGTTCAAGTCCTAGCTGCTCCACTTCTGATCCAGCTCCCTGGTAATTAACTTGGAAAAGCAGTCGAGGATGGCCCAAGTTCTTGGGTCTAAGCACCCTCATAGGAGACCCAGAAGACGCTCCTGGCTTCACCCTTACCCCACTCCAGTCATTGTGGTCATTTGCGGAGTGAGCCAGTGGGTGTATGACCTCTCCCCTTCTGCCTTCCCCTCCCTACACCAACACCATAACTCTGTCTTTCAAATAAATAAAATCTTAAAAATAAATAAACATTATAACAGGCTGAATCCATGAGAAAAAGCACAGTGGGTTTTCTCAGCCACGAATCATTAGAATATAAATTGGTGAATCTCCCAGAAGGAAAGTTGGCAATATCTGTGGAAATGGCTAGCGATTTTCATCCCAGGATTTCCTACTGATAAGAGGATTCTTCAAAACAATTTATGGAAGATATACTTTATAAAAAAATTAAGCAGATTTCAAAACATTTTGCACCAAAATAAAGTTGATTTTTTAATTCCAACTTTTCAACTATCTTTTTGTTTAAAGATTTATTTTTATTATTTTTTCATTGGAAAGGCGGATATACAGAGAGGAGAGACAGAGAGGAAGATCTTCCGTCCGATGATTCACTCCCCAAGTGAGCGCAACGGGCCGATACTATGCCGATCCGAAGCCAGGAGCCTCTTCCGGGCCTCCCACACGGGTGCAGGGTCCCAAAGCTTTGGGCCGTCCTCGACTGCTTTCCCAGGCCACAGGCAGGGAGCTGGAAGGGAAGCGGGGCTGCCGGGATTAGAACCGGCGCCCATATGGGATCCCGGGCGTGCAAGGCGAGGACTTAACCACTTGCGCCACCGCGCCGGGCCCATCTTTTTGAACTATCCTTATATTTGCAAATGTCTGATATGATTATGTACAATGATTATTGAGAATGGTTGTAAGTGTAAAACCTTGTCAACTGCCTACATTTTGCCACTAGTAAATAAACTATGGAACAACACGCAATAACATGCGATGAATTAAAAAATGAGGACATATTTCTTTTAGACAGATTTCACTGAGCAGTTGAGATTTCCTTTGAGATGCTTGCATCTCATGAGAACGCCCAGGGTTCAAGTCCCATCTCCTCCATTTCTCCACCTTCCTATTAATGCACCTCCTTGGAGGCAACAGATGATGGCTCAAGTACTTGAGTTTCTGCCGTCCCCATGGGAGACCAGGGTTGAGTTTCAGATGCCAGTCCTGGCTGGCTGTTGTGGGCATGTGGGAGCAAACCAACACACAGAATAAGGCTTTCTTTCTCTCTCTCTCTCTCTCTTTCTCTCTCTCTCTCTCTCTCTCTCTCTCTCTCTCTCACACACACACACACACACACACACACTCCCTTTCAAATAAATACAAATGAAGATGGAAGCACTTTGATGGAAGGACATAGGAGGTTGTCTCACCCGTACACTTGTGTGTGGAGGATAAAGGTAAGGTGCAGGGAAGTATAAACAGTGTGGCAGTAACCCAATTATGTGTGCAGAAATAATAAATACAGGGTATTTCTGAAGGTGCACGGAAACAGAACTGAAAGGTGAGTTTATTTTGGCATAAAAATTTTGAAATCCATGCAATTTGTTTTAGAAAAATGCATTTTCCATGACCCTTTGGAGAAACCTCAAGTATCTGGAATGATTAGAACCATTCCTAATGATCTCCTGTGGGAAGGGGAACTGTTTGTCTCAGCCTGGGAAAGGAAATAGATTTACTTTTTACAGTGTGCCCCTTAGTGCTTTTTAAGTTTAGTACCACAAATGTCTATCAACCGTTCAAAAATTAAATGTCATATTTAAAAATAATTTAAAGAGCACCAAGACCACAAGAAAAATCACTGAGATAATCTGAGCCAAGTTTTTAATCTATTGCAAATGTGTACTTTCAAATTTCAGCTTACTAGTCACCTCAACATTGTTGCTGATACAGGACATGTCCCGGCCCCCAAATGCAGACATCAATGCTGAGGCCATAGGTGGGTTAACTGAGAACTTTGCTTTTGGTCCAAGTTTTCTGGAAGTTGGGAACACCTGTTAAGTTGTAATTCCTCCCATTGATCGCTCCCCCAACCTTATGTACACTCCGGGGTGGGTGGGGAAACATCAGCTAGGCTTCCATCAAAGTTAGCAAATGTTGAGTCCAAGAAAGGCCACTCTGGGCTGGAACGAATCAGGGCAGTTTCCAGAAGAGCGATGTGCAGGGTGCCGTTGATCTATCTTGAATCTCTCCAGAAAGCTCCAGCTGGCTCTAAATTCTGACTCTTCCCACAGCTCACCCCTGATGATGCGGACCCAGGCACGGCCCACTTGCATGCCTCCTGGCAGGCAATAAAGGCATCAGCAACAGGGCATCTGGCATGGGCTCAGTCTGTTGAAGAGGGCGGGTGGGGCGATGATACACACTGGAATTGGGTCACAAAGGCCACTTGGAGTTTGAGGCATTGGAAAGATAACAATCCATCGGTTGGAAAAAGAGAATTAACTAGCAGTGCCACCCTGGAGACACACTGACCTGTATTCTTCAAACTGTCATGCATCAACCCTGAGCTGTCTAGGTTGAGGGAAGCCAAAAGGTGCCACTCTGAGCTGTGGTTGTGTGACAGTACACAGAGGCACAAAGGCACTCCAAGGGCCACGGTCTCAGACTTAGCATTGGAAAAGTTTCCCAGTATCTCCATAGGTCCTCCCTGGGTGGCAAGTTTGGAATCATTTTATATTTCTATCTCCTGTGCAAATCCTATGTCAGCTTGCAAGGTGGCACCTTGTAAAACATGGACAAGGTTTTGAAGATAAAGTGACTTGGTATTTATATATCAACCAGTGGAGGGCACTGTTGAGTCATCGATAGCTTGTTTTAACTGGCTGTGGTAAGTTTCCTGTTAAATGGGTGGGTGTATTAAAAAGAGACACAAGAACACTCAGGAATGAAAAATGTGGGGCTTATGACACCATCTGAAGTGTAGACGGTATCGTCATGCGGCTGAAGAGGAATCGCCCAGAGTAGCTGGAAACACCACGGGGAGCAATCTCAGGCAGTGAAGTGCTGCGAGGTGAGAAGGTGCGTGGAGGGTGAAGGTGTGTTGCACCTACAGTGTCAGCCACTGTGTCTTTTCAACAATTTTCCCAAATCCCTTTCTCTCACAGGATTCTGGGATCCAAAATGTGTGTGTCAGTCTCCTCAATAGCTGCGTGAGTTGCTAAAAGCCAGAGTTCAGGGACCTGTTTGCAGGATGAATCTTGCAGGGGGAGCACTGACCCCATTTCTACAAAGTTTAAGAAACTTCTTCCTGCATTGAATCTAGACGGAGAGTCCAGGCCTTGGCTGGCTTGTTCACGGTCACTCTCTGGGTGGGCATGGGCTTCCCTCTTCAATCTCCGGATCCTGCCCCCGGGGTCATTGGAAGTTTGGTGCTGTGTGGGGCACCCACCGCCCACTGCCCAAGCACAGCGAGCAGCCATCCCTCGCTCTCTTTGCTCCTCTCCTCTTTAAGGGCTGCGTGCTTTCTCTGCATAATTTGAGGATTTAAAGGTACAGTGAACTAAGTGCAGCATTTGTGCAAAAACAAATCCTTAAATGCTTGCAGACTTATTTAGCACTATTATTTGGGTCTTATCACCAAAGTGATTTGCTTGGAGAGGCTGAGCAGAAGCTTGATGACGCAAGGAAGCCCCACTTGACATGCTTTTGCCAGCCCCCTTGTAGTGTAAGATGCTTGTGTTCTCCATCAAAGCTTGGCAGGAGTGATGGTAGCTCTCTCATCAGGATGCCAGGGGGTGCATGCAGCAGTTACCAACTTCAATTTTTCCTTAATGAGGAAGGCTCTTTCATTTTTATAGTGTGTGATTCTTACCCAAAGCTCTGATAAGCAAAGAGTACTTCTGAAACTGACGGGTAAGGGGCTTCCTTCTTGGTCTCTGAGTTTGGCACTTTTTTTTCCCTGACTACTCTCCATATTTCTGATGTTCTTCCATTTCTTTTATACACTCAGTCAGCCAGGGTGAACCCCAGCCATAGACCCTTTTCTGGTTTGAGCACCAAAGCCCTCTGTCCTTTGCCTGCCACAGGAGTTATGTCCCTAGACCGTCATTCATGCCTCTTTCTGTTGCTCATTGCTTCCTCTGTATTCCTCACAATCTACAATCCCAGCACAGCCTCATTCCCTATAGAATGAAAGTCTATTAATTCCACTAACCTAGTTTAAATGTTATACACCACAGCAAGCCTTCAACAACCCCCTACCAATTCTTTTTTTTTTTCCAAGAAAAATGTTGAGGATCCCCTTCTCCATAGCCCTGGAAAGGTGTATAGAGTGTATTATAGTTTGGTAAAGCACACCACCCCCATCTGTGGATAAGAGAGCAGTAAGCGGTAGGACTTAGCAAAGGCAGGAGACAGAGCATCAAAACGTTCCACAGTTTCCACTGGAAGAATAAGGATGGTGTAGTCAATATAGTTAATAATCGTAATGCAAAAGATTCCCAAAGTAGAAAAGAGAAGATTCTTCTCCAGTGTTCAGGAAGTTGTTCAATTGCTGTCTCATAGCTACAAGACACTTCAAAAGGTTAATTGATAAAATGGAACTAAAGGCAGTGTTTTTGTTTGTTTGTTTGTTTTGCTTATTTGAAAGGCAGAAGAACAGAGACAAAAAGACACATACATATATACACAGAGGCAGAGAGGGAGATCTTCCACGCACAGGCTCACTGCACACATGCCTGCAACAGCTAGGGCTGCTCCAGTTTGAAGTCAGGGGTTAGGGCATCCATCCAGATCTCCCACGTGGTGTCAGGGACCCAAGGACTTGAGCTCTCACCCACCAAGTCCAAGGCTGAACGTGAGCAGGAAGCAGAGCCAGAGCCCGAAACCAGGACTCTGATAAGGAATGCACACATCCCGAGTGACACGTGCCCCCGTGCCAAATACCCGTCTCCCAGCCTTCATTCCTAGCACACATTTTACATGGTCACCGTGGAGACCCTGCTTATTACATCTAAAGATCTGTGTAGGAAAACACCCTTAATCTTGTTCTATATTTTTCCACCGTGCCAGGAAACAATTACTTTCACATTCAAAGGCCTAACAAACTCAAAACTGCTTTTTTAATGACTACTTCACAGAACCAGGATCCACTGTTCTGCCACTGCCCATGTCAATTTCCAGAAAGATTCTTTCTGAAAATGGAAAAATTTGCAAAGAGAAACTACTTGTGTAAGTGTTGCTCAGTGATAGAAACTTTAGAGTGTGATAAAAGGCCCCTGTGTCTGGAACCCTTACTACACTATGTGTTCCAGAGAAAGAGCCAATTTCTCTTGGGCTTGACTTTGCCTAAGTTTTCTCTCTTGTGTTCTATGGCTCCTGTGACTGAGCTCCTGGCACTGGGCTCTAGGCTGGGGTTCTCAGCATGGAGCCCTGCTTTCCTGGGGTAGGAATCCTAGCAACCTTCATTTTACCAACTCTTTCCTTTGCATTGACTCCAGCTTACACTTGCCCTCTGGACTCATTTTCTTGCCTTCTGCGTCCCAGAAAACTAAGCCCGCAGCACATTCGGATCTTACGGGCTCTGAGAGTGGATTGTGGACCCATTTGCTTTGAAACCTGCTATGTTCTCCGTTTTTAGTTCCAGACTTTGCTTTACACTTGCCTGCTGCACATTTTAGTGGATTGGTCAGAGTATGGTAACGACTTTAAAGAACAACTTCAAATTTTCAATGGCTTAACATAAAACATTAATTTCCTGTCCAGAACAGAGATCAATGCAGGTAAGAAGTAAAGTAGGAGACCTGCTCCATGCGGTCCCTCAGAGACCCACCTTCCTCCTATCTGATATCTCTGCCCTTATCTGTGCCTTCATAACCTTGATCATTCAAGCAGGCTGAACTTGAGAAGTTTTCAGCATTAGGCCCTGAAGTGGTATCTGAATCAGTTCCCTCTCACATTCCATTGACCAGAAACCAGTCATATGACTTAGTGGGAGTCACATGACCACTCCAACTGTTGTACATAATTTAGCAGGATGCTGACAAAGCTAATATAAATGTAGTTAGGTGTGTCACAACTGTGTAACTTAGAAAGCACACATAGGGTCTAAAACTCTTTAATGGCCCAAGTGTCCATCAACGCACAAGAGAAATGGTACTGTAACTAAATCTTGCCAGTTCAACTTATTTTCAGCCATTTAGTTCTCTAGCTACAAATATAGAAACAGATAATTGAGTCGTGTCACTAATTTCCAGCTTCCAGTTCCTACACCTAACTCAGCTCTGTAGCTTGCTTCAACATAATTTCAATTCAACCATCACTTTAGATGGCTTATGAGAGAATATTTACCTGGCACTTGCTTTATATTAATGAATTCAGTAGAAACACAAATGTGTATAACACACATATATTATTACTGAATGGGTTGATGTTAAAATATTGTAATCACCTGAAATCCTGTTTGTATTGAGAAATACTGAACAAATAAAATAGGGTAAATGTCAAACTCTAACTGCTTTTCACTTTTCTGTCAAGCTGCATTCTCTGGTTGAGCAAGGAAACAGGGTATTGGACTGCAGGGCGGGATTATGGTGGCATGGATGTAAGTTCAAAATGAATCCGCTTTGTATTTTTCATGGGATTCTCTGAGATCCTGAGATCAGGGCAGAGGAGAAGGCCAATGGAAGAGAGACGATCTGTTTGATTCAATAAATATTTATCCCTTGAACAGCAGTTGTCTTTCTAGGATTAGCCCCCTCACCCAGGAGAGTACCTCCTGTAGTTTGCTGATTGGTGACTTGAGCTAACATTTCCAGTTTGGGGTTACTATTGTTAGTTCCCAAAAACCAAGTCCCTTGGTATGTTTTTGATTTTGAATCCAGATCCATGGGTAGTAGAATCCTTAATTATCAATTAGATGGCTATCACCTGCCAACTCGGCCTTATCAAACAATTTTTTATAATGATACATGATCTCTATATATTTTTATAATTTATATGTAACCATACGATAGCTGCATACTTAATTTCCAACTCAGCCAGTCAGCTTCCTAATTTGAGCCTTTAATCTCAAAGGAGTTAATGGATGAATCATTAGGGGTAAATCTGAATCTGAATTTGGCATTTACTATGACCTTCAGTAAGTTAATCATTTTGAGCCTCTGCATTAAATGGAATGAAGTTCATCACTTATGCCCACACCAAAGACTGCTGTGAAGTTGGAAAAGAACACATAAAGAATGTCTGCTTCCCTTTTTTCAGCACTGGTTCACCACCAATTTTTGTAAGTCTAAGTATAAATAGCAAAGTCAGACATCATTCTGGTACACAAGGAACTAACATTTTCACCAGATCTGATGTAGTAGATGGAACACAAGAATAGGGTTCTAAGGTTCTTGGTTCTAGACTGTCTGCCTCCAATTCAACTCTATGCTTTTGGGCCGGATTCAGGTCAGAAAAAAAGGAGAGATGGAGAGAAAGATACTCTATCTGCTAGTTGACTCTCCAAATGTCTGCAATGGCCTGAGCTGAGCCCATCCAAAGTCAAGAGCCAAGAGCTTCCTTCAGGTCTCCCATGTGGATAAAGGATCCTAAGGCTTTGGGCCAGTCTCTACTGCTTTTCCAGGCTACAAGCAGGGAGCTGGATGGAAGTGCGGCAGCTGGCACATGGACCAGCAACCATATGGGATCCTGGTGCTTGCAAGGTGAGAATTTAGCCAATGGAGCCATTATGCCAGCTCCCAGCTTCCTCATTATGGAGAACGTAAACCTGCCCCGATGACAGAGTAGGTTTTAGAGCAGACTAATCCATCATGATACTTGTAACTCCCTTATAACTATGATCATTCACTATACTAAACAGGATCTTTGATACACAATGTTCATCAAAGCTTAAGTTCTTACAACAAGAACCTGGGGGTGGAAGAGGTGTATGACAGCTCTCTCTATGGACCTATGCTGGGGTGGTCACACTGAGGATCTAGGCTGTAGTGGGGACTATGAAAGGCAGGTGATGTGTCTATACAATAGTTAAACAAATAAATCAACTAGACAGTTGCAGATACCTCCAAATAGTTAACAAAGAAAAACAGGAGATAGGCACAAGGTAAGTAAAGAAGAGGAGCCAAACTTAAATTGTATAATCAATGAAGGCTCATCTGAGAAAGTGGTGTTTGAACTGAGAATCAAAGGGAAAGTCATATTCAATAATTGGTCACACTATAAGCAATAGGATGGCATCAAACAGTCAAATAATACAATTCATAAATGTTAGTTGCATGTTACAGGTCACATTCCTTTCTTTGAAGTGGATGAGAAGCAAAGTAATCCAGAGAGCCCCCCATGGCTGGTCTCTGCAGGAAAGCCACTCTGCTCTTAATGTCCCACCTGAAGGCCACGGTTGCTTTTAGAATGGACACAAAAAGGTTGGACTTCCAGGGTGTGTTCCATTTCTGTCACTAGCTAGCAAGTCTCTGTTCTGCCCCATCAACTAAACATCACAGCCTTGCCATTTTCCCCAAATGTGCTTCCTCCCCCGAGAAAGAACAAGAATTTTTCCATGTCATCCCTGAACAAGAATGAAAGTCAGTGTCTACGGCCAATGCCACAAAGATAACAGGAAAGGTTGCAGGGGGTCTCCTTGAACAGCAGTCAATACTGTAGTTCCCATGAAATGTTTAGCAGGCCCTTCCAAGTCCACAGTGTGTCATGGAAAGAATATGAGAGGGCCCGGATGGAGAAAAACAGCCTTCCTTCCCCCACACACAACTCCTACTTCTTCTTCCTTTACAGTCTGTCTGGATTCTTAATGCCTTTTTTTCCCAAATGTATCTTTTTGTTTGTTTGTTTGAAAAGCAGACAGGCAGAGAGAAACCTGTTTGCTGGTTCACTCCCCCAAAACGAATAACATCTGGGGCTGGGCGACGTTTACGCCTGGCACTGGAACTCCATCTGAATCTCCCACATGGATGGTGACCCAAGTTCTTGAGCCATCACCTTCTACCCTCAGGCTTGAATAGGAAGCTGGATCAGAAGCAGAGAAGCTGGCTTGGACCAGGCACTCAGCTATGGGATACTGTGCCAAGCACCTGCTTCTTGTCTACTATTTCCTTCTTTAACAAAGAAAGAAATTAACAGCAATTGATAGTCACATGAACAGATAACTATAGGAAACAAGAATTTGTGTAAATACTTGTTTTTTAATTCTGAGATGTTTCAATTTACCTGAGCAGTACTTAAACTAACTTGATGAAGAGTTTTACACAGCATATTTTGAGTTATTAAAAATGGAGATTAATCTTTTCTTACTAGAGTCTTAGTTTCCCTGATTTCTATATGAGATCATTTTAGGGTTATGAGCCCATATGAACTATGTGTTTTAAAAGGATTTACCTTGTTTATCTGAAAGGCAGAGTTAGAGGGGTAAGGGAAGGCTGGTCTTCTACTCTCTGGTTTAGTCCCTAAATAGACCCAACGGCAAGGGCTGGGCCAGAGAGAGGACTACATCTTCATCACAGTGTCCCTCATGGGTGGCAGAGGTCCAAGCCCTTGGGAAATCCTCTGCTTTTCCAAGTGTATATGCAGGGAGCTGGATTAGAAGTAGAGCAGCCAGGACTCAAAATAGTACCCATATGGGTGCTGACACTGCAGGACACATCTTAACTTGTGACACCACAACACCAGTGCAGCCTCTAATCATGTGTTTAGTTAACATTCAGAATGTTGGAAAACATCTTTACAATCACACCAGCATGCACTGATTAATTAAGCACCAGCAGCAGTTATAATTCAGAAAAAAAGTTTCTGTGGGATATGCATTAAACATAAATGCATATATTTTTAATGAATTAACAGCTGTTTTATGTATTCCATGGATCTTTCTGATTTCAAAGGTCCCATGAGGAAGTTTTTCATAAAACTCATTCATCTCCTATGTCAAATTCAATATTTACAAAGAGTTAGGTATCTTAATGCTAGACGCTCAACTCACACTGTGCTCAGTTTCATTTTCTAGAGAATGACGCTGAGGTCTGCAAGGTAAAGTACCCAGACAAGAGCTCTCAAACCTTGGGATGACCTCTGACCCCAGCAGCCTGAGCATCTTTCCCTGGTCCAGCCCAAGAATTAGCATGCCATTGTGAGGTGCATGGGTTGTGTGTGGTGGGCTCTGGGACCCTCAGCAGCCTCTAGGAACCATTTTACATGAACATCAGACAACCTTTTGGATGCTGCAGACTGTGAGGAGGGTCTGTCTGTCTGGCAATACCACAGACTCCAGATGTATGTTTTTCAAAACTGAAGCTGTTTATTTACACACATACACAGGGAAAATAAACTAGACTTGGTTGCTGACTTCCTAGTAGCTACTCTCTCCTTTGATGTAGCTCAGGCTCCTGTTTCTGGATTCAGGGTTGGGAGCAGGGCACAGTGGGTGGTGTGTCTGCCTCCAGGGTTGCAGTGGGTGTTAGGGTGGAAAGATGTCCTTTCAGATGTGGAGTTTTGGCTTCCTTATGGTCTGAGTTTCAGCCCTTAGGGAGGACCCTAGACTGCTCACTGGAGCTCAGTGCTCCCTACCATATCTCTTGCACTAGGGCCATTATTAGAAGTCTTAAATCAACATCATTTATCATTTCCTCATGGGGGTATTTCCTGTGTACTGTTTCCACATCTGAAAATCCCAGGCTAGGGCTCTTGATGTTATTTCCCTCTCAGCAAATATTTCTCCCCATATAATATTTTTACTTCTTGGCTCTCTGAAAAGTGATACAGCTTTGCTGAGTTTTCACTCCAGGAGAGAGTGAACAGTGTGGTTGCTGGTCCTACTTGAGGCACTGGAGTTGACAATGTATGAAGCAGGTTGATGGAGCCTAGGTGCTTAGAGTGCACTTGACATTGATGTTCCTTTTGTGTAATAGTAGAAATTGCTTTTTGGTCTGCAGCTTTTTCTTCCAAGACTTTGGTTTATGTTCCAGTGATTTCAGAGATAGGCACTGAAGGAGGGACTGGAAATAGGCATAGGGTGATATCATGGATTAATCTGGAACTGGCCATGTACACGTCCAGTGTAGAAGCCACCCACATTGTAAGGGGAGGAGCTAAGGTACATGGTCTAACCATGAGGTCTGGGAAGCAAGGAAATAGATTTGCTAAATGTCTCTCCAGAATCCAGCCCAGGCCAAGGACTAGAGCAAGGCTAGACAGCTAAATAAGAGAATATTTAGTGCTGGTGTTGATGCACAGCACAGAGCTAGAAACCAAGAAATTCAAGGTTTATTGACAGTCTTGTGAGTGGCAGGATAGACATGGGGGCTGTTGCATGCTTCTCCAATTCGTGTCCTGTATGATGGAGGGGATTTTTACGTGTAACTGAGCAGTTGTGAGGGTAGAAAGGAGAAGGAGGCATGTGCTTCCTTTGAATCTTAGAGATTTCCCGGCAGAGGTTCCTTTAGAGAAAGGGAGGGAGGAAGCAGTAGATATGAGCAGAAGGAGCAAGTCACCAATCTGTGTTTTCTGTGTGAGTGGAAGGTCAGTTACAGTGTGTGTCAGCAGATGGAGTGGACAGGGTCTGGCAAGAAGAGATGGTGGGTTGCCATGAATGCTAGTGCATTACACAGAAGCAGGTATTTACTGCAGGAGTGATATGATTAGATCTATGATGTCCATTGAACTTGGAGTTCCTCTAAATGACTTGATATCATAGCTGGGTGACTTACTCCCAGCTTGGGTCTCAGTGGAGAAGAACGCTAACCAGGCCACCCAGTAGATTGCCTCTTGGCAAGCTCTTGTCTATAGAGAATCGAATGGTGTCTTTGTGACACAAAGGCATCAACATGCTTCCAGAGTCTATGATGTAAACAGAGGGAGTATTCCTTTCCTCCCATAATGGGACAGTGTAGAAGCCACATTCTGTGAAATCTGGAGAGGAATCCTGGATTCCAGACTTTCCTGCTATAGGGAGGTGCCACCTTAGCCCATCTGAAGTTTGTCAGCTTCAGGATTGTAACTGAACAACTAACTCTCAGTAAAAACTCTCCTGCTACTCCCCTCAGAGTAGCAGAGCAGACTGGGATACTAATCAGGTGTGTCTTGAAAGTCTTAGCTGTTCACAAGCTGCAGGGAAGGAGGCCCAGCATCCTACTACAAATCTGAGCAAAGATCTCGAGAGAGGTCAAGCAACTTGTCTGAGGTCACTGCTAGACAGACATGGTCAATCAGGGATGGGCATGTAGGCTGATGATCCAAGTGACCATTCAATCTCTCTATGGGTGCTGACAAGGGCTACCATTTGTGTCAATAAAAAAATGCACATGTACAGTTCTCTTAAGTGTAATATGCTTCATGGAAGGAAATCTTTATCTACTACTTTGCTAGAGAAGAATGTGCTTAAAGATTCTCATTGCTCCTCTACTGAGACGGAAACAAGGTAGAAAGGGTCTGACAGTGAGGTTCCCAGAAGAGCCCATAACTGAGCCAAACTAAGGTATGTATGCAAGGGAAATCCTAGTGAGCTTGATTTTCCATGTAAGATGCCTGACTATTTTTCCAGAACCTTTTATTGGCCACTTTAAACCTTTAAAGGCATGTGGTCTTCTGGGACCAATATGCTGAAGTAAGCAGTCAAGAAAAAAAATCCTTTCATGATTGCATCAGAAATTCAACTTCAATAAACTATGAATCAGAAGTATCCTAAAAGCATTTCGACTGAGTGTTTCCTTAAATTATCATAGCTCAGGGAAGTTCCAATGCATATTTGGGCAGTTGCTGCATCTAGATGGCACACAGGTTCATGGGTGTGAAGAAACCCAGTGGCCACATTGCCAAGTTGAAGCTGGAGCTTATGGCCTTGCAAGGAGCCTTTCCAGTAGGGCTGGGGAACCTCTTACAAAAAGGAAGGGTTAATTCTGTCGTTCTGATTCTGGCAGGTACTGTCACAGCAGCGGCCTAGGTGACACAGGCATGTGTCCACACATGGTCTATCAATGTGAAATAAAATGGGCCAGCCTGGGGAGGTAGTCCCAAAGGGTGGGTCTGTGAGCACCCACACAATGCTCTTTAGATTTATTTTTTTAAATTATTTTTTCATTGGAAAGGCGGATATACAAAGAGGAGAGACAGAGAGGAAGATCTTCCGTCCCATGATTCACTCCCCAAGTGAGCGCAACGGGCCGATACTATGCCGATCCGAAGCCAGGAGCCTCTTCCGGGTCTCCCACGCGGGTGCGGGTTCCCAAAGCTTTGGGCCGTCCTCGACTGCTTTCCCGGGCCACAGGCAGGGAGCTGGAAGGGAAGCGGGGCTGCCGGGATTAGAACCGGCGCCCACATGGGATCCCGGGCGTGCAAGGAGAGGACCTTTAACCACTTGCACCACCGCGCCGGGCCCCACAATGCTCTTTAGAGTGGATGCAAGATTACTCAACTCCAGCCTACAATACATTGCCAATGTCTTAGGTTGAATTCAGAGACCACCTATTTTCTGTTTGTGACAGACACTATAGGCTGCCAGTTCATCAGCTATACTTCCTACTTTCTTTTGCACACAAGACCATGGTATAATCTCTTCCTTCTGAGGTAAAGCTGGACCCCACCCATTTAAGCCAATCATAGCAGTCTCATTTTCTTCCTGAGTGAATGACACTGTTGAGTGATTACAGCTTGGAGTAAAAGTGGTTTGGAGGTGAGCACGGTAGTTCAGAGGATATCTATTTAAGGAACATGCCTAAGATGCTGTGGTCTGTAAAAACAGATGTAGATTCATGTTATGAATGTTTCGAGTGATAGGTCAAGAAGTATAGATGTTGTCAAGCTACCATGAAAAAAGTAATACTTTCTGGGAGGTTATTTTAGAAGGTTCAAGGAAAGAAGTTGGGTAAGCGGTCGGGGAAGGGAGGAAAACCTATGAAAATTTTGTAAACTGATTGGTGCATTGCTGTGGACTGTGGGAGCTCCATTCTGCTGGGCCCTTGAGCAAGAGGATTTAGAACACATTTGCCAGGGATATGAACACATCAACATTCAGGCCTTGCATGATTTTACTTTTCTCATTGTTGGGTGTATACTTTTTTAGTTATTTATTTATTTATAGAGCAAAATCCCTTGAAGTTGGAGAAGACATTCAGAAAGAAGGGAAACCCAGGACTTTGAAGTGGGAAATTGTCCCCAGAGCCATCCCTAGACTACAGGAG
Source organism: Ochotona curzoniae (assembly GCF_017591425.1). Lineage (NCBI taxonomy): Eukaryota > Metazoa > Chordata > Mammalia > Lagomorpha > Ochotonidae > Ochotona > Ochotona curzoniae. The sequence goes on along the minus strand of NW_024466502.1, from coordinate 46,838,879 downwards.
AAGCCGGGAGCTGGGATGATATGCATCCAACGTCAGCAGCTCCAGTCACATTCACTAATTTGGGGGGATAGATAAGAAACCCTGGAACAGGTGAGGGACATAATTCAAAGTTTTCCTGGAAAGATGCTTTTCTGGGGATGGTGTTTATATGATAGATGTAAGTTCAGATTTTCATTCAAAAGATGAATATGTGCAAATACACCAGGAGGTAAAAAGAGTAAATCTTTTGCCCTCCAGATGCTTACTGTCTGGGAAATGTGGCTGTTCTGTTGGAACGTGGGGAAGCCATAGTTAAGTGTAATACAATAAGGCACTTAATTAAAGCTATAGCAGGGAAAGGCAGAAAGGAGAAAATGGATGTGAAAGATATTGCAGGGATAAAATGAAGAAATCCCTGTAGCTCCTCAGACAAGGGGGTTGAGTGAAAGATGGCTGATGTAACGGCTCTTTGAGAGTGTGAAGCTACCAACAGCAAAATCCTGGTGGCACAGAGGTTAAGAAATGGTTACCACTGAGAGACAACAGAGACTGGCATTGTGGCACTTGGGGTTAAGCATTCATTTACAACACTGACATCCTGTTTGAGCACTATTCCAAGTCTGGACTGCTCCAGTTCTGATCCAGCTCTCTGGGAAATCAGTGGAGAAAGGCCCAAGTGACAGTCCCTGCCACCTGCAAGGGAGACCTGGCTGAAGCACAGGGTTCCAGGTTTCAGCTCAGCCCAGTCTCTGCCACTGCAGGCAGCTGGGCAATAAACCAGCAGATGGAAGCTAGCTATTGTGCTTGTTCTTGCTCTCTCTCTCTCTCTCTTTCTCTCTTTCTCTTTCCTCCTGCCTCCCTCTCTTCCCTCATTTACTGTAACTGCCTTTCAAATAAATAATCTTATTTTTTTTTAAAGAGGCAACATACAGCTGTGTCTGGTTTCTAACAGCTTTTCTTACCAAACATTGTCAGGGAGTCTGTGTGTCCTGGGAACAATGCCAGTCACCAGTGACTAAAATCACATCCTCAAGAGGGTTACAGACTCAAATTTCAAATACTTTTTGTCCCTAACACAAAGTTTTCAAACCAAGGCCTTATTATTATTATTATTCTCACAATATCTACACATAAAACAATTTTGAATTTTTAATTTAGTCCATTAGATCTAAGGCCAAAATAGATATGAAAATTGCCACAATTTCCTGGTTATCTGAGCTGAGATTTAGTGGGTGGATAGGAGTCTTCCAAGCAGAATAAGGCACCTCAGGTTATGGTTATTGTTATTGGCTGGTTTTTGGCTTGTGATTTCTCCCACAGATGATAAGGAGTCTTACAAAGAGCTTCATGCATTCTTTGGGGGTGATCAGGGAGGCATGAATGAGAGTAGCAAGTGATGTGGTCAGAAAGATCATTTGTAGACTCTCTAGAGTGGCAGTTCTCCAAGTGTTGGGGTCCCCAAGGCCAGTCCTGAGGCCTATGGGGTCACAGCTGTTCTCATTCCAATGCTAAGCTGGTCTCTGCGTTTTCAATTCTAGTCTCTCAGTTGTGTACAGTAGAGTTTTCCAGAGGCTAGATGATATGTGATGGCATCCTCTTTATGGTGACTAGTACATGTAGCTGTTGGTTCTTATATTCTAATTTCTTTTTTAAGCCCTGTAATTAGATTAATTTTATTTTATTTGAGAGGTAGAGAGATAGAGACAGATTGAGCCAGAATTGGTGGCATAGTATTACAATGCTGACATTTCATACGGATGCCTGTTCAAGGCCTGGCTGCCCTTCTGCTTCTTCTCCACCTCATCCTTCTCTTCCTTTTCCTCTTCCTTTCCCTCCTTCTGCTTTTCTCCTTCTTCTCTTTCTCCTACCCTTTTTTTCTTATTTTTTATGATATTTACATAATGAAAAGGATGCATGCCCATGTGGTACACTGATTAGGGTGGTAAGGGTCAAGGATCAGGGAGGAGAGATGAGGAGAAGCCCCACCCAGTATCCCAACTGCATGGGTGCTTGCTATCCGACATCATCCCAGGGTCCCTGATGTGGAGTATTCTCTGAGGCTTTGTTCAAGTGATTTCTATAGTTCTAAAATGCTATTGCTCCAAGGATGAGGAAATTCTTTCAAGGGCCCATTGGCTGACATAGTCTCCATTCATCCAGATATTTGCTGTCAATGTTTGGCTGGGGAAGTATTCCAATTTCTAGTACACTTCCAAAATTATCTCTGTCCAAGGTGGTAAATGTTGAATGGCATCACTTTCATGAGCAAACTCCCTTGAGATTCTGAAAACAATTACCAAGCATGCGTAGGGGTCCTCAGAGCAACAGATTTGAGAACTAAATACATCTTGCCAGAAACTTACAGACTTCATTTGAAAAATTAGTATTTAAGAATGCAGGCAGAGGGCCCAGACTGATGGCTCAGTAGCTAAATCCTTGCCTTGCAAGCTCCAGGATCCCATATGGCCACTAGTTCATATCCAGGCTGCTCTACTTCCCATCCAGCCAGCTCCCTGCTTGTGGGCCAGGAGAGCAGTAGAAGCTGACCTAAAACCTTGGAATCCTGCACCCACACGGGAGACCTGGAAGGAGCTCCTGGCTTTGGATCAGCTCAGCTCCAGCTGTTGTGGCCACTTAGGGAGTGAACCAGTGGATGGAAGATCTTTCTGTGAATCTGACTTTCCAATCAAAATAAATATATCTAAAAAAAAAAAAAAGAAAGAAAAGAAAAATAAAAACAATGCAGGCAGAAATGCCACATCAATGATTTTAGTAAGGAATCCCCAGAAGAAAAATCAGAGAATAGTTGATAGGTTGGTTAGTTGATTAACTGAACAAACTCAGGGACATATTGGCAGATTAGGAAGCTATATGAGGAAAGTTGATTTTTGAGGTTGTGGATGGGAGAACTCATCAGGCAGAAATTGAAAAGCTCTGGGGGAAGGAGGATGGTAGGATCTCACTTCCTGGGCCCCAACTCCCTGTCTGGCCACCGACTCCCAGGACTTCTTTGGCAGGGTCAGAGTGCAGCTGGATGAGAGTCCAGCCTTCAGCCAAAGGCCTTCCTCACCCTCTTCTGCTTTGAGTTTCACTTCATTTCTGTGTGGGATCTTTCTGGGCAAGGACCAAGGCTGACTCAACTGCTGTACTAAGTTACTTCATCTCAACAGTGATGCAACCTCAAGGTGATTCCCTCCTCCCAACACAAAGCCCTGGGCTTACACCTGCAGCCTCACAGAGGCAAGGGGCACTTGACTTCTCCAGAACTGCAGTAAATGTTAGAGCTTGTTTTAGGAGGGGGATCCTCAGCTGCAGTCTGATCCTGCATGATAATGTGTTGTTTATCATCACTGTATGTGCCTTTCAGCAGTCCTGCAGAGAGCAAAGGTTGCTCTCTGTGAGCAAGCCATTGGTAGAGTAGAAAATGACCCTTCATGATTGGCAATGCAGAGAAACTGGGGTTTTTAATGTTGAAGAATGACATTGAGTGGATGGGCCTAGCTGGTTAATGCCTGCACAGCGTTCATTATGGGTTGTTAGGTTTGAGGCAAAGTGAATCTTTACTCTTAGGGCACGGCACCAGACTATGCTGTCCTGGGTAGCCTGCATCTGCTCAGGGTCACCACCATAGCTGCTCCTAAGAGCCGGCCCCCGGAGGACCCCAACCCCTTAGCTCCTCTGCTCAGTGTTTTTCTTTCTTTCTTTTTTTTTTTTTTAAGATTTATTTATTTATTGGAAAGTCAGATATACAGACAGGAGGAGAGACAGAGACGAAGATGTTCCGATGATTCATTCCCTGAGTGAGCGCAACGGCCGAGGCTATGCCGATCCGAAGCCAGGATCCACACACCAGGTCTTAGACTTTTTCAAGGAAGCACTATTTACTACTAACAAATCCAGGGTTATACATGGGTTGCTGAAAGTAGCATTCTTCAGACTCTGTTCCACAGAACACCTTACTTATGGGAGGCTGGGGGTGGGGATAGTGTATCATGATAAAATTAGTTGAAAACCTTCTGTGGAGAGCCAGGATAATATTAGAATCTTAAAAGCCCCAAAGGATCCTTCAGTAAAGATGCCTCTTTAAAATTGACTCTAATCAGCTAGCATCTTCTATTTCCTATGCTTCCTTTTGCTGGTCAGCTGCAGGCTCAGAGACCTGGGAGAGGAAGGCAGCACTGCAGCACAGATCCCTGTCATGGTGAGCAGAGTCTGCAGGTGTCTGCCTGGTCTGGGTCTCCCCAAGTGTCAGTGGTGGAAGACCCCATGTTCACCTTTAGGTGCCATCTTTGTCAAGTGTTAGAGGAAGGCAGAAGCAGTGGTGTCTCCACTAGAAATGTGCCACAGTGTGGCTCTGCCTGTGTACTGTCTCCTGCCTGCTGCTGGGTCTGACTGCTTGGCTTCTGACTTTGCAGCATACCAGTCAGCACTCCCAGGAACGATAACAACACAGCTCTTACAACTTCATGGATTAACTCACTCTGCATTCTCCTGGGCATGTGACTTCATAGGCTGCCACAACCACAGGCACTGTTTAATACTAGGGATACCCCACCATGAATGTAAGTCTGGATTGCTGGTCTTCAAAAATAAGACTTGGCCAGATTCCTGGAATACAAACTGGAATACAAACTGTGAGGGTGGAAATTTCAGGCACTGTGCCACCCTGGGACTGTCGTTAGGATGGAAGTCAATGGTTGCGTGTGTACTATGCTGTTTGCCTTCTCTGGAACAGAGGCACCCACATGTTTTTTTGGGCTGATCATTCCGTGAAACTCTTATCTCATGCCCTCTCGGACTTTCAGAAGGAAATGCAGAAGAGTAAATAGTTTGTCCACTGGGACTAATAAGAGGTTCAAGATTTCTATATGAACTTGTTAAGGAATGCAAAAGGACACATGACTTTGCTACACTGGAGGTTTACTGTGTCTTATTAAACACATACACCATAAGCAATTCTTCTCATTATCTAATATTTCTCTTTTATTAATTAGTGGCTCAGTGGCCAAAATGGATGGATGGGAACTTTCTTTGTATCAAGTGAATTAGTGGCAGCTGCTTAAAAATTAAAAGACATAATTATGATATCTCTGAAGCAAAAGACTTTTATTAGGTTTTTGAGTAATTTTCTGTTTGTTTTTCGAATCACCAGAATAATTCTTCACAAGGCTTTTCTGGTCAGTTTTTGTTTCAAAAATGTGATTGTGTCCTTGAAGGAAACACGATAAATTAATGGAACAGGGAGGACCCATCTTGATGGCTCATAGTTGTGGGATAGAAAGAGGAAAGAGGCAGCAACAGCAGATGGGTTAGATCAGAGACAGAGCCTGAGAGTCTAGATTTGTCACATGATCTCTCTGGGAGTGACGTGTGCAGCTGGCTAAAGGCATGTCTGGAAGCAGGCCTGCAGGTTCTGTGATACCCTCAGCTTAGCAGTGTGCTGGGACTTTGTCATGGCCCTCTAATGACAGCAAGTGAGATGCATGGAGGACAGGGTGGGGGGGGGGTTATAAAAATAAAGACAGATGTATGGAAGGATAAAAGCATGGGGTTATCAATACTGAAGATCTCTTCTTAGTTGAAACTCTCATATTTGGCTGCTTCTTAGGGATGCCTTCAGTCAGAAGCCTAATTCTGTTGGATAACAAGAGCAAGATACTACCCTAAAGAATGGGTTATGGGGATGTAGTCGAAGGCTACATTGAGTCCTGGGCATATTACTTAAGAAGCTCAAATTGTACACAGAAATGCTTGGGTTTGTTATGATACCTGGCTCTGATTCCTGTCTCTAACTCCCTGCTAGTACAAACCCCGCAGGACAGCAGTGAGGCTCAACTGCTTGGGCCCCTGCTACGCAGTTTGAAGACCTTGCTGCCAGTTTCAGCCTGATCCAGCCCTGTTTCAGGCATTTGGGGAGTGAAGTATAAGATGAGAGAGGTCTCAGATCTCTCTCTCTCTCTGCTACTCTCTCTCTCTTTCTCTCTCTCTGCCTCTCAAATAGATAAATGGATAAACATTTTGTTTTTAAAGAATGGATTGTGTACACTAGCATCCCATATGGGTGCCAGTTCAAATCCCAGCTACTCCACTTCCCATCCAGCCTCCTGCTTATTATGGCCTGGTAAAGCAGTAGAGAGTGGTCCAAAGCCTTTGGACCCTGCACCAACCTAGTAAATGCAGAAGAAACTCCTGGCGTCTGGCATCAGCCCATCCCACTCCAGCCCAGCCCTGGATGTTGAGGTCCTCTAGTGATTAAACAAATACATGGAAATCTCTTTGTGTCTGCCTTTATTTCTCTCTGTATAACCCTTTCAAGTAAATAAATACATCTTTAAAAAAAAAAGAATGATTTATGTGAGTGAATTTTAAAAACCTTCCAAATGAAGACCTTGTTAGCTTGATTACCACAAACAAAGTTGGTAGAGAGCTATTAGCCCCATGGTTTAAAATTTTAATGTTTTCAGAATCCAAGAATATAAGACAGGTTAAGTCTCCAGGTACCGTCATGCATATACCAAGCTCTGAAGTATTTATTTCATCTGCCACTACCCAGCTTCAACTTACTGTTCCTGATACACTGACTCAATATTTCCCAAGATTCATAATTTTCAAGAGAATATGGACATTTCAGGGTTTTTTTGTAAATCCAAACAAACAGAATCTGTAAGCCATTTTAGTCTACTTCAACCCCTTATTTGATTAAGCTATTTATGAATAAACTTAGATATATAGTTTCTATGCACTACAATTTGGTGAAAAAAAAATACAGCAGGCTCATCCTATTGAGAAAACTCTATAATTAAAGATCAAAATGTTAAAAAAAATGGCTTAAATATGTATTCAATCTCTTTAAAGAATGAGATAAATCCCTGGAACAGTGAGCACACGAGCTGCCAAAGTGACTGTTTTGTGGGTTTGAGGGTGAAGGTGATTTCCTGTCTTAGTCACCAAGAAGCTTGGGTATTAACAACCACGAAGAATAGTAATTGTGAACTTGGACCCACACTAGGCTCAAATATATCATAAAGAACCAGGACTCTAAATTTGTTGATCCCTTATTAAGGAAAAACTACAAATTAATATACTTATCAACATAAAGGTATGTCAAGGAAATAGACTATTTCTGCCTAGACTCTAGAAAAAGTCTGGTAAGATATAGATGCTCTCTGAAGCCATGACATTAGTGAAAAGTGCACTACTGGCAGCAAGAACACTGGGAATTCTGTGAGTTCAGCAGGAAGCCTCTTAGAGGATTTATATCTTGGGGCCATAATGTTGACTCAACAGACTAATCATCCACCTGCAGTGCCCACATCTCATATGGTCGCCTATTCATGTCTTGGGTGTTCCACTTCCTGCCCAGCTCCCTGCTTATGGACTGGGAAAGCAGCTGAGGATGACTAAAGTTATGGGACCTCTCACCCATATGGAAGACCCAGAGAAGGCTCCTGTTTTTTGGCTTCAGATTGGATTGGCTCAAATCTGGCCTCTTCAGCAATTTGAGGAGTAAACCAGTTGATGGAAGATCTCTCAGTCTCTCCTTCTCTCTGTAAATCTGCCTTTCAAATAAAAATAAATAAATGTGTGTGTGTGTGTGTGTTTAAGATATGTTACATCTATCACCAAGGGGACCACATATAATTTACAAAGGTAATCTCACCTAAAAATAAACTAAATTCCAAATTTGAGTTAAAAAAATTCAGACACAATAATGGTTAGAAAGCAATGAATCAAATAAGAAGCTTGATTTGATCTTCCATCTCTGGTACTGTCCCAAAGACTTAGGGGACAAAAGGAACTAAAGACATAAGAAAAAGTACAAAATTCTTAGGGACTATAAGTCTGAGATGAAAGTACAGAATTACTAGAAATAAGAAAGTCTCAGAAATTAAAAACGTAATTGACAGATCAAATAGGCATTGTAATAACTCATGGATTTTGATGCCACACTTATTTACCCCTAAGTATGAAAAATTACTACGTGTCAATCAGAAATGCATACCTAATACTTTTTTAGCTTGAGTTTCATTTTGAAAAAAAAAAACTCTGTATTGTCACTGAAACAAAGCTACACATTTTCAATGCATGGACATACATAATGAAATTACCCACAAGAAAGAAAAAAACAGATGAAAATGGTCAAATATATTTATACATTGCCAGTAACAATAGTAAATTTTGCTTGTTCACTCACAACTAGGAGATGCACAAAAACTAGTAGAAATGGTGAAAATTTGATGCTTATTGAGAGCAACCTGGGGATAGTTGGGTAGCGGCATACTAGAAACTCATCACCTATTCAGTGATAATTTCAGTTCTGGTCTTTTTTTTTCTTTCTCAGTTCTCCTGCTACTATCCAGAGTCCTCCAGTAGCTAGTGCATGTGTTAAAGTTGCATTGAATCAGAGACAGTGTGTGTGCGTGTCTTCATTTTATTCAGAGCTATACCCCTGACTCAGGTATTCAGCACATCCCTCAGGATGACCTGAGAGACATCCAGGTAAAAAAAGATGTCTGGAACATGGAAGCAAGCCGGAGCCTAGAAATAAACATTTCAGGGGCAGGTGTTTGGTACAGTGGCTAAGAGTGGGTGGGATGCCTGGGACTGGAAATGCAGTGTAGTAGGCTAAGTCTCTACCTGTGGTGCCAGCATCCCAATAGGTAGTGGTTCATGTCTCTGTTAAATAAAAAGAAATAAATATTTCAGTCATCAATGTATAGGTGTCATTTTAGTTTTCAGGGATGGATAAGGGGGTGTGAAGAATAAGAGAAACTGGGAATAGAACCCTGGGGATCATTCACACGCAAGTAATGGGCAAAAAGGAAGAGGAGGTGACAAAAAGGGCTGCTACCTTACCTTCCAAGGTCTGTATTTGCAGTTATTGGAGTGAGGCACTGCAGTCAGAGAAGTCACTGAACCTGAGGTTCAATGTGAGGTGCAGGCAGCTTAACCACTAAAGCTAAGCACCTGTTTCTCCTGCCTGAGTTTTGCAGTAGTTTCCCAGAGATTGCTCAGGAGCAATTTGGAGAATCACTGTCCCCAGTCTAAAAAAGGACAGAACACCTCAAGCCCACTCCAACACAAACCTGAAGTACACTGGTAGAAAACAAAGCTTCCCAAAGCTTGGAAAATGGCATGGGAGAAGGCAGAAAAGGACTCCAGTCCTTCTCATTACTTATCAGGGACAGACACACTTGGAGCCACTAAGTCTGGGGTTCACCCTGCAGTTCCTTTAAGAACTGCAGTCTGCAGTTCCTTTAAGAGCCCAGTAGGAACCCAGCAGGTGTCCGGAGGCTGCAGACTGGCCTGGGACAAGAACCAGGAGGGTGGAGCCGCCAGCAGCTGTGCTGAGTCCAGTGCAAAACAAGATGCAGAATAAGCAGTCTGGACTGGAGCTGCTCTTCTTTAAACAGCATCCAGTCATAAACGAATGCTGTTGCTTTTACGTGACTCAATCAGCATAGGGTAATTGGTACATTCCATGCCAAATCCAATAGTTGAGTTTTAGACTACACTGTTGTAGCCAAACAACATCTGTTGGGATGGAATGAAGCTTACTGGGATGCCAGGCTGTACACATCCTTTTCTCCCCATGGCCTCCTACAAAATAGTACATTTCAGAAATGTTTTGGAACACTCCAGAAACTCATTCCAAGCAAAAGTCACATTAGCTGAAGTGGGAATTCATCACCAACATTCCTAGAGAAAAAGCACTTGATGCCTTTGGAACCTCCTGCGAATCAATGCGCTACAACTTCCTGGGCTTTTGTGTGATTTCTTTTCTGTGAATGCCTTGACACTCACTACTGACAGTGCTTCTTCCATATCCACAGCCCCCTAACCCAGCAAAGCAATGGTTGGCACAGACCAGGGATTCAATTATTTTCATTAAACTGCACTTGTTTTTTGATTCTAGCTTTGCCTTGACATCTATATTTCTTTCTTAAAAGATTAATTAATTTATTCAAAAGACAGAGAGGGAGAGACAAAGAAAGACAAAGGCAGATACAGTGGGATGAGGAATGGAGGGAGAGAGGAGAGAAAGAAAGACACCCACTGGTTCATTCCTCAAATGCCCACAACTGTTGGGGCTAGTCTGGGTCTAAGTTAGGCACCAGGAACTTCACCCAGGTCTCATTCAGGACACTTAGCAGGGACCCAAAAACCTAGTGCATCAGCTATTGCCTGCAAGACACATTAGCAGGGAGCTGGCTTGGAAGCAGAGGTGGGACCCTATCTGAGTCTCACTGTTAGGAGACAGTCTAATTCCATGTTCCATAAAACCTACCCCCTGTACTTCTTTTTTCCCCCATACAGATTTCTCCTAATCATCTTCTTTTCTGTTTTTTTTTCTTTTCTTTTACTTTTTCTCTGTTTTATCTTCTCCCCAACTGCAACCTGCCAAGGCCAATTATTTCCAGAAGAGTCCACTGGAAAGTGAACTGTGAAGAGAGCAAATACCTCCAGTCTTTTCCAGTCTCCCACTCTCCCCATGCTCTCTCTTCATCTGCCCTTCTGCCTTTTTGCATCTTCTCCCAATGCCCGTCTTTCCCTTTTCCTTCCCTGCCTGCAGCCTTCAGGATTTCATTCCAAAATTCTCCAGATGGAAACACCTTACTAACATGAAGGATACAGTGCTAGTCAAATCTGGAATAGAAGGTGTTTCTTATTTCCTGATAATCTTCTATCTTTAATGATTCTTAGCTTTGGATGAGATGTTCCTCAATAGCATAAAACACTTCATTATAAAATATAGCATGATCTACTTGCTATACCAAATTGTTATTAATTAACAAGCACTTCAATTTTATGAATTCTGTCTCTATTGGCATTTGATTGGTTATCTGATGTTTTGAAGAATCAAGAGATTTGACCACACTTCCCTCCAAAACCACATGAGAGTAACACATTATATCCATTTCATTTCCAAGACAATCAAATGTATTAATGTGCCAAATCTTCTATGAACAAAGATCCAACGCTTATTAATAGCAATGGCATGAGAAATCACGGAGATTATGGATTTATCAGTACATTATAAGTCACACTTCAAGTATTTGATTTATTTGAGTCTAATATTCCTTGACTTGCTATACTCTTATTGGAGGTTTCTGAGTAATTTAAACTATTAAGCCATCCGGAGACTGCACTGATTGATAGCGCTCCTGGCAGAAGAAGGAAAAGAATGAAAATTATAGTACCATGTTTTCCTTTGTGGAAGCAGTACTCAGGAAAACTCAGCATCTGGGGCAAGGATTTTAATTTTCAGAAAAAGAGGACAAAAGAAAAGAAGTAAACCAGTGTTGTTGAATTCTCCCTGACTTCTGAGTGTCCGCTCATTTAACTCTCAGAAAACAGCATTAAGAGAGGAGCTTCTATCTTCCCATCACAGATGAAGGAATAATGGGCTCTGATAGGACAGGTGCCTTGCTCAAGTTCATAGGAACAGAAAGTGGTGAAACCAGGATTCAAACACTGCCTTGATCAAGTTCAAAGCCAATGTGTTTCATAATGTGTTTCACCATGCAGTATTGAACTAACCTGTATGGTCTCTTCTTCCAACATCTCAAGTATCTTCTCTTTTACTTCATCAGTAACATCTCACACCTACTCAGGGGTCTACAGACATTTTTGGGGTCTTTTCACAGAGTAGAGATATCACCTAATCGACACAGAACCCTGGGAAGCAGTATCATTACTGTGTGCAATCCATGGATATGGACTCTGGGTCTGATTTGGCTCATTGTCAAAAGGGAGCTGTTAAATGATGGCATTGATTCTGGAATGAAGATGGGCTATGGGACAGGTCACTGGGAAACCTACAAGGCAGATGCAAGAGCTGTGACTGGTGAAACACTGGTAGAATGAAGTAAAAAAAAAAAAGAGGTAATCTGGTTGACTAGTCCCATCTTTTTCTCAGAGATGGAACTGTTTGTACACATAGGATGCTCTAACTTCTGATTCTGAAAATCGTGACTTTCCCTAGAGAATCATTTTTCTTTTCTATGTTTCTCTCCAAAAAAAAAAAAGGATTCATTTTGTTCTTACATCAGCACATGTTTAATTTCTGATGCCAAGATTGTATCCAGGATGCCTACAGCATGAATTCTTGACTACACCTGGAGCTTATGAAAACACAGACTCATTCTCCCCAAAGCCTGGATAGTTCATGTCACCACTTGGTTTTGCAAAGTCAGCAACCTTGGGAAGACATAGAACTAGATGTTTTGGTGTTGATAATCACCTTCAGATATGTTTGTTTTTGTACTGTTTAAGAGATATTGCCTATTAGAATGACAGGTCAGCTTTAAAATACACACTTTAGAAGTGTGATTGAATAATTGATTTAGGCTTCTGGGTTTGGTTAAAGCCATGTGTCAGAGTCTGGGAGCATCAGATGTTCCACATGCTCCTCTATATTTGCTCAACTCCCTTGGAGTTAGGGAGTTGTTACGGAATGGAAAATGAGAGTCAGTGTCCTGTATTCCTTTCAGGTAGAAGCAGTCCAGACCAAGGACGTCCCCTCACTTCTATCTTTCTTTCTGAAGGTGACCTTGAAAGTATGTGACCTAGCTGATTTAGGAAAGAGATGGAGGAGAACAATGTGAACCATGCTAGACCCATCTGAACAGTAAGCAAACCTGTTTAATGTTGTCAGGGATCATGAAATAATAGCTTCCACTTGTCTTGCCCTAGTGGCTAGGACCCCCTTCACTCAACTTCCATTAGTCCTTAATTGTTTCTCTTGACCTCTCTTGGTAATATCAAAACTGCAGTCCATAACCATTGATCCACAAGAGCGATCCTTCTGAGAACTCTCCTTGATCAACTGTTGCTGGCCCTGAATGAACATAAAGCCCTGTAAAATATTCTTCCTTACCCATGTTACTACTCATCTTAGATGCTTTCTTTGGCCTGGATCATAGCTTTTACTTAATTTCACTTATTTCTTTTTTTACATCACATTCCTCTCCCCCTCCCCCGCTTTTTTTAATTGAGAGAGAGAAACAGAAACAGAGAGTTCCCAGCCATTGATTTACTCTACAAATGTCCAAAGATGCCTGCAACTGGGCCAAGCCTAACCCAGTAGCCAGAAACTCCATCTAGGTCTCCTACATGAGTGGCAGGAACTCAATTATTTGAACTATTAGCTAAAAAGCTAGAAACAGGAACAGATCTGGAGCTCAACTCTAGGCACCTGGCCAAATATTCAACCTATGTTTGATACTTTGTTTTAAAAAGTATATTTGTTTAGTTTTCCCTTGAAAACCAGCGCTACAGAGAGGAGGGGAGAGACAGAGATCTTCCATCCATTGCTTCATTTCTCAAATGGTCACAATGGCCAGAGCTGGGACTGTTTAAAGCTGGGAACTAGGAACTTCTTCCAGGTCTCCAACATAGGTTCAGGGGCCCAAGGACTGGATTATCCTCTGCTGCTTTCATAAGCCATTATCAGGAAGATGGATCAGAAGTAGAGCACCAGAGGCCTGGCACAGTAGCCTAGTGACTAAAGTCCTTGCCTTGTATACACCAGGATCCCATATGGGTGACAGTTCGCATCTCAGCTGGTCCACTTCCAATCCAGCTCCCTACTTGTGGCCTCGAAAAGCAGTCGAAGACAACCCAAAGTCTTGGGACCCTGCACCCGTGTGGGAGACCTGGAAGAAGCGCCTGGCTCCTGAATTCGACCCAGCTCTGGCCATTGCAGCCACTTGGGGTGTAAATAAGCAGATGGAAGATCATTATCTCTCTTCTCTCTGTAAATCTGCCTTTGGAGTAAAAATAAATAATTTTTTTTTTTTAAAGTGGAGCACTTGGCACAAACAGGAGACCCTTTATAGGGCTGCTGGTGGCACAGGTGGAGGATTAGCCTGACACACCATCAAACTGGTCCTGTGACATATTTAAAATAAATTCAGACACTAATAGCACTCCAGTTGATTTTTTCCTCCAGATTATTAAGTTATCAAGATTTCACACTTGTGAAATTACATCACTTTCTTGTCAATACTAACATACTCACTAAATTTGTAAACAGCATTGCAATATTTTCTTAGTTCTAAGATTTGTCACATTTAGAAAAGTACTTGGTTAACATTTATAGAAAATGTTTCAGTACTTGCAAAGGATTGTCATTAGACAATTAAGAAACTTGACAAGTCTTGACAATCATATATGTAATTCAAAATATTCAAAAGCTTCTAAAACAAGACCAAACATTCTTCCAAGACATTTTAACTGTGGTTGTTAAAATTTACTAGTAAATGCTTTCCTAAATAAAACAATATGATATATAAGATAAAGCCAAAAGCTAAAGGATGAATTGTGCTTTTAATGTTTGACTTTAATAAATCTAATATTCCTTTTTCAAAACCAGATTAAATCCACGAAGAATCCTTTCTGTACATAAAACACATATATAAGGGAATTTGGAAAGCATCAGCCCGGCTGATTCGTTGTGCAATGGGGTGGAGTTGACGCTGACTGACGGCCCACATGAGGGTCACTCCCTTAGGAACAGTGGGCTCTCAGCAGAGTATAAAGTTGGAAAGAGGGTCCAAAGGGCAGAAGGGAGGGTTGGGAAGTGAAGCTTCGGCTGTGTGAGAACAGCCAGGGACATGGGACTACAGACCGTGGCTAATTCCAGAAGTTGGAAGCCCTGAGGCCCCAGCACACTGTGATTTCATTTGAGTTACACTTGCTATTTCCTTCACACTCAATTAAGGGTCTTCACTGGAAGGGGTGGAAACAGGTCGCTTGTGTTCACATGCTAGTGCCTGACTGAAGCTGGTATTTCTGACCGTGACAGAGGGAATCTGAGCATGGGACACCTTGACCAGCTGGCTCTTAAGTAATTTGCCTTTGTTTATGACTGTTTATCCTACCCTGATTTCTTCATGATAATGGCCAAATATGAATAAGCTCTACCACGTGCACGTCACATAATAGCGTACAGCTTTCTAAAATTCTTGAGTCACATCATCCACTGACACTTCAATCCCCTGACATCCTTATTATTGCCACTCAAGTCATACTACCACACATGTATGTACATGGGGTCATCCTCTCATAGATCCCCTTAAGGCTATAAAAGACCTACAGAGTCATGGGTTCAAACCACTATTTCAGCAGATGAAGCAATTGAGCCCCTCAAGCCACACAGCTGGGTAGGATTAACAAAGATGGTTTGTTTCATTTTTACTTCCTGTATCCCTACATCCAGCTGGCTACTGGGTTATAAGTAGAGGTATACGTATGGGGATTGACGAGGAAAGAGGTGAAAGGGAACAAGCCACAAGTTGGTCCTGGTCCAGGAGCAGGTGTTTGCACATTGATGGAGCTCTGAAATGGCACATTTCCAAAGTCATTCAGGATTGCCTGCTGCTTCTAATGAAGCCGATGAGTTGAAGACCTTCGTCATCATGGATTACACATTGGATTACGCACTGGGATACTCAAGAATAGAAGCCGTAGGAAGTGTCCTGTACTGTGCTCTCTGATGACCAATGCCTTCTGGGCATTTTCTCTCCCATGCATGTGGACTGGGCTTGGCACTTAGAAAACAAAGGAACTACTGGAGTATTGTTTCTGAGACTAAGTGATTCAAAGATTACAGCTTCTGTCTTTGAGCAGTACTTTCTCTTTGCTTCTCTCTCTCTCTCTCTCTCTCTCTCTCTCTCTCTCTCTTTTCCCCCTTCCTCCCTCCCTCTCTACTTACTGTAGAAGAGGCCAGCTATGTTTATAGTCAGCCCATACAGAGGGTTCTATGTGGCAAGAAACCGAGGGATGCCTTCAGCCAACAACCCATAGGGAATGAGGACCCTGAGTTCAGCTGTGTGTAATAACTAAGGCCTGATCATGACAGGGAATGGGTCTTCACTAGTGAAGGGTTCAGAGGAGAGCACATCTCCCAACTGACCATGTGGCAGTAGCTTTCTGAAAGCCTTGAGCCAGAGACACCCTGCTGAGCAATCCTGTGGTTGCTCACCCAAAGAATGGGACATAAGGAGCATTGCTGTTTTAACTTCCTAACTTTGGAGTGGGGGGAGCAATTTGTGATGCAGCAATCAGTACAGAAGTGGCATAAGTACAAAACAAACCTTGGTCAACTGAGTATCTTCTTGTACCTGATCTATGTGAATTCCAGCATGAAGACACACGAAGGAATGTTTTCAGTTTTCCTTCAACACAGCTAACAACAAGATTCCAAACCATAACACTGCAAAGTTCTCCATTTCCCCCCTTGAAATACATTGTTTGCCTCCAATTGTGAAGAACAATACACCCTGGCAATGAGGAAGAATTCTCAGGAACCAGATTAGAGATCAACTATTCGAGACATACCATACCTGGGCATAAGATTTAGGGTCACTTTGAAGACTCAGCAGAGCTGGTACTTCTCCGTGTGACTTACCTCTGGATCTGAGTGCTTCTCTTCTTCCTGGGTGACCTGCCCCGACACTGGTCAGTTCTGGATGGTGCCTCACAAGCTCCTGTACATCTGCTGACATGCCATGGCTTATTTGCAGAGCTGGAGATACGCCTGCAAAAGGCACATTTAGAAAGAGAAATGTTTTCATGTTCTCCCTGCTGCCTTCCCACCCTGGCCTGTGATGGTAGAGGTGCCAACAAGTGCTTGCCGGAATCAAGAATTGGAAAACAACTGACTCAGGGGCATGAGCTCTTGAGTCTGTCAAGTCAAGTTTCATGGGGCTTGGTAGGTAAAAATGCCCCCACCTGCCATGTAGCAGGAATGAAGATGTGTTGTCCCAGAAGCTGCGATCATTCAGAATGTTAGCGATAAGCCCTGGCTGGCAGAGCAAGTCAAGAGGATCTATAACCAGCTGAGGACAAACCAACTCAAGGTGCTTATAACTGAGGAACAGATGGTTACTGTCTGGGTGCTCCATTAGAAGCCCAACTAATTGCCATGCTGTCATGTTTCCAATTCCTTTTTAGAAAAAGGCTGACCCACCTGAAACAATGTGGCATCTTCTCATCAGCTTATCCCTCTTTTCTCTGATTCTCTCCTTTCCCCTTCCTCTTTCTTCTTCCCACTTCTCACCACTCCCCTGCCAAGTCTTCTCTGCTCCCTCTTTGTCTCTCCCTTTCTACACTCCCCTTAAAAAACATTCACCAGCCACTTAGACCAGCCTTCTGTTCTCTAATGGGAAAGAATACAGTTCCTCCAAAAGTGAGAGTGGAAACCTGAGGCAGGCCTGTCCCAAGAAGATAGCCTTTGTCTCCTGTGACTCTTGCCATAAGAGCTGCACTAAGGCCACATTTATACTGTTTTTAAATCCAGAGGTTCATTACTTCTATACATGGACTTCTCAAAAATTTACTCTTAACTTTCATAGCATTGAACCACTAAACTCATGCCCTTCATTGTCAAGGAAGTGGACATTTATATTTTTTCAAGATTATAATTTACTGATAAAACAAAATAATAAAACAAACAAACAAAAAGAACAAAGATACTTGTCCCTTGGTGGATTCAAAAGGCCACCGAAAAGTGATTAAAGAAACTTCAAATTCTACACCCAAAACAAACAAACAAAAAAACCAACACCAAAACAGAAGTACTCTTGGGGCCCCACTCTGTGAAGAGAGCAGTCAAGACCCCTGTCCTGGGCAGATCTGAAACCCTGTGATTGATTTCTGGAAAACATATATACCAAATAAATAAATAAATGAAATAAGTTAAAAGAGGGTATGTAAGAACTAAAAGAAATCGAAGACACATGTGCAACCATTATTCATATGAGCATTCCCTGTATTACTTCATAACACAGCTGTATACACAAAAAACAGCCTTCTTTGCATCTTTCTACTGGAGTCTTATTAATTTATGTTTAATGAAACACAAATGTTTGTGTACTTCACTTAGAGGAGCACAGTCTAGCTGGGAGTTAGTTGAGCACTAGCCAGCATGGCTATGCCCACCTAATACAAATGTCTGTAGGCCTTTCAAAGCTCCTGACAGGGCATCTTTTGAGCATGCCAGTTGCCATGGTCACCACCGTTGACTATTTGCAAGGAAAATTGAAAGCTATGCTCATTACGTCAAAAACTACATGGGAGGATAAAGAGAGCATGTTTGCTTGGCAAGTTGGCAATTGGCTGCTTGCTATCATCCCCGCCCACACACTTCCATCAAACAATGTCTCATTCAACTGAATAAGTCAAAGTTTACAGCTCCTATCTTTCCAGCTGCAGTGGGCTGGGGGGAGTGTGCATGCAAAATGATCCCTCAGACTCACAGCACAGGCTCCCAGGCAGGCCTATTCTGGTGACTTCGCAAGGACCATGGAGGGAGTCTGATGAGTGACTGAGTGAGAAGCACTGACAATGGTGTTCTATGACTGTCCAGCACCAACTAAATGTTTGACCTATTTATAAAATGGAAGAGATATCAGTAGGGTTCTTTCTTCCAGCTTCTGTGATTGTAAAACACACTCTGCTGATTCATTCACAGGATGATACATACAAGTGTACACACACACACATTCACTCACATGGCTTCACCTTTTTCTTTTAAACAAATTTATCAAAATATTGGTTAATTGATTATTTTGAAAGGCAGAATGACAGAGAGGGAGGGAGAAAAGAGAACTTCCATCCCCTGGTTCACATCAGGCTGGCTGAAATGACTAGTATGGGCTCAGAAGCCAGGAACTTGGGACGGCATCTGCATCTCCCACATGGCTTGCAGGGACTCGAGTATCCAGCCCATTACTTGCTGCCTTCCCAGACACACTAGCAGGAAGTAGAGCAGTCAGGATTTGAACAGGCACTCTGAGATAAGATGCCAGCACCACAAGAGGCAGCTGTACACAACGAACCACGCTGCCAGCACCTCTCTTCTGTTTTTTAGTATGTAATGGTTTGTGAGCACAGATGGCAAGCCTGATATTTTTACCAGAGCTGTATGTACAAACCTGTACACAACTCATACACCTACATATCTTGAGAATTAACACAGCTGATGATTTGTCTTCACAAAAACAATTTTAACTCCCTGTGAAGTGATCAAAATGCTACCTGTTGCACATTCTGATTGTTACCATTTATGTTGGTTGTATAAAGTAAAACTCTGCCTCCGTGAGTAATGTTCACTTCCCACATGTATGTGCCTTTGAACTATCTGCTCACACATTCTGGGAGCTCTGTCCTGATGCTTTCTCACGCTTTAGTTCACTGTGAGCAATAGGTATGTGTTTGAATAGGAAACTTTTGATGCCATATCCCATCCCTGTCTCATTCACTAGGCTGTCTCTCTTCATCACCCAGTTCTCTTTATGTAGAAGTTTGTGAAACACAGTGTAGACACAGAAAATTTTGATGTAAAGGAATAAATCCAGCAGGAATTTGGTGGACCAAAGTGGAAATTTTTTTTGATAAAAATTAAGATTATGCTGATGGAAAAGATATGTATGTTTATGATATTGAAAAATGACTACTTCCTAGAGGAAAAGACTGAAAAAGGCTGACAAGTTAAAATTGTCTGTATTGGTTAAGCTAATTATATCAATGTTACAGAATCTTAGAAACTTGCATATTTTATCAATACATCCATTGATACCAGTAGTGGATGAATAAATGTTTTAGCTGCTTTGAAAGTAAAAGAAAGTAAGAAGCAGCAAGGGCAAAATCATGTTGCTCCAACTCAATGGGTAACTTCTGACAAATTTCTAGTTATTTCCTTTTCACTGTAGGATTAAAAATCAAAAGAAGGGGCCAATGTTGGTGCTATAGCCCAGAGGGTTAGGCTGCAGCATATAATGCCTGCATCCCATGTGAGAGCTAATTCAAGTGCCAGCTGCTCTGAAAGCAGCAGATGACACAAGTGCTTGGGTCCTATTAGCATTATGGAGACCTGGATGGAGTTCCAAGCTCCCTTTTTTCCTCGACACAGATTCAGTTTTTTTTGCTAACATTCAGAGATTTAAGATTTCTCTCCCTCCCATTCTCCTTGTAATCTTTGAAAATAAAAAGAATCAAAAGCGATAGTGGATATGAAATTGGGTTATAAGACAAAGCATCTAACTAGCATTAATAGCTATTAAACAGATAAACATGTATTTATTCTAACAAAGGTTTAGATAGAATTTCTTGTTTATCAAGTACCACTCTAAGAGCTGGGTTCTCCTAAGAATTGAAAAAGATACTGGCTGCTGTTATCCCTGCTTTAAACATGAAGGAACTTAAGCCCAGAGATCTGAAATAATTTGATGATACAGCCCCCCACGACCTTGGTACAGGAGTTATCAGGCATTACAGGTTCCTAATGACATATTCAAGGTGGCTTCACCTTGATTTTCAAGCTGTTTATTCCATTGCTTTCATTTTATTCTTCCTGAAAACTCTGCCTTGCTCTGAATACAGCGTTTCTCTCCCTCATTCTAATTGCCTCCTAATGGAGAGGCTCTCTTTCCGGTGAACTGAGAGGATGGAGAAAACCCTTACCATCCATAGAGCACCAGTTAGCCACCTGAGGAGTCACCCAGAGACAGTGTGGGAACAGAATCAGTAAGAACATTTCCTCCCAGGACAGTCACTGGGTTTCATGGAGGGGCACCACAGCTTATTTTAGCATCTTCAATCTTAGGCTTACATAACTCCCCAAACGCTAACAAGGGCATTATAGGGAGAGGAATCATGTCTGTGTTTTATGCATCTACTCTCTTCTAGTGTGGTAAAATATATATTGTAAAATTTATCATCATTTTCAATTGTATGGTCTGTGGTGTTTTTATAAATCACTCTGTTGAGCAATCATTATTAACACCCATCCCCTGAGATACTGTCCCCTTCCAAGCAGAAATTCTGTACTCATTAAATAATAAGTGCCTTTTTCCCTACCTCTGCCCCTACCGCAGCTTCTGGCAATCACCGTTCTACTCCTCTCTCCATGAACTTGACCAAGTTCTTCCTGCGAGTGGAATCACACAGAATCTGTCATTTTGGGTCTCACTCATTTCACTGTTTTCCAAAAGGGCTACACCACTACACCACTTCACATTTCCAGCAGTGCCTGACAAGTGTTCCAATTTCAACACATCTTTTCCAACACTTGTAATTTTCTAATGTTGGATAACAGCCAACCTCATACGTCTGTAGTAGTCCCACGTTGCTTTGATTTGCATTTCTATGGTCATTAGTGATGCTGAACATCTTTTCACTGCATTTTGGGTTCTGTGCAGATCTTTGGAGAATTGCCTATCCAAGCCCTTTGTCCATTTTAAAACCAAGTTGCTCTTTGAAAAAAGATTTACTTATTTTTATTTGAAAGGCAGTGTTGTGGGCAGATATATAAATATATACATAAAACTCTTCCATCCACTGGTTCTCACCAAATAGTTACAAGAGATATGCTAGGCCCTTCTGAAAACCAGAAACCAGACCTCTACTATGTGTTCAGGAGTCCAAGCTCTTGGGCCATCCTCCATTGCTTTCCCAGGCACATCAGTAAGGAGCTAGATCAGAAGTGGACCAATTGGAATGTAAACTGATGCCCATATGGGATACTGACATTACAGGCCGGGGTTTACCTATTATCCCACAGCATTGGCCCTGAGTTGTTTCTGCTGTTGTTCTAAGTTATTCTTTATATATGAGAATATTAACCCTTTATCAGATGTTTGACTTGCAAGGATAGTCTTTTTACTCTAGCTGGCTGTCTTCGAACTGGCTTTTTATTTTAAGAGTGCTGTATCTTGGAGCGATTTTCTTCACTGTCTTGGGCTTTTTGTCATTGAAAAGCTTATGCTTATTGAGTCTATTGCTCATGACATATAGCATTCGTGAACCCACATCCATTGAGAGAAACCACACTAATACTGTAATGGAGTGAGTGTGGGACTAAAGCAGTGTGGGACTACTAGAAACATGAGGTTGGCTGTTATCCATGCACCATAAGGAACCATGAAGTAGATGTTGGAGACCTGAAAAAGACAAATGGGGGAGAGGGGGACACAGATAACACAAATGGCAACTGCCACTAGTAGGCACCATCCCTGGGGCTGAAAAACAGAAGGGCAGAGATGGGGATGGTGACCATTAGAGTGAGGGAGGAGGGGCTTGTGGGATGGACCCAGATGTTTGCAGGTATCTTAGAGCAGCATGGTTAGGACTAGGAGTGTGGAAATCCTGCAAGTGAAATGCTGCAGCCAGGAGAAGATACATGGTGGTAATGAGGCTGACATGATGGAAAACAAATGGTAACCAATGCATACCTCTTTTCTCTTTATTCCAGCTACCTCCAGAAACCTCACTAGAAAAGCTTGATGGGAGCAGCAGAGAATACAGATTTTCTGAGGATTCCCTCAGTGTCACTAAGTAAGTGATAGTGTATGCTGCTTGAGAAACACTTGCTGAATGGAACAATGAGTGAGCCTGAAGAACAGACTTCGAGGAAGGAAGTACAATATGCAAGCTTACATGGGATTTCTACTTTGTTCTTCACTCTTCTAAGACCCTAAGCATATTTTATTTTAAAGATATAATGATTTATTTGAAAGGCAGAGCGGGGGGAGAGAGTCTCATCTTCTGGCTCATACCCCAAATGGCTAGGGCTGGGCCACATGAAGCCAGGGTCTGGAGCTCCATCCAACTCTCCCACACAGGAGGCAGGGACCAAGCACTTAGGCAATCTTTTGCAGATTTTCCAGGTGATTAACATGGAGCTGTACTGGAAGTGGGGCAGTTATGATTTGAACAGTGTTCATGTGGGATGTAGGTATCACAGGAGAAGTTGTACCCCAACACTATCCCCCCTTCCTGAGCATATTTTAATTTTGAGTTGCCTTCCATATCAGTTTTCTGCTCAACACCTCAGTTATTGCATGGTTGTTATTCACTGGGCACATACATTGTGTTCAAGGTTCAACATGGCTTCTATTCCTTTCAGACATTTTACCAAATCAGATACCCTGATTCTTATTTTACAGCAGAGAACCATGAGGATTGCAGATTAGGCAATATGCTGAAGATCAGGGGGCTAGTGCACAAATAATAACGCCCATATCTAAAACATAGTCTGAGTGCTTCTGAAGCTGGGTCTCTCACACACACACAGTCCTTCATGCTCCCCCGACCACCGTGCGTGAAGTCACTCACTGGGTCACCGTTCAGCCTTCTGTTCTTAGATGTATGAGCACCCCCCCACACACTGCTCTGGTCCCACAGGCCTGCGCACCTAGGCCCTGTCTGCCACAGCCTGTCCATTTCCTTCACAATCTAGCTTTTTCCCTTTCCCCACACTTCCTGCACACACACTGTACCTACACATTCCAGTTTATACTAAGTGTTTAGCCTTAGTTTAAGGAAAGGAAGAATTATTCAGTACTTTATAATGCAACTGGCTACTCTGCAACTCTTTAAGTAGAAATTCAGCCATTTCACATGAAGATTGAATCCAGCATGAAGGGGTGCAGCGTGGACAACCTTCAACCTTCCAATAATAGTTTTCCCAGGGCTTGAGTTCTGTAGCCCACAATAAAGGGCTTCTCATCTATTCTGGAGATTAGCAAGCTTCAGCCTGTGGGTTAGCTGCTTCTGTGACATTGTATTAGGACCCAGCTTCACTCCTTACTACAGCATCAACAGCTGCTTCCACACATTACAGGTCACAAGCTGCAATCTGGAGCCTGCCTGAGCCACAAGCACCAACTCACTTCCTATCTGGCCCCTTGTAGTTAGTTTACTGGCCCCCAGTACACACAGATCCTGGGCTCAGTTGAACTCCCATCCACATCATCTGTGTTTGCAACAGCTTCACATCAGTGCATTGGGATCCAGAATTTCTTTTCACTCATGAACAACATATGGAAAATAGGGCTGCAAAGCGCACTAAATACAAGTCATAAACTTTGAATCCTGAGTGTGACTTCCTTTGTTTGGTGCAAGATGGTGCTCTCCACTTCCAAGAGATAAATAAGTCCTTGGGCAAGAAGAAGGTGTTGCTGGATCTTTGAAGGGACTGGGTTGATTATTCAAGTCATTTGAGACTCCGCACAGACATACCCACCCCCTCACCCAAAAGAAAAAAACCCAAACAAAACAAACAAAAATGAAAGAAAGAAGGAAAAAGTAATGACCAAAATTGTCAACTTCAAAGGGGATCATTTGCATCTGAGAATGATAAACTTCATCAAAAACTCCTACAAGGAAAGGGCAAATAATTTTTAATTCTACTCTTTCATCAGTTCATTTGTATCTGTATGTGGCTATTCTTGTTCCTAAGCAAAAATTTCTGTATCAAAACTTCTTTGCCAATTCTACAAACATTTTAAGAGACATTAAGTAAATTTGTCTTAGAGTGAAATAAGTACTGATTAAATTCACTTAACTGTGTACATGTACTAATGGAACTATGTGGAAAACAAACATGCATATGTGAGATCAAGATTTCCAATTTTGCAGGAAAAAAAAAATCTTTGGCTCTGTTACATAATAAAATCACAATAATGCACCAGAGAGCTTACTATGCTAGATGATTTGCATACACTGTGCTTTGGGCCCTCCCATGTGAACACTAACAGAAAAGTTCATAAAATGGACAAAGGACAAAGAGTTCCTGTGTTTTCCATCCTTTCTTTTTACGTAATTTAAATATCTGACTAAAGCCCACACTGTGGAAACCTCATGATCTTTTTTTGAGATAATCTAATTCCTTTTACAATATTCATTGAGAAAGCACTACCCAACTATAAAATTGTTAAAAATTCAAGGTAAGAACTGCTGTAGAGAACTTTCTAAAATGTGAGATAATGGTCTTTGCTTTCTGGAATTGTGTAATCTTGCTGGGAAACAGCAAAATAGGAAAAGTGTAAATGTTGATGTAGCTAGATTTGCCAAGCTTTTGCTTTGAAGAAATTGTCCTCACCCTTTTCTGTACATTAGCATCCTTTTGTTAGGGCAGAACTGGACTGCACATTCCTTGGGTCCATTCTAAGAGATTGTGAAATTTAGTTCTGAAGTAGAATCTACCATTCACATATTTACCAAACACCCAGGGCATCCTAATTCAGGCTGTTCCTAAGCTGTATCTTCACATAGACACTGTAGACATTTAAAAGGCAGATGTAGGTGGGAGGTAAGGTGGTGTCTGAGGAGATCCATGATGCTCCCATCTGCAGAGGATGATTTAAGTCTTTTATAGCTTCTCCTAAATAACTTGGAAAATTGGAAAATGCAATAATTCTACAACTAGAAATGGATTCCTTTGGCTTGGTTCTGCTAAAGTACAAATATGTTTAAAGGAGTTCCTGGGTACCATAACCTTCCTCTCTGTCAATCAGTTTGGTTGACTATTCTTATCTCCCTGAGAGATGCTGAGAGGGGAGCGTCTATGGTGGGAATCCCGTCAGCCACAGTGCAGAGAGAATGACCCAGATAAGAATGTTTGAAGTGTTTCTATGACTTCAGGAAAAACTGGGCACATCGGGAAGGTGAGTGACACTGTTTTGCTGTGATTCTTCTGTTTGCATTTATGCAACTTCCTCAGCTGAAAGCTTAAGATTTGATGTATTTCTGTATTTGGAACTATTGCATTGTACAGGTATGTCTTACTAGTATCACAGATTAGAGAGATCAGCTATAAGACACTTTAGGCACTTGCTTGATTCAGGACCATGTACACATTTCAAATCATGTGCAACCTTGAATTGACTGGTAGTGACTGCATGCTATACCATGTTGCAAAGTCTCTGTAAATGATTAGCCATGTCTGTTCTGTCTGTCATGGGGATATGCACCACTCCATTAGTTTGATATCCTCATTTTATACACACCAGGAAATTGAAATTCAGATTTAGTCACAGAGAAACCTCAGAAAAGATGGAGAGAAATAAATCTATAGTTTGCAAATCTTTGTGCAGACACAGATTTAAAATGAGTTGATTTCCTCTGTTAAGAAACTTGCTTACAGGACTCCAGATGTTGAGGGGATGGTTTGCTTTTACATTATTAGGGCTCAGAGTTGGTGTGTGCACTATTTTAGTTTCCATTCTTTTTCTGTTTGTGTATCATGAAAATGGAATGTATCAAGGGATCAACAAATTGGACCGAATACAGCAAGAAAAAAAATTCTGAGCACCTTTCTGGAATAAAACTTTCATGCATTTTCAAATTATTTTAGGAACAATTAAATTGCTGAGTTTACATCCAAGTTCCCATCAAAACTAAGGAAATGGAACAGCAATCAATGACTGAGCATGGTGTATCAATATCAAGGTAGAGTTCACGTCTCTTGCCGATCCCCATCATATCATTAACCTAGTGTTGATTTAATGGGAAATTCTAGATACCTAGAGTCATTTCACTGGGAAGCTTTGAACATCCTGAAGAGGGAGTCTCATGTTACTCTATTGCTAAGAATTTTAACAAAAACACTAGGTGGGATTGGGTTATGCTATTGAAAATGTTTCAATTCTAGCAAACCTAACCATACTCTAGTTTTTGGTCTCTCTGGAGTTTTGAGACACAGTAGGAAAAGAACATTCCTAAGAAACTCTAATTATACACTCAGCTGCTGGGGAATTATCACAGTTTTTTCTGAGTTCCTCTAATCCACCTGCTTCTCTGAAAACATAGTTTATGTCTAGTCTTTACCAGGATAGGCACAAGAGCCTCTTGTGAGTTGATCTTAAAAATTCAATTCAAAACAAACAAAACGCATTTGTCCTAGAAGGTCTCTAACACTCATGTCTTCTCATCTCTTCTGATTCCTTCTTTCCTAGGCTTTGGCTCAAGATTTGTGGATAAATCCTCCCCCACCACCCCACCGCCATCTCTATTCCATTTCACAAACTGAGTGTTCCAATCTAGCCCTTCATTTTTTTCTTGGAGTGATATGCTGAATCAATCAATTCTGTCTATTCAGTAAATGCTTGTGACATATCACTGGATACTGCAGGAAGTAAGTCAAATGAGCTTCCAGATCACACAACTCCTATAATCTATAGCATGACCAGACATATAGGACAAATGGCCCAACAACAGTTGGGTTCTGTGTCCCCAAGAAGAAAGAAATGGAGGCTATCCAGCCTGAGAAGTGAAAGAATAACTTACTGGGAAAGTAATCTCTTTTCTGAGTCCTGAAAACTGAGTAGGATTGGGTCAGGTAAATGAGAGAAACAAAGACAGAAGGAAATAACGGAACAAGATAATGCCTAGGAAGGGCCATGAAACAGAAAGCACTTGATAAGGGCAGAAAGTAAACCAATATAGTGCGTGTATGTGTGTGTGCACGTGCACGCGAGTGTGCAGAAACAGAGAAACACACAGAGAGATAAAGAGCGAAAGACACACACTAAGCAGAGAGCAGAGGGAGAGGGAGACAGAATTTTGGTAGGATAACCAATGAGAGGTGCCTGATGTGGCTTGAGTACTGTCCCTTTCAAAACACATGCTGAAATCCAATTGCCAAAGTGATATTAAAAGAGATGAGTCCTTTCAGATTAGGCCATGAATCCTGATTTCACGAACAGCTTCATGCCATGGTCATGGGAAGTGGATTTCTGATGCAAGTACTGGTCCTTTTTCCTCTGCATCTCTCACATGCTCCTCTTGTCCATTCACCTTTGCCATGAGATGCTGCAACAAAGAGGTCCTTACAGGATGTGGTCCTTGATTCTGGACTGCCCAAACTCCAGAATGGTGAGAAATCTCACTTTTTGCAAATAATCCAGTCTGGCAAACTGTTAACAGCAGCAAAACATGGTCTGAGATAAGGCTCAACAAGAGGTCAGAGAAAGGGACAGGATCCCGTGGGATTAGGGGGACCATGATAGGGATTTTGGCCTTGAGCTTGTGAACAATGACTTGAAAACCCTCAAGGGAATAAGTGGGGAGCAGGAGGTGCAGCATACCTCAGATGCCAGCTCTCAGAGGTACTCCCCAGCACACCGAGAATCTATCACACTCGTTCTGTAAGAGAAACAAAGAAGGGCAGATCTTTTTCCACTTGGCCGTGATTTTTTTCGTAGGTAAGAATTTTGCCTTTTTTTCATCTTTACATAATTTGCAGTGAAATTAGCGGAATAATGTGGAAAGAGTTTATTGGCATGGGAAGAGCTGTGGCCTCAGGCATATCTGGCTTTGATTCTTGTCACTATGCTTTTCCAATTCCATGACACTAACCATGTACCAACAGCCACGTAGAAGGAGGGCCCACCCTGGGTGCAGGCAATAAGGGTATGCATAGCTATTGAAAATTGAAAAACAATAATAAACTCAACCAAAGTTAATCTGCTTTTTATTATTGCCATGTGCTGGCAATTCTAAACAATGTCCATGATAAAACACTCCTTCGCAGAGGAATCTTTTGTGGTCTAAGTTCTAAACAATTGCATTAGGTACTGTTGAGGTGTTTTCCAACATTCTTTTTGGAAATTTTCAGATAAATATATTAAAATCTTAAAATAGTTTGATGGGAAGAGCACCATCTAGATTTTACTACTAGCATGCTATAGTGCCTCCTCTAAAACTGCTTCTGTCCATCTATCCATGAATTTTGAGAGAACTTTGAAGTAAGACACCCTCATAAGTACATTGCTGCTAAATATTTCAGTATGCATATTATTAACTGGTTATTACTTATTTATAGCTATATAATGCTTATTTTAGGATAATCTTTTTCTAGTAAAATTGGCATGGCATGAAATGCATAAATTCATAGGGCATCCTTGGGTAAATCTTGACAAATATATTCACCTGTGTAATCCAAAGCACTATCAAGATAAAGAAAACTGTCATTATTCCAACTAGTTCTCTCATTCCTAAACAACTCCTTTCAGTACAGAGGAAACTACTGTTCCTTTTAGATTGCTGTTGCAAAAGATTAGCTTTGACTATTCCAGAACATCACATAAAGGAACCATACAACAAGTACAATTTTGTGTAAGGGTTCTCTCTATTTTGTAATAATAATGTGTCAGGTTCAACTACATTGTGGCTTTACCTGTAGCTTTTCTTTATTCTAAAACAAGTCTTAAGTGTATTCACTTGACAAAAACACACTGACAAAGAGACAAAGAGAGAGAGAGAAATCCATCCGCTGGTCATTTCCTAAATGCCAGTAATAGCCAGAGCTGCAGCGAGGAGCTGGATCCTGTACCCTAATTTGAGGTGCAGGCATCTTAACTGCAAGGTTAACCAATAACTCCTAGTTTTCTTTACTTAATTTCTCATTAGTGCCCCTCTGCATGAATACATCAGTTTGTTATCCCTATTAATGGATACTTAGGTTGTGTCCTCTGTTGGGAAGAAGCCATGATCAATTTTCATATTTCACATATTGTAAATTTCTGTTTTCATTTCTTTTGGGAAGATGCTAGTAAACAGAGCTACAAGCTGCAAGCACGTTAGTTGTTTCGTTCATCAGAAACCGTAAAGCCTTTTTTAAGGTGTTTCTTCCTTTTTTACCGTCTCATCAACAACATATGAGGTTTCTGGCTGCATATCCTTGCCAACATTTGCCGTTTTCTATCTTTTTCTTAGTCATTACGATTCTGTATGTTTTCTCCCTAAGCATTTTAATTGATTGTTATATAAAACATTTTTCTCTTTTTGAGCTATTTATTGTGTCATATACTTACATGACTCATACACATCACTGCAATAAAACTTATTTACACATAATTGTCTGTATCTTCTATAATTTTCTTTTGAAATTAAAAAATTATTTTCCATGATATGATTTTGTATGCATAGGGATTCTTTTCTCTACCTCTCCTTCTTCTTCCATCCCCTTCCTCCCATTTCCACTGTTTCTGTCATATTGTTACAATAGTTTAGTCCTCAGTAATAGTCACAAGTCCAACATTCTTCCATTTAAATGTACCGTGGCATCGAAAGTATAGGCGATGTTAGAAATCCAGTCTCATATTATCAATGCATATTTAATAGTTTCATGGGGAGTCCTCTTTCTATTTGGGAGATGCATACTGCAACATATCTTCATTTTCCAGTATACTAGTCTTTCTTATACCATTATATATACTTTATTATACTAGTCTTTATTATACAGTTCTTCTGGGAACTGTAGCAAAACATGGTCTGTGGCAAAACTGCAGCAAAACTGTTTGTCTAGGAATTGTATTATATATATATAAGATATGCATACACATTTTACATATATATGTATATATATACATTTTACATATCTGTACATATTTGTTTAGTATTTTGCATGAATATTGTCTTACATCAGAGAGTACATGTGATATTTGTCCTTTGGGCATTGGCTTATTTCACTGAGCATAATAATCTCTAGTTGGGGCAATTTTGTGGTGGATGTCAGAATTTCATTCTTTTTAATGACTGAGTGGTATTATACAGAATAGATGTATTAATTTCTTTATCCAGTCCTTTTCGATGAACATCTGGACTGTTTCCATGTCTTCACTATTGTAGATTATGCTGCTATAAATATATTGGGTGGTAGTTCACTTTCTCATATGTAGATTTCAGTTCCCTTGGACAGGTTTCCAGTAGTAGCATAGCTGGACAGTACGTAGATCAATTTTCAGTTGTCTTAGCACTCTCCATATACTGACTTATATATCAGCAGTGGAGTAGTGTATCTGTCTCCCACATTCATCCCAGCAGGTGTTAGTAGAAATCTGAATGTAGGTCATTCTCACTGGAATTAGGTAGAACTTCATTGTGGTTTTAATTTGTATTTCCCTAACATCTAGGAAGCCTGAACATTTTCTCCTATGGCTATTAGCAATTTAAATTTGTCTTTTTAAAAATGCCCTAACAGACATAGAAGAGGCAGAGTAGGGGACAATTAACAGGAAGTTCTCCTTGCCAGTTTCCAGTGGCACTGCTAGCTCAGGAGAACTTGGTAACGCTGTACATGAGGTGGGGTAGGTATTCCAAAAGGTGGAGAAAACCTGGGATGACACAAAGAAAGGCAAAACCATGGGCCACAGGCCCTGGTGTCAACGAAACCTTGGGTACCCCTGAATATTGTGAAAATTCCCAATGTCCTAATTAGAGATGCCAGGCTCTTGGCCTCATTGTGGGTAGAGACAGCAGAATATTTGGTGTATGTTTAATAGTCTCAAACCTGGGTTCTCAAGCTGGCTATAAATTAGAATCACATTGGGGTTTTCCAAAATATCAATTCTCTGGCTCTAACAGAAGTAAATTCCAATCTATTTATTCTGGAAGGAAGCCTGGGAACCATGGGTGTTTCAGACAACCTTAATGTGCTGACATCAGAGCAGGAATGCAGGAAACAGGAAGCAAGGAAGCATGACACCTCCAACACACTGCAACATACCACTGTTTCTTCAGAAACAGATCGTAATCTGAAGACAATCTATGCAATGCCAGAAAAAGACATCAAAATCCTAAGGGAAGTCAGTGAAAAATCCCAAGAAAACTCAATGAAAAGTGTAAAGATGGTTTTAAGAAATTAGGAAAATCATTGATAATTGGAATGGGAAATTCAATAAAGAAATAGAAATCTTGAGAAACATTAAACCTCAGCCCTCTGGCTCTTCTATGAATTTTGTGTTTTGCATGACTCCCATGTATGATTGAAATTGTTTTATCTTTTCTCCTATTTGTCTATTGTCAGTTTATTTCAGGACATTCAATAATCAAACCTTGACAGGGTGATAAATTATGAAAAGAAAACTTGTCTTCATGTAATAAATCAGTATTTAGGAACTGGAGTAAAATTTCATATGACAGCATCACATCTATATTTCTAGACTGCTATGTTTGCCCACTAGGCACACACGGTAAGGTTGGCTGAAGGATGGTTTCTGCTGCCACATCAGCCCCCGGCTGTGACAAGGATATCCTTCCTCTAACTCATGTTATATCAGCAGAACTCACACCACACTTGTGTTTTCCTGAGCAAAAATACTAGGTAGAAATTTTGAAGCCCTTACACATCAACAGAAAGCTTAAACTGATTGGGTCTTGTAAAGGTAATTAGTTTTGTCAAAAGGATTTCAAGATTTTGAAACAAAATAAATACATAAATTGCTGTGTTGCAGAAACTCAGGTAGCAGAGAAGACAGTGTGTTTTGGAAAATTATTTACAAAATCAAAAAGGGCTTTTAGCAATGGCAACATTACGGACAGTCAGCCATCTGACTCAGATATGTCACATGAATCAGATTGCTTTTTGAAATATCAAAGTAGAATGAAGTAATGTTAGCAAATCAATGACTATGTATAATTTTTCCTATGATTACAATATGTAGAATAATAAATATTATAATTAAATTTTAACTGTTTAATTTACCTGCTAAAGTTTACATGTTCAAAACAATATTTTTCTTGATTTTCAGTTTCAGAAAATGGTTATTGGCTTTATAATTGGGAAGGCAGTGTAAGCATATATGTAGTAATTAAAAAAGTAGAAGAAAATGTGTTAAACAGAAAGAAGAGGTAAGTATAAAACCCTCCCTTTGTCCTATGGATACCTCTTAGTGGTTACCAAGGCAGCATTTCGAATGAAAAAGAGCTGAAGATCTTGGCAGTTGCTTCTGTCTCAGCCAAAGAGAGAGAAAAAATTTCAGAACAGGGAAGAAACAAAATGTGATCAGAACTGTAAAGAGCCCAGAGACTCTGAAAGCCAGCAGAGGACACAGAGAAGCAAAGTTCAGGCTGATGCCCCTTCTGAGGTTGCCTTTCCCATCTCGACACCCTAGCCCAGGAATGCCATCTTTCCAGGAAAAGCTCTCTAACTTATACAGTGTTAGAACGGGGGAGAGTGATGGAAGGAAAATCTTCAGTAAGAAAGTGGAGAGATCTGTGAATGGAATAGTAGACGATGGGAACAGGCTATATCTTGCCACCATTCACTGCTCCTTCCCCAGCTCTCCCTGTCGGGGAACAGAAAAAGCAAAAATTGCCACAAGTCCCCACACGGGCTTCAGACAGGAGAATTCCATAGTCCTGACCAATTGCCAATCCATTTTGCAGGGCAGATTCGAGTCTGAACAACTGGGCAGTCGAGTCCTGACAACTGCCTACTTCCATCTTTACAGCACCAGAGTCAAATTGCTGCTAAAATCCTGCTAAACTCCACCAGCCCTTGTTCTCAAGAATTAGATCCTGATCTAAAGGAAATCTAAGCAATGTCTGAAAAATAACTCAAAAATTGATCCCAAGGAAACTCAGTGAAGTGCAGATCATAGACAATTTTCAAAAAAACAGGCACAATTATAGAAAATGTGAGAAGTTCAGTAAAGAAATGGAAATCATTAAAAAAAAACTTTAGAACGGAAATGTCAGTCAATGACACACAAAAATACAATTGGGTCAAAAGTGAAATAGACTAAAAGAAGAAATGAAATAATCCAGTTAAATTAAGAAAGCCAATGTGACATACAAAGTAAGAAAATATGTATATCACAGGGGTACTTAAAGAAGAGAAAGAAAGTGTGTTGAGAAAATGCTAAAAGAAATAAGTTAAAACTTTCCAAGTCTTGAAACAAATGTGAACATCCAGATACAGGAAGCTCAAAGGACTCCAACCAAACTCAACCAACAAGGCATATTATAGTAAAAATGAAAAACTTAAGACAAACAGGCAATCCTAGAGACAGCAAGATAAAAAACGTCACGTTTCATATGAAAGAAAACAAACTAGAGTAACAGCAGACTTCTCAATAGACACATTGTGGACTACAAGAGTGTGGATGACATATTCATGGTTTTAGAAGAAAAAAAATCCAGTGAAGAATATTACAGTGAATGTATTATTTGGAAGTAAAGGAGAAATATTTTCTAGACAAGCAAAAACTAAAACCAGATCAGACTTATAAGGTGTCCTGAGGGAGTCCTACATTAGAAGTAAACATCATGGGGAAAAAATGAAGGCTTCTAACTCACTGATAAGCAAAAATAAGCAGTAATAAAGCAGCAAAATGACAGAAGTTTGCTCTTTTCTATCATAATCTTGAATATTAATGGATTAAATTTCCTAAACAAAAGACGTAGCCTGGTTGATTGGATTAAAACAAGCAGCAACTATATGCTGCTACAAAAAAAACTTAACTTCACAAGTAACGAAGTATATAAATGTAAAATGAAGAGTTGGAAAAAGATATGCCATGCAAGTAGAAATAAAAAATGAGTGGTTATAACTATACTTATATTAAATAAAGCAGACTTAAAGAACAGTGCAGAGACACAGAAAGATATAACAAACATAAATATTCATGTGCTCACCACAAGACCACTCTGATATATACAGAACATATTATGAGACAAACAGATGGATTGTATCTCTCAACATCCCACTGCTATTAATAAACAGATCACATGGACAAAAATCAATAGAGTGCATCAAAGACCAATTACACTATTGAGCAAATGCACCTAGCACATAATTACAGGACATTTCACCAAATGACCATAGAATGAACCTTCTTCTTCTCATCAGCATATGAAAGATTTTCTAGAATAGACTATGTTAGGCCATAAATCCAGACTCAGCAACTTTAGAAAGGCTGAAATGATTCCAGGCTTCTTAGTATACCACAAAGGAATAAAATGAAAAATTATTAGTAAGAAGAACCATACTATATATATAAACACATGATAATTAAATAACATGGTACTGAATGAATAATAGATCATTAGTGAAGAACTAACTCCAATATTTATTTATCTCTTTAAATTTTTATTTTTGATGATGTTTTCATAGCCAGGAAGGATGCACGTTCATGTGGACTACCAACCAGAGTGGGAAGGGGTGAGGAATAGGGGAAAGAGGACAAAACCATTGTTTCCAATTTTCTTTTTCCTGTATCTGTGGGAGAGAGTCATAGAAGTGCAGAAGCTAAACCCAGCATTCCAACCACATCAGTACCCAGGGATGAGAGATGGCCACCAGATGGTCTCCAATGAGGAGCATGCTCCAAGGCTACCATGCAAGTGATTTCCATAGTTCTGAAATGCTGTTGATTCATTGCCCCAGGAATGAGGAAATCCTTCCCAGGTCCATTGGCTGACCTAGTTCATCTAGAGTCTTCATTTGCCCAGATACTGGCTGTCAAAATCTGGTTGGGAAAACTGTCCAATTTGTTCTGTCCTCTATCCTCTGCTATGGTAATAGATGCCCTCTGCAGGCCTCAATGAACTGCCATGTGCATTTGGCATGTCATCCACTGCACTGTCTTCATCAACTGAGGCCCAGATCTGTCAAATGCACTCTCTGGTCAGACCATAGATTCTGAGATTTCCCAAATAACTGGAATTCTGAGTCCAGCAGTCAAGTTGGAAGGATCCCCAAAGAAATATCATCTGAGGTGATCCCCAAACTGATTCTTGTGTGTGCTTGTTAGTATGGGATCTGGCTCAGTCTGTCATCCACATCAGCCTACAAACATTGGTGGTTGCAGTTGTTGGGTCAGATCTGTCAGATCTGTCTCCAGTTCCATCTTTTATAGTTTGATGGATCCTACAGATCAGCCCAACTCTGCTTACTACACACTTGACCCTTATATACACCAATCGGAATTACAGCCTAGTCAGAGGGACTCCCAATAATTTCCCACCACGCCTGCCTCAACCACATTCTTGTGCAAATAAGTATGTGCAGCAGATGCGTCTGGTCTGTCTCGCATCCCATTCAGCTTTTATAAACACCAATGGGTGGTGCAGCCTAGTTCAGCCCAACTGACCCCATTATCCAGCCCACACTCATGTTGGTGGGTGCTACCACCTGTCTAGCCAGGTCCACCCCCAGCCCTGGTTCTTACGTTCACCAGTGAGAGTTTCAGCCCATCAGAGAGATGCCTACAGTTTCCCTACTAGGCTTGCTCCTAGCCGTGGTTCTTGCCTTTTCAAGGTGATCTTTCAGTCTGTCTTGACAGAACTTGCTCCAATTCCCAGCACTTGCCAGCTGATGCTGTGGCAAAGCCCAACAAACCTGCACTTAACTCTGGCTCATGCATACACCAGTGGATATAGTTGCTTAGCTCAGCCTGTCTCTTACCCTAAACCAGCTCACATGCAGGCCAACAGGTCTTGTAGTCCTGCCTATCCTGGTCTACCCCAGTCCCAGTTTTCATGCTCACCAGCAGGAACAGTGTCTCACCAAGGAAGTCCTCATTGCCCCCTACCAGATTGCCTTCTCCCCAACCCAGGTCTTACATGTACTGATGGGTGTTGTGGTCCAGTCTGGTATGGCCTGTCTCACCTTGGCATTTGCCAGCAGGTGTTGCAGCCTGGCCTGACCTGGTCCAGCCTGCCCTGGCCTGCCCCCCAGTTCTAGCTCATGCTGGTGAATGCTGTAGCCTAATCCAGCCCAGCCAGCCCTGAGTCCCAGCACTAATGAGAACTGGCTGGTGCTGTGGCTTGTCCTGCACCTTGTCCTGTTTCTCACACCTGCCAGTGGGTGTAATGAACTGACCCAGACTGGTCCACCTCCAGACCTGACCCACAAGTATGCTGGTGCATACAGGAACCTGGCATGGTCTGGACTACCCCCAGCCTTGGTTCTTGTGCTCACCTGCAGGGACTGAGTCCTGACAGAGGAGCTCTACAAACACCTCCATCAGTTCATCTCCCAGTGGCAGATCTCATGCACACCAGTGAGTCCTTGGCTCAGTCTGACTTTGCCTATCTCTTGTTCTGGCAGAAGCAGTGGCTTTGTCTGACTGGCCCACCCCCATTCTGGCTCTTATTATTGGGTACTACAATCCAACCACTCCTGGTTAACCCCCAGACCCAGCGGTTGCATGGTTCAGCTGCTGCCAAGACCTAGCCCAGCCCATCCTATACCCACCCTGGCTTTCATGAGCATCAGCAGGTGCTGGAGCCTAGCCCAGTCTGGTATACCTCAGACCCAGACCATAACCATGCTTAGGTATACTGCAACCATGTCCAGCCCAGTTTACTGCCCCAATTCCAGCTTTTGCATTCACTAATGCCATCAGATGCTGGAGCCTGGTGTGGCTCATCCACTCCCAGTCTCAATGGTTGCTGGTGGGTACTGTAGTCTAGCCCTGCCCAATCTGCTCTGATCCCTAGTTTCATGTAAGCTAGTAGGTGTAATAGCCTAGCCCAGCATTGCCTTGCACTTTATTATGGTTCCTGCACATGCCAGTAGGCTAAGGTTTGGCCCAGCCCTGCCTGGTCTACCCCTCTCAGAACCAGCTCACATACTTGCTGACAAATGGAGCAGCCTTGCCTGGCCTGACCCACACTCAGACTTGAATCATGTGCTCACCAGCAGGAGACACAGTCCACCAGAGGTTTCCACAAGTTCCTCCACCAGACCCACTCCCAGATTCAGATCTCTCATGATTCAGTGGGTGCTAGCCCCTTATCTGACATAGTGTGCCCCTTCTGTCTCAGCCCTTGTGTATGCTGGTGGATAGCGCAGATTGGCCTACACCACTTCCTATTCTTGGGTGGTGTGCCTATGGGTGCTGCAGCCTGGACTAGCCTGGTTTGTAGCCAACTCCAGTACCTCTGAGTATCAGGGAACTCCATAGACACACCTAGCTCAACCTGTCACTACCTCCAGCTCTTGAGCATACTAGTGGGTATTGCAGTTCCATAGGGATGAGCCCACATATCCCCAGCAGAACGTGCCCCTAGACCTGGTTCTTTCATGAGCTGGTTAGCGTCATGGCCCAGTCTAACATTATTCATCCCCTATTTCAACACTCACTGGTGGGTACTATGATCTAGCCCTACCAGGTAGGCTCCCAGCCCTAGCTTTAGTGTGGGCTAATGGGTGGTAGTTGGCAGTGGTCAATGCTAACTAGCCCACTTCAGGTCTCCCATGTGGGCAAGGTCCTCCAACTTCCCTTCTCGAAACCACTTGGTCTCAGTCCCCTCACTTACCTGCAAGTACAGT
Source organism: Ochotona curzoniae (assembly GCF_017591425.1). NCBI lineage: Eukaryota > Metazoa > Chordata > Mammalia > Lagomorpha > Ochotonidae > Ochotona > Ochotona curzoniae. The sequence goes on along the minus strand of NW_024466502.1, from coordinate 46,801,048 downwards.
GGCCTTGTTGGTGAAAGTTCCCCAGAAGGCACTCCCCACCTGCAACATACTTCCTCAGTCATCCTCCCTCCCACACCACCCCACACCCCCTTCCCTGAGCAATCTATAGTCCTTGCACCCCAGAGCACATGGGTTCCCCAGCCTGGTCTTCCCAAACGCAGTCCTCTGGTGGGATGGGGTGCTGGCCTGGAGCTCTGCCCACCCATTAGTGACCCCATATCATAGATGGGCCCCATATCATGTCCTCTGCCACATATGTTGGCCTGGGACCTTACTTACCCTTCTGTCCCCTGGCAAGCAAGTGCATGTATATGACCCCAGACTCAGTCACCAGCACACCACACTAGCATGGGGCCTTTTCCTCCTCCCTCCCCACCCACCCTTGGGACCAAAACACATGTGAGATCTCAGGCCCTCTCTGACGGCCCCAGACCCCAGAGTTCATGAGAAAAAGCAAAACCAATGGTGGCTCTAATTCCCCACAGTGTTAGGAAGCCACCAACAACTCTGTCTCACTAATTCCAATATGTATCAAATTATTTCAAAATATTACAAAGATTGGAATTGTCAGACTGTTCATACAAGGCCAGCATAACTCTGCTATCAAAACAAGACACAGCACACAAGAAAACTAATGGCCAATAATCATGAAGAAGAAGCAAAGCATTAGCAAACTGATTCCAATACTACATCAAAAAGATCATACATCATACTCAAGTGGAACTCATTCTAAAAATGCAAGGGTATTTCAGCATTTAAAATTTTATGAATATTACAAATCCAAACAGAGGGAAGAACAAAGCCACATGAAATTATCCTTGGATAAATCCAACATCCTTTCATGATAAAAAAAAAAATTCAACAAATTACATCAAGAAACATCTCATCTCAAAATAATATATTCCATAGAGGACAAATCAACAAAAAATATCATATTGAACCGGAAAAGCTGAAAGCATTTCCCCTCTATGTGGAATAAGACTAGGATTCCCACTTTCATCACTTTTATTCAATATGTATTAGAAGTATGGAAGCAAAAACAGTTAGGGAGGAGAAAGAAATATAAGACATTCAAATTGAAAATATCTATTTTTGCAGATGACATGATGTCGTACATTGAAAAATCTAAATATTCACCATAAATCTGTTAGAACTGATAATTAGTAAAAGACACAAAATAAATACATGAAAACCAGGAGTATTTTTATGCACCAAATATGAATTCACTTGAACAGATATTAAAAAATAAATCTCATTCACAGTAGCCATAGAAAAATCAAACACTTTGGTGTAAGTTCAGCCAAAGAAGTGAAAAATCAGAATTATAAACATTGATGAAATAAATAAGGAAACAAAAAAACTGAGAAGGAGTCTTTACTCATGCACTGGAATAACTATATGATTATATTGCATTGAGGATGCCAATAAATCCTAAAGCAATCAACATATTCAAAGCAATCTGTATCAAAATACTAATGACATTCTAAAATTGAAATGGAATCACAGAATAACCAGCCTGCATGTATTAAACTACTTGACTTCAAAGCATGCCATGAAACTACATTAACAGTTACTGGCATAAAAACTGGCACTTGCTTCAAGCATAGAATAGAAGGTCCAAAAATTAATCCACATATACACAGCCACCTGTTTTTTACAAAGGTGCCAAAAGCATTTATTGGGAAACAGGATAATCCTTTCAGTAAGTGGCGCTGGCAAAACTGAACAGATATAGGCAGAAGAATGAAATTAGATGACCATCTCTCATTACATAAAAAAAAATTCAACTCAAGATGAATTAAAGACCTAAATGTAAAACCTGAAATTATGAAACTGATAGAAGAAAACGTAAAGGAAAAACTTCTACACATTGGTAACTTCTTGGATAAAACCTCAAAAGTGTAGACAATGAAAGCAAAACCAGAAAAATGGAATTATATCAAATCCAGAAGCTTCTGCACAGTGTAGTAAAAAGCAGTGTGAAGTGATATCAGATAGAATGAGAGGAAATATTCAAGCTATCTATCCAACAAAGGATTGACACACAGAATACATTAGCAACTAAAAACCTTCGACAATAACAAAAACCAACCAGAACAGTTAAGAAATGGAAAAAGGACCCAGACTGTTCTCAAAAGAATAGCAAATAATCAACTAATATATGAAAAAATTCTGAACATCAACACTGGAATGAGGTATTTTTCACCCTTGTAAGAATAATTACTATGTAAAAGAGAGCAACAGATGTTGACAAAAAAGTAAAAATTTGTTAAAAAAAAAACCTAGAAAAATGGAAATGCCACATAATCTAATTATCTTGCCAACTGGGTATAAACTCAGAAATGTGAACTCATTGTATTTGAAGAGATGCTATATGATGCGTATAACAACAGTGTACACAATAGCTAAAATATACAGTCAACCAAGGAATCTATTAGCAGAAATATGGTGTCTGTACATAATGGAATACTATTAAGCTATTAAAAGAATAAATTCCTGTTATTTGCAGCAACATGGGTAGAACCGGAAGGAATCAGGTTGAGTGAAATAAAAATGAATACCAAATGTTCTCTCTTCTATGTGGCAGCTAAACAATTTTTAAAAATCTAAAAGAGATGAAAGGTATCAGAAGTGTCTGGATAAAATAAAAACCAATGGAAAACAGGTATAGCCCGTTAATTGAAACAGATATATTAATATGAGATTTTAATACCGTTAGGGTTACATGGGAACTTTCATATTACTCCAATTTTTGTTAAGTAAAATTTCAAGGTAACAATAAAAGTATTTATTACAAATACAAAAGTGCTCATGATTGTATGCTTGCCTGGATTTTTATGGGCGCTAGTAAGATTTTTAGAAGAAAACTCACTGCAGTGGTCATAGCAACCGACCTCCACAACAGTAGTACAAACCCTGAGCTCTAATCTGGCCAAGCAATTCTGGGTTGGGTGAGCAGTGGGTGTGAGAGACAGATATGCTTTTGCAGAAAAATGATTTTTCACTTTTATCATTTTGAAACATGACATTTACTGTAACTCAATTCCCAAGTCCACCTTCCCCTTTGCCTCAGAAACACATATGTCCCTTCATTTGCTCAGCTTCCTCTGTTTACTCTAACTTGTCCCAAAGACCACTAGCAGAATGTTGGTTAAAAGGATGCAGCTACTGAGTATCCTGGAAGTTTCCTCTCTGTTTACTGGGCTGAGGTTGTGATTTTATGAATGCCTCTCTCTTCCTGCTTGAGAAACAGCCATAGGAGTTCCAGTTACATGCCTCACTCTGAGTTGAACTGGAGAACTCTTCAGAGAGCCTGAGCAAGGAAATCTTCATCAGGAGGCAGATTCTTCAGCAGAGGAAGTCTTGCTCTCCAGGCCCACCTATCCTGTATTTGGTCTGGTTCACTCCGCAAGTGCTTTCAACAGCCAGGACTGAAAAGGCCAAGGCCAGAAACCTGGTACTCCAGCCATGTCTCCCGTGTGTGTGGGAGGGACCAAAATACTTGAGCCATCAGCTGCTGCCTCTCAGGGTGCACATTAGCAGGAGGCTGGATCAGAAGCTGAGTTGCCAAGACCTGAACCAGGGACTCAGCTATGAAATGTGCATGTCCCACGTAGTGTGTTAATCATGGTCCCTTCCTCCTTGATTCTTAATACTCTTCCTTCTATTTTCCTCCATTTTAACCCCAACCTTTTACTAAGAGGAATATCTGTTGGTCTTGATCTAATATGGAGATGAACAGATGAACTGAAGATGTGGCTTTTCAAAAATTACTATTAATACAGGATTATCATTTGAGAGCAAGGAATGATATTCAATGAAAAAGAAAATATGATTATGAATGGCCAACTCTTGGTGGGCTCACAAACACTATTTTCAAATGCCTCTGTTATCAAAAGTGAATCTGAGAGCACACTCTCCAATCTTGCAATTTCTGGGGCAGGCAAGGAAAGCTGAAAAGATCACTAAAGTTGACTGGTAGTATGCTCACACTATCATTGCCCAAAGAATGTGCTATGGGTCTTTAGTCTTATTCATCTTCCTGAAAACAAATAGACGTTGCCTTAGGAAATACATTTGGGCAATGTTACATGCTTTACATCCTTCTTGGAGAGTTATAATGCATTATCTTCTTAGGGTTTCTAAAAGGAATTCTATTAAACTTTGCTTAACCTGCTATCTAGATTTCAGACATTAGAACTCATTTTAGTGCAGCAATGCCTTTTGTATACATCTTATTAACATCCCACAGGACTAATATTTCCCAGAATATACTGAGGGATCTGCATTTGTAGTCTATTACATTTCTTATTTGCTTTTAAAATAACTAGCTGCTTTTCTATAATTGGAAAAAGCTGTGGTTCCTGTCCCTGCCCCTCAAATCTAAACTAATACGGTTCCTTTTCAAGCAGGGGACTTGTTTTTCACCGTCTCCTGAGAGGTGCTTCTGGAATCAGGCTAGTGCTACAGGCCACACAATGGCCCTTTATTGACAGCTACAGCCCCACATGCACTTTGGATTGTGCTCGGAAGAACCACCTTCTGGGCTGTAGCTTTCTCACCTGAGAGCTTGGCAGAAGTGCAGATTTCCAGGCCCAGCCCAAGCTCTTGAGAGAGACACCCTGGTTAACCAAATTCCCAGGTGACTTCTGTGCAGTGAGCCAGAGCCCATAAGGCTCAGAGCAAGGAAGAGATGCCTGCTCTGAGGAGAGTACAGGGTTGGGTGATCAGCCAGCCCGGCTTTGACCCTTAGCATATATACAGAAGAACTGGAACCCAGGTTAGCGTGTGTGTGAGTCTGTGCAGTACAAGGAAATAGTGGGAGCGAAAGAGGAGCACAGAAAAGTCAGGACAATACATCATACCTTTTCTGGAAAACAAAAAAGGAGGTGGCCAATGGAATAGATACCCAAAGACGGAGGGGTTCTAGGGTGTGGGGAGCCTAGTGCTCCAGCAGCAGATGTAGCTTCCAGTGTTGGACCGGCAAGCATGGAGGGAGCAGCCTTTCACCGGTGTGGGTCCCATGCACATCTCATGAGGGGTCATCCCCAGTCCCAGATGAACAAAAGTCAGCCCAGTTAGGCCCCATCCTGAACGCCCTTCGAATTGACTAAACAAACTACTGTGTAGTTGAAGCTTTCTGTTAATTCTTCAATTGTCATCCACATGAAACTTGTACATTCACACATATTTACTACAAAAAGGCAAGAAAATGGACCACATGTTTGTGCATATCCCAAAATTATTTCAGTCCATTTTCATGCAACCACGACTCTTCCCCCACAATGCTTGTTTCTTCCCCCCCTCTCCCCCACACACAATCTTCTTAATCTTTGAGTAGTATTTAACACATAGATATGTGAATATACTATAGGCAAAAAATTCTCAAAACTCACTGGGTTATCAGATCCAGCACAGCAATAACTATGGTCCGTCATATTTAGCCAAGGAACAGTTGTTGTCCCACTGTCTGCTACGAACATTGTCCCACATCACTACGCACCTGCAAGGGAGGCCCAAGATGTACACTACTTGTCGCCCCATCTTGCAAAACACAGTCCAGTGGCAGAATTTTCCTATAAACACACACACACACACAATCCCACCTGCCTCACCCCTCTCCTGATAGACCAAGATTCACTTCCTGGCCACCTGAGATGACCAGTGAGCCAGAAACAAGAATTCGCTAGGTTTCATCGCAGGCTGTGTCGGTGCCAATCTCAGTTACTGAGACAAGCAAAGTTAGAAGAGACATTCAAGGCCTCAGACCTAATGCAGGACTGCCACTCTGTCTGCCAGCGACTCAGATCACTCTCCAGACACATTCCCTCTGCCTGGAGAAATCATAGCCAAACCAGCATGCTCCTGGCATGCTGACAGTCACACATGAAAGGGTTCACATGTGATCCACAAATCTAACTGCCAATGGGAAAACCTGACACTTCCAAAAAGCCACTTGACCTCTTTTTTCTCAAACATTTTGATTTTGGCAAAAACTTGTTGTGAATTGAAAAATGCAAGATTTTTACTCTTAATTTATACCCTGGTGTATTTTCAAGGAAAATTTAAGTTAAAAAAAAGTCTTCCTGATTAAATTGGGAGCCTGAACAATCTACAAGAAGTGTTGGGGTGGCGGCAGGAATGGGGGCAGTCCTGAATCTGGCTGGCTGATTTCCAGAAAGACAGGGGTCAAAGGTGCCCAGGAGGTTGGAATGAGGAGGATGGGTGTGGTGTTAAGTAGAACAGGATGGGCATGCTGCCATGATGAATGATAAAAGGAGGGCTGAGTGGGGATTTGCACTGGGCAGGGGACCTCCCAGTTTTATAGCAATTGGTTGGGGAGCACAGGGCCGTGCCACTTAACTCCACCCTATAGCCACCAAATGTGAGTTGGGGAAAGTTTCTGTACAGTTTGAGGACTCTGCTTTCCTTTGCTTATTTCTCGTCTAAGGTCATGCTGTACCTCTTGATGACAACAATCCCACTGCACTGATCTTAAGTCATCAACAGCTAGCACAATGCTTACTCTAATGTAGACGCCAGTGGAAGGCATCAACAATTCATGGGAAATAAATGAGGAAAACAAGGTATTTCCAACCCAAACCACCAAAAGCTGACAAACTCTAGACCAAGACCTTAAAGACAGGAGCTACATGTTAATGTTCAAAAATGATATCGCAACTTGTTGACCTGATAAAATTAAAAGCCACTGGCATGATAGCATAGTGGTTAAAGTTCTCGCCTTGAACACACCACAATCCCATATGGGCACCGGTTCTAATCCCAGCAGCCCTGCTTCCCATCCAGCTCCCTCCTTGTGGCCTGGGAAAGCAGTCAAGGACGGCCCAAAGCTATGGGACACTGCACCCATGTGGGAGACCTGGAAAAGGCTCCTGGCTTTGGATCGGCTCAGATTGGCTCAGCTCCAGCCATAGTGGCTGCTTGGGAGTGAATCGCTGGATGGAAGATCTTCCTCACTGTGTCTTCTCCTCTCTGCATATTCGCCTTTCCAATAAAAATAAAATAAATGTTTAAAAAAGAGATCTTTTTTTTTATTAGAAAGACAGACACAGAGAGTTGGGGAGATAGAGAAGAAGATCCTCCATCCTCTGATTCACTTGCCAAGTGGCCACAATGGCCAAAGCTGAGCAGATCCAAAGTCAAGAGCAGAGTTTCTTCCGAGCCCCCTATGCAGGTGCAAGGTCCCAAGGGCTTGGGCCATCCTTGACTGCTTTCCCAGGTCACAAACAGGCAACTGGATGGGAAGTGGAGTAGCCAGGATTAGAACCGGTGCCCATACGGGATCCTGGCATATATAAGGCGAGGACTTTAACCACTAAGTTACCATGCCAGGCCCAATCAATTAGTGATGAACTACCTGCCACAAGTCTTGCTATTAAACACGTCAACCACCCGTGGTTCATCCTTTAAAACATTCTCTTTAAAAATGGATATTTTATAAGTACAAATTAGTGCATACTCAGTGAATAAAACTCAAAATACACAGAGCAACACAATGGAAAATGTTCTTAGAATTTCCTATAATTCTGTTACCCAGAAACAACCCCCCCAATATCAATAGCAAATACCTAGAATGACTTCCATATGCCATACTGTAGACTGAATTTAATCTCTATCCTTCGCAAAATATGAAAATTTAATCCCTACCTCCAAAGTGATGGCATTTGAAGACAGGGTGGTCTGCAGCAAAGAGTAGGATTTAGGTCAAGTTGTAAGGGTGCTGTGCTCATGATGGGCACCAGAGTGTATTCCCCACCCCATGCCATCCCTTGTGAACATCAGTGAGCAGGAAGCCACCTGCTTAGGAGGGAAAGAACCCTCACCAAACCATGAAGGCATCCTGACTGCAGACATTCAGTTTCCTAAACTGAGAAATTATGTTTTTTAAGCCACCAACTTTTTTGTGTTTCATTATGTTGGCTCAAAAAAACTGTGTGTGTGGGCCCGGCGGTGTGGCCTAGCGGCTAAAGTCCTCGCCTTGAACGCGCCCGAGATCCCATATGGGTGCCGGTTGTAATCCCGGCAGCTCCATTTCCCATCCAGCTCCCTGCTTGTGGCCTGGGAAAGCAGGGACAGCCCAATGCTTTGGGACCCTGCACCCGTGTGGGATACCTGAAAGAAGTTCCTGGATCCTGGCTTCGGATCGGCATAGCATCAGCCGTTGCGCTCACTTGGGGAGTGAATCATCAGAGGGAAGATGTTTCTCACTGTCCCTCCTCCTCTCTGTATATTTGACTTTCCAATAAAAATAAATCTTTTTTAAAAAAAACTGTGTATATGTGTCTGTGTGTGTTGTAAAGAAATTATTATTGTCTAAGGCTATTGAATATTATGAAATATATGTTAACATAATGAGAGAACATAACTGGAAGAAATGGCTATTTTAACTGGGGGGCATTAATTTACTTAGATGTTGGAAGAAATGTTAATATCTAATAAGATTTTTTCCTGATAAACTTTGTTTATTTAATGAAAATTGTATAATGATCATAAGCAGATACGTTTCTTTTTTTTTAGGGACACACACACACACACACACACACACAGAATCAGTGGTTCACTTCCCTAATTGTAGCAATAGCTGAGGCTAGACCAGGCTGAAGTCAGAAGCCAGGATCTTCTGGGTCTCCCATGTGGGTGCAGGACCCAAGCATTTGTGCCATCTTCAGCAGTTTTCCCAGGCATGTTAGTGGGGAGCTGGACTGAAAGCGAAGCAGACAAGACTCAAACCAGTGCCCATGTAGGATACTGGTACTGCAGGTAATCACTTTACCTACTGTGCCACAGTGCCAGCTCCAAAGGTACATTATTTTTTTACATGTATAAATGTATTTATTTGAAGGCAGAGTTACAGAGGGAGAGGCAGATCTCCCATTCTCTGCTTCACTCCCCAGAAGTCTACAACAGCCAGGGCAGGGCCAACGCCAGGAGCCAGGAGCTTTTTCTCAAGATCTCCAACTAGGGCAGCAAGAACCAAAGCATTTGAGTCATTTTTCTGTGCTTTTCCTAGGCCATTATTAGGGAGCTGGACTGGAAGTGGACAGCCAGGAAGTGGACAACCAGTGCCCACATGGGATGCTGGTGCTAAAGGTGCAGGCTTTATTTGTTATGCCAGAACACTGGTGTTAATGGGTATACTCTTTACCTAACTTTTCCACGAGCAGCATTTACTCTGTAAAAACAAATGTACACACTATTCATATGAAAATATATATGTGTTATCATGAAAAAGAAACCTCCTACTGCCCAACAGTAGGGAAATATTTATAGTAAATATATACATATATTTGGTTTAACATTATATCAAATATAAAAATTTGTATCAAACACTTGAAACATTCACTGACAAAATGGAATGCTCTATAGCCTTTCAAGTTATGATTCAAGGGAGTAAAAATACAACTATGGTATTATAAATAAGATATGCTGTAGTGGTTTTAATACCCTCTGATTATTTTTTAGAAACTTTATGTGAATGAAACTGACATCTTTTTATTTGATTATTATTTAAAGTCCTTGCCTATATATCTACTCAATTTTACTATTTCACTGTTGAACTCTTTTTTTTTAAAGACTTATTTTATTTTTTTATTGGAAAGGCAGATATACAAAGAGGAGAGACAGAGAGGAAGATCTTCCGTCTGATGATTCACTCCCCAAGTGAGCGCAAAGGCCGATCCTATGCCAATCCAAAGCAGGGGGCCTCTTCCGGGTCTCCCACGTGGGTGCAGGGTCCCAAAGCTTTGGGCTGTCTTGGACTGCTTTCCCAGGCCATAAGCAGGGAGCTGGAAGGGAAGCGGGGCTGCTGGGATTAGAACCGGCGTCCACATGGGATTGTGGGGCGTGCAAGGGGAGGACTTTAACCACTGCGCCATCGTGCCGGGCCCCACTGTTGAACTCTTTATTTTGTGGCTCATTAAGCCCTTGACCCTAATGTAAATTAAAAATATATTATGTCAGGCCAGGTGCGATAGCAGAGCAGTTAAGGTTCCTTTCCTTGAACGTGCCAGGATCCCAAATGGGCACTGGTTCTAATCCTGCTGGCACCACTTCCCATGCAGCTCCCTGCCTGTGGCTTGGGAATGCAGTCGAGGACAGCCCAAGACTTTGGGACCCTGCACCCGCGTGGGAGACCGGAAGAGGTTCCAGGCTTCGGATTGGTTCAGCTCCAGCCGTTGCAGCTGCTTGTGGAATGAACTACCAGATGGAAGATCTTCTTCTCTGTCTCTCTTCTCTGATTGTTTGCGTTTCCAATAAAAAAATAAAATCAATCTTAAAAAATAAATATGTATATATGTGTTATGTCAAAATTGAAAGGAAGGAGAAAGAAGAAGGGGGAAAGAAAGAGAGGAGTTATTATCTTTTTCTAATTGTATTTACGAGCTGCATTAAATCTGTTCTTTTTATAAACCGAGAAAAAGGAAAATAAATAACATCAATGAATTGCTTAAAAGTCAAGACCTTGGATTCCATTTTGCCCTCTAGTTTTTTACAATGTTACCAAAGGGAGAAATTTGGTAATGGTGCATAGCATCTCCGTACTGTTTCATAAAACCATCTGCAAATCTACAATTCTCTAGAAATACGTTTCCATTTTCTAAAAATGACAACAGTTAGTGGGACTGATGTATGATAGCTAAAGCTATTTGGAGATAAGCGCTCATTCCACAACTTTACAGTAATACAGTAATGTTGTAGCAAATTCTGTGGAATTGGCAAAGCACACTGATGAGTGTTATCTTAAGTAGATAAAATTGTATTTGGGAAAATGACTTATTGCTTAATCCACCTTTGAGTAACACATTCTTTATTCTGTGAAAAGATATCCTTTTTAAAATTAATGAATTCATGATTTTGAGAGGAGCTGGGCTGTCAGGCACGGAGTCCCTCTGTCTCACAGGTTCTCCTCATGTCACCTGCTACACACCTCCTCCCTTAGTGTCCCTTGTTGAATCTATCATTCTGACTCACTCGACCAGCCAGTCCTTTGCAGTCTCACCTACATGTAGTACTCGTATCCCTGCCTTGTATGTGCCTAGGTGATTGAGTCGAGACGTCAATTTGCCCTCGCTTGGGGCAAATCATCCAGTTATCCAGCCACCAAATGCATCTTCTGTTAATTATATAAAATGTAATATGTCATTCCAATCTATTTTCTGAGCCCAACTTCCTACCTGTATCTCTTCCTGGATGCTTAACAAGCTTTGTAAACTTGAGTCTAAACCAAAGAACTGATTATACATCTCCCACCTCCTTCTGCTCTTTGTCTTTTTCCTTCTTTGAAAAGCAACAAAATCCCCCAAATGCAAATGCTCTGCTTACAGCCTTCCATTCATAACACAGTGCAGCTTCATTCTTTCTGTTGCTTGAGCTCCTAAGCTTGTAATTATTACTTTAAAGGTGTATTTATTTATTTGGAAGACAGAGTGACTGAGAGATTGTCCATCCCTTGCTATGCTTCCCAAATGTCTACAGCTGCAGAGGCTAGGCCAGGATGATGACAGGATGCAGGAACTGCATCCAGGCCTCTCCCATGGGTGGCTGGAAACTCAGGGTCCTTGGACGATCATCTACTGCCTCACAATACATTAGCAGGAAAGTGGGTTGGAAGGAGAGGCAGGACTTGATTTCAAGCACTGTGACTTGGGATGCCAGCATTGCCCATGGTGGCCATAACAATGCTGGTCTTAAGTAACTTCTCAACTACAATTTTCATATCAAGCACATCTGCAAGTCTTATTGTCCTAGCTTTTAAAATATACCTCCAGAGTCTGGCCATTTCTCACTTCTGTCACCTCTTCGACCACTTCAGCCTGCTTTTCATGATGTCTGACTTGAATTACTTTAAAAGTCTCCAATCTGGCCACTGTGCTCTTCCTTATTCTTATGACCCACAGCAGAGGGTTTTTTTCCAAGTATGTCAGATCACATCATTTCCCTCCGTGAAGTCAAAGCTGTTTTTGGTCTCACTCAGAGACAAGACATTCTTCCTAATGGCCCACAAGGCTGCCCATGAACTGGCCTCGTGGCTTCCTCTCTGGCTTTATCCTCTACTATTTAATCTCTCATGTTCATAGCTCTGAATTCAGGCCTTATCCAGTGCCTTTGATTCAAACACTAGATACCAACAGGTCCTAATCTCCCAGCCTCCTTCCCTTAGCTTAAAGTTTCCTTGCTCTGCTTTTACTAAAATTAACTCACTAAATGGAGGCAATGGTACAACCAGCCCTACAGGGTAACAAGATAATTTATCTTCCCTGTAGGAAATCTTTCGATGGGCACTTTCATGTTGAGGGGTTTCTTTCCCGTGAATCCTAGGCTCTGGGTGACAATTAGCTGCCACCTACGTGTAGTGCCAAGACTTACAGGCACCCATTTTGCCAAAATTCCCAACAGGACATAATGTTGGCAGCCAGCTGGAGAAGGACCACAAGCAGTGTGACTAACCAGAGACTTGCACATGAGTCAAACATGCAACCAGCGACAAACGTAAGAACCTTTACTACTAGTTCCCCAAGGAGCTCAGGAATTTCCTGATAGCTGCTTGGCCATTGATCTGCGCTTTGCAGAAATACCTACTTTGTTCTACTACCTCAGTGTCAGTCATCAACTTGGCTCAGGAGGATCTAACACTGGCAAGTCCTCCACTCAGTTTAGGGGAGTTTCTGTAACAGCTCCAGGGACACAAGTCCACTTGCTATTTGTAAAGCACTTCCTGTCTTCCCTAAGTCTCTGCACCTGCTGTTTTTATACCTGGAGAGCTGAGAGCTAAGCAGCCTCTTCCTCAGCCTGATCTGCTCCATCATAGAGGCCATCCAAGATCTCAGCACAGAAAGCAGGAGCATTTTCCTTTCCTTAATTAGCAGTTGTAACTGCCTGAGTGATGTATTCATTTATTTTCCATCTCCTCCTATTCCATGTTGTCTTCTCTAATTTTCATTCCATAAAGCCCCAGTGGACAACTGCTGTATTGTGAAAGGGTCAAGTCTTGCTGGAGTGGACTAGCTTCCTGGAGAGGAGGCTGGTACAAAAGCTTGAGCCTGATCCCTTTTCAGTCTGCTCCTTCCTACCTCACCACGTGACCTGTCATTTTCACAGAGGTTCCCATCAACGTGATGCCTTGCTCTAGGATGTAGCCCTCGCTAGAGTTGAACACAGAGTGCCATTCAATCTTGGGCTTCAAGCCTTCAAAATGGCGAGCTAAATAAACCTTTTCTCTTTATACATTACTCAGCATCCGATATTTTGCTACCATAATGCAAAAGACAGAAGAGGGGAAACGCAAAAACATACAAAGAAATGTCTGATGCCCTGAACTATGCCTATTGCACACAGTGAGAATGAGAGGAATGCAATTTCTGGTCTGCTCCTTGTAGCATGCTTCCCTAAGTTTGTCATCAACTCTGAGGAACACAGAGGATATAAATATATTTTAATTCAAGCCACTGTATTGAATCCATTCCATTCTCCTTATAAAACTGTCTGCTGTAAAGTTGTGTCTAATGCAAAACAGTTCTAACTTGCTAACTAAACCGCATGCTAATTCCTATCAACATTGAACCACAAAAGCATATTCACCCAGTTGTTGTAACGCACAGAGGCGCAAGTACATGAGTAAAACCCAAGATGGCCATGTACATGCTTCCACAGAAAAGAGTGTGGAAACTTGTCATCTGCCTGTGCAAGCTGGAACCCAAATAATTATTCTCACAGTATGGCTGACACTTTAATTTCCAAACTTGCCAACCCAGAACACAACTCTTTAATCTAGTTTACATTCCCATAAATATTATTCCATTTGGAGTTTCTTAGTTTTTTCTGTTAATTGAAGACCTTACTCAAAGTAGCCTTAGTTGGATGTTTCAGAAGAATTTGCACCTCTGCCAACTGAAAATTGCTTAAGGAATTAAGACTTCGGTTCCACATAAATAAATTTCCACTCTTAGAAATGTTGTCTGTTGTAACATAATTCCTTAAGTCACAAAAAATGTAGCACAAAGCTGGCTAGCAGCCTGATAGCCTGGTTTATTATATAGGCACTTTCCAAGAGAAATCATTCATTGCAATAGATTATAACCTAGGCCACCAGTAATTAGAATGATGAGGGTCCTCCACATTGGAAGTGATGGTTTGGAATTTTTTCTCCTTGTTTTATTATTACCAGGATTCAGAATAGTTCACCAGCTGATTGCTGATGTCTCCTGTTCCTCGGACTATTCCCTAGTGGGACCACTCTGAGCATTCCCAGCTGGGGACATTCATTTCTGTTTCCTTTCACCAAGTTCTCCACAAGGAAGGCAGAAACATTAGTAAAACTTTTCTTAATTTTGTCTCATTCTTGTCTTCAATTCTTCTTCTTGTCCTTCAGCCCTGGGAACTTTCACTTGTGATAACACTGGATTCTCATTTTTGTTCACCCTAAGAGTAAACCTATGAATTATTTTCCAACCAAAATCATATATGGGAAATCTCATACATCATTTAACTTATCATGTTTCTTTGCTTTTTTTCCTGGAATTGTAGCAACCCAAAGGGTCATGCATTGTCTCATACCAATCAGAAAGAACTTGAATGCATAACAATTGGGAAAAATAGTCTCGCTTCACAAATGCTGAGTGTTTGGTAGATGAGGTCTTGCAGAAAAAGACAATAAAGGCCACCTCAAAGTCAAACAAAATCACTGACTCAGAAAACAGACATCCTATAAAGACAATCCCAGGTTTTACACATCATGGGTTATAAACAGGGCCTGTGTTGCACTGCACATCACTCCCTGATAGATTCTCTTCTTCAGCTAATATCCACCTCCTTCTTGCAGCTACCAAAGTGGGAAACATTAAATTTTCATTGGACTCAACATTCAATCAGTTGCCAAGACTTTGACAAGCCTCTTCTTCTGTTTCCCTCTTTAAATTCTCATGACTCTCAAGTGATTGCATATTCCCCAAACTTTTTCCCTGGGAAAGTGTTTCCAAGCTATAGTTCTGGCTCAATTGATGGACTGATCATTTATTTTCAAGGAATGATCCAAAACTGTCCACCTCATCCCTGGGGGGGTGGGGGGGAATGATTTCTGCCTTTTAATTAGAAAGTGAAAGCACGGTGATGCATTTGAATCAGTACTTTTTAAATATTGATGTTCATAGAAATCACCTGGGGATATTGTAAAACTGTCAATAGTTAGTCCTGAGGTCTTGGGGGAGAGTCTGGTTATGCACTGGGAATAAACTTCCCTGTGAAGTTAACAAGACTGTTGGAAAGACCACACTTTGAAAAGCTTAGTTTTAAATAGTTCCATATGTTTTCCCTGATCTGTGATAACGAATATACAGAGTACAAAAAAATGTATATAGGAGGAAGATTGACACTTTGAGAATTATTAAATGCAGTCTTTGTCTATACTCTGGAGGAACAATAGGGTTTTATTTTGTCTTTCAGTTGAATTCTTTACCTAATGGAGTGTTAAACCTGTGATCAAGAAGTGAACTAAAAGTATGCCTATGTCATAATAAATATTTAGGGAGGAAAAAGAAAAAATATACACAGGCTTGGGGGAAGGTAAAGGGAGAAGCATCGTTATGCTCATAAAATGGTATTGTGAAATACGAAATTCATGAATAAACAACACCAATACCAATGCTACTTTAGCACTGGTAGTGACTTCTTCCCGGTTTTTGTTTTATCTTCATTTTGCCTGCTTTGTAATTGTTGTTCTAGGTGCTTGCTATAAAACAGAATAACAGAATTGATGAAATACATTAAAACAAAAAGGGAGACATAATGTCTGGCTGCCTTGGTCATTCCTATTAGTAGGAACTACAGTCTTTCAAGGGTCTTAATTTTTAACTGCTATGCTATCAGATTCTCAGTCTTGGCATTAGGGCTAGGTGTTACAGCTTCCCATAAAGTGTTCTGATTTATGGACTCACTGTTCTTCATCATAAAATGAGGAGAAACCATAAATTCATGGTTGGGAGCGGGAAAGGTTCCACAATCTAACTAATGAGATTTCAAGCTATCTGTTATTTAATAAGCTTCAATAGCATAAAGACTAGAATAATCCCAATTTGCAAAATGCACTTAACATCCTGGAAGCATCAACAACTGAAAAGCGGTTTACATGATATAAGGAGTGTAGTTGCCTTTCTCCAGATCTGTTCTGTTTCCTTGCCCTCTCTGACTTGTTTCTGGCTCCACTCACCTTTTCCACTAGTTTACCAGATGATTCATCAACTTTCTGGCATTTCCCACTTAACATCTGTGTCCAACATCCCAGTAACATCCAATAAACGTTCTAATATCCAGCATCCCATTAGTGATAGCCTTGGATATGGCTAGTTCACCAGGGGATGACAGCCATCATGATGACCCCAGGCAAAGAACATTATTACTTTCTGAACACCTACTGTGTGCCAAGCAATGTGCTAATCTGGTCAATTAAGTCTTTTCATTTAATCCTGAAACATTCAAAATCCTAAAACGTGCTTTCAAAGAAAAGATTTTGTAAGATTTATTATTAAGGATAAATATTTCTTCTTTCTTCACATCTCAAAAGGTTGTTAAGTTTTATTGATTAGAATGTATACATATGGTATTAATTCAGGAGGCACAACAAAGAATCAAGTAAAAAACACATCTTCCTCCTCCTCTCTCTCCTTAAGTCTCTATCTGGAGGCAATGATGGTTACCAGGTTTTCATGAGTCATCTTCAAGAAATAGTCCATTAACTACGATATCCTGTGTTTATTTAAAAATTTGTAAGTGGGGTGAGCATTTTAGCACAGCAGTTTGAGCAGCTGCTACCTTTCCCTATCCATGTCCCTGGTTTAAGTCCTGGCTACTCCACACTTCTGATCCAAATTCCTGCTAAAGTTCCTTGGAGATGGCAGGTGATAGATCAAACATCTGGGCTTCTGTCACCTACACGGAGACCAGGCAGAGCTCTTAGCTCTTGGCTTTGCTTAGCCAAGCCCCATTGTTGTAGGCAATGGAGGAATAAGTCAGGATATGGAAGGTTTCTGTCTCTCCCATATGTCTCCCTCCCTGTCACTCTGCTTTTCAAATAAATAAGCGAATACCTTTTAAATATTTATAACTTGCTAGTATGTATATATATGTGTGTGTGTGTATGTGTATACACATATATAAATGTATACATACGTTTAATATGTATATATATAGATATGCTCAATTACTATTTACATATCAAAATATGCAAGACACAGATAGTAATCTAGAAACATATTTTCATGAGCATTATGTTGAGTCTCTCTACAATGCTGAAATAGGCAAGACAGGCACTCCTGTCCCATTTTTCATATGAAGAAACCAGTCAACATGTGAAATGATCTACATGTGCATATATATGTGTGATCAAGTTCTTGAAAAAGTAGTCTAAAAGTTTTTCCATGACATCATACATTTTCAGAGCATCCAAAGATCACAGATTACTATGCTCCATGCAGTAGTAAGAAGGTATCATTTCACATCAATTGTATCACATAATAATTCTATATTCTGGCTTTGCCATTGCAATTATTGCTCTGTAACTAAACATTTGAAGAGACATATATGTGAGTTCCTGCTGAAGGAGATGTGAGGCCCATTCCCAGAGATAGCCACTGATAATCATAACTTAAAGGGAGCTAGAGAAGGGCTGGTAATTTATGCATCTGATCTATTTAAAACAGGGGGAACAGGAAGCAGAAAGCAACTTGGGGACTTAAGAAAAATCCCTATGGGCATCTCCATTTGAGAATGAAATCCTGGGTAAATCTACGTTTCCTCACTGAAGTATGAGAAGGATTCCATACACTTTGGCAGGTCCTGAGGCTGAGGGTGTTTGTGCAAAAAACAAAACAAAACAAAACAACAACAACAAGAGAAAACCCAGAGGCTTGTGGGAGCCAATGGCGTTACCTGGTGACAACTCCCAAAGAAACGGAGAATTCAGTGTTGAATTTCGAATCTGTCAATAACATGCAAGCACCTAGAAATGGTTTGTTTACTTGCATAACCAGCAGGGAAAGCATCCCAGCCAGCACAGACTTAACAAAACCTAGAAGAAGTTAGTGTTGTTGATCTTAAATTTTGAGATTTGTGCACTTTGTTTCAGCAGCAATCGACATGAATGCACCTGTGTTCTCTCAGTCTTCAGGTCATGGATCTGTTATTCTCATGAGCTCAAGGGGAAAACAGAAAGGAAGAGGAAGCCTTAGAACAGCTAATAATAATAGTAATAATAATAAGCCTCTCTGATGAACTCCTTCCTTGCCCTTCTCATCAGTACATAAGCTTCCCCTTCTGTCTCCAAGACTGAAGTAGGCTCAAGCATAGCAGATCAGTGTTGACCAGCCCTTAGTAAGTTGTGACTGTTTAAGATAACTGGGCACTTAACAACAACATTTGTTCCTGCCATTGGACCTCAGCCAACATGCAGACAACAGGAAAAGCCTCATTTTCACATTCTGCTATATAGACTTATCAGCACAGGTGCTTTCCATTTTAGGTTTAATGTAGCCTGGTGACTGAATTGGGGTTACTCTGAAAAAGTTGGGTAATGGGAGACAGAGTTGAGGTCCCCAGGAAAGAAATTACCAGGGAAGGGAAGAAAGGTCACTGAAACACGAAGTTGCCCAAGATCTAAGTTAATATAAATGGTATCATGCTTTGATCCCTGGACTTGTGGATGAGGCTCGGGGGTAGGGTGGGAGGAGACCCATGGCAGAGGAGGCAGAGCGAAAAGGGACCTGATCTTTGGTGGGTTTGAGTGAAGAATGGGCTTGGAGGCTAGTAGGATTCTTCTACCTACCACTGTTCCCGTAAGAATGAGATGAACTGGAACTACTTGGCATGTCAAAAGACAATCGTGAATCCTTTCCTCACTGGGTTTTGTGACTTTACATCTTGCATTGCCAATAGAACATGGGGCAAGAAGTAGAACCCATGGTATCTGTGAGGGTGGTCGAAGTTCATAACCTTCACTCTAGGAATTAACACATCCAGTTGTGCTTTTGGTGATAAGGAATTCTAGCATCATGGATAGAATTCCCTTCCTGCCAACAGCTTGCTTATCCCATAGGATAAAGGGTACCTGTAGGCCCATTTCAGGAATTCTCTTTTGTGTTTATTCACTTCGGCAAGACAAAGTTGAATATAAAATGTAAATAAAAAGGTGAATCCAAAGCCTAAAGGAGCTAGATGTACACAGGCATCCACAGATTGGAAAATCACAGAGAAATATTCTTCAGGGACTATTTAAGCTGAAAACACCTTGAAATTAGAATTGTTTGATGTTTGCTTTTTACGTTTCTCACTTGTTTATAGTAGAAATAGCTAAGAAATGCATATGATCCCATATTTCCAACTCCGAATACCATTCTGGAAGGCCTATATAGTATTCAATAAATACTTGTAGTTGTTGAATCTGTAAATATGGAAAAATGCAAACCAAGCGTTTGAAATGATGTGATGTGTTTCTTTCAGCTTCAACTCCTGGTTAATAAATGAGGAAGGTCACTGTAGAGTGAGAGGGCCATCGGCAGCTTTATATTTCAACAAGCGGAGCCAGATTCTTCATGCCAGATGGGGCGCAATGGGATGTTAAACCGCTTCTGATTACCACGTTGTTGGCCTTGATTACCTCAGTATTATTCTCCAATTGCTCAGTCTCTGTGGATCCCTGACTTCTTATTGCCTCCAATTGGAACGTCCCACAAATCATCCTGCTCTCTTTGTACTCTCTCACCTCGAAGTAAGCCCTTTATCTTGCTCCAGTTAGAGCTGCTTCCATTAAGAAGATCGTGGTAAAGTCTTTATCCAGGTTTGCTCTTCAGGAAAATTATCTTTGGGAAAACTAGATGTTACAGGCACTTTTCAGAACGCATCAAAGGCTGAATTTCTTCTGATCCCAACCCTGCCCTATGCCAGCTACCTTTGCTTTTGAGTAGAATCACACTCCGAGATAGAGGTCCTGAATTTCTTCTGTTAACCAGATGGAAACCATTACATCAGAATGCTGATGTCTGCAAAAGCTTGGACATACTGTTTTCACAGTTAGGAAGCGGCAAACATGAAGCTTTTCAGTGCAACGCCAACATGCAAGTTCAGCTCCCATTTGCTGCTATAAATTCTGTTCTTGTGGCTGCCAGTAAACACTGACTATTCAAGTGAAATAGTAAATCCAAATGTGCCTGCTGGATGAGAATGAAAATGTTATATGCTGCATAAATGTTGATGCAAAAGGATTTTTCAATACACCCAACAGGGGTAAGAAAAGATACAGAGAAAGCTGAACGAATGCAGCTGTCCCTGAGAATGCCTTGGTTGGGAGCACTACAGAGGCTCTTGAAGTGATGTGGGGTCAACGTCCCGCTTAACAAAATCAAGGAGAAATAAACACAGAGGTAGACATTGGCTTTTTAACATGAACTCAAAAGTTTTGCCTTGAGCAATCACACTACCTACCAGAAAACACAAGCAAGGGTTGTACATCTCTCAGAAGAGGACAACCTTAAAGTTTCCATAGCTAATGGAGCACAGGAATTAAGAGTTATTTGGTAACAATCAACTTGAATGCTCAACGTTGAAAGTTAGTGCAATCTGGAGCAGCAGGGTCAAGTCCCTCTCTATCTTACAGGTGTCCTTTGAGAATATTGAACAGATGTTCATGCCCACATCTTCCTACTGTTCAATGTGGAACTGGACTTTTGGGATTTAAGGAGATAATTTCATAAATGGTTTCTCTGAATTTAGTTTCAGATTGCTTCAGTTTACCACAGATTTCTCTTCTTTTCCCCCATCCCACATGTCACATGGAAGCAAATGTATAAGCTTTGCAGCCAGTTCACCTGAAGTGATCCTTAGACCCTGGAGACTGCTTCTCATGTGACTACAAATGCCCACCCCATTGGGTTTTTGCCAAGATTAAATGAGATAAAACATGTTGAAAGCTAGTGCAAGCCTATCACATAAAAGATCCTTTATATATTAGGTTCCCTCCCAGGTTAGACTTTGCAATAAATAAATAAATAAATAAATAAACAAGTCAATTATTTTGCATATGAGGGGTTCCAGGTCAAGAACCCAATAGTGAAGATTTTCTGACCCAGATTACTTCAGCATCAGAAAATGGCTTATCTTTGTGGCTAAAGACAAACAGTTTAATGTAAAACAGCCTTGTCTCTTTTTTCCTTCATTTTCTTGTAGAAAGGAAGCATTTTCAGAATAATGGTTAAAATCTGTCCTTTGTAGATCTGAAGATGTGGGCAAGTTTTCATGCCAAAGTCAAGATACACTGAAAATGTTAGCTATATGAAGACCAGAGAAGAGACTCCTGTCAAAAATAAACAGATGCTGGCATACTCTATGCCTCCAGGAGAAGTCAAAGTCATTAGACTTATTTTTGGTATTTAATTAGTTGATATATCTGCTTTAACTGGCTAAGTTAGTATTGCCTCAATACTCATGCTTCAGCATTATACTGATGATGTCATTGTTTTTAAGGGGACAGAAAATACAGAGTGTCAAGAGAGGAAGAGAAACTTCTCTTCCAGATCCCAAATTTATAGCCACTGTACAAATATAGCAAAGTGCTGGTTTCTCCTAGGATTACTTGTGAACATTGTATAAATTATCAAAAAGGGTATGCTTTGGCTTACACAGAAAATAATACCAGCAGAGACATAGCTACATCAAGTTGAGCCTTGCTGGAAGGAAAAATAAGCCAATTCGGAAGAAGCAAACCTGAGTTAGGAAGTTAAACAGTCATAGGCAGCTTCAGGAATGCCTTCGCTCAGCGATGACCTTCCGATAGCATCCTACATTAACAGAGCAGAAGAGGTTCCTTCTGGATGCCCATTCCAGATTGAAGCCAAACCTTAATGAAGGAAATAGCAGCTTTGATTCAAAGAAACTCAGGATTTGGAGAGCGATGAGAAGCCTAACACCCCATCAATCTCTTGCCTAGACCTGCTTTCTACACTCATCTGCCAGAGAGACCATCCAGTAGACTCCTGACCTTTCCCAGGCACAATTAACTTACCCCTCCACAGCAGGACATTCTGTCTTTGAACACTATTATTAAAACTTATTTATTAGAATACTGTTATTAGAAAATATTTCCTGTGTTCTCTATAAAGTCCACTTTGCATCCTGTTTCCATCACTCAGGAGTCACCTCCAGGCAGAATCCCATTCCCAGTGGCAACTTGGAAACATAAAGGCAAGAGTCACAAACTATTCCACATAGAATTTTAAATAGTAACAAATCGGCAGCTGATGTTAAAAATTGGAAACTCACCCATAAACCTCCTCAAGCTCTGTTGAGCTTTTGGAAGCAATAGGCCCATAATCCCAAATGGCAGTAATCAGCAGAGTAGCAACTGCTGTTCTTCACAAACGTGCTGGCCTGGTCACCACAACCCTCACTAGTCCCTATTGTGTCGCACCAAACCAGCTTTCATTTTATAGTACTTGGCTCGCTTCTGGGACATTAACTTTTACAGCTCCTGTTATGTTTCTTGTAAGTCTTCTTTTCTTCTCGGCTCCCTGTTCTTCCATTTTACAGAGTGAAACTCAGACACACTTAAACGCTGTGCCTGATGACCAAGGCTATATGTGGGAAGTTAGCATGGGATTCATTTACTCCCATCATCAATCCCCAGTTGCTATACTGGATTAAACATGTAGCCAGGGACATTAGAATGCTTTTAGACATTAGGGCAAAGGTGGGATGAGAAGGAAGGAGGCTATAAAAAGCTTGCAACGACAAAGTACAGCTTCTCATGTCTGCTAAAGCCCTATTTTCAGATAGTTCTTTTTCTCAGCTGTGGAACCTCATGAGGACTCAGACAACTGGGAAACCTGGGACACTAGCAACTGTGACTGAGAATGTGCGATGAAGTTTTCTGCTTTGGTTGCCTCTGTGGTAGTCAACTCCTGTGCTATTAAAGAAAATGGACTGCTTCCAGCAGTGTCTTTTGGTGTCTCATTACAAACAGCATCGTGATCTTTCATCTTCCAGAAAAGTGAAGAGCTTTTGACTTTGAATCCTAGCACCTTCAGTAGTCATCTGAGTTTCCTTAGGAAAGTGACTAAACATCTCAGAGTTCAATTTCTCCATCAAGGATATAAGAATACTACATCCTACTGTGATAAATAGAACTCAGATGAGGTTCCAGGTTCCTGGCTTCAGTTCGGCCCACTCCTACTGTTAAGTCAGTTGAAATTTACAGAGAAGTCCCTGGTTCATATCAACCATTTGATTCATATTAGCTATTGATTGCTATCTGCGTCTCATTTCTGCAGTTTGCAGCAGATGACTGCCATGGTGCCTCAGCCTTTCCCATGCCCATGCAGAGTGGATCAGCTTCCAACTGCCAATACTTGTATATGTTGCCTGAAAGTTTTCTGACATTCAGTTTTTCCTGTCCCTCTACACCTGCACTAGGGAGTTAGTGAACATATCCTGGTTTCCTAGGAGTAACCTCTGCTATCAATGACCTACAGGAGTTGATTGATCAATACCCAGCTCCCTCACTCCTCATAAGAATTAGCTTTGGGGAATGTGCACCACATAGTCTATTAGTCTTCCCTTAGTGGATTGAGCTCCAGCTGTCCACAGGTGCCATAACCTCTTTGATAATGTACCTTTTACTGGCAGCCTTGCTGTCCTTGTCTCACTTCCCTGATCCTTTACCAGTTCTCCACAGTAAATTGCTTACACCCAAAAACTTACCACAGTATCTGCTTCTGATGGAATGCAAGCCAAGGTAATTGGTACCAGAAACAATCCTATGAAGTAGATTGTTCAAACGCATTCTGAAACCACATCACTTGCTGGTCAAGCAGCAAGAACAAACCCTACTGTTGGTGTTAAGGGACATTATAATGACCCCAACATACTGCACCATGAATGACAGATTTGGATGGAATGTAGGTGGCTGAGAATAGCTCTGGTATGCTATGCCAGTCATGTCACATTTAGATCTATTATCAAAGGATCAGTCTATGAAGTATCACTAGCATTTGAAAGAGATTTAGATGCTCACAGAGTGTCTGACTTGCCTTTTTCAGATCTCACATATCACTTTCTAGAGCATCAGATACACTTCCCCAGGCAGGAGGTATAATAATAAGCACATGGCCATGGAATCCAATAGTACTACTATGTCCCACCACTTTCAGAAGCAGCTAGTCTAACAGGAAACTGGGATGTCTTTTTAAAGGTTCAATAAAATTGCCTGGTGCCTGTAGTGTTTGAAGGCTGTTGTTCTAAACATAGCCTGTATTCTGGCTGAATAGTCACTGAGGGTGGAATGCCTCCCACCGCAAGAACCTTCAGCGTTTAGGAACCAAGGGTGGAAGAAAGTGTGGCTCCTGATACTACTACTTACGGTGATCCATGTGGGGAACCCACTTTCTCTGCTCCACATCTCAAGTATAAGTCTGCAGTACTAGATGTTCTGATTGCCAGCTGCAAAATGGAGAGATTTTCTGCCAGAGGATATGGTAAGCTTTACATTATGCCCGAAATGAAGGCTGTTGTTTAGTCATTTTGGGTCCCCCATACCCTTGGAGCAACAGGAACAGAAAGGAACTAACTAATATCACAAAGAGCTAGAGTTATTACTGTAACTCAGGAGCACAGAAAAGTGTGCCTGGATTTTAAGGAGACTTATTGGGCTCTATGGTCCCCCAGGCTGCATTAGTGACCAAAGGGGCACTGCAGACCTGACTGCAGTTTTTGACTGTGAAGTAGTTTTCCTTTTCAGAATCATCAACCTCCTTATGAGTTAGTGGCAAGACAGACTGAACTTAAATAAGATATAAGTGATTTTGAGCAGGGCCAAGATAGACCATGGCAGATGTGTTCACGGCTTTCAGCCCCTACTAGTCCAACTTTTGACATCATCCAGAGCTTACCACACTGCAGCCCTACGGCATTGCCAGAGAAAGACCATAAACAGATCACAGCTTTCTCTTCTGCACAGCCTGAGTTCTGGATGCTGTAGTGGAAAATGATCTGATTCAATACGCAAATGCTTACCAAGAGGACCAGCCCAACAATAGGAGAGAGGCTGGCGGGGGCAGGGAGCAGATGTAATCCCTAAGAAATGGGAAAAATTGCCTCTCCAAAGGCTTCAGCCCCTCAGTCACTCTGCCAGTACTGCTGCAGGCAAGATCCCATCTCCTGACTGCTTTACTCTTTCCAACTGGCAACCTGAAACTAGCTACGCCTGCTCTTGGAGAACACAGTTGGAAGCCAAATGCCATGGGTAAGAGGCCCAGGCTGTGAAGTGACACACAGCTCCACAGACTCAGCACCTCCTCAGGGGAAACCAGTTTAGGCAGAGTAGACCCTTACCCATTAAAGATGGTCATTCAGAAGCTATGAACCATGCATAAAGACCCAAGCTGACAAAAAACTGAATCTCATTCCAGAACAACTACCACATTTATGTATCAGAATAAGGAAATATGATCATTATGAATCAATTCTTCAGATATCTTGATAAATTTCAGCACCAGTCCTACACAGAAGTTATTTGAGCTCAAGGATCAGTTTATTTCAACATGACCATCATCCTAAAAGAGCAACACCACAAAGAAAGCATCTACATGAATAGTGACACTATAGTGTGTGAACAACCACAATTGTAAGGTCAATAAAGAGAACTGCAATGAATTTCTACTGACTGCCTATTCTGTTGCATGTTTTATTCAAAGAGCTTTACATGTAGTACCCCATTAATTATTCACAATAACTTTATGACTCAGGTATTATTTTCCCTAATGTACATATAAGGAAACTAGAGCACAAGAGAGTTAACTATAACTTTGCAGATTCTAGGCCCTAAGGATTTCCTTCTTTCTACTACTCTAACAAAAACCTCTAATAGGAGAAACAACAATATTGAACATTTTGGCAATAAGTAATGTTTGTATTTTTCTTTGTCGTGTGTGTGTGTGTGTGTGCGTGTGTGCACGCACGCAGGCACATTCCTAAGAAAAAGATTTGCTTGGTCTGGATCTCACTAATGAGGCATATAACTGGGTATCAGGAGGCTTAATTAGCGGTGTCACTGGCTACAAAGTGGTTTCATAGCCTTGGGAAAAGTCACCTCTCCATGCTCACTTACCTAAAAGAGGGAGAACCAATCCTGCTCTCATTTTCTTTCTTCCCTAGACTTGCATAGCTCCATGACTACTCAAATCCTTAAGGTATTGTAAGAAAACAAAAGCTATAAGCTTTGGCCATGCATTTGGAGTGAGGAGATACTCATCATGATCAAATTCATAGTGGTTTCACAGACCAATGGCAGCTCAGCAAGTGAGGCATCTCCCGTACTACAATCGATTAGCTGCCATAAAGGCAAATTTCAATCCTGGGTGGTTTCTTGGGTGCTTAATATGGGCATGGGAGTCAGACAGTCTAGACATTCTAACTTCTCTCCATGGGAATGAATCTTAGTGGGATCATGGGTTCCTCCAGGCTTTTCTGATATGGTGCGCTGGCAATCATATGGCATAGCTTTTGTTAACAGAAAGATTTATTTCAGTGAGTTATAAAAGTTAACTACTCTCATCTCTTTAGGATGTGACTTAATTAGCATCCTATCAATACAGGCTTGAGCTACAACCTGTGATATGGACTGAGTCAGTCTCATCTTCTATTCAGCACCTTGTTACAATTTCTTCAATGGTCAATTCTTTTATCCATCTAGACATTATTTTTTAAAAAGATTTATTGAGCTATTTGAAAGGCAGAGCAATAGAGAAGAGAGGGAGAGTTCTTTCATCTGCTGGTTTACCCTCCGAATGAGGGTAACAGTCAGGGCTAGGCTAGGACAAAACCAGGAGCCAGGAAATGCATTCTGCTCTCCCTCATGGGTGGCAGGGTCCCAAGTACACGGGACAAAGTACTAAGCAGAAAATTGGATGGGAGGCATGACATGGGACTCAAACTGGTTCTCTGACCTGTGATGCTTATACTGGTCTTTGAAATGAAGTGCAGGTAGAGAATATCCAGCCTGTGGAAGACTGTCATGCTCCATGCAAATGAGAAACGAAAAAGAATCTCTGATACATTGCCCAGACTGTCAGAAGGCAATCACATCCTAAACTCATACCTATAGAACATTCTGCAAAAGAGGCATCATCATCACAAATTTAACATCCATGGGAAAACAACCATTCCTTGTTGATAGAAGTGGCCAACGAGTGCCTTACATGTTCTAACAACCAGTCGACTCCACTTACCACATACCTTCTGCTTTTCATCTTCCTCTTTCTCCCCAGGAGCCGTTTGCTTAAATCTATAACATTATACAGCCTCTGTCATGGTGAAACTGTTGACCCTGCAGATGGAAACACAAGGAAAATATTGATATTCCTCCCAGGATGCTGTCTCCAACAGCCCAAAGTCACAGGTCTCCCCAGGAACCAACAGAATGAGGAAGCATGTCTGCTCAATGCCACTCGTTGCCATACGAATCAAACATTCTTCTGCCTGCAAAAGACAGAGGATCTCCAAGTCCCCTAGCAAACAAGATCAGCCATCTTCTGTCTTCCCCTCACTGTCCATAGAGTTACTCCTGAATGTAAAGGATTCCAGTGGAGAGTAGACCATTTGCTTTTCTTCCCATTCTCCCGGTTACCTATTATGCTGCAGGAAATCAAACATCAAGAATCCCCCTCCTCAATTCAGGCAAAACAGATTTGGGGAGTGGGCATTTGGCCTAGAAATTAACACACCAGTTAGAATGCCCATAGTAAGCTAGCATTCAGAGCCAGAGTCAAATATGTGGTATCAAATGAAGATAACCTAAACTAGGATTCAGGGATCTTAAACACCCTATTAAATACCTACCCTAACATGTCATTTCTGGCCATCTACTGACTGACAAGACTAAGTGAAGGTGATCATGGGGCTCACTATACATCCCAGGGCTGAATCTGAGACGTGAGCTGTATAACTATTCGTGCATGATGTGTCTGGCTCTGTCTTCTGCTTCCTTGGCTCTAGTTTTTATTTTTAGGCCAGGTGTTTCAAGATATTATGTAGAACAAAATTGACCTTTTAAATACATAGTTACATGGATTCTTTTTTAAAAGACTCACTTATTTAAAAGATAAAATGATAGAGATATTCTTTTGGGTTCCCTCCCCAAATGCCCACAACAGTTGGGAGCAGGCCGGGCTGAAATCAGGAGCCAGGGATTCTATCTACATCTTCCCTGTGAGTAGGGATCCCATGTGGTAGGGATCCAACCTCTTGAGCCCCCAATCATTGCCTTCCAGGCATATTAGCAAGCAATTGGATGAGGACTGCATAGTAGTGGAAGCTCCAACTGGCACTAAGAAACAGGATGTTGGAATCTCAAGCAGCATTTTAACTCACTGCACCTGCAGTTATGTAAGTTCTAAAAAAGACAATTCTATAAGCAACAGCATAATCAAAAACTAGAACATTTCTTACATTCCAATGGTTTTTCTTCATGGGTCTTTCATGATCAGTCCTTTATTTCCACCCTGACTCCCAACATCTACTCTTCTGTCTCTTGTTTGTCTTTTGCAGCATGTCATCCAAATCAAGTGGCAGAGTGGTTTAAGTTTGGGTTTTTTATGTTTCATTTAGCATAATGCATTAGATGTCATGCTGTTACATTTATTATAATTTATTCTTTTTAATTGCTGAGTCATTCTCCATTGTATCAACATACCAGAATTTTGTCTTCCATTACCAGGTGATAGGTTTTAAGTCATTCCCTAGTTCTGGGAGATTATGAATAAAACTGCTATAAACATTTATATACAGTCCTTTCATTTTTCTGGGATAAACTGCCAAATGTTCAGTTACATTGTGACCTTTACCTTTATAAGATGCCAAACTCTTTTGTTAATTGTCTATACAATTTGGCATCAAAACTTGTATTATATGAGGGTACTTCAAAATGTTCATAGAAAATGCAATAAAAAGTAAGTTTACTGTTGGGCAAAACCATGGAAATCCATGCAGAAGACAGGTCTTCCATAAGTTTGCAAAACTGTGCATGATGATGAAAAGTATGCACAGCTTTCAAAGGTTATTTTTATTCCATAACAAACTTGTATTCTAACTCCATTTTCTATAAACTTTTTGACCTCCCTTCCTATGCAAACGCTAATTGCTCCACACACTTATCAGTTCTTTGTTATTTTAAAAATTTGGTTGCCAAAAATATATATAATGGTATTTTATTGTGTTTCAGTTTGCATTTCTGTTATGCAAATGCTTTTATTTAATTTTTAAAATGACCTATTTCATGTATTGGAGAGGCAGATGGAAAGATCTCCCATCCACTGAATGCCTGTAACAGATATGCCTGAGACAAGTTACAGCCAAAAGCCAGGAAATTAACTGAAGTCCACATAGGCCTGGACATGGAGGACGAAACAACTTGAGAGCTGTCACTGTTATTTTTGCAGAACCTGCATTAGAGGGAAGTTGGAATTGGGAATGGCACCAGCACATGAATCCAGACAGTCCAACAGAGGATGGTGCAAAATGTCGTCCTAACCAAGCACTGAATGCCTGCGCCAATCATAACGCTGAGTATCTTTTCATTTGTTAATGTGCCTTTCATAAATCTTCCTTGATGAAATGTCCAATTCTTTTGCCCATTTTTTACTTGGCTTTTATTTTATTTTTGTTATCACTTCTCAGAATTCTTTACATATTCTGGACACAAGTCATTTATAATATATGTACTTTATAAATATTCTACTTTAATCTGTGGCTTGTCTATTCATTTTTCTTAAGAATGACTTGAAAGGGAATATTTTGAAGAAATCCTACTTATTTTGCTTTCATTATTCATAATTTTTGTGTCCTAGCTAAGAAAATACTTATCTATGGTTGTAAAAACTTTGTCTTACATTTTAGCCTAGAAATGTCTTATAGTTAGTTAGTTACCTTTACATTGCAGGACTATGTTTCATTTTGAATTTAATTTGTATATGAGAGAAGGAATGGGTTGAGGGGTCATCTTTTACATATGGAAGTTAACCTTCCAGCCTCATTTATTGAAAAAGGATATTCTTTTCTATTGAGTTTCCTGGGTCTCTTAGGTTGGAAATAAAATAGTCTCATATTTGTAGATTTTTTTTTGGATTCAATCCCATGCCTTTGGTCAGTGGATCTTCCTTTTCACCCATGTTCATATTCTTGATTACTGTAGCTTTATATTTGCCTTTAGACCACATTAATTAATTTCCAAATTTGTTTTTACTACTTTGTTTCCTTTGCTTTTGACATAGATTTTCAAATCAGCTCACTGATTTCTGCAGAACAGCTCCTGTTGGTATCTTATTGACTCTATAGCTCAAGTTGGTGAGACTGACATCCTAATAGTGGTGAATCTTTTCAGACACCTTTTGATTCCAAACCATTTTCTCTGTGCTTTGGATTATGAGACCAGCAGCTGCTTTTCTTTAATAGTTTGTCCTCACATTATATCTTCCTTATAGATTAAGCATAAGTAAATAATTCATACCAACTTTAGCCCTATAGGGCACAGCATCATCTGTAGTAGTGTACCCATGTCTTAGCTTTGTAACTTTAGAGTAACCTGCCTCACCGCTTAAAATTTGGCTCAGCCCCCAAACTAGCTTTGTCCTAAGGAACTTAGCAGATGTAACACAGACTAAAAATGATCTCATGCATACTGAGGTTTCCTTTCCTGTGCCTTGATCATCACCTTGCGAATACATCCTGTGCTTTCCCAATCATCCAAGTGATTTGCAACCTAAATCGCTTGGCAGGCAGCTGACTTACAGAAAAGTGAGCACATATAGATAGGATGAAATAACAAACTGCATAGTCAATAAGCAGACACTTCAAATGCAACAAAACACAGATGCTCATTGCTGTGTGCCACTGAAGTTTATGTTTTTCATGCAGCACACTATGGCTACAGAAAACTTGGATAATAACAGGTTGCTTTAGCTTACTACAAATGGTATCATATCTCTTGATTTTTTTTCATTAATGCTATGTATTAAAGAAATAGGTTTACTCCAAGAGAACCTCTTCTAGCCCCTGATGACTAACTCCAACTCCTCTATTATATGTTATATATACAATTGAATATTATGTAATTGTAAAATTAGGAAGAAATTCTCAATTCCACTTAACTTTTACAATGACATATTTATTGTCTTACTTTTTTCAGGAAGTGGTTGAACATTCCAGCTATGTTATTGAGAAGGTCTACAGAAGAAGATCAGAAGAAAGATAAACAGCCAATGATGATTAATGGACTGTTTCTATCAAAGTTCTTAGAATGACTTGCTGAAATGAATTTATTGTAATAATTTTAAATTTTAAACGGTTCTTCTTTGGGGTGAGAATATCATGACATAAAGATAAAAGAACATTTCAGCTTCATTTATGAAGTTTAAACCACTGCCTTGGCTACAGCTGAAACATATTCAGCTCCTTCTTAGTGTTCTCAGAGCCCTCTGGGAGGATGGGCTGGCAAAGGTTGCTGCTACTGCTGCCTCGTTCCTGGCTGATGGACAGGCTATGAGCAAATGCAGGCATTTAACCCACATAAAAGTGCATTTCAACATATTTGAGTTTCTGTATCTCAGAGCTTTGATATCCAATGCATTTCTAATTGGTGGATGTGCTTAGATCAGAGGCTCTTAATGGGAAGATTTTGCACACAAGTTATATTCCAGGGTTGCCTACTGGAGTCAAAGAGAGGCTCCATACCTTGCTACTGTCAAAGGAAATGATTCCTTTTGAAGAGAGGCCTTTAGTACCCATGGACACACCGCCCAAGGTGGTTTACTGGACTTGAGACTTTGACTCCTGGTAGCTTTCTCATTTGGTCTATTTCTTCATTTTCCCATTTGCAGTCTCCTTGATGACTTTGCCATTTGCTTACTATCTTGCCCTAAATAAATAAAAAAGGATTGGAAAAACCAAAGTGGATTCCAATGAACTTCTGAGAGAA
Organism: Ochotona curzoniae; assembly: GCF_017591425.1. NCBI lineage: Eukaryota > Metazoa > Chordata > Mammalia > Lagomorpha > Ochotonidae > Ochotona > Ochotona curzoniae. The sequence continues at coordinate 46,769,025 of NW_024466502.1, read as the reverse complement.
ACATCAGAAAGCACTAGTCTCCGATGCCAGTCATAGGCCATGGTTAGAACCCAAAACAGATGGTCAGAATGTGACAGAGTTTATAAAGTACTCTTGAAAAAACTGTACAAGGCCAAGCTAACAGTGCCCACTAGTTTATTTGCATTAAATGAGAAAATCAAAGTATAATCAATAAAAATGATGGGAGACAGTGCAATATAGCCACATTTTCTTGGGATCAAATCCCTTCTTACTCTACCAGTTATACAACTGAAATCTTAGTTTTTTCCAACTCTAACATGGGCACAATAACAGAACTCACCTCTTGACCATCAAAAACCTTATGATGTTAAAAGCTTATGATGCTATGACCAATCAAGAGCTGAAGAAGTGATGGATAATAATATCAATGACATTGTTTACAGTAAAAGTGACTCTAATGTTATTTCAAAACAACCCAAATGGACAGTTAACTTTGCAATGTAACTAAAACTAGGCTAAAAAGAATAAGAGAGAAAAGACAGGAAATGCATCAAAATTTATTGTGTGAGTTAAGACAATGGGATAAAGGGTGGCCTTCCTTTCCTCCTATGAGAGTGCTTCCAAAAGTTCATGGGAAATGAGTTAAAAGATAATCTGAATTTCCAATGAACTTTTGCCTGCTGGTTTTTGTTATGAGAGTCAGACAGTAAGCACTCCCAAGCATTGGTTCACTCCCCAAACACCTGTAATAGCCAGGAACCAGGCAGTAAATCTAGGTCCCCCATGTAGCTGGCCAGAACCCACCTACTTGAGCCATCACTACCGGTCTCCTAGGGTCTGTCTTAGCAGCAAGCTGGATTCAGTAGCCAGATGTAGGGTTTTGAACTCAAGCACTCCAATATAAGATTCAGATATCTTAATCATTAGGCTAAATGTCTGCCCCTATTTTCTGTGAATTTTGAGCTCTGTTTTATTTCCTTCTTTTTTTGTTGTAGTAGTAATCTACCATATTTATGATGAAAATAACTTGAAAATAAGTGAAACCTATACACAAAACCATTAATACACTATCCTTACCAAATAGTTTAATTCTAATTCAATCATGAGGAAACAATCGCATAAAACCATCCAGTGTAACATTCTGGAAGATGATTTCCCTGAGTTTATTCAAAACACCTATGTTATTAAGCAACCAAATAGAAAAAACACAAATGCAGGAGAACTAAGAACTATACTATATTAAAAGAAATCAAAGAGCTATAGTAATTAAATGCAACATGTTGCTCTTGATTGGATCCTGGAACTTAGACAAAAGTATGAAAAGAAATTTTATGAAAAATTTAAATATAGTCTAAGTATCGCATGGAATATGTGAAGCTTTCTTGCCTGTGATCATAAAAGTACTATGCAGTAGAATCTTCTCGTTAGGAAATGAACACTACAGTATGTAGGAATGATATGTCACAATACACCTCCATCTAGAGACAGAAAAAAAAAAGACTGAGAAAAGTGAGCAACTAAAACTAAGTTATATTTTAAGCTGCAAGAAACTGAAGTGGCCTTCTAATCCAAGTGACATACAAAGACTGTAAGTCAAAGGCTGAGGTGCACAAGATCAAACCCACAAAGAGGCAATATAACCTTAACAGAAGTAGTCAAATCACGCTTTTGCCAAATAGTAGGTTTCCTGAAGCAATAGTAAGGTCTGCTACAAAACTCCTCAATCTTTTTTTGTGCCCGAGATCTCCTGTCTCTGAGACAAATAGGATGAGATTTTAAAGGACATGCATATTCATTATTATATTAATACTGTTTCTATGACTAAAAGGCATTGTGTTTTTAGAGTGATTTTGTATCTGTCAAGGTCTTTGAGTCTCACCAAAAACAAAATCAGAAAACGGTCATGTAGTTTTATGACAAATGCTCCGTATGATTTCTTTTTTATTAAAAGATTTATTTTTATTATTTTTTTATTGGAAAGGCAGATATACAGAGAGGAGAGACAGAGAGGAAGATTTTCTGTCCGATGATTCACTCCCCAAGTGAGCGCAAGGGCCCATGCTATGCCGATCCAAAGCCAGGAGCCTCTTCCGGGTCTCCCACGTGGGTGCAGGGTCCCAAAGCTTTGGACCGTCCTCGATGCCCTCCCGGGCCACAGGCAGGGAGCTGGAAGGGAAGCGGGGCTGCCGGGATAGAACCGGCGCCCATATGGGATCCCGGGTGTGCAAGGCGAGGAACTTAACCACTTGCGCCACCGCGCCGGGCCCCCGTATGATTTCTAATACAAATTAATTTCCTCTATAAATAATTCTCACAGAATCAAAACCATGACATTCACTCTGCAAATAGATACAGGATCTTCAAAAGTTATAATAATAATAATAATAATAATAATAATATTGGAGCTGGTACTGTGGCACAGTGTGTAAAGCCACCATCTGTAGTGCCAGCAACCCATATGGGTGCCTGGTCAAGTTCTGGCTGTTCTATTTCCAATCCAGCTCCATGCTAATACACCTAAGAAAACAGCAGAAGATGGCCTAAGTGCTTGGGCCCCTGCACCCATGTGGAAGATCTAGAAGCCTGGCTTCAGCCTGGCCCAACCCTGGACTTTGTAGCCATTTGGGAGTGAAACAGCTGATGGGAGATCTATTTCTCTTTGCCTTTGCCTCTCCCTCTGTTACTCCACTTTCAAATAAATAAATAAATAGATGCACCTGTTTTTTTTTTTAGATTTAGTTATTCTTATTGGGAAGTCAGATATGCAGAGAGGAGGAGAAGCAGAGAGGAAGATCTTCTGTCCAATGGTTTATTCCCTAAGTGGCTGCAATGGCTGGTGCTATGCCAATCCGAAGCCAGGAGCCAGGAGCTTCTTCCAGGTCTCCCACACGGGTGCAGGGTCCCAAAGCTCTGGGCTGTCCTCAACTGTTTTCCCAGGCCACAAGCAGGGAGCTGGATGGGAAGCAGGGCTACTGGGATTAGAACCAGAGACCATAAGGGATCCTGGCACATGCAAGGTGAGGAACTTAACCACAATGCTATTGCGACAGGCCCTAAATACATCTGTTTAATGAAAGAAAAATATACACTATGAAAAAAGCCATACATGCATTTGAAGTGTATTATATCAAAATAAATATCTTTTATATATTACTCCTCGATTCCCTGAAGTGCTTGCTGTCTCCCAGCAAGAGGATATTATAGGATTGACAGCCACCAGACTCTGTTCCCCTTGATCCTCCTGTCAGCTCCCAGGGTCAACTATACAGACAAGAAGGGTGTGCTAACACATGTGTGTCTCTGAGTTGTAAGTAATGCTTAGGTCTGACTAGAATAGGAAATTTCTAGAGCTATTAGAATGTGAGAAGGGAGGGTCTCTCCCCATCCACCCATGCTCAACAGTTGATACAAGGTGAAAACTGAGGATGAATCTGCTCAAATATCCTGCCAGGCATCTCTAACTTCCTAGCATGCTGAAGGAATTCAAAGGCTCCATATGGGCATTCCAGACAATCAAATGATGTTATCATTTCAAAGCAAAGCGCCCATTTTGAATAAGTGTATTGTAAATTGTTTGCTTGGCATTTCCAGCAATTGTCACAGCTCAGTGAGCTCACAGCTCCTCAACCTGTGTGGTGTTGCTAACACTGAAGTGCGTTCCCACATTGGTGTCTGTACAACTGCACACTTCAGTGAGATGAACACTGTGGACCCAGGATGGCTTAGTCTGGTTCCTGGCCAGAATCATCCCAAGTTCACCCTGGCTAAGGCAAGTGGACTTGGATTGATACTGAATGCTGGGACTTAAATCTGAGGCGGAGCACAGGTACCCAGAGCAGCCAGTCTCTAGTTTTTATACATTACCCCGCTTGTGGTACTCAGAGAGACAGAAAACACACTGAGACCTCTGTGAGCCTCCATCTGCACCGGCGGATGGTGTGACGGTGTGGGGATGTGCGCAGGACACCTGCTTACAGAGGAGCAGCGAGTGCTCCCAGATCTGCTTTTTCTTACTTGCCATCAGCTCAGGGAGGCCTGCTAGTCCCATGGCTTGTTGACATCTCAGGCCTGATGAAACACTCTCCACTGAATAGAGTGAGGCATTTGTGCTTTCACTCTTCAAAAGAAGCAAGCAGAACCCAGAGGAAGTGGAAGAGAAACAGCTAAGAGGAACCCTAACAAGGCACTAATGGGCAGAAGGCCCAGGGTCAGGTGACTCCGTCACAGAGGCTGAATTCTCAGCTTCCTTTGCAGTCACTCTGTGACTGAATTCTATGTGCAGATCTAAGCAGTAGGTGATTTTAACAGCAGCTTCTGCAGAGCCCAAATTATTGATCTGCCTCTGATGAAACTGAGGCCAGAGGAGACCACTGGCTTTGACTGCATTTTAAAGCTTAGAATCAAATTATCTGGGAGTAAAAGAAGTGAAAGCTAAAATGGAAACATGGGAGAAAATCAAGCTCAGTCTAACGTTGCTTTCCTGATGTCACAGAGCTTACTTTTAAGCCCTGCTGGGAGGGCTCCCCAATGGGAGAACTCATCCCAATGAACCTTTCAGGTCCTGGGTTTGGGGCTCTGGTGGAGTTAGTAGAGGGAATATGCAGACACAGGAGCCTGTTCCTTACATGGCCCCCAAGGCTCCAAATGCAACAAATGCAGAAAGTTGGAGAACTGTTTAAATACTAGGTCTACCCCCGTGGCAGCGGGCTGGTTCTCTTAGCATAGCCTCGCTTTGCTGTCTGCTTCCCCCTCCATCTCTCTTCCACTGAAGATTTCTGCTGGAATCAATTATTTCACTGCAAAACAGCGATTCTTTAATCCTATCATCCCTTCAACATTTATTAGATGGAATTCTTCTGTGAAAACGCATTTTCCTCCCCCGCCCCCCAAGTTTATCTTTAACACGCCGCTCCTGTGGGACTAATCTGTGGTCTGAGATGATTCTTCAACACTTGCCACCAAGTCAGTGAAATAACATTCAGAACATACTGAGTGCTCACATTGGAGTCTCTTCCCACCGGTTTTAAAAACCAAAGCCACAGCCCTAGGTGCATTAGCCTTGCTGTCCTTTAATATTCAGTCCTTACAAACGTGTACTCATGCTTGTGTGCATCAGTCTTCCAGGTGCTTGGGATACAACAATGAACATGGGCAAATGCCCATCCTCACAAGCCATCACTCAGGAGGAGAAAGGCAGACAGGAGGTGACTATCTAAGAGACCATCAAAAATCTGCAGAAAATGGAATGAAAGGATAAGGGTCTCTGGGTGCAAAAGTTTTTGAAATCCGTGCCTAGAGTTTCCATTATCTGTATTTTCCACGAACTTTCTGAAGACACAGAGATGTGAAGTAGCAGGAAGAAGAGTAAAGGAGTAGGGGGAGAGGTGAAGGGGAGGGTTTGCAGTTTGGGATAGGAGGGACTGGATCCCTGTGGACAGCAAGATTTAAGACAAGTACCTCTGCATTAAGGAGTCAAGCCGTGGGGATACTTGGGGAATGATGCGTCTAGAAGGAGAGGACATGGAGGGTCCTCACCCTGAGGCAGTAAGGTGTGAGCCAGGCTTGTCTGACCAGTAATGAGGAGGCTAGCAGAAGTTGGAGTGAGCTGGCTAACAGCACTCAGAGGGGAAGAGGGCAGGGTTTCCATTTGACACAGAGTGGCACTGGCAACCATGGGAGGGCTCCGGTCAAAGCAGTGGCGCTCTGTGACTTACACTCTGACAAGGTCTCCTCAGATGCCTATCAGTCCAACCCTCAACGAGATGGCTGTTGCTACTCCCTCTGACACAGAAGGCACCAAGGCACTGGCAGAGGCTAAGAAGCAATGTGTTCCAGATCATCTTCTATTAAGCAGCAAAGCCATGATTCAATCCAGGCTGTTAAGTATCGGGCTTGAAAAAACAGCACAGTGCCACAGCCTCACCATTAAAGACAGAAGTGGGGCTGGGGTTCTCTGGGTTGACAGAGGGCGCAGCTTTCCTGGCCAGGGGACTCCAAGGACATGGCCACCATTCTCTCCACTGTTTGACAATGAACACGAAATACATTTAGCGCTGGACAAAGCTACGTGTTTCTTCTTATCTTTTCTCGTGGAGGCTTCTCATCTTTCCAAAGGATGACAGACATTTATAAAAATGTGAGTTAAAAACTGAAGGTTATGGAGCATAGCTCTTAAAAATGACAGTTTCATGAGCTGTAAAAAGTAATCACAGTGTGTCAAGTCAGCAGATCTCTCCCCTTCGGCCTGCAGAGCATGGCTAATGCCTTTTTTGGAGGGATCGCGCTTTTGTTCTACTTTTCAAAGCTCTTGCTGGAGGTTGGAGGGGGGTAAAATAATTTCTTTCCACAGACAATCCTACAAAGCAGTCTTAACCACTATGGGCTACAAAGAGAATTTGACTCACCAGGTCTTCAGTTCGTGCCCCCAGCCCTGCCTTTGGTGTCGGCTGGGGAGACAGACTGTCGACCAGAGAATTGCAATGTGGTTGAAACCTGATAAATTCTATAGAATAATGCAAGGGAAGTTCAGTTTTTCTAATAACCAAATGATTAATACAAATATTTTTCTGTGATCTTTTCTATATTATAAAGTCTAGTTGAGAAAAATCAGCTGGTAGCATAACTAATACAGAAATAAAAGAATGGCATACTCTAAGCATTAACATATCTGACAGTATCCTGGGAATGTAAGTATACTTTTTGTACTCAAATCATGTAAATCTAAGTGTGACTGCCATCCATTACGAAATCTTCACTGCTGGGTGTTTTGGCTGGAGCAAGAATTCTCAGTAAGCAGGGAAGGGCCTTGTTCTGCTGTTTCATCCCAATTCCTTCCACTGCCAAAATGCCCCTGAAGAGGTCTGACTATGTGATCCATGCCAGGTTCTGCTCTGTAGTCAGAGCCAAAATTAGAAGGCACTTTCAAGGTTTCATCTGAGACTCACAGCAAGCTCGAGACCCAGTTTTTATTGCTGCTTCCATACAGGCTGGGGATGGGTTCAGGGAAAACAGCACTTTCTGTGAGGAGCTCAGCAAAGACAGGGTCAAGTTTGGATTCTAAACCAGGACTTGGGTGCCTAGAAGCCAAGAACACCGTACTTACACCCTGTTGGCTGGTTGCTGCAGCCCTCACGGGACAAAGCAAACTCCTTGCAGTCAGTGCCCTGTAGTCTCTGTCTCTCTGCTGTCTTTGGGCTGCTGGGGATGGTTGAGCAGCAGCTGTGTAGTTGGTGAACTGCCCAACTAGTTAATATGCCTGGGACAGTGTCCCAGGGCTAAACCCCACCCTGGGGAGACGGGTAATGAATTAAGAGTATCAGATGAATCTATCTAAGGAATTTAATAGGTCTTAGTCTTAAGGACTAAGCCCATCATCCAGCTGTAAAGATTTCTACCAAACTACTTTTTTTTTTCAGCAGATCTTTGATTATTTTCATGAACTATTCTATGGAGTTCAAAAGCATTCAGGGGTCATAATGGTTTGTTTTCTGCTACCTCCTATATTCTATTCTTGGGAATTCACAATGCATTTAGCATTTTAAAAACTCTGGACATCCTGCAGAAATAAGCAAACAAGCAAATGAAATCTTACTTTTGTTCAGCACACAATTTCCTAGCTGTATTTAAGCACAGTTTTTGTGCCAGTACAATCTCTACTAACATCTCACAAATTATAGTTCATGGAACATGCTTTGGAAACTCTGGCAGACACTTTGGTTAGCATAAGAAACTCATTGGGAAGAGAAATTTTGCTTTATTTGATATATTACAGGGTTCTCGCCTTTTAGAATAGTGTCTGGCACATTAAAAATCATTTGGGTGACTTTTTATACACATCTCCTAATCTTAGTCCCTGTCTTGTAATGTTCTAGACAAACTTGCCAAATCAGAGTATTCTGTAGTGAATTATTTGATGTCAACTGAACAAAAACCACACAGGCAAATGCATTTATGATAGAACTTTCAAATCAAATTATATATATCAATCATGAGACTGAAGAGTTAAGATCATAGTTCTTACACTGAAGACCAAACCCATATACAAAAACTGAGTATTTTTTATTTGGTTAAGTCTACCAGACACCCAAACTTTTGGGGAAAAAAGTGAAAACATTGATCAGTCTGATATCCTGTAAGTACCTTTCCATGGAAAACAGCTGCTGGAATGGCAGTTTTTCACACATCTTCCAAATTTGGGGTGCAGGAGGATTCCATCCTAACAACCCTTCATGGAAAAGAAACCTCATAATAGTTTCCCCAGCACTGAATGGGTGTTGTGAGAATTCAGAATGTTTTCAAAGAAAACAGTACAGACTGCACAGTACCCATGCTTGGTTGATTCCATCTAATCAGTGAAGAATATTTTTTTTCTAAAAATCGGTACTACTTTAGACCAATGTAAGGCTTGAAGAGCATTCAGCCCAGCCCTTCATTTGACAAATGAGCAAAGAGACAATGAGCTGCGTAACTTTCCTTGAGTTACATATTTTGCACTGACTGAGCTGGGACTAAATTCCTGTCCTTTAAATTCTGTGATGTTTTCTCCCCAGCCCCACTACCTTTCTCATTACATGGACATTCTGAGGGTTGCATGCAGGCATGATCCTCAGGTATCAGGAAAGTGCTGGTGAGAAGACTCTTAGAAGATTTTGTCATCTAGTCTCCTTATTGCCCAGGTGAGAAAACAGAGATTGAGTGCAGATGAATGGGATAATTACTCAACAATTTGAGATTTTATTTTTTATAGCGGCACTTTGTAACTGGACTTTCTAGAGCAATGGTAGAACTTTCCAGTGTGGAGGCTATTAAGCACCTGCAATGTGGCTCACATCATTGACGATTAAAGTTGATAATTTAAATTTAAATTGATGCAGTCACAGGTGGCTAGAGGCTATCATATTAGATAGTACAGCCTTGGAGAGCCAACATAGATACATTGCACTCACCGAGCTTGCTGTACCATCCCCTATTAGGAATCATTTTCTAAAGACCAAAACTTGTTAAAATGCTGGCATTTCATCACAGTCTTAATGTTTTATGAGTATGAGTTTGACATAAGAAAGCACAGAGATAAACATGCAGATTTATGATTATAAAGTGACATCAAATCCAACAATCAAGATAATGGTAACTTCTAATTCATCTATAACTTCTTCAATTCTGATAAGGAAGTAAACACATCAGAATGAGTGCTAGCTCTTCAAGGTTACTGCCAAAAAAATTACAAGAAATGTATATTTATGAAAACAACTGTACTTGGGTTTCAGTGAAATTTCTGCACCAAGACAAACTTATGTTTCAATCCCATTTTCCAAAACTTTATAAGTACTTTTATGCAAGATTATCCTGTTACCTTTTTATTTTGTAACTCCTCATTTGCTCTATCAAATAAGTAATTCACTGATTACTTGCAAAATTAGCCTCCAGGTATTTGTCAAGACCAATATTACCCCTTTTCCACTTGACTCCTTGGCAGAGACACACCAGCCACACCATCCAGAAAACAGCCTAAAGCAGTATTGCCTTCTTCAGCCTTATAGTTCTGCAGACATTAACTAGAACTTCTTTTCTTGTCCACTAGTGAAGTGGACCTGCATCTGATTTATTTCGGCAAATTACTAGAAAAATAGGAATGGTGCTGAACCAGGAACTGCTTGTAATATTGAGATTTACAAGTTAATGCAGTATGAAGGCTTCCAAAGAGCTTGCATGTTTTTGTCTAAAGACTTGCTCCTTCAAATAACACCGTTGATTCCCGGCATGACAGTTGGCCATGGCGAAGTTGGCCAGTGGACACTCAGAGAAGCAGTTCCAAGAAGGGCTCTCATTGCGTGGTGTGGGGTGTTACTGCTTACTGGATCCAGGGTCAAGCTTCTCATCTTTTCACAGGCTTTAGCAGAAAAGGAACCCTTCTCATCCTGGCGGAAGCCGCCTTGTTTCTCAACATCCCTCTTTCCAAGCGTAACAACAAAACATTTAACTAGATGAAATTTACTTCAGTATTTCCCCATTCTGTGGGTAGAGATATTGCCTCTTCTCGAAATAGTCAAAAAGTCAAAATACTTCAAAAAGTCTGTGGAAAGAGGAAGTGAAAAGATAGGTTTTATTCTGGTACAAAAAGGAAAAAAAAAGAGAGAGAGAGAGAGAGAGAGAAACTTGCAGAGCTTTTTTCCCCCATAATGTATATATTCCATAAGTTTTTTGGAAGACCTTTTTGTGTTTTTTTTTTTGTGTCCTTTTGCACAAGCCACAAATGATTCACACACAGGAAACTGCTGTACTGCAGCGCAGCAGAACACTAAAGCACTTACAGATAGGAATTCTGAAATCTGTCCCATTATCCCATTTGGTCTAAGAGGCTGTGAATGACAACAGGGAAGGTAAAGAGCTGGGAATTTGGATGTTGCAGACAGGCCCTGCCAAGGATTTGTGGTAAAAACTGTCTCAGACAGACAGGTCTCACCATCAAGGAATGTAGAACTGTGGACCCTGCTTAGATAGAACAGTAAACTATAACAACAGTTCTAAAAGCCAAGACACTCCAAGGTGACCCATTAATTTAGAAAAAAGGGGGAAAATCATGCACAAGTTATTAAAAATACTTTGACATTTTATATTTTTGGATAACCATTATTACATAGTGATTCTGTGTGTATGTTGGAGAGGGAGATTATATTTTCTATCAGCCATGGACACACATCTCTGAAAGCTGATATGTCAAGTTGTCCAGTCCAGACCTCCAGGCATTTGATAGGGAGTATTGTTTTCCTCAATCAAGCAACAAAGAAGAAATGTATGTATTTTGAGCATTTTACTAACTTGTGAAAATGGATCGTTATTTCTAGCAATCAGGCAGAAAATAACATCTTGGTTCAATGTAATGTCACATAGATGATAAAGACAGGCTCTTTGAAATGTAACGACTTTTGTATAAATATGAATGTTTCACATTTTGTTTTGTTGACAAATAGACCAGGGCCCTGCCAGAGAAGTGTTGTTGGAATGCTGTTTTCCAAAGCACACCCTCACTTTAGCCAGAGGAAAAAAAGAAAGAAAAAACTTGATCAATGTGCATATGTGTATCATGAAACACTTAATCAGAACGATATACGGATCTTTCTTTTCCATAATCATGAGACCTGAGGTTTTCTCAAGGGAGGTGTTCTAACATGAGAAAGAAAATGCATAGTTTCAAAAGCCCATGTTTTCAATTTGCCGCCACACGGTTTAAATTATCTATGTATTTATTAAGGGCGCTAAATAGGCAGCTTAATTTAGGGAGAGGGGTCATTTGAGTTGAGAAAACTCATGTTTAATCCCTTAGCTCACTACAGGTTGACTGTGCTTTTGAATTGTATAGAGCCTGGGATAATGAACTTCCCCAGCATAAGAAGGTCCCCTGTCTACTTCTAAATTTGTCAGCTGCCAATAACAATGGAAACTTGTTAAGCTTTTGGCTTCAGGCCCCACAGTTCTGGGCATCTTCCAGCATTAGGGATCTGTCAGTTACTTTCTCTTTAAGCTGCCAATGTGCTTGCCTCCAATTTGGGGGTCACTCTGTGCTCCTGGTGTACTGTGCATTTTTACGGTACTGTAAGGTGGAAACCAAACGGGCAGGCTATCAGAGCATCTTTTTGGGTTTTATCTGGATGAGGGTAGAAAAATCCTGAGGAGAAGCCTAAGGAAGACCTGATTAGAAAGTTAAGCATAATAGATACTTCGTGGCATCACAGATTTCTCCTTTTTAAGCTGTAGAATGGAAGAATCACGTTTTTGTAAAGAATTCTCACATTTTTAGAAATACAACAGGAGATACCTTGCAAGAAATGATGTCATGTCTCCAGTATGCTTCCAAACAACTTGACAAATCTTGAGAAAGTGGTTGGGGGTACGGAGAAAACGAGATTGGCCACGGCTGATCATTATTGGAGGAGGTTGACAGATACACAGGAGTTCATACGGTTGCCATGCTTAGTTTTGTACACATACTTGACATTTTCCATTGTGATGGAAAACTGAAGGGGATAACTGAACAAGATGAGATTCCTAAACAGCCTTCACTGGGCTGTCAACAAATCCTAAGGGAAATGGGACAAGCGTTCGAGAATCTTTCGGAAGTACAGGTCTCCCCCATTTTCAACACTGGAGGAAAGGTATTTTACCAGGGTTTCCTGCTTCGCCTTGTGTTTCATCTCACAGAATGGTGTTTTTTTTTTTTTTTTCCTATCTTACGTGCTTCTCTGAGTCATCAAAAATTGCTGAGTCGGACTCACGGGTGGGGGAGGGGAAGCTCTCCTCCAGATGCCTTGGAGTGCCAGCAGGGTTTAATCAGCCTCCCTGCATGGTCTCTGACTTGCACAGGGCCTCAGCAGTCCCATTTCCACTGTGCTGAATGACTGTGTCATTTTTCCGTGGCCCCCACACTTTGGCACCAGCAGGCTCTTGGGCTGGTTCTGGTTAGAGATGTACATAGGCATGTCTTTAATTTCCACCCATGTTTATTTTCAACTGAGTTTGTACAGCCAGACAATGGCAGGAAACATCTCTCCTGGAGACCTCACAGTGGCCTTCCTTCCTCCCGGGCCTGCTGCTGCTGTTGCTGTAACAGCAATTGTCTAGTTGCACTCTGAGCAAAAAAGCAGCACCTTTAAGGACCTCCCAAGGCTCTGTCCCTGGTCTTCTCCCTGCCCTGTGTCAGGGTATCTGGCCACTAGCTTCTAGGTCCCATTGTTAACCAAGATGAAAGGCAGAGACCTGGGTAACAGCTCCAGACATGTTCCTCTTGGTCCATTGCATCTAATTCAGAAGAGTGAGGGGCTCTGCCTTCCTTAGGTCTTAGCAGATTAAACCTCCCTTCCAGTAGTGGATAGTGCAGGCTTTAGATGTTAGCACCAAAACTCTTGAAAAGCTCTCTAGGCACCCATGAGACAGCTTCAGCCTATACAGAGGTTCTTTTTTTTTCTTAATTATTAATTATTTCTATTTTTGATATTTTTTACATAGTTGATTAGGGGATTAGGGTCAAGGGCTACAGGAAGATGGGTGAAATCATCATTTCCATATTCTCATTTTTTCCTTCCTGTATCTGGGGGGAGGGGGAGACAAGGAGAGAAGCCACACCCAGCTTCCCAATTGCCTTTGCAGCCTGGGACGGAGGACAGCCACTCAACACCACCCCAGGGTTCCCAATGTGGGGCATGCCCTGAGGGTTCAACAATTCGATAGTTCAACAGTTCCAAATTACTACCAATCCCACCACTTTAAGTACCATGAAATCTCTCCAGAATCCACTGGTTAACATTGTCCACCTTAGAATCTCCGATTGTCTAGTTATTCAGAAGTTCTTGAAGAAGAGGGAAGAGAAATGTGCTATGAGAATTAATTATGGTTGAGGACCAAGAGATAGAAATGGCACAATAGTCTCGAGCAGAGGACAAGGGCCATGATGCACCTTCTGTACCAGAACCTCTCATTACTGTTGATGTCAAGTGTCACCCCTTTTTTTGAGGGAAGTAAAACGTCAAACACAGAAAGGATTCACCCCAGAGGAATGACATTCAGATTTTTTTTTTCAACTTGACTCTGCCACTAAACAGCCACTAATAAGTTGGATGTACAACACAGATAAGAACTGGGCTCTATTTTTAAGAAGCCTAAGGGGGAAACAGACCCATCAATAAAAATTTAAGCTACTAACAATTGTAGCATCTGGAGTATGGGGTTTTAGAGTGGAGGGTCCAGGAGCCTGCTCTATAGAGTTCTCCTTGTTTACTGGAGTGGAGAACACCCACCAAAGCTCATGATACCTCAGTCTCCTTTGTTATGGGAACAATGACTAGCCTTATCTCTAAAATCTCCCTCCTTTTGAATTCTAAATAGCTCTGAATTAATGTCATAGAGGGAGTAGGGCATAGAAATGTGGTGCTCTGCCCGTGGTTCAGTGAGGAATTCATGGCTAGGACAATGTTTTTGTCACTCCTAACTCTGTGTTCCTTCTATCAGGCTCTCAGTTTCCATGCTAAGTCATCTTACAAACTTAATTAATTCAAATGTGTCTGTTTATTCCATCCAAAAGAGGACTTGAAAATGCACCAGTTGTTCTCTGCTTGAACCTAATTTTTGAGTGAAGGGAAAGAACTGTTCTGCAAACTCTCTCCATTTGCCTCACAGCACATGATGAGCATTGGAGCCCCGTGCACAAGTCCCTTATGGTAAAAACAAAACAAAATCTAGCGCTCATTCCAAGAAACTTGCAGTCAACCCTAGCCCAGAAGCAAAATCCCATGCAGAGAATACAATCCCTTGTTCCTCACAAATCTAAAAGGAAAGGAGATTTGTGAGTAGAGCTTTCAGCTGTGCGAATAGACCATTGTTCATTAGGCGTCTTGTTGTAAATTCGAGTTTAAAACTTGGGGCTTTTCCCACTGAAGCCCTGATTTTTTTTTCTTTTTAACTTTTGTGTTTATCAATAACAAAGAAAAGGAAAGCTCCAAAAACAGAGAAAAAATACAGAGAGAGCAAAAAGGCGAGGGTGAGAAAAAGAGGGGAGGGAGAGTGTGAGGAGAAATGCACTATGGAGTTTAAATGAACCTGCAGCTAATAACATCTGCACTTAGCCAATTCCAGTTTGGCCATACCCTATAAAAATGCCACATTTAAGAGTTTAATGAACCTTGGTTCCTTGTCAGATTAGCAAACTTTCCACTATCTGACTGTAAAGTTTCTCACACTTACTCTTTAAAGGCTCGAAGTCCAACGAGACAAGCAACATGCAGAAAGAGCAGTTAGATGATATCTCCGTCACCCACGTTCTGCATTCCATGGCTTTGGTTGGAAGCCAAAGTGCTAATTGTGCTCCCATTTTTTCTCTAAATTTTCACCAAGCACTTGACTATCCGGGTGATGACTTTGTTTTCTATCCTCTTGCATTGAAATGAAACCAGCAACTAGCTTCCAACGCACTGGCTGCCATCTTAATGGCACATGCCACTTTGGATCTTGCCTTTGACACAGTGGGGTGCATACCTCCCTTCCCTCAACCATCTTGTCTCAGTGTCTCTAAAACAGTAAGAGCAGGAGTTGTCATTTCAGATCCAGAAAGAGCAGCCACAGATTGAGAGTGCCCTGTGCCCTTCCGCCACACCACACAGAAAGCATTCACCCTAGGGTAGCAAAGTGGGCAAGAAAGAAGTTTCCATTGGATTTAAGCTACTGTAAGGGGCTGTCTTTTTGTTACAGCAGCTTTCTTCTGCCTGAAATAATTATGCTAAGGCTTGGGGTTAAAGTTTGGAGGACAGACCCATTCACAAAGAGCTCAGGTATAAAAGAGGATACACAATCCCATGATCATTGATGATACTAGGTGTCCACTGATGCAAACAGAGCACAACTCTTGGGTGCAGTTGCTGATGAGGTCCACTTGGGCAGTCGGTTTCAGGTGGGTGTAAGAGAGTGGGAAAGCAGAATGAATCAGCTTTCAAAGAAGTTACCACACAGAGCATACTCTTTAAGATCTCTGTCCTAAGGAAAGACTGAGGTTCAGAAAAAAGATTCAACAGACTATACTTTAAAAATAAAAATTGAACTTGGCAAATCTGAAGAACAGTAATAGATAATGAAAACATAGGTTCTCAGGGTCGGTGTTGTGGCACAGTGACTTAAGCCCCTACCTGCAACACCAGCACCCCACATGAATGCTGGTTTGTTTGAGTCCTGGCCACTCCACTTACGATTCATCTCCCTGGCTAATGTGCCTTAGAAAGTAATGGAAGATAGTCTAAGTACTTAGATGCTTGTACCCACTTTTTTTTCCATAAAGAATCTAAAGTGTGGCCATTATGGGGTAAGTTGGGTACAGGGGCTGTCATTAAGTCTCCAACAAATACATACACACCAGGCTTGGTTCAGTTCAAAACCAGATAGACTCCATTATCCAAAAATATATTCTGGTCATGGCTGCTAAGATCTCAATGAGGCACCTTTATCTACCACCATACATCTGAAACTACAGTGCTTTTAATTCACTGAATGTCAGCAACATAGTAGATCAAAATCAAGAAACTCTGCAGGGTTATCATACCAACAGCAGAGAAAACGGAGAATCACAATCAGTACAATTCCACTAAGTCCTAGTAGAATATGACTGGCTAGTTTTGTAAGCATTTTAGGAATATCTTTCATTCTAGCCTTAACTAAGTGATGTTTAAAATAATGTATCTTATTGCCTCCCTCCCTACTTCTCACTCTTTTTTCCTCACTTTGTATTTTGAAAAATTTCAAGCCAACTAAGAATTTGAATAAATAATAGAATACGATAATGTACACTCTTGACCTATATATACTGATTGCTAAAAATTCTTGAAAAGTTATATTTCATTTTCTCCTGTCTCACTCTCTGTTGAAACACTGAGAAAATTAATAATATACTGAAAATAATTTTCAATATTAAAATGTCAGTTAGAGTCACTTTGGGATAGTAAGATGGTGTGATTCTCTGCCCCCTGCTCTTCGCAAATATTTTAGAAAAAAGTCTTGAATTCTCTTTGTATCACTGAATCAATGACTCCATTTAGAAGTCTGGTGAAGATTTACTGCTGCTATAGCTGTTATGATTAGTTCTGTTCTATGAAAATCAGTAGTACTGAGCATAGTGCTGGAGGTATAATGCACATAAGTTAAATCATAAACATGGTAATATTTTTATACTGTCCAAAATGTGCCACTCTCTTAGATCCAACTTAATAGATAACTCCTGTTATTTTTCAAGCATGACCTAACAGGTCCTTTGGTGGCTATAATTCATGATGACACATCTTGAACTCACTCCCTCACCATCTATCACCACCTCTACTTAGTTTTATTTAAGATCAGTACCATTTGTAAGGAAACTATGATTGATTTTGTTTGCAAGGAAGTCATGTGCCACAAGTTTTTGCCACAATTATGAAAAATAATTTTCCTATAAAAATTTTTCACCTGGTATTTTGTGTGTGCAAAGAGTAATTTTAATAGCATTGCCTTGGGCTCAGCGTGATAGCCTAATGACTAAAGTCCTTGCCTTGCATGCACCGGGGGCCGGTTCTAATCCCCGTGGTCCTGCTTCCCATCCAGCTCCCTGCTTGTGGTCTGGGAAAGTAGTTGAAGACGGTCGAAACACTTGAGACCCTGCAGCCACGAGGGAGACCTGGAAGAAGCTCCTGGCTCTTGACTTTGGATCAGTTCAGCTCTGGCCGTTGCTGACTCTTGGGGAGTGAATCAGTGGATGGAAGATCTTCCTCTCTGTTTCTCCTCCTCTCTGTTTATATGACTTTGCAATAAAAATAAAAACAAGTCTTAGAATAAAGCATTGCCTCAATGCTGAGTACCTAGATTTATCATTTCAAATATGGTCAAAAATGCATTCTAGATTGGCTAAGGCACTGTGTGTGTGTGTGTGTGTGTGTGTGTGTAGACAGAGAGAGAGAGAATATGTATTCTCATGAAGCTCCTCATAAGGATGTTGCTGCACAGAAACTTTTAGGGGGCCCGGCAGCGTGGCCTATCGGCTAAAGTCCTTGCCTTGAATGCACCGGGATCCCATATGGACACCGGTTCTAATCCTGGCAGCTCCATTTCCCATCCAGCTCCCTGCTTGTGGCCTGGGAAAGCAGTTGAGGACAGCCCAAAGCTTTGGGACCCTGCACCCATGTGGGATACCCGAAAGAAGTTCCTGGATCCTGGCTTCGGATCGACATAGGATTGGCCGTTGTGGTCACTTGGTGAGTGAATCATCGGACGGAAGATCTTCCTCTCTGTCTCTCCTCCTTCTGTATATCTGACTTCCCAATAAGAATAAATAAATCTTTTTTTTTTTAAAGAAACCTTTAGGACCTCTACCTTACACCCACATTTCCATTCAAAAATAAGGGAAAATAAGCCTTTGTGGAAATTACCCTCACATTCTCAAGACCTATATTAAAATACATTCAAGAAAGGCTTTTGGTTGAATGAATAGCAATTTTTATGACTTCTGATCAATGTTGACGTTGAAGGACTCTCAAAGTATTGCTCAAATCATCTTAACTCTAAATTAGTGTTTTCAACTTCACTACTCTCTCAAGAATCAGCTAGAGGTGGGATTTTTGTTTTTAAATACTTAACACTAGGCTCAATTCCAGAGGGTCTCATTAGGTATCTTTAAGCTGTGGACTGGCAATCTTCATCTATTGCCATTCTGAGCCATTCTCTACATGAACGTTGTTTCAGAAATCCCACATCTAAGTCACGGGTACAAGATCTTGTGACCTTGTTAGTTTGAAAGGAACTCTGTTATAATCACAGAGGACCACTGGCATTAATAGATGTGGTAATGCTCTTAATTGAAATTTAGTCAAGAATTTTTCCATGAGTGATGAGACTTACAAGTGGTCTCATGGTGTTATGACTGCGATGTTGAAGGTTTCAATAGAGTGAATGTCTTCATCACTTAACAATTTAGTCCTGTTATTGGGACAATCTTCAAGTCAGATGACATCAAAAAGAAAATAGCATGTTTCTTGCCAGAATGTTTTAGTGAAAAGAAATAATGACAAAATAAATGTGAAGATACATAGGTATTATCCTTATCCCTAGAGCAAAATGAAGACAGGAAATATTGACGGCAATGTACTATGATATTCTTTTGAATCAGACGTTACTAATGCCAGCTAAAAGCCCTGAACAGAAAGGAAACAGAAACAAAGGGGAAAGAGCAATTCCAAAAATAATCAGAATTATCATCACAAGTTTACTTCGAACATCTCTATTTTGAACATTTCAATGAACTGGTTGGACAGAATCGTGGTCCTTTCTGTTTCTTGCAGTCTACTGGTATAAAAAGCAGAGCCTTTTTTTTTTCATATTATGGGAAAATGAGCTACTAAATCTGATCTCAGATCTCATTCGATTTAACATCACAGACCACACAAGAGGGCCTGGTGGTATCTACACTCCACAACCTCCCCTCCTACCCCCAGTGCTGCTCACAAGGATTCTCCTGTAGGAATGAGGAGAAGCTTGGCAGACATCCGAATCCTCTGCTGGAGACCCAAGGCCCTCAAGGGCAGAAAAACCCGGCGCCAAACACGAACACTGAGGGCCTTGCATGTGCCCTAGGTCCCCTTGGAAGCATTAGGGGACTTCTCAACAAAGATCAAAGCAGCAGTGTTTCTAGGAGAGCTTCCCAGTTTCCAGATTTTTCTGAATCTCCCATTGTATCTCAAACACTCACAACTTCTTGCCTCAAAGCTAAGATGAGGTCATGGAAAAGAATACTGCACAGCTAGAATTGCTGACATGGATGTCACAGCTTGTACACCAAAAGGAGAAAGCTGCAGTCACTTGTCATTATCTCCTGTGTGTGGTAGCCTCTCTGCCTACCATCTTCCGTCCCTGGCCCTGTCACCTTCACCATCACACCCCACCTACACGTTGTTTGGCAGCCTACAGTAGGCAGCCTAAGGGGATTAGACTCCATCAGTTGCTCTAATTTTATCTCATAGATCTCAGCCCGTACTTCCCTAGACATCACAAAAACCAAAGGAATGGTAGACAGCAGATGTCAGAGAAGGAAACTATGTGACCAGCTCAGGTACTGGGGACAGCCAGTCTTGGATTCCAGTTCTAACAGGTCACTCGCCACTGTGTGACCGTGAGCAACCGAGGCTCAGTTTTCCCATCAAATCTGAAACTGAAGTGAGGCAATGTATCCAAACCATGTCACTTGGTTCTGGTTAGTTCTCAACACTAATCTCAATAAATTGGAGCAAAAGGTAATTAACACAGGGCTAGTGGTGATGATGGAGGTTAATTTTCCTTTTTCTTTTTAATCACATAGCTTTCCACAAAGAAAAGAATGCAAATGGACATCTACCCAACACGTGGTATGCAGGATTCTGGATATTCTCACAGACCTGTCTGACAAACTCACAGAACAAAGCTTTGCTTTATTTCTTGCATCTTGTTCTCTTCTAGACTCCTCCAGCTCAGTGATATCTCTCTTAAGAATAAGCCATCATTTGCTGTTTAACATTGTTCGCATAGCTGCCCATTAAAGGCAGCAAAGACTGGCCAACAATACCATTTTCTTTTATGTGCCCCTTTGCCCCCCGAGTTTCATTTGCCCTCTGGATCAGTGAGGAGTTACCAATGACATCAGTCAGATGGCTGCCACTGCTTACAACCCCCTGAGGTTTAAAGGGTCCTCACTTTCTCTTCCTTGGCTACAGATGGAAAATGTGGAGCCCACTGGGGGAGGGGTCGTGGGGAGAGGATGCAGCCAAGGGAATCAGGAGAGAGAGGAGGCAATGGTGCCAGCTATTCATGTTTCTGTGACTCGCCACGTACAGTGTGGGCATTGTTCACAACCACATAGAAATTGTCCTACTCTGCCCTCAATCATATTAGTGGCCCAGCCATTTTTCCACATTAATCATTCAAACTGACGTGAGTAAATAATACCACATGTGGTCGTGATGACAGTTGTCTCCATAATGTATTCGTCTCAAGGTACTCATGGCTTTCACTTGCAAAAAAAATAAAAACAGCCCTAAACGAATGACTTTGGGAAAAATCTGCAGTCAGGATGGCTGCCTATCTTTCTGGGGAAAACATGCAGGGGAGAGGCTGAGGACAGACCAGAGTGGTGAGTGGCTCTCTCAACACAATGAGGCCTTGTAACTTTGATGGGACACAGGGAAAAAAAAAATCACTAACAGAGTCCCCACTCCTGCCCATCTTACATGCACTTATTCAGCTAGCTCCACTCCCAGCCATGTCTGTCCCTTGCCTTTCTGTGTGAAACTCAAGCAAAATCTTTGAAATCTTTGTTACACAGGATTCTCCCCTCCACCTTTCCCTTCAGACTTTCTTCCTTCCTGCCCTCCCCAATCCCATGTGTTTTGTGCCTAGTGTTGTGGTGGATGCCAACCAGCTTCCCGGAGAAGCCTGACCCAGGGGAACTCAAGGAGTCCAGTTTGGGGAAGGAGGCCAAATGCAGCATTGATACCAGAGAGGTGCTGGACACCCAGCCGGAATCCGAGGTGAACACTGCTTTGAGGTTGATAGTGGGGTAAGCACCTGTTGAAATGAGTTGTCTTCAGTCTTTACAGACAATAGTTAATATCATCCTTCCCAGTGGTTCTCTGGGGTTCTGGTGGAGACAGAGCTAAGCACAGTGGTCCCAAACACAAGTCTCAGAATCATCTTGGGGTGATTCTGTGACTCTCCTCTTGCTCCTCCGACCCAATTTCCCCACTGATCCACTGCCCTGGTATGGCATCAGAGGCCCTGGTGATCTGGGCCAGGGAGGCTCACCTTGAAGCTGGCCAGCAGAGTCAACACACCGGCTTTGCCGGGACCTCTTGTTAATTTGCTGGAGTTGACTGATGAGAGAAGAGTGAGCTGAAGCCTGGCCAAGTTCCCCTGAGTCATTGCCACTGTCAGAAGGGAGAACCTTCTGAAACATTAACACTCCAGTGAGAATTGTTAGTGTTTGCTCTCTTAAGAATAACTTGGTGGACAATGTCATGGAGTCATGTGAGCCAAGGGGACAGCTCAGTGTTATGGGCTCCAAGCTGGAAGGCACCAGTTAACCTTTGTCCCACCCACTGAGAAGTTCACAGGACAGGCCTGCTAGGTTTTCCTGCAGGCTTTGTTTGAATACACCTAGAGTCAGGAAGCTTACTCTCTGCAAAGTCTATTTTAATGTCGTACAGCTCTTGGTGAGTACAGGAAAAGAGAACAAACAAATCTCAGATTTCTTGCTCATCCTACTGCATCCTCAGAAGACATGCCTAAAAGTCTTTTCAAGTACTGGATGTCCCAAAGCTTTTCTCTCCAGTGAAATTTCCAGGTTTTGTTACCTACCATTTTATGACAGGCTATGAAATCTTTCTTGAGATTTAGATGTTTGAGATTTTTTTAAAATCTCGGCCTCTCGGCACTTATGGTGGCCCTCTCCTTCCCAACCAATACATGCTTACAGGGTCATTTTTGGCTGATGGTTACAAAGATAGAAAGATTCCCAGGGCAGTCTTGGGGAAAGGGGAACCCTCAGAACATAGAAAAATTCAGTTCCCCACTTCAGCACTGTCAAGCTGAGGTTCCTGGGACTCCCTGTTGGCGTGACTAAGACCCAGGCACACAGCATAAACATGGTTTTGAGGTAGGGAGGCTGACAGCCTCTCTTACTGGAGTGTTGAAAGAATCACACCTGGGTTCTAAATTCTGACCATTCAAGACAAAGAAAGGAGTCTTAGACTGGAGACTGCTGTTTCACTGCTGGCTCTGCATGCAACGCCCTCTATTTACACATGGCCTTATTCCTGATATCCTTCCTGCAGCTGCCAAGCAGGTGCCGATTCTAAGCAGGGACAAGATGGCAACAAGGCATGGGATATGCCTGTGTTCCTAACACAGGTATACTTAGAAAAGTAATGGGGCAGACACCCCCTCTCCCATCCCTCCTTTCCTCACTCTCCTGCCATGGCAACAGTTTTGGGCATGTTTGAAGATCAGCATCTGAGGCAGCTGGCATAGAAAAGGCCAGCCTCAGCATCTATTTTTCTCATAGAGAGTCACCCAGAGAACAGTCCCAGGCTAGTGACCCCATTGGCATTTTCACAGAGGTCACCTTGCTCCTTCCTCTACATTGTTCCCCTGAGTCTGGAACAGAAGGGCTCCCTGACCAAAGGTTTGAGTTTTAGAATCAGCTTGGGGCAGGGCAGATTTGAAAAACACTACTGTTTTGGGGGCAGGGTGAGTGAAGGAAGTGGGTTAACTGTGGAGTTTGCTCCCCATGTGTTCTGGTGGTGGGAGCTCCCAGATACCTTTTCCTGGTCAAGAGTCACTGTCCTGGACAGCCCAACGAACCAGGTCTGAACTCCACAGTCTCTCCTGTATGTCAAAATATGCAATAAAAGTATCACCATCACCACAGTTAAGAGTCCTTGCGGGGAGCCCCTCACACCTGGAAGCAAAGATATAAGTGCAGCTGGGACTGTCACCCTCCGTCTCATGTGACATTTTCTTCCTGTTTTCCATCATTCTTTCAAGTCAGCCTCACTCTTCCCTGCCTCTTTCCTGGGAAAAACTTCTCCATGTCCATGTCCACATTCATATCCACATCCATGCCTCAGAGCTGCTGGCTGATCCCTGCTCCCAGAAAGCTAAACTCAACACCTTCTCTTCTCTTTCTGTTCTACTTCATATCAAGGCAAGAAACGGGCCAAATCAACCTCTTCACAATGTTTTCATTTGAAAGAGTGAAAATGCTTCTGTGTGTTCAAGCTTTCACAAGGTCTTTTGTGTTTCATGAAACTGGACAAATAAGTGGACAGATCAAACTGGTCCCTGAGGAGTGGCCAGCCAGACTCATCCATGACTGTTCCTATACACTCCCTCACAGGTTGTGCTATGCACCCTCACAGTGCATTGTGTTCCCACTTATCATTACACGATTCTCCACCAAATCCCATAGATTCTATTCATGGAAGCTTGAGGAAACCGAGTCCATAAGAAGGCCATCCAGTTAGAAATTAGCCACAGCAGAATTTTTATTCTGATACTCTAACTCCAATTGAACTTCTCTTTATCACATCATATATTCACCGCCATGTGACTTGCATTAGGTTGACTTTCTGAAGCAACATGAGACATTTAGGAATGAAACTTATGCACCTCCTGATGTGTATGTGTATTAAGGATGTAGGGGGGACTTTTGCTTATGTCACATGTCCCCTCAAAACTCCAGATTCCCTGTGATGCCGCCACCCAATGTAACTAGTTCTTCCTCCTCCTCTTCTTTTCCTTTCTTGTCATCTCTTTCCTTTTC
Organism: Ochotona curzoniae; assembly: GCF_017591425.1. Lineage (NCBI taxonomy): Eukaryota > Metazoa > Chordata > Mammalia > Lagomorpha > Ochotonidae > Ochotona > Ochotona curzoniae. The sequence continues at coordinate 46,745,216 of NW_024466502.1, read as the reverse complement.
CTCTTTCAAGATTTATTTATTTGAAAGTCAGAGTTAAGAGAGAGGGAGACAGAGAAAGAGAGAAGGTGAGAAACAGGAAGAGCAAAATCTTCCATCACTCATTCACTCCCCAAGGGCTGAGCCAGGTTGAAACCCAGAGACAGGAACTCTTATCTCCCACTTGAGTGACAGAGACCCAAGCACTTGGATCACCTTCCTCTGCTTTCTCAGGTGCAGTAGGGAGCTGGATCAGATATGGGGGAGCAGCTGGGACATGAACTAGTGTCCATCTGGGATGCCAGTGCTGCAGGCAATCGCTTTACCTGCTATCCCATAACACAAGCCCAAATGTGACTTCTTGCTTCAAAGGAACGTAAATTGATTTGTGTAATAAACAGTAAGACTGAAAATATGAACTGAAATTGAAATTGATCTCCTTCATGAAGAGACCACCCACCTCAGGGCGAAGAATCCTGATTGGCAGTTCTTCTTTCCTGATTCCCTCTCCACTTGCCCAAAGCAAAACAAGCCCTCTCTTTTCTCTTTTTTTCCTCCTCTCTTTTTGATCTCCCGGTGGCAGTGAGATGTGACAGAAATTAATTCCTTATCATTTTGAAAGGACTTTAGTTTTATTTGCCCATGTTGACCCTAGTGTAAAACACCTCCCTAATGATATGTCTGTCTTTCTTTACAGCCCCACAATGAAAAATGGGAGGCAGAAAGAGAACAACAGAGTTGGCAAAAGTCTGACAAAGAGTGAGCATAGGACTCTTGCCTTTGTCCCCACCAAATCCCATGAGGTCAGCTTCCATCACAATTTGCCACTTTTGCATCATTCCTGGGATCTGGAAGCCTCACTTTTAGGTCAAACCCCACATGTCACCTCGGGGAGCATTCTTCCCTTTGGGTCCTTACAAACCCATGGGTGTGTTGGTAACAAGGGCTATGTGACTGTCATCGAGAAGACAACCATGCCCAGTCCCTTTTCACAAAAGGGAGTTTTACTCAAAATGGAATATGAATATTTCAAAAACAATGAGGATTAGAAATAACAAAAGGCAGATGTTGGCTTGTTTTGTGAGAAATGGAATTAGAAAATGAGATGTTCATGGACCCTGTAAATGTAATTTGAGACATAAATACTCAGTGTTGGCATTCAGCCCCCTCAGTGCCCAGGACACTCCCTAAAACTGGGTTAGGAGCCAGGCAAGACAAAGTATTGCACCATTCAGTCTATTGTAGGGGACTGCAGGAGCGAAATCATGTTTCTCCAGATTTACTCCAGAGTTGCAACCACATGAATGCCAGGCAACAGGGACCTCGTCAGTGTAATCATGATTCTTAAATGCTGTCTGATGTAGGACAATTTCCAGGTGTCACTTTTCCTCTCTTCAACATTCTCCCTCTGGGTGGGATAAGATAGCGTGATGTGCATTTGCCTTGAGCTCAGAAGATTTGGGTTGGAGACATTACCAGCTTCTCCTCACCAGTTGTTGTCCTGGGGCCATCTTGGGAAGCCTTTTTAGGCCTCCTCTGACTTTGAAAAATGGCAGAACTGGGGGGTGAGCATTAAAAATTCATGTCCAACAAGTCCTGGCCCTGGCTCCTTCCCTAGCCACTGTGCCTGCTCCCACTTCTCTAAGATTTTTCTCTCTTCTCTATGAGAAAGGCAGACAAAATTAAGTGAAGCATCTGCTTGTGTCTATCCAGCTTGGTCCTGTAATACACCAAGCCCTGGGGTTCTTACTATGGACAAATAGAAAATCCCTGCAGGATGCTATCACCACTTCTGTATTATCAGTAGAATAATTTAGAGATACATTCTATTGAACTGTGAGCTTGCACATTTGTAGATACATACAGGTGGCAAGGGTTATAGTTAAAAAATTACATGAATTGGTACCAAATTTATGTATTCTGATTATTATCTGGGACTGTCTCAGCAAAGGAATGTCACCATTTCCCTCAGTATTTTGAGACCTGCTGTGTCACAGGGTTGTACTAGAAAGTGACACTTCCAGACCCTGCCTGCCTCTGTCCCTGTGCCATTCTAGAAAAGGACCGTTGTCTCCCCAGAAAATTAGGAATAAGCTGCAGTTGGCAAAGCCACTGGGGCAGGTGGGACCCACCTTCCCTGACTTCATCCTTTCCCCTAGGGAACAAGGGAAAATTCATGAGCCGTGCTGTGTTATTTACTTGCTGAAGAACTTTCCTTCTGCCATTCCTCCCATATGGTTTCTGTTCTCCTTCAGAACGCTGCTTTTACTGCACAAGGCTGCCTTTGTTGAGAGGCAGCCACAGGTGCACTATGAGCAAGGAGGAGAAAAAATGCACATCTGCGCATGAGAACGTTTGGGGCAGAGTGTGAATTTCGTGTGTGCAGGTGTCTGTGCAGTCCCAGGCAGGAAGGCCCCATGAGCTTCGTGAATTCCCCAAGAGAATATATTCACATCACGTCTATGAGTCCTTGGCCGGGAAATCGACACACCAGCTGTGAACATATCCCTTCCACAGAGACATAATTAAACCACCTTGGAGTCCCAAGATAAACAAAGCAAGTGCATTTCAGCAAAGAAGTTCCCAGGATACAGGAGATCCACAGAAGACACAGCTTAGCAATGCTCAATCCTGTTTTGGTCTCTTCTTGAAATAGCATCTCAAACTGTGAGCTCTAGGCAGACCTGAATGGATTAGAAATTCCACTGGCCTGTCCTGAGAGCAGAGACACTGATTAACTTTCCCCAGGTCCCAACTCCTTATCCATCAGTGATGTTTAGCCAGGTCAGTCTTATAGTGTAACAGGAAGACTTCATCTGCAGAACGGCTGCGCTCAGTGTCTGTGTCTGGGTAGTACACAAGAGCTGCTCGGTTGATGCTAGTTCCCGTCCCATGAGTGCAATTCTCTGACCAGATTAGACAGAGAAGGGAAAAATTCTTTCCACATGTTCAGGTAAATAATTGACTAGGTTCAAATTGCCTTCTAATTTGCCAACAGAGGTTTCGGCCTCTTGTCCTTTGGCATGGCGCAGTTGCTTGAGACCCTGCAGCTGTGCATATTGGCTCAGAGCTTGCCTCCCCAAACGTCTTTGTGCATGGGAGAACCATGCCTTGCTCTGACGACACAGAGGCCTCTGCCTGCACTGCCCTCGGCGGGTCCTGACCTCCAGGCTGTTTGTGTGAGAATAGCATTATGCCATTGGAGCTGTGTCCAGACTTGGAGTCTGTCTGGGCTGACTCGCACTGTGCCTAGTGGCACATGGGTTGGACTGCTGCCCAGGATGTATTCCATGGTACTGAGACCACACACAACAGGAGGCATCACTGGAGGAAATGCAAAGCCAAGACCCTTTATTTCATCAGCCCCATGATGCGACCAGCTCAACTAGGCTCTGGTGGGAAAGGGCGCCTAGCTCTGCTTCCAAAGAGACATCACAGGATTGGGCGGGGGGGGGGGGGGCGGGGTGGAGGGGGGGAGATGGGCTTATAAACGTGAGGAAAGTTCAATTCCCACCACCACTATGATGCAGGAAAAGAAAAGACTAACTCCTCAGTCTCTGTTTCCATTTTTCTTAGATGGCAATGCCTCAAATGTAGGATCTCTGTGAGAATGCATCGGAAAATCCCACCACGCCTGGCACGGAGTCAATCATCAGTGATGTCAGTGTCCTTCTTAAAACCTTTCCGTGTGTACCATGTTCACCCCAGGCATACTCCTGTACCATGTTATGTGCTGCCTTCTGTAACTGTGCTGACCATGGCACGAACAAAGACACTGAGGCAAGAGCGAGCATTTTCTCCATTCCAGGGGACATGGATCAGCACCATGGAAGGCCTTCTTAAATGGATCTTTATGGTTAGTCCTCATAGGTACTCTGATTTGATTTGCTTTGCATAATCCATCTCTTTCTCAGCATAACTTTCCAGTAATTTCAATTTTGACAGGTTAAATGCTACATTCCCCAGACCCCTACCGTTGTTAGCATCCCACGTCTGATGCAGAATACAGTGATCAGATGCATGACCTGAAATTCAGATGGGAAATGAAATTACATGGTATCTTAGGTTGCGTTCCCTGGAATGAGACAGCAATGTGCATGTGGGAGCTTTATCAGGGACTGCTTTGGGGATGCTGACATAGCAAGCAGTGGCTTCATCGCTTTGACACAATGCCAGTCCCAGAACTATTCTTCAAGAAAAGCACATAAGGATAGATGGCATATACTTGTTTCAAATGAAAAGATAATCCTTTTAAAAGCCCATGTAACTTTAACAACAGCACTTTTCAAATTTCTTGGAGGAAGTTTGAAAAGTCACCTGAGTTTCTTCTTGTAGCTCTGGATGTCCACGTCCATAGGATCAGAATGAGGTGTGAGAAGCTGTGTGCTTATCAAGTGCCCAGGAGAGTCTGATGAGAAAAGCCCTCTCTCTAGTCCATATTATTAGGTAAGACAAATAGCCACCTAGTGTTGTCACCAGTCCAGTGGCATGAATGAATCTCTGCATGGCTAAACTACCTGGATGTGTAGAAAGGCATTAAATGGACCTTAGTATTCAAACTTGCCAAGAAGTCAGCTGTGACATTACCTTTTTATCAGGAAGACGAAAAAAACTTTAGATGAGCTGACTAAATGCCAATGTGCTACATTACGGTCATTTTACATAAAGGCCACCGTATGAATAATATAGAGAATAGCGTTAAGCCATTACTTTTTCCTTGGTTCAGGATTCTTAGAAATCTCTCTGGCTGTTTTCCTCAAAGAGAAACCATTCTGTGGAACCTGCAATAATGCTGAGCTGTTTTCTTTGTCACAAAGGCAGCGAGAGAGAAGTATGGTTTGACAGTAATGAATGACTTTATTACACAATTACTTAAATATGAGTCTTCAGCAAAAATGAAATGACTTGAGGCTTTTCAACAAATACCAGCTTTAAGCTCAGCAAATAATGGTTTGTGTCAAATTTGTTTATTAGCATGGGTAATTTGTTCTTAACTAGACATATTTTACACTTGAAGTAATGTTTTACTAGAACTACATAAAGCAATTGTGCAATTGATAATAAATATGTCACTACTGGTAAGTAATTAATTCATGTGAAGCTAATTAAAAACATACTAGCACTGCCTAGAGTATAGAAAAAGAATGTATAAATAAATGAAGTAGATATAATCAAATAACAGATGGTGTGAAAAGGCAACAATCAGAAATAAAGACATGGACAAAATGTGTGTGCGTACGTGTGTGTGTGTGTGTGATGACCATATTTTTGCAGCACCTAGAACACAATTGAAATTGAGCCAGACACTTTCCTTACAACTTGTCAGATACTTACTGAATTAGTAAATTACATATGAGGAAAGAACATTTTTGTAAACTTTTAGTTGTCTTTAAATACCTGAGGAACCAGCATTTTGGTGTGTCAGATGAAACTGCTGCCTGCAATGCTGGCATCTGAAATGGGTAAAGGTTATATTCTTCCATTTCTGATCCAGTTTCCTAATAATACCCCTGGAAAAGCGGCAGAAGACTGCCCAGGTCCTTGGGCTCCTGCGCCAATGTGGGAGGCTAAAAGGAAGCTCCTGGCTCCTGGATTCATTGTGGACCATTCCCAGCCATTGTGATCATTTGGGAAGAGAACCAGCAGCAGATGCAAGATGCAAGATCTCTCTCTCTTTCGCTCGCTTTCTCTTTCTTTCTCTGTAGCTTTCTGTCTCTGTCTCTCCCTCTGTCTCCCTTTATAATTCTGCCTTTCAATTGAGCAAACAATTAGAAAAAAACTGTCTTCTTATCCTCCTGCAGGAAGCACTCAGACACCATAACACCTTAATCCGTTAGCCATTACCATAATACATGGGGGACCAAATCCCCAACATATAAACCTTTGGAAACCACCCAAACTATTACCTTAACTGTAACAGTGAGAATTCAAAGGGTTAAGCAGATTGTACTATGACTTAATGATTACTTAGTGGTGGAACTGAGGTCTGAACTAAGGCATAGATAATTCTAGAACCATGGTTTTTGAAAAAACAAAACATTGTTTAATAAAGTTATACCAGCACGAGTCTTAGGTTAAGTATGTCTTGGTTTGTGTATTGCATTAGGCACTCATCAACCACATGATGATTTTGGTGAAAAAAGTCTACTGTCCCTCAGCCTCAATAATACCAGCTCTGCTATACAGAATCCTCATGGGGATCAAACATTAAAATACATAATAAGTGCCTAGCATATTGCCTGGCACACATTAAGCACTAAGTAAGCTACAATATCTCCAGGGAAGTTGGCACAGAGGAAATAATGGACCAACAAGACTAATTCATTTGCATTTGTTTTAAGAAAGATAATATTTTTCCCTGTTGAGTTCTAGTAGACACAAATGTAACTTAACCAAGAATGTAGCTAAATTAATAGGTGGTGTGCATTTCTCATGAACTTTTGAAGACTTATCATAGAGACTATAGCTTTTTGGCGCAGTCTTATCGCCATAAAATTTTTTAAAAATAAGTTTCATGTAACTTGATTCCATTGTTTAAGCACTGGAGTTAGCTCCTTGCATCAGGAGTTTAGAGCTTTAATGACAGAAGAGAGAGGTAAGGAGAGTAGAGCGTGAGAATCATTTGGAAGGAAGATAAATAGTACTAAGACTGGAAGTACATCCCTGAGGAAAGCCACTTGTCTATAAAATAGCAAACAAATCCGGACAAACTGGCAATCCTGCCTTGCAAACTCATGTAAAAGACACTGAAGACACTAACAGTTCTGTGCAGTGATTGAAGCAGGAACATTTCAAAAGGAATGCAAAGGAATATTAAAGGTGGGCCAGGCAAAGTAGGGTAGAAGCAAAGGCTGGGGATAATAGAGCCTTGATCCCAGCACATCAGAAATAACAAACAATTGCTGTGCTTTTGGGGAAGTGGGTGGAGAAAGGGGTAAAAAAACATGAGGCTGCATACATTGAAGGAACGAAGTCCTGCAGGGAACTTAAGTGCCTTTTATGCTGTATGTCTATGATTTGTAATTTCAAATGCATATTCAAACTACCTGGGAGTGTTTAAAGTGCATTCATGGAATGTTGTTCCCCAAAGCAGCTATCAGTAGTCACTTGCCTACTGAGAAAAAATAAAATTGGTCAAAAGACATTTTTAAAAACCCTATCTGAAGGCATCTGTGAGCCACCAAGGATATGAGAATTTGAAGAATATTGAAAAGAGGCAGAAAGCCAAGAGTAATAAGCTGACATTTAGGGGAAATTTTTCTATTCTATTCTATTCTATTCTATTCTATTCTATTCTATTCTATTCTATTCTAATTCTATTCTATTCTATTAGCAGAAGATGGAGGATAGAGGGAAAGACCATTATTGGTTCACTTCCCCAAATACCCACAAAGGCTGGAACTGGACTGTACTGAAGCCAAGTGTCAGAAACTTAATTCAAATCTCCCACAGGGAAATCCAATTACCTAAGTTATTATCACTGCTTCCCAGAGCCCACATTAGAAGAAAATGGTAGTCAAGAGCCAGAGATAGTGATTAAACCCAGCCATGTGGCTATGGAATGCAGGCATCATTTTCAAAAAAGACATATTTATTTATTTGAAAGGTGAAATTACATGAAGAAAGAGAGAGATATCTTTCAGCAGCCAAAGTTGACCAGTTTGAGACAGGAGTTCCTTCCGGGTATCCCAAGAGGATGCAAAGATACATGTTCTTGAACCATCTTCTGCTCCTTTCCCAGGTTCATCAGTAGGGAGCAGGATGAGAAGTGGAGCAGCCAAGACCCCAGACAGAGCCCCTGTGAGATGCTGGCACCACAGCTCTGTCTTTTCCCCACAAAGGAATGCAAGCATTTGAGCCACTATCTTAACTTCCAGGTTAAACATCTGTGCCTGGGAAAAACATTTTCACCCAACAAGTTGTCAATTTCAAAAATCATTGAGTGATTCAAAGTTGAAAGAATTATCAATAGTTTCATAGGACAGGGGATAAGGAGGTAATGAAAATTGGAGTTCAAAGACCATCAAGATGTAGTAGACATAGATCTTCCCCCCTCCACCTCCAAATTCATTTTTTAAAGCCCCAAATTACAACCCAGGAGGAAGGATGGCTTGGAAATAAGCTAAGCCTCCTAAGAACTCAACTCCACATTTGAACGTCATGGAAGAGCCGTTGAAAAGAAAGTGTGTAACAGTGTCATCTGTTGTCTCACATGTAAGGGGAAACATATTGGAAGGGGAAAATAATCTCTTTTTTGTCTGTTATTTCTTTTTTAAGATTTTATTATGGATTTTTATTGGAGCTGCATTATTTAGACTTTGCACTGCACACTCGGTCCCTACATCTGTGTACACTGGCATGTTGGGACACACTGAGCCCAACACCCTACCTTAAGAAACTGAAACTGACTATTCTGGAAAGTGGTGTTCTCCACCAGTACATTATAAGCAGTGGGACTTGAGAAGCAAAACAATTACGGTGTGAGGACTTCATTTCCTAGAGCAATTTTAGGGGAAGTTGAAATGAGCTTAATTCAAAGTGTCTTACTCTTTTTGTTTCTATATTCAATGATGGACAGAGGGAGACTAGGAGTACCTTCCTGTACTAGAAATCCAATGATTTCTCGTTTGGCAGAGGTGAGCTGCAGCCAGAAACCAGGTTGCTCCTGGTTTGTCCCTTGGAAAACATAAATTGAGCTATTCCAGAGGAAATCAGCAGCAGCGGCACAGAAACTTGTACAGCCTTGAACTCCAGCTACAGACAGCCATCATGATTGGGCTGGGAGAACTTAAGAGTCACTGGAGGGTATTTAGTTGTCTAAGTGAGCAGCTAACGTGTGCTAATGAGGTCTTTAACACTTGCGCTACAACTAACAGCTGAGGCTAAGCAGCAGCAGGTGAGTGTGCCAGCAGCTCACTCATGGCTTTGGGAACTCAGAAAAAGAAACATCACTCTGCCTGGTGGCAGGGAGGCAGGTGACACGTGCTTTCCTTTTTCTGTGTTCAATGTTCCCACAAATTTACTCCTCAAATAATAGAACTGTTATAAAAACAATAATTTTTCAAAAAACAAAAGGTTGCATTATGCTCTGGTTTAAGCATGATCCATCCTCTCCAAAACTCTTGTGGAAATTTGATTGTCACTGTGGCCATGTGGTGGGGGCAAAGGCTGGATCTTTAAAAGGGGCCTGGGTCGTTAAGACAGATTCACACCTTTCTTACGGGACTGGATTAGTTACTGCAACAGCAGTTCTGTAAAACCTGAGGCTGCTGTTCATGTTTGTCCCTTGGGCATGCACTGTCTTGCTGTACTGCTTCTGCACTGTGTTATGATGCCGCTGCATGAGGTCCTCATCAGAAGCCAGGCTAGGGTTAGCACCTTCCAGCCTCCAGGACGGTGAGCCAAACAAGTGTCTTTCTTTCCCCAGTCACCCTGTCCCAGGGTCTGATACAAGAACTAGGACTGTGACATTCAAACTGCTTTGCATAGATATTCCTGCCTTGGTCACTTGGTTTTTGCAGCTTCAACTCTACCAACTCTCACCTTCGGGGACTTCTCACAGCACATGACTACAAAAGAAGAGGTAGGAGAGGGAGAGACACTCTGCCACAATCTCCCTCCCTGGCACGCACGGGCCATGTTTCACACGGATTTCCTTGACTTTGAGAATTATAGACTTCTTTTACGTACTTCTAGTTTTTATTGCCCACTACTCTCTGGCTACCACTTGTTCCTCTTTCTTGCTCAGCTTCTGACAGAACAAATCAACATAATTAGACAAATCAAATTTGAACTTACCAACCTTAGCTACTTGTGAAAAACAAGAAAAGGCAAGATTTCAGGTGAGCTAGGTAGATGATGTCTTAGCAACAGGGTAAATGCTATCATGCTACCTTGCATCTAAACCTTGAATTCTTTGTATGAGGGGGTGGGGGGGTGGGCGGGGGGGTGTTCTATAGAGTAGGACATAGTGGAGTAATGTGTGTACCTCGCAGGGCAGATTTGGTGGCTAAGGACCCATCTGGGTATAGGTGGAATAGCAGGAGGATGGTCTATTTATAGATACCTTGCTCCCCAACAAAGGTGGTATAGTCAACTCTCCTTTCAATCAGACTCTGATAGAATTAATGGTTCCGTTTTGGAGAGGATTAAGGGAGCCCCACTGTGGGAGATTCCTTTCGTGGACAGGGGAAAGTTGGTGGGGACAGGCAGCACAAAAGAAAAGTCCTTATCTGCACTGCCCAACAACTCAGGAGGTTGCCGAGTCCTCTATGATTGGATTATTTCACATGAGTGATTAAGATCTTCCCCTGGACCAAACCTTTATTTCTGCAAAAAACATGTCACAAAGCATGTCTTTATCACAATATAACTGAAATTTACAAAGTTGTTTGAGTTCTCAGTCTGGCTTCTGGAAACATTTGCCATAAACTGTGTCTACAGACCATTTTTTGAATATGGTATTTCATGCTATGATTACATCTGGTAAGAGCCATGTATTGAGCATGACAAAAACATAAAATGGAAATTGTCAAGCTGAATGTAACTGGCTATGTTCTTTGAAATATCAAACTTCCAATAAGGACTTCTAGATGGTAACCTAATAGTTCACAGTTAAATTTCTTTTGGCAATTAATGTCAGTTTTAAAACCAGTGCTACCTACATTTCATATAGCATTTATACTTAAGTTTCAAATATTTATTACTTCAGACTGCTCTTATGAATGTTCACTTCTGGAGCAACTATAAAGTACTGCTATAACACAGATTTCCTGTAAGAATACTTTGATACATATTTCCATAGTATAAGTTTGTAATGCTTCTGCTGACTAATATTTGCACATTGTTTCTCCCAGAAAAGTGGTGAGACTAGATCTTAACTCCTCTCACTGATTAGAGACAGTATTCACCTTGAATTCAGGCAGATTGATGAACTCACTGAAAACACTGGCTCCTTGGAACTGTGATTTTTTTTTTTAATTACCCTAAGAACTTGATCCATGAAATCTTATTTTGATATTGGCAAGAAAACAAATTTATGGGAAAACAGATGTCCTTTCTTTAATGGAAAGAACTAAGGGAGTTCTAAATGCTTCTTGTTAACAAACTAATCAATGCAAAGACAAAAAATGTTCTCTTTCTTCCGCACTGAACCGATTAACGTTAGTCATATTTTCAGATGAGCCATCTAGGCCGTTGTGATGGTGAGAGAATCTGAATAATAACCACCACAACAATAACCCTTGTTCATCTCTATGAAGAAAATAGCAATCTCCTCACATACCCTGAGGATTACTATCTCTCCCTCTTTTAGGGAGGAACAGACATAGAAAAATAGAGTACCACAAGCAAGTTAAAAGCCAGCTACACCAGTGCCTTCACTAACAACACACAGCTCTCTTGCGCCAAGCTAGCAGCCTATCGCAGAGTTCATGAACAAATGGTACTAAAAGTTTTAGTGCAGACTGACTTTGAAATCCATGCATAGTTATTTTCATAATTCGTATTTTTTTGAAGACCTTTCTTAGGCATGGATTTCAAAGACTTTTTTGCACTAAAACAAACATCTTTAAATTTCATTTCCCCTAAGTTTTTAAATACCCTTGTGAATTCTTTGGGGTCACAGAAGAATTTTTTGCAATGTAATCTCATGAAGAAGTTCAGGTAATTTTTTAAGCATTTACTTATATATCTGAGAGAAAGATGGTCAGAGAGAGTATCCATCTGCTGGCTCACTCCCTAGATGCCAGAAATGGCTAAGGTTGGTTTGAGACCAGAGCCGGAACACAATCCAAGTCTCCTATTCTGATGGCAGGGAACCAAATATTTGGATCCTCTTCAATGCCACCCAGGGTCTTATTAGCAAGAAGCTCGAGTTGAGTTGGGTTATTATCTCAGTACATTGATGTGGGCTACATGTATCTTTTTTTAAAATTTCATTTTATGACACAGTTCCATAGGCTCTGGGATTTCCCCAACTCCTCTCCAAGCCCTCCTCCATATTTATTTCTTCCATGTTATTACAGCACTACAGCTCATAACCAGTCATAATTCCATCATTGCGGGCATGGACCATGCAGGGAGTCCAGCATCTTATTGTCCAGATAAATTCAACAGTTCCATTGGGAGACCATCCTTGATCTGAAAGCAGAGCTGGCAGATTTATCATCCCCTCCAATGAAAAGCCACAGCACAAATTCAACAACAGGAGGAAACATGGAAATTTACAACATCATTAAGTAAATTGAAATGGTGCTGAGTGACCAATGTGTTACAAAATACAAGTTCTTAACCACATCCTATAACTACTTCATTGACATCCCAATTTTAGTTCATACATAACCGACTGCTATAAACCTTAAAATGGTTCTAGGGTACTATTCAGCTCTCATGTCTTTTTTTCTCCATACTTATATTTAGCAGCTTATAGTAGTCAAGCATGATTTTTACTGAGCTTCATGAATTTTAGGATAGTCCAAATAGGCTTATAACTCTAACAAACCATATGTTAATGATTGAGGAGCAGAACAGCTTTAGAAGGGATGTGCAGAGAAATCTTCAATACCTTAGTGAGGAGTAATTGATCTTTATGTCCTATTTAGTAAGGTAGATGGGAGTCCAAGCTGACTTTGTCTTGTCTGTTTCAAGCTTTCCTTATTGGTCTCTCTCTATCTGATCTAATTTTGGGGGCTCTGAAGCAACCCTGAGGGTAATTGCAAGAGAGGGTGGGGAGCGAAAATTGGAGCAAAGTATGGAACAGAGAAGATTCCTCTCCTAAGTCACAAAGGAAGTTGACTGTTCTTCTGTTTCTGAGGACCGCTTGGGGATCCTGGCTGTTGTTCTGATGTCATTAGACTCTGTGAGGAGGGTTCTGGGCTTCTTCCATCCCATGTGGGAGATCCAATAGGAAATGGTTGACCTCAGAGTTTTCGGCCTATGAGGGCACGCCAATTCGCTGTGATCTCCTTGGTAGTTGGAATATAGTCTTTGGTGCCTGTACTGATAGTCCTTGGTGAGGATCCGGGAGCCTCCGGGGTTGGGATACAAGCCTCCTCCGGGGTACAGGTATCTTAATTGGCACATTAATTATAGACTAATGTCCATTTCAGAAAATCTAATACTAAAAAACCAATAGAAGACACTTGGTCATTCCTTGTTACTTTCAAGGCTTCCATCAATTTTCGAAATATTTGACAAATGGCTAGTGACCAAGCAAATCGATATTTCCTTATCTCATCTCCAATGGGAACCAAAGGCCTTCAAAAGGCTTCTTTTTCTAGAATTCATCACGACTGATGGGCAGTGCCATCACTCAGGCAGGTTAACACCCAGGTACCTAACGCACTTCAGTGGAATCAGAAGGTGGAAACCCAGGTTGTTTTTAGATAGGAGACATTTGCAGCAACTGCCATACAACTTTTATCAGCAATCTTCTATCCCAAGCATTCTGGACTGAAAAAAATATATATCAAAAGGGGACCTAGTGGAATCCTTCAAGGTTTTCTTTCCTTAGTCCTCTGACAAGCTAATATACTCTTTCTTGAACTTCCTGCAAGGGAAGAAGATGACTAACATTTGAGTATCTTCTGTGGGTAAGACATGCTTAAAATTTATTTCATTTCACTGCATTATATTGTATTTAAAAGGGGGTAGAAAGAGAATGAGAAAGAGAGGAGGAGGAAGAGAGGGGAAGTGAGAGAGGAAAGGATGAAGGGAAAGAGGGGGAGGAGTGGGGTGGAGGGAGAGAGACTGATTTTCCACTGCTGGTTCACTAATCAAATGCCTGCAGCACCCAGGGCTGGGCCACATTGAATACAGGAGCTAATAATGCAATCCAGGTTTTACAGGTGGATGGCAGAAACCCAAGTACTTGAGCCAACACTTGCTATATCCCAGTGTATGTATTAACAGGAAACTAGAATGGAGGGTGGAGTCAGCTGGCATTTCAAACAACAGCTTAACCACTGGGCCCTAACACCTGCTCCAAATATTTTCATACTCGATGACTTCCCTACAAGTTGATTTCTCTACAGTTTTCCTTCATTTAAAAAATGAGAAAATAAGATTTAGAATGGCTTCATAACTCATCAAGCTGACTCTGCTATGGCATGGAATTTATGGATTTAGGTTATGCAAATTCTGAAGCCCAGGTTCCTTCTATGTTACAACTTTAAGCCTTTTACTGCTGGTGTCTCTCAATCACAAGAGTCAAATAATTAATGGGCACAGGTTTGTATCACAAGATGCATTTTTTATTATAAAAGCCAGATATGCTCATTTAGTAGACTGTATGCACTTTGAGGGGGCTCAGACCACAGACCTTGCCTTTTGAGCAGTATCTAGCAAAGAGAAGAGTAGTCTTTTGTTTAATTCCCTCTTCAGTAAAGGTTATTATTGCCCTCCACTGAGTCTGAATTTATAATCATATGCTATACGAAGGTACTTCAAAATCTTTGTGCAGAAATTATATTAAAATAAATGTGTTTTGCAGCATAAAATTTGGAAACCTGTTTTTCATAAAATATGAATTTTTCAATAACTTAAAATGAATGGATTTAAATTTTTTGTGTGTTCCAAAATATATTTATCTTTTAGTCCCATTTTCCTTGAACTTTCTTAAAGTATCTTCATACTATTTATCTACGTGAAACACCCTCATAGGCATCATTAACAGTGAAGCTTTCAGATAGCTCCTTCCATTTCATTCTAAGGTAGTAGGTCCTGATAGGACCTACTCACCTTCAGTTGATCTGGAGAAAGAATTACTTAAACCCAGGACATAACTATTGTGGGCTAAGGAGTCGATTAGTGCTTGTTTGGCTGAGCAGGAACAGGAACTGGACAGGAACAGGAACTGGGCTTATGGCTAAAAACACCTAGACTAATTGGACTCATCTGTATCCAATATCCTGCTAAATGAGGATATGGGGCGAGTATATAAGGAGAGGTGAAGGAGCAATAAAGGGAGACTTCGCAGAGACTTCCACCATCACTAGTCTCCTGTCAGTGCTTCATGCCCAGACCCTCTCCATGTCCATGTTACTGGCTCTGCTGGTCAGAGCACATAACTGCTATTCACATACAAGGGAAGTACTTGGCAGGAGGGCAATAAAGGTTTTTAAATACATTCACTGAGTCCTCTGTTCTTGAATTTCCATGCACATGGGTGATTCTTTGCATCTGGCCATGCAAATACACTTTACAGAACTATGATTCTGAATGTATTAGTGAGGAATTTCCCCTCACTAAATAACTCTTGGAAGAATTCTTAGAAATGTGTATCATTTTGTCTCATAACAGTAAGTGCAGTTGCCCTTACTAAATATTTGTGTGTGTGTGTGTGTGTGTGTGTGTGTATTGTGTATGTGCACATATATTTGTGTGTGTATGTATCTATGTATTTTTTCATTATGTTTGTTTTTTCATTACTTGTCATCTTGCTTTAATCCAACCTTTGTTTCTTTTTCCATAGACACAGTAATATTAGGAGATAGGAGAATGATCCTTTTGCCAATTTCTTAGCAATGTAATTAGATTTCCCTAAGATTTTAAGTTGCTTTTGGCATTAAATGATAACACTTAAGAGTCATGATGTCAAATAGCAAGCCTGGAAAGTGTTTACATTTTTCCCTAGGGTTATTTGAATGAAAGCAGGTAATTCCTCTTTTCCCGAGTAGAGCATCTCTAATTAGAGGAGGGTCCCTGAAGTCAACCCAGTATAGTTTCCCACTTCCCCTTTTCCTGCTCCCTTGCCACCCCTACCTCCTTCCCCTCTGAGGTCCCTGAAAGGCCAGGCTTGGAAATCCACTGCCCTACACTTCCTTGGCTTCTTCTTGAGGATTCTTCCGTGCTACTGGGTCATTTTTCTCCTTAGTTCAGATGCATAGCTTTGATGGTCCAAATCAGCCCCTCACCCACACCAGACTACTCCTCACACAAGGCATCAACATTCTACAGAGGGGCTCAGGGTTTGAGAGAGTGCAGAAAAGTTGGAAGATCAGCATTTTTTTTAAATTGTTTTAAGATCTCTTTTTGTTGCTATATTTTCTTTTTCCCTTCAGGAAGTTCAGTGAATGTTCTTGGCAAATTTAAAAACAATCTTCAGGGCCCGGCGTGGTGACGCAAGTGGTTAAGGTCCTCACCTTGCACACCCGGGATCCCATATGGGCGCCGGTTCTAACCTGGCAGCCCAGCTTCCCTTCCAGCTCCCTGCCTGTGGCCCGGGAAAGCAGTAGAGGACAGCCCAAGGCTTTGGGACCCTGCACCCACGTGGGAGACCCGGAAGAGGCTCCTGGCTTCGGATTAGCATAGCATCGGTTGTTGTGCTCACTTGGGGAGTGAATCATTGGACGGAAGATCTTCCTCTCTGTCTCTCCTCTCTGTATATCTGCCTTTCCAATAAAACAATAATAAAAATAAATCTTTAAAAAAACAATCTTCAATATTATAAAAGAATTTGTGTCATTGTATCCCATTATAAGCACTAAGCTAAATTCTCAAATCAAATTTTGAGTTTTCAGCATTTAACAACAGTCTAGCTATCTTGGGAAACACAGAAATGGCTACAACTCCTTATGAACAGAGATTGCTAATTAGGATGTTCTATGATGTCTCAGAAATATGAAGAGCCCTGTACTTTGAAGCTGAGACAAGAAGGTCTGGCTCAAAGGAGAGAAGCTGAGAAAAAATTTTAATCCCTACTATGGGACTGTAGTGGTTCAGTGGGGTTAAGCCATCACCTGTGGCACCATATGACCTTGAGTTCACATCTTAGCTGTTCCATCTCCAATTCTGCTGCTTGTTAATGTTCCCTGGAAAAGCAAAGAAAGATGGCCCAAGTGCCTGGCCCCCTACACCCAAATGGGAAACCTGGATAGAGCTCCAGGACTCTTGGCTTTAGTCTGTCCCAGACCTGGACCTTACAGCCATTTGAGGAATGAATCATTGTAACTCTACTTTCAAACAAATAAGTAAATCTTCACCCTCGCTACCCCTTGTCAAAAACAAAATCAACCCTGTCATAATCTTCCCTTTGTTCCGCCTCCTATACCCCAGTCCTCCCAGGAATATTGCCAGGCCCTAGAACTGGCCTGAGTCAAGGCTGCCCTGACTAGCTAGGCTCTAGTTGGTAAGAGGCAGGGATGTAGGTCCTAGATGCCATCTGGGCCTGCCTTTATGGCACAGGAGTTGCAGGGGGTGGGAAACCTGCTCACTGGCATAGGTCCTATCTCAGAAGCAAATCACCCTCGGAAGTGGGTCCTGCTTCAGCTTCTAAGACAGTTCTCTCTGTGCCAGAGTAGCCAATTTTCTACAGTGGTCAAAGAAGTCTCCAGGCAGAGCAGCATCCTGCATGGAGCAGTGCTGTCCTCTCACTGCTGCGTCCCAGGATGCACTCCACATCTAAGTCAGGGAACTGGAAATTCAGAAACCCAAGGCCAGAGTGATTGCATGTAGAGGAGGAATCCAGCTGCACCTGGCAGCCTGCTACCAAGTCAGAACGGGCACTAATGGAAAACGGATGTGTGGATAGAAAATCCACCTCCCGGTCTCATGGTACGCTCCCAATTCCCACCCGCCCAACCAGTACTGCTGCCCTCATCCCAAGGAGTCGACGTATTAAGTTTGGCAGCTATTGTAGCGCTTGCCACGCCAGGAAGGTTATTAAAATTGAACTGAGATGGTTTCATAACTCAAACTGGAAACAAGAGTGAGGAAAATGCTAACACCGAAGTGACAGACCAGAACGAAATGGGGCTAGATCTGTAAGGCTCATGTTTCAGGAGGTTCCACGTGTTAAAATAGGCTGAGGAGTTAGTTCAGTACAACAAAGGGTCAAGGCAGACATTCAACACCCTTGAAAGGGGTCCGGCTCAGGAGAGTGGTGCATGATTCATGTCGTTTACTGAGCCTCATTTTCAGGAGCCCCAAGCCTAGGTTAGCAGGAACTATATCCTCTACAACAGCTGTTACATGTAAACTAGCCTCCTCTGCCTCTCCCGTGCTTTTCATTGATTCAAAGGATCTCATGGCTATTTCCCTGTTCTCAAGGGTAACTCCTGGTGACATCACTGGGAGAAAGAACCAGAGATGGGAATAGAAGATGAGTGATGACTCTTAGTGCCACAATTTTGGGGAATGAAGGTCATTTCAGAATAACACATTTGAAAACTTCAGAGGGTCTGATGCTAGAAATTGTTCAGGAGAGCAGCTGATAGGCTGTGCTTACTTCTCTAAGTCTTTGCATGTGTGTTCAGACAAAGCAATCCGGGCAAAACATCAGTTAACCTCTCTGGAAGGTCCTCAGTAAGGAAGCAATAAATGACTCTGATCTTTAGAGCCAGCATGCAAATTTTCAAGCTCATGAAAAGGGTGATCCAAGCTTCACATCAGAGAAAACACAGAGCAACCAAGTCATGCCAGTGCAGCTCAGTGGAAAGAAAGGGCTGCAATGCCAATACCAAAAGCTATGCCAAGGTCACTGGTAAGAACTGCCAGCATTGTGGAATGCCAGCTTAAGCCACCACCTACAGCACAAGCATCCCATCCAAGTGCTAGCTAGCTGTTTCATTTCTGACCTAGCTCTCTGCTGGAGTGTCAGGGAAAACAGTGGAGGATGGCACAAGTACCTGGGTGCCTGTTTTCACGTGGGAGACTCAGATGAAGCTCCTGGCTCCTGGCTTAGTCCTGGTCCAGCCTCAGACATGCAGACATTTGGGGAGTAAACCAGTGGATGAACGATTCTGTGTGTGTGCGCGCACACACACTATTCTACTTTTCAAATACATAAAACAAATCTTTAAAATTTTAATTGTATCATGAACACAGGGAATATCAGAACTAATGGCCAAACACTGGTGTTCTTTGTGGCTTCCTGGGATAGTTCAGGGGCTTTTTCCTTTGGTTTCAAGAACAGACATTTTCTACATTCTCAGTTATATGTGAATAAATACACATATATACATAAATGCAGATAATTTTCATTTCTTTTTTACTTGCCACATTCCTGGTTGCTCTACCTTCAGAAAGGTATCCATATTCTTCTCCATCAGTGATTTTTCAATTCATACTGGTCAAGTAGCCTTAAGTGATGCATATGTTTGGGTCATACTCTCCCTGTCAGGTTCAGGTTGGTCTGAGCCAGGGCTCACACAGGATCTGCTTCCTATCCAACATCACCTCTCCTACCTTCCCCTCCCACTGCAGGTGCACTGTTCTCCCTCTTGACATCTGCATGTTGGGCATTTTCCTTCCTCAGGCTTCACTCTTATCTCTTATCCCCTCCCTGAGCTGACATTCAATAAATGTCTAATGAATTAATTATTTTAATTAATATACAATAGCTAGGGAAAGGGCTTAACTAAGTACTGTGATATGATCCATTGAAACACACTCATTGGCTTGAAATTTCTCTATTTTCGTATCTTCTTTCAGGAAGTTAACTATGCCTTAATTGAGAAGCAGGTGCACTTAGACTGAATACCACCACACCTCATCATTAGAGTTGTTGGAGATTTGTTCAAATTCATGAACAAATGAATTGTTTAAATTCAAACAAATGAATCATTTAAGAAATGATAAGAGGAAACAGCAAGAACTACAACAAGCAACTATGGGGATTTCCGTTGGTTTCCTATGTTTTAGTTTTATCCATCTAGATTTTTCATTGTATGTCTTAATATGCCTATTATGTTGCAACTTTTTAAAAGTTCAGAATTATATGTCATAAGATATTTTTCCTGTTTCTTATAGCCTGGAGTGTCTAACATGCTTTGAATTGAGCAGCTTCATCTTAGGTAACCACCTACTTGAATCTGAAGAACTTAAACCCTAAACAGCAAATGATCTAAGCAAGGCCACACCAGTATATAGAAACAAAAGGGGAATTGCATCCCAGCGCATACAAGGATGTTTCAAGGTGCCTCTTTACTACTCCCAAACACATGGGAATTCTTCATCCCATTAAACTCACTGCACACCAATTAATACTCTCTAATCACGTTGCCTAATGGGATCAATGTCAAGAGTAGCAGGGAAGTTCTGGACATTGGGGAAAAGCATATTTACTTTTCACTTTTCTAGAAAATCCCCATTTCCCCATGATGAGACAATTTCTCTAGAAAAATTCAGCAGGAAATCACAATCAAGATGCTCGATAGGGCCGTAGTCACAGAATCAAGTTTGTTAATCAGCTATAGAGGGCAATGTCCTTCAGCTATAGAGGGTCTGTCCTTCACCAGGAGAATGTGCTAACAATCAGGCTCTTGTACTTATTGCTATTTTCTGTAGTTTCCAGAATAGTTTCTGGCATATACTTCAATAAAAATTGTCCAATAAAAATTGTTGTGCAAACTGTCAAGACGCAGACTACCAGGAAATATTTTGACAGAAGAACCAATATAGCCTATGAGTGCATTGGATTTGGGAACAAAGATTAATTCTAGGTTTTTGGTCAGAGAAATTGGATGCAATTTACTGACCGAAAGAGTAACAAGTTTGAGATGCAGGAATCAATTAATTTTAGTTTGGAAATATTAAGTTTACATGTGGCTCTCAGACATTTGAGAACCGAGAACAAGTCAGCAGGAATATATTAACTTGCAGCTCACCAGGAAGGCCTTCACTTGAGACATTAATATGTAGAGTCCTCATTGTTTGTGAAGCTTGAAACTAGAAGGTAGAATTAAAGAATGAAAGAGAAGTGTGAGGAATGATTCTTGACATACTCAAACTTCTAGAGATAAAGAAATGGAGAAAGAGCTGGTGATACCGACCAAGAATGAGGAGAAAATAAGGAAGGAGGGATAATGGGACAATGTAAAATTCCAGGAGATAAAAGAAAGAGGAGCACCAAGAAGGGAGTGATCAGCAGTTCTAAGAGGTCTCCTAAGATTAAAAAGTAGAGACAAGTGTTTGGTCCGAAAAGATAAGGATCATTGGTTGCCTGCATACGCACAGGGATTGGTTTCCTAGGGCTAACAGAATAAGGCAGCACCAACTAGAATGTCTTTAAAAACCAGAAACTCCTTCCTTCATGGATTGGACATAAAAGTCCAAAATCCAAGGTACAGCAGGCCCATGTTTTGCGCGAAGGATCTAGGGAAGAGTACTTCCTTCCTTCTTTCAAGTTTATGAAATACATGGAGATTTTTGCTGTTTTTTGGCTTGCAGACACATCACTCCAATCTCAAAAACACTGTCATGTGACTTTCTCTTCTCACATATCTCTGAATTCTCTTTTTAAAAGTACATCAATCATACGGTATTAAAGGCTCAGCCCGATCCAGCATAGCCTCACCCTAACCATTTACTTCAACAATCCTATTCCCATTAAAGGTCTAACACATTTCTTTCTTCAGAGAATACAATTCAATCCATGCAATACAGTTTCAGGGAACTAGTAAGTGAAGGCAAAATGTGAGATGAAGATATAAGATCTGTCCCTTGGAAATTTTGCTATCAAGGCCAGTAGCATAGGGGGTAGTTATCGGCAGGGGACATACAATGAAGGTTTTTACTTTTCTACTTACAAGATACAAGATACCAGGATTAGATGCTGTTGGGAATAATTCAGGATAAAGCAGAAATCATAATGCAAACAAGAAAAGGAGAACTGCTTGTCCTTGTGTTAGATGGGGTACATCTAGCACACAAGAGGAAGTGTTGAGATATGGGAACAAGTGCAGCTGGAAGAAAGGCAGGAAGAAAGGCAGAGAAGGGGAGTTGGGAGAAGTCCTTGAAGGAGGTGAGGGCATTTTTACGCTTGCTCTAAGTTCTGTAAAATACAAAAGAAAATGAGAGCTAGTGTAGCAACACTGGAGATTTGAGCAGACAAAAGAAGGAGCCGACAACTGACAAAAGATATGATCTTGAACACTGAGCTGCATGCTTCTCATCAGAAAAGTGGGTGATTGATCTCAAATCAGTGATTCTCTAGTGAAATTTTATTTTTAAAAAATAGAAAGAAAAACAAGACTGAAGGATAGGATCCCCAACTTAGAGCAGAGAAAGCCAGAGCTGCCCTTGTGAAGACAAGGGCTGCCTTACTTCCTTTCTCTTTCTGTAGCAGCATCCTGTGCTCTGTAACGGGACACAGAGCTGGAAGACCACTGCCTGGAAGATGGTCCTGTTCCTCTCAGAAGTGAGTTATTCAAACTATGAGAACAAAAACCGTGGACCTATGATTACATACGAGACAGATTCTGGCCTCAAAAGGCTCTTCCATCTTACAGGCTGACTTGGAAAGAAAAGAAACTACTAAGGCAAAAAAGGCAGGTAGTCAAGAAAATTAGTTCTAAATTATTTCAAGGTGGTTGGGGGAGATAAATAAGCAGAAAAGAGAAAAGTGGTTTTGAACACAGAAAGAGGAAGAAACAAATTTAGAAAGCAAACAGAAAGTGAGTTATTAATATTAATAAATGGCTCAGCAAAGTCATGCTAGGCTGCTTCTTCCAAACACGATGGCGTCGATGATCAAAACTGCGGGTCTTTGCGAGGTGTGATAGCACACAGCTGCCCAAGCTCCACAGCAGCAGCAAACAGACCAAGAAAAACGTGCAAGAAGGCTGAAGGAGGAAGAACTCACTTTCTGAAATGTCAGCTCTGTTCTTAACTAATCCCTCTGAAAACACAATGGGAGGCTCCAACTTCAAGACATTCCTAAACAACAAGAAGAAACAGGAAGCTGTCTACTTATGTAGAAAAAAATACACGTCATTTACTTAGAACCATTTTAGGTCACTGTGCGAAGAAATAGTCCTGGTAGCTGGCTGTAGCTATCTCCTAATTAAGACAAAATAATAGATCATGAAGAACTTAAAGCCACAGAAAAAAATCATGGTGCAACTTCTCAGCATTTCAATTCTTGTCATGGTAAGTTATTTAAAAAGTCATTTTTAAAAATTTATCTGTTTGTTTACTTATTTGAAAGGCAAAATTACAGAGAGAGAAAGCGAGTATCAGAGGGACAGAACAAGATAAAGATATTCCATCCACTGGTTCACTCTCACAGTAGCTGCAATTGTCAGAGCTGGGCCAAGCCAAAGCCCAGAGCCAAGAACTTCACTCACGTCTCACACAGGGATGGTAGGGACTCATGTAGCTGAGCTTGGTACTTATTTTCCCAGGCACATTATCAGGAGCGGGACCAGAAGTGGAGCAGCCAGGACTCAATCCAGCACTCTGACGTGGTATGCTGGCCTTCCACGAAGGAGCTTAAACTATTGTGCCACAAACTGACTCCTAAAAACCAATTCTTACCTGTATTATATGTATAATAACATACATATCACAGAGCAGGATTCAATCACTACTATTCTGGACTCTAACTTGAGGCTGTAATGACAACTAATACATAGATCATGTTCTGTTATCTGCACTCACTCATACTCTTTTCCACTAGGGATATGTCTTGTGACCATACAGATCAGTAATAATTCACTCTTTCTGGGATCTGACATGTCTAATGACAGAAAACAAACCTCTCTCACGCTGTAAGGCAATTAGAGAGTAATCAGGCAACATTGTGTAAAGAGATATAATCAGCTGGGGCTTGGTGTGCATCAGATGCTTGACATGTGTTCACAGATTGGAAAGAACATTTTAGCTTGGAGTCCTCCTATGGGGTATTCTCAGAGTTACAGATGTCCTCAGAGTAACTTAGCATTTCTAGCTGCAAGGATTTCAATCTTTAATTTCTGATAATCCTACAAAGAAAAAAACTTTAAAAGAGCATAAAAAGGAACTGATTACCATATAGTCAAAGCAATTTTCAAAAAACATAACAAATCCATAAATTAGTTTTGGTAAATGCAATGTTGTCAATGTTGTTATTCTGAAACTGGGCTTAATGTGAGATTGAAAAAAATGACAGTTTATTAATCTCACTGTCATGGAAAATCTGGAGTTTTAGGTTAGAGAAATAAGACATTGATAAAAGATAAAAGGCTATGTAAGTAAATTGGATGGTGATTTCAGCATTCTTGATATATTTCATTGATAATAAAAGAAAAAGTCTAAGAAATAATGAACACTCCAGCAATAGTCAACATCCTGTGTTCCCAAATTGTGGTCTCTGGGGAGCAGAAAGATTTCACCAGGATTCTTCAGAGAAATGGTGATTTCATGTCTGAAAAGCAGGAACCAGAAGACTCAAGACACTGGTCAAAGATGTGAAACTGTACACATTTAAAAGAATAAAGACAGTTATTCATTAAAAGATATCAACTATATTTAAATCCATAATATTTTTAAATTCATTTTTAAAAAGCAATAAAAAATAAAATTTGATTTTAAGAAATTTTTCATTTCTCAAGGCTAACATATTAAGGAAAAGAGTCCTGCTTTTTCTACAGAAAATATAACTAGGAATGGCAAAATAGTTGATGAGGAAAAGTTTCACTTTTTAGAAGACTGGTTAAAATGTGGAAAAGTAATAGTGCAGTGTGTCACCATTTTATAATCCCTAATGAATAAAGAAATGTCACAATTGAAACTATTGGGCTTCAATCAGCACAACCACAATGGTAGGAAATTTGAAAGGACAAACTTGGCTTATTTAGCAGACAATTGAAAATAACAGATAAGAAGAGGTGAAAGTAAAAATAACGTAAGAAAGAATTAAGAAACATACCTATAAGTCACAAAGTGTGGATGACATTTAAATTTTGATTGAAACAAACTAAACTTTAAAAGTTAGTTTTATGAGACAACTGGAAATTTGGACTAAATTCTCTAATCAGCAAAAATGAACCTGCAGAAAATACTCTGCAGAAATGAATGTGAAATATTTTTCCAAGTTTGCCTCCTTGACCAGGCACTGGACTTCTACGAAAGCCTAAGGTCCTCCTTTGCATGAACCCTAACACATGTGTCAGTCATTCTTCATGTCCTCTGTGACCCCTGGGCTGAGAGGAAGCAGAAACTGCAGCCACAAGGCCAAGGCCACAGTCCTGACTCTGTCGTTACTTGCTACATGACGTACAACCAGCACTCAATGTATTTTACTCTCTGTTCCCAGTCTGGTAAAATGAGAACACTGGTCTAACCCATGCTTATGCTGTGAACTGAGGCTGAGTGACCAGCAGCAAGGGGTCTGAAACTCACCAATGGGTCTGCAGACAACGTGCCCACTCTTCTCTTGGCATCCCCCGAGAGTCAGGCCATGAGCCGAGATGTCACTATGGCACAGTGACATGAGGGAGCCACCTCATTTCCTGTTGTTTCCATTTTTGTGGCTGTGAAGTCTCTTTCTCTCTAGATGATAGCTCCTCAACATGACAGAAATCTTATTCTGGGGGCTACCAGTGTTTTGGTTTCTTGCCCAGCTGTCTATGCTTAGGTTCTAGCTCTTGGCAGATTACTGGGAAACAACAGAGGCCCAACCCTCGGGGACGCTGAGTTTGGGACAGGCCTTCCCACTAGAAGAAATGTCTGATTTTATGGAAACTTGCAGCACCTCTTCTTGGATCATTGGGGTTTTCAGTATCTGCTCACTTGTTAACAGATGAGGATTGCTTGGATGCACATTTTGCTTATCTCCACGGTGAAAACCTGGGTGGGTGAAGCAAAGATTGCCATTCACGCACAACACATTGAGTTTCACCAGAAAACTCATGGAATTTTCCTAGACTATGACATCACCAAAAGATCCATGATTTTCTGTTTCCTCTAATATCGTGTTGCAATGGTGCAGAAAGCTATGGACTTTCCATTTTTTTCTCACTCCTTTAACAGTCTGTTATACAAAAAGCTCTGCTGCCTTACTTGGGAAACTACTTCTAGGTTTGAAAACTTTTGGTTTGAAAAAAAGACTGGGGAAGCTTTTGTTTTCCAAGACATCAGAAATCTTTCTGGAAGCTGTTCCACTTTCCCCCAGAACTTGGTGAATTAGTGGAAAACTAAGACAGGTGAAGGACAAGAGTAAGGTGTGTGTTCACCTTGTAGCTAGCCTACTGAGAAGGCCTGGCTCAGGGACTTCATGAACAACGAAAGGTTCTTAAATCAAAGTGACTTTTTGACTTTTCTTAGACTGAGGAGCAGCTGGCAAAAGCATTAGCCAAATAAGGATTTGAGCACAGATGCTCCCAGGTAGCCAACACACAGGATGAGCAAGATCAGCACATTCAGGGGGTTCATGGTAATGGCCAGGGAGAGAAGGCAAAAGGCAAAGCAAGAGAAAGGTGTTTGATCAGCCTTCTTTCCAGACCTCCAAACTGTAAGGCTTCCTTGTGGTCCTAAGTCTTAAAGAGCCAGAGTTTTATTGTATTAGAAGTTTATTCCCTTATAGCCTGCACACCTTTAGGAAAAGGACAGGAAAATTCATTTTTCTGTTTACTCTTTCCTGGTCAACTCTAAGCATACTTTTGCAATTAGTGAACCACTAAGGAATTATACGGGACACAACACACAGTTGAAGATATAATTGACTTCTTTAGAAAATACACAGGATCCTTAACTGGTGCTGTGCCATAGCAGGTAAAGCTGCTGCCTGTGAAGGCAGCATCCCACTTCTAATCTAGCTCCTTGCAAATGTGCCTGGGAAAAGGAGTGGAATAGGTCCAAGTGCTTGGTTCCTTGCAACCTACTGGGAGACCTGGATGGAGTTCTGGGCTCCTGGCTTTAGGCTGGTCCAGCACTGGCCCTGATGGCCATTTGGGCAGTGAATCAGCAGATGGAAGACTTCTCTTCCTCTTAATCTCTCTCTCTCTTTCTCTATGTAACTCTTTCAAAATAAGTAAAAATCATTTTTTAAAAGAAGATAGACATAATTTTTTTACTCAGAGTAGGTTTAGTCACCTTCAAAATTCTATTGAAAATGTCTTACATCATAATGCATCTAATGCATCTAACTGAACACCTAATTCGGGGCCCGGCACAACAGCCTAGCAACTAAAGCTCTCGCCTTGCATGCATCGGGATCCCATTTGGGTACCAGTTTTAATCCCAGTGGCCCTGCTTCCCTTCCAGCTCCCTGCTTGTGGCCTGGGAAAGCAGTCGAAGATGGCCCCAAGTCTTGGGATCCTGCACCCATGTGGGAGCTGGAAGAGAGTCCTGATTCCTGGCTTCGGATTGGCGCAGTACCAGCCATTGTGAATGCTGTGGCTAGATGGAAGATCTTCCTCTCTGTTTCTCCTCCTTTCTGTACTCCCGACTTTGCAGTAAAAATAAATAAATCTTTGAAAAATTTATAAAAATAATTTAGCGTTACCTACGCTAAACACACTCAGAACATTAACACATAGGTGAGTAAGCTCATTAAACGCAAAACCTATTTTACAACATAGGGTGAATATCTCACGTCATTTAGTGAATACTGTAGCAAAGGTGAAAGCCAGAATGGTTGTATGGATATGCTTTCTCACCATCGAAAGTTGTACATCAAATCATCGTCAATTAGGGACTACCTGTAATTATTTTTGCAACATGAACAACTTTTTTTTCAAATTTTTCTAAGCCTCTATTTTCCAGCATATCTATCTTTCAGTTATTTTAACTAGGCCACAGAGACCCATTTTAGCTATATGACCTAGGAAGTGCACTGGAAATCTGTCTTCATTTAAGCAGCAGTTTAAATATGTCACACCTTCAAGGTCAAAGGTTCTCATGTGTAGCCTGATGGGAGAGAGATCTCTGTGCTGGGAATCTGAGCTTTAACCTTGAGGGAATGTCTGTAACTTAGAAAAGGAAGGAGCATAAACAGTAAACAAACAAGCGGTGAAGAGAAGTGATGACGACAATAGATCCAGCCATGGTGGAAAAGCAAGGCCAGCTGCAGGGCAGAGAGAGA
Source organism: Ochotona curzoniae (assembly GCF_017591425.1). Lineage (NCBI taxonomy): Eukaryota > Metazoa > Chordata > Mammalia > Lagomorpha > Ochotonidae > Ochotona > Ochotona curzoniae. The sequence goes on along the minus strand of NW_024466502.1, from coordinate 46,717,456 downwards.
TTTATTAAATTGACTGAATCGGCCTCCATCTTTCTGTTGTAGCTGGCTGGTGGGAGGTACTGGGGTGAGAGGGGAATGAATGAAACCTAATACAGAACTCAAAACAAAAAGTCTCCCTTCATGAGCTTTGCCTCATATGGGCCTACATTCTTTTGCAGAGTAATCATTGGTGTCTATTAGAGGCTATCTATTTAGAGCATTCTCTTCTTATTACAAAGGCACTCACGTGTACATGCATACCTTAATTAAAAACTTAAACCTCTAAGTCAGGAAGTCAGATTTCGCAAATAAATTATTTCAGTATCAGAATGCCCTGTAACTCTTCATATCATTTTAACTCTACATTTTTACTAACTCCATAATTCTAAGAATCCTAAAGTTCATGGTGATGACTACCAACATTTTAATTAGAATTTTAGTCAGATTTCTTAATTTTTCAAAGTGAAGTCTATTGCCTTTATTTTAATCATTTGATCAATATTCAATAGAATGTGCAAATATCCTTTTATTTTGTAATTGTATTACATAAAATTATTTGAATTAATACTATTTCTGTCTTTTTTTTCCTTTTCCAGATAGTTTTCATTCATTACTTTTGATGTATAATATTTCCTAGGGTATGAATTTCATTCTGGATCTTTCATTTTATTTTCACAAATTCCAATTTTTGCATGTTGAATTTTGCAAATCTAAATTTTTCCAAGATTTTTTTTCCCTATTAATCACTGGCTGTATCCTCTCTTATTCTGTACAGTTTTAGGTTTTGTCAATTTTATTCTTTTTTGGTGCCATTCTTCTGCAATTTCTGTTAGGAATTCAATCATTGACCATTTCTGTCTGTCAGACTGTGAGAGAAGTGTAGGTTATTCCTGCCTCATGTTCTCATGTTTCAGAAAGCCCATATGTGTGTGTGTGTGTATATATATACATACATATATATCAAAAGTTTATAAAAGTGAAATTTATAGTAAGAGTTTTTCTTATTCAAAGAGTTTTGAGATGTATACATGTGAGGGGGTCTTCTCATGAAAAAATCTGTACTGTGAGAAAATCATACATGGATTTCAAAAGTTGCCTTAAACCTTCTGAAGTCTAATATAAAAAATTCATCTTTATACCAATACAATCATAAAACATAATTCTTGAATGAATTCCTCAGTTTTAAAATATAATTTTTGGAGGTACATTTTTATTTAAAAGGTAGAATAACAGAGGGAGCTGTAAGGAGAGACACAGAAAAGAAATCTTTTATCTGCTGGTTCATTCAAGCTGTAGATGCCTGTGTTAGGTCACATCACAGCCAGGAACCCAGAACTCCAGCCAGATCTGTCATGTGAGTGATGGACTCATAAGTATTTGGGTCTTTCTCCACTGCTTTCCCCATCACATTCACAATGAGTTGAATTGGAAGCAAAGCAGTTGTGACTCAAAGTGGCGTTCCAATAAGGGATGCTGGCACTGTAAGCAATCACTTAACCTTTTGCGCTGCAATGTATTTCCCTAAAATATAATCCTTAGTCCTTTAAGAAGGGATCTAGAAAGATGAAAGAAAATCAACCTGCAGGATTCCTGAAACAAGGGCATTCAACTGCTACAGCCACGCACTTCATGCATGGAAATAATAAATTCTCAGGCATAAGCATTTCATAACATGATAAAAATATAGCTTATTTTAAAATACTCAATATTGACATGACAAGTATTTTCTCATTTTTCTTCCGGAGGAAGAAATGTTCAAATACCAGACTGTGTGGTTCAAGACCCGACTACTCTGGCCCTTGGTTGGTGCCAATTTATTCAATCACTATACCCCAAGTGACTGGCCTTGATCTTGAATAGATGAGTCTGTGGCCTACCCAACTCTGGCCAGCTCAGAGGTACTCAAAGAAATTACATGTTATGGGAGATTCCTGGTAAAGTCTTCTGAGTTTGCCTCTTTCATCTTTGTCTCTCATCCCTGAGCTCAGGGGTCGTGTGGTGAACGTCAGTGCATACACCTTCACTCTTCAGTAAACGTGGAAGCCAACATGGAATTACAAATTGTTGAAAGCCACAGGAAAAGAATTTTTTCTATGATAAAATGTATGTTAGAATTGAAATAACTTGGCTTTTGCAGAGGAACTAACAAAGAACTCAATGCCCATAGTTGTCTGCTGTCATTCACTCCCCTTTCTTCCTGCCCCACACTCATTGGTATCTCTTCTCTCCTTCCACACAGTCAGGAATCTAGAAAGGACTTCCAGGAGGCATTAGAGCCGGTGGAAATATGCTTTTACAACTCTTATGATTTATCTCCTAAAATAACAATTCAGAACTTGACTATTTCTGTCCATGTCTTCTAGGAACACCGGGTACCATTTTCTACCTTCTCCCCCCCCCCTTTTTGTTTTTGAAGGGGCATCACCAATGAATTCCCACCAATTACAGGCCTGCTTGGAACCTCTGAGGTGATGGCCAGAAGTAGCCCCTATAGAGTGCATTTTGCCAGTGCACTCACATTCTTTCCATTTCAATGTCATTAAAGACATTCAAACTGCTTAACACTCCTCTGTTATTTCAAATAGTTCTATACTACAGACATGACCTCAAAGTTATTTACCATTAGCCCTTCGATTACATCATGCCTTGGCAATCTGACCTCCTCTCCCACAAGCCACAGTCAGGAGTTCTGTTTTCTTCAATAAATAAATATGTAGCTTTCCTTATGGCCAGGCTTTGGGCAGACAGGGTGAGAGAGGGTTGTGCTGTGATTAATGAGCTGTTTGCTTTGGATATACTGTGAATCTGCAACCTGTCGCAGAACAACCCGTGGAAGCCTTCTGCAGTAGTGACATCTGACCTATCACCAGAGGGTGCCACTGACATTCCTGGGAGCCCAAGGATGTTACAAAAACAAGACAAATTCTATTAAGTGTGTGGTCTTTACTCTGAATGGCTTTCTTCTATTAGGACGGGGAAATAAGTCCAAACATCAAATTATACAAAAACTTCCTCACACTAGTTAGTTCCTTTAAGAAGGTAGACACACCACTTTATAAAGCTCTCTTTCTGCTGAATGATCTCACAGGAAAGATTTTGTTTTTGTTATTTAACAATCTGTCTTGGAGATGTTCCATGTTACTGCAAAAAGAATTCCCTTGTGCTTTTGTTAAAAATAAACTGTATTTTTGTTTTAAAGTGGCTTTAGGTCCATAGCAAAGTTGAGTGGAAAGTGCAAAGTTCTCTCATTAACCCTCCCCATATACACACAAAGACTCTTATTATCAGTATCTCTCACCAGGGTAGGTAGGGCATTTTGTGGCAATCAATGAATTTGCATTGTCACATCATTATCATTCAAAGTCCATGGTTGACATTAAGCGTCACTCTTGCTGTAGTACATTCTATGGAACTGAACAAATAGAATGACTTGTCCCAGCCATTGCAATATCATACAGAGTAGTTTTATCACTAAAAATCTATTGTGCTCATTCCTTCCTCTCCTTTAGCCTTAGAAATCACTGATATTCCTACTGTCTCCTAGTTTTGTGTTCTCGACAATGTCATCTTCTCAAACTCATACAATATATTGTATTTCATTTGGTTTCCTTCACTTAGTCAAATGCATTTAAAGTTTCTTCATGACTTGATAGAATATTGAATACAATTCCATCATCTGGATATGCCATGGTTTATCCATTCATCCACTGAAGGATGTTTTGGTTCTTCCCAGCTTGAGAAATTGCAAATTAAGCTGCTACAAATAATCTGTGTCAAAGTTTTGGTATGAAGAGATCTATACTTTTTGGTTACAAGCATATAATTTTACATTACGAGGATGTATTATAACTTATTGCCCAATTTCTCCACTGATGGACATTGAGATTATTCCCAAGCTTTTGTTACTGTAAATAATGTTGCAACAACAACAACAAAAAAATACATTGTAAATACAGCATTTTACACATTTGCAATGAATTCTCAAGATAAATTCCTACAGGAAGAATTTCTAGGTCAAATATACAATCATGTTGTAAGTTTGACACACTGACTTCTGCAGAAGTTGTAAAATGTGCCAGTTTCCTTATGACTTCTCTTCTTTCCCAACTGATACACTTCTTCACACATTTCCTTTGATCGCCCTTGCAGCTAGTGTAGACCTGCTGTGTACTGAGAGTACACAACACAAGCCATGTGTATTGTTCTTGTGCATTGCTAGAATGGCTATGAATCCAATGATCTTGGAGGGCAGATATGTCCTTTTCCAAGTATCTTCTAGTAATGAACTTATCATAAATGTAAGTACCACCATGGAGCTTTTCAAGATTATAAAATTTTAAAGATAAAATAAATGTCACATATTCTCAACAAATCTCTCTGTGAATGCACAGATAACTGATCACTGCATAATGAAGATCCTTTGTTTTTCTGTGATAACTGCCTCTCTGACAGAAAACCATATGTGGAAACAGAACGTTTCTAAGCCTATCTCTATCCCTTGTTTAGGGAGATAGAGTTGTTTCCTAATTTAAAACCTCAAAAATACCTTTTAGAAGCTTAGCACCATTTGCTTACTGTTCAATCAGTTTAAGCAGGCCAGAGCCCTCTTTCTTAACCTCTACACTCATTATCTGTATTCAACTGACTGTAACAATGTGGTATTAGATCCACCGTACCCACTGTAAGTCCTCATTTTGAAGTTTGCTCTCCTCCCTCCTCTCCATGTAGCCAGAAAACTCTTCAAGTATTCAGGGCTGGAGCAAAGTTTCATACCCAACAATTCTTTATCTGTGCAGCATGCAGCTTATTCATGTGGGATAGCCAGTCTCCAATGGGTTCCACAATGACCCTCATTTGGTATCTATGCAATTGTGCAATTCCCCTTGGGTAAGACTAGATTTCAACTTCCTAGTAATGAAAAGAACATGGTGAAGGGATGACCCTTCAAGATTATGTTATAAATAATTGTGGTTTTGTTTTGGGACACTCTGTGTCTTGCCTTTTCTGGAATCACTTGGGAAAAGCCAATTTCATTGTCTGAAACCATGACCAATATCTTGACTGCAGCCTCTAAGATCCTGAGTCAGAACCACACAGGCCAACTGTCCCCAGGTTCCTGAACCTCAGAAATGGAGTTAACATGGGTTTGTGGACTTGAACTGCAAACTTTAAGAGTGATTCCGTATGCAACTACAGATGACTAAATCACCTTGTCATCAGATGACTAAACAGATAATTGTAGAAGTAGCCAGGAGATTCAGAATGCAACCAAATCTGATCATTTTAAACAAATAATGTAACTGCTTTTCTGGATTTAAGAAGCGACAAAAGTTACCTATTTCAGAAGACAAGGAAATTCTAAAAGGAAGCAATGAGATTCATTCTTCTCTATCCAAAAAAGACTTTAAAACTATAGGAAAAAAGAAATGGAAATATTTTTTTACACTGAGATTCATAGTACTGCAGCAAGTCAACAGTCTTTCCTTTATAAATGCTTAATGATCACTATTAGACAATGATTCTTCAGTTCTTGAAGACTACTGAATATAACAAAAATATGTTATGTTTTCAACAGAAACTCCACAGTGCTAATATATTAATGAGTTAATCATAGCCAATCAGCAAGAAATATTTAATGTCACCAGTCTACTTACTATGCCCCAAGCACTGTGATAGGAAGTTCATATATATAGTTCACTCATTAAATCCCCAAATTCCATAATGTTGGTATGATGTGCTCAGTTCTATATAGACCCCAGAAGAAGATAAACAGATTATGTAAGTATTGGAGATTTAATGTACAAATTTATAAGAACATGAGGTTGTATGAGAACCACATGACCCTCCCTGCATCCCGAAACTCCCCATATGTTGCAACATAGCAGGAATGGATTACAAACTATTTGTTCAGTAGTCTCAGATGGCAATATCAGTTCAAAAGAACTACCTTCCCCTTTGTCCTTTAGCAATTATTAATCATAAAAGCAAGATTTGGTTAGGCCAGTTTATTTCTATCAAGGCAAGAAACATTCTTACAGGACACATACTGCCCAGACACTTCAGAGACAGCTCCACTTGTGCTTAATTTGTAAGTATACAAGAAATTACTCCTTAATCAAATCGGCCAGGAGGCTTACTTTCACATAAAAAGGCAAATGGCCATAAAAAGAAAATGGCACAAATCAAAGCAGTTTATACTGGAAAGAGCCAATGGAAATTTTTGTTTCAAGAGCAGCTCATGTAAAAGAAAACAATACAGGTTTCACGCTTCTGCAGCCGCTCATCCACGAGTACAATCCAGCACTCTCCTCAAGTGGAATGATAATGTTTTCATGTATTGACAGCTACAGTCTGTTTTCATGTATCTACTATTAACCCATGACCCGCTCTCATTGAACAAGCTAGATAAGAAGAATCTGCTGCCTGCAGGGATGTTGCAGATGGCTACAGAGTACCAAACGTAAGTGTTCTTAGCTTTTGAGCTATAAAATCTGAGTTCCAGATGTGAAAGAAAATATTTCAGACTGTTGCTGAAGGACTATACTACTGTAATAATATAGGAGAAAATAGTGGGGAGAGGAGGAACATAAAGAGTGGGAAGGAAATCTCTGAGCCTATAGAACTGTATCGTGAAAAATAAAAAGATTTGAATGATTACATGAGCAGACAGACTGTTCTATTCACTGGACATTATTTAAAAAGTCCTTTGGACTTGGGCAGGAAGAATAAAAGGAAATCAATGTTATAGAAATATTAGGGGTATTTCATTCTTACTTCACCTAGGGTCATAATCCACAATGGGAACTATAAGTTTGGCAAGAAAGAATCAGGCCCAATGCCTTGGTGGACACTGAGAAAGAAGTGAAGAGAAAGATTATCTTCTCATCTGGGGGTGGGGGTGCAGAACCAGCACTAGGGGAGACCTACCAGTCCAGCTGGTCTGGGTAACGGCTTGAGAGGAACTCCATGATGAAGAATACTACAGAGAGCTGTGTCTCCCAGAATGATCCCATGGGACTGCTGATTGCAAACACCATGGGGATCCTCAATAAAGACCAGAGAGTCTTTCTGACAATTTCCTCATTTTCTGATAGTTTACAGAACCTAGAAGTCTGAAATAGCCCCACTGAGAGACTGGAAAGAATCAAAAAGTCAATCTGAGGCATGAAACGTCTGAAATTAAGCTTCATCTTTTATACAAAACATAAGTTTGGGGCAGACATTTCTTGGAAGGCATGTAAATATTAACCCTGTGAGACTTCTTACCAATGATGTATGAGGATATTAAAGATTTTGTAACAGATACACTATTACAGCATTCCCATGTATCTATCCTTATGTACTCTACGCATCTACCCCACATTGATTAAATTAATATTTAATTTATACGTTGTGACCCATTTCCAAGCCCCTCCTGTATTATTTTGAAACACATCCCAAGAAACATATTGAATCATTTTTATTCATAGAAATAGTCATAGCATGTTTATAGCATCTTTAAAATCTAAATATTCTTTTAAAAATCACAACACCATTATCATTCCTAAAACTTAGGGATGACTCTGTAGCATCAAAAATATAATTAATATTAAAATTTACATTTGCCTTAGGGCCAGCACAATGGCTCAACTGGCTAATTCTCTGCCTGCAAGTGCCTGCAAGCGTGCAACCCTTCACCCGTGTGGAAGACCCAGAAGAACCTCCTAGCTTCTGGCTTTAGATCAACTCAGCTCTGCCCACTATAGCCATCCGGGAAGTGAACCAGCATATGGGAGATTTTACTATTTCTCCTGTAACAATATGCCTTTTCAATAAAAATAAATAAATCTTTAAAAATTTTGATTTTACATCAAACATGCTAATTTTTACGAGTGTGAATCATTTTTTCATATAATATTTATATAATGTAACTGGTTGATACATTTTAAGCATCTCTTAAACTCTAGATTCTTTCATTTTTTTTTTTGCATGTATACATATTCTGGGCCTGAAGGAATAAATATTTTTTTAAATGTTTCACTATTATAAAGAGAACAGATGTCATGTATTTCATAGATAAATTCTGAGAAGAAAACCAGTATCTTTTAATTTGTTGAGACTTGTTTTATGGCCTAACATATGGTCTATCCTAGAGAATGTTCCATGCACTGATGAAAAGAATGTGTATTTTGTAACTGTGGATGAAATGTTCTGTAAATATCAATTAGATCCATTTGGTTGATAGTGTAGATCAATTCTGGTTTTTTTTTTCTGCCCAGTTCATCTGTCCATTGATGAAAAGGGGTGTGGACGTCCCCAGTTATATTAGAGCATATGTTTCCATTTAGATTAATTAACATTTGTTTTAAATAACTGTGTGCTCTAACATTTGATGCTATACATTTACTATGGTCACTTTTTCCTGTTGAGTTGCTCTGTTAATCATTGCGTAATGATCTTCTCTGCCTCTTTGAATAGTGTTGTCTGAACAGCTATTTCATCTGATATTAAGATGGCTACTCCTGCTCATTTTTAATTCCCATCTGCATGGCATTGTCTTTTCCCATCCTTTTGCTTTCAGCCTGCGTGTATCTTTGTTGTTGAGGTGTGATTCTTTTAGGCAATCAGCCTTTATCCTGCAAATGTTTAGAATCTCCTTTGTACTGATATGAGTTTTCCTGCCTTCATATTATTTTTTTTTCAAGATGTATTTATTTATCTGAAACGTAACCTTCAAACAGAGAGGAGGAGACTTAACAGTGTTTCCATCCACTGCTTCACTTCTCAAATGGCAGCAATGCTAAGAACTGGCTTGTCTGAAATCAGGAACCAGGAGTCCATGGTGTGGGTTGCAGGGGCCCAAGGACTTTGGGCCATCTTCTGATTTCCTAGGTGGTTTAGCAAGAAGCAGGACCAGAAGTGGAGCAGCCAGGACTCAAATCAGTCCCTGTAAGGGATACTGTTGTCTAAGACAACATTGGCTCCTGCCTTCACAATCTTCCCTGACGCTGATTAATCTTTCTGTTTCTGTGTGCAGTACATTCTTTTTTTTTTTTTAAGATTTATTTTATTTTTATTGGAAAGGCGGATATACAGAGAGGAGAGACAGAGAGGACATCTTCCGTCTGATGATTCCCTCCCCAAGTGAGCGCAATGGTCAATGCTATGCCGATCCGAAGCCAGGAGCCTCTTCCGGGTCTCCCACGCAGGTGCAGGGTCCCAAAGCCTTGGGCCGTCCTCAATTGCTTACCGGCGGCCCATATGGGATCCCGAGCGTGCAAGGCGAGGACCTTAACCACTGCGCCACCGCGCCGGGCCCATGCAGTACATTCTTAAAGCACCATTTGTAAGGAGGGTGGATAGTATACTGACAAATTCTTCCAACTTTTGTTTTCAAAGGACTTCATGTCACCAAAAATGAGCGCTTCATTGAGTACAACCAAGGGCACAGCCTCTAATGGGTTGATTTGCTCAATAGTTCAAGTATCTGTTATTTTTTTTAACAACTGAAATTTATTTATATATATTTAACCTTGTCCTGGTTTATGCATACAGATTTGTGGGAACATAGATGTATACATATATGCTTAAAGAATTATTTTTTCAATGGCATATCATTATAGAAATATCAAGGGCTTGCAGTCTTACCAATTTCTTTACATAATTCAAGTAAATAGAGATTTCTGATAAGAATACTAACTATATCATTAAACAAAATAAGATGCTTTTTAAAAAAAAAGAATACTATTTAATCAACCTCTTAGAGCTATAATGGGAATTTCAAAATCTGACATACTTCTAAAATCTGCTTAAAATAACATTATTTGGGCCAGGCTCAGTGGTCTAGCAGCTAAAGTTCTCACCTTGAATGCACTGAGATCTCATATGGGCGCTGGTTCTAATCCCGGCAGCCCCACTTCAATACAGTCCTTCATAACAAGTGGATGTCCCTTACTTCATTCACATTGGGGGAAATATCTGCCATCTTTCACTGAATATATTTTCTAGGTCCTTCTGCTTTTCCACTCCTTCAGGAATGATCCTGACATGTATCTGTTATTGTCTGATGTCCTAGAGATCTTGAACACTCTACCTGGTTTTCCTAATTTTTTTCCCTTTAGTTTCTTCATTTTTTAAAAATCTAACTTAGATATTTCAAAAGCCTCATTTTTGAGCTCACATTATTTCTTCTGCTTTACCAAAAATTTGCCTTAGGAGTCCGGCCACATAGCCTGGTGGCTAAATTCTTCGCCTTGCATGCACCAAGATCCCACCTGGGCACTGGTTCTAATCCTGGCAGCCCCGTTTCCCTTCCAGCTCCCTGCTTCTGACCCGGGAAAGCAGGTGAGGATGACCCAAAGCCTTGGGACCCTGCACGCATGTGGGAGACCCAGAGAAGGTGGCTCCTGGCTTCAGATTAGCTCAGCTTCAGCCGCTGTGGCTGCTTTGGGTAGTGAATCATCAGATGGAAGAGCATTCTATCTCTCCTCCTCTCTGTATATCAGACTTTGTAATAAAAATTAAATAAATCTTTAAAAAATAGACCTTGAGCTGTCTTCTGTATCTTTGACATTGAATTCTTCACATATTCCAGGTGTTCTTTTTAAATATTCCTATTTCCTGGCAGAATTTTTCATCCATATCAGTCACAGATTTATTTAAGTAATTTCTTCTCTGTGTTTCTGAGCAATCTTAGAATCATTTTAAAATTCCTTTTCAGATATTTCAATGATCTCCTTATCTTCACAATCTAATATTAAAGTATGTTTGTGTTCCTTTTGAGGAATCATACTGTGTTCTTCATTTATATTTCCTGTATTTCCATGCATCTGAGAAACATTCGTTGATATCTCCTCTGAAGTCTCTATTTTGACAATGTGCTTTTGGGCAGAGTGGAATGGCTGCATCTACAGGAGGTATTTGGAGTAGACAGGGTCAGGGAGCTCGCCAGAGTTTGTGGGCTGGGAAAAAGTCCAGATGTGCATGGCAATTCTCTTCTGTAGTCAGCAGGTGATAGGGGATGTCACGCTGACTGGTGTGATCGCTGCCCTCGTCCTTCTCCAAGGCAAGGGGACTCACAGTCCCCTCTCACTCCAGGCACAGCAACCGCACAGAGAATCTCTACACTCTGTAGTGTGAGTATGGAGTATGGAGCCACGTACAGTGTCCACTCCAGGCACTTATGGAATTGTAAGCTTCGGTGGACAGGCTTAATAGCTGCTCCAAGATCTGGCCACACACACCATGTCATTATCAGTGTACCATGCAAGGATTTCTGAAAGAAAACCAATCAATTGTCCCATAAATTTCCCACTGTTAGGATTTTTCTGACTGCCTCCCAGGGTGTTTAATGTGCTTCTCTACCCTGTGGGTAGAGGATCCCTTTATTGGGATCTAGATTGTAGATGCAGATTCAGATTTATAGGTATTATTCTGGCATAATATTTCATCATAAATTAACAGAGTTAGTTCTTTTAGCAGGAACTTATGTTCAATGACCAGATAGATTTTATCTTCCTTTTTGGGGTATTAGCTGGAATACTCCCATTAAAAAAAGAAATTTCCCCTCATTTACAATCTAGATCTGCAACAGTACTGTTCACTTAAGAGAGTCTAGGTAAGTTGTTGATTCTCAGAATAATAAATTATTGTGTTCTGATTGGTGGTCATTCAGTTGAATTTTGCTCGTCTTTTGGTGAATTTCTGGATTCACACAAGTGTTTGATATATTCCAATAATTTGACATGACCATGGTCTCATTTTCCTGGGAATTAGGGCTTTTATGTGATGTGGGGCATTCAGTTTGAAAACAGAGAAACTGCTTGGAAAGTTTAGACCAGTTGATCACTCTAACCGTACTAGTCTTCACCAATTCCACCACCATCTGATAAGGTATTCTAGATTCATTGCATGTATCTATCTTGCTCCAGACTTGGAATAAGACACTTCTCCAACAATACTTAGTCCCTTTGTGTGGGAAAGTGGACTTGAAAAATGGATCTAAAGACCTCCAAAGCATCAATTTCTGCTTCTCTAAATGAGCAGTAACAATAATCCTTACCCACATTAGTTTGTTCTGGAAGATACATATAATAATACTTGCAAAGCACTTAGTCCAGGGCCTGGAACATGGAAACTGATCATCATGGGTTAGTGGCTATAAAAACTCTCACACATACTATGGGCTTATTCACTCCACAAAACTTCATGCCATTTCTCTGGGAAAATACAAATCGGAGCAGGCTATGTTTTTTAGAGGGTTGCTGTGCAATGTCTATAGACAACCATGTGTCCTTTGAAATGAGTTATTTTTAAACTACACAATCACAGCTGTCCAACCTGCATCATAATAAGTCTGCACCTGGGAATGAAAGTGTTTCTAGAAATGTCCTGATGTTAGAGTTTGACACCCAAGAAGCCCATGCTTATGATAGGCTTCTTGTCCTATTGCATTTTTGGAAGTAAAACGAAAGACTTTTTATAATTCTCAAAAAAAATTGTGTAAATTCATGCATTGAAATAAGTTCTGAAAAGAAGTATTTGAAGCAGATATAGAAAAGAATTATCGGTAGATCCACAGGGGGGAAAAAAGGGATCTGTTTTACAATATATTAAAAAACAAGTTGTAGGAGATAGTCAAATTAGCCTTCTTGATGGGGGCATTTACCTGGGTTATCTGAGGGTGCTAGCTGCAGTGAGTTCCCTGTGTCTGTGATGGACATAGAGGAGAAACAGATCAATGAATTCTTGTTCTGTGAACCAGTGCATACAACTATAAAAGGATGGATGAGTTTAGTCCTGACACAAGTGCTTTCGGAAAGCATAAATTAATGCTTGACTTATGTGCTTTGCTTTGCATGATTCTGTCCGATAATCTAAGAAAAATGCCAGGCCCATTGCCTTCATAAGAAAGTAGCCTCTCTCATCTTTTCACCAAGATGTTATTGCTGCAAAGAACCTTACCAAAATGCTGAAAAATGATTCAAATACTCCGGCGAATGCAGTAATTTTATCAGAGGATATTTTTCAAACACTCCCATTCTAGTTTGTAACAGAAGAACTGAGATTGGCTGACTCTCCTGAAAGAGAAACAGCACACCACCATCTTCTGATTTATTTCCCAAATGCCCACAATGGCAAAGGCCAAGTTGGGATCAGACCTGGGGGCCAGACATTCAATCCGAGTAACCACATGGATGAAAGAAGTTCAGTTATTACAGTCATAACTGCCACTTCCTAGGGTCTGTATTGTCAGGGAACTGGAATCACGAATGTATATAGTCTAATGTGGGATGCAGAATCAACCATTAGGCTAAATGCCTGCTCTGAGGCATGGTTTCAATACGCGCTGAATTCACTGTCTTCTCAGAGGTTATTTCCTTAACAACCATCCAAATGTTCATGACTGATAACTACTATAAAAACTGGCAACATATGCACAAAACAGGCATCATCATGAGAGGATCCTTACTGAATATTAGATGAAGTCCTGGTGCCATAACTAAGCACTTTCTGGGACACAATCAGGGATTATGCCTTTTAAGCATTTAGAAGAACTCCTGCTTGGAAAATGAGTGGCCAATGCCTTGAGTGATGCAACAAAGCACAATGCAATACACACAGGTTATCTACAACATTGTGAAGTGGACCAGGGACTAAAATAGACTCAATGGATGTGGACTGTTTTTACAGTAGTCCTCCCCTTAGCCATGAGATGTGTATTCCAAGGTGTTATTTTTCTACACATCTTATATTTATGATAAAGTTTAACTTATAAATTATGCCAGTGGCTAATAATAACAAAATAATGACAATATGCTATAATGAAATTATCAGTATCACAACTCTTCTGCTTTCAGGCCACTAATAAACTCAATAAAGCTTACCAGAACACAAGTACTATGATACCATATCAATTGCTCTAATATTCAAGAAGGCTACTAAGTGAATAATTGGTGGGAATAGCACACACAGTATGTCTATGCCAGACAAAGCAATAATTCATATGCTGGGGGGATGGAGCAGGATAGAGAAATTTCATCATGCTACTCAGAATGACAAGCAATTTCAGATTTATGAGCTGCTTATCTCTGAAAATTTCCATTCAATATTTTCTGATTACAATTGACTGCAGATAATGGAAGTTGAAAAAAGCAAAAACCTGGTTAAGAGTGGACTACTAAATTTTATAAGCTACTATGTCCTCCAGAATATACTTCAGATGTGACTTAAAATGTCCTTATAGCTGCAAGGCATGAGATGGGGCACAGAGATTTCAATAGCACACATCTAAGACAGGTTAAGTGCAGACAAAATGACAGCAGGATTGTCCAGAAGTTCTGTCCTCAGGCTCTAAGGACAATCCAACATCGGTGCCATCTTGGTGATAACAGCCTCACCTTGTGTATGTTTCTGGTTGGACTGCTACAGTCAGCTACTTGTAATGTATGAATATGGGCAATATTGAAGAAATAAATTGCATCCTAAATTGTTTCCTACGTGGGTCCCAGTGCCCAAGACCTTGGGCCATACTACATGGCTTTCCCAAGCCATAAGCAGGGAGCTGGAAGTGGAGTGGCTGAGACTCAAACCAGCACCCATTTAGGAAGCAGGAGCCACATGCAGTATCACCCGCTGTATCACTGTGGCAATCTCCGCATCCTGGCATTTTACAGAAATCGCTGTCTTGAAGATGACTTTATAATCTTCTAGTCACCTTCCTAAGATTTCATTTTCTTCTCCATATCCAAAACTTTCACATCTCTTACATAAAACTTCCTTCTTCAGCATAATACTGGCAGGATGATGTAAGAGGCACCACTGCCACAGAACTTGAATTTGAAATTTTAATCGCCAGGAACAAACTACTGAAGATCCATGAGCAAAGCAACAATGGAATGAAAAATAGTGCTTCTGGAAGATCAGTATGACACAGCTGTTTAGGAAAGTCTGTATGAGTTAGCTAAGATAGGAAGTTGCTCTGGACATCAGCATCTGCTATAGAAGCCTGGGCATGGATTTGTGGCTTCACTCCAAGAAATGTTCATGCTATAAGAGACTTGATGAATGTAAGTAATATTAGCATACTCATATGGTATGCAGATTTTGAGTTGTTTGAGTGTTCTCCATACTGATTTCCATAGAGCCTGTACCATATGATCCAGCAATAGCACTCCTAGGAATATATCCAAAACACCTGTTTCACGAGAAACCAACATGCACCCCTATGTTCACAGCAGCACAATCAATAATTGCAAAAACTTGGAAGCAACTGAAATGCCCATCAACAGAAGACTGGATAAGAAAGCTATGGTTCATCTACTCCATGGAATACTATTCAGCTATTAAAAAAAAAAACAAAATGTAGCTCTTTGTGGCCAAATGGGCCCAGCTGGAAATCATAATGCTAAGGGAAATGAGCCAATTCCAAAAGGTTAGGTATCACATGTTTGCCTTAATTTAAGAATTTAAAATGAAATGATGTCAATATGAAAAACAGTACCTGTAAAATGTAATTTTTTAAATTTTATTTTACTTTATTTTACTTTTAACATATGTGTTACTCAATACTATGTCCACTAATTCCATAATGTTGTGGTTTGTTGCTGATGTTATGTTGGGGCTTTTGATTGGTCGGGATGACACTCTGCCGGCCCTACTTTCGGACCAGAGATGGTCTCCACAAGAAGCCGTTGAACTTATCTGGACAATAGGATGCTGGACCGTATGCTTGGTATAAGCTTGCAATGAAAGAACCCCAACTGAACTTGAACTGTGGCAATGCAGCAAGGTGGAAGAATCCACCATGGGGGGAGGGGTGGGGAGAATCCCAGTACCTACAACTGTGGCACATAATGCAATATAATAAAAAAACAAACAAACAAACAAAAAGCAATTTTAAAAAAATCCTCATTAAACTCATTGTCCTTGGACTTCATGAATGCAATGAAAAACATGGTTTTTCAAATTACTCAATGTCCCCTTGAGGAAACACCTGTTAGGTTGTTCTTCTACCTATTTCCTTGTGATCAATACTATTTTCATATGTGCACAAGAGCCCTCTTTGCAGTGTCTGCTAGGAAGCTCAGAAGAAAATGCATGATTCTAGGGGGAAAAGGTAAGTACAACATCATAGCTGGAATTTGTGTCCTCACACTATCTTGGTTCCATCTATCTTTGCTTTTTGTACTCAGTCTTTTCAATATCTGCTCACTTTCTTTGGAATTAATTTTTCATCCATATGCATCTTTGAAAGATCCTTTAAATATTTCCTAAAATGAGGGAAGAGAGAGACAGAAGAAGCAGCAGGAGGAGGAGGGGAAAATAAAAGGGGAATTTAAATCCAGAAACGAAGGCCAATGCTGTGGTACGTTTGGTTAGGCCTCCACCTGCAATACCAGCGTCCCATATAGGTGCCAGTTTGAGTCCTGGTTGCTCTCCTTTTGATCCAATTCTTTGTGAATACACCCGGAAAGCAAGGCAAGATAGCTCAAGTACTTGTGTCCTTATTAGGCACATGGAAGACCCAGATCCAGTTTCAAGCTCTCAGTTTCAGCCTAATCCAGCCCCAGCTACTGTGGCTATTTGAGGAATGAACCAGCAGATAGTAGATCTGTGTGTGTCACTCTCTCTGAATCACTTTGCCATTCAAATAAATAAATAAATCTTTCTAAAAATGAGAGGAATATACATCAAGAAAACCAACTCCAAGATGACATATTTGAGACAGTTAGGGCTTTTATAGTAAGGAAATATTAATTCTCGATTTTTGAAAGTTCTTATCTGTTAGCAATGCACTATAAAGCACATGCAAATTTTATGTATATCTCAGATTTGCTTTAAATTATTAAAGAAAAGAAAAATTGATGGGAATTTGGAGTGAAAAATACACAAATGATCTTTTATACGGGGAACCATAAAGATGATGGCACTTCGCACAGCAATAATGTGCTTAAGAAAGGCATGGAAATTCTTAACAAGTCAGAGTGTGTTACTCCTTACCTGATTTTATGGGCATTTGGCTCAACTCTAAGCATGTCTCTGAATAATCTGTTTGCAACTGTGAAGAGCTGCATTTGAGTTGTGTAATTGTTAGTAAAGTTATTAGTGCATCCTTTAGATTTCAGGAAGGGAAACAGAAAGGAAATAGAGATTTATTAAGCACTTAATTTATTCCATGTGCTGTGCTTAAGGCCCTCACACATATCTTCGTGTTTTTCCAACAACTTAGTTGGAGGAGCAGTCCCTCCTTTGTCTGTTTTCTCTCCTCTTTTTGAATATTGAGTGGTGACTGTGTGGTTCACAGAAGTCACAGGCTTATCATCCTATCCTGCTGAGATGTTCACTCCTCTCCAAGCCACATGAGGAAATGTCTGGCTCTTGCTCTGACTGACCTATTGGATGCCAGCACTGTTGGCCCTGGCATCAATGTTATATCAATAGTGGACACTGACTTATTCCATTTGTGAGCCAGAAAGACTGCTTAGGCAGCCAGAATGATGTTTCACAAGACAAATGCATTCTTGACATGTGAGTCTCAGTCATTGGCCATGTTTGCAGAGCCACATGAAATGTTTGATTGTATAGGTTCCAGGCAGAGCAGAACCAAAGAAGTCATGGACATGAGCTCTGAAGCCAGTGGCAGGGTCCCACTTGAGCCCTTGCTTTGCCAAACCATAAAAGCACTAACATTATTTTCACCTATAGCTCAGTTTGTCTAATGAGGAGAATTACACGATTCACACAGGTTGTCATGACTCTTACACATGATGACATACAGTGTTTGGTGGTAGTAGTAAAGGTGGTTTTTGTGGCAATTACAACTTTGGTTGTGGAGGAAACTTCAGTGGTCATGGTGGCTTTGGTGGCAGTCAAGATGGTGGTGGATCTGGTGGCAGTAAAGACGGTTCCAGTGGATTGGGTAACAATAATAGTTATGGGGGAGGCAGCCCCAATTCCCCTGGAGAAAGCAGAGGCCATGGGAGTAGTGGACAGGTTATGGAAACCATGGCAATGGACATGGTGGGTGACAACTTTGGAGGTGGTGAGAGCTACAATGCTTTTGGCATTACAACAATCACTCTTCAAATTTTGGACCCATGAAGGGAGGAAACTGTATGTAGGCACTCTGACCCATGCAGTAGTGGCTAATATTTTTGCCAGACCACAAAATCAAGGTGGCATTGCAGCTCTGGCATCAGTAGGCACTTTGGCAGTGGCAGAAAGTTTTAATGGCTGCCAGGAAACAAAGCTTGGTAGGAAAGGAGAGTCAAAGAGACAGGAACACTACAGGTTACACCAGATTTGTGAACATAGCCAAGCACAGTGGTGGCAGGGCCCAGCTGCTACACTTAGGACATGTTTTACATAATGTTCATGCTGATGGGCAAAAACACCTCAAGGATTGTATTTGTGACTAATCGTATAATAGGTTATTTTAATTTCTGTTCTGCGGAAAGTGTAAAGCATTCCAACAAAGGATTTCAATGTAATTTTTCCTTTTTTCCCCATTTGCATTATTAAGTATTAAATGTTGTGGTCTGATCATGATGCTGAATAATGTTTTTTTTCCAAAAATAAAACAACAAATCTGGGAATAAACACTATAAAGTAGCATTATTTCAACAAAATATGGTGCATTGCATACACAATATTAAGTTTTTGGCACTTATTTTACATGCTAAATCTTCAAAACCTGCTTTCTATTCTGTATTCGCATCTCATTTCATCACGAACTGCACAGATTTCAAGTATGCAACAGCCATATACCATTAGTGGCTACCATATTGGACAACACAGCAGGAACAAAGGCCATTTGCACTTTACAATATGATGCAGAGAAAAACTGAAGCAGACACAGTTGTGGAGTGAACCTGTGGGCACTTGGGGGACTCAGGCACTAATCTCAGCTCTACCACAACTCCTAAAAGCTGGGTTAGGTATGAATTGCAAAATGACACTGAGCAAGTCAACTCATGTCTTTAAACCTCAGGTTCTTTCAAAAAGCCAAACGAAGAAGAAAGGGCATATAAGCATATCCTAATTTTTAAATTTGTTCCAGGACCCAAATGTGTCAACAGCCATGGGCCAATGAGAATTTTTCCCAACCAACAAGCTGAGCTGCCTGTGTCTGCTTGGAGTTATCGGGAAATCTTAATGAGCTGGATTAATGTATTTTTTCCACAGGCACCAATGCAGACACTGTACTGGGCTCTGGAGAAATAGGCATAGCTATATTCTTGGCTTATTTAGCAGAGGAGATATGTATGGGAAGTACTGAAACTGTTGCAGCTATTTGGAGGTTTAAGGGGGCAAACCAGCAGATGGAAGATCTCTCTCTTTCCAATAAATCCATAAGGCTCTTTTAAAGGAAGCAGAAATCATAGGTCACTCAGATTTGACGGTGACAGGGAAGAACCTTTCAGATAGAAAAAGAAACATAACCAAAAGCCCATAAGAATAAGGGATGCTCCAGGCTTTTGTGCCTAATGACAAGGATAAAATGTTTTTTCCTCTGGCTTTTGGTTCAAGGCAATAAATGATAGAGAGTCCTTTGTGTCATGTTGGCAAACCTGCCCAAGGTCCTGTATCTGAGAAATGATGGAGCCATGTATGAACAAAGGCCTGAATTACTCCGAAGACCCTTTCTTTGAATCATGCACTTTCATCTTTGGCAAAACAGACGGAATAAAACCCAACATGAATGCAGTGACTACCAAAGTAAAGAAAGTAAATTTATTAGCAGTTAAAAAATTCGCATGTGAAATAATCACGTATCATGCAATAATAGTTACTTGATGCTTCACTCCTCATAGTATGGTTGCATGCTTATACTCTATAAGGCAGGATGATGCTTTACAGTCTACCAAAAAAAAAAATACCTGAATGATACAGCCATTGGAATCTTCCTATGTGTTTATTATGAGGAAGAAAATCCTACCCAGGACCTTTCTCTGATGTGATGTAATTTGAAGGTCAAGAACACAGGCTCCTGAGGCATACTCTGCCCTTACTGAGTCAGTGACTTTGGGTAAGTTACCTAATCCCTCTGGACTTGGCAATAAATAAATAAATTGGAGGTTAAATGAGACAATGCACGTGGAGCACAGAGCAAGCACTCAGTGGATATTAGCAATAACCACATGGACGCTAAACAGCACCATGGAGCTTTCCTGAGGGTAAGAATTTGGCCATCATTTCTTTATCCTCCTCTTCCTTCCTTTTCACCCACATTCCAGCCCTAATTTATGAAGCCCAGCTTCATCGCTTTTCATTTTGGTGGTAACAGCAGGCCAACAGATCATTTTCAAAAGCAATAACTTCATGATTACATGGAATAGCTTGCTGCTCTCATATGTTAACCAGATTGAATTGCTCACCTCCCCTATGTCCATTAAAAAGTGATGTATTTTTATGCATTTTTTTTTTGCAGGACAGCACAAATGCATGTTTTCCATCTTACTCCATCAATCACTCTGTCACTGAACTGATGAGAACCCCAACTGAGGGCTGAGTGGTGATTTATTTTATACCAGTGTATCCAGCAAGGTCCCTAGTGCTTCTACTAAGGATACTCAAGTCTGCTGATCCAGAGATGGATCTGGGCTTCATTTTTAGGGAATTATTATCTTGAACCAATGAAAGAACCATCTTGGAGGGGTAGATGGACATACACAAAAAAATTCTTAAAGATTACAAACCAAATCTGTAAAGAGAATATCCAGTAGGTCTACAGTATTGACACTCCTGATCATATAAAATGAGAGCTTCTGTCATTGTAATCAACCTCATGCTTTTCTTCAGAGAACATGGGTATACAATGAAGAACATTTGCTGGAAAATATTATCTGAGAAATCTCAAATCTTTAAATAGGCAAAAAATACACTCGGCCTAGCACTGACTGAAAAAGAATCAGAGGGAAGTGAATTGTGCTATGCAATAAAGAAGAAGCTGAGAAGAAGCTGGTGTATGGCAGGGGAAGAGTTATCAAGAGAGCAAAGACAATGAGCACTCTGAACACAAGAAATGCAATATGAATTCCCTCCAGTTTACCAAACCTCCATAAACATCTGGCATAAAGAAGCTCTTTGGTGGATTTTGCAGTTTCAAAGAAAATCATAAGACAGGGGCTATTATGTTCATGATGGAGCCAATGGTGATGACAGACAAGAACAGTCAAGAGACAGAACAGAGAATGAGATGTGACAAAAACTAGAAGATGGGGCCAGGTGAAGTGGCCTAGCGCCTAAAATCCTCACCTTGAACGCACTGGGATCCCATATGGCCACCAGCTCTAATCCTGGCAGCCCCACTTCCCACCCAGCTTGTGGCCTGGGAAAGCAGTTGAGGATGGCCCAAAGCCTTGGGATCCTGCACCTGCGTGGGAGACCTGGGGGAAGTTCCTGGTTGCTAGCTTAGGATCAGCGCAGCTCCAGTCGTTGCGGTCTCTTGGGGAGTGAAAAATCAGATGGGAGATCTTCCTCTCTGTCTTTTTTCTCCCTTTATATTTGACTTTGCAATTTTAAAAAAATAAAGTTTTTTTTTTTTAAGCTAGAAGGTGGAGCCTAATGTGGCTGTGAGGATGCACGGACTTCACATTTCTATGGAAACCATGACGAGTGCCTTTGACTTCACTCGGTTTCCAGTGATGATTATCTTTACGGACCATGTGTCACCAGCAAACATCTAGTTGGAACACATTAGGTGGGAACAACCTGTCATGAAAAATCCCACTAAAGACATTTCTTGTTATACAATTTCTAGAAAGTGTTCATACTTCTTCCATGTTCTCTAGTGATCAGCTATGAAAGCTTGCACATTTCCAAATAGGAAAGCAGCTTAAGGAGAACATCTCTCTGGAACTAGTAGGAATATTGATGGTAGGCAGAGAGAGTTGAAATAGATTACCAAATGATCCCAGCACTGTCAATTTTGCCATAAGCCTTCTAAATCATCAATAGGAAGATCAAACTGCATGAAGGAAATAAGTGCCATCAAACTGACTCTGAAGAAAAGCAAAGGCACTTTGCTATCAGAAAAGAAGTTTCTTAAGCAACTGCATGCAGGACCTCTGCCATCAAATGTCTTTGACAAATTCACCAAGGTGGATGTGAGTTCTGTGTGGGGAAAGGTCAACGGAATTGTTTTAGTTAAAGCCTGTCCCAGACTGACTTTGATAGCTGCTGGCAAAGCTCTGCTGTCGTCTGCAAGGGAACGCTCCATGACTCACCTGCTGTCGTGGGCCATTTAGCAATGGAACAGGAGACAGGCAAAATAGGCCCTCAAACATCAAAGGTGTGAAAAGACCCAGGGCCCCTACCTGGACACCTGGGGCTGAAATATGATATAGAGATATCAGATGCTGTTTGTGTTCCCAAAAGGAACATGTTGGACATTCAAGACCTGCAAAATGCAAAAGTCTCTATATAATTTCTACGTATTCTCTTAATTAGATTATTTGAGCTAGTTAAAGTTGTTCCATATGGTAATCTTTCTAATAAAAAAATCTATTAAAGTTGTCTTGGGTTTATTCACATGTTACTTGGCTTATATTTTATGGGTGTGAGGTCATGGCTGTGAAATGTCCTGCTATGACAACTTGACTGTGATGTATGCTGTTACATTTCAGTACTTCAAGGTGATTTTCAACTGGATGTAAAGTTCATTCCATTCCATCACTGCTGCTACCATCTGCACTTCTATTTCATCCATGAAGCATAAAATAAGAGTGCTGGATATAGCCTTTGGGACCAGTTAAGACATGGTACAGACAGTGATAAGTATGTAATAAATAAAAGTAGCATTTTCCTGGTTAAAAATAAAAATGAATTCTAAAAAATTATATTTTTAATTGTTCCTAAGAACTGTGTCCATGCATGCAGTGTTGTGTGATATCTCAGAGTGTACGTACATTACGTAGTACTCAACACATGATCAACGTATTTGTCATTTCAAACATATCACCTCTTCAATAAAAGTATTCAAAATTTTCTAGCTTTAAAAGACATACAGAGTACTTACAATGATTTTATGCAGAACTTTGGAAAATGTTCAAGGTCAAAAGTGCTCCAACAAAGCATTAAAGAAGTAAGTCTGAGCCCTAATTTTTCCTTCCAAAATTAAATATGTTCAAGCTATATCTATAAACCAGTAGGAAATAATAGGAAATAATACACTAAAAGCACACCATTTCTCTGGTAATATATTTAAATGTGATGTCACTTTTACAAAAATGCCACAATATGAATTTTCAGTTTTGATGATTACCCCATTTAGCTTCTGTATTAACTTCTTCCTGGCAGGTTGGAGAAAGATCATTTGAAAGCAAATGGAGGCTCCCTCCGTCTCGTACTTCCAGAACTGGCCATGCGACTGGGTATATCAAGAAGGACCCATATCTTTCCACCATGAGAAGCACTCTTTGGAATTACATCATCTCATCAGAAGACCTTGTGAAAAAACACCTGCAAGACTTGGAACAGATAATAAGTTCTCCTGTGGGAGCAGATGAAGGCCAAGCTGAAGAGAGAAGAGGAAGGGATCAGACTATAGGACTCAGACTCAGCACACTAGGCATGTGTGGCCTGAGACAGACCTGATTCTAGAGGATGGCCCTAGAAGGGCAGAAAGAAAGGAGGGACTTCTTCAGAAAGCATCTCTCTCAGAATGCTGCTGGACAGATCCTGCTTTCTAAATGACCTCTCCTCTTGGGAGACACCGTTTCTCAAAAGATGAGAAGAATGGAGCTTGTTCAAGACGAATGAATACATTCATGCTTTCTTAGAAAAATGTGTTTAGATTATTTACAAACCAGATGAATGTGTAAATGACCAAGGGGATGCACTTTCACCACTTTCCCTATTCCATCCATTTTTATCTCTAGGGAACCAGGTGTTAGATTGTTTCCTGCCAGTGAATAATGGTCCAGATAGTGAAACTCAAAGGTGGCTCAAAGGAGGAAATCCACCTCTAGGTCCAAGACTCTGGTGCATGTATTGGCTGCTGAGTGGGTTCTGGTTAGTCAAGTAAAGGGAGGTAACAAGATGTGGAAGTAAGTCAAGCAGCAGAGCAGTTCAACTGGACAAACCCAAGAAGTTACAACCTGCACTCAGCATGCTTGGGGCTCCCTCCAGCATATCTGTACCTGCCTGAAACGGAGTCACTTTAGGTGAGATGCAAAGTCTGGGCTGAGTCAAATCACAGGATGATTGCCTCAAGAGACCATCTCTTCCTTTTGTTTTCTAAGATTATTTTCCCTGCTTATGAAGTTATTGATGACTTTAGCCAACAATTACTCTTTGAGTACCTACTTTATAGGCAATCTAGATATGCACCATTGGGTAAAATCATGAGGCCCGTGAGCTCAACCTGGAAGGATCTTCCAATCTAAGGCTTCAAATAAAGAATGGATATCAATAAATATGATAATCTAAAATATTTCTTCTTAAGCTAGTTAATATGCAATAATAACAGCTCCATATATTTGTCCCTTCTCTTGTGCCTTGCAGTTGAAGAACATTAGTAACAATCTTTATAGCTGCCTTGCCAAACACATCATATGCATTTCATAGGGAAACTGAAGCACAGAAAGCTCACGGTTACATGATTAGTAAGTGATAGACCCAGACTTTCAACTCTATGACACCAGCACAGAAACTCTGACTCATTTGTCCTCAACATGAAATGGCAAGCTAACATGCGACTGTCATGAGAACTCAAAGCATGGAGGGAGGGAGCCTTAAATTGGAGGAACTGAGACAATATATGAATGGATTTTAGACCTGAGGAGATGAGGGAGAAAGAAGAGAGTAGGATGGGACAGATCTGCTAGGAGGAAGAAGGGTGGGGAAAATACATCCAGGGGGAAAAGACTGTAGTGGCTGGGTAGGGAGAAGTCATTGCAGGGGAAGAAATGGAAGGGAAACCGCAAAGGTAGGAGGAAGAAAATGATGGGCATCTCAAACAATGGACCTGGGTTTGAAAACAGGTAAGAAATAAATAAGGCAATGAGGAGTCAAAGAGGACTTCTAGGTGGGAGTGTGACCAAGTGAAGACCCAGATTCACAATGGTGGGTATAAACAGAGCAGGAATGAAGCTGCTGCCTTTCCTGAAGAGAAGCAGGCCAGGGGCAATGAGACTTGTGAGAAGGAGGCAGCTGCACAGGTATTTAGGAACATAGAATCTGGGACAGGTGTTGTGGCACAGCAACTTAAGCCACCACTTGGGATTTTCATTCCACATTGCAATGGCCCATGGGAGACCTGGATGGAGTTCCTGATTCCTAGCTTCAGCATGGTCCAGTCTTGGCTATTGTGGACAACAACCAAACAAAAAGAGACTTATTTCATGAGCTCTAATAAAAATACATGAAACTCTGAAAAGTCAACTCCTGCCAAAAGCACAAGACTTGACTTTGTGTCACCATTAGAAATACATACAATATAGCACCCCAGGGACCCGGAGAATCCTAGGCTCATCAGGGAACTCACATCTCCCCTGGAGAGCTCCCAGAATGGTTTCTCCTTGGGGAAAGCAGAAATTGTTCACAGCTAGCACAAATCATTCAAAGACAGTGAGCACCACAGGACATGTTCTGTGCCCAATGCAAGTCAGCTCTTCACCTTCGTCAGCTTCCATTCCCTACCTCATTTCAAAGTATCTTTCCTTTAGGACAAAGTGTCCCTTCCAAGGCCCCAAAACTCCCACATGCTAAAGGCTGGGTCTCCAAGGCCTTGTGTTCATGCTATTAAGAAAGTGGGAACTTAACCTAATTTTGGTGAAGTCTTAGGGTGTTTAGACTGAACTAGGTTGTTGGGGTGGAACCTCCATGATGAAATTCTGGCACTTCACAAGGAGAGACTTGATAGATACATGTCCTCCTTCTTGCCAGGAAGTGCTTCATGCAGTTTCGAGACCCAGCCAGCACAAACATCTTCCGGAGATGTATCACAGATAGGGCGACCCTTGTCTTGGCCTGTGATCCTCCAAAACTGTAAGTGAAAACAAACTTCCTTCTTTCTTATCTTTCTTAGGTATTGCATCATGATAATGACAAACTAATATACCCCACTTGATACAAGTCGTGAAAAACATGATCTCCTTCACACCCAGGTCTGCAACAATCAATGGTCTTGATGATGTAAGCACTTCCCTAGGTTCTCCCTGCTGCCTGTAGGGATAGCCCAGCTCTTCTGTTTGCCTGCCCCAGTTCAAGGTAGAACAAGTAGCTACAAGTCCAGCAAGGGCAGACCCCTTCTGGATTCGGTTTTGCAGCCTGGATCTGATATAATCAGCAATCCAATTTGCTACTTGGTCTCCCCAAGCCCTTATCAACATTCTACATTTTAATGTGCCTTTTCTCAGCTGAATATCTGTGTTTTCAATTACATCAGCCCAGGTGAATTACACTCCCATTGTTCAAGGTCAAACCTCCATTTGTTATTTCCTGCCCAAACAGTTAGTCCTTTTCCCCTCCCTCCCTCTGGGGCAGTTTCTCAATTGTCACCTATGTTCCCAGATTCTATCACCAGGAGGTTTCATCTGTAAATTTAATTATGAGGCTATGCCCAGTTTGGCTTATTTCATTCTATGGTAAAATGTTTAATGTGCATCCATTCTCCAAAAGACCCACTGGGTTCCAAATGGTAGACTGAACCTGTCCTTGTGTAACCAAATGAAAAGAAAGTTTGAGCTCCCTTTCTAAAAGGAACTAAGCAGGCCTAATTTCATTCACATTGTTTAGTTCCTTCATCTGACTTATAGACCTTCTGACCCTGCATTTAGGTGTATCAATGGACACAGAGAACTATTCCAGCAGAGTTAGCATGAGAAACAGCTCTTAAATCAAGAAGAAGGCAGATGCAGAAAAAGGTTAAGTCAGAGCAACCCAGGAAAGCAGCCATTAGCTCAGGTCTTCCTGAAGGGCCCTGGCCTGACTTCCTCCCCAGACTCAGCCAGGGTTCAAAGACACTTTCAGATTTGCAGGTGCAGGCAGAAAGCAAGGCCCTGGGAAGGGCACAGCTGTCATTCCCCTCCTCACACTTGGGGTCCCACTCCTGACGTCAACCTTTCCCTTTTTTACCCCAAGACACTGCTTGCTCCATTGCTTACACACATGTTCCTTTGGAATGGACATGATCCCTTGCTATCCCCAAGCAAAAGGAGGCAGAGTATGTCACCCTGTCACCACATCTGCTTATGAAGCCTTCTCATCACACTCTTCAGCCCAGACTTTTCCATCACACACCTGGCAAATGTGGTAGCCCTAGTAGCTCTTTGCTTGTCGTATTTTCATTCTTGTGGCTGACTGCTCTCTGGACACAAACTGGGAGCAGGAATTATAAGTAACACCAGTTATCTTTGTGTCTTCCCTTCACAAAAGCATAGCAGGTGTTCAGTATGTTTACCAAGTGACTTTTGTACAAATAATCATTAGGAAATAGAAGCCATCTTTTCAGATACTGTTCTTGTCTCACCAACCAATGACCCATAATGAGCTCATTGATTTTCAATTTGTTGTTGTTTTTTTTTTCAGTTTGCTTTTTAATGAACAGAAATCTTAAGGTTCTTTCAAACAAAGCAGTACTGGAAAGAATGGTCCTTCAGTACATAAAATGATCATAGTTGAACGAATATTCTGGTTACATAAAATGCAGAGCCCAGAAGGAGCCCCAGTAACATCCACCTGCCCTTTCTCTCAAAGCTAAAATCATCCATTACGTGAGATTACTCTACTTTTTCTCAAGGCCTACCTCCAATCTTTCTTTCCCCATACGGTCTTCACTCTGATCATTCCAGCCATGGAGCCTTGCCCCTGCGTGAGCTCCTGGAAGTCCTATTGTCAATTCTTCTAGCAAACATGGAGCCTTTGGCCTTGAACAGTTACACTCGCCAAGATTTCTCAAGGCCAAGTTCAGTGCTATGCACTTCACTGATATTGTCCCACTTTCTGCTTAGGTCACTCTTGGGAGATAGATGCTGCGGCTGTCCTCACTTCTTGGTGAGGAAACAGAAGCCCTGAGAGATGAAACCAGCTTCCAAGGTCACACAGCCTGTAACTGACTGGTAGCACCGTGATTTAAACCTGGTGCTTTCACCTTCTTAGACAGTGAGCTGAATTGCAGGAACTCCATCTCTACTTTGATTTCCTTCATTGCCCCATTCTTAACACAATGTTCCACCTTGATGAAAAATATCCAAATTCCACCTTTTTTTTTTTTTTTCAGAGATTACCTAGTTTTCCTAAATATATGGTCGGGTGACATCTGGCTAGGAACCGCTTGCTTCTATATATGCTTCTGTCTCATCCTTTTTTCCCAGAGAAAAGTCCGTTTCTGAAGCATGTATAAAAAGGCTTTGCTGCTGAACATATTAAGCTCTTCCTTCAAAGGCTTGGAGTTAAGCAGGAGTTTCACAGGAGGGAAAAAACAACAGTGACCTCCTCAAATAGAGAAGAGAGGCACAAGGCAGGAAATGGAAGGAACAGTCAGAACAGCTCCAGGGAGAAAGGAGAGGGGGTGGAAAGAGAGGCTATTTAGATTTTTAAACAGTTAGGGCTCTACCCCTAATTTAACTTCTGGAGTAAATTTTAAAAGCAGCCACATAGTAAAAGAGCCACTCTCCATGCACTCTGGCCTCTCTGCTGGTTTGGATGTCACAGAGAAAGGCTTCACTTTGTGTGAGGCAGCCCTGAGGGGACACCCGGAGGGTGCAGGTGGGGTGTCTGATTGATAGAAGCCCCAGGGGTGGAACCTGCCTGCCATGCCCTGCACCTGCATCTGAATCTACAGTCTGTGGCCTGCAGGCCATGCCCTGCTCCCCTCCACCCAACCTCTCTCCCAGCTTTCTCCTCTGGCCTCATTCCCTGGGGCCTCCTGACTGCAAAATTAACCACAGGCTTAGAGTGAAAGGGAAGACTACTTTAGCCCTGCCTGTAGGCAAGGGGATCTCAGCGTGAGTCACCAGCAAGTAGTGCCCTAACCAGGTATGGGCCTCTAAACTTGCAATCCAATCCCTCTCTGAAAAGTCTTGATTTCAGTTTTACGTTTTTACTGCCATACATGTACCAAGGTAGGAAAATTGTCAGACATTTTCATTTTGTTTTGATTTGGATAATTTAAGGCTAATTCAGAGATTTCAACAGAATTTACGTTTTTTTCAGATAGCCATCTTTTCTTCAGGAAAAATAATGGTCTTTAATGACTAATATTTTGTAGTATTTGTAGGAAATCAAGTCCAGTTTTCTCTATAATTACTTTCACACAAGGAGCATGAACAACTTTAAAAAAAAAAAACCTGAAACTTAGGAACGCACAGAAAAATGTGCTTTTTTTTTTTTAAAGATTTATTTTTATTATTTTTTTATTGGAAAGGCAGATATACAGAGAGGAGAGACATAGAGGAAGATCTTCCATCCGATGATTCACTCCCTAAGTGAGCGCAACGGCCGATCCAAAGCCAGGAGACTCTTCCAGGTCTCCCACGCGGGTGCAGGGTCCCAAAGCTTTGGGCCGTCCTCAACTGCTTTCCCAGGCCACAGGCAGGGAGCTGGAAGGGAAGTGGGGCCGCCGGGATTAGAACCCGCGCCCATATGAGATCCCAGGGTGTGCAAGGCGAGGACCTTAACCACTTGCGCCACCGCGCCGGCCCGAAAAATGTGCTTTTAGGAAGGAAAGCAAGTCAGATAACAGACCTGGTCAGATAGATCTTCATTCAGTTTTCAACTGAGTTCCAGCCAAAAGAAAAAGAAAAAGAAAAAAATAGTGCACATATATGTAAACATTATGAAAAGAGGAGAGTTCTTTTATTATGCACAAGGTTAAATGTTGAATTAAATGTTAAATGTTGATTTAAAATGTTCCAGTTTCTTGATTTTACAAAGATCTAAGCCATAGAGAAAACTATTCACCCAATGTCTCTTTTCCCTTTCCTTTCCTTTCAATAATCAGAATAGATCATGCAGAGTATAGCATAAAAACCCATTGTCTGATGAAAGTTGTATGTGACATTAAAGAGTATACAAACAAGGAAAGGCAACAGCAAAAGTTGCTATAAGCAAAAAGATTTTTTGATATTGAGAAAATAGGAAATCATATCACAAAAAGGTTTATACATAAAGATCTCTACAAACATACATAAATATCTATATATCTGTATATATAAAGACTTCAACAATCCAATGTTAAAATTGAGGATGGTAGGTAAGCAAATAGTTGATAGTCCTTCAAAGAATGCAAAGATGCTTCCTCTCCAGTGAAAAAGATGAAAAAATATTAGAGGAAGATAGGTTGATAGGGATGAAAAGACACAAAACCTTTTCAGAGGACAACTTAGCCAAAAATGTCAAAATTTCAGGGTATTTGCTATGGATATTATTTCACATGTGTGAAGTGACCTATGAGCAAAATTATTTTATATAACTCTATCATGGTAAGAAAAAGGCTTTAAAAATCCAAATAGTACAGATTGGCAAGGTAGCAGCCACTGTTGACATGCACACACCACACTGGGGTGTCTGAGACCAAGTTCCACCACTACCTCCATCTTCTTGCTAACGCACACACCCTGGGAGGCAGTAAATGATGGCTCAAACACTTGGGTCTCTGCCACCCTTGTGGGAGATCCAGATGGAATTCCTGGCTCCTGGTGTCGATCTAGCCCAGCCCCACCTGTTGTAAGCTTTTGAGGAGTAAAACAGCAGATGGAAGATTGACCTCCCCAACCCAACTCCACCTGTCAAATAAAATAAGAATAAATAAATGTTTAAAACATTTCAAATGTCAGTCAGTAGGTGTCTAAATAAATTGAAGTGTGGCAAAGCCCCACACAATTCTTTAAGTGAAATCCTAGGGTTCAACAGGCCAGAATTGTTTGAAATTTAGAAAGCAAACACATAATATGTACCATAGATTGGGTAACTCCCAGAGGATTTTGGAGCAGCATTTAGTAATCAAATCTGTTAATATTTCTGCACACACACACTTGCAAAAACCCTGAATTTTCAGCTTGAATGGGAGGAATAAAGATGATTAGTAGACTCACATCAATCCAAGTAATGTTCTGCTATTAAGCACCTTTGCCACAAACACAGGGAAGCTTCTGTTTCACAGTTTTTAATTTTTTGATTACAGAAAGGAGATGACAGGCATGAATATCCACACAGCAGAATATCATACAGCTATCAAACATAAAAACACAGACTAATCTGAGCAGTCCATCTGCTAGTATAAAGCTACATTTCAAAAACAGACATGGTCATTTGTGTATCAAACAGGAGGGAATAGAGAAAAAATATATGTATGAGGGATCTGCAAGAGATGGAAAATGAATTCATGATAAAAAAAATTACACATGAATTTGAAATGTGTTTTGCCACAAAATAAACATCTCTTCATTGCATTTATCATGAACTCATTGAAATTCACTATGTGGGCAACAAATGGCTCTGGAAAGATTCCATGTATTACTTTCAGAAAGGGAAACTTTGAGGAGTCTGTGAATTCAAGGTAGGAGGGAGACTTCTCCCCATATACACTTGCATATCAACATATTACCTATACAGAATAAGCAGATTCCACTTATATTTTTAGTTGTAAAATCAAGCAGGTGCACAGATTATCAATAAGTGATCCTATTTCAACCTTAGACGGGTACTCTCAAAACCCTCACAGCATCATGTATTATGTACCAGCTATGAGCCAGCAACTGGGGTGGGGGTGGGGAAGCACATGGCCTAGACTATCACAGGTCATGCAAGGTAGGCATTAACATGATCAGAATACCAATGTGCCAATAGAACTACACAGCAGATACTGATATCCAAATATACTTGCACCTGTGTTCTATGGCATAAAAGGACATTAAAGAGATGATCTGTAGAAAAGATGATTATGTGATTATGCAAGTTATGACCCTACAATGAGTAGTTTCTTGAACATATCATTGAGACATGTGAATTCCTGCACTGCTCTGACTTCTCTGGGCATGGTTCCTGCTAAAGCAACAGAGGAGCTTGCAGAGGAAAGCGTCTGTGACTAGATGATGGCCCGGGAGGTGACTTTCACAAGAAAGAGCTGAAGTTCACTGGAGACCAGGGAGGGCATATTTCCCTAGCAGAGATGGGCAGGCTGGTTACAGAACGCACTGTCTTCTTAGGCAGACTGTTCGTGAGCACTGGTTGGGGGGGAAGTAGGGAGAAGGGCAAAACCAGATTTCTCTCTTGAAGGAAGGCTACCTCTCAAAAGACTCACCTTCCAGTCTCAAGTACTTTAGCCTTGCAATTACAAATTGAAATTCACTGAAACTGGCAAACACCCGTTTAATTTGTCTCTATTTTCTTTGTTCCATGATGGAGAAACAAAACAGGTCAGCACAGACACTTCCGAGGATCAAGTACACGCGGTGTGTAGGCCCATCCACTTGGAGAAGACTTTGGAGGCGGTGTCTGCTGTAAAACACACAAGGCCCATTCCATCCCAGAACTCTGAGGCAACACATCTCCAATTCTTTGTCCCTGTCCTCTAAGAATAGACACTGGTTGGGAAGCTTTTTATTTCACTGACCTTTAGCCAATGATCCCAGAAGAATTAAAGAAGCCAGTAGTTCTAACAATGGGTACAGACTTTGATGCTAGACTTCCAGCGCGATTAGCTGTCTCCACTTGCTCTGAGACTGTCTCAGTTTCAGCACTGAAAAATCCCATGACATGGAAAACCCATCAGCTGAACAAGCCAGGGCAGTTATCACCCTGAATTCCAGTCCTAGCTCTACTACCTATTAACTATGTAATTTTGAACAAATCATTTAACTATGCAGTCAACTTCTTCACATGAGAGATGTGAAAAAACTGTACCTGTCCCAAAGGGTTCTTATGCAGATGGAACACATACTTATGAAGTGCTCAGCACAGTACTTGGTAGAAGCTCTACATGTGTTTGTTTAAATAAATTAAGTTGAACTTGGTTGAATTTATTGTCCTTGTTTACAACTGGGCTGCATAGAGAGGTATTGTGTGTTTTCAAGCTGAGTGACTATGTTGGTTGAGACTCAAGACAGTTATTAGGGAACTCAGTATGCCACAGCCCACGGATAGGGGCTGGCATTCCTTTGCCTCGGTTCAGTCTACCCTGCTTGTCCTCTGGAGCTCAGCCAAGCCTTCAGACCCTTGCTAGTTCACACCTGTGGCCCCAAATGATTGGCATAGCACAGGTTCACATAAATATTTATTAAACGAATGCATAACTTTTTCTCAACCGATTGCTAGAAGATTTTATTTTGCCTTCCATTTATGTGCAAAGGAGCATAGCCAATGCTAAAGGTTTCCAGGCATACTGCCTATCTATGATGAGATTTCCAGACACTGTAAAATGAAGTCACAGCAGAGGAGAAAGAAGGGTCCTCTTTGCTGGCAAAGGTGATGGCCCTGATTCTGTGGGCAGCCTGGGCACAGCAATGCATGCAGCAGTCATAAATAGATGCACCTGCAGGGCACCTGAGGCTTCGAGAACCTACAGACCTGCCTTCCAGGTACCTCTGCTGAGGTCTGCATAGAGGCTGCAGATACACACTGCCACCTCCCTGTGCCTGTGCAGCCTTGCCCACATGCAGGGTACCCACGAGGACACACAGGCCTGTCTGCTGGCTTCCACCCCAGCTGAGTCCCCAGTCGTCAGTGGGGCTGAACCACAGACCTCCAGATGTGCAGGCGAGCCCTGCAAAAGCCTCCACTCCTGCGCTACATAACAAGCAGCATATGTTTTTTTGGCTAAAAGGTGTTTAAATGAAATCATTTTTTCCATATTACTTTGAAAAGTTTATTTCATCAAGCATGAAAATGTTTAATAATATTATTTGGATAGTTTTTTTTTAAAGCAATCATCATATTGAAGATGTTTCTCTTTACCTCACTTGGGAAAGAGAAAGAACACAACATTATTTAACCCTTGCCTTAAGGGATACAAGTGATCTAGACTTGAGATGAGCAGTGCTGTGGGAATCATGGTCAGGAATGACTGAGCTAAAACAGAGAGGAAAGAGTGCTCTGGACAGGGCTGCTGTAAAGTGACTTCCTGGGTTCAGTTTGAGTCATGTCTGTAATAAAAGAGGAGGCCCTGATGCCCAGTCAGCATTGCAGAGCCACTGGTGCCCCACTGGGGGAGCACACATCAGTGTTAGCTACTCAGACATAACAACTTCTAGAATTATCACGGCTCCTTTCCCAGAAGCCACATTCCCATAGTAGTGAACAAAGTTGGGGAGCACTTAGATGGCAAAGCTCTGGAGATCCCTAGGAAGCTAGCCTGGGGGTTCACCCTTCCACTTAGCACAGTACCAGTCTCTGACAGTTTTCACCGCAAGCAACAAAACCAGGCTGTATAGAGCTGCATTTACTTCAGACCTGATCCTCACAGGACCCAGTAGACCCAGGACAAAAGGTACAAAGAAGACGTGCAGACACCCACCTCCTATTGGTCGAGATCTCCAAAGGTTATATAACAAGCTAAGAAACTGTTGAATGTGTTTTGTCTATTTCAATGAATATAATAAAACCAATTATTCAATGAGAATTCAGTGACTCTGTTGCTAGTCAGCAGTCCATCCTCTCAATGTGCTCCCCTGGTTCTATCTAACATCAATACTCACTGCCAAGCTCCCTCATTATCCACAGGGCCACCTGTTGGTCACTCCTCTGTGCCATTCAGAGAGTGCCAGAGGGGGCACATGGGATGTTGGAAGAGGCCTGGCTTATCTGGGCATCCATTTAAGGCCACAGATGCCAGATTCTAGGCACAGTCTGGAAGCAGAAGTGAGGGCTTTAATTGTACCCATGGACTGGTACCCTGAGGAGAAAGCTACAGGCAAAAGGCAGTCAAGTGATTCCCTAACTAGCAGGCCCATGCCGAGTCTCATGCCAAGGTCATTAGTGCTCACAAGTAGACAAGCAGGTAGGCAATCGACAATGGGAACATAAAGGTGATACTGGTCAGGACCTCTGAGGTCCTTGATGTAGGAGTAGCTTTCATAGCCAGAAACTAACACGAAGTAGGGAGAGTTTGGGAAGAGGGCACCAAAGGATTATGGAGATGCCCTTCTCAAGGGACATGAAGGAAAGAAGGCAAGGACTTAGCTTAACAAGATAAACCAGGGTCAACTATTTCAGACTTGACATGGGCTGAAAATGGTGGCTCACGACTTTATCTCTAGAGATATGCCCTGCCTTTCTCCAACACAATGTCAAAGAAAGGTCAGACATTAAAGCAACCACAAGGAACCTAAAAATATGTTCTTCATAGCTGTGGTGCTTTGAAGAACTTTTCTTTTTACATGAATAGGGCGGGGTGTGGTATCTTAATCAAGCAGCCTTTCGAGGTCCTAATGGCTTTCAGGTTTTCTCAAGACCTTTCTATTAAATCAAAAGACACAGATGATTTTTAAAAAATGTAAGCACATATGGGAGAGAAATAACACAAAAGCCTGAGGTTCAATGAAAGAAAGAAATCAAGAACAGAGTCATAGGAATGAAGTCATGGTGTGTCTTTAAGAGTGACTGAGAAATCTGAATGTGATACAGAAAAAATGGTCTTATGGGTGACCTCCTGAGACATCAAATTACAATGCCAAAGCTGTTTAATACCTTTCTTCCTCCAAGTTAAAATTCTGTATCTGCTGTCCATATTCTACAGGGCAACCTGTATGCCTTTTTATCTTCTATGGGCCACCGTTCAATTATTACACCCCAAAACCCTAAGACTGATTAAAGTATAAAAGGGAATATATCAATTTGACCCAGTTTGGGAGGCTACAAATCCAAGATTACATGGGTTCCATCAGTCCAGCCTTTGGCAAGGACTCCCTAGTTACATCACATTGTGACAGAAGGCATCACTGTAGGAGTGCATGTGAGAAGCAGAAGTCACACAGAAGACAGGAAGCAAGGAAGAGAGGAGAGGCTATCACAACAACCCAATCAAATTTAATCACTTCCCAATGTCTCACCTGCAAGGGCCTTTATTGGAATAAAGTTCTACTCTCCTAAAACCGTTAACATAAGACCTCAGGGAATAAACAGCAGGAGTCCGGGCCCTACATGATATTCAAACGATCGCATCCTGTATGAAATCTCGCCTCATGAGGATTCTTCTACCTCTCTCATACCACTATCTTGAGACCCCAGCGCCCAACTCATGATCTCCTCACATGGGAGGCACATCCAAACTACGACCAAACCATAACTCACCTCTTCCACCATTGAGACAAATCACAAAGGGCCTGTCATCCCTTCCTCCTCTAGGTCCTTTATCTTGCACTCACCTCCAACAGGGTTGTAAGGCCTGACAGAGACAAATTACTTGGAGAATGGAACAAATTAAGTAGACTGACTTGGGTGTACTGGTTAACAAAGTGTGAAGGGATTGAAGGAAGAGACAAAAATGATTCTTGTCCTCATGGAGAAATCTTAGGTCCCAAGAGGCTAAACAACTCGGCAAAAAGTAACAGTGAAAGCTAGAAAGAGGGTGCAGACCACTGAGTACCAAACCCTTCTTGTATGTCTCCAGGTCTTGTATATGTCTCATCCCACACAGCAGAGCACTCCAATGGATAGAAGACAACAACATTCAGAGGAAATCTGAAGATCATGAAAATAATTATGGATTGGAAGCAAACTCGCAGCAAAGGCTTGATTCTCTATAACCTGGCCAAGCGATCACATAGCTCAAAGGAAACATGATAGTGGTGGATAAGAAACAAGCATCCAAAGGGTATAAACAAAGGCTTAGACTTCTCCAAGGGAAACATAAATACAGTGATGTGATGGAAAATATAGGCTCAATTTGAGAAGAATTACTATATTGGGAAGATCTATTAATCTGTTGACAGTCTCTCAAAGAAAGTGATGGCAGCCTGCTAGTTTGCCTCATTTAAAACTGGTCTGTTTGAGGAGCTGGAAAATACATCTCAGGGAGTGGGACTCTGCAGCAGGCGACGGATGAGTTTACCTTCATAAATCTTGTTCAGTTTTCATCTTGATGATTTTTCTCTCCTGTTTCCTCCCATTCTCTTTTCCTTTCCTATGCCAAAACCCTCTCCGATCCTCAGAATCCTCTTTCACAGAAAACTCTTCTGAGGCTCAGGGAGGAAAAGAACTGGGCTTCGAATGGAACTGGCAAAAGTGCCAACACAAAGGGTTTCCATCCTGGGTTCCCCTTCCCCTGCAGAGCTCGCTACTATAGGCTGCAGGGCTGGCTGCCTTTGCAGTGCACACTCGTCAGGGATCAAACCTTTACAACACCAGTTATTAAAGGAGTAGAAATCCTCACTGCAAATTGCTGAGATGATTCATGTGAACTAAAACATTATTTTTTTCAGTTCTCATCAAAAGAGAGTAAGACAATCTGTGATACCCTCACAGCAGAAGTGTGACAATTTCCCAGAATGCCTTGTCAAGGGCTCACATTGCCAAGCTGAATGGGTTCTGGCATTGCCAAGCGAAAAAGAAGAGGTGCTGCGATTGTTCAAGCTATAAGCAAACACCACCACGGACTTATGTGAATCCAATGGAATGAGAATTTTGCTGGAAGGTCCAAAAAGCAAACCACTTTTTCCAGATGTCAGTAAACCTGGGGTTTGTGAGAAGGAAAAGGCAACATTCTGCACTTTTCATCTGGGGTGTGTGTGTGTGTGGAAGAACATGGATGAAGGTCCTCATAAAGAAACTGTTTGCTTCACACTCTCGCTGCTCTGTGATCTGAGGCTGCCCAACAGCCCCTTGGTGTGGTGTTTTAGAAACACACAGTGGTGGGAGAGGCGAAAATGTCCTGGGGAAAACAGGACGTGGGCCGTGGAACTTATTTGTTGAAATAAAGATTGCAGAAATAGATAGGGACTGAGAGAATGGTTTTGAAATATGTTCCTTGTTATAACTTTGTTACCAGCATTTAAATAAAAGGGGAGTTTGCAAAAGAAAAACCCTGCTTGGCGTCTTGGGGATCATTGTGTCTCGGGCATCTCTGCTGACACAGTTGATGCACAGTCAGGGCATCTGCAAGACCACATACTGTGTGGCCAAAAGTGGAAGTGGATCCTCCACTAAGAAAGAGCCACACCACGTGGATGTAAGACCACCATTCCCTACTGCCACCACTCAGCAGACTAATTCTCCAACCCATGAACCTTGGGGGACACACTTGAATCACAGCTGAACCATGGCAATTAAGACTTCATTTGGGGCCCATGCATCCTGTAACAGAGTGCCTGCTTTGATTCTGATTCCAGCTTTTGGCTAATACACACCCAGGAAAACAGCAGATGATGACTCAGATCATTGGCTTCCACATCAGAGATTCACACTGAATTCTAGACTTCTGGCTTGTGTCTTCCCAGCCCAGGCTATTGTAGGCATTTATGGAGTAAGTCAGCAGATGGAAGTTCTCTCTTGTTTATTGATCTCAGTGGTAGGATCCTGCCATGGTTCAGCTATGATTCAAGTGTGTCCCCCAAGGTTCATGTATTGGAAACATGGTCTGTCATGTGATCACGGCAGGAAATGGTGGGAGTTCTAAGTTCTAGGGCTAAGTGGAAGGTGGTTAGGTCACTGAGGGCATTGCTCTCAGAAGGAATTAATGCCAGGCTTGCAAGAAAACGTGTGTAACAGTGAGTGGTTATCAAATGGCAAGATAGGCCCTTTAGTTTTTGTGTTACCATGTGACCACTCCTTCTTGCACTCAACCCTGTCATGAAGCCCTCCCCAGAACCTGAGGAGCTGCATTCTCTCTTAGACTTTCAACCTCTCCAAACTGTAAGTGAAATAAACCTCTTTTCTTGATTAGTAGCCACTTTTAGGTGGTCTGTAGTAATAATGGAAAACAAAAGATCAATATCCATCCTGAGCACAGGATCAACAGTTATTTTTTTGACTGAAGAATGTGTATACACAAATGGTTGAACAGCAAATACTCAAACTCAGAGGGGATAATTAGCTGTAAGTTACTCGTAACTGCTGAGTAGAGAAAGTTGCCACAGGCAAGCACACACTCTGCTTTCTTTAAACCCTCTCTTGAATTAACAAAGCTTTAAGTAGAGAGCTAAAAAATTATAACTGCATGGCCAGACCTCAAGGGCACCTTTTTTTTTTATATACCTGTCTTTTGCTTCTTTCTTCCAGTTTGCAAAGTCTTGGATCATACCTGTATTCCAACAACTTCCTGGTTAGCATCCTCTCCTCCTAACAGCACTGAGATTCCTCAAATCCCTTTCTAATGACCCTCCAATCACTCCCCATTGCCTCTGTCAGTACCCACACTCCAAACTTTGAGGTGTTCTACCTGGAACTTCTCAGCACAAGCTCCAGCTCCTTCTTCTAGCAATAATGGCCGCTCTTCTCTCTGTCCTCAGGGCAAAATTCTGCCCCTTTCCCATTTTCCAATTGTTGCTTTAAGAATCATCATCTGCATGAATTCATTCTGAATTAGCTTAGTCAACGCTCTTCATACCATTCTGAAACTCTATTGTTCATTAGAATCACCTGGGATTGCTGGACACTGTTTAAAAGTCCCAAGACATGGCTTTTACCCAGGACCAGTGAAAGCAGAAACTCTAATGGGTGGGAACTCAGGTCTTCAGATATGTTAAGCTCTCCAAGATGACCAGTGGCAGCCATGTTCATGACCAATGATGCTAGCCCACAGCACTTGGCTTTAATTAAACTTGAACTCTATTTATTGCATCTTTAACTGTTTTTCTGGTACGTAGTTTTTCTTTTCACAATGAGACAGGAAACACTTCATATAATTCAACTCCAAATGTGCCTAGGAATCACCTGGGGGACTTGTTTAAATGCAAATTTGTAATCTGGACCTGATTTCTGCATTTCTAATAAGCTTCCACTGTCTCAAAACATGATCTCCAAGTATGAACATCTACTAATGGTCTTATCTATATTGACTTAAGTATGAATTCCTCTCAAGCTAAAAATTTCAAGGCAATGTAGAATGGGATATCTACCTCCTAAGTGGTTTTCTAAGATGCTGTTTTAAATTGTTTCTAGAATATGTGAAAATTTGGATGAACATTTTTTACTGAGCCATATCTAAATAAATGACTTGACTTAAAATACATTAGAATAAATCAGAAACTACAATGAGAAACTACTTCACACTCACTAGGTTGTCTGTAATGAAACACAGTGAAAAATAACAAGTGTTGGTGTGGACATAAATAAACTGAATCCTTTATAGACTGCTGGCAGGAAGGGACAAGGCGCAGCTGAAGACAATCTGACAGCTCCCTACATGATTCAAAATAGAGTTACCATATGACCCCATAATTCCACTCCTAAGTATAGTCCCCACAAGAATTAAGAACAAACATTCAAATACAAACTCATACAGGAATGTTTATAACAGCACTGCAATGCACAAACACACACACATGCGTGCACACACACAGATGGAAAAAACTCAAAAGTCCATCAAACCCGAATGTCCACCAATGAGTAAATGTATTAATAAAATGTGGTACATACATAAGATGAAATATCCAGCAATAAGAAGAAGTGGACCATATTTACGGGCTACAACATGAAAGAATCTCAAAAAACGTGCCAAATGAAGGAAGGCAGACATGGAAGATGACACGTCATGGTTCAGTCTATATGATTCCACAGAGGCAGAAGGCAAAATAAGTTTTGGCAGGGACTGGGAGGGGAACAAATGGGGAATGACAACTTAGTGGGTATAGTGTTCCCTTCAGGGATGAGAAAATATTTTGAAATCAGAGATGATATTTGTACAGCATTGTGAATACACTAAATGCCACTGAATTATACAATTTCAAATCATTACTTTATATTAAGTTAGCCTCAGTATTAAAAGTGTATTACAAAACCACAGATCCATATAATAACTTATCCATAAATATTAAGAGCGATGGGCACAGAGGGATTGTTTAAGTGTCTGTTCATTTTCCAATCAGTAGTCATAGTATCTCTGCACCAGCTATTCCTATTCAAGATCACTGGTGTGCCTGGTTCATGGATGATGAACCAGATTTATAGAAATACTGGACAATAATTTGTTGTCTGGTCATGTTTAGGTATTTTATACAACAAAATGTACAACAATATATCTTCTGTATCTTTCAGGTGGCAGTCTCTGCATTCCCTTGCTGTTATTTCTGACTGCATCACTCCCTTGCACATTCCTCCATCAACAAGAAAGTTAAGAGGGACCATGGACACAGTGAAAAGAGTAGGTGGTCTCGTTTACACAGAGTGATCTCCCCTTACCCAAGGGCAGCTCAAAACTCACTGCAAGACCATGATGTCATGACACTGAGATATACAAGCAAGAACACTGCTTAGTAGGCTGCTTATCTTTGAGGTGTGATCTTTGGAAAGCCGTTGAAGGAGATAGGCACGAGCTCTTGCTCTGCCTGAAGGGTGGTACTGGTTTTACTGTAAGGAGCGCTTTCCTTGTTTATTATTATTATTATTATTACCTGTTTTTTATATAGCAATGTATTGAAGCAGGGATTGACATACACTTCCACGTTGGTAGATTTTACAGTTCTCCTGCTCCATTTAAATTGTGAATATTTTAAGCAAACATACCGAATTCTGAGTCTTCTGAACACAACCTTGGAGCTCTACCAAATTTGAATTCTGGTTTTCAAATGACTGCAAATTGCTGCAAGCAGCAATGTGGATATTCACAAACTGAGAGATACTGATGGGTATAGACTGGCTCTTAGTAGCTTCCAGTAGCTTTGGAGACAATATCCTTTTAAACAAAAGAGAGCAAGTCAAAGTAGGGACCTTTGTCTGATTTTTAACGACTTGCCTTCAAAACTCTTTTTCTAGTATCCTGGGAGAAAAGAGAGAAATCATGTTTTCTTCAGTTCATCAATTTTATGACTTTCTTCTTTGTTGACTTACAGTTCTTTGACATTTATTCTGGATTTTTCTCCCTTAAATTAACAGGAAAAAAGTTTGAAAGTTTCCAATAAATCATTATACCAAATAGATCTGGTAACCACATTAAGAACCAACATCTTTGCTTGTAGGAAGGCAGGACCCTGGAAATGGCCTAAAGCTCCAAACAACAGTGAAAACTCTTTCATTACGGTCCCTAGGTACATTGAGTGACCTTCATTCTGTGGTCTGCATGACTCTTATTATCTTCCCTATTGATATTTCCATAAATCTTCTTTAAGAGGAAACAGGGAAGCTTGTTGACAGGTAAGAGAGTAGGGATCAAATTTTGATATGGTAATCCTCCTCCCCAAATATGAATTCAATATGATTGAGTTGGTCTGTGCAACAAAACAGCTGTAAAAAAAAAATCATCTGAAAATCCAGAACTCTCTTCAGAAAAGAGAAAAAGTGCCCTTACTTTCATCAGCTACAGAACTTTCTAGCTTTTTGAAAGATATTAAGTTGATCAGAGTCTTACATCTTTCTGAATTCTTCAAACACTCCCAATCTTTAAGAATGGGGTTATCACAACAAAAGTGCTAACTTTAGGCCAGTCGCAGTCTTTAGAGATATAAATACAGGGGTGAGGATAACAGACACAGGCCTGTCTTCATGTAAATGTAGAATTATAATTGTGGCTACAAGAAGAAGCTAGCATTTTGGAGAGGTCATGAAAGGCCTCCCAGCAGAGGGAATGCTGGCTTATAGTAATTTAAGCTGAAGTCCCAAAGGATGAACAAGAGGCAGCTGCAGTCCCATCAATATCTAGCTTTTATTCTCTCAGAGGTTCCCAGCATTGATT
This sequence comes from Ochotona curzoniae, assembly GCF_017591425.1. Lineage (NCBI taxonomy): Eukaryota > Metazoa > Chordata > Mammalia > Lagomorpha > Ochotonidae > Ochotona > Ochotona curzoniae. The sequence goes on along the minus strand of NW_024466502.1, from coordinate 46,674,729 downwards.
TTAAACTTTCTCTCTCTTGTCTCCACCAGATATTCAAGCAGTAAAAACACCTAATTTGGCACACACTTGAAGAAGGGAGTACAACTCTTAGGTAGTGCTATCTTCTTGTGATTAAATATTATCCAGTCCTAATGTTTCTTGCCAGGTATTAGCCGGACCTCATTGCTTGCTCCCCAGCCTTAAGGAAACGGAATGCAGAACTTCCACTTCACTGTTGATGCTCGTGTTGCTCATTAATCACACTAAGTCACTGCAGTGTTTAGACACCTTTCCAGGCTCCTTAGAGCAACACATCTCTTACATTTGTCAGTCATTTTTTAGCTCTACAGAAATCACAGTGTTCTCTCTGACACACAGGGTGAGAAATGGTTTACTCAAGTGTGATTATTTGGGTAAAGCTCAACAGGGGACAGAAAAAGAGACTATTTCAAAAATTACCTATGCAAGTCTCAAGTTCCAGAATTACAACTCCAATGGGATATTTTTTAGTGATTTCGATTCCCATATGTCTGCTGTAAATGATTTTTTCACTTTGTCTCTTGCTCATTAATTCTTTGAAGGTTCAATGGCACTTGACCAACCCATCAACTATTTTGAATTTTCAATTGCCTTGTTTAATGAAAAGATTAGCAATCTTCCACACTCAAAGAACATTTTTCTAGTTCAAATACATTCAACTAGCTTTAGGTTGGGGATCTCCTACAAGTTTTCATAGGTGTGTGGGTAAGAACTTCATTGTATACACTAATTTTTATATACAGTAATCTTTATTATATATAGAAAAGATACTGTGAATTGGTCTCTAACTCCAGCTTTAAATCTGAGTAACATCATGCCATAGACTGCTTTTGCCTGTGGTGGCATCTACCTATCCCTGTATTTCCAGTATCAACAAGCAGCACTCCAAGCCACATCTCAATTTCCACTCTTTCACGAGTCACAGGCTCAAGGCCACAGAAGTCTTATCTTTTGCCAATTCCAAGTCAGGTCCTAATGAGGAAGAGACCCTCAGTTTAAGCTTAGGTGTGCACCCCAAAGACTCTATCCCAGGCCTTGGGATCAAAGGAAACAGCTCTGCTAACAGGCCAGTTCCAAAGGCCTCTGAGACTAGAAAACAGAATGAAGTTTCCTCCATCTGTGCCCAGTACCATGCTGCCTGCCTCCATCACCTTTGCAGGTGTAAGTAATGAAGGCAGCCTCTTCCATTTGGGCTACATTTGGCTTACTAGGTTTAACACTTTGGAAGTATTACTGGCTCTGTCTTCAGCCCTGAGAAGAGAAACTCAGCAAAAATAACAGGATTTGTCTGTCCTCATTTGACCCCTCAGGGAACTGGAAGAGTGAGAGGCTAAGAATGGAAGGTCTCTTAAGAACGCACCAGTGGTCAAGACCAGCTCTTAGTGGCCCTCTTCCAAACAGCCAGACTCAGTGTCAAACCACCAGCCTGTGCAGCCTTTCCAAGATGCTCCCTGTGTTTATTCAGCCACTAAGCATTCTGCCCAAAGTGGACTCCACCCAACGGTGAGCTAAGGGAAATCAAATGCTCATTCACAGGGTAGGGAGTGACATGGCCACCCATCCCAGCCTTCTGATGCCTGAAGATTTCTGTGCAGCTAGTTTCATGCTCACAGGTGCCAGGTACCTGGCCAAGTATGGTAATAATATCTACAGAGGGACTGAAGAGATGTTTACACTATTGTGTGCCAGCCAGAAGCAACAATGAAGGCCACTGTTGAAGAGAACAGGTTCGGACCCTTACTGACTAAGGACTGGATCTCAGCTCAGTCTGTTCTTGTGAAACTCTGAGCATGTTCTTTATGCACTGTGATTCAGTTACCAGTCTGTACAGTGAAATGTAATGCCAGTGCTCTCTCAAAGGGGTGTTAGGAGAACTAGAAGTCATAGAAGTAAAGAATCTGGTATACTGCTGAATCATATAAGGTTAAATAAATGATAGGTAAAAGTAAAAACCTTTCCCAAAGGCATGCTCATGTTGTGTTCACGTAATAGCTGAGATGAAGGGGGAGTGGGGTCCCTTTCCCAGTCCTGCTTTTGAGATCCTAAGGGTGATGTATATGGTAAGAGGCATAATATGGTAGAGGGGCATCAGCCTGGGAGACATAGGTTTGGTCTGTCTTTGCTTCTTGAACAAATCACTTCACTTCTCTACCTCTACTTTATTCTTGTACACAAGATATGACTGTTGGGAATTAGTTTCAGCTTGAACTATTTCCTTGGCATGCATTAATCAGATTACCTTGCAAACAAACTCTATACTCTCTTCCCAAGGTGCTTATGACCAAAAGGTGTGTAATACAGACAGATAATCCAAAATTTTAATTATTAGCTTTATCAAAAAGCTGTCTGTCTTTATGATGGATTTACACCAAAAAAAAAAAAACATCTAAGATGGTCTGTGCTATGCACGTAAACCACACTGTTCTGATCTTCATTGTACACATGTGGGGACTGTACAGCATCCAAAGGTGCAAGATCCTCAAACTTCAACAGTCTCCCTTACCAGTGGAGGTAAGCAGACTTTTAGGAAATGTTTTTAATGCAAAACTGGAAACAAATGAGAGTTATTAGCAGACTTAATTAGAAAATACAGCATACCAACAGGGTCTGCTTATGGAATAAATTAAAGATCAAAGAAACAAGTATCTTCCAAAACATAGGTCTTTCAGCTCCTAAACGGCTGGCATCCCCAAAGAAAAGAATCTGAAAAAGACTGAAACTAACTTTCCTACTTTGCAATTCCTTCTTCCTACCAACTTTCTACCACAAAATTCAGCTAAACACAATACATTTTGTCTCAATAGTTTGCTGATTAAGCCCCCGTCCACATGGAAAGAAGAAGAATTACTGCTGAGGAATACCCTTGGAATGCACGTGTAAGTGAGGAATGACTTCAGCAGGACTCCCAATGACAAGTCCACGTGCTTTCAGGTAAGCGAGAGGACTGAGACCTGGTGGTTTAAAGGGAGAGACCAGAAGACCTTTATGGGTCAGAATGATGTACCAGCCCACATGTGAGTTTTGAGCTGGGCTTGTTAGCATGGAGCAATGCTAACATGACATCAACCAAAACACAAGAGAACTAAGCCTGGGGTAGATTCTGTGGGGGATAGGTGGGCCCAACCCTATGGAATTACAAGCCCTGCTGGATAACTTAAGAGCTGGGATGGTAACGGGCTTAGCTATGCCTGACCATGGAACTCATAGACACTCACTGGTATTTGGGCTGGGAACAAGTGGGACAGGTCCAGGCTTCAGACCACATGATCCAGGATGTTAGGTGGGCCAGGCCACAACATCCACCAGCTCTTACATAGGCCGGAATGGATGGGGCAGGCCATGCCAGGTAAGGGCCTAGCACTCACCAGCTTGTGTGAGATCTGGGTCTGGGAGTAGCCTGAGTGGGGGGATTTGGGAAACTCCCCTGATGGGTCATGGCTCCCCCTGGTGAGTACATGGTCCAGGCCTGGGTGTTGGGTAGGCTAGGCAGGGTAGTTCCATCTGTCAGCAAGTGTGTGAGTTGTTTTTGGAAGGGGCAGACTGGGCAGGACCAAACAAACTTTCCTGGTTTCTGGCAAGTGCAGAAGCCAGGATGGATTGCAGGTCATGCCAGGCTGGTTTTTATGGGCCAGGGATGGGAGCAGGCTGAGCAGGGCCAGGTTATAGCACCCACCAGCAAAAGTTGGGACTGGGGGCCGGCCGGGTTAGGACTTGCTATAGCATCCAAGGCAAAAGCCAAAACAGGTGAAGGGCTATACCAACCTAGGTCAGAGCAATCACTGGCACGTGGGGGATCTGTGGCTGGGAACAGGTCTGGTTGGGAAGCTAAAAAGACACCCCGACGGGGTTGTGGTTCCCACTAGCAAGCACAGGGGGCTGAGGTGGGGGCTGCGGTTTGGTCTGGACATTGCCACAGTGTCCCTCAGCAAAGGTGTGGACTGGGTCTGGGGTATGCCAGACTAGGCTAGGCTCTAATACCAAGTGGTGTTCATGAGAACCAGGGTGGGTGTAGGACAGGCTGGGCCAGATCTCTGTCCCTGCTGTGTCAAGTGTGAGCTGTGGACTAGGCTTGGCAGGGCTGTATCACTCAACAGAACCAGAAAGGGTAAGGGCCAATCAGGAAAGGCCACTGATCCTGCTATGACAGGAGCTAGACTGAGTTGGCCCACGGACCCACCAATTGGCACAAGATCTGGCATTGGGAGAGGTTCTGGTGAAGGAGCCTGGGGAACTCCTGTCTGAACACAGTCCCTGCAGGTTACTATAAGAATCAAGAAAGTGAGAAGCCCAAACCAGGCCAGGATATGACACTCATGGACTTATCTTTGCCTCAGGTCTAGGGCGAGCCAGGCTAGGCCAGTTGGGCTGCAATACCAGCCAGTTTACATGAGGACAGTGAATGGGGGCTGGCTGGGCTGGCTAGGCTATAATACCCACCAACGTGAGCTGGAATTGGGGGCAGGCTGAGCTGCATCGGGCCAGGCTACAACACCTACAGGCAAATGCCGAGGTAAGATGGGTCATGTAAGATGGGGCTGTAGCACCCAACCAACAAACATGAGACCCAGGGGAGAGCAGGAAAACCAGGCGAGCTCTGGGGGGCTCCCCTGTTGGGCCACTATTCCCACTGGTGAGTATGAGAGCTAGGATTGGGGGCAGACCAGGTCAGGAGGGATACAATACCTGTTGGCCTGCATGTAAGTGGGATTGGGGGAAAGCCAGGCTAGGTGGACTTTACCTACAGGTACTTGCATAAACCAGAGTGGGTGTGGGTTAATTGGGCATTGCTGCAGCATCAGCTAGCAGATGGTGCCTTGGGGGACAAACTCTATCAAGCTAACCATCTAGGGAATGCAAAATCCATGAGTGGGAGTCAGCCCATGAGAGAAATAGTAGGCACTTCTCTGAGGGGTTGCAACTATCACTGATCAGCACGAAAACTAGGACTAAGGGTAGGCATGGCTTTATGGAGAGTGGCACCTGCTGGCACCAGTGTGGATGGGAAAGTGAGGCTAGTTGGATGATCCAGGCTTCAATGCCATTGACATGTACGAGAGCAGAATGAGGTGTGGGACAGACTGGACCAGTCTGTTGTGCATGCTGGCAAACATGGAAACCAGGGAAACATGGGGTTATTGTGAGTTGCTCCACCCAGGCTACAACTCCCACTGGTTTGAGTGAGGGCCACATGCATGATGGGCAAGATTGGGCTGGACTGCAACACCCATTAGTTTGCGTAGAAGACAGGGCTGGAGACAGAACAAGCCAGCAATTGCAACTACCAGTGCATGTGTATAGATTTGGGCGACAGACTGGGCTGGGCCCTATATTGACATGCACACACATGAACCAGATTTGGGATCACCTCAGATGAGGTGTCTTTGAGAATCCCCCTAACTGAAGTGCCAGACTCAGAACTCCAAACAGTTTCCATAGACTGACCATGGGTTGCATGTTTCAGAGCTCAGCCTCCTCAGTGGCTTCGAAGGAGCAATGGACGGCATATCCAGATGCACATAGAGGATATGGCAACACATTGGAGACTGCAGAGGACACCTGGTATCATAACAGAGGATGGAGGACAGAGCAATTTGATCAACTACCCCAGCAGAGAGTTGTCAGCGAATACCTGGGCAAATGGAGACTCTAAAGTGGATTGTGTCAACCAGTGGATTCTGGAGAAATTTCAATGTGATAGGAGTGGCTTGATCGGCAGCAATTTAGAACTGTTGAATTATCAAAACCACTTGAGCAGGACCTTCAGTGCGTGCCCCATATCAGGGAGCCAGGGATGGTTGGAAGGTTGGGTGTGGCTTCTCCCCTCCCTCCAGATACAGTAATGAAAAAAAGAGAATGTAAAAACAATGATCTCACCCACTTTCCTCTAGCCCTTGACCCTTTGCACCCTAATTAAACATATAAAAATGATCAAAAATAAAATAAAAATTTAAGAAAAAATAATTGCTGATTAAAACTTTTCTATAAAAAGATATCCTTCACACTCAGGGTCTACATACATAGATGACCTCTGAAACAGCATTTATAGTTCCATCTTTAGGCATTGAGATAGATAAAGAATGTTCTAAACAGTGTTGCTATAACTTTTTTCCCCTCTGTCTCCAGGTTAGAGTTCAGTCTGAAGAAGAAAGCTACTAAAATGCAAGAGCATGCTCTAGTGTGCTGGGTATAAGAAACATCTGCTTCTGGTTTCTCTGGATACATTCTTTGCATGGGTTAGAACTGGAAGTTATTTTAATAGAGAATCATCAAGACACCTGCATGCAAATGCATGCTGCAACAAAGGTTTCCACAGAACACCACGATGAAGTGCCTGTCTTCTGAAGAAAAAGGATGTTCCTTGCTTATTTTTTCTCAAAATATTTCTACAATGTACTTTTCAAGCAATGACTATGAAAATCCTCTAGTGAAGCTTTTGTAGCCCACAGAAAGTGCTCAAAAGTGTGTGTCCCCACAGGATAATCTTCCTGCCTAGAATCAGTGGACACTCAGTAAACATTTTCAGGTTCAATATGCCTTAAAATTGTTTATTAGAAATGAAACGGGAAAGTATAGCTGGGAAGCCGTTAAAGACATAGAGCTGGAGAAGAAAGCATGGATTTGGGTTCTTCAGAATTCAATCCTATACTCAGGAAAGTTAATGTTTTTTCTCTTCCGGTTGTAAAAGAGAAAAGAGGAAGAGAAGTACAAATAGATGAGGATGAGCCCAGCAAGAAGCTGAAGCCCCTGTTAACTGGGGCATACACACAGACACACACATGCACAGGTAGGTATGTGCCATACAGGTCAAGCAGCTGATATCTAAGTTCACAGTCAGGGTTAATAGTGATATTTACCTCCTCCAATACAAACATATCACAAAAGGATCTCCTAAAATAGAAATAAATGGTCCATTTATTTTGGTATAAAAACACCTGAAATCCATGTATAGATTTTTTTCATAATACATATATATTTCAATAACCTTTTGAAGAGCTCTTATATACATGGATTTCAAAATTTCTTGCACTGACATAATTTTAACTTTTAATTTAATTTTCCACGAAGTTCTTGGCATAAGACCCGCTGGATTACATAAATCTTTCTACATGTGTGTCATTTGCTGAGGGCATAGTGAGGACAAGGGCATTATGAGAGCTTATTTTTACATTGTGGCAAAATTTATCTGGATTCAAAATATTCCCTCCCCCATTTCCTTCTCATTTGTCCTGTCAAAAGTTTCTGAGATTCTTTCCCATGATACTCTTGACAAATTTTACTTCCCAATGTGGACCTCTACATGAAATCTGAGAATTCAGAAACAAAAAGTCATGAGATGTTATTTTCTTATTTCCCTAACTCTTCTTTCCATCCCCCATACTTTGTGGTTTTAATATGATCTGAACTAAAACTGCACAACATACTGGTAAAAGTTACACTATCAGGTGTTACAAAAAACGTGCAGAAGTTTAGCTAGGTCCAAGTGGAGCTAGATATCCCAAATCATGTGCATGCCATGATCAGGGTTTGAATCCTCTTACATTTATAGCACACATGATTAATCAAGGTTTTGTGCTCAGATATCTTTGTCAGATAACAAAGATAGTAGAAATAGCTTTCTATTCACTACCACATGTCATGTAGATTTTAAAAATCTTACACATATTTTTGGGGTAAAGTAGGATCTATACACATTGTGTAAACAAAGATACAGAAATAATTTTTTTAAAGATTATTTTTATTAGAAGGTCAGATTTACCGAGTGAAGGGGAGACAGAGAGAAAGACCTTCATCTGCTGCTTCACTCCCCAAGTAGCCAAAATGGCTGGAGCTTAGCCGCTCTGAAGCTAGGGGCCAGGATCTTCTTCCAGATCTCCCACCCAGGTGCAGAGTAGCAAGGCTTTGAGTCATTCTCTACTACTTGTCCAGACCATAATCAGGGAGCTGGGTGGTAAGTGGAGCAGCCAGGATATGAACTGGCAACCATAATGGATCCTGGGCATGCAAGGTGAAGACTCCAGCCACTATTCTACTGTGATGGTCCCCACAAATAGATTTTTAATCATTTAAACTGCATTGCTGCTGTTTATTTTGAGTTATGGGAGCCAGCGCTAAGCAGAAATCCATTTGTTGCAATCCCATACTCCAGGGTGCCCAAGAGTAGAACAAAATTGCAAGAGCAGTATTTACTCAACACATGCTTACTGAGAACTTGTAGGCACCACAAAAGGTGGTAGGGGCAACACAGTGAATACAACACAGAAACAGCAAACCTGCTTTCATCAAGGGTCTATGCCATCAGAGGGATGTGTTTAATAAGCGGGTGAATGCATAGTCACATAATACGCCATGTGGTGGCAAATGCTTCAAAGAACGTAAGGTAGTATGAAGTGATGGTGCCACGCTGAAAAGTGTCCTACTATAGAGAAGTCAGGGAAAGTTTTTATTCAAAGATGATCTCTAACCAGAGACCTGAATGAAATAAGGAATTGAGGCACACAGGTCTGTGCAGGAAGAAAAAAACAGGCTAAAGATTAGCAAGGGCAAACACTCTGAGGAATGCCCAGCGAGGCTGATGTGCGAAGCAGTGCGGCTGGTGCTGAACTTGAGAGCACTTGGCCTGGTGTGCACAGCCAGGTGCACCTCATCTCCAGGTGACGAGCGCCCTGTGTTGGAGCAGCACTAATATTTGCCAAATCTGTAAAAATCTTAAAGAAAAACTGGAACACTGGGCTTTTGTATGAAGTTTCCTAATGTTTTCATGTTGGCCTTGCAAATTCCAAAGCACCAAACTGCTATAAGAAGAAAGAGAACATTACGATCAGAGAGTCGGTATGTACACACACACATACACATCAGAGGAATTTACAGCAACTGGAACTTTTTCATTTCTGATATGAAAGTTGTACAGTTACTTTAGAAAACAATCTAGTGGTTTCTCATAAAGTTGTGTAGACACTTAACATTTCACCCAGCAACTCCACTCCTAAACTACTTATCCAGGGGAGATGGGAATGAAAACCTAGGACCACACAAACAACATACCAAGTAATACTAGCACCTAATTCAATATTGCCCCAAACTGTAAACAACTTAAATGTCCATCATCAGGTGAACTGGTAAGCAAATACGGTCCAGACAAAAGAATACCTGTCAGAAATAAAAGAAACCCTAACAATATGGAGAGCATAGAGGAAAGCAGAAAAGGCGTCAGGAGTGAAAAAAAAGTTGACACAAGAGTGTGCATATTTTATGATTCTATTTAAATGAAATTCTATAAAAGGCAAACATAATCTGTAGTGACAGGAAGCAGATTAGTGGTTGCCAGGGTCTCAAGGGCAGGACTTGAGAGAGGACTTCGAGGGAATTAAACATTCTTGATATCAATAAGGGTGGTGGTTTCATGCACATATGAATTTGTCAAACCTCATCAACATGAACATTCAAAATGGGCACATTCTGAATTTGTACAGCCATTATTCCAAACAGGATAGAGGGTCCTCAAAAAAATTAAAAATAGAATGCCAATATGATTCAGCAATCCCACTTCTGGGTATATATCTAAAGGAAATAAAACCAATCTATCCAAGAGACAGCTGTCTTCCCGCAGTCACTGTAACAAGCTACCGAAGGCACAGATTAGGAATAAAGCAAATGGGACTATACCTATACAGTGAACAGCATAATTCATCTAGGAAAAGAAGAAAATTTTGTCATGTGCCACATAAGGATGAACCAAAGGAACAATAAGCTAGTCATAGAAGACAAATGCTGCATAATCTCACTTACACATGGAACATTTTAAAAAGTCAGATTCATGGATGCACTGAATAGAATGGGGGTTATCAGCAGCAGAGCTGGGATGATGTTGACAATGGATGCGGGCTTTCAGCTGGATAACAGTGAGTTCAAGAGGTTCACCAGACAACACAGTGACTGAAGGCAATAATAACTTATTGCCTTCCAAAATGACTCAAGAGAATAGATTTTAAGTGCTCTTATCATAAAAAGTGTGGGATAATGCATATGTTAATTAGCTCATTTTAGCCAACCTATAGTTTATACATCTATTAAAATATCATACAGCACATCACAAAAATATACTGTGCATTTGACAAAAAACACAAGTGATTTTCAGAAACTGGTAGATTTTATTACACATAAATTTTCCTTGGTAAAGCTGTTATTTTTTTGGTTCTTAAATACCCTTCTAGATTTCCTCTTTCAACTATAGCATTATTTTTTGTTGCTGAACTCTTTGAGAGAATTGTTCACTCTAAATTCTCTCATTTTCCTCTTTCTTTCCTCCCTTAAGTCTGCTTCAATGAAGCTTTCTCCGGATTATGCTAATACACTGCTCTCTGGTCAGTGCCTGTGGCTTCTTACTGGCTAAACTCATACACAGAAGCAACTCTCATTTTACACAAACCATTAACTTCATAGCACAGGGCAGATCACCCCAGCTTCCTTGAAACACATGGCACGCTCCTCCAGTCAGTTTTGCTTTGTTGTTTTTCTACTAACACAGTCACTGCTTTTCATCACACCTCAACCTTTTGATACCACAGTATACCAAGGTCACACTTATTTCTTTTAGGGTTAGCACCCATTTTCATGGTTTTGTTGACAATCACACACTGACAACATTCAAACTGATATGCTAAGTGTGGACTTCTTCCCTGGATTTCTGTTTACCCTTTCTATTTACATGTCTACTCCTCGTCTCAAGATTACTATCCCTGATAATTCCTGCACAGTGTTTTCTTCCCACAATGCCATATCCATAAATGAAAATTCTACTTACTCAGTCATTGTGACGTCATCGATTCTTCTTTGTATCTTACACGTCCCACACAACTGGATGCCGTCTAATACACATGCAGATCTGATCGCATTTTACTGTCTCTGTTCCAGTCATCCCAATCTCTGGGACTTCCCCATCATTTGTTTGAGAAAGGCAGTGGCCTCTTAATCTGGTCTTTCTGCTTCTTGCTTCCTTCATTGGAATCAGTTCTCAACATTGCAACCAACTGGCTTGATCCTGTGAAAATAGAACAGATCATGTCAGTTCTTGGCTCAAAATTTTGTTTAAAACAAAATTCGATGGCCTTGTAGGCCTTGCACCATATCACCCGAAATGTTCTCTCTCACTTCATCTTCCCTTACTCTTCCATAGCAACGTTTGTTTCTTGCCTACTCTTCACGTATGTCAGACATGTTTCCCCTTTCCTGGCTCTCGACTTCCTGTCACACTTGCTGCAGGTATTCACACAAATGCCAGCTTGGCTTTCCCCAGTCATGCACTAACATTTCAACCCATCTCAGCACTTTATATTTCCACGCCTGTATTTTCATCTCCCTGGCATTCACTTCTTTTAATGCACAAAATGTATTTCTTAGTGATGTTGCTCCCAACTCAAGTATAAGCTCCATGTGGTCACAGGGCTGCCTGTCTATTGTGTTCACCTCCGCATCCTCAAACATAGAGAATTATGTCTGAATCACAACAGGACAGCAAAAATATTGGCTAAATTCATACCAATGAGGAAATGCCAACAGTAAATTTTAAAATGAGATTTTCCACCATAACCATATTCATCATTGTTCTGAAAATTCTTGCCAATAAATTTGCTAATAAACCAAAATAAAGCTTTAATTACTCAAAGGAAGGGAGGGTTTCTTCCATTAGTTGTAGATGGTATGGTTATATGCCAGAAAATTGCAAAGGGAAAAAATAGTCATTTCTTTTAATTAGTAAGACAGTACAGGGTATACTAGTGTTATAGGCCAAATTATGTCCGCTCAAAATTTGTTTTGAGGCCCTAATTTTAGAGTAACTCAACATCTTAGACTGTGACTGAATTTGGAGAGAAAAGAAGTGATAGAATTAAAATGAGGCCTCAGCTGGGATGGGCCCAAGCCCTATCAGACTGGTATCCATATAAGAAAAGGAAATGGAGACAAGCAATAAGATAGCAGAGATGCATATGCACCGAGGGAAAACCCTATGGGATTCAGTGTGAAAACAGACCAAGAAAAGAGGGCTCCTAAGAACACCCAACCTGATGGTACCTTCAGGCTCCAGCAGGGCAAGAACACAAACCTCTGTAGCATAGGCCACCACTATGACATTGCTGCAGCAACTATAACAAACTAAGACAATCAGTAATAACCAGTTAAAAAACAAAAGAGAGCACATAATTTCATTCATTTTAGCCAGATTAAAATACTGGGGCTGGCATAACAGCACAGAAAGTTCAAGTTGCTAAGAGTTATAGACATTCAATATGAGTGTTGATTGTGTCCCAGCTCCTCCCTGTCCCATCCATCTCCTTGCTAAAGCACCTGGGAAAGCAGTGAAGAATGGGCCAAGTGCTTGCCCCTACCAGCTATACGGGAGACCCAGATGGAGTTCCAGGCTCCTGACTTCAGCCTGGTACAGACATGGTTGTTGCAACCATTTGAGGAGTGAGCCAACAAATGGAAGATCCCTCTAGGGAGGGGTGTAGTGGGTGAGTGCTTCTTTCTTTCTGCAACTCTGTCTTTCAGAAAAGTAATAAAATACCTAAGAAAAAACATAACAAGGGAAAGCCAATGATTTGTTCAATTGTTTTTAGAATCCAACATGCTCATAAGATATTGGACTAAGGGAAACACCATGTTTTTCATTTCCGCTACTGTACAGTGTCTAGGTTAAGTAGTAGTACAAGAACTGCCCATGCAATAAGATATAGCTCTTTGTTAGACAATAGTATTTGGTGTTAATGGTGTTAAAAGATTAGTTGTTGATCTCAATTTGATTCATTCCCTCCCCCTCGACAAACAGCAGGTTTATTTTCTCCATTGGGGCCTACCAAAAAGAAAAATGTTAATTTGGGTCACATGATTTTAAGTGAAGATTTAAATTTTTATTTATTTATTTGAAAGGCAGGGAAAGCCACTCTCTTGACCCAGTTGGCTTAGCCCCTCACCTGTCTCAACCTTTGCCTTAGATGCTGTGTCATAGTATCCCTGTCTCATGAAGACCAGTTGGGGTAAGAGCCTAGATTGGAATGACATGTGCTCCATCCTGATTTCTTTTCTTTTTTGTGAGTTAAAGTTTGCTTGGCCCTGCCTGGTCTGCCCCCTTCCAGTTGTAGCTCGGCCCACTCCACATCCTATTTTAGGATGCACCTTCGGGTGGTGCTGTCCTGACCTGCCCAGATTGCCATCGGTTCCTTTACCCGTAAGTGATGGCAGATGCCATGGTCACTCCTAGCTTAGCCCATCGCCACCCCAGCTCGCAAGCTAACCTGTGGGACTTGTATTTCCACAAGGTTAGGCCCACACTTCCCACACAGAGTTAACCCCCAGACCAAGTTCTCTCTCATACTGGTTAGTGTCTTGACCCTACTAAATGTAACCAGTTCACTATTCCACCACCCAGTCAAGCAATGGTACCTAGCCCTGCCAGACAGGCCCTCACCCATACCTTGGTGTGGACTGGTGTGTGGCAGTCAGTGATGCTCTATGCTAACAGCCCATCTTGGGATTCCTAACTTGGCTGGTGAATCAGTCTGGCCCAAAAAGATCTTATGGACACGCCCCTTCAAACCATCAGGTCTCAGTTCCCACACTTGCCTGAAAATTTCATGACCCTGTTACTGGGAATCACCCAGAATTCATCTCTCACCTACACTAAAGCTGGCCTTATTCATGGGTGTCCCTAAGCAGCAATTTCATATCCTAAAAGCCCCAGAGTTAGCCACTGGGTGGCCAGCAGGTAGAGCCTGGCACCATTTGGTGCACTGGCCGCCCAAAGCCAAGGACTCAGTCACTGCCTTTTGGCAGTGGCTTTGGCCTGAGTCCCTAGCATTGGATCTGGCTCACAGCTGCCACACTGTAGAGAACTGGAAGATACCCCCAACCCTGAGGCCTGGACCCCTCCCAGACTCATCCTGCCAGAAGATGTCAGCAGCAGGGCAGAGCTAGGACTTTAATCCAGCTCCCAAGTTTCCCTCATAGTGTACTCACCCTGAGGGAAGATCTCTCTTGGACCTGGAGAAAGCCAAGCACTAAGTCACTGCCTTTTGGCAGTGGCTTTGGCCTGAGTCCCCAGCATTGGATCCAGCCCAGTAGGGGCACCCCCCACAGCCGCTACACTGCATGCAGCTGCAAGCTGCCTCCAACCCCAAGGCCCCAGGATTTAATGTCTTATAAAGAAGCTCATATCAACAAAGAAATAATGGATTAGTAAACAATAGATATGTGAACACTGAACCTTTAGACTACAAAAATTTACTCAGAATATCATTTCTTATACTGTATAAAAGTATTTTATCCCTGGATCATAAGATAAAATTTAAGATTGATACCAGAAAGTTGGTTTTACAAGGATTCATTCAGTTAGAGAAAAATTTCCAAGCAAAAAGTAATTTTACAGGATTATTTAAAAAATGTTTATGAGAAATTAAACTAAAACATAATTTTATTTTGATGAAAGCAATGCTGAAATTCACAATTTTTAATAATACATAATTTTTTGGGTGGACTTTTTGAAGTACCCTCACATAAATAGAAAAGCATGGAACTAGGGAACAGTGTGATACCCTAGTGACTAAATCCTCAGTTTGCATCCATTGGAATCCCATATAGGCACCAGTTCGTATCCTGGCTGCTCCACTTCCAATTCAGCTCCCTGCTTGCAGCCAGAGAAGGCAGTAGAGGACAGCCCCAAACCTTGGGACCCTGTACCCAAGCAAGAAACCCAGAAAAATGCCTGGCTTCTGGCTTCAGATCACCTCATCTCGGCCATTATGGCCACTAGGGGAGTGAACCAATGGACGGAAGATCTTCCTCTCTGTCCCTCCTTCTCTCTGTAAATCTGCTTTTCCAGTAAAAATAAATAAATATCTTCTAAAAGCATTTTTTTTTAAAGTACAAACTAATTTATTTGATTGCAGAAAGAATTAAAATATCTGCATATCAAAACCATCATTAACAAGTAAGTGACCAAAAAGCCTGAAAATATTTTCTATTCTTTTTGGAAGACAATATTAATATTTTTAATATACAATAATTCTAATCAATCAATAAAAATATTACGAAACCTATGCACACACTCACACATATACATGCATACATTTGTGCACGCACACACACCTTTAACAAACACAGCTTTGGAAAGCAGAAGCCTAAGGTCCAGAAAAGCTGAGTAACTACCACAGGGCCACCATTAGGAAGTGAAATTTTTGAGCAGATTCGGTCCAGAATCCTTACACTAAACCACTATGCAATCATATATGAAAAGACAACACACAGGCGGGACAACAACAGGATGCTACCAGGGCTTTCCTGACTTGTAGACATACGGGTAACTTGCATTAACTTCCTTAGAGGAGGGGTATGTGTTTTTAACAGATTTTATCTCATGCTCTTTCTGACAAAGGCAGTGAATCCAGGATCATGCTCTAAATCTAGGATCCCAGGTCCAAGTCAGTATAAACCCCAGTTGGATGCTACCCCCAAACATGGGGTCCTTACAGACACTCAGACACCATGCTGGGTCCCCTTTGAAACCTGATCTTATTTTGAAGTTAGGTCTTGAAACTTTCCTTCCTGGAACAATCCACTTCTATGAGCTATCTTTCTAACCAACAGACTTTTTAGTATATTATTTCTATAGAGAAAGGAGGAATTTCATTATTTTCTTTGGAGGTAAAATATCTGCGCACTGTATCACCACAGACCTGGATCCTAATCTCTATCTCTGACCTCATACCCAATATCATTTCATATCTGAAGATGACTCTTTCAGTTTCAGGCCAGTGGTGGGAAGACAAAATACCATGAAAAAGTAGCACCTCTTATTGTATTAGTAACTGGTAGGCATGCCTTAAGTCCATATAACACATTTCTATTTAAATCTCCCTAGATGGAATATCACCACCACCTAGCAACAAAGTCATGAAGCAGACTGTTGTTCTTGATGTTCAAAAATCTGGATACAGGCTAGGTTTGATCTCTAAGGTGACATGGCAAAGTGGATATTGGTGTGGCTAAATTATCGCTTCTGATTTGTGCATTAGAATTACTTGTTACACCTATCTCCTTTCTGGACCACAAGTTGCTACAAGTTCAGCCCTGGATTTTATTATTCCTGGATTCCCAGTACTTTCCACAGAGCTCAGCATGGACAGGGGTGATGTGTCCTCTGTTCATCACATTCCCTGGTGTTCATACAAAATAGACATACAGAAAACACTGATGTGGGAATGAATGAGGTGTTTCATTCCTACATAAAAAGATGACCTAATTATAGCAATAAATTCAAGTCAGTAAGCATTTATCTTATATGGTCTACTTTTAAGACTCTGGATGGAAATAAGATCAGACTTCGAGCAACAGTGCTCAGAATACAGCTCATAAATATTTCATGAAAGTTACAGGAACCAATCAAGCCAAGTCACTGTTAGGGAATCTACTCTGACGGGTGAGCCCAAGGAAGAATCTGAACTTGTCAGCACCCTCACCTCTCTTGACTCTAAGAACCCAGGGTCAGTAGCCTTTTCTGTCTCTGTTTTCTAGAACTAGATCAACATCCATCGAGCAAAGAGACTAAATGACCTGCTGCTACTAGTTATACTTAGAGAGAAAACCTAATTCTTTAGCTTTTAAGTCCACTCATTATTAAAGAGGTATGGAACATAACCCTAAGACAGACAATTCCAAACACCATAATTCCACAGGTTCAAATCCCCAAAAATACAAATCCCTTAAATCTAAAACATAATTCTGGAAACAATGATTTTAAAGTTCTTTAAAAACCCATTTGGTTAAAATTTTAAAGGAAATTCATTTGAGAAATATGTGGGATATAATAGAATACTTTACAAAATAAAATGAGAAATAATTTTAGATATCTATATACCTGTGTGCATAAACACTCAGGTATACTAACCAGAACTTCATGGCATGACAGTAAAGAGCTGGCAAATTATGATTCATACGGCAAGAGAACAAAAAGAAAAATGTCTAAATGCTGATTATCACTATGTTTGGCAACTGTGTGTAGCAGTTTTGCCATTGCAATCATTTGAATTGCCATAACAGATAACCAAAATCTTTGGCTAAGATCAGCCAAATCCTGCAGTTGCCCTGGCAGAGTCATCTCGAGAAATTATCTCACACAAATGCAGACAGATGACATGAATATCTCTTCCTGATGTAGTGAAAAAATTCAATGTTTTGATGTCCAGGGACACTGTATACTTATAGCCAATAATATGATAATGTGCTTTCAGAGAGCCAAATTTTAAAGAGAATTTTAATCAATTAGGACTCTTTTTAAAAACTTTATATAGTTTATCCCCACAGTATTGGAAATTATGCAAAACTGAAATACATAGCATAAAATGAATGTAAAGAAAGCATGTAACAATAGTAAAAAAAATACTGACAATAAAAATAGTGTCAAAGAAAAAAGACAAAAAGAAAAATACACATAAGAAAGTGAATTGCAGGGCTAGATGACGAGCAATTGAGTGGAGGCTGTAACTCAGCTGGCCAACTTTCAGGACCAGTAAATCTATTTTGAAGTCTTATCTTACAGGGTATAATGGCTTTTTTTTCTTTTAGGGGGTACCTGTCCTTGGAGAGTACATTCACATTTACTTTCTGTGTGACAGTGTTCTTCCTGAAATGATTTAATACACACTGACATGAACTTCCCTATTCAATGTTCCTATCTTCTGTGCCAGGTTTCTATGCTGTTTTGGGCATGCAGGAATCCATTTTGCAAGGCACCTACTTACAGACCACAGATTTGGCAGGAAAAAAAATGCCGGTAATGGAATAGCCACCCTTGCGGAAATGTCTTCTTATCCTACTGTGCACATAATTATTTTCAACCTAGTCAGTAACTTCACTGGCTTCTTCAGGCAAATGTGGCTTTAACTCATTAAAAGCTTCTGGAATTTCATTAGTTGCAAGGAATGCCAATGCAGGCAAATAGTACATTTTTAAACTTAAGTTTTCCTCATTGCTACATCTCATGACCAATCCACTCATCTGAATTTTCTGCCAAATATATTGGCTAAATGGAAAAAAAAACTTTATTGGTTACACCTTGAAATTAACTTTTAGAAGCCCTGACCACACCATAATTATGTCATTTTGGTTTGGGGATTTGGTTGAAATCCATTTTCTTCTGCAAAGTCCACCAAATCTTTAAATAAACTCCTTAGCTTTTTCCAGTCACTAATACATAAATGTGTAAATAAATTCTAGGAGTTTGGGACCATCATGGCATGAATTGTAAGCATTTGATTTTTTTTTTTTCAATGGGGGAAACCTCACAAGTTGTACCCATTGGCCAAAGTGAAGCAAATGTTACTTTTGCTATGTTAGATTTAGTGGCATATATAAGCATTCTTTCCTTCAGCATTCAAATCTCTAATAGTTTACTCTTTGAGGCATTTTATCACATTGGAGGAACCCCTGTAACAAGTGTCGTGGGAGCAGAGGGCCACTGAGCATGCTGTATTGTTATTCTTTGAGAAGGATCATTGTTTAAGGCCAGCATGGCTCTGTGTGTAAAGGGGCAGACGTAGCACACTATTTAATCATTTGACACTGTCCTGTGTACAACCAAAATTGTACTAATCTCTTTTCTAGAGGTCAGCTTTCTCTTCTTCTTACACAGCTGCTTTTCTTTCCAAACAGGATTGTGGTTTGGGAGACACAGAGTTTCAGGGTATCAATACACAGGGTTTTGATCTTTAGGGATTCATTGGGATTATGGCGTTCAAGATATGAATGACATCACCCTTAAACTACTGGCCACACTGACAGTTATTAACAAGTTTCAATCAACAGGTTCTTATCAATCAGTAGATTCCTTTTAGTGCACATTTCCTGATTTTGATTTCCATGGAAACTTCACCACTGGTCAGCCAGAAACCTCATTCACTCCTCTGACTGGATTGATGGCCATCATCCAGAAAAGTCCTGTTTAACAGGACTTTCTAAGAAAATGCAAAGGTACAACAATTGTATTAACATGCCCAAACCAACACAATTTGGTGTGATTCTCCCATGAATATAACTGAGTAAAAGTTTTACAAGGTATGTTGATGATCTATTTAATGGGAAAATGTACAATCCCAGAATTTACTCTAATGTCCTCATACTTCTGGGCTTCTGGAATGATGTGTTCTTTGCACAAGATAGACTCCAGTAAAAGTGCCGACAAAAAGGTTATTAAATTGTTTGACTTGTAATCCAACTTTGACTAGTTCACAAGACATTCTATGAGTAATTTTTTTAAGACAGTTAATGATTTTTAAAATGTATCATCTAAAAAAGCAACAGGCCCTTTCAACTTTTTCAGACTCTATGAAATGAAGCCCACTATGACCTCTGTTTTAAATATCTTTAGTTATTGTCCATTTTATCCTGGGAAACAAAGTCTTCTCCAGAGGCATTTTGAGTTCATCAAACATGTAAATCGTTTTTCAAACACTTTGGAATTACCACAAAGCCTAAACTGTTTTTAGCCAGCCAAGCACTTTCTCTCTGATTTCAAAAGCTGATTGTATTCATTTTTTTCAGAGAAGTATAATTCAGATGTACCTGATTCACTTGCACTTAAATAATTAAAATGTTATTTTGCAAGAACTGATTGGTGTGCAAGAAAGTGCTTGAGTCCTTTATCCAAGCTTCTTTAAATCTGTTTTTTGGAAGTCAGTAGGCCTTACTTTGCCAAGAGCAAACTGCACTGGCACATTTGGGTTAAAGTCTGATTTCAAAGCAAACCCAAAGCCATCCATCTGGAGAGGACTGAGACATCTCTTCTGTCCTGTCCATCTCCACAGGTTTTGCTGAAAACCTGCTTACAAATGCAAATAAATTTCCCATGTGATATGCTGGAAAGAAAAGACCGGAGGCTCTAAGTCAGCAGAGGTCAAGCCTTTGCTTACAACACTGACACCCCATGCTGAAGTGCCAGTTTAATTTCCAGGCTACTCTACTTCCCATCCAGTTTCCTGCTAGTGTGCCTGAGGAAATAGTCATAGAAGATGGCTCAAGCACCTGAGTCTCTGCTCACCCCTGTGGGAGATTAGGATGAAATTTCCACATCCTGGCTTCTGCCTGGCCCAGATGTGACTTTCACAGCTATTTAGGGAGTAAATCAGTGCATGAAAGGTCAGTCAATCACACTCTATTTTTCTCTCTTTCTTCCCCACCACCCCTAACACTGCATATTTCAAATAAATAAATCATAAATCTTTAAGAATCCAGAAGCCTTTATAATGAATCCACCTAAGAGCCTTTAAAGCTGGAGTGGTGGATCAAGCTGTCGCCTGCAGTACTTCAATCCCATATGGGCACCTGTTTATTTCTGCCTGCTCCATACCTGTTCTAGTCCCTGGGAAAGCAGTAGAGGATGGCCTAACTGTTCCAGCCCCTGCACCCAGGTGAGAGATCCAGTAGAAGCTCATGGCTCCTGGCTTCAGCCTAGTCCACCCCATGTCAAGTGGCCATTTGGGACATGAACCAGAGATGGAATATCTCTCAGTCTTTCTCTCTCTAACTCTGTTTCTCAAAGAAATAAAAATAAATCCTTACAAGACACAAAGATAATCTTGTTCTACTTGATTTCCAAGCATCACTATGATCATTTTCCAGGCTGGAATCTATTAAAACATGTAAGTTCTCAGAATTCACATTTCAATCAGGATCTAATTGGATTAAATTTAATTTAATCAAAATCTCCTAAAAATTTTATGAAGGAATTCTGGATCATCTAGATGGAATTCCTGGAGCCACTAATTGTGATGTCTGACTGCACTAGGTCTATTCTAGCTGCTTCATTCTAACTGCTGTTGGGAGCATTCAAAGGGCTAACACAAGTAATAGGAATTTAGCATGTTGGGAATACTTCGTAAATCCTATATGGTTATTCTGCATTTTAACACAATACATGACTTATAACAAGGCATAGCTCTTGCTACTTCTTAAATAAGAGTATTAAATTATTGCATCTAAGTACAACTTCAGCCCAGTTGACACCCCTTTCTTGAACTGCCCAAGCAGGTACTACAAAAGATATCCTGCAGCTCTGACTGAGTTCGCTTTCAGTAAGACTTACAGTTGGTTTAAGGGAAGTCTAAACCTTCAGCTATTGGCAATGTCCACCTGGAAGGGACACAACACCCCTGCCATAACCCAGACTACTTCATTCTAACAAAAGAAACTCTACTCAAAATCTTGAGGCTGAGAATGACTTTCTCTGTCTTTAGGGGGAAAACAATGTTCCATTCTTCTAAAACAATCCTCTCTGGCTTCCCAGTAAACACACCAGCTTTAAAGGAAGGAGTCTGAGGTTATCACATTAGTGTCAAAGAGCAACAGAGTGTTGACTGGACACAGACAATAAGAGTATCAGTTAGGATCCCACCAGCAGGTACAATTGAATATATATATTCTGAATACCCTTTGCATCAGTCACTGCACTTGATTGGAGACAGGGAACAATGAGACCAAGTGAGTATTTGTTTCCAGGCCGAATGAGCTTTAGGAAAGCAAAGTAGAGAAAAATATAAATAATTTATGATGCAAGAGAGAATGTGAAACACGCACACACACACACACACACACACACACACACCCTACAAGGAGAGAAACATAAAAGGTACAGCTGTATCCAAAAAGCAAATGAAAGCATATGGAGGATATAAGATTTGAAATGTGTCTAGAAACAATGTTTAACAGGTAACTGTGAAGAATAATCCCATGAAAGTAAATCATGTCTGTTTTCTACATTAAACCTTTCAATGTGAATGATTCAGTCAAAATCTTTGTATCCCCAGCTCCTAGAGCCTGGGGCATAATAAATACTGACTAATGTTGAATTAAGTAATGGAGGCATTAAATAATATTAAATCTAAATTCATACTTGGAATGTGCCAATGAAGGTTGAATAGTTATATGAATCAGTGAATATAACACTTAAAATTAGCTACATATTGGGAAGAAGAGCAGCCACTTCCCCTCCTCACATATCAGGTGGGAACACTGAAGTCTAGAAAGCTGGAATTCATATGTTTAAATTCTCAGCTACCTTTTCACTCATTCCAGAGGTATCACTTTTTACTCTTCTGAACTTGATGGCAGTCCTGCTAAATGATCTCTAACTCAAATGGTTATTTTCTCTCTCACCAAAAGTGCCAATCCCTTTGTCTCATAGTCAAGGCCTATTCTATTTCTCCACATCACCACTGCACTAGCTGACTACTTCTTACACCAACTCAAATCCTGATGAACGTTGCTGAAGACCTCATAGGTCAAGTTGCATCAGACCTGGTTGGGAAAGCCTGGCATGGTGGTCTTCCCAGAGTCACCACCAAGGGGCAGGGATGGAGTGATGTGGGAGCAGAGGAAGTTTGGGGTCACTGCAAGGATTGTTTTAGTTTTATTTTTCTGTTTATTTTTTTTCTTGTTTTCTTTTTTTTTTTTTTAACAACTGATAGCCACATTTCAGAACAAAACAAAACAAAAAGACTGGTAGATTTCCTCAAAGGCAGTTAAGGAGAGATTTGCCAAAGTTGTTACTCCAGGGGGTTGGTTTAGATAAACAAGGGCATCAAGAAGCTGTGCAAGCTAAATTTTTTCCTCTGATCCATGCCAGCATTCTAGCTGCCAACAAGTAGACATGGTTTTTTTGCTTCCAAAAATAAAAAAGTGATTATACTCTTGCTCCCCAAGTCTACCCCTGGCCACTCCATGGCACATCACAAAGAGTCGAGGAGGGATACACTTTGTGGTGTTGTTCTTGGAACGCTCCTGTTGGGAAAACTCCCTTGGGTATGCTGTCACAGAGGGGCCGACTTCCATGGGCAGGCAGTGACCGCCTAATGAAGCAGGGGCAGTGCCTCTCCCGCCAGGATACATGGTTTCCATTAGTGTAGAGCCTGTCAGACCTGGATCACCTTCCCATTTTTGAGTCCATCTGATACCTCTCTAGAATGGACAGGAAGGTAAAGAAGGAAAGATGTGGAAAATTGAATAGAAAATTAGGTACATTTTCCATCCCACTAAAGAAAGAGAGTGAAAAAAAGAAAAACACTAGGTTACTATCATGAAGAACTTACAAATGCCATCTGTCTCCCAAAATTATGGTAAATATTGGAGGACTTTCACTATCATTTGAAATCATTCTCCTCTACTCCCCAGCAAAGTTCACAGCCTCCCTTTGACTTGGGGTATTTGTTCCAAATACCTGGGACTTTCCAGGTATTTCTAACTGGAAGATCCCCTAAAGGTTTACATACAAATGATACCTGTCTTTCTCCTAGTGAACACAGAAAAATAGGAGGAGAAGAAGGAGGGGAGAGAGAAACGAAATATCCTTATAATCTTAGCATTCTGTTTATGAACTATAAGGAAACTGTTAAAAACTAATTTAAAAATATTTTAAAAAGTCATTATGGTGGAAGAGAGAAAGGCTACCGTTGAGCATCTTGAAATGCTTCTTGTATTACACTAGTCCATGCTAACATCAAACCCTTGAGTAGCAATCACAGGCTACTTGATATATTATCAATTGTATATGGTCATATGATTACAGAGTCTCTTGAAAAGAAGACATCTGGGTCTATGATATGCTTCTTGAAACTCCAGCATATTCTAAAAAACAATGATGAAAAGCCAAAACAGATATGCATTTATTGTGTTAAATGTATATGGTTAATAATAATCCTTTTAAAGCAAATTATAATAAAATGAAAATATACCCCCAAAAAAACAGGAAGGGAGAAAGCAGACACTAGCAGTCCCGTAGACACTATTCAGAACTCTTCTAGCAGGAAGGGATGTCCTGTTCTACACTGTGGAAGTTACACATGAGCATAAACTTTCAGGTAGACTATTGTTTAACTATTCCTAGAATCTTGTACTCGAGATAACTTGTGTCAGAAACTAGTTACTGTCTCATTTCATCATCAATTTCATGTTTGCCAAAGTAAATTTTCTTCTAAGTTAGTGGCACCAGGGAAATGCTCATGTTTGCCTCCTCCCAATCTCCACATGCCCCTGCATGTTGCTACATGGCCTTCTCCCATGATCCTCTGATGAAAAGTTTCGTGATGACGCTGGGCCCATCTAGAGTATTCAGAATAGTGATCCCTTCTCAAGGTCCTTCGCTTAACGACATTCTACTGGGTAAGGTAGCATAGTCATCAGTTCTGGGAGTTGGGATATGGCACCTTTGGGACCCTTACTCAGCTTGCCACACAGGAAGCCAGAAGTTAAACATGGGAAGAGAGAATAGACCAACAATAGCTAAGTCAAGATGGTCTGGTCTCCTCACAGGAACAGATAAAATTTCTTTGTTTTTGTTTTTGAATGTTTGTTCACCTTATTGAAAAGAGAGAGGGGTGTCTCAATCACACTCACTGGTTCACTTCCCAATAGGCAAGATTTTCTCTGGGAAGGTTCTAAATAAAATGAGTTAATGTTCCCATGGGAAAACTTGATTTTGAACATTTCTTTCTTGCCTTAAAGGAAAGATATAAAACTCTGCCTGAACTCCAGCAGGCCTCTAAGTTTTCTTTCTGATACAGGTATGAGAAACAAAAATCACAAAATGGACCCAGGTGGGAATGAAGAAAGTTAAATTTAGGTGTTTAGAATGTAAATGGGGGGCCCGGCTTGGTGGCCTAGCAGCTAAAGTTCTCGCCTTGAATATGCCCCCGGATCCCATACGGGCACCAGTTCTAATCCCGGCAGCTCTACTTGCCATCCAGCTCCCTGCTTGTGGCCTGAGAAAGCAGTTGAGGATGGCCCAAAGCCTTGAGACCCTGCACCTGCGTGGGAGATCCAGAAGAGCTCCTGGATCCTGGCTTCGGATCGACACAGCACCGGCCGTTGTGGTCACTTGGTGAGTGAATCATCGGACAGAAGATCTTTCTCTCTCTCTCCTCCTCTCTGTACATCTGACTTTACAATAAAAATAAATAAATCTTTTTTTAAAAAAGGATGTAAATGGGTTATGTTTCTCTTTTCACCAGTTGTTATCCCTGTGTTTAGGCAGAGATGTTGTTGAATTTTAGAACTATTTAATTCTACTCAGGATAAACACTGAAGAAGAAAATATATATGCACCCACAAATTATAGAGTTGGGCTTGAACCACTAACTGTATTGAGTGCTATGGATGAAATTATCCACAACTACTAGATATGGTAGACAAATATTTTTAAGGCATGGATTCCCAAAGTTTGCTGGTCTGAGGACTTTATCAACATCTTACCAGAAACTCAAAGATTCACATAGTCATCTAAGCCTGTTGACAGTCTGAGGATTCCTGATCCTCCCCCAGCAATGCTATCTAAACAAAAACAGACAGTAGGATCAGATGCAAGAACCTCTATCCTCAGGGATCTAACCCCTCCATCCTCACAAAGCTACAATCTGGCCATGGCAAGAAGGGTGTCTCAGGTTTGGCTATGACAATCTCCAAATACAGCACTTGTTGTGGAAATAAATATCAGCCACATTTAGATGGGGTAACTCCTCTGTCCCTGTAATTGCGCTTAAAAATCTCTTAAAAAGTCCAACCCCTAGAGTAAATTAGGTACTAATGTGAGAGGGCCTTAAGCTGTCAAGTTTTACTTTTGCTAATTTCTACAAAGAGAAACAAAGTCTCTCTCTCTATATATACATATAGACTTATATGACTTATAGACTTATATATATATATATATATATATATATATATATATATAGACAAGAATCCCCAAATTTAGTCAAGATTGGCTTTGCCCTGTTTTTATTTTTATAGCAGTAGTGTTTTGCCCATGGGATTGGGGGTGGGGATAAAGAAACAAGGAGAACAGACGGCTTGCCATTGACTTGGAGACAGGACTGGGGGGTGAGTGGTGGTAATCACAACAAATTTCAGATTTTCATGCTGAGGGATTTGCTGAGTTATTTGGTCAAACCCATGTGAGGATGTCAAATAATGCTGATACAGGAACCTTGAAAAATCACCTTTTGTTTTTGTGGGAAAACGAGAGAGGAAATTGAGGTGAAACTGCAAAATGTTTCATTTTTTCATGAAACCCACGGAGAGCGAAGGTCCTCTTCAGCCGCCAGTGCAAATGTTTTTGCAAAGTGCAACTGCCAAGTGTCCTTTGATGCCTGCCAGCGTTCATAATTGAAAGATACCTTTTTAAATGAACTTGCAGGCTTTCTATTGAGCAACAGCAGCAGCCCCACATCTGGGTTGTTCTTTTCCTCTAGCAAGACCCAGTTCCTTCAAGGACATGGAAGATCTGTGACGTTCAAAGGCATCTTGCCATGAGAATGCAATATTCATCAGCACTGTTTAAGACCAAGTGGATTTTTCATCATAGTTTGAAGACTTCTTATGCTACAAAATTCTATGATGAAATACCAATCAATAATTTCTAAGCAAACAGCAAATAATCCATTCACATGTAAGAACCTTATTGTCTACTGGTTATAATACCCAGTCTCATCTTCTTACTGAACATCTTTGCAGAAAACCTCCACTGGCAGAAGAACGCAATAAGTAGATTGAAGGCAAACACCAGCATCTATAAGAAAACTATTATTTTTGTAGAGGGAAAGGCTGCAGAAAGACACTGAAGGTGTGTTTTCATTGCACTCCATCAAGACATTTAATAAAACTGCCATTCCTAACACACTACTGGCTACTTTGGAATTGTTTTCGCAGTTACTCAGCAGGAAGCTCACATTTGAAACCACCAATCTTTTGAGTTGCAAATTCAATTTAAACTTTTTATTTAAAAAGCCTCAAGAATATCTATCACTCCAGGCAGAGGGACGATAATAACATTAAATTTTATGAATTATTACTTTCCAATCAAGGGTGACAGACTTGCTTATATGAACAGGGTGAGACTTTTCATAAGCAGTAGAGTTTCATCCAAGTTCTCCTGATTCTATTTTGCCAAAGAAAGAAAAAGGATATTACATTTTAAAATAAAACTCCTACAAATAAAATCTTACCAAAGCTCAATGTTTGAGAGTTCTTGTGGTGCCTTTATGTTGTAAAGGCTGAGGTTTTATGTTACTTATATGAGCTTTAGTCTCCAATAGAGCTGGCAAACAAAACCCAAAAACGCTGAAGCAGCTGTGGTACTGTAGCTGAGTCATTTGGACCAAAACAGGCATGGGCATCCAAAACTGGAGCAGCTTCTCTTAGCCCACAGCAACGCTTTTTGCTTTTCACTTTCAACTTCCAAAGAACTCGGGCTGCTAATCTCGTGAAAACTAAGGCATAGGCACTGGATATTTAGGCAGGTATTTGCTAACATTTTTAAAGGATCACTTCAAAAAAAGATTTACGATTCTTAGAACCAAATCTAATTCCTTAGAGGAAAGCAAGAATCTTAAAGATAGCCAAATAACTAGTTCCAGTCAACAGCAGATGTATTTTAAATAAAAAAGTAAACAAAGATGCTTACAAATCCTCTACATTAAATTGCATTTGTCCACACTTAATTTGGAGGAGTCAGTTACAGAACCAGCATGAAATCCTCAATTTTCATTTAAGTACTTTAAAATAAACTGTTCCTTAAAGCCTTTATAAAAAACAATTTAGATGTATTTCTTCAATTATAAATAACTGACACGTTAATTATAAATACTGATGCAGGAGTGACATGCAAATTATAATAAAGTTTATCTGTAGGTCTTCCATGACCTCCTGAGACAACTGCTCTCTCTGCATGCATAGTTCAAGTTACTCAGCATGTGAGAAAGCAGTAAACGCTTTAGCGTTAAACAGTTTATTAAAGCATGTGTCTCACAAATTCAGGATGTCTCGCCTCCATTAGTCTTAAATAGTAAAATTTTACTGCAGTGCTTTTGTGCACATTTACTCCCAGACTGTTAACTCATTGCTAGGACCTTAGGCAAATTACTTAACCTCCGAGACTAATTCCTGCATGGAAATAACAGCGCCCATACGATCTGAAAATTCATGTACATTAAGAGCATAATATTATATAGAACAAAGAAGAAATAGAAGAGGCAGGCTGTAGTTGATGTTTTAAGGTACCAATTTAGAGTTTCTCAGATTTTTGAGACACAAATCTATAACCATTGAAATGATTTTGACAGGAGACTTAGAGGGAATTTTCTACACCATTCCAAAGAAAAAAGGAAAGCTAAGCATCTGTTCAACAAACACAATATCCAAATAATCCATCATTGTAGCTATTCAGGCACATCACCAAATAGACTTGGCAACTAAAGTCCAAGTATCAGTGAGGAAAACCTACAAAAACAGCAAAATCACAAACACAGACTCAAAGTAATTACCAAGACTAAATCACAGTCTACCCTGTCTCAGTCTGACTTCTCCATCTCTATAGGGCCAAGTCTCCAGAAGATGAAGGTCAACATACTGATTTTAAATACGACAGCTCTGAAAGGTTTGTGGCCCCTTGCCCCAATTTTCTGGAAATCTCAATGTTCTTAACTCTCCAAAACAGCATTGTAGCCAAGAAATCTGAGAACTAGTTAGGGCCTGAATCCACAAGAATGCCAGGTTCCAGGGTCAAAGAGGGAGTCTTCAGCCATTCTCGTTGGCAATGTTGGATTTCTCTGCGTGGGAATAGAAGGCTTTGGAGGTGGGCAGCATTGCAGATGTCTGACTCTAGCTAAAGGACCAATGAGTGTCTTTTAGTCAATTAATACTCATAAACATTCCCTTTTATTCCCGTTCAATTCAATAAATGTTGGTGGATTCTTTCTAAATGCCAATACTGTACTGTTCTCCCCTGGGGCAGGAGGACTAGTAAGACAGGGCTTTTGGCTCGCTTGGAAAGTGCAGGTACCATTTGCAGACCTGTTGCTATTTACAGTTCCAAATCTTATTTACATAGTTCTGCCTTTAAGGGAATTTTGCCTCTATCTGGAATGAAATACCCTAACCCAACGGTTCTGTTGCATGTGTTTTCTTGCTTATAAGGAGTTGTGTAATGTGACCTTCTTTTACAGTAAAAGTACATCATACATGCCTTCAGAAAAATAATCAAGCTATTTGAGTAGAAACTTAACTCCTTCTCAATTCTAACATGTTTGGGGAATACAACATAATATAGTTTTTCTTTTCTTTTTTTTTTTTTTTAGTTTTTCTTTTCTAAATGCTCTTTCTTCTTGTTGGTTCTGACACGTGTGAGAAATTCTAACAAGCTGATTTCTTATGCCTTGATTTTCATATCTGCAATGTGGGTCAATCTTGCACCTTTCTCATAGGCTGCTGTGATATTTAAGAATTCAAAGACTGGGTTCTCTTGAGATAATACCTAGTGTCCAATAATAACAATAAGTGTCCAATAAAGGTTAGCCTCACTATTGGTTTTCAGTGGCATTAGTATTTGTTATAGTACGATCGTGCACATATGTCAGGGTGATTCTTTGAAGGCTGTAGCAGAAGCATGAAGTGGTTCCACTTATACATATATCACAGTATCTCTTTAATGTATCAGAATCTTAACCATGTTTATGAGTCCAACAGAATAAAGTTCATGAAAAAAATATACATTCTAATATTATCCCCAATTCTTCCACAATTTATCTTTGTTATTTTGGGCAAGACAATTCCTAAGCTAGCCAGGCAAAAACACAGCATGCCTAGCAAAATGTAATTTCACAGAAATAACAAATTTGTGATAGTATATAAGTGTTTTTAGACAAATTCTGTTCATTATTTATATGATTTGCATTTTAATTTGTTTGAGTTGGCAACTCAAGTAACCGGACACTGTCTAAGAAATGCTTCTTTTGAAAGGGGTCCTATTATTACAGTAGCTTGGGAAATGTAGCAAGTTGTATTCCATTCTTTTCTTTAAAAAAAAAAGATTTATTTATTTTTATTTGAAAGGTAGATTTACAGAGAGAAAGATCTTCTGTCTGCTGGTTCACCCCCCAGGTGGCTGCAATGGCCAAAGCTGAGTCAATCCCAGGCCAGAAGCCTAGAGTTTCTTCCAGGTCTCTCACATGGGTGAAAGGTACCAAGGCATTGGACCATCCTCTATTGCTTCTCCAGGCCACAGAGAGGGAAATGGAGCAGTCAGAATGTGAACTGTTGTGCATATGTGATCTCATTGCTTGAAACGCGAGGATTAGACCAATTGAGCCATTAAGTATTTCCCATTTTAAATTTTACACATAGTAGTATACTGAATGATATAAAAACTTGATAAATTTGCTCAATGTCATTTAACCAGCATTTAGCTAAAGCATTTGTTTATAGAATTGTATGTTGTGCCTATTAACATCTCTTTAACATGTTGTAGGATATGATAGATTAGATCAAAACAAAGAACCTTTTCATTACTTGAAGTGTATGATTATTAGGACCCAAGACTGAAGGCCCAGAAATCATGTACTCTTAAAGTGTCCCTAGGAAGAAAAATGTGAGCAACAGTAATATAGTAAATATAAGTTGTGATACATACACCCCAAATGTTAGGAGGATTGAATTATCTGGTCATAAAGCAAATGGTGAACAAAAATCTAAAAGCCAGAGTCTTCTATCATCGATGCTATCCAACATAATATCAAATACAGACAACCAAATACTATTAAACATTCGTTTGTAGTGTTTATCTATTGGGTTAATAATGGAGTTTGTATTACACAGAGAAGGGCTAAGGCTCGTTTGACTCTAATTTTTAACATGGTTGCCTAAGGGAGTTTAATTAAGTCCTCTTTTCATTAAGTCAATAGAGATTCAATAAATGGTGGCCCATTCAGGTGTGATAAGTGAATTCTGACACTTCGCAGTAAGTATTACTGCATTACATCCAGAACTTGAAGTGACATCAGTCATTTTTCTCAGAAAAGCAAGGAAGAAATTGTCACAATTGTTAGACTTGGAGCCGGCATTACAGCACAGTGGATTGAAGCTGCTAACTGTAACACTAGCATCCTAAATGTGTGCTAATTTGAGTATCGGCCATTCCATTTCTGATCCAACTCCTTGCTACTGCTCCTAGAAAGCAGTGGAAGATGACCCAAGTGCTTAGGCTTTTGCCACTCACATGGTAGATCCAGATGGAATGCCAGGCTTCTGGCTTTAGGCTGGCCTAGACTCAGATGTTGGGGCCATTTGGGAAGTGAACCAGTGGACTGAAGATGTGTGGATCTGTAGGTGGCAGGGGATGTGGGGGGTGCCTACGTCTTTCTCTGCAATTCTTCCTGAGGGGGAAAAAAATATATTTTTTTCAGAACTAGAAACGCATCCCAAACTCACAGCCATCAGGGAGTGTTAATTCTGAAAAAGAACTGAATCTCAGTGCAGAGAACTTCGTGACATTTTAACCTGCTGTATTCCTATTACCCTACCCCATCTCCACTGATTTATGCAAACTAATATCCTACAATCTTAGTGGAAAACAGCATTATGGACACCAAAGGGAGCAAAAAAAAAAGATGGAATATTATTTGCTTCCCTAGAGCTGTATGCAAGCCCAGGACTACATGCCTGTTTAGGGACAACCCTACAAGGCTCTAAGCTATTACTTCTGAGTAAACTTGAAGCGTCGGTGGACATGCGCAAAGCTAAGGCGCACGGATTTCAAGTTTTTTGACAGAGCTGAAGGCACACTCCAGGCTGCACATAGAGCCCCTAGCAAAGATGGGGACACTTATTAATTCCAAGCATATAAAACTCTTCTGTCTGATCATCCACTGAGAAGAGATATTAGGGGCTACATATGTCAAAAATACAGAATTAATACACACACACACACACACAGTAAATCACATCAACAACAGATCCCAGGAAGGAGAAAACCTGATTTTCAAAGCATCACATTATACTATTTTGAATATCCAATTTTCATCAGCAAACAAGTTAATAAGACATGCCCTGACAAAAGAATACAGAACACATGGGAGGAAATTAGCCAATATAAAATATTCCTGAGAAGCTATTAAGCTTAGCAAATATATAGACTTTAAACAAGTAATTTTAAATAAAGCTAAGGAAATCAGTGAAGGCATCCCAAGTGGGTACTGCACCATATGGGCCACCTCATGTTCATAAACAACAAAAAAAAATGAATCAAAGCAGAAATCACAGGTGATAAATTGAAACACACACACACACACACACACACACACACACACACACACACACAAACTACACTTGATCTTAGTCAAAAGGTCGAGAAGCGATACACACAAAAAAACTTATGTAATGGATCCTAAGTAACTCTAGGAAGAAATTTTATAGTATAGGAACCTATTTTTAAAATTAAGAAAGATCTCAAATCAATATGTTAACCTCATGATTTAAGAAATTCAGTAAAATCTAACACAAAAAAATTAGAACAAAGGGAAATATAGTGGAGATAAATGAAATAGAAACAGGAAAAAGGAAATAGAAAACAATGAAGGTCATTTGGGTACTAATACCATGGCGTAGTTGGCTAAGCCTCTGCCTGCAGCATCCTGTACTTAGCTCCATGCTTATGGCCTGGGAAAACAGTGGAGGATGTCTAATTCCTTGAGTCCTAGCAACTACCTGGGAGAGCTGGAAGAAGTTAGAAGAAGAAGCTAGACTAAAAGATCACATGTGATATAATTCTGCTAATATGAAACATCTAATATAGGCAAATCTGTAAATGTAGGCAGCTTAGTGGTTAACAGGGATTGAAGGAGAAAGAAATGGGAATGGCTGCTAATGTGTACGAGCTTTTAGGAAGAACAACAAAAATGCTTTGGAATTAGATGGTGATAACAGTTGTACAACTGTGGATATACTTAGAAGCCAAGGAACTGTGTCTTTTAAGTGGATGATTTATGCGTATAAGTCACATCTCAACAAAAAACATAAGTGTAGAACTTGTCACACCATTCCAAGTACTCCCAATTAGAAAGGTTTCCATATACGTTGAATAAGGAATGGAGGGGGCTACCAAGAAAAGAATGGAGGGTTTCACAAGATGAGGGAAGCCAACCTGCCTGAGTTTTTAGATGAGCAGCAGGGGGAGCTCTTGATAGCAAAGAAAGTTACAAAAATAATATTCATGCTTCTGATCACAACATTAATATATCTTCCCACAGAAAATCTGGAAAAATACCAAATAAAGGAAACAAAAATTAAGAATTACATTGTTCCAGGAACTACTATTAACATTTCAATTATGCAAATTCTTCTAATCTTTTTCCTATGTATGTATAGCCAAATCTACTCACAACTTTACTGTGCATGCAATTTTGCTTTCTATTTCTTCACATCAATTACTTTTAACATTTATCTGAAGATTTAAGTATTCTTGAAATCTCAATTTTCACTGCATGTAGATGTTATTAACTATAGCTATTGTTAGGCGGTGTATTGTAGGTGATACTACACTAAGCATTCTTAACAAGAATTCTAAAGATGTTTATACTTCTATCAGTGGTATGTGAGATCTCCCATTTCTTTGAACTTTTCCCTAAATATGTGATTATCCTGTATTTCTAAAATCTAAAATATTTACCAGTATAATAGCCAGGAAATAGTGCCTTTTAAAATTCATTTTTAAATAGCTCGATTTTTCATAATTTATTGTGTATTATTTTCTGCTTTTGTGAATTCCTTTGTTGTAAATATTGACAATGGTTTTTTTTTAAAATTGCTTTATTTTCACAATCTTTACATAGTTGATTAGGGTACAAAGGGTCAAGGAAAGTGGGTAAGACTATTGTTTCTATATTACTGCTTTTTTTTTTTCTGTATATGAGGTAAAGGGGGAGATAAAGGGAAAAGCCCCAACCAGCTTCCCACTCATCCCAGGTCCCTGATGTGGGGTATGCTCCGAGGGTCCTGCTCAAGTGTTTTTCACAGTTCAACAGTTCTGAATTGCTGCCAATCTTGCCATTCCAAGAACAATGAAATCGCTGCAGAATCCACTGGTTGACATAGTCCACCTTAGAGTCTCCGTTTACCCAGATTTTCACTTGCCTATACATGGCTGGGATAGTTGATTGATTTGTTCTGTGTTCCATCCTCAGTTGTGTTACCAGGTTCCGATGGACTGCCATATCTTCCATGTGCACCTGGGTACGCTGTCCACTGCTCCATCTGAGCATCTGAGGAGGCTCAGCTCTGACTCTTACACTCCATGGTCAGACCATGGAGCCTGCACTTCTCTTCATGGTTGGGGTGCTGAGTCTGGCAGTTTGATTGTGGAAAGCCCCAAAGAAACTTTGTCTGAGGTGATTCCAGACCAGATTCTTGTTTGTGCTTGCCAACACAGGGTCCAGCACAGTCCGTTGCCCTAATCAGCTTATGCATATGCTGGTGGTTGCAATTGCTGGGTCATTTCTGTTTCCACCCATGTCTTCCACGTGAGCCAACAAGTGTTGCAGTCCAGCCTTCTTCTGCCCAGCACACACTTGGCCCTCACACAAGCCAGTGGAAGCTGTAGCCTAGGTGGCGCGACCTGCAATAACTCCCATCAGGCCCCCTGTCCTGGTTCCCATGCTTACCAGTGTGTACAACAGACTGGTCCAGTCTGTCCCACATCCCATTGAGCTCTCCTACATGTCAATGGGCATTGAAGCCTATTTCTACCCAACCATGCCCACTATCCAGGCCACACACATGCTGGTGGGTGTGACTAGGCTAGGTCTCTGCCCCTACTCAGCCATGTGTGAGTTGTATCTGGAAATGGATGAGCCTTGGCTAGGCTGAAGCATCCAAAAGTAAGAACCAGAATGGGTTAAAGGTCAGTAAGGAAAGGCCTCTGTTCCTGCTAGGACAGGAGATGGACTAAGTAGGGCTGGCTCATGGACCCACCAGTATGCACGAGATCTGGCACTGGGAGAGGTTCTGATGGAGGAGCCTGGGCAACTCCTCTTGCAGGACACAAACCTGCAGGTAGGATAGGGAGCAGCCCAGACCAGGCCAGGGAAAGGCACCCACCAGCATACATTTAGCAAAGGCTGGGGGCAGACCAAGCTGAACCAGTTCACATCACCTGCTGGCAAGTCTGAGCACCAGAACAGAGTGAGGGTTGGGTCAGATTTGGTCACAACACATACCAGTACACATTATGGCTGGGATTGGGTGCCTGCTCGGCTGGGCTAAGCTGTAACTTTCACCAGCATCAGCTGAAATTGGGGGTGGGTTGGGCTAGGCCAGGCTCAGCATCCACTGGAAAATGCTGAGGCAAGGGGGCCATGCCAGATTGGACCACAGTGCCCAACCTGCACATGTAGAAACTAGGGATGAAGGGGAGGTGAGCTGGTAGGGGGAATGTGGCGGGCCCTCCTGCTGGAACACCGCTCCCACTGGAAAGCTTGAGTTGGGATAAGGGCAGACCAGGCAGGGCTACAACATCTGTGGGCCTCATATGAGCTAAATCAGGGAAGAGCCAGGCTTGGTTGACTCCCTACTGGTGCAAGCATAAATCAGAATGGGTGAAGGTTGGCTGGTCTTTGCCGCAGTACCAGCTGGCAGATGCTGGCACTGGGGTCTAATTTTGTCAAGTTAAACTGCAGAACTACCTGGAAAATGCATGATCCAGGGAGTGGGCCCAGGAGTGAAATAGTGGGTACCTCCTTTCTTGGATTATCACTCTTACTGGAGAGCATGAAAACCAGGACTGGGTCAGACCTGATTGGACAGAACAACAATGTTTTTTCTTATGGTATTTATTTTCTAATTACTGATTTCTTAAAGCTTTTCATGCATTAACTGTGTTAAATTGTGCTTACATACTTTCTTCATTTTTCCTTAGGTTATTTTTTACCTTATGATTTTTTTCCTCATCACGAATGTTGATGTATATAAGTTTTTCATTTTTCATGCAAAAGTCTGGCTTTTTAAATATTCTATCATTTTTACTTAGAAAGTGCTTGTATATACCGAAAGCTAAAGAGTCTTTGCCATAATTTCTTCACTTTCTCATATTTTAAAACTTAGTTTAATGTTAATTTGGGGATATACTTTAATCAGTTTCTCCCTTCAGAAAATAATTACTCCAGCTCTAGTCATTAGATTAATCTTTCATTTATCCATGATTTAGAAATGACTTCATCAAGAGACATACATGACCTCTTCTGGTATTACATTCATTTATTTGAGAAAAAAAAAACCAGTGACATGTAATGATCTCATGAAGCACTAATTTTTTGTTATTCTTCATTTATTTGAGAGATATGCAGAGAGAGCTCCCAACCTGCTGCC
This sequence comes from Ochotona curzoniae, assembly GCF_017591425.1. Classification (NCBI taxonomy): domain Eukaryota; kingdom Metazoa; phylum Chordata; class Mammalia; order Lagomorpha; family Ochotonidae; genus Ochotona; species Ochotona curzoniae. Next base: position 46,638,492 of record NW_024466502.1, on the reverse strand, counting down.
TCACCTCCTGCCTGTAACAGCTGGGTGAAGGCCAAAGCTCACCTGGAAACAACACGGCAACCCATGGGGGTGACAAGAACCAGTTCCTGGTGCCACCACCATTGCTTTCTAGGGTCCACATGAGCAGGAATGTGGAAGGAGGAGCGGGCGCCAGGAATCAAGACCCGGTACCCCAGTGTGGGACGCAGGCATCTCAATCACTAGGCTAAACACTAAATTTAGTTTCCACTGAATTATCTACGTGATTGCATTTGGGGACTCAGTATTCTCTTTGCTCTGTCTAGATCTTTGCCAGCAATAAGTTATTAAAGCTTCTTGACAGGCTTTTAAGACTGGGAATATAATTCTTCTATCGCTTTATAAACCTTTCTTTGTGATTCTCAGTCACATATCCTTCTAGATTAGCAGAAAGTCACATTTTCATTCAAAATCATTGTAAGAGGGATTTTGATGAGAATCATATTGGACTTAACAGTTGAGAAAGTGACATCATCCACAATATGGAACACATCTCAATATATTTAAGACTACTTTGGGATTAATAATTAATGTTTTTATAACCAAATTCAGAGAGTATGCATATATATAAATGTTTTTCAAGCACATTTCTAGGCTTTGTTATCATTGTTCATATTGTTTGCTTTGTTTTACATGACTCTTCCTTGTTGTAAAAGATCACTTCCCTCTTTATATTTTCTGGTATTGAGATATATTTTCTACTTTTTATCCAGAAAGGCAGCATCATAAACTATTAGTTCTAGTAGATGATTCTTTAAGTTTTCTAAGGAAACTATCCTGAGATATTCTAAATTCTATGCACACACATGACTCTGGGATCCCAAAGTCAATTCAGCACTTGCAATTACACCTTACCTGTTTGCTTCTTCCTTATTTCTTTATAAAAACATAAAATAAGCATTAAGTGTATAAATCATTAAAAATGACAAAAACTCGGGCCCAGCGGCGTGACCTAGCGGCTAAAGTCCTCGCCTTGAATGCCCCAGGATGCCATATGGGCGCCGGTTCTAACCCTAGCAGCTCCACTTCCCATCCAGCTCCCTGCTTGTGGCCTGGGAAAGCCCTTGAGGACGGCCCAAGGCTTTGGGACCCTGTACCCGTGTGGGAGACCCGGAAGAAGTTCCTGGCTCCTGGCTTCAGATCGGCATAGGATCGGCCAGTGTGCTCACTTGGGGAGTGAATCATCGGATGGAAGACCTTCCTCTCTGTCTCTCCTCCTCTCTGTATATCTGACTTTCCAATAAAAAAAGACAAAAACTCTAAATTTCTATACTTCCAGTTGGCCCTTAAAGAGAAAGTTTTCAGGAATAATTTTGTTTATTGATTGAAGGGCAAAAAGACACTCATAGAAAGTGTGTGTGTGTGTGTGTGTGTGTGTGTGTGTGTGTGTATAAGACAGAGAGAGAGAGAGAGAATGAACCTTTCACTGGTTCACTCCCTAAGTGGCCTGGCTGGCACTGGACCAGGCTGAAGTCAGGAGCCTGAAAAGCCATCCAGATCTCCCAGGTGGGTGGCAGGGGCGTCATCATCTGTTTCCCAGAATGCGTTAACAGAGAGCTGAACGGGAAGTAGAATAGCCAAGGCTCAAAGTTGCACTTGGATATGGGATGATATGGGATGCTATTGCTGTAAGCAGCAGCTTAACCTCCTGCACAAGACCAGCACCTGGATTTTTAAAAATTTAATAAAAATTTAAACCCAAGCTATTTTTCAAATGTCATTAATGATTCAAAATGCTCTTGGGCTTTAAATAGGTTCCTAAGGTATTTTTGTTTCCTACTATCAATTTCTTTGAGTCACAGTTTACATACCGCAGAGCCCCAGTTGTGTTAGTATACCAATCTAACAACACAGTCAAATTCTAATCCCCATTATGAAGACATTTCTAAGACCCTGTGACAGTTTCTGTTCCTTTGAAGTCATGCTCCATCCCTGGTAACTCTGTTTCTGTCCCTGGCATTTCCACAGAATCTTATTTTTTTTTTCCTCTCTTGAGCGTCCAAGTGTAATCACAGCTAGCCATCAGCCACCAGCACAAGTCCTCAGCTGCTCACTGGAAAGTCACAGGTCAGTCTCCATGCCAGCAACCTGAACTCCAGCTCCAGACACCAGCACATTCCTCCCCTGAAACCTGGCCTGGCTTCAGAGGGACAGGACAAGCCCAGACAGGCCTGATGGGGCAGCAGAGTCAGCAGCAGTTGCGGGGAGGACTTCTATCCTCATGACAGGTAATGCCAGTTGCAAACTGTCCCTCTTTTTAGTTGGGAAGTTTGCCTGCATGTGTTATGCACACACATGCACATATACACAGAGCCAGGCAAAGCATCCCACTTAACATTTGCACATGGTCTGTGCAACTGCAGCTTAGTTCACTGGAGGGCAGATGAAACAGTCAGTTCTGAGAAACTCCTCTTGGAACCTTCCCTCCTGTCTGACATCTGATGGCTGAGTGGCATGTATGTCTGCCGGACAGAGCCAGAAGGTCTAGGAAACCCTCTCTCCTGCAGAGTCGGGCACCGCACAACAACCCAAGGAGGACCTGGGGCCCCAGCACCAAGACCAGAGGTCCTGTGGGCTGGGGAGGGACACATCTCTAAGGTTGGTGTCTGCAGCAGTTACAGGAAGAGGGGTGTCTCACCTCAACCCTTCCTTGCTGTTTCTTTGCTACTCCCCTCCCCTTTCTGTGCAGAGGGTGGGACTGCTCTCCAACTTCACTTAAATACTGTTGTAAAGAAACTCATGTGAGGTTTTATGTTACCCCATAGGAGCATTGTCTGTGAATACGGGGCATAAAAGGGGATAAACTACCTAACTCAATCCACCCTTGAGGACTGCCACATTAAAAAGAGAGACCACGGTGGTCTGCCCTGAAACAAACACAAGACAAAGGGCCAACAGCGTCTGAGGAGACCTCCAAGTCTTGCTGGATACAGAAAATTCTCTGATTTACTCTTGGGCCCATACATAACACTTTCTATCTGTCGAAGCCTCTCCACAGGCCAGGTTAGTAGCTAGTCTTGGAAGAATACACGAAACATGTTCATTCTTACCCTGGGATAAAACGTGGTACAAAAGGTGGAACAGGAAACCTGGGTAGGTTTGAATTCAGACCAACAGACACACAAACCCTACTGTCCATCCTCAGATTTGACCATTTAGAGCTGTTTCACCTCAAACTCAAAAGACCCGACTTGAGTCCTCCACAAAGGAGCTGCCCTAGAGATTACGTCTGTGATTATCTTGTCTCTTACTATGCCCCAGTAAGTCGTCTGTGTACTTGCCAATTAGCTGAGCACTAAGTAAAGTAAGAGGCACTCATGGTGATTTAAAAATAATGAAATCAAAACTGTGATTGGAAAAGTTCCCCTAAGACCTTTACAGCCCTCAGTCCCCTGCTGAGAAAGGCTCCTGCCTCTTCCCTCAGCCCCACTCCCTCACCATGGCTCCTGAGTGAGGATCACCCGCGTGACATTCCGGTGGCCACCTCTGACCCACACGTGCCTCTGTGTTCTGGAGATCTGCTGACTGACAGGGTCTCCAGCAGCAAGGTTCACATACGAGGGTCAGTTGCAGGACCACGGTGTCATAGGCCTAGAAGGCCGAGCTGGGGTTTCCATCACCCACTAATTCTCTTTAGATATTTCACCAAGCCCTGGGTTTCACATTTGCCTTAGCAGGAGAGGAGGTTGGGAGAAACTGGGCAACTCTGTCCCTCACACCATGAGTTCCACCAATGCCCCTTGGGCATCTTCATCCATTCCCTGACCCTCCTCTCCTAGGTGCCAAGTCCCACTCTAGGGGTGCCAGCTGACAGGTGAAAGGAACAACCAATGCTCTCCCCCTGTTCCAGCTGGGGACAGAACCACAAGGAGGGATCAGGGGAGATGATCCCTTAATTTCCTTCTCTCTGTTCCCTCAAGCCATTCGATCTCACAGAAACCACTCTGCGTTAAAAAACCAGCTATTCTTCAGAGAAAACAAGGAGAGAAAGCGACCAGCAGAAGTTTTCACAGAACTAACTTCTGTCCATGTTCTGAGCACCGGGTTACATACTTCACCTGCATTTCTTCATTCAACTCTGATCAAGTCCTGTACAGACAGGTGTTGCTGACGTTCCATTTTGCAGATAGGCAAACTGAGGTAGAGAGAGAGAGAGAGTCAAAGGAACTTACCTATATATAGACACAGAGTATGTGACCAGAGAGTCCATTTGCCCATTTCACATCTACATTTTTCAGAGGCTACAAAATGGAGGTAGGTCTGCGTGGGAGGAGAATCAGAACACAGTGCCATCAGCCGGCAACTGGCGTGTGTCCTCGGAGGTGGCCAGCGCCTCATCTATATCCATTTGAAACCTGGTGCTTGTCATGGCAACAACCTGCCCACTGCTGGCGGGAGCTGGCAGAGGCGGAAGCGCATCTGGAGGATAAGGGCCAGTCCTTCCCGCACAGGACGTCAGGGGAGGTTGACTTTTAGTGGGAAAAAATGAGGAGAGCGGTTCCGAAATGTTTTCCACAGAAATTCAAACCAGTGAAATGGAAGCTGGCACACTGCTGCCAGGGTGAGAGGAGGGAGAAGACAGCCACAGGCTACAGTGATTGGCTGCCAAGCTCAGAAACTTGCAAACTGCATTCACTCCCCTCCCCAAGTAGCGCCTCACAAACCCACCAAGAGAAAGGCTCACAGGTACGGCTGCCCCAGCCGCCCCGACCCATCACACACCACTCACATGCGCACGCACGCACACTGGCTGCTCTCCTTCCTCGGCCGGCTCCCAACCTGCACCGGGACCTTGCCAGCTGCACGCGACTATCAAGCCACAGACCTGACAATGCTTAATTGTACCACAACGCCTTCCAAATTCTCTGGGACTCAGGAGCAGAGCCTGCTTCCCACGGCAGGGGCTGTGCCTGCCCCGGAGCCAGGACTGGCCTGGCAGCAAGAGAGTAATTGCAGTCTAATGGTGTGGCACTGGTCCGACTTCCTTCCCAGCTGTCACTTGCTGTTTGGCCCTGTTAGGACTGGTTCTGACTTCACATCAGGGTTACTAACCTGCCCTGACGTGTCTGCTAGGGCTATGCTGCTAAACGTATGAGCCTCTCAGAAAAGGCACTGTATGTCTTCTTCCTCCTTCATCCACATTGGCTTTTTCTTTTGTCCCCCTCCAGGTTCCTCTCCATTCTTCCTCTCCACCAGGTGGGAATGGGAGGTCGGTGGCTTTTTTCCAGGGACATCTTGCCAGTTGCAAGCTAGCCATGCTATGTGAGAACCCATTGTTCTAATAGTTGACAAAGATGCAAACGGGCACACACTGCTCTGGCTGATCTCGCATGTGGACCAGGACTGCCGGTACCAAGTCCCCCTCCCCAACCACACAGCTAACCCACAGACTGCTAATTGTTAGTAGACAAGCAGGCCAGCATCCCACCCAGTGACAACGGAACAGGGACAGGGATTTCCATCTGCATACCAGCAACAGGTCTGGATGACTCATTTTAGGAGAATAAAAACTTACCTACAGTCATGAGGCCTGGAAGGCCAGGCCCGGTGTATTTTCAGCACATTCCCTCCCCAGTACAGTTATCTTGGCTGCCCTGTCTGCAGCATGGACCTACAGAACATAACAGGAGTCCACAAGGGCTCAGGCCTCAGTCTAGTTAAGCTATTTGGTCCCAGAGCTTGACAATATCTGCAGGAATCGGTGCTGTCAAATTTTTTTTTTTTTCTAAAGAACAGAAAGTTGTCTGAATTACAAAACATTTTGCTCCATGGAAACTCCATCCTCTAACCATTCCTTCATCATTCTTTAACAGACCTCCTGGACAAGGCTATCCCTCAAATTGGTTTTGAAAGCCAGGTGCAAAGGATATTGGGTTCCAAGGCAATCCCTGCCGCTCCTGGTTACCCTGGGGTGTCCTTCTCTTGGAATTCTGCCACAGATGAGCTTACTCTCATTTTTGGGTGTTTTAGATCCTGTAGGATTGCTCATCTGAATATTCAAGAAAGCTCCTTAAGCGGAGTAAAAAAATAACATGTGATGTTTTAAAAAAGAAATTTTAAGTAGCTCTACAGAGCTGGTGACCTGAGGTCTACCATCAAGTTCCAGCACTGGCACCAAAAGTCCCAAAGTGAGTCAACAAGGGCCAGAGAGTGTTTCTCTGTTCTGACTTCTTCAACAAAGCAAAGCTTTGGTGTTAGGACCACCTCAGTAGATGGGTAGCCAGGGTGTCTGGTTTTGAACATGTAAAGAGTGGCCTTCGATGAGGCTGGCAAGCAGAGTACAGGCTGCCAGAACCCAAGGCCAGCCTCAGTCAGGTTGGCACAGTCTGATAAACAGCCCTGGTGTATTCTGCTCATTGCCTTTCCGCAGCCTGATTACACTTCAGGGTGGTTAAGACAGAGGACACGGAGATTTGGGCAGGTTGTGTTGTTTGGCTTTGAGTTTTGTTTGTTGCATTTCTAAGGATTCATCTGAGCAAACACAGAAATGTGCATTCAAATGGACCCGATCTTAACCTGAGCTTGGGTTTGAGCTTCCCAGACCTGCGGGTTAGTGCAGCAAGGTGGAGACACATAACTTTGCCTGAGAGAAGACAGAAACCTTGGTGGGGTGCGGGGAATCCCTGGGCCTATGGAACTATGTCATGAAAAATAGAAGGAAAAAAAAAAGAAACCTGAGAAGAAACAGGGGGTTTTAGAGAAACCTTTTCCAGGAGAGCCTTCTGAGGGTGTCTAGTACCAAGCAGACAGACCCTCACCCTTGATTCACTGGCAAGGACAGCCTCAGAATCATGTGCTAATGCAAACAATGCCAATGCTTTAGGACTCTTTTTTAAAGTTATCCAAGCCTAGGAATCGCAAGGGTTAAATGCATTACTTTCATAAACACAGTACCCCAGTGGGAGCAAGGAGGGTGGGATTTTAGATACTATGCAGAAAATGCAGTAAAAGAAAAAACAAAAACAAACAAACAAAAAATGCTGAATTGTTCAGCAATTATGATCATCTCAGGCTTAGGAAATTAAAGTACATGATGAAAACCCAATGTAAGGATATCAACTGCTATGTTCCTAAAGAAATTGCACATCCCATTTTAAAAGCATTTAAAACTGTCTCAAAAGAGGTTATGGTGAAAGGGGACTATAATTTTAAAATCATTTACTATAGGGACAGGAACTGTACATTTAAATTTTAACTTGAAGCTGTATGTTGTAAAGCTAAATCAATTTTATTTGATAACATGAGAAAATGTACATGCTTCCATTTGGGAGAGATGGAGCCTTTGGCAGAGAGGAGAATTTAAGACTACCCCACCAGAACAGTTAACTCTTTGATCCTCTCACACTCTCAGAGAAGAGTTGGTTAAGCTGCATAGTTCTTTTCTGTCTTTTGTTCGTTCTCAACTGCTTTTCTACCCTAGGTCAAGCAGATGCATTTCTCTCTCTCTCTCTCTCTCTCTCTTTCTCTTTCCTCCCCCCTTTTCCGTGCACCCTCCCTCTCCTCTTCCCTTGAAGTTTCTAAAGCAATCCCTACAGCTTTAGTTTTCTCTCTCTAAACTTAAAAACATGACTTCTGACTATAAATGCCTCCCCCACCTTCAGCAGCCCCAGTCCCCTGCGGCTGTTATTGGCATGATCTGTAAATTAACTGGAGTCACTTAGAGCCCTCAGTTAGCTTTTGGTCAAACATTAGCAGCACTGTTTACCCTTGTGTAATCTTCAGTTGTTACTTAATTTAATGCCCGTCAGCATTTTTTTTTTTTTCTCTCAACAAGTTCAGCAAAACCTTGGCACATGATGTTCGGCTTCTTTCACTCTTCCCTCCCCCACCTTGATCCAAATCAAGCTAAATTGATCTGAATACAGGCTTGCAAATCTCTCTCCCCCTTTCTTTCTCTCTCTCTCCCCCACCTCCATTTTTTCTTCTTTCCCTGTATCCCTCTTTCTCTCTAACTTTGCTAATGCAGCCTGCTCTATTTCTAAGGCAGGAAGACAGACTTGGTTTTCCCGGGCAACCAACAACTGCATTTTGCTTGATGCCTCAGCTTGGCATTTCTATCAACCTTACATCAAAGCGGATGAACTGGAAACACTAAGAGACTTTGTTTTTGGTGCTCTGACAGTGGATGGTGAGTGACGGAAGATGGAAAGCATCCTCATGCTCTCATGTGGAAGATGCTGATGTGGGCCCTGAAGGAAATTCCTTGAAGCTGAACTCTGAAGCTCTGCCCAGGGCAGGGCTACAAGCTGAACATATCACATCATAGCACAGAGCCAACCTTGGGTGGGTCTTGAACCTTCCTCCACAGCTGCCACCACCTCACAGAGTAAATAGTAAGAGCCTGGCCCATCCCACGGCATGCTGGGCTCCTTTCCTGTTGTAAACTTTATCTAGATCCATTAAAAGAATTTAAGTCTGTGGCTATCAGAGGGACAGAAGGGAAGGACACAGGGAAGACTCAGCTCCAACCAAGAGAGAAGCATATCCCAGGGGGATTAGCCTATAGAGCAAGATGGATGCTCTTCTCCATGTCACCATCATCCCAGGGCATGGAGAAGAGCATCCCTCTGTGTCCACAGGCTCCACACAAGGGAGCTCTCCTTTCTTGCCTAGATATGGCTGTGTTCTCCACCACCATCCCTCCACCCAGGAATCACATTTGAAATTTTATCCCCACCAGCAGGTGTCAGGAGGATGGGAACTTAAACCGATCATGCTGTTTGGAGGTCATGAGGCTGGAATACCGTGATTGAATTCAAGTGGCTTCACAAGACTGAGAGGGACACCAGAGAAGGCCTGCATACTTCCTGTCGCTGGTCACATGGTGCCCTGTGCTGCCTGGGGACCTTGCCAGCAAGAAGTCTATACCCAGACCTTGCTCCGGACCTGTGAGTTAAAATCAGTTTGCTTTCTTTTTAATGTGACCAGGCCTCAAGAATTTCACTGCAGCAACACAAGCTGGGCTCACACAGGAGGTTTGAGTTGGTAGCCTCATCTTTGATAATCTGGGTTTCACTGTCAGTCTGACAAATGTCACTTTGAAACAGTCATGTTTTATGGGGGAACATGTGATCAAAACAATGTGTACAGCTAAAGAGAAAAAAGGACTACCAGTTAGCCAGAGCCCCACTCACTACCTCTCCCTTACTATTCTCCCTAGCCCAAACTTGATCTTGAGTTACAAAGTCTCTCCTCAGTCATACCTTTTACTTCCTGCTACATAGGATTCAGGATTCTCTTCCATGTCCTACAAGGTAAATATCCTGCTGCTAAGAACCCTAAACACAGGAGATTGTCTCTTCAAAATCTCACAAAAGGCACGTGGAAACCAACAGTGTGCATAATTGGAACAGGAATAAGAAATTGAGACAGACAGACCCAATGCAGTAGCCTAGCAGCTAAATTCCTCACCTTGCACGCACCGGTTTCCCATATGGGCACCAATTCTAATCCAGGCTGACTTGCTTCCCATCCAGCTCCCTACTTGTGGCCTGGAAAAGCAGTCGATGATGGCCCAAAACCTTGAGACCCTGCACCCATGTGGGAGATCCAGAGAAGCTCCAGGCTCCTGCCTTTGGATTGATTCAGCTTTGACTGTTGTGGTTACTTGGGAAGTAAATCAATGGACAGATCTTCTTCTCTCTCTCTCCTCCTCTCTGTACATCTGACTTTCCAATAAAAGCGAAACTTTTTTTAAAAGAAAAAGAAAGAAATTGAGACATGCAAGCTCTGGCCGAGTCCAATGACTGCGCAGAAGGCAGTGCTAAAAGTGGCATTCTTCTCTTTCAGATAAAAACGGAGTTTCTGGGTAGTGTCTATGGCTGGGTTCTAGGAAAGCCTTGTGAGGACTGAATGATACAGTATCAGCTTGAGTTGCAGCCCTCCTGGGGGCCAAGAGATCTGGTTGAGCCTACATGGATGGCTGGGCAGGGGTAGAATTCCTGAAGGTCAGTCCTGAGACTTCCAAAGCAGCCCAGGAGACATACATCACTAACCACCGGTTCTCTGGTCTCCCCTGTCCCAGCTCTGGTACGTCACCACAAAGGCTCCTTCAACGCAGCTGTTTTGCTACCCAAAATTTTTAAAAAGTTCTAGAACTTTCTTGAGCCATCTGGGAAGGGATTAAGCACAGGTCACAAGGACTTTAAGAACTCATTCCCAGATTACAGCTGTTCTCAGCAGGGAAATTTGCCCAGACCCCTGTGGTGCCCAAACAGGCCTGCTGATAAAAGCCGCTCTATGGGAGAACCCATCACCATGTGATTATTTGCAGAAGCATCACTGTGGGTATCAAGTAGGTTTTCCTCCATTTTCTTTTCATAACGTTTTTCTAAAGATTAATTTTTATTGCAAAATCAGATATACAGAGAGGAGGAGAGACAGAAAGGAAGATCTTGAATCCGATGATTCACTCCCCAAGTGGCTGCAACGGCTGGAGCTGCGCCAATCTGAAGCCAGGACCCAGGAGGTTCTTCTGGATCCCTCACCTAGGTGCATGGTCCCAAGGCTTTGGACATTCTCGACTGCTTTCCAGGCTGCAAGCAGGGAGCTGGACATAATTTTTTATGAAGAGATTTAGTTTTGTTATTTCAAAGGCAGAGTCAGTCTATTTCTCCTGAACTTACATATCCCCCACACAGATCTTCTATCCCTTGGCTCACTCTCCACTCTCCACATGCCCTTGACCAGGGCTGGGCCAGGCTAAACCCAGGAACCATTCAGGTCTCCCACAGGGCTGGCAGGGGCCCAAATGCTTGAGCCATCCTCTGTTGCTTTTGAGGCATGATAGCAGGGAACAGAATAGGAAGCAGAAGAACCAGCACTCAAACAAGCACTCTGGGAATGCGGACCTAAGTGACAGCTTAACCTGGTGCCCTCTCTGTTTTCTCAGCTCTGTCATCCATTCCTCCCATTTCCCTTTCATGTCTATCCTTCACCTGACTTCCTCACTTAACAGCAAGTGTTCACTTCTTCCGAAAGGTGTGTGCCTTTAAGCCTCCCACATGGTGAGCACTTGACAAATAGAAAATGGGAATCTTCTTAAGGGAAATGTGCCATCACATTGACATGCCAGCTGTCATGATCAACAATAATAGATTTATTGACTTTCCATTAGGTGATGGTGTGTGTGTGCGCACACGCGTGTGCACATTGCATGAACTCTGGATTATGTCCCTGTCTCCTTAGCTCATGTGCATGTGTTTATTCACTAGCTGGTGCCTGGTTTTGCAGATTTCCTCAAAGGCCGCCCAACCTCTTGGTGCCTGCCCAGAACCCTGTAACTGTGCATGAGAAATTGAAGTGGCTGAAATGAGCCGTTTCCAGCAGTTCATCAAGAGAAAGCCCTGGGTGCGTTCCCAGAGGCCGGACCAGGGAGTCTGATGTGCAAGCCCTCCCCCACCCTCAGGCCTTCCTCTGTTTATTCTATCAGCCCTGTTTATTCTTTCAACTCTGGGATCTCAGCAGAACAACTCAGCACACTGCCCCCAGATTGTGCAGACACACAGAAAACAACCAGAAGGAATCTTCGAGAGCACAGCCCTGCTGATTCATTGACTAGGCCGTTTGTTAGTAAGCTGGTTCGGGGTTTCTCTCATCTATAATGTTTCAGCACTTAGAGAATTAAAATTGCCAGCTGTTCTCATCTTCAGACAAAGTAGCCTGAATAACTGGGTATTTTGAATATTTTTTTATGATGGTCCCATGTAGAAATATGTCTGATCAAAACAGTCTGTTAATGAAATCATTTGGAAATTTAAGCCTTGTCAAACAGATAAAATGTTAAACACACGACCAGCTGACACAGGGTGAACATTTACTGACACAGGTCTGATTTTCTAAAATTTAAAAGGTATAACTGAACAACACACAACTTGGTGAACTGTCACAAACCAAGTGGAATTTACAAAAATGCTGCCCCCCCAAAAAGCACACTGGACATGGCATATAGCAGATGTTCTCGGATTCAAATTGAATTTCTCATTTCCTGTGTCACCTGGAGCAACTGACATGTTCTCTCCAAGTCTCAGCGTTCACATCTCCAAAGAAAGTCTCTCCAAAGTAGTCTCTTAACTCAGTGTCTTGGTACGGGGATTAAAATCAGAAAATACATGTGAAACACTGGGCCCACTGTGGGTTTTGGCATATAGTAGATAAAAGCAATTGCACATTTTTGTCCTACACTTAATGTCTTTAAAAACTATGAGCTTAAAATACTTCTAAGCCAGTGTGTTGGTTTAACAGATTACTTCTCAACCTATAGTGCCTGTATCCCATGTCGGTGCTGGTTAGAGTCCTAACTACTCCACTTTTGATCCAATGTCCTACTTATGGACTGGGAAAGCAGTGGATGATGGCTTAGCTCCTTGGACCCCTACACTCATGTGGGAGATCCTGAAGAGATTTCTGGTTCTTCAGCCACTTTACACATTTGGGGAATGAACCAGCAGATGGAAGATCTTTCTCTGTCTCTTCTCCCCTCTGTAAATCTGCCTTTCAAATAAAAATAAAATAAATCTTTAAAAAAATAATTTTAAAACCTGGGAATCAATGCATGCCTCTTTTGGAAAAAATCTTTGACTCCAAAGCAGGTAATGGAACATCTTGGAAATGCAGACCACTCATAAGCAGACTTGTTAAAGTGCCAGGGACTCAGGCTCATACCCAGTTGACACTCAATAAACATTTATTGATACTGACCATGGTTTCCTCAGGTTTGAAATAAAATGTCTGGAAGAATTACAAAATCACTTGTGGTTATTCCTGAAGCATTATGGCATCAACATGAAAATTCAAAACACCACCATAAAAAAACCTGGATTCCAATTTTGTTTAAAAGACTGGGATAAGCCTAAATCACATGAAAAACAGATTCAGAAAAATTTAAGAGCATGGTCCCAGCGCCGTAGCCTAGTGGCTAAGGTCTTTGCCTTGCATACACCGCATCCCATATGGGTGCCAGTTCTAATCCCGGCTGACTCGTTTCCCATCCAGCTCCCTGCTTACGGCCTGGGAAAGCAGTCAAGGGTGGCCCAAAGCCTTGGCACCCTGAACCCACATGGGAGACCCAGAAGAGGATCCAGACTCCTGGGTTTGGATCGGCACAGCTCCTACCATTGCGGCCACTTGGGGAGTGAATTATCGGGTGGAAGATCTTCCTCTGTCTCTCCTCCTCTCTATATACCTGACTTTCCAATAAAAATAAAATAAATCTTTAAAAAAAATTAAGAGCTGATTTAGGATTGATTTCTTAGAAATGGGTAGAGTCTCACGAACTTCAGCAGGGGAATATTTTCCTGTGTAAGCAGGCTGGTATCATGGCATCAGGAGAGGCCTGCACAGCCCCAGGGGAGACCACAGACCCAGCACCTTGAGCCAGAGGGCCACCCAATGGTACCACAACAACAACGGCTGCCTGGGTCATTGGGAGCCAATTTCAAACAGATGATCTCCCAGGGAGCCCTCCCACGTAGCTGGAGAAAATCAGGAGAAAGCACAGTTGAACTGCTGTCTTCTTATTAAGGTAGAGTTTGCAATATGACTATGAAGCTGCAGGGGAGATTTCTAAGAGAGTTTATTCTGGGCTTCCATTCATGTTGAAATGCTCCATTTGGTGTTTCTCAGCTTCTTTTAATTTTAGTCTAGAAAGAACCATTTATTTTAGCAGTCTCTGTCACTTGGAGCAAAAGACACAAAATTTGTCTAAATCAGCAAGCACCAAGTAATTCATGCCGTGTCTCTTTGAGCTTTTTACCTCCATCCTTACAAGAAGTCCCTAATCTTTATGAAAAAACTTTCAAAATGAGCCACTGCTCTTCGCTAAATATCAGCATTTATGCCTGGCACACTTCAGATGCCAGGCTGTGTACCTCTGCAGCACAACGACACAAGCACATGTGTACACTTGTATGTGCACACTCACAGGCATGCACACAAACATGTGTCGCCTTTCCTGGGGTAGAAAGGTAAACGAATCTGCAGAAACCATTGCTTGGGCTTGCTTTCCAGTTATCTGCATTCCTCCATGACACAACAGAACCACAACAGTGAACTCTTTGCAAGGGGCTGCACGTCTCCAAGTTAAGATTTGGCTGTAGATTAGCATGAGAATATTGTTTTTGGCAAGTCAGCCTTTACACATGTACATATGTATATGTCTTTATATCATTTATTGAAACCTCAGAGCTGTGTGAGTTTAGCAGGGCTTTCCTCCCCAGACTGTTGAGAAACACATCTTGGTGCCTCTTCAGCCTCTAGGCCTGATGTTCCCACAGCTCAGTCAAGGAGGCTCTCCACTCAAGCACCCACACACAGGCTCATTTTGTATGTATGAAAATGCTTGGAGACATTGATGTGCTGAGTGTGTTGTTACGTTGTTGGTCAGACACACCTTCAAAACAAGAGGAGTCCTTCTAGAATTCCATTTCACAGAAAGCCACTACTCTGTCTTAGTGTAAGTCTCAGGCCAAGTGCAAACCACCAAGCCTCTCCTTCTCAGTAACAGAAATTTCAATGACATGAAGAGACACAGGCATTTACGGTGGCTGCTCTTACAGGAAGAAAATTTGAAGTGTAAGCTTTTAAGCTATAAATACAGTCCCCATATAAACATGAGCAGATGGCAAAGATTTTTTTAAAATTCATTATTGGGGGAATGGGCAGAAAGATCAAACCAATGAAAAGAACATCTGAGGACTGAATAAACACTTGCACTGAAGAACGAATGCCGATATAAGAGTATTAGAATGGATAGTGTCACACAGGGCAAGCTAGTCACATGTCATTTCAGAGTCTGAGCCTTAATCAATAGCAAATAACATTCACGCAAGGGGAATCCTTTCAGGAAAGGAACTAATAATCTCTCTGGTTGACCCTTTGAGAAACTGCTCCTAAAAGCCAATGAAAGAACTTGCAATCATTCCCTTTCCTTATTTCAATTCGAATACTTGGTCCTAATGTTGCATTGTGCTTTTGGGGGAGGAATCAAACCTGCATAACAAGATAACTGAGCTAGGGGATGCTTAGCTGTCAAGATTTTTTTTTTTTAAAGATTTATTTATTTTTATTGAAAAGGCAGATACACAGAGAGGAGGAGACAGGAAGATCTTCTGTTCGATGATTCACTCCCCAAGTGGCCTCAACGCCTGGAGCTGAGCCAAACCGAAACCAGGAGCCAGGAGCTTTTTCCGGGTCTCCCATGTGGGTGCAGGAAACCAAAGCATTGGGCCATCCTCAACTGCTTTCCCAGGCCACAAGCAGGGAGCTGGATGAGAAGCAGGGCTGCTGGGATTAGAACTGGCGCCCATATGGGATCCTGGCGCATGCAAGGCGAGGACTTTAACCACTACACTAGTGTGTGAGGCCTTGTCGAGATTTTAACAGAACAGTTGTTACTCAAATAATGTTGAATATATATGTAAAAAAGATAAAGTGACAGGATGTCCCTCAACAAAATGTGGAATAATTATTCAATGAACTATTAGTATTCAGCCTTGACAAGCAAGGGAACTCTGACACATTACAATATAATGACCCTGGAAGACAGCCAGCCACAAAAGGGCAAATGCCATGTGATACCGCTTGCCAGAGGCTGCAAGGACAGAATGGAGTGCAGAGTTTCAGTTTTGTAGGAGGGAAAAGTTCTGGACATCAGTTGCACCTGCGTGATGCTACTAACTGGACACTGAGAAAGGGTTAAGGTAGTAGATCTTACACGATGTGCTTTTACTACAATATGTTTTTAAAAATTATCTTTGCCAAAAATGACAAGTTGCTATTACCAATCCAGATGTGTATTCTGAGAACAGGGAATGATTTTCACCTGCATATCAAAGTATGTGTCCCCAGGAATCCTCTTTTTACCATCTGCAGCAATGACTTAGAACGGGAAACAAAGGCAATGAATCCGCTTGTCTTTGGCGGACTACAGCCAACATCAAGGAAATTGGTGAAGCAGTTTAGCACAGTAGGCTGCCTGAACACCTGAGGACCCTAGGGTACCTGGTAAAAGCCAGCAGGAACCAGGGCAGTCCACTGGCCAGAGAACAAGGTGGGGTTCTCACAGCTGCAAAGTGCTGTCTTGCCTTCGACTCAGTCCTCAGAACACTCTGCTCACTGCCCTCATTGTTTTTTGCCCCCAGTTAAATGAAAAAAAATTCAACCTAATATTCATTCATTGGGGAGCCAGCTTTCCAATGATCACATCTGCATCTTTTCTGAATAACACACAGACTTTGGTTTCCGATCCCAGAAACAAGGGTTGTCTTGCAAAAGAGTGTAAAGAAAGCTCCTCTCGGGGCCGGTGGCGTGGCCTAACAGCTAAAGTCCTCGCCTTGAACGCACCAGGATCCCATATGGGTGCCGGTTCTAATCCCGGCAGCTCCACTTCCCATCCAGCTCCGTGCTTATGGCCTGGGAAAGCAGTTGAGGACGGCCCTAAGCTTTGGTTCCCTGCACCTGTGTGGGAGACCTGGAAGAGGCAGCACTGGCCGTTGCGGCTCACTTGGGGAGTGAATCACCGGATGGAGGACCTTCCTCTCTGTCTCTCCTCCTCTCTGTATATCTGACTTTGTAATGAAAAATAAATAAAATCTTAAAAAAAAAAAGAAATCTCCTCTCATCCAAGGGCAAAGCCTTCACTCTTGTCTATTGTGACTTAATCACAAATGATCCACACATTTACATAAAAAGTGAAAACCATCATATGCAAATCTCTGTCATACACTCACAAACCTTTTATATTCCTTCATAAACTTAACAATAAAGTGATGTCTCTCCTTCCTTTCTTCCTTCTGTCCTTTTCTCCCTTCTTCCCTCCTGCCCTCTCTTCTTCCTTCCTCCCTCTCCTTCCTGATCAGTAGAAATGTTCTGATCTTTATGGTAAAGTGATACTAGGTTCTGGAACGCTGATAAAGATAAACCATGAAGCCGGTGGCATTTTAAGATCGAAGCCCTTCCTGGATTCTGAGAACTGCAAGGCAGCATCCTTTACCACCTTGCCTCCCAGTCCCAGCCAGTCTTTTACCAGCTGGTCATTAATCCCCAGCATTATAAAAGTGAGAAAAGTCATTGGTTTTCAAGAGCATTTGAATAGTCCTAACTCTCAAACCTCCAGCAAAAATAGAACCAAAGCACATGTAGAAATATGGTTTTGTCCATCCTGACTTCCCTCAGTAAAGTGAGGATTTATCTGGGGCTAGCCATTGTTGCCATTCAAATGCTCCCTTAGAGCCAAAGAAATCATACACTCTGACTTAGGACCCTCCTCCTAGGACTTGCCCCCATTGCAAACAAATTCGAATTCCACGAGGATTATGAGACTTTAAAAGGCCCCGTGCTTCCAAAGTATAAACTGGATCTCCTGCACACACACTTACACACACAAAAAAAGGATAATGAGGAAAAAGCATGCTGTTTCCTAAAGCTAGCTGCTTTACTGTCTTTTCTTTTGCTTTCCTTGTTTTTGACTTCAGAAATTCTGGTTTTTGTTTTGTTTTGTTTATTTCTTTTAGGTTTTGTCTGTTTGTTTTAGCAGCAGGTGCAGTAGCACTCAGCCTACCTGAAAGTTCTAGTCTTTACAGTTCAAACTGTCCCTTGACATGGAACGACTCCAGGAAGGCAAGCCAAGAAAGTAATTATGACAAGCTTAAAGAAATCTATAAAATTCTAAAACAGCTAACTAATCATTTGATGACCGGTGAAACCAGGGGGAATTAAATGGAAATATTCACTCTGAGATTTATAAACTAAAATATATACGGCAAAAGCAAAGCAAGCCACGGTAAAGGGATGGGAGAGGAACAGCCAGCAGAGAGAGGAGAGGGTGGCCTTAGAGGGGGTCAAATGTGGGTACTGAGAAATGAGTGTTTGCTTGTCTTAAGTGCTCTCCCCTCCCAGGCCTGGTTGTGCCAACTCGCAGACTCTTGTAAACTCTTCCATTTTTTATGCTTTTTTGGGTACAGATGTTCAACAGCTCCAAGGTGAACAGCAACTCTCTTGCAGGAAATAAACTCAAGAGTATTTTTATGTGACCAGTGCTCCAAGAAAGCTAAGGAAGAACACACAGGCCATTTGAAACTAGTGAGCCTAGCCAAACCTCAGACTAAATGTGTGTCTTAGACAGATCCCCCAGCCTCCAGCCACGTCCCTCCCCACCAGAATGTGAGTGGACTTCAAAACAGCCACGGCCCTCCCCACCGGAATATGAGTGGACTTCAAAAGGAGCTCATGGTGGGAGGGAGGAATGAATGACAAGGTAAGTTTCTTCGGGTGCGAAATGTTTTTAAACTTTAGGCATATACATATCTTTTTCTTTTCATGTTATGTATTCTGCATTGGCTTTCTGAAGACCCCTCAGAGTTTGATTTTAAGAGTCGCTGTTGGCACAGCCTGGCTTGCATTGTGCTAGTCTCAACACTGCTCAGTATTCCCTGTAAGCAACACAGGGATCAATGTAAAGATTTTCCTGAAACCATATTTTTGCCCTTTGGAGGTTACAACTATTGATAGGAAGAAGAGGTCTACCAGCATGCAATAAATTGGGGAGTGAAAGTGGCCTATATCCCTCTGGTGTACCTGAAAATAAACTCCCAGTTTAACTTTTTGGAAATAAGGCAAATGTTTAAAATAGCCTGAAGTGAAACTTGAATGTTTCAGGCAACCCAGCTGCGTCTGAGGCTGGTGTTGGGGCAGAGGGAGGAAGTGGTGGTTTCTCTTTGAAGCCTGGCTGCTACAAGAGCAAGAGCAGCCAAATGGCAAGGGGAAGCTACGTCCCTAGCTGCCGGCCTCTGCCAGAGTGGCGGACAGACTGCGTGTCCTGCTGCTTCTTTCTGCAGGGCAAAGAAAGAAAGAAAAAGAGAGAGAGAGAGAGAGAGAGAGAGAGAAACGAAGGAAGGAAGGAAGGAAGGAAGGAAGGAAGGAAGGAAGGAAGGAAGGAAGGAAGGAAGGAAGGGAGGAAGGAAGGGAAAGAAAAAGAAAGAAAGAAAGAAAGAAAGAAAGAAAGAAAGAAAGAAAGAAAGAAAGAAAGAAAGAAAGAAAGAAAGAAAGAAAGAAAGAAAGAAAGAAAGAAAAAGAAAAAGAGAGAGAAAGAAAGAAAGAGAAAAAGAGAGAGAAAGAAAGAAAGCAAGCAAGAAAGCAAAAGAGTTGGTGCCATAGCCTAGTGATTAAAGTCCTTGCCTTGAACATGCCAGGATCCCATATGGACACTGGTTCTAATACTGGTGGCTCCACTTCCCATCCAACTCCCTGCCTGTGGCCGGGGAAAGCAGTCGAGGATGGCCCAAAGCTTTGGGACCTTGTACCCTCATGGACAACCCGGAAGAAGCTCCTGGCTTCTGGCTTCGGATTGGCTCAGTTCCAGCCCTTGCGGCCACTTGAGGAGTGAACCATTGGACGGAAGATCTTTTTCTCTGTCTCTCCTCCTCTCTGTATATCCGACTTTCCAATAAAAATAAAATAAATCTTTAGAAAAAAAGACAAAAAGTAAGGAGAACAAGAAGCATGCAAGGATGCAATGCGAAATCTCAGGCTTTAGTTGGCAGTGTCATTGTGGCAATGAAATTTTAAAGAAATCAAGATGCCTTCAGCAAGAGGAACTCTGTCAAATGCTAAACAAACTGAGGAAGAAGAGAGGATGAAAGGATAAATATCATATGTTCTTTATGATGTAAGGTAACATTCATGCAAAATACAAAACAAATAGATATATAGATAAACATGTATATACATATATTCTCATAGATGAACCTATAATGGAGACTAGCATACCAGGAAGTGAAAACCTACTGCAGTATTCATCTCTACTCCTGAATAAAAGGAAAACTCCCAATGAAGCTGTGAAATATACCTTAACAACAGGATACTAGAATGTCATGATACACTTAACAGAATACTGGGCTTGTGACTGTTGCTAAAGGACTACATTATTATAATTATATAGGGAGAAATGGTAGGGGGGGAAGAACGGGGGGGGAGGAAAGAGAGCTGGAGGAGAGAATCCCTATGTTCACAAAACTGTATCATGGACGATAAGAATAACAATTAAAAATACAAAAAAAGAGGATGAAATTTCTATTTGCTGTTTTGATAAAAAGGAATTGGGGTTGAAGGAAAGATGTGCAAGTGTGGGGACAGGTTCTCCACTGTATCCAAGTCATTTTTTGTCTTTGCCAAAATTCTCTTCTCTTTGCCCTCTAAAAAAGCTACTAAAGGAAAAGTCCTAGGTTAATTCCTATATTCTGTCCACTTTTCTAAGTTGCCTGACTTCTGGACGATCTTATTGATCTGTTTGTGAATGAATCTCCTCGGATCACTTCCCTGAACTCCAGCCATCAAATTTCCACTAGGATCCATAATCTTCATTTAGACATCTCAAGGCATAAAGATCTTACATGCAGAAAAGTTGATTGCCTGGTCTCTGCCTCGCAAACCTTCCCCTCTTGCTAGTTATCTCCTCTAGCCAGAGGGCAATTGTTTGCTCCAGCTTAGAGGACATCTTTGCTCATCTTTCGCTACCACCCTCCATCCAAACCTTCAACAAATCCTTTCCATTCTACTTTGAAAATATATCCTAAGTCAGCCCACTTCTTTGTGTACTGCTTCACCCCTCCATATAGAAGTCTGGTTCATGTCAGCTGGTCAATAATCAGCAGGTGATCACTTCTTGAGTCAATGAGAAGAGGAAACTGTCTGATGTTGGATTGGCTCACACCCAATTGTAGCTGAGGCTACAGATTCTTCAGCAACACCCCAGAGTTGGGGGTGGGGACAAAAGGGTCCAAGAGGTCCTGGGGATGGAGAAACATAGTAGAACAGCTTAGCTGTGTTGACCCGAGCACAACCAGGTACACTGCCAAAATTCAGCCCCAACCGTTTTCTGACCTTTCCACCCAAAGCCACTAACAAGGGAACCTATGTATGCTAATCAAGAGTCACAGTTATTTTCTTTCATGACGATTGTTCTGCTTGGATATCAAACTCAGTCAAACCTTGAACTCCAGGCCCAGCCTCTGTTTGACAGCAGCCTCACTGGTAACTCCCAATGAGAACCACACAACTGATGTTAGTCAACCCACAGAACTGTGTGGGACAAAATAGTGATTTTAGGTCATTATGTTTTGGAATGGGTAGTTATGTAGCCACAGATAGTCACAACAATAATTGGTACCTGAAATTTGAGTGCTACCATAACAACTCCAAACCATGCAATGGTAGCTTTGACTCATGCAGGGGGCAAAGGCCAGAAGGTCTTCCAAAGATAGGAGGATAAAGTTGTTAGAGAGAGAAACAATCTTGTTAAGAAGAGCTAAAAACCTTGAGGAAAACAGAAAATATTTCTAATGAATTGGTGATTCTGATGAGAGACTTCCAGGCAGAATACTCAAAGTGTCTAGTAAGACATGTTTGAAACAGAATTTTACTTCTTAAACATGAACTGACAGAAAATATAGCATATGTAGGATAATTTGTACAGTCAGAAAAAGGGTTTCAAAATAGGAAATACCCTAAAAGAGATACAACTGGTAGGACATTTTATGAAGCTTTAGAAAGACTTACAGTTTTCTCTGAGAGATTTATGAATATTGCTTTTGTCCAGTTGAATGAACCCCAGTGAGATTCCTTAGCAATGCACAAAACAGTTCATTGAATATTATCTTAGGGAAGTATCAGAAGCTTGAACAGTAAGTCACAGGAATAAAGTGAAAAGAGTCCCTAGCTTTCCCATATTCCATAGTTAGCAAACACACAGAGAAAGCCATTCTACTAAGTGAGATCAACTCCTGCAGTTAAGAAAAAAAAAATCTTATCTGCAGAGAGTGCAGAGATAAGAACCATGCAGAACTACTTCCAGCTACCAGAACTGTGCCTAGAACTACTGACTAGCAGTATGACTCTGAGTTCCTGCTTAATCATAACTGCAATGTACCTCCAGCTTTCCATATCCCCTTTCCTTTCTGTTACTCCTTTCTCTTTTAATCATTGTTTTATTTTGGATGTAGAGGCCATATTTACATCATGCAAAATTACACTCAAGGAGCTGCAAAACAGGCAATGCCTTCTTTGAACCCAAGTCCGACTTATATAATGAGATCCAGGCTTATTATGATGATAGGAACAATAAGTGTATTATTTACATGGGAGAAAGGTAAATTGTTGTGGCCAAAGAGTCTTCTAAGGTTTTTATCTCCAATTGGTCACCATAAACTTTCTCCTCTCCTGTATGTATACAGCACTCCCATCAAGACATGAAGACTTAGGCCCAGCAGCGTGGCCTAGCAGCTAAAGTCCTCGCCTTGAACACACCCGGGATTCCATATGGGCGCTGGTTCTAATCCTGGCAGCTCCATTTCCCATCTAGCTCCCTGCTTGTGGCCTGGGAAAGTGGTAGAGGATGGCCCAAAGCTTTGGGATCCTGCACCCATGTGGGATACCCAGAAGTCCCTGGCTCCTGGCTTCGGATCGGCATAGCATCCACCATTGCGCTCACTGGGGGAGTGAATCATCGGATGGAAGATCTTCCTCTCTGTCTCTCCTCCTCTCTGTATATCTGACTTTCCAATAAATAAATAAATCTTAAAAAAAAAAAAAGACATGAAGACTTTTTAGAGCTTGCTTTCTTTTCTTTTCTTTTTTTAAAATCTTATTTGAAAGGCAGAGAGAGATATTTTTCATCTGCTGATTCACTTGTCAAATGGCCACAACTGCTAAGCTGAAGCCAGGAGCCATGAGTTTCCTCTGTATCTCCCACATGGCTGCAGGAGCCCAGGCACTTGGGCCATTATCTGCTGCTTTCCCAGGTTCATTAGCAGGGAGCTGGATCAGTAGTAAAACAGATGGGTCTCAAGCTGGTACCCAAATGGGA
Organism: Ochotona curzoniae; assembly: GCF_017591425.1. Taxonomy (NCBI): domain Eukaryota; kingdom Metazoa; phylum Chordata; class Mammalia; order Lagomorpha; family Ochotonidae; genus Ochotona; species Ochotona curzoniae. Next base: position 46,615,616 of record NW_024466502.1, on the reverse strand, counting down.
TGCCAGCACTGCAGGGGGCTTCTTAGCTTACTGCTCCACCACACCAGCCCCAAGAAGAGGAGTCTTCAGCAGGATCATTATGTGTGGATAACTAGCACATCACACCATGGTATAGAGATGATCAACACATTGTGCTATGGGACAGCCAAATCCACATACTAGACCGACAGACACCTGAAATAAACCATGGGTACTGACTCAAGCTCCACGTTCTGATACAACTGCTTGCTACTGTGCCTGAGACAGTGCTTGGGCCTTTGCCACACCAAGCAGCTCCAGGCTCCTGGTTTTGGCTTCACTCAGTCCTGGCCATTATGGCCTTTGAGGAGTGACCCAGCAGATGGAAGATATCTCTGCCTCTTCCTCTCTTACTCTCTGTATCTCTGCCTTTCAAATAAATAAATGAATAAATCTTACAAAAAAGGAAACATGTATATATATAAGTACATACATGTAAACATAATTATTTTATATATTGATAAACAGAGTGATAGCTGCATACATAGAAAAGTACACAGATATAGACTAGGTACATGTACAATTCTATCCCTATAAGCACAACAAAAATTGGTCAAGACAAAATCCCAATCTTCTAATAGGAGATATCTCTAAGGACTGAATTAGATTAATAGAGGGAGGGCAAACTTTTGTTCCTTCATAAAAAAATAAAAGTAGTGTGATTGTAATTTTGGACAAAGGAAATATTTCAGGATGTTTTATAATAAAATGTAAATCTATAACTTTCCATGTATATATACATATTAATCATTTTCATTTGTTTCACTCAAAAGAGTGCTGTTATGTGGAAGGCAGTGTTCCTTATTATTACATTATGACAATATTATCAACTATTTTATCCTTCTATTATTCTAGAAAAATGACCTATTTTCATGATCAAAGAAAAAGTACATATTTAGCCATATAGAGAGCAAAAACTATAAGATATATAGTTAATATATATATATATACACACACACACATATATACATATATAAAGACTGGAATGAATACAGACAATTCTGCTTTAAGGCTAAGTAATATTGAAAAGCGTTCAGTTTTACAAAGTCAGACAATGCCAATTACAGGGCTTATCAGTAGAAACCAAGACAAGACAGTTCCTAAAGCCACTTTGTACAAAACTGTGTAACAAAAGCAATCCAAATAACAGCCCCGTTGAATCTTCTGTGGCATTTTTCCACCATCAGTCAACGGACCTTTTTCAGCTTTAACTACTGAAGCTTTTCCTCCTTCTTCAAGTGGAAAGTCCTTGAGGGCATGGTTTTTTTTTTTTTTTTTTTTTTTTTCTAATAGAGACCAGTTTCATCCCAACTTATAAATCTAGTGAACTGCTACAGAAATTTACAAAGCATGTGCTGGATTTATATAATTTTAATTATACGCTAAGCTTGGTTTCTTGAAGATCTTTGGCAAGGACTTTCTAATTGGCTGTAAGAATGCTTGCCCTTGATCGCTTCAAAAATTAAGGTGCAAGGGAAACACTGCCCCCCTTCCCCCAGCCCATGAACCTACATGACTTCCACCATGATGTTGACATTATTCTCCAAGTAGAAACCACCTATGAGTTCACTGGAATGAAAGATACTCATGTTAAAGCAGAGGAGACTACAACACAGAGAGTGCGTTGGCCTGACAGTGAAATTGCACATTAAAACAAACGTGCCCTCAATGCATCTCAAGGTTCCCACACGCGTCTGGCAGTTCTTGCTCCCATCTTGCCCAGGAGTTTTCCAAAACTTCTCCACTCTCCATAGATCTCTGCTTTGCCATGTTGATCTATCTTCCCTCTTACTCTCTCCAAGATGAACTCCTTAAACTTGAACCCATCCTCTTTTGCACAATTGGATTAGCACTTCTATTTTCTAAGGACTATTACCCCAGATATCACATGGTCATTTTCAGGATCCTTTCACCAGTTTTTCCTTCTCTGTTATATTCAGCATTTCTCTCTCACTTGGATCGTGCTCACTGACATGTACACTCAAGTTCCTCCCATCTGCAAACAAAAAAAACAAACTCCTCTTTTATACCTTATAACTGGGTCACTCACATTTATAAGTGTTGCTCTACCTATCTGTTCTCTAGTCAATATTCTTGGTGATCATTTCAATGGATACCAAGTTATCCAGGTCACTCATTTAAAATCCTTCAACAATTTCTCTTGTTCTTCCATTGACAACCCAAACCCTTCCGATACCTTACGAAGCCCTGCACAATTTAACATCTGCTCACCTTTCCAACTTAATTTTTCATCACCACCCTCCCTCTCTCAGTACTATACTCTTACTTCTCTCCTTTCATGTCACAAATACACAATGCCCTTCCTTCCCCAAGACATTTGTACATTTTTCTCAAGCAGTTTCAAGAAGAGGTAGGCATTTGGTCCAATGTTTAAGTCATCTGCTAGGATGGCCATGCGCTGTGTCAGAGTCCCTGCATCTGAGTCCTAGCTGCAGCTCCCAGTTCAAGCTTTCCTGCTAATGTGGACCCTGGGAGGGGGAGATGTGGCACAAGTTTTTGAGTTTCTGCCACTCATGAGGGAGTCCTGGATTGAGCTTCCAGCTCCAAGCTTCAGCACCCCTGGCCATTAGGAGTATTTCAGGAGTAAACCAGTGAAAGGAAGCATATCTCTTCACCCCTTTCATTCACATACATTTAATGCATTTCCCCGATTCCTGATCACCTCGCTTGAAAATTATTTTATTTACATATGACTTCCTAGAAACACAAAGTCAGACAACTTTTCTTTGAAGAAACTAACTTTGAAATGCATTTTTGTGATCACTTAATTAGCATTTATGTCTTTCCACCATATCAAAAAACCCTGTTAGAGAACACAAATTCCAAGTTGTTCCCCCCAAATTCAGCAGATAGTAGACCAAGTACAAAATAAAGTTTCCTTCTCTTCTCTCTTTAAATGAGAGTAGAGAAGGAAAAAAGAGGGAGGGGGAGGAAAGGGATGGGTAGAGGAGGGGAGGGGAGGGGAGGAAATGGACAAAGAGAGAGGAAAAAAGGAGAGAGAGTGGAAAAAGGCAAGAAAAAAAAACAGAGCAAAAGTGCAAGAGACAAAGGCAGAATAACCTACCACCTTAACTAGGTCCTCTATTTGTGAAGAAGATAAATTCGGGTTTTCTAAGACAAAAGTGTCATGTTCGTATCACTGTTGTCCCATTCTTGAAACCAACTGGATTATTTACTATAGGAAAAGCTGGGCCAAGAGACTCAGTGCTGCCTTCTGCTCATCTTTTGTCCATCTTGCTAATCCCCAAAGAGAAGCACATGGTAGTCATCTCAGTTTCCATTATTCTTGGCATGGCCATTGAGTGACATGTCAGTTACAGCCCTCTGACTCCTGATTGGAGCCAGAAGAGACCTCATTCTTAATCCTGCCTAGAAAACACAATATCATATTTCAATTTGGTGGGTGAATGTACCAGAGGGGCACACACGATTAAGACATTATAAATTCTATGGGGCATACGCATTTGCTAAAGAAACCCTTGAGACTCATGCACTTGGAAGAGCTGGCCACAGAAGTTGAATTTTTATAGATAATTTTATGACATCTGACCTTGAAGCTGCTTCTTCAGCATCACCATAGAATAGTTCATTCTGGGAGGAAATTCTCTAGGAAGGACAGATGCTTTTCATTTTTAAGTGAAATCCACAGACGATTGTAAGGTGAGCTTTTTGTCAAACAAGTGAAGACAATTCCATGTGCCAGCTAAAGCTAACAACAGTAATAGACACTCACAACCCATCTTTTTCTGGAAGCTTGGTGCTTCACACAGCATCCACAACCCTATTTCCAATTGGACAGGAAATATCCCTGCCATTTTATATCTGAAGAAATCTAAGCTTAGGAGGATAAGTTTCCCCATGATTTTTCAGCTTACGGTTTAGAAAGTCAAATTAAAAACTTCAGATTGGTTTGCATCAAAAGCTCTTGACTTTTCTAGAGAAAACAACAATGACGATATCTGAAGTAATGTGAAAATTAAGGCATTCTTTTTCTCCACCGTATCCTCATCTACTGTTTGCATCCGTTCTTTCAAATCTTAAAAATATTCTTGCTCTCATCTCAAAATATTGTCTCTTGTTTGGACAAACACAAAATAGGATATTCTAGAGAGATGGTCAGGAAACGTTCCCTGAACAGCATCCTCATCTACACTAACCAAAAGGTCCTCTGTTGATCTTTGAAAACACCCAGGGTTTCTCCCGTCGTAATACACCAGTGTGTCGTGGGTAGCAGCTTGTGCTTCTCTGCTACACAGTTCTGGAGTGGGATGAACCCAACCAATATCCTGCTTGTCTTGGACACAGCTTGTATTTATTCAGCACATGGTAGGTGTTCAAACATGTTTTTTTTTTTTTTAAAGTGCATCAAGATGTCTTCCCACTTCTCCCCCAAATTCTTAAGAATTACACCATTCTTTTTTAAAAAAATAATAAAAACAGAAAACATTCAGAAAAAAAGATCTCTAAGATAACAGTGCCAACTTAAATCAGGTTTACTGAAGAGAACAAGATTTCCTCCAGACCTCTGACATCTCTCTATCAAGGCGCAGTGCAGCAGTGACAGGAGAATTCTATGAGTATGGTTACAAACCCTGTCTAAGAGAAAAGCCCAAAGTCAAGGATGGATATTAATCAAAAACCATCTGGAAATTAGCCCTCACACCCATCGCAAATGATCACAAGAGGAATTTAAAATTTATGGTGAACTGTGGCAACCAGAGCCATGGTAACCCCTTTCTGCCCATTTCAACTTAATTCCTAATTACACTGGCACAAGAATACATATTAAAGTCCCAGCAGAGGGATACATGGTCATTTCTAGGTATAAAAACCATTTACCTTAATATCTACTGTCCAAAAGAAGGTGTACAGCTTACAGTCAAAACATTGCAAATTAACAACAACAACAACAACAAAAAAAAAAAAAACCAGCAGGGAAACAATGGTCTATTGAGTAAACCAACAGAAACAGACTGAGATGCAACATGAACTATGAACACATTAAAACTATGAACATAAAAGTAACTATAATTAATTTGCTAAACACCTTAATGAGAAATGGAGAACTTAACATAGTGTCAGAAGAATTCAGCAGAGAAGACTCCAAGGAAGACTATAGGACAAACACTAAAAATAGAAAACTACAACAGTCCCAAACAATGTCTTTGCGTGGCCTTAACTACAAATATATCAAATACCCAAATTAAAACACAAAAATAAAAATAAATGGAATTAAGAAATATGATAAGCTACACAAAGGATATAGGACAGTAACTATTTTTTAATGACTTTTTAATTGGAATCCTACGAGAGAGGGAAAAAGCAGAAGGAACATTGGAGTATATTGTGGCCGATAGCATTGTAAAACTAATCACAGGCACTGAGTCAGGGATATAAGAACGGAAAGAGCATCAAAGAGGAAACACGATGAAAAACAAACAAAAACAAATCCAAGACAAACCTCATAAAATTTGCTAGAAAATAAAAAGGAGAAAAAGTTTGAAGGCAGCCCAAAATGAAAGCACAATAATATTGATAGAGCTAGCTAACTAATTAGCTTTGGGGAGAAGCCACAAATCTCCCTTGCAGAAAATTTCCCACCATTTTCTGTAGTTACTCCACCCTTAAGCAGAGGGAACGTAATTCCCCATGTCCAAAGCAGGGGCTGCACATACAAACTTCCTTTAAGACTGTACCAAAGGGAAAGCTGAGAAAGCTGAGGAACACGACCTCAGCCATGTCATCAAGACCAGTGTCAAGAAAGAAAAGCGATGTTGACAGTATGTCTCCTTAATATGATGTTATGGAAACAGTACTTTACCTCTGCGGTCTTCCACACAGAAAAACCATAATCACAGTCCAATCACGAGAAAAACAGCAGGCACATTCAGATAGAAGGGCATTCTACAGAACCCCTGGCAAGTCCTTTCTTAAAACTATCAAAGTCATCAAAAAACAAATCTAGAAAACTGTCATGGCCAAGGAGAGAAGCCTAGGAAGACATCATGACCAAACATAATGTATTATTCTAGATGGGATCCTAGCAAACACATTTGATAAAAGCTAAAGAAGTTTGCATAAGATATTGACCTCAATTAATAATTTAATTTGTAGTAGTTTTCTAATTTTAAGATATAATTGCACTAATAAAAGACAAAAATGTGGAGACAGGGTTTGGTCTATATGCATATTTTTCTACAATATTGTTGTAGTATCGTTGTTACAAAAACCTTTCTAAGTATAGTGTAAACCAAAGCCTTTTAAAATGCAATAAGGACCTGGCGCAATAGCGTAGCAGTTAAAGTCCTCGCCTTGCATGCGCCAGGATCCCATATGGGCACCAGTTCTAATCCCAGCGGCCCTGCTTCCCATTCAGCTCCCTGCTTGTGGCCTGGGAAAGCAGTAGAGGACAGCCCAAAGCTTTGGGACCCTGCACCTGTGTGGGAAATCCGGAAGAGGCTCTGGGCACCTGGCTTCGGATTGGCTCAGCTCCAGCCGTTGAGGCCACTTGGGGAGTAAATCATCGGACATTAGATCTCCTCTTCTCTGTATCTCTGCCTTTCCAATAAAAAATAAATAAATCTTCAAAATGCAATACAAAAGTAACAGCAATGTATGTAGAAAAACAAGGAATAAATGTATCCATCAAAAACCATACAAATCAGAAGAAACAGAGTGATATCATTAACTTTTTTATTTGTCAACTATAGTTCTGCACCCAGAGAACATCTTTCAAAAGAGAAAGGACAAGAATTACATGGTACAGCAGGTTAAGCCTTGATTGTGGAAACAAAACCCTTACTGGAGTGCCATTTCAAGTCCTGTATATTCCACTTCTGGTCCAGTTTCCTGCCAGCAGGTCTGAGAAGGAAACAGAGGATGGTCCAAGTACTTGGGCCCCTGCCACCCACAAGACCAGATGGAGTCCCTGACTTCTGGCTTAGATATGGCCTAGATCCAGTCTGTCATGGCAAAGTAATAAAGTAATAAATGAAAGGGCCTTTCTTTTCTTCCCTCCCTCCCTCCCTTCCTTCTTTCCTTCCTTCCTTCCTTCTTTCTTTCCTTCCTTTCCTCCTTCCTTTCTCTCTCTCTCTCTCTCTCTCTCTCTCTCTCTCTCTCTCTTTTTCTCTGTGTGCCCATGTATGTGTGCCCATGTGTCTCTATGTATTGCTGTGCCTTTCAAATAAATCTGATAAATGGAAGGATATTGCCATTTGGTCTAGCAGATAAGGCACTGGCCAGGAATCCTGGTTCATGTCCCAGCTGCTCCACTTCCCATCCAGCTCCCCGTTTGTTGCCTGGGGAAGCAGTAGAAGATGACTCAAAGCCTTGGGATCCTATACCCACATGGGAGATAAAGAAGAAGCTCCTAGCTCCTGGCTTCAGATCGGCTCCACTTCAGCCATTGTGGCCACCTGAGGAGCGAACCAACAGATGGAAGATCTTTCCCTTTATATCTCCTTCTTTCTGTAAATCTGTCTTTCCAATAAAATTTTTTTTAAATCTTTGAAAGAATTAAATATATATGTATATATGTATATTTAAAGAAAGGGGAATTCAAAGACTTTCTTAAAGAATAAGAAAAAGGGAAAATTAATTTCCAGTAGACTTGCCCTGTAGGAAATTTTTAAAAGAAGTTATCCAGGTAGAAGGCATATAATACCAGATATAAACCTGAATTTCATAAGCTAATGAGGAGTTGCTGTAAACGGAATAGATAAAATTTTAAAAGCAGACTTTCTTTCCTTCCTAAGTGCTTTAACATATAACTGCTTATTCAAAGCAAAAAGAGCAGCAACTTATCATGTGTTTGTACTATATGTACAATTAAGATGTATAGCACAAGATAATATGGTAGAATTGAGACTACAATTTTAAGAGGTCCTACATACTTGTCAAGTGAGGCAATGTTTGAATGTAAACTCAGATAATTTAAAGGTGCATATCAGAACTTTAGGGCAACAGCTACAAATAAAAAAATTATTGAGACATAACATCATCTGCAAAAGCTGTCTGCATTCTCATGTTCATTATAAGGAACAGAAACAACTTAAATCCTGTCCACAGATGAATGAATGAAGCAGTGTGGCACACACATTTAAGGAAAGATCATTCTTAAAAAAATCTTTAAAAAGAAAGTGAAAATTTTCAACAATATTGATGAACTTGGAGGATATTACACTGAGTAAGTCAGACACAGAAGGAATGATACTATCTAATACTTCTTACATGATGAATCTTAAATATTACACTCCTTGAAGTACAGAATGCACTGGTGTTTTGTGGACATTATGGGGAAAGAGAAACAGCGAACTCTTAGCCAAAGGATTCTCAGCTTTGGTTATAAGTCTTACAGCTCTGTAGGTTCTATATTCAGTTTTACCGGATTGAATACATTATTTGTGTAGAAAACAGATCTTAAGCTAGGTTTGTTTTAAATCATAAATAATTAGCAACAATAAAGATGACAGAACATGAACTGCAACGCTATGTTTACAGCAGCATCATCCACAATAGTAAAGTGATGGAAAAAACCCAGCTGTCCGGCAAAAGAGGAATGGATAAAGAAATTGTGGTACATTTACTCCATGGAATACTACTCAGCCATTAGAAAGAAATTCTACCATTTGGAATAAAATGATCCCAACTAGAGACCATTGTGCTCAGTGAAATAAGCCAATCCCCAAAGGACAAATAGTGTATGTTCTGTCTGATATAAGGCAACCTTCATGCAAAATACAACTTAAACAGATATACAGGTAAACATATATACGCATATATTCTCATCCATGAACTATATAATGGAGGCCAGCATACAGGGAAGTGAAGATACGTTGCAGTTGCAATATGCATCTCTATTCTCAAATTAAAGAAGGACTCCCAGTGAAACCGTTAAACTTACCTTGGCAATAGGATACTAGACTTTCTACCATTGTCTATACCAACAAGGCCATGATACACTTAAATAGCAGAATGTTGGACTTGTGACTGTTCCTGAAGGACTATACTACTGTAATAATATGGGGGGAAAACTCTGGGGAGAGAAATGGGAGGAAGAAAGGGAAAATCCCTACAGAACCGTATCATGAAAAATAAAACTTAAAAGATGATAGGAGGAAAAATGTAGAGGTGTTGTACAGAATAGAATGTTGTGATGTTTACTAAGCATATATTATCTCCAAACTCAGCAATCTGTAAACCCTGAACATGCGCAGTTTTTGGTATGTCAATCATGTCTCCATAAACATTCAATAACATGAATATTGAAAATAAACTGAATTGCTAAAATATTTTAAAGTATTCCCTAATATGCTGGAAAAGATAAAAACAAACAGTAAATGCACAGTCAGAAAAAAATGGAAAACAGCCAGTTGACAGATTTTAATCCAGCCATATCAATAATATCATTAAACATAAGTAATCTCAATGTAACAAGTAAAAGAGATTTTCAAACTGGATAAAGAAAACAAAACCCAAATGTATGCTAACCAACACAAATTCACCTTGAATGTAATGACACAGATAGGCTTAAAGGAAAAAAAATACATAATTATACAACTAATAATCAGAAAAAAGTGGCATTGTTGTATTAATATAAAATATGATACATCTTAAAAGCATTACTGCAAAAGAGTAAGACAACAATTTATAAGTGGGTGAACTGCCCAAGAAGATATAATAATGCCAGACATGTCTTCACTTCAAAATCTGTTTTTTTGTAATTTTTAAATGTTTAACCTACAAAAAATTACGCATCTTCATGGGATTCTATTTGACGTACCTTAGACCTCATGATATACCATCCTTATGAGGGTAAATACATCTATCTTCCAACTTAATATTTACTTATGGTAAAAAAATTCAAAATTCCTTTTTCTAGCTTTTCTGAAATAACACACAGTACATTATCAGCACAATTTCCCAACTACGTAATGGAACACTAGAACTGATTATTCCTAGTGCCTAATAACTTAGCATCTGTTTATCAGTCTTTTCCTTCACTCTCTCTGCTCTACACCCTCCAGGCTCTGGCAAATTCATCTTTTTCTGGTCTCCATTAGTCATTAAAGAATACAAATTAAAGCTACAATGGGGTGCTACTACTCTGCTACTAAAATGATTAAAATTGTAGCAATCTGAAGAGTGGATAAAGAAGGACAACTGGAACTTTTATCCACTGCTAGTGGGAAAACTAAATATTACAGCTCTTTCTGGAAAAACCAAGTTAAACCCACCTTTACCACTCAACCTAGTAATCCCACTCCAAGGCTCCTATTCTGGAGAAGCAAAAACTATGTTCACTCAAAAAACCTAATATATCAATATTTATAACTGCTGACTGCATCATTACCAAAAATGAAACAACATAAATGTCCTTTCCTGATATGCCTTTTCCATGGATATTAACTGTGGCACACCCCATACAATAGAGTGTAGCTGAACAGAAATAAGAAATAAACACTTGTTGCATGAAGCATCATCAATGAAGCTTAGGTGTGTTTTGCTAAAGGAAGAAAGAGTACCCAATAGGTTACATCAAATTGCCTGTAAATGAGACTAATCAAAAAAATAAAAAATTGGCTAGGCATTGCAGATGGAGAGGGAATTGGCTATGAAAGGACAGTGTAAGATATTTTGTACAAAGCATGGAACTGACTTATGTTTATTGTGGTGATGGAAACATTTGTCAAAACAATATTCCACAAGAGTTGGCACTGGGGTGAAACAGATTAAGTTGCCACCAGCAACACTGGCATCCCATGTGGGCAACAGTTCAAATCCTGGCTGCTCCATTTTCCACCCAGCTCCTTGGTACTGTTTCTGGGAAGGTAGTGGAGGATGGTCCAATTCCTTGGGCTCACTTGGGAGACGTTGGTGGAGTTCTTGTCTACTGTTTCTGGTCTAGCTCAACCCTGGCTATTTCAGAGGAGGAGTAGGCCAGGTGATGAAAGATAATTTCTATCTTCCTCTTTCTCTCTCTTCAATTGATAGATATTTCAAAAATTTAAATAAATAAATAAACAAACCATACACAAGCAATACATTTTATAGCACTATAAGTTTAAGAATAAAAACAAAAATAAAAGATCTCTCATGCAAAGGAGATGATAGAAATGAAGAATAGTCCATATCCTTTAATCCTGGCAATTCTAGAAGGACTCTGTTAATCCTGTCCCCCAAATCCATTCCTTGTCCAAGCCGTCTCAGGTCACCAAGATCTCAGGCATGCCAATTAACTATGTGTTTTACCAGTTTTCCAGGAAAAAAAGTGCACCTTAAAGCATAATAACCAGCTATGTCCTGCCACTCCTTCTCCATGTACAAAGCCCCTACCTACAGGCCAGCATTACAGAATGTTTGCGCAAATATAACAACTCTCCTTCAACAAACTAGGGCTGAGAAGCCTATAAAAGTGCTATTTCAGCTGTTTTAAGCAGCTTATCATGATTTTGTGAGATTCTGGCTTCAAGACTTTGGATCCCTTCTTAATAACATTTAATGCTACCATTATGTAATTGAATCCATTTTGTCAGTGTAGTGGGAATATCATTAAACTGCAATTCATTTCACTGTCTTCTAGCTTTCAGACCCTCAAGTCCCACAGTCCAGAACACCAGGAACTTGGAGCAGGGAGTGATTCAAATCCTCCCCACGACCCTCTTGGGCCAGACTGACTTTTTCCACACTGCACCATGAGCTATTCTTTATTATCAAGACCCTGGAATGTAGCAGGTCTGCAGAGGGTGCATGTGAGAACTGCAGACCTGCTCCCTGGCTGCTCCTCTTCCACTCCCTGATGCTGAGTGAGTCTCCATTTTACTGAGCCTCAATCTGGGTGCAGGGCATCTTTGGAAATGCAATCGTATCAGGAGATGGTACTTTTTCTATCCGCTGCCCCCTCGATATTAAGTAATTGGCACCTTGCCACGTAACGTGCAAGTAGCCACATTATTATTGAAACCACATGTTCATTAACGAGGTTGGCACCAACTCAATCTCCACTGTCCAAAGTTAATGTTAAATTCCATTTTAGCCCAGACAACGGGACAGTGTAGGATACAGTTTGGGCACGAGAACAAACAGGCTTGTTTGATGAAATCTGAGTCTTCAACTGTTAGAAATATGATCCAGTTTCTATCTTGACATATGTCTGCACTGATGTTTCAGAGAGGAACATGTTTTGAAAGAAAACACCGTTCTCTCAGTGTTATCTTTGCAAGATTGTATTTAATTCTTTCCACCACTTGCAGGGACAACTAGAGCCTGCTGGCTTCTAGCTGGGCTGATCATTTCATCCCTGGAGATCCATGCAAGAGTGTTTCAGTTCATATAATAGAGTGACTCAGAACCATTGCTTTCAATTAAGAAAGCCTGAGACAGCTTGGAGAACAGTGCGCTCTTCTTTTGGAAGTAGGGAGGAGGGGTGTTAAGACAGAGAGGGAGGGTATGAGAAAAGAGAAGAGCAAAAGAACATTAGCAGGAAAAAAAAGAGACGTGATTTGTTCAAAATAAAATCATCAATTCTATGCTTTTATTAAAATTTAATTCAGATTGCACAAGTTCTCAATCTTTCAGACATTATTTATATACAACAGCTATTTAATCTCTTGCTCCATCCTGGTTGCAAGACATGCTGTATTTTTCTTTAATACTACTGTTATTTACACTCATGTGTGTGTCTCACGCACAGGTCAGAGGGCTTGGATTTTCCTGTGTGTCTTACTGGTACAGCAAACTCACTTCACGCATGTGTGCTGTGCAAAGCTGCCAAAAATAATTGTTCCAACCCATTAGTTGCAGTACTTTACAAAGAGAGTTTCTTACAGTTCACATACAAGGAGTCTTTAAAAATCTGGAAAAATGAAAATCATGAAAAAGATGGCTCAAGGATTTCAAAATCTTTTGCCCCCAAATAAATTTAACGTTTAATTCTACTTTGTACCAGCATTCTGAAGTCATGTGTTCAGGCCTTGTTCTTACACAACAACCACAAAGCAGCACCTCACAAATTTTGAAACCTACTTTTATGTTTGGGGCTGGAAATAGTGGAATCAAAGATCAGGTCTGTCCCCTTCACTCACGTGACCCATAAAGTATGATGATCCTCTACTAGATAGCAAATCTCTTATAATAAAATATTTTCCAGAAATCTGAGGATGAGTCTGTCTTCATTAGTATTTCTCCTACAGCAGTTATACTCCAATAAAAAATAAGCAGTCCTCTTAGGTCAGTGTAAACATATCAGTCACTAAGTAAGCCAGTAAACTTTCTGACAAGAATTACATGAACTGCCCAAAACAATGGATACTACCCAAAAGTAAGCCACATGTTTGGGTTCCAACAAAGCATGAATACTACATTATGAGAAAAAAAGAAAAACATCTTTGAAAAAGCTTATTATTTGGTTTTTCATTTTATTTTTGTTATTTAATCTTCACAAAAATTATTCAAGTACTATAATCTCATGGAAAATTCAGAATATTTCCCTTTTATTTATACTTCTCTGGGATTACGGTTTTTAATGATTTTTCTCTTGATTGGAAGGGTCTAATCTTCACTGTGCTAGAGGCTTTGAAAGGTTTTTCTGCAGTTATGTTAAGTATTCTAAGACCCAAGGACAAACATCCCTGAACAGTTTACCAAGTGTCCCCTCTTCCTGGGCTCCAAATTTGGTCTTTCCACAGCTCCAAATACTAACAGAATGAATAAAAATTTTAGTGACACTCCTTTTCACTTCCTGCAAATTCAATCAAAACCACTTGAAGACAGGCAAGCATCCTCTCTTGTCTGTGCAAACCAAGGGTTAACACTGACAAACAACGTGCTGAATGTGCTCGCTTATACATGTGCCTGCATGTTTAGTTGGAGCTACTCTCCCTTGCTCACTGTCCATATGACCTTTTCCAAGCAGCTAAGAAAGACACTCATTGTTTCCTTGCTTTTAGTGAGTTTAAAAATCTAGCCATCCCCACCCCAACAGAGAAGACAAGACAAAAATAATGCATAAAGCAAAGACGAAATATGCCCATCTCCCTGAGAAAAGCCACATATAAAGGCAGACATGAGATAGCAGTTGATTTAGAAGTTGCATCCATAGTTGTAATAGGCTTCACCAGCATAAAATATAGCTTGAATGCTTTCTCAGGCCCCACTCAGCTCCTGATATTTTCACCTTATACTATGTAGCAGTTCATTTCAACAGAAAAAATGGGGATAGCAGTTAATCACGCAGCTCTATGTGGCTAATCTGGGCACCAAAGCATTATAAGTTGTTAAGTTAATGAATGGATAGATAGATAGATATAGACATGCATAGAGTGAATCAAATTCAATCTATATTATACATAGTATTATATGTATTACAGATGGATTTTATAAAGTATATTTCCATATTTTATATATATTGATAAAGATAAAAGATGTTGCACATAAACTAATTGTGGCAGCTGCTCTCCCAAGACAGCCCTATACAATCCATTCCTCTTTTGGGTACATACACAGCATTGTTCTCCTCAGTGGATACAGTATATTTCCCTTCTCCTTGTATACTGGTTCTAGGACAACTTTGACCAATAAATTGTGATTGAATGTTCTGGGAGTTCTGAGCCCAGGTACTAAGGCCTGGCAGCCTCTGCATCCATCCACAGGCTTTGGGTTGCCAGGTGGAAAATCCAGTACTCCTTGATGTTAAGAAGGATCAGAGACAGGCTCTGCAAGCGTATGTACCTTGGTAAGCATCGAGACCTGAGACTCACAATTCCAATCACAATTGCATCTCCCCAATATTCTGAACATGAGAAATGCCTAGCAATAATAGAAATTATCCAATAGATAATTGAATAATTAGAAAACTATCCAATAGAGGATCTGTGAAATATAATCAAATTCTTGCTGTTCTAAGCCACATTTCAGAGTGGTTTCTCACATAGTAATCAATGAATGAAACTGTTTTTTAAATTAGCCATTTTTGTCAATTTGACAAAGCACCAACTTCAAATTTTAAATAAAACAAAACAAATAGGCACTTATTGTTTGTAGGTCTTCGAGGGTTGTTTTTCTTTCTTTTTCTTTTCGAATTGGTGGTGACTGAATATCAAAGAGTTTCATATGATAATATTTGAATGAGCTAAGTAGAACCTCCGTGAAATTGCTTTTAACTTACAGATCTTCTGTCAAATAAGGTTTTGGAATAGTGTGCCCAGAATGTTAGCAATTCTAAAAACCATTTAAAGCTGTTCTACTTTGGTTAATAACTTCTGTATCTAAATTTAGACACTGTTTAAAAAAGAGAGAAGCATTTCCCCAACATGACTAAAATTATCAAAAATATCAAATAGATTCAAATGTAGAAAGTAAAATGAATTCCACTGTATCTAAATACTCAGTTTAAACAACTACCAATCACTGTTAATTTTGTTTCATCTTTTTCCTAAGCCACCTGCCTGACTCTTCTAATTATTCAAAATATATTCAATAAAACATATTTCACTCACTCTTTTATGGGAGCATTCTTAGAGAAAATTCAGAGATTATTTTTCCGAACATGTGCACTAGGGTCTGCATCCAAAGCTATGCGTTTTTACTCACAGGCAGGACCAAGGACCAGGGAAAGGTGACAGAGCCCCACCAGAAGCCCTACCCCTGGTGCTCATGAACCCAGCACCCACCTCACAGGCACATGGAGAATATGGCAGTTCATTTGGTACCATCACAGAGGAAGGAGAACAGAGAAAATTGGGCAACTACCCCTGCAGACAACGACAGCAAAAATCTGGATGAATGGAGACTTGAGGTTGTCTACGTCAGCCAATGGGCACTGGGAAGATTTGCATCACCCTTGGATCGGTGAAAGTGACAGCACTGCAGGTTTATCCAAACCACTTGATCAGAACCCTCGGAACATGCACTATAGGGGGACCCTGGGTTGATACTGGGCAGTCCCTAGGGGACTGGGATGTTTGGGAGGTTGGGTGTGGCGTCCCTCTTCCCTCAGAGACAAGAAGAACTGGAGAATTAGGAGGCAATGATTTCACCCACTTCCTCTGATCCTTCATCCTTCCCATCCTGGTCAAACCTGTAATTATCATCAAATAAATTTAAAAATAAATAATAAATAATAAATGAATAAAAAGTTTTAAATAACTAATTATACAAGAGTTAGAGAGACAGAGAGAAAAAAGAGAAATGCTTATAAGCTGGTTTTCTCTCCCAACTGTCTACAAACCGAAAACATATTTCTGTCTTGATATTCCCAACCCTCAGTACCCATGAGTGTCGGAGGGATCCATGGTCATGACTGGGTCAGACCCTGTCACTACACTTGAGAAAAGCTAGAAGATGGAAACTCAATTCAGGTTCCAACATGAGGAACAGTAATCTAAGCACCACTACCTCTCCCTTAGGAGGAAGCAGAAGCAGGGATCCAATTTCGGCACTTTGATGTAGGAAGGAGGCATCCCGTTTGAGTCTAAACTGCTCAGCTAAACACCTGCTCTTCCACAAACATTTCTAAGTATCTCACATCTAAACATTTTAAGCATATGGGCTTAAAGGACTTTCATTTTGTTTAATGGAGATGCAAAAAAGGTCCACAACTTGCTCTGGTCCCTATATCTCTTTAAATCGCATGACCCTTCTCCTCTGTTCCTTTGTCATTTTTGGATTACTGTCCTATAGGTTTCTTTAATCCAGATTTGCTGACTGCATCCCTGTCATGTCATTTAACACATTCTGCTTTTTCTATATGATCCTATAAAATGATATTCATATCTGGAGATTTGCTGAAATTTAGATGTGGTTTTTTGTTTGTTTGTTTGTTTTGGCAAGAGTATTCCTTAGAGGGACATATTATATCTATCTCCCTATTGGTGGTCTTAGCAGTCATCGATGACAATTGCCTTCAGGCGTTAATTCCTTAAGGACTGCAAAATGATAGTTTAATTCTCTTCTAAGTATTACCTACAATCCACTGCTAAGAGCATTTCCTTTCATTAATTATTTGCCCTGAAATATTTTTATTTAACAAAGACAGGATAAATGTTTCATATTTCTTTTTTCCTTACTATTCTTCAAAATAATTGATCCCCTCCATTTTCTCAAGATGCCAAACTAATGCAGTATTTCTAGTACAACCAGAAGTCATAGATTTAAATATTTCTCGTGGGTCAACAATTCATTGGCAGTTATATCCTCATAATCACTCAAATTCTACCCAGCAGAAACAACTTTAAAATGATCCCTTTTGAATAAATACCAACAGTGCTATGATTGTCTGGAATTCTGAGTTTTTAGTGTGACAAGATATCCCGGACAAATCTGGTACATTCTCTGACCGACAGCTGGAATTAGCCATGTTTCAAGAAGCCCCTTTAATGGGACTTGGGATATAAAAACTACCATATGATTCCTAAATCTAGTCATTACCACTGCATTTGTAATTGTGTAACTTCATCACAATCAAAAAGATGTTTTTAATCATATTGAGTATATTTTGTAATCATTTATTTACACACACTTGACAGACACAATGAGAATGGGAGAGCTCTTCCACTCAATGGTTCACTTCCCAACAGCCAAGGTCGGGTGAGGCCAAAGCCAGGAGCCCAAAATTCCATCTACCTGTCCCACTTGGGTGGCAGTTGAGCACCTAAGCCATCATCTGCTACTCCACAGCATGCACATTAACAAAAAGCTGGATAGAAAGTATAGCAGCTTACTCTTGCAACATAGCACCTCCCCAGTAATGGGATGTAATAAACTTCAGGTTAAGCTACTGCATTTTACTTTACCTTCAGCCTACATTTGTTTTCTTTTCCTAAGGCTAAAAATTCTGGCTTTTATTTATACACAGAGAACATCATTAAACTTAGGTCTTTATCAATATGAAAACTAAGTTCTACCTCAATATAATTTAAACTTGAATTTTTCTTGCTATGCGTGGATTTCTTATCTGTTATATTGCCAAGGGCATTTGCATTTCATTTTTTGGTATGCTATCTCCAGCTGTATTCAGTTTTTCTCCAGGATTATTACTGTTTTAATCCCTTTGTTTTTAGAAGCTCATTTTATATAAAGAATGTAATTCACTGTCCATGTATAAGTAGCAGCTAACTTTGCCCTTTTTGTTTTTCTTACGGTAGTTTTCTTATGCTTTTCTTATATATAGTTTATTCATATTTATGCTATCAAGTGTATCAATATTTCTGTTACGACTTCTGAATTTTGAGCCATAATTAGGTTGGTACTTTTTTTCTTCTGGTACGAGTACAGTATCACATTTTAAAATTTTAATTTTTAGGCCTTGAATACACGGTCAGCCATTTGGCCTAAAGGTTAAGATGCCAGTTAAAGCTCCCATGTCCCAGATGTGAACGGCTGCTTGTGACACCCACCTCTGACTCCTAACTCCAGCCTTGTAATAATGCAGACCCTGAGATGCACTGGTGTTGAATCAAAAAATTGGGTTCCTAGCTCTCAGTTTTTTGTTAGCCTAGACCAAAATGTTGCAAGCATTTGGGAAATGAAGTATTAGATTTCTCTATGCCTTCCAAATACAACTTTTAAGGAATTAATTCCAAACATTTAAAGTTCAGCTCTTTTTCCTATGCACATGTACTTAGATTCACTTGAGGACCTTCTCCACTGGCCCACTTACTTAAGCACTCAAATCAGCCTTTTAAAAAATTATATAGGTGTTACAACATTTCTTGTTATCAATTAAAATTAATCCATTCTTCATCTTTTTCTTCTTTATTTGTTCTTTCTTATTATAACAAACTTTTTAGTCAACCTGTCCAGTAGACTATAAAAAATAAAAAGCCTCATGGTATTTTTATTAGGATTGCATTACATTTACAAACTAATTCAAGCTGGATTGACAACTTTATGATGCTGAATTTCCCAGTTCAAGAACATATTATGCCTTTCCATTTGCTCAGGTTTACTTTCTCATTGGGGGGAAATATTTACAATTTTCCTCAATACAGATTTAGTATTACTAATCCCATGCCAGAAATACTTCGAAACTCTAAGTTTTCTGAGCACTGAGATGATGTCATAAGTGGAAAGTTTTGCAATGGACATATTGTGATAGGCTGGAATCAAAACATAGGCATACTAAAAATATTGTATAAAATCACCTCCAAGCAATATATAATATTACATATACAAAATACGAGTTTCTTATTTAGACTAGGCTTCTTAACTCAAGATAGCTCTCTCTACACACACACACACACACACACACACAAAGACACACAAATAGTCCAAAGTCAAAAAATATTAAATTTGAAATATTTTTGGTCTGAAGCATTTTGGATAAGGGAGACTCAATCTGTAGACTTTTTATTTTATGTCTTGTTAAGTAAAGACCTTAAGCATTTGCTTTTTACTTAATTTTACCTGGTTTTGTTTCATCTTATTAGCTAGTATAAGTAGAAATTTTTTTCTTTATATCTATTAAGCAATTTTTATTTTCATGTATAAAGGCCTATTTTTGCATGCTTATTTTTTTCCTCTATACTCAATGACAAATCATTACAGTAGTTTTTCAATTGACAGTTTGTGATTTCCAGGTATTCATCCATTCATTCAATTCAATCTAAAAAGGTAATTTTCCTGTTTCCATTTTCTTATTTTTTGAGAGAATGACACATATACGTGAAAAATATATTTATAACTCCCATCTACTGGCTTATTTTCCCAAAGGCCTGCAAAGGCCAAGACAAGGGGAGCCACAAACCTGAGCCACATCTCCCATGTGCAAAGGAAGAACCCAATTACATGTTCTGTCAGTAGTACCTCTAAGAATCAGCATTAGGAGGAAGCTGGAGTCAGGAGCCACAGCTTGCAATCAAATCCAGGCACCCTCAGGTGGGATTCGGGTGTCCTAACTGGCATTCTAACTTTTAGGCTAAACTTCCACCCCCCAAGTACTTACTGCAGATTGAATTGCTTCCCATGTCTCCTTGTAATAATACATGGTAGTGGAGACAGTGGGTATCTTGGTCTTGATTTTGACTCTTGCTGTAGCAAGAAAAACATGAAGATTTGGCACTTAAGATTATCATCATGCTTTTAAAACATCTGCCAATTTCCATTTTGTTCAGCATTTTGTAACATGAATTAATTTGGTCAAATACTTTTACACTTCTAAAGAGATACTAATTTTCCCCTTAAGCTCTTGGATTTCCTAATGCTGAATGAATTTTGTATCACTCTAGTAAACCCCAGATGGCTACAATGTATGTTTAACATGCTATTAAATCTTATCTGATAATATTTTATTTGCAAAGTTTTACCCATTTCCCAGAGATAGTATTCTAACAAGAAGGAGCCTTGTTAGATGTGGGAGAACTGCTATTGCATCTCACAAATCAAATGTTAAAAATCTTCCTTCATTATGGTATTCCATACTATCACCTTATTAAAATTGAGGTTATCGTCTTTGGAGATATTTCCAGAATTTCCCTGTGAATCTTAAAGAAGTTTATGAGTTTTTTGTTTGTTTTTGTTTGTTGTGTAGGAAAGCTTCTTACCTACTTTATTTCTTGTGTCAAAATTGATCAGTTTATTTTCTTTGTTTCTACTAAGATCAACTTTGACTTTTTACTAAAATCAAGTATTTTCATCTAGGTTTTCAAAGCTCTGTACACCCAGCATGTAAAACACTCTCCTGTGATTCGTATTCCATATTTTGAGAGTTCCTTCCACTTGTTCATTGACAATGGTATTCAACTTTGCTTTTTTCCATTTTGTTCTTGGAAAGATGTAGCTGGCAGTTTGTTTATTTTGATACTTTTTTTTCCCATACTGTTTCCTTCATGTTTAAAGGGGGGTATTAAGAGAGAAGGCCCACCCAATTTTCGACCCTCCCCAGGTCCCAGATATAGGGCATGCTCTGAGGTTCTTGCTCAAGTGGATTTGATATTTCAACAGTTATGAATCACTGCCAATCTTGTCACTCCAGGCACTATGAGGTCCTTGAAAAATCCACTGGTTGACATAGTCCATCATGGAGTCTCTGTTCGCCCCGTATTTCGTTGCCAAGATATAGCTGAGATGGTTGGTTGACCTGTTTTGTCTTCTCTCTTTTCTTGGTTAGGGTTCTGTGTCCAGCATTTTGATGGGGGAGATCTCCAAAGAAACTTTGTCTGAGGTGTTCTCAAACCAGATTCTTGTATGTGCTAGCAAGTATAGGGCCTGGCACAGTCCATCACCCTGATCAGCTGGAGGTTGAAATTGCTGCGTTGGTTCTGTTTTCACTTCATACTTTCACTGGAACCAATGGGTGTTGCAGTCCAGCCTGATTCTGCCCAGCACATACTCGGCCCTCGCATAAACCAGTGGGAGCTGCAGCCTAGTTGGAGTGACCCACAATAACCCCCACCAGGCCCGCCCCCTACCCTGGTTTGCCAGTATGTGTAACAGTAATCCAGTCTGTGCCACACCCCATTCCACCCCAGCTGCTGTGCTAGTTTTATGCCCTCCCATGGAAGTGGTAACCCAAGAGGGATGAGCCCACTATTTCCCTCCCAGGCCTCTCCCACTCCCAGTTTATGCACTCTCCAGATAGTTCTGTGGTTTGACTTGACAGAACTGGCCCCCAGTGCCAGCTTCTGCCAGCTGATGCTGTGGCTAAGCCCAAACAACCCTCACCCACTCTAATTTTGTTTGCACCAGTAGGAATAATCTGCTTATTTGAAAGGCAGAGTTACAAAGAAGAAAAACAGAAGAAAAGATCTTTGATCCATGGATTTGCTCCCCTAATGGCTGCAATGGCATACTTGGAAAGCCCAAGATGAAGGAGTGGTATCTGAAAAGGCCCTCTTGCTACTTGGAAAGCCCAAGATGAAGGAGCAGTATCTGAAAAGGCCTTCTTGCTGTGTCATCCCATGGCAGAAGCAAGCGAGTGAGAGGAGGCAAGCATCAGAGCACACAGCTCACACCACTCCGCCTCAGCACTCTCATTCACACGAGAGCGGGGCTCCTGTAGTCTACGCACTTCACACTGGGTCCCAGCTCCCATCAGTGCTGCACTGTGAGCTTCCAGTACTTAAGACTTCTAGAGCAGCCTTTCCAAACTGGAGCACCGATAACCCCTCTACATTCTTCATCATTTTTTATCTTACCTGCCAGGTCAGAGAATATAGACAGTGTAAACTATCAAATTTATCGCTTATAATTACTACATCATTTTAATGTGTCAGATTTATATGTGTTAAGGCTCTTAAGCCACTCCCTACAATTGCTTCAGTTACCTGGAGCTAATTTTTTTTTTTAAAGATTTATTTTTATTATTTTTTTATTGGAAAGGCGGATATACAGAGAGGAGAGACAGAGAGGAAGATCTTCCGTCCGATGATTCACTCCCCAAGTGAGCGCAACGGCCGATACTATGCCGATCCGAAGCCAGGAGACTCTTCCGGGTCTCCCACGCGGGTGCAGGTTCCCAAAGCTTTGGGCCGTCCTCGACTGCTTTCCCGGGCCACAGGCAGGGAGCTGGAAGGGAAGAGGGGCTGCCGGGATTAGAACCGGCGCCCATATGGGATCCCGGGCGTGCAAGGCGAGGACCTTAACCACTGCGCCACCGCGCCGGGCCCTGGAGCTAATTTTTAAGTAGAGTCTCCAATGAAGTCTCAAGGGAAACAAATATTCTAAAGTTTTTGCATAGTTATTAATGACAGTTTTCCCTAGGAGGTCTCATCTGATTGGCTCATATTTCAGCTCCAGACTCCCTTAAATATACTACTTTGTCATCAGCTGGAATAAAATTGAAAAGTTTTATATAATCTGATTGTTTCTTTTATCAGGGATTTCATCCTTTTGCTTAGATGACCAAAAGAGTTTCTTTTCTGTCAAGCACTAGTAGATCACATCTTCATTTTTCATGTTTGCAGCATTTTTTGAAGATTTGTTTATTTTTATTGGAAGGGCAGATATACAGAGAGAAGAGGGAAAGATCATCCATTCACTGGTTCACTCCTCAAGTGGCCGCAACACTCTCAACTGAGCCGATCTGAAGCCACGAGCCAGAATTTCCTCCAGCTCTCCCATACCAGTGCAGGGTCCCAAGGCTGTGGGTCATCCTCTACTGCTTCCCAGGCCACAAACAGGAAGCTGGATGGAAAGCAGAGCAATTGGGACATGAACCCTACCACATGGGATCCTTGGCTATTGTGCTGGCCCTACGTTTTAAGCAGTTTTATGTCAGGATATATTTGATGAATCATAATTTTGAAAACTTTTTATTTCATTGTGTGGTTCCTTCCTGAAGTAGTTTATCATGAATGCATTGAAAATTTACTGTCTGTTTCTACAGCTATCACTTTTTTTCAACGCATTCAACTTCTGTATCAATTTTTAGATTTTTATGTTTTTCTACTTTATTTTATGCATTATTCAATATTTTTCCATGATGTTAGCTTTCTTTTAATGTGTATTTCAGTAATACACTTGAATTTTTCAGTTTTATTTATTTCTTTCTTAAATTCGGGCATCTCTATTATTTTTCTTCAGTCTCTTCATTTCCCATTTTTTTCTAGTTATTTGCATTGTTCTTTCCTATCTGTTATTTTCTTTTAATTTCCATTGATCCCTTTTGAAATATTAAGGTGCAGCTTTTATGTGCTTATGAACCCATTTTCCTGTAGTGCCTTCATTATCTGCAAAGACAGTTTACTCATTCTGCGTTTTGCTTACAATAACATCATAAGAAATTTAAGTGTAATATTTTCCAATGTTATGTTAAAGTGAGATGAGTATTCCTTTTTAAGATGATTTATGTACTTGGAAGGCAGGGTGACAGAAAAAGGGAAAGACAAAAAGGGGAGAGAGAGAAGGAAAAAGAAACAGTGAGAGTGCAAACAGCTGGAACAGTCAGCGATGTGCCAGGCCAAAGTCAGAAGCCAGGAACTCTCTGTAGGTGGGAGGTACTCAAGTGCTTGAGTCATCATATAAAACTTCCCACACGCAAGAGCAAAGAGCAGGATCAGCACTGCCATATGATATGTGCATTTCCCAAGAGATGTGGAATTAGCATGCTGTGCCATAACTCTGGTCCCAAGATTGAGTGTTCTTCTAAGTCTCACTTTATGTCTTGCATCAACATCTTCTGCTTCGGTCTTGTCACTGTTTTTCCTTGGAAGACCTTAAAATGTGGCCTTAATACTCTTTGACATCTACTTCCTCTGCTTCTCTGCCTCACTTTTGGCTGTGCCTTCTTTCTCTTTTAACCCTGTTGTCTCTGTTCTCGACGTGGGTCCCAAATGCAGTCTCTCCTCAATCCAGACTTTGCACGGAGCATGAACATCAGCTGGTTAGTTGCAAGGCTGTATAGACCAGACAATCACAGTATCATCAGACATGACTATAGTCTCCTTGCATGAATCTATGAATTGAGTTGGAAAAGACCCTTCCAAGATTCAGTTGTTCACTCAGATAAGATCCCAAAGTTTGACAGTAACTAGCAAGGGTGACAGGGGTTCTCTGCTCTCAGTTATTGTCATCTTTTTCCTGAACAGTTTCAAAAATACCAAGCAAGCATTGCTGCTATCATAATTTTGTCCCCACATGTATATGTAGTAGACTGCATTATTCTTGATTGTATCACTACACTTTTTATTTTGCTACTCTGTTTATGTTTGTTGGAGAATTAGTGATAGTCATGCACTACCTGACACCACTGCTGCCTTGTCATAATTCATATTTCCCTATCTACTGTAGTTTTCAAATAATTAGAGCATTTTCCTGCTCTACAGAACATATCTCACTCGTGCTTGCAATGGACAACTGAGGACTACCATTGAACTTAGAAGATAAAAAAAAGTTAATATAAAAAGCACTTTGTGGGCTTGGTGCAAATAGCCTAGTGGCTAAAGTCTTTACCTTGCATGTACTGGGATGCCATATTGGCGCTGAGTCTAGCCCCGGCAGTCCTGCTTCCCTTCCAGCTCCCTGCTTGTGGCCTGGAAAAGCAGTCAAGGATGGCCCAAAGCCCTGGGATCCTGCACCCACAAGGGAGACCTGGAAGAGGTTCCGGATTTGGGATCAACTGGGCTCCGACTGCTGCAGTCACTTGGCGAGTGAACCAGCAGACGGAAGATCCTCTCTGTCTCTCCTCCTCTCTGTATATCTGATTTTCCAGTAAAAATAAAAATCTAGCTGCTCCACTTCCAATCCAGCTCTCTCTCTCTCTCTCTGCTTATGGCCTGGGAAAACAGGATAGGATGGCCCAAGTCCTTGGGACCCTGCACTCACATGGGAGATTCAGATGAGGCTCCTAGTTCCAAGCTTTGGATTAGATCATCTCTGGCCATGATAACTACTTGGGGAGAAAACCACTGGATGGAAAACATTCTCTATCTCTCCTTCTCTCTGTAAATTTGACTTTCCAATAAAAATAAATATGTCTTTACAAAAAGATGTTTTACTTTTATTGAAAAGGCATATTTTAGGTATGCAGAGGACTGGCCAGTTGAGGCATTGTGCTGCCCACAAAGTAAATAATTTATTTTTAAAGTTTAAAT
The DNA here is from genome assembly GCF_017591425.1 of Ochotona curzoniae. Classification (NCBI taxonomy): domain Eukaryota; kingdom Metazoa; phylum Chordata; class Mammalia; order Lagomorpha; family Ochotonidae; genus Ochotona; species Ochotona curzoniae. The sequence goes on along the minus strand of NW_024466502.1, from coordinate 46,590,051 downwards.
GAGTCAAAATAGATAACAGGCTTAGAAGATTAAGTAGAAATTACACTTGGCACATGGTAAATGCTATATGTTAGCTGCTATTATTATAATGATATATGTTGTTTTCACCAAGGGAATATACACTCTAGCGTTTCTCCACTTTATCTTATTACTAGATAAGGAATGAATTATGGTTTACACAGAATATTGTATCTGTGGAACATTAAGAGACATGGTGCTCTAAATATGATCTACTTCAAAAAAATAGAAAACTCTATGTAAAAAGAAGAAAAGATTTGTCCCACATATTTGAGTTCTTTAACACTGAATTGAGTTTTTACATTTAAAAAAATATATTTTTCATGATACAGTTCTATAGGTTCATAAATTTTCTTTCTACCCTCCCCAGTTGCCCTCCCACCACCATTTTCCCTATATTATTACAATATTATAGTCCTTCAGAAATAGTCACAAGTCCATCATTCTGTTACCTAAGTGTATAATGACTTTGCAGGTGTAGACAATGATAGAAAGTCCAGAAGCCTATTGTCAAGATGTATTTAACAGTTTCATTAGGAGTGTATCTTTTCTCTCACGGCATTCACCTGCTCACCTCACTCTTTCCTTTCTCCTCCTCCCCTAACATGCTGCTTGCAAAATTATCAACATCACAGTAGAGGAGACTCTTACAGTCAGCTTGCCCAAGCACCATATCCATAGATAGATGCAAACTTAGACACTTTTTCCCTCAAAGAAAACACTGGACAGAAGAGATACAGAAGCAGATTTCTAGATTGAGTTGCTCTAAAAAATGGAATACATTTGTACTGATGTCTATAATTTACTTTAATATATCCCATATAATCAATGCAGCAAAATGCCTGGTCACTTAAGACTTGAATTCTAAGGATGGTTAGCTTCGATGACATTCAAAATGCATAGTTCATATGTGTTCACCCCCCTGCACTTCAGAAAATTTCTACCAAAATTTCTAGCTACCAGTATCTCAATCAACAAGCTCCTTTGCTTATTAGATTCTGGAATGTAAAACAAAAAAGTTGCTACTGGCTAAACTAGTGACTAACATGAATATTACAAATGAATTCTCATTGATAATTGTCATAGATGAATTTAAGAAATACAAAATAAGGAAATGGCCAAAATAATTTGGATGAACAGAGTCTAAAAGTCTAGTGATATTGCATTCTGAATAATTAGGGATGATGCTTGATTGCCACTGTTGACTTAAGTGTATTTCTAATTTCATGATGTCTACTGCAGGGCTCAAAATTCTGATTCTGGAATACTATCCCTGCTTATAATGAATCCTTCATACAAGATGTGGTGAAAGCACCAATAGGGGAAGACAGTTTAAATGCAACCAAACCTACAGGACAAATTTTGTGGCCTGTCCTGAAGTGGCTTGCTAATAAATGGTAGTGCAATGGATGCACAAAACAGAGTCTCTTCGTTATTCACAATTTCACTACAGTTTGTGGAGGAGTAGCTGATCCTAGACATATCAGAACTCTTCAGTAGCCACTGCTATCTGCCAATGAACAAATATACAAACACAACAAAAGTTTAAGAGTTGTGAATTAGTCAAAATATTATTTGGGAAGTGAACTGTGTGTCATTGAAGAAATTTAAGAGTTTGGATCAGTTTGAACAGTTGCCAAAGTATCTATTTTTTATATAACAGGTATTACTTTTATAGCAATAATAGATCAACAGAATCATTGATGATATGGAGAGTTCATGTATACTGTATACATCCGTGTCTTAGCTGATTATAGCCTGCTTCATCAGAATGCCTGAAACTGGCTAGGCTACCGGAACAGAAATTCGGTAGCTTATAGTTCTGGAGCCTAAGGAGTCCATGATCAAAGCATCAGCACATGGGAAGGGCTTCTTGCTGCGTCATCACACAGTAGAGAGAAGAAGGAGAAGGGCATAAAGAGAGAGAGAAAGCTACACTTTGATAATATGCCCATCCTTTTCATACCAGCATTAATCTATTCTGCAATCATTTCTCATTAGGCTTCACCTTCCAACACCACTGCAGTGTTGACTAAGTTGTCAGCCCTTGCTTTTCAGGAACACACTCAGACTATAGTCCCTAGTTTTGTATATTTTTAATGTCTTACATTTATAATGAATGCATTTTATTTATTTTGGTTAATGACCAAATATTAATAATTGATTACTAACTAAATTCCATGATTTCTTTATGTTTCCTTAATTTTAACCTAGTGCCCTTCATCTGCTCCAGGATCCCAAACCAAAACCCTTGGTGCATCAAGCCATCTTATCTCCTGAGGCTCCCTCACTGCTGTGTCCCTTTTTCAGCCTGCTCTTGGATTTGATAACTTGGGAGGCTGGGAGAAGCGCTGATCTGGTATTTGGAAAACTCAGCACTGTATACTGGACTGTCAGCATTGTTTTTGTCTCAAGAGCAGATGGTGGTTACAGGTTACTGGAAAGAAGACTTCAGAATCAAGTTCATTTTCATCCCATCATATCCAGGAAACATGTTGTCTACATGACTGTGGCTTTTAGCACTGGCCTTGGCTAGCTGAGGTGATATTTGTCAGGTTTCTCCACTGTAAAATATTCCTTCCCCCTTTTCATCTTTATGCTGTACATTTCAAAGGAAACCACTACATGCAGCTCATACCTAAGTAACGCAAGTTTAGCTTCCAGCTTAGGACAGGACAGTTATCTACATAAAACTATTTGCAACTATTCTGCATGGGGCTAATACACCTGTTAAATCAATCACTTTGATTCCATGAATTAGCTTTAAGAATCCTGCCACCTCTGTAGACGTTCTGTATTTTAAATGATTTACAATATTTTCATATTTTTCTAGGCTCTTATAAGCACATACCTAGATGTCTTATTTCACCAGTTATCTTGATTGTCAGGCAATTTTTCACAAGGTCAAAGAAATGGCTAATATTCTTAAATGATGTTATTATTCTGTTCTATTAGTGATTCACTGAGTTTTGAGTACATCACTATCAACAGTTACATATGGAATACTTCAAAAAGGCATTCAGACTTAGGGGATTTTGCAAAAGATTTTGCAGCAATCTTATGAATATAAGGCAGTATCAACCAGCTTGTTTCAAAAACAATAATTCAATGATAACTTCATAAATTTTCAGCAATTAGGAAAACAAAGTAGGGCCCAGCGTGGTGGCCTAGCAGCTAAAGTCCTCGCCTTGAACGTGCCCAGGATCCCATATGGGCGCCAGTTCTAATCCCGGCTGTTTCACTTCCCATCCAGCTCCCTGCTTGTGGCCTGGGAAAGCAGTTGAGGATGACCCAAAGCCTTGGGACCCTGCACCAGCATTCAAGACCTGGAGGAAGTTCCTGGCTCGTGGCTTCAGATTGGCACAGCATCGGCCATTGCAGTCACTTGGGGAGTGAATCATTGGACGGAAGATCTTCCTCTCTGTCTCAACTTCTCTCTATATATCTGACTTTTTAATAAAAGTAAAATAAATCTTTTTTAAAAAAGAAAACAAAGTAAACTACTCATTGGAGGCAGCAGCCCAAGCCTGCACAATTACATTTTGTTCTTTAAATGTTGCTTCCTTCTTGTACCAAGACTGTCAGAAGAGGGCTCTCCAAGAGAGAAGAAGTGGCAGGGGCGGGGGGGGGGGGGGGGGTCAAATGTCAATCATGAGTTCCCAAGAGAGAAGACAAGATCCTGGAAGGTCTGTAGTTTCCAGATGTTTGTTTCATGACAAAAAGACATCAGAAGTGATGGGAGGAAGTCTAAATAAGCACAAGAATGTTACTTTCAGAAAAAAAAAAATGATCATTTCAGACTTTAATGTTAATTTTCCATTTCCCTGGAGAAGAGGTTAAAGGTAAAATAAAGTATATTCCCCCACAGTTCATCTGCTATCAGGCTTGGATAACTGGATAAATTACGATGAAGGAGGGAGTTATTGTGCTTGTCTTCACTTATTTTAAAGTACTTCTTCTCAACCTCTCTTCTAAAATGAGGTCAGAATGAAAATTTTCATTTAAAAATAAAAACAAATGCATTTGTAACACAAATGTAAAAATTATATTGCATCTGAGCAATACTCATATATACAGTAGGCACAGTGTGATGCTTTGCTTCCTGCTTTATGATAAGATTAAGTTTGGCAGTTACCGTATTATAATAATAACAGTATCTGTATTGGCTACCATTTTGCAACTGAAAAAAAGCATTTTTGCATTTATCATATGCACCATTCATTCCTATAGATCAGAAAAGGATGTTACTAGTATTTCCATTTTACAAATGTGGCAACATTACTCAGTAAGGTGAAGTGACTTTTGCATAGCAGGAATCCAGTTCTCTGAATTTCCTTCTGGTTGGTTCAACCAATAATGTGGACCTGCATTGCAGAGGCCAACTGTATAGTTTTCCACAATAGAAGTTGTCCTAGGTAAAAAGTAAGGGCTCTACTGTCAAGATGCTAAATTTAGTTCACTCAAGGGTTTAATGCCTACATGTACATCACATCTGCATACACATGCCTCCAAGAATCATTGCATTTTTTCCGTGAAAGCCAAAATGCTGACAATATTTTTTGTATTTTTTAAATAAAGATTTCTTAATTTTTATTGGAAAAACACATTTCTAGAGAGACAAAGAAAGATCTGCTACCTACTTGTTCATTCCCTACATGGTCACACAGCCAGAGCTGCCTGACCTGAAGCCAGGAGCTATAAGCCGCTTCTGGGTCTCTGCCGCTTCTGGGTCTCTGATGTGGTACAGGGTCTCAGGCTTTGGGTCATCCTCTGCTGCTTTTTCAAGCCATAAGTATGGACTTGGGTGGAAAGTGGAGCAGCCAGGGCATAAACTGGCACTCATATGGGATTTTGCAGGTGAAGAGAGCCAGCCAGTTGAGCTTTTATGTTGGTCCTGATGCTGACAATACTTACTTTAAGTTCTCTGTATTATGAAAATGGAAGTTATTTCTTTTCAAATATAAATATCATTGGAAAGGCTTTAATTAAAATTTTAATTGCAGAGGCATAATGACATAAAAACAACAGAGGACGCTCCTTTCAGCTGGTTCACTTGCCAAATGCCCACAGTCTCCAGGACTGGACCATTGCTGTAGCCAGTAGCATGGATGACATTCCAGAGTTGTCAGGTGAGTGGCAGGACCACAGTTACTGGAGGTATCATTGCCAGGAGCAAGGCACTCCAGCATGGGATATGGGTATCCTAAATGCTAGTCTAAATATGCACGCCCTTGAACATGCTCTTTTAAAGATACATTAGTCTTAAGTCTCTGTATACTGATCTGACTTCATGTAGAATGCTACAATCCCCTCCATGACTTCTCCCAGTGAATTTAAATTTCTTCTTCCCGGCTAAGTTAAATGAAAATTGAAAGTAAACGTCATTTGTCTGAAAATATACTTGGCATCGGTGTTTAGTCTGAAACATTAAAAGCAGTGACAAGAAATATCAAAATACTGAAGCCTTCTTTTATTAAGGCACGAAAAAAATATCCTTAATCCACAAACTCTTTCTCAAGATATGCAGAAGAAATGTTTTTGTCACATGCTTGCTGAACAATGTTGGAACTAAAAGTCATTTTCCAGATTATTTGAATTCAAAAGCTTCCTTCCTCTCATTTGAGGATGGAATTTCAGTCCCAAATTAACCAGGTGGTTGCTTGATCCTGCACCTGACTTTGAAACTGGAAGAACTTCTACTTTTTTAGGTAATGAAGCAAATTAACACTAAGTAAACAGCACAACCTTGCCTGGCAACGTCCTTTCTCTGAAAAGAACAACTTGCCAGTTTCTCCAGTTTCTAAGCAGTCATCCCAAACTTTGAAGGCAGGAAAATGCTTGCCACAACACTTTCCCCTACTCTTCTGCCACACAGGCTCAAACAACAAAGGTCCCATCCCGTCCCTGGGGATTCTGCTCTCAGCTCAGCAGAATTTGCTGTCAGTTCTCACGTTTGTTGAGCACCGTTGATGTTTTTCTCCATTTTTCACCTTTATGTTTTGTCCTATTCTTCTCATGATCTTTACATTTTCACTATTCTCGTATAGACCACAACAGCTAATAATAACTTAATAATTCATGAGTACCTTTCATCAAGCTAGCATTTTCAAAGTGTTTTAAGGATATTCATGTTTTCATCCTTACAACAATCCTATTGGGTGGTGACAGTTATATATATTTATAGACGGTGAAGTTGAGCACAGAAAAATAAAGGATACAGAACTAGTAGGGGGCACAGCCGAACTCAGAGGCCTACAGTTGAGCTCCAGGGACTATTCTGAGACCCACCTGCTATCCAGCCCCAACAGGTGCCACTGTCTGCTTGGCTCATCTGAATACCAAAGGTGTATATTCCTCATAATGAATGACTTCACTACTGTCTGCTGAAGACCATCCTCCAATCTACTGTCTAATGATTACTAGATTGATCTTGTCAATTGAATCCTCTTTCACACTTTCACAATCTTGTCTTTTGAGCATAATTCTCAGGAAAAAAAAACTCTTTTTGATAACAATGATAACAACAATAATAGCATAACTAGTTCTTATTTAACTTAATGCCTTAAGAAAATAACCTCCTAGACCATTTGGCACTGTGATTATTTTACCAAAGCCTATGCTGAGCAAAAGGGACCCTTCAATTTTCACACTAAGCATTACTCTTAAGAAGTTTATTCCAAATTATAATTCCTTTTTGTCTCTTATTTTGTTTTCCATATTAGTAATAATAGTATTACCCCAAATTCACAATGTTCTGAAAGTGTTTCAAATATTTTTTATAGAAACTGTGAATTCTACCTCTGAATTAGACACTATGATCATAATAATACACATTTAAAAACCGAGGCATGGGATGCTTAAACAACCTGCTGGAAGTCACACATCTAATAAAAGGCAGACCACTGCCATCCAAATTCACACAGGGGGTTCCATCACCCTGTGCCATACAAATGCTAAGGTAGATAGAGCAGAGTCACCAGATATTCCATATGCTCCTCCATACCATCTAGTGACTGGACTGCAGGCAAGCCCGTGTGATTCATTATAACCAGCAGAATACATGCCTCTAAGAGCTGTAATCTTGTAGCTGGACTACTGGCTATCAGAACCTCATTTTATTAACAAAGGACAATTTTGTTACTGAAGGGCTTCTAATTTTATCAATAATTGTTAGAACAACTAATTCATGAGGGACTATAGAAAAAAATTTTTAAAGTTGATCATACACATGGATAGGAATAGTTTTATGGATACTTAATATCTCATTCATAGTAACTTTCTTTTATTAACCAGCTCATAAAAACTTCTAATAAATCAACTGATCATTTTCAAAACTGAAATGTACTTACATTTAGGGAATGAGTTCAAAGCAGAAGAGCCAGGAAAGGAAGAAGCAGAGGGTAGAGGTTTGCTTAATGAGCTATAGACATTCAAAGTGTTATGGGGACCAGTGGAGCTGCCTTGCATACAGGAGAAGGAGCTTGGCATTTTTCTATGAGCAGCAGAAACCAAGAGCACCGTGAAGTAACTGCCAGTGTGAGATTAGGGATAAGGAAGCGGTGAAGGGTTAAGAGCAGGTGGAGAGACATTGCAGAGTCAACTGGCAACAGGATGTTGATGTATATCCAGACTTCAATGACCAAGTTAAAGGGAAGAAGCAAATATGTCTTTGAGATTTAGAGCCTGGAATAGGGGCAGAATACTGATTCCACAAAAAAGCAAAGGAAGAAGAGAAGCAAGTTTGGAAAGAACCCCTCCATTCATCTTCATCATCCTATGAAGTCATTCATGTGTGTACATTTTGAAAGGAATTATCAACACATTAGATTCTCATGATCACAACAAATACGTAATTACTACAATACAATTTTTCATCTGTCTCACTAGAAAGTTCCTTTTAGTGATGTGCACCTTATATCCCTGGGAATAGTACACATTGCCTTTCCCTCTTCCTGTGATTGCCTTCCCCTGTCACTCCAAAAACTCTCTTGTAGAAAGGGACTGAGGTCATGGGCAGCTTCTCCCCACAGCCATTCTCAGACCCCCAGTTCCCATTCTCTGCCTTTCTTATCATTCATACACCTGCTGCTGGGACTTACCTAATCGCATACCACCCAGTGTAACTATAAGTTTTTACAAAATAGAGAAATGTATGCTCTGTTGAATGCTCTAATGGCATTCTGTACATATGCAGGGAATAAACTTGTGCTAGGATGAGGAAGAAGCTGGTATTACTCATTTACACTACAGCATTTCTATTATACTTGTTATATGCCTAACATTTGACAAATATTAAAAATTAAGCACTGTTGATCTAGCTCTACCATATATAATTTGATGGATGGATGGACATGTGCGTGCACACACACACACACACACACACACACACACACACACAGAGAGAACTCTCATTCTTAAGCCGGGAAGAAAATGTCTCAGCTTTCCTTCTAGCTCCTGGATTTCTTCTTTTTGAACTTTTTAAAATGCTTGCATTACTCTAGAAATCATATGAAGCACATCTCATGCAATCTGACACTTGGGGTAGATCAATTTATCTCCTCTCTCTTCAGCTATAAAACTGAAATACAAAAGTGAAATAAGCAATGTGAACAACTATTAAAAGCAAAGTTGCTTTGGGATTCAATGCCAATTTTCCTCTGAGACCAGGCTCAGATGCACTACTTCTTTCCCAAACCATCTGAAATCAGGCTCAGAGCCCGCTTCTAAATTCACTCGGAAGAGCCAAAGGGTTAAGAGATGATCCAGAAAGTAAAACCTGGCATTTCAAATTACTCCATCTGCAACCGAAAGGCAGTGTTTATTACTTAGACATCCCTTTCCCCTTGCCACTCTCCTCTTCCCCACAACCCAGAAGGCATCTTCTATTATTTTTTATTAAAAAGAAATAAATTCCTATCTTAATCACATGACCAGCATGAAAATGAATTCAATGAATAAAATTGTCACAAGGGGTAAGTGATAGGATTCCCTATTCGCCAAGTTTTCTGTCTAAAATTGGACTGCTTTTCAGGATTTACTGCCGTTATTAAGCAAATGTCTTTTAGTCAACGAGGCAGTACTTCTTGGATAGGGCTGTTCCACAGCACAGGCTCAAGTGCTTAGTGATGGACGACCTCAATGCGCTCTAGGGATCTCAGCCATTCATCGCAATAGGCTGTTCTTTGTTCACCAGACGAAGATGCTCCAGTGGGATGCACAGTTCAAGACCGGTACTTGGAGAAGGACGAGGTTAAGGACGGAGAGTACCTTGTTTCTGCCATGTGAATATGATGAATTACAGTGTATTAAGAAAGTGTTGACACATGTGGGAATAAGCGCTTGACAGGCTTGCCAGTAATTAAGGCACATTGTATGTAAAGTCACTACAAAACATCGCAGTCTGGGTCTTTGCTCAGGGTCTCCTGCCAAGTGGTGCTATTCATATGCTTGATGGAAAATACTTGTATCTACAAAATCTTTGTGGTTCATTGCATGATGAGGGCAAAAGGAAGAGAGCCTGGGTTTTATGAAAATTTTAAATGTTCCTGCAGCTAGAGAGGTAACAGTCATGATTTTCTTATTGCTCCAGAGGGTTAGAGATTTTAAAAAGATTAATCATCTGAAACAGCCAGAGACATAACAGGACTTAGGGGAGGTTTGGGAAAAGTAGAAAATTGCTGTTGCCATGCTTACCCTGATAATTCATCTTAGCTACACCCACCTCCCCACTTCAATGGAAAAACCAAGGATTACCTAGCAGGGCAGTATTTTGTATCAGAAACAAAGCCCACTTGCCTCCTCATCCTCAGCCACCACTAAGAAACTGAGTTTTCCTATTTGTGATCATAACTAACTGGGCTGAGAGCTGACAAGCCCAGCGCCCACAGCCAGACATTAGACCGGAGCCAGCAGAGTCAGCCCAGGCCCTTCCCACTCGGCTTGCAGCCATCTGCACAGTTTCACTCTCCAAGCCAGCAAACCTCGGGATTCAGCCCCCAGCCAGGAACCCTAAGGAAAGACTAATCTGAGTTACCTCTTCTGCTATCCAACAAGATTTAGGGCGCTTATGATTTGCAAAGGCTGTATTACATGTCGGTCTGGCACTTTGCAACCTTATTTTCCTAATAAATGGTTTTATTGAGTGATAAGAAATAGAATTGACATGCAGGCCAGGTGTAATGGAAATTCTTGGAATTGCATATCACTAGAAACCAAACTAAACCTCCTGTTCCCTAAGAATGGTTGAACCAAGGAGTTCATGTAAACAACAGCCTCATACTGAGTAATTTCCACTGGAGAGCTATTATCCCAAATTGCCCCTCCATGAAGGACAGATGTCCAGCCTAGACACCTGGTCAGCACAACCGTGACATGTGAGCTCTGCCCCCAGACTCAAACTCTCAACAGAAAGACTGCAAGTGAACAGGGGCTTTCACTTGCCCTTGCTTATCCTGCCAAAGGGATTCCTGGCTTCTACTTCCTCAGCTGATGAAACAAGTCCCAATGTCAGAACTTTCTAATACATCCTCCTGACAACAGTTCTGCACCTGGCCACATGTGAGAATCCACTAGGAGTTTTAAGAAAGTACAGTACTGTGCCAGAGTTCCCTTTTCAGGCTTCATTGATAATTCTGATGTGTAGCCAGGGTAGAGGGCCACTATGGCAGGATAGTCGAGCTCTTGTAACAACAGTGATGGCAGGCACTCTGCCAAGAGAACTCTCCAAGACAAGGTGGATGTCACAGAATGGGTACTCTGTACACAGTGTTCTGTTACTCATAGCCAGTTTGCTTCCTCCAAGAAAAACGATGAATTGATTCTGCATGATAAAATTATAGAGTATTCTCCATTTACTAAAAAGAATTTGGAAAATAAGGTGAAGAAAAAGATACAAAATCTCAAGTCCCACTAATCAGATATAAGTGCTTTTAAAAGTTCAAGGTATTGTTTCCAATATTTTTTTGTTTTCCACATAACAGCATGGACATTCATTTTATTTTAAAAAATACTAGGATTGTATAAGATTATGCTGGAATAGTTTATTTATATTAGAGAAATTTTATTTTTTGAAAGGCACAGAAAGATTTTTTCAATCACTGGTTCACTCCCAAATTTTGAGTTCAGTGTAGTAGCCTGGTGACTAAAGTCCTTGCCTTGCATGCACCGGGATCCCATATGGGCACCAGTTCATGTTCTGGCTGCTGCATTTCCAATCCAGGTCCCTGCACTGTACCCACTGTACCATTGTATCACAGCACAGTACCTACTTTACCATAGCACTGCACCCACTACAACACAGCACTGTACCATAGCACTGCATCCATGGCCCCACATCACTGTACCCACTGCAATGTCCCACAGCACTGTATGCATTGTACCACTGCAATGTATCCATTGTACTACTGCTCCACAGCACTGTACCTCAAAACTGTACTACAGTACCATATTCACTGCATCACAGCAATGTACCCACTGTACCATAGCACTGTACCCATTGCATTGTACCCACTGTACCACTGCAACACAGCATTGTACCCACTGCACCACTGTACTGCACCCATTGCACCACTGTACCATTGCATTGTACCCACTGTACCACTGTACCACTGCACTGCACCCATTGTACCACTGTACCACAGCAATGTGCTCACTGCACCACAGCACTGTGCCTGCTATACCACTGTACCACTGCATTGCACCCACTGCACCACAGCACTGCACCACAGCACCATGCTCACTGCACCATGGCACTAGCTTCCCAGAATAAGCAACTGCTCTTTGAAAGTTTAAGAGAATCTACCTATAGAACTATTAAGTTTTAAACTTTCCTTGACTATGTAATCTCTGGTTTTAAATTTTTCTTCATGAGCATATCTGTATATCTCCTTAAAGGCAATCTTGATTATTTATAACTCCCCAAGAGACTATTTATTTGGATACATCCACTTTACTGGTATAGCATATAATGTATTTTTGTGTGTGACTTGCTGTATTCTCATGTGAGTTAGGCCCAACAGGAATGTAGCAGGTGATGTTGAGCAGAAAACTGCCTCCTTACTCTTGAGAAATACTTTGAGAGCACAGGTCTCAAGTATTCTGCTAAGTTTCCAGTGTACCCTACCCACCCATCTCCTGCCCTGCTGTTGCAGAAAATCACTGAAATAAAATGAAAGCAACTAAGAGTTAATGCCTTATACACATACACACAAGAACACAGTAAGAACCATCATGTGGACACCCTCCTCCACACCCTCACTGAGCGGAAGGGCCTGGAAACATCCCTGAAATACCATCACCATATCCCTTTTGTTCAACAAGTGGCCTAACTTAAAGCTACACACTTTATTCACATGGTCACTGGAGTTAACACGACTTTTATTCAGTACAGAGTGGACCGTCCAAACTCATAAATTCTACACATGTTCCTGCTATAAACAATTGGCTTCACAATTAGACTCAATTACTTTTCACTTCCAAGAACTCAATCACCTCTGTCATAAGACGTTCATTACAACTGAATTTTTATTTTTGCTTTCTTGGCAATTTACAATCCTTCTTAACACTGGCCCCAAGAAAGACATGGAGAGCTTCCAGACCTGTAAAAAGAGTTAGGCGTCTTTCTGGACAGCTGGATGAAGATGTATGCTCAAGACACAGTGGTAGTTAAAAAAAAGAAAAAAAAAGAATTGCAATAAAAGTTACAAGGAATTGGGGAAACATGAGATACATTATCATTCTGTTTCATAAATCATTCATGTCTTATCATTATCATTTTGGGTCACACTCTCACCAAGGGAAAAAAATCCACAAAAAAGCAATAAAAAGGAGGCAAGACAGGGTTGGGTTGTCACATACAGGGGAATTGGAAGTTCAGCACTTTAAGAAAAAGAGCTCATTATTACTGTGTAATTCAAAACAAAATGCAATCACCTAACAGAAGGAATGAAAACAGATGAGTGAATGACTGGACATAAATCAATCAATTCACTTAAAAACTACATAGCCTAAAATATAATTCAAAAATTTTAATCTAATTTTTATAACATCATCTGGATTACTAGATTATTCATCTTCTTGAGCTAAAGGCACTGATTTTCGGTCTACAAATCACATAAAATTCCAGGTCCTAACACTAGCAAAACAAGCTGCTGTCTTAACTTTTTCATTTAAAAAAAAATTGCCAACCTTTAAGTGTTATCAGCAATATTTTAAGAAATTACCCAAGTAGATCAATTTAAGTAGTTTGAAGTAAAATATGGGCCTACATAAACGGAGGACCACCATGAAAATATCACTTTCCTGGATAACTCAATTCAGCACATAAAATGAAATCTGAATATCATACAACAAAAAGGAATCTTTGTTCAAACAAGACTCACCAGAAAACAATAAAGAAGATTAACTCCCTGCTTGGAACAACTGGAGGATGAAGGCTTTGGCACATTTATGAGAGTGATGATGAGTGGTCTCACATAAACGGGGCACCCACACAGCACTGTCTAACACACTCCTCCCTATTATTACATTCCACTTGGCCCATAAATGAATTAAGAATGTAACTATATGTGTTGCAGACACAATATTTTAAAACATAGGACTAACTCTTCAGCAAGCACGCACTAGCAGCTGACAATTCTCCCTATCTCCATACTTTGAAAGCAAACTGAAAATCTTATAAAAGAAAGAAAAAATGCGTGAAGACTCAGATTCACCATATCTGCAAGACACTGAAGAGCCCCAGCATGAAAGGAAAGCCTGTTTTGAAAAAAACCTTCCAGAAGTGCAAAACCCAAAATTCTATCTACATCTTCTTCTAAGACTCCAATGCAATTTAGGCAGTAACTTTGAATACCATCTCTAGACAATATTGGTTGGTTTCTCTTATTTAATTATTTTGACAGTCAGAGTTATGGAGATGAAGAGACAGAGAGATAATCCATCCACTGGTTCATTCACCAGATTGCCACAACAGCCAGCTCAGGTCTGGGTTGAAACCAGGAGCCAGACATTCCACCCGTCTCTCCTATAAGTACCATAAGCTTATAAGTACCTATAAGCTCAAATACTTTGGGGCATCTTTTCATTGCTTTTCTTAGGCAATTAACATGGAGCTGGATTCGATATGGAACAGCTGAGACACAAACCAGTGTCCATGTCGGATGCTGGCATTACAAGTGGTGGCTTAATCTACTTTGCCACAACATCAGCCAGCCCTAACAATATTACCTAACTCAACCTTCTACTGGGCAAGTAATAACTCAGCATACATCATGAAGTAGTATAGTGGTTAGCATTCTAAGGTTGGCATTAAATACAACTATAAGTCTAAGTGCTGCCATTTCCATTGGGAAGGTTACTTAAACTCTCTGAGGGTTGCTGTCCTGACAGTACAGTGAAAGAAATAAGCAGCACCCCCCGCTGCCCCCTCCCCCACAGGCTTCCTGCGAAATCCAAATGAGAGGTAGGAGGTAGACATTTGGGTTAGCCTAAGCACTGGTTAAGAGAACCACGTCTCACATTGGAGTACCTGTGCTTAAAACCTGCTCCAGTCCCCAGTCCCAACTCTTTGTTAATGCAAACTCTGGGACACAGCAATGATGCCTCAAATCACTGCTTTCCTGGAATCCACAGAAGAGATCTGGATTGAGCTCCGGGTTCGCAGCTACAGCCTTGGCCTAGCCCCACCCAGCCACTGCAGGCACAGGATGCAGTTTCTCTCTCTCTCTCTCTCTCTCTCTCTCTCTCGCTCTCGCTCTCGCTCTTACTCTTACTCTCATTCTCTGATAAGTAAAAGTGAAAACAGATAAGATGGAATGCCTAGACAGAAGGTAATCACTACATAATCTTTCCTTTATTACGGCAGAACTGTAGCTACTGCTTAACTTATCTGATTTTATAGGCTCCTACGAACTGCACACATCTTCCTAAAAGCAAATTGATGATATGCTTCCAAAATCCTAAAAGTGTTAGGAAAATTTGCAGGAGAAATCCTCCTTCCAGAACACAGCCTAAACAACAGCAATTCATAAGAGTGTTCAAATGCCTAAATGTCTGAACTTAAACCTTTTATGTTCTGATAACTGAAGATGGGCATGAAGTTGTATGAAATAATACAAAGTAAATGTGTGACTTTTTCTATAGCCACACCCATATTCTGTCCTCTCCCCTTCCTTACCTGCTGGCAATCATTAACCTGGTCTCTATTTCTATAATGCTGTATACAAAGGACCATATAGTCTGTAGCCACTGGTATAGCCTGTCTTTTACACTAGATATATTTGCTCAGAGTTTCATTCCTTCTTACCACTCAGTAGTGGTATCATGATTTAACCAGCCTCAACTGAAAAGACACACTGTTTCAGTTTGGGACTATTGTGAATAAAGCCTCTATAAGATGTGGATTTTATTGGGAATGTAAGTTTTTATCTCAATGGGAAGAGTGTCCAAGAGTGTATTTGTTGGTAGTCATATATTTAGTTTTTCAAGAAGATGCCAAATGTTTTTAGAGTAACTGTGTGATTTTACATTCCCATCAGGAACGTGTGAGTGATCCACGAGTTTTTTAAGCACTAAAAGTAGTAAATAAACTAAATCTCTAGCAGCAAAACCAAACTATGCTATACATTTAGTACAGACTTTTATCAATATTCTTCATTTATTTATTTTAGATGAAGAGGAGAGAGAGGAAGAGAGCACATGCGTACCCAACTCCTTGGGCTATCTTTGACCGGTCTGTAGGATACTTTTATACTTTAAAATATTTCTTTTTATTCATTTAAACTATGTTTAACCAAATCAAGATATTTTTTAAAAGAAGTTCCACCATACTCTACAATATGAACATGTCATCATTTAACCAACATTCTAATTACAAACATCAACAATTTCTCCCAACTTTTCCCATTTCAAACAAAGCAAAAGTAAGCCTCTTTGAATATTTATTTTTGTTTAATTCTGTATGAGAAATCTTTAAAGATAGAACTGATGAGTCAAAGAATATGATTAAGTTAATGAACTTTCCAGCAGGGGAACAGGTGACACTCTCAGTAGTGATGTATGAGAGTTATTTATCCCAAATCTTTCTAAATGTAGATGTTATAATTTTTTATATTTTATATTTTATATTTTTGCCAATGACATGCACAAAACAAGGCCTGTTGTTGCCTTGATTTGCATTTCCCTCATAACTGCTGATGTTGTGTCTTTTAAAGTGTGAGTTTCCGTTCAATTTTCTTTTTTTATTATCTGCCAATATCCATTGTTGAGTTTAGAACTGAACTTGGTTTTTCCTTTTCAGTTGCAGTGTTATTCTTTTTTTAATATAATAACATTCATCTTTTGTTGCATTATGAATATTTTCTTTTATGTGGCTTGTTTTCAACTTTGTTTACTGCCTATTTCAAGTAAAAGTCTTCTTTTTTACTGTATTCAAACTTGTCTATTTTGGAGGGCTGGGATATTATTATTTCAAATTCATATCTAAGGCTTAACATTGTGGCATTTCAGGTTAAGCCACTGCCTGCAATGTTAGCACCCTATATAGGCACTGGTTCACTGTCTGCTCTCCTTCTCATTCAGCTCCCTGCTAGTGCAGTAGGGAAAGCTGTGGAAGATGGCCCAAGTGCTTGAGCCCCTGCAATCGTATGGGAGACCTATATGGAGTTCTTGGTTCTTGGCTTCAGCCTGGCCATACCCTGGAATGAACCAGCATATGGAAGATCCCTCTTCCTTTCTCATTAACTATATTTCAAATAAATAAATAATCTTTAAAATTTGCCTCAAGGCTATACAGACTGTAGGTTGCCTTCTAATATTTTTAGTATATTACATTTAATTACTTTCATAATGTATGCAGACAGGAAAGAATAATTTCATCAACAATTCAAAATGCAAAAAGCAGGCCAACATTGTGCTACAAGAGATTAACCTACTGCTTGACTCCAGAATCTCATATCGTGATGTGAGTTCAAGACCTGCCTATTCTGCTTCCAATTTATCTCCCTACTAATGTGCTTGTGTAAGCAGCAGATGACATCCCAAGTACTTGGGCCCCTGCTATTCTCACATGAGATCCAAATAGAGTTCCAAGAGAATCAAGATGGCGGAATAGGGTAAGGACACGTTTAAATGGATGGAAAAAAATTTAATCAGGATGAAGCAGAGAGGACATATTCCAGGAAATAGGAGAGGACAGAGCAACAGCAGAGGGGTACCTGGAGACTGACAGACACAAGAAAGCAGCGGGCACAGCAGTCTGGTGTTGCAGTGACTGATACCCCAGCAGCATTCAACTAACTCCACCAGCAGGCTGGACTCCTGGAAGGGACTTTCACTGGGAGCTTGGGAGGTGAACCCAGACAAAGAACTGTCCGTCCTGCTAGTCTGTTTGATTTGACCAGGAGCAGAGACAGAGCAACAGATCCCAGCAGGACAGTATGAGAACAGGGTGGATTTCATAGCCCAGACAGCCCCCTAGAGCTGAATTGGGTGCCATTTTGCATAAGGAGGCAAAGGCAAGGGAAAGGACTGAGCATACACTAAGCTGGGAGTGAACTCATTTCTGACTCAGTGAACTGCAGCAATGTGGCATTCTACAGGTTCCTCCCAAGACAGGTCTGGGTAGCCCTCAGACCTGACAGCCAGCAGATCAAGAACTCTAGTAGTGGTACAACAGGCGCCATTTTGTACACCCTGGCAATAGCTTTAGGACTGCAGGGGACAAAAGTGAACTGAACATGTGCTGAGCTCACGAGAACTCACTGCGGTCTGTGGATTGCACTGGTCCTGCAGGAGAATAATGCCAACTGTGGCATTGTACAGGTCAAAATAGGTCCGTGTGACACCCAGACCTAATGTCCAACAGGTTCCGACAAGATCAGTGCCACCAACAACCTAACTAGATAGGACACCTAGAGTCTCTCTAATCCAGGGACCTGCTCCAACCGAAAGTGGGAGAAAGTTTGCAGAGACAATGGTGCAACCTCAGCATGGTATCACAGGAGGTGGAGAATGGTGAGCCAGGAGCTGGGGCTGTGGAGACCACGGTGGAAATCTAACATAAGAACCCAGACCTGGAACTCCCTGGAGGTTGTGGCACAAGTGGCTGCAAGCAAAGAGTTGTGTACCAACTGCAATAAGTAAAATCGCATTGTAGACCTGTGGGTGACAAAGCTTAGAAACCTGACCCAAGGAGAAAACTCTGCTAACCAGAAGTACAATGACCAAGAGCAAAAGAAGAGACAAAGGCACAATGAATATTACTGAAAACTCCCCTGCAAAGGAGCAAAACTCTAGGCAAACCTCAGAGTTAACTGAGGAAGACATTGAGAAAATGGGACACACAGAATTCATAAAATTCATTTTAAAGCTTCTGATCAACAATGAGAAGCACATACAAGAGCTCAAAGAATTTAAGGAAGCAATAAGGCAAATCAAGGCTGATATATCAGAAATTAAGAACACAATAGAGCAAATTAAAAGCACAATGGAGAGTCTCCAAAATAGAATGAAGCAAGCAGAGGAAAGAATCTCAGAACTGGAAGGTATTTCCTGTCATGGGGAAGCAAACAAAAAGCTGGAAGCAGAGCTAGATCAGGCCAACAAAAGTATTCAAGAATTGAAAGACACTATTAAGAGGCCAAATATAAGAGTTATGGGAGTCTCAGAAGGAGCAGAAAGAGAAGCTGAGTTTGCAAATGTATTTAATGAAATAATCAAGGAAAATTTCCCTAAACTGGAGAAAGAATTGGGAAACAAGATCCAGGAGGGGCACAGAACTCCCAGCGGGGGGAGGGGCGGTGGAATCTGTGTGGCAGCATGAGTTTATGTGAATAAAAGAAAAGTCTAGAAAGGGCACATGAACCAGCCTGTCAACATTGGTTACTTCAGAAAGCTAAGAGCAGGGACAGAGATTTGTTCTCTCACTGACAACTCACCTTGTCATTTGGTTGCTTTGAGATTTTTTTTTCTCTACAAGAATGCTAGCCTGAAAGAAGAATCCAACTAAATACTTTAAATAAATTAACTATAATAATATTATTAAATCTGGAAGAGATCTTAGAATTTATTTCTTCTAACTCCTGCTTAAACTGGAATCTCCTTGGCAATGTTTCTACCAGATGGTCGTCCAGACTGTTTGGAAACTTACAAAGACAAGGACTTCTCTTATATTTTGCTCAGCTGCCTGTTCTCTCATTGGAGAGTTCTAATAGTCAGAAGGCTGTGGTTTTTTTCTGTAAATTTATTAAAACTGTCGATCTATAAGTCCTGGGTCAGTCTTATGACTGAGCAATACAGTACAAAAAATAATTTTTCTGCATTTCCCTTAGAATGTATTCATTTATTTATTTTAAACTATTTATTTATTTGAATGGCAGAGTTATTTATTTGAATGGCAGGGAAAAACAGAGTTACAGATCTTCCAGTCACTGATTTACTTCCTACGCCAGATGGCCACAATGCCCAGGGATAATCCAGGCTGAAGCCAGGAGTCAGGAGCTTCATCTAGGTCTCCCACTTGGGTTGCAGGAGCCCAAATTCCTGGGCCATATTCCACCGCTTAGCTCAGATGAGTAGGGAGCTGGTTAAGAAGCAGAGCAGCACTACTTTAACATTGATATGAGGTACCAGCATCATGGGCAGCAGCTTTACTCACTACACCTATTCTTTTCCCTAGCATCCAGATGTGTGCCCTATTGTGACTCATATTAATCTTTCAACCATATGTAAGTTTCTCTGATTCCAAAGGCTGTGTTATTCTCAGTACACTGACTTGCCCTGTTATAATAGTAACACTATAATGTCTTTCTCCTAATGCAAATAATGCTGCAGCTAACATCTTTGGCTGTACAAGAGTGTCTTTTCTTCTGCTGACTAATGTTGCCTGCTTCCATGGAGACTTCTGTCCCAATAAACTCTTCCACCTACCCGGTCATCCCCATTGCACCTGTCTGCACTCAGTGTCTTTTCCTTAGACAATCCTATCGTTTCCATTGCCCACATCCTACATTAACATTATTTATTTTTCAAACCGACATATATCTTTCCTTTTGCTTCACAAAAAGGGCTAAAGTATATTTTGAATGGCAAGCACAAAAGATATAAAAAGGAAGCCGCCAGTCTCCTTCAAAGAGCTTACAGTTTCATGGAGAGAGCGACACATAAAAGAGTAAGACTATTTCACAAAATATAGAAAAAAAAATCAGGAACAGAGGATAAAGAAACCTCCCTGGCTTATACTTCCTGCATGTCTGGTCTTTCCACAGAGCTAATGCACATCCCTGTCCTTGAGCCTCAGGAAGATCCTAACTTTGGATCCTCTTGAAGATTGAGTCCATTGGCCACATTTCCTCCAGGCAGCCTCCCAAATTCAAATATCCTTTATTGTATTCTCAACTGGTCTTCTGGACAAAGCCAAGTGTTCCAAAGGGACTTCAACCAAAAGCTTTCCTATTCAGCTCTTTCTTTTCCTGTGCCCAGAGTCAGATGCTTTCCACTTCTCATTTCCCCCATGAGATGTCTTCGATTCACCAGCCCCTCATACAATGGAGCTCTCCTCTTATCATCACTCTCCAATCCGTTTGCCTTGGACTCATCTCCTTCCCACATAACAATCTTCAAAATGTAGAATCATACCAATAAAAACTCTTCTGTACTCATTGCTTCTCAACTAAAGGTCGCAAAGCCAAGGTGTAAGTGTGCACAGAGGTCAACAGAATGGAGCATACCTACAGCAAGGATTCAGCAGCTGCTGCATAGGTTCTTCATGTAAGTATTGTTGATACCATGTCTCCCTGAACAGCATTCTTTTCTCCAAAAAAAAATGGTTCCAAATCTTCATTTCCTCAACTTATATCCCCACTCTGCCCTGTAGCATGCTTAGGGCTGGCGTGGTAATATACATAGCACCACCTGCAAAGCTGGCATCTAGCATGAGCACCAATTCACGCCTTAGCTGCTTCACCTCTGATCCAGCTTCCTGTTACCATACCTGGAAAAGTAACAGAAGATAGTCCAGGTGTTTGGGTTCCTGTTACCCATGTAGGAGATCAGATGAAGCTCCTAGTTCTCCTGCCTTTGGCCTGGACCAATCCCTGTTTGTTATAGCCATAAAGGAAGTGAACCTGTAAGTGGAAGATTCTCTCTATCACTCTTTTTCTCTTTCTCTCTCTCTCACCCACTGACTTTTCTTTTATCCATGACCACACTATTCCCTCGCTCTTTTCACTTGAATTTCTACAAGGAAAACTCTGCCTCCACCAGCATTAGTGTTTTTATAACTTACTCTTATGAGAAAAGATCTTCCTGGAGTTATCACCATAAAAGATGCAATTGTGTTTACCCTCCAGCTCAGCTTATTTCTAAAAATTTGAAGCATGGAACTGAAAACATGCAGCCACTAGGATGTTACTTGGAAATTTTATTTAAAAAGTCTAAAAATAAAAAATAACCTATGTCGGCTTTAAAAGATAACCCAGTAACTGGCAGTACATCTATACAGGGAATATTATATAGCCATTAAAATTCATAAAACATTAACATTTATTAACATGGGAACATGTCCATAGCACATTACCGAAGAAATAAAGGAAACAGAGAAGTACATATACAGTAGCTTAATTGGCATAGAATTCGTGAGTGGATGGAGCTAGTATTGTGACATAGTGGTTGACAAGGCCACTAGCAACACAGGCATCCCATTTGGGCATCAGCTCGTGTCCCAACTGCTACCACTTCCAATTAAGCTCCCTGATCAGGACATTAGAGAAGCACCAGATAGCCCAAGCATTTGAATCCTGCCATCCAAGTGGGAGACCCAGATGAAACTCCTGACTCCTGATTTTGGCACATGACTTCAGTACTTTGCATTGCAGCCATGTGTGGAGTGAAACGGCAAACAGGAGATCTTTCTCTGTCTTTTCCTCTCTATAACTCTTTCAAATAAATAAAATAAAATAAAAATAAGGGAAATTGTACAGGGCACATTCAACAAAATTTTAATTTAAGTGATTGTCTCAATGTAATGAAATCTGGAGTGATGTTTACTTCTTCTGTACATTTTTCTGTGTAAAAATTTTATGCTAACTCTGTTTCATTCTAAAACAAAAGTAGACTCTAAAGCTTTTTCACTTAGAAGAAGTATGTCAGTATATCAGTTACCTATGACCATAACAATGCTCTGCTATGACCACAAACCACAATGGCAGAAAATAGTAAACATTTAGGTAACTCACAAGTTGACTGGGCAGTTTTCTGGTCTCGGATGAGCCCAGCTAATCTTGTCTTGTCTTACATGTCTGCAAGAAGCTGACAGGGCTGCCTGGAGCTATCTAGCAGTAGAGGCTGGTTTTGGCTGAGATGATTATGTTCTGATCAGTTCTGTGTAATCTTTCATTCCCTCGCAGCCAAGCCTAGACTTGTTTCTTTAGGAAGCTGGGTTCCAAAAGGCAACATGGATATGAGGCCTAGACTCAAAGGTGGTTCACCATTGCTTCAAGTATATTCTGTTAGCCAGCCCAGTACAAGAGGTGGGGAAACAGGAGCAGCAAAAATCACATCACAAAGAATTTAAGTATCCACTATTTGGAGCCACCGATGGAATCAGTCTGCTAGAATCATGCACTGACTGCAGTAACATGTAGCAAAGGGAGCAAGAGCTAGGAACCAACAGAAAGCACATGACACTGAGGGTACTAGAGAGGAATCCAGGATTTTCTGAATCAATGTGATATAATGTTACCATTTCTCCACCCTTAAGAGGGATGGCACTTGGTAAATGGCTGTATTTCCTTGTATTTCCTAAAAATCTTGTTTTTATAGGATAGGGAGGTATATATGTGCATGCACACAGCATCTCAGTTGACTTACAGTCAGGGTTTAGTTAAAAAAATTTTTTTTCTGGCAGCCAAATGCTTCCTCTAACACCACTATCTCTAAAGAACAAGACAAGCCATAGGGATTAAAAAAAAAAAAAAGGCAGTGAGAGAGGGAACTTGCACATGGAGGCAGCCCTTAAGACTTTTAGACAATTCCATTATTAAAAACTCCAATTTTCTATAACTTCCATTTTCCTTTCCCTACAAAAATTTATGCTTTTTCAAGGTTCAGCTGGACACAGCTTTGCACGATCACTACAAAAATAAACAGGAAAGGATTTAGTGATTGCATTAAAGCATGGCAGCTGTTAACCTACAAATGTTGGCATTGACAGCTGACAGCAGAATTGGCAGCATTTCTGAGTGTGTATTTACCAAGCCTTTTAAAAATTACACTTAGGGGTCCAGCATAATGGCTCAATGGCTAAATCCTCACCTTGCAAGCACCAGGATCCCATGCCAATTCATGTTTAAGTTGCTCCACTTCTTATCCAGCTCCCTGATTATGGTGTGGGAAAGCTGCAAAAGATGGCTTCAAGCCTTGGGACCCTGTGTTCATAAGGGAGACCTGGAAGAAGCTCCTGGCTCCTGACTTCAGATCAGCTCAGCTTTGGTCGTTGTGGTCATTTGGACAGTGAACCAGCAGATGAAGGATTTATCTCTCTGTCTCTCCTTCTCTCTGCAAATCTACCTTTGCAATAAAAAACAAATCTTAAAACTTAAATTTAGAACTTCTACAATGTATAATGTTAAATATACCCTTTATTTTGATCTTAACATGATGCATAAACACATTCGTGAGAATTATAATTGTTTCTAAAACCATGCCATTTTAACCAAGCCAAAAATTTTTATGTGCTTCGGAAGATGTGTTTGCTTAATCAAATGTTTAAAAGTTTTATGAAATATAAAAATGGCTCAGCCATGTGAAGCAATTCTGAGAAGTCATGGATGAGAAGTTCAATAAATCCCAAGACTAAGATAAAATACTAAGATGATAAAGACAGAGAAAGAACATGTAAGAAAGAGAACGCTTGGAAAGGAGAAAGGAAAAGCCATCGACACAAGCAGAAATATCTCATGTGAATAATCAAGTTGAAGAAGTACTTCAAAATATATGGGTTAAAAATACCAAAAAGCGATACAGATACAATCAACAAGATTTATATACATAGAATAAGTGTAATCACATTCTCTTTAATAATTATAAAGAGCTGTTGGACAAAAGAGCATTATGTCAGGGATGGCTAATGTACAACAATCTGAGATGATCACACGCTACTACTGATTACTCTGAGGATGATAAATCACTCCACATGTGTTAGTACATTGCTACAGCAGCTCAACTGATGTGATATCTTTCACAAAGCCAGGAAAATAGGAATGGGGCACAGCCCCAGTCACACAGTCCATGAACAGCAAGCCTACACGATCAAAACCTTAATCCATGAACCTTGTTCCTACTTTTGGACCCACTTCACCAACCCCATCTCTTGAGAAATTAGATGGATTGCACAGGAACTAAACCAGTAACTTTTAACTGTTACTTTTATTCATACAATCTCACTGTGTTGTAGAAACTCAAGTAGGAAATAGTGATCCTAGCTTTGCCTGTTAGCCCAGCCCCAGGAAAAGTCAAGTTGCTAGAAACCAACACTTCAGATTTCTTCACTTGATTTATTCAAGCTAGCAGAAAGCTCATGAGCCCGATTCTTTGCCTACAAAGCAGCTTGACAGTTAGGGCTATGTGAAGCAGAAGTCCTGCCCCTGAAAGATCTTGGCCCTTCCTTCCTATGCCCCCAACCCAGCTCCCCATGTCCCAAGGAGACTTTTAAATTGACTCTGATCAAAGACAAGGCTGACAAGAAATTAAATCCATGCTGGAAATACTCCTTACAAAATGTCGGCTGTGTTATTCGATAAAGTTTCTAAGTCATTCAGAAGCTAATTGGGGAGTCACAAAATGAACCAGTCAGTGGACCTCGACTTTCTATTCCAGAGGTATTACATTGCCTACCTAGTGCGCATGTCACCACAGATACCACAGATGCCTTACAGTGAGAGTCAAGAAGAGGTACAAGTGTCCATGGCCACTTGATTTAGAAGGCAAGGTGCTTTCCCTTTGATTTCATTCCATTTTTCATATAGAGAAAAGAAGGCATCATTATTTCAAGGATGGGAGGAATTATTCCCAACATACTTCAGCAAAGTTAGAAAAGGAGTGAGGCAAAGAGGGAAGATCATCCTGGAATGGTATCCGTAAAACAATTACTATCACTACAAGGGGGGAAATGATAGGAACATTACTTATAACTACAAAAGGAAGACTGCAGGTGTTATGGGATGATAAAGAGAAAATGTACATTGCAGAATTCATAAATGTGCATTGAGTAAGAATGAAACTCAGGGATAGAAACATTAAGTCTGAGACAGTCCCGCTCCAAAAGATTAGGAGCTAGAAATGAGAACTGGGCTGGAAATCAAAAGTAAAGAATGGACCACCCCCATTGAGATTGGCTGTAGCTGCCATACTAATAAATTTGAGATGGGAAAAAGACATCTTGGAGGACTCTGCACACACACAGAGCAGGGGAAATTCACTAAGGCCAATGTACAGTGGACATTTTGGTGACTAATATTAACTTAAAGAACACAGACAGTCTGGGCTCCCAAATAGCCTATTCCCTGCCTCTACTGACTGTGGACAAACATATGTTGACTGTAGGCTCAGCAACACTGTTGTTCTGCATACTTAAAAAGCCAACAGTGACATGAAGTCCTGGTTCTAAACTAGAAAGTGATTAGAGAAGACAAGGACTATATTCCTTTGTGCAGTTGATACTGACCTACCTTGTCATGAGTCCAAGTCATCCAACCCATTCTGTCCACATCCAGGTGTTTCTTCCCTAGCCAGTCACATAGCTGAGTTGTCCCAGAAAGGGAATCGGAACATCACAGTATTTGGAGACCACACACAACCTCACAGTGCCAGGGTATGAGTTCAGGAATGTGTTCAAGCAGCCACAGTATCTGGCCAAGAGAAGAAAGCCACAAGACACAGCTGACAAGGAGCTGGAGGGCAACCTGAAGACAAGGAGTTATCCAAGAGAAGATGAAAGAGAAGGATGAAACAGAGCCTTTCCAGACTGGGTCTGTCACCAATCACTTTATTTTTTTCTCACTGGTTACCACAAATTTTCAACTCAAACTCACAATTGTGTGTCTTTAAAATATTCCTTCCAGACTTGTGAATTTGCTTTGAATATGAATTTCATGTTTTTTCCTCTTAGTTGGCTTTGACTTTTGAATTCATTACCATTTGCTGTATGTCTCTCTCCTGAGTAGTTTCTGGGCAACAGCAAACTTTGCCCTTTTCTTTTTAATTGGCAACTCATTAAAAAAAATTATATATATATATATATAATTTTATATATATACTATATATATATAGTAGCCAACACTAGTTCCAAGGTTCACCTTTTCTTTATGGCATGATGGATTTATTTTTGTTTTTGTTTTTCATTTGTCCTGGCTGCTCTTGATTTCAATCTTCCACAGCTATCCATCCATAACTCATCCAGAGTTCACCATTCTCATAGTTGGAAACGCATGTGTGTGTGTGGGTGGGCGTGTGTGTGTGTAGGAGATATATGTACTCATAAATGTGTGTGCACATAAAATTATTCTAAACAGTGATGTGTTATATGCCAGTTCTCTTTCTTTAAAAAAAATAAGCCAAACATATCTGAAAAGTACAATTTACTCTTTGGAAGACTTGTTTTCACACATATCTTACAGATTTGTTAATTTTCTCAATCACTTTTGAAGCTCTTTCAGAACCAGACCCTGAAGCACATTTTTTGGCCATATTTAAGACAGGCAACTATTCCAGTACAAGCCACATCATCTAACATTCTAACTTCTATAAGAATTAACATCACACCTATCCAGACTTCCTACTAAGAATCTATTTCAGTTCCTGAAAAGGATTCTGCAAACCCAAAAGAAGTATAATCTAATCGTTTCCAACAACCTGACAGAGGGCATGAAATTCCCAAACAATTAAATGCTTTACCACAATGTCAAAGATAATGAACAATATTTTCCAGTAAATTATACAGTAAAAGATTTTTTTTTGTTAAAAAAATGCATAAAAGTGCTTTTAGCTTAAATCAAACTTACCGTGGTAGAAAGTTGGAAATGAAAGAGAAAAACAGAAATCACCCATCAGCTGTAATATGATTTGATCTTTCATTTCATCAGTTTGCAAGCTGGAAATGATAATGGTAACTCTTTGGCACATAAACCAGATGGCTCTCAAAATCAGCTCAATGGAGCCAATAAAGTATAAAGTTCCCACAGACTCAGAGCCTATCTTTAAGGACTGATAATAGTTATTATCAGTAATATCAGTAATGCTAACATTTATTTGTGGTAAATCTAAACCACTGCATAAATAATATCATTAAATATTTACAAATGTTTGATGGAGACATAATTATCCTTCCTTCTACGTAGCTGACAAAAGTGATGGAGTGGCCCCAAGTTCTCACAGCTGTAAGTTGGACCCTTGCCGCGTGATCTAACTCCAAAGGCAGGTGATAGTACCATACCCATGCATTGTCAAATTTGAATGACAATAAAAATTAAATTAAAGTTTAAAAAATCACCTGGAGAACTTGCTCAAAGGCCAGACTTTCAAGGTGTAACTTTTGTTTTTGTCTTAAAATATACTTCTTTGGGAGACTAGTGTGATGGCTCAATGTGTAAATCCTCACCTTGCAAGCGCCAACATCCCATTTGGGTTCCAGTTCATTTTCCAGGTACTCCACTTCCCATCCAGCTCTCTGCTTGTGGCCTGGGGAAGCAGAGGGAGATGGCCCAAGCCTGTGAAACCCTGCACTTATGAGGGAGACCTGGAAGAGGCTCCTGGCTCCTGGCTTTGGATTAGCTGTGTTCTAACCATTGCAGGCACTTGGGGAATGAATGGAAGATCTTTCTGTCTCTCCTGTTCTTATAACTATGCCTTTCCAATAAAAACAAATAAATATTTTAAAAAAGAGATATGTATCTATTTGAGAGGCAATTACCAGGAAAGAAGAAGAAACATAAAGGGCTAGGTCAGGCCTAAATCAGGGGCCAAGCACTTCATTTGAGTCAACCATGTGGGTGACAGGGGCACAGCAAACTGGGCCATCTTCTGCTGCTTTCCCAGGTGCATTATCAGGGAGTTTGATCGGAAGTAAAGGAGCTGGGATTCCAACCAATGCTCATATGTGATACCAGTACAGCAGATGGCAGCTTAACCTGAAGTGCCTCAACACGACCTGCTAGCTCTACTTCTTCTTTACACTGATCCTGCAGATGAGTTGGAGCCAATGATTTTCCATTTTCAGAACAACACAGGCAATTCTGATGGAAGTGAACAATACCCTCGTGTTACCATTCTGTCTGCAGGAAGGCAGAGGCCATGAACTTGTTCCATAAAATTCTCCCCTCCAGGACTTTTTTAACTAAACTGGTTTGTGTGCTGTATATTATCATATATAATATTCCTGGGAGCAAGCCTAAAAAGATTAAAATGGATTAGTGTTTGCTTGGCTCGATGTTGGAGATAAAGATTAACTGTATGAGCACAAAGCATATTGTGATACTGACTTTTATTCCTCTTATTAATATGGAAAGAACAAATTTCATAGACACAATTCTAAGAAGATAAGCCTACTTCTCCCTCTCTCTCCTTTGCTTCTTATCCTTTTTTAGGTTTTATTTATTTATTTTTTAATTGGGAAAGCAGATGCACAGACAGAAGGAGATATAAAGAGAAAGATGTTCCATCTATTCGTTCACTCCCCAAGTGGCTACAATGGCCAGAGCTGAGCTGATCCAAAGCCAGGAGCCAGAAGCTTCTTCTGAGTCTCCCACGCATGTACAGGGTCCCAAAGTTTTGGCCCATCGTCTACTGCTTTCCCAATCACAAGCAGAGAGCTAGAGGGAAGGTGGAGCAGCCAGGATACTAACCAATACCAACATGAGATCCCAGCATATCAAAGGCAAGAATTTAGCCATTAGTCAAGTGTTTCTTATCCTTTTAAAGAGATTCTTTCCTCAGCAAATCTGATGAAAAAAAAATAGGCTTTCTTGCAATCACAATTTGTAAAAGAAAATTCTTTGGCATTCATTTCCAGGTATTTTTCCCCCTGGATTGGGATGTATGTTCTAGTCTTTCTCTACTCTATTTCCCCTAATTTCATTATTGCTGCTTATGAAATAAAAGCATTAACCCCACTAGCTACTTGCTTTACATGACTATTGGGAGGATTTTTTTTAAAGATTTATTCATTTCTATTGGAAAGGCAGATACACAGAGAGGAGGACAGACAGAGAGGAAGATCTTCTGTCCAATATTTCACTCCCCAAGAGAGTGCAGCGGCTGGAACTGAGCTGATCCAAAGCCAGGAGCCAGGAGCTCTTATAAGTCTCCCACATGGGTGCAGGGTCCCAAGGATTTGGGCCGTCCTCAACTGCCGCCCCAGGCCACAAGCACGGAGCTGGGTGGGAAGCAGGGCTGCGGTATTAGAACCAGTGACCATATGGGATCCCAGGCATGCAAGGTGAGGACTTTAACCACTACGATATCACACCGGGCCCGGGAGGATTTTTTTTTAATCCAAGAATTTTAAGAAACAGAAACATGGCATGCAAGCTCTGGGTTAATGGAAGAAATAGAGACACAGGGAGGAAAAATTTGAGTAGTAGTTGCTCCACAAGAAAACCTTAGTTACACTGGCTAAGGAAATGCCAACAAGTACCTATGAGTGCAACCAGAATGGTACTGGCCATTTTTTGTACGTACCATAAACCAGGCCCCTGTTATTGGTGTCTTGAAGCAATGTTTTCCCTAGTGTCCACACCAGCTCTTTGATGCTAATCATCTTTATTTTATAATCCAAAACCCAAGCTGAGAAAAAATTAAGTAATTTGCCCAATGTCAAACTGTAAAGTGACTCAACCTCAGGTCACTCTGCATGCAAAGTTCATCCAGTTTCCATGATGTAAGGAAATAGCCACAGCTCCCTTCCAGACTTGACTCCATGCATGGACCAAGCAGAAGTTTCCAAAGCCAGTGTATACAGCAGGGAGTTTTAACCTTCAATTCACTTTGTCAATCTTTCATTTATGCCCAAAGAAAATAACCTGCATTGTTCCACTATGTTACTCACTCTTATCAATCAGTTGCTTGGTCCTGCCAGTAGAAGCACAACAGAAAGCACTGGAAACACTGAGGTTTGTCAGGGTAAGGCCACCAAACACACGCCATGGCACTGGGAAGGTTAATGCCTGCAGGCTCACTTCTGTGGCAAGTTCTACTATCAAGGCTCTTGGGACCAGTTGCATGAGTCACATTTCTCCAGGCTGTTCCAACTGGTAGGAAACAGCTTTTCCTTTAAATAAATTTCACTTTCAAAAAAGGCTTTAAAGCACATTACAGATACGGCTGTGAAACATTTGGCTTCATGTAAATCCTTCCACAGCAAAAGGAAACCTTCCCCATATACCAGAAAAGCTAAAACTAAGTCCAGGAAAGTCTTAGCCATAAGGGCCAAGGAGATATCTGGTGGAAAAGAATGCATCATTTTCATTCTGTTTCAAACCCACAACCATGCTCTGGAAGGACTCTTTAGTAATAGAAATTAATAGCAAGAACAAAGGGGGGGAAAAGTGTTAACTGAGGTACTAAGCCCAGCAGGTTGTCTGCTGTGCTCACTGCCCTCCCCACCCAAGTCACCCTCCACCATCCTCCTCTGCTGCTTCGGCCCATCCTAATGTCTTTTCCTTATGGTTACTTTCACATCTGAGTTTTACGGAATAAAGCAGTAACCCAAGCTGGCCTCAGCACTAACAGATGTTGCAAGGAATTGCTTCAGTTTGAATCCTGTCACTCTCCTTCACCCAGTATCTCCTATGCTGTTAGTGCCACCAACCTTAACAAAAAAAATTGATTAGTTACACTTTTTGGAGCTATTCCCCCTAGACACAACTTTTTTTTCAGTTGAATTTTCTAAAAAGCAAAGCTAGCTTTCTTCCATATGTTATGCTACTCTTGGCTGCTGATGGAAGAAAACTGTTACATGAGGCAGATCCTTTGCTTAGTGTCAAAAGATAAGCTTTTCTGACAATGGTAGAGATCCAGTTTTGAGACTTATTAAATAATCTGTGACATTCAAACATTCAACAATGTTTTATATCTCTGAATCTTCATTTTCTCATTTATATTTCTCCTTCACTTATCACCAACAGAAGAGATTATGTTTTCAAAAACCATGGAATGTTCAAACATAGAGCTTTATCAAAATGGTCATTACTGCTGATATTATACGAGTACTGCATGTCCTTCAATAGGAGGTTTCTAATGCACCCAAGAGCAAACATTACATTAATAGTAGGCAAGGCCATCCTAGGCCCAGCCCAGGATGGATAAATTAGTAGGCTCAACACTTTCCTAAGCAGCATATAACACATAACAGATTCAAAATCTTATCAAACATAATAAAACCCATAACTCTGAATTTCTAATTGCATTTGACTTACTAGAATGTAGTAGATAAAAACACAGCAGCTTGGAATTCAGAAACCCAAAGTGATGTACTAGCGATTTTGCAAATAGTTATCTAAAATTAAGGTCACAGTAAGTGTGGAAGGCAGCTCTCAGTAAGACCTAACTCAGAAAGTCTGATTCAGCTGTTCTATGGCTTAGCCAGAGAGGTCGAGGTCCTGCTGCAGAAAAAGCACTCAATCTGGCTGGGACAAGCAGGACAGACTATTATCATGTACAGTATGGCTTATGGAACACTGAGAGAGCTAAAGGCACAAACTCTAAGTTCCTTTAAGTCTGCAGAATCAATATCTCTTCTTCACTCTGCCTCCCAAGGAAGCCTATATAGAAGCATAGTGCGTAAATCTGCTTGTAACATTGGCTTTCCGTATGGTCACCAGGTCAAATCCCAGCTGTGCCTCTGCCAATCCACCTCCCTGATAACAGTCTGGGAAAAGCAACAGAAAATGATCCACATGTTCAGGTACCTGTTAACCACATGGGAAACCTGGAAAAGACTCCTATCTCCTGGCTTCTGCCTGACCTATACAAAGCTGTTGCTGCCATCTGTGGGAGTGAGCCAGAGGATGGAAGATCAATTCTCCCTAATGATGCCTTTTGAATAAAGTTTTTAAAAAGTTTGAAATGAATGTTAAGTGATAACCCCTTGTGTTCATCACATAATTCAATGCTAAAAAGACTCATTTTCTTTCTATTCCTTGTTCCCCATACACATTAAGACAGCTGGGACGGATTTTAGGAAACTTAACAGATACAGGTAGCAAGGATTCGGTTGTACAAACAGATGGCACACAGTTAGCAGAGCTGTTTCCACTGGGTAACAACCAAGTCAAGGAAACTTGCCCTATCCCCAATAAGGCAGCAAAACCTATGAAAATGCATTGTGGTTCAAGGTAAATCCAGTTTGGTATGAAAATGTTGAAGTCATTGCACCCAAGAGATTCTCAAAAAATTCATGGAGACCCCCACCCCAGTTGTGGGCACTGGCTGGGTTGTCTTGTACCTAGGTAAGTGTTAAATTGCTGGGGGAGAAGCACCAATAACTGGGTCAGGCATTCTAAGCTGGTTAATACCTAATTTGTGTTAACTATGCTATTGTACAAGCATAGCTGCACATACTATTTTTTAAAAGTATGTGAGGAAGGCATGGAACACTGGACTGGAACATGCCACTTTGGGCTCCAAGAAAAAAAAAACTGAAACATGTTTCCCAACCACCTCCCTCCATATTGATCCTCCCCACTCTAATCAGAGACCCACATGAGCATGGATCCCTCTAAACGCTGTAACCAATATTAAAACAGAAAACTTTTTATATTAATGGGGAAAGTGTAATATGAATAAAATATGCCTTCTTCCCACTATTTTCTAGCAAAAGGAACTTTTATACAAAATTTAAATTATTAATTACATAAAAATATAATTCCATTTCCACAAACGATCTGAAGTACTCCACCCATGAGTCCATCTAGATGCTTTCTCTTTTGAATCAGTCACTGATCTTTTGACTGACAGAATCCTGAGAAGTATGTCCTGATTCACCAAGTATTCTACCAAGGGCTAGAAAATCACCTGTTTTTTTCATATAAATCCCTGTGTGAGAAGTACTGCGATAAATGCTGCTGATGCTTGGGTGTATTTCACAAGAGTCTTAGCTGTTTGTCTCACTCTGATAATGCAGTGCCTGATGCACTTTAGCATCTCCTGCCAAGTGTGGATTGAAATGCCTTGAAGTGTAATGCTTTGCCAGGTCCAGCAGGCACAGAAACAAGGCCATCATAGCCCCTGACCTTGTGGATCAGGCAATCTAGTGATAGGACCTTAAGAAGTGGTTCCTGCACCAAGCTGCAAGCTATGCATGGCATCTCAGAGAATAAGTCTCTGCAGAATTTACTCACCCTGGGATTGTATTCCCACATCAAGAAGAATGCCTCGGCCATGAAACAAAACTACTTTAGTGTCTGAATTTGGAGAGTGCTCTGGAGGATCAGAGCAACATGCTGGAGGACTTTAAAAAGTTCATAGAAATGGAATGACAAGTTCCTTATTTTGATATTTTTTTTTAATCTAGGTGTACCCAGACTTCCAAGAACTAGTGGAAAACT
The DNA here is from genome assembly GCF_017591425.1 of Ochotona curzoniae. Classification (NCBI taxonomy): domain Eukaryota; kingdom Metazoa; phylum Chordata; class Mammalia; order Lagomorpha; family Ochotonidae; genus Ochotona; species Ochotona curzoniae. Next base: position 46,556,437 of record NW_024466502.1, on the reverse strand, counting down.
CCTCCTACAGACTAAGCAGAGTATGCCAGGCCCCAGTGTGAAAGCTGGGAAGATAGTTCTCTTCTGGAGGAAGATGCCTGGAACTGTCCAGAAGTCAGGTGTGAGACTTCTGCTGGAGCTTCTGGTCTAAATGGATCAGAAGTTCCACAGAAACACCATCTCAGTGACAATCAATTGGCCATACGTCACTGGAATCCTCTCCTGGGAACAGGGATAACAAGAAAGCAAAACCACCTTGGCCATTTTTTTTTTCCTGTCTCAACAGTACCTGTTTCCATTTCACTATGAGAAAAAAAATATATACTTTTTAGTTAAATTCACGTGGCTTGGGATTAGGTGGGAGTATGTCAGGAAAAAAAGTGGGAGCAGTTTGCCAAAAGGATGTAAAAGTAGTTCTCTAAGAGATTTCCTAAAATCCATCAGACTGCTAAGTTCTTCTATTACCAAGTCCATTCCAGTTTGATTTATGCTGAAACTGGAACCTGGGCTGACAACTCTTTCTACCCAACAGGTAGACTAGGTCACACTGGACTTTCCTAGTTTTGTATTAGAACAGAAGAACTAATTCTCATGAGTGAAACGTCACCCGCCCCCTTTCAACAATCTGTATTATGAGGTATGGCAGTGGTGGGAACTAGGAATAATGACATGAGTGAAGTCATGATCCCTGTCTTCCAGAAAAACAACCAGCCTTTCTCAAAATGAGATCAAGACAAGCCCTACTAAAAAGAAAGGACCCTATCTGACAAAACTTACACATCAGACCCCTCAAATAGGACAAGGAAAGGCTATTTATTCACGGCTTGCTACAGCAAAGCAGTCAGCCACAGCCACTTGTGTGTTTGCAGAGACTCGAAGACAGAGCAAAGGGGAAACTCAGGTCTGCCCTAACCAAGGCTGTTGGCCTTGGGAGGCTGTGGGTGGCCAACTTTGATCACTTAGGGAGCACGTTGGGCTTTCTCTGATTAGTCTTAAAGTGGAAGTGAAAACAAAAATTAAGGAAACTTCCAATTATTAATCAGGTTCTGGCCATTTTTAGAGTCAAGTGCAACAGAAGTTCAGGTTTATTTATTTTACATCCATTCTTGGGATTATTGTCTTCATTCCTCAGCATTCATCCTCTCCAGTAATGAGTTATGGTTTACTTTGAGAGAATATAAGAAGGGAGAAAATTCCAATCTTTCTAGGTCATTGCACCTATGGCTAAAGTCGGCTGTCACAAGCCTAGTGGTGGCTGAGCCCATCACAAGGCCTAAGGAAGCTGCACACCCTCACCTCCCACTCTAACATCAGATGCCTAATGATGAAATCAAGGAGCCTGCAAGCCGTTCTGAGGCCGCAGACCCTTCCTTCCCCAACCCCCAGAGGTTCAGAAAGAATTATTCCTTGTAGACGCATGGCAGAGGTGCTCCTGCAAAGCAGCCAATGGATTTCCACACTGACAGCCTGGAGCCACCTGAACCTAAAGCTAGAAGGAAATCAGTTCTTTGGGACTCACAGGTGACAACAGTTACTAATACCCATACTCCAATGACTTATTTAAAAGCAGAAACATTCAACTAGTGTTGAACACATTTTTCCTAAATTTTATTTTTGAATTCCTCTTACATAATGCCTAATATTTTGTTGAGGGTTTCCAGTGCACAAGGAACTATTCCAATCACATTTCATAGCTACATAAGGGTGTGTAGGATCTGAACACAGGTAGCTTGATTGAAAGACAAGATGGCCAGTGTACATTTTATGTTTTCAATAGCGCAAATGTTCTCAAACCTTGGAAAAGGTTTGCGTAAAAAAAAAAATCTTCAAATATGTGCAAGTGAAATATTATTTTTCTGCTCTTGATCAATCCTTTTTTTTTCCTTTTTAACAAATGGGCAGTTCCTGGTTATAGCGATATTGTCTTTTCACCTGCTTGAGCCAACAGTGATAAAACCTCCAGTCATTACCCATTGAGATAATGAGAAGAGCAAATTACTCTGCCTCCGGCACTCAGAACCTCATGCAGATGTTCATCCACCAACAAGTTGGCACATTTATGTGAATGCTTCTAAGGCTCACTAGGGACCATACCAATTTTTATTAGCATATCTGTATCCTACAGCAGATTCTTCCCATAACAGGTATCTCAGTCCTTTAGTGCTGATGCCAACAGAATACCTGACACTGCTACTGCATAAAGTAGAGAAACTTAGGGACAGCTTTGTGGCATGGCAGGTTAATTTGCTGTCTATGATGCAAATTCCCATTTGAGAACACCAGTTCAAATCCCACCTATTCCACTTCCAATCCAGCTCCGTGTTAATCCACAAGGGAAAGCAGTAGAAGAAGGCCCAAGTACTTGGATTCCAACAATTCATGGGTGAAATCCAGATGGAATTTCAGGCTCCTGACCTAGTGATAAGTTTAAGAACATCAAGATATTTGAGTTTCTTCAAGTAGAAAGAAACTTCCCCAAATCTAAAGGTACTGCAGACAAAGTCTGAAGGTGAGGACTTGATTCGAATTTCTGGACTCAAAAAGATCTCTTAAAGTCCAATCTGAGACTTCTTACCTAAAGTTCCAGCATGGCAAACTTAAAAAGGAACCATATGGTTAATCACTGTGCTTGCTGCATTGATGTTAAATAATCAGGGCAAGTTTAAAGACACAATCTTGCAAACATTAAATTCACTTTGCTTATCCTTAGTTGGAACGGAAGTGATTTCAGAGAGAAACGTTTTGAAATAAAAGTATAATATGGTCATTATTATGTTTATGCTATGCTCATTGTTTTTAAGCATTTATTATCTACTTGCAATTTTGAGGGTTCGTTATCTATTTTTAATATGGACTGGGTCTTATATTCTAACTTCCTCCAATATTTGCCTATTACCCTCTGGATTCAAATTCCGATTTTCTCCTACTCTTCTGGCTTGGAACCACTAACACTGAAGTCTTGTAAGCAGAAGCTGGATGATGTGAGAAGACTTTAGAGAAATCACACTAGCCATTTATTCATGCACATTTGAGAAATAGCAACAGAAAATTAGGAAGATCTTTCATATTGCCACTGCTTATTCTCACTCCATCTGAAGATTTTTAAGCCCAGCATCTAGAATAACCTCCACCAGTAGCTCTTCCAATGCAAAAACTGAATTTTACACTCATTCTAAATAATAACCTTTCTCTTTACTTTTATTCCATGGCAATCTCATTTATTAAATACCCGACTGCTCATACCTTAGCTCTGTGGAATTGCATCGGTGTAGTATCTAAGATGATGCACACGTGTTAACTATTCAACTTCCCGGAGTGAGGGACATCTGGCCCACAGGCCATACAAAGCCTGTAAAATCAATTAGTTTGGCCTTGCCAAGGAAACCACAAGCAGGACCCAAAAGTCAGTAAATCTATAGCAGGTGAATTTTTAAGTTGATAACTTAGTGTGTTCCCTGAATGATGTTCTCTGCCCTTAGCAGGAAAAATAAAGTTTCTTCATGCTTGACAGATTATCTTATTCCTAGGATTGAGAGACCACTTTAGCGGCTTAGGGGACAATCCATCAAGCCACTTTCTGGGCTGCAGAACTTCCTGGGTAATGCTCAGAGATGGCTAAATGATGCACAGGAAGTATGTCCCCTTAGCATTGTGAATATTATAAGCTGAAGAAAACGAAGAGCAGAAGCAGAAAAGTGTCTCTGATCTTTTTCTTTCTTTTTGAAAATTTCATTTAATTAGTTTTTTTTCCTGTAGAAGGTAGAGAGATCATTTATCTGCCAGCTCATTCTTCAAATGCCCACAACACCTAGGGCTAGGCCAGACTGAATTCAGGAGCCCACAACTCAGAGTCTCACTTAGCAGCAACAAGGACCTGAAGACCCGAGTCATCATCTGTCGCCTCCCGAGCTGCACATTGGTAGGAAATTCCAAGCAGCATCTTAACTACTGTGCCCAATGTCCCTTTGTGCCTCTTTTGAAAACTCTCATGTGACAGATGCCCTACCCTACACTCAGAGGAAAGGATGTTGCACAGAGAGGAAAAAGGATCCTAAACAAACAGACCTTGCTGTTTCTCCCAGGTTGTTATCATCAGGCTATACCTTCATTTTTTTCAATCATATATCAACGGGGCTATCCATTATTCATCCAAAATTAGGATGAAAATAACTTTGCCCTGGGTCTTTTATCTTCACTTGTGACAATTCCCACGTCATGAAAAACTTGAAACTAAATACATTCGTTGTGCTTTTCTCCCCTCAATCCATCTGTTGTTAGAAGAATGCAAGACTTGACTGTTCAAATGGATAAGGAAGAGGTATTACCTTTTCTCCCTTACAGAGTTTAATAAACCAACATTACTGGGCCCAGAATGGTAGCCTACTGTCTAAAGTCCTCTCCTTACATGTGTTGGGATCCCATATAGGCACCAGTTTGTGTCCCACACACTCCACTTCCCATCCAGCTCCCTGCTTGTAGCCTGGGAAAGCAGTGGAGGATTAACCAAGGTTTTGGGACCCTGCACCTGTGTAGGAGACCTGAAAGAAGCTCCTGGCTTTGGATTGGCTCAGTTTGGGCCAATCAGTTGTGGTCACTTGGAAAGTGAATCAGCAGATGGAAGATCTTTGTCTCTCCTCTCTGTATATCTGCCTTTCCAATTAAAAAATCATTTTTAAAAAGCCTACATTACTAAAACAGAAAGATCTCAAGTAAACAACCTAACCTTATTCTTCAAAAAACTAGAAAAAGAAAAACAAGCTAAGTCCTACATAAGCAGAAAGGAGGAAATACTAAGGATTGAAGCAGAAATAAGAAAACAACAAACTAAGAGTTGGGAGCTGGTTGCTGTGGCACAGCCAGTTAATCCTTAACTTGAGACAACTTCATTTCATATTAAAACACCAGTTTAAAGCACAGCTTCTCCATTCCAATCCTACTCTGATAATGTCTTAAAAAGGCAGTGGATGATAGCTCAGGTCCTTGAGCTCTGCCACCCACATGGGAAACTTGGACGGAGTTCCTTGTTCTTAGCTTCATCCAAGCCCTTCCTCAGCTGTTGTGGACATTAGGGGAACAAAACAGGAGATGAAACATTCTCTCTCTCTCTCTCTCCATCCTTCCGTCACTGTTTAAAACGAATAAATGAGCCTTAAAAATAACTGAGTTTTTTAAAAAGACACAACATTGGAAAGCCTTTACCAAAACTTAAGAACAAAAGATTCAAATAAATCTATGAGTATACAACAGCAGTACAACCAGTAACACAGAACACTAAGCATCATAGGAACAATTAAATGACAACAAACTGAATAAACTGAAAGAAATGCAGAAATTACTAGAAACATACATCCTACCAAGACTGAAAGCATGATAAGAAATATGAAGATTAATTATGAATAAGGAGAATGAATCAATAACAATAAATAAAATCCCAAGGTAAGATGGCTTCACAAATTCTGCCAAACATCTAAAGATATAATAACAGAAATATATGTCAAATTCCACAAAAAATCAAAGAGGATGAATAATTTCTGAACTCTTATTAGACCAACATCATCTTGACACCAAAGATAAAAATACTACAACATAAATTACAGGGCCACATCCTTGATGAAACCAGATGCAAAGATTATCAACAGAATGTAAATGAATTCAAAAGCATGAAATAGGATCATCATCATGGCCCAGTATGATTAATCTTGGAAATGAAAGGTTTGTTCAACCTACTCAAAAAACTAGCATAAAACATCACGTTCCCAAAATGACAAATAAAGCAATTTGATCATATGAATAGATGCAGGAAAAGTCACTAACAAAATCCAACATTTGGTCATAACCAAAATTCCACAAATTATATATAGAATGCATATATCTTAAAATAATGTATGTGAACAGCTAATACACTTAACAGTGAAAAATGGAAAGCATTTTCGCTAAGGAAAAGACAAATATGCCCACTATTAGCTTTTCTATTCACACAACTGGAGATCAAATAGACAAGAAAAAGAAATAAGAGGCATCCAAATTGCAAGAGAAAAGTACAAGTGTCAATTGTCTCTTGGCAGACGACATGATTTTGTATATAGAAAGCTGCATATACAATAACAACCAAAAAACGAACTAATAAACAAATTCAGTAAAATTGCAGCAGAAAATCAGCTTACAAAAATGATTGGTATTTCTACATACTAACAATGGGCTGCATGAAAAATAAATTTATAAAGCAACCTTTTTAAATTATTTATTTTTATTTGAAAGACAGATTTGCAGAGAGAAGAAGAGATACAAAGGCCTTCCATCCACTGGTTCACTCCCCAAATGGCTACAATGACCAGAGTTGAGCTGATCTGAAGCCGGGAATTAGGAGCTTCTTTTGGACCCCCCACATGGCACACGGTCCCAAGGACATGGGTCATCCTCCACTACTTTCCAGGTCATAAGCAGAGAGCTGGATAGAAAGAGAAGCAGTCCGGACATGAATCCATATGGGATGCCTGCACCACAGGGTGGAAGACTAGCCTGTTGAGTCACAGTGCCAGCTCCAGCAGCCCCATTTTTAGTAAAAACAAAAAGAACAGAATACTTAAGAAGTTAATTTAACCAGAAAGGTAAAAACTGTGAATACTGAAAACTGAAAAAAAAAAATGGAGGAAACTGAAGAAGATATAAATAAATAGATGCTGATATTTTCAGACTGGGAAAATTAATATTGTCAAAATATTGGTACCATTTAAAATAATATACACATTTAATGCAATCTTATCTAAATCTGTTTCTGTGACATTTTTCACAGAAATAAAATATGGTATTTAACTCAGCAGTTAAGATACCACCTGGGAGGCCAGAGTTGTGGTACAGCAGTTTAAGCTACCACCTGCGACACTGTAGTAGACCCAGACTGAATGGCAGACTCCTGGCTACAACCTACCTAGTTCCCACTGTTGAGTGTTGGTTGGTTAGTTGGTTGGTTGCTTGATTTTTAAATTTGTTTTTTTTATTGGAAATGTAGATGTACAGAGAGAAAGAGATACAGAGAGAAAGATCTTCCATCCGCTGCTTTGCTCCCCAAGTGGCCACAACAGTTGGACCTGAGTTGATCCAAAACCAGGAGCCAGGAGCTAGCTGGTGCCCATATGAGATCTCAGTGCATGCAAGGCAAGGATTTAGCCACCAGGCTATTGTACCAGGCCCTCAGCTGTTGAGTGTTACGAGCATTTGGAAACTGAACCACTAGTTAGAACATCAACTGATTTCTCTCTCTCAACTCTCTCTGCCTTAGAAAGAAAGAAGAATGAAAGATACATATGTATGTAGGTAGGTAGATAAGTGGGTAGGTAGATGGTCAGACCAGCATAGATAGATAAATAGATGAAGTAAAAGGGAGGAAAAATTAATAAGAAATAGCACTAGCGATTCTAAAATTTGACCACAAAAGGTCCTAATTTGCAAAAGCAATCTGGAACAAGATCAAGCTGAAGACATACTTTGTTGTCCCAAGTCACATTCTAAAATCTGAGTTCAGCATGGTACTGTCATAAAACAAGCACACAGACCAAATGGAACAACTTAGAGTCTGGGGGAAAAACACAGTCCACTGATCCTCAGACTGATCATCCACAGGACATAATGGGGAAAGGTAGTCTCTTCAATAAATGATGTCAGAACAACCTATGTATTACATGGGAAATAATGAAACCGGATCTACATCTGACGCTATACACAAAAGTCAACTCGAAATGGATTGAAAACATCAATGTGAGACCAAAAACTGCAGAATTATGTAACAACTGTGACTTGTCACAAAATTTAAAATGATGCTTGATAGTCATATATGTGATAAAGGGTTAATAGCCAAAATATGTAAGGAACTCCTGCAACTAAAGTAATAATAACTCAACTAAAAAATAAGTCAATGTTCTAAATAGACAAAATGCAAATGGCCAATTGGTAAAGTACAAGGAGTTTGGAGCAGCTAGCATCCTAGTCAAGACATGAATTCCCACAACAGAGTGCCTGGGTTTCATTCCCTGCCAAGATTCCTGCTTCAATCTGCCTGTTAACGAAGCTCCTGGAAGGCAGTAGCAATTGCTCAAATAATTGTATTACTGCTTTCCACTTGGGGAGCCTAATCTGAGTTCCTCCCTTCCATCTTTGTTCCAGGCTGGGGGAACTGCTGTAGGCATTCGAGGAGTAACTCAGTGGATATAAATGAACTCTCACACTCTGCTTCTCAAATAAAACTTAAAAAAATATTAAACAAGGAATCTAAAAAATGTTATCTAAACTATAACAAGTAAAATAATGCTTAACATTACTAGCCATCAGATTATGCAAATTTAACACACACACACAAATAACTCACTACAATCAAAATGGCTATAAACTTTTCCATACTCCATGGTATGGAAAAAGAGAACCCTGGTATTGTTGATGGAAAGGTAGAATGGTAGAACCTTTATAGAAAACAAAATGGGGGCCTGGCACAATGGCTCAATGGCTAAATCCTCAATTTGCAAGTGCCAGGATCCCATATGGGCCCTGTTTCATGTCCTAACTGCTCCATTTCCCATCCAGTTCCCTGTTTGAGGCCAGGAAAAACAATAGAAGACGGCCCAAAGCCTTGGGACCCTGCACCAGCGTAGGAGACCCAGAAGAAGCTTCTGGCTTCAAATCAGCTCAGCCACAGCCATTGTAGCCACTTGAGGAGTGAACCAGTGGATGAAATATGTTTCCCTTTGTCTCTCCTTCTCTGTGTAAATCTGATCTGCCTTCCCAATTTAAAACAAACACAAACAAACAAAAATTGGAGTTTCATTTGAACATTAAAAACAGAACTATAGTATGATCCAGCAATTCAACATTCAGATATTTATCCAAAGGAAATGACAATCTTAAATAAGTCTTCACTCCTATGTTCATTGCAGTATTATTCACAATAGCCAAGACAGGGAACAACTTGAATGCTGATCGGCACTTGAATAGATGAAAAATATGGCATTTACATACAATGGAACATTATTATTTAACCTAAAAAAATAAAGGCAATCCTGGCCTTTGGGACAATATGGATGGAACAAAAGGACATTTTGCTAAGTGTACTAAGCCAAACATCAAAAGATAAATATTATTACTTTTACTAATATGTGGAATGTAAAGTAAGCAAATTCATAGAAACATAAGATAGAACAATGATTGTCAAGGCCAAAGGAAGAAATGAAGACACAACATTCAAAGGTGCTAAAATTTTCATCATGTAAGATGAACAAATTCTGCAGAGCTACTTACTACCTGGCACTGCACCTATGGCCAAAAATATTGTAGATTAAATGTTTTTACCAGGGAAAAAAGTGAAAATGAAAGTGACAGGAACAAACATGTATAGTCTTTCAAGTATTAATCGTAACTCAGTAAAAGTAGTTTGGTCTTTTTATAATGTTATTTAATCGGGCCCTTATTTAATCCCAGAAAAATTAACTCTCAGATTATGTGCTGTTGGACTTTGCTATTTTGACTCTATGCTTCTGAATGAGAAAAAGGAGTAGCTAAATTTGGAAGGAATCTGGTGCCAGATCAACTGTGTATACTTGGATTGCATAATTTACTGCTGTGAGATGACCAAGAGGAATATATTTAGATTTAACAACCAAATTTATAAAGATTAGTATAGTGTTTTTGGAAACTAGAAGTTTCATACAATTTTAGATACCGTGTCTGTACAAGAAAACTTAAATTTGAAACTACACAACTGTGTGAATATTTGGCACATTCCCATGAAGTTGGCTTCATTTGCATACACTAAAGAAACACTGCAGGGAGCAGGGTATAAGTAGAATCTCAAATCATCTGGGTAAGTGTCTATTTTATGAAAATAAACCTCACTATAAATCATACTTGCTTTCTTCACCCAAAATCAAAAGACCTGGAAGTAATAAAAAAAAAAAAAGGAGAGGAGACAGTTTCTGCATGTTTTATGTTTATGTCACCTGTTAAAATTATTTTCAATATAAAATAATTTTCATTATAAATCCCTCTTATTTATTGCTTCCAAATATACGTTCTTTAATGAAAAGTGTAACAACAAAAAAACCCTTTTAGTCTTGAATGTCTCAGGCTTGGTCTCTGTTCCCAAGGATATATTACTTTAAGGAGTTGAAGACGACTCTTCAGCAAAATGCTATTTTTTTACATTCAACGAAAAGTCCCTTCACCCTTAGTATGTCTCCAACATCTGAATCGGGGACCTCAGACTTGGCAGATTAGGAAGCATCCATGAGAAGACACAGAGCCAAACCTGACCCCACACGCTGAGTGTTTTCTTTAAGATGCAAAGGTTTTTCAGCCACAGATTAACTGAGTGCTGAAACAGAAGTATTTCTGCTTGTGGATGAAGTTACTAGAAACACAATCTCAGAGAGAAAGGCTACCAGGTAAAAGGACCTCACCCAAGTTCCCCAGAGACATGAGCAGCCAGTGAAGTAAGACAATCAAAATCATTCATTCCTCCTAATCACAAAACACAGACAGGCAATATGAAATATGATATTAAGATTTTAAAAGCATATAAAAGTCAGGAATCTTCTTCCAAAGTAAAGACGTGGATGAGAATGAATTAAATGTTTGAAGCTGCTTCAAAATGTTAGAAGCTGCTTCAAGTTGTTTTAGTTCACAAAGGAATTCCCTCCTGCCAGCACACAGTGTCAGGTAGCAACTTTAAGTCTAGCCGCTTTCAAACAAAGACACAGATAGGGCAGCAATCAAAGGCAGGAGGCTGTGAGTTCCATCCAACTGATTTTATCTTGGAACCTCATCATCTCACTCAGTTTTCACCCAACACACAGCTCCTGGGGTGAGTCTGCCTCCCGTAAACTTGGCAGACAAACCTGGCACTTACTATGTGTTAACCCTCAGCTTAGAGTTGGGAAAAGTCTTTTTCTCCACCTCTTCTCTGTTTTTTTATCTTTGGCATTTGACATCTCCCAAATCCTTTTGAACTATTTGCATACCTCTTCCTATAGATACATGGTTATGTTCCCTTAAGATAACTATAAAGCATATAAACCATAAATTAGTAAGTTATAAAGAGAAGTTGACAAGTTGTAGCTATGGTAAAGGATTTTAGCATTCCTAAACCATATTGGAAGAAATTAGATATAAAATATCTGAACAAGAAACAAGTTTAATATGTATCACATGCAGTGTACCATTCTTTTTTTTCTTTTTTTTTTTCTGATAATGTTTACATAGTTGATTACGATGGGAAAGGTTGAGGATTAGGGGAATGTGGGTGAGACCTATATTTCCACATTTTCTTTTTTTTTTTTTCTTCCTGTATCTGGGGGAGAAGTAGATAAGCAGAAAGGCTGCATCCAGCCTCCCAACCACCTCAGTACCAGTGATGGGGTATGGCCACCCGATGTCATCCCAGGGTCCCTGGTGTTGAGTATGTTCCAAGGGTTCTGCTCAAGTAGTTTCAACAGTTCAATAGTTCTGCAATGCTGTTTATCTCTCTGATCCAAGGATGAGAAAATCCTTCCAGGGTCCAATATCTGACATAGTCCACCTAAGATTCTCCATTCACCCAGATATTTGCTGCCTACACTTGGCTGGGATAGTTGACCAACTTGTTCTGCGCTTCTTCCTCTGTTATGGTACCAGATGTCCTGTGCAGGCTCCAATGGACTGCCATATCCTATATGTGCATTTGGGTGTGCATCCAAGCCACTGAGGAGTCCAAGCTCTGAAACACACACTCCATGGACATACCACAGATCCTATGATTCTCCCCATGGTAGGGGTTCTTAATCCAGCAGTTCAGTTGGGGGATCCCCCAAGAAACCATGTCTGAAGTGATCCCAGACCTGACTTTTGCGTGTGCTTGCTAGTACTGAGTCTGACTCTGTTCGTCCCCCACATCAGCCTAAATATACACTAGTAGTTGCAATTGCTGGATCAATTCTATCTCCAGCCCTACCTCTTATGTAAACCAATGGATGCTGGGTCCAGCCCAACCCTGTGCATCAAATATTCAGCTCTCATGTATAGTAGTGGGAGCGGCAGCCTAGTCAAAGCAACAATTAACCCTACTAGGCCTGGCCCCAGCCCTGGTTCCTGAGCTTGCCAATTTGTACAGCAGACTGGGCAGTCTGTGCTCTTGTATACATCAATAGGTGTGAATTCTAGCTCAACCTAACCAACCCTGCTAACCAGCCCACATACATGCTGGTGGGTGCCACCACCTGTCCAGCCAGGCTGCTTCCAGCCCTGGTTCTCATGCTCACCAGAGGGAGTTGCCCCCACCAGAGGGGTGCCCAGTTTCCCCACTGGGCCCACTCCCATTCCTGGATCTTGCACTTTCCAGGTGGTTTTGCAGTCTGGATTTGGCCCCAGTTCCAGCACTTGCCAGCTAATGTTGTAACAAAGCCCAACAAGCCTGCACTTGTTCTCCCCTGACCAAGCTCATCTGCAGGCCAACAAGTGTGGTGGCCCTGCTCAATCTGGTTTGCACCCATCCCAGTTTTCACACTCGCCAGCAGGAGCAGTGACCCAGCAGCGGAACTCCCTACAGCTCCCCTATTGAGCTCACACCACCCCCTCTCTAGGTCCACATGTGCTGATGGGTGCTGAGGCCCCATCTGGCATGGCTTGCCACACCTCAACATCTGCCTGTGTGCTGTGGCCTGGCCTGTCCCCAGTTCCAGCTCATGCTGATGGATGCTACAGCCTTGCCAAGCCCAGCCAGAATCCAGTTTCGGCCTTAATGTGAACTAATTGGTGTTGCAGCCTGACCCAACTTGTCTTGCACCCCATCCTGGTTCTCAGATCAGTGGGTATTATGAACTGGCAACTGCAGGGACTAAGTCCTGACAGAGAAGTTCCCCAAGCTCCTCTATCAGGTCTCTTCCCAGTGAAAGATCTTACACCTATCAGTGAGTCCTTGGCCCAGCCTGTCCACCTCCTATCCTGGCTTTGCCCAAGCAGCCCACTCCTAATCCAATTCTTACTGTTCTTCTGTTTCCAGCCCTGACTCATGCAAACTGGTAGGTGTGATAGCCTAGCCCAGCATGACCTGCACTCCAGCCTGGTTCCTATACATGCCAGTGGGCTAAGGTTGGCCTGGCCCTGCCCAGTCATCTCCCTCCAGAACCACCCCACACACTTGCCTTTGGGTGGAGCTGCCTTGCCTGGCCTGACCAACACCCAGGTCTTAACCAAATTAGTATGCACTGGTAAGTGGTAGTCAACTGTGGTCCATACTAACTAGCCCAGCTCAAGTCTTCCACATAAGCTAAACTGACCCATAAAAGTCAGCCTCTCCCCTCCAAACTGCTTGTCTCAGCTGCTTTGCTAACCTGCAAGTACAGTGGCCTTGTTGTTGGGAGTCATTCCTTACCTGCAACAAACTCTCTCAGTGGTCCTCCCTTCTCCTTATCCCCTCACTCCTTTCCCTGATTAATCCACGGTCCCTGCACTCAGTGGCACATACTGGCCTGGGACTGTATCCTTTCACACATCCAAGATATAGGCCCATTCAAAGTTCCCCAAGCCCTGTCACAAGCCCATCAGGCCAGCATGCTAACCTGGGGCTCTCCACCCTATCTGGGACCAAGCACCCAGGAAAATACCCAGGCTAACTCTGCCAAGGCATGAACTCCTAGGTCCCTGCAAGTCCCTGCCAGCACTATACCCTTGACACCCCTGCAAGCTCACGTCTTCTGGCTGCCAAGTGCCATTCCCCCTTGGCCAGAAGAATAATGGTGGCAGAGGCTACCACAAGCTGCTACCAGTGAAGGTGCCATTCTTTTAGAGTATGCACAAAATAATTCCCAAAATACTCTTGAAATAAATGAGGGTCCCAACAAGTACTAAAGACAAGATATCAAACTGATCATATTCTTCAAATATAATACAATAAAACAACGAATCAATTAAATGTAATTCATATATTTTAAAGTGAAAACTATGTTTTTCAGTAAGTTGAGAATGAAATAATTCCATTGGAAAGTATAAACATTTGGAATTTTATAATATAAGCATTTATAGTGTGTAATTAAAGTGGTATCTATAGGAAAATATATGGGCCTAAGTTCAGACCTGGAAAAGGAAGGATGTAAATTTGTAATTAAAACATTCAACTCAAAATATCATTATAAACTACAAAGTAGACCAGAAGGGGATAAAAAGGAAGGAAATATGGCAAGAGAAGAAAATAATTCTAGACAAAAGAACAATATCAACTGAATCAAACTCTGAATAGATAAATCTGTCAGCAGAGAGTAGCAGAAAAGAAGTAGGTGGGTGCCCAGTCAACAATACTGGAAATGAGAAGAATGAAAGTACAGACACAATGCATGTCTTAGTCTACCTGAGTTGCTGAAACAAAACACGCTAGATTGGATGCTGGAGCAAATATGCAAGCTTACTGCTTTCAGTTCTGGAGGCAAGTGAGCCCAAGATCGAGGTATCAGCAGATTCAACACTTAATGAGGGTTTCTTCTCTGCTTCATAGATGACTCCTTACATGGAACAAATGAGCACCTGTGGTCTCTTCTATAACCAGTAATTCCATTACTGAGAAGGACCTAAACACTTCCAGCTGGCCACACTTCCTAACACTGTTGCTTGGGGTGTTAGCTTTCCATACAAGAACATTGGAAGGACAGAGACATTCAGCTCATACAGCAAAGAATCATAAAATTGAAGCAAATACCATAAACAAATTGTTAATATGAAAAACTTAAATGTCCTAGAAAATATTTCTATGTCCCAAAGCAGACTCAAGAAGAAGTACAAGACCTGCTTTGTATTCTACATCCATTAAAGAAAATGAATTGGTGGCTGAAGAAAATAAGTACTGTCCCATAAAATGACAAAGAAGCACCAAGACAGTTTTCTAGGCTTATTTCCCCAGCCTTTTAAAGATCACATGATTCAAGCTATCTCCGAGATAAAAGGAAATCTCTCCAATTCCTTTTATGAGATTAGCTAAATCTACTACTCAAATTAAACAAAATAAGGTGAAATCATAGGCTCAATTACTTTTATAAACATATATTAAAAACCCTACAAATAATACCTACCTATGTTAGCAATCCAACCAAGCCTTAAACACTAATGAAACCTTAACTTAATAGATGTGACATTCACTAGAATAACTTGTATATTGATAGAGTAAAGAAATTTCAAGACACAGAAAATGACATTAAAAATCAATATCCTTTCATAACAGAATTTCAACAATCCAGGAATGAGATAAAACTTTGTTCACATCATATTTATATGTTAATATATGCAGATTTCAAAAAGTTCATTAAAAGACGAAATGAATAAGTTTATTTTGGTGAAAATAATTTTTGAAATACATACATCAGTTTTCCTTGCACTTTTTGAAGAAAACTTTTTTCATATATGTGTCTATTATAAGAAAATATGTATATGTAACATATTAACACTTATGTATCTATAATTAATTTTACACCCTTTAAATTGAAATCATAAAATGAAAAACAATCATGGATATCAGCTACATGTAAGTGCAGGGCAGTGTGGAAATTGCATACTATAACTATTTTACTATTCACAACCAGCCTATAAAGCATTATTATTCCTATTATGCAGATGGGGAAATTGAGTTTCACAGTAGAGACCCAGCAGCTAATCTGCTGACCCTAGAATCTGTACCCAAGTGGGTTGCCAGAGCCCAAGCTCTCAACTTTTGCACTGCACCCTGACTTGACCTCTGAAATAAAAAGTGAGCTTTTGCTGACCCAGCACCAATCCACAAATCTGACAGCTGTTTAGAATTTAAAGCACTTACAAATGGAGCCATCAAATTTACCTGGAGAGCCTAATTATGGAGAAAGGTAATGAAAGTCTTGTTTCCTTTCACCTGAAATTAATTGCTCACCCTGCTGAAAAGAAAGACCACCAAAAAAAAAAAAAAAAAAACAAGTTGAAGACGTTAATAAAAGATCCAGGTAGTATTTTTCTTCATGATGTCCCCATGACCACAAAACACAGATTGCTAGGCAATACATTCATTTCCTCCCTTAGTCCCAGTGGCATCATTTGCAAACACAATAAAGAAAATTACTAAACTGCACTTTTGGAGGGAAATATTTTATCATCCTTTTGGTTTTCTCTGGTTAGTAAGCTGTTCCAGAAAATGCGGAAATCTCTACGTTTACAACTGAAGACACCAACTATTTCTTAGCAGTCCTGAAAGTCGGCTGATGAAAATAAAGAAGCAAGTGGGAAAATAGCCAGAATGGCCCAGTTAGAAAGTTAGCAAAATTTCAAGAAAGCAGAGATTGGGAAAATTGAGACAAAGTAGTTTTTAAGTAGAAAGGAGCAAAGTGTCATCTTTTTTTTTTTTAATTGATGACAAAATCACTTTTCAGCCTTTTACAGTTTTACTTCAGTTTTAAAGAAGGAAAAGGTGAAAACATTAAAATACTCAATGGACAGACCAGAGCTTTTCAGTTAAATGAATACACACTTTCACTGTTTGGAAAACTCTAACGAGCTACTAACTAAGTTCTGTCATTTTTTTTGAAAGAAGACATTTTTAACACACTCCCCAAAGGAACATGAAATTGATATCTAATTAATTTATCTTGAAATTGTAAAATTAAAGGAAAGTATGCTACAGATACTTAGAGAAACTACATATCACAGACTTCCTGTGCGGTTCATGCATGCCAAAATCTGCTCCTGCAGTACCTGAAATATGAGGCCATTAGCAACATTAGCCTAAAAGTGACTACCACGTCAGTCTATGGGGAAATCATTTTCTTACAAGCTGATGATGTCAGCACAAGTGTATTGGGGACTGACAAACATGGTATCTCGTTAATATTCGCTATCATGCATCTCCCAGGATTAAATATTAAATTGCTCCTTAATGTCTTTCTCTCGTTGCAACTGGACAAACATCTCCACTCTACAAAATCTACCTCAAATGCAGCCTGCTTGCTGTCCTCACCACTCTCCCTTAGCTCACCATTTTTCACTTAATTTACTGAGCTTCAAAGTATTGCTGCATTATATTCTGCAGAGTGTGGCCAAGTGAACCTCTTAAAACCTAAGTCAGATAGACTCATTCCATGGCGCAAGTCCTCCAACAGCTGCCCATGTCACTTGGAGTAAAATTCAGAGTCATTGCCATAGCCCACAAGGATCTTCACAACTCACCCCTGCTTATGTCTCAGACCTCCATGCTTACCTCTTGCTAAAGTGATACATTTGACCACCGAACTGTCACCCAGAATCCCAGTGACATTCCTTGCCCCATTCATTCTGCTATTCTCACAATTCAAACTTTCTTCTCACTCACCCCCACTCTCAGATGCAGGTCTTACTGCCCATTAAACTAAGAAAATACAGCGATCATAAGAGAGTTCACATATCCCCACCACGATCTTACACACTTATCAGCATCTGGACCTATATATTTACCGTTTGCATGTATCTCCTGGCCATTCTACCTAAGGCCAAACTCCTCTCTGCCACAAGATCCTTTCCCTATTGCCTGCATATATTCTCTCTCATTCATATATCATCGATTTTGCCCACCTCCTATGTTATTATCATCAGCACATAAACATGCTATAATTACTCTCTTAAAATCTGTTCTGTTTTCCATGCTGCCACTGTAGCACACATACACACACAAAAAATGCTCTTAAAAATACCCATGTATGGGTGTATGGTGCCTGGCACAATGGTTCAGTGACTAAATTCTCGCCTTACACATACTGGAATCCCATGTGGGTGCCAGTTCATGTCCTGGCTGCTCCACTTTCTATCCAGCAGTGGAGGATGGTCCAAATCCTTAGAACCCTATGTCTATATGAGAGATCCAGAAGAGGTTCCTGGTTCCTGGCTTTAGATCAGCTCAGCTTCAGCTGTCGCAGCCACTTGGGTAGTGAAGCAGCGGATGGAAGACCCTTCTCTGTATATTTTGCTCTGTGTAAATATGATTTGCCTTTTTAATAAAAATAAATAAATTTTAAAAAATATACCCATGTATACCACATCTGGTGTGGTAGCCTAGTGGCTAAAGTTCTCGCCTTGCCCATGCACTGGGATCCCATATGGGCACTGGTTCTAATCCCAGCGGTCCCACTTCACATCCAGCTCCCTTCTTATGGCCTGGGAAAGCAGTCGAGGATGACTCAAAGCCTTGTATGGTCTTACCTGCAATGATCTTCCCTCAGCTCCTTCAGCTTTTGTTCCAATATCACACAATGACATTGATTGTCATGTTTAGATGTGGTTTGTCCCCCAAGGGTTGATGCATAATAAACTTGGTCTCTATTGCAGTGATGTGAAGAATGGATAGGACCTTGAAGATCTCAGCGTTCAGTGGGAGGTTGTTGGGCCAATGGGAGCACTGTCGTTGAAACAGGTTAAGGTAGTTCTTACGGAGTCCTGACTAGTTCTTACAAGAATACTGTTACAAAAAAGAAGCATGCTTCCCCTCCTTGTTCTCAGACTCACTGTTTCACCATAAGCTATTTCCTTATGCTACTTCAATGAGTTATATAGCCAGAGGGGGAGGGGAGGATTCCCTTGCCAGAACCAATGCTGTTTGGACTTTTGGCATCTGCAACTGCGAGCTAAATCGCTGTGAGCTTTTCTCTTTATAAAGAAGCCAGCCTCAAATATTTTGTTGTGGTAATGGAAAATAAACTAATAGTAATATGAGGGAAACAGTGAGGAAGTAGAAAGGGGAATTCCTATACCTATAAAATGCTATCATGAAATATAATAAAAAATTTTTTAAAATAATGGTCAAAAATTTGTTAAAAGAAACTGTTCCTGACCACTACATTTAGAATTATGATGCCTGCCGCTATTAAACTTCCTGCCCTTAATTTCTTTTTCTTCTCTCCCTGAGATTTACCGTCATCAATCTAACACACTACAAAATACTAAAGAAACTTCAAAGAATAAGGTTAACTGCTTATTTAACTCATTTGATAGCATGCTGTAAGCATTTAGCACATAATTATCAAATTGATGAATCTAGAAGTCTTTGCTTATAGCATGTGAGTATAAAAAAGCATTATTATCAAATAGAGTATGTTTAAAAAGTCAGAAATATTTAGGATCCCAATATAATGAGCAAAATATTCAATAATAAAGTAGGCAAATCAAGTCCTCAAAAGATTTTTTCCAGAGTTGTTTGAAACAACATTCAAACCATTTTCATGGCCATATAGAGAAATACCATTCTAGACAAAAGATCTTTCTCAGATTGTTAAATGAGTTAGTATCCTAACTGAATGGGCAGAGAAAAAAAATAGTTCCTGTTTGACACATAGGATGTTAGTTACAAACTCTTAAATGCTGTCATCCCGTGAGCAGTTTGTTGTTAAATTTTCAGGTCTTCAAATAGACATGGTCATTTTACAGAAGCCCAACTTACAAACAGTTATAACACAACCCAAGCAGCAGGATCATTTCATGCCAAACTAATGGGTTTAGGACATGCAAGGCTTGACTCTTCTGTACAAACCCACTTTAGAGCAGGGGTCAAAACCATTAAACTAATGGTAAACTTGAGTCCCTGGGTCCTGAGTGCCCCATGGCTCCAGGGGATTGAGATTTGCAAGTAAAATACTAAACACAGAGGCATGTATAAACACTCCATGGGATTCTTTATACAAATGCCTTTTTGTCCAAAATCAGGACTCCAGAAAATAGAACTTTTGAAGTTTCTACTTCTAAATGAAAAAATTTAGACAGACATTTAAACATTGCTTTAAAAACTAAAAAGACATTCAAACATTGCTTTTAAATAAAAAGAAAAAAAAAACTTCTCAGCATAAAGTATGAAGATATCCTGCTGGACTTAAGTTTTCTACTCAATGTGTTCTTTTCTGCTTAAAATGTTGAATATAAAGACCTGATCCTTTAGGACATTTTCTTAGACTCAAACTTAGCAGCAACTTACTCAAGCTTATGTAAGTTTTGAAGTTAGTGTGGTAAACTTTGGTCACTGTTAAGCAATGAATTATGGGTGAATGGCCTGAACACCTGACAACAACATATTGCCACAGGGGACAAGGGAACAAGATTGATAAGCCATTCTAACATAGATTTCATTCCAAAATTACATATATAGTAACAGGGAAGGTTGTTCCTACACAGAGACTTGATAGCTCTTCATCAAACCTCCTCTTTTCTTCTGAGTCACATACTTTTAGCATAACCCCAATCCAAGTGCAGTTAGGTAGAGCTGAGACCCAGTCCCTAGAATGTAAGCAAAAGTGGTGGATGCCACTGCCACAGGACTTCCCAATAAACAGCTTCTTGAATGATGTCATTAGAAGACTGTGGTGATCTTAAAAGCCCTAGATCAAGGGTGGCAGAGCCATGGATGGGAGAGAAATCAGAAAGGAGCTATAAGTCACTAAAAACGGAACCAATCTGCTCCATTACACACATGATAAAATAAGCCTAATTAAATCCTGTTTTGTTGTTGTTGGTGGTGGTGGTGGTGTTATTACAGACCTCATCATTTGGGAAATACAATATTTTAGTTCAGAAGGGTAAAATTTAATATATAATTTATTAATGATGACTCATAAGGTAATGACCGTATACCACAGTCTAATACCCATTATTTCTAGCATTCAAATTCAGCGTGCTCACAACATTCTTAATTAGACTAATACCAAGATCTGTTTTTCAGCATCCAAAGTTTCAATAGGCTAAATAATTGAGATATCCATAAATAAGATAAAAGGAAAGATTTGGGGCACTGTCACTACTGTTATATTAAAAAACCTAAGACTGCTTTTCTCTAACCTAGCTTCACCAATCCCAATCTTAAAGAAGTAAAAGCACCGGAAGCAGCAGGGGAAGAAAAGGGCCAAAAAGTAGGAAAGGGTCCTTAAATCAGGAAACAGCCCAGCATCATGACAAAGAAGCTTTGGACTCAACATAAAACTGAAAGTAAGATTTTACAAAAATAGACAGGACTTTCAGTGTCTGAAATAGCTTAATGATCTATAAAAGGAATAAGAACAGATGAGCAAACGGAAAAGAAAAAAAAAGAAATGACAACTCTATCTAATCATAATAGAACCTATGCTAAGCCATTCAGTTGCATTCTGCAGAGCCAAGCTGATGTGGCTTCCTAGATCGCAGGGAAACAGAGATTAATTCATTTATTTGAAAGTCAGAAAAAGAGTGAGGGAGAGACAAAGATTTTTCCATCTATTGGTTTACTCAAAGACTGCAACAGCCAGGGCTGGGCCAGGCCAAAGCTGGAGCCAAGAGCTTCTCGCAGATCCTCCGCGTGGGTGGCAGGGGCACAAACAAAAGTGTCGTATGTTGCTACTTTTCTAGAGCATTCTCAGGGAACTGGACTGGAAGTGGAACAATTAGGACACAGACCAGAATCTGACCTTACAAGCAGCAGCTTTACCCACTACACCACAATGTCAGGCCAAGAATAATCTAATACTATTAAAGGTGATGTATGCATTATTTACAACTTCAGTGAAAAGGTTAAAAGGTAGTATGCTTAAAAATAATAACCATATCTACAATAATATGTTAAGAAATGCACACTGTAAAACAGTTGTAAAATCAGGAGACTGGCAGGTTAAGTCTCTAGTTTTTATATCAGCTTCCTGTATCCAGTGCCAATTTGAGTCTTAGCCACTCCACTTCTGATCCAGCTACCTGTTGACGTGCTTACAAAGGCAGAAGAAGGTAGCCCAAATAGTTTGGTCTCTGCCACCCCCGTGGGAGACCCAGAGAGAAGCCCTGGCTTCAGCAAGTACAGTCTTGGCTGCTGCAGCCTTAGGGGAAGTGAATTAATGGACAAAAATGCTCTCTTTCTTGCTCTAGGCTTGTCTCTGTAAGCCTCCGCTACTCATGCCAGTGCTCTAACAAATAAATCATAGATATTATTTTAAATATGTAAAATCAAAAACATGAACTGTGGGAAGACAATGGAAGTCCAAACTTTGTGTTTGTGATTGAAGCTATGTTGTTGTTAGCTATGCATGTTGTTATGTTCTATGGTAATAACAAAGCAAAAAACAATAGCAGATACACAAACAATAAAAAGACAGTAATCAATGCTAAATAGCACACATAACCAACAAATCACCAAGAAATATAATAAGAAAGAAAATAACAAAAATCCAATCAAAGATACAAAAGACAATAATAAGCCCTTAACTGTCAATAAAGCAAATGGATTAAATCTTAAATCAAAAGAAACAAAGTGGCTGGGTTCCTTTAAAAATAAATAAATACATAATTTTTTAAAAGATCCAATTATATGCTGCCTACAGGAGATTCACTTTTGTTTCAAGGACATGCACAAGGGCCAATGTTGTGGAGCCACAGGTTAAGATGCTGCCTGCAATGTAGACATTCCTATGAGCACTGGTTGCAGGCCTGGTGTCCCACTCCAGTCCAGCTCCCTGCTAATTAATGCTCCTGGGAAAGAAGTGTCTCCGTGCTTGAGCCCCTGCCAACCACACGAGAGATCTGGATGATGTTCAAGGCTCTTGCCCTCTGCCTGGCTCAGCCTGGTGGATGCAGCCATGTTGGGGAATGAAACATCTGATAGAAGATTTCTCTCTCCCTCCTTCTGTCTCTTGTTGTCATGCCTTTCCAACACATAAATTTTTAATAAAAATACTTTAAAAGAGAAAAGAATGCATAAGGCTTAAAAATGAAAGAATCAAAAGAGATTCCATGCAACTACTAACCAAAAAGAGCAGTTTTGCCCGTGTTTACACTGGACAAAATTCTTGAAGTCAAAATTCCTCACAGGAGGGGTGAGCACTTTTGCACAGCAGGTTAAGCCAACTGCTTGCAATGCCTGTATACTGTATCAGCGTGCCCATTTGAGTCCCAGCTCCACGTCTCCCTTTCCAATCCAGGTTTGTGGACATGCATTCTGGGAGTCAGTAAATGATGGCCCAACTACTTGGGCCCTTGACAGCTACGCCAGAGACCCAGATAGAGTTCCCATTTCCTCCTGACAGCCTGGCTTAGCTAGGGCTTTTGCATGAACTTAAGGTGTGAACGAGCAGATTGAAGATCTCTCTCCATTTCTGTGTCTCTGTCACTATGCCTTTCAGGTAGATGAAAACAAATAAATATCTTTTATAAATCTTCACAAAAGACTAATGAGGCCATTATAGAGTAACAGAAGATATATTCATCAAGGCTACAATAGTGGTAACTACATATACACCTAACATCAGAGGACCTAAACCTACACAGTAAATAGTAATAGACATGAAGCAAGAGACAGATGGCAATAAAATAACAATAAGGGCTATCAATATTGTCTTTTCAACAATGGAGAGAATAAAACAGAAAAATAGTAGGAAAATCTAGATTTGAATTCTAAATAGATCTATCAGACTTATGCAGAATATTCCATCCAACAGCAACAAAATATTCATTGTTCTCTGGCACACATACATCACTCTACAGGATAGATCTTACACTAGACCACAAAAATAATCTTCACAAACTTAGGAAGACAGAGATTATATCAAATGGCTTCAATGGTTAAAAAAAAAACTATAAATAAACAACAAAAGAAAAATGGAAAAATACACAAATATGTGGAAAATTTTAAGATTTATATGTTTAAGTATTTGTTCATTTGTTTGAAAGGCAGACAGAGAGACAAAGAGGTCTTCTATCAGCTAGTTCACTCCCTAAATGCCCACGCCAGGACACGGTGGGCCCAGTCAAAGCCAGAAGTCTAGAACTCCTACTGGGTCTCTCACCTGGACAGTAAGAGTACAAGCATCTGGATCATTTTCTATGGTTTCTCAAGTGTACTAAGAGGTACTGGATCATGGGCAAGTAGCCAGAGGTCAAATCAGTATACTAACATGGGCTACCAACATCAGGGGTGCTATGCAACAACACTGGCCATTCCTCACCACTGTTTCTGTGTGTACTCCTGATCACCAATAGATCAAATAAATCAAAAAGGATACCAAAATGTATATTGAAATAATGAAAATGAAAACACCAGGCCCGGCGCAGTAGCCCATTGACTAAAGTTCTCACCCTGAATGTATGGGTGCCGGTTCTAATCCCAGTGGCCCCGCTTCCCATCCTGCTCCCTGCTTGTGGCCTGGGAAAGCAGTCAAAGATGGTCCAAAGCCTTAGAACCCTGTGTCTGCTTGGGAGACCTGGAGAAGTTCCTGGCTCCTGGGTTTGGATTAGCTCAGCTCTGGCTGTTGCAGCCACCTGGGAAGTGAATCATCGGACAGAAGATCTTCCTCTGTGTGTCTGCTCCTCTCTGTATATCTGAGTTTCCAATAAGGAAGGCAGGCAGGCAGGCAGGCAGGCAGGCAGGAAGAGAGAGAGAGAGAGAGAGAGAGAGGAAGGAAGGAAGGAAGGAAGGAAGGAAGGAAGGAAGGAAGGAAGGAAGGAAGGAAGGAAAGAAAGAGAGAGAGAGAGAGAGAAAGAAAGAAAGAAAGAAAGAAAGAAAGAAAGAAAGAAAGAAAGAAAGAAAGAAAGAAAGAAAGAAAGAAAGAAAGAAAGAAAGAGAAAGAGAAAGAAAGGAAGGGAGGGAGGGAAGGAGAGGGAAGGGAAAGAAGAAAAAGAAACCATCACTGAGACTATGAAGGGAAGGAAAGAAAGTTTCCAATCAAATTCTCAAAAAAAAAAAAAAGAAAGAAAAGAAAAGGAAAACGCCAAAACCTGTGGGATGCCTCAAAAATAGTTCTAAAAGGGAATTGTGCAGCAATAAATGGCTGCATTTAAAAGGGGAATATCTCTAATAAACAGTTTAACATGCCCCAAGGAACTAGAAAAGAAAATCTCATTTAAAATAGTATTTTTATGGGAAAATAACTTATATCCTGTTTCTAAATGACAGTAGAATCACATGTCTAACATACAAAAATGAAAAAAAATAAAGTAATTCTCAGTAGAACAGAGGGTAGATCAAAATAATAAAACCACAAGAGAAAAAAACTGAATGATTAGCAAATAAATCAAACCAATAAAAATAAGAAAATACAGAAAACAGAAGGGAAAATGGGTAAGCAAAAAAAAGGCAAAATGAAAACAGTAAAATCAACTATTAGTTACACTCATTGTGACGGCACTTTCTAAACATAGAACTAGATAACATTAAGAAACAAAAAATAGGTCTGTGAAAAATACTGTTATAGTGATGGTGGAAGAAAACTGCCTTTTAGGATAAAAGCTTAAAGACAAATAACCTACAAATTATGGCCATTTATATGCAGTAAAAATGTAAATTATAGTATGAATTATAAATAATATGTAAAGATAAGAGGTAAAAATGCATTTTTTACAGGTAAATGAAATGAAATTGTGATCCATTTAAAAGTCTTATATGTTAGTACTATATTTTATATAACCCCTTAGAAACCACAAAAAAAAATAACTAAAGAAGTTATAGGAAAAAAAAGTAATAAAAAAAATACAGAACAACAACAAAATACAAAGAAAAACAGTACACAGAGAAACAAAAAAATTGAACAAAAAACACGTAACAATTGCAATAGCAAGCACTTCCCTATCAATAACTACTTTAGATGCAGTGATTGGATCTCCTCATTAAAACCTATACAGTGATTCGACAGAATAAAACAAATACTACAATTATATACTGTGTATAAGAAATTCACTTTAACCAAGAACACAGACACATTGAAAACAAGGGATGGAATTAAACAGTCCGTGAAAATCAATACCAGAAAAATCAGGGTTTCTGTACTTAACAGCAGACAAAAACGCCTTCAGTAAAAAACTGTCTCTAAAGACACACACATCACAACGTAACTAAAGAGGTCAACTCAACAGGGAGGCCGTAACTACCATAAACATATACAACCAAGATCAGAACATCTGAACAGACACAGCAAACTGAGAAACACTTCAAACATGTATAGAAAAACAGTCTAAACAGAGAAATTAAAAACAGTACCAAAACAGGAAGAGACTTTAACACCTTATTGTCAAAAATGGATACAGGGAGCTGATGTTGTGCTGCAGTCTACCAAGCCTCCTCTCAATGTGATCATCTCATACTGAAATGCCTGTTTTGGTCCCCGCTATTCTGCTTCAGGTCCAGCTCCCTCATACTTATGCTACCAGGAAAGAGGCAGAAAACGGCCCGAGGTCTTATGTCTCTACTACTGCAGCCTTGACTGCTTCGCTTCCAATCCTGCTCACTACTAACTAATGCTCCTGGGAAAGCAGAGAGAGACGGCATCGGTGCTTGAGTCACTGTCATCCATGTGAGAGACTGCATGGGATTCCAGGGTCCCCTGGCTTGGGCCCGGCCAGTCTTGGCTGTTGCAGGTGTTTGGGGTGTGAACTAGCAGATGGGAGATCTTTGTCTCTCCCTCTCTCATTATGTAACTCTTTCAAATAAATAAACTAAGTCTTTTAAAAAAATAAAACAGCCTATAATCTTCACATTTCAGGGTTTAGGTCAGGACCTAAACAGGAAAGCAAATTTATTTAAATAAACTATAAGCATCACCAATTATTACCATGAAAATACAGATATAAATGTTTCCATAGAAACCCCAAGCATTTGTACTATGATTATGATAGTACACATTTACTATAATTCCGTTTTGTTGCTTTTAACATATTATAAAAACAAGATATAGTGCATAACAGAAAAAATGAAACCACAAATTTGACATAAATATGACCTAAGGAAAATCTATTCATCTAGCCCATCATAATATGCACTTAATAAACGGTTATCTCTGTTTTTCAAACCTATGCCCCAGGGATACAGTACTAAATAAGTGAGATAAATAAGAAAGTAAATAAGAGGTCATCCAAGCTCCCCAAATGTCAACATTTAAAATGAAATATAATTTAAATATAATTAGTACTATATAGCGTTAAAAGCTCAGAATTAGTGTCATAATTTATATATATTATGTGTGTGCTGCTAAATCATTTTATGTTTCTGCCCAGCATCTAGCTGTTGAACCTAGTCATCTACTTTAATACTTGTATACTCTTCAGAAATACCATCTTTTTTTCTTGTGTTATACATTCTTCTAATGCTTTATGTTAATATTTCTTCAACATATTTTCAGAAGTAAGGAAGTTCTTCCATGTTTCCCATGTGTGTAGCAGAGCCCAATCGGCTGGGCCATCTTCTACTGTTTTCCCATTGTCAATCACAGAGTTGGATTGGAAGTGGAAAAGATGGAAATTGAACTGGAAATTCTATGGGATGCTGGTGTTCCAGACATTGACTTAATGCCACAGTGCCAGCTCCTGAACATCTTCTTGAAAAAAACAGAAAACATTAAGAATTGCCCTTGACTGCAGTCATCCTCATTAAGTTTAAAGTGCAACTTTGCATAAATGTTATCACGGTATGAGTGGATTATGTAATACAACACAGGATATTTTTTCAACAGCAAGTTAGTAGCATTTTAGAATTTGTTCTTTTTCCTTGCATTTATAAAACTAACTAGTTAACAGTAATGCTCTTTTCTGATTTGAATGGGTTATGTATATTAATTAATTGAATTCTTACAACATCCCTAACAAGTAGGTCCTTTTTCATTTACATTTCAATAATTAGAAAAATTAGATGCATGCTTCCAAAAGTCACTCAAATATTAAGAAAAGAATAATAACTCACTAAAAGCATTAGCTTCAAGAATTTTTAACTGTGATTTGTGCTACTCTTCTAAGATAATAATAAAAACGCATTGAAAAATTATGTTAGTTTAGCATCGACTCTGTTAAACTTCAAAACATATCCTGATCTAATGTTCTAAGTAGGAATTATTGTAAAAATTCCCAGAAGAGTAGCTAAGATAGTAATCGTGAGGAATGACTCAAACATCAGCCCCGAAGCTTGATGAGACCCCCCCACTTTAATTGGTTGTTTCCCTTAGCCTTCAGTTCCCCTAAGTTTCAGCTGAGGTTTCCCTTAGGCTTTCAGTCCCGTTATATTTCAGTTTGGGTTTCGGTCTCTTTAGTTCCATGCCCAATTTTTTCCCTGAAAGCCCTGTCCACCAACCACTGTGGCCCTGTCGCCCTGACCCCTGCCCACTGTCTTGCCTACCAATCCCCACCACCCTGCACTCCCAGCACCTGCCCCTATGCTATAAAAGCACTTTCTCTTCCTTCCTGTCTCTCGCCCTCTCTGTCCTCTGCCTTCCCAGCACTGGGATCTCTCAGTTCTGAGCTGGCCCTGCTCTGTGCTCAAGTCTCTCCACACAGCCATATCCCTCTGCACAAATAAAGGCTCTCAGTCCTTGGAGCTCCCCATCCCCGGTTCTTGGCTCTGGGACCTGTGCTCTCCCAATGGTCTCCCTTAGAGACCCTTCCTGTTCTATGGCAGGAAACCTCTCTCTTTTCTTCTCTCCCATCTGTTCTGTCTTCTCTCCCTTCCCACAGTCATCTTCCTCTGCCCTGCTCTCTCTCTTTCCTGCAGCCGCCTCTCCCACAAAAACAGACCTCCTGTGTGATTTTGCTATATCTGGCATCTGGGGTTAATGGCAAAAATTCCTAACAGTAGTACCAATATTCAATGGTCCATTACTATGTCTATTGAAAATGTATCATTTGAACAATATACTAAGTATATTAATGATTTATTAAATTCCTATGTGTACCAGAATTTATCTTTAGAATATCTGCTTTCTTTATTCATTGGTGCATTTACCTTTTCCTATTTAATCATATGGCTTTATAATAATATATTTTAATGTACAGTAAAAAAATCTTTCCTTACCATTTTTAAGACTTAACCTTCATAATTTCTTAAAAATAATTTTAAAGTAACTTAGTCAATTAAAAGAACTATTAGCCTACAAATTAAAACTGATTAATTTATATGTTAACTTTTTGAAAACATTCTCATGTTTATTCTTTCATTCCAAGAGCATGGAATTCATTTTCACTTACTTAAGACACACTGGAATATTACTGCCATTTCACGTATGTCCTAAAACTAAGGCATTAGCCAGTCAAGTCAGAGTTCAGCTCAGCAGGAGTATAAAAAATATAATGAAGTATATAATAAATGACACAAGTATCTGGGATGGAAAACAATGCAAGCTTTCAAAATAAAAATGCAGATACATATTTATGACCTAAAAAGACATTAATTAATAAGTGCAGACATTTGATGTAGGTTTAACTCTTAGGATATTCACTTAGGATATTCATATCATGCATCAAATTGCTTGCTGCAGTCCCAGCTCCTCCACTTATGCTCCAGAGTCCTGCTAATATGCACTGAGAGAATCAACAAGCTATAGCTCAAGTACCGGGGTCCCTACAGGAGACCAGGATAGAGTTCCAAGCTCCTGGTTCCAGCCTTGCTCCAGCCCTCTCTTTCACAAGCACCTGGGGAGTGAACCATCAGACAGAAGATCTTTCTCTTGTTCTCTCTAGCTTTCTATGTGTGTGTGTGCCTTTCAAATAAAAGTAAAAATAAATAAACCATTAAAAAGACCAAAGATATTAGCAAACCAAATGAAATGTATCACTAAAGAGAAAAGGTAATTGTACACAGTTTTCAACCTTAAAAATACATTTGCAACCATTTTTATGTAAGAAAAAAAATCTAGAAAGTACACCAAGATGTTATTGGTGGTCATCTTTGAATGAAGAGATTTTTTAAGGTTCATTTCTCTTTCTATCCATGTTTCCCAGTTTTACCATGAGGACATGTTTCTGTATAATTTTTAAACTTTTCCTAAGCATAGCAGGGTAGATGAGTGCTTGGAATACAGAGTTAGAATCCCAATTATTTAACTTAATAGCAATGTGATATCAGGGTTAACTTTTTCAATTTCCATTATCATCTGCTGACTCACTTTGCTGAGTCAAAATAATCCATCCCTTAGTCATTCAAAACTGATACACACCTACTAAACTTGAATCCACAAGCAGAATGTGGAGGAAGAGGTATGTTGACATGAACTCACATCAACAAAATTTTTATGTTGCTCAAGTATGTATTCAAATGACTGGATCACTCACAGGAACCTCGTTGTGGTTATTTTTAAACATCTTGTGACTTGAAAGAACAGGTGTTGGAGGAAACTGTGTCTACAGATCTGCCAGGAAAGCATTCTCAGGTTTCCTTTCTAATCATGGAAAAGATGATACATTAATGGGACTTCTACACCTATTTGACTGGAACCAGCCAAGCCACCAGATGCATGAAATTTACATTCAGCAGCAATGAGGTCATGGGTAAGAGTCTTAAGTATTCTAGCAACGAAGCTAAATGTTACATAACCTATAAGTCCCAACAAGTCTTCCCAGATCTACTGTGTACCTACTAAAGCTTTTCAGAAAATTACTGAAAGACAATTCCAAATGCAGCTATCCTGACCTCTAGACCTGTTCCAAAAAGAAGACAATGCAGAATGTCCGTTATGAGACATAAGGATAAAACCACACCATGTTCAAAAATCACTTTGGAAGAACAGACATTTTTGATCCATATAAAGAGAAAGGTAAAAGAGTGCATTCAGTCCTGGAACCAAGCAACTACAGTGACACTGAAAATCATGAAGGACCGACACCTCCCCTAGTCTAGCGGAAGGTGCAAGAGAGAGAATAGTGAGATAGTGCAAAGATATCCACATCATCCACCAGCCCAACACTATTCTTGAAACCCACACCCGAAAATGAAACCACAGAGCTTAACGAATGACCTGAAAATATATTCTTAACTGGACAGCAGATGTTCAGCAAGGGCTCGCCAATGATCTGAAACCAGACAAGTCTATGGGCAAGTCTTTGCTCATGCTTTGCAATCAGCTGTTGAGAGATTTGCTCCAACTATGGCAGCCTAGGACCCCTCTTTCTGTCAGAATTACAGTCAAGTTCTGACCTTTACCCCTTGAATGCCAACAAATTGTTGCTTTTGAATGGACAGGAGGAAAAGTTGGCCTTTGGTACAATGCTCCATGCACTGACAGTTACCACTTAAATTACTCCAAACCTAGAATTTCTTTGGATGGGTCCAAGCATCCAATACTGAGGCTGCTATGAAAAAACTCTATCCCCTGTGGGAGGTTGGGCCATTGGCATCCTAAAGTTCCTTTTTCTTTGCTCTGTCTCATTGCAGGCACTTGGAATCCAGCTAGCAATCCTGCAACACCCAAACTGTAAGCATTTGGCTATGTTGGAAATTACTAGACTTTCAGTGGTGGGAGCAGGAGGCCTCCACTCAGTATGCCTTCCTCCTGAGAAGTATCATCCTGTTGACTGTTAGTCCTTGTGCGCAGATGGTCATACATTTTGATTCCTAGACTTCTCCCTGCCCCAACCCTTGTCCTTCATGGGTAAAGTTCATTTGTTAGCTTTTGTTCATCTTTTGGCTTCTCTCCATCTCCAGTTTATCACCCCAGGACCACAGCAGTTAAAGACAGCACTTCTGCTTCCCAGGCTATGTCAGGATATAATTAGTTTTCAGCCATATTACCCTTTGGGTACTTGCAGGGTGTCCTGGAGTGTCAGTTAGTAGCTTATTAGAAATGCAGAGTCTCAGACTTGGCCAAGGTCTGCAAAATCAAAATTTGATAAATAAGACCCTAGTGATGTGTATATTTTAAACGTTGTAAGTGTAAAACTTACCCAAATCACTTAAAATGAATTTGCTCTTCTCAAAGGCTTTTTATCATTGTTTATCTTCAGCCAAGATGGTGATGGGGATGGATGATGCAAACACAGTCAAATCAGAAGTCACCTCCTTTGTTCCCCTGGTTTATCAAAAGCACTTTTTCCTCATCAGACTGTCCTCTTCTGCTGGGTCACAATGCTGGGAATTTGCTCTAGGTTTTCCTCCCTTCTCTTTGTTCTCTAGCACGCCAGTGAACTTCCACAGTGTTTGGCCCATGGTGGGCCTTATCTCCAGGGAAACTCTACTCTGGCTTGTGAAAGCCCACTGAACTAAGAGGGGTATGTGTGTGTATGCGTGCAGGCGGCTGGCTACAAGTCCTGGCTCTGTACTACTTCAGGAGTCTCATTTCACCTCTCAATCTCTCTGCTTTTACTTATAATAAAGTCTGTTTTTCAGAATACTGTGAGAGTTCAAGATAATACAATAAAAGTACTAAACAGTGCCTAATTTTGGCAGAAAATAAAAGTTCTATGACTGACTGAATAAATGAATGAATGGTCACAGAAGCAGAAACTATGGAAAGGAAGGATTCTAATGGGGGTACAAGGCCACAAGAAAAAAATCATTAGAAAGTGTCTATTAAAAATCTTTCTCTATAACTAAAACAGTCATGCAGAAAATTTTGATATCCGGTTTCATAATTCACCAGGCATGTTGAATCATGTCTGGCCTACGGATGCTGAAACAAGGAATTATCCAAACTGAGCAAACGTACCATGGACATTACAAAGAACTTTCCAACCACATTATAATTACTAAGCATTACTGATTTATTAGTTCTATATTTTCTCTGTTCTTTTATTCATTACTCCAGAAATAGCAATCAACATACATTTTTGGCAAGCTCTGTAGCTTATTCTGATACATGCTAATGTTTAGGAATCATTTCCAGAATGGAAGAAAAAGCTCAAAAGTAATTGGTTATGATTTGATGCAGGCATAGAACAAGTGAAATGTTACTGGAAAGACAGTGAATTACAACAACAGGGCATGGTTTGTGGATCCCAAACATGATGACATCAATTTTGTTTTCTTGCTTGTTCTTAATATGCAAGGAAGCACCTTCTTTCAGAATCTACTTCCACTTCATGAGGCAAAACTGCCTCTTCCAGAAACTTTTCTTCCTTCCTTCCTTCCTTCCTTCCTTCCTTCCTTCCTTCCTTCCTTTCTTCCTCCCAACCTTTCTTTCTTTTTTCTTCCCCTTCCTTCTTTCCTTCCTTCCTTCCATTTATTTTTATTGGAAAGACAGATTGACAGAGAGAAAGATTTCCCATCTGCTGCTTCACTCCCCAAATGGCCACAATGGCTGGAGCTCAGCTGATCTGAAGCCAAAAGCCAGGAGCTTCTTCCTGGTCTCCCACATGGGTGCAGGGTCCCAAGGCTTCAGGCCATCCTCTACTGCTTTTCCAGGATGTGAAATGGAATACCAGGACACACCACCAAGCCTATGTGAGATACTGGTGCTTGAGGGCAGAACATTAGCCCATTGAGCCATCATGCTGGCCCCTCTTTCTAAACGCTACACAATAGCTGAGCACCTTTTGCTTTAAATCAGGCGGCTGTGAGGTGCAGTGTTACCTCGACCACCGAAGATAAAGGAGGTAGGAGATATTTCCCCCAGCCAAGCTATATTATCATCTTTCAGCAGGTGTACGTACAGTGACTTAGGACATAATTCTCAATATTTTTAAAGAACCAACAGAAACTTTTTAAACATCAATGAAATTAGTTTCTAATGCATCATAAGTATTCTTCCAAAAATAGGTCTGCATAGTGCTTTCATAATACACATTTTCCATATTCAGTTTGAAGACTCCTGTACACTTGGATTTCAAATTGTTTTTGCACCAAACCCATTTATTTTTTTAATTTCATTTTCCAAACACTTTCTGAAGTATCTTTGCATTCCTAGGATTTGATAACCCAACTTAATGCCAGGTGATGGTGCTGTGGTCTTACTCAGCTAGCTCAGGGTCACAACTTTACAAGTCATGCCTTCCTTAACCACATAATTCCTTCTGCCCACCTGTGACACACATGTATCATCACCTGGAACTTGGACTGGGGTGGTATTGCATTGTTATATAACCACTTCCCCCATAAGCCCCCATTAAGGCTTGTGATAGGAATGAGCTCTCACTCTTAGTCATGAGTTTCCGTCACTCTTGCACTCCGACTCTTGGCCTCCCCAATACCTGGTTGCTCTCTGACTTCCCACAGACAGACTCCAAGGACAGGCAGACCCTGAACATGGCCCCTACATCTCTGTATTCCTCACCCTCTGTTCACTGCCTGGGTGAATCAATGAGGATGTGAGTGCTAAGGTGCTTTGTATTTCTAATTTGTGTACTTTTAAAAGGTTCAGCAATGGAATGTGGACACAGAAGCCAGGAAAAAGTGAATGTTTACAGCTTTGTAAGTGCGTCCACGTTGTTCACTGCATGTCTTTTGGGATAACTTATATTACTGGAGAAGCTAGCACATAATTTTAGTTTAATGGATGGACTGCATGATAATCAGCCTTTGTTCCTCTCAGGGTTCCCAGTCAGACTAGACTGCCACTGGACCTGCCATTTGCTAATTTTTAGTGGGCCTTATTATCACTAAGCTTGGTTAATAAAAACTCCTCAATACATTCTAGACTTATCTGGCAAGATCTCTCTTGTACCCCTCAACAGTGGAGATGGTCTAGATGAGATTCAGTCTAGGCCCCTAAAGCAAAACACTGACTTGGGCTGCTGCATTCTCTACTGACATGTACACAAGTTAATTCTCTTAAAACCCACAGCATTTTCAAATATTTCAGGCAAAGAAGTAAATTCTTATTTTACATTTTGAAAACACTGTTAAAAAAATACAACAATCCAAGGATGAAAAAGTGAGAGCACACTTTATACAATATTTCCCACAAGGATTCATGTATCATTTCATCCTTCAGTGAATTCCAGCAGCAAGGCCATTCTACAATAACTTAATGATGAAATTCGTTTAATCTTTACCATCAAATACCTGTTACCTTTGTTTAGCTTTGAAGGTGGCAAGTGTTTGTTTTCTCTTCAACAATGTGCACTATATAAAGGGAGTAGAGATGGGTTCTGGAGTCTCAAAGATAATCAGAATACCTAAGACCTAAAGACTGAGCCCAAAATAGGTGACCTCAAGCAGGCATTCGAAAACATGGGGGGAAGCCAACAAGTAGAGAAATCTTATCCGTACACTCCTCTTCAAAAACATACTGTTCCTTGGAAGTTCATAACACAGGCCTATCCAGACTGTGCTTTCTAAGGCACCAGATCCACAGAACACATCATTGCAGGAGAAATGCAAGTCTTTAGATAAGTTCATCTAGAAAGTGGTGCAGTTGAACAATGAGGGTTAAAACAGTGATCACAATAATACACAAAGACCCTAAGCCACAGCAGCATTATCATTGGCCACCAAAATGAGGACGGCAGAGTCACTTCACGCAGTCCAACTGCACAGTCCAAGAAGAAATATTAAGCTGATATCAATACTTAAGAAGCAGGAAACATCCCCTGGTCTTTTCCAGAAGGATATCTGCAATTTGACCTGAATCACAAGTAGCCCAAGAGGCTCAGTATCCCTCTTGGAGCGATACAGAGAGGGCAAGACTGTCCAACAATCCTCTCTAGCACGGTACTTCTCCCTTTATAGTGCTCTTTCTTTTCTTTCTTTTTTTTTTTTTTTAAAAAAGATTTGTTTCACTTTCATTGCAAAGTCAGATATACAGAGGAGGAGAGACAGAGAGGAAGACCCTCCATCCAAAGATTCACTCCCCAAATGACTATAACAGCCAGTGCTGCACCAATCCGAAGCCAGGAGCCAGGATCTTCCTCCAGGTCTTCCATGTGGGTGCAGGGTCTCAAGGTTTTGGGTTGTCCTCAATTGCCCTCCCAGGCCACAAGCAGGGAGCTGGATGGGAAGTGGAGCTGCCAGGATTAAAACTGGATCCCAGTGCAGCCAAAATGAAGATGCTAGCCGCTAGGCCACCGCACCAGACCCTATAGTCTTCTTTCATAATGGTTTTCATCCATTCATTATCTATCTCTCGAACCTGGAATGCAAGCTCCAAGAAAAAATTATGTTGTTCCTAACATCGAATTTGACACTCTGATGCAAGCAGTTGTTAATTAAAGGAATGGGTGAAATTCCCTGATCAAAGCCTGGTTTTAAAGGTTTAAATGCTCCTAATAAGCACCAAAGGAATGTGATTTCAAGAAGACCTAGAAAAGCGCCTCATGTGCACCCACAGGTTTATCTGAGCTATACCAGCATCTATCTGCAAGCTCCTCTCCCACTTGTGCTCATGAGGTCAGCTTCATCCCATTATGTCTCATAACATCAAAACGTAAGAAGGCCACAATATGGGGTCTCTGGGGGTGCAGCTGTCCTCTAGTCCATTAGCCAAGTCTTTCGGTCACCATTCCACAACCAGAGTTTTGCTCTTTAAAAAAATTACACACATACATATATACACACACACACATATATATACATATATACATATATATACACATCTATACATATACATATACACACACACACATGCATGCATAAATAGATACATGTGCACGTGTTAACTTATTTGAAGGGCAGAATAACAGAGACAGAGAAAACCTCGTCCATCTGCTGCTTCACTCCCCCAAATAGCCACAATAGCCAGATGTGGGCCAAACCAAAGTCAGTAGCCAGAAACTCCACCCAGTCTGCCACACAGGTGCCAGAGACACAAGTAACTGCACCATATTCGAGTGTTTTGCCAGGTACATTTTTAGACAGCTAGATGAGAAGCAGAATAGCCAGTACTCAAATTTGCACTTCAATATGGAAAGTTAGCATCGCAATCAGAGGTTTAATTTGTTATGCCACAACACCAGCCCTTTGAACTTGGCTCTTAATCCTGGGAGCAAGGCCACAGGAGCATGGGCTCATGGGATGAAGCCTCCTGTGACTGTCAGACGTGACAAAGCAGAGCTCCAAGGAACCCTAAGGGAAGACAGCATCCCACACACAGTGGCACAGCCATACCTGCTCAAACTGACTTATCATCATCTGAGGTAAAAGCTTTACCTGCCATTCAGTGACTTATTTTAGTTTTGAACAATTCATTTAAAAATAAAGGAATTCAATCCAAAACTACTGTGCTTCTTTTGTAATAGCCAGCACTTCTGTGGGGCGTGGTTACCATACTTAATCCTGTCAAATAACAGATAGCAGCTCTGCCATTGTCCCCCTTTACAGATGAGAAAAGAGAGGTGTGGCATCTGTTAATTCACCTTGAAACTCAAGGCAACAGTGATAAAACATTGCTGGCAGGGACTGTGGGCTATCTGCCATCCCAGATGCAGAAAACCTGCAGTGATAGAGAAGGGACTACTCAAGCAATTCTGTGTCTGCTGGCCACCCAGCAGTTACTGAGAAAGACTTTACTGTACTGACTCAGCTCATCTCAAATGCATATACTACCATAGATCTCAAAAGATTCCCATAACTGTGCAAATTATTCCAGACACTTTAATCCGTTATTTAATGCATTACTCAGATCCTAGTACCAGGGAGGGAATGGCAGGAAGTCAAGGTCTGTTATAAATGAATGAAAACAATAATAATCTTGAAAAAACTTGCACCTGGTGGAGGAGAGACCCACAGTTTGGAAACAGCTCACTTTCTCTAGATGTTTTATAATTTATCATTTAAAATGCTTGCCCTAGATCTTATGATGAAACCCATACATCTACGTGTTAATGATAAATGATCATCCTCTAATTAGAGTAACCCCCAATCAAAAATGAGTCACTGACCTTTCCCTCAGTGTTTTATTTTGGTAAACCAGAATAAACACATGAAATTGTTGCTAGGGAGACCAAAGATACTAAAAGGATGCAGCCTCTCATTAAAAAAAAAAAATTGACACATCAGGAAAAAAAAAATGATGGATGCTATAGTTATTTTAGGGAAAATCATGTCCCAAATGTTGAGGTTAAGTCAGCCACCCCTTTTCCCCCAGAAAAAAAAAAAGTTTCCGATGCAAATGGTTTGAATTAATGCCATGGATATTTATAACAACAGTCCAACTAGGGAACTTATTTGCTATTCATCAAGTAAATGTCCCTGGGGATTAAAGGAGCCCAAAGAAAATATTTTTGAAATAATAAAATGAAATGCCTTTTGGGGTAGGATGCAGCTATATTCATATTCATCACCATGACTGCAGGGGTGAGTCCTCAATGCCAACGCCACTGACTCTTGACAATTCCGTGGTGCCTTTGGAAAAGAACAGCAGTACATACATGTCTCAGCTGGTGTGTTCTTGGGCGGGCCAGGGAATTCTTGAGTTGACAGCAAGAAAAAGGAAACTAAGAACAATCCAATACGTCACACACCTAAAGCTGAAAGACACTGACATTTTCATAGCAAAATAAGAAGCACCTTTGGGTTTGGTTTGGTTTGGTTTGGTTTGGTTTGGTTTGGTTTGGTTTGGTTTTAGGGAGAAAAGGAAGGCAGATTGGAAATAGGTTCAGGGCTTTTCATGTATAATTGGAAAATGCCATATTCAGCTCTTACAAGTAGCAGTGAATGGGGCCAGCATGATAGCTCAGTTAGCTAATCTTCCACCTTCAACTGCTAGAATCATATAAGGGCACCAGATTGTGTCTCAGCTGTTCCATTTCCCATCCTGCTCCCTGCTGTGGCTTGGGAAAGCAGTAAAGGATGGCCCAAAGTCTTGGGACCCTGCACCCAAAGGGCAAACCCAGAAGCAGCTCCTGCCTCCTGGCTTCAAATCTGTGCGGCACTGACCATTGTGGCAATTTGTGGAGTTGACCAGCAGATGGAAGATCTGTCTCTCCTTCTCCCCATTAATCTTATCTGCCTTTCCAATAAAATAAATACATCTTTAAAAATAAACAGTAGCAAATAAAGGAAACTTTCTTGGTGATAGAATAGAACACCAGCACTGTCTAGTGCTGGCTGCACAGTGACTCAGTGACTCAGTGAGGGAGGCTGGCTGCACAGTGACTCAGTGAGGGAGGCCTGAGTGCAATGGAGTAGAGAGCTGGATGAAGAGAACCAAATGGAGCTGAGTGCCTAAGACGGCTCTTCATGCATAGGAATGAGGACAGCATCAAGCTGATCCTCCCGTTTGGTCTCCCTCCAAGAGTCTGCTACGAGGTGTCCTGCTACGAGGTGTCCCAGGAGTACAGTTATGCTGTGTTTACTTTAAATATTGGTATTTTGCTCAGTTGTGGATTTTTTTTTTTTGCATCCATTTTGATTTTAAAAGTTGTTTTGAGTATTTCAAACTTATCTACTTTTAAAAGTTACATTCAGGGCTCAGCAGCGTGGCCTAGCGGCTAAAGTCTTCGCCTTGAACGTGCCGGGACCCCATATGGGCGCCGGTTCTAATCCTAGCAGCTCCACTTTCCATCCAGCTCCCTGCTTGTGGCTTGGGAAAGCAGTCGAGGACAGCCCAAAGCCTTGGGACCCTGCACCTGTGTGGGATACCTGGAAGAAGTTCCTGGATCCTGGCTTCGGATTAGCATAGCGTCGGCCATTGCACTCACTTGGGGAGTGAACCATCGGATGGTAGATCTTCCTCTCTGTCTCTCCTCCTCTCTGTACATCTGACTTTGTCATAAAAAAATTAAATAAATCTTTTTAAAAAATAAAAGTTACATTCATTTCTACAAACTGCTTATATTTATTATGGCACTTTGGTGTGTCCCTTGAAATTGTAAGCCCAATTTGAGTGTCTCACACACTGCCTGCTCTGGGGTGCTGGAGCATCAGTAGGAAGAGTCCCCACTCTTCAGCATGGGCTGCTCATGGACAACCACAGAGAGTCAGTTTCCCAAATTCTCCTTCCACGCTGCTTGTGCTTTGAGGTTCTCTCCTCTCTCAACCAACAACCCCATTAGACTCTACAAGGCCCCTCAGTCCCAAACGGAAAGGTCTGGGGCTCCAGTTTCAGCCCTGTGTGTCTGTCATCCCAGCCTCCACACTTGAGGGTTCCTCCTGCATTAACTGGGGGATAATAAAGGATCTCCCTCCCAAGCCTACTGTAAGGAGTCAACAGGACCGTCACATCAACAGCCCAGAAGCTCACAACCTTTGAGCAATGCCAGCCACTGTTCTTGTTTTCCAAATCTTGTTTTTGTCACCTCATAAAACCTCAGTTTCTTCTTCTGTAAATTAGAGAGTCAACAGTACTATCTATAAAAGGTTGTCATAAAGATTAAACGAGTCAAAATAAACAAGGTGCACAGAATGATGTCCAGAAACAGTGTTAACTATTAGTATCGTGACTACTATTACTGCAATACTAGTCAGTTCCCTTTTTCTTGTCCTGGTGCTCCTGTAACTCACGCTTGTGCTCCTTCTGCTTCCCTTGCTGTGATTGTGCTGGAAGTGGAGAAGTTAACACAGCTCAATGAGTTCTAGAAATACAGCTCCCTCCCCCACGTGAGAGACCCATAGGCTAGGCTGTGTTTAAACATGGGAATGAATTTACTATCTGCTAGACTTTCTAAAATGTTTTAAGCTATTCAAACACTTTTATTTTCTACATACGATGTCAAATAACCTGTTGAGTTGATTTGCCCATTTTTTTTTTCACTAAGATGTTTGGGTATGCTGCAGACAGAACTCGAGACAACAGAGAAGTTACTGTACTTCAATTGTTTATAAAGGAGCGGCACAAAAATAATCTTTAAAGCTAAGGGAATGTTAATATTTAGATCCATCTAAGGGAAAATAATAACAGTTTGTGATCTGCTCCCTCCTCACTTCCAGGGCAAACATTTTTAAGGGAGGATTTTATTTTGTAACATAAATTGTTTCCTATATAATCCTGAAGACATGAGTGATTAATAGTGAGCTATAGAATGGGATGCCCACAATTAGTAGCATGGGTACGGTCAAATATAAACATATATCTTGTTAGTGAAACACATAGATTGAAAAAAAAATCACATCTTGCTGGGATGTCACAAGAAGGTCAAGATACTAAGAAGAAGTCATTAGGAAAAGACTTTTTAAAATAAAATCAAAACCAGATATGATACAT
Organism: Ochotona curzoniae; assembly: GCF_017591425.1. Classification (NCBI taxonomy): domain Eukaryota; kingdom Metazoa; phylum Chordata; class Mammalia; order Lagomorpha; family Ochotonidae; genus Ochotona; species Ochotona curzoniae. The sequence continues at coordinate 46,515,704 of NW_024466502.1, read as the reverse complement.
TCATGCATAACTCAAACCATGTTAAGTCTGAATAAAATTTTACCCAGGTTTATTTCATTGCCATCACAAACATTGCTAATTATTACTTGTATCAGACTTGATAAAACACTGTAATTCCAATTTCAATTATAGCAAGAACTATAACCAAACACATAGTATTTTGACAGCAGATAAATGTTTTTAACATTCTGCATCATTAATATTTGATGCTAATATACTGTATAGTGTTTCTTACCAATAATGATAGAATTAATGATATTTGACACTGGAAGCACTAGATATTGCCTAAATCCTGTCAATCTTACCAAAATCACTACATAACAGTTCATCCTCACTTTATGGATAAAGGCACTGAGACAGAGAAATCAAATAACTTGGTCAATGCCAAATTTTATGAACACAGTAAGTGGAACACCAGGCCTGTTGAACACCAAAGCTCGTTCTCTAACTCACTGTGCCAAACAGGGAATCACCCAAGTAGGCAAGCTCTTCTAGTTCTCATTCTCCTCACCCTAAACATACCCTATGCCCACATCAGCTCTTCTAGTTCTGCTCCATGTCCTGGAATGGCCACTCCATGCACGTTATAGAGACAATCACCCAAGTCGAACAGTAACAAAAAAGTTCCAGCACTTTATTACATTTGCTGACCAGAATAGCATGATTCATGGCCAGAACCAGTGTATCATGGGCCCCAGACAATGCCAGGATGCATTCCTCATAGAGGGCAGATGGACAGGTATCCTCTGAAGTTATGTAGCACGGCACCCCAACTGGGATGGCTCTAGACATGGCTTATGATTGGGCATCACAACATGTCAGCCAATGACTGGACTAGGAGGAGACACCTGACCAAGGACAGTCCATCAGATTCTTGCTGTGTGCACATCCAACTAACAAACTTCTTCAATAGCCAGCAACTGCTAGACCTGGACAAGCCTGAGGCCTGGGCTAGGATGGCAGAAGCCAGGAATGAAAAGAGGAGTGAAGCACATTGGGAACAAGGAAGGAGCTCATGTAGCCCCATAGAGACAGTGAAAGCGATCTCTTTCACAACAGTCCTCTCAGATCCAGCTATAATTTTCTACTTGGCTTCTAAGACATGTTTATATATCTTTTTGACAAGCACCTCTGTGTATTTTCCTGAGATGAAGGATATTCTGATCCTTGCAAGATAGGGAAATGTCTTTTCTTGATGAGACCTTTCAAGCAGAACTCAAGAAGGCTGATTACACAAAAAAGCAGATTTGAATCTCAGTCCCTACATTCACATGTGTAAGAAACATGACCTAATTTTTCCATACCACAACTGACAGTTCACACTGGTTGAGTGACAGAAGCTTAATCTCAGACAGGGGTTGAACACTATGGAGGGAACAGGAAAGAAGATGGAGGACAGTGAATACCCGCCCCCCCAAGTCATCCCTATTAACCATCCACAGTAGCATCTACTAAAATGTCCCTTGGTCCTAGACATCACCAAGTTTGGCCCACTTTTCCCATCTATGCATCTCTGTGCTCCTTTCTGGTTTCCAATAAATTACCCAAGGTAGCATACTATTTTGGGCTAGGAGAACCTTAGAGGGAGGAGGCAGCATTCAATCTTTCCACCACACTAGAACACACTGGAAAATGGAAGTTATTTAAGACCTTCCCTCTTCAAATAGTCATTTGTGCTTTGGGCGCCACCAGGAAGCAAGTCCCAATCCTATGTGCACTGAGTTTCCATGGTGAATCTCATGGCACTGTAACCGCATCTCCCCAGGGCATAATCTGCATAAGGACTGGCACCAATCCTCTATCACAAGGACCATCCACAGAGAGACTTCCAAATATGTTCCCACAACTCTCTGTGGTCTCCTGTTTCCCCAGGAAATCTCTCTTCTCCCCTCTGGGTGGATGACAGCTTCTCACACCTCATTTGTTCTCATCTATCATTTGTGCACTGAGATCTCTTCTAGATTATTAACCAAGACGAGTGTGATGCCTCCACCTTTGAAAGTTGAGTTGGTAACTCTATTTGTCTTTCATTTCATTTTACATACGTATGTATGTCTGTCTGAGACATGTAGAGACAAAGAGAGCATACCCACATACCACTGTGATCAGGATGAGGGAAGAATCAAGGCCTGAAGCTGGGGTTAGACTTGAACACAATCCAGGTCTTGTACATGGGAGGCCGAGATCCAGTTACTTGAGTCATCACCACTGTCTCCCAGCCTCTGTATTAGCAGAGAGCTGGAGTAAAGAACTGGAGGTGGGAATTGAACATGGGTTCTCCAATGTGGATGCAGGCAAATGTCTGCTCCCTGATTCTGCCATGGTGATGATATATAACGGATCTTCAAAATGCTCATGAATAACATGTGCTGTGAAACATTTTTTGCACCAGGATAAACTTCTCTTTTAAATCTCTTTTTTCCACAATCTTTCACAATTACCATTTTATGCTGCACTACTTACAAAATTTTTCTTAAAGGTTAGCCTTCTAACTAAATCTCACAGAGTTAAATCTAGAAGAAAAGTAAATTGTAAATGGAGATTTTTTTTTCCTTTTCCTGCTTCATATTTTCTGTGAAAATCATGAGACACAGTAAGAAAATGTTTCCTTTACTTAGTAAAATAACCATCATTCGGCACCAAAAGGCTCATGATTTATCATCCCTAAGTCATTTCTCTTTTTAAATAAGTTGAAGGATACTTTCTTATACATATTTCATCATCTTGTAAGAGTAAGAAAGAGATTTCAGTGTACACAAAAGAACATAGGGGTGATTGGTGGAAAATGCATTCACATGAAATACCATCTGAACAAAGAAAAATCAGCTACACTGCTTTATCATAGTCCAAGTTGAAACCAAGAGCTGTGTCTAAGCCTGATGCAGGCACTTGTTTCTCTTATTTTCTAGTCACAAAGAATCTTGCCTTTTCCAAACTTCACTCAGAGGCTCAAGTTTCTTCACCAATTCTAATAGCTCATTCTTCCTTGGTTTCTTCAACACAGATTTATTAAGCATCTACTATGTGGGGCACAAAGACATGAAGAGGACAGACAAGGATCTTATGCTGTAAGTCACTGGAGAACAGAGATAGTACAACACACAGTTCTATAATAAGTCATTTACACGTTCTAGGGTCATATGACTGGGCTGAAAGAAACAGTATACCACATGACATTTATCAGAGCTTAACTGAACAAAGAGCAACTCATGGATCAGGCAGACCTCAGAACCAGAACATTTTTTTTAAATGTAGAATGCCCTGGGCCACTGCCATTTCTTCTACCTCTCTCCTTCATCTGAACTCTTATTAAATCTGCAAAACCTACTGAGACTTTGTGTTCTTCATACAGTCTTATCTGATCTTTTGAGGCAGCATGAATCACCCCTCTCCTACATTCCCATCACTCAGCACGTTGTAGTACCATGACTTTAAATAACATGTTAGTTTGGTTCCCTCATTAGAGTACAAGCTCCTTGTATATCAAAATCCAATGTGTGCTACAGACCTTGCACTCATAAATATTTGTATAAACATCTAAAAAATTATGCTTTCTGAGAAACGATTATCCCATGCCATGTTCCACTTCTTACCACAGAACTACAGACCTTACCTGTGTGCTGCCAGGGTTGACCAAGTTACTCCTACAAATATTTTTTTTTCTTTTAAAACAAAATGGGGGGAGGGGCTGGCATCAAGGTTTAAAAGGCAAAATTGTCACCTGCGTCACCAACATCCCATAAAAGGCACCGATTTATTTCCACCTCAAATTTAGCTCCCTGTTAATGACCCAAGAAAAGCTATGGAAGATGGCCTGAGTATCTGTACCCCTGCCACTCACTTGGGAAACCTGGATGAAACTCCTGGTTCCTGGTTTCAGATCGCCCCAACACCGGTTGTTGCAGACATCTGAGGAATGAACCAGCAAAAGGAAGATCTTCCTCTGTGTCTCTGCCTCATATCTTTTTGAAAGTGAATAAATAAATCTGTTTAAACAAATAATTTGGTTTTTTTTGAGAGGCAAAGGAGAGGAGGGAGGGAGGGAAAGAGAGAGAGAGAGAAAGAGAACAAACTTCCATCTGCTGTTTTTTCTCCAAATTCCCACAACAGCCAGGATTGGGACAAGTCCCAAACCAAAGCCCAGGACTCAATCCAGGTCTCACACATGGATGTCAGAGATGCAGTCAGTCCATCTGTGACTGCCATGTCTCAGCATCTGAATCAGCAAGAAGCTGGAGTCAGAAGCCAGAGCAGGAGACCGACCACCATGCCCACTCCCACGGCTTTCTTTTATGTTTGCACCTGCCTCTGAGTATCCAGGCTTTCCCCCAGAAAGTCAGGGAAGCGACTCCTCAGAGGGTCCCACAGTCCCTCCCCCACTGCCTCCTCCCACAGAAACTCAAAGGGAATTTGTTCACTTTGCCGACAACTCTCAGACACTTCCAACTTAGCAAAGAAGTTCACTGCTCTTATTCCCTGATGGAAAAGGAACATGACATTCTCCTCGCTATGAAAACATCTCCTTTGTCTCTGGCCACAGAGGGAAAACTCAGCATAACAGTCCTCAAAAGGTTGCTATTTTCTGTGAAATGGTGCTTCCACATTCTAAAACTTTTTTTGACAAACACACAAGATCTAATAAGATTCTCACACTCGCAACATTAGCTTTTATCCACAAACCCAAGATGTCGGACACAGCAAGTGAGCCACACGAGAGGCCTTTCTTCCAGCGAGCAAGATAGCATGGGGCAGGGAGAAGGTGAAAACAGAGCAGAGAGAGAGGGAGAGAGAGAGAGATAAAGATCAGAATAGAGAGCAGAGAGAAACAAAGAATAGAGCAGAGGACAAAGAGAAAAGCAAAGAGAAATACAGGGAACAGGAGGTAGAGAGAGATACAGAGAAAGAATAGAGCAGAGAAGAAGCAAAGAGCTCTAGGTTAGCAGACATTCAGGTGACACTGAGACCAGGATGACGGGGTCAGTCTTCAGAGTCCTCCTTACGTCCACCCACACCATTCCTTCTCTCCCACCACACACCTGCTCTACAATCTTGCCCTGACTCTCTAAAGGGTGGATGGGCACAAATGGGAGCTCCCCTTCCTTAGTGCACATCCATGGCACCCAGGACTTCTGCCTGTTTCTGCACACAAAGCTCAGGAGCTCCTCCAGGACACATACAGAAAATCCTCTTGGGCCATGATCAGCCTTTATTGAAAATTTTTTCTAGCTTTATGTTTGTTACAAGACCTTCACCTAGCCCGCTACGTAAAAGGCCAGAGTGAGGCATAAGCTCTAAGTCAAGCAGCTATTGGCTCTGGATCATCATTTCTGAGCTAGGTGAGACCCAGTGCATTTTTTTTTTAAGAAAAGAAATTGAAACCTCCACCCTTTGCAAAGTTTACGGGTGCTGTGAGCACTAGTGAGGTCTCCTGGCAATCACTGGGGTTTCAAGCCTTCATGAGCCATCTTGTCCTTTTGTATAGGCCCATTCCCTATCAAGGTCTGGCTCCTTAGAGTGCCTTGCCCACTAAAGCAGGAGGTGATTATCAGAAATTCTTGAAATTAACAAGATGCTGGAGACATAATATTGGCTGGTATGCAATGAGACTGGTCATCACCAATTCAGGACCAGGATGCCACTAGAATTAAAGTGAAAAGTGAGATCACATTAAAAAAAAACAGACCAGTCAATATATACAGATCATCCTTATACTTAAAAATGTCTCTTTGAACACATGCAGAAAAATAAGCACCTAACACCTACAGCAAAGGTTGCCTGTGTCTTTGAAGAATACTAAATGAGAAGATATCTCCTTCAGCCTTTTGAACTAACCGAGTACTGATTGAGTGCTAAAACAGAGGATCAAAAGGCAGAAATCTTTAAAACTGCTATCAGACGTGAGGCACATTTATTTGGTTGCCGTGTGAACTAAGAAAATGCACAATGAAGTACAATTTGCTGATTGAATCTTCCCCTTATTCTCAAAACAAAAATACCAGGCCCTTAGACTGAGAGTTAAAGCTACACAATAGGTATGATGTGAGTGAATATTTCCAAATGGCACAATTCCTGCCATTTTCTATCACTAAATGGAGAGAAAAACGCCAACCAGTCACATAAGCAGTTTCACTAGAAAGCCAGGCAGTTCTATTTACTTAAGCGCCATGCTAGAATATGGAGAAGCACAATAAATTTTAAACATGGTCCACATCTGGTCCAACATACCACAACCAGTTCATTGCTGCATCTGAAACATTTTCAGCAACTGTCATATAATATATTTTCACACATTTCTAACAAGACATTTTCTTGGAAACAAAATAGACAGGTATATCTGTCAGTTCAATTTCTTGCAAACGGAACAGAAAAACATTTGGCTCACATGTCTGGGCTGTCTTTGGAGTAGTGTAACTATCATATGAGAAGGATATTAGTCAAAGATGCCAGAAGCTCCACGATTACTTTCAAAGAATCAAATCATTGCATACAAAGAAAAATGAAAAGATATATGTGCATGGAAAGGCACCTTCCCTTTTTTCCTATTCTAACAGAACCATTTATTGCACTTATTTGAAAGAGATGTACCAGGGTCTTGTTAAAGCCATCTATCTCCTAGTACTAAAATATTGGGCTCCCTACTAAATGAAATCGTTTGATCCCTGTGGCTCTTTTAAACAGAATTTTATTAAAAATTTTATTAAAAATTAAAATGCAATTGAAATCACATTAAAATGCTTAAAAGCTCCACATTTTCACCCTAACCCCTCATGGGTATCCCCGAAGAGAGTCACAATGGTATCTGATAGCCAAAAATCCCCAAACCCAATAAAGAGGGCTGCCAAAATGTCCCAATATTGGCCCCGGGGAAACCATTTACTGGCTGACTGTTGGCTGCATAATCTGGCTTTAAGCACTTTCTCCTCTGCACAAACCCCAAGACTCCTTTAAGACTCATGTCTCAGTGCACAAAACTTCCAAGTGACTCACCCGGCCCTCTTCATTCCCTGCCTCCACTCCAGCCCTCAACCCCTCACACCAGCCATGCAGGCTTCAAACTTTTCTGATAACTCACTCCAAGCACACTCTGCTTGCAAGTTGGGGAAGAAACACATGAAGACACAATTACTTGACTTTCAACAAGGTTCCCAACCACCATGGACATAGCCCATCCTCTTGTACACTTCAGAGCCTATGCCTATGTGCCTCCCCACACTAGAGCTGCCCTTGCTGACTTTGCCAGGAAAACTCTTTGTCCTGCTCTCCAACTCCACTGCATTCAAGCTTCCTGATGATGCTTCTGTGTTGAATGAAGCAGTGTATTCTTTCCCTTGAGAAGGAGCATCCCACACATACCTGTGGCAACACTGCCTGTTAAACTCATATCCATAACAGTGTAATGTGCATCATTTTGTCTGTTTTCAAGTCAGTGAGACATTGTCTTCATGCACACCCAGCACCTAAGATACTATCTTTTGTAAGTCATCTTTGAGCAAATCTTCTTTTTTTCAATATTTATTTACTTGAAATATTTATTTATGATGACAGAGAGAGACAGAGCGATCTTTCACCAGTTAGTTCATGTCCCAAGTGGTCACAATAGGAGGGCTGGGATTGGCAGGGGCCCAAGCAGCTGGCCCATCCTCTTCTGCTTTCCCAGGTGCATTGGAAGAGGGCTGGATCAAAAGTAGAGCAGCCAGACCCCAGATCTGTGCTCTGATGTAGGATACTAGTGTTACAGGCAGTGGCTTAGCTCACAATGAAAGAATAGTTATAGCAAGCAAGAGAACTCCTGATTGTGCCCAAACAGAAGAACTTCAGGCAATTCTCCTGTGAGCCACAAAAAGAATTTTGGTAAATAATCAATTCAGAATTTTTAGATATTTCACCTAACAAAAGTTGACTATAAAGAAATATAACTGGGCCCAAAACTGCAGTCTAGTGGCTAAAGCCCTGACCTTGCATAAGCAGGGATCCTATATGGGTACCGATTCTAATCCTACTACTCCACTTCCCATCCAGCTCCCCGCTTGTGGATTAGGAAAGCAGTCAAAGGCAGGCCAAAGCCTTGGGCCCCTGTGCCCATGTGGGAGACATGGAAGATGCTCCTTCTGTCTGGCTTTGGATCAGTTCAGCTCCAGTTGTTGTGGCCACTTGGGGAGTGAACTATTGGGGAAGATCTTGCTCTATGGCTCTCCTTCTCTCCATATATATGTCATTCCAATTTAAAAAAAAACCTTTTTAAAAAAGACATATGGTTGACCATGTGAAAATGAAGGGAGAAACCCTGTCCCTTTAACCTGAGCATTAGAATTACACAAATATGAGAGACAAAGCAGAATCCAAGAGGGAAGGAAGTTCAGGGACTGTGACAAAAAAATCAAAGAGGTAGTTCTACTATCCCATGTCGGCACGGGTTCAAATCCCAGCTGCTCCACTTCTGATCTAGCTCCCTGCTAATAGAATAGGAAAGCCTAACCAGGGGTGGAGGTGGGGAGGTCCAAGTCTTTGGGCTCCTGCATGCACATGGGAGACCCAGATGAAGCTCTGGTAGTTGTAACCACTTGGGGAGTGAACCAGTAGATGGAAGATCTTTCTCTGTCTTTCCCCTCCCCCATGATGCTGACTTATAATTTATAATAGTAATAATAAAAAATAGCAAAGGATCTGCTGAATATAAAATGAGGTGCATTCAGGGAAAAAAAAATTAAAGACTCCCCTTCGGCTAGCAGATTTTAAAAAGGAAAAAAAAAAAAAGAATAACGGGAGATGGATTGAAGCCCACAAAAACAAGTGATCCCTGCTAAGCTCATTTTAACTGAATAAAGAAAACTACACTGATGAATAAGGCTTAGGCTGATTCTGCAGTTGAGTTCAGAAAGAGCCGTACATTCACAAGGAATTGGGAACTCCAGCCCACTAGACTTGGACCATGGTAGTAGTTCACAGAAATACTTTGCCTTCTGCCTGCTGGGGCACTGTCAGGAGAATCATGCAGGTGTGTTTGAAGGAGAACGCCTAGCAGCAGCTGAAATAACCAAAAACAAGGTGGTAAATGGCTGCCATGAGCCAAGACGGGACAAGTTGGCAAGGGAGAATGTTCCACACAGAGCTCTCCAACTGTTTTGAGGATTCTGCTGCCTCTCCTGAGGTGCCCTGGAAAAGACAGAGTGAAAAAGGTAGTCTTTTAAGATTTTATGTGGTTTCTAAGGCATCTTAATTTTTAATACATAAAAAAAGTTCTTAATGATGTTTTGGATTAAACAACAACAACAACAAAAAACTCCAGTACTTGCAAGATCTTTCTTATAATGCCAAACTCTGTGGAATGTATGTGTATTAATTTTAAAAGACATGATCTGGTACATACTGACATCCCTAACTCACACCATACTCTCCTTTCGTTTGCTATGCTGCTCAATACTGTGGCTCAGGACAAAGCCATTCCGTTCTCGGTACTGCCTTTGCTTCATTTAAAGGTGAGGAGTTTGGAGTTAAATACAACACAGTGGTGGTTTCTCATAGCCTTAGCCATTAAAATGTGTTCATCCAGCTACAATGGTCTATGCTGGCTTCTGAGACATTCTGTCAGGTCCGAGAATATAAAGGAGGCAGGTATGAGATTACTCCAAAAAGTTGGTGGAAAATAAGATTAAAGGACACATTTTATTTTGCTCTCAAACACTTGAAATCCAGACCTTTGAGAGCTCTCCAAAAAGTTCATGAAAGCTGCATATTTTTTGTGACAATTACTTGTAATACTAATACATTCACGACACAAAAAGCTGAATGTGGAGTATATGGAAACTCTTTGTACTACTTCATAATCTCTGTTTTGTAATTTAAAAACTATTCTGAAATAGAAGTTAAAAATATGCATTGTGATGCACGGTCTTCAGATAAATTTACTTCTAATTCTCTCTTTCCAAGAATGTTTTGAGTGCATTTATATCTTGGAAACATTTCTGGGAATAAAGACTAGCTAGGGACTGACAATTGCCACTAAACATAGCAGATGCCATGATATAGAATGGAATATTTGATGCTCTCCTGTTCATTTTGCTAATGCTTTACAATTTACCAAGTGCCTTCTTTGGGGCTGGGAGAAGCTGTCTGACTCACCAGGATCCCATGACTCAGTGCCAAGGCCGGAAGTCTTGCAGACTTTCTTCCTGCAGGTCCAGGCTCCAAAAACAATCTGACAGTGGTAACTATAGCCAGGGTTGGTTCAGCAACAACGAGCAGTGATTAACAGCTCAATTCTGAAGTCATTCAGAAAAGTGGTCCCTAAGCTAGACTCACTTGGAGAAGTAAAAGACATTGAATGGAGGTGGACTGAAGGTTAGATTGTAAGAACAATCAGGAATACTGGTAGACACCAAGGAGGGATAGTACCACAGCATCATCCAGAATGAATGATGGGAAAAAATAGTGTGGAAGGACACGTATTGAAGCAAGAAAACATTTTATTTCATGTGCCTTAAGTATTACTAATGAATTGATACAGGGTTGGAATTCAGAATAGGATAAATGCGTTGCTCACATAGAAAATGAGTCAGTTGGCTACTTGTTATGATCATTTATCTAAGGAGGACCTGTCAGGGATGTTTGAAGAGAAAGACACGGTCCCTAAGAACAAAAAACCCTGTTTCTGAAATCACATTTTCTTTTTCAGACTCTTGTGAATTCATGTTGTGGGCTTCCAAACTCTTCTCAAAATTAACAATATTCTGTGAAGACATCAAAGTTGAGAGAAAACCAAGAGATAAGGAACTGAAAATATGTGCATATATGTGAAACTTAGTCTGCAAATGAATGACACATCAATCATACTTTGTAATTCAGCCTTTTTTGTGCTTCAATGCTCTCATCTACTGAGAAGGAAAATTAATAGTACCTGCCCATGGGTTATTGTAAGGATTAAATGAGTCAATGTATATAAAGTACTTGGCACAGGGGCAAGCATAATAAATGATAAATAAATGTTAGCTATTATTCTTATTCCAGTGAGTACTTTGGTTTCTATAAATCATAAAAAGTGATCCCTGCACACATGGTGCCGGCAGTTTCTGACGGTTCGTTAGGTCTATGAAATTTGATCTTCCTTGCCTTTCCTTGGCAGAAATCTTAACTAGCAAAAGTTATTGATCCAGGTAGCAAGATCCACAGTGCTACACAACTGTTTCCACTCGCTGGAAATTTCCAGAATGTAATCATTTCAGGCTGGACTTGTCCATGCTTGGTTTCAACCCAATGGAAATGCACTTGCATTGAAGATAGAGGCAGACTCCATCCCCTGTTTTGGAGCACGTGGGGTCAAGGAACAAAAGGGCTTTTGCTCTACTCCAAAATATTACCTTTCAGTCCAACATTATAAACACCACTAATCATTCTAAGTTCAAGCTTCTCTGAACTTTGAATTCAATGACTGTAGGACCACCTGCTTCTCCAAAAATAAAGATGCTTGCCATGAAATTACTATTATTATTTTTATCTATTAATTCTTTTAAATTTTATGTATTTATTTATTTGGAAGGAGAGTTACAGAGACAAGGAGAGTGATGGAGAGAGGGGTACAGAGAGAAACACAGAGAGAGAGAGAGAGAGAGAGAGAGAGATCCTTCTATCTATTGCTCACTCCCCCACAAATGTTCAGGCTTGGGCCAGGGGGAAATGAGCAGGGAAAAACCATTTGAGTAGTCCTGTTTCCTAACCTCCTTTGAGACAAAGTGGTCCCAAGTTGAAAATCTGGTTTTCATGTTCCAATTCTTCAGCTAAAATACTCCATATTTTAAGAATAACTTCTCTGGGTTTTTTTTTTTTCTCGTTTAACTTAGCAACATATTTTATAGGCCTGAGCTGTAGTAAAATGATTTTGGAAACTATTTTAGCATAGATTAAATGCCAAGAGTCCTCAGTTCTATCCACCAAGCCTACGCAGCTACATCTCCTTGTCCTTATGATGCCAAAACTTTCAAATACAGTCTTTGGAATCAGTACCAGACTGAACACAGACTACAACTCAATCATCCATGTCCCAGCTCCTAACCTAGTGCCCACCATAATGGTTTGTTCAGTAAAGAAATGAATGAACAGAACAGGCCATTAGACATATAGACCTAGCACATGGTTTACTGAATAAAAAAGTGACTCTGAAAGGAGGTCTCTTTCAATTCCCTCCCCTCTGTCACATACAAAAAAGCCAAAGAACCAAACTGTGGTTAAATTAGGAGACGCTTGGAGGGGAAAAGGGAGAAGGAAGAAAGGAGAAGGGAGGGAGGTGAGCACAGGTTAATGCAGGAAAGCCACACCCAATCATCTCCTCTTGATTAATTGTGCATCAGCACAGCCCCATTCTGCATGCTCTCCCAGGGATCACAGATGCAAAACCAACAGCCCAGGAAACTCATGTGCCATTCACAGCTCCACTTCAACAAATCATGAGCTCAGGTGAGTCATTAACTGCTCAAAGGCAAGGACTGAACCTGCTTATTTGTATTCTCACAGATATAGTACATTGGAGGGATGCTGAAGAAGGATAGAGATTGCTAAATAAGCATTTGTGGGAGGAAGGAAAAAAGGAATGAGAGAGGGAGAAAACAGGTAGACTGAAAGAAGAAATAAATCACACCTTCTTGGAACCCATCTTAGTGTACTGATGCTTGACAACACAGTTATTTAGAAATAGCCAACCAACTCTCCCTAGGAAGCCTATCTGATAGCTCTGTACCCACTCACCCATGTCCAATTCCATCATTTCAGCAGTTCTTTTACAACAAGGGATGCAAATTATGAGCAATCATCATCTGATTTAAGGATAGGGACTGTTGTCTAACATTTTATCTATATTTGCTCAAGCTCCCATAACAAAACACCAATGACTAAGTGACTCCAACAATAGACCCCTGTTTTCTCCCAGTTCTCATCAACATTAAGGTGACAGTTGATTAGTTTCTGGTCAGAGATAAGTACTTAGCTGCAGGCTGCCAAGTTCTATGTCCTCACATGACCTTGGCTTAATTCATGCAGGCAAGGAGAGTGAAAGATGCATCACTCTTTCTCTTCTTATCATAGCACTAATCCATCCCACTAATCTAACCCTAATTAGCTCCCAAAGGTGCCATCTACAAATACCACCACATGTGGTTCAGAATTGTGACCTAAAAGTTTTGGGAGGTACACCTTCAGTCCATCACACCAACATTTAAAACCCTGAGGATTTCATTCATAGTTGTAACTTCTGCCAAATAATGAGAAAATGTGTCAGCACACTGCCCATGATTTTTTATGGTGCAAACTGAATGTGTCAGAAAAAGCTGCCTTCTTGAGGGAGGCCATGTCCCTGCCAGCTTTCTATAACCACCATGACTTCTGCATGTCCTGCATACCCTCTTTGATTAATTTGCGGCTGGATCCATTTCTCAGCAAAAGGATAGGAGGATAGAAGAGCCTAAACCTCAAGTAACCAATAAGGTAATAAGGTTTTGCCTATCAGGTGGGTGTCTCTGTGTCTGTGTGGTTTCCTTTAAGTACAGTATTAGCTAGAGGGAGGATGTAGGCCCAGAATCCTCTAACATACAGATTCACATTGTGAACATCATCAGAGGCCTTCCCTTCACATTGCCACCCTGGACCACGTGACAGTATGTCAGAATCTGAAGACCAGATTCTCTGGTGAGGCCGTGAGCGCTGGAAACCTCCTGAGTGTACAGCTGTGCCAATGATCTGGAAGAAACATTAGACAGCACATTAATGATACTCACTGCTGACTGGGTTGGGAGGGAGCCATCTGAAATTTTAGTGGCCAGCTAAAGTAAAGAAATGATTACAAAGCAGCTGTATTAGAAACTTAATCCCTCCAGTGTTTTCCCACAAATCAATGAAATTGAATTTATAAGATATTGTGAAGGAAAAGCTGTTACAGACACTTGTCATTGTACATCCTCAAGAACTGGTTCCTTCTGGGACCCTCAGCTGAGCTCTCCTCAGAGGCATGTGTCAGAGATAGCTCCCCAAAATGCACTACAACCTCCCAAAAGAAGACTTTTACAAATGATCATGATCAGGAGCCAGGAGCTTCCTCCAGGTTTCCCACATGTGGGTGCAGGATCCCAAGACCTTGGACCATTCTCTGCTGCTTTCCCAGGTTATAAGCAGGAAGCTGAATGGGAAGTAGAGCAGCCAGAACAAGAACCTATGCCCATATGGGATGTCTGCATTTGAAGGCAGAAGATTAACTAATTGAGCTATTGTTCCAGGACCACTTTTCTTTCTAATGTATCTGCCTTCCTTCCCATGCCTTCTTCCATGTCTTCTCTCTCAGATAACAGGAATTTACCTATAAAACTGCTGCATCCTATTTATTATCCCACCCACTCCTAGATGGCCACAGAGGAGCTGGACCTTCCTCTTGGACTTTTCTATTGGCTTGTCTCCTCCACATTTCCTTTAAATACTGGTGTCCAAGAACCTAGCCTGAGCCCTTCAACTTCTTTTTTGGTACCCTTTCTCCTTGAACAATCTTACTATCTATACTTACTGCTTCAGTTACCACCTCTATGCCTCAACCTTCCAACTCAACATCAGACTTCCTGAGTTCATGCCTAAGGCCATGATCTCTTTGATGTCTTCATTTAGGACTAAAAGGAAATGGCTTCAGTGACACGAGGAAGCTTCCAGGAAGATGCTCCTCTGGAAGTCTTTTCCCAAAGGAGCCAGTCTGAGGACATGACATTTCCTGCTTTTCTTTGCAAACCACTCCTCCTTTCCAAAGCCACATCCACTGAAGAAGTACAAGAAGTCTTGTCATGGCATAGTAGCTAAATATAAATCCCATCTCCACATTCTGTCAACATACCCAACCTCCCCAAGTCTTCATTTCATTATCTGTTTTGAGAGAGTAATCATACATACACCTCTGAGTCATTATGAACTAAAGTGAGATAACGCTGAAGCCTGTGCCCAGCACGTAAAAAGAGCTCTATTCATTAGCTATTATTACATGACAGTGGTTATTATACAAAAATTATGGCTTACATTCCAACTTCTGCTATCTCATTTGGAAAAACTAAGGAATTCATTTCAGTGTCTCCTGATCTCTTTCACTTTTTCTTGACCCACAGTTACATTTAAGGCTACTTCAAAACACTGCAGAGGAGCTGGGTTAGCAGAGCAGCAGTCAAACTGACACCTGTAACACAGGCATACTGTATGAACGCCAGTTAAAGAGCCAGCTCTTCAACTTCTCATCTAGCTTCCTGTTAATGGGTTTAAGAAAGCAGCTACAGTATTTGGACCTCTGCTACCCACATGGGAGACTTAAATGGAGTTCAGGTCCCTGACTTTGGTCTAGCCCACCCCCAGCTGTTGTGGCTATTTGAGAAGTGAACCAGCAGATAAGTAGATCTCTCTCTCTCTCTCTCTCTCTCTCTTCTTTCTCTGCAATCTGCTTTTCAAGTATGAGACAAAATTAAATGGGAAGTTTGCTTTGGGATAAAAAAAATCAAAATCAGGCAAATGAGGAGTGAGGAGTGTTATACATTCACAGAAAAATGCAAATTATGTTGCTGACATGGTAGCATAGCAAGCTAATTCTCCACTTGCAGTGTCAGTATTCTACATGGGTTGCAGTTCATGTTCTGACTTCTCTACTTCCCATCTAGCTTCCTGCTTAGGGTCAGGAAGTTCTTGAGCCCTGTGCTCATGTGGGAGACTGGAAGAAGCTCTTGGCTCCTGGCTTCAGATCAGCTCAACTTTGGCTACCGCAGCCATTTGTGGAGTGAACCAGCAGATGGAAAAACCTTTCTTCCTTTCTCTATAAAATCTGCCTTGCAAATAAAAACAACTAAATCCAAAAAAGAAAAAAAAATGCATATTATGAAAAACTGCATGGATTTCAAACACTTTGCTTAAAAAAGAATGTATTTTTGAATCTACTTTTCAGGAACCATTTGAAGTATCTTAGTATCATCTAAATGGTGGGTACAAAGTCCTCAGGCAACTGGGGGCAGAGACTCACAGAGAGGAAAGGGACTCATTCTTTTAAGTTACTTTTACTAAGTATAAAACTTTTCTGTCAACCGGGATGGACTCGTTTATGCCAAGTATCCTCTTGTATAGGATGAAGCTGAAAGGAAAAACCCAGCTCTGAATTCAAACCACAATGAGCAAACGAGATTGGACATCAGGCATGAGGGAAATAAAGTGTCAGTTATCTGAAGAAAGTGTTCTGCTTAAGAACTTAACTACTTAAAAAAAATTTTACTACTTTTGTTCTGCTCTCAAGTTGCATTTTCAATTAAAATTCCCTTATTGCCAAAATGTGTGGAACAGAGCAAGCTTGCAATCCCACAAGAGTTGAGTGATAGGAAGGCAAATTCCTCATAAATTAAAAGAAGTCTGTCACATCCCTTTCCCTTGGAAAAAAATTTTAACAATCTTCCCAGAGCTTCATCCTATGTGGCCTCCCTCATCCTGTGTGCTTGCAATCATCACTGTCAGGCAAACACCTCCCTCCCTTGCTGAAGTTGCAGCTTTCATTTTTATTTGGAAAGCAACACTTAGTTCACTGGAGCCTGTTGGTTATAAGTGTACATAGATCCAGATGAATCACAGAGGCAGACAGATCTGCATTGTGTCTCACAACCTCACTGGGCTCTCTTTCCAGCATCCCATTCCTCAATGATCTGATTCGCCCTCAAAGGGCAATTAGCACATGTAGGCACTGAAGACAACTAACAATGCAAGGCAGAGCATAGCAAACAACCTCATTGGAATCCACAGGACGTCATGGGGCAACCCACCATGTTAGAGAGCCAGCTAAACTGGCTCCTCAGCTAAATAATAGATGTTGCTCCAGTATGTTTCTAGGGCATTGAAGCAGCCAGCATTGAAGGAACAGAGACAGAGAGGAAGATCTTCCGTCTGCTGATTCACTCCCCAAGTGGCTGCAATGGGCAAAACTGAGCTGATCCAAGGCCATGAGCCAGGAGCCTCTTCCAGGTCTCCCACGTGGGTACAGGGTCCCAAGACTTTGGGCCATCCTCGACTGCTTTCCCAAGCTGCAAAGCAGGGAGCTGGACAGGAAGTAGGGCTCCTGGGATATGAGCCGGTACCCATATGGGATCCTGGCTCATGCAAGGCAAGGACTTTAGGCACTAGGCTTTCACACCGGGCCTCATAAGTTAATTTTCAAAGGCATACAAAATGGGAGCCTAGGTCTTTTATCATTAGTGACAGCTGACTAAAAATTCTGTCAAATTGCTTTAAGTTTCCAAATACTTACTCCCCCTCCTCCCTTTTTAACATTATATTCATATTTTTACTCACAAGCAAAAAGCAGCTCTCTGACTGGCACAGGTATGACAACATCTGATCAGAGGGCTCCATTTCCTTACTCAGTAAAATCATAGCAGGTGATTCCCTTGCAGATAATCTCTGGAAAACTATGATAAGCGATCACCTTTCACCCCAAACAGCAGGAGCTCAGAACCAGGTGCCCAGAACCAAGTCCTTCTCCACACAAAGGGATCCTGGGTATTCAGTTTTTCTCTGACCAAACTGCCCAAACTGAAACAATACAAAGAATACCATCTCTAGGTTGCCTCTTTTCTTTTAAATGTGAAACTAAATAAGAGAAAAGAGAAAACCAAATGCACTGCTGTGTGTTCAGGTCGTCCACAAGTCAGGGTGGGGAGTGTTCCTTTTGTATTGTTTGGACCCACAGGAAACATGAAGCTTCTTGTGCCAGGAGGTCGGCAGAGTCAGGACCTAGTGTGGGCCTGGAAACAGAGGGTGGTCTGCAGACCACTAACTCAGGGAACAGTATGAAAGAGGACACACCACAGAGGGGAAGTTGGTAAAGCAGTTAGAAAGCAAGCTTCCCAACAAGTTAGAAAGAGAAAGAGGGGGGAAAAGTTAGTAGTTGGGGCCCGGCGCGATAGCACAGTGGTTAAGGTCCTCGCCTTGCACGCCCAGAATCCCATAAAGGCGCCAGCTCTAATCCCGGCAGCCCTACTTCCCATCTAGCTCCCTGCCTGTGGCCTGGGAAAGCAGTCGAGGACAGCCCAAAGCTTTGGGACCCTGCACCCGCGTGGGAGACCCGGAAGAGATTCCTGGCTTTGGATCAGCATAGCATCGGCCATTGCGGTCACTTGGGGAGTGAATCATCAGACAGAAGATCTTCCTCTCTGTCTCTCCTCTCTGTATATCTGCCTTTCCAATAAAAATAAAATCTTAAAAAAAAAAGTTAGTAGTTGAAAAACAGATGGTAACAACCTGTCCCATTGAACAGGTTTTTAAGATATGAGTGGTACATTTCAAAACAAGCCAGGAAAACTATTACACAACTAAAAACGCCAGAGATGATTCAATTTCTTGTGTACCTTGAAAAGTTTAGAAGTGGCGCATATAACTGAAGTCCCAAGAAAAAGAATATATATATGGTAAAGGCAAGTAGGGAATTTGAAACAAGAATATAATGCTTCCACCCATCACCATTAGTGAGATTAAATGCATTTTGTGCCATTCATACATTGCCTCTTCTTATTATACACAATTTGATATCCACTTAACTTCTTATCCAGTAACTCTGAGATGCACCTCTTCCCAAGAGAATTGGTCTACATATTTGACACATATTTTAGAAAATCCCAAAGATGGGTTGTGTCAGAAAAGATAATAGTCCACTAAAGTATTAGTCATAGTGTATTAACTGCATTAAATAAACAATCTCAATATGAAAATCTCAGTGACTTAACATGGCAAATGTAGTTCACTGCGGCTCAGTAACAGCCTCTGTCCCAGATGGCCACTCAAGAATCAAGTCTCCTGTGTTGTGATGGGGGTGGAGAGAGTAACAAGTGGAGAAAGTGTATCTGCTTTCACCTGCATTGACCTGAAAATGATCTGCCACTTCTGTTCATGTTTCATTGGTAAGACTAGTCACATGACCTCGTAAGCTATGAGAGGGTTGGGAAATTGTTTGACTACATGCCCAAGAAGAAATGGGTTTGCTGAGAAGAATCATTGCCAGGAGTAATTACAAGAACTCAGAGAGAGCTGCCCAAACTTGTTGGTCTTCCATGCTTTTGCACATCTCAGAGAGTCAAATGCTCAGAAAACATGGGTTCTGTCTAGACAACTTTCTGATTAGCACTTGAGTCAGTGCTTCATCTGTTAGCACTTATTTATAGGATTAAATGTGTGAGTTCTGGAGTTTGACTGCATTTATTCCAATCCAGGATCTGCTACCTGCCTCCTCTGCAATCAACTTGGGGTTAAGTCAGATATCTTCTTTGCAGTTCAGTTTTCTGCTTTGTGAATTAGGACATAATTGTATCAGCTTCCTTGGGCTTAGCAGTAGTAATTAAACATTTGTTGGATACTTCCAACACAAGGGCATTACACTAATAAACTCACAAAATGCTTGTAACAACCCACAAAGTTCAGCATTGCTTTCTCCATTTCCAATGTAGAGGAACAAGTTAAGGAGTTAATCAACCCCAAGTCTTATAGCTAAGCAAGGGGAAGACAAGAATTGCTAACCCAGGCGTTCTAACTTCAGAGTTCAATTTCCTTACATGACCATTGCCTGCCTCCCAATAAATTGTTAATGCTATTTAACACCTTTTAAAAAGTATAACTGAGAAACAGTAAACTGTACATAGTTAAAATGAACAACTTTGTATGTTCTGATCTATGAAACAATCGCTACAATCAAGATTATGAATATATCCATTGTCCTAAGGGGTTCTTCAAGCCCCATTGAAAACCTTTCTTTTATCTTTCCCCATTCTTAGGCAACTACTTTTCTACTTGCTATCATCATGGATCAGACAGAATTATTCTCTAGATTCTGAACAGAACAATACAGGATATCCTCAGTTTTATCTGCCTCTATCATTGTATTTACATTGAATTTCATTCATGTTGTTACACATTTTAATTTTCTTAGATGAATAAGATACTGAAATTTTAAACATTTATTTGCCGTTCTATGTCTTTTCTGGTAAGGTGCCTATTTGAATCTGAAGATCATTTTCTATTTTGATTATTTTTTGTTTTATTACTGAGTTATGGGAATTCTTTTTATATGAAGGCATTTCAAGCATTCATAAAAAAATGGAATAGAAAGATGAGTTTATGAGTGCAAAAGCATGAAACCCATGCATTTTTTCATCATACACATGTTCCATAAAATTTTTGACAACTCTTTTATATGCATGGACTTCAAAACTTTTTGAGATTAAATTCAGTTCAATTTTCTCTGAACTTTCCAAAGTAACCTCATATTCTGTTTCTATCAACTTCTTCACCAATCACCTGTTGCCTGCAAGTCTCTATATTAATAGCAAGCTGCGATCAGGAGCCAGAGGCAGGATGAAAACCCAGGCACTCCGTACAACACAGGATACAGGGATGCAGGCATCCTAATATAGCCAGCAGCTGAGCTTCCAAGGCCAAACACCCACCCAGGCTTCTTTTTTTAATTTTAGTAATTAAGTTTTGGGTACATAATTAACAAAATCTGTGACTAAAAAATGCCATAAAGATCATTTGTTCTTATGGTTTCTTATATAAATTTCATACTTTTAGACTTTACATTTAGGACTGTGATTCTCTTTGGGTTTGTGTATGTTGTAAAGCTTAAAAGAAGTAGGTTTTTTGCCCCCGCTTTTTTTCCTGAAGGTGGATGTCAAATTGTTGGAGTTCAAATACTAAGAAGACATGTCTCTTTCTCTTTCGAAATGCTTTTAAGCTTTTATAAAAAAAAAACTGACCACACATATAATTTATTCCTCCTTTCTGACACTATTACCATACTATCTTGATGAACTGTAATTTTATAATAAGTATGAAATTTAGGTAGTTTGAGGTTGCTCCAACTTTGTTTCAAAGTAGTTTTGGCAATTCTAAGCCTTTAGTATTTACATATAAATTTCAGAACTGGCTCTGTAATTTCCACCCATAAAAAGAGGTCCACCGAAACTCTGATTGGGAGCACTTTGTATCTATATACCAATTAAAATAGAATTAACATCTTAAGATCGGTTTATCTTCCAACCCAAGAATTTTCAAATCTCTTTAATTTCCTTGCCAACAGGATGTGTATCCACAGCCAATCAGTGAAGAAATAGTAAGACATATTAAGGCACAGCACAATGGCTCAATGGTTAAACCCTCACTTTGCAAACCGGGATCCCACATGGGCTCCAATTTCTGTCCCAGCTACTATACTTCCCATCCAGCTCCCTGCATGTGGTCTCAGAAAGCAGTAGGTGATGGCCCAATGCCTTGGGACCCTGCATCCACATGGGAGACCTGGAGGAAGCTCCTGGTTCCTGGCCTTGGAACAGCTCAGCTCCAGCCCTTGTATCCATTTGGGGTATAATTAGTGGAAGGAATAAGTTTCTTTCTGTCTTCTCTCTGTAAATTCGATCTACCTTGTCAATAAAAATAAATAAAATTTTTAAAAGAATCTGTTGTGCATATTCAATAGGAGAATAAAGGGATGGCATTCAACAAGATTTAGAAAATTAGGAGAAAAGCTTAATTACATAGCATTGAGTATTCTCTATATATCTGGGCATCCAGGAACCTTGTACATGCACAGATGAGAGCTAAATAAAGCTGATATTGCACATTTCTAAAACATCTTAACCTCCACTCCTATGGTGGCAACCACACCCATCCCAGGAGCAAATTTAGGTATGCATATCTGAAAATAATAATTAGGTATGAAACACTTAAATGTATGCATTAATTTTTTTTTTCATGACACAACTTACATGTGGAAAAAGATCTAAGACAATTTTCAAGTAGATAGTGAAAGTTCCAGAAAATCCACGAAGGAGCCTGAGTAGAGTCACCTATGACCACATAGTTTTTCATGGGCGGGGCCTAGGTTAAATCTGTCAAGAGTAATGAAGGTTGTTGGTCAGTTCACATGGAGAGACACAAGACTGTGCCCAGTAGCCTCTGTTAGGCCTCAGACCCGCTTCCTACTCTTCCACATCTGCTTTTTGCCATAGAAGCTGTTTTCTATGAACCGCACCAAGATCATCACTTCCCTCTTGCTTCTATTTGGATCCAACCATAACAAGTACATGAAGGAATTTAAGGAAAGGGAGAAAAAGGAGACCGGGACTTCTTTTACCCAAAACCTCTCCCTGGTGAGTTTCTGAGGGTAGATTAAGTCCTTCTCCCAAAACATACAGTTCCTATCAAGAGGTCCTCTCCATAAATTCTCTGCGTTCTGGTAAACAGTCCCTCCCCATTCCCCTTTTGGCTTAGTGTTGGTAATGGCTCCCCATTGGGAAACTGCAACCTCCCTTGTCAATTTTCCTAACTCCCGCACACACCTCTGTAAACAGTTCCTTTATTAAACGCTTCCCACCAGGAGGGCGCCATCTGTTTCCTGCCAGATCCTGATGGATGGAGAACTCTCAGAAAACTAACTTGCACAGGTCCTTAGCAACAGAGGACGGTAAAGCACCAGCCCGCACTCAAGTACAGGAGTCCTCACACTCTTTCAAAATAACAGCACATAAATTCCATCCACACGAAATATCTGATTTAATGATAACACTTTCAGGGGATACTTGTGTCATTCATAAAGTGAGAAAGTTGAAACTCTAGTGCAGGGTGGGAACCATGAAGTTCCCTGAACTTCTTTACTGTGATCTTCCCACTATAGCACGACCCATTCCATTTAGACAACACACACCATCAATGTTGAAATATGGGACCTCCAGTTTCTGGGCCAGCCAGGACATTTTCTGATGTCCTAAAACCCAAGGAAGGGAGTACTCTAGCCTTGTTCGCTGTTCCAATTCTAATACTGCAAAATGGCACCTGGCAAATTTAATCAATTCAGGGACTTAAGTATTGTTCAGAAATCTCTCCTGTGTTTCTTTCGAAGCAACTCTAAAGACAATCTAACACACACACAAGAGTTGTAGAGTGCATTGCTCACTAAAATATACTTTAAACATCCCTCCATGGCTCTCTAGGAGTCCCTAGACTCCAGTTTGTGAAATCTGGGAGTGCTTTAAAAGTTCCTAGAAAAATAGAATGAATGTGAGTTTATTTTGAATGCAAAAGGGTTTTAAAATTCATGCACACTTGGAGTATTCAAAAAGTTTGCAAAAATGTACATTGCAAAAAATTATGCAAGGAATTCAAGACTGTTTGCACCAAATTGACTTATCTATGAATTACATGTTTTCCATAAATATGTTGAAGCTCTCTCATAGAGTGCAACTCTTCAGTCTCAGGCCCTAGAGGTTGGCAGTTAGGAGTTTCCAGTTTAGCACTTACTAGCAGCAGTGTCCTAGGCAAAGGCCATACCTTTCTGAGCCTCAGTTTCCTGCTAAAGGGCAATACTAATAGTACCTATACCATAATATTGAATACATTACATAAGCTAGTACATGTTTTGGGTACTTAATACAGGATGTGGTTCACTATAATCACTTAATAAAATGCAGCTAACCCCAACACCCATATTAAAATTCACAGCAAAAGTTTCATTTTGCTATTAGATGGCATGTAAATATTTAGAATATTCAAAAAACCCTTTAGATAAAAACAAAAGTCCCCCAATTAGAAACTTACAAAAAAAATAAATGACAAAGCCCTAAGTATATCCTACATGGTTCTCAGAACTACTGGCTCACTAAATCCTGTCAATTTCTAAAAATAAACCTTGTGTACTACTGGGCATAAAGTATACCCAAAAGCTATATGCTCAATTTATTTTATAGTGTCTTACTTATTGTTTTCCATTTCCTGCTGTAAATGTATTATAAACTTCAACTGAAATAATTGTCCCTGAATTCCCTTATTTCTTAGTGATTATGTGGACTGGACAACGCTCCATCCCAAAGACAAGCATGTTATCAAGTAGGGTACCTTGCTTGCATCTGGGATATGGCATCTCTTTACACATGAACCTGCTCTGCTGAGCAATTCTGGATCCATATTTCTTTTCTTTTTTTATTGTTATTAACATTGTATTATGTGATACAGTTTTATAGGCACTGGGGATTCCCCCTACCCCTCCCATACCCCTCCTCCCATAGTGGATTCCTCCACCTTGCTGCATAACCACAGTTCAAGTTCAGTTGAGATTCCTTCATTGCAAGCATATACCTAGCATAAAGTCCAGCGTCTTATTGTCCAGTAAGTTCAGTGGCCTCTTGGGGAGACCTTCTTTGGTCTGAAGGTAGAGCTAACAGAGTAAAGTTCCGGTCAGTTAAAAGCCCCAACAAAACCTCAGCATCAATATAATGTTGGATCCATATTTTGATCATGGGTAGAATTTTTATAAAACTTTGTAGGTTGACTGATTTATCAGAAGTAGGAAGATCTGAGTAGTATTTATTCCTCTACGTAGAGAGATTTGAATTCTCGCTTTTAAATACTTTTTAATCACATGTTTATTCCATTAATTAAATATTTAGTCTTATTAATTAATGACTATCCTATGAAGCCTTTGGAATAACAGGCTTCAGAGACTCACCCTTCCTCAAGCATTGACGCCATGGCACAAACCAATGCCTGGTGCACACACACACACCATTCTAAGGACACAATCCCGTGCAGATTGGTGCAGGGCCAAAGTTCGATCTTTCCCAAGAATTAGAGTCCACTTACGATCTTTCACACATTCCCATAGAAAGGGCCATACAGTTAATGCTAGCATCAAACATTTGATTGTTGCTTCTTTGTTGGGTTTTTGCCTCCTTCGTAAGCAATCTCAGCTCTGAAAAACTAGAAATTCAACAATTGCTTTTTTGTCAGACAGTCTTCCAGATTTGACTGCAACACAAGAAAATGTAAGATTCCACACCTCCGTAACAGTTTATGTTAGTAAGAATTGGCATAATCCGAACCACAATGACTTTAGGCAAACCAGGGCTTATATTAAATAAAAATAGATGTCCTTGGGGAAGAAAATACTGAATGTAACAAAATTTATTCAAAGTTTAAAATCACTTCAGTGACTTTGAAGGTAAATATTTAATTTCCTCCTAAGCATTATCCCTGGCTGATAAGACAGGATATAAAATTTACTAAAGCATTCAACAAACTGTCTCCAGTGAAAAGCAAATTGCAATTTTCAGTAATCTGAAATAGCACATCACTGTGGCCACTATGATCTTGGGCATTTCCACCATGGGTTAGAGTAACATGAAAAACACAGAAGCCACTGAATGGTGCTGCCTCAGGCTCTGAGAAAAGCCAAGTCTTGATGCCAGGAAGTCTGGCTGTCATGCAAAGTAGCTGGAAAGCAGACTACCTGTTGCATGGCAGTGAACTGACAGCATCAGCCAGCATGCCACCCTCACCACCACAATCTAAATATCAACAGATGGAGTTAACACAGCTCCAGCTGCCACTGCAGAAGGGCCTCCAACTGCCTCCATCCCCAGACACACCTCCCTAGCCTTGGCCTCTGGGAGGTGCCCAGAGAAAATAGGTGGGGCTCCTGGCTCTCTAGACGCAGGAGACTCCTTCAGCATTTGCTCCAATACACCCTTTAAATGCTCCCCCACTGGAAAGCAGCAAAATCAAAACCTCATAGTAATGATTAGATGCATGAGAAGAGACAGATGTCCAAAGCCTCACAGGGAAGGTCATTGGCAGATATTTTTTTCACTGCCTTGTCTGTGCTTTTTTAGGCCAAGCTAAATTCAGAGTGGATGTCGCCACGCTGAGACTGTCCAGAGAACAGAGGGCAGGCAGCTGCCGCAGGATAGAGGGATTGCACCACACAGAACGTGTGCTGTGAGTCCAAGGAAAGGATTTGAAGCCCTCAGGAAGAAGGTGTGTAATATTTTTGTTGAATCAAATCATGAATTTGTAAGGGAAAAAAAAGACACACATAAAAGTCTACTGCATGTTTGGCAAAAAGTGAGGGGGTAGGGTATGGAAGAGCTCTCTGTGTTCAGCACAAATTCATTTCAAGGGTTCTACAAACCAAATTGCCAGCTTGTGACATGTGGAGATTGGCCCAAGAGTAACTGAAATCCCAGTGCCTCCTATTTTTCCTGAGCCCATAAACTACACAGAAAATCATCCTATTTGCTGAATTATTTGCAGTTGCAAACAGCTGCATACACAGACCACAGGATTAACCACTTCAAGTATTCTGTGGTGGGGGCACATCTTTCCTTTAAATCCTTTCTGTTGGAAGAAATATAGTTGCTTTGAGAGGTCAAGGAGTTTGCTTAGGGAGTAAAACTGGAACTGTAATGCCAAGCGGAGGATTCAATAGAAACAGAAAGTGATTTTTAAAATAAACACATGAGCATGCATTACTTTAGTATTTTAAAAAGTGAACACTTTTTTTTAAATTCATATACTTGAAAGACACAGTGACAGAAAAGAGATTTAGATCTACCAGTTACTGATTGACCCCACAAACGACTCCACTAGCCAGGGCTGGGCCAGGCTTAAGCAAGGAGCCTGGAACTCCATTCAGATCTTCCCACGGAGAGCAGAGGCCAAGCACTTAAAGTACCACACCTGCCAATGCTTTCTCAAACACACTAGCAGGGAATGGATCAGAAGCCGAGCAGCCTGGATAGAAACTGCTGCTCATGTGATGAGATGCTGGTATCACAGGCAGCTGTACCAGTGCCACCCTTTGAATATGGTTTTTTTTTTTTTTTAATCTTGATCAACTCCATGTATCATCATGCTGAATAAACTACATGATAAATATGGTTCCAAATGAATGTGAAAATTATCAAATGAGCTTGTAAGTTGCTAGATGAATAAGCAAGAGGTAGTTTTGGAGTCTACAGACAAGGCTTGTTTGGTACACAGGTTTATGGAATAAATCAAAGGGAAAAGGTGATAAGGCCCAGGTTGTCCTGGAGTGAGAGCTGCAACTGTCAGATACGACAAGCAAGGACGTGTTTATTTTGGCTGGCACAGAATTTTCAGGTATTTGAATCTGAATGCATTTAAATGAGAAATGTGTCTGTGCCTTTTTACAGTAAATGTCAAATCCTATTATCTGACACCCTGGATTCACACAGTTTTCAGTATGGTTCCTCACACATTGACATTCCCCATACTGCTGTCTGTCTCAATCCTTTCAATGCCTGCTTGGGAAGAGGTCAATGCAACATTGGTGAGCTATAATGGAGGAAACCATAGTGGGAAATAGGTGAAGCAAATTAGTGAGGTAACAGAGATGATAAGTTATGTCTCACTGATGGGTAAATTCACTGGCACTACCATAACAAACAGGAATGTATGCTCTAAAACTGTGCAGGCTGCATTTCTAAGATGAAAGTTTCAGCAAGGTTGGTCACTCCTAGGGCCTCTCTCTGGCTTCCTGTTCTCCCGGTCTCCTCACATGGGCTTTCTTCCTGTGTATTTGCATTTTAATTGACTCTTCTATAAGTATAGCAGTTATATTGGGTTATGGCCCACCTACAGGAACCGATTTTACTAGTTACCTCCTGAAAGTCTCTAGAAATAATCAGGTTTTGAAGTACTGGGTATATGATTTCAAATCATGAATTTACATGAGACACAATCCAGTCCGTAACAAGTGTTCATTAGGTTATCATCCAAAAGGAAAGAAGATCTTGCCTATACAATATATATTCAATATGAGCTACCAAAAAAATCTCCCTATAAAACCTTGTTTAGCCAAACCTACTGATAACAACTCCCAATACAATGATTCACAAATCCCTCTATTTCTACTCCTGGCACTCTCTGAAGACATCTCAAAACAACCCTCAATAAGCATGAAATTCCCTTGGACTTTCCATTTTGCATGAAATTCCACAGTATACTCAAATTTATTGTAAAGTAATTGCTTTTAAATCTTAAAGTAAAATTAGCACTTCAGGAAACAGCAACATGCTCCGCCTGTAGCTTTGTGTTTCTCTTGACAAACTGCACATAGGCTATGAATAAGCTTTGAGTCCCGCTATTCTATCTGTGCTGAGGCGTTGGAGGGAATGCCTGCTGACCTCCAGCCTCAGAGCCATGGTCCATCTTGGACCATAAGAAATTCCTTCTGCATTTTCCTGGCTGAGCTCTGCAATAATGTGAGTGTGGTTCCCATGAGCATTTCAATGGGAAGACAGAGATGGGTGATTCTCCCCATTCTAGACTATTGGCTATTTCTAGCAGTGTTGTTAACCTGTGGTTTCCTAGTTACATACTGGTGCAAAATCATTTGAAGTCCATGTATAGATTTTTCATAGCACACATTTTCCATGAGCCTTCTGAAGGCATCTTATGTATTTTTATATGGGGAACAATAGTAGGTCAACACGCATAATACATTAAGGGCTCCAAGAAGCACCTGTTACATCATGGAAGTTATAACTGTTTTCTGTCCCCTTCATCATTATCCCACCACATAAGAGGCACACTGAAACAGGAAAAATGAAAAAGGAAACATAAGAGATTTGTTAGGAGGAAGAGAGAGAGAAAGAGAGAGAAATTACTATTACACTAGACAGGAATTCAACACCCAACCCACCATACACTTAGATAAACACACATCAGCTTCTCAATATTCCCATTAGCTCTTACCCAGCAGAGTAAATTTTGTCTCTCATCTTCTCCATCACTTACCTGTTAAGATAGGGAAATCCCACAGCACAAACTTTGGGGACTACTCTACACACTGATGAGACTGGACACTTCATTATAAGCAACAGCAGTTTTAGATGAAATCTGTCCTGACTTCAAGTTTTGACGTGCTGGCTACCTAAGGATCATCCAATTCTAGAGAACAAAGTGTTCTAGTTGGAATACTTACAGCTTTGGAGGGCCCCCTTGCTTATGTTTTTACATTTGGCATAGTGGGAAAAACCACTGCCTCAGCACCAACAATCCAAATGGTCACCAGTTCACGTCCCAGTTGCTCTACTTCCAATCTTGCTCCCAGAAAGGCAGCAGAACCTGTCCCAAGTGCTTTGACCCCTGCACTCTTGTGGAAGATCCAGAGGGAGTTCCTGGCTGCTGCTGCTTTCAGACTGGCTCAGCCTTGATCATTGCAGGCATTTGGTGAATGAAAGATCTCTGTCTCTTTGCTTTTGCATCTCCTTTTGGTAACTCTGCCATTCAAATAAACAGATACATTGTGTTTATTTTTTTAAGGGGGGATAGAATAATACGTTCAAATCTCTTCTTTTGATTAGCCTTAAAATCTTAAGTAAAATACATTCGAGTTTCTTAAAATTATGCAGAGTTCAATTAATGTCCTTGAACAAGGGGAAAATGAGTGACTAAATGTGTGAATAAATAATACTATCTTCTCAATGGCATGGACTTATTCCATTAGGGACAGCATGAGTAACTAAAATAGATAATCCAGAGCCCAGTCTACATATTTTAGTGGAGAGCCTCCAACTTCTTGCCAGAGACACAAACAAGCAGTAAAAATAACTGGCTCAAGTTTCATCCCTTCAGACTGCTTTTATTTGGGTCGTTGGAACTGTCAGCTAAAAGCAAAATTCTCCAAATGTCCTTTTGATCACCAAGGGCAAAAGAAAGAGTATTGCAGCCCATCAGTAGGGTTCTCATGTCTTATTCCACTAAACATATCAGATGAAAAGTTACACAATAAAGGCAGCACTAGCTTTTTATTCCACTCCAAGCTGTTACTGCCTCATGTATCATTTGCAATAACCAGCTTTGATCATTGACTAAGGCCACAGGTGGCTGGCCTTAGCTAGTATATTATGAGTGTAATCCGAGTTGTCACTGTCACACATTTAAACACATTTCAGCAATGAGAGATTACACGAACCATAAACAACCGTGTAATACCAAGCCGCAAGCTGCAGACATTCTTGGGGTTTATGTTCTTAATTTATTTGCCACGAATGGGCTCCATGAACTTGGTGGATCTTTCATTTCCAAATGAAAGCAAATCTTCCAAGGCTTGAGTTTAATTTTCTGCTACTGCTGCCTCCCCAGTGCTGGATGAAATACAAATAAAACTGGGTTCACCTTTCTCCTCTACTACTGTTCATTAGGCAGCTAGTAGAGGTGGAGTTGGTGTCAGAAAAAAAAGGGGGGGGGGGCAGGGGGAATGCCTGAGATGAAGCACCAGCAACAATGCCAGCACTGAAAAGCATAAAGCTAGAAGTTCTGTTGGCAGAGGCAGTATAAAGTTTGGAGGGAGAGCTAATGCTCTGAAGACAAACAGATAGGAAAGTCAACAATACAAGTCCTGAAGCATCTATAGGAGTGATGAGAAAACCCCAGAAAGAAGCCATGGGGGAAACCTGTCCATAAAAACTGCTGCATTGGTGTCTAAATTAGCACACTCTTCTTTGAAGAGCAACTTGTGTAAACTAAAAAATTTTGTGCATGTGGTTTGATTCACTAATTCCCCTCTAGAACTTTCTTCTGAAAGATAGTCACAGAAACTTGCAAACATCTGTCGAAAGCTTATTTATCACAAAATTAACACAGCAATGGAGAAACAGCCAAAGAATAACCATAAGAAAATACCAGCAACCAAAGTGTTCAGCACTAGACAGCAACTAAACTTTGGTACAAATAATGGAATACGGTATACTCAATAATTCTGGAAGGCCCCAAGATGATCTAGAGATGGGTTACCTCTGCGTCCCTCTGGGACAGGTGTTCAGTTCCCCTTCCCTCTGATCAGTACCATTTCCTATCTCTGCAAGCACAGCTTTCGACACAGCCCATTCTCTTCCTTGCCCTCCTCTCCATATATCTTTCCTCCCTCATTCTCCAGACTTCTGTGTAGCCAGGATTGGCTTAGCCAGGAACCCTCAGGAATGCGATTGCCCCATGGGGCCTCTTGCCATGTCTGCTGATCAATTAACCTGTCCTTATTGGTCATCCTGGGATCAGGTAGCCAGTTCAGCTCTGAGCAAGGCAAGGCAAAAAGGGGAAAGCCAAATTACAGCTGCATGTGATCAATGGCTTATTCAATAAATGAGTTTCCTCAGAAGAAAATTATAGTTCTCCAGACATCACAAGTGACTTGATGGTAGGTCAGGGCCAATCTTTCAAACACCAAATGCCTGGCCCACTGGTGTCCCATGAGATAAGCAAGTGTGTTAGGAAAGCAAAGATGTTCCCCATCCAAGTAGCCTTGAGAACTCCTGTAAACTCAGTCACATCTTGGAGACTCACAACACAAATTAGTTTCCTGGAAATCCTGGAGATCCTGGAACTTTGATCTTGTTCAAATCAAAGCTTTGTAACTCTATGTAAGCACAATCTTTTTCTTTCTCCAAAATACTGATGAACTTGTTAACCTTGGGATTCAGCTTAAGAAGCACTGCTGTGGAATAAGCTATCATCACAGAAGGATAATGAATAATAACATTTGTTCCATTTTTTTCTCTCCCCATATTTTCAGCATAAAAAATTTGGCTAGTTAAAAGCTTCTACCCTCATCAGAGGAACAAAAATATTCTACCAGGACAATATATTCCAGGCCTAGTTTCATTTGGGACCGGAACGATGGCTCAGTGGCTAAATCCTCACTTGCACAAGCTGGGATCCTATATGGGTGCTGGTTTGTGCTCCAGTTGTTCCATGTCCCACCCAGCTCCCTGCTTGTGGCCTGGGAAAGCAGTTGAGGATGACCCAAAGCCTTGGGACTCTGCACCAGTGTAGGAGACCTGGAAAAGGCTCCAGGAGGCTCTTGGCTTCGGATCAGCTCAGCTCCAGCCACTGCAGCCACTTGGATTGTGAACCAGTGGGTTGAAGATTTTTCTCTCTGTCTCTCCTTCTCTCTGTGTATCCACTTTTCCAATAAAAATAAATAAAATCTTTATATATACATATATATGCCTAGTTTCATCCTACTACTCTATTAACAAAAATGCCAGTAATATAGAAACAATTATCTATACTAAGGCCCGCATGTGGGTATAGAACTTCTTTTTTTTTTTTTTGTAAACTTTTTTTTTTTATTGGAAAGGCGGAAATACAGAGAGGAAGATCTTCTGTCCGATGATTCGGTGAGCGCAACGGCTGATGCTATGCCGATCAGAAGCCAGGAGCCTCTTCCGGGTCTCCCACGCGGGTGCAGGGTCCCAAAGCTTTGGGCTGTCCTCGACTGCTTTCCCGGGCCACAAGCAGGGAGATGGATGGGAAGCGGGGCTGCCAGGATTAGAAACGATGCCCATATGGGATCCCGGGTGTGCAAGGTGAGGACCTTAACCACTGCACCACCGCGCCGGGCCCTAGAACTTCTTTTTTTTAAAATTTATTTATCTATTTATTTTTTGAATGGAATGGCAGATCAGATTTACAGAGAGAAAGACAAAGATCTTCCATCTGCTGGTTCACTCCCCAAATGGCCAAATCAGCAAAACTTCTTAAGTAAAGAGAGAAATACTAAGCCTTGGGCCTGGTGTGGTAGTCTAGAGACTAAAGTCCTTGCCTTGCACACTCCGGGATCCCATATGGGCACCACTTTCCATCCAGCTCCCTGCTTGTGACCTGGGAAAGCAGTCGAGCATGGCCCAAACCCTGGAACCCTGCACCAGCATGGGAGACCCGGAAGAGCTCCAGGAGGCTCCTGGCTTCAGGCTGGCTTTTCTCCAGCCATTGCGGCTGCTTGGGAAGTGAATCGATGGATGAAAGATCTTCCTCTCTGTATCTGACTTTCCAACAAAAATAAAATAAATCTAAAAAATAAGAAACAAAAAGAGGGAGAAATACTCAGCCTTAGAAATGCACTTGTAATCAGAATGTAGGTTCAGGAGTTTGTTGAGATTTCTCCCTCTGTGGCTACTTCATGGTAGCCACAGAAATCCAGTATAGAAATCTTAATGTGTCTTCTTAAAGGATACTTTCCTCAAACCCAACTTGGGATCCTATAAGATAACTGACACACATACTTTCTTACCTTCCCAAAATGTTAAAAATTCTGAAACTCACCTGGATTCTCAAGAGTTTAAATTTCTACCTGTTTTATAGATTAAGAAACCGTGGCCAAGGCTGTTTGTCTTTACTGGCTTATCACTTTGGTCATTTATTTGCATCTCTGGTAATACACTTTTGATGATAATTTAAAATTTTTCCCCATACTATTTCAGTTTAGTTGTA
Source organism: Ochotona curzoniae (assembly GCF_017591425.1). Lineage (NCBI taxonomy): Eukaryota > Metazoa > Chordata > Mammalia > Lagomorpha > Ochotonidae > Ochotona > Ochotona curzoniae. The sequence goes on along the minus strand of NW_024466502.1, from coordinate 46,482,617 downwards.
CATTGATGAGATTTTATCAAAGTCTCTTCGAGAAATGTTTTAAAAGGCATATTTTTACCCAAAAGTGGAAAACGCTGACATCCTCAGAAAGTTTCCTTGAACCCAAGTGAACTTGTTTTTAGTTCCTCCACCCTTCATTTTCAGATTACTCAATGTGCTTAATGCTACCCTTCCTCAACTGCACCCGAAGCTTCCACGGCGATATGAAGGGCATTGGTTAGGAATCCAGCAACGAGTCTACGTGGGTCTGAGATGTTGCTAAGCACTTCAACATCTGTGGTGAGTGGGTCTACATGAAGATTACCCATGCTGGGCTCCAATGTTTCAATCGCAGCCCCAGAATGTGAGCCTGGTCACTCTGTGGTCTCCACTCTGAGAGAGGAGAGCAATTCATACTAGGCTGCATTTCATAAACAATGATTTGATACATTGAAGAAACCATAAATATTATTTATCTTACCATTGCCCTCAGAATATCCAAACACCACAGCTAATTACGGTTCAATAATAGAGTCAATAAACCAAAGCCTGTTTTTCTGGCTTATCATAACAAGGAAGGCAACAGCCATTACTTTCTAATTTGTAGGCGTTTTGCTTGATGGCCCTGTGTGGAAAGTTTGTAGCATTGCTTGTCCTATGGAAGGCCTAGCCGCCATCCAGAGTCAGCACTAAGCTACATCTGTTGTCATTTATGATATTTTTCCATTTGTTGAAGCACATTATTTGTTACAACCAAACATATATTCCAATACAGATGGGCTTTTGCTAGAAGATTGAAAGCCAGTATTTTCTAATCAACAAAAGAAGGATTTAGTCAAAAGAAACTGATGAGGATTTCTGTTGCTTTTCTTTAAGATATACTTATTTATATTTGATATTTTTGAAAGGCAGTGTGACAGAATCAGGGAGTGACAGGCAGTCAGAACTTTCACTCGCTGGTTTATTCCCCCGATAGCTACAACTTCCCAAGGCCGGACTAAAGCTGAAGCGAGGAGCCCAGAAGTCCATCTGTGTCTCCCATGTGGATGACAGGGGCTCCAGCCTTCAGGGCATTTTCTGCTGCTTTCCCTAGTACACTACTAGCAGGGACCTGGAACCAAAGAGGAGTGTCCAGGACTCAAACCAGCACTAACATGTGAACTCAGATATGAAATGTCAACAGCATAAGCCACCATTCCACTCTGCCTGCTTCAGACCTTTTTGCTCAATCCACCTTTCCCCAGTGGTGGCTCCTGAGCTCCTGCTGAAAAAGAAGTTTGCACTATGAAACTAAATGTACTAGTACACTTTGAACTAGTAGATAGTACACTACAAAACTTAACCACTACAAAGTTGCCATTTCAGAACAGCTCAGTTAAAACTTTTACCCCATCTAAACTCATATTTCTCAGCCTCAGTACTTTGAACTTGGAGGGGAATACGGAGGAAGATAACTGGGTTGTGAGGACAATCTTTTGCATTGCAGGATGTTCATCAACAATAATCGCCTAGTAGCAGCTTCCTCACAAATTATGGCAATAAAAAATGCATCCAGTTATGGTCAATGCTTCTTGGGGAAGCAAAATCATTCCCAGTTGCAAACCCTGATTCTCTTAAGCTTATCACACACACATACTCTGTTAAACAAACACATACATATTTGTACATGTTGCTTTCACGGGTAAATGGGGCATTTATTTAAAAATCATATCAAACTACAGATTCTATTCTTATCTTGTACATTTCAGTTAATTATGTATCTAGATCATTCCATTCATAAAGTTTTCCTAATTATTTATGTAACTGTTTAATATTTCCTTGAATGGACATGACAAAATTATTTAAAAGTCCGTGTCAAAGAACATTTAGCCTCTTTCCAGTATTCTGCTACTTTGGTTCCTTATATGCCATCTTGTACATAGACCATTGGTCCTTCCAAGGCATACATCTGTCTTGGAGGCTTTGCCCTGGCTGTTTCCTCTTCCTCCAATGTTCCCTCCAAGATGCCTATAGAGCTAACTTCTTTACCTTTGGAATTTAAAATGTCTGGATAGGCTTACAAACAGGCATGAAAATCTCAGCAGCTTAAACACAAAAACATCCTATTCAGGCAATCAGATCATGAGGTTTCTGCCACTGCACTAACAGGGGGGAGAAAGCCCAGGTTATGAGCCAATGCTCAAATTCCTCAGTCCAAGACGTCTCCACTCACAGACTATTGACCAAAACTAGTCACAGGGCCAAGCCTAATTACAAGAGGTCTGAAAATCAAGGAAGAACCACATATCTGAAAGCTACAAATAACTCTGCTGGATCTCCCTCAAATTATTGAGGGAAAAAAATCCCATTGATGCCACCCAATCATTCATTTCGAATTTCAATCCCTATCTGCTCCATAGCAAATCCAACTAACCCCCTTTATCTCGATGCTTTTTTTCAGAGCCATTTTAATTCTATAATACATTTTGCAACTGTATTGTATTCATGATCCATTGTCCACCTTCCCATACTAGAATCTATAATCTTCATAAAGATAGGAATCTTGTCTGGTTTATTTGCTAATGAATTCACAGCATCTAGATCAGGGATTGTATTTCATAAATACATATGGAAGAAAATAATACATTTCTTACAAAAATGTAACTTCTGTGGGAGTCAAATTGTTTGACTAGAGTATTGGCATTAAACTTTTTTATAAAAAATATTTTTAGAAAGATGTGATCCTCTATACAGCTTTACTAATGCATACCCTCACTAACAATGTATGACACTTCCTCTCCAGTCACCAAATATGTTTTCAAATTTCTCATTTTCTGACAGGTGAGTAGTCAAAGAAATGGTACTTATCAAACTTTTGCTTTACATATTTCATAACTAAGAACGAAGTTGAGCAGATTTCATGCTAAGCAATCATTTGTACCTATTTTTCATTATATGTTCATTCTTGTGATGTATCTCTCAGTAATTAATTTTTTACATTGATCATGCATGTTTGAGCATTCGTGCCTCCCAACTTTGATTTCCTAGACTGTAGTCATAACCTCCGCCAGAGGCAGGGCTTTCAAGTGGTGATTAGGTAGTGAAGCTGGTCCCTCATGAATGGGATTAGCGCCCATACCCTAGATGCCCCAGAGGACTCTCTGGCCCTCAGTGAGGATACTGAAGTCAGCAGTCTGCAACCCAAGTGAAGGCGTTTATTTCAATCTGACTGTGCTAGCTCCTTGACTTCCAGCCTCCAGAACTGTGGGAAGGAAATTCCTGCTGTGTCCCAATCACTCAGTTGGAAATTTTGCTATATTAGTGAAAACTCACTAAAAAAAAAAAAAAACACTTTAAAAATTTACATTAAATTCCATTGTTCTAGCACTCTGGACTCTTAGCCTCCCCAGTATCTGCTTGCTCTCTGGCTTCCCACGGACAGAATCTGAAGACAGACACAGGAAAGTAGCAGACACAACGGTGTGGTGTTGCAGTGATTGATACCCCAGCGACATTCAGTGAGCCACAATCTAAATTCCACCAGCAGCCGGAACTCTACCAGTAACAACGTGGGAAAGGACGTTTACCGGGAGCTCAGGAGCTAAACTCAGACAGAGACCTGCCCATCCTGCTGGTCAGTTTGATTTGACCAGGAGCAGAGACAGAGAAGCAGGTCCCAGACGGGCAGTGTGGGGAACAGGGTGAATTTTACAACCCAGTCCACCCCCTAGAGCCGAATCGGGTGCCGTTTTGTACGGTGCGAAAAACTTTAAGACTGCAGGGGACAACAGTGAGCTACACATTTGCTGAGCTAGGAGTGAACTAGTCCCACAGGAAAATAATACTGACTTTGGCATTATACAGGTCAAAATAGGTCCATGTGGCCCTCAGACCTAACGGCCAACAGTTTCTGGAAAGATCATACCAACAACAACTTAGCTGTATAGGACATCTGTTGTGTCCCTAATCCTGGGACTTGCTCCGACCAGAAGTAGCAGAAAGGTTGTACAGACAACGGTGCGGCCTCAGCACGGTATCACAAGGAGCGGAGAGTGGTGAGTCAGGAGCTGGGACTACGTAGATTATGGTGGAAGTCTAACATAAGAACCTAGACCTGGAACTCACTGGAGGGAGTGGCACAAGTGACTGCAAAGAAAGTACCGGGTACCAACTGCAATAAGCAAAACTGAACTGTAGACCTGTGGATGACAGAGCCTAGGAGCCTGCCCCAAAGAGAAGAATCTGAATACCAGAAGTACAATGACCAAGAGCAAAAGAAACAGAGGCACAATGAATATTAATGAAGACTCCCCTGCAAAGGAGCAAAACCCTTTGCCAATCTCAGAGTTAACTGAGGAAGGCATTGAGAAAATGGGGGATACAAAAGTTAAAATAGTTATTATAAAGCTTCTTATCAACAATGAGAAGTACATGAAGCAGGCATTGAAGGAATTCAAGGAATATGTGAATCAAATGAAAGCTGATATATCAGAAATGAGGAATACAGTGCAGCAAACTAAAAGTATTGAGTCTCCAAAATAGAATGAAGGAGGCAGAAAAAAGAATCTCAGAATTAGAAGATATTGTCAACTATGCCACAATGCTTTGATGTTCCTTCTGGATTATGATCCATTTCTTGAGGACAGCCCTTTTTCCAATCCCAGGAATCAGCCTGCAGTGCTGGCCCTTCCAACACTGGCTAAAGGAGTCAAGGAATAAATAACAAAAATTTAAATTAAAATTTGAAATCATGTCCCCAAATCTGACCTATCAAGTTTAGCACCTCCTGTCTTGCCCGAGAACCTTGATCCCCAGCTACTGAACCCCTGCTCCCACCTCCTTCTCTCTTACTGGTTTTTATTCCCTGTTGTGTATGCCCCTTTGGTTGTCCTCCTTGAACACAGAACCCTCTGGACAACTAGCAAGAAGAGGCCCTAGTTCCCAGCTTTTAGTGCTCTGGGTTTCCTATGCAAATGCTTGGAAACTATTTGTGAAAGACTTTAAATCCCCACTCAAGGATCCAACCAGCCACAGCTGTCTAAGCAAGACATGGAGACGAAGGAAGTTACCACAGTCTCACAGCTAATGAGCTTTACTGATAATGCATTTGACCTTTAGCTACCAAACTGGTCACTCTTTTGGAAACTGAAGGGGATAACAACCTGATGATTTTTATTTTCTGTATCACTCATCCCCTTCCTTCCCACTTATGTAAGAATATGATAATAAATATACAGTTTACAAGTCTAGCCTGTTTATTGCTCATTGTTGTCTCCCCCAAGTAGAACATGAGTTCCACAAGGACAAGGATGTTTGTTTTTAATTGAAATTTCAAATAAAATTTAGGGGAGATCATGAATTTAGACTGAGTCACTGACTAATTACAAGCAGTTCTGGCCAGACAAAAACGGAATCACTCATACTTCAACATGGACCAGCTTTTCAAAAAAAAAAAAAAATCAGGAGACTTACACTAACCTACTCAAAGGGGCCAATCAGCCAGCATGATAAGGAAATCACCTCTGTCTAACCTTATAAGGAGCATAACCAGGTTCAGTCGCGACACAAACCAGTGCACATTACAGAATGTCAAGGTGAGGAGAGCCATACCAGATGTGGCCTCAGTGCCCAAACAGCACACGTGGGAACCAGGGAGGGAGGGGGCAAAACCGGTAGGGAGAATGTGGGCTCCCCTGCTGGACAACCACTCCCACTGGAGAGTATGAGTTGGGATGGGGGCAGACCAGACCAGGCAAGGCTACAACACCTGTGGGCCTCATGTGAGCTAGATCAGAGAAAAGCTAGGTTGGGCTGATTGTTCCTACTGGCGCAAACAAAAATTAGAGTGGGTGAGGGTTGGTTGGGCTTTGCCGCAGCATCAACTGGCAGATGCTGGCACTGGGGGCTAAATCTGTCAAGCTAAACTCAAGAATCACCTGAAGAGAGCATAATCAGGGAGTGACCTAGTAGGGAAATAGGAGACAACTCCATCTTGGGCTACCACTACCACTGGAGAGCATGAAGACCAGGACAGGGGTAGGGGTGGCTAGACAGAAAGGCAACCAACAGCATGTGTGTGGGCTGAATGGTACGATTGGATGGGTTGAACTAGGCTTCAATGCCCACTGACCTGTACAAGAGCTAAATGGGATATGGCAAAGCCTGAACAAGTCTGTGGTACATGGCAAGCATGGGAACTAGGGTAGGAGACAGGCCTGGTGGGGGTTATGAGGAATCGCCCCAACTAGGCTGCAGCTCCCGCTGGTTTGAATGAAGGCGGAGTATAAAGTGGGCAGGATCAGGCTGGACTACAACAACCACTAGTTCAAGCGGAAAACAGGGCTGGAAACAGAACTGACCCAGCAACTGCAACCACCAGCAGGTGCAAAAGTTCACTGGGGCGACAGACGGTGCCAGACCCTGTACTGAAAAAATTCACACAAGAATTGGGTCTGGGATCACCTCAGACCAAGTTTCTTTGGAAATTCCTCCAACTGAACTGCTGATCTCAGAACCCCAACCATGGGGAGACTATGTCAGCCAGTGGATTCTGAATATATTTCATCATGCTTGGAATGGCGAGATTGACAGCAATTCAGAACTACTGAACTATCAAAACTGTTTGAGCAGGACCCTCAGAGCATGCCCCACATTGGGGACCTGGGATGGGTAGGAGGCTGGGTGGGGCTTTTCCCTTTATTTCTCCCCTGACCCCAGATACGGGGGAAAAAATGATATTAGTGTGGAAAAAATGGTCTTCCCCTCTTTCCTGTAGTCCTTGATCCTCTGTATCCTAATCAACTATGTAAGATTATAAAAAATATATATATAATGGACAATTAAATCAATGTAAAATTTAACCTTCTCTTGTACTCATAATTAAGACTATAAAAGGTAGAAATGTGAAAAAAGATTTTGTACTTTAAATATGTAAATTGTTGTATGTGTATTACAGCACAATTAAAACTAAAATTTACAGTGATTTCAAAAAAAAAACTGATCTGGGGCCCAGCGTGATAGCCTAGTGGCTAAATCCTCACCTTGCTATACGATGGGATCCCATATGGGCACCGGTTTGTATCCCAGTCGCTCCACTTCCCTTCTAGCTCCCAGCTTTTGGCCTGGGAAAGCAGTAAAGGACAGCTCAATGCCTTAGGACTCTGCACCCACATGGGAGACCTGGAAGAGGCTCCTAGTTCTTGGCTTTGGATCGTTTCAACTTCGACCACTGTAGCTACGTGGGGAGTGAACCAGCAGATGGAAGATCTTTCCCTCTGTCTCTCTTTCTCTTTGTAAATCTGCCTTTCCAATAAAAAAATAAAATACATCTTAAAAACCACTAATCAGTTTGGCCCCCTTCTTTCTGCTTCTTTGATCCTGTTTGGATAAAGTCTACTTCCTCTGCTCAGCTCATCTGAGCATCTTTCCGCTTCAAAGGTAGGATCCTATCTGACTCAGGAAGTGCTAATAAATTCAATTACATCTTTTTTTAATTCTTTATTTTACATGATACAGTTCCTTAGGCTCAGGGATTTCCCCTTCCACCGTCTCCCCCACTACTGTTTTCCCCTATATTATAACAATAGTATAGTCCTTCAGCGGCAGTTAAAAGTCCATCTTTCTTATATGCGAGTATATTCTGACATTGTAGGTATAGACAACGGTATAAAGTCAGCTTTAAACACAATTTGTTGAAATTTTGGTTTGGGGCAGTGGTGAAACACACAGAATATACAATCTATCACTTTAAAGCGTTTTAAATGAACATTAGGTATTTTCCCATTATTGTGGAATCATCACAACATCCACCTCCAACACCTTTTTCATCATCTCAGAAAAACTAAACTTCCATTCAATATGTCCTTATTTTCCCTCCCCACCTCCTGCCCTACTGCTCCCCATCTTTATGAATTTTCTATTTAAGTATCTCTGTTTCCCTTCTCTTAAAGTCTTTACGACTCATGCATGTTGTAGCCTCTGTCAGAGTTTCATTACTTTTAAAGGCTGAATAATATTCCATGTATGGTAAATGCATTAGAATAGTCCCTCCCTCAATTCTTGATGGACATGTTCCAAAACCCACAGTAGATGCCCGAAACCTCAGTATGGAACCATGTCTTTACACTATTTTTCCCCTTACATACACATCCATCATGGTTTAACTTGCAAATAACAATCTGCATAACCATACCTCACTTGCAGTAAGCAGTTTAGTATCATTCATGTCAGGGATCCCTTCTTGACGTCTTCTTACAGGTCACTGCATTCTAGCATAAGATACTATCACCAATTCGAACTATTTTCTTGTTCATGTCTTCCATTCATTATTTAATGCCTTTTCCATCTTAATGAACACATGTCATGTGTTGGCAGTAGTAACCTCTGCAGTCTGGGGTGTCAGAGCAAGACTGGCATGAATATGTTTTTCCTTCTTTCCAGTTCTTACACAGAATTTAGCAACTACAGCATATAATTCTTTCAGTAAGTCCAGAATTTCCATCTTCACTTAAAGGAAGCACTTTACAGCTTCTTTCTGGCATAGCCAAATTGCCAACACCACTATTCTGTGCTTTAGAGCCATTAGTAAATAAAATAAGAGTCCCTTGAATATATGATGATAGTAATTCTAGCAGCCTAAATGGCTGCTAAGTGACTGATGGGCAGGTTCAGATACACTGGACTAAACATTGACTCACACCCCAGGCACAACAAAGTAAGGCAGCAGAAACCTCATCACACTTTAAAACTATGTGCACAATTTAAACCATACAAATTGCTTATTTCTGGAATTTTTATTTGTGGACTATGGTTAACTAGATAACTCAGACTGCAAAAAATGAGACCACAGAGAAAGAAGACTATTGTGTATTACAGTTTATTTATCTTTCTATCTGCCATTGGATACTTGTACTATTTTACAACACTTGGTCAATGTTGCTATGAGCAAATTATTTCTTCAAAACTCCGCATTTCATTTAGTGGCAAAGATGCCATTTGGGATGCCTGCATCCCATTTCGAATGTCTGGATTTAAATTCTGGCTCTGCTTCAAATACAGATTCCAGCTGAAGTGCATTTAGGAGGCAGCAGGTGATGGCTCAAGCATTGATTCTTCATCACCCACATGGGAGACCTCCATGGATTTACTGGCTCCTGATTTTAGCCTGGCCTTGCAGTGGTTGTTGTAGCCAATTGGCGAATAAACTAATGAATGAGAGATTTATATTAATATTCATATTCATCAACATTCTCTCTCTCTCCCTCTCTCTCTCTCTCTCCTTCTTCCTAGCTTTCTGTCTACATTTCAAAACAATAAAAAATTGCTTCTCATTCCTTTGGGTATATATTCAAAAATGGAATTGCTGAATTGTATGGTATTTGTATTCAACTTTCTGTGGAACTGACCTTCTATTTTTCAGTGTCTGCATTTGTAGGGTCTCATTAACAAGGCTCAAGGGTTCCAAATTCTCTGCATCTTTGTCAGTGCTTATTTTCTGAAAGGATGGGGATTTCTGTCTCTTCTATTCACTGGTGTATGTCAAGCATATAAAACAGGGCTTAGAACAGATTTAACAGGCAAAGATTTACTGAATCCAGCTATAGAACTGTCATAGATCAAATGGTCCAGGACTACTAGGAGTCGGATCTTGGCTTTACATGTCCAGAAATTACATCATGCATAGATATCCTTTTTGGCTGCCCTAAAGCTCCAGTTATCACCCTTCCGCAATAGCACCGATCTCAATGGGTACCATAAAAATCCAATAAGAAGACACAGGTAAAACTCCCAGCCCAGTGTGTCTGACACTCAGAAGTCTTTTGTGCTCAGCCTGTCTGAAGGCTGTGGCTCAGAAAGGCTTTCACAAGAAAGTGTTCTTTACAAAGTGAAAAGCAATCATATCATAAGATAATAAAATTTAAAAAATTTAACAACATAAAGTTTTAAAGATTAGAGTTTCCGCATTAGAATATAGGAATAGACATAGTAAATTTAAGTGACAATGAGTTAAAAGTCACAAGAATAGGATACATAAAATGCACTCTGGAAACAAGTAATTTTATAAAACTAAATACTAGAAAACTTCAGTATATTAATGGAAAAATTAAATTAAAAGATTAAAATGACAAAAATATGAAATTCAAGCATAACGTATTTTCATAACACACACTTTTCCATAGACTTTTTGAAGATCTTTCATTTAAAATTACAAAGAATATGGCAGGAGAGGAGTTCAAAGAGAGAGCTTGGCAGCCTGTTCCAGCATCGTGCATAGACTTGATTCTATAAGCACATGGACTAGAAAATTGTACACAAGTAGTGAGACATGGTGAGATCGTCATTTTAGAGAATTGGTATGGTGCTGGGATCATAGGATAGCAGCCGGGTGGACAGGAAAGCTTCCTGGAGAGCCTCACACCATGAGTGTGAAACCAAGCATCCTGTTTCATGCTATGAAGGGCATTATGGATTGCCAGAAAGCAAGAGCAGTTACGTACTAGATTCAAATTTGAATTAACTTGGCAACTAAGCGTGTGAATTGAATCTTTGTTCTGACTCTCTAAAGGAAAATTTTATCAGGGTTCTAGTCATTGCAGTTTCAGAATAACTACTCGGGTTAGGTCAGTTCTATTGGTTGTGGAATAAATAACCATCAGACCCTTGGCTTTAACATTCCACATTTTGCATTCCTTTCTGTCCATGTAACTAACCTAGCCTATACTTTTGTGTAAGGGTGTCTATTAAGCTGAGGATAGTTCATATTATTTGAATGAATCTAGTCTGTGTGGTGGGCGAGAAAACTGTGGCCATAGAAGCAAGATTACAGATAATTCTTTATTGAGTCCAGGCTTCACAGGAGGAAAAAGCACTTCACATGACTTTAAGAACTCTTGCCATGACACTTTTAAAAACAGCTTAAAATGCACCTCCTCTACTAATTTTGTCTCAACCAGTCCTCCCTGCATACTACATCCTCACCGCCCACTGTTTATAGTGACATATCCATTGTAGATCTCATGTTGTTTAACAACAAAGAAATATTCCTATTAATTTCTTAGGGCTGCCATGACAAGTTGCCACAAATTGAATGGCTTACCATTCTGGATGCTAAAAGTGTGAAACCCATGTATTAGCAGTGCCCTACTGTCCATAACACTGTGCATAAGGACACTTCCTGGTCTTTCTCTTTGCTATTGGTTTGCTGACAAACTTTGACAAACTTTAAAAAAAAAAAGGAAAACAAAAGATTTTATTTAATTGGAAGGTAAAGTAACAGAGAGGGAAGAGAGACAGATACATCTTCCATCTGCTGATCAATTTCCCAAATGACCACAATGGCCAGAGCTGGACCAAAGCCAGTAGCCAAGAGCTTTCTCCGGGTCTCCCATGTGGGTGCAGGGTCCCAAGCACCAGGCATGCCATCTTCCATTGCTTCCTCAGGAATATTAGTAGAGAGTTAGCTTGCAAGTGGAACAGCTGGGACTTGAATTGGCACACATATGCAATGCAATTGTCACAGGCAGTGCCCTCAATCACTACTCCACAACAGTCTTTAGCCTCTGACTTCATTAACAATCTCATTATTGTCACGTGGCAACATGTCTGAGTAGAGTGTCTCTGTCTTCACAGATATCAGTCCTACTGGATTGTGGGCTGCTATAGTTTCAAAGCTTATGTCTCCTTAAAATTCAAATGCTGAAATCCTAATCATCAAAGTTTTAGTATTAGAACATAGGACCATTGGAAAGAGACTAGATCCTGATAGGGGAGCACTCATGAATGGGATCAATACCCTTATAAAAACTTGCTCATACCAGATAAGGACATAGCCAAAAGGCATCAACATTGAGCTGGGAAATCAATTCTCATAAGGCAACAAATTTGTTGGTGACTTTGATCTTGGTCATCCCTGCCTCCATAATTACTAGAAAAAGAAATGCACCTCTGTGTTTACAACTCACCAAGTTTACGGTATTTAGTTACAGCAGCCCAAACACGCAGACACAGACATCCTTCTGTGAAGAATAATCTGTTCATCTGTTCCAACTCTCTCTCTCTCCGACTCTGGTGGCTTACCAGTAACTTTTGACATCCCCTAGATTGTAGCTATACCTAAATTCTTGCCCAAATGGTAGCAAAATAACAAACCAAACTCCGATATATCACTTCAGCTAAACTAACGTGTTCAAAGATACTATTTCTAAGTGCTGAATTCTTTAAGATTTTTTTATTGAAAAGTTAGAATTTTGCAGAAAGAAGGAAATAGAGAAAAAGATACTTCCGCTGCTGGTCCACTCCCCAAGCAGCCACAACAACCAGAACTGAGCTGATCCAAAGCCAGAAGCCTGGAGCCTCTTCTGAGTCTCCCACACTGATGCAAGGTCCCAAGGCTTTGGGCCATCCTCAACTGTTTTCCCAGGCCAGGCAGGGAGCTGGATGGAAAATGGGGCAGCCAGCACAGGAACCAGTACCAATATGGGATCCTGGTGCTTGCAAGGTGAGAATTTAGCAAATTGAGCCATCATGCTGGGCCCTAAGAGCTACGTTCTGAGGGACCGGGTTTAGAGTTAAACATAAGCTTTTAAAGAACAACACAGTTTACTTCATCACATTGCTGCTTCTCTGGAACATTCATCTGCAGGATTTCATCAAGAGCTAGGACTACAAGTGTAGTGTTACTTGTTCATGTGAATTAACTTCCTCAGCCAGCTACATGTCTACAAAGTGCCCCAGGCCTTCAATTACCTCGTGCCAAATCATCCAACAGTTTAAGATTCAAGTTGACTGGAGGAAGCATCAAGTCAGAGTCAAAGTGGTGATCATACTGAATAAAACCTGGGAGCAAGAAATTTTCAGTATCACTTAAGACAAAACGGCACTGATGAACTTGAACACATCAGGAAGAGAACACAGGTTTCTGGGGTGTGTGCAGGTACTGCTATGTTTAAATTATTTTAGAACTTTCAAAAGACAGGAATGCTGGGGCTCAGCATGATAGCATAGTGGCTAAAGTCCTTGCCTTGAACATGCCCGGATCCCATATGGGTGCCGGTTCTAATCCCAGTGGCCCAACTTCCCTTCTAGCTCCCTGCTTGTGGCCTGGGAAAGCAGTCGATGATGGCCCTGCACCTGCAAGGGAGATCCAGAAGAAGCTCCTGGCTCCTGGCTTCAGATTGACTCATTTCCAGTCATTGCAAACACTTGGGGAGTGAACCATCAGATAGAAGATCTTCCTCTTTGTCTCTCCTCCTCTCTGTATATCTGCCTTTCCAATAAACAAAATTTAAATAAATAAATAAATACAGGAATGCTGTAATTGAGCAGTTGTTATAACTAGTAGTGACCATATTTTCTTCAAGTTGCTTTAGAGAACTATAGAATTTCAGGTGAGCCCCTGTGCCTGTGACTTAACAATTTGCAAAGATTAATGAGCAGAAAGGCATGCTTCTGAATCCAACATGGGTTTGTCATTAAAATGTCTAGTGGGAAAGCTTATTCTCATTGCACCCTTGCATTTATATAGGTAAAATGTTAAAAGAAATATGTAGATATATACCTCATATCTGATTCACTAGTAACAATTTTCAGAGTTTTTTTTTTTATTATACTCTTTCTGGTGGGACACACAGGATTAAGTTCATGATTGAAGGACTGCCCTACAGCAGGGAAGAGCCCCTGAAGACAACCATAAAGACATTTTGTGTGCCCCTTATTTATTTTATTTTGTCCAAGCAAAGAGTTGGCAAGACCAGACATTTCCTATTGGAAATGTGGGCAGTTTTCTAATCATTATTTAAATATGGGCCATACTGTCGTTTTTGTTGGAAATGCTAAGTTAATGCAATACAGATTTGTACCTCTGCTGAGTAATATTCAGATGTATCTCCTGAACTAGAGCTATGTTCCTTGGAAATAGTTTTGCAAAACCCCCACCCCACACACTATTTGTCCTTTAGTTTATGAATTACATTAATCGTTTTTATAATCTTCTCAAATGCCCTCATGTACCTGGCAAATTGTCCCCCAGGCAGTTCTAACACTTTCAGTTTCAACAACATTGGCCTTTCATAGGAGTGCCTACAAAATATAAGGTTCTTTAAGTCCATCTCTCTGAGCACCAATCCAGAAAAACATCAATCCCAGGAAGCAACCTCATCAGCCAATGACCATCTTGGGGTCAAAGTTAAATGAGCTACTGGCCTTGGGCTGGGGTGTGACAGACAACGGGTTTGTGCCAAGGAACCCTTCTATTAGAAGCTCTGTAAAGGTTGAGCTGCATTCAGGTTCATTTCGCCCCTGTGTAACCTGATTATCCCCAACCTGGGTGTGCTTAAACAGTCACATTAATGGTAATAACTCAAATTTCACTGCCTCCTGATCCCACCTGCTGATGGCATGGAGCGGATCTGGCTCTATATTTTACAAAATTTTTATAAAAGTGTACTTTCAGTTTTGACAGCGAACTTTCTGCCCATACTGCTCACAAATCTTGAGCTGCACAGGAATGCAATGTAAGAGACTAGCATCATTCTTACGAGTTCTTCTCTTTTCCAACAATCAACATACATATCAAGCTCATCATATTGATTCCTCTCAAGACAAGCACCTGAAGCACCTTCTCACCTATCTCCTCAGCCATCAATAACAGACTCTTCCACCAGAACTTTCAAACATCTCAGATGACTAGTCCTGAATCCTATAGAGACTCCACCTAACCATCCCACCAGACCTAAAATAACCTAAAACTATCTTTTGTTGAATGTAATCTTAGCTAGATTCTGGTGCTGTGGCAAAGTAGGCTAAGCTTCCACCTTCAGTGCTAGCATCCCGTGTGAGCACCGGTTCAAGTCCTGGCTGCTCCGTTTCTGATCAATTTTCCTGTTTATGGCCCGAGAAGGCAGCAAAGGATTTCCTCAAAGTGTTTCCGCTCCTGCACCCCTGGGAGACCAGGAAGAAACTCCTGGCTCCTAGCTTCAGACCATCCTAACTTTGGCTGTTGCCTTTGGGGAGTGAACCAATAAATGGGAAATTTTTCTCTCTGTCTCACCCTTTTACTCCTTCCTTCCTTATTCTGCCTTTTAAATAAAAATATTTTTAAAAATAGATTGACCTTTCTGAACTGGTTAATTGAAGGTATACAGAGAACTGCCCATAGAGCTGCAATGACCAGGACCGGGCTGAGGTCAAAGCCAGCAGCCAGGAACTTCCAGTGTGGCTGGAAGGAAGCCAATGACTTGAACCATCACTACTGCCTCTGAGAATCAGCATTAGCAGGAAGTCTGAATGAGGAGCTGGAAGTGGTTATTGAACCCAGGTGCTCTGATTTGAGATGTGGGCATCTGAACCAGTATCTCAGCAACTAGGCTAATGCCCACTCGATAATTGAAGCTTCTTTTTTTAAAGATATATTTATTTAACTGAAAGAGCTGCAGAGAGAGAGAGAGACAGAGACAGAGATCCTGAGAGACAGAAAGAAACATATCATCTATCCATTGGTTCTCTCACCAGATGGAAGCAATGGCCAGGGCTGAGCCAAGCAGAAGCCAAAAACCAGATTTATCAGGATCTCCCACATGAATTCAGGGTCCCAAACACTTGGACCATCTTCCATGTTTTCCCCAGGCTGCTAACAGGGAGCTGGATCAGAAGTGGAGCAGCCAGGACAGAAACTAGCAACCACATGGGATGTCTGTGTCAGAGGTGCAGTTATGCCTAGCCCCAGAAACTTCTTATTCCAATAATAGCAGACTAGGAAATTACTACCTAATCTTTTTTTATAAGAAACAACTAGAATAAACTGGGTATGATACAAAGACATATTTTATGTCACAGAAAAGTGAACTTATAGTGACTAATTTTCAGAACATAAGCTAATAGAAAACATAGAAGAATGAAAAAATCCCTACAATATCCCCCAAATTCCATAATGTAATTGCAATCCCAAAAGGAGGAATTCAGATGCAGCCATCAATCTCCTTGCAGTGATGAGATGGAACTCAGGATTGGGAAACATCAGCATGGCTAATACTGGCAGGACAGAGAGAGAGAGAAAGCAAGAGAAGAGGACTCAGGGTTCCCATGAGTATTCAATACTGCACTGATTAGTGCAAGCACGTGAAGAAACAGATCCAGAGGAGAATCATCTGAAAAAAAATGACAAAGAGCTCATGGGCTCACCGAAAGCCAGGAAAAGTGACTCAGCAGCCACGATGGCGAATGTCACAATTTACATGCAGTTGAGTAGTGAAGCCAGAATATTCTTGTCTCAGTAGAAAATATATAGCCCACTCCTCTTTTGATTGGCATCTGGGTTGTTGCCATGTCTTTGCTATCATAGATTGTGCAGCTGTGAATATAGGATTACAGATTCCTTTCTCACATGCAGATCTCATTTCCTTTGGATATATTCCCAGAAGTGGGATAGCTGGGTCCTACGGCAGGTCAGTTTTTACTTCTCTTAGCACTCTCCATACTGACTTCCATAGCGGTTGCACTAGCCTGTACTTCCCCCAGCAGTGAAGGAGGGTACCTTTCTCCCCAGATCCATGCCAGCCAGCGTTGGTAGTAGAGTTCTGAATGGAGGCCAATCTCACTGAAGTGAAGTGGAACTTCAGTGTGCTTTTCATTTGTATCTCCTTAAGAGCTAGGAAGCATGAGCAGCTTTTCATATATCTATTAGCCATTTGAATTTGTTCTTTTGAAAAATGTCTATTCATGGGCCTGGAAGCGTGGCCTAGCAGCTAAAGTCCTTGCCTTGAATGCACCAGGATCCCATACGGCCTCCAGTTCTAATCCTGGGCAGCTCCACTTCCCTTCCAGCTCCCTGCTTATGACCTGGGAAAGCAGTCGAGGATGGCCCAAAGCCTTGAAAGTTCCTGGAAGCCAGGAAGTTCCTGGCTCCTGGCTCCAGATCGGCACAGCACCAGCCGTTGCGCTCACTTGGGGAGTGAATCATTGGACAGAAGATCTTCCTCTCTGTCTCTCCTCTTCTCTATATATCTGACTTTGTAATAACAATAAATAAATGTTTAAAAAAAGGAAAATGTCTATTTATTTGCTTTGCCCATTTCTTCACAGGCTTGTTTATTTGCTATTGCTGTGTTTCTGAAGCTATTTGTAGATCCTGGAAATTAGGATTTGGGGAAAGAGTAAGGAAATCCCAGAGCCTGTGGAACTGTATCATAAAATAATTTAAAAATGAAAAAAACCACAACATGACTTCATCTTAATTTATAAACTTATACATGGAATCTAAGAAAAGGTTTGATAAACAGAAGCAGAAAATAGAGTCAGGTACTCTTGCCAAACACACAGAAAAATTAGCTGCCTGAAGAGACAGACTGTTAATTTTCTTATTTGTATTAAACATTTTACTATATATGTATATGTATATCAAAACATGTTATATACTATAACTATATTGGAAAAATAAAAAAATAAACATTAACCCCTCAAAATATATGGCCCAGCAATAAATGATATTCCCATCCTATCAAATATTAATAATAATTGAAAATATGTGTTTCTAAATAACATAACTGCATCCAAAAACAAAACTCAAACAACTTGAAGAAATATGGAAGGCATCTAGCTTATTGGTTAAAAAACCAGTTGGAGGGCCCAGTGTGGTAGCCTAGTAGCTAACATCCTTGCCTTGCACATGCTGGGAGCACTACTTCCCATCCAGTTCCCTGACTGTGACCTGGGAAAATAGTTGAGGACGGCCCAAAGCCTTGGAACCCTGCACCTGTGTGGGAGACCTGGAAGAAGCTCCTGCCTCCTGGCTTCAGATAGGCTCAGCCCCAGCCATTGCAGTCACTGCGGGAATGAATCATTGGACGGAAGAACTTCCTCTCTGTCTCTCCTCCTCTCTGTGTATCTGACTTTCCAATGAAAAATAAATAAATCTTTAAAAAAAAAAAAAGGTAAAAAAGAAACTAGTTGGAATTCTGGCATCCCTTATCTAAGCATCTAGGCTGGAATCCCAGCTCTGCACCTGCTTGCAGCTTTCTGCTAACACAGATGTGAGGAGGCAGCCGTTGGTGGATCCAGTAGTTGGGTTCCTGACACTCACATGGGCAATTGGGATTGTGTTCACATCTCTCCAACCATTACAGACATCCAGGGAGTGGCCCAGTGGATACCAACGCTTGCATACACACTCTCTCTGCTTCTGAAATAAGTAAATAAATATTTTTAATTCTGAAAGGGAATTAAAAATTATAATGTTGCCATTCACTCAAAATTTGCCCATACAAAGGAATGAAAAAAATATTGAGGAGAAAAATCATTCACTGAAAAATAACCTGAAACTAATATAAAACATCAAAGGGATGTGAAATGACATCACAATGAATTCTGCACATTCACAAGCAAAATAGATAGGAAGGCTTCTTAAAGGCCTGAATAAAACCCCTAGAGAAGAAAAATACATTAAAAGGGATTAAACATTATGAAGAAAATAGCATAAAGCACAGCACAGAGAGGGAAAAAAAACAACTATTTTAAAGAAAGTAATTAATGGAGTGCTGGTGAGCCACAGAACAACTTTGAGCAGTTAGTTTATGTGCAACTGGATTCCCAAAGGAGGAGAAAAAGAGGAGTCAAGAAAAATAGTTTCAAGATTATACCAAAGAAAATGATGTACAGTTCTCTGATTCTAATTCAAGAAACTCAACAAACCTCAAGGACAAGTAACAAAGAAAACTATAGTAAGATCCAACATAATCAAATCACTCAAAACCAGCCGTGAAAAAAAAATTTTAAGTAGCAATTAAAAAGAATACATGATATATATAGGCACATACACAAGAAATGATACAAAATAGTTCACTAAGAGCAAATCATACAATAAAATAGTATATTAACATCTTTTAAAAGTAAACAAATCAACTTACAATTGTATCCCTAATGACAACCTTTCAAATAGAAAGATAGAATATTGACATTTTCAGACACATGAAGATGAATGATTTCATCACTCACACACCTGCACTACAGAAATACTAAGGAAGTTGTTGAGACAAAAGGAACTATATATCCACACAACGGATAGAAAAGCATCACAAATGGCAACCACATGGCTGAGAGTATTTCTTAGAATATTTATATCTCTATAAAAACAATGCCTAGTTTAAACAAAGGTAATATGATACTAAGAGTTGATCACATATGAGTGAGTAAAATATATGAAACACATAGAGCCAAGAGTAAGAAATGGGCAAGAACTCTATGTGAAGTGATGCACTGTCACTGAAACACAAACAGGGTAACTCCCGTATGTGCACCAAAAGCCGGAAGAAGCACTGAATATAACAAAAAGTAATTTATTTCTCATATATAATTCAGAAAATAAAAAACTCGTGTGGTGGGCCTGGCTAAAGTTTTCACCTTGCATGTGCAGGGATCCCACATGAGTGCCGATTTTAATCCAGGCAGCTTCACTTTCCTTCCGGCTCCCTGCTTGTGGCCTGGGAAAGTCAAGGATGGCCCAAAGCCTTGGGACCCTGCACCCACATGGGAGACTCAAAAGAGGCTCCTGGATTCTGGATTCGGATCAGCTCAGCTGTGGTTGCTGTGGCCACTTGGGGAGTGGACCAACAGACAGAAGAGCTTTACTCTCAGTATCTCCTCTCTCTGTAAATCTGCCTTTCCAGTAAAATTAAATAAATTTTAAAAAGGAAGCATGTCAGAACAAAAATTAGTGAAGTAGTAGTGAAAAGAAAAAACAATAGAGAAATTAAATGACACAGCTGGCTGTCTGAAAAGTTAAAAAAATTATAAACATCAAAGAAGACACAAGTTTGAATATCAGCAAAAATACAAATTATTCTTAAAAGATGCAAATTATCAAGACTCAAAAAAAAAAAAAACTTACCCAAACAGGAAAGAAGAGAGGAAAACAAAAGAGAAACTACAGTCCAATAGTCTTCATAAGCTAGACGCAAACCATTTAGATACAATTTTAGCTAATCATATTTTACAATATATAAAAAAAGATAATAATTGCATGAGCAATTAAGGTTTACCTTAAAAATACAAGGCTAATTTAATATTCCAGATTAAATCAATATTATTTACCATATTAACAAACTGAAAAAAGTAAAGCCAAATATCATCATTAAAAACAAGTTTTAATGGCATTTGACAAAGCCAATACCCATGCTGATCTAAAAAATAAAACTTAGCAGATTATGAATAGAAGAGAAGTTTCTCAAAAGACAAAGAGCATCCAAAAAATCCGAAAGCCAACACCACTTCACAATGACAGACTGATTTTCTGCTTCTTAACATCAGGAATGAGACCAGGGTATATGCTCTTACTACTCCTTTTCAACATTATACTAAAGAATCCAACCAGGACAGTACAGAAATGATATGGAAACTAAGTGCATAAAGACCAGAAAACTTGGCAAGATCATTTCAACATTTTATATGGAAATGTAAAGAACTGATATAACCCATTCTTTGACAACTTTATAAAGGAAAAACAAAGTTGAAAAATGTAGCTTACCTCATTTCAAGATACAAATTCATAATGATCTGGGGCCACACAGTGAAGCCAGTATCCCAAAAGGGTGCCAGTTCAAAATTAACTAAATGATATTAACATCAGCCAAGAATAAACCAATAAACTAATTATGTAGATAGAAATTCCAGATTTATGGTAAAATGATGTACCTAGGTGCCTAGCTAAGAAAAAGATGGAATTTCAGCTCCTTCTCTTACATCAGTCATAAAAATCAACTCTAGATGGACTACATATCAAAAATAAAAAGCATCTTAGTAACTTCTGAGAAGATAACATTGACATATACATTCATAATCTCTAAGTGGAGACAGACTTCCTAAATAACACAGAGTTAATGTGATAAAAACATAAATCAAATTCCACTAAAATTAATGGATTCTGTTCATCAAAAGAAACTATTAAGAAGTCACAAAGTAAATATTTGTGTATAGGTATAGCCAACAAAGGGCTCTTATCTAGGACATATAAACATCTCTAACAATATCAATAACAAAAAAATCAATAAAAAAGGAAAGGTACCTTCCAAAGATAACACCAACAGAGCTATCTTAAATATGAAAAGCTATCCACTGAATATGTAATAAGTAAAACGGAAATGAAGATTAAAAACACAATGAGATAATGCACTAGAGTTGCAAAAATGAAAAAGATTGACAATATAAATACTAATAAATGTATAGATCCATGAGAAATCGTTAAATGCTTAACGCAAGAATACAGCATCTAAACAATGTAGAAAACAGTAGCATTTCAACTAAAAAAATGAAGATAATATGTCCTATGGTTGCATAACTCCTTTCCCAGATGTGCATCTAACAGAAACGCATTAATGTATCCACCAAGAGATACCCAAAATAATTTTATAGCACTATTGCTTGTAATAGCCTCAAACTGAAAAAGCCCAAGGGTAGAATAAATTGGTTGTATTGGCACAGTGAAGCGTCATACACTAATAGTCAATCAGCTATACACACACACATGAATGATGCTTTAAAAAAGGGGGTGGTAGCAAAAAACAAAGGCACATACAACATACTATATAATTCCACAAATATGATAATTCCAAAAATCTATAACTCAGAACTAAATCTTAGTAGAAATTTTAAAAATCTGGGCACAGAGGCACAGCAGGCTAATCCTCTGCCCTGCAGCACTGGCATCCCATATGAGCACTGATTCCTATCTCAACTACTATACTTCTGATCCAGTTCCTTGCTTATGACCTGGGAATGCAGTGGAAGATACTCAAGTTCTTGAAACCCTGCCCCCATGTGGGAGACCAGGAACAAGTTCCTGGCTCCTGGCTTCAGATCAGCTCAGCTCCAATCACTTGTGATCATTTGGCAAGTGAACCAGTGGATAGAAGGCCTTTCTCCCTATCTCTGTAAAATTTGCTTTTCCAATAAAAATATTTTAAAATTAATTTTAAAATCCATCTTAAAATTCATATGTAATCCAAATGAATCCCAAATAGCCAAAAAAGAGAGAGAGAGAGAGAGAGAGAACAGAGCTGAAGGATTCATTCTGTTTTGATTTCAAATTTTACTATAAAGCTACAGTAATCAAGAGTATGGATCTGACATAAAAATAGATATATGACTAATGGACTTGAATAGAAAATTCAGAAAAGAACCATCATGTACATAGTTCAATGATTTTGGCAATGATGCCAAACCCATTCTTCAGGGAGGCGTTTCTCAATAAATGGTACTTGACAATATAATTATACACATGCAGAAAAATGAATAAGGGGACAGCGGTTCAATGGTGCCTAGGGCTCCCATACCCCATATGAGCTTTGGTTCAGGTTCCCCCTGTTTTGCTTCTGATCCAGCTTCCTTCTAACTTGCCTGGGAAAGCAGTAGAGGGCCCGGTTACCCATGTGGAAATGTCAAAGAGAGTTCCAGGTTCCTGGCTTCAGCTAAGCCTAACCTTGAGCATTGCAGCCATTTGGGGCATGACCCAGCTGATGAAAGATATCTGTCTCTGTCTCTCTGTGTCTGTCTGTCTGTCTGTCTGTCTCTCTCTCTCTCCTTTTCAAATAAATAATATTACCAACCTCAGAGTAAAGGATATTCAACATCAAAGGACCCACTAGTTCGAACAAAGAATGAATCCATCCAATGAAAGTGGTTTATGCTTCTATCAGTCATGGCATTTCAACGAACACTGCCAGTCTTACCTCTCTAACAATCAAATCTACCTCCAGAAATAGAAGAGCAGCTCTCTCTCCACAGCCCACACCACTAGGCACGAGGAGAGACCAAGGTCTCTTCCAGTGCCCAGTCTTCCCCCACAGAGACATCCTTCACCAGTCTCACCCTCCCAGCCAAGCACGGCCTGACTGTCCACAGCAGGAAACTCGCTGCCAGAGGGCTGGACCTCCTCCAACCTTCCCAGTCAAACAAGAGCCTTTGTGGCTCTCAAGTTGCTTACATGGTCCACGAAATGGGAGGAAATTGCAGCTTCTCGGGATTTAGGAAGCGCTACTTCACCACTGGGAGAAGTAAATGCTCAAAGAAAAGACAAGATTTTGACACAAGAAAATACATCTTAATTTTTCAGTTATTGTAATTAGATTTTCAGATGTATGATCCTTATTTTTTCTTTCAACACATTGGTAGAGTATTTGTCAAAGGGGCTTCTCTGATATTTCTACCTCCTTGGAGATGCTGCAAGAGCATAAAAGAAGCTGATCACTTACACATTAGACCCTAAAAAAATGAAGCCTGTATGTATAGTCTGAACAGATGGGAATGTAACATTTCCAGCCTCTTGAACTAGGATTCCACTACTTTCTCCTGAAACAACCAACACCCGAGCTTAGCTCCATCCCAGTTAAATAGATCTAAAACTCAAGAAGCCAAATCATTTCTACACTTTAAAATGCATTTGCAAATTGTGCAGGAATTTTATTTCCTTCTTCAGGAAAGAACAGACAAAACAATTTTTAAAAAAAGAAGGTGCTTCAATACTTATTTTATGAAGAAACAGAAAAAAGAAAAGAGTATCTGTCCATCACACTATAGTCTGTAGGATGATTCCAAAACTAAATAAAATATTGAATGCTAACTACAGAGGTACATTCAAAAGTTTATGGACAATGTCATTAAAAGATAAATCTAGTTTGGTACAAAGTCAATTGTTTAAATGTATCTATTATTTATTTTACTTTAAAGTTAGAGAGACAGAGAAAAAGGAAGAGGAAGAAAGAAGGAGAGATCATGCATCTATCAGTTCACTCCCCAAATGGCCATCTTGGCTGGGCTGGGTCAGGCCAAAGGGAAGAACCTGGAACCCGCTGGGTTTCACACACAGAATCAAGGGCTCAAGAATTTGAACCATCGTGTGCTTTTTGAGATGCATTATTGGTGCACTCTACAGGAAGTACAGCAGCTGGGACTTAAACCAGCACATATATGGCATGCTGGTATTGTACGCAGGAGCTTAACTTGCTATACTACAATGCCTGCCCTACTGCAAAAAACCTCTTCTTCTTTTTCTTCTTCTTTTTTTTCCCCCATTGGAAAGGCAGATTCACACAGAGAAGGAGATACAGAGAGGGAAGCCCTTCTGTCTGCTGGTCCATTCCCCAAGTGACTACAACAACCGGAGCTGAGCTGATCTGAATCCAGGAGCCAGTAGCCTCTCTTGAGTCTCCCATGTGGGTGCAGGGTCCCAAGGCTTTGGACCATCTTCTACTGCTTTCCCAGGCCACAAGCAGGGAGCTGGAAGAGAAGTGAAGCAGCCAAGACACAAATCAATGCCCATATGGGATCCCAATGGATGCAAGGCAAGGATTTAGCCATTAGGTTATTGTATTGGGCCTGCAAAAGCTTTTTAAATCATATAAATAAGAGATCAGTAGAAAGTTCACAAAAATGCATATTAGGAAAAACTGTTCATGAACTTCAAAAATATTTGCACAAAAATAAACTTATTTGGTTATCCGTTTGTTCTTAAATTTTTGTTTTGCAATGCAGATAGAGAAGAGACCAAGAGGTCCCTTTCACTGGTTTATTCCCCAGAAGCCTGTAAAAGCCAGGGCTGGGTGAGGCTAAAGCTGGGAGAAGGAATTCAAATCAAGCCTTCTGTGTGAGTTGCAGAAACCCAAGCACCTGATTCATATCATTTGCTGCCTCCCAGAATGCCAATTAGTAGGAAACTGGAATTGACAGTTAGAACTGAAACCCAAACCCAAGCACTGTGGGTACTATATGTGGGCAACCCATGCCTTAACCACTAGGCCAAATGCCTTTAAACCTGTCTTTTAATGCTATTTCCCACAAGCTTTTAGAAGAATCCTCATGTTCAACATCTGTACTGTTCTGCCTGTAAGAGTGACGGGCTCTCCAGTTCTTCATGAATCTAGTATGTCACTGGCTTGCTTAAATACCAGTCTCTCCTCTGCACAACACTGTTCAGATGACTCTATCCTGACATGATTCTAAACCTCAGAGTGTTCTCGGCTGGTTCTATACACCAGAAGCTACCATCGAGTGTCAAGAGCCATTGGTCAGAAGGAATGGAGACTCAAGAGCAGAAGTGGCACAGAAACTCTGCACGGATGGGCTCCTCTCCCCTGCCCCACATTGGTCCAAATCCAAGCTAGATCATCCCTTAAGGAGTGAGGCTGCAGGAGGCCACTCAGGGTCAGGGAGGCAGCTGGGCATTCTGAATCCCCAGTGACATGATAAGAGAAGGAAGGCAGTAAGGGGCATAAAATGTACTAACACCACCTGAAACTGAACAAATACTTGGGACCCTTCAGTTCCTTTTCCACTGTTTCTAGAAGCATCCATATGCCCCTCAATTCTGGACAAGTACAAGGTAAAATCCTACTTATCAAACTTGAACTCCTGGCACCCACCTAATTAGCTGCTTTTAGATACAGTATCTGTTTCTGACATTTCAAAAGCAAAAGAAAGAAAATGAACTTAGAAGGTCTTAGATTTAATTTGTGCCATTAGTAACCAATCATTTTCAAGACTTAATGGGTCTAATAGCCTGTACATGATATATCAAGTCATCCCTCTAATCCATTTATTTTGTACCTGGGGTAAGGACAGGGAGAGTTGAAGTTAGCTTTTGGATTTTTGCTTGTAGCAAGCACATTTCATTTTTGAGTTGTGCTGTGCCAGTTAGTGACATAATGTCCACATGGTAATATGATATAGTAAGCACAAATGCAGTTCACAAACCAGACTGCGGCCTGAGAAGACAAGCTCTGTCTATATATCAACGGGAATGGCTTGCAATGTGGAGAGTAAGGATTCTGAAGCAATCGCACATGAATTCACCTTCAGGAGATTAGAGGCTGATGTCACCAGAAGAATGAAGTCATTAGAAATGACCTAAACGGATGGGACGCTGCCAGAGTAAAGCCACACTATGCAGACACACTGCTTAACTACTTCTGGGTTTACGATTTCTCTGAGGCGCTTTCTGATGAATGTGAGGAGCATGGGGGACAAAGCTGATCTGACTCCCACTCTCCTTGGCATCATTACTTTATGGAAAAGGCCCACAAATGAATAGGTTCCACTAACCAAACACTCAAGAGATAAACTACCTTTCACCCAGGAGTTCTGCCCTATCTCTATAGATTCTCAGGGGAATAGTACTCATGTGAGAGGGTTTTTTTAATTACTAGCAATTGAACAACTGTGAATAGAGTTCAGTTAGCAAGAGCACATCCCCAAAATAGAAATAGTGGGCCCACACATATGTGGGATATCACTCTAAGAACAGAGCTTTAGTTGCCTGCATCTTCTACTCTCAGCTGAGTCCTCTGTGACCCAGGAAGCAACAAGATGCTGGCAGTTCCTCCCTCCATGGGGCTGCTGAGGAATGAGGAATCACCTTTTCTGACTTGTTACTGTAATTCTTGAGAGCCATTGCCACTTGCTCCTTTCACCCCATTTATCATCAACTCTTGACTCCTGGAGCTCACAAGGCCCACGTGCTTAGACTAAGTAACAGCAATGTAACTTCAAAAGGTAAAAGCTGACTCTACAGAGGACATCTTTTCTGATAGATGCATTCCTCTCTGGGCGAGTGGTCATATGAACCCTGAATCACAAAAATAAAAACAGTCAATCATGTAACACTGAAGGAGTTTCTAGAGGCCTTTCCCTGGGACAACCCCAACAGCTGGCACCTAGAACCATCATCAAGTGTAAGAGAACATAGACAAAAACATCTTTCAATTTGGGAACTATTGTTCTCTGTATTTCATGGTGGTCTTCTACAAAGCAAGACTTATGAATCAACAGTAATAGCTATGGCTCTCATGAGTACACAAAATAGGAAGCTGGATGGTGACTATGACATAGCAGCACATATGGAGACAAGGTGTCCTGCCTCTATGCCTGAAAACAGATCTCAACCAGACAGAGGTTGGTTCTTTTCAAACTGTTATCTCAACCAACATACAGCAGTATTCAGTACTCTCTAACAAACGCAACTGAAACAACAGTTTTGCAAGTCAGCACATGCCCCACTGCCTAACACATGCTCTCATTTTTTACTCCATGTCACACATGTGGTTTCACTTTTTACTACTTGTTTGACCCATTCATTAATTTAACAACCATTAGTGGGTCAAGATCCACAATTTCAGAAGCACAAGGGACAATGCCATTTGAGAACAGAAAAGAAAAAATATATACAAACTAGATTCCCACAGTAGGTAATAAAATCCTGGAGCAGAGAAAATTCCCATGATGGAGGCTAAAAAGTAGGAAGCTGGAAGAAGCAAAGACCAGCTGCTGCTGCTCATTGATTACTCTGGGCTGCCACTGGAGACTCATCAAAACCAATCAGTTTTCTGAACACAGAAGTAAACTCATTCACAATTACAGAAATACACTTTCCTAAATAGGATCTAATGGAAATCACTGTTCATGGTTAAGACGAGTCCTGTGACCCAATGATCAAAGAAACAATGATCAATGAATGGACTGAAACACTATGAATGCTAAGATCAAAGCAGGCCAATTTCCAGGATTTGGGTCAAACCACACTGACATGACTGCACTTTCACACCTACTTACAGAATAAATGGAAAACTTGGCTCCACAATAAATTATCTAAGTTGTTAGCGTTGGCAGGGATGGTTACCTTTCAGTTCTATTTAGGGCTACTGAATACACCAATATCACCAAACCTGTCCATACACCAGGCTGACTTTTAAACTATCATAGATACTTTCTGAGCTCTTGCTAAGGCTACCCACTGTAATAAGTCTGCCAAGCCTGTTGCTTGATTGAACAGTCCAGGTGTCTACTGGCACTAACAAAAATCAGAACTGTGGTTATGCCTATTACCAGAACCCAAAATCTGAAGCCCTCATGATCCTGGCACATTGTACTTGCTTTTTAGAACACAGTTCACTCTTTGTTATACGGTAACAAAGTGTCATTTTTAGATCCTCTGGACATGGTTAACTACAATATCAGTAACTTTCAAATTTCAACCTAACACTGAAATAAATGCATTCTCTGCTGAAAGAGGTAATTCACTTAAAAGGGAAAGCCAAACCAGTCAGTTTCTCTTTCATTTTCCATTGAAACTAATTTCCTGTGCACCTGACTTCAGGGTGGAACAGAAGTGAGAAATGTACCTGTGTTTTTTTATAAAAACTCAGGTTCAGTTTCCCTTTTGGAAGGCAAGGATGAGCGGTAGGATGCTAATAAATGCAGCCCTGTTCCTAAAAAGTTGTCAAATCAGGGCAACAACACACTTGGAGACCAAGCCCAGGTGATCCAGTTCTTTTCCCACCCAGATCTGAGGTGCATCCTAAGGCATACTAACTACATGCACAAGGACTCCCCAACCCCCACCCAGCAAGCACAGCCAGGCTCTGTGTTCCCTCTCGTGACACTCCTCAGATCTAGGCAGGTACTGGTCTCAGCACATTCTCAAAGCAGTTCGTAGTCTAGGTAGGCAACGGGGGATGATCAGAAGATGTCCAGAGGTGGAACTGAAGTCCAGGAAAGGAGCCCAGTTGCCTAAAATTAAATGGGGAGTGACAGATGGGGTGAGTTTGTGTCAGCCTGAGGGTGCTTCAGAATTTTTGTTGTGGAAAATAAAATTAAAAGATAAGTTTATTTTGATGCAGATTCTGAAACCCACGATCACAAAGGTACTTCAAAGAGTTTGTGAAAAACCCATGTTATGAAAAAAAACATGCATGGATTTCAAGAAATTTTTGCATCAAAACAAACATATCTGTTAACTTTTTGAAGTATTCTCATATTAATCCATTCAAATTAATTCTTTCTGTGTGTTACTCTCAGCAGATGTGACACCCCCAGCCAGCTAATGAAACTCATGAATTATCAACAGAACAGGAAGGCATGCCCAACTTGAATAGGGAACCCAAGTTCTAGAAATTTCATTAATAGAAAACAGAGTAAATCCAGATTTCAATGCTTTTACTCAAATATCCTTTTAACTCAGCAAAAGCTACTATTTCTCATGCTCATCTTTTTTTTAACACAGTATTTCAACTTGGGACTCATTTTCATGTAGGCCTACTTTGAGTAGGTTCCTAAAGTAGCTGATCCAGATGTTCTTTTTTGCTGTTATTACATCCAGTCCACTGGCTGGGAATATGGAGACAGTAAGACTGGGAA
Organism: Ochotona curzoniae; assembly: GCF_017591425.1. NCBI lineage: Eukaryota > Metazoa > Chordata > Mammalia > Lagomorpha > Ochotonidae > Ochotona > Ochotona curzoniae. Next base: position 46,453,490 of record NW_024466502.1, on the reverse strand, counting down.
AAGCATGCTTCTTTGGCTTAGGCAGAAAGCAGATCTTTTTCACCAGATCTATACACCCACATAAGAGCAATGCAGCAAAGAGGAGGCTGGGAGCTATGGAAGCCCAAGACTGCCTGTTGTCATAAGAGCTTGTCTGCCACAGAGTGTCATGTAACTCATTGAAAAGAAAACACTTCTCAAACACCTGTAAGTCCACTGCAGGGTACAGATATGGCATCTTCTCCCACAGGGACTACTGCAGAACTAAAATCAACAATTAAAAACAGCTGTGGCCTTGCAACCAGCTGCCCTTGCTAACGCCCTTGGAGAGAGGGCAGGGAGAAGGATAATCAGAGCAAAAAGCCTGAAATTACTCTCGCCTTGCATTATTTTTCCCTTCTGTGAAATGTGTTGGAACATTCCCCATATGCTGAAGGTATTCCCAAGGCTGCCTGTCTATTTACCAAATGTCCCACAGCATTTCCTAGCCTTGCAGGCATCTGTGTTGTCCAATTTTGCATTTCTCAAAGCTAGGGTTCATGGCTTCAAGCTAATGCAGGAATAGACTCAAGTATGCAAAGAAATTCTGCTGCTTTTGAAAAGAGTTCCTGGAGAAAGCATTGTGGCATATCAAGTTAAGCTACCTCTTGTAACACCATCATCCCATATGTTCAAGTCTCAGCTGCTCTACTTTTGATCTATTTCTCTGCCCGTACACCTAGGAAAGCAACAGAAAATAATCAAAGTGCTTGGGTCCGTGAAACCACATGGGAGACACAGAGGAAGCCCCTGGCTGCTGGTTTTGGCCTGGCCCAGCCCTGGTTGCATAGCCATTTGGAAAGTGAACCAGCAGGTGAAAGACTTCTTTCCCTCCCTCTCTCTCTCTCTCATCTTTTCCTCTCTCTCTTTGTAATTATCTAACTTTCCAACAAATAAATATTTTTTTAAAAGCAAAGAAAATTTCCTCTGGAAGAAATCGTTAAAATGTGTCATTTGGTCACAGGCAGTGGGACACCCCCCACCCCCAAAGAGCTATGAGAAAACCAGAGGACAGCCACCATCAAGGAAATCACGTGTGTGGCAAATCTCCAAGAACCGATCTGCCCACATGTCCAGAAAGAAATAAGAGCCCAGATCAGGTAACTAAAAGGCCAAAATGATAAAGAATGATTCATAGTATTTCCAAAGAGAAATACAAGGAGGGAAAAAAATCCAGGGTCATTTAAGGAAGACAAATGTGATAAAAGTTCCCTAAGAATATAAGATCATGGGCCTTGTGCAGTAGCCTATCAGCTAAAGCCCTCACCTTGAATGCACCAGGATCCTATATGGATGCCAGTTCAAGTCCGGTGGCCCTGCTTCCCATCCTGCTCCCTGCTTGTGGCCTGGGAAAGCCGTTGAGGACGGCCTGGGACCCTGCACCCATGTGGGAGACCCAAAAGAAGCTCCTGGCTCCTGACTTTATATCAGCTCAGCTTTGACTGTTCCAGCCACTTGGGGAGTAAATTGTTGGATGGAAGATCTTCCTCTCTGTCTCTCCTCCTCTCTGTGTATCAGACCTTTCAATATAAATAAATAAATACTAATTTTTTTAAAAATAATATAAGATCACCTGACAAAACGTTCTGATACTGACGACTATGCTCATGCATGTGTGTGCGTGTCTCTGTGTGTGTGTACGTACTTCTCTCACTGAAAGAAATGGCAAGGGAGTCATCTGCTAAGTTATTTGTAATGAAGAGAGAGCATCAGAAAATAGATTTCCCCAGAACATGCTCCTCCATCCTCAAGCCTTTCAGGGAGTAAAAATGCAAGGTTAGTGAGACTATGTCATGGGCCATACCTTCTTTACATCTAGTTCAGACTGAAAAAACTGTCTTCAGTTGTCTGTGTCCTACCCCTTTTGCTTACAGCCCTCCTGCAAATGGAGATTGTTCAACAGATGCACGCAGTTTTCATCAAGCTATCCTTTTCTCTTCTAAATAAATTAAGTCCTCTCTTCCACATGATGTGTGATGGAAAGACAACAGTTGACCAAACTGACTTGCAGCACTCCTGTCGATTTTTAAATTCCTAACGGAGTGACACCGTCCCTGAGCCAAACTCAGAATTTAGTTTTGTGTCTGCCTGTTTTAAGACCTGAAACTGTGAAATGTGAAAACAAAGCAAGTAGTGGAAAGCTAATGCTCAAGTATCTGGTGTTTGCCTGACAGACGCAGGTTACTTGTTTTGAAAACACCAACACATTCATCTGTGAAATTTGTCACCAAGTCATAGGTCAGAAAGTCCCGCCTGCATTTGTTTTACTATGTTACCGTACACCAAAGGTTTGATACAAATGTTCTCAGACCTGAGAAGTCAACCTATTTGAAAAGATTTGGTTAAATGTTTAAGTAAACTATTCATGGCACCTAATCAAACAAACCAACAGAACAAAGAAATGTATTCATAAAGTACTCAGTTCTAATATTATAGACATTGGAGACATCCGATAGTCATCCTTTCATTTCTGGCTTACCGTATTTCATCCTCTTCCTAATTTCATTTATGTCAACAGTCGTTAACGAAATTGGATTGTTCTATTTCACCAAGGTAAGGGAGCACCCCAGCACCTTTCTTTAATTCTAGTAAAAGCAAACTAGGCCTTTCCACGATCCCAAGCAATGGAGACGCACAGTGTTGTCTTTGATCCCCAGCGTAACTTACAGGGAAGCTGCTGCAATGTCCAGAGACCTTGAGGTACCACAGATGAAGAAGGAGGATGTCCTCAAAGTCCTGCCTGCAGGAACCCACCTGAGAAGCACCAACGTTGACTTCCAGACGGAGCAGCAGATCTACAAAAGAAAAAGCAATGCTTTCCACAACATCAATCTCAAGGGGACCTGGGAGAAGCTCCTGTTGGCAGCACCAGACATCATGGCCATTGAAAACCCTGCTGATGTCAGCAAGATATCCTCCCAGAACACTGGCCAGAGGGCTGTGCTGACCTTTGCTACTGCCACTGGAGCTATTCTCATCGGTGGCCACTTCACTCCTGACACCTTCACTAACCACATCCAAGCCACCTTCCAGGAGCCATGATTTCTGGTGGTGACTGACCCAAGGACCGACCACCAGCCCCTCACAGAGGCATCGAATCTGCACCTAGCCACCATGGCTCTTTGCTACATGGACTTTCCTCTGTGCTACATGGACATCGCCATCCCATGGAACAACAAGGGTGCTCATTCTGTGGGTCTGAAGTATTAGATGCTGGCCCGGGAGGTTCTGTGCATAAGTGGTACTCTCTCCCAGGAACAGCCATGGGAACTCATACCTGATCTCTACTTCTACCACAAACCTGAAGAGACTGAAACAGAAGAGCAGGCTGTGGCTGAAAAGGCTGTGACTAAGGAGGAGTTCCATGCAGGTGACCTCTGTGCCTGTCCAGCAGTTCCCCACTGCAGACTGGTCAGCAGCCCACAAAGCTCAGGCCACCGAATGAGTAAGGGACAACCACCAAGTGGTCTTAAACTGATCTGCAGTTTCTGAAGCAGAGATGGAGTGAGGCTGACAGAAAATAAACAGCAGGTTATTAAAAAGAAAAGAAGGAAGGAAGAAAGGAAGGAAGGAAGGAAGACAGACAGCAAGCAAACTAGACTTCTGAGGCTGCCAGGAGACCACTCCTTCCAGATCTCCAATGGAGGTCTCCAGTTGCTACATTCTGGTGGATAGCATCACTTTTGTAACAGATAATACATTTACCATGGGCTGCCAATGACTGTATGTGATAGGCCTATTTCCAGGCCTTAGCAATAGAAGCCTCCTCCAATAGACAACTTCAGCTCCAACTCCCCAACCTCCACCAAAATAAAATAAAATAATAATTCAAAAAATAAAAACTGTGCTGAACCTTCCTTCGCTGCTTAGTGGTCTAAGCAACCTTCCTTCCCCCTTTTCCAATCTTGTGGTTCAGCTTGCTTCATACACTAGTGGCTATGCCGGCTTCTTCCCCATTTTCCTTTTCACAGGCATTTGTCTCTTTATTATTATTATTATTATTATTTTTATTGAAAGGCGGATATACAGAGAGGAGAGACAAAGAGGAAGATTTTCCGTCCAATGATTCACTCCCCAAGCGAGCGCAATGGCCGATGCTATGCCGATCCGAAGCCAGGAGCCTCCTCCGGGCCTCCCGCGTAGGTGCAGGGTCCCAAAGCTTTGGGCCGTCCTCGACTGCTTTCCCAGGCCACAGGCAGGGAGCAGGAAGGGAAGCGGGGCTGCCGGGATAGAACCGGCGCCCATATGGGATCCCGGGCGTGCAAGGGGAGGACCTTAACCACTGCACCACCGCGCCGGGCCCACAGGCAATTCCCTTAACAAAATCTTAACCCTACCCTGATGCCTCCTTCTTAGAGAACCCAAATTAAGCAGTTCTCTCATTGTTGGTCCTATTCAATGAAGATGAATGGATTCGAATCTTAATGCCTAAATATAGACTCCTTACTTTCTGCTAAGTGGGGTCTCCATTTAGAAGAAACAGAGGTACCTAGTAGAAAACAGATTATGCCCCGCCTTTTTTTCAAAGCATGGATGCCTCTGTATACCAGCCCTTGTTTCCAAGTTCACTAAATTTAAGCCCCCTCTAAGGCTGTGTGATAAAAATAAAAATAAGGTTGTCTGATTTTTTTAAAAAGTTACCTCACTATAATTGCAATACCACAAATACATAAGATGGCCCAATGTCCTAAACTATGCCCTAAGTAAATCATATAAATGATAATGTCAAGCAGTGTTCATTACTTGAAGAATTTTTATGATCTTTAACCCAAACTAATGTAACAGTTTTCTCTTACAAATAAATGCACTAAGCTAGAAAGGCATGGAATGCCCTCTGGGACTCCCAGATCCTAAGTGAAGCTGCAGGTAGAAATCTTTTGCCCCTTGGGCCTGGCGGCGTGGCCTAGCGGCTAAAGTCCTCGCCTTGAACACCCCAGGATCCCATATGGGCGCCGGTTCTAATCCCAGCAGCTCCACTTCCCATCCAGCTCCCTGCTTGTGGCCTGGGAAAGCCGTTGAGGACGGCCCAAAGCCTTGGGACCTGCACCCATGTGGGATGCCCGAAAGAAGTTCCTGGATCCTGGCTTCGGATCGGCATAGCATTGGTTGTTGCACTCCCTTGGGGAGTGAATCATCGGACGGAAGATCTTCCTCTCTGTCTCTCCTCTTCTCTGTATATCTGACTTTCCAATAAATAAATAAATCTTTTTTTTAAAAAAAAAGAAAGAAATCTTTCACCCCCAGCAGTGGTTCCCACCTGGGCTATGCCCCAGGCTCACTAGAAGAGTTGCTGGGAATCTTCACTTCTGCTCAGTTCCATCCTGCATGACCAGGAAATATGAGGAGCCATTGATTCCTGGAGAGGTATCAGAGTGACAACAAAAGTCCCAGAATTTTCTAAGCTGACAAAAAGCAGGATTCTGCTTCCTCTCTTCTTCCCTCACCCCTATTAGTTTTGGAAGCATTAGCAATTGAGTCAGAGCTTACTAACTGCCTACCCAATGTTCAGTTCTCCCTTCTTTTATCTTAATAGGAAAATACCAATTTTCTTTAGGACAGCAATAGACCCAGTTGAAAATACTATATTCTCCAGTCCTTCTTAGTCCTGTTCTCTGGGTGGGAACATGGTAGTTCACAGCCTAGACTCCCACTAGAGCCACATAGGGTGGCTCTATTTTGTGTAGGGAGGCACAGACTTTGGGATGGGACGGTGCATGCACTAAAATCAGAGTGAACTCATTTTGGCTCAGTACATTGCACCAACATGGCATCTTAGACATGGCACCCAAAAGAGGTCTGGGTAGACCCCAGACCTAACAGCCAACAGAACTCCACAAGTGGCACACCAGGTGCATATTGTGCAGTGTGGCAACAGCTGAGATTGGAGGGACAACAGTGAGCTGTGCATGTGCTGCTCTGGGAGCAAACTCACTTCCAGCTCAGTCCATCTGCACAGGTCCCACAGGAAAAATAATAACGACTTTGGCACCCTATGAGTCAAAATGATACAAGTGGCCCTCAGAGCTAATGGCCAGCAGGTTCAGGCAAGATCAGAACCACAAACAACCTAGCTATTTAGGACACCTGCTGTCTCTCTAATCCTGGGAACTGCTTGAACTAAAAGTGGAAGAAAGTTTGTACAGACAATGGTGCAGCCACAGCATGGGATCACAGGAGGTGGAAAGTGGTGAGCCAGGAGCTGGGACTATGGAGACCATGGTGGAAGTCTAACATTAGAGCCCAGACCTGAAACTCGCTGGAGGGGAGTGGCACAAGTGACTGCAAACAAAGAACCATATACCAACCACAATAAATAAAATCAAATTGTAGATCTGTGGGTGACACAGCAGAGACACCTGCCTTAAGGAGAAGACTGATAACCAGAATTGCAATGTTAATAGCAAAAGAAGAGAAAGATGCACAATAAATAGTACTGAAGACTCCCCTGCAAAGGAGCAAAAAACTTTGCCAACCTCAGTTAGCTGAGAAATACATCAAGAAAATGGGAGCTACAGAATTCAGAAAGCTCATTATAAAGTTTCTTATCAACAACAAGAAGCACATACAAGAGTTTAAGGAATTTAAGGAACATGTCATACAGGAAAGAGCAACACTGAAACAAAATCAAGTAGAATTATTAGAAATGAAGGACACAATGGAGTAAATTAAAAATTCAGTGGAAAGTCTCAGTAATAGAATGAATGTGGCAGAAGAAAGAGTCTCAGAATTGGAAGATATTTCTTGCCACAGTGGAGAAGCAATCAAAAAACTGGAAGAGGTATACTCAGAAAAGTATTCAAAAATTAGGGGACACTATTAAAAGGCCAAATATAAGAGTTGTGGAAGTTCCAGGAGGCACAGAAAGAGGAGCTCGGTTTAAAATCATATTCAATGAAATATCAAAGGAAAAGTTCTCTAGTCTGGAGAAAGAATTGGGAAACAGAATACAGAGGGGCACAAACTCCCAACAGGATTGACCAAAAGCGATCTTCACCATGACACCAGAGTATATGAAACTGTATCATAAAATACTAAGAATTTTTTAAAATAGAAAAAGGTGAGGAAATGTGTTATAAAGTCTGTGGAAGGATGGAATTAAAAGGCAAATTTCTTTTGACATAAAAAAATGCATACATATGAAAAATAGATTCATTGTTTATAGGAGAATTAAAATTATAATGTTACTACTACTGCACACCCATCAGAATAGATAAAATTGAAAAACTGAAGCAACAGGTAGTAGTCTGCCTTTTCTGTGGTTTCTGTGGTTTCAGTTACCTGCAGCCAACTACAGTCTGCAAATCCTGAAAGAAAAAAATCTCAAATGTGTAAATCCCAAGTTTTAAGTTAATGTTCATTACACCATCTTTTAACATTGTTCCATTTTATCATAAGTCAGTAGTTATTGGTATTAATTTCTGTGCCTAATTTACAAATTACAGCTCATCAGAGATATGTAAGTACAGGAAAAAAAATCACAGTGCGTATGAAAGGCTCAGTACTATCCATGCTTTTTGGGAATCTACAGAATATCCTGGAATGTCTCCCCTGTGAATAAGGGGTGGAGATTACTGAACCAAGTGTTGACAAGGATGTGGAGCAACTGAAACTTTTATGCACTGCTAGTGGAATGATAAATTGGTACTGTTACTCCAGGAACGTGTTTGGCAGCATCCTCACTAAACATAAGCACAATCACTAACCCAAAGATTCTTCATCAAGGTATACGTATATCCACAGAAATGTGGACAGATGGTCGCCAAAAGATGTACTGGATAAGTTATTGCAGCACTATTTTTAATAGTAAAAATTTGCAAGCTTCCTAAATGCCCACCAATACAGGAATGGATCTTAAACATTTATATTCACACACTGGAGCAATGTAACAGTAAGAACAAATGTCCTAAAATAAAATAAACTTAGATGAGTGAATCTCACAAATGTTACATTAAGCAAAAGATATCAGAAAGAGAAGAGTACCTTCTGCATGATTCCAAAAAGTCCAAAAGCAGGCAAAATCCATTTACACTATTCCTTTAGTTGGGAATCCTGGAGAATCAGAAAGAATCTGGAGCGCTGGAAATTCATTTTTTTTTTCTGAGTGCCAGCTACATTGGTGTATTCACTTTGTAAAAAATTATCAAGCTGTATCCTTGTAATTCATAAACTTTCTGCATGTGCGTGATCTCATACTATAAATTTTTTTATGGAAGTAAGAGAGTGAATTCAGTTGGCTTGCACTTTTTCCTTCACCTTTCCCCTCTTCTTTCCTGCCTGGAACACAGATGTGATGACTGAAGAGGAACTATGAGGTGACAAGCTTGAGAACAAAAACCACATGCTACAGATTGCTGAACAGAAAAAAACGGAGATTGCCTAGGGGCTCACTGAGTATGCTGTAAAGATCTGAACTGCCTACTGCCAACCTTCTGTTTCCATACACAAAAAACTAAAATCCTCATTTATTTAAGATTTTCTCTCATTCATTGCTAAATGCAATGCTAATTGATACACCAATTCTTTGGCAGATTCCTAAAAAAAACAAGTAGGTGAAGAAAATATGTATTGCACAAAGTGATCAGTTATGACAACATGGTGAGGAGTGATCAGAACCAAGGTGGGGTCTGTCTGAGTTACGTTCCAGGGGAAAGAATTTAAATTCAATTAGGATGCACTCTCTGAAAGCTCATCATGCAGGAAACAGGAACATGCAAGGTATTCAGAAATCAGCACAACATTGGAAAACTAAACGAATCCTGGAACAAAATGGGAATTTTGTGCTCATCTTATGACTAATAACAGGTATATCATTCAAATGCTGAGTACAAATTAGCAATGGGTTGTATAAGATAAACCTGTGTGAACATCTGTGGTTGCTCCCGGCAACTTTCACAACCCTGCTACCTCAGGTCTTTCCTTGCTTTTCTGGGCTCTCCTTGTGAGGCACTTTCCTGGTGCTTCCTCCATTGTCCATCAAAGGTAGAGTTACTCAGCAGCCATCCTTGGCCTTCTCTTACACTCCTCCTTCCTTTTGGATGCTCATATATGCCCACAGCTTCCAAAAATAACAAGAGTCTCCACATAGCTCAGACTCTACTGAGATCTGCAACCATTTCATCTTTCTTGAGACACAGGGCAAGAAGTTCTAAAACAGAGGAAGTCTCAAGCAAACCAGAAGGAGCTAATCACCCTGAAAACTACAAGTGCCTTAAGAACATTTCTGTCTGAATGTTGTACAGATATCACAAATTTGGTATGCCATCCCTGAAGTCATTGCCACAACCCATTCCCAACCCTCTCATCTCATTTATTCACTGCCCTAAGGATGCTGACATCATCCAGCATGCTATGGAAACAAAAGCCCAGGCAGTGTCCTAAACACTGAGCACTTCATGTAGAGTATTCTCAACTCTTCCTTCAATTATCATTACCGTATCCTACCCACCCTATCCCACCACGGTCCCTTCAATTTATTCAGCTATTAGAGTCAGTTTTCTACAAACAAAACCTGATCATATTACCCGCTGCTTTTTCTAAGGGTCTCCAAAAGTTCAAACTTCTCCAACTCCTACAAGTCTTCCAAGATCTAATCCCTGCAAAAACCTTCTCGCTGACCTGTGCCCCAACCCCCTGTAATTTCCTTACACCATTCACCAAACTTCCTGCACTTTCCTTAGGAAGACAGTTATTTTTCAGATCTACTACTTTGCTCACACTGTCCTCCCTACTTAGAATGACCCTTCTTGCTCCCTGACAAGTTGATAATTCTTCAAGGCTCATTTCAAATTTCTCCTTCCCAAAGCAATTCTTGCCAAATACCTCTATCATACATACCCTTAACATATAACACAGTTATAGATGTAGTCACAACTCTTGACTTTGCCAGACATGGCATAAATTTCTTAAGAGTGGGAGCTTTGTATATTTATTCTGCACTCAAACAGAGTCAGAACTAAAACACATTTTAATTTAATTGGCTCAATGTTTCTGGATCTAGTTTACCAACTGGGGTGCTACTCCTACCGTGAATACAGTATGTTGTGGGTACTAACATATTGGAAATTACCTGTCCTTCTGCCTAAAACATTTCCTTTTCCCCTTTATAATCAATTATGATCTATATTTCCTACATTTTTTAATTACACCCCCATTAGAAGCCTGATTGGAAGTGCTGACTGCCTGACACCAGGATTTAGAGATAAACACCAGAAAAAATATTCCATTCCTACTTGGGTGAAAGCAAGATGTCAATTTAAAAATAAATCACGTTTGTATCTGCACTCATAGCCATCAACAACAGGTCATCCCTGCAGTGTTAGAAAGCACCTATGACATTGCACCTGGTATGTATCCAGAGCACAGTACCTGCTCTCTTTGGCTGCACAATCTCCTGGGTTTCTGGGCCACAGCTTGGTCTATCAACTTCAGTAACTGCCATTCCTGGTTTTCCCTGGGCCTTATTCTTATGACAATAAAATGGAACAGAGAGTGGTTACCAAATGGTAAATAAGTAAAAGGACAAAACCCCAAGCTAGGAGAAAGAAGAAATAAAGGGATAGTAGGTGTTGCAATGCAAGGCCAGATTCTTGAATTTCCAAATTCAAGGAAGAGCTTTGTGCATTTCACCTCTGAGCACATCACAACAGTGAGTGTCACACAAATGTCTTTAGGGTTCTCTCTCAGATCCAGTTCACTCCTAATCAGAAGGGCCACCAAATGCTCATCTAGGCTCATCTAGGCCACATTCAGAGAGAGTGCTCATTTAGTTTGATGTGGTTTAGACTGGGCCTGACTCCTGTTTCCACTCTCCACAGATCAAATGTTGGAGTTAGCCCGGGAATAAAGTCATCCTTGCCAGAGTCCCCAGATGCACCATCAAATCTTTTAACTCTAGCCTTGACCTCAGCACACATTCGCCACAGCCTGACCCCGGGGCTAGCGCATGACAGTGTACCCTTCCATGGGTTGTATTCTGGAAGAGGCTTTGCCTAGGAGTGACTGGTCTGTGAGTGAGAGAGAGAGAGAGAATGAGAGAAGGTGAAAGACTGTGAGTGTATATGTGCCAAGGGGTGTAGGTGAGTAGCAGGAGTATTTGTGAAAGTGTGTGCCATAGGTATGGGTAGAGAGGTATGGAGATGAACATCCATATGTAGAGGGAGGGGAACAGCTGTGAGTTCTGTCATTTCTTTCTATCCAGCATATTAGTCTCTCCAGTCTGAGTCTCATGTTGATGAACATTTGGGAAAATCCAACACCCATCTTCCCTCATCATCAGTCCTATCAGGATGCGGCTTCCTGCTTGGCTCAAGTCCTCACTGATGTCCCATACTTCTGAGACAAGTGCATCTCAAAAGGCAACGAAAATACCAGGTGATGGTAAAGTACAAGGGATGCCAAGTTTCCATAAAATGTTGTTCAGGTGGCCAGACTCATACTCATCATCAGCTAACCAGTCCTTTGGTCCTTGAACAAGAGGTAACACACAGTTGTCAATATCAACCTATCCTATTGCAACTGCTATCCTGGAACAGTTTTTACAATGGAAAAAAAAACTGTATAAACACAAGATAGCAGGAATTCAGTCTGAATGGAATCCCACCTGGCCCTGCAGGTCCCTTTGCCAGCAGTTCCACTGTGTATCCAGGAAGCTCATGTCCTTTTGACTACAGTTTTCACTAGATGGGCATGTGGACTCCAGACAAACTGTTTACCAATGTGGTTAGAAACCCTAACAATATAATTCACACTAACAATATAAAGCAGGGTGCACCAAAGCTAAAGCTGTCTCCGGAGTGCTGAAACGAAGCTGTGCAGCTGTGTGAGCCAGCCAGCATGGTACTGTTCACCTCCTTGATAACATCCACCCAAAGCTTGATTCATTAAAAAACAGACTCTAAATCAAAGGCCAGAAATCTCAAGTGTGCAAAACCATCACTCTTTCCTATTTCAAACTGCAGTGCACCATTAGCAGAATACTGGTTCTGGTTGACTCGAGCTGTTTTCCCCTTCTCTGTAGATTGGCCTGAGTGCCAACAGATTGATAAAATGTTTTGACACTGACTCAGAGGTATTTCAGGATGATATTCTCTCTGTTCCTTGAGAGACCTTCAGTTCTTCAGCTCTGCTTGTTTTCCATGCTTGTCCATCTTTCATTCCCAGGCTATCACTACTTCAGTGTCACCTGCCTTGCTTTGACTATGAGGCCTGTACTGCTCTCTACTATAAGACCTTTTGGGAGAACCCTCAATGTGATGATATTGGGAGTAGGCTCTTCAAGAAAATGGGGTGGATAAGGTCTAATACTGTTTCTAAGGTTAACAGGGGTGCGGGGCTGAGCTCCTTAAAGAGATCAGAGCATCTCTCACAGGACCCTGGTTGGTTCTCACCACAAGATGGTGTAAAAAAAAAAAAAAGCCTAAACCTGACCCCAGTCTAATCTCTCTTCCTGCCTAGAGATATAATCCCTTGTTCCCATACCTATCCCCATCATTGCCATTTGCCAAGCAGCCAAGCAGGTTCTCACCAAAGCAGAGCTGATGCAGGCGTGATGCTCAAAACTGGGAGCTAAAGAAATCTCTTTTGCTTCATAAGTAACCTTATTTCATATATTTCATTAGAGTGATGTATATAGAATTAACACAAATCCTAAGATCCACTCAGGTCCACTGTTGTTTCTGTTAACTGAGTTTGATTAGTCTGTCTTCTTTCTCCCCATGTTAAATTCTTTACTTGCAAAGATACAGAGAAATATGGCTGTTTCTTTTGAGTATGCAGAAAGGCAGACAGACTGAGATCCACATTCTGCTTCACTTCCCCAGGGCCTACAGCAGTGGGAACTGGTCCAGGCTAAAGCCAGAAAGCAGGAATTCAGTCTGAGTTTTCCATGTCGATGGCAAGGATTCAACCACTTATGCCATCACCTGCTGCCCTCCAGGGTACAGATGATCAGGAAGCTGCAATTAGAGTAGCTGGCTTCAAATGCAGGCATTCTAACATGGGATGTACGTGTGCCAAGCAGTATCTAAATTACTGTGTCCAGCACTTACCCCGAAATTCAGCTATTGTAAAGCCAATGAAGATCAGAGGGGCTTATTCGGTTACCTTCTTTCCCTGACACCCAAAAAAGCCATCTCAACTCGGCTTCCACTCTTGGCAGCACAGGCAGCAACCTCCTCCCCTGGCTCTTATCCTTGACCTCAGACTTTCCTGAGTATTCTGTAATCATTCCTCTTTGCAGCTCAGTATGCTGAGTAACAGAAAGAGCTCTAAGACACTCAGCCTCATCTCTGAGGTCCCCCCTCCTTCCTCTACAACTCTGTCAACCAACAGCCACAGAGCAAAAAGTTGCAAAATCTAGCCCCACCCATAAATGTCTGCAGCAGAAGGTAAAAGTCAGCCTTCCATCAAGATACATGTAATAGACAAATTCCCAAAACACGAAGAACATCTTAACAGGTGATAAGAGATCAACAACCATGGTAAGAACCAACACTTTTTAATAATCAGAGTTAAAAATTACATGCTACATTTCTAGTTCAGTTTTCTCTGATTCCCTCTTATCTAACTAAGTAGAATAAAAGTTACAAATTACTTCCCCATTATATGCTATCTCAGAAACTGTGCCTCCCTAATTTTTTACAATTCCATAAATTTGTGTTTTTACTTTAGTTTTACAGCTGACAAGGTCTGGATTTAAAAGTGCTCAATGTGATCACTTAACTTCTACATGCCTCTGTTTCCCTAACTATAAACTGGGACATACTACATTGGGTTGTCCCAAGAATGAGTAAGCCCTACAGCTATAAGCAACAACAAGCAGGGTTTCTGGAACAACGGAGGAAGGCATCAGGCAAGCTGCTTTCCAGACAGATCTACCTTCTTGGCTGCCATCTTGTCTGTAAAATAAAAGTGTTGGATAAGATGTTCACTAAGCTCCCTTGTATACCCCAAATGTACCACCCGTGAGTTCATCCTGCAAATTAGTTCCTAGTACCTACAAGTGCTTCCATGAATTGGCAGCGGTGATCAAGAAGGTTACTTCCCCTCAATGCCCTGGCTCCCAGATGAGCCCTCACCTCTCAACTTGACTCTGAGATAACAGTTTGCTTCGACACACTGAACTGTGAGCAGGATACAGTGTGTCCTACACATACAGTACCCCAGGATTATTCTTACTAAAATAAGGAATGGCAGCACAATCACAGCATGAGACAAACAACAAAGCCCACAGGGTAAGCATCCAAGGGGCTCCATCTTTAACAGGAACAGAATCCTGAGGCTCAACCTGAGCACCATTCAAGTTTTGTTTTATGTTTGAAGCCAGCATCACCATTGTCACATCGAAGGAGTTAAAGACATTCTAGTCAGGCATTCACGCCGAGATCTGGAAAGAGGAAAAAGCAGAAGTAAAGCTTTCTTTGCTCTGAACAATTTCCCAAAGGGATAAATGGATGATAGATGAGTTTGGAAGAAGTAAGGCTCAAATGGAGGCCAGGTGGAGTAAACAAGAAGAAAGCCCTGGCAAGTATGTGTCTACATTTGTGTATTTGAAACATGTTCAGCTTGGCAGTGGGCCATGGGTGTCGCCCAGGATAGCACACTGCTCCCAGCTCACTGCTTCTTGGGATTTGTGCTCCCACAGCACTTGGCACACATTTTACTACACCACTTCAAATGCCCACTACCCACAATTTGTCTCCCATACCAGACTCTGCAGGTCTCTAGGTCCTTCACATCCAGCAGACTCTTGGTCAAGTTTATTAAGGCCAGTTGCAGAGCTAGGGGAGATCAGCTGACATTCGGCCCACCAACCTATTTTTTTTTTGAAAGATTTATTTCTTTTTATTTGAAAGGCAGGTTTTACAGAGAGGAGAGACAGAAAGATTGCCCCATCCACTGGTTCACTCCCCAGATGGCCGCAAAAATCAAAACCAACCCAGTCGAAAATCTGGAGCTTTTTTCAGGTCTCCCACATGGGAGCAGGGTGCCAAGACTTTGACCATCCTCCACTGACTTCCCAGGCTGCAAGCAGGAAACTGAATCAGAAGAGAAGGAGCTGGGACACAAATCGGCATCCATGTAGGATCCTGATACTTGTAGAGTAGGGATTAGCTAAATACTCATCACACTGGGCCCTCCACCAAGGTTTCAACCTGTAAGCAGTGTATGGGTGTGTGCGTGTGTGTGGGGGGGGGGTATATACAATAAGCAGTTTCTCAGATAAGAAATCAAAAGGATATTGCAAAAAGAGAAAAACTAGGAACAGAGGACATGTCAGTAGAAGAAAAGAGAGATAATTCTAAGAGGTGAATGGGGAATCAGGTTGACTCCCAGCAGATGTGAAATTTAGCAACCAAGGCAAAGAACACAGATATGGGAAGTTAGAGGGGTTCACCAGAAATCCAGGGTAAGGTACCCCGACTCATAGAGAGGCAGCTATGGATGTAAGGGGCTAACATTAGGAATCTGATGGCACACAGTCAACAAAGAAGGAATGAGAACTGGGGACATGACTCTGAGGCCAATCACATTTCAGGAACTGGGAGGAGCACACATGGAAGAGATTGAGAAAGAGCAAAGATGAGGTAAAGCAGCCAGGCCTGTGCTGGGAAAGCCATGAGGAAAGAGAGTTTCTGGAAGACTGTGCACAGGCAGCTAGCTGAGTCACCTTTTGAGATGCAGTCCAAGCATCACGGGTGTGGACAGACTTCCAATCCCAGAGCCAGCTTGGGGTCAGTGGTCCTGACCTGGTTCATCAGGATCCCACCTGGGCCCTGGCAGTTTTTACACAGACTTCACAAATCTACTTGGAGGCCGATGAGCTCAAGTTCTAGGCTTCCTGCAGAAGCCTTGAGTCTCTCACAACTGCTATCTTTTCAGAAACACACACACACACACACACACACACACACACACACACACACACACACACACACACACACACACACACACACACACACAGTGGGACCTTTCCTAATACATGGCAGGTGAACTTTTCCTGAGGTAGGGTTACTGTTTGGCCCAGCAGTGAGCTTCAGAAACAAGCTGGGACTATGATTCTTTGAGGGGCCCAGGCTGCTAGGTGAGGGGCAGGGGGGCTGGTATATGGGAGAACAGGTGAGGGAGGAAGCTACACCAACAGGCCAGCCACACATTGTAGCCACACAAGCTGGCACTCAGTCCATATTGCAGCAGCTACCCGCAGATATTGATTCTGTCTCTGCCTGTTCTTTGAATCATGGGGTGTTTATGATCAGCTTAATGCCACACAACAATACCACTAACGTACATTTGTGTTTCAGTGGAGTGCTTGAATCTTGCGCATTTTAGATGGCTGCAGGGACAGAGAGAATCCACTGTGATCATTTCTCAAAAATTCAATGGGAGGTCTCACCATAAAGTCATATTTGAAAATGACTTCTTAGAGCCATGCTGAATTAAGGAATGAGGGCTGATGGATTCTACTGCCTGACAGCTGGTGCCTGATTCCTTAAAACAAATCGTCCAAGTTGGATGCAGCATTGACCTCTGCGGCAAAGAAATGCCCTAGGGCTGCTAGTTAAGAACCTCCCTCAACAAAATCATCCACAGGAACAAAGAAAACACCATAAGATAAGGAAAACTGTCCATGTAATAACCTAAAGCCTTAGAGTACGTAATTAAACAATCCTCCTTCATCCACGGCAGGCAACAAGCATCTGAGTTTGTTCCACTCGACTGTTTCAGGCCCTGGAGTGTGCCCTGACACCCCATTTGGCTCTGCAATGTTTAGTGTCCAAACTTTGCAGACAACCACACTTCCATGCACTTCCCTGTGTCTGTGCATTTGTCTCTGTCTGCCCAGGAGACTGTAGTTGACTGACCAAGGGCATAAGACAGCTGAGCCTTTTCTCCCAGAGTCGTGTTGGAATCCAGTCCAATAGGAACTCAGAAGAAGTTTCCAGGAAATGAAGTCCCACAGTAACACACTTCCTCTAGTACCTTCAGTTCTGAGTCACCCTCAGTCGTCCTTTAACCTATTCCCAGGTAGGATTCTTTGAGACTAGGTTGTTTCGCTCTCAATCAGTTCTCAATCTGACAACTCAAAAAACTCAAAAGCCCCCTATTGTATTTCTCCAGTCCTTCTCCCTAAACCCCCCCACTCAATCTTTTCTTTTAAATTTTACATTAACATGTAATACTTGACATTTTTAAATGATACCATGCAACTCTTCAACACATGGACATAGCTTCAACAGACTGTTCTAGTCAACCAGCCTTTTCACTCCTTTCCTTTCCTTGAGTCTGGAACCTGCTCTTTCCCAGTTGCTTATGTAGAATAGACTATCTCACTGTGAGCTACAGTCACCCCACTATGCCACCACAACATCAGAACTGCCCAGGAAGACACCTTCAAATTTCACCCTGACTCCAAGTTGGCCAGCCATGCACATAGTCTTTCTTTCCCCAAACCACCAGTGCCACTGATTGGAATTGTGCATACCTGGCAGCAAACCTCCTGTATTTTGCGACAATTTGTATTTCACCAAGGTGAAATTTTTGCACAACTGGACATTGCTATGTGCACCACTGAACAATGCTTATGTCTTGTCTAGTCTCTAGAGTAGAACTAGGTCAGACGAAAGGCCAGGGAGTTCTGAGGACCTCATTATTAGCAGACCCAGGGATCTCATTGGCTTGAAGTGTTACCAAATAATCAGCCACAGGTGTGGGCTGCTCAGAATAAAGCATTTTTTTTTACAGGATGCAAGTTAAGGAAAGGGGGCAGATAGACACCGTTCCTGCACAAACAGCATGCATCTTCACACATTGCATGTGCAGAGCTCCAACTCAGGCTGATTTCAGGAATCCCTTCTCTATGGTGCCCTTGTTTCCTTTGAGTGCCACGTTGCAAGATAAGTTTTCCTAGCTCATGCTTCAAAAACTACTCTCAAGGGAGCAAGCTCTTTCAAATTTTCACCTCATGTTCTTGTGCCCTCCTCTCTTAACTAAACCCTATAGTAAGTTACATCATTATCTTTCGAAGCACAAATATTGCAAAGACAGAAAAAGGGTGTATTGTGTGCTTCATGTGGCTAACAAAATACATGTGTACAGAATCTCTATTATTTAGACGGGGTTAAAAAAGAAATATATTTATACCCATAAATATACAATATACTGAATGCCTAAATATGGTGCAAAATGTAAAGCCTACATAAAAACTTATTTGCAGGCGAGTAGTTCAGCTGAGGGTAAAAATAAAGTAAAGGGCAAGTATGAACTATGCTCTAAATACAAAGGAAACATAGGAGAGCAGATATGAATGACAGAATGTTAACCAAAAAGTAATAAGCATTTCTGAAATAGATAATAAAACAATATAAGTCGGTATAAGAAGAAACAATCCTGATTTTTTTCTTTTTACTTTCAAGTTGGGATACAGAGAGTTCTCAGAATGATCCTGGCAGCAATTTTAAAAAGAAGTTTGTATTTAGCTTACTTAAATGAATTTTCTAAATTTCAAAACCAAAAAATTCTAGCAGCAGTCAAGCACAAACTGCAGATTACTGTTTCAGTGTGGACCTCCTCGAGGCAAAGCCTGAGGAACCACCTTTTTGGGGAGAAGCCCAATCCCTCCCAAAGAAGCAGAAAACGGGGCGGGAGACACCCAGAAAGAATAAATACACAAAATACCCTTGCTGCCATGCCCAACTGATTCCTCAAATTCCCACAGGACCATTTTCCAAGAGGTCTTATGAGCTCCTACCACTTAAGACAATCTGTTCCAAGGAAGAAGGGAAACATTTTACCCACTACCTATCATTGTCAATTGGGCAAAGATGACCCAATGACCGTGATGCCTTCCAGGTATTTCTAGGTTTCAAATTCATGATGTCCAGCAAGTCCCAAGACAGCTCATGCCTCAGCATCCTTAGGGATGCTGGTCCAGGGTCCAGGACAGAGAGTGAAGTGAGTGACCAATTCAGAGCAAGGCTGTGCCCACATGGAATCTGTTATCACAGTAGCTCCCAGGACAAGGACAGGTGCCAAAGGTCCCAGGGACTGGTAAGGCCTTGGTGGAGTAGCCATATCACCTGTAAAGGCTAACTTTGGAAATGATGTTACATTCATACCAGACCCTAGGCACTGAATGCCTAAGGAAATGGAGAGGCCAGAACGTAGAAGGGAAGAAATCTGACTATATGTGCAACTATTGTCCTTCTTGTCGAAAGACAATAGAAAGGCGCTTTCAAAAACAGAGGCTGTACTAATCACCATGCTCCTAAAGCCGGTCCACACAAATAAAAGGCAGTTAAGAATCAGTATATGTCACCCACCTCCAAAGAAAAAGTAACTTAAAATGTATGGGAATAAATATAAAATGGATCAAATTCCTATGCTAATTTTCTTAAGACTTTCAGATGGAATAAATAGCTATCCATGAGAGCTCTGTCATAATTTTAATTGGTAAGCTAGGAAATAAAAAATAAACCCAAAACAGACTACATTCAATTTAAAAAGAATACCATTTTTTATTTTTAATTTTTTTATTCTTTATTGTAAGACACAGTTCAATAGGCATTGGAGCATCCCCTCCCTCCCCCATTGTTCTCACTCCAGTCTTTCAATAGGTGTATTTCCAGTACGCTCAGAAGGCCATCATGCTGCCACTGAGGTGTCTCCCAGCAATGCAGGGGCTTATCTGTCATTTCACTGTGGGACCATCCTTGTATTGCATGTACAGGGATATACTTCTCTTTGTTTCTGCCTAGGGACATATTTATTTTTACCGTACTTCCATTATACTTCCCCTTAGGCACAGTCCACCATGGGTTGAGAAGGAAAAAAAAAATTATAAAATAGTGAGTCTTTATCTGCATGGTGTTGTCGAACCTGTAGCGTGATTTTACCTGTTTCTGTGTTTTTATAAGTTGGGAGTGTCTTGCTGTTTCACAACAGCAAAATTTATTGCATCTAAATGGTTTTTATGCAATAGAAATCATGCAAAATAGTGAAGGATTAAAAAATATATATGGTATATGTAAATGTACAAACTTCAGAAGAAAAAATATCCAACAATTTGAATCATTTAAAAAAAAAAAAAAACTACAGCATGACCCAAAGCCATCCCAACTGAGTCATCATTAATAATTTCTTTTTCACCATGACAGGACCAAGGACAAATACCTGGCAGTATTCTGCAGGAAGCCATTTCCTAGGCCAAAAGCCATTAATCAGTAAGTTGGGACTTCAGCCATTTGACCATTTACTGATTCCCTAATTATACTGTCACAGAGATGACAATGTCATCAAGACAGCCCTTATCAAAGATTCACTGAAATAAAAGACAGCTTTTCTACTGCCTTTTCTCTGTTTGTCTGACAAGACACAGCGCCAAAAGAGAGGAGGCTAGTGCAGAATGGGAGCCCTTGATCAACAATCCAGGCAGGACACTAGGAACACTAGGGCCTCCTTGAAATCTGTCCTAGGAAAGAAAGGAAAGCAACATGTGACATGAATCTCAAGATAAATATAATTCTCACCGCAAGAACCTTAGAGGAAAGGACATTTCAGGTTGAGTGACAGAGTCAAGCTTAAATTTAAATAAATAAATGCATACATAAATAAGCCTTTTTAAAAATTTATTTGAGAGTCACCCCTCAAATGCTTGCCAATAGCCACAGTTGGGTGTCAGGGCCAGAGCCAGGAGCTGGGAATGCAATTGAAATCTTTCATGTAGTCTCAAGAGCCCAAATACTTGAGCTGTCACCAGTTGCTTTCCATGGTCTGCATTAGTGGAAGGGTAGGGTCAGGGGCTTAAAGTGGACACTCCAACCCTGATGGACACTCCAATGTAAGACACAAGCATATTACCCACGAGGAGAGCTATCTGCTCCTTGCTTCTATTTTGACCCACACTGCAAAGATAAAGACAGTAATATCATGACATGCAAAGATTGTTAAATCATGCAAACAGCTTTAGAAGCAAAAAGTGAGAACTGAGAAAGTTTCACTTTTAAGCCTTTGGTTTCTTATAATAGCCAATACAGAACTTAGCCCTTGAACTTAGCTAGAAGAAGTTCTAAGTATTATACACTATTCCAGACCCTCCCTAAAACACATTCATAGAGAAACATTAAACTTCCAATGACAAAATTTAATTTAAAACTCACTCTCTAAAGATTAAAGAGTTTGTAAAAACTTTCACTGGAGGAATGAATTCTCCCTGCTCAACTTTTTTTTTCCTCAAACAAGTTTGTTTCCCATGAGCTTGGTGACTACTTTCAGAGATTTCACAACAGAAATAATAGAAAGCATTTGCAGAATCACCGTGGCTCCTCTTCGCCATACCTCACCTCACACTGTCTTGCTGGAGACCAAAGGTCTCCTGTCTAGTACACGAAGCTGGAAATTTCCAAATAATCTAAGAAAACACTCCAATCGTCTCAGACAGCTTTTTCCGTTATTTACGATGCCGCCCACGATAAGATGGAAATTTTTTGAGGCTAGCATGATAAGCTTCATGTAAGCAAGACACAGCTAATGGCTTGAGGAATGGAATTCTGGGGCTTCCTGAAGAGGCCATTTCAGTACAATCTTCTCTTGACAGGGTTAAGCTGCTTATAGATTCCTTAGATAAGACTGCAAAGCAGACAGCAGAACACACATACAACTCTAATGCCTTGAGACGAAAATGACAGAAAATAGCAAACGAAGTGCTGAAGCGTGCATTTCTTGTCTGACACTCTTCAGTTTTTCTGCCCCCACTGTAGACAAAAATGAGAGCAAGCTAATTGCCTTTGGTTAAGATGTGAGCCACACAGCTGGGCAAGCCTTGTTATGAGGAACCCAACTCCAAGCTTTACCTAAATTGCCAATGAATGTGAACCACAGCTTTTGAGTTTCCGACGGTCAGATTGAGCTTACCACACAGCCGTCATTTTTGAGCTAGTCAGCATTTGAGCTGCAGGTCACAAGACAGCAGGGTGTAAGGGTGATGCCAAGTGAGACCCGCTGGAGAGGGTCTGTGTGCTCTCTACAACCCCAGAACAAACAGCCTCACTTCTACATATCCCAAGCCCCATTTAGCAAGTTGGCCAATCTGCAAGCTAAGGCTCACCCTGTGTCCTCACAAGCTCAAATTTTATAGAAGCAGGAAGTAAGGAAATCCTACAAAAGTGCAAGTTCCTGTTTTCATGACATTTCTCAAGCTCTTCTGCAATTTTGAAACACTAAGCTGATGCCTCCAACTGGGAGAACACGGTGAGAGACTTGACAGCTCATCTGGCCAGAAAGCCCTGCTGCAGATCAGGCAGGGTCCTCCAAGCGGAAGTGGCCGGAAGAGGTCCCAGTGCCAGTGGGGGAGCCAGCCTCCCGACTACCCTCTAGAGCTTTTTCCCATACCGCCGTGCTGCCTCCTTTGCTCATGTTGAAAGTCAACGAAGGTCAGAGGTGGAGTGGACAAACTCTGCCCTCCAGCTATCTCCTGAGTCTTCACTCTACTATCCACATGTCTGACATGGCTGATCGCAGGCAAACGTTTGGCATTGCAGTTAAGACACCACAGGCTCAGTACATGTGTGCATTCCATAGAGGTTCAAGTCCAAGCTTCGCTTCCAATTCCAGCTTCCCGCCAATGCATAACCTGGGAGGCAGCAGGTAACAGCTCCAGGAGTTGGATTCCTGCCACCCACATGGAAAACCAGCCAGCTCCTCCTGGCTCACGGCTGGCCCAATCCCAGCTGTTGCAAGCATTTAAGGAAAGAACCAGTGAGTGGGAGATTATTCTCTTTCTCTAATACATATATTAAAGAATATATATTCTAATATATATATATTAAATATATATTTTAAATATATATATTTAACTAAAATACATATATAGCTAATATAGCTGATAAGTTTGACATTTTCTTTCTTCATGGATTGCCCAGACTCAAATCTCATCTTCTCCAATCCTCTTCTGTGCTATTTGTAGTCAACTAGAATAATTTACCTACATTTTTCAGTGTTAGTTTGAGCCATATACTTTCATACTTGCAGCCTTGGGATGATTTCTCATCTCCTAGGATGCAAAGCTAAATTTCTCAATATGACCTGAAAGGTTCCATATGATATGACTATACTCAACTCTTCACCCTCCTCAAAATGCATATTATTCCCAGCTACATTCCTTGTACATTCTAGCTTTTATTTTTACTTCTATAACTATTCCATGAGCTGGATCACTTTTCTGGAAGATTCTTCTCCTTTTGTTTAACTAAGTAGTACTCCTCTTGCAAAGCATGGCATATAGAATATTTGCACCAATGGCCAACAACTATTGAGATTAAACCATCAGCCAAACATGTACAGTTCACACACCACATTCAGAATACCATATGAGGGTACAGAAATATTGAAATCTTTTAGGAGTAGTACCTTGTTGAAAAGACATCCAGCTTTAAAACAAGGACTTCCTGAACACATAAAAGCAATACAAGTCAAGAATAAGAGCTAAGTAAATTTGACTACACACAAATCAGAAATTAATCTCAACTGAACTTGAACTGTGGTTATACAGCAAGGTGGAGGAATCCACTATGGGGGGAGGGGTATGGGAGGGGTGGGGGAAATCCCCAGTGCCTATAAAACTGTATCACATAATACAATGTTAATAACAATAAAAAAATAAACAAAAAAAAGAAATTTCTGTTAAACAAATTACTGAGAAAAATATTGCACTCAACAAATAATTGGTATTCTTAACAAACAAAAAGCTCTTGCCAAGCAATAACAGAAATGCTACAAATTATATAAGAAATGAGCAAACAACATAAATTAGGACATAAATGATGGCTAACAGACATTAAAAAGAATGTAGTTCCTTAGTAGATCAGAATAACTAAAAGAGGATAATATTTTTCTGCCACCTAAATAGTGATCAAGTGAAACCTGTAAAATAATTATCCCCTATTTTACTAATGGGAACTAGATTTTATGTCATGTATTTGGAAAAAAAGTTAATGACTCATACAAGGATAGTTCAAAATATTTATAAAAAATTAAGGCAAAAAATTTTTGTTAAAAAATTTAATCTATGCATAAAAGAGGTCTTTGAAAGTTCATGGAAATGTGTGCTACAATTTCAAAGTTTTTGCACAAAAATAAACTCATTTGGTAATTCTATAATCTTGTATTTTTACACAAACATCATAAATATTCTTGTATCACAAATCTTACATATCATTCTTTTGACTCCATTATTCTCTTTCCCAAAACCTATTCTAAAAAAAATGTCATAAACTTTAAGAATTTTCCTTCATAATGCTATCTATGGCAGCAAAAAAGACATACGTTATTGAGCAACAAATAAATAATTAAGTAATAATATACATATCTAATATAATGCTACAACTTCTTTCTCTTTGAAAGATTATTTTATGACACCAGAAATCCTAAAATCCTAAAAATTCAGTGAAAACTTTAAAAGAAAGTGAAAAATTATTGTTGCAATATGATTCAAATTATATTTTTAAATATATATCTAGAAAAAAATAAGCTGTATATGAACAAGCATGTAGCCTAGCAATGAAAAGGCCTGGTTTAATTCCCAGTTCTGGCTCCTGACTTGAGCTTTCCACCAGGCAGAACCTTGGAAGGTGGCCATGATAGTCCAACTAGTGGCTGCCTGAAACCCATGTGCAAGACCTGGATAGATATTTTACCATATTAAAACCCTGACACTTTAATTAAACCTCATTTAGCAACTGGCTGGAGACCACCAGGAGATATCAGGATTCATAAAAAGGCTCTTATTTTCCAGAAAGAACTCTCAGCTGGCAAAATGAGGGGTCAGGTAAGTTCTTCAGGGGTCACATGCCTTCACAAACCCTGTGGGCTGTTTCTCACAGCCAGTGAGTTTTTCCCTGGGAGTGGGGAGTGGGAGAGTGGGAGGTAAAATGAGAGAAAGAGAGGCAAAAAGAAAACAAGAAAGAGAAAGACTGCACAGTCCTTACAAGTGAATCTCCCAGCCTCACCACCTCCTCTCCCAGATTTCTCCAACTCTGGGTGAGGACACACTGTCCCACAGTGTAAGTATTCCCTCGTGGCTAAAGAACCAGCATGAGCTTCACCACTTACTGGAAATAAGGAAACACAAAACTTTTGGAGATTTTAGGTGCTTTAAAAAATCATATTTTTAAACTATCTCTGAACTTAATGAACAAAGAATGGATTCATCAATGTTCTTTAAAATTGAAAAGTTTTGCTATTGTTAAAAATAATTGTATAGTGAGAAAAAATCTGCCATGAATGGGAATAAATATTTTTCCAAAGCATTAAACAATAATTAGTTTCCCCTGAGGTTCCAAATGTTGTGATTTATTGACACCGTCTGGAATTTACACACAAGTTGAGTGAACTCTTTAATTTTTTTATGAAGTCCATCCTGTTCTTGATCTGAAATACACAAGACAACCACCACAAAATATCTAAAATTGCAAAACAGTCTACAATTAGGAGTACTGACTTTAGCAAGCAAACCTGGTTTTCAGTTTTCAGGCCATCTCAAGCACTAAATAGCAGAGTGATCCTGGCTGACTATTATCTCACCAAAGGAGAATGATGGGAACCACCTTAATGATATAGTTGGGATTAAACAAGGAAGGCTCCTGTGGGCCCTGATACAAATAGAGCTCAGTAAATGACCACTGTCCAGAATGGAACAAGAAAAAAAAAGCTGTTACCCCAACAGTCATAAACTGATATTCCTTAAGTGTTTCTAGACCTTTAATTTAGATAGTTCTTTGAATGTGATTCCAATGTATCACACCACATTACTGACACCAACCCATTTCAATTCACGACACAGCATACCTGAGTAGTAGCAATGGTAGTTGTTACTAATGGCTATTTTAACATTGAGACATTTTATGCTCAGACAAGATAAAGTGCTCGCTTCGGCAGCATATATACTAAAATTGGAACGATACAGAGATTAGCATGGCTCCTGCGCAAGATGACACGCAAATTCGTGAAGTATTCAGACAAGATAAATGAATTATTTATCATCATCATGACAGCCAGAAAGAAGCAACAATGAAGTACAAAACCAGGAGTTCGGAGTATTCCAAGCACTTTTCTCTTTCCACTCATTGAAACAATTTAGTTACAAGACAAATCAAAGGCACCCCTTGAATCAGCACATTCAACTAAAAATTAATTTCATGAAATGTTCTCAGAATAGCACCGAAAAGCACAGGATTGTGTTCCACAGGCCACCTGAAGAGAGAAACCCCTGCAATTTATAATTTGCTGCAGATAGCAGCTAATAAAATAACAAGCAACATTGTAATAGTATACTGAACTTTGTATAGAGATTATTTTGCTTTTAAAAAATTTGCAAACAAATGTTTTCAAAAAAGACAAATATTCTCCAGTGCTGTTGAGTCAGGCTACAAAATAACATTTACAATGAAATAACATTTTTCTGATTAACCACACTTGTTATAGCGAATTCTTTCCATCAAGCAAAAAGACAAGGACACAACCCCTAGCAACAACTCCAAAATCCAAAATTCTCATAGAAACAAGTTTTCTACTAAGTTTGTCATCAAAACTCATTTGGGGAACTAATATAAAGCTATTCCACTTAGTGGATATCAAAATGTCCCACATCAGAAATGCATTTGCTGGGGTTGGTTTCCCAGCTCAGGAGGTTAAGCCATTGTCTGTAGTGTCAGCATCCTGTATAAGTTCCAGCTGCTCTACTTCCAATCCAACTCCTTGCTAATGTGCCGGGGAAAGCAGTAGAAGATGGCCCAAATGCTTGGCTTCGTCACCACACAGAAAGCATGGATAGAGTTCTGGGTTCCTGCCTTTGGTCTGGTCTTGTTCCAGTCATTGCAGCCATTGTAGTCATTTGGGAAGTGAATCAGCAAATGTCAGACTCATTCTCTCTCTCTCTCTCTCTCTCTCTCTCTCTCTCTCTCTCCCTCCCTCTCTCTCTCTCTCATGGGGCCTTTCAAATAATTAAACAAATCTTTAAGAAATAGAACTACGTTTTGCTTGACTGTGCCCCCAATCCCTACCCAGAATATCACAAATATAAGTACTTTCTAATCTCTTGAAGATAGCTTTGGAGAATTCTAACTTCATAAATATATCACCCCAAAAGATTTCAGACAAAAACTTGTAGGCTTACACTATTATCTCCACTTTAAAACTGATGTAGTCTCACATTAATTTTTATTTCACATTCATTCTAACACTGATCTCTAGGTAAGCACACTGAAAAAGGAGAGAATTCAGCTAGGCAGAGAATCCATATGACAATCATTTTCAAAACTCCTTTCACGCCTGGAAAGAAACCCAAGATATGTCTATGAAATCGGAGAAATTAGTTCAAAGAGAAATTAAATCATGGAGAGCCTTCCCAAGGTTGCATCTTAATAACTGTAACATGACTGCTAAGGAAAATGTTTTTATCAAACTGTGTTGTTAAAACCAGTGGGCTCTGATGTAAGACAAAGGTTTGAGCCAAATCATCTGAACGGTGATCATAAAGACATCCCAGACCATTCGCCTATATTTTCATCTCTGCCTTGATGTGTGCCCTGGGACTGGCTGAGGACTCCAGACCTCTCCTCTCTTGGAAAACTGCCTAGAGCCAGGACTTAAGAGGAAGAGAGAAAAGTTACATCCTGAAAACAGCAACATAAAAAGATCAAACAAACCCACAAAATTCCTCTGTTTGAGGAAGATTTTTTTTTAAGAGTTATGAGTTCTCTGGGTGGAGTTTAGGTGGTTTCAAGGTTTGTGCGGCTCTGAATTATTTGGGGTTGTCACATGGACATGGGAAAGGGGCAGGCTCCCTGTGGTTTGCTGAAAATCATCTGCTTCTGATCAAATCATTGGCATCAGGGTTAGAAGTGAGGAACTCATCCAGAAGAGTGCCAAAGCCCAAGCAAGAAAGAGGATGGGCATCTTGGGCCTGGCAGAAGTAAACAGAACAGGCAAGAAAAGGATGAAGAAAGCTTTATATTCGGATCTAGACCCTCCAGAAGTTCCCTGGTACTAACTTATTTGTTTTGCTTACTTGTTTATTTGAAATGCTTATTTATTTACTTAAAATATTTATTTGTTTGTTTGGGGAAAGACAGACCTTTTATCTGTTGGTTCATTCACCAAATAGCCACAAGAACCTAGTCTTGGTCAGGCCAAAGGAAGGAACCAGAAACTCAGCTGGTTTTTCACTTGAGTGGCAATGGCCCAAGCACTTCAGCCATCCTCCACTTCATCATCAGGGAACCAGCTCAAAAATGGAGGAGCTGAGATTCAAACCAGCCCTCTGTTAGGGGTAGCCAGAGTCACAAGTGACAGCTTAATCTGCCAGTGTCATTCCCTGTTCTCTGGTTCTTTCTAGGCTAAAGATGAATACTACAATGAATATCCACTCTGTCTTCCTGCTGCCCTCCCTTCCAGGAGTGACCTGCCTGAGGACAATCAGTAGCTGCTTCCTCTGTCTGGAGCAGTCTTCAGTTCTCTTCACCTGCCTAACGTCTACTCATCCTTCAAGTTCCAGCCTCAAAGCCTCTTCCTACAGGAAACCATGCATAGTGCACCCCAACCTGTCCAAGCATATTAGGCCTTCCTCTAAAGAACCCACAGCTCCTTACATCCCTTACCATAGCTTCCTTGTCTACTGCTTGCTTTTCCTAATGACCCCAAACATGTCTTAAGAACAACACCTGCCTCTGAGGGCTCTGATTTTTCACTGACTGTTGCTTTGCATCTATAATATCCTAGCAGACTTGTTTTCAAAACAGTTTCTGCCTTCAGCAGAGCCAAGTGTTGTGGTTTCAGCATACATTTGGGCATCCCCCAAATGCCCATATGTCAAAAACTTAATCCCTAAAGTCTTATGTTAATGGAAAATGGATTAGAGGTGGAGGTTAGATTCAGTTATAATGTCTGAAGGAAGGGGTTTTTTTAGGAAGGGATTGGATTGGATCCTAAGGTTGTTGTCAGGGACTGAATCATGGTCATTTCATAAAAAGAAATAAATGAACATGGAGGATGAACATATTCCTACTTTCTCTGCTTCCTAACTTGCCGTGTTATCTTCCCTCCACACATATTCTGCCAGTCACCACCTTCATCAGATGCCAGCCAAAATAAACCTTCTTCCTTTTCAAGTAGCTTCTTTTTGCAATGTTAGTTGTAGTAACAGAAAGATGATGAATATACAAAGCTAGGGCACTTAAGCTTTGTTTAATAGTCAACCAGTGGACAGCCCAGGAGTGTACTTGAGCCCAAAGACACATGTACAGAACTATGGAGTGATTTAAGGGAGGAATGTGACCCAGTAAGGAGCTATTCTGGTCATCGGACAAGGAGATGACAAGAGTTTAGACTGAGAAAGTGACAATGGACATGAAGTAGAACACTATTAATAAATGTCCAAACTTGGGCAGGTGTTCTGGCATTACAGGTTAAGCCACACTTGAGTGTCTACATCCATACTGGAACACCTCCCAGTTCCTCTGCTTCTGATGATGCTTCATGCTTATGCACATCCTGGGAGGCAGCAGGTGATGGCTCAAGTACTTGGATCCCTGCCATCCATGTGAGAGACCCATTCTCTGGCTCCTGGTTTCACCCTGGCCCAGTTCTCTCTACCCTTCTCACTCAAATGAATAAAAACAATAAATATTTTTTTAAATATTTTTTAAAATGAGTGATTATCTTGATAGCAAGGCTTACTTAAGAAAAGTAATACGGCAAGGAAATTGGCTCAACTGCTTAATCCTCTGCCTGCAACTGCTAGTATCCCATGTGGGTTTTGGTTCATGTTCCGGTTGCTCTACTTCCCATTCAGTTCCATGTCTGTGGCCTGGGAAAGTAGGGAAAGATGACCCAAAGCCCGGGACCCCGCACTACATGGGAGACCTGAAATAAGCTCCTGGCTCCTAGCTTCGGATCAGCTGAGCTCCAGCCATTGCGGGCATTTGGGGACTGAATCAATGGATGGAAGATCTTTCTGTCTCTGTAAATCTGCCTTTGCAAACTAAATAAATAAATAAATAGCTAATTTGAAGAAAGACTAAAGAAATAGAAGTAATTATAAATATTACTTGCTGTTAAGTATACCACATACCAAGGGATTTTATATTTTATTTACTTTTGTGCTGACTCACTTGAATGACACTTTTATGTTTCACATGCAATAAAATTAAAAGCAGTTTTTAAAAACGATATTGCAGTCACACAGACTAGTAGTTTCCAAACCATATCTTCTGATGCCACAGCACTAAGCAAGGGATACCTCTAAGATCTGTTCCCTACTTTAAACTAGCACACTCCCTGTCAACTGATTATATAACAATTCTACGTGTAGGCGTTCATATTACTTAATTTCTATAACATTTTTAATAAACAAGTTTCACAAATGTAGTTTTAAGAACATAATGGAGGCTGGTGCTGTGGCACAGTGAGTTAAGCCACTGCCTATAGTTTAGCATTCCATATGGCTGCCAGTTCAAGTCCCCTCTGTTCCACTTACAATCCACCTCCCTACTAATGTGTATAAGGATAGCTTATGTGCTTGGGTCCTTGCACCCATGTGAGACTCCAAGAAGCTCCTGGCTTTGGCCTGGCCGAGCCATAGCCAATGCAGTCATCTCGGGAATGAAACAGCTGGTGGAAAGCTCTGTGTTTTTTGTTCTCTCTCTCCCCTCTCTCCTGTGCACGTGTGCATGTGCAATTGTCCCACGTACTACCTGGTAGGTGTGGCTTACAGCTTACCTGCCTGAGTCAGTTTCCAGCCCAGCATGTGGAATGTGACCTCTGACTTAACTGAAAGGCCAAAGGGAGTATTTGCTCCTTCTAGCCAATTATAGTGTCTTTGTTTTGTTGTGGTGGTGGTGTTTTAAAGATTTATTTATTTTTATTGGAAAGTCAGAAATACAGAGAGGAGGAGACAGAAAGGAAGATCTTCTGTTCATTGATTCACTTACCAAGTAGCCAAACAGCAGGAGCTGAGCCAATCCGAAGGCAAGAACCAGGAGCCTCTTCTGGGTTTCCCCATACAGGCTCAGGGTCCCAAGGCTTTGGCCCATCCTCGACTGCCTTCCCAGGCCACAAGCAGGGAACTGGATGAGAAGCAGGGGTGCCAGGGTTAGAACCACGGCTTATATGAGATGTTCAAGGCGAGGACTTTAGCCACAAGGCTTTGGTAGTTGGGTAAACTGCCAGAAGATGCCCTCCAACCCTCCCCTTCCTTAACCTTTAAAACCCTGGAATTTGTGCTGAATAAATAGGCATTCCTCACCAGTTTGTTTCCAGAGGTTCTGCGGCCAAAAAACACCATTGCCTCACACTTGGTGGCCTCACGGCATGCTAGCAGGTAACCCCGAGACTCTTGCTCTCTCTGTATCTCTCTAACTCAGCCTTTCAAATAAATAAATCTTTTTTTTTTCTTTTGCAGGGCAATCTTTTACATACATCAGTAGAATTTGATAGTAGTGGAAGAAGATATTCTTAGGTATCCACATTGGATAGTAGAGAAATTTACTAAGAGTTTGATAAAGCTGAAGGAAGATTTTACCACTTTAGTTGAAATTGGATTTAGCTTAAATTACTACAGGACAACTCTGTGAAGATAGTCCATTGAAAAATATAGATCTGAACCAGCATGCAGCTAATTGTGAAATTATGATACTGAAGAATATCCCCAGTGAAAATATAGGAAGAGAAAAAGATTAATGACAGAACTCTAGGAGAAACCAGTATTTATTCCTTCATCTAGCAAATATTTATTATCATTCATAATGAAGTGGCAAAAATACAGTAAAGGAGAAAGAAAAGTATTAAGAGAAATGTGGGGAGTGGGGTGCTAAAGCCACTCCTGGGATTGGGAAGGGCCATTGTAAGATGGCGGCTGGCCCAGGGCCAGGAGGTGGAGTTGGTTTCGCCAGCAGGTGAACAGGAAGTCAGAGGGATAGGCTAATGACCTCGCTGCGATTATGTCATTGCTACTGGTCTACCAGGTAGCGCCAAGTGGACCCACGGGGAGAAGTGACTGGTGGAGAATGATATAAAAGTAGCCATTGTAAAAGCGCAGATGGACGACTGGTGGACAACAACGGATAGACAAATGGATGACAATGATGACGACAAGAAAGACAAAGAGACTATGACAGAGAAAGACGGGACAGGGAGAAGGACAGGCAGGAAGAAGGGTGGCGGAGAGAGGGCTGGAAAAGCGCTAGAGAAGTAGTAAGACCTAAGTTCGGGGATAGGAATGGAGAAATGCAGCAGAAACTGGGACAAGAAGAAAGAAGGGTAGCAGAGAGAGGGCTGGAGAAGCGGTAGAGGAAAGCTAAGGCCAATGGGGAAAGGGGCAGTGGAGAAAAGGGTTTAAACGCGGCCGCTTTTGGCAGTGAGGGGTCCAGTTGCAGTTCCGGCTTTTCCCAGACCCTCAGGAGTGTGCCTCATCTTTTTAGTGTCGCTGCTGGACGGCGACAGAGAAAAAGGTGAGTTCTGGCACAGAGACAGCAAAAAGGAATTTTAAGAATGAAGTGGTTGGCAATGTCAAATATAGCAGAGTTCAGATAGTGTAGGATCAGGAAACAGGGAAAAGAAGGTGACAATTTGAGGGTCACTGATGGCCTCTGAGGCAAAAGCTACAGGTTTTCTTAATCTTGTAATTATTTTTTGAAGTACTAGATCCTACACCAGGCCCTAGTATTAAGTGGTAAGTACATGACATGTTGTTTATAACTTAATTGTGGAGACAAACATTAATCAAATAACTTTATAAGCCAAATTTTAAAATGATGATTATGGAGGCCAGCACTGAGGCTTAGTATGTAAAAGTTGCTGGCAACCTATACAGACACCACTTCGAGACCCAGCTGCTCCATGTCCAGTCCAGTACCCTGAGAATGCAGCAGAGGATGGCCCAAGCCCTGCACCCACATGGAAGACCTGAAAAAGCTCCGATTCCAGGTTGCAGCTGGCCAGGTCGCAACCACTGTGGTCATTTGGCAAGTGAATTGGCAGACAGGAGATATCTGTCTCTCCCTCTTTCTGTAGCTCTGCATTTCCAATAATACAGATATCTGGTTTTTCAGATTATGGTTATGACAAGGCCCAACAATAAGGCACATGGGGAGCAACAACAGTAAGCCTGGACTTTGTGGGGTAAGGGTTCCCTACAAAAATGATGGTCAATCAGGACCAGCGCTATGGCTCACAGGCTAATCCTCCACCTGTAAATGTCAGCATCCCACTTGGGTACCAGTTCTAGTCTCGGCAGCTCCACTTCCCATCCATCTTTCTGCTGGTAAAGTGGAAAAGCAGCAGAGGATGGCCCAGGTCCTTGGGACCCTGAGTCCATGTGGGAGACCCAAATGAAGCTCCTGACAGCAGGTAACAGACTGGGTACTTAGATCCTGCATTCATCTGCAAGACCAGATGGAATACAGGCTCCTGGTCACAGCCTAGCCCTCTGCTGGTAGTTACAGACATTTAGGAAGTAAACCAGCAGATGGGAGATCTCTGTGTCTCTCCCTCTTTCTCTTTGTCACTAAGCCTTTTGAGAAAACAAATACTGAGTAAAAAAAAAAAAAAAAAGAATCGCATGAATGAGATTGAGGATGAGGATACATTTGGAAAGAATGTCTCCTACTGAAAGACGAACAGAAGGAAAAATGTATAGAAATGTAATATGAATATAGTTCAAAAAGTTTAGGGGAAAATGGAAATGAAAACACATATTTGTTTGGACATTGAAGAAGTTGAAATCCATGCACAGTGTTTTTATAATATGCATTTTATAGCAACTTTTTGCAGATCCTTCATATTTTGCAATAATGGGAAAGTTGAGTTGATAAAAGTTTTCATTTTCTAAGAATGAAGAAAGCCTGGTTGGGTGGTACATCCAATATCTATCAGATGGTAATGAGCAGTTTTGAGTCAGCTGCCATGGCAAACGGATCAAACTAGGTATGAGCTTAAGAATGGTCTTGCAACCCAAGACCTCACTTCACTAATTCTACTTAGTGTGCGCCATCAATGCCCATAGGGAGAAATGTGTAGGCTTGAAAGATCATAAATTTGGAAGAACTGTGGACATCTGCAATAGGAAAATCTGAATCATGACAACATTATCCTCAAAATCAGGGGGAGAAGTCTTCAGCATGCTTGATTACCACCTCACAAGGGTAACATTGGTCATCCTGTGATTAGTCATAGGTGGTTTGAATACTTCGAAAATGATTCTTGCTGCTGGCATTTTCTAAAGAAGCATAAATTATAACTAAATTTCTCCTGTTTATTTGCATTACCATTTCTTCCCAGAGCTTTCATCAACAATCAGTGCAATGTGACCAAAGAAGTTTAATAGCTGCATCTTATTTCTAACATTATGTCAACCTCTATTTGCTAAGCTACCAGATGTTGTCTATAATCCCTTCTCTCCAAGTCATGGATGGGATAAGGAGAGATACTGTGACTGCTGCCTTGGAGATGAAATGCATCAGTCGCAAAACACAATGTAATTTTGGCTGCTGTGATGAGCAAGGACAGCAGGTTTTCATTATGGCACATTAGAGATAGCAAGGCATTTGACTAGTGATCTCCGAAATAGGAACTACTGAAAGAAAATATCAGAACTTGATTTTCTATCTATTTTTTTAGAAAACAATACATTATGCTTAGTTGATTAAATTTATTACATGACTTAACACTGCTCCGTCCCAACAAAAGATGCCATATGTCACTCACTGAAGGCGCTCGCAAGACCAGAACAGAGGACTTGGGAGACTTATTCTCTCTCACTGAGTTTGAAAAGGTAGATTTGTGAGCAACCTCAGAAGATTCAATTTTAATGAGTCAGTTTTCTGCAGGTTGGCCTATACAGATTCAATTCAATCCCAACCAAACTCTAACTTTTATAACATTCAAAAACCAAGCTTTTCTGTTGAAACTGAGAATCTAATTCTTTTTAATATTTTTTATTGCTTATTTGAATGGCAGAGAGACATGACGGTGGAGGAAACAAAGGAAATGGAGAAAGAAAAAAAAATAGAAGTGAAAGAACAAAGCCATCTTAGAACTCCTGGTCCAATCCCCAAATGCAATAGCAGTCAAGCCAAAGTCCACACGGATAACAGGGACCCAGTCACTTGGGTCACCTTGTGCTGCACACTGGCAGGGAGCTGAGTCAGAAGAAACATACCCAGGACTCAGACCAAAGCTGGGAAGTCAGCCTCACAAGCAACTTTTATACTGTTGTAACACAACTAATTCTAAAATTCATATGTAAATGCAAAGGATCTGGAATAGCTAAAGCAACTTTGAAAATAAAACTACTTGGGGGACTTGCACTCCTTGATTTCAAAAAGGATTATATATCTGCAATTATCAACTTAGCCTTTGCTTGTGTGAAGATAGGCAAATAAGACAATTGGACAAAATAAAAATTCCAAAAATAGATCCCCACATATATGAACAAATGTTTGTCAAAACTGCAAAAGTGGAGAAAGTAATGGCATACTTGCCCACAAAATATGCTTAAAGTTTATACCTGAAAGAAAAATAAAAACTGATTTACTGGTTTTAATTCCATTTAAACTAAATATTTAGTTATATCAAGATCTAATTCAAGGCCCGGAGCAAAAGCATAGTGGGTGAAGTCCTTGCCTTGCTCATGCCAGGATCCCATATGGTCACTGGTTCTAATCCCAGCAGCCCCACTTCCCATCCAGCTCCTTGCTTGTGGCCTAGGAAGGCAGCAAAGGACAGCCCAAAACCTTGGGATCCTGCACCTGCATGGGAGACCTGGAAGGGTACCTGGCTCCTTGCTTTGGATTGGCTCAGCTCCAGCCATTGCGGTCGCTTGGGGAGAGAACCATCAGACACAAGATCTTCTTCTCTGTCTCTCCTCCTCTCCGTATATCCGCCTTTCCCAATAAAAATAAATATTTTTTAAAAAGATCTAATTCAAAAAGAAACATAGATCTAAATGTAACATTTAAAATTATAAAATCAGATGTCAGTGTTACGGCATACCATGGTAAGCTTCTGCCTGCTGCACCAGCATCCTATATGGGAACTGGTTCGTATTCCAGCTACCCAACTTCCAATCCAGCTCCTCCCTTGTATTCTGAGAAAGCAGAAGAGAATGGCTAAAGCCCTTGGGCAGCTGCACCCAAATGGGAGTCCCAGAAGAAGCTCCTGGCTCCTGGCTTCATATCAGCCCAGTTCTGGCAATTACAGCCATCTAGGGAGTGAACCAATGGATGAAGGCTCTCTCTCTCTCTCTCTTTCTATTTCTCTTTATAACTCTGCATTTCAAATAAAAATAAGTAAATCTTTTTTTAAAAAAAGATAAAATTATAAAACCTCTGTTGGAAATTGTTGTGATATTAGATTATGCAGATTTCTTAACATCCAAAACACAACCCTTTAAAAGAAAAACATATGTTGGTAACTTGGAACTCCATCGTGTTTTGAAAAGAATATTTTAATTTTGTTAGGAAAAGCCATAAACTAGCAAAATAAAATTTTTAAATCACGTACCTGAAAAAAGAAGTCAACTTGACAATAAAAACAATTTAAATGAACAAAAGTTAGCTACTTCATAAAGAAAATTAATGCTTTGACACAATACATATTGAAATGAGACACCATGATAC
This sequence comes from Ochotona curzoniae, assembly GCF_017591425.1. NCBI lineage: Eukaryota > Metazoa > Chordata > Mammalia > Lagomorpha > Ochotonidae > Ochotona > Ochotona curzoniae. The sequence goes on along the minus strand of NW_024466502.1, from coordinate 46,416,807 downwards.
ACTTATTAGAATGCCTAAAATTTAAAAGTTTAACCATATTCAGGGTTGACAAAGAAGTGGAGCAACTGGAATTCTCATATAATGTTGGTATAAATATAAAATGACATATTCGGAAAACAGTTTGACAATTTCTAAACCACTACACACCGACTGGTCACATTATCCATTTATTCCATTCCTGTGTTCTTATCCACGGAGGTGGAAACCTAAGCAAATACAAAGACTTGTACACAAATGTAAAAAAGGAAAGAAATCTACAAACAACCCAAATTTCATCAGAAAGAAAACAGACCAATATAGGAATAACCAGACATTGGAATATGGCTTATCAATGAAAAAGAGCTGTCTGTATGTTCAACAATTTCAATTAATCTCAAAGTAATTATAAGTGAAAAAGAACAGATTTTAGTAGTATAGTATGTCTAATTTATAAAAAAGTCTACAAGTTACAAACTAATATGTAGTGACAGAAAATGATTAACTGGGGAGGAATGGAATGGACAGGAATAGAAGGATGATTACAAAAAAATGCCCAAAACTTTGACAGGTAGTGAATTTACTATGTTGATTATAATTATAGTTTTAGCAAGTATATACATATGTTAAAAATTATTGAATTACATACCTTGCATATGGGCAGCTTACTATACATTAACTATATCTTTTTAAAATTTTTATTTTATTAGGGATTCGCCCCCAAACTTTCACCCCTTCACAGGTTTTCCTCACGTTGCTACATTAGTACGACTCCTTCATAAGGAGTCATAATTCCATCAGTCTCTTATTTAATTGTGCCCTGACATTGCTGGTATAGACAGTGTTAGACAGTCCAGCATCCCATTGTCTACACATTCCCAACAATTTCATTGCGAGTCTATCACTGGGAGTTCATTTGTTTGGAAGCAGGAATGCATGTTGCATTGTACCCCCACATCTGGGTATGGTAGACCCAAATACTCCATCACTATACATTTCCATAAATGAGAAGCCATAAAACAACGTCAACAACTGGTATGAATTAGAACAATAGCCACAACAACAAGAAATTATAGCACCATGGGAAAAAAAAAAACATGCTACTGAGTAACCAACGCATGGGTGACAAAAAAGAAACACAAAAGTCTTCGGCAAAATGATGCCACCATATAATCCATAAGCCAGTGATGAATTCAACAAAAGAAAGTATTTGGAATAAATTAAACTGAAATAAAAACATCAAAACACATAAGATGCAGCCAAAAACAAAAACAAAAAACAAAAAACAGTATGGTTTTTGAAACAGTATGGTTTTTGAAAACAGTATGGTTATTGAAGTTATACTTTCCATGATTGTTTCCTCATCTAAGAGAGAACATATGCTATTTGTTCTTTTGTGATTGACTCATTTCACTGAACATAATGGTCTCTAGTTGGGACCACCTAGTTGTAAATGGCATAATTTCATTCTTCTTAATAGCTGAATAATATTCCATGGAGTAGATGTATCACAGTCTCTTTAACCACTCTTCTTTGGAAATCTGGTTTGTTTCCATATCTTTGCTATTATAGATTGTGCTGCTGCAAATATAGGATTACAGATCCCCTTCTCATCTGCAGATTTCATTTCTATTGGGTGTATTTCTAGGAGCAGGACAGCTGGGTCATATGGCAGATTTATTTGCAATTCTCCAAGAACTCTCCATAATGATTTCCACAGTGGTTGTGCTAGCCTACACTCCCACCAGCAGTGAAGGAGGGTACCTTTCTCCACACATCCACACCAGCAGGTGTTGATACATTAACTATATCTTTTTTTAAAAAAGATTTACTTTTATTGGAAAGGTGGATACACAGAGAGGAGGAGAGACAGAGAGGAAGATCTTCCATCCGATGATTCACTCCCCAAGTGACCGGAACGGCTGGAGCTGAGCCAATCTGAAGCCAGGAGCTCTTCTGGGTCTCCCATGCAGGTGCAGAGTCCCAAAGCTTTGGGCCATCCCTGACTGCCTCCCCAGGCCACAAGCAGGAAGCTGGATGGGAAGCGGGGCCACCGAAATTAGAACCAGCGACCATATGGGATCCCAGTGCATGCAGGGCGAGGACTTAAACCTTTAGGCCATGCCGTTGGGCCCTAAACTCATTAATTTTAGAAAGTTACTTGACTTTTAAGATCACTACATTTAAGTGATCATATGGGGGCCATGGCGCCACAGCACCCTCTGCACCAGCATCCCATAAAGGTACCAGGTTGAGTTCCAGTGACTCCACTTTTTTTTTTTTAAAGATTTATTTTTATTATTTTTTCATTGGAAAGGCGGATATACAGAGAGGAGAGACAGAGAGGAAGATCTTCCGTCCGATGATTCACTCCCCAAGTGAGCGCAACGGGCCGATACTATGCCGATCCGAAGCCAGGAGCCTCTTCTGGGTCTCCCACGCGGGTGCAGGTTCCCAAAGCTTTGGGCCGTCCTCGACTGCTTTCCCAGGCCACAAGCAGGGAGCTGGAAGGGAAGCGGGGCTGCCGGGATTAGAACCGGCGCCCATATGGGATCCCGGGAGTGCAAGGCGAGGACCTTTAACCACTTGCGCCACCGCGCCGGGCCCCAGTGACTCCACTTTCAACCCAGTTTCCTGCTAATGTACCTGTAAAGCAGTGGGAAATGGCCCAAATCCTTGGATCCCTGGTCCCTTTGGGGACCCAGAGAAGTTCCTGGCTCCTGGCTTTGGCCTGACCCAGCCCTGGACACTGTAGTTTTTTATAGAGTGAACCAGCAAATGGAAATATTCCTGTTTTCTCTCAGTTGCTTTCTCCCTCTCTGTAATCTTTCAAATAGATAAGCTGAATATTTTAAAAAGATAGTAAAGTATGGGAAGTTGAAGATTTTCAGGTGTCTGGGATTCTGAACTGGCAAAGATTTTATTTTTCATGTTAATGATATGTTTATTGAACCTGAAAACAAAAATTGCATGCATATAGTAGATGTCACAACCATAAACAATGTTACTATCAAACATATCTGAATGGATTTCTTCAAGAGAGAATTCAGTTGTTAAAAATCAGAACAATTTCTCTCTTGAGATGATCACATTCACTGGCTAATATAATAACCAAAAATACATTAAAAAAACAGATCATACAAGGTTGAGTCCATCATTCATGGCATTCATATACAAGAGATCTTGAGCAAGTTACTAGCAACTTCCATTTTTCACTCTTTGTAAAAAGAAAATAGCATGCCTGCCTCTGTATCTCTTGACATCATCCTGAAAGCATCCTCCTTAAGCATCATTCATCCTTAATCATCATCCTGAAAGTTTACACAGCCATCCAATCTTTCATAGTTAGACCTAAATTTCCACTGCTGGGTTATTCTGGTTCATTGCCCTGGTAAAGGTATACTATCAGAGTCTTGCATTTTGTCCTGATTTGATCATTTGGAGTCCATATAAAGATAGGCTTGTTAATTGTATACTTGTGATGTTACTCGGCTATTACTACCAACCCTTGCAATGGGGAACTTCATTGACTAAGAGGATTAATAAAAGAGTATTACAATGATAACTGAGTGACTTCATCACAACCATTCTTTCTCAAATATTTAAGAACTTACTGTGTAACAAGGAGTCCACAATAAGCACATTTCAGCTTACCAGTTGTTATGTAATAAACTGTTGCCCCAAAATCTTGACATATGAAAGCCCAAATCTCTAGTGTAACTACATTCAGAGATGGCTCCTTTAATGCTGAAAGTAAGGTCAGATGGGGTCATAATTGTGGGATCCTAACCTGATAGGATTGATACTTTTAGAAGAGGAGGAAACACCAGGGATGCCCACACAGAGAAAAAGGATATGTGGGGAGGACACAGATGTTTCATCTTCTGTTACTATACCTTTGGGGTCCCCTCTATATCTGCTACAAAATAGTTTGTGGTCACCAGGTGATTTTATAGGATGCAAAGAGGTAGCTTCCCTCCATCCCAGAGAGGAGGCCTAAAAAGAAGCTAAGAGGTGAAGCAAAGGGTAGAAGATTTGATGAAAATGGACTTTACTACCATCTGTATGCCCCTCTCATCACATGCCCCTAGGAGGACTCCAGCAACCCCAGAATGTCAGCTCATGTGGGTCCCACATTGTTATTGTAATTCAAAGCCAGGAGCCAGGAACTTCTTCCTGGTCTCCCACATAGGCACAGGGTGCCAAGGCCTTGACCCACTGCTTTCCCAGGCTACAAGCAGGAAGCTGAATGGGAAGTGGAGCAACCAGGACAATAACCGGCACCCAAATGGGATTTGGACAAATGAAAGGTGAGAATTTAGCCACTATGCTACAGTGCTGGGCCCAAGAATCACTTTTAGAGCTCTAGATAATATTGCCTATTATGCTTAAATACTTAAAACTAATATTTATTTTTAAAAAATATTTTAATATATACTATAATACTTCAATTTTATTTCATCATTAAATTTACCTCATGAATTTTAAGTAATTAGTATTCATATAATGAAATGAATTCATATATATGATAAATCTCAAGATTTTTATAAATGCTGTAGCATGCATATAAACTAAAATTTCAAATTAAAAAGCACAGGTCAAACTCAACAGTTAAAAAACGTGAAGAAATGTTATTTCATTTTTTTAACATATGACTTTCAATTTCTGACCAGTATTCTTGAAAAGACAACAATTATTCTTTTGCCATTGAACTGTCTTAATTCACTTGTCAAAGATTAGTTGGCCTTATTTGTGTGGGTCTATTTCCAGCTTCTCTTTTCTACTCACTATCTAACCTTTACCAATTTCACGAATGCCTTGGCTTGCACAGTAAAGCTCTGAAATTTGGTGTTTGAGTCCTACTTTGTTCTTTGTTCTTCAGTAGTATGTTTGCTTTTCTACTTATTTTGTCTTTCCACATAAACTTCAGAGGCAATTTATTCATAAACACAAAATTATTTGCTGAGATTTAATGGGAATTGCATTGAATCTCAAGATCAAGTTGGGAAGAACTAACATTTTAGCAATAATTTATGAACAGACTCTCTTCATATATTTATGAGTAGGTCTTAATTGATATTTACTTCATCAGTGTTTTTGACATTCAGAACTTACAAAAAATTTGCTAGATTTATATTTAAATTTTTCATTTTTTTAGACACCACTGTGAAAAAATTTTGGAATTCTGATTTGGTTCTTATCTTCAAGATCAGCTGTTCATTGCTGGGTTTGGGAAAGCAATTGACCTTTGCTTATTGAGCTTCTATGTCACAGCTTGCTATAACTGCTTTTCAAATTCTAGAAGTTTTAGTTATTCTTTGGGATACAATAGTAAAAGATGTATTTAAATCAAAAGGTAATCATATTTAATTTTTTATACTTTTTATCATCTTTATTTTTCTGTTCACCTTTTATCTCCTTACCTACGGTACAAGCTAAGACTTCCAGGAGAAAACAAGACATCCTTGTCTTCTTCCCAATCTAAATGGGAAATCATCCAGGTTTGTTTTTACCACTGAATGTGTTACTCTCAGGACTTTTGTATACAGTTTTATCTGGTTCAGTAAGTTGCCCAATAGTCCTAGCTTTCTGAGTTTTTAGCATGCAAAAGTGCTATACTCTTTCAAATGCTTTTATGTATCAAACAGGTTATTGTATGATCTTGTTTCTAGTTAGCTGTTGATACAATTAATTATATTGATTGATTTTCATTTATTGAGCTGGCCTGGCATACCTGGAATAAATCCCAACTGACTATCAAATATAATTGTTTAAGTATATTGATGAATTTAACTTGTCATTATTTTGTTGGGAATTTTTATATGTTCATTAGACTTTAGTTTGTTCATTAGAATTTTTGGTCTGTGGTCATTGGGTTGAGTATTAAACTAATGCTAGTCTCATACAATTAAGTTAGAAAATTCTTCCTGTACTGCAATTTTCTGGAAAAGATTATGGAGAACTGCTGTCACATCTTCCTTCAATGTTTGCTGTAATTCTTTGGATCAGATACTTTTGCAAAGAGGAGAAAAAGTGAAAGTTGTCCATTATTGATTTACTTCCTTTAATAAATATACAACTATTTGTTTACTTATTTTCTTTTTCTGAGTTTTTGTACTTTATGTCTTGGAAGAGTTGGTTTCATATCTTCCAAAGTATTCAATTCTGTGACAAAGAATTTTTAATAATATTCCTTTATTATCCCTTATGCCATGAGCTCTACTCATAGACTATTTTCCATTTAAAGAATCTCAAAGTGAGCTAGCATTGAGGCATAGCAAGCTAAACTACTGCCTGTGCCACTGGCATCCCATGAGATGACTTAGGATTGGTCCAGCCTTGGCCGTCATAGTCATTTGGGGAGGGAACCAGCATGTAGAAGATCTGTGTGTGTGTGTGTGTGTGTGTGTGTGTGTGTGTGTGTGTCTTTGTAATTCTACTTTTCATATAAATAAATAACTAAAGTTTTTGGAGTTTTTAAAGAATTTTGAAGAACTTCTGTATTGCTTTTATGTTTCCGATATCTCAGGGTCATGATTTGGATAAATATTATAATTATGACTCTTCTTTGAATTCTGAATATATGTCCTTCAATGTCTGTTACAACTTCCAAGGTTATATATTCAATAGGATTAGAAGGAATCTGAGCCTACAGTGCTTTGGCAATTTTGGTCTACAGAAGCTTTCTATTAGCCCTATATTTAAAGTTTAAAATTACTCAAGTAATTGAAGTAGATTTATGCTTTTTTAATCCAGAACTTATAATAATTATGTACTATAATATTAAATAGAACTTAGAAATCAATATATTTATAAATTTATTTCATAGACTTATACCATTATCTACACCTTCAGAAGAGTTTTGCTAATAAAACAAAATATTTAATTTTCTTAATTAAACACAGGAAATGGAGCAGGTTTAGGCACCACTTGTTAATGTCATATCAGAGTGCTGCTTTGAGTCTCAGGTCCTCTACATCTAATCCTGCTTCCTACTGATGTGCCAAAAGGCAGAATATGATGGCCCAAGTATTTGGGTTCCTGCACCAATGTGGAGATCTGGCTGGAGTTCCTGGCTCCTGGTTTGGGCCTGACTCAGCCCCAACTGCCATGGGCATTAGGGAAATGAAACAGTAAACGGATAATCTCTTTTTCTCTTGCTCACTTCTTTCTCACTCTTTTGCTCTCTGTCAATCCGTATTTCAAGTAAATCGGTCTTGAAAAAAAACACAGGAAGGAGGATAATTTAGTTTGTAAGTTACCCAAAGACCATATTAAGGGTAACCCTCAAATTTACTGACATAAATAAGAGAGGTAAGCTGAGTTTAAAAACTAAACAAAGATTTACGTTTTCATATTTATAACTTTAATAATAAGTGAATGTTATTTTAAGGACAAAATAAATCCCCTGAATTATCTTTAGCAGGCAAAAACCTACTCATGGGATCATCAAAAACTCCCACTTCACAGTTTTAATATTTTGGGATGAGAACTCCGCAGTAGAGAGTGCCAAGAGGTAACCCAGAAGATGGTTTTTTCGGGTGAGCTTGGTGGGATTTCTGATGTTAACAAAGTGCTATCTCTGAAGACAACGTGTAACTAAAGTGCTACAGAACTTTGTTGCTCAAAAAGGCAAATCGAGCAGCATGCTCATGTTCCCCAAAGGCTGAGCATAAATAGGCATAGGCAGGGAAGTAGGGACTGTGTTGAGATTGGCCTTGTCTTCCAATGCTTTAAAATACCTCCAGGATACTCTCCTTGTTAACCTCAAAGCTGAGAGTGCACTTTTTCAACAAGATCAGAAACATATGGGGGCTTAAAATGACAACCTCAAACACTTCAGAAGCTTAACATAACAGGCTGCAATGACTCCAAGTGTGTCTAATGATCACAGTGGCAGATACAACAGACTTGAAGCTCAACCACAAATCCACAAATCGATTCTCCATCCAGCTTGTTAGACCTGATGTGACTGCCTAGTCCTCAAGCACTTTTAACCTTTCAAATGAAAAGTGTCATGAAAGGACAGATTACTTTATCCTGATCCTGAGCAATTTATTAGAAACAAAATGGTTACATTCATTGGAGGTCAATGAAATGCACAAAGAAGACAAGTGCATTTGTCAAGTGCATATTACCAGCCAGATGAAGAAATTCTTTAAGTGACTAACATTAATAATCACATAATTAGTCAAAACAACCCTGTGAGATAGATATTATTATCCCCATTTAGGCAGTTGAGAATTGGAGCTTAGAGAGTTTTAATAATTCATCCAAGGTCAGGAGACAGGAAATTACAGTTCCAGGGCTTGAACTTCCTAAACTCTTGCTCTTAATTCAACACTGTCCAATTGAAATATAATGCAAGCCACAAATGCAAGCCACATATGTAATTTTAAGTTTGCTTGTAGCCACATTTTTAAAATAAGAATAAAAAGAAACAGATGAAATTAATTCTAAGAACATGTTTTATTTATCCCACTATAACCAAAATACTACAATTTGTCATGTAAATCAGTATAAAATTAATAACGAGATAGTCTACATACTTTCTTCATTCTAAGTGCCCAAAATCCAAAGTGCTAAGCTCTTTCAAACCGCACCTCAATTCAGACCAACCATCTTGCAAATGCTCAGGAGCCAGCATCTACCATTATTGGGCAACACAGGTCTAACCCCTGAGCCACTCTGCCTCCCTGAATTAGAACCAGCCATGCTACACCTGCAACAAATTTGAGGAGAAGAATGTCACATATTAGAAGTCACATTGCTAGAAAATCTGACATTTTCCAGTCAAAAGACAAGTGAAAGGATATAATTCCTCAGCTGTGGTCCCCTGCACACTAATCATTAATGCACCAACTGTACTGAGCTATTTGCCTCAGTGGGACTTGAAACAAATTATTTAAAACTCATAAATCCACACATCCAGAAAATGTAGACTGCAAGGCAGGGTAGTAAATCCATATGAGTCCTATATGAATTCTAGAGGCTTCCTTTCTGAATTGATTTTTAGAGGAATCCCCACAAATTATATAGCCTAATATGAATTTTACCCAGCCCATCCCCCAATAATTCCAACAAACTTTCCTCAAGAGGCTTAGTTTGAGTAAAGGAATTTCCTTTATTTATTTTCCATTTCCTTCTTATTGTAACTGTATTTTATCCATCCATCCCACTCCCCTGCCCTTCCCTCCTTCTGTTCTCTTGCTGTTTTCCCAGATTTTTAGAATCTATACTAGGTTTTTGGTTTTTTATTTCTTCCTTTGATTTCTGGTGAGGAGTGTTGCTTTTTGATTTTGGTTTCTGGAGATGCTTTTATTTGTATATTTTTTATTTCTGTTTTGATTTTTGCTGCCTGTAACTGATTGCCTGCCACAGTACATCATTTTTCCTCCCATCTGGAGAAATAATAGAAAACAATCACCCTCATTAGACCAGGTGATAGAATGAAGGGACCCAGCTGCCTCATGATGGTATCTTGCACAGGTCATATCTCCTGGTCTGGTTGTGTAGGACAAAGAGGGGTGGTGGGATGTCTCCAGGCAGCAGAGCAAGTTTTCCAAGGAAACAGAACAAATTTTACTATTATAAAATCCATTGAGTTAGGTTACTCTGGTTCATGTCAATAAATGAAAAGAGTTTGTTTTTCTGTTAGACTAGAATAATATTTTAAAATGAAAAGAAGAAAGGAAAAAGCACCTGAACACTACTAGAGGGAACTACTGTTACCACATTGGTTTTTCAAAGATTTTTACTTAGTCTGGTTTTTTTTAATACAGGATAGCTGAACACCTTCATCCAAGGGCAAGAAGGAAAAGAAAATACAGTTCTGACCTAGTTCTAAGTAAAACCAGTAATTTTCTAGTCTGAAATGAGCACACATGTTAAGCTCCAGCTGAGCTATCTTTTACTCAAGCAGCTAGCAGTATCTGCATGAATTTATGGCCTTCTAAGTGTAACTGCATAACAGGAATATGAACAACATTGATAGCACCCATCACTTAGGAAATATTGCATATATGCCAAACCATTACATAGATGCTCATCATGCTGTCCCATTTTAATTTCCCATTCTTATCATAAGCCATTGAATTACAAAATATTTTTCCCATAACACAGGTGTGGAAATGAAGACTTGGCTACTCAAGTGACAAAGGATAGAATCTGAACTTAGAATTGTCTGATCCCAATACCTATATTCTTTTCACTGGCAAAGTCATTTTTACAAGCCCCTACTGTGCCATCAAGAGTTGAGCATTCACTGTTTATAAGAAAACAGTAGGTTGCTAAATTTAGCTGAAACAACTTAGAACCTAAAAAAGTTGGACCAAAGAAGTTGAAATCAAACACAAAGTAATTTACTTCTGGCTCAAGGATACCTAGAATTTCCACCACACAAGCTCTCCAGCCTCAGGAAAGACAGAGAGGCAGCATCCCTTCAACTACTGCACATCCCAGGAGGAAAATGTGTGCCCACCAGCCCACTGCCATCTTCTGCAGGGCCCACAGAGCCCTGATTAAGGGCTTGCCACCCCCATTCCCTGCAAAAGCAAGAGATCCCTCTAAGAGTGCAGCTAGTGGGAGAAGCTGTCTGTCCTTAATCAAAAAGTAACTTCAACTTATGATGTCTTGTGGCATGGGCTGCCTTCCTACAGGTAGAGTTGAGGCTGGAGTGAAGCAAAGAAACGTACATTGGCTGTCCATAATCTCTGTATCCAAACCCTCTAACACATACCTTGATTTACGCGTGCTTGAAAGCTTTACAGCAAAATTTGATTGAAATACAAAGAGGCTGCATAGAGATCTCTTGGCAAGGGGTTAATTTGGCAAAAACAAGGTAGGGGTCACAACACTGGAAACTTCGCAGCCCATGATGACTCTTATTTAGGTCGCTGCTTTCCAATGTTAGCCATGCCATGGCACTTAGAGAAGGACTGGAAGAGAACCAGGGGAAAAAATTACAGTTTCCTTATACACGTATGATAGAAAAGTAAAGTGAAAGTAATAGGGAAGCTATTAAACACTGAATTATTTAAAACTTCCAAATAAGATTTTTGCAGATTTTTAACAAGAAACTTGAGCTTACTTTTTGAGTTTAACTTTAGGTTTTATGCACAACATGGCTTTGTGTACTTCCTGACCCAGGCTTTTTATACCATGATCCCTGTAAAACTCTTTGTCACACCAATGAGAAATTTCACATCATTGTTTAATATTCTTTTAACATTTTATAATCACTCAAACATTCAAAACCATTAGATTAAATATTTTAAAAACATAAACTCTTCTTTTGATAGAATATGTGCTGATATGTTTTTAAACCAAAACTCTCTAACTGCAAGAATTTCAAAATAATGATGAAAGTCTAATTTTCCAAATGCATGCTAATGCACTTCTGTTAGTGTACTACTTCTAAAAGTAGCATGGATACCACTAGAAGGGCTCATAGTAACACAGCAAGAGATCTGTATCAATATGTGAAGGTCAGGATTTGGGGTGGCCACCTGGAATTGCGCTCTCAACCATGGAGATGGAGCCATACCAACATTTCCACTCACTGGCCACCCACTGGGAAGCTATGCCTCAGTGAAAGATCAGAGCCCTGCACAGACCCCTTTCCAAAGCTGAGCCTCTGGGTTTTCTGTCATTGCACACCTGGTTTCTGCAGTCAACCATTCATTCTTTTTCCTGCAGGTATCAGCCTTCACCCACCCTGTTTAGCAGCCTCTGCTACACTGAGTTTTCGTCCCAGAGGATGCAGTCAGGCACGCCTCCTTTATAGGAGGATCACCATGGGATGCTTGTCTAATGAGTCCAGGTCTTTAAAATACTCAATGTAACTTCCTAAGGACCTTCAACTTGGCTTTTTATAAACTTTTTGAGTCCCGTGGGGAATTTACTATGTATCCTCTTCAGATATTAGGACCACCCTTTAAAAAGACAAGCTCAGAATTATTATTCTTATTTTACTTTGTAGGAAGCAGACTTCACTTTCCAGTTCAGAATCATTCAGCAAGCCCATTCTCATGACCTCCTAGCTCATAACTCCCCTTTGTGCCCATTCCTTATGCGTATGAAGTTAACTGCCCATGCGTAACACATTCTCAGCAGAAAGCCAAGACTGGCAGCATCAAGAATGGTTGTTGCCTTTGTTTCCATGATCTAAGGCCTTTCATCCACTTTTCCATGGTGCCCAGGATTGCCTAGGGCTGCCCAGGAAAGATCCTGCTGAAGGAATCTGGATACAGGGCAGCATACAGAAAATTATGCCCTTTCTTGCCCACCATTTCTTTTTCCCATTCCTAAATCCACATGCTTCAGCTGTACCACTACTCGACACTTTCCTCTGTTCTGGGAGTGTCAAATTAGTGAAAGTAAACTTGCCTGAAGACAACCACATAAAGAAAAGGAAATCACGAAAGACAAACACTCCTCCTAGCCTTAAGGCAGCAGAAAGAGAGCAGTTTCCATGCATATCAGTCAGAGCTTTAAACACTTGCTGGCAAGGTCACCTCCTTCACCCCAATTTCCTCTGGTCCTGGTGCTGTGCCCTGGGGATGACTACGCTGTCAGTTTTTTCTCTGTTAATAGTTCATGTGAGCTTACATGCTCAGGGGGTATTAAACTTTTAGAGTAGGCAACCAGACACCATCACACTTTGGATAGAGACTACAGCTATGAGACTGCGCAATCCCAGGATAGCATTTCCTCTGCATCCCCAAACGTATTATGGGGGGAAAATAGCAAAAGGATCACAGGTTACAGTTCAGTTCATTCCCCGCTGTCTCTCGGCAGATACATCTTGCTTTTCAGAAAGGATAGATAACATTGTATATTCATTCCGTTAGGAGCCATCTCTCTAAATGATTAACTGTCATTGCCTCAAATTCCTGGATGACTTTATTAGCTTTGGCAACTTTTGGCTCTGTGATTATTTCCATCTTACAGATTTTCTGCTTCTGTGAGAGGCAAGGGGAAAAACACTCAGCTTGCTGGCTGGTGTCTTGCCTTCCTCAGCTGAAATTTTTGCCAAATTTTCTTTATGCCCTCCATGCTGTAGAGCCCTAGTTGGACCCCTCAAGAACTTATAAATCAAGATTTCTCTCAGGATTGTTTAGAGTCTGTTACTATTTAAACCCTTCTCTATACAAATTAACATGAAACTATTTTAACATGTCTGGTGAAAGATTCTTGGTAGATTCTCCAGGTGAACATCTGACACTAAGCACGTCCTTGAATTTGATTGTTGCAGGAGTTTGTAATTGGCCTGCCCATCTTGGTGATGTGAGGACGTTACACAAGTTCATCATACTCTTAGAAATCCTTGGCCATGACATTAAACTGTGTAGGAAATTTCAAATGTGAAGAGCAGTAGACGACAAAGAATTTAAAGTTCATTTAACTTAACAATCTCCAGATCTGACACTATACAATCAGGTTAATATACTATAGGGTTATCTAATCTTTTACATATTTTTCAATTTCTTTTTTACTTTAATGGGTGGCTTTCAATTTTTGTATACCTACACATGAGAAACCTATTAACTCAGCAATAAGTCAGGCTAAGTCTATCATAAGTCAACACGTTTTTGCAGTTCTACTTGTATTTTCTTATTCAAAAATTCAAATGCCCATGGTTCTTGAGCGCTAGCTCTGGTCTTTCAGTAGGGTTAGACATACTTGACCCCTGCTTCCTTTCTGAAGCACAGTTCTCTCTTAACTTCCCTAAGCCATTGTCCTCCATCTCCTTCAACCTGTTAGCTGGTCTTTCCCAGCTTCCTGTGCTGGTTCCATCTCACTTCCCTACCTAGAATTCTCCTGTGTTCCTTAGATCTCAGTTATAGATTGCAATGCTGTTGCTGTTTCCACTCTCCTTGACTATCCAGTAACTATAATCCCTATCCTATCAGATTCCCAATTCTGTATCCCTGGTCTAGACTTTTTCTCTCTCCCAACTTTGTACCTGAATATTTCAAAGATCCTAAACTTGATATGAATGATATAAACGAATTAAACTTAAATGTCCAAAGTATGAAGGGAATAGAATAGCGATGTATTTCTTCTTATCATTAATTTCAGTATCTTCTCAATAAAATAAAACTTTAAAACTTTATTTAATGTATGATCAAAATATAGGAAACTGTACATGAAGCACATACTTTAATCAGTCTGGGCACGTAAAAACCTTTGTAAAAGCATCAATACAAAAATTCAAAACATTTTATTACTCCAAAAGTTTCTTCATATCTTGTTATAATTCATTCCTTCTTTTACCCTTATTTCTGGATAACCATTGATTGGTTATCTGTCACCACAGATTAGCTTCAATTTTCCACAATTTTACATAAATGGAATCATAACAATATATATTCTCTGTGCCTGACTTATTGAACTCAATAAAATGATTCTGAGATTCAACCACGTCATTAGTGTATCCACAGCTCATTTCTTTAAATTGCTGAGTAGTATTCCATTACATGAATCTCAATTTACTTATCCACTCTCTTGTCAAAGAGCATTTGATTTGCTTTTATTTTGGAGCTGCTGAAAGTAAATCTGTGGTATCAGTATTATAAAATCTCAGCTAAACAGGAACACCAGGAAATTCCTCAATCTCATAAACAGCATCAATACAAAACGTACTGCTTACATTACACTAAAAAATTAGTAAATAGGGCCAGTATTGTGGCATAAGTGGTTAAACTGGCACTTACCAGGTGCTGATTCGTGTCTCAGCTGCTCCACTTCCAATCCAGTTCCTGCCTTGGTAAACAGTAGAGGATGCCCCCATGCACCTTGGGACCCCACCACCCTTGTGGGAGACCCAGACAGAGTTCCTGACACCTGGCTTCAGCCTGGTCCAACTCTGACTAATGCAACCATGTAGGCAATGAAGTAGGAAATCATACATTTCAAGCTCCCTCTCTCTGTCTCCTCCTCTCTCATTCAAATAAAAGCAAATAAATTAATACATAATAACTAAACTGTCCCCCTAAACTCAGAAAGAATGCTTGCCTTTTATTCATTTACTCAATATTGTTTTCAAGTATCCAAGCCTTTTGCATTAGGGCAAGAACATTATTTTAATTATTTTTAGATTTTTAAAAATATGAGTGAACAATTGATCATTAGAGAAATCAAAAGAGAAAATTTAAATTCCTTTAAGTGAAAAAAAATTTAAATGTATTGCTAGAGCAAAAAGAAAGCACTCAGAGGAATCTTATGGCAATAAATTCGCACATTTTGAAAAAACAGAAAATATAAATAAATAACATGACCATGCATTTACAGGCCCTAGAAAAACAAGAACAATCCAAACCCAGAATGGAAAGAAATAACAAAAATTAGAGAAAACATAGGTGGAATAGAAGCTAAGAAAACTAATACAAAAAAACTAATGAAATGATGAATAGTATTTCCAAAAAGAAAAAATTGAAAGCTTTTAGCTAGACTAAGAAAAAAGATGACTCAAATAAATCAGAGATGAAAAAAAGAAATATTGCAAATGACATAGTAGAAATGCAAAGGCTCATTAGGGATTATTATGAATAAATATATGTTAATAAATTAGAACACCCAAAAGAAATGAACAAATTTCTGGATACATGTAATTCACCAAAATTGAACCATGAAGACAGAAAATATAAATTTATCAATAATGAGTAATCACATTATGTCAGTAATCAAAAGTCTCCAAAGAAAAGGCCAGTATCATACACTTTACTGCTGAAACCAGCATCAATTCTCAAACTACTCCTAAAAATTACAAAAGGGGGCAATTCTTTCAAACTCATTCTACAAAGCCACCATCATCTTAATTCCAAAACCATACAGAAATGCAGCAAATAAAATCATAGACCAATATCCCCGATGAGCACAGATGAGTTATCAGCAAAACACTACCAAATCAAACCCAACAACGCAATCAAGAGTTGATGCATCCCAGAATACAGGGATGATAATTTGGATATTGATAAACATAATATTAGCCTGTCAACAGAATGAGAAATAAAAATCATATCATCATCTCAAATAGACTCGAGAAAAAAATATGATAAAATTCAACAGCTATTTTTAAAATATTATGAAGCTTAATTCAACACATTAAAGTCTATTTATGACACATCCATAATACAGAAAAGATAAAATCACTTCCTCTAAGACCTAGAAGCAGACCAGGATGTCCTCCTCACTGTTTATGTTCAAATGAATTTCCGTAAATGTTAGCCATAGCAATTAGGCAACAACAATAAAAAAGCATTTCATGAAAAAGAATGACATAACACTTTTAGCAAAATAGATGAAGCTAGAGATCATAATCTTAAGTGAAATAAACAGACACAGAAAGACAAATATTACATATTCTCACTCATGTGGAGTTTTAAGGATAATATATGTGTGATATGAATTTAAAATAGTGATCCATGTTAATCCAAAATTGAAAAATGAAATTAAAAAACACATTTTTTAAAAAAAATATAATTTTTTTAAAGATTGATTTACCTGTATTGGGAAGGCAGATATACAGAGAGAAGGAGAGACAGTGAGAAAGATCTTCCATCTGATGATTCACTCCTCAAGTGGCCGCAATGGCCAGAGCTGAGCCAATCCAAAGCCAAGAGTCAGGAGCTTCTTTCCCAGTCTCCCACGCTGGTGCAAGGTCCCAAGGCCTTGGGCCATCCTCAACTGCTTTTCCAGACCACAAGCAAAGAGATGGATGGAAAATGGGGTGCTGAGACATGAACCAGGGCCTATATGGGATTCTGGTGATTGCAAGGCGAGGACTTCAGCCACTAGGCTACTGTAGTGGTTCCAAAAATACATTTTTTTTTTCAATAAGTTCCATTATATAGAAAATCTCAGAAAACATACAACATAACTACTAGGACTAATGCATGAATTTATTACACAAAATTCAATGATATTCTTACGTAGCAGCGGTGATCAAAGAATAAAGTTTAAAAACAGCCTCATTGGGCCCAGCGCAGTAGTAGCCTAGCAGCTAAAGTCCTGGCAAGGATCCCAAGTGGGCGCTGGTTCTAATCCAGCAACTCCACTTCCCACCCAGCTCCTTGCTTGGGGCCTCGGAAAGCAGTCAAGGATGGCCCAAAGCCTTGGGACCCTGCACCCACATGGGAGACCCGGAGGAGGCTCCTGGTTCCTGGCTTCGGATCAGTGCAGCACCGGCCACTGTGGTCACTTGGGGAGTGAATTATTGGGTGGAAGATCTTCCTCTCTGTCTCTCCTCCTCTCTGTATATCTGACTTTCCAATAAGATAAATAAATCTTTAAAAAAAACTAAAACAGCCCCATGATAGAAACAACTTGCCACAAAATACGTGCAAGGCCTCTACATCTTTTTTTTTTTAAAGATTTATTTTTTTTATTGGAAAGGCAGATATACAGAGAGGAGAGACAGAGAGGAAGATCTTCCGTCCGATGATTCACTCCCCAAGTGAGCGCAACGGCCGATGGTATGCCAATCCGAAGCCAGGAGCCTCTTCCTGGTCTCCAATACGGGTGCAGGGTCCCAAAGCTTTGGGCCGTCCTCGACTGCCTTCCCAGGCCACAGGCAGGGAGCTGGAAGGGAAGCGGGGCTGCCGGGACAGAACCGGCGCCCATATGGGATCCCAGGCGTGCAAGGTGAGGACCTTAACCACTGCGCCACTGCGCCGGGCCCCTCTACATCTTTTTAATACCCCTTTTCAAATAACAAAACCAACTGCTTTAATAGATAGTGCATTATTTGGATTTTTGCTTGCTTCTTGCACTATCAATGAGTTTTATTGTTCCAGAAACAATTGTTTCATTTAAATTGTCAAATTTGTGCAAAGTTCTTTATAATCTTTTACTATTCTATTGTTTCATACAGGCTATGTTTAGAAAACATTTTTATTCTTAATACAAGTAATTTTTTTCTCCCTATTTTTGGCTTGACAAAGTTTGTTAATTTCTTTCATGTTTTCAAAACACTAGCTTCTGACTTCACTGCTTTTCTCCACTTTTTGTCCACTTTTAATTGCATTCGTTTCTCATTCTGTTTTTATTATGATTTCTTTCTACTTACTTTATGACTGCTTTCTTCTTTTTTCCTTTTGTCTTTTGAGGTGAGCTATGCCCTTTGGTTTAACTATGCCTTCTTTTCTACACAGCATTGAAAGTTACAGTTTTCACTCTAAGTACTCAAACTATCTCACAAAATTTGTGTATTTGCATTAGATCCAGCTCAAAATACGTGCTAATTTCTCTTGTGATGTTGTCTGTGGCCTCTGAGATATTTAAAAGTGTGTTGTTCATCATGATGCTTGAGACGTTCCTGGACATCATGGTAGGAGCTGATAATTTAACTGTGTAATGGCTCAACAACCTGCTTCACACAGTTTTACGCCTGTAAAGTTCTGAACTCTATTTCATTGCCCATCAACTACTTTTCAGTATTCTTTGTTACAGCTTGCTGATTGTTACATTTATCTGAAAGAAATATGTGAGCTTTTTGACTGTAATGTACAAATGTCAATTAAATCAAAGAGGTCAAATAGGCAAGGTTATCCAATTTTTTTATTTTTACTGATTTTTCCATTCTAGCCAATGCTGACAAAAATTACACCAAAATATTCTGTCACAATTCTGGAATTTCTATTTCTTCATATAATTTGTTCATTTTTTAATATTTATTTGTGACCAGCATGATAGCCTAGTGGCTAAAGTCCTTGTCATGCATACGCCAGGATCCAGTATGGGTCCTCATTCATATCCCAGCGGTTCCACTTACCATCCAGCTCACTGCTTGTGGCTTGGGAAAGCAGTCAAGGATGTCCCAAAGCCTTTTATTTGAAGGATTTTACAGAGAGGACAGAAAGAGAAGTTCTTCCATCCACAGGCTTACTAATGGCCACAATGACCAGAGCTGAGATGATCCAAAACTGAGAGCCAGGAGCTTCTTCCAGGTCTACTACAGAGGCTGCCTTTCCAGGCCAAAAGCAAAGAATTGATTTGGAAGTAGAGCCACTAAGATATGAACCAGCACCTATACGGAACACTGGCACCACAGTGTAAAGGATTAGCCTGCATGTCAGCCCCAGTTTGTTCATTCTTTACTTAATAGATTCTACTACTTGTTACTTTTAACAGATACATAAGAATTGGACATAAGCATGGGGTCCCATGTGATGTCCCTATGCACGTTCACTTTATGCAGTATTCAACACAAAATAAGAATAACTGAATCATCAAATATTTATCATCTATTCTTGATGATGACACTCAAAATCCTGTCTTTCAGTTTAAATTCTTGCTTGCATGTGTAAACATATATATGTATATACACATTTACTCTTACATATGTTACACTGGTATTATGCACAGAAACATTATTATCCTCTAGTCAGCAGTCATCTGATTACGCAATAGAACACCAGAACTTCTTTGCCCTTACTTTGCCCAGTAAAATCTCCTGATATTGTCTCACAGGTCACTGAGGTTCTAGTCGATCTTCTGACTTTTTCCTCTGTTACTCAGATCAGATAATGCTTCATTGGTAGAGTCTCAAGCTCACTGACTCTTATCTATCACTTTCAATTTGTTATTGAGTCCATCCCGTTCTTAGGTATTGAAAGGTTTTAACTTCAAATTTTCAATTGCATTCATTTCCAATTCTAAAACATCCCTTTAGGTCACTTTTTTAGCTCTCTGATGATAGCTTACACCCTTCTATACATTTCAAAGCTGTGTTCTGAACTCATGGCACACAGTTACAACAGCCAGTGTCTAATAATTCCAGCATCTGGCTCTCCCTGATTCTGACCTATACTGATCATCTTTTTCTTTGGGAGAAAGTTGCGGGCACGCTTGCCTAGTTTTTTATACATTGCTTTTTAATTGTGTAGGGGCATTGTGAATTTATCTTTTACAGACAGTGTGTTCTAATATAATCCTAAAAGAATGTTGACATTGCTGTTTTGCAGCAATCAACTGTTTAGGCTTAGATTTCAAGTTCAATCTTGCCATTTGTGGGCAGTCGTTCAGAACTCTGTTTAGTTATTAACACCTGTGCTACTCTAGTGAGGTCTACCAGCCCTGTTCGTACTTTGGAATGAGTCTGACACTTGTACAAGTTCACATATGGAATTAGGGTCTCCTTTCCAGTCATCTTCATTCTGACATTCTTCCTTCCCCTTTCAGCTTTCCAAATGTCTCTTTTCTTAGTTACTCTATGTAGAGCTGAGTTTCTATTCAGACTTTTATCTTTCCCACATTGCTATCACTGCCTCACCATTGCACCATGAGAAACCACCCATAGGGTAAAACAGTAAGAAGAAAGAGAGAAAAAAAACTGAAAAGTCACCACCATGTGGTTATTTGTTCAAGTTTTGCCCCTTTCAACAATCTCTCTACTTGTGTTTACTTTTTGGAGTCTTCCGATCGTGTTTTGTTCTGTTTTGTTTGTGTTTCGGGCAGAGTTTATAGTAGTAATCAGTGGAAGAGATGGGCTATGTGGGTTTATTTTGCCATGCCAAAACCAAAATCTCCAATAGCTTTATAGCCTTAAAATTGAGTTATTTCACTGCCATCCAAATCATGTAAATTAAAAAATTCCAACAGGAGTATGGTTGTGGGGGGAGATAGGAGTAGTGTGCACAAGTACATGTGTGTGCATGCCTTAAGCACTTGATCTGCATACTTTAGTATAAATTCTTATCTCTAAATATTGTGGCAAGGCTAAATAAAATAATGGGCATAAAGTGCCTGGTACATTTGGTACACTATCCAAAAATTGCAGACACTGGTAAATACCCACTACCAAGTAGAATGCTTGCTGCATTATATGACTGGCTTCTGAAAGAAAAAATAATAACTGCACAGAGAGGTTTTTGCCCTTCAGTTATTAAAGACACGACTGCTTCTCTCAAACTCATAATCTTATGTTGCTCTTTCACTATCACTTGTTCACTTTTTTAACAATCATCCGTGTCACTAGGACAACACTGAAGTCAGACACACCTACAGCATTAATCAAGAAAGAATCGGTTGCCATAGTTTGGCCAATCGTAAAGCCTTAAGTCAACCCTGACTGCTTTGCCTCATTTTCACATACAATGGAACTGCCTGAAAGGAAACCACAAAAAAAAACAATAACCTTCTCAACCCAAACTCACTTTCAAGCGCAGAAGTTTTCCATATGTAGCCAAATATATCAGAGTGCAATATATGGATGGCACACACACTCAACAACAGCTATCTGACGATTAGTACGACACAGTTTCCAAAAAGGAAATTTGGGGAGATGGACGAGAAAGCAGAGAGAGAGAAAACAAGAAACTAAAAGTTTCTCTGTTCCTTAAAAGCGTAGGAAGAATTCTAGTCAAAATATAATCATTCAAATCCTTTTTAGTCTTGCAGCTGTAACAATATGACCCAATCCCACAGAAGTCAAAGTCATTTGCCATAAATAGAGGTGTCCCATCACCCCAGGTCATGCTTAAAGCTGCATTTCTGAATCCCATTTCTGATATGTTATTAGCGTCAAAGGGATGGGGTGGGGGAGCCATCTGAAAATAGAGATCTGAAAGTAGCTTGCACAGACTTTAAACTCTTCTGATGAGTTCTCTGACTCCTCTACACATGATCACCTTGTCTGGTGGCCTTGGCTAGACAAGCATGGACTCCAGAAGCTACACTCCTCAGCCTGCAGCATTCATGTATTCAATTAACATTCAACCCAAAGCACTGGCCATGGAAAATCTATCTTTATAGTTCTATCTCATCCTAAAAATTTCAGCCAGCTCTTCAATTGCTTTGTGTCACCATTACACACGATAGAACTGCTTGAAAGAAAACTGCAGGAAAAACAACCACTTCATAAAACCAAACCTTGCTTCAAAATAAATACTCCATAGGTGGTTATAGCCAGGAATATCAAGGTACAGTTGAGGAGGACACACAAAATTCAAGGGTGGCCAATACAACTTCAGGGCCACAGTCTCCTAAGCATGGGATTTGGGTATACCCTTCTACCTCCTGGTATAGCCCTTCTAAAAGCTACAGGCATTTTCCAATCCAATGGCATTTCAAAAGAGAAGACCCACATTTAGGAAACTAAATGACTGCTTCTTCACACTGTTGCCACAGAATATAACCAGATTGGGGCTGGAGCACGGCAAATCATGGGGCTTTCACATGAGGGTGTCACCTACTCACACACAGCTTTTCAAACTGTGCCAAAAAGCATTGGAACTCCTAGCCAGAGGATGGGAAACATAGGAGCAGGCCTCTGAAAGCAAACAGGATCTGTTTTTGGTCTGGAACCAATCAGGAAAACTTAGGGAAGCAGGTTTGAATAATTGGTGATTGCCAAATGTCGTAGAATAAGCTTATGGCATCCATAGCTTCATACAGATGTGATTCCCATCCTAATGTCCTTAGGGTCAAAGTGGCAACTAAAGATAGTGTAGAGAAGGATGTTGCAAACACTTCAAAGGAGGCTTAGTTTAACTCACCAGTGACTTTCAAGTCTGGGAGGCTTGGATTCATTTCAGCAGTGTTTACTGGGCGCCAAGGATATGCTACATGTTTCCCAGCAAATTGTAGCCCTGCCTTCAAACATTCACATGCTCTCAAATGGCAATAGCTCTAATTTTTTAAGGAATTACAGATTAAAAATAAAAGATTGAATTATACTGAACTTTCTTTCTTTCTTCCTTCCTTTCTTTCTTTCTTTTTCTTTCTTTCTTCTTTCTTTCTAATTGGAAAGTCAGATTTACAGAAAGAAAGGGAGACGGAAAGGTCTTCCATCTGCTGGTTTACTCCCCAAGTGAGTGGCAATGGCTGGAGCTGAGCCAATCTGAAACCAGGAAGCAGGAGCTTCCTCTGGGTCTCCCACACGGGTACAGGCTTTGTGCTGTCCTCTACTACTTTCCCAGGCCACAAGTAGGGAGCTGGATGGGAGCAGAGCAGCCAGGACATGAACCAGCTCCCATATGGAATCCTAGAGTATGCAAGGTAAGAATTTATGAACTGAGCCACCACAGACAGACATTTTAAGAAATTTTGGGCCCCGTGCCATGGCCTAGCAGCTAAAGTCCTTGCCTTGAAAGCACCGGGTTCCCATATGGTCGCTGCTTCTAATCCCGGCAGCTCTGCTTCCCACCCAGCTCCCTGCTTGTGGCCTGGGAAAGCAGTCGTGGACGACCCAAAGCTTTGGGACCCTGCTCCCACGTGGGAGACCAGGAAGAGATTCCTGGTTTCAGGCTTCGGACTGGCGCAGTACCGGCCGTTCTGGTCACTTGGGGAGTGAATCATCGGACAGAAGATCTTCCTCTCTGTCTCTCCTCCTCTCTGTATATCTGACTTTCCAATAATAATTAATAAATCTTAAAAAAAAGAAATTTTAAAATAAGTAAAATAACTTTCTTGAACATTCTAATTATTTCTGGGTAGTGCCCTCACAGGAGGAAGGACATATAATGTATCAACTGACCACTCTGGCCAAGCACTGAGCCTATAGTGTTTGCAACTGATTCCCTTCGGTTTCACAAAATCTACAAAGTTTATCCATTTTCGTGATGTGAAAATGACATTCAGGACTGTTAAGTGGCTTTTCCCAAAAATTACAAAGCAAAGCAACTGCTAGACCCAGGATTCTAATCTGGAATACTCTGGTTCCAAATTCCAATGCTGTTGTATGATGCTTGCCTGGAAAGAAAAACAACTGCATTTTGGCCCTGGTTATTCACCTACTAACTGCCAAGTGACATGGGCAAGCTCCCCCATGAGTGTTAGTATTACTCAAGAGTCCCCAACCTTTCTATTATCTGTTTTCCTCTTTTGTAAGTTTTTCCTCTTGAAGACCATGCTTTGAATGATAACGCCTATCCAAATGTGTCTTTTTCAAATACTAGGTGGTTAATGTTTTTAAATCCTATGTATCAAAATCTGGTAAACAAACAAAAATACCAAAAGAACTTCAGGTATTCCAAGAAGAGAAGATTTGATATAAAAAATAGAATATACAGGCATTCAGAAAACTGAAAGAGCACCCAGGAAATGATGTGCCAAGAGCAAAAAAGCCATTGACATCCCTATAGCTATAGAAACAATAAGCACTATTACTACTACAGTCCTAAAGCCAGAACCAACAATAGGAACAAGAACCAAATACAGCCTTCCTGGTGGAATAAGATCATGGAAGAAAGGGCTGTTCCATGGAAATAAGACCACTCTAGGACACTTGGCTCCAAGACAGAGCCAAAAGGGAGTGGTTCCCAGCCTCCTCCCGGATGCTAACCTCTGGTCTTCCTCTGATGGCTCTCATTGCCTGCACCTACTCTGAAGGCAGCAGCAAGACACACAGGAAAGTGCAGTTCCCTTGATACAGAGCAAAACAAGGAAAGGCAGAGAATGGACTTCAGATCAAACAGGAGATGGTCACGAGTCATCCCTGTAACCAGTTTGCATTAACTGGTAATCGGTTTCTGAGAAGATACAATAGCAAGGTGACTCAAAAAATCTAACCAAAATCAAAGCAACCCAACATCTTATTTAAACTGTGACATCTTTCCTCAGATGAAATGCATCCTTACCTTTGGGTTCCTTGACATGGCTTTTATATCTTTGGACTCTTGGGTCACAAGTTTGTGGGCTGCAGATCACATCACCCCAATCTGCTCCATCTTGTGATCGTAATAAAACGGTGGGATCTAGACAAAGTGAACAATAAGAGAGAAAAGTGTATATCAAGTCTTAAAAACTCATTACAGGATTACAAAATCACAGTTAATCTCCAGAATTATTAAATGAAACTAACAAAGATCTTACTCATACTATATCCCAAAAGCATGTTAGATTTCATTGAGTCTAAATGTGCAGTTTAGTGTACACTTTGCAGCTTGCTATAACATACCACAGTTTAATTGGCAGTTGTGGTGGCCAATTTGATCTGTTGGCTCGACAAGGTTATTCCTTGCAACACTAACCTAAGTGTTGCCCTCAAGGTACTTAGTGGATATGATTCAACTTCACAAGCAGTTGGCTCTTAGTGAGCAAGGGTAACTATCCTAACTGGTCTGAGTAAGCCGATTCCATCTGTCGCAAGAGCAAAACTACAGCCGAGGCTTCTCTCATGAAGAAGGAATTTTCCCTGTGAATTTAAGCTCACCAGTTCCAGTCTTACCTTTCTAATCATCTCTGCTACAGATTTCGGACTTGCCTAACCTGCTTTCACAGTCACATAAGCCAATTCTTTGTAATAAAGCCATATATATATATATGTATATATATATATACAGGCATATTTATATATTTGTATATATTTGTATATTTATATATATATATATTTACATATCTCCTACCAGTTCTGCTTCTATACATATACATATGTATACATATGTATAGAAACAGAACTGGTAGGAACTATATATAACTATAGTTCCTATAGTGTATATATATATAGTTCTACTATATATATAGTATGTATAATATAGTTCCTATAGATATATATAGTTATAGTTACAGTTATAGTTATATATAGCTCCTACCAGTTCTGTTTCTATAGCTGAACTCTAATAGAGTAGGGGTTTTCCCTTCTCAGCAAATGTTAAAACAGTGATCCTTCTAATAATCAATGACATGTCAGCATTGATAAAATACAGAAAGCTCCTACTTCCAGGAACCCATATAATCATCCTCGCTAATCTATATCCTCCAGAGAAAACTTTAGGAGAAATAAATGAAACATCTTTCCAATCCTACAACATTTATCTGATGCAACAAATACAACAGTGTCTTTAATGAGCTGCCTGACTGCTTGGGTTCATTTGCAATAGATGAAGAAAGGAAGGCTTCAGAGACATTTGGGAGTCGTGTGGATTTTTCAGAGTCTCTTTCCAAGTAGCCAGACTCAGCTTTTCCATGACTTGCTGAAGACAGAGGTGAAAATGGACCGGCCTGCTCTCTGAAGGTCATGTTCTGGTAGCCACACGTAGATCCCATGATCCAAGACATTTTTTCTCATCTTTAAGTTTTCACCGAAATTGAACCCTGTCCTGTTTGTTAGCTAAGACTTGGCAACCTCCTTGTCATTCCCAAGACATGAAGAAACACAAGTCTTTACACCTACACCTATATACACAGAATTACAGACATGAACTCCTAATATCACCTGCATGTACTCACATGCCATGCTAACCATTGTGCCAATCCTACTACTGCAATATCCCTACAGTTTTAGTATTCAAAAAAAATGTGTTTTTTTTTAATTGAAATGACAGATTTACAGAGAGAGGGAGAGACCGACGGAAAGATCTTCTGTCCCCTGGTTCATTCCCTGAGCCGCTGCAACAGCCAGAGCTGAGCCTATGGAATCCAGGAGCCAGGAACTTTTCCCAGGTCTCCCTTATGAGTGCAGAGTCCCAAAGCTTTGGGTCATCCTTTACTGCCTTCCTAGGCTACAAGCAGGGAGCTAAATGGGAAATGGAGCAGCCAGGACATGAACCATTGCCCATATGGGATCCCAGGACGCTCAAGGTGAGGAGTTTAGCCACTAGGCTACTGCTCCAGGTCCAAGCTTTAGTCTTTACCCAGTAGTCCAAAGAAACAAAGGTTTCTTCAGTAAGATGCTACTTTGTAAACTCACATCCAGAAAGACCTCTTTGATTGGTTACTGTGCCCATTGTCTGAAAAATCAGGAAGCCTCCAAGGTTTCAAAATGGAACTAAATCTGTAGACATGTTTAATTGTTGTTTCCACTGCGGATATTTTGGTCACTATCAGGGCCCAGAGTCTACATGTCACAAATGAACTCAGTAACACGCTTTTAGAAACCCACCAGGTCAGAAACACTCATCCTGACTGAGCTTTACTGAATCAATAAAGAGTACCTAACACTTCAGAAAACCCAGGTCCTGCCACTTAGTCATCTGAGCCTGCTACCTCCCTGCAAATCCCTCACTGAAATGTGAAAATACGGTATGAATCTCCCAACACTATAAATACAGAGTTGTATTACCCTTTAAAAACTCATTATGCTTCCTAAAGTTCTGTTATTCCAACTAACTTCTTAAGTACTGCTGATCTATGGACCTGTGCCAATTTCCTCAGCTAAGGAAATGCCAGGTATCATTGCTGTCATCAGATTATTGACTAAATGCAGTGCATTCCTTTATTCAGCAGGACAATGTGACACTTCTGCTTCCTGCCATTAGTGTTTCCTAACAGCCTAGGAAGGATTAAGCAGATTTCTTTCCTAATATTTATTAGAAAGGAAAGGAGGTTACAGACTCACGTGGGCCTTCACTTCCAATCCAGATGGAAAGGGTCAGGGTATTCAGCAGATTTTTAACCAAATTTTATACATTGCTATGTGACAATGAAATAGAACTAAGGACTCTTCACAAACTACTTTGAAAACCCCTTGTATGTATAGATTTTACATTTTGTGGTCCCCACATAAGCTTATCTTTTAATTTTATCACTCCAGGAACCTTTGCAAGCTCCTTCCTATTTCCTAAATTTCATGATTCTAACATAGGTGGGCTGGCAGTGGCTAATAAGAGCAAAGGCTACCCTTGATCAGATAAAAGCTGTGCGCTTAGCATTACCATTCTAGCAGAGGAGCAAAACAAATTCTAAATTCAGTTAGGTAGTTCTAGATCATATATGATTTATTTTATATATACTTCTATAAAAATTTATCTATATGTGTTTATATATACAAATACATATATGTTTGTGTATGTGCATATAACCTCTGGAAGCAATTCATCTGAAGCCAGATTAACATACTTCATGCATTTTTACAGTTTTTAATTTTTCCTTGAACTGGTTATCCGGAAGGGCTGCGCACGGCCTTTCTGAACCTCCAACATCATCCCTTATGAAGGTTACCAGGACAGAGATTATGAAATGCCCACATCTGTCTCACAGAGGCTTTCATTTAAGTCTTTATCTTCTGTAATTGCTCTAAATAAGTGCTACATTATTGCAGACCTACTCAACATCAGCTAGGTAAAGAAATGTTTCACCTGGGTTCTTCAGGTAGTGTTTTACTTCATAACTGATCTGTGAACAGAGGAGGAAACAATTTGGGAGGGTCTGGGAAGAATTTCTTGGAATCTTGCTTTTAAATGGAGGGATGGTACAGGCGAATTACTGCTGTTGGGCTATTGATCTTGTAAGGTCACTGTTTTAAAAATCAATACTATAGAAGAATTTTGGAAATATTATCCTTTAAGCATTTCCATTATTACAATTTCATTAATGTCACACCTAAAACAAGAACTATTGGGGAAAAAAGAAAAAAACTTTCCAGGACTAGGCATTTGGCCCAGTAGTAAAAATCCCAGTGAAGATGACCCGGGCCCCGACCAGAGTGGCTTCAATCAACACTTAGCTTTGGTTTCTGACCACAGCTTCCTGCTGTGTTTATGGTTCAAGTGACTGGGTCCTCGTCTACCCATGCAAGAAACCCAAGTTGCGTTCCCAGCTCCAAGCTTCAGGTCCTTCAAGCATCGCAGTAATTTGGAGAATGAAACAACAGACGGGAGGTTTGTAATTGCTGTCTTTTGATCTTGGTCTCTATCTTCTCACATAAATAATTTGAAGACGCATATGAGTAATGACTTTAAAAAAGAGAAAGCAACCAAAGAAAAGTCCACAACCTGGTGGATTTACAAATGAATTCTACAAAACAAAGAATAACTAACTCCAATACTCTTCAAACTATTCCAAAATATTGTCAAACTCTTTTTATAAGGTCAGCAGTATTCAAATACCACAACTAACAACACGTACACAAAAAAAAACACTGCAGACTAAAATCCTTAATGAAAATAGACACAAAAATTCTCAACAAAATATTAGCAAACTGAATCCAACACTACATCAAAAAGATCATGCATCACAATTTAGTTGGGTTTAATCCTGAGATGCAAGAGGGGTTCAATATTCACAAATCAATAAACTTCATAAATCACATCAACAGAGGGAAGAACAAAAACCATATGACCATCTCAATAGAAACAGAAAAGGCTTTTATAAGATTTAACATCCCTTCATCATAAAAAAAAAATAGTAAACTCAACAAATTAGGTATAAAAGAATATGTTTCAAAATTATAAAGGCTATATATGATAAATCAACTGACAACATCAGACTGGATAAACAAAAATTAAACGATTTTTCGCTCATATCTGGAATATGACAAAAATGTCCACATCCACTCCTCTTGCAACATTGGGAAAAATCAGTAAGGGCAATTAGAAAAAAAAAGAAAGAAAGGCATCAAAATTAGAGAAAGTCAAAACATCCATGTGTACAAATGACATGATTTTATACATGAAAACATTTAAATATCCCACTAGAACCAATAAACTAATTTAGCAAAGTCACAGGATACAAAATAAAGTTGTTTGGGTAGAAATTGTATGACTATCAGAACTAATATACAAAGGATTCTTGCACCATATACATGATATACCCAGAAAATTTCTACAGGGCTTTTCCAATTCACACAGCCATTGATTCTAACTATAATCTGTGATCCCTAATATAACTCTACTACTGTATGAACATACATACTTTACACAGGTGGCAGTTTTATCTACACTTGCTGGAAATACTGTGACACTACCCCTGGGAGGAAAAATAATAATCTGTTACTCACTTCCCGACATAACTACTATTTACCTGCCCACTTATCATTACGAAACTTTCTTGTGGTTTTTTCAGCTCAGTCTTATTACAAAATAGGAAGCAACTAAAATATTAGTTGAGTTGAATGCCTGAAATTTTAAAGCTACTGGCTAACACTATGTGCATCCAAGACCTGCAACAATTAGTATCTTCTCATAAGAGACGCTGAAAGGTCAACTGACACCTATCAGAAAAATAATATATTCACTCCTGACTGGGAATCAGAGAGACTATGAAAGACGCCATTAGTCCAAATTCATTACAGGGAAGCAAGCTTTTCTGAAGGGATGGATGACTTACCCAGAAAGAGATAGCCAAGTGAAGAAAAATGGAAAGGAGCACTCCAGAGAGAAAGTTCCTGGTGAACTGCAGAGCCGCACAGAATGAGGAGGCATGTCCTAGTTCTGAGCAGAGAGGGCGTAGAATGAGATGGCAGAGAGAAAAGGCTGTGCACCACGGACTCAGGTGTTATTGTTTAGGACCCTGGTGGTCAGCTGCCACAGGAGCATAACCAGGAAAGTAATAAGTTACACAGTCCCTTTGGGTCAAACAGTACAGCTATAATGCCAGAAACTAAACTGAAAGTTTGTTTTGAAAAACAAAAATTGATGCAATTTAAAAAATGAAGTTTTATTCACACAACATTTCATTTTGAAATTCAACACAAGTGAATCCTAGGTTAAACACACATCTTATATGAAACACACATGCACAGACACACGCAACACAAGGATCAGAAAAATAACTCCCTCATGTTGGCCATTTCACAATCCACATCTCTTTCTGCTTTCTGCTTCATCAACTGCTCCTAGGAATTGGAAGATTAAATCAGAAACAGCTCTTTCTTACTCTTTTTCAGATACATCTGGAAATGGCCATTCATCATCCTTGTCCTCAAAAGCAGAAAGATAGAAATAGTAACCAGTGCTTGTATATAGAGCATCTTTCCATCCCCTATCTTCACACTGGCCCTCCTTTTCAGCTACCTATCAAATAGTCATACCACTGGGACCTGCACTGTGGTTCAGCAAGCTAAGTCACCTGCAGACATCAGTATATATATATTGGCATGTCAATTCAAGTCCCAGATACTTAGCTTTGGATGCAACTCCCTGTTAATCCACACAGTAAAGCAGAAAAACAACGGCCCAAATACTTGGATTTTCACAACCCACATGGGAGATATGGATGGATGTCCTGTTTCCTGGCTTCAGCCTGGCCCAGCCCTGATCACTGTAGCCATCGGAGAGTAAACCTTGAGGGGAAGATCAATCTCCCTCTCTTTTTCTCCATCTCTCTCTAGCTCTCTCTTTCTCTTCCCCACTCTCTGTGCCACTCTACCGTTCAAATGAAATAAATAAATCATTTTTTTAAAATCCACGTGTAATCTTCATAGTATCTGTTGAGGGTCAAGAGCTTGTGATATTAGACATAAAAAAACATAATGTTAGGCTGTGAAAATATAATCTCAAGAAATACAGCTTTTGGCTGTGAAGTGTCAACAGTGTCCTTATGCAAAACTATGAATTATCTTCAAATATTTAAAACTTATCTATAAGATATAAATATGGTTAGACAATAGACTACAAATGTTAACAACTTTGATTACACAAAACTGAAAAATTCAGTAATTAAAATGGAAAGTGGGATAATATTTTAAAAAAGAAAGGGTAAGAGAATAAATTCAAATATTCTCATCTAACACAATGAAGCATCAAGAGGATTTCTTTAAAGTTAATCGCACACAGCTTGAGATTTATAGGCTCATAAAGACACTGAAATTTTAAAAATAGTATTAAACAATAAAATACTTTGTAAAATAAAAAGTGAAACTTGAAGAGGGATAGGCAAGTGTTGTATAATAATGGGAATCAACAAAAATTGTCTTAAACTGATAAATTAGAAAAAGAACAATATTAATCAAAGGGTACACAGTTGAAGGATACATGTAGGATGAAGAAGTCTAGGAATTTATTGTACAGTACAAAGACTATGACTATTAGTATTTTATTGTAGGGAACATCACGGTGATATAGCAGGTTAAGCCACAGTCTATAGCATCAACATCCCATATAAACATTAGTTTAAGCCCTGTTTTTTCCACTTCTGATGCAGCTCTCTCCTAATGTCCGGGGAAAGCAGCAGAAGATGGCCCAAATACCTGGGCCCCTGTACTCACATAGGAGACCCAGAAGAAGCTCCTGGCTCCTGGCTTCTTATTGACTCAGCTCTAGCTGTTGCAGCCATTTAAGGAGTGAAGCAGCAAGTGGCAGATCTCTCTGCAATTCTGCCTTCCAAATAAACAAATAAATCTTTACCCAAAAAAATTATATTATAAGCCAGGACTTTTCTAAGACATTAGATTCCAGGAGTTCTCTTCAAAAACAGCTGTATAAAGAACTAGATATGTTCATTTACTTAACTGCAAAAAAATCACGTTGTACATCTAGATATATACCAATTTATTAATTACAAAGTAGAAAAATTGAGCTCCAAGCACTTGCTGTCAATCTGGAAGACAAAGGCTGGAAGATACAGGATGCTACAGGCTTCACCAACCCAAAAGTTTATTTAAACATTAGTGAAATGTGAGCGTAGGAATATGATTTGTAACTATTTAGCAATGGGATTTAAAAGTACACATCACAGTAACAAAAGAACAAGAGAAAAGGAGAAGCTTTTTACACTTATCATACAACCAAGAAAATAGAAACCATACCAGATACGTCAAACAAGAACTTAATTATAATGGTTAAAAGAGCACATCCAAAAAAAAAAAAAAAGCTGTTTTAAGTATGTGGGAATATGGGCAATTGTTGTGACACTACAAAGTAAGCCATGTGGAACACTTCCATCCCATATCAGATCAGAGTTCTGGCCTCAATCCCAGGTTCTCCACTTCCAATACAGTGTCATACTAATGCCCCTGGGATAGCAGAAGATGATGGCCTGACTGTTTAGGCTCTTGCTATCTCATGGGGGACTCGGAGGGAGCTGTAGGCTTCTGACTTCAGCCACCTCCAGCCCTGGCTGTTGTAGGCGTCTGGGGAGTGAGGCAGAAGGAGGACTCACATCCTCATTGTCCTTTCCATCACTATGCTTTTCACATAAATAAATATTAAATGACATAAATAAATTAGTGGAAATAGCAAATGAACAGCCAACAGGATGATTGGATAAGGAGAATCAAATTGTGAGGTTCAAGGAGGGGCACTGGGGTAAAATAAATGGGACTCAGGTCGGGGTGTACTTAAATGATTGCAGGAAAAGTAGCAAAAAGTGAAGAAACCAAGTATGGCCCATGCTCATTGCACTCTTGACCTTCCTTCGTTTGGTATGCATATCTGACTTTGCTTTACAACATACTATCTTCTCCAAATAAGACAGAGAGGAAAAGAATGTGGTTAGGAAACAGAGACAATGGGGAAGTTGGATTGGAGCAGGGTCAGGAAGATCAGTGAACATGGAGGCACTGGGCAGACAACGTCAGAAAGCTGGCCCATTGGGTGCCCTGATGACTGGACAGCTGGACTCAGGGATGTGTGTTCCCTGTGGTTCGTGACTTTATTTGCTTTTCCCTATTTCTGCCTTGTCTTCCCCAGCAAATTAGAGGGATAGGTTCGATAGTGTCTACTTTCTCTAAACCTAGAAACAATTCCAACAAAGCTCAATGCCTTGACATCAAAGGAAATGATGCAACTTAGAAAAGAACAGGGATACAACTTGGAGCAAAGCCAGTCTGAGACTCCATCCTCTAAGTTCAGGATGTGTCTGAACTGCTAGGTACTATCATTCCTCTTTGAAAACGTCTAATGTATTTCACAGACTAGGGGAATGGTGGACAATGTGGAATTCATCTTATAAAGACTTACAACTTTATGTAAGAAACCGAGAGACACAGAGCTGCCATCCACTGTTTCACTTCAAAGTGGAGACTGAAACATAGAAGACTATATGAGGTTGGGATTACACTCACACTCCTGGCTCTATATCTAGCCCCTAGAACATGACTTAGACATTTGATAAACTCAAATATTTAGTAAGTCTTTATTTCATGAATGTAGGGACTTATCCTGGGAATTTTTAAAAATTAGAGGACATGCAAGCATTAAAATGAAATAAGGATTGGACACTATGGTGACCTCTGGATCCAGTAGGATGAATACTTAGGTGAAACTGTTTTCTTAGAAAACAGTTTTTAACAGATTTAAAGGAGAGTGTATTAGAAAGCATGCAGCTAGAAAGCTCATGTGAAATGGAACTCTTCTAACTTGCCGGCTTGCAGCAAGGATTCTAAAACAGGGATAGATACATCATGGTGCAAATCAATTAACACTGTCTCAGACCCAATCTCATAATTGGTGGTGCCCAGGGCAAAGTCAATGGCAGAGGGGCCTTATTCGAAAGGAGTAAAGAATTTCAAGATGCAAACTGCAGAATATCACAAATTTAGGACCTTCCTGTCTGTAGGCCTAAGAAATTGCCTAGTTCACATACCCGTGAAGCCAGCCTGCCCTGTCTTCACTCACGACAGCAAAACAAACCAGCACAAGGAAGGAGGAAAAGTTAGGGACAGGCTTAGACACTGGCCAGAAAAGTAACTCTAGAATAGTGTAACTGAGAGACACAATTCCTATAATAATAATAATAACAATAATAATACACAATAGTGAGGGCTAAGCCTTAACACGTACCCTTCCAGAAAGAAAACCTCAACATTGGAGACATCAAGAAGACAGCTTAATATAAAGGATGTAGCACCCTCATTTTTCATTTTTGTTCTTCTTCTAGAACAAAGTGACAGTAACCTCCAGGCACTGTCTCCACCAGAATAAACTCATGCCACACTGGTCAGCTTTAGTCAATTCCTGATTTTTACTTAATCATCTACTTAAACAACATCTTTTAATCTTTTTTTACTTTTTAATCATTTTTTTAATTTATATTGATTTTATCCAATTGGAAGATAGAGAAACAGACAGAGACAAGGAGAGAAATAGTTCTCACTGGATGCTTTATACTTTCCAAAAGATCACAAAAGCCAGCACTGGACTCCCACATGGGTAACAGGGACTCATCCAAGCCATCATCTGTGCCTGTC
This sequence comes from Ochotona curzoniae, assembly GCF_017591425.1. Lineage (NCBI taxonomy): Eukaryota > Metazoa > Chordata > Mammalia > Lagomorpha > Ochotonidae > Ochotona > Ochotona curzoniae. Next base: position 46,382,042 of record NW_024466502.1, on the reverse strand, counting down.
GTGGTGCCCAACAGCAGAAAGCTGCAATTAGGATTCAAGACCAGGCACTCCAACCTGCAGCTTAACCATTGTGCCAAATGCCCACTTCCTATTTATCTTTTCATTAGACTTTATCTCACTGAAATATTTTCAAAGCCATTAAAATGATGACCACTAAACAAAAGATCTTACAAGGATTCGTAGAAAACAAGCATTGTAGAAATAAGTAGGAAAGTAAGCACAGACGTTAAAACCCTTTTGCAACCAAACTCATCTTTTAATTCCATTTTCCATGAAGCTTTTTTGAAAGGCCTTCGTGGCTCAACAGAAAGGTAATGTGAGTGACATTACTACTTGTTATGCTGCTCCTCTCTGCCCTGAGAAGGGAACACAAAGCATCACTTTTATTGGTTGAGAGTGTCATGGAGAAGTTCTCCTTGAAAGGTACCATTAAAAACCTGATGAGGAAAAAAGATTTGTATTTTGAAGGTCCTTGTTTGGGGGTGTGAGGTTTAAGAGGCTGCACAAAGAACGTGAAAAGTTATCTCCCCAGGACTCAGCTTTTCCCAGCAAGTCTGCCTCAGCACAAAAGGGCTTGTCACTCTCAGATCCTCTCCCTTCACTTCTTTGCAAAGTGGAGTTCCAACAAGCCACATTTTTTGAAAACTTCCCTCAAGACCCACTTTGAAATTAATTACTCTTTCTGTGAAGTTCCCACTACATTCAGCTGTTATCACCTTTATTTCACTGAGCCTTATATTACAGTTATGTGTTTGCACATCTGTCTCCCTCACTTCTTGGGAGTAAGAACTGATCTAATTCATCTGTGATTTTTTTTTCACTGTTGGCATGGAACCCATTACTTTGCAGTTAGTAAATCTTAGATTTGTTGGATTCTATTAACTTCCCCATCTTTGCATGAAAGGGACTGCCTGACAAATTTATTTTCAGTAACACTTACACAATCTCACCCTCCACTAACTTGGCCCTTAAACCTGAACTGTTATGCATTTAGTTCTTGTGTATGTATTCTCAGTCTCACAGGATCACAAGGCACAAGATTGTGGTTCATCCAGTTATGCAGACCACATTTCTGTCCAACTCAGCCTAGGCAAGTCTTCTCCATTTCTCCCTCAGTGATCTTACAGATGTCCACAACTTCAACTGCCATGCACAAACCAGTAACATCCAGACTTCACGCCTCTGATCCTCAACGAGCTCCTAAGTTACACAACTATACATTCAGATTTCTATCCATATATTCATCTGAATGGCTGCCAGACACTCAAACTCAACATGACAACCATTCTCCCATAAAGTCATACCAGATTCTTGGAACCAGCAGGTGATAACTACCATATGTGATCTGAAAGATGCTGACAACCTCTGTAGCTAGCCAACTTCTCTACCATGAGAGTTACACCTTTGAGTGTAAGGCACAAGAACTTCAAAGACCTCTGTTCAGTGCAATATGGTATCAAAACTAATGTTGGTGAATTTGCAAAGGAAAAAGTCTGGTCGCATTTCTTTATTCCAGTTACTAATAAGAGAAGGTTGGTGGAAAATTCCAAAAAGAAAACAGCATCTACTGGGTTGTATGCCCACAGAAAGACCACAGTAACCTCCTCCACTAAGTCAGGAAACAATGAAAATCTTCTCTATGGGGTAAAGACACAGAGTGACCCATCTCCTCCAACCCAAATGCAAACAGATGCATGTACCCACATACACAGGCAAATGCAAGTAAAATCTCATGGAATTAAACATTAGGACTGACCTTATTCAACAGAAGCGAAACTGTGATCAGAGAAACCAGCCATAAAAATAAAGTGCAAATTTTCAAAAGGAAGAACAAAGAAAGATTGGGCATTCACAAAAGTGGCAGCCTCGGGGCCAGTGCCATGGTGTAATAGGCTAAGCATCTTCCTACAGTGCTGGTAACTCCTATGGGCACTGGTTCATGTCCCACTTCTGACACACCTCCCTGCTAATATACCTAAGATGCAAGTCCTTGGGCCTCTGTGCGTACATGGGAGACCAGAAAGAATCTTCAAGGTCCAGGCTTTAGAGCCATTGAACTCCAAATGTTGAAGTCATTTGGGGCATGACTCATTGGATGGAAGATCGATATCTCTCTCTCTCTCTCTCTCTCTCTCTCTCTCTCTCTCTCTCTCTCTCTTTCTCTCTCTTTCTCTCTCTTTCTCTGTGTGTGTGTAAATCTGTCCTTCAAATAAAAAATAAATAAATCTTATTTCGTTCAAAGTGGCAGCCTAAAGCCCCAGGGGAACTCGTGGAGGAAACAAAGGATGGACTTGATTACTGCCAGCTACTCTTACCTAACACACACTACTTCTCTCTCTCTCAATTAAAAGGGGTTACTGCGTGATCATCTTCAGAACCAGCAGGTGGTGCCATACACTTCTCCTCCCTCCTCACCTCACCCATTGGACCTAGACTCATCTCTCAATCCCGGTTATCTGGCCTCAGAGCAGACAAGAGGACTTCAGACTCCATTGCCCTTGCTGGGCTGTCCTGGATATAATGCATCCCAGTCCAGTTGTGGACATGAAGGAATACAGCAGCCAGCCATACAATGATGAAAAAACAAAAGAGATTCCTTCCAGAGATCCAACTATTAATTTTCCAGCTCTAAGTTTCCCCACCTTCAAGGCAGTTTCCCCTCCCCATCCTCTTCTGCCACCACCCTCATCTTCAGCTCCATCAGTCTCTCCAATCCTTAAGCACACTGGCCAGCCCTTCAAGTATGCTTTCCCTCTGGAATAGGTGTTTCCTTTTGCCTTGTCCCATAAAAACCATCCTGTTTTTGAAAACCCTGATATGATTAAATTGGTTACAATTAATAAATAAATTCTTTTATGTTAACACGTTTGCTTGAATAGTTTGCAAACAGAATCTTGGGGAATGAGCCAGGATTTAGAGGACACCTATGTGTGTCTGTCCTAATCTCTCCGTAAAATCTGTATTTCAAATACATAAATAAATCTTAAAGAAAGCCTTACATTCTTACAGTTGTATTTGTGAAATAAATTCAATCTGCTCTCTTTGTATTAATATCACATTAACGTAAGAACCGTGATATGGTAACTATTATGCATTTATTATGACTAAGAATCTAATACAATAAATTCCTTTAAAATGTTTTAAATCTTTAAATACAAAAAAGGAAAATTGTTGCAGTGGTTCCGAGCATTACAATAGCTCGGATCTTATCTGGAATATACTATGGAAGCTATAGCTTGATGAAAATCATTTCCATGTTTGTATATTTTTGCTCTTTCCCTTAGCTCCAGACATGCAGATACAACGTGAGCTGAGAAGAGAACATGCATTCTCATCTCCCAGTTTGTGGTTTTACCATGGATTTCCAAGGAACTTTTTCTATTGGCTTGGGGAAATCAGGCATCTCACCAGGACACAGTGAGGGGGCAATCACAGGGCCCCAATGTGGCCTCAGGGTAGAACCAGAGAAGGGCATCCAGGCCTCAGCTGGACGAGGTCCTCAGAGTCTAGGTGGAGAGAAGACCCTCCTACAACACAGCAGTTCTGCTCTTCAAGTCTTAACAACACCAGAATGGCTTTTGTACTCATTGTTCCACTTTAATTGGCGCTGAATAAAATGGGTAGGGATATAACACAATGTAATTGTGGGGAAGCTAAATTGCTACATATAAAATCATTTCTATTAGTTTTCATTAAATTACATTTTCAAAAAAATAAGCATCTATGTTTAAGATACCTTGATTAAAAATATGACCAAGTTTGAAATAATAAAAAAAATTGTGATCATATATTTATCAAAAGAGTTCATGTCATTCAAATCGCCTCTTACTTTTTTATGTCAAATTTTCTTATAGACAATGGTTAACAGAGGTATGGGATGAGTCAAAGAATAAGCAAAAGGGGAAAATTAGGAATTCATTCTCAAAGGGTACAAAGTTTCATGGAAGATGAGTGTTGAAATCTACTAAACAGCAGGATGAATACAGTCAACAATATTGCATATCTCAAGTATTTCAGACTAAATTTCCTTTTTTTAAAAGGAAAACAATTCATTTTTATTTGAAAGATAGATTTTACAGAGGGAGAAGGAGCTCAAATGCTTTGGCCCCTGCAACCATGTGGGAGACCAAAATGAAACTCCTAGCTGCTGGCTCTGGCTTGACCTATTCCTGGTCCTTCCCAAATTAATTTGAAGTCGAAAGCCTGTACATGTTCAGTGTAGTCTGACATCCAATATCAGAGTGCCTGATTTGGAGCCCTGGCTCTGCTCCAGATACCAGATACCAGAAACAGCAGGTGAGGCCTCTAGTAGCTGAGCCGACGCATTCAACAAGCAAGACCTAGATGAAGTCCTTTGACGTGGCCCAGCTTTAACCAGTGCAGGTTATCTGAGTAGTCATCCAGCAGAGGGGAGCATCTCAATTAAATGAAATCATTCAAATCAGAACGCACCCCATACACTATATTGCTCATTATGAATAAATGTTAACTTCTATAAAAAACACACACACACACATTTCTACTAGATAAAGTCTACAGAGAAAGATAAATGTTAGTAAGCAACATTTTTCTGTCAGTCCTTATCTCATCCCAACATAAACAGTTTTATTTAAAGTTTTAAACAAGGCTACAGCTATAATTTATATGTGAGACAGACCTACAATGCATGGTTAACAGCTCACGTTAGGATTCTTACCACTCTCCCTGTGTTTATTTCATAGCTTTGGGACATTCATCACATAGAGCTTGTATCATTATCCACAGCTTGAAGAGGCTATTGCTTTGCCTTATTCTAACTAAGATGAGAAGGGTAAAGATTTTCTTAAAAATAAAATTTTTTCTTTTATGTGCACTAATGATCAGCCTGCCACCATTTTGGAACATAAGCAGCAATTGGAGATCTTTTCTGTAACTTGAAACAAATGGAAAATTCTAACTGCCTGAGTATTTTTTAATCTGTCACTATCGTTGCTTAGAATTCTTTTGCTACTGGTGTTTGTGACAAATCCCCATCCCTTCTCCAAATAAATGAATGAAAAAACTTCTAAAAATGTAATAAGAACTACATTTCAGAAAGAACTATTGGGAAACTTCTGGGTATAACATAAATTTTAACCTAAACTTCCAAGTCATAGGTTGATGGGAAAACAAGGATGTTGACAGGCACCTGTTTTATTTGCTACCACTTTCAAGCCTGAGAGTGCCCATCTGTCAGTCAGGACTATCTGAGCTGAGGCATTAATGAGGAAAGGTGTGGCAATGAACCTGTTTATCTCCCTGAGAACGAAATCTCTTGGAAGGGAACAAAGACTGGGCAGGGGGAGGGTCGTCACCAAAGTGTGGGCTGCAAAGGCATCTGGGAACCAAACAACTGTGCCATGCACCAGCTGTGCAGAAAGGCCGTTTTAAGAAGAAAGAGAACAAGAGCAAGAGGGAGAGAAGGGAGGAGGGGGGAGGAGGAAAGAATGGATAGAAGTCTCTAAATCTCATTACTTCTCTTCCATCACTAGTCATCACCTCCCCCGCCCCACATAAAACACTGTTTCTGCTAATGCTGGAAGACAAAAAGTGGGAGTCAGTCTGGGCTGATATACTATCAGGCTTAAATAGTTTTCAGACAAAAAATCTTCTTACTCTTTTCCTCTAGGGGGACTCTTATCTAGACTTTGAAGGAATTCATTTTGATTAAGAAATGATTGAAGCAAGATAAATCTATGGCAAGCAGCACAGCTTTCTATCACCACAAAGTTAGCAGTGAAAATGTCTGGCCATACTGTAAATCCATTAGGATAAATTAATGGCTCCACTGACATGTTCAAAATAAATATGTGTCTGTCATAAATGTAATTAAATAATTTGGTGGAAAAATTAAATGTTGAAACAATTACCCACATAGTTTAAAGTATTATGAAAATATTATGGAAAAGAAAATGGGAGCATTTATTAATAGAACATGGAGATTTTCGTGTCTTTGGCTTTTTTTTTGTTTGTTTCTCCCTAATGAAAGAAAAGAGAAAATAATATTTATGAAGTGTTTTATGTGTGACAATAAGTGCTTTCATTATCCATCACCCCATTTAGATAGCATAACAGTCTACAGGCCCAATGACAGATAAAGTAAAGGCCACTGACGCTTAAAGACATCAGGTAATTCACCCAAGGCCACACAGCCCAACAGTGGTTGAATTTCAGGTAAGATTTGTCCAACTCCAGAATGCCATGATCCTTTACCCATATCCATTCATACTACTGCCTCTGTTGAAGCCACAACCTGCAGCTTTACCCACTGCCAAGTTGCACTCTCCCTTGGCCTACTCTACAGCAGGCAAAGAATACTGACACCTCTTCCCAGCCCCAAGAACATATCCTTGACTGTTAGTCAATGTTTCATCTACAAGTGTAAGTAACCAGTAATGTAAAAAAAAAATATATATATATATAAAATAAAATGATTAAAATGAAACAGGAGGCAAGAAATGCAAGTCTGGGGAGATTAGGGAGAGGAGAGGTGCTGGCTCTCAAAGCCTACAGAATCTGCCTGTTAAAGTCCCTAGTGGTGAGAAGGTACTGGGAGGGCAGCCAACATTAAGTGGGAGTGGGTGTGGGAAAAGGCAAAAGGAAGAAAGAAAACTGTTTAAAAGGACTGGCCATATGTAGCAAATTATGAATTCTCTGGCTGCAAATATAATTTCTTCAGTCTAGGGCCTCCTCGGGGAGCACACCTCGGACACCCTGTAAGAATCGTCAGACTCAGTAAATGCCCAAACATGGCAACTAAGCCCTCCTCCAGGATCTCTGTGCCTGTGAACAGCAAGTCCAGATGACTTGATGTTAACAGAGACAGTGATACTATTTCGGGGCTACCCCTCCCCAGCTGCAACCTTAGAGACTTCTGAAAATGTTCTATAAGGTTTCACTAAACCAAAGTTATCGTCTTCAAAGAACACAGACTTAGAAGCAAAGAGAATTCTTATACTCTAAGTAACAAAGACCACTGTATGAAAGACCAGACATTATCCCCTCCCTTAAGAATGCTTTCTGCAAAGCAAAGAAGCTGAGGACTACTTAGTGTGGCCCAAATATCCCTTCCTACAAACTACTTCCTGAAACTGCCTGAAAATGTCCATTAAGATATAAATAGTATTTTTGCAGAGTTAAATCAAGGAGCTAATGCTATCAATGAGTATCCCAAAGTCAGCATTTTCATCGGAATATACAATGGTTCATGGTCCTAAGCAGGGAAAAGACCTAAAGATTTCTAGACCTCAGAGTAAGAGATGTCTACCAGCCTGCAAATAAACCAGTCCCAGTGCAGCCCTGTTACTGTATAGCTCCTTATACAGGCTTGGCTATCCAGAGAAGACATAAAACAAGTGAAGTCCAATACACTTCAACACAACTCCTCCAAAAGAACATCACAGTTTCTACCATTTACCAGCATGTCTCCCAGTTTTATTGAGTAAATTTTCACTACAGCAATCCCACCATTCTCCTCAGTTTTGCCTCCATTGTTTCTGCAACTCAGGGTCAACTGAGACCCCCAATATTCTTAGCAAGAAACTCTAGAAATACTTATTTATTGTTTAAATTGTTCACCATTCTAAAGTGCATGATCAAATGTCTCATCATGATGCTCCATCTCATGTGGGATATGACTGGCCCTGCTGTCCAGACAGTCCTTTCCAGTATCTGCCCCTTAGCCACTCAGTAGCTGTCTTGGCTACCAGACTGACTGCTGTGACACTGCAGTGCTTGTGTGCATGCAACCCTTATTTTAAGTTATGCTTCCAAAGTACAATAGTAATGATTCTGGCAACTTGGACATGTCAAAGAGATGTTTTAAAGCGCTTCCTTTAAGTGAAAAGGTGAAAGTACAGTAAGATATCCTGAGAGAAAAGACAGATCCTTTGCACATAATTTGTATTACAGTGTATTGCTACAGTTGTTCTATTTCATTATTTTTGTTCATCTCTTATTGTGCCTAATTTACAAATTGAAATTTAATACATTTATGGATGTACAGGGTGAAAAACACAGCATGATTGGATTCTTTACTAACTGCAACGTCACGTATCAACTGGGGATTTGGGATGTATTCTAGTGGATAAGGAGGGAGGAGGGAGGGAGACGACTGTGTGTGTGTGTGTGTGTGTACATAGACAAATACACTAAGCACAGACCTGCACTCACGTTACACTATGTATGAATATTTACATACACATAAATATTACTGTAGGTGTTTCCTCTCAGCAACAGGTGAGGGAGATAAGGAGATGAATCCGCTAGTTCCAGCCTGTAAGAAGGAGGGGAGCTTTATACTTAGCATTTCCTTTCCACCCACAATTCATCAAGACTTCCTTATCAGATACCCCCAACACACTGGTTTCTAGAACTGCAAAGCTTCCTAGAAATTAAACATGGCTTCTCCAAAGTCCGCAGACCGTACATAGATGTCCAGCGCAACACAGAATTTGTTTAGACATTCAGACAACTTTTCTGAAATATTTCTGTTAAGCAAAATGAGCCTTTACTGTACTTGTGTTTCTGCGTGCTTTCACTACTTTGTGACACACAGCTGAAGATACTCCCCAACGTTCTCTTACCTTGCAGACCACAATACCTGTGTGCTGCATACACCCAGGCCCTGTCACAGAAACCAATTTACTCCAGTTTCTTACCTCCAGGTAGTTACTACTTATTTCTCTGTCTTGTTTTTTATTTTTCCTTTGTATGCTAGGGTATTATAACTTGGTACACTATTTCAAATCCTTTTTGAAACAAGCAAGCATCAAATTATGAAATAAATGATCACTGGGAGACTGATAAACCATATTTCTCTGTACATCAAACCAGCTACAAACCAGCTTGTGGAGTAGTGGCAAGCACTCTGGGAAGACAGTAAGGGGACCTGGAGCTCTGTCCTGCCCCTACTGGCAGGTCTCTGGGGGACGCTGCAAGATACTCTATCCTTCAGGGTTGCTATCTTACATGTGCAAGGTTGGAGTGCTGAGTGAGCAGCTCTCTGAGGACTATTCAAGACACCCGTTTCTATATGTGGAAGCATTTGCCAAAAGGTATTTTGTCATCTTTCCATTTCCTGTCTTCAGAAACCTTTTTCATCTAAAGGATATGTCTAAAGCAAGGAACAGAGACGGGGTGATGACACATCTCGCATCAGGAAATCCCATGAAATTAGAGCTGAGCAGACATCAGGAACTTCGTGAAACATGGAGTCACTTTCTGACTTTTAAATTCTTCACTTCACACACAGATCTAAATGACCACATAAAAGGTACCACTCTTTGAACCTACAATTATCTCTTTTTCTCCCCCTCTTTGTAATTATTGCCGTTAGTATACACTGACTTTGGATATGCTGCTGCCTGTGAATGTGGCTGGCTGGCCTGCCCATGAACGAAATTGGGTAGCTTTTCCCATGCTGGTAAAGTATACAGAACATTAAACTGCCAGGCCAGAGAAGCCAGCCAGATAAATAGCACGGTCACAGCCTGAGATGCCGACGGCTCAGTCCTTCCCATCCTCTGTTTCTTTTCTATTTCCTTTCAGAGGAAGGAAGACATGAGATACCACCAAGTGCTGTCCTGTAGTTCTGGTCCCAGGGTAGCTACCACTTTCTAGTGAAAAAAATCTTTTAGCAAAACTTGCTGAAATTCACAAGGCAGACAACATGAATGAGAGAATGGGTTTTTTAATACGTCCTCTATCTATCATCTTTCTATCTATCTATCTCCATATTTCAAAAGTGTTACAAGTACTCAAATAAGAAGAGCTAGATCCTTAATGATAGCCTTTCTAATTTTGTGGTTCCTCCATCTAATATTCCTGGTCCCAGGAGTGTTATCATTCTATATTCCACATTCAGCACGCTCTCATTTTTGTCATGGATAGTTTATATTCATTCATACAAAAATGTTGTCATCTGGGTTGGTTTTTTTTTAAGATTTATTTATTTTTACTGGAAAGTTTTTAAAAGATTTATTTTATTTTTTATTGCAAAGTTAGATATGTACAGAGACAGAGAGGAAGATCTTCCATCCAATGATTCACTCCCTAAGTGACTGCAATGGCTGGTGGTACACGGACCCGAAGCCAGGAGCCAGGAACTTCTTCCAGGTCTCCCACGTGGGTGCAGGGTCCCAAGGTTTTGGGCCGTCCTTGACTGCTATCCCAGGCCAGAAGGAAGGGGCTGGGTGGGAAGTGGAGCTGCCAGGATTAGAACCAACGCCCATATGGGATCCCGGCATGTTCAAAGTGAGGCTTTTAGCCACTAGGCCACTGTGCCAGGCCCTGGGTTGTTTTTGAAGTATTCCATGTTCGTAATCCTTTGGAACTCCTTTTTAGTTTAATATTATATCAAGCTTAATATTATATTGCTAAGATTGACTAATGTTGTTGTATTTGAATTCTGTATGTAAAGTCACATCGAAAATTTTCTGGCTAAAAAAGATCATATTTATTAGAGAAATTTTAGAAATTATTAAAAACCTCAGGAAAGAAACCTGATCATAATCTTGTATTTTTTTAGGTCTCTGCCTTTCCATTACAAAATTATCTTTAGTCTCACAAAGCTGCATAAATGATAAATAGCAAAAGCAATACAACTGAGAGTCAGTGTGATGGCTTATCAGGTTTAGCCCACACTTGCAATGCTGGTATCCCATAAACGCACTGATTCACATCCCTGCTGCTCCACTTCCAACCCATTTCCCTGATTATACAGCTGCAAAAGCAGCAGAAAATGGTTCAAGTCATTGAACCCCCGTATCCACATGGAAAAGCATGTAAGAAGTCCCTGGCTCTCAGCTTCAGCCTGCCCCAGTCCCTGCTGTTACACCTATTTGCACAGTAAGTCAGTGAATGACAGATTTATCACTGTCCCTCTCCCTGTAACTCTTTCAAATAAATAAATAAATCTTTAAAAAAAATAAACACACAATTGGAATTTTAACAGATATAATGAAGGCAACTAAGTATAGTTTATCTTCTACAAAATAATAGAGTGAAAAGTACTGAATTGTATATTATAAAGGGTGATGTTATAATATTTGAATTTTTTATCAATAAAACTATTTCCAAAAGTGTCACAGAGTAGGAAATAAAAGAACCAATTTCAGATAGACAGAGAAGGGAATACATTAATAGAAAGGGTGCTTGGAAGAGAATTTGGCAGCCAACTACTTAAATATATTGAAACTATTGTATGCACACTCTTTGGAGACTATAACAATTCTCCTTAACAGTATGTTCTGTAGTGCATTTATCCTTACTGGCTTTATTTTTAAAAATTTTTTTAAATTATCTTAAAATTGACACATGCTTTAGCATTGCCATTTTAGAATACCAGCTGTCAACACTTCGTTAATAAATCATATTTGGAACCTGAGTACACACACACACACAAAAAAAAAACCCATCTACATTTTCTCAAATTTCCTATTGAAAAGCCTATTTAGATTAACCTGTTTGGATTCAGAAATTCTTACTACATTCTGATCAATTGAGAGATTAAAATCTTACAATGATAATAAACCACTTTCATTGCTATAATTAAGTAGAAAAAGACTCATGTGAAACACCACTGTATCTCTATTACCATGGTAATTCTATAATCACTTTACAGATCAGGATTCTGGTTACTGAAAAGCAGACAATTTGTCAAAGTAAATCATTTGCAAATAGAATGCCAGTTCATTACTGTTGGTTCACAGGCATCCAAGTGGTACAAAGAGGAGACTTAGCAAATAATGACTCAAGCTCATCCAGACAGCCCAATTGACTTGTACAACTCAATTGATACCTGAAATATGACCAAGTACACAGTTTACAACAAAAATCTGTTAGTAAAGAGCACTATAGCAATATACCTCCAATCGTGAGGGGAGCAGTGTGATATTTATCTGAAAGACATAGAAAGAAAGAAAGAAAGAGAATTCTTCATTTGCTGGATACAGTGCCAACCATAGCAAGGCCTAAGCCAGGCTTAAGGCAGGAACTAAAGCTGAGCCTCCCATGTGATTTACAGGGACCCAACTACTTGAACCATCACTACTGCCTCCCAGGCTGTGCTTTAGCAGGAAGCTAGAACCAGAAGCAGAGCCAAGATTAGAATCCAGGCACTATGATTTGGGATGCTAGAGCTCCATGTGACATCTTAACTGCTGCATCAAGCTCCTATGCCTAACTGCAGAGTCAGAATCCAATTAAACCAGCTTTTTCAAAAGGAGAATGTATTAACATCTTCTAATTAGAAAGCCCAGGGGTATTCCTGGAACATAACTTGGATCATCAGAAATTTGCCTCTTCAGGAGCCAGTATCATGGCCTAATGGGTCAAGCCTTTAACACCAGTACCTCATATGGGTTCTGGTTTAAGTCCCAGATGCTCTACTTCCAACCCAGCTCTCTGACAAAGTGCCTGGGAAAGCAGGAAAAGATGGCCCAAGTTCTTGGCCCCCTACACTCACATGGGAGACTTAAACAAAGCCCCTGGTTCCTGCCTTCAGCCTCAGCCAGCTCTGGCCATTGCACCCATTTGGGGAGTGAACCAGTAGACAAAAGATTCTCTCTCTTTCCAGCACCTTTATCTCTGTAACTCTTTCACTAAATAAGAATAAAATCTAAAAACACAGTTCTTTTTTTCTTACAACTCTTAGTTCTGTTTTTCTTCATTCCCTTTTTGCTCAGCTTGTCTCTTCTGCAAGTGGTGAAGACAGATAACAGAGTTTTCAACTTTCATTGCCTTAGACCTAAGGACACTTATCCCAGACAGCACCGGCTGGCTAGAGCTCCAGTGTAGACTCAGACAAGCCAGTTGAGCCAGGTGTCCTTTCCTGAACCATCACTTTTATCAGGGGCATGCAGTATTTTGATGATCCAAGCTTGGGTCACATGACTACTTTTGAGCCATGGGCTGAAGTCAGCCCTTATTAGAATGTCAGAGCCTCAGAACAGGAAGAGTGTTACTCACAGAGACGCCATACAGGTCAAAAAGCTTACTCATCACAAATGACTCCTACACCTTACAACTCTGGAAATAAGGACTGTCGCCTTAGGTTCTGGAAATCAACCAAGTCTCATGTCTCAACTACATGGATAATATGTTAATCAGCAACTTAAAATGATTAAATTTAAATCATAGCCAGGAGGAAAGTTTAAGGAAAGTTTGCCTAGAGGAGCCACTTGGCTCTGAATTTGGGTGAGAAATACCTAGGACGCATCTGAGTGCTGCAGTCTTCACTCCTAGTTTAGCATATGCACCAGCATATGCTGGCATTCAACACTGGGGTATTAGCACAGATCCACAACAGTTTCCTGACTTGGGACACAAAGGTGTGAAATTCAACAAAACACGCTAGCATCTTGGAAGCATTCAGATTCCTTTGATGTACATGTAAAAACCTTAAAATGAATCCCCTCTAGACATCTTTTGTGTCAGCTCCACGTCTCAAAATAAGCAAGATTTCTACAAGAGGTAAGTTCTGAAGTTGATCTTTAGAAATTTTGCTACACACCTCTCTAGCTGTTATATTGTTTTTTCCTAACACTGTATTATATGAGCAACACTTAAAGATAAAAGTGTTCCTATCAGCAAAAATGTTTCTTTAAAAAATACAAAACAATAAATAACTGCATTTATAGCTATAGTTTATAAGTCAATATTGTGTTAATGCTCCTATCATGGCAAGGTATCTTTTGAAACAAATAGTCTAGAAAAAACAGACAGTCCAATCAGATGCCTATTTGTGAGCCCAAAGCATGCAATAGCTACACAATGCTCTACCAGAAGGAAAAGCATGCTTCTAATCATGAACAATACTGGAACACAGTGACCCACCTGACTCCTCCAGTGAGAGAGAAGGCTGGGAGGAAGGGATGAGGCTCCTGCTGAACCCGAGCTGTGTCTACGGCAGATTAGACTTGTGAGGGCACAAGTGAAAAACAAGTGGAGAGACTCAAATAGAGTGTGTGAGTTTGAGGGACTGAAGTGAGAAGACAGTTGAAAATAATCCATCCTAAGGTGAAACTTAGGTGAACTTGGCTCGACCTCAATGTCCCAGTGTTAGAGACCACCGCATAATGGCAAAGCACGAGGTTGTAAATGGTGTTCTACAAAAAAGAGTGATCTAGAATCACACTTCAGATTCTTCTCCATCCCAAAATCCTACTGAAGTAACATCGCAAAGATTCTCTGTATAAGCCATATAAGGATATAAGGATAAATGTGAAGATGGAAGAGGTGTTGGCACAAACATTCTGAATGCTAGAAGCTGACAGAAAAATGTTACCTAAGACCTCAGATCAAAGAAAACTGAACCTTTACCTGGCATCTGGGAGAAAACCTATATCTTAAGACCTGGAAAAAAAGACCCTCAGGTATCTCCAGAAATAAGAAAGAATTGGTAGGTTAATGTATGTTTAAAACTCGCCAGAGGAGCTATGTTGTGGCATACCATGCTAAGTCACTTCCACTTGTGGAGTGCTTAAAATTAACTCCTGCCTGTTTCCAATCCAGCTTCCTGCTAATGCCTCAAGAAGGTAGCGTGTGATGATTCAGTACTTTGGTTAGTACCATCCATGAGGAAGACCCTGATGAAGTTCCTGGCTCATGGCTTCAGCCTGGCCCAACTCTCTCTCACTCTGTCTGTCTGTCTGTCTCTCTTTCTCTCTTATTGACTTTCAAATAGATAAATGTATTGAATATATATAAATAAAAGCAAAACTCTTTAGCTTTCTACCTTCTCTGACAGACAGTAAAGATTTATTCTCTAGAAAAGCAGAAATGGGACCCAGAGTTTTGGCATAATGATAACACTGCTGCCTGAAGCCCTGGTTTGAGTCTCAGCTGCTCCATTTCTCCCTGGAGAAAAGCTCAAGTGCTTGAGCTCCTGCATGCACAAAGGAAAACTGAAGGAAGTCCGTGACTCTCCTGGCTTCAGCGCGGCCCAGCCCATGCCACTGCAGTTGTTTGGGGAGTGAAGCAGCAAATGAAAGATATCTCCTCTTTCTTGCATTCTTGTACTCTCTCTCTCTTCCATCCCTTCCTCCCTCTCTGTAATTCTGCCTTTCGAATAAATCTTAAAGAGAGACATGAAAGTTCTCTGGATTGCAATTATAAATGAATACCACTGAGATGGGTGCACCATACTGCAAAGAAGGAAATGAAACAATGCTTACAACAGGAAACAAGTCCCTTGGTTCCTCTAGCCTTGCAAGCTCCCTCTCGAATCACTACAGGCAGCACCTGACCAGGACACAAGAGGCAAAGCAGAGAGATTTCCTGTTCAGGCTTTCAATCCAAAACATTATGGAAACCTCTGAAAATTAGCAAAGTCCGTCTGTCCTGAAGCCAACCTATGGCATTAAAAGTCAGGAAGAAGTTTACTTTTGATGAGTAACTGCTAAGAAGGAAGCATGCAGGGGAATTCTTGGCAAGCGATGGTCAACTTCTTGATGTGGGTGCTGGTTTAATGAGTGAAGTTTGCCTTGCACGTGCTAACACTACCCGCGTTGGCTTCTACCCATGTTGATTTTCCCACCCTTATCCCAAAGATGCCTCTTCTGTATCCTTCCAGAAGGATCATTTTCAGGCCTCTGTTGTAGAAGGGCAGACTACATCCAGGCATATTAGAGCACTCATTTGAATCTTCGGGGATCACTGCTTCCTTCCGATCCAGCTCCTGCTAAGACACCTGGAAAAACTGTGGAAGGTGGCTCAAGTATTCAAGCCTTTGCCATCCTTATGGGAGCCCTGTTTGGAGTTCCTGGCTCCTTGCCTCAACCTGGCTTAGTCCCAGCTATTGTGGCCATTTGGAGGAGTGAATAACAGACTACACTCTCTCCCTCATTTTCACTCTTTTTCTCTGTCATACCGCCTTCAAGCAAAATCAATAAATCTGCTTTTTAAAAAAGAAATAGTTTTAGTTATTTATTATAAAACCTTAACTTCACAAAAATCCACTCTTCTCAAAGAGACTTATAAAGTGGAAATTCTTGATTAGAACAAAGATGTATGTGGGGATGGAGATATATATAACTATTAATCAACATAAATATTGTATATAAAAATACATAAACACCTCTTCTTCCCACTCCATATGCCCAAATATATGAGGTCTGCATGTAACATATATGCATATATAGTTATATACGTGATATGTTTATGTGCCTCTTATATCAACCATCTAGATACTGTAGCTAAAGAAAACTTTGCTCTACACAGTAGTAGTAATTTCTTCCTCCCCACTGATAACCAAGCACCTTTGCCAAAAGGTCAAGGATGGTGAAAAGGAGGACGCAAGGCATTGCAAATGTAAAACCAAAGAGACAGCAGTCCCAAGCACATTACCAGATCTTCTGGTCTCTTGGGACTGATGACAAAGACTGAACTAAGAACTCTACAGGACTCACTGGGATTCCTTCTACTAGGGCGCATCATGGTTCACTACGAGTTGGAAAGGCAAGAAGTATCCCTACTTGAATTGTAGAATCAAGGAGTTTCAGGCCCCTGGCTCCAGCCCCAGTCAGGAAAGCTGTATTTGCATTGGGCCACCCTAAACATATGAGCAGATTCATATGTAGTATGCGAGTGGGGCCTCCCCTCCTACACAGAGCCCGTGGTTACTCAAAGCCCATAACTTGGAGGGCGGGGGAGGCTTGCTTTAGCATCAGTCTCATGGTAGTGGCACAATTCTAAGGAATCTACAATGGGCCGTGACATGGAACCAAGCATGGCTCCCAGGGGCCTAAGGTAAGAAACTCAGACCCAAAGGGTCACCAGTATCAGGACATATATTTATAGCATGCAATGTGGTTAACATGAACATCAAGGAAAGGTCCACACTCTAGGACTATAAGGCTTATAAAATCGTCACTCTCATGATTGCATCCCAAATCACACACCAAAAATAATTTCAAAATAATGCAAACATGTTGAAAGAAACAAATATAACCCATATATACTTTTTCACATCATTACTTCCCTTCTCTTTCTATTACTTGCTCATAGTAAAATTAAATCGGCGCCCAAACATATCTCAGCAGTACTCAGTATCAAATCCTCCTCTAGCTCTTGTCCCCCAGATGTACCTTGCATAGTTCAAAACCCCTCCCCTCTTGAGGATGCGGGCAGTTTTAAAAACTGACAGTTTTATTTTATTTATTCTGCTATATTCAAAGAAGGAAACATGAAAGAAAGACATTAGCCAGAGTCTTCCTAAGGTGATAGTGGTGGTGGTGTGTATGTGCAAAAAAAACCAGAGATTTAAACATGTCTGAGGACAAGTGATATTGATACATACACCTGCATTCTATAAACTGAGATTAGAGAGAGAAAATGGCTGTCAGAGAAATTATAGAGAATGAATAATGTATAATTCAAAATGTGGTCAGATCTATTTACACAGACAACTCCAAGACCAGAAGAGGAATAAATATATTCAACATCAGAACACCAACTGAAGTTGAAAGAAGACTGGAAAAAGAAAATCTCAATTGTTTGAGATAAATTTTCTTCAGTGGACTTGAAGCTGACTTTGGGGGCAGCTCAAGCTAAGACCACTTGCCCAAATTTACTACTTCAAACTCACTTTAAGAAATGGTAACAGCAAAGAAAAAACGTAATAAGGTTGGCTATAGTTCTTTTATTTTTGGTGAGATATTCTTTCCTTTAACTTGACCACACGAATAACATGTGGTTTTGTTTATCATGTTGTGAAAGGAAGGAAAAGTGGAACAGAGGTGCAAAGCCAAGGAGGGGAGAGGTGTTGGGAGATGCTGCTGTCTCCGCTGACATGAAGTCAAGAAACACAAGCCATCAGACACATGGTCTCCAAAAACGGAACAATTTAATGTTAATACTAAATGCATCTTTCCAAGTTATGCACCATCCACATCACTTTTACAATCAGGAAAAAAAGATTTTTTAAAATAGAATGGGCCTTCACTTTTTGCTTTCTCAATGTCTCTTCTCTTTATGCCTACATAATTGCTTGGAAAAAAAATCACTTGATAGCTCTAGCCATGCGGGTCAGTGAATATCCTGCAAAGCATATGAGATTTCTCATGGTTGGGACATCATGTAGAAATGCCATTTAATGATGTCCCCCAAAATACTGCAACAGCAGCAAGCTGTCATCATCGTTCAGCTGACTGGATGTCTTTTTGTCATGGACTTAGCTGACTAAGATTCCTGCCCCCAAATTCTCACAGCAGTTGACACCTGACCATTCAAAAAGAGAACCAAGAAGAGCATGTGGTAAAAGTAACAGTGAGAACAAGAATTCAAGTCCTTCAGGCTGGTTGCCATGGTACTTTCCTCGAAAGAATGATTATAGCTTACTCTTAAGAGGTTTCCACATAAAGAATATAGGTAGAATCACACTCTTTAAAAAGAACTGTTCAGCAACTGAAAAAGAAATAATTTTTATTCATACTTTTGTTCTATTAGGCATTCCAAAAGTTCATGGAAATGAAAAGATATTTACTTCAGTGCAATTTTTTTAATTTTTAAAGAAGTATTTATTTGAAAGTCATAGTTACAAAAAGAGAGGTTCACTCCCCCGCATAGTTACAATGCCCAGAACTGGACCAGCCTGAAGAAAAGAGCCAGGAACCTCTTTCAAGTCCCTCATTTGAGCGGTAGGGACCCAAGTACCTGGGCCACTTTCTGTTGCTTTTTCAGGTGCATGAGCAGATTGCTGATTTGGAAATGGAGCAACCAGGTCACAAACCTGTGCCCATATGGATGCTGGAGTCGCAGGAAGTGGTCTTATCTGCTATGCCACAATACCAGGACTTCCCTGCACCCAAAATGTAAAATCCATGCATAATTTCTCAATATAGACATGGTCCATGGATTTTGGAAGACCTCTCACAGTATCCATAAGATTCCTTCAAGACAAAGCATATCTTTGTCTTCAGCTTTCCAGTTACTCTCAAACAATAAGGAGTTTTACCCTACAAGTTTTCCAAAATAATTTCTTCCCAGCTAAGCAAGCGCTGGCTGGGCAGGAATGTGTCCTAGGAACCTGTCAGGGAGACTGAAAATTCTTAACTCTGAACTCTTACTCTCTTTTTGAATAGAAAAATAGTATCTCTCTTTGGTTAAATTTCTATCTCATATTACCATTTGTAGTATATATTCTTAACTTTTCCAAGCTATCAACTCTGTATGTACAAATATATCAGAAGAGTGAAATGTGAATTTGAGCAGATAAAAACAATAATTAGTGCCAGGCTCCCTTCTTGGAAATGCTGTTGTCAGCATACTTTCCTTCCAGTGAATTGTGTTGCGACATGCAGTGACTTTTGACAACAGACTATCTCAAGGCTACATGAAGGGCAAAACAAACTTTTTTCTCTAATAGGTTGTTTAATTTCTTGTGAAATTTCTCAAAAAAAAAAGTAAGACTAAAAGCTGATACAAAGCCCAATTCTTAGGACTCTTCCTTAAAAGCATTCAGAGGTGTGGGGTAGGGGTAGGGACAGACAGGGGGAAAGTGGGCCTCAATGCTATAGATTTGGAGAACAGGTTCTTAGAAAGCAGTTGCATATGGAAAGGCACGCAATCCAAAGAAATTAAAACCACAAAGGCAACAAGAGGACTTGTCTGTCCCAACAAGTGTGTTCTGGAGCCACCAAACTCTCTAGACTCTACTCTCAAGCTAATCCTCAACTAGAAGGAATGCTACTTCCCATAGGCCTTTGCAATAAAGAGGCTAAGCAAACCATAATTCAGCAGAAGACTGGTACCCCTGCAAGGGCAAAGGACAGCCTGGGAAATGACGATAGGGTGCATTTAAACAAAAAAGACTTGAAAAATCTCATCCTTACATCAGTGGGGGAGTTTTCAAAAGTTGTGTGTGGTCTGTACCATGTTTTCCCAATTTATTGGTGAGGTTCAAATATAACAGTAGAATCAACTCAATGTGTGTGCTGGAAATTCCAGCCCTTTTTCCAAAACACTCTCTTGTCGTCACCTCAGACACTGGCATTCTAATCAATGTCATATTCCAGAAAATAAAATGGCAAAGGAATGAGGAGAAGAAAAACCTATTCCTCAAAAACCAAGCTACTTCTAAACTCAACAACTCTAAATTTGGATCCTCCCTAACTGAACTGAATTCACTCCAACTTGGGACTAATCTTGCATGGCTGAGTAAGGACATCTTTAAAATGTCATGTTCAGGACACATCAGTTGTCTATATTTCTTTGCTTCCCACCCATTCCAGTCTGGCTCTATTCATCCTTACTACTCATACAAAATATCTTTTACAGAGACCACCAATGAGCAAAATGATCGCGTGTCCAGTCCTCATCTTAGCAGACTTCACAGTAACACTGAGGTCCCTGGACCCCTATCCCCTCAAAGTCCTCTCTTCCTTTAGATTCATTAATATCATTATTGGCCTTTAAATGTTACAAGTATTTACAATTTGGTTCCAAAAGTTCACTTTTCTTCTCTTCCCACATTTCTTCCCTTATTCATTTCTTACACATACATCCATGGCCACCATGCTGCATAATTTCAATAGTTAATATTTACATCACACTCTATATAAATGGCTCTCTTGGAGTTGAACAGTGTATTACTTGTATTGTTATAGACAGTTCTATTCACTCATGTGACTTTAATCACCATCTACCTATGATTGACTTCAAATGTTTACTGCAGGCCCAGAAAACTTTGAAACTCGACGCCATATGTAAAACTGATCACTTGAGGGTCTGGCACAGTGGCCTAATGGCTAAAGTCCTCGCCTTGAACACGCTGAGATCCCATATGGGCACCGGTTCTAATCCTGGGCAGCTCCACTTCCCATTCAGCTCCCTGCTTGTGGCCTGGGAAAGCAGTTGAAGACAGCCCAAAGCCTTGGGACTCTGCACCCATGTGGGAGACCTAGAAGTTGCTGGCTTCGGATCGGCATAGCACCGGCTGTTGCACTCACTTGTGGAGTGAATCATCAGATGGAAGATCTTTCTGTCTCTCCTCCTCTCCATATATCTGACTTTCCAATAAAATAAATAAATAAATCTTAAAAAAAAACCTGACCACTTGAGATAAGCCCATTCAATTCACAGGTGCTCCAAATTATATATCCACAACAAATTGGTCCTCATTCAGCATTTCCTATTTGCATGAATGGCATCAGCATCCACCCAGTTGCTCAATCTAGAATACTGGAATGAATTATTGTTTCTTCTTTCTCTGGCCCTATCAACAAATTATCTGGTGTTTGCTTGTAACCTGTTTCCATCCTTAAAATGTTGGCCCTGTGATTGGCACAGTGGCAACAACAAGCTAATCCTCTGCCCTAAGGCACCAGCATTCCATTTGGGCATCTATTCATGTCCTGGCTGCTCCACTTCCAATCCAGTCCTCTGCTCACTGTCTGGGAAACCAACACAAGACCCTGTACCCGAATGGAAAATTCAGAAGAAGCTCCTGACTCCTAGCCTCAGATCAGCTGAGCTCTGGCTATTGTGGAGTGAGCCAGCAATGGAAGATTTTCTCTGTGTGTCTCTCATTCTCTCTCTGTAAAATCTGCCTTTCAAACAAAAATAAATAAATCTCTTTTTTAAAATGCAGGCCCTTTGAGTATTGGCATCTCTCATTCATCAAAGTGCCTGTGAATCTAGATGAGTATTTGAAATATAGCATCTGTTCAACAAAACGATAAAGTCTCATTGATTTTTATCTTCTATGTATCTCTTAGATCACTTCTGTCCCTACCGTACACCCTTGTCTGGAGTTATGTTTAGGCTTCTCTTCCCCATTTAGTTAACCCATTCATACTTCAGATCTCAACTCACTATCACCCTCTCAGAAAACCTCCACTGATGGCCCAAAGTGAGTCAGGTTCTGTCTAGAGGCTATCATAGCTTTTTTTTTTTTTTTTTAACTGGGAAGTTCTTTCCTTATCTGTTCCCCATACGGTCTTTTCTTTTGTCCTTTCTCTTTTTAGATCACTCTTTTCTTCCAGTCTCTCAACACTGACAATTCACCCAAGGAAACACCAAACCCCAGATACTGAGTTAGCTGCGGAAAATCCTGAGAAAATAAATCCAGTCTCACGTAGTTCAGAGAACAGGAGACAAAGAGACATGAAACAACTCACAGCACAGTATGGTATGCTACATCTGCAAAAACAGGATGAATACAAAGACACCAGAAAGCACAAAGGAAAAGATGATTAACCCAGTCCAGGTCAGAAAAATCTCACTGCGTGGGTTTTGCAAGGCAAATTTTGTACTCTTACTTCCTTGCAGACTGTTCCTACAGTCAAAGCATTCATGAAAATTGTTCACATTTTCAATATTTTCTTTTAACCCCTTCTACAAGCCAGTTCTGCATAGTTTAGATCTGAAGAAAATGTTACCATTCTCCTCCAAGGCCTCCCCTTTCTGTGGATTCACAACCCCTTCCAATGTAGTTTAATTTCATTTCCAAGAGTTTAGTTTCATTCTTCCCACTATTAAGCCTTTTACTCATCCTCTCTCTTCCTTCAAGTAATCTGTTATATGCACTCCTAGTAGTGTACTATAACTTACATCCTCTTAGAACAGGTGGATTTTATAACGGGCCCTTGAGAGAAAGTGCTACACTAAGAAATATGAGTAGAAGATCTGCTCCAAACCCATTAATTCATAACAGACAAGACTTTCTACTCTGTCTGTAAGTCAGGTCAACACTGCCAAAACAAGCATGACTTTCCAGTTTGCTAACTGTGTGTGTGTTTCTTACATCATTTCTCTTTCTAGTAAATACAGGGGCAACTTGAAATGATACATATGATCTTTGCAAAGGAACATTTAGATTTCAAGACGACACTAATGACACTCATCGGTTACATCTGGCTGGGATGCTCTTCTCTCTTCATGTTTGTCCAACCCAGGCTCCACTCAATCATTACTTTTTCAAGGAATTCTTGTCTCCTCTCCCAGCCCTTACTCTGAGCTAAGCCTGTAGAATTACAGACTTGGAATTACTTGTTTAATATCCACCTTCTATCTTGGATTCAGTTATAGCCCCCAGAGCCTACACAGTGCCCGATACATAGAAAGTACTCAAATACAGTATTTGTTTAATCAAATTGGTATCTCTATGCCCTCCACATCCTTCTAAGGCACATCCTTCTACCATTGTGATGTACTTCTTTTACTGTCTGTTTAATCCCTAACAGTAAATCACCTAAGAATAATCACAAACTAACTTTCTGAATTTCCACCAATCTGAAATTGTCAGAGTCCTCAATAATGCGCAAAGAAGGGAAGTAGGAAGGGTCTTTTTAACATTTCCACAATTCCAGAAAGATCTTAATAACAATAAAACTTCAGGAATCACAATACACAGAGTAAAACCAGGAAATCAGGATCTCAGTATTAAGAGATTCAAAGAGTCCAAGTAATTCACAAGTTCTTTACAGATTTGCAAAGAACTGTAAATTTCTGGTTTCTTTTTTAATAAGAGAGAGTAAACATTAACATTTCTGGGTTGGGTGGGACTTACATTATGGCACAGCCGATTAAGCTGCTACTTCCAATACCAGCATCCCACACTGAAGGGCCAATTCAAGTCCTGGCTATTCTGCTTGCAATTCAGCTTCCTTCTAATATGCTTGGAAAAGCAGCAGATGATGGTCCAGTGATTGAGTTCCTGCCACCCATGCAGGAGACTTGAGTGGACTTCCTGGTTCTTGCCTTCATCCTGACTTAGGCCTAGCTGTTGCTGTCATAAAATCTTTCTTTCTCCTTCTTCATCTCTTGCTCTTTGTTTTGAATAAATAAATAAACTTATAAAGAAAAAAAATCTAACATTTCTGGAACAGATATATGGGTGTTGTTTGGAGTCCCTGGTTCAAGTCCTGTTTCCCCTATATCTGATTCAGATTCCTGTTCATGTGCAACCTGACAGGCAGAAGGTGATAGCTTAAGGACTTCAGTTCCTGCCACCCACATGGGAGACCCTGACTGAGTTCTAGCCTCCTGGCTTCATGTTAGCCTGGCCCAGTGCTTGTTCTGCAGATATTTAGGGTGTGAATGTGAATGAAAGATTTCTCTTTCTCTGTCTCCCTCCCTCCACCTTCTTTTTCCCCTCCTTCTGAATAAAAATAAAAATTGATTTAAAAAATACTCTGAGTACCTACTAAAAGTACTGGTGCTTCACATGTGACATAGCTAGTTCAGTCACAAACTAAGTAAATATCCATTGAGTTGCTGCAAACTGCAAACTGCAATGGACATGACCCTGGGAATCCCAGACTTGCTAGTGTCCATTTAAAACTATGACTCCTAATATTGAATGCAATGCTGGGGTTATGTTCTGACATAAAAAGACATGGCATGCTCTAAGATTTCACTATACCAAAGGTTGCAGGCTACCCATGGTCTTAATAGTACACTAACACCCCACTAAGACTTAAAGTATATCAAGCCAGGTTTTGAACAACCTGGATTGAAGCAATCCATCTCAAAATACTAATGGAGTTTACACCTTTGGTATTACACTGATTGCAGACCATGTCTGTAGTATGCTAAGAATTTTAATTATTGGGAACAGGCTTTTGATGTGGTGGTTAAGACAACACTTGGAACATTAACATATGGGACTGCCTGTTGTTTGAATCCCAACTCTGCTTCTGATTCTAGCTGCCTGGTAACACATAACCTGAAAAACAACATGTGATGGCCCAAGGATTCCTGTACCTGTCACTCATGTTGACGATCTAGACTGAATTCCCTTTTCCTGGTTTGGCCCTGCATATTGAATTGTGGACACTGGGGAAGAACACAGTGAATAGAAGGTCTCTCTCTCTCTCCCTCTCTCTCTCTCAAATAAAATGATAAAAATTTAATAAATTATGTAAGTTAATTGTTGATTCTACAATCAAACATATCAAAGCAGCAGCCAGAGCTGAACCTTCAAAGTGATATTGGGCAAGACTTTCTCCTCTGAACAGATCTGCCAGATTGAACAATCCTAAGGTCCCCATTCATACCATAGCTTATATGTATGGTGCTTTGGAGGTTTGCAATGACCCCAGTACTGTATCTGCAACTTCTCATCTATGACATCAACGGGTAGGACCAAAATCTTATTCCATGGTTTGGGGCCACTTACATTTTGATTAAGAATCCTATGTTTTCAACTTACATGCTGACAAAAATCACTGATCAAAAACAAATCATAGATGAAGGCATGCGTGTGTGTGTGTTTATGCCCCAAGTCTCATTTGACATTTTTGGGAGGCTGTTTCAACTAGGTCAACAGTTACCCTTCACTTCCTTTTGACTCCATACACCTTTAAGGGTGTGGGAGTAAGCAAGCAAGCTGCCACTTCCTTGTCACACTGAGCAAAATCCTCATGAGCAACAACGTGTAACAAGGCAAAATATGTATTCTAAAAGAAGAAAGTTGGCCAATCCTCAATTGAGCTCATCAGTAGAAAAAACAGAATAACTGATCTAAAAATTACTAAAAACTGGCACATTGATCTGTTATATCTATCTCTTTCACTTTTGCTTAGCCTGACATTCATAATAGTGAACCATAATGGGCTGTTGCTGGAAATGCTATACCACACAGTGTTGATTAAAGATGAATCCAACGTTACTGAATTTTGTTGTTGTTGTTACTCATTATGTACCCTGAAAATGGATAGTAAACTGGGAAATAATCCAATGGAAGAAAATAGTATAAATACATTGTTATCTATAACATCTGAAATGGGGAAGAGTTGAGTGAATTTAAGAAACAGAAAAACAGAACATAGTGAGAGAGCAAAGATGAAGAATGGTGAAAGATAAGATGAGGGGACCAGACAACAGCACTGCTTGTTGGCTATCTCTACAGCATTTTTCCTGAATGTAATGAAACCACTGTGTAACAGTAGACTACTTATTAAGTATAACATAATTAAGTTACACTGACACCGGACAATTCTGTCACTGATTCCAAAAGTTCATGATAAACACTTGTACATGAACCAAAAGAAAAAGTTTCATATGAAAATTAATTCGGGAATAAAAATTGGGAGCAGTGTGTGTGAGTGTGTGTTTGTGCGCATGTGTATGTATCTATGTATATTTAAAATAAAAATAAATATTTTAATTAACAAATTCTGGTGACATAAGAGAAAATGTATCTTGATCTCATCTTTTTTTCTTTTTAAAACAATGCATTTTTAGTCATTAATTAATTTATTTATTTGAGAAACAAAGAATTCCACTCTGCTAGTTTACCCCCTCAAACATCTGCCAGTGCCCATAGAGTCAAAATCTGGGAGCCAGTAACTCATTCTTGGTCTCTGTGTGGCTGTCAGAAATCAAACTACTTGAACCATCACTGCCATCTCCCAATAATCTAGAGACTATTACACAAATTTACTTTCATTAGTGAAGTTTCACATTCATTATGATGAAAAAGAAATTAGTCATTATCATACCAGTTCTAATCACTTGCTGGCATGTTGATCTAAATAACATTTTTTAACTGAGTAAATTATTTAAATTAAAATGTAACTTGATTCATAGCTTGCTTAACAAGTGACACCCACCATAAGATACGCAAAATCTGCTAACCTCATTTTCCAATACCATCACTACCCAGAAAAGTCCTTCCAAAGATCATTTAATATGTCATATCAAATCAAAACTATTTTAGAGCTTTAGTGTTACAAGTCAGAACTTAAATCGTTATGCAATCATTCATTCATTCAACAAATGTTATTCTTTCACAGATGTTCTTAAACACTAGGTTATGGCTGAGAAAATACAAAAGAAAAAGGGGAATGTTCACAGTGAATTCTCAATAGGTAATACAAACATGCAAGAACAGGTAGCACGAAATACACAAACTCATGCAGTCATACATACTCTGGTACGTACTGGCAAAACATTAGTACAGAGAAGGGAAGCCAGTATCCCACAGCAAAGGGAAAGTGGGTCAGAAAGACTTCTAAGAGGATGTGATGTTTGAGCCACATCCACAAAACACAGAATAAACTTCTCAGGCACATGAGGCTGGGGAAGACAACCCAGGCAGAGAAGAACAGGCACCTGGATAGGTTTGCAACAAAGTTGCAGGCAGGACCTAGCAAGACAGCACAGGAGCAACAGCGATGGCTGCCTCCAGATCACAGGTAAACACAGGTCTGGACCACGACACAGCAAGAGCCAATTCTAAGAGCTCAGGCAGAAGGTTCAAACTGTGGTCAGCAAAAGGGCCAGAGAAGGTGTCAGGAAGCCCATCCTACAGGTCCAGTCACAGGAGCCATCCAGACATTTGGGCAAATCATACTTGGAATTCATGTAATAAATTGGCGCTTGTGGTAGGTTCTATTGTACATTTCATAACAAAAATATAATTCTGGACAAAGGTATTGCTGATTATTATTTCCAGAACGTCATCTTCTCTCTTAGGAATAATAGTACCTAATGACAGGATACAAACAAATCTTGATATCCTCAGAAGAAAATACTACATCAAAATAAATGGTAAGGGGCTGATGCTGTGGCACAGTAGTTTAAGTCTCCACCTGCAGTGATGGCTTTGTCCCATAGTGGTGCCCCAGCTTTTTCATTTCCAATGCAGCTGCCTGTTAATGAGCCTGAGAAAGCAATGGAGGATGGTTCCAAGTACTTGAGCTCCTGACACTCACCAGGAGGTTCTAGAAGAAGCTCATGGTTCCTGGTTTTCAATTGGCTCAATCCTGGCCATTGCAGCCATTTGGGAAGTGAACCAACAGATGGAAAATCTGTGTGTGTGTCTCTCTCTGTTCCTCTTTCCCCTTCAATCTGCTTTTCAAATTAATAAATAAATCTTAAGATTAAAAAAAAAAAGAACAGCGATTACTAAATCCGCTACAAGCACAACGACACCTCAAGTACATGTCAAAGAAGTGTGTATTTTGAGATCTTCAATGAAACAAAGAGGACTGACATATATTCATAGTGAGACTGCACTCTGGATGCTTGCAGCAGCATCACTCTTGAGGTTGGAAGGCACTTTGTAACTGACGTGTACTGTCACAGGAAGAGAGTGGTTAGCACTCCATTTAAGCAGTAAGGTGAGGAGGGACATAAAAGCATGCAAGAAATCCCAAGGGAATTCCAGCATCATCTATCCAACTTCTTCACTCAGTGGATGAAGAAACAGAATTGTAGAGGTGCGCTGAGTTGCCTACAGCTCACACAGTGAGTCGGCCTGGAAACCAAGACTGCAACCCAACATCCCAACCTCTAGTAGAGCTTTGTGCTTGTTTTTACTGCACTCTCTGGCCTGCCCCCACGGCTAAAATCTGGTTAGAAACAGATCAAAAACGTTTGGTGAAAGCTGATCACTGCTGAGCCTGGAACTAAGAATGTTTTTCTTCTTTTTAATCTTAAGATTTATATATGGGCCTGGTGCTGTAGCCTAGTGCCTACAGTCTTCACTTTGCACATGCCAGGATCCCATATAGGCAACGGTTCTAATCCTGGCTGCTCCATTTCCCTTCCAGCTTCTGTGGCCTGAGAAAGTAGTAGAAGATGGCCCAAAGCTTTGGGACCTGCACCCACGTGGGAGACCCAAAAGAAGTACCTGGCTCCTAACTTCAGATAGGCTCAGCTCCAGCCATTGTGGCCACTTGGGGAGTGAATTAGCAGATGGAGGATCTTTCTCTCTGTCTCTCCTCTCTGAAAATCTAACTTTCCAACAAAAATAACATAAATCTTTTTGAAAAAAAAAAAGATTTACATGTGTATTTGAAGGCGAGAGATCTCCTATCACTGATTCACTCCCCAAATGTCCACAATGGGCAAAGCTGAGCCAGATTTGAGCTAGGAGTCTATCATAAATTATTTCTGGGCCCCGAGAACTTGGGCTATGTTTCACTGCTTTCATTAATGGGAAGGTAGATTGGAAATGGAGGAGCCAGAACTTGAACCGGCACCTACATGGGATGCCAGCACTGTAGATGGCAGCTTAACCCACTGTGCCACAGTGCCAGCCCCAGGGATTCTCCCCATAGTAGGGAGGAAGGAATGAGGCCGCTGGGACCTACTGCTATTTGCCAGTCACTTGGTGGGTGCTGTGCTTATATTCACAATACACAGTGCAAGGGTATTCTTCCAGCACTTCAACACCTATCAGTAAACAAACATTTGCTTGTGGGCTACCAAAGGGCAAGACCTGTTCAAGACTCTGGAGACCCCAGTGAACAAGATAGAGCCTCTTTCTTCATTGAATTACATTCTGAAGACATAATAAACAACCCAACCAGTGGATACACAAGAGAGTCAAAAGACATAGGCAGAGAAATAAAATGATGTAACACAGAGTTGCAAGAAGGACAACAGGACAGTGGACACACACATTTGGGGCAATTGAGGGAGGCCTTCTCCAGATCTTTCAACTACAGGATAAGGAGGTCATGTAATCAATCAGGCATCAGGCACGAGTGTTCACATGAGAAGACATGAGCCTGGCCTAGAATATGCCGTACAAGGGTGAAGCCAAGTAAGAAGTTAGAACAAACATGGACAAGGAGCAGCCCAAAAGGATTTTCTGTGACAGTCTGCTGCTGTTTCGTCCAGCTTCTATTAAGCTGAGCTACTTGGTAGGCAGTGGTTTTCACTCTGTGGCCTTCCTTCCTTCCTCAAGCTTCTAATAATGTGCAATCTCCCCCCTCCTTCTTCTGTGCACATGATTCCTTTCACATTAACTAGACAAACTGTCATGACCATGGGATGAAGCAAAGGTGATGGGATTGACCCTCTAGACCTTTATGCTACTCACAAGCACTTCCTAGATCAAGACATATGGACAGAGTGCTAGAAATGCTAGTCTAGTGGTCATTCCAACAAGTATAAACAGAGTGAACCCAAAGTGCTGCAACACCATCAGGGCTTAAGGGAAAACAGCAATGGAACATTGGAATAAATTTGAGGCTTCTAACATTGACAGAGTTGGAAGCAACACGAACTCAAAAATTCAGTCTGCTTGGGGAATGTTAAAAGGAAACACTTGTTTGGAAAGAATTTTTTAAGTGTGAAAAAGAAAGGGTATTTTCAGCAGATTCTGCAGTAGAGAGTTTGACCACACACTGGGGGTGGAGAGAAGATACACCACGAGGTGGAGTGGGGTGAGGAGGACTGTGGTCCATCTCCCGGCAGTTTACATGCCCAGCATCCAGCTGAGAAAATGTGCATCCGGATTAATGTCTGCAGCATGCCAAATGCTTCCACTGGGAGCAAATCGGACTCTCAAATCCATTCAGTCTTTTATCTGTTCTCCCTTGCTTTGCTCCAACATTCCCTTTGTCCCTTCATTCTGTGGTGATTGTGAACAAGGAAGAACCACACACCTCGAGTTTAAGGTTTCACCAATCACTTCTTGCATTCTTTGTGAGTAAAAACAAGTTCACATGGAAGGCTTTCCTTCAGGGAGAGGGGTCCCAGCAGTAACCAGCACAACACGCTCCCTTTAACATGTCCCCAGACCAGTGAATCAATAGGCAAAAGGTATCACTTCTTTAAGCAGGTCAACCTACCATAAATTTGGCCTAATGGCTCTGTGTCTCTCCTTACTCCCCAGTAGCATGTGAATGGACACAAGGTAAATGTATTTGCCTCAGTTCACGGAATGAACTGATGAAATATTTGGGGATGAAGGATACCTCTCTCTCTCTCTCTTCCCCCTTTCATCTTCCTTCTGTTAATCCTTCTATCTGTAATTCTGCTTCTGTCTGGGAAATAAAAATAAAACGAATGTTTAGGGGAAAAAAGGTGTTCTCATGAAAACATTCATTTACAAATATCTCATATTACACCACCTTGCCACCCCCATGAAGTAGTAATAACAAATGCACCTTATGCCATTGAGTTATAAAAAACTTATTTCCAGGATCAGGGACACAGAGCCACATAGACCAGGTGCAGAGCTAAGGGTGACTTCTTATTCTGAAAACTCCATTCCCTAGCCCTTATTTTCCTAACTCAAAGTTCTCCTTTTTTTGTAAGTAAGAACACCTAATCATGTATTCCATTCAATCACTAGAATAGCTCATGTTTCCCTTAAAGCTACCACTTCTTTACCTTCCTTGTATTTTAACCATGAAAGTTCTTCACTCCTGGGAGGGATTAGAGACATAAAACTGGAAATGACCATTTTTTGCTGATATTCTTTCTTCACTGAAAATTTTTTCAGCTCAACTTTTTCCATTACAATAAAGGAAGTTTAAGAGTAAACATTTGTACATATGATAAAATATGCTACAAACAAATATGCCCATAAGCTATATATAAGTAGATAAACATATATATTGCCCAAAAAGTTAAAAACTTTTGTAGTTAACTTTTTAATCTAGTTCTTTCATTTCAAATATTCTGAATCCAAAGCATGAAATTAAAAACCATAACTTTAAGCATATATATATAATATTTTATAACATTCATGTAGTGAATTACATATTTTATTTTATTAAACATAATAACATAACATGCAAATCTAATAAAGATATAGTCAATCTACATCATTCATGGAATTCCTCTGCTCACTAAAATGAATTGACATTCCCAAATTACCTTAGCATTTTCATGGTCATTTTCAGACACATGAAGGATGTCAAAAATCTGAGTCACCCAAAGCACACAAATCCCAGGTGAGGTCAAACAACACACGGGCTTTTTGTGTCATCTACAGTATAAACACACCTCCTTTCTGCTATCCGCTGAGTGTCACATTGTTTGCATTTTTGTTTTCTGTTGGTGAATTCTCCACTATAGACAGTTCCCAATCATAATGTTGAAGTGCTGACTACGGTTCCTAGGGCAAACATCCCCACAGAGAAAATGAATGTCAGAAAAGCTCTTATTGGGCATGAGTGATAGTGCTGTTGGTTGTGAGTTCAATGTTAAGGAAATGAAATTACCTAGTTAATAAGATATCTTTAAATAGAAATACACAACAAGCAAAGTTATATATTGATTAGCTGAGAAAACGGCTGTGACCTGAAATTGGCAGTAGCTAAACTCTGTCTCGTCTTTGAGCAATGATTCAGTACTCACTAAGCCTGTGTTCACGACAAATTCATAGCACATAACTGCAATGAATGAACCGCATCACTATGGTAAATGCTTGTGTTACCATAAATGCTCTTCAGGGTCCCAATGCCTCCCACTGCACAAGCTCAAGGACCATAGGTGTTATGAACACCACATGTCAGATCACGCTTCCCAAGACGAGAGGGGCCAGGAAGATAGTAGTGAGATCAGCAATCCCAGGGTCCTGGACAGGGCCATCATTTACACAACAAAGCCTTCTGCATGGAGCTGTCATGCGCAGGGCCAAAAGCAGCCCACAGAGGCTGCATCCCCCGAGAAGCCCATCAGGACTGAGCCTGCTTCTCACAATCAAAGCGGGCATGGAACGAGCTGAGGATTTGGAGGGGCAAGACAGGAAGACAGGATTGGGAAGACAACCCAGACTGAGTTCTGGACTCCTGGCTTTGGCCTGCCCCAGAGTGCTTGCTGCGGTAGACTGGGTCTTCTACGTGGGTGGCAGGGAGGCAAGTACTGCTACCTTTCAGGACGTGCCTTAGTAGTAAGGGTAGCCTGGACTCTAACCCAGACACTCTACCGGGGTAGAATGAGAACGACTCGGCAGGATCTTAATCACTATGCCAAACATCTTACTCCATTGAGGACTCTGCTGGCAAGCAAGAGTTTCAAAAGGCACAAATGGCCACCCTGTCATCACAAACTCACAGGAATCTTCAAGATGAGTTTTCCCGCGTCTCTCAGAAGAAAAATCCAAATCCACCAACACCATCTACTTCCCCCAGCACTTCTGTAGCTCTCTCCCCCCAGCTTCTCTATAAACTCCTGACCCCTGGCTCAGTTGTCCCTCCCAAACTCTCTCTTGTGACTTAAGAGAACTTTCGTAATTTTTTCCCTCCAGTATTTATTTCAATGCTGGAAATGCATGTGTCCAAAGAAAACAAGTTATAAAAAAAAGATATCTCTTAATGCACTATGTGCTAGTAAATACTAGTGAATTCTACGGAGAGCTATTGGCCATCACTGTTTTAAATACTTCAATTATTGCATTTAATCCTTACAACAACCTAATGAGGGTTATTATCTTTTCTTACAGATAAGGAAATTGTAGTTAGGAAAGTTAGACAACTTACCCAAGGTTACACAGGTACCCCTTGTTATAGCTAAAGTCCAGGCTGGACCAGAGTCTCTGCATCAGACATGTCTCTCTGCTCCCCAGAGAAGTCAGCCTCTGCTGAAAGTCAGCTCTCTGCAGATCCCTGGGCTTCTCTGACATGAGAAAACTGTATGATCCAGATAGATATCAGCCACAGCAATTCTTTTTCCATTCTTATTGACATCTTAGGTTCTTTATATTTAAAAAGTTGTGGCTCTCATTTTTGGTCCTACTGACTCTTGAAAGATAAATTCCAGTTCAGATATCACAGCAAATTAAAATATGATCCTTAACTATCAAGAGTCTGTATTTTCTCCTCCAATATTAAGAATATTAATGTTTATTGAGTTAATGTTCAATGATCCCTTGCAATGTACAATGTGCATTCAAATGAATCTCATTTTAACTCTGTTAGACAAATATCACATTCCCTATATTACACATAGAGAAAAGAGACTCAAGAGGTTACACAGACCACCCAAGCACATGTGGTTATTGGTAAGTGACAAAAGCAGAACACCATTTTAAACCACATTTTGACTGTCACAGCCTCCACTTGGGAGGAATTCTCTATGCTGCAGAATCCAGCATAATTTCTTTTAATGACTCAGCAGAAATATTTTACACACTTCATAGAATACAATTTTTAGAGATAAGCCTTTTCAGGACCCTGAATGGTAGCCTAGCAGCTAAAGTCCTCACCCTGTACGCACTGGGATCCCTTGTGGGCACTGGTTCTAATTCTGGTGGCTCCGCTTCTGATCCAGCTCCCTGTTTATGAACTGTAAAAGCCGTGAAGGATGGCCCAAAGCCTTGGGACCCTGCACCCGCATGGGAGATCTAGAAGAGGATCTAGGCTCCTAGCTTCAGATCAGCTCAGCCCTGGCTGTTGCAGCTCCTTGGTAGTGAGTCATCGGATGGAGGATCGTCCTCTCTGTCTCGCCTCCTCTCTGTATATCTCCTTTGCAATTAAAAAAATAATGCTAAATCTTAAAAAAAGGATTTTCAGGTTTTGTACAAACTCACTTTGCATTTTGAAATTCATTAGAAACTTGAGCTTATCTTTCCAATATCCTTGGGTACACTAATATTCTGATTATCTCATTGATTTTATTGTTCAAGCCTAGGCTAAATCAATACATGGAATTTTCAATGGCTATGCCACTGACTATTTGAAGAAAAAGAAGAAAAAAAATCCAAATCCAGGATGGAGATACATACTAAGAAAAACATTCCATAAAAAACCTATTTCAGGCCTGGTGCAGTAGCCTAACGGCTAAGGTCCTTGCCTTGAACACACCGGGATCCCATATGACCGCCAGTTCTAATCTCAGCAGCTCCACTTCCCATCCTGCTCCCTGCATGTGGCCTGGAAAAGCAGTCGAGGATGGCCCAAAGCCTTGGGACCCTATACCCGTGTGGGAGATTGGGAAGCTCATGGCTCCTGGCTCCAGATTGGCACAGCAATGGTTGTTGCGCTCACTTGGAGAGTGAATCATTGGATGGAAGATCTTCATCTCTCTCCTCCTCCTCTCTGTATATCTGACTTTGTAATAAAAATAAATAAATCTCTTTTTTTAAAAAAGACCCTATTTCAATCCATAGAATGGCCAAATAAGAACTCAGAAAGTGCCTTGCACATAGAATATCCTTGAAGCCATGATGTAATTAACTAATTGGAAAGATCATGGCAATAAATTGGAGTCTCCTTTTGCAAAGTAAACCTGAAATCTCATAACTACCTATTTATGTCACTTTTACTGGGCAATATAAATCTTCCTAAGCTTCCTTTTGGGTTAGGGTAGCTTTTACAGGTACCCAACTCCTCTGGGCATGTTGTAGAAATTGGCATATTGCAATAATTTGTCTACATGTTTCCCCCAGAAAACCTCAAATTTCTCTGAAAGGAAGTGTTTCTGCATCAACCACACTGCTGTATCTCTATTACTCAACAGAGCGCCTCAGTAATCGAAGACAGATCAAGTAAGTCTCATCCAAGTGAGCAAATGAATGAATGAAACAGGCATTCTACTACTAGAAAGGACAATGAGAAAAACTATCCAATTTATTCTGGCACCCACTTCCCTCAGACCACAAGGAAACTCAAGAATTTAATTCACACACACATATGCACTTACAGAGAAAGAGAAAGAAGGAGGGAGGGAGGGAGGAAAGGAGAGAGGGGGAGAGAGAGAGAGAGAGAGAAGCAAAAAAATGAGTTTAAATTCATGGGTTCAGACTTTCATTAATTCTCACTGAGTTCCCACTACTATTGTTCTTTTATTCTCTCCTTCCTTTACTCACTCTGGCTTTTATCTAGAATTTATCAATTTTGGTCTTAGTTTATCTGTGTTCCTACCTATACCATCTTGGTTCTTCCTTTCAGAAAAATATTGAGCTGGATGTGGTATTGTGGTATAGCGAGTTAAGCTGCAACACCAGCTGCTCCCATCTAGGTGGCAGTTCCTGTCCCAGCTGCTGCCTGCTAATGGGCTGCAAAAACCAGTAGAAAATGGTTCAAATGTCTGGGACCCTGCCAATCATATGGGGAGAACCGGATGAAACTCTTGGCTTTGCTTGGCCCATCCCTGACCATTGCTAGCATCTTGGGAGTGAACCAACAAATGGAATAGGATCTCAATCTCAATCTCTCTCTCTCTCTCTCTCTCTCTCTCTCTCTCTCTCTCTCAAATTCTGACTTTCAAATAAATCAATACATCTTTCTTAAAAGAGAAAAAAATTGAACTAAATTAAGAAATAAATTATAAATACACTCTGTAAGACCTGTGATGCCTGGCAGATATTCGATAATACCTTCCAGAGATGCATAAAGAAATGCTGCAAATCTTTATTTCTGGCCAAAGACTTATGTATTTTTAGTT
Organism: Ochotona curzoniae; assembly: GCF_017591425.1. Taxonomy (NCBI): domain Eukaryota; kingdom Metazoa; phylum Chordata; class Mammalia; order Lagomorpha; family Ochotonidae; genus Ochotona; species Ochotona curzoniae. Next base: position 46,345,949 of record NW_024466502.1, on the reverse strand, counting down.
TCCCAGAGAATTACCTTTAACCTTATTGGGTTTTTCACATATGGTTAGAAGACTTGCACACTGATTATTTGGGAATTATATTGCCCCTGGGCTAATCCTTTTCTGCCTAAAATTTAAATTTTGCAACTACTCAAAAACATTAGGCAATCCAAAGCCCCCAAGGAAGTTTGCAATTAAAATCACAAAACAAGAGACTTCACATGTATAGAATCTCAGCCTGACTTTTTGGGATTATTTCACACCAATATGATGAATAAAGAAAGGGAAGAAAGCAGACAGACATCACATTCCTGTGGTATTTTTCAATGCGACTGGTGTCTCCCTTTTATTCCTTTTCAGTGCAGCCACTGGAGTCTGAAGGACAGTATAGAGATGGCATTAAAAAGGACTCAGGACTGGGTGCTGACTCTTCTTAGCAAGTGATTCTGCCTGGCTCAAATTCAGCAATTAATCTTCTCCCCAAGCGTGAAGTGAAAGCTCACCTGCCTCAGGTGTAACTCCAACTCTAGCAGTTGCCACAAGGCCTTTGAATCTTGGGCCCACCAAGCTCATCCCTGTTATTCTGCAAGATGCCCACGATAGACATAGCACGATGGCTCTAAGGTCTGGACACAAACCTGTGAAGGCAATCATTTGACTCTGAGAATGTCACATGATAGAAACGGTGCTATATGCAGACTCTGAGCCATGGGTGCTCATTCCAAAGGCACCACTTAACTTGTGAGGCAAAACATAAGCTCCTCCTCTGTACTTCAGTTCCCTCACCAGTAAGAAAGACATGATTCTACCAACTTCACCCAGAAAACAAATTAGCAAATGATTTGGCGCTTGGAGAAGTGAAACCATGTTGTAAATGAAAAATTGTCAGATGCGCTCCCCACCCACATTTCCTTTCCACATCACATTTTGGGATTCTCTTGGAGATCCCCTCCAAGAAGCCCTCATCTACCATGAATGACAAAGTCTCTCTTGAGCATCTATCCTGTAGTTTGCCAAGGCAAAGCGAGGAAGGACAATGAGTTTTTCACCTTGTGAATGGTCTCATCCTCCTAACAAGAGCCGTAACAACTACAACCATTAACCCTAGCGAGCACCAGCTCAAGCACCTGACTCTCACAGACTCTCCACCAAAACCTCCTGTAGTAGATTATCAGTAGTCCTAAATTACTAATAAGAAAAATAAGTTTCAATAACCTGCCCCACTAACACATTTTCAAGACTTCCAAATCCCAGAGTTGAAAAAAAAATAAACTTTAATGCCATAATCTCAAGTCACTGCAATAATCTGCCTGGAAAGAAAATTTAGGGAACCGCAGGCATTGGGTAACATGGTAAAGATGCTGTTTGGGACATTTGCATTCCATAGCAGAAAGCATAATCTGAGTTCTAGTTCCTCTGTGTGATCCAGCTTCCAGAAAATGCACAGTCTGGGAGGCAGCAGGTTCCCATCACTCATGTGGATCACAGATGAAGATCCACGCTCCTGGCTCCAGCATGACCTAGCCTTGGCTTTTGTGAGCATTTGGGGAGTGAATAGTAGATGAAAGATATCTCTATTTGCCTTTCAAATAAAATCAAAGCAAATAAAAATTTATTTTAAAAGGGAACTTTTGTTGAAAATTGGGAGACCTGCTTTTTTTTTTTCCAAATCATCTATCAATAAGCACCTAAAAAAATGAATCAGCTCCAAATAAATAAATAAATAAGCAAGCTCCCAAATTTTCACCCAGATTTTTCTCTGTTAGGAAGCTCTGGATTGAAAAAATGTAAACGGTATTGGTACAAGTTTAAAGAAGAGAAGCACACAACACAACATCATGTCACAGTGTTACAAAGTTCACACTCCACCACTGGGCGTAAGTGATCACATATATTATGACTTAATGGTCTAGTACATGGTATAAAATGTCAGCAACTGTCACAGTTTTGAAAATTTGGCAAAAAGAGGTGGAAGACAGAGCAAAAAGTCTGCTCTTCACACCCACACAGTACTGTACACTTGACTTGAACGCCCCGAAAATTCCCCTAAGCATTTTTATCGTTACGTATCACTTGTATCACTCCACAGTTTAGTCAGCCAAACCATATCCTTTTCCAGCTTTAGATAAATTGCCTTTTGACAAACTGTACAGACAAAATGCCATGAAGTCCTCAAGCTGTAATCTCTAGCCTATTTTTCTACCAAGATGAGTAAGATTTTCCTATTTAGATTTTTTGAGTAATTAAGCAGATGTTTATACCTTATGAAGATCATCACAAGCATATTTACTCACTTTTTCTTGAAATGTATCTGCATTTTATCACTACCTTTGCCTACATTATGGCACTTACAAATAATAATAAAGAAAATTAGTGCCTAAGGTCATAGTGATTTTTAAAAAGAGATGGTCATTTGCCCTAACTTTCATTATGATGGATAAAGCTTTAGCCATATTTCAGGTAGGGAAGATTCACATCTTCAGAAACTACAAGGTGCTTTGTCTCTTTTGTCAAAATCACACTCAACATTTAAACAAATTCCTTAATATAGCAAAGAAATCAAACTGCGTGTGTCACTACAAAATGCTTAACCATAACTTACCAGTTTTCTATGCCAACACCAGGTAATGTATTTTGAAGTAATCACAACAGCTAACGTTTTACTCACTTAGCTAAATTTAAACATAAGTTCAAATGGCTATTAAGACTAAAATTCAGGGACAGCGTAATGGCTGTAATGACCAATCCTTCACCTTGCAGCACCAGGATCCCATACAGGCATTGGTTCATGTCCTGGTTGCTCTGCTTCTGATCCAGCTCCCTGCTTGTGGCCTGGAAAAGCAGCTTAGGACCACCCAAAACCTTGGGACCCTGCACCCACATGGGAGATCCGGAAGAAGCTCCTGGCTCCTGTCTTCTGGCCTTGGATCAGCTCAGCTCTGGCCATTATGACCAGTTGGAGAGAGAACCAGTGAGTAGAAGATCTTTCTCTCTGTCTGCCCTTCTCTCTATAAATCTAACTTTTCAATAAAAATAAATAAATCTTTTTTAAAAAAAAGACTTGTCTAAGATTCAAAATAGGAAAACATGTGCACAGTTTCTGATGATTCTATACATTAGGGCTATGAACACATCCCCCATAAAGTCATTATCACATGAGTTAAGTGTATAGTGCTCTTATTGCACTAATTAAAGTGTTGTTGAGAAATACACACATACGTAACTGGGAAGGCTTGCAATCCCAGGACAAAGAAGCCAACAACTGGGTTAAGAACAGCAGTAAAAATGGAAATCCTGATCCTTCATGCCTAATGACTCTTGATACATAACAAACTGTTCAAAGCAACTGAAGGGTTGTTAGTCCTGAGACAAACTTCTTAGGGAGAATTATAAAAATGTTAGACTTGAGCAGGTCAGAGGGATCAGAAATGACCATTTACATATCCTTTTGTTGTTGCTTTGTACTTTACTATTTGAAATTAACATAATGCTTCTTGAAATGAGTGTTTCTTCAATGGCTGTTTTTATTTTCACATATCATAAATGGCTGAGTTTTACTTTCGATCTTTAACCAACGAGATGCATGTCTTGATCAATACAAAATTATTCACATAATCCTCTTCAAAGCCAAGTGCTTTCAAAATGATTATACTACACATTTGTAGAGTACCTTTCAGTGTTCAATTGCTTTCACACTCATTATCTCATTTCATACAAACAGCAAGCAGGTGTCTGAGAAAGACAGCTTAACAAGTTAAGCTCCAGACAAGTTGGAACAAGTTGGAAATCAGCTCCAGAGTAGAAAGTGTCAGGCCAATGTCACAGAACTAACATGTGACAAAGTTGGGACAGGAATCCAATTCTTCTGGGTTTGCCTCCAACAGGCCACCCACACAGTCAGTAAAATAAAATGTCAACCATAAAAGCAATCACCCAGAAGCAATTTCTACTATGTGTCCATTCATCCAACAAGTGTCTGTTTAGTCCCTACCAGTGCCAGATGCTGAACTATAAAGACAGATAAAAAAAATCTACAACTCCATGAGCTTTTTCTGACTCTTCATTTCAGCCTCATTCCCAGCAGTAGCCTGAGATTTCCTGATTAAATCATCCAAAACAAACACGGTAAGGGTTAGAAGTCATAGCATGCAATTGTGGGCATGTTGATGAAGGCATCTAAAAGCCCATTTTGGGAAAGTTTCTAAGACCTTCCTTAAATCACTGGTCTACTGAATGCTGCAAGGTAAAGCAGGGGACATGGCTCAGATCTGCTCAGAAAACATGATTCAGTAACACAGGAAGGAGACATTCAATGTCTCACTGATTTTTCCCCATTGCCAATGGTCAGATCACATATGCGACAAGGTAACCTCAGAGTGCCGATCTGCCTCCAGGGCTTGTGTGCATCAGTGAATTCCCCATTCAGCAGCCCAGGTGTGAGCTTTAACCAGGACTACTGACAGCGGTACTTTCCAGAGAACTGAGGTCAGCAAGCTAATGTAAAACCTCTCCTTCCTGAGATATCATCACTCAGTTCTATTCGTTCATATTAGATATTGCTGTCTTCATTCCATTTGTTTCTAAAATCCCATTAAGAGAAATCGTGTGAGGGTACATGCTATGGTGTGACCTTTTTTTTTTTTTTTTCTTTTGCTTCAAGCTTTCCAGGAAAAGGAGGGAGAGGAAAGGACAACCTGATTTAAACAGAGTCCAGAGAGAGAAGGCAAATGGAACATCTGAAGGCAGCAATAGCACAGAACAGGAAGCACTGACAGACCAGTCCTCCAGATCTCGTGGTTTTGCCACAAGGAGCCCTAACACTTGCCATAATTTTGGTTTCTGAAGAAACATTGCCCATTGGCCAAATTTTTTTCCCTCTGGCCTTTTCACTTTTTGAATTAAAAAAAATCAAAAGAAATAAAATCAGTAGCTTAAAGAAATAGTTGCACCCCTGGTTCACTATGAAATTATTCAAAACAGGGGCCAACATAAGTTAGACCACCACCATGACACCAGCATCCCACATCAGGATGCCAATTCAAATGACAACTACTCCAGTTCCAATTCAGCTCCCTACTAATATGAATCAGAAAGCACTAGATGATGTCCTACCTGCTTGGGTCCCTGCTACTCACCTGAGAGACCTGGAAGGATGTCCAGGCTCCTGGCTTTGACCTGGCCAAACCTCAGCCATCATCATCATCTGGGGAGTGAACCAGCAGATGGAAGATTTCTTTGCCTATCCCTCCCTCTCTCTGTCACTCTGACTTTCAAATAAATAAATCTTTTTTTTAAAAGCAAATATCCAATATGTATAAATAACCTACAGGTCCATCAATAGATAAATGAATTTTAAAAGGTGATACACAACACACACACATAATAGAACTTCATAAAATTCATAGAAAATGCAGTTATGAAACATGTTTATTTTACTGCAAGAAAATTTTTGAACCATAATTTTTTCATAATACACATTTCCCCTGAACTTTTTGGAGTACTCTCCCATGCCTGTATTTCATTTTTTTTTTTTTGCAGCAAAGTAAGCTTACTTTTAATTCCATTGTCCACAGACGTTTTGCAATTGCATTGTATATACATTAGAATATTATTCAGCCACAAAAAAGAAGTTCTGCCATTCTGCCAACACAGTTAAAGCTGAAAGACATGCTACATGAAATAAGTCAGACAAAAAGAAAGACAAAATCTGTACAATCTCACTTATGTGGAGAACCTAAAAAAGACAAACTCATAAAAACAGAGTGTTTGCCAGGGATAGAGCGCAAATAATGGGAGATGTGGCTCAAAGAGCACAGACATTCATACATGAAAAAGTACAAGTTCAATGGGGACAGGCTACAATGCAGCACAGGTGGTAATGATTGTTCATTAATCTGATTTTTGCTATCATAATTCAAGGCATGTGTGTCTATATGCATATCTCCAGTTATTATGCTGGCTGTACACAATCTTTATTTGTTAATTAAATGTTTTAAAAACAAACGAATGCTGTTATTTAAAGTTCATTTAAGGTAAAACAGAATATGGGCTTCTGTGGGGGAAATGAATAAATAATTCTGAATGGAAAAATTGCAAACTGCCTCTCAGAAACTTCTTCCTGAGTGTGCTACCATCAAATCAAATACATCGTCACTCACAAAGATTCCTACCATGTCTCTCCATAAGCACCCGGGTTTTCCATAACCCAGTCTGCACCTTGAGGTGCTCTTTGACCTTTGTCTCCTTCCCAATATGTAATCCATCAAGGAACATCACATTTTCTTCCTTCAAATAGTCCATTTTGTCTTATTTCCTAGGACTTCATTACTTTCCCATCACTCCAGATTACAGCAGCTACTTCAACACTGGATTACCTGTCTCCATGGACTCTCTACTTTCAAGATACACTAAAAATCCATAAATACCTCATTATCTACCCACAGAGATTCTACTTTAATTTTCTGTGGTTGAGTCTGAGCAACAGAGTTAGAGTGCTTGTTTTAGCTGTGGTAAGATGTATATGCCATGAAATTCACCAAAGTAGTCATTTTAAGTGTATGTATGATTCAGTACAATTAAGTATGTCCACACTGTGGTGCAAGTAAATCTCCAGATCGTTTCATCTTGCAAAGCTGAAACTCTCTACCCACCACTGAACATTAACTCACTATCCCTCCCCGCTTTGGCATCGGAAAATCACCTTCTCACTTGTCTCTGAATGTGGCTTCTATAGGAGTCACAGAACTAGAATTATTAAGCACTGTCTTTTTCTGTCTGACTTGTTCACTTAATTTAATATCCTCAAGTTTCATCGATTTAGTAGCATGTGTCTGAATTCCCTTCCTTTTAAGCCTGAAGTGGCCCATACATCTATTGCATGATTTATTTATTCACTCATTTATCAATGGACATTGGAGTTGCTCCCAGTGCTAGGCCATTGTAAATAATGCTTAGGATATATACATCCAAAGTGTATTGCTGCCTTTTAAATGCCCAAGACAAGCAGGAGACATTTACTTAACCATTAACAAACAACTCAATACATACAACTTAAGGAGAGCCCACACTAGATCCATGAGGGTTACACTCCCTTCCCAGGGTTACTTGAGTCTGGCATCAGCCTTTCTTGAGTGTGTACTGTACAATGTACACAGCTGTACAATGTCCCAATGCTCTCGATACAAAAGATACTATTATGCTCACTTTCAGTTTGCAATTAAAGTTGCAAACAATTTTAGGATTGAAATTCTAAAATAAATACAATAAACTTCTATCCAGTTTTGAGTTTCCTTTGGACATGTATCAACATTGATGCTTGTATATATACACACACATACATGTATACGTTTCTATGCACACTCAAGCTCACACACACACACACGACATTGTTTTTCTTTTTGAGGGCCTCCTTCATCATTGGTGTCCACAGCCATGGTTCCCCTCTCTTCTCAGGCACTCAGTACTGTCTCTTTGGTAAGACCAGAATTGAAACCTGGTGGTTCAGGTTCCAGATCCAACTCCTCCAGAAAAACCTGACCAACATTTCCTGACTCTGCACACAAGTGACAGGGTTTGAGAATGTGACATTATGACACAGCCTTAGCACTTTTAGATGCTTGGGGACAGCCTCACCGACATGAAGCCATGAGATTCCAAGGTGATGGGTCACTGCTCCTATTTGCATTAACGGAGGGACCCACTCTAACACAGCACGTCAGTGTCACAGCCCCATGTTCTGCCTCAAACAACTGCTCTGGACAGTTGGGACTCATGGTTCAAATGCCCCCACCCTAGCTAGCACTACCATTTGCCTTTAAATAGCAGGATCAGCACACCCAACCAACTGTGCTTTGGCAAACAGAAAATAGGAGCCCCAGCCACTTCCCCCCTTCTCAGTACCCTTGTCATCCAGAGGGGAAGATGGAACACACACGATGAAAAGAGACAGGAACATATATTGTTTTAAATACATAGACACAAACACAAAACTAGTTGCAGGTGGTACACAGGGCAGCGAGGGCTGCTGAAGGAGGAAGTGGGCTTTGAGCAGAAGGGGTAGAGGAAGAGGAAAGGAAGGAGAGGACACTCCCTTAGAGCAAGAAACACAGCTGTCCTCTAGAAAGGGCTCTCAAGTCTGAGAACTAAAACATGGAGAAAAAGGCCTGTGAGTCTGCAAGGGGTCTCTAACCAAGGTATGTGATGGTAGTCCCAACACAGACAGACAACAAGCAAGTGTCACAACGTCTAGAGTGGATGTTTGAGTTTCTCCCTAGAGTCAGCCAGAAGCCAAACGGGGCAGCTGTCCCTCAAGGTCCCCTAAGAACAGCCTACCTCAACCTGAGATTCTATGAGACCGAAATGTGAGCAGACTCCTCAATATAGTGAGGATAGAAAAGGTCTGAAAAAAAAATCTTAAATGAGGGAGAACTTTCCTCTTTTTTCCATTTTATTTGGAAGGCAGACAGACACTGATTGGCTCCCCCAAAGACCCAAAACAACCAGGACAGAGACAGGCCAAAGTCAGGAGCCAGAAACTCAATTTTGGCTTCCCATGTGAGTGGTAGGGAATTATGGACTTGAGCCATCATCTGCTACTTTCCTGGCCATGCATTAGTTAGTAGTAACCTGGATTTGAAACAGAAGAACCAGGAGTGGAACCAGGAACTCTGGTATGTGACAGATATCCTCAGTGATATCTTAATTGCCACATCAAGGACTGGCATTGTGGCAGACTAGATTAAGCTACCACCTGCAATCCCACCATCCCATATGGGCACAATTCAATGTGCTGGCTTGTGCACTTCTGATCCAGTTTCTTACTAATGTGCTTGAGAAAGCTGTGGAAAATGGCAGAAGTGCTTGGATTCCTGCATCCACTTAGGAAACCTGGAGGAAGCTCCCAGTTCCTGGTTTTGGCCTGGCCAAATCCTGGCTGTTGTGGTCATCAGGGGAGTGAACCAGCAGATGAAAAATCTCTCTCTTGTGCACATGTGCATTCTCACTCTCTCATTCTCTCTGTCTTTCAAATAAAAACAAATAAAATAAAATAAAATAAAAACAAATAAAAACAAAACAAATTTTAAAAAATGCTTTACCAAATGCCTGCCTTGATTTTTTTCTTCTAAAACAACCCAAGTATCCAAGAATCCAGTATCCTTCTCTGGCTTCTAAGTTTATCCCATCACTTAGGTAAATCAGACCTAAAAAAGCAAGGCATATGCACAGAGGCACAGAAGATTCTTGTATGGCCCTGATATTACAACAGACTCAACACTTCATGAAGCTCCTCCCACATGCAGCTGCTTTTTTTTTTTTTCCTGCCTGTTCGGTGACTGGGTGGCTAAATTCTTCCCCAGTACAAACCACTTCTTCTAAATTTTCAATCGAACCTCCCAGAAATTTCCATGGGCCTCACACATTCTGAGTGCTCCATAAACATTATTTGTTCACTTATTGCCTGACAAGCTGTGGGAAGTTGAACATGGCATTGGCCCCTTATCTGTGTCTCAGTTTCTGCAGTTGCCAACTCAAAGGCTTAAGAGATCTCTGAAAAGCTCACAAATCTATGAGTGGTGAGCACTTTCCAGAAGGAAATAGGCTGAGAAAAGGCTTGCCCAAAACAGGTGACAGCAAGGGGCCCTGCCACGGCCTCCACTTTGAGTCCCTATCCCCAGTACCAGTCTCAAGGGGAGAAATGTGAGGCATGAAGCAGCTGCACAAGAAGCCAGGATGCAAGGGAGAAAGATTCATTTTGGAATGAGGAGACCAGATTCCACTCCTGCCTCTGCTACACCTATGTGCGACCCAGTCACTGTAGGACTCAAACTTCTTCATCTATAAAATGACCAGGTGAGCACCAACAAAAGTTCCCTCCAAATCTTTTTTTGTTTCTCTCTTCAGGGCTAAAACTTGGTCAGTCAAGCCCCACTAACCATAAAAGAAACTCAAGTCCATTTTTCCTGCTAATACTCGCACGCTCTACTGAGTTTCAGATTTGAACATTTTCTTAAGAGTAAGGATAGAAGACTGAGTCAACCAGAAAGAAAGATACTCAGTTTCCTCTAATCAAAGCCATACGAGGCTTTTTGGAGGAAAAAAAAATTCAAAGTCTATCAGTAGAGGAAATTTTGAGCATCACTGTAATAATCCCTCTCAGAGCTGGAATAAGTTTGCTTTTCAGTTTTTGCATCTGTGTTGTCGCTGGGGAGGCCGTGTCTGTGTTTTAACATCTGTCAGCTAAATCAGAGACCTAAATACAAAAATTGTAGAGTTCAGAAGCACCATGTGGTTTTTGACACTCCCTGGATGACATGGGGTCAAGAAAGCAATAAAGGAATTGCCCTGAGACCCAATATAACATTTTCATCAGTCACACAGCCCTTGTTCCAAAATGATTTTACTCCAAAAAAGAAAGAATATGTACCCATTTTCTCCAGAACCATATTTGGACATTTCAAACAAGCAGACCATAAAAACAGAAGCATCTAGGATGAATAAATAACTTTCCATTTAAAGAAGCTCAAGTGTATGGGTGTAACAGAGCTGACATTACCCATTGCCATCTATCCTAGGTGTGTCTGCATGGTATTGCAGGTATCCTAACCACATGGGCATAAATTCAGAGGATTGGTTCCTACAGCCCTACCACTTCGACCAAAGTTTCCTTTGTTTTATAGAGAAAGTTACAGAATTCTGTTTCAAACAATGAGTTATCAAATCACTCTCCCACAGCAATGTCAGCAATGTGTGTCAACAATGTCAGAATTCCTGTTTCTCACCAGCAAATATACATAACAAAACTTCCACTAGGACAAGCATTACATTTCTCCCCTAACAGGACTCAAACTCTTAATATTATTTACCAACTTCAAGAATGACCTCTCAGCTTAAGACTACAAATGTGAAAACTAAAGTCCAAGGAGAAGAAAGTCAAGCAATTTCTATACACATTTCCACTTACACCTCTATGTTTCTTCAGTGAGAGTTGCTCTGTCTCTTGGCTTGATGAGTTTTGAATTCCACACCTGACAGTCACAGTCAGTTGAAGGACTCAAAAATACTTGCTCCAGGGCCTGGTGCGGTGACACAAGTGGTTAAGTCCTCGCCTTGCACGCCCGGGATCCCATATGGGCGCCGGTTCTAATCCCAGCAGCCCCGCTTCCTGTCCAGCTCCCTGCCTGTGGCCCGGGAAGGCAGTTGAGGACGGCCCAAAGCTTTGGGACCCCGATGCGCCCACTTGGGGAGTGAATCATCGGACGGAAGATCTTCCTCTCTATCTCTCCTCTCTGTATATCCGCCTTTCCAATAAAAAAATAATAAAAATAAATCTTAAAAAAAAAAAATACTTGCTCCAGACGAATGAGAAGCATGAATGTTTTCATTGCTCTACTCTGCTTTTGCAAATTGGAGTTCACTGTCTTGCTTTGATGTGTAATTATAAATAGCCTTTACTATAGAGCATCCATAGTTACAACTTCTTCATATGTATAACCTCTAACCATCAGAACAACGTAAGAATTGTAAGAACATTCTTACTGTCCCATTTTACAGATATGAAACCAGCAGCACAGCAAGGTTAGCAGGCCTAACCTTGTTAAGAAACTTGCCAAGCTAACAAGTGACAAAGTCAGGATCCAGATTCAAGCTCTCTCCCACCAGCAAGTATACTTCATGAGGACAGAGATTTTGTTTTATTTGCTGCTGCAATCTCAGCATCATCACAGCATCTTGCATATATTTTCTTGATGAATGCAATAAATGTCAAATGAACATGCTCTTTGCCCTCCCCAAATCAGAGAAGGATTTAGCATCATAAACATCAACTTGAACCATGGGTAAATTGTATAGAAGAGCATCTCAGGACAAAACTCTTTATTTAACCTCTGGCCTTTGCATAAGGAATACCAATCCTCATTGTTTCTGCCCAGGAGGAGCCAAGAGAAATTCTTCTGACCTATTTCTTCCAAGTTGCTCCCCACACCACCCCCTTCTCCTGGGACACACTGATTAAGTCACTGCTGAAACCAAGTCCCTGTTTAAAACACTCCAGTCAGTTTATAATGTTTCTATTATGAAATTTTATTCTATCATCTGCATGTTCAAGAAACTATCACTTCAAATGATAGCACACTCAATTCTTCTCTAAGCTTTTGGAACAAAACCACTTGAAAATTTAGGCTTGGAGTTGCCTTTGGTTTATTACAAAGTAGTTCCTCCAAATTCGGACAAAAGCACAAGAGGCCTCATTTCTCCACTTGCCACCCTTCACCAAAGGCTGTGTAGCTCTTGTTTTCTGCCATCCTCTTGGGCTCCTTCTTAAATTAAAATTTTTGGATTACCCAGACTCTAATGCCTATTTAAAATAAAACCTAAATTACTACCTTATGTTTGGGGCAAGTCAACACCCTGTCTGGTATCTCTCATTTCTGTATGAGATTTGAATAAACCCACCCGGCACAAGTGGAAAATTGGTCTTGCATCACATACTCTGTTGGGATCACCACATTTGGAATTCTAGGTTTATTCTCCCACAGAGTCAAATTTAGCCCAACCCTAGAGAACAGCTCTGTGCACTCTGACATTCAAAATAATATTTGCTAAAAAGCGTGGGGGTTTGCAAACAACTTGAGCTGCAGCGAGAGGCATGTTATTACTGACTCAACTCCTACATGGGTTCCATCTTAGTCATCAGACACATGGTCACAGCCTCCACTTGCTTTCACAACCTCCCCTCGTTCTTTTTCAATCCAACCACAGAGGACACAGGTAGGTTTTACGTACTGTTATTTTGCTTTATGAAAACCAAAGACTAATCCAGAGTGGTTATAGAGTTTTTTATTTTAAGGAATTATCATCCAAAGTTAGATAGAACTCATCAACAACCAACCAGATCTGCTTTGGATGAGTAGCACTTAGTTGACCCAAAGTAGCTGGTAGCAATTTTTAAAACTCCCCCATAATTTGAAAACAGATTTCACATGTAAATTACAGTCCTCACTGGATTTGTCCATCCTTCCAGTTTTAATCATTCATCAGGTACATGGGAAGATGTCACACTAAAAGAAATTACAACTCTTTGGCTAAACAATCTAAGTTTCATTCAAGTATATTCTTGTAACACAAGCTTGCACCTGACCAAAACAGCAATCCTGGGTCTCAGCCCACCCAGGACTTTGTGGCCACCTGGCCCAGGCTTCAGCTTCCAAGCTTCTGACACTTAAGGGTCTATAATATCTTCATGGACCAGTGCACAAAGGTTGTGGCACCTGGCTAATCTATCCTGGAGACATGTGAGCTCAAATCTATCAAGTTATAGTAGACAGGGGAAAGCATGGGAGTGATGCACACTGCAGGAATGGACAGGGCTGGACTGTGTCATACAAAACATAATTAAAAGGACAAGAGTTTTGTGTTGCACATGCCATGACTGGCAACTAGTACAAACAATTAAGACTGACTCTTCTCACTGAGGACAAATATGCTGATGACTGATATTTACAATTAAGATTTCCGGGGCAGGCATTTAGCTTCGTGATTAAAATGCCTGCATCCCACATCAGTGTGCACAGTTCTGGCTCCTGAACCCAGCTTCCTTCTTACACAGACCCCGCAAGGCAGCGGAGATGGTTCAGGTAACTGGGTTCCTGTCACCCACATTGAAGACTTGGATTGACTTCTCAGCTCCCAGCTTCACCCTGGCCTAACCCCAGCCACCTTCGGCAGCCAGGAAGTGAAGCAGAAGGAAGTTGTGCTTCTCTCTTTCTTTCTCCTTTGTTCTCTCTCTCTATTCCCAGCCTCTCAAATAAACCTTTTAAAGCATAAGATTCTTATATTCAATGCTACTACAAATTTTAATTCTCCTTCACTCTTAAAAATAAAATTGGACAAACCAGACAAAAAATTTACATGTTAAACATGATCATTATTTGAGAAAATCTGAAAGTCTCTAGGCCCAGAGAAAATACATATGAGCGCTCAATCTTCCAAAAAAACTATTTGTCAGGAAACATCACTTACTCCCTTCCAAATTAGCCCAACATCACCAAGAACCTTTGACAAGTTAAATGCACACAATTTGAAATAAAATCAATAAACATCGGTTCATGTCTCTTGCCACCTTCGTTTTACAAGCTGCACCTACCTCCTGCAGTTCGTATATGCTCCAGAAATAACAAGTTCATCCATCAGTAACTCCACCACCATTCCTGCATGCCAATTCCTGACACATCCTCCAATTTTCTTTCTGATATTAAGAATAATGTTTACAATGTGATAACAGCACATTCCCAGTGTGAATGTGGCTAACAGCCATAAAAGCAAACACCTAGGGCCATCTCGGTTGAATACATTTCACAGGATTGGTCCCCATGGGATAAATCAGCCCAGTGCCCAATGAGGGAACTGCCGTGTAAGTATCCAATGACCTGCCGCTGAACTTACCACTTGCTGTTTTTCTCTTATAATCTCAATCTGGAAATGTGCTGTCTGGTCAGCAGTGTGCTACCAAGTCATTCAGCAAAATGCTCCAGATGCCATAAAAGCATGCCTGTGTGTTAGAAAACAAACTTGTAAAATATAGTCTAAGGACTGTGCCAGGGCTGTAATTCAGAGGACCAAAATGCTGCAGTAGAGATACCTTTGTAAAGCAGCCAGGGGGCAGCGGGGGTGGGGGTATTGTAGACTTTGGGGTATGGAGTCACAGCTGGACCTGCCTCTATCCTGAGCTGTCTTCCCTGGGACAAGGTCTTGAACCTCACTGGGCCTAGCAAGCGGGCTCAGCCAGCCTCAAAGCATTCCTTTCAAACTGATGCTCTCTTTAGCCCAACTTCACATGACACCACCTCTCACCAATCTTTGGCAAGCAGCAAAACAGGCACAAATCTTAAACTGTACATCTTACATAATCTGAAAAAGAGCAAGACAATTTCTTAAAAATAAACTGTAGTACTTAATTTCAAGGAGTCATCATACTTAAAAAAACAAATATGCCATGTATTGCTTTATTTTATATGGCAAATCTTCCCCTTTCCCTTCTCCAGACCTAGGGGCTTAGTTTGAATTCAACTTTAAGTTGATTGAACAATTAATTGGTTGGTTCTTTTTCTTTTAGTCTTTTGCTTTTTCTTCCCCAAGATCTGGGGGTTATCTTTGTTCATTTTCTTTTTCCTAATTTTTTTGTATTTTTTATTATTATTTCATCAGAAAGTTCCATAGGCTCTGGGATTTCCCTTACCCCCTCACAAAATTCCCTCATCCCCCCCGCCCCGCCACTGCATTCCTCCATGTTATCACAAAAGTATAATTCCTCACAGTCATAAGTCCGTCATTGTAGGCATAGACATTGGCAGACAGACCAGCATCCTATTGTCAAGATATATTCAACATTTTCATTGGATACACATTTTTGACTTGGAAGTACAGATGCATAACTGCATTCTATCCTCACATCTGAGTAAGATAGGCTGCATTACACAGTTACTACACATTCCTTTAAATGAAAAGCCACAACAAAAATCAACAAGAAGGAAAGTAATAATTTACAATGCCATGAACTAAAATAACATGCTACTGAATGCCTAATGTGTTGCTGAAGAAATGAAAAAGAAAATCAAGAACCTTCTTGAATAAAATGAGGCTACTTTATGACCTATGAGTCAATGAAGAATTTAATGAGAAAAAAACTGGTTTGAACAAATGAAAATAAAAACAAATCCATCAAAATCCATGAGATATAATTTCCACTGATCTTTGTTGGTGAGATGTGTCTCCTGTAGGCAACAGATAGACAGGTTTTGTTTTTAGATCCAGTCTACTAATCTATGATGTTTTATTGATGTGTTTAAGCCATTTAAAATTAGAGTTAATATGAATAGGTGGTAATTTGTTCCTGTCATTTTAGGAATGGGTTGTTCATTGATTTAGTCTTTGGTTATTTTACTGAGATTTTCTTCACATTTGCCTTTTGTTTTTGGTGGGTGCTATTCCTCTTCTCTGTCAAAAGAACATCTTTAAGTATCATTTGTATGGCGGAACTGGAAGTGGCATATTTTTTGAGCTTTTCTTTAGTGTGGAAGAATTTTATTTCATTTTCAAAGACAAGGGAGAGATTTCCTGGATACTTAATTCTGGGCTGTCAATTTTTCCCTCTTAGAATCTGGAATATGTTGCTTCATTCTCTTCTGATCTGTAGAGTTTTCCTTGAGAAGTCAGCTGTGAGTCTGATTGCCATTCTTCTGTAGGTCAATTGATTCATTTCATGTGCATATTTAATGATCTTTTTCTTACATTTGATTAAAAAGAACATGATTATCATGTGTTGTGGTGAAGATCACTTTTGGTCAAGCCTTTCGAGAATTTTGTGCCCCTCCTGTATTCTATTTCCCAGTTCTTTCTCCAGATTAGGAATGGTTTCCTTTATTATTCCATTGAATACATTTTTAAACCCAAATTCTCTTTCTGCATATTCTGAAACTCTTACATTTGGTCTTTTAATTGTGTACCCTAATTCCTGAATATTTTCTGAGTTTGACTCAGTTCCTCTTCCAGCTTTTTTATTTTTTCCCCACTGTGGCAAGAAATATCTTCCATTTCTGAGATTCTTTCTTCTGCCTCCTTCAATTTATTACTGAGACTTTCCACTGAATTTTCAATTTGCTCATTGTGTCCTTCATTTCTAATAATTCTGCTTGACTTTGTTACAGGGCTGCTACTTCCTGTGTGACATATTCCTTAAACACCTTGAACTCTGGCCCAGCGCAGTGGCCTGACACCTAAAGCCCTCTCCTTGGGTGTGCCAGGATCCCATGTGGGCACTGGTTCTAATCCCAGGAGCCCCACTTCCATCTAGCTCCCTGCTTGTGGCCTGGGAAAGCAGTCAATGACAGTCCAAAGCCTTGAGACCCCGAACCCACGTGGGAGACCCACAAGAAGCTCCTAGCTCCTGGCTTCAGATTGGCACAACTCTGGCCATTGAGGTCACTTGGGGAGTGAATCATTGTAAGGAAGATCTTTCTCTCGGGCTCTCTATACTTCTGACTTTGCAATAAAAAATAGAACAAATTTTTTTAAAAAAAATTCTTTTGGGCCTGGCGGCGTGGCCTAACGGCAAAAGTCTGCACCTTGAACGCACAAGAATCCCATATGGGCGCCGGTTCTAATCCCAACAGCTCTGCTTCCCATCCAGCTCCCCGCTTGTGGCCTGGGAAAGCAGTCAAGGACGGCCCAAAGCCTTGGGAACCTGCACCCACATGGAAGACCTGGAGGAAGATCCTGGTTCCCAGCCTCAGATCGGCGCAGCACTGGCCGTTGAGGTCACTTGGGGAGTGAATCAATGGACGGATGATCTTCCTCTCTGTCTCTCCTCCTTTGTGTACATCTGACTTTGTAATAAAAATAAATAAATCTTTTAAAAAATTCTTTTAATGTGTTTCTTGTTGTTGATAAGAACCTTTATAATAAGTTTTTTTGAATTCTGCATCTCCCATTTTCTCAATGTGTTCTTCAGCTAACTCTGAGGTTGGCAAAGACTCTTGCTCCTTTGCAGGGGAGTCTTCAATAATATTCATTGTGCCTCTGTTTCTTCTTTTGCTATTAACATTGCAATTCTGGTTATCAAAGTCTTCTCCTTATGGCAGGTTTCTCAGCTGTGTCACCCACAGATCTACAATTTGATTTTACTTATTGTGGTTGGTACATGGTTCTTTGTTTGCAGTCACTTGTGCCACTCCGCTCCAGCGAGTTTCAGGTCTGGGCTCTTGTGTTAGGCTTCCATCACAATCTCTGTAGCCCCAGCTCCTGGCTCATTACTCTCTACTATCTGTGATCCCATGCTGAGACTGTGCCACTGTCTGTACAACCTTTCTCCCACTTTCAGTTTAAGCAGTTCCCAGGATTAGAGAGACATCAGGTGTCCTAAATAGCTAGATTGTTGGTGGTGCTGATTTTGCCAAAGCCTACTAGTCATTAGGTCTAAAACCTACCTGTACCTATTTTGAACTGTAGGATGCCAAAGTCGGTATTATTTTTCCTGTGGGACCAGTACAATGCACTGAACTGAAAGTGAATTCACTCCCAGCGTGAGCACATGCACAGCTCACTGTTTTCCCTGCAACCCCACAGTTTTTGCCACATTGTAAAAAATGGTGTCAGATGTGGCACTGGTAGAGTTCTGGATCTACTGGCCATTAGGTCTAGGGGCTACCTGGACATATTCTAGGTGGAACCTGTAGCATGCCACTTTGTTGCAGTTCATTGAGCCAGAAATGAGCTCACTTCCAGCTTAATGTATGCACAGTCCTGTCCCTGAGCCTTTGCCTCCCTACACAAAATGGTGTCCCATGCAGCTCTAGTCAGAGTCTGTGCTGTGAAATCCACTCTTCCCACACCACCTCTTTGGGGTCTGCTGCTCTCTCTGTTCCTGGTCAAACAAACAAATCAGCAGAATGGGCATTTCTTTGCCTAGATTGATCTGCTGAGCTCCTCATGAATTCCCCTTCCCATCTGGCTGCTTTTGGTACTCCAACCACAGGTGAATCTCAGATCACCACTTGTTAGATGCCACCAGGGTATCTGGTCACTGCAACATCACATTGTTGTGTTCACTGCTTTCCCATATCTGTGGGTTTCCAGGTGCCCCTCTGCTGTCGGTCTGTCCTCTCCTATTTCCTAAAAGGTGCCCTCTCTGCTTCACTCTACCTAATGTTTCTCTGTTTAAATGTTCCTTACCCTATCCCACCATCTTGATTCAGTTCATTTTCGTTTCTTCCTTTTTTTCTGTCCTTTGCTTTTTAACAAATACTTACATCACCTCTAAATTTGTATTTATGTCAGCTATATCTATTAATTATATAATTTATCCCCTGTACTCTCTTTCCAGTGAAACTTAAATCTACCTCCTTAAGTTTTTCTTAATTCGGTCCATTTCACTTCAATACCTGTCAGAACCCCAAACCTTCTTTGCCTTTGGTATCAGTCTCCTAACTGGTGTCCCCACTTCAGCTGCTCCCCTAATCAATTCTGTACCCTGTACTTGTTTTAAAGATACCCCCATGCTTAAAAAGCTTTCAATAGGTGGCCTGGTATAATGGCTCAATTGGATAATCTTTAGTCTTGCAAGTGCTGGGATCCCATATAGTTACTGGCTGTTACACTTCTCATCTTCCTGCTTGTGGACTGGGAATGCAGTGAAGGATATTCCAAAGCCTTGGTACCCTTCACCTGCATGGGAGACCCGGAATAAGCTCCTGATTTTTGGCTTCAAATCAACTCACCTTTAACCATTGCAGCCATTTGAGGAATGAACCAGCACATGGAAGATATTTCTCCCTAACTCTGCTTCTTTCTGTAAATCTGCCTTACAAATAAAAAATAAATAAATCTAAAATAATTTTTTTCATTGGCTTCCTAATGATCCCTTCTCCCCCGCCCCTCAGCTTCATCTCACATCAGTCTTTCTTTTCAACCATCCACCCCAGCACCTGCTCCATGCCTCAAGGCTTCAGTGATGTTGTTCAGTCCCCATCCCACCTGACACCCCAACTCTCACCCTCTTCAGACAACTGACATCCTCCTACACCTGGCATTCCACTTGTCCTTCCTCTCAGCTTAAACTGCCCTACTTCAGCAACCTTCAACCCAGGACAGATCCTATTATATGCTCCCCAAGCCCATTGTTTACCCACTGTCACAATTATAAACAATTACACTGCAATTTGCTGTGGAATGTGTGATTTTGTGCCTGGGTTCACCTTGGTTTCTTCCAGATGCCAAACATAGAGGGCACCCGGTAAATTACTGCCACCAGTGGAAGGCATCACCTTTACATGAAATGATAGTTGTCCAAAGGAACAGCTGCTGATGCCACACACAGGTTGGGTGGGGTCAGGATCCTAGCCAAGGGGTGGGGACTTTCCACTGATGACTGTGGTCTTCCCTCACTGCTTCCCTTTGCCCTGCACACCACAACCAACCCAGGTCAAACTGAGCCTCAGACAACTGAAACTTAAAACCCAAAATGCAGCCAGCAAAGCAGGGCAAGAAGTAACAGAGTGCTAAAGTTAGAAGGGGACTCAAAATTCCAGGTATCTGTAGAAATCAGTGTGTACTAGGTTCTTTATAATGTTCCCTGTCATTCACTTTCGTTTTTTTTTTTTTAAGATTTGTTGTTTATTTTTATTGGAAAGTCAGATATACAGAGAGGAGGAGACACTGAGAGGAAGATCCTTCCGTTCGATGATTCACTCCCCAAGTGACTGCAATATCTGGAGCTGAGCCGAACCAAAGCCAGCAGCCAGAAGCCTCTTCCGGATCTCCCACACAGATTCAGGGTCCCAAAGTTTTGGGCCATCCTCCACTGCTTTCCCAGGCCAAAAGCTGGGAGCTGGCTGGGAAGCGGGACTACTGGTTTTAGAACCAGCTCCCATATGTGGTCCTGGTGCACTTAAGGCGAGGAGGTTTTGATGACCTGTCATTCACTTTCTTAAGAATTCTTTTTGATTTCATCCACTTGTAAATCACTGCAATGGTAGCATAGAGAGATGTTTTTCTCTTATAATCTTATAAACAAAAACCTCACCCAGTTCCTCATTAGTAATATTTTATATGTGTATGGTTTATTTGTCACATTATTATTTTTTTAATTTATCAAAGGCAGACAGATGGAAAACAGACTCCTCTCATCTGCTGGTTTATACCCCCAGTGCAAACCACAACTGGAACCAGGAATCAATCTGGATCTCCCAAGGCGGTGACAGGGATTCAAGTCCCTGAGCCATCAGCTGCTGCCTCCCAGGGTGCACATCAGTAGGAAGCTGAAGATGGGAGTCAGAGGTGGGAACTGAACCCAGGCATTCTGATAAGAGATGTGAACACTCAAAGCTAAGTCTCAAACACTGAGCCAAAGGCCCACCCCTATTTGTTACAATTAATGAGCCAATATTAACACATTACTGTTAACTCTTACTGAATAAATAAATTATTGAGTGTGACATATCTGAGTCACGTCTCTTCATGTTGTTTTTCAAGCTCAGAATCCCACCCAGGACATTATGCTTCATTTTGTAATAAGGTTTCCTTAGGCTGTTCTTAGTTTTGACAGTTTCTTAGAATTTCCTAATTTTTGATGACCTTGACAGTTTTAAGGATTATGCATCAAATGTTTTCTGTGCTTTCAATTGTTTATCTAATAATTAATATATAATTCATATACCCCAAAAAATCATGGAAATACAATTCAGAGGTTTTTAGGCAAATTTACAAAGTTGTACAACTGTCACCACTGTGTTAACTGAAGAATATTTTCATTATCCCAAAAAGGAATCTGGTCCTAATTAGTACTCATTGTCTATTTCCTCACCCTATCAGCCATTAATCTGCTTTCTATTTCCGTAGATGTGCCTATTTTAAGCATGTCAAATAAGTGGAATCACACAATGAATGGCTTTTCGTGTCAGACTTTTTTCATTTAGCATAACGTATTCAAGGTTCACTCATGTTGTAACCTGTGCCAGTGCTTCATGCCTTTTCATGGCTGCAGAATACTCCATGATCTAGATGTGTCATGCTTTATTTATTCATTGATAGGCATTAGAGTTGCTTTCATTTTTGTTGTAACAAATAATGCTGTTATGAACATTTGTGAACAAGATTTTGTGTGGACATATATGCTCAATTCTGTTGGATCTATGCCTAGAAGTAAAACTGCTGGGTACTCTAATTTTTGAGGAACTGCAAAACTGTTTTCCATAATAGTTGCAACATGTGCATTCCCACCACCAACGTATGAGAGTTTCAACGCTCACACTTCCTTCTCATCACATGTTATTGTCTGTGTTTTTAATTCTAATTATCCCAGGAACTACTAAGTGCTATCACACTGTACCTCTGTTTAGCATCTTTTAAGGAGTTTAGTTGTCATTCCTACACTTTGAGAAAAGTTAACTCAAGTTACTTGTTTTCTATATACAGATGTCTTTATATTCTTCTGCTTCCCACCTACCATCCTTTTTTTTTTTTTTTTTTTTTGCCAAATCAGTATTTTCTTGTGTGGCATTCTTCTTCTTCTCCTTTTTTTTTTTTCTTTAGTTATTTTCTTAGAAGTTGCCCTGAAGAGTAAAATTGAATCTCAATTTATGACAATATAATTCACTTTAATAGTAACTCAAGTTCAGCATTTTGTAAAAACTGTGTTCCTGTAATTCTGTCTGACTCTGCTTATCCCCTCCACCATTTCTACAAATTACATTTTATTCACCATATGCCCATCAACTTAGATTTATAATTACTGCTCTACATAATTGGTTTTTTTTAACTCTGACAGAAAAAAAAAAGCTGTAAACAAAAACTACATTGGTACATACCCATGCTGTTACTTCTACCATACGCTTTATACAGTCTGAGCTACTCTAGGATCCTTCATTTCATCCTCAGAGAACTCCTCTAGCATCTTTAATAGGAAAGGTATACCAGCAACAAGGTGTCCCAGTTTGGTTTCTCTGGGGTTGTCCTAATTTTAATTTTTGAAGGACAGATTTGTTGGAAATGGAATTATTATTTGACAATCTTTTAGCATTTTAAACATGCCATCCCACTGTCTTCTAGAATCCATGGTTTCTAACAAAAGTCAGCTTTTGATTTCATTGAAAATCCTTTGTAGGTGGAGATGAGTCATTGCTGTCTTGTTGCTCTCCAGATCACTTCATATTTGGCTTTTGACAGTTTAGCTTATGGTCTATCTAAGGATGGATTTGCTTTTGCACATATTCATCATCTTCAGAGTTCATTGTACCTTCATATGTAGGTCATCATTTCTTACAATCAAATTTGGAAGTTATAGGCTGTCATTCTTTAAATTCTTTCTTCTTGGGCCCAGCACGATGGTGCAAGTGGTTAAAGTCCTCGCCTTGCACACCCGGGATCCCATATGGGCGCCGGTTCTATCGGAGCAGCCCCGCTTCCCTTCCAGCTCCATGCTCGCGGCCTGGGAAAGCAGTCGAGGACGGCCCAAAGCCTTGGGACCCTGCACCCGCGTGGGAGACCCGGAAGAGGCTCCTGGCTTCAGATTGGCATAGCATCGGCCTTTGCGCTCACTTGGGGAGTGAATCATCAGACGGAGGATCTTCCTCTCTGTCTCTCCTCTCTGTATATCCGCCTTTCCAATAAAAATAAAATAAATCTTTAAAAACAAATTCTTTCTTCTCCTAAAATTTCTAAGATTCCCATCAACATGTAGCTTAGTACTCATGATGGTGTCCCACAGCTCTCTGCGAACCATATTTCATCATTCAATTGACTTGATGCTCTTCAGAATGGATCATCTTAATTGATGTATCTTCAAAGTTTCTCATTTTGCCTTCTGCTCAAATTCATTCCTGAACCCTCTAGAAAGTATTTCACTTCAGTTACTACAATTTTCTATTTAAAATTTTCCAGTTGATTCTTTCTTATAATGTCTAACTTTTCTGATATACTCTCCTTGGGGAGACATTGTTCTCCTATATTCCTTTAGTCCCTTGAATAGATTTAAAGGAACTGATTCAAAGCTTTCTTCTAGAAAGTCCAAAATCTGGGCTTCCAAAGTGGATAGTTTCTATTGACTATTTTTTTTTCTAGTACGTTTGGAATTTCCTTCTTTTTATCTTTCTTATCTCACAGTTTTCTGTTACAAACCCAGTTTTCTGACTAATGTAATAAGGAAACTCAGGAATTCTCCCATTCCTTACATTTTGTGGTAGCTGGTTTTTGTGACTCATGACGACAGTTGTGGTAGTTCAATTACTTTTTAAAACTAATTCTGTAAGTCTACATACTTAGTTATGTGTTGCAATTGAAATCTCTGTTCACTTAACTTAGTGAGTGACCAGCTAATGATTAGATAAAACAGATCCCTTAAAAATCAGCAAGCTTTCCTGTGTCTAATGAGGAATTCTGTGTGTATGTTTGTACATGATTTCAGAATGCCATCTAGGCAGTTTCCTTCTTTCTCCTTCAAACGCCTGCTTGTGTACAGCCACAATTCGTCAGAAGGAAGATCTGAGGGCCAGAGCTGAGAACTTACAAGCCTTTACTACGTATACCCTTCAGGCATGCACACAATCCCACACATGCATGTGGCATTTTAGATCCCCAGGAATGCACCAGAGCCTTGCAAAGTCCCCGACAGACATACCATTCCTAAGCTATTCTTTTAAAATCTTTTGGTTAGCCCATTGTTTGCCACAACTGTTACTATCTCAGACAGTCTAAATTTCAACATTTGCATCTCATTTTTGACAAACACTCCAAGGAAAAAGTTGTTTATATTAGGTAACACCTGAGCAGGGAGATATATAAATATTGCTGCAAGTGGGACCTCCCAGAAAACTATCAGACAAGTCAGATATTGAAAAATTGCTGGGAGGGAATGGGGATAGGTTGCGATCATGGCATAGAATGCTAATCCTCTACCTGTAACACTAGCATCCCATATGGACACCAGTTCAAATCCCGGTTACTCCACTTTCCATCCAGATCTCTGCTCATAGCCTGAAAAACCAGTACAGGATAGCTCAAGTGCTTGGGCCCCTGCACCCATATCAGAGACCAGGAAGCTCCTGACTCCTGGCCTTGGACTGGCCCACCTCCAGCCATTACAGTCATTTCAGTAGTGAATCAGTGGATGGAAGATATCTCTCTGTCTCTCCTTCTCACGCCAAAATTTAAAAGAAAGAAAGACAGAAAGAAGGAAAAGTTCCTGGGAATAAGAATTTGAATGCTGTTCTGCCCTTTCCAGTGGCACTGTGAAATACAGGTTGTTGATTTTGAAAGGTACCATGCAACGGAAGAACACTGAAATAGGACAAAGTAAAACAACATAAAGTCTTTCATTCTTACCAAAATTCAGCCACTTTTCTTGATCAAATGCTCCCTGGATTGCTGTAAGCTCTTAGACCGAAGTAAAAACAAACAACCATATGCAAATATCAAGGCATACCACAATCAAGCTGCTGAAATAAATGATAAAGGCAAACTCTTTAATCAGTGAAAAGGAATATATTGTAGATACAAAACAAACAATTAAAATACCACTGACTTCTCAATCAAAAATTTCATAACTAAAGATAATAGAGAATGGTCTTTGAAATACTGTAAGTGGGACAGGCATTCAGGACAGCAGATATAATGCTACTCGGGACACCCTTATTCCATATCAGAAGTCTGAATTCAAACCTGGTTCTGGCGCCAGGCACAATAGCCTAGTGGCTAAATCCTTGCTTTCAATGAACCAGGATCCCATATGGGTGCCAATTCATATCCCTGCCACTCTACTTTCAGCTCCCTGCTTGTGGCCTGGGAAAACAGAGAAGACAGCCCAAGTCCTTGGGACCCTGCACCCACGCAGGAGACCCAGAAGAAACTCTTGGCTTCAGATTGGCTCAGCTCTGGCTTTGTGGCTACTTGGGGAGTGAACCAGCACATGGAAGATCTTTTCCTCTGTGTCTCCTTCTTTCTGTAAATCTAACTTTCCATTAAGAATAAATAAATCTAAAACAAAAAGCAAAAACCTGGTTCTGCTCACTATTCCACATTCCTGCTCATGTGTATCCTGAGAAACCTAGTTCAAGTATTTGTGTCCCTGTCACCCAAATGGGAGAATGAAGAGTTCCCGGCCCTTGCTTTCAATCCAGCTCAATTCCGGTCTTCAGGGAGTCAAAGAGCAGCTAGAAGATCTTTCTCTGTCTGTATTGCTACCTTTCCAGCCAAATTAAAATAAATAATACATTTAAAATGCTTTAAAGTATGGAGAGAAACATCTGTAATCTAGAATTTCATATGCAACAAAAAGAATTCTTCAAAGATGAAAGAGGCAGGTTCAGAAAAAAATAAAGCTGATAAAATTTGTGAATAATATAAACATTTTCTAATTTATTAATTCATTAAAGTATAGTTGGGTTTTTTAATTAAAAATAATTATAAAGTACTGTGTGATTCATAAACCCTGAGCTTCCATCTCGGTAGTTTTCTCTTAATCCAGCACAGCATGATAAATTGAGATACATGTCAAGGTGAGATCACTGCAAAGAACAGGCACATGTCTTGTCATCTGAGCCAAAACAAACATGACAAATTCATGGGAAGCAGATAATAATATCCATTCCCCCCACACACCTTGTCATTCCCAGGCCTTTATGTCCCCTTCCTTTGTCTTCCCACATTCAGAGTCATGTTACCATTCATTTCTACCTGGCAAACCTTTCAGGACCCAAATCAAACATTTTCTCCTTCAGGAAATTACTCTAGATTTGTCCAAGGACACCCAGGTAGATCATGGCAATGCCAGAATCAGAACTTGGTCTTACTGATACTTGGTCCAATTTCCTTAAACAGTACTGACATTTCTCAAAGTTTTTCATGTGGTAAGTTTGTGAAAGTGATAAAAGTTTTACAAGACACTAAAAGATACTGATAAAATTAGATTTTAGAGGGGCAGGTGCTGTGATCTCATAGGCTAAGCTGCTGCCTGTGCCATCAGCATCCCATCATGGCAAAAGTTCATATCCTGGCTACTCCACTTCTGACCCAGCTCCATGATTATGGAGAGAATGGTTCACGTCTTTGGATCACTACACCCATGTGGCAGACCCAGTAGAAGCTCCTGGCTCCTAACTTCAGATAAGCTCATCTCCAGCAACCATTTAGGGAGTGAGAAAAATTCTCTCTCTCTCTCTCTCTCTCTCTCTCTCTCTCACTCACTGTATCCTTCTCTCTGTGTAATTCTGCCTTTAAAATAAAATTAAATTAATCTTTAAACATTAGATTTTAGAAAGCTCATGTGTTATGTTTAGTCATAAACAGATATCAAAGCTTTAGAAAGAAGTGGGATAATATATATTTCTGGGAATTTATTTTCTCAAAACCAGGGAAAGACATTTATTTTTCCAGTATTTTATTGGTAAGATAACTTGATCCTGCCATTGTGTTGTGTACCATCCTCTACTTTACTCTCCATAGAAGTTTCTGGGAAATACTTTACTGCGTCTGATCACAAGATTTGCAGAGAAGAGGGAGAGAAGGAGGAAGAAGGAAGAAGCAGCAGCTTCTCAGTATTAAGTTGTTCTGAAATAAATTGGGCAAAGCCTCACTTTAAAATAAGGATACTGAGAATATACTTGATTCTATTATTGTGGGTACAAACTATTAGTTATTCCAATAGACTATTCCCAAAATACCTTCTATACTATGGCCTCTTAATGCACACACCTTTGCTAAACCAACAAAATTCTGAAATGGAGAAAAGAACCATTTCCATAAACACTCCTTTAACATCATGCCATCAAAAGGAAGTATTAAAATTTGACTCTATCCAGAGACGCCATAGATCCATAGGAGTATGTAAAGAGTTGTGTTATCTCATGGTGTCTGGCACCAAGAGAAGGCCCAAAGTGGCTGTTATGCCTTCCTGAATAGGGTCTACCTTGCTCAGCAGAGACCTCAGAGATCCCACACCACACCCCAGAGAGAAGCAAAATGGCTCAGCTACAGCCAGCTCCAGGGAAAAGCAGCTCTAAGGGCTATCCGGGAGAGTCAAATACACATGCGTCAAGATCAGCTGGCCCATATGGAAACATGACTATCCCAGAGTTCTGCAGTGTTCAGACGCTGGAGTGGAGCTGGCCTTAGTCACCACTAAGGGTAGAACAAGAGGAAATGAATCTGAACTTAGACAATGGAAATCTAGGTTAAACAAAAGAAATGAACTGTGGCATACTGCTAGCAAGGAACAATATCCATGTGTCAGCCAAGCATTTTTTAAATTAGTCAACTGTTCTCACTAGCTACTGTGCATAATTAAAAATGCTATTATCAAAACCAGAAAGGGTGTCACTAACACAGATCACCATGTAATATTTTCTTTAATGTATCTCGTATGCTATCATATTCCTAAGTATTGTCAATATACTCCCCAATATATATTCACAAAGTTAATTCCAACAATATATTCAAATATGCTCAAAGAATATGTTAGTTCAACTTCAAGAGTATTTTACCAGGTCTGGAAAACTGATGTAAAGATCTTGTTCAAACCAGAAATGGTTCCTGGGATATTTCTATATAATATAACAATTCAGGAATTTGGTTTTAAGTGACTACTGAAATGAACTTTGTGAGGTAAGCAAGCTATGTGAATATAAATAAACCAGAGGGATTTTTTAAGTGTGTTTATTCAAAATTGGGAGAAACCACATAATCCACCATATGTTGAGCCTAAACAGATATTTCACCATCTTTTAACATGTAGTTTTGCAAAATAAACTCCCTATCAGTTATGAATCTTTTAATCCATAAGTATATACTATTGTGTGACTAAAAATAGCAGAAAATTTCAATCCCTTACATACAGAATAATCTCTTGGCTTCTACAATTTACTGCACCTCCTGTGATCACATGCCTACTGAACACCTTCCACATACCGACCAGGTATAAAGCTCCTTATAAGCACCAAACTGAAAATTTAAAACTGAAGAGGAAAGGTTCAGGGAAGAAAAACAAAGTCTCATAACGGCTTTTTAACTACTCTGTGTTTTGAATATCTCATTATACATTTTAACCACAATCATGTAAATTAACCAGCTTGTAAGCATTTTTCCTTCTCATTCTTTGATATATTTTGTCAAACTCCTGATGTATAAAAGCCCATTTTCAAATGAATTTTTTAGAAACCAAGCCTTTATGAGAACACATTTAAAATCTGACACTAGTCACCACAAATAAATTCAGTGATGTACACATGTGCATGACCACACAGCCCTCCCTCAGCCTCCCACCCCGGGGGATGTCTGATCTGTAGTCTGGGAAAGGAAAGTGCCTCCCCCACATCCTCTCCCAGGGTCTCTCCCCAGGCCCCAACCCAAGGGAAGAGACGCTGACTCACAGCCACAGCCGCTGAGCAGCTCTCACTTCCCCAGCGCTTCAGCCACCCCAGCGAGGGTGGAGAAATTTTCCTGACACTCTCCAGCAGGTCAGCTGTGGGAAGAAACACTCCCAGGCCCTCGAGCGCCTGGAGGGCCATCCCAGCTACCGCAGAACTTCAGGCACAGGATTCTGAGTGATCACAGCTGCCGCAGAGGCAGAGAAAAGGGAAAGAAAGAGCAAGGGGACAGAGGACACAGAGGGAGAAAAAGAGAAAAGAAATGCCAAGGTGAATGGGGCCAAGGGTGGACTCATCCCCCACACGCTTTCCCGGAGTTCGATATTTGTCCTCTGCCCCTGCTGAGCTGGGGCCTTTGTGCAGGACTATCCTCCACCCTAGGGCCAGCCAGCCAGGCAGCATCTCCTGGCTTACAGCTGACTTAAACTCTCTGGCCAACTGCCTACAAACTCGTGTGTTTCTCATTGCTCTCTGTATTCTCTTCCGAAGGCTTTTCACTTTTTCATTCCCTAAAGGCAAATGTTTCACAGGAGTGACTTGCCCATCAACCATCTCTTGTCAACCAGACCCAACCAGAGCCAGGGTAAGCTTCTGCTCTACCCTGGGTAATATCCCACTGGTATAATCTATAATTCTGTGTGTCTTAGTACCCTGGAAGTCACCTTCCATCATTCTAGAAATTTAAAAGGTGTTAACAATAAAGGAAGAATTATTTTTTCCCCCCTCAAGAATAGCTGTCTAACTTTAGTTGTAAGTCCTAGAACTGACCAAACCAACCTGCGATAGGCACAATCACAACAATGGTTTGCCTCAGGAGTACAGGAGTGGGCCTTGACTGCAAAGGAACAATAAGTGAACTTTCTCAAATGATAGCAATGTGTTCTATCTTAACAGTGATTTGGGCTACAGATGTATGCATTCATCAAAACTCTTCCAATGGCACATCTAAAATTTGGGCACTTCATTGAATGAGGGTATTTCAAAATGCTCATGAATAAGAATTAAAAGCTAAGTAGAGGGATCAGCATGGTGGTAGAGTAGACTAATCTCCTATCTGCAACACCAACATCCTAAATAGGTGCCAGTTCATATACTGCTTGCTCCACTTCTCATCCAGCTCCCTGAATCTGGCCTGGTAAAGCAGCAGAGAATGGCCCTAGTTTTTGGGCCCCTGCACCTACATCAGACACTCGGAGAAAGCTCACAGTTCCCAGCGTCAGACCAGCTCAGGCTCTCTCTCTCCCTCTCTTTGTAACTCTGACGTTCAAGTAAGCTAAATAAATGGGCCTGGCATGATAGCCTAGTGGCTAAAGTCCTTGCCTTACACGCACCGGGACCCCATATGGCTACCAGTTCATGTCCTGGCGGCCCCACTTCCCATCCAGCTCCCTACTTGTGGCCTGGGAAAGCAGACAAGGATGACCCAATGCCTTTGGACCCTGCACCCATGCAGGAGACCCAGAAAAAGCTCCAGGCTCCTGGCTTTGCATTGGCGTACCTCCAGCCGTTGAGGTCACTTAGTGAGTGAATCAGTGGACAGATCTTTCTCTCTGCTCTTCTCCTCTCTATATACCAGCCTTTCCAATAACAATAAAATAAACCCTTAAAAGAAGAAGATAAATAACCTTTTTTTCCAAAAGATAATGTATATATATATTCAAAAAATGTGAAATTCACACATAATATTCCATAATACACACTTTCCATGAACTTTTTTGAATACTTTTATGAGGTGATATTGGTAAGAAACATGTGGGACTCATTACAAGGTGCAGCATTTCAGATTAACTAAATTCTTAAGAAAGCAAGCATTGTATCTAATGCTCACATCCAAATGATACGCATGCACAAGACCACCTATGTTCATAAATATACACATCCATGCACAAATCACATTTTCTATTAAAATAGTGTGGTTAAAAGAAAGCACTGCATGAATTAACAGACTGAGTATCAAACACGTTTTGTTTGATCACTTGCACAAACATGTCAACATGAGATGAGGACATCTACCTGTTGATTTACAGTTT
Source organism: Ochotona curzoniae (assembly GCF_017591425.1). Classification (NCBI taxonomy): domain Eukaryota; kingdom Metazoa; phylum Chordata; class Mammalia; order Lagomorpha; family Ochotonidae; genus Ochotona; species Ochotona curzoniae. The sequence continues at coordinate 46,315,036 of NW_024466502.1, read as the reverse complement.
CACAAGCATAAAGAAGCATGTACAGATGTCTCCTAGGCACTAAGTTAATACAGAGGCAAGAGCTTGTAGGAAGCGGCCACAAGGTGTTATACACAGGGTGACAGAAACAACCGCTACATCTCTGCTTGTGTCTACACCAAGTGACATTTCCACACCCCGGAATTATAAGAAACAGCAACTTTAAAACTAACTTCAAGTAGACAGATGGAAAAGTAGATGAGAGAGAGAAAGTGACACAGAGCTCTTAATGGATACTAACATCTTGGTCTTTATTTATGAATAGCCTCCTCCATAAAGAATGTGAGGTGATTAAAAAAAACATAATAATGTTTTTAAAAAAATATAAGAAGAGGGCATCAAAACCAGGGAAAACATAAATAATAGTTATGATTTCAGGGCATTAAACAAAAAAGGCAGATCTGAGCACCAGGATCAGGTGCAGAACAGGCTGTGTTGGGCCTCAGCACCAGATTTTTTACATTAGGGACAAGACTGGGGGCTGTCTGTGCCAGGTTGGGTAGCAGCTCCCATCAGCTCCAGGTGGAACAAGGACAGACAGGGCCAGGCCAGGCTACAACACCCATCAACAGATGCAGAGGTGAGACAAGACATGCCAAACCGGGCCACAGCACCAACCAGCACATGTGAAATTGGGAGTGGAGGATGAATACTGTAGGGGGGACTCCCCTACTGGGCTACTGCTTCTGCTGGTGCACATGAGAGCTGGGGCTGGGGGCTGGCAGGGCTATAACACCTATTGGCCTATACGTAAACTGGGTTAGGGAGAGAGACAGGCTGGACTAACCAATTGTATCTACAGGCATCCAGAGTAAGGGCAGGTGATTTAGGCTTTGCCACATCAGCTGGCAAGTGCTGGGACTGAGTGTAAGTTCTATGGGGCCAGACTGCAGAACCACCTGGAGTATATGAGATCTGGAGCAGGGAGCGAGGCCAAGGCGTAGGCTGGGGGCAACTCTTTGATGGGCTGTAACTCCCAGTGGTGAGTATGAGACCTAGGGCTAGGGGATGGCCTGGCTGGGCAGGCAGTGGCACCCGTTGTCATGAATGTGGGCTGGAAGGTAGAGTCAGTTGGATTGGGTTAGGATTCAATGCCCAACAATGTACACAACATCTGAATGGGATATGGGATAGTCCAGAGCAGTACACTGCACATGCTGGCAGGCACAGGAACCAGAGCTGTGGGCCAGTTCAGTGGAGATTATGGGAGGTTGTTCTGATTGGCTTCAGCTCCTCCTGGGGTATATGAGGGCCGAGTATGTGGTGAGCAGGACTGGGCTGGGCCACAGCATCCACTGGTTGCAGAGGAACGGGGACAGAAGAAATTGATCAACTAAAGCAAACTTCTGGACAAATGGAAACTCTGAGGTGGACTATGTCAGCCAATTGACTTTGGAAGGATTTCCTCATCCTTAGAGTGGTGATATCAACAGCATCTTAGAATTATCGAACAACTTGAGCAGAACCCTCAGAACATGCTCCACAATGGGACCCCTGGGAAGACATAGGGTACTGAGGTAGCTGGGAGGCTGGGCGTGGTCTCTCCCACTGTATCCCCTACCTCCCTCAGATACAGAAGAGGAAAAAGAAATTGTAAAAAAAACAAAACAAAGCAAAACATCACAAATACACATTGCACAAAAGGATTACAGCTTCTTGAGCTTTGTCTCTGAGGCAACTGGCAAAGTAATAAATAGTTTCATATTTTCTAATGAAAATACTTAAGAGAATGACCCAATGCAATTTTGCTATGTGAAACTTTTGGAAATTATCCAAAGTTCCCTCAAAATCTCTGTGAAGGCAAAGCACTAAAAGATACTCAAGGGGAAGGCATTTGTGCACAGCAGCAAAGTCGGCCCTTGGGATGTCCATGTCCCATATCAGAGAATGCCTGATTTAACTCCACACTCTCCACTTCCTGCTAATGCAACTTCCTGTTAATGCCATTCTGGAAGGTAGCAGATAATGCCTCAAGTATATGTGTTTCTGCCACTCACATGGAAACCCAGACTGAGTTCCAGGCTCCTGGCTTTCATCTGGCCCAGCCACAACTCTTGAAAGTGCATGAGAAATAAATAAGTAAATGAAAGACATGGGAGACCATGAAGAAGTTCCGGGCTCCTGGCTCCTGGCTTTGGATAGGCTCAGCTCCAGTTGTTTTGGCCACTTAGGGAGTGAACCAGCAGATGGAAGATCTTTCTTTCTGTGTCATTTTCTGTGTATCTACCTTTCCAATAAAAAGGTAAAACAAATCATCTAAAAAAAAAAAAAACCTCATTACACGACATCATTTCTACCTGGTCAGCTCTGATATACTCTCTGTATACTGCCTTTGTTCATCTCACGGGTTTAGCCCATCTAGGTGAGTCCAGAACAGTCTACCCATTAGCATGTGAGCTTTTGGAAGCGTACAGATCAGGACAGAGCAGCAGCATCCTTGGCTGTGCTAGAACAGTCTGTCTCCAGTTGCTTGCTCTTCAACTCCTTCCACAAAAATGGAAGAAAAATAGTATTTATAGGAAGAGGGATTTGAAGTCATGCTGCGAAGTCTGTACTTCAATCAGACAAAACTAACGACACTTGCCATTTTTGGAGTTTGAGTCTTAAGATGCTCATGAAATTATAATCATGAGTTGTGTTTTAATATTATCCAAGAAAAACAGGAAGTTTATTAGAAGGCTACAGTGATGCTTCCTCACAACAATCTGCAAGATGTCCCAGGCCTCAAGGAAGGTCAGGAGGAATACTGAAGATCAGAAGGACTCTTAACCCATAAAGTCCCAAGGTTTCAATTTGTGAGCATTTCAAAGATGTATATATTTTTAAGTAAACATAAGTTGCATATTTATTGCTCAATTTAGCTCGTTGTGGATGTTCTATATATAAGATGATGGGACATGACCCGGCGCTGTAGCCTGTATGTTATTTAGAAGTTTAGAATTTAGAGATAGGACAACACTCTTTTCCTTTGAAAACATTTAAATGTAGATTGACCTTTTGATATGATAGTTAAGACACCCTTTGGACACCTACACCCCATAACATTATGCCTTTGTTCAAGCCCCAACTCCAAATTAGATTCCAGCTTGGTAAATAAGAACTTAAAATCCCAAGATAATCACTGTCACTCCTTTTGCTGTACAACCTTTTAGACTATTTTCCAAGTTAATGAAAACAACTCTTGGAGGAGTTGTTATATTAGCATAGCTAATTAGCATAGCTTTAAGAAAACATCACAAATCTGTGTTAATGGCAACAAATTAGACATTATTACTAAAATAACCATATAAAATTTCAGTATCTACTGATATCATCATAACTGGCTAACTGGTACTTTAGTATGGATTTTATAAGGTTTATTTATTTTTATTGGAAAGTTAGATTTACAGAAAGAAGGAGATTTAGAGAGAAAGATCTTCCATCTGCTGATTCTCTTCCCAAATGGCCACAATGGCCAGAGCTGAGCCGATCCAAAGTCAGGAGCCAGGAATTTCTTCCAGGTCTCCCATACAGGTGCAGGGTTCCACAAACTTGGGCCATCCTCAACTGCTTTTCCATGCCACAGGCAGAGAGCTAGATGGGAAGTGGGGCAGCTGAGACACGAACCAATGCCCATATGGGGTCCTAGCGCATGCAAGGATCTTAAGCCACTAGGCCATCGCACCTGGTTTCCTAGTATGGATTTTAAAAGATTTCTAATTTAGGGTATTTATAAAAATTACTGAAATGAACACTCTAACAAGAAATTTGTATTTACTTGTTTAATTTTCTTGTTGGAATAAACTCCCAATATAATCCCCAATTGACAATTTTTTAGTCAGAGGAAACTTAAACTCTTAAGAATTTACTGTGTTTTCACAAGAATGAGTGTCATAGTGGTAAGCAATTTAGTGTGAGGTTAAATTAAATAAACTTCAAAATGCTTCTTTCAATTTATTTTTCTGCAGCACACTGCCTTACACTTTGCAAATTTTTTTCTGGGGGTTCTGGGTTTCTCACAGACACCGTGCATTCTTGTCAAGTCCATGGTCTACTCAAGTGAGATGCCCCCTCCTTAAGAGCAATACCCCACTCAGAGAGCAGGAAACAACTGGACAAACGGAAAAGTCCTGCTGTCCTCTGCCATCTGCTATGGCCTAACTCTCACACAAACAGCTACATGTGAATGGGTCCACAAACAACCATGTGAAGTGAGAAAGAAGTGGTTGCTTTCAGAACATCAGTAATGGTGTTAGACACATACAGTACAGTCTACAACAAAAACCCAGCTAAAGTAAATGCCAGGAAGGAGACTCCAACATTTATCCTAAAATCTGGCACTCAGCAATATTAAGTTACATTATAAATTAATCAGGTAAATAATTATAGAACTACACAGAGAGGAATGGCCCATAGAGAAATAATGCTTGCAATCTACAACAGATAAGAATTTAGTCTCCAGAGAATTAATCATACACAAAATATGTGATGTCAGGCTTCCGACACAGGTGGCAGGGGCTCAATTATTTGGGCCATCTTCTGCTGCCCTCTTGGAGGCAGAGTAGCCAGGGTCAGAGCCAGCATTCTGATACGGGATGCCTGTTTCCCAAGCAGAAGCTTAGTCATAGTGTAGGCTCCTGGTTCTCAACTTTATTCCTCAACCAAAAGGGCAGCTCTAAGGATATTACACACACACACACACACACACACACACACACACACACACACACACCTCTTGCAGCATGATCTGTGACGAAAAATAAAACTGTACCTGCAAAGTTAATACCTTTAGCATGAGACCAGCTCACTTGCCTGATAACGCCTGAGAGTTGTCTTCAGTGCTACCTCAAAGTTGTGCCTAAACCAGCCCACCCGGGCTTCAAGGAAGAGAAGAATTACTAAGTTCCCATCTTCAGAGTCCAGCAAGCCCCTTTCACACAATACGTCATGGAGCCCACCACATTGTTCCAAGGAAGGTAAGCAATTAGCTACCAAGAAGCCGAATGAGCTCAAGAGCACAAGACCTCAAAAGTGATGAAACATGAGAATCTCCCCTCCTGGGGATGGGGCAGCATGGCACCCAAGGAGAGTGTAGGACCCTAGGACAGGGAGCTTGCGAGAGGGACCACCGAGTCGGAGCAAGAAAGAGGGGCAGCACCTGCTGTAGCCACGCCACACTGTATGTCTTCTTCCAAAGAAATACATCTATAGAGAATAAGGTAATGAGGTGGATAAGATCACAATCTCTGGTCCTTCTACATCAAGCGGGTGAGTCAGCCAGCCACAGCCATCATCATCCTGCTAGGGCAAGCCCAGCAAGACAGGTCCTGAAAATGGAGCAGTGATCACCACATGATCATTCAGGATTCCCCATCTCTGGCAAAGTCTAGTGTGAGGAATGGCACTGGAGCTGGAAACCTGAGCAGCACGTACCAGAGCTGGGGAGAGGACAACTGTCACACTGGAGTGCCAAAATAATCCTATTACCCTGAGAGAGACAATGAGTTGTACTTCCCCTTTGACAGATTAGCAATAAACAATCTGGAAAGAAAGGAATGAAAGGCCCCTGATACACAGGGTTTACACTTGTTCCTTGTGCCATTCTCTCTGTCTGTTCCTTGATAATAAACAATCCTGAGGTCCTTCAAACAAAGCTACTATCTGCTGAATCAGAGAGACAGGCAGTCCAATTGTGGCTGGGGACAGAAGGAAGGGACAGTCAGTGTTTAATGGGTACAGAGTTTTGTTTTGCAAGATGAAAAAAGTTCATAAGGTAGATGGTGGTAACAGTTGCCCAACAGTGTGAATGCACTTAATTGGACTACAAACCTAAAAAGGGTTAAGATGATATTTATGGTACATGTATTTTAGCACAATAAATAAAATGTAATGATATTTTCTGATCTTCCATGTCAATAAAAAATAGGAAAGGATAACAATATGAATGTGTGATACTCTGCAGCTCATTTTAAGACTAGAAATGTAAAGGGAGGAAGAAGTATTAAGAATTATTAAAAGGAAAGGAAAGCAGGCTGTAGTCCAGGAGAAGCAGGTTGAGCATCTGAGCTGGCCGTCAGGTTTGGCAGCAGACAGCCCTGTGAGTGACAGGAGGGACAGAGTGAATACATCCTTCCAGTCCCTCCTCAGCACAAGACCACCCCTCACTCCTCACTGCCTTGTCCAAACACTGCTGTTCCAGCCTCCCTCAGAATCCCGTTCCCTTGTAGCATGGGCTCTACTCCAACTCCACTCCATTTCTGTCCTCTCACCCACTGAGCTTAAGGCTTTGACTCTGGTTTTCTTCCTGTTGGAATTCTACCAGCTAACTGCACAGAGCCAGTTCATCTTGGTGACTTCGCAGCTCTTATTTCCTTCATTCCCAGTAGCCATCATCTACAGCAACCCCTTCCCAAGGCCACACAGCCTGTAGTAACCATAGTCAGGCCTTGTGAAGAGTCCTCAGAACTCACCAAATGGCAGACTCAGCACCAGTCAGTATCTGCATCACTTTCTGCAACTCTCACAGGTAAAGTCAGGCTAAGGCACCCCTGCATAAATACTGCCCCGCTAACATTGATAATGATTAGACATCAGGGCCTGGGATTCTAAATCTTGCTGGTCAGATTCCCAAGTTCATGTTCCTGACTCCTTACAGCTTGGACTTAGAAAGTATTTGAAACATAAACCTGAAATCTCGCTCTCTGACATAGACCCTGACTGTTCTAGCTCTCCCATCAAATCCTCTCCTCAATCTCATTAAAGGTCTGACTTCTGAGTTCCTGCCTTTACTTCCACTTTTTCAGTCCTTCCTGAAGCCCTTCGCTCTATACCTGTACCCAGAAGATATTCCAGAAATCCCTCCCCCCAGGAGGCTGCTTCTTTGGATCAATGCCCACACAAAGAATTCTCTCCCTTTGATCACCAGAATAATGATTAAATTAACAAAAATCCTCTAGGCCTCAGGTTGCTAAGCAATGTTATAATGGTAATGTAAGGGCTGGTTTGAGCTTTTAGTAAGTGTCTTAGATTGGTAAGAACCAATTACAGAAAACAGCTGTTGACAGGTGGCACCTGATAAGAAGCAAGGTTACTCCCAGTTAGCCTCGTAAAATTAAGGTTCCATGCTTTCTGTTGGTGCTGTGTGATCCGGCAGGAACACACTGCCTGATCGTAACATCATTGCTGACATTCACTGAACCACACGCTGTCTCCCAGGGTCTTACAGATGGTGACTCAGCTCCCTAGGAGCCCCACAGGTGGCTAAGAAAAATGCACTTCCTTTACCTTCTATCAACATGGGCCCACTGGCAAAATGCGACCTCCTATGAGGACCTCCTTTCCATCCTTTTCTGCCTCAGAGTTTTCAGAAGAGATGGGCAGTGAAACAAAGTAGATTGCTGTCATTTATCATGAAAGCATACATACATCTGTGTGTTCTTTTTCATTAGGTATTAACCAAAAATGCAAAAGATCATGAGATAGACTTGTGTGTGTCAGGTTGAGTCCTTGGTCATCAGTAACACAGAGCTCACCTGGTCAACCACTTCAACCACATTCCTATACAGCATCTCTATTTCCTTGTCCTTCAGCCCATTCTTCCTCAAAATGCATGACAATTCTGTTTCTCTCAAATATTTCCTGGTACTGCTGTGGGGAAAAAAAAAATCACAAAATCATGTTGATTACCTAAACTATAAATGTAACAGCCCCAAATTCAGTTCTACCCTTAATATTCCTATACTGCACTTCCAAATTCCATGTTCTTGAAATTTCTTATTGTAACTCTATCTCTTTCACCATTATGAAATAACATAACTTCTAAGAACCAAAAAAGAAACTAAAATTGCCATCATCTACAACTTCTATCCCTTCTACATTATAGATTTTATTACCGTTCATCTTTCCCGCATCTTTCTTGTTCTAAAAGAAAACAAACAAAAGCCACATTCCTTTCCAGGAACAACTGCTCTGTCTGCATTTGGATTGTAGCCTTTCCTTCTACCACTTGGTAATTTCAACAATTCCTGTCTTCTCCCTCCACACAACCAACAAAGCAAGCCTCACCTCCATTCTGCATATCCCTGTAACAACCTATTCTAAGGCTATCCTTATGTTTGCCAAGCATATTTGTGCTGCTCAGGCCCTCCATTACTCCTCAATTTTGTCATAACTGATTCCTCAGTCTACTCCTATAATAAAGCTTCCCTGGAAAAGTCAGTAATTTCCAATTGTCAAACACAGCCTTCAGTTCTCATCCAAAGTTTTTTGTCTTTCTTTACAAGTGGTGCAAGAGGGTATTAAGCATGAACATTGGTCAGTCGCTTGGATACAATCCAGCTTTTACCAGTTGCTAAGTATTTGATCCTAAGACAAACTACTCAACCTAACTGCAGCTCAGGTGCCTTACTTTTAAATGGAGATGATGCTATTAGTGCTCAAGATTTATGAGCTAGTTTAGTGGAGAAAGAGATACAATATAAAGTAGGGGATGCTAGTGTGGAGTAAGAGTAACCAGGATTGAATCCCAACTGTAGAATAATTGTAAGACCTCTGGATCTCCTTGTATAGATTGGTTGCTATGACCTGAACGTCTGTGTCCCTTCAAAACTTACGTTTAAACTTAATCCCCAATGCAATGAACTTAAAAGGGAGGGCCATGAAGGATCCTCCCTTATCCAAGGGTTTGAAAGAATAAGTTGAGTCCTTTGCCCCTCTGCCACATGAGAATACAACAAGGCACAAGTTTCTACAAGACACTGTATGGACTAGCACTTTGATCTTAGATTTTCTAGGCTCCAAAACTGAGGGAGATGAATTGGTAGTGTGCATCAATTTTTCAGACTATGATTTGTTTTAACCATTTTCTTTCTATTGGAAAGTCAGATATAGAAAGAGGAGGAAAGACAGAGAGGAAGATTTTCTATCTTCTGATTTACTTCCCAAGTGGCCACAACAGCCGGAGTTGAGTTGATATGAAGCCAGGAACCAGGAGCTTCTTCCCCCATAGGTGCAGGGTCCCAAAGCCTTGGGCTGTCCTCAACTGCTTTCCCAGGCCACAGCAGGGAGCTGGATGGGAAGCAGGGCACTGGGACGAGGCCAGATTATGATGTTTTTATAACAGCAGGAATGAACTAAGACAATGTGGGATCCAAAAATTCTGTCTTGATTCCAACACTTCTTTGATACATTAAACTATCTGGCAATGATACAGAAACAAACTGTGTAAATGAGCACTAAATGAGCAATGTACAAATCCATAATCAGAGGTTTAGGAAAGAGAGGAGTCCTATAAGCAGAAAATTTAAAGAAGGCTGAACAAATGAAATCTAAGACCACAGAGAGCAGGAAGAATTTTGATAGGCACAATCAAAGACAAATGTTTGTTTTTGTGTTTTGTTTTGTTTTGTTTTGTCTTGTTTTGTTTTACTTGAAAGCCAGAGTTTCAAAGAGAGCACAGACACAAAGAGATCTTTCACCTGCTGGTTCCCTCCCACAATGACCTCAATGACCAGGGCTAGATCATCCCAAAGCCAGGGGCCAGGAGCTTCCTCCATATCTCTCATGTAGGTGAGAGGGTCCCAAGTTCTTGGACCACCCTCCACTGCTTCCCCAAGCACACTAGTAGGGAGCTATATGGGAAGTAGAACAGCTAGGACACAAATCAGCTCCCGTAAGGGATATTGGCTTTATACAATACTGGCCCTGAGAAAGAAATTTCTAAATTTTAGAAGCAAAACAAGAGTATGAAGTGATTGGAGGTGCACCAGAAAGAACTTATTGACAAAAACATCCTCCCTATTACTTGTCAATAGGTCACAAAGGTTAATTAATGGCTTCAAAGCTACTGTTGAACCACATATGATGAGCTTTTACTATTTAACCACTCTCTAGATGTTGAAATTGCTATTCTTATTCTAAATCATGGATATCCAAAGCATTTTAGAGCAATCAGGATCCAGCCCAGGTTGGGATCCTTGCTGCCATTAAATGATGAAAATCTGGGTGCTTTCAACATGGAAGGAGTGGGTAACGGAGAACAGGAAAGTTGGCAGCAGAGTCTGGCACGCCTTAAATAATAGTTCTAACCCCAACTCACACCACAGACAAAATAGAAAAGCTATTTTAAATAAAAGAATGACTCAGGATTGGTACTTGTGTGCCAGAGCTTGAGATGAAAACGTGAGCGCTCCTAACTGAGACTGTGGAAGGTGCACCCCAGGGAGAGGTCTCCACTGCTGAATCCCCATGAACCAACATGCTTGTTGAGCAGTCACTGAAGTTCAGCTTATGGGGGTACAGACAATGAAATCTAATGTTAAAGAGGTTTTTCCATCAGGAAAAACTAGGGAACAATAGACTCTTATTGCTTAATTCAGACTATCCCCAGTTTATGATAGTTCCACGCACCATTTTTTTTACTACAGTGGTGGGAACATGATAGGGATTCAGTAAAAACTGAATTTTGAAATTCTGAATCTGAATCTTTTCCTGAGCTAGGAATATGTGATAAGATTCTCTCTCATGATGCTGTGCAAGAGTAGTAGCTGTACCTTCCCAACAGCTCAGTCATTGCCATGGGTATTAAGCCACCCAAGTCACACAATAATTGGAATGCCACAGTGTACAGTGTAACTAAGCTGTGATGTGCATTTTCCACTCATGATATTTTCAAACTACTATAGGTTTATGGGGATATAACTTCCCCCTAAGTCAGGCAACATCCATATTTAGGTTGTTCAAAGCTTTTCTTGCTCTGATTTATAAAAATTTAACTATGTGAGAGACAGAGTGATAAACAGATACTTAAAAAAGAAAAACAGAGCTCCCATCTGTTTTACTCCTCCAAACTACTGGCTGCCTAGGCCAAAGCCAGGAGCCAAGAACTCAAGCAGTGTCTCCAGTGTGGGTAGCAAAGACTCAAGTGTTAAAGCCATTACCTATTATCTCTCAGGATGCATGTTAGTGGGATTTTGGAATCAGACACACAACCAGGGCTCAAATTCAGCCACTCCAATTTGGGATGCAAGTATCACAAGTAGTGTCCTTCTAGGTCAAATGCTTGTGTCCCCTCTTTATTTATTTATCTGTTTATCTACTTATTTATTCATTCATTCATTTGAGAGAGAGACAGAGAGACTGGAACTCAGAGCCTTTGGAGCATCTGAGGCCCACTTGCTGTTTCCTTAGTGCTCATTTCAGATGTCACTCCTAGCTGGTGGAGGCAGCAAGGCTGAGAAGCAAAGTACAAAGATGGCTCACTCCGCTCCTGATGAGCCACTGGATGAACAAAGCTTAATGTCTTGATGATGGAGCTTGAGCCTTGGGAAAGCTGCTGCAAGACTAAACATTTGTGGGCCCTGAGTCACACAGTGCATCAGCAAATGGAGCCTTGCCCTGCTCTAGCCAGCCCTGTGAATATCATTTGACCAATAATCCATTGTGGGAGTCACACCAGCTCCCAGAAAGAACTAAGTCAGAGATGCCTGGAATGCCAGTGGATCTGAAGATGAATAAATAACTACCAGAAAAAAATCATACACTGAATTAAAAGCTCCATGTTAGTTTTTCTGAGATAAAATGAAAGTTCTTTCATTGAGTTCAATAAATACAAATAATACCAAGCCAAACAGATCCAAAATTTATCTATTCTACACTATAAACATTACATTTCTGAATTTAACTTTCCTCCAGTAAAAAACATTCCCATTCTGTGTAGTACAACTTACTTAAAGAATATCTACAGAAAAATATTTAGCTTTGTTTTCTGTTTCTCAACCAAAACTGTCTCCTTGAAACCTTTATTTGTGAAAAAATACAACTGCTGTATCTTTAAACAAGTATTCAGACTTAAAAATGTTTAACTAATTTCATTTTCTTGATAAAGTTTATCTGTGATCAGAACTGAGTCAAATCAAAAATACTTCTGTAAGATTTGACCTTTTATTGAAATCCCACATTGAGATAACACACATTAAATGGCTATCAATTAGACCTTTGTATTTTAAAAAGCACATTTGAAATAAATCACTTACTAAAAGCAGAAAACTGTTTTCAATTAAGTCCCTTGCAAGCCATCAGCATGAAAGTTACACTTGCTCTTTTATTTTCTCTCTATATAAATTATACCCCAGAGTGCTGTGATAGCAATGCTATACAAACCATGGCTTGCCTTTGTGTTTACTTTTTGTCAAAATAAGCCTTACAAATGAGTTTGTTTTCTGAGTGCTTTATGACTAATAATGACTGTATTGTATTGATCTCCAGGTCAAAACAATGCAAGCACCAACCATGTTTCATTATTAGTAAGAAAATCCTTGCTCAATTATATAAAGAAAATATATAGTTTTTAATTCCTTTTGATGAAGGGTTTTCTTGCAATAGAACAATTTCACTTAATTCCAACAAAGTTTTATCATTTACTTTTAAAGACAAATCTTTTGTTTAAGTTCCTGACCAAAGTGATCCAATGGTTTCTACAGGATTAACTACAAAGCATTATGTTTTAATTACAGAATCAAATTTTTGTCACAAATTCCGATTTGCTCTTAAGATAGTAAGATCTTGCTAGATAGGTGGTCTAAAAGTATATGTTCAAAAACAAGTGTTCCTTTTAATTTCAAAGTTTCTATTTTTCCTTCTTTGATTTGTCCCTCTACACAACTATGTTAGAGACTATTTTCACTACTGGCCAATGTTGTGTTTGCCTTAAGAGATTATGAATATCCATGAGGTGCAAAGGGCTTAACTGAATGAGAAGTCTGAAAGCAAAATAATCTGAGAATTAAACAGATCGCTACATATATACATAAAGACTTGAGTTATAAAGTCATAACTATGCATACATATGAAATAAGTATATGTGCATACATAATTATATATATTTATGGATACATCACAAATTACATATGATTGTAAGTAATTTTTAAATCTATGTCACTATAAAATGAGCTTGCTGCTTTTCACCTTAGCAGTGGTGACAGACTTTTTAAAAACTAGATTGAGGTTGGAAAGGGCATTTACCTAAAAGATCTAGAAAGCAGAAGTCAGAGAACAGATTGTGAAAGACTGAAAAATTTCACTAGCTCAAAGCAGTAAGAACAAGACTAGGAAAAAAAAAAAACATTAATTTTGAGAAGTTGAATGAAAAGGAGCAAAGAACAGTCCAGACTTTATCTGGAACAACCAGAAAACATTGCATCAGCCACCAACCACGCAGAAGAAAGGGAATGGACTGACAGTGACCCAGCAGGAATTACCACTTGGAGGCAGAAAAAAATGACCACAGATTTCAAGTAAAGTCAGTCCTGCCCCAAGTCCTTTCAGATCACTCACTTCTACTAACTACTCTGAGACAGACCAAAGAAAACACCTATATGGCAAGTTCGAGTTCCTAGCCAACTGGATCAAGAAATTCTGGAGCTATATATCCACTTTTCTTGTGTAAGTTACCTCCAACAGAAAAAAATCATGTCCAGAATTTCCTTCTCACACAAAAAAAATATATTCCTGTGTTGCATCCCAAAAAACACTGTACTAAGTGGACCCAGCTATAATTTGTTGGTAGCTTTCTCTCAGTCAGACTGTCAGACAAAGATGATCAAACAAAATCTAAAAGACATGCCACTGAGGTGAGTCAGCTCTGTTAATTCCCTGAAACAAGCCAAGTCTATTGGTTAGTGCCAATAGACAAGAAAAAAGAAAGCAAGAAAAAGAAACCCACAAGATTTATTTAAGTTATCATTCAAGCAGAAACTCTAGCCCATTTCTTCCTTTCAAAGTAGGTAGATCTTTTTAGAGATTTTATTGAGTAGATTAACTTCTACAGAGAAAAAAGGACATCACCTTTTCATAGAACAGAAAAAAGAGCTGCCACATCATTTTCTAATGCCAAGGACAGCAACATAAAGTGTATACCCTAGCAGTTAAATGAATCAGAGGCAAGGAGATCAAGAGATGGATGCAAATTCTAGAAACACCATCAAATAAACAATTTTGTTATAATTTTCTCATGCCTTACCTTCCATTGAACTCTAGAAGCATGATCATGTATCTATGAGTAATATCCACATGTACACATGAAAAATTAACTGTAACTTACCAGTTTTATGTCAGTTGGCCTTTTGTCAGTATAGAGAATATTTAAGAGAACCTAATGAAGTAAGAAAGTTTATTTCAGCTCTGGGTCCTGAGGATTCACAACCCAATACCAGGAAGTCCACTGTCTGGTGTCTGTTATAGGTGATGTTTATATGTCTCTATAAAACCATCATGATTTAATCACACAAGCTCCAGCTTAATAATGCAATCTAATGCCTTTCAGCATGCTCCACTTTCAGACACTGTAATTGGATCGACCTTCCACCCTACAAGAACCATCAGTCCACAACTTTGGGACTTTAATGCCTGGATGAATTGGGAAGCCAGATCTTGTTGAAACTCTAGTTGGCTCTTACACTTTTTACAGATGCAGCAATTGGACCATGTCTACTCAACTGGACCATGGGTGATGAGATATTTGGTCAAATATCATTCTTGATGTGATTATAAGGATGTTTCTGGATGAAATTAACACTTACATTGGTACACTGAGTAAAGCAGATGAGCTAGTGCTCCTTAATGTGAATGGACTTCAATCTACTAATGGCCTGAAAGGGGGAGGAAAGTTGGGGGAAACAATGGGGCAAGTATTGTGGCACAGCAAGTTAAACTGCCAGTGGGATGGTGCATATCGTACTGGAATGTCTAGGACTGAGTAATGCCTCCAGTTCCAATCCAGCTTCATGTTAATGTGCCTGGGAGGCATCAGATGATGGCCCAAGTACTTGAATTCCTACACCCACATGGAAGACCCAGATGGTGTTCCTGGCTTCTGTATGCAGCCTGACTTAGCCTCAACTGCTGCTAGAATTTGGGACATGAACAAGCAGATATCTCTTTCTGACTCTCCTTTGTCTTTGTCATTATTCCTTTCAAATGAAGAACTTTTTGTTGTTGTTGTTTATTTATTTGAAAGGCAAAGAAACAGAGAGGAAAGATAAATGGGCAGATCTTCCATCCACTGATTTGCTCCTCAAAGGATCACAATGACCAGGGCTGGATCAAGACAAACCCAGGATCCAGAAACTCCATCCAGGTCTCCCACGTGAGTGGCCAGGGCCTGAATCAGTGCTTATGTGTGATGGTAAAAAGTAACAAGTAAAATATAAAATGACCTTTGGTCTTTCTTTCCTCTGGCATTAGATCAGCTTTGATCTTACACCATTGAAACTAATTTCTTATCTTGTCTTCTATGGAAAGTCTCAGTAAGATTGACAGCTTTTTTTTCCCTTAAATGTAAGACAGAAGCCACTAATACAGCTAAGATTGACCTAGAAAGTTCTCTGTGGGACTACTTCAAATGAAAGCTTCTATTTATTTCACCTCTAACACTATTCATATTTTCTACTTCTTCTTTCCTCATTTGCTCATTGTTGCTAAATTACATTTTCCCAGGAATCTTCCCAATTACACATCAGCATTCTAAGGTTCTGGCACCAACTTGCACTTTGTGTGCTCAGAATCAGACCATACCACATATTGTGCTAGGGCTCTATGCCCTCTCTTTTATTCTTGAATATTCTTTGGTGGTATCTGGGTTTCTCAGATGTCCAGGGACTACCTATCCCCTCCCTCCTTTTCTCTCCCCACTAAATTTCTCCCAGGAGTTTAACTGGAATGCTGCTGTCCTCTGCCAAAAGTGAGTTTCTATATTCTTGGCTCCTGGCTTCAGCCCAGCGTAGCTCTGGCTGTTGCAGGCATCTGGAGAGTGAACCGGTTGATGGGGCATTAAATTCAAAATTACCCTTAGTAATCCCTAAGGAATGCATGACATTACATCTCGGTTAGGTCTACCATACCCGTTTTCCCCCAACATTGTGACAGGTATCTGTGGCTTTGGTTGCATCAGAGATTCAGCTTCTGTTTACAGAAAATGTAGTAACAACAATATTTTGAACCAATGAATATTAAAATCACATTCAATATTGTAGGAAATTCATACAATACAAGGGAACAAAAATAATCAGGAAATTGCTTTCCATCACATGTAGCACACTCTAGGGCAAACATTCATTGGTTAGAGTCTGAAGCAAAATGAACTATGTGTTTAGTTGTTGATGTAATTTATTTTAAAGAAAAAAAAAAACATGGGAAAGAGGAGACATCAAAGTAGGGACTTAACCCTAGAACTGAATACCCAGTGTCACTCAACCCACATTTCTTTGGATGCTTAGCTTTGTTAACAAATACGTCAAAGTACTTCAAAGAATTTCTCAGAAGCAGAATTAAATGACAGATTTGTTGAGATGGCCAAAATTTTCAAATTTCATGCATAATTTTTTCATGGTACATATTTTCTATGAACTTTTAAAAGTCCCTTTCATATGTGTGCATGTATTTCAAGGGTTTTATGCACCAAAATAAATATCCCTTTAATTCCATTTTCCATAAACTTTCTAAGTACCCCCTGTACACTTGGCTGAAAAGTCAAAAAGAGACAATTTTTCTCCTCAGAGTCTCAGAGTTATCTAATAGTGGAGAAAGGAGAAGCTGTCTCCGAGGAGATATTGCCCCAGAGGAGGTTAATTTAAGAAAACATCTAAGAAAAGCCACAGTCTATTTTCCACTGACTTAACAGATAGTTGTGGCCATATGAGGGCCAGAAATGACAATAGTAAGAGACACAAACCATTTTTTAAACAGTTGAGAACTTAGAGAATTTTAGGTCCAGGGCCAAGAGAACACAAATGCATCCACAGCTAACTTTTCACACCTTGGCTTGTCAAGCATTAGAAACCCAACTAAAACACAGAGCAGCCATGTCCTAAAAGAGCCTTGAGCATCTATGCCCTGTGTCCCCATCTTAGCTCCAGACAGTCAGAGGTAGATTTAAGAGTAACTCTGTAGGGAAGTGGCTCAGCAGCATCCTCCCGAATCCTTTCCCCATTTCCAACTGCCATCAGCCCAGCAGATGCTGTCAGGCCTGGCTTGTTATATTCCAACCAGCCCTTGTCTGCTCACTGGGCTTGAGAAAAGGCAGAGTAAAGTTTGGACAGCGACACTCAGAGGCAACAAGAAATTAAGACGTGAGGAAGTGAACAGAAGTAGAGGCTGCCATCAGGGTTCCTGGGCAGAGACAGCCGACTGCTGCCCCTGCGATTCACATGAATTCATTAAACAAACATGGATGTCCTCTAACAGGAGCAAACATTCTGCTGAGCACTTCTCATCTTAGCCTTCTTTTTTATGATTTTTTTTATTGGAAAGTCAGATTTACAGAGAGAAGGAAAGAGAGAGAAAGATCTTCCATCCACTGATTCACTCCCTAAGTGGTGACAATGGCCAGAGCTGAGCTGATCCGAAGCCAGGAATCAAGAGCCTCTTCCTGGTCTCGCACACGGGTGCAGAGTTCCAAGGCTTTGGGCTATCCTCAACTGCTTTCCCAGGCCACAAACAGGGAGCTGAATGAGAAGTGCAGCAAACAGGATGCAAATCGGCACCCATATGGGATCCCAGCACAAGCAAGGTGAGAATTTTAGCCTCTAGGCTACCACACAGGCCCTCATATTAGTCTTAACACAGACTGTTTCTAATACTGTTTGTATTCAAGCCCATCGGTGGAGTAAACATGGGCTTTTCCTTACAGAGGTCACACTTCTTACCACACTGTGCAGTACAGTTACAGGCTCCTGGCCCTGCAGGCAATGAAACAGAGAATTCGGCCTCAACCATAGTCAGGAGAATTGCTTCTGATATGGTGACTTCCAAAATCAAAGCAGGGACTGGGTTCAAGCAGTGTTCAATGGTAAAATAAGGCTTCGTTTTCACTGCAAATCCCAGGAGGGACATTTTTAGAGCAGAAATTTGAGAAGACTTGGTTAGTTCGCTAGAGCTTAAAAGATAAACAAATAAAAGGAAGCCAAAGAGGGTCATCTATAGTATTCCCAGAGATTTCTGAGTTCAGAGATGGACAGTCTATAACACGAGTTAACATAAAGCAAGGGTTGTATGTGACAAGGCTGATGGAGGATTTGTTTCATTTTCTGATGGAAGAAACAGACCTGCAGTCCAGATTCCATTCTTTAAGAAGACTTTACTCTGCCTGTGAGCGAGGAAAAGGTTTTTCTAAGCTGTAAAACTCATATTTCCCTTGATCAAGCAAAAATTGTGCCCATCTTTGCCACTGCAGATTTAGACTGATAGAAAATCAGGTTGTAGGAAATCCAGTCACTATTTTCTGAAGTCTATTTTCAAACAAGAGGACAGTCTTGGCTTGCCTGGACATTGTTTATCACCTGAACTTTCTTTTCTGTCAAAGTTGTATCTATTTCTTCAAAAAAGTAACAATGAGCTCCCACACTGTCCTGAGAGACAGGAAATGATCAAACAGCACCTAGGACAAGACTAGAAGCCAGAAGTCCTGCTGAAAGCTGCCATAACTCAGTTCTCATTCTCAGTCACGCTTTGTTCCCAAAACATCTCACTCCATCTGGTTATTTATCTCATTAAACAAAACAATAAAGCATGACACAAAATAACTTACTATTATTATTCTGTTACCTTGAATATGAAAAGAAAAATAACTTCCAAGGATACACTGAGAAATAAGAGGTGCTGACTGCCTGATTTTGTCCTTTGATGTATTCAGTCATCTGCATATAGCAGAAAGAAAAAAGTGTTGCACAAGCTAATAGACCCTGATGTGCTGAGTCTGAGGTGAAAAGGAAAGAGGCCTTGGGATAAAGATTATCAATTTTCTATTACATGCGGATTTCCAAGGAGACAACAAATGGAGTAAAAATAGGGAAAAGCCTGCCTCAGTCCTAGAAACTAAGAAGGGTACATCGTCTTTTCCATCTCCCACCTCCACCACCATCAGCCCTCTCACCCCTGCACCATACATACACAAGATAGATAGAGACCCTGAGAGAATGCACTACACATGGAAGGCAAGGACAAGCCAAGGGGTGGGCAACCACCTGCAGCACACCACCTTGATGCAGGGGAGGCTGCAGCCTTGCATTGGGCCTAGCATGGCCACACAGGCAGAGCATGGAGTTTCTGGCAGAAATGCTCCACTTGCCCAGAGAGAAAGCCAGTCACTGTGATAGTCTCAGGCCCTCCATCACTTTCTCAGACCACTTTCCCTCAGGTGCTGACTCTCTGTGAAACAACAAGGCAGCATTATAC
Source organism: Ochotona curzoniae (assembly GCF_017591425.1). Lineage (NCBI taxonomy): Eukaryota > Metazoa > Chordata > Mammalia > Lagomorpha > Ochotonidae > Ochotona > Ochotona curzoniae. The sequence continues at coordinate 46,295,812 of NW_024466502.1, read as the reverse complement.
CAAATATGAATGTTTCCTGGTGCTGTCATTTGAAGGATCTGGGCAATTCTATACACCAACTTCAGATGAGTCCCACCTTAAATCCTACTTCATTATGATACACTAAGAAAGACCACAATGTTGCCTGTGAGGAAAAACAAATACACCACAATCCTGTCTAATCAGCCTGCAATATGTATTTATTTAATAAATTTAACGAGATCTAAATAAATGTGACAAAAAAGTTATAATCCTTCAAAAAACATATATCTAGAACTGACACTGTGGTACTGTGGGGTAGGCCACTGCCTATGACACCACATCTCATATTAGAGTGCTGGTTTAAATCCCAAGTGCACTGCCTAGGATCCAGTTTCCTGCTGAAGCACTTGGGAAACCATCAGATGGTAGCCCCAGAACCTGGACCCGTGCTGCTGGGGTGGGAAAGCTGGATGGAGTTCCTACCTCCTGGCTTCAACTTGTCCCAGCCCTGACTGTTACAACCATTGGGGATTGAGTCAGATGACGTTTGCTCTCTGTCTGTCTCTTCCTCCTTCTGTATCATTCTGACTTTCAGATAAATAAGTATTTTTAAAATATAACCAAATTATTTTAAAGGATAAAGATTAATTGTCAAGAAAATATACCATCAATTGGGTATGATAATTGTTAATGAGGGGAAAATAATAACACAAAGATTCTGTATTCATTATATCACAAGTATTTTTAAGATCTTGCTTCTGTCTATAGAAATTAAAACTGAAAATTACAGGTGATTCGTGATTAGTATGGTGTATGAAAGAAACATGACATGAATAATCAGCAGTCTCATTTAAGAAGACACCTAATCCTGCATTATCTTATTTTACTTCAATGTTTTAATTTACTTCCTTAAGAAGCAAAGAAATGGAGAAAGCACCAACGCAGTGGCTCACAAATGCCAGCAACAAGTGAGGCTGGGGCCAGGAACCAGAAACTCTGACCTGATCTCCCACAAACAAGGAAGGGACCCAAATGTTGGCGTCATCGTCACTGCCTCTAAAGGAACACAGGAAGATGCAATCAAGAGTGGAGACAGTATCCAAGCCAGACACTCTGATACAGGAATGCAGGCATTCCATTCACATCCAACTGCCAGACCAAATACCCATCTCACGTATATTTCATTTTAAACAATATGTCTGTATCATTAGCTAAGATTTCCTACCTTGAACACTTCTTTTGATTAATAAAGCAATTCTTAGTTTTGATCACAAGATAGGAAAGGAAGGTTATGGCTAAAAGCAAATAAACAGAATTATTAAGCACTATTATGGGCTTTTCCTCCCTGTTGCATAAAGGTCAATCGCACCATAAATGACACAATAACTATCAGAATCAACGAATCACTTTAGGAGAAGCCAATGGCCATCATGGTCCTCCACCATGGAAAGCAGCAGTGCCTAAGAAATTTGAGAAAACAAGCCAAAATGTACAAGACCAGAAGGTTTGGACTTGGATTCAGAGCTCATTTTGGTGATGACAAGACAATACAGTTTGCATAATTCCTCAGATTATGCAAAGGAAAATGAAACCAAACATATACTTGTAAGGCGTGGTTTCTATGAGAGGAGAAGGACTGAAAGCAAACAGTGAAAGGAGCATTGAACAGGATGAAAAAAGTTAGGGAGGAAGCGACTTTATCTATGGTGATTGTACAAACATTTCATGGGGATTAATACATTAAAACTTCATAAAAACAGAAGATATTATGATTGAAATAGAGTCAACAGATCTGAAAAATTAGAAGGAAATGCTTCCGTTTCATTTATTATGTGAGAAAAGACATTTTCTAAATTTTGGGAAAATGGCTTGATAAATTATCATCTCCTTAATGAATATAACTCAATGATCAATAAGCTGGGCAACTGTCTGACAAACACTTTACACAGGATCTTGAGCAATATCTTACCACCATGGCAGAGCCATGGGCCACAGCAAAAGCAACAGGAACAGGGCAGAGCAATGTTGCTTCAAAACAGACAAAAACACTTGAATATTCATAGGAAATATTGAACATTCTAGGAACTCCGGGCTCTGAATTTGAAACATAGGAAGTTTTGTAATAAATAGCACATGATCAATGCACAGCCAGGGGAAGAACTAGTATAACAAAGGGGCAAAAGAGAGGGAAAAAGACGCATTATCAGCAAACTCAGAATTTGATCAAATGATTTTAAGAATTAACTTTGGTAAGCTGGTAACTCACCAAAATATTTTTTTAATATTTATTTGGTTATTTGAAAGACATAGACAATGAATCTGTTCTGCTTGTTTGCTCCCTAAAGGGATGAAACAGCCGGGGCTATGCCAGGCCAAAGCCAGGAGCCTCATGTGGATCTTCATTGGGATGGCAAGGACCAACTATTTGGGCTATCATCAAATGTCTCCCAAGGTGTATTATTAGGAATGTGAATCAAGATGGACCAGCTGGGACTTGAACCAGCACTGACACTCCTACAAAGGATGCTGATGTTACATACTTACTGCAGCTTAGCCCACTGTGACAGAAACCTAGTCATCACCAACTGGTTTTTGACATATTAATGTTAGGTGAAGAAGCCGTCTCTCAAGCTGAGAAGGAGAGCATCACCTTGAACAAAGGAATCATTTCACTCTAAAGCCGGTTCCATGAAGTAAGAGATCATATCTATTGAGTGCACTGCCTTATCTTTTTTTTTTTAAAGATTTGTTTTTATTTTTATTGGAAAGGCAGATATACAGAGAGGAGAGACAGAGAGGAAGATCTTCCGTCCCATGATTCACTCCCCAAGTGAGCCCAACGGCCGATGCTATGTCAATCCGAAGCCAGGAGCCTCTTCCGGGTCTCCCACACGGGTGCAGGGTCCCAAAGCTTTGGGCCGTGCTCGACTGCTTTCCCAGGCCACAAGCAGGGAGCTGGATGGGAAGCAGGGCTGCCAGGATTAGAACCGCTGCCCATATGGGATCCCGGGTGTGCAAGGCGAGGACCTTAACCACTGCGCCACCGCGCCGGGCCCTGCACTGCCTTATCTTTAGTAGTTAAGTCTGAGCCCAAAATATATTAGTTACTCTAAAAATATTTGCCTCACAGTAAATATTGCAAGTTACTGATAGACTATATGAAATTGTTAAATATATCCTGACAATACGATGCTGGACTCTACCACTGTCCATGCCTACAGTATCAAGATTCACTTAAACAGAATGACAGACTTATGACTGTGAAGGGTTATACTACTGTAATAATATGGGGAATCAGTGTGGGAGAGGATATTTATGAAGTAGAGAAGGAAAATCCCAGAGCCTATGGAACGAACTATAAAATAATAATAATAATAATAATAATAATAATAATAATATTAGACGATGAAAATTTTGGACAAAAGTTAGAGCCCAGATAGGTGAGAGCCTTAGGTTTTAGCTATGGATGCTGAAGCTGAGCCAGTGTGTAAAGGACTCATCAAAGACTTCTGAGCAGCAAAGTTACATAAAAGAAGATGTGGGAAGATTCATCTGCTTGCAACTGTTAGGGCATTTCAAAAGAGGAAGTAGAAGAAACAACACAAATGTCTCTCAATGTGTGAATGTAAAAATGTAACATACCCTACACATACATAAGGAATATTAAGAAATGCTGACTCATATTACAACATGGAAAAAACCTTTAAGATATTATGCTCAATAAAACAAGCCAGAGGCCCCAGCGCGGAAGCCTCGCGGCTAAAGTCCTTGCTTTGTATGTGCCAGGATCACATATGAGCACCAGTTCTAATCCCTGCAGCCCCAGTTCACATCCAGCTCCCTGCTTATGACCTGGGAGGGCAGGAAAAGATGACCCAAAGCCTTAGAACCCTGCACCCTCATGGAGACACAGAAGTCTTCAGATCAGCTTCAGATCAGCTCAGCACTGGCCTGTACAGCCACTTAGGGAGTGAATCAGTGGGCGGAGGAGCCTCCTCTCTGTCTCTCCTTCTCTCTATATATCTGACTTTCCAATAAAAAAAAAAATAAATCTTTAAAAAACAAAAAACAAGCCAGACACAAAACACATATTGGGCCCGGTGCAGTGGCCTAGCGGCTAAAATCCTTGTCTTGAACACACTAGGCACCGCTTCCCATCTAACTCCCAGCAGCCTTGGGATCCTGCACCCGCGTAGGAGATCTGGAGGAATTTCCTGGCTCCTGGCTTCAGATCAGCACAGCATCAGCTGTTGCAGTCACTTGTGGAGTAAATCATTGGATGACAGATATTTCTCTCTGTCTCTCCTCCTCTCTGTATATTTGATGTTCCAATAAAAATAAATAAACCTTAAAAAAAAAAAAAGACATGTATGATTCCACTTGTATGAGGTTCCTGGAGTAGCCACATTTAGAAAAAGGAAGTTGACAGGAAATGGGAAAATGAAGAACGGATATTAGTGTCTAATGGAGAGATTTTTAGTTTGTAAAGATAAAAATGTTTCAGAAACAGATAGAGGTGATCATTACAAAGCAACGATAATGAATTTCCCAATAGTTACAAAGGTAAATTGTATCTTGTATTTTACCAGTTTTAAAAACCTAGAAGTCAAAGAAAGCATGGCTATGTTTGGAAATTGTGTTTTTCCATATAACTGGAGCAAATGGTTTGACGCACACAAGAAATGAACTACAGTGATGGTCAGGTAGTGTGCCACGAAGGGCCACAGCAACTCCAATGAGCAGTTCGGACTTGTTCCTGACATCTGAATGCTCCTAACTAAAACAGCCATACTCACTAATGGGGGAGCTGTTGACAGAGAAGAGACTAGTAGCATAATGATTCAAGTAGCTTTTTCATCCATGCCTGGTCTAGCCCATGGTCTTGGGTATGGGAATGAAAATGAAGACAAGAATTTTGATCATGGACATCACAAAAAAGATACAGATGGCCTTTTGTGGATTAGGAAAATTATTTTTTAAAAATAAAACATTATAATTTTTAGCCTGGGGGACAAAAATATGGTGATTCCACAAAGAAAAAAGAAATACCCAAAAGAAGGAGGTGGTTTACAGCAAAACTCATGACTTCCCCTCTTGACATGTTAAGTTGGAGGTGATGATGGAAAATCAAAACAACGTGTCCAGTAAGCAACTGGAGATGTATGACAGACACGAAGAGCAGGTAGCCTCTGCAGTCACTGATGCGAGAGTAAGGATATAACCTCCCCGTGCAACAGCTGGGAAATTCATTACAGTCTTCAAATAAGAAATCAGTATGAGTGCAGTAAACTGTCTTCACTGAAAGAAACTGATTGTTGACAGAAAAACCTTGTTGAGAGGGCAGCAAAATAAAGAACATTATACCAAGCTTTCTGTACAAAATGAAGCACTATTCTATTCAGATGAAGTAGAATGTCTTTATCACATAGCTTGCTAAAATAATGTTTGAGATTTCCTTCAATGGACAAGTGGAATCAAAAGATAAAACTTCAGCATCAATACTAACAGCTTTTAAAGCTGGTTCTCTGAACTAGTCAGCCTGAGGTTGCTTAGTCTGATAACAACACAACATAGGAAGGACCACAACGGCCCATCCTTATCATTTATTTAGTCACGCAACAAACACATACTGAGAGTTCACTGAAGATCCGGATCCAGAATTATCATATCAGGAATGAAAAGAGGAACGCCAGCTGTTCCATGCCTTGGAAAACCTCAGGCCCTAAAGGGGACGGATAGTATGGGAAGCATTTCCTCTGATCCAGCACACTAACTCTCACAGGTTCCTGATGCAAATCTCCTGGCACAAATGCCAACTTGTCATGCCCACTTGATACATCTATATCAGGTAGGTCAAGGGCCATGTGGGTATTTATAATATCATCTGTGGACCATAAAAATGATGAATTTAAGCATTAGCTTGCTTCAGATTTATCAGATTTCAACTTCTGCCTGCAATAGCCTTGACAGCACCAAGCCAAATAATTCACGGTGCTTGTACAGCCTGAAGGCCAGACATTCCCCACCCCTGGTGTATACCTTTTAATATCATATTAGTTGATTACACCAAAGTACCATATCTAATTGTTCTATCCTTGGCTATATACATAACATGTGATTGCCATAATTATTACTTTGGGATGTATGGAGACAGATATGTGATGGCAGTTAACAGAAAAAAATTAGCTGTCAAGTTATCAAATAATCCTGAAGCTCCTCTTTCCCTACCTAAGCAAAAATTATTCTTTAACTCATAATGTACTGTTCTACTAAGCCCCCTCCATCTGGAATTTCTGCAACATTCACTGTGGATACTTTTCCATCTCATGTATTACAAAGATTGGTTTATCCCCTAAGCTAATTATCATATCAGCTCCTCAAGATTAAGAGGCAGGACTTGCTTTTCATATGTGACTCTCCAGGAGCCTACAACGGGTCTTAGTAAATATCTGCTTAATCTAATTAAGATAAATTTAATACATGCCTTGAAATCATGTCAGTCACATCATATTGTATCACCTTGCCAAATTAGTAATTTAAAAATGCCATGCTTGCTTAGCATAAAGTGGTTTCCCTTACTTACAGTTTTTTGATACCCAAAGTGTAACTTCTCTTTCTCATAGCCAGTTCTTACAACTTTGGATTTTACAGTATTTTCATATTTCCATAATGACACCTGCTGGTAGGAAAAGAATGGATGAAACTGCAGGAATTTTGTTAAACTAGCTACAGCCAGATATGGTCCAGGCTAAAGCAAGTAATGTTCCTGAATATACAAAGAGTAAATATCAATGATTCTAAATACTCAAATACTATTTCAATACTATTTTCTAATCAGAATTAAAACTTAACTCCTCCCAATCTCTAGCCAAAATAAAATTGTTAGAGCTAAGGTTAACTATTATTAAGGGCCTCAAAATTATCAACTCACTTATTTAAATATTTTTATTCCACTTGCAAGTTGGCATTTGAAACATGGTTATTTAAGAGATTATCATTCCTTAACTTTTTTTTTAATGTTTTTATATAATTGGCTACTCGATCAAAATTTAAGTGTCAGGCCTGACAGGACAGCCTAGCAGCTAAAGTTCTTGCCTTGCATGCTCCGGGATCCCATATGGGCACTGGTTTCTATCCAGGCTGCTCTACTTCCCATCCATCTCCCTGCCTGAGGCCTAGGAAAGCAGTAAAGGATAGTTCAAAGCCTTGGGACCCTGCACCCACATGAGAGACCAGGAAGAAGCTCCTGGCTTTGGGTTGGCTCAGCTCTGGCCATTGTGGCCATTTGGGGAGTGAACGAGCACACAGAAGATCTGTCTCTCCCCTCTGTAAAATCTGCCTTTCTAATAAAATAAATAAATAATTTTTTAATGTAAGTGTCCCAAAAGATAACAAATGAAGCATTTGTTTGTCTCCCTGGTAATCTATCCAGGATCTTGCCCTTGAGAAGCAAATCAAGAGAAACAGTAAGGCCAGCCACCTGGGCAACACTGCAAGAAACTTAAACAGCTTCGGGAGCACAGGATTATGCTTGCCATACAACTTCAATTATATAGGCACACTACCTGACTCACGGCAAGCACTGATTCACACTTTTAAATGTGTGTGTATGTAAGTGTGTGTGTGTGTGTTCAAATAGACTTGACACTGTATATACCTTGTCCAGATTCTAAAATGTTAACCAAATCAGGTAGATTCACTTTGGCTGAATGAGTTTCGATAGTTTCAACAGTTTAGAAAGCAGGAAAATTAACTGACCACATCTCATGTATCCAAGCAAAATTAACTGTACATCTGCAGGTTGCTTAAATGGTTAATACTGAAGTCTATAACTTATTTTGGCAACAAACCTTCTTCATTATAAATCCCTCATGTGTGCTGATGACAGGAGAACAGTATCAGTCTCAGAACAATTCTTGCCAGCTGTCTACAGGTTAGAGTCCTCTCAGTTCTTCATCCACCTGACAGTTACGTTAGGTCATAAGCATGCTAACTTCTTTGACTTGCCTGTACTCGCTTAAATTTCATTTCTTTCACACACAGAAGGAACTGCTTCTAGGCAAAGTGTGTAAGGTACAATTCCATGTCAAAAATATGCTCCATCCTCCAAAACAGCAGGGCCAAGGACATAAGTAGCATGCTTATTAATCAAGGACTTCAATTTGCTTTCAAAAGAGAAAACCCTGTGGGCACTTTCCAAGCCTTTCTTTTTACTCCTGAGTGTGGATTATGGATCAATTCAACAAATACACAATAGTATTAGGCACTGGCCCTGATATACACTGAAAAATGGAGTTTTGAGTCTCGGCCTTAAGGAAAGATCATACCTAGTGCACTGTGAGGACTAAGTCATTCACTGGCAGCTGGTTAGTCGTCAGCTGGCCCAGGGTTCCAGCCTCCATCACAGAGGCTGCCTCTGAGTGCATGTGGCTAAGGCCATGGTCGTGCAGGGTTCCACGGTTTGTTAGAAGACACAACCAATGGCAGATTCTAGCTCTCAGACTCCTGAATTCCATGAACCTAGCTTTCCTGTATTCCATGGGACCTTGACAACTGGCCTAAGGTTTTGATGATCAACATTTTCAATTAAAAGATAAAGCTTGTGCAGAAAACCTGCCGTGATTGAAAATCATGTAATTCTAGGCCCCATCATATGAACGTGGGCGAGTGAGCAGACACACAAAACTGGAGTATTCTTAGCCATCTACTCTACAATGCTGATGAAAGCACTTCATGCTTTACTTAACACCCAGAGAAGATATTTTTGTGATTCACTCTTTCTAGGACTTTCAAAAGATGCAGGGAAAACCTTTACTTTCTTCCTAAAACCTTATATCAAAATTCATTTTGAAAAGACAAAATATTTCCTTACCAGCGCCCCTGACCTTAAAGTTGTGGGCTATCAGAAAGGAATCAAGAATAAAAAAGGAAATAACATTTGCTCAGGGCTTATCACATGCCAAGCACTATGCTAGCTAAGCATTTCTTTACATATCACAAGAATCCTGCAAAGGATTATCATCCAAACCTGACAGGAGCGGAAGCTCAAGTAAGTCATCAAAACCATACAGCTTATACATAGCAGAGGGAAAGTTTCTTCTCCCTTAACAACATGCTACTCCTTCACAATACATCACACTGCTACTGACTTCGGCCAGGTGAAAATGCAGGCAAGGGATAGACAGGCCAAATCTAGATTTCATGGGGCGAAAAATTTATACGAAGTTTGTATTCTTTTTTAAGGAAAAAATTCAAAATTGGATACCCAAAAAAATCTACCATAAATGAGTGTACAAGTTAAAAAAGAAAAGTTAGAAAGCACTACATTTTTTTTCAATGTACTCTTTTGGCTTTCGATCAGGATATTGATATAAACTCCTTGTCCTATCTGAATTTTGATATAAACAAAAATTAAGGAAAAAATACAAGTTTAAGCAGAAATCAAGGTATACGAGAGAGTTATTCAAATGTTCCTACATAGCTCTGGGCTATGTAATTGGAGAATTGCTTTCTGAAACTTTGTGTTAGGATGTATTGATGAATACGCATGAGAGTTTTGGCACAAACCACTCATTTCTCAGGCCTCTCTTGCTTGGTGACAGATCTGCACATCCTCTCCACAGAAATCACCAGGCTTTATTAGGACAAGAAGTGACACATACATGAAAACCCAGAATGAGATGTAGAAAGCATGAGCTTTCTCACATAGACATTACTGCTAGACTGCCTCAGGTCTGAGTCCTCCAAACACAAGACCTCCAAGAGAATCTGGTCCACACCATTCTCAGGAAACAAGTACATGTGCAATAACAGGCTCAGCATTACCAGTTACAGTCTAGGATGGAGAGACTATATTTGGCTAAGCATCAATTCTACCCAAAATTTGACACTTGCTAAAGGTAAGAATTTTCTACAGGTTAGCATTTCAAACTTTGTTTCCAGCTGTGTTTTTCTCTACTGCCCCAGTATTTCCAGTGACGGGTGATATAGGACTTGGTGATATCCTTAGCATCTCTGGCCCTCACTTCTTTCTACCCCATTCTTGCTTCATGAGTCATTCAGCGGCTGGTAGTTTTCCTGGAGGGCACTCATCACCCAGATGATTATGCTAACAACACCACAATATCTCCCTCAATTACATGGGTCTCTGATTCAATCACCTTTAGCCAGATCCAAAATGTTTGTTCCCCCAAATTCCTTCAACAGCCAGAGCAGGGCTGAAACCTGGAGTTTAGAATGCAATCCATATTCTCCCAAGTGGATGGCAGGATTGTAAATTCCGGAATCAATACCACTGCTAGACAAGGTACTCATGAGCAAGATACTGGAACTGAAAGTAGAGTCGGGATTCAAATCCAGGCACTCTGAAATGGGATGAGGGCCTCCCAAGCAGCGTCCTAACTTCGACCCCTCACACCTACCCAGAGTTGTGTTTCCCATGGAGACTCCATTAGATAACCAAAGCTTGGGTGCTACTGGGGAATACATCTTATTCTGCGGAAAGAGAGTTGGAGGAAAAGCAATCTAAGAACATCTGATGATTTGAACAAAATATCTGTGTACACCCATGTATCAGTCAAGACTTGTTTAAAGCAGACACTGTAAGGGAAAGAGTTAAGAGCAGTCATCCATGTGTCAGTATTTTAACTGTCAACCAAACACTTGGCTGAGACTCTCCCCCAAAATGCCATTCCCACAAGCCCCTCCAAAGGAACTTCAGTGTCCAATGCAGCACGGCTCAATAATTAACATTTGCCTTTTTTCCCTTAGAACAATAGGTTCGTATTTCCACGTAATACTTATAATGAGCCATTTTATAGAAAACAAGTAGCATTAGTATTGCCCCTTACACTATTGTTAATAGACTGATACAGACTCAAAGGTTAGTACTTTCCCCATCCACTCACCTTCATCAACTCATCAAAGCTTAAATGTTCAGCTTCAAGGAAGGCAAATTGGTTTTGATCTGAAAAAATAAATATGATCCCTCACAAAAAGACAGTGTGAGGTCCCTTTGTTCTACTGGATATTGCCTGTAGAGCTGATCCTTCAAAGGGAAATATCCATTAATTTCAGCTCCAAAGGACACACAAAATTGACCCCACAGGATTTTCAGCCTTCATTTATATGCCTTCTAATAAACAATTGCCTCGTTTCCCTCCTGTTGCTACCTGAATCGGGTGGGATGAGCGAGGGAGTTTAGGAATGATTCTCTTGCAGACACAGGTGCTTTTCAAACAAATTCAAGTCGGACAGCCCCAGAGAGAATCCATCTCTTCCTGCCTAACCCTAGATGAGAGTTGTGAAGTTGAAAACAATGAACAATTTAAAAGGCCTTGCTAACTCACATCATAAATTCTCTTGCCCTACTGTTAATTCACAAGAGAAACTGAAAAAAAAAAAAAAACTTAGCTCTTGACTACCATGTATCAAGAATTTGCAACACAAAAAACAGTAAATATTATTATCTGCTTTTTACACACAAGGAAACTGGGCCTCAGAAAGATGATGACATTTTCCCTAAAACCTTGAAACCATGAAGCAGCAGGGGTGTTTAGGTACTAAAACAGAAGATAACTTGTAAAGTAGTACCCACAGAAAGATGGGGAGAGACCGTGGACTCTGAGATTAGCTTCTGGCTATGCGTATAACAGCAATGTGACCTGAGACAGACAATTGTGCCCCTTTCCTCCTAAAAAGCTGTGTAAATGTTAACAGTATCTACCCCAGCAGTGTTCTGCTCTCCTCTGCCCTGTGGGCTTGCGATGACTCACCTAAGGACTGAGGCAGTGATTAGTCAGCAAACAACAAGGGGACTGGTGTCAAGTAGTCAAGTCCACCTGATACCTGAGTTTCCAGATGAATAAAAGCTGCCAGGACAGGCATTGAGGTACTCCTCTCTCTTAAGGAGAGATTCCTCTCTTTCATCAGGAGAGGTTCCTTCTGGCCTGGACCTTAAAAACTATTTGTGCCTGTCTCATTGTGAGTCATTTCCTTCTTCATCCTGGTCTAAGCTGAGCTGGACACCGCATGGGACCACCTTCTAGGACACCCACTTAAACACATGAATACTGAAGTTAGCCCCCATTCTTACATGAAGGCAAGACTCATGTGAGAATCAGGACTCAGCACATATGCATTTTGGTAAGAATTTGGTTCACTTCTCTCCAATTCCATGTCCACTGCCTTAGTCTAAACCACTATGCTCTCTAGCCTGGAATTCTGCAATAGTTTCTCTAATCAATATCTTGCTCCTACCCTAGACATCTTTCATTTATTCATTCTCACAGTGTAGCCAGGGAGATCTCTACTTTTAGGCTTATTTATCTGTTTGTTTATTTTCATTTACTTGGAGGAGAGAGTCACAGACTGCAACACCAGCATCCCACACCCACAAGGGGACCAGTTCAAGTCCTAACTCCTCTACTTCCTATCCAGCTTCCTGATAACGCTCCTTGGAAAAGCAATGGAAATGGTCCAAGTTCTTGGGCCTCTGTTTCCAGATCTGGATGAAGTTCATGTCTCTTCCTGTTAGCCTGGTCCAGTACCAGCAATGTAAACATTTGGGGAGTGAACCTCTCCATAGAATACCTGTGTATGTTTAAATACAAATTCTCTATAATTCTGCCTTTCAAACAAATAAATAAACCCTGAGGAGAAAAGCAAAAAGAGAAAAAGAAACCAGGTCCAATCTACCCTTCTTTCCTATGTATAGCTCACCGGACTTAGTACAGTATGAGAAACCTAATAAGCATTCAGCAAAATCTGCCTACTCTCCATGCAACCCAGTGCTCTTTATTGGATTGTTGATTTATTTTTATGCTATAATTTATTTCTAGTTCCCCTCCAAAAATTCCTCTCCTGAGGATATGAGAATTTATAGGCTGATACTACAGAAGAAGCTGAGAAAGAATCACAGCAATTTCCATAAGTCAGTGCCATCTACTTCCTCATCTGGATAGCTGGTCTGCACACCAAAAACATCCTGACACTCCGCGGGAGTGAGGAGTACTAACATTAATTCATCCCATTGCCATGTAAGCACTGAGGAGCTGGCCCATCAACTGACTGGAAATACTGATCCACTTCCAAAAATATCACTTCCTTTTCTCTTCAAGAAGCAATTTTCCAGGATAAAGCAAAGATGCAAGAAGCAATATTGAAACTCATCAAGGCCATCTGGAATGCTCATGGTCATTAGGTGGATGTTCCAAGCACTTTCCAAATCTGTGAGGACTGTACTAAGGTGTTACTGCCTTTACTGTCTGACTAAATCCTCAAAAATGCAGCAGTCGCTAAACTTGTAATAACCACTCCTTCTTCTTGGACCCACGCTAGGAATCACTGAATAAGGGAATTCTTTCCCCTGAGCCTAGATATGGCCTCAAAACTTCTCTTGACCTCCAGCTGCAATCAAAAAGAAAATAAATAAGCCTTTTCCCTATACCTGGGTTAAGGTATAGGCACCAGGAGCTACTGTGGAAGCCAAGCTCCAAACCTGGCTGTGAGGTAGGCAGCATTTGTGACTCTAAACCATCTTGTAGGTGTTCCCAATTGTTTCCATCATCCTCATCTTCCACAAAGTCATCCTGCTAGAACATTCATGCTAAGTCAAACTGCCAGAGCTCTATACTGTGTGCCTGCCCCTGACTACCTTCCACAGGTATTAAACATTCACGGGTACTCTCTCCATTCAATTCTAGGATCCTTCTTTCCTAGTGCCAGAGAACACCTGTCAGCCAGTCAAATTGACCTAAATAAGTGTGTTAATGCTACACAGGAACGTATTTGCATTTTAGGAAGTTCTTTCTAGATGCATTGGCATGAATGAGACTAGTAGGGTGAAATTTCAGACCACAATGTTAATTGTCTAAGAGAGATTTGGGAGCCTAAAAGATCAAAACTGCTCCCAATCACATTTTTTTGCTTTTCTTTCAGTCACTCCCTCAGTAACTCTTTTCCATCCTACTAGTACCCTAAGTTTTTTCTAGATCCATTTAAACAAGCCAACTTAACCACCATATAAGAATACAACCCATGAAACATCAAAAAAATTGCAAGAAAAATTAGGTCAATTAAAAAATTAGATGCCTGAGCACAGGCTGACTGGAAATTTTGCTAGAACACCCCATAATCCTGGATCTGCAAGCATTAACCTGGCACCTTCCAGAAGGTGAATTAATTAGCTATCCAATACCACTCACTGTAAGTGGCTAAATGTTTTCCCCAGATCTGAATAGACCCAGACAACAAGAAGTGGGTGGAGATGAGTGTGCATTTCATTTCTTTCATGATTCCTATCCTCAATGGACTGGTTGTTTCTAAAACAACACACCAAAAAAAAGCTTTAACTGCATGGATAATCTTTATTTTGTGGTACATTATTATTCACTTTCAATAATGCAGCTAAAAATGACTTACAGGATTACAAGAGTGTAGTATAAAATTTCAAATACAATTCTATAGCCCTTAAGTAAAAACATGAACACAATCAACTCCAGTTTTCCTATACAATGGAAGGAAAATGTCAAACCCAATTATGTGAAAATACAAGAGAACTGTTTAGACAAGCTCTTCACCATGACTTTCCATTGCTCACACAACAGAAGATGCTTAATATCAAAACCATAACATCAAGTCAGTTTTCTGATTATAAAATACATTTTCATGTTAGTTACACATAGCAGTCTCTGTCCTACCTCATATGTAAAGATATGATGACAACAGTTACCAGCACATAGATCATAAAAGTCATCTAATAATCAAAATTTGAATGTTCCAGGTAAAGCTAGAGAAAATTCTTCAAAAAAATATACTCCTGAGGAGCGATTACACAATGCAAAGCACTCTAGACACGCTGCCCGACTCCCAGCTGATGGGTTCTGTTTTATTAAATGCACTCCACCTCCTTCGATACAGATTCCACAGAAGGATTGAAAAATTATTAGATTCAAATTTAGCACAAGATAAATGCATTACAAAAATCTACTGCAGGGCCCGGTGGTGTGGCCTAGCAGCTAAAGTCCTCACCTTGAACGCGCCCGGGATCCCATATGGCCGGTTCTAATCCCGGCAGCTCCACTTTCCATCCAGCTCCCTGATTGTGGCTTGAGAAAACTTTGGGATGCTACACCCGTGTGGGATACCTGGAAGAAGTTCCTGGATCCTGGCTTTGGATCGGCATAGCATTGGCCCTTGCGCTCACTTGGGGAGTGAATCATCGGACAGAAGATCTTCTTCTCTGTCTCTCCTCCTCTTTGTATATCTGACTTTCCAATAAAACAAATAAATCTTTAAAAAAAATGTTTGAAGGAAAAAAATGAATTCAGTAATCACTATGGGACACAAATACAGAAAATTCACATATCACTTTCCCCGAAAATGTTTTCTTGGGCCTGGTGCAATGGTCCAGCAGCTAAATCCTCCCCTTGCACCTACCAGAATCCCATAAAGGTGCTGTTTCACATCCTGGCTGCTTCACTTCCCATCAGCTCCCTGCTTGTGGCCTGGGTGAGCAGTGGAGAATTGCCTAAAGTGTTGGGACCCTGCACCCATGTAAGAGACCCCTAAGAAGCTCCTAGCTCCTGGCTTCAGATTGCTTCAGTTCCAGCCACTGTGGCCATTTGGGGAATGAATCAGTGGGCAGAAGATCTTCCTCTCTCTCCTTCGCTATGTAAATCTGCCTTTCCAATTTAAAAAAAGTAAATTAAACAAATCTTTAAAAAAATCATCTTTATGCTATTTGTCAATTTCCTTAAGATAATTGCTCCTGATACAATGCTTAGAAAGGCATTTATTTCCCCAGTAATGAACTGTTAGTTAAGCATCTACATACCTATTCTATCTACATATGCCATATCTTTTTCTTAGTTCGCCCTTTTTATAAAATGCAAAAATTGTATAAGCCTACCACTGTAAATCACTAGGAAACATATAAAAATCATGAGCTCTGAGCTCTTGTTTTGGTTTATCTCACAATTCACTCAGAAGACGGACTGAGGTTTGTAATAAAAATTTATCTCAGTGGTGCTTCCCATCCTTTTCATTTTTCAAATACAACTGATTTGACCAAGATCACTCTGGTTTGGAAATGCTTCCCCTCCTGTTGGTTTTTGCCATTAGCTCTGGATAGCATTCAATTAAACGCTTTCTCACTTTTTCACGAGTAGCCTATTTTTGTAAAAGTTTGAAAAAACTTTGAGAAGGAACTATAAAACATTTTCACTGTCAATAGCAAAAAAAAAAAAAAGAAAAAGAAAAGAAAAAGGATTGCCTGAGCCAGCCAGAGCTCCCCGTAGAGCTAACCTTTTGATCCTCCAATCCTTTCATGCACTTAAGTCTTCACCAGAGTCAATGGAAGTGTTGTGTATGCAAGGGCAGCAGGATCAAGTTCAGTCTCTTTTTTAGTACTAGGCAGCCAAGTGGGGTAGCCAGCTGAATCTGGTTTAGTTTAAAAAAAAAAAAAAAAGAAAGAAAGAAAGAAAGAAAGAAAGAAAGAAAACTGATGCTTTGAAGTTTTGGGGAGGTAGTGTAATCATATCAGAATTTGTAGGTGGTTATTTTGCATAATCCTTAGTAAGATGGTCTTAGGGCTCCAAAATGTTAGTAAGATGAGAGAGACAAGATCCTCCAGTACTTCCTTCCAGGAAGTATTAAAATTCTGTGTAGAAATGGCACAAAACACATCGCAGGATAATGTTGAATGCTAAGACTGTCCAACTGTGTATCCAGACAAAAAAGTATCTAAAATGATTCCTGATAGATGTTTATCTTCCCTATTTTTAAAAGAAAAGGAGATAATAAAGCATCCCTTAAAAACAATTCCACAGAGAATAGAGTGGCAGTTGTCAGGGTCCAGGGGAAGGGAAACTGGGAGCTACTCTTTAATGGGTACAAAGTTTCAGATTTGCATGATGAAAACAGTCCTGGAGATGGATGGTGGCCATGACTGAACCAACAATGCTAATGTACTTAATGCCGCTGAATTGTACATTTAAAGATGGTTAAGATGAAGGAAAAAAAGATGGTTAAGATGATAAAGTTTTACATGTGCTTCCTCACAATTTTGCAAATGAAAAAAAATTAATCTTTAAGTCTCTAAAGACTTACACTTTTTAGAATTGAGAAAATTAAAATTCTGTTGACCGGAAGATTCACACATTCACTTGTCAATTTTTTTCTTTAAATGAGGACAAAATGCTCTGATGAAAACAAAGGCACTAGCTGAAGAATTCTGCTGTGTGGATTAAGTATCCCTGTGACTAATCCAACTATTTGAATGGAAACAAGCCACTCTTTCCTTTAGAATCTCCATCACTGTGACCCCATAGCTTCTGCTGATGAGGACTTTTTTTCCAGGCAAGGCCAAATGGCTGACCAAGGTGATTCTACACTGCCAAGTGGAAAAAGGACTGGAGAAGGCAGAAGTACAGTGGCGTGACACAGAAGCCACAAAATCTCCACTGGAAGCCAGTTCACATTATTATTACCAAGAAACTGAGGCTCATTTTCTGGCATTTTTGCCTGGACATTTAAAACTTAAACTAACACCACTAGATACAACCTACTGTTTTTATTCATTTTTTAAAATTTATTCCAAATTCAGAGAGATAGAGTTCAAATCTGTTGACACAAACCTCCAATGCTCCCCGCCCCCCGAAGGGCCAGGACTGAGCTGAGATGGGGTCAACAGAGGCTGAAGCAAGGAGAGAGGAACTGAGCCCTGGCCAGACTAGAGTCAGAAGCAGTGGTAGAAATGCACAAGAGACATTTCATTGAGAGTTCTGAGTGTATTAACTGGCATCTTCACTGCTAGGCAAAATGTTTGCTTTGCTAAATCTGAGGAAGAGATGAAGACCTTCTGCCTGCTAATTCACTCCCTAAATTCCTGCAACAGCCAATATTGGGCCACAGTTGAGGTCAGTAACCCATAATTCAATCTGAAATGAAGCAAAAAGAAAAATTTTATAACTTCTGTGTGATTGTTAGGCCAAATGACATTGTAATAAGAGGTAAATTCATCAAATCTTTCCTATCTCTCATGAATGAGAACTGTAGTTCCCCATTATTTGAAGGACAGTTACAAAGAAGCAGAGACAGAGAAAGATCTTCCATCCACTAGTCCATGCTCCAAATGGCCATACGCACCAGGGCTGACACAGGATAAGCCAGGAGCTTCTTCTAGGCCTCCCACATGGGTATGAAGGCCCAAGTACCTGGGCCATCTTCCACTTTCCCAGGCACATTCCACAGCCTTCCCAAATGAACAGCAGGGAGATAAATTAAAAGTGGAGCAACTGGTACCTGTGGGGGATGCTGACACTGCAAGCAACAGATTTACCCACTGTGCCACAGAGTGGGCCTCAAGAAGTATTTTCAGGAGAGATACTTAGCACAATAGCTAAAAGAATGATACTTGTGTCTTACATGGAATATCTGATCTAAGTCCTAATCTAGATTTCAACTCAAAAAGTTACTAATGTATACCCTGAGAGGCAGAAGTTGATGGTGATTCAAGTTCTTGGGTCCCTGCCACTCGTGTGGGAGACCTGAATGAAGTTCTGATTCCTGGCTTCACCCTGCCCTACCTGTTGTGGGCATTTTGGAGAATGAACCAATGTATGAATGGAATATCAATTTCTTTCTCAAATAAAATAAAAATAAATACCTTTTTTAAATGACAAACAATTAATTTGTTCCTTATTTAGAGCATATTTTAGGAAGGTGAAATTAAGTGATTAAGATAAGACAGGTTTGGGATGTTTCAAGAGAAGAACACTGGACAAAGAACAAATAATGCATAGAAGAAATACATAATGGCAAATACATACACAAAGAAATACTCAGCCTTGCTTATGGTGTCAATAAGGCAAATAAAACCAAAACAGTACATTTCTATTAGAATGAAAAATTCTAAAAGAGTTTTAAAAACATGCGAGAGAGAACATGTGGAAACCCAACTCTGTGTGTTGTTGATTGTGACAGCTTGAATATTTGCCACTCTTCCTAAACTCACTTAGGAATTTAGTACCTGAAGTCCTTTGTTAACGGTAGTAAGAGAGTGGAAATTAAATACACCTATAGGTACTTAGAAGTAGAGCACATGAAAAGTGATTCAATTAAATTAGATGACCAGAGGGGAGGCCCCAAGATAGAATTCTGGTAGCTCCATAAGGACAAACATTATAGGACAGAGACAGGCAGAGAGAGAGGGAGTGAGAGAGAGAGCACAATACAAAGCTCCTAATACAGTATCACTGAGCCAGGGATGCCAGGGGTGGAAGCTCTCCTCAAAGCCTGAGCGATGCTATTTAGACTTTGAACAAGTAAAACAAAGACAAAATAAACCTCTTTTCCAGGTTTTCTAGCAGCATGCCTCTAAGATATCACAATAGTAATGGAAAACTAACAAGTGCCTTGTTAACTAACAGTGCAAATCTGTTCAGCTTATGCATAAAAACCAAGTTCACAACTGAAGCTTCAACTGCGTATAACTTTAGACATAATTTTTAAATTTTCTTTAGGCAAATAAATATACACGTGGAAAATAAGATATACAGAGAAGAAAAGAGACAAAGAGGAAGACCCATCTGCCGATTAGCTCCCCAGGTGTCAGCAATAGCTGGAGCTAAGCCAATCCAAAGACAGGAGCTAGGAGCCTCTTCAGGGTTTCCCACATGGTTGTAGGGTCCCAAAGCTTTGGGCCGTCCTCCACCGCTCTCCCAGGTCACAAGCAGGGAGCTGGATGAAGAGCAGGATCCCTGGGATATGAACCAGCGCTCATGTGAGTTCTTGGGAAAATGAGGACTTTAGCCACTAGGCTACCACGTCAGGTCAAGAAATCTGTTCTTTTTATATAAAATGGATATTTATATAGTACATAATGACAAAAAAGAAAATGGCTTAGATCTATGGTAATCAGTATGGGAAAATATTATTTCAAGTATGTAAATATGTGTATATTTGCAGATATATATTTGTAATAAGCATAAGCATTGAGAGATTCCTATAAGAATGGTCCCCAACATACTCTCATATTACCAGTGCTTATTTATGAGACTTTATTGTTATTGTTGTTGTTAATCTTTATACTTTCCCAAACTTTCAGAATACTTTACAGTAAAGCTCTATGATTTTCAAATCTAAGGCAATAGCAGCATAATTATTTCAAAAGAAAAACTGAGAACACTTGGTACAATTTAATATTAACATGCAGAAGAAATTATTAGACCGCCATGGAATTCCAGAAATCCAGCTGCAGTTTTAAAAACTAAGATGCAAGAGCAGATGTTTGCCCACAAGGATGAGGTAAATCAGGATGAAGCACAACAGCTCCACAGAATGCAAGCACACGGTGCAGCTGAAAGTACTCTACCAAACTACAAATCCAGGCCAGAAAAGTCCCCAAAGACCACAAAAGCTAAAAACTAATAACAATAAACATATCATAGATAGTGCTCTTCTACAACCTGGATGTCATTTGTGTTGAAACATTGGTCCTTTAACAGTTTATAACGTTGCTTTTTAACTCTACATGTCATTTCTTTTTCCTTTAAAATAACTTCCCATGCACCCTCTCTATTTTCTTAATCCTCCAAGACAGTTCTCAGTCTGGACAGAAAGGGAGCACTGCTTTAGCTTTAAGACTAAAATCTACTTGGCTTTACCTGATTTATGATTATCTTAGCCAGAATATCAAAAGCCTATCAATAGCACTGCTGTAATCCACAGATACTTCCTTATTCTGCCATTACAAAGTAGAATGAACAGGATGTGCACCATAAAGACAGAGAAACCATAACACAGAATCATACAACAAAATCCATGTGAGAAATTTTCCCATGAATTTGGGGGATCTTAACACAGCTGGCTCAATGTGAACAACTGGATGGAAACACTAAGCTAAGCTACAACAGATCTTTTACTTGCTAGGAATAAACATTCGCAGATTTTACATTTTAAATGCATGAAGAAATTACTTGAAAGAGTTTCCACTGATGTGTGTGAGCTCTGCTACTGGAAGCTGCTCTGATAGAGAAGCTTGAGGAACTCCCCCGTTAAGACACAGACCCAGCAAGTGAGCACAATAACTGAGGCTAGTGGTAGGCCAAGGCAGGCTAGGCTACAACACCCATTGGCACAAATGTGGGTGAAGTCTGACAGCAGGCCAGCCTGGGCCAATCTGCAACACCTGCTGGCATGTGCGAGAGTCAGGACTGGGTGCGGGCCAGGTTGAGTTGGGACAAAACACTCTACAGTTCACATTAGGGCCAGGACTGGGGACTGGACAGGCTAGGCTAGGCTGCAGCAACCCCCAACATGAGCTGGGACTGGGAACAGGCTGGGCCAAGACAGGCTGCATCACACACTGGCAAATGCAAACGTGAGATTGGCCATGCCAGAGTGGGCAAAAGCACCTACTGGCACATGCCAAGACCCCAGGCCAGGAGTGAACCTCGTGGGAGGGCTGTAGTGTCTTCCCTGCTAGGCAACTGTTCCCACTGGTGAGCGTGAGATCTGGGACTGGGGACAGACCAGGCTGGATAGGGATACAATAACCTTCAGTCTGTTGGGTTTTGAAGAGGCCCAAAAGCCACTGCATCCATTAACACATGCACAAGCCAGGATAAATGCTAACTGGCTAGGTTTTGCCACAGTATCCACTGGCAAGTGCCAGGACAGGAGGCAAGTTGTGTCAAACAGGATAGCAACACTCCCTGGAAAGTGTAAGGTCTAGGACTGGAAGTGGGCCTAGTAGGGAAACTGTGGGCACTTCTCTGCTGGATCGCAGCTGCTGCTGGAGTGCGTAACAGCTAGGACTGGTGGCAGACAAAGCTGTATAAAGCAGCACACACTGACATATGTGTGCACTGGGTCATAGGGTGGGTGGGCTGAGCTAAGCTGCAACACCTGTAGTTGTATATGAGAGCCCAATTGGAATGTGGCATGAACTGGATTAGCGTGCTTTACATACTGGCATGTATAGGAACCAGGGCTGGGGTGGCCATGGTGGGGGGTATTGAAGGTCACCCCAACAAGGTTGCAGTTCCCACTGGTGTGCATAAGGACCAGATCTACAACTGGCTGGGCTGGTCTAAACCATAGCACCCATTAGTTTGCACAGGACATGGGGCTGGGGGAATAGAACTGATCAGACAACAATCACCAGTGTATGTGTAGGCTGATGGGTATGATGGACTGAATCAGATCCTATACTGGCTGGCAGATGCAAGATTTAGGTCTGGGATCACCCCAAGTGAGGTTTCTTGGGGAACTCCCTCACTGGATCACTGGACTCAAGGCTCTGGCCACAGGGAAGATCATAAGATTTGTGGTTCATCCTTGGACCACATGTATTTGTTGGGACTGGGCCTTCTTGGTTGCTGATGTCTGTGCTGTAGTCAGCATGCCCAAGTACATATGGGAGACAAGAAGGCAAACTCATTTAGGCCTGCAGAGGATGTTGAGGGCCATGTCAGAAGATGGAGAACAGAATAGGTTGGACAACTCTCCTGGCTGAGCTTTAGCAACAAGTGTCTGTGTGAGTGGATGCACTGGGGTAGACTGTCAGCCAATGGACCCTGGAAGGATTTTCTCTGTGGTGCGGCAGCAAGACCAACAGCGTCTCAGACCCATTAAGATCTCTCAAGTAACACTCTCAAAACATTATTCTCCACTTTGGAGTTTCTAAGATGAAGTCAATTGGACGTCCTGCACAATCTGGTACTAATGTAGTTGGGCAGCTTGGAGCGGTTCTCTCCCTCTTACTCCCTCCCCTCTCCCAGTTACAGGAGAAAAGAGAAGAAACGGAAAATTGCAAACATTTGTCCCACTCATCTTCCCCCATGCGTCAACCTTCTCCACCCTAATCAGTGATCCTATCAGGCATACTTGTTAATAGGTAAACATCAAAAATAAAAGTATTTTTTTTAAAAAAGTCAAGGTTTCTATTGTGAGAATCCATGCTAAGTTCTCAACCTTGACTTTTAAGTTTTCATGCTGTTGTTTACTCTCACTAAATTATTTAACAATTTTCTACCTTGTTCTATGAGAAAATCATAAAACAGCTGCTTTCTGAAACCCATATGAAACTTCTGCTTCACAGTGGAAGGCATACCAAGATGCACATGGAGAATATGGCAGTCCATTGGAACATGCAGAGGACATTGGTATCACAGCAGAGGAAGGAGGACAGAACAAATTGTTCAACTGCCCCAGCCAAGTGTTGACAGCAAGTATCTAGGTGAATGGAAACTCTAAGGTGGACTATGTCAGCCAATGGACCTTGGAAAGATTTCCTCATCCTTAGATTGGCAAAATCAATGGCATTTCAGAACTGTTGAAACCATCTGAGCGGAACCCTTGGAGCATGCTCCCCATTGGGGATCCTGGGATGATGTTAGGTGGCCATTCCCTATTCCAGGGTACAGATGTGGTTGGGAGCTTCCCTCTTATTTTCCCCCTTCACTGGAAACAGGAAGAAGAAAAAGAAAATTTGGAAATAATGCTATCACTCACTTACCCCTAATCCTCAACCCTTCCCACCCTAATCAACTATGCAAACATTATCAAAAATAAAATTTGAAAAAAAATAAAAGCAACTTTTGCTCCAGGCTTTTAAGATGGAATTAAATCCCAATAATAAGTAAACACCTTACTTTCACTGTTTTTACAATAAAAATTGAAAACGAAACTTTAACTCTTTAGGTTGAGTCAAACAGAGCAAACAAAGTAAGTACTGTAGTCTGGTGTCTTATATTAGTTCTGAACACACAAGCTCTCGGGGCCTCACTACCATCTTAGAACAAGTGTCCATGCATACATCCATCTAACTGCACCCCAGGATCACAAGATGAATCAAAAAGTCTAGCATTCAGACATAGGAGCGTGACCCAAGCGGATGTGAGAGTTCCACATCTTTTAAATATAATTTATTAACAACAGAAAAAAAAAACTTGAGGTTTGGTCCTTCCAAAAATTGTTCTAAAAGAAACAGGACAGTCTTCCAGCATATTTTTAAAAGCTTGAAGAAGTATTCTGAAACATACATACGCTTTCAAATTAGGAATAGGACATACAAGGATTGTCAACGAAACTAGGCTTCTTGCTGAAACACCAAGCATTCTCTGGTTTCTCACTTGTTTCCCCATTTGTTATTTGCTTTAGATGAAAAAACCCAACCTCCAGAAATCTGCTGGTGTTCCTAAGGATAAATCAAATCGTGTAGACTTATTTCCTAAGAAGAAAGAAAATTTAGGAAAACCTTGGGATATCACACTGACTACTAAATTTATTTTGATATTCAAGTTACATGAATAGATCTGGTTACCCCCATCAGGGATTTTTTTTTTAGGGTAATAATTCTTATTTCTGGGCTTTGTATCAATAGTTCAAAGTTAGACAGTGTGGTGGGAGATTGAGCACATGTCCCCTCCTTGCCTGCCAAAGCACATCCTCACTGCAGCTGCTTCTTTATGAATCTTTGTGAATGGAACATTAAAGGAAATGATAAAAAAGGGAACGAATACACTGTGTTCGTTAGTCTGACACTGCATGGAAGAAGGCTACTTTCATTTTCTTTGCTGACATTTTTCTAGAATGATGTCAAAAGCAAAGTTTAAAACAGTTTTAATCTCAAAGCTTCTTAAAATAGATTAAAGGAGAAAATCACCAGATTAAAAACTGCAGTAGTATAATCTTTTGTCTTAACAGTTCAGAAACAAAGCATTGTCATTTCGGTTACTGTGTGTGTGATTTCTGTGATCCATGATGAGCATGGAATCGATCTCTTTTTGTGGTTTTATTGAAATTCTCAGTTTAAGATAACCAAGAATATTTTATTGCCCATTATTCAAGCTTTGGTACTTAAAAGTGAACAAAAAATTTTTATTTCTGCACATCAAAAGAAATAATGTGAGTGAAAAATCAGCCTGTGAAATGGAAAAACATATTCACAACCCTGATAAGGGATTAATCTCCATGATATATAAGGCACTTGTACAATGCAAGAACAACAAAAACAATCAAAAAACTCTCAATTAAAAAACGTACAAAGGAAGCCAGCACTGTGGCACCACAACATTAAGTCACCACCTGTGACAGCAGCATTCCATATTAGAACACCGGTTCAATTCCCAGCTGCCCCATTTCAGAGCCAGCTCCCTGCTAACATAATTGGTGAGGCAGCAGAAGATGCTCCTACGACTTGAGTAGCTGTCATCCATATTGGATAGAATTCCTGGTTTGGGCCTGGCCCACTACTGCCTGTTATGGCCAATGGAGAATAAGAAGATGAAAGATTTCATTTTCTCATTCCCTCTGTCATTCTGCCTTTTCAAACAAAATAATTTTTAAATGGTCAAGGACTTAATTAGATATTTGTTTTAAAAGGTATGCAACAACCAACAAGGATATGGAAATACATATCATTAATCATAAAATATCATTAAAATGTCATTAATCATCAGAGAAATACAAGTGAAGCCCACAATGAGATATCACTTTAAAATCATTAGAATGATCAGTAATGAAATAGGAAATAACAAGTGCTTGAATTGATGGGGAGAAATTTTAACTCTGTACACTATTCATGGAAATGTAAAATAGGTGTAGCTATTATGAAAAATGGCAGGAAGTTTCTTTTAAAAATTACAAACTAAACTACTAAGAAATCTAATATTCCCACTAGTAGGTACATGTCCAAAGAAAACAGAATCAGTATGCCAAACAGAATCTGCACCTGCACTCCCACAGGGACTGCAGCACTGCTCACCTTAGTCAAGAGGTAGACACAACTTAAATGTTTTACAGAAAAACAAATCAAGAAAATGTGATATAAACATACAACAGACAATTATGCAGCTTTATAGAAGAAAAGCATTGTTGGGGCCTGCATTTTGCTATAACAGCTAAAGCTGCCACTTACAGTCACAGTATTCCATATGAGCACCTATTCAAATTCCAGCAACTCTACTTCTGATCCCGTTCTCTCTGCTAATATGCCTGGGAAGCAGCAGATAATGGCCCAAGTGCTTGGGTCCCTGCACCTACACTGCAGGCTCCAGGCTTCTGGCTTTGGCCTGGCCCAGCCATTGAGCCATTTGATGATGCATCAGAGAGAGAGAATAACTGCTTATCTCTTACTCTGTCACAGTAACTTTGCCTTTCAGATGAATAAAACAAACCATTAAAAAAAAACTGTCACATGCTATCATATGGATGAACCCCAAGGACATTTTGCTAAGAGAAGTGAATCAGTCATGAAAGTTCGAACACTATATTTACTGCAGTCATATAAAGTATATAAAGAAACAGAGATGAGAAAGGCAATTGCTAAAGGCTGAAAGAGCATTACCACTTAATGAAAACTGAGTTTCAGTACTGCCTAATAAAAAAGTCCCAGAAATCTATTATACAGTAACACGGATATACTTAACATTATTGAACTATAACTTTAGAAACAGTAAATCCAACAGTGCATTTTCATAATGAAAACTTCTAGCATAAAAAAAACTACTGTCAAAATACCTTATGTTGATTCTAAATGACAAGCTAAACTGGAGAAGGCAAACAAGAGTTTAAATCATTAAAAATATTGTATTAATGTATTACTTGACAAAAATAACACACTATTTTTGTTAACATGATTACAATTAAATTCTGTGGTAGTATTTACAATAATACATGTCACTCCTTTAGCAATATAATTTTGGGATTGCTATGGCTAGAAAACCTTACATAATATGTTAAACAAAATGAGCTTTCCAAGATTCTACGCCATAATTCAGATAAAAGTCTAACATCCCATAAATCTGATTAATTTATTAACTAAACCTAAATCTGATGCTTTTTCCATTTTTCAGAGACACACACTTCTATTTCTAAAAAGCTTGAAAGAGCAGTTTTCATGACGACACAGTAGTTATGTTATTGAGGAAAAAAAGACCAGAGACCGAGTGAATTATACAGAAAGCAGGTCTATTTTCTGCAGATCTAGTAGTGACGAAGCACATGTGGTGACCAGTGGGTGAGAGCCTTCATTCTGTGTCACCCCATGGCAGAAGGCAGAAAGATGAAAGAGAGTGAGAAGGGCAGCTGAATTTGCTTTTCTAAAATTCTACTCTGGTTCTAACTATATGACTCCAGTGATGACCTAGTCACCCCTTAAAAAGTGTTGTGCTATTGCATATAGGATTAGGTTTCTAATACCCAAATGTTGCAGGATTTACTCAAACCACAACAAAGTTTAATCTGACAAAGTTATACTTTCTAGTGTTGTCCTTCCCCTCCCCAATCACTACTTACCAAGAAAACAGAAATATCAAGAAAATCAAGCCTGTGGATAGTTGAACATTGGTTTAGTCTCTGCTGAAACAATCAAAGCCATGAACTAGCCTATCACTTCTCCAGATCCTGTAGGCTGAAATCCAGTTGATCTAAACTCAAAGGATCAGCAAAGGGCTCCCATGGGTCACCTACTTAATTCTCCAATGCCTTAGACAAGGCTCCAACTATCTAAATCATGCCTCCCCACCAGTTTGTGATTTATTGTTCAAGATTTCGATTACAAGCGATTCCACAGTAATCTATTATAATGTTTCACAAGCTTCAGTCAAGAAATTCTTCTCTGTGTCCAATCTAGCGCCTCTCTGCTGAAATTAAAAGTCATTTCCTTTTGTTCTCTTCTCACCAGCAAGAACAGCTGGTTACCAGTCTCCGCTCCATAATCCATCATAGTCTTGAAACCTTTCATTAAGCCACTGACCAATTTCTTTTTTCCAAGCTGAATAATCCTTGCACCTTTAACATTTCTAAGTCCTATTTTACCAACCTATGGATTGATTTTATTCCTCCCTGGGTATCGTCTCTTTGTTCTAATCTGTGTAATAGCCCAAAACTACTGAAAATGAAATCTGAGCTGTTAAGGTATTAATTTGGGACTATGGCTGGAGAGGGGGTCGGGGTGGGGCCTCAGGAGTGTTAGAGTCTAGGAATGGCCAAATGGTGTAAGAGAGAAAAAAACTAGAGAAAGATACACTGAAACTTAATCCACGCAAAGTAGGTCTTGGGAATGGAAAGTCTTATAGTCATTCTCAGTGTTCCACAGTTTCTTACAGTCATTTCATTTTCAAGAATGTCACTAGATAAGCTTACATTCAGCTGCAAGTCTTATAAACATCAGTCTTGCACAACCATTTCAAAAACATACATCCAAGACACCTTCAGTACACACTGCACTAAAAAGTGTAGTAATTCTGCTTGTCTTGGAAGAATGCAAATCTCTGCTAACTTGTCCACCATTAAATGCTAAATCCAAACACGAATGTTACACATCAGGACTCATGCTTTGACCCTATCTCAATCTTCCATCAAAGAACATGGACAGTGCAATGGAGCAGAACGCTAAGCCTCTGACTGTGGTCCCAGCATCTTGTCTGGGCAAAACTCAAGCACTGGCTGTTCCACTTCTGATCCAGCTCTCTGCTAACGCACCTGGCAAAGCAGGGGAGGATGGTCCAAGTGCTTCGAGTGCTTGGGCCCTGCACCCACATGGGAGCCCCAGAAGAAGCCTCATATAGTTCCAGCTCTGGTGAAAAAGTATGGAAGAAAGGAATGATTTGTACAAAAAAGATAAAACTTCCCCTACTTTGTGACCTCAATACATGTAGATGCTGATTGGATGTACCTTGGCAAGATACTATCTGTATATGTTCATTTTGACATAATGGGTTGTTTTACAAATTCCCATTTCTCAAATATGACTATTCTACCTGACAGTATATTTTCCCAGATATATGTGGTTCAGTTTGTATTTCTCAATTGTAGGCCAAATTCTATTCTTAAGGATCAAGGCAGGATACCTTTAACAGTTGCATATGTGCTGTCCCTGCATGCATTTGGGAATTGTGTGTGTATCTGTAATGTGTTTTCAATTTATCATCCCATTTTGTAGACAAGTTAGCCTTAGCCTCTGATTGAAAAGGTACCGAGCCACTTATCAAAAGCAAATTGCTGCCATCTGTAATAAAAGACTGAAGGTATTAGTAGCGTAATGAAATTCAGGAATCAGGATTGATGAAGAGAGGGGTGCATTTAATACTCAGATTTTGCATCCCCACTCACCCCTACCATTCCCAGCATTTGGGTATTCAAAAAAGATTCAGGCACAATGACTGCAGAAATGACTCTCCACCCCCAAGCACGGAGCTGGGGTGAAGGTCTTGACGAGGCCATCTGCGTTGCAACGTAGGATCCAAAGATGCCAGATGTAGGCTGGGCTCCAGTCTGACTTTCCTGATTCCTCCACTGTACACTCAAGAGGCTAACACAGGACTTGGCACTTAGTCATGCACAATAAATATGTGCTGAACAAATGAAGACAAAAGGTCATCGAGTCAGAACCACATTACATGGGAACAACATTTTCTACAGCTGAAGAAATTTAGACAAACAGAAACAAAAGTCCTATCTATACAGCACAAACTGAACACAGTGGTCAGCTGTATTGTGCTGACCTGATTTAATGAAGATATAAAGTGCGAGAACCCTAGATTGAAGTCCTCAGATTTACTGCTATTTATTAAGTGAATGTATCATCCTAACCTTCCCAGAGTAATTTAAGATATTAATTAGTACAGGGTTGGGAGTCAAATGCAAGCATTTTAGCTTAGGTTATACCTGTTCCCCATTAAACTATGTTCTCAATTCCCTTGTGACTGGTTATTGCAGCATTCCATTGTCAGAAACTGAACCCCTACAGTGAAGTGTTATATTAAAATGGTGTTGGCTGTATTTCAAACCATTGCCTATTTGTGAGCTTTCTTTCATAAAAAAAGGAAAAAAAGTGCTACAATAACTGCAATGTATCTTTAGAGACAGATTATCTAAAAATCAGGAAAACATGCAGATGAATACAACATAGGACTTTTCTTCCTTAATGGGGTGAATGATTGACTTGGCTGTTCATATACTAGTAATGGTCACAATTCACTAACATCAAAGTAATAAAGTTTGTTGTTTAACGCAGATAAAACATCGGTGCCTATATTGTCATATGCTTAATGAAAAGTCTTACATCTTTGGATTTGAAACAACACTGTTTCAATTACCCTTGACACTGAGTATCCATTCAGTAATAATCCTTCCACTTCTGTAAGGAATCCTAGTCATTGGTCTTTTGGGCTCTTTTCCTCCCTCACTGACAAGCATTTTCAGAAGCTCAATCAAACCAGAATGTAAATGACAATACCTTTTAATAGATTGTCTTTCCCACAGGAGAGGAAAACTAAATGAACTAGTTTCTAAACTTAAAAGCGGGTACAATATTAGTCTATGAGTTCATCACACTAAATAAATGTCAAAATAGAATACAGCGGCACTTATAATTTCCCAGGGTTCTTCGCAAAGTATTACGAGAGGAATCAGTGATCAAGGCATCAGAGAATGTGAATCACCGCTTGCTTCTCTGCCGTGGAAGAAATGCCCTGGACTGAAGTTGAACTTTAAAGTTGGTGCCAGAATGATTTTTTTAAATTGTCTTAACCTTCAACTGGGTGAGACTTGAAAAAGGGTAGGAAGTTTCTCTCATACACAGTTTGCAGGAATATAAACAGCGATGACTACTCTCTTTTTAAGCTTTATTTTGCTTATGAGAGAGAGCTTCCTTATACTGCTTCACTCCCAAATTTCCCTAATGGCTGGAGCAGGACCCAGAAATACCATTCAGTTCTCCCACATGGATGATGGAAACCTAATTGCTTGAACCAGTATTACTGTTTTTCAGGCACAATGAATTGGCAGGAAGCTGGAGTCAGAAGCCAGAGCCAGATGCTGAACACAAGTATTCCAACTGGAGATGTGAAAATCTTGTGTGGCATTTTAACTCCCGGGCTAATTACCCGCTAAAGGATTGCTTTCTGTAGGGAAAGGTAATATTATCAAAAGCCACACATAAATATTTTATTCAAGCCTTTACTTCTTAGAGAAATAATCAGTGATGAACCCCAAAGTTTGGATATAACTATGCTACACACTTAAAAGTAAAGTAACATAATTTTAAGCAACCACATAATTTAATCAACTGCAACATCCAGCTACTGGAGATGAATAAAACAAAGGTAGGCATTTACAGATGCAATCACATGCATCATTCCATCAGCCCTGTTACAAAAAAGCAGAATACTTTCTCCAGTAATATTGCTTGAAAAATCACATACATATTTACATGACTAACATTGTTTTAAGGACTCTAAGAATATACCAAACTATAAATGGGGTCACCTACAGAACATGTGACTAACAAAGAGTAAGGTGGCAAGGGGTAGGGAAAGAAAATGTGACATTCTGCTTTATAGAATGAGTTATTGCTTCCATATTCATATCCTGCAAATATTTATTTTCTGACTCAAAAAAATTTTTTTAAGATTTATTTATTTTCATTGCAAAGTCAGATATACAGAGAGGAGGAGAGACAGAGAGGAAGATCTTTCATCTGATGATTCACTCCACAAGTGACTGCAATGGCCAGTGCTGCACTGATCTGAAGCCAGGATCCAGGAACCTCCTCCAGGTCTCCCACATGAGTGCAGTGTCCCAAGGCTTTGGGCCATCCTTGACTGCTTTCCCAGGCCACAAGCAGGGAGCTGGATGGGAAGTGAAACTGGCGGGATACGAACCAGCACCCATATGGGATCCCGGAGCATTCAAGGCGAGGACTTTAGCTGCTAGGCCACCGTGCCAGGCCTCAAAAAATAAATAAATAAAGGCTTTTTAAAAACACATCTTAGGATAAGAATGGGAGAGCCAATTCAATGACTCAATTGGCTAATCCTTCACCTGCAAGTGTCAGCATCCCATATGGGTATTGGTTTATGTCCCAGCTCTTCTACTTCCCACCCAGCTCCTGCTTTGCTTGTGGCCTGGGAAAATAGTGGAAGATGGCAGAAAGATTTGGGACCTTGCACCCATGTGGGAGACCCAGAGAGGCTCCTAGTTTCAGATCTGCTCAGCTCCAACCATTGCAGTAATTTGGAGAGGGAAGCTGAAGGTAAAAGATCTTTGTCTCTGTGTAAAATCTGCTTTTCCAATACAAATATACATTTTTTAAAAATGATTCTGAAAAAGAACAAGCACATAGGAAGCCACTCACAATGTTTCTTAAGTTAAAGAGTATACAGTAATACAGACACTATAATACCAATTTTGTTAAAAAAAAAAAAGTCGTATGACCTAAAGAATAAAAGGGAAATACTGAGAATGAAAAGGAACTGGAACTGTATCAAAATATTGTCAATTAGGTTTCAAGTGGTAAAATTTAAGTAAATCTTTTCCTTTTTTTCCTAAATGTTATACACTCTTTGAAGTGAACATCAATTACTATTTAAAAACACATTAAAGTTATAAACATGATTAATAGACACAACAGCCACAGCCAGAGCCAGGCCAAAGCTAGGCTAGGACGCAGCACCCAGGAATACACTAAGTCTCCCATGTGGATGGCAAACACCTAATTACTGTCTGCTACTTCCATGGATCTCCATTGGTGGTAGCTGGAGTCAGCAGGTAGA
Source organism: Ochotona curzoniae (assembly GCF_017591425.1). Classification (NCBI taxonomy): domain Eukaryota; kingdom Metazoa; phylum Chordata; class Mammalia; order Lagomorpha; family Ochotonidae; genus Ochotona; species Ochotona curzoniae. The sequence goes on along the minus strand of NW_024466502.1, from coordinate 46,263,287 downwards.
GCCTGGATTTAACCCCAAACACAGCAGTGTGAAACACAGGCACCTTCACCGCTAAGTTAAACCCCTGTCCCGAACATCTTACGGATTCAATATTTTAATGATGTTTGCTTTTCTAATATTTGCCAAGAGTTAAATCTCCCACAATTAACATTCACTTTTAAATGCTAGTATTACTCTGAAACTTCCTGTAAATGAGTAATGCATTTAACTTCAACATGATGTGCATGCTCTAATAAATGTTTTAAATGTCCAGTGGAGGCAGAGGTCTTCTGTGGCAGGTTGACACAGCTGACACTACTGAGGTTCAGAGAGTTAACACGGATTTCCAAAAGCACAAATCTTTTCATGTAATGAGAGAGCTGAGATGAAAAATGATTCTGACTCCCAGTCCAATGTTTTCCTATGAGATGATCTGCTATGTTTTGAATGAGAATCACTGAAACCACAACAGAAATAGCACTTTAGGAAATATACAGCAGGGAAGACACAGATGAAGTTCAAGGCCCCTGGTTTTAACATGGCTGGTAAAAGGGCATATGGCCATCGTGGAATAAATCAGTGGCTAGAAGGCTTTTTTCTTTTCTTTCTTCCTCTCTTTCTTCACTTTTTTTTCTTTCTCTCTTTCTTTCTTCTCTTTCTCTCTTCTTCATTTTTCTCTCTCTTTCTCTGGAACACTGCCTTTCAAATAAGTAACTACATCTTTAAAATAAGGCAAAACAGTATCATGGAAAACAGTAACAATAAAAATACAAAATAAAGAAAACTAAATATACACAAAGAAAAGAAATATATAGCAAAAAGGCAAATGGACAAAAGTTTGTACACAGCTTCATGGAGAATTATTAAATCCAGCCAAACACCAAGATCCATTATTAAAATGCCTTCGACTTTTCTGAGAATTCTATCTAATGAAATGAATAGACTAAACCTAGAAAGATAGTTCAGGAAATTTTATTTTCATTTCAATAACAACACAATTCACTGCTTAAATAAAAACATCTGGTTTCATTTTTGTTATTGATTAGAATAGCTAGAGAGTCTGAGACATCAAGCAAAACTGTAATGTATCTGATATGCAAATAAAGTTTTTGGCTTGAGTGTAAATCTTACACTTTCAACTGTGCCCCTTGCAGCTAATTATTTTTTATTTTCCTCTTGGGTCCAGGAAAAAAAAAACATTGAGGTATAGTTATTCATTAAAATGCATCCTTCCCACAAAATGCCTACAGGCACAATTCTCCTCCCCCCCTCCAAAAAAAGTAGAAAAAAAAAAAAAGGCCTTAATTAATTAGCACCCAGATCACTGGGATAATTGCCAATTCTGTTAGGTTTTTTTTTTTTTCCCTACTTTCCCCAAAGGTTCTGACTTAACTCAAAAAAGAAAAGCAGGGGGGATTCCGAAGCAGAATAGCAGAGATCGACTTGTACTACAGCTATGAAACAGATCCATGTATTAAATACCTGACACTGTGCTAAATCATATGCCAAGGCTTTCAAAGCCAGAGGAAAGCCTTGGGGTTGTTTACAATGGAATCACACCCCCAAAACTGTTCACATTGCATGGCTCCTACAAAATATTCTTGCTCTCTCTTCTCTCTTTTTTTCTCTCTCTCACACACATGCACACACAACAACAACAAAACTAAAACATCCATCACTCTCATCTCTTTCATTAACCAAACCAGTCTGCTGTAACAGATTATTAGACACATTCCCCCTGACTAATGAAAACCTTGCCTTGGCTCCCATATCCACAATGAGCTTCTGCGACCTCATACTAAAGGGGGCCTAATGTCTATCTTCCCCTCACCACACTCCATCTCAGGTGCTGCACACAGAATCCTTGTCAGATGCAGGCTACCAAAGCATGGCCATGCAGTCACTCATACCAGGCAACATGGCAGTTCAGAAAACGGCACCTGACTGGCCCCTCTTCCTCAGTTTTATCTCATAAAACCTAGATATAAACTCAATAACACTGTCTGAACTAGTGAGAGAGGCAATAAAGAGAGAATCCAGGTAAAAGAGTACACACATGGACCTTTTCAGCTTCATGGTCATGCCTGACAATTTGAAGTGAAGGAGGCAAAATCCAGATTACACTTTTATGTACTTAAGCGAGCAGAGATAATGTCAATGCAGAAAAAGTAGGAATCAGTTACTGCTTAACCTTTAAAATAAATAAATGAGCTCACCAGCCTATGTTGCCAGAATTTGTATAGTGTTTCCCGTAGCCTTCCTTTATGATATGAGTACAAATGAACAGCATTCAGCACGACAGCATGATTATATCCAAGTAGGCAAATGACAGGTTATATCATTAAATGTTTATGAAGCTCAGTCTCTATGCTATCAGTCATTAAAGTTCACAGTCATCACTGTGATATCCAAAAATACCTGCTAAACATACCGAGTAGATCAAACTATATCTAGTATAATTATGAAAATCATATCTTGTTTTTGTCATATTCTATAAAGTACAAAAATCAAGTACAAAAAATCCAGTGTTCAAAAGAGAAAGCTTCAACTTCACAGAATCAAGATGGAGGAATAGGGTAAGGACACGTTTAAACAGAGAAACATGAGCCAGTGTGAGCAGAGAGAGCACATTCCAGGAAATAGGAGAGGACAGAACTACAGCAGAGGAGCACCTGGAGACTGACAGACACAGGAAAGCAGCGGACACAACAGTGTGGTGTTACAGTGACCTACGTCCCAGTGGCATTCAGCGAGCAATGAACTGAACTGCACCAGCAGGTGGAATTCCACCAGCAACAAGGTGGGAAGGGGTATTCATCAGGAGCTCAGGAGGTGAACTCAAAGAATTGCCTGTCCTACTGGCCTGTTTGATTTGATCAGGAGCAGAGACAGAGAGGCAGGTCCAAGACAGGCAGTTGTGGGAACAGGATGGATTTCACAGCCCAGTCCACCCCCTAGAGATGGATCAGGTGCCATTTTGTACAAAAAGGAGGCAAAGGCCATGGGACAGGACTATGCATCTACTAAGCTGGGAGTGAACTCATTTCTGGCTCCATGAACTGCAACAACATGGCATCCTACAGGTCCCACGCAAAACAGATCCAAGTAGCCCTCAGACCTGTTGGCCAGCAGATCAAGAACTCCAAAGGTGGCAGATCAGGCACCATTTTGTACAGCATGGCAAAGGCTTTAACACTGCAGGGACAATGGTGAACTGCTCAAGTGCTGAGCTGGGAGCATTGCACTAGTCCCACATGGAAAATAATACTGACTTTGGCATCGTACAGATCAAAACAGGTCCATGTGGCATTCAGAACTAATGGCCAACACGTTCTGGCAAGATCAGCACCACCAATAACCTAGCTACTAAGGACACCTGGTGTCTCCCTAATCCTGAGACCTGCTGCAACCAAAAGTGGGAGAAAGGTTGTACAGATAATGGTGTAGTCTCAGCATAGTATCACAGGAGGTAGAAAGTGATGAACCAGGAGTTGGGGCTACAGAGACCATGGTGGAAGTCTAACTTAAGAACCCAGAACTGAAACTTGCTGGAGGGAGTGGCACAAGTGACTGAAAACAAAGAGCAGTGTAACAACTGCAGTAAGTAAAATCATACTGTAGATCTGTGGGTGACACAGCTTAGAAACCTGCCCCAAGGAGAAGAATCTGGCAACCAGAAATACAATGACCAAAAACAAAAGAAGAAACAATGAATATTACTGAAGACTCCCCTGTAAGGGAGCAAAACCCTTTACCAACCTCAGAGTTAACTGAGGAAGACATCAAGAAAATGAGGGGTACAGAATTCAAACCCTTGTTACAAGGCTTTTTATCAACGAGAAGTACATAATGCAGGAGTTCAAGCAATTTAATGTCACAGTGAAATTAATCAAATGAAAGCTGATATATCAGAAATTAATACAGTGGAACAAATTAAAAGTACAGTGGAGAGTCTCCAAAACAGAATGAAGTAAGCAGAAGAAAGAATCTCAGAATTAGAAGATATTTCCTGTCACCACAGTGAAACAAACAAAAAGCTAGAAGCAGAGCTGGGTCAAGCTAAAAAAAAGTATTCAAGAATTGAAAGACACTATTAAAAGGCCAAATGTAACAGCTATGAGAGTCCCAGAAGGTACAAAAAGAGAAACTGGGTTTATAAATACATTTAATAAAATAATAAGGGAAATTTTTCCTAACATAGAGAAAGAATGGAAAACAACATCCAGGAGGGGCAGAGAACTCCCAACAATGTTGGGCACAGAACTCCCAAGAGGGTTGATCAAAAGTGATCTTCACCACGACACATGATAATCAAGCTCTCTTCATTGGAACATCAGGAAAAGATCCTGAAATGTGCACATGAAAAAAATCAATTTACATATAAAGGAATGCCAATTAAACTCACAAGAGACCTTTCACAGGAAACTCTACAGGCCAGAAAAGAATGGAGTAACATATTCCAGATTGTTAAAGCAAAAAAAATGGTCGGCCCAGGATATTACATCCAGCAAAGCTTTCTTTTGTCTTTGAAAATGAAATAAAATGCCTCCACAATACAGAAAAGTTAAGTGTCTTTTCCAAACCTGCCCTACAAATAATACTTAAAGATGTTCTCTTGACAGAGAAGAGGAATAGCACCCACCAAAAACAAAGGCAAATGTGAAGAACATTCAATAAAATAACAACAGAAGACTAAATCAATGAACAACCCATTCCTAAAATGACAGACCAAATTTACCACCCATTCATATTAACCCTGAATGTAAATGGCTTCAACTCATCAATCAAACATCATAGATTAGTAGACTGGATGGAAAAAACAAAACCCATTTATCTGTTTCCAACAAGAAAAACATCTCACCAACAAAGATCAGTGAAAACTGTAATCTCATGGATTTTGATGGTTTTTCTTTTTTTTAGTTTCATCTCTTCAAAATACCTTCTTTTGCATTAAATTCTTTACTTCCTCATAGATCATACAGTAGCATCATTTTCTTCAAGAAGGCTTTTGATTTTCTTTTTCATTTCTTCAGCAACACATTAGTTATTCAGTAGCATGTTATTTAACTTCACAACATCTTTAATTTCTTTTTTTCTTCCTGTTGTCAATTTTGTTTTGTGGCTTTTCATTGAAATGAATGTACAATAACTGTGTAATGGAGACCATCATATCCAGTAACATACATATTATTTAACTTCACAACATTATAAATTTCTATTTTTCTTCCTGTTGCTGATTTTGTATTATGGCTTTTCATTTAATGAAATGTATAGTAACTGTGTAACGAAGACTACCATGTCCAGATGTGAAGATGCAGTGCAGTGTGCATCTCTATTTCCAAATCAAAGATGGACTTCCAATGAAACTGTTAACTATGTCTTGACAATAGGATACTGGACTCCCTGCCTTTGTCCATGCCTGCAATGATGGACATATGACTGCTTATGAAGAACTATGCTATAGTAATAATATAGGGGAACTCATTTGGGGGGATGGGAAAGAACTTTGGGAGGGGGCAAGGGAAATCCCAGGGCCTATGGAGATGTGTCATAAAAATGATAATAATAACAATAAAAAAGAGAAAGCTGGTTCTTAGAATTGTAGGTCGGGTTCCCTGAATGTTCCTGGAAGGTCTGGAAAGAGCTCAGGCCTGTTAACATGTCTGGTTCTGACCTCTGGGGACCTCATCTAGTTAGCAAACTGCTGATGCAAACACATATACAAACTTAGATATTATGTCACTTCATATTCCTCTTATCAATACTTTGAAGCAATTAAACTAGTTGAGGTAGCATTAACATTCCGGAGAGGACAGCTATAAATCCCCGCGCCCTCTGCCTGGCCACTACCTGTCTTCAGCAGACAGCTTTGATTACCTCTGGCAGTACCAATGACAGTGGTTAAAAATCAAGCAAAAAAAAAAAAAAAAAAGGCTGAATATGCACGCCCAGCTACACAATTTTCACTGTCTAAAACTGAAGAAAAGAAATCTCAATTTTCACCCAATTTGGCTCACTTTTCTTGCCTGTAACTTGTAATGCTGCCAAGCTACAAGTTAAAGATTCTGCCAATTTTTCAGTTTTGTGAGCAAAAAAAGAAAAGTTAGCATACTTCTAAAATTGTGTGTGTGTGTATGTGTGTGTGTTTATACTTGATTAAGTCAACAACATATGGGACACTTGTTAAAAATGTCTAAATACACACATACACTTTATGTTAGATTACGAAAAATAAAATGTCAAGTCCAAGTTGAGTTGAGTGGCACACAGCTATAAATGCTAATATTCATAGCCATTTACATAACACTTCTTACTATTGTACAATTAGGAAAAAACTACATACCACCATTCTATATACGTATTTTAATGTGACTCCCATCACAAATGTGTTCGAGGGACTAGCATCAGCCTCTACAAAACTAGGCCTAAACTCTAGAAAAGTTCTCCAAAGCAGATGGACAGTCCAAAAAACCCTCCACTCAGAGGTATATGTGTAAGAGGTTCATGATGATGTCTCATTTGAGCCCTAGGGTGAGGCTTTGAACCCTGGGAAGGAACTATCTCAACTGCAGTCACCAAACCTTACTCAAACTTTACTTTCAAAGAAAAATGAAATGCTAAGAGTGTTAATTATACATCCTGGAAAAGAGCTACATCTCGAACTTTGCTGTTTGCTCCCAAAGCTGGGAAAAAGTGGTATTCTCAGAGCTAGAATGCCATTGCTGATACAAAGGGAATGTTTGGTGGAAGGAACAAGGATGCAAATGCATTGCCTGTGACTGCCTTAGTGGAACATTTTAGAGAATAATCTGGCCACATGTGTCAAAAGCCACTGTGGCATAGTAAGCTACCACTTGTGCCTACAGTGCCAGCAATCCATATGGGTGCTAATTCAAATCCTAGCCATTTCATTTCTAATGCAACTCCCTGCTTATGACCTGGGAAAGAGAGGAGGAGGCCCAAGTCCTTGGGCTCCCACATGGGAGACCTACAAGAAGCTCCTGAGCCCAGCTCTGCAGTCACAATCATTTATTTGGGAAGTGAGACACCAAATGGAAGATTCTTTCTCTCTCTCTCTCTCTCCCTCTTCATCCTATAAATCTGTCAAATAAAATTATTTTTTAAAATAAATATTTAAAAATAAAGCCTTAACAAGTACACATGCCATCCGAACACTAAACACAAACACCCACAATTAAAGGATGCTTAATATAGTCCTGTTCCTAAGGGAAAAAATGGAAAAGAATCCAAGTAATCAATAATGAATAATTTGTTAGAAAAAAATATGGTATAATCCTCCATAGATTAAAACACAGAAATTTAAACATTTAAGAATCATATCACAAAACAAATTCAACAGTACAGTATTTATGTATATGTGAACTAATGTTAAAAGCAATCTAAAAATATTAGGATGCTATATATGTTTACAATGCTTTATAAAGACATGAATAGCATTGGTATTGTGACACATAGAGTTAGGACACAGCTTGTAATGTTAACATGTTATACCGGCACCAGTTCAAGCCCTGGCTGCTCCAGGACTGATTCAATTCCTTGCTGTTGTGCCTGGGAAAGCAGCAGAAGATGTCTCAAATACTTGGGTCCCTGCCTCGCATGTGGAATTCCAGACTCTGGTTTCTACCTGGCCCAGTCTAAACTGTTGCAATCATGGGCCTGGCCCGGTGGCCTAACAACTAAAGTCCTTGCCTTTAAAAAAAATTTTATTTATTTTTATTGCAAAGTCAGACATACAGAGAGGAGCAGTGACAGAGAGGAAGATCTTCCATATAATGACTCACTCCCCAAGTGACCACAACGGCTGGTGCTGCACTGATCCGAAGCCAGGAGCCAGGAACCTCCTCCAGGTCTCCCACGTGGGTGCAGGATCCCAAGGCTTTGGGCCGTGCCTAACTGCTCTCCCAGGCCACAAGCAGAGAAGTGGAGCTGCCGGGATTAGAACCGGCACCTACATGGGATCCTGGGTGTGCAAGGTGAGGACTTTAGCCACTAGGCCATGCCGCCTGGCCTTGCCTTGAATGCATCAAGATCCCATGTGGGCGCTGGTTTTAATCTTGGTGGCCTGAGGCCTTGGGACTCTGCTGCACCTGTGTGGGAGACCCGGAAGAGGCTCCTGGCTTCAGGTCAGCACAGCCATTGCGCTCACTTGGGGAGTGAACCATCGGACGGAAGACCTTCCTCTCAGTCTGTCCTCCTCCCTGCATATCTGACTTCCCAACAAAAATAATTTAAAAAAAAATGGAGAGTGTTTCTACAGAATTGTAGCATAAAATTCAAAATTTTAAATGAAAAATTTTAAAAATAGAACATAAAAAAATAAATGAATAAAATGGAGAGTCCACCCAACACCCCCTGGTGTCCTAGAGGACCAGGGCAAATGTGGGATGGACTAGACAAGGTCTCAAACCCCTACTGAGCCATGTGTGAGCCATACGTGGGTATGGACAAACCATGGCTGGGCTGAATCATCCAACAGCAAGAACCAGATTGGGTGGAAGGCCAGTCAGGAAAAGCCACAGTTCCTGCTATGACAGGAGGTGGACTGAGTAGGGTTGGCTCATGGACCCACTGGTAAGCGTGAAACCTGGCATTGGGAGAGGTTCTGATGGAGGAGCCTGGGCAGCTCCTCTGGCAGGACACAGACCCAGAAGGTGAGCGCAAGAAACATGATAGGAAACAGCCCAGAAAAGGCCATGGAAAGCTACCCGCATACAATTGGCATACAATTGGCAGACTTGGGGGCAAGACCAGGCTGAATCTGTCCATGTCATCCACTGGCAAATCCAGGCACCAGTGTGGGTCGACCCAGGGTCGGTCGCAACAAAGACTAGTGCACAATATGGAATGCCGAGGTGAGGTTGCCTGTACTGGAAGGGACCGCAGCGCCCAACCAGCCAGAGAACAAGAAAGGAAGTGGGCAGAGCCAGCAGGGGAATAAGGGAGGGTTCCTTTGCTGGACAGCTACTTCCGCAGGAGAGCAGGGATGGGGGCAGACCAGACTAGGCAGAGCTACCACACCTGTGCGCCCCATGTGGCCTAGATTAGGGAAAAGCCGGGCTCGGCGGATTATTCCTACTGGTGCAAACAAAATTAAAGTGGGCGAGGGTTGTTTGGGCTTAAACGCAGCATCAACTCGAATCTGGAAGTGGGAGAGGCCTGGGAGGGAAACAGTGGGCTCATCCCTCTTGGGCTGCCACTTCCACGGGAGGACATAAAACTAAGATAGCGGCTGGGGTTGAATAGGGTGTGGGACAGACTGGATTACTGCCACGCTTACTGGCAAACCAGGGTAGGGGACGGGCCTGGTGGGGGTTATTGTGGGTCGCTCCAACTAGGCTGCAGCTCCCACTGGTTTATGTGAGGGCCAAGTATGTGCTGGGCAGAACCAGGCTGGACTGCAACACCCATTGGTTCCAGTGGAAGTCGGGAGTGAAAACAGAACCAACCCAGCAATTGCAACCACCAGCTGATTGGAGCGATGGACGGTGCCAGGCCCTGTACTTGTTAGCACATACAAAAAGTTTCTTTGGAGATCTTCCTAATCTAAATGCTGGACTCAGAACCCTAACGAAGAAAAGAGAGAAGACAGAACAGGGCAACCAACCATCTCAGCTATGATGGACTATGTCAATCAGTGGATTTTTCAAAGACCTCATAGTGCTTGGAGTGGCAAGACTGACAGCGATTCATAACTTGCAATATCAAAACCACCTGAGCAAGAACCTCAGAGCATGCCCTACACCTGGGACTTGGGGAGGGTGGGAAATTGGGTGGGCCTTCTCCCTTAATACCCCCCTTTGAACATGAAGGTAACAATATGGAAAACATACTAGTATTATCCACTTTCCTGTAGCCCTTGAACCTTCTTACCCTAATTAACTATGTAAAGAATGTCAAAATAAATTTTATTTAAAAAAAAAAAAGGAGAGTCCAGGCCCCAACTTGAGAAACATTTGTCTTGAGGAGTGAAGTGGATTTCATCTTTGTAACAAAATACTTGGTGTCTTTCAAGTCAAGAGATAGTTGATATGACAGAGTTCGAGTAGTGGAGGCACATAATGTTATTAGATCAGCAGAACACACAGGTTCCCGCTACAGCACATTTTTACAATTTACCTATTTATATTTCTCTCTTATTCACTAAACTTGGAGCCCCTTTTTGAATAAGGAACATATTCTAGTCTCCATACCCACAGGCTCAGGGGTAATTCTATTCTGTCCAATAAATGTTGGTGCTAAACTTATTAATAAAATAAAGAGCTGCAATAACAATTCGTCAAAATCTGATCCCACTTGATTAGATTTCTTTTTTCATCAACAGACTGTTATAATAAACCTGTTACTAGAATTCCTATACTTCTGCTCCTGTACAGTTAAACTAAATAAAGGCAGCTATTGTTACAATGCCTTTGGATTCTAAGTATGTTCCATGAGTTGAATGGGGTAAGAGTCGTTATCTAGCTATTCTCGTTTAGAAATAAACTGAGAAGCACTTAGTCCCAATTTCTCATGTTTTTTTCAGTCAAGGATGCAGTGTGGCCTAGTGAGGCACACAGCCTGCAGCTGGAGCCCTGCCACCTACTTCTCTGCGTGATCGCGTACACACGATTCAATGGCCTGAACCTCACATTTTGCATGTGTTCTGTAAGTACATACAGGGACGGAGAACAGGCCAATAGAGTGTTTGGCACTTGGCAGGAGCTGAGCAAGCCTTGCCTGCCTTCCTTCCTGACATACTTTCTCTTGTAGCCAGGGCTTGTCTTCATCAGTGCGGTATCTCTAACACAGTCCCTGGCAGGTAGCTCAGGCTTCACAGATGCTTATTACATGGATTGACTAATTAATTAATTAATGTAATCTTAGGATTTAAATTCATTTTTCCCTTTTGCCCATCAAATTTTATAAAATTACACCACCACAATCTCTGCCTTAATTACAAACCTTAGATGATCTACATGCTAATTAGTCACAACTCAGGGAAAGGGGCTTAGAAACCACAAGTCAGAAAATTAAGAGAATTCCCTTTTTTGGTATTTCTCTGCAAATAAGATAATAAATCACCTCTTTATTTTGAGTTTTTCCAGAAAACAAGAGTAAATACAAACTTATTGTTTTAAGTGAAGCCTACTTGCATGAAACATTCCTGGTGATCTTAATTTTTTTAAACATTTCTTTTTTATTGGAAAGGCAGATATACAGACAGAAGGAGATACAGAACGATCTTCCATCCACTAGCTCACGCCAGAGCTGAGCCCTCTCCAGCTTGGAACTTCTAGCTTATAGTAGTACTGAGCCCCAAAAACATTTGTGAAGGTTTTACTTTTTCCAGACAGGATTCTGAATACTGACGACAGGGACTTCATCAAGCCTGGAAAGACTTGTCTCTCTCATGAATGCTCTTCCAGTTTGCCCAAAGGAACCTCCTCCCAAGTCAGTCTGAGCTTAACACACTGACCTACTACCTGGCTTCCCCAGATCTCCTTCAGAGATCTTTTTGCTGTCTACCATCCTCTACATTCCAGGGATGTTGAGTGCCTAGTGTTTATTTCGTTGTATCTTCTGGTAAACTCCATGAGGACAGGACGACTTCTTGTTCCCTATGTAAGATTTAATCTCAAATACCACTTCCCTAACTACAATATTTTTTACATTGCCTGCTAAACCAGACTCTCTTGAAATTAGGTCTTGGTTGACTATGTGTTATAAATTAGAAACGTTCACAGGAGCTAGCACTGTTACATAAGGGTTAAACCTTCACCCATAATGCTGGCATCTCATTTGGGCACTAATTCAAGCCCCTGCTGCTCCACTTTGCCCAGCTCCCTGTTCATAAGCCTGTAAAGCACCGCTGCACCCACACAAGAGACCTAGAAGAAGCTCTTGACCCCTACCTTCCTCCTGGCCCAGCCCTGGCTGTTGTGGCCATTTGAGGAGTAGACCAGTAGACAGAAGATTCTATCTGTGCCTTTCTTTCTAACTCTGATTTTCAAATAAGTAAAATGAATCTTTTAAACAAGGAGGAGAAGAGAAAGAGGAGGAGGAGAAAAGGAAGGAGAAGAAGAATTATTCGTGTAGAAAGTACAGGGGTAGACGTGGGCCCTGACAAGGAAACACCAGCTTCCTAATAAGATACAAGCGAATCTGCCCAACCTTCACACGGAGAGAGAAACCTAGAGGATTTGAGGCCCAGCTCCTGCTGAGCTTCAGTTCTGTGTCCTCACTGAGAAGGCTAGAGCATGAACTGCTCACCCCTGACACCCTTGGGGTCCTGGCTTATCTTGTCAGGGATCTCCCCAGCAGGTCCTCTGTCCTCTGCCCCATGCGTTCTTGTGCCCTGTTCTTAAGCACAGGCCTCCCTCTGCACAGCCTTCTCTGTTTCCCTCCCTGCTGAAACACACTGGAGTGTAAGTTCTGTGAGGACAAGCACTGTTTTGCTCACTATCCCATTCCTATGCTTGATATGTAATTGTCTCTCAATTAAGCAGCTGTCAGCTGAATGGCTGCCTTTTGGCAAGACTATCAAAAACACCTGACTGTAGAGTAAATGGAAAGCAAATGGGAAAGAAGTTCGAAATGCAAGTTTAGCCAGGAAAACACAGATTTCTGATCCTTGCTTGATCTCAGGGGGCTCTCCTGTCCCAGGCTGCCTTCAGACAGGCATGTCCAGCCCGCCTTTCTTAACCCAGGCAACAAAATTCCAGTCTCTTTGTCTCCCAGAGGGTGGCATCCTTAATTCTCATCCCTGTCCCACCCCAAGGCACTCTTAGTCCGAGGCCCTGGCTTCTGTTCATTTTCCTGTCTCTCTGTAGGCCTGAGGCCTGCAGGGGCTTCTCCAGCAAAGACGCAGTGCCTCTCCTGGCGTGTACAGAGTTTGGGGAACACACAATGCCCCCAGAAGGAGGCACACTGGTGAACTGTACAGGAATGAATCCTTCTAGGCCCTGCTGCGGGCCTTCCTGGAGAGGAGACACTCCAAGTTCACTTCTCCGGGCCAAAAAAAAAGAAGAAAACAGTATAGGAGCCTAAGAAACCCTCCATACCCCCACCCCCAAGTTCAGCGATGGCAGATTAGGAAAACCTGTGCAATTCGTTTAGGCCAAAGCACTCTGAACTCTAACCCCTGCGCAGTATCCCCTGCGGCCTGGAGACACTTGCCAGGGCTTGTCTGCTTGCACAGCTCCCCAACCCCCTTACCCTGCATGGCTCTCCTAGAAGGGTAGGCTGCCCAGGCTGGCCAACCAACGGGCTGTGTCCTGTACCCAAAGGGCGAAGGTACCTCCACCACCTTGGCTGGCAGCGAATTGCACAGTTTCTGGGATCCCCCCCCCACTCTGCAACCCCACCCTGAGGGCTTGCGTCTCCTGGGAGACCCCTGGCAGATCCACAAGGTGAACTGGGGTCCCTCCAGCCGCCTATCCCTTCTCAGACTTGCCTGCTTTACGAGGTTCCAGAAGCAGTTTCCCCTGCGCGTCCCTCGCTCCTGGCCGAGCTGCCTAGACACCTCAGCTTTGCTGCCACTCTCTTTGGCTCGGCTGCGGCTCCTCCGAGGTGCGCCTGCAGCGGCCGCGACTCCGTCCTCACAGCCGAGGGCGGCCGAGGGCGAGGCCCGACCGGGACCCAAGAGCCGCGACCTGCCGGACCCCCTCGACATGCAGATGTGAGAACGCTGGGAGTTGCTCCAGGGCTGCAGGGAGGCTGGGGGCTCCCTCAAGTCTCAGTTTGCAAAAATAACATGCCCTGGTCGCACCCTCACCGGGACCCCATGGAAAGCAAAGCGACAGTACGAAGGGCCCTCAGGCATCGAGTCCAGTTTGAGCAGAACACAGAACTCCACGATTTCTGCGCTCGGACGGAGACTTAACAGGTAGGAGCGCCAAGCTGAGTCCGGGAACGCAGCACCGCACTTGGAATTTTGTTTTATCCAATTTCTGACCGGGTTGTGCGCCTCTGAACTTACTGTGACCTCCGCGCCGCGCGCGCTCAGCTCGGCGCCAGCCGGGACCCAGCGCGGGACTCAGGAGGATGCACACTCGCACTCGGGGCTTGCAGACCCCTCAAGTGCGGGGCGGGGAAGACACGTGTAGACGTCCGCGTCTGTTTCCCCCCCTCCCTTAGAACGACCTAAATAAACAGGAAAAGAAGAAAGCCCCAGCTCCCCCAGCGCAGACTGCTCCCCTCAAGCTGCCCACGGAGTTCCTGGGAGCGCAGGTGGGAGGCGTTGTCGGTGTCCCCAGGCGTCGCGCCGCGGGGCACGTTGAGCCGGGACGCAGCGTGCGCCACGTGCGCGCAGTGTCCCGGCCGCCGCGGGACCCGCACCAATCAGGTGCGGCTGTTCTCCCGCACACTCCGCGGGCAGCGAGGCTCCAGCTCCGAGCTCTGCGGCGCGCCCAGGCCAAGCGCGGCGTTTGGTAGGGGAAAGGGCCGAAAGGCTGTGTGAAACTTTTTTTTTTCTTTCAAATTATTCTTTAACAACGTGAGGCGGAGAAGCCTGTCAGTGGAGGCAAAGTGCAAGAATTCTATTGAGAAAAAGAGCGATGCAGAGTTGGCAAGAAACTCACTACGTGTCTGTTTATTCCCCGCCACAGGACCCCAAAGAAAATGAGACAGGACCAGGTGACCGGGCGGGATCCTCGAAGTCGCTCCAAGCGACTCCTCATCTCCTGCTACTCTGCCCCCGGCGCGCGGGAACAGGCAGGTAGGTGCTGTTCACGCGTGGGTGCTGCAAACTTTCCCCATTTTCTTATTTCATTGTTTTGGAGCATCCAGAATGAATACAGTGTCTCCCCAAAAGGGATAGTTGAACAACTTCAAGTTAAAATTTGCGCAGTGAAAGATAGGAGTTGAGACAGCCCAGTCTGTGGGCGAAGGCGGCTCTAGCAGAAACACTTGAACAGAACAAGAACCCACAGATTTCGTTTTTACTGTAACAATTGGTAAACGAAATCAAATGTTAATAGTTAGCTATTACAGCCACTGAAAAAAATCGAATTAGTATGTTTCGGATTTAGATGTGTGTAATCACCACACGTTTTATTTTGTCCAGCTGTTTCCATTAAGTTTTAATAAGCTATTAAAGTTCCCTGGATAAATTTTGTGAGGATTTTTTTAAGTGAGTGGAGATTACATGAACCAGAAGCAAAGTTTGAGCCTAATTTTCTTAAGCCACTGGGAAGACTGTCTCCTGCCAATATTTTCCAAGGTTGGGGAACAGGAGGGGGAGAAAGGAAGGGCACACACACTCACTGAGCACCTACTTGTGGGGGCACTGTGATAGAACCAGCCTTACGCTTTTTATTTCACATTAATAATTGTCCCTCAATAAGTGCTTTTCTTTTAAAAGACTGTAGCTTTATCCTTTGCCTCCAGAACTCATCTGTACAGCTTCCATCATTTTCCTTTATCCACAAGAATTTCGTTTTTACTATTTCCTCCTTTGAAGTAATGCAATTAGCATTTAGTGAGTAGATTCGTGCATTTAAAACACACTAGGTCTAGAATGGATCCTACCTTGTAGCGTTAACTTTTGTCTGGGCTTTTTGGGGTGAGGAGAAGGGGCGGATTAAAGGGGCGCCATCATACGCTGAATCTCTCCTAATTCTTTAGGTCCTTATTAAAAAAAAAAAAAAAAAAGCACATCCCTAGCACAGTTTGGGAGGAGAGGGAACTTGCAGCTGGGAGGGAAGCACCATCATTGAAGTCGACGCACGAAAAAAGAGAACTTGCAAGTAAAAATTTTCCGTCGCCGTGAATCAAAGGAACCGAAAGCAGGACCCGTTTTGTGAGGGCTATGCAAACACTGCGGTTTATATTGACCGTTGATAAAGGCTGGGCAGCGAGAGTGGGTTGTCTGTGTTACGGTGGATACGGTTTTGTCCAGCAGAGACAGGGGAGGGAGAAAGAGAGCGAGAGAGCGAGAGAGCGAGAGAGCGAGAGAGAGAGAGAGAGAGAGAGAGAGAGAGAGAGAATGCGCAACCAGATGAAATGGGGATGAGAGAAGAGTATAGCCAGGAACTGTAGCAGACAGGTAAATCATCAAAAATGCAGTTCCTGCAACTGATGAAAAAAACAAGCTCCCTCTAGTCCGGAGGAAATGGTTTTCTGACGCAAGCCTGGTGGTGATTCTATTTGTCCTGTTTCTTTTCCGGATTATCAAAAAAAAAAAAAAATATTCCGAGATCCAGCCGAGTGTTTTGACTGGAACCCGAAAACGGGATGCGTGGAATTTCCTGCGGTAACTCGGGCCGCGGCGGGGCCCAGCGCCGAGCGCGCTCCGAGTCGCGCGCCGCTAGCCCGGGACTGCTCACCCCGAGGGTGCTCCCCGCGGCCCAGGAGGAAGCGAGCACCGGAGGTCAGCCGGCGGGGCCGCTCGGGTTCCGCCTGGGGCCTGACTTCTTCCTTTGGGAAGAAGGAGACTTTGGTTTTGTTCTGGAATGGGAAATGGGCTCAGCTCAGAACTCGCGGTCGCTTGACAAACTTGGAAGCGCTGGAACGTTCTACACTGAAGTTCCTTGTTCTTCGGGTCCCTTTCTAGCTACTTCAAGAGCGCTGAAGGGCTGCTGATCGAGGGGTGCGATCTTAGATAATTTTTTTTTTCTCCACGTCGATTGGACCGGGCCGCCCGTAACGTAGGCGACTCGCCGACCTCAGCCTCCCGGGTCTGTTCGGCGCCGCGCCCCGCGCCCGCCCGCCGCGCTCGCCCAAAGCCGGAGGGGGAGCATCTATCTCCTCCTCGCGCCAGAGCGCGGTGCCAGGGCGCTCTCCTGACATAACCCTGTCCAGGGGGGCCAAGACGTGCAATCGCCGCTCCCCGGCGGCCCGTCGCATGCTCATTCCCGCCAGTGTCTTCCTTGGAAACAGCGCCCCTTCCCGCCCCCCACCCCAAGCTGCAAAAACTTCCCCTTGCTTCCTAATTTTCCGTCCGTCCCGGGATCCCACCCGCTCGCACGCACACACACACACACACACATCGCACGTCCCGCCTGTCGGGGCCCTAACTCTGGCACAGCTCCCTTCGCCCATCATGCCATTTAACCCCTTAAAGGCTGCCTTTCCCGCCGCGGGGCGGAAAACGAAGATAGCCCATCTTCCTCTCTTGCGACAGGCTTTAGGCAACCTGGAGGGAATTATGAAACATTTCGGCATTAGGCAGAGGTAAGGGTGGGATGTAGAGGACACGCTACCTCTGGACGCTGCAAACTTTGGCAAAGTCACGAGAACACTTGCGCTCCCCCAGGACAGCTTGCTTCGCCTCGCGGCGAGCGCGCGGTGTCCTGAGTTTTCTTGGCACTGACCGCCTAGAGCCTCCCCCTCTCCCCAGCCCCTTTAAGGACATCTGATCTGCAGTCTCAAAAGTTCTTCTCGGGTCGAAAAGCTACGTCCTTCGTGGCTAGCGACCCCAGGCAGGGAGCGGGCTGCGTTGGAGTTGTGGGTTTAACCCCAAAGCCTGGCGCCCAGAGGTCGACTGAGGCCCTGCGGGTCGAGGCCCCAAGCGCGGTTTGCAGGAGGTAACCCCAGGGGACCCACGCGGGACGTGTAGCTGTGGCTGAAACAGGCGTTCCCTTTCCCAGATCATATTCCCCACAAAGTCTAAAGCCAGATGCATCGCTTGGGCTCGTTCCCATTTCACCCGCGAAAGGCACTGATTTGTTTCCAAACTGGACTCCAAAGCGAGAGAATTCTGGTGCGGGATCCAGTGGTGTGCGCAAGATTGTGGCTTTCTAGGGCGCTGGGAACCGCCAGAGGAGATAATGTTTTCACACTGCGAAGTCCGAAGCTAGCCCAGGCAAAGCATCATTTGTGAATGCATAGATTTTTCTTTAATGCAAATAAACAGCCACTTTGAAAGCCATGTATGGACCTTTTTTCCAGGATAGATGGGGAAGGAGAGGCAGCGTAAATAGGCTCAAGCTAACTTGTTTCAGAAAAATATAGTAGAGGGTGCAAAAAAACAAAAAAAAACTTTCCCTGAAGTGGTCACACACGAAACTGAAGAAGGAACACGGTGAAAGTGGATCTTTGTGTAGTGGGAAGGCTTTTGATGAGTATTTTCTAAAATAAACAGCAGTCTCTCTCTGAAACGGTCGTTTCACCCGTAAAGCCTGTCTGTTTCACCTGCAGCTCTCTGCCAGTCGCGGGATGAAGCAGCTTGGGTGCCACTGGGCTCCTCCTTCGTGCAGTTAAGACTTTCTTGTCTTCGTGGTGAAGAGGTGATGAATAAAAAGCAGCAAAGCAAGTCTGGTATTGACTCTTCCTGGATTTGGCAAAACATTAGCAAGAAGCTAGCACTGCCTACTCGAAGTTCTCTGGTGCGAACTCCAATCTATCTGCGGCTTTAAAAAAATGAAAACCCTTTTAAAAATTATGTTGGTGAACTGAACAATAGGCAGTGCAGTACCTGAATCAGGTCAACAGGTCCACCATTCCTAATCTTGCTAAAACTAGGAGCGGGCGCCGTGCGGAGCGCGCTCCTGACCCAGGAGTGGTGTCCCGGCTGCCCGCCGCGCCTTGACCCCAGGCCGGTAATGACAGGCGCAGGTTCCACAGCTGGGTGGGGGGAGGGGATATATAAAATCAACCGGCTTTTAAAAATAACTTTCTAAAAGTCACAATTATTGCTAAAATTTGTTATATAGAATAAAGTGCGCATCAGGCTCAGATGTCGGTTTTCGAGCCTAGGACGACGTAAATGTGGCCGAAGGTCAGAGTGCGCCCATCTGCAAGTGTTAGTTCGCTGGGAGAAGCATGATCAAGGACACTCGCTAGCTGACCGGACTAGGTGTGGCTGCCAGCACCAACAAGTATTTCAGGGGGTCGAAGGTGAGGCGGGAGGCTACCGTACACCTTGTAAAGATGCCTGCATTGAGAAATGGGCGGCAAGGCCGGCCACGCAGGCCGCGCCTCCTGCCACTCTGAACCGAATGCCTTTGTCCCCGCGGGGACTAACGGGAGGGAGAAGGGTGCGCGCAGAGGATGCACCAGAGTCCGGAAGGACTGTTTTGGATCCAGCAAAACTTTGGTTTTTTTTCCCCGGGAAGACAGGTGCTGATACAACTTCAGGGGAGCCACAGTTTTGTGGGCCTCGAGTCCTGGGAGGCCTCTGAAGTGCCCTGGCCTCGCCGTGGCGACTCAGGCCTCTCCGGAGGATCCGCCGCCAGGGGCCAACCCTCGCCCCCGCGCCACACTCCTTTGCCTTCCGCGTGCCTCTCGCACTGCTCCGAGCAGTCTCGGATTTCAACTCCTGGCCCAGGCCAAACTCCCCCTGCGGAGCTGGTATATTATCGTTCGCTTTTGCTTTTCCCAGGGGAAGGAGGAGCCACGGGCTGCTCGCAGCTCCTCGGCGCCCTCTGAGGACGCCCCCCACCCCCCCCGCCCCAGCTTCTGCGCTGCTCCGGCTCCCATCCTAGCCTCCTCGCGACCCCCAGACCCTGGCCTCCCAGGGACCGCCCCTGCCCTGCAAAGCTGCTTCGACTGAGGAGTCCCGGGTGCTTTCGTTTTGGTTCCACTCGGTCCTCTTCGCAGCTAGGAAGGCTGCGTAAGAACGGGGGCGTGTGTGTTGGGGGGGGGGGGGTGTTAGACTGTGTCCTGACATAGCAGCAGCTACAGCACGACTTTGCTAAAGCTAAGGCAAGGGAACGAAAGCCTGAGGCCCAGGCCTGACCGGCCGGCTGTTCTCCCCCTCCTCACCCCACCCTGGCAAAGGAGGAAAGGGCTGGAAAGCTGTGACTTTTTTTTTTTCCGTACAAAGAAACATAGTTTGTAGGCATAACTGATTTCACAGAAGTGGAGGGGAAACGAATTCGCTTTCTTAGGAAGATTGTGTTTTTCAAACATAGACAGCGGGGCAAAATAGAGGGATGCGCGGGGCAAAATAGAGGGGCGCACGGGCCTTTGGCTAAACTGGAAGGAAACCGAGGGTAGGTTGTGCTCCCACGCGCGGCGCTGGGCACCGTCGGGCGTTTAGGACCGGAGCGCCGTAGGGTTTGCTGCGGATCAGCTCAACCTGCAGCAGCCAACTCCAACAGCCACTTGCAGGATTCGCCGGATTCGTTCGACTTCACCTGGCATTACAGGTTGCTTGCTGGATGAACTCGTCAGGTTTCTCCCTTAAAAGGGGAAGCAGGGCGGGGAAGTGACAAGCTTGAAGAGATTGCACCCAATGTCAGAATCAAACTTTGCTGCTGCCCGGCCGGCTCTCGGGTTTCCAAGAGCCCAGTGCTCTGCCTGGGAGCCCAGCACTGAGTGTGCGGGCCCTTGCCAGAGCTCCTTCTCCCCCGCCCCACCGGGGCCTGCCCTCGGCCGAAACTAGGGTGAGTGTGCCGAAAGTTTTCCTCAACTACTTTAAAGAATAACATAAGCTTTTTCCGGACTGTTTACTAGTGTCCAGCTGCCCGGAAAAGTCCATCGCGTTTCCTGCCCTCCTTCCAGCTCAGCCCTGGTTTTCCTCCACCAGCGATCTGCTAGGCTATTTTACTAGGGTTATTTTACTACAACCCTGGAAAATCAGACTGTGATCTATAAACCTCATTTATGGAAAGGGCCGGAAGCTGTGAAGGCAGATTACACACAAACTAGCTACGTGCACTTGGTTTGATTGCAAGGCCTTCTTGTAAGGCGGTCTGTGTACCGCCCTCCATGTTTACAAGGAGCTCAGGAACCCAGGCTTTCGGCAGGGAGCTCAGTTTCATTTTGAGCGTATGGCGGGCCCTTATCGTTTCGTCACCGGGTTTTGAAGGAAACTTCAAATGTTTTTGTCAGAGATTTAACCTCCAGGAACTCCTCAAACACTGTATTTCCTCCACCGCGGCTTGGGTCTGCAAACTCTTTGGTCTCTAGCCCTCCCGGAGAGCAGTATGCCAAGGCGCGCTAAGCCTCGCTGCACCTGCGGAGAAGGGGGAACATCTCCAGCGCTCGGAACGCGGGCACCGCGCTTCCCGCGCTCCGCCTGCTCGCAAGCTAAGGACCCGCGGCGAGCCACCTCCGAATCCCTCCCGTCTGCGCACTCCCCCAGCCGTGCGTGCAAGAGCGGGCTAGCACCTTAACGCCTGCGCGAGCCGCCTGGCGAAGGGCAGGGGATTTGTCGGGTCTCGGGATCCCGAGGCGAGGCCCGGACGCGCGCGCACGTCGTGAGCAGGGCGGTGGCGCTCCTGGCGCTAAAGGGGAGGAGGAGCGGGGGATGGAAACTCAGGACGTTCTCGAGCGCTCGCATCGGCCGCCTTCCCGGGGATCTCCCGCCGGTGGCGAGGGAGTGGGTGTCCACGCTGTGCGCCACGCCTGTGCCGCGACCCGAGCCCACGCGCTGGGCGCACAGCTGGGCGAGGCCTCCGCCACGGAGCTTGGCGGGCGGCGCGGAGCCCCGGGGAGCTGGTTTTCCCGGGCGGACACGTGACGGGGTTGGCAGTGCTCGGGCCCAGGCTAGGAGGAGGGGGAAGCGGCGAGCAGGAGGCCGGGGGCGGGCGGCTGGCGCGCTGTGTACTTAGGTCGTGTGCTAGGGCTTTTCTGGGGGGGGGGGGAAGGAGGAGGAGGAGGGGCCACCGCTCCGCCTTCTCTTTTTCGCAATGTTGACGCAATCTATAAATAGTGGAACAAAAGGACCAACTTCCTCGGAGCTTTGCTGAAACTGCACAAAAAAATCGAGCCGGGGGGTTCCCTGGTCCCCGGCGATGGGGCGGGGAGCCCGGCGCCGGGGGAGGGAGCGGGCGCGGCGGCGGAGCGGGCCCTGTCGAGCGGCGACACCTGGCTGAGGCACAGCTCACCGCCGCGTCGCTCCGCGCGAGCCCAGGGTTCCGTTTCCCTGCGCGGGCTCGAGAGCTCGCCCCGACCGGGGGTCTTCCTCCTGCGCCGCTGACAGGTCAGTCCGTGCTCCCCTTCCCACACTAGGTTCTTTCCCTTCCCTCAAGCCTCCACTTGTTATAAGAGAACTGAGGGATCACATAGAATGAGGCGCAGCAGCGACCGCCGGCAAACCTGCAACTACCTCCCCCAGCCCCAAGCTGCCCGCGGCGGGGGTGGCCCAGGGGGCTGAAGGTGGCGGTCCGTCCCCGGGCCCCCGTCGTACGCCACGGCCGCTGGTGAGGCCAGGCAGGACGGCGGGACGAGCGGTGGCGCGAGCTGCCTGGCGGGGGTCGGAGGCGGGCCCCGACCCCCCGGCTGTCTCTCCCTGCCGAGACCGACACCCCAGCGGCGACGTGTCAGCGCCAGGAGGCCGCTGCGCGCCTCGCTCCCTCCGAGCTCGGACCTGGCTTCTCCGTCGCGGTGGGAGGAACGAGCAGAGACGCGCTGCGGCCGCCACGCCACCGCGCCCCTTGGCTCCGGGGAGCCCACGCGCGCCGGGGTTGGGGGCAGGGTGGGACCCAGGGCGCGCTGGACTCCCGGAGCCCAGGACCCGAGCAGCCGCGCCAGCCGCGCCTCCGTGGCGGTTACACTGGGCGCGGGGGAGGGGGCGGAGCTGGCGCTGTTGACAGCGGCGCGGGAGCCGGGAGGGCGAGAGTGGGCGGGAGAGAGGTGGGAGTCGGGGCTGGGGGAGGGAGCGCGCGCGCGCGGGATTCGGCGGGGCGTGGGGGGCGCGTCACGTGACGGGCAGACGCCCCCGCGACAGGCTGACTCGGGGGTGACGTCACCGCTCTGACTGCAGGGGGTGGCACTTCCGCTCCCTCCCCCATTGCCGCTGCCCTGGCCCCCTTGTACGGGTCGTTGCCACCGTTGGGCAGCGCGGGGGAGAGAAGAGGGGCTTCTCCCGGCCACCCGGCCGCAGGTCCAGCTTCTCCCTCTGCGGGAGCCACGGCCACCCCTTCCCCGGAGCTCCCCTCCTTGTGCTGGCCGGCGGTGCTGGGCGGAGGCTGGTGCCGGCCCCCCGCGGCTCCCCGCTCGCACCGGGGCGGGGCGGGCCCGGGCGGCCAAGGCCAAGGCCGGCCGCCGGCCGCGCGCGCGCGCACCCGCCGCCAGGTCCGACGTCCAGGGACTTGCGGCGGGGCGCGGCCGCCTCGCCCAGGCGCCGGCTGCCGCTGGGGCCCGGCGGGCGTGTGGTCGGAGTCTCACTGCTCCGTGGGACACGATTCCAGCGGTCTTTGGGAGCTATTTGGAGAAACTAGGGGTTTTGGTGACTCAGCGCGGTGAGCGCTATTTATAGGCTCGATGGCGTTGAAGAGTGGGGGAGAGGCTTCGCCTGGGTCCGTGTGCCTGGGGGTCTGCAAAGAGCTCCAAACGACGGAAGGTCAACAATTTAAAGACTTGATTTAGGAAAGTGGGGGAGATGTTTAGAACCTGTGGCGTAAGACAGCAGGTCTCACGAGCAACCTGGTTAAAAATAGTTTTAAAAGTTGACACGTTTTCCACAGTAGATGGAGAATCGTTACCACAGACTGTCCTTTTTTCTTTTTGGATGGATGGTGATGTGTGAACCAGGAGTAGTAATTCAGGTTAAGAAAAACATTAGACAGTCTTAATAGACTGCAGACTATCCAGGTCTGCGTTGCTTATTAAATGACAAGGTTTGTGAAATACATCAAACACCCTGTGGTGGCTAGGTAGGGAATCAAAGAAAAGTTGGATGATGTTGCAAGTCCCTACACAGTTCTGTTCCAGGACGTGGTGTGTGGCATTTATCTCGTCAGAAATCTGAGGATTATATGCTGCATGTTTACCACCCAGTTGCTCCCTCCCAGGAAATCACAGTACAGCCTGCGGGTCTTCAGCAGTGCATAAAGGCTTCGCAGCCACTCATTAGTCTGTTACTAGATTTGGCTTTATGGCTTCTATTCTTCTCCCCCCTCCCCCCAGTGTGGAAATCCCAGAGCAGTCAGCGTGGTTGGCTGTGGAGAGGCAAAACTTCACACTAGCTTGCGAAGCTCTGTGCAGCTTTGCATAGGTGGGGTC
This sequence comes from Ochotona curzoniae, assembly GCF_017591425.1. Lineage (NCBI taxonomy): Eukaryota > Metazoa > Chordata > Mammalia > Lagomorpha > Ochotonidae > Ochotona > Ochotona curzoniae. Next base: position 46,239,416 of record NW_024466502.1, on the reverse strand, counting down.
ACCTGAGGCGTTTCCTTGGGAAAGGAGATGGTAGCAGTGAGGCCAGATGAAGGAAGCCAAGGTGCTAGCGAGGCAGCCAGAACGGCCCGCAGTGCCCCAGGAGGCGAGTGAACAAGGGAGCTGCACAGATGGCCAGGTATGCAGGGCTCTGCAGAGCATGCTGAGGAGTTTTTCTTTGGCTGGAACCTACTGTTTTTTGTTTTAAGGGGGACAAAAAAGGGAAGGCAAAAAACCCTCCTTTCCATGAAAAGGCACAGATGTGTGTTTAAAAATATATATGTACTCTATCAGGGAGAGTTAACCTAGCAAGTTCCTCAGAAAGGATTTTTTAAGTGAGAATGATGTTGGTCAGGTGTGCAGTTTGGAGAGTCCATTTATGGGGCAGGAGTCCTGGGGAACGTAAAGGTGGGCTATAAGCACGGGACTGAGTGAAAATCTGCTTCTGGCACCAATGCTGCGCCCCTGAGGCTGGTGGGGATGGAGAGGGGAAGAGCCTGTCAGCGGGAGGGGCAGCAAGAGGGAGGGAAAGGGGCACTGAGGTTTCTGGGGGTAGAGTGGGGAGTAGGAGTGGTCCCCAGGTCCAACAAGAGGAACTCACTGTTTGAACTCACTGTTAGAGGCATCATCCAAGAGCTATCCCAGGAGGAGATAAAAGTCCCTGACAAGTAGGAGTAGCTTAGAGCTGAGGTGGAGCAGCTGAGGTGGACGAGGAGGGGAGAGCTGGGAGCAGACATCTGAGATGGGAACCCTGGGGAACACTCAAGTTTAGGGGAGAAGGGGGAACTGGAACATTCTTGAATGACAGTAACGACTAGGGTCCCTTTGCTAAGTAGGTTCTGCCCTTGTTGCTTCTTCAGTTCCGTTCTGAGACTGCAAAAGCTATGCCCTGACAATGAAAAAGAGCACCGATTACCCTCCCAAAGATACACAGGCACCAGGGCCAGGCAGCGCAGGAAAGGATGCAGTCTCTCGCTTTCCCTCCTTTTTGAAACTGTTGATAACAAGGAAGAACAACAGGAGAAATGAAAGAAAGCAATTTTCTTCCCCCCCCCCCCAAGTCTGTAAGCTGTCAAGAAAATAGAGAGACATAGGATAAAGTGGGTTCCTGTAGCACTTCAAAACTTGTCTCCAACAGTGAGTTTTGTGAGGTGCTAAAATGGCAGTCCAGCTAAGGAACTGGAGAAAGTAAGGAGGAAATGGTGTTCTCCAGCTTCCTCCATCTCCTCCTCACCAGTTAGAGGCAGCCTGAGGTGGAGACTCCAGTACACGCTGACACCCCCAAATTTATTAACTTAAAACAACATTCATGAATATGCAATGTGGACAGAGCTCGGTAGGGAGCCCGCTCCTTTCTAATGCACTTGGCTTCAGCTGGGGTAGCTCAAAGGCTGGGGGCTGGCGTCATCTGAAGGCTGGTGCTCTGGCTGATCTAGCAACTGATGAATACCAATTGATGGCTGGGACCTTAGCAGAGGCTATCAGCCGGCCCAGCCCAGCCCAGCCTGCCTCTCTACATGGCTTGGGCTTCCTCAGGGGTCCCAAGATTGACAGCAAGTGGAAGACCTAGTCTGAGAAATCATGCGGTAGCATTTCACTTTCCATTATTAAAAGCAAATTCGTAAGGTTATAATATATACGTACATACATATACATATTCTGGGGAGGAGAATTAGGTTTCATCGTTTAATGGCAGGCACATCAAAAACCTTGCAACATGTTTAAAATCACCACTTACAGTTCAGATTAATACTTACAAATAACACTTCACATTTAAAAATGTTTAAAACAGGAAGCAAAATAAATTTTTTTGTATCAGAAGTTAACATAAAAACCCAAACATTTACGTGTTTCAGCAAAGCTAGTTCTGAGCTAGTTTGGGCAGGCACTTTGTCTCATCATTTCCCTCCCCCTTCTTCCTTCTTGTGCCCATTTGTCCCTCATTTGGTCCTTCCGGTGCACACTCCTCTCCCCTAAGCTGGGCCTCCACAGAGGGCCAGTGATCAGGTTCTAGAACTATTTTTATATTCTCCTTCTTAAATTGTCTCTGATGATGGACTTGCTGGGTGATTGGCAAGGCATTAGTGGCATAATATCCATCCTTCTCAAAATTAAAAAGAAAAATGTCATGTAATTATTCCAATAAGTAACTTTGCATGTAATTAAAATTACATTTCCATAAAAGGGCTATATGTTTCTAGCAATCAGAATATTGATTTTATTCATATTTGGGCTTGGTTATTTATCCAGTGATCATTCTAAAGGGGTAGTTAAGATTTTAGTTATAATAGTCTTAGTGTTTCTCTTGATGGTAAAAATAACATTCAATTATTGTAATAAAAATGATACCTTTTCTACTTTTACAATATACATGTGCATTATTTTTCTTTAAAACCAGCACACATAGTTAAGGGCTAAAGAGCTACCCCTCTGAGAACTAAAAATATCACTTTCCATGGTCAAGATTAAATTATCTTTTTTATAACCTAATATCTTTTGAAATTCTGAAATTGATGCTAATTTATAGATCTTTAATGTTCTCTTTAGATAAAATTAAATATGCTTCCGTTATGACTTAGAGATAGTACTTAGACCACTTTAATAATTCAGACATTTCTAAAGGCTGTCTAATACTGCAGCACACCTTGGTAATTTTGCAAAATTTATGTTTATCTTGAATCAAAGCTATATGGTAAGTTCAAACTAGAACACAGGCTTTTAAGCACATACAGGCAATGAAGAAATATAAATTTATTAATCTTTATCTTTTGCATGTTCTAATGATTTTTGAAGTAACACCTAAAAATATAAAATTAAGAAAATCTGTCATCTAGGTAAGAGATAATGACCACTTAGGCAAGGGTGGTACATGGTGATGAAAGAGAAATGAAATATTCAGGATAGGTTTTAAGAATAAATATTTGGAGAAAAAGAAAAAAAAATCAAAGTTTTTTATGAAGCAGGGATGCCACAAAATGGACACAGCACTCCCGTTAAACTAACAGACTTTATTACCAGGCCCCACATTGTTCCGAGTTCTCTGTGACTTCATAGCTACCATGGAGGCAACCCAAAGGAGCTTGAGTAAACACTTTTAGATTACGCAACACGATTCTGCAGGAGGAACAGCTCCAGCCACACTGTGCCACAGAGCTTTCCAGCCACAATCTTTGCCAGCGTGCCCATCACCCCCCTCCAGAATGACTTCATGGCAGTGATAACATGGAGGGAAGCTGGAAGAGTGCCAGGCTCAAGAGATCTCAAAGGAAGGCTAGGTTGAAGAAATCATTTTCTAGTAGTTACCTAAAGAAATTTTTAAAAATTTTTATAAACTAAGTAATCAGTAGCATTAGGAAAATGCTATCGTGAAACCAGGACACTGATAAATGAATTCAGAAAAAAAATATATAACCTTGCAAGCTAATAATAGTGCTGAATTTACTAATACACTAAAAATTAAGTAGTCTTTTACTGAGTTAAAAAGGTACTTTTTCTAGCATTTTCTTCCTTTTTCCATGTTTAAAATGCAGTTTATTTTAAATATTGGGGTCTGGCACTGTGGCCTAGCAGGTAAAGTCCTCGTCTTGAATGCGCCAGGATCCCATATGGATACTGGTTCTAGTCCTGGCGGCCCCACTTCCCATCCAGTTCCCTGCTTGCAGCCTGGGAAAACAGTCAAACACGGCCCAAAGCCTTGAAACACTGCACCCGGCTCCTGGCCTCAGATCAGTGCAGCTCCAGCTGTTGCGGTCACTTGGGGAGTGAATCATCAGATGGAAGATCTTCCTCTCTGCCTCTCCTCCTCTCTATATATACCTGACTTTGCAATAAAAAAATAAATCTTTTTATAATAAGTAAATATTGATAAAGTAAAAAACAAAATACACAGTTCTTCAACATCTGTGCAAGGCCTTATTGTTAAGTATAAAAGAAAGGCAAAGCACTGCAAATCCCTCAGGTGGTAAAGCTGTTGCTATGAAAAAAGGAGCAGAACTTCATTGGTGGAATTTAATAAGAAAAACCCAAGGTCCTGCTGAACTGTTAGGAACACGCTTCTTTGCTGCAATATCCTAAAATCCCCTAGGCTTAAAAATTTAAGACTTGGGAGATTTTTTAATCTTTACATTTCATATTCAAAAATGACAAGTTATGAAAAGTATGTTATTGTTTATGTCATTACTTTCACAGAGTCAAGCTTGGTGTTTCTGGGTGGTAACCTTCATGTTTTCGGTCATTAGGTCTGGATGTGTATGCACACAGTCACCGTGCTCCTGACACGCCTCAGTTCTCTATACCCTAGTGACTCATTTTGACTCATCACTTAGTCATCTGCTCTAATTTTCTTCCTGTATGGACTCACGGGTCCTGTGTTTACCTTCTTTCCTGAATCCCCGAATGGCACTTACTTGGATTGAATAGGTGTGGGTCATACTGAGTTTGCTTTAATACTATGCGTTTTTCCTTTCTTCTCAGGCCTCGAATGTTGTTAGAAGAAATGTGATGCTAGCATGATTCCCTACCTCTTGTAAAGATTTTGTTTTCAGCTGAAAGATCCGAAACATTTTTCTTTTGTTCTTGGTCAATAACTTACCCAGGATACGCTTCAATATTGAATATTATGTTGATTTTATTCTGTAGATTCAGTTCTTTAATTATTTGCTGGGGATCTCTTACATCACTAAGTGCTTTCATATACTCAAGGCAATGAATCAGTCTACATTTACATCATTTTTATTTCTCTTCTATATTCTTAGTAATCACTTAGGTCTTTTTACACTCACTGCAATTTTGTTAAGCTCTGCAATTTATTAAATTCCTTTGTTAACTGGAATGTATTGATTACCTGCTATATGTACCAGGCTTCAATGATAAAACTTAGCAAGTCCCGGGCCTGGCGCGGTGGCGCAATGGTTAAGATCCTTGCCTTGCAAGCCCAGGATCCTATATGAGCGCCGGTTCTAATCCTGGCAGCCCCACTTCCCATCCAGCTCCCTGGCTGTGGCCTGGGAAAGCAGTCGAGAACGGCCCAAGCTTTGGGAACCTGCACCCACGTGGGAGACCCGGAAGAGGCTCCTGGCTTCGGATCGGCATAGCATCGGCCATTGCGCTCACTTGGGGAGTGAATCATCAGATGGCCAGTGCATTCTAGATAGAGGCTTGACTGCAGTGAGGCAGTAAGCCAGGCAAAGTCATGGGCAATGAGACAGAGGAGCACATACAAAGGTCCTGCAGTGGGAAAGCAGTGTGTTCATGACAAAGTGACTGGAGCCAGATGAGAAGGGGGGAAGGAGGTAGAAGATGAGCCTAGAGAAGTGCATGATGAGAGGATGAAAGCCTAAGGCCATAGTGAAGAAACTGCATTTTATTTTAACAGTGATAGGTCTAGCACGGTAGCCTAGCAGCTAAAGTCCTCACCTTGCACAAGCCAGGATCCCATATGGGCGCCAGCTCTGCGGCCCCACTTCCCATCCAGCTGCTTGCTTGTGGCCTGGGGAAACATTAGAGGATGGCCCAAAGCTTTTGGACCCTGTACCCACATGGGAGATCCAGGAGAGGTTCCGGGCTCCTGGCTTCGGATCGGCTCAGCTCCGGCCATTGTGGCTTCTTGGGGAGTGAATCAACAGGCAGAGATCTTCCTCTGTCTGTCCTCCTCTCTGTATATCTGACTTAACAATAAAAATAAAATAAATCCTTTTTTAAAAGTGATGGGGAGCAGCCAGATAGTTTAGGCTATGGAGAAGCTCCTGGATGCTGCTAATTGTGTCAAGGGCAATCATTAAATATAAGGATTTGGAGAGATAGGCACTGTGGAACCCAAATAGAGAAAGGATTCACTAAAGTAACAGGGTAACTAACTCAGAAGCTAGGAGCAACAGGACAGAGCTCGGACCTTCACCCCCTGAGGAGGAGGTGCTGCCCATTTGCTGCTGGCAACCCAGCAGGTATGTGGGGACTGGTCCCCAGAGAACTGAGGCAACACTGACAGGTGCAGACAGCCAATAAGAAGGAACAAGTCCTTTCCTCGCTGCCTCTTGAGTTTTAGGTTCCTTGTAATCCCCTTTGTTGATGGAACGTAATAGGAATTCAGATAGCAAAATAACAGCATAATTGGTAGTCTTATGGAAAGGCTTAATACTAAGAAGTGAGATCCTAATAACTGGCACAAAGAGAAAACAAAGGATGATTTCTAGGATTTTGGCCCTTAGCAACTAAAAGAAAATTACGCAGTTGCTAACATGGGTTAAGTCTTAGGGAGAAGTGAGTTGTATAGAAGAAAATCAAGGAATTTGTTTTAAGTGTGCTAACTTTGAGATTCTTATTATACAAGCAATTGGAGATTATGAGTCTGAAGCTCAACATAGCTATCAGGAATAGAATGCAAAGTTAAGGACTCCTGAAAGCTTAGCATTTAAAGCCAGCCAAGAAAGGGGATGATATGATAAAGGGGAAATGAATGTGGACTGACAGGAAAACAGAGGGAAGAACATGCCTGGGGCTCCCGAATACATGGGAAGAAGAAAATGATCTGGCAGAAGGTAGCAGGTGATCTCAACAGGAGCAATCCAAGTGGAGCTGTGAACCTAATCCCAACTGGAATGGACTGAAGTGGGAACATGAGGTAAGAAAGTGGAAACCACAGTCCAGGGTGAAGAACTTTGGATAAGTATAAAGGGGCTTCTGCCCACTCCATGCATGGAAGGAGATGTGGAGTGTAGGTTGGTAATGGAGGAGAAACGAAGGATGCAGGGAGAGGAGGAGGTAATCCCAGGAACTAGATCTTTGACAGTGCAGGGAAAGATGGGATCCGGGACACAACAGAGAGAGGGTATCTCAGGGCACAGTGTCTGTTGAGGGCAGAAGAGGCTTGACAGAGGTGATGTGGGAAGAAGACTCTCGTGCTAGCTTCTGTTAATGAAACAAGAGTGTGGAGTGAGACTCGGGGGTGGGGGAAGAGATGGGACATGATCAACCTCGAGAAGAGAAAAAATGAACTATCAGATGTCCCGCGATTGCCAGTCTGTCCTTTTAGTGAGAATATTTTCGCTGATTTTCAGTGATTCTATTTCTGCTATTCCAAACTTAATTATTTTGAAACAAATTATATTATTTTGACTTCTGTTATTATTTTGCTTTAGATTGTAGACATCTTCTGGCTGCACCTAGCAAAATATTTAAGGAGTATTTACTTTTGCTTGTTCTTTATAGTCTGCCTTCACTCCCCATATTTATCTGGAAGTTAGAGTCCATTTTTTAAAAGATCCTTTTATTTACTTTATTGGAAAGTCAGATTTACAGAGACAAGAAGGGTCAGAGAGAAAGATCTTCCAACCGCTGGTTCACTCCCCAAGTGCCCACAACAGCCAGAGCTGAGCCCACCAGGAAATAGGAACTTATTCCAGGTTTCCCACATGGGTGGCTGGGTCCCAAGGCTTTGGGACTGCTTTCCCAGGCCACAAGCAGGGAGCTGCCAGGATTAGAACAGGTGCCCACATGGGATCCTGGTGTGTTCAAGGTGAAGGCTTTAGCCACTAGGCTATTGTGCCAGGCCCCCTAGAGTCCATTTTTAAATGGACTGTACTTCATATGTTTTTAGGTCACCATGCAAGTAGAAATGTAGATGATGAGTCATACTAATATTTAATAGCCACCATTCACTGGATACCTGTTAGCCAAGCACTATGCTAGGTACTCTAAATCCATGATCCTTTAACCACCTTTAAAATCCTTTAATCACCATATTAGTTAAGTATTATTACCACTGATCCCCACAAAACATTTTAACTGGCGATATCAGATCAAAGATTCTTCCATGAAGCTATAGTTAGCCAAAATAAGCAGGATAAAAACAAGTCTCTCTCTTGTATTTGTCAAAAATTACCACTGGGAAAAAACTAATTTTTAAAGTATAAATACTGATTTGCAAAAGTGCTCATGAGAAATAAGGGGACAGCTTTTTTGGCATCATGCTACATCACTAATCTCTTGATGGGAGAGCTGGTAACTGATATAGGTTCAAGGAACTTGGTTAATTAATTGAAAATCTACTACACCAGCATAGTCAACTGTATTACATTATTATAATTTTACAAGTTATAGGATATATATCAATGCGTTTAAAACTCCATAATTTATTTTTTTTAAAGATTTATTTTCATTACAAAGTCAGATATACAGAGAGGAGGAGAGACAGAGAAGAAGTTCTTCCATCCACTGATTCATTCCCCAAGTGACCACAATGGCCTGTGCTGCGCCGATCTGAAGCCAGGAACCAGGAATCTCTTCCAGGTTTCCCACACGGGTGCAGGGTCCCGAGGCTTTGGGCCATCCTCGACTGCTTTCCCAGTCCACAAGCAGGGAGCTGGATGGGAAGTGGAGCTGCCGGGATTAGAACCGGCACCCATATGGGATCCCGGCGTGTTCAAGGTGAGGATTTTAGCTGCTAGGCCCCATGCTGCTGGGCTCCATAATTTATTTATTTTTTTTAAGATTTATTTTTATTATTTATTTATTGGAAAGGCGGATATACAGAGAGGAAGATCTTCCGTCCGATGATTCACTCTCCAAGTGAGCGCAACGTCCGATACTAGGCCGGTCCAAAGCCAGGAGCCTCTTCTGGGTCTCCCATGTGGGTGCAGGGTCCTAAAGCTTTGGGCCGTCCTTGACTGCTTTCCCAGGCCTCAAGCAGGGAGTTGGATGGGAAGCGGGCTGCCAGGATTGGAACCAGTCCCCATATGGGAATCTGGTGAGTTCAAGGCAAGGGCTTTAGCTGCTAGGCCACCGTGCCAGGCCCCAAATTTCATAATTTAGATTTAAATAATATCAAACTTTTCTCGTAGTCAACTATGTCTGCACACAAAATGTACATAGGTACACATAAACAAACATTTATTCTCATGTGATGACACTGAAAACATACAAGGACACTACATATATATGACAAGCACAGTAGTTCTCCTGTAAACGCCCTGTTGCCATAGGTAGTTTTCATTTGTTTACAGTCAGTTGAAGTCAGTACAACACAGTAAGATATTCTGACACAAGTTTTAATCAGTATATTGTGCTTTATTATCAGATGCTGCTGTTAGTCTCTCATTGTCCCTAATTTATAAATTAAATTATATCATAAGTACATATATATATGAAAAATGAGTATATCTGTGGTCTAAAATCAACTTTTTTTTCAGGTATTCACTAGAGTTGTAGAATGTATCTCCTGGGCCCGGCCTGGTAGACTAGCGGCTAAAGTCCTCACCTTGCACGCCACAGAATCCCATATGGGCACCTGTCCTAATCTCGGCAGCCCACTTTCCATCCAGCTCCCTGCCTATAGCCTGGGACCACATGGGAGACCCAGAAGAAAGCTCCTGTTTCTTGGCTTCGGGTCAGCATAGCTCCGGCCGTTGAGGTTGGTTGTGGAGTGAATTTGAGGAATGCAGATCTTCTCTCTGTCTCTCCTCTTCTCAGTATATCTGACTTTCCAATACAAATTTTAAAAACAAATCTTAAAAAAAAAAAAGAATGTATCTCCTACAGAAAAGGCAGTGTTACACTGTAGCAGACTTTTTTTTTTCTGATTATGAAAGTAGTATATGTAAAGAGAAAGTTAAAAATGTGCTTCAATAAAGAAAACAATGTGTGTGCAAGCATTCAACACAACACGCTCCACCCTCATATCTGAGTTCCTAGTTTGGGTCCTGGCTCCCCCATGTCCGACCTAGCTTTCTCCTGCAGTAACTCTGGGAGGCAGCAAATGATGGCTCAAGACCTTGGGTCCTGCCTCCCATGTGAGTGACCTAGATGGAGTTCTGGACTGCTGGTGTCAGCCAGGCCCAGCCCTGGCTCTTGCTGTTATGTAGGGGAATAAATTGGCAGAGAGAAAATCTCTCTCTTGCTGCCCTTCAAATAAAATGAAACTAAATCATTAAAAAATATTTTGAACACAGAAGGAGAAATATAACCACTAATTCCTTTACAGGCAGTTGACTGTTGATGGTTGACATATTTCCATGAAATTATTTAAGCTGATGACATTTAAATGGCTTGCTTGTGTACACTGCCTTTTTACATAAATTATTATTTTACATAATGATACCGTAAATGTTTCCTCAAGTTTAAAACTTTGGAAAACAATTTTTAGTGGCTGCATATGATGTTTCTTCTGTAGAGTACTATTTCCTTAAGTGGTTGTTTATTTCCTTACTTTCTTATAAAGAATATTGCTGTCAGCCTTTTTTTTTTTTTTTTTGTTAATGGGTAAACCTGTTTTAGAATTTTACATTGCTTCCTTAATTAGGATAAATTCCAGCAGTGGCCTGAAAGGCTGACACTTCTTTTTTGTTTTTGTTAATTAAAAAGATAGAAGAGAGACAGATCCTGTCCACAGGTTCCCTCCAAATGCCCAGAAAGTGTGGGGCTGGACCAGGGCTGGGAAGCTAGAACGTAGGTTAGGTTTCCCATCTGGGTGACAGGAAAACAAATACTCGCACCAAGTCCAGTCCTCACAAAGTGTACTAGTCAGGAGCTGGAATTGAACCCAGGTGCTTTGATGTAAATTCAGGCTTTCTTATATTATACTCTATCATTAAACTCTTGGTGGGAGAGCTGCTAACTGATACTTTGCAGGAAGGTGGTGAATTAATTAAAGCATCCCTTTTCTAACCATCTCCATCATCAGCTAACTGAAAGCCTGCTCTATCAGCACAGTTGCTAAACTGTATTGAACCATTATAATTAGCCAGTACCCATCCCAGATCAATATTTTCTAGCTTCATCATTTGCTGCATGTTTTGCTATAAGAAATTAAGTTTCGGGCCCGGCAGCGTGGCCTATCGGCTAAAGTCCTCACCTTGAACACACCAGAATCCCATATGAGCGCCAGTTCTAATCCCGGCAGCTCCACTTCCCGTCCAGCTCCCTGCTTGTGGCCTGGAAAAGCAGTCAAGGACGGCCCAAAGCTTTGGGACCCTGCACCCGCGTGGGATACCCGGAAGAGGTTCCAGGTTCCCAGCTTCAGATCAGCACAGCACAGGCCATTGTGGTCACTTGGGGAGTGAATCATCGTACGGATCTTCCTCTCTGTCTCTCCTCCTCTCTGAATATCTGACTTTGTAATGAAAATAAATAAATCTTTAAAAAAATAAATTAAGTTTCACTTTGAATTATATACATACTTTACATTGAAAGTAAATCTAAGGAGAAAAGACTATGAACTTTCTTTTAAAAATGAACTTAGTATCTAAGTTTAGACTCAGAATTTTAATTTTGTTTGGGTTTTTACTATTGATACCTTTAAAACAAATTTCTAAAAATATATATTTCTTTATTTGAAAGAATTACAGAGAAGAGGAGACAGGGAAAAGGGGAGAGAAAAAGAAAGAAAGAGCTCTTACATGTGCTGCTGTACCCCCAGAGGGCCATGGCTGTAATAGCCAGGCCTGGACAGGAGCTTTATCTGGGTCTCCCAAGTGAGTGGCGGGGGCCCAAGCACCTGCTCCATCCCACGCTACTTTTCCAGGCACATCAGTAGGCAGTTGAATCCAAAGTAGAGCAAGGGACTTGAACCAGTGTTCACATAGGATGCCGGTGCTGAACATGATGGCATTATGTTACGCCACAATGCCGGCTCCCTAAACATTCTTTTTCCCCTGAAAGATTTTTTTTTCTGTGCCCAGAGCAGTGGTTTGACTGGCTAATCTTCCCCATTCAACCAGATCCCAGCTGCTCCAATTCCCATCTAGCTCCCCGTTTGTGGCCTGGGAAAGCAGTCAAGGATGGCCCAACACTTTGTATCCACATTGGAATCCCAGAGGAATCTCATGGCTTCAGATTGGCTTAGCTCTGGAGGCAGACAGAAGATCTTTGTCTCTCCTCTCTCTAAATCTGCCTTTCCAATAAAAACAAATCTTTTTTTAAAGTTTTTAAAATATTTTTAAAAAAATATTTTGAAAGAATTACAGAGAAGGAGAGAAAAAAATAGATTAATCTTTCATATGCTGGTTCACTCTGCAAATGATTGAAATGGCCAGGGATGGGCCAGCTCATATTTTTCCCATTTCCAAATATGTTTATCCCACAGTGTTGTCCCAGCACTAATTAGTTTGATCTCACACACACTCAACTAATTACAGAAGAGAAACCAGAGACAAGGAAATTGTTTGAGTTCTCCACTAAGAATTTTTCTTAAGTTGTCTTAGAAAAATTTACAGATCCACAATTTTTACAACATACAGATCAAGTCAACAAATGTATGTCTCAGGTCATTGACATTCCATTATGCCTTGTTTATGGGCTCCAAATGCCTCCCTCTCCCCCCCCCCCCCCCCCCGGTACATCACACACACACACACACACACACACACACACACACACACACACACTAAAATAGCAAAGAGCAAGGATGAAATTCAAATTCATGGGTCTGATCTTTGGCAATCTCTTTAAGATGATCTGCCCTCATCTCACGTGCAGCATGTTGGAGAAAGTAAAACACTGAATGTTGGATCAAAAAGTTACTGTAATTCCTTCCTCTCATCTATTCCGGCCTCTATATGACTTTCCACGTGAACTCTGCACTTTGGATGATGTTATACAGCCTTTTTTTTTTTTCTACCATAGTATCACCTCTGAGTGAGGTGCATATTTCTGCAGCTCTCCTGCCGCAAAAGAATGCAAATGAAAACCAATTCCATGTCTACACAAAGTCTGGATAATGCATATTTTTGTTTTAACCAAAGTTGAAATCCATGAGATTAAAACCCCACCAGCAGCAAAGAAGACATTCCTGTAAACTATGCTAAAAATGTGATCCAGCAACTGTGTGTGTGTGTGTGTGTGAGAGAGAGAGAGAGAGAGAGAGAGAAGCATAACTGGCCATTTTTGCCATGATCCTGGACTTCCTACAATGAGAAAGGTTATTACTTTGAAACACTGGAGTATAAGAATACAGATAGGAAAACAAAATTTAAATTTTTAACTGGCAAAGTCAGTGAAAAATTACAATGTTCTCTTTAGTTGCCTTTTTTTATAGCATGCTTTATTATGTCAGTAGTAATTGTACTTTTTTTTTTCTTAAGATTTACTTATTTTACTTGAAAGACCTACCTATAGAGAGAGATCCCATTTGCTGGCTCACTCTCCAGGTAACAGCCATAGTCAGGCTGGAGCCAGGAGCCAGTAGCTTCCTCTGGGTCTCCCACGTGAGCTCAGGAGCTCAAGCACTTGGGCCATTTCTTTCCCGGAGGCATCCACAGGGAGCTGGGTTAGAAGTGCCACAGCTGGGACTCAACTTAGCACCCACAGGGGATGCAGGCATTGCAAGCAGCTATAATGAATGCCACACTGCCAGCCCCTCCCAGTCACATTTTGCATTAGCATTTTGCCTTTCCATCCACTGGATAAAACACAGAAATCAGAAAAATGAAACACTACTTGAAAATTATCCTGGGATCCTGAATATGCTGAAAATCCTGGGAATTTTATAGTTTCTGTTTGGGAGAAAAGAAAATCTGTTGTGCTTATTTCTAAATTAATGAAAGTTTATGTTTTTTCGAAACTTAAGGTTAGTATTAAGTTTTCTATAGCAACAATTTGGAACCTGAAGGGACACTCACCTTAAGAATTACTTCTCCAAATAAAAATGAAAGAAGAAACTTGAAAAATAAAGAATTACTTCTCCCAGGCCCAGTGTGATAGTCTAGTGGCTAAATCCTTACCTTGAACGCACTGGGGTCCCATATGGGTGCCAGCAGCCTCGCTTCCCATTCAGCTCCCTGTCTGTGGCCTAGGAAAGCAGTCAAGAATGGCCCAAAGACCTGGGATCCTGCACCTATGTGGGAGACCTAGAAGAAGCTCCAGGCTCCTGGCTTCAGATCAGTTCAGCTCCAGCTATTGCAGCCACTTAGGGAGTGAACCAGTGGATAAAATATCTTTCTCTCTGTACCTCCTCTCTGACTTTCCAGTAAGAATGAATAAATCTTCAAAAAATTAATTCTCCCAGTAGCTGGAGATTGTGGCCACAGAAAGTGAAATTTTTTTTCCTCTTCTATTTTATTTTTAATTTTATGGTACAATTCCATAGGCTCTGGAATTTCTCCTACCCTCTATCCAAACTCCCTCCTTCCAACTTATTTCCCCCATATTATTACAATACTATAGTACTTCATAACAGTCATAAGTCATCAAGAAGGTAGAATTTTAATAAAGACAGGGAACTTTGAGGTAATAAAATCTAATATCTATTTTGCAGATGAAGAAAACTTGGTAAGGTACTACTCAGAGAAATTTTTTTTTTTTTTTGGATGGGTGAGAGGGCTCTCAACACTAGTCAGGCCTGTGGCTTCTACCAGCATACAAGTCAGCATACCAGCATAGCAGTAATAACTTAACAGGAAGAATTTGTAGTTATCACTGTTCAACAAATCCAAGAGCTGTCGTGGATCAGAAGTATATTAAGATTCTTGTTGCAGGACGTCCTCCAGCTCTTTACCAGACACAAAGCCTTTAAACAAGTTGACAAGCATTCACATTACAACCATGAGAGTAGTTAGAACTAGGTTTGCAGACCTGGGAGGACATTTGTATGTATCCACACATATACATGACTATAGCCTCTCAATTATGCTTCAGAAAATTCCATTATAATGGCTATGGCATCCTATGGCTTGATGTTCAGAAGGGCATTGCATATATGTCGTATACAATTAATTAAGGTAAACTAATTGGCTTAATGGATCAACTATAAAATGTGTAAGTGTTCAAGTTTTCTTGATAAGTAAATAAGTAGTTCAGGAACCAGAGTGCAAGGTCTTTCTGTACCTAAGATTTTAAAACCTAATTTCCAAGCCTTCCTAGGGTGGAGATCCAAGGGTCTTCTCTATTTCAGTCTTTCAGAAAGGCAGTGTTTTAGGGTAGGGGCCTCAACAGGGTGTTTAGCACTTCTTGTCTCCTTCTGCTGGATCTCTGCACGGAAGCCAGGACAGTTGACCCTTCAGGCCGAGAAGTGTGAATGTGGATTCTGACACCCAGCCAGCAGGCTCGGCAAGCTTGAGTGCCCTCTGTCCCCAAGCGCCACCACACACAACTTCTAAAGTGGTGACCAAGAAGTCAAGTCAAGTAATTATGCCTCCAATAAAATAAATTAGTAGTGAAAGAAAGGAACTTGGACTAAGAAATTCACTTTTGCTTTTCTCCTCTTTCAGGTAGAATTGTGAATTAATATATAACAGTAGTTAACTGGTAACTGAAATCTCACAATGGGGGGGAAAAAGCAAAAGCAGTAATTGCAAGCACTGCCCTTAAAATATTTGTTACAGGGAGGTCAGCTGGTTTTCTTATTCCACTAATTGTCAAAATCAGAATTCGGACTTCCTCCCTGTTGCTTAGAGACATAAGACATCAAGCTCCCTTTCAACTATGCTATTAGAAAATGATGCTAGAAAAACACTTGATTTGCCATACAATCAAGGCAATAATTATTATACAAATGAAGACAGAAGTATACATAATGTACTTGTTTCCCTCGAGTAAATCCTCAAACTGTTCAGGATTACTCAGTTTTTAACAGTTAACTGCATGATTGCATTTGTGAGATCATAAACAGGAAGTATATTACACAAACACCAGTAAAACTAAAACTCAAATCTGTGCATCTTTGCTCTTCTGCCTCCCATATTTTAATGTTAATTCCTGATTTTTTTTATGTGTATGTACAATGAGTGCATTAAGACAGTCCTATTCTCTCATGAGTATTCTTTGGCAACCTTTTAGGACATGAGGAAAAACTGAAAAAAAAAAAGAAGTACTTTCATGGAGGAGTAAAAGGAAATGACTGAAAAACTGTTGTAGATTTGGCATAATTATGAATTGCTTTTGGTTCAGGTTGCCCAGCTTTATTATTGCCAGGAGACGGTGTGGACAGAGAAACAGCCAGAGAGTAAATGACTCTTAATTTAACTATTTGAAACCTACCACTCAAAACGCTGTTATACTCTGCACAGCCTACCTTGAGCAGTTCCTTGAACGTGTTCCACTGCATTAATTCCTTCATGAGACAAAGAGAGGCTGAAGTGCTGTGACATTCCATGACATCACCTCCTCTCTGCTAGGAAGAAAGTGGAGGTCGTAGAGGAATTCTAATTATTAATATTTTCTTGTAACACCATTTGGGTAGATTAATTTATTTATTTTGACGGGAAAGTCAGATTTACAGAGAGAAGGAGATACAGAGAGAAAGATCTTTCATCCACTGATTCACTCACCAAATGACCACAACGGCTAGAGCTGAGCTGATCTGAAGCCAGGAGCCAGGAACTTCTTCTAGGTCTTCCACATGGGCTGCAGGGTCCCAAAGCTTTGGGCTGTCCTCGACTGCTTTCCTAGGCCACAAGCAGGGAGCTGGATGGGAAGCAGGGTTGCCGGGATTAGAACCGGCGCTCATATGGGATTCTGGTGCATGCAAGGCGAGGATTTTAACCATTAGGCTAGAGCACCAGGCCCTCTAATCTCTTTATAATCGATAGATTTAAAGCAATTTAGTTAGAAGCATTTTTTCCCCCTCAACTTTTCAGGGATTTTCCTGAACAGATAGTTCTCTGTTATTGATTTCTAATTTAATTCTTTTGTGGTCACAGAACATTGTGCACGACTTGAAACCTTTAAAATTTATTGAGTCATGTTTTATAAAATTTATTGAGTCTAGGCCTAGAATAGGGGTTGGCAAGCTTTTTCTGTAAAGGTTCATATAGTAAATATTTTAAGTTTTGTCAGCTACAGCACAGCCTTTGTCAAACTTTTAAGAATTTTAAAAATGTTAAAACAATTCTTACTTAATGGGTTAGTGAATAAAAGCAGTGGGGGCTAGCTTTGGCCTCAGGTTCACAGTGCTGGCTCCTAGCCTAGAGGACAGTTCATCAGGGTATATGTTTCATGCACTGTGGTTAGTAGTGTGTTTTTTTTTTTTTCACCAAAATTAACAGCTTTTAATTCCACTTTTATGAACTTCTTGAAGCCTCCTTACATTGTTTCTTTTAGTAGTGTGTTTAGAAAAGCCAAATTAATAATATTTGTTGACAGCATTAAGTGACTAAATTTCTGCTTGTTTTAGGTAGATACTGAAATCTGACTATTGTGGGTCTGTTTTTCCTTAAGAATCTTTCACTTATGCATCACTTATTTTGAAGCTCTAATGTTGGGGAAGAAATATTTACTATTTTTATATCCTGCAGATTAACAAATTAATTTTATTACAAACAATGATTTTATTCTTGGTGAATTTTTTTCTCTGAAATCCATTTTAAAACACTGGTATACTACTTTTAATTAGTACCATCATAAGTATTAGGGTTTTTTTTCATTCTTTTACTTCTTGTTGTTTATTTGAATGCATAGGTGTTGAAGGAGAGAGAGTGCTAATTCACACCCAAAATGGTTCCCAGGGCTGGGACTGGGTCCCAGGAGGCCAGGAATGTGAAAGCTCATCTGGTCTCCCAGGCACATGAACAGGGAGCTGGATTTGTACAGCCAGCACTCAAAATTGGCACCCCAAAAGTGGATGCCAGCCTTGCAAACAGAGACTTAACTTGCTACACCACAATGCCAGCCACTATTGTTTTAAATGTTTTTGAGTGTTTCTCCATATTTTTCATTGGCATTATGTAATCTAATGTTGCCTTTTATCCAACCTCAGAATCTTTGTCTTCACTGAGATGTTCAAATCATACTTAATGTGAATATGGGTTAGATTTTATTAAGTGTGTCATCTTGGTATTTCCTGTTTTGATTCATCTGTTCTTTATTCTTCCCCCCCCCCCTTTTTTTTTTTAACCTGGTTTGGGGTTAGATATTCTTTAATAATTCTATTTCATTTCCTTGATTTGTTCATTAGCTATAATAGTCTTACTGTTGTACTGGTTACTTTAGGGTTATAGTACACATCTTCTAGATATCACAGTCTGTTTTAAATACAAACCACTTCTTATGTATAAAAAAATAAGTATAATATCATAATTCCATTTCTCTTCTTCTGGTCTTTATGTTATTGTTACATTTTCATTTAGAAATGTTGCCAAACCACAATACACTGTCACTATTTTTGTGGAAACAATTGTTTTACCTTAAAGGAAAATGAAATAGCAAGAAAAAGAAAAAAAAAAACACCCTATTTACCCATGAAGCTGTCATTTCCAGTGCTCTGTATTCTTTTGTGTGGGACTATAAAATTCTATCTGATGCAATTTTTCCTTCTTCCTGAAAGATTTATTGGACACTGTTTCATAATGTGGTCTGATGGTGAAGATTTTTTTCCCAATTTTCATATTGAAAACATCTTTATTGTTCTTTGATTTGAATGATTTTTCAATTTAGAATATTTAAGTTTTATGTCACAAATCTTTTCTTCTATTATATCTAATGTGCCATGAATTCCACCTAGTGAATAACTTGATTTTTTAAAAAATCAGTATTTTCCATGTCTGCGTATGGAAAACAGTTAGAATGATTAATATCCTTATCTGTTAATTCTAATAACTATGTCAGCTTAACATCACTTTCCTTTGGTCATTTTCACCAATAGGAAGTTCTTTCTGTACCTGGATTTGATGCAAGACTTTAAAAATACTTCTGTTTTGGGATACAGTGAAGTTACATGGAAAAACTTGATCTGTTAGTCTTATTCTTTTTGTTTTTTTTTTTTAAGATTTATTTATTATTTTTATTGGAAAGTGAGATATACAGAAAAGAGATAAAGAGGAAGATCCTCCATCCGATGATTCACTCTCCACGCAGCCGCAATAGCCAGAGCTGAGCTGATGAGAGCTGAGAGTCTTCCGGGTCTTCCAAAGCAGGTGCAGAGTCCCAAACTTTTGGGCCATTCTCGACTGATTTCCCAGGCCACAAGTAGGGCACTGGATGGGAAGTGGGGCTGTTGGGATTAGAACCGGCGCCCATGTTGGATCCCAGTGAGTGTAAGGCAAGGACTTTAGCTGCTAGGCTATCACAATGGCTCTGTTGGTCTCATTCTTATAATATGCCAAAGAATGCTCAGTCTACAGCTCACAATTCAGTGAACAATAATGGAGTAGCTAAATAATCTACTGCAGGGCCCGGCAGCGTGGGGCATAGCAGCTAAAGTCCTCGCCTTGAATGCCCGGGATCCCATATGGGCGCCGGTTCTAATCCCGGCAGCCCCACTTCCCATCCAGCTCCCTGCTTGAGGCCTGGGAAAGCAGTCGAGGACGGCCCAAAGCTTTGGGACCCTGCACCCACGTGGGATACCTGGAAGAAGTTCCTGGATCCTGGCTTCAGATCGGCATAGCATCGGCCTTTGTGCTCACTTGGGTGGAGTGAATCATCGGACGGAAGATCTTCCTCTCTGTCTCTCCTCCTCTCTGTATATCTGACTTTGCAATAAATAAATAAATCTTTAAAAAAAAATAATCTACTGCAAGGAAATCTTTTTTAGAACTCAATTCTGCAGAAGGTTTGCCAAATTTCTTTGGCAGTTTATTTAATCCCCTTTCTAATAATAATAAAACAAATGATGCTTTTTACTTTGGTTAAAACTGCAAACCACTCTGAAAGAATAAGAGAGAAGGAGAAAAAAAAATGAGGGCTTTGGGCATTTTGGGTGGTAAAAAAAAGTGATTTTTTCGTTAATAATTAGGCATTTTATTCTGAGCATAGTGGTTAGAAATGCAAATTTGGATCAGAACAGATCAGAACTACTTAGATACATGTAAGACTCCTCTACATGTAACTCAAACTGCTTGAGCCCTGGTTTTCTCATCTGCAAGTGCCATATTCTTTTGCACTATACTCTAGCAGAAATAAAATGGTTAATTCTACAGAATTAAAATATATCGGGGCAGGCATGGGGGTACAGCCTGCTAACCCTATGCCTGAGATGCCTGATTTTCATATGAGCATGCTTGGTTCACGTCATGACTGCTCTCTCAAACTAGCAGCTATTATGCCTGGCAGGTAGCCTATGACGGCCCTGTGTGTGGGTCCCCACTACCTAAATGGGAGAACCAGATCAACTTTCTTGCTCCTGGCTACAGCCTGAAATAGACTCTCCTATTTGTGAGCATTTGGGGCATGAACCAGTGGGGGAGAAGACCCTGAAGTTTGTTTCTCTCTTCTGTCTTTCAAATAAATAAATAAATCTTTGAAAAATAAAATGTGAAAAAAAGTTAACTTTCCTTGGTAACAAGTAAATTACAAATCTAAATTGGATATTTTCCCCTTTGCTGTCTCCCATACAATTTACAAATGATTTAAATGAACCAAATTAAACATTCATAATTTTAAAAATAGATTACAAGTAAGACTGTATGATTCAAATAGACACTTATTTATGATTCTTGCTTTGATCCTTGAGATATTCTTACTGGTTCATATCAGCTTATTAGCACTTAATTCCAAAGCTATTATTTTCAACTGAATGTGAATCACAGTGCTATCCGAGATATTCCAGTGCTAAAGTTAGAGTCCATATAAGTCCTTTATATACAGACCCAAACTGTGGAACAGAAACCATCCAAAGTGATTTTTATTTGAACCCCTTTATTTGAACCCCTTTATTTGAACCCCTGGCTGACAATGTAGGTCTGTTATTCACGAGTGAATCTCACTAGACATCAGTTCAAATCTTCTCCTTTCCTTAAGTATTAGCCTTTATGCCAAAATATATCATTTTCAAGAAGACAATAAGGAAGTTACATAAAATCCCTTTATCTTAGTCTACCAAATACTTGTTTCAACACTGTCTCAGGATAGCAGTCTTTGTTTTGCCTAGGAACTGAAACTGAAGAATTATCAGAGAATAAGAAAGAATTACTCTAAGCCAAGTCATAAACCTCTTGATTTGTTTTTAGAGTTTCTTTCCCCCTCACCTCCGCCCCCACAGGTAAGTCTTTAGATGATCACTGGCTAGGAATCCTCAAGAAGTAGAAATCAGTAACCTCCGCCGACTGGTTTTGTGACCTATATTCTTTCTTCTACCGATGAATACTTTGTGAGAGTACTTATTTGCTTATTTTTATTCCAGCCTTTTCATTTTCCAACAATCTCTTTCATGCTTCCTATCTGCTTCTTTCTAAAATTACACTGTTCTGTGCCTTGTGTTCCAAGCCTGACAAGAAAATTCTAATGGTATACTTTGTTTCTTAGAGAGTACCAAAATACTCTTCTTGTTTGTTTTTATTTTTACTGTATTGTTGTAAGAACACTTCGCATGCGATCTATCCTCTAACCAGATTATTAAGTGTACTAAAATATTCTCAACCTATTCTGAGAACCTGGGTGCTTGAGTTGCCAAAAAAAAGAAAATAAGAATAAAAAAAGAAAGCTGAAAGGCAGGAGAGGAAAAGGGAGAGAAAAAAAGATTGATTGTTCCAAGGACAGTTTAAAGTGGCTTTACAGAGCAAAGAAGGCCCGGGGACTATCTCTTGTCCCATGTAACTCTTTCGTTTTTGATGTGATTGGAAAGACCTTCAGCAGGGAGTTAAGAAACACAAACGTTAGTTGGAATGTTGTCACTGTTTTTCTGCCTGGTTTCCAAACTCCTGAAACTGGGGCCAGCCAGGATTATTATACTTGAGAGACTTTCAAAGTCTTGGTAGCCAAAGACATGGACAGCTGAAAAGCTGACACTGTGAAAAGGTAGACCATGGCCCTAGCCAGAGTATTAAATCACTCACTTTATTTGTACAATAATGACTGTCTTGTGGCACTGGAAATAAGAAAGTATGATTAACAGTATAATTTTGAATTTTCACTCTGTGGATTTTCAGTTTCCCCAGCACTTTTGTGTTCAAAGGGGGTAAGCATCAATTAGTCTTTTCCCTGTCATACGTTACTAGAAATAGATTTGGCTGAGTATAAAGAAAAGCAAAAAGGAGCATGTTATACAACCACAAAATAGCCTAGAACCTGGACTCTGAAAGTCCAGCTTTGGATAAGAGAGACTTTTTGGTGTGCTAGTGGGGTAAAAGCCACTGAAAAAAAATATAAGGCAACTTCTTAGATATCAATTTTACCCAGAGATTTTCATGCAAAATATAAAATCATTATAGTTAATATTATATAGAAATAGTATGGTATGTAATATAACATTTGTATTATATGTAAGACAAAACATTGAAACTGAAGAAAATTCTATCTTGGAACCAACCTTTAAAGGAATTACTCACTCTTGGCTATTAACTACACTTCTGTGGAAAAATCTGAGGTGCAGTGAGCCTGGTGATCACTTAATATTGGTAGATTAAAACATACACTAGTCATGACAATCAATGGTAGTGATTGTTACCCAGCATGATTGTATTGAACACCGCCTGACTATACACCTAAAAATGGTTCAGAGGATATATTACACTAGTATTTTATAGCAATTTACAGATTTTGTGGAAACACTGTACTAAAATTAAATATTGTAAACAATGTAGGTTTTTCTAAGAGGTTTTAAACTTAATTTGAATATGCATAACTAAGCTGACCACTGCCCACTGCTACTCTGCTCATAAATCAGCTCAAGAACAATCCATCACATTCCAAAGTATCTTTTCCTTTTTTAAGATTTATTTTTATTGAAAGAGTTACACAGAGAGAAGAGATAGAGATCTTCCATCCACTGGCTCACTCTCCAGAAGGTCACAATGAGCTGATCCAAAGCCAGGAGTCAGGAGCTTCCTCTGGGTCACCCACATGGGTACAGAGGCCAAGGACAAGAGCCTCCTCTGCTTCCCCAGGCCATAAGCAGGGAGCTGGGTTGGAAGTGGAAAAGCCAGGACTCAAACCGTTGCCCATGTTGGATGCTAGTGCCACTCAGCCTCCTGTGCCACAGTGCTAGCCCTGAGTCCAGATTTTTAACATATCCATCATGTTTGTGAAGAAGCACATTGACGCACCAGCTGTCACTGTGGTGGCTGCCAGCGTGTCTCACTCTTCAGTGCCTCTCACATTGTCCAAGCTCCTGACGTCACTGTAGAGGGCAAGGAGAATACACAGAAGCAAGCTGGACAGAAACAACCCTCGAATGGACAGACTTTCTGTGAGTCTCCCCTCTCCCCTCCCAGAATACCCACTTCTAAGACTAAGAACTAAGAAAGAAGCAAAGCCAAATTTAGCTCTAAGATTGTTCCTTTAGGCTGGTGGTGAAAACTTGGTTGGAATCATTATAGATGCCTCAAGATAAGGAGCAACTTAAATTATTATATATCCTTATACTGGATAACAGAGTATTTATTCAACCATTAAAATATGATATAATATATGCTTCTTGGAACAGATACATAAAACAGGTATGGAAGTTTAATAATGAAGTGTTGATAGTGGTTATTTCTAAATAATGGGATTATTAACAGTTTTCTACATCTTATTTGTATTGTTTTATTATCGATTGTAATGAAAAAAATTTCAGCAATATTTATCAATATAAGGTTAGAATTTGCTTATTCATTAATTCAACAAATGTGTGTGCAGTATTAAATAATATGTAATCCTTGTGCTCCCAGTTCTTGATTTGGTGGGGAGTGAAGGCATGATCAGTCTTGGATGTTTTCATTCCTCTCATTGACTCTCATTACTAAATTGCCCATTCTGCCCCTCCCCTGTTCACTGAAGGATTTGGCCTTCTGTATACAGTACCTGCTCTCCTGAACCATTCTGTCATCGCCATCTGCTTCAGTGTCAAAATAGTCAATCCACCTAAAATCAGTTTCTACCTCAGCCACAACCTTTCACCCAAGCCTCAGTATCATATATGTGGAACTCCCTATACACCTCCCTATGTGGAATCCCCATTGGTACTTAATCTCCCAAATTCACTAGCTCTTTACTGAGTTCCTCATATCACTCCTCTGAGTCTTCCATCTCTCTCTCCCACCTCTGATACACACACTCACCTCTGCCTCGAAAGCCTGTTCTTCCTCTGCTTGTCTCTGTTCTGGTTCATGATACCAACATTGTAATCTACAACCAGGCCAGAGGAGTCATTCTAGGTTTTGCTTTCATCTCTCTCAGTCATCACTGTCCTGGTTCAAAAGCTTATTATTTCCAACCAGGATTGTAAAACCACACAAAAAATACTTTCATTTATTCAAAAATATAAACAATTAAAGGGTACCTTACAACATTATCCCTAGTACTTATCAAATGACAGTAGCCTGCCCTATTAGCAAATCCATGAAGATTATACAGATTTATATATGTAGCTTTCAGTGTTCCTGCACTGTTTCCAGTGTCCAGAAATCTTGTTTATACCCCAGTACCAAATAGTAATCAGCATATTAACAACTGCTCATCTATCTGCTCACTTTTGAATAAAGATGGCATATTTTTAAACATCTATAATAATTACTAAACTAAGCAGTTCAGTAAATTCTAGAATTCAGATTAATTTTACAAGGCAAAATACAACTGTTAAAACTTGTTGGTTCACCAAAACTCTTTGAACTTCCACTGCCCTGCTGTATATTTACACATATACAAATATCAGGAAATAGATTTTCTATGAACTGAGATTTCCTTCACTCCCATTCTACTGTCAAAGACAATGCTCAACTTGTTGGTGCTCTCCCAGTTTCTAGCCAGTTCTTGCTCCTAAAATGATGACGTACATGGTCTTTTTGGCCACTCTTAGAGTAAGAGAGTGGAGCTACTTTGTTCTCTAATGCCTGAAAAATGGAACCTTCCACCCCAGGGGTATCACACTGTTTTCCTGAAGAGAAGCAAACTACAGTATTTAATAATGGTAAATGGATGAAAGTCAATGCTAATATCAAGGCAACTAATACAGAGCCTTCCTTTGTGGGTCAAGGAGAGGTGTATTATAAGGAGCTTTCAAGACCAATACCTTCCAATCATTCCTGATTTTCTTTCTGTATTTTTCTTCAGAGCACATACATTTTATAAGCAGGGGAAAGTGTTCAAAAGCAAGTCCACAGGCCTGGATTTAAGGGCAAATAAAAAGAAACTTTGAACTTCACTTTAACAGCTGTGTACAATAACATTTTTTATATCTAAAGGTTTAAATTTTAGGAGTTTCAATTTTATTTTAAAGAAAAGGAAATTTGAGTATAAATAAAGGTAGAGAAGGAATTGTTAGATTTAGTCACATGCTGTAAGAATTTTTCAGGAAAAGATTTCATATCTGCTGTGTTGTATCAGTAGTGCTGCAGTGTATTAAAAGTAATATGGGTAAGTCATGAGAGCCTTGGGTTGTTTTGAAAATGGCATAAACATCTATTGTAAAACAAACTCCATGCTTATAAAAATACATCCTCTAAGTAGGAGGAAGAAGTCCTTTGATTAAGTAGGAACATAATGCTTTGCAACATAGAAAGTTGAGATGATTTGATCTGTTTCACATTAAACTAGTCTTATTTTTTTTTAAGAGTTTTTTTAAAATTAAGCATACAAGTCTGTACCAAGTTCACTGGGTCAAAAGTTAACAGTATGGGGTCATCAAGTAAATTAAATGTTAACAGCAAAAATTAAAGGACTTAAATTAAAAACATAGGCCCTAATCCTATGATGAAAAAAGTAAGGTATAAGTATTCCCACAAGGGCTGTAAATTATTCACCTATTTAAAATAATTTACTTCTTCAGAGCTGCTTTAAAAGGTTAATTTGTTTTAAATTTGTAAGCATTTCTTTGTCAAGGAGGAGTGTGATATATTTGATTTTCCCACAGATTGGTTCTCTTAAAAATAAATTTCATTTATTAAGAATAAAAAATGTCTCAAAACTGTCTTAGAGAACTGGTCACACATCCTCCCTCAGTCATACCACCTAGAAACTAGAGTCTCAATTTTAATTGTTCATTAAAATAAATGTGAATGCTAATAAATTCCTGGTTCCTGGTGCTCCTCATGAAAAAGCCATGAGTTGTATTTTAAGCTTTTTGCTTGATATAAAGTTTATTTTACGAAAACTTTTATTCTCAAAAGCCATTAAGAATGGTTCCATTTCTATTTTTTATCATTCTTTTTTATAATAAAAAATTGTTCCTTGATGGGGCCAGCATTATGGCATAACAGGTTTATCCTCCACCTGCAATGCCGACATCCCACATGGGCATTGCCAGTTCAAGTCCTGGCTATACCACTTTCAACCAGTCCCTGTTAATGTGCCTAAGAAAGCAGCAGCAGAGAACCCAAATCCTTGGGCTCCTATACCCACATGGGAGACCTGGAATAAGCTCCAGGTTCCTGGCTTTAGTGAGGCTCAGCTCCAACCACTGCTGTCATCTGGAGAGAAACAGCAGTTGGAAGAAGTCTCTCTCTTGCTCTCTTTCTGTTTCTGTCTCTTTGTCTTTCCCTCTCTCTCTTCAATCCTGCCTTTCAAATAAGAAAAAATCTTTTAAAAAAAATTGCTCCTCACAAACCAGAATTTGATGCATAGAACAAAAAGGTAATAACAACCTTTAATATATTTCAAATTATCATATATGATAGACCAATCTGAGTATCCGGTTTTTGAGAAGGGTCTTATTAAACTAGGGAATAACCAAAAGAAAGAAGCCAAGATAGTAAAGGACTTCGAAGAATTTAAAAAGATTTAAAAAGCCACTAAATGTCTATGCATGAAAATTCAATTGCCATTATACCTGAATATAATAATATTTAAGTTTTATCACAAGTAGGTGAGAAAAATTTGTTATCAATAGCTTCATGGGACATATGCAATGGGAGACATTTACAAAGATGACTTAACTCTTAAGATTCTAAGATTGTAAACCAAAATATACTATAAATTTCCTTTATTAAGCTCTCAAAGTTTATACTATTTTAGATCAAAATTTCAAAACACTTATTTAATATTTCAATAAGGCCAGAACTTTTACACTAATTTTATAAGGTAGATAACTAACATGGATTTAATCCCTTCCTTATTGGCAATGAGTTGGAGGAAAGGCAGTTCATATATTTTTTTAAATATTTATTTTTATTTCTTTGGAAAGTAAGTGAAAGAGAAGACAGAGCCAAAGAGATCTTCCATTCACGGATTCACTTTCCAAATGACTGTGATGATCAGACTGGACCACTGTCAAGCCAGTAGCCTGAAACTTCTCTGGGGTCTTACACACAGATGGCAGGGGGCTAGTATTTGGGCCATCCTCTGCTACCTTTTCAGACACATTCACAGAGAGCTGGGTTAGTAGTGGATCAATAGGAATGCAAACTGACACTGATACGGGATCTTGGCATGGCAGGCAATGTTCATCCATTGTGTCCCATACCTCTATAATGAACCCTAACTATTATTAATTATAAGTGAATTTTATTTTCATTCCATGAGTTATGGACAAGAATATGGAAGCAAAACAACTGCTCAATAAGGCAGAAACAATCATTTAACCGCATACTTTTCACAGAATCAGAATTGAGTGCTATGTATGAATCTGCCATAAAAATTGCAGATCTAAATAATGAAATCTCGCAAAAGTACATTTTTCATGCATAAATTTTTCCCATGTAACTATCCTTTAAAATCATGTAAGACAAATGTTTCTTATTCATAAAACATTTATCAATAACAACGTACTGTATTGAATTATTGGGAAAAAGATCTACCCAATTTCAAAAGTAAACCAATGTTCCTAAACAGTACAAGTATGTCCTTGTAAGCTGAAAATTAACTAATTAACTCTCAAGTAACTCTGAGAATTTTCAAATTATAGACATTATGTAAGCTACTTGATAAAAGTAACATATTACTGACGCCTAAAATAAACAGATTTCATTTTTTTAAGTTATTTATTATAATTGGAAAAAAGTCAGATATACAGAGAGGAGGAGAGGCAAAGAGGAAGATCTTCCGTCTACTGATTCACTCCTTAAGTAGTTGCAATGGCACAAGCTGACCCAGGCCGAAGCCAGGAGGCAGGAGCTTCATCCGGGTCTCCCACATGGGTGCAGGGTCCCAAGGCTTTGGGTTGTCCTTGAGTGCTTTCCCAGGCCACAAGCAGGGAGATGGATGGGAAACAAGGCCGCTGGGATTAGAACCAGCCCCCCCATATGGGATTCCAGCACATGTAAGGCAAGGACTTTAGCCACTAGGCTAGAGCACAGGGCCTAAGATTCCATTTTAAAGAGAGAAGGTAGGGCCCGGCACGATGGCGCAGTGGTTAAGGTCCTCGCTTTGCAAACCCAGGATCCCATATAGAAACATAGATACATAGATATTTAGGTATAGCTACAGATAGATAATGCTGTCTAAATAGTTGTCCAGCTTGAGCTCTGACAACTCACAAGACTTTCATAAAGTATATTTTATGAGTTTGACAAACAAAAAAGAATAGAATACTTAGGGGATATTGAAAAAAAAAAAGTTATTCTTCAGTTTCCAAGAAGGGACTGGTTCCAGACCCTTCCTGAAGACATCTAAATCCACACTGTGGTTCCTTATATAAAATGGCACAGTAACTGCATATAAACCTAAGCACATTGCCCCACTCATTATACTCCAAATCATGCATAATGCAATGTAAATGTTATATAAATAGTTGTTATGCGATATTGCTTAGGAAGTAATGACCAAAAAAACAAAACCCTGTCCACGTTCAGTACACTGTTTCCTTTTCTGAATTATTTCAACCTTCCTTGGTTTGACTTTGGAGACATAACACTGATGTCTTAAAAATCACCTAAGACCTGCTCAAATGATGAACTGTAGACACTTCCTGAGCATCACAGCCACATGTTAACAGATATATAAAATGGCTGCTTACATATTATGTTAGTTCCCTACTGTTATAAGTCACCATAAACAAACCACTGTAAATTTGGAAGCTTAAAACAGAAAAAATATTTTCTCAAGGCTCTGAGTTCAAAAGTCTAAAACTGCTCTTTGGGCACAATCAACGTGTAGGCAGCGCTATATTCCTTTCTGAAGTTTCCAGAAAGGTCTATTTTGTTGGAAGGTCTGTTTTCTTGGTGTTTTTTTGTGTTTTGTTTTTCAGCTTTGAGAGTACCTGAGCTCTCTTTGTTGGCCCAGGGGCCCTGCCATCTTCAAAACCAGCAACAGCTGGTTGAATTCCCCCATCCAATCCCTGATGTTGTCTCTACTTGCTTTCCTCTGCCACACTTAAAAGACCCTGTAATTAATGATTCTTGTTAAAATAATCCACAATAATCTAGCTTTAGGTTGTCTGAGTCGCAGACTTAAATTGTATTGGCAGCTTGAATTCCCTCTTGCCATGTAACACATCAATATTCCCCTTTTGAAGTATTGAGAATACTTCAAAAAGTTCATGGAAATGCTATTATGCAAAAACTATGCATGGATTTCAAATTCTGTGGCCCCAGAATAAAGTTCTTTTAATTTCATTTTTTCCATAAGCGTTTCAAAAAACCATAGGATATACATTATTTTAGAGAATTGTAATCATCCTAATTACACCTTATATCTTGCATTTGTAAATATTTTTCCATGTTGCCATGAATCATTTTCATGGTGATGTTAATAGTAAATTTAGTGGATTTTCCACAATATACTCAAGATTCTTCTACTTTTAGTCATTTCACACACAGATACATACACACTCCTTTTTTGGCTTTATTTTTAATGCTAGAGACAACATCTTCCTTCATAGATCTTTTACTGTATTTTGGATTAATTTCATTTAAACTAGATTCCTGAAATAAAAAAGTTTGAATAGTTTCATAACATATACTACTTATTAAATTAGTGTCTAAAAGAGCTGTTTTAATTTACATTGCCACCAACCTTTATAAGAATGCTATCAATGGAAAGTAGCAGTTTTTGTATTATTTTAAACACCTTTGAGGTATCCTTTGTGTAAGGCAAAGATTACAGAAGGATCATTTAAAATATCAAAATTATGATTTTAAAAACATAATTTTTAACTTTTAAATTTAACTTGCAAATCTAATCATACTTTGTAAAAATTTTTTTAAAAGATTTATTTCTTTTTATTGGAAAGGCAGATTTACAGAGAGAAGAGTCAGAGAGGACTATCTTCCATCTGCTGTTTCATTTCCCCAAGTGGCCACAATGGCCAGAATAGAGATGATCTGAAGCCTGGAGCCAGGAACTTCTCCTGGGTTTTCCACACAGGTGCAGGTTTGCAAGGCTTTGGGCCGTCCTTCACTGCTTTTCCAAGCTAGAAGTTTGGGAAGCTGGACAGGGAGTGGAGCAGCCGGGACACTAACTGGCGTCCACATGGAATCAGAGAGTAAACAAGGTAAGGACTTTAGCTATTAGACTACTGCACAGGGCCCACAGCAATCACTTTTCAAAGGGCATTTTAAGTCCCTTTAAACACTTAAAACTGCATTTGGAATTGTAAACACCATAGCTTGATTTACTAAATCAATTGTATATTTATTTATGTTGCAGGGTTAAAAAATTCTAACCCTCTGGGGACAATTATCTCATCCCAAACAACTCAAAATTGCTATCCCAAGCAGTGAATTATCAGAGCTCTGTGTAAGGAGTAATCTTACAAACACATTTCCCAGATACAAATTATAGATAACTTAATTCTTTCATCTGCCACTAAGATTATGGTTCACTTTCATCACTATTCAGTTGATTTGCATATTGTTGGATATTTTAAGATCATCCAGTTGGTTCTCCATTTCTTCTGTGACTAAAGTATTGCTAACAAATGGAATTATTGTTGTGGCAAAAGAAATAAAAGCTTTAAAAATAGATATACAAGAAATGTATGGGGTCTGGTGCAATGCGTTGGTGTTAATCCTTGCCTTGCATGCACTGGGATCCCACATGAGCACCGGTTCGTATCCTGGCAGCTCCACTTCCTACCCAGCTCCCCACTTTTGGCCTGGGGAAGCAGTGGAAGACAACCCAAAGCCTTGTAGACCCTACACTGGTGTGGCGACCTGGAAGAAGCTGCTGGTTCCTGGCTTTGGATCAGCTCAGCTCCGGCCTTCGCAGCCACTTGGGGAGTGCACTAGGAAAACAGTCCAGGATGGTCCAAAGCCTTGGGACTCTGCACCCATGTGGGATAATCAGCTCAGCTCCAACTGTTTTGGGAGTGAACCAGCAGGCAGAAGTTCTATCAGTCTCTCCTCCTCTTTGTATAACTGACTTTCCAATAAAGAATAAAAACAAGTATTTCTAAAAAGAGAGATCTTTCTGTCTGTATATCCTTTTCTCTGCAAATCTGCCTTTTCAATAAAAAAAATAAAAAGAAATGTATGGTCCTTCAGTTTGATAACTTTATCAATTCTCCACTTCTCACCAGTGCATCTTCAATTGTTAGTTTTTTTTTTTAAAACAGTCATTCATTTTTATTGGAAAGGCAGATTTACCGAGAGGAGAAACAAAGATCTTCCATCTGCTCATTAACTCCTCAGATGGCTGCAACTGCCAGAGCTGAGCCAATCAGAAGCCAGAAGCTGGATCAGAATAGGAGCGGCACTAGAAACAACACCCACATGGGATGCTGGCACTTGCAAGTGGAGGATTAGTCTGTTGAGCCATTACACTCACCCCAGCTATTAATTTTTTTTTTAATTTATTTATTTTTTATTTTTTTATTGGAAAGGCGGATATACAGAGAGGAGAGACAGAGAGGAAGATCTTCCATCCGATGATTCACTCCCCAAGTGACCACAACGGCCGATGCTATGCCAATCCGAAGCCAGGAGCCTCTTCCGGGTCTCCCACGTGGGTGCAGGGTCCCAAAGCTTTGGGCCGTCCTCAACTGCTTTCCCAGGCCACAAGCGGGGAGCTGGAAGGGAAGCGGGGCTGCCGGGATTAGAACCAGCGCCCATATGGGATCCCGGGCATGCAAGGCGAGGACCTTAACCACTGCACCACCGCGCCGGGCCCCCCAGCTATTAATTTTAAAAGGTCTTTCAACAAGGCAACATGGTGAATTTAAGTAGCTTTTGTTCTTTCATCTTGAGATTGTACCTTCTCAAATATGTATTATTTGTGGAGGTTTTTAGGGGGAGTAATTTGTTTTCCTTGTTAATTGTGTGCTATTCCCTTTTTCTTAGTCTTAACTCAGCATAAACTGAATATATTATGCTTTTATCTGCCTTATATAGCAAATATTTCAGTTTGTCAGGTCTTTACTCTTCACTGTGAATTTTCTCATTACACTTTTTACAGTAATTGTGTAACCACTTGATAGTGTTCTCCAAAATTCTGTCCTGAACCCTACTTCTACCTCAGGGCTCTCATCGATCCTATAAACTATCACCTGCAGTCAAGTGAACTACTAAATGTAAAAACACACAAACCACACATTTCCTTTAAATTCCAGACTTCTGAATAAAAAAATCTCACCCATCTCCAGTTACCCCTGTGGTGTGTGGGAGATGTGCTGGGGAGCGCTTAGACGTGATGAGCCAGAGCTGTGCTACCACTTGCTCCATCTTGGGAACGGGAACCAACAGCCATTCACTGTCCGCGACCAGAGACGGGAGTCGTGCTACTTGGCTGCTCCCTCCTTGGCACACCCCAAGCCAGGAAACCTCCTTAGTCTTTCTTTTCACTGCTCTCCATCTTCACTGTGCTCTAGCCATACAAGCCTGAACTGACTGGTCCCGTACCTGGAATGTTTCTCCTTTTTTGGCCTAATTCATATGCACCCTTTACGTCTCAGCCACCACGTTTCATTCCATTTCCAGTGTTCTTACTCCGTGGTTTACGTTTGCTTGGTCATTTGAACTTCTCTTCTACTTAGTCCAGTTATAATCTGTAGGATTATTGTTTGTTTCACTTGACTATACCACAAAAGAGGAAACTGTGGCTGTTTTGTTTGCTCTATATCCTCAATGCCTAGTGCACAGCACAATGGACATGACACAGTAAGTCCTAATAGTTACCTAGGGTAGATTATATATGCACATACAGATTTATATTTGTCAATATTTACACAGATTTGTTTTCATGTACATATATAAATGACCTGAATCTCTTTGGTACTCATTTCGCTCTTTTTACTTTAAGGACTCATTATTTCGTGACTGGATACTCTGCTAGCCTCTGAAGGATGCCCTACACCTCTCTTACATTATCTAATTTGTTCCCCAATACCATCATTAAAGCAAATTTGGGGGTTTTTACAATTTACTTTTCTGGAAGACAGAACAAGAGAGATCTGTCTATTCTCTTGTTTACTCCCCACATGGTCACAAACAGCCAGGTGTGGGTCAAACTGAGGCCAGGAGCCAGGAACTCCATCTTGGTCTTCCAAAAGGGTAGCGGGGCTTGGCGTGGTTGAGCCATCTTCTGCTGCCTTCCTAGGCACACTAGCAGGGAGCTGGATCAGGTGCTGCAGTGACCTAATCGGTTACTATACAGAAGCAGAGCAGTAAGGCCCTGAACTCACACTCCCTTCCACTGCAGAGCAGACCCCTGAAGTGAATTTGTAAAGATTTTGCAAGCCTGTCTGTCAGTATAAAGGGTACAAGCAAGGCCTTTCATGGTTTTCATCAGTATTCACTTGAGCAAGCTATACTTTCTCAACTCCTATGAAAGCACCTAGGCAACAAATCACAACAAGCGGCATGCTTTCCTTACACACAAAAGATTACTGGGTGTTTTTTTTAATTTATTTTTATTGCAAAGTCAGATATACAGAGAAGAGGAAAGACAGAGAGGAAGATCTTCTGTCTGATGATTCACTCCGCAAGCGGCCATAGCAGCTGATGCTGCACCAATCTGAAGCCAGGAGCCCGAAGCCTCTCCTGGGTCTCCCACACAAGTGCAAGGTCCCAAGGCTTTGGGCCATCCTCGACTGGATTTCCCACATGAGTGCACAAGCCCACACACTTGGGCCATCCTCCATGGCCTTCCCAGGCACATTACCAGGGAGGAGTACATTAGCAGGGAGCTGGAGCAGAAGTGCAGCAGCTGTGTCTTGAACTCATCCCATATGGAGTACAGGGGTCTCAGGTGACAGTTTAACCCAGCACACCTCAATGCCAACCTGCTCTGAACACATATTTCTAAGATGATGTACTTCTGTAACACATTTTAATTGCTTTTATTTGAAATTTAGTTACAGAGGGGGATGAAGGGAGACAGGAAAAGAATAAAGACAAGTGAATAAAGAAGAAAGACTGACCTTCTATCCTCTGGTTCCCTCCCCAAATGGCCAAAAGAGACAGATGAGATCCAGCTGAAGCCAGGACCAAGACTTCATCCTGCTCTTCCACATGGGTGGCAGGGGTCCAGGCACCTGGAATGTTAGCAGGTGGCCAGACAAAGCAGAACATCGAGACTTGACTTTTGATATAAGATGTCAGCATCGCAAGCGGTGGCTTCACCATGCTGTGGGTGCCATATTTGAATTTAAAAAAAATAGAGACTATATATTTTTCATCTCTTTATCAAATTCTGCTATGGACTTTGGCAAATGTTTGATTAATTCTGTTTGCTCAAAAGTATTAGAACATACCAAAACATACTTAACTTTTTGAAAAGTGATATTCCAACTTCTGGGAAATCTTCAATCAATTAATCTTAAATTTTTAAAACTAAACACTTTTTATTATGTGAATAACTTCAGAATTATTTATAATAGCAAAAAATTGGAAATAACCTAAATGCCCAGTAATAGAATAATATAATTT
This sequence comes from Ochotona curzoniae, assembly GCF_017591425.1. NCBI lineage: Eukaryota > Metazoa > Chordata > Mammalia > Lagomorpha > Ochotonidae > Ochotona > Ochotona curzoniae. Next base: position 46,204,842 of record NW_024466502.1, on the reverse strand, counting down.
GCTCAGTGATCACACAGTGACCCTATAAAAGTGGATGCACAGATATTGACTAAAAGGAAATGAAAATTTTATGAGTTATTTGTATAAATTTTGACTTTACCTCCTATTCTCAAAACTTTGAGTTTTACTTTTTCTTCTCTATTGCAATTATTACAAGTTAAATCTATACTATTAATGGAGTTTATGCATATTTTAAAAATATATGTGAAATATATATATATTCCGGGTCACACACATATATATTCTACAAGTACAGATGCCCCAAAACAAATAAACACACATAACCTTGGTCTCTAATATTCTCTACTAAAAAGAAAAAGGATTTTTAAGAAGTATTTATTTATTTATTTATTTGAAAAGCAGAGTTATAGAGAGGGAGAAGCAGGGCAGGAAGAGACTGCCTTTGCCTTGACTGATTTCACAGCCCAGGTGGCCACAGCAGCCTGACCAAAGCCAGAGCTTCACCCAGATCTGCTGCTCGGGGGAAGGGGTCCAAATACTTGCACCAGCTCCAACTACTTTCCCGGGCACATTAGCAGGAAACTGGTTTGGCAGTTGAGAAGCTGGCACTTAAACCAGCATCCATATGGGATGCTTGCACTACAAACTGAGGCTTAACTCACAGCACTACATTGTCAGCCCCAAATAGGATTTCTTAGTGAAAAAAAAAACTAATTCAAAATAAGATAAGTATGGAATATCTTATAGAAAGTAAAACAGTTTCATTTTTGATGTGGTTATGTCATAGAGACATAGCAACTAGACTGAAAGGGCTTCCATTAGTTAAACCTAAGCCATTTTGAACAAGGTAATTAAATGTACACTTAAATAGAGGTTGTCGGGGCAGACTTTGGCCTGGCTGTTAAGATATCGCATAATCCATCTGCATCCTTTATTGAAAAACCTGGGTTTGATAGCTGGCTCCAGTTACCAATTCCTGCTATTGCAGACCCTAGGAGGCAGTAGGTGATGACTCAAGTGACTGGGTTCCTGTCACCCACATCAGACACATGGCTTGAGTTTCTGGTTTCTGGCTTCAGCCTGGCTCAGTCCAAGCCATGTGGGTATCTGTGGAGTGAACCAGCAGATAAGAGCTTTGTATGTCTCTGCTTAAATGAATATATGCATATATATATACACACACACACATATATAATATATATATATATATAAACATATATTTTTAGAAAAAGAAACTGTTGAGAGGTGAAGGCCCTTGACATAAATTATTCCCAAGTGGTTTCAGGAAAAAAAAAAACTATACTTAAAAATAGACACACATAGGGGTCACTGTTGTGACAACAATTTAAGCTGCTGCCTGAGACACCAGCATCCTATAAGGGCACTATGTTTAAGTCCCAGCAGCTCCACTTGATATCTAGTTCCCTCCGAATGTCCCTGGAAAAGCAGCAGAAAGCACTTGATCCTTGGCTACCCACATGGGAAACCCAGATGGAGTTTAAGGCTCCTGACTTCGACCTAGACCAGCCACTGCTATTGCAGCCACATGGAAAATCAACCCACAGATGGAAGATCTTTCTCTCTCCCTCTCTTTTGACAATTCAGCCTCTGTTTTCAAACAAATAAACTTTTAAAAAGAATACACATATAAGTACAGATAGAAGGCACAAGTGAGAATAAACAAATTCAGGAATGAAAAGAGAGGAACTCACATATTTATGCCAACAGTAAATTGATAAGTAAGGAAGAAGGGAAAGCCCATGTTTGCAGTTGAATGCTATAGGCCATCCATGTAGTGAGAACACTAGATTTGTTAAATTACTTTAGCAAGAATGGATGCTACAGAGGGGGAAATTTTCAAGAGTAGCATGATATAATAGCATACCTTTCCCCACAAACTGTTTACTCATTGCCAAGAAAAGGGGAAAAATACAATAAAATGGCAGCGAAAAAACTGGACCACATAATCAGACCGACCAGCTGATCCAGGTTAGAATGAGCGAGGGAACAGATGGCTATCCTGTGCTTCCAGATGTGGTCCTCAGAGGTTAACCTGCATGACAGGTGAGCCCTGGGTAACCATCCACATGCTCATGCTCAGCCTAACGGAGGAGCATCCAGCACAGCCTGAGGAATGCTGAATTACAAAGATTTGTGGGAGACGCTATATTCTTCAAAAATGACGGTCCTAAAAGATAGATACAGTAAAGGAAGCTAAAGAGGCCTAACAGCTAGGCACAGGACTTGACCCAAGACTGGATCCTGTAGGAGACAAGCATGAGAAAAGATCAGCTCACAGAAATGCCAAATGGACGACCAACTATTGTTTCAACACAAATTTATGAAATTGATAGTAAACACTGTAAACTATGTTGGGGTAACAGGCCAAGAGATGTGTATACATATGTACAAATCAAATACATGTAGGTGGAGAGAGAGAACTGACCCTCACCTAAGAGCAATAGTACAGATACTCTCTGTACTTTTCTTTACAACTTTTTGTAAATTTCAAATTATTTCCAATTAAAAAGGGTATGGGGGGGTTGTTAAGTACACCTAAGAGAAGGAACAAGAGGAAAATGAAAGGAAACCAAAAACTCTGTACAAGGCAAATGATTCGAAGATCCACTGGTGCACTAGGGTAATGTGTATTCAAGTTACTGTTCCAAATGTTTTCTCCTCCAAGAATCTGCATTCTTTCTTTAAACACACCTACAGCTTTCACAGTTTTATCTAAATAAGTTGATATGTCAAAGCCAACACTCCATTACTGGTAGCTTACTCATTAGAAACAGCAGGAGCAGGGAAAGCATCAAAATTACACCATCTCCCTTCACACAACCCCTAGTGATGAGCCACTTGCTGCTTAACGTACTCCAGTTTCTAAAAGCAAAACCCCCAGATTTCAAATTATGACTTCAGTTCTACAGACCAGAAAAGGGGAACCCAAACTGGGTAAAGAGGAAGAAGAGTCAGTGAGGGATAATAATTAACTCTTCACTGAATTGGAAATAGCAAATTGAAAACAGTTGTCCAGAGTGCCTAAACAATTGAGTTCTTTTCTTTTTCATAAAGTACATCACTTTGTGGAAATATTGAAGTTACAGGCTGGTAATCATACTAGGTTTTTACTCAGGAGTTTGATGGTCTGAAGGAAAAGCACTTTTTTTTCCCCTTCGAAATTTAAGTCAGGAATTTGCACCCCCTTGTGGTCAAAATTCTTAATTTTCAGCAGGCCATATTTTCCCTCTGGGCTTTTTTTGTTGTTGTTGTTTAAGCGCAGGAGCTGTTAGTTGGCATTTTTTCCCCTCCCATTATGGCAAATCATGAAGTCTTAATGAAGATTTCTTTGCCTTATTAAATGATATTTTAAACAAACGAGGACTCTAATATCCTAAAAGTGACCTCCATAAAACTAGTCTGTGTGAAGGGAGATAATTTCATCCATCCCATGTGGATTCAATGGAAAACTACATGTACACGTTTAGTAGAGTGCTGATACATGGCAGGTGCTGGATAAAATTTTCAAACGTTTATTTATGTATGTATTTAGGCCAGGCCGAAGCCAAGAGCTGGGAATGCCTTATGATTCTCATATGAGTGACACAGGCCCCACCGCTACAGCCATCATCTGCTGCCTTCTAGAAGAAAGCTAGAGGCAAAACCTAGCAGCAGGAACTAGAACCTAGTCCCCACCCGCCAAATGGGATGCGGGCGCCCAAGTGGAGGCTTAGCTTATTGTGCCACAATGCCCACCCAACAAACATTATTACTTCTCAATCATCACTTTAAAATTCTCCTGACAGGATACACCTAAAAGGAAATAAAGTCAAAAAACTCTACAGTGAGGAAACCAGGCTGTATAATTTACCCATTCAAAAAAATCCTGGTGTAATCCTGCCAGCAAGTTCCCCAAATACAAGAGTACCACTTACCTCAACCTTCCCCAGCGGGTTCATTCTACAGAACAGACAACATGTAATTATCTGTGGATGCTGGAAATGCTGACAGTTTATACTCTACACATCTTATACTCTACACATCTAGACTGTCTGTTTTGTTAATAATCACAAAAAGCAGTGAAACTACTCCATTTCCATAACTTATGGAATGGTAAAATAACCTGTTTATTCATCTCACAGGAATCATTTCTCATTTTTGGCATTACTCATTTGAAGATGCTCTGAGCAAGAATGCTAACCTCAAGGGCACTGATTTTTGTTTTCACTCATTAAAGAAGTCATTTGAAAATATCAGCAAATAGCCAATATCCGTAGGCCAAGCATGGTTCAAATGCCTTTAATATCTTAAGCTCATTTGCATCTTTACAAGAGCCCAATTCTTCATTTTACAAACAGATAAAAGTGACTCACCAGAGATGTGCTAGTGGCAGCAATGGGATTCAGACCTAGGCAGTCTGGGCTAGAGTCCACCCACTTAAACATTGCACCGAAGCACTACAGAAACTTCAGATAAGTACACTGCTTTACTACGTTGCTTCCTGACTACATCAAGAGGGTGAAAAGCCCTTTCTCAATTGTCTGAAAAATGCGACCCATGTCAGCTTCTCCTATTTCCTTTCTTCAGGCACATTGCCTTACCATGCAAGTTACAGTTCATGGAAACTGGAATAAATAGAGCAGTACATCAGGTTTTAAACTGTTGGATTCTTTTGAAAACAAGACTAATTGGGGATTAAAAACTAACCAGATAAAAATAATTTTAAAATGCAATCACTGAGGAATATTGGCAGCTTTTTACAGTCTCATTTAAACTAGCCTAGCAGCAGGAAGAAGCCTCCGAAGCAAATGAATCATGAAGAGATTTTTTTAAGGGAACGTGGCGTCATCATCGTCGTTTTAGAAGGTTTCCTTAGGACTTGGCTTCTAAGTTCTGAAGACGGTTGGAAACGGGGGCGGGGGAGGGGTGGGGAGCAGGTGGCTTAACTTGAGCCTCAGGTGTCTCTCTTTTGGAAGACAACACCTGCTGTTGTGACCTGTGCACACGATTAATCCGTGTTAGTTCAGCACGGCATCCAGCGCACAGTCCGCGCGTGGCAGCGTTGACTAGTTTTATGAAAGCGTTGCGCCACTCAAGCCCTCTTGGCTGATTTCAGTTCACTTAGGGCATTAAAAAAAAAAAAAAAAAACTAAGCTTTAGACACCCCAAAGATTGCCCACCGCTAACTCTAAAACTCCGCACAAAGTTTAAAGACGACCCTAAGGCGCTGGCCTCGAGGCAGGCGCCGTGGCCACCGGGGAGGACTCGGCAGTGAGCGCGGGCCCGGGTGGGCGCCCCGGGAGCTGCGAGCGGCGGCCACGCCTCCCCCGGGCCGCGGCGTGGGACACTGACAGCGGGTCCAGCCACGTGCCTGTCCCTGCCGGACGCCTGAGGGGACGTCTCGGTGGCCACAGCTCCAAGCCGAGAATCAGAGAGCCTGCCTCGTCGGCTCGTTCTGCGGCTTCGGGGGGGGGGGGTAGCACAGTGGCGGGGTTAGTTTTTTTTCGGGGGGAGGGTGGTATCCATTACATACACGGCCTCACAGAGGCGTTCCGGTGTCTAACAGGTTTTTCGTTCTGCCTAAGCAGGACCGTCCTTGGTTTACCTCGAACGGTGGACTACATGCGTGTCCGCCGACAGCGTCTCCCGTGGACTCTGAGGCCCACCGTCTGAAGACTCTCTCCACGGCCGCGCACACGCGCCGCACGCACGCGCAAGCACGGAGGCGAGAGAACCGCGAGCCAGGAAGAGAAGGGAAAACGGCGAACGAGCACGACACTGCGCATGTGCAAGGCAAGCGGCGGAGGAGGGGGCAAGAAGTGTGCGGGGAGGAGGGTGTGCGCATGCGCCGCCGTGTCGGCCCGCCAGGGGCGTTCCGAGGCGGTATTGACAGCTAGGGAGGCAGCCCGCGTTCCCGGCATGCCCCTGGGCGGCGGGGTTGGCTCTAACGAATTTGAATGAGGAGCCAGAGCGCTTTCGGCGCCATTTTCGAGTGATCCCAGATCTCATCAATCTAGCGGGAGGGACGGGACAACCTGTCCGAGAGTCTAAGCGCCAGTAGGACTCCGCGGAAAAAAAAAAAATCGCTAAAAAAAAAAAAAATCAGCAAAAAATTATTCGGAGCAAAAGGCATTCCACGTCCGGTGCTTGGCCAAGGTTGGCTCAGTCGGTAAGAGCTTGAAGAAGTAGCAGAGCGGGGGACACGGGAGGCAGCAGTGTGTGGGGGGGACCGGCCGGCGGGGAGGGAGGAGAGGCCGGTACTGCAAGGAGTGGGCGCCGAGTCCGCCTTCACTTTTAATCGCTAAAGCAAACCTGCGAGGAGGAGGCGAGGGTCCGCGGGGCGGGCGAGGCGCGCGCGGGCCGGGGCGGGGGAGGGGAGCGGGTTTGAGCGGGACGCGAGCGGCTCCGGCGGGGAGCGGCCGCCGCCCAGCGGTCCTGTCAGCGGCGCCCGCGGCCCTCCCGGGGCCGGACGCGGGCACCCGGGACTGCCTGACAGCTCGCCACGGCCCCGGGACGCTGGGCTCGTTGGCTTTTATTTTTTATTTTTGGACTCCTCGTACTTCCATCCCCCCCGGCCCCGGCCCCGCGCGGAGGGCCGCCTTCTGTTGACAAGAAACTTGAAAAGTCGGCGGCAAATTGAGGACCTGGAGGAGCGAGTGGGAGCGCCGCGGTCGATGGTGGCCGGCGCTCGGACGCCGCGCGCTCGCTCCGGGTCGTCCCCGGACGCTGAGGCGCGACGTGCCGGGGCACGGGAGGAGAGCTGGGCACCTCGGCCGCCCTGCCCGTGCGCGCTTCCGTCCCGGTGCGGGCTCCCTCAGGTGTCGGGCTCGGTCGGGCTGCGGGACGGCGCGGGACGGGAGCTGGAGTCTGAGGAGGGTGCTGGCCTCGGGCGACCGGCTCGGGAGGGTTTTTCCGCCCCCCCTTCTTCTTTTGGTCATTTGCTCTCTAGGCGGTGTCCTTTTTCCAGGGGGGAGGGGTGTCCGTGGCGAGATGAAAGATGGAGCTTTGAGCTCGCTGTTTCCTTCCCCGAGTCGCATTTTTCTTAGAAGACTTTTTCCTTCTGTAGTCTTTGAAGCATGTTGCAAGGGCGGGGGTGGGGTGGGGGGAGCGCCGGGAAAGGCGACCCGTGCAACTGTTCTTGATGTTTTCCTTCTGAAAAGTCTTTACCCGGGCAACTTAACGGTAATTTTGCACTCCCCACCTTTTTTCTTGGGAAGTCTTTTGCCTCTGGGGCAGAGGAAAGAGGGGTGTTTTTGTCCCGCCCTGGGGGTGACCCCCCCCCCCCACCAACTGGTGATTTCCATCAATTCTTAACCCGGTAACTCTTGAATGATGTGAGCCAACGACAGTTTTCACTTTAGGTATAACTTTATGGACAATGTCCTTCGTAAAAAAAAAATTTTTCCGTATTAAAGATCCTTTAGATCTTGGATCCTTTTCTGCTCTGGAGGCATCACTAGATTAACCCTTTACTGGTGTAAGGTTTTGCGTTTGGGGCGCGCGCCACCGGTTTGCAGATCTTGTGCAGATGCATTTTTCAGCAAGCTGCTCAATTGTTCCGCGAAGACACCCGCTTTAGGATTGCTTGCCGGCAGGGACCCCTACCCCCCCGCCCCGGATCGATGGTAGGATCTATTGATTTCTTGTTTCTTAGGAAGTCTAGGGGACCCACCCCCACTTAGAATCTTTCCGGGAGGAGACCCGGAGGGCGCAAAATGATGTTTTTCAAATTGTGTCTAACGGAGCTCCCGAAACACAGGACTTGATACCCCGATTGGCTGGAAGGGAGCGGGACTTGGGGGCTGGCGTGGGTGGTTGAATGTTCAAAACTAGATTATAATTCTCCATTTTCAGAAAAATTATGCTTTTCGTGAGAGAAACACGGAAATAATTGAAAAACGTTAAGACGGATTGCTTAAAAAGAAAACAGTTGGTGTTAAAATTTTCTTCCCTTCTCTAAAGGACTTTGGGGTGATTCTAAAATGTCAAAACTGGAGAAGCTATTTACGCAAAATTGTATCTGTTGACTGAAACAACAAGATCTGTACATTATTTACCCCTGTTCTTTATTGTTTAAAAACTCAGTGAAAGATTTAGGGATTCTTTTTACCTTTCATAGAAATTTTTCTCCTTTGACTGCTGGATGCGAGCTACGGGAGAATTGTTTCTTTCATTTTGGTGAAAACAAACTTTAATTTTGTTAATGGTAGCAAAGTGTTTTCCACATTTTCAATAAAAATTGAACATGTTTTAAAAGCTTCCACATCTGACTTTAAAGACTGTTTAAGTTTTGCTAATTCGTCCATTGCAGTGGACTTGAAACTTTAATATACAAGACATTTGTGCGTCTTAATTTAGGTAACAGGTAAGTATAGACAGGTGCGTATACATGTTTCACTTCTTTGTAAAGTCATTATGAAGAAATTTATACAACAGCATGGGCATATTTTATTTGGTTTGATTTTCAGCTGATTTTTGTTTGAAGTCGGTTGGAACAAACATCAGTGTATTTCTGTTTATTACCATGCTTCTCATTGTGTTTAATTGCATCTTGATAGGATGAGGGTGTGGTTTCCAAAGAAAAGCAATAAATCGATGGATGAACAGCTGTGAATGCTTTTAATAATAATGGTTTGATTTTGTAGAAGTTTGTATGCTTTTATGAACGAATAATAGTTCAAATTTTGAAACTTAACTGGCATTTTCACACTAAGATCAAATACACATTAGTGCAGAATATTCAAATTAAAGAGGCTTTTGACTCGGAAAACTCTGGGGCTATAAATACAATTTATTAATATGTAAAATAATGTTTTAAATAATACTATTTTGTACTTATTACCTTCAAAACCAGAAGTGTGATCCCAGAACCTTTGTTCATTACTTTTTTCAAAGCTATTTATTTTGAATTATCTCATGATATGTTCACAAAAGGTGGTAATTCTGTAAAGTATGATTTAATGAAACTGCATCTTGTTTGTAATTATGCCTAGAGTACTAGAAGTAATGGATTTTTCTTTTTACTGTTGTATTTTAATTTTCATTTAAATTGTAACTCCTGAAATTTTTTTTTTTTTTGAAGAGCTGGAATGAGGCTTTAAGCTCCATCAAGCTGCTTGGATTTAATCATACTTTAAGAAATTTAGATATTAGCTTGTGGGATTTTTGTTTTGGAGGTGATGAGTCAAGGATTGCTTTGTTTAATTAGCTATTTTAAGAGTAATGAAGGATTTTTTTTATTTAAGACTCATTCAAAGCTTGAGAACACCCTAGCGCCTAAATAAAATCCACAGCATTCAAAATGTACCCCCTTTTATATAATGCTAATTCAAAGGAAGGATTTAGTTTTAAATTTGCGAACATGTAGGATAACTTACAGTAAATATATAATTCTTAACATTTATATACAATTACCTATATTTCTGAAATAGTACTTCTCATTCATTTTCCATTTGTAAGAACTGGAAAGCAAAGGTGTAGAATGGTATTGCTTATAGCATCGTACTTCTTTTTTAAAGTTAGACTTACTTTAGAGAAGAATAAATAAGAGAAAGTGTTCTGATAGTAGTGCTTTTCATTTGTCCTTCATACTAATTTTTTTTATGCAAGCAGAAGAGTAGTATTTGATTTTTTTTAATGCGATAACTTTTTAAAATTTTATTGTACACTTCCATAGAGTCTGGGATCACCCCCCAAAAATTCCCACCCCCTGGCTGATTTTCCCCATATTAAATGCTATAACTTTCTGACGTGTGTTTATAGGCTATGGCCTCAAATGTTTATATGTAACACTAAATGTGTTCTAATCGGTATCAACTTTAGTTTTTATCAAGAACTGCAGCAAGGGGAAAAATTTCATACTAACTTATATTCCAGGTTTCATTTTTTGTCATGATTCTTGTGCTACATTTTTGTTTTGTAAAGATTTAAAGATATTTTCATTTCATGTTTATTGGTATGTTGTATCTATTCAAAATGTCATAAAATATATCATTCAGAAATACTGGAAAATTTGTTCCCCCCCACACACAAAAAAATTCCAAAAACTTAGCCATTTCTTCTACATAACACATAAGCTTTCTCAAATTAGATTATAAACATGCCCTGTTTTGGAAATTATTTTATAAAAATTATCTCTTATTTTAACATATTAATATCCTAAAATTGACTTTTGTTGTTTTGCTTCATGAAGCTTACTAATGTCCGCATTGATTTTTTTTATACCCCTTTTCAGGAAAAAGATTACTGTTATGATATCTAAAACACAATAAAATTCTGCAATTTAAAAACTGTGGTAGGCAACTAGTTAGAACTGTGTGTACATAATTAGAACTCAAGGTATTACTTGCTGAAATGTTATAGCTCAAAATCTTGTAAGACCAAAGGAAATCAGTAAAGTATCACTTTATTTCAAAAAAGTATGTTGAAAGTAAGTTTAATATGCAGAAGTGACAGCATTAGAACCTTAAAATCAGTAACTGTCTTAAGAGTCACGATGTCAGTTTTAGAATCCCATGTAACTAATGTGTCTATGAATATATTTGATTATTTGCATTACAAATGCTGGTATACATCCTTCAAATAAATATTTCTTTCTGATAGATGCATTTTTTTTTTTTTCCGTGTCAGGGATGATGTATTTTTTGTTGTTTTGGACAAAAAGGCAAGTTTAAGTTGGAATTGATATTAAGCACAAATATACTCTTAAGTGTTAGTATTTTTTAATCAAAATGTTTTGTATACTTTTGTTTAATCTTGTAAGTTTAAAGAATGTTTACGATGGGAAAACTTGTAGTCACTATATCGGACTTATTTTGTAATAGATTAGAGTTTACTATTTTGAAGGGTCTTTTTTGTCTTTCTATCATACCTACTTGATTTATCATGTCTTATTTAAATCTTTCATTTCTTATTATGTGACATTTCCCTACGGTTCAAAAACATGTTGTATTAAAATTTTAATATTTGGTATGAAATAATTTTGTTTTCCGTGGTTTAACTTCTATAATATTTACATTCAAGATGCCTTAATTTTCAGAATGTGCAGAGATAGAAAATTTTATCTTTTGGGGAAGACTATTTAAAAATTAAGATTTTTAAAAACCTTGTGTTTGGAGTGGTGTTGCATGATTGTATGGTTTTCGTTACTAATCATTTACTTAGTGACAGACACATTGTTGATTTTCATTCTTTTGTTTTCTGAGCAATTCTTAAAATGAAAAACTCATCAACATTATGCTTCATATGTAGTACAGTTCAACTTTGCTAACGTAAATAAGTTCTTATTTTTGTGTAGCTGTATGCCCTCATTTGTAAAGATTCAGAAAGGAGAAACAAACGAAAAATTCACTTACACTTATGTCTCACCTGTTTTGGGAAACATTTTTTTAAACTTACAATTGTCCAAGGGCAGTCAATTTATTATTACTTGCAATTATTTTAATTGGTTTAAGAAAAAATGTCTAAGTTTTGATATGTTAGAACTGTAATGTATTAAAACTTTTAGAAATGTCGATTTAAGTCACTTCAGCTTAGCAAGTCATTCAGGTTGAAAATCATGGTACTTTCTGCCATTAACAACGTTTGATAATTTGGGAAGCAGGGCTGATCAATTTTGTCCTATTGCCGTGAGTAGTTTTGAAAATTAGGGGTTTTGTGAGTTTTAGAAACATAGGCAGAATGTTTTCTTTTGAAGTTCCTCTATACCAGTCTTTTAATAGCTACCTACCTACACAAGCACAGCAAACATCTTCAACTAGTCCTCTAACAGCTACATACACACACTCATTCTACTCAGCCACACCGCTTTGTAAATGAGTGCCCTGACAAGAAATGAAAGCAGAAATATATTAATCTGATTTGTCTGAAGAGGCTTCGGATGATAGAGCATATCACAGGTGTTTCTAATCAAGTTATTTCTGTTTTGAAACAGTATTTTCTAGTTAATGCTGCTTTGAACACTGGCAAGGTTGGGGTCGTTTTGAAGACCTTACCTCTGTGTTCCAGGATCAACTGTGGAACTCCAGGAGGCAGAAATCTGTTGAATGTCTTCATACTATAATACATGACATTTTTATTGCAGGTTTTGACCTTTAGGAGAGAGCCAATTATGGAGAACAACCTAACTTCTTTGATTGAATACTCACATAAATCACTGGAACATGATATGAGAGTAACGAATTTTTTAAGGTATGTAATTTCGTGTCTTAGCAATATAATTGGGGTGGACGGACAGTAAAGCTGAAACTTTTAGCTGAACTGAAATCAGACAACAAAAAACTAACTATTGCTGGAGATCTTTGTGTGAAGTGGCCAAAGCTAAATTGACTTGCTTATTTTAACTGGATTTTTTTTAATATATCTAATGTTATCATCTAGATTGGGGCCTTGTCCAGATGAATTTATTGGTTCTAAAAATAAGCAGAGTGAATTTTCTTCTCCTTTCTTAAAGACTGTTATGGTGTAGCTTGTCAATTTGTTAAAGTAATTTAATGCTTCATATTATTAAATGGAAACTTTAAATCAAACAGAATTTGCTACTTAGCAAATTTGAGAAAGAGGTAGGTAGGTAGAGCCTGCAAAATTAGCAAGAATATGAGACTATCAAAGAATTTAAAGTATTCCAATACTGTCCTAACCAGAAGTGGCAGCTTGGTTGAAACTGAAAACCCCACTTTCTTAAGCAGAAACTAATCTTACTCATACTCTGATTAAAATATTTAAGTTGTTCATATCAAAAGTTGCAAACTTCTTTAAAACCAAGTTATAGAATATCTATTTTTCCAGTGATTTTTATTGTCTGAGCAACCAAAATTATCACAGAAAATTTCTTGGCATATGTATTTTCTTTTCTTTTTTCTTTTTTAGTAGCTTTAATTAAAATTCTATGTGCTAAAATTTTTTGTTTTCTAAATGGTAATCTGCTATGTTAAAGAAGACTTGACATAGGTTTTGTTAATTAACTCTTTCATGGTAAAATATTTTAGTATATGTGCTGCCGAAGCAAGCACTCATGGTAAAATATTAATCGTAATTTTTAAAAATCAATTTGACAAATATGGAAAGATTTTAATTTTTTATTTTAAAATATTACTTTACATACGTAAGAAAACAGAAATCCCATAGATTTCATGAGGGAAGTGTGATCCTGTCTTAAGAGTAAATGGTCACAGAACTTAATATCTAGCATTGAAGAAGTTGGCTGTTCAGGTAATATGAAGTTAGATAATCTAGTAATGTGGATCTAAATAATTGGAAGTTAAATATTAAGATGTAATAGAAATCAAATTTGAATATAAGAATAAAGTGAGATACTTTTATTTTGGTGCCATCATTCTGTAAGGTGGTTGAAATAAACGAAAAGTATAGAATATCTTCACAGCTTAATTTCAGAATGTGACAATAGGATGAAAATAAATACAATTGCATCCTTCTCGCTTAGCCAGTGTTTTCCAAGATAAAGAGTATTAAGATGAGAAGTGAAAGGTAAGACTAACTGAAAAATAAAATCTGGGTTCAGTTTATCACTTTTCAATCCAGATATCTTTAGATACACTTCGGTGCATTAAATGAAAGAAAACATGTAAGTTTTATGTTAAAGATGAAACTCCACATAGTGATTTCTAATTAGAAAGTTGTGATTTGTGATCTTTGAAAGTATCAAAACATAACTGTTTGGACACAAATATTTAGCATTGTACCACTGTTCTTCCTGTAGTTATGTGCTGTCTTACAGACTTCCAAAGTCTTAGGAAATAATATCAAAAAACTTCAGTTCAAATATTAAAATTGATTTTATATTTGGTCAGTTCAGAAAGGGTGAGAAACTTTAATTTAGTTAATAATATGTGTTAATTTGGGAAACATGTTAAAGAATTCTTTCACTGATGTGTATCTCTGTTTAAGTACCCCTTAAAGTAATTTATAATGATTTTGGCCATTTTAAATTAGCACATCTGATTTTCTAAACATAAACTTTTATAATAGTTCATTGTGCCAGAATTTAAGAGAAGAGGTTTACTGTGTTAATTTTCATCTTTTTTTTTTAGGGATGATTCATACCATATTTGTATAATATATATACTTCAGTTAAATTTGTTACCAAGGTTAAGGAATACTAATTATCAAGAAAAAATATTATTTGTCCCTAAAACATATATATATATATATACTGTAATTCTTGCTATTGTTTGAAAATTGTTACCTCAGGATAGAAAATCTTTTGTATAAAAAGGATGTAATCTGACTTATCCACAGAAGGAGAAACTTTAAAAATTATTCTTTAACAATGATGTATAATGCTATTTTATTCAAACAACTTATATTTTAAGCAGTTTGTTAGCTAAGACATTCTAATATGTGCTTTATACTGTTACTGAGGATTTATTAATAGATAAAATGAACTTTTCAAATAAAATGTTTTTTCAGATAAGATCTAACATATCAATTACATTTTCTGATACAGTATTCATTTATTCTTCAGGAGGCCGTATTTATTGTCAAGATTTTACATTTGTATTAAATATTTTTACTTGGAATTCTGTTCTCAGCACCACAAACTTTTGATAAATTTATTAATATATATTACTTGCTTTAGTTTTACTTTCCTTCCTATCTCCCTAATTAGAGTCACTTGCAGAAAAATTAGTTAACATGTTTCAAGCGCAGCTTCTGGAACTGATTAATTCGTTGTTTAATAGTTTATTAATCCAGTATTATTTCCAAATATTTTAACCAAAATTTTTTTCTTTCATTGTTAGACCTTTATATAGTTTTCATAGTAATATATTCAAAGTTATCTCATTATAATTTTCAAAATTATTTATATTTTCCTTTCTGAATTGCCAGGCAGAAAAATCATTTTTTCAATTGTGATAAAGATTTAAAATTGGAATTTTTTTTCATACTTCTGTTTCTCAAAATCCCAAATCTAGTCTTGACTGAATTTTCCAGCCAAATGCCTATGCATTTTTCTTAATGTATATAAAATTCATAGATGTCTAGGTTTCTGACTTTCTGTATTTTTCTGAATCAAAGATAAAAGACTTGGTGAATTTCAATGTAAGTCAGTAAAATAAAAGTAAATATTTAAGATAACTTTCTGTTAACTCATTTAGTCATACTGTATAATATCTAAATTTAGGGTTTATTTTTCCTTTCTATTTTATTTTTAATTTTATGATACAGTTCCATTGGCTCTGGGATTTTCCGTACACCTTCCCATAATGTTACAATAGTCTAGTCCTTCATAAGCATCATAAGTCCATCATTCTGCTCTGAATTTAGTTTTGCATCACAATTTAAACTAGATAAATTGCATGTGCCTTTTTTTTAATAGTTGAAAGCTTTGTTAAAATTTTATGGGATAAAATATTTACTTATTTTTTGCTAATAGTGTCTGAAGCCAGACATATGGTGGTGATTAGATGCGTGGTACCTGGGAGGGAACCAGGCATTTTGTAAGCAAGATATAATTTCATTTCTTGATTTGAATTTGAACACTTATTTTTCAGGCGAATAATTAGAGTGGATACTGTGTTGATTCACTCTGACAATGGTTAAAATTCTTGGAGAATTTGGATAACTGAGCAGTTAACTCCAAACTTAAGGAGCTGAAGATAATTACATGTGTCATTAACTTTTTAAAATAACAGAAAATTCCTTCTTAAATTATTCTGTCATGCAGTAATAGAAATGGACTACGGTGGGTGTGTTGAACCCTATTTTTCTCCTCTGTTAGATGTATGCTTTTCTCAGCTTGCTGCTTCAGCAGCAGCAATGAGTAAACAAGTATTACCACCACATCTCCTGTCCTTGCTTTACAGCTGGGATAAGGGGCTGGGAGATTGCTGCTACTTGTCAGCTGTTACACAGAATACCATTAGTATGCAGTAATGGTGCTCACAGGAGCCTGTACCCAGCAGTTTTTACAGAACAGGTAGAAAGGCCTTCACTCAGTGTATCCATACACAGTATAAAGAATACATTCTTTAACAGAAAGCGTTTTTTCTAATGCAGGACAAACAGAACTTTGGATGCTTGTAGTGCTTAGGCCATTATGTTTTTATTAAGTTAATTCCATCTGTTAGAATGGAAAACTATCTTCTGAAACATATATGGTGGATTTCTTACTTTTCTCTTCCAAGCTGGTAGACTGAAAAATAATTAGTTGATAATACCACAAGTTAGGGTAAACATTGAGGAAACAAAAGATGACTGTCTACATAGGAGTGTTTCTTTCACTTTTGAAAATAGATCCTGTAATGTCAAGTAATACTGAAGACTTTTGCAGTATGAATTTACATAATTGATACAATCATATTTCTCTCATGTCTAAGTAATTTCAGTAAGTTAATAATTACAAAGTGACTATCAGATTTTTATTAAGGTTATGATTTTATTTGTGGAAACTGAAAATGACTTTTTAATATATAAGCCTGTTGTCCTAATTCAAAATAAGACATCTGCAAAAATATTTTTAAAAGGTAACCATTGTTTTTGTTAATTGTCTCACAATGTTCTCCTTTAGCAATCTTAAGTAAACTCATAAAATTAGTTCTCCACTAATGTTACAGGAAAAGCTTTGCCATAGTATGTGCTTAGTGATTTGAAATACATTGAGCCTACACCTTGTTCTAGCAATTCGAGCATAAATGAAAGTTGCTTGTTTCTTGTCCTAATACTAGGGTGTTTTTGAAAATCAGCTGGTAGTGTTTAAAAATAACATTAATTTCTTTTATCTAATTATTTTTGAATTAATTAGTGCTGAGTTTCTAGATGACCTATACAAGATTAACCTCGAGTGAAGCAGTTTGCCAGGCTGCCAGTAAGGCTGTCTGGAGCTAGCACTGGGGATTTACCTTTTCCATGAGTTCTTATGGACCCTTTGTTGTTGCTAAAAGAACACCACTTGTGAATAAGAGGGATGTTTGCACCAGCAGTTATCTTTTACTTTTACTTTTCCTTGGCTGTCTTGGATCTAAGCTGCTGTGTGTATCTAAGCTCTTCTAAATCAGTGATAGTAGTTCCTTAACCATATGAGGAAAATTTGTTATCAGAGATTTATTTTTGTGCAAGTATCCTGGGTCAAATTTTAGTTTAATTCATTTGCAACATTTGGTATACCTATGTTTGATGAAAACAAGGAATTTATCAATTAGGAATTTTAAAACTTTCGGAAATAACTTTTTTCTTCAATATACTTTCATATTTTGCGTAAAATATAAAAATTTGGAATTCTTTTGCTGCTTGTGCAGGCTTTGCAGTATCCTAATACAGTTGCAGATATATTAGGCTCACACCCAACAATTTCATTCCTAGATGATCTGGATAAACTCAGATATCTATTTTTATTTTAAAGTCTTGTTTCTTCTACTAAAGGTGAGAACAATATGAGGTTAAGCAACAGGAGAATGGCATATTGTGACAGTCATATGATGAATTATATAGCTATTAAAAATGAGTATGTCATGTGATCTACTTCAAACAAAACAGGTTGTAGAAGGTTTAGATACAACATAACTATATAAAAGATGTATTTATGATGCAATAATGTGAAACATGTATAGGGTGTAAGTAAAACATTGAAGATTGTATTTTAGAGAATGGAATGTTATCAAGATACAATACACAGGAGATTTCAACTGCACATGGAATTGTTTTGCTTAAAAAGGTAAAGCAAGCATGGTAGAATATTCGAATTTTAATAGGTTTGGATTGAAGAGTTAGGAGTGGGATGTGGAGTTTCATTTTGTTTGGTATTGTCTTGATTTTCTGGTGGACTTTGAAATTTTTTAAATGTGCTGTCCTTTTTTGTGATGAAAATATTTTTAATAAACTTTACATTGTGAGTGCCCCATTGTGAATCTGGATAGTTTTGCTACATTCTTTCAATTTTGTGTCAACTCAAGTTCAAAACATCATTTAGTTTTCGTTATTTTTGAAGATGTAATATATATACTGCGTTTGTGTACTGGTTTTTAATCCTTCCTACTCCTGTAGGTAATGAGTGAGAATGAAAACAATTTCTCTGTCCTTATCATTACTCTTTCATTTACTGTTTGATTCAGGCAACTTGACAACTATATTTTCTGTTTGTTTTGGCCATAACAGCATAGTATATTATTTTCAGAGATTCCTTTATGCATTTTAGGCTCCAACTTAAAATTTTATGTGAATATATATTTGTACGTTTTTATTACAATAGAATTCTTTGATTTAGGCATTATATGGCTTTATATTTTACAGTTTTATGTGTGCATGAGAAGGGGTATCAATCTCAGGGTATAATCTTGAAAATAAAAATATCTGATAGCTTGGAGTAAAACCAAATTTTCCATGTGCTTCAAATTAAACATAGGAGGTTTTTAAACTTACATGTTTCACTTTTAAAGTTCAAGAAAGCAATAGTATCGGAAAAGCACAGTTTTTAAAAAAAGTGTATCATACGGGCTAGTGCAGTGGCTCAACAGGCTGATTCTCCATCCAGCAAGCACTGGCATCCTACATGGGCACTAGTTTGTGTCCCAGCTGCTGTTTCCAGTCCAGATTTCTGCGTAAGGCCTGGGAAAGCCATTGTGCCTAAGGGAAGTGAACCAGCAGATAGAGATTATTTCTCTTTGCCTTTCTTCTCTGTGACAGATCTGCCTTTCCAATAAGAGTACATTTATCTTGGGCCTGACACGATGGCCTAGTGGCTAAAGTCCTCATCTTGATGGCTGAAGTCCTCATCTTGAACGCGCCGGGATCCCATATGGGTGCTGGTTCTAATCCCTGCAGCTCCACTTCCCATCCAGCTCCCTGCTTGTGGCCTGGGAAAGTAGTTGAGTATGGCCCAATGCTTTGGGATCCTGCACCCGTGTGGGAGACCTGGAAGAAGTTCCTGGCTTCTGGCTCTAGATCAGCACAGCACCGGCCGTTGCACTCACTTGGGGATTGAATCGGACGGAAGATCTTCCTCTCTGTCTCGCCTCCTCTCTGTATATCTGACTTTGCAATAAAAATAAATAATCTTTTTTTTTTTAAGTACATTTATTTAAAAAAAAAAAAAAGAATCACAGGGACAAGTGTTTGACTTGGGACACTCACTTTCCAATAAGCCAGGGTTCAAGCTGGCTTTGCTTCCAATTCCAGCGTCCTGCTAATATACATCCAAGGAGGCACCAAGTGGTGGTCCAGGTTCTTGGGTCCCAGCCACCCGGGTAAGAGACCCAGATTGCATTCCATGCCTTTTTGTCTCCCTGTTTCTCTGCTTTTCAATAATGAACCACATTGAACTATATAAATGCTGCTTGGTGTTGGTAATCTGCAGTGGTTCTGTGCTGTGTAAGGATCAAAAAGCATTGATGTCAGCCTCAGTTGAAACTTTCGATTTATACAATGTGGTCAAAAATGTTAAATCTTCACTTTTATCTTTTTCCTAGGCTTAATAATGGTTAAAATGAAGAGAATAATAAAACAAGTCTCTACTTAACTGAGAAATTCCTACCTTGTAAGTATTAAATTCTTTGCCTCACTATTCTTGCAATCCAAAGTTACTGTTTGTTGTTAACATTTTATTTATTTATTTTTTATTTTGTTTCTACCCATGCTAGAATAGTTCTCTAACCCCCTACACATTAAGCTCTATTTAGCCTTATTGACCCTTGTGGCTTTATAAATCGAACATCTTCATTTGAGAAATCTTTTTGATTAGTTTTTGTTTCTTTAAATTAACACTTGATACTTCTTTGGTGAAGAGCTTTACAGTTAGCAGTTCAAACAGGAAGACAATCTCTTTTCCTTTTATCAGTACACATGCACTTCTTTTTCTAAAAACATTTTTCCTCTAGTTCATTTAAGAAATGTGTAAGACATAGAATAATTCTAACAGGCTAGCAGGAATTGGTATTAAACTGCTAGAAAGACTCACAAGTCAAGACCATGTTAAATGCACAAGATAGGTATTTCTCAGAAAATATATGAGAACCTAAAATCACTTCCAAAGGCTTGAGCTAATTCTACATCTCTGAAGAAGAGAAACTCAGGTGCTGCTGTTCCTAATGACATTGAGGCCTGGTCTTGTTTAAATGCACATCAATGCTTCGTGTACTTTCCTTACATTATCCCTTAATGCTGCATTAGTAAATTAGAGAATGTATATTAATTGGAAGGTAATCTTACCATCATGGAAAATCACCCCTTACACTGAGCAGTGAGTTTGAGGTAGGAGTCAATTAAATAAGGAAAATTGTTAGTAATGAGCCACTCTGTAAAGTAATAGCCAAATGCCACAGGAGCCACAGATTTTTTTTTCCAGTTTTTTCCCTTTATATTTTTGTTTCTGAAAAATTAAAATGGAAACATTTACAAATCCCTAAAGAATCCTATATAATCCAGGCTTTGGTTCCTTAATTGGTCCCTTGGAAGCCAACTCAGCCTTTCTTCAACTTGACTCTTAGAAAAAAAATCTTTTCTGTTGGTGTTGTATTCCTCTGAAGACTGGAGAGCAGTTCAATTTTCAAAAAGAATGTGCTTTAAATTCTAACAGATTTATAAGCACATATAATGTCAGATTCTCAGC
The DNA here is from genome assembly GCF_017591425.1 of Ochotona curzoniae. Classification (NCBI taxonomy): domain Eukaryota; kingdom Metazoa; phylum Chordata; class Mammalia; order Lagomorpha; family Ochotonidae; genus Ochotona; species Ochotona curzoniae. The sequence goes on along the minus strand of NW_024466502.1, from coordinate 46,184,321 downwards.
TTCGCTTCAGCTTCTTTATTCCTTTGTAAATAGTCTTTCTTGGCTATACTCTAGCGTCTTTAAATATAGACTGTTGGCCATATTTTGTAGTTGTAGGTAGTTGTCTGTTGTAGGTAGGATGTCTGGGTTTACTTTTAACTTAGATATTAATATGAAAATGTTTCAGGTTAAGCAGTGCCCAGAAAAATGGATACACAGTGACAGTAGTGAGAAGATCCTGTGCAGTTATGTTTCCCAGTTGCTTCTTTCTTGTTTATTTAATGCCATTATTTCTTTGATATGAATTTTTTTTTGCTGTTTTTGTTTGTTTTATTAAGCACTATTCATTTATGGAATGTGAATGTTTCAGAACTGTGGAAGGTGTGTTTATAAATTATGTGCTGTGAAAATCAAATGACATTATTTTGGGTTGTATTTTAAAACTTTGTAAAGATCTGAAATATGTTTTGCTTCTCTGCTTAAAAGAAGATCTTTAATTATATATATCATGTATGAGTTGTGTTTCCCAACTTCTTCCTTTGTGAAATATTTTCATTTTTCATGTTGCAGTTTTGGATACATACACTTAATCATATATTAAAGTCTTGTGAACTTAAGGTATTTGAATGTATTGTTTGCTGTTTAGAAAACATCTTTAGGTACACTGTTAGCTATTTAGAGTATAGAATCTTTCATAATCTACAAAAGGGACTCAAGACATTGATCTTATAAATAGCCAAATGGGAGATATGCAGAACTTCACCATCTTGTGCTGGTATTAGTATTCTTTTCAACTACCAGTGAGATGAATTATTTCCTGATTCAGGAGACTTATAAAATTTACCTTCTTTAAAAAGAGCTTCTGGATTAAGAAAGAAAGTTTTTGTGGCATAGGATTAGTTTTCAAAATATATCTTTAGAGATGTTTTCAAATTAGTAAAATAGCTATGGCATGTAATGCTACTAGTCTAGAAAGTATTATCAGTTGTTGAATTATAAATAGTACAATCAAAGGATTGCCTGAATAAGAATTGCCAAAGAAATTGGTGTGTTTTAATCAATGGGGCAGTAAGTAATCAATGATATGAAGTTACGTAAAATCTGCTTTGCTTTCATTAAATATGTCATGTGCAAAACATAGGTAAAAATTCTGTTTTTAATATATTTATAATAGAGCTTTTAGTTTGGTGTAAATTGTTGCACCATACCTTTGCCATTCTTGAGAAATATAACTGAATGATTTTTTTTTTAAACGGGATGTTTTTGTGAGAAACGTACATGCTAAAAATAAATAAATTGCTTATTTGGCAGTTGAGTTATTAATGAAGGGTATTGTATTTACAATACAAAGAGAAAAAATTACATAAGGGTATCAGCTACCATTAGTGTTTCGTAGAGGAGGAAAAGGATTATTAGCCTACTGATAGGATGAACTTGCTATTTGTTAAATAGATCACATCTAGGCTCTTAAAGTTATACATTATTCTATAATTTATGAGCATAGGAAAAGTTCAAAATGTGCTGCAGCTGTTTCTTAGTCATTGTTCAAAAGACTGTGTTGTTGAGAATCAGACAATGTATAATCAAGTGCCAGGTGTTTCTAGTCCCCAAAGTCTTACGTATTTGACATATATATGTTCAACAGAATGATTGAGTTAAATCTCGGGTTTTATGTTTTAAGCCATGGCTGCTTCTGCTTTCAACAAAATTGTAACCATAAAATTTGAGTTGTTAAATATTTCTTTGAGTTGTTACGCCAGAAGTATAGAAAGGAGTTGGGTTTATTCTTTGGCATCCTGAACAATTCCTTATCCCTGCATAGATTCAAAAGATAGAGAATTTAGTTGTGACGTTGCTTTGGATGCTTACTTAGAAAAATGAAAGCACAGATCTTGATTTTAGAAGGAAATATGTGGAAGATTAAAAAAAATCAGTTTCGGCAAAGTGGTGTGGACTAAAGGCTGAGAAGGATAGGAAGGAATAGCTGGGGTTTCGATAATGGGTTCAAAATCAGAGTATGAGCAAAAAATATATTCCTAGTGTTATATGAAAACCAGAAGAGACAGGGATTTTCTTCCATTCACTGGTTCATTCCCCAGATGTTTGCAATGACTGAAGCCAGGGACCTTGAACTCCTTTTAGGTCTCCCTTGTAGGTGGCAGGAACCCACATATTTGGACATTTCCCACCTTTTGAAAAACATCTGCAGGGAGCTTAATCAGAAGTGAAGCACCCACAACTCAAACCTGTGTTCATGTCAGACAGGTGCTGATTTAAAAGTGCCATAGCACTGTGCATAATAAAGTAAAACTTTAACTGGAAAATAAATATTCGAATATAGTGAATTCGAATAAGTGCAAACAACTGGCATGATGGGGATTTTAAGGTGTAAGAATAAGCAGAAAATATCTCAAGAGTTTTCTGTTTAATCCTGGTCTCAACTATTGTCTATTAGTCAGAAACTTAACTCCAGGTAAAAAGAGAGGTATGTTGAACCTAAAAATGAAATATATTTTCAGTTGCCGGTGATTACACCAGTCTGTGTCTTTACTGGTCAGTTTCACAGTTCCTGTTATATCCAGTAAGTACATTTATGCTTATTTTTATATTAATTTTTTAAATCTCATTTTCTTATAGTAAGCTTATTTCTAGCTCATTAAAATGAAGTTTTGATGCATTTAGTAGTGTGTGCTTGCCAAGAATGCTATTTCTTTCAAGTATTCTGGTCAGATTTCAGACCTTCAGTGTAAAATGTTTATAATGAAATAATACCAAATATATCTGAATTTTCATTTTAAAAGGTTATTCAGTTTTAATGTCCTTAATTGGATTATATAGGGTGTTTTAAGACCTTAATATTTGATGTCATGTAGTCAGAATTTAAAATTGGCAGTTGGCTCTCCAGCTTTAGACAAAACAACTTTGTAAAGTACACTGAAGTCAAATTTATTTAAAGTTTATTCATTTTATTTTTGGCCTTATATTAGTTAGAACCATACAAAATACACTTCTTCCTTGATAATCTAAGTTGCAGTTCTGTCAGTAATAATTCATGGAAAACAAATTCTCAATAGAGGGCTGGTTTGAGCTTAGCATGTATGAAACTATCTTGCAAAAATAGTTTTTTCTTGCTAGACTTAATGTAACAAAGTCCTCCCACTGGTTCTTCCAGCATGAATCCTAGAGCTGTATCCTGGATATTCCACTCTGGGTCCATTGCATTTTTTAGCATTTAAAATATTTTATATAAAATTAAACCCATCATAGAAAGTACAAACCACAGTGCATCTCTGAAGAATGAGAAAATTCTAGGATTCAGCCTGTCTACACTTCTCTGTGTTACCAGCACTGTTGGTTCATGTTGAACTGTAGTACATTGAAAAACTCAATGGACATTCAATGAATACCTATTCACCACTAGATATGCTCATAGGCATTTAGGACTGATCAGCCTAATTGGGGCTATAAAATAGGTATTCATGACCTCGTTTTGAAGAGGAAGAATAAAGAAGATCTGTGTAATAATTAAATGACATTCAAAATAAGGACTCCATCTTAAGTCTTCCAAATTCATATTGGCAGTTTTGTCGTTGCTGCCTCAATAAACTTTCTGCTATTACTAGTAAATTAAAAAATCCAAAAACTGATCAGTGACCTGTTGCATTCAGATTGATTCTATAGTTTAGGACAATATGCCTAGAATTTTTCAATGTTTTCTTTAAATGCAGTAATGTTCTGTGTGAATTAGATGCACAAATATGACCATGTTTATAAGATACAAAGTAAACATAACAATCAAAATGTTAATTAAAAACAAAATTATTGTAAATAATTTATTAGGGAAAAGTCATTTTATATACTCTGCCATTTTATTGTATTTTAAGTAAAACATAAAGGTTCTCAGGTTTGTATTCAAGTTGACTCCTTCAGTATAACATTTGATTTACTTATCTTGGTCCTGCCTTTCAAAATGGCTATTTTTTTCCCTTGGGAGATCATAAGATTGGAAAACTGAAATGTGTTTGAAGATAGTTGAGGTAATTAAAGTCTCGTAGCTCAAAAAATAAACTACCAGATTTCAACTGGGCCTTGCATAAAGGACAAAAAGAACTGAAAGGTTTTATTTTATTGTTGTTACTAATTTTTTAAAAGATTTATTCATTTTTATTGAAAAGTCAGATTTACAAAGCGAAGGAAATACTGAGAGAAAGATCTTCCATCTGCTGGTTCATTCCCCAAGCATCCACAACGGCCGGAACTGAGCCGATCCAAAACCAGGAGCTTCTCCCAGGTCTCCCTTGTGGGTACAGGGTCCCAAGGCTTTAGGCCATCCTTGATTGCTTTCCTAGGCCACAGCAGGGAGCTGGAAGGGAAGTGGAATACCCAGGATACAAACCAGTGTCCATATGGGATCCTGGTGCATGCAAGTGAGGACTTTAGTCACTACGCTACTGTGCAAGGTACCTCCACCCCACTTCTTTTTTTAAATAGTTCTTTATTTCTGTTGTGGCTAGCCTTTGGGGAATTTTCTGTATGTTTGCTTTTAGCCAACAACTTTAAAAAGGGATTTAAAGGGTTGATACACTGTGATATTTCCAGTAGATCGATATACAAGAATGAAAAATAGCATAGGCCATCCTTGGAAAGATTGTCACAAAGCTAGGCTCAGTTGAATAAAGAAATTGACCTGAAATAGTGAAACCAGTTATCTGTTCAACAGCATACAAATCCTGAGAATAATTGTGTAACTTCAAAAGTTCTTAGTGAATTGGTGGTTTTAGTGTCAGCTAGAATGATTGAAATAAGAATTCACTGGAGACAGAATGATTTCAGTTATTCTTCAATGTACTGGTCATGGAAAGAGGATTACTGTTGTTGCAGTTGTTAAGATTTGTTTATTTTTACTGGAAAGGCAGGTTTACAGAGAAGGAGAGACAGACAAGTCTTCCATCCCCTAAATGGACACAACAGCCAGAATTGAGCTGATGAAAGCTAGATGCCAGGAGCCTTCTGTGGTTCTCCCATACAGGTGCAGGGTCCCAAGGCTTTGAGCTGTCCTCTACTGCTCTGCCAGGCCACAAACAGGGAGCTGGATAGGAAGTGGAGCAGCCAGTACATGAACAATGCCCCAAAGGGATCCTGGCACTTGCAATGTAAGGGTTTAGCCATTGAGCCACCTTGCTGGGTTCGGGGGATTAATATTTTAAGCTTCCAGTACTAGCTTTAGTCAAAGATGAGATAGGCACATATTTCTGAGGGAAGGATGCAAATTTGGAAAATTAGTTACAAGCATATAGGATGTTCAGGAAGTTTTAAGAATTACTCAGTGGGGGCCCAGCGTGATAACATAATGGTTAAGGTCCTTGCCTTGAATGCACCCAGGATCCCATATGGGTGCCGGTTCTAATCCTGAGAGTTCCACTTCCCATCCAGCTCCTTGCTTGTGGCCTGGGAAAGCAGTCGAGGATGGACTAAAGCCTTCCTTGGGACCCTGCACCCACGTGGCAGACCTGGAAAGAAGTTCCTGGCTCCTGCCTTCGGATCGGCACAACACTGGCCGTTGCAGCCACTTGGGGAGTGAATCATCGGACAGAAGTTCTTCTTCTCTATCTGTCCTCTCTCTACATCTGCCTTTCCAATAAAATAAATGTTAAAAAAAAAAAAGGAAGAATTACTCAGTGGGAGAGGATAATTATTACACTCAAATGCCCCTTGCTACTCTAATTGTGATCCCTGTGGCATCATACTTGACCAATCTTTTCTTTGCTCATAACTGCTTCATTATGATTCTATAGTATTTAGAATTTTTTCTTTCTGAATACCTAACTACAATGTTTATAATATGCTAATAAAATTTGTAATTTCTGCTGCCATCTGTTCCTGATGAAATTCCTAATTATTTCAGAAATGTCCACATGTTACATTTGACTGTCATGTGTCATTAAAAGAGAACTTCGATGAGAATAGCACAGTGTTCCTGTTAGAAGGAAATATTGGGTACTTCTTCATTTTAGAGCCCTAGGTACTTAGGGAAAGTAGCAGATATTATGCATAAATGTTAAGAAATTTTCTTAATAGGAAGTTCATCTGAAATGCATTTGTATTTCTAGTATTTAGGCATTTTTAAATTTTAAGACATGAAATTAATGGCAAAGGAATTAGTAAGTTGAAATCTGAATCAATGATTTTAACTCAGATATAAAGGATGATTGACATAGGATGAAAGCTGAAAAGAAAATGTTCTAAAAATAACTATAGGACACAAAAGGGAGCCAGAAATAGTAAGAAAGAATACATGTTACAGGTAATATATTTATGTTCTCATACCTTTTATGTTACATTTCTTCATTGTCAAGATATATTTGTAATTGGTTATATCTGGAGAATAGAAATAGAGTCACCAAAAACTTAAAAACTGTATTGAATAGTTTCTGAGTGCTTTATCTATAGGAAAACTTGTTATGGAATCTAGCATTATAATGTTGACATTTGAGGTTTGTGTGTTGGAACATTCTTGAATAACTTGTTTAGATTGAAATCTACTTTATACATAGTTTTTAAGAAATCACTTCTACGTTCATTTCTTCTTAGAAAGCACCAAGGGAGTATAGAAATGATAAAATTATGTTCAATTTAACTTCGAAACTAGACGTTGGTGGTTTTTTTGTTTTGTTTTGTTTTGTTTTTTTACTATAAAGCAATCATTGTTCTCATCTGAATTGAACTTCATTGCAAGCACATGCTCAACACTAATGTTTAATAATATCTTCTCTAGTTAGCATCCTTTTTGTTTTTAAACATTTATGTCCAAGAAATAGAATAAGGTCAACTTTTAATCTGTTTCCTTTACATTTCATATACTTATACATTTTAGAAAATGTTGTTTTGGGGAGTGAGAAGATTATCATGTTTAACAAAAATAGCAAGGTTTAGTTATACTCCCAAAGCTAGGGCCTTTTCTGGAAGACTTTAAACAACAGCTGTTGTTAAATCTTTCTCCCTTTTTTTTTTTCTTACAGAAATAGGAAAAAATTGTCCCAACATTGTTATCGAATCTTAATGGATTCCTAATTTTGATGAGCAACAAAATGGAAGATCTCACAGTACCAAATTTCAACTGATAAATCCATGCTAATTTAAACTATGGTAGAGTCATAATGACAAACATGATGCAAAGGTCTATAAATGAAACACTGCATGGGGCGGGCATTGTGGTATAGCAGTTGAAACTGCTGTCTACATCACCAGCATGCAATAGGGTGCCAGTTTAGGACTCGGCTTATGGCCTAGGGAAGCAGCAGAGTTTGACCCAAGTGTCAGGCTCCTGCTACTCATGTGAGAGACCCCAATGAAACTCTTTGTGAGAGGCTGGCATGGTGGGGAGCCTAACAATATGACAGTTCCTTAATGAAACTGAGAAGTTTGTAGCTATTTCTGAAATCTTAGCCAACAATTTGGGTTACCTGTCGAAACTGTGCAGAAATTGGGGCCGGTAATGGGTGAATCCATAGATTTCCTGGAGGACATACATTTAACATTGGAGAAAATGAACAATTTACCATGCATGCCTCTATGGCATTGTGGTTTGTATAAACAGTTGTTTGTTAGAATGAAGGGACCAGTTTCAGTCAGTGCTTCTGTTATTGTTCTATTTGAATAGAAGTGTCGTTTCTTAGTGTACTCTTAGTGATGGGAAAATGGGTAAGAAAAGATGGTTGAGGCTTAGTGATTTAACTCCTACCTACCATTCTGGCTTCTCATGTGAACTCTGGTTTGGGTCCTATATGTGCTTCATTTTGAATGGCAACTCACTGCAGATGTACCTGAAAAGGTAAAAGACCTCCTTCTTCACTCTACCTTTTTCCCTCTCTCCGTGTCCCATCCCTCTTTCCTTTTCTCTGTAACTCTGCCTTTCGAAATAATAAAAATTAATCTTGTTGGAAAAAAAAGTAGTGTCATTTTCTGACAATCTTGAAGTGATTCCTGTATCTGAATAAACTTGAGAAATGTTTTTTTTTTTTTTTTCTAATTGGAAAGTCAGATATACAGAAAGGAGGAGAGACAGGGAGGATAATCTTCTGTCCATTCATTCACTCCCCAAATGGCCACAATGGCCAATCAGGAGCCAGGTTCCTCTTCCGGGTCTCTGTCATGGGTGCAGGGTCTCAAGACTTTGGGGCATCCTCAACTTCTTTCCCAGGCAACTGTCTGAATGGGAAGCTGGGCCGCCCAGATTAGAACTGGAGTCAATATGGGATCCCTAGGCATGTAAGGCTAGACCCCCAGCCTCTAGGCTGCTGTGCAGGGCCCAGGAATCTTTACACACTTGAGTGGAGTGCAAGCCAGTAGGGCAGAAGAAGATAAAGAGCAACAGGCTTTCTGTTTTACATATCATCTGACTCATTCCTAAGACTTCATATTCTAGAATCTAACCCTAAGAATTATAGTAAGTATTGAGAACCAATATTTGGAGTTATTTTTACCCAAAAAATCAATTTGTTAAATTATTTTGTATGATTTGTAGTAATGTTGTTTTTTTTTTTTTTAAAGATTTATTTTTATTATTTTTTCATTGGAAAGGCGGATATACAGAGAGGAAAGACAGAGAGGAAGATCTTCCGTCCGATGATTCACTCCCCAAGTGAGTGCAACGGGCCGATACTATGCCGGTCCGAAGCCAGGAGCCTCTTCCGGGTCTCCCACGCGGGTGCAGGGTCCCAAAGCCCTGGGCCGTCCTCGACTGCTTTCCCAGGCCACAGGCAGGGAGCTGGAAGGGAAGCAGGGCTGCCGGGATTAGAACCAGTGCCCATATGGGATCCCGGGCGTGCAAGGCGAGGACTTAACCACTTGCGCCACCGTGCCGGGCCCGATTTGTAGTAATGTTGTTAAAAGTATGTTTGTATTTTTGTCAGCTTACAATTATTGTCATTTAATGTTTCTCCCTTGACATATTATTTGATGAAGATGTCTTTTAAAGAGTACACTTACAGATGTAAATTCTGCTTTTACCAAGGTAAATAAATCTTACTGGCTTTTTTGCTTGTTTTGCTTATAGAAGGCAAAAATATCACCATATGTTGAATGCATTCAAAAGTTTGGTTAAGTAATTGTATTACCTTAAGTTGGACCAGGAAAAAAATACATTGTTTTTGTAACCTGTGCACTGTGCTGGTCGTATAGTAAACTTTTCATGTAAGATTTTCTAGATGTTTAACTCTACTTGGAAGCTTCTAAAAACTTAAATCAGCATTAGAATATATAAGAATGTTTTGTATTCTTTAGGTGTTAATGAATATTAAAATACCTTGGAGTAAAGTAGCAGCACATAATGGTTTGTGGATTTTGAAAAGGTGCAGGCCATATTGTGCTGCCTCAAAAATACAAGGATCTGATCTTCTGAAAAAAACTTTTTTTTTTTTTTTGTAGCTCTTATGATACATAGCATTGTCAGCAGTGCCTTAGCAGCACGTAAATACTGGCGTTAAAGTTCTAAAATTATCTCCAGTATTAACTGTGCTGCTGAAGTAAGGTTGGCCATACTCTACTGTTGTATGTTAAAATATATGTTATTTGGTTTTTTCTTAGTTTTAGTGATATTTTTCTGTATTCCTGATGATTATATGTTTTGCTATGATTTGAGATATGGTAGTCCATCTTTTCAGATATGTAATGTCTGCTAAAATACTGTTATCTCTTGGAGGGGTTGGTAGGATACTCACACATGCCATTATCTGTGATGTTCTAACATAAAATAGTGTATTGCTTGCATACAGCCTACATACATTCTCATATATTTTAAATCATGTATAGGTTACTTACGGTATCTAATACAATGAGAATGCTAAGCAAATAGTTGCTAAACTGTTGTTTAGAAAGTGATAAGGGGGAAAATTTTTTACATGCATTGTACAAATGGAGTTTTTTTGACAATTCTTTTAGTCTGTAATTAGTTGAATCTCTGTATGAGGAACCCACAGATACAGAGGATCACCTGTAATTATAATTCTTTTTAAGATTTAATTATTTTTATTGCAAAGTCAGATATACAGAGAGGAGGAAAGACAGAGAGGAAGATCTTCTAACTGATGATTCACTCCGCAAGCGGCCTCAACGGCCAGAGCTGAACCATTCCAAAGCCAGGAGCCAGGAGCTTCTTCCAGGTTTCCGACATGGGTGCAGGATCCCAGAGCCTTGGGCCATCCTCAACTGATTTCCCAGGCCATAAGCAGGGAGCTGGATGGGAAGTGGAGCTGCCGGGATTAGAGCTGGCACCCATATTGGATCCTGGGCGTGCAAGGCAAGGACCCTAACCATTATGCTATCATGCCAGGCCCTGTAATTATAATTTAATAATTATTTTATTGTCAGCAAGAACTTGAAAGAACTTGCACCACTTCAGATGAATTTACTCTAATTAACATTCTGTGTAAATGATTCTGATTTTTACCTAAGGCAGAACATGTGTTGCTTTTCCCTTTGTTTTAAAATTAAGTATGTTTATCCATCTCATAAATACGTATTTTGTTTGAGCAGAATTCAGGAAATGCTGATTCATATGTTTCTAAATAAGTTCTTATAATGCATCAAAATGTGAAATAAATTCTGAGTCTGAAAATGCATATAAGGGTCATGTAAATGGCACACTATGCAGATGTCTGTGTCCATGATGGGGAGCTCCAGCTCCAGCTTCATAGTAACACATTCTCTGGGAGGCAGCAGCGATGGCTCTAGATCATTGCCATTGCTGGTGTTGGGAAATGGACCAACACCAGTGGATAAGAGGTTGCTCATCTGCTTTTTACCTCTCATATTTAAAAGGGTTTTTATGATCTGTTTAATCACAACTTCTATAATAGAAACTACCATGAAGATGAAGAGTGTATTCAGTAGCTGGCTAAGAGAAAAACTAAAATTAAATAAATTGCTACAGATGGATGATTAGGATTGGAGTTCCATACCTTCAGACTTTATAATAATATAATCATGTTTTTGTTATTTATTTTATTTATTTATTTTTGGCAAGTTGAAAATTTGAAGGTCTTGTTTACTTTTTTTACATCTATTACTTAACTTCCTCATTGGACAAACTGATGGTAGCTATTAACTTTATAGCTGTAAATACGGTAAAATATTTTAGGTATAATTGGAAGAAAATAATTTCTTTACCTTCTGTTGCTTGCATGTAGTGTTTATAGTCATTAAATATAACAGTGACTTCAGGATGAGTATGTTTGCACAGTGTACCGTAACTGATATTTCTTACAGTGAATATTTACCTTTTGGTTACAAACAGAAGATCTACAATATAAAATCAGTTCTTAATGTATTCTTACAGTCATAATTTTTATTTCAGAAAATTTAATAGTGTTTCAACTCTAACCTAAAGGTTATACTCAAGGGGTAAGGGATCTTCTGTTTAATTCTGATTTGACAGCAAGGTGGAGGAATCCACCATGGAGGGAGGGTTGTGGGAGGGGTGTGAGGAATCCCAGTACCTATAAAACTGTATCACATAATACAATGTTATTAACAATAAATTTAAAAAAATAAAATAGTTGGTATAATTCTAAAAAAAAAAATTCTGATTTGAAAGTAAGAAACTGTAAGACAAGCTCTTGAAAACAATTTTACATTTTTTATCATCAAATTTTTTGCCCAAAGAAGCAATACACAGTTTTTTTAAAAAAAATGTATGAAAATTGCATGTAGTGCAAAAGCTGTGTGGCTTTAAAATTTTTGGCCTCAAAATTTTTTCAAATTCCATTTTCCACAAACTTTTTGAAATTCATAATATACATTGTGTCTAGAATTACATGACAGTTCTTACATATAAATAATAGTGCCTTGATACTCTTGAAAATCACTCATCAAGCTCTTAACCTGTTTTATTTCTTTTAACCATTAAATGAAAGGTAACAATGATTTCTGATCCCCTGCTGCCTAGAAATATTTATTGAATGAGTTAAAAATGTTTATCAAGTAGTTTCATGTTTTCTACTACAACCCAGGAGCTGTTTTCTGTTTTTTTTTTTTCATATTTATGTTCTTAAATATATCTGAATCTGGAGTTTAGAAAATCATATTTAACCTATCTTCTGAGTGTTAAGGAAGAAACCTATCTTAGATTCAATAGGCAAGACCTCATATAAGATAAATCTAGATGTGAAGAAAGACCATTTGATCTGTAAAGCAAAATGAAAGCTTTAATTGTTTGTGATCCTTATATTAGAGAAAGATTGAAATATTTAAGAAACAATGTAATTTTCTCTGTTTAATTGTATGGGTAGCATATATCCATCTTTGTAATTTTGAAGCTTGTAAGGAAACAACAGTAAAATAAGTTATATCCTTTTAATGGTAATCTTACGAATGTAAACTCAGTTTTCCTTTTAAGTTAATGCCAAATTCTGGTATTGAGAATCTTCAAACTGTTAGTTGAAGTATGAGATGAGTTTGGAATGGAGAAGACATCAGGTGAGCATGCAGAATACAGACCAGGTTAAGTCATTCAGTAGTTCACTTTGGATTTTATAATTCAAATATAAATCTCTTAAGCATAGGTATGTATGTGATAGTAGATTAGAAAGCTTAGCCAAAGACTAACTTCCATATTTAACATTAAAGATTTTCTTCAGTAAATGATCTATCCTTTTGTTATAACCACTATGTTTCCTTAATGGTAGATACACAGGTTAAGAATACTTGGATTTGACAAAGTTAGAGTTTTATAAACCATGATTACTAATTGACAGTCTGAATGATACTGTGGTTTTTTTTTTTTTCCTTTGCAGGTGGATATTACTGTCTCTTCCTGATGGAAAATTCTTAATTCTAAATTTTATTTCTCATTTGAGTGTTATAAAAAGGGAGAAAAGTGTTCCCTTAATTTTTTAAGTTATATTTGGTTCTAGTAAGTATTTAAATATATCACTTGCACAATATCTAAGAGAAGAAATGAGACCGTTGTTAGTACATTCCCATACACTAAAATTTTCTGTTCTTTATCAAAGTAAAACTTGTGTTTGTTGCCATTAGTTTGAGCCTTTTTAATGAAGGAACTAAATCCTCCATCAAAAATGTCATGGTTTATGTTCTTGATTATAAAATAGATACCAGGTACTTCTGGTTTTTTTTTCTTTTTCAAGGATATATGAAACAAATATGTTGGCAGAATAAAGGCTTAAGCTTTTTACATTAAAAGTACTATATAAGGTGAGAAGTTATTTGCTGGTTTTTGTCTTCATTATACTGAAACTAAATTCACCATTTATAATTTTCTGCTTGGGCTTACTTATTGATACATGGAATTTATACAAACATTTTCATAAGTAATGCTCTCTTTAAGTATCTTAAGTATATTAATTTTATTCTTGTGATTAGTGTTTTGAAGAGTTGGTAACTGCCTGAAGCGTGTTATTGTTCATATATATCTTTTACTACATGGTTAGATTTTGAAAAATTCTAACCCAACAGAAGAAAAATTTATTCTACTTTGATATTAAGTATTCCTTTTGATTGGCTTGTTACTGAACATATTCTGTATATCTTTTGCAATTTACAAATTTCTTTTATCTTAGCATAGGTGATTAAGACATGTCCTTGGAAAATGGCAGAATTTTTAATTGTCTTAGTTTGCTTATTTCCACATTTTATTATTTCATATCTTTGGGAATATTTATACTTAATGGAGCAGGTAGTTGGAAATACAAGTTGTTATAGTATGATTTCAAGTCTTTAGTTTTAATGCCTGATGATCATAAAATAGGGTAATTTTTTTTTTTTATCGAAAAGAGCTCTCATCTACTAGTTGAGTACACAGTGGCCAAGACTCGGCTGGATTGAGAATTCAGTATAGGTCTCCCATGTACAGGTGACGTGAACCCAACAACCTAAGCCGTCACTGCTATCTCTTGTGGTCTGAATTGGCAGGGAGGTGGGGAATCAAACCCAGGCACTCCACAATGGGATTGAGGCATCTCAACTTGCACCTTGACCCACATAGATTAAGTGCCCAGCTCTTTTGGTAGTAGTTTAAATTTTCCATCTGATTATTTTAAAATGCCATTTCAATTTGAAGAGATAAGTCTGGCATTTGTTCTCCCAGACAATTTAAATATTTCCACATAAGAGAATTTGCAATTTTTAACTTAAATGACAATTGTATCAGTTCATATCTGCATTATTAGTATATTTTTAACAGTATGGTTGAAAAATTACACTTAAGCAAAAGCAATTAAAGGACCACTCCATGTAACTGTTACAAGAATCTTCCAGACAGATAAGACTAAGGTTAAAATTATTTGATATATAAAAGAAACAGTAGGGTAGTGTGTGTGTTTCTGTGATGACATATGCAAAAAATAGTCACTGAGAGGATCAAAGAGTTTTAGGAGCCTGATATTTATTTTGCAGTTACTTAAGCTTTTAGCTAATCCAGGTTCAGTTTTCTACACTTCTGTGAGATAACTGTGACGGTTTCATGTAGGTCAGCCTATTTCATCTTTGTGGATAAGGTAGATTTACAATTCTGATTCAAGGTTGCAGTTTCCATATGAAATCATTTAGAGTACAAACAAAATGAATAAATGAGTTGGTTGTTAAAAATGACTTTTAAAATAATATTAAATATAATCAGGGATTTTACAAATTGTGCTTTGAGAGCTCTGAATTTGTTTTCAACTTGTTCACTTTAGCTGGAGTCTGTGCTGATGACTCCAAGAGACATTGATTTTGCTCTGGGTATACATTTACCCAAATGAGCCACAGTTATCATTTATCCCTCTATCCTTAGATGTAATGGCATAATTCAGTACTTGATTATTTCTTGCTTGTATTCAGTATTTACTTTTAAGATTTACTATTGAAGAGACAGAGTTTACAGAGAAAATGAGAGGCAGAGAGAAAGGTCTTGCATCAGCTAGTTCACCAGTGAACTGGCTAGATTTTTAACACAGCAAGAGACTTTCATTTCCTTCCCCCTCCCCCCTTTTAAGATTTACTTTCGTTGGAAAGACAGATGTTACAGAGAATAGCAGGGATCCAAAGAATAGCAGGGACCACCGGTTCACTGCCCAAGTGGCCACAAGTGTTGGGGCTGAACCTATCAGGAGCTGGAAGCTGCTTCTTGGACTCCAATGAGGATACAGGGTCCCAAGGCTTTTGTGGCATGCTCCACTGCTCTTAGGCCACAAGCAGGGAGCTGGATGGGAAATGGAGCAACCCATACACAAACCAGCTCCAATATGGGATCATGGTGCATACTAAGTGAGGATTTAGCCACTGAGCCATTGATCCGGGCCATATTTTCTGCCATTTTTAAGCAGCAAAATTCATCCAAAAACGTTGGGCCCAGCACAGCCTAGTAGCTAAAGTCCTTGCCTTGCATGTGCCAGGGTCCCGTATGGGTGCTGGTTCATTTCCCAGCTGCTCCACTTCCCATCCAGCTCCCTGCTTATGTCCTGAGAAAGCTGTAGAGGACAACCCAAATGCTTGAGACCCTGTGCCCACATGGGAGACCCAAAAAAGGCTCCTGGCTTCGGATTGGCTCATCTCCAGCTGTTACAGCCACTTGGGGAGTGAACCAGTGGACAAAAGATCTGTCCTTTTCTCAGTATATCTGGCTTTCCAATGAAAATGACTCTTAAAAAATTAAGATAATAACTTGTGTGTTTATGCTAGTACTGATAATATTAAAAGACTAGCAAAAAATTTTAAAGTGTCTAATAAAGGCTGGTTAATTTGGTTAGAAGATTGTTTTATAGCTACTTTGGTAAATTATATTTTTTAAATGTTCATGATTAAATGAGTGAAGTATCAAGTAATATGAATAAAATTATGTTGAACTTATCATTGGTTTACAATGGTTGAAAGGTAAGTCTTGTGGAAGAGATTATGACTATAAGTAATGAAGATGTTTGTGATGGAGAAAGTTGTTTTGTGTTGGTTTTTGAAGTGGAGAAATTCTTGAAAAGTAACAACTGAAGCAGCCTTACCACCAAGAAATCACTGCCTTCAAAATTATACACTGGAATTCTGCGTTGAGCAACTTTAGAAGTGATAATATGTTCCTGCCTTCTTTGGCATATGCCCAGTAATGGGATTGCTGCATCATACACCAAATCTATTTCTAGTTTTTAAAGAAACTTTGATACTGCTTTCCCCAGTAGTTATGCTAATTTGCATGCCCACTAACAATATGCAAGAGTCCATCTTTGCCAGCGTTTGTTGATCTGTCTTTTGGGTAATTGGTGAGTGAGGTGATGTCTCACTGTGATTTTGATTTGTTTTTTCTGATGGCTAGTGATAGATGAGCATTTTTTCCTATATTTGTTGGCTATTGATTTTTTTTAAGCTACTCACATCATTTGCTCATTTCCTAAACTGATTGGTCGTTGAATTTTTTTTTTTTTAGTTGCTGACATATTCTGGATATTAATCCTTTGTCAGAAATATTCCTAGCAAATATTTTCTCTCACTGTGTTTGTAATATCTATCACAGTAGCCCAAATACGGGATTGCCCAAGGTTTCCATCATTATACAAGTGAATTTAAAAATCTAGAGTGTCTACACAATGGAATATTATGCTGTGAAATGAAGAAATTTATTTTTTGCAGCATTATGGTTGTTCCTGGAAGACATGTTGAATGAAACAAGCTGGACAGATACCAGATATGATAGCTTAAATATAAAACAAAATTAAATGTCTGTTTCAGTTTTGCTGTAAATACAATGTTCTATCAACCTTTGTTTTAAATTTTTATCAAAAAAAATTGATAGGAATTATGTACCACAATAGCTTTGAGGATTTTATAACCATTATGAAATATGAGCAAATAAATTATTTCAAGTATTGTTTGTAACATTCGCTGATTTCCTTGTTGATTGTTAAGCTGTTGTTTAGTGGAGCATTAAGCCTTTATTAATGTAGATCTAAAATGTTATCTTAAAACTAATAGTTGAGAAAGTGTAGTGAAGAAATAGTTATGGAGACAATTGAGCAAATAATTTAAACATTGGGTTATTTTAAAATTAGTTTCAGGGAAAGTTTATTCTGCTTATTTAAAGCAGTGTTGAAAAGGAATTCAAGAATCATTTTGAGTTCTTGATCAGTTGATTTTAATGTCATTTCACCAGTCTTACAGCCCTGAAAATGTTGAAAACTAAGTATAAGAAAAGAAGTAGGTAAAGAAATAGGTGTTACAATTTTGAAACTACACTAATAAACTAAGGAAATATAAAAATGATCTATGTTATAAATTCTTGATAATGCAATGGAACTTTCAGTTTTAAAAATAATGAATTTTTGTTAAAAAGAAATTAAAATTTTCTGAACTTATACAGACATAGAAACCAAAAAAAGGCAAAACATTTCATTTCAAATAAGTGAAAAGGCAAGTAAGTAGTAACAGACCCTACTAGTTGTATATTTGAATTAATGGGTTTACATCCTACCTACCCTGATGTGTTACTGTCCTGGGGCTGAGAAGCAACATCATCTACTTTGTTGGGAGGTGGAAGTTTGGGGGGAATCCCAAATAAAATAAATTTTTAAAAAAATCATCTACTTGGAAAGAACTAATAGGGAAGTGTATTCCTGGCTGTCCCCCCAATGTGAGAGAATTATTTCATTTGAAAAACCCTACCCAACTGGTGTTTCATGTTGCAGATAGTTAAAACAGCCATTTGGAAGCCAGAAGTGAAGAACTGAAAATAGGTTTCCTATCTGGGTAGCAGGCAGTTTCCTGAGCTGGTACCTGTTCCTTCCCAGGATGCAGAGTAACAGGAAAGAAATCTGGAGTGGATCATGGCTTAAACCCAAGCTCTGATAGAAGATTGAGCTGTCCAAAGCAGTGTCTTCAGTGGTTGATCAGTCATCTACTCCAGAAGTTTTCTTTGAATCTGATCTTTATGTATTTTCATTTTATGATCTGTTTTATAACATACTGTGTAAGTGCACAAAATTAAAATTATTCAAGATATAATAGTTTAAGGGTATAGAAAATGCTTCTTGTTTACCTGATGGCCATAACTGCTGAAATGTGCTCAAAATAGAAATGAAATGGTTATCAAATGTACAGCATTAGTAGATGCTTAGTAAATATTTGGAATTTTGATTAAGCAAAAATAGATTTTTTTTTACCCTGTTTTTCTGACATATTGTTATTTTACAGTTTATCTAGAAAGGAAAGTATATAACCTGAGAAATACTTTGACTAGTTGACTTAAGAAACTTATTTGGAGGTCTAGAAATTTGCCTCTGTTTAGGGAGGAAGGAACCAAAACAGTACAGAAATCAAGTTAGACCTTATATCACTTCTGTCAACATTTTAATGAGTATTGTTGGCACCCTTTGAAAAATCAATATAGTTAAAACACCCAAAACTAAAGTTTTGGGTTTGTAATAATTATGCTGTCGCTTTTTAATCAGTAGTATAACTTATTCTAGAAGGTTCTATCAGGTATCCTTTCAGGAAAAGCATTTCAGATCATTTTAAGCTTTCAAATGCTTACTATATTAATTAAATAACAATTCCTTCTTTGTACTTGTCCTTGTTTGTGGTGAATGCAGGTGGTCTTGATGTTTTGTGTTTATTATTTTTATTGGAAAAGCAGATGTACAGAGAGGAGAGACAAAGATCTTCCATCCGCTGGTTCACTTCCCAATTGGCCTCAACAGCTGGAGCTGATCAGGAGCCAGGAGCTTCCTCCAGGATTCTCACATGGGTATATGGTCCCAAGGCTTTGGGCCGTCCTCCACTGCTTTCCCAGGCCACAAGCAGAGAGCTGGATGAGAGGTGGAGCAGCTGGGATACAAATCCGTGTCTGTATGGGATCCTAACACAAGCAAGGCAAGGACTTTAGCTACTAGGCTACTGCACTTAGCCTGTGATCTTGGTTTTTGTGTAATCACAGTTTGGTTGGGAATGTAATTGAGTCCATAGGTAAAGATTTATTGCATTTTGAAATATACATGCAAATTGTTCATTTATTCAGGTTAAAGTATTCCTGTTCGTTAATAAACGCTTGTTTCCCCAAACCATTATTTGTTGAAAGCCTTGGTGTGTGATTTATGTTGGGTCTGATGTATAATAGGTGGACCAAACTGCAGTACATTGATAGAATGTGAAAAATATGAGATGTTAAAATATCACAAGTGACAGTATACTGCATGGGAGATCCAGAAGAGGATCTGGGCTCCTGGCTTCGAATCAGCACAGCTCTGGCTATTGCAGCCACTTGGGGCATGAATCAACAGACTAAAGATTTTCCTCTCTGTATATGTGAGTTTATAATAATGATGAAATAAATCTTTAGGGAGTAGATTTGAAAAAAATGTGTAAAAGCAAAACTGTACCTTGGTTTATTTTTATTCCAGTTTTTTTAAAGCTGTTTTTTTTTTTTTTTTTGAAAGGCAGATATACACAGAGGAAGATCTTCCATCTGTTGGTTCACTCCTCAAGTGGCCACAACAGCTGGAATTGCACCAGTCAAAAGCCAGGAGCCCAGGTTTTCCAAAGCAGGTGCAGGGTCCCAAGATTTTGGACCGTTCTTGACTGCTTTCCCAGACCAAGATTTATTCTTGCATCGTAGGCCAAAGCAGGTTTCACTTTCAGGTAGCCAAATGTTAATTAGCCTACTTTCTGTGAATGCTTTATGAAAATAATTCATAGACCTAGAAATTGATGAAAAAGAAATGGTGTTGGTCAATGAGATTTAAAAGGCATCTCGTGAGATGAAGAAAAGCACATCAGCTTGAATTAATCCTTTGCTTAAAACCTTTTGATAACAGGACAGTTTGGGGATAAAGAAAATGGTAGACATTTCTGGATGTTAAATTTTAGAATACTTTTTATCTCAAAACATTGTTAGTAGAAATGACACTAAGTGAAGTAAAAGGTTTTCAGGAGTTTGTATCATTTGTTTGAGACCTATGAAATAGAACTGAAAATAAATTTTTAAGTATTTCTAAAAGCTGTTTATATATTGCTATTTGTTTTCAAAAGGAATCCTTGACAACTGTTGCCAGTCTAGTATTAAACTGAATTATTAAGTACTTCGTTCCCTGTTAGGACTTCAAAGAAGTCTGAAGGACTTGGATAAACTTAATGGGAAAGAAGCAATTCCACCAAAATGTTTAATATAGTTTTCACTTGGTGAGAACTGTTAACAGTGTGAAACAGGACATTCTTTGATATTCTGTATTCTGGAATACTTGAATATGAAGACTGGAGCTGTTCCTTGGACTTAGAACTTAACAGGATTTTCTTTCTGTAGTGAAGTACAGAGTTTACCTTTAATTGCAACATTTCTTAGCGTACAGGGTGTATGTTAGGTGTTTATTTGTTAGAATATTTCTAGGGAGATAGTCTAACTCTCAAATCAGCAATGAGTTGTCAACTCTGGCATCAAGTTTGCAGGAAATATTCTGTATTGTATGCTAGTCTTGAACATAAATCCTTGTTGAGACCATTCAGTAATCATGTGGCTTGGTTGAGAAAATAATTATGACATCTTTCAATACAGATTTCTTTATTTTCACAGTTCAAGTACCCTTTAGTCTTTGCTTGATACTCCTTAAAAAAATTATTTTTATTGGAAAGTCAGATATACAGAGAAGAGGAGAGACAGGGAGGAAGATCTTTCATCCATTGATTCACTCCCAAAGCAGCTGCAGCAGCCAGAGCTGTGCCAATCCAAAGCCAGGAGCCCAAACAGGTGCAAGGTCCCAAGGCTTTGGGCTGACCTCGACAGCCTTCCCAGGCCACTAGCAGGGAGCTAGATAGGAATTGGGGCTGCTGAGATTAGAACTGGTCCCCGTATGGGATCCCAGCGCATGCAAGGCAAGGACTTTAGCCACTAGGCTACCATGCCTGGCCCCCTGGGTAGTCTTAAAACTCATGTATGTGTACCCTGGTGTAAGAAAGAATTGTAATTATGAATATCATCTCTGGCATTTTTATATTTCCTTCTCTGAGAAATTGGCCAGCAAATTGGTGTTTTAAGTTAGTAATTTTACTGAAAGTGACTTAAATCTATCAAAATATTTTAATACCGAGCAAGCTTGTTGGTTTTTCTAACATGTATACAAACCATTCAAACTTTGGATGCTTTTATTATTGTAAATCATAAGGTATCACATTTGTTTGGCATAAATTTAAGTTTATTTAGTCCTCACAACCATCTGTATTCTCATTTAGAGGCAAGGAAATTGCGTAGGGAAATAGTATGGCTTGTAGTATACCTGGTAGGGGTGTCAGGATTCAAGCTTGGGTGGCTTAATTGCACAGCTGATGCTCTTGGACTTACTCTACAGTTTCAGAGAACTAACAAGGCAGTGAACATTAGGCCATAAAGTTCTCAAAATGACAGGACACTTTGACATTGCCCTTTTCTGAGGTGCTTTGAGTCATGTCATTTTCTTGTTTAATCCCTCTGCCACCATAAATCCAGACCTTTTACTTACTGTGTTAAGTGTTTCCACTTTGAAAAAGTGGAGAAAACAGGCTTTCCAGAACTGGATCTAGAAGGGGAAGAAGTACTAGAGCTTAATAACTGACTCCTTTGCAACTTGTATTTCAAGACTGTTTTGAAGATGTATCTATATGGAAATACTGTATCAAGCACAAATTGTGTTCTCAGGTATTCTGTGGTGGTCCATGTTCATTACCAAGAAAACACGCATTTAGAACATGTTTAAGGAACACTGAGATGTGTGCATATGTTCTTGCTCTTATTTGTCGTCCGCACATGTAGATGTGAATCAGAGCTCTTCCTTGAGGTAACTGCCGCAGCCCAAGCATCCAGATAAGTCTACACAACTTATGGTCCTATTTGAGTAAGTCTACACAGCTTATGGTTCTGTTTATGCTTCTGTTTGGTTGTGGTGGTTTTTAAGATGCCAAGACACTATGTCTTACTGTCATCTCACTGAAACATGCTGTATCGTTGTCAAAGTCCAGTAGAGGAGATGCACCTTGATAACAAAAAGGCACACAAACTAAATGGAACATCCAAGTTGCAAACCTTAAGACACTTTAAAATATTATCAGTTTAGGAACTGGACTTCAGGCAAGTCGCAATCACTAGTTTCTTTATGCCTGCTGGGGACCATAGTAATAACAGTAACCTCAAACACTCAGTAATGTATCAGTTTCCAATTAAAATTCTTCAGTACCAAAGTGTAGCTGCAGAATTGAAAGCAGGTCATTGATAATTTGTCCTAGGTTGAGTCAAGTTAAATGTTTTGATTTGGGGAGAACTGACAGTGTTAGCAGGACATTCTTGGTTCTTTATGTCTTACTGATATGCCATGCTAGTTGAACAGATTTCACAAAACTTATCTCCTATGCAACAATGACAAGAGAAACTGTTGTAAATTGTATGAAAAGTTGTCTCTTTAGTAGACAAAGATGGGTTCCCAGAATGGGTTCTGAGAGTTATAAGCATACTGGAAGATAATCTCAGCTATGTAAATGTTAAAATTCAGGGCTTGGGAGTATTTTTAAAATATTGACTAGCTGGATTTTTTTTTTTTCTGCTGCCCTACCAAATTGATTGTTGTTCTTTTGACGTTCAGATTTGCAGGGTGTGGAAACTAATTTGTTTCCTGAATTTTTGTTTAAATCACTAAGTGTGTTTCCAAATTAAGCTCTGCCCTCAGTAACCTGACTTGTTACATGTAACCTCTTGGATTGATTTTGTCCCACAGAGCCTTTGTGTTCTTGATGATTAATTCCTCTCAAAATAGACATGACCTAAGTATCAGTAAAATATTTGGGTATTTCGAAGTTAATGTGTATTCCTTAATTTTTCTGACATGTTTGACTACTAAGATGAACTTTTGCTTTCAAGTAGTTTTCTAAAATTAGCTTCTTGTTGCCAGATAACACTCAATAGCCTCTTCTTTATTAGATAAACAAAAAACCCTAAAATATTGTAGCATTCAAATAGGATTCATATCTGACATCAGAGCACCTACAGTGCCTGGCACAGTGCCAATACTTTGCTTGTGTTAACTTCTCAATAGAATTTTTCCAAAGACTTGAAAAATAGGCCTAAAAATAGTCAATGAAATAACTTAAAACTTAATTTTGAATTCACATCTACAAAATAATTAGCTATGGAGAGCCTTGTAAGTAATTGTGAATTCCAAAAGCTAAGTTTATGTGTTGATGTTTTCATTTATTTCCTAAAAAATAATTTTATAATTTATGGCATGTAATATATTTTAACAGTTTCCTTGCATAAATAGTGATGTTAGACTTTTTGATACACAAATATATATCCAGCATCTATTTTAATTCATACTGAATGATTGAAGTATGTTTTGTGTAACTGGTAAGGTAAGTCTAACGAAACTTTCTAAATTCTACTATTGACAATCTTACTGCCTTCTCTTTTCAAAATGTTTACTTTTAATAGTCTATTTAATTTCCTAGTTAAGAGAAATTAAAAATGGTAAAATGAGGTTTTAATTAAATCTTTCTAGTGTATATTTGATTCCAATTTACTGATAAGATTTGGTGTGTTTAAAGATAGCTTAAAATTCTTAAAAGATGTCATAAATGAGAATAATAACCAAAATAAAGTGCAAGGTCTCCATTACACTGGTTTGATGATTCTAGACATAAGAATCTATATTTTCTGCTGCTATGTTCTCATTTTAAGTTTTAGCTGCATTTCATAATTAATTCTTACTCATTAATATGTGTACAGCTATTTGTTCACCTAACAAGTCATTTGATTCTGAGGCAATCACTGTTTTAAAATCTCTTCAATGGCATCAGGGTACATTTATTAAAATATCAATTGAACATGTATAAGAAGCTGAAACTTTCCTACTAGTTAAGGAGACAATGAAATAAAGCAGAAGTTATAGTGCAGCATAATATTCTCTTTCTGCAAAGATTTCTTCATTGGCTGATTGATTTGAGAGGCAGAGTGATAGAGATCTTCCATTCATTTGGGGAATGAACCAGCAGATGGAACATCTCTAACTGCCTTTCAAGTGAAAGTAAATATTAACAAAAAAGAAAAAGTGGGTAGCCAGTACTTGAACTGATGATCTGAAATGGGATGTGCACAGTACCAGTCCGAATGAAATTCAGGTGAATATTATGCTAAAAAATTTTAAGTAACTTTGTAATGGCAATGTAAGCAAAAGCTTAAACTGTTCCAGAGAAATTGAGTACAGTCATGCTAAAATACTTAAAAATTGGCTCAACTTTAGTAGGGCTTCAAGCAAGGAGGTTGTCATGTCTCCAGGATTTTAAATTCTAAGAGATTGAATTTGGCTCTGTTCTAAATTTTCCTGCAGAGTGAGCCTCCAGTATATACATTTTGCAAGATTTTAGCACACTGATGTATTATAAAATCAAAAGGAAAAAAATCACATAACTTTGTAGACTTATGTGGAGAATTCAATATCATGTTGGAAATTATGTTTAACTTTTCCACTGTAGTAAAGAATATTCCCCCCCCCTTTTTTTTTTGTCATATTGACACCTTATCTGTACAAGATAATGGTTAACCGAAAGGAAAGCTACCACCAATGGAAGTTGTAGGAGAGGCATTGGAAGTTTAAAAAAAAAAAAAAAAAAGGTAATAATAAGTGTCAAAAGTGTTATCAGAGCATTTATTTGTAATGAGAAATCTGGGGTGCTGAATAGTTCACTGAGGCTTACAATGTTAAATCTTATTTGAATCATTAGAAAAGATTACGGCATGTTTTCCTGCTTTAATAAAAAAAAGTCTACAGAATACCATTAACCTGGAAGGGTCTTATTATCAGGTTTTGTATTATTTAATACAAAATTGGTGTGGAAGTTTTAAGAGTTGTGATAAATGTTTCATATGCCTTATAGCTGCATTTGAGTACAATCTAAGGTTGACTTCTTTAAAAAGTAGAGTGGAAGTGATTAGTTCAAGTTAACTAATGGTTCAGTTTAAAGGATTTTATTCTTTAAGCAAAATTTAATTTTATTCTATACTAAACAAATTATGTGCTCAACTGACCAGCCTCTTCAGTCACACTCTGTTAGTGCAGCAAGGCCATGTACTTGGAAATCTCTGCTATTGCCCAAACTCATTCTGTCTGAGGAGAATGAATTATCAAAAAAGACTCCTGGCTTTGATCATAACTGTACTGTATAAGCAGGGAAGTTTTATTCATATGCATATACAGTTTTAATGAGGAAGGGATTGAGCTTTTAAAGACAATAGCTAAGAAGATAGTCTTCATCAAAATCAAACATTATAGTAGTATTTTTTTAAAGATTTATTTTTTATTTGTATCGCAAAGTCAGATATACAGAGTGGAGGAGAGCCAGAGAGGAACATCTGAGGCAATCAGATGTACCGTCTTATGATTCACTCCCCAAGTGACCACAACTGCCAGTGCTGCGCCGATCTGAAACCAGGAACCAAGAATTTCTTCCAGGTCTCGCATACCGATACAGGGTCCCAAAGCATTGGGCCGTCCTCGACTGCTTTCCCAGGCCACAAGCAGGGAGCTGGATGGGAAGTGGGCTGCCGGGATTAGAATCGGCGCCCATATGGGATCCCAGTCGCTTTCAAGGTGAGGACCTTAGCCACTAGGCCATGCCGCTGGGAAAATGGTATTTTTAAATGCCTTAGAAAATAAAATACCTGAAGAATTTTAGTTGGCATTATTTGGGTAAAATAAGATTTACTTATTTTTGTTGCAAAAGTCGTTTTTCAAAGAGGAGAGACAGAAAGATCTTCTATCCTCTGGTTCACTCCGTAAGGGCTACAATGGCTAGAACTGAGCCATTCGGAAGGCAGGAACCAGGTACTTCTTCCATTTCTCCCTTGTGGGTGCAGGATCCCAAGGCTTTAGGCATCCATCCATTGCTTTCCTAGGCCACAAGCAGGGAGCAGGTGAGGACTTTAACTACTCTGCTACTGCACTGGGCCCAATAATCAAAATTGTTAACAGTATATTCATTCTATGCCAAGCAGTGTAAGAGTCACAAAAGATGGTTCCATAAGAAGAGAGTTTTTAGCCTAAAAGGGAATATTATACTAACATACAAGCAACCGATAGGGTATAACAGAAGGCAAACTGTCTTTTCAACTGGAAGTTTTATAGCCACTCAGAGGAAATGAACCTTTCTGTAGAAAATGAGTTGGGCTTAAAAATGAATAGGACTGATTATGATGAAATCAAAGAATGACTTTCAAGTAGGAAAAATGACATGAACCATGACATGCCCAAACAGGAAGGAATAGGATAAGGTAGAAACATCAGATTGAAGGCAAAGACTGGGTTTTAAGAGACAGGTAGAGAAATGAATATAATTTATTTAAATTGTTTTCCTTCATTTGCATAAGGTGCACTCATTGCTAATCACAGAAAATAAGAGTATTCAGATTGTCTGAAGACCTTCGAGAATAAGGTATGATGGTTTGATAGGGAGAAAAACCTTGCAAATAATTGAAAAGGAACCTGTTTTGAAATAAGACAAAATTTTCAATCAGTATGGACTTGTGAAAAATCAGAGCAAAAAGGTGGCATAATTGCCCATCGGATTTTGGGGTAATAGATAAAATCAGTCATGCGAATGATCATGTATTATCCAAAGAGAATCCTTTTCAAACCTTTCCCTGATATACAGCTAAATGTTAGCTCAACTTATTTACTCCTAAAGTGTCCTTTCCCTAATATTCAACTGTCTAAATCTTCTTAGGCTATCTTCCCCCTTAATGAAATTTTCCTAGTCCACCTGTTATCCTCAAGCAAAAGCATTGCATCTATCCACTGGGTTTCCTACCCAACTTGAAACGATAGAAAGAGGCCTTCTTAGTCTCTCTGTGTGTAAAGCCCAGCATGATCTTAAACATAATAGATGCTTGCTGAAAATCAGCAGGCATATGCTTAGGGCTAAACAGTATAATCTGAAAAGGCTGAGTGCCAGCTAGATAAATACAGATTCTCTAGGCTCATTCTTTACTTTTTAAGTCTCCCCTCATTCTATACATGCCTGGAGTTTTAAGATAACATAATATCACAATTATTCCAGCTGAAGCCAGCAGCTTGTGGATGAAAGAATCAGGCTTGTGAAACTGAGATTCCTTTTTGAGAGCCATTAAAAATAATAATTGGTAATTCTAAACCTACCAATATGTAAAATACCACAAAATGTAATAGCTGTTTGCTTTTTACAAGGCATCATTGAGCCAGCAGTCAAGATGCTTACAACTCATATCAGAATATCAGTTCCATTACCAGGCTCACCTCTGACTCCAGCTTCCTACTATTACAGACCCTTTGGGAGACAGAAGTGCCACTTAGATGGGAAACCTGGATTGGTATTTCCAGACTTGGCCATTGCAGGCATTTGATGAGTAAGCCAGCAGGTAGGTGTTCTGTTTATATCTCTTTCTGCCTTCCAAAATACAAGGCACACACACACACACGCATATATATAAGTTTAAAATTTTTATTGGAAAGGTAATATACAGAGAGGAGGAGGAGAGAGAGAGAGATCTTCCGTTTGATGATACACTTGTCAAGCAAGCGCAACAGCCGATGCTATGCCAATCTGAAGCCAGGAGCCTTTTCCAGGTCTCCCACACCAGTGCAGGGTCCCAAGGCTTTGGGCCGTCCTTGTCTACTTTCCCAGGCCACAAGCAGGAAGCTGGGTGGGAAGCAGGGCTGCCAGGATTAGAACTGGTGCCCATATGGAATCCCAGAACATTCAAGGCGAGGACTTTAGCCACTAGGCTACCATGCCAGGCCTCAAGGTATATTTTTTAACAGTCAGTAAATATTTCTGGTGCTACAAAAAAAAAAATTAATGCCAATTTCCATGATTACAGAAACAAAATTATTGAATATCTGCTTGTAATTCTTCAGTGTCTCTGAAATCAATGAACTGTTTCTGAAAACCTGTGCTTAACTAGAACCACCATATCGAATGAAACAGCTTTTCTCAAACTTTTCAGACAGTTTTAAAATAATTTTGTTTTGATTTGTTTGAAATACATAGATACACTTAGTTCTTGCTTGCTTGTTCATAATGGGTGAAATACCAAGGGTTGGGAAAGGCCAAAGCAAAGACCCCAGATCCCAGGCTGGGTTTCCCACACACGTGTTGGAGTTGTCACCTTGTGCTGTCCAGAGTATGGGATCAAGTGCAGAGCCAGCCCTCGGACTCAGGCACATGCATATGGGCTGCAGGCCTGCCAAGCAGTGTCTGAATCCCTGTGCCAACATGCCCACCACCATCTTGGACACTTATAAGAAACCAAGTCACACAAAAAAAGACTTCAGAAATAGGAAAAGGCAGAATTGTGGGTCAAATATGTAGCATTTTATTTTCTGCTAGGATAGCTGATTTAAACCATACTTATATATGAATAAGGATTAATTTTTATATATTCTTAGAGCTTTTAATTTGGACACATTAGGTATTTATATCTGTTTTCCCCTTGGTGTATGAAATATGTTTTATGAAGTCTGTTGGTTTGAGTTTGGCTTTGAGGATGGTTGTTAGTTACATTTACCTTTTAGCCAAAAATCAGGAATGCAGCAGTTAGGTAATAGTTACTATTGGAAAGCAACTTCGGCTTCTTAACTTAGTTTATCTCTTATTTTCCAGATATCAATTTTGGCACCATTGCTGTTCCCCTCAAAAAAAAAAAGGTGAGAACTGACTAAATTCGAGGGAATAAGAGAAGGGACTGAGGCTGGAAGAAGAAAGTCAGTGTCTGCCCCGAGCAGGGTGCATGACAGTAGCTCAGTTTTGTAGAGGAAAATAAATGCAACATGCAGTGATGCCTTCGGCATAAAACCATCAGTGTTGCTGGGAGTTTACAGGGATATTGGACAGTTGTTTTTGCTATCAATAGAAATGTCTTCATTGTAATTTGTGGCCTGCATGCTTATAAATTAAGGTGTGTTGAGTTGTCAAATAGTGAACTTTTCTTGCTTGTAAGAAAGAATTTAAGCCAACATAGAATGCAGTATTCCCCAAAAAGTAACCTGGGTTTTGTGCCATAAGACTTGAGGCAAAGGTTACATAAACTGGGATAACTAGGTTAGAGAGGTTAGTAGGCTTTTGCCTGGAAAACCAATTAGAGGATAAGTCTTGACTTAGCAAGGAAAAGGGAGACATTATAGCTTCTTGCAGTAAAATAGTGGAAATTGACTTTTTGAAAGTTAAATGTGGCAATACCACATAGAGAAGTTTCTGAGATAGTCTTGTGACTATTGTAATAGCCTATACATAAAAACAACCTGAACAGAATAGCGGCATTGGAGTGAAGGTGGAAGAACAAAAGTGATTCTTAAAAAAAAAAAATTGGAAGGGAAATATGTTGGGTCCAATTTTGTAATACTGCATTTATGGTGATACTGAGCCATTCAGTTTGCATGTCTTGGTTAAAGGTTGCTGGATGTTCTGAACAGGAATTATATATCAGTCAGTCCGTAGAGATAATTTTGAGTTACTAATATAAAGTTGATAGTAGTAGACATGCTGACTTAATTTCTTCTTTTAGAACCAAGGATCCTGTTGTTGCTTTTTTTGTAAACCTATTTATGTAAATAAGCTATTTGATTAAAACATAATCTTAAATATTGCCAGTATTGAGTTTTTGAAAGTCTCCCTTTTTCCCCTTATTGTCAAATCCTTATTTTTGCCTGGTAAGAAAATCTCCTCATGTACTTGCTTTTTACTATGAGAATAAGTGATTAAAAATGTTAATATTCTTGAACCTTACCATCTCTTTTAAGAAAATGAATGTCTTTCCCAGTATTAAACTGAGAGAACTGAATTGAGAACTTAAAGTCAAAATAATTGAGTCAAAACTTTATAAAGTTGACATGCCTTTAATTTCTCAAATGGAAAGGCCAATAATTGAATTGGGGGAAGTGTGCTGGTCTCTAGTTTCAAGAAATGGTACAGCACAAAGACCTGGCAGTCTGGCTGAAGAGCTGTAATAATAAACAGAAATTTGAAAACCAGGAAGAAAAGTTTTCCAAGAGTGCAACGGTAGCATTTCAAAGATTTAACAAGAAATTCCGGAAGTTGGCCAAAAATAGGTTTAGATCATTGAGATTCCTTGTTTGAATACTTGTTTCTGATGGAGAAACAGCCTTAGCAGGAATATAAGGTTCTGTCAAAGGTCTTATTCTTTTTAGCATCTTACATTGTTTTCAGTTTGAAGAAACTACTAGCCAAAAAAAAAAAGGGGGGGGGGAATTAAGCACTGCTTGAATAATGGTGCTGCTTAAATTGTAGAAGTTTTCTAAATTGACCATTTCAACACTTTAAAAAAGTCTGATGAATGCAAATATTTGTATTTTCCAGGAGTGAAACCTTGTTTTGTTTCTATTTTGTTTCTATTTACAAGTCAAAGTAACTTTCTGTTTGCCTAATCATAAGTTACCATAATCAAGATACATTTTTAAATTTTGCCATGTTGCATTTTGTTAATAGGTACAGAAACTTAAAATGTTAATCTGAATTTCCAAAACAGCCTTTGTACATTTTGGTGAATACATCTTCTGGATGTATCAAGATCTTTTGGACTGTTTACCATCATCATCTTTGAGCCGCTTGATTAATCCAAGTCCAGTGAATGTATAACCTCCAATTGGTTAATGGTGAACAGGAAACATTATTCTGTTTTCTATCCTAGCTACGTCTAACTTATATTCTGGGCTCCTGACTTTTCATGATTCCTAAATTATGGAGGTAAGTAAAAATTTATTATCAGCTATAGTCATCACTAGGAACTTGTATTCTCAATGATTCTCTAATTGCTAAGCACTCTTGTGATTGTATATATTCTAGTTTGGGCTGGGCTAGTTTAGTATGCTTAAACATGTAATTTTGTATAACTTTCAGTGAGTATTTCTGTATATCTGTATCTTCATCTAATTTCTGTGTGGCATGATCCAAGTAAATTTCAACTAGAAAGTACCCTGGATTTTTTGTTATCATTATAGTTTCTGTCATCTGTAAGTTAAATGAATGTTTACAGGCTTTCCCTCATTCATCTTGGAATCTACCTTATATTTCGCTATTCCAAAATTATATTCACATATATATAATGTCTCAGATGCTTCAGTCTAGCTCAGCTGAGTCTACTAGGTGCGTAGGACCGTGTGGGAATATGAAGACCACTATCAAGAACTGATGAAATCTCATACACGTGGCCAGACTTAGTTGGGGCTTCTAAGAGTAAAATAAAACGATCTGAGTTCCTACTTGGGAATCTAAAGAAATTCAAGTACTGTCCTAAAGTGTTAACAAATTGATAAAAAAAAAAAATAAAATGCGCTGGTATTTGGTACATTTTACCCAATTGATAAGGTAAAAAGCCATTTGCTTTCATGATTCCTGGACTGAGGTATTAACTGGAGTGACACCTGAGGCAACACTGCTCATCTAAAAACACAGATCCACTGGATAAGTCTTACTAAATGCATTTTAGTTTGGGACACAAAGTCTTATTTTTACTTTGCTGTATGTTTTGCAGCGTTTTAAATTCTGTGTTATGCTTAATGTTTATTTCCCATTTTCACCCCTGTACAGGTTAAGCCTACTAAAAGATTTTTTTTTCTGTTGAATTTCTCATAGTTTCAGTAAATACTAAGGCATTTTAGATGATGAGCTTTCTTTCAAGCCGTATATTACCCTTTTTTATTGGAAAGGTAGATATATATAGAGAGAAGGAGAGACAGGAAGAAAGAAATTCCATTTGCTGGTTTACTCCCCAAGTGGCTGCAATGGCCAGAGCTGAGCCAATCCAAAGCCAGGAGCCAGGAGCTTCTCCCAGGTATCATATGTAGGTGCAGTCTCAAGACATCCGGTGATCCTCTACTGTTCTCCCAGGCCACAAGCAGGGATCTGGATGGGAAGTGGAGCAGTGGGATATGAACTGGCTTGCATATGGGATCCCGTGGATACAGAGTGAGGATTTATCCACTAGGCTATCACACTGGACCCAATGAGTTTTTAAGTAAAGTTTGTGTACAGCATTTCATTTCCAATAGGTCCAACAGAAGTGCTAATACTTCCTGAGGTGTAGTTCTGTAGCAAAGCTAGCAGATAACTGTCTTTACTAAGTTGTTGGTGATTCAGAAACCTAAGTAGTTCTAGGAATTGTTTGCATCTCTTTGTTAAGATATTGGTTGAAACTACTAAGTTCAGTGTGGCAATGTACATTCCCATGGGTTCTTTGGCTCCATGGAGCTAACAGAACTTCTAAATCTTTTTGAAAATGTCCTCTTACTAGCTTCTGTATTAGTAACTTTAGTGTTACAATCCAGTTCCCCAACATACAGGAAAAACATAATAAAGAGGGTTAGAAAGTTCTTAGGAATTCTAATTCATACCAGTTGTTGATCTTGTTTCATGGCTTCTCATTTATGGAAACGTATAGTGATGGAATACTGGGGTCTACCATTCTAGATGTGGGGTTGCAATGCAACATGCATTCCTACTTCCAAAAGATGGACTCCCAATGAAACTGTTGGATGTGTAGACAATGGGATGCCAACTGTCTGACGCTGTCTGTACCAGCAATGTCTTGGCACACTTAAATAAGAGACTGATGGAATTATGACTTCTTATGAAGGACTATACTATTGTAGCAACATGGGGAAAATCTGTCGGGGGGTGGGAGTTTGGGAGGAATCCCAAATAAAATTAAATTTAAAAAAAGTTCTTAGGAAGTCTTGTAATATCCAGCACAGTCTCATGCTATGCTTCTCTAGTAATGTGATTATTTCCATCCTTTATGATAAAGAATCAACAGGGCTTGGCACAATAGCTTAGTGGCTAAAGTCCTCGCCTTGCACGCACCAGGATCACATATGGGCACCAGTTCTAATCCCGGCAGCCCTGCTTCCCATCCAGCTCCCTGCTTGTGGCTTGGGAAAGCAGTCGAGGACGGCCCAATGCCTTGGGACCCTGCACCTGCATGGGAGACCTGGAAAGAGGCTCCTGGCTCCTGGCTTTGGATTGGCTCAGCTCTGGCCATGTGGTCACTTGGGGAGTGAATCAGCAGACACAAGATCTTCCTCTCTGTCTCTCTTCCTCTCTGAATATATGACTTTATAAAAAAAAAAAGTAAATCTTTAAAAAAAAAAAAGAGGGATCAACAGAAAAGCTCATAGAGCAAAGCTGAGGTTTATCAGATGCAAACATTTTTAATTACCTCAACACTGCATCTCTCAAACTGTTTTCCCTTGACCATTTTATACTAGTTCTGGCTCCTGATTTTAGATATATTTTAAAAGTAGCATAAAGTAGTTCTGATTTTACCATGAACCAAGAAATATTTGCAATTATGATTTTTATATTAAATGCCAAAATAAAATTCAACACTAGAGCTCCTTGTAATGACGACGCAGAGAAAACTTGCAGTCACTTACAGAAATGCAAGAGAAAGCAAAAGAAACCTTAACAGAAGTGGGAGAATGTAGTAGGCCCAACTATTGATGATACCATTAAGACTGACAAATCTTAACATACCACTATGATGTTTAGTGACAGATGTTTAGAATTTGTTAGAAAAACGTTTTCCATGTGGCTGGACAAGATAAGCTTATGCCATCTTTTTTTTTTTTTCTCCAGATTGTATTTAATTTGAAAGGCAGAGTTACAGAAGGAGTGTTAAGAGGGAGAGGTCACAAATCAGAGCTGTTCCAGGCCAAACCCAGGAGCTCAGAGCTGATTCCAGTTCTTTTACATGGGTACAGGGGCCCAAGCATTTGGGCTATCTTCTGCTGTTCCAGGTACATTAGCAGAGAGCTGGACTGGAATTGGAACAGCTGGGACTTGAGCTAGCACCCTATGGGATGCTGGCACTAAAGGGAGCAGCTTAACTTGCTGCACCATTGTGTCTGCCCCCCACTTCCTTATCATTTAAAGTAAAACTTGCAAATGTATTCCACCAAAAAGTTAAGTGAAGTCCATATAAAAATGTTGGATTCTTTTTAGAAAGATTTATTTTTATTGGAAAAGCAGATTTACAGAGGACACAGATAAAGATCCCCCATCTGTTGTTTATTCCCCAATTGGCTACAACAGCCAGAGCTAAGCCAATCTGAAGCCAGAAACCAGGAGCTTTCTCTGGGTCTCCCATGCGGGTGCAGGGTCCCAAGGTTTTTGGCCATCCTCTACTAGGAATTTGGATGGGAAGCAGGGCAGACAGGACATGAACTAGAGACCATATGCGATCCTGGCACTTGCCTGGTGAGGATTTAGCCATTGAGCCGGGTCCCCGGAGTTCTTTTTTTAAAGCAGGCACAAGAATTTGTTTGCCTATGGTGCATCCAACCCATTGTTTTAAAAGTCCCATTGCCTTGGCATCCCAGCTAAGTATCCCATTCTTACTTTGGAGTGAACACAGAGTTTTACTGAGGTAATACTCACAGATGTTTTTCCAAATGAGATCATCTATGAAATATTTACTAAAATGAGAAGATCTCTGAAACCATCCTTTCCCTAATAGATTTTATATAAGTTTGGTGGTCTGTCTCCTAAAATCCTTTGTTCTGACTTGAGAAATTCTTTGAAAGGCTTCAATTATTTTCACTTAAGCCCACTGTCAGTGTTATGAATGATATTTGTGGAATGCTGTGTAGAGGGGCAGAAAAATAAAGCAATTTGCTTCTATGCCAAAGAAAGGAGGGGAGAAAAGGCCACATAGAAGAGGTCCGAGTAGCCATCCATCCTTGCCATTACCACATCAACCTTAATTGTTCACTGAGTGCCCACCCTCTGTTGAGCGAAGTATAGAGCACTGTGTTTTATCTTTTTTAGTCCTCACATTTCCTGTGACAGAGACAGTTTTATTTATCCCTGTGTGTTAGATGGAGAAGCTGAAGCTCAGAGATGTTAAATGATGCTCAGGTAACACAGATAGTAGGTGGATTATTTGGGATTTGGAACAAGCAGTCTGACATCCGAGCCCAAGTCTGAAAGCTGTGTTAGTATTCCCAGAGAAAGCCAAACAGGCTTTGAAGGTAGAAGGGACGTGATTTTTACCAAGTGGGTGGTGCTGACAGAAGACCAGGCCATTCACCACACTTAGGCACTGTTGGGGACCTACTTGCCCAGAGGTGGCATGATAGGAGGCCAAAAAGGCTGAGTAAAGATTTGACTAGTTACATGAATCTTCCCAGCAAGAAAACGGCAATTTCCTTTTCTTGAACAAAAAGGTAACTTCATGTGTTTTTCTGAGATTGCTCTGGCATGATGGTCATCTCAGGTTTTGGTGTTTTATTCATGGCGAATGCTTCAGGGCTTCTCACTCTTTGAAAGCTGTAGCATTCACTTCTGTCTTCAGAGGATGCTGTTCTAGTGCAGACCAGGTGGAAGCCTTCTTTCAATACAGTGTCAATCAGTAAGCCAAGGACATTTGTTCCATTAGCCAATTTCCGATTGTCAGGTTTTATGGAAATATACCTGGACACATAAAAAACTGAAATTATAAACCATCCCTTCAGGAATTTGCAAAACTACACAATTTGTCAGTATTGACATTCAGTTTTCTTTTGTGATTTATTCTGAGTCAATCAACTTTTAAGTAAAATTTTGCAGATAAAAATTTTAAGATTTTATTGCTCACTTTTCACCTTCCAACTGTACGTTGTCAAAGATTTGGGGTCAAAGAGCCTCTGGAGTGGAAATGCAAAAATCTACTGCCAGGGTAACTGCATAGAGCCAAATATCTGAACTTCCCAATTTGACTGTATGGGGTCTTTCCTGGTATCAGCCTAAGGCATCTTCACAGATGTAGCTCTGCTAATTCCTTCTCTACCATGACTGTGCTTTTATCTGTGTCCACCAACTGTTTATGAAATTTGAAGACGATGCTTAGTTCTAGGCAGAAACTGAGAACTATTTAGAGTTAACAAAATAGGTAATAAAATGCTTAGGCATATCCCCAACCTCCTTTAAATGATCACAATTAAAATATTCACCTAGAGTTCATACTTCTAGGCAAAGAAAAAATAATGAAATCTAAGAATTATCAAACTAAAACGCATCTCAATGATTTTATTCTATTTGATAAGCAAATTTTTAACATCAATAAATCATCTCATCTAGTTCCAAACTCAGATCTTCATTATGTAGCCTAGAAACATTTGTTAAAGGGATAAAAAGTTAAGTAAAGGATGGAATAAAAGAAACTAATAAGAAATAAAAAGCCAAAACTTCCTTTTTAAAATTTTAAAGGAATTTTCTATTGAGTCAGTTTCTAAAAGAGATGTTAAATAGAATAAAGGCTACAAAAGAGACCCAAGAATCCTGTGACCATCCTTGCCAGTATTCCATCACATCAATGGCCTTCTGAAAGAATCAAGCATTTCTAATCTAATCTTATGAACTTAAGAAATTGTAACTGACCAATGCAGTAAGTTAGCAAGACCTTAGAGTGTTTCACATTGGTGGAACATACTGAATAAATGAGATTATATGCCAGACTAATGGGAGCCATTCAGGCTTCCTCCTCTACCTTTTATCTGAAAAGATAAATCCAGACCAAGAAATGAACAAAAAATATACAAGTTTGCTGACTAGACAGATATGTACATACGCAAGTGGGACTTTGAAAGCAGATTCTTCATTCATCTACCAGAGATCACTGTCATTAGTTTATTCAGACTATATATATGTCTTTACTTTGAAATTGGCATAATGTTTTTAAAATCACTCATATTAATGGAGTGGAAAAAATTCTCAGCTTCTAGAAACTTAAAAGAATACTGTTTGGTGATATAAGCAGCATTAATTTAAAAAATGGTATTTTGGTATTATCTACTTTGAAATTTAAATATGCCATTCTCATTGTATAAATATAGCAATATCCCTTTTTTGTTTCTAATCTTGTTTGTCAAATTTATAGTTTTCTGCATGTGTAATTTTTAAAGAAACATGTATTATTCCCAAGGCATCTTCTCCTTATTTACCTATTTCTTCTTTAAGTCAAGGATATCATTTTCCTCTAGGTTTCTCTTTCAAAGGGGACACTTAAATCAATCATAATCATAATCATTTAAAATTTGAAGACCCCAAATAGATAATTTCTCTTGGTTATTGAATGTCCTACCAACAGAAAGAGAAATTGTACAGTGTTCATTTTAAATAAAAATGCAGCCTCAGACTTTCTTCACAACCAGCCCATTAATTCTCAGTTTTATTGTTCAGTGGTTTCCATTTGGTAATCAAGTGCTTCCTGATGGTTGCTCCTAAAATGTCTGTCTGCCTTTACCACCACCACTACACACACAGAGTGTATTTTTTTTTAATGTTACACATATAGGGTCCTGACCCCCCACCAATGAAGACTTGGACATTGGTAAAATAATGGTAGAACATGAAAACATTTGGGGTTAGGGGACAGAATGTGACTGCAAAGTGAAAAGCAGCCTTAGGATCCAGCCAAGAACAACAGAGAGAAAAATGTGAAGAATTAATTCAAGAACAACTAAGCCTAACTTATAATCTACTCTAATGTTTTTGAGCTGTGTTAAGTACCAACAATGTAATAGGACATCAAATCTGTCAAGAAATGTATCTGCCTTTAAAGGATGTTTAAAGGTAGATGAAGTCGTAGTTTTTTTGCTTTAAAGATTTATTTATTTTTATCTGAAAATCAGATTTAGAGAGAAGGGGAGACAAAGCTCTCCCATATATTGCTGGTTCACTCCCCAATGGCTGCAACAGCAGGATCTGAGCCAGAGCTGACTGGGGCTGAGCTAATCCAAAGCCAGAAACCACTTCCAGCTTCGGGTAGCATAGTGACTAAATCCTTGTCTTGCTTCTGCTGGGATCCGTGATGGGCGCCACTTTATGTCCAGGCTGCTCCACTTCCCATTCAGCTCCCTGCCTGTGGCCTGGGAAAGCAGCAGAGGACAGCCTAATGCCTCCTTGCGATCCTGCGCCCATGAGGGAGACCTGGAGGAGGCTCCTGGCTCCTGGATTCGGTTCAGCTCAGCTCCAGCCATTGTGGCCCCTTGGAGAGTGATCCAGAGGATGGAAGATCTTTCTGTCTCCCTTTCTCTTCGTATATTGCCTTTCCAATAAAAAAATAAAATATATCTTAAAAAAAAAAACTTTAAAGAACCAATATAAACTATTTAAGAAAATCAGAAGAAAACAGCCTTTCTTATCTGGAAGCCACTGAAATAATCTCTTGAAAAATAAGACCATTTGCTTCTAAGCCAAATTCTTCAGCAGTGGGATTAAATTATAAAATTATCTCCTCCTATAAGAAGTAATCATAATCCCAATTTTTCCCTGTGTAGTTTGGTTATTCTTGTTGTCCCATATACTGAGTATATCCCTTTCCACTCTAAAAAGCATCCCTGTTTAGAAACCAGTTATTTGGTCATTCTACCCGACTCCACTGATTATCCTAAAGTATTATTTTAAAAAATCATTTTCTCCCAAGAAAAAAATTTCAGGAAAGAGGAACACTGAATTTTGAAGGGAAATTTCAGAAACTGGTATATAAGAGAGATGCCTCAAAGAACAAAATACCTGACTGCAGTTTGGTTCTCAGTAGTGCTGTCGGAGCCGCACTGGAAAACCAAGTCATGGTAAGAAGGTCTCTGCGGAGGCAGCGGGAGGAGCGTCGGCTTCCGGCGGAAGGAGTTACCACTCCAGGTGAGTGCGGAGGGCTGCTCCACATACACCGTAATCCTCCCACAGAGCATCTCAATGGTTTTGCAGCAAGAGCCAAACACCCTGAAAAATGCTCGAGTGTTTTGGCTTAGGAAATGCACTTCCAGGACAGCAGGTCTTGTCTGCAGCAGATGTTGGTTTAAGAGATCAACCAGAGAATCGAGTTCATAGAAAAGGGCCTCTCTCTGAAGCCTGAAGTGGTCTGAAAAGTCAGTGGGTAACAGAAGCTGGTGAGTCCTCAAAAAATCCAAGATGAAGCTAAATAAAACACCATCTCTATCCACAAAAATCTGGCCACCAACCATCTTGAATTCTTGGTCTGTGCCATCTAACATCTGTGCCAATCGAGAAGCAGGAAACTGCTTTAGGGTAGAAAGTCTTGTAGTGAATAGCTTCCCTCCCACGTTCAGAGTGACCAGTTCCTGACTGCTCATTCTTCCCCAGCACCAAACTAGTAGCTATGAACTGTCAGGTGTAAGCTTGAACAACTTGTAGACCAGCCTATAACTGGAAATGTTGTGACTTATGTATGATTAAGAAATAGAAGGGAGGGGAAATACAGAAACCACACACCTAGATACCTGGGTGACTACGCTAAGGCAGAATGTAGCTATGGCTGTGTTAGCAAATTCAAGTTGCTTGGGAACTTGCAAGACACAATGAAAAAGCAACAGATATAGAAGTGAATTGCCAACATGTCATATAGTTCCCTTCCTGTCTTCCGTTTAAAACTTCTCCATGAAAACCTGCTCTAACTCTATATTAAAAAAAAAATTACTCGAAGTACAAAAGCGTTTCCCTTCCCTGGACCTCTTACCTATCGGAGCCATCAAGGCAGAGGGAAGATGTGGAGACACCGTCTTCATTTCTTACCCCTTAGTTACTCAATGGCTAAGTTATGAATTATGTTAGGAATAGGGTGGCTGCCTCTTCTTTTTTTAAAAGATTTATTTTTATTATTTTTTTATTGGAAAGGCGGATATACAGAGAGGAGAGACAGAGAGGAAGATCTTCCATCCTATGATTCACTCCCCAAGCAACGGCTGATACTATGCCGATCCGAAGCCAGGAGCCTCTTCCGGGTCTCCCACGCGGGTGCAGGGTCCCAAAGCTTTGGGCCGTCCTCGACTGGTTTCCCAGGCCACAAGCAGGGAGCTGGAAGGGAAGCGGGGCTGCCGGGATAGAACCGGCGCCCATATGGGATCCCGGGCGTGCAAGGTGAGGACCTTAACCACTGCGCCACCGCGCTGGGCCCGTGGCTGCCTCTTCTTACAGCCACAAGGAAAGGAAATGATTTTCTTGTGTACATCATCTGCCACCAAGTTAAACAAGGACCAGGGTCAGATACACTCTGTCTCCAAAATCCTGTGCATTTTTGTGGGTTTTCAGACAGGCTGGAGAGCAGTTCTCAGATAAAGTAACTTCTCTGTTTTCATCTGAAGGTAAGGCAAAAATACTAAGTATTTTTATTCTGATTGTGGTAGGGCATTTGTGTCTCACGTGAGCGATTCAGGCAGCCTTAGTTTTCAGCTGTACTTTATTTTTTAACCGATTGTCAAGTTTTAAAATGCTTAAAACTGTAAGTGGATTGATTTGGTTGTGGAGTTGCTCTGATACTTACGAACAACATAGCACTGCACTGTCAATGAAAAGATGGCTTACCCATTTCTCTCTTTTCTCATATGCTGCATTTTAAAAAATCTGTGCTTAATGCCACATAATACCGTGTCTGAAGTTCATCACCTCTAGTAAAGATGTTACACAAGTAAGAGGGCATAGTCACCTTCCTGAAAAATGTAAATTTGTCACAGGAAAATGCCAGTTTCTGTTTACAGAAGTTTTACATTTTGGTTAGATGGAAATCAAGGGTAACCCATTCCAACTGCATCGTGTTTTTTTTTAAAAAAAAAATATTAACTATGCAAACAATTTGGTTTACAAATGGTATTTATTGCATGCTTGATGAACAATCAATGTATTCTGCTACCTTCCTTATCAATACAAGAGTTCATTCACCTCCCATTTGTAATCATAAACAATACTGGGGGGCAAAAGCACTCTAAAGAGGTTCAGGGCTATTTATCAAATTTTATTTTCATCCTTAAGCTAATTTAAACACATTATTTTTTTGTTTCAATTCTTATTTGAGAAAAAAAGTATACACTCGTAGCCACGGCAACTGGGGCTGACCCAAGGCCAAGTCAGGAGTAACAAACTTATCCAAATCTGGCATGGGGTGGCAGGAACCCAGCCACTTGAACCACTGCCTTTCCAACTCTACATCAGCAGGAAACTGGAGGCGGGTGTAAAACCAGGCACTCCAGTGTGGGACACATGCTAGGCCAAGTGCCACCCCAGAACATCACTTTCAAAGGAAATGTTTTTTGAGGAAAATATCTGACTAGAATTTTGACCAAAGCTGAATTACTATTCTAATAAATTCTAATAAAAGAACTGCATACGTAAAACAGATTTTATAATAGTTTATATTTGCACACAAAATCTGCCACGTTGTTCAGCACCACCAAACTAAAATTCCTTAATTTTTCACTGACAATGAGAAACCCATCTGTCACCTGTTCCCAGTAAAAAAAGGATTGTTCTATAAAATTAGCTTTCATAGTAAGGTAAGAAGTGAAGTTTGAAAGATGGTCTTGCCATACAGCTAATTCATCGATCAAAGACCATTCTAGGAATACATTAGGACTGAAGAAAATGAGGATGCCCAGCAAAACGACTACCCCAAGCATCTGATACAGGCGCCAGGGAACCTTGCTAATGAACGTGCCAGTGTCTTGAGGCAAAGAAAGTTTATCCACGTCTACTAGTTTGATGTCCTCCCACTGACTAGTATCAAAGTTCTTCATTAAAGGGCTTGTGGGCAAATTAGAGGGAGGTAAAGGAGTTTCCTTGATGACTTTGATTTTCTCCCTGAACTCCTGCATCTGTTGCAGAAATATGATGGGTTCCGATACATCTTTGAAAGCCTCAGCAATGTTAAAGGCCATTCGCTGTTCCTGCAAGATGGTGTTGAGTTTGTTGATCTCTGGATCATAGGCTTGCATCACTGCAAGTTTCATGGTCTCAAAGTCAGATAGAATTTCATTCTTTTTTTGATCCAGTGTGTGTTGTAACTTCTCAAAAAACTCCTTTACTTTATCTGAATCTTTAGTCAGTAACTGTAGGGATTTCCTCTTGCTAGTTTCCAATGTGTCCAAGCGAGAAAGAGCATCTCCGCGCCGCCATGTCTCAAAGCTCTGGAAGAGGGACTCGAAGGCATTCCTCTCCTGAGCATAGGCGTCTTCAATAGAGCAGAAGACGTGCTTGGTGTGGTCACCCCGAGTAGCACAGACCCCACAAATGAGCTGCATGTCAGTCAGGCAGAAAATGTTCAGGGGCTGCCCCAGGTGTTCTTTGCACACTGGCATCTTGGGAGAGATCTTGATCTTGTTATACTTTTCCACAATACCCTTCAGGGAATAATTAACCTGCAGGCTGTTAACTCCAGAAGCTGAAGTTTCCTTACGGCATGTAGGGCACTTGAAAGGCGATGGTCTCCACAACGAATTCCGCACATTCCCCTCTAACAGACCTTCCAGGCATTTCTTACAGAAGTTGTGTGAGCAAGGCAAAACTCGAGGATCATCAAACAGACTGCAACAAATTGGGCAAGTGAGGTCTTCCTCAAGCAGCTCCATGACATCCTGTGGTAGAGAAAGACATACTTAGTTTTACTCCAGTCATCTCCTTCAGCAGGATTCCATAATTAGAAAAAGTTATCTTCAGATTTAAATGACCTTCCACTGGAATAACCAGCCACACAGAAATCAGTGAGAAATTTGGGAAGGGAATGCACACCAAAGCAGATTTAATCTGTGGGACTAGAACACACTCCTTATTAGTGGGGCGCCCTGTACACAAGGCCTTTGTGTGGGCTTTCCAACAACAGTCTTTGGCTGAGACAGGGTTAGGACAAGGACAACTGCAAGCTGAGCCAGTAGGACCCAACTGATTGTTTTAAAACAGAGAGCTGACTACTAGCTGTCAGAAACAAAGCTACTCAGTGTTTATAATAGAATGAGCTCTTTACTTTGAGCCCACAAACATAAAATGGTATGCTCTTTAAAAGAAAGCAGCACAGAAAGAAAGCCAAGCATGTACTCTCATACAAACTTATACTAGTAATTGGCATATTTTTCTATTTCCAAGCCAAGATTACAAAGATTAAAATTAGAGGTAGAGTAATTCTTCCCTGGGGAATTGGGTCTTTGTCGTTTGTAAAGCACAAAGGCACTAGCCAACACCATCTTCTATTAGCTAGAGTGTCAGTCCTCAAAGGGTGGCCAGAAATGTGCATGTCTCTTCCTTTTCATACTACTAAGATACTTGCTTTCCACACTGTACTGGCAGCAAAAGCAGTAGCAGGCTGGACACTTCAACAGGAATTAGCCACAGTAAGCAACATCGAATTGTTCCTGCTCGTCACTGTCGGTACCACTACACATTCCTGGTGGGACAAGGGAGCCAGTGTGAGAATGTTCTTGATGGACCAGTAAAAAGTACTTGATTCTGTTAAATCTCCATCTGACATACACCTTGTCTTAATATTTGAACTGACAAATTGAGAAGTACACACATAGAACTTCCAGAATGAGCTGCAGGAGGAACAGCTGCTTTTTGCATGCACACCATTTTTAAAAGAACAAATGTAACCAGGGCTATTAAGACTTAACTACATGACAGACATTTTCTTGAAAACAAGCAAGATGAGCTTGTTACTTCATAGAAAAGTAACTATTTCTTACTAATGAAAGGTTTTTATGTGAAAATTAGAATTTTGGAAATCATATTTGCCACTTCTCAGCTTCCCAGCTTCCATTCATTAATTAAAGCCTTCTGATGAGATACGAAGTTACAGTACAGCATCCTGGAATCAGGGGGAAGTATTATTTTCTGAAATATCTATTTGGAGATCTAAATGTCAAAGTGAACTAATATTATCTGAAGTCAGCAATGCAAAATATTGCATAAAAGATCAATTATAAGTAGAAGACAGACCAATAGGTTCATTATATAGATTTCAGATTCCAAACTGCAGCAAAGAAACTAACACCTGAATTTGGGAAGAGTATCTAAGATCCATAATTACCTGAAAAGGGTATTCAAACAGTCTTCCCTTACCAACTTTGTATCTTTATATATATATGTCAGGCTTGTCTCTATATATTTCAACCAAAATAATGTATTGCAGCAAATTCAAGGCAGAAGCAAACATTCCACTTGTCTTCCATTAAATAAGCATTCATTAAAGATACCTATAAATACAGAAAGGAATGCCACTCTTCCCACAATTATGTTTTGAAAATAAATTATTCACATGTAATGGGTTTTTCAATTATGAATGAATTACATATTTTATAAATTCTCAGCTTTTGCTCATACAGTGAATAGCTAGACAATATACTCAAATAAAACCTTTTAGTAGTTTCAGTTTTTAAGTTTAATTCATAGTGGCCCAAGACCAAGTATTTGAGATCTTTGTTCTAGAGAATTCTGTTTTTCCAGGAGCTATAAGGTAGGCCCAGAAAGACAAATATCCCTTTGTCTTATGGAATTCTTATCTATGGAATACAGAGAATAAAAATTGTGTGGATGTCATATTAGTTGCTATAAAGATATAAATAGTGCTTCATTCTATTTTACATGACAATGCACCCTTTCCCCCCATCACTTTAGGATCACTGACATCCCACCATTTTGTGCTATCAGTATTCCTATTTTGAAGAAAAACAATATATCATATTTTAAGTGACATCTTAAAAGTGTTAACACCACAAACAGTGCTAGGAATTTCATTTGAATCATGGATACAAATGTGTACAAGTCATATTGCCACCAAGTCCAAACAGGAATTACAAATCTAATGCATGTAATAATAGAAAACTAGTAAATTTTTAGCGGATTTCAGCAGTCATAATTGGAGCTATATCTAGAAAGTGTATAGTATTTAAAACATAAGCAGGCATTTAGCCTAGAAATTAAGACAACCACATCCCCCAGTAGAGTACCTAGGTGGGCTATCTAGCTCCAGCCCCTGACCCTAACTGCCTGCATGTGCTGCCTCAAGGGGGCGCTGTGCCAACCAAGTCATGGGAGAACTACATTGAGTTCCTGGC
This sequence comes from Ochotona curzoniae, assembly GCF_017591425.1. NCBI lineage: Eukaryota > Metazoa > Chordata > Mammalia > Lagomorpha > Ochotonidae > Ochotona > Ochotona curzoniae. Next base: position 46,139,493 of record NW_024466502.1, on the reverse strand, counting down.
TCCCCGTCTGTTCCTTGGTCCTTACAGGCCAAGGAACCAACACAGTGGTAGAACATTCATCCTCTTTGACTCTCTCACTAAACTTTTTTTTCCCTCAATAAACTTTTAAGTTAGGCATTGATTAAACATTTTTAATCATTAAACATCCTTGATTTCAACATTTTTGCCAATATAAACATGTTTTATTTCCATTTTCCATGAACTTTTTTAAGTACCCTCATACACATGCAGGACTAAAGATTATTCTATTTCAAAATTTTGTGTCATGTATCATAAATATGTCAAAATTTCTGTGATGTGGGCAATAACTTTTTTTCTTTCCATGCTTAAATTATTATTTTATGATATAGTTCCATAGGCTCTGGGATTTCCCTTACTACTCTCCAGATCTCCTGCCCCCGCCAATGATTTCCCCTATATTATTATTACTATAGTATAGTTCTTTATAACCAGTCATAAGTCTGTCATTACAGGCATGGACAATGATAGAGAGTTCAGCAAACTATTGTCAAGATATGTTAAACAGTTTAATTGGGAGTCCATCTTTGGTTTGGAAGTAGAGATGCATACTGCATTGTGTCTTAATATCTGGATATGATAGTCTCCGTTACAGTTACTATACACATCTCCGTTAAATGAAAAGCCATAAAACGAAAATCAACAGGAAGAAATAGAAATTACAATGTCATGAAGTTAAGTAGCATGCTACTGAATGATTAATGTGTTGCTGAAGAAATGAAAAAAAATCAAGAACCTTCTTGAATAAAATGATGCTACTGTATGACCTATGAGTCAGTGAAGAATTTGAGAAAAACTGTTTTGAAGAAATGAAAATATGAAAAAAAAAAAAACATAAAAATCCAGGAGATACTGCTTCCGCTGATCTTTGTTGGTGAGATATTTCTTGTAAGCAACAAATAGGTGGGTTTTGATTTTTGATCTAGTCTTCTAACCTATGACTGATGATTTTAAGCCATTTACATTCAGGGTTAATATGAATGGGTGGTAATTTGGTCCTATCATTTAGCAATGGGTCATTGATTTAGTCTCCTGCTGTTATTTTATTGGGATTTTCTTCACATTTGCCTTTGGTTTCGGTGGGTGCTATTCCTTTTCCCTTTGAATATCCTTTTCCTTTTTTTTAAGATTTATTTATTTTTAGAACTGGTGCGCATATGGGATCCTGGCGTGTTCAAGGTGAGGGACTTCAGCCGCTAGGCCTCCACACCAAAGAGACTATCTTTAAATATAATTTGTAGGGCAGGTCAGGAAGAGGTGTATTTTTTGAGCTTTTCTTGCTTTACTGGGTACGATATTCTGGGCTGACAATTTTTTCCTTTTTGAATCTAGAATATGTTGCTCCATTCTCTTCTAGCCCGTAGAATTTCCTGTGAGAGGTTTCCTTTGGGTCTGATTGCCATTATTCTATAGGTCAACTGATTTTTTTCACAAGCACATTTAAGGATCTTTTCCTTATGTTCAACTGAAGAAAGCGTAATTATCATGTTTCATGGTGAAGATCACTTTTGGTCAACCCTGTTGGGAGTTCTCTGCCCTCTTGTATTCTGTTTCCCAATTCTTATTCCAGATTAGGGAAGTTTTCCTTTATTATTTCATTAAATACCAGCTTATCTTTCTGTGCCTTCTTGAACTCCCATATCTTATATTTGGCCTTTTAATACTGTCCCTTATTTCTTGAATATTTTTCTTAGTTTGACTTAGTTCCTCTTCCAGCTTTTTGATTGTTTCCCCACCGTGGCAGGAAATATCTTCCAATTCTGAGATTCTTTCTTCTGCCTCATTCATCCCATTATTTAAGTTTCCACTGAATTTTTAATTTGCTCACTGTGTCCTTTATTTCTAATAAATCTGCGTGATTTTGTCTCAGTGTTGCTGTTTCCTGGGTGACATATTCCTTAAATTCCTGCATGTGCTTCTCGTTGTTGATAAGAAACTTTATAACCATTTTTTTAAGTTCTTTATCCCCCCATTTCCTTGATTCCATTTCCTCAGTTAACTCTGAGGTTGGCAGAGGCTTTTGCTCTTTTGCAGGGCAATACATTTTGAAAGGCACAAGGAAAGGTATGCCTCTGCCAGTTGAGGCTAGTGTGTTCTCTAAATCACTGCAGCTGCACAGCAGTGTCTTCCAAAAATAATGAAAGTAAACTTCAGGTGATCTTCCAAGTCTGGTTCCAAATTTTATTACTGCCATGGCTCTATCAGCTACTTTTTAGAGAACTGAGATATATTGTTTAGGTCCAAGAAACCATGGCAGGGTTCTATTGCCTCCAGTCTTAAAGAATAGGTTTTTGAATTTCATGAAGGAAGGGTACTCTTCATATAAATGAAGTTTCTTCAAATGTATCTAACACAAAATTTAAAAATCAACAGCTGACCCCTTTCAATGTAAATTAAAGCATACATCTCTTAAAGGGGCTAATTTTTAGCTAATACAGGAATCTAGAAATGGTATCTAAACAAAATTACTGCCATTACCAGTTCAATGATAGCGTCTTCAAATGAGAATTACAATACAACCACCAAAATATCACTATTATAATAGCTCTTTTAGAAAAAATCACTTCCTGTGGGTACCCTCACCTTAGTGGTGAGTAGTACACTGTATTGTTTTAGAATGAAGTCCTTCTTGAAGCTAAGAAAGTCTAAGTAGAGGATGTAAGAATGTTTATTATAGTAGCCTGAATTTTCTGTGTTTCACTATCTTTATAATAAAAAGTTGTGGAGAAAACAAAAGAATGAGGCCAATTTTAAGGAAGCTATATTGAGTTTAAAAAGTGAAACTTCAAAGAGGCATTTGGCATGCTCCTCACACTGCAGTGCTAAGGTTCAATGCCCAGCTCCTGTGATCAGATCCTGGGAGGCAAACAATGACTGCTCAACTGACAGGGTTCTTGCTGCCCACATGGGAGACCTGGCTGGGGTTCCTGGCTGCCAGCTTCAACCACTGGCCATGGCCAGATATTTGAGGTAATGTAGACCAGGAGGTAGCAATACTCTCCATCTCTCAAATCAATACTTTTTTAAAAGTTAAACTTCAACACTGGCCAAATATGATAAGCTTCACCAGGAGCTTGTTCAGCTTTGGTACTGTTTTATTTTTCTTAAGGAAAAGCTGATACAGTAGATATAATATATAATAGGGTGTGTGTGTATAATATAAATATATTCCCAGAACACTCTGAATCCAGGCCAGAAAGGAGATGGCCATGCTTGTCTGGCTCTCTTTGTGACTTTTAACAAAGCTATATTATAGCTCCTTATCTGTTTGTTTTGAAAGTTATATAAGAAAAATTATTTACAAAGTACTTTGCATCAGGGTTATACTTCATTGCAGCTCTCAAACTCTCCCTGACTTAAATGATCAACACAGAATAAAGATTAAAGAGATAAAATTTCAGATATATCTATCCACAAAAATATATGAAAACAAATACTTGTTTGTCACTTGGTACCTAAAATAGCTTGTCTAATTGTTGCATAACTCTTGGCAAACATAAAGTCCATATAAAAGAATTACACAGCTTACTTTTCTAACATTATCCTAGAAGGAATAGTTAAAATTTTCCCCAAAATATTTCTAGCAGGGTTCCTAATAAGTGGGCAATATACAGCCAGTGCAGTTTGGAGGGCTTGCATGATCCTAACGGTTTGTTGAACTCAAGGTGACATTCTTAAAAAACAAGAGATTGGGTCATGACCATCAGAGGTGAGATCACTCAGGAAAAAAATAAACAAAAATCTAGTATTCCCTGTCCTTCCACAGCATGACTATGGGGCCTCTGCGCTTTCCTCATGCATTTATTGTTTAATTTCCCCATCCTGCACCAACAGGTACAATCTTGATTTCTTCCCATTCTTTCCCAATCCCAGGCCTTCCCTCTTTCACCTTATTTAACCTGTTACCTTCCTTTCCTTTTTCCTCCTGCATCACTTGGTCATTAACAATTCATGTGCATCTGCAGCTCTGTCAGTAGTTTTAGGGTATCAGACTGACCTGTTATTTCTATCCTATTTGTGTACAACTACTATGAAATCTAAGTGTACCCAATTGATGTTCAAAATTCAGGCAAAGGAATTTGAATAAATAGTATCTGGATTTGAGGAAAACATACATAGTTAATGCAGACTTAAATTAAACTCAACAATTTTTCAGCTTGTTGATATAAAAGCAATGCTCATTCGGTACAAACTTTAATTTGATTTTTTGTTCTTTCCTAAAGGAGCATAGTGCAGGGTAACAGTACCAGCAACAGCTGACTAACAACCAGTACTGAAATGTACAGTGTATTGTGTTCTATACACTATGACACATTCAAAGCTGTACTTTGATAATAAGTACATAAGATAATAAGCAGGCTTAATGTTTAGATGATTTTGCCTTGCTGCAGGGCAACCAAAGTACTCTGATAAGCACTCACTTACGGGAGGCAAGGCTAAGCTAAGCTGTTTGATAGCCCTGGTGTGTTAAAGGGCTTTTAACTAAGATTACCTCAACTTAGGATCTGTTTATTGGGACATAGCCCCATCCTAAGTTCAGTTATGTGTGATGCACATTTAAAATTTTGCTTAAAGAGGCTAGCCCAATAATTCTAATGGCTAATCCTCCACTTCAAAGCTTTGGCATCCCATATGAATAACAGTTCATAGCCTTGCTACTCTGCTTGCCACCTAGCTCCCTGCGTGTAGCCTGGGAAAGTAGCAAAGGATAGCTCAAAGCCTTGGGACTCTTACCCGTGCAGGAAGCTTCTGGCTTCGGATTGGCTCAGCTCTGGCACTGAGGCCATTTGGGGACTGAACCAGAGGATAGAAGATCTACCTCTGTCTTTCCTTCTCTCTGTAAATCTGCCTTTCCAATGAAGATAAATAAATCTTTAATGAAACTTAATTTTGGTGTGTGTGTGTTTAGAGGATTGTTCCTATGTAACTGTCCTCACTATGGGGAGACTATCCATGTAACTTATTTTGTATTTTCTTAAAACTATAAGATTTATGTGGGGTCCATGCAGTGGCCTAGCAGGCTAATGTTCCGCCTATGGTGCAAGCATCCATAAGGGCCTTGGTTTGAGTTCCAGCTCCTTGTTTGTGGCCTGGGAAAGCAGCAGAGGATGGATCTGCACCCACATGTCAGACCTAGGAAAGACTCCTTGCTCCTGGTTTCAGATTGGCCCAGATCTGGCCATTTGACTATTTGGGAAGTAAACCAGAAGTAGGTTTCTGTCTCTCCTCTACTAACTCTGCCTTTCCAATGAAAAATAAAATCTCAAAAAATTATGATTATAGAAAATACAAGGGAAAATTCACTATCACATCAACAAAGAGTAACCATTATGAATTATTTTGGTATATTTCTTTTAATCATGCCTATGTGACACATATTTTTAAAACTGCATACTACAATTTTTTTAATTTATTTGATCACATACCTTTCCCTCATCATGACTCTTCCTAACTTGACAGTCTAGCCATGGACAAGCTTTCTTATTGCTTGTTTATTTGAGGGGAGTGTTATAATATTTTAGTGAACATCTTACAGAAGAGTTTTGGTCAACAGCTCTGATTATTTCCTTGGACAATTTTGTTAGGAATATTGCTTAGTTCATAGATTTTTGAAGCTTTTTTTTTTTTTAATTGGAAAGGCAAGTTAATAGACCAAGGCTTTGGACCATTCTCTGCTGCTCTCTTAGGCCACAAGCAGGGGCTGGATGTGAAGTGGAGCAGCCACAGCTAGAACTGGTGCCCTATGGAATGCCAGTACTGTATGCAGAGGATTAGTCTGAAATGCCACCATGCCAGCCCCCAAATAAGGGCATTTCTAAGGTTCTTTAAAAAGTTGCCAAGCTCTCCTCTAAGAAGGCATCTACCATTGAATGGACAATGGCCAAGGTTGTTATGTGAATGCTGCATCTCTTCAGTTCTTGTCCTTACAAGTGAACTGTAACACTTTTATGGACCTTAGTTAAAACAGAACCACTAAAGAAACACAGCTGTTAGCATACCTACCCTGAGTTTAACCTATCAGTTAAAGCAGTTGACATTAGGGTTAACATCTGTGTGTTAATACATTCACTGATACTAGACTTTAATAAAATTGAGACAGAAATAAAATAATAACACTGAGCTTAAAGATCATCTAGGTAAACATTTCGTAAGAAAAAGGCTGTGTGCCTACCCTAGTTGTCCAAATGGAAACTTCTCAAAGTACATGAGGCACAGAGCCTGAGTTTTCCAATTCTTACATATTAACACTACCCAGCACCCTCATTTGTAAAATGAAGTTTAACCACAGGCTTTGTAAAATGCTACCATTTTTACTTTCTTGGGGCATCTGAGCAAAGGCTGTGGGAGCCGGAGGGCCAGGGACCCACCATGACCTCACAGAATGAACAGCCAGGAGCTAAGGAAGGACTTACCAGGGAGTCTTTGTAAAGTCAGCAGTACCAAAGACAATGGTGTTTCTGAGAAAGAAACAACTACTGGTTGTGTAAGAGGTACGACCAGTTAATCAACAGCTCCATCAAGTTCCACCGGAGGGATTGCCTGTGTATAAAGAAATTCGGCTTGAACAATGCCCAAAGTAAGTCGAAAGCCACAAACCACCTAGGCCCTGATCCTCCAGCCCAGCTGCTCAACAACTCACCAGGCGGGGAGAGACGCTAGACGTTGCCAAGGCCTCTCTCCCTTTGCAATATAAACCTTTGGACCTAAGACATTTTCTTAAATTACCATATGAAGAACGACCAGGGGTGGATTCTGAGTTTTGATAATTTAGGAAAACAAAACCAACAAATGAAATAAATGGCTAGGAAGATAAATATTCTATACATGTTTTATTTCGAGAGCTTAACAAAATGTGGACATAACGTAGGGAACATTATCGTAATTTACCTCCGTCCTCTGCAAGCAGGTGTTCCAAGAGCTGATTCTAATTCCCATGACAAAACAACCGGGGCCGCCCTATTATCCTCTCGTTCCCCCTACCCTGCCAGGTCGCACTTTGACTCACAAACTAGAGGCCACTTGCAAAGAAAGGCCACGTTTATTTGCACAGAATCACCCCCACCAGCACGGCTGTAGCCCTTTGTACTCGAGCTCCGCGGCTAGGGCGCCCTCCCCCGGCGCCTTGCAGCCAGCCCAGGCTCAAGGCCGTGCCGGAGGTCCCAACCTCACTCACTCTCCCCTTCTCTTCCTGGCGATATGGATGCGCAGGTGGCAGGGCGGGCGTGCGGCCCACCGCATCCCGCTCTCCCCACGTACTGCTACCGCACCCACAGCTTCCTCCGGGTGGCAGCTCTGCAGCCCTGCCCCTCCGCTCCCGCTGGGCAAGTCTCCGCCCTGGCAGCAGGCTTGAGGGTAACCCCCTTCTCCGAGAGGAGGGTGGCGGGTACTTATCTCGGACCTCCGGCGATGCGTGGCAACCCGTCCTCCTGCACAGGGGGGAACCGCACGACACGCGTCGGGCACGCTGTAAAATGGACTCGCGGCGGCCGGCCCCACCCGGGCACCCAGGGCCCCGCCTCCGGGCCACCGGCCCCGCCTCCCGCCGAGCCTTCCCGAGGGACCCGCGGCCGGGCGGGCGTCCTTCCGGTGTCTCCAACCGCCGGGGGTAACCGTCCTGCCCGCCCGCGGAGGCCGGGGAGGGCCCGGGGCTGCCCGGCCGCTCCTCCCGCTCCTCCCCGCAGCCGGGAGCGGCGCTGGCGAGCCGGCCACTGGACGCCGACGTCTTCCCGCTCAGCAGGCACGCAAGGCTAAGGTTGGGTTTGGATTGTTGTACTTTTTTTTTTGTTCGTTGCATTTTTTGGAACAAAAAAAAAAGCCCAACCCTTCACACCACTTCCCCCGCATCCGTGAGGAGCAGAAGCGCGGCCCCAGCGGCCCGGGAGCGGAGCTTGCCATTGCAGCTGCGGCGCGACCCAAGTTCCCCGTCCTTCCTCAGCCCTAGCTTTGCACCTGCCACTCTGGAGCATTGGGCAGGACACAAGCAACTTACTTCTATTCAAAAATCCTTTTTAGGAAAATAGAATACTGCTTTCTTTCCTTTGGAGGGAACAACTGTAAAACTGACCTTAAATGGTCCACCACTAATAATGCCTTTTTCCTGACGCCCACCCCTTATGAAATGCATAGAGCACTTACAGAGAGCAGGCGCAGAAGGATGCTGGAATGGCTGTGTTCTCAGGAGGAATTTGCTCCAAGCTGGGGGCAGGCTGTGGGAGCAAGGAGAAGGTAATTCTAGAGAAAGCCTGCTCAAGCGCTGTCGTTCACCCCCTTGGTCCCCTTGAGCCCTTTGAGCCGCATGATGAACCCAAACCCCACCAGCCCGGCTACTCCCTCCTGCACAGCCGCTAGCGACCTGATCCTGCCTTCTGTGAAGCTGTCCTTATAGATGCTGCCATCTTCACCAGAACACAGTGGGATGGAAATTAGGAACTTCAGTCTATATGTAAAGAAACAGGTGAGGTGTCGCCTTCCAGGTAGAAACCAAAAACAGCTGGGCCCAGTGCCAGATGGCAAGAACAGCTTGTCTACAGCAGCACTTGGTGCCAGTGAAATCTGCACTCCACCTTCCCACTAAATCAACGTTACTACAAATAAGCTGGTTTATGGAAACACTTTAAAGACCCTATTATTAAAATGACACCAAGGTAAAAGGTTATTGACTCATAAAGCACAAATTATCCTTAACATACTTTTAAATAACACACGTAGTTGGTGGTAGGTACCATTAACAATTAATAAACTTCCACCCAAGGAAATGTAAAACACCTGTTACATCTATAGAGCAATGTCTAAGCTTTTTAAAATTAACCACTAAGAAAAGAACACAGCACATTAAACTCTCAAATGTAGAAAAATGGGGGAGGAAGACAGCTGTCTCCTTCCTCCATGGTTCTAGGCAGATGAAGGCAACTGCCCTCCATAGTGCTCCTGGAACACAGTGGGTGCTGGCTCCAAACCCACATGCGCAGCCCCATCCTTCCTGGAGAGGCCGATGTAACTACATCCTGCCGGCATTCTCCCCACACCAGGATTTCCTTCTATTGACTTCTCCCAGTGAGAAAACATGGCAGCTTGGAGTTCTTATCTCAGCATAGTTGAAAGACTACAGTCTTGCATAGGTTTCTGGTTTTTTTTTTTTTTTTTTGTGAAAAGTATTTTTTCACTGGGTAGAATTTCTAGTCCAGTTGGTTCTTATTCCGTAGACTTAACTATGTTAAATCTCACTTGATGATGAGGCTTTTGTCCTGGGCCTGGACAAAGCTAAGAACGTTGACAGCAAACAACCAAGCCCTAAGTGGTCAGCTGTTCCACAGTAGAAGTGCCAGTGTCAAGTTGCACGCACACTGACACAGTCGGCAGTGTGGAGTCACTAATGTACAAGCCTGGGGCAGTGGTGTGGGCAGGAGGGCTGGTAAGCCTCAGCACGTTCCTTGGAACTTTTTAATTTTGCTTTTGTCTGTGGCTTCCAGAGCTACACACTGTAAGCCCCAATATTCCTCAATGAATTCCTACCAGGAAAAGACACTGACATTGTTATGGTTTACCCAAAAGGACACAGGCTTGGAAACCAGTTCTGCCTCCTGAGTTTAGCTCTGCCACTGACTTGTTCAAGCAACACAGCATCTCTAACCTGCAGTTTTCTCCTCTGTATGATGGGATACATTTGATGATAATTAGATAATATATAAAGCTTCTGTCAGTATTTTCTGACATACAACAAATGCATAATAAATGGTGGCTACTGTTATTTGGAAGAAGAAAGGCATGCTCATTTTGAGCTGCATTTGCTTTGGAATTTTGTCCAAACAGAGCTAACACCACCTGTGCAGTAGGGGAAGTTAACATCCCCATTTCTGCTTTTCATGCCAAGGCCTTGCAAAAGTATATATCCTTTCATAGCTCCACCTCTTTCCCTGTGCTTTGGAAACAGAAAAACTCAATTTGAAGAAAGCTTGGGTCTTTTCTAAAGCCCTCCCCTGTTTGTAAAAAACATTCAAAACATTCCATCACAATAGGAAACTCATAAGACAGAAACCTACCTAAGATCTGCTGTGATCACAGGGAACGGGTCTCTGGTTTGAAGCCAACTCCAGACTGCACAGTGAAGAGCACAGCACGCACTTCAGCAAGATCAGCTGGCTTTAAAGAACCAGACAGGTGCAAGCAGCAGGAAACTTCACCCCTAGTTACGTTGTTTCTGTGGATAGAAAGAAAAATTGCAAGATACGGTGGCTTTAGGATATGGTTATGACTCAGTTGAATTTTATCAGTTTAGGCACCTAGCATACCAATCAAGAAATTCCCCATTTGACTTGAAGAGGCAAGTTGTGTTACTTGGTACAAACGGCACATGACAGCTCATGTCGGAGCTAAAGTGACTGATAAGGACAAGCACAGAGCAATGCTCCAGAAGCCTCGGGGGAGATTTCCCACGAGTGGTAGAAGCGTAGACTGGACCTTCAGAGACCACAGGGCTTGAGGGAAAACAAGGGAAGGGCATGGAAGGTAAGCAAGAGCACAGTTCTGGCAGGGGCAGTGAAGGCACAATCTCAGGAAGGGCTATCTTGATAATGGGCTCCCTGCGCCGAATGAGAAGATATTTCCTTTAATACTTTTGAAGTTTCTTACTGAAAATAGTAGTTTTGAAATGTACTATGATATAAAAATGTAACATGTAATTCAGTGGTATTAAACCATTTAACATCAAACATGTTCCCCATTTAATTTCTTAATTTGTGAACAAAGTATAACAAAGAATCGTTGCATATATTCTCCCATAATCCTCCAGAAGGTGTGTATATGGTGTGTATGTCTATATGAACCTCAATCACATGTATAACATTCTATTACACTGATGTTAAAGAAGCTGTATAGAACAATGCTGTGTTTTACAGTGTTTCACCCAGCTTTAAAGTCATTACATAAATCTTCTCTGAAATGCATTACTGTTTTGCTATTTGAAAAATAACTGTATTCAATTATGATCATTTAGCGCTTTTCTAAACTTAATGTAGAATTTTATTTTTGATGAAGAGTAATACTTAAGGACCTTAAGATGATTCATTTGGATAAACACTAATAAATATTGACAATTGTTTAAGAGAACCTGATTTGTAGATATCATTCCTTTTCAACCATTCTGTTGCACCTGCTAATCATTAGATATTTCATATTTCATATGACAACTGTTTTATTTTGGTTTGGAGAAAAACTTCTATCCTGCTCCATGGGACGTTCCTAGAGTAATTCTTTGCAAAGATGACGACACAGGTTAGGAGCACTGTGGTATTCCATGGCTGATTCTTGCACTTAAATACAGTCTTCTTCACAAGTGAAGGCATTTGTAATCTCACAGAACTTTGGTTCCAAGGATAGAGATACCTGAACAGCACTGCACAAGATGGACACGCTTTGTGTATTTTTCCTGTGAGCACAAGCGGGTGTCTCAGATGGAAGGCACTGGGTAATGTATGTCTTGCCAGAATGTGCTTGTCCTGTGTAGTCCTGTTGTTTAGATCTCCAAGCGGGCATTGCTGGCATGGACTCAGGTCTCCACAAGCTTGGGATGGATCTGAAGAGGCTTCCAAACGATGTATGAGATGCAGGGGGAGGGGGATTATGCACTATCAGTACATTTTTAGGCATTTTGCAAAAGTTGCTGGCCTCCTTGTTACCAAATCCAATGATGGTTCTTTTCAGTTTTCTTTCCCTGGCTGTGCAGCATTCGCCTCCATGCCACTGCCTCCTCCCTGAAGGCCCTCTTAGCCCAGCTGTGGAAACACCACCACCCCAGCTTTTCTTTGGCCACCTTGTGACTCCTCGACTGGGTCATCCTCACGTACCCAGCACTTCAGTTCTAGAATTCTTCACATACTCAGCTTTAGGACAGTCTCAGGACTTTCTGTGCAAATTTAATGGTATTTGCATTCCCTGGGGAGCAGCAGCCACACCCTGATACCCCCATAGTTACAGCAGCTGTCAAGGATGAAGTGTTGCAACTGTTGGGACGCAAGTGTCTTATCCTTCCTCTCCCACAGTCCTTGCCCTGTGCAAGCATGTGAAGTGGCCTTCCTGCTGCCTGGCATAGGGGGCATGCTTCCAGCTGCGGGGCTCCTGCCCTCTCTGGGTCCTCCTCGCCCCCAGCACCGCCCTGCCAGCTGTTCCCGACACTGGCCCCTTTCTGACCACGCATACCTGAGTCAGCTAGCCTTCTCCCTGTTTCAGGCCGAGAGCCTTCATCATCCTGTGATATTCTTCTACCATGCATGCTGCAGTTTGCTCTTATGTATTTACTTGTGCAATTTGAATAATGTTTGTCTATTCACATGACTCTATACAAGAGCTGAGACGGTATGTGCATGTGTGCGTTTTCTCATGACTGCATTCCTAGCATCTGAATCAGTAAGTTAGGGAAGTAAGAGTTCTCTATTTAAAAAAAAAAAAAAATTGCTGTATCTCAGATATCCACAAATGAGCTGAAATGGTAAGGTATTCTAAATTTGCATTCACTTGAAACAGACATACCAACACACTTTGTGTCTCATCAAAACAAAGGCTCATTACAACACCGTTTGTCATACTCCTTCAAGGTCAGGCTCCAATATAGGTTTTTTGGTTTTCCTGTTTTTGCTTTTTCAATAAATAAGTTATTTTATTTTTTTCATGATTTTTACATTGATGACTAGGGTATGAAGGCTCAAGGGCCAGAGGAAAAGGGTGAAAACATTGTTTCCACATTCTCTTCTTTCCCTCCTGTATCTGGGGGAAACAGGCAGGGGACAAGCAGAGAAGCCACAACCAACCTCCCAACTGTCCCAGGGTCCCCAGTGTGGGGCATGCTCCAAGGGTCCTGCTCAAATGATTTTGATAGTTCAGTTCTGACTTGCTGTAGATCCCAGCACTCCACGCATGATGAAATCTCCCCCAAAATCTACTGGCTGACACAATCCACCTCAGAGTTTCCATTTGTAAAATATTCACTGCCACTGATTGGCTGTGGTTCTGTCCTCCATCCTCTGATGTGGTGGTACCAGGTATCCTCTGCAGACTCCAGAGTACTGCCATATCCTCCATGTGCACCTGGACATGCTGCCCACTGCTCCATTTAAGCCACTGAAGAGGCCCAGCTGTGATACATGCACTCCACGGTCAGACCATGGAACCTGCAATTCTCTCCATGGTTGGGGTTCTGAGTCCAGCAGTTCAGTTGGTGGGGAATCCCCACAAAAACCTCATCTTAGGCCAGCCCAGACCTGGTTCTTGTGTGTGCTTGCCAATACAGGGCCCAGCACAGTCTGTCACCCAAATCATCCTATGCACACACTGGTAGTTGCAATTGCTGCATTAGTTCTGCCTATAGCCCTGTCTTCTACGCAAATCAATGGATATTGGAGTCCAACCAATCCTGCCCACCACACACTTGGCCCAGGAGTGAGAAGACAACTAGGAACATGGAGATTCTCAAAGTTTTTGAGAATAGTAATTTCAAATAACCCAATAATTCATTTTCTAAAAAGTCACTGGATCTCAGTTCTCAGTGATGACCTCTTCTTCCCTATCTAAAGCAAATTACCAAAACCAGAAAATTGATCTTATTCTGGTTTCACCAGCTTCTGTATATAGTCTCTTTTCTTTTTTTAACTGAAAATGCAAAATAATAACATAAAAAAGTTTTGAATAGGAGTTAGCGCTGTGGGTCAAACCATGATCTACAATGCTGACATTCCACGTGGCCGCCAGTTCAAGTCCTATGGCTCCACTTCCATCCCAGCTCCCTGCTAATGACCTGGGAAAGCAGTGGAAAATGGTCCAAGTATCTGGTCCCCTGCACCCACATGAGAGCCAGCAGAGGGAAAAATCTATAACTCTTTCAAATAAATAAATAAATCCTTTTTTAAAAAAGTGTAGTTTTCACTTGTTGCCTTATAGAAAAACACACTAAATATTTACTATGGTTTCAATATACAAAATAATAGTAATATGCTATATTACCTCCATGTGTTTTTACACTGTTACCACATATGTAAACATGTATGACGTAAGTATCATTGTTCCGTAAGTTGAAAACTTTACATACAAAAATCATAGTAATACACAAGCGGGCACATTTTAAAATAAAAAAGCATCTGGCCATGGCATTGCTGATATTTTTGATGTCATTTGTCAGCTGAAAGAAGCTTGACTAATCTTCCCCAGAAAGGGGTTGTCATGGAGATCAGAGCTGAAGCTCTACAGCAGCCTGGCCTAGACTGGAATCCAGAATCCCCTGCTGGCCAGCAGTGTCTTACTGGGCAAAATACTGAAATTCTCTGGCCCGATTCCTTGCCTGTGAAACGAGGCAGCAGTCCCCATTTGCTCGAGTGGTTTGAGTATGTTCAAGGGAATGTGTGTGGAGCAGAGTAACTGGACAAACTCAGCTGATGACAAACTCAGCATCAGCAGCCTCATCTTTGTTGCTGCAGGTGTGAATCCTGACGCAACTTTCTCCTCCCATAGCTAACCAGTGCACACAATCAGGCAGGTGTGTCCTCTGGCGCTCGGCCAGGGGTGTGCTCAGAAAGAGTGAACAGCCTGCTGGAGACAGGGCTGCAGGCAGGGAGCTGCGTCCGTGACGTCTGCCAGGTTCTAGGGTGGTAAAGCCCCCTCTTGGATGACTTTAAGCCACCAGCTCGACTTCAGTGAGCATAGGCTGGAGAAGTCAGAACAGCAGCCAGCTCTCCTGCATTCCAAGAGAGAGTTGCTCCTTTTTAGCAGCTTCTTTGCTCACAGCAAAATCAGGCCCCGACCCGGTCAGGCGGAGAGCCATACTGCCCTGCCTGAGGAAGAACTGCTGAGTGGGAGGGGGTGAATTTCTTGGTTCCAAAGTCCAGAGAGTAGGGCACACAAACGCTCCCTGGGCAGGCTGTTAAGGTGTGTGTGTGTGTGCGCACACGTGCTGTAATCGAGGATGAGATGTTATTGTTAGGAGGTCATATGGCCATCAGGTTTCTTTAGTGTTCACCCTGATTTTTCAACATACAGCATTTTGTGCTATACCATATCTACTGAAAGTTCAAAGGTAATCATTTCTGCATCTTGCCATAGCTTTCAAAATGATGCTATTAAAGAGCTTCATGATTCAATTCACACACCTCACTACAAGTTGCATGTAAAGGAAAAAGCCAGTCAAACCCTCGGGTAGCCATCTGTCCAAAGTCCCTGCGAGTGCTTTGGAACAAATGATGACACTGCCTTTTGCCAGTTCAGGTACCTTGGTCTGTAAACATGTGCACTGGGCAGTCAGTAACTCTCATGCTGGGCACAACAGAGGTAGTGACTTTGGCACCAGGGGATAACAGGAAGTTAGAAATAGTGATATAAACACAAATGAGTAAGAATGTCAAGTACTGGGCCCAGTAACCTAGCGGCTAAAGTCCTCACCTTGTAAGTGCCAGGATCCTATATCGGTGCCAATTCATATCCTGGCAGCCCCGCTTGCCATCCAGTTCCCTGCTTGTGACCTAGGAAAGCAGTTGAGCATGGCCCAAAGCTTTGGGACCCTGCACCTACGTGGGAAACCTGGAAGAAGCTCCTGGTTCCTAGCTTTGGATCGGCTCAGCTATGGCCACTGTGGCCACTTGGGGAGTGAACCAGCGAACAGATCTTCCTCTCTGTCTCTCTTCCTCTGTACATCTGATTTTCTAATAAAAACAAACAAATCTTTTTAAAAAATGTCAAGTATTGAGTTTAGTCTTAAATGTTGACATGAAGAGTAGAGTTACCATGTTGCAGCATCAGGGGAATGTAGATAACGAAAGCATACAGTTCATTTCAAAATGACTGGAAGGAAGCATGCTCAGTGTTTTCAACACCGAGAGACCATGCATGCTTGAGGAGAGACGTGTTTACCCTGACTGGAACATTACATAATGGGTTCAAACAGCACATGATACCTCATAAATAGGTATAATGTTATTTGCTCAAATACATAAATAAATAAAAGCAAATTGAACCCTGAGAGAAATAAGCAGAGAACCTTCCATTTAGGCTCCTGATAATTTTAGAGGAAAAAATAATTCAGAGACAAGACTTGTGGCACAGTGAGTTAAGCTACCGCCTGAGACATCAGCATCCCCTATGAACACTTCCAATCCTCCAGCTCCCTGTTAATGTGGCTGAGAAGGCAGAGGAGGGTAGCCTGATCGCTCTTCCCAGAACTTATACAGGAAACCTGGCTGGAGTCCCAGGCTCCTGGCTTCGGCCTGATCTAGCCCCAGACATTGCAGGTGGGAGGTAGGTGTCTCTCTGCTTTTCAAGGAAAATGAAGACAAATGCCTTATTTTTTTTTTGTTTTTAAAGAAATGAGAGAGAGAAAGTTCATCTTCACATTGAGACCAGAAATAGGAAGAGGAAGTGAAAGGGCTGTGATCAACTGTTTACTTCATGCCAGGCACTCTCCTTCATGCCTTTCTGGCATCACCTCATTTCAGAAGACCCAGGGGGAAAGGGCGCCAAGGGCTGGTTCATTCGCGTGCCCAAGTCACATACACGGCTCTTCCTTCACTCCGCTGCCCCAGGAGTGAAGGAGCACTGGACACGGAGGCGGAAAACACAGAGTCCCTTCCGGAGGCTTGGTGGGGGAAGGAGAATGAACCGGCCACGTAGGAGGCACAGAACTGCCCCTTTTATAATAAACATCCACCGGTCCCCCAAGCGTGACACTGCAGGAGTTCAGGAGCACAGGCCCCAGACAGAGGCCACAGACCCTGGCCCCTGCCCTAGATACTCACCCTTTTCTGGAGAAGCTCTCATTGAAGTCCTAGGACCAACTCCCCACCCCCAGCCCAGGCCTCCTCACCTCTTCCTTTCATATCTGAGGCATTTCTACCACTCACAGTACAGGTAAATCAACACTGGAAAGCTTACGTGTCTTTTTTGAAGCAGAGGCATGCTTCTTAGCCTTTCTAAACGTCTCATGAAAACTGCCCTGGACAGTGGTTGAAACACACAGAATCCCAGAGGTCTCAGATTTAGAAGTTCCCAGTGGGGACTGGGGAACAGATATTTAAAAATAATGCCAGTTAGCCTTAAATTCCTGCAGGTTCAGGTATCACTGGCCTGGCAAATAACAAAGAAAAACAAACACATTAGCACAACCTTGTGGTCTGACTCATAGCGGAAGCCTCTCCCATGCTGGGGGCCTCGCCTGCCTGCAGGTTGGGTGTCATCTTAACACAGACTGCCTATTGTCATCTCCAAGAACAAAAAGTCTGGGTCCAGCAGAGGAAAGCCCCATGCCAAATTATAATGTGGTGGGAGACAAAGAGAAAACAATAACTTCAATTGTTAATGTCTCTCTTTTTAAAAACTTTATTAGAAAACTACAGATAGCACTAGAAACAGAGAGAGAGAGCACTCCCATCTGCTGGTTCACTCCCAACTGCCCACAACAGCTAGGGCAGGCAGCAGCAGAGCCAGGACTCACTCCAGATCTCCACAGGGATGGCGGGGACCTGAGCCATCACCTCTCCTTCTCAGGAAGCAGAGCCAGGACTCACACCCACGCACTCTGCCACGGGACACAAATGTCCGCCCTCCAATCTTTGTATCTCTTATTTCTTCACCAGCACACCACAAAAGCCATCTGCCACACAGAGAAGGTGCACAGCTGTCCTGCCTCATCTTCTTCTTCCTTGATGCCCGGCACGCAGCAGCAGGTAGCCGCCAGCTGTCTACTACAGATCTCAGGGCCTCACTCACCATGGCTTAGTCCTGGGAATGTGGTGTGCGGTTAAGGAAGGGAGTTGTAGGTTAGTCTACACATGTGAAGGGAACCGAAGGAAAGCAAACCACCCATGAAACTTTGGAAGCAGCCCAGTAACTTACAAAGTCCTGCTTATACCCCAGTACCTTAACAGGTGGTCCCAAGCCTTAACCCAAGGGAGGCAACCTAAAGGAATGGCCTCTGCCTAGCACCAGATGGCCTACCCAGCCTACTGAGTGATAAAATCTTGGGACGAATTTTACCTGTTTCATACCCAGAAAACCCTTTGTCCACAGAGAAAAGGAGAAGGAGAAATGACAGGAAGAACTGGGCGTGATTCTCTTGTAAGGCCCAGTCTGAATGCAGTGCACTCAGCGATCTGCTCTTTCCTGAGGTGCCCACCTGCCCATCAGCTGTATTCTCCATTAAACTACACAGCCTTGTTTTCTGCAGTCTGAATGGACACTCTCAGATTTTGTCTGCAGAGATGCTCGTTGAACCTTGCTACCTTGCTTACCACCCTTCTCAGCCTCAAATCTTCTTTGAATGAAGATAAGAACACATTAGCCCTGTGTCTACTGTGGATATTTCCATTTTTGCCTCAGGGAAAGCCCTGGCCTACACCCTCTGAGCAGCTGCAATGGCCAGAGCTGAGCCGATTTGAAGCCAGAAGCCAGGAGCTTCTTCCAGAGCTCCCACGCGGGTGCAGGGTCCTAAGGCTTTGGGCCGTCCTCGACTGCTTTCCCAGGACACAGCAGGGAGCGGGATGGAAAGTGGAGCAGCTGGGACATGAACTGGTGCCCCTATGGGATCCCGGCACATGCAAGGTGATGACCTAGTCACTGAACCATTGTGAAGTACCCATCTCTGCAAATGTTTCATCATCTTAATTTGTAACTCCAAAAACTTTGACTTAATACATTCTCTTTAAAAAACACACATAAAAATCACACATAGGGGTGTGTTAATCCTCTGTCTGCAAGCACCGGCACATCTGTCCGGTGAGTGAAGCATCTGTATCAGGAGTCAGATCACGAAGGGCCATTTGATGCTGGGAAGGCGTGCTCTAGCCACTAGACAACGCATTGTTCTAACAGTTTGAAATGGTCACTTGGGCCATTGTGTGTAGACAAAACTGTATGAAGGGTAAAAGTGCCATGGGGACCACTGGAGGCCAGTGTGACCTCCAAAGAAGAAAGACGATGAAGACTCGAGTTGGGATGAAGAGAAGGTTACATTTCTGAAGCACATTTGGGAGTAACAGCTGGCAGAATTTGTTTATATATTGGGTGAGGGGTTGAAGAGGAATCTAAAGATAGTTTCCAAGTTTGGGGCCTCAATCCTCCTGGGCCTGTCTCCTTTTCTGTAAAATGGGCATAATGAGAAAAACAGGTTGCTGGAGAAAGGAAGCAGACACCCTGGGGCGCTCCCACAGGGAACCACCTAACTAAGCCTTCCCTAAACGTGAGCTTTCACTACTGCCCCAGGGCACTCTTCCTCATTGTCAGAGTTACAAAAATCTCTGCCCCATGGAAACTGGGGGAGCAGGCGCCCTCCCTTCCTAAGGGATAGGCTTACACTGTGTTCAGCAGAATACTTAGTAGTGCTGGAACATTGTACTTGCATACAGAAAAAATAAAAGGGTTTCTCACATTTCAATAGAATTATAAGGTTCTTTTGAGTTTTGTCAACACTTAGCAGAAACAGTAACTAAAAGCTGAAATTACAAACTTCTACTGATCAAAAAATCAATTAAAAACCTAAGATAAAGTACATCTGAAATAATAATGATGGTTTTTAAGACCAGATGTCCACTGCATTTTAATATACCAGCCGCTAGAATGCCACTCTGTCCGGTTCAGCACAGGACACCTGGCAACCCTGTTTGTGAGTCTAACCCCACCTTCTTGGCCACACTGGTCTGTCCTCATTTTCCCCTGGAGAACTTTCTAAGCAGCACAGACAGCATCCCCTCCATTACAGTCAGCAGCTTCCCTCCGCAGGTCATCCAGTCTGCAAGTGTTTGAGCAGGGTAACCTGGTAACTACTTTCAAAACCTCCCCACCCTGTAGTGGCTACATGTGAGCAAGTCAGCAGTTGCTTCAGGCTCTTCTGGAACATTCTTATACCCCCTTCCTTCTGCCTCACCAGATTTTCCTGGTTTTTGGTGACTGAGGTCGCTGTATAAGTGGAAATGGGTGGTTCTTTCTTTTTTCTTCTTTTTCTTTCTCTCTTTTTAAAGATTTATCTAATTATTTGAAAGGGAGAAAAAGGGAGAGAGAAGCAATGTTTTCCATCCACTGGCTTATTGGCTAAATGACAGCAACAGCCAGTGCAGAGCCAGGCCGGAGCCAGGAGTTTTACCCGGGTCTCCCGTGTGGGAGCAGGGCCCAAGCACATAGGTCATCTTCTGCTGCTTTCCCAGGCTCGGGATTAGGAGCTGGGTTGGAAGTGGAGCAGCCGGGACTAGCCCATATGGGATGTCACTACTGTAGGTGGTGGCTTAACTCTGCTACACCACAGCACCTGCCCCAAACCAGCCCCTCTGCAGGCTGCCAGGAGGATCACTGAATGTAGGACCCCGTTCCAGCCTCCTCCTCTTACTAAAGCTGATCTTAGATTTTCATGCTACCTGGGAACTTACAAAGGCAACCTTGAATTTGAACTGGAACTAAAAGATTTCCTCTCAAAGATTCATCCCATCCCATCTTTGAGTCTGACCTATGATCTCCATCGTTCAGCTTTCTCCACCTGAGATGTAGAAAATATTCTTGTGGGCCCGACATGGTAGCTTGGTGGTTAAAGTCCTTGCCTTGCATCCACTGGGATCCCATATGGGCGCCGGTTCTAATCCCGGCAGGCCCACTTCCCATCTAGTTCCCTACTTGTCAGGAAAGCAGGGTCCCAAAGCCTTGGGACCCTGTATGCACGTTGAAGACCAGGAAGAGGATCCTGGTTCCTGGCTTCAGATCAGCGCAGTTCTGAGTGTTGCAGCCACTAAGAGAGTGAGTCAGTTGACAGAAAATCTTCCTCCCTCTCCTCCTGTCTGTACATCTGACTTTCTAATAGAAATAAAATAAATCTTAAAAGAAGAAGAAGATACTCTTGCTTCTGAAAGGGAGATCCAAGGGCCAGCAAGCTCCGCGGGCAGCTTGTCAGACATGCAGAAACCGGGAGCAGGCCAAGACACCCCCGTCTACCCTGCTCCCACACTGGAGCACCTGCGTTCGGGCCTCAGCCCCGGACTCCAGCTTCTTGCAAATGCAGCTCTGGGGGCAGTGTGACATTCAAGCTAACTAAGTTTCTGCCACTCACATAGGAGACTGGGATTGAGTTCCCGGCTCCCAGGCCTTTGGGAAGTGACCCAACAGATGGAAGCTAGCTGTTTGTTTCTCTGCCCTCCAATAAAACAAAATCAGAAATGCAGAATTTGACACGGCATTTGAAATCTATGCAATCAGGGACTGGTGCAGTGGTTCTATTGCTTTCCATCCAGCTCCCTGCTTATGACTTGGGAAAGCAACAGTAGATGGCCCAAGTCCTTGGGCCCTGCACCCACATGGGACACCCAGAAGAGGCTCCTGGCTTCTGACTTCAAGTCAGCTCCAGCCATTGCTGCCACTTAAGGAGTGAACCAGCAGGTGGAAAATATTTGTCTGTCTCTTCTTCTCTCTGTAAATCTGCCTTTCCAATAAAAATAATTTTAAAAAATAGAAAGAAAACAAGAGAAAAAGAAACCCATGAAATCAGACTGTTCATCTTTTTAACAAGATCCCCCAGGTGATTCACAGCCTTGAAAGAAGAGTGTTCTTCCTCCTCCCATCCCACTGGTTGGAGAGAATTCTTACAACTTGTATAATCTTGCGCCACTTCCTTCCAACATTCCCTTCAAGTCAGGGCCTCTTGTTCTGAGCTCCTCCTCCACTTTCTTTTTTTTTTTCTTTTTAAATATTTACAGAGAGAAGAGAGAGACAGAGATCTTGCATCCACTGGTTCACTCCCCAAATGGCTACAATAGCCAAAGCTGAGCTGATCAGAAGCCAGGAGTCAGGAGCTTCTTCTGGGTCTACCATGCAGGTGCAGGGGCCCAAGGATTTGGCCATCTACTGTTGCTTTCCCCATCATGAAGCATGGAGCTGGCTCAGAAGTGGAGCCACTAGGACTTCAACTAGCACCTATGTGGATGCCAGCGCTGCGTCAGTCGCAAGTCCAGCTTAAGGCTTTCTGGAACCAAACACAATCCTTGGAGCTTTATAGATTAACTCAATCTTTAAAAGAGCCCACAAGACAGGCCCGGTTTTAATCTCATTTATTTAAGAGGAAATGAAGGCACAGAAAGTTTAAGTAACTTTCTCAGGATCACACAGCTAACAAGGAATGAACCAAAATTCAACCTCACAGATTCTGGCTGCGGCAGGCACACACTGAACCACCGGGTTATGCTGTTTCTTCAACGGGCCTGAACGGACACATTTGCATATGCATTACTGTACATATAAACATGTATTTTAATATATTTCTGTTTAAATATATATGCAGGGATAGAGAGAGAGAAAAGGACCTATGTGTTTCCCTGCAAACAGCCAACACGCCCGTTTTCAGGACACACCTGACACCACCTTTGCAGAGACGTGTTCAACTTCTGTAGATACTGCCTTTTGTATCTCCGTGTGTGCCTCTTCTGAGATGTGAGATAGCACTGGCTGAACTAGTCTGGCAATAAGCCATACAGAACTTTCCCAATTAAAAAAAAAAAAAAAGATTAAAACTTCCTGAACTTCCCGGAAAACTGACCAGATGACATTTCTTCTTTAACTTTGTGGCTGCGGAGGCTTAGAAGCTAATTCTGGGCAGGTTTTGTGCCTTTTGGATGAACCGTAATGTGGGTTTGTTCTGTGCTGATGGTATCCTAATGCGTTTGTGTAGTTTTCAACTGCAGTTTCTGCAATCTGCGCCTGGTGTCTTAACTGCAACACTGACTCCAGTAAACAAGCTTCGGGGAAGGAAAGAGGGTTTTAGCTACCGGTGCATGCGCGCCCTCTGCTGGCCACCCACGTGCTCCTGCCGTCCAAGGGCGACTCGCGTACAGGCACTGTACTGCCTGCAATATTAGAATCAAGTAAGATTTGTTTATTGCTTACGTGAACTAATTACACTGTGCCTGGCTTAATGAGGCAAACCCAAGGCAGATCACTGGTATTGCAAAGTGAGAGATGTGTTGCTGGAGCCAAGCACACGGTTCCGTTCCTTTACAAATACACAGCAGCTTGCCCATGCCAAACAGGACAGCATGGTACACTTTTGTTAGGAAAGAAGGACTGGAGACCCTCTAGCATCTTCTCTGTGTACAGACCAGAAGACTTGCCCAGGAACAACAGGCCTAGTGGGTGCCAGCCTGGAGACCTGGGCTCCTGGAGCAAACTCCATGAGCTGGCCCTGCAGGATGGAGACAGGAGGGACGGCAGAGCAAGGTCGGCATGGAACAGAAGGGCAGAAGTGACAGCCAAGGGCCAGGAGGAGAGCCGCACATTTTCCTGTTAGTAAGTAACAGTGCATTAAAACTACACAAGACCTATGACGCTTTTTAAAGCAAGATATTAGCTTATCTTATCATCAGAGCTTGGGTGTTTTTTTTTCCTAACAGTTTTATCTGCTCATGTTTTTCAAACCAGACCAAGTAGCCAATTCTAAAACATAAAAAAAAAAAAAAATTCTGTTCCTCTTTTCAAATTTTCTCAGCATCTGGACACAGACACTCCTTGTACCTTTTTTTTTTTCCGTTTACAAATTTGTTTTTATTTGAAAGCAGGTTCTTGCACAGAGAAGAGAGACAGGGCAGTATTTCATTCACTGGTTAACTTCCAAATGGCCACAAAAGCCCAAGCTAAGCCTTTCTGAATCCAGCAACCAGAAACAACTTCTGGTTCTTTCACTCGGGTGCAGGGTCCTAAAGTATTATTTTTTCTCTGCTGCATTCCCAGATCAAAAGCAAAGGAACTCCTTGTACCTTTTAATGTACTCTGTCACCTCTAGAAATGATCTCTTCACGGTGGAGAAAACGCTGTGGTAACATGCCCACTGTTGAAGAGAAAGAATATGCTTTCCGTACAGTCTTTTCACACAAGCAGTAGAGAAACAATACTCAAGGCAGTCTTCATTCTGAACAGATTTCTTCCAGCCATGACCTGCAGAAATGCCCCCTTTGCCATCTGAGGGCAGACGTAATTACAGTGAGGGTGTTAAAGTAACCTCCTCCAAAATGATTCCTGTGAAGGGCAGTTCAGAACATCTTTGCAAAGGCAAAGGGCACATTTCAGGAAACAGGAGAGGACAGAGCAACAGCAGAGGGGCACCTGGAGACTGACGGACACAGTGGTGAGATTTAGCAGCGACCGAGACCTCTCAGCAGCATTCAGCAAGCAGCATCTGAACTGCACTGGCAACCAGCACTCCACCAGCAGCAAGGTGGTAAGAGCCTGTTTGATCTGACCAGGAGCAGACAGAACAGCAGGTCAAAGAAGGGTGTTGTGGGAACAAGGTAGATTTCACAGCCCAGTCCACCCCCAAAGCTGAACTGGGCACCATTTTGTGTAAAAAGGAGGCAAAGGTTATGGGGCAGTATTGAGCATGCACTGAGCTGGGAGTGAACTCATTTCTGGCTCAGTGAACTGCAACAACATGGCATCCTTCAGGTTCCACCCGAGACAGGTCCCAGTAGCGCTCAAACCTGACGGCCAGCAGATCAAGAACTCCAGTAGTGGCACATCAGGTGCCATTTTGTACAGTATGGAAAAACTTTAAGACTGCAAGGACAACAGTGAGCTGCTCATGCGCTGAGCTGGGAGCGAACTCACTGAGCTCAGGGCATTGCACTGATCCCACAGGAAAACAACGGGACGTTTCTCAAGCGCTAGTCCTGTATGTGTCTTAATAGGGATGGACAGACAGAAGATTAGCATTTTTGACACGCAGGAACTGATCCAAGGCGCACAGATTGCTACATGTACAAATTTTACTTCAAAATAGAAGATAATATTTGTTCTAGTTATGAAATACAAACTGAATTATTTGGGTGGAAATTGATGTCTTTAATTCCTTTAAAAAAACATATGTAGGGGCCCGTGCTATGGTGCAGTGTTAAGCTACAGCCTGCAGCACTGGCACTCTATATGAGCATGAGTCTGAGTCCTGGTTGCACCTTTTTTGATTCAGCTCCGTGCTAACGCACCTGGGAAAGCAGCAGAAGATGGTCCAAGTTCCTTGGCCTCTACACCCATGATGGAGACTGGAAAGAAGCCCCTGGCTTCCAGCTTTGGCCTAGTGCAGCCCCTGCTGTTGCTGCTGTCTGGGGAGTGAACCAGCAAATGGAAGATCTCTCTCTTCCTTTGTCATTCTGCACCCAAATAAGTAAAGCATCTTTTAAAAAGCAAGAGACAGACACACAGGGATCTTTCCATTCTATACATGGCCACGTCAGCAAGGGCTGGGCTGTGCTAAAGCCAGAGGCAAGGCTCTCCATCTGGGTTTCCCATGTAGGTGGCAGGACTAGGTGTTTGGGCCATCATCTGCTACCTCCCAGACATATCAGCAGGGAGTTGGGTCAGAAGAGGTGGGAATCCAGGGCATGCATTCTAAGAGGGGATGTGGGTATCCCAGGCAACAGGTTAACCCCTGGCAGCACAATGCCCACTCCTTCCCCACATTTTTTTTTCAGTGTTTTTTTCTAAAGAAGAATGATAAAATGTTGAAACTTCAATGTAATCTTATTACAGCTTAAAATGGCCAGGGAAGGTCCTGGCTCCGTGGCCTAGCTAAAGCCCTCGCCTTGAATGTGCCGGGATCCCATATCAGCTCCAGTTCTAATACTGGCGGCTCCACTTCCCATCCAGCTCTATGCTTGTGGCCTGGGACAGCCAAAGCCTTGGGACCCTGCACCAGTGTAGGAGACCTAAAGAGCTCCTGGCTCCTGGCTTCGGATCGGCACAGCACTGGCTGTTGCAGTCACTTAGGGAGTGAATCATTGGACAGAAGATCTTCCTCTCTATCTCTCCTCCTCTCTATATATATCTGACTTTGCAATAAAGATAAATAAATCTTTAAAAGAAAAATAACGAGGGAAAAGAAGTCTTGGTATAGATAACTAGACCCCTGTCTACATGGTCTTAAGGAAATGATCTCAAGTAAACTAGACCTAGAATGGTTGAACAGTGGCTGTTCTCAAATTTTAGACGTCTCAAACTAAAGAGAAATGTAAGCACATTGCTTAGCAAACCTCTTCGTTCTTCCACAGGCACAGACGTGGACAGAGGTTGGAAGAAATGTGTCAGGTCACAGCCAGACCTCTGTTCCGCAACTCAGCCAGCGTTCCTCAGGTTACTGACATCTACACTGCTTTCAATAGCTTTCTCTACCTTTTCTAGTATCCAGGCAAATTAAACTACTTAAGCTAATAAACCCTTTTTCTCTCCAAATTGCTAAGAATCATTCAAAATGCCAATTACACACCTTAATAAAATTATTGGGGCTGAGGTTGTGGCATAGTGAGTACAGACGATGGCACAGCTTCCTGGGCACCTGTCACCATGTGGGAGACTGCAGAAGCTGCTGGCCTGGGCCTGACACAGCACTCACTGGCCACTGCAGACATCTGGAGAAGGAATCAGTGGATGAAAGGCATACGTGTTTCTCTCTCCCTTCTCCCATGCCCCTGTAACTCAAAATAAAAATGATACTAAGATTATTTACACTGGGGCTGGCACATTGGGTCAGCTGGCTAATCCTCCACCTCCACTTGCTGGCACCCCATATTGGTGCTGGTTCATGTCCCGGCTGCTCCTCTTCCCATCTGGCTCCCTGCTATGGCCTAAGAAAACAGTGGACTATAGCCTAAGTCCTTGGAACCTTGTACCTACACAGGAGACCTGGAAGATCCTGGCTTCAGATCAGCTCAGCTCTGGCCGCTGCAGCCATTGGGGAGTGAACCAGCAGAAAAGCGCTTTCTCTCTCTCCTCTGTATAAATCTTCCTTTCCAATAACAATAAATAGATCTTAAAAAATTGTTTACATTACCAAATTGCAGCTTCATGTAATCAACACTTTGATGTGTAACATGTCAGATGAATCTTTTGGCTTTAGAACATGGAATTTTAGTCATGGTCTGTGCAGTAGCCTGACATTGTGATGTCATTAAAACGCTACCTTATACCCTAGCGGCTAAAGTCCTCGCCTTGAACACTTTGGGATCCCACATGGGCGCTGGTTCTAATCCCAGCAGCCCTGTTTTGCATCCAGCTCCACACTTGTGGCTGGGAAAGCAGTCAAGGACGGACCAGGACCTTGGGTTCCTATACCCATGTGGGAGACTGAGAGGAAGCTCCGGGCTCCTGGCTTTGGACTGGCTCAGTTCCGGCCATTGCGGCCGCTTGGGAAGTGAACTAATGGATGGAAGTTCTTCCTCTCTGTCTCTCTTCCTCTCTGTATATCTGGATTTCCAATAAAATAAATATTTATTAAAAATGCTACTTTAAAATACTATTATGAAACTTTGATTATAGAAATTTTCAATAATGAAAATAGAGGGCCCGGCGGCGTGGCCTAGCGGGTAAAGTCTTCGCCTTGAACATGCCGGGATCCCACATGGGCACCAGTTCTAATCCCAGCAGCCCCACTTCCCATCCAGCTCCCTGCTTGTGGCCTGGGAAAGCAGTCGAGGACGGCCCAAAAGCTTTGGGACCCTGCACCCACGTGGGAGACCTGGAAGAAGTTCCTGGATCCTGGCTTCGGATCGGCATAGCACTGGCCGTTGCGCTCAGTTGGGGAGTGAATCACCGGACAGAAGATCTTCCTCTCTGTCTTTCCTCCTCTCTGTATATCTGACTTTCCAATAAAATAAATAAATCTTAAAAAAAAAAAAGAAAATAGAGTAACAATGAATTCCCAGATACTCATCACTGAACTCTTACAATGATCTTAGTTAAAATGTATTTAAGGGGTCAGCATTGTGGCATAAAGGATTAAGCCATCAATTGTAATACTAACATCCTATAGCTGCTGCACTCTGATCCAGCTCCCTGCTAATATGTCTGGGAAAGCATCAGAGGATGGCCCAAGTGCTTAGGGCCCGCACCCACCTGGGAGACCCAGATGAAGATCCTGGATCCTAGATCCTGACTATAGTCTAGCCCAGCCTCTGCTGTTAGATTAATTTGGGGAGTGAACCAATGGACAGATTTTTTTTCTCTGTCTCTTCATCCCCTCTCTCTGTAACTCTTTCAAATAAGTAAATAAACACTGTTCTAAAGTGCATTATTTAAGATTGATCCATAGGGGCCTGGCAAAATAGCCTAGTGGCTAAATCCTCACCATGCATCTGCCAGGATCCCACATGTGTGCCAGTTCTAATCCTGGCTGCTCCACTTCCCATCCAGCTCCCTGCTTGTGGCCCGGGAAAGCAATAGAGGATGGCCCAAAGCCTCAGGACCCTCCACCTACATGGGAGACACAGAAGTTCCTGGCTTCAGATCAGCTCAGCTCTGGCTATTGTGGCCATCTGGAGAGTGAATCAGCAGATGGAAGATCTTTCTCTGTCTCCTCTTCTCTCTGTATATCTTTCTTCCCAATAAAAATAAATACATTTTTTAAAAAAAGATAATCCATAGCATACCAATTAATAATCTGTCCCTTTCTACTGCTTTCTTTTGTATGCATTTCCACAGTTTATCCATTCACACCTTGATTGTCTGGAATCAATATTCACACATGTTTTTGTACGTAGGTTTACATTTCACTTAAGTAAATCTTCAATCATTGGATTGCTAGACTGGCACAACTCAGGGCATCAGGACAAAGTTCCCAACTTATGGTTTGTCCCACAGGGAAGTGAAGAGTGGAATATACGTCCAACATTCTGGCTTTGGAGAAGTGTGGGCATTGCCTGAAGGACTGCTTCCTAATTGGTGTGACTTGGAATGCTTATGGGGAATCACACTGTGTGAATCTGAGGGCTGCGTAGAACAAGACAGCATGAAGACCTGTTGTAGCACAGGAGCCACATGGCCCAGTGTGATCAGAGTACGCCCAGCTGGTGCCTTGTCCCTTGTATGGGGGGGTGGAGGGGGGAGGGAGGTGGGGAAGACAAAGAATGAAACTCGACTCCAGCGATGATCTTCTGGGAGTGAGATGAATAATCTAGGGAGTGGTCTCCATGTCCCCTGATTCTGCCCTCTAAGGACACCAGCATGCTTTGCATATCTGGTTCCAGGTTTCAGTCTGGACCAGTGCTATCTGTCATGGCCTTTTGGAAAGGGAACTAACAATGGAAAAACTCTCTCCCCTCAGTAACTCTTTCAAATAAACAAAATGTCTTTTTTAAAAACGAACATCTCTCTAGCAAAGGTAATTATATAAACAAATATAGAACCTGTGATACTCTACCAGTAACACACAAATCACCTTTTACTTTTGTAATATAATTTAAGTGATAAAAGCATAAATGGCTATAAACTATGCTAGTGAATAGAAATTACTAAAAGATGCCACTTGTGACATCAATAACATAAGGGGGAGGAGGTAAAGGAATACGGTTTTTGCACATCACTGAAGCTGTTATCAGCTTAAAATGTTTTATGCAATGCCATGGGTAACCACAAGGAAAATGCCTGCAGTATAGTCACAAAAGAAAACAAGAAGTGAATCAAAGCACATCGCTACTTAGAAAACCAGCTAGATACAAAGAGAGTTCACAAGCGGAACTGACCGACAAACTAACCACAAGACACAAGGATTACATTCAGTAAAATCACTGCATTCAGTACTTGTTCCGCGGGAATCACTTCAAATGAAAATGAATTAAGCTGCTCAATCAAAAGAAAATGAGTAGCTGAGTGGATCCAACAATATCCGGTCTACAAGAGACTGTGCTTAAGGTTAAAAGACACTCTAACCCTGAAATTGACAGGGTAGAAGAAATTTCCATGCAAATTATAATCAAAAGAGAGCAGGGACAGCCACACTTAGATCAGACATAGTAGACTTCAAGTCAAAAACAGCCACAGGAGACAAAGAATGCCACTGTGTCATGATTTAGAAAAGCTAATGGAACATATACGGACAGAACAGTAGAGCACCAGAAAAAATGAGGCGAAAACTGAAAGGAAAAAACGGGGAGCAACACAGTCATAAACTGCATACCTTACTTTTTAAAATGGACAGCTCAATTACCAGAGGTCAATCAGGAGACGGATGACTTCACAAAACTAAGCACCAATGGATCCACGAGACAGAGGAGATTTTGCCCTGTGGTATCAAACCACAGATTCTTCTCAAATGTTTAGAGAAGATTTTTCAGAAAAGGTCACACCAGACCACGAAGTAAGTCTTAATAAACCTAGGAAGACTAAAATTATACCAAGTAACTTCCCCAACTACAATGAAATAAGCCTGTAACCAATGGTCAATGAAAAACTGGAACACTGACAAATAGGCGGGAATTAAAACAACCTTGAGTAATAAGTAGGCCAAAAAAGAAATCACAGGGGAAATTAGAAAATATCTTGAGACAAAAGAAAACACAGCATACCAGTACTGACAGATTGCAGTAAGAGCAGTATTAAGAGGAAACTTCATAGCAGTAAATGGTTACATCAAGAAAGAAGAAATCGGGCTCTGGGGCAGTGACCCAACAGAACGATGCTCAGCTTGAGGTACTGGTATGCCAAGAGGGCACTAGTTCTGGACCCAGTTGTTCCACTTCTGGCCCAGCTCCCTGCTTGTGGCCTGGGAACGCAGCAGAAGATGGCCCAAAGCCTTGGGATCTTGCACCTATATGGAGACCCCAGAAGAGGTTCCTGGCTCCTGACTTTAGATTGACTTGACTCCAGCCATTGTGGCCATTTGGGGAGTGAACCAGTGGATGAAAGACCTGTCTCTTTCTTTGTAAATCTGACTTTCAAATTAAGAAAAAAAAATCTTTAAAAAAAATAAGTAGGGATTCAGCATAGTAGCCTAGTGGTTAAACTCCTCATTTTGCATACTCTGGGATCTGATATGGGTGCCAGTTCATATTCCAGCTGCTGCATTTCCCATCCAGGTCCCTGCTTCTAGCCTGGGGATGCAGTGGAAGATGGTCCAAAGCTTTGGCACTCTGCTCCTGCAAAGGAGACCTAGAAGAGGCTTCAGGCTCCTGGCTTCGGACTGACACAGCTATGGCTGTAGTGGCCAATCTGGGGAGTGAATCAGCGCATGGAAGATCCTTCCTCTGTCTCTCTTCTCCATCAATCTGCCTTTCCAATGAAAATAAATAAATCTTTAAAAAAATTTAAAAATATGATATTCACTCCAAAATCTATACTTGATATTCAAAGACACATTATTCATAATAGCTACAAGCAATTCAAATGCCCAATCCACTGACACATGGATAAACAAAATATAGTACATCTACATAGTGGAATATTATTTTACCATGAAAAGGAATGAAATGCTGGAGCTGGAGCTTGCACTGTGGGCATAAAGTCCCACCTGTAACATCACATCCCAAATGGGTGCCAGCTTGCGCTGCAACTGCCCTCCTCCCAGTGCAGCTCCCCACTAATGACCTGGGAAGCACAACAGAACACGGTCCAACCTCTTGGGGCCTGACCATCTCACCAGGAGACCCAGATGAAGCTCGATTCCTGGATTCAGCCTGGCCCAGTGCTGGCCACTGCAGCCACCTGGGCGGTGTGTCAGTAGATGGAAGACCTTTCTATTTCTCTCTCACTCTGCCTTGCAAGATAAGTCAATGAATCTTGGGGGGGAAAAAAGAAGTACAGTGCTGATCCATGCTGCATCATGAATGGACCAAATAAAATCACATCACATGAAAGGAGCCCAGTAGTGACAAAGACCACATACTGCACGATTTCATGTAAATGAAAGATCCAGAACAAGCAAACCCAGAGTCACAGAGTAGATTAGCAGTTGCCGGGAGCTGGGCTAGGGAGAAGCAGGAAGTAGCTGCTAATGTTTCCCAGGATTTTCTAGAGGGGGACAGCAGTTGGACACAGTTGCTGTGATTGCAACAAAAATCACGGAATTGTACACTTTAAAAGGTTGCACTCCGTGCTATGTGAACTATATAGCACTGTTATTACTTAAATTTCCATATGTAAGATTTCTTCCAAACAACCTGCCTTAGGGCATTTAACTGAGAATTCTTCCATCTGAGAATTTAGTTTACATGGTACTTTCTATGTTTTACACAAAATGGAGTATAATATACTTCATTTACTTGTTTGGGGTTTCATTTATTTCTTCTTTCAGTAAGTGTTGACTGAGCGCTCACGATATAACAGGTACCAATGAATTAAGAAAATGTAAAACGGATTCTGAACAATTTTGAAAATTGCAGTATCTTAACCTTTTTTTCTTTTGTCAAAGTCTCACATCTCTTTTAATAGTGTATTAAGTATCTGCACTGTGTATCAGTCGAGGACGGCCCAAAGCTTTGGGAACCTGCACCCGCGTGGGAGACCCGGAAGAGGCTCCTGGCTTCGGATCGGCATAGCATCGACCATTGCGCTCACTTGGGGAGGGAATCATCGGACGGAAGATGTCCTCTCTGTCTCTCCTCTCTGTATATCCGCCTTTCCAATAAAATAATAATAAAAAAAAAATCTAAAAAAAAAAAATTTATTAAAGGTTCATTTATTTTTATTGGAAAGGCAGACATACAGAGAGGAGAGACAGAGAGGAAGATCTTCACCTGCTGGTTTACTCCTCAGATGGCTGCAATGGCCAGAGCTGAGCTGATCCCAAGCCAGGAGCTTCTTCCATGTCTCCCACCCGGGTGCAGAGTCCCAAGGCTCTGGGATGTCCTCTACTGCTTTTCCAGGCCACAAGCAGGGAACTAGAGAGAAAGTAGAACAGTTGGGATATGAACCGGCGCCCATATTGGATCCCAGCACATAAAAGGTGAGGACTTGAGTCACTAAGCTACCATGCCAGACCCAAAATATTTATTTATTTATTTATTTATTTATTTATTTTTGAAAGGCAGATTTTATTGAGAGGAGGAAAAACAGAGGTCTCCCATCCATTAGTTCACTTTCCAAATGGCTGCATTGGCCAGAGCTTCCTCTGGGTCTTCCACGTGGGTGCAGGGTCCCAAGGCTTTGGGTCATCCTCTGCAACTTTCCCAGGCCATAAGCAGGGAGCTGGACTGAAAGTGAAGCAGCAGGGGCCCAGCATAGTAGCCTAGTGCCTAAAGTACTCAACTTGCATACCCAGATCCCAGGATCCCATATGGGCGCCGGAAGAAACTACTTGGGGAATGAGCCAGTAGACAGAAGATCATTCTCTCTGTCTCTTCTTCTCTCTATAAATCTGATTTTCCAATAAAAATAAATCGGACATGAACCAGCGCCTCTACAGGATGCCAGAGCCACAGGTGGAGGATTAGCTTGCTATACCACATATTGTTCTTAATTTTTTTTTAACTTTTTCAAATTAGTTGAATTTACATTATCTTTTTCCTGCTAAGGCCAGAGCTCTGAATTTTTCCAAGTCTCTCCAGTCTGTGTTACCCATATGAAAGAACCTGAAGTTCCAGACAGCCTTTTTTTCAGATAGCTCCTCAGCAAGGCATACTACTGCGGGGCACAGCAGTAAGCCAACAATGGCTGCCTGCTGTAGCAGATAAACTCAGGACTTCCTAGCTGTTGAATGTAGGCAACCCATTACAATGCAGTGAGTCCAGATTAAATGAGTACAATTGGGCCCAGCGCAGTGACCTAGCAGCTAAAGTCCTTGCCTTGAATGCACCCGGGATCCCATATGGGCGCCGGTTCTAACACCTGATGGCCCCACTTCCCATCCAGCTCCCTGCTTGAGGCCTGGGAAAGCAGTGGACAGCCCAAAGCCTTAGGACCTTGTACCCGCTGGGAGACCTGGAAGAAGTTCCTGGCTCCTGACTTCGGATCAGCACAGCTCTGGCTGTTCCAGTCACTTGGGGAGTGAATCACCGAACGGAAGATCTTCCTCTCTGTCTTTCCTTCTCTCTGTACATCTGATTTTCCAATAAAAATAAATAAATCTTTTTTTAAAATGAGTACAATTGGGCCTGGCGCGGTGGCACAAGTGGTTAAGGTCCTCACCTTGCACGCCCGGGATCCCATATGGGCGCCGGTTCTAATCCCGGCAGCCCCGCTTCCCTTCCAGCTCCCTGCCTGTGGCCCGGGAAAGCAGTCGAGGACAGCCCAAAGCTTTGGGACCCTGCACCCGTGTGGGAGACCTGGAAGAGGCTCCTGGCTTCAGATTGGCATAGCATCGGCCATTGCACTCACTTGGGGAGTGAATCATCGGACGGAAGATCTTCCTCTCTGTCTCTCCTCTCTGTATATCTGCCTTTCCAATAAAAAAATAATAAAAATAAATCTTTAAAAAAAAAATGAGTACAATTACTGCAAGGAAACCATAAATGTCAACTTGTGAGATAAGGGGATGGAAGGAAATGAAAACAAGGACTTAAAGAGGCAGTTCACCCAGTGGTTAAGAATAGAGACAACTGAGCCAGACTGCCAATTCGACTCCAGCTTTCTTTCTCTTGACATCTGACATATTTCTCATCTTTTCTTCGCCCCATCTCCTCAGCCCTAAGCGGAGGGTGACTTTTTCCTCCTACAGTTGGGACAAGAAAGCTCTGAGAATTCTGCCTGGCAGTGTGGTCAGAACTGCATAAATGCTACCATGACTCCAGCATAGAATAATAAGCAGACCAAGACCCCAGAAACATGTTGGTTATTAGAAATCTGAAGGTTTCTGCAATATTTATGAATTTTTAAAGATCACTAATGTGGTTTAGATTAATCCAAGAAAACAATGTTTGACTTACTGATGGATGAGTTTTTAAGGAAGAGATTATTTTTCTGTGACCCAGTCCATGCTGTGTTCATTCATAGATGTCTGGCTGCACAGAGGCCAGTCACTCCTGAGCATGCTGGACCACTCAGCCTGAAACACCTGCTTCACATTACTGTCCCACCCACTCCTCAGCTCCTGGCCTGCCACTCATTCTTCACGATTGCTCTTGACTTGGATAAATGACCTTCTAACTGTGAAGATGCTTTCCTGCAGGCTTTTCTTTGTGTTATTGAAAGCAACAACCTTTAAAGGCTGTCAAACTCTCTCCAACATCGTGATTTTCAAAAAGAATAATTCCTTTGAAAATCATAATGAAATGATGCCAGAATCCCAGCTGTAAGAAAAGCAAAAAAGTCCGTGATCTCCTGGACAGCACTCATCTGCCATCCAGGGAAGTGGGCCTGAGGGGCTAACTGGGTTGGCTTGCTTCCTCCTGTAGAGCACACTGGACTTGTCACGGCGGAAGCAAGGTGCCCTGAGCGAAGGCCCCACAAGTCAGGCAACAGCACGGGACTTCCTGCCTGGCTACACAGTAATGGATCCTTCCCTGCTGTCTGGTAGTCTGACTTCACTGAAGACGTGACCGACCTGAATGGCCTACAGCTGTCACTAAAACTTTGATTACCTATTTACTATATACACTGCTTTTTAATATTAGATTGGAACGAGTAATTTGGTTGTCCATGAGTTGTGAGCTCATGAACGTGAGCTGTCCGTGGCAAGTCAGAGCGACAGACAGTGGACACTGAGCCTAGCGGCTGGGACGGTGGCAATCAGAGCGCTGAGGTTCAAGGTCGGCCTTCTGCTAATGAACGCAGGGAGGCCACAATGATGGCTCAGGCACTGCCTGCCTGCCATCCACAGGGGGCACCTGACTGAGCTCAGAGCCATTGCCAATATTTGGAGAATGAACTGACGTGGGGGGGGGGGGGTTCTCTTGCTTGCTCTTCCACAGGAAAAGGAAATGTATCTTAGATATTAAATATAGAGGTAAAACTACAAAATCAGAACATTTCTGTTGCAGTAAACTAGGCCAAGGAGGCATACTGGCAAGTTTTGACTGCTACCCTTTGCGTCCTTTACTGTGCACAAGTTATTTAGTCGCTCTAGGCCTATTTGTTCATCTAGAATGGAAACAAAAATCAGTCTTGAAACCTTGTGAGAATTGGGTTAAATCTGAGAAAAAGTGCCAGTAAAAAAAGTGCCTCTTCATTATTCCATTCAAGTCCCCCATGGCAGAAGAGTAAAACACATTCCCATAAAAATGGTCAAGGTTTGCAGGAAAGTTACATTTCAAGTGTAAAGTGTTTTGTAATAAAGAACTTTATGGGTACAGGAGAGCCAGAACTCACAATCAGCTCGAAACTCAGGTTGGTCACTAACTCTGTGATTGATAAATCTCAAAGATAAGACGTGAGTTTCCTCAGTAAGATATTAAAAACATAATTTGTAAAGGCAGCAAAGAAATCTAAGGACCTAAAAAATTTCCCTCGTTCTGTGGATTAAAGCCCCCTTGTACACAATATTCGCACTAAGTTCACTAAGAAACCACACGTAGGACCCACTACTCAGGACTTGGTAGCTTAAGTCGGATTTCCCCGGACCTGATGAGGCCTGACTGGAGAACAGGGGTTTGAGCCAGGCCAGCCCCTGACCATGTCCAGACGCCCAGCGCGCAGGACCCGAACCTACAGCCACCCGCGAATCCAACGGACTCGGCAGCTTTTGGGGTTCTTTTTTAACAGCCCTCAGTGCACCTGGACACACATCCACAAGACAACCACGAACAGTCATTAAGGCTACTCTAGGAGTGAGGTATAAGGAAATCCTTCTTGGGCGGTGGGAGCCACCAAGATCCCACAGCTCTAGGAGCGTGGAGGGAAACCTGAGATCATTTTTATTAGCTCCTCCTCCCTCAGATTTACCTGCTTAGTTCAACCCATCCCTTAAAACAACGTCAGGGCGAGGGAAGGGCACAGGTTATAATACACAACATTCCAAAACCTTACAGCCAAGCCACACTCACCTGTTGGCTTCGGGGGCGGGCGCGACGGGGTGCAAGCCCGGAAACGACCTGGCGCGCAGGCGCACGTCCTTCACGGCCCTCCGCGCAAGCCACGCCCCCGCCACGCCCCGGCCCCGCCCACCTCCCGACCCGGCGCTGCCGCCGATTCCCCACAGCCCGCCTCCCCTCCGCCTGCGCTGCGCCCTCCCGGCCTGAGGTGTCGCTGTAGCGGCGGGCTGTCACCTGGGGCGTCGGGTCTTGGGTGGCAGGAGGAGCCGAGCGCAGGGGGTGCGGTGTCGCCGCGCTGTCAGGACGGGCGGCGGAGGTCCCTGCGCGATGGCTTCCTCGGTGTGGTGTTGCCTGCGCTGCTGCAGAGACGGCGGGACAGGCCACATCCCTCTAAAGGAGATGCCGGCCGTGCAGCTGGACACGCAGCACATGGGTAAGGACCGGTCTTCCGCGCACCCAACGGCCCGCGGGGGGCCGAGGAGGCAGTGCGGGGTCCGCCAGAGCACACGCCACGCTGCCCCCCGTCCCGGCTCGCTTCTCCGGCCGCCTGGCGTCTCGCGGGCCCCTGCGACGCAGCCACTCTGCCTGGGCCCGACTGCCCGTCCGTCCGGGGCTGCGCCTGTCATCGGGAGTGGGTGTGTTGACCTCGGCGCCCTGCCCGGGAGCCTGTCTCCCCGGAGCTGCCCACGACGTGAGGTGTTCCCCGCCTGAGGAGCCTCGCTCCAGCCCGAGACCTGCACCTGCTCAGATGGCTTTGGAAGTCCTGCTCATTCGGCCCTGACGCTCGGTGGTTTCGCTTTGCCTCCTACCCCCCACCCCGTTTATAAGCTTTATTATTACTCTTACTGTTGTTATTATTATTATTATTATTGGAAGTGGTTTCCATTTTCCCCTCCCAAAGCCCAAACGAGGCGGGTTGCAGCAGTCTGTCGTCGGACGTCGTGTCAGAACAGGCTGCTTCAGCTAAAACCTCCGCCTTAGTCACTGTCAGAGGTGCTGTAATTTCATCACATTGGCCTCCTCCCAACAGGTCAGGCAGTTGCAAAAGAAAGCTGAGCTTTGCTGCTCTGTATCTATATTGTTTTTTCCCCTTCTTTCAATTCCAGTTTGCCCCGTCACTTCTCACCTTTACCATTCGTCCGGTTCCTCCGCCTTAGTGTAGTTCTCTTTAGACTTTAACCCTAGCTTTCCAAGAGTGTCACGCTTGAAGGAGAGGTTTCCCAACAAAATTATTTCACGCAGTGTCTCTTTTCTTCTAAACAGACTTGTGTACTATCGGTGTTCCCACAAGACAGTGTCTAAAGCTGCAATGCAAATAACAGACAAGTACCAGTCTTATAAACCAGAAAACAGCCTATTACATTTTTTTATATTTCCATAATACTAAACGGGATCATTGATAATACCTTGCATTTGAGTGTTTATAGTCCTTTCCTTTCTGAGAATTTCTAAAGGGAGTACAGAACTTAAATACATAAATAATCTTGGATCATTATTGAGAGATAGAAAACGTTTCTGTTTCACTGATTTGCTCAACTGACATGAGTGTCTGTGGGGTGGCAGGCATTGTGTCAGGGATAAGAAGACAGGGACCAGTTCCTCCTCTTCCAGTCACTGCCACCAGACTCTTGAATTCCTGCAGTCTGCTCGTTGGAGCATCTTGTTTCTCCGCTACACACTTGCCCATTGGACTTAGACCAAAGGCCTTCCTTTCTCCAAACTTGATTTGAGAACCCTAAATCAAGTGAAAGAGAAAAGAAAGTTACTCTCTGATCATCTGAGGAGGCAGCAGATGATGGCCTGAGGACTTGGGACCCCTGTGGGGGGTCCCTGATGGAGTTCCTGGCTTCTGGCTTTGGCCTGACCCAACCCTGCCTAGCACAGTCATTTGGGGGAGTGAACCAGTGAATGGAAGATCTCTGTGTCTCCCTCTCTCTGCCTTTCAAATAAATAAAACTTTAAAAGAAAGACATGCTTTAGAGAGAATAATATTGAAGTAAAGAAATGCCATTTCTGTAGTTCCAG
Source organism: Ochotona curzoniae (assembly GCF_017591425.1). Classification (NCBI taxonomy): domain Eukaryota; kingdom Metazoa; phylum Chordata; class Mammalia; order Lagomorpha; family Ochotonidae; genus Ochotona; species Ochotona curzoniae. Next base: position 46,100,794 of record NW_024466502.1, on the reverse strand, counting down.
CTCGCTAGCAGACTCTATGAGATTGAGGGTCTTCTCATATTTCCATTATCACCTTGCAGCAACATCCAAGAGACTATGCTATCTACTATACACACTTGTTATTAGAAGGTTCTAGTATGTATGGGGACCACAGAATAGTGCTACTTAAGGGGGAAGTGCCTGCAGTTTCCAAGAAAAATAGATCCTTAAAATGTAAAAGGGAAGAGGATACCATTTTATTTGTGTAATTCTTGGAAATGTGTTTCATTGGGGATGCTTTCTGTTGTAAGAAGTAAAAATGACAGCTCAGAATTGTTTGCAGAGTCTATGGGTTCCTGTAAGCAAGGTGTAGAAAGGCAGGACTGGCAGCAGAATGACCCCGCACTGCCAAGAACTCAGTTTCTTCTCATCTGCCTCCCTTGCTTGTGTCGTTTCTGCATAAGGACTGGCTTCCATGGTCACCTCCAGCAGCTCCCTGGATGGTAGGCGTCCTCACTCAGGCCCAGCAAGGAGTGGGTGTGTTTATCCTGTTGTGTTCTGCACAAGAAGTCTTGAGACACTCTCTCATGGTGGTTAGTTAGGTCCCATAACGATTTTTGACCAGCCACTATGGCCAAAAAATGTGCAATGCAGTGACTGGCAACCAGGCCCAATGCTTCCCATGTGAAGCCAGAGACTGAGCTCATATCATTAGAACTGCTTTGGTATCAGAAGGAAGTGTGTTGGAAAAGGGAAAACAGGTGCCGAATGTCCATACCACGTGCTCGGCCCAGCCTACCTGCGTTCATTCCTTGTCGAGCATCTTCTAAATGCCAGGCCCTCCATGGTCCTTGCCACCAAAGAGGAAGCTCTCCATTACGAACCTACTGCACATATGTGGAGCAACAAGATGCAAACTATTTATAAAGTTCTTGTTCAAAATGTTTGTTTTGGGCCCAGTGTGGTATCCTAGTGGCTAACATCCTCAGCTTGCATGCACCAGGATCCTATGTGGGTACTGGTTTTAATCCCAGCAGCCCCACTTCCCATCCAGTTCCCTGCCAAGGACAGTTCCAGTCAAGGACAGTCGAAAGCCTTGGGACCCTTCACTCGCATGGGAGACTCAGAGGAGGTTTCTGGCTTCTGGCTTCGGATCGGCTTAGCTCTTTCCATTGTGGCCTCTAACGGGGTGAATCAATGGACAGAAGGTCTTCCTCTCTGTATAACTGACTTTCTAATGAAAATAAATAAATATTTTAAAAAGAAACCCAAAATGCAAGATTTAACATTTTTAATTAGGAAACAAAGAATGGTAGTGTTTTTTTGTTTGTTTTTTAAATAATCACACAGTAGGACCTTAGTTTTGCCTTGAGAGAATGTAACTGTCTTAACAGCCAGTTTGGAATTGTAGCAGGATCTGACAATGTTGCATTTCTTTTTTGTATTGGTCTCAAATAATTCTTAATTTAATATGAATTCAACTTTCTGTACTGTACCCTGATTTTGTTTAATCCCCTCTGGAGGAGTCGTATTACCGTTTTAAATCCAGACCTGCTCAGTTTCTACACATAATTCCCAGCAAAGTGATAATAATTCACCATAGCCTTGGTATGGGATATATTCTCATACTAGGATTATGTTGGGCCTGGTGCAGTAGTCTAGTAGCTAAAGTCCTTGTCTTACATGTGCTGGGATCCTATATGGGTGCCAGTCCTAATGCCAGCGACCCCACTTCCCATCCAGCTCCCTCTTTATAGCCTGGGAAGGCAGTGGAGGATGGCCCAAAGCCTTGAGACCTGCACTCACATGGGAGACCAGGAAGAGTTTCCCGGCTCCTGGCTTCAGATCAGCCTGGCTCTGGCCATTGCAGCCACTTGGGGAGTCAATCAACAGGCAAAAGATCTTCCTCTCTCTCTGTTTTCCTCGCCTTCTCTCTCTGTATATCTGGACTTTCCAATAAAAATATAAAAAATAAATCTTTAAAGAAAAAGAAATTATGTTTCATCTGTTTATATTCTCTGGTACACATGCTTTCCTAAGGCGTGACTTATAAATGATAGGTATTGAAGATCATTTGAGTTAAAACTAGTTTTGTATATTACAGTTACTGGAGTTAAACCCTGATTCACTTATTTTCTCTCTCTCTCTCTTTTTTTTTTTTTTAAAGATTTATTTATTTATTGGAAAGTCAGATATACAGAGAGGAGGAGAGACAGAGAGGAAGATCTTCTGTCTGGTGATTCACTCCCCAAGTGAACGCAATGGCTGATGCTATGCCGATCCGGAGCCAGGAGCCAGGAGCCTCTTCTGGGTCTGCTTCGTGGGTGCAGGGTCCCAAGGCTTTGGGCCGTCCTCGACTGCTTTCCCAGGCCACAAGCAGGGAGCTGGATGGGAAGTGGAGCTGCTGGGATTAGAACCAGCGCCCCTATGGGATCCTGGCATGTTCAAGGTGAGGACTTTAGCTGCTAGGCCACGCCGCCGGGCCCTGATTCACTTATTTTCAATGTGATTGACAACAGCTATCCTAAGCAACATGTTAATATCATAAATCAGCATTTTTCAGTGTTACCTATTTCAGCATAGTTTTAAATATTCAGTATAATTTGGAGGTATTATAGGCTATTTGAAATTACCTAAACAAGATTTGTAGCTACAAATATAAATGTTAGAAAAAAGGTAAATTATGTGTTAAAACAATTTATCAGTATTTTTGTATTTCAAAATACATACAGACATCCCTGTTAGTAGATAAACATTTAGAAGTGAACAAACTGATGATTTGCTATGAAGATATGAAAGCTAACGGAGCATCTGCATTTTTGTTTAGGGACAGATGTTGTCATTGTAAAGAATGGAAGAAGAATATGTGGAACAGGAGGCTGTCTGGCCAGTGCCCCTTTACATCAAAACAAAAGCTACTTCGAGTTCAAAATCCAGTCTACAGGTTGGTATTATAGTACTTTGATATTAAAAGTCTTAATTGTTCCAGATATCAATAGTAATTTTCAACATATATATCAAAATATTCAGGTGAAAATGTGAAATCACCAAATTCATACTCAAGACCTAAGTGTTGCATTTACTTTTTTGAGATACTGTTTAAATAGTTATCTCATCTTTAAAATGAGAATTAAGAGCTGCCCTTTCTACCTTGTAATGTTCTGTGTATAAAAGTGTTTTCAGAATAGGCAGCAGCACGGTTAATGGGGCCTAGATACACCATCGTATTTGGCATATATTAGACCCTTGCTATTTTAGCACAAAATGAGTCTTTTAATCTTTTCTCTCTGAATTCTTACTAAGATCATCTGATGCAGTGTTTTCTGAAGCAATCATTAGATTTAGAAGTCTGAAATCTGTACTTTTTAAAAATGTTGTATGAAATTTTTTGAGTTGTATAGCATTTTTGTGATTATTTTAAGTTGTAGTAGTATTAAAATGGGACTTTGCATATGTGGGGTATGTGTGTATATGTATATGTGTATTTTTCGTCAAACCAGAAAACCTCTACCAAAAATGCTGCATACTTTGGCTACAAAGTAGGGAAACTAGGTTGGAGTAAGTCCCGCTCTTATTTAAGAGATTTGAATGAGAGAAAACATATCTCTAGAGTTTGTTTTCTAAATGAGTTTTAGATACTGGTTTTCTTAAGTGTGCAAAACAAGTCTGAGTCTGTTCTTTCCATTCCATCCTAATCTGGTTCACTAGCTGCAACATATCCCAGTTACTATAATCTTATCAAGTTTGTCATACTTGTTTCTCAAGAGAAGCAGATATTTTTCTTGAACTTTAAATCGTATGAAGACTTTTATGTGGATTTCCTATAAAAAAGACTACCCTAGATGATATCCCTGTAATAAATGATTGCTGGAGTTTGCAGCATTGGTCTTGCAGCGAAAGCTTGAGGTGATGGTGCCCAGTTCTGTAAGAGGAAGGGTCCTGGAGGATGCTGTCTGCAAATTACTGTCCTCTGGAAACAATATTAGACCTCCTATCACTGCCCTGTGCCCCCTTGGGAGACTGAATCCTACGGCTGGCGGCCACAGTGGTCCAGCCTGAACACACAACTTTCTAATTATCTCAATCCAGAAAAAAATAACACACTGACAGTAGTCTTCAAATTTTCTTCTACTTTTAGCATTCTTCCTAGTTTTCATTAAAAAAAAAAAAAAACAGAAAAGGAAACAATTTGAAATAAAAATCCAGTGCTCTGTGTGTTCCATTTGACTGATAGAAAGCTTGCTTTAAAAGTCAGAGGAAATGGTTTTAAACTGACCAACTTAAGATGCTGGGCAAGAAAGCAAGCTGACACGCCCTTGTTCATCTGCTTTGCGTATTGCTGATGGCATCTATTACCTGTCACTTACTGTAGAAACACTGAGAACAGCTGGCCCCTTGGCAGAGTGCAGCTTGAGAGCGAACTCTAGGTCATTGGAATTCTGTGTGTGACTCTGAAAAATCTTTTCTGAAAAATAATTGGAATAGCTAGATTTTTTTTTAATATTTGCTATGTGCTTTACTCATCCTTCCCTCTTTTTTGAGTTTTTATCTGCTTACCCTGTTCCAAATAAATACTTCACTGGAATTGTCTCTAGTATCCTTTTGTGACTTCCTGAGGTGTGTGCCATAGAATCCACAGTTCACCGATGAGGAAACAGATTAACTTATTTGCCCAAGATAATATGGAGCTAAGTCAGAATTTAACTTGGACGCAGCTCCAGTATGACACAACCTTCTTATCGTCTCTCTCTTTTTTTAAACATTTATTTATTTTTATTGGAAAGGCAGATGTACAGAGAGGAGAGACAGAGAGGAAGGTCCTCCATCTGATGATTCACTCCCCAAGTGACTGCAACGGCCGGTGCTGCTCTTATCTGAAGTCAAGAGCCAGGAACTTCTTCCGGGTCTCCCACACGGGGGTACAGGGTCCCAATGCTCTGGGCCGTCCCCAACTGCTTTCCCAGGCCACAAGCAGGGAGCTGGATGGGAAGTGGGGCTGCCGGGATTAGAACTGGCACCCCTATGGGATCCTGGTGCGTTCAAGGCGAGGACTTGAGCCACAGCTATCACGCCGGGATGGCAACCTTCTTCTAAACTGCACTGCATGTGAAAAGAATATAGTAAAATTTGCAAGCTACTTTTAGATTGAAATATATATATATGTATATAAACAGAAATCAATGTAGTAATAACATGGCAGATCCTTGAAAACCAGTTTGTTTTTTGGGGAGCATTTAAACTATTATGTTTTTCAGGAATCTGGGGTGTTGGTGTTGCAACTCAGAAAGTTAACTTGAATCAGATCCCTCTGGGCCGGGATACACACAGCCTGGTCATGAGAAATGATGGAGCCCTGTACCACAACAATGAAGAAAAGAACAGGCTACCTGCAAACAGCCTCCCGCAGGAGGGGGACGTGGTGGTGAGTGTCCTGGTGGACCACATCTCAACCATCACTTACTAAACTCCATTGCTTGCAACATATGTGCTCTTGTTGGGACTTTGAATTCCAAAGCACACTGTGATACTGACTCCAGATTCTTTGCCTTGCAATGGAAATTGACAGAAGGCCCATACAACAACCCAGATAAGTTTAATCAGGCCTTATGCGTGTGCAGAAAGGAGACAGCATATCCAGGAGAGGTTCTACCACCCTGAATGAACCGGGGTAACTGGGCAGGGCGTTTTCCCGGCTCATCGTAGGACATTTCTGTGTGTTCCCAGCTGTGTGTTCTGGCTTGTCCCTTCTGTTGTGGCACCTCAGTTAGCACCTGACCCAATGTTTTGTTCAACAGCTTTCTATTTGTTGGGCTTGTACAAACTGCATGCCAAAGGTGCAGCTTACCACCTCCACCCCAAGAATGACACATACGTGGGTAGCATTGGGCTGCTGCAGGCATGCACTCAGGCCGTTGGTAGCGGAGGTCTGTTGAGCTTTGAGTGCTAAAATGTGGATGCTTCTTGCTCCTGGTGGATTTGGAGCTGGATGTGTGTCTGGCTGGGGGCAAGCTTGGCTTTATGAGTCCTGTTTCTCTCCAGTCTCAAGTGCACCTAATGGGGAGGTGTGTGCGTTTCTTGGAGAGAGCGCCTGATGCAGAGGTTGCTTCCCCGCCTAACTGCCCTCATTTTAGAATTGCCCTCAGCCAGCAGCAGTAATGGCAGGCTGGCCACTGGTGAGCATTTCTGGCTTCTCTTGTGTTCCAGAAACCATGACTTTGAAAGTTAAGATTGTGCTGACTTTTGTCTCAGAAAGCAGTACAGATTTGTGAAGCCAGGCCTCTCAGAGAAAATTTTCACTTTTTTAAAAATCCCTGTATTGAATTGTTACAAAACTGTTACAGAATGACAGCGTTTTTATCACAAAGTGTTGGTCTTAAACATTAATCTAATTAAACTTCCTTTACTGATAGAATTCTTAAAACAGCTAGATTCCAAATCCTAAAGCTTGATTGTAGGAAAGTATGTGTGTTTGTTTTTAAGAAAACAGGAAAACAGAGGATAGTAAGAGGTACATGTTATTTAAGAATTCTCTGTCATATTCCCAGTGGAATATATTTACTACATTTACCAAAGTCATCCTGTTGCACACAAAACCTAAAGACGTCTTTCTGACTTTACCAGACACTTTCTATTGTATTGTATTATCCACAGATCAGGCTATTGAAAGCATGGTCCCAAAGTCTCCATTAGCCCCAGTGCCCTTGAACACAGAACTGGGGATCTGGTGTCAAGTTGAAGGAATCTGTAAAAAAGAAAGGGAGAACTTCTCATAATAAAATGATCCAGTTAGTGTCAGCACAAAGGTTCAGCAGGCTAATCTGCCTGCTAGCACTGGCTTTCCATATCGGCACCAGATTAGTCTCTCTGTTCCATTTTGATCCAGCTCCCTTTAATGGCCTGGGAGGGCAGCAAAGGATGGCTGAAGTCCTTGGTCCCCTGCACCCATGTGGGAGACCCAGAAAAAGCTCCTGGCTCCTTTCTTCACACTGGTTCTGCTCCAGTCATTGCTGCCATCTGGGGAGTGAACCATTGGAGGGAAGATCTCTCTGTGTGTCTCTCCTGTCTATAAATCTGCCCCTCAAAATAAGAATAAGTAAATCTTAAAATAAAATCTAGGAAATGACACAGGCAAGGTAAATCGAGGCTGTTAAAGTCACAATGTCTTAGCAAGAAAAATCAAGAAAGGTGTGAAAATTAAGACTGTTTGTTAATTATGGTTGATCTTTTCTGTAGTTTAAAAAGTAGGAAGAATAGTTTTTAATTGTTGAAAGCATGCCCCCTCCTACATTGACTGGAGAGGATATGAAGATTGAGGCATAAGATCTGCTTTTCTCTCTTCTGTATTCCTAGATCATTGCCAGATGTGCATTAAATGGAACATCATTTTCAAATAGTTTTTGAAAGAAAATTTTGAAGTCAATATGGTGCTGTCAACCTGTTTGCACTGAAAGATGAATTTCAAATATAAGAAAGGATAACGGTAGCAGATGGTTTTCTTTGTTGATGTATGTTTCTTGCCTTCCTCTCTGGTCCCATTCACTGCGAAGGCTGTTACTACAAAATGGCAGGTTGAAGAATGCCATTTTTAGTCTGTCAGCATTAATAAGCTGGTCTTTGAATCTTCATGTCCATTCTGATAAGAGAATGAAAATGTATGAAATATCTACGGAGTTGAGAGAAAATAAAATATGACCATATTAGCTTTACCATCCTGGTTTCAAACGTTTTGCCACACTGTTGACAGTGGTGTGGGAAAAATAGAATGGGTTGAAAGACAGGAAAACCATCCTCATGTGTTTTGTGGTGTCACATGGCAGAATCGTGCGATTCCTAGACCCTAGAAAAGGACAGATTAGGTTAGAAAGCACTTGTTCTCACATCCTTCCTCACTTCCCTCTTTGGTGTTGGGATTTTGCACTCAAACTGGAGGTTCTGGCTCCCTCCCCTCCCTTGCAGCCGGCTCTCTCCTGCTGCCCTGGGTGGGGAAGTCAGCTGATCTGGACTACTGGAATTCCTGTGGTTCCACACAGAGTGTCAGATTTTGTATGTAATTACTTCCTTTTTTGTTTTTCAATAAAAATGTGTCTTCATTTAAAAAGTTAATCCCAAGCATCAGTTTAGCTTTGTTATACTTAAATACATACGCTAAAGTGAAACAAAAGCCAGCTGTATACTATTTTATCTCTCTACATGTTCCTCAATGTTAATAAGCAATGCTGTTGATTAATATTAATGCATAACCGGTTAGTCTTACCGTGGCTGCGCTGTGGTTTGAGGGGACTCTACAGCACTGGCCACACTGACCTCCCCAGGCTTTTGCTGTGCTGAGGAGGGAGTGCATTCCACAGGAGCCAGGAGACCTTTCTACCTCCACAAAGCTCGGAAGTTGATGGACTTTATCCACATTCAGAAGCACTGAGGTCCTGGAAGTCCTTTACATCATCGTCAGTGGTGATTTCACTTATTGGAAGATCTCTGCTGTCTATCCTGATTCTTTAAAAATATATATGTTTTCTTACATTAAGGGCAGAGTTATATAGAGAGGGGAAAAAAACATAGCAAATTCTTCCATCTGTTGGTTCACTCCCTACAAGGCCACAACCACTGGGGCTGGGCCAGGCGGCGGCCAAAGCCTGGAACTCCATACAGTCTGCTACAGAGGCAGCAGGGGCTCACGGATTCGGGTCACCTTTGGCTGTTCTCCACAAGTGGAGCAACCCAGACTCAAACTGGCACTCATATGGGATGCCAGTGTCTCAGGCGAGGGTTGCAGCATAGGCACTTCTGAAGCCTCACTGCATGGGTTTAAATCTCAGCTGTGCCACTTCTCGCTGTGCAGCCTTAGTTAAATTACATGACCTTTGTGCGCCTTAGCTGCCCCATAAACTGGAAATAATAACAGCTGTCCTGTGACGCTCCAGTGAGGAAATACAGATGAAGTGCTTGATACATGATACGGACTGTTTTCCTGCACCCTAATTAGTACCATCACTAATTGTGATTTTTCTTTTACTGTAACAATGTATAGTAATTTTTAAATTTCATTGTGTTTTTTTTTTAAAGATTCATTTTTATTATTATTTTTTTTTATTGGAAAGGCGGATATACAGAGAGGAGAGAGAGAGAGAGGAAGATCTTCCATCCGATGATTCACTCCCCAAGTGAGCGCAACGGGCCGATACTATGCCGATCCGAAGCCAGGAGCCTCTTCCGGGTCTCCCACGCGGGTGCAGGGTCCCAAAGCTTTGGGCGGTCCTCAACTGCCTTCCCGGGCCACGGGCAGGGAGCTGGAAGGGAAGCAGGGCTGCCGGGATTAGAACCGGCGCCCATATGGGATCCCGGGCGTGCAAGGCGAGAACCTTTAACCACTTGCGCCACCGCGCCGGGCCCCATTGTGTTTTTAAAACTCTTTGAGCTATTGTTTTTCTACTTTTAAATCCATACCAGTGATCAATACTATATTTACCTTAATTACAAAGAGGTACCCAAAAAAGTCTGATTTCTTGTTGGCAATGTGTTTTATAAGGATGTTCTTCACCTCTTCCTTTAAGGAGTGTAACTTCGCTTTGGTGTTAGCCCAGATTCACCAGTTGTCTGTGCTCTGCTCTTCCACCTTCATCACTCTCTCTGGACACAGCAAGCTGAGGACATTGACCTCTTTGCCTTTGCTTCTTCAATTTCCCCCTCAGACAAACAAGGACATTTCCTGTGTAGTTGTAGTGTAATTATCAAGATCAGAAAGTTTAATATTAATGCGATGTTTTCATATCATTGATAGTCCATTTACATTTTTAAATTGCTCCAGATGAAAATGCAAGCCATTTCTCCCAGGGTCAGGACCATGTGCTTGTTTCAGTTCTCTGTTTTAGACCATATTGTTAAGCACCTGTGTTTACCTATTTTTGTGTCTGACCTTGGTATTTTTGAAGCATCCAATATAATTATTTTGCAGATAATTCATTAATTTTAGTTTTTTCCAGCATGTTGAAATGTGAATTATGTATTCTTCTCGCATCTTTTTGTTGTTGTTGTTGTTGTGTCATGTTGGGAAGCTTATGATGGTGTTCATCCAACCTTTGATTACCATCTTAACTGATTCAGATGATATTAAGGTTATGGTTGCTTCTGGCATCTGTGTTGTGGTATGGCATGTTAAGATGAAAGTTGTTTGTCTGCTTTCTCCATTATTAAAATGTTTTTTCCTGTTTAAAAAAAAAAAGGATGTTCTTCACCATATGAAAACAGTGATAGGTAGCAAGCTTTGGTGGTAAAAGCTTTATTTTCTCCTCTGAAGATCAGCTTTTATAGAGAAAAGCAGTGCTGTGTGAGCTCTAACGGTCTCTCTGTTTATGATATATAGTGCCTATAACATCTTAATATTAAAAATATAAAATAAGATTATCCAAACATAGTATTATGATTTAAACCGCCATCTTTGTTTTCATGTAGACTCTTGAGATTTTACTTGGCTTCTTCCTCACTACTAATCTTTTTATGCAGTTCAGATAGAACTCACTGAATTATAAACCCTTAGTGAAATCTGTTACAAACAGATTTCGGGTACAAACACCAGGCTAACTTTTTAATTCCATGCTTCCTAATCAATGTCTTCTAACTTTTTAGGTTGTTACTGAATATTTATAATGTAATCATCTTTTCTTTCCTTCATAGGGTATTACATATGACCATGTAGAGTTAAATGTATATTTGAATGGAAAAAACATGCACTGTCCAGCATCAGGTATACGAGGGACAGTATATCCAGTTGTTTATGGTAAGCTGAAACATTTCTGTTACATTAGCTGGATGCTAACTTTTTTTTGACATTTGTACTAATTTTATAACTAGCATAAGTCTGGAAAAGTTGTTAATAAGGTCCTTTTTATACTCAGTGGTATGTTTCAGTCCTTCTTTGCAGGATTCAGAATGGCTTTTATTTCTCACATACTGAATAAATGTTGCAAAATATAGTGATTATACAATATACAATAGCCCCATCCCCCTTATCATGTGGCTTTATATTCTAGAAAATTACAAGAAGCTTTATTGAAGTTACAAAGCTTCTCTTAGTCATTATAAGGAAAGACTGAAGACCAGGAGATTTAATTGCAAAGATGTGGAAATTAGAGATGGGAATTTATGGAGCGGCTAGTACACCGTCAGGTTCCCAGCACTCAGCTTGGAACACTTACAACTTGAACCATTGGGTTTCATCTCCTGCAGGCTCCTGTTCACCTTCCTGCTTGGATTGTTATAAGGAGATCGCCACACACTGTATCACTTTGTTTCTGAATATTTTATGCATATCTCTAAAACAAATACTGTCCCTCTCACTTTATAAATAAATAACCTCAGTGCCTTTAGCACTCTCTTCTGCTTCAGTTTTCGTGTTAGCAGCTTTAAGCCCATGGTAAATGCTGTTCTATGGCATTAGTGAGTTTTCATTTTCTCACCTAGTTATTTTATGAAAACATAGAATTCTGTGATCATAAAATCTAGTTTTTAACTTTTCTCATGACTACTAGTGATGACAGATTGGGCTTCAGAAAAGGATTCAATAAGTATAAATAATAAATAAAATGTAACATACTTATGATTTAAATTTCATTTAAGTTTTTCACTAGGCTTCCTTCTTTCTAAACATGGTTTTCTTTTTCACTTTTTGTATCTTTGCATGTAAAACTACATTTTAAAGCTCGCTTTAAATTCATCTTATTGCATATTGGATAAGCCCAAAAGCAATTTTTTAGTTTACTTTTTAAAATGGAAATGTAGCTTGTTATTGAAATGACTTCTGGTAAAATAGCTAGATAATGACTGAATTATGCACGTGCATAATTAACAAATGTCATTACATTGCTTTTTTAAAAAATTAGGTATTACTTTTACTGTAGGAAAATATGGGAAGTGAATTATAGTAAAATGTATCTGTAGTTTGGCCATGTGTCTTGGAAAATAGCCTCAACCCAGTGCCTTTATTGTCACTGCTCATTCACAAACGGCGGTCTGACTGCCATTACCACCACTTCATTGGAACACTCTTGTTACACATCATTGGAGACTCCAGAGAGCTCAGGTCTACTTCTTAACTAATTTTGCCTGTGTAAAAATACTAATGCACATTGAACATTAACAGGTAGCTGTAAAGTGAACAGCCACATTATTATCACTTAGGTCAAGAAACAGAACCCGTTGAATAGCCCAGACCGCCACCTCTGCCATAGCTGCATTCCTTCCCCATGGAATAATCACTATTTGACATCAGTGCCATTGTTTACTTATTTGGATTATGGTGATATTTGCTTTGTTTTGCCATCATTATGGTCAAAATAAAGAACTCATCTTCTAGAGTTTCCTTCTGTCCCTTAATGATCTTTGCTGCTTGCCTCTGTCTAACCCAGGCCCCCACAAGCAACCACTCATCTGCTTTTCTGCCGCTATGTGGCTTGCATTGTCTAGAGTATTATAGAAACAGGATTGTTCAGGGCATACTTTTCAAAATGTGTTTAGTGTGGTTTCTTAACACTTAATGTTATTATGTCAGGTGTATCCATGTTGTAACAAACATCAGTAACTCACTCATTCCTACTGAATACAGTTCATCAAGTGGACATATTACAATTTGTTTACCCTTTTATTGGTTGCTGTGTTTAGGATTGTTTCCAGTTTGAGCCATTACAAATAAAGGTGCTAGGAACATTCATGCTGAAGTCTTGTATGGGCTTATACATTCGTTTCCCCTCAGTAAATGCTGGTGAATAACATGAACAAGGGCTTAAGTTTAGGTCACAATAGTGCACCACTGTCCGTTTCTTAATGGTAGCTTGTACCCTTAATTGCATGTGATGGCACCGCCCCCCCCCGGGCAAAGCAGACGAAGAGTACCCTGGACTCCCTCTAGTGTTTTTGCAACTTCCTATGGAACAATAGTTTTTTTCAAAATAAAATATTTTTGATGCAACACATACACATTGTATTTTTGAAGTAACACATACATATATATTGTATATACATATACATAAGTTGTATAAAATTGAGAAAATGTAGGTGGACAAAATCAAAGTAAACTAAATGATCTGTATTCATATCATTGAAAGCAAAGATGAAGAATATCTGGCCTACAGGCTGTCAAAGTCTTGGACAATCACTTGGCTTGACCTTCTTGCCATTAGCCAGGGAAACCACAAGCAGGATTCAAAATTAAATAAATCTGTAGCAGGCTAATTTTTGGGTTGATAATTTTGGATGGTCCATGAATGATGTTAAAAATAGCCACATGGCCCTTGGCAGAAATAATTATATCTGACCTAGAGATACTTATTAATAATATTCTGATGTGTATTCCCTGCAGTGTTTTAGGTAGATTTTTGGCTTTTGTTGTGACTATGTTAGGCAACCTGGAGAGCCAAAGTATTTATCCTTTTTTTTCTATTATTAGTATGATATTATGAAAATAGTTTGTTTCATAGTTTGTATTCATTTAAAAGAAGGTATAGACTAATAATTTGCCTTGTTTCTTTTTTCCTATCATTTAGTTGATGACAGCGCAATTCTGGATTGCCAATTCAGTGAATTTTATCATACTCCGCCACCTGGTTTTGAAAAAATATTATTTGAACAGCAAATCTTCTGAATGCATTGGTCTTTCAAGGTTGTCTTCTGCACTGTTAAAAGTGTTTACCATTTAATAAAGCTTTACCTGACCTATAGATAAAAATATATTCTTAAATATAGGCTTGTTACTACTGTCTAAAGAACCAATGTATTCAGTATTCCACCTAGAAGTTGTGATTTAAAATACTTATGTTTTGTGATGTGGAAATCAGCATTTGGGACAGTTTATTTAATTCTTATTTAAGTATATATAACCATGGGTTTGATTAACAGTATTACATGGTATTATGTACATAGATATTTAAAAGGGAATCTTTCTTACAGAAAATATGTTTTGATAGAAGTATAGAGTTGGGTGAGGGGGTTTGTCGTTCTATAATTCAGATCTCTATTAATTATTTGAAGTCCGCAGTTCAACAAACGTATGTCTCAATGTCCTTTTCCCACAAAAGCATAAAAAAACGGACAGAAATTTGTGTCATTGGCAACTTCATTTTTGTTGTGTTCACTGCACAATGTGTAACTTTTCCCAAGACTTAAGTTTCTTATTTTGCTGTGTATGTCATTGCTTTTGATTGGCTTTGTGAGAGGGGGATACACTTTTAATATCATCAGAGCATTTTTCTGTAGACCATCGTGCTGTGTTGCTCCCATACCAAAGTGAGTAGCGGTCGATTAGCAATGGAATGTACACTGGCAGACATTCAAGAATAGTTATGATGCTTTAAACTTAGAGTACACTTTTAAGGACTTTTATTTAAATGTATATTTTCTGCAAGGAATAATAAGATAATATTAACTAAGGAGTATCAATAATGTATTAAGTACATTCTTGATGTTTTGTGTACCTCTAGTAGATTTACTTGCCCCTTGATGATTTTAGCATTCGGAGGTAAGTGGGTCCTCGCTGGCCTCAGAGCCATGGCCCAGATGCTAACCTGGATCGCTGAGCACAGGTATAAGTACAGGTTTTCTCTTCCAAAGAGCACGCCAAAGACACAGTCTTTTCAGTCCTTTGGCCAGTGTGAAGACTACAGTTTGTTGTGCTAGAAGTGGATGTGACAGTTGGAAGGAGATCTGAATTGTGGTCTTTCTGCTGAAATCTCAGGTAACTCTTCAGTCGCTCCAAGCCGCAGGTCCCCCACTCAGAACAGGGTTAATCCTATTGCCTTGCCAAGATTCTGTAAGAGTTAACTATTGTATGTGAAACACCTTCACCATCCCAGACACTGAATAAATGTCATTTTCCTGTGCTCTGAAGGAGTGGTTTTCATGCTGTGATGCAGGCCAGCAGTTTCACCAACACCTGGGGACTTGCCAGAAGGGGACCCTCTTAAGGCTTTCCCCCAGGCCCGGGGAATCAGAGAACCCCTGGGGAGAATGGGAGTCTTGCACAAGCCCTTCAGCAGCATGTGATCCACACTGCGATTTAAGAACCTCCACTTGGAAGACGCTTCTTGAAGGATCTGCTACCGTAAATGAGGGACTTGATGGGCTCTTTTTGATTCCTGGGCTAGATCCTGGACAACGCTTCTATGTTCTTTATTTTGTAAACCAAAACATGACCGTATGCTTTAAAAACATCAGTGTACTGGGATAACATTTATTTCATTTATAGCAATTTTTACCTCAAGATACACAGAACTCAACTAGCTATTACATGTGCATTTTCACCTGTCATAGCTATACAAAAAAATGCATGCTTGGGAAAGACAATTAAATGACTACTATTTGCTGTCTTATGTTATCTACCTCGCAGTCATTTTTTTAAGGCAGTCTTTATTTTTATAAAACAATGTCATTGTCCTTGCTGCTGCTAATCCTGCAGAGGAGGCACAGTGCTAACATGGCCAGGAGGTGATGGAATCGCTCATAAAGAGGTTACACTGAGCAGACCCTTCTTCCATGGCCTGTCGCTTTGGTCTCATGAGAAAGGCCTCCTTCCCCGTACTTTACCATGCTCCTCAGAAGTAGCCAAGTCATCAAAACCAAGGAAAGCCAGAAACAGCACTGCAGTCCGGAGGACAGTGTCCAGGAGGGAGCCTGGAGTAGAAAGAGGACTGACTGTAGGTAACCAGGAAGGCAATCTGAAGAAGCCATGTGTTCTGGTTAATAATGGATCAATATATTCATTCATTCATTCTACAATGTCTATCATACCTGATTTAAGATGTTAATATAATAACAGGAGACACTGAGAAAGATTGTGGGAAACTCTATGCTACTTTAATTTTTCTGCAGATCCAAAATGTTCTAAACAGTAAAGTTGATTTTCTTTTTTTTTAGTAAAGTCAATTTTTAAAAAATAGCTTGAGCCAGGAGGATTTGTAAAGTAAAATTTCTCACCATGATATTAACATAGTATATAGCCATATCTTAAATATTTAGTGATTAAATACAGATGTAAACAGGACAGAAGACAGAAAATTTCTTTTTTAAAGATTTATTTGTTTGAAACAGTTAGCACTTCCATCTCCTATTTCATTCTCCAAATGGCCACGATGACCAGGGCCAGGCCAAGCCAGGCCCTTTTTCCGGGCCTCCCACATAGGCATAGTGGCCCAAAGGCTTAGCCCACCTTTGTTGCTTTCCCAGGCACAGTAACAGGGAGCTGGATGGGAAGTGGAGCAGTCAGGACTCCAACCAGCACCTGTATAGTATGCAGACATTACTGGTGGCAACTTAATCCCTTAGGCCACAGCACCAGCCCCCAAGAAGTGTTCTTAAATTTTATTTTTTTTTAAGATTTATTTATTTTTATTACAAAGTCAGATATACAGAGAGGAGAGATAGAGAGGAAGATCTTCCATCCAATGATTTACTCCCCAAGTGACCACAATGGCCACAATGGCCGGTACTGTGCCGATCCGGAGCCAGGATCCAGGAACCTCTTTCGGGTATCCCACATGGGTGCAGGGTCCCAAGGCTTTGGACCATCCTCAACTGTTTTCCCAGGCCACAAGCATGGAGCCAGATGGGAAGTGGAACTGCCGGGATTAGAACCGGCGCCCCTATGGGATCCCGGCGCTTTCAAAGCGAGGACTTTAGCCGCTAAGCCTTGACACCGGGCCCAAATTTTAACTGTTTTATTTTAATATTGCCCACTGCTTTGATTCTGTGTATTGCAAAAGTCTATTTGTCCCTACCTGAAGAGCAAAAGCCTATTTGTCCCTACCAGAAGAGCGTTTTACACTCAGACTGAAAATCAGTCATTTATTTTTCATGTTAATTCAGTGACTTATCTAAAGCAAAACATTATGAATAACCAGTTTACATATTTAAAAATGAGGAAAAGAGAATTTGGCTTTTAGCTGCCTATGCCTCCTCAGTCAGGATTGGAATATGTTTTCAACTTGGATTATAAACTATTGCAAATTAATAATGGTACCAAACTATAATTTGAATTAAGACTTTCCTAAAACATTAATAAAAACAGACTAATGTGTGATATTTTTGCCTCATCTCCTTTCACTTTGTGTTTATTTGTGAATGTTAAGTTTAGGTACAACCTAGGATAGTTGGAAACATGAGTGAAATCTTGAATGTGGCAAGAATATGTTAAATCAATAACTGCTTTTAGATAATGTAAAAATAATGAGACGAGGAGAAATGCATCTGTTATCCAAACTGCAGATTTTCTTCTTTATACACTTTATTCTGTTGCTCCGGAGGCACATAGAGCATCAGTTACTGTAAGATGTAGGAAAGCAGCGAGGATGGACGTTGCTATTAGTCCACTGCTGAAAACTGGCTTTGCCTGGTAAAGTCATGAACTTTGGGTCCCTGGAATGGTTGTAAGAGTCTGTGGCCAACTTTTTTTTTTATATAAAGATTTATTTATTTTTATTGCAAAGTCAGATATACAGAGAGGAGGAGAGATAAAGAGGAAGATCTTCCATCTGATGATTTACTCCCCAAGTGACCGCAACGGCCAGTGCTGTGCCGATCCGGAGCCAGAAGCCAGGAACTTCCTTCCAGATATCCCAAGCGGGTGCAGGGTCCCAAGGCATTGGACCATCCTCAACTGCTTTCCCAGGCCACAAGCAGGGAGCTGGATGGGAAGTGAAGCCACTGGGATTAGAACCAGCACTCATATGGGATCCTGGCACTTTCAAGGTGAGGACTTTAGCCGCTAGGCCACGGCACCGGGCCCTGGCCAACTTTTAAAATGTAGCTTTTGTTACCATCACACATGGTGTCTTTAAATTATTTCTGAACCTAAATAATGCCTGGGAGAAATAATACCTAGTCGGATTTTTTGTTTTTGTTTTGTTCTTCTTTTTTTGCTGCAGTAACAGAATGGATGATTTACAGTGTACAGAAATCAATTTCTCACGTGGTCTGGAGGCTGGGAAGCCCCTAAGGTTAAGGTTCTGGCATCTGAAGACCTTGCGTCATCCCACGGTCCAGAGGCAAAGAGTGGGGGAAGAGGGTGAGACAAACCCAGACCCGTGTAACGTCACTCCTCCTTTCACGAAGGTAACAAACTCAAGATCCAAGATGCCTTTTAGGTCCCTCGTCCCAACCCTCTCCCACTGGCAATCAAGTTTCCAGTGCACAGACCCTGCCTGGGTGACAGATTTAAAGCAGAGCGTGTGATGAGCCAAACAGATCCAGAGTTGCCATGGAAGAGTCTGTAACACACAGTTCCCAGGAGGAGAGATTTTCCTCATGCTGGTTCACTCCCTAGATGGCCACAGTGGCTGGGGCTGAGCCAGGAAGAAGCCAGGAGCATTATCTAGGTCTCCACATGGGTGCAGAGGCTCAAGCACTTGGGCCATCCTCCACTGCTTATTAGCAGAGAGCTGGATCAGAAGTGGAGCAGCAGGGACTGGAACAACCCCCATATGAGATGCCAGCACTGCAGGTAGTAGCCTAACCTGTTATGCCACAGCACAGGCCCCATCATTAGCCTTTTCTAAGGATAAGTGTAATAGGAGAAACAGGATCTCCCAGAAAAAATTCAAGATGCCAAGTATAAAGACCATTTTATAGTGAACGTTGCTAGTTTAGGGAGTGTTGCAAATTTTAAGAGTCTCAGTGCATACATGTAGCCAAAACTAATTGCAAGAACAAGACCCAAATCCAGACATTTGCTCATGACTTGCCTGTACATAATCCAAGGATCATGGTGGGGTGGGTGGGTGTTTATTTGTAGTCACGGAGATCTGTCACATGGATAGTCCAAAGAAACAGGTATTCATTTCATCATTTTTTGGCACCTTTACAAGTACCAATCATTAAGTTATAATCAAATAAGAAGCTATCTTGGACTTTATTCATTCTTACTTGTATAAAAGATACCTGAGTTTTTGAGTTTTTTTTTTTTTAAAGCATTAAACCCTTAAGACACCTCTTGAATAATCACGTGTTTATGATTACTTTTAAAAAAAAAAGGAAAGAAATAAATTAAGAGACAGAGAAAACAAAGGAGATCTTGCATCTGCAGTTCACTTTCTAAATGGCCAGGGCCAGGCCAGACAGAAACCAGGAGCCATGTGCCTCAGCTGGTCTCCCTTGTGAATGCCAGGGCCATCCTTGGGCTGCCCCCCCAGTGCATTAGCGGGCAGCTGGTCTGGACGTTGGGCAGCTAGAACATGAAACTGCCTGTACCAGACGCCAGCACTGTGGGCAGTGCCTTAACCTGATAATGTCATTATGCTGGGCGCTGACGATGCCTTTTTAAGACTGAAAAAGCTGCCTTTCCTGCTGTTGATGTTTCAAAGGACATATTCCTAAATGTCTAACTTTCCATCAGAAATCCTGTAGAAAACCATTGTTAATCCTGCAATCACAAATCCATTAAAAAATGAACTTTACATAGTGCCTGACAGAGTTAAGTGCTTATATTAACTTAATGATTGATGAATGACCTGGACTTTGCTCACTGTGTCATCTCTCCAGACAGCTAACCATTCCTGAGCCACTTTCCCCATTGGTGAAGTGAGGCCCTGGACCAAGGATCTCTAAGATGCCGTGTTTACAATCCACTTTCAAAACTAGGTCTTGCTGCTCCTCCTGGAGGCAGAAATCTGCTTCTTACACAGTGTGAAAATACATCAGGCATTTTGCTTTTCAAGAGTCCTTTTTGAAGATCCAAGGGTTGCCACATGAATTACTAGTTTCAGGAATTTGGTAAGCAAGTTCAAATTCACTCTGTCCATTGATCCTCATGGAGCTTCTGTAGATTTAGCAATTCTCTTTCTCCATCTGGTGAAAGGCCTGCCGGGACGCCGGCCTGCGCTCCCCAGGGCCCACGCCCAGGGCCCACGCCCAGGGCCACTGTGGACGTTCTTCCTCAGGTTTCTGCAACTCTCCTTTCCATGAAGCACAATGAGCAAGTTTTCCTTACCTAAGTTAGGAAAACAGCTTTTATGTTTTGTTTCTTATAATGCTTGATAAGATTCTCTGCTTAATTCCCCAAATCCCTTCCTAATTATATTTTATAGACCCTTCTGAGGGTGGCTGCACACGGTGCTGGTATCTTCAGAGCTGTGAACTTAATAAGAACAAAATAGCCCTAGTTTTGACTATTTACTCCTAGATGTAGAATCAAAATTTCTTGTTCCTCATTTGCAAGTCACTTCCTTGTCTGCTCAGCATTGTGTGAGAACCCCAGTTTACCCTGTTGGGGCTGGCTCCACATCCTAAATAAATTTTAGCATCATCTCCCCATTCCATAATTAGCATAAGTTTCTTTTAAAGATTTACTGATTTTTATTGGAAAGTCAGATATACAGAGGGGAAGGCCTCCCATCCACTGATTTACTCCCTAAAGCGGCTGCAATGGCCAGAGCTCAGCTGATCCAAAGCCAGGAGCCTCTTCCGGGTCTCCCACATGGGTGCAGGATCCCAAGGCTTTGGGCTGTCCTGGACTACTTCCCAGGCCACAAACAGGGACTAGATGGGAATTGGGGCTGCCAGGACTTGAGCCGGTGCCCATATGGGATCCCAGTGCATGCAAGGCAAGAACCTTAGCCATTAGGCTACCGCGTCAGGCCCTAGCGAAAGTTTTAACATGACACGTGTTAGGACAAATTCATGAAGATCTTCTGTTTCCCATTTCTCTGTTAAACCTCCCATTTCAATTCAATTTGTCTAGAGATTTCACAACATTCTACATGAATTAGAATCACAGTTTTAGGAACTAGTGTGATGACACATCAGCTACTGCCTGCAATGCCAGCATCCCATATAAGCACTGGTTCAAGTCCCCATGGCTTACTTCCAATTCAGTTCTCTGCTAATACCCCTGGGAAAGAAGCACAAGATGGCCCAAGTGCCTGGGTTCCTGCCACCCCGGAGGGAGACCCAGATGTGGTTCCAGGCTCCCGGCCCTGGCTGGTCCAGCCTGGCTATTGCAGATGTTTAGTGAGTTAGCCACCAAATGAAAGACACCTCTTCCTCTCTTCCCCCCTTCTCTCCCTCCCCTTTTCTCCCTAACTCTGTCTCTTAAATAAGCCCATTTTTTAAAAAAATCAGTTTTAGAACTCATATGGGCCCCTTACCAAGTAGGAGCCATAGCTATGAGACCTCAGGGATAGTTGTATTAACTACTTTGTCTCATGTTCCAAATTTTTTGTTTTATTAATTTGTACTTACTAAAGTTGAAACTAGTAAGGCTTTTTCTTAATGTTTATTTGGAAGGATAAGAGAGGAGAGAAAGCTCTTGCTATCCACTTGTTCACTCTCCAAATGAGCACTCACAGGGACCTAAGAGGAGATTCATGGTTCTTGCCCTTCAAACACTGGCATTTGTATTGTTTAAAGCTGAGATGAGGGTCCAGTGCTGTAGCCTAGTGGCTAAAGTCCTCACCTCACATGCACCAGGATCCCATATGGGCACCAGTTCTAATTCTGGCAGCCCCACTTCCCATCCAGCTCCCTGCTTGTGGCCTGGGAAAGCAGTGGAGGACAACCCAAGGCCTTGGGACCCTGCACCCATGTGGGAGACCTGGAGGAGGCTCTGGGCTCCTGACTTCGGATTGGTTCAGCTTTGGCCATTGTGGCCACTTGGGGTGTGAACCAGCAGATGGAAAATCTTTCTGTCTGTATCACCTTTTCTCTGTATGTCTGCCTGTCCAATAAAAATAAAGAAATCTTTAAAAAAACAAAAACAAAAAAGCTGAGATGAACTCCAACAAGGAACCCATAAATAATTTTTCAGCTTCTGCTCTTAATGAAGACCCAGCCCCAGAGAGTGCCTTAAAGGGACGCACTATGGGGCCTGTGGCATGGCGCAGTAGGTTAAGCCCCTGCTTATGACATTGGCATCCTCTGTGGGCACTGGTTTAAATCCCAGCTGTTCCACTTTTAATTCAGCTTGTTACTAATGCACCTGTGAAAGCAGCAGAAGATGGCCAAAGTGTTTGGGCCTCTTGCCACTCACATGGGAGACCTGGGTGTGGTTCCTGCTCCTGGCTTTGCCTTGGCTCACTCCCAGTCATTTGCAGCCATTTGGGTGGTGAACTAGTAAACAGAACACTTCTCTTTCTCTCTCCTTTCCTCCATCCATCCTTCTCCCATCTCTCACGCCATCTCTCCTTCCATCTCTTGCCTCTTTTTCTCCTCCCTTTATTTCTCCTTCTTTCTTTCTCTCTTTTGCTAACTGCTTTTATAATAAATTAAGACTTTTTAAAAGGAAGTATGTCATGCAAACTTTTCATTAAGGAACAGAAATTCTTGGTTCACAATTGGAAAATTATTAAATCACAACTGCTTTCATTTCCCTCACTAAGTGTAAGTCCTGGTGGATACAAATCAGATGACCACTGTACAAGTCCACTTTCCAATGTTGCAACAAAACAGCTTCGCTGATTAGTCTATCAAGAAAACAGATTGACTTAGCTCACCACTTCAAAGGCTGAGAGTCCATACAACACAGCACCAGCTCTTGAAAGGGACCCTCAGCTGCATCCCATTATGGCAGGTGGTATCATAGAGGAAGTATGCGCTAGACAGAGCAATTCCATGGCAAAACAGGAAGGCAGAACACAAGGAGAAGGATGCCAGTTTCGTCCGTTTCGTAACTACTTCCTCCCATGGCAGCTCACCAGAATCACATGAGAACTACTCAGTCCCTTCAGAGGGCCATGAACCCAATAACCTCCTACCACTTCAACCCCACTGTATGAGGACCGGGCCTCTAACACTGAGCCCTTAGGGGACAAACCACAACCACATCACAGCAGTCATCTTTCCATCTGTGTACAGAATTCAAGAGCTGGGGCTCAGCCCGTCAGGGCATCCCATTCCCCCAGAGATGAGGGCTGGAAACTCCAGTGTCTTTATAGTCAAGGCCAATGGTGCAGAACTCTTCCAGGGCAAGGAAAAGTAACAGTATCGTGTGGTTGTTTCGGTGAGGCTGACCACGAGGCTTGCTCAGTCTCCCTTTGGGGCAGGCACTGGCCAGGCCCTGGGCATGGATAGCTCTAAGACATGATGCTCACTGTTCTTGAGGAGCTTGAAGAGCCACCAGGAAAAGACACTTGCAAAGAAATTATGGGAGGAACCAGCGTGGTGGCACAGTGCATGAAGTCTCCAGCTGTGATGGCAACATCCTATCTGGGTGCTAAGTTGAGTTCCAGCTATTCCTCTCTGAACCAACTCCCTGCTAATGGCCTGGCAAAAGCATCAGAAGATGACCCAAGCACCTGGGCTCCTGAATTCATGTGAGAGAACCGAGAGATGCTCCAGGCTCCTGGATTCGGCCTGGCTCAACATTGGCTGTTGTGGCCATTTTGGGGAGCGAACCAGGGGGTGGAAGATCTCTCTTTGTATCGCTCTCTGTATTTCTCCCTCTCTCTGTAAGCCTGATTTTTTAAAGATTTATTTTTATTATTTTTTCATTGGAAAGGCGGAATATACAGAGAGGAGAGACAGAGAGGAAGATCTTCCGTCCGATGATTCACTCCCCAAGTGAGCGCAACGGGCCGATACTATGCCGGTCCGAAGCCAGGCACCTCTTCCGGGTCTCCCACGCGGGTGCAGGGTCCCAAAGCTTTGGGCCGTCCTCGACTGCTTTCCCAGGCCATGGGCAGGGAGCTGGAAGGGAAGCGGGGCTGCTGGGATTAGAACCGGCGCCCATATGGGATCCCGGGCGTGCAAGGCGAGGACCTTTAATCACTTGCGCCACCGTGCCGGGCCCTGTAAGCCTGATTTAAAAAAAAATAATAATAAATGAATCTTTTAAAAAGAGAGAAAGATCATGGCAGTGTGATGAGACAAGAAAGGCTTAGTGGGAACTCACAGTAATCTCCTTTTTCTTTCTTGGGATGGGAGAGGAACTGAACTCTTTCTTTAGCGAAAAGAGGCACAGCTTGTACCTACACGGGGTCAGTCCGGGTTGAGAAGGCAGTATAAACAGACAGAGGGCCTGCTCAGAAAACAGGCACTAAGCAGAGCCATATGTCAAAAGGTGAGGCTGGGAAGGACACCGTGGCCAGCTGCAGAGTCTCTTATCTAGCAGGAAACAGAAGTAAGCTTTTATGCCACAGAGCAACAAGAGCCAAAGGAGGGAAGGCATAGACTCCAGAAGCAAAGCACAACAGTTCAGAGTAGGAAAACAGTGGAAGCGGGGAGACCAGGAAGGGGCTGTGGGAGATGTAGAGTCGGAGTCAATCTTAAACCTTGGAAAGCAAAGGAGAAAGGCACAGAGCCTGCAACCTATCAAGTCATTGAATGAAAAATCTACTACCTTTAGCCAACAAGGACACTGTGAGTTAATGATAAGGGTTATTGGAACGAAACGAAACAAAACCAAACGGGGCCAGTGCAATGGCTCAAATGGCTAATGCTCCACCTCCAAATTCTGGCATCCCGTATGGGTGCCAGTTTTGTGTTCTCATCCAGCTCCCTGCTTGTGGCCTGGGAAAGCAGTCGAGGATGGTCAAAAGCTTTGGGACCCTGTACTCACATAAGAGACCTGGAGGAAGCTCCTGGCTCCTGGCTTTGGATCAACTCAGCTCTATCATTGCAGCCACTTGGGGAGTGAACCAGTGGATGGAAGATCTTTCCCTGTCTGTTTCACCTTCCTTCTGTAAATCTGCCTTTCCAATAAAAAAAAAAAATAAACATTTTAAAATATATATATATATATATAAGTATCAATTTGTGATTCATGTGGTCCCTCAGTGGGGAATAGAAACCTCTAGCCAGCTGCTAACTGTGCTTTGCAAGGCATCCAAGACAAGATCAGAGGCCCTAAGGGCTCAGCTCTGCCATGGGCAGGCTTCTCTCCTAACCAACAGCACTGCCAACTTCCTGTGTCCCTCAGTGTGCTGAACTGGAGAGAGCAGGAAGTGAGGCAGGGCCAGAAGAGGGGCCTTCCTGAGCAGGGGTCTAGTGCATGCACTTGTGCCCCAAGTGAGCAGAGGTAAGATCCCAGGCCAGCAGTCATGCCAGGGAACCAGGTCGGAGGGTCTGTCTATGATCTTGGGTCTCCAGTGGGTGGGCACAGCTCCAGGCCAGCATGCCACCCCATCTGAACACTGGGCTTGGGAAGACTGCTTAGGTGGTCAGACCAGACAAGGGAATTTCATTTGTGTGTGGGCTAGTTCTGGAGGAGGTGGACCAGGCAGGGCCGGGCCAAACCTGCACCCTGGCATGCACAGGAGTCAGGATGGGGTACAGGCCATGCAGGGGCTAGGCTATCACATCTACCAGTTTGCATGAAAGCCAGGAATGAGGGTAGATGGGCAGCGCCAGGCTACAGCATCCACCAGTCAGAGTTCAGACAGGGACTGGAAGGCTGGGACAGGCCACACTGCATCATCTGATGGCAAAGGCAAAGACAGGGGCTGGGAAATGCTAGGGTGGGTCAGAGTAGCCACTGGCACACACAAGATCTGTGGCTGGGAGCTAACAGGATTCCCTGGCTTGGTTGTGATTCCCACTGGTGAGAGCAAGGGCTTGAATGGGAGTAATGAACTGGGCTGAGCATGACTACAGTATACTTTGGTATGGGTGTGAACTGTGGTGTGCCAGACTAAGCTAGGCTCCAGCACTCACTGGTGCTTGTGAGAGCCAGGGTGGGTGTAGGACAGCCTGGGCTGGATCTCTGCCTCCGCTTAACTGTGTGAGAGCTGGATCTGGGCATGGACCAGGCATGGCTGGGCTGTAGTATCGAACAGTAAGAGCCAGAATGGGTGTGGGCCAGTCAAGCAAGGCGCTTGTTCCTGCCAGAGCATGAGGTGGGCCAAGTCAGGTTGGGCCACAGACGCACCAAGTGTGTGTGAGATTTGCCATTAAGAGATGACCTGATGGAAGAGATTAGGGAACTCCTCTGTCAGAACACAGACCCTACAGGTGAACCCAAGAACCAAAGCTGGAATCAGCCCAGACCAAGCCAGGTTATAATACCCACCAGAATACATGTAAGTTAGATCTGGAGCTAAACCAGGCAGTTCACAGCACCCACCAACAGATGTGAAAATCAGGATGGGGTCCAGAACAAGCTGAATTGGGTTGCAACACCTACGAGTTCACATTAGAACCACAAATGGTGGCTGGCTGGGCTGGGCTAGGCTATAGTACCCAGCAACATGAGTTAGAACTCGGGGCAGGCCAGGCTGAGTCAGGCTGCAGCACCCACCAGCAAATGCTGAGGTGAGGCAAGACATGCACCCACCATCACACACAAGACAAGCTGTGTGTGGGAGGGGGCTCCCTTGCTGGGCCACTGCTCCCCCTGGTAAGCATGAGCTGGACCTTGGGGAAGACTAGTCTGGGCAGGGATATAACATTCGTTGGCCTGCATGTGACATGAGTTAGGAGGAGAACCAGGCTGGGCTAACCAACTGTACTCACCAGTGCATGCATGAGCCAGAGTAAATGCAGGCAGGTTGGGCATTATCCTAGCATCAGCTGGCAAGTTCTGGGACTGGGGGGCGAGTCCTGTCAGACTAGACTGTAGAACCACCTGGAGAGTACAAGATCTGGGAATAGGAGTGGGCCCATAGGAAAACTGTGGGCACCTCTCTGATGGGCTGCAACTCCCACTGGTGAACATGAGAACCAGAGCTGGGGGCAGGCCTGGCTAGACAGACAGTGGCACCTGCCAGCATGAGTGTGGGCTAGATAGTGGGGTTGGCTGTGTTGAGCTAGGCTCCAGTGCTTACTGATGGGTACAAGAGTTGAATGGGATGTGAGTCAGAGTGGACCAATCTGCTGCACATACTGGCAATCGCAGGACACAGGGATGGGGGCAGATCTAGTGGGGGTTATTGGAGGTTCACTCCAACTAGGCTACAGTTCCCATTGGGTGTATGTGAGGGCAGAGTGCATAGGGAGCATGGTTGGGCTGGGCTGTAACATCCATTGTTTTGCATATGAGACTGGGCTAGGGACAGAACTAACCAGGTGACTGCAACCACCAGTGTGTGTGTGTGTGTGTGTGTGTGTGTGTGTGTGTGTGTGTGTGTGTGTGTAGGCTGCTGTGGGTGATGAACTGAATTGGACCCCACACTGGCTGGCACAGACAGGAGCCAGGTTGGGGTCACCTCTGCAAGGTTTCTTTGGGAACCTTTCTCTCCAACTGGATCACTGGACTCAAAACTCCAACCACTGTGAAAATTATAGTATATATAGTCTTACTATGGAATGCATGTGTCAGAACTGGATCCGCACAGTTGTTGAGGCCTGTGTGATGGATGGCATGCCCAGATATTCATGGGAGACATGACAACCAGTACACTGAGGCCTGCAGACGATATTTAATTCCATGGAGGGCAGAACGAATTGGACAGTTCTCCCAGACAAGTTTCTGGGTGAGTGGAGACTCGAAGGTGGACTATATCAGCCAATGGACCCTTCCTCGACTTTGGAGAAATGAAATCAACAGCATTTCAAAACTATCAAAACCACTTAAGTAGAATCCTCGGAACATGCTCCATCAGAGACTCTGAGATGACTTCAGGTGGCCTTCCCCCATTCCTGGGTACTGATGGAGTTGGCTGCTAGAAGTGGCCCTCTCCCCTTCTCTCTCGACTTTCCCCGGATTCTAGAAGAAAAAATGCGATTGGAGGCAATTGTCTCATCCACTTCCTCCCATTCCTCAACCCTCTCCACCCTAATTGCTTGACCACATGGGTATGCATTGCTTTCAACTATGTAAACAACATTTTTAAAATGAATTTACTATTTAAAAATAAAAGAAAAAGAAGAAAAGTGCCTTCCCAGCAACATCATCAAATTCTCAAGGGAGATTTAGATCTCCAGTGGTCAGAAGAGTGTTTGCTAGATCACCCTTTGGCTCTGTTTCAAGCCTGGCTTATCTTCTCATACCAATATTCCCCCAGTGCCCAGGCACTGCCTGACACCCTGATGAATCCTATGACCCAGTGGCCCACCTCTCTAAGCCACAGTATCAGATAAGCCAGCACAGGGGTGGCTGGGAAGCATCCTTACCTGCAGTCTGCCGGGTTTGACCTAATCAAATGTGAAATGACTGTCATCCGCATAGAGACATTCAACACAACCCTCACCAGTTCCTTTCTTCTGATTACCTTCTTCCTCTGACCACCCCCAACACTACCCAGCCTAAGGGAAGTAGGAGTTTAAAAAAAAAAAAAAAGAAAGAAAAAGAAAAACCAGCCGTTACTGATTGCTCGTTGTGATTTCAATATCTTCTTTTTGTAAATGTCGCAGACACATGACCATGTGAATGTTGCTAGACTCTTGGAAGATCAGAAGGGCCGGTGCAATATGAAGACAGAAGCTTCAAAACCGGATATTGAATGGGTTAGACAGTTGAGTGACTTAATGAGTTACATAATGGAAAGGGTGAAAAGCTCATTGGAGTCAAAATTTTCTAACCAAGCCAGAATTGCAGTCTAGTCTCTAAATTCCCAGCCTCACTGTTCTTTCCATAGAATCATGCTTCAGCTACTGATTACTTTGGGTAATATTTGAAAGTTAGAAAAAAAAAAACAAAAACAACCTAAATCTGTGTTACACAGGTTATTGATTGGCTGCAGAAGTTCTTAATTTAAGATGTTTAAGTTAATTTAATTTAAGATGGTCAGATAAAAACACCCCACCTACAGGGTCATCTCGCCAGAAATGCAGAACCTGAATCTAACCAAGCTCGCAGGCCTAATCACTCACATACAAGAGAATCTGAGAACAGAACAATTAAGAATTATTATTATTAAACAGAATTATTAATTACTGCAATGGGGACAGCTTGTGAAATTCAACATGTGGCAAGTCCAACAAGACACATGTTATCCAACCTCAACACAATTTGCAAAACAGAAAAAAAAAGAGATTGTTGAAGATGGATATATAGATTAAAATCTATTTAAGAAACTTAGAATGGGGACCAGAGAAGGTCTCCCCAAGAAGCTGTTAAACTTATCTGGACTATAAGATGCTGGACTCTATGCTTGGTAGATGCTTGCAATGAAAAATCTCAACTGAACTTGAACTGTGGTTACACAACAAAGTGGAGGAATCCACCATGGGGGGAGGGTACGGGGCAGGGGTGGGGAGAATCCCAGAACCTATAAAACTGTGTCACATAATACAATGTAATTAATAAAAATAATAATAAAATAAATTAAAAAAAGAAACTTAGAATGTGTGGTCTTTATTTCAATCCTGAATTTTTAAAAGATTTTTATTTTATTGGAAAGGCAAAACTGATTTTACTGAGAGGAGAGACATAGAGAAACATCTTTCATCCACTGGTTCACTCTGCAAATGGCCGCAATGGCCAGAGCTGAGCTGATCCAAAGCCAGGAGCCAAGGCTTTGGGTTATCCTTTACTGCTTTACCTAAAAGTCATCCTTTACTGCCACAAGCAGGGAGCTGGATGAGAAGTGGAGCAGCCGGGACTCGAACTGGCACTTGCAAGGCTAGGATTTAACCGCTAAGCCACCACAATAGGTCCTGGATCCTGGCTTTTTTTTAAACTTTGGGAGAAAAAAAGAAAACAAAGCAAAACAAAACAAAAGAACAACAACAAAAAACCTTGTTGATATGTAGGAGAGTATTGGAATCTGAATAATCATAATGTTTGATGGCAATTTTATTACAATGTGACCATGGCATTTGACTGTGTTTTGAGAGTACCTATCTTTTAATATATATGAACTGCGGGAAAACTAAAATATCAGATGGAAAACAGTATGTTTAATGACCGCCATTTTTGAAAATTCATTGTTTTCTGCTTATGGAATAATAAAAGTTGGAAGTATTATCTGCCTACCTGTTCCTCACACCTCTCTTTAGAGGCTAATAAATTAATGTCCTTGCTGTCTACGTACATACATTCACATATATGCAACTATATAGATTATGTTGATTGAAGTATACAAAATATTATTATTATTAGATATATATGTAATTTTGTAGTTTAAAATAGATTCTACATTTTTTGTTAACTTAAAATTTAAATACAATGTAAAAACCATTTCAATAATTTTAAATATCTTTATTATGTTTTTTCTAAGTTCTTATTTACTTATTGGAGAGGCAGAGAATAATGGCAGCAGGAAGCCACCTTACTTAGGCCATGATGCTGCTACCTGCCAAGGTCTGCCTTGTGGGAAACTGGGTTCAGCTATCAAGTCCAGGTACTTCAAATTCGAATGTAGACATCTTCCTTTTTTTAAAGATTCATTTATTTGTATTGGAAAGGCAAATTTATAGATAAAAGGAGATACAGAGAGAAATATCTTCCATCCACTGGTTCACTCCCCAGGTGACTGCAATGGCCAGAGCTGAGCTGATCCAATTCGAGCCAGGAGCCAGGAAGTTCTTCTTGGTCTCCTACACTAGTGTACGATCCCAAAGCTTAGGCCATCCTCCACTGCTTACACAGGCCACAAGCAGGGAGCTGGCTGGGAAATGGAGCAACCAGGACATGAACCAACACTTATATAGGATTCCAGTACTTGCAAAGTGAAGATTTAGCCATTGAGTCATCACACCAGATTTCCCTGCAAACAAACCTCTACCCCCAATTCTTATGTTGAAATTCCAACACACTATGTGCTGTATTAGGAGATATGGCCTCTAGGGAAGTAATTCAAGTGAAATGAGGTCACAGAACAGGGGAGCCTTGAACTGATAGGATTAGTGTCCTTATGAGAAG
This sequence comes from Ochotona curzoniae, assembly GCF_017591425.1. Taxonomy (NCBI): domain Eukaryota; kingdom Metazoa; phylum Chordata; class Mammalia; order Lagomorpha; family Ochotonidae; genus Ochotona; species Ochotona curzoniae. The sequence continues at coordinate 46,070,124 of NW_024466502.1, read as the reverse complement.
AGTCACCAGGCAGGTAGCTCCCCCTTTGCTTATACTACTGCAAACAAGAGGTCATGTGAGTCCACAGCAAGAAAGAGGCTGCTGTGCTGGCACCTTGATCTTGGGCTTTTAACCTGCAGTCCATGAAAAAATAAATTTCGGCCATTTATGCCACCCAGTCTCTGGTGTTTTGTTATGGCAGCTCTAACAGGCCACTCATTAATCCAACTTACTGTCCTGATGGATTTCAAAGGAAGCTATAGGTACCAGTGCACTAAACCTGTCAGTGTGGAGCTCGGTATTTACTTGCAGCACATTTTTGAAGTCTTATTAGTAAAGTGTATTTATCAGCGTGGGTTTTAACCTCTCAATGAAGATCCTGATTAAGATGTCCACATCCTAGGCCCAGTTTGGTGGCTCAATGGCCACATCCTCACTTTGCAAGCACTGGAATCCCTTATGGGTGTTGATTTGTGTCCCGGATGCTCCACTTCCCATCCAGCTCCTTGCTTGTGGCCTGGGAATGCAGTGGAAGACAATCTAAAACCTTGGGACCCTGCACCTGCGTGGGAAACCCAGCGGAAGCTCCTGGCCCCTGCCTTTAGATTGGCTCTGCTCCGGCCATTCAGGCCATTTGGGTAGTGAACAAGCAGATGCAACATCTTTCTCTGTGTCTCCTTCTCTCTGGTAAAACTGATCTACCTTTCCAAAAAAAAAAAAAATAAGTAAATCTTTAAAAAAATAACAAAGATTTGGGGATGTGAGGGACAACACAAACAGGCTGAAACAGAGAAAGGAATAAATAGGTGTGTGATAAAGCAGTTTGCTGTAAAATGTTAAGAGAATGTAGATGATTGGTTCATGGGTGCTTACTGTACAATTATTTCAACTTCATATGTTAGAAGCTTCATAATAAAATATTGGGACAAGAGATAAAGAAACCCCTCCAAGAAAATCTAGTGAAGTAGAGTATTTGCTCAAGGTCAAAAAACTTAATAATCATCACATCCATACTTTTAAAAAAGATTTACTTATTATTATTGGAAAGTCAGATTGAGAGAAGGAGGGACAGGAAGATTTTCCATTTACTGGTTCACTCTCCAAGTGGTCACACAGGCCAGGGCTGAGCTAATGCGAAGTGGCACCCATATGGGATCCCAGCACATATGCAAGGTGAAGGATACCATGCTTTATATGCTGACCTTTCCAACTGCTCTGCCTGAGCCCTTAGTCAGACGTACACTATGCATGCTCAGCAATTTTTCACCTTTCATTCATTTCCCATTTGTATCCACAGAGCTAGCAGTGTTAGCCCCATGTAACAGACGGGAAAATTGTAGCCTAAAGGACTCCAGAACTTGTCCACATACAGTTGGGTGAGAAGTAGAAAGCCAGTTCCCCTGTGCTGCTGGCCCATCTCCCAAAGACAGCATCTGAGAGGAACTTATGCTTTAGTGTCTGACGGCCCTGCATTCAAAAACTGACCTGAAGAACTGACCTGAATGAGGAGTAATGGTCTGAAAGCTGCAGAGGGGATAGCTGCACATATTTTAAGTGTACAACCTGATGAAGTTTAACAAACATGCACATCAAGAAACCATATCACCACACTCAAGATCATGAACATACCCTTCACCTACAGACAATGACATAACCTGCTCTTGCAGAGCTGGCATCGGAATGAGGAAGCTCAGAAGCTGGGTCCTGATTCCACATCCACAATTCTGTCAGGTTGCTCTTATGATCAGCTAGTAAAATCCCCTCAAAGTAAAACTGGAAGCCAGACAAGTACAATTTAAAGAAAACTCTGTTGCCAGAAAACTCCATGCTTGGCAAGAAGGACTCATAATTTTACAATTCCACGTACCCACCAGCCAACAGGATATGAACTGCCAAGGCAAAAAAGCACACAGGATCCTGTGATTTTATGTATTAAAATGCACATACTTAACATGAACCAGCTGATACATTTTGTGACACAAATACAACTCTGAAATCATGTCCATAAACAGGTGCTAGATGTTTCTAGCCACCTTCAAAAGTTTTTGTGGGGGGTCGTAATTGTAACATAGTATGTAAAACTGCTACCTGCAGCCCTGGCATTCCTGGTTGTTCCACTTCCAATGTGGCTCCCTGCCAAAGTGCCTGGGAAAGCAGCATGAGATCCTTTATGTGCTTGGGTCGTTGCCATCCAAGTGGGAGACCTGGAAGAAACTCGTGGCTCCTGGCTTTGGACGAGCCCAGCTCCACCCATTGCAGCCATTTTGGAAATGAACCAGTGAATAGAAGATCTATCTCTTTTCTCTCTCTTTGTAGCTCTGCCTTTTAAATAAATAAATCTTTCATGAAAAATGGTTTCACAGACCTGTTTGCAAGCCAACTCTCCCTCAAACCTCTACCCAGGCAATCACCAGTGCCCATTCTACTAACATCAATATTTTTCCCTAGAATTTTATGGAAATGGAATAACACAGTGTATTTTCTTCATCTGGTTTTATTTCTATCTGTGTTCCTATTTTGAGATGTGCCCGTGTTGTTTGTGTCTGTCAGTGATCCATTCCTGTTTTCCCCTGCATGTTCTTCCATGTTATGGTTAATACACAATTTTTCTCTATTTGCTTGTTGATGGTTATTTTAATAATTGCCAGCTTGGGACCACTACAAAGCTATTATGAATATTTGACTATAAGATGGGTGTAAACAATTTTTTTCTCTCAGAAAGATTTAGGAACTGAATATTGACTTGGAATTTTTTATATTTAAATTTGCCAGAAGCTACCAAGCGGTTTTCTAACTTGACGGTGCCATTTTGCATTGCAAAATGTGTCTGAGAGTTGTAACCACTTAATATTCTCATTAGTTTTTAGTATGGTTAACCTTTTAAATTCAATCATTCTAATTGCTTTACCTTGTTACTTAGTGAGATTTTAATTTGCATTTCTCTGATTACTAATGATCTTGAACGTACTTTCATCTGTTTTGTTTTTTAATGTAAAGTTTCTGCTCAAATATTTTGCCTGGGCCAGCACTGTGGCATAGCTAACTAATCTTCTACGTGAGGAGCCAGCATTCCATATAAGAACCAGTTTCTTGTCCCAGCTGCTCCAATTCCGTTCAGCTCCCTGTCAATGGACTAGAAAAGCAGCAAAGAATGGCCCAAGTGCTTGACTCCCTGCACCCATGTGGAAGACCCAGAAGAAACTCTTGGCTCCTGGCTTCAATCTGGCCCAGCTCCAGCCATGTAACCATTTGGGGAGTGAATCAGTGAATGAAAGATTTCTCTTTGTGTCTCCCCCTCTATTTCTGTAACTTTAAAACAAATAATCATATAATCAAGAGTGACTTATTTCAAAAAGAAGCTTAGGAACCATTCAGATCATCTACATGTGGTCAGTGTCCCAAACTTGGGCCATCTCCTACTTGTTTCCTAGGTGCATTAGCAAGAGATTAGCACTTAAAGTATATATTTTAATAGGCTTTCATGTAATACTCATACAGAAAACATTTAAGTGATTGATCTCCATTTGCAAAAACTGGAGATTTTAAAATAAGCCATTTAGTATTTGAGGCAAGTACAGATTTATAATATACGCATTTCATGTCATGAAAACTCCAACATTAACCCCTTCGGGAAAAAAGCACAGAATATATGACAGATTTCTATTGCAAATTAAGTTTATCCCATGCACTAAAAACTTTGTTAACCAAGATATACAAGCTTTTTTAAAAAAAAGATTTATTTTAATGGAAAAGCAGATATACAGAGAGGAGGAGACACAGAGAGAAAGATCTTCCGTCCGATGATTCACTCCCCAAAGCTGCAACGGTTGGTGCTGTGCCGATCCGAAGCCAGGAGCTCTTCCGGGTCTCCCACATGGGTGCAGGGTCCCAAGGCTTTGGGCCGTCCTCGACTGCTTTCCCAGGCCACAAGCAAGGAGCTGGATGGGAAGTGGAACTGCCCTGATTAGAACTGGTGCCCATATTGGATCCCAGAGCGATCAAGGCGAGGACTTCAGCTGCTAGGCCATTGTGCTGGACCCGATATACAAGCTTTTGAGGATTCTAAACCAAAGGAAAAAAAATTCTTTCCAGAATCTTTAAGATCTGTAACACCAAAATTTGCAGTAGCATTGATGAAACCTATTTATAAGCCAGTTGTCTAATGTGACTCCCAAGGTGATCTCACCTCAACTGATCACATCTACAAAGAACTTATCTCTAAATAAGGTCACATTCTGAGATTACAGGGTTTGGACTTCAGCTTGCCATTTTAGGTGGCAAAATGTAATCCACAGTCGGTCAACATTCATTTTTTCAAGTGTGTATGTATCATACAGGGGCCAGTCAGTAGGCAGAAATTATACAGCAATTTTAAGAGAAAATTTTTGCCATAAATAATTGTTCACTAAGACAGGGAGTTGATGGAATAGAGTATTGACTTGTTTAAAGTAAAAAAAAAAAATCCTCTAAAGTGTGCAGAAATAGTAGGTACCAACTGTCAGCTCTGGGGTTTAGATAGAGCACCAAACAAGAGACTCTTCCTCAAGGTCTGAGATGCAGGCCAGGCAGTTGTGACCAAGGCTAACCGGATGGCAGAGAAGTCTGCTAAGGTGCTGTCCACTTCTGGAACTTACTGGAAATTGACCATCTGAAGTTCCAGAACAATCCATGCACAGGAAGTGCACTTAGAACTCGGCTAAAGCTGCTGTCTTTGGTGTTAGGAAAACCCATTCACAGAGAGTGTCATACCGACATCATTCTGCTGCCCAAAGTGTGGCCAAAGGAGGCTGTCCCCAGGAGTGTGTCATGTACCAATGACCACTGGGGTACAGCCTGCGTCTGCATACTACAGGGGCCAATCATGACTCTGATCTTGAAAGTACACATGAGTGGGACTGTCCAGTGTGGTGGGCATTGCTGGATTGTTAACTGTAAGCCTGACAGGTTTTCTTCTCATACAGGTCAAGTCACACGCTGGCAGACTGCCCACCAGTTTCATTCCTACAAACACCATGTTCACTCTCACCACCATCACAGATCTCATCTCGGCAAGCTGATGTATTCTGATGCCAAGGCATCCAGTGCTGTCTCTGCCTGTTGCCCAGTGAGATCCTGTCGTCCCCTGTGGAGGCGGTGTGTTCATAGCACACTCTTCTAGTTGGCCTCTGGGCAGTGCAAGCACAGAGCCCGTTAACGTGTCCTTCAGCACTTTAGCACAGGAGACATTGTCTGACTTGTCACAGCAACGGTGGCGGCAGGAGGGTAGAACCGCATGATTACATGAGGAGAATGAAGTGGTGTTTTACACCATCTTTTGGGCTCTGTTCATGGCTGAGCAACCTTCCTAACAACACGGAAAGTGTAAATATTTTATCTACTTTAGATTACAGGAATTCATGGGGGGTGTTTTGTGAATTGAAGCCCTAGGAGGTGCAGGAACTAGGGGAGTCTCTGGGTTCTGCAGCTGTTTTGATTTCTGTTCCTTCTTTTGAAACTTCCACTATCATTATGACAAACTTCCCACTCTCAGCCTTAAGTCTATTCAAATTCTAGAAAAACTTCATCTGATTGCTTTTTCTTCTTTGTATCAATATTTTTGGAGCCACTGCTGATCAAGACCAAATTCAATAACAAAGCATACTTTGACCTGACCTGTTTGACAAGCATCTTAATGAGTAAACATCCACACGCGCATCCAACGTCACACTTTTTAAACTGTGGAAAGTGTTCTTGCAGAATTACCCAGGGGCATATACAAACCTGAACAGGCTGTACTCACAAGAGAAAATATGTGATTTATGTAAGCACGGTAAATACTTCAGAGCTTAACTCTCGGGGCAGGAATGTCCACTGTAAACAGTAACAATGATTGGTCTTACAGCAACATTTCTGAGCATGAGAAGAAACCCAATGTTTTCTGAAGAATATCGGCGTAGTGATATCTTTACCCTTTTAATTTATAGTTTAAAAGGGGGAAGAAACATGAGAAATAGAAGGCCTCCTCTTTTCTCATATCCCATGCTTTACCATAAATACACGTACTGTGCCTTGGAATCCAAGGCCAGTGATGTGTCACTGTTGCGGTCAGGTCCCTCGGGCTCACACTGTGACGAAGCAGTACTGGCAAATCTCTTCCTGTCAGATCTTTCCAGAATCCCCCCACCCCACCCCATTCCGTCAGCACTGCTTCAGGGCAACCCGCCAGAAGGACCTCGAGACAAGTTAAACCACTTTGATAAAGTCAAGTGAACTGGGTTTTGACTATTGCCCTCAGAATGTTGAGTACTTGAAATGCCTGAAACACTGAAGTACTTGAACCAGTTCATAGAAACCTGGAATGAAAACACCAATTTTGAAGCTGGCATTTAGTTTAGCAGTTAATATCCCTGTGTCCTCTGTCAGAGTGCTTGAGTTCGATTCCCAGCTTCAGCTCCTGACTCCAGCTTCCTGCGAATAATGCGGACTCTGCACAGAGGAGATAAAGTTGTCAACAAATGAGTCCCAGCCACTCCCATGGGAATTGCATTGTTGACTTCCAGTTTCACATCTTGAAAGTCAACTGGCAGATGGGGAATCTGTCTCTGTCTCTCAAATAAATAAAGACATTTATTTTGGTGCCAAAAAAAAACCCCAAAACAAATTTCACACATTTGCATAAAGATGAGCTTGCCATTTGTTTTCGTTGTTGTCATTGTTGGGTTTTTATTTTGTTTTGTTTTGTGTTTTATTTTTCTTCTACCTCTGCTATAATGCTTGATTAATCCTAACATTCTGAAGGTTGTGGCCTCATGGCTTTTAGCTACACTTCACTCCAGACTGTGCATTGTCTGTGCATTCCTAAGCGCCTTCAACTACATGAAAAGAACAATTGCTAGGAAGGCGTTTCCTGGCTTCCTTCACGTTGTACCAGCTCCTTCTAAAGGGTTACAGGATTTTGATGTCAGAAAACAAAGATGATTTTTATTTACTTTAGAGCTATCGAGGATTATTTCTATGTAGGGTGGTTTTATTCTCCAATTATCTAAGTTAGACTTTCTCAGGTCCCATTTAGGAGACATTTCTTGCCACATCTGCCTTGGTGGCATACCTGCACAGCCAGTACAGAGTCCCCAGCACCTGCCTCAGGGTAAGTATGTCCCCAAGGTAGGAGGGTCTCTGGGAGCTAGAGTTGACACCAAAGAGACCACAGGCATAGGACCCAGATGGATTAAACCACTGGGCACAGATGCATTATAAAGAGGAAGGCAACAACTCAGATATTACAAGAAAATCTGATCAAAAGAGAAGCCACATATGACTCTGTGCACCTTGCACCTTTGAACTGAATTGTGCTTATTCAGACAGAGAATCAGCAACTGGAGCACTCCACTGGTGTCCACGGGAATGCCAAGAAAGTATGTTAGCTTTTGCATGATCAAGAGAAGGAAGATCTGGGACCGTTAGTATGGCTGTCTCTGATCTTGGGTGAGACGCCAAGAGACAGAACCAGAGCAGGCTGCTCTCTCCAAAAATGAACAACTTACTAACAAACCTAAGAGCTAAATTTAAACATTCACAGAAAATGGAAATGAGAATGGCTATTCTAGAAGCTAAAGTTAATGTGTTAGAAGCCGAACATTCCTGAATTGAAAAGTGAAAAATTAAACTTTCTTTCACTATCACAGTAGCAAAACTGTAGGTTATTCGATATGCAAAAACAAACAAAAAAACAGTTCAATTTCTTTACCTGTTGAAAGTAACTGTACTTCACAATTACTGGAGAGTGATGCCACCACTTGGCATTCCTTATCAGAGTGCCTGCTCAAGCCCTGGCTGTTCTGCTTCCCACCCAGTTCCCTGCTAATGTGCCTGGGAAAGCAGTGGGAATGGCCCTGCACCCTTGTGAGAGACCTGGATGGAGGTCCTGGCTCCATCAGCCTGGCAGCCTTCATGAATTCGGCCATTTGGGGAGCAAAGCAGTGCTTGGACAGATCTATCCCTCGCACTATCTTCCTGCTTCTCTTTCAAACAAATATATGTTTTTAGAAGAAATAAAAAGTTTTTAAAAGCATATACTTGAATTTTAACAAAATCTAGATAGTTCTAGGTTTGTCACAAGTTTAATTTAGCTCTATTTATAGATTTATTTATTTTAAAGATTTATCTATTTTCATATCTATTAAATATGCCTTTGTAAGCATCCCATAAGGGTGCTGGTTTGTGCCCCAGTTGCTCTACTTCCCAGCCAGCTCCCTGCTTGTGGCTTGGGAATGCAGTAAAGGATGGCCCAAAGGCTTGGGACCCTGCACCCACATAGAAAGGTCTTCCATCCACTGATTCACTCCTCAAGTGGCGAAAACAACCAGAGCTGAGCTGATCTAAAGTCAGGAGTCAGGAGCTTCTTTTGGGTCCCCAATGTGGGTGCAGGGTCCCAATATATTTATATTTAACGTAGTTATATATACATCTGGATCTCTTTCTGCCATCTTATTTTTTACTTCAGTCAGATCACTTCTTCTGTGTTTATTACTATTTTTTGGGGGGGTTCTTTTTGCTTTATTTTTGACAATCTTTACATAGTGAATTAGGGCACAAAGTTTCAAGGGCTACAAGAAACTGGACAAGACTATTATTTCCACATTTTTTTTTCCTGTATCTGGGGTAAAGGGGGAAATAGAGGGAGAAGCCCCACCCAGCCTCCCACTCATCCGAGGGTCCCCAATGTGGGGCATGCTCTGAGGGTCTTGCGCAAGTGGTTTTGATAGTTTAACAGTTATGAATTGCTGCTGATCTCTCTAGAATCCACTGGCTGACATAGTCCACCTTAGGGTCTCCATTTGCCCAGTTATTCATTGCCAACGCTTGGTTGGGGTAGTTGATTGATTGGATCTGTCCTCTGTTGTGGTGCCAGGTATCCACTGCAGGTCCCGAGAGACTGCCATATTTTTCATGCGCACCTGGTTATGCTCTCCACTGCTCCATCTGAGCCTCTGAGGAGGCACTGCTCTGGCACTTGCACTCCATGGCAGACCATGGAACCTGCACTTCTCTTCATATTTAGGGTTCTGAGTCCAGCAGTTCGACTGGGGAGATCCCAAAAGAAACTTTGGCTGAGGTGATCCCAGACCAGACTCATGTGTACTTGCAAGTACAGGGCCTGGCACAGTCCATCGTCCCAATCAGCTGGTGGTTGCAATTGCTGGGTCGGTTCTGTTTTCAGCTCTGTCTTCCACTGGAGCCAATGGGTGTTGCAGTCCAGCTTGATTCTGCCCAGCACACACTCGGCCCTCACATAAAGCAGCCAGAGCTGCAGCCTAGTTGGAGCAACCTACAATAACCCCTACCAGGCCTGCCCCCTGGTTCCCATGCTTGCCAGTATGTAGAGCAGACTAGTTCAGTCTGTCCCACATCCCATTCAGCTCTCCTACATGTCAATGGGCATTGAAGTCTAGTTCAACCCAACCAGCTCCACTGTCCAGCCCGCACACATGCTGGTGGGTGCTGTTTTGTCCAGTCACCCCTGCCCCCGTCCTGGTTTTCTTGCTCTCCAGTGGGAGTGGTAACCCAAGAGGGAGGAGCCCACATTTTCCTTCCTAGGCCATTCCAACTCCTGGATCATGCACTTTCTGGATGGTTCTGGAGTTTAACTTGACAAATTAGCCACCAGTGCCAGCATCTGCTATCTGATGCTGAGGCAAAGCTAAACCAACCCTCACCATTCTGCTTTATGATTGTGCCAGTAGGGACAGTCAACCAAGCCTGACTTTTCCCTGATCTAGTCCACATGAGGCCCACAGGTGTTGTAGTCCTGCCCAGTCTGGTCTGCCCCCATTCCAATTCATGCTCTCCAATGGGTGAGGTGTTCCAGCAGGGGGGCCCCCCACATTCCCGCTACCAGCTTTACCCCCTCCCTGGTTCCTATTAGCGCTACAGCCCAGTCTGGCATGGCCCACCTTACTTCAGTGTTTGTCAGTGGGTGTTCCAGCCTGGCCCAGTCCAGCCCACCCCCAATTCCAGCTGGAGGGTTACAGTCTAGCCAAGCCCAGCATGTACCCTATCCCAGTTGTAATGTATACTAGTATGTGTTTCAACCATTCCTGGCCCGACCCACACTGTTCTTTCTGATGCTCGGATTCATCAGCAGGTGATGTGAACTGGTTCAGCCTGGTCTGCCCCTGACCTGTGCCAAATGTATGCCAGTGGGTACCTTTCCCTGGCCTGGTCTGAGCTGTTCCTTATTGTGCTTCTTGCGCTCACCTGCAGGGACTGTGTCCTGCCAGAGGAGTTGCCCAGGCTCCTCCATCAGAACCTCACCCAATGCCAGATCTCACGCATATTGGTGGGTCCATGAGCCAGCCCTACTCAGACTACCTCCTGTCCTAGCAGGAAAAATGGCTTTTCCTGACTGGCCTTCAACCCAATCTGGTTCTAACTGTTAGATGTTTGAGACCAGCCAAGGCTGGTCCACACTCCGACATAGCTCACACATGGCTCAGTTTCAAAAACAGTTTCCAGCGTATGTGTCAAAAATCAGGACTTCTATGCCCGACAAAATATCTTTCTAGATGATGTCCTTGTTTTTGTATGATGAGCTAGATACAAGGACAGAGCTGCAATTTTCCTCCTTCAATATTTTAAAAACATAATTCTGCTGTTTTCTTACATAAACTGTTGCCATTGAAAAATCTGGTGTCAATTTGACGTTTATACTCTTTTTGTGACCTTTTTTAGAATCTAAATTTTTTTTTCTACTTCCTGGTGGTTAAATCCTCATCTTGCTTGCCTGGGATCTCATATGAGCATGGGTTCATATCCTGGATGCTCTTTCTCCTACTGAGTCACCTGCTCGTGGCCTGAGAAAGCAGGCAAGGATGGCCCAAAGCCTTGGGACCCTGTACCAATGTGGGAGACCTGGGAGAAGCTCCTGGCTCCTGGTTCAGATCAGCTCAGTTCTGGCTGTTGTGGCCACTTGGGGAGTGAATCAGCAGACGGGAGATCTTTCTCTCTGTCTCTCCTCTCTGTAAATCTGTGTTTCCAATAAAAATAAATAAATCTTAAAAAAAAAAAAAAAAAAGCAGAGGTGGTGACTCACACTGCGAGTGCCTTGGAATGTGACCGCACTTAGAGAGGTCATTGGTTAAACTGAGCTCACGGAGAAGGACTCTAAGGGCACATCATTGGGGTCCAAGGCAAAGGGGGAGTTTGGAGATAGACAAACACCAAATGCCACGTGCACATGAAGACGCTGTCTACAAAACCCAGCAACGAGAACCATCCCCAGCCTGGCCTTGGCTTCAGACTGCAGCTCCCAGAAAGGTGATTGTCTGAGGGTGGGATTTGGCCTCCTCTGCCCAGCAAAGCCATGCAAACCCCGAGTTGCCACAGTATGCCAGCAATTTCTGCCTCAAGGACCTTATCAGGGAAACTGTGAGGTTGGTCAGAGCAGAAGTGACCTCCACCCTGCCGACATTCCATCTAGGAATGTCTGAAATGTTGAATCACCTTAGCCGTGCTCCTGTGCAAAAGGTCAACAACCCAGCCCGACGGGTAACCCTTGCTTCAAGCCGGGCCCTGAGACGCTGCTGCCTTTTCCCATCCCTCACCAAGATGTGTAAAACTCCAGCACTGTAATCCCTGGTGTACATTCCCTCACGCGGTCACTCTGCTGAAAGCAGTTTGTCAGACTGTCTCCCCCGGGCTAATAAAACTCCGCCAGAACTAAAAATCTCTCTCTCCCACTGTCAATCGCCCATAAACCTAACAAAAACCACACAGACTCTGCCCTGAGACTTTTAAATGAGATTATGTAAATGAAAGTCCCCAGCGTGGAGATGGAATCCAAGTCAGTGCTCTGGTTCTTTGGGGCCCGGTGGCGTGGCCTAAAGTCCTCGCCTTGAACGCACCGGGATCCCATATGGGCGCCAGTTCTAATCCTGGCAGCTCCACTTCCCATCCAGCTCCCTGCTTGTGGCCTGGGAAAGCAGCCCAAAGCTTTGGGACCCTGCACCCGCGTGGGAGACCTGGGAGAGGTTCCTGGTTCCTGGCTTGGGATCGGCGCAGCATCGGCGACCGCAGCATCCACAGCGGTCACTTGGGGAGTGAATCATCGGATGGAAGATCTTCCTCTCTGTCTCTCCTCCTCTCTGTATAATATCTGACTTTGTAATGAAAATAAATGAATCTTTAAAAAATGGTTCTTTGAATCTGAGTCCCTTCTGCTTGTTTGAGCTTAGCTTGGCAGCCCAGGGACGCGGGCTAGTAGCAACAAAAATCTGCTCTAGGCCTGCAGACAATGGAGGTGAGGGTCTCCGTTGCCGGGATGGAGAGCCCCCGCGATCACCCTGCGCAGTTGGCGCAGCCCTACAGGGATTTTTAACTTCGGATGCCTCGAAAGCAACCGTTGCTCCCAACGGTGGCCTCTAGAGGGCGCGCTGCCTCCAACTGCGCTGCTCCGCCGCGACTGCCGGCAGCCTTGGCAAGGACCATACACACCCCATACACAGGGACGCTGTTCTGATCTCTCCCTGACGCTCCCTTAGGCAACATGCTTTAGTCTGAACTTTACTCCTGTTCTTCTTCCCAAATGAGTTAATGAAGAATGGGTAAGAAAGGGTCACACAGCTGTAGCTACTGAATCAAGATATGCCTGACCCGCAAAACCAGCAAAACACTTTTCATGCCACAGGAAGTCCCCGAGGATCTAATCTATGGGTTGGGCTGGGGGATGTACTTGACTCGCAGACTTTTTCATGATCAGCCCCAAACCAGGGGGACAGGGACACTGGGACAGCCTGTGTTGCCAGCCTCCTCTCCCCCAGCCCTCCTGGACCCTGGAGTGACCCTGCCTCTCTTAGCACCTGTTGGTGATATTCCACTGTTCTGGCTCATCCTTCAAATGAAGGCAATGAGGGTTCATTCCTTTTCTTTACTTTCTCCCATTTCCTCTGTCCACCAGGATGGTTCAATTACATACGCATGCCACGGAAGCACTTGGCTGAGTTTGGGAGCAGGTGTTTGGAGGACCTGCTCAAACCAAGAGGGGCAGGCTTGGTGGGATGCCTGCATCCCGTATCAGACTGCCCAGTTAAAGTCCTGGCTCTGCTCCTGAGTCCCTCTCCCTGTTACATGTGCTGAATGGGAGGCAGACACGAGGGCACACGTGATTGGGTTGCCACCTACTCATCCTGGCAACCTTCCAAAGCCAGAGGGTCCAGTGCTACGGCTGTGAGCAGGTGGCCCTGGCCTTTCACTACCAACAGGGTGGGTGTGAACCAACAGAGACACTCACGGCACACCTGGCGCCACAGCATGTTCAGAAAGCACACTCCCACACAGGCCGTGCTCATTCGGGGTATGTACGCTTGTGATGTCCCCGGTGTGTTGTGGGTTTTGCAGCCGGTCTTCTTGCTAGAATAACAAGTAGAGGAACATGCTGGCAGGCTAGGTTTCTGGTCCTCTCTGCTGCACTGGCGATGCACAAGGCTGTGACACAAGCCTTCTTTTCTGCCCCTGCTGGTGGCTCATGTCACAAGCCTGTGTCATCAACTTTGCTTTTAGAATGATTTTGAATTGTGCAATGTATTCAAAACACATGGACAGGTCAAGAGATCTCTCTGCTGCTTCTCTCCTGAAATCCCCACAACTGCCCAAACTGGGCTAAGACAAAGCCAGGAGCCCACCCTTGACCCACACTGCTCGTGTGAATGGCAGAGATAAAGCTGCCTGGGTTGGCACTTGTTTCTTCCCAGGGTGCATGCCAACAGAAATGGATCCCAGGCCCTCTGAGCTGGGATGCAGACTTCCCACGTGACACCTTAACCGCTGCACCAAATGCCCATCTCTCAAAGTCTTAATCTCTCGCTTCCCCACAAGAAACTCCACAGCTCGTAGTCCAGAACTGTCTGGTGCAGCCAGTGAATGCAAATTTTCATCTTTCTCTCTCTCTCTCTAATCCTGCCTTTCAAATAAATAAATCTTAAAAAGAAAAATACTGTCCATGGCACAGTCGTGAGTCCCCTGGAACAGCAGTACTGTTCCCTTTCTGAGAATAATTGCAGAATAGGAAAGATACACCAGACACATCCTGCAGACGCAGGCAAGCAGTGAGTAAGGACACAGAGCCGGGCAGCAGTTCTCTCACCAGCCACCGGTCCTTCTCTGTGGGGCAGCGCAGGGCAGCTCCAGACACAGCACCGTCAGCCTCTGGCCGAGTGCAGCGCAGTCTTGGGATGCAGGTTTGCACACCGAGTTGTAAGGAAGAGTATTAAGTGCAGCGCCTAATTTTCCCTTAGAGAGGAGCTGTGTCCTGCACTTCCTCCCTTTCCCTCATCTTCTTCTCTTTATTCTTATTCTTCTTAAAGAGTTACTTATTTTTATTGGAAAGTCAGATTTACAGAGAGGAGAGACAGAGAGAAAGATCTTTCATCTGCTGCTTTACTCTCCAAGTGGCCACAATGGCCAGAGCTGAGCTGATCTGAAGCCAGAAGTCAGGAGTTTGCTGTTGGTCTCCCTCATGGATGCGGGGTCGCAAAGCTTTGGGCCGTCCTTGACTGCTTTCCCAGTCCACGAGCAGGGAGCTGGATGGGAAGTGGAGCATCCAGGACATGAACTGACGTCCATATGATATCCTAGCGCATGCAAGGCGAGGACCACTAGGCTATTGTATCAGGCCCTCTCCCCCTTCTTCTAAGCCACTGAGGGCCCTATAGGTGACAGGAACAACCCATACTGATATGGGACTTCATCATGACTTTTGAGAGTCCTGGGCACCCTTTCTTCACTAAAATGCAATAGAAATGATCTTATTGGTGTCATGGTTTAGTGACAAATATTATATTACCAGATTAATTATTTTCTGTTGTAATTCTAAATGGAACTAAAATGTCTTAGTTCCTATTGGTTTTGTAGGCCCTGAGAACTAGGCTTGCTATGCAGAATGGCTAGGTCAGCCGTGGCTGGAGACCATAGCCAGGGTTCTGGGAAGGACTTCCCTCTACAGAATGTTCCCATGGAAGGATAAACAATTGCCATTTTAGTTTCATTTCTTTCTCTTTTTTAAAGATTTGTTTATTTGTTCAAAAGTCAGAGTTCCAGAGAGTGAGAGCAAGAGAGAGAGAAGTGAGATAGAGAGTGAAAATAGCCTTGAATCTGCTGGTTTACTCCTTAGATGGCCACAAGGATCATGGCTGGGCCATGGTCAAAGCCAGGAATTGGGAGCTTCATCAGGTCTCCCAGGTGGGTGGCAGGAACTCAACACCTGCTGCTTTCCCAGGTGCGTTATAGCAGGGAGCCAGATTGGAATGGAGCAGCTAAGATGGATGCCTGCATCACAGTTTCCACTAGGCTACAGTTACAGCTCCATCAACTGCTTTTTTTCCCCCAAGATTTTTTGGGAGGGAGGAAAGGAAGCGAGAGAGAATGAGAAGGGGAGAGACAGTGGAGGGGGGTGGGTAGAGATCTTCCAAATGCTGGTTCACTTCTCAAACAGTGAAAATGGCCAGTAGTGGACTGGTTCAAAGCTGGTCTTTCTCGAGGGTGCAGGGACCCAAGGATTAGGTTAACCTCCCCTGCTTTTCCAGGCCATCATCAGGGGGCTGGATCTGAAGTGAAACATCTGGGACTTGTACCGGTGACCATATGTGATGCCAGTCCTACAAGTAAAGATTTAGCCTACTATGCCACCGCACCAACCCCCAAACTGCCTTTTTTAAAGCCTCTATCGTTGGGGCTGATGTTGTGGCAATGTGGATAAAACCGCTATTGTTCAGGATGTCACCAACAGTCATTGGAACCAGCACCTGGTGTTGTCCTCTGGCAGAGACATGACATGGGGTGGCCAGTGGAGGGGCCAGGATGGGAAGAGCATTTGCAACCCAGAAAACAACACAGGCTGAAGTATAGGAGGCCAGGCTGTGTGTGTGGGTTTGGCCATGCCCTCTAGTCTCTCAAATACAATGGCCACTGGACAGCCCAGCACAGGAAGGAGGAATGAGTCAAGTGGTCATTTGGTACACCACAGAGCCACATGGTCCAAAGATGACATATGCCTCACCTAAAGGGCCCTCATCACCCAGCATCTACTAGTGCCGTGGGAGGTTGCGAGCCTGGAGTTGAAAGAGCTACTCATTTTTTTCTAGAGAAGCCAGGAACTTGATCTTATCTGTGTAACTCCTGACTTTGCTTTGGAGCCCATTCCTTGAAATTAAAATCAAAACAAACTTGCCAAACTGGCACCTCACATCTAGATCGCCCACACGCCTCTGCCGGGCACTGTCCTTTGTTTGCAACACCCCCAGAATCGGCAGCCTTCGGCCAGGACTGGGAGACGAGACCAGATGTGGAATTCTTAACGTCTAGAACAGCTCTTTTAAAATGCTTCAATTTGAGGCAGGCATTGAGGCCCAGCAGTTAAGACCATTTCAGAGTGCCTGGGTTCGAGTCCTCACCCCACTTCTGATTCCAGCTTCCTGCTGATGCACATCCAGGGAAGCAGTGACCAGGGGTTCAAGTACGTGGGTCCCTGTCACCCACATGGGAGACCCCGATGGAGTTCTTGGCTCCTGGCTGAGCCCTGGCTATGCTGGGCACGTGAGGAGTAAAATCAGAAGAAAGATCGCTCTTCTGTCTGTCTGTTGTCTGTCAGTCCCTCTTTGGCTATTTCAAATGAAGAAGAAGAAAAGACTTTGATTTAATCTGAGTTAATGCCATTGTTGAGTCTTAGGCCACACATTTCAGTGACACTGAGAAGTTCTGAGAGAAAAAGTAAGCATAATTGTTTGGAGAAAAGCAACGATTTCAACAAGGCAATAAGGGAGAAGGTTAAGATACATTATCCATCATAATACTTCAATCTGTATCCATTTCACGGTGGGACAATATGTTATGTAGTTTCTAACTATTTACAAGAGTAAGAACTTTCTTGATACACCCAAAGTTTTGCTTTGGTCTTTTCTTTTTTTTTTTTTTAAGATTTATTTATTTTTATTGGAAAGGCAGATTTACAGAGAGAAAGAGAGACACAGAAAGATCTTCTGTCTGCTGTTTCACTACCCAAATGGCCGCAATGGCCGGAGCTGTGCCGATCCACAGCCAGGAGCTTCTTCCCAGTCTCCCATGCAAGTGCAAGATCCCAAGGCTTTAGGCCATCTCCACTGCTTTCCCAGACCACAAGCAGGCAACTGGGTGGGAAGGGACAGCCAGAACAGAAACTGGTGCCCACTTAGGGCACTGGCACTTGCAGTTGGAGGATTATCCAGTTGAGCCATCATGCCAGTTTTATTTTCCACAGTTCTCTTTCAAGGACTGTTGACTTGTAAGCTCAAAATTATGCACATTTGTTAGAGAAAATTGCATTTCTTAAAATGGCTTTTAAGAAAAGAATGTGTTGTTCACTTAAAAATGACCACCACTGTGGTTTTTCTAGAAAATTGAAATAACTCACCAGCCTTGTCATAAATACTTGCTGAGTTTGACATCACTGTGTGAGCTGCAAATAATTTAACCAGTATGTAAATTGTCCTTTCTCTTATTTAGTTAGGCGACTATCCAAGACCTTTTTTTTTCCCCTCTTGCAAAGTAAATCTTTGCAAGCAAATTAAATCAGTGGTCCCAATAGATCACTGTTTAAGTACAAAGCAAACTCTGATCTGTCCACATCAGTGTAAGTAGCACATAGAGCCCCGGGGTGAGTGTGATTGCCCAGAAACAGTTGAAAAGTGAAAGGCAAAGAAGACCAAGAACACAGCCATGAGGAGGGGCGGCACCCAAAGTCATGTGTGTGTAACAGACACCTCTGAGCCTGCCTCACCTCCTCCCAGCCCATCTTTTAAAAATTTTTAATCCTCTTCCCACCCTCTCCCTTTTTTTTGTTAAAGCAGAGAGACAAAGAACTCCCATCTGCGTATTCACTCCCCAAATGCCCACAATAGCCAGGAATGAGTCAAGCGCAGAGCATCCCAGAACTCAATACAGGACTCCCACATGGGTGACAGGGACCCAACCACTTCAGCTGACATTTGCTACCCCCCAGGGACACACCAGCAGGAAACTGGGATCAGAAGCAGAACCAGGACTCGAACGCAGGCACTCTGATATGGGGATGTGGGTGTCCCAGATGGCATCCCAACTGCTACACCAAATGCTACTTGCCCTTATGTCAGTCTTGTCAAACTTAGCTGTTGCTATGGGAACCAGTGAACCTAATGCTCCTCTCGAGCCCTCCCTCAGCTATCTGATCCACCTCTAGCTGGAGAGTGACGGGATGCCAGGAGACACAAGGGAACCCCTGGGACTAGATGAAAGCCTCCAGTACCCTCCTGCAGACCCTGAACAGCTGGGGCTATCATACATTCGGAGTCCCCTCTCCTCCAGCAACACAGGATCCCTGGTGCCATAACCTTCCAAGCACCCCAAGCATCAACAAGCTTAATGATGCAACCTCAGCTGCCCTGTTCTTCCTTCCCATTTTTACCCAGCACTCATTCTCTTTCCTGGAATCACTTCCTAAATAAACTACCCACCTACAAGCTCTGTCTCAGGGCCTCACCACTGCAGGAGATAGTACTAAATAGCTTGTGCAGAAGGAATTTATTCTGAGAAATGGTGACATTTGCAATGAAAGGAGCTGGGGAGCCCATAAGGATGGGAGAACACAGAAACCACAGATTCCCATAGGCAGGAGGGACAGAGGTCAGAGGTGATGTCACCAGAGCCTAAAGACGAGTTGTGTGGCATCCCAAGGGGCCTGCTTAGCAGGACCCAGAGCTATGCAAGCAACCACCCTGCGTCAGGAGGTGCTGCCCTTTCCCCGCCAGTCTGTGCTTCACAGAGCCCCAAGCCAGCCAGCCCTTGGGTATCAGCTTCCTGCAGATGGGCCTTTAGCAAGAGCAAGGAGGGGAGGACAAATGGGTCCAGTCCAACAGAAAAGAACAAGCCAGGTGTGTGGGGGGCAGGAGGTGGAGGGAGGACAGAGACAACAGGAGGCCAAGACTCAGTGACCAGAGAACTCTCGATTGTCCCCAGCATGCTTCACACGATGAAAAGGCCTGTTCCAATGATGATACGTCATATATTCTCTTGCTGTGTCAGCTGAGAACGTCTGGAATCCATGACACCCAGTAGGAGTGAGCCTGCTGAGCACCCAGATCTCAGTGTGAGATACTGTCCTTCAAGTAAAAGATTAGAACTCCTCGGAGGAAGGGCTGACTCTGGGGCAGGGAATACACAAGCTGGGCCTGCAGCACTTTGCAGTGTCAGGAACTAAGAAAGTGCCACCCCACCCACAGAAAAACCAGTGATTGATGACCCACCATTTACTGTTGCCAAAGAGATACAGGAAGCAACTGAAAGAGCTCCAAGTGGCCAAAGCTACAAGTTTTTGAACCACAAACTAAATAAAGAAGTCTTGAGTTATTCTCCCAAATGATAAAATAAATATCCTGAGTGCATAGCAATAGAAATAAATGACCGAATAAATAAATAAAAGTGAGAGGACAAATTCCTGAGAATTCCAAACCATCTACATGGAGACTATATCCTGCAGGGGGTGAAGTGGAGCTCCACTACAGTTCAAGTGGGGTTGCACACAGGCACTTCCTTCCAAAGGGCTCAGTGTAGACTGTGGGGAGAAGGAGTCACTTCACAGTGGTGAATCCTGGCAGACACAACCTCAAGCTGCTGGGGCAGGTCAACACCAACACTGATGCATTGTGTGGACAAATTTGCACCGTTGGTGTGATGAGATCACAGTGCCGTGTTCCGTCTGTGGACTTTCTCCCCAAACCAAACCCCAGTCAAGAAAGTACAAAAATGGCCATCGGCTAGTGGCTAAATCCTTACCTTGAATACACCAGGATCCTATCATATCCCATCTCCTCCACATCCCATCCAGTTCCTTGCTTGTGGCTTGGGAAAAACAGTGGAAAACAACCCACTGAACCAGATCCAGAGAGGGCCTTAGGACCCTGCCCTGCATGGGAGACCTGGAAGAGGCTCCAAGCTCCTGGCTTCAGATCAGCTCAGCTACAACCATTGCAGCTACCTGGGAGTGAACCAGCATATGTAAGATCTTTTTCTCTGTATATATTTCTCTGTGTAAGTTTACTTTTCCAATAATAATAATTTAAAAAAAAAACCTGACCCACACTCGTCCAGGAAAACCTGATAAACTGCCCCAACCAAGAGGAGCCTAAGATGGCTTAGGAACCTCAAAACATGTAGGCTTTAGTTAATAATGCATAAATGCCAGCTTACTAATTGTACTGAATAAATACATGTTACATATGCACAATGGGAAAACTGGGTGTGGTACATATAAAGTCTTTGCCATTTTTCTATGATTCTAAATTTGTCCTGCAACTTAACTTATACACAAGTGTAAAGTTGTGTATCATTCAACTCTGCATGCATCTATGGGCTGCCCTTATTAAACACATAGTTAAGATCCAGTGGAAGCATGCACAGGACACAGGACAAGTTAACAGAAAGAAGATGTTTAGGACCTGGCGTGATAGCCTAGTGGTTAAAGTCCTCACCTTGTATGCGTCGGGATCCCATATGGGCACCTGTTCTAGTTCCTGGCAGCTCCACTTCCCATCCAGCTCCCTGCTTGTGGCCTGGGAAAGCAGTCGAGGATGGTTCAAAGCCTTGGGACCCTACACCTGCATGGGAGACCCAGAAGAAGTTCTAGCCTCCTGGCTTCAGATTGGCTCAGCACTGACCATTGCGGGGAAGATCTTCCTCTCTGTCTCTCCTCCTCTCTGTATATCTGACTGTCCAATAAAAATAAATCTTAAATAAAAAAAGAGAGAAGATGTTGAAGTCAGAAGAACCCTCAATGGGCTTGCGGATAAATTGTTCTCCAACTAGGAGTTGAGAAACAAATAGAATTTTACCAGGTAGGTAACAGAAGGGATATGGTCATCGAAGACTTTAACACCAAGGGAACAAGATGGAAAATGAAAGTAAAAGGCAAGCTTATTTTAATGCAAAAAATGTATTTAAATCCATGCAGTGTTTTCATAATACTCATTTTTCACAAAGTTTTTGAAGTGCCCTCATCTAACTCTTACCAGAAAATTCATACACCCTGAGGCCGCACAGAGCTGTGCAGCAGGTTGATCTCAGGTTTATGGTTTTGTTTAGGATTCTAAGAAAGTGAGGAGGTGACCTTTAAAAAGCAGCAAAGGCTTTTATTGAAGCTAGGATAGCATGGCACAAGAAAGGTAGGGAGGAGATGGGCACCAGCCTGTTTACACTGCTTGTTCGGGGGGAGCCATGTGGACGTGCAAGATCCACATCCATGGAGCTAAGGGGGGTTGGAACAGGCCAGAGACCCCCTTCAACAGGTGTTTATTGAAGTAAATGATTTACAATGTATGCTCTTATCAGCTTGGGACACCAGACAAGGAATCTTAGGCCGTAAAATTCCATCCTGATGCCCTCAAGGTCATTCTTCAATGGGGCTCAGTTCAGCAGGTGTTAAGTTAACTGTATGTGTTCCAAGAGCTTAGCAAGGCTGTGAGGTCCTAGGGCTCTGGTGTTAGTATTTCAGTCGCAGCTCCATCACATCACTTGTATCCGCTTCATCTGCCTCTTCCACTGCTTGTTTTGTCTTAGCAACAGAGTGCGGCCCACATCAACTGCAGCCTCCCTGGAAGAAGGATCCTCCTGCCATTCTGCAGATGCAGAAAAAGCAAACTGCAGGGTCGGGCACCAAGGGAGCCAGGTGCAAAGAGGCCAGGTGACAGGAGGAAGTAGATATTGACTTCCCATGGAATAAACTTGAACAGATAGAAAACAGGAGTCAGGGGAGAAAAGGCAGCACACTCTCCTGTACAATAAGCAGCCTCTCCTACCATGGGACTTCCTGTGTGCCTTGGGACCTATAGTACTGTGGTTGCCACTGTGGGACATGTCAGTTTGCCATTTGCTCCCCAACCCCTCTCTGGGCCTCATGTCCCTCTCTCGTCCTTACTCTGCTGCCTTAGACTTGCAACTCCCAAGAATATTAGGTCATAGCCTTGGCTTGTATTCTGTCCTGCTGCCACACATACAGAGCAAACTTCAGCAACTATCATCTCTGTGTGAATCTCATTTTCCTGATCTGCATTATGCAAACAAACAGGAGTGCCACACCACCCAGGAATCAAATGAGGTAGTTCATGTAAAACACTTAGATCAGTATTTGGTAAGTACTAAGCATTTTAAAATGCTGACTACTGTGGTCTGGAGTAGACCCTCCATTTCATAGCCATGACTTACGAGGGTCCAGAGAGGCTGAGTCGTTTGCCAACATTTGTTCATTTGCCACTGACTTAGTGGTCAGTGGCGGAAATAAGGACAAAAAGCTGAAGTGAGGCACTTGGGTGAATTCAAGAATGTGATACTTATGAATATCACACATAATGAACTTTACACACTATGGACAATGTGATGAACACAGAACAATGAACACAATATATAATGAATATTAATGTCCATTAACAAAACAATGAGTTTGACCCTGGACATCCATCCCACAGTGGCATCCAATAGACACTCAGAACTGAGACATTCGGGGCACTCCTTCCAGGCACGCTTAGCTGCAGGTCTGTGTAATCCCAGGCACCCTGATGAGGTCCCTATGGGAATGCCTTCCATGGTCATTGCTCGTCCACTATTTGCTGCTTAAAACCTGACCTTCAGCTTTTTGTTCTTCCAAAAAGCCCTGTCTCCTGTTGACCCTAGTCTTCCAGGGGAGGACAATGCTGTCAAGTTTTTTTCTACCAGTTTTCCAGTACAATAGTGTACATTTAGAAATCTCTATGGAATAAGTACTGGTGAATAGATAAATTGGCACAAGTACCTGGTGACACTAGTAGATAGGCTGTGTGATAGTGGTCCCATGTGAGGTGGCTTAGATGAGAATGAAGAGACCCTGGAGTCTTTTGTCTTTCTTTTTTTTTTTAAGATTTATTTATTTTCATTAGAAAGTCAGATATACTGAAAGGAGGAGAGACAGAGAGGAAGATATTCCATCCGCTGGTTCACTCCCCAAGCAGCCGCAATGGCTGGAACTGAGCCGATTGGAAGCCAGGAGCCAGGAGCTTCCTCCAGGTCTCCCACACGGGTGCAGGGTGCCAAGGCATTGGGATGTCCTTGACTGCCTTCCCAGGTCACAGGCAGGAAGCTGGATGGGAAGCAGGGCCACCGGGATATGAACATACACCCAAATGGAATTCCAGCATGTACAAGGTGAGGACTTTATCTACTAGGCTCCTGTGCCAGCCCAGCCCTTGAGTCTTGAGAGACAAGAGTATGAAGGAGTAAGAGGTAACACTGCACTTAGTAAAAAGGGGAATGGAAAGCTAGTCAAGACTTTGAAAGTTGTATGGGCTGGATAGTGAGGCTGGTTGGGTTGAAGTATATGTGCCCTTTGACACATATGAGAGCTGAATGGGATGTGGGACAGACTGGACCAGTCTGCTGTACATACTGGTAAGCATGGGAACCAGGGAATGGGGCAGGCCTGGTGGAGGTTATTGTGGGTTGCTCCTACAAGGGTTCAACTCCCACTGGTTTGCTTGAGGGCTGATTGTGCAGTGGGTAGGATTGGACTGGACTGCAACATACATTAGTTTACGTAGAAGACAGAGCTGGAGACAACTGACCCAGCAACTGCAACTAACAGTGTGTGTGTAGGCTGATTTGGGCATTGGACCGTGCCGAGTCCTGTATTACCAAGCACACACAAGAATCAGGTCAGGGATCATCTCAGATAAAGTTTCTTTGGGAATTCCCCCAACTGAACCTCTGGACTCAGAACTCCAACCATGGAAAAAATTGCAGGTTCCATGGCCTGACAGTGGAATGCATGTGTCAGAGCTGCACCTCCTCAGGGACTTAGACGGAGTAGTGGACAGCATGTCTAGATGCACGTGGAGGCTATGGCAGTACACTGGAGCCTGCAGAGGACACCTGGTACCATAATAGAGGACAGAGGACAGAACAAATCAATTACCCCAGCCAGGCATTGGCAATGAATACCTGGGCAAGCGGAGTCTCTAAGGGGAACTATGTCAGCCAGTGGATTCTGGAGAGATTTCATTGTGATTGGAGTGACCAGATCGGCAGCAATATAGTACTGTTAAACTATCAAAACCACTAAGCAGGATCATCAGTATGCCCCATATCAGGGACCCAGGGATGGTTGGGAGGCTAGATGTGGGTTCTTTCCTTATCTCTCCCCTTCCCCAGATACAGTAATGAAAAAAAGAGAGAGAGAGAGAATGTAAAAACAGTGGTCTCACTCACTTTCCTCTAGCCCTTGACCCTTCGCACCCTAATCAAATATGTAAAAATTATCAAAAGTAAAATTTATACAAGAAAAAAACACTTTGAAAGTTAACATCGCTCTTCTACGCTTTTCCTAGCAACGCAGCACAGATTTCCTATTAGCACATCATTCTTGTAGACGTTGCCGACTCCTTCAAGAAACAAAAAGGAGTTTCACAGGTAGAGTCAACAGTGTGTAAAAGCTCCCAGAGCATGCAAGGGAGCAGGAGGTAGCACAGGAAGGCAGTGACAAGCCCAAAGCAGAGGCAACCAAAATCTTGGTGCTGCTGACTGTTGTCAAGCGGGGGAAATTTGGGCCCAACAGGATAGCCTAGTGACTAAAGTCCTTGCTTACAAGTGCCAGGATCCCATGCAGCACTGGTTCATGTTCCAGCTGCTCTAGTTCCCATCCAGCTCCCTGTTTATTGCCTGGGAAAGCAGTAGAGGATGGCCCAAAGCCTTGGGACCATGTGCCCATGTGGGATACAAGTTGGGGGTCAAGTCCAGCCTTTATTTCCAATCTAGCCTCCTGATAATGTGCCTGTCAAACAGCAGATAATAGCTCAAGTACTCAGGTTTCTGTCGTTTATACGAGAAATCTGGGCCCAGGCACGGTTGTTGCTAGCATTTACAAGTGAATCATCAGATAGAACATTTTTTCTCCTTCTGTCTGTTGATTTCTCTGTGTTCCAAATAAACAAGGAAATAAATCTTTTAAAAAGCAAAGACCGGGCCAGGCACAGTGGCCTAGTGGCTAAAGTCCTCTCCTTGAACACGCAGGGATCCCATATGGGCGCCGGTTCTAATCCCAGTAGCTCCACTTCCCATCCAGCTCCCTGCTTGTGGCCTGGGAAAGCAGTTGAGGATGGTCAAAAGCTTTGGGACCCTGTACTCACATGAGAGACCTGGAGGAAGCTCATGGCTTCAGATCAATTCAGTTCTGGCCATTTCAGCTGCTTGGGGAGCAAACCAGCTGATGAAAAATCTTTCTGTCTCTGCTTCACTCTGGAAATATGCCTTTCCAATTAAAATAAATAAGTCTTCAAAAAAAAAAAAAGAAAGAAACTGTTTGCTTCTAGCTAGCAAAGAGGTGCTAGAATACGAATCAACATACATTCTCATTCATCAAGAAACTCTTAAGGAGAATCAAGATGGCGGCAAAGGGTGCAGAAATGTTTGAGATGATGGAAAATTGTTAGAGTAAAGAAGAGAGAGCAGATTACAGAAAAAGACAGGGGTCAGGAAGTCAACAAGGAGGTACCTGGAGAGCCCCTGGACACAGGGAAGAGGCGACGACGATGGACTTAAAGGGAAAAATAGACACCAATACAATCGTAGTGGGTGACCTTAATACCCCTTTAACATCAATGGACAGACCAAAAAGAAGGAAACTCAGCAAAGAAACAGAACTCACCTAAACTCTAGAGCAAATGGACTTAGTTGATATCTATTGAACCTTTCATCCTACAGATAGAGAATATTTATATATTTTTTCATCAGAGCATAGAACCTTCTCCAGAATTGACCATAGTATAGGCCACAAAACAAGCCTCAGTCAATTTTTAAAAATCGAAGTTATACCTTACATCTTCTCAGACCGTCATGAAATGAAGTTAGAGTCCAAGAAGTCAAAACTCCCAAGAAAACTTGCAAACACGTGGACACTGAATATGAGAAGGGGATCTGTAATCCTATGTTTGCAGTAGCACAATTTACAATAGTAAAGACATGGAAACAATCTAGATGCTCATCCAAAGAAGACTGATTAAAGAAACTGTGGTACATCTACTCCATGGAATATTATTCAGCTATTAAAAAGAATGAAATTATACTATTAACAACCAGGTGGTCCCAGCTCGAGACCATTATGCTCAGTGAATGAGTCAAACACAAAAAAACAAATACCATATGTTCTCTCTTATTTAAGGAAACCTCAATAATCTGATCCATACTGTTTGTTTTGTTTTGTTTTGGTTGGATCCCATGTGTTTTGATGTTTTTTATTTCAGTTTTATTTATTCCAAATACTCTCTTTTCTCTTGTCGAATTCATTGCTGCTCATGGATTACACGGTGGCATCATTTTTCCCAAGAGACTTTTGTATCTCCTTTTTGTCACCCATGCGTTGGTTACTCAGTGGCATGTTTTTTCACGGAGTTGTAATTTGATGTTGTGTTGTTGAGGCTGTTGTTCTAATTCATATCAGTGGTTGACCTTGTTTCATAGCTTCTCAATTATGGAAATGTATGATGAAGTACTTGGGTCTACCATATCCAGATGTGGGGGTATAATGCAACATGCATCCCTGCTTCCAGACGAAAGATGGACTCCCAATGAAACTGTTGGACAAGTGTAGACAATGGGATGCTGGACTGTCTGACCTTTGTACCAGCAATGTCGGGGTACACTTAAATAAGAGACTGATGGAATTATAATTCCTTATGAAGGATTATACCACTGTAATAAAATGGGGAAAATCTGTCAGGGGGTGGGAGTTTCGGGGGGAAATCTGAGTCTATACAAACTTGTAACACATAATTCAAAATTTCAAAATTACATATATATATATATATCTTTAAAAAAAGAAAATCTTAATTAAATAAAATCAGTCAGGAGGTGTGGGGGTCAGTTAGCCTAGAAGTTAAGCTTCTTGTATTCCATACTGCAGAGTACCTGAGGTTAAAGCCCAACTCCGCTTCCTGTCTCTGCTCCCTGCCTCTGGAAACTCTGCAAGTCAGCGGAGATAGCTCAAATATTTGAATCCCTACGATTATGGGTTCTCCCAGCAAGAGCTGGGGGTGCAGGTACCATCCTTCCCGCCAGAAACCTTTGCAGTACGAGCTCAGGATCTAGCATGTGTGTGCTCATGAGCAATTTAAATGCTATAAATAGTTTATTACCAGTAGTTATGTTATTTTCACATGGTGTTGTTGGTTTCTTTAAGGTTTTGAAGAAATGTGCTTTCTTATACTGGGAGATGAGTATATGCACAAGATAGAGAACTAAAAAGGGAGCAATGGGAACCAGAAGGATGGCCACAGGCAGTGGGCGCTTCTGTGTGCAAAGCCCCTGTGCATGTGTTCCCTCACTTCATTCCCATTTGGAAGTCTCTCTTCTTCCCTTTGCTTTTTCCAAGACCCAAGCCAAAGTTTCAACAGGAAGTACGGGCAGGGAGGCAGCCAGTCATCTACCCTGATGGGAAGGGAGGGGAGAGAGGCCAGGAGCCCACAAGGGCAAAGGAATAGGCCAAATGCTTCTCTTATTGTAGTGGCCTCTCCTCTCTAGCTACTCTGCCTCCTCACTGAGCACCATCCCCCCAAAAGAAAAAACTCCCCTTGCAACTGAATTGGCTTCACTCTTTGACAAAGATGCTGGCCCTGGTTGAACTTCAGTCACCTCCTTTGCATTGTCTTTCTCAGACCTTCACCTTGGCACCTGCCCTTACTTGGACCTGCTTATCCCGGTTTTGATCCTGCTGACTCAGTTTAGCAAGAATGTCCTCACCTTGGATGTCTGCCCACCACAATTCCTGAATGAGCTCTTTATCCCTTGCAAGATTCCCTCCACCCTGATGTCTCCTCTCAGTAACCCGCCCTCTGCTGACACTCACCGTGCCCCTGGCTGTTAAGTCTCCCTTCTTCATCCTTGCTGTGTTCAGAGAGGAGCTTGAGCTCTCTGTGCTATTACAAGAAAGTCTTCCTTCCCTTGTAACAAGTATCAGAACAACTTTCCCTTTACTGCTATACAGTTGCTCATTCAGGAATCCCTAGAAAGGGCCTCCGCCATTGTCCTAGGTTAGGGCCAGCAAAATGATCAAACTTGATCCTCTGGGGGTTGATTCCCTCTCCTCCTCCTTTCCTTATTGTTCTGCGACTCTAACCTCGCAGATGACCACATCCTTTAGCACACAAACTGCTTTATCCTTCTTCCCATCCTATGACAGGTGCTCAAAAAATTATATTGGATTTCACAAATACTCTCCTGATCCTAATGCTGAAGCAGACATTAGCATCCATCTTTACCAAGGAGGACACCCCTTGATGTGGCTTTTCCCCAAGAGACTGCAGGCTGGGATGCAAATCCAAGTCTTTTCCACCCCAATGCACCAGCTTGCCGGAAATACTCTTGCTAGGAGAGGTGTGTCAAAGGAGAAACAAAGTAAAGGGCAGGCCATAGCCATCAGTGACGTGCTTTGACTTAACGAGATAGTTCCCTCCTGCTCTCTTTATCCCCGTTCATTCATTCAAACTCTGTCTATTAGAAACCAATGACAAGCTCAGTTTTGATATAGTTTCAATAATTCTATAACGAACAATCAGAAGGTTTGACAACTAGATGGAGGCTGCTTCCTGTTCAGGTTAACACAGGTTATGGGTCAGCTGTAGGACATTTCCTCGAGGATGAAGTAAGCTTTTCCCCACTTCCCAGAAGCTGGTAAATCCCAGAGAGATGAGGTGTTAGAACCCAGTAGTCTCCTGTCCCACCCTCGCCTGAGCTGAGCTCTGGATCGTCCCGTCTTCACCAGTCCCCTTCTAGGAATATGGAAGCAGTTGCATGGAGTTGGTCTCTCTTCCAGAAAGGAGAAGATCCTCAGTAATGAGATTCCAGAACCAGAGTCAATTGCCTGGCACTTTCTAAAGAAGCAATTCGCGCGTGTGTCCTAATGGTATCACAGCTTGGTTGTAATTTTCCAAGTGTCAGTGAACTTCAGCACTTCACTTTTTCTCCCAAGCAAGTGCAGTGCCTTGGGGTATCTGTGGACACCTTTTCCACTCTCCTTACCCCAATCCTTCCCTGGGAAATAAATGGATCCCCTCCCCCTCAAAGCAGCACCTGCTTCAAATCCCGTCTACCTACCATTCCTCCCTGGAAAGTCAAGATCAATCAACCATTTGACAGTATTGATTTTCTTCTGTGGGCATTCTCCATGTTTTTTTTTTCAATCAATTTTTTGAATAGGTAATTTATGTACATGTTTAAAATACCAAAACACTAACCAAAAAGCATATATGAGTTGTATCTCACATCTGGTTCCTTTCTTTTTTAAAAAATATGTTTTTAGAGCCCAGTGCAGAAGGCTAAAGTCTTGCACATGCCAGATTCCCATATCGGTACTAGTTCTAGTCCTGACAGCCCTGTTTCCCATTAGCTCCCTGCTTGTTGCCTGGGAAAGCAGTAGAGGACAGTCCAAAGCCTTGGGACCGTGCATCCACATGGGAGATCCAGAAGAGGCTCCTGGCTCCTGGATTCAGATTGGTTCACTTCTGGCTGTTGTAGCCACTTAGGGAGTGAACCAGTGGGTAGAAAATCTTTCTGTCTCTCCTTTTCTCTCTGTAAATCTGCTTTTCCAATAAAAATAAGTAATACTAAAAAATACATTTTTTAAAAGATGTATTTATTTTTATTGGAAAGTCAAATATACAGAGAGAAGGAGAGACAGAGAAAAAGATCTTCCATCTACTGATTCACTCCCCAAGTGACCACAACAGCTGGAGCTGAGATGATCCAAAGCCAGAAACTTCTTCTGGGTCTCCCACATGGGTGCAGGGTCCCAAGGCTTTGGGCCATCCTCGACTGTTTTCCCAGGCCACAGGCAGGGAGCTGGATGGGAAATGGAGCATCCAGAATATAAGCCAGCACCCACATGGGATCCCAGCGCATGCAAGGTGAGGACTTTAGCCACTATGCTACCAACACACCAGGTGCTCCCCTGTACTTCTACCAGGCACCTTCAAGAAGTCCTGTAGAAAGAATGGAATTACATGATGCATTTATTTTGGTACACTTTTTAAAAACAAAAATCCATGTACAGCTTTTTCTCACAATGCATATTTGCTACAACTTTTTGAAAACCCCTCAGCAGCTACAAATTCAGAAATATTCTATGTATACTCAAGCTCTTTCTTTTTTTCTGTTGACACAAATGGTAACACAATACATGTTCTTTCCCAATTTAATGTATGTAAATGATGGGTACTGTTAGGTTCATGTAAATGTAAGGGTTTCCTGTTTATTTGTTGCTTCAGAACACTGGATGGGTCACTATGGTGCGAGGTCAGGAACTTCCACCATGACCTCAGACAACATGTTCCTGCTCTCTGTGCTACACATATGGTAAAGGCTGAATGGTAACAGTCTTAATCCGAAAACACAGGATCAACTGAGTAATTACAAGAGCTTGAAGAGCCAGCTCTGGTGAAAGAATATACTGCTGGCATTTTGTGTGGAACTTTATTGGGCTAAGGGTCAGGGCCCTCCACCCCATCTCTGCAGGTTTGCAGCCTATAGTTTTACAGCCCTTATGCCTAAGAGCTAACAGAGAGACTTGCCTCAATGTTCATTCCACTTTTTCCAGGCTATTAATCTTTCTTTTAACATTACACACACACACACACACACACATATATATATATATTTAATTTCTTTAAAGTATTTATTTTTATTTGAGAGGCAGATTTACAGAGAGAAAAGAAGAGACAGAGAGAAATCTTCTATGTGTCAGTTCACTTCCCAAACATTCACAAAGGCCAGAGCTGAGCCGATCTAAAGTCACGATCCAGAAGCCAGGAACCTCTTCTGGGTCACCTATGTAGGTTCAGAAGCCCAAAGGCTTAAACCATCCCCTGTTGCTTTCCCAGGCCATACATAGGCAGAGAGCTGGATAGAACGTGGAGCAGCTGGGACACAAAGCAAAGCCCACTTGGGATGCCAGTGCTGCAGATGCCAGTGTTCCCTAGTAGAGTGGCTGAGACAGTTGGGGGTTGAGGAAAAGTGGGATCAAATGAACATGTAACAGAGAAGCCCCTCAGGAAAGATTCTGGCAGTTCAAAGAGATGGAGAAGTGAGGAGGAGCTGGCATGGACATGAAACGCAGGCAGACTGCAGGTGGGACCACACCACGCATGGGGCAGGTCCACCAGTCAACTCTGTAACCACCACCTCCTAGCTCCAAAGTAAGTGGATCCTAGAGAGGAGGTTCCCAGGGAGGAAAGGCATGTCTGGCTCCTGGTTATCAAACTCCCATGAGGACCTGAATATTACCCAACAGAAGGGAGAGGTCAGGCTGCTGCTCCTCTCTCCAGTCCAACCAGAGCAGGGCCAAGCTGCCATCCTCCCACATCCAGAAGATGCACCCCAGACAAGCCTTGTCTTGAGTCTCTGTCTTTACTGCTCGTGATGTGCTTTAAGATGAATTGGCTTTGCGAGTGTGATGTGGTGTGTGGGTTGCTTCTCATCTAATACCCATAGATCAAAGGTTTCTGTTTTTAATCCAGGAGCCTATTGCCATAATCCACAGCAGCCATTAAAGACAGTCGCTCATGCCCTGTCCCCGACTCTTGGCGAGGCTTTCAACTCCCTTCCAGGATGCTTTCCGCGACCTCCCATTGCTGCCTCAACTTCCTGAACTTGAAGTGTCTAGCTGTCCCATGGAGCAAACCTGAGCCTTCAACTCCTATCCCATTTCACATCTTAAGATTGTCTCTACACTGGTAGTTCACAAATGTGTCCATCCAGGTAGGATGTCTCTGAATTGGAGACCTTTCCTATTATCCAATTAGCAGCTCCAGTATGTCACTGATCTCCCAAAGCTGCAGTTCTGATTTGTCCTTCAAAAGTTGTTCCCCTTGCAACCCAGAGAGAGAGAGAGAGAGAGAGAGAGAGAGAGAGAGAGAGAGAGAGAGAATACACAACAGCTCCAATAACAGCAAAACTTGGCGACCCAAGACCATCTCATTTCCCATCTCAGCCCCAAACCCAGAACCCTCACAATGAGCTATGAGACTAACAAAACATGTGATTGAACTAAGTTCCACAATTCAGTAGAGAGATGATGTGTGTGTTTAGGAGGTGGGGCAAGAGCTCTTATTCTCCACCTGCTTCTAGTATTTGGAGACTACAGATGTTTATAAAGGAATAGAGCAATTCAAAGACAAGATGGACTTAGGTCACTCACAGTAGCCTTATTCCCTCTCACTTTATTCCTTCAACAAATGTTTATTGAGCAGTTACTTGGTGCTAGATCCTAGTCTAGATGCCTGTGGTACAGCTTTGAACAAGACAAAAACTTTTGCCCTCCTTACATGGCATACCAGCAGGATAAATAGATGACACACAAAATATGATCATTCCCGTGGAGGATTGTGGGTGCTAAAGAAAAGGCCAACTATAGGGCCAGTGCTGTGAAATTGTAGACTAAGCTTCTTCCGGCGGCACTGGCACTCCACATGGGCATCAGTTCAAGTCCCAGCTGCTCCACTTCCAATCCAGTTCCCTTCATATGGTCTGAGAAAGTAGTGGAGGTTGGTTCAGGTTTTTAGGCCCTTGTACCCACATGAGAGACCTGGAAGAATTTCCTGGTTCCTGGCTTTGGACGTGTTCAGCTATCTGGGGGGTGAAGAAGTAGATGGAAGATCTCTCCCTGTCCCTCCTCTCTGTAACTCTGCCTTTTAAATAAAAATAAAATAAGTTAAAATAATAATAATAATAACAAAGAAATCACCAACTGTGAGAATATAAACAAACCTTACACATCTTCTTCAATTACTTTATCACTGGGGTATTTATGATATCTGATATGAAAATCATTGTATTATTTAGAGAATAATGACAAGAAAGAAAATCCATAGATGTTCAGTACAAATGCACGCCCCCCACCCCCCATGAGAACAACCCTCCCCCCCACCCCCTCAAGCCATGAGAACTCACAGATATGAAGTGCTGTTTTCACAAGGATAGGAGTGTGAGTGCTATAGAGCAA
The DNA here is from genome assembly GCF_017591425.1 of Ochotona curzoniae. NCBI lineage: Eukaryota > Metazoa > Chordata > Mammalia > Lagomorpha > Ochotonidae > Ochotona > Ochotona curzoniae. The sequence goes on along the minus strand of NW_024466502.1, from coordinate 46,037,096 downwards.
AGGTAGGCAGGGATGGTGGATAGAGAACACCTGGAAGAGGGAGGACCTTCCATTTCCTGTGTTGATAGAGATTCAAAGGGCAACAGACTTGTGGCTGGAGGGCAGAAGGACCTAAGGAAATGAGCCAGTGGCTAGAGAATGTTAAGAACCATGATGTGGCCTCAGGCAGGAATAGTCTGGGGAGAAAGTGTGCCTGGAGCAGAGTGGAGGAAGAGACTGGGAACAGAGATCAGAGACCACAGCACTGAACCGGCCTAGAAACCCTGATGAGCCCTGGAGCTGTTGACACCACACCACCAGACTGGGGTCTCTAAACTCCATTTGTTGCCGTGGGAAGCCAGGGCAAGAAATGGCCCCTTTACCGTATTAGAAAGCAAGTTCAGTTTCAAAATGGACTGGGTTCTATCCAAAAGACTTACATTAGGAGCCAAGGCAACAAGAGCCCCCTCTTCAAAGATGGAATAATTTGAGCATCTGCAATGGATTGAAATATATCAAATATGTTCAGATCCATGAGTTTATAATTACACCAGGAAAAAAAAAATTCATGGGTCACCTTTGCAAGTTGCTAGGGAACCAACTCATTTTGCTAAAAACTGGTTTAAAAAGGGAAAGAATTGAGCATTTGTCTTTTCTATATGAATGGTATTTCAGGGTAGCTAAATTGTTGTTGAGGGAAGAATCTTCTTTTAGAAGCATCCCAGCTAATGGATGAAGGAGTGGTAGAATCAGGACACCATAATTATGCACTCACAGGAGTGATCGTTCTGAGTAATGCTCATCAATGTTATTAAAACTAGTGGGGAGAGGATGAATCAAACTGGTAAGACCCAGGCCCCCTCTTAACATCATAAGGAGGAGAGACACTCAGACATCAAGAGCTCCCAGTGTGACACAGAAGGAAGGTCACAACACCACCTGCGAAGGAAGCTTGTCCAAAACACGAGAGCTGAGCTGGTCAGGGCTGCAGGAGACTCAAGGCTGAGGGAAATGTGGTCCGTGGCACCACAGTGATGCAACTGGAAAAACTCAGAATGAGGGGAATAGGACGAATGACATGACATGCTTCTCCAGCAAAGCCAACAGAAGGCAGAAAGGATGGGGGCATTCACAAATTAAAAGAGGTACAAGAGACATCTTAGTGTATTTCAGCATATGGGCTGCATTTGGAAATTAATAAACTTCCAAATGAAACAAAGGAGGTAGGGGAAGGCATTGTGGCTCAGGAGATTAAGCTGCTGCTTGGGATCCTAGCGTCAAGTGTGAGTGACTTGAGTAGAGTCCTCCCTCCAGCTCCCTGCAAATTCATCTGGGAAGCATCAGATGATAGCTCAAGTACTTGAGTCCCTGTCACCCACCTGGAAGACTTGGGTTGAGTTCTGGAATCCTAGCTTCTCCCCGGCCCGGCCCTGGCCATTGAAGGCCGCTGGAAGAAATAAAGCAGCAGATGGGGGATTTCTCGATCCCTCAGATAACTGCTTTTTGTTTGGTTAGTTGGCTCAAAAATGCTTTGAAATCCATGCGTCCTCATGAAAAGATGTGTTTTGAGCAACTGGCTCATATGATTATGAAGGCTGCACATCCAAAATCTGCAGTGGGGCTGACAGAGACTCAGAAAGAAGCCTCGCTGTGATTCCAGGCTGCAGACTGTCAGTCAGAAGCATTCCCTCCTTTTCCAGAACTTTCAACCCTTTGTTCTTTGGGTCCTCTCCTGACCGGATGTGGCTCACCCACCTGAGGGAAGGCAATCTGCTTAACTGACTACAACTATTAAAGCTTGGTTTCATCGAAAAACTGCCCTCACAGAAACATTCAAAATGTTTGACCAGGCTTCTGGGTCCTGTGCTCTTATCAAACTGACACATAAAATTCTCAGAGCCCTTGACTCGAAGGGTATAGGCCAAAAACTGCAGTTCTAAGTATTCCTACCATCCTGTGCCAGCCCTAGACTGCCCTACCCTCGAGGCATGTGGAAGAGCCAGCATCTAAGGATTCCCTTCTGGCACCTTCTATCTAGTCAATGCTGAAAGGATTGGGGCAGAAATTCCCAGTGCAGTTTTATAACTGTTAAATAATGTTAAAGAAAGTATTTCATTTCTCTAGGAAATGTAAAAAAAAAAAAATTTAAGTTTTGACAAAATCTCCAGAAATAGTTGCTTAATCAAAACATTCAAATTTCTGTGCAGCTCATTGATGTAAACAAATGCATCTTCGTCCTTGTATCTTGCATCCTTACTTCAGGTCAGGTGTCTTGAAGAAATCCCCTCATCAAGATGAAACACATTGAAATTACCGCAGACTCTTCTTCCTTCGCAATTCTCCATAGTGCTGAAACCGCCGCTGGCTCAGGTACCCGCATTAACCGCTGGTGTCGTCACTTCGTGGGTTTGTCATCTCCTAACCCTGACTGCTGTATGTTGTTTTCACAGGATGAGTTGCCTGTGTGGCAGGCAGAGGTGAGGTTACCGAAAGAAGCTTCCTTCTTTCTTGGGACTCGGTGATCTTCTGTCCCACGATCCTTCAGCTCAATTTCAGTTTCTTTTCAAAGAGTCTGTTGAACTCTGACTGCAAGAAGAGGGGCTTGCTCTGTCCTGTTCTCTGGCATGGCCTCCCAGGTAGTGCAATGCAGGAGGGCCAGGCCTGGGTCCCCTTACCCTGGGAAAGGGTCAAGTGCCGTGGGAACAGGATGGGTCAGTGCCCGCTCTATTAATATAAAATGAGATTATTCACCAGCTGTTGTTTCACTGCTTTCAGCAAGGCAAAACAGCAAAGGGCTCCAGATGGGAGGGGCCCTTGTTTAACATCCAGACCACCCAGCGGGCACAGCAGGTAATTGGCTTCCCACCTGACCCCTGCAGAAACCTGATAACCCACCAGAGATAGCACAGGCTTCCTTTTGCCTCCCTGCTGGGTTCCCACCCGCCCCCCCCTCACCGTGTCCCAGGCAGATTTCCCTACAACTCAATTTGAAAATAGTTAGCTGAAATTAAAGTGAAGACAACTCCAATTGCAAAGGCAGCAAGTATTGATTTGATATAAAATTCACTCGCTTGGGTGTCTGCTTTCCAGGGACCCACAAGACATTGTTCTCAGAGGGAGGCTGATTGCCAGGCAGATAGCTGCCCAGAGTGCCAGTTTGTAACTGAGTGCTGTGTTCATTAGTACAGGACATCAGTTTTCTACTTGAGCCTGGATGCTAACCTGCAACTACCCTTCCCAGGAGGACCTGGAATGCACCTGTGCCTCATGTCAGTGGGATCTGATTCCTTCTGTTTGGGCACTCAGAAGCTGAGAGGCCCTGTAAAGTTAATCAACCTCTCTGATCCTTCCTCTCTGCACCTAAAAAAAAAAGTGTGTGTGAGTTAAAAAAAAAAAAAATTGTGGCCAGCACCATGGCGTAGTAGGTTAAGCCTCAGTCCACAGTACTAGCATCTCATATGGCTATTGGTTCATGTCCCAACCGCTCCGCTTCCCATCCATCTCCCTGTTCATGGCCTAGGAAAGACGTGGAGGACATCCTATAGCCTTGGGACTCTGCACCCATGTGGGAGACACAGAAAAACATCCTGGCTTCACATAAGCTCAGCTCCAGTTGTTGTGACCATTTGAGGAGTGAACCAGTGGATGGAAGATCTCTCTTTCTCTCTGTAACTATGCCTTGCAAATAAAAATTAAAAGTAAATCTTAGAAAAAAAAGAGAAGTGTTTCCCTTGACTGTCAGTGATTGTGCTGGAGAAGAAACCTTTGTCATTTTATGCCACCAAACTTTGGGTCTGTTTCCTACATCCCCAAAAAACTCAGTAAAGAATTATTTCAGAGACCTGACGCTACAGCCTAGTGGCTAAATCTTCGCCGTGCATGCACCAAGATTCCATATGGGCATTGAGTCATGTCCCAGCTGCTCCACTTCTCATCCAGCTCCCTGCTTGTGGCCTGGAAAAGGAGTAGAGATGGCCCAAAGCCTTGGGACCCTGCACCCACATGGGAGAGTTAGAGGAAGTTCCTGGCTCCTGGCTTTGGACCTGCTTAGAAACAGCTGTTGCAGCCACTTGGGCAGTGAAACTCCTCTGAAAATATACCTTTCCAATAAAAATAAAATACAACTTTTTAAAACAGAATATTTTTTTTCTAGCTTACAATAATCCATTAGATACTTTGTGAAGAACTAGAAACTAACTGGAAGGTCTGAAATAAGGAAACAGAAACACAGACAACCATGATTTAATCAATATACACTGTGCAAAAAAATAATTGTGAGGAAATAAAACTGTCTACCTCACAGGACTATTGGAAGGTTTAAATGTGATCATTATGCAAATTCAATGACTATATTGCCTGTAGAAGAAAATTTTGAGCAGTGTTCCCTAAACCAAGTTATACACCAACAAACCCCTGAAATTTACATTTACGAAGGGCCAAATATTCAGGATAGACCATTACTTTCAGTATGCACCATTCTAGAAGGAAATGTTTCCCAAATGCTCCCAACCCTGTCCTGTTCTCCTTATGACTCAGGGTCCCTGTTTTGAACATGACTGTCATGGGACACAGAGATGACCTCAGCACAGTGGGGTTTTCTAACATCAGTTCTCCCTGCCTTCTACTCATCACTCCCTAATAGCTCTTGCCACATGAAGACAAAAATAATCTGTTAACCCACTCCTTGGCCTGGAACCCCTTTAGTGCCCTAACAGAGGCCAGATCTCCTGGTGAAGATCTCCCTGAGTCCCCACTTCCAGGGTTGGGAGTCTGGAACCCAGTAGCTTGTGGTTGATTGACTCAGACCCCTTTAACAGTCCCCAAGCTTCAGTCAAGGATTGAAGACACTGCTCTACGTTATCTTTGCAAGAGAGCTAGCGATAGAAGCTATGTGCCTTCTGAGAAATTTGCCATGTGATAATGAAACCAAAAAGCAGTTTGCCCTCTGGTAAGTAGTAAGCCCAATCTCTTTTGGTTCTTTGTTTTCAGCTGCTGTTCCATTTTCACGGACATCAAGGACCTGACCTTGGAACAGAGAGGCCTGGGTTCAAACACCAAATCTATCACTGAGTAGCTGTTTCAGTCTGAGTCACTCCAATGCTCTGCTGCTTAGTTTTCAAAGCTGCAAAGTGAGGCAATTCTTAGAACTGCTGTGTATGTGGAGATGACAGGAATGGTATTTCCAAAAGTTCTGTTTAGGGAGGAGCTTAATGTTTTTCTTTCTTTTTACAAGTCAGAGTGAGAGAGAGAGAGAGAGTTCTCTATCTACTTGCTTACTCCCTAAATGTCCACAATGGCTGGGACTGGGCCAGGCCATAGCCAGGAACCAGGAGTTCTAACTGGGTCTCCTACATGGGTGACAGGGATGTACTCTTCTAGCTGTTGCCCTCAACAGAAAGCTGGAATTGAAAGTGGAGCCAGGGTGCAAACACAGATCCTCCAATATGGGATGCAGTTGTCAAGCTGTATCTTCATCACTACTTTTCACACTCACCCCAGTGGGGAGTTTTATTAAGATTGGAGACAGGCAGGAGACCATCAAGAGCATTCCTCAGTCACTGATGCCTGAGTGCCTGGTAAGCAAATTTCCAGGATCGTGGCTCACTGACTGTGAGGCATTTTACCTAGCATGGCACTCAGGTAAGGAGGATAACCAGCTGTAGGGAGCTGAGAGTAGGGGCTCTTTCCCTATGTCCATTCTCTCCTCGCCTCTTCATCCCTGCTGCCAGAACCTGCTTTCCCACTTTACAGGCCACACACACGAACATTAGCATTCATTATTAACGTGTGAGTACATAACCCAATCCCAGTTGGTAACTTCAAAGCAAAGTCTGGGATGTTTCTGGGAAAGGTTTTCCTTTTGATGGTGGATAGGAAAAAGTGAGGAGAAATACTCCTATTTCTACCTTAAGATATAACTAGATGTATAGTTAGGTGGGCCCAGCATGATAGCCTAGTGACTAAAATCCTTGACTCACATGTGTCGAGATCCCATTCATGGGTGCTAGTTAGTTTCCCAATTGCTCTACTTTCCATCCAACTCCTTGCTTTCAGCCTGGGAAAGCAGTGGAGGATGGCCAAAAGTCTTGGAGTTCTGTACCCCTGTGGGAGACGTGAGGCAAGTACTTAGTTTCTGGCTTCGGATTAGCTTAGCTCCAGCCATTGCAGCCATGTGGGGAGTGAATCAGCAGATGCAGGGTGTTTCTCTCTGTATATCTGCCTCTGGAATGGAAATAGATAAAGTTAGGTATGAACGTGTTTTTCAGAGCTATGGCAACCATGAGAGATGACTGATGATGAAGATGAGCAGGCTAGGATGGCAAAGAGGAAAGGCAAACAGGACTTGATGACAGTGCTGTGCTCCTGATGATCTGAGCCTGGAAATGATGCCCCTAGAGAAAAATAAGCCTTATCGCTTAAGCTATGTTTGGCTACATATGTCATAATTGCTTGCTTCTTTATTCTACACGCAGCATAAAATTAAGAAGACTAAGTGTTGAGGTCAGAGAGTGCAGGAAACCCAATGTAACACAACACTAGAGAAAATCAAGAAAAGCCACTCCAGTTGGGCGTACAGGGTAAATAAATCTCTGCCCTGGTCCCTTGTGGGGAAACTGTCAATCCCAAATGGCTCATAAATGCTTTTGGTGCTTATGGATTGCTCTAGGACCTGAGGAAGATTAAGGTCTACTTCAAGAATGGTGATTGGTGAAAACAGAAGCAACCCTGAGAACACCACACTACTGGGTTACATAAGGATAAAGGATTGTGACTGCAAACACCTGGAATGGTCCATGGAAAATAAGAACACACCACAAATACTATTTTAACTACATTGTCCAGTATGCTGTAAGCTCCCAATCAGTAACTGCAAAACAGGTGAGCACTGGACACTCACAGGTATATGATACTTGGGGCAGGCCCAGGAGTTGGCCTGGAGTAAAGGACTGTAACCAAGGCAATATGAAGATGGCAGGAGCCAAGCACTAGATGGTAACAACCCTAGCAAATGGGTCTACATAGGAAATGACTACATTACTTTCCCATCCAGGGTTTTTCTTTCTGCAGAGGGAAGACACTGAGCAGAGACTAGAATTCTGTGCAAATAGAAGCAGAACTGATTAAAACATTAAGAGAATACAAACACATTCATACCATCCACATATGTGTGTGGGCAACCCCATGCAAAGAAATACCAAACAGGAATGGGCTAGAGAGAAAAAAAAACCCTAAAAATGATACCTCTAAATGAGAGTGGAAGAGGACTGGGATGGAAAGGGAGAAACTTCAAGCAGCACTTGTGCTCTTTAAGAGAAGGGCATGGTACCTGAAGCAGGTATACAACTAGAGTGAGGTCTGAGCATGTTCCCTGGTCTCGGATGCCATTCTGGAAAGATGGGTGTATCAAGGCAACAGTTAAAGACATAGGGCTATTTTGCATGTACACACATAATTTCTGGCTCATCTAACCTTTAGCTATTTGCCTAGTGAATATCCTATCACTTTGCCTAGTTAATGCCATATCACTTGGGCCAGGGAAGACCCATAGAGAGACTGTGAATCCATAGGTGGGCCAAAGGCTTTGTGTTGGGGTGCAGGCAGTTGATAGCTAGTACCCACTTAGCAGGTAAACTGACAGCATGGACATCGAGGAAATAGAATTTCTGCACCCCACCTTCCTACCTACTCCCTAGTCATTCAAGTGGATTGAATGAGGGAAACCAGTTTCAGAGGTTCATTGCATGCCCTGCCTCTCCTGCCTCCCATGCCATTCAAGTTAATTGGCAGTGCAGAAATGGCTCGGGGGGGGGGGGGGGGGCGGGGCTGTGGCCCCTACTGCCTCCTACTGTACTACTTTAGATTAATTAATTACAGGTAAGTTTCAGGCCCCAGTAGCTCCCTTCCTGTCTCCTATCACTTGGTTAAATGCATGGAAATTTTGTGCTGTACAGCTTTCAATCTGATTGGAGGATGAGAGCTTAAAAATCTCTGGCCAGGCCCTGCACGGTGGCCTAGCAGCTTTAAAGTCCTTGTCTTGAATATGCCAGGATCTCATATGGGTGCCAGTTCTAATCCCGGCAGCCCTGCTTCCCATCCAGCTCCCTGCTTGTGGCCTGGGAAAGCAGTCGAGGATGTCCCAAAGCCTTGGGATCCTGCACCCGTGTGGGGGACCTGGAAGAAGTTCCTGGATCCTGGCTTCAGATTGGCGCAGCTCCGGCCATTGCAGTCACTTGGGGAGTGAATCATCAGACAGAAGATCTTCCTCTCTGTCTCTCCTCTCTGTATATCACACTGCAATAAAAATAAGTAAATCTTAAAAAAAAAAAAAAAAAACCAATCCCTGGCCGCCCTACACAGTGGCCTCCTGGAGTGTACCAGGAGCTGCTTTCATGATGCTTAGCCAATAAAAACTCCTCCTAACCCCCTACACAACTTCTGTGTGGCATCATCTCTCGCGCACTTTGCAAGATTGATCCCTGTTAGTGAACTAAGATCTATAATCAGGGCAGTAACAACAGAGGCTTGCTTGAGAATGTGACTGCCTGAATCGTCCCTGACAAGAAAAGGACTGGACTGGTCCTATTGCTCAGCTGAAAGTGAAGTTGCCTCAGGAGTGGCACACACAGGCTGTGTTCATAATACATATATTTATATGTATATATAATTTCTCTTCTTCCTCCGCATATGGGCATGTGTTAATACACTTTATTTGCTGTAATAAAATATCTGAAGGCCCAGCATGATAACCTTGTGGCTGAAGTTCTTACCTTTCAGGTGCCAGGGTGCCAGTTTGTGACCCTGTGGCCCAACTTCCCTTTCAGCTCCTTTCTTGTGGCCTAGAAAAGCAGTTGGGGATGGTTCAATACTTTGGGGCTCTACACCTGAGTGGGAGACTTGGAAGAATCTCCAAGATCCTGGCTCAGCTCCAGCTGTTGTGACCACTTGGGGAGTAAATCTTCAAAAAAAGGAAAAACGAAAAGATATCTGAGACAAGATCATTGCTCAAGAGTGCAAGTTTATTTCACTCCTAACAAGGGAGGCTGGGAAGCACATGAGTGCGGTACCAGCATCTGATCGGCATCTGATAAAGGCCTTCTTACTGCACCTAATGTGCTGGAGGGCATTATAGGGTGAGGCAGACAGAGTATGTTAGCTGGGTCTCTCTTATAAAGCTGCTAATACCCCTCTGTGTACCCTATCCTCATGATCTTATCTGATTCTAATAACCCACCAAAGGCCTTACCTCTAGAAGTCTCTATGCCTGGGGATTCAGTTTTCCAACACCTGAACTTTTGAAGCACACATTCACACCATAGACGTGCTTCTCTTCTTATCTTAACCCTTCATGAAGGGCCTTGAGTGGCATCCTAATTTTCCTTGACAGCAATGGGGGAACTGCCAAAGCTGGAAATTGGCTTGGATCAGTCGGATATCAAAGATGATATCACAGTCCCTAGGAACTGAGGTTGTACAGGGCTGTTGCAAATGTGCCCTTCTGCGCTGTGGCTCTTATCTTTCTTCCCCAGGGATGACTCATCTTGCATAAGGGGATCCTCCTGCCTGGTGGGCCCCCAGATGTGAAAGTACATGGAACAGAGGCAGAGCCTCCAATTCCTGTAATAGCGAGTGAGAAATATTGCGTTGGTACAAACCATTGGGATTTTAGGGAGGCATTTGCTGCTGCGGTAAAGCTGGTGAATACATCTGGGCAATTATAATAGTAACTCACTATTGCTTTAAGCTACTGCATTTAAGTTTTTTTAAGGCAAGAGTTGACAACTGGAGCATCCTATAAAGAAGAGATGTCAGCTTGAATCAAAACACAATAGGGCAATAAGACGGAAGAAGATGAATTTGAGAAATGTTGAACAGAGTATGTTAGAATTTCATACCAATGGTAAAACTTTAAAAGTTGAGTTTAGCTTTTTTTTTTTTAAGTTGAGTTTACTGACTTGAAGCACTAAAATGTGATCAGAACTCAAATGTTATCCCCAGGGCTCAGTTGCCCTCTCTGTATGGACTCTACTTCCCCTTTGGTTTGCCTGCTACACTGGGTCCTGGTGGTGGAGTCCAGAAGCCTTAGACACAATGTCAGCGGGCTCATATATTCCTAGGTTCAAGGTCAATAGAGAGAGAGCTCAATTCTCTTCTGGTTAATGCCACAAAAGCCCCAGGATTCATTCTGAATACACGGGCAGAGGTGCTGGCCCCAGCCCCACGACAGTCATGGTAGGTAGGTTGGGATAGCAGTGCCTGGAGAAGAGGAAGTTGTGGGATGGACCTTTCTGTTGAAATAGAGACAGGGTTTGATCTGTGTGTGTGTGTGTTAAATTATTTATTTGTTTGAAATGAGAAGCATGGGGCCCGGTGGTGTGGCCTAGTGGCTAAAAGTCCTCACCTTGAACACGCCAGGATCCCATATGGGTGCCAATTCTAATCCCAGCAGCTCCACTTCCCATCCAGCTCTCTGCTTGTGGCCTGGGAAAGCAGTGGAGGATGGCCCAAAGCTTTGGGACCCTGCACCCGTGTGGGAGACCCGGAAGAGCTCTCATTCCCAGCTTCGGATTGGCGCAGTACCGGCCGTTGCGCTCACTTGGGGAGTGAATCACCAGGTGGAAGATCTTCCATCTCTCTTCTCTCTATATATCTGACTTTGTAATAAAAATAAATAAATCTTTAAAAAAAAAGAAAAAGAAAAAGAAATGAGAAGCATGAGAGAGAAGAGACAGAGAGATCTTTCATCTGGTTCATTCTCCAAATAGCTCCAGGGGCTAGGGCTGAGCCAGGGAGAAGTCAGGAGCTAAGAGCTCTATCCAGGTCTCCCCTGCAGAGTCCTGGAGCTCAAACGCCTGGACTATGTTGTGCTGCTACCCCAGGAATGTTAGCAAGGAACTAGATCAGAAGTGGATCAGTCAGGACTATAATTGGTAGTCTGATATGGATGTAGTCATTGAAAACAGCAGTTTAACTAGCTATACCACACAATGGCCTCCGAATTTATTGTGGAGTGTGTGTTTTGAGAGAAATTTATTCACTCATGACACAGAGACAGACAGAGAGAGAGAGAAAGAGAGAGAGAAGAAGGATTCATGAATTGTTTCAACTTCAGATGTGGTTTAATTTAAATCTAAAATAAGGCCATCAGGATATACTGCTTCACTTCAAAATGATTGACAGCTAACACCTTCTCCCTAGTGAGAATTTTGAAAACCAAGAACGAGTTTGATGATAGTAAGGCTTCAATCAAATGCTTCTCTTTTAATTTACTTTTTTTAAAAAAAAATTTCAGTCAAATGTTTGAGGCACCCATGTTAACTGCTTTCTATAACCAACTATAGATTATAAAGCAATTCATTTGCATATGGTCGTATCTCTGTATGTAGAGGGAATTGGTGCCAGTAGTATAAAATGAGGCTAGATTACCCAAGCTTAGGCTCTGGCTTTTGTTATTAGTAAATGCTAGCTGTGTGATTTGGACAAACTTAAACCTCTCTGTGTTTCAAATTGATCCATCTGTAAAATGGAAGGTGATGTTCTCTGCCAATCATTAAGAGTTATTAATACACGTGAATCACTTAAATGCTCAATTAATGGTAGTTTTCATTTGCATAGTAGAAAATTACTAAAGACTCATTTTTCTTTTTCTTAGAACAGTTTAGGTGGTACAGATTGGCTTGATCTAGAGGCTTTTTAAAAAAGATTTATTTATTTTCATTGGAAAGTCATATACAGAGAGGAAGATCTTCTGTCTGATGATTCATCCCCACTTGGGGACCACAAAGGCTGGAGCTGAGCCCATCTGAAGCCAGGAGCCAGGAGCTTCTTCCAGGTCTCCCACGCAGGTGCAGAGTCCCAAAAATTTGGGCTGTCCTTGACTGCTGTCCCAGGTCACAAGCAGGGAGCTGGATGGGAAGTTGGGACTTCTGGGACTAGAACCGGCACCCATATGGGATTCTGGCGTTTTCAATGGGAGAACTTTAAAGCTGCTACGCTGTTGCACCGGACCAGATCTAGAGTTTTGTTTTGGCAGTGAGAGAGGGACTGAAAACGTAGTTTTTCAAACTGATGATCAGAGAGCACTCTCCCATCACCTGACCTCATGTTTTCACCTGCCCAGCTGCTCCCATCAGAACCTGGGATGGATGTTTCTAAGAGGGAGCAATCCCTTTAGTTGTACTTTTTGGTTAGGATGAAAATCTACTTGAAGCTCAACTAGAAGTCTGTGGAGAGGACAAACTAAAGATTTCTTTAACTAGCATATTTTGCAATTTGGCTTTCAGTAGTATGGACAGAGTATTGCCCTCTATCTTTTTAATCAGCTCTTTGCATAATCTTGTATTGTTTTGAAGATGCTTATAAAAACTGTACTGTCCACATTAGTGGAATGTTTGTCACTATCTGAACTTGTTATCACACAGGTTTCTCAGTGCTCCCCCTGCTTGTTCTTGTTTTGGTATTTGTGTTGACCAAACAATGGTTCAGTGAGTCTAGGCTTATCTTGGCTCTGGCTGTGAGCATCCCTAACTGGAATAGGCTCCTCTGCAAAGGATTACGTCCTGAGCACATGATCCAAGGCTCTAAGAGGCCCAGCTTGGGAAGCTGTTACACGGGCTCTATGGAATGGGGAGAGTGGGTGGAGCTGGAAAGAGGCTGGAGAAGGGGCAGCACTATGGAAATATGCAACTTACATGAGTTTCATTTCCGTTCTAAAGGGGGGTGATGAATCTTGCCTCCTTGCTCCCTGAGCACTGAGATAGCTCAGAGACTTTTTGTATAAATGCAAACATTTGTCCCATATGTTCCTAAATTAGATCTCAGGGGGCAGTTTGGTAGTCAGAAATCTTCTGGGTCAATCTATGTTTTTAAATAACTGAGTTGCTTTTCTTCTATTGAAGTTTGATGTCAGAAATGAAGGAACATAAATGAGAATTCTAGGATGTTTTAAAGTTTCTAATTAAATTTACAGTTTTAGGTAACCAGTAAGGTTTATTGAGTATTTGGGGTATAGAGAAAGTACTGATGTCTAATTTGATCTCAAAAGTTTGATTTTTATTTCTAAAAATTAATACATTAAAAAAAAAAAAAGAATTGGGCTTGGTGTGGCAGCGTAGTGACTAAGGTCCTTGCCTTGAATGTGCTGGGAGCCCATATGGGTGTCGGTTCTAATCCCGGCAGCTCCACTTCCCATCAAGCTCCCTGCTTGTGACCTGGGAAAGCAGTCAAAGATGGCCTGAGGTCTTGGAACTCTGCACCCATGTGGGAGACACAGAAAAAGCTCCTGACTCCTGGCTTCAGATTGGCACAGCACTGGCCGTTGTGGTCACTTGGGGAGTGAATCATCAGACGGAAGATCTTCCTGTCTCTCCTCCTCTTTGTATATCTGACGATCTGACTTTACAATAAATAAATGTGTTTTTTTTTAAGATTTATTTATTTTTATTACAAAGTCAGGTATATAGAGAGGAGAGGAGACAAACAGAAAGATCTTCCGTCTGATGATTCACTCCCCAAGAGAACACAACGGCCAGAGCTGGACCAATCCGAAGCCAGGATCCAGGAACTTCCTCCAGGTCTCCCTCGTGGGTGCAGGAACCCAGATCTTTGGGCCATCCTCTGCTGCTTTCCCAGGCCACAAGCAGGGAGCTGGCTAGGAAGTGGAGCTGCCGGGATTAGAACTAGTGCCCATATGGGATCCTGGTGTGTTCAAGGCGAGGACTTTTAGCCGCTAGGCCATTGTGCCTAGCCCAATAAATAAATCTTTAAAAAAGATAATTAATATGTTTTATTAAGCAATTAAGAGGTATTGAGCATCAGGTCTGGCGTGGTAGCCTAGCAGTTAAAGTTCTTGTCTTGAACACATCGGAATCTCATAAGGGTGCTGGTTCTAACCCCAGCATCTCTGCTTCCCATCCAGCTCTCTGCCTGTGGCCTGGGAGGGCAGTTGAGGATGGCCCAAAGCCTTGGACCCTTCACCTGCATGGGAGACCTGGAAGAGTCTCTTGGCTCCTGGCTTTGGATCAGCTCAGCTCCAGCTGTTGTTTCCTTCCCCATAAAGGGTTTGGGGAATGAATCGATGGAAGGAAGATCAACAAAAGGAAGATCTTCCTCTCTGTCTCTCCTCCTCTCTGTATATCTGACTTTCCAATAAAAGTAAAATAAATCTTAAAAAAAAAAAAGATGTCTGCACTCCACCTCAGAGCCCCTGGGTTCCCAGAACCTGTGTCTAGTTTTCTGACAATGCACACCCTTGGAGGTCTGATTAGACCCATGTCACACACGGGAGATCTTGACTGAGTTTCCATCTCCCAGCTTCAACCTTTTGCAGGAAACTGGGGAGTGTATCAGTAGGTGGGAGTTCTTCCATCTGGCTGTTTTTCAAATAAAAATCACACACACACACACACACACATGCACAAACACAGAGAAGTGATAAATGTTCACATCAAAAGGATTTAAAATTTAGGTAGGGAAATTTCTATTGTCAAAGCTGATTATAAGGAACACAGTAACTTGAAAATGGAGGACAGGGCCCGGCGCGGTGGCACAGTGGTTAAGGTCCTCGCCTTGCACGCCTGGGATCCCATATGGGCACCGGTTCTATCCCCACATCCCCGCTTCCCTTTCAGCTCCCTGCTTGTGGCCCGGGAAAGCAGTTGAGGATGGCCCAAAGCTTTGGGACCCTGTACCCGCGTGGGAGACCCGGAAGAGGCTCCTGGCTTCGGATCGGCATAGCATCGGCCGTTGCGCTCACTTGGGGAGTGAATCATCGGACAGAAGATCTTCCTCTCTGTCTCTCCTCTCTGTATATCCGCCTTTCCAATAAAAAAATAATAAAAATAAATCTTTAAAAAAAAAAGAAAATGGAGGACACATGCTCAGAATGGTCTTGTTATTACAAAATGTGTTCTCTAGGCATTTTACAATCTAGGCAGTCATAAATTCCTCAAAGACTAGGGACGGGTAGGTATGTTTACAAGCAAACTGATTGACCGGCCCTTTTGCCTTGTGCTTGAGCTGTCTCCTTTTATCTTGTTTTCCAGGAATGATTTCAGAGCAGAAATATGTACAGAGCACAGAGTTTTTACTGTTGCATATTAACAAACTGAGCAAGTGTCCTACAAACACTAATACACAAAAAGTAGGTGTCTACTTGATAGAACTCAAGTGACAAACCCTTTATGGGGAAGAAGACCATCTTCCACTTGCCCGGGCTGAGTATCTAACAGATTGCTTTGGAAAGAGAGATAAATGTGAGACCTTCTAGGTACAATGTGAAGCAAGGATATGAAAGTTGGAAATGTGGAGACCTTCTGGAAAAAGGTGAGCAGAATATGGACGCTGAGATAGGAGCTATGCTCAGGGGGAACCGAAGGTTAGTCAAGGTCTTGCAGGGATGTAGGGGATGAATCCATTTATTTCCAATCTGCACGGCCGGGTCTCCCAAAGGTTAACTCCACAGCACAGCTCGTTTCTCAAAGGTGTAACAGGAAGGGCAATCATGGCCTGATACATTTAGCCCATGGCCTGACTGCAATTTCCCTCCTTCCTGCCTCCCATTCTTGCACGTCCTGACTGCAATTTCCCTCCTTCCTGCTTCCCCTTTTTGCATGTCCTTGGGGGAGCTTAGGTGTTGCTTAACCATTGGGAAGATCCTGGGAGGGGCCAAGCAAACTATATAAGAGAGTTCGACTTTGAATAAAGGCCTCACTTCACAAGAATGAGTCTCAGTGTGTTGTGTGTCTTGTGTGTCTTGTCTGTCTCATAACCCTAGTCCCTCCGCTCGACTCGGGGCTCGGGGTACGTGGCAATGCAGGCGTTGCCAACACCAATCCAGGTTTTTGTCTCCTGCAGAGGTGGAAACACTACACGGGAGTTAGGTTTGTGGGCAAACACTAACAGAATTCATTGAACAGTGAGAGAATAAACACACACATGTCTGTGTGGGCCACTCCAGACAGAGAAATACTCAACATGAGTGGGCCAGAGTTGCCTATAAGTGAGGCAGGGAAAAAAAATAAAAAGCAAACTCTAAAAATGGTACCTCTCTTGGTGGAAGATGTCTTCCAGAAACTGGTCTGCATGAGAGGGAGTTCTTTCTAGCCTTCCACCTCTTTTTGTATGGAAGACGATGGACCCTTAATCTGATACGCAACCAAAGTCGGGTCTGAGCATGAGCTGCCTCCTGGGAAGGTGGGCATAACCAGCTGACCATTAAAGAGACAGTGTCACTTTGCGGGATACAAGAGTTTTCAGTGCAACAAAACTTGAGTTGCACAGTGTTGCCATTGTGGCTGCGTCACGCAGGACTTGAACTGCTCAACTGTGGAGTTGAAAAACAACTGGACAGAGAATGGTGGAGGAGAGGATGAACAGATCCAGAGTAGGGACAAAGTCAGGAAAATACAGAGAAGTGAGTGAGATTGCTGTGGAGGGACAGAGGAGGTAGGGGAGCAGTTGGGAGGCATTTAAGATAGACCTGTGGGTGGCATGGGTGAAAAAAAATGATTCCAGAAACTTCAGGGAGTGCATTAACCTTGTGATGCGGCAAAAGGGAGCTGAGGGAGAGACAGCAAGCACTGACCGTTTTTAGGATATCTGATCATGGCACACATGCTAGACTTGCAAAAGCCAGGGCTGGACCAGGTTTATGCCAGGAGCCAGGAACTCCACGTGACTGGTAGGGGTTCAAGCGCTCGGACCATCAAAGCAGGAAGCAGAGTAGCTGGCACTCAGGTGTGGAGCTGTTGGCTTCCTAGGTGGAAGCTTAGCCCATTGAGCCACAACTCCTGCCCCTCCATAAATTTTCATAGTACTCTCAGATTTCTTACCAATCTCTGACCTCAGCTCATTTGAATCATGCAAGCGATGTAACACCGTATAGTTGTTTACAGTATACTAGATTCCCAATCTGAATTCTGTCACACAATAAAAAGGAAGCCCAACTTGCTCCAGAAAGCAGGTCCTGGTGTTATCTACCCAGAATTTTCCTTGAAAATTCCTTCGATGACCCTAGGGAGAGAGGGGATGGGAGCAGGGCTTGATCGCTGCAGAATCTTAAGATTATCATGCTGTGTGATGGTAAAAGTTGGCGTCGTACAGGAACTGAGCAAAGACTGCAGATGGGTGCATTGGGGAATGATGAAGAAGGAGGGTGCTATAATTTGTTCAACCGTATTTACTGAGTACCTACCACGTGCCAGGCAGTCTGCGGGAGAAATGAGGTACACACCCATAAACACGTCTAATATACAAAAATGGACGTATCAGGTGAACAGAGATACTATTTATAACACTGAAGCCGAGCAACTAAAGAGAGCGCGCAGGAGGATGCTATCTGGAGGGGTAGATACTCCTGAAAGAGGGGAAAGAGCAAATCAAGCGCCTGCCGGTTTTTCAGGCTTTCCTCCAGGAAGCTCCGCCCCTCCTCACCGATTGGGCGCAAGGTGCCATTCGCGGGAAGCTCCGCCCCTTTCCCCGCCCAGAGGCAGCCCTGAGGGCGGGGCCCTGAATCCAGCCCTAGGAGCGCCGCCGCGCGGAAAGCCGCGCGCGGGCGCGTAGGAATCCCGGCATCCTCCTCGTTCTCTGGGCGTGTACAGCGCCTCCGGCCGCCGCGGGGCATGCCGGGAACTGTAGTTTTCCTCCTTCCGCCCCGAGCAGCTCTAGCTGGCTCCATTTCTGGCCCGCGACTCGCTGCCCTGAGGGGAGACCCTGCGGGGGCGGGCGGGGTCACTGGCGAACCGACGCGGCCGAGCGTCTAGCCCGGTCGCTGCCCTGCTCCGCCGCGGTCACGTGTCCGCAGCCGCCCGTCCCCCGGGCGCGCTCCGCTCCTCAGCGCCGTTCCCGCCCCTCGCGGCCCGGCCGACGGCCTGCCCCGGCGCTGCTGCCACCTCGCGCTCGGAGGCGTCACGGAACGTGCTCGCCGCTCCCGCTCGCCTCCTTCGCCCAGTCCCCCTCCCGCGCCGAGACTCGCCGCCGCAGCCGCAGGAGTAGCCGCCGCCGGAGTCGCGCGCAGCCATGGCCGAGAACCCCGGCTTGGAAAACCACCGCATCAAGAGCTTCAAGAACAAGGGCCGCGATGTGGAAGTGAGTGTGTGCTCGTGCGGTCTGGGCCCGTCCGGCTCGCTCGCTCGGCCGGCCCCGGCGGCGGCGGCGGGGAGGGGCGGGGGGCCCCCGGCGCCGGGCTGCTTCTCGCCGGCTCTGCGGTCGCTCCGAGTTCTGGCCGCGGTTCTCCCCGTCGGCGCGGCCCGGGGCTGGGCGAAGCGGGTGGCGGGACGCGCGGGCTGGGGTGCAAGCCGCCCTCTGGGAGCTGCCGGCGCGGGCACCCGGGGCTTGTGGGGGGGAGGCGGTGGAAACGCCAGGGCTCTCGGCCCCGTCACGCGGGCGCGGCCTGGTGTCGGCGGGGAAGGGATGTGGTGGAGCTGAGGCGGGGTCCGCCGCCGGGCTGGGGCGGCGCGGGCGCGCACGGGGGATGCTGCGGTCCCGCACAGCCCAGGGGGGGCGGCCGCGGCTCGCGCCCCGCGCTGCCCTTGCAAAGCCTCCCGGCCGGAGCTGCCCCCTCGGTGCCTCCCGCGCTGCCGCACATGGAGCAGAGCCGGTCCCCGCGCCTACCTCCTGCGAGCCGGGCCCAGGCGGGCGGTGGCGGCCCGCAGAGGGGGGTGGGGACCAGCCGGGTAACTGACTTGTTAGAGGGTGGTGGAGAGGGGGAGGGTAGGATGCACCAGGACCGTTTTCTTCTATTCCACTGCTGTTCTTTGGACCAGCCGTACTGAGATGTTTCAGCTCGTAACTGCTGCTACTGCTGGCATTTGGAGCGAGCTGAAGGTGGACAATAGTTTACGTCTATTGTGTTGAGGCTTATCGGAAGGAGGTGGTCCCGACCTCCGCCCCCTAAGACCCGTTTTTCTTAGCCTTTCTTGGGATGGGGGTGTGCACGGGAGGGTCATTTCTTTGACATGTTTCACCGCAATAATTTGGCTACGTGGAGTCCTGCGTCCTTGTGCACACCTCGTGTTTCTAGCTGGTAGCATTTCCTAGTGGCTGCAAAACTAAACCTCCGCCGTGGTCACTCAGTTCGTTGCTACTCGGTATGTTGCCATTGTCTCATTACGGTGACATTAGCAGGTGCTATTTGCAAACTCGGCGTATTGAGGCAGCGCTAGAGGTCTCTCTGCAGCTGCTGAAAGCCGTGAAGCATAATGCACACACTTCCCTGGATCCTGACCTCTGGGTTGGTTAGGGGGAGCTGGTTTTACCTCCTCAGCGTCCTTTTCTGTTGCTGGGGGACATGATTTGCGGTTCTGTAATTTTTGCTAAGAGGCCACGGTGACTAAGAAGGGTGTATTTTATTCTGTCTCAAAGAGAGAAGGTGAAGAGGGCAATAAATCATTGAGCTTTCTGTTTCACAGAGACAAACCTGGGCCATTTTCCTGAGCTGTAAATTAAATACTAATTGGAAAAAAAAAAACCTGGGGGAAATATCTTTGGAATCCCCGTTGGAGTGAAGACAAATTATAAGTCGGTATCTAGGTGCTGGTCGTGGTTACATTTCTTATGTGGGCAAAGATGAAACTTTAGAAATAGGAACAAATTTTGAAACTGCCTCTTGCCAGTCTACCTGATGAGAAGGGTTAATTTTAAACTTTTTTCATCAATGTTTTTTGAAGTCTATTCCATTATGAAACAAAACTTATAGTATGAAAATAGTCATTGTTAGTCCAGAAACGCTAGTAACATTGCTCTGTATTGATACAGATTTTTTGCTTATTATTTGCTTGTTATGTTCTGGGGGCTCAGTGGTATCTGGTGAGGACTCCTGCAGGTGCTTGGTACATACAGAACATGGTCTCTGAGCAGAAGGTAACCAGTAACTTATAGATGCGTGAAAAGACCACGTGGCTGCAATGCCATTCTGTGTGATGCTGTTACAGCATTATGTGTCTCAGGACACATTAGATAATCGATGCATGGAATAGCAAACAAATAAATAGTAGTTCAGTGTAGCAATGGCTTTACTGTCCTGGGAGCTTCGGGAGAACTAGACATGCTGTCATTCCCACGCTGAATGAGCGGAGTACTGCAGAAGCCGAGGCTGGGTGCTTCCATGGTGTGTGCAAGTCATGCAATGACTGAGCAGTCACTCGCTGTCTTTTGGGGATTTCTGTGTTAGGTCTGGGTTATGCAAAAAGGACTTAGATTTAGCTTGTACCTCTAGGAGTTTACACTTCTGTGGAAATGATAATTACAATACAGCATATCAGTATGTGTTACAACACAGGTGTTTGCAAAAGTGTTGAGAAAACCGTAACCTGGAGCTGAGCTGTTGGAAGTGAGAGTGAGCTGATCCTGAAGGGGAGGGAAAAGCAGGGCCATTCCAGATTGGAGGGAGCCGTAATAGAAGAGCATGGAGAAGGGTGTAGGCTGCTGGGGTCATGAGAAAGGGGGGAGGAGTGATGTGACTGAGGGCAGGCTGGGGTCAGATCTGATCAAGCACCTTCATTGTGGATTTAAGCATGACTGAGACTAAGTGCCCGACCCAGTCTGTTAGAAACTGTTACATTAGAAACTTACTGCACCCTAACTCTCAGTTGTGATGATCAGGCTGTTCAAAAGCAGGTTAGCGTTGAGAAGTATTATTCTTGTCTTTTCACAGATAGGGCAGATAAAAAGATGTAAAACATACCAACATTTGATGCATTGGATGTTAAGACACAAGAATAAATTCATGTTTCCTAAAGAAAATAAGAGGATAATGTTAATGCCAAATAGACTGAGGGGAAAGAGTACGTGAGTTGAGGAAGAAATAATTTCATAGTCATTCCGTCAAGAATGGCTTTTTAGGAGAGAAATTTTAGGTGTTTGGAGAAATAAATAAGGTTGGTGAGTCTTACTGGGAAGTGTGTACCTAGCTTGAATGCAGCACAGGAGACATTAGTGACTTAGAGACCCAGGTCAAAAAGATGAGGGTGTGAAGTGCTCAGACTTTCACATGGCCTGTCTGCACAGAGTAAGTATGTCTTGTAGTAAATAGTTGCTTGCAAGTGTTTCTTGATAGGGAACTCTGAAGGAATTTATCGCAAAACAGAGCTAGGAGGTATACCGTGATTGGAGCAATGGAAAAGGGTGAGGTCAGTAAGCCTCAGAATTGCTTCTGGAGGAATAGTACTGTAAGTTGGTCAGCAAGAAGAAATTTTCCAAAAGCTTGAGAGAGCTTCAACCTGGAATGAGAATTCCACGATGGTTTCTTCCCCTCCTCCGCCCCAGAAGAGAAGGAGGTAAAGGTTATACTTAAGTTTATAGACAGAAGTAGGGTGAGGGTATAGTTATCACTGATAGTGATTTGGAACTTGGAAAGGAAAATGGATTTTGTAGTTAAAACTAGGAAGTACATAGTGAAAAGGAAACCTTAATTTTGGTTTTTGAAAAAGATGTATTTTAAAAGTCTGAATTGTAGTGGGAGGAGGAAAAATGAAGAGGGGGAGAAAGTGTGTGCACACAGTCTTGGTAGGGGGCATTGTGGTATAGTGGTTAAGCTGCTGCCTGCAGTGCTGGTAACCTACAAGGACTCGGGTTTGAGTCCCCAGCCGCTCCACTTGCAGTCCAGCTTCCTGCTGGTTTGCCTGGGAAAGCAGTGGAGAATGGTCCAAGTGTTGGGGCCCCTGTAATTGCTTGGGAGATCTGAAGAAACTCCTGACTCCTGGCTTCAGCCTGGCCCAGCTGTAGCCGTTAAAGCTGTTAGGGAGTGAACCAGCAGGTGGAAGATCTCCTCTGCCTGTCTGCAGCTCTGCCTTTCAAATACATTTTTAAAAAAAAGTTTTCATCTGCTAGTTCATTACCCAGATGATTGCAACAGCCAGCACTAGGCCAGGCCGAAGCCAGGAGTTACTTTTGGGTGTCCTACATTAATTGCAGGGCTCCAAACACTTGAGACATCTTCTGCCTTTTCCAGGCCATTAACAGGGAGCTGGATTGGAAGTGGAGTGCATGTGGGATGCTGGCAGCACATCAGGGGCAGGAGCTTTGCCTGCCATTCATAGTGCCTGCCTACTAGCCCTAATTTCTTTGGTTTGGAATGTGCATTTCAATGCCAGACTTTGAATATTGAGCTTTTTTTTAAGGAAAGCATTTAAAAGTTTTTAAATACACTTACGGAAAAGCGCACAAGGCAGTTGTTAATAAACCCCAGTAAAACTAATGTACTGTCATCCAAGTCAGTGTTTCCTTTTCTTTCCCCTGTAGCTCTCAAGCATGTGACATTTTCATCAGTAACTCTAACTAATAATTGAAAATTTCTGGCATTTTTGATCTACAGTGTATCCATACTGAGTATGTGCATTATTTGTTTAGCCTCAGCATAGTCATATGACACAGATAGTGCTATTATTATCCCCATCTACTGTTGAAGAAACCCGAAGCTGGCAACTCTTAAGCAGTGAGCCCTCAGTCACAGCGTGGTAAGTGGTAGAACACGGGCTGGTGTTGAACTTGATGATTCCTGAAGCCAGAACTTGGGCTCATGGTACTGTGTTCCTCTCAGACTTAATGTGCAGAACCATGTTGGAAAATCAGTAGGAAGAATGAAGAAATCTTGACTATATCACAGAAATTTCTATTTCAGTTCCTTAAAACCTTGCTGATCAAAAGTTTTTGACATAGTATTTATTTATTTGCCCCGCTCCCCTTTAACTTTTGCAGTGTTTCCTTCTTACTAGCAAGGAACCAGCTAGTTGATTTTTTAACCAGAAAATGGTAACCTATATTCCTGGGCTTGATACTTAAATCTGACATTTTTTATTATTTGCATATTTAGTTACCACTCCCAAACTTGCATTTTTTCCTCTGTGAAACCTGTTTCTAGTGCTACTGGGTAATTGTGCAAGTGTAAAAGTTTGTGCTGAGTTCTTGTGTTTGCTCCTTTTACCATGTTGGGCCTCTGAAAAAGCCTCCTGTTTCGGCTCTGTGCCAGCTTTCCTACTGTAGCCTCTAGTTGAGACTCTTTTTTTTTAAATTTTATTTTTATTTATTTATTTTTTCATTGGAAAGGCGGATATACAGAGAGGAGAGACAGAGAGGAAGATCTTCCATCCGATGATTCACTCCCCTAGTGAGCGCAACGGTCGATACTATGCTGATCTGAAGCCAGGAGCCTCTTCCGGGTCTCCCACGCGGGTGCAGGGTCCCAAAGCTTTGGGCCGTCCTCGACTGCTTTCCCGGGCCACAGGCAGGGAGCTGGAAGGGAAGCAGGGCTGCCGGGATTAGAACCGGTGCCCATATGGGATCCCGGGCGTGCAAGGTGAGGACCTTTAACCACTTGCGCCACCACGCCGGGCCCCTAGTTGAGACTCTTAACCACTCCTTACTGTGGGTCAGTCCACCTAGTTTCCCTTTCTTTAGTGTCTTCTCTCCCCATCTGAAATCTTTGTTACTTTTCTGTTTACAGTCTTTCACATTGCTTCTAAGATAGAAATCCTTAGCGTGTCACACATAATTTCACATGAAGCCCTGCTTCTTCTGTATGTGTGAATATTTCCTTTTTACTCTAATGATGGTGAAGTACTTGAGCTAGCTGGGTAGCTAGTATACTTTACTGTCTGCTTTTTTTTTTTAAGATTCATTTATTTTTACTGGAAAGGCAGATATGCATAGAGAAGGAGAGACAAAGATCTTCCATTTACTGGTTCACTCCCCAAGTGGAGTGACCCGGAGCTGAGCCAATCAGGAGCCAGGAGCCTCCTCTGGGTCTTCCATGTTGGTGCAGGGTCCCAAGACTTTGGGCTACCCTCTGATGCTTTCCCAGGCCACAAGCAGCCGTCGCCCAGGTGGGATCCTGGCACTTGTAAGAGGAGGATTAGCTAATTGAGCCGTTGCATCAGGTCTTTGCATGATATTCTGTATGCTGTATCCTTGTCATCTGTTGTAGAGCTTGCTCAGGTTCCCACAATATCACTGGAATACCAGTATTATAATTTTGTAATTGTATTTTTCAGTTTGAAAGCACTTTTCAGAAG
The DNA here is from genome assembly GCF_017591425.1 of Ochotona curzoniae. Classification (NCBI taxonomy): domain Eukaryota; kingdom Metazoa; phylum Chordata; class Mammalia; order Lagomorpha; family Ochotonidae; genus Ochotona; species Ochotona curzoniae. The sequence continues at coordinate 46,013,112 of NW_024466502.1, read as the reverse complement.
TTCTCTGCAAGGCTTTTCCTGACTGACTTAATAACCAAAGCTAGGGAAGAAAAACTAGATGATATACTCATAAAAATTCTACCCTTGGGAAGAAAAACTAGATGATATACTCATAAAAATTCTACCTTTGAGAACGAAAGTTGCCATGTCATTCTAAGGTGCTCATTTCTGTTGATGTTGGCCTCATAGTGTTGTTTCTGTTGTCCTTTCCTTGGGCATCTGTTCTGTAATGTATTTCTGAGACATGAGCTAGCCTGTATTTGAATGGCAGGTAGAGGAATGACATTAATTCATATTGGTTCATACATTCAGTGACATATTAATGTTTAACACTCCAAACATCTAAAGAGTTATGGAATACAGATCTTAGAACTAAGTTGAACAGAGCAGGCACAGGATGTGCAAGTTGTCCATTCACCATTCTGTCTCGACTCCATTCAGCCATATGCTGTGTCTTAGAGCTACTTATTGGCCCAGCTGTCCTAGTGCATAAGAATTCCTTAATTCCTAAATTGGTGGAACATGAAGTTTCTCAGGAGACTGTGTCATGTAACAGGCACCCTGTAGTTCTCCTGTCTTGGAATTCGCTAACTGGGCATGTATTCTCTCCTGGTCCTTTTCACCTCTTGTAATTCTCCTTTGTAGTTAGCGTTGCCCACTCTTCTTCCTACCTGTTGAGTGTAGGCATGTCTTGTAATTCTGTGTGTGATTCTCAGCTCGGGATTGCTCTCCTTACTCGTCTAAGCAGCTCCCGTAGCTTTGACCATCATTTTAGTGAGGGGACTTAGATTTGTTTTAATCACCTGCTGGAGATTATTCACAGAAGCATCTCTTAGGCTTCTTACATTCCATGTGTTTAAGGTCATGTTCTGCCTTTGTTTTTTCTGTTTATGGCATCATCACCCTCACTGTGACCCGGATTGAAACTTGAGAGGCTTCTTGGACTCCTTCCTCATCTTCCACATTCGGTCAGGTGCCAGTCATGTCACTCGAATCTGTGCTGCCGCTTGATTTTGGCCCTGCCTCTATTCTGCTACCTCCAACCTACTTTAGGTCTTAGCAGTCTAAAAATTGCCTCCAAAGTGTGTTCCTCCTCTAGCTGATGAAATTTTTCAGAGCCTGGTGCCTGATTAGTTCTCCAGCTTCAGCCTTCACCCTGCTCCCTCCCCCTCACCTCCCCCTTTTAAGCCCTAGCAACACTGAACTTCTTATATGCTTATACATAATCTGGAATCCTGCCCTCCCCTCCTTGCCAGTGCTGTTTCTATTCTCAGGGCTGTCCTGCTGACTAGAATAGCCCTCGCTGCCTCCTGTTGCCTAATTCCTTCCCCTTTCAAATACTTAACTCTAGGTTTGGTACCTTTCTTTGCTTCTGAAAGAACTTTGGTCTTATTATAGTTATGATAGTGTATTTCAATAATGTTTTTTCAGTTTTCTTTAGATTGTATATATATATTTTTTAAGATTTATTTTATTTTTATTGGAAAGTCAGATATACAGAGAAGATGGTTCATTTTATGATTCACTGCCCAAGTGGCCTTAATGGCTAGAGCTAGGCCGAACTGAAGCCAGGAGCCAGGAGCTTCCTCTGGGTCTCCCTTGTAGGCTCAGGGTCCCAAGGCCGTGCGCTGTCCTCAGCTGCCTTCCCATGCCACAAGCAGGGATCTATATGGGCTGCTAGGATTAGAACCAGCATCTATATGGAATCCTGGCATGTGTAAGGTGAGGACTTTAGCTGCTAGGTTACTACACCAAGCTCGATTGTAAATTTCTTTAAGATTTATTTATTTGAAAGGCGGAGTTAAGAGACAGAGAGAGAGAGCTCTTTCATCTGTTGGTTTACTCCCCAAATGGCTACAATGGCCAGAGCTGGGCCAAGGCAGACCAGGAGCCAGGAACTTCATCTACATCTCCTACTTAGGTGGCGGGGCCCCAAGTATTTGGTACATTCTTTACTGTTTTTTCTATAAGCAGGGAATTGGATTTGAAATGGATCAACTGGGACTTGAACTGGCACCCATATGGGATCCTGGCCTCACTGACTGTGGCTCTACATGGTATACTACATCTGCTGATTCACTTCTGAAATGGCTCAATGGCCAGGACTGAACCAGGAGCCTGTTATGGGTCTCCCATGCAGGTGCAGGGTCCCAAGGCCTTAGGCCATCCTCTGCTGCTTTCCCAGGCCACAGACAGGGAGCTGGATGGGAAGCGGGGCAACCTAAAGTACATATTTTTAAAAATATGTTCAATCTTGGGCCCGGCGCGGTGATGCAGTGGTTAAGGTCCTTGCCTTGCACACCCGGGATCCCATATGGGCGCCGGTTCTATCCCAGCAGCCCCACTTCCCTTCCAGCTCCCTGCCTGTGGCCTGGGAAAGCAGTCGAGGACGGCCCAAAGCTTTGGGACTCTGCACCCGCGTGGGAGACCCGGAAGAGGCTCCTGGCTTCGGACCGGCATAGCATCGGCCATTGCGCTCACTTGGGGAGAGAATCATCGGACGGAAGATCTTCCTCTCTGTCTCTCCTCTCTGTATATCCGCCTTTCCAATGAAAAAAAAATAATAAAAATAAATCTTTAAAAAAAAGTTCAATCTTTTATGACTTTTCCTGTTGCTTGCAAAAATTAAGTCTAAATTCTGCTCTTAAGATTTATTTATTTTTATTGGAAAGTCAGATATACAGAGAAGGGAAGAGACAGAGAGGAAGATCTTCTGTTCAATGATTCACTCCCCAAGTGGTCGCAATGGCTGGAGCTGAACCGGTTTAAAGCCAGGAGCTAGGAGCCTCTTCTGAGTCTCCCACATGGGTGCAGGATCCCAAGGCTTTGGGCTGTTGTCAGCTGCTTTTCCAGGCCACTAGCAGGGAGCTGGATGGGAAGCAGGGCCGCCAGGATTCAAACCAGCACCCTTACGGGATCCTGGTGTGTTCAAGGCGAAGACTTTAGCCACTAGTCTACCGGCTAAGTCCAAATTCTTTATTATGATAGGTGAAGTATTGAGAGATTATGCCACAAGATTTTTGAGACAGGCTTATTTCAGTTTGCATGCTTTAAGAATTCATCCATGTTGAAGCATATAATTAAATTTCTTTTATTTTTGTGGGTGAATTACATTCCATGTATGTGTGAGCTTCATTTTGTTAATTCCATTGATTAATATTTCAGTTGCTTTCAGCTTTTGGCTATTGTTCCTCTGTCATTTAAAAAATGCACTAATTTTTTGAGGAAGTCAACTTGGTTTGTATGTGTTAAGTTACACCATCTGATTCTGCTGTTTTTGAGGTTCTAAGAGTCAAGTGTTGGCAGTGTCGTATGACTGGCTGGCTTAGCCTAACACAGTGTCCTAGTTATTAAATTTGTCCATTTACTGGTATTGCTTATTTTGTTCTGTTTCTCACCTCTCTTGGGATTTTTTTTAAATTGGAAGTGGGATTCAAAACCTTGGTTATCTTCATAGTAGACATTTTTTATTTAAAAAATTAATTGGTCATGCTGTTTTCTTCAGAATGCATCCCGATAATATGAAGATGGATAAGAGGTTTCATATGATAAAGAATAAACATTAAACATTCTACCACTTACAGCATTTGGTAATATGAATTCAGTTATTTGGGTGAAATGTGGCATAAACTGGATTACATTTGAAGTTTTAAAAAGTTACATGATCTCTTAGTGTCTAGTAAAGGAGCTACAAAAAGTATTTCTAGAAAATCTAACTCATCTTTAAAAATTTTCTTTATTTTTTTAAAGTCAGATTGGTCTTCCATGCACTGTTTATATCCCAGATGGTTGCAGTGATCAGTGCTGGGCCAGGAGCTTTATCCTAGGCTCCCATGAGGATGGCAGGGGACACTTGGGCCATCTTCCGTTACTCTTCCCAGGCATGTTAGCAGGTAGCTGGATCAGGAGCATGGCAAGGGCTCTGCCTTCAGACCAGAAATGATCTCCCCAAGAAACTGTTGAACTTATCTGGACAATAAGATGCTGGACTTTATGCTTGGTAGATGCTTGCAATGAAAGAATCTCAACTGAATTTGAACGTGGTAATGCAACAAAGTGGAGGAATCCACCTTGGGGGGAGGTTTGGGGAGGGGTGGGGGAATCCCAGTGCCCATAACACTGTGTCACATAATGCAATGTAATCAATAAAAACAAAAGAAATAAAAAAGGAGCATGGCAAGCAGAACCCACTGGAATTGGAGTTCTTTTTCTATAACTGATCCCATTCTTAGTTTTTTGGGGTTTGTCAGTACGAGGTTCTCATTTCCATGTTTCTCTCTGTCTTTTTGGTTTATTTTTATTGGAAAGTCAGATATACAAAGAGGAGGAGAGACAGAGAGGAAGATCTTCCATCCAATGATTCACTCCCTAAGTGGCCGCCACGGCTGGAGCTAAGCCAGTCTAAAGCCAGGAGCCTCCTGTGGGTCTCCCATGTAGATGCAGGGTCCCAAGGCTTTGGGCCGTCCTCAACTGTTCTCCCAGGTCACAAGCAGGGAGCTGGATGAGAAGCGGGCCGCCAGGATTAGCACCAGTGCCCATATGGGATCCCAGCACATTCAGGGCGAGAACTTTAGCTGCTATGCTGTCATGCCAGGCCCTCCATGTCTCTTTCTTTTTCTTGGAGGTAAAGGAATAGGAGAAGGGTAAGGAGAATGCAGACATGCTTTCTTGCAGGTTTGGTGTAAAAAGGTTTTTTTTTTTCTGTCAAAAGCTAGACAGCATTAACAGTTAAAATATAAACTTAATCATGACTAGTATTTTCTTGAAATTAATTATTTCAGTGATTGTGTTTTCTGACTTATGGAGTTTACTTGTTTGCAGGCCAATTTATTTCAGAATTTTAGTTTTTCTAATTATGAGTATGCATCTCATTTCTTTAAGTGGCGTATAATTTAGTGTGTGTTTTTAAGATTTCATTATTTGAAAGGCAGAGTTAGAGAGACAGAAATCTCAGAGAACTTCTTCTCAGCTGGCTCAGTCCCCAAATGGCTGAAACTGGTCCAGTGCCAGAACCCAGAAACTTGTTGGTCTCCCACAGAGGGGAAAGGGCTGAGCACTTGGGCCCGTCTTCCATTGCTTTCCCACACACATTAGCAGGGAGCTGGAGCAGAAGCAGAACACCTGGACCTTGGACCAGCACCCACATGGGATGCTGTGTGGGTAGGTGGTTCTTGAGGATCACAGTTACGCATGTGGATTCTGAATGCTCCCATGTTTTTTTTTAATTTGCAAGAGAGGGAGAGAGAATGTGTGCGCGTTATTGTGCTTTCATCTGCTGTTCGACTCCCTAAACACCCACAGTGGCCAGGGCGAGGCCACGGTTAAAAGCCAGGAGACAGGGACGCAATCCCATTCTCATATCAGTGGCATTATCACTGCTGTCTCACAGCTGTGCGTTAACATGAAGCTGAAATCAGGAGCAGAAGTAGAACTCAAACCGCAGGCCCTCTGATATTGCTGTGGGTGCTGAACCAGTACAGCATCACCAGGTGAAATGCTCATGCCTGAGTTTTGCTCTTATGTAAGTGATACTCTTGGGTCCTTAAGTTAGTCAGAATATTGCCTTTGATTTTTATGTGTGATGTTTTTGTTTTTAAATTCTTTTAGCCTACCAATCCCTTAATCTCTGTCAGCTCAGCTCCGGCCGTTGTGGCCACTTGGGGAATGAACCAGTGGGTGGAAGATCTTTCTTTCTGTCTCCTCTTCCTCTCTGTAAATGTGATTTTCAATAAAAATAAATAAAATATTTTTAAAAAGCTTAGATGGAATTATTGGGAATGTAGCTGAAAACAATGTATGTAGAATGAGATTACTTCAATTGTATTACTCAGTAGCTATTTATGTTTTGAATTATGAGGGTTAAAAATAAGGAAGGTAATGATAACCAGTACTTCTTGAGTACCTAGCTATATTACAGGATATTCTACTTAAAATAATAAGCTTAACTAATTCTCACAAAATTTCTGTATATAAGGAAAGTAATTTACTTATGAATATAACTAAGACGCAACTAAACTGGCATTCAGTCTCAGATTTCTGACTTTAGAAATCATGATTTAAAAAAACAAAGCAAAAAACCCTCATGATTTTTTTTTAAGCTTTATTTATTTTCTCATTGCAAAGTCAGATATACAGAGAGGAGGAGAGACAGAGAGGAAGATCTTCCATCCAATGATTTACTCCCCAAGTGACAGCATCAGCTGGTGCTGTACTGATCCAAAGCCACGAGCCAGGAACTCTTCCTGGTCTCCCACGCGGGTGCAGGGTCCCAAGGCTTTGGGCCGTCCTCAACTGCTTTCCCAGGCCACAAGCAGGGAGCTGGATGGGGAAACAGAGCTGCCAGGATTAGAACCGGCGCCCATGTGGGATCCTGGTGCTTTCAAGGCGAGGACTTTTAGATGCTAGGCCACCGCGCCGGGCCCAAAAAACCCTCATGATCTTAATAACTATTCTGCTCTGCTTAAAGAGTATATAATCATGAATGAAAATAATGTGAAAACAAATGCTTGGCGTGATGGAAGTGTGTACTGAGCGCATAAAAGAAGAATCACCTGTGTTGAGCTGGGTGGGAGTCAGGAAAAGCTTCATGGAGATAATTATACTTAACTTGAAAACAGAGGGTGTATTAGCATTTGTTGTAAATTTCGAATGGGCCTGGAAGTAAGTGATGACATATGTTCTGGGGCACTAAATTGACTTGACATTTTATTTTTATTTTTTTGTTTTTACAGTGGAGTGATTGAAAGTTGTGTAGGTGAGATGGGTCAGACTGAAAAATTTCCTCTGGGGAAAATTATAGAGAACTGGATTTGTGCACTTAGAACAATTGTTTGGTTGCACCATGTGCTGTGAATTGGCGGTTGAAAAGAGTTTGGGGAGTGAAAAAATGAGGAAAATCTTACGGATTTTAGATGGATAGCTTGATGAACAGCATTAGAGTTGAAAAATATGAACGTTTTAAACATTTTACTTCCAAGAACAGAGGTTGGCAAATTTCTGTAAAGGGCTGTAATGCTACGCTTTTTCTTTTTTTTAAACAAAACTTTACTTGATTCTCAGGCAGAAAGAAATAGAGTGAGGGCGCTGACCTCTTCCCCAGAAGCCTGCAGTGACCGTGTCTAGACTGGGGCTGGAGTCAGGAGCTGGTAAAGCAGTTAGGTGTCATGAGTCAGTGGCAGGAAACCAGTTACCTGAGCCATCACTGCTCCCTCCAAGGCTCTGCATTGGAGCCAGAGCTGGAAATGGTACCTAGGCACTCTGATGTAAGACACTGGTGTCTAAACTGCTAGGCTTACTACCTGTTCTGCCATTATTGTTATTTATTTATTTACTTGAGAGACAGGGGGACAAAGATAGAGATAAGGAGAGAGAGTATGCATGCCCACACAGTGTGCCACCAGTCGGCTCTGTCCTTTCCTAAATGCTTGCAGCAGTGGGGATGGTCCAGGCTGAAACTGGAAGCTTAGAGCTCAGTCCAGATCTCCTGTGGTGGTAGTGATGGTGAGGGGGATGGTGGGAACTCAGTTGTTTGAGCCATTATTATCGTTGCCTTCCAGAGTCTGCATTAGTAGAAAGCTGGAGCCAGGAGCTGGAGTTGCATTACTGGACATAGGTACTCTGATGTTGGACACAGGTGTTTTAACTCAGCTGAATGTCCATCTTCAGACTTTAATTATTGCTAGCTACTGGACTCTGCCTTGAGCACAGAAGACACCAGACATTATTGGAATGCAGCCACTCCCGTTTGTTTGCCTAAAGTTTATTTACAAAACAATGACTGGCTAGATTTGGCTCACTGGCCTCACTGGCCCTTTGAGTCTGACGTGGCCAGTGGTGAAGATTTAGAACACAGTTCAAACAGTATGATTCAAGTGATTGAGATTATAATATAGATGAGAGCTTATAGGAATAAGAAGAAGACTAGGAAAAAAGAATCCTGCAGGACCATATCATTTAAGGGAACCAGATGAAGATGTAACTGAAGAATGATCTTTAGGAAGCTTAGCTGCAAAGTGGTGAATCAGAACTTTAGGAGAATTCATTGATGGAAAGGCACTAGTTGCAGTATCAAATACTGCAGAGAGGAGGGGCATGATGAGGGCCTAAAATAGGTTGTTCATTGTGCTTGGCAGTTCAGGGCTAGTATGAAATGGAAAAACGGGGCTGGCACTGTGGCTCAACAGGCTACTTCTCTGCCTTCAAGCATCAGCATTCCACACGGGTGCTGGTTCATGTCCCAGCTGCTCCACTTTCCTTCCAGCTTCCTGTTTGTGGTCTGGGAAAACAGTCAAGGGTGGCTCAAGGCATTGGGACCCAGTACCCGTGTGGGAGACCTGAAAGAATCTCCTGCCTCCAGGCTTCAGATCACTCAGCTCCAGCTGTTGTGGCCATTGGGGAGTGAACTAGCAGATGGAAGATCTTTTTGTCTCTCCTTTTCTCTGTAAATCTGATCTGCTTTCAGATAAAATGACATACATCTTTTTATTATTATTATTTTTAAGATCTTCCATCCGCTGGTTCACTCCCCAAGTGGCCACAATGTCCAGAGCTGAGCTGATCTGAAGCCAGGAGCCAGGAGCTTCTAGGTCTCCCACATGGGTGCAGCATCCCAAAGCTTTGAGCCATCCTCAACTGCTTTCCCAGGGTACAAGCAGGGAACTGAATGTGAAGTAAAACAGCTGGGATATGAACTGGTGCCCATGTGGGATCCTGGTGCTTGCAAAGCGAAGACTTGAGCCATTGCGCTGAAACCAAAATAAATACATCTTAAAAAAAAAAAAAGAAGGAAGGAAAGAAAAAATAAAGGTAAAGAAAGAGAAAATAGAAAAGTGTAGAGTGGTGGGGGCTGGAAATTAGATAAAGTTGGGGTAAAAGTGAGTTTGGCATGAACCTAGCTGGAATAGTGGACTTTCCATTTAAATAATGTTAATCATAGGAAGGAAGTTTGAGGAGGAAGTAGGATTGAGAGAAAGGTTTTTGTTGTTCTTACTTGTTTAGACAGGTGGAAATTGCTGTTGTAGGTTAAATAGAAGAAACTGGAGCAAAAGAGACCTAGCATCTGGCAGGGAAATCAAACAAACCTGGGGTTCAGACAGAGGTGAAGATGGGCTACATCAGGGTATGGAGCTGGTGGCCTCTGTTGTCTTACACTAGGTTACTTCTGGAGTTTGGAGGGTCAAGTGATTTTAAGGAAGAATATTTTGACGAATGAAAAATAAGACCTCTCTCACTGGCCCAGCTGCCAGTGAGTATAGTAGATGGTCACTGGTTTAGGATTTTTTACTGTTCTGATGATTTGAAAGTGATCTGCATTCAATAGAAATCATACTTTGAATTTTGATGTTTCAAAGAAAGCTGTATGTGGCTTAATCCTCTGGATCCTGGGCAGTGTCAGTGAGCCCATGGTCACCAGTGGTAAACAACCAACACTCTAGGGTGCTGTACTGGCCAGCTGGTGTTGCATAGGTGAGGTGTATTAGATGCATTTTCAACTTTTGATGCTTTTAGATTGTGGACTTAGGATGTAACCCTTTGGTAAATTGAGGAACATCCGTACAATTGTTACTTTGTTAACAATTAAGAACAGTTTTCAGTTAATTCTATCAGTTTAACCATAAATGCATTTTGGATTGTAGTTACAATTATTAATCCAAATTCAAAATTTAAAAAGTCATATATAGTTGAGTCTTAAAAAAAATTGAGCTAGTAGGGCCCCACGTGGTAGCCTAGCGGCTTAAGTCCTCACTTTGAAAGTGCCAGGATCCCATATGGGCACTGGTTCTAGTCCTGGCGGCCCTGTTTCCCATCCAGCTCCCTGCTTGTGGCCTAGGAAAGCAGTTGAGGATGGCCCAAAGCCTTGGGACCCTGCACCTGCATGGGTGACCTGGAAAAGGTTCTGGCTCCTGGCTCTCCAATATAAATAAACAAATCTTTTAAAAAAAATAGAACTAGTAGAAATGTTCAAACATACTAGTCCAATTATTTTAGGGAAATATTGAATGCTGTCTATACCCCGGTTTTCTAATTTCATAAAATGATTTAACAAAATAAAAGCTATGTCTGAGAAACCAAACATATATAAAAGTTGAATTATGCATTAAATCCTCATGTACTATTTTGAAACAATAATTCATAATCAGTGTTGTTTAATTTGTATATTTACATTTTTAAGAACATTTATTTATTAGAGATTCATCATCCAGTGCTGGTTCATTCCTTAAATGGCCTCAGTGGCTGGGAGCCGGATTAAGCCAAAGCCGGGATTCAGGAACTCCATTCAGGTTCCCCTTGTGGGTGGCAGTGGTCCAAGTGTGTGGGCCAATATCTGCTGTCCTTCCAGGCACTTTAGCAGGGAGCTAGATCTGAGGCAGAGCTACCCGGGACTGGGACCGTCACTAGCAATATGGAATATGGGAAGCCTGCCCTGCAAACAGCAGCTTAACTTGTTGGGCCTCAATGCTGACCCCTCCTTAGTTTTACAATACCCTTTTATGGAAGTATAACCTTTCAATTTTACATCTTATCTGTCTTTAGTATCTATACTAAGAAGTAAGACATAGTATTTTTTTATCTTGTTTAAAAAAACTCATTATGCTGTTCTTCTACTTTAAAAGATCTGAAATAGTAATTATTGTGTCATTAAACACTCAGTTAAAAACCTAATTTTGATGTGACATTTCAAGGTCTTCTTGAAACACATGCTCTTCTACTCATTCTTCTAGAACAAGAACCTTATCGGTCAGTTTGTAGTTGGCATGTGACATAAGTTGTTTTTTCCTGAAAAGGAAAACCTGTCTGCACTCCTACATACTTTCGTGCCTGACATTCTGTGAAATATCATTTTTCTTTTAAAGGTTAGTTTTACTTATTTGAAAGGCAGAGTCATGGGGCGGGGCAGAGAGGGAGAGAGAAAGAGAGAGCAAGAGAGAAAGAGAGAGAGGTTGATTCTCCAACCTTTGGTTTATTTTCCAAATGTAGGGACCAGGACTGAGCCAGGCCAAAGCCAGGTGCCTACTGCTGCCATATGGCTCTCCCACAGGAGTGGCAGAGGGCCAAGCACTTGGACCATTCCTCAGTGCTTTCCCAGGCACTTCAGCAGGGAGCAAAATCGAAATTGATGCTTACATGGGATACTGAGCTACAGGCAGTGAGGCTCGCAACAGTGTGTCAGCTCCAACATAAGAAACTGATGAATGTTTCTGATATTTTTTCCCTTAGCTCTCTAGAAAGATAAGTAAAAGAATAATCCCAGCCCTAAAAAATTGATGTTCATGTGTAGTTAAATATTAACTTGCAGAGATAGTGTAGAAGTTAGAGTAAGTGGATTTTATAGAAATAAAGTTGTCTTCATAATTGCAATATATTGGATAATTATTTCCTTTCATTTAAAAAATGAAAATGACTAATGAATGCTGTGTGTTATTAGAAAATTGTTGAAGTAGCCTGATCTATTCTCATTGACTATGAGAAAACTTAATAAAGTTTTCTTGGGGCTGGCATGATGGTGTATCAGGCTAGTTCTCTGCCTCTGATGCTGGTATTCCATATGAGTGCTGGCTTATGATGTCCTGACTGCTCTGCCTTGATCCAGTTCCCTACTTTTGGTCTAGGAAAGTAGTGGAGGGTGGCTCAAATTCTTGGGCCTCAGCAGCCACATGGGAGACCTTTAAGAAACTCCTGGTTGCTGGTTTTGGATTGGCTTACAGCCATTTAACGAATGAACCAGTGGATGGACGATCTCTCTGTTTTTACTTCTTTCTTTATGTCTGCCTTTTGAATAAAAAAATTAATATATACTTTTAATTTTTTAAAATATTTTTTAAAAAAAGTTTTCTTACTGAGTGTGGAATCTGCAGAGGGACAGAGTGGGGCGTTAGGGAATTAGTGAACCTGGTCCTTATCTAGAATTACAAACAGTAGAGACCAACACGGCTTTTTTGGTTATGCTATGTTTGTGATGCTTACAGAGGCTGAAATCGTTAAATCTTTCTCTACTTAAGATAGTTGAGTGAAGAAGAGAAAGTGGAGTAGATGATGAAATAGAGGGATTGGTTAGAACATGCATATTCCTGTGAACACTTGAATCGGCAAGTGTATCTTGAAAAAGATGATGATGTTGGTTAAGTACCAGGCTTCAGATTATAGAGATGCATGCATGTGTGATAGAACAAACTGAAAAGCCAAGTATTACACAGTATTCATCTTGCAAAAGGCCGGGAAGAGTGTCATTTTGTAAATTTGAACAGATTTTTCTTTTTTTTTTAAGATTTATTTATTTATTGGAAAGTCAGATATACAGAGAGGAGGCGAGACAGAGAGGAAGATCTTCCATCCAATGATTCACTCCCCAAGTGAGCGCAATGATCAGTGCTGCGCAGATCCAAAGCCAGGAGCCAGGAACCTCTTCCACGTCTCCCACACAGGTGCAGGGTCCCAAGGCTTTGGGCCATCCTCCACTGCTTTCCCAGGCCACAAGCAGGGAGCTGGATGGAAAGTGGAGCTGCTAGGATCAGAACCAGCGCCCATGTGGGATCCCGGTGCATTCAGGGCGAGGACTTTAGCCTCTAGGCCACACCACCAGGCCCAGCAGGCTAATTTTTAAAGTTAATTTCAGTATAGCTCTCAAAAGATGTTGTATCTAAATGGTCCTTAACAGAAAAAAAAGTTCCTCTTTGAATTTTTGGAAAATTTATTTATTGGAAAGGCAGAATTAGAGAGAGAGAGAGAGAGAGAGAGAGAGAGATCAATCTTCCATCTGCTGGTTTACTCTTCCAATGGCTACAGTGGCTGGATCTGTGCCATTCTGAAGCTAGGAACTAGGAGCCAGGAGATTTTTTCTTCTCTCCCATGTTAGTGCGGGGGCCCAAGGGCTTGGACCATGGTTTCTGCCTTGCTGCACCACAAGCAGGGAGCTAGATGGGCAGTAGAACAGCCAGGACTGATATGGCACCTGTGTGGTACACCAACACCACAGACATTGGCTTAGTCTAATCAGGTTCCTATTCCTGAATCTCTTGAAAGAGGCAGGTGGCAGTGGTGTGGATGTCACAAGCAGAGATTCTCCATCCTCTGTTTCTGTACATAGTATAACAACCAGGCAGGAAGTCTGCCTGACTCTTCAAGTGGGTGGCAGGGTCCCAGGTACTTGACTTCATCCGCTGGATTCCTAGGCAAATTAAGCAGGTATACAGACATCCTAAACTGCACCTTAAGTACTGTGCCAAACACCTGCTCCATTCACTGAACCTTTTGAGAACGATGCTTGTATAACAATTTGTATACTGTATTACTAGCAGTTGTGTTTACTCACTTATACTTGTAATTTTTCTGCTTTCTAATATTTAAAAGTTATTATTTTTTAAAGGTTTAACTTTATTGGAAAGGCAGATTTTACAGAGAGAAGGAGAGACAGGAAGATTTTCTATCTGCTGGTTCATTTACAAGTGGCTACAACAGACAGAGCTGAGCCAATCTGAAGCCAGAAACCAGAGTCTCTTTTGAGTCTCCCATACAGGTGCAGGATCCCAAGGCTTTGGCCTGTTCTAGGTTGCTTTCCCAGACTACAAACAGAGAGCTGGATGGGATGTGGCGCTGCCTGGACAAGAACCCTTATGGGATTATGGTGTTTACAAGGTGAGGATTCATTGCACCAGGCCCTAAAAATTATTTTTATAAAGGGCAGAGATGATGAACATATATATCATGTTTCTAAGTATCATATCAGGGATCGGTGCAGTGCCTTAGCTGCCTGATCCTCTCCCTGCAGCGCCAGCATCCCATATGGGTGCCGTTCATGTCCTTGGGTGCTTTACTTTTGATCCAGCTCCCTTCTAATAGCTTGGGAAAGCCACTGAGGATAGCCCAAGTTCTTGGGCCCCTGCATACACGTTGGAGATCCATAAGAAGCTCCTGGCTCCTGGTTTCCAACCGACCCCAGCTGGAGCTGTGCAGCGATTTAAGGGAGTGAACCAGCAAATGAAGGTTCTTTCTGTCTCTGTGTTTGTCCCTCTCTTACTGCAATTCTGACTTTTCAAGTAAAATAAATAAATATTTAAAAAATGCAATCTCAGCATTCAGAATTGCAGTTAACATACTATTTAATGATAAAAATGCTTATTTCCTCCTGTGTAATTAGAATAATCCTCATTGGCTGAAATCTTCTAGGAGAAGTGAAATGTGCCTTCTCATCCTCCTTGAGCAATTTATTGTCAGGTGCTATGGCTGGTTATCAGCTGTGTGTTTCCAGTTACGTGTTGAGTTGTTGAGAACGCTGTGTTTGTGTGAAGTGAAAATCAGTACTTGGACGTTAAAGTTAAAATCACAACTGTACATTTGCTTTTGCTTTCTAAATTTTGTGAATGTGGGGCGAATGCAAGCAATCATTTTTGTGTAGCCAAATTTTGAAGAAATTAGGAAAGTGATGTATTTGGGAGATCTGAAAACTAATTGAATCCAGTTTTAGAACACAGAGGGAGAAAGTACATGGGCGATGGCTGGTGACTGTAGTGCTGGACAGCATTATTCCCGAATGCAGTGTAGCCCAGGGTTAGATGGAATAAATCTTGCTTGTGTGGACTTTTACTTTTTCTGTAAAATGGAGCAAAGGAAAGTAAATGTGGTTGAAATAAGATATCTGATTTCGAGAGACCTTACTTAATCTGGTAAGGTAAATAATGTGGCTACTGGTAACTTTAAGACAATGTATGTCAGTTTAATGAACATTGGAGGAGGTTGATGTGAATTTAAGTTCATGCAGGTATCATTTTAAGGTGCCTTGAACTGAACCTTCAGTTTTCAGTAGCTTGGCTAAGATGCTTAGATTAGGATAGCAGAAATAAACATATGTTTCCCTTTAGCTATTTTATTTGTGGTAATGTGCAGCTATAAAGGTGAATTGCCCCCTAGTTTGTTCCCTTAGTTTTGTTTTGGTAGTCCAAGATATTAGCATGAAAATCTGTTACATTAATGTTTGCCACATCGTATGCTGTCCTAGAAATAGTCATCTGTGGAGTTGGAGCCCATGTAAGCCATGTTCCTTTATGTTGATATGCCATGTATTTCTTCTGTGTGCCATGATGTGATAGAGTTTGGAGGGCCTGCATTGTGGCATTATGGTTTCAGCTGCCATCCTGCCTGTTCAGCTTCTCATTCAGCTTCCCTGCCAGTGTGCCTGGGAAAGCAGCTGAAAATGGCCAGGTCCTGAACCCCCTGCCACCCATGTGGGAGAGCAGGGTGGAGTTCTAGGCCCCTGGCCTTGGCTTGGCCCGTATGGGGAGTGAACCAGCATGTGGAAGATGTCAGTCTTCCTGTGTCTGTGTCACTCTGCCTTCCAAGTAAATAAGTCTTTTGAAAATTTAAACAAATAAAAAAAGATCTTGCGAGGCACTATTTTAGTTTACTTAGTATTTTCTATTAATATGTTCTTCAGTGTACTGTTTAGTTTTTGCCCAAAGTAGCTAGAATATTTTCATAATAAATGTACATTGTGAATTAGTCGTATTAGTTACCAGTGCGGAGTCTTCTTACATATTAAATATTAGCTCCTTGCAGTGATTAGAGACCCCAGCCAGATTTGTCACTTTCATTGTAAATTCTTTATTTCCTAGATTTCTGAATGTGATGACATTAAGTGAGGACATGGTGTGTTTGTGGTCACATTAAATATTGACCAAAATACCCCTCCCATAACTCTTCCTTTAGTAAACATGAGGAGTATGGCCTATTTCTGAGGAAACTGCAGTGCAGGGAGTAAGGGAGGCTGGGCAAACCTTGTGGGAGTAAGGACACACAGCTTTGAGGGGCTTGAGGGTTCTCTTCCTCCAAGGAACAGGAGGAGAACAAGCAAAAGAGATTCCGTTCTGAGTATCCAGCCAGGGAGTAAATCCAGGTACCTGGGTACTCTAACTCACTCCTGGTTGTTCTATGATCTCTCTAGTTGTAACTGTTGCCAAGTGTTGAACTCAGAATAGAACTGTAGATTCTTGGGGCTAGGGCTCATGTGGCCAGAAGTAATCTTATTTTTCATTGTTTGTGTTAAAGAGGAGACACTGGAGTCTCAGCTAACTTGTGTCAGGGAAAGGGACTACCAGGACTATAGGGGATGAACAGTTAAACAATATTTTAAGATTTCGGAAGATGATGATGTGTGTGTAAAAGTTAGCAGTGGTTAGGGATGTTTTAGGAGTCTTTAGAAAAGATAAAGTAGTAACTTTTTGCTTTCCTTGTGCAGTTCCTCTGGTTGTACCACAAGCAGAATTAATAATGTTAGTTAATGTTTGTGTCTCCCCAGAAGGTTCCTCCATGTTCCTTTGCTGTAAACTCCCCTCCCCTAGACCTAAGCAGATATTCTTCTGATTTCTGTCATTGTAGAAATTCATATAAATATGATCATAATATATACTACTTTGTGTTTACCTTTTTGTGTAATATCACATTACTGTTGTTTTGTATAGTTGGAATTTATTCTTTCTACTTGCTGGCTCATGTCCCATACTATATTTTGTTTATACATTCAACTGTTTGGGTTGTTTCCAGTTTTTGGCACTTATGAATGGAATTACTATGAATGTTCATTTACCGGTATTTGTGTATATTTCTTTTTATTGGATAGATACTTTGAATTAGAATGGCTCCCTTATGTTATTATTTAACTTTATAAGAATCCTTGAAATTTGTTTTTAAAATGATTATACAAGTTTACATTTCCACCAACTTTATGAGAGTTCATTTGTTCCTCATCTTTATTAATGTTTTGTGTTTGTAGTGTTTGGATTGTCAGTTGAATGTGTAGTAGCATTTTATTTTTAAAAAATTTTATTTGAATGGCACATTGACAACAGGGAAAAGGGGGGGAAGGCAGAGATCAAATATCCACTGGTTGTCAACTCTGAGTTTAATATACCACCTTTGAAGAGTACTGTTATGAATACATTAAAAAAAATAGATGAAGCAATAACCGTGCTCATTTTTGAGTATCTTAAGGAACTTGAGGGGATTTTGGGTGGGAGGGGATGATCTAGTAGACACTTTAGGAGAGAATCTGGGTTTGTTTCTTGTTTTAAAGATTTGTTTTATTGGAAAGTCAGATATACAGATAGGAGGAGACAGAGAGGAAGATCTTCCATCTGATGATTCACTCCCTAAGTGGCTGCAATGGCCAGAGTTAAGCTGATCCAAAGCCAGGAGCCAGGAACCTCCTCCAGGTCTCCCACACAGGTGCGGGGTCCCAAGGCTGTGGGCCATCCTCGACTGCTTTCCCAGGCCACAAGCAGGGAGCTGGATGGGATACGAGCCAGCACGCACATGGGACCTTGGTGTGTAAGGTGAGGACTTTAAGCAGTAGACTACCGTGCTGGGTGCTGGGTTTAAAGTTTTAAGTTGCTTAAATTTCAATGGTTATTAAACTTCAGAATATACCAAAATGTGTTTACTTGAAGTAGCAGTGGTTATTATTAAAGGGAGCTGCATTTGATGGGCTGATTCAGGCTCAACATTGAAATTTTCTTTCCGCATTGGCAAGTCAACAAACAATGGATCACTGCTCATGTGAGACTGAAGTCGGGTAATAGGTAGAATAGGGAATGACTGCTACATTTTGTAAGCTTTCTTTGTATAATGATGAAAAT
Organism: Ochotona curzoniae; assembly: GCF_017591425.1. NCBI lineage: Eukaryota > Metazoa > Chordata > Mammalia > Lagomorpha > Ochotonidae > Ochotona > Ochotona curzoniae. Next base: position 45,995,488 of record NW_024466502.1, on the reverse strand, counting down.
ATTCTAAAATTGAGAATAGTGATAGTTGTACAACTCAAAACCATCAAATTGCACATTTCATGTGAGTGAATTATATAAGAAATTTAGAACTTTAATATAAAAAGAAGTAATGATTTTACTTTGTTGTTTTGAAAATTACAGCCTAGACTATATACAGATTAGCAAAATTATCTTAAATTCCAAATAGAAACATTTTTATTTAATTCCAGATTAACTAGATGTTTCCTAATAATTATAGTTAATGTATAACCTGTTTAAAGCCTTACTGGAAAGTTTATGTCACTGCACAACTCAGAATTCATTAGGAAGCACATCCGGATGTTTCAGAGTTTCTGGTATGCATTGGTAGTTGAAGCCATGGAAGTATACATGACAACCTGCCAAGCACTTGTGGAGAAATTGCTATGGATCCATGAGCTGTAGATAGAACCTAAGGAAGAAGAACATAAATGGGTGAAGGAAGAAGAGCAAAAAGGAATAAAATCAAGTTTAAAATTGTGAAGTCAGGGAGGTGACGATAGATGAATGTTAGGGAATCTTTTTTCTACTAAGGATCATTAGATATTCATAACGTCATTTGCAGGCCATCTAAAATTATCAACTTAAAAATCAGCCTGGGGCCCCACGCGGTAGCCTAGTGGCTAAAGTCCTTGCCTTGCATATGCCAGATCCCATATGGGTGCTGGCTCTAATCCCAGCAGCCCCACTTCTCACCCAGAGCCCTGGGTGATGCTGGCACTGGGGGCTAATTCTGTCAAGTTAAACAAAAGAACCACCTGGAGAGTGCATAATCCGGGAGTGGGAATGATCCCAGTGGGGAAATAGTGGGCACTTCCATCTTGGGTTATCACTCCCACTGGAGAGCATGAAAACCAGGACTGGGGCCCAGCACGATAGTGTAATGGTTAAGGTCTTCGCCTTGAAAGCGCCGGGATCCTATGAGGGTGCCGGTTCTAATCCTGGCAGCTCTACTTCCCATCCAGCTCCCTGCTTGTGGCCTGGGAAAGCAGTCGAGGATGGCCCACAGCCTTGGGACCCTGCACCCGCGTGGGAGACCTGGAAAGAATTTGCTCCTGGCTCCTGGCTTCGGATCAGCATAGCACCAGCCGTTGTGGCCACTTGGGGAGTGAATCATCGGATGGAAGATATTCCTCTCTATCTCTCCTCCTCTCTGTACATCTGCCTTTCCATTAAAATAAATAAATCTTAAAAAAAAAAAAAAAAGAAAGAAAACCAGGACGGGGGCAGGTATGACTGGACAGAATGGCACCCACCAGCATGTGTGGGGGCTGGATAGTGGGGCTGATTGGGTTGAACTAGGCTTCAATGCCTACTGACATATATGAGAGCTGAATGGGATATGGGACAGAATGGACCAGTCTGCTGCACATACTGGCAAGCATGGGAACAAGGGCAGGGGGTGGGCCTGGTGAGGGTTGTTGAGAGTCACCCCAGCTAGGCTGCAGTTCCCGATGGTTTCATGACCATATATGTGGTGGGCAGGATTAGGATGGGCCCCAACACCCATTGGTTCTCGTGGAAGGCAGGGCTGGAAACAGAATTGACCCAGCAGTTGCAGCGACCAGTATGTGCAGACTGTGCTGGACCCTGTACAGGCATGCACAAACAAGAATCAGGTCTGGGACCACCTCAGACAATGTTTCTTTTGAGATCTCTCCAACTGAACTGCTCCTCAGAGGCTCAGATGGAGCAGTGACAACATATCCAGGTGCACATGGAGGATATGGCAGACCACAGGAACCTGCCAGAGGACACCCAGTACAACAGAGGACTGAGAAAAGAACATATCGATCGTCTACTCCAGCCATGTGTTGGCAGTGAAAATCTGGGCAAATGGAGACTCTAAGGTGGACTGTGTCAGTCAGTGGGTTTTGGCGAGATTTCACCGTGCTTGGAATAGCGAGATTGGCAACAATTCAGATCTGTTGACCTGTCGAAACCACTTGAGTAGTGCCCTCGGAGCATGCCCCACATTGGGGACCCTGGGATGGTTGGGAGGCTGGGTGGGGCTTCTCCCTTTATCTACCCCTTTATCCCAGATACAAAAAAAAAAAAAAAAAGAGAGAGAGAGAAGAGAGTGGCTTTGGAAACAATACTCTTACCCACTTTCCTGTAGCCCTTGACTCTTTGGACCCTAATCAACTATGTAAAGACTACCAAAATAAAAAAAATCAGTCCGCCTGGTGTAGGTTTACTGAATTTTGAGTCCTGCTCAGAGTTATTTTTGTAGGGCCAGGCCAAGTGATTTTATGGCCTTGGCTGGATGCTCCCCACTCCTGGTTTAAACAGAATTCTCTTCAGAAATGCCATATAAATTAAAGTTGTGTTCCGTGAGGAAGTAGATAGTAATCTTGTCAAGAAAAAAGAGCTGTGTCAGTGATATTTTGAATGGAATGGACTAAATGGGAGTGAAGAAGTGAAAACTGTAGACCTTTTGAGAAATTTTTCAATTGTGTAAAAAAAAAAAATACAGGCTGAAGAAAGACTTTTTCTTCTACATGATACAGGAATGCTCATTATAAGGGCAAATAGGGACTTTAAATAATAAAAAAAAAAACCTAAGAAAGGAGAAACCTTATTTTATAAAATACTCTTAACTATATTGAAAAAATAGGTAAAATGCAGAAAAACTTGGGATGATTTCTAAACCCCAGACATTGAAATTTTAATTGACATTAGAGATCTAGAAATTATAACATCTGATGTGTAAACAGCAGAATGTTGGAATTGTGATTTCAGCTGAAAGACTAGGTTATTATAAAATACAGGGAAAATGGGGCAGGAGTAAAAATGGATAGGGGGAATCCCATATATACAAAACTGTATAATGGAAAACAAAAAGTAAATAGTTTCTTTTTAAAAAGAAATGATAATGTCTGCACAAAAAAGAACATTAATAAGCTTTTTGTTTTTTCTCTTGCAACACTTAGAGATCTAGATTTTAGAATGAGAACTGAAACAACCGAGGGTTTCTAGGAACAGATACCTTATATAGAGAATGTTGTGGAATAGTATTTAACAAAACACTGCTACATTCCATATAAAATATTGAATATTTTATGGTTTTTGGATGAAATGCAAAACATCCAAAATGTGTCCTGGTTGGAATGAGGAGATGTAGCTGGTTCTTGGTGAAAGGATTGTCAACAGAATCCTGAGTTGTAGTGAAACTGAAACTTAAAGAAATGGAGCGGCTGGTCAGCTTCTTGAACTGTGCTTTTGAAAAGCATTGAAGACATGAGAGATATTGTCAGGGCTGGTTTGGATAGGAAATTGGAGACACCTGTCAGAGTCGTAAGTGAGTACAACAAAGATGATGATAGAAATGAGAATGGACCCAAGGTGATCTGGTTAGATAATAAAAGGCTTTTCCAGGGATGGAGAGAAGTAGCAGAGGTAAGTAAAACATAGACCCTGACGCTGAGTGTGGACAGGTTCTGCAGTGTGGATGAAGATAACTATAACTGAGAGTTTTCTGTGTGACAGGCATTGCCTTGTTATAAACCAGGCATAACTTCCATTTACTTCTCTCAGAAGCTAAGTGAAGAGTGTATTTTATAGATAAAGAAAATGATGTACAGAGATCAGTAAGATTCTCAGTTATCGTAAAGGTTGCACACAAAGAAACCATGGTTCAAACTCAGGTTGAACCCAGGACAGATGTTGCTGAATACTTCATCATCATGGGATAGTACTATTATAATTTGTTCAATATGGAAATATTTAATGTGTATTGAATAATTTACATAGTTTGTAATTGCCTTAGAGGAAACTGTTTCTTAGGATTTTGTCATTTGGGTGTGGTTGTATTATATATTTTAAGTGTTAGCCTAGAACAATGTTTTTATTGTTTGTTTTTTTTTTACTTTTTTTTTAAAAAAAGATTTTATTTTTATTGGAAAGTCTGATATACAGAGACACAGAGAGGAAGATCTTCCATCTGCTGGTTCACTCCCCAAGCAACCACACGGCTAGAGCTGAGTTGATCCAAAGCTTGGAGCCAGAAGCTTCCTCTGGATCTCCTGCGCTGGTGCAGCGTCCAAAGGCTTTGGCCCATCCACCACTGCTCTCCCAGGCCACAAGCAGGGAGCTGGATGGGAAGCAGGTTGCTGGAATAAGAATGACACCATATGAGATCCTGGCATGTGCGAGGCAGGGTCTTTGGCTGCTAGGCTATTGTGTGGAGCCCAGAGCAATGGTTTTTAAAAGTGTGGTTCCAGGACCTGGAGCATCAACATCACCTTGTCAATACAAGATTTTGTGGCTTGGGAAAGAAGTAAGGAATGGAACCCAACAGCCTGTTTTATCTAGCAAGGCTATTCTCAGATTGAAAACTACTCACAGGCGTGAATTAGACACTGGAGTCATGTTGAGATTTTCAGTTTATTGCATCACTCTCTGAATTGAAGTCTGATGGGGATTATTAGCATTAATTTATGTTTTGTGTGGTTACAGTTTTGTATGTTGATACTATTGGGCGCAAGTGAGATGATAGCCAGAGGTGTGGATTACAGCTTATGATACCTCAAATACATGGTGATGCGTCAGTAGTGTCCTTGTTTGTGTATTTGGTACAGAAAAATAGGAAATGCAAATACAAGTTTAGAAGATACAATAAAACAAACACTTATGAGTGTAATCTCTAGTTTTCAGAGCTGTAAAACATCACCAGTGTCCTAAAAGCTTTTTGGGTTTTTTTTGATCCTATTCCTAGCTTACTCATAGAAATAACCCACTGTCACAAATTTGTGTAAACCATCACTTTGATTTTCTAGTGTTGCCAACATGTTTGTATTTTAGAATAAATAATACATAGCATTGTTTTTTTTTTTTTTTGACTGCTTAAAAATATGCTTCCATTTTATTCGAAAGAAAAAGAGGGAAAACAATAGAGTTTTTTCAGCTGCTGGCTCCTTCCCCACGTGTCCTCAGTAGCAGGGAAGGGCCCAGAGGAAGCCAGGAGCCAGAAATTCCATCTAAGTCTCCTTTGTAGGTGGCACGAAGCCAAGCATTTGAGCCATCGCTGCTGCTTCCCAGGATGTACATTATCAGGAAGCTGGCTCAGAGTTAGAACTTGAACCAGGATCTCTAACATGGGATGTGTGCGTTCTGTGATGATTTAGCCACTGTGACAAACATTTGCTCCTTGCTTGCTTATTTTATAAAAAATAATAAATAGTCTTTTTTTAAAAAAGAAAAAAAGACTTCCGTCGTTCAGCTTGAGTTGTTTTTCTGGATTCATTCACTTAACTATAGTTTGTTCATCCTCGGTGCTAACACTTAATTGTATCCCATAATTCGTTTATTGTCCTTTTAATGAACATTTGGGTGGCTTTCAGTATTTCTGGTTTTAGCTTTCACTACTACAGACCAGTGTTACCAAGAAAGTGCTTAGATGTTTTGTTGTTCATAAATGCATGTTTCTCTGGGGTTTTACCCTGGGTTAGAATTTTAGTGTCTTCTAGTAAAAAATATGCCACACTGTCATTGTTTCTCAGAAATTATTGTACCAAGTGATAGTTCATGAATATTTGCTGATGTTATATGTAAATTTTTTTTATGTTCTATGAAATACTTTTTCATGTCTTGCTACATATTTTTCTGTTGTCTTCTTAAGCTGACACATAGGACTACTTTTTGTATTTCAGATATTCATTTTTATTTCAAGTATCTTTCCAGTTTGGCTTGTCTTTGTTTTCTGTGTGAAAGCCATCAAAGAATAGACATTTTTAAATATTTTTATTGCAAAATCAGATATACAGAGAGGAGGAGGGACAGAGAGGAAGATCTTTCATCTCATGATTCACTCCCCAAGTGACTGTAGTGGCCGGAGCTGAGCCAATCCAAAGCCAGGAGCCAGGAGCTTCTTCTGGGTCTCCCATGCAGGTGCAGGGTCCCAAGGCTTTGGGCCGTCCTTGACTGCTTTCCCAGGCCACAAGCAAGGAACTGGATGGGAATAGGGTCATCAGGATTAGAACTGGGGCCCATAAAGGATCCCGACGCATCCAAGGCAAGGACTTTAGCCAATAGGCTACTGCACTGGGCTCAGAATGGGCATTCTTAATTTTAATGAAATTGTCCTCTTGTTTTTAATATTGTGTATGTCCTACTTACATTTTTCTCCACTCAGAAATCATAAGCATTCTTTTAGAAACATAAAGGTCTGCTCTCCCAAGATTTTCAATTCACCTGGAATTGATGTTTGCGCATGATGATATAGTTAGATATCCAGTGTCACAGTTTTTCTCTCATGAATAATTTGTTGTCCCAGCACTACTTACTGAATGGGCTGTTTCCCCTCGGGAGGTTTGCAGTGCCATCTCTTTTTCACATCAGGTTTCCATATGTTTGGGTTTATTTAGAGGTCTCTTCCATGAGTATTTACCTGTCCCCACCTGTCTTGTTTTTGTAGCATTGTGTGTGTGTGTGTGTGTATGTGTGTGTGTATAAACACATTACAGTATGTTTGGATCAGTAGCTTAAAAGATACATTTATTATGATTAATCTGTCTCTTAATCGTCTTAAGTCTATGAACTCCTTCCCAGTTTTCCAAATTGCTTGCTTTGTTTCTGTTAGAAAAATGGGGCAATTTATCTTAGATTTTTCACATTGTAACACATGATATTGTTTATCTTTTTGTTCAGATGTAAAAGGATTAATCTCATTATTCATTTGTATGCTAAGACTGAGTTGTATTTTAATATATACTTCTTCCAAAGCAAACCTTGAGTGACATTTTCACATACCTGTAAAATACACTCAGGTGTACAACTCAGTGGTTTTTAATACATTCATAGAGTTGTACAGCCATCACCACAATGAATTTTAGAGTAGTTTTATCATTACAACAAGCAGTTGCCTTCTATTTAAACTCCTTCATCCTACTCCTGTCCTATTCAAGCAACTACTAATAGTCTTTGTATAGATTTGCTGTTTCTGAACATTCACCAACAGAATCATCATAATGTGTTCTTTTAAGACTGGCTATTTCACTTAATGTGTTTTCAGGTTTCTATAGGTCATTTCTTTTGATTGCTGAATGATATTCTTCTGTATAGATTTGATGTGTGAGTTGTTTTTACTCTTGCTACTGTAAAGTTTGATGACTAAGTTTTTGTGTAAATATGTGTGTTTTCATATCTCTTTAATAATGCCTATTTGTAAATTTTCTGGATAATAGTTACTTAGTATTTAAGCTTTGAGGGACTGCCATACTTTTGCAAAGTGACTGCACAATACTACAGTCCTAATCAATATTGTGAGTGTATCAGTTTACTCATGTCCTCATAATACTTAGCCATCTTCATTTTTTTTAAAGGTTGGTTTGTTTTTATTGGAAAGTCAGATATACATAGAGGACATCCGAAGCCAGGAGCCAGGAGCCAGGAGCCTCCTCTGGGTCTCCCATGCAGGTGCAGGGTTTCAAGGCTTTGGGCCGTTCTCAACTGCTTTCCCAGGCCACAAGCAGGGAGCTGGATGGGAAATGGGGCCACTGGGACACAAACCAGTGCCCATATGAGATCCTAGTGCATGCAAGGCAAGGAATTTAGCTACTAGGCTTCCATGCCCCCGTCTTCTTCTTTTTTTTTTTTTTTAAGATTTAATTATTTTTATTGGAGAGGCAGAATTACAGAGAGAAAGAGATTTAGAGAGAAAGGTCTTCTCGTCCCCCATTCTACTCCCCACGAGTCCACAACGGCCAGAGCTGAGCAGATCTTAAGCCAGGAATTGGGCACCTACAGCCGGTTTCCCATGTGAGTGCAGGAGCAACTAAGACATGATTTGGGGTATGGGATCCTGGTGTGTGCAAGATGAGGTTTTTGGGGAGCTCTTTGTCTTCTCATCATTTAGCCATCCTAGTAGGATTTTCATTATGGTTTTGATTTGCATTACTAATGCAGTGGAATGCATTGGGAAGATAACCAATGAAGTTAAACATCTTGTCATGTGTTAGTTTATTTAGATCCTTTGTTTAAAAATTATGTTGTCTTTTATTAATGAGTGTCCATTATGTATTCCAATTACAAATCCCTTGTGAGATATTATATACAAATCTTTTTCTCATTTTGTGGATTTTCCTTTTACTTTCTTGGGTATTTTGTGCTTTTGTTATGATATATAGAAAGTTAGTTTACCTCTTCGTGGTACTAGCAGCTACCAATCCTCATAGCCTGTAGCCATTCATTACTAGCTGTGAATTGGTCTCTGTAGAATACTGAGCTTGAAAGTAATGGTTGTTTCAGCACACTGAAGGTAAACATTTTACCTTAAGGTTTTCATTACTTCTCAGAAATTTGTGACAAATAACCTAAAACAAAGATATCCGGTTGGTGGCAATCTGAAGGGTATCACAAATTGGGCACTTTATTCTGGAGCTGTAGTTTTCTAGCAGTGTCACTACTTCAGAGGGCAATCTTGTGTTTTTACACAGAATGAAATGTTAGAAATTGCTTACAAATTGCTAATGAAAGTATGGGCCTAAAAATAGAATCATTTGTAACATCCATTTATAAGAAAATACACATTCAGAGGTCAATTTTCACTCTGTTACTTTTTGAAGGTAATCTGCTTTTCTGGTATTTTTAAGAATTTTTTTGAGGGGGGACTACAGTTTTTTATTTTGATGTGTCCAGGTGTACATTTGTTTTTGTTTTCCCACTTGAAGCTTGTTAAGCTTTTTGCATTCATGGGTTTTTTATCAGGTCTGAAAAATTCTTAGCCATTGTGTAGTTAAACATTGCTTTTACCTAAAGCCTCTCTTAGGTACTTGCTGTGTTTAGTAACTTCTTAATGTTTTCTTTCATGTTTTCTACCCCCTCTTCTGTCTCTGTCATTATTGAGCCTTCACTATTGATAATTTCTTCTGATACCTATCTTCAAATTTACAGGATTTCTCTGAAACCATGTCAAATCTGGTATAAAACATATTACTGAGTTCTTTATTTTTGGTTATATTACTGTAATTTTCTTCCTACTACAAAGTTTTGTTTGGTTTTTGTTTTATTTTTCAAAGCTGGTGACTATTTCTGTGAACTTCTTGAAGATTGTTTAAAAGCTCTCCTATCTGCTGGTTCACTTCCCCAATGCCTGCAGTGTGACTAGGGCTGGGTCAGGCTGTTGCTCGAGACCTCCTAGGTGGGACTATTGCCTGCTCCTGGATGGTGTGCTTTAGCAGGATGCTGAGGTCAGTCCCAGCTCTCTGATTTAGAATATGCATGTCCAAGCGTCTACTACATGGATTGCTGGTGATTTTAGGTCTGTTTTTCTGTTTGTAAAATACTTGCTTAATTACTTCATAGTTTGTAATTTAATTTCAGGATTTTTAAATGTGTTTATTTATGTTTTATTTTCATTGGAGAGGCAGATTTGTAAAGAGGAGAGACACAGAAATATGTTTCATCAGCTGGTTCGCCCCCTAAAAGGCTGCAGTGGAGCCAATCAGAAGCCAGGAGCCAGAAGCTTTCTCTAGGTCTTCAGTGCAGGTGTAGAGTCCCAAGGCTTTGGGTCGTCCTCTACTGCTTTCCCAGGCCACAGGCAGGGAGCTGAATGGGAAGTGGAGCAGCCAGGATATAAACTGGCACCGCTATGGGATGCCGCCATTTGCGGGAAGAGGGTTAGCCAATTGAGCCATTGTGTAAATAAATCTTAAAGTTTAGTTTCCCTAGTTTGCACCAGGTGTGGGGCTTAGCTTCTTGTCTCATTGTGAAATAGGGACTTTTATATATATATATGTGTGTGGTTGACTATTACCTCCTGCTTAGGTCTAAGCTTCCTCATTGCTTTGCCTTGTTGCTAATTTACAAGAATTCAGCAGCTTAGTAGATTTTTTTTTCTGTTTTAGTTGGGGATATAGTGGGAATAGATGACCTCAAAGTATGAGGTCTTCCACAAGTTGCATGTATATTTTTGTTATTGATGTATATTTAATTTTTTTAAAAAAAGGACTCCTTTAAATATAGAGAGCACAGTACCATTATTCCTGACATAAACATACTTTAATTCTAATAATTGTTTTAAAAAATATATCATTGACCACTATTCACCAGTATTTACAATAAACAACATACAGTTGGATAACATTCTGATTACTATGAAGTTATGTTTTTCTTGACACCTGCTGAACCAATAATCCAAATATCACAGACTGAACCTTCCTAATAATAATTTTTAAACATATCAATTCTCAGACTTTATGCAAAGGCTCAGTGGCTAAATCCTCACCTTGTCAGCCCAGAATCCCATATGGATACTGGTTCGTGTCCTGGCTGCTCCATTTCCCATCTAGTTCTCTGTTTGTGGCCTGGGAAAGCAGTCGAGGATGGCCCAAAGACTGGGGACCCTGCACCAACATGAGAGACCCAGAGGAAGCTCCTGGTTCCTGCCTTCAGAGAAGCTAGGCTCTAGCTGTTGCAGCCACTTGGGGAGTGAACCAGTGGATGGAAGATCTTCATCTGTGTTTCTCCTTCTCTCTATAAATCTGCCTTTTCAATAAAAATAAATAAATCTTTAGAAAAAATCAACTCTCATGTTCAGTGTCAGGTTTCTTTTTGAAGAAAAATATTTATTTGGATTAGTATCTAGATAAAGGTGTGTTTTAGTCAGCATTCTCCAGAGAGAGAGAAAACTGATTGTATATGAGAAAAGATTTGGGTAATTGGTTCACCCCATTATGGAGGCTGAGAGTCCCACCGTGTGGAGAACTGTAGAAGTGTAGTCTGTATTATGGCTCTATCCAAAGCTGAAGGCTCAAGGAGGTGGCGAATGATAGGATGCAATAAGATGGCATTGGTGTGATTCTCAGGGTTCAGAGAGAGGATCTGCATTTCTGACATCCAGTTACAGGGGAAGAAGGGTGTCTGCTCCTGCAGAGACCTCAAGAGTTTATTTTTTGGTCACTTTTTTGTTCTTTGGGCTTTCAGCTGATCGGGTAGTCTGGCAACTCAGGTTTCAATCTCTTATACTAAAGATCTTCCCAGACTTCTTTCAAATTAAGTGCCAAACCATCTGGGTTTCTCTTTTGGCAAAACAGGTAGAATTGGTGCACACAGAAGGCGTTGAGAATAACCAGTATTTTAACAGCTATGTAGCTATTCCCGTCCAGTTGCCATCACAGTTCTGTTCCTTTGAACTCGATACGTACAGGCTTTAAGATTTGATTTTAACCCGTGGTCTTTTAATCTTAACATCTGTATCTTTTTCTTTGCCCTTGTTATTTTTTGCTGAATAGTGTTCCATCAGGGATATTCTCAGTTTGTCGAACAGCGAAGGGTACTTCAGTTGTTTCTAGATTCTGTAAGGAATAGAACTATTAGAACCTTTAGTATAGGGCAGGAGTCTGTGAGCTGTATAAGGTCCAGGGACTAATTTGGTCTGATCCTGCCAAAGCACTGCAGGGAACAACTCAAAATTCAATCTGTCAGGCACATTTTAACCTGATAATGTTATATGGCCGTGAATAGTGTAAATACCCAAATGGTCTTTGGCAGAAAAACATTCCTCACTCTTGGTGTGCAGGTTTTTGGTAAATATAACTTTTTATTTTTTATGAGATAAGTGTCTACAGGTGCGTTTGCTGGGTCCTGTGTTAGCTGCCTAGTTTTGACAATATCCAGCTTTTCAAATGCCTGTACTGTTCTACAGTCACATCGGCAATTTGGGAAATTGTATCCTCATCAGCATTTGTTGCAGTCACAGTTTTTTCTGTAAGGCATATAGTAAGATTTCATAGTGATTTTAATTTGCATTTTCTTAATGGCTGTTTGTGTTAAGCATCTGGTCCTGTGTTCCTTTATCATCTGTATACATCCTTGTTGATGAAATGTCGTTGATTTTCTTGTTTTAGTTTGTTGGTTGGTTAGCTTCTGAGCCTTGGGGATTCTTTACATATTTCAGGTAGTAAGTAGGTCTTTGTTGGGTATATGATCTTCAAATTTTCTTCCAACTTCCAATTTGTTTTCATCTACTTCACATAGAATTTCACCAAGTGGGCCCAGCACAGTAGCCTAGCAGCTAAAAGTACTCGCCTTGCTTGCGCCGGGATACCATATGGACACTGGTGCTAATCTTGGCGGCCCTGCTTCCCATCCAGCAACCTGCTTGTGGCCTGGGAAAGCAGTCGAGGACAGCCTAAAGCCTTGGGACCCTGCACCTGTGTGGGAGACCCAGAAGAGGTTCCTGGCTCCTACTTCGGATCAGTGCAGTTCTGGCCATTGTGACTCCTTGGGGAGTGAATCATCAGACAGAAGATCTTCCTCTCTGTCTCTCCTCCTCTTTGTATATCTGATTTTCCAATAAAAATAAAATAAATCTTAAAAAAAATTTCAGCAAGCAATTTTTCTTTTAATGAAGTCTGATGTCACAACTATTGTTGTTACAGATTGAACTTTCAAGGACATATCTAAGAATTCTTTGCCATCCCCAGATCCCAGAGTTCTAAAAACTTTATTGCCCTTTGATGTGATTAATTTTGTCCATTTTAATATTAATTAGATATGAATCTTAAGTCGAGATTTATACTTATGCTTGTTAATGTCTACCTGATCTAGGGCCATTTAAAAACTGAGTTGAAATCTTCTATTTTTTTGAACCTTGTTAAAAATTGGTTGCAGGGTGGCGTGAGGGGGTGTTTAGGCTAGTGGTTAAGATGCCAGGATTCCACAGGAGATACCTGAATTTGGTACCTCACCTTGACTCCAGCCATTTTCTGATGTAGACCTCTGGATGCTGTGGTAATGACTCTATGTAATTGGATTTCTACCTCACCTGGAGGAGACATGGATTAAGTTCCCAGTTCAATCATTTCAAGTGCAGACAGTTAAATTGCATTTTGTTTGATGTCTTTTTTTTTTCTTTTACATCTATGGGTGTGAATGTATGTGATCAATAGATTTTTATTTGTTTGATTGACACAATTAGACAGCAATAGGAAAAGAAATCACTCTTCATCTGTTGGTTCACTCCCCAGATGGGCCAGGCTGAAGTCAGAAGGTTCATCCAGGTCTCCCGCTTAGAGGAAGAGACCCAAGAACTTCCCAAGCATATTATAGGGAGTTGGGTCAGAAACGGAGCAGCTAGCACCTGAACTGATTCCCCTCAGAGGATGCTGTGTTGCAGGCAGCAGCTTTATTTACATACTCCGTAATTTCCTTGTAGGCATATACCTTAAAGGTAGCCAGGTGATATGGTGTTTTTTAAAAAATCTTAGGTACTTTTCTTTTTTAAAAAATTGATTTCTTTGAGAGAGCAGAGCCAGAGCCAGGAGCTGGGAACACAACTCAAGTTTCCCATGTGTGTAGCAAGAACTCAGTCACTTGAGTCAGGAGCAGGACTGAGTCTGGTATATTTAGAAACTTGATAATGTGAATTCATGGGATAAGAGAACTGTTGAATAAAATCGTAGCATGCTTAATCTGGCAGTAGATTAAAGGGGTAATATGAGCACATAACCTTTATTTTAGAAATATAGGAATAAGAACTATTCCTGCAAGTATGATAAGAAAAATTTGTTATATCAGTACATTGGTGGTGGAGTAATATACATATATTCATTGCAGTGGACATGTTTGACAGAGCTTCTTAATAAACCTAGAAGGATACTATACCTTTTCATATGTTATTTTATTATTTATAAAAGGAAATATATTATTTTTAAATTTTTTTTATTTTCATAAGATTTTTTAAAAAATGACAAGGAGTCACTTTTTAAAAATATGAATTGGTAAAGATCTCGTTGGTTCATCCTTCTGATATTAGAGAAAGCCGTGCAGTTAGAACAGAGGAATGGATCTAGGCAACCAAGCACGACCACCTTCTACTTCCTACAAAATTAGCCATCAGAGACCTAGTAAGAGGCAGGTTTGAATTTTTGACTAAATATAGTTTATTATGTGAAATGTAAAACTGATCAGAACTAAGTCTGAATTATTTCTAGAAGAACTTAAACCTCAAGTGCCTAAGACTTTGGTTTATATACTCATAATATCAATATTTGGATGCTAATATGGTGTTTGTTTTTCTCTTTAGACAATGCGAAGACACAGAAATGAAGTGACAGTTGAATTGCGAAAGGTAAGAAAGATTTCCACTTAAAAGATTTGGAAGAATTGTTGATGTTAACATGCGGTAACTTGTAAAATTGTTGTCGCAGATAGCATTCATTCCTGAAACCATGTAACACCGAAATTTATCAATAGTTTCTAATAGGATTAGCCACACTTATTGCAACAGCTTTCATTTATTGATGAGAGTGGTAGTAGGTACTATCTGAAATATTTTGCCGTCATCGAGATTTGTATCATCCCTGATGAAGTTAGATACTTACGTCTCTCTGTGAGTTGTGTGTTGGACAGAATTCTGTGTTCCCATGTAAAAGTTTAAACATACTTATTAAAATATATTTAGAAAATTATTGGAAAAATAAAGAGAACTCTGTATCTTACCAACTAAAAGCAACTTCTAAAGTTTGTTGTATCTTCTTCAGTGATTTCTGGAGTACTTTGTTTACCTTCACCAAATTGTGTTTTCAGGTGAATAGATTTTATTTGAAGCAAGTACTTCAGTTGAGAGTTTAAAAATACACATAATGAATCCTTTCTATATACTCATTACATGTACATCATGAAAAACAGATGTGAAACTTATTCAAATCTTAGAGTTGGTGTTAGGTTGGAGCCTTTTCTAGATTCATTTTACTCCTAAAACACTTTTCCTGTCCTAAATTACCGTCTTGAAACTTTCAGGTTTTAGAGAGAAGGAAAGTCTTGATTTTTGAAAGTATAAATTCTTAAGAGTGACCAAGGCTGGGACAGGTGAAAGCTGGGAATGTGGTACTCAGTCTAGGACCACAGGAATGGCCAGAACCCAAAGAACCATCTTCTGCAGCCTTCCCAGGATGCAAATTAACAGGAATCTAGGTCTGAATCAGAGTAGCATCCGCTTGACCAGGCATCACTGTCATGTGTGATAGGGACATCCCAGTCAGTGACCTAACCTTTGAACCAAAAAGCTGCCTTAGTTGTATATTTAATGTGTACTTGTGTTGTATAATGGCTAGGTACGTTTTCAGATACACCCTTGCAAGATTCCAGTGCTATGTGGGCACATAAAAATGTTCATGGATCATGTGGAATCAATCATTTTATTTTGTAGCAAAAACTTTTAAGTTCATGTAAATGAGGACCTCCTCCACCCTCCACCCTCACCCCCGTGTGAGCAGGATTTATTGTTTTGGTCTCCCTGTAGCCAAGGCAAGGCTGGGCCTCTGTGGCCTGGGTTTTGGTGTGAATGTCCTAATGCCCCCTGAAGCCTGCTGGTGGTCCTGGGGTCTTGTCTGTCTGGCCCCAGGACTCTCCAAGTCCACAGGGGCTCTGAATTGTGTTGCCCTTGGGAAAGCTGCCCCTTGTCCCAGGGGCCTTTTGCCCCAGAGCCATCAAAGTCCAACATCCCTGTGTGACCTGAGCGATGCGAACCCAGTGGGCAGAACCCTGGGGAGGAAGAGCCAGGGATGCCCTGAGATAGGGAGGGAGGTTTCTGGGCACCCAGCCCTCTGGCTTCCAGATGACTGAGTGTGTGTGTGGCCTGGGGGGTCCTGTTATTCAAGGTACAGTCTTATAGGGAGCCCTTTGGGGTGGCCAGGCTTGAGGGACTGCAGAGCCTAGAAGAGTCCTGTAGGCTCCCACTGTCTTGCCTGCCCTGGAGGAGTTGCAGCGAAGGGGCAGCAGCCTCAGCCTCACATGCTGTCTTCACTGGGCTTTCTTGACCTCGGGATGGCAATGGGGGAGGGGGAAGCAGGAAGTACTTCTGATGACAGGCTGGCTGAGGAGTGGCAGAACCACCCATCTCATGTAGTAGGTGAAAATGATCAGGTTCATGGCAGTGAGACTGAGTCCCACCACTTGGTCTGTCCCAGTAGCCATGTCGCTGGCTAAATGAGGATTCTTGTTCATGGAAAATACATATTATGAAATAGCTTCTAGGAGTTAAAACGTTTTTTTCACCAAAATAAATTTACCTCTTAATTCTTTTTTCTGTGGACCTGCTGAAGTAACCATTGTATTTTTGAAGAGATCATTTTAGCTGACTTTAAGAGATCTTTATCAGAAATTAATTAATTTATTCAACAAAGTATCACTGTTTGACTACCTCATGGATGTGTACATAATGTACTCATAACTCAAAAATTCTGAATAGTGGTATGTAGAAAAAGTAGATAGCTTTAAGAGTTACAGGTGAGGTTTAAAATTTTTTGAATTTAAAATTCAAAGGTAATTCTTTTGAGGAAATAACATTTAAGCTGAAACCAAAAGAATAAATTAGAATTAGTTTACTGCTGTAGATCTTTATGTATCAGGCTTAGAATTTTTACCTGACGTCAAAGTCAGGCTCATTGATACAGTCTATGAGGAACTTTAAAAACTTCACAAGGACTGGAATTAAAATGAGTTATTTTGGTGCTAAGAACATTTTAAAATCTGAACATTTAGCGTTTGAGATGCCAGTTAAGATACCTCTGTCCCATATCAGTTATCTGCATTTGGTGCTGGCTAAGGCTCCTGCCTCTAGCTGCCTGCTAATGCAAACCCCAGGAGGCAGTGGTGATACCAATTTTTATTTTTTAAGGTGAATTTACAGAGAGAAGGAGAGACAAAGGGAGATCTTCCAAGTGTGCTAGTTCACTCCACAAATGGCCACAACAGCCAGAGCTGAGCTTATCTGAAGCCCACCTTACCTGAAGCTTATCTGAGCTTCTTTGGGATCTCCCACCTGAATGCAGAGGCTCAATGCTTTGGGTCATCCTCCATTGCTTCATTGGGCCATTTATAGGGAGCTGGATGATAAGTGGAGCAGCTGGGACACTAACCAATATAAGATGTGAGTGCCGGGCCCGGCGCGGTGGCACAGTGGTTAAGGTCCTTGCCTTGCACGCCCGGGATCCCATATGGGCACCGGTTCTATCCCAGCAGCCCCGCTTCCCTTCCAGCTCCCTGCCTGTGGCCCGGGAAAGCAGCAGAGGACGGCCCAAAGCTTTGGGACCCTGCACCCGCATGGGAGACCCGGAAGAGGCTCCTGGCTTCGGACCAGCATAGCATCGGCCGTTGTGCTCACTTGGGGAGTGAATCATCGGATGGAAGATCTTCCTCTCTTTCTCTCCTCTCTGTATATCCGCCTTTCCAATAAAAAAATAATAAAAAATAAATCTTAAAAAAAAGATGTGAGTGCCACCAGCAAAAGATTAGCTTGTTATGTCACTGGACCAACTCCAGTGTTGATGCCTCAAGTAATTGAGTTCCTTCTAACCATATGGCAGACTTGAGTTTGATTCGTCAAGTAAGGATACTTTCCCTTAATGAAGCAGTAGGGGTAAATTGGTATGGTAGATAGTTCTATTGTTATCTTTTTTGGGCATTGTGCCATCTGGCTCCAGATGTAAGTTTTTACTTTTCCTTTCTATGCTTTCAATACAATTTTAAGATATTACTTTTAATTCTGGTATTATTAAAGACCTCTAGTTGTTTTAAACTTTAACGTCCTTTTAGTAATGCTTATAAATCCATGTTTGATTTGTTCTTCCTGTAATTGTGCTGCTTTTATTAAATGAAAAATTCCTGCTTTTTAGAGTACTTTTTGTTTGCTCACCTGGCAAGGGAGATACAAAGTGATCGCAAAGAGCACCTTTTAAATGACTTATTTGTTTGAAAGGCAGAGTGACAGAGAAAGAAGAGAAAGGAATCCTAAAATCAGGTTTTCACTCCCAGATGGCTACAGTGTCTCAGACTTGGACCATGTAGGTACAGTGGCCCAAGAACTTGAGCTATCTGCTGCTGCTTTACTAGACACATTAGCAGATAGCTGTACTAGAAGAAGAACAGCTG
Organism: Ochotona curzoniae; assembly: GCF_017591425.1. Lineage (NCBI taxonomy): Eukaryota > Metazoa > Chordata > Mammalia > Lagomorpha > Ochotonidae > Ochotona > Ochotona curzoniae. The sequence goes on along the minus strand of NW_024466502.1, from coordinate 45,977,596 downwards.
GGACTTGAACCCGTTCTCCAAGCAGTGGCTTAGCTTGCTGCAGGACATTTTTTTTTTAATAAAGATTGATTTATTTTGATTGGAAAGACAGATTTGCAGAGAGAAGGAGATAAATAGAGAAGGATCTATCTACTGGCTCACTGCCTAAGTGTCCGCAACAGCCAGAGCTGAGCTGTTCTGAAACCAGGAGCCAGGAGTCTCTTCCAAGTCTTCCAAGCGGGTGCAGGGTCCCAAGGCTTTGGACTTTCCTCCACTGCTCTCCCAGTGCACAGGCAGGGAGCTGGATGGGAAGTAGAGCATCTGGGATTAGAACCAGTGCCCATACGGGATCCTGGCATGTGCAAGATGGTTACTGCGCCAGGTCTGTGCATGACATCTTTTAAAATGCCTATCATGATAACCTGAAAGACTTGCTTGCTTTCTTTGGAAGCATTATTCCTCTTCTAGTTACTATGATGAGATTGCCGAAAATCCTTGTAGTGGGAAGCAAAATGAAATTAACTAAGTTTGAACCAATACCTGCTTGATGTTTTAGAATTTCCTGAGTAAGCAATGAAAAGTAAACCTTTCCTGAAACAAAGCTTAAGCTTTTTACTTTACAGCTTACTTGATTTTGATGTAATTCTACAAAGATTTGAATGGCTCTACAGGAGAGGAGTCCTCCACTTTTTTTTTTTTGAAGATTCATTAATTTTCATTGGAAAGTCAAACATACAGAGAGGAGGAGAGTCAGAGGAAGATCTTCTGTCCACTGATTCACTCCCCAACTGACTACCATGGCCAAAGATGAGCCAGTCCAAAACCAGGAGCCAGGAGCTTCTTCAGGTCTCCCATGTGGGTGCAGGGTCCCAAGGCTTTGGACCATCCTCGACTGCTTTTCCAGGTCACAAGCAGGGAGCTGGACGGGAAGCAGGGCCGCTGAGATTAGAACCGGTGTCCATAGGACACAAATTGATGCCCATGGGGGATCCTGGTGTGTGCAAGGCAAGGACTTTAGCCACTAGGCTACTGTGCCGGGCCCAGAACTCCACTTATGGGCACAATTTGTTTTTTATTTCAATATTGCTATTGATCTATTGATGAGAAAATTACAGTGTTATTTACTGAAATTGAAAAAATAGAACTAGCCCTTAGAATTCTGTTTCTCCTTTGAGAAATTGTACTAATGTACACTATCTACTGTTAGGCTATTTACTTCACACTTTGGAAAGTTGCTTACCATTAGATTATAAATTTTCAAATTGAAGGTAATAACTATATTTACCACCTACATACCACAACACCTTGAGTCATCTGCAGAGTCTTTCTTGTATCCATCTAAAAATGGTTAAATTTTGGATGTGTACTTGGTATCCATTAAGCGCTAGATTTCAGGAATTAAATCGAGTACCTGGTGTTGTGGTGAAGCAGACCAGCATCTCACGTGGGTGCTGATTTGAGTCCCGATTGCTCCACTTCTGATCCAGCTCCATACACCTGGGAAAGCAGCAGCAGATATCCTGAACCTGTTGGCCTGAGTACCACATTGGAGACCTGGAAGAAGCCCCTGGCTTCTGGTTTAAGTCTGGCACAGCCCCGGACTTTGCAGCCATTTGGGAAGTGAATTAGTGAATTGAAAAGCCCGCTCTCTCTTTCCTTCCCTTCCTCTCTCCCTCCTCCCTCTCTGCGTTTCTCTCTGTTTTTTAAATTCTGACTTTTAAGTAAAAATAAATAGATCTTTAGAAAAAAAGAAAGTGCTACTTAGAAAGCTGTGATCTGTGACAGGTTAAAAACCTTGTGCTAAAAATATAAAATTAAGTGTTCGTTTGTGAAGAAATTCTTAGATACAAATAAGTGGATCAGTATCTCAAGTTGATGGATTAGAAGTGATACTTTTAATTTGTATTCATTTATTTGAAAGGCAAGTTATAGAAAGAGGGTGGGAAAGACATCTGTTAGTTCACATTCCAAATGGCACCTTGGCCAGGGTTGGGCCAAGCTGAAACGTGGAGCCACACTGGGTGACAGGGGCCTGTGTAATTGAACCATATTCCACTGCTTTTCCAGGTGTAATAGCAGGAAGCTGGGTTGGAAGTAGAGCCAATGGTTCATGAATCAGTGTTCATTTGGGATACTGGCATTACAGGCTGTTGTTTAACATGCTTCACCACAATGTTGACTCCAAGAGTTAATATTGTTATAATGTTCACATACCAAAAAAAAAAAAAAAATTACGGATTCATTGCTATTCTTAAACTCCTAATGATATTTTCTACAGAAATAGAAGAAGTCTTAAAAGTTTTTTAGAATCGCAAAATAACCCAAAGTAGTCAAACAAGAAGGACAAAGCCAAAGGTGTCCCAATGACTGATTTTACAATCTGCTGCAAAACTCGTGTAATTAAAATAGCATGCCACTGGGACCAGCTTTAGCGCATCAGGTTAAGCTGCCACTTGCATTGTCAGCATTCCAGGAGTGCCTTTTGAGTCCTGGCTGCTCCACTGCTTCACACCGCAAAAGGCCAGGCCTGGAGCTGAGCCAGTCTGAAGCAGGAGCCGGAGCTTCTGGGTTTCCCATGTGTTGCAGGAACCCAAGGACTTGGGTCTTCTACTATTTAACCAGGCTGTAACTATGGAGCTGGATTGGAAGTAAATCAGCTAGGACATGAATTTGGTGCTCATGTGGGATGCTGGCACCACAGGTGGAGGCTTAACCTACTACACCATGCACCAGTTCATGCTCCATATCTGATCCAGCTTCCTACTGCTGTGCCTAAGAAAGCATCAGAAGATAGTGCAATGCTTGGGTCCCTGCTGCCCGTGTGGAAGATCTGGATCATGTGGCTCTTTAGTGAATGAACCAGTGGCTAGAAGATCTTTTTCTATCTATCCTTCTGTCTCTGAAACTCTGTCTTTCAAATAGATAAGTGAATTTCAGCAGCAGTGAAAAACAACTCTGTGATACTGACATGAAAACAGACACATAGATCAGAGGAAGAGAACAGAATCCTGAAATAAACTTACTCATTTTCCAATTCATTGGTTTTGGACAAAGGTACCAACAGCATACAGCAGGGAAAGGATAATTCACTTGTTCATGTTCTTTGTTTAAAAATATATATGTTTGAAAGGAAGAGTTACTGGGGAAGGAGAAATCACCAATCTGGTTGTTCAGTTCCTAAATGGCTTAGCTGGCCAGACTTGGGCCGGTCCAAAGCTGGGAACCAGGATCTTCATCCAGGCATCTCCTGTGGGTGGCAGGTACCTAAGTACTGAGCCATATTCTGCTTCTTTCCCAGATGCTACAGCAGGAAAGTGGACTAGAAGTGAACAGCCAGGGCTCAAACCACAGAATGTGGGATTCTGGTGCTGCAGGTGGAAGCTTAACTTATTGTGCCACAATGCCAACCTTTTTCAGTAATGTATTTGGAAATTTATTTAATCACATGTGGAGGAATGAAATTAGACTCTTTATTATATACTGTATACAAAAGTTAATTCAAAGTGAGTTAGACTTACAAACTGAATCTGTAAAACAGTGCAGAGAAAATTAAAAAAAACTTTATAACATTGACTAAGTCTTGGTTTTCTGCATATAACCCAAAAAATAGGCTGCCAAACCTTCAAACAAGCAAGTTACATAAAACTCAAAAAGCTTCTAAATAGCAAAGGGTAAAAAAAAATCAACAGAGTGAAGAAACAACCTATGGAGTGGAGGGGGTGTGTATTTGTAAATCATATATCTAGTAAGGGGTTAATTATAAATAAAGAATTCAGCAGACTCAATAGCAAGGAAACTGGGTGGGAAGTGGAACAGCTGGAACATGAACCAGTGCCCATTTGGGATCCTAGTACTTACAAGGGAAGGATTAGACAATTGAGCCATTGCGCTGGACCCATGGATTCTTAATTTCTTGTACTTGCTTGCTGTCATCTTTTTCTAGTAAGTTAGACTTTGTTGCATCAGCACTTTCACAGACATTGATACTTCTGATTAATATCACATTGTAGGCAGTTACAGGAATTAAGTAACTTACCTGAGGTTTCTTGATGACAAATGGCAGAATTCTTAACTTTTGTGCCATAATCTTCATTGTGTGTTTGTTGAGGAACCAGTTGATAATTGGTTTGAAACCGGTTACTGGTATTGTCATCATTGGCTCACTGAACTTAATATAGTTGTCCTTTGATGTTTATCAGTCTGGCCATACTTTTTCTTTAGATCTAGAAGTGAGGCAGGTAAAGATTTTTACACAAAGAGAAAATGCTACCAAAATGCCCTCTCTTAAATGGTCAAGTTTGGGCACTTATTTTAGTTAGTTGTTTGACTTCTCAGTAGAATATCCTTTGAAAAACAGAGTCTCTATTTTAACAGTCTGAAAAAGAATCATATGAGCATATGAATTGATGCAAAGAAAACATTTGGGAAAATTCAGCACCTGTTCCTGACAAACTCTAAAGTTGAAGAGGAGGAACGTGGGTAAGAGCTCAGCTAAAACCCTGTAGTACACATCATACTTCATGGCAAGAAACTTACTGCTTTCCATACATGCTATCCTAATTCAGTGCTGTGCTTGAAGTTCTAGCCAGCATCTTTAGTCAAGAAAAAGAAAAATGTGTGATTTACCTCAGTTGGAGGCAAGGGACTAGGTTGTCTTGTACCTAGGCAAGTGTTACTCTGAGGGCAGCATCCTAGCCCTGCCTAATGCCAAATTTGTGTTAACTATATCAGTGTCCAGGATAGTCACCTATTCAGATTTTTTTAAAAAAAAAATATGTAGTGGAGGCAAATGCCAACACACCAACAGACAGGATCTAGGGACCCACATACAAGTGTGCATGGGCCCTGGATAGGCAGATAGGGCCCCAGGATGGCATTGCACACCGCCAGAGTACCAGGCATGGGAGGCTGCGGATTGCTCAAGGTAGTAGGTCTGGAGATGTGTGGGAAGGAGGACTGCTGAGGGAGAATGTGACAAGTGAGGAATGACTTCTGGGGACTTCACAATCCTGGCTACTACACTTGGAGGTAAATGAGGGAGCTAAACTGGGTGGTTTGGAGGAAGAAAACCAGAGGACCTTTTGGGACCAAATCAATGCACCTGCCCACGTGTGAGACCTGAGCTGGTATTGTTGGTATCAACCACTGCCTACTGTCACACACAAAGCCATGGATGGGGGGTGGTTTGCCTGGCATGGCTCAACCACAGTACCTACACGTCAGTGAGTATTGGGGCAGGGGATAGACCATGTTAGGCTAGGCCGTAACACTAACCGGCTCATGAGAGAACTGGGTCTGGGATCAGATTTTGTGGGGGATCATGGACTCACCCATGTGGGATAGCCATACCAGCTGGTTTGCTCAAGTGCTAGGGCTGAGCTAGGCATGTCTGTGGAGCTCACCAACACTCATGGGTACTGGGATTGGGAATAGATCAGGCTAGTGCAGGCTGTAGCACCCACAGGCACACCCAAGCTGGGCCATAACATTCAGCAGCATACAGAAAGGCCAAGACAGGACAGACTGTTCCAGATAAGAGCCTAACTCTGCCCACCACACACTTGACCCTCCAGCTAGGCTGTATCTCCCACTGGTGTACTTGAGGACCAAGTATGGTGGGCAGGGTTGGGCTGGCCTCAGCATCCATTGGTTTGCGTAAGAGATGGGGCTGGAGAGAGAACTGACTTAGCAGTTACAACTACCAGTGTGTGCTTAGGTTGCTGTGGGTGACAGACTAACTGGACCTAATATTGGCAAACACACACAAGAGTCGAGTCTGAGGTTACCTCAAACAAGGTTTCTTTGGGAATCACCCCAATTGAACTGTTGGACTCAGAATTCCAACCATGAGGAGAATTGCAGGATCTTTGGTTTGACTGTGGAGTGCATTTGTCAGAACTGGGCCTTCTCAGTGGCTAAGACGGAACAGTGGACAGCATGCCCAAATATACACGGCAATCCATTGGGGCCTGCAGAGGACATCTGGCACCAGAGCAGAGTAGAAGGCTGAAAAAATTGGACAACTATCCAGCCAAAAGCATTGACATCAAATATCTGGGCAATTGGAGACTCTCAGGCTGCAGTTTCCGTTATTGTATGTGAGGGCAAGGATTAGGGGAAAGATTAGGCAGTACGACAACATTCGTTGGTTTGCCTATAAGATGGGGCTATGGACAGAACTGAACAGGTAACTGCAACCGCCGGCGTGTGTGTGTAGGCTGCTGTGGGTGATAGACTGTGCAGGAACCCACACTGACGAACACACACAGGTGTCAGGTTGGGGTCACCTCTGGTGAGGCTTTTTTGAGGACCCCCCCAAACTGGATCACTGGACTCAGAACTCCAGCCATGGTGAAAATCTCAGGATATGTGGTCTGACCATGGAGTGCCTGTGTCAGAACTGGGTCTGCACGGTTGCTGAGACCTGTGTGGTGGGTGGGATACCCAGATACTCCTGGGGGACATGATAGCCAGTTCATTGAGGTCTGCATAGGACATTTAATTCCATAGAGGGCAGATCAAATTAGACAACTCTCCCAGACACGTTTCTGGGTGAGTGGAGACTCTAAGGTGGACTATGTCAGCCAATGGACTTTGGAAGGATTCCCTCAACCTTGGAGAAACAAAATCAACAGCATTTCAGAACTATTAAAACCACTTAAGTAGTATCCTTGGAACATGCTCTACATCAGGGACCCTGGGATGACATCGGATGACCATCCCCATTCCTGGGTACTGATGGAGTTGGGCTGCTCAGAGTGGCCCTCTCCTCTTCTCTCTCAACTTTCTCCAGATACCAGCAGAATAAAGGAGATTCGAGGCAGTTGTCTCATCTACATCCCTATATCTCAACCTTTGTAATTCCATTTTTCCAAAAACCTTTTGAAGAACCCTAGTACACACCTGTTTTGACTGGCTTGCTTATATACAGCAAAAAAAAAAAAAAGAGTGAGATGCAGATAAGCCTGTAAGATTCCTATCTGTCTGACTATATGAATAGAAAAATGGGTAGGTAGGTTTCTAGTTTTAATTTTCTATTTGATCTGAATTTTAACATCTTTATTAATGCTTCTTGAATATCTGTTACAGTAAATACATCAATGAATATTCTGTTGAATGCTGGAAGTGTGTTCTTGGAACTTTTCAGATGAGAAGAGTATTAGAAATTATTTGATCAGTGTTAAGATTTGCTTATTTGAAAGAGCAACAGAGAAGGAGAGACAGATATGATAGCATCATCAACCTAACATCTTCTGATTTACTCCCCAGATAAGCACAAGAGCTGGGTCTGTCCAGGAAAAGCCAGGGACTGGAAGCTCAGACTGACTGGCTCTTCCACATTCGTGGCAGGGATCCAAAAACTTGAGCTGTCGTCCACTGGCTCCCCAGGTATTAGCATGAAGCCAGATAGGAAATGAATCAGCCAGAATTGGCACCATTTGGTATACCAACATTACAAGCAGCAGTGGCAGATCCAAATTGATTTTTTTAAAAAGATTTATTTATCTTTATTGTGAAGGCAGAATTATAGACAGGGGAGTCAGGAGCTTCTTGTAGTTTTCCCACATGGATGCAGGTTCTCAAGGCTTTGGACCATCCTCTACTATTTGCCCAGGCCAATCAGCAGGGAGCTAGATGGGAAGTAGAGCAGCTGAGACATGAACCAGTGCCTGTATGAGATGCCAGCGCTTGCAGCTGGAGAATTAGTCACTTGAACCATCACGCTGTGTCCCAAATTGATTTTTGTAATCTAACTTATTTTTTTAAAACTTATGAAAAAATAGTAATATGTCTTAACTTATACATTTTGTGTGATGTCACATGGTATCACTATAAACAATTGAAGTCACATAAAATGTTGAGATGGATTTGCTAGTAGATCTATTTGAATAGAGAGATAACAAGAGTTTAAATCTTGGGATTGTGGTGGACAGACAGTATTTAATGTTAGTAAAGTCACACTTCTCACCGCCCTATAAGCATAAACAAGCCTTACCATTTGTTTGTTGAGCTTTTCCCATTAAACTGGTTTTTGATAAATTGCTGCAGGCTAGCATTAGCAGTAATTACATTACAACTGGTATACTGGTTGAAATAAATTTTTTAGGTATATACTACATCCCTGAAGTTAAGTCTTCACTGAAGATCAAGAGGTACAGTGTTGGTCAAAACACTGATGCTTAATGAAGTGTTTGTAATGTAAAGGCTGGTTGAAAACCCAATTAATAAAGCCAGAGGTGACCTTATCATCTACTTCGATTAAGGACATTTGATTCACGTTATCTTACATGGGGATTCAATATTTATTTCACAGTTGGAATTATTAAAGTTGGAACAAAGTTGGAATTATTTAAAATGTATTATATCGGGTCTAGTGGGATAGCGTAGTGGTTAAAGTCCTTGCCTTGAACGCTGGGATCCCATATGTGTGCTGGTTCTAATCCCGGCTGCCCCACTTCACTTCCAGTAGCCTGCTGGTGGCTTGGGAAAGCAGTCAAGGACGGGCCAAAGCCTTGGGACTCTGCACCCACATGAGACCCAGAAGAGGCTCTGGGCTCTTGGCTTTGGATTAGCTGAGCACTAGCCATTGTGACCTCTTGGGGAGTGAATCATCAGACGGAAGATCTTTCTCTCTCCTCCTCTCTGTATACCTGACTTTGCAATAAAAACAAATAAATCTTTTTTTTAAAGTATTATGTTATTTTAAAACTTGATCTGAAAGGCGGAGAGCTCCTTTCAGCTGATTCACTACCCAAGTGAGGTGGAAATGGTGCCCGAGGTAGTGGCACAGTGCAAGTCTCCTCTGTGGGTGCTAGAAGTCTGATTCCTCGAGCCGTCACTGCTGTCTTCTAATGGTGTACGTTCTAGCAGAGCCAGAGTCCAGAACCGGTGTTGAGAATGGAATCCAGACCCTCTGATAACTTTTACACTGAAATTCAAATACTTTCAGAGGGCTTTTCATTTATAACCATCTGTGTTTCTTAAGAAGCTCTTGTTTGCCTTTCAGAACAAAAGAGATGAACATTTATTGAAAAAGAGAAATGTTCCGCAAGAAGAAAGTTTAGAAGATTCAGATGTTGATGCTGATTTTAAATCAGTAAGTTATCTTGTTTCTGCAATATCTTTAAAGTAATTGTTATAATCAGGAGATATTAGCTTTTAATTTAAGACCAATTTCATGATAAATAAGGTATATAAACTCTAGCTTTACAGATACTATAGTAAATGTAATTTTACTAATAAAATCTGCTGAACTATCTTTTTTTCTTTTTAAGCAAAATGTAACACTAGAAGCTATATTGCAGGTATGGTATATTACCACTTTAATATTCTCATTCTGAAATGTTTCTAAATTTTTTTTTAATTTTCTGAAATTTACATTTGGTATTACAGAATGCAACGAGTGATAATCCAGTGGTCCAGTTGAGTGCTGTCCAGGCAGCAAGGTAAATATGACAATGTCTAGAATATTATGTCATGCCTTGGATGACCTAGCTGTGGGAGTCTAGAAAGAAGAAAGAGTACATTGTTATTTTTGTAGTTTGAAAATTATTGCAATTATTTTCTTATTCTTTTTCTAGAAAACTATTATCCAGTGACAGAAACCCGCCAATTGATGACCTAATAAAATCTGGGATTTTACCAATTTTAGTCAAATGTCTAGAAAGGGATGATAAGTAAGTATGAATTTCAGTCCCTTTTTTTATTAACTTAAAATTTATGATTGCTATGTAATATGTTTTTCAGTTGTCATGCATTTTGCTGTAATTTCATAGCAGACCTAAAGTCTCTTTTTTGTTTTTGTTATATTTGTATATATTTTATATGTATTTAGCTTCTGTTCATTGCCTAATATAATTGCATCAAATATTTACAGTCTTTATTTGTTATGTTTTTTAGCAGCAATGTTTTATAACATCTCAAATAGCGTTTGAGTCACTCTTTACTTATGAGTCTATATATAGATTAGCCTCATGGCTGAGTCAACATAAATGGCCTCCAGAACTAAGTGGCTCTTTCTTACTGTAGGAATATCAGCCTATCACTGATCTTTTGTGTAGCCTTTAGCACAACTGCAGCTGTGATTACATGTCCATATCATGCTTTGTGATAAGTTAAGTATGGGGAAGGTTTACTTAGGCTAAAGAGAAGGGAGAAGCATCAGTTAATATCAGTATTTTTGAAGCGCTGGCCTCATCTTTCATTTCATCGAAGGTAATTGGTATCATCTCTTAAACCTCATCAGTTTGAATTAACTGGGGAGAATGTAAGTTTGATCTCCAGAATGCTCAGGTGCTGTTTTTGCATTTAAGGATATTTAGAATGACACTAGGATGTTTTGTTAGATGTTGTCCAAGAAATTTTCAACTGTCTGTATAGCAGTTGTGCTATATAAATGTTGCTAGTCAGGGTTTTTAGTCTGTTAAGATAGATGCTGTTTCCATTGTGTGCCCTAACCTTTCTGAACCCATTTTCCATCTTCCCCTCCCATATCATGCCAGACCGTCCTAGATGGTGTACATTTTTATCTCTCGTCTTTGATCTTGTTGTCTTTTTTGTCTCTTTTGCCTGATATTTTCTTGTCCCTTTGCCTTGTGTCAGAATTCATCATGTATTTCTTACCTACTATTCCATTTTCTCATCATTTTTTTCAATTACAGATTATATTTTAGATCCTTGTGTCATCATGTCTGTTACACTTCTTCTCCATAGAAACTTTGTTTCTTGAATCCCTTTGAACTTCGGATACTACCAGCCTTATTTTCTTTAGTATTTACATACTTTTTTTCCTGTTCCTGAACCTTTGACTTTTTTGTCTTCTAACTATACCTCCTCCATTCTTGGGTAGCATACTTAAGGGAATTTATGTTCTTTATCTGTCTATTCTGACTTTAACATAAATAAGTTCCTTTTGGTAGGTATTTCCCGCCTATTTAAACACATCAGCCTTTAAATTTGTTATTCGTTCTGCAAACCATTGATCTTAATATTATTTTCTTTGCTACTCTTTTCAGTAGCAGCCTATAATTAGTGAAATAAATTTCAAGTTTTAAAACATTGGACTTGAAACACACTCCTCATTCCTGCTCCCCAGTGCGCATGCACATACCCACACATAAAACCCCTGTTGGGTTTAGGCATTATCTCCTTGGCTTCAAGCCTTCTGATCTATTTCCTGTCATCCATACATGTGATCATTTCACTCATGATCTTTAGTCTCCCTAGTAGTTGTCAGTGCCTGCCTTGTAAAATCTGTTTTTGAACACTTAATTTAGTCTTCACTATCTTTTTGAGGTCTTCCATCTCTACTTGAAATTGTGAAAGTGCTTCAGACTTTTATAGAAACTAAAGTAGAAAGTATGAGTTTATTTTGGTGCAAAACCATTTTGAAATCTATGAATATTCTTAGGAATACACATTCAAGTGAGATGAGAAGAGTCTCAACTAACACAGTGATACTAGAATTAATTCTATAAATACAGGAAATATTCAGGAGGTAAAATTGATGTGACTCATTTGTTGGATATGGTGCCTGTGGGAAAGAAGAGTCAAGGAAAATAATGACTAGTTACAAATTGCTGCTACCAGTATACTTAAAGAAGTAGGATTAAATTTGGGAGCTTTGGCTTTGGGAGCCAGTAAGATACACGGGTGGAGATACCCAGCAGGCAGATGGATATAACCAGGTGAAATGCAGGGACTGTGTAAAGAATGGCCCGTATAGGTCTGACATGTGTGGACCTTGTTAGTTATGAGTCTGAAAAGATTTTTTGAATGCTTTGTTTGCAGTCCATCATTACAGTTTGAAGCTGCTTGGGCACTAACTAATATAGCATCAGGAACTTCTGCACAGACTCAAGCTGTTGTACAGTCTAGTAAGTAAATTAAATTGTTTATTCTTGGAATTTTCTTTTATGATGGTAAGGAAGTACAGTTTTGTAGTAAAGACCAAATTTTACCTTGTAATGTTTTAAAATTAGTGGGTTTTAGATTTTTTTCCCCAATGATTAATATCTTTCAAATGGTGATTTTTAAATGGTTTTAATTAGAGTTACTGTGACTGGCATTGTAGAAGAGAGGGTAAGACTACCAGCAACAGTGTCACATATGAGCATACCACATATGAACACAAGTTTGTGTCCTGCTTGTTGCACTTGCGGTTTGGCTTCCTGCTGTTGGCCTGAGAAAAGCAGTGGAAGATGTCCCAAGAACCTGGGATGTTGGCTGTTCTATAAGGACCCAGATGAAACTCCTGGCTGAGCCCTGGACAGTGTAGCCATCTGGAGAGTGACGCAGTGGGTGAAGAATCTGTCTCTCCATTAACTATGACTTTCAAAATAAAGAGATAAATTAAAAAAATTTTTTTTTTCTATTTACCTTAAGATAGACTAGTAGTTATGTGTGTGAACCAAAGCTGATACAAACTGTTTGAAAAACTCTGGTTATCACCAACTTTGTAGTTCCTTGCAGTGTGAAACTTTAGGTATTTATTGAGCTAGCAAGCTGAGTTTCTGTTGTTTTTTGTTTTTGTTTTTTTAAGAAATTCTTTTTTTATTGCAAAGTCAGATATAAAGAGAGGAGGAGAGATAGAGATACATCTTCCACCCAATAGTGACCACAATGGCCAGAGCTGAGCCAATCCAAAGACAGGAGCCAGGAGCTTTTTCTGGGTCTCCCATGTGAGTGCAGGGTCCCAAGGCCCTGGGCTGTCCTTGACTGCTTTCCTAGGCCACTAGGCAGAGAGCTGAATGGGAAGTGTGGCCAGCAGGATTAGAACCAGCACCCATATGGGATCCTGGCACGTTTAAGGCAAGGACTTTTAGTCGCTGGGCTACTGTGCCGGGCCCAGCAAGCTGATTTTTAAAATAGTATATGATAGTTACATTGAATTATATAGTAAGAATATTATTCTCCTTATACTCTTTTTCTGATATTTCAATAAGGAGTGTCTAAGAAAGTTTCTAGTTAGGTGTAAGTTGTGAAAAAGGGAGAAGGGCTTAGAGTGGCACTTTCAATAGGAACTAGTAAGTACAGTTTAATGACAGTGGTTTGCTTTCATTGTTTATTTCTTGGTTATCTTGTCTGAGTGAGTGATGTTGATCTCTTTTTACAGAAGTGATAAGCAAAAATTAAAGTAATAAATGCGAGTCACTGGTTGGAATGTAAAATGGTGTAGTAGTTTTTCAAAAAACAAAATGTAGACTTATTATATAACGTGTCATTCTCCTAACTGAAACCAAGAGACAGGAAAACGTGTCCAGAAATATTTGTGCATAAATATTAAAAACATTGATGTTCATAGTTATCTAAATTTTTATTAACTTTGAGAAGATGCATTAGAATGGATGCATTAAAATGCAATTTAGCATTAAAAAAAATCAATTTTTGATACATGCTACATGACGAATGAACCTGGAAAACGTTACACTAAGTGAAAGAAGCCACACACAAAATCCAACATAGAGGTTAAGGTGTCATTTATATGAGATGTTCATAACAAGAATATCCCTAAGGACAATAGTCAAATAATTGGTAGTTGCACAAAGCTAGGGAAATGGAGAACAGAAGAGTGAATAGGAGAGTTACTGTGATGGGTATTGGATTGCTTTTGAGGATAATAAAAATATAAAATTAGAATGTGATGATGACTCCACAACTCTGTGTAAGTACTAAAAATAATAGTTTTATACACTGGAATAATTTCTATTACGTGTATTTTTGTCTAAACAAAGTTGTTATCTGTAAATCAGGAACAGGCACTGTGGCACAGTAGGTTAAACCTCTGGATGGTTTAACACCATGTTGGAGTGCTGGTTCTAGTCTGAGATGGTCAGCTTCCTCCTTGCTCCTTGATGAGGCGCATCAGGAGGCAGCAGGTGGTGGTTCAAGTGCTTGGGCTGCTGCTACTCAGGTAGGAAACTAGAACAGAGTTCCAAGTTCCGCTTTTGTGTGGCCCAGTCCTGGCTGTCCTACACATTGGAGGAATGAACCAGCAGGTGGGAAATCTCTGTCTCCGTCACTCTGCCTTTCAAGTAGAGGACAAAGCCAACAGTTTTAATAAGAATATTAGATAATACAGGTGTAGCATAAAACCCTGCAGGTAGTACTCGGTTGAAATCAAGAAAATATGATCTGGCCTATCTTGAAAATAGGTGCAATGTGTAAGTTATATGAAGAATAAGGATTATAGTGATAAACATTTTAACATATAATAAGGCCTGGTATAAAATTAATTCATTCTTTGGTTAACTCATCTCACAAATTGAAATTAATTGAACCAAAGTATTACACCTTGTTACATGTCTTTTTTGTTTATTAATTAGTTAACAGTAGCCTTTGGATATATCATTTTTGTGTTACTCAAATATTACTAGGAGAAAAAATACTGAAATTAGTTATTTTTAAGGTAAAGATATTTGTCACCTTTATTCTTCCAGTGATGTTTAATTGGACACCTGACGTAGTGTGTCAGGTTGGACTTTATAAACTTGTCTGCATCATTTCAGTGTAAAATATTCATGTTACTTTATTGCAGATGCTGTGCCTCTTTTTCTGAGACTTCTACATTCACCACATCAAAATGTTTGTGAACAAGCAGTCTGGGCTTTGGGAAACATCATAGGTAAGTCCATTTAGATGGGAAAAGACTCCAACTAAGAATCTTAATGAACTTTTTTCTTACATTGGCATAGCCATTACACACTATGTTTCCTCTGAACATAATGTGAGTTGATTATCTTCTTGCATCATACATACATTCTTAAAGTGGTGCTTTTCTGAAATAGATATACATTTACTTTCAGTATTGGTAGGTTAAATTTGTGTTCCCCAAATGAAAATCTGGGAAAGCAACAGCACTTTGTGCCTTTGACTAATGGTGAGGAAACATAGAACATCAATGTCCCGACATGAGCCATTGCATACATTTCAGACTTTTTCATCCTGAATGTAATTTTTTTTTAAATACAATTTTCATTTCTGTAGGTGATGGTCCTCAATGTAGAGATTATGTCATATCACTGGGAGTTGTCAAACCTCTTCTGTCCTTCATCAATCCCTCCATTCCCATCACCTTCCTTCGGAACGTCACATGGGTCATTGTCAATCTCTGCAGGAATAAGGATCCCCCACCGCCTATGGAGACAGTTCAGGAGGTAAATGAAGAATTGTAAAGGCCAGATTTTCCCTATGTTTATGCTATAGGTATTCATGCACAGGCAATGAGTAACACAAATACTGGTTTCATTGCAGGTAAAATGCCATATTTACTGACTCCTGTGAAATTTGAATGTCTTGAAGAATGTTAATCTTCCTAATGCTTACTTTCTAATGGCTTTTCAAAAGAAAGAAACCTCATAATAAATCCAAATAGAAACATTTTTTTAAAAATTCCAAAATTTTATAGCTATATTGTATTGTTAGCTTATTGTTAAAAAAAAAGGTGAATTAAAAAGGGTTGCTACATATAAAATGAATATACTTATTATATGCAAATGTTCTTAAGTGAATTTGCCTTAAGCCCAGTTGATTCCAGGCAAAATTAGAGTTGTTAAAGTGTGGTACACTTTCTGTTAAATCTGTTAATTAAAATAAAGCCATTCCTATTAACATATAATATATAGAAATGTCTATTTTGAGTTTTTAAAAACTCAAATTTTATTCATTTGACTGTGTAGAGATCCACTGACTGTGAGTGCATAAGCCCCTTTACCAAAATCAGCTCTTTTTAGTTGTTATGCATAGTTATGCAATGTGATTCCCTCTACTCTCTCCTTCCCAGATGTTAAAAAGAGATTTTTAAGGCTTAAATTCAGCAAGCAAAGCTTTATGTTGTACTTGCTAATTTCGTGACTAAAACAAGTTAAAATCCTTAATGTGACTCAAGTAGCTCATTAAATAAAATTTTATTTTTACTTCCTAGCAGGTAAGTAAGATAATGATAACAATTGGAAGACTAGTTTTTCCTAAATAGCTCTAACTATGTGCTTGCATCTCCATTCTTCCCCGTTAACATAAGTCACAGAAAAGGTTGCTGAAAGCAAATGTTTTCCCTTAAGATACATTAATCTTTGTCAGATTTATTTGGGTGCTTTAATTGGACATTTGAAACATGATTTTGTTTTTTTAACTTGATATATCAGATTTTCATTTTTCTAGTAGACTTTCGAACAAGTTTAACATTGCTTTTTTTTGCCTTGCAAAGAGTATTTAATTGCTTTCTCTGAACATTAGTTTTAATTTTACAAGTATATAATCATTTCTAGTATTACCTGTTGTTTATCTTCTTTCCTCAGATTTTGCCAGCTTTGTGTGTACTCATATACCATACGGACATTAATGTAAGTAAAGCAAATTTTGTTCTTGATGAGACTGGAAGTGTTTTAAAATAATTTCAGCATATGTTGTCAAACTTCCACAATATAGAGGATTGCTATACCTGTTATGCAGAGAAATAGTTATCTGTTACAGGCAAATAACTTAGTGAAAAGATAATGGGAGTTTAAAGTTTGAATGTTGGTAGACCTGTTTTCCCATTGTATTAGGTTTAAAGATGATGAAAGTATGAATTAGAACCGGTAGTAGGAATGGTTTAGGGAGGGAAAAATTAAGTGTTAGAAGATAAAGTGAGTTTATTTGAGACTGATTTTTTTCTGGCAATGTATTTTTCCAAGAAGCAAAAAGATATTAAAGATTGGGGATTTATTTGCATTTAAAGGATTGATGAAAATAAAGACATTGAATAGATGCTTAGCAGCGACTATTTCAGAACATGGGCTAAAGCCATTCCCTGCTTTTGAGCAGTGGTGTTAAAGGAAAAAGAACTATGAAATAAGATTATAAAAGCAATGTAGTGGATGCATAAATTGCAAAAGAGTAGGAGAAAAGGCAGGGATGTAGCACCTGCGGCATCAGGCAGTTTTTCATAAGTATTTGAATATTACTTGATGCTAGTTAGCATTTTATAAATCTGATCCAGGATATACTGGACTCATAGTTTTCAGCAATGGTGCCTAGTATAACGTATTTGTTAGCATATTTCCTGAGAGGTGACAGCAATTAGTAAAGCTCTTTTACCTGAGCATATGCTTATTTTCAGAAATTTAGAGTTCACAAAGGGAGATGCTGAGAGATCTCTTGTTCACTGTTCACTCCCAGATTACCGTGGCTGAAGTCTGCAGACACATCTGAGTTACCCATGTGAATGCAGGGGCCCAAAAGATGTGGGCCACCTTCTGCTTTCCCAGGCCGTTAGCAGGGAGCTTGATAGGAAATGGAGCAGGAAAGACCCAACTGGTGCCCATATGGGTTACCAGCACCACAGATTGCAGCTTAACTTGCTATGCCACAAAGCCAGCTCATTTACTATAAGATTTTTAATTGCTAGAAATAAAAATGTTGGTTTACTTAATATAAGTTTTCAAGAAAATTGTTAACTTGAAGCAATCTTACAGAGTTTTCAAGTCTTATGCGTGTCTCCTGTTTTGTGTGTCTAGAGACCAGCTCTCTAAGCCATTTTCAAATGTTTGATGTACCCAGACATAAAAGTTTTAATCCTCTCTAGCAGTAAAAGGCAGATACAAATAGAGAAAAAGAGATAGAGCTCAGGACTGGCACATGATTAATTACAAGGAAAAGAATACACTTATTGAATGTCAGTAGCCACAAAAGCCAAGTAGTTTTTCATAGAAATCAAGAGGAAAAAGGCAACAAAAATCAATAGAAAAAGCTCTGATGGTGAAAGACGGTAACTATTCAAAACATAAGCATCAAAGGCACTGAGCAACTTTTAGTGGGTTAGTGATAACAGAGCAGACTTTGTGGAAAACAGAGGAAAGTAGATTGGTTCTGTAATATGCTATTAATTTTTTTAACAAAACCATTAAAACTAAAGAGATATTGCAAGAATCGGTAATGTCAAGAGCCCAAGACCTAGCTCTTACTTACCTTCCCCTCCAAGCCTTTCAGATGCTATTATGCTAATTGAGGGGGCAGCACAATGGCATAGCAAACTAATCCTCTGTCTGCTGCAGCAGCCATCCCATATGGGTGCCACTTTGTGTCCTGGCTGCTCCACTTCTGATCCAGCTTCCTGCTTATGACCTGGGAAAGAAGCAAAGATGGCCCAGTTACTTGGGTCACTGTACCCACGTGGGAGACCAGGAAGAAACTCCTGACTCCCAGCTTTGGATTGGCTCATCTCTGGCCATTGGGAACAGTTTGAGTAACCTCCTGAAACATCAGAGGACACGGCATTGTATCATTCTGTACAAGATTCTGTTTTGTCAACAGTTTATTCAAGCACACTACTATGGGTAGACTTTAAGGCTGTTGATTAAATTTTGCTCATACAAATAACACAACAGTAAATGTTCTTGTTCTGTGCTATAGCAGGCAGTTCTTCAGCGTAAATTCCTAGAAGCAGGATTGCTATCATTTTCCCTTTTCAGTAGCAACACACAATGGTGATTTCTGTATAACTTGCCAGTAGGGTGTAATGCACATTTTAAAGTTTTGATAAGTAAGAAACTATGTCAGTTTTAACTTGCATTTTACTAACTATGAGTGAATTTGAATATGAGTTCATTAATTTTCCATGAATTTTTGCAGATTTATTACCTGGACTACTTTCTCAATGTATTTTTTGCCTTTACTGATTCATTTTACTGTTCAAACTTTCTGTGTAATCAAATTTGCTAGCTTCTTTGTTATTCTTTTTCTGTTACTCTGAATATTCATAAATTCTTATTTTATATGTTTTATCACCGTATGTTATACATTTTTCAGTTGCCTATGGAGATAATCTTACAGTTTTTCGTATTAAAACTAATGTTCCCTAGGGTCTGGCACAGTGGCCTAGCAGCTGAAGTCCTTAGCTTGTATACGCCAGGATCCCATATGGATGCCAGTTCTAATCCCAGTGGCCCTGCTTCCCATTCAGCTCCCTGCTTGTGGCCTGGGAAAGCAGTGGAGGACGGCCCACAGCCTTGGGACCCTGCACCCACAAAGCAGACCTGGGAAAAGGTTCCAAACTCCTGGCTTGGGGAGTAAATCAATGGAGGGAATATCTTCCCCTCTGTCTCTCCTCCTCTCTATATATCTGACTTTCCAATAAAATTAAATAAAATCTTTAAAAAAAAAAAACAACTAATATTCCTGGCAGCAGCTGGGCTGGGCTAGGTTGGTGTCAGGAACCAATGATTCCATGTGGTCTTCCTACTTGGGAGGCAGGATCTAGGATAGAAACAGTCGCCAGGGTGGAATCAGGAGTTCTGATTAGGGAGACAGGTTTCCCAAGCAGTAACTTAACTCCCTGTGCCACAACAACCCTCCCTCCTTCTATTTTTAAAATGACTTATCTAATACATACATAGCTGAAGCTGGCTTGGAAATTGTTCCGTACTATCATGTGTCATTTTTGTTAAGAATGGTCTGACATGGGCTTTGAGAGAGAGGTGTAAAGGACCTGTTAGGTTCAGTAGATGAATCATGTAAGTAGTTAACTGTCTGTGTACCAAAACAAAACTTGGTTACCTTTTCTTTCACTGCTGCTGAGATGTGTTATATATTTTAAGCATTCAAATACATGACCTGGATATTCTCTTCTCCCTGTAGATTCTTGTAGACACTGTTTGGGCTCTGTCATACTTGACAGATGGAGGCAACGAACAGATACAGATGGTTATTGATTCTGGGGTTGTGCCATTTCTTGTGCCCCTTCTAAGCCACCAGGAAGTAAAAGTTCAAGTGAGTATTCTCAAATAGTTTTTAGTTGTATAGAATTACTTCTGTTGCTACCAGTTGACTTAATATAACCATACATACTTAAATTCTTTGAATAAGCACTTGTTTTCCAGATTTCTGCAGTAGTTCCCTAACAGGATTTGGTTGATTTCAAAATCCTGGTTTCACCCAGGTTGATTTCTGGCTTTCTGACTCAGATAGCTAATTGTACTTGACCGTTTAGACATCCTCTGATGTTCAGGCTATCTGTTGTTATTCCAGCCAAAAATGGAATTAATTGATCTTTTCCCATGAACCCGTTCTTCCAGTACCTTAGGCTGGACAGCTTGATCTAACCTAAAAATCTCGATTTCTGTTGTCATTTTTTTTCTTTACATTATCAATTTCTTTCCTCCTTTTTTCATGTGGGGGAGGGGATGGCGAGGAATGTAGCTTTAATATCTATCTCTCCTTACCTTTATGAGCTGTTATTTAGTTGGTTCGTGTCTCTGTTTTTTCTTCTGATAATTGCGATAGCCCACTACCACTCTTTCTTTTCTTCAGACATCTGTTGTTCATCCTACTTCTACCAAAGTGCTTTCCAAGCACTTAGTTCACATCTTCCTGGTGTCAGTTTAGTGTATCAATAAAACTTGCTCTTTAAAACTAGATAGTTTTAAATTTTAATCTCCCCCTTTCTGATCTTTCTTGCATTATTTTCCACACAATTTTTAATAAACTTTTATTTTTTTCTTGAGAGATTGTTTAAAACTCAGAATTGTTCAGTTGGCTTAATGCCTTGTCTAAGAATGAAAAAGGTGTTAATCATTCACTCCTTGCATTTTTACTTTTCCTTAGAATTTTGAAAACATTGACTCAGTTTCCTTTTAAACAAACAAACTTAGAACATTTTATCCCCCTGCAGACAGCAGCACTCAGAGCAGTTGGCAATATTGTGACCGGCACTGACGAGCAAACCCAGGTTGTCCTCAACTGTGATGTCCTGTCACACTTCCCAAATCTCTTATCACACCCAAAAGAGAAGATAAATAAGGTAAGCCATATTGTGGCCTCATCATTTTATTTTTTGTTCTTTGTTCCCTCATTTTTGACTGTCCCTTGTTTCTTTTGATGCTCGTTTGTGATTTTCTTCAAAACCACTACAACTGAGAATTGTTTCAAATCAAATTTATAATCGTATTTTTTGAAGTTTAAATTGTTTAAGAGGAGCCCTGAATAAAACATATTCTTAGATTGTTTTTGCCCTTAAATTAGAAAAAGAGAATTATTTGTTCAGTGACAGAGTATTTCCATCCTTTGGTTCCCCAAATGCCTGCTGTGACTAAGCCTGGGCTGGGCGGGGCATGCAGGTGTCTTAACTGATAACGGCAACTGCCTGGCTAAGCTCCTGCCCTTCGTTTGGTTATATTCAAATAGAATGAGGAATAGCAACAAACATTAAATTGGTAGCCCTGGGTGAACATTCATAGAAAATCTGCCACTTGAATGGCAGGTATCTCTATTATTAATTTTATGGTACTTAGGTCTTTTTATGCATGGATTTCTTTACATAGCATATTTTCAGCATTAGCCATTTTGTAGCCTGTGTTAGAGCTACGTTCGTTTTTATGACTAAGTAGCTACCATCCTGTAATGTGTTAATCTCTTCATGGACATTTGTGTTCCCGCCTTTTCACTGTTATGAATAATGCTATAGTGATCATTGACATCGAAATCTGAGTCCATGCTTTGGATTCCTTTAAGTATATAACCAGGAGTGGAACTGCTCGGTTATGTGGTAATTCTGTGTTTAGCATTTTGAGGTACTGCTAAGCTGTTTTCCAGAGAAATTGCACATTTTACTTTTCCCACAAGCAATGTGATATCACCATAGCTTCGCCAATGCTTGCTGCTTTTCACTGAAAATAATTATATCTTAGTGGGTTAATTTTTATGGGACACTTGAATTAGTATTTCTTGTGATTAAATGTTTTTAAAACAAAACAATTATTTAACAAAATATTCAGAGATTCAGCTGTAAATCTTGTAGATGGAGCCAATACATAGAAATGTAAGCTTCATAAACAGATTTTTGTTTTATTTGTTGCTCTGTTACCATTGCCTAGAGCTGTTCCTTGTGTCTGATAGACTTGCATATTATTGAGTGAAATGAGGTCAGATTCCTGAGGCCTAAACATTATGGACAGAAATTTGTTTTAAGTAGCAGGCTGTATATAACCCAGTCATTTTTTAAGTGCAGTCCTTTTAATGTAACTCATGTGATTTTGTAACTTTGCATGTAAGATATCTTAAAAATATAAGAGCATTAAAGATATAATTTCTCAAATAAAGGTGCCCTGTATTTTTATTCAATTAGGAAGCTGTTTGGTTCCTTTCCAACATAACAGCAGGCAACCAGCAACAAGTTCAAGCTGTAATAGATGCTGGATTAATCCCTATGATTATTCATCAGCTTGCTAAGGTCAGTCATATGATGAATTCCATCGTGTCTGTTTATCTGTTACAAGCAAAGATTTTGGATAAGAAATTCAATTTATTTCTTCTTCAACCTCCAGGGGGACTTTGGAACACAGAAAGAAGCTGCTTGGGCAATTAGCAACTTAACAATAAGTGGCAGAAAAGATCAAGTGAGTTTGACAAAACTATCATTACCAGTACAAAGTAAACCACTATCATAGTTAGGAATTGCTAATTGATTTTAAGCTTTGTGCTGTGATCTTCTTTGGCAAAATAAAATTATGTAAATAAAAATGCTTCTCGTCTCTTGTCTAGGTTGAGTACCTTGTACAGCAGAATGTGATACCACCGTTCTGTAATTTACTGTCTGTGAAAGACTCTCAAGTTGTCCAGGTGGTTCTGGATGGCCTCAAAAACATTCTGATCATGGCTGGTGATGAAGCAAGCACAATAGCTGAAATAATAGAAGAATGTGGAGGTAAGGATGGATGGATTGAAAAAAAGTAGTTTCTTTTAAGGTCAACTCATCTGAAAGAAAATTGTTAGCATTGACTGTTGTTAGATCAAAGTAAATTTCTATGCTTTACTGTTAGCATTCAAAGAAAAATTTTTTAAAAATTAGCCTATGCTTTGTGTAAACATTGGTTATGGATACACCTTCCTAGAGATTTACATTGCTGAGTGACTTTATAATATTCTTTATAGCATTAGCATCCTAGAATACTCATCTGTAAAGCATTCTGTAGAACTGAAAAATTATTCCAGGAATGTTAATAAGTCTTATCCAAGGTGACAGAAGTAAATAGTTAATAGAAGCAAAATAAAAATCAGTGAATTCATACACAGTGAATTCTAAGAAGCTGATTTTTATTTTGCTTCTATTAACTATTTACTATTTATAGTAGCACTTTACGAAAAAAAAAAAAGGAAAGTAGTTGTCAAAGATAATGGATGTAAAGTGTGTCATAAAACCCCAAATAGGGCCCGGCACGGTGGCGCAAGTGGTTAAGGTCCTCGCCTTGCACGCCCGGGATCCCATATGGGCGCCGGTTCTAATCCCGGCAGCCCCGCTTCCCTTCCAGCTCCCTGCTTGTGGCCCAGGAAAGCAGTCGAGGACGGCCCAAAGCTTTGGGACCCTGTACCTGCGTGGGAGACCCGGAAGAGGCTCCTGGCTTCGGATCAGCATAGTATCGGCCCGTTGCGCTCACTTGGGGAGTGAATCATCGGACGGAAGATCTTCCTCTCTGTATATCCGCCTTTCCAATGAAAAAATAATAAAAATAAATCTTAAAAAAAAAAAACAAATAAATGTATCCTGTTACTTCTGTAACCTAGTGAAAAAGACATTTCAAGAAAAAATATTGCTAGGTGTTTGTTTGTTTTTTGATTGGAAAGTCAGATATACAGAAAGGAGGAGAGACAGAGAGGAAGATTTTCAGTTTGCTGATTCACTCCCCAAGTGGCCACAACAGCCGGAACTGAGCTGAACTGAAGCCAGGAGCCCAGAGCCTCTTCCGGGTCTCTGGTGCTGGTGCAGGGTCCCAAGGCTTTGGCCATTCTCAACTACCTTCACAAGCTAAAAGCATGGGAGCTAGATGGGAAGTGGGGGCACCGAGATTAGAATCTGCGCCCATATTGGATCCCGGCACTTTCAAGGCAAGGACTCTAGCCACTAGAGTGCTGAGCCTGAATATTACTAGGTTTTAAATGCATAAGCCTGTGGTTCTGATGCATAGAGTATGTATTGGAAATATGAATGAAGCCACTGTGTGATGATTGGTCTAAAAATTACCCCAGGTTTTTTTGATGATTAGGTCATAAGAATCTTACTCACTTTTTGAAAATAATTTTAAAATTTAAAACTGTTACCTCTTTTTTTTGTCCCAATTTTTTAGTTTTTTGGTAGTTATATATGAAAGTCATAGTGTCAAGAAAGCAAAGAGAAAGCCCCAGATTACTATCTGACACACGTATGATGATGTTACCACAACTTGGAGTAATCCCACATCTCATTGTCACTGTCCTGGTACAATTCTGTATAGTCTGGGATTCTCCTTCCCCCAGTTTCCAGCCCCTGACTGATTTTCTCCACTTTGTCACAATGGTACATTCCTTCATATGTAGTTACAATTCCATCAGGCTGCTATTTAAGTGTGCCCAACATTGCTGGTACAGACAATGTCAGACAGTCCATCATCCCATTGTGTAGATATGTCCAGCACTTTGGTAGTCCATCTTCTACCCAGAAGCAGGGATGCATGTTGCACTGCACTCCCACACCTGAACATGGTATCCTCCACTACTCATCACCATACATTCCAATTTGTATGATGGTTTCCTTATATTAGAGAGAACATTTTTCTTTTGTGGATTGACTGATTTCATTGAGCATAATGGTCTCTAGTTGGTACATTGTGGTTGCAAATGGTATAATTTCATTCTTTTTGATGACTGAGTAATATTCCATGGAATAGCCGTACCACAGTTTCTTCAACCACTCTTCTTTAGATGGGCATCTGGATTGTTTCCATGTCTTTGCTGTTATGGATTGTCCTGCTGTGAATATGGGATTACAAATCCCCGTCTCATATGCAGTTTTCAGTTTCTTTGGATATATTCCTAGGAGAAGGTTAGCTGGGTCATATGGTAGGTTTATTTGCAATTCTCTAAGCACTCTCCATACTGATTTCCACAGTGGTTGTACTAGCCTGCACTCCCACCAACATTGAAGGAGGGTACCTTTCTCCCCACATCCATGCCACCAGGTGTTGTTAGTTGAGTTCTGAATGCAGGCCCATCTGACTGGAGTTAGGTGGTACCTCAATGTGGTTTTCATTTGTATCTCCCTGATGTCTAGGGAGCCTGAGCATTTTTTCATATGTCTTAGCCATTGAAATCTGTTCTTTTGAAAAATGTTCATTTTCTTTGCCCATTTTTTCACAGGGTTTGTTTGTGTGTTTAACTGTCCCTGGGTTTCTGAAGCTCTTTTTAAATCCTGGATATTAGTCCCCTATCACTTGCACAGTATGCAAAAATTTTCTTCCATTCTTTTGATTGCTTCTTCACTTTGTTAATTGTTCCCTTTGCTGTACAAAAGCTTTTTAGTTTGGTATAGTCCCATTTGTTCATTTTGGCTTTGACTGCCTATGCTTTGGGTGTCTTTTCTAAGACTTTCCCCCTTTCTATTTCTTGGAGAATATTTCCTATATTTTCCTTTAATAGTTTGATGGTTCTGGGTGTAGATTTAGGTCCTTGAACCATTTAGAGCTGATTTTTGTGTAATGTGACAGGTGTGGGTCTTGCTTCTGAATTCTGTAAGCTGTCCCAGGCTGTCTCCTGTTATCCCAACAGCATTTGTTGAATAGACCAGGCTTTTTCCCTGGATTGTTTTAGTTTTTTTTTTTGACATCTCTGTGCCATACCTTCTTCGTCTGTCCAAGGGAGGTTGGGCTTTTTTACCTGCCTGTCTTGGGGGCCAGGTACTCGGGGCTTCTCAGAAAGACTCAGTGGGAGGCTGTTCCTCCAATCAGAGAAGCTCAGATGTCTACCTGTTTATTGGTTTTGTTTTCTTTCATTTGATTTTTTTGTTTATTTTTAGTGGGGAGGTCCAAAGTTCCTTAAGGTTTTCTGTGATTAAAATGTGCATAGTTTTAATCATTATCTCCTTGTTTATTTTGATTATTTTTAAAAGGTTTGGAGAAAATTGAAGTTTTGCAGCAACATGAAAATGAAGATATATATAAATTAGCATTTGAAATCATAGATCAGTATTTCTCCGGTGATGATGTAAGTATTTATTAAAATTTACATTTAAATCTGTGTATATGAATTTACTAGTTTTTCTTTTATTTGAGATTTAAGTTTCCTTAAGTTTATACTTTATGTGTACATATTTATGAGTTAAGTTTATACTGTGTTCTGTTAGATGTGTTGTTTAGTCACTTTTCTTAAATACTTTGAAATTTTAGTATAAGATGAAATTATGGAAACAGTTCTTTGTGGTTTTTTTCTACTACTTGTTGAATTTCTTATTTAGTAGAAAATTACTAAGTAAATTGAAAATATCACCAAAAAAAAGTCAGGATGGAGATGAGGGAATGGGATGAAAGAAGATGAGGCATGGTCATGCACTTAAAAGCCTGCATATAAAATCTGTTCCCTTTATAAGCATGTTTTTTAAATTAAAAAAAAAGAAGAAGAAACTGCTCTTGATGCCTTTATAGTTAGTTTATCATCTGGGAATAAATATTAACTATACACATAGTACATTATCTAGATTGGTTAAGTAGATGTTAAGAAAGGGAATGTTTTCAACGTGAATTTCACTTTTGAAGTCTTCAGTTTCTTAATAAATTTGTTGCTGGTTTATCCAAACATTTTCATGTGGCTAAAACATCCTCATAGATTCTTTCATCAGTTTAGATTATGCAATGATGGATAGTAGCATAACATGATAAGGGCATTTGTTCTTGTTTCTTTCATAGATCGATGAAGATCCTAGCCTCATTCCTGAAGCAACACAAGGAGGTACTTACAATTTTGACCCAACAGCCAACCTTCAAACAAAAGAATTTAATTTTTGAGTTCGTCTGAGTGCAGCATCTTTCCAACATCAAATACAAAGCACCACCAGATGGCTACCAAACAATAAGAACAACAGCAACAAAAGGCTCCAAAAACACACATGCCTCTTCGTTTTGATGCTTCTGCAGCAAGCCATGTCTCAGTCACTTTGCAGTTGCCAAAAGTCACTCTCACATGGACTGTAAATGCATATGCATGATTTCCTAAACTGTTTTAGAATTCTCCTTAACAATCTCAACTACCCTATTTTTCCCTGTTCCCTGGTGCCACATGCTGACAACTGCAGTCTCTGGTTTAGAATATTCCATAGTGGTGGCATGTCAGCTACCCACTGATACTCCTTTGGAAAATGGTGCGCTGTGGATCAAGACACTTTGGTATGATGTATAATACACATTAGAAGACTAAAGAGGTGCAGTATGTTCTGAGCCTCCATCATTGTTTTCCACAAACATACTTTCATATTCTTTATGTGGAAGAATAGATTTTAAAGTACAAGCCAAATGATTTTCATTGGTGGAACTGACACACAAAAAAAGTAACTTAAAAACAAGAAACTTGGTTATTGATTAAAAAAAACTGTACTTCATCTACCAGTAATTGATGTGTTTATCTGCCTCAGAAGCCAGGGTTGGAGGAAGAACTTTAGATATGGATGGTAATGTGTTCGCCATTAAACCTAATTTTTGAGAACAGCAAGCCCTATTCGACCACTCACTTCAGCCTGTGTGTTCCTGCTGTTTTGAAGTAATCAAATGCTGTGCATGGTATTTTACCTGAGCTACAACCTGTTACGGACTTGAACTTCTGTTTAAGTTGAAAGCAAGAGTCCCTGATTATAAGGAAAAACAAAAAGAAAAAAGAAAATGGTAAAGGTCTAAAATATCCATTGGTGATGCTTAAAAAAATCTTGCTCTCAGCTTTCAGGAGTTAATTTTTTGTTTTGATTTGATAATTGGATATGGTTGATTTTTATTGGGTTTAAACTGTGGAGCTTTCATGTTTACTGTAATTTAGTCTTAAAATATTTTTTACTTAGTAACCAGTGCTTTTGATAATGTGGTTGGCAACAAACCAGCAACTATTTAGAAGTGTCCTAAAACTTCATTCTTTGAGTATTTGGAATTCAGATCCTTCTGTAAAACGCATATTCGCATATTAAAAGATTCAGATGGGGATCTAAGTAGAGGAATAATTGCAGTTACTTAACATAAGCCTGATTTGCAGAGGTCTTCAAATAATTCTGCAAAGTCTGGTTTGCTGTGTAAAGTCATTGCTTTTGGTAAATTGTCTGACCCAGTTATTAATGAGAGACTATGGATTTGAAATTTTTAAAACTAAATAATTTGTGCTGTCATAGAAATGGTTTTGTTGCTCTTGTTTACTGGGTATAATTTCCCAATACATTGATGTGAAAGGATAGAAAATTAATGTAATTTAGTTACGACGGGGGGTGTATTTACTGTGATGAAGATGAGACAGATGCCATCAGAGCTTTGTGAATCAGCTGGGGTGTTTCACTGATAAACAACACATAGCAAGTGTGCATTCATTACAAATATATGTATCTGCCAAGGTGGAGCCACTTTAAAGAGCGAGTTTTTTGTCTTGTATCTAAATTTGATACAAGCGTATGTTTAAACTGCAAGATTTTTACTTGCTAGAGAATCTGTTTTAATATAGTGGTTTGGCCTCTGATTATTTATAGGTTTTATAAATTTTAGAATCAATTTCTCTTTAAGGTGGCTCAGATTTTTCAACTCTTGTGCACATAAAATTGAGTTGAAGTTCATTGTGCCTTTTTTTCTTTATCCAAATTTTGAGTTAAAGCTTCATATGGTAACTGCATCCTGTTCAGACATGCTCGTCTAAATTTTTGAAACTGCGTGGTGTTCACTAAAAGTAGGAATACAATGATCAAAGCAAATTAAGGTCACAAACTTCAGTGAAACCCTTCAAGTCCAAATCTTCTTAATATTGTGAATTGTACCCCTTTCAGTTTAGTTTTTTCTGAACTATCCATTCTTAACTGACAGTTGCCTTTTAAAATTTTGCACACATTCAGATGAAAATTGGACCTCTACTGCGATAATTCTTATTTCTTCTTGTGTTTTAAGTGCAAACTAACATTTTTTAGAGAACATTAGCGTCAAGTAGTGCAGACCTGTGTGTGCATTTGCTTGATTGGATTTGTTGTGACCTTACCAGTTTTGAATTGGAATTGCACCATTTCATAGATAAAGGAATCTAAGTATATTGCTGCACTTTTAAGTTTTCAAAACAGTGTTTAAAAAATTGCATTGTTTTTATTTTTTTTAAACTCAGTTAAAAAAAAAGACTAAAACGTTCTTTCAAAAGAGGCATCTAAATGTGTTCCTAATTTTGTATATGGGCTTAGGTTTTGTAACCAATAAAAAAAAAAGCTGCTATCAAATATGATAAAACATTGAATGTGAAAGATTTATTTCTGAAAATAACCTAATTGTTTAGCTTTGTCCTCTGTATGATTCAATTTAAATTTAGGGTTCCTTTTCAGATATCAGTATATTGGAAGTGAATCATGAATTTCTCTCTCAGTGTATCTATCTTAATCTCTTTTTCTCACTATGGCAAACTGGATGACCACATTGATGTGTGATATGAGAGTATTTTGTAACAAATACATACCCAAATCTATATATTAATCTCTTAAGCTGCCATAACAAAGTATCACAAAGATGTTGTGACTCCCATGATACTTACTGTCCTATGGTTCTGGGTTCTGGAACATTCTCCCTCAGGAAGCTTTGCCGGGGAGGGTCCTGCCTTGCTGCTCTGTACTGCTGTGGGAGCTGCGGTCCCTTGTCTTCTTCGATGGCCATGGAGTCACTCCGATTTTTACCTCCATTGTCACTTCTCATTCTCCCTGTGTATCTTAAGAGTTAAACATCGCAGCTGAAAAAAAGAATTTGATTGAGAAGTTGATGTGGTTTTTAATTTCATGAAATTAAAAAATCAAGACTTATTTAAGACCTTTCTAACCTGTGAAAACTTGTAGCTGGAAATTTTCAGTGGTGGTAAACCTGGGCATTTTAACCTGCTAGAAGTTGTGGCTAAAAATGAAATCGTATTAATTAGGAAAACAGGAAGAATTATGATATATTATATATATATTCTGAGTATAGAAATACGTTGACTTTGTGCAGTATCACGTCTAACTTCTGAAAAGAGTCAGGATATGTGTAACAGTGTGATAGTGCTCCCATGCTGCTCTTACCATTTTCTTCAGAAGGAACACGTTTTTAAGAGGATTAATTTTTAGAGTAAACAACTGATATTCTTGAGCCTCAGTTTTCTTACACTGATGATTAATTTTAACCCTGGTTGAACTGGGGAGGCTGATAGGTCTATTTGAGGAAAGGGATATAATTCCTGTACATTAGGCTAAGATCATAAGGCATGTAATCCAAAGTGTGTTCTTTGTAGCCTACCACATTGGTTTCAAGCTCTAAAGGAACTCTGTGTATAAATGTGCTTGTTCAGATAGCTGAAGAAACAATGGTAGAATGAGTCTCAAAAAAGTATTGTATACAGAATGTCCAGAGGAGTTTACGATAGGAATGTTAAGGATAGGAGTTTAAGGAAACCTTTTCCGGTTATTTGTTTGGCTGTGAAATCCCCCAGCTAACTCTGGTCTAAATTGGGGCTTCTCAAATTCTGTGATACTGACATTCAAGGCTGGATAGTTGCTTGCTTTGTATAGTTTGCGTATGTGTTCCACAACGTTGAGCAGCACCCTGGGCCTTTACTTGGGGCGATACAGCATCCCCTTCTCCGGTCAGACTGTCAGATGTCTCCAGACATTGCCAAGTGTCCCCTGGGGCAAAACGCTCCCTGGTTATGAGCCACCAGCTTAAATGAATTTCTGTGGAAAATGCCACTCAAATGAGGTACCCTAAATTCACCCGCTCCTTTTTGTCTTGTTTATTTAAGATTGTGTATTACAAACATAGAATGACAGAATTGACCCCAACAGCTGAGGCTGGGCCTTGCAGCACCCAGAAGTCTCCCATGAGTCAGGGAAGTGCTTCATTCTCCACCTTCCCAGGCACACTGGCAGGAAGCTGTACTGGAGGCAGAGGAGCTAGGACTCAAAGGCAAGTTGATGACAGGATGTTGGCATCCAGGTAGCATGCTGCCGTGCCCAAGCCAGGCAGGACCCAATGCTGGAATCTCCTGAGATGCCTAAGATAAAAAGGGAAACGTAAATGTGCTTTTCTTTTTTTTCCCAGTCTGAGTTTAGGGGAAAAAAAATCACAGGCAAACCTAAGCTCATTTCTTCAGTCTTCCATCTGTGGGAACTCTAGGTAGGACCGAGCCCCATCTGTTGCAGACAAGTTCAGATAGAAACGGGAATATGGAGTAACTAGTTACTTAAATCTGATTGGTGGCTCAAAAACAGGGATGTTTGAAACATTGCCCAGATGTATTGACTGCTCATGTAGCAGTGCTTTTCAAGCATTTTTAGTCAAATATTGTTACATTCTCTGGGGGAAAACTGGACTACAGAATCAGAGCATAATTTGAAAATCACTTTGTGAATTGATCGTACCAGAAGATGTACAAGTTTACAAATGATTAAAACAAGGCAGACTATGGCTGAGATATGCTATAAAGGTAGTTCCATGAAGGGAATTTATGCTGCCATATCCCCTTTCCCTCCCTCATCTGCCTCTTTGAGTCAGCTGTGTGGTACCCAGCGAAAACACAGCCTTGTGCTAAGTAATACCTGACTATGTGAGGCATAAGATAAAAGACAAGGGACAGCTTCAGTGGAACTGCAGCTGTACCAGCTGGTGAGTAAATGTATATGCTTTCATAATGTTTTAGAAATAAAATCAGATTTTTGAGGTATGTATGGAATAGGAAAGTTAAGCATATGAGGTACTCACTGCAAGGGAGCTAGCAATACTATAAAGTCAGCTGGCTTTGGTTGCTACAAAGTTCAGTGTGAACAAAAAGCGCTTTTCTTCAATGGCTATCATTATAAATTATTTTTGGTTGGAGCTAGATTTTTATAAAAATTTCCAGATAGCAGAAGAGCCTGATCCCTTCTGGCAGCCCCCTGTGTATTTTCGCCCATCTTATATATAAAGTCAGTGCTGGACCTGGTTCTTCTGTCGGCTTCAGACGCTCTAAGGATCCCTGCCATTGAGTGTGGTGTGCCTGGTTTCCAGGTACCTAATGGAAACATTCTCCTAGCTGGGCACTGAGTTCTGTTCACGTGGGAGAGATTTCAGTTGCTTTCCACCTTCATCGTTCAGTTTGGAGCCTTACAGTCTCAGCTCTTTGTCATCAGCCCTCTCTGACCCTTTTAAAATCTTAAATATAAAAATTAATAGATCCCATATTACTCATTTAACCCAGTTTTCCTCATAAGATTAAATTCTATTATCTGCATGTAGCCTTTCAGTGTCTTTGGTCCTTATGAGTAAAAATTTCAAGTAAATTTTGATAAGCATTCAGATAATTATTGAGCATCGTATTCCGTGCTGAGTAGTATCCCAGTGCACAGGATGTTTTGTTTTTTATTAATTACATTGCATTATGTGACACAGTGTTATGGGCACTGGGATTCCCCCCACCCCTCCCCGAGCCCTCTCCCCATGGTGGGTTTCTCCACCTTGCTGCGTTACCACAGTTCAAATTCAGTTGAGGTTCTTTTATTGGAAATATTTACCAAGCATAAAGTCCAGCATCTTATTATCCTAGTGGGTTCAACAATTTCTTAGTGAGACCATCTCTGCTCTGAAGGTAAAGCCAGCAAAGTATCATCCCAATCAATTAAAAGCCCCAACATAACATCAACAACCATTTACAACCTTATGGCATTAATTGACATGGTATTGATTAACAGTATGTTAATAGGAAAATACGGGTTCTTAACTACATCCGCACAGGATGTTTTTAAAAAGATAACAGGAGGGCCTGGTGCAGCAGCTTAGTGGCTGAAGTCCTGTCCTTGCACATGCTGGGATCCCCATATGGGCGCTGGTTCTAATCTCAGCTACTCCACTTCCCTTCCAACTCCCACTTGCTGCCTGGAAAAGCAGTCAATTACAGTCCAAAGCCTTGGGACCCTGCACCCAAGTGGGAGACCCGCAGGAGGCTCCTGGCCCCTGGCTTTGGATCTCTCAGCTCTGGCCGTTGCAGGCATTTGGAGAGTTAACCAGCAGATGGAAGATATCTCTGTATCTCCTTTCTGTATATCTGCCTTTCCAATAAAAATAAAATAAATCTTTAAAAAAAAATGACAAGAATAACAGCTCACAATTGTTAAAAGAGGGGCCAGAGTTGGAGTGTAGCATGGAAAGCTACCACTTGCAACATCAGCATCCCACATGGGCATTGGTTTGTGTTCCAGCTGCTCTATATCTGTCCCCCTGCCAGTAGCCTCAGGCAAGCAGAACATAACCCAGCTGGGCTCTTGCCACCCACGTAGATGACCCAGGTGAAGTTCTTCCGCTAGCATGTAGGAAGCGAACAGATTGGAAGATCTCTGTATTTCTCTATCCCGCTCTCTGTAAACTGTTTCAAAGCAATTGACTTTTTAAAGTAAGTGTACAGTCATACAAAGCTTGTAATGAAATTGGCCTAGTTAGGCTGATAGTGAGCCTTCACCAAGGGTCAGCCACTCTGAAGAAGGTTCTGTCATCACAAGTTTTCCTTAAGTTACAGCGCTGACTGGTGATAAGGCAGGAGTCAGGTGGAAAAGCCTCCTGCCAGCAGGAAACTTTATGCACAAAGGCTGTGTGGAAAGCACCACGGGCCTTCAAGGAAGTGAAAGCAAGTATGGTTGAAGATTATACTGGAGAGGATTTAGGTAGAGGCAGAGGGCATAGTTCTTCCTGGTAGATCATAAAAGGATTTTGGTGATTTAAGACCAATGGGAATTTGTTAAGCCAGAGGGTTGGCAGAATCTATTTAAGAATTGCTAGCTGGTAACATGAGGACAGGAAATGACCCTTTTGGCTTAGTAAATAAATCTTAGCTAGTCGCCTCAGTGAGTGTGATGCCCAGAGGCAAAAGATGGCAAAGAACTTGGTTCATAAAGAGAATGGGACCAGAAAATGCTTAGCCACTAGAATAGATGGCAGTTTCTGAAGCCTTAAATGCAGAGGTTGTGGAGAAGAAAGCTATGGGGCTGATTTTTAAGTTTCCTTCTGGACTGCAGTGACTTACGAGTGGGAATTTTGAGAGAGAAGGAAGATAACCCAATGGGGTGGGAGTTGTGAGCTCAGTTGGGTTGCCTTGAGGCACCCAGAGAACAAGTAGGTCAGTTGGAAATACTGATCTGATTTTGAAAACAGGACTGGGGTAGGGCTCCTACCGCAGTGAGAACAAGGCTGAAGGCTTGGGGAGCGCCTTGTGAAGGATGAGCTGACAAAGGCTCCCACGGCTAGTGAGGCTGGGAGAGAACCAGCCCGGTGCTCTCTCAGAGGAATGATAATGTTGCTGGGAGATCAGATAGGACGCCAGGAAGGCACCCCAACCCTGTTAGCTTAGAACTGAACCAGGTTGAAAGTGAAGGCAGCAGCTAGAAAGGTGTGAGGAACAGTGACAAAATGTAATGACAGTGGATTTAATCAGACGTTTTGTTTTAGGTTGCACTTGTCCTGAAAGGACAGAGTAGCAGCTAAAGGATGATGCAGGGACAGTCTAGCTAAGAAATGAGTTAGGCTGAATATATAAGACAAGAGAACAACAATCACCCACTTTATAAGTCATGGGCGAGAACACGGCACACAGGTGGCAGGACTGGCCATACTGCCTCAATATGCAGGTATTGGGCAATTAGTGTGTGTCACGGACACAGCTGGAAACTAGCCAGTCACAAGCCCTGGCCTGTGGAGCTTAAGGCAGGAGTGGCATTTCATGTGTAAACAAGGAAGATAATTTGGTGGCCATTAACTGCTATACAAAGCCTGTATAAGGGAATGACAAGAAGACTTGTGCCAGCAATTATTATTATTATTATTTAACTCGTGTTTTTAAACATTTCTGTCTGGGACTGGCTGGTGGTGTGGCACTAGGAGTTAAGCATCTGCTTGGAGTGCTGGCATTCCATTTGAATACAGGTTTTGTGTCCTGGCTGCTCTACTTCTGATCTAGTTCCCTCTGATGTACTGGAGAAAGCAGCAGAGGATGACCCAGGCCCTGGGGTCTCCTGCCCTTCATGGGAGACCTGGATGGAGCTTTAGGCTCTTGGCTTTGGCTTGCCCCAGCCCTGACTGTTGCGGCCATCTGGATTGTGAACCTGCAGATGAAAGTCTGCCTCTCTCCCTTCCACCCAGAATCCTGCTCTCCCTCTGACTCTGCTAACACTGCCTTTCAAATAAAGTGTCTGTTAAAGCTTTTTTTATTATTGATTTTGAAACCAAGTGAGAGATCTTTTGTCCCCCTGGCTTCATTCCCCAGATGGCCACAACAGCGAGGGCTGGGCCAGACCAAACCCAGGATCCAGGAGCTTCATCCAGGTCTCCCACATGGATGGCAGGGATCCCAGGACTTGGGTCGTCCTCCAGTGCTTTCCCAGGCACATTAGCAGGGAGCTGGCGCAGAAATGGAGCAGGTGGCTGCTTTACCTGCACACTGATGGCCTCACAGATACCCTGTTTAAGTGTACAAGTTAGTGAAACTGAGAATCATACCCATTAAATGTCCCCTTACCCCACAGCCTCTGGTAGCCACCACTGTTGTGTTTCTAGGACTACTATAGATGCCATATAGGTGGAATGCTTCAGGTTCTTGTGACAGCCATATTTCACTGGCCTCAAAGGGTTATTGAGAAATTAAAACACATATGGCTAAATGACTTGCTTTTCTTACTTGGATTAAGGAAAAAAAGATTTTAAGAATTTTATTAGGCAGATAAGAGACGGTAAGCATTAGCTAGAGCCTGAGTGGGAGCTTCCAGTGGTTTGGGCACAGAGCTCTGGCACTCATGCATCTTACCATCTACGCTAACCACCCACTCCTAGAGTTTTAAGGAATGCAAATATGGAGCTTCGCATGGTGGCTCAGTGGCTAAATCCTCACCTTGAAGTGTCGGATCCCATATGAGCTCC
The DNA here is from genome assembly GCF_017591425.1 of Ochotona curzoniae. Classification (NCBI taxonomy): domain Eukaryota; kingdom Metazoa; phylum Chordata; class Mammalia; order Lagomorpha; family Ochotonidae; genus Ochotona; species Ochotona curzoniae. The sequence goes on along the minus strand of NW_024466502.1, from coordinate 45,941,726 downwards.
TGTCCCTGCTGCTCCACTTCTGATTCAGCTCCCTGCTTGTAGCCTGGGAAAGCAGAAGACAGCCGAAAGCCTTGGGACCCTGCACCCAAATGAGACCAAAAGGAGGATCCTGGCTCTGGCTTCAGATCAGCTCAGTTCCAGCCATTTTGGTCATTTGGGGAGTTAATCAGCGATCTCTCCTTTGTGAAATCTGACTTCCAATAAAGAAAAATAAATCTTTAAAAAATAATGCAAATATGGTCAGAGTGGACCACAGGGCTCTAAAAAGTGTTGCTGCCTAAAAACGCGCTTTGCTCCCATTGTTCTGCCAAGACTGCCAAGCCTTAGGTCCCTGAATCTCTCCCATGTGTATTGGCACAGTTACCACCGTCTGCACTTCCTAGCTTCAAGGTATTAAACCTTGTTCAAAAATCGAACTGATCATCCAAAGGCCTGGACCTACTGCCGATCCTAGGGACAGGTCTGGTGGCGGCGGTCCAGGGAATTTGTTTAAGGACCCGCGCTGCAGGAACCTTTAGCCTCTGGACAGACCACGCGGCCAGGATGCTGGCGGGAGGCGGAGCCCCGCTCCGGCCCGCCCACCTCGGAGTTCCTCCAGCCCCGGGTGGCTCCGCCCTGCTCTGTCCTTCCTCTCCACGCCCAGCTGCTGCTCCTGCTTGCATTGGGGAAGCATGGACGCCGGGTGGGAACTGGGGGCAGCGGCGAGCTCCTCGCTGCTGCTATGCGCCCTGCTGCTGGTGGCGGGCTGCGCCCTGGGCCTGCGCTTGGGTCGCGGGCGGGGGTCGGCGGACCGCGGGGTGCTCGCTTGGCTCTGCTACGACGCCCTGGTGCACTTCGTGCTGGTAAGTACCATCGCCTCCGAACTCTGCTTACCCCACCTTCCTGGACCTGTGCCCCTAGAGGGACCATGGGATGCCCATGGTGGTAGCTACCACGTTCCTTGTAGTTCCTGTCGCTTGTCTGCTTGAAATGCCTGATTCCCAAAGCTGAGAAGCCAGAACTCCGCCTCTCCACTCGGAGACCTCAGCCTTGGCCACTTGGTCTTTGTAACCTGGACGGAACTGTTAAGCTGAAGTTGAGCTAGGAGGGGAGGGCAAAGCCTCTGTCTCAAACTGAAGGCCGGCACCGAGGCAGACAGGCCAGCCTGCGTGTCAGTGGTGATCACCATTCAGCAGGCACTCTCTAGGCGCCAGGCTCACTGCTGTTTGAAAGTGCTGTCTTCCGCAGCCCTCCTCACTCTGGCTACTGCGCCCGGCCACCTGCGAAGTTTGCTTTCTAATGCCGCACAGCTGGCGGTGATTCTGAGTTCCTTTAATCTGACTTCAAAGCCTGCCCTTGTCGGCCACTGCAGGCTTTAGGGAAATACTGTTAAAAGTGAACTTTCTGTGTTACCAGGAGGACCTGGAGGGAATGCTATTGAATCGCCCTCCTCTACCACGTGGGCTGGCGTGTACGCGCGCGCACACACACTTTCTCCTTAAAAACTATGACACTTTTTTTTTTCTCTCCAAATTTGACCTAGCTTTAATCTAGACAAACCTGTGGCTAATTGATGCCAAAGTTTATAGTATTGAGCAAGAGAAAGCAAAGTTCCTGAAGATCACCTGGGGGAGGAGGGTGGATATTTGTCAGCTGACTCTGTGCCCAGAGTAGGTGTTGGGATGGTGACTTTCCTTCTTTCCTACAATGTGTGCAAACATGACACAGTCACTGTTAGTACAGAATTAATTTTTAGGGCCTGGTGCGCTAGCATAGTGGCTAAATCCTTATCTTCCAACTGCCAGGATCCCATATGTATGCCGGTTTGTGCCCTGGCTGCTCCATTTCCCATCCAGCTCCCTGCTTGTGGCCTGGGGAAGCAGTTGAGGATGGCCCAGAGCCTTGGGACCCTGCACCCGCGGGGGAGACCTGGAAGAGCTCCTGGCTCCTGGCTTCGGATTGGCTCAGCTCTGGCCATTGTGGCCACTTGAGGGAGTGTCTCATTGGACAGATGATCTTTCCATCAGTCTCTCCTCTCTTTAAATTTTTCTAATAAAGATAAATAAAACTTTTTAAAAATTGCTTTTGAAAAAATATTTATTCAACAGACTGAGCGAGTGAGAAGGAGAAATTGATTATCTGCTGGCTCAGGCAGGTCTAGGCCAGGCCGCAGCCAAGAGCCAGAAATTGCTTCTAGGTCTCCCTCATGAGGAACAGCGGCCCAGCTATTTGAGCTGCTTCTGCTCTCCTGGGCCATTCACCAGGAAGGTGCATCGGAAGCTGGCTCAGTGGAGCACTCGCCAGCACGTAGGACGCAACAGCTTACCCCTTCGCACCACTGTACTGATTCCTCTAGATTTGGGTTGTTTTTTAAAGATTTATTTTATTTGGAAGGCAGGTGTTTACAGAGGGAAGGGAGACAGATTCAGTCCCCAAATGGCTGCAATGGCCAAAGCTGAACTGATCTGAAGCCAGGAGCTTTTTCCAGGTTTCTTCTTCCATGTCATCACTTTGGCTGTGGGAGACGTACCCTCTCTCATCCCCATGCTGCTGGGCTGGCCCAGTGAATTGCTGTTTTAGCTGCATGTTGATCTTTACGAGCTTAGACGTGGTGCTGTTGCCTAGCAACACCCCAGACTAGTTAGAAGCATTTTTTGGAGCCCCAAACAGTGCTTGCTTAATGCGCAGAAAACCCACCATTGATGTTGTGATGATGGGAAAAGGTAGATAAGTGTTGCAAAACACAGAGCAACGAATTGGGCAGTTACTGCTTAATTCCCTGGTTCCCCATGTGATCGGGGGAAGATTCTCGGATGAGAGATATGTGATCAGCTCATGTCCAAGTTCCTGGTTGGTCAGTGTATCTCATGGTCTTCCTTTGTTTGGTCGACGATGCTGTGCTTTTAAAGGGATTTTTGATGACCTGTCGGTACCAGCTTGAGCATTCTGTGAAGATGGCAGCCACATTCTGCCCAGACCTGCAATTTCTCTGCACAAATCATGGGAGGACCACACTGGCCAGCAAGATTTCTTTTGCTTCTTCTCTTTTTTCTTTTTCTTTTGATTAATTAATTAATTAATTTTATTTGAGAGGCAGAGTTAGAGAGGAGAAATAGATGTTTCATGCCCTGATTCACTCCTCAAATGACCGCAACAGTTGGAGAACTGGTTTGATCTGACATCAGGAGCCAGAAGCTTCATTCAGGTCTCCTGTGTGGGTACAGGGGCCCAAGTACTTGTTCCATCTTCTGCTGCTTTCCCAGGCAAATTCGTAGGGAGCTGGATCAGAAATTTAACAGCAAGGACTCAAACTGACACCCATATGGGATGCTGGTGCATAACCAACTACACCACGTATGCCACAGCACTGGCCCCCAAGATTCTATTGAAGAAGCAAATGATTCCTTGAGTCCAGTAATTGGAACCTTATAAGGCCATCTGGATCACTCCCTTAAGCTCCTTTTTTAATGATTTGTTTATTTTAATTGGAAAGGCAAAATTAGAAGAGACAGAGATCTTGCATCCTCTTGTTCACTTCCCAGATGGACACCATGGCCAGAGTTGAGGCAGTCCAAAGCCAGGAGCTTCTTCCTACTCTCCTACATGAGTGCTGGGGTCCAAGAGTTTTAGACCATCCTCTGCTAATTTCCCAGGTCACTAGCAGGGAACTAGAAGGGAAATGGAACAACTGGGACTGGTGTGGGACAGGCACCAATGTGAGATGCTGGTACCACAGGCGGCCGCTACGCCGACCTCAAGTGAGTCCCTTGTAATAGAGGACAAACAGGGACACCTTGGGCTAAGGAAGGTTCGGTTTCAATGCCAAATGGAAATACCATCAGAGAGCCATCCTAAGAATGTGCCACCAGAGCTGTGGGTGGGCAGTCCTGGTGCTGATGGGCAGAGTCCGTTAGTTCTGGGGTTATGGACAAGACACGTGAGTTACAGCTGTGACGGTGGGGTGGGGCTGTCCATGTGCCCTGTCCCAGAGCTGCAATTTGTTCATTAAGTCCTCATGCCCACACATCCCTGAGTGCCTGCCTGGGCACCAGGTGCTCTGCTAGGTGCAAACAGGAATGATGTCTCGGGTCCATACTGCTGCAGACACAGTTTGTCCCCTGTGGACTTGTGTAACTTCAGTGGAGGCAGTTCTTGCACACAGGTTCCCAAAGGAGCTTAGTTATTTTGAAACACAATTAGCGTTTTTTATTTCTCTCCGACAGTAACAACCATATAATGATTTCTCCCTTTTCCCTCTGGCTACTTGGACACTCAGAAGCATGTTAAAACTCTGAAACAACAAAAAGTGGTAGGTGCATGCACGAGTGTTTCAGAAAGTCCATGGAGAGTAGAATTGAGAAATGAGTTTATTTTGGTTCCAAAAATTTTTGAAATCCATGTGTATAAGGAGTGTTCAAAAGCTCATGGAGACATGCATCATGAAAAAGCTGTGCATGGATTTCAAAATTTTTTGTACCAAAAATTGTATTTTCATCCCATTATCCACAAACTCTTCTTATTTAAGTGGCTCAGAGCAAGAGAGACAGAGAACCCCCATCTGCCAAGTCATCCCAACCCCAAATACCCACTTTTATTTTTAAATGATTTATTTATTTCTCTTGGGAAGTCAGATTTACAGAGAGAAGGAGAGACAGAGAAAGATCCGTCTGCTGGTTCACTCGCCAGATTACCACAACTGCTGGAGCTGAGACAATCTGAAATCAGGAGCCAGGAGCTTCTTCTGAGTCTCCTACATGGTTGCAGGGTTCCCAGGCTTTGGGCTGTCCTCAACTGCTTTCCCAGGCCACAAGCAGGGAGCTGGATGGGAAGTGTGGCAGCTGGGATACGAACCAGCGCCCATATTGGATCCCGGCACATGTGAGGGCAAAGAACTTTAGCCACTAGGCTACCACACCGGGGGCCACCCCAAGCCACTTAACTGCAATACCTAATGCTGTGAACCTGTTGAAGTATCATTGCATATGTTGTTACTGACTCAATTTAAATTCTTATTTAGTAATTTTTCATAACTAGTATTTTAAAATTCTGCCATTTAGTTGAATGTTCTTGTTGTCACTGATTTAAAATCTTAAAAAAAAAAAAAAGAATTATGGGGAGCAGCATAATGGCATTGTGGGAACAACAGCTGCCTACCTTATGAGTACCAGTTCGAGTCCCAGATGCTCCATTTCCAATTTAGCTCCCTGCTAATGTGCCTAGGAAACTAATAGAAGATGAACCTAAAATGCTTGGGCTCCTACACCTACATAGGAGACCCCGGGGAAGTTCCTGGCTCCTGTCTTCAGACCAGACCAGCCCCAACTGTTGCAGCCTTTTGGGGAGTGAACAAGCAGGTGGAACAGCTCTCTCTCTGTCTCCCTCTCTGCCCCTGTAACTCTGCCTTTCAAATAAACAAACTTTAAACTTTATTTGACAGGCAGGGTGAGAGAGAAAGAGAGAGCAAGAAAGAGAGAGAAATTGGGTTTCTACCCATATGTCCACAACAGCCACGTATGAGCCAGGGGAAAGCAGGAGCTAGCGTTCTAGCTGGGTCTCCCACAGGTGTGACTGGGACCGAGTCCTGGGGCTTCCCTGTGCTGCCTTGCTGGGTGCATTACAGGAAGCTGCATTCGATGAGAACTGACACCTGCTATAGAATGGGAGTGCTCCGAGCAGCAGCTTAACCCACTGTCACAGAACTGTAGGAAGAAGAAATGGGTCAGTACTTCAAAGGGTTTGGATAGATTTGATTTCCTTTTATCGGGCAATATTTTACCCCGTTTTTGCTTCCTGACTCTAAACACAGTTTATAACTTTTATGTGTCTTCCTCTCCCTAGTACCTGGCATGATGCCTGGTTTTTAGGAGCTGTTCGTGTAATTATTAATACTAAGTGAAGGACTAAGTATGTTACACTTTTAATATATGGTAGTTGTCAGTCACATTTAAGCATCAAATTTTTCAGAGACCTAAAATTTATATGTTAGAGTCTTTTAAAATAAAGGTTATTTAAATTGTTTTCTTCAAGGTGGAGGAATCCACCCTGGGGGGAAGGTATGGGGAGGGGTTGGGGGAATCCCAGAGCCTATGAGACAGTGTCACATAATGCAATGTAATCAATTAAAAAAAAATGAAAACAAAACAAAACAAAGTCCTTAATAAACATCTTGCTGTCTGAAAAAAAATTAGTTTTCTTGATCATTGTAAAACAAATTACATTTACGTATGTAAAAAGAAAAAGTTATACAGAGATAATTATTGCTAGTATTTTAGGGAATAGGGTCAATTCCAGGATTTATATAAAAATATATGTCCAAATACATAATTTTCATAGCACTTTTCCCCAGAATTATATTATTCATTCTTTTTTTTTAGTTTTTTTTCTCCCCCATTGGAAAGGCAGATATACAGAGAGGAGATACAGAGAGAAAGATCTTCCATCTGTTGATTTACTCCCCAAGTGGCTGCAACGGCTCAAGCTGAGCCAATCCAAAGCCAGGAACCAGGAGCTTCTTCCAGGTCTCCCCCGCGGGCACAGGGTCCCAGGGCTTTGGGCCATCCTCGACTGCTTTCCCAGGGCACAAACAGGGAGCTGGATTGGAAGTGGAGCAACCAGAAATCAAACTGGCATCTTTATGGGATCCTGGTGGCTGCAAGGCAAGGATTTGGCCACTAGGCTATTTTGCTGGGCCCTTGTCATTCTTTTTTAAAAGTATATTTAATAATTTTATTTCTTTAACAGGCAGAGTGACAGAGCAAGAGATCTTCCATCTGTTGGCTCTCTGCCCAGATGATAGCAGTAGTTGGGGTTGGGCCAGGCTGAAAGTCATTCAGGAACTCCAGCTGGGTCTCCCACAAGTCTGGCAGGAGCCCCAGGACTTGGACCATCTTCCACAGCCTCCCAGCACATTAGCAGGGAGCAGGATCTGAAGCAGAACAGCCAAGACTCAGATAAACCCTCTGATCGGGATGCTGGGGCTGCAGGCTGCATCTTAACCTGTCACACCATAGACCCAGGTTGTACTATTCGTTCTTTTTCATTTATGTGAAAGGATGTGGATATGTGTGATTGACAGAGAACAGTCTTCTGCCTCTATGTGAATCCGTCTGCTGATCCGCAGTCGCTGCGCTGGGCTGGGTAGAAGCTAGGAGCCAGAGCAGGAGCTTCGTCCGGTCTCTCACCTGAGTGCAGGGCCCAAACACCGGGGCTGCCCTCTGCTGCCATCCCAGAGGCTCTAGCAGGAAACGGGGTGAGAAGTGGAGCAGCCAGGTCTTGAATCCGCACCCCCCTCGGATGCCAGTGTCACCCACGGCAGCTTTCCCCGCTAGGTGAGACTAGTCCTAATAGTCTTTGTTGTTTTGCCATTGACGTGTGCTTTATGACTCCCGTTGCTGTCTCTCGAACAGCCTGCTAACTTTAAATAAGTGCAGAGGACCTCACTGGAGCTCATGTGCAGTTTGTTTAGTCCGAGCTTGGTGCAGACTCCACTTCGTGGCTGGCCACCCTGGACAATGCTCAGTGTGCCTTAACACGAGGCTATTGCTGGCAGTAGAATTATTGGAGCTTGGGCCCGGCGCAGTAACTCAGCAGCTGAAGTCCTCACCTCGCATGTGCCGGGATCCCATATGGGTGCCGGTTCTAATCCTGGCAGCTACACTTCCCATCCAGTTCCCTGCTTGTGGCTTGGGAAAGCAATCGAGGATGGCCCAAAACCTTTTCCCCTGCACTCACGTGGGAGACATGGAAGAGGCTCCTGGTTCCTGGCTTCAGACTGGCGCAGCTCCAGCCGTTGCAGCTGTTTGGGGAGTGAATCAATGGACAGAAGATCTTCCTCTCTGTCTCTCCTCCTCCCTATATATCTGCCTTTACAATAAAAATTTTTAAGGAATTATTGGAGCTAAAGAAAGTCGATGTTTTGTTTTTAACTTTTATTTACTTATTTTTATTTCATTTGAAAGGCAAAGGGACCCAATATGAAGGCTCAATTAGCTAATCCTGCCCTTCCAAGTGCCAGTTCATGTCCTAGCTACTCCACTTCCTATCAGACTTCCTGCTTGTGGCCTGGGAAAGCAGCAGAGGATGGCCCAAAGTCTTCTTGAGAGACCTGGGAGAAGCTCCTGGCTCCTGGCTACAGATTGGCTCAGCTGCAGCCATTGTAGCCATTTGGGAAGTGACCCAGCAGATGGAAGATCTCTCTGTCTCTGCTTTTTGTAAATCTGCTTTTCCAATAAAAATAAGCTTTTTTTTTTTTTTGAGAGAGAGAGTTCTTATTTTCAAAAAGATTTTTTAAGATTTATTTTTTATTCTTGTTGGAAAGGCAGATATACAGAGAGAAGGAGATATAGAAAGATCTTCTGTCTGCTGGTTCACTCCTCAAGTGAGCTGAGCCAATCCGAAGGCAGGAGCCAGGAGCCTCTTTTGGGTCTCCCACATGGACACACAGTCCCAAAGCTTTGGGCCATCCTCGACTGCTTTCCCAGGCCACAAGTAGGGAACTAGATTCGAAGTGGAGCAGCTGGGACACAAACTGGCGCCCATATGGGATCTGAGCTCATGCAATGCGAGGATGTTAGAGACTAGGCTACTGCACCAGGCTCAAAAATAAAATAAGTCTTAAACAAAAAAAAAAGAAAGGCAAAGAAGTGAAAGCAAACATAAACAGTTCACTTCTCAAGTGTCACAAACAGCTGGGTCTGGGCTAGAAGCCTGGACGTCCTTATGGACCTTCCATGTGGGTGGCAAAGACCCATGCACTGTGGTGTGGGATGCAGGCAGCCTACCCGCTGTGCCAGAGGGACACCCCTGAAGGCGGTTTTTGAATCCTCCAGGAAAGGAGTACCCATTTCTGTTCCCACCGACTACTTTCTCTGTACCATAGCGGTGCTAGGTATCAGCCTTGTATCACATCCCTCCACTTGAAATCTTCTTGGTCTGCGCTGTCTGCAGCCACTATGACAGGGACCAACTCCACCTCTGTGCTCAGCCAGGGGACCTTGGCTCTCAACTCCTGCCCCAAGCCTCCTGGAGGTTGTTGGGGCTTGAGACCCTCGGAGTCCCAGGGTGAACCTTTGACAGGTGGAATTGGGGAAATAGCATCCTCTGGAGATGCGGTAGTTGGTATAGCAGAACCTTGCAAGCTTCAGGAGCTGTCAGCTGGCTTGTGACAGAGCTGTGTTAGCGGATGACCCAGTTCAGTGGTGCAGTCCGATGTTTCAGGCACCCTGCCTGTATCTTTTCCCCTTGCCCTCCACTGCCTCGCTGGGACAGGGAGCCCTTAGATAGGCGAGCATACAGCCTGCTGCTTCCTGTGAGAAAGGAGTCGCAGTGTCCTGCTTCCCACTCTTCTATAGCCAGGAGTCCCTGAACCAACCTTACAGCACCAGGCTACTTCTCAACAACATCAACACCCTTGGAATAGGTAGCTCTTGGTCTCTTTAAGGAAAATTTTAAAACAGATTCAAAGTCCAAAAGCATATATAAGGAGATAGGAGTTTTGCTGTACAAGACGAATTGTGTGGGAAATTGGTCCTTTCTTTTCCTTAAATTTGACATACATTGACTTGGCAAGCTGCTGACCTGCTAGGAAATTGCACTTCTGTCATTTGGGGGTCTCTGTCTTTTTCAGGGTCTCCTAAAAGCCCAAGAGGCTCAGGTGCTTCCCTGAAGAGGGGGAGTTTCCTATGTTGGCTGATAGCCCTGTGAGGTAGCCTACACATTCTTGAAGTTCTGTTTGCTGTTTCTGTGCAGGCATTGAGAGAGGAATCTGGAGCCTGGATCCCAAGGTCCTTCTCCTCTAGTTTTGTTTTGCCACAAGGCTATTCAGCTTGTGTTTATTGATCTATAAGAAGTGTTCATGTTGGTAGAAATAGTTGTAAACAAATAGTTGTAAACAAGTCTGGCTTGGTGGGCTAGCAGCTAAAGTCGTCACCTTGTGCGCACCGGGATCCCACATTGGTGCCAGTTCTAATCTCAGCAGCCCGGCTGCCCATCCAGCTCCCTACTTGTGGCCTGGGAAAGCAGTCGAGGATGGCCCAAAGTCTTGGGACCCTGCACCCATGTGGGAGACCTGGAGGGGGCTCCTGGCTCCTGATTTCGGATTGGTGCAGCTCTGGCCACTGCAACCACTTGCGGGGTGAATCATTGGATGAAAGATAGTCCTCTCTGTCTCTCCTCCTCTCTGTGTATCTGACTTTCCAATAAAAAATAAGTAAATCTTTTTTTCTTTCAAAGATAGTTGTAAGCACTTTTGGGGGGAGACAGTATTATTCCAATCCCAATTGTTGATTTCATCTGTTCTTAATCTACTTGCTAGAAATCCTGTTTGTCATATGTATAGATAATTCAAAAGGTTTGTGAAAAATGGAATTATAAGATTATTTTGGCCCAATTTTTAAAAACCCATGCATAAGTTTTTTTTTTTTTTCTACAAGGTGCATCTTCCAGGAACTTTTGGAAGTCTCCTGGTATACATGGCTTTCAAAAATTTATATACCCAAGTAAGCTTATCTTTTAACTCTGTTTTTGATGAACTTTTTGAAGTTCGCTTGTATGTAAATGTTCTATATGCATTAATATATGCAAGGATTTTTAAACTTAGTTCTCTCTTAAAATTTTTCTTTTTCATGATGTTTCCATAGTTGATTAAGGTAGGAAGGGCCAAGGGTTAGAGGAAGGTGGGTGAGATCATTGTTTACACATTCTCCTTTTTCTCCTTATCTGGGGGAAGGAGGAGATAAGAGGAGAAGCTGCACCCACTCTGCCAACTGCCTCACTGCTCAGGTATGGGGAACAAGCACCCTCTGTCAGCTCAGGGTCTCCGGTATGGAGCGTGCTCCAAGGGTTCTGCTCAAGTGGCTTTGAGAGTTTTTGAAATGCTGTCGCTCTCACAACTCCAAGGCTGAGGAAATCCTTCCAAGGTCCACTGCTGACATAGTCCACTTTAGAGTTTGTTCACCTAGATATTTGCTTGGCTGGGGTAGTTGACCAATTTGTTCTACACTCCTTTCTCTGTTTTGGCGCCAGATGTCCTCTGTAGGCTCCAGTGGACTGCCATATCCTCCATCTGGACATGCTGTCCACTGCTCCTTCTGAGCCGCTGAGGAGGTGCAGTTCTGACACTGGCACTCCACGGTCAGACCACAGATCCTGCGATTCCCCCTAGGGTTAGATTTCTGAGCCCACAGATTTATTTGGGGGGATCCCCAAAGAAACGTCATCTGAAGTGATCCCAGACATCACTCTTATGTATTTTTGCCAATTTGGGATCCAGCTCAGTTCATCACCCACATCGGCCTATGCACACACTTGTAGTTGCAATTGCTGGGTCAGTTCTGTTTTTAGCCCCATCACTTACTTAAAGTAGTGGATGCTAGCCCAACCCTGCCCACCACATACTTGGCTCTCATGTACACCATCGGGAGCTACAGCCTAATTGGAGCAATCCCTGTAACCCCCTCCAGACCATCCCCCAACCCTGGTTTCTGTGCTTGACAATATGTACACATCCCATTTAGCTCTCATATGCATCGATGGGTGTTGAAGCCTAGCTGAACCCAACCAACCCCACTATCCAGCCCACATTCCTGCTGGTGGGTGCAACACCACCTGTGCAGCTAGGTCCATCCCCAGCCCTGGCTCTCAAGCTCAGTGGTGAGAGTTGCAACTTATCAGAGAGGTGCCTATAGTTTCCCTACTGGGCCCCCTCCTAGTCCTTGATCTTGCACTTTCCAGGTGGTTCTATAGTGTAACTTGACGAGATTTGCCCCCAGTCCCAGCACTTGCCAGCTTATGCTGTGGCAAAGCCTAACCAGCCTGCCCTTACTCTAGCTCATGCATGCACCAGTGCCCAGCCTGGCTCTCCCCCTAACACAGCTCACATTCAGGTCAACAGGTGTTGTAGCCCTGCCTGGCCTGTTCTGCCCCCAGTCCCATTTCTCATGCTCACCAGTAGGAGCAGTGGCTAGCAGGGGAGCCCCCTACAACCCTCTTCCCAGGCTCATACCCCACCCCGCTCGTCCCAGGTATGATGGTGGGAGCTGCAGTCCTGTCTGGCACGACCCACCTCGTTTGCCAGTATATGCTTCACCCTGGCTCAGCCCAGCCTGCCCCCCAGTTCTAGCTCATGCTGGTGGGAACAGCAGCCTAGTCCAACCCATCCACCCCTATCCCAGCCCTAATGTGAACTAGCTGGTGTTGCAGCCTAACCAGCCTGTCCTGCACCCCATCCTGGTTCTTGGATCTGCTTGTAGGTGTTATGAACTGGTCCAGCCTGGCTTGCCCCAGACATGAGCTACATGTCTGCTGGCGGGTACTGTAACCTGGTCTGGTCTGGGATGCTCCCATTCTTGGTCCTTGGACTCACCTACTAGGACTGTGTCCTGACAGAGGAGTTTCTCAAGCTATTCTATCAGGTCTTCTCCCAGTAACAGATCTTGTACCCACCAGTGAGTCCTTGGCCCAGCCTGACAGCCCACCTTCTGTCCTGGCAGGAACAATGGCCTTGCCCATTCTAGTTCTTACTGTTGGTTGCTACAGGTCAGCCACACCTGATGCTTGCCCAGACACAGCTGTTGCATGGTTCATCAGGGTCAGAGACCTAGCCCAGTCCATCCTACAACTACCCTGGCTCTCACAAGCACCAGTGGCTGCTAGAGTCTAGCCCAGTGTGGTACACCCCAGACCCAGTCAACACCTGTGCTGAGGAATACTGTGGTCATGTCCAGCCCAGATGACTGCCTCCATTCTGGCTCTTGTGCTCATCAGTGGGAACCACAACCCAGCTGAGGTGTCTCCTTAGCTCCCCAACCAGGCCTGTTCCCAGCCACAGACCTTGTATATACCAGTGGTTGCTTCAACCCAGTTCAGCACAGCCCATCCCCCATCTTGGGCTTTGCCATCAGATGCTGCAGCCTGAGCTGTCCCAGCCCACCTCCAGGCCCAACTTTCACTGGTGGGTGCAGCAGGCTAGCCCTACCCAGTCTGCTCCCATCCCTGACTCATGCAAACCAGTGAGTTAGCCTATCCTGGCATGACCCGCACTCCAGCCTGGCTCCTGCACATGCCAGTGGGCTAAGCTTACCCTGATTCTGCCTGGTCCAGCCCTCTCCAGAACCAACCTATACACTTGCCTGCAGGAGGGGCCACCTTGCCTGGCCTGACCAATACCTAGGCTTGAACCACCTGCTACCAATGGGAGCTATAGCCCACTAGAAGAGTTTCCCAAGTTTCCCCACCAGGCCTACTCCCAGACCCAGATCTCACATGTGCCAGCAGGTGCTAGGCCCTTACCTGGCATAGTCTGCCCTCTCCATATTGGCCTTTGTGTATGCTGGTGGATATTGCTGCCTGTTTCGTCCCATATCCTATTCTTGGGTGTGCCTGCAGATGCTGTAGCCTGTACCACCCCCACCTGTTCCCACCCCAGTACCCATGAGTTTTGGAGAGCCTATGGTCATGCCTTGCTCAGCCCATCACTATCCCCAACTCTTAAGCTAACCAGTAGAAATTGCAATTCCACAGGGGTGAGCCCTCACATCCCCCACAGAATCTTCCCCAAGACCTGGTTCTCTTTTGTGCTAATGTCATGGTCCAGCCTAACCATTACCCATTTCCTGTTCCGACTCTCACTAGCAGGGTCCCTGTACCCAGGAGCACATGGATTCCCCAGCCCAACCTTCTGCAACCCAGTTTTCTGGTGAGGTGGTGTGCTGGCTTGGAATTCATCCTGCCTGCCAGTGTCCCAAGCTTCTGGTATGTGTGCTGACCTGGGACCCTTCCCCTCCACACACTCAAGTTCCAGGCCTATTCAAAGTTCCCCAAACCTGGTCCACCAGCATACCAGGCTAGCATGATAACCTCGAATTCTCCACTCCCTTTTCCCTACCCTGCCCAGGACCAAGAACCTGAGGAAATCCCCAGGCTCACTCCACCTGCCTGGACATGAGCTCCCAGGTCCCCACACGCCCTGCCAATGCTATCCCCCTGGCTCCTTGCAGGCCCACACCCCCAGGCTCCTTTGAGCCAGCCGCCCCTGGCTGCACTGATGCAGGAATGGCCAAAAGTTAGTTCTCTTTTCTGGATTATTTGGTTTTAGTTCTATGCACACTGCTTTTCTGTTAGTATTATGCTATCTTTATATCTGATAAAGTAAATTTCTCCCCACTGTTCTTTTACAAGCAGTACAAGATTTATTGCATTTCCTTCCAGAGGAACCATGGGTTTAATTCACCAAGTTCTAATACTTGATATTTTTGATTTGTGATTTTCTTGGACTTATAGATGAGTTTGAGACGAAATGATATCTTTCTCTCCCAAGATTTATGTGTTTACTTGAGAGGCAGAGTTAGAGAGAGAAGGAGAGATACACAGAAGGAGAGAGAGGTTTCCATCTGCTGGTTTGCTTTCCAAATGGTTACAGTTGACTGGTGCAGCCTGGAACTGAAGCCAGGAACTTCTCCCAGGTTTCCTACACAGGTGCAAGGACCCAAACACTTGGGCCATCTTCTGCTTTCTCAGATGTATTAAGAGGGAGCTACGTCAGAAATGTTATCTAGACACAAGCCAGCATCTCCACGGGATGTTGGCATCACTTAACCCACTATGCCATAAGGCCAGGTCCAGATGGTATCTTTTCATGCACAGTCTACCCAGTAAGTCCAGGGTGGGTCCCAATTTGTTTAAAGCGTCTGTTATATAGACTCTTAAAGTTTGTTTCTAAATGTTTTATAGTTACTGCCTTTCATGTTTGAACAGATCATTGTTACAAGTGAAAGCTGTTGAGAAATAGATCTGCCTTTGAACAGGAAGTTGCCACTTTTCTAATTTCCTTTTCTATACATCCACCAGTTTCATTGAGTTGCCATGACCAAACATTAACATATACCCATTTTGTACACAGTTGGATGAATCATGGTCATTACACAGAATGATGCAACAAACATCACAATCACAGCCTACAGTACTTCCTCATGCCCCTTGCACATCATCCTGACCTTGCACTTATTACTATTTTCAGGATTCCTGCAGCTCTTGATCATCCACCCTCTGCTAGAAAACATTGAATGAACACAACCTTTCCAAAATGAAATAGTCTGGATGGCTTTTTTTTTTAAATCTTATTTTTACTTGAAATTAGTCTCCTGGGTCAGGGTTGTGGTGCAGCACGTTAAGCTCCCATATTAGAGTGCTGTTTCATGTCCTGGCTGTTCTGCTTCCAATCCAGCTCTCTGCTAATATGCCTAAAAAAGCAGCAGAAGATGGCTTGGGCTCTTAGGCCACTTCTACCCATGTGAGAGACCCAGATGGAGTTCTAGGCTCCTAACTTCAGCTTAGCCCAGCCTTAGCTGTTGCAGCCATGTGTGGAGTGAGCCAGCAGATGGAAGATCTGCCACACTCTCTTGCTGTTTATCTCCCTGTCACTCTACCTTTAAAATAAATAAATCCCCCCAGCCCTGAAATGATCTCTTTAGGACTGACTTACTAAGCCTAATTTTGCCTTCTGCGTGCCCCAGAGGAAAGCAAAGTCCTCTGGCAGCACCAGTCCGAAAGCCTTCAGCCATTGCTCAGCTCTGCTGCTGTCCTTGTCACTGACCTGGTCACACCTGTCACACCTGCTACAGGTAGCCTTCTTTCATGCACTGCCAGTGACCAGACACTCCCAGAAGCGTTCCATTGGGCAGCTTTTGGTTACTACAGTGAAATGCCTGAAGAAACTATGAGAAAAGGGAAGATGGGTTTAGGTAGCTCATGGATTTAGAGATTCACACTCCAGAATAAGTCACTCCCTAGGGAGGGTAGTGGGTGATAGTGGAGGGGAGCACATGGGAGGAAGGCTCACCCAGCAAGCCCAGAAGCCCAGAGAGTGGCTGTGCCCTGCTTCCCTGAGTACACCTGTGGTAACCCATAGCCCTCCCACTGGACCTGCCTCCTGAATGCTGTAACTGGATTGTTTCTAATTTCTTGATAACTTAATGACTTTGAGATCAAGTTCAGCATGAATTGGGAGTCAAATCCTATGCAAAACCTAATGAGGTCTGGCCATCTGGCCGTAATTCTGAAAGGGTAGGAGAAGGAAGTGTATGGATTTTGGTGTGCAACAGGTGTACCTTTGAATACCAGCTTTGTGGTTTAGCAACTATGAAGCCTTGGGCAGTGCCCCTTGCCCAAATCCTTTGTGTAAAGAGGAAGGAAAAGGGGTAAGGAAACTTCTTGTTTCCTCATCTGTCAAATACGGAAATGGTATTTTCTTCAAAGGATAAGGAAGCTTGCTTGAAGCTCCGGCACTGAGGGCGGTGCCTCTCAAAGCTCGACATGTGCACGCTCACCCAGGCATTGGGCAAGGTTCTGCACTGGCAGCAGGCTCGCAGGTGGCTGTGGACTGTGTTTGAGTGGCAAGGATGAGGAGTGCAGGTGTGTGGCGTAGACCAGTAAGCAGACTTGCTCTCCCTTTGTCTCTTCTATGACTCTGCTCACCTTACTCCCCACTTCTTATCTGAGAGTCAGAACTCACATCCACTGGTTCCCTCCTCAAATGCTGGCAGTAGCCAGAGCTCAACCAGACTGAAGCCAGCACCCAGGAATTGCAGCCAGGTCTCCCCAGCGGGTAGCAGGGGCCCAAGGATTTGGACCATCTTCTGCCTTTTCAGGTATGTGAACAGGGAGCTGGATCAGAAGCAGAGCTGCCAGGTGCCAGCATGCGATGCCAGCATCTCAAGTATTAGCATAGCCCATAGCACTGTTTTATTTATTTTTTCTTTTATTATGTTTTCCTTTGTTTTTGAGAGACAGAGAAAGACCTGCCATTCATTGATCCATTCATTGCGCACCATGGTAAGGCACCAGGCTGAAGCTGAGAGCTGAGGACTGTCACAGTCTCCCACACGGGTGGCTGGAATCCAGTTATCTCCATCTCCCTGTGGCTTCCACGCCATTCCTTTGCAGGAACCTCAACTCGGGAACTGGGACTGGGAATTAAACCTAGAGACTTTAATGTGGGTGTCCCAGCTAGTGGCTTAATCTGTATGCCAAACACCTGTGCTCTCCCCTCGAGAGTGCTTTTGAGAGAGGTTTTCCACTGACTAAATGCTAAGCTGCCGTGCTATGGGACAGTCAGACCCCATGTGAGTGACTCCTCTAGTTCTGAAAGGGCCAGCATGGGCCACGGTGCCTGTTGGGTGACCTCCGTCTGTTGGGGCATGTCCTGTCCAGCGAATGTCATCATCTCATCTCACTGTGGCTGGCAGTGAACATTTCTGATGTCCCCAAAGCTGTGTCACCCACAGCCATGTGAGGCTGCTGCTGCTGATCCTTCCAGAAGTAATGGCATGAACTGCTACTGTGCTGGCCACGGAATTAGGCTGAGATGGCAAACCCAATCTGAACGTGGGGAGCAGTGCAGACAGGGTGCACCTGCTGCCCCCACTGCATTTCCAAAATTCTGAATGCCGTGCTGCATTCTCCACATCTTCATTCAAACATGCTGAAAAAAGATCCCACAAGCACATCCCAACAGCCTCAACTCATGTTCTTTTTTATTCCCTTAAAGGGCTGTTTTTCTGCTATATTATAAACCAGTCATTTACTTATAAATAGCGGGATCTGGAACAGCTTGAACGTTTTCTGTGATCTGAGTTCTGCTTGTAGGTTTCTTCACATCTATCAAGTCTGCTATCAAAATCACATGCCCTGGGACAGGGATTCGGCCAGGCTGTTAGGACCCATGCCAGGACATCCATGTCACACACATATCAGGGTGTCAGGAATTGAGGGCCAGCCCTGTCTCAGTCCAGTTTCCTGCAGGTGCAGACCCTGGAGGTGGCAGTGACGGCTTGGAGTATTTAGATACCTTTGTTCTGTGTGTATGGGAGACCTCGGGACTGCGTCCAGCCCAGCCCTCTCTGCTATATATATATATATATTTTTTTTTAATTACTTTACAATTTTAAAGGCATAGTTACCGAGAGATGAGGAGAGAGAGAATCTCCCTTCCGCTGGCTTACTGTTCAAATGACAGCAACACCCAGCACTGGGCCAGCCTGAAGCCAGAAGCCTGCAGCTTCTTCCTGGACTCTCATCCTCTGCTGCTTTCTCAGGCGCATGAGCAGGAAGCTGGATTGGAAGTGGAGCAGCAGGGATTCAAACTCATACCCTCATGGGATTCCAGACGGAGGTTTGTCTTGTATCACAGCTCAGGCTTCCCCTTCGTTGTTCTGAGTGAGCCAGCACGTGGAAGCCTGTGTCCTTTCTGCTTTTCTTTTTCTTTGCCTCTCAGATTAATAAGTGGATACATTTTCTTGACCATCTTAGTGAGCAATGAGACTGGCTTTTTAAAAATTTACTGTGTTACATTTCAGTTATGAAGCTGATTTTGTTAGTGCCTTGATGACATGGATATAGTTCAGTCACATTTCAGAGTATCCAATAGGAATATTCCTGTATTTTCAAACCAGATTTCCTGGTACACAGCCTTACAATGTTTCAAATAAACTAACACTAGGGAATTTTCTCCATCACCCTCTGGGTTAGAATAGAAAAACTAATAGCAAAGAGAAAGCATTTTAACTCTTAACTACATAATAGCATAAGCATGGGAGGTTTCTTGGAGCAGCCCATGTGATATAACATCACTTGTTTCTAATGACTGGGATTGGGAGTCAGGAGGGTGTCTTGTTTCTCACCCAGTACCTTTTCCATATAGTAAGTTAGCCTTCAATGACACCACTGGAAGGAAATTGAAGAGAACAGAAAAAGCATGCTGGACTGTCACGCACTGGGCATGTGGGGACCAGCAGAGGGACTCTTGTCTGCCCGTGTCTCCACCAACCCAGAGCCAGGAGGGCACCTGGGCTGGAGTTGTGCTGCCCAGTCACTGACCAACAGGACGCAGGCAATGTAAACAGGGAGTGTTACTCATGAGAGTTCTGTTTTTTTCAGTCATCGCTGTTGACTCTCCTTCATTTTCATCCTTTTTGTGCAAGTGTTGGTTTAAAAGCTCTGTAGGGAGCTGCCAAATTCAAACATGAAAACTCCAATTGGCTCCCAGCAGGTCATGCTTTGTCAACTGTAGGATGTCACCACCTCCCAGCAGGCTGAAGTCCACTATCCGCGTTTGCAGTGTGTCTGTCTGTCTGTCTGTCTGTCTGTCTAGGGCTGGTCTTTTCCAGTGCTGTTGCAGTGTCTTCTGCCTGCAGAGGGGGAGCAGGTTTGCCCTGTGGCTTATGGAGGCTCGAGTAACCGGGGGAGGCACAGTAGCACTGATGTCTGAAATGCCAGTCTCTGCATCTGTGGGGAAGAAAGCTGGGAGGGTTTGCTGATGGGGTGTACCCTACCTGCCCTTCTTCCAAGTTCCGCCTTCCCAATTGCAGCAGCCTCCTACATCCTGCCCTTTACTGCTGATTAAGCCCCACTCGGCTGATCCTGGGAACCTCAGGACCCTTGCTGAGACCAGACTTGAATTTGAGTCTCAGTTGGCTGAATCTTGACTATGCACTGCAAATGAAGATGTTTAGCACTAATCTCCTTCCCTGATGATTCTACAAGCGAATGGGAACTTTTCACTATGGAGCCTGTAATTTATTTCAAGAGGGAAATGAAAAACATCATGTAGTTCATTTACCTTGCAGTGGGAGCTCATGGAAGAAGTTGTGTGTGCCTCTGTCTGCTCCACTTGGTCAGATCAGATGGTAACCCCTATTTGCTGTGGCTTTGATCTCAGGTCTCTGGGCGGTTAGCATACACTTGGTTCAAAAGCCCCTGAAGAATGTGTAGGAGGAGCGTGGTGAGCCTCATCCTGAAGCCAGGCCTCTGCATTATGCACCACCCTTGTCTGGCTCTGCACTAAGTTATGGACAGTGTGGCGTGCAGTGTCTGTGTCGTAGGCCTGAGTCTGCTGTTGACTGACACATGTCTTGCTGAGTTCCTTTATAAGAACAGGCCAGACTCAGAAGCACAAAACCTTCTGGGGTGTCATCTGAAGCCCCTGTTTTGTTCTCAGGCAACAGGTCTACCTGCGTGTGCATGCCGCTGAGAGTCTTTCAAGAAGGAACGGCTTTATTATCAGGTCCTATAGGGAGTTGGGAGGAGAAAGACCAGACCCATTTCTCCACGTAGAAAAGGAAGAAGCCACTGCAGTGTGCATGCAAACCATGCTCTGCTGTTCGTCTAACACTGGTCTGCTCTGCCCCAGCATTCCTGCCCTGTATCTGCAGCCTGTGGCGCCCCTGTTACTCCCATCACAGGAGACCATTTTCCCCATTTGGCAGATGCTGCAGAAAAGCCACAAAGGTAGACCCCAGTGTTACAGTGCAGTGGTTAAGTCCTGCTGCACCAGCATTCCGCCTGGAACACTGCCTGGAGTCCTGGCTGCTCCATTCCTTGTCTGGTTCCCTGGCATTTATTGTGCCTGGCAAAGCAATGGATGGCATCCTAAGGGTAGAAGACCCAGATGGAGTTCCAGGCTCCTGGTTTCAACCTGGCCCAGCCTTGGTCATTGAGGAGTGAAGCAATGTGTAGAAGATTCTGTCTTTCTCTCTTTTTCTTTCTCTCCTCTCGCTTTCAAATAAATAAATTTATTTAAAAAAAAACCTTCAGGGCCTGGCGCGGTGGCGCAGTGGTTAAGGTCCTCACCTTGCACGCCCGGGATCCCATATGGGCGACGGTTCTAATCCTGGCGGCCCCTCTTCCCATCCAGCTCCCTGTCTGTGGCCTGGGAAAACAGTCGAGGACAGTCCAAAGCTTTGGGACCCTGCACCCGCGTGGGAGACCAGGAAGAGTCTCCTGGCTTAGGATCGGCATGGCATCAGCCGTTGCGCTCACTTGGGGAGTGAATCATTGGACAGAAGATATTTCTGTCTGTTTCTCCTCCTCTCTGTATATCTGACTTTGTAATAAAAATAAATAAATCTTTCTAAAAATGTGACGTAGCTGGCCCTCTGTATCTCTGAAGTACAACACCAGGGATTCAGCCAATTTCTATTTTGCTTATTGAAAATATACAAAGGAAAGTGTATGTACTAAACATTTACAGATTTTTCCCTTATTATGATTCATTGAACAATATAGCTCAGCAGCTATTTACATTGCATTTAGTATGACAAGTCACCTAGAAATAATTGCAATTATACGGGATCATGTGCATGGGCTATATGCAAATGCAGTGTGGACTGGAGTGTCTTCAGGCTTTGATATCTATGGGAGGATGTGGGAGCCAATCCCCTGTACGCACTGAGGGACTCCTGCATGTAGACATACAGTGGGATTTTATTCAGCCTTTAAAAGGAGAGAAACCTTGACACATGCCACAGCAGGGATGGATGCTGAGCACACTGTGTGATGTGACATGAGCCAGACCTAACAGGAGAAAAACTGCATGACTCCACTTACTTGTGATACCTAGAGTAGTGAAATTCATAGAGGATGAAATAGTGGTTGCCAGGGGCTGGGACAGAGGGAGACGGAGGTAGAGAACTACTGGTTAATGGGGATGAGATTTTAGATTGAGAAGATGAAAAATGTTCCTGATGCAGATGTGGTAGCAGTGGCATGGCAGGGTGGTGTGCACAGTTAATGTCGAATATCCCTGCCGGTGCTTGGCAGGGCGGAGGGCATTCCTGCCAGGCCTTCCGCCGTCCTGCGTGCCTGCCCCCTTCCATCTCACCTGCCCAACGAGGCCCAGCTGAGACCTGCCTACCTCTGCAGTCTTCCATGGCACCCTCATCTGTCTCCCACATTTATAACAGTGAAAGCTGTCCCTTGGCGTTAACCACAGGAAACTCCTGGCGCCGACAGAGTCGATGAATGCAGCAGTGGTTATGGTGTTGGCTGCAGCCAGGTCAGGGACCCTCGGCAACCAGGTGACTGCTGTGTGCTGCTCATACCTTGGGCAACCACAGGAAGCTTGTTGTTAAGCAAGGGGAGGGGATCCTTTATTGACAATGGTGTACGGAGCATTTTACAGCACTGCAGTACATAGGGCAGGGATATGGACCTGAGGCCAACCGCTGATCTTGAATTTTGATACCTGGTTTTACTGGTACTATGCACACACACCCCTTCCAGGAGCTTTCATTAACTGGCTAGGTTTCCTTCAGTTAAGACACCACATGATTTGAGTACGACAAGGATCCCTGGTGCTCTTCCTTGTGTAACTATGTACATCTTCTCTCCTCACCCCCCTGCCACACACACCTTTAGCCCCTAACCACTAGCATGTCACTCATTGTGTGTGTGTTTAACGATTTATTTATCTTTATGGGAAAGGCAGATCAGATTTATGGAGAGAAGAGAAAGATATTCTATCCCCTGTATCACTCCCCAAATGGCCACAATAGCCAGAGCTGAGCCAATCCAAAGCCAGGAGCCAGGAGTTTCCTCCAACCTCCCAAATGGCTGCAGGATCCCCAGGTTTTGGGCCATCCTCCACTGCTTTCCCAGGCCACAAGCAGGGAGCTGGATGGGAAGTAGAACAGCTGGGACACAAACCGGCACCCTTATGGGATCCCAGCATTTGCAAGCTGAGGATTTAACCACTGAGCCATCATGCTGGGCCCTGAGTGCATGTTTTTATGTGGGCATATGTCTTAATGTTTGTTGATTAAACACCCGAGTAGACAATTTCTGGATCATCTAGTGACTGTCTATTTAGCTTCACAAGAAAACTGCCAGATGCCAGTGTCTGGAGTGGCTGTACCACTTTGACCACCAGCAGCATGTGAATGGTCTGTTTTCTTCAACCCTTCCCTAACATTTGGTGGTATTGGTATTATTTTGGCTTCTCTGATAGTAACCTGGTGATAATTGTGGTTTCAATTTGCCTTTGCCTGGTGCTTCATGACATCGGATACCTTTTCGTGTACTTATTTGCCTTCTGGGTGTCCTCCTGGGTGAATTGTCTTGTCATTTCAATTGATTATTTTTCTGTTTGGATGCTTTGACTCTGTTGCTTTGTATACTCCTCCCTTGTTCTGTTTTTATTTCTTGTTCAATTTAGTAAGTTCGTATTCACAGGGACTCTGTAGCCGCCATTTGGAATATAGAGAAGCAGACAGACTTTGCCCTATGGAAGTAGGCTGTTTTCAGGGTGGGAGAAGTTAAATCTTTTTGGAGAAGGTATCATATCTATCCGCACTTGAAGGCTCAGATAAGCTCTTCACATTATATACACATATCCACATCCTGCCTCTACATGCAGGGCATTGATAAGAAGCATAGGGACCTTCTAAGAGCCTCCTCAGGGCAGATGTCTTTTGAAATAATGCATTCTTGTCTTCAGATAAAAGTTAACAGACTCAGAACATAAACTCCCACCTGGAAGCCTGGGGATGCAAGGAGGAGAGAATAATATTCCAGGCCCCAGAGATGTATGCTGCAAGGGGAGCCAGAGGACCCGAACCTGCAGACAGTCAGTGATGGCAGAAGTATAGGGGAATAATGTGGCAGTTATGAGGTCCCCAGCGCCAGCTTCAGGAGGTGTTCTTAGAAGAACCTGGAGACCAGCAGTGTGGCCCAGCAGGTGAACAACACCTACATACCATGTCTGAGTGCTGGTTTGGTCCAGCTCCCTGTTGACGTGTCTGGGAAAGCACAGAAGATGGCCCAGGTATTTGGAACCAGGAATTCCAGGCTCCTGGTTTTGGCCTAGACCCAGCCCAGCATCATGGCCCTCTAGGGAGAGAATCAGTGGATAGACACACTTCCTGCTTTCCCCTCCCCCTTCTTTCTCTTCCTCCTTGCTCTGTCTTCCCTTACCCGCCCCCCCTTCCTCTTGCCCTCCTCCTTTGTTACTCTTACTTTCCAGTAATAAAATACTTTTTAAAAAAGGGCAGGGAGAGGGAGGAAAGTTTGAGAAAGGAGCAGGACTTCCACAGGTGAAAGTGAAAGGAGATGACTTTGTTCCAGGCTTGTGGGTCCCTGGGTGTCAGTGGTGTGCAGGTCCCCAGGAGCTCCTCAGTGCCCTGTGTCACAACTCGTGTTTTGCTGCTTGCTCCTGAAGAAGAGGTTATTAGCAGAAGTCGTATCTGGTTTTCAGATGAGCTCTGCAGTCTAATTTTAGGGAGTCTTTCATTCGTGGATGGATGGCCTAAGGCCTAGAAGGGGTCAGATTCAGCCCTGCCCCATGCCCTTACTGGGCAGCCCAGTGGATGTACTTTGTCTAGAAAGTTCCCAGGCCAAGCCAAGGAAGTGGTGTAGAGTTTCCACTATGCTGTGCTAAAAATAAATAAATAAATTGGCTGGGGAAAATAAAGCATTGCAAAATCAGTGGACTGGGAATACTTGGAATACTTGCTTCTATAAAAATATAGCTATGGGTCTCTTTGAATTAAACAAAAATATTAATTTTTACATATATTCAGATAAAGCACATTTTTTAATTAAATGGCTTAAAATAGTATCAAGAAAAGAAAAATTTGGCATGAAAACCTTTTTTTTAAGGTTTATTTATTCATGTATTTCAAAGAATTACAGAGAAAGATAGAGCTCTTCCATCTGCTGGTTCATCTCCAATGGCCAGAACAGCCAGGGCTAAGCCAGGAGCCAGGAGCTTCATCTGGGTCTTTGACATGGTTGGCAGGGTTGCAAGCACTTGGGTCATCTTCCTCTGCCTTCCCAGGCACGTTAGCATTGAGCCGGATCAGAGGTGGGGCAGCTGGGACAGGAATCTGCATCCAGATAGGATGCCAGTGTCATACATGGCAGCTTAACCCACTACGCCACAGCACTTACACTGAAAGTCTTTGCTTAACAGAGATTAAAATGGATAAGGAAATAAAAAATAATCATAAGTCTGATTCTATCAGAAAAAGACAATTATGAACTCTAGGATAGATAAGAAATATGTTAAGGAAACTATGATTTGGGATTAGTGTGTTGCTGTAGTCAGCTAATCCTCTGCCAACAGTGACTGCGTTTTTTTTTTAAAGATTTGTTTTTTGGGGGGAAGTCATATGTACAGAGAGGAGAGACAGAGAGAAAGATCTCCCATCCACTGGTTCATTCCCCAAGTGGCTGCAACGGCCGCAGCTGAGCAGATCCGAGCTAGGAGCCAGGAGCCAGGAGCTTCTTCTGGGTCCTCCATGTGGGTGCAGGGTCCCAAGGCTTTGGGCCATCCTCGACTCCAGGCCACAAGCAGAAAGTTGGAAGGGAAGTGGAGCAGCTGGGATATGAACCAGTGCCCACATGGGATCCTGGTGCATTCAAGACGAGGATGTTAGCCACAAGGCTACCGTGCCAGGACCAGTTCCTACATTCTGTATGGGCAAGTCCTGACTGTTCCACCTCTGATCCAGCTCTGTGCTTGTGTCCTGGAGAAGCAGCAGGGAATGACTCCTGTGCTTGGGACCCCGCACTCACATGGGAGATCTCAAGAAAGCTCCTGATTTGGCTTCAGCTTGGCTCAACTCTGGCTGTTGCAGTCATTTGGGGAGTGAAATGACGGATGAAGATCTCTCCCTCTGTCTCTCCATCTCCGTAAATCTGCCTAATAAAAATAAATAAATCTTTACAAAGAACATCATGGTTTAAATATGATGCAAGCTAAAATGTAACATGATTTTGAGACATTCGTGACAGAGGGGAGGGAAAGCTCTTCTGTTTGAAGCCTTCTCCTTTCAGCGACAGAAGACTCGAACCACCGAACCCTTAGAGCAGGGGCTACGTCCATAATCACGATAGACTGTTGATTGGTGTATCGGCTTTAGAATCTTCCTGCAGCTGGAGCGGGGAAGATAGAGTATTTACAGAGCTGGAATGCAAGCATGATTGGTGGCTGTCGTGCCAGTGTGAGTTAAGCCGACAGAGACTGGGAGCCGGGCCTGGGCAGTGGAGGGAGTCGCCCCAGGGACCCTCACGCCGCACAGTGCACAGCACTGATGGATGGGTGTGCTGAGATTTTCAGTTTGTTGAGGTAGGTCCCCATTTAGGGAGTGAGTAGAGGAAATGTTACCCACTGAGGTAGGGTCTCTGCTTGGTCCTCGCTGTGATCTAGCATTTGGCATCGATCTCTGGGGAGTAGAGCAGCTTTGTGTGGCTGACCAGGAAAGGAGATAACAGGTCTCTGGCTCAGGGGTCTGGGGGAAACTGTGTGCATTGGGTAGGAGAAGCTGGCCTGGGGAACGCTGGCGAGGCGTGTTCTGACTTGGGGCAAGGGAAGGGCCTGGGGTAGACCATTTAGAGTGAAGTTGCACCAGCATCTCCCTGTGCACTGGGCCCCTGGTGTCTGAACAGGTTCCTGCCTTCAAATTCTGGTCATGCTGGTGTTTTTGGTTCTGTAGGTTGGGCTTGTCCTCTGCACACACCCAGCTTGCAGGCCTTGTAGTTTTCCACTGTGTTCTCTCTGCACCTGTGTCACTAAGTCTTACGTGGCCCTCCTAAGAAAACAGGAACTTTAGGATTGTGGGAAGCCTTGAAGTTTGGGTGTGGCAATGAGAGGAAGCCTAGGGAAGGGGGCAGTTTGACAGAAGGGTAACGACAATCAAGGGTGATGAAGTGGGGCTGGCGCTTAGCTTAGTGGCTAAGGTTCCTGCATCCCAGAACTGGGTTCAAATCCTGCTGCTGCTGGGAGGCAGCGGGTGATGTTTCGAGTGTTTGAGCCCTTGCCATGAATGCCGAGGCCCAGATTGAGTTCTCAGCTGTAGCTTCTTCCTGGCCAGCTCTGGCAATTGTGGCTATTGAGTGAAGATTGGATGGAAACTCACCCTCTGTCTGTATATGTGTCTGTTTTTCTCCCTTCCTTCCTTTCAAAAAGAAAGGATGATCACACTGTCTCACAAAGGTGTACACCACCAGATGAAAGATCTCTGCTGTGTCTTCTTTCCTTGTCTGATGCTCTTTGAAATAAATATTTTGGAGAACATGCAGAATTATTAGAGATTAAACAAACAAAAGTAAGTGTTGAAGGAGATGGGAAATACTGCCTGCCCTGGTTTGTTCATTGCGTGTGATGTACCCA
Organism: Ochotona curzoniae; assembly: GCF_017591425.1. Lineage (NCBI taxonomy): Eukaryota > Metazoa > Chordata > Mammalia > Lagomorpha > Ochotonidae > Ochotona > Ochotona curzoniae. The sequence goes on along the minus strand of NW_024466502.1, from coordinate 45,914,806 downwards.
GCAGTGATGGGGACCATTATACCTCTGGGCTGTATAGGACTCGCAAAATCATCTGGCCCTGCCAAGGCAGCCAAAGGCAGGACTCAAAATCTATCTATGTATCTATCTATGTATCTATGTATCTATGTATCTATCTATGTATCTATGTATCTATCTATGTATCTATCTATCTATCTATCAACATTCATGTTGATAACTTTGTGAGTCCCACAAACGATGTTGTAAATAGCCAAATGACCCTTGGGAGAAAAGATTCCCCACATGTATATCCCAAATGCCCCACAAATGTGTACAATTAGTAATAATAATAATTTTTAAAAAAACTGCTTGTCATGATCAGCTCAGTGCCTAATAACTTCTGACAATGGGGAGAAAAGGTGTGCACCTCTGATTTTGTGACGCCAGCTATTGAAGGGAAAAACGTATATGTACCTCAACTTTGAGCATGTCCATTACAAAGTCAATGTGGCCAGGCTGGGGATCACAGCCCGCAAGGTGGGATGAGGCGGGTGGCATTCCCGGACTTTGGGATGCTGCTGCTGTGCAGGGCTGTGTGTCTGCAGTGCCATCCTGTGGTGGTGATGCTAAACTAGAGCATGTCTTTCCTTCTCTCTAGGAGGGTCCGTTTGTCTACTTGTCTTTGGTGGGGAGTGTTGCAGACTCTGATGGCTTGATTGCATCTTTATGTAAGTAAAGCAAAATGTTTGCCTTTGGAGTGTTGCAAGTGATTCACTGCGGGCGCGAATGTCAATAGGATGCTTGACGGGAAGAGTGAATGCTTGTACCCATTTATGTGACTGCGGAGGCAGCTGATAGATGTGGTTGCCTCCTGCTGGAGTGGGGGTGTCGGGGGAGTAGGGAGTGGCTGCTGATGGGGACAGGCTTCTTTTGGAGCACAATAGTGATGATTCAAATCTGGATATTCTAAAGCCCATCCTTTAAACTGATGAGTTTTCCTGATACATAAATGACATCTCAATAAAACTATAACTTTTAAAAATGTTTTTAAAAAAGAATAAAAGGAGCAGATATAATGGTATAAGAAGTTAAGCCATCATTTGGGCTCCCTACATCCCTTATGGGGGTGCTGGGGATTAAGTCACCCCCCTCCAGTTTCAACCCAACTTCCTGCTAATGTGCCTGGGAGGCAGTGGGTGATGGCCCAAGTACTTGGATTCCTGCTATGATGTGGGAGATCTGAGTGGAGTTCCTGGCTCCTGGTTTTGGCCCGAGCCAGACCTGACTGTTAGGTACATTTGGGGAGTGAACCAGCAGATAGAAACGCCCGCTGTCTCCCACCTCCATCTCTCCCTCCCCCTTGTCTCTTTCTGCCTTTCAAATCAATCAATCAATCTCTTTTGGAATGTTTGTAGTGAGTGCAGATGAAGCTGTAACCTGGTTAGCTTAGTTTTTCATACTTTTCGTGTCAGCCTCCTTCCCTTGTGCCTATCTCTCTTATTGGTAATTTCCAGAACTGTTACCTCCCCCACAGAGACAGCTCCTGGTTTTCCCTATCTTTGTCGTGCTCCCATCAGTCAGCATCCAACAGTGTGGCCTGCCGCCCAAGTACTGTTATCAATCCCGACAACTGACTGAGCCAGGGAGCCGAGTCCTTTGCCACTGTTGAAAACCTGCCTCACTCGAGACAGCTGCCTTCAGGGTTTGCCCAGAATGAAGCTTTTTTTAAAAAAAAAATTGTTTTTATTGAAAAGGCAGATATACAGAGAGGAGGAGAGACAGAGAGGAAGATCCTCTGTCCAGTGACTCACCCCCCCTCCACCCCTAAGCGGCCACAATGGCTGGAGCTGAGCCAATCTGAAACCAGGAGCTAGGAGCCTCTTCCGGGTCTCCCACATGGGTACAGGGTCCCAAGGTATTGGGCCATCCTCAACTGCATTCGCAGGCCACAGACAGGGAGCTGGATGGGAAGTGGGGCTGCCAGGACTAGAACCAGTGCTCATATGGGATCCCGGTGCATTCAAGGTGAGGACTTTAACTGCTATGCTATCACGCTGGGCTCCAGGCCAAAGCTTTGTGTATCCTTTCTCTCGCGACCCTGAAAGCCTGTCCCCTATTCTGGAATCAGCAGTGTGGCAACTTTTGTTCACCACCACTGGTGCTGAGAAAGGCTAGGAATTTCAGTCAGCTCCACGAGGGCTTCTTGAAGCAAAGCATGGGCGTTCCTTACAGCCTCCAGCCCCCAGCCTGTGGTCCCTCGGGCAGGCTGAGCCCCCGTGCAGTGCAGATGAACCTCATTCTGGGAAGTGTCAGGGTCCAGCTTTGCTCACAGGTAGCTGAGAAGACCCAAGAACTCGGGAGCACCCAGTCCGAGTCCTCGCTACCCTCTGTAAGTGTCCCTCTGGTCCCCTTTGCCTGTGCTTCCATCCTGGCTGTCATCAGAGAAAGCAGAGAGTCTGGGTCTGACTCTGCCTTGGGAATGTAAACGTCAGATGCTATCTTACTGGTCATCTTAGCACTCACCACTTTTCCACATCTGGCAGTCCATGGAGACTGTTCTAGATCCCCACGGATCCCCACTTCCAGGAGGCTCCCGTCCCTCGGGTAATATGTCAAAGGGTTGCCTAGAAGCCTCCTATGGGCATTAAATCATCACTAGACTCTGGTTGACACCTCGCATGATGCCAGCACTCTGTAGGTGGTCCTCATGCTGTAGTGTTTGGGGGATAATGACCAGGAGGAAAAGTCTGTGCAGGTGCAGTCCCCCACCACCCCACCTGAATATTTTCTGTCTGCCATTGGCTTGCTCTGCAGACAGCTTTGGCACCCCAAATAGGGAGGACCAACAATATTTTCATGATATTGAAAGCAGGTATGTGATGTAAGGTTCATAGCACTTCTCACACCTAGGGGTCTCCAAATCACCCAGGAGACCCAGCCTGCCCTTGGCTTCCCCAGGATGGATGGTGGCCGGAAAGCAGATGAAGACCCTCAGCTGCTCACAGAGCGCTGTCTCCTCTAGTCCCTTTGCCCTGCACACCTTTGCCTGAACCCACTTCTCAGTCACAGAATCCATGGAACCCCTCACGTCTGCCAGCTGTGTAACCCTCCTGCTGCCCTCTGGATGCCTGGGTGTTCAGCAAGCAAAGATGTGGTCAAGGGGCTGGCCTTGTGGTGCAGCCGGTGAAGCCTCTGCTTCATGTCCACATCCCATATAGGGGAGAGTGAATGATGGTACCAGTACTTGAATTCTACACAGGAGAACTGCCCAGGATTCCTGGCTTCTGGCTTTGGTTGGGCTCCACCCTGACTATTTCAAGTATTTACAGTGTGAACTAACAGATGGAAGATACCTCCCTCTTTCTCCCTCTCTTTTGCCTTTCAAGTAAATACATACATATATATAAGACACAGCCAAGGTGCAGCAGTGGAGGAGTGGGGCGTGGACAGCAGGCCCATTTCCCACCCATCCTGCCTTCCTTGCCAGCACAGCCTGGTTGCCCAACTGTTGCATTGCCCTCTGCAGCTCTGTTGAACTGTCTGCCATTTCCAACACACCAATCCTGTCAGCCCCAAGACTTTGCACTGACTTCCCCCCAGCCAAAATGCCCTGGTCTCTCGCCACATTTCACGTCACCTCTTAAACATGAGACTCTGTGCCATGACATCTGGTACAATCTGGGGGGTTCCAGTGGCCCAAGTCGAGGCCCCCTTGCTTGGTTTGCTTCTGTGGGTTGTGGCTCTTAGCCACGGCCTCCTGACAATCCCAGGGGCCCAGCAATACCTGCATAGCCCTGGGCAGTGGGCGGCAACTCCCTGACAGCCGGTCACATCCACTCACAGAAGCGCGTTCCACATCCCTGTCTTGCTCTCACTCCCACACTCCCCCCCCAGAGCCCCTAGCAAGCTGCTTAGTCCCCAGGCGCAACTTCTTTGTGGCCCTGCACTGTACAGGGTCAATCCCTGGCTGGGCCCATCTCAACTGTGCAGTGTTGAGCATACACATGGCCATCTCTGCAATTCCCACAGGGTAAACTAGAAGTGACCAGAATACTTCCTCTAAGATGTCTTCACCAATTGGCCCAACGAGGCTCCAGTAGAACTTCCCCTGTGTGTCCATGTTCTCCTCCCATCTCTTATTGCATAGATCTGACCTTCCCAGAGTGTGACCCATAGAACCTTCTGTATGCTCCAGAAAGATTGAACAAGTATGAGTGAGTGCATGGAGGAACTGCCGAGAGGTGTCTGACAGTTGCTTATCTCTCTGCTCCTGCAGCCCTGGTGTGTTCACTGGAGTGATAGCCCCATGGACTGTGGGTTCCCTGGCTGGTGCATTTGCTATTGTGTGTCTGTTTGAATGTGGGGGGAAACATCTGCTTTCAGGGTTGGGCTCTTTTCCAGTTACTTTCAGGAGCCAGGCAGATAGCTATGGCCAGGCAGGATGATCCCAAGTGGCCTGCTGTGCGTGGCTGGCCTCTCTCCTGCCTGCTGCATCCCAGCTGTTTTGTCCCCAAGTAGCCGGCCTAGGGACCCCTTCCTCTGACTATCGAGTGGAACCTTGTGTGTTCTTGACCACACTGACCTCAGAGCTTCTTCCTAAAGTCACATGAAGCTAATGTGTTTCGCCCTCATTTTCTGCTCACTGTGTGAGATCCTGGGACCAATGTGTATTTCTTTCATAAGCTTAAAAAAAAAATGCTGCCTACAGAGGGTGAAAGAACGGCTTTTACAGTGTGTGGCTGTCGTTCTGGTTCTCCAAAGACTTTCTGACTTGTGGAACTTTCTATAAGAATCATCTTGATCATGAGTCTGGAACTTTGTGTGGTAGCTGTTGCTGAGCCCTCTATCCCTGCAACAGGCAGAAATGCCCCCTCTGCCCATTTTAGCTTCATGTTATGATCCAGGCTCTGCCTCCCCCACTTCCTTCCCACTGCTTCAATGACTGCTTTAACATTGTTATTAACGTGTGTGAGACTCCAAGCAAGCAAGCAAGCAAGTCCCATCTGCTGGTTCACTCCCCAGAAGCCAGGCTGGCGTGAGGCGGGGTCCAGACCTGGGATCCTGAGTCTCCCATGGGGGTGGCAGCAGTCCTGGTGGAGCAATCACCTCTGCTGCCCCAGCTTGGCATTAGCAGGAGGCCGAAGTCCAGAACAGAGCCAGGAATTGAATAGGGATGAAAGGTAACTTGGATGTGGGCTCAGTTATGAATCAGCATGTTTTTAAATAAGCCTGTCCTTCATCACACTTTCCCCAAATCGCAACTTTACTTACTTTATATTGCAATTTGCCAGGGAGGTGTGTTCTGAGACATTGTCCTAGGCTGCCAAATCTGATCTCTGAAGTTCACTTAGAACTCTGCTCGTTGTAATGACAAGGGCAGGACTCGGGCAGGTGCACATGTGAACACTGGTGGGAAATCTCATGAATTCATTTGCAGATATACCGTAGTACTGTTCCCGTTCATTCCTTGGGTCAGGTGGGACATGTGGGTCCATGCCAAAGCTTCTGTCACTTTCCACCAAGGTGTGGTGAAAAATGGAGATTGGCAACTATTGTGTCTCCTTCTTAAAGGAGGATACGATTATTAGCTGTCATAAGAGTGATAACCCTGAGTAATGTCATGTGTCTCGTCTGTAGGGAAAGAATATGGCAAAGCTGATCAAAGATGGCTCTCTCTGGACCCAACCATCGTGTCTTTGGAAATTCTGACTGTTGTCCTGGATGGGGCTCTGGCGTTGTTCCTCATCTATGCGATCGTCAAAGAGAAATATTATCGGTAAGTATCCTGTTCTGCTGAAAAAAGGTACGCAGCCACTCTTCCCCCAGGTCTGAGTGAGTTTTTGAAGTAGGTCTGTGCCCACAGTTGCTGAATGTAAAGGAAATGAGAAATGAGAATTGCTTAATGTTAAATAAAGATCATGGTGCTGCCAGAGCAATATTTCATTTTATTTTGATTTGAAAGAGTTATGGGGCAGGGGGAGACAGCAAGTGAGAGAGAGAGAGAAAAAGCATTGTTCTGTCTATGGGTTCACTCTCCAGATGGCTGTAATAGGCTGGGCTGGGCTGGGCTGGGCTGGGCCAGGCTGAAGCCAGGAGCCGGGAGCTTCAACTAGGTCTCCCATCTGGATGCAGAGCTTGAGTCATTATCCACAGCTTTCCCAGTCACATAAACAGGAACCTAGTTGGGAAGCAGAGCAGTTGGTTCTCAAACCAGTGCTCCGGTATGGGATCCAGCAGAACAGGCCACAGTTTAACCCGCTGTACCATAATGCAGGGCCATCCACCAAGATGGTCATGAACCATTTAAATGAAACCCATGAGAATTACAAAGTGAGCATTCAGCCTAGAGGTAAAATTGCCAGTGGAGACTCCGCGTCCTGTCTCAGTACCTGGGATGACATTCAACTCCAGCTCCTAATTCCAACTTCCTGCTAATGCAGACCTTGGAACTCAGTAGTGATGACTTAAGCTTCATTATTGTTATTTATTCTTGTTTTTAAAGATTGATTTGTTTTTATTAGAAAGTAAGATAGAGGAGAGACAGAGAAAGGTCTTCCGTCTGTTGATTCAATACCCAAGCGCCCACAACAGCCAGAGCTGAGCTGATCCAAAGCCAGGAGCCAGGAGCTTCTTCTAGGTCTCCCACGTGGGTGCAAGATCCCAAAGCTTTGGGCCATCATCTGCTGCTTTCCCAGGCCACAAGCAGGGAGCTGGATGGGAAGCAGGGCTACTGGGAATAGAACTGGCACCCACATGGGATCTTGGTGGATGCAAGATGAGGACTTTAGCCACTAGACTACTGTGGCAGGCCCTATTATTTATTATTATTTCCACCTATGTGGGAGTCCTGGAATGAGTTCCTGCCTGCTGGCTTCTGCCCTGACTGCTGGATTCCCCAGTGGCCCAGCTGTTGTGGGAACTGGGGAATGAACCAGTAGATAAGAGTTCTTTCCCCCCCACCCTCTCTGCTTCTCCTCCAGTCTTTTATATAAATGTATACATGAAATATGACTCTATTCATGCTCTGATCACAAGTGAGGCCAGAGCAGTGCCAGCAGTGTTGGCTGAGTGGCAAGCAGTGGTTTGAGAAGCAAAAGGACGTTCTTTTCCATCCCTTGTCTCCAGGTCACTCTGGGAATGTCTGTCCTTTCACTGTGTGCAGAACAGATTCCCTGTTTGTAACTGAGTGAGGTGTGCAAGATTACTAAGAAGTCTTTCCAGGTTGTGGAAGGGGTGGGGCGAGGAAGGCTCACCACGCGGTCGGCCAGGCTCTGTGATAGTGCTCGCTTGGCCCGCCCCCTGCCCCCTGCCACCTGCCCTGCTCTCCACTCTCCTTAGGGACACTGCTGGCCAGGGACGGGTCTTTAAAAGAACCTGCAGTAAGCAGAGCTGCTGCATTCTGCTTTCTGCTCTTGTACTGAGAAAACCTCACCAGAAGATCTCAACTTGGAAAGAGGACTCGGGCTGTTGGGTCACTCTCCCCACATCACATTTTGTGACGCTGCTGGCACCCTGCCACCCTGACGTATTCTTGGCTCTATAACAAGGTTGCATTCCCTCTGCACCCTATTCTGACCGTCTCAAACCTCTGCCATATCCTGAGCATCAGATACTCACTGCATTCTGGGCACACTGGCCATCCCGTCGTCTGCATAGCTGATTTCATTTTCACATGCAGGGAGAGGTTCTTTTTCTTTTTTCTTAAAAGATTTATTTATTTTTATTGGAAAGGCTGATCAGAGTTGTAGAGAGAGAAGGAGAGACAGAAAGATGTTCCATCCGCTGGTTCACTGTTGTGTCACAACAGCTGAATCTGAGCCAATCCGCAGCCAGGACCTCTTCTGGGTCTCCCATGCAGGTGCAGAGTCCCGAAGCTTTGGATCATCCTATTGCTTTCCCAGGCCATAACTAGGGAGCTGGATAGGAAGTGAAATAATCAGGACACAAATTAGCGCCCACATGGGATCTTGGCACTTGAAGGTGGAGAATTAGCCAATCGAGCCATCATGCCAGGTGACAAGAGGCACTGGCATCCCATATGAATGCTGATTCAAGTCCCAGCTGCTCCACTTACCATCTAGCTCCCTAGTGGTGACTTGGGAAAGCAGCAGAGAATGAACCAAGTGCTTGGGCCCCTGTACCCACATAGGTATAAGCTCCTGGTTTCTGTCTGGCCCAATCTTAGCAGTTGTTCCCATTTTAGGAGTGAACCAACAGATGGAAGATTGTGTGTGTGTGTGTGTGTGTGTGTGTGTCCTCTCTCTGTCTCCCCGTTTCTCTGTAACTCTGCCTTTCAAATAAATAAATGATTAGATAATCTTTAAAATAAAATTAAAATGATCCAGTCAGGGCCATTTGCCTTCCAGCCTCTTCAAACGTTTATTTTTTATGCTGACAGCCTTCCAACTCTCCCAGTTCTCCATGACATATGTGATGGTGGTGAGCCATCATCATCCTGCTGCACTGCTCAGCATTGACCCCCGCCACCCCTCCCCCCATGCATCTGTGTTTAATGCCCCTGATCCAACCTCTTTCTGTCACTCTCCCGCCCCCTTCCTTTCCTCTAGTGACCCCCGTTCTACTTTCTGGCAAAGGGCTATAAAAATTGCCTGCATAACAGGTGAAATTGTAGCCCCTGGTGAAACTCACTGTCTGGTGTCCTTTCTCCCAGAGCAGGGGTTCCCTCAGCAATTCTGCCTGTAGCACTAGGCCAGAAAAACCCAGAGACTTTGCTTCACTCTGAGAATGATCTTCCAGAAACAGTCACATGGCCTCTAACCCAGAAAGGATGAGTCTTGATTTCCTTGGCTTCTGCTCTTGGGTTCCAGTCCCAGACCTTTCCTGCCGTGAGGCTGTGCCGATGCCGCCGTTAGCAGCTGTGTTGACCCGGCTTAGACTACTCTGGTCTCATGCTTGGCTCCTGTCTCCCTCGTAGGCATTTCCTGCAGATCACTCTGTGCGTGTGCGAGCTCTACGGTGGCTGGATGACCTTCTGCCCAGAGTGGCTACTCGGAAGCCCCAACCTTGACACTGGCCACTGGCTCCACTTCTGGGTCTATCTGGTGTTCTTCAATGGCGTGTGGGTTCTGGTCCCAGGACTGTTGCTATGGCAATCATGGACGGAACTCAAGAGAATGCATCATCAAGGAACTGCTCTAGGGGGAAAAAAAGTTTGGTGAATTTTCAAACTCGTAAACACCATCCTGTTACTTAGTGAGCCAGAATGGATCAAACCTTCGTGTTCGGCCAGGATGTCACACATTCCAGTCTTCCTTTTCTTTATGGCAGTTTTGATTGTTCCCCATTAATGAAACCAGTTTATCCTAGAACACTGTTATATTAATTACTATTTTTTTAAATTCCAGATAATATGTTGCTGTTTTTTCCTTTAAACCAGTTGCTCAGGAGTTATTTTTTGATTATTTGTATAAAACCGGAGGTGAAAAGAATGCTTCAATTTTCCAGTTGTACTTTTGCTGATTTCTTAACCCAACCAAAAAGCTGTACGTGGAGGAACCAGGAGTGAATAACTCCTTATGGGGCCAACCCAGACCAATGATCAGAGTTTTTTTGTTTTGCTTTTTTCCTTTTTTTTTTTTTCTGTCCCTTTTCAGGGAAGAAGTCTTGAGACATCCTGCAGAAACACAGAGTACATGATGACACCAAGTAAGTTAATTAACTTCAAGTTAATTCAGCTTGAGCATCCCTCAGCTAACATCTAGAATGTTCTGTGTTTTGAGTACCATGTAACTTCACAAGTGCAAAATTCCATGCCCAATCTCTGATGGTTCAATGTACATATACCTTGTTTCATGGACCGAATTAGCAAAACTAGTAGACCACCTTCAGGCTACGTGAGTAAGGGGTGTATGCAAAACAGTGAGTTTCATGTGTAGAGTGTGGATCTCATCTCTGAGAGATCTCATTATGTGTGCCTGAGCATAGGGCATCTTCATACAGTTTATGGAAAATGCTCATTATCTGTTAATTCTGTTTTCCATCTACTTTTAAAGGATCTTTGTATTCTGAAAAATGTTTTTTTAAACTCTGAGCTCTAGTACACTATGGGCCCAAGTGTTTCAGGTGAGGGATACTCAACCTGTATGCAAAAGGCACATCCTAAATGTGCTACATGGAGAAGCAGGTGCAGATGGCTCTAGGCCTGGTACTGAGAGCAAGAAAGAAGTGTCCTGTATTTCAGAAGATGGGAGTTTGGGAGGTGATTGCAGTGGTTGGCCCTGGTGGGAGCAGGTCCTCATACTAACTTGCTAAACTCTTGCCTTTCTTACTGATTCTAAGCACACGGAAACCTTCCTTGCCTGGAAGTTCATCCAGTATGTCCAGCAGATACTTGGTAGGTGTTAGAAGATCCTGGGCCTGGGTAGATGAACCTGTGTCCCCCCTTTACCCCTGCAGAGGCTACCACAGGCTCTGGGCCTGCATGCCAAATTGGTTTCACTTTACTGGAAGGCTGGAAGGGTGACACCCAGAGGTCGTTTCCAACCGTTGCTTCCTCCAGCTTTGTGCTGACAAGTAAGATCCTGAAAATGTCAGGCCTTTGGCATTAGCTTTCACACCTTCAGCTTCTTGGATCCCAAGAGGCAGTGGTGGTTGAGGAAGTGGGGATGTAGGCTGTGGGCTACAGCGATCCGTGGTGGCCTCGTTGGTGGTGCTTCCCTTGGGAGAGCCACCTTCTAGAAGCTTAGCCTCATGAGTACCTGTACCCCGGAACCCAGCAATTGGACTCTGAGGTCGACACCATGCAGAAATGCTCAGCATGTACACCAAAGCACCAACTACCCAAAGGAATGAGTGGCTTGTCTGAAGGTTCTTCAAAAACTTCATGGAAAATGCATATTACAGCAAAACTATTCACTGATTTCAAATTTTTGGCAGCAATACAAACTTTGGACTCCATTTTTTGGACGTATATTTATCTGGAAGTGGAGCTACAGAGAGAAGAGGACAGAGAGCAAGTGATTTTCTGTCTACCGTTTCACTCTCCAAATGGCCACACCAGCCGGGGCTGGGCCAGGCTGAAGCCAGGAACTTGGAACTCCATCTGGATCTCCTACATTGGCGGTGGGACCCACGTAACCTGGGCCATCTTCCAGTGTTTTCCCAGGCACCTTAGCAGGGAGCTGGATTGGAAGTGGAGCAGACGAGACTGAAACCAGCTCTCATATAGGATGCTGGCACCGCAAAGAGCAGCTGTACCTGCTGCTGCACAAGTTGGTGTCTTTGACTCCACTTACCATGAGTACCCTAGTGCATCGAGTAGAGTGCTCACAGCAGTGAAAATTAACCTGCTGCTGTAACAGCATGGGTGAATTTCACTGACGATGCGATGCAGAAAGAAAGCCAAATGAAAGAGTACATGCTGTGTGAGCGCATTTGTATGAAGTTTAAAAAGGAATTGTCTTCTGGGTAGAAGTGGATACAGTGATGGGAACAAGTCCTGCAGGAGGCGCCTGAGACACAGCTAACTGCTGTAAGGGTGGAGTGAGGATTTGTGTTAGTTCACTTCCTATACCATCATGAATTGTGTGCTTTCATGTATAGATGCTAGACTTCAATTTTTAGAAGTTGATTTAAAAAACATTTTTGGGAAGATGATGACACCTGCAAGAAGTCATGATTGTTCCTAATGGCGTCCTCAGTGTGTCCAGTGTCGGCTGATGGGAGAGGGCGTATCCTCTGTGTTTCACAACTTTGCCCTCTGCTGATCTGGCTCCATCCAAGGGTAAACAGAGTGATGCAGACTGTGGGCTGCAGATCCTGCCAGCGGCCCTGAACTGTGACCTCTTGGAGTGTGTTACTGAGTATTGATTGAAAGGGAGAGAAGTGAACACGAGAGAATGACAGCAGCTTGGCGCACATACTACTGCAAATCCAAACGTCTTGACTTCAGTGGCTCGGTTAAATAGAAACCCTGGACCAGTTTGCCAGGAATAAGCTAACCTGAAGAATGCTGTGTTTTGGTGAGACTCAATTTCCTGATCCATTTTTACATTATTTTATTGTATTTTATTTGAAAGGCAGAGAGAAAGAGTATACTATCTACTGCTTCATTCCCCAAATGCCCACAATAACCAGCTTTGGGCCAGGCCAGTGTCAGGAGCCAGAAATTGTATCCCAGCCTCTCCCATGGGTGGCAGGGACCAAGTTATTGGGTCCATCTTCTGGTTCCTTCCCAGGCATGTTTAGCAGGAAGCTGGACCAGAAGCAGAGCAGCCAGGATTGGAACTGAGACCCCATGTGGATGCCTGTGTCAAAAACAACAGTTTAACCCATCCCATTGCCGCCTTCCACCTTCCCCAACACACACATTTTGACATTTTAGAAGTTAGGATACATTTTACATTGGTATGTCCTCTTTTCTTTGAGAGTGGTTCTTGAACATTGCAGTTGATCTTGTGCTTGAGGGTGCCTTAGCATCAGTGACAGAGGTTGCTGCTTCAGCGTGTTCCCCTCTGCAAGCCTCGGGACTGCCCGCTGATTGGAGCTAAGGGATTGTCTGCCTTTGGAAATCTAGATTTAGCCTTAGCGAGCACGCACTTCCAGCACACTCATAGCTGTGGAAGGCCTGGGTAATGAATATAGAAGATGACCTGAAATGAGTTAGGAAAGGCTTTGCTGGAGGGAGCAAGACTCCTGCAAACAGCCCATTCCTTCCTGATGCCGTTTAACTGTAACTTCCCTTTGCAAACTCATCCTGTCTGGCTGATGTTGAAGCAGGTATCAGCATAGCTCATCTGTACAAGGAAGTACCCTCATATTTGATTATGTAAGCTCTATCATATTTAATTACATGGGCACAGCACTAGGGAATCCCAAAAACGTCCATGGATTGCAAGAAAGCCTGGGTGGGAACCAAACTGCAAGGTCTTTGAAGAAGCAACCTTCGTTGTTGTTGTTTTTCCAAATTATTTTCATATCCCACCCCTCGCTGTGTCTTTGTTTGCTTTATTTTGAAGATGTGAGTGTAACTCTAAAGGCAAATCACTTGTAAAAAGAATAATAGGGCAAAGACTTGAGACAGGTACACTATTGTATTTTTTTAATTTTTTTAGAAAAAGATGTATGACCTGGCATGGTAGCCTAGTGGGTAAAGTCCTTTCGTTGCAAGATACCATATGGGCACTGGTTCATTTCCCAGCTGCTCCACTTCCCGTATTTTAAAAATTATTTATTCATTTATTTTTTGAAGATTTATTTTTTTATTGAGAAATCAGATAAACAGAGAGGAGTAGAGACAGGAAGGAAGATCTTCCATCTGTTGATTCACTTCCTAAGTGTCTGCAACAGCTTGAACTTAGCCAATCTGAAGCCAGGAGCCAGGAACTTCTTTCCGAGTCTCTCACGGGTGCAGGGTCCCAAGGCTGTGGGCTGTCCTTGACTGCTTTCCCAGGCCACAGGCAGGGAACTAAAAGGGAAGTGGGCCTGCCAGGATTAGAACTGGTGCCCATATGGGATCCTGGCGTATGCAGGGCAAGAACTTTAGCTGCTAGGCTACTGCACTGGTTCCAAAAAATATTTATTTATTTTTTAGGTACACTCATGGTAGCATGGGACCCTAGTGAGTCTAAGTGAATCTTTTTTTTTTTTAAAGATTTATTTCATTTGAAAGATTGAATTACAGAAAGAAGGAGAAATCTTTCATTTGCTGGCTCACTATCCAAATGGGCACAACAGCTGGGATCAGACCAGGCTGTAGTCAGCAACTAGGGGCTTCCTCCCGTTCTTCCATGGGTGTGGCAGGGGCTCGAGGACTTGAACCATCTTCTGTTGCTGTCCCATGTACATTAGGGAGCTGGATCAGAAGAGGAGCAGCCAAGACTAGAACCCACATATCACAATTCCAACCTCAGCCAGCCAGTTCTTAAAGGAAGGGTCAGATACACTGATGGTGCAGGACTACAGCTTCCAGGAGACTTCCGTCGGTGCCCTGGGCATCAGGAGCGGACTCCGAGTCAAGAAGGGCTTTGTCTGCCTCACTCACGTGGCCCTGGGTGACATTCCATTGTACATTTTGTTCCTCCACTTACCTAACTGTACAGGAAACAACTCAGGCCATACTTTGGATTCTAAACTCTGCAGGAACATAGGAGAGGACAAGTTTATGCGTAGGAACACTGAGATACATGGCTTAGAGCACTTGCCCTGTAGCTAGATGTTGAGGCATAGTGAGTTAACTAAGCCATTGCCTATAACACCAGCATCCCCAAATAAGCGCTGGTGGGACTTCCAACGGTGCTACTTCCAATCCAGCTTCCCGCTCATGTTCCTGACAGCGCAGTGGAAAGTGGCCCACATCCCTGGGCTCCTGCCACCCATGTGGGAGAACCGGATGGAATTCCAGTCTCTTGGCTTCAGTGTGGCCCAGCCCAGCCATCCCAGCCATCCCGGGAGTATGCCAGCAGCGGCAGATCTCTCTCTCTCTCTGCAACTCTGTCTCTCAGTAGGTCCTTTAAAAAGAAGCAAAATTTCTCAATTCTATGAGTTATTTTTATTCTCTGAAAAAAATAGCCTCAGCATGTTTCCGGTTGTCTGGGGATTGGTTATGCTTGGGCAGCTGAGCAGTTATGGCGTGTGTGTGAGTGTGTGTGTGTGTGTGTGTGTGTGTGTGTGTGTGTGTACTGCGCGGTCACTGATGGCACTGAGTGGGCAAGCAACAGCAGATTGCGATGTGGGATGCCTGCATTTTCTGGTTTGAGGTCACCCAAAGGAGGACATTCCTTCAGGCTCCCCCCCGCCCCCACCACATACACACTTTTTCAGATCTCAGCCACATGACACCATGGCATGCTGCTTCATGCCTCCTACACATGTGTTTATTGATGATGCATTTTAATAAAAAGTAAAATTCTGTCTTGGCTTCTCATTTCTGACTCATGGTGTTGTGTTAAGAGTGGAGGTGAGCACATCTTTGATGTCTCTTGATGGCATTTGGGGGTGGAACTGGTTGGTTAGGGGTATGGGACTGGGGTCTGATGAGTAGGAACTGGGAGCAGGAAGTGCATTTGCTCAGGTGCCCAGAGCACCTGTGGTTTGCAGTCTGTCCCTGACTTGAGACTTAGCCACAAATACCCTGAAACAGTGACACCTAGCGGCCTTGAGGTGGTAGGACAGCTGATGAGTGGATTTTGACAAGATGACCTTACTCTGTATTTGTGCACTGCACCTGCCTCCTTGGGTTGCTCTCCTGGGCCTGGGGCTCCAGAGCAGTAGATGAGGCCTTGATGGCTGCCTGGGTGGGAAGATGAGAACTGGATGAGTCTGTGCTGCCACCAGCCGTATTGGCCCAGGACTGGCCTGGACTCTGGTGTGGGAAGGCCAGTGATTTACTACCCCCCAAGGCAGAAGGTGGCCTGGGTATTTTTAGTAGCTGGGCCTTTCTGGAAGGCCTGAGGGGGCTGGGGAGCAGCAGTTAGATCTGAGGGCTTTTTCTCCTTCAAAGTCTGAGTTCAAAGTCCCCTGACTGTGGGTCTTGTCCTGTACCTCCGTCTTAGGCTTCTCCCATACTTCCGTTCTGGGCTTTCCTGCTCCTAATCTAGGACTGCA
The DNA here is from genome assembly GCF_017591425.1 of Ochotona curzoniae. Taxonomy (NCBI): domain Eukaryota; kingdom Metazoa; phylum Chordata; class Mammalia; order Lagomorpha; family Ochotonidae; genus Ochotona; species Ochotona curzoniae. The sequence continues at coordinate 45,899,284 of NW_024466502.1, read as the reverse complement.
CATTTTTAAAACCATGCACCTGTCTTCTCACATCTTCTCTGGTCAGCATGTAAAGGGATGGAGAAGTGACCGCTTTGGATGGTAGGTTTCCTGGCATCCAGGGAAAGGACCGTATGTGGATTGTGTGCCATGTGGCCATCCATGGCCACCTCAAGATGCTTCTCTCTTCAGTGCATTGTCTGATCCTCACAGTGAGCCCATGGACAGGAATTCTCATCTTCCTCCAACTCAGGGTGAGTTTGACAATGGTTGAAGAACTGGATACCAGGGCACCTCGGAGAGGTAGGGTGGGTGGCACCCTGAGCAGGGCTGGATGAGAACTACCGCTGCCCAAGCTGTGGGAAATTGCCTGATGCCCAGCCTCCCCATCCAAACCTGGCAACCTGGTGCTTAGCACGTGCGGCATGCACAGTGATACGCTGCTGCTTTCCAGTTCACAGGTTTATTTAGCCTTGAGTCAGTTCCCAGGATGGTCCCCACCTTCCCTTGAGAAGCCATTTCTGCACCCCAGCTACAAAACAAGCCGGGGTGCTCAGGGCTGAAGCAGAAGTTGGTAGACAGCTGACCAGAAGGCGGCGCTTCTGAATGAGGCACCCCAAGAGGAGGAGATAAGAATGAAAGGGCCCTGAGGACACATACAAGCCTTGTGACTGGGGTGTCATGAGATTGGATCTGAGTGCCTCCCTCCCCGTGAGTGGCGTGATGAAGCATGTGTGTTGGGGATGACCCTCAGCCTGCCCTCAGTTTGCTGCAGGAAGGGAGGTCGTTAGCATGTGGGTGGGAACCCCAGCTGGAGATCTGGAGAAGTGACAAACAGCAGAGGGAGGCCAGCAGACAGGCTAAGATGTAGGCATTCCTCGCAGAGCAGCTGGGTGGGCGCCTGTGGTCTCCCCCCCACCCCATGGCCATCCCTGCCATTTTCTAAGCCTCCTGTTTTGGCACACTTCCATGAGCCTCAGGGATGGGGCTGGTGGATGGAAGTCATTGTGGTGTGAGCTGGGTTATGCACAGTGCACGGCCCTATAAACCCATGGATCCACCAAGTCCCTATTCCTGCTGTGTGCCTGTGTGGCTTACAACTGTGCCTCTATCTGCCTCTCTGTTTTGTGAGCACTGTTTAGTTTCCAATGGATGCAGAAGCTGTTTCAAACAGTTCATTTTCCCTTTGGCCCTGAAGCCCTAAAGAACCCTCATTGGTGGCCCAGGGGGCTTGGTGGTGATGGTGATGGGGTGTCAAGTGCAAGAAGCCAGGTCCTTTTCCTGTTAGCTCCAGCTCCTCAGGTCCCTAAGGCTTTGGCAAGTTCTCAAGTTCAGTGTTGTGTTCCATGCAGGTCTCCTGGTCATGGTCAGACCCCCTGTCCCACATCTCCACCTGCCCAGATTTAGAAGTCAACTTTTCCCACTGCCACAAAAAGGCTCTGAGATGCCCTGCAGTGGGGAGACATTCTGCTCCGTGCTGTTGAACTCAGCATTCCCAGGCCTCTTTGGACCATGGAACCCTCTTTACAAGTTCACAGCTTCCTGGAACCCTGGAAAACAAGGCTGCAGCCAGGCCACAGGCACCTAGTGATAGCTGTCAGCTGATGCATGGCTGTGCTTCGCCCAGAGGGCAGCCGCCTGGTCAGTGACCCCTGCGGAAAGGGAGCCTGAGCTCATCGCATCCTGAGTCAGCCCAGCCTGGCCCAGCTCCCCAGCCCTAATCCCACTCAGCTGGGCTTCCTTCCATTCCCCACTGGTTTGCTTGGGACGGCTGAGGAGTGGGCTCCCGTGGGTCTTCAATCCTCCACTGCCTTCACCTTCCCAGAGGAAGGACATTTCTCACCTTGAGACTGAGAGCCCATTGAACTGCAATTTCCTGTCTCTTACCTTAGAAGTCAAGAATTGAACCCTTATCCCCTGCATTCTGCTCACACAAATGTTTCTCCTTCCTTCTTCGCAATGCACGTGTTTTGGTTCAGTGAGTGTTCACAATTTGCACTGTGGTGTTTGTGTAAAAAATGTTCACAACTGAGCCATTTAGGATACTGTGATACATTGCCTTTCATTGCAACTTTTTGTTCTCCCAGTAACGGATACTTGATTTTCCATATATTTATCAGTCATTCAACCCCAAACTGTCAAACTCAAAACTTCTATGATAGCAAATGAATGAACAAACTACCCTTGTTGGCTTTGGTTAGCTGGTTGGCTGGCTGCTTTGTGGCATCGTTCTGGAAATCCTTTGGTCTCTTCATTCCTGTCGGTACTGGCTGCTCTGGAGGCCTCCGTGCAGCCATTATTCTGGAAATTCCTTTGCTTCTCTCTAGAGTTGAATTTCATGTTGCCTGAACACCCTGTCTTTCTGGTTTATTCTTTTGAGGCAGCATGATACCAGTATCTTCCAAAGAAAGGATGTGTGCACCTTGTACATCTGAAAAAATAATAATAGTGCTCCTCTGGCTTCACAACTGATTCATAGTTTGGCTGTCAAGTTCTAGGTTCAAAATAATTCCCTCAGCTTTTCTTTACTTTTATGTTGAAATAATTTTAGGCATTTAGAAAAGTGGCAAAAACAGTACGGAGTTCTGTAAACCCACCACCCAGCTTCCTTCTCAGGGTAGGATCGCACACATCTGTAGGAGAATGAACAAAGCTAGGAGATTAACTACAGTGCACTGCTCGTTACTGAACCATAGAATTGGGGGTTTCACTAGTGTGTCTGTGAATGTCTCGCTTTTTTTTTCTAGGCTCCCATGTTGTGAGTCTTGGTGTCCTCTGGCCTAGAGGATTCATCAGTTACTTGGTTTTTGTTTGTTTGTTTGTTTTTGTGACCTCAATGGTGCTAAGAATACAGTCAGTGGTTGAGGCACAGTGTAGGATGTACCTCAAATGTGGTGGGATGGGTCTTAGGTCTTCCAAGTAATTAGACTGAGTTACACATTTGGGACAAGATTACCATAGAGGTACTGTAGGGGGGACTTGGAAATGTCAAAGGAAATAAGATTAAAAGACAAGCATATGGCCCAGCGTGGTAACCTAGTGGTTAAGGTCCTCGCCTTGAATGCGCTGGGATCCCATATGGATGCCGGTTCTAATCCCAGCAGCTCCACTTCCCATCCAGCTCCCTGCTTGTGGCCTGGGAAAGCAGTCAAGGATGGCCCAGAACATTGGGACCCTGCGCCTACATGGGAGACCTGGAAAGAGGTTCCTAGCTCCTGCCTTCGGATCAGCACAGCACCAGCCATTGCGGCCACTTGGGGAGTGAATCATCGGAGGGAAGATCTTCCTCTCTATCTCTCCTCTCTGTACATCTGCCTTTCCAATAAAAATAAATAAATCCTAAAAAAAAAAAGACAAGTGTAGGGACAGGCATCGGACCCAGCTGTTGATACCACATCCTGTGGGATTGATGATACAATCTGGCTCCTGACTCCAGATTCCTGTTACTGCAAACCTGTGGAGTAGCAGGGTTGGTTTAAGTAACTGGGTTCTAACCACCTGCATGGAGACCTGCACTGAGTTCCCAGTGCCTGGCCCTGGCCGCAGCTCAGTTCTAACTGCTGTGAGCATTTAGGGAATGAACCCATAGGTAGAAACTCTATCTCTTGTGTTTGCATCTCAAATAAAGACTTTTTTTTTAAAAGATGTATTTATTTATTGGAAAGTCAGATATATGGAGAGGAGGAGAGACAGAGAGGAAGATCTTCCGTCCGATGATTCACTCCCCAAGTGAGTGCAATAGCTCTCAGCCACAGCCTTCTCCAGGCAGCTTAAGCAGCCCACGTTCGGCTTAGTCCATCTTCATTATGGTCTAAAGCAAAGTTATGAAGTCCCCATATTTTCTGTTTTTTAACAGCATTGGTGCCCAAACCTCTTCTGGTTCTTCCCAAGCTGCTGCTGCTTTTTTTTTTTTAATAGAGATTTATTTAATTTTCTTGGAAAGGCAACAAAAATTTACAGAAAGAAGGAGAAACAGAAAGATCTTCCTTCCGCTGATTTACTCTTCCAAATGGTCTCAGTAACCAGGGCTGAGCCGGGCCAAAGCCAGGAACTTCTTCCTGGTCTCCTGTATGGGTTCAGGGTCCCAGGACTTGAACTGTCCTCCGCTGCTTTCCCAGGCCACAAGCAGGGAGGTAGACTGGAAGTGGAGCAGCCAGGGCTCAAAACCTTAACCAAATAGGATACCAGCTTCACAGGCAGAGGTTTAGCTCATTACACCCCAGCCCCCAAAGACTTCCTTAAATAAGGAATTTCTACACTGATTATATCAACTAACAATATCTTCTATTCATTAGCAGTGTTCCTTGAAATATTCAAAAGGCAGGGAGAGAAAAAAAGACAAGAGATGCCCCTCTCTAGAAAGGTTTGTCAGGAGCACAGGGTGTCAGGAGGAGGGAGTCTTGGGGCCTGCATTCCCACCCACTCCCAGCCCTTTTCTGTTGGAGAGCTGAGTGGCAGAGCACTCCCACCTCTTGGCTCATGCCCCAGAGGTGCAGTTACCAGGGCTGCATCAGGCTGAAACTGGGAGCTGTGAACTCGGTCCAGGTCTCCTGGGTAGGTAGCAGGGCTCAAGGCCTTGAACTGTCGCCTGCTGCCTCGCCAGCTGCACGTTAGCAAGAGGCTGGAGTCAGGAAGAGGAACGGGGATTTTAACCACAGCCCTCCAGTATGAGAAGTGTATTTCCCAAACAGCATCTTCACCAGTAGGCCAAACACTTTAGTCCTTGGAACCTTTTTCTCTGGTCACAACACATGGGCCACCGGAACAAATCCGACTCTAGAGACTTCCATGGGTCAGGGAAGGGACCTATACGGAGTGCCTGAGCCCCCAAAGCTCTTTGTTTTGCTTGCATTTTTAACATGCTTAAGTGGGACTTAGGTAGCTGTGCTTTGTTGAAGGGTAGACTTGAAGACACGGACCGGGTTGCCGTCTCCTTCATCCGTGTGCCTTTTGGACATAGCTGGGTGATTTACACATGACGGATGCCCCTGAAACACGAACTCATTGGAGGAACACAGGATGTCACTCCATTCTCACGAGTCCCTTGTCAGATGCCTCCTGTTCATGCTCCCGCTCTGCAGCTGGGGCTTAGAATGAGTTAAATGCCCAGGGATTCCAATCGATGCTGACTTCAGGCTCAAACACTGAGTGTACGCACATTGGTTTGAGCAAGAGGCAAGGCCGCCTCTCTCCCTCCCTATCCACTCGCTCCTGGGGCAGTCTCCTAATGTCAGAACATCCTTATCATTGTTAAACAGCTTCCCTCCAGGTTAAGCCAGCACTTCAATGTCATGTGAACTTTGAAGTTTTGTGAAATTCAAAGAAACGATAGAATTCAAATTGCAGCAAAATGGTAGGATCTTTTATACTCATCATGTCTCGTTTTCTTTGAAGAATTGAAGGTGCTTTTCTGGAAATTAATTTGTTTAGGTTTGTAACTCCACGCTTGCCATAGCCTGCAAAAATATCCACAATGCCCCAGGTTGGGAGCAGTGACAGGGGGTGGAGGGGTCATGCATAATCAGGTGTTAGCCTGAGGCCTGGTGTGTAGCACTGCCTCTCCCACAGGGACTTCGCCATGCTTATCATGTGCAGTCACTTATTCCTCACAGTTCGTAGAGGTTAATAAGTCAGAGGAGTGGAAAGCAAGACAATGAGGTGGAAATGCAAGACTCCTCTTTTTTTCCTTTGTGAAGTTGGTTTTTCCTGAGCTGCTTGCTTTGCTAAGCCAAGTCACCCATCAGGGACTGCAAAATCTTCCCCCGCTGGGTGAGTTTAGGAATGGTGGCAGGTGAGGGTGTTCCTGCCTCCCGGGTTGGGGTGGAACTGTGCAGCTTACTGCTAAGCAAGTGTCCTCCAAGAACTAGGTCTGTGTTTGCTGGGGGTACATTCAGATTGAACACACTTTCCTTGGAACCCTGTCACTTTGCTAAACCACAGATGTGGACAGGGCTGGGGGAAGATGGTGAAAACCAGATCTCCTGCCAACCCTGAAAACCTCCCCGCGCAGGAGGAGGGAAGGGAAGCAGTTTTATTCTAAAATTAGCATCCAGCTGGGGTGGCATGCATCACAGCTCTGAAGGGGCGAGGGCACGTATAGAAATCTCTCCCTGGGTACAGCCAGACACACGTGGGTTTCCCCAGATAAGCTGTCAGGACAAGCGGTAGTCAGGCCCCTTCATGCGACATTCACCCTTGGTTCACCTGGTGTTCAGGGCCATCAGCTGGGGTGCTGACTGGCCTTGTCCAAACAGGCACTTCCCATGGCTGTTGATCAGGGCACAGCCAGGCAGCTCTGGGCAAGTTCTGGCTTTCTAAGCACTCTGTCACCTGTTCCACCCCCACCCACCCATGGCTGTGTCTCTTGGGCCATGGAGAAATAAAACAAAAAACAAAAAACCCAGCCTGCTTCCTCAAGCTGCTAAGAGGCTTATTATTCAACTTTAAAGATATTTATGCACATCTCAAAGAGATAGAAGAGAGAACCTATCAGGTACAGGTTTTCTAAAGGCAATGCTTCGAGGGGTCACGCTGGTTGGTTGGTATCTGGTGTTTGTGGCTCACACTCTCCCCCCTCGCGTTCCAGGGGCTGCCGCGGGTCCCTCGTTTTCTGATTCTGCTGTCTCTGCCCTCAAGAGAAGTAGCGTATGTGTGTATATACTGCCTACATGCAAAAGTGCGTGTGGCACAAGGTTAAAAAACTGCTACGTTTTAAAACCAAATATTTGATTTTACAATCTTTAAAGATTTATTTTTATTCAAAAGATTTACACAGAGAAAGGGATACTCCACCCACTGATTCAATCCCCAAAAGGCCGCAACATCCAGAGCTGGGCCAGTTTGAAGCCAGGAGCCTGGTGCTTCTGTGTTTCCCACTTGGATTCGGAGTTCAAGGCCCCAGGCCATCCTTCATTGCTTTCCCAGGCACATCAGCAGGGAGCTGAATGTGAAGTGGAACAGCCAGGACTCAAATCTGCAACCCTGTGGAATGCTGGCACTGTAGGCAGAGGTTTAACCTACTATGCCAGGGTGCTGGCCCCTGATTTTAAAATATTTTAAAATAAAAACTCTAAGAAGAGGGGGCAGAGACTTCTCCTTAGTTTCCATGGGGAACTCCGGCTCATCCTTCCTCTCTCTTTGCTCTGGTAGATCCAAGAAGCAGCAGCAAAGGCCAGTGTCCCACCTCCACTTCAGGAGGTGCCCCCTCTGGACCCCAGTGCTGTCCTTTTTATTACAAAGCAGGCCTCAAGTTCAGCTTCGAGCCCCCAGTTTAGCTCTTGAAACCTATTAGCCTCTTGGGTCTTGTCATTGGTGGATTTTCTTCTCGGCTTTTTTTCAGGGCCCTGGAGACTCCCTACCCAGAGATCTGCTTCTTCTCTAACCTGTCTCCTGCTGGCACGTGAGCTTCTGCCACATGCAGCTGCCCAGGTTGAACCAGCTCACACATCTGCTGGCACATGGGCAAGCTCCTGGCCAGGACCCAAAACAAGCACAGGCTCTCTAAGCACAGAGCAGATTCTTTTCTGTTGTGACGTCACGGACATGCTGGGTAAACTTCAGCAGCGTGGCGCTTCTTATCTCTGAACAAAAGGGAAACCCATGAGTGGCATGGGTGAAGACAGAAGCCGCAGTCAAAGCGGCTAGGTGGAAGCCAGAAGCCTGAGTCCCGGGAGATCAGTAGAGAAGCCCATGTGGGCTCGGGGGCCTGGGCTGAGGCCGTAACACCTGTGTGGGCACAGGGGAGAAAGTGCCCGATGAGAAACTCCTTCAATAGCAGCAAAAGCCTTAAACAGATGCTACTTCTTTGAAAGGCGTTAGAGAACGTTAGTCCCACCGCGGCAAGTGCCACAGCAGCTAAGATGCTGCATGGGAATCCCGCATCCAGAGGCTGGTCATTGCTTCTGGTTGCAGCTTCTAGCTGATGCAACTCTGGCAGGCAGTGGGTGATGGCTCAGGTACTTGGGTCCCTGTCATCCACGTGGGAGACCCAGAGGGAGTCCCAAGCACCTGGCTGTAGCCTGGCCCACCCTTTTGGGGATGAACCACTGGAGAGATCTTTGTCTCTGTGTCTATCTCTTTTCCTTTCAAATTATTTAAATTTTTTTTTGAAGAAAAAAAATGTGCTGTCCACAAGGACAGTAAGAAGAAGCAAATTGTCCACCTTGGAATGGGAATATAAGGAAAACCATTATAATCACTGTCAGAAATAGATTCTGTAGGGCCCATGTCAACTGGAGTCCAGATTTGTACTGTCCATACAGTCCCTTGGAGAAATCAACATATTAGTCAGTTAGAAGCAATGAAAATCCTGAAGTTCTGTGTGGACGCTGATGCAGAACTACCCAGCCCAGGGCCCATGGGAGTCACACAGGAAGAGCAAATGCCCCACAGATGAACAAGTGCAAGTGACAGATGTGGGAGGAAGGGAGCCCAGATGGCTCAAGGAATGCAGACTCTGGGATCAGCTTGGGCAGTGATGGGAGTGCAGCATGCACTATCCTCATGGGCAACACCTGCTCCATATCTAAAGGCTCAGTGCTTTCCACCGCAAATCATGCTCTGCCTACTTTTTGATGAGCTGAACACATGAATGAATGGGCTGATCTGTTATTTAAGGAAAAACATGCACTCTACCAAGGAAACAGGAAATGAAAGAGTTTTCAAAAAGACCAATGCAGGTGACAAAGGGTTAAGGAAGGCTTGACCTTCCTTAAGAACCAATGCAGGTGACAAAGGCTTCTCCTGGTGAGAGAAGAAGGGAGTGTGTCTTTTTGGAGGGGCTCCCAGCCTCTTGCCCAGGAGCCAAGCGCATTGAGCTTCTAGAGGCAGGACCAATGGGAGCAGACCTACTTGCTCTGTTGTTGGTCCTGGCTGTTCCATTTCACAGGGTGAGTGACACATGTCTTGAGGCTACGAGGAAAATCCCTCATCATGAACCAATGTAGTCATGCCCAAATGCTGTGCAAATCTGATGTAGAAACCCGCTTCCTGTGTGAATAAGGGTATCTTTTCTACACCCCCTGCTGCTCTACTTGTACTTGGTAATGAGCTGTTCAGTGCTCATTAGAGCTCAGTAGGGGGTTTTGATCATTCGCATGACAATACAGACCATGCACCCATCACTTTCTAACGAAAGCACCACCTTCTTAGAAGAGGTCCCAAGAACATGGAGATGAACTGATGACTGAGCTGGTTCTTCCAGTTGGTGTGAGCCGAGCTGTGGTCTGCTTGGTTTAGCTTGCTGTTCCGGCTTGGTGTTGCCCCCTGCGGCCCTCACAGGTGATACAGGTGACTGCGGGGTTTCAGGAGGCGGCTCAGACTCTTCAGGGCCTCAGACAGCCCCTCCCCAGTGAGGGCACTGCAGGCCCGGAGCTCCCAACGATGCTCCTGCAGTCGCTCCAGGCCCAGCCTGTCCCTGATCTCCAGCAGCGGGAGGGCATCGGGTGCCTCCTGCTTGTTGGCCAGCACCAACAAGGGGACGCCGGCCATGCTGGGGCTGGCCAGGACTTCCAGGAGGGCAGTCACAGCCTCAGGCAAACGGGCTTTGTCTGTGCTGTCCAGCACATACACGAGGATGTCTGTGCCTTCCAGATAGTCCTTCCAACTGGCCCTGAGCTGAGGCTGCCCCCCAACGTCCCAGAGGGTCAATGACAGGTTCCCAGGAGCTTCAAGGGGCTCCACGTTAAAACCGACCGTGGGAAGGGTCTGCACCTGCTGGTGGCCCTTCAGCTTGTACAGGAGTGTGGTCTTGCCTGCTGAGTCCAGGCCCATCATCACCACCTGAGGTTCTGCCTTGGGACTTTTGGAATTTGCGGTGCCCATGGTGGCTCCTACTAAACCCTAGGGGACAAAGGCCGAGAATGTGCATCAGCTTCTCTTAGGGGGTTGTGGGCGCAGATCCATGTGGGCACAGGGCAGAACTTCAGCCCCAAAACAGGGAAAGTCTTTACACAGGGTCAGGTTTCAGACACAGCTGGAGGTTGCACAAGGGCTAGGAAGGAGGAGATGGTGAGTTATAGGCCGCTGACCCTTCCAAGGTGAGCATGGGACCTCCTGGAAGACACAGACTGTGGCTCACTCACCTTAGTTCCAGCCCGGAGGCAGGAAGAGTAGATGGAACACATTCAGTGGAAATCCCAGAAACAGGGCTTGAATTCTTGCTGGTCCGTGGCCTCTGACCTCTGACCAGTCCAGTTAGCTTGAACCCGGAAACAGAAGCTATGCTGAGACCATGGAGGGAGGAGGGGATGCTTAGTTCAGGGCCATACTGCAAGGCCAGCCCTGTGGCCTTTAACTGATGTGGCCAAATTGCTGTGCTATCGTAGGGGAGGTGCAACTGGAACCATCAAACATGGCATCTTTGAATCCAAAACCACTGCTGATGTCTTCCAAGCCCCTTGTAAGGCTCCACTGATGCAGCTTAAGCAATGCTTGAACCTGAGGGAGCCGAGCTGCCCCTGTGTCCGTCCTGTCGTCTGGTGGCAGCTTCCGGTCCACTCCTCCTCCCTGCAGTGAGTGAAGGAACGGCAGGTGGTCACATTCAGCGCATCCCCAACCCAGGGGGCATGGCCCTGGGAAACCCTCCCTGGCATCCTCACACTCAGGCTCTGTGCCTCAGGACACACGCCATAAAGCCCGGCCAGCTGTCCCTTTTCGGGGTCCCAGGAGAGCAGCAGAGAAAGCCTTCCCACCTCCTGCTCACTCTCCTCTTACTCCTGCCACCTAAGGTGGTGACTCCAGAGCCCAGGATGAAGGGACTCTTGGGCGGCCCCGGCGAGAGAGCCCTCCCAATCCCCTAATTTTTTAAATGTTTCTTTTTCTTTTTTTTAAATCTACAAACAGCGGCGAGCACATGAAAGAGAAAGTGAAAGCTGAGAGATCTTCCATTTGCTAGTTCGCTTTCCAGATGCCTATGATAGCTAGGGCTGGGCCAGGCCGAAGCCAAGAGCCAGGAACTTCAACTAGGCTTCCCACAAGGGTGGCAGGGCCCTCCTTCTGCTGCTTCCAGATAGGCGACCTGTTCTCACCTTAAATGAGAAGGCCATGTTCACCTCCAGGAATGTGTGGCAGCTGCCCCTGGACGAGCCAGGCACCACGCATTCCTCTTCCCAAGGGTCGGGGAGTAGCAATCTCCTTTACCTTGCACCTTTTGATGAGCCGGGGGCAGGACGTCCTCCTCAGACGTTCGCCTTGTCCCTAGAACTGCTTTCTCCACCCAGCGCCAGCCACAAAGGAAGTGATGTTCCCACTGCTTCTCTTTTTTTCTGCTTCCTTTTCCTAGGTGGTTGAAGGGAGGGGCGCTGTCTGGCTAGGGACAATGGGACACCAAGATGTCCCCTGCTCTTCAGCTCCTGGGAGGACCCAGCCCAGCCTGAACTCCTGTTATCCAGTAACTCAGATCCAATGTATGAAGACGGGTGTGCAAGCTCAGAGTCACGTCCAAGTTCAGCCACAGCCTTTCACTCTAACCTTCACTCTCAGCTCTACGCTTGGCTCTGCGTTTGGCTGCCTGGACTCTTCTGGACTCTCCCTAATCACCTCAGTGACCCTCATGAGCCGTATGACTTGCTTTTTTACCTTTTTCCTTCTCCTCTCTCCAGCTTTTTAAGTTAATTCTTTCTAGAGGTACATAGAGAACTCCCTGATGCTGATTCACTCTCCAGAATGCCCACAAGCCCAGGCTGGACACAGGAGCCAGGAATGCAGACCAGGTCACCCAGGTGAGAGGCAGGAAGCCAATCACTTGAACCATTTCTGTTGCCTTAGCAGGAAGCTGAAGTCAGCAGCAGGAGCTGGGAATTGAACTCAGGTTCTCTCAGGTAGGATTCCGGTGTCCAGTGATTTTCCCACTGTGCTAAATGCCTACCCTTTTCCTACTTTCTCTAGTCAGTTTTTCAGCAGTCCACAGCTCCTGCATTTCCTGTGTTCCACTGCACTTAACAATCAGTTTGCCAATTATAGTCCAGCCTAATCATAGTGGTGTCCCACGTGGTTAGAATCAGAATGGACATATGCTTTCGTACTGTTTTTTTTTCCATTTAACTGTATATAAAAGTTGTTTCTACAGTCTGTAGTAAAAATTACTGGGTTGGCTTTATAATTATGTTACATCAGTAGAAAATAGTATGTTCTACTTCTCATATCTGTGAATAGTGCTGAGTGAAAGATTTTGTGATAATGTTTTTCTCTTCGTTTGGGTCGTTTCTGTAGACTGGATTACTGGCATAAGGATTTGTGAGACAGAAGAAAAGACTCATGTCTTGCTAAGAAATTTTTTTTTTGTTAAAGTATTTTGATTTCTTTTTAAAAGTTACTAATTTGTATACAATGAGTAGATTTCAGTTTTCACAGTACCAATTTAGAAGCATAGGGTATCCTCCACATCTCCCATGTATTAATTTCTCCCCATTTTATTATAGTATTGCTAAGGTCTTTCCGTAGTTCATTGTGTTGCACTACAAATTGTGCTTTCAATGGTTTATTTGTTATTTATTTTCATTTTACTTGAAAGACAGTGTGACAGAAACAGACGAGGCAGAGAAAGATCTTCCATGCATTGGTTCACTCTCCAAGTAGCCACAGCAGCTGGGACTGGCTCAGGTGAAGGTCAGGAGCCAGGAACCCAATCCAGGTCTCCCCAGTGGGTGGCAGGAGCCCGACAAGTTCTGTCATTGCTTGTGGCCTCCCAAGGTGCACATCGGCAGGTAGCTAGACTGGGAAGTGGAGCCAGTACTTCAACCCAGGCACTCCCATATGGGATGCAGCCATCCCAAGAGGCACAAAATACCCAACCCTGACCCTGGTTTTGGGTCTCTTAGGCTGGACCACCCTGACCTCATGCGAGGCCCTGACCCCCAGACAGAGGTGGCAGTGTAGGAGAGAGAATGTGCCAAATGCACGAGACTGGTGGAATAGATCAATGTTCCCACTGTTGAGGATTGTGATAAAGTAGTTACCATGCTTGTGACGGGAGAGGTGATCAAAAAATGTTTGGGAAATATGGATCATGAAGAACTGAATTTCACACCCAAAGAAGAAAAGCCTATTTAATTCCATTTCCCCATGAACTCTTTGAAGTCTGCTCATGGTGGCAGCCACCTTGAGGTGCTGCATTGTTTCATTGCCTCTTCACAGCCACCCTGAGGCTCAGGGAGGTGCAGTTACAGAATACACAGCTGCAGGTGCAGGAACAGCAGGGTTTGAGTAACTTCTCATGTGATGGGAAGTCTGGAGGGACTCATCAGGGAGCCCACTTCTCTCTGTTCACTTGTCAGCAGGTGGTTGATGCTTTCTTTTTGGGGTGGCAGCACAGGTATTACCCTAATTATTAATGGTTTACAAGCAGGGGAAAGGGGAGAGGCAGTGGTCTCCTTGTGTGTTTGGTCCATGTGTTTATTTGTTTAACAGGGAAAGGGCTAGCTCCTGAGAGCCAGTTTCCCCCTTACGCATACATATCACATTGTCCAAGGAGGATGGAATTCCTTGGCTAAGCCGGGCTAGGACCACTTTACTGGACACACTGCCCTCTACCTCTATCTGAATATTGTGCTGCTCTTGGCAAGAAGACAGTGGGAATGCTGTTGGGCATGGGTGTCTGACACATTTCCCCTCCCACAACCTTCCATGATAGAAAGTTCTCTTCTCCCAAGGTGATACTATCTTTTAAAAAAAATGTTTTGTTTTTTTATCAGAAAGTCAGATTTTTTTAAGATTTATTTTTATTATTATTATTTTTTTTATTGGAAAGGCGGATATACAGAGAGGAGAGACAGAGAGGAAGATCTTCTGTACAATGATTCACTCCCCAAGTGAGCACAACGGCCCATGCTATGCCGATCTGAAGCCAGGAGACTCTTCCGGGTCTCCCACGCGGGTACAGGGTCCCAAAGCTTTGGGCCGTCCTCAACTGCTTTCCTGGGCCACAGGCAGGGAGCTGGAAGGGAAGCGGGGCTGCCGGGATAGAACCGGCGCCCATATGGGATCCCGGGCGTGCAAGGCGAGGACCTTAACCACTTGCGCCACTGCGCCGGGCCCCAGAAAGTCAGATTTACAGAGAGACAGAGAGAAAGATCTTCCATCTACTGATTCACTCTCCAAGTGGCCAGAGCTGAGGCAATCTGAAGCTAGGAGCCAGAAATTTCTTCCAGGTCTTCTATGTGGGTGCAGGGCCCCAAGGCTTTGGGCTGTCCTCTACTGCTTTCCTAGACCACAAGCACAGGAATTGGATAGGAAGTGAAGCCGCTGTGACATGAGCTGGTGCCCATGTGAGATGCTGGCTCATGTAAGGCGAGGATTTAGCCACTAGGCTATTAAGCTGGGCTAATGCTGTCTTCTAAGATTTTTTTTTTTCTTGATGTGTTAGCAATGACCATGTTTGTGACACACACATATATATGTTTCAAGTGCTCATAATTTTGTTGTTGACATACCATGATCATCAAGTCAAAACTGAGCAATCAGAAGGAATACTGTAGTAGTTCTTGCCTGGTATTTTGTAAATGAGATGGGACAGGACTGCGTAACCCTCAGTGAGGCACAGTTGTGAATTGGGAAGAATGCAGATTGAGGGTTAGGAGAACTGGTCCTAGCCCCAGATTGGCTACTTCCTACCTTATTGCCTGGGGTAAATGATTTTGTCCCTCCCAGCCTTAATTTTCTGATCTGTGAAGCAAGAAGGTTGGAGTAATGTCTAAAGTGCAAATATTCTGTAGGTTTACTGCAGTTTTTATTGAACAGTTGAGAGAAATACTGGTCACCTATAAAACTTCAAAATTTACTCAAAATAGATTTGCACGTTCATGAGTCAGGAAGAGCAACATTGTTGTTTTTTTTTTTTTTCAATATTTATGCCTTTTTATTTTTTTTTTAAATCATATATACTTTATTATGTTTTTTTTTTTATTGTTGCTTACATTATATTATGTAGTACAGTTTTATAGGCGCTGGGGATCCCCCCCACCCCTCCCATACCCCTCCCCCCATGGTGGATTCCTCCACCTTAGCAACATTGTTATATATGAAAAATAGGACAAAATCTAACAGAATTAGTTTCAGAGTCCACTGTAAGCAGATTATAGGCTCTTTAAAATGTATTTATTTTACATTACAAATTTTATTTTGTGTTCACATTAAGTGGTCTGTGAGTGCTATACAGTTATGGTACAGTTCATCTTCTAGAGCTTTCCTGCTGGTTCTCTTGCCTGTTCTATTGATGATTTTCTTTTTTTAATTTACTTTTAAAAAAAAATTATTTGGTTTACTCCTTAAATGCCAGAGCTGAGAACAACTAAAGCCAAAAACTCAGTCCAGGCCTCCCATGTGGGTAGCAAGTACTTGAGTTATAGACAGTTTTACCTCTAATAGCGCCCTAATATTCACTACCAGTAAACCCAAGTAATTTAGCTGGGACACGAACTGGAACCCATATGGATCCTGGTATGTGTAAGATGAGGAGGGCCCTACAATAAGCATCTTAACCACTGTACCCAACATCTGCTCCAGTGCTGTTTCTTTATAACTGAGAAAGAAGCAGAGCAGAGCTGGGAAGGATGGTTGTGGTTGTCTCTCTTTATGGTTTCTCCCCATATGAACAGAAATATTATCTTGGCAGTTCATCTCTGTGTCTAAATAAAGAAAACATCAGGAGCAGGAAACAGCAGCCGATGATTTACTGCCAGAAACTGTGAGAATGGCCTGAAGAATGTTAGCTTTGCCCTGCAGCCGCTTCGGCTTCTGGTTTTGCAATATTCACAGGAAGTTGGCCGACACCAAGGGAGAAAACAAACAGTGACCTGAGACTTTGTCCAAAAATACGCAGGGAGGATGACACGGAGGCTGAGCCAAGTCTGGGTGCTGAGCTCCAGGTCCGCCCCGTGCAGGAGCTGGTGCAGTGAATTTTTGGTATTTTTCCCTCACAGTTGTCTCAATATGCAAAGAAGGTTGTCAGTACCAGCTGTTATTCAATCACCCACACTTCCTGAACTGGATGGGATAGTTTTAGTTGGCAGGGGAAAAAAAAAAGCCCACCAACTTGATGAGGAGGAGGATGAAGGTCACTTGGTAGGTAGACGTTCAGATCAGTGCTTGGCATTAGCTGGGTTTCCCGAACGAGTAACGGTTAGCCTTGTGCACCCACAAATGAGGGGTTTAGTTCACTTCTCTTCTTCTGTTTGCAAAAAAAGTGTTACTGAGGTGATGATGACTATAGTAATGCATTTGTATTAGTCTGTTTTTCTGCCATTATAGTGGTGTTTCTAAAGCTGGCTGCTTTGTGAAGAAAAGGTACCAGTCTTTCAACTATTGAACCCTTTGGGGACATACTCCAATCACAACTAAGCCATAGCAACACTGTGCTGTTCAAGAGTCAAAAGGGAGAGGCTGGTGCTGTGGAGTAGGCTAAGTCCCTGCTGGTGGCACCAGCATCCCATATGGGCACTGCTTCATGTCGGTTGTTCCTCTTCTAATCCAGCTCTTGGTTATGGCTTAGAAAAGCAGCAGAAGATGGGTCAATTCCTTGGGCCATTGTGCCCATGTGGGAGACCTGGAAAAAGTTCCTGACCTCTGACTCCTGGTTTTGGATAGGCCTGGCTCTGGGTATTACATGGTTGCAGCCATTTGAGGAGTGAACCAGTGGATAAAAGATCTCTCTCTCTTGCTCTCTTTTCTTCTCTCTGTATAACTCTGCCTTTGGGATTAAAAAAGGAGGAGATCCCAGCGTGGTAGCCTAGTGGCTAAAACCCTCACCTTGCATGCGCTGGGATCCCAGATGGGCAGCAAAGGTATCCCAGCTGCACCACTTCCCGTCCAGCTCTCTACTTATGGCCTGGAAAAGAAGACAAGGATGGCCCAAAGCATTGGGACCCTGCATCTGCAGGGGAGACTTGGAAGAAGCTCCTGGCTCCTGGCTTCAGATCGGCTCAGCTCTGGCCATTGCAGCCACTTGGGGAGTGAACCAGTGACTCTTTTCTCTCTGTAAAGCTGACTTTCCAATAAAAACAAATCAACCTTAAACAAAAGAATGAGGAGAATGAGAAGGAAAGAGGAAAGTCAAATAGGGATCTAGCATTTGGCTCAGCAGCTAAGATGTACAGGCTCTGCTTCACACGGTAGCTTCCTGTTCAGGCTGGGAAGCAGCAGGTGACAGCTGGAAGTACTTGCGTCCCTGTTACTCATGTGGGAAGCATGGGTTAGTTCCAGAGCCTGGCTTGGGCCTGGCCCAGCCCAGCTGTTGTGAGATTTAAGAGTAAGCTAATGAGGGGAAGACCTCTGTGTGTGTCTCTCTGCTTTTAAAACAAAGCTAAAAGAGTCACAACATGAAAGTCTACAGGGAGCAGTCCTAAGCATACTTACATCGTCATGATCAGAATCAATAGTTGGGTACACATTTTAACAGTCGTCTATGATATCATTTCATATCTTGCAACACATGTATCTTTCTGAGTCTGTTCTGATTTCGGTCTTTCAGAACATAATTGTGATGTGTCACTGGTTTGTTTAGCAATGTGTCCACGCAATCTATTTTGTTCACATGAGTCTTTTTTAACTTTTGTTGTCTTATTTTTTCTAAGAGTTATTTATTTTTATTGGACAGTCAGATTTACAGAGAGAGGAGAGACAAAGCTCTTCCCTCTGCTGGTTCACTCCTCAAGTGGCTACTACAGAGCTGAGCTGATCCAAAGCCAGGAGCCCAGAACTACTTCTGGGTCTCCCACATGAGTGCAGGTACATGAACCAGTGCCCAAATGGGATCCTGGCATGTGCAAGGCAAGGACTTTAGCTGCTAGGTTATTGCATTGGACCCTATCACGTTGTTTGTTGTTGTTGCTAAATTTTTATTTTGAATTTTATGCTACAATTTGTATAGATTGGGATTCCTGCCCAAACTACCAAAAGATTTTCACCGTGTTGCTACAATATTATAGTCCTTCGTAAGGAGTCATAATTCCATCAGTCTGTTATTTTAGTGTGCCCCGGCACTTCTGGTAAATTATGACAACTGGTCTGGCGTGGTAACCTAGAGGCTAAGATCCTTGCTTTAGGCATGCAACAGGATCCTATATGGGCGCTGGTTCTAAACCCAACTGCTCCATTTCTCATCCAGTTCCCTGGTTGTGGCTTGGGAAGGCAGTAGAGGATGGCCCAAAGCCTTGGAAACCTGCATCTGTACGGGAGACCCGGAAGAAGCTCCTGGCTCCTGTCTTTGGATCAGTGCAGCTCTGGCCATTGCAGCTACTTGGGGAGTGAATCAATGGATGGAAGATCTTCCTCTCTATCTCTCCTCCTCTCTGTATATCTGACTTTCCAATAAAGCAAAACAAAACAAAACAAAAAACAATGTGACAATACTGAGATGACTACCAGATAATACTGGAAGAGCCAGTACTAAAATGTTTATTGATGGAATGATTGCGAGCTTGGCTCATAAGTAATCTGATAATGGAAATGTAGCTTGGGATAGAAACATAACAAAATTGGCCATGCACAGATCATTACTGAAGCTGGGTAGATGCAGGGATACCGTATGAGTCTGTCCATGTTGCGTGCATTTGAAATTTTCCAAATTAAAATACAAAAGCCTAAAAGAGGCATAGATGATTCCAGGTCACATTTTAGGTTCTGCAGAGCACCCAGGGTTCCTGGGTTTTTGGGTCACATCCGGCATCTCTTCTTCTTCTACTCTGGCTGCTTCCCCTTCTCCTTCTTCCTCTTTTTGTTTTTATTGGAAACGCAGAGTTACAGAAAGAAGAGACAGAGATCTTGAATCTGCTCGTTCATTCCCCAAATGGTTACAATGACCAGAACTGACTGGTCCAAAGTCAGGAGGTAGGAGCTTCCTCTGGCTCTCCCATGTGGGTGGCAGAAGCCCAAGGACTTGGACCATTTCTGCTTGTTTCCCAGATGCATTAGCAGCGAACTGAATTTGAAAAGGAGCAGCCAGGGCTCAACCTAGCACCCATAAGGGATGGTGGTGCTGCAGGTGGGGGCTTAGCCCGTCGTGCCACCTTGCAGGTCCCAGTTTGCATCTCTTTTACAAGAACTGCAAAGCCATCTTCTCTGGACACCTTCAAGCCCCTTGGCAGCCATGGGCACACCTGTGCTCTACTGATCTGCAGTTACTACATTTTGGATATAGAGCCCCAACCCATGTACCCACCCCAAAGCCACCATCTCCTTGTGCTTTAACAAAGAGTCACTGGGTAAGTCCCTGACCCGTGCCCTGTGTTACACTGTAATGTCTTGGTTTCTCTCACCTCTCTGAGAGAAAATATTTTGACTGACATTTATAGATGTCGAACCTGGGGCTAAAGGAA
Organism: Ochotona curzoniae; assembly: GCF_017591425.1. Taxonomy (NCBI): domain Eukaryota; kingdom Metazoa; phylum Chordata; class Mammalia; order Lagomorpha; family Ochotonidae; genus Ochotona; species Ochotona curzoniae. The sequence goes on along the minus strand of NW_024466502.1, from coordinate 45,879,995 downwards.
AGGAAGGAACTTGCCTATTCTAGTATTTAGAGTTCTTGAACAGTCCATCATGTTGTCAACAATGGTTTCTTATAAATATCAGTGTGGAAAGGGATCAGTAGAAAGACTGAAAAATAAGCTCAGGCGTAACTAAGAAACAGCGACCGTGCTGCGTGAGAAGGCTCCCTGGAGGCAACGCCTCCGTTGCCTCCTTGGGGTTTTACCAGGGCCCCTTGCGGAGGTTCTGTGGGCATGGCCAGGAGCATCTCCAGCAGGACTCACCATGGTTTGGGGAACTGGCAAGCCTTCAGAGTGAGCTAGGTGGTGACTGGGCTGTGTGCTCCCACCACAGAGCTTAGCCCCAGGGTCATGAAGGGGCAAATCTGAATACTTCTTGGGGTGTGTGTGTGCTGGTGGGATGGGTTCTCAGCTGATCTGGACTGGAGAGCACAGCAATAACCATCCCTGCTTATCTCTGTAGGTGACAATACTTTTGTGTAAATTGGTTGCTCTTCACATCAAATGTGTTTCTGTCTGTTGAGATACTCTGGACTCCTCCCACAACGCACCCCTTCTCGGATCCTCTCCTGCTGGATCCCAGGATTTTTCTCTTCTGTGGTTCACTTTGTCATGTTAGCCAACACATCTTTCGGAGCTTCTTCAATGTGTGAGAAGAGAGTTTTTTGGGAAACGTTGTATCTCTGGAGTGTTTTCATTTCACCTTTAGAATGGATGGGTAGCTTGGTTGGGTGTGAAATTCTAACACACTGCTCTTCAACATTCCCCAAAGAGTGCTACACTGCAGAAGCTTAGTCCTGCGCTTGTGTCTCCTACGACCCACGGTCCACATGGTGTTCTTTACCTTGGCCCACGGCAAGAAGTGGACCGTGGAAAAGGTGATGGCTAAAGCCAGTATGTAAAGAAACTTGAGTTTCCATTGGCACTTCTTTTCTATTTATTTACTGCTACTGCATACAAGGGATGTTCCCAGACCGGTTACATGGGAATAACAAGCTTATATATAATGTGTGGGTTTATATTTATGAATTTTTTTTTTTGCTTCTTCTGAAAACATTAAGAACTTTTCCCTCTATTCCTTGCTTGCCCCAGTGCTATCAGGTGATTTAACTTTAGAATGTTATGTGAATTGGGTATTTCAGAATTTGAAGTGGTAGGGGGGAAAAGTAGTAACAGAACTGATGGGGGTCCTATTTCTTTTAGATTTTTATCTAAATTATTTCTTTTATATTTTTATCTATTTATTTGATTGTTAGGATTACAGAGAGAGAAAGAGAGATGTGAAGAGAGAGGTCTCCCATTCACTGGTTCACTGCCTAGATGGCCTCAATTACCAGGCCAAAGTCAGAAGCCTGACATGTCATCCAGGGCTCCCAGTTGGGTGGCAGGAGTCCAAGTGCTTCAGTCTTCTGATACTATACCCAGGCCACAAGCAGAGAGCTGGATCAGAAATGGAGCAACTGGGACACAAATCGCTGCCTATGTGGGATGCCAGCATCACAGGTGGTGGCTTCACCCACTAAGCCACAATGCCAGCCAAGGAGGGATATTTAACGTCTGAATCCGGAGTCAGCATATTGGCACAGCAGACCAATCCTCTGCGCTGCGCTGCGCTGTTAGCATCCCCTATGGGTTCTGGGTCATATCCTGCTCCACTTCCCATCCAGCTCCCTGGTGTGGCCTGGGAAAGCAGTGGAGGATGACTCAAGACCTTGGGACCCTGCACCCATGTGAGGGACCTAGAACAAGCTCCTAGCTCCTAGCTCCTGAGATCAGATCAGCTCATCTCAGCTCAGCTCTGGCCATCCTAACCACGTGGGGAGTGAATCAGTGGATGGAAGACCTTCTCTATATTTCCCTCTGTCTGTAATATCTGCCTTTCAAATGCAAAAAAAAAAAAAGACATCTTTTTAAAAAGCTGGATCCAGAGATGAACCCTGCTGCCTTAGTGGTACAAGGGTTAAAAGCAGTCCAGCTACCTGCTGCATCTATTGCCTCTAAAACAACTTCCAGCGTTCTTTTTGCTTGATGTGGGGAAAGGGCTGGGTGATGTCTGCCAGGTCTTTGAACATGATACACCTATAGATTGCTAAAACTATAAGAAATGGTGAGCCATGTCTGCTTGAGTTCTGGTTTCCCTCAGCAAGGGTGTTTGTCCATTGTTGAACTGTCCTTTGTGTTATCACTATGTGTGCCTGGGAAAGCGGCCTTAAAATTTTCATATTTTTTTTTATTGAAAATACAGACTTACAGAGAGAAGGAGATAGAGGGAGAAAAATCTGCTGGTTCACTCCCTTAATGACCACAACAGTCAAAGTTGATCTGATCTGAAGCCAGGAGCCAGGAGCTTCTTGCAGATCTCCCACAAGAGTGCAGAGTCCCAAGACTTTAGGCCATCATCCACTGGTTTTCCAGGCCACAAGCAGGGAGCTGGATGGGAAATGGAACAGCCAGGATATGAACTGGCACCAATATGGGAACCTGGCACTTACAGGTGGACAATTAGCCAGTTGAGTCAATGTGCTGTCCCAGAAGTCTGCCTTTTCATTCAGGCTTGTTGCTTAGCTTTTGAGTGGACTAAGTTGCACACTACTCATTGTCAAGTGTATTTCCTTACAGGAAGCCAGAAAGTCATGCCCATGGATCACATTGTAAACCCTGGTTCCTCCTGCATTGGGTTGAGAAACAGGGCAGTAATTTCAGACCTGGGTGAAGAACTGAACCTTGAAATCATATACCATGTAAGCCTATAGAATGTGTAACATAGCTTGATAAGCATTGTAGGCATTGTCCAATCTAGATTGGTTAGGAAATAAACTCAGGAAAACAAAGTAAATGGGAAGAAGCCATTTGACAGATATTCGATTCTGGCCCCAGCCACACGGTGGCAGGCTTACTCTGTAGTACTTCCTTCCCAGGCTATAAAGACCAGGGAAACCCATCTTGGAGAAATTCCTGGATTTAACTCATGAAGCCAGATTGTTTAGGAAGGTAACTTTACAAAGGCTGACATGAGCCCGATGCGATGGCCTAGCAGCTAAAGTCCTCTCCTTGAACGCACCGGGATCCCATATGGTTGCCAGTTCTAATCCCGGCAGCTCCACTTCCCATCCAGCTCCCTGCTTGTGGCCTGGGAAAGCAGTCGAGGATGGCCCAAAGCCTTAGGATTCTGCACCCACGTGGGAGACCTATTCAGATTGGAAATTCCCTAACTACAGGCACTACACTTTTTTTTGTCTCATTTAAGATAGTAGCGTTTTATACAAAGTTATTGATTATTGACTCACTTGTTTAGAAGTCCTGGGCACATGAAATTTCCTTGACATTAAAAAAAATGTTTGAGCAGTAAACACACACACACATAGAACTATCAAACTATCAAAGTTGTTCATAACCCAAATGCCCATGATACCTGAGAATAGACTGGGCCAAGCTGGGAGTCAGGAACTCAACCCAAGCTTCCCATGTGGATGGTAGATCTCTCTTATTTTAGCCATCACCTGCTGCCTTGGGGGGTTTGCAATATCAGGAAGCTGGTGTAAGAAACAGAGCAAGGAATAGAACCCTGGTACTCTGGTATATGATGTGGGCACCTAATTAGTATCTTAATCATTAAATAATTGACCCTCCTCTACTGCTTTGAATCTATCTTTAACAGTTTTATAATGATAATAGCAGTTTTATAATAATAGCTCTCATAAACTTTTTTATAGACAGTTAATTAGCATTGGGAGATAGAAGAGGCAAAGTTAGCATTTTATAGTCCATGTTGAAATGAGAACTGTTTTCTGTGTATTGGCACTGGGCACTGGTGGTTGATTTGGGGCCCTGGCTGGTGCTAGAGGGCAGCACTTTATTCTCACAGGACATGCTTTCCAAGCTGGCACTTGAGCCAAGTTTTCAATAGTTGGCTCCATTGCCCATGAGGTCAATAGCTTCTGCGTGGCATATCCTCTGACAGGTGCAGTGCATTTCACGGTCATATGCCGGCTGCTCCATCCTGCTTCTATAACATGGGTTCCTTGAGCTGAGAATATGTGCAGTGCCATGTTAGAAGAGCAAATGTAATATAAATCTCTAGAGAGTCATGGGGGCTGACTTTTTGTGGGCAGGAAAAGCCATAAAAAAGGATACCCACCTATTCCTGTTGCAAGGAATGGCTTCCTCTTCCAATACGCTCAGCATGCCATGAGTGGCTGGGAGGTGTCTTCCAGGAACAAGGCTATTTTCCTTCTCAGCAATGGTTTCTGATGGTGCTAATAGTTGAACACTTGATATTTACTTTTTTATTTTAAAGATTTTATTGATTGGAAAGAGCCTGTTGCTGTTTTAGTCACCTGTTAATACTCAGAGCTTCACATTCAAAAGGTCCTCTTGAATAAATCACTAAAATGTCCTGTTGTTTTGGTTTGGTGTAAAAAGGTCATATCTTAGCTCATCTTCCAACATTTTACTATGAAAACTTTGGAGTTCAAGGAGTACAGGAATATACCTAAATTTAACAATTGCTTTTTTCCCCCCCCAGATTTCTTTATTTTCATTGGAAAGGAAGATCAGACTTCTGGAAAGAAGCAGAGATAAAGATCTTCCATCTACTGGTTCACTCCCCAAATAACCACAACAGCCACAGCTGAGTCGATCTAAGCCAGGAGCCAGGAGCTTCTTTTGGGTCTCCCTTGCGGATGCTGTCCTTGACTGCTTTCGCAGGCCATAAGCAGCAAGCTGGAAGGGAAGAGAAGTAGCTGGGACATAAACCCACACTTGTATTGGATCCCGGTGCTTGCAAGGTGAGGATTTATCCATTGAATCATTGTGCTGGGCTCTATAAGTTGCTTTTTTTTTTTAAAGATTTGTTTATTTTTATGGCAAAATCAGATATACAGAGAGGAAGAGAGACAGAAATATTTTCTGTCCAATTATTCACTCCCCAAGTGACCACAACAGGTGGAGCTAAGCCGATCTGAAGCCAGGAGCCAGGAATCAGGAGCTCTTCTGGGTCTCCCATGCAGTTGCAGGGTCCCAAGGCTTTGGGCCATCCTCTGCTGCTTCCCCAGGCCACAAGCAGAAAGCTGGATGGGAAGCAGGTCTGCTGGGATTAGAACCAGCGCCCATATGGGATCCCGATGTGTTCAAGGAGAGAATTTTAGTTGCTAGGCCATGGCACCAGGCCCTATCAGGTGCTTTTTAAATGTGTGTGTGTTACAGATTTAAGTTTTATTTATTTGAAAGGTAAACTTATATAGAGAGAAAGAGAGACATCAGACTATTTCATCTTCTGGTTCACTCCCCAAGTGACTACAACAGCCAGAGCTGACCCAGGTCTAAGTCAGTAACTCAGACTTTCTTCCAGGTCTTCCACATGGGTGCAGGAGCCCATTGACTTGGGTCCTCTTTAGCTGCTTTTCTAGGTGCATTAGCAGGGAGCTGGATCAAAAGTGGAACAGCTTGAACTTGAACTGGCACCCATATCGGATGCTAGCATTGAAGGCAGAGGCCTAATGTACTATGCCACAATTCCAGCCCCAGTAGTTAACATCTTGTCCTATTTGCTCTGTCTTTATTAATTGTTTGATGTGCAATTTGCAGACCTCATTACATTCTCGTCGAATTCTGTGGTACTTACCTCCTAAAAGTAAGGATGTTCTCAACATCACAGCTAACAACAACTTCTTAATGTTGCCTAATATCTAGTTCCTATCCAATGTATCCACTCATCCATAAATTTGAGTAAAGCACCACTTAATCTGAACGCCGACATTTGACATCCCTCGCACCTGCAGAGCACCACCTGGGCCCCTTCCAGGAAGTCTTCAGGACAAGCCTGTGTGTGAGGAGTTCTCCCATCGACAGTGCCAGGCAAGCCAGAGCCCCAGGCAGCCCCAGGCAGCCCCAGGCAGCCCCGTGCCTCCCCGGGGACAGGGGCGAAGGCCAAGGCAAGGAGCCAGCAGGCAGAATGGCCCACACACGTTCCTTGTGCAAAGAGGGTGGGGTAGGAGCCCAAGATGCTTCTGTTAACTTCCCACAGTTGCCTAAGAAACTGCTGGAGCCAGTGGGGGAGAGCACAGCTGTTAGCAGGAAAGGAAAATTTGAAGATGACTAACAAGGGGCTTGTGAAAGAGAAACAGAAGGCTGATATTCCTCCTTCAAGGGGAAGCAAAAGAGAAATAAAAAGGCTGCAGTACCGCCAGTAGGCTTCCTCCTGCTTTTCCCCTGTTCCCTGCTGAGATTTAAGGCCCACATCCTGGGGAAATAACGGGACTTGTGCTTTGCTGATTTTGCAGAGAACGCTGGGCAAGTGGCGGAATAGCCCTGCCCTGAGGGCAGGCAGCCAGAGGGATGGTAGCTAAGAGATGAACAACAGAACAAGCAGGTGGCTGCAGACCACGCTAAGGGAAGCCTGCTGCCTCCGGAAGGGAGTCAGGGCGGAGAGGAGCAAGACAGAGGAGGAGGAGGAGGACAAAGGAGGATTAGTTAGCTCTAGTGCAGTCTTACTCCTTGTCCTGTAACACCCATGTATGTAACTCACTCCTTTTCAAGAAAAAAAATCTAAGTTGGGTTTTTAAACTGCCCAATGTCTTCATAAGCTGACACATGACCGGCTGTCCTGCTGATCTTTTCTCTAGCCACTATCTTGCCTAGTACACTGTGGGGTTTAGATTGGAGTGAAAATCTAAAAGCAGGTGGTGATGCACAAGACAAGTTGATTATGTATGGGGCTGGGTGGTTTTTTTTTTTTTTAATTTCATTTTTAAAAATATTTATTTGGGCCTGGCATGGACCCTAGGGGCTAAAGTCCTCGCTTTGCACTAACTGGGATCCCATATGGGCACTGTTTTTTTTTTTTTTTAAGACTTATTTTTATTGCAAAGTCAGATAAACAGAGAGGAAGAGAGAAAGAGAGGAAGATCTTCTGTCCACTGATTCACTCCCCAAGTAACCACAATGGCTGGAGTTGAGCCAATTTGAAGCCAGGAGCCAGGAGCTCTTCCAGGTCTCCAACGCAGGTACAGGATCCCAAGGGTTTGGACCATCCTCGACTGCTTTCCAAGGCCACAAACAGGGAGCTGGATGGGAAGCTGGGCTTCCAGGATATGAACCGGCACCCATATGGGATCCCAACATGTTCAAGGCGAGGACTAGCAACTAGGCCACCATAGCAGGCCCTGGACTCTGGTTTTAATCTCGGGTTCTAATCTCTGATGTAGCTAATATAAAGTCATTGTTATTCTATTAACTGGCTCATATTCTGTTATTGTGGGAAAGGAGGAAGTAAACAATTATAGCTATTTTATGGCATTCTGAAAGTTTGTAATTCAATTTTTTTTAAATATACTTTTTAAAGATTTATTTTTATTATTTTTTTTTATTGGAAAGGCAGATATACAGAGAGGAGAGACAGAGAGGAAGATCTTCCGTCCGATGATTCACTCCCCAAGTGAGCGCAATAGCCGATGCTATGCCGATCCAAAGCCAGGAGCTTCTGCTGGGTCTCCCACACAGGTGCAGGGTCCCAACGCTTTGACTGCTTTCCCAGGCCACAAGCAGGGATCTAGAAGGGAAAGGAGAAGATGGGACATGCACCGGCACCCATATGGGATCCCAGTGCTTGCAAGGTGAGGATTTAGCTGTTGAACGATCGTGTGGGGCCCATTATATTACAACTTTCATTAAAAAAAATTTTTTTTTTTCTTCAGGCCCAACACCATGGCCCAATTGGCTGATTTTCCTGCAATTTCCAGGATCCCATATAGGCACTGGTTCATATCCTGGCTAATCTATCTCCTATTCAGCTCCCTGCTTATAGCCTGGGAGGGCAGCAGAGAAATGGCCACAAAGCCATTGTGACCCTGTATCTATATGGGAAACCCAGAAGTAGCTCCCGGCTCTTGGCTCCTGGCTGTCTTTGGGTCAGCTTAGCTTTGGCCAAGGTGATCGTTTAGAGAGTGAGTCAGCAGATGGAAGATTTCCGTCTCTGCCTTTCCTTTCTGTATAATTCTGCCTTTAAAAAAAAAATTAATCTTTAAAAAAAAACGAAGGTCTTGGGGACAAGTGTTTTGTGTAGAGCTTAGAATGCCATCTGGAACACACATCTACCCATAAAAAAGTGTGTCTGGGTTCACGTCCAACCTGCACTCTCAGTTCCAGCTTCTTGCCAATATGTTCTCTGGGAGGCAGCAAGGAGTGACTGAGGTAGTTCAGGTCAGCCACGTGGGACACCGGATTGGGTTTCTAATCCCAGGCCTTAGCTTGACCCTGGCTTTGGCTATTGTAAATATAAGCATTTAGGGAGTAAACCAGTGGGTAGGAAATCTCTCTCTGCCTATTAGAGAAATAAAATACGTTTTGGAAAACCTCTTGTGCCTGACAAAGGTCAAGAGAAAGAGCATCTCAAGACCCTTTTATGCAATAGAGGTCACTGCATGGGAGTGATCTAGCCAGTCATGAGCTAGGAAGCAGTGTAGGTTTATCTGTTGATGCCACCTGCTCAGCACAAGATCGGCCTCGGTGCAGGTGATGATATGAGTCAGCTGCATGGTCTAATTTAGCCAGGCTAAGAGATACCTATTTGTTTATTTAATGTGTTTATATGATGAGCAAAGGAACTTCATCTAGTTCTTGGGGTGAGGGAAAAATAACCTAGAACAATGATTTCTGTCCCCCTGCCCCATTCCCTGTTACCTCTTTCCTCAATTCTTTTTTTTTTTTTCTGCTTTAGGTGATGTATAGTGTAAAGGCAGGACTTTGTCACCATAGCAGTTTAACATGATGAAGGATGTGGAAGCCATTGTGATGGATGCTATTTACCCTGTTTGCTAATTGAAACTCAAGGTAGAGTCGCCTTCTGGTAAGTTCTAAGTGTCATCTTCCATTTTGAGACTGTCAGATTTCCTGATTGTGTGGCATGTAAACAGGCAAGTGGTCTTACACAGGGACCTAAACGTTCTCTACTTATCTACCTCAAGAGGGACTGAGGGGCCCTCCGGCTTGCTGCTCTCGGTCTTGGCTAACCCCAAGAGGAAGAAGGGAAGAGACGTGGAAAAGTGGAGAGATCTGTGTACCTCCGTTTTCATTTTCTCAGATCTAATCCTCTGGTTGTTGAGGAAGTAACCCGAAGTCTTTTCACTTCTGCCTGTTTGCCTGATATGAAGCATTTCCCATGGCCCGTGAAAAACAGAGGTGTTCTTAAGGCTCCTTGAGAAGAGTTCCTTGACCAAGCTGAGCCAGCTGAAGGAACTGGGGCTGAATCGGTTGATTCTGTTTTGCCCAAATAACACAGCAGAGAAGCTCAGGGCAGGAAAAAGAGTGTTAAGAGAGGAGACGCTAACTTGAGTTTACTGTGGGAACGACACTCTGAAGTCCCTAGGAGTGATAAGGATGGTAGGTATTCCTAGGTTCTGCTTCATCTTCAACCCTACGTGGCTCTGTCTGATTCGCGACATGATTTATTTACCTGTGTGATCACAAGCTGGCTGGAGGAGCAGCCCCTCACGGCCACAGTGCAAGCAGAGTCCAGTTTCTTCCCTAATGGACGACTTGTAATTTGGAATCTTTTTTTTAAAAAAAGATTTATTTTTATTTTTATTATTATTTTTTATTGGAAAGGCGGATATACAGAGAGGAGAGACAGAGAGGAAGATCTTCCGTCCGATGATTCACTCCCCAAGTGAGCACAACGGTCGATGCTATGCCCATCCAAAGCCAGGAGACTCTTCCGGGTCTCCCACACAGGTGCAGGGTCCCAAAGCCTTGGGCCGTCCTTGACTGCTTTCTCGGGCCACAGGCAGGGAGCTGGAAGGGAAGCGGGGCTGCCGGGATAGAAATGGCATCCATATGGGATCCCAGGCGTGCAAGGTGAGGACCTTAACCACTGCGCCACCGCGCCAGGTGGGCCCCTGTAATTTGGAATCTTTTGCCCTGTATGCAAAGTTCAAAGTGTTCTAAAATAAGCTGCTTTGGAGCAAGGAAGTTGGATATTATTTAGATGATAATCATAGAATGCTTTCAGAGCTGGAGAAAACAAGGTTAATAACTCACGTGGCCATTTGTCCAGGTGGATTTCAGGGGAAGTGCCAAGTCTGTCCAGTGGAGAGTTACTGGGCAATAAATGCAAATACTCATAAATACGTTACTTTGTCAAGTAGGTAAAACTTAGTAACGCTTTCTTTGTCCCATAGATAAATGAAATCACCAAATCCAACAATCCGAGCTGTTTCCTTTTCCTGAGGAATAACACAGTTATTACTCCCTGCACTGGACTAAAGAACCAGATTACCATTACTTATGGTTAGCAACTTGTGGAAGGGAGCAAAAATGTGTCTCATTTATCTGTTTATCCTCCAAGATGCTTTGGGGATGATATCTAACACTTAATAAGATGTGATTGCTCAGGAAATATTTAATAACTCTTACCTCAAGCCCTTTTTTCTCAAACACATTTTTCTCAGAAGTTGTTTTGTCAGATTATAGACCCCCACCCCCAAAAATAACAACCTTGATTTGGGGTTTTTTGAACAAAATAGGGCTCTTTTTGTGAACCCACTGAACTAGTTTGGGTAAACTACTTTATTCAGTGGAGTTTGAGGATCTACAACATGCTAGGGACCATAGTAACCCAGAGAACTGTTTTTAAAAGAGTTCAGAATCCAGGAGGGAAGGCAGCCAACGGACAGTTGCTTTGTGAAGAGCATGGATGGCACATCGCTGGGCAGGGCAGTTTTTCTGGGGATCAAGGACAAAGCTGCAGGTGATGCTGCTTCAACGTGCAGTCTCGCAGCTGCTGAATTAAGGAGACAGAAGCAGGGACGGACTACAAGGAAGAGTAGGTGGTGTCTGACCTGGATTTTGAAAGAGGAGTAGGAGACCAGTGTGTACTTTGAGGGTTGCTGGTGCTCGAACAAGATCTGGCTCCTAATTGATGCAGCTGTTTGATCACCAGAGTCACAAGTTAGGGGTGCTGAGAGGGTGAGAACTGTTCCCCAGTGGGGTTGAGGGGGCGGGCCTGGAGGGAGGCCCTTAGGTTTCTGGATGGAATGTGGGAAGGCAGGACTTCAGATGGTTATAAACACCTACTGCTGGCCTAGCCACCTTCTCTGCTCCTGGGCTGCCAATGCGATGTCCCCTTCACAGGCACACTGTCCACCACTGCCAGCTTCATTTTTGACTGCAAACCTTTAAAACTGTGAGTTGGAAAAAGCCTTCCTTCATGAAGAGCTTTTCTCAGGCAAGCATCCAGCCAGTACGGGGTTGTTAAAACAAAGCCAAACCATGAATGAGATGAAAGACAGGTTTCATTTAGAAGTTATTATAACAGGGTAAGAGACAGGAGCAAATACAATTGAGTTTAATTTCTGTATTGTAATATTGTCTCAACGAAATTTGGCTTCACTTCTTTCCTGTCTGGCTCCAGTTCCCAGGAAGGAAGTGTTAGTTTTTTTTTCCACAAACCCAAGATGCCACATAGCAGGCAAGCCACACGAGCGGCCTTTATTTCAGTGAGGGAGCTAGCATGGTGTAGGGAGAAAGTGAGAGCAGAGGGTCCAGTGCACTCGCCTAGCAGATAAAGTCCTTGCACGTGCTGGGATCCCATATGGGCACCGATTCTAATCCCAGCAGCTCTGTTTCCCATCCAACTCCCTGTTTGTGTCCTGGGAAAGCAGTCGAGGATGGCCCAAACCCATGGGACCCTGCACCATGTGGGAGACCTGGAAGAGGCTTCTGGCTCCTGGCTTCAGATTGGCTCAGCTCCGGCTGTTGCATCCACTTGGGAAGTGAATCATTGGATAAAAGATCTTCTGTCTCTCTTCCTCTCTGTATATCTGACTTTGCAATAAATTTTAAAAATTTGTCTAATTAAAAAATTGTCTAGTGAGGCCTTGAGAAACAAGGTGTAGAGGGAACAACATGGGATGGAGATGGTCTGGCCTGCTTCTAGTCCTGTGCTCTCTCGTTTCCTCCCTCCATTTTGGCAAAGGAGGGACCTGTGGTAAAGCCAGGGCTCTGACAGAGGGGGCCATGAGGGCTTCAATGCCAGCTAGTAGAAACTTACACACATGGGCACTTGTGTTTTTTAAAGATTTATTTTTTATTTTTATTGGAAAGTCAGATATACAGACAGGAGGAGTTTGGAAGATCTTCTGTGTGTTGATTCACTCCCCAACAGCCACAATGGCAAGAGCAAAGCTGATCCGAAGACAGGAGCCTGGATCCTCTTTCAGGCCTCCCATGTGGATGCAGGGTCCCAAGGCTTTGGGCTGTCCTCCACTGCCTTCCCAGGCCACAAGCAGGGAGCTGGATGGGAAGCAGGGCTGCCGGGATTAGAACCGGTGCTCATATGGGATTCCAGCCCATGCAAGGCGAGGACTTTAGCTGCTAGGCTACCATGCTTGGCCCTGGCACTTGAGTTTTAACTCTGGAGGAGGCATATCTAACAAGTAAGTTAAATACATGAGGTCCCAGGGGACAGTTAGTAGAGTACCCAGGAAAGCTCTGCTATAACCAAATCTGTAGGTTTTTCTGAGATGCAAATAGAAGTTAACAGGAAGGGTTTGATAATTAGGTGGGTATTAAGGCCTGGGGAGGTATATGTGAGGCCCACTGATCTTTTCATGTGGGGTAGAGACATCAGAAAGGAGGTGTGAAACCCTTTAGGGAGGAGACATCTCATTGACCACAGTTGCCAGGCTGCACAGAAAGGAGAGCTGGCCTGAATACAAGGCTGGTACAGGACAGACAGTGTCTCTGGATAAAAATACACAGCTTTACCTGTGATGTCGTTGACCCTAGGCCATCGTAGCAATGGATGCTTTGGGAGCTGGGCAGAGTGAAGGGCTCTCTGGCTTGTGGCCTACCATGATTCTGACCTAGGAATTTTTTGACCCCCAAGGCAGTTCCATTTCCAGTGGCCTGGCTCTTGGCAGAGCCAACAGTGTTCTTTCAAAGCTGCTTGCATCATAGGCAGCTGTTTGCCCAATCTCCTGGCTTCCCACATTGCAAGCAGGTGCTGCCTGCCTCAGGGTGGACTGGCCTTGCTGGGTCTCCTTGAGAACAAGTCACTGTATAAAGCTGCATGAATGGGCCTCCTGCTGCCGAGCTCTCTGTTCTTCCCTCCTGGGACTCTGCTAGAGTGGACACAGAGGCAGCCTTCGGGATGTTAGCCATTCGGGAAGCTCTGTTTTATCTCTAAATCTTTAATGGACTGAGCTAGAGATTGGTAGTTACAGACACATTCTGACCGTCTTTATGTGAAGTAAGGCAATGCCCATGATATAGTTAGGCTTCTTGGTTTCTTGTTATTCATCCCTTCATAAGGTCTGGAGAGTCTTTTAGAGAGAAAGTAGAGAAGTGAAGAAGTCAGGATTACCAGATTGATTACACTAACAATAGCAAGTGAAAACTACCAAATAAAAGCTCTAGAATACATTTATAAAGTTTGATGTCTGCTATAAATGTGAGATAAGCGTACAGGTTTACAATGAACTTACATTGTACATTACAGAAAACAATGAGAATAACATGAGTAACTTGGTTGATCAGCGAACTTGAGCAAGAACATGTCAAATGACTTAAAAATGCTTTCAAAAAACAGTCTGAGATTTAAGTAATGTGAACCAAGAAGATTTTTTTTGTGTTGGTCAAGCAATCTTAGTTCAGAATAGAATGATAAGTTAGTTGCAGTAATGATTTAAGATCTTTAGACACTTTAAAAATTACAATCAGTTGGTTAGAATTACCTGTTTGTAGTAACATGAGTTTGCCACCCCTTTTTGGATGGTTTACAAATATAAGTAAACAGATTTTAAAGAGTTTTCACACAGGTATGACTGGAACCATAACATTCATAATTGACGAGGCATCTGTTTGCTTGTCTTAGGAAGCACATACAGAATTTTACAGAGAGATGTAATTTTTAAACATTTTGAATTGAGATAACAATTATGACTGGCAATGCAAAATAAGTCATTAGACTTGTATAACTAGACATTTTAATGTGATAAAATTTTGCACTGCTTTGCACCTTGACAAAATTTTTCATATGGTCCAAACAGCCTAATCACTTGTTGTCTCTACAAAATGAGAGGTAAATCCTTTGATATTTGCAGGAGGCCTCACTACAGATACCAAAGTGCCAGAATTTGAAACATTTGAGGCTTTTGAATATCTGTCAAGGATGCCAAGAAGGCTTAAAATATCTGGTTGAAATAGAATCTCTTTACATGACACAATACAGATCAGATTAATTATTGACAAAACGATTACTGAAACACCTTTAAAACAAGTACATGACTTTGCTGATCTTAAGCAATAAGAACCTAATGAAAGGAGAGAACGCAAAGATTACCTTCATTTAAAAATATTTGCAGATAAGAAATAGTACATTGGACCCAGCTTAGTAGCCTAGTGGCTAAAGTCCTCTTACCTTGCACTTGCTGGGATTCCATTTGGGCACTGGTTCTAATTGCGGTGGTCCTGCTTCCCATCCAGCTCCCTGCTTGTGGCCTGGGAAAGCAGTCAAGGATGGCCCAAACCTTTGGGACCCTGCACCCACATGAGAGACTCAGAAGAGACTCCAGGCTCCAGACTTTGTATTGGCACAGCTCTGGCCATTGTGGCTACCTGGGGAGTGAATCATCGGATAGAAGAACTCCCTCTTTGTATATCTGAACTTTCCAATTAAAAAAAATCTTTAAAAAGAAAAAAAGAATTGGGCCCACCCAGCGCGGTGGCGCAAGTGGTTAAGGTCCTCACCTTGCACACCCAGGATCCCATATGGGTGCCGGTTCTAATCAAAGCAGCCCTGGATCCCATCCAGCTCCCTGCCTGTGGCCTGGGAAAGCAGTCGAGGACGGCCCAAAGCTTTGGGACCCTGCACCCGCGTGGGAGACCCAGAAGAGGCTCCTGGCTTCGGATCAGCATAGCATCGGCCGTTGCGCTCACTTGGGGGTGAATCATCGGACGGAAGATCTTCCTCTCTGTCTCTCCTCTCTGTATATCCGCCTTTCCAATAAAAATAATAAAATAGATCTTAAAAAAAGAAAAAAAGAATAAAGCTTTGAGGGAGTGCGTGGGTCAAAGTGTTGGTGGAAAAACTGGAAGGCTAATTTTCCTATAAAAAAAGAGAGGGAGATAGTACATCGGCTTATCACATATTCTGAGGCAATTCAACAGTGTCATATATAAAATTTACTGGAGCTAACTAGAAAATTTAGTCATTAATCAGATGAAAACCATTTAAAAGATGTTACAGGGCCAAGTGGCATGGCCCAGAGGCTAAAGTCCTCACCTTGAACACGCCCCAGGATTCCATATGGGCGCTGGTTCTAATCCCGGCAGCTTCACTTTCCATCCAGCTCCCTGTTTGTGGTCTGGGAAAGCAGTCGAGGACGGCCCAATGCTTTGGGACCCTGCACCCATGTGGGATACCCGGAAGAGGTTCCTGGTTCCTGGCTTCGGATTGGCGCAGTACTAGTCATTGCGCTCACTTGGGGAGTGAATCATCAGACGGAAGATCTTCCTCTCTGTCTCTCCTCCTCTCTGTATATCTGACTTTGCAATAAAAATAAATACATCTTTAAAAAAAAAGATGTTACAATAACATGTGTTTTTAAAACTTTGTTGTTTCAACAGAGGGTTAGATTTTAATTCCATATATCAATGATAGTTAGAAAATGCTCCAAATGATACTTTAAGGCGTATAATCAATTATATCATACATAAACTTTCTTTTACAATCTTAATGTGACAATGGATTAGATTTAACTTTTATACCAGATTATTTTGATGTAATGTTACCTTTTTGGAGACTACTTTAAGAGTTATATTTAATCATGTACAAACATTTTCTAATGGCATAAGAGGTTAGATAATCTATGGATCCTGTTTAATCCCCCCTCTTGGCAAAAGGGAGGGGGGACTTGACAAAGAGAGAAGGAATAAAAAGTGAAAATAACCTTGGATATGCAGCAGCTGTAGGGGGGGTGGCTTCGGAGGACAGGAGACTGTTGCTGTGGAAGGGGAGAGACAGAGTTTAACCTGAGGCTGCTGGGTTGGGAGGAAAGGTGGATTGTTCCTGGGGTGAATGGAGTTAATCTCACTAGGGAAAGAGTGAGTTAAGAGGTTGGAGGGATCAGAGTGTGCCAGAAGAACTTGAGAGGGAGAATGGAGACAAAGAAGGCTTGCCCAAAGAAATCTCTGATTGTTCGCCATTGCGGTGACAGAGGTTATCGAGATCACGGAGAATTTGGAGGTCAGATTCAGTCATTGGCTCATTTGTGTCTAGTGCAAACCACATTGCAGGAGAAACTTAGTTGGTATGGCTAGAGGTCTGAGAATTTTGAAATTTTGAGGAGGCAGCCAAATGGCGACTCTGTAAGTTGGCTTGAACTCTGCAGCCTGGCTGGAATGCCCAGAGTCCAAGGTGGTGGGATTAGTGCAACCTCAGATTTTCATAGAGGATAAAATTATGAGAGCCAAAGCATGGAGGAGAACCTATTGAGCGGAAGGGGTTACACTCCCCCCACCTCCTGCGGCGACTAGTAGGCTGCGTTTACTCTACTTGGAGTGGTACATGGGGTCAGCCATGGCTGAGAGGCTATGAGAGGTTTCCTTCACAAGCAATCCAAGTCGGGGTCTGAAGAGGCGATGTGGCAGCTCAGATCCACAGTGAGGAGAGCAAACGAGAGGCCCATAGTCAGAGGTGGATGAAAGGGAGGAGAGGGACAAAGGCCAGATGGCAGAATGAAGAATGGGTTTAGGTTAGACATGGAAGAAAGCCTGGATATAGCAGCCTCCTTCCATCCTTCCAAACAAGGATGGTTATGATCCCGGAATGTGTCTGGATTCAGAGAGCCAGTAAGAGGCAACATGGAGGAATTACATAAAGGATATAGAGGCCAGTTCACGTGACAGAGTCCTCAGAATCCTTCCTTACAGAAAGTGTAATGAGTCAGGATATTTCTTCTTCTTCTTTTTTTTTTTTAAGATTTATTCATTTTTATTGGAAAGGCAGATATACAGAGAGGAGGAGAGACAGTTAGGAAGATCTTCCCTCCGATGATTCACTCCCCAAGTGACCACAACGGTTGGTGCTGAGCTGATCCGAAGCCAGGATCCAGGAGCTTCTTCTGGGTCTCCCACGCAGGGTCCTAAAGCTTTGGGCCGTCCTCGACTGCTTTCCCAGGCCACAGGCAGGGAGCTGGATGGGAAGCGGGGCTGCCGGGATTAAAACTGGCGCCCATATGGGATCCCAGTGTGTTCAAGGTGAGGGCTTTTAACCTCTACGCTGTCGCACCGTCGCACCGGGCCCTGATTCAGGATATTTCAAATAGGGTAAAAGGACGGGGGTGGGGAGTGGGGTGATCCTGAAAAGAAATAAAAGAAGTTTAATGAATAAGGAAGAATCTGGAGAAAGTTACCAGAAACCAGGAATCCGCTGCAGCCTGAGCCTAGAGTGAGTGTGGAAGGAGCAGGTGAGTTAAAGCAGGTTTCTTTTCACCAGTGGAGCAGTTGGGGGATATTTGGAGAATAAAGGGTTTTCTGATTGCTCACCGGAGTTCACGTGGGAAAGGTGTAAATCTATGCGTGGCAGGTGAGGGCTGAATCCTGCAGACCCCTCCCCCCCGGGGGGGGGGCGGCGGGCTGAGAGCTGCAAAGCTATTTTATGAACCTGAGGTGATAGTGAAGCCTCAGGAAGCAGCACATCTCGTGCCTCAGTTTACCCACTTGTATTCATAGTAAGGGCAGTCTGCTTCGGAGATGCCGCTGCCTGCCTTCCACGCCTGGGCTCCATCTCGTCCCTACCTGCTTCCCCCCATCAGCTGTAGGTGCTTCCAATCCGCTGCCTGCCTTCCACGCCTGGGCTCCATCTCGTCCCTACCTCCTTCCCCCCATCAGCTGTAGGTGCTTCCAATCCGAAGGGGGAGGAGAGGCAGGGCAGGTGTGCAGGTGAAACAAATCTTCCCTCTTTGCAGCCATTTATCCTAGGCAGCGCCTCAAGCTCAGACGCCTACCAAGTAGTTGTGGGGGGAAGGCGGGTAGAAGAAAAGTGTTTGTTGTTGTTGTTGCTGGTTCCGGGTGCCCTGGGACAAAAAGGAGAGCATGCCGTCCCCCACAGCTAATCCATCGCGGGAGGACAGCGGCCGCCCCTACCTAGTGCTGGTTCTGAGAGAGACAAAAGCCAGTACAGCGAGGTAGCTGTCCCTATGCCAAGCCACGCCGCAAGGCCTCGGGGCAGGCCGCAGGGTTCACGGTGCAAGGGTTCAGGGCCCGGGCCGGGCGGGCGCCCGGGGTCACGTGAGGCAGCGGGGTCACGTGACCGGCGGGCCCGGCGCCCTCACGCTCCGCCCGGGGCTCCTCCCCCTCCGCCGCCGGGCTCCGGCTCGAGCTACCGGCGGAGCTCAAGAGATCCCCGCGGCAGCCCGGGGCTCCAGGTGCGGCGGCGACGGCGGCCTGGCAGGTAGCGTGTGGGTGCGGGAGGCCGCGCGCGCCCTTCTCCCTGCCCGCGGCCCGGCCTGCCCTGCCCGCCTCCCTCAGCCAGCCCGGGCGCGCGGGGGGCGCTGGCACCTCGGCGCCGAGGAGGAAGAGGGCAGGGTGAGGAGAGGGGAGGGAAAAGTTTCCCCGGCTCCCCGTCCTTGCGGGCTGCGGACGCGGTGGTGCCGGCGGAACGGGAGTCGCAGGCTCTGCCCGCTGTTGTGCTGGGAGAGGGGGAGCGAGCGTCCGCTCGGGCACTGCCCATCTTCGCGCGGCCCTGGCAGGGGACTTGGCATCTACTCGTTGGCGTCGAGTGTGTCACAAGCCACGTACCCGACTGTGTGCCTTTGCCCACCCGCGGAAGCCACCGAGGGGATGACGGGGACCCAAGCAAGGGACGTTTTCCTGCGTCCTGCCTCCTGATGTGCTCCATTTTACTGAAGATGCCCATTGAATCTGCTCTCCTCCGGGCTTTGTTTGCGAAGACGCGGTGGAGTCCGCTGCCTGCTACAGAACTCTTTGCAGCTGGGGCTGACGATTTTATAAAGCGATCTTGTAGTGAATGACGCTCTTAGCCAAGCGGATTCGGGACCCACACTGGCCCCTGCCCTGTTTGGGGTGGGGACGGGATGGAGGGTAGCAACCGTGTTCTGAAATGGGTGTGTGTTGTGAGCTAACGACATAAATACGCCCAAGTGTGCAAGGTGAGTGCTGCGAGGAGCGGAACACGGACGGAGCCCCGACAGCCAGGCGTTCCGTGTGTAGGCTTTCCACTTCAGGATTTGAAGGGAGCACTGGGGTGAGTTGCACCCCTCCGAGATGCAGTCGGGCTTGAGTGACTGTGTTCAGATGCAATTAATGTAGCAGTTAATTTGTGGGATGGGTTGTAATCCACTAATCCATTTGGTAATTACCAGCCTATTGTTAATACTGCCATGTGGGTCCTCTAGTTTGTTTCTCTGAAAGAGGAAGCGTGTTAATCTTTGCAGAGATTTCCTCCTGCGCGTGTTCTTTGTGTGTGTGTGTGCCAGATGATTGGTTTCTGGGGACTTAAGAAAATGAATGGTGTTGCAAACAGAAGCTGTCAAATGGGTAGCTTGCAGGGGCGTTCTTGCACGTTGTCCCTAATGTAAGAGCCCCTTGTGTGTTGCAGCGGGAATTGGGCCCGTGTTAATGATCAGGAGCTGGAGGGCTGAGCCAGTGTCTCCCTTTATCTGAGTCATTGTGGGGGAGGATGAAAGTGAAAGTTGAAAAGGTGGCGGGGTGAGGATGAGGATGATGATCTTTCCCTGTTTGTGTGCTACACGAAACATAGGACACATTTTCTTATATTCTGTGATTTAAAAAATGGAAAGTGTTAACATTGTATCCATGTTAAGGAAAGCATGGAAGGGTATGATGGTTAAGTTTAACAGAACTAAGCTTCCTAGAGAAAGTTTCTTGAGTAGTTATTTAATGAACACAAAGCATTTCAAGGTACATTTTAACCACAATGTAGACTTTTAATTATCTTTTCAGAGATGAAAATATTGAACATGTCTATGTATATTGTGCGTATCTTGTGATTATATTTTCTGAATATGACAGTTAATATTTTGGGGTATAGGAACTTTTTTTTAAAAGATTTATTTATTGGAAAGTCAGATATACAGAGAGAAAGAGAGAGAGGAAGATCTTCCATCCGATGATTCACTCCCCAAGTGAGTGCGACGGCCGATGCTATGCCAATCCAAAGCCAGGAACCAGGAACTTCTTCCAGGTCTCCCACGCGGGTGCAGGGTCTCAAAGCATTGGGCCATCCTCGACTGCTTTCCCAAGCCACAAGCAGGGAGCTGGATGGGAAGTGGAGCAGCCGGGATTAGAACCGGCGCCCATATGGGATCCTGAGGCGTTCAAGGCAAGGACTTTAGCTGCTAGGCCATGCTGCCGGGCCCAGCACTTCTTTTCTGTACAAACATATTGGGTTGCTTAATTCTGAAGTGAGTTCAGATTGCAATATTGTGATAACCAAATGTAATTAAGATGAATCAGTAGCCAGAGTTTTGAAAGTGAGAACTTTATCCAAATCTGTGTTATGTGACTGTATGTAGTTTGGATAGCAAGGGGATGTATTTTGAAGTGTTTAAAATTTTTTTTTCAAAAAAGTGTTTATTTGAAAGACAAAGAGGAGGAGAGACAGCCAGGAGATCAGTTTGCTGGATCACTCGCCAGTGGCTACCTCAGCCCTAGGTGCATTAGCAGTAACAGGTGAAAAGACTTCAGGAAGTGATGAATTTCATCCACTACATATGGACCGTTCCCAAAGTGGAGGGTGTTTGTCCTTGCCACCTGGAGTGGCTTTCCTGAGATTAGTATTCCACATGGGCAGCTCTTTGAAAGGATGTTGCTTTTGAAGTTTAAGAAAGTTCTTGTTTTGGAAATAGACAGGTGTTCGAATCTCAAAAGTTAAGCTGTGTGGAGGAAACATTCCGTGGTGGTGTTCACGGCTGTGGTGTGTTGTTCCAGAGCAGGCGGCCAACAGTTCCTCCCATCTACGTTCTTGACTGTCATCTCCTATTAAGAGATGGAGTCTATTTCTGCTCCACTGGAGTCTGTAGACTGGCTCCTGACCTCTTTGACCAATGACAGTGGTAAAGGCGATACTGCGCTAGTTCTGTGCCTGCTTCTCCAGAGGTGTCGTGACTAAAAGTCACTCTCCTGGAAGCCAGTAGGATGTAAAGGAGATGATTAGGCCACACTGTGTGGAGGAAGACCACTTGAGTTGTCTCAGTGTGTGCATGAGGCTTGCTCTAGTCCTGATTGAAACTAGGAGTGCTGGCAACCTCACAAGTAACCCCAGCTGGGAGAAATGAATGGCTGTTGTTTTAAATGGCAGTTTTGAAGTTTTGAGCCGCTATGTTACTCTGCAGTAGAGGACAGAAATGCTATCATCACCTCTTGCCCACGAGACCCTTGGTATACCTCTGGGCTACATATAAATTTGTTGTAAGACGTGAACCCTGAGTACAAAATTATGATCAGCATATGCAGTAGCATGCCTTAATGCTAAGTCTCTAACGAAACCTTCATTTCCTGTTCTGTAGGAATGTACTTACGGAATTAGTTAAACCACACTGTGGCTCTGTTTCATACTCTTCAAGATAGCTGGCTAAGTAAAAAATTTTCTTTTGTGTCCTTGGTTGGTCATGTGATATGTTTCTAAATACACTTTGTGATATGATTGTTGAAAGTATTTTTGAAGAAACTGCCCATTAGTGAGATGGCACATGTGTAGTGTTGATGAAGTTTGCGCTATGACCGTTGTCACATCTTCATAAGAGGGATGGGAGATGTGCCTTGAACACCTGTGAATGGCTTTGTCATGCACAGGTCGGAGGATGAGTCTAGTGTTAATTCTAATGTGTGTGTTACAGAAGGTGTTTAAACACAATGATGGTCTTTAGAGAATGTCTGATGGTCTTTAAGAGAACGTCTGCCATTGCCTTTGAAAGAGAAAGTCTTTCAAAGTGTGTGGATTTCTGTTTAAATTCTGGTTAGGTCATCATTAAGGAAAACAAGCAAAACAAAAAAATGCCCAATTTTTCCCTTGAAAATCTTACAGGAGTGCATGGGCAACTTAAGAGATTGATGGGCCCCTCTTCCCTTCAGCTCTGCTGATCATCCTGCTAGGGTTTTTTGGTCATGGCTCTTTCCCGTCCTCACTGGTGCTGATTCAGGCTTTACCTGCCTTTAAACTGTTCCATCCTCCTTGTTATGAATGCCTTGACTCTTCACAAAGAAAGACAAGTGATCTCAGAATGTCTCCAAAAGCGAACTACATGGTGATGGCATCTACTGCCTAAGATGGCCGTAACAGTGAGAACTAGGGGTGGTGAGGTTATGAGGAAGCGGACGCCTTGGCATTGCTGGTGAGCATGCAGAATGTGACTGGCCTGGCTGCGAGAGAGTGGGCCTGAATACACATCACACATCTATTGCAATCTTTAGATTCCCTGTCATCTGGTACTTACCTTCACTCCTTGTGGAGACAGGACTTCCTCTTTTGGCAGTTTGTAAAGCGTTTCTAAATAGTTGAATATTTTGAATCAATATTTAACAGATGAAATCTGATTCTAAGAACACAGTGGCGTTCCTATCCTTCTGTCTTCTCCCCTCGTCCCTGTCTTGTGTTTGATTCTTACTCCATCCCCGAGTTCTGCTTTCCTGACTTAAATCTACAGAGCCTCAGCTGCTTCATCCTCTTCTGTTGCTTTGCCTTTCTACTTTGTCACTTCCCAGTGGCATATAAACAGGCTCAGGTCTCCAGTGTGTTTGAAATGATGATGCTACCACAAAGTGCTGCTTTACTTGAGCTTTTTCTATATAAATACCCTGGCTCTTTTTTCCTTTAGTTTAGCTTCTTGAACAAGCAGTTCATGTTGACTGTTTCCTGTTCTTCACCTTTCACATTCTTCAGCCTGCTGCAATCCGTCCTCTTCCACCCATGACCTTGTAGGACTCTTGCAAAGGTCACTGGGAATTCTACCTGTTGAACCCAAGGGGACATGGCTCAGCCCTTACCTCTGGTCTCCAGCCCTGCTCCGCTGGGCCTGACCATGCCCCAGGCTCTCCTGATTATCTTCCTTTCTCTTCACAGTCTCTTCTATGTGATGTTCCCTGTCGCTTTACTCTTGGAGTTTCTTAGACATCTGTCCACCTACGATCCAAAGCTAGGAGCCAGGAGCTTCTTCCAGGTCTCCCAAGGCTTTGCGCCATCCTCCCCTGCTTTCCCAGGCCTTAAGCAGGGAACTGGTTGTGAAATGGAGCAGCCAACGCACTTTATGGCACCCATATGGGATCCCAGTGCTTGCAAATGGAGGGTTAGGCAAATGAGCCATCGCGCCTGCCCCCTGCTTTGCTCTCTTTCATTTGTCCACTTTCTCTGAGTGATCTCATGTCACATTTCCAAATCTCCAAAGAGATCTCTTTCTCAAGTTTCAGATGTGTGAATCTCTGGAATGTGACATGCTCCAGGCCCTGACTGCTCCTGTGCAGAGCAGGCCACCTCATCCCCTGGTACCTGCTATGCCATGCCCTGTGTTGTAGTGAGCATGTGGTGTCTTTTCATATCCCATTGCTCCTTGGATTCAGCAAACCACCATCCTCCCGAGTCTCCCTTGTCCACTGCTCTTCTTTCAGTGGTGCCAGCACTCGCTGCCTTTCCTGGGTTACTCTTTCCTCCCCCTCATCTAGTCCTGCTTTCAGCGAGAGGAACCCTTCACAGACATGCATCTGACTGGATCGCTTCCTGTGGGAGACCCTTTGGGGATTGCCCATTGGCAATTGCTCTTAGGATAAAGGTTTGGGGATTGCCCAATGGCGGTTGCTCTTAGGATAAAGGTTGAGCTGTTGGCTGCAGCCATGCTGGCCTCCTTTGGCCCCCTCAGCAGACCTTTGCCCCAGATCCTGCTTGCTATTGTTGGTGTTTCCTCTCAGCAGAAGCACATTTCCCAGTGTTGGTGCTCCTTATTTGAGGACTGGCCCCTCCTCCCCTGTGTGTGCTGCGCCCAGGGTAGTAGTGTTGGGGGTCCGTGTTTGCTTACCCAAGGCCACCCAAGAAGCATTCCTCAATGAATAGTGTGCCTCTGCCTGCTCCCTGCTGGAGTTTTGACTTTGGTTTGACCTCCTTGCTGGTGTAGTTGACACCTTTCATACAGCCAGAGAGGAGTCAATGAGATGATGTTTGGGATACTTGTGTAGAAAAGGGTCATGAATAGGTAAAAAGGTTTAAACTTGACCTTCTGTCCCAGCCTTGAGCTTGTGGGAAAACAAAATGAAGTATTAATGTGTTCAGTGATATGAAGAGAGGACAGCAGAAAAATGGTGTGTGTGTGTGTGTGTATGTATGTATGTATACTCCATCATTCCATCCAGGTTTTCCACCGGGGTCAGGTTATAGTGTCTCAAGCACTTGAGCTGTTACCTGCCTCCCAGTGTGCATTAGCAAGGAGTTGATGTAGAAGCTATGTAACTGGGACTTCCCTGGCACACTGGTATGAAATGTGGAGGTTCCAATCAGCTGCTTAATCCACTACACCTGAACACTCAGAAAAATAACCCTAGTTTGCTTTAGAAAATGAAGGTATCTCATAAAAGTGACACATTGGTGAGAGGACACTAAGCCTCTCACCGCACTGATACTATTATGATGATTGGCCATTGACACTGTTACCTTTTAGGTTGTTTGCTTCTTCTAACCTGTGTATGCCTGGCTTCAGTAAAATTACCTCTTCATTTACAGAGAGTTGATTCCCTTCTTAGAATTGCCAGAAGCTTCTGTGCCATGAAATTAAAACAACCCCGATTGGATGATGGGGCTAAAGGGACACCTCCCCATGCTGGTACCAACGCCATGCTTCAGGTTGCATATCTGTTTGGTGATTGGGAGGTGACAGTCCTAGGCCCTTGCTGCAGTTTTCCCCATCATGAATGGGAAATAAACAAAACTGAGATGAAGGGCAGTGACAATCAGTGCTGGGGAAGTCTGGAGCAGTGATGCTATTATTTAAATGAGGGGGGAGGATTCCGCTGCCCGACTTGGGGAGGTGGCTTCAGCTGCATCTTTTAGGAGGATGACAGGCTGATGTGGAGACAGCTGCAGTCTTAAACCCCGGGGAATATGTCAGGGATTTAGGGTGTTCTTTCCCTTTCATTCTTACAATTTTGTGGTAGAAGATAGAAGTGGGTGACTGCTGTTCTAGCAGCTGGGCCAGTGTCTCAGCACATCTCTGAGATGCACGTTGCCTCTTACTTGCAGCCGTTAAAGTGGGTAAAGTAAGCCGTATTGTTTTTACTTTAAAATAAGACTGTCATCTTAGGGATATATCTGGATCCAGGAAATACATTTAGTGTTAAAATCTGAGCTATAAAATCTGCTTGGTCTCAAAAGGCCAGCATAAATTAGGAAGAAACTGTCAAGAGTAACATTGCACTGCTCTTAGAGTTTTGAGTTGATTTTACTGTGGCATAGGTGGATGACATAGGAAGAACAAAAATTTTATCCCAACCCTGCAACTTTTTTTTTTTATTTTACAGTTTTCTTTTCGTTTTTCTTTAAGATTTTTTTAAGAAAGTCATATCCATAAAGAGGAGATACAGAGAAAAATATCTTCTGTCCACTGATTAACTCCCCAAGTAGCTGCAGTGGCCGCAGCTGAGCTGATCTGAAGCCAGGAGCCAGGAGCTTCTTCTGGGTCTCTCACATGGGTGCAGGGTGCTATGGCTTTGGGCTGTCCTCTGCTGCTTCCCAGGCCACAGGCAGGGAGCTGGATGGGAAGTGGAGGAACCGGGCCATGAATTGGTACCCACGTCCCGGGATGTGCAAGGCAAGGATTTAGCCACTGAGCCACTGTTCCGGGCCCTGTAGTTTTCTTATGTGTATACCCAAAATAGGGAAAAGATGGCTACATCTTTGAGTCCTTTGTGCTCCAGTGGGAGCCTCCCTTGGTTGAAAAACAAGAAGGCTTGGCTGATTGTCCTTGCCAAATGTTTTACCATATGCTAGAGAAAGGAGAACTTTGAGGTTTCATACAATGGGTTTCTGGCATATGGAATTTCAATGTAGTGTCATGATTTTGCTCCCCGCTTTGAACAGATGAATGAGTGCTTCATGGTGTAGACTTTATTGGAACCCATCCTTAGCTGAACTACTCCACTGGTGTTTGCACTCTAGGCCTCTACTTCCTGGGAGAAATTCAGCCTTTTGGAGGTAACAGGCATGATTGCATTGCTTTGTTGTGTCCTTGGTGACTTGGTCACTGGAGCCACTGTGGAAGAATTATTAACATAGGCTATTATTGTTTTCATAATGTCATACAGTAGAGGGTTTTCTATCAATAGCACACCAACTATAAATAAACTGGCATTGTAAGGCAGCAGACTAGCCACTTAAATCTGGTTTGTGAAAATAGAGAAACCTCTGTTTCTGTACTGACTTTTGTTAAATATGTCTTGTGAGTTAAAAATTATTGTACATATTTGGCATTCTGTCTCGAGCAGTCGGAACCTGACTGTAGCTTGTGTCCTGAAGCGTGTGTAGGCTGTTTTAGATGGCTTGTTCAGCATTCAGAATCCTGGTTTCCTTGGAGAATCTGCTCCTAGGTTAAAGAATCACAGAAGAATGACAGCAGGAGAGAAGGCCCTTTTTAGGTGCTGCCAGTTAGAAAAGCTTGTGAACTTTGTCCTGGCATGTTTGCCATTTACTAATCTAAAACCTGCTAAGGATAAGTCCGGAGGTAAAAAGTCTTACTGGAGGCCAAATACATTCTGATTAGAGTGGGTCTGGGCATACAAGGCCTTCCTGGAACCGCAGGCTGAGGGCCAACCCTGAGTTCTTAGTACTATTTGATGTTGAGACCCTTACGTAATCAAAAAGTTTTCCTGGACCACTTTTCCCTATTTCCTGTTGATTTTCAAACTCTGTAGATATGTTCAGATATGTTTTTGCTGAGTCAGCTAAATGAAATCCTTCCCACCCTCCTGTAATATTGGGTTCCAAGAATAAAGCAAAATAGATGGCTATTAGAACAATGAAAAGCGTGGTTGCTACCGCTTTTAGCCCTCCAGCTCTAAATGTAGGTTTCTAAAATTGGAAGGTCTGTGTTTGTCCTGCTGGCTGGATTTGCTTTTTGTTTTTTTCTATGTGAAATGAAGTAACCTTTACTTCCCCAAGCTGGGGCTCTCCTACAGATGGTGCCAGTAGCTAGGGAAGGCTAGCCTGGGGAGTGGGGAGATTGATATGCAGGGCTAGGGAACTACTCAGGAAAATCCAATAGAATACGAGATAGGTTTTCTACTTTTAAAAAGTGTCCCTTACAAATGTAAGAATTCAGTTGTGAGACAGATAGCTACCTCAGCTGGTTCCCTCCTCAGATGCTTGTCTCGGCAGGGGTGTGCCACACCTGAGCCAGGAGCCAGTCTCCCACTTGAGTGGCCAGGGCACAGCAACTTGAGTCATAACCTGCAGGACACTGGAATCAAGAGCAGACAATGGTGTGAAAACACAATCATGCTTATGAATCACAAAAGGATGCAAAAATGACTCTTAATGAATTACTTTAGAAGTAACTATTTAATATGAGCAATCAAGTGCTATCTGGAATGAGCTGTCATCTCCACAGTCACTTGGTTCAGTGGAATTGGTGCATGTATTGGAAAGTTCCAAGGAGGCCATGCTGGCCTTTCTTTTTAAAATGTTCCATTCAGAATGTTCCTGATCTGAACATGTTGAGCCCAAGCCAGAGTTCCGGAAGCTTCATTGTGTTTTTCCAAAAGCAATTTTTTAAGGACCAAAACTTTCTTCACTTGGCCATATTCTTAAAGTAAATTTTATTAGTGGAGGTTTGCTGCAAGCTCATGGTAAGATTGGTTGCTGTTTTTAAATTCATGGTAAAATATGCCGAACAAAGCCAAGCATTTTGACCAGCAAAGAGATGTAGGTTCGTTCCCATTGTTGTGCAGCCATCACCACTTTTCATCCCAAGGACCTCCTCCTCCTTGCAAGTTGAAGCTGTGCTCCTGTTAAACTATACCTTGCCATCCCCACCTCCCCTTCACACCTGGCAGCCAGCATCTCACTGTCTGTATGAATTTGGCTATTGTAGGTTTTTCATCTAAGTGGAATCATTCAGTATTTCTTTTGTGCCTAGCTTATTTCACATTAGCGTAATGCCTTTTAAATCCATCTGTGTTGGCACTTAACCAGTTTCCTTCCTAAGGCTGAATAGTAATCAGTTGTAGGTCACATCTCGTTTATCCTCCCATTTGAGATTTGAGTTGTGTCCACAGTCTGGGTGTTGCGAATCATGCTGCTGTGACCGTTGGCATACATGTTTACTGTTGCTTGCCTGAGGGGTTGAGGGTATATATTGGTAGAATTGCTGTGCTATCTGGTAACTTAGTTTTTTGAGGAAACGTCTCATTGTTTCCCACAGAGGCTAAGCCATCTTACCTTCCTTCCTCTGTTTAGATTTGCATTAAATACTCATTTTATGGCTTTTATGTCTGAAAATCTTGTCACTTCAGGGTTTGACTCTAAGCCACCTTATATATCTTTCAACAACTTTAGGGGTAAAACCTAATTCGAATAATTAAACAGTCATTTTCATTAAAAATATCCCTTTGGTCCCATTGGCCCAGGAAGAGAAGCCCAGTCTTCACTGTGGGTGGCAGTGAACTGAAGTCCTACCTGCTGTGCCCAGGATCTGTGTTAGGAGCTGGGAGGAAGACCCTGAGCCCGGCTCCTCCAGGACTGGGTGTGTGGGTGTCCAAACTGCTGGGCCAGCTGCTCTTCCCACGTTTAGATTTTGAGTTCCTCCATAAAACTGCTCAAAACCTTTTCGGAAGTCTGAGAACACCTGTTCCTGCTGGCAGCTGCACGGGAGACTTGGTTTGTGCCTTGGTGTTCTGTAGGCATGCTGGCAGGGCTGGGGGCATCCTGGGCAGCTTGCACCATGAACTGATGGGAGTTCTCTGAGGACAGAGGTCACGTCCAAGCCCTGCCATAAGTATATGTGTATATATAATATATATACAAAAAAATGTTTTTGAGCGTTTTTTCCATTTGAAACATTTTAAAGCAGACACTAGTATTTAGTGATAATTCAGATGGAAATAAACTGGGGAAGTTTAATCCAGTGAGGTTTCAGGACTGATGTTTTCTGTGAGAGGAACAGAAAGTGTGGATGGGGCCTGGCACAGTAACCTGGTGGCTCAAGTCCTCACCTTGCATGCACTGGGATCCCATATGGGCACTGGTTTGTGTCCTGGCTGCTCCACTTCCCTTCTGGCTCCTGCTTGTGGCCTTGGAGGGCAGTGGAGAACGGCCCAAAACGTTGGGATCCTGCACCAGTGTGGGAGACCCAGAGGAGGTTCCTGGCTCCTGTTTTCAGATCAGTTTAGCTGGGGCCTTTTCAGCCGTGTGGGGAGTGAATCAGCAGATGGAAGATCTTCCTCTCTGTATCTCCTTGTCTCTGTAGATCTGACTTTCCAATAAAAAATATTAAATCTTAAAAAAAAAAAACCTTAAAGCATGTGAATGAGTTCTTTTTTAGATTTTTATTGGAAAGACTGATTTTACAGGGAGAACAAGATTCACTATCAACATGGCCACAATGGCCGGTACAGAGCCAATCTGGAGCCAGGAGCCTCTTCCAGGTCTTCCACACCGGTGCAGAGTCCCAAGGCTCTGGGCCATCCTCTGCTGTTCTCCCAGGCCACAAGCAGAGAACCGGATGCAGAATGGAGCAGCCAGACTAGAACCAGTGCCCATATGAGATGCTGGCATTTGTAGGTAGAGGATTAGCCAGTTGAGCCACTGTACCAACAGCCCCTGGGGCATGAGGGAGGGCGAACTCTATCTATGTCAGTCACTGCCATGTGACCTTGGTGAATATCATGTGAGAGTCGTGGTCCTCGTCTGCCAGGAATGGATTATCCTTTCTTCCTTGTAAGATTATCATAAAGACCGAATGACATAATGAATATGTAGCTGCTTGCCAGTGTCTCCAACAAGGCTCACTCTTAAATTTATTTTCCTTTTTTTAAAAAGTTTTATTTTTATTGGAAAGGCAGATTTTGGAGAGGAGAGAGAGATCTTACATCCGATGATTTACTCCCCAAGTTGTCGCAACAATAAGAGCTGAGCCATCCAAAGCCAGGAGCCTCTTCCAGGTCTCCCATGCGGTTGCAGGGTCCCAAGGCTTTGGGCCATCCTCTGCTGCTTCCCCAGGCCACAAGCAGGGAGCTGGCTAGGAAATGGAGCAGCCAGGATTAAAACTGATGCCAATATGGGATCCCAGCTTGTGCAAGGTGAGGACTTTAGCCACCGGGCCAGCGTGCTGGGCCTAAATTTATTTTCATCTTTATTTGAAAGCCAGAGGTAGATAAAAGATATTTCATCTGCTAATTCTCTGTGTGTCCATGATAGCCAGGGCCTGGCCAGGTTTTATGCAGGAACTCAGTCTGAGCTTCCACACTGGTGACAGGGACCCCAGGGCTTGGGCCGTCACGTGCTGCCTCTCAGGGTATGCATGAGTAGGAAGCCAGAGAGGCGAGCCAAGCTGGGCCTGGCACCCAGGCATGCTGGCAGGGCTGGGGGCATCCTGGGCAGCTTCACCAAGTGCCAGCACCCACCCCAAGGAGGCAGGTTCTTGACAGTTGTTAGTTTCTTCCTTCCTGTTTTTCATTTCCTTTTCCTGAGTATATTGTTGAAAAGTTGCTTGTTTGGTTCAGATTACTGTCTCTGCTGTTTGCATGCATTCCAGAAAGTTCTCATACTTCTCATTGTATCTGCAACATAAAATCATGAATTTTAAAAGCTGGAGCAGGTGTTTTGGGCCCAAAAGGGGAAGTAAAACCTTTAAAAAGTCAAACCTTTAAAAGTCAGCCCTGGAGGGGGTGGGTGGCAGGATAGCGGAGTGGCTAAAGTCCTCATCTTGAATGAGCTGGGATCCCATATTGGCACAGATGTTAACCCAGTGGCCCCGCTTCCAATCCAGCTCCCTGCTTGTTGCCTGGGAAAGCAGTAGATGATAGCCCAAAGCCTTGGGACCCTGCACCCATGTGGGAGACCCAGGGGAAACTCCTAGCTTTGGATTGGCTCAGCTCTGGTTACTGTGGCCACTTCAGGAGTGAATAAGTGGATAGAAGATCTTCCTCTCTGTATCTCCTCCTCTCTGTATATCTGCCTTTCCCATAAAAATAAATAAATCTTAAAAAAAAAAGCCAGCCTGGGCCTAAAGCACAGGCTTTAGACCCCGCCCTCTGCCATACCAATACTATTGAGGATGCTTTTCTCTTTGTGTGTGGATATGCAAGATACATTTACTTTTTTATATTGACTTTTACATTACAAGCCTTTGAAGAAACAAGTTTGTAAAATAGGACTAGTGCTTTAGCCATGGGTCAGCTCCATTCGTTGTACCTTGTCATTATAACAGTTTGCTTGATCTTACCATATATCGCCAAACCCTTGGGGCAGGGTTTCTGTCTTTAAGGACCGATTTCAGAGTAGTTGTACTGCTGACAGGAAGTTACATGGTTTTGGATGGCAATATCTGTTTTGTGTTGTAGAATAATAAAGAGGGAGAGAGAGATTTTCACGTGCTGGTTCACTCTCCAGTAGCTGCAATGGCTGGGACTGGCTCAGGCTAAAGCCAGGAGCATGGAGCTCTATCTGGGTTTCCCATATGTTTGGCAGAGGCCCAGGTACTCGGGCCATCTTCCACTGCCTTCCTTACATTCATTAACAGGAAGTTGGGCCGGAAGTAGAGCAGCCAGGGCTTGAACTGGTACTCTGAGATGGATGCCATGTTGCAGGTGGTAGCTTTAGCACTGTGGAGTGCCAATCCCTGATTCATTTGCTAGGGAAATATGCTTCTAGACTTTAGTTTCTCAACCTGCTTACAGGCATTTGTTATCTTCTTTCCTATCTGTGGTCTAAAGAGGCATAAAACAGGGTATTTGAGAAGCATCTTTTTTTTTTTCTAAACTTCTGAAAGCATTTAAGTTAAACTTACTGTACAAAGAACATTTATAAATTAACAAGGGCAGTGATCTCCAAAGGAGAAATAGATATTTTTCACAAAAGTCGGACTCATTTTGAGAACTTCAAAAAGTTGACAGAATTGGAATGAAAAGGAAGTTTATTTTGGCCTAAGAATTCTGAAATCAAACTTTAGAAAGTTTATAGGGAAGAATTTGGGTATGGGATTCCAAATTCCATTTGCCATGAGATTTTTGAAGTTTCCTGTACATGTAGAGTTGTGTCTTAAGCATCTGAGACCAGGCGTGGAAGTGCGGACTGGGCAGCTGCCTGCATTCACTTCCTGGCGGTGTCACTTCAGTCTGAGCTGACAGTCTTTCCGTTTCCTTATGCTGAAGTGAGATGAAAGAATTGATAAGTGTGCATGTATTTATGACAGTGCTGTGAGTTGTGATTTTTTTTTTCCCCCTTAAGGTTTACTTTCTTTTCATTTAAAGGTAGAGTTAGATAGGGGAGTCAGACAAATCTTGCTGCTGAAGGATCACTCCCCAAATGGCTGCAGTGCTTGGGCCTGGGCAAATCCGGAACAGGAGCTTTTCCCGTGTCTCCCATGTGGATGCAGGGTCCCAAGGACTTGGGCCATCCTCTGCTGCTCTTTCAAGGCCACAACGCAGGGACCCCAATCAGAAGTGGAGCAGCTGGGATCCAGTGTGGAGCCCAGATGGGTTGCTGAAGGTGCAGGACAAAGCTTAGTATATTACATCACAGGGCCAGCTCAGTGTGGCCAAGCAGGTGTTCAGGAATGGCAGTTTTATATGTGGGTGCTGCCTTATTGAAAGACAGTTTGAAATAGCTGTTGAAGGTAGGATAGCTATTAGATTTTTGACCCAGCAGTTCTATGTTTAGGAATGTATTTTAGGAATTTATATGTAGGATAAGACTTGCATCTACCATAATACATGTAACAATAATTGAAATATTGTCCCAACAAAAGCTTGGAAATGACTTAGGTATTTCTTGATAAGAAACAGTTGTTAAATGGATATAATGCAATCCCCTGGTACCACCGAAACAAATGAAGTAGGCCTACATGTGCTGTTATAGAATTATTTCCATGGTATATTGTTACAGAGGAGAACAAAGCTTCCATGTAAAGGTTTTTATTTGAAAGACAAAATGACAAAGAAGTCTTCCATCTGCTGGCTCATTATCTGCTGAATGCCTGGAACAGCTGGAGCTGGGTCAGGCCATAGCCAGGAGCCAGGAACTCATCTGAGCCTCCATTTGGGTGGCAAGAACCATACTTGGGCCATCATCTGCTGCCTTCCGAGATGTGCATTGATAGGCAGGAAGCTGGATCAAATGCAGAGAAACTGGGACTTAAACAAGCCACCCAGGGAGTGAATTAACTCTGTGCCATGATGTCTGCCCATGTGAGTGGATTTTATCTTTTTTTCCCCCAAGATTGATTGATTTTTATTTGAAGGGCAGAGTTAGGAGGAGAGAAACAAAGAAGTCTTCCATCCTTTGGTCCACTCCCCAAATAGCCAAAATGGCTGGAGCAGAGCTAATCCAAACAAAGTAGCTTCTTCTGGGTCTCCCACGGGGATGCAGGCTCCCAAGGCATTGGGCCCACTGCAATGGCTCAATGGCTAAATCCTCACCTTGCAAACACCACGATCTCATATAAGCGGCTCCACTTCCCTTCCAACTCCCTGCTTACAGCTGGGAAAAACAGAGGATGTCTCAAAGTCTTGGCACCCTGTACCTGTGTCAGACGTGGAAGAAGTTCCTGTCTTTGAGTCACCTCAACTCTGGCCATTGTAGTCATTTGGGAAGTGAACCAGTAGATGGAAGATCTTTATGTCTCTGCTCTGAAAATCTAACTTTCCAATACAAATAAACAAATCTTAAAAAAAAAAAAAGGCCTTTGAGGGGAAGATCAGAGAGATGAAGAGGAGACTTGCTTTTTATGCAGAATTAGAGCTTTCATCTGCTGGATCACTTCCAAATGGATTCAATGGCTGTGGCTTAGCCAGGCTGAAGCCAGGATTCAAGTAACTCCATCTGGGTCTCCCAGGTGGGTGGCAGGGACTCAAATGCTTAGACCGTCTTCTACTGCTTTCCCCCTGGCACTTTAGCTCAAGTGAAAATGGAACATCTGGGGCTCAAACTGGTGCTCATATGGAGTACTGTCATTCTGAATTGTAGCTTAACCTACTATACAACAATGCTGGCTTTTCCTTTCATATTATCTGAAACTTATTTATTTTGATAATCTTTACATGCTTGATTTGGGCACAAAGGGTCAAGAGCTACAGGAAAGTGGTTGAGACCATTGTTTCCACATTCTCTTTTTTCCTTCCTGTGTCTGGGGTCCCCGATGTGGGACAAGCATGCTCCGAGGATCCTGCTCAAGTGGTTTTGATAGTTCAGCAATTCTGAATTGCTGCCAGTCTTGCTATTCCAGGCACGTTGAAATCTCTCCAGAATCCACTGGCTGACACAGGCTACCTTTGAGTCTCCGTTTGCCCAGATTTCACTGCCAACACATGGCTGGGATAGTTGATTGATTTGTTCTGTCCTCCATCTGTTGTGGTACTGGGTGTCCTCTGCAGGTTCCTGTGGTCTTTCATATCCTCCATGTGCGCCTGGATATGCTGTCCACTGCTCTGTCTGAGCCTCTGAGGAGGCTGGGCATTGACACATGCACTCCATGGTCAGACCATGGAACCTGCATTACTCTTCATGGTTGGGGTGCTGACTCCAGCAGTTCAGTTGGGGGGATCCCCAAAGAAACGTTGTCTGATGTGATCCCAGACCAGATTCTTGTATGTGCTTGTTTGTGTACAGGGTCTGGCACAATCCGTTGCCCAGTCAGTTTATGCATATGCTGGTGGTTGCAATTGCTGGGTCAGTTCTATTTCCAGCCTTATCTTCCACAGGAAACAATGGGTGGTGCAATCCAGCCTGATTTCTGCCCAGCACACACCTGCCCTCACATAAACCAGTGGGAGCTGCAGCCTAGTCAGATCAGCCTGCAATAACCCCCACCAGGCCTGCCTCCTACCCTGGTTCCAGTGCTTGCCAATATGCATCCCATTCAGCTCTCGTACATGTCAATGAGCATTGAAGCCTAGTTCAACCCACCCAGCTCCACTATCCTGTCCACACTTGTGCCCGTTTCAAAATCAGTTTCCAGCGTCTGTGTCAAAAATCAGGACTTCTGTGTCCGATAAAATATCTTTCTAGGTGAAGCCCTTGTTTTTGAATGATGAGCTAGATACAAGGACACAGCTGTGATTTTTCTCTTTTAATATTTTAAAAACATAGTTCTGTTGTTTTCTTACATAAACTGTTGCCATTGAAAAATCTGGTGTCAATTTGATGTTCATACTCTTTGTGACCTGTCTTGTGCTGACTGCCGGTGACTTGGTGTGGCAGTGATTTTCCACTGGAGTGTGTCCTCGAGGTGGTGGCAAAGAGTGTGGGTTCTGATGCTTGCGACTTACTGAGAGCCTCTTGCCCTGATAATATGCTTAGGTTTCATTGTGTGGGGAAGTGTTGTAAAGCTGTCAGCAGAGGTAAACACATGTATTCCTAGCTGAGCATTAGCTGGGGTGTGGCTGCCTAAGTATTGTCACCTTGACCTTCATCTAAAAACCTTTGAGCCCCTGCTTGTATCATGGTAGCTCTCCTTCTCTCCCTTCTCTGTGTTGTGTTGTATGTGAGCATAGGTGTAGCAGACCAGCACTGACTAGCCTGAGAGCAAGACAGAAAACTGGCTCTAGCTGTTTGTTCTCTTGTTA
Source organism: Ochotona curzoniae (assembly GCF_017591425.1). Lineage (NCBI taxonomy): Eukaryota > Metazoa > Chordata > Mammalia > Lagomorpha > Ochotonidae > Ochotona > Ochotona curzoniae. The sequence continues at coordinate 45,844,202 of NW_024466502.1, read as the reverse complement.
CAGGCAAAGCCCAGGACTGGAAGCAGGATTAGATCCATTGCTTGGGAAGGTACGTGATCCATTTAGCCAAAAGGTAGTTGGTTTGTTCCAAGGTTAGCTTCTTTCTTAAAGTGTTTATTTTTATTTGAAAGTCAGTTTTACAGAGTTAAAGGAAAGAGAGAGAAGATCTTCATCTTCTAGTTCACTCTGTCAATGGCTGCATTAACCAGAACTACCTCCAGGTCTCCCATATGGGTATGGGGTCCCAAAGCTTTGGACCATCTTCCACTGCTTTCCCAGGCTATAAACAAGGAGCTAGATAGGAAGTATAGCATCTGCGACACGAACCAGTGTCCATATGGATGCTGACACTTGCAGGCAGAGCATTAGCCAGTTCAGCCGTTGCGCCAGCCCTTTCTGTTAGCTTTTATTAAGAAGTTGCTTTATTGTCAATCTTGTGGCTGTGTAACTGTTTTCTCTGCACTCTCTGTTGCAGCAGAAATGTTGGCTGACTTGTAGGACTTGCTTGAAGCCAGAGTCATGGTGGATGTGGGAAAGTGGCCCATCTTCACTCTGCTGTCCCCTCAAGAGATCGCCTCGATCCGGAAAGCATGTGTCTTTGGCACCTCTGCCAATGAAGCCTTGTACGTCACTGACAACGATGAGGTGAGCCTGTGGGGGTGAGGCATTATTTTGGAGCTGGGCTGAGAAAAGGGGAATCCCAAGTTTAAGAAAACTCTGCCTGTGGCACACCTTCTCTCTCGGTCTCTGTTCACAGCATCTTGCCCCTTAGTACTGTTTGAGGTTTCTTTGGGTAGGTCAGTGTTCTGCAATGGTGAGCAGAGGCTGCTCTTTTATCAGCTTCATCAGCCCCTTACCTGCCAAAGTATCAGTTTAACCTTAAGTGAGTCTTATTTTCAGAGCAGGGAAGAGATCTGTTAATGGAGTTTTAGGCCCAACAAGTCAGACAAAACTGCTTGTTTTCCAGGTCTTTGTATTTGGACTGAATTACAGTAACTGTCTAGGAACTGGAGATAATCAGAGTACCCTTGTACCCAAGAAGCTGGAAGCCTTGTGTGGGAAGAAGATTAAAAGCCTTAGTTATGGGAGTGGGCCGCACGTTCTTCTCAGCACCGAAGGTAAGCAGATCCAGCCTTCCAGGTCGTGGCCAGTGGAGCAGGCAGTTCCAGGCTAGAAGGGGCAGGAGGGCAGATGGAAAAATTCACTTCAGGTGGTCATTTCCAAGAGCAATACTCACGGCAGGTGAAGCTAAACCCATCCAGCTGAGCCCGTGGGAGGTCCTACAAAGTAGGCAGCCTGCCGAGGTCCTACACCAGCACTGGGAAGATGGGGTGCAGTGTCTTTTCCCGCCCTGTATCCCAGTGGATTTGTGGTTGTCTGGCAACTCTGGAGGTTTCTGTGGGGCACTTTTATGAATACAGGTAATACTGGTGTTCCTTTCTTTTGGTGCTTTCTGAGCCTTGAATTGAGAAAACTTAGTTAATGCCCTGGCCCTCACGTCGGTGCCACTTGGGAAGGAAGGGGGGATGTAGATGGAGAGATTCTTGTCCTCCTTTCTCTGCCGGCGTCACTGCTGGGGAAAGTGGACATGTTTCCTTTGGTATGTGATTTGCACTGTGGGCCCCCAGCACTTTGAAAGTTGGCTGTGCATAACTCCAGTTGTTCCCTTTGTGATTCAGGCGCGAGAGCTCTGGCACTTGCTTTCACAGAGCAGCCTGATGGGTATTGTCTAGCATTGCTGTGTCTCTGGCTTTCTGTGTCTGGACCCTGGTCCATAAACCTCTGCGTCTGGCTTTTCACTTGGCCACAACTCCTATCTGAGTCCATTCCAAGTTCTTCACCTGCCTCTTGGGCCATCTGGCTTTTCTCTTGGCCACAACTTCTGTCTGAGTCCATTCCAAGTTCTCCTGTGTCTCAGCCGAGAAGGCCAGATGCAGGGGGGGTTACCTTGTAGCAGCCTGACTGGTTGAGCTTGGGTGGTGCAGTCATGCCTTTGGCGTTGTGCTGGTTCTTTCACACTGAGGCTGCATTGCTTCCTGGCTCAGCTGTCATCAGCTGGGGACTGCGGACTCAAGGTTTTCATCACATGGCTACTTCAGCTACTTCTTGACTGTGGGCCATAAAATACAGAGGTGAATGTGTGTGTGTCAGAGAATGAAACACTAAAATGTATCTATAAATTCCAGGTTTTCTTCACAGTGGAGACCTTAAGTAATGATTTTTTTAAAGATTTATTTTTTCTTGGATAGGCAGATTTACAGAGAGGAGACACAATACATATTTTTGAGTTAATTTTCAGTTTAAAATATCTTAAGTGTTAAGTAGCTTTTTTGTGGGAATATTTTTCTTTGTGTTTAAATCAACTTTGATCATTTTATGACATTAAACATGCTATATGTGCATAATGCATGTATTCATGTGTATCCTATGTGAGGGCACTTAAAGTTTGTGGGGGTGGGTGTTGTAGCACAGAAGGTTAAGCCGTTGATTGTGATACCGGCATCTCACTGCAGAGTGCTGATTGGAGTCCCATATTGCCATGAGCTCCCTGTTAATGCGTCCTGAGGAGCAGCAGGTAGTAGCTCAAAGCTTGGTTCTCTGCCATCCACGTGCATGATCTGGGTGGAGTTCTGGATCCTGGCTCTGGCCCAGCTCAGCCCTTGGTGTTGTGATCATATGGGGAGTGAACAAATGGTTGGGAGATTCTCCCTTCCCTTGCCCTCCGCAATGGCTGCTCTTTCCTGTATGGGACAGGTCCGTTGTAACCAGCACAGTGCCAAGTGGCTGGTGGTTCTGCTTGAGGAACAGGGCATTGGTGTTTTACTAATGAGGTGGACATTCAGCATTGGTTGTAACTGGATCAGTCTCAGTGAGAGGAGCCCAGGCTTGTGTAACGTTAAGATACTTGTGTTTTTCTCATTAAGGTTGAGGGGCTAGCGCTGTGGTATGCTAGGTTAAGTCTCTCATGCAGTGCTGGCATCTTGTATGAGTCCTAGCGTCTTGTATGAGTCCTGGTTTGAGTCCCAGCTGCTCCGTTTCCAATCCAGCTCCTTGCTTATGGTCTCGGAAAGCAACAGAGGATGGTTCAAGTTCTTGGGCCCTTGTACTCATGTGGGAGACCTGCAAGAAGCTCCTGACTCCTGACTTTGGGTCAGCCCAGCTCTGGCTCATGTGGTCATTTAGGGAGTGAGCCAGTAGAATGGTGATGTCTCTCCTCTGTGTAAATTTTCCTTTTAAAAATAAAACTGAATTTTAAAAAAGTTGAGATTGAGCATCTTTTCATATGACTAAAAGCTCCTCCTCTCCTTTTTAAAGATTTATTTAATTGAAAGAGTTATATGGTAGACAGGAAGAGACAAATCATCTGTCCATTGGTGCACTCCCCAAATGGCCACAGTGGCTGGAGCTGGGCTGGGTGTGAAGCCAGGAACAACTTCTAGGTGCTCCACATGGTGCAGGGGCCCCAGCACTTGACCCTCTTCTGCTTTCCTGGGCACATTGACAGGGAGCTGGGTTGCAAGTAGAGCAGCAGGGTTTGAAATGGCACCCATGATGGCATGCCGGTGTCATGGGCATAGCTTTACTTGCTGTACCATCTTGCTGGCCCCAGTTGACAGCTGGTTGTGTGCCAACTGTCAATTCATGATTCTGTAAGAATCTTGGGTTTTTTTGTTTTTTTGTTTGTTTGTTTTTAGGAACTGCTCTTATTTTTGGGAGATTATCTCTTGGTGTTATAAATGACAAATGTTTTCCTCAGTATTTAGTTTTTCTTTGTGCATGGTGGCCTTTTCCCCCCTCCATGTGAGATGTGTATATAAATACATGCATGTGTATTTTAGTGTAACTAGATTTGTCTAACTATTGCTTTTGAATTTTTAGATAGGGAAAGGTTTCCCTATGCCTGTATTATTAAAGAAGTCACATAGTCTTATAGTTCCAATCTGACTTTATATTTATACCTTTTTCAGTTTGTTTCTATGAATAGTTTTTTTTTTAAAGATTTGTTTATTTTTATTGGAAAATCAATGAGGAAGAGAGACACAGAGAGGGAGATCTTCCACCTACTCATTTTCTCCCCAAGTGACCACAATGGCCAGTGCTGATCTGAAGTCAGGAGCCTTTTCCGGGTCTCCCATGCTGGTGCAGGGTCCCAAGCCTTTGGGCCATCCTTGACTGCTTTCCCAGGCCACAAGCAGGGAGCTGGATGGGAAGCAGGTTGCTGGGATTAGAACTGGTGACCATATGGGATCCCGGGCATGCAAGGCGAGGACTTTAGCTGCTAGGCTACTGCGCCTGGCCCTCTGTGAGTAGTTTTTACAGTGTACAGTAAGAGGAATGAATCTGACTTCAGTCCGACTGTTCAGGTATCTCCCTGAAACTTGTAGGGAGTCCCTCTCCCATCAGCTGTCGCAGGTTTCCTTTTCCTATGCAATTGGCCTACATCATGGGTTAGCATTCCTTTCCATTGACTGGCTGAACTGTCTGTCCGTATTCTATTAGTAATGTTAGAAACTTCCCACTGGCTTAATTTTTGAAGCTAGTTGTTTTTTTTTTTTTTTAAGATTTATTTATTTTTGTTGGAAAGTCAGATATACAGAGAGGAGGAGAGACAGGGAGGAATATCTTCGTCCAATGATTCAGTCCCCAAGTGAGCACAATGGCCGGTACTGCGCCGATCCAAAGCCAGGAGCCAGGAACTTCTTCTGGGTATCCCACGCGGGTGCAGGGTCCCAAAGCTTTGGGCTGTCCTCAACTGCTTTCCCAGGCCACAAGCAGGGAGCTGGATGGGAAGTGGAGCTGCCAGGATTAGAACCGGCACCCATATGGGATCCTGCGACATTCAAGGTGAGGACTGTAGCCGTTAGGCCATGCTGCCGGGCCCTTAGTTGTCTTTTTTTTAAAATAGGATTTTCCTCTTGATTTTTTCTTTGAAATTTATTTTTATTGGGAAGTTAGATTTTACAGAGAGAAGAGACAGAAAAAGATTCTCCACTTACTGGTTCACTCCCTCAGTGGTCAGAGCTGAGCCAATCTGAAGCCAGGAGTTTCTTCCTCCAGGTCTCCCACATGGGTGCATGGCCCCAAGGCTTTGGGCCGTCCTCTGCTACTTTCCCATGCCACAAGCAGGGAGCTAGTTAGGAAGTAGAACAGCTGGGACACAAACTGGTGCCCATATGGAATGCTGGCACTTTGAGGGGGGGAATTAGCCTGTTGAGCCTTCAAGGTAGGCTCCTCCTCTTCGTTGTTTCTTCCCAGTGAGTCACGACGCAAAGTAACTTGAAGCATTTTATTGCTATTGTTTGAAAAGCTTACAAATCTACATAGGTTTGAACATCTCTTTACCCTCCTGTAACTTTAACATAATGATCTATGTACTCTTTTAACCTCATCTGTGCTAGCGTGCAGTTTCCTAGTGATGCTTTGTGTAATTTCCTCTGGTGGGGCACCAGGCGAGACACCCGTCAGCAGCTCCCTAGATGTGCCTGTGTCTTCCTGGCCTGTCATCTTTTGGAGCAGATCTGCAGAGCTGCTGAGGCTCGGGACGCTCGCCAGCAAGCCAGCAGCCTGACCACAGCCCTCAGATGTCCACTGTGGTGCTGGGGTGGCCTTGCTGCCAGATCTAGATTGTTCCTAACAGGTCAGGATGCTTTGTTCCCATGGGGAAAGTGAGAAGATTGGTTCAGGAAGACTCGCGCTCTTTTCTAGGCATCCTGTGGGAATAAGTGCATAACATGAAAGTTCCCCTGTTGGAATCCCTCAAAGCTGTTGATTAACAATGGTCAGAGGGATTTCTGGGTCCATGAAGTCTTGCAAGGGTGGCAGGCCACATAAGAGCATGGATGCTTTGCCCACCCCCCCCCTTGCCACGTGCACCTTATGTGTTTCACTGTCCTGTTTCACTGTGCATCCGTTATAATGACCTGGTTACATTTTCCAAAGCTAGCCACAGTAGGGTAGTGAAGCTGCCACTTGATGGAAGATGCTGGCCACTGAGTCATCCAGAAATCAAAAAAGTCGTAAAGCAAGGATAAGCATCTTTGCTGTACTCTGGAATAAGTAAGCATAGTGGAAGAAATGGTTGGTTTATGGGAAACAGTGAATTCAGCCAGATTATGCTGCTTAGTTTGCCTAAAAGGTGCTCCAACTTTTGTTTTGCTTGCAAACAATGTACGCCTTTCTTCTATACTGCATGAGTGACACACCCTCACTCACACAGGTGCCTTGGGTTCCCTGAGACATGCCCGGTACAGTAATGGTACACATCAGTGTTGTGCTTTGCTGTGTGGTCTGCTTGTTGACCCACTGTGAACTTTTGAACCGAAAGCTAATCTTCCTTCTACATTATTCCTAAGTCCTTTTGCTCAAATTTTTGCCTCTATCTTGCTCTCTGTTCCATCTCGCCTCATTCCCCATCAGTGGTTATTGTTTAAAGATGAGGGGACATTGTGAGCTGAATGAAGGTTATGCAAAGTCTAGGAAGAAAATAAGGTTAGTTCTTGTTGGAGCTCATTCTGTGTGCCTTGTGTGTCCAGATGGAGTGGTTTATGCCTGGGGCCACAATGGATACAGCCAGCTGGGGAATGGGACCACCAACCAAGGCATTGCTCCCATCCAAGTCTGTACCAATCTTTTGATCAAGCAAGTGGTTGAAGTAGCCTGTGGCTCACATCATTCAATGGTTCTGGCAGCTGATGGAGAGGTAAGTGTGATGCTTTTACCCTTTGTTATTGTTAGTGTGGTAAAACACAAATAATCCATGGTTTATCTGTGGGTAAGTGATATTAGAACATTGTTGTACAGCCAGAACCATTGCATCCACAGAACCCACTCCGTCTTGTACAAGTGAGATTCTGCACCTATGAAGCACCAGCTTTCCAGTCTGTCTTCTCACTAGCCCCTGGCAACCTGCAGTCTACTTTGTTCTGATGGTAGTAGAGTTTAATGACTCTAGATACCAGCTGAGTGGAATCATACAGTGTTTATCTTCTGATAAGTGGCTTATTTCACTTAGACTGATCTCTTCAAGGTCCATCCATGCTATAGTGTGTGACATGATCTGCTTTCTTTTTAAGGCTGATTGCTGTCCAATTGCATGTAGTCTCCATTTTGTCCATTCTTTCATTGATGGGCACTGAATTGCATTTTCTTAGATACTTATTTATTTTTATTAGAAAGTCAGATACATAGAGAGAGGAGGAGAGACAGAGAGGAAGATCATCCATGTGATGATTGACTCCCCAAGTCATTGCAATGGCCAGAGCTGCAACAATGTAGAGCCAGGAACCAGGAGCCTCTTCCAGGTCTCCCATGTGGGTGCAGGATCCCAAAGCTTTGGGCCATCCTCGACTGCTTTCCCAGGCCACAAGCAGGGAGCTGGATGGGAAGTGGAGCAGCCAGGACACAAGCTGGTGCCTCTGTGGGTTGCCTGCTCCACAGGTGGAGGATTAGACAGCCACAAGACCAGGCTGTCCCTTTGCTCATGATTTTTTCCTTTTCCATCCCTTCTTTTCCCTATCTCTCTCTCTCTCTCTTTCTCTTTTTGTTAAAAACTTATTTTTACTGAAAATGCAGATTTACAGAGAGAAGGGGATACAGAGAGAAATATTCCATCAGCTGCTTCACTCCCAGTGTGGCCACAATGGCCAAAGCTGAGTCAATCTGAAGCCAGGAGGAAGGAGTTTGTTCTGGGTCTCCCACATGGGTACAGGGTCTCATGACTTTGGGCCGTCCTCTACTATTTTCCCAGGCCACAGGCAGGGAGCTGGAAGTGGAGCAGCTGGGACGTGAACTGGCACCCATATGGGATGCCAGCACTTGCAAGGCTGAGATTTAGCCACTGTTCCATCAGCCATCATGCTTGGCCCTGAGATGATTTTTCTTCTTCTTTTTTTTTTTTTTTGAAAGGTTTATTTTTATTGGAAAGGCGGAAATACAGAGACAAGGAGAGAGAGAGAGGAAGATCTTCTGTCCACTGATTCACTCAAGTGGCTGTAACAGCTGGAGCTGAGCAGTTCTGAAGCCAGGAGCCTGGAGCTTCTTCCAGGTCTCTTCGTACCCCAGATGATTTCTAAAGTGTGATTAGATTGTATTGTACCCCTGCTTAAAGTCTTCAGTGTGATATGGTTAATTGGCTAAGGAAGACAAGTGATAGATGAAGAAACAGAGTGTCCAGAAGTATTGGGATCTCCTGGGTGGAATGAGGTGGGGCCAGGCCTAGTGCACACACAGGCCTCATGCCCTGAATCCACTCTCTGCTAGTATAACTATGGTCTCCCTTTGTTTTTATTTTTTTAAATCTTTAAGGGACAGCACTTTCTTCAACTGATTCACTCTCCAGATATTCCCAGCCCCAGATGTGCTGAAGCCAGGAACCAGGAGCACCTCCTAGCCCCGTTACCTGAGCATCTGCATTGTTCTCCAGAGAGGGGATCCATCCTAGCACTCAAATATGGGATGCCGGCCTCTTAACTTGAGACTTACCTTGTAGGCTAAGCACTAGCCCTGTACAGTCCCTATGTAGTTATTAATTTTAAAAGATTGCTTGAAAGCATTACAGAGGGAGTGATAGGTCGTTCCTCTGCTGGTTGGCTCCCCAGATGGCTACAAAGGCTCGTGCTGGCTCAGGCAAAGCGGAGAGCCTGGAACTCTATCCAGGTCTCCCATGTGACTACAGGGGATGCGAGTTGGTTCATCATAGGCTGCTTTCCCAAGTGCATTAGCAGGGAGCTGGGTTGGAAATGAAAACAGCCAGGATATGAACTAGTTCCCACATGGTTTTGCTGGCATTGCAGCTGGCAGCTTAACTCTGTGCCACAACATTGGTCCCTACAGTTCCCATTTTTGTTTTTAAGATTTATTTCTATTATTGGAAAGGCAGATATACAGAGAGAAGGAGATACAGGGAAAAAGATCTTTCATCAACAGATGTACTCCCTGAGTGGCTGCAATGGCCAGAGCTAAGCTGATCTGAAGCCAGGAGATTGGAACCTCCTGTAGGTCTCCCACATGGGTGACGTGAGTACAGGGTCCCAAGGCTTTGGGCCATCCTCCACTGCTCTTCCAGGCCACAGGAAGAATGCTGGAAGGGAAGCAGAACAGCCAGAATATGAATCAGTGCCCATATTGGGTACTGGTGCATTCACGGGGAGGACTTTAGCCACTACGCCATCGCACTGGGCCTACAGTACCCATTTTTAAATAAAAGGCAGCAGCGTTGCGAGGGAATCTGGGATATTTGAGAAGAAATGCTAGAAAAGTGACTGTTGAAATTAGAATTTGCTAATTTGTGTAATTTGGTTTGTTGCTTCATTTCAGCCTAAGGCATGTACTAATTTTGATAGTTGTGCTAAATTTGTGCATTAGACTAAATATTCATATGAATGTACTGAGAAATTGTTGAATATTATTTCTTTCGTAACTGTGAGAAGCCTCTCGTTTATGGATTTTGTAAAGGTTTCCAGGGCCTGTCTTGTTTTAAGACATCATTTGTTTATTTTGTTTCTGCTCTGTGCAGGATCAGACATGTAACCTCTGTGCTGATAGAGGAAGGGAAATATGGAGGCCACCCTTAGGATGAATGAGGAATGGGCAAGTGTGAGGCCAGCGGTCGGGGTGGGACCTTGCAAATCCTCCTCGTGTTGGAGACCTACTTCCTCCATTGCCAACGCTCCACCCTGGTTCTTCGCTGGTTATGCTCCTGTTCAAGAAAATCAGTTTGATTAACCAGGAGTAGTGTTTGGTTTTCCAGTTTTCATCTCTTGGTTAAGTTTTCAGCTGAGTTGAGTGTGCATCCATCCGTCCGTCCGTGAGAAGTCTGCTCTTGGGGTATGGGAGATAACAAAAGAAAAGCAGGTGTAAGTGCAGATGAGGGAACTGTTTGATGCTGACAGGCAGCAGAGGAGAACTGATCCAGTGTTGTTTCTGTGGGGACATAATGTCTCCCCAGCATTGCCAGGACTGGGGTTGATTGATAAGATACTGAAATTGGCAAAGGTTCTACATTGCCCAGGGGTTGCAGAGTAAGATGGGCACAAGCAGAAGATGCTTAGAGATACCTCTATGAAAAACAATGTGTATTTGTGCCTGAAACATTGAAAAGATTTTGTCACTTACATATAAAGTGATACGTGCTTTATTTCCTGCTGTTCCCAGAATAAAAAATTTCCAAGTGAGTACCTCAGAAAGGTCATGGGAAAAAAGAGTGAAAATTTTTTTGTGACATAAAGTTATGAAAAAAATCTATGCATAGTTTTTTCATAATGTGATTTTCAGGTGAGCTTGGTGAAAGGCTCTCAGTTGCCATGGCTACACGCTGCAGTGTAGCAGTGAAAGATGCTGCTAGATCCATGGGTTTAAGTTTACTACTTGCTAACTGTGGAGCACTTGACCTCTGCCTTTCAGTTTCTGTATGTGAAAGGGATGATATGAACTACCCCGTAGGATTACTGTGAGGGTTGAGTAGGTTAGTGAATATACATGCAGCTTTGAGAACCATTTACCTTTGACCTGATGTTCATTTCTCTGAAATATTTTTTGGTTGTGATTTCTACGTCCAGTGTGTTGAAGCTTACTTATGCTTGATTTGTGCGTGAAAATTGTGCATAAGTACTGCTTCTTTAGAAAGGACCGTATGACTTGCTGCGATGGTGTCTCCTGAATGCTTGCTTAACATTGCCTTCGTTAATCCATCAGAAGCATTGTTAAGTACCTATTGAGTGAGTTTTTTTTTTTGGCTTGCTTGCTTGTTTCAGAGATAGAATTTTCACCCTAACAGTTCTTTCCCCCTTCTTTTGTGCAGGTATTTGCCTGGGGCTACAACAACTGTGGCCAGGTGGGGTCAGGGTCCACAGCCAATCAGCCAACTCCTCGCAAAGTCACCAACTGTTTACACATCAAGCGGGTAGTCGGCATTGCCTGTGGTCAGACTTCCTCCATGGCTGTTCTGGACAATGGAGAGGTGAGTGTTCTTTCCATGTATTGCCCCTCTCCCTGGCTGCCTCCTTTTTTTGGTGAAAGTTCAGTTTTTTCACGGGAGGGGGTGTATGCACTTTCTCACTTTGTGGAAGGAGGGCTTTGCCTTGCTAACCCCATCCGTGGTTAGTTGGTCACTGCTCATTAGGATGGCTTTCTTTTTTTTAAGATTCATTTATTTGAAAGGCAGAGTTAAAGAGGGAGAGACCTTCCATCCTCTGAGAAGGTCACTCTAAATGGCCACAGTGGCCTGGACCCAGCAGGTCTGAAGCCAGGAATTTTCTCTGGTTTACCATGTGGGTGCAGAGGCCCAAGCACTTGGGCCAGTCTCTATTTCTTTCCTGTGTCTACTAGCAGGGAATTGCATAAAAAAAAAAAAAAAGAACAGCTGGGACTCAAACTGGTACCCTTATGAGATGCCAGTATTGCAGGTGGCAGCTTATTAAACTTTCATTCGATAACTGGTCGGGTATTGGGGATCTAATATAATGAATTACAGAGTTTGATATTAATTTTTTCATCCCAGGAAAAAGCTGTGTGTTCTTTCAAGTCAGCTGTTGACATCTTTGTAAAACTACTTGTGTCATGGTCAATTTTTTTTTCTAAGATTCATTTCTTCCGAAAGCAGAGTAGTTAGAGAGATGGGGAGACCTTTATCCGCTCGTTTGCTCCCCAGCAAGTCTGGCCCAGGAGGTGCAGCAAGGCCAGGAGACTGAATCTCCATCCACATCTCCTGTGTGGATGCGGGGCTCCAGCTACTTTTGGCCATCCCTTACTCCTTCCCAGGTGCGTCAGCTGGGATCTGGGTTGGAAGTGAAGCAACCCTGGAAGAGGACCAGCACTCCAATGTAAGATGCTGGCATTGTAGGCCACAGTTTAACCCACTGTGCCACAACACCAGCCCTTCACCTTCATCCCCACCCTGTGTCTTAAATAATTGTTTATGGGAATAAGAGGAACTTGCAAAATAATTTTTCGTTTGTCATGATTGTTAATTACATTAGAACAACAACAGCAAAACCCTAAATTAACCATCTACTGTGATCCCCTTTAAACTGATGTTTATTTGTCTAAAATTACTTCCAGTTGCAGTTTGTACTAAAATAGGTTTATTAGCACCCATGCATGTCTTAGTGCGAGGAAGTTAAAGTTATCTCTCTGGCCACTGATGCTCTGGCATCCTGCAGTGGGGTACCAGGATGCTGTGACATCCTGTGAGTGCTCATCCATGATAGCTTGTTTGTTCAATCTGCTGTAATAGCATCCTGGGTTACTCCAGAATTTCTTGGATTACTCATCTATTGTTTTCGCATTCTAATTTTTTAAAAAAGATTTATTTATTTATTGGAAAGTCAGATATATACAGAGAGGAGGAGAGACAGAGAGGAAGATCTTCCATCTAATGATTCACTCCCCAAGTGAGCCCAACGGCCGCTGCTATGCTGATCCAAAGCCAGGAACCAGGAGCCTCTTCCAGGTATCCCACACGGGTGCAGGGTCCCAAAGCATTGGGCTGTCCTCGACTGCTTTCCCAGGCCACAAGCAGGGAGCTGGATGGGAAGCGGAGCTGCCAGGATTAGAACCGGTGCCCTTATGGGACCCCAGCGCATTCAAGGTGAGGACTTTAGCCACTAGGCCATGCCGCCGTGCCCCACATTCTAATTTTTTTTTAATTATTTTGAAAGAGTAAGAAGGATGAAGAGATCTTTCATCCACTTTTTCATTCTCTAGATAGCTGCAGTGGTTAGTGGTGGGCCAGGTAAAGCTGTGAGCCTCAGCTGGCTTTTCTGCCACATGAGTGGCCTAGGCCCAGACACTTAGACCTTATTCTACTGCTTGTTCCAGGCCATTGGCGGGGAGCTGGATCAGAAGTAGAATGGGATGCTGGGGTCAGTGCTGGTGCTGTTAGGTCTCAATGCTGGTCCCCTTCCTTTATTTTTAAAAAGCAAGTTTTGGGCTGGTTTTGAACCAGGTATCTTTTGTGTGTGAGCCAACATAATAACCACTACATTATGCAAATCCTTAAAAAACAAGCATATAGTAAAAAGTGAATACCTTTACGCCAGTCTTGTTATTAGTTTGATACAGAATCTTCTGGACTTTCTCCCCCTGTGAACAGTTCTGTAGGGCTGGATATCATTCACTGTTCTATAAACCTGGGCTGATCAGACTGTTCTCTGCTGTTCTGCAACTTGCTTCCGCCTCCCCCACTTGACAGTTCATTTTCTGTCTGCATCTGTTCTTAAACATTCATTAAAAATTCATGTGGTGTTGCCACAAAGGTTCTTTAGTTTAATTCCTCTGACCCACATCCAGGACCCCACTGATGGACGTTTCAGTCGTTTAATTTTTTTTCTTACTTTGGTGAACAATGTTGTGCTGATCTGGTGTTATTCTGTTTATTCTTGTAACTTATGCAAATATGTCTACTGATTGAATCTCCAGAAATAGAATTTCTGGGTCAAGAACTATGCCATTTAAAGTTGATAAGACTTGCCAAATTTTTCTCCAAAAAGTTCTTGCCTGTTAGACTTTTTTCTCCCATCTCTCACTAGGAGATCTTTGCCCCGCTGTTTGCGATCCTCCACAGGTTCAGATTTCTCATCTGAAGTAGTCTGGCTTGTTTCTTCCTGGTCCATACTTCCTCTGTGTCTCCCAGAAACCTTCCACATGTGAAAACTACACCAGCTCTATCACTTTGAGCGGATGGTCCAGAACAGTACCCGGCAGCACCTCATTCTGTGACTTTCCACGGAACCCCTTGGCTGTCATCCCCTCTCCTGACCCACAGGTCTTCCTAAGCTTAGCACCTCGTCAACACTTGCCTGTGTGCTGATGGGAGGTGTTGTCACCTACGCTGGCTTTCCCACCTCTAGTCTGTGTGTATGTCCCTGTCCTTCAGAACTCAGCCAACAGGGCCTTTCAGAAATGTGAATATAATTAATGTGTGTCTGGTTTGAAATGTCTCAGTGTAAAATTCATAGATGGGGTTCACTCTTCCCAAATGTTTTGTCCCTGTGTCCCCTGGCCCTGGCCCTTGCCGCTTTGCTTGCTGTGCTCCCGATGTGTGTGCTAGGTACCCTCCTTACCTTCCGTATCTTCTGTAGCCCATTACCCATGCTCATCCTCCAACTCAGATCTAAGTATTGCTACTAGAACTAAATCCCTCTTCCTCACTGTTTCTGGGCTACCTTGGTTATATCTGCATCACAGCACTTGCCGATTTGCCAATGTCCCTTTCCCCTGTTAAACTGTGGGCAGACTCTTCCTAGCATCTCTCATGGAGTCCTGGTGTGTACAGTAAGTGCTTAATAACTGCTGGGGTACCTCTGCTTGCTTCTTCAGGTAAGAAAACAGAGTGAATATGACTTGCCCAAGGATATCCAGCTACTAAATTGCAGAGTAGGAAGTGGCCCCAATTTATGGGATCCTTGCTGAAAATACCTCCTGTTGGGAGATCGTTTGTAGGATCCTGTGTACTAGTAGTGTGTTTGTGTTGGAATTGTCTGGTTTGTTTGGAGGGGCTGTGTTGTCAACTTTGGTTTTCTCCCTTTCTCTTCTAAGGTGTATGCTTGGGGCTACAATGGCAACGGTCAGCTGGGCTTGGGCAACAATGGCAATCAGCTGACACCTGTGCGTGTGGCAGCTCTGCACAGCGTGTGTGTGAACCAGGTACGTGTGGTGGCCTTTTGGCTAGCTGAGCCCCGTCTGTCTGTCCTGTGTTGACTCCGATGTCCTGGAGAGTAACTCCTCCAGCAGTCTCGTCATAGCAGCCTGTGCCTTTGCATCCACAGTTAGTACTGTGCCTGTCTTCCCCCACTGCCCAAGAGAAGTGGGCGGTAGCCCCTGGTGGTTGCACACCAGGTTTGATGAGTAAATCCAGGCCTCCAAGCTGTAGGCTTTCCTGATGCTGTTGTTAACGTTCTGGCAAGTGTTAGCCCCTGCCTGGTGAGAACTGAGTCTCCTGCAGAAGCTGGCTGTACTCTGTTAGGTGTTGCCCTCTCTGCCTTTCCTGTCTTCTTGGTAACGGTAACCATTTGTGTTTACTTGCAGATTGTCTGCGGCTATGCACATACCCTAGCACTAACAGACGAGGGCTTGCTCTATGCCTGGGGAGCTAACACGTATGGGCAGCTGGGAACTGGCAATAAAAATAACCTGCTAAGCCCAGCACACATCATGGTGGAGAAGGAAAGGTAACGTGGCTGAGCTGTGGACTGGGGACTGGGTGTTGTGACCATTGTGTTTTATTGATGTGCTCTGTTTGAACCAGAGAATTTGAGTACTAACCATAAGGAACATGAAACTGTGAGCTGGGCAGTATTGGGCATTGCCCGCCTATGGGCAGGAGGCACAAACATGTCATGGCATAATTCCAGCAGATCTGGTGCTGCCCTCCCTAGTAGGAAGTCAGTCTGGGTCTCTGACCATGCTGAAGTTCACAGTGTGGTACACACTTGCCTTGGAGCCTGCTGAAAGACCTATTATCTAAAATCTGCTCTGAAAAGGGCATTTTCTGTGTAGCTGTGACTGGCTTAATGCATATTATTGAAAGAGATGCCCAGACAGTAATGTTTTTTTTTACCAAGTCCTGGAGTGTTGACATCTGATTTGGGACCCTAAGAAGCAAAGTGAAGAAAGCAGGGAGTTGGGGTAAGCTTGCCTTCAGAGAGCAACGTTCAGGCTCCATGACCCTAGACCAGTGTTCTGAGTGCTGGTAGGGGAGGAGAGAGAGTTTGGATGAAGAAATGGAATGATGAGGACAGCCCTAGTGTTTCTTGCTGCCATTTAAGCCTCCAGAACAGTCAATGTTTTGTCAGTTGCCACTGTCCTCCCTTACCTTGGTTTCTGTTCTGTTTTCCCAAGTTGTCCCCAATAGCACCTGGCATGGAAGTGAGGGTAATCTGGGTGCCTTAATCTTATGTGATTTGGTCAGTATGCCTTGGTAGCTCATGTCTTTGGGTCCTGGAAAGAGAGAGAGATAGTGATAGTTTGAGATGTTGCAAGCCTGAACTTTTTAATTACCTTGCATTGTATGCTGTCATTGTAAAAACTGACCTGTATTCTTACAATTTCAGGGTAGTGGAGATCGCAGCCTGCCACTCTGCGCACACGTCCGCCGCCAAGACCCAGGGCGGGCACGTGTACATGTGGGGCCAGTGCCGGGGCCAGTCGGTGATCCTGCCTCACCTCACCCACTTCTCCTGCACCGACGACGTCTTCGCCTGCTTCGCCACGCCCGCCGTCTCCTGGCGCCTGCTCTCTGTGGGTGAGAATGCTCAGGGAGACTACTGTTCCCTGACTGGCTTTCCTACACACTGGCTGCCTGTGGGCTCTTTGGGTTCTGGAACATCTTACTCTCCACTGGCTTAGATATGATAACCCAGATCAGTTGTGTGTACTCAGGTGCAGTCATAGGTAATGAGATATTCCCACAGATTGATAATTTTCTCCCTAAGTGCTTTTATTTTAATTGAGCCCAAATTCATAGAACATAAAATTTAGAATGTTCAATTTAGTGAATTCACCGTATTGCACAACTGTTTTGTGTCACGTTCCAAATCACTTTGATCCTCCGCTGCGCTCGGTTCCGCAGTCCCGCTCTCTGTTCTGAGCGTTTCTTGCCCTGGATAGGGTGGCTGGGTGGAATCCGGCAGGAGCCGCCGTCTCGTGGCCGGCTGCTTTCCCCGAGGCACGTGCACGCTGTGCCGGCAGTCAGGACTGTATTTGCTTTTGTGACTCGCTGATGCTCTAACACCTCCTTAGAGTGCACTTGGTCTATTTCATTGTTACAGACACTCATTTGTGTTGGGTGAATATTGTCTTCAGGGTCCCTGATTAATTAAAAATGTGAAGATGCCTTAAATGTTCTGAAGCTGAGTAGCCATAAACAGGATGACCTCAATATTCTGTTTCTAGTTCATTCCTGTTTTTTCGCAGTGTGTTTCTTCTAAGTTATTCTGTTTGTAAGCGGGGGAGCAGGTGGGTCATGATGTAGTTCTTGACAGGGCATTCGACTTGCTCATCAGTGGCCTTCTTATGTGTGCGTGGGCACCATCAGATATAGTGACAGAGACCAAAGTGTGTTCAAAGAGAGTTAAGTTAAATTGCCTCTAAATTCAGTTTGCTGGAATTTTTTTTAAGCTGTAATACAATTTTTTTTTCCAGTGAATAATCAGAGTTAGGAAGACTTCAGTTCATTGCATAGGACTGTGTAGCTGTATACACACACACACACACACACACACACACACACACACACACACATCATGCATAGCCAAGGCACATCTGCTCTTATTTTCAGACTTCTGCATACCAACCTGGGCCTGGTGTTAAGTTTTCCTCAGCTTTTTGCATCTTGCAGGGGCAGAGAGTTCCCTGCCAGAACTTTGTCCTAGTATTTTGAACATTAAAAAAAAAAACTTTAGAAAAAACTTGTCATTGACTGTGTCTCCTAGATCTGTCCCTTGCACCTGCTCAAAGTCAAAAGTGTGTTCTTCCTCTACTTGTAATCTCAGCTGTGTTAGAAAGTCAGGTGAAGTCACACCTCTGAGGACTGTTTCTGAAAGGAGGTGGGATGCTTGTCACCAGAAGCGGCCAGAGGAGGGGGTGAGGTCATTTGCAGCCGCTTGCATGGAGAGGAAAGTTGACCGAAGAACTGTTTGTCAGATGGGAGAGAGGTCACAGGCCTGCCCTTTGGGCACTTTGCCCATCTTGGTCATGCTCACTGTTATTCACCAATGATCCAGAGTTACAGGGTCAGGAAAAGCCTCCTTTTGAGAAAGTCTCTACCTTCCTCCATAGGCACAAGAGTTCCGTACGGTGTGGGGTTGAAGGTTAACTGGGGGTTAAGGTCATGGGCTTAGTCAAATGATGCTTCCTTGGGAGGGCATGCTAATGAAATGAACGAAGATAGGCCAGGATTTCACTACAGTGAGCCACATAACTTCTGTCCAGGCTGGGTCAGTGCCGGGAAGTTGCCGTTCCCTACCGTGGGCAGGCAGGCCTCCATGAGGATCTCTGGTGTCCCATCCAGCAGGACAGTCAACGGGGGTCGCAACCACCTAGGAGAGATTGGGGGACAAGAGACACGAAGAATGGACAGCAAGACAGGATGTCTGATCAAGCTGTCAGTTTATTGATTTTAATTGAGGGTTTTTATACTCTTCAGTAACTAAGGCTCAGGGAGGAAAGGAAAAGCTAGGACGCAAGCCATGGTCTCCAGACCGATTGTTCTTGAGCAGTCACCATATCAACAATAGTAACCAGCATATTAACAATAGCATAGGTAATCAATAACAGGATGTCGGCAGGTACAGCATAAATCACATTCTAAAACAGTTGCTACAAACAATTGAAGCTAAGCGTGTGATTTGTTTCATAACTTCTTTCCCAAGCATCTAGCCAGCCGGGGATTTTCCACTGGCCCATAGTTCTATATTCAAAATGGCTTCAGTGTGGCTATAGTATACGGCTCCTTACATCTCCCCCTCTTTTCTATATGTCAATGAAAGCAGCGAAAAGAAAAAACAAAAAGGTTTGTTGGCAAGATAAGCGCTGCCTGTCTTAGGTTCATTCTGAGGGACCCTCAGCTCTTACCCGTCTTTGGGCAGCCCTGCCAGTCATCCAGGGCTCCCTGTCTTAGGTTGGTGGGGTATCAGAAAGGTGCTACACACTTCCTAGAAAAGGGCCATGTAGCATTTCATAGCTGGAGCATGTATTCCCTGGCAACGCTGCCATTAATGACAGTCCTGCCAGGAAAACACCGCCCCTACTGTAAACGGCCACATTACCTTAGGCGAACCGATCAGAAGACTGGAGCCGTGCATTACAACGTGGGGGTTCACTTCTCGAGTCAGGGCTCTCTGAACACAATCTGTCTTCTAGAACTAAGCGGTGGCAATATGCTTGAATGGGTTTTGCAGCTAAATTTTCAATTTGTTGTTTTACCAAGTTAGTGAGTTTAGTGAATGCCCAGGGACCAAAGGAAATCAAAAGCAATAATCCAACTAGGGGCCCCAATATAGTGGGTAATAAGGTAGTGAGCCAGGGGGATGGAGAAAACCAATTTTTATACCAGCTTTCCTCCTTTTCGCTTTGTAGTTGTCGTTTTTTAAGACTTTCGCAAATCTTTTTCATGCTCTCCTTTACAACACCTGTATTATCTACATAAAAGCAACATTCCTCTTTAGGGGCAGCGCTTAGGCCTCGTTGCTGCAAGAACAATAGATCTAAGCCACGGTGATTTTGTAACACTACCTCAGCTAGGGAGGAGAGAGAATCAGTTAAATCATCAGTGCCTTGTTGTAAACGTTGTATATCTTCATCAATGGTGGAACGCAGCTCGGCATACCGATTCTGGGAAAGAATGAGAGAGGAAATGCCAGTGCCAGCGCCGACAGCGCCAAGTCCCAGCAGAACAGAAATGGTAAGGGCGGTGATAGGCTCACGTTTTGAACGGGAGAGGGAAGTGGGATTGGACTCCCATAGTTGTAAGAATTCCTCAGAGGCATAATAGGACAAATGAGGAACTAACTGGACTAAAATACAAAATTCCTTATGAAGTGAAAAAACCTGATAGGAAAGGCAAGGGGTGAGGCCGCCAGTGCAGGCCCACCAAGCATCACTAGGGGGAAGAAGGTATTGAGAATGGGCTGCTGGAATAATGGTAGAATTACACAAGTAAGAGAAGGAACCTAAATGGGGGGAATCTATGGGAGGTAGTCAAGCAGAGACCTAGACCAACAACCTGGGTTAAAGACATACCAGACCAGTCGCTGCTGGTCCACCTACAAGAGGAGGAAGAATTGGAATAGTAAAAAAACATCAATTAAGGCAATACCTTCATAAAATGGGGGACGGGCATTTGTACAAAGCCAACAGTCATTCATAAATTCAGGTGAAGATTCATTGACTGTTAAGGCGGTTTGGTTAACCAAGGTCAAAATAAGATTGTCAGGAAGGGAGGGCAGGGAGATTGAGGTGTAAAGGAGGAGATGGTGAGGGAGGCGGGGAGCGAGCATTGATAGAAGATGGGAGAGATTGAGGGGTTGGGAAGGAATGGGAGATCGGATAGGTGGTCGAGGTAAAGGAGGCTTATATGCAATAACATTATTAGGTCCAATATTAGCAGGATATGTAGCATTAACAGGTTCTTTTAACAATTTGATGGGAAATAATACGCCCGTGTCTTTCCCTGACTGGTACAATCTAAGTCCCCAATCACGGCCTCTCATCCAAGTCTCTTCTTGGTTGGTGTGCCCTCTAGAGGTGAACCGGATTTCTAAAGGGGTACACCAACCCTTTGTGTCAGGATGATTGGGACTGCATGCAGCGGTGTCGTCATAATAGGAGGAAAGGAAAGTGAGGCCATAGACTGCTGCTGTAGTTGGGTAGCTGAAGTTGCGTCTGACTGTAATCAGGTCTTTATTCTCTGAGTCTTGAACCCAGTAAGCAGTGCCTGTAGTTTCACATCCCCAAGAGGCACAGAAATAGTCAGCAGAGCCACCGCATTTATGAAGAAGGTGACGATCACGGTGGCTTCCGGGACACACATAAAAATCGGTGGCTCAGAGGAGAACTCGTTGTCGAGTATCAGCACATCCTGGGTCATAGGATTGGTCAGGCAGTTCAGGTGCTACAGAAAGTCCGAAGAGAGTATTAAGTCCCCAAGAGTTGGCAGCCCTAAGAGCAAGCTTACATAAGTCCGGGGTTAAGACTTCTGGCCACACGAGGGGTGATCCGAGATGTTGACCAAATGATATCACGCCGCTCGGACAGCACGACCCAGGTGTAGTTCCATGGTTGGTGTGGATTATGGGGTTGTGGTCCGAGGCCAATAGCAGTCATCGGTGCCCATTGGTTCAGAATCCACAAGACCCAGAGGTTGTAAAGGATCACCGTCAATCATGTTTGTAGAATTAGCAGCATCTGGAAAAGGAGAGGAAGATGTCTCAGAGAGGGGGTTGGCCTCCTTTCTGGACAGTGGTGAGTTAACGGCTCTAAGAAGCCACTCTGGCAGCCAGCGTGATTCTGCATTTTCTCTGTCATACACGCAGGCAGAGCCTCGTCCCCAGATAAGCACTGGATCTGGTCCTTTCCAAGCTCCTGTGAGAGGATCTTTCCACATGGCTAAGACATGTGAATCCTGAGTTGTGGGATGCCAATGTCGATCAGCTGCAGATTGATTATTATTATCTAGGGTTAAGAAATTTATAATGAAAAGGGCATGATTCAATCTATTCCTGGGAGTAGGTGTCATAGATAAATCCGTGGAGAGTTCTAACTTCTTCAGCATATTTTTTAAGGTCTGATGTGTCCTTTCAATAATTCCTTGTCCTTGTGGGTTATAAGGGATGCCAGTAATATGTTTAACTTTTAGTTGAGAGCAAAACTGCCAGAATTTAGCTCCTGTGTATCCTGGGCCATTATCAGTTTTAATGCTGTTAGGTTTGCCCATAACTGACATGCTTTGTAGCGTGTGAGTAATAACATCCTTGGAAGCCTCTCCAGTTAGCGCTGTGGCATAAATAAACCCACTATAAGTATCCACTGTTGCATGGATATATTTGAGTCTACCAAAGGATGGAAAGTGTGTGACATCCATTTGCCATCTATCATTTGGGATTAAGCCTCGGGGGTTGACTCCTAAATGAGGTACTGGAGAAAACTGAGCACAGGAGTTACAACTTTTAACAATTTCTCTAGCCTGTTCTCTGGTGATCTTGAACATCTGGCGAAGTGTGAGCGCGTTTAAGTGATGTAAGGCATGTGCTCGGTGGGCCTCGGATACAGAGGGATCCAGGGTTAGGAAAGCTAGCCGTGTGGCAGCTTCGGCCTGGGCGTTTCCTTCAGCCAAGGGTCCCTTGAGTCCTGTATGGGCTCTCAAATGTCCTATAAAAAAGGGGGCTCTTCTTTCTCTAATCAAGGATTGTATCTGAACAAAAAGCTGAAAAGCTGTGGAGGTGGTCTTAATATATGGAACTGTCTCTAATAAAGGAACGGAGTGGGCTATATAAACACTATCTGTATACAAATTAAAAGCGGCTGTTGGAAAATTTTTAAAAACCTGAAGCACAGCAAACAGTTCAACTAATTGAGCAGACATATAAGGGGATTTTATTGGAAAAGATTGGCCTTGAACGACGTAAGCAGCCGTTCCACTTGAGGAACCATCTGTAAAAATTGTAATCCCTTCTTTCAGGGGGCTATGAGAAGTAACTTTGGGGAAAACAAAGGAATGATTTCTCATAAATTGTATTAAGGGGTCATTTGGGTAATGATTATCTATGACACCAACAAAGGACGCACAGCCAACACCCCAATCATTATTAACTTGGAGTTACCAGTCTACTTGTTCCGAGGTGTAAGGCACAATTATAATATCTGGATCTTTTCCAAAATATTGTATGGCTAATTTTCTTGCTTTTAAAATTAAGGCGGCTACGAGGGAAAAGTAGGTGGCAAGGATCTTGGCTGGTTTTGACCGTAAGGGCACCCACATTAGGGGATGTCCTGAGGGGGACTTGTTCATTCCTTTTTGCCAGAAAACTCCTAAAGGGGCATGTGCCGTCTCACACACAATAAAACTTAAGGGAAGAAGACGGTCATACTGGAAAATAGCTTGGGAAGAAATGGCATCACTTATTGTTTTAATTGACTCTCTCGCTGCTGAAGTAAGGGTACGAGATGAAAAGGGATGAGGGTTTCCAGTCAATAAGTCCTGAAGGGGCACGAGAGTTTCAGGTGCTATCTTTAAATATGGCCTTAAGAACTGCAAATTGCCTAAAAGAGATTG
Organism: Ochotona curzoniae; assembly: GCF_017591425.1. Taxonomy (NCBI): domain Eukaryota; kingdom Metazoa; phylum Chordata; class Mammalia; order Lagomorpha; family Ochotonidae; genus Ochotona; species Ochotona curzoniae. The sequence goes on along the minus strand of NW_024466502.1, from coordinate 45,821,434 downwards.
AAAATCATGGAGGGTTTTTAGGGTAGACAAATCAAGACTAATTTTGGGTGTATAAACTCTTTCTTGATTTAATTGATATCCTAAAAAATTATAAGGATCTTTGACTTGGACTTTTTCAGGAGCTATCAGTAATCCATTGCTTTGAAGAACATGCAGCATCTGTTCAAAGCAGGAAAAGGCGGTTGCCTAGGTGGGCGCTGCAATCAAGATATCATCCGTATAATGCAGAATATAAATTTCAGGCCACTTATTTCTTACAGGTTTAAGGGTTAGAGCAACATATTTTTGGGCTAGGGTAGGGCTGTTTGCCATTCCTTGAGGAAGGACTCACCACTGATAGCGGTCCATGGGTCCCTGGAAGTTTATCTGAGGGAGGCTAAAGGCAAAATGTAAGCAATCATCCGGATGCAAGCGGATGCTAAAGAAACAATTTTTAAGGTCAATAACTATCTTGAATAGATTACTAGGTATTGCTACGGGGGCCGGGAGGCCAGGTTGTAAGGCTCCCATAGGCACCATGGCTTTATTAACCATTCTTAAATCTTGTAATAATCTCCACTTCCCGGATTTTTTCTTAATGACAAATATGGGAGTATTCCAGGGGGAAGAGGGGGGCTCAATGTGTCCTGCGGAGAGCTGTTCCTGCACCAGCTCCCTAGCCACGACAAGTTTCTCTTGGTTCAGCGGCCACTGATCAACCCAAAGAGGCACACTAGTATTCCATGAGATCTTGTCAGCATGTCTGGATGGGGCAGGACGAACAGTGGTCGCTAGGGAAAATTTTGTACGTTTTCATTGGGTGAAGCTGAAAAGCCTAAACCTGTCTTATCAGATTTTTGTGTAACCTGTATGGGCTGTTTGATTCCTTGAGACTGTTTACCCAAGCCTTGACCAGGGAGAAAACCTTCTCTAAGCATCTGTTTTGTAATAGCTTCGTTAGGGCTACACATGATAACATTCATTTGAGAGAGGATATCTCTCCCCCAGAGATTAACAGGCAATTCTGAAACAACATATGGTGTTACAATACCTGTGTTCCCTTCTGGGTCAGTCCAGGTCAAGGCTTGGGAACTTAACTAGGGGGCTATTAGCCTGCCCTATGCCTTGAAGATGAGTGACTGAATTTTTCAAGGGCCAGGCCTTTGGCCAGAACTTTGAAGAAATAACTGTAGCATCAGCGCCAGAGTCAAGGAAGCCTGTAAAAGCTTTGCCATTTAACTTAAGAGTCAGGGTTGGCCGAGTATGAGGAGAAATTTTATGTGCCCAAAAAACCTCAGCTACACCTGTTTCATTAATCTTTCGAGAAGATTGATAGCAAGGATTGGAAAGTTTTGGGAAAGCTGGTAAAAGAATTAACTGTGCTAACGGGAAGCATGGGGTGATAGCTAAAGCACCTTCAAAAATTCTGGCGAGAACTTTCAATTTAAATGTTGGTTCAATTGGGGTAGGAATTATGTGAAGGCCCTTATTAGCTAATGTAAATCGGCCCACTATTAATCCAAATGTATTGGGAGGAAGAGGGCCAAAAACACCTGTGGGTATAGCTTGTACACCATCTTCTGGCTTTAATATTGTACTGGAGGAGGAACAGAGGTCCAATCCTGGGCTTTCGTTTGTGGCTCTCCATAATTGGGAAATGCATTTTTTGTCTGAGTTACTGGCTGTGGTGGGGAGGCAGTTTGGGATGGGATGAACCTCACACCCCCGGGGTTCATCCGAGGCAAGGGGGCGGGGAGCTGCCCCCGTTGGAAGTTTCCCGAACGGAAGGGAAAGCGATGACGTGCACAAATATCAGTGCAGGAGCGGCAAATACTAGCCCAATGGCGGCCTCTACGGCAGCGTGGGCATAAAGTGGATGGTTGTTTTTGAGGGGCTGTCTGAGGGGGTGCTTGGGACCTGATAGGGCCTCTTATCTGAGGACAATCCCTTAGAAAATGGCCAGGCTGCTTGCAGTAATAGCAAGTGTTGGTAGCGTCTGTTCTTTGCAGAGCTGTGCCTACAGCAAGGCGAGGAGTAACAGCTCCAGAACAGAGACGGAGTATTCCGCCAGAGTTTTACTGTGATGGTGCATTAATAAATCTTGGCAAGTGACATTAGCATTTTCAAAAGCAAGTTGTTTAAGAAATGGGCTAATTCTTGTGGACCGAATAAATGCTCTGCTGCCTCTGTCAGGCGATTAATAAAGGAGCTGTAGGGTTCCTCTGGGTCTTGTATGATTATAGTAAGTTTAGATGATGAACCCACCTTATCTGGCAGTCGCTTCCAAGCCGTAAGGCAAACCTGACGGACTTGGGAGAGCAAACCGGTAGGGTACTGCATTTGTGCTTCTAAGGTGTTAAAAGGTTCTTTCCCTAAGATTCGTCTAGCTGTCCAATCTCGGGATTCAGGACGTTGACGATTTTTTGCCTCTATTTCTTGGGCTGCATCAGCTGCCTTGGATTTCCACAACACAAAATCTCCTCCAGAGAGGGAGGCTTTAGCTAGGTGAGTAAATTCTCTTGGTGTTAACCAGCCTTCAGTGTATGATTCTAATAGCGCTAAAGTAAAGGGGGCAACTGGGCCATAGGTAGTGACTGCTGCTTTTAACCTTTCTAAAATTTTTGCATCTAAGGGTTGGTAAATATAAGGTGAACGGGGTAAATGCCCGTGCATCGGAACTCGGGGTCGCTGATCTCCAGTCTCAATGTCTTGGTGGGTATCCGACTCATGGCCTTCTGACTGAATTTCATCCTTAATGCCGCCCTCACTTTTTTCCTCTATACTTCTAGGTGGACTTTGTTCTCTGGGAGGAGGGGAAGAGTCTCTAGGGACTCTAGCGCCACTACGGAGAGATAAGGGAAAGGCTAAAACTTTTGGAGTGGCATTGCCTTCTGGTTTAAATTTAAGACCAGTTAATCTACTTTCTAAGACTTGCAACTGTTTCATGAGCTCAACCTGCTCTTGCTTAGCCATTTGGCGCAAAGCAGTGAGTCCATCTACTATCTCTCGTAGCTCAGAACTGACAAGAGGTTGATTATAAGGTGGTGGGAGAGAGAACAAAGGCATCTCCCTTTCTCCTGGGGCACTTGGTAGGGAGGTGTGAGATAATTTTGGTAGGTCATGGAGGGGATCAAACTCATTTTTGGCCGCTTCACCTTCTAAGGCAGCCTCCTCAGAGGGGAAAGGATTGTCATGGGGAGAACTGCGAACTGTTGTGAGAGATGGATGGAGGCGTTGTGATTGGCTATCAATCTGAGAGCGTACAGTTTCTGGGGCGGATTGATGAAGCGATTTGGCATTGGATTCTGCCTCAGTGTCTATAATGACAGAAGGTCGAGACCCAGGGGAAGGCGGGGGGTGGGGCGGACAGCTGAGAACAGTTTTCCTGAAGAGATCATTCTCCCTCAGAAGCCGGATTCTGTAAATCTGGATGCTGAGACTTCATCTTTAAGATATCATAAATCAAAGTCCAGTAATTAAAGGCAGTAACAGGAATTTTTTCAGGCCCGAAAACCTCATAATAATCTTTAAAACAATCACCTACTCTACACCAAGTTTTCTCATTAATTGAACCTTCCTGGGGATACCGGGGACAAATCTGACCAACAAAATCCAAAAAGGTTTTGAGGTCTTTCTTTTTCACCCGAATTCCTCGTGTCTTGAATGAGTCTATAAGACCTTGCAAGAATAGTTCTTGCTGTGATAATGCTTGTCCCATCTTACCTTAACTCCGTAAGATTTGAGCCACGAATTTCCCTGAGCACAACTTCCGGCGGGTCAACCGTGAAACTGCTCAGCTGGTGTTCTATTCAACACCACTTCGAGAGGCCTTTCCTTTTGCGTGGCGATCTCCCTGTCGGTGGTCTGCACACCAGCCACGTTGGACGCCAAATTGTCCTGTCCAGCAGGACAGTCAACGGGGGTCGCAACCACCTAGGAGAGATTGGGGGACAAGAGACACGAAGAATGGACAGCAAGACAGGATGTCTGATCAAGCTGTCAGTTTATTGATTTTAATTGAGAGTTTTTATACTCTTCAGTAACTAAGGCTCAGGGAGGAAAGGAGAAACTAGGATGCAAGCCATGGTCTCCAGACCGATTGTTCTTGAGCAGTCACCATATCAACAATAGTAACCAGCATATTAACAATAGCATAGGTAATCAATAACAAGATGTTGGCAGGTACAGCATAAATCACATTCTAAAACAGTTGCTACAAACAATTGAAGCTAAGCGTGTGATTAGTTTCATAACTTCTTTCCCAAGCATCTAGCCAGCTGGGGATTTTCCACTGGCCCATAGTTCTATATTCAAAATGGCTTCAGTGTGGCTATAGTACACGGCTCCTGACACTCTGGGGCTTCATGAGTTCCCTGCTAGCACCTTCCACTTCTCCCCCTTCTTCCACTAAAAAGTGTTGCATGGTTAATTTGTACAAATGTCTTGCCTCTGTGTAGCACAGTTCTTCTTGCCTTTAATCCCAACAGCAGTTTTCCTACAAGGTGATGTGAGCGTATGTTCACTTTGCTAAGTGCTGTCCCTAAGTAAATCTCTCCTTCTAGCTGGTAGTGGGTTATATTTTGTATGTTGATATTTAAGGCTAAAGGAATCTTTGGGTTTCATATACTCATGAAGCAGCTTCTCTGCTTATGGTTCTAATTGTCCAACATTCCCATGTGGGTTGCAAGTCTGTTTGCTGAGCCTCATTCAGTTGAACATGTCCACCCTTGCAGCTACTGCCAAAACAGAGCAAAGTAGCAGCTTGTGTTTCAGTAAAGGAAAATTCCTTGATTCTTAGTCCTGAAAACAAACCCCTCAGATTTCAAGAGCATAGGTTTAAAGTGACAGCCAACCCTTAAGACAAGCTTTAAATTGTGGTGTATCTACTCTATGGAATACTACTCAGTCTTTAAAAAGAATGAAATTCTACCATTTGCAACAAAATGGTCTCAACTAGAGACTTAATGCCCAGTGAAATAAACGAAAACCAAAAGGACAAATATCATATGTTCTCCCTGATATAATGTCAACCTTCATGCAAAATACAAGATCACAGATGTATAGGTAGGCATGTACATACATATATTTACTAGAGGGTCTGTGTGATGGAGGCAAGTATACATGAAGTGGAGATACATTGCAGTATACTTCCTATACTTGTAGATAAAATGTGGACTCCCGATGAGACTGTTAAGTATATCTTGACACTAGAACGCTGGACTTTACAGCATTCTCCATACCTACAATGTTAAGATACACTTAAACAGCAGAATAATGGACTTGTGACTATTGTCACGATACAGTGAGAAGCAGTGTGCGGCAGAGAAGGGAGGGAGTGGGTGGAAGGAGAAATCCCTGAGCCTAAGGAATTGTATCATGAAAAATAATATTTAAAAAAGACTTTTTTTTTTAATACACACTTCTATTACCTGGCTAAGCATGTAAGACTAGTATTTGGCCTTTATTTTTGGTAGTTTCAGTAACGAAGTTAACTTGCCAAATAATGCATAGACTCTCTTGAAAAAGAAAAATGAAATGAACATGCTGATGATCTCATTTAAGCCTCTCAGACCCGAGTCTGTCCTGGTTCTCCATGTTCATGGCGTGTTTGTTGCCTTCAGAGCATGAAGACTTTTTAACCGTGGCGGAGTCACTGAAGAAAGAATTTGATAGTCCAGAAACTGCCGACCTGAAGTTTCGAATTGATGGGAAATACATTCATGTCCATAAAGCTGTTTTGAAAATCAGGTACTTCTGCATGAGCTCAAAGACATCAGTAAACTTCCCTTCCGTTTGCAGTTTCCACTTGTTTGTTATTCCGTGAAATACATACTAGTGATAAATAGCCTTGACAGTACAAATCTCACAACTTAATACTTTGGCTGATAGCTCTTACTTAAAAGCATTTTGCATGTGTTCTCATGCTTCTTTTTAAAAAAGTGTTAACAAAGGTCTGTAAATATTTGTCTACATTGTTTGTTAAATTGAGGACCTTGTAGATACCTAGTTTTGCTAGAAAATTTACATGGTTAAAAAATATAGGAAAGATTGTTAAGTGAATGCAAGTGTGTGTTCTTTATTCTTATATTTGTTTATCTGAGACATGGACAAACAGTGGAGCTCACGCGCTGAACCCCTCGCATGCCTGGGCTGAGCTGAGAGCGGGGGTCAGGGTCTCAGCCCAGGTGTCCTGTGAGGCAAGAAAAACCCAGTTCCTTCAGTCATCCCTGCTGCCTCCCAAGTCTGCCTTAGCAGGAAGCTGAGGTCAGGAACTGAGCCGGGTATTAAATCCTGGTACCCTAACACAGGACACAGCATCTTAATGGCCGGACTAAATACTTACGACCCTCTACCACTCCAAAGAGTTGTCGTCCCTTAGTCGGAAACTTTGATGGTGAGCTTGCTGGGCTTCTGGCTCTGAAGGACATAATGCCCAGTTGAAGAACACTTTTATAGGTACACAGTCTTTTGTGTAAATGTGGGGAGGAACTGTGCATTTATTAATATCTTAATGTTCACTCTGAGATTATTACAGAGACAGAATTAACTTCAGAGCATTGGTTGGCCATTTATATCTTTGAAAATTTGACTAAAATTCTATTTGCAAAATAATTCATTTGATAAGAACTAAGAAGTCGATGTTATTCTCCATATAAGAACTCAACATCTGGATTGTGGTGTTAACAGGGAAGATGAATCTGGAATGTGTTTGTGAAACCGTAGGAAGCCAGTCTATCCCTTTTTTAGATAATTACCCATCTCCACCCGCCACTTTTGTATTTATTTATTTGAAAGAGTTACAGAAAGAGGGACAGACACAGCTTCCACCCACTGGCCCACTCCCCAGATAGGCACAATAGCAAGGACTGGACCAGACCAATGCCAGGAGTTCATCCAGGCTCCCACATGGGCAGCATGGGGCCAGGCACTTGGGCAATCTGCTGCTTTTCCCAAGCCATTAGCAGGGAGCTGGATTAGAAGTAGAGCAGCTGGGACACTGGTTAGCACCCATGTGGGATGCCTGTATTGCAGGTGATACCTGCTACACCACAACACCAGCACGTGGATTTGTACACATCCATGTAGCACAGAGAGATCGCTTAGGTTTTCTTCCAACACGTGGCTCTTCTGGTGCGAGGGGTTTATAAATCAGTCTGTTAGGAGGCTTGAGGAGAGAACAGGGAAAAGGCAACCAAGAAATAAAACTGGAGTTGTGACTGCCTTAAACGTATCAGAAAAGCAGGAAGAGGTTTGTTGCCAGATGATGGAACAGCGTGCGGGCTGAGCAGGGCCGAGCAGCCGTTACTGGTGGTCGTTTGGATATCTCTAGCATTCACAGGCTGTCCACAATGATCACCTGAACAATGAGCCTGCTCTGGGCTTTCTGATTTTCAAGTCCCTCCTGCAGTTGCCTTGGCAGGACCTTCTGCAGGCCTGCGGACCGGATGTTTCCCACCCAGAGCCCGCTGTCAGGCAGCCAGCACTGCCTGTGGTCACAAGAATCCACAGATCACATTACAGACCATACCAAAGGAGATATTTACATATTAATCTATGGAAAGAAGTTGTGACCTCTCATTTCTGAATTTCATTTCATTTTAAAAAGCTCATTCTGTGCCTGTTCTAGAAAGAAAACAAGTGAGCAAAAAATGAAAATTTACTCATAAAGTCCAGTGGGAATGGACATTGTTGCTGGTGTGGGATGACCTCTGGGGTGGACGAGCTGTGCGGAGTGTTGGAGAGGAGCTGTCGGAAAAGAGACTACGTGCGGGCAAGAAGGCACGAGTGCAGGCACCCATGCTGCAGTGCCCTCAGGGTGACCTGGCTCCCGTGGGCCCCCATACGGCAGTGAGCGGCTCACGTGACTGTCTGCTCAGTTTGGTGTATAACTTTGGCTTTTCCATTGGCAGGTGTGAGCACTTTCGATCCATGTTCCAGTCTTATTGGAATGAGGACATGAAGGAAGTGATAGAAATAGACCAGTTCTCTTACCCTGTGTACCGTGCCTTTCTGCAGTACCTCTACACAGACACAGTGGATCTGCCTCCTGAGGACGCCATAGGTACCTCAGCCACCCTGGGCTCCTCGTGTTCCTAGGGTGCCGAAATGTCGAAAATTTCAGAGCGCTTGGCTTGTGCATGGCTTTTCGATGTCTTTAAAATGCTGTTGTGTCATTGTCACGATTAGTAATAACGGACATAGTTTTGGGCCACATTTTGTTAATATTAAAGCATAAGCAGCCAATGGATGCAACATTTTGCAACAGAATTGGGGGCAGGGCTCTCTACTTCCTTTTCCTTTGTACTGTAGAAGAAACTGGATCAAGAGGTTACCAGAAGAGATGTGTTTGGAGAGATGGCAGAAGGTGAGCGTCAAGGCGTTTGCATGCTTGCATCAACAGTATCGAGATCTTTCTGCTGACTTAGCCTCGCAGCTGCTCTCTGAACTGCAAGTTACGGTAGGTCGCTCTCAGCTCGCTCAAAGCTTCCCCGCTTTCTCCTTTCAGGCCTCCTGGATTTGGCGACGTCTTACTGTGAAAACCGACTGAAGAAGCTTTGTCAGCACATCATCAAGCGCGGGATTACTGTGGAGAACGCCTTTTCCTTATTCTCTGCTGCGGTCCGATACGATGCGGAGGTAACCTAAAGCAGCCACCAGACACCACATCTCCCCGTAACGCCTCACGCGATCCTGTCCCCTTGTCGTCCAGGAGACGGGGAGCGCCATGAGTGACTGCACTTCTGTCTAGGCAATTAGTGAGCCCGCTACCCTTAGGATGTGATGTCCAGCCTTGCTTCTGTATCCTGTGCTTGTGTTTTCAAAACCAGTAGTTCTGCCACTTATGTTATTAACTAGTACACGCTGAGTTGCCAGCAGCTGCACTGCAGGTTGGACCATAAATGCCGGGCCTGAGTGGACTGAGCTCATTCTGATCTTTCTGGACGTGAGCATCTGCTTCGAGATGCACGCTGCTTGTCTCGCTGACTCTGCCCTTGTAGGAGCCCAGGATGCTGTGTGTTTTGTGTCTGTGTGTGCTCTGCACTCCTACCCTGACTTTAATGTAACTTGCAGTTCCACATGTGTAAGAACTTCCTGTGGACTATTTTTTGTCTCATTTCTGTACTGGATTGAGTTCTTAATCCTGGCCTTCATGGATCTCTAGAGAGTCTGAAATCTCTGGGCTTTTGGAAATCAGAACTTTGACATTTCTGTGTATTTTCTTAGAGCTAAAAACCAAGGAGTCGGCCTGTAAGCTTCTGGGTGTGCCCGCAGGGCTGGGCGGAAGTAGGCACGTGAGGGTGCTGCACCGAGTGGAGATAGTGCCACCAACAGGGTGTGTGGAGGAGTGTGACTCGCCTAGAGGCTGCTGTGAGGAGCTGGCTTACAAATCCATAGAACATCCCAAGCCCCGAGGGTTCCTGGTACGAAGTTCCTTCCTTCCACGAAGGGTTCCTTCCTTCCACGAAGGTCTGCACGTTCAGTGAACCTAGCGAGCCTCCCCTTACTGCATTGTCATCATGTGACTTGGCGGAATACCTGGCAATAGGATTTATCGACCACTTGCAAAGCTCTGTGGCCATGGCCTCTGAGGTGTCGTGAGGACAGACCTCCCCTGAATCACATGTAGGGATTGGAGTGGGCCATTACATCTTAAATATTTAAAATGTGTCTTGTTTTTGAGGTTGTGTTATGAATATACCTATTTGACAAGGTCAAGCATAGCTGACCTTGTAGCACAATAAGCAGATGGAAGGAAGGTCAGTAAATCATTTGCAATAGAAATAGAAAACAGTGGTATTGATTTTTCTCCGTCTCCTCCCTTACCCTTCCTGGGGCACCATAAGTGTCTCTGTTGGAAGATTTCCTATCCACCCAGTGGTTTTTAAATTGGGCTGATGCCTTTTCTCTCCATTTAGTGATTGATTCCAGAATCTTCTGGATGCCAACCCCTGCTTCCTTGCCCTGTTGTTGATGAGTTCCAGGCTGAGTTATACCTTGTTGCCGGTATCCTCCTCATCCCCACACAGAACTGCCTGGTGGAGGCCGACTCCTTGGCTCTGGGTGCTGGGAGTCTCTTCCTTACGTTTAGCGAAGGTGCACCCTGGGGTTTGCTGTAAAGCCTCATGGTGCCTCTGACGATACCGGCGTGTCAGTTGGCTCTTTTTCTCACTGACATAAACACATTGAAAACCACCGCAGAGAGGCACCCGATGCTGAGTGCAGTGGCCTAATGAGTGTAGTTGAACACCTCACCGGGAAGTTTCGTTTTTAAGACTTTAGTGCACCTAAATCTCACAAGTGTTACAGATTGAATGTAGGAAAAGACACTCTTTCCAGGGACTGTTTTAAGGTACTGATACAGGCGATTTCATTGACTACTGTACTCTTTTATGTCTTTGATGAAGGGATGTAGTAAAAAAATATTTTTTTGATAATAAACCCCATATGCTGTATCTGGTAATTGGTTAGACACTGCTGAGGAATCAGATTGGAAATGAATTGTAAAAACTACTTTCAGAAGACCAGTGAGGGGTAAGGGTTCATGGAAAGATGGAATGGAGGAGTGAGTTAATTTTTGTGAAGAAGCTTTAAAGTTCATGCATGCAGCCTCGCGCGGTAGTCTAGCAGCTAAAGCCCTCACGTGCCAGGATCCCATATGGGCGTCGGTTCTAATCCCAGCAGCACCACTTCCCGTCCAGCTCCCTTCTTTGGCCTGAGAAAGCAGCTGAGGATGGCCCATGGGACCCTACATTATGTGGGAGACCCAGAAGAGCTCTGGGATCCTGGCTTCTATTGACTCAACTCTAGCTGTTGCGGTCACGTGGGGAGTGAATCAGTGGACAGAAGATCTTCCTCTCTCTCTCTCTTCTGTATGCCTGATTTAAAAAAAATAACAAAAGTTTATGCATACCAGTGGTCTTCATAAAGTTTGTGGGAAATGCATATTATGAAACATTTAGGCATGGATTTACGGTCTTTTTTTCACCCCTAATAAGTATAATTTTCTTTTCCAAACAATTTTTCGAAGCACCCTCATAGGGCTCTGCCCCCATTCTGTGGGTCAGAATGCTAGGAAGGAAATGACTGCCTGTTGCTTGTGTATCTTCTCATTTCTATAAAAGTGACCGAGGATCTTCCATACCCCATTTTGACAAGGCAATATGGAAACAAGCATGTACACCTCCAAACAGCATGGATGCATAGCCTCAGGGCTTCGAGGAGTTGGGAAGTGTGCTGACGGTGATGGAGCCCGTGCTGTGAAGGTTGAACTTCCTGTCCTACAGGAAGAGCATTGACGCCAAGTGGGGCGCCGGTGACGGGCTCCCACATTCTGGGGTGGAGCCACACCGGGCATGCTTGGGAACGCTTCCGTTGACACTGATTTCCTCTCAGATCACTTTTGTTTTCTTAGTATATTGTAGCATTAGAAGAAAAAGTTGAGTGTTTATTTCCCTGGGATAAAGGATTTTTCAAGCAAACCTACCTAGCTATTTACATGTCACAATTTTTGCTGTTGGTGGGAAGCAATTCCTGTGATTCCAGGAATCTGACTCTGAAGTTGCTTTTGGATGTAATTAATATTAGAAGGCTTCGTGCCAAGGGCAGAGAATCATTTTTTTTTCCCTCCAGCGGGCCAAATTAAAAATTTTCTGTAATTAGTAGGGTAGATTTTTTTTCTTTTTGTCTTTGTATATAGTAAGAGAAAAGCGCCCTTTATTTTCTCAAATGCTAGGACGTTGTAATATGTTCTGGAAGATAAAACCCAAAGCCACTTTGATCTAAAGTACTTTTTCTGCTTTTTAATCAGATGGATTGCAGACTTACAGACCGTGGGGGTCTTACCTGTAACTACCTGTGAGCAGGGCTGGCAGAGCTAGGTCTGGGTTGTGACCTCTGCCATCTGACATGAGTCTGATGGGTGGCTGTGACCCCAGGCTACCTGTCTGACTCCAGCCAAGGGAGTCTTGCAAATATTGGTGTCTGTGTTAGCTTTGCGAGCTAGGATGGGATAAAAATTAGGGAGGGGATTGCTGTGTTCACATTTTGAAAAATAAGACTGCTAAAACCACAACCCTGTTTCACTTTGTTGCTGATGAGTATTTGTGAAAGGAGTATTAGCCTATTTTCCAGGTGTGTTTACTAATTGGAATAACTTCCGTGCGTAGATTGGTAGTGAATATATCCATCGGAGCAGTGATTTATGTTCTGGTCTCCCTTACGCATTGCGTGGATTTGATAGTTTTGCCTCAGAACCATTGGATAGTAGTTCCACTGCAGAAAGGCTGTATTAGATCCCTCTGCGTTACCCCATAAACATGTCCTGATTCGCAGGCTTCGAAACTCTTATTTTGTATGAGATTTTTGTTATTTACTGGTCAGAGGAATCGCTTCATTTCGTTGGGCAGAGTTGCACTTTCTCGGTGGCTGCAGAATGAGTGAAAAGTCACGGAGATGCTTCAGCTACTAGAGAGGGCTAGTCCCGGGGAGCGGTCCCACGTGCTCGGCAGGGGCTGGCCGCCTCGGCTCCCCGGCTGCCGGGTTGGCCTGCTGGGTTGGCATGTTCTGCTTCTTTTACGTCGGCTTGCCAGGTTCCATCTGCCCAGGCACATCCGCTCCTGCCCCTTACGCGGATCCACCTTCACCAGGATTCAACTAATTCTTTACACAACCAAATTGAGATTGTTTTCAGTATTCTCCAAGTTTGTCTTTTCGTGCTTAAAACTGTTCAACATTTGTTGAATGAGAAGCTCTTTCACCAATTCTGATGAACAGGAGAGGAGGAGGAGGGAGCTGGATAGGGCTATTGTTAAGTTATGAAGTAGATTCTAATTGGAAGTACTGCTTTTGTAGATCTCTGCCAGCTTAAAAGTTCTTAAAGTTTCTCCTCAGAGCTAGTGTTGTGGAGAGCAGGCACTGGCACCCCAAGCCAGGGTGCTCTGCTCCTGACCTCGCTCTCTGCCAGTGGCCTGGGAAGGCAGTGGGGGATGGTTCATGTACTGGGCGCCTGTCACTCGCATAGGGGACCTGGATTGTTTCAGGCTCCTGGCATCAGTCTGATCTAGCCTTGGCTTTTGTGGGCATTTGGGGAGTGAACCAGTGGCTAGGGAATCTCTCTTTTCTTTCCCACTCTACCCTATGCCCTTTAAATAAATCTTTAAAAAAAAAATTAAGGCAACTTCTGTACAATTAGTGAGTTGAGGGCCCAGTGCGGTATTCTAGTGGCTAAAGTCCTTGCTTTACATGCACCAGGATCCCTTATGGACAACAGTTCATGTCCTGGCTGTCCACTTCCTATCCAGCTCTCTGCTTCTGGCTTGGGAAAGTGACCCTGCACCCATGTGGGAGACCTGGAAGAAGCTCCTGGCTCCTGAGTTCAGAATGGCACAGCTGCGGTTGTTGAGGCTGCTTGGAGAGTGAACCAGCAGACAGATGATCTGTTTCTCCTCTCTAAATCTGACTTTCCAATAAAAACAGATAAAGCTTTTTTAAAAAATTAGTTTAATACTCTATATTTACTTACTATACACTAAAAACATCCTAAATTATAAATTAGTAGCATGAAGTAGTAAGGCTTTTTGATGTGTGAGTTTGATTCACTCTTCTCTTGTAGTGGAAATGACATAATTAAATGTTCATATTAAAAGGTCCTCACCTGATCCGTGGTGGAAGAACGTCCTATGCTCATGGCGGGCCACTTCTTCCTAAGTGTAGACCGTGATCTGTGATAACTAAATGATTGAAATGGGATTGTTACATCTCTGACATGTCATTGTGTCCTGAGAGCTGTTTACCTAGTAGATGTTAGTACCAGCTGTAGTTGCTTTTTTATTCCCCTGTTAGAGTTTATGTTTTAGCTTGTCATAAACACAGCATTCAGTTGCACATTTAGTTCACTGAATCTCTTGAAAAACAGAATTTAGAAGCTGCTAACATCTTCAGTGTGCATGGAAGGCTCAGGAAAACAGAAGTGGGGCGGCAGCAGGCCCGCTCAGACTGGCTATGGTTTCTCTCAAAGGTGATGGGGGGCGGGGGCAGCATCACCTAGGACAGGAGCCCATCACTGCTGGCAGGCCTGTGCACTGTGAGTGTGAGTCGGGGGTCTCTGTTGGTATGGGCCCTGTCCCCTCTACTTTGCACTCCCACATTGCCAGGCCCAGATTGGAGCCATCAGGACCCCGCAGTGGGAACACCACTGAGTTCCTGGTTGGCAGAAGCCTGACTGTTGACCTTCACTGTGGTACTTGCCTGGCCGCCAGTGCTCCCAGTTCAGCTGTTTGACGGTGTTTAATGGGCTGTGCTTTTGTGTGTGTGTACATTTTGAGTGTGTGGGCATTTTGAGTACATGCCCAGTACCTTGTTGATTTAACAAATATGCACTCCAGGATTTGGGGGGACAGACTGTTAGGTTTGTGGGAGATGAAAGGATACGTTTGTATAGACAGAAAAAGGTGTTTACACATTGCTGTGGCGTCCCCCTTGTGCCTGTGCTTGCCTTGTGCTTGTTGGTGGCTGGCAAGCTCCATTCATGCGGCTGGAACCTGTGCTCCATCCACGTTTCTGCAGGCCCGACTCTGAGAAATGAGAGTGTTGGAAGTGGCGTTCTGTGGCTTTAAATATGAAGTCATCTTTATTAAAGACAAAAATGAACTGATGTCAGATTAGTTTGACCGCCTGTCTGATCATCCCTTTTCTATGTCTTAATTTTCCTCTTCCTTAAACTCAGCTCGTGTCTTGATGCTAGTTTCTTGAATATGAAGAGTCACATGAGAAGGACTGGTGTGACATTTGGTTTTCTGTAGAAAAACATCTTGGAGCTTAGGCAGGCTCTTCCATCGTGTGACGGAAGACCTCAGCACGGGTGCGCACGAGTGGAGGGAGCTGCTGCACTCGCTGGTTTGTGACTAGTGTTTGACCTTGACCCGTGGCCTTGTGTTTGCCTGGTTTGAAGTAACTGGCCTCTCAAATATTATTTCTGGGGGAGGGCCCAAGATTTGGGGTGAGGGGGTTGGAGAGGAGTTAATTCAATCACAGCTAATAAAAAATGGCCTCTTCTTGTTTTTATTTTTGTTGTGTGTCCAGGATTTAGAAGAATTCTGCTTTAAGTTTTGCATCAATCATTTGACAGAAGTCACGCAGACTGCAGCATTTTGGCAAATGGATGGCCCCCTGCTAAAGGAGTTCATTGCTAAAGCCAGTAAATGTGGAGCCTTTAAGAACTGAAGCGCCAGGCTGCGGGGTTTTGTGTGCGTGCTCAGGGGTGCGGTAGGCGTGTCCGGTTTGTGCTCTTCGGGTGATGTGATGCTGCAGGTAAAAACACCACGAGGCCGTGTTTCCTCCCACCTCTGTAGGGATTACAGGAAGGATGCCCAGCTTCCCTGAGCTGTTAGAAACGTGTATATTTTAAATGCAACCTTTCTTAGATTTGGGCTGGGACCCTGGGAAAACGATTTCCATTTGCTGTCTCCATTCTCCGTTTTGGCCAGAGGAACTTCTGAACTTGAAAAGGGACCTTAGTGACAGCAGTTCCAGCTCCTGTAGCATCCTGGCTTGGATACTGGAGATGTGTTGTGAGGAGAGGCCCCTCCTCCTGCACCGCAGGTGGGGGCCAGCCCCTGAGGGTAGGGCGTGTGGAATCCCTGGCTGGTGGCTGGTGCTAGGTTGATGGTAGCCTGGCCGTAGTGGGGTGTGAGAGGCTGTTTGTGTGCTTGTGTATTGATGGCTTCTTAAACTCAAGGTGTAGCAAAAAAAACAAAACAAAACATTTAACATGGGTTAAACTTATTGAAACAATTACGTAAAGATAAATTTCTAGGTTAGCCAAGACTTCTTCAGATTTAAGTGCATAAGGAGTAGTTTTTAGAACTGTCACAAAGCTGATAATGAATTAGAAGCTCCACTACTCATCCATTACTTAAACAATAAGGTTTCGTTTTGTTACTTTATAAACTCAAGTAGACTGCCGCCCCACCCCTACCCTTTGCCCTATAAATGCTTACTCCTGGGAGGTATATGACACAACAGCGCGTGGCTGCCAGGTTGTCACTAGCTATGTATGACTTGAAGTGGTTCTTACAGCCAGCTTTCTTCCAGGACTTAATGGAATTTGTTTTATTTTCTCTTGACCAAATATCCTCATAGATGTGCCCATTTGAAACTTCCCTACTTTGCATTTTGTTCTACTTCTAAATTGTGTTTGGTAGAATACTTAGCACAGTTTAACTTTAAAGGCTGAAACTTTGATCTTCATGACAAGATCCTATTTAAAAAACATCTGTCTTTTTGGCCTGGTTACGGAGCACGGCGGCCGAGGGCTCCAGGAGCATCTGGCTGCTGAGTCTGGTCCACCCTCGTGTGAGCTCCCTTCTTGGATCTCGTTTTCCCCCTGCAGGGACTCCCTTCTGAACATGGAGCCCACCGGCTTTCTCAGAGCCAAATTAATAAAGGGCTTGAAGCCACGCTGCTTGCTGTCATTCTCCACCATGTATTCGAATGCGTGTGTGGAATTCATTGGTGGTGACAGAAGTCAGAAGCTGCAAGTCCCAGCCTCTTTTTCTTGATCACATCACCCACGCCTAGTGAATCACTGGGCTAGAATTAGCTCTGCAGCATGGGCGCAGTTTTCTTCCTGGGTTGAATGCACATCACCCAGATTACTGGCAGTGTTTAGAGATAGTATTTGCAACATCACTGCTCCTTAGGCTTATGATCTGAACAAAAGGAGAACTTCAGTGTGTGTGCTATTGCTCTTGAGAAATCTTTAAAAAAAAAAAAAAGCACAAATTGAAGTAGTAGAGGCAGATTCATTGATCCATGCAGCATCTACTAAGTTTCTGACATAGATCAAGAACCACTTCTCATTAGGTCACTGAGAAACCTGCATGCAGGGAAATGAGGAGAGTTAGACCTTCCAAAAGTACTTGAGGATCTTTTTTTAAAGTTTTTATTTTTCTACTTGGTTTTGTTGTTGATCATAGGAAATAAAAACTATTGCTTGAATTGGCTTTTTTTCATCTGATATAATAATGGAAGCCAAAGTATTTACATTTCTCAAAACCACCCATGATGTGCTCTTGAACTTCTTACTGGAACAATGTTTGATATTCTAGTATGTAAGCTGTATTTATGTAATGTTAAGAATGACATACTAATAAATACGCTGTTAAAACAAGCATGTAGAGTGTTTCTTAGAGTTGGTAGTGTCAGTATTCTCTGTAACAGGAAGGGGATGATGCTGACACTTGGTACTTCATGGATGGACTATGATGAGTTGTGCGAAGTGAAATAAGCCAGTCATGAAGAGAAATAGCATGCGATTCCTCTTATGTGAGGTAGCTGCTTGATGACTGATAGACATAAAAAGTAGAAATGGAGGTGACCAGAGGCTGGGAAGAGTGATGGGTAATTTCAATTTTGCAAGATGCAAGGCCTTTTGAATGGTGGTGACTGTTGCCCAGCAGTGTGAACCTACTCAATGGCTATAAGGTGTACAGTTTAAAAGTGGTTGAGTTAAGTTTTATTTTCTTTTGATGGGTTCTGAAAAGTCAGTACTATTATTATTGGAAGGTATCTGGCTAAAAATGGGCATGATCAGGACCACGTCACCAGTTGGTTCTCAGTCTCTGGGTTTGGGATGGGCATTGGGTGCAGTGGCTGAGATGCCACTTGGGTTGCCTGCACTTCATGCCCAAGTGCATTCCCGAGTTCAAGTTCCAGCTGTACTACAACTCCAGCTTCCTGCTACTGTTCATCCTGGGAGGCAGCAGAAAGACCTGTCTGGATCCTTTGGAGGTAATTATTACAAATGAAGGGAAGATGGTTCCTATCCTCAAGGAGAATATGGTTAAGAATGAACTCACGAAGGCACTTATGAACAGCTTTCACTCGACCTGACCAGTTAAGACCGTATGAGACATGGGAGTGGAGAGCAGGTAACGTGTTCTTCAGCTCATCTCCAACAGGTAAGTGGCAGGTAGAGACGGCCATAAAGATGGGAGCTGATAAGCCTTCTAGAAATTGCCATAAGTCTGGCAAGGATTAAGCCAGTGTCTGCAACAAGGGAGAGGGGGAGAGAGAGAGAGAGAGCCAGAGAGAGTATGTGTATGTGTGTATCCACAGTGTTCATATTATAGTGTCTAAATTAGGCAAAAATAGGCTAGAGTAGATAAGTAATTAAAGCTCTCCAGTAGGGACACAGCTAAAGCACAAATCCCAGGTCTGTGACAGTAGTTTGCCTGGGATTTGCTTACTTTTAGGACTCCTAAGGTGTGCCCCACTGACATATTATCTACCTTAAGTGATAGTAGAGGATTTTTATTAAAAGTTAATTTTATAGTAAAAATAATCACCTCAGTACTACTACATAAGCTTCGTTCCAAGACATAATAGGAAGCTGAGGTTACAGCTATTTTTTTTTTTTCTATTTCTCCAGTCATCTTTATTGGTAGTAAACTTGACCTCATGAGGTTATAGCTATTGTAACTAGGAAAAACAACCCAATTATGATGTTTCAAGGTGAGGCCCTGGGTGCCAGTGGATCCCCCATCTCAAATCCTGGTGGCTCTTTAAGAGCTGCTTGTGTGTTCTCTTGTCATGTGACTACCAGCAAGGCCACTCCTGACTGGACACTTCAACTTTGGAGCCTCATCTTGATCTGACCCTCCAGGACTGAGCGTCAAAATCAACCTCTTCAAAAAGTAAATTTTCTCTGGCATTTCATCATAGAAACAGTTACAAGCCCTTCCTTTTGCAGACATGCTGAGTGCGTACTACATGCCAGACGCCACACCGGACTCGGGTGAACCCCACGCGTTACTGCGCACTGCCAAGGGGGGAAATGAGAATTGGGAATGTTCCTAAGGGTCTGCCTGGGTGATACGAACACATCTTTTTCACCCTTTTACGTTCCCACTAATGTTTCTAAGGGTCTAGCTTTTCAAATTTAGGTGTTGATTTTGAAAATGGATGTGTATGTGTTTAAAAGATTTATTTATTTTTATTGGAAAGCCAGATATACAGACATGAAGATTTTTCCATCTGCTGATTCACTCCCCAAGTGGCCGCAATTGCTGTCTCCCACACGGTGCAGGGTTCCAAGGCTTTGGGCAGTCCTCGACTGCTTTCCCAGGCCACAAGCAGGGAGCTGGATGGGAAGCAGGACCTCTGGGATTAAAACTGGCACCTGTATGGGATCCTGGTGTGTGCAAGGTAAGGACTTTAGCCACTAGGCTGCCACGCTGAGCCCAACTGAAACATCTTTAAAAAGCAGAGGTAAGAAAATGGGTGCATGTAGCAGCAATATGTTCATGTCTGTTCTGCCTAGTGTGATTCCAGGCTTGAACTGGTCTTGAAAAAGTCCAAAAGGTTTACACTACGGACCCTGGGGTTAGGAGCACTTCTACTTAAATCACCTTAAATCACGGAGGGGCGGGGGAGGAGCGCACCAGCAGGGATTCACCCAGAGGGTCCCGAGCGCACACACCGAGTGGGGTTGGAGATGGAATCCAAAGTACTTGAGCAGAATCTGAAAAAGATTTTATTGGAGAGGTAGGAGGGCATGAAATACCAATTCTGTAAGAACAGGTGGCAGGCAGTAGGTGTTGCTGTTTATGGCTCAGCAAACAAAGACTGGTCCCAAAGATGTGAGGCTTTCACAGTGCTGTGTGGTTTTGAACTTGCTGGCTTCTAGCTGAGGAAATGGCAGTCCTCAAGAAGACAGGGATGACATCGAAGTGGAACTTGATATAAGGTCTGTATTGTCTGGAGAACAGCACACGCTTTGTTTTAAGCCCTTGAGTAGTTCAATCTCCTTCTTTAGCTGCTGCTGTCTTTCTTCAGATTCATCGATTTTCTTCTCTATTGCTTTGAAAAGAAAAAAGTGATTTTAGATCTTCAGTGGTTCTATTAGAAAGAATATACTATTTTTGCCACACTTTCCTTGCAAGTGCATAGTGCTTGGGATGCTTGTCTTAAAATCATCTCTTATGAACACAAAATGGTTCTTTTACACGTTTACTTCCTCTCCTGCTTCACCAGATTCTAACATTTATCACACCTAAAGCAGCCATTAAATCCTTAGGACTCCGTATACGTTTAGAGCATCTCTGAGAATTGAACACTGTCTCATTGGCTGAGATGAAGTTTGGAAAGAATGTGGCTGAAGTGCCAAGGACAGGGTCCGTCTCTCAACAGATGTACATCTGATTTGTAATAGCTTCCGGTGTAATTCAGAAATCGGAAGACTTGTGGAAACTTAGAAGTTAACTTTAGTTGGGGTTTGTGAGTAGCATTCAGTGACTGTGACTTTCGGGAAAAGCTTACAAGGAAGCTTTAAAACCACTAGTGCTATGTGTGACATGTCCTAAAGATGCAACTTTTATGTGATCAGCAGAGGAGTATCTCCAAAAAGCAAAGCTTTCTAGAAAGACATTGAAGACTAATTTTTAAGAACATGGTAATTCTCACTAGCAACCATGTTCAAGAGACTCTTAAAAGATTCATTTGGCAAATTTTTTAGAATGTCTTTTTGGATAATGTAACATAGAATTCAAACGGATGTGTGATAGAAGCAGTGTGTGTATGCTCAGACAGGGATAACCTACTGACACACACCCTCGTGTGAGGGAAGGGCGAGCAGGTGCTGGGAGACACCGGGAGAGCCACTCCTGGTGAACGGGGTGGTTGCCTCTCATGCAGCGAAGGCCAGGGCACAGGCAGCCCTCTGGGGGTGGCAGCCTTGACAAGTCACATCAGGCTCCTAAGAGGCCATTTGCCTTGCCTTGATTGAGGATTCAATAGATGATTGACACATTACCCAAAAGTGGCCTCCCTCCCTTGTAACACCGGGTTTTCTTCCTCCACAGAAATGTCTAGGTTATTCTCCCCACCATCCCCAATGAACTTTGGGAGAATGAGATTTCACCATCTCCCCAGAGTACGGGGAGGCAACCAGCCCTGGCCTCGCCAGCTCCTGTCTGCCCGTGTGGGTACAAAATAGCCCTAGCTTGGAACTTTTATATGTGTCAGAAAAGTCATAAAGTAGAAACAAAGCATCTGTATTATGCAGGAAATCTGAATAATACAGGCACTAAAAAAACAATTATAAATCCAGCCCACTACTATTTCCGTAGGGTACAGTGGGTGCGGTGTCCCTGTGTATTTAGGTTTTGTTTCCTCTGTGGTCTATATGTAGGAGTAATAACCGTTTTGGTGACAGGCTTTTTATGTAATGAGCATTCTTCTAAAATATTTTAACCTAGAGTGACAACTATTTCTAAATTGTGCTGCTTGTTCTATAACTCATACCTGCTGCAAAATTTAAAATTGTGTCTTCAAAAAATCCACAGTCTAAGAGTGAAGTCCCAATGTTCTCATATTCTGGAGGGAGAGAAATATTTTCAGTATAAATCTGTCTAGACAGACATTTCAACAAACAGCCCACAACACGGAAAGTGAAAGGCGCTCATCTCCCCTGGCACTGCAGTGTCACATGCAGAAGTGGCAACGTGGGACCAGAACCTCCAGCAGGGACGCCCCACGCGGTGACAGGCACACTCCAGCTAGAGAAGCGCTTGGAGTATCAGATGACAGGAGAAGGTAAGTAGGAGCTTTCAGAACCACTTACTGTCCTTAGGTAGCTTTCTTGTCCTACAGAAAACCGTTCCTTTCCAGACACACATTTTACATGGTGGTCTGCACTCTGGACTGCCAAGTTCCCTTGTCTGAGACATTTATGATACCTCTGTTTATGCTAGAGACTGTAAGGCTAAGTAGCCATAGGACGGCACACACAGAGAAACTTGGGTTTGGCATGGTGGCTTAATAAAACTGCCACCTGCCATGCAATCTAGTATGAGTGCCTGGTTCATGTCTGAGCGCTCTGCTAATGGCTTGGGAAAAGCAGCAGAATATGGATGGCTCAAGTGTTTGGGGCCCCTGTCTCCACATGGGGAGACCCAGGTCAAGCTCCTGGCTTCAGCCTGGCCATCTGGGGAGAGAACCAGCAGATGGATGCTTGCTCTCTGCCTGTCTCTCTGTCACTGACTTTCAAATATGGAAGACTGAAAAATCAAAGTTCAAACCAAACATTGATCAACAGATTACAGCTGTGTCTGCTATACTTTTTTCCCTAGTTAACATTATTTTAAAAAAGATTCTATAGGGAACAGACAGAATCGAATAGATTGTCAGCACTCTTCTCGGGCCCTGCAGCGAGGGCATGGGTGGGTTCAGGTGAGTGCCATAGCCACCTCAGACTGTGTTGGCTGGTGGCATTGGCTGCTGCCTGCTTTCGGCATCAAGACCCTGTGGGCTACCCACACCCTGTTCCCTGAGGAGCATACAGGTACCGTTATTAATGAATGAGGACAAGGGCCTGGTGCAGTAGCCTACTGGTTAAATCCTCGCCTTACATCTGCCAGGATCCCATATGCGTGCTGCATTCCTGGCAGCTCCACTTCCATCCAGCTCCCTGCTTGTGTCTTGGGAAGCAGTCGAGGACGGCCCAAAGCCTTGGAACCCTGCATCCACATGGGAGACCTGAAAGAAACTCCTGGCTTCATATTCAGCTGCAGCCACTGTGGCTGCTTGTAGAGTGAACCAGCAGATGTAAGATCTTTCTCTCTATGTAAGAGTAGGGCCTTTCCAATTAAAAAAAAAATCCTAAAAAGAAAAAGGCAAAAATAGCACAGGCAGAAAGTGTTTTCTGTTCATTTTGGTTCTGCACAGATCTGAGTAATTTCAGTACCTGATTCTGAAGTATTGTTATCCATGAGTTTTGCTTGAGCCAAATACAGTTTGTCCAATAGTTCTTCAAATAACTCATTGAGAAGTCCTGCTTCCTTACATTTCTTAAGAAAATCAGCTTTTACAACTGCATCTGAAAAAGAAAAAAACATTTTAGAAGGAAATGGCCTGAGGGCAGCTAATCATAAGTCACTTGGTTACTCATTGAGCCTTGACCAGCTTGGTGAGAACCATCAGTAAAGTCATGCATAAATGTACCTTTAGCATTCATTGCAATTTCAGCATTTTCCTTCCAGTTCAGTGTTACAAAAACTAGAAAGAATTTTCTAGAATTTAATTTTAAGTGTTTAAGATGTCGGTTTGTCTTTTTTGACAGGTCTGTGGTGTTATGCAGTGTGTCTTTCCTTACAGAGAAAGCCACAATTCTGGGGGTACCAGATTGGGTCCTGAGCTTGGGCTGGCTGCACTAAGATGTGTATCTTTTCAGAATGCTAAAGGGCAACAGGCCATTTCAACCTAAGTTATTTTGACATGCTGTTATGACATAGCAAGGATGTAGGATAAGGATTATACTCAGTAACAGTTTAAAAGGGCAAAACCGAATGCTGCTGTGGTTTAAATAGTGGTTTTGGTCCATCTTACGGTGATGGCTAAAGGATTGAGAGTGGAAATAATCTAATTATGGTGTCAAAGTGGGGCTTTTGTTAATGGCTGAAAGATAGAAAGGGTGGAAACGTAACTCCAGCACAGCTTTGGAAGGCGGGGCCCTTGACAGGTGCAACTGACTTGGGGTGAAGCATGTACGCTGACTCAGGGTGGCCGTATCAGGAAAGAACACACCTGCGCCTCCACACAGGGGCCACCATCCGGTGCCCTCTTAATGTCCGACCAGTGGGGACTGCCTTCTTGCCCCACAGTAATCCTCCCAAGGAACTTCTCCCCCATTTCAGTTGCAGTAACAGTAACAAAACCTGACACCAACTTAGAACTGCTGGAGGCTGTGTATGTCAGACACTACTCAGTGGCACACCTGTGTCTCTGTGGGATTCTTCCATTATCTGTCTACTGGATGTTGGTATTTCACGTGTCTGGAAGGAAAGGAAATCAGGATTACTTTATGTTGATTGGTTTTACGTAACCATAAATGCCATCAGTACAAACTCAGTCTTTGCTATGTGTACTCAAATGATAGGCCAACAGTGAAAATCCCACTCTAAACTCAGGTATAGATGTGACTGTCAGACTATTCTCCAAGTTGTCTGAGAAGCATCCCTTTTTGTAAACAGCAAGAGGTAAAAGATTAACTTAAATGAACTCATGCAAACCATTTCAAATCCCCAAAATATTTTATGTATAATAACCTAGAAGGTGATGAGTTGTGAACTGGGTCTGGGGTTGAGCCGGGAGCCAGGGACTGTGTAGCTGCCTGCCTCCACCCACTGCACGTCTTCAGTCCTAAGGCATGCCATAGGTCCCATGCTCTCACCATCCTGGCACCCGGAGGTTGCTTTACAGGAGCTGTGGGAATGCGGCCTCCTGATAGTTCTGCGTCTGGAAATTCCAGAAGCTCTTTGCTAATCCTGCCATGGTTCTGTAGGATTCTTCCCCAAAAAGCATCCTCAGGAGCAACTTCAGCTCCATCTAGCAAGGAATACAAAGATTGTAAGCTGGATGCATCTGTTGAAATGATTGGGAAGGTATATTTCTCATAAAATTTAGAATGGTTTAAGGAAGGACTCTATGAAGGGAAGTCAATTACCAGTACACAGCACTGGTAAGTCAGATATACAGAGAGGAGGAGAGACAGGAAGTTCTTCCATCCACTGGTTCACTCCCAAGCGGCCACAGCAGCTGGAGCTGAGCCAATCTGAAGCCAGGACCCAGGAGCCTCTTCCAGGTCTCCCACAAGGGTGCAGGGTTCCAAGGCTTTGGGCCATCCTCAACTGCTTTCCCAGGCTACAAGCAGGGAGCTGGATGGGAAGTGGGGCAGCCAGGGTTAAAACCAGTACCCATATGGGATCCCAGCTCATGCAAAGCGAGGATTTTAGCCACTCGGCTTTCACGCCAGTCCTATAAATCTTTTTTCTTTTTTAAGATTTATTTATTTATTGGAAAATCAGATACCGAGAGAGGAGGAGAGACAGGGAGGAAGATCTTCCGTCCGATGATTCACTCCCCAAGTGAGCGCAACGGCCTATGCTATGCCCATCCCAAGCCAGGAGCCTCTTCCAGGTCTCCCACGCGGGTGCAGGGTCCCAAAGCTTTGGGCTGTCCTCAACTGCTTTCCCAGGCCACAGGCAGGGAGCTGGAAGGGAAGTGGAGCTGCCGGGATTAGAACCGGCATCCATATGGGATCCCGGGGCGTTCAAGGTGAGGACTTTAGCTGCTAGGCCACGGCACCGCCGGGCCCTCCCATAAATCTTAAAAACGAATCTGGCACTGATATTGTGGCACAGCAAGTTAGGCTGTCACTTATGATGCTGGCATCCTACATCAGAGTGCTCCTTTCAGTCCTGTAGTTTCTGCTTCCAGTCCAGTTTCCTTCTAATGCACATTGGAAGGCAGTGGAAGATGCCCCAGGTATTGGGGTCATACCATTCATGAGTGAAGTAGCAGATATTGGTCTCCTTGTTATTCTGCCTTTTAAATAGGATTTTAAGAAATGGGACTAATGGGAAACCTGGAGGAAGCTCCTGGCTTCGGATCGGATCAGCAGCGGCCATTGAGCTCACTTGGGGAGTGATTCATCGGATGGAAGATCTTCCTCTCTGTATATCTGACTTTGCAATAAAAATAAATCTCTGTATATCCGCCTTTCCAATAAAAAATAATAAATCTTTAAAAAAAATGGGACTAAGGCATTACTTAGAACATGCTTAAAGTACTATACGTATAGACTGGGCCTGGTGCCATGTCTTAATTGGCTAATCCTCCCACTGGAAGTGCTAAAATCCCATATGGGTACCAGTTCGGGGCCCAGCCACTCCACTTCCCATCCTGTTCCCTGCTTATGGCTTAGGAAAGCATTAGAGGACAGCCCAAAACCTTGGGCCCCTGCATCTGCATGGGAGACCCGGAGGAAGTTCCTGGCTTCAGATGGGCTCAGCATTGGCTGTTGCAACCACATGGGGAGTGAACCCCCAGAGAGAAGATCTTTTTCTCTATAAATGTGTCTTTCAAAAAAAAGAATAGAATAGCAGAATGGATAAAAACAACAATAAAATACACTGGAGTGACTATTTGGCACAGTGGTTAAATTTCAAATCTTGGCTCTACTTCTATTCCAACTTCCTGCTAATAATGTACACTCTGGCAGGCCACAAGTGTTGTGTTCTCACCCACATCTGTGACCTGGATTCGTTTCTGGCTCCTGGCTTCAGCCTGGACCAACTCTAGCTGTGGGGTGGGGGTGAACCAGTGGATGGGAGATTTGGCTCTCCTCCTTACAAATAAAAATTAAAAACACCCAGTGATACGCTGCCTACGAAGACACTTGGTTCAGTGGTAAAGAAACCCAGATACTGAAAACCAAATGATGAAGAAGAGACATTCTATGCTACTGGAAACAAAGTGAGCAGGAATAGCTACAATTAGATGAAATAAGCCTGAAAGACAATTAAAAGGTAATAATCCTCAAGGACTTGGAAAAACAAACCAAAGTAGTAGAAGACACAGAGCTGAGGAGGGGCTGGTAAGGGACACACAGCTGCTTGTGCAATACCCCATATTGGGGTCCTAGCTGCTCCACTTCTGATCCAGCTCCCTGTTCATGTCCTAGGAAGGCACAGGAAGATGGCTCAGGTATTTGGGCCCTTGCACCCACTTGGGAAACCTGGATGGAGTCCAGGCTTCTAGGTTCAGCCTGACCCAGTCTAAGCCCTAACTACAGTGGCTATTTGCAGAATGAACCAGCTAAGGGAAATCTTTCTCTATTACTCCACCTTTCAAATAAATAAAACATCTTAGAGCTCAGAGAAAACAAAAAATATCTAGTTCTTTGAAAGCAACCATAATAAACAAGATGAAAAGATATTACAACTGATAGAACTAAAAAGGATTTTTAGGGAGATTATAAACATGTACCGATAAATTAGAAAACCCACATGAAATAAACACCTACACAGATGTGTGAGGCATGAAAATGAATCAGAATTATCCCAACAAGCAAAGCCCAAGATCAGAGAGTCTCACACCTACATTCTACTGAACTTTGAAGGAAAAATGTCAGTTATTAACTGAAAAACGTAACTTTTTACTTAGGAGTTCAACATTACCTTCCAAAACCAGTCACAAAAAACTATAGAACAACATCCTCAATGAACATTAAGTGCCAACATTCTCAACAAAGCCTTACCAATTGAATCCAACAATGCACAAAAAATCATAATGACCATGTGTAATTTATCCCAGGAAGGAATAGATGTTCAACACATACAAATAAATATTACATAATCAGGATGAAGGATGAAAATCCCATGAACATATCAGCAGAGGGAGAGAAAGCTTATGATAAAATTCAATGTCTAGGCGCAGGTATTCATTCTAATAAAGCCATCTTCATCCTGCTGCAGATGTGTCCAGCTTCCCACCAAAGCAAACCCCTGGAGGCAGCAGTGATGCTGAGAGCCACCTGCTGCCTCAGGCTTTTAGGGAAGGAACCTGTGAATGGGAGCGCTCTCTGCATGCACATAAACATTTTTAAAAAGTCAACATTCATAATAAAAAGCAAGCTTCAAACAAAATTCCAAATAAAAGGAACATAA
Source organism: Ochotona curzoniae (assembly GCF_017591425.1). Taxonomy (NCBI): domain Eukaryota; kingdom Metazoa; phylum Chordata; class Mammalia; order Lagomorpha; family Ochotonidae; genus Ochotona; species Ochotona curzoniae. The sequence goes on along the minus strand of NW_024466502.1, from coordinate 45,793,949 downwards.
AAAGGACTACAAATGACAAACCCACAGTCATAGGCTGTGAGAAAAGTTGGGAACATTTCTTTTAAGATCTATAAAAGCAGAGAGAGTAGACATCTACTCTGTGTATTCAGTATGGTATGGGTGAAAAAACTAGTTTCTTCTGACATGTGGCAATTAAGATATAATACGAAATATGCATAGGAATGAAAATGGTCAACTTGGGACATGAAGGTCATTTTTAACCCTTGCTTAAAATAATGTCATAGTAAAAATTAATGGGGGAGAAACACAGGAGTGAGGGAAGTGGTTTTTCTTGGGATTGGATCTATGGAATATAATCTATTGTAAATATCAGTAAAATTTTCACTAAAAAGGTCACATTTACAATAGCTACACAGTTTAGATAACTTGGAAAAATTTATCCAAGGACATGGAACTATCTCTACAGTGCAAATGACAAAACATTAAGGAAAGACACACACACACAAACAGAAAATTTTCCCATGTTCATGGATTGGAAGAATATCACCAAATGTCCACATTACCCAAAGCAATATATAGATTGAATGCAATTTCAATCAAAATACCAAAAATCAAGAAAAACCCTAAAATTCAGAGATAACACAAGAGATCCCAAATAGCTAAAACAATCTTAAGCAATAAAAACAAAGCAGAAGGCATCACGGTGCCAGATTTCAAGACCTATTACAAGTCATTTACATTCAAAACAGCCTGGCACTGGCAGAACAGGCATGTGGACCAGTGGAAAAGATTAGAGACCCCAGAAACCAATCCACACATCTGCAACCAATGTCTCTGACAAATGAGCTAAAATCACTGCCTGGAGAAAGGACAGTCCCTTCAATAACCAGTGTTGGGAAAACTGACTTCTGCGTGCAAAAGCTAAAACGAGACCACTCCCTAACCTTCTATATACCCTATGGAAAAAATCAACTCACAATGGATCAGCAATCTACACGTAAGACTTGAAAACACCAAATCTTAGAGGAAGACATGGAGGAAATTCTGAAAGATACCAACACAAGCAGATTTCTTAGGTAATACCCCAAAAACATAGGCAATAAAGGCAAAACTAGACAAAAGGGGCTACATCAAGCTAAGTAGCTTCAGTACAGCAAAGGAAACACTCAACAAAGAGACAACTGGAGAGAATGAGAGAAATCATTTGCAAGCTACACATCTGATCAAGTATTAATATCCAGAATACAGGAGTTCCAGAGACTCAGCAACAATCCAAGTAACATATGGGCTAAGGATATGAACAAGCATTTTTTAAAGATTTATTTATTTATTTGAAAGGATGTTACACAAAGAGAAGGATGAGACTGAGCAAGAGAAAGCTTCATGCAGTCTGCTGGCTCACTACCCAAATGGCCACAATGGCAGGGGCTTCTAACAGATCTCTCACGTGGGCACAGGGGCCCAAGCACTTCATCTATCCTCCATAGCTTTCCCAGGTGCATTAGCATGGAGTCTGAGCAGAAGTGGTGCGAAAGTTCTTAAACAGACACTTACATGGGACGCTGGCACTGCAGGCAGCCCTCCCTTTTTCTTTGGATGAAATACAAATGGCCAATGGAAACATGAGAAGATGCTCGGGATCACTAGCCATCAGGGAAATACAAACAAGGTTTCACTTACTCCAGTTAGAATGGCTGCCATTCAAACATCAAAATTAAGAAGTGCCAGCAAGGATGCGGCACAAAAGTAGTGCAATAAACTGCTGGTGGGAATGGAAACTAGTATAGACATTATGGAAGATAGGATGGAGAGAATCAGAAATCTGAAAATAATTCTACCATAAGACCCAGCCAATTTACTCCTGGGAATTTACCCACAGGAAATGCAATCAGGTTTATAGCAACTCAATTTACAATAGCTAAGATATTAAATCAATCCAGACATCCATCAAGTGATGACTGGGTAAAGAAACCACGATACACAAACGTGTATTTATCATGTACAGAGCACGAAAAAATGTAATGGGACCAGCATCATTGCATAGCAAGTTAGGCTACTACTGTGATGTGGCATCCAATGTGGGCACTGGTTCTGTTCCTGTTGTCCCACTTAGCCCTAGCTCTCTGTTAATGGCCTGGGAAAGCAATGATGGATGGCCCAGTTGTGGGATATGTGGTCGAAGCCCTGGCTTTGACCGGGCCCTGTGCTGAGTATTACAGACATCTGGGGAGTGAATCAGCAGATGGAAATGCTCTCCCCAACCCCTAACTCCGACTTTCAAAATAAATAAATCTCAAAAAATGTAACATAGATGGATAAAACTGACACTTTGAGATTTATCATTTATAACCCTTTCCTATACTCCTGAGTAACAACTGTTTTTTTTTAAGATTTTTATTTTTATTATTTTTTTATTGGAAAGGCAGATATACAGAGAGGAGAGACAGAGAGGAAGATCTTCCGTCCGATGATTCACTCCCCAAGTGAGCGCAACGGCTGATGCTATGCCGGTCCGAAGCCAGGAGCCTCTTCTGGGTCTCCCACGCGGGCGCAGGGTCCCAAAGCTTTGGGCTGTCCTCGACTGCTTTCCCGGGCCACAGGCAGGGAGCTGGATGGGAAGCGGGGCTGCCGGGATTAGAACTGGCGCCCATATGGGATCCCGGGTGTGCAAGGCGAGGACCTTAACCACTGCGCCACCGTGCCGGGCCCAACAACTGGTTTTATACTTGTTGATTTTTTTTTTTTTTTATTATAGGCCTAGGTTTGTGATTATAAAGTAAGTTGAAACTTTGTTATTGTAAAAAGAAAAACAAGAAAGCAAGGAGGAGAGAGGGTGGGAGTGAAGAAGGATAGACTGGAAAGTATCTTAATGCTTTTATAACTGTATATAGAATACCTGAAATCTGTTCCCTTTATATAAACAAGTTTTAAATGGTATGGAAAATTTGGCCATGGTAGTTAAGTAAGAGAAAGAAAATAGGAAAGGAAGAAGTTATATATCTTGCTTTACAGATGATATGACACTATATACAGATAAAACTAGACTGTACCAAGAGACTATTACTACTGATAAAATTTAGTAAAGTTGTAGGAAACGAAATCAACACCCAACATTATCAGCATTTTTACATACCAATAATGAACTATGAAAAAGGTTATTTATTTATTTTTTTGTTGTTCACCAGTTATTTGTAAGGCAGAATTACAGGAAAAGAGAGGCAGATCCTTCATCCACTGGTTTACTCCCAGATGGCTGGAATGACCAGAGCTGTGCCACACTGAAGCCAGGAGCTTCAGCTGGGTCTCCCACATGGGTGTAGAGACCCTGGTGCATCAACAGGGATCTGGATTGGAAGTGGAGCAGCTGGAACATGAACTGGCATGCTATAGGATGTCAGCACTGCAGGTGGCAGCTAACTGCTCACATGTCAATGCTGGCCCCACGGAAGAAGTTATAAGAGCCATACCTTTCATAATACCTCCAGCCCCTCTGTTCCCCCAAACCCAAAAAAACCTCGGAATAAATTCAGCTGAGGATGTGAGAGACCTCTACATTAAAATTACAAAGCACGATGGTTCAACCAGCCAAATCCTCACCCTGCAAGTGCTGGGATCCCATATGGGTGCTGGTTCATGTCACGGCAACTCCACTTCCCACTCAGTTCCCTGCTTGTGTCCTGGGAAAGCCCAAGTCTTTGGGACCCTGTGCTCACACTGGAGACCCGGAAGAAGCTTTTGGCTCCTCGCTTCAGATCTCAGCTACAGCTGTTGGGGCAATTTGGAGAGAGAATCAGTGTGTGGAAGATCTTTCTCCTTCTCTCTGTAAATCTGATCTGCTTTTCCAATAAAAGTAAATAAATCTTAAAAAAAAATTACATGTGACCGGTGCGGTGGCCTAACAGCAAAAGTCCTTGCCTTGTAAGTGCTGGGATCCCATATGGGTGCCAGTTCTAATCCCAACCAACTCCCTGCTTATGGCCTGGGAAAGCAGTCAAGCATGGCCCAAAGCCTTGGGATCTTGCACCCATGCAGGAGACCCAGAAGAGCTCCTGCCTCCTGGTTTTGGATCAGTGCAGCACCAGTCGTTGCGATCACTTAGGGAGTAAATCATCAGATAAAGATCTTCTCGTCTCTCTCCTCTCTATATATCTGGGTTTGCAATAAAAATAAATAAATTTAAAAAAAATTTATAGGACCCGGCAGCATGGCCTAGCGGCTAAAATCCTCACCTTGAATGTCCCAGGATCCCATATGGTTCTAATCCCGGCAGCTCCACTTCCTATCCAGCTCTCTGCTTGTGGCCTGGGAAAGCAGTCGAGGACAGCCCAAAGCTTTGGGACCCTGCACCCATGTGGGAGACCTGGAAGAAGTTCCTGGATCCTTGCTTCGGATCAGCATAGCATTGGCCATTGGGCTCACTTGGGGAGTGAATCATTGAACAGAAGATCTTCCTCTCTGTCTCCTCTCTCCTCTGTGTATCTGACTTTTGAATAAATAAATCTTTAAAAAAAAATTATAAAGCACCAACACCAGAGATTGAGCACACATATACAGTGGAAAGATCTCCCATGTTCATGAACTGGAAGTTAATAAAATATCCATAACATAAAGTGATTTAGAGATTTAATGCAATCCCTATCAAAATACCAATAACATTTTTCATATACCTAGAAAATTCCAGAGGACTCCACATAGCCAAACCAATCAAGCAAATGAACAAAACACCAGATCTTAAGGCTTATTATCAGGCCACAGTTCTCAAAACAGCATGGCACTTGCATAAAAACAGACCAATGGACTAGGACCAGAACAGAGATTCCCAAAACAAATTCATGCATCTGCAGCCAACTGATTCTTGACAAAAGGGCCTAAAACTGACATTAACTCCTCATCCCATCCTGTAATCCTATCCAGAAAAGACAACACAAAACGCATTGAAGATGTAACTAAAAGACTGGAAGCAACTGAACTACTGGAAGAAAGCATAGCAAAAACGTTCCAACAACTGCTTAGGCAGTGATGTTTTGGACAAGGACACAGAGCAAGCACAGCATACTGACAAGTGGGATTAGAACAAACTCAGATGCTTCTACACCACAAGCAGTCAACAGAGCGAAGAGACAACTGACAGGAGAAACCATTTACCAACTACTTCTGTGACAAAGGTTTAATCAGAATAAAAATGGAACTAAAATCCAACAAAATCCAGTTACGTAGTGGGCCAAGAATCTGAACAGGTATCTCCCAAAAACAGTACAAAGAAATGGTCAACAAATACACCCCCAAGATACTGCCATTATCCAGCAGGAACATGCAAATCAAGACTGGAGCCATCTCAATCCAGTTAGAATGCTGTGTATTAAAATAACACATATTGGTGAGGATGTGGAAAAAGATCCTTTCTACTCTGGGAATAGAATTGGTACATCCAGTGTAGACAATACAATGGGAATTGCATAAAAAAACTAAAATTATACCTATCATATTACATAGATCTTACACTTCTAGGCATTTAGCTGATAGAAATACCAGCATATGAAGGAGATATCTGTATTACCACATTTAGTGCAGCATTATTCACAATACTGAAGATATGGAATCAACTTAAGTGTCCATGGATTGATTATAGAGAAAGAAAATTGTGTATACATGTATATATAAACATACATAGATTATAGGTTATATATAAATAGTATTATTGTGATGGAATATTATTCAGCCATAAAAAAGACTGCAATCCTGGGCCTGGTGCACCAAACTAGTGGCTAAAATCCTCTTCTTGCATGTGACAGCATCCCATGTGGGTACCAGTTTCTTTCCTGGCTGCTCCACTTCCTGTCTAACTCCTGCTCATGGCCTGGGAAAGCAGTAGAGGATGGCCCAAAGTCTTGGGACCTTATACCGGCATGGGAGACCCAGAAGAAGCTCCTGGCTTCAGAATGGCTCAGCTATCGCTGCGGTGGCCACTTGGGGAGTGAACCAGCAGATGGAAGACCTTTCTGTCTCTCCTTCTTTGTGTGTATCTGACTTTTCAATAAAAATAACTAAATCTTAAAAAAAAAAAAATCCTGACATTTGCAGCAAAATGGATGGAACAGGTCACTATATTAAGTGAAATCAGCCAGTCACAGAAGGTCAAACACTGCATGTTCTCTCATATATATAAACCTTAAAAAAAAAAAGGCTGATTTTAGATCTGAACTCAAATCGTAATTACTATACGCAGGGAAAGAGGAAAGGCGGGGGACAGAGAGAGGTTACATATCAGGTCCCAAGATACAGTCACAAATATTAAGTTCTATAATGCTTAAGTGAGAAACATGTCTAACAGTCAAATGTCACCAAATTGGTCAAAAATGACATCTTTCAAGTAGTGAAAATAAAGAAGGCTAATGAAAAAACCAAAAAGTAGGATCAGTAAGTTGTAGTGTTCCTTGCTGGGGTAGCTGTGTCACCATCATGTGTGTGCTGTAAGATGAGGAGCTGGAAGAGGGGAGCGAGTGGGTCAGCTCCGGCTGGATGTCTGTTCAAACATTACACTGTACCCCATAAAAATATACAAGAGCCACATGTTAATCAAGCATATTGAAAAAATAATTAAATTACCAGTTCATGATTATCCACTGAGAGATGTTTCTTCCTTCCTCTCTTCCTTCGAAAAGCAGCTAAAAATGGAAAAATGGAACTAATAGGTAAGATTACCGTTTAACTACAGATTAAAAACCCTTTATATGCCAAAAGTTCTTACAAAGATAATGTAAACTTACACTAGATGTTTGCAGCACATACAACAGTCAATTTTCAATGTAGAAAAAAGATCTTTGTAAGTCAATAGGAGAAAGGTGAAAAAAAAAAAACAGTAGAAAAGTAGGCAAATAGCTGGGAATTATCAGGGCACAATGATGAAGTAGGTCATGTGACAACAAATGCCACTGGTGAAGAGGGATGGGAATGCATTCAGTTCTACTCTAAAGATATTCAAAAGAGAGGGAGTTCATCCATCAGACGGCTGGCCGTGTGCCAGGCAATGTTCACAACGCTCTGAGGGGCCTCGATCACTGTGCAGCCTCTCCGGGGGCCAAGGCTCCAGTGTCCCTATCATCCAAAACAACAATTCTACTTAGCGGGAATTTCGGCTTATGTTTATAGCAAAGCACAAAGAGACAGGAGGTGTTAGCTGAGGTTTAGCTTTAACACATAGAACTGGAAAGAACCTAAGTGTCCATCAAGCCACAGTAACTGTTACAGTAATGGGACATCACGCAGCCTTCAGAACATGAGGTGGATCCCATTTATGCTGATGTGAAAGCAGCTCCATAACGTAGCAGGTTTTAAAAGCAGAGCACTGGAGCAGGTATGATTATACACAGGCTGCTTTTAGAGGAACTTAACAGGAGCCACAGTTTCCCATGGGGAAAGGATTCATTTTAGGACACTTCAACCAAACAACAAACACATATTGTCCTCTTTCCTTGTCAATAAAGATACACTGAGAACAGTCTGTTGTCATATTTCCTGAAGACCTGAAATGCTAGCAGAGTGACAAATGAGGGTGGGATTAACTGCCAGAAAATGCACTTGGTCCACTCCAGGGCTGCCTTTCCCAAACAGGCCCAGAGCGCAGCGCCGTGAGCTGCGCAGAGGCAGCGTGGGTGAGCCGCTGCTGTGTGGGAGCCCCGCGGAGGTGCTGGCCGGGTGCCCATCACACAGCGCCAGGGGCCAGGACCAATCTGCCTCAGGACTGAGAGGCTAACCAGCAAGCCCGGGACATTGTCATTGGGGAATAGGTAGCACTTGATTAATTTCATCTTCTGAAACTCCTGTTAGAACAGGAACACTCACAGAAATCACAGCTTCTTACAAATGTCTGAGTTTGGCTCTTGAAATGTGGAGGATGGAAGAAACCAGAGACCAGCTGAGAAAAAGACATCTATTAACCAAGAATAAGATTCAGTGAAGTTATGAACTGCATGGAGAAACTGGTAACCTTATAGGTATTTATACATTTAACTCAAAATGTTGCAGAAAATCAGACTTACTGAGCTTTCCTCAGTACTGAAATTTGAGAAACTTACCACTTTGAGTGACAGCCTGTGCTTTAGGAGCATGTTGCTGGCATAAGACTCTGAAAATAGACAATTTCATAGGTTATTTATAGTTTTCAATGTCTAGCCTATTGACCAGTCATTTCCAAGGGTCCTAACCGTGATCCCTGGCTGACACTGTGTAAAGCTGCTGACTGATCCACATCAGGTTCACAGGGAAGCGCATCAGGTCCGGGCCGTGGGAGGAGGCGTTACTGCGAGCCCTGCTGATGAGCAGTACTGGCTCACGCAAGCAGACAGCTGCCCCAGTCACAGCAACATGAACTCCCTGGAAGGCAAATCCTAGCAAATCAGAGAGCAGCAAAGTATAAAAATCACATGTTTATACAGTGCTCAATGTTTCAGGCAACAAAATATGGAGCATGTTCAAAACTAAATTCAAAAATTATTTTGCAAACTCCTCTTAATGGTAGGCATACAGGCCTGGCTCAATGGCCTAGAGGCTAAATCCTCACCTTGTGTTTGCTGGGATCCCATATGGGTGCTGGTTTGTGTCCGGCTCTTACACTTCCCATCCAGGTCCTTGCTTGTGGCCTGCACCCCGTGGGAGACCTGGAAGAGGCTCCTGGTTTCTGACTGGCTCAGCTCTGGCTGTTACAGTCACATGGGAAGTGAACCAGCTGAGGGAAGATCTTCCTCTCTGTATCTCCATCTCTTTGTATATCTGCCTTTCCAATAAAAAACTAATCTTAAAAAAAAATGATGGGCATGCCACTTTGTTTTAGGGTATTTGTCCCTAAGTCAGCATGACTCAGAAATCCTGTGGGCCAGCCCCACTGCTCATCAGCTACCCATGACTTAGGGACAAGTTACTTTGTGGTTCAGCGCCTCAGTTTCCTCTTCTGTAACACAACAATAATCTCCACCTCACTGGGCTGTGTGAAGATTAAATAAGTTAACATTTGTAAGACACTTAGACCTATTGCCGTCAAATGTTAATAAAATAATGCTTAGAACACTTGGATAAAACTGGTGGTGGGGGGAGGCGATGCCTTTAAGGAAGAAACAGATTTAACCTGTACATGGAATTTTAAACAATCATTTTGGAGTGGGTGTTTGGCCTAATAGTGAAGTTGTCATTGAGACTTCCACATTCCATAATAGAGTATGTGGGCTCAAGTCCTGCGTCTGCTCCCAACTCAAGCTTCCAGCCAGTGTCACCTGGGAAGTAACGGGTAAGGCTCAAACAGCTGGATCCCTGGCTCCTGTGCAGCAGACCTGGCCTGCGTGCCTGGCCCAGCCCTGAGTACTACAGGTGTCTGGGAAGTGACCCAGTAGATGGGAACTCTGACTGCAACTCTGTATTTCTGCTTCCCAAATGAAATTACAAATATAATTTGAAAGGCCATTAAGAAGGTAATAAATTATACAAAAAAATGTCAAAAATGCTTTCCTAATAATGATCTAACATGCAGTACATTGAGCTCCAAATAAATATATTTCACTGAAACTTAGAAGAAGTGAGAAGCATTGGCCTGTCTCTTCAACTCCAGACTACTACTTCCTGTTTTATCCATCTTAAAACTTCAGAAGGACTCACAGTGTTCCTAAGGCAGATTGTTCCTTCAACTTTGTATAACGTAATTTACAATGCATACACTGACAAAGGAAAATTTTAAAAGGCAATTCAAGCATTCAAAGTTTTTTTTTTTAAGATTTCTTTTTATTGGAAAGGCAGAGATACAAAGAGAAAGATCTTCCATCCACTAATTCAGTCCCCAAGGGACCACAATGGCCAGAGAGAGTTAAGCTCATCTGCAGCCAGGAGCTTCTTCTAGGTCTCCCATGAGTGTGCAGAGTCCTAAGGCTTTGGGCCATCTCCTACTGCTTTCCCAGGACACAGAAAGCAGCTGGATGGGAAGTGGAGCAGCCAAGACACAAACTGGAGCCCATATTGGGATGCCGGTGCATGCCAAGGTGAGGACTTTAGCCACTAGGCTACGTGCTGGGCCCAAGCAATCTAAGATTTATGTACTTAATCATTAATTACTGTTTGCTGCAAAGTTTATCACATTTAGGCAAGATTGGGGTGGTGATAATCATCTTTTTATCAGTTTGTGGTAGGAAATTATATTTATTCCACAGATAAAATGAGGGCTACGTAAGTAAGGATGTCATCACCCACGTTACAGGAATGAACAGACCCACACAAGTTCCTGTCTGTCTCACCTTTGCATTTGTTCCTGCCACTGTGACAAACAATGATCCTACCAGGAAGAAATCGATCAAGTTTCAAAGCCAAAAACACAACTTGGCATGATTTCCTTTTTCTAATGTTTAGAGAAGATGTGTAGTCAGGATCCCACGTGGGCATCTCCAAAACCATGCTGTCCTCTGGAAGCTCTCTACATAATTAGCTTTCAAAGAGCCTTTGTCTTAAATTAACCATTCCTTATCCCAGTCACCCAGATGTGATTTGAAAATGAGTTTATTGGGCCCGGCACGGTGGCCTAGCAGCTAAACTCCTCCTCGCCTTGAACGTCTCGGGATCCCATATAGGCACCAGTTCTATTCCCAGCGGCCCTGTTTCCCATCAAACTTCCTGCTTAGGACCTGGGAAAGCAGTCAAGGATGGCCCAAAGGCTTGGGACCCTGCACCTGCATGGGAGACCTGGAAGAGCTCCTGGCTCCTGGCTTCGGATTCGGATTGGCGCAGTACTGGCCATTGTGGTCACCTGAGGAGTGAATGATCGGATGCAAGATCTTTCTGTCTCTCTTCTCTCTGTATATCTGACTTTGCAATAAAAATAAATCTTTTTAAAAGATGAGTTTATTACATACTTATAAATTCCTCGAACTCCATCATATTGTGCAAAGGCGTTGTCCATCTTGGCACAGAAAAAGTGGTAATTCTTGCTACATGATTTTAAATCACATCCAGCAGTGGCCCCTCGCTTATGACAAAGTGTACATTTCTGCAAAAGAACAGATATTAATAAGTACCTGGTTTTCATAATTTTTGTTAAAACTTAAAATAAGCATTGGATCTAATGTAAATCCAGCATCCTATCCCTGTTTTCATCCTGGACATCAGCAACACAACTCCACCCTCAGCTATACGTGTTTTTGCTCACTCATCTGGACACTTCAACAAGATCCCAGGTAATCAGAAGCCTTCACCTGGACTCTTGTGCAACAGATAGAGTAAAAGTTTACATTTTACTTATATAAAAAAAAATCTCCTTTCATTCCTTTAAAAGATTTTTGAGAAGCAGAGCTGACTAACAGCAAACAGTCACTTATTTCACCCAGGGGAAGGACTGCCTGCCTACAGAGTTGCTGCTGAGGGTAACAGGAGAGAATGGAAGGAAAACCTCCTTAGAAAAATATGCATTTCAAAGGCAAAATGGAGAGAGAGAATTTTTAATTGTTTATTAATATAAAGAGATTTCAAGTAGCTCACAGATACATTTTTTTTAAAAAAAGATTTATTTACTTTCATTGGAAAGTCACATATAGAGAGGAAGACAGACAGAGAGGAAGACCTTTGCTCTATTGATTCAGTCCCCAAGTGGCTGCAATGGCCTGAGTTGCACCCAATCTAAAGGCAGGAGCCTGGAGCCTCTTCTAGGTCTCCCACGCGGGTGCAGCGTTTCAAGGCTTTGGAACATCCCTGACTGCTTTCCCAGGCCACAAGCAGGGAGCTGGATGGGAAGCGGGGCTGCCAGGATATGAACCAGCATCCATATGGGATCCTGGCAGTTGCAAGGCGAGGATTTTAGCCACTAGACTATGGTGTCAGGCCCCCAGCTTGGTTCCTGTTGTTTAAAATTTAGTTATTTAGGGTCTCTTATGTTTCCATATGAAATTATGGATAGTTTTTTCTAAATCTTACATGGATGTCCTTTTTATATTGTTATTGCACTGAATACGTAAGTTGCTTAGGTAATATAGACATTTTGATGATATTAATTCTTCCAATCCATGAACATGGAAGATTTTTCCAATTTTGTGTGCTAATCTATTTCATTTCTTAATGTTGTATAATTTTCACTGTTCTGAAGGTCTTTAAGTTTTTATTTGGAGCTTTGTGAATGGTACTGATATTACAAGTTCTTTCTCAATCATTTGTTACTGACACCCAGGTGGGTGTGGCAGGTCTCTGCTGTCAGGAGGGGATGGGATAATCATGCTGAGATGTGTTCATAGCCTCAGCCCTTTCTGGTGTCAAGGTGAACGGATTCACTGTGTGGGACAAGGCTGTGGTACCTGCATTCCTCACCGATCACCTATGCCCTCTGCTGTGTGAGTGCCAAGCCCCCTACAGGAGTTTTGCATCTCTGGAGTTAGATCAAGCAAGTGCCCAGAGCCAGGCATACTCCACACCCTTCCATTCAATTTTGCAAGCCAGGCAGAACTCACAGTCACAGGATTTCCAGTCCCAGGGTGTAGCAGATCCATTTTCTGCCCTGTGAGCTGTCCCCTTCCTGAGTAACGGTCAACTTGCTCTGCCTCAGCACGCTGCCTGTGCTTTAGTGGTGGGAGGGCCGAGAGGCGACACGGCCTCCCTCCACGACACAGTAGCTGCCCTGCCTCCCACCACCTTTCTAGGCCAGACTCAAGGTCAGTGGGGACTGCAGCATTTTCAGACAAAACCACCACTAGCATGTGGGTCTCTGGCCTCCTTCCACCTTGCTCTGGGAAGATGGCATTACTGTCCCTTGCCACTGCAGTCACTAGCAGCACAATGCCAGTGTCTGCACGTTTGTACACTGTCCTTGTTGTTCCACGGTGTCTCTGTTTTGTTCTGTAAGTTTTCCACTGAAAATCTCTGATTCTCCTCTGGGAAGATGGTCCTTCCATGGTTAAAATTAGCATATCTTCTCCATATTTTGTCTTTCTGAATAATGAGAGGGAAATCTGACATCTGTTTATCCTCTCCCCAAATGGTGTAGGCAGCCAAGTCTGGGTCATACCAAAAGCAGGAGTGTGGAATTGCACTGGGTTCTCTCACATGAACGGCAGGGACTGCAGCACCCGGGATGTCATGTTGCCCTCCCAGGTGCATCATCGGGAGAAAGCAGTGAAAGCAGAGTATCCAGGACTAGACCTGGTCAACTACGGGATGCCGGCATCTCAAGCAGCAGCTGGTCCTGAGGCAGCACAATGCTAGCACAGATGTCTTCGTGTCTTCCTTTCCGCCCTCCCTCCAACCCTCTCTTTGTTCTTTTCCTTTTTTCTACCTACCTATCTGGCTATTTTCTATATGAAATGATATAGAGGTACGCTAGGCAGGTTACGTGTAGTCAAGGAAATCTAACCAAGTTAGGGGATTCCAGCCATGACCACGGCTGATGATAATCACATTTTGATGGAATGACATCCAAGCACAATAAAACAGGAGGTAAATCACATAATATTCCAAGGTAAGTAAGAGAAAGCATATAAACATCTGAGAAAAATTTCCTATTAGGAAGAAATAAGGTTATGATATAATTCCAAATCTGTATACATGATGATCATTTAATTTGTATGTGTTGGGAGAAAGGTAAATATCCCCACCTTCCAATATATACCCAAATACACTCTGGATAGATGAAAATTCTAAATATAGGGGCTGACGTTGCCAACTGCAAAACTGGGCACAATCCAGCTCGCTGCTAATGATCTGGGAAAAGCAATTCAACTTGACCAGAGTGTTTGGGTCCCTGCCACCCTTGTGGGAGACCAAGAAGAAGCTCCTCTCTGTCCCAGCAACTAAAATTACTTGGAGAATGAGGCAGCACGTGGAATAGCTCACTCTCCCTATCTCTGTAACTCTTACCTTTCAAAATAAATAAACACTTTAAAAAATTCTGACTATAAACAATAGTTGCCCCCCATTGTACACAGTGAATATATTCTGGAAACCCCATGGATGTGTAAAATTTTGGATAATAAAGAACGCTACATATATTCATCCCTTATTTTTTCCTATACCCATATACCTATGATAAAGTTATTTATAAACTAGACATAGTAAGATATTAATACCCATTAATAAAATAGAAGGACTACAAGAGTAAAATACAACGACAATTTTAAAAAACTGCTTATTTCTTAATTTTCCATTTAATGTGTTCAAGCCATAGCTGACAATGAGTGACTACAGTCATTGAAAGTGAAATCACGCTTGTGGGGGTGAGAGGGAAGGACCACTGGGAACAAACTTCCACAGAACCTGAGAAATGCAGGAGAAAGCACAAACGGATGGCACTGAGGCGAGGATGTTCCTGAAGGCAGGAAACGCAGAACCCACAATGAAAAAGACAGATCTGACCATATAAAAACAAAAATTCCCATTTTTTTTCACTGTGACCCAGAAAGCCTGATCTTTGAGATGCACAGTGAGCCATGGCGTCAGCACAGGGGACCAGGTGACGTTGGGACCGGGAGCACAGAGAACCCAAACCCCTGAGGACTCACTGACACAATGAACCCCCCAACCTGGAGGTAGGGCAATAACCCTCCTCTGTGGTTTGCTCTTCTTACAGCCAGGAGCTTATCAGCTCCTGTGTACCTTACTGGTGAAGCATCTTTACAACATCAAAAGCCCAGTTGAATCCAAGTTTCTAATACATGTCCGAACTTATAATGTTCCTCTAATCCTGCTTTATCACTCAGACTTTCACTTGAATGCACTCCCTCCCCAAAGGCACAGTCATTCTTATGTGAATAAATAAAATCACTTGTACTTACCAACTTCCTTCCTCTCTGGATTTCTTTCTTTACTGATTCCACATCAAAATTTCTATCACGGTTACCCAGATCATGATCCTCACATTCCACAAGCCCCGAGGAAAACAGCTACAGATCAGGGAGAAAACATGAACAAAGGATTAGTTAGAATGACAAATCAGCAAATGGCCCCCTGACATGAAGCTGGAAAACGGTTTCCCTAATCCTAGCAGTGTAGAACAGCCTCGGGTTAATAGCTGAAGCCATGCTGTCAGAGTAAGCTGAGCTACCTACGAAGGACAAAGAGCAGAGTGAGGGCCACACGGGGGATTCCTGATGGCTTTCCAGCTGCCGTGGCTTACATCTGCTTCCATGCTTGCCTTCAGGAGCTGTGAAATGCGTATCGCAACTCCTCTGGCCTTAGATCAGTTCCAACTTCTAGGTGCTACAAACCAACACAATAATCCAACCTATTTTATAGCTGAACATTAAACACATACTCCAAAAACCAAGGGTATAAAAACATACATTTTCTGTGACAGTAACATAGCTAAGGGTATCTTATAAAAAGTAGAAACCATCAAAAGTTAGACACAGCAAGACCAAATAGCTTTGCCATTTGAAAGACATTGCTGGGCCCAGTGCAATAACCTAGTGGCTAAAATCCTCACCTCGCATGCACCAGTATCCCACATGGGTACTAGTTCACATTCCAGCTGCTCCACTTTCCTTCCAGTTCCCTAATTGTGGCCTGGGAAAGCAGTAGAGGATGGCCCAAGGCCTTGGGACTCTGCACCCATGTGGGAGACTCAGAGGAGGCTCGAGGTTAGAGGCTCCTGGTTTCCGATTGGCTCAGCACTAGCCATTGTAGCCACTTGGGAGTGAACTAGTGGACAGAAGATCTTTGTCTCTCCTTCTCTCTGTAAAATCAGACTTTTCAATAAAAAGTATTTTTAAAAAAAGACATTGCTAAGAAAATAAAAAGGAATAAAAAGGCCACCCCCAGCTATAGGTAACTGTCTAGGTTTCTTTGTACCTAGGCAAGTGTTACACTGCTGGGAGAAGAGTAGCTAATAGCTGCAAGGCATTCTGGGCCTGGTTAACACTAAAGTTTGTGTTAGTTATACCAGTGTGTCTGCATAGTTGCCCATTTTTATTAAGTTGTGGGGGAAGGGACAGACACCAGCATGGTGGCAGACAGGATCTGGGGACCAGCAACCAAGCATGCCTGGGCCCTAGGCACGTGCGCAGGGCCCCAAGGCCATAGGACACACCATCGGAGGACCGGTCTTGGGGACCTACCCACCAGCAGGCACGGCGGTGGGAGGACTGCTATGGACTGTTCTGGGGATGTGTGGGAGGCAGGACTGCTGATGAAAAACGTGGCAGGTGAGGAGTGACGTCTGGGGGACTTCTACCAACCAGGCTATTGCACATGCAGGTAAATGAGAGAGTTGAGACCAAGTGGTCTAGAGAAAAACCAGAGGACCTTCTGGGGCTAAACCAATACACCTGCCAACATGGGACACTTGAGCTGGGATTGTTGGTATCAACTACTGCTTATCGGCGCACATGAATGCCACAGATGAGAGGTCTGTCTGGCAGGGCTTGAACATAGTACCCGCCAGTGAGTGCCGGGGTGTCAGGGGGTGGACTATGTAAGGCTGGGCATGACACTAACCAGCTCATGACAAAACTGGGTTTGGGAGTAGATTCTGTGGGGGTTCATGGGCTCACCCCTGTGGGACTGCCACACCAGCTGGTTTGCTCGAGGGCTGGGAGTGGTGATGGACCAAACTAGGCATGATCATGAACTCAGCAATACTCATGGGTGCTGGAGTTGGCAACAGATTGGGCTGATCCAGGCTGCAGCACCCACAGGTGTACCCAAGAATTGGGTGTGGGGCAGGCTGGGCCACAACATATACCAGTACACAAAAAGGCCTTGACTCAGGGGCTGGGGCAGATTGTGCTAGGTAAGAGTTTAACACCCACTGGCATGTGTGAGATCTGAGTCTGGGAGTAGACCTGGTTGAGGAAAACTTAGGGAACTCTTCTGGTGGGCTGCAGCTCCTGCATGAGTATGTAAGTCAGTTGGGTATTGTGGTCATGCCAGGCAGGGCTGCCTCACTTGTCAGAAGATGTGTGGGTTGACTTGTGGAGTGGGGTGGGCAAAGTCAACAGGGCAGAAGCAGGACAAACTGTAGTACACTAGCATGGGCAGGAGCAAGGATGGAGTGCAGGTCATTCTGGGTTAGGCTAAACTATCACACCTACTGATTTGCATGAAAGCTAGCCATGGGGGCAAAGTGTCCAGGACTATGCTAATACACCCACCAACAAAAGCTGGGACTGGGGGTGGGCCACACCGGGCTACAGCATCTGATGGCAAAGGCCAAGCTGGGTGATGGGTTATGTTGGGCTGGGTCAGGGCAGCCACTGGTACATGCAAGATCTACGTCTAGAAATGGGCCTGGTTAAGAGCTAAGGGGACACCTCAGCTAGGCTGCAGCTCTCACCAGTAAGCATGCACACTGGAATGGGGGCAGCGAACTGAACTGCACATGGCTGCAGCATCCCTCGGCATGGGTGATAACTAGGTCTGGGGCGTGCCAGACTGGGCTAGGCTCCAGTACCCACTGGAGCTTACAGGAACCAGGGTGTGTGTAGGACAGGTTGGGCTTGGTCTCTGCCCTCCCTGAATGGGAGAGCTGGGTGTGGGGGTGGGCCAGGCAGGGATGGGCTGTAGCGCTAAACAGTACGAACCAGAATGGGTATGGGCTGCCCAGGCAAGTCCACTGTTCCTGCCAGGAAAGGTGGGCCAAGCCATGCTGGGCCAAGGACCCACTGGTGTGTGTGACATCTGCCACTGGAAGGTGACCTGACAGAGGAAACTTGGGGAACTCCCCTATCAGGAACAGTCCCTGCAGGTGAGCTCAGGAACCAAGACTAGGAGCAGCCCAGACCAGGCCAGGTTACAGTACCTGCTGGCATATGCATGAGTTAGGTCTGGGGATAGATTGGGCTGGGCCAGTTCATAATACCCACTGGCAGATGTGAGAACCAGAGCAGGGTGCAGGACAGGCCGAGTTGGGCCATAACAGCAGCCAATTCACATTAAAGCTAGGACTGGGGCATTCTAGGCTGGTCCAGGCTGCAGCACCTACCAGGATGAGCTGGGACTGAGGCAGATGAGGCTAAGCCAGGCTACAGCACTCACTGGCAAATGCCAAGGTGAGGTAAGACATGCCAGACTGAGATGCAGCATCCACCAGCACACGTTAAGATTCAGCAGGAAGAGAGAATGTTGGGGGATCAAGCCTGGTAGTGGGGCTGTGAGAACTCACATGCTGGATCACTGCTCCTGCTGGTTAGTGTGCGAGCTGGGATCCAGGCAGACCAGGCTGGGCAGGGCTTTATAATCCATGTGAGCTCGGTTAGGGGGAGAGCCAGGCTCGGCTAGGTGATCATATGCACTGGTGCATGAATGAACAAGAGTATGTGCAGGCTATTTGGAATTTGCCACAGCATCAGCTGGCAAGTGCTGGGAGTGGGGCAAAGTCCCGTCAGGCCAGACTGTAGAACCACCTGGAAAGCACAAGATCTAGGGCTGGGAGTGGCCTAGTAGGGAAACTGTGGGCACTCCTCTGATGAGCTGCAGCTCCCACTGTGAGCAGGGGAACCAGGGCTGCAGTGGCCTGGCTGAACAGATGGTAGTAACTGCTGACATGAGTGTGGGCTGGATAGTGGGGCTGGTCAAGCTGAGCTAGGCTCCAACACTCACTGATATATATGAGAGCTGAACGGGATGTGGAACAGCCTGGACCAGTCTGCTGCACACACTGGCATGCATGAGAACCAGGGCTGCGGGCAAGCCTGATGGGGATTATGGGGGTCGCTCCAATCAGGCTGCAGTACCCACTGGTGTGTTCGAGGGCCCAGTGTGTGGTGGGCAGGGTTAGCATGGGCCACAGCATCTGTTGGTTTGCATATCAGATGAGGTTGGGGACAGAACTGACCCAGCAATTGTAAGCACTAGTGTGTGTATAGGCTGATATGGATGATGAAATAAGCTGGACCCCACACTATTTGGCACACAGGAGTCAGGCCTGGGGACACCTCTGGTGAAGTTTCTTTGGGGCCTCCGTTAGTGGATCACTGCCCTCACAACTCCAACCACGGGGAAAAACACTAGATGTGTAGTCTGACCATGGAATGTATGTGACAGAACTGGGTCTCCTTGGTTGTTGAAGCCCGTGCAGCAGATGGCATGCCCAGATGTACATGGCAGACATGACTACCAGTTCACTGAGGACTGCAGAGGACATCTACTACCACGGAGAGCAGAACAAATCGGACAGCTCTCCTGGCCAAGCTTTGACAGCAAGCATCTGGGCGAGTGGAGACCAAGGTGGACTATGTCAACTGATGGATCTGGGAAGGGTTTTCTCAACTTTGGAACATAAAATTACCAGCATCGCAGAACTATCAAAACCACTTAAGCAGTTCGCTTGAAACATGCTTCACTTTAGGGACCCTGGGATAACATCGGGGGGCTGTCCCCATCCATGATACTAATGTGTTTGGGGTGCTGGGAGTGGCCCGCTCTCCTTCTCTCCCCACTTTCCCAGGTACAGGAAGAAAAAAGGAGATCAGAAACAGCTGTTTCTTCCACTTTGTCCCATGCCTCGACCCTCCCTACTCTAATCAGTGGTCTCCATGGGTATGCATCCTTCTTAAGTATGTAAACATCATCAAAAATAAGCATTTTATTAAATTTTAAAAATTAAAACAAAAAGGCAAGGCGGATTTGAGAAAATATTAACAAAATATATATATTTGACAAAAAACTCATAACAAGTGTGAAAGAAAAAAAAGGATAGGTGTTGTGGTGCCGTGGGATAACCTGCTGCTTGGGGTGACCACATGACATGTCGAATGTCTGGGACTGAGTCCTCCTGATCTAGCTTCCTGTTAATGCACATGGGAGGCAGCAGGTCATGGCTCAAGTACCTGGATTCTTGCCACCCACATGGGAGACCTGGATGACGTTCCTGGCTTCTGGCTTCGGCCTGAACCAACACTGGCTGTTGCAGGCATTTAGGAAATGAACAAACAATGATCACTTAAGATGGACTTGGCCGAATGGCTTCATTAACTAATTCCTCCCCTTGCAAGCACCAAGATTCTATGAACAGCGGTTCATATCCCAGCTGCTCTATTCCCATCCAGCTCCCTCCTTGTGGCCTGGGAAAGCAGTTGAGGACAGCTCAAAATCTTGGGACCCTGCACCCACATGGGAGTCCCGGAAGAGGCTGTGGTCTCCTGGCTTCGGACTGGCTCAGCTCTGGCCATTGTGGCCACTTGAGGAGTAACTCACTGGACGGAAGATCTTTCTCTGATTCTCCTCCTCTCTGTATATCTGCCTTTATAATAAAAATAAATAAATCTTTAAAAAGAAAAAAATAAACTTAAATTTGGGCCCAACACAGTAGGCTAACAGCTAAATTCCTCGTCTTGCACCACCGGGATCCCATACAGGCATTGTTTCTAATCCTGGTGGCGCTGTTTCCTGCCCAGCTCCCTGTCTGTGGCCTGGGAAAGCTCCAGGCTCCTGGCTTCAGATCAGTGCAGCTCCAGCTGTTGTGGTTGCTTGGGTAGTCAATCAGCAGATGGATGATCTTCCTTTCTGTCTCTGTCCCTGCCTGTATATCTGACTTTCCAATAAAAATAAAATAAATCTTAAAAAAAAAAACCCTTAAATTTAAAGCTAACTCCAAGAATCTTACTTTGCATAATATACACTAAATAATGATAGTTATCATTAACATAATTATAAGTCTATGAAAATACAGAGAAAATGCACAGAAAAATAAAACTAGGTTTGTTTTAAACTAAAATTGATTAATTGAAATCTAAATTAGCATAGAATTCTAGTTACAATAAACTAAATCAGAAAACCAAATTCTAAGGTTTGAGAAGCAACAGATAAAAACTTATTACAGAAAAAAGTATTTATGGGGGAAAAAATCTAACTGCAAAGGAAAATAATGAATGTAGCCACATTTCAAGCACATGCGTGACTGACAGAAAAAACACCAGTAAGTTTAAAAGCCCATACAAAAGAAAGCATTAGAATCTGTTTACATAAGAATATACACATGAAAGGAAAACCAAGCATCTTAAAGAAAAAATTTCAATCCTATGAATCATATGAATAACCCAAGAGGCACACAAGTACACCCACGGTTGCATAATCTCACTAGTACTCGGGGAAATGAAACTGAAAATGACACACCCTTTCACATCCGTGCCAGAGGGAAAAAAAATTCAACCCTTACTATGGTTTACAAAGATGAAGACAAAGATACTCAGAAACAACAGCAGACTTGGTATGATCTCTCTGGGGGACAATTTGGGAGATGTAGTGAAGTTTAAACGCCCCCTCTGTGCCCAGCAAGCCTGCCTTAGTTATCCAGATTAGACCAGGACAACAGAGAGGAAATCTAAACAGGACTGTTTATGACAATTTGCTAGTCATAGTTTGAACTGGAAACATCTGAATGTCTTCCTGTATGGAAATAGTTAAATGGTGATACTGAAATGAAATGGGATACTATAAATATCTTTTTTTAGCAGATTAATTTATTCCTATTAGAAAGGCAGATCAGATTTATACAGAGAAGGAGAGATAGAAATATCTTCCATCCATTGGTGCACTCCCCAGGCTGCAATGGCATAAGCTTAGCCCATCCGAAGTCAGGAGCCAGGAGCCTCTTCCAGGTCTCCCACGTGGGAGCAGGGTCCCAAGGCTTAGGGCTGTCCTCTACCGCTTTCCTAGGCCACAAGCAGGGAGCTGGATGGGAAGCAGACCAGCTGGGACCGGTGCTCACATGGGATCCCAGCACATGCTTGAGGACTTAGCCATTGAGCCACTGTATTGGGCCCACTAGAAATCTTCAAAATGAAAGACTTTGGTAATTATCACAAATGTGGAGTTTGATAAGAATTGGATCAGAGGTTAAGTCATTGCCTGCAATGCTGGCAACTCACGTGGGCACTGGTTCTGATGCAGCTCCCTGCGACTGTGCAGAATGGCCCAAGTGCTTGGGCCCCCGCATCTACATGAGAATGGAAATTCTTTGGTTTGGCCTGGCCCAGCCCTACTTACTGCAGCCATCTGGAAAGAAAACCAGTGGACAAAAGATCTCTGTCTCTCCGTCTCTAACTCCACTTCTCATATAAATAAATAAATCTTCAAAAATTGCATATGGTGGAAACTATTTGAAATGTTATTAAATAACTTCAACAATGCTTCTTTACTAGAATTCTCTGTGTCTGCCCAGTTACACGTAAAATTAACTCTAAGGTGGTAAGATTTGGAGCTGTTCCATATTGGAAAATAAGCCTCCCTTGGGGCTGGCGCCATGGCCTAGCAGCTAAAGTCCTTGCCCTCAGCACACCAGGATCCCATATGGATGCCGTTCTAATCCCGGCTGCTCTACTTCCCATCCAGCTCCCTGCTTGTGACCTGGGAAAGCAGTCGAGGACGGCCCAAAGCTTTGGGACCCTGCACCCGTGTGGGAGACCTGGAGGAGGTTCCTGGCTCCTGGCTTTGGATCGGCATAGCATCGGCTGTCACACTCACTTGGGGAGTGAATCATCGGACGGAAGATCTTCCTTTCTGTCTCTCCTCTTCTCTGTATATCTGACTTTGAAATGAAAATAAGTATTTAAAAAAAAAAAAGTCAAAGGAAAATAAGCTTCCCAATCTTCATTTGGAGCCCATACATAACCAACCTCCTGTTCTTTGTATCTCAAGTACCATACACCTGCTCAAGATGTCCCAACCTACGGGACTGATGTGCTGCACTCTGGGGGAACTTACCAGACAGTTCTCATGAGCAGCGATGTTCTCCGAGTGGGCGAAGTACAGGACGCTGTAATCGGCACCACTGGGGCAGAGCGCACACGTCCTTTTTGTCATCTTTTCTGCAACCTGAAAGGTACCTGGAAGTAATATCTCTGGTTAGAATGGAATCGTGGCAGTCCTCAGTCTAATTTCACTCATCACAGAAGGAGGGGCACATCTAGGAGGGGCACATCTCAGTTCCCAGAAAGGAAAAAAGAAAAAATAGGAAACCCAAGTGGAAAGGCAACTGAACTTGAATTTTTAAAAATTGGTTGATGAGAGCCCGGCGCCATGGCCTAGAGGCTACAGTCCTTGCCTTGCACGCACCGGGATCCCATATGGGCGCTGGTTTTAATCCCAGCAGCTCCACTTCCCATCCAGCTCCCTGCCTGTGGCCTGGGAAAGCAGTTGAGAATGGCCCAAAGCTTTGGGACTCTGCACCTGCGTGGGAGACCCAGAAGAAGTTCCTGGTTCCTGGCTTCGGATCGGCACAGCACAGGCCGTTGTGGCTCACTTGGGGAGTGAATGATCGGACAGAAGATCTTCCTCTCTGTCTCTCCTCCTCTGTATATCTGACTTTGTAATAAAAAAATAAATTTTTTAAAAATTGGTTGATGAAAAATAACAAAAATTATTTTAAAAATGTTAAAAAATGAGCAAAATGTTTTGTTTTTAAGGCAACCAGAAATTTAAGTACAAAGTTCTGAAGACTCTGCCTATAGCAAGCTTGCAGTAGGCAGGCTTAACTATCATTACAAATAGACAGGAGACAGTGATGAACTTAATAAATTGTACTCTAACTGTCCATATAGCAAAACAAAACGAAACAAAACCCTTATCCCCTGGTATAGTTAATAGTAAGTTCTGGTGCAGTCATTGTGGGAATCAGTGTGGGAAATACTCAGGCAACTGAACATTCACCATATGACCCAGCAATCCCGCTCCAAAAGAACTGATACATACATATGAGGAAGCAACCCGCATCCCTGTATTCAAAGCAACAAACCCAACAATTACAAAAAATATGGAAACAACCTAGATACACATTGAAAGAGGACTGGCTGAAAAAACTGTGGTACATGTATTCTCTGTAATACTACTCAGCTATTTAAAAAAGTGAAATTCTGCTGTTTGTAACCAGGTGGTCCCAATTGGAGACCATTATGCTCAGCGAAATCAACCAGTTCCAAAAGGATAAATAGCATACACTTGCTATGATGTAAGGTAACTTTTACCCACATTGCAAACCAAATGAAATCATGGTAAACAGCAATCTCACAAAGGATGTCATGGAGACCAGAGTACCAGGAATCAAACGAAACTGACAGACTGCATCTGTATTTCTGCACAAAGGGAGGCTCACTATGAAATCTCCAAATACACCCAGACAACAAAATGCTAAGACTCTCTGACACCGCTTATACCAATAATGTCCCGGTGCACAGAGGGAGCAGGGTGCCGGTGACAGACTACAACTGCAGGACTGTTTCACTATCAAGCACAGGGGGCGATGGGGAGCGAAGAGAGGGAAGGGAAAGAGGAAGCCCTATACCTGAACAACTGTAAAACTGAAAAGAAGCTAAAAACACATGAAACTAAAAAGTAAAATTCTAGCACTGAAAGAATGAAATACGTATCTTAAAAGTGCTTTAGATTCATTATCGTCCTAGAGTAGTGATAATGAAATGACAGGGAATCATTTCTAAAAGGAGAGCAGACAGAAGGAACCTAAAGGAGGCAGGGAAAGGCAGCTCTCAGGAACACCCCACTGCACGCCGGCAGAGGCGGGATTGGCAGGTGGTTAATTTGCTATTAATTTAGCCATAAGCCTAATTTTTGTTTCTTTGCCCTTTGTAATATTCTCTTATATCTTTGGTTTTCTATAACAGAAAGCAGCTCTTATTTTTAATACGTGTGTTTTAATTTTTCAAAGCTTTATTTTTTAAAAGATTTAGTTTTTTTTTAAAATTTATTTTATTTTTATTGGAAAGGCGGATATACAGAGAGGAGAGACAGAGAGGAAGATCTTCCATCCAATGATTCATTCCCCAAGTGAGCCACAACGGCCGATGCTATGCTGATCCGAAGCCAGGAGCCTCTTCCGGGTCTCCCATGCGGGTGCAGGGTCCCAAAGCTGTGGCCCATCCTCGACTGCTTTCCCGGGCCACAAGCAGGGAGCTGGATGGGAAGTGGGGCCGCCGGGATTAGAACCAGCGCCCATATGGGATCCTAGGGCGTGCAAGGCTAGGACCTTAACCACTGCGCCATGGCGCCGGGCCCAGAAGATTTATTTAGTTTTAATAGAAAGTCAGATTTGCAGAGAAAGATCTTTCTTTCACTGGTTTACTCCCCAAACAGTCACCATGACCAGAGCTGAATCAATCCAAAGCCAGGAGCCAGCTCTTCTGGGTCTCCCACGCAGGGGCAGGGTGACAGTGCTCTGGGCCTTCCTTGACTGCCTTCCCAGGCCACAAGTAGGGAGCTGGAATGGAAGTGGGGCCACCCGAACATGAACAGTGCTCCTGTGGGATTCCAGCGCTTGTAAAGGGAGGATTAGCTAATTGAACTATTGTGCCAGGCCCCATGTTTTAATATTTTTTTAAAAAAATATTTTTTAAGGTTTATTAAGAAATATTTTAGAAATACTTATTTTTATTGGAAAGGCAGATATAGAGTAGGAGAGACAGAGTGGGAGATCCTCTGTCCGATAATTCACTCCCGAAGCAGCTGCAATGGCCAGAGCTGAGCCAACCTGAAGTCAGGAGCACAGAGCCTCTCCTGGGTCTCACACGTGGGTGCAGGGCCCCAAGACTTTGGGCTGTCCTCAACTGCTTTCCTAGGTCACAAGCAGGGAGCTGAATGGGAAGCATGGCAGCCAGGACACAAACGAGTGCTCATATGGAATCCTGGCGCGTTCAAGGCCAGGACTTTAGCTGCTAGGCTACCACGCCAGGCCCTATTAAGGAATCTTTATTAGCCAAGCTTGGTGATAACAGGGTCCATTAGAAATAGCAAATCACAAGTCCATTGTAACCCCAAGAGGAACAAATGGTCATTATCCTGAAGTCCATCTATTAAGCCGAAGACCTATGTCTCAGCTTCCCCTGCAATTTAACTTATCCTAAGAAACATTTCAAAAGCAGAGGGGCCCAGTACAGTACCCTAGTGGCCAAAATTCTCGCCTTGAACGCACTGGGATCCCATATTGGCGCCGGTTCTAATCCTGGCAGCCCTGCTTCCCATCCAGTTTCCTGCTTGTGGCCTGGGAAAGCAGTCGAGGATGGCCCAAATCCTTGGAACTTTGCACCTGCATGTGGGACCTGGAAGAGGCTCCTGGCTTCAGATCACCTCAGCCTGGTCATTGCAGCCACTTGGGGGATGAATCAAAGGATGAAGCTCATCCTCTCTGTATATCTGACTTTCCAATATAATAATAATAATAATGACGACGATGATGATGAAGAAACCAGTGGAATTACTAAATTAATTGTGATGATGCACTTTATTCACCAAATATCACCAAAACACATCAATATTTAATTAATGTAAGAATTGTTCAGTCTTGGAAATCAGTGGTTTTTCTGTGCTTACAGACCATCAACAAGGGGACATGCCACAGTTTAAGTGCTCAACAGACACATACAGGAGGGACTGCTCAACAGCAAAGTAGAGGAAATGAAAAAATGAGAAATAGAACTGTTACCTGAAAAGCTTTCAGAATAAATGAGGTGGCCTGGCACTGTGCTGTAGTGCATTATGCTGCCACCTGCAGCACCGGAATCACATACGGGTGCTGGTTCGAGTCCCAGCTGCTCCACTTCCAATCCAGCTTCTTGCTAATGCGCTTGGGAAAGGAATAAGGATGACCAATGCACCACTCATTTGGGAAACCTGAATGTAGCTCATGGCTCTAGGTTTCATTCTGTCCCAGCCTCGGCAGTTGTGACCATTTAGGAAGTGAACCAGTGCATGTAAGATGTTGCTTTTTTATCTCTAGAGCTTTGCCTTTCAAATAAATAAATAAAAAAGAAAACAAAGAAAGAGGAGTGGAGTGGTTGGAGAGAGAAGAGTGGAGGAGGGGATGGGAGATAGGAGAAGAGGGGAGAGGAGGGGAGGGAGAGGTGAGGAGGAGAGGAGAGGAAAGGAGGGAAGGGGAGGAGAGAGGAGAGGAAGGGAGAGGAGAGGAGAAGAGGGGAAGCAGAGGAGGGGAAAGAAGAGGACGGGAGAGGAGAGGAAGGAAGGGGAGGGGAGAAGAGAGGAGAAGAGGGTCCGGGAGGGGAGGGGAGAAGAAAGGAGAGGGGACAGGAGAAGAGAGGAGAAAGAAGAACACAGGAGGGGAGAGGAGGGGACGGGAGGGGAGAGGAGGGGACGGGAGGGGAGCAGAGAGGAGAGGAGGGGAAAGGAGGGGAGGGGAGAAGAGAGGAGAGGAGGGGATAAAGGAGAACAGAGGAGGGGAGAAGAGAGGAGAGAAAAGGCAGACTGACCATGTAGGGGACCTGATAATAAGGAAATTGATAATAATGGGAAAATCCTTAGCAAAAAGTAATGATTTCCTTATTACTAGGAGTCCTCAACAAAGACTAACCTGCAATTAGGAAGATAGCAGAGTAAATGTGTAATGTTAATTGTCAAATGAACCATTATATTACTAATTAATGTGAAAGAAGGGGAGTTGTTGTGGGAAGAGGTGTTGCTGAGGACACGAGTCCTTGTTTTTTTTTTTTTTAGATTTATTTATTTTTATTGGAAAGGCAGATCAGATTTACAGAGAGGAGAGTCAGAGACAGCTCCTCCATCTGCTGATTTACTCCCCAAATGGTTGCAAAGGCCCAAGCTGAGCTGATCTGAAGCCAGGAGCCAGGAGTTTCTTCTGAGTCTTCCACATGGTTGAAGGGTCCCCAGGCAGTGGACCATTCCCCACTGCTTTCCCAAGCCACAAGCAGGGAGCTGGATGGGAAGTGGCGTAGCTAGGACACAATCTGGCGCCCACATGGGATCCTGGCACTTGCAAGGTGATGTTTAAGTCAACCGAGCCATTGTGCTGGGTCCCAGGGCATGAGTCTTGAGCTGGTACAACTAGGAGGGCGGGGAGGGGAAGAGAAGCAGCCATGTGGGTAAAGAACAAGAGTAAGAGAGGGAGCCCGAAGCCAGGGTGAGGGGTAGAAACAGTGCAGGATGGCAGAGGATTCAAGAAACACATGGTGGGAGTCTGCCAGGAAAGATTTTTGGGCAGAAGAACATCATGATGTGGTTGTCTGTTCATGGTTCAGGTACCTGGTCCCTGGTCCCTGCCACCCATGTGACAGACCTAGATGGATTTCTGGGGTCTTGGCTTCACCCTGGCCCAGCCCTGGCCACTGCAGTCATTAGGAGTGTTATCAGCATGCTGATGGGAGACCTTCCACTCTCACTTCCTTGCTGTTTCTGTCACTCTACTTTATCAATAAACAATTTTTTTAAATGAAACTATCTCCACAGATGGAGAGAAATACTGTGATCTTTGACAGGGAGGCTGGATCACACAGTGATATCACAAATATTACAAGTAACATTTAGAGTTAATATAATTTCAACTACTAATCTAGAAAGTTATTCTAAAGAATCGGAAGAAAGTTATTATTTATAAGATCATACAAGCAGCGGCTGGCATTGCTGGCAGCCTATATGGGAGCCAGTTTGAGTCCAGCCTGCTTTGCTTCCTATCCACTAATGCAATCCCAATCGAAACTTTATGACATTCTTCTCAGATCTAGAAAGAAATGATGCTAAAATTTATATGGAAACACAAGAGACCTGAAGAGCTAAAGCAAGCTTAAGCAATAAAAACAACCAGGGAGGTTATCACAATTCCAGACTTAAAGACATATTACAAGGCAGTTGTAATCAAAATAGCCTGGTATTAGCACAAACACAGATTTGAAGATCAATGGAAAAGAAATCCCAGACATGAACCCATATGTCTACATTCAACAAATATCTGATTATCAATCCAGACAAAAAGAACGGTCTCTTCAACAAATGGTGCCAAGAAAACCAGACATATGCATTCAGAAATATGAAATAAGACCGCTACCTTATAACTGGTACAAAAACCAACTCGAAATGGATCAAAGATCTAAATCTATGACTCGATGCCGTCAAATGGCTAGAGGAAAACATTGGGGGAAACCCTGGAAACCATAGGCACAGGCAAAGACCTCACGGGGAAAATTCCCAGAAGCACAAGAATTAAAGCAAAACTAAACAAATAGGATTACATCGAGCTAAGCAGCTTCTGCACGCAAAGCAAATCTTCTCCCATTCAGTTAACTGCCTGGTGATAACACAACTACACAACCAACTGAGGATTGTATCTGGGCTCTTAAAGAGCTCAAGAAACTCAACAACAAACAAATAATCCAGTTTAAAAAGGGAAAAGGATAGGAACAGGCATTTCTCACATGATGAAATTCTGGTGGACAACAGACATATGAAAAAATGCTCAGCTTCACTAGCCCTCAAGACAACACAAATAAAACTACAGTAAGGTCTCACCTATCATCTGAAAATAAAACAGTACATGTTGCTGAAGGTGTGGAGAAAAAGGTCCTCTATCCCAGTGTTGGTGGGACTGTAGACTGAAAAAACCATTATGCAGACTCCTCAGATATCTGAAAATAGATGTACTACAGGAACCACTCATCCCACAGCCTGGGACTTATCCAAATGAAACGAAATAAACATATGAGAGTCATCTCCATCCACATAAAGTTTATAGTATAATAACTAAGACGTGAAATCAATCCAGATGCTCATAACTTATGACTAGATAAGGAAAATGTGGAGCATACAGGATGGAAATACTACACAGCCACTAAAAAGAGTGAATTTTTAGAAAAAAATTTCACGTTATGACACAGTTCCATAGCTCTGGGATTCCCCCAACATCTCCCCAAGCCCTCCCCCCATATTAATTTCCTCCATATTATTACAGTAGTACAGCTCATAACCAGTCATGATTCCTTCATTGCGGGCATGGACTATGCAGGGAGTCCAGCACCTTATTGTACAGATAAACTCAACAGTTTCTTGGGGAGACCATCCTTGGTCTGAAAGCAGAGCTGGCAGAATATCATCCCCTCCAATGAAAAGCAATAACACAAATTCAACAACAGGCAGAAACATGGAAATTTACAACATCATGAAGTCAATTGACATGGTACTGAGTGACCAATGTGTTAGAAATGCAAGTTTTAAACCACATCCTGCAACTAGTTCATTGACATCTCAATCTTAGTTTATATATAACCAACTACTAATACCTTAAAATGGTTATAGGGTACTATTCATCTGTCTCGTGTCTTTTTTTTTTCCTAAAGAGAGTGAAATTTGTGTCTTTTGCAACTAAATGGGCACAATTGGAAACCAGTATGCTTAGTAAAATAAGCCAGTCTCAAAATAACATGTCTTCCCTACTCTGATAAATCATACAGTATAAAAATGCAATCTACAGGTACAAGAGTGACAGTCTGGGATCTGATTATTGTGAACAGCCTTTGTTCATACACCAAGGAATAGTGGGTGTTTGGTGTTCTTTTTTTTACTTGCCATTAATATTTTACAGGATGTGTTAATATCTTTATTTAATGGAATGTTAAACCTATAATTGCAAAATAAAATGAAAGTATACTATTGTAAAAACTAGGGGGGGGAATAAAGAGGAGGCTGGGTGGGGAATGTGGGCTGGTGGGTAGAGCAAGGCAGGAACAATCTGCAAACTTCTAAATCTGTACTGCAAATGTGAAATTTGTGGGCTCAGCATGGTGGCCTCATGGCTAAAAGTCCTCGCCTTGAACACGCCGGGATCCCATATGGGCGCTGGTTCTAAACCTGGCAGCCCCACTTCCCGTCCAGCTCCCTGCTTGTGGCCTGGGGAAGCAGTCGAGGACGGCCCAAAGCCTTGGGACCCTGCATCTATGTGGGAGACCTGGAAGAAGTTCAATACACTGTGGGGAAAGCTCCTTCTGGATATACAAACATTATACAGACACAGAAGTTCCAGGGACTGAGCCCTTGGAAAGAACACCAGGTGAAGACACAAGTGGATCCGGATTTACACTAACGGATTTAACACAAGGCAGCATTTACATTCCTCCTCTGGCCCCGATGTCAGCTCACTCTTCCACTGAATCACCATTTGCTTGGAAGTTCCCTTTAGTCCTATACATGGTTAGCTTTTGATGTTCTGTGTGTTACAGAATGTTTAAATTTCATTCGAGAAAACTATAGCTATTTTAATTTATGGTTTCTTCCCTTGGGTGAAGAGATATCCTGAAATAATCATTTCTTATCTAGAATATTACAATGTTTTTAAAAGTGCTAATTAATGCAGCAATAAGAATAGTGTAAAGCAGCGACTGGGGATCTAACTCATATCCATTCATGGTTATCCACAGATTTAAAGTCTCCTTTTCACAGGATTATTAGAGATTTGGGCTTCTCTTCATACTTTTCCCACCAATGCCACACTTGAACATTTCTGATGCTTTAGAATATATTATTTATTTCAAAAAATTTTATTTTGATTGGAAAGGATTTATAGAAAGGAGATACAGGAAGATGTTCCATCTGCTGGTTCACTCCCCAAGTGGCCTAAACAGCTGCAGCTGAGCTGATCCAAAGCTAGGAGCTTTTTCCAGGTATCCCATATGAGTACAGGGTCTCAAGGCTTTGGGCCATCTTCCACTGCTTCCCAGATCACAAGCAAGGAACTGGATGGGAAGCAGGGCTGCCAGGATAAGAACCGGAGCCAAAATGGGATCCCAGCAAGTTCAAGGTGAGGACTGTAGCTGCTAGGCTACAGCACTGGATTTTTATTTATTTATCATTTTTATTGCAGCTTACTATCTCTTCCATCGCATGTAAGAGAAGTCACTTTCATCACTAAGCTTAGTGATTGCTTACCTGAGCTGTATAAACACCACAAAAGAAGCGTGGCAGACAATGACTTGTTTTCAGATGACATTCCTGGAAACTTTGGTACAAGTACCAGTGCATCTGAATTTGGGATGGTCAGAATGATTTAGAGGAGACATAGTATGTTAGGAAAACATCTTCAGAATGAATATAGAGCTGGTGTTGTGTCACAGTTAAGTCAGTACTCACAGTAGCAGCATTCTGCAGTGGAGTGCTGGTTTGAGTTCTGCACCGTGGAGGGCAGCAGGGCACAGCCTGGGTACTTTAGCCACTGCTACCCAAGTACTGACCATATGGAGTGCCTAACTCCTGGCTGCAGCCTGGCCCAGCCCTGGCTGCTGTCATCTGGGAAGTGAATCAGCGTACATAAGATTTCTTTGTCTCCCTTTGTGTTCTGCCTTTCAAATAAGTAAATTAATCTGTAAAAGTAAGAATGAATAAATATAAATAAAGATGTGTATGCTGCAGAGAAGGGAAAGTGGGACGAGGACCCCCTGAGGGTGTCTGTGTACCACACTGATATGCAAGTAACCCCCACTGGGCCTGTCTATACCAGGTGATTCCATTTCCCTAACCACAGCTGACAGTTTCAGAGGTTTGAGCTGTCTCCCTCACCAACTTAAAGAATTCAGAAATGAAGATTTTAGTTTGGAATAAGCTGGTTTCTTAAAAAGATGTAAAAAGTAGACAGCTTTAAAAAAAAAAGGGCTCTGAAGATAGCCATCTTCTATCCCATTATTAAGGAAAGAAAGAACAAAGCAGACATGCTGAAAGATGCATAAATGAGAGACAAGGGGATGCTGTCAGGCTTACGGTGGCATCTTGGGTCCTCTTTCTGGCCCCTTCTGGGAAGTGCTACAGCAGCTGTGCCCTGGAGATCTGAGTCTGGCCTCCCTGCTTACCAGTAACTGTTACATTTTAGGATTTTAAGGTTTGAGGAAGTACAGAGACTGGGGAGGCAGAAAAGGTTTTATTTTAGAAGGGACAACAGGATAGGTGCATGACGAGGGAGGGCTCAGACCGCCCCACGGAGGGCAGGCTTCTTGTGCCCAGGCAGTGGGCAGAGTCCCTTCTGAAGCTGCTTGGTGGAGGAAGTCATGGTGATGTTGAGTGCCACGTGGGCCCTAATAAGGTGGGTGAGTGGGAGAGGTGCACAAGGACTCACTGGTGAGATTTACAAGGTGTTGGAATGCCCAGAGCGAGGGGCGGAGCAGTGACAATTCCATCTGCCTTTTGATTATCTGGACCCAGTTTCATCGAATTTGGAGGTACTGGTTTCTGTACTCTTTGTACCTGGCAAGTAATGATGTCACAATGGAAGTACCAAAACGTACGTGTGTGTGTGTGTGTGTGTGTGTGTGTGTGTGTGTGTGTACACCTTCATGGGAACTCATGTGTACTTTCTGGCATAAACAGGGAAGATGCCCACAGCGTCAGCCAGCTGATGCGGTAACTTCCTGCCCTACCGCTGCTTCCTCTGTACAACCCCCTCACTCTGCAGCTTACTTCAGTGCTCTAAAATGTACACCAGCATCCTCCCGCACACTCCAGGAGAGCAGCCATGCTCCTCAGCAAGTATGTGGTAAGGACTCACCAGGTCTTTATTAGTTAAAGCCTAATCACCTTTAACAAGGCTCTACCAGGTCTTACAACCACCAAGCAAGCCGTTTTGGGTGAGCGGAAGAGAACCGTGGAGCTCACCTTCCAGGGGACAACCATGCTGGTGCCCCCCACCCACCCCAGGTAGTAACAAGTGTCACAGACAGAAACAAAGCAAGAGGAGATAACAGAAGCCAGGAATGGCAGACAAGACAGAGAAGTACCTAAGCTGAGAGAAACACAAGTCAGACAAGGTGAGGGGGAGTATTCCTCCCCAAGAACTAGAAAAGACCCTTAGGGAAGGACGGGTGGCATGCATTAAGATGGGCATGAGTGAAATCAGATGGGATATGGGCTGAACTCAGGTGAGGTCAAGAGATTATTCTGGGGCCCAGCGCGACAGCCTAGCTGTTAAAGTCCTCACCTAGCATGCGCCGGGATCGCATATGGGCACCGGTTCTTATCCCAGCGGCCAGCTTCCCATCAAGCTAGCTCCCTGCACCCATGTGGGAGACCCAGAAGAGGCTCTGGGCTCCTGGCTTCAGATTGACACAGCTCTGGCCGGTGTGGTCACTTGGGGAGTGAATCAGTGGACAGAGGCTCTTCCTCTGTCTGTACTCCTCTCTGTATAACTGACTTTGCAATAAAAATTAAATATTTTTAAAAAGGATTATTTGGGCCCAGCACGATAGACTAGCAGTTAAAGTCCTCGCCTTGAATGCGCCAGGATCCCAACGATCGCCGGTTCTAATCCCAGCACCCTGCGTCCCTTCCAGCTCCCTGCTTGTGGCCTGGGAAAGCCGTGGAGAACAGGCCAAAGCCTTGGGACCCTGTACCCGCGTGAGGGACCCGGAAGAGCAAGCTCCTGGCTCCTGGCTTCAGATTGGCTCAGCTCCAGCTGTTGCAACCACTTGGGGAGTGAATCATTGGACAGAAGATCTTCCTCTTTGTCTCTCCTCCTTTTTGTATATCTGCCTTTCCAATAAAAATATTTTTAAAGGGATTATTCTGTCAGTAATAAATCACACTATTTTTTCCTTTTTTTTTAAAAAAAAAACAAAGCTAATTTTAGCCTTGCACAGAACATGGGGAAATAGAAACCAGGAACCCGGGGGATTTGGGTGAATAATGAAGATGGTGAGACATGATTTCACAAGCACAGTGGGAGGAGCCAGAGGTCCTGAGGAGGCTCTCAGGCCAACAGGGAGGACAGGCAGCTGAGAAGTCCACTCTGTGGCCATAGCTGGGCAAACTACCGGTTTTCTTTGAGATTTATCTGAGATTATTGCGGACACAGAAATCGGAGGGAAATGTCAGAACGCATCCTCATCGCCCTTGATTTCTCACTTTGTGGCGCTTGCAATGCAGTAATCGTAAAAAGTACTGCACCGCTTGGTTTGTGGTCCACCTAGCGACGTGGACCCTCATCTACTCTGCCTCTCAACTGGCTCATCTTCAGCGCTCTGAAACTAACAGCAGACACCCTCTCTTACCAGAAAGTTCCCCCTGAGCACCGAGCAGGGCTGGGAGGCCCTTTATCGCTGCCCGTGTGATTCTGACCACTACAGAAATATCTGACAGATTCTCACGGCGGAGAGGGTCGGCCTAACCCAGCTTTGCTGACCCAGGACCCAGTCTGGGCCTGCCACGAGTGCGAGCTCCACAGAGAGAAAAAAGCGGGGGAACAGCAACCCCAAAACCCAAAGCCCAGCTCAAGCGCAGGAGGGCTGGACCAACCGAAACCTCGGAGACTTCGGGGCCGGCGGGCTGCCCTGCTTGCCGTGCAGCTCTTCCCTGGGGCTTTGAGGATGGCAGGAATTCGGGCAGGTGGGAGAGCTTTACACCAGAAGAGCGCTTCAAAGCAGTAAGCAGCCAGGCGCACGCACCGGGAGGGGAAGACGAAAGTGGAACCCAGATCCCACCCCCCCCCACCCCCGCGTCGCCTTGAACCGGCCACGGGCGCAGCACGGCAGCTCGGGACCCTCGGGGGGCGGGGGCGCCAATGCAGAGTCGAGGTTCGCCCCGTTGGGTCCGGACCCCGGAGGCGGGTCAGCTCGGAGACCCCAGGCAGCCGCGAGCCGAGCGGGCCATCCTCTCAGGACCCGGGCCGCGGCCTCCCCACTCCCCGGAGCCCCGCTGCGTACTCACTCGTGGAGTTGGGGAACGCGCCGCGCGTGGGCCCCTCCTCGAGCCATGGCGAAGGCGCCCGGTCCATGCTGTTGCCGCCCGACGGCCGCGCTCCCGGAAACGCCTAGCGCCGTCGGGCGGTGTCTTGTAGGAAACGGCAGCAACGCCCCGCGTCGGGCAAGTTCGCAGCCGGGAAGGCGGCGCAGCGCGCGAGGCCGTCCTCAGGCGCGCCCTCGCTGGATGCGTCTTCCAGGAGCTTCTGTAAACTAATGATCTCCACCCCCACGCTTCCCCCAGGCCCCGCCCAGGGCTCAGCTGGAGAAATCAGCGCTCCTCCACGTGTTTGTCCTCACCATTGGTTCACTACACCCACTTTTGGCGACTAATTAAACCGACCCCAAATCCAGTTGCCAGTAGCACTTTATTTAGCACCCATGGGGTACGGAGAGCACCATACAAGGTGAGGTTTTCAGTGCATGTAACAAATATAGAGAGACCTAAAGTTAAAACAAAGTTCACATTATCATTGGTCGTTTGCTGAGAATCTGTGGAGGTCTTGCACTTTGAGGAGATTCTGAATGGAGGCAGAAAGATTGTGGATAGCAGAAACGCGAGACAATATTAAGACTAAAAAGGGCCACGTGGATATTCTTGACAAATACGAACTGGCTGGGAAGCAAGAGGGGGTGGCTGCACGAGGGGGTAAAGAGCACCCAAGCTTCTGTCCTCTGGGTAGAGGGGCGGAAGAGCACTCCTTGACCAAAACAACAACAACAAAATCAAAACAAAACAAAGCACAGGAAGCTGGCAAGGGCAGAATCCTCGGCCAGGTAGCTGGAGCAGTCCACGGTAAGCCTGGCCAGGAGCTTTTCTCCACACTCATGCAGGTACACAGCCAAGAGCCCTCGCAGAGGACAGGCTGTTACGTGAAAGACAGGCAAAACACATGCATTTAGGACCAACCAAGAAACATGGCAGGATACACAAGATGCAGCAAAAACAAACAAGACACATGGGTGTGAATACGTGTGCACAGATACGCATATATTTGAAAGAGCTAATATACCACAACCCTGGACCCAACACAGAATGCTGGTAAGTAAAAGAAAGCTCAGACAGCTATTAGGAACTACACGTGTGGGACTAGAATAAACTGCCAACAGCTGAATTCAAGGAGGAAGCGGCTTAGAAAAAAAAAAAAAACAGCAGGAAAAGACTGGGAATTAAGATAGGGCAATCTTGCAGGTCTGGATACAAGAATTCCGGGGAGAGAAAATCACTGAGAAATATAGTTCAAGAATATTTCCCTGAAGGAAAAAGTTTCCAGATGAAAAGATCCCACCAGGATAAAAACAGGCCCTTACCAGCCAGGTACAGTAGGTTGGGACAAAGAAAAAATGTATATGCTTCAAAAGACATAATTCTGTACTCTGCCAAAATAGCAATCAAATATAAGGGTAAAACAAAGATTTTAAACCACGCAGAATCTCAAAAACATTTACTTCAGTTTTCCTTTGTAAATGCTACTGGAGGACATGCTTCCCCAACTCATGAGAATAAACCATGGGAATGAATTGAGTTTAACTGGAAACAGTGTGGTATGAGGCAAAGGGACTCTGATCTTGTGGAAAATGATGGTTGTGAACCAGTCCAGACTGAAGCAGTTAGAGAATTCCAGGGAAATATCTAAGAGGATGAAACTGAGAGAATACCTCCTGCTTCTGGATGTTAGCGACTCTGAAGGCAGATCGCAAGGAGATGCTGGCTGTTACAGCACAAAGCCCTCTGCACAAACCAAGTTTCTTCATTTTACCGTAGCACACTGCCTAATGGTCCTTCATCGTTCCTGGGAGTAGATGGACTTTTCAAGCATCATCATCTGTCTACACGCTGTTTGTAGAGCTACAATTTCGTTTTTGTTCTCTAAAACAACTTGAGGTTTTCACCTAATTTACTATTTTTAAAAAATTATGTCCAAATTTGGAACAGATTTTTGTTGGAAAGGTAACTAACCTGAAACTAACTCAAGTCTAAATACAAAAATATGTAACTGTACAAAAACTAGAATTACTTTTGATAACTTCATTCAAGCTATCATTCCAATCATTCTGAGGGGGAATTTATTTGCGGTTAAATGTTCAGTACTTGTAAGGGTAGACTTTGACTTCTGCAGCTTCTCAATCCCCTTTTCCACTAGCTGATCAGGGTTACAGGGCTGCAAGCAATTAGCAAGCATTAAGTGTGACTTGCTACAGAAGAACAGGGCAAACTCTGGAATCTTGAAGTCACAGACTGCTGGTGCGGGAGACCCAGGTCAAACTTTGCAGGAAGCAGATTTGCAGTGGGCAAAAGGTCAAGACCAAGGTCAACTGAGGGTCTGCAGTTGGGCAATGGTCCAAGGCCAAAGAATTGTGTGCTGTAACATATCCATGAGACACTCATGCGTGCTACTTGGGTCATACTGATGCTTCCTAACCAGCAAGTACTGGCAGGTTAACATCAGTAAGGGATGCAGCTATCAGAGTGTGTACTCCATCAATTCCTGTAATTTGACTCCCCTTGCAGCTCAAAGGTTAAAGCAACCAAGCCTTCTGAGTAGACCTCCTTCCTCTCACTGCCTCACTGTCATACTCTTTGTCTTGTGTCTGTCTCACTTTTTATTTTCTCATTTGCATGTCGCCTCCCTCTCTAACCCTGTTTATGCTGTGGGTTATGGTACTAGGTACCCTATGGCAAAGTGATGACTCCCTGTTTCTCTAGAAAAACTATTTACAAATCATGCTCAAGAAACATTAAGAGTGTTTTTCAAATTTGGACGCTTGCATTTGTCATGTGATTTTCCATTTCTTTAGTGACATTTTGCCCAACACAATTCCTTCCGGCCTAAAGAAGCCAAGTCTTATTAGCTTCTGAGTTTTCTTTTCTTATATCTAGAACAAAATATTCTACTTCCTCTAGATTTCTATTCCCTCTTCTGCTATTTGTATAGAAGGAGCAGAGACTGGATATTGTAGAAAAGAAAATGCATTTCAAATGACTTTGCTGAACAGTAGACTGAACAGTGTTTAAGGGAGCCAGCAGTGGCTTCCCCAACACATGTTAAATTACGTGGGAATATATGGATAAAATGAGTTCTTACACATTACTCAGGCTCTGACTACTTTGTAGCTGATAATAATAATGATAATGGGTGTGTCAAAAATTTAACATCACATTTGTAAGTGAAGATGTTAAAAATTTGACTCTGGGGCAAGAACTAAGAGATAAGAATCACAAAAGCAATGAGAAAAAGCTGCATTCTACTGTGCCTTTTGTTTTCTTAATACATAATTTATAAATAAATTAAAGATTATACAGCAGTATCATAAAATATACACTTGCATTTTACTCATGTAAATTTCAACAGCAGAAATAACTAGAAATACCCTATGCATATAAAAAGGTCCTTATTTTGCTCCTGGCAGTTCTAAGTCATACAAATAAAATTAGAAATACAATATGAATCCTTTGAATAGAGTTATCAGAGAGGATACATGTTGGTGGACTTTAGTTTAAATGAATCCCACTGGTACGAAGAGTTCTTTTGGCTGGCTTCAGTTAGCCTGACTAGGCAATTTCATGAATAGATATTAGCTACACCTTTACAATATTTTTTTTCTACACTTGTTAACTCCACATTGGCAGATGATCTCCTTCTCAGGCACAGTTCCAGCTTCATAACCATAATCCCAGGTTAGTTCTGTTCTTGCTTTCACATGCCTAGAAAGTAGAAATTAAAAAGGAATCACATTTATCTTAAAAAAACAAGCAAATAAAATATATTTGATTTTATCAATTTTCATGTTACTATTATTAGCTATCATCAGAAAGATGAACTTTTCTTTCCACCCCATGCTCAATAGTTAGGAATAATCTTTTATTAACTCACTGTCTCAAGGTTTTAATTCTGTGAATATTTCACTGACAGAATATGTATTTCAAAGTTCCTGTAAGTGGTGTATTTATTACTCAATTTAAATCTAACTGTCCTACACATTGGACAATAGGCTACAAAGGGCTAAGAATAGTCATTTGCATTTTATTTCAAATCTACCAAAATTCTAGGAAACTGTCAATATGCACGAGGCAGTGTATTTTGCAGCCACAGATTTTTAATAATATGAACTGAAATTCTTATTGTACACAGTTTTACTGGCATATAATATTTGAGGATAACTAAATATTCTAGGGTATTGGGCCTTGCAAATACTTCATTGTTATATCCTCATAAACATATATGTATATATGTGTGTATAAATGTATTTATCTGAGATGCTGAGAGACACGGACCTCTCATCTTCAGGAGCCAGGAAGTCTCCTGGGTAGCTGGTAGAAACTGTTATTTAAGTCACCACTACAACTTCTCAGAATCTGCACTAACTGCAAGCTGAACTCAGAAGCCAGAGCTGAGAGTTAAACTGCTGAGGGATGTGCATACTATAATCAACATTTTAACTATTAGGTCAAATATATACCTATTTTTACTTTTAAGGTCATAATTTCAGAATTAAATCATTTCTGCTTTTTTAGTTGGAAAGGCAGATTTTCAGAGAGAAAGATCTTCCATCCCCTGGTTCACTCCCCAAATGGCTTCAACAGCTTGCAGGAGTAAATGGGAAGTACAGCAGCCAAGATACAAACCAGTGTCCTTATGGAATCCTGGAGGGATGCAAGGCGAGGATTTAGCCACTAGGCAATCACGCCAGGCCCCAGAATCAAATCATCTAAGTTAAATCAGCTTCATACCTGTTGGTGAAGAATGCTACCAATGGAAAATTCCTGTCATGTGTTTCCACAAAAACATTCTGTACCCAGAGATTTGGGCAGCAACTATGCTGTGAAAAAAAAGTTGAACACAAAGGTTAGCTATAGCATAAAAATTTATATCTTTTGCTTTAAGCATTAGAATACCATTCTGTTTCTAACACATCTCATTGGTTTTGCTTTCTATTTAATATATAAAATATCTATGTCAGTTCTGTTACTTTAACATGTTTATAGAAGTATGATTAAATAAACTTTGGTGTACCCATACAATGGGTTCTGTGCAGTTATAAACAAAAATACATGCATACACAAAAATGAGCCATTTATGTACTAATATGGAAAGATCTCTAGGATATACTATTAATGTATGCTAGTTAATAAAATATACCTTTATATTAAAAAAGTGGAAAAATAAGAGATATTTATCTTTATTTAAATCTACAGACTATAGAATTAGAAAGACACAAAAGAAAAGTAACAAAAATGATTATCTATAGCACACAGAGTAGGGCAGGATGCATAGGAGAAGAGCACTTTTCAAAGGCAGGACTCTTTTTTTTTTAGATTTATTTTATTTTTATTGGAAAGGCAGATATACAGAGAGAAGAGACAGAGAGGAAGAACTTCTATCCAATGATTCACTCCCCAAGAGGCCACAACGGCTGGAGCTGTGCCAATCTGAAGCCCGGAGCCTCTTCCGGGCCTCCGAAGCGGGTGCAGGGTCCTAAGGCTTTGGGCCATCCTCTGCTGCTTCCCCAGGCTACAAGCAGGGAGCTGGATAGGAAATGGAGCAGCCAGGATTAGAACTGATGCCCATATGGGATCCCAGCTTGTGCAAAGCGAGGACCTTAACTACTACAGCATCGCACCGGGCCCAGGCAGGACTCTTAAAACAAAATTTTCCAAGAAAAGTATAATCTGAAGAATGTTCACAACTCTCTGGTTTTCACAAAATGATAAAAAATTGACCCTGTGAACTAGAGACATGTTTAATCAGCTGATTCCTCAATTAAATAAACACAGCATTGTGTTGCTAAAGTTCTCGCCTTGCATGTGGCAGGATCCCATATGGGTGACAATTCTAATCTGGGCAGCCCTGCTTCCCATCCAGCTCCCTGCTTGTGGTCTGGGAAAGCAATTGAGGATGGTACAATGGCTTAGGTTTCTGCACCCGCGTGGGAGACCTAGAAGAGGTTCTAGGATCCTGGCTTCAGATCGGCTCAGCTCCATCCGTTGTGGCTGCTTGGGGAGTGAATCATCGGACGGAAGACCTTCCTCTTTGTCTCCTCTCCTCTCTGTAAATCTGTCTTTCAATAAAAATAAATAAATCTTAAAAAAAAAACCAGGACTCATAATACTTGAAAATTTCTGCCACCGTTTAATTTTTTTTAGATTTATTTATTTTTATTGCAAAGTCAGATATACAGACAGCAAGATTTTCCATCTGATGGTTCACTCCTCAAGCAGCAGCAACAGCTTGAGCTGAGCCAATCCAAAGCCAGGAGCCTCCTCCCAGTCTCCCACACGGGTGCAGGGTCCCAAGGCTTTGGGCCGTTCTCGACTGCTTTCCCAGGCCACAAGCAGGAAGTTGGATGGGAAGTGGTGCTGCCATGATTAGAACCGGTACCCATATGAAATCCCAGCATATTCAAGGTGAGCATTTTAGCTGCTACGCTATCGAACCAGGCCAACCATTTAATTTCAATACTTCCTTTCTTTATACAATTTTTTCCAGGTGATTTTGAAAATGTTTTAACACCTATTTTTAGAAATTATTCTTTATAGATGTCTTTGAAGCTTAAATTTAATGTGGATACATACACATATACACATGAGAAAAAGATACCAAATATTCCCCAAATGCCTACCACAGACAAGGTCTAGGAACCAG
This sequence comes from Ochotona curzoniae, assembly GCF_017591425.1. Taxonomy (NCBI): domain Eukaryota; kingdom Metazoa; phylum Chordata; class Mammalia; order Lagomorpha; family Ochotonidae; genus Ochotona; species Ochotona curzoniae. The sequence continues at coordinate 45,751,936 of NW_024466502.1, read as the reverse complement.
TAGCCCAGAACTCCTCTAGGTCTCCCACGTGGATGGCAAGGCCCTGAGCCACCATCACCTGTTGCTTCCCAGTGTGCACATTAGCAGGAAGCTGAGACTGAAATGGTGCTATGAATTGAACCACTTCATCATGGGTTGTCGGAATGCCAAGAAGCAGCTTAACAATTGTGTCAACGGCCTGCACCCTTGCAATTTTGTAAATCAAATGCCTACTATTTATTAGGCACTATTTTAAGCACTTAAAATTATTTTGATTTTCACAACATCCTGAGATAGTTACAACCCCACATTACCCAGGAGTCAAATGAGAAATTAAGAGGCACATTTATCCACATGGAGGGGGTCCCAGAACTCATATTCAGGTGTATGTTAATAATACATTCTGAGCATGTTAATCCTATTTTCTCATGGTTTTGTTAAGAAGAATAGAATAGAAGGTTGCAGAGAGATGTGAACCTTAGCCCCCATACTTACATTAAGGAAGCGGCCTACGTTTCCTTCCTTTGTGGCATCCAATAGAAACATATGCTCTGATTTGGACTTTGCTGGAGAATCAGATGAAGTACTCGTGGTTTCACTTGACAACTCATCATCACAAAAGACCTGCCGATTTTGACATGCTGTACAATTTTTCTTTTGGTGCTTCTGTGTTTGAGTTTTTTTAATATTTTGGTTATTCAGAGTGGTTGGTTGGATACATTTGTCCTGTGGTGGAGTTTCTTCTCTACATTTAGCTATATTTATCACATCTAACTCAGTTAGTTGTTTGTCTTCAGAATCTTCAACATGGCTTGAACTTGACTCCCCTAATAGACATATTAGAAGGAATTATAAGACAATATACTTGGCTGAGCAATAGTGATAAGATGTGCTAGTACTAATTAGCTTTTAGTTGCCTTAATTATTAATCTTCACAATGTTATTTGGCAGTATCATTTTAATTTCACAAATGAAAACATTGAGTCTCTGAGGGGTTGGAGATTTGTATGACTAATAATAATGAAAACTAAAGTAATAAATCTATAAATGTTGGGGTTTTTTGCCTTTTTCTATGCAGAGCAATACTTTTTTGAATCTATATGTTACTTCCTCTAACTTCATTATTTCCCTCTTTTTAAAAATTTATTTTAAGGCACGACATGATAGTTTAATGGCTAAATCCTTGCCTTGCATCTGTCAGGATCCCATATGGGAGCTGGTTAGTATCCTGGTTGCTCCAATTCCCATCAAGCTCCCTGATTATGGCTTTGGAAGGTAGTGGAAGAAGGCCCAAAGACTTGGGACTCTGCACCCATGTGGGAGACTCAGAAGAAGCTCTTGGCTGCTGGCTTCGAATCTGCTCAGCTCTGGCCTTTGCAGTCACTTGGGGACTGAACCAATGCACGGGAGATCTTTCTGTCTTTCCTATTCTCCAGCCTTTCCAATAAAAATAAGTGAATCTTAAAAAAAAAAAAGAAGAAAGAAAAAAGAAAATAAAGAGAACAAGAGCAATAGCAAGAGAGAAAGGAAGTATGAAAGGAAAGAAATTATGTCTCTCTAAAAGACTCTTCATTCAATCATTATGTTTATCGGCTTTGGAAACCATAACAGTACACAACTATGATCTTTCAAAAAAGATTTCCTTATGATTATTGCAAAGTCGGAGATACAGGAGGAAAAAAGACAAAGAGAAAGATCTTCTGTCCTATGATTCACTCCCCAAATGACCGCAACAGCCAGAGCTAAGCCTATCTGAAGCCAGGAACTAGGAGTCTCCTAAGGGTCTCCCATGTAAATGCAGGGTCCCAAGGCTTTGGGCCATCCTCCACTGCTTTCCCAGGCCACAGGTAGGGAGCTGGATGGGAAGTGGGGCTGCCAGGATTAGAAGCAGCACTCTTATGGAATCCCAGTGCATTCAAGCTGAGGACTTTAGCTGCTAGGCAACCACACTGGGCCCATAACTATGATTTTTTAAAAGTACCTACTATATTCACTGTAGCATTCAATGAAAATGGCCAAAGAACTACAAGCAACAGAACTCATTACGGCTCATAAACATTATATGTAATACTAACAGCCCAGTGCAATGGCTCACTAATCTTCCCATTGTAAGTGCCAGGATCACATATGGGAGCTGTTTTGTATCTCAGTTGCTCTACTTCCCATCCAGCTCCCTGCTTATGGTGTAGGAAGGCAGTGGGAAGATGGCCCAAGACCTTGGGATTCTGTACCCAGATGGGAGACCTGGAGGAAGCTCCTGCTCCTGGCTTTGGATATGCTTAGCACACACATAACTGCTCAAAGGTCAGCATGAAATACTGTTGCAGCCATTTGAGAGTGAACCAACAGATGGAAGATTTTTCTCTCTCTCCTTTTCTCTGTAAATCTGCTTTTCCGATAAAAATAAATACATCTTTAAAAACTTTAAAAATAAAGTAACACATAAAACACCCTTGCTTGAGACATCTTGTCTGTCCTAGAGCTGCCATCTCTCACCCAATTGCCATTCTCTATCAGGCAGATTATAGAAGGATAAAGGCAAAGAAAGAAAACATTGGCTGGCCACACAAAAAGTAACTTCTCTAAGCAGTATCTCCCTGAAATGCAAAAGTGCTAAAAACCAGGCTTGTCCAGTTGTAATATTCACTACAATGGAGACTGGACTCTGAAAGGCAAGTACTGGGGGAAGAGTTACTGTAGCCCTTTGTCAGTAATGCTGACAGAATGATTTATCTTTAAGTCCAAAAAATAGTAGAGTAGCTGCTTTCTAAAGCTTCCAAGAGCACAGATAACACCTGTGGGCAAGTCAAGTCAGATACATCCTTCTGGCATGTATCAAGTGATTGTTGGCAACTAACTGGAGGTCAGAAAATGTCCACTAAAAAATCCACACAATAATCCAGGATTTGCTGGCCATGTAGTTCTGTCATGACTATTCAACAGTGCTGCTCTGACCTTGGGCTAGAGTTGGCCCACAAATCATAGTTGGCCAATCTCTGATCTAGACAAGCTGTATTTTATGAACAATGAGCATACTGGTAATAGAATCGGAGAATATGAGTCTCAGGTATTGAATTAGGGGAGATAAACATCAGAAGAAGGCTATCAGAGGGAAAGAAAGCCTACTTGGCATTCTCTTGACTCTTGAGTTGAGATATTCTTCTTTTGGTTTAAATTCACCATCACCTTCTGAGGTGTCAGATTCCAAGGAAATAAATCCCTTAAAAAAAACAAGGAAGATATCTTCTGTTAGGTGAGGGAAATTTAACAGTTATACATCTTTTTATCAAGCGTCAATCTTCATTGGCTGTATGTTCTAGATTAGTTTTGAAAACCTCCAAAGCTGCTGATATCATGAGAATTGTTTTAAGCAAATGAACCTAACATGTGTCACCCATTTTGACTGTTTTCTATTTCTGGGACCTTTATTAAGCCACAGCTTCAGACACTGTCAAAGAGATACTTAGGGCATTCATATGGAAATCCATCTACCTGTATCCCTCAAATGTAATCATCCTCAGTACTGTGAAAGTGTTGATAATGGATTATACATTTCAACTGTTAAGTTGTACAATGATGAAACTACTCACTGTCTAGCTCCTACTTCAAAGGTTGAAGAATTTTCATGTCTCCATGTGCTGCAGATAATGCCAACCTTTTCCATAATTACAATTTGCAAAGGGGAGTATATGTGGGCTCAGTGCTGTGGCCTAGCAGATAAAGTCCCTGCCTTGAACGTGCCGGGACCCCATGTAGGTGCCTGTTCTAATCCCAGTGGCCCTGCTTGTGGCCTGGGAAAGCAGTGAAGGATGGCCCAAAACCTTGGAACCCTGCACAAGTGTGGGAGATCTGGAGTATATGCTTAGCACACCTAAACTGATCAATGGTCATTGTTAAAAAACCAAAACCTTAAATAATGATCATTATTTAATAGGCACTTAATTGACTGCCAAATATTATGCAGAGTAAAGTTTGAAATGCTTGCCTCATTGAATCTTCATGGCTCTGACAGATAGTATAACCTTACAGACAAGACTGCATGCAAGAAGATAGTGCCCAGCTAGCAAGCCGATTTAGAGCTTAAATATCAGACTATGTAATCACATAGACCAATACTTTCATAATTGGGTGATACTGGAGAGGAAACTATTATTAATAGGTTATTTGCAGGACCCCAAGAGCCAGGTTTTTGTTTTTCATCAACCACCTTTTCTGTGAGTTTTCATTATATCTGCCTGGTAACTTCCGTATCCTTCTCCATTCCTATTAGTATCTTATTACTCAGTTCCGACTGCAAAGTATACCCTCAGAAACAACCACAGGAAATACTGCTGTGTGGATGATTGTTTCATCAAGCTATATCTTTTACTCTCTCCTATATCCCTTCACTTCCCCTTCACCTATATTAATCGATCACTTTTCTAACAGATCATTATTAATTCTCAAATACTGCAGCATCTCCCAAGAACTCTCAGAACTGGGTAGCTCTTGGGCTAAGGTACACATGCTAAAATCATTACCCACGTTCTTATACATCCGTAGCGGAAACACACCAAGCACCATGGACAATTCTAAGTAAAACATGGTCTACCAACTATTCAGCTATTAGAAAAAAATAAAAGAAATCCTACAGACTATTAAGTAATATTAACATGTTGAACTAATTATAAGATAGATAGGTGAGATAATAGTAAATGTTCTCAGTTAAGCCCAATTTCATTTCCCAGTTTTTACCATCTTTTCCTCATCGTGTTGAAAAATGGCTATCTTAGATTTAGAGCTTTTGATAACTGAATGGTACTTGATTCTTGAAATGATGTTACATTTTGTTTCCCTGAAAAAGAGAAAAAAAGTAAAGTTGTACATCACTAGTAATTTTTTAATTGACTGTGAATATTAGATAAATATCTATTATTTTAGAAATAAATGTAAGAAATATATGTCAAAAATGAAGACAACCTATGCAAACGATAATGACAAAATTTAAAAAACAGTAAAACTTACAAAGAATTCAAGTCATACAAGGTAACGCTGTAGTAAGGGAACACTGAGAAAAGCCATTGGTCATAGCTTCAAAGTGCTCCAAGCATTTACAACCATGAAGCATGATGATTCACGTGGGACAAAGCGGGAAGAGGAGGCAGGCAAGCAAGTGAGAAACAAGTCAGAACCATTTTTGATCAATGATAACGTAATTAACACCAGGAAAGCCCCAAAGATCTTACTTACAGAACAGACTCGCTGAGAGTCTTACTGAGTTTAGGTGAACAATTCTCCCTTCTATGATGTGCTTCCAGTTCTGTTGGAATAACTTCAACCTCACAATCTGAACAGGAAACTTCTATTTTCCTCTTTTTTGATAACATACTTTTCATAACAGTCTCTTCTTTCTCATTTTCATTATCCGCATTAGGCTTCTCAGGGTTAGCTCTGCTTAGCAGTCTTCCTAAAAAATAAGGAGTTTAAGTGAGATAGAAACTAATATGCTACAAATTTCTACTTATGCTCCATGACTGAACAGCATTCTGCTGGATACTTCCATTTCTGGAATAAATGAACTAAGTTCCTCACTCCAGAAAACATTAGTAGAAAGCCAATAACGGGTTCGTATTTTCCAATTTGCAGGAAAAAAAAAAAGAGGGTATCTAAAAGAACCATTTGTTTTGATATAAAATGAAAGGCCATACATTTAGTTACAGTAACATAAAAGTAGGATCATAAAGAATTCAAGAAAATTAGAAAAATTCAAGTTTCAAAATTGGAGCTTTTGTGTGTGGTTAAAAAGGCTTTGAGAAAGATTTAAAGTTTATGTATTGTTTTTTAGTGAGCTCAGAACTACAGCTAGATATTCTTTTTTTATTTTAAGATCTATTTATTTTTGTTGGAAAGGCAGATATATAGAGAGGAAAAGAGACAGAAAGATCTTCAAACTGATGATTCACTAAGTGGCCACACTGGCTGAAGCTGTGCTGATCTGAAGCCAGGAGCCAGGAGCCGCGTCTGGGTCTCACACACGGATGCAGGGTCCCAAAGCTTTGGGCCATCCTTGACTGCTTTACCCAGGTCACAAGCAGGGAATTGGATGGGAAGCACGGCTGCTGGGATCAGAACCAGTACTCCTATGGCATCCTGGTGCGTGTAAGATGAGGACTTGAGCCACTAAGCTACCACTATGGGCAACAACTAGATATTCTCACCATGTCTACAAGAAAAGAAAATTTCATTGATGACTTTTCTAGCAATGAAGATAAAGTCAATGTTGAGGCAGCATGTTGGTATGTTGGTCTTTAAGTGCCGTGTGGTCAGATCCAAGTGTAACTACTATGTATTCTGAGAACTTTCTGAGCTTAACTTCCCTGAAGGGAACCTCAGATCTGAAATGAGAATTGCACAGCCCACCATATTTCTTTCATACTGACTCTAACATCGTATTTCTAAAACATTCCATGTAATATTGAGCAGCGAAAAGGAGCTTTTTACGAAGTCTATTCTGGGCCCGGCGCGGTGGCGCAAGTGGTTAAAGGTCCTCACCTTGCACGCCCGGGATCCCATATGGGCGCCGGTTCTAATCCCGGCAGCCCCGCTTCCCTTCCAGCTCCCTGCCTGTGGCCTGGGAAAGCAGTCGAGGACGGCCCAAAGCTTTGGGACCCTGCACCCGCGTGGGAGACCCGGAAGAGGCTCCTGGCTTTGGACCGGCATAGTATCGGCCCGTTGCGCTCACTGGGGGAGTGAATCATCGGACGGAAGATCTTCCTCTCTGTCTCTCCTCTCTGTATATCCGCCTTTCCAATACAAAAATAATAAAAAATAAATCTTTAAAAAAAAGAAGTCTATTCTATTTAAAAGGCAGAGTTTCAAAGAGGAGACAGTGAAAAAAAGTGCATCTTCCATTACTGGTTCACCACATAAAAGTCTGAATTGGCCAGGGCTATACCAGGCCAAAGCCTGAAGTCAGAAGATTCATCTAGGTCTCCCTCAGGGGAAGTGTGGTCCAAGTACTTGGGCCATCTTCCACTGCTTTTCCCAGGTTATCAGTAGGGAGCTGGATCAGAGCGGAGCAACTGGGATTTGAACTAGCTGCTCATATGGGATGCCAGGCTATAGCTGGTGGCAAAATCCTCTATGCCATAACACTGATCCCCAGAATGAAGACCTTTGGCCAGACATGTGGGGGTAAATGAAAGAGACTACCAGAGATTGGCATGTTTGGTTAGGGGATTATGGCAAGAATCAGGAACTACACAACTATAAAACCCTACTTGGGAAGCTGTGCTCCTCAGAATGGATACCTGTGGAGTCCCATCATTAAGATGAACTGCTTAAATAATCATATGCAGACGTTAATTACAAAACTAATGATAAATGAGAACTAAGATGGCATAGTATAATATGGACACCTTTAAACAGATGGAGAGATATTAGCCAGTGTAAAGCAGAAAGGGCACAGTCCAGGAAATAGGAAAGGACAGAACACAGCAGAAGAACACCTGGAGACTGACAGACACAGGAAAGCAGTGGACACAACCATGTGGTGTTGCAGTGACTGATACCCCAGTGGCATTCAGCAAACGGTGATCTGATTTGTATCAGCTGCCAGAACTCTACCAGCAACAAGGTGGGAAGGGACTTTCACTGGGAGCTCAGGAGGTGAACCCAGACAAAAAATGGCCCATCCTGCTGGTCTGTTTGATTTGACCAGCAGCAGAGAGAGTGGCAGATCCCAGACAGGCAGTGTGGGAAAAGGGTAGATTTTACAACCCAGTCCACCTCCTAGAACCAAATCAGGTACCATTTTGTTTAAGGGGCAAAGACTATGGGATGGGATAGGACTGCATATGCACTGAGCTGGGAATGAACTCATTTCTGGCTCAGAGAACTGCAACATGGCATCCTACAGGTTCCACCCAAGACAGGTCTGGGTAGCCCTCAGATCTGGGTAGGCCAGCAGATCAAGAACTCTAAGAGTGGCACATCAGGCACCATTTCGTACAGTGTGGCAAGGAATTTAAGACTGCAGGGACAACAGTGAGCTGCACTGAAATGTGCTGAGCTTGGCGAAAACTCACTGAGCTCAGTGCATTGGACTGGTCCCACAGGAAAATAATACCGACTTTGGCATCTGAAAACTCAAAATAGGTCCGTAGGTCTGTGTGGCTCTCAGACCTAATGACCGACAGGTTCCACCAAGATCAGCACCAACAACAACCTAGCTATAGAGGACACCTGGTGTCTCCCTAATCCTAGGACCTGCTCCAACCGGAAGTGGGAGAAAGGTTGTACAGACAGTGGTGGAGATCTAACATAAGAACCCAGACCTGGAATTTGCTGGAGGGAGTGGCACAAGTGACTACAAACAAAGAGCAGTGTACCAACTGCAGTAAGCAAACTCAAACTGTAGACCTGTGGGTGACACAGCTTAGAAACCTGTGCCCCAAGGAAAAGAATCTGGTAACCAGAAGTACAATGACCAAGAGCAAGAGGAAAAGGCACAATGAATATTACTGAAGACTCCCCTGCAAAGGAGCAAAAGCCTTTGCTAACCTCATAGTTAACTGAAAATTACATAGAAAAATAGGGGATACAGAATTCAAAACACCGTTATAAATCTTCTGATCAACAACAAGAAGCATGTAATACAAGAGTTTAAGGAATTTGAAGAATATGTCACACTGGAAATGAATAAAATTAAAGCTGATATATCAGAAATGAAGAATACAGTGGAGCAGCTTAAAAGTACAGTGGGGAGTCATCAAAATAGAATGAAGCAAGCAGAAGAAAGAATCTCAGAATTGAAAGATATTTCCTGTCACCCAGGGGAAACAATAAAAGAGCTGAAAGCAGAACTGGGTCATGTGAAAAAACGTACTCAAGATTTAAGACAGTATTTAAAGGCCAAATATAAGAATTATGGGAGTCCCAGAAGGTGCAGAAACAAAAGCTGGGATTAAAGGTGTCTTCAATGAAATAATAAAAGAAAATTTCTAATTAGAAAAAATTTGGGAAACAACATCCAGGAATGGCACAGAACTCTGAACAGGCTTGAACAAAAGCAATACGTGTCGGGCCCAGTGCGGTGGCGCAAGTGGTTAAGGTCCTCGCCTTGCACGCCCGGGATCCCATATGGGCACTGGTTCTAATCCCGGCAGCCCCGCTTCCCTTCCAGCTCCCTGCCTGTGGCCTGGGAGAGCAGTCGGGGACGGCCCAAAGCTTTGGGACCCTGCACCCGCGTGGGAGACCTGGAAGAAGCTCCTGGCTTCGGATCGGCATAGTATCGGCCCGTTGCGCTCACTTGGGGAGTGAATCATCGGACGGAAGATCTTCCTCTCTGTATATCCACCTTTCCAATAAAAAATAATAAAAATAAATCTTTAAATAAAAAAAAAAAGCAATACGTGTCAAGACACATGATAATCAAGCTCTCTTCAATCTAACATTAGGAAAAGATCCTTAAATGTGCACATTAAAAAAAAAATCAATTGATGTATAAAGGAATGCCAATTAAACTCACAGGAGATCTCTCACAGGAAACTCTCCAGACCCGAAGAGAACTGACCAACATATTCCAGATTCAGAAAGCAAAAGATTGTCGGCCCGGGATAACGTACCCAGGAAAGTTTTCCCGTCTTTGAAAATGAAATAAAATTCTTCTATACTAAAGAAAAGTTAAAAGAATAGGCCTCTTCCCAACCTGCCCTAATTAGAATATTTAAAGATGTTCTCTTGATAGAGAAGAGGAATAGTACCCACCAAAACCAAAGGCAAATGTGAAGAACATCCCAGTAAATTAACAAAAGGAGACTAAATCAATGAACAACCCATTGCTAAAATTACAGGACCAAATTACCACCCATTCATATGATCCCCGAATGTAAATTGATTAACTCATCAACCAATCATAGATTAGTAGGCTGGATTAATAAAACAAAACCCATCTATTTGTTGCCTACAGAAGACATATCTCACCAACAAAAATCAGCAGAAGCTATATCTCATGCATTATGATTTTTTAATGTTAGTTTCATTTCTTCGAAACACCTACTGATTAAATTCTTAAATGACTCATAAATAATATAGTAGCATCATTTTCTTAAAAAGGTTCTTGATTTTCTTTTTCATTTCTTCAGTGACACATGAGTCATTTAGTAGCATGTTATTTAACTTCATGGCATTTTTAATTTCATCTTTTCTTCCCATTGTTGATTTTATTTTATATCTTTTCATTTAATGAGATGTACAGTAACTGTTTAATGAGACTATCATATCCAGTAACATGTCATTATTTAACTTCATGGTGTTGTGAATTTCTGTTTTTTTTTTCTGTTGTTCATTTTGTATCTTTTTTTTGTTTGTTTGTTTAAAATTTTTTTTTCACTATTAATTTTGTTTTTAATTTATTTTGGACAATCTTTACATAGTTAATTTGGATAAAAAGGGTCAAGGGCTACAGGAAAGTGGGTGAGACTATTATTTCCATATTGTTTCCTTCTTGTATCTGAGGTAAAGGAGGATATTGAGGGAGAAGCCCCACCCGGTTTCCCACCCACCCCAAGTCCCGCATGTGGGGCATGCTCTGAGATACTGACTCAAGTGGCTTCAATAGTTCACCAGTTTTGAAATTGCTGCCAATCACACCTCTCCAAACACGATGAGGTTGTTGAAAGTATTGTATCTTTTCATTTAAGGTTGCATATAGTATCTGTGTAATACAGACTATCATATCAAGATGTATAGTAACTGTAGAATGGAGACTATCATATCCAGATGTGAGGCTACAATGCACTATGCATTTCTACTTCCAGATCATCGATGGACTCCCAATGAAACTGTTAACTCTATTTTGACAATAGGATGCTGGAGTCTTTGTCATTGTCCATGCCCACATTGATGGACATATGATCATTTATGAAGAACTATATTACAGAGTAATAATATAGGGGAACTCAATGAAGGAGTAGGGAATTTGGGGAGCGGGTAAGAGAAATCCCAGGGCTGCTGGAACATAGTATCACAAAACGATAACAATAATAACAAAAAGTCAATAAAATGAAAAACTAATGATAAATTCTATAAAAGCTCAAAGCAGTGAAAAGAGTCTTTGTTGGATAATCTTTACTTTAGCAAGTTAGGTGTTTAGTTTTCTTGGTTTAGCAATGTTTTCTTGGGCCTAGCGGCGTGGCCTAGTGGCAAAGGTCCTTGTCTTGAACTTGCCCGGGATCCCATATGGGCGCTGGTTCTAATCCTGGCAGCTCAACTTCCCATCCAGCTCCCTGCTTGTGGCCTGGGAAAGCAGTTGAGAACGGCCCAATGCTTTGGGACCCTGCACCCGTGTGGGAGACCTGGAAGAAGTTCCTGGATCCTGGCTTCGGATCGGCATAGCATCAGCCATTGTGCTCACTTGGGGAGTGAATGATTGGACGGAAGATCTTCCTCTCTGTCTCTCCTCCTCTCTGTATATCTGACTACCTATAAATAATAAATAAATCTTAAAAAAAAAAAAAAAAGAAATGTTTTCTTCGGAGCAACTATCTGGCCTAGTGGATAAGATGCCTATTTCCCATGTTGTAATACTTACATTAGTCCCATCTTTGATGCCTACTCTAGCTTCCTGCTAGTGCAGACCCTGGGACGCATCAGTGATGGCTGGAGTGACAGAACTTCTGCCTCCTTGAGGGAGGCCTGGACTGTTCCCACATCCTTGCTCTGACCCTATACAGTCCCAGACATTACAGGCATTTGCATAGTGAACTACGGGATAGGAGCTCTGTCTGTCTCCCCTACTGTAACAATCAGAAAATAAAAATTAGAAAGCTTTCTTCTTTTATACCAAAGCTTCTTAGCCAGGGAGGAAACAGAAGGAGAAACAAGAAAGAAAAAAACAAAAAAAGACAATTGTTTCCTGTATGACAGGTCCTCATTTTATAACCTAAGTTTTATCTTTAAGCACTTCCTTTCTGGAACATTTGGTACTTTCTGAGCATCTCATACCTTCAGTGTTTAAGTTCCCACTTGTACATCCAACATACCATCCAACTATACGATCTCAGTGGCCCTGATTAGGAAAATGAATATCAGAAATACATATCCTACTACAGAAATTATACAAAAACAAGTCTCTGCTTTACCTGAGTAAATGCAAACAAATGTTCCTCTGTCAATGTCATCTAGGCAGCGGACACCCCATCCTTTCTTCTCTGTTTTGTAAACCTGCAGTCGTAGTTGAGGACCATGCTGGACAACTCGGTTTTGACACATCTGTCGATTACACTTACACAGAAGGCTGCATTCATAAATGCTGTCAATAAAATGCAGAAGAGAAATACAGATAGTCTAAAAAAGTAAAAGGCAGTTTATTTTGCTACTTGAAATGCACTGATGAGAGACACAAGACTGAGCGGGCAAGCTCTTGGTGCCAGTCTTTCTGCGTTCCTATCAGAGTTCCCACATTTACCCGCTGCTGTCCAAAGTAGGCTTAAAATGGAGGAAGAGCCAGCCTCGGGAGAGGGGAGTGTTCAGGTGCACTCTACCAACTCCGTAAGGTCCCGATTCCCACTTCCATGAACAACATGCTTTACTAATTCCTTGGTAAGTTGGATTTTATTCATAGAAACCAAGATTTAACAGCATCTATAGAACTGTGGACCACAATAGGAAAGCATCCTTCTAAAAAATACAAACACCCTCTAACAAGTCCTCAAGGTATCTTACCCAGTAGGTACTTGTCTCTGTAGTCTTTTATATTTATATCCAGTCACTATTTGATTAGTTGACAAATGACAAATTTTAGCATTTCTTGCTGTCAGCTGAAGACAAGCACATTTTGTTCTAAAAGGAAAACAATGGACAGAAAAGTCAATTTAAAAAAACCAAGTGAAAAAAAAACATGTACCTGATTCAACAGAGGACGTAACTGTACTTAGAAGTTGTTTGAACTTCACAGACACAATAAACTTCTTTCCTAAACAGAATGGACCACTTTCAAAGACAATTATCAAATGATTGTTAGTAATTATCAAGTATTTATTTTCTCACGAAATAAAGAAATATTTAACTATATTAGCTTCCTGTAAGTTTTCAGAATGATTTTTGCTTCTTTTCAGTCCAAGCTTCTTTGGTAACATTCTGTTCCCTCTGCTCTCCCACTGTGGATAAACTGTGTGGTCATCACACAAAGCACAGTGGCGTGGATGTCTGAAGTTCTCTCTCACTCCAGCAACATAAAATGGGGACACTGATGCTGGCCTTCCCACTACTAGAAATCTTTTCTCACATTGCTCCCAGATAGGAATATTATAACTACGAAATCTAATCTACATACTTTCCCCTTTAACTCCACAGGGAATAAGGAGCCTGGACATCCCAACTATAATTAGCCATATGACTACTGATAACCTGGTTGCAACACTTGGGTTTAGTCTCCTAGTAGAACAAGTAACTTTAAGGTTTTTTCCTCTATGATAATTGCCAGTATTTTGGGGGAATACACAATACATGTCAGTGGTGGCTGTTGCTTGCAATAGAAAAAAAAACTGAGCAAATTCATTAATTTGCATTTGGTTCACAGATGTATAATTAAAAATGCACAGCTGATTCCCATATAATTTCATTTGCGAAGTTTAAGAAGTACAGAATAATAATATATATCATATTACCATCTCCAAAACTAGTTCTCAGTATTTTGTCCTGCTTTTTGCTTATATATTATGCAAGGACACTTTATACATGTTTTAAAAAAATTTTTTTTAAGCAAAGCATTACAAGGGACATTATGGTGCAGCATCTTCAGCTACGGCCTATGCCACTAGCATCCTATGAGTTCCAGATGCTCTACTTCAGCAAAGCAATAAGGGTACCTGGTTCCCTGCCACTCACACCCTGGCCATGGTGACCATTTAGGGAATGAAGCAGCAGATAGAAGATACCATTCTGTTTCTCTCTCTCTTTTAAACTCTGACTTTCAAAGAAATAATTAAATCTTTAATATGCCAGTTCAAGTACAGCTGTTCCACTTGTAACCCAACTCCCTGAAAATGTGCCTGAGGAAGCAACAGAAGACAGCCCCCAAGTCCCACACGGGAGAACCAGAGATGCTCCTGGCTCTTAGCTTCAGCCTGGTCTGACCATGGCTCTTGTGGACTTCTGAAGAGAACCAATGGGTGGAAGACCCATCTATCTGTCTTTCCCTCATTTGTAACTTTGCCTTCCAAGTAAATAAAAAAGAATTTCAGTGGTATCCCTTTTACATTCATTTATACACACACATATTTACAATCAATACATTCTCTTAAATGTCAAAATTTTTTTTTTTTTTTTTGCTGGGGCAGGCATTTAGCCTCGCAGTTCAGACAATGCATCCCACATTAGAGTACCTGGGTACTTACCTGGCTTTGGGACCTGTCTCCTGTCTCTTGCTAATGCAGTTCCTTGGAGGTTAACAGGTGATGGTTCAAATATCTGGGCTACTGCCACTTATGGGGAGAGCTGGACTGAGCTAATGGAAATTTTCTGCCTCTGAAGTAAATTTAAAAAATTATTATAATTTGTTATTGTACAACTTTATCAGTTTAATATGTTTTGAAACCACCTGTGCTATCTATAGGCCTGGCTAATCCCAAGTTTTCTATAGTGTTTAACTACTGCCTTCCTGACATACAATTGCATTATCTACATTTTTCAATATACTAAGCATCGTTGCAATAAACATCCTAAATCTATCCTTATATATCGTAAGCCTCTCTAATGTAGTACCATGTTTTTGACTATGACACATAGTAAGAAGCACACCATTCTCATGACCTGGGTTAGGTACATATATAGGTGCCTCTGTGTAGGTGTATAAATATTTTTAAAGTTGCATAATGCATAACATATTTACATGTAGATATTTCTTTTCCTACACAGTAGGCTCTTTTAATTTTTTTAAAAAGACTTATTCTTATTGCAAAGTCAGATATACAGATAGGAGGAGACAGGGAGGAAGATCTTCTGTCCGATGATTCACTCCCCAAGTGAGCACAACGGCCGGTGCTATGCCAATCCGAAGCCAGGATCCAGGAACTTCTTCCGAGTCTCCCACACGGGTGCAGGGTCCCAAAGCTTTGGGCTGTCCTCAACTGCTTTCCCAGGCCACAAGCAGGGAGCTGGATGGGAAGTTGAGCTGCCAGGATTAGAACCAGTGCCCATTTGGGATCCCGGGCAAGTTTAAGGTAAGGACTTTAGCCACTAGGCCAGGCTGCCGGGCCCTAATTTTTTTTTAAACATTTATTTTTATTGGAAAGTCAAATTTACAGAGAGGAGGACAGAGAAGATCTTCCGTTCGATGAGTCACCCCCCAAGTGAGCTCAATGGCCAGAGTTGAGCCAATCTTGAGCCAGATGGTGCCTCTCGGGACCTTAGCAGGGTCCCAAGGCTACGGGCCATCCCCCACTGCTTTCCCAGAGCACAAGCAGGGAGCTAGATGGGAAGTGGGGCCACCAAGACACGAACAGGTGCCCATACGGGATCTTAATGTGTACAAGGTGAGGACTTGACCTGCTAGTATACTGTGCAGAGTCTGGCTCTTTTAATCTCATCACTCTGGAAAATCTCAGTAATTTTCTTAGTAAAACATCCTTCCCATTTTTTCTCTCATTTTATGTATGAATATTTTCTCATTTTAGATTCCATTTATTAAAAAATCTGGAAGCTATTTTCCCCTATGTCTTGACACATTTGCTTTCTGAGAGATCTTATTGCTTTTGACTTACAATTTACTAGCTTTTGTCAGCTAGTCTATCAGTCCATCTGCTTAATTTTTATCTCAATGATTATTTTATTGTATAGCCAAATGGTTAATTTTTATCTCAATGGTTTTATCTCAAAGGAACCAAATGGTTCCTTTTTATATATATCAACTGTCTTTTATAATCTTTTAAAAAAAGGTTTTATTTATTTATTTATTTATTTTATTTTAAAAGTCAGAGTTACAGAGAGGGGGGGAGAGGCAGAGAAAGAGAGAAGTCTTCTACCCACTGACATGTTCTCTAAATGGCTTCAAATCAGGAGCCTGGAGCTTTTTTCAGGTATCCCTGGGTATAGAAGCCAAAAATTGGGTCATCATCTGCTGCTTTCCCAGCCATTAGCAGGGAGCTGCACTGGAAGTAGAAGACCCAGGATGTGATCAGAACCCATATTGGAGGGTAGCACTGCAGGCAGCAGCTTAACTGAATATGCCACAGCACTCCCCCTCTGTAACTTTTCCTTATTGCATCTCTCTGGACATTTTAAATATTCCCATTTAAAAATCCCTTTAAATCGAATTCTATTCCTGTGTCTGAACCTTTTGGAACTTGACAGGACTTTAGCTGCCTTGGTGGTGCTAAGCAGATATGTGTACTGTAGACGTTTGTGTGCAGTACAAACCCCTTCTGTAGAGGTCATTCCTCAGTGTTCCTCTAGATTGAGTGCTTTACCCAGGCTGTGGCTGTGACCATGCGGTTTGCTAATGATAACCAGGTCCAGTGAATTACTAGCCAAACTCCCAGTTCGGTGCAGGTACTAGTTTTTATCCCCCAAGAGAGCTAACTTCCCAGACGAAATATCTGAGTTATAGTTGCAGCCAATGATTAAAAAATAAAATACTTAAAACTCACATTAAGACTTAGGACAGCGATAAGTTTGTTCTATGAGGAGCCTAAAAGAATGGAGCCAAACTAAAGTGATGCAGATTTACAATTCTTTCACATGCCAACTGAGAGGATGGTGGACATTGTTATCTACACTCTTGTAGTAGGTCACCGAGATAAACACAGAATAAGAAAAGACTTATTAAAATGGAATATATATATATATATAGGGTTTGGTAATATATGCTATTTCAGGCATACAATGGAGGTTTTAATACATACATTCTTGGATAAGGGGGGGGGGAGTCTACATTTAAATTATTCCTCTTCTCATCTTTCCCTTTAGTCCAGTAGAGGTAGCTACATTTGTAGTCAAGTCAATGTACATGTCTGCTTCATGTGCTTCTTTCTCATTGTTGATTAGAAGATTTATAATGAGTTTTCTGAATTCTGTATTCCCTATTTTCTTCCTCAGTTAACTATGAGGTTGGCAAAGGCTTTTGATCCTTTGCAGGGGAGTCTTCAGATATATTTATTGTGCCTTTTCCGCTTTTGCTCTTGGTCATTGTACTTCTGGTTACCAGATTCTTTTCCTTGGGGCACAGGTTTCTAAGTTGTGTCACCCACAGGTCTACAGTTTGAGTTTGCTTACTGCAGTTGGTACACTGCTCTTTGTTTGTAGTCACTTGTGCCACTCCCTCCAGCAAATTCCAGGTCTGGGTTCTTATGTTAGATCTCCACCACTGTCTGTACAACCTTTCTCCCACTTCCGGTTGGAGCAGGTCCTAGGATTAGGGAGACACCAGGTGTCCTCTATAGCTAGGTTGTTGTTGGTGCTGATCTTGGTGGAACCTGTCGGTCATTAGGTCTGAGGGCCACACGGACCTACGGACCTATTTTGAGTTGTCAGATGCCAAAGTCGGTATTATTTTCCTGTGGGACCAGTCCAATGCACTGAGCTCAGTGAGTTTTCGCCAAGCTCAGCACATTTCAGTGCAGCTCACTGTTGTCCCTGCAGTCTTAAATTCCTTGCCACACTGTACGAAATGGTGCCTGATGTGCCACTCTTAGAGTTCTTGATCTGCTGGCCTACCCAGATCTGAGGGCTACCCAGACCTGTCTTGGGTGGAACCTGTAGGATGCCATGTTGCAGTTCTCTGAGCCAGAAATGAGTTCATTCCCAGCTCAGTGCATATGCAGTCCTATCCCATCCCATAGTCTTTGCCCCTTAAACAAAATGGTACCTGATTTGGTTCTAGGAGGTGGACTGGGTTGTAAAATCTACCCTTTTCCCACACTGCCTGTCTGGGATCTGCCACTCTCTCTGCTGCTGGTCAAATCAAACAGACCAGCAGGATGGGCCATTTTTTGTCTGGGTTCACCTCCTGAGCTCCCAGTGAAAGTCCCTTCCCACCTTGTTGCTGGTAGAGTTCTGGCAGCTGATACAAATCAGATCACCGTTTGCTGAATGCCACTGGGGTATCAGTCACTGCAACACCACATGGTTGTGTCCACTGCTTTCCTGTGTCTGTCAGTCTCCAGGTGTTCTTCTGCTGTGTTCTGTCCTTTCCTATTTCCTGGACTGTGCCCTTTCTGCTTTACACTGGCTAATATCTCTCCATCTGTTTAAAGGTGTCCTTACCCTATTCTGCCAACTTGACTCCCCCCAAGTCAATGTACACGTAATGCAATTTGCACTCTATCAGAATTCCTACAAACACATGCAGATAATGTAGTATACTTTTACACAAAATGTTTTTCAAGGTCAAACCAGAACATTTTTTTCATCTTTGCATACAATGTCAATACTGTGATCAAGAGAGCATCAATTTAGAAGCACCACTGAGTTTCTAAAAATTAGCCAAAATATTACTTTTAAGTTATTTGTAAAATAATACACCACAAGTAAAATAGCAGTTAGGACTATAGGTTTAAACAGTAGCTCTATCATTTTCTTCAAGGTGATCGTTAAAGTGCCTTATCTGAGACTGTTTACTCATCTGTATTACCAAGCTATGGAGTTTTTCTGAAGATTAAATAAGGAAATGTAAGTAAAATGCTTGACAGTAACTGGCATTATTAATGATATTTCTTATAATGTATTATGGTTATGGTACCAGATGACACATGAAATTCATCTTTGGAGAAACAATTTTCATATAACTTTCTAACACCTCTTCAGATTAATAGAGTACATCCCTCCATTTACAATTTTTAAAGATTTTTTATTTGGAATAAAGAGTGATAGAAGGGACAAAGAGATCTGCCATGCACTTTTTCACTTCCCAAATGCCTGCTACAGCCATAGCTGGGCCAGCCTGAAGCCAGGAGTCAGAAATTCTTGCTAGGTCTCCCATGTGCGTGGTAAGAACCATCTGATGCCTACTTGGGTACATCAGTAGAAAGCTAGATTAGAGGAAGAAGCAGGACTTGATAACAACTGGCAGCTTAACCCATTATGCTATAATTCTCAACACTCTTCTTAAAATCTCCACTTACTTGAAAGCCAGGGATCCATGAGACTGATCAATCTATCTTTCCTAAATGCTCTCAGCAGCTGAAGCCAGTCGAAAGCTAGGAGCTGGACAGACTCAATTCAAGTTCCTCATATGGGAGATTGGGACCATCATTGCTACCTTCTATGGTACACCTTAGAAAGCAGACTCAGAAGAGGCGCTGGAACTTGAACCCCGTCACTCTCATGTGGAATGTAGGTGTCCCAAGCAGTGCCTTAACAGCAGTACCAAATGCCTAGTTCCCATTTTTCAGATTCTTAGTGTACAGGTTTTAGACAGACAGACAGACAGACTAATACACAAGACTTGTTAAAACATATCCCTATATTCAGAAGATTTTTTCAAATGTCACATTTTTCTACTCACATGTCTATGCAGCCCTCAGAACAGTCACATGCATCAGTAAACATGTTGGAAAAGCTGTTCAGATAATAAGTTCGTGGCCACATAGTCTTTCTGTACTTAAACTGTGGAAGCTTTCTACTGTCAATTTCGTTACAGAAAGAAATGGGTACTGACTCCACTCCATTGCTAATATCCACATCAGACACAATTGCTTCTTGCTTTGGGTAATTCCGAGTCAACTGAACATAGGTATTGAAAGAAAAGTTATCTGGAAATAAAAAGTTACACTCTGTCTCAAGCAGGTAACGATAAACTTCCTCCATGTTTCGCAGACTCCTTCCACAAGGAGCTTTGTAACTCACGTGGAGTACTGCTGAACGCGAGTTTGTCTTCGCATGGAACCTTTGGAAGTGACATTTGATTGGGAGCTGCAGAGGGTTTCCCCCCTTGAAGGTTGACATTTTCATCAGACAGGCACCAGAGCAATGATGACTTTGGTAAGACAAATTCAAAGACGGTGTTCTTGTATTCAAGTTCACAATTTTATTTTCCAGAGGAAGAATTTCTTTGTTCTCTGTAGATCTATTAAAATGAATTATTTATTAGTATCTCAAAGATTATATTAAATTCTCCACTTTTTTTTGTTTGTTTTCTAAAAGGCAGAGTTGGAGAGTGAGAGGAAGAGAGGGAGACAGAGAGAGACACAGATAGTACTTCCATCCACTGGTTCACTCTCTAAAGGCCCACAGTGGCCAGGATAGCATCAGACCAAAGTCAGGAGCCAGGAGCTTCCTCTGGGCCTCCCATATGGACACAGGGCCCTAAGCACTAGTGCCATCTTCTGCTGCTTTCCCGGCCATTAGCAGAAAGCTGAATCGCAAGTCAAACAGCTGGGCTCAAACTGGTGCCCCTATGAGATGCTTTTCCTACTATATTATAATGCCAGCCCCTCAATTCCCCACTTTCAAAAACACTATACACTTTATTAATTCTTACTGTCTTTTCCTAAAGCAACACTAAAGTAACCCAGCCAGATTTTTTTTTAAGATATTACATCCACTGGTTCACTCCCTACCAGCCAGAGCTGAGCCAACCAGAAACCAGGAGTCAGGAGATTCCTCCGGGTCTCCCACATATGTGCAGGATTCCAAGGTCCTGGGCTGTCCTCAACTGCTTTTCCAGGCCACAAGCAGGGAGCTAGAAGGGAAGTGCAGCTGCTGGGACATGAACTGGAGCCCATATGGGATCCTGGCGCATGCAAGGAAAGGACTCTAACTACTATGGTACCATACCAGGCCCGCCAGAAAGATGCTTAGGAAAATGTTTTAGTATGCTCTACAGCCATATAAAGGTGACACTTGACTTGGAACACTCTAGGAAGCCATGACATAGATAGTTAGCTAGGCATTTAATTTAGCAAATACAGATTTCATTTAGAATATGCACTCACTAAGAGTTATTTCCGGCATATTTATTTCAAGCTTTTTGCTTACATAAATGCAGCAATGGTTACAGGGTAGTTGTGACACACAAGATTAAGCAGCCACTTAAGACAATAACATGTTATATTGAAATGTTGTTTAAGGTTATTTTGCTTCCATTCTAACTTACTACAAATGTGCCTGGGAAATAGTGGATTATAGGCCAAGAATTTGAGTTCCTGAAACCCACATGGGAAACCAACACGGATGTCCAAGCAACTGGTCTTGGCTGGACTAACCCCAGCTACTGTAGCCATTTGGGGAGTAAACTAGTGGATGGGAGCTCTATGCCTCTACACTCTGCCTTCCAAATAAATGTTTAATAAATACAGTAAGGATTAAAAATACAAAAAGCAAAACAAAACAACAGCAAAAACTAACAGTAAAGGATAGCCAAAAATCAACACTCCTTTATGCTGCCTGCTTTCCACAGCTGTACCAACTGCATTTTCAGCTTCACCAAGTGGATCTTTTATTATAGTGTGCAATAAAATTTTATTTTTAATGTTGTTTAGAAACCAAGTAGATCTTGATGTGTCTAAATTTTGAGAATCACTTGAAAAGATATACTAAAGTTTTTTTAATAAATCTTTCAATGTTGAAAATATTAATTTCCAATTGTGTTAATACTTTGATGAGCAGTTTTATATAAATCGTCCAAATTCCTGATTATTACCTTGGGATACACAGCTTTAAGCAGTGATAGGTCAAAAGGACTATGCACTTAAAAAAAAAAACCTTAATACTTACACTGTATTTTTCTCATTAAAAAAGAGACTACAATGAATCTGCATATGGATAAGAGACCTACAAAACTTAGCATTTTGAGCCCTGGCATGGTTTCTGGCAAAAGCTAAGGCTGCAGCCTCTTCCTATGATGCTTGCCCAAGAAATAACACCAGAATAGTCAATGTTCTAGTCAATCTCTGTTGACGGACAACAGGTAGCTCAACCTTCTTTTTCTCATACTATTTATTTCAAGCAGTTTATAGTATTAAACCTTCCTCTGTCCCCCTGAGAGTTACAAGAATCTTCCACAGGAAAAGATGGGCGTGTAGACTAGCGCAGCCATTATGGAAGTCAGTATGGAAAGTGCTAGGCAACTGAAAATTGATCCACCAAATGACCCAGTTATTCCAGTACTTGAAACATATCAAAATAAAGTGAAATGTGCATATGAGAAAGCGACCTGCAACCCTATATATACAGCAGAACAATCTACAATAGCAAAGACTTAAACAACCCAGAACGGCAT
This sequence comes from Ochotona curzoniae, assembly GCF_017591425.1. Taxonomy (NCBI): domain Eukaryota; kingdom Metazoa; phylum Chordata; class Mammalia; order Lagomorpha; family Ochotonidae; genus Ochotona; species Ochotona curzoniae. The sequence continues at coordinate 45,729,759 of NW_024466502.1, read as the reverse complement.
GTCAAAACAGGAACAGATAAAGAAACTGTGGTACATCTACTCCACGGAATACTACACAGCCACTAAAATAAATTCTACTATTTGCAACAAAATGGTCCCAATTGGAGACTATTATGCTCACTGAAATAAGCCAGTCCCAAAGGACAAATATTATATGTTCTCTCTGTTAAGACAACCGTCATGCAAAATACAAAACAAACAGCTATATGGGGAAACAAGTGTATATCTATAGTCTCAGTGATGAACTATATAATTGAGACTAGCATACAAGGAAATGAAGATACACTACGGTATGCATCTCTGCTCCTGAATTAAAGGAGGACTCTCAGGATCAGTTCAATGGTTCAACTGGCTAATCCTCTACCTCCAAGCACTGGGATCCCTTATGAGCACCCGTTCTAGTCCTGGCTGCTCTACTTCCCACCCCGCTCCCTGCTTGTGGCCTGAGAAAGCAGAAGAGGACAGCTCAAAGCCTTGGAACCCTGCCCCCGCTTGGGAGACCCAGAAGAAGCTCCTGCATCAGATCAGCTCTTCTCCAGCTGATGTGGCCATTTGGGGAGTTAACCAGTGAATGGAAGATATTTTCTCTCTCTCCTTCTCTATAAATCCACCTTTCAATGAAAATAATAAATCTTAAAAAAAAAAAGGACTCTCAATGAATCAGTTAAATATACCTTGACAATATCATATTGGATTTCCTACCTTTCCCTAAACCTACAATGTCATGATACTCTTAAATAGCCAAATGTTAAAACCTGTAATTGCTACTAAAGGACTATATTATTTTAATAACATGAGAGAAAATAGGGAGAGGAGAAAATGGAGAAAAAGGAAGTACGAGTGGAGAGAAGGGAAAGTGAAAGTTGGAGCAGAGGGAGAAGTCTGTATACTACAAAACTGTATCATGGAAAATGATAATAATACTAAAAGAAAAAAAGTCTAAATGCCAGAGTCTCAAGGGTTTCTGGGACAGTTCTCTTTCATACTGTGAGCCTTTGCACAGACAAATTAATAAAAGGAGAAAGAGAAGGCCAGAAAAAAATTAAGCCTGTAATATTCCCATATTCTCTTTGCTTTTATAAAGATTTATATTTTTATTTGAAAGGTAGAGTTACAGAGAGGGAGAGATAAGACAGAGGGAGAGATCATCAACCTGCAGTTCAATTCCCAGATGGCTACAATGGCTAGAAATGGGCTATGCTGAAGACAGGAATCTAGGTCTTCTTGCAGGATCTCATGCCCAATCAATTGGGCTATCTTCTGCTGGTTTCCCAGGCACATTAGCAGGGAGATAGACTGGAAGTAGAACAGCCAGTCTGGAACCAATGTCCATAGGGGACGCAGGTGACAGCCTTAGCTGCTACACCACAGGTTAGCCCCCACCCACAGTCCCTGTAACACTATTTTAAAATTGCTAAGCATTTTAAAAATGAAGTAATACTGAGGTATTGACCCACTGAGTCCTCCAAATAATGTTACTGGAAAAAAACTCAAGACAACTTGGTAGATTTCAGTATATCAATAATATACAGGAAGAAATTTAAACTAAATTAAAAAGCAAGCTTGATTCCCTTGGAATATTAACAAATCAATAACCTGTAAAGGGACTCAAAGTTTCATCTATATAAAATACTGAATTTACAACTTTTAAAATGAGGGTCCAGTGCAGTAGCCTAGTGGCTAAAGTCCTTGCCTTGCACCTGTCAGGATTCCACATGGGCACTCATTCATATCCCAGCTGCTCTACTTTTCTTCCTGCTCCCTGCTTGTGGCCTAGGAAAGCAGCTGTGGACAGGTCAAAGTCTTGGTACCCAGCACCCGTGCAGGAGACCCCAAAGAAGCTCCTGGCTCCTGGCTTTGGATCAGTACAGCCCAGGTCACTGCAGCTACTTGGGGAGTGAACCAGCACATAAAAGATCTTTCTCTGTCTCTTTGTAAACCTGACTTTCCAATAAAATAGATAAATCTTAAAATAAAAAACTTAAAAAAAAAACTTCATTGAGGAAGAATCTGTTATATTCTATTTACTCTAAAATCAGATTGTTTGATATACATACAGAACTGTAGAGTCTTCTGGAAAGGAGTTTCCGTAGGACGAAGAAGGAAAGGTTTGCTGTTCGTTTTTCTTTTCATTATGAATCACAGGTGTATGACCTACGCAAAAGGAATAAAAATGTGAGCAACAAGGTTAAGCCACCCATCTGCCATATCACCATCCCATTTGAGTGCCAGGTATTTCACGGCTGTGCTACTTCCCGTCCTGCTCCCTACTAACGTGTATGTGGAAGGAGTAGAAGATGCCCACTTGGACCCCTACCACCCATGTGTGAGGCCAGGTGGAGTTTCTGGCTCCTGGCTTTAGCTTGGCACAGCCCTGGGCTTTTTAGCCATCTGCGAAGTAAACCAGTGGGTGTAAAACCTTTCTCTCTCTCTCTGTAACTCTGCCTTTCAAATAATAAATAAATCTAACAAAAAAATGCATTTTCTTGGGTGGGTATTTGTATCACTGTGTAGGATACCTGCGTTCTGTGTCAGAGTGCCTGCTTCAAGCTCTGGACTCTTGCACTCCTGATCCAGCTTCCTCCTAATATGCAAGCTGGAAGGCAACGATGCTCGAAGAACTCTGTCTTTGAACTAATGGATGAAGACCTCTATCTGTTTCTGCTTCCGTTTACTTTTGAAACATAATTTTTGAAAAAGTAAAAATTCAAAATCCCTGAGTTTTCTTAATGTGTTGACTTTGTCTAATGTATTGAGGGATGTTGAGAAAAAACAAAACTGTGATTCTAATCTTGCCGTATACTATTGCTGTTAAAAGAAAATTAAATTGTTGAAGTACAATAAGGTAGTTTGTTCATGACCACTGCAATGGGATTTTTCTGTGAAGTAGGGAGGTTGCACTGAATTTTGAATAAAGCATGCACAGGTGAGAATTTATAGCCAATAAACAGGGTGAGGTGTCAGTAGATAAAAATGATCAGTATCAGGTAACAGGAATTTTGGCTAAGCCGATATGACAGGATTGTTGCAGAAGACGGGCCAGGATAATTAGACAACCTTGAGGATGATCAGCAATCCACTCACATACTGAAGGTGATCAGATACAGGGGTGGGAAGAGGGAGGTCATCTATGTGGCCTAGTGGATGAAATGCTGCCTCGGCACCAGCATCCCACATGGGCACAGGCCTGAATCCCAGCCTCTCAGTTTCCTATCCAGCTCCCTCCTAATGTGCCTCAGAGGGCAGCAGAGGATGGCCGAGGTGCTTAGGCACCTCCAACCACGTGGGAGACTCAGGCACCTGGCTTTTGACCAGCGAAGCTCTGGCTGCATTTGGGAAGGAACTAATGGATCACACATGGAGGAGGTAGTAGGGAGGCTGTTTAACTTAGCATGATTCCTGCTCAGATGACGAAAGAAAAGATTTTAGAGCCTGCCTTTAGTCCAGCAAAGTCCCTTAGTGCAGACTAGGTTATCTTGTTAAAGATAACAACATGATCAGCCAAATAAAAGGCTATATTTTAAGTTACAAGCCAAAGCTTTCTTAGTAACAGGTAAGCAAATATTCCTCTTTAATTATCCAGTTAAAGGAAGGTTAAAATGTGATAGCTGAAGAGCGTTGCAATAACTTTTAGAAAATTAAGTTTTGATACTTTTTTCCTAGCTAATCTGTTTGAATGAATCATATAAATCTATATTAACATAAACAAAGAAAAAATGTCCACAGTAGTGAAAAATAAGATTTAGTGAGGCTGGCATTGTGGTGTAGCCAGTAATGCTGCTGTCACAGCAGCATCGTATGTGGGAGCCAGTTCATATCTGGCTGTTCCATTTTCAACCCAGCTCCCTGGGAAAAGCAGTGAAAGACAGCTCAAGTGTCTGGCGCCTGCTACCCACATGGAGCAGGCTCAGCCCTGGCCATTGTGATCATCTGGGGAATGAACCAGGAGACGCACAGAAGCTCTCTCTCTGTCTTCCTCTTAACTCTTAGCACAAAAAATCTTTTTAAAAACATTAGAAAAGAAACAAGATTTGTGAAAAATAGCCATATGTAAAAGTAACCACTAGAAAAGTGATGATGGGAAATAATTCCTTTCAATAAAATAATATTCAATCTTTTGAATCGGGATACAGCAAACATTTAAACATAAGCAAGGATGATAAAAGCAATTAATGCTTCAATCACAGCTTGAGAAATCCAGGCTGAATCCAGATGTCTTCTCCTAATCTCAACACTAATTCCTTTTGTTTTACTCAGTCTCAATATTTTTTTTTTTTAGAATAAACGCTACCATAAAACTTAATGATTAGAAATTTTTAATCTGTATACTCAGATTTGCCCACAATGCCAATTTTATAATCCTCCAACTATTTTAAATATCTGTAAGACTAGTATATATTTTTATGTTGATAAATCTGTTACATTTCACATAAACTTCATAAAAAAATAAAATTTTTAATACTATATATTTCTATTGACAAAACTACTGATTTAAAAGTTTCAAAACTCAACTTACTCTTAATAAGAAATAAATTGTCTCAGAAGGAGTAACCTCCAAGACACCTTTTAGCATGATTTGTTTTGTTTAAACCAACTCTCCTATTTAAAAGCCTCCTTTCTTGCAGTCCCTTAAGGGTGTGCTGATTCTGCTCAGGTTCAGAATGTGCCACCGTAGTATAAGGGTTATTCTGAGCTGAATACACTTGAGAATCAACAAACAAAGAAAAAACTTTCTCTGAACATCCTTTATTGGTCTAAAACAAAATCCTCCCCCAAAAAAGAGCCAAATTGCCGTAACTCTCCTCCCCTTAGGGAATTTCATCAACCAAGGGGGATGACTCCTGTCACAGGAGAGCACAGGAAGCTGGCAGCATAAAAACATGTCACTGAACTGTCCTATCTCCCATCTGTGCTCCTCAGGGTCCATTTATTTCTCAGAAGTCATTAGTGTTTCCAGAAGCCACCATCTGACTTGTGCCTTCTATAAAGATGTGCTAACAAGTTCTCACATTTCACAATGCTACTTGGGGTATTAACTGCTGTGTAGCTCCCATGTATATAAAATTAAGTTAATAAACTGATATTTGTATAAAAATGACCATTTCACCTATACATAGGAAATTTTAAAGTAATCACAGATCATCAAATCTGTGGTAGCATAACCATTGTTTTGACAAAGGTACAAAACCAAGTTTTACAAAACCATATTTGCAACAAAACTGATCTTTCTTGTTGTTAATCTTTCTTTTGTCAGGTTAATTCACGGCTCCTAACCCCAGCCAAAGGACAGAAAAAAGCTTTTCTGTCTTCTACAATTCTAAGGATACTGTGAAAGGGAGACTAGAATCTGCTTCTAAAGTATACTTGAGGTATTAAAAGTCAGAATACCTTTGAACAGCAAATGCTTCTTCACAGAAAGTTTTTAAGTCTTTTCAAAGATTTAAGGCTCTAAATTATGACAGCAAGACAAAATTATAATTTGTTGCAATATTCAACAGGATTAAATATAATCTAATAAGTACTTCATTAGTGCTTAGCAAATTTTTGAAAGATTTATACTGTGAAATGGTGATGCCAATCAAAACATTTTATCATTTTCTAGTTTTGACACATGTAACACTATAAGAAATATATATTGGGTTTCTGCCCCAATTCCCAACACAAGTTTCCTAAATCTATGATATTCTCCTGAGTGAAGGGGTAGCAAGGATGTTTTCTATTACATTTGGTCTTAGCCCCAGCCTTCTGACACAAGAACTTCTAAGAGCTTTTGAATATCCAGAGTGAGAAGTCTCCTGTATGCTAATGAAAAAATTGGAAACTGGGGTCCCTAGTCAGTTTCAGGATGGATTAGACACCACAAAATCCAATTAAAGGGTAGGAACTTTTATTCCAAGGAGTAGAGCAGGGTAGGAAGCCAAGCTTATTACAAGTGACAATTTTTAAAATTTAGTGAAACAATAAGCCTTTGACCATAATGTAAATCAAAACATTGTTTCAAAAAAATAAGACACATATCTCAAAATCTCATCAATGGTCAGCAGTTTAATCATCAGTGTCCTTGTAATGAGATCTCCACGTGTTCCCTAAATAATGATGTTCAGAGAATTTACTGGTTGGTGAACACATCTACATGCTGAGACTAACCCCCAAAACTCTCAGTGCAGAACCTCCTTCATTCATCAAGGAACCCCTTGAACTCCTCCGCCTGGCTCTTTAAAATGAGCCTTAAAAAAAAAAAAGGCCTGAAAGAGTAAGTAAAGTGTTTCTTCAGTGCTACAAGCCCCTGTTCAAATTATTAAAGTAGAGCAGGGTATTGTGAGACTCATCAGTTGACAGCCGAGTTGGTGAAGTGAAGGCCTGGGACTTCTGACTGTACTCTGAGGGAGGGGGTTAGTCTTGTGGGAATGATCCCTAGCCTGGGAGGTCTGAACTAAATCAGAACTGATGTTCAGTTGGTATCCACAGAAAACCAGAAAATTATCTGATGTGGAAAGTCCACATATTTCATATCAGAAACACTATGAAAAAATAGGGTTTTTTTTTTCTAAAGTATGTTATCTCTAATTCTTCTATACTGAGTTCATTTAAAATTTGGAAGATTAATGGCTTAAAAAAGGTAGAAATGAGAGACATCACTATAGTTGTGTTCTTCATGGAAGATAGGTTTCAGACTCAGAATTCTATTTGTCTTCTTCACATCAGAAGATGTTTTGAAGTAAACACACATTTGTTCATCCCATCCTTAGGAGACTTGGTAGATCATACATTTATTACTTCCGCAAGAGCAGGACTTTCCACTTAACTATAGAAAAGTAACATTTATAGAGCTTAGCAGTGTGGATTCCACATTTCATTTTAAATTATCTCCTAATTTAATTAATCTGACCTATTAAAGCTGGCATGCCACCCGGTAAGAAAATACCAGAGAATGTTCTAGATTGGGATTGAACATACCTTTTATCAATGCCAAATTGTTACTCAGAGTTGCTTCATTCACTAGGACCATTGCTTGGATGTATTCTGTCAAGGAAAGAAAAAAAAGCATAACAAAAGCAGTCAGCATGAGCATCACACTAAACAATTTGTATATTTTCTCACATTTAATTGTTACAACTAGCTGGGAAGTTCCTACCATTATCTGCATTACAGACAAGGAAATGAAGGCTCAGAGATCAAGCTATTTATTTCCAGTGATGTAGCTGTAAGTGATAGAACTAGATTTACATCTAGACATTTCAGATTCATGAAAAATTTACAAAAAAATACAAAAATAAAAAACAGTACAAGTTTTTTGGAAGAAATACATAATAGATTAAGGTCATAACATTAAGAATAATTTGGGGAAATCTTTGATTTAAATCTGGATATATATCTTAAGGCAGCTGTTGGGTACAGCGATTAAGGTGATACCTGGGAAGCCTGCATCGACATTGGAGTGCCTGGCTCGAACCTCAGCTACTTTGCTTCTGATCCAGCCTCCTGCAAATGCACAGCCTCAGAGACAGCTGATGGTTCAAGCTAATCACCAAGGGTAACTTGGATCCTTGCCTGCCATGTGGGAGAACCACATGGAGTTTCCAGCTTCCAGCTTCTGCCTGGCAAGCATTTGGGGAATAAACCAGAACAGAAAAATCTGTCTAGCTTTCTGCCTTTCACTAAAATGGAAACAAACTTTAAAAGCAAATACAGTAAATCAAATTCCCAGGCATCCTGATGCACTAAAGGAAGGAGGTTTTCACATTTATGTTTTTACAATCAGAGTTGAAAAAAAAAAAAAAAACCTTGATGGCTGAAATGACTACCTATATAGAAAACAAATTTTGTTTTGAGAAGACTAATTTTTAATGATGATTTCTAAACAAACTTTCTTTGTTAGTTTCTTATATTTGCTGAATAGCATATGCTGAACAGATATGGTTTTTCAAAACCCTTCTTATTTTAACATTCCTCCCAATGACACAAAGGCTAAAAGCAGGGCAAGGGGAGAAGATAAAAAAGATAAAAAATAGTTGTTATTCATAATCACATTCACTCACTTTTACAAAATGTTTATAGACTGATAAAAGAAAAACTTAATAGAACATCAAAAAACCAATAGATATTACAAACAAACCATAATATTGGAAATAGAACATATTGGCTGTAGAAAATATTCAATACTAAATGCATTTAAAGTGTATATTGCATCAAACCTTTATTTGTGGCAGACTCATCTTTGATCTTTTGTTTCAGTGACTGCAGCACATTTTGCACTTGTTCAAATATAAAGTCCACTTTTCCACAATCTTTCAGCTCCATCCAGAAAGCTTTTGCATCACCTAGAACCGTAACAATATCCTAAGCATATAACAGAAACAAAATGCAATATTCATAACGTGTGTTACTGAAAAATCAATTTGGTTTCTAAATGAAGATCCAATAGAGCTATCATTTCCTTGAGGCGAAAGATTTTGTTCATGTTCCTTAAAAAGGACTAGAAACAAACAATATGACTTAGGTATATTCCCAAGTTCTGCTAATTTAGAAGGTACACTGAGAGGGCCTGCACTATGGGAACAGTGGGTGAACCTACAGCTTGTGCCAACAGCATCCCATATGATCATGATTTGAGTCTGCCATTCCATTTCTAATCCAGCTCCCTGTTAATACACCTGGGAAAGCAGCAGAAGCTAGCCCAATTTCTTGGGCCAATGCAACCGCATGGGACACATAGATAAAGTTCAGGCTCTTGCTTGTGGCCTGGCCCAGACCTGGCTGTTGCAGCATTTAGAAGTGGACATCTTCTGCAGTATGATCATGTCACAAGTTACTAGGGAAACAACATCTCTCCTAAGGCTGCATGGGAGCAGCAGCCCTAACTACCCAGAGGTCTCCTTTGGGACCCAAGTCTCTTATCTTCCTTTGCCAAACTTGGAGGTTCTGGGTTTACTTTTTATTAAGAAAAAAAATGTGTTTTTGGTAAACCTGGCTCTCTGTTCATTAATTTATAATAGCATCACAAGTGATCTTTATTCGTTGCAATTCTTATGGGCATTTTTGTTACTTTTAAATGTGGTACAAGTGCAAGATCTGGCTTTTGTCAGTTTCTCATACCTGCTTTTCTCACATTTCTATTTAAATTTTTTTAAAGATTTATTTATTTATATTGTAAAGTATATATATATATAGAGAGAGAGGGGGGGGAGGGAGGAGAGACAGAGAGCAAGCTCTTCTGTCCAATGATTCACTCCCCAAGTGACTGCAATAACCAGAGCTGATCAAATCCGAAATGAGTAATCAGTAATCCAGGTCTCCCACACAGGTGCAGGGTCGGTCCCAGGTGGGAAATTCAAGTAGGAAGATGCCCATTAGGTAACTAGATGCAGAGGCTTCAGAGTAAGATCTAAGTACAATATTTGGAGTCAACTGCACATAACTCTTGAAGCAACAGAGACAAGACTCCTTAGGGCAAATGAATGGAAGGAAGAGTTTTCTGAAGGATATTAAGACATAGGCAATCAACAAAAGGAAAAGAAACTATAGAAACCGAGAAGGTGGAAGGGAAACCCAAAAGAGCAGTAACTCAGGAGTCAGAGGAAGAGGAAGACTGAGCAGCAATCTAGGCTTTGTTCAGAGGTATTTGGGTTTGAATCCCAGGACTGCCACTTAATTATGCGACCCTACCTGTCAAAGAAAAAGCTGCCTCATCAGCAAAAGGCATGGGAAAAAGCATTACTGTTGTACTACTTAGAAAATCATCTTAGTTAAAGGAGCAATTGACAAGACTGATTTTCCAGACTTGTTTGTTGAGAAAACAGTTTCTTGGAAATGAAAAAGTAAATCTATGCCTTAAAGGACAAAACCAACAATATTTGTTGCTAATGATAAGATTCAAGCTACAGGGTGAAAATTAGTTTTGGAAACCACATCTGCCAGAGCAAGCCTGAAGGTTTATCAATAATGAACCATGCTTTAAACAAGATCAACTGAAATATTAACATATGATTTTTATATTATATGATTAAATGCAATAAGATGTAGAAAAACACCATGATTCACTGAACCCATATTTTTCAAGAGGCCATTTTATGATATAGGAAAATCATGTAGGTAAAAAGGTCTACTCATTCAAATGGCAAAACAGACCAATAAATTTTAAGGTAACCATGTATTTAAAAAATAACTGATAAAAGAGTTCAGACCCAGACTGCAAACTACCTTCAAGGAATGATGATTTCTGAGTGTTGGGGTTATAAAAAAGAAATATCCACCACTATTTGAAATGCAAGTAGGACACTTTTCTAATTTCTGTGCTAAGTTTCATAGTCGTTATACCTTTTCACGAAAGCAACAAGCATTGCAGATTTGTAAATGTAGAGATGAGAATCTCTTTTCTATTAAGCCAAGGATATTTGTAATAATGCAAAATAATGTTATGCTTTGTACTAGTAATTTTTGTTTTAGAAATTAATTTTCACATTTTTAGCATGTTGGTCTTATGTTACTAATAAGTCAGTTAATATTTGTGAAACTTTTCAGTTTCAATTTCAAATACAATAAATATCAATAGATATTACTCAGACGTTAAATATTCTTAAGAACATAGAGGGGCCAGAAGACTAAAAAAGCCTCAGACTCATTGGCTGGTGACATGGTCTGATGAAATCAGTACTGTGACCTATATAAATGCATGGCAGAGAAACTACTCTGTATCATATTGAAATGGCAAGTATATGACAAATATATTTGTCAAAACCTGTAGGATTTTCAAAAACAAAGAGTAATCCTTTTTATATGCAATTTTGAAAAATCATTTAGGAGGTTAGGGATCCCAGCAAGCATATGAACTGAGGAGAATTTAACTATATTACCAATGTACAAACAACGTCACTGAATGTGCAACTGCTTACTTAAGTGACTTTGCATATGAGTAGAACTGGTAAGATCTAAAGCAAATGGAACTGCATGTGTACACTGCACACTAAGTGACATTTTCCCAGGTGGGACTTACCATTTGACTGTCAAACAATTAAGTAACTAGAAGCAAAGTAACAGAAGTCCAGTTTCTGATTTTAGGAGTGGGGAAGACACTAGAATGGATCTTATGGTAATGGATTAGAGTTGAAAACAATAAATGTACATTCATATTTAGCTTACTGTAGACACAGATGGTTATACATAAAAGCATTTCTAGCCATGGGTACATATGCGTATGTTAACAGACAAAAGTATTTCCTTGTATGGTCAACTAAGTGGCTCTATTAGCAAGACACTCCTATAACACTAAGTACATTTATGATCTTGGTTTCCGCTATCATTCTCCAATAAAAAGAACCAGAACACATACAAGAAGTGATTCTAGGACCAGGGCAAAAAAGATACAACATCAATCTGGGGAAAACAAAAAGTGTTAAGCAACGAAGAAACAAACAAAGCACAAAAACAAAAACATAACACACCACCTACACTGATAGGGTTGTGTCAAAGGAGCATTAAAGCCAACTGGAAGGTTCTCAATAGTCAAACCTGGCACAATTTTAGCAACAGAACAGATAGTAGATTACAAGCCAAAGTGTTGAAAGTATCCATGAGGTTTTATGAATATAAATGATTGAGTAAACAGGGGAGGAAGAAATAAATCTCTCATGCAGGAGTGTGCACAGTGGTATAACAAGCTTATTTTCCACCTCACAGCATTGGAATCACATTTGGGTGCCAGTTCATGTCCTGGTGGCTCCAATTCCAATCCAATTCCCTGCCTGTGGTCTAAGAATGCAGCAGAAGATGGCTCAGGTCCTTGGCTCCTCCATCCACATGGGAGGCCCAGAGCAGGTTCCTGGCTTTGGATCAGCTCAGCTCTGGCCACTGTGGCCATTTGGAGAATGAACCAGCAGATGAAAGACCTCTTTCTGTCTCTCCTTCTCTCCATAGATCTCCCTTTACAAAGAAAAAGAAAAAAAACTCAAAAAAAGGAAAACAAGCATAGAAACAAAAAACCCCAAAACTCATTTAAAAGAATATCAAATAATTCATGTAGAAATTCAACTCAAGAGGAAACACAATCCACCCCCACCTCCTTTTTTTTTTTGTTCTTTGAAAGCTGGAAGGGACAGAGACAAACACATCTTCAGCTGTTGGTTCACTTGGCAAATATCTGCAACAGCCGGGGCAAGATTAGGCCAAAACCAGGAACCCAGACTCCAATGTTTGTTTTCCATATGTTTGGCAGGGAATCAAGCATTTGAGCTTTGACCTGCTGCCTCCTAGAGCATTAGCTTGATCAGAAATCAAGTCAAGACCCAAACCCTAGCAGGCTGATAAGAGACAGGCAGCTTAGTAACTTCAGTTGCCAAACTGAAGATTGCTCCAAATCTTCACCGCTTTAATGTGGGCCACACATAGTGACTTCTAAAAAACAGCTAATGGGCGAAGGAGCCGGGGGGGGGGGGGGGGGGGCGGAAAGCAGTGGAGAAATCAACTATCTCTCCCTAAAGGAGTCATATACCAGGACAATACCAACACAGGAATGTCTTGATAACACATACCTTTGACATTACATGATGAAGATGTCACTTCTGCCTGTGATCTTCCTCCCAGTAAACTCATGAGAAAAACATCAGACAACAACCTCGGGAACGGGGGCGGGGAGGATCCCATAAAATACAAAGAAGTTTACCGAAGTGTTCTTCAACCTACCGTTTTTTTCTCCCATCTTTCAGCACCGTCTATTAAGTCTTCTAGTTTAGGTTTAGCAAAGGACTGAATGGTAGTGAATCACTCTGGCTGGAGAATACAGCTGGACTGCAACTGAGGTCTCACCAAATCTGCACTTCTCAGACAAGATCTGATTTTATACCATCTTAAATCTAATATTCTTTGATACTTGAATTTTCAAATAGAGACTATGGCTGCAGCAATGTTCCAAAATGACTGCTAGTCCAACTGAAAGAGAAGTCCGTGCATCTTCACAAGACAATCTTTTCAATAGCAATAGAGCACCAACAGTATCTTCTTAAAAATAAAAGCCAACTCCATCTTTTGTGTCCACACATGAATGAAAAATCTGTAAGGAAACCAGGAAAGAACGTTGTATATCTGTAATGACAAAACAGGAAAAATGATATTCTTGTAACATGGCTTAATTTTTAAAAAGAGATTTATTTATTTTTATTACAAAGTCATATATAGAGAGAGGAGGAAAGACAGACAGGAAGAATCTTCTGTCCCATGATTCACTCCCCAAGTAGCCAAAATGGCCAGAGCTGCACCAGTTCAAAGCCAGGAGCCTGGAGGTTCTTCCAGGTCTCCTGCGCAGGTGCAGGGTCCCAAGGCTTTGGGCCGTCCTCGACTGCTTTCCCAGGCCACAAGCAGGAAGCTGGATGGGAAGTGGGGCTGCTGGGATTAGAATTGGCGCCCATATGGGATCCTGATGTGTTCAAGGCGAGGATTTTAGCCGTTGGGCCATTGTGCTAGGTTCAATATGGCTTGTCTTTTAAACAATCATTACCAAAATACATGTTAACTGGGAAAAATGAGTAAAAAACCAAAAATACTAAAATTACAAAGAAATTAAGAATCTCTTATAATGCTATTAACCATAAAGTTGTTATATAACACACCACGTTATTAGTAATTAAACTACCCTCATCTCATGCCTTATTAAAAATGTTTAAATGGGGATATTAATGAAAAGTATTAAGTGCTGTGAGAATAGCACTTAATCATTTAGAATAGCATTACCCATATGAATTATTTAATAAATGTCAGCAATGGTTACTATTACGTACTCAGTTTTTCAAAAAAACCTAATATTTTAGTATGATTTTTAATAATATTTCATTAATAACACTGCTTGTACTCTCTCCACTATTAACATTTTTTAATGACTAAGTGGCTGCATAATATACTCTGGTTAAGAATTTAAGTGTGAGCATTTGACACAGTGGTTAACTTGCTGCTTGGGACTTGTGTATCTTATGCTATTGTGGCTGATTCAAGTCTTGGCTCCAGGACTTCCAATTCAGCTTCCTATGAATACACGCTGCTGGAGGCAGCAGGTAACCCCCTGTCCCATGTGGAAGACCCAGACAACGTTCTGAGCTCTTGGCTTCCTCCTAGCCCAACCCTGGTTCTTGGAGCATTTTGGAGACGAACCAACAGATGGAAGGACTTTGTGTCTCTCTACCTTTCAAATAAAATAGAAATAACTAATGAAAAATTCAAAAACATCAAATACTACTATAAAGTTAAATTTTAATATATTCTTAATTGATGTAAATAAACTGTACCACACATTTATATTATTTTCTAGATTAATTTTTGACACAATGCTGGAATAACTATACTTTATATATTAACTCTTTTTCTTTAGGATTTATAATTAGGGGTGGAATGGATCAACAATTTTCATCCTCAAGATGTTAGTCAACACATTGGAAATTCTTCTGCCACTGCTACACTAAACTTGCAAACTTATTACAAGATCTTAAAAAAAAAGTTTCAGCCATACTGAAAATGAAATGCAAACTCCCTGTGGGTCAAATCTGTGAGGCTCCTTTGGGGAGAAGAAACATGCAAAACAACTACGACACAAAGGGGACTAGCAGGAACCTGCACAGACAAGAGCCTGCAGCCACCTGAAGGCCACAAAAAGGACGTCATCAGGCCCCTAGACTGATGAACATCCATTCAACAGCAGAACCCAAGAGCACCCGAAAGATCACTCTAACACAGATAATGTATTGAACATCCTCAAACAGCTGAAGAAGGAATCCTCATCTATGAAATGACATGATAAGAAAAATCACTGAAAGAAACTCATTAGATGATTGAATAATTAACAGCAGATTCATACAAAGAGCCAAGTAGTAAGCTGGAAGAGAATATGGACAAGAAACAAATAAAAGCATAAAGCAAAGAGAACGAAAAAAAAATAGAGCAAAAAAGAGAACAGAGATGAGGCAACAACAAGAGAGAATTTCTCAGAATTACATGCAAGTCCACTGAGTATCGAGCAGAACAAAATTCGCAATACAAACTACTAAAATACTTTTACCACAAACAAATATGGTAAGCTTCAGAATATCAAAAATAAAGACAAAATCTTAGAAGCTTCCAGAAAACCTAGATTTTCTGAAAGCAATGTTATCATCAAACTGCATAATGAGACTTCTCAATGGAAGTACCATAATCAAATATCACAGGCAGGTAAGTATGAACCCAGAGCTCTATTTTCAGCCACATATCTTTTGGTCCTGAGATTGAGAAAACTAAGACTTAACAGATATGCTGACACTTGGACTCTGAAAGAAATAAGGAAGTACTTGTTGCAAAAAAAAAAAAAAAAAAAAAAAACCAGATCTAGAAGTACTGAGTTACAAAAAGCAATAGTCAGCAAATAAGCACATTAATTAACAAATGTACACTAAACATGGATGTCAGTCATAAAATAAAAAGATATTACCACCACAGATTATGTCCCTATAGCAGAGGAAGACAGGAAAACAATATTTGGAGCTGAGACAAAGTAAAAGTAGAAGCATGCTAAGTTCATCCAAAGGGGACACTAATATTGGTTGAATTTAGATTTCATTAAATTTAAGAACTATGTTGAAAATGTAAAGGTAAGTACCCAGCATGATAGCTCAATGGTTAAATCTTTGCCTTGCAAGCTCCGGGATCCCATTTGGGCAATGGTTTGTGTCCAAGCTGTTCCACTAGTCCTATCCAGCTCCCTGCTTATGGCCTGGGAGAGTAGTAGAGGATGGCCCAAAGCTTTGGGGTCCTGCACCCTTGTGACAAACCCAAAGAAACTCCTAGCTCCTGGCTGCATATCAGCTCAGCCCTAGCTGTTGAGGCCATTTGGAGAGCAAACCAGTAAATAGAAGATCTTTCTGTAAACCTGATCTGCCTTTCCAATTAAAAAAAGGAAAAAAAAAAAAAAAGAACTCTTTCAAACACAATGTAAAGATAACTTGAGAGAAAACTGAAAAAAGTCAATTTAGAGTCAACCTCAATTAAAAAGAGAAATAGAAAAATAACAAAGAGAAGCATGATAAATGAAACAGTAAGGACAAATATGTTAATAATCATAGTAAAGCCAGATGTGCCAATTCTACCTATTGAAGGACAGACTCTCAGACTGGATTAAGCAAAGACCAGCAAGAATATTTTTAAATTAGAATCAATAACAGCATCACAGTGTTAAAAAAAAAAAAGATTAAAATGTAAGAATGTGAAAAGACACACCAGTAAATATAAGAAACATTATAGTAAATATAAGAAACATTAAGTGTCTAATATGAAAATCAAAGAAAAGAGGAAAGTATTTTACACCTGACAGAACAGAAACACACCCAAAATATCATATTAGTATGTTGATAACAGAAGTTGGGTGTAACTCTTTACTACTGCACAATTTTTGTTTTGATAAAGCACTTTCCATAAACAAAGCAGCAGCACACAGAGTTTGAGATAAAGTTCCATAGCATCTAAAACATCCAACAGACAAACAGAGAGGACTGTGAAAGATTAGGAATTGAAGTAATTTACTAGAAGCTGTGCTGCAATTATAGAGTTCGATCATTGTATGTAACAGGTGAGAGGAATGACCAAATAAGATGCTATGAAAAACATGCATACCTTAAGAAAATATGTTCAGGTGACACACCGCTACAGAATGCTATTTTGTTCTCCCATTTGTTTTTAAGCCCCTTATAAGCATCAACAAAGGCTGTGAAGGCATATCAAAAACCTGAAGGCTCAGATCCAAAGGCTGTTGTGGGGACACAGAAATTGTTGTGTCGGGGTGCAACTAGGGAACTGTATTAAGTTCTATCTGTGAGTTCTAACTTTGTAAAAGTAGGATACAAAACAGTGTTAGATTTGGCACTCGCCAGGGAAAGGATAACTCAGCCGAATATATGAAAAGAATTTAGGTGGCCTTTATTTCAGGGAGCCACGGTCACGGGCGTGAAGGAGTGGGCTGCAGAGGAAGAAGAGCGCAGAAGAAACAGGGAAGGGGACCTTTTAAACTCTCCTTGACACGGAAGCCAAGACCAAGACGGAGGTCGCTTCGGTCCTTATAGTTAGGGGGATATAGGTCTGTGCCCCTCATTGGTGCAAAGGTGGTCTCACTGCCTGAGGGGCCCGCCAGAATTCTGCCATCTGTTCTGGGTTTGGTTGGAGGCAAACTCCGTCCTTCTCGGTTACCATGGTAGCCATCAAAGAGTATTTAATTTAGAAAGTTAAGAGTATAATTTTAAAAAACGAATTGCTCCTTTAAAAAAGCCATTTACAACAATTACCAACAAGCCTTCCAGTGTTTCCACGGACACTCTGACCCAAGCGCTCCCTCAAAGCTTTATTCTTTTTTTCCTTTTTAAAGATTTTTAAAGATTGGAAAGTCAGATATACAAAGAGGAAGATCTTCCATCCAGAGATTCACTCCCCAAGTGCCTGCAATGGCCGGAGCTGTGCCAATCGGAAGCCAGGAGCCTCTTCCGGGTCTCCCACGCGGGTGCAGGGTCCCAAAGCATTGGGCCGTCCTCGACTGCCCTCCCGGGCCACAGGCAGGGAGCTGGATGGGAAGTGAAGCGGCTGGGGTTAGACCGGATGCCCACATGGGATCCCAACGTGTGCAAGGTGAGGATTTTAGCCTTCGGCTACCTCACCGGGCCACAAAGCTTAAAAAGCCCTCACCTGCCCTGCACACACACTGGGTTCACTGAAGGAAATCTGGAAAATGAAGTGTATTAAAGAGAGCTGAGCCGCTGTTAATATTTCAGAATGACTGACAGAGACTTCCCTCACTTTTTTCATTTTTTTTTTCCACTTGGCAGAGGACAATTAAATCCACCTGCTGCTCTTCAAGCCAAGCTTGTCCTTTTGTTTTAACATCCCCTAACCCGGTGAAGTTCCAGGCTGTCACCTCCGCAAACACAGTATCAATTTCAAAGTTTCCACTACCAGTATTTAGTGCTCAACTTGAGTTTTTAAGGACGTCCTACATTTAAGACATTGGCCCAGAGGTGCTAAGACAGCGTTACCACCGCCCCTGCCCGGGAAAGCATGTTTCTAGAGTAGTGCCTGGCAAGCCTGCTGAGTACTTGCCGCGTTCTTCGTGAATCCGCACAAGCACCCACGTGAGACGAAGCGAGGGCAGGTCAGAGGAAACGTTCGCCACCAAGCCCACGTTCTGTCCACTCCATCGCTCCGCACCTCCGGGGCCTCACCCACGCCGCATTTCCACACACCCCAGGTGCTTGCATGCCCACTCCTTCCATTGCTTTCTCTGGCTGCTGTCGCCCCCTCGCCAGGCGTGACACGGAGACAACTCGGTGATGTGGGATTGCTGACCTCACCTTTTCGGGGCGCGTGTCAGGCAGCCTTACCTGTGGAAAGTCAGTGGTTAACCCTTCTCTTTCTGCGGCTGGACGTTACTTGGCAGGCCAGGTCCGGCACCCTCCAAAGCCCCGCGGCTCCGGGATCACCGCAGGAATCCTTTCTTTACAACACCAAATGATGGGGGCGCGGCGGCGGGCCCAGGGCTGAGCACTCGGGGGGCCCCCTCGCCCCAGCTCGCGACCGCGCCTGTGTGCACCAGGAGGCGGTGGCAGGGGCCCAGGGCCCCGCGGCGACCCCGCGTCCTCCCGCGGCTCCGAAGGGACCGGCTGAGACCCCCACACAGCAGTGGCTCGGCTACTCGTGGCTAGGCAGTCGTGAGGGCGCCGCTGTCCCCGGGGAGGGGTTCCTCACGAGGACCGGCTAGTGTCCCCACGCCGCCCAAAGCCCGAGGCCGCAGATATGCCTTCCGGCCGGCAAGTATAACATTCACCATTTACTAACCCAACCACTGTGTCGCCTGGCACCAGCACGGAAAGTGAGGAGCGCGAGACCTCTATACCATCCTGGCTCCTTAAAGCGATCACTACATGGCAGGAGGCGAACGCTGGAAGCCCCCGCCGCCTGGCCGGGATCCCATTGGTCGGCTTTTCCGGCGGGCGCACGCCTCAGCCGCTCCGCGCACGGACCTCACACCCTCGCGGCGCTGCCTGAGGCGCGCAGGCTCCTGATTGGCCATCTACACTCTCGGCTTGTCTCGCGCTCTCTCGCTGGGCCAATGAGGCGATCCGCAGTTTAGAGACCGGCATCGCTGGTGTGGTGGCTCCGCTGTTCCTGAGGGTAGGTCTGTGGCTGCCATCTTGTGTGTGGCTACAAGTGGGCTTTTCGGGAATCGAAAACAGCTGGGGTGGTGGTTGGAGTTTGCAGAGCGGGTGCCAGGGGAGCAGTGGGACGGGGGAGGGACCTGAAGGGAATCCGGCGACTTCCCTTTTGTCGAAAAGGGAACACACCCTGGGACCGGGTCTCATTCTTGATTTAGGGAGAGCGAGGAAAGGTAGTGGTTACTGGCTCCATTTATTGTATCGATCATGAGATTAGAGAAGGCGTGTATGCCTTGACATTGAGTTGTGGGTTCCGGAGGGCTCTTGCAGCAGTTTGCGTCTGGGAAAGACAGTGACCGCGGTCCCCCTCAATGCTCAGCTGGCTGATGGGCTGATTGACAGAGGAACCTCCCCGCCGTACTTGGGATCCTGTTCCTTCTCTTTGTTATCCAGCGACCAGCTACTGCTTTATTCTCCTACCCCCTTTCTCCGTCCCTCCTCCTTTATCGCGTTCCGTCTCCTCCTAGCTTTTCAAGGTTTAATCTCTTGAGAGGCAGACCTAGAGAGACCTTCACTTCCCCGTGGCCTCCACAGCCAGATGGAATCCAGGAACAACATCCCAGTGTCCCACATGGGTGGCAGGGACCTGATCCTCTGGCTTTGTCTGGAGCTTGATAGCCAGGCAGCTGGATAGGAAACAGCTCAGCCTGCACTGAGCAGGGGTACCAGCCTGCCCAGTGCTGCTGGCTCCTGCGGTATTTTTCTGAACACTAAAAACGTAACGGAAAGCAGGGACATAAAGGAAGAATCTTGTTGTTTTGGTTTCAGCTTATTGAAATGTGTGCAACTCTGTCGACTATAGTATGGTTGCTCCTTGTGGAGGCTCATGTATGGGAACGCCCCTTCTGCCCTCTTTTTCCGGTGTGAGGAAACAAAAAGAAATTCATTTTCTTTTTTTTTTTTTTAAGATTTATTTATTTTTAATTTGAAAGTCAGATATACAGAGAGGAGGAGAGACAAAGAGGAAGATTTTCTGTCCGATGATTCACTCCCTAAATGGCCACAACGGGCTGAACTGTGCCAATCCCATCCGAAACCAGGAGCCAGGAGTCTCTTCCAGGTCTCCCATGCGGGTGCAGGATCCTAGGGCTTTGGGCCGTCCTCAACTGCTTTCCCAGGCCACAAGAAGGGAGCTGGATGGGAAGTGGAGCAGTTGGGACACGAAGCAATGCCCATGTGGCAACCCCGTGGATGCAAGGTGAAGACTGTAGTCACTAGGATACCCACCATACCCCCAGCAACTTCTAATGATTCTTGGAAAGCTTTCCAAAGTGGTACAGTGCTAGTTAGAGTATAGGTATTCTCTGACAGGAAATATTATTTCATCATAAAATGTACCAGCAGGCATTACTTGGCCAAAAGGATGGGCTCTAGGTTAGTGGAAGCTAAGACCTACTGATTTTTTTTTTAAGATTTATTTATTTTTATTGCAAAATTAGATATACAGAAAGGAGGACACAGAGAGAGGAAGATCTTCTGTCCGTTGATTCATTCCCCAAGTGTCCCTAATAGCTGGAGCTGAGCTGAGCTGAAAGCCTGTAACCTCTTCTAGGTCTCCCAACATGTACAGAGTCCCTAGGTTTTGGGCCGTCCTTAACTGCTTTCCCAGGCCACGAGCAAGGAGCTGGGTAGGAAGTGGGACAACACCCATATGGGATCCTAGCAGATGCAAATCAAGGAATTTAGCTAGTAAGCTACTGCGCTGGGCCTCAGGAGGCATGATCATGTCATGTCAGTCTGACTTGGGTGGTGAGCATATAGCATCTCAGCTGTTCACAGCAACCTTGAGTAACCCTTTGTTCTTCATACATTCCTTATCTAGCCTCAGAAATGTCTTTCTTAAAATTATTTCGGGCCTGGCATGATAACGTAGTAGTTAAAGTCCTTGCCTTGAACGCGCCAGGATCCCATGTGGGCGCCAGTTCTAATTCCGACATCCCTGCTTCCCATCCAGCTCCCTTCCCTGCTTGTGGCCTGGGATGGCAGTTGAGGACAGCCCAGGACCTTGGGACCCTGCACCTATGTGGGAGACCCAGAAGAAGCTCCTGGCTGCTGGCTTTGGATTGGCTCAGCTCCAGCCATTGTGGTCACTTGGGGAGTGAATCAGTAGACAGAAGATCTTTGTCTCTCCTCCTCTCTGTATACCTGACTTTCCAACAACAACAACAACACACACACAAAGGAATAGCCCACCAAATGGAGGAGAGAAAAATGGCCATGTATATTTGTATCCCTATATGTAGCCACAGGAGCCAGCACTGTGGTGAGAGCTTCCCAGTTGGTTTGAACATTGAAGTACCAGGAGGGTAAGGCACCTACAGGGAACTTGGAAGCTCCGCAGACTCAACTGCAAACCTTGCTCTGTGCATCATTACCCTTGATTGATCCTAAGTTGTCTTCTGAATAGCTACCTAAAACTGATAATAGTAAGTAACATGCAGTCATGAGTTTGGCAAGCTGTTCTAGGGAATTACTGGAACCACAGAAAGGGTTGTTGGACTCTACTTTGTACTGGGTTGGTGAAAATTCGGGGTTATAATTTGTTACAGCGTGTTGCAACCAATATCTAAATGTTGCAGACAGTCTTGTGAGGTCTATGTTCACTCAAGTTAGTAAATAAATCATAAATAAATGGTAGGACATTTAATTGATGCTCTTAGAATTGTAGAATTGATTAATGTGAGAAAATTAGTCACATTTTGTGTTGGAAGTATTTGTGAGTGCAAAGATGAAACAGTCAATAAGGTTAATATGTCCAGCTTAACAAAAAAAAAGATTTCAGATTTCTAAATATAAAAGGCACAGCTGCAGGCCTGTCCAATAAAAATAAATAAATTTGTAACAAACAAACAAGCAAAAACTATGGCTGTAAGCCCAGTGCAATGGCTCAATAGCTAAATCCTCACATTACAAGCACTGGGATCTATATTGGCACTGGTTCATGTCCCAACTGCTCCACTTCCCATCCAGCTCCCTACTTGTGGCCTGGGAAAGCAGTCGAGGACGGCCCAAAACCTTGGGACCCTGCACCTGTATGGGAGACCTGGAAGAAGCTCCTGAGTCCTGGCTTCAGATTAGCTCAGCTCCTGTTGCTGTGGCCACTTGGGTAGTGAGTCAACGGATGGAAGGGTATCCTTCTCTCTATAAATCCAATTTTCCAATACAAAATAAACCTTTTAAAAAAATTATTATCCTGCATGTTGATAATACATTTCAGATTTTAGACCACATACCATTGTGATGGAAAGTATAAGCTAAAGGCTACTCTTAGTTATAATTTCTAAGAGTTATTCTCTGATTCAAAGTATGGTAATATCTTATCATGCATTACCAATGAAAAATAATTTTTTCTTTTGTGTTTTACTGTGGTGTTTTAGTTTTTGTTTGTATAGAAGTTATGTATTGAAAATGTAATCATGTTCTTTTTATAGCAAAATAAGAGGTTACAATTCCTATAAAATTTTTTTAAACTTTACCAAAGCAAAGTTACAAATTTACAAGATATATAAGGAGCATAAAATAAGCTAATAATAGGATATTTTAATACATGTTCTGAAATTAAGTCAGAGTAAACAGATAAAAGATAAAATAGTCATAGAATTATAGAGCTCTTACACATATATCAAAATATAAATCCATTCACAAAAAATATGTGTTTTTGGGTCTAGCACGGTAGTCTAGTGGCTAAAGTCCTCGCCTTACAAACATCAGGATCGCATATAGGTGCTGGTTCTAATCCTGGCAGCCCCACTTCCTATCCAGCTGCCTACTTATGGTCCGGGAAAGCAGTAAAGGACAGCCCAAAGCTTTGAGACCCTGTACCCGCATGGGAGACCCAGAAGAGGCTCTGGGCTCCTGGCTTTGGATCGGCACAGCTCTGGCTGTTATGTCTGTTCAGGGAGTAAATCAGCAGATGAAAGATCTTCCTCTCTGTCTCTCTTCCTCTTTGTATATCTGGCTTTCAATAAAAAAATTATATGTTAAATCACAAAGAAGGTTTAAGTTCAAGAAAAGAAAATACTGAATTTAAATTATGATTTCTTGCAGAAAATGTAGAAAATTACTTCATAAAAATAAAGGCTGACCTCAGGTTTTAGAAGGAAGTGGGAACAGTAAATCAGGATGTCCCTATGCTTACTTCAGGAAATCCGTAAATTCCATGCAGATTAGTAAGAAGAGCAAATGAAACACCATCACCTTTGCCTTCCTGGCATACTGGGAATTCATGGGTTTGTAAGTAATCCTGCATTGAAGTGCAGCAGAGCCAGCTGTGGAGCCCATGCAGATAACTGGAGACTTTGTTTAAAGTAGTGAAGAACAGATCCTAGAGGGCAGCAGAACTCAGATAAAGTAATTCTTAGAGAGATGCCCACTGGGTCTAGGAATCTAACAAGAAGAGATGTGAGAGGGGAAGAGAAGAAGAGATTGATAGGGGAAACCTTTTTAAAAATAGGTAGTTATGAACTAAAAAGTCCAAAAAGTCAAACACACCAAAATGAACAGCAGGTGGCAGGCAACATCCATATAAAATTACTTTGGAGCACAGAAACAAAATGAGAGTCAAAACATTCAGCTTATGAAAGATCTCCACCAAACCTTTAATTACAGAACTAAAAGCAACTACAGTACAACATCCATACTTGAATTAAATTTCCTTAAACAAGCATTAACAGAGAGAAAATGTCCTAATTCAAAATTCAGAACCTAAAAGCAAGCAGGTCAAGGGAGACAGATGCGGTTAGTTAATCTGCTGAACTCTGGAGGAGATGAAGGCAAAGAATGAAATGAAGAGAAAGAAAAATAATTTTTTAAAATAAAGCAAAGGAGCCCAATGTGGTGGCCTGGTGGCTAAAGTCCTCACCTTGCACGAGCCAGGATCCCATATGAGCACTGGTTATAATACTGGCCGCTCACTTCTCATCTAGCTCCCTGCCTGGGAAGGCAGCAGAGGATGACCCAAAGCCTTGGGACCCTGCACCCCCTGGGCGACCTGAAAGAAGCTCCAGGCTCCTGGCTTTGGATCAGCTGAGCTCCAGCTGTTGCAGCCACTTGGGGAGGGAGCTAGCAGATGGAAGAGCTTTCTCTGTATATCTACCTTTCCAATAAATAATAGTTAAAAAATAAAAATAAAACAAAGACATTGGCTGAATATAAGGGACACATGAAAAAGGTACAAAGATACCCAAGAGACTGAACATTAAGTAGATAATTGCAAGAAGGAAGTAGAAAGTCATTAATGTAGATGATAGCAGTTTCTAAGGAGAAAATATAATACATCTAATATTTAAACTTGAGCCCATGAAAAACACTCTAAAAATATGAGAAGTCTCAGAACCACATATTGAAAGCCTCTTTGTGTGTTGGGAAAATTGATCCCCAGTGGTCAGTTCCAAGTCATGTCCTAGTAAAATTGTTGGACTTTCAAGATAATGAAGAAAAATTCCTCTGTGCTTCCAGGCAGAAAGAAGAGGTATCATTCAGAACCAAACAGCCATGGAATCATGTATTTAAACTATGAAATGGGAACTACGGATTTTGGTTTCACCTCGGATTTATGACTAACTTACAGAAAAGACAAAACAATATCTTAATCAGTCCTAGTCTATGTGTGTCTGTGTATTTATTTAGAAAGGTATGTAATGGACAATGCAATGGAAAACATCAAAAAATAAATGGAATAAGAAAAATTATTGGAATTAACACCTCAAAGAGCTGATCTCCCTAATGAAAACAAAACTTAAAAATCCAAGCAAGGCCATCAAATCAATGGAAAAATGGGCCAAAGATATGAAAACAGAATCAACAGAGAGAAAACAGAGTACAGATGTATGAGATACTCCATTGTGAGTTATACAAACAGAAATAAGAATTCTAAATCTGTGGTAAAAAATTTCTCACCCAATTACAAAGGTTACACAGAGACTATGGGGAAAATAGGCCCTTTATTGCGCTTTGCACACAGCAGATAACTTGAGGAAATGAGTAAAAATTACATATACATCTGTTTGTCACACACATTTAGCTTTCAAAAAGTTATCTGAAGACACATGGAAATAAAATATAAACTGGCATTTGTATCACGTTATCCTGGCAGTTTTTGTATTAGCAAAGCTTGGAAACAATGACAGGCTGCACTACAGAAAATAGGAACAGTAGAACAATCTCCAAGTATTTGGGGCCCTTTCTAGTTCATCATCTTTCCCCAGAGTTCATGAAAAAAAGAATGCATAAATTCTTCACATATGAACACAGATAATGTGCAGAATATATTATAAAGTGAAACATGATAGAGTGGTATTTACAGTGATCTGTACTGGGAGCAAGGTTTTTCTAACTAGTTTTGTCATTAGGGTCATGTATATTTTACCTATTCAAAAAATAAATAAGGGAATTAAGTAATGAGAAAAAAAAGCCAGAAAAGGAACTGCAACAAATTTATACAATTATAACTATTCGAATAACATTTTGATAGCATAACCACAATAGAAAAGTGACAATTTTTAGTGACTTTAGAATATATATTTTGGACTTTTCCTTCTTACTGGGATATAATTAGGAGTATTATCCTTGGTCTGTTACTGTTTTGAAAACAAGTTACATATATTATTGAATAAATTCTGTTGTGAAATGTTGAAAAATGTTGGGACAAAATCCCATAGAAGTGTATCAAGGCTATGACTTAAGAAAATTTCATTTGGGACCAGGAGTAGCCTAGTGGCTGACGTCCTTGCCTTTCACGTGCCAGGATCCCATATGGGTGCAGGTTCTAATCCCAGCAGCTCCACTTCCCATCCAGCTCCCTGCTTGTGGCCTGGGAAATCAGTTGAGGATAGTCCAAAGCCTTGGGACCCTGCACCTGCGTGGGAGACCTGGTAGAGGCTCATGGCTCCTGGCTTCAATTTGGTGCAGCTCTGGCCATTGTGGCTGCTTTAGAAGTGAATCAGTGGATGGAGGATCTTTCTCTGTCTTTCCTCCAATCTGTATATCTGACTTTCCCATAAAAACAAAAAAATATTTAAAAAATTGTTTGAAAAAGTCCTTTGACAGATTAAGTAAAATGAAAGTTCAGAATCATGCAGAACTAATGGGTTGGAGCGTGTGCTGTGTGACAGCTCATGCTGTCTCTACGTGTGCTGCGGCCTCTGGATCTTGCAGTTACAAGCTGAGAATCGTGATGTGATCTCCCCGCTGGGTCACAGTGGCTCAGCAGTTCGCGTCAGTACAGCCAATTGCTTAGCACAGGATTGAGACTGAAACCCAGTCTATAGAGCATGAAAACATTTGCTTTCTCTGCTTCATTATTACAGGGAGTTCATCAAACATTGAGAAGAAAGACCATCAGATGCAAAGTGTCCTACTTACACCTACAGTCACTGCTGAGAAAATGAAGATGGAGACTCAGAATCAGTGGTTTATATGTTCTTCACCCGAGAGCAAGAAACTAAAAGAGAGAAGTGTAAGTATTTTCTTCCTTCAGGTGGGAGCAGGGAAGTGGTAAAAACACACCTTCGTAGAGTTACATTGATGTTGCAGGCGAATTTCACGAATGTTGTCATGACTGACATTAGTAAACAGTGGAAACTGAAAGTACACTGAAAAAGTACCTACTGCTCATGGGTTTTCATGATGTTATTAATTGCAGAAACCCTTCAAAGATTTTGTGATGCATTAAAACTTTTACATTTGATGCCATTAAACTGTAGGATGCTCAAAGAGCTAAAACTTTACCAAACATGGATAGACAGCATCATTAAGTCAGGAGGGTCTTTTCATAGCTGTTTTGTAATCCTGGGCCTTGAATATCTTAGCTGCAGTAAGGTGGGATTCTCCCTGTTGGAGATGGAGGCTGGGGGCCCTTCAGAGGTGCTCAGGGCCCTTCTCCAAGCCAGTCCTTCATATATCTACAGTTTCCCTTGTTGATAAAAATATCATTCATTCTATTAAATACTGATATTTTAAAATGAATATCTTGGGCCCGGCATGGTAGCCTAGCAATCCTTACCTTGCATCTGCTGGCATCCTGTATGGGCTCCAGTACTAATCCTAATCCTATATGGGCGCCGCTTCCCATCCAGCTCCCAGCTTGTGGCCTGGGAAAGCAGTCGAGGACAGCCCAAAGCCTTGGGACCCTGCACCAATGTGGGGGACCTGGAAGAGGCTCCAGGCTCCAGGTTTGGATCAGCTCAGGTTTGGTGATTGCAGCTGCTTAGGGAGTGAATCAACTGACAGGAAATCTTCCTCTCTGTCTCTCCTCCTCTCTGTATATCTGCCTTTCCAATACAAATAAAATAAATCTTACCAAAAAATAAAGATCTATTTATTCTATTCATTTGAAAGGCAGAGTTATACACAGAAAGGAGCCCGGACAGGGACAGAGACAGAGAGATCTTTCACCTGTTGCTTTACTCTTCACTCCAAAGGCCACAACAGCTGGGGCTGGGCCAGGCTGCAGCCAGGTCTCCCATGGGGGGTGGGCAGGGACCCTGGCACTTGGGACATCCTCCTCTGCTTTCTCAGGCACATTAGCGGAAATTGGATTGGAAGTGGGATGCTGATGTAGTGACTTAACGCACTGTGACACAATACCAGCTCCTAAATACTATATTTACAGGGTCAACCATCTAAAGTAACTGGGATAAGGGAGTTGTCCTGTTTTTGTCCTGCATTTTCAATTATGTGAAAGGCGGAGAGACAGAGACAGACCTACGTAGAGATCTTCTGTATGTGAGCTTCCTCCCCAGATGTGTGTAATAGTCTCAGTCTCCCATATGGGTGGCAGCCATCATCACTGCCTCCCAGGGTGTGCATGATCAGGATTCCTTGACAGGGGCTGTGTGTACACCAAGTCATGTCTTGACCCCTGTGCCAATTGCCCTCCCTGCATTCTCCTCTTTTGATTTATCTGTGTTTCATTATGATGAAAAATTAATTCTGACTGTATATACTTAACAGCAGTAAGAAAATATGTTCAGCCCAGCACAATAGCCTAGTGGCTAATTCCTTGCCTTGCATGCTCTATGATCACATATTGGACCTGGTTTGCGTCCAGGCTGCTCTGTTTCCCATTCACCTCCCTGCTTGTGGTCTGGGAAAACAGTAGAGGATGGCCTAAAGCTTTAGGATCCTGCACCCAAGTGGGAGACCTGGAAGAGATTCCTGGATCCTGGCTTTGAATCGGCTTTGCTCTGGACATGTAACCACGCAGGGAGTGAACCAGGAGACAGAAGATCTTTCTGCATCTGCCTCTGTTGTTAGAACTGCCTCTCCAATAAAAACAAAAAATTTTTAAAAGGTCTATTATTAAGTTTAATTGGAAAATCAGATATACAGACAGGAGGAGAGACAGAGAGGAAGATCTTCCATCCACTGATTCACTCTCCAAGTGACCACAGTGGCTGAAGCTCAGCCGATCCAAAAGTCAGGAGCCCAGAGCCTTCTCTGGGTCTCCCACGCGGGTGAAGTGTCCCAGGGCTTTGGACTGTCCTCTACTGCTTTCCCAGGCCACAAGCAGGGAGTTGAACAGGAAATGCGGCTGCCAGGATAAGAACTGGTACCCTTATGGGATGCCACTGCCTGATGCAAGGTGCGGACTTTAGCTGTTAGGCTAAGGCACCAGCCCAAAAACAGGTAAATCTTTAAAAAAGAAAATATGTTGCATTTTCTATAAGGATTTTGAAGATTAATTGTGAAATATTTCTTTTTGACAGAGGCTGTATTGATCAGTGGTTGGTGAAGTTTCAAAACGCTGAAACAAGTTAGCAGATGATACACAACTTCCAAGGTAAGCCACACCCACCCTCCTCTTTCCTTCTTTTTTCTTTTTTTTTTTTCTCCAGTTTTTGCAATAGCATACTTTTGAGTTCTTAAGCACGTGTTTAGCACTGCGTTAGGTAAAGTTATCAACACACAGCAAGGAGAAAATAATAATAAAAAGTAACAATAACAAAAAACTCTACCATAGCCATACATGATAATGAAATCCCAGAACGGGTAGATGAAGTCATGATTCCTGCCCTACACCTAACATGTGAGAAACAAGATCTGGTATAAAAATAGGTTTTGAAAAGAAGGTATTAAATTGTAATAATGAAAATTGTTCTGGACCTAGAAACAGAGTCAGTATATCCTGTAGGTAAACATGAACAGAAATGAGCATGTGCTTTGGGGAGACTGCGGGTCTCTGTTGGCACAGGAGCTGTGTATCTGGACGGGAGCAGAGCCGGAGGTAGTAGAGTTAAAATCTCTTATTATTTCTGGTTACTAGCTCATAGTCACTTCAATTTGGGACCTATATTTCTGCTATTTCCACGATTTCTGAAATTCTATAGTGGAAGGTTCTTATTTTAAAAGTGTATTTAGAAGTGCAGAAAGCAAGAGCTCCCTTATACAAACTTACTCCCCCAGTGCCTGCAACAACTGGAGCCAGGCCAGGGCTGGAACCAGGGTGAGAAATTGATTCGGGCCTCCCCTGGCAAGGGCTGAACCACTCAAGCCAGCACCCAGACACCCAGGGTCTGTGTTAGCAGGTAGTTGAAATCAGAAGGCAGAGCAGGAAATCTGTTTTTTTTTTAAAGATCTATTTATTTTATTTAGAAGGCAAAATTACAGAGAGAGGAGAAGCAGAGGGGTCTTCCATCCACTGGTTCACTTGCCAAATTGCTACAACAACCAGAACTGGGTTGGTTTGAAGCCGAGAGCTGGAACCTGCTTCCAGGTCTCCTATGTGGGTGCCTGAATCCAGCCACCCCAAAATACAGGCATTCTATAGGGTTCTTCACTACTAAAGAAGTACCTGCTGTATATATTTTTAACTGACACAAACTGTAGATATTCTTCATGGTAAAACCATTCAAAATTCTTGTAATTTCTTTTCTTGGAAGAGCAATATGCAGGATGTTATTTTTATCTTTTGTCACCCTGCTGTGCAGAAGAGCTCCATAACTTCTTACTGCTAGGGTGCTGGGGTTGTGGCACAGGGGCTTACGCCCCCACTTGTTACGCCTGGCATTCCACATGGGAATACTGGTTTGAGTAATTTGGGGAGTTAACCAGCAGATGAAGGAGCTCTCTTTCTCTTTCCTTCTCTGTCACTCTGCTGCTTAAGGAACCATATGAATCTTGAAAATCATTAAGTAGATAAAATGACAAAAAGAAAACCCATAGCAACAATAGCTTCAACATCTACATACAGAGAAATGGTTAAACAAACTGTTGTACAACAATATTACGGGACGCCATGCAGCTCTTTAAAAAGAGGGAAGTAGCAGCGGCAGGCATTAGGCCTAGTGATTGAGATGGTTAAGATGCCACAGTATCCTGTATTGAAATACCTCCTAACTCCAGCTTAGTGCTAATGCAGACACTGAGATTTTTGGTTCCTGTCACACAGGTAAGAGACCTGAATTCCGTTCCTAGTGTTGGCTTTAGCCTAGCACCATCTTAAGGAACGACATTGGAGATCCTGTCTCTTTGCCTGTCAGTTTAAAAAAAAAAGTAAGAATGAAATACATATAAAGAAAACAAGAATCTGATATAAAGAAGTAAATTACCATATCATCCTGTTTTAAAAACGTTCTGGGGCTGGTGTGATACCTCAAATGGCTGATCCTCCATCTTGCATGTGCTAGCATCCCGTATGGGTGTCAATTTTTTTTTAAAGATTTATTTTATTTTTATTGGAAAGGCGGATGTACAGAGAAGAGAGACAGAGAGGAAGATCTTCCGTCCGATGATTCACTCCCCAAGTGAGTGCAAGGGCCGATGCTATGCCGATCCTAAGCCAATCCAAAGCCAGGAGCCTCTTCCGGGTCTCCTACGCGGGTGCAGGGTCCCAAAGCTTTGGGCTGTCGTCCCCAACTGCTTTCCCAGGCCACAAGCAGGGAGCTGGATGGGAAGCGGGGCCACCAGGATTAGAACCGGCGCCCATATGGGATCCCAGGCGTGCAAGGCGAGGACCTTAACCACTGCACCACCGCGCCGGGCCCATGGGTGTCAATTTGTATCCCAGCTGCTCTACTTCCCATCCAGCTCTGGGAAAGCAGTTGAGGATGGCCCAAAGCCTTGAGACCCTGCACCCACATGGGAGACCCAGAGGAAGCTTTGGATCAGCTTGGTCATTTGGGGCATAAGCCAGCAGAGGGAAAATGTTTGTTTCTCTGCTTTTCTCTTCTTTCCAATAAAGATAAATCAATCTTTCAAACATACAAAAATAACTGTTCTTTGTGTTTTCAAATAAACCTATGTGTGTTTATGCTCTAAAATAGGCTCTAAACTGTTTGCAGTTAACCACTGCTAACTCTCAGAATGCAATTAGAAAGAAAAGCAAGAAATGTTCTAAGAGGGAAGTGTGTAACATAAGAAATCAGTTTGATAAAATACATTATTTATTTGACACAGATTCAATCTATTGGTTCATTCTTCAAATGTCAGCAATACCCAGAGCTGGGAATCAAATCCAGTTCCTCCTTGAGGGTGGCAGCAACCCAGTGCGTATGCAATCGGTGCTGGCTCCTAGGGTGCGTGGGCAGGCAGCTGGGACCAAGAACTGGTGCTGCAGGGCAAACCCAGGTGCCCTGCAGTCGTCTCAATGCCTGCCTGTTCTCCCAGCTAGCTTTTCTAAAATGAGCACTTATTTTGATATTAAAATTCAAAATACATATTTTAGAATCATGTTTTTAGTTAGTAAAACAAGATGCCATTCTGTTTGCATTTGTTAAAGATATCTTTCTGTATTTAATAGTTACTGAAACATTATAATCATCTTTCCTACTCTAGAGCCTATTTTCTAATTGTCAGAGTTCTGATAAAATGTGTTTTATAATGTTCATGAAATCCACTATAATTGCTGAACTAATTCCATGGAAATTTTTTCCATTCAATAAAGTGGCTGCATGTTTTATTACAAATGCTACATGTTTGTTTGCCATAAATGGCTTTGTTTAATCTGAAAATTAAATATAGTCTAAAGTACTTTCATTATTAACTGGCTTCATAACCACACAGAAGGAGCTGCTTAAGAGACCAGCTTCCCTTGACATTTTCAGCTGGGTTATTTATAACTCAAGGTTTTCTGCCCCTTCACTCGGCCTCTGTCTTTCTTTGTCCTTTCTGTGTTCTTCTTAGATCCTGTTTTCCTTCTTCGCTCCAGAGCACCATCACACAAACTGTACTTGCAAAGGGTTATGGCAGTTATAGTAGGGTTTCCCAACAAAACATTTGTTTGTTGTAGAAAAGTGTAAGTTTGTAAAAGCTTGGAAAATCAGAGTGTGATACACCTTATAAAAAGAGAATGTATGTCAGTCCTTGAACAGGGTGGGAATTGTTCCTTTACTAAAAGGTATCTTGTGTTCCTGATTCAGCAAGAACTTTTCATAAAAGTAACTTACTGCAGAGGGAAAAAAAAAAAGCAGATCCAGCAAAAAATGGTGGGAAAGATAAGAATCATTACCATTCCCCCATGGTTCTAGCATGTTGCTACGTACATGAGAAAGGTTAAAAATTTCATGAAAATAGAATTAAAATGTTTTTTTGTTGCAAAATATTTGAAATCCAAGTATATGAACAGTCTTTAGAATGTTTGTGGAAATGTGTGTTATGAAATAAATACAAGGATTTCAAAATTTTATTGCACCAAAGTAAGCTTATCTTTCAATTGTGTTTTTCCTCATTTTTGAAATTCCTCCATAGATTATATCTCAGAATTCCATTACCTAATTTTTTTTAATGTAGTTATACAGTTTTGGTGATGTTTGCATGGTTAAGAATGCATGCCCATGAGGACCACTAATTAGGGTGGGGAGGGTGGAGGAATGGAGGAAAGTTGGTAAGACAACTGTTTTCAGTCTCCTTCTGTTCATGTATCTGGGGAAAACGGAGAGAGGGCTGCTCCCAGCAGCCCAGCTGCCCTTGGATGGGGGACAGGCACCTGATATCCCAAGGTCCCCAATGTGGAGCATAGTCTGAGGACACTGCTAAAGTGGTTTCCTAGTTTTGAAATGCTGTTGACTTTGTTGCTCCAAGGATGAGGAAATCCTACTAAGGTCCATTGGCTGACAGTCAACCTTAGAGTCAGTTTGCCCAGATACTTGCTGTCTAAGCTTTGCTGGGAAAGCTGTCCAGTTTGTTCTGCACTGCGTGGTACTAGATGTCCTCCACAAGCCTCTGTGAACTGAGTGTCATGTCCGCCACGCTGGGGGGCATGCAGTCCACTGCACAGGCTTCAACCACTGAGGAAACCCAGTCCTGACATGGGCACATCACGGGCAGACCACAGATCCTGTAATTGCCCTCATAGATAGAGTTTTGAAGCCAGTGGTCCAGACTCTGTCCATGATCTAATTCTTACCATCATTTTTTCTTATTCCTTAAATTGGGGAATTGGTAGACAACCATAAGATATATTTCACTTGGTGCTGTGATGTGGGGTAAATGTATGTGGAATTCTAACTACTAAGCTTAGGATTCAATGTGCATGAATTATACACATTTCAGCTTTTCTTCTGACTCTGTTCATATGTTTGAGGGTTTTTTGGTTTGTCTGTTTGATAACACCAAATTTCACTTCATTTAAATACACATTTACTTATCCTATCATATTTCTCTTCAGTTGACCTTGAGTCCTGCGTTTCTGAGAAAATGGAAGTGAATATCCACTTCCTTATTTCATTCTTCTTTACTTGGAAGGTTTTTTCTTTTATGACTTACTTATTTTATTTGTAAGACAGAGTTACACTGAGAGAAGCAAAGACACACACATACATACATACACACAGGTCTTCTGTCTGCTGCTTCACTCACCATATGGCCACAGTGTCTGAGGTTTATCTTACTAAAGCCAGGAACCTAGACGTTCATCTGGGTTTTGTCTCCCACATGGGTAGCAGGGACCCAAGTATTTGAGCCGCCTCCTGCTTTCCCAGGCATATTTGTAGGGACTTGGATGGATGGGAAGTGGAACAATTAGGATTTGGACTGGCTCCCATATGAAATGTTGGTGTAGCAGGTGGCAGCATACCTGGACAAAACAGTGCCAAGCCCCTGGATAGTCTGTAAACTTGCACTTTCTTTTCATCTGTAAAAACAACATATATGTATTATTCCCCTAGAAAATTGACCTTTTCATTTATTATCCCTTCCATGTGGACTTAAGAATCTTTTCTGACTGATTAATTAGCCCTTGCTCATCTTGTGTCTTCATCACATCTGTCCCATTTGTCTTCTAAGAATTCAAAGGAAAAAAGGCAAGCAGAATCCCCTTTGATTAGTCATTGTAGCTGTCCTTCCATTTCTTATCCAGCATTTGGAAATGATAACACATGGTGGTATATGCTCATGGCTCCATTACCTCAACCTGAACCTTTTACAGTTTTGTGCAGACCTAGTATTTTTTTTTGCACACTCCTTGTCCACTCTCATGGAATGTTCTGGGCATGATATGGCAGATCCATGCCACTGGATCAGAAGGCACGAAGTCCTTGACTTGCTTCAGATGCGGTATTTTACAATGTGCTCTGGGTGTCCCAACCTAGCTTTTGTCTTTCAGCCTGTGTCTTCTAGAAGGAATATGAATTCTGGACCGATCTGTTATGCTGAGTGGGTTTCTAAAGGCCTCTTTGCCTCTAATGCATTTGCTTTGGGAGCATTAAGATTGAGCTGCAGGAATGAGATTACAGGATTAGGCAGGAGGCTCATATATTAATTAGTCAATGTTCATGAACACTCCTTGAGGTCTATCTTTTAGGTATTGGAGACAGCACACTTTTCTGTTTCTCCTCTCTGCCCCCAACCACTGTTTCTTCCGTCGCTATTTTTCCTATACTACACACCTGTTTTTGGCCTCTCATTCTCCACTGCTGGAAA
The DNA here is from genome assembly GCF_017591425.1 of Ochotona curzoniae. Classification (NCBI taxonomy): domain Eukaryota; kingdom Metazoa; phylum Chordata; class Mammalia; order Lagomorpha; family Ochotonidae; genus Ochotona; species Ochotona curzoniae. The sequence goes on along the minus strand of NW_024466502.1, from coordinate 45,694,696 downwards.
GGGCAACGTCCACACAAATTACTCCAGCTCTATTTTCTGTTGAATCTAGTACTCTGTATTCAACTGCCTGTGAATATCGATATGCAGAAGTCTTGCTGTCACCTCAGACTTGTTACCAATCAACTGGTAACTTTGTAAAATTTTCTTCCTGTGGTCCTCAATTAGATTAAAAATGTCATCCATCTGCCCTTTTGCACAGCCATAGAACCTGTTATCTTGACTGTTACCTCGTTTACCATCCACTTGTCTTCAGTTGACAAATCTGATAGTCAGAGCCTTCTCCTTCCAACTGCCTAGTATTCCTCATCTACTGCAACTGCCTTTATTTTCATCACCTACTGTCCCTCCACTCATTGATTCTGCTTAACAAACCGCAAATTTCATATTCATGAGATTTTGATCATGCCATAAATTCTTTGCCAGAAATTAGTTTATTCATTAGCCTGTTAAGGCTTTCTATGCTCTGATCCTGTTTTGTTTGGTCTTGTTTTCACTACTGTCATTCATTTGGTACTTCCCAGTCCTCACGACTGAGCTCTGATGCCACCTTCTTTATGAAATCCTTGAGTCTTCAAGAAGTATTTATTGGCTCTTCAGAATTTTTATGCTGTTTCCTTTGGTCTTCTTTTAGGATTCTTTTGTGCCTTGTACATACTTACTCTGGTACATATCATATATCCTCAGAATATGAAGTCCTAGTTGTTCCCTCTGTCCTCAAAGAGTAGATGGTTGTCAGACGATGATTGCGTGTTTGGATGAACGAATCCTATACATTGAAGGGCTGAGGAAATTTTAACGCCATGCCATTGTTCAGTGTTTAGGGCCACTATATTTATGTGCATGGTCCAGTCTATAGGAGTTAGGGGGTGATGAAATCAGCTAATCTTCCCTCTCCTGTCAGTCCTTGTGCTGGGCTGGCACAGGGCTGCTTATGTCTGGAGGAAAAGGTACTGTTTTGTTTCCCCAGGAGCACTATTTGCTGGTTAGTCCATATGCCTGTAAGATTCTATCTGTCCAAAACACCACGTTTACTAGCAACAGCTCTGAAAGTCTTGACAGCATTTATTAAAGTTCATTATGAAATCTGCTTTCTGTAACAAAGAAGTTTTCTTTCTAATAGCTGTTTATTGGAATGAACAACATGACTAATGGAGTGTAAGATAAAGCATTATTAATGCACAAATTCTTTGGTGCTTTACTATTAATGTCAACTCCATAAACATTAAAAAACCCTTTAGCCACTTCTAGAACATTTGCAATTGCTTATAATTTTTGGCTTAGACAAGCAGTTAAAATTTTCATTTATTTTCTCCCTATGTCAACCTTTGGTTAGGAGATTTTGATATAAGGCATACTTTTTATCTTTTTGGTTTGAGAATTAAGTCAGAAAATATATATATATATATTCTCTTTTTACTCATCTACTGGTGTATCTATGTGTGTGGATATACATATATATGGAAAGCTTCTATATTCCTATATGGGATACATGACATATTTGCTGTGGCATAGTGGCTCAGTTGGTAAAGCCACTGCTTGTGAGGCCAGCAATCACTATGGAGACTGGCTGCTTCATTCCTGCTCCAGCTGCATGCTAAAGGCCTGGGGAATCAGTGGAGGATGCCACTGTCACCAATCTTTGAGACTCTGAAGAAGCTCCTGGCTCCTGGCTTTGACCTGGTCTATCCCTGGCTGTTGTGGACAACAGCGGGGAGTGGATAAGTGGATAGAAAAATGATCTCTCGGGGCCGGCGCGGTGGGTCAGTGGTTAAGGTCCTCCCCTTGCACGCCCGGGATCCCATATGGGCGCCGGTTCTAATCCCGGCATCCCCGCTTCCCATCCAGCTCCCTGCTTGTGGCCTGGGAAAGCAGTGGAGGACGGCCCAAGGCTTTGGGAACCTGCACCCACGTGGGAGACCCGGAAGAGGCTCCTGGCTTTGGATCGGCTCTGCATCGGCCGTTGCGCTCACTTTGGGAGTGAATCATTGGAGGGAAGATCCTCCTCCCTGTCTCTCCTCTCTGTATATCCACCTTTCCAATAAAAATAAAATAAATCTTTAAAAAAAAACTGATATCTCTCTGTCTGTCTGTCTTTCTCTCCCTATTTCTCTGTGTAACTCAAATAAATTTTTTTTTAAAAGAATGTTTGTGGCTCTTGGCTTCAGATCAGCACAGCTCCAGTCACTATAGCCACTTGGGGAGTTAATCAGCAGATGGAAGATCTTTCTTTCTGTCTCTCCTTCTCTGTATATCTGCCTTTCCAATAAAAAATAAAAATAAATCTTTAAAAAAAGGACCTGATGCACTAGCCTAGTTGCTAAAGTCCTCACCTTGCATGTGCCAAGGATCGCATGGACACCAGTTCATTTCCCGGCAACCCCTCTTTCCATGCAGCTCCTGGCTGTGGCCTGAGAATGCAGCCGAGAATGGCCCAGAGCCTTGGGATGCTGCACCCATGTGGGAGATCTGGAGGAGGCTCCTGGCTCCTAGCTTTGGACTGGCTCATCTCTAGCCATTGCAGCCACTTGGGGAGTAAACCAGTGGATGAAAGATCTTTATCTCTGTCTCTCCTCCTCTCTGTAAATCTTTCTTATTTAAGAAAAAGAAGAAGAAGAAAGAGAGAGAGGGAACTATGTGGAAGCCAAAGCCTGAAGAGGTTGATGGATTTCTCCTAGGGCACATGGTGTGCAAATAGTGAGGCCAGATTAAAAACAGCAGTCTGCACATGTGTCCTGTATTTATATATATATAAAATCTATAATAACACTTCTTCTAATGGTATGCTTTAGCCTGCAGGTATAGTATGAATTCAAAACTCCTCAAACATATAATTAATGTTTTCTTGGTATGCTGATATATGTCTCTCTGGAAAACCTCGGAGAACCCTTTGTATGCACTAAGTATTTAGTAAATGATGCTGATTATATACTACTTGTGACTTCTCTAATGGATCCGCCCACTGAAAGGACTTATAACTCCAGTGTGTACTAGAGGATTTTTGTTTCGTGAGTACAACAATAACTAGTATTTAATCCTTTCTTAGTAACAAGTATTAAGACTTCTTTCACTGTGATTCCTCTTAGTCTTGGAAGTATGAGGATGCTTTTTAAAGTTCTTGGAAAATGGGCTTAAGCTGTTTATTTTGATGTAAGAAAAATTAAATCCATGCACATGAATGAGGGGTCTTCACATAGTTCATGAAAAAATGCGTATTTTGAGAAAACTATTTAATACCAAAATAAACCTATCTTTAATATTGATTTCCTTTTCTTAGAAGCAATAAAGTGCTTCAAACAGTTCATGGACAAATAGAATTAAAGACAATGTACATTCTTGAACTTTCAGAAGCCCCCTCATTTAATTATTTGCACTTTGTAGAAACAGTGTTTATGTACAACCAGCTCTCTTTCAAACCTGGCCATCCCTCATTGCAAAGATGGTGACCTGGAAAACTGGCCAGCAGGTTGATAAACAGTATTGACAGGCTAGCACCTACAGGGTCTTAGCGAGGCTGTGTCTGTTTATTGTGGAATCTTGTGGAGGTCCCTGAAACATTCCTAGCATATGTGGATTGTTTTACCAGGCAGGCTTCCAGGCAGGAAGCATCCACACTGCCCTCTGACTTTCGAGGCCATTTGGTTGAGGAGAGTCTCCTTGAGAGCAGGGACAGTGGCAACCAGTTTGGTACCCAAGGATCTCATTTCCCTTCCCTTCCAGTCCAGCCATTATTATGATACACTGGATGATTCTTCAGCTGTTCTTTTCCATGTGGGAGCAGTAAATGCTGATGTCCTTGCTGATTGCATGCAGGGTTCAGGGAGTCATACTGAGAATTGAGATGTAGGGTTTTGTTACATTTATAATTGAACTGTAGGATTCTAGACTAAGAAATTACTTCAAAGAACAAGAGAACCAATAAGGACCAATATGTGATATTAGGACATAAAAGCAGATAACTAACAAGGCCCCGTGAGATAACTCAGTATCTAAATCCTTGCCTTATATGCAAGGATTTGTATTCTGGCTGCTGCACGTTGCAGCCAAGTCCCTGCTTGTGTCCCAGGAAGGCAGTAAGAATGGACCAAAGCCTTGGGACCCTATACAGCATTGGAGATGTGGAAGAAGTTTCTGGCTCCTGGCTTCAGATCAGCTCAGCTCCAGCTGTTGCAGCCACTTGGGGAGTGAACCATCAGACAGAAGATCTTTCTCTATATATCTCCTTCTCTTTGTAAATCTGCCTAAATAAAGAAATAAGAAATAAATAAAGAAATTCTTTTAAAAAAAAAGCATGGGCCCATTGTGGTGTCCTAGTAGGTAAAGTCCTCACCTTATTCATGATGGGATCCCATATGGGTACTGGTTTGTGTCCTGGCAACCCTGCTTCCCATCCAGCTCCCTGCTTGTGACCTGGGAAAGCAGTCGAGGATGGCCCAAAGCCTTGGGATTCTGCACCTACATGTGAAATCCGGAAGAGGTCTGGCTTTGGGTCAGCTTGTACTGGCCATTGCAGCCACTTGAGGAGTGAACTGTCGGATGGAAGATCTTCTGTTTCTCCTCTTTATATTTGACTTTCCAATAAAAATAAATAAATCGTTAAAAAAAAAAAACTCATATAGCTAACAAAGATCTTGGACCTGGATGCAACAGGTAAATTAGTTTAAGCAACAGTAAGTGCCCTGTTAGATGTGATTTTATTTTTTTTTTAAATTGGAAAGTCAGAGTTACAGAGAGGAGAAGAGACAGAAAGATCTTCCATCCACTGGTTACTCCACAAGTGGCCGCAATGGCTGGTGCTGAGCTGATCCGAAGCCAGGAGCCAGGAGCTTCTTTCAGGTCTCCCACATGGGTGCAGGGTCCCAAGGGTTTGGGCCGTCCTCGACTGTTTTCCCAGGCCACAAGCAGGGAGCTGCATGGGAAGTAGAGCAGCCAGGATATGAACCCGCACCCATATGGGATCCTTACGCATGCAAGGCGAGAACTTTAGCCACTAGGCTACCACATCTGGCCCACAACCATGTTGAATATGTAAGTAGAAAAAGAATATGGATGCTAAGCAACCAGGTAGGAATGTGGCATGGTAATATTGAACACAGAAGTGCCACTGTGCAAATTCAGCGATACATTCCTTACTGTTTAATTATAATGCAGGTAATCCCATCCAACAATTTGTTCATGCCTGGGAGTAAGCTTCAGAAGACTTCGAGGTACTCTTTCGTGCTCTTCTCTAAGGCCTCATAAACTGAACCCTACTGGGCCCTTCTGCCACCTGTAGGGTTTCTGACTGTTGCATGTTCAGCAAAAGCTGCAACTTTTTCCCACTGTTTTCCAATAGTAGACTATCAAGTGTGACGACCCAAAGCACCCTCAGTCATGAACAAGCATCCTGCCAGGACCCAGGAGATAGGGAGGCAAACCTTTCCCAGCTGAGAAGCACTGCTCTGATCCTATTCTTTCTGATTACATCGCCTTTGAATTACCTTTTTGCATTGAGAAAGTCATTTATGTTCCAAAGAGTTTTGATTAGGATTTTTTTTATTACAGTTATATGTTTAGATAGAAAAGATTTAAAATTAAATGTGGATAATTCTTTTTCCTTTTTTAGTATTTACTTTTTATTGGAAAGGCAGATTTATGGGGAAAAGGAGAAAAAGAAAAACCTTCTAGGGCCCGGTGGAGTGGTCTAATGGCTAAAGTCCTTGCCTTGAATGCATCAGGATTTCATATGGGTGCAGGTTCTAATCCCGGCAGCTCCACTTCCCATCCAGCTCCCTCTTGTGGCCTGGAAAAGCAGTCGAGGACGGCCCAAAGCCTTGGCACCCTGTACCTGCAATGGGAGACCTGGAAGAATCTCCTGGCTCCTGGCTTCGGATCAGCTCAGCACCAACCATTGCAGTCACTTGGGAATGAATCATTGGACGAAAGATTTTCCTCTCTGTCTCTTCTCTGAATATCTGACTTTGCAATAAAAAAATAAATAAATAAATCTTAAAAAAAGAGAGAGAGAAAAGGAAAAATCTTCCATCTGCTGGTTCACTCCCCAGGTGGCCTAATAGCTGGAGCTAATCTGATCTGGAGCCAGGAGCCAGGAGCTTCTTCAAGGTCTCTCACATGGGTGCAGGTGCAGGGGGCCAAGGTATTCAGTACTGAACTAATCAATTTAATAATATGCCTTTAAAAATTCTTATTCTTGTGGCTGGCACAATGGTGTAGCAAATTAATTCTCTGCTTCCACTTCCAATGCGCTCCCTGCTAATGTGCTTCAGAATGCAGCAAGGATGGCCAAGTTCTCAAATCCCTATCTCCTGGTGCCCTGGATCCTGCGGCCAGCTGAAGTGATGGTTTTGGCTCCTGGTCTGCCCGACTCAGCCCAGCTGTTGTGACCATTTGAGAAGTGAAGTGGTGCATGAAAGATCTCGCTGCCTCTTTCTTTCTGTAACTATGTGTTTCAATAAATCTTTTTAATATGGAAATAAGTAAGGTTATTTTGATCCAAAAATTTTGAAATCCATGCATACAAGAAGTTTTCAACAAGTTCATGGAAAATTAGTACTATGTGTGGATTTCATTTTTGCATCAAAATAAATTCATTTATTTGTTAACATTTCTTTTATTTTTAGTTGAAATGCAGCGAGAGAAAGATCTTCCATTCACTGGTTTACTCCCCAAAATGGCTTCAACAGCCAAAGCTGAGCTGATCTGAAGCTAGAAACCAGGAGCTTCCTCTAGGTTTTCCCCATGGGTACAGGTGGCCAAGGTCTTGGCCCATCCCTCCACTGCTTTCCTAGGTCACAAGCAGGGAGCTGGATGGTAAGTGCAGCCGCCGGAAGTTGAATCAGTACCCATTTAGGATGATGTGGTTTGAGTCCCAGCTCCACTTCCGACTCAGCTTCCTGCTACCACACAGCCTAGGAGGAGGGCCTTTCGGGAGTGAACCAGTGGGTGGGACATCTCTCTGTCTGCCGTTCAAATCAAATCAAAGTAATTTCATTTCTCCGTGAGCCTTTTCAAGTACCATGGCTGTGGTTGTTTTTCCACAGGTCACAAAAGCCGCATTCACCTTTATTTTTTATCTTTTCCCCCACTCTGTGTTTTATTTCAATCACTTCCTATTGCTGCTTCTTCAGTTTATTAATTATATCTTCTGCCATTGCAGTCTCTTGTTTATCTCATTTGGTGTAGTTTTCATTTCAGAAATTCTAGTTTTAATTGCTAGATATTTGTTTTGGATCTTTTAATATCCCTTCTAAACATTCTTATCTTCCTTATACTTTACACTGATTTTTCCTGCTTCTTTGCATGCATCATAATTTTTGATCAAATGCCAGATACTGTGAATTTTGTGTTGCCGTGTACTAGATTACTTAAAATCTTTGTAAATATGTTTGAACCCTACCCCAGGATGCAGTTATTTGGGTGTGAGCAGGAAGCCTGTGCTGAGAAGGCCTACTGTTCAGATCCCACAGGAAAGCTGGTGCAGCCGTAAATGTAGAGCTGGTGTGCTCCCTTGGGAAGGCCCTGTCTTGCGGAGGGCTCACCACTCCCCTGTCTTGCAGTTGCTTGATTCCTGCTGTCACACCTGAGCTGCTTGTCCTGGTTTGTGTAATCGCTGGGGTTTTTTTCTGCCTGTTGCTTTCTGGTTGTTCTTCAGCTCATCTTGGAGGGTTTCCTCGCACACATGTGACAGTCAGCTCTCAGCTGCAGGTTCCTTAGGAACCCTTGTCCTATCTCCTGGGCGTGCTCTCTCCCTCTGCTTCTGTGCGCGCTGGTACTCATTCTGTGACTTCAGGTCCCCTAGGCCTCCTAAATTTCTGAACTCTGAGTCTTGGGCTAAGGGAGATGGCTATGTGTGTGAGGTTCAGTTCTGGTCCCTGCTCTGCAGCTTGGGGCAATTGTTAAGGCTTTCCTTGTTGGTTTCCTTTCTGTCAGGGATTACCCAACTGAACTGCCTTCTATCCAGTGTCTGAAAAACCATTGTTTTACATATTTTGCTCAGTTTTTTAGTTATGTGAAACACAAGAGTGTCAAATTTGACCCAAGACTCTGTCATATCCTGAAGCACAAATACTTTAAAATGTGTTTTTAATTAGTCTCTGCCCAAATAATTTCTTTAGAACAATAATTTTTCTTTATTGTTTTATTTTCAAGTATTAATGGAGTTTTTAGAAGAACATTTGTGAGACCATAGTTGTGGCATTGTGCGTTATGCTACCACCTGCAGTGCTGGCATCCCATATGGGTATAGGTTTGAGTCCTGGTGGTTCTCACTTCCAGTCCAATTCCTTGCTGATCTGACTGAGAAAGCAGCAGAAGATGGCCTAAATTCTTGGGTCCTTGTGCCCACATGGGATACTCAGGTGGATTACAGGCTCCTGGCTTCTGCCTACCCAGACATGGCTTTTGTGTCCATTTGAGGAGTAAATCAGTATATAGAAGATTCTCTCCCTCTTTTTCTCTCTCTCTAACTCTGCCTTCCAAGTAAATAAATAAATAAAACTCACTTTAAAAAGAGTATTTGCTTACTAAAACATTTAAAAATAACTCCTGCTGTGGTCACAGGACATAGTTTGTACTGTTTCTCCCTTTGAGATAATAAATAGATCTATGACTTGATAAGGTCACATTTTATGACTTCTTGGTGGGCATGTTGCAAAGTGGTGTTTAGTGAGAATCAAGTATATGTATACTTATATGTTGTCAGGATTGTCAGTTACATATTTTAAGTTCATTCTGTGCCTTTGAATTCAAGGTAGGTTGATATAAAGTTTCTCCATTTAATGTTTAAATTATATTCAGAACGAATGGCAGTCCAGACAGATCCCTCCCAGCAGCTGGATCATGATCCAGATGCCCATAGCAGCCAGGGCAGGCCAGGCTGAGCTCAGGAGCTGAGAGCTCAATCAGGCTCCCAATTCTAAGTCACATTAGAAACAAATGGTTAATCTTATGATTAGTCTAAGAACTAATTTAACAGATTCTGAAATTCTTCAATTTTACTGGAACCTTTTGAAAGCAATCCAGGATGAAAAGCACTAATACTCCTTGGTGACCTGGCATAAATTCTACTTAACATTTCAAAATAGAAAATAAAACTCCACAAAAATTTTTTGAAATTGCTGATTGAAAAACTCATTAGCAGATTGAGCTGTAGTTGTTGTTGATGCTTATTTCTGAGGTGTTAACAAATAAGCCAAATTACCATATTGTATATTTAAATTTTAAAAGCACATTTTAAATGAATCAAATTTTAAAATCTATGAGGTTCAATCTTGTGGCCAGCAGGTCTGGCTATACCCTGTGGTTGCTGCTTGTTGTCCTGGGTGCTCCTCTTCTGATTCAGCTCCCTGCTGATGACCTGGGAAAGCAGGAGAGGATGGCCCAAGTGCTGGGATACCTACGCCTACATGGGAGTCCCTGGCCCTGTCGGCCTTTGTGGCCATCTTGAGGTTGAACCAGCAGGTGGAAGATCTCTCTTTCTCCTTGTCTCTCCCTTTCTCTCCGTAGCTCTGACATTTAAATAAATAAATCTTAAAGAAAACTGTATTTTAAGGTATTATTTTCTTGTTTTTCTTAAGGTATATAAACAAACACTTATTACTTTTGCATTTGAAAACTAGTGTGCTTAGAGATCTTTTATATTCCCATGTTACTTATTATGTGAGGTAACAACTCTGTCAGCTCTGTCTTCTGATCTATCAGTACAAGAGCCCAGGACTTGGCTGGAAACAGCTAATAGGACCTGGAGACTTTATAAACTGTTGGGCCAAAGAACTGAAAGAGAACTCCAAAGCAGACTTGAGTGGCATTCCTTTGTGGCCAGCATGCATTACGAGTGGGTACCTGCCCTCCTAATGCTGTAGAATCCCGTGTAGTTCATCTAAGCCATAAGTGATCATCTGATTCTGGCTTCCAGTTTATTCCTCATTCCCGGACCTTTCAGAGATCCACAGTTTCAAGATATTTTACTCTATTTGTATAGTAATTTTTCAAAATATTTATTGTAGCTTCCAGCCTTTGTAATTCTCATTGGAGTACTATTAGGCATCCTGTCGAGTAATGCTTAGAAGTGAAACACTATTTCTCCATAAAGGCACTATGTCTGATTTGCACATAAATGGTTAAGTTGTTCTAAGTAATATTTTTAAGAAATATTTTTTATGCTGCAGTTCCATAGGCTCCGGGGTTTCCCGTCTCCCTCCCCAAGTCCCTTTCTCTACTGATTTCTCTTTTAATATCAAATGGGTAGTCCTTCATGAACAGTTCATCGCTTCCAACATTGTAGGCATGGACAATATCAGAGAGCCCAGCTTTCTCATTATTGTTTTAGGTGTCAACATTTTTCAGTTCTTTCTTTTTTATAGCTATAAATGTTAGTTTGAGTTTTAAAATATATAATTAAAAATACATTACAATCCCATCAGGCTGTGCTTTAAAAGGACAAAAACTCTCAAATCTTGCATTTTAAATCTCAAGATGAGCATCATAATCATTGTGCATTAATTTGCTCCTCTTTCTTGCTATGACTGGAAATAGCATCCTCCCTGGGGATAACTATCATTACTATCAACATGTCTTTTTAAATACAATGGTCAGGATAGTTTAATCAGTTGACAAATCCCCAGGCATGAACAAGTTTATGAAAAAGTAAGGAGGAGGAAAAACTGTGTTAATCCCTAGACTTTGTTTTTTTCTGTTGGCCCAAGAATTAATTTTGCTTCAGCCTAATTACTTTACATGCATTCTTGTGACATTACACAATCGGAGAGGGAGAAAAAGGAGCCGTGACTGTGTGGTGTGTATCTAAAAGTGCGTTGGAGAGGGAGAGGACACATAAGCAAGCTGGTTTGACCAGAAACAGAACTGCCTGTGACAGATTAAGAGACAAGCAAGGCTTGGAATCTGAGAGCAAGCAGAGTGGAAATTTACAGCTGTTCCATGTGAGTGTTCAAGTGATCATTTTCTGCTAACCTTTTCCGGTGGTAACTGTGACTCTTCAAAGAGGGACAGAAAGTCAAGACGGAATTGTGGAAACTTCTCGGTCACATTTTGGTAATAGGAGGCAACCTCTGTTAAATGGAAGATAAAGGATCCTCCGTGTAAAGTGCTTTACGCTCCAGCAAGAGCTGTCTTCAGCACCTCACCATGTATCTACTTTTTGTTGCTTAGACAAGCCTGGGTGTTTCTCTAGTGCTGGGTGAGTATCAGCAGGGTTATCTCTATTAGTTCCTAGAAATGGGATTAACAGGGCAAACTTTAAGCTGGGCTACTCCTGTGGTTAGGGCTTGTAAACTCATTTTTAAAATCTCGCTGTTGTTTATCTGTGCATGATGAACTGCTGTTACTAGGAGAGGTTTTAAAACAACATCTACAAAACAATACTTCTCTGTTGCCTAAGGCTCTTGAACCATTACCAACTGTGTCCATGGAATATCTTATTTTGGGTATGACATTTTATTTACAAAGAATTTCAAAACTAAAATAGTGTCCAAATTAGTATACCATTTTTGTGTTTTTATTTAAGCTGTGTAAAAATTCAAAATTATCACTTTATGCCTGTTGTCAATAAATTTAAAATTACCTTTAAGATCTTTGATATTACAAATTCTAGCATTCCCTCCTAGTTAAAAATTGTTGGTGGGTATATATTTTAAATGTTAAATGCTTCTATTAGGACAAATGACAGCTGTTTTTTTCCTAAGTTTTTAAATGAAAATAAAAATCAGATAATTTTATGATTTCATATAAAATGAATGCACATGAATTTCTAAGTTGAGATATAACACAGTTACAAAAATGTCATACAGTCTTATTTTGTTGGAGAACTATTATAATCAGGTGTGTATGTGTGTGTATCTAAGTAATAGAGCAAAGAAAGGAAAAAAAATATCTAGTGACACTGCAATAAAACCTTCATTTGGATAATCTCAAAATAGGGGAATATGTGCTAATTATATATCTATACATACTTTTTTTTAAACACAAGGGTGGCAAGCATATAATCATTCTTCTGTTCGAGGAAGGAAATGTGAGTGAACTGCCAACTGCTAAACTGAGTCACTGAATAACGATGTACCTTTCTGAGCCAAGTTTCTAACCTATTCTCTGTGAGCCTTGAACATTATGTATCTCCATAATCATTGCTTCTGGTTAGTTCCTCAAGGCAAACTGCTTAGCTGAAGGGAAACCGTGTGCAGATATCAGCCGACACATTGCAGACGGTTTGTTCCCCAATATCCAATGTAAAATGGCTGTACTTTCTCTAATTAATTTCCTGTCTGTGTATAGAAGCCTGTTGAGCAGGTTTTGTTTTGTGGTTTTTCTTTTTTAGCCCGTTGACCTGTGTGTAAAAAGTAACTCAGCTGCTCTGTAGAAATCTCTTCTGGACCAATATCTTGCACTTAAAATCAAAAGTAAACATAGCAGGGATGATTTCACAAGCCACCTTTTCCTTCAGAGAATTTCCCACAGTCATTCCTTGTTAGACTGATGGGCAGTTTGCATAGTCCTTCACAGTGTTCAGAATAATTTTTTTATTTTAAACTAGTCATTCAGTGGTATTACCCTAGTGACAGCACTGTGTCTTAAGCCCAAGGAATGTAAATACAGACATAAAGAATAAGTAAGTCATCCCCAGTTTACAAATAGTTTGTATTTCAGAAGTTTATTTGTGAACAAGTTGCTACAGATTTGGAACCCATCTTCCTTGGGAAACAGCCTAGCAGTTTGAAAGCTATTGGGCTTTTATTATAGCCAAGAATGTATTTTATTCACACACTGAATAAAATAGAAAATCAGACAGATGGTAGAAAATCAGTTCTAGTGATGAAAGAAGATAGAAAGTATATGTGTTAACTAAGAGATTATTTTTATTTATCCTAAATATTAACGCTGGAGGAAAGAAAGTTTAAAAAGAGATAAATGATTTTTAGGGAGGATGCTTATAAATATGATTTTTACATACTTTCATGAGCGTCCAAATTTATATGCATTGTTTATGAGAGCGAATCTGAAGTTGGAATCCATGATTTCTCTTTTCCTCAATACTGGGATATTACTGGTTGTTCTTAGGTTTATCCATCATTTCTGCAGCCTATCATAGTATGGCACATAGTAGGCAGCTGATAGTAATTATCACCAAACTTGATACTTTGGTTCAGAAGATAGAAACAGTCATTTTTCTCACAGTATCCATAAAGGTAGAGGGATTTAGAGCATACCTTTGTCATTAGATGGCTTGATAAGACTTGATTGAATTGTTAACAGTGAACCAAGCAAAAGTAGGGCAGAATAGGCCTAACTCTTCTGGGAAGAGACCAGGACAGAGTGTAATTTGGCAGTGGTGTTGGGTGGGTAGAGCTGTGAAAAAGGGGTTGGTTGACAAGCTAGGTGTCTTGAGTACGTGGCACATTCTGAAGTCAGGTGTCAACTTTAACTCTTGTTTCATATGCTTACCAGGACCCAAATAAAGACCTGTAGCCTCTTTGAAAAACTAAGATTAGATGTCTCCCAGTTAATGCGGTTATACTGGCTCTGAGAATTTCTCTAGGATGTCAGTACATAAAATCTAAAAATTAGTAATAAATAAATTCATGTAATAAATAGTAAAATAGATACAGGTTACACTTACCTCAGATTGCTTTTACTGGAAGGAAAAAAAAACCTCCAATTGATTATAACTCATTATTCAATTTCAAATTACATAGAAAGAATAATGACTTTGAGTAATCCTAAATGACATACAATAAACTCTTAGTAAATATTTGCTGAGTCAATTAAAAAGATTTGGACAGTTTTCCAGTGGTACTTGTGCATGGGCGTATGTATTTACATAATGTGGCTTAAGAAAACATTTAGCTATTTCCTTAACAAAGGCAAATCTACTAAAATTATACTAGCAAATCTGTTATGATTATGTTTAGTATTCTGTTGGTAATGGAAATAATTAGTTTAAACTGAAATCCTTAGTACTTCTAAATGAGATGATATACATTCTGGTTTTGTGACTTATATGTCATACTGCAGAAGCTTTCTAGTTAGTCTCTTCCAACTCTGGAAGGATGAAAGATTATATTAAATTTCCGAACTTAAAAAATCTTGGAACCAACTCTCTATGTCCATAGAATAAAAGAAAATTTCAGCTAAATCACTTTCATTTCATGGGCTTATGTTTCATAGCTGGCCCAGGGGCTTACTGAAACTGTTCAATGTTAATGGCAATCTATAAACCTTGTCGTAATGCCAGTGACAGTATCTAACCAAGATTTGATGCTATATGTAATGTGTGCTTCTAGAAAAGAAGAAAAACAATGAATTGGGAGTTTCCCTTGATAATTCTGCTGTCAAAAATAACCATTGTGAATTTCACTGAGATATGATGCTTTGATTCTAGTTCCTAGTTTTTGGGAGATACTCACCTAGCCTCAGAGCTCTGCTATAATCAAGACTGGGAAATTCTAATATAAAGTTAGAATTGACAACCAGTACTAGCTAATCAGTGTAGAAAATTTTAACTACCACAAATGACTGGAACTCTCCACAGAAACACTGCCAGGAACCAAATGAGTGAAGTTACTAGCCTATTTTAGAACAGCCAGGATCTAGTAGAGTCCTTATCACAATAAATATATCAGTAACTTTATAACTTCCTAACTTTGTATGGTAATTATATCGTACAATTTATTTCAGTTTCACAGGAGATTATAATTAACAAATAATTATTAAGGGACATACCTTCCTAACTTTGGCTTATAAAGGTGGTTGTTTTTGTTTGTTTTTTCTAGATATAAATCTATCCAGGCTTTCAGGGGAGCAAGGTAAAGCTTCTTAGAAATTTTGGCTTCTGTGTCAGTTGTAAATTTTTAGAAAATGTCTCTCCCTAGGGCTCCATTAGTGAAATAACTTATGAAAGCAAGGCCCTTCTTACTTATTTTTAGCTGAGAAAAGGATTGGTGAGAATCATTATTCATGCTTTATCATCTGTTGATTTTCACTTATTTCTGTAGGTTTAAAAATGCCAAGTTCAGCCTTTGTGGCTTCTAGTTGCATTTAGGACCATAATTAAAAAGGAAAATTTGAAGGGTAGAGAGTACTGATTGAAATATACTTTGACATCTGTAACATGCTTTATAGTGGACTTGGTATTGTGATATATTATAATAATGTTGTGCTTTTATACGTTATTATCTCTGTGAATGCAGTCCTAAAAGTAAGAAGTTTTTTAGGAAGAGGAGGGAGACTTCTTGGGTATATCAAATACTAAACAACTGTCAAGTGTACTTTGTAAATTTATAATTTGCATGTAAATGAACTCCTTTTAAGAAAATAATTAGCATTGACAGTGCATGTGGCTGGGTAACCTTCATCTCACTGAATTAAGTGAATCCTACATGCTCTGTTACTTGCTGTAGATACACTTTGGATTGCATATATTGCTGATGAATAGAGATTTCCAAAATTATAAAACATGAACCTTTATGACATGTTTAAGATTTATGGCAGTAAGGTTTAACTTTTTGGTTTGAGACGAGGTGCTGTGCCTTAAGTTTAAATTCAAAAGCTCTGAGAACATAGGAGATAAATCTCTCTCACTGTTGATTATAAAATAAACTTACATGAAAGACGAGGTTTGCTTTTGAGCTTTCTTATAGTGGATTAGCAGTTTTGTTCCATGGGTACTGTTTATAGTTTTGCTTGTGGAAATCTTGACTTTTTTTTTTCTTTTCTTTTTTCTTCATTTTCTTCAGAAATAAATTTCCCACTCTTAAATTTTCTTGCAAAACCTTTAAAGTAGAACTGTCAGTGAACAGACAGCTGGAGGTTAGATGTAAAGGCCTGTACATCAGCCACCCACAGATATTTATTCCCCTTGAAGTATTCCAGTGGGATAACAGCCAGGGTACTCCATGCCTAGAATGTTCTCTCAGTGTTCCTCCTTCTCCCTGCCCTCACTCCTCTCCTCTTCAGTCATTGGACGTAGTCACATGACTCCTTTGAGTGACTGACTTTGGGCCACCTTCAGTGGTGCTCACCCATGAGTGAGGAAAATGAAGTTTTACTGACAGTGCCAAAACAGACTACAGAATCCTCAGGGCTTCAGTTTCCTGGGAGCAGTTGAGCCATCTTTTTTGGCTTGCTCTCCCAAGTCTGAGCCAAGTACTACGTTTTACGAAAATTCATAGCCAAAGAAATCATATTTAATGAATGCTTTGAAAAGACATAATGAATCGATAGTTCACAGTTTGGACTTTTTTTAAAAATGGAATTTTAAAAATTCATTAAATGTAATATTTAAGAGAAGTTATTTCTCTTATCAAAGCATTTGCATGATGTAGTATACAAAGTTAGAAAAAAATTATTTGAAGAAAGAAGAAAATCAAACACCCTTTTTCTGATTTCACTATCCAGAGGCAATCACTCACTGTTGACATTCTGTAAAATTTTTTCTATGTATAGATTTTGTGTTTGCATTTGCTACACAGAGTTCTGGCTATGTTTTACAATATATAGAATGCTTTTATCAAGAAGAAGCCATTGGTTGTGAGGCATGTAGCTATTTTTTGTAACAAAAATTAAGCAAACTGCCAGTTAGTGCCAGGTCCCTTCAACCGATAAGTCAATACTAAGTTTCAGAGATGTTAACATTTAAAAAAATCTTGGGGCCTGGCACAATAGCCTAGTGGCTAAAGTCCTTGCCTTGAGTGCACCGGGATCCCAAATGGGCACCGGTTGTAATCCTGGCAGCTCCACTTCCCATCCAGCTCCCTGTTGTGGCCTGGGAAAGCAGTTGAGGACGGCCCAAAACTTTGGGACCCTGCACCTGTGTGGGAGACCTGGAGGAAGTTCCTGGATCCTGGCTTCAGATCGGCACAGCACTGACCTTTCCACTCACTTGGGAAGTGAATCATTGGATGGAAGATCTTCCTCTCTGTCTCTCCTCCTCTCTGTATATTTGACTTTGCAATAAAAACAAATAAATCTTTAAAAAATTTTTTTGAACTTCCACAGTTTTAAATCTGTACCACACTTAATAGTTTATCACTTCAATGTACCAAAAGTGAAATGAATACTAAGACGGGTTTGTGAACATTTTAAGGCTCTAGGTCCATCTGACCAAATTACTGTCCAATTTTCATTGCTTCCAGTCAGAAATAAGAGAGCTGATATAGTGTATTAGCAACAGAATGGAGATTTGTCAAAACAACAGAAATCTGTGATAGAAATGTCGAAAGTGGCTTTCACTTTGAGTTGGCACGTTTGTTGCTTAAAGAGAATGGTTAAATGTTGCCTACGTGATTGTTGGCGGTATTTCCTCCTTTGTTGTTTTCCGTCATCTATATATCCTCTCTGTAATAGTTTTCTTATTCATATTAATGAGGTGATCTTTTATATTATCACCCTCATCTTCTATATTCACATTAAAAATAGTCTGCTTTGTTGTTTTCCTATAATTTTTATTTGCTACTGTTTTATTCATTTCTGTGCTTGTGGCATATTTATATTGACTAGGATTGGTCTCTCTGTTAAACTTATTTCAACATTTTTGAAATGAGAAAAACTATTTATATCCAAAATAACTTTAAGATTTATTTTATTTATTTGAAAGAGCTGTAGAGAAGGAGGGGCAGAGACAGAGATAGAGATCTTCTGTCTGCTGATGTGCTCCCCAAATGGCCACAATAGTCAGGGCTGAGCCAGGCCAAAGCCCTGGTTCCAATCCCACTTCCTGCTAAGGATGATTAAAGCAAGATGAGTGATGGCTTATCTGTCGTTTTGAGACATTGGAAATGTACACATTGTTTTGAAGTGCATTGTGCAGTAGACCTCACAGCCACTCCTGTCTGGAACTCTGCATGCTTTGATCGGCCATCTTTCTCGTCCCCTCCCCCACAACACACATTCAGCCTCTGCTAACTGCTCACCTTCCACACACTTCAGTTCCTTTGGAAATCCACCCCCTTGGGGGAGAATTGTGTTGTAGAGTAGTTTGGTCTCAATGTTTTGAAATACTCCCATAACAACAGTGCTGTTTACTTTTCTCTCAACATTATACAGGAGTTTTCTAGCAACAGTTTCATCATTTTTTAAAAAAATTATTAAATATTGTTTAGCTTATACAATTCATTTGTGGTCCAGTTGCTGGAATAACCTGGTCATGCCTCATCCGTATTCTTGGTGGGATGGCCTGGGGATATATGGTAGACCAATCCATCACAAGAAATGGGAACCAAATCGCTTCCAGTAGTTTCATTCATTCATTCTTTTTTTTTTTTTTTAAGATTTATTTATTCTTTATTTTTATTACAAAGTCAGATATACAGAGAGGAAGAGAGACAGAGAGGAAGATCTTCGGCCCGGTGATTCACTTCCCAAGTGAGTGCACCGGCTGGTACTGCGCCGGCCTGAAGCTGGGAACCATTCCAGGTCTCCCACATGGGTGCAGGGTCCCAAAGCCTCGGGCCATCCTCAACTGCTCTCCCAGGCCACAAGCAGGGAGCTGGATGGGAACTGGAGCAGCTGGGACCAGAACCAGTGCCCACATGGGATCCTGACGCACTCAAAGCCAGGACCTCAGCCGCAAAGCCACGCCACCGGGCCCCCAGTGGTTTCTTTCTTTGTATTTTAATTTAAGGCCATTATTTCTTCATCTGTCATTGTCATTTCCACCTTTTTCATAGAGATTTTGGATCCAGTTTTTTCTTCTGCTTCTTTAATTGAATACTTGTCTTTATTTCTCTGTGAATGAATGATACTGTAGATTGTCACCTTACTATGTGCCTTGCCAGCAATAAAGTCCCATTTCAAAAGCTATTTTGTATATTTTGGAATTAATTTTAGTGAGCTGTTTGTGGGCTTAATTCCATCTCATTGTTAAATTTTCCATAAGAATACCCAATCTGTTTATACTTAAGTGGTAAGTTGGCCATGACTTCCTTCTCCAAGCTAAACTGTGGAGGTCTTCTCCCAATTTGTGTGCCTTTTGTTTTTTTTTTAAGGTCAATATAGGAATGTGCTTTGAGAAAGGAATTTTTGCTTTAAAAGAAGCCACAAAACACACTGAATTTTGGGTCTCATCATTAATCTCTCCTTGAAAAACCTTTTGAAAGACCAGTTTTAGATCTTTCTTCTGCTTAAACTATTATGTCTTTTTTTTATTGGTTTGGGTCCATTTTTAATTTCCTTTCTTAATATTCATGCCCATTCCATTCTTATTCTTGTAGTAATAGTTGGCATGGGATGGCTCTTTATTTTCTCTACAATGCTCCAAAATGCTGATGAAGATCTAAAGATACAAAACTCTATGCACTGTATCTTTTCTCCATTAATTTACTGTTCCTTTTTTTTTTTTAAGATTTATTTTATTTTTATTGGAAAGGCGGATATAACAGAGAAACAGAGAGGAAGATCTTCTGTCCGATGATTCACTCCCCAGGCGGCCACAACTGCTGGAGCTGAGCCAATCCAAAGCCAGGAGCCTCTTCCAGGTCTCCCATGCGGGTGCAGGGTCCCAAAGCTTTGGGCCATCCTCGGCTGCTTTCCAGGGCCACAGGCAGGGAGCTGGATGGGAAGCGGGGCTGCCAGGATTAGAACTGGCATCCATATGGGATCCCAGTCATGCAAGGCGAGGACCTTACCCACTGCGCCATCACACCGGGCCCTAATTTACTGTTTCAACCTTCCTTGGACAAACCCTTTGTGTGCCTGCATCTGCTACTACCTTAAACCCTTTGAGCCTTACTCATTTTGTATTTCCTTGTTCACATAAGTATTAAATATTTTCTAAAAGCAAAAACTTGTCGACCTAGGATAACGTACCCAGCAAAACTTTCCTTTGTTTTTGAAAATGAAATAAAATTCTTCCACAGTAAAAAAAAGTTAAAAGAATATGCCTCTTCCAAACCTGCCCTATGAATGATACTTAAAGATGTTCTCTTGACAGAGAAAAGGAATAGAACCACCCAAACCAAAGGCAAATGCGAAGAACATCCCAATAAGGTGACAACAGAAGACTAAATCAATGAACAACCCATTGCTGAAATGACAGGACAAATTACCATCCATTCATATTAACCCTGAATGTAAATGGTTTAAACTCATCAATCAAATGTCATGGATTAGCATACTGGATTTAAAAACAAAGCCCATTTATTTGTTGCCTACAGGAGACACATTTCACCAATAAGATTAGAGGAAACTGTATCTCATGGATTTTTTTTGTTAGTTTCATCTCTTCAAAACACTTTCTTTTGATTAAATTCTTCAGTGACTCAGATCATACGGTAGCATCATTTTCCTTCAAAAGGTTCTTGATTTTCATTTCTTCAGCGACACATTAGTCATTCAGTAGCATGTTATTTAACTTCATGGTGTTGTTGATTTCTTTTTTCTTCTTGTTGTTGGTTTTGTTTTGTGGCTATTCATTAAGGGGATGTATAGTAACTGTGTAATGGAGACTATCCTATCTAGTAGCAAGTTATTTAACTTCATGGTGTTGTTAATTTCTTTTTTTTTATTTGTTGTTGATTTTTTTGTATGGCTTTTCATTTAAGGGGATATATAGTAACTGTGTAATGGAGACTATCATATCTAGTAGTAGCATGTTATTTAACTTCATGGTGTTGCACATTTCTGTTTTACTTCCTGTTGTTGATTTGTATTGTGGCTTTTCATTTAAGGGGATGTACAGTAACTGAGTAATGGAGACTGTCATATCCAGATGTGAGGATGCAATGCAGTATGCATCTCTACTTGCAGGCTAAAGTTGGACTCCCAATGAAATTGTTTACTATATCTTGACAATTGGATGCTAAACTCTCTGCCGTTGTTCATGCCTGCAGTGATGGACATATGACTGTGTATGAAGAACTACACTATAGTAATGATATAGGTGAACTCAGTAAGGGAGGAGGGAATTGGGGATGGGATAAGAGAAATCCTAGGACCTATAGAATGGTATCATAAAATGATAATAATAAAAAGAAGTAAAATTTTAAAAAAGAATATAGTAAGAAGTGAAAATAATTCAAAACAATCATGTAATCTTAATTTTTAGTAAGAGGTAACAAAGAAGGAACACACACAAAGGAAAGGATGCTATGATGTTACTGAATCAAGCAAAAACTCCCACTCCTTTTATGATCAGTGTTCTGGCTCCAGATATTTTTGTTAGTAAGAAATATGTTTTAAAAAATATTTGATCTTAGGGGTTAGGGATTTTAATAATTATAAGGTGATTTTTATATAGTCCCATAAAATTCATAGTGATTCTTTTTTTATATACTTTTTAAAGATTTAATTATTTTTATTACAACATCAGATATACAGAGAGGAGGAGAGACAGAGAGGAGGATCTTCCGTCTGATGATTCACTCCCCAAGTGAGTGGAAAGGCCGATGCTCTGCCGATCCAAAGCCACAAGCCAGAAACTCTTCCTGGTCTCCCATCTGGGTGCAGGATCCCAAGGTTTTGGGCCGTCCTCTACTGCCTTCCCAGGCCACAAGAGGGAGCTGGATGGGAAGTGGAACTGCCAGGATTAGAACTGGCACCCATATGGGATCCCAGTGTGTTCAACGCGAAGAGTTTTAGCTGCTAGGCCACAGCGCTGGGCCCCGTAGTGATTTTTTAATGTATCAGTTTGGTAATTTTGATGTGAGTAATAAATATATAAAAAATGTAAAAAAAAAAATAGTAGGGTAGTGTCAGCTGTTTTTGGCTTCCTTTGCTCCATGAAAGATGTTCTCTACCAGAACTGATGTTGTTTTTCCCCATTTCCCTCACCTTCCAGTGGTAGAGAGACACAGGAAACTTTTTCACCAGTGGATGTCTCCAACATAATATTTGAAAAGTAAATAAATTATGGATTCTAAATAGTTTCTTATTGCAATGTTGTGATTGCCATAGAGTAGTACTGTTATGGTTTTCAACATTGTTTTATGCCAATATATAAATCTTAACTCCACTTTTGTTTTACATTTTTATTCTTATTATTTTCATCATTTTTTGCAGTGATAATAAGCTAATTTTAAATATAGCTTATTCTCTCAAAGTATTATTTTCCTCAACCTTGCATAATTCTTATATTTAAAATGAAGAAAATATTTTTAGACTTTGAGTCAAACTTTTAGATAAAACTTTTACAATATCTTTCTCAAAATATTTCCTGCAGGGGCCTATATTATGTTGTAGGAGGTAAAGCTACCACCTGCAGTGCCAGAGTTCCATGTGGGTGTGCCAGTGTGTGTCCTAGAGGTCCATTTTCAATCAAGCTCCCTACTCGTGGTCTAGGGACAGCAGTGAAGGTTGGCCCAAGTGTTTGGGCATCGGCCATTCATAAAGGAGACCTGGAGGAAGCTCCTGGCCCTGTCCTGGCCAGGCAGCTAGCAGGGTAATGCAGTGAATGGATATTCTCTTTCTTTCCCTCCCCTGTATGACCCTGACTTTCAAATAAATAATTCTTTAAATAAAATATATATAGATGATCAAACTAAAGTGAGCCTCAAAAATTTAAACATGTAGAAGATATATATATATCTTGTACATATATATCTACATATATACATATATCTTCTACATATCTTATATATATATATCTTCTACATATTTAAATTTTTGAAGCTCACTTTAGTTTGATCATCCTTTATTTTTAATTTATCTGATTGTTGTTATTGAAAGCTCATGAGATACAATGCTATGTAATTTAAGCCTGAAAAAAGTCATGATTTTTATTGGCCTTTTTTTTTTAGCATTCCATATTGGAAGAAGAGATTTTTATACGTGAAAAAAATGCCTTTGTTTAGTAAATCACAGAAGAATCCAGCAGAAATTGTGAAAATTTTGAAAGAAAACATGGCGATTTTGGAAAAACAAGACAAAAAGACAGAAAAGGTATGAGTTAAAGCAGTAATATTATTGTTTTATCCAAGGCCCAAGCCTAAAAGCCTAATGAAGAATCCCATTTATGATACATGATATGCACATAGAGTCTCTCAAAATACATTTACATCATTTTCAGGTTTTATGTAACCAATTATTGCTAGTCTCTTGTCTGGAACTCACAGTTCACTACTCTGGCCAACCCTGAATCCCTGCAGACCTTTGAGCTCAGAGATTTAAGAAGTTCTGTTAGTGTATCATGTTATTCTCATAAGAAAGATAGCACATGTTATTTAAGGATTAACTGACAGGCTTAGTGTTTGACTGACAGGCACCTACATCCCCTCCTGATTCCAGCTTTCCTATAATGCAGACCCAGGGAGGCAGCAGTGATGGCTATAGTTGCTGGGTTCCTACCACCTGTTGGGCGATGTGGAATAGCCTGCTGTCTTAAATCCCCCACCCTCCAGGTCCTAATGTCCATCAGTCTACTTTCTACCTCTATAGATTTGCCTGCTGTTCTTTTTACGTTATTATTATTATTATTATTATTATTTTGAGAAGCAGGGAGACAGACTGAGAATAAGCTTCAATCCACTCCCCACGTGCCTGCAACAGCCAGAGGTGGGTCAGTGCCTCAGCCAGAACCAGAACGCAATCGAGGTCTCCCACATGGATGACAGTGCCTAATTACCATCACCTGCTGTCTCCCAGGCTCTGCATTAGCAGGAGACTGCAGGCAAGCACTGGACCCAGGTACTCTGATGTGGAAGATGGATGTTGTAACTGTGAGGCCGAACGCCCGCCATGTATTACTACAGTATAATGAACTAATTTTAAGTTTCACAGAGAGCAAAAAGACATTATGACTGAAGGATAAATGGCTTGACAAAGTTTGAATTCTGATCGCCCTTATACTTTTTTTCACTGAAAGATCAAGAGAATAGGAATTGATTGAAAAACCTCAACACAATGAATGAAACATAATAGCTTCAGATAAGTCTTGAAAGTGAAGTCGGTTCAGTTTTCAAGGGTAAAATTTATATTTAATTTCTAACAAAATTAGCTTATGACTGAAGAAAGATTATTTCAGTGCATTCATTAAATGTCTTTGTAATATAAATTTTAGTAATGGTTTGCAAGATAAGAAAATGCAGCTTCCAAGTTTTGTTTTGTTTTGTTTTGTTTTTGCTTTTTTACAACTAAGCAATGATCTTTGGGTATAAATGAATAGTATCCAAGAAATAGGACTTTTTTTTTGTCTGCTTTTGACCTGCCAAGTTTTTATTCTTGTTGTCTGTTGACATACAAGGCTTCAGAAGAAGTGTCAAAGTCACTGCAAGCCATGAAGGAAATTCTGTGTGGCACAAATGACAAGGAACCCCCCACAGAAGCAGTGGCCCAGCTAGCCCAGGAGCTCTACCACAGTGGGCTGCTGGTGACCCTGATCGCTGACCTGCAGCTCATAGACTTTGAGGTAAGCTGCAACAGGATGGGAGCTGTGCTTTCAGTTTTGGTATATGTGACTATCGATATTTGACTATCCTTTCTTGTGTGTTGGGGGGTGGGGTGTGGAGTTATAAAGTTTTGTTCAATTATTTTATTTGAAAGGCAGAGAAAGATACAGACACAGAGAGCTCTTCCATCACTACCTAATTACCAAAATGCCTGCAATATCTGGGATGGGACAGGCTGAGATCAGGAGCCTAGAATTTTTTTTTTTTTGGTCATTCAGTAGCATGTTTTTTGTTGTTTGTTCATTTGTTTAATTTTGCTTCATTTTTATGGCACTGTCTCATAGGGTACTAGCTCATTCCCGGGATGTTCTACTTCCAATCCAGCTCCCTGTTTAATTGTGTGAGAAAAGCAGCAGAAAATGGCCCAAATGTTTAGACTTCTGCCACCCCTGTGGGAGACCTGGAGAAAGCTCCTGGCCCTTGATTTCAACCTGTTCCAACCCTAGCTGTTGAAGTCATCTGAGGAGTGAATCAGAGGATGGAATATCTGTCTCTACTTCTCTTTCTCTTTCTGTAACTCTTTCAAATAAATAAATATAATTTTAGAAAAGCTTTAGTTTTATAAAACTAAAACCAAGCAGAAATGTATGTCACAGTTGAGTTTTATGTAGCTCAGCAGCAAGGTCAATGACTAATGAGAAAAAGCACTTTGTTGAGTGCTTACTAAATTCCAGCTACCATTAAACTCATTTGACTTTTAAAACTACTTTTTTGGTTAATGCTGTATTTTTTTTTGTTTCATGTTATAGGTGAAGGGCCTAGGGTTCAAGTATATTAAATAATTTGCCTTAAGTCATTAGGTTAGTAAGAACATAAGCCAGGATTCAAACTCCGTCTCTACCAAGTCCTTTTCATTACATTTTTCCAGCAAGTTGGGAAGTTTGTTATATGCTAGTAATATAGGATATTGTTCTCACTTGGAAAGAAATTGTATGTAGCTTAAATAGTAAGCTAAATAAAACAGAAATAAATCTTGAGTATGTGTATGTGCTTATTAAAATTTATTATACAAGGATACCTCTAAAGTTTATGGTAAACAGGATTAAAAGACATTTCTTTCAGGGTCAGCATCCCATATGGGTGCTGGTTCAAGTCCTGATGGCTCCATTCTAAACCTACTTCCTGCTAATGTGTCTGGGGAAACAGCAGAACATAGTCCAAATATTTGGGTTCCGTCACCCATATGGAAGCCTCAGAAGAAATGGCTGGCTCCTGGCTCTGGCCTGGCCAGTGCAGCTAGTAATTGGGAGGTATCTCTATTTTTCCTTTCTCTTTGTAACGCTGAAAGAATTTTTTTTAGAGAAAAGATACTGCTTTCAATATTAATAATTTTTTTAATCCTAACTTTTTTTAATGAACATTAAAAAAAAAATAACAACATGCTTAGCTTAAAATACTGATTTTTTCAGTGAAAACTGTCAGTAGGGCCAGTCTGGGCATTGGCTGCTGAGATGATGAAGTCCTAGATCTGTTTTATTTGCAGCCTTGTTTCTGCCATGATGCTTTTGGTGGTGTCAGACAAGTGCTTGGGTGTCCATTAAGACTGAGAGCTGGAGCAGTGCACACATTTCTTAAGTGAACTGTGCTTAGCTGTGTTTTTGAGCAAGTACAAGAACAGTAATGACTGATTAGGCCGAGATTCTGTCAGGGCTCTGGGGAGTCTGTGGAAATATGAGTCCACAGTCTGCTCAGCAGCTTCGATAGGGAAGGTTTTGTCTGATTGGATGGAGGAGGAAGAATGCAGAGCCAGTCTGCTGGGAGGATTCAAGACCCAGTGAGGCGCCTGGAGTGTCCAGGTGACAACTCATCCTTCCTTTCACATGCACCTGTCTGTCCGTCTGATCTTCTCTTTGTTTCTCCGCCTTTGACGTTCAGCCTGTTTTCTCTTTTTCCTCCCACATGATTTGCTTACTTTCCCATCTGCTCCCTAAACTGGCTATCTGTGAAATTAAATTGTAGTCTTACTGTGTTTATGTAGTTTCCTATTCCGTTTCAGTTATTGTAAAATAAGATATAAGGAACATTTGCAGCTGGTGTAGCATGGAGAAAAACACTGAATTAGAATTGCTTTAGAGTTTGTCCCAACTCTGCTGTTCCATATTCAGTATCTTAACCTCTTTAAACTTAAGTGTTTTCATTTATAAAACAGGAAGAGAATGAGTTTATGGCATTGTCTTAAATATTAAACTAAATACAAACATGTACATAAATGTTTTCAATAAGAGCATGAAATACACTCACAAGCTATGTGTGAAACTCAGGGAGTAGTATTTTCACTTCCTCTCTTTGCAAACTAAAGAACTGAGGAGAAATGCAAGTTGGTTTGTTTTTGTTATACCTCTTGATTTTTACTAGTTTTATAGTCAGTGACCATCTAGAAGCAAAAGATTCTCTCCTTCTAGGATTGCTGGTACATTTCTAGGAATGTACTGTTGTATACATTCCCCTGAGAACAGCAAGCCCTAGGCTACTGTTGTCATTAATTGCTGTGTCCACTTGCGTTAATTGTTAAGATTAAGCCCGGTTTGCTGGGATGGAGTGCTGGGGAGGACTCCAAAGGGTGGGCACGTTTTGGTGAATAAGCTGGAGATGGGATGTTAGGTGCAGTGACTTAGAGAAGCCTTGAATAGCTACAGAACTGCACAGGCTCAAAGACCTCTCTGAAAGGTGAGGGGACAGGAAGAGGTAGTCTCAGAAAACATTGCAAATCTTACAGTTTTTTAGCATTGGCTTAGATAAATGTACAGTAAGAAATTTATGCAAGTATCCCTTTTACATGAATTACTGAAAATAGTAAGTTTTAGTATTTATAAATTATTTCCAGATTAACACACTCAGTTCTTTTAAAAAATTGACTTGTATATTATCAGCCAGGTAAAGTTATTTTCTTTACTCCTTAGAGCAAAGAATTATCTTTTTGAATATTTATATTTTCTGTATAGTTGAGAATTCTTCAAATGGAGTTAATTCTACTTTGGCTTTTCAAAATAAAATGCATTATACACTTGTCTCCCCTCCAGAATACTATACTAGATAAAGTAAAGCACTTACTGATGACTTGAAGTATCATTATGAAGATCATTGTGATAATAAGACAACAGTCCTTATCTTTGTTTATTCAACTGAGGGAACACAGGCCTAGGGTTTAATAGCAGGTGAATGTGTAACTGTTGATGCAATCATTCCTGTCCTCCAGCTCATCATAGTAGACAAATGCCTCCTGATTGAATGGATGAGTGGCAGTTACAACTCTTTACACATTCCACCAATCACCAACTGCATGTGGCACTTTCAAAGGAGGCAGCATTATAGCATCTTTGGCCCACCTGCAGAAAGGTGCTGTGTTATCTCTATGACTTGGAGACCTGGATGATCAACCCATCGGGCGGAAACTTTCTCAGGCCCAAAATATCCATGCATGCTAGTGACAGCTTGAATTTTTCCTCATTTCTTGTGGAATTAGTAAATTCTCCAGAAGGCATTCATATTACTTGGAGTAGTGATCATGTTGTTTTAACAAGTCAATCTTCTCTTAAGGCTGTTTCTTGAAGAGTCATTTGACTATAACATTTCTGGTTTGCTTTTGCAACAAGAAAAAAAAAAATTAAAATTTTCGGGATGGACTGGAGCTTTGCCAGATAACCTACCAGGATCAAACATTCCTCACAGAATAAAAGTGCACTTTGTTTAGAGGACATCTGCAAGAAGTTGAGTTTTCTTTTCTGTTTTTTCTTTTTTTTTTTTTTTGAGGTTGGAATTTCTAAATAATATTTGCAACAAAAACGCTAGCAGAAAAAGATTGTACTGGATTCCTTTTACAGAGTAAAGCAACAAAAATTTGCTAAATGCCCTCATGTGCATTTATCATGAAGGAGGGATTTGAACTGGGAGCTAGGAAGTGGTGAAGTCAACAGAAGGCAATGATTTTGACAGGGCAGCAGGGGCTAACTCTGGGATCTTTGTGACAGAGCCATTTCTCCTTCAGGAATTCCAGAGAATTGTGACCCAATGAGGTGGTGACAATAATGGAAGACCCTACTATCGTGTGGATAATGGCTGGTTAGGAGATAGACCTCCGAACTTGTTTTAAAAAAAAACAACAACTCATTACCTAGCCATAAATTTTAATCTAATCCTTTAAGCTTTTTAATTGCTAACAGAAAAGAACCATGTTGGCATATGATTACGAGGGCTTCTTTTTTTCTTTTAATGGCTTGGGGCTGAGATTGCAAGGCTTCTGATTGTGTGGGCTCACATCACACTCAGAGCTATGTTTTTGTGGTTTGGAACTTCTTCAAGAAACAGCTTCAGACTCTTTGATGTTTTGAAACACAATGTGATAAGAAATCAAAGGATGAAAAACTGTGGCATCCAAGAGCAGAGGCATTCATTTTAAAGGCAGGTGTGCCTTGCAAAACCTGGGTGGATTCAAAGTTGACTGCCTGGGTTAAGAAAAAAAGCAGCTCAAAGGCAAGAAAACTTTTTACTGTGGTAACTTAATCTCTAATGATTAAGAATCAGCTTGAGTCTCAATAAACCATTTTATAGTACTAAGTATTTAAAAATTATATCTCTTGAAGATCTTTTTCTGTTGCCTAGAGCTAACTTGAGTAGTCCTTTACTAAAAGCAGGCAGAATATAAAGCCTTGAGATACAAAATGCTGGCTGCACTTCCCACCTTTAGCAATTTTTAAAATTTTATTTTTGATGATGTTTATATAGTTGAGAAGGATACATGCCTGTGTGGACCACCAATTAGTGGGAAGGGTCAAGGAAGTGGGATGAGACCATTGTTTCCAATTTTGTTTTTCTCCCTATATCTGGGGAAAGGGGAGAGATAAGGGGAGAAGCCGCACCCAATACCCTAGCTGCATCAGTACTGGGGGATGGGGAATGGCTACCTGATGTCATCTCAGGATCCCCAATGTGGGGCATGCTCTGAGGGTTCTGCTCAAATGTTCTGATAGTTCTGAAATGCTGTTGATTTCATTGCTCCAAAGATGAGTAAATACTTCCATGGTTCACTGGCTGACGTAGTCCACCTTAGAGTCTACCTTCACCAAGATACTCACTTACAAAACTTCGCCAGGAGAGCTGTCCAATTTTTTCTACCCTCCATGATACTAGATGTCCTCTATAGGCTTCAATGAACTGGTTATTCCTCATGTGCATCTGGGCATGCCATTCATTGCACAACCCTCAGCAACCAAGGAGACCCAGTTCTGACACATACGTTCCACATACAGACCACAAATCCTGCAATTTTCCAGTGGTTCTGAGTCCAGTGATCCAGGTGGGGGAAGTAAGGGAGGGAGCCCCAAAGAAACTTCGCCTGAGGTTTCTGACTCCTGTGTTTGCTAGCCAGTACAGAGTCTGGTTCAGTCTGTCACCCACATCTGCCTACACATACTGATGGTTGCAACTGCCGGGTCAATTCTATTTTCCACCACCTCTCTTATGCAAACCAATGGATGCTGTGGCCCAGCCCAACCCTGCCCACCACACATTCAGCCCTCATTTATACCAGTGGGAACACAGCCTAGTCAGAGCAATCCCTATCACTCCCACCAGGCAGGCACCTGCCCTAGTTCTTGTACATGCCAGTGTGTGCAACAGACTGATCCAGTATGTCCTGCATTCCATTCAGCGTACAAACCAATAGGTGCTGTGGCCTACCTCAGCCCAACTGACCCCAATATCTAGCCCACACTCATGTCAGCAGGTGTCACCATTTGCCCAGCCAGGCCACCATCAGCCCCTGTTCTCATGTTCATCAGTGGGAGCTGCAGCCATCAGAGGGGTGCCCACAGTTTCCCCACAAGGCCTAATAACTCAGCCCTGAATCTTATACTTTCCAGGTGGTTCTGCAGTTTGGCCTGACAGGACTTGCCCCCAGTCCCAGCCCTTGCCAGCTGATGCTGTGGCAAATTCTGAGCAGTCTGCACTTATTATAGCTTATCCAGCGTATATGGTTGTTTAGCCCAGTCTGGCTCTCCTCCATCCCAGCTCACATGCAGGCCAATGAATTTTGTAGCCCTGCCTAGCGTGATCTGTCCCCAGTCCCAGCTCTCACGCTCACAAAAAGGAACAGTGACCCATTATGGGAATCCTTGCTACCCACTATTGGGCTCGTTCTCCCACTCCCCAGGTCTTATGTGTGCTGGTAAGTGCTGCTTCCCAGTGTGGCATAGCTCACTACACCTCGGCATTTGCCAGTTGGTGCTGAAGTTGAGCTTGGCCCAGCTTGCCTTCCCCAGTTCCAGCTCTTGCTGGTGGGTGTGGCAGCCTAGCCCAGCCCAGCCAGCTCCCAGTCCTGGCCCTTCTGTGAGCTGGCTGATGTTGTGGTTCAACCTGGCCTGTGCTGCACCTGGTTTTGTTCTGATCTGCCAGTGAGTGTTATGAACTGGCCCACCCCCAGATCTGAACCATATGTATGCTGGTAGACATTGTAACCTGGCCTGGTCTAAGCTGTTCCCAGCCTTGGTTCTTGCACTGACCTGTAGGGATTACCAAGGAGTTCCCCAAGCTCCTTTATCAGGTCACCTCCCAGTGGCAGATCTCATATGCACCAATAGGTCCTTGGCCCAGCCTGACTTGGCCCAACTCATGTCCTGGCAGGAACAATAACCATGCCCAGATAGCCCACCCTCATTCTGGCTCTTACTGTTTCCCAGCTGCACCTGGTCCACTCCACAGACCCAGCTCTTGTGAGATTCAGTGGTTATCTAGCCCATCCTATACCCACCCTGGCTCTTGTGAGCACCTATCAGTGCTGGAGTCTAGCCCCATCCTGCCCACCCCAGACCCAGTGCACACCCATGCCGAGGGACACTGCAGTCATGTCCAGCACAGTTTGCCACCCCCATTCTGGTTCTTCTGTTCACCAGAGGGAACCACAATCTAGCCAGAGCATCCTCTTAGCTCCCTGACCAGGCCTGTTCTCAGCCACAGATCTTGCACATGCCAATGGTTACTCACAGCATAGACCATCCCCCGTTTTGACTTTGCCATCAGATGTTGCATCTAGTCTGGCCTGGCCTACTCCCAGTCCCAATTCTTGCTGGTGGGTGCTGTTGCCCAGCCCTGCCCAGTCTGCCTAGGTCCTCTAAATCTTTTCCAATATGTATGAATTAATTTAATTTGAATGTAAGTCATCAGCAAAAAAAAAAAACCTTTGATAATCCATACAGTGACCATCCAACTCTGCTGATTATTTTGCTCCTGTAGGTTTCTTACTGAAATTGAGCAGCCTCACTCCCTGTCCCTGCCTACACAAACATATAGCCCAACAAAAATGCAGGTTAATACCACAGTGCCCACAGTTTAAAGTTCTCATAATTGACAAATAGCAGCACCCACTTGTGTTTTGTTTTTTTTTTTGTTTTTACTATACAACACCATCACCCGCAACAATTCTCTCCTTCCCCTCTGCAATCAGCTCCTTTTACTGTCTCTGGCAACCACTGATGTTTCTTACCCCTTCATTTTTGCCTTTATGGAAAGATGTGGGCAAAATCATTCAGTAGGCAGCCTTTGAAGCCTGGCTTCTTTTCACTTAACGTCAGGCCCGTGAGGTTCATCCATGCTGTTACCACATATCAACATTTACTCCTTTTTATTGTTGAGTTCATTGCATAGATGGACCACTGTTTATCCATTCCCCACTGGAGAGTGGTGTAGTTCCAGCTTTTTAGTAGTTACCGGTAAAGCTGCTATAACCATTTGTGTACAGTTTTCATGTGAACTCAAGTTTTCATTTTGCTTGGGTAATATTAACTTTTTAAAAAAGCCATTCTAGGGAGTATTTGTGTAAACTCATTGTGGTTTGAATTTGTGTGTCCCTAATGACTGATGTTGTTGAGTAGCTTTTCATGTGTTTGTCACAATATATCTTCTTTTATGAAGTATCTTTTTGTCTTTTTTGCCTCCTTATAAGTAGTTGTTGAATTTTGAGAATTATTTATATACTGGACCCAAGTCAGTGACTACTATTTCATTGTAGGTGCTTTCTAAAGAGGCACTCTTTTTTCTAACTTGCTTTTCTCATTTCTGCTGTTAACGAGGAATATTCTATACTAACAGTTTCTTCTGATTGCCCTGACTACCTCTTTCTTCCTTCTCTTTCTCTTTTAATTTCATTTGAAAGTCAGAGAGATGGACATACAGAACACTCATGCTGTGATTCACTTCCAAAATGCCTTCAGCAGTCAGAGCTCAGGACACAGTCCAAGTCTCCCATGTGTGGGACAGGGACTCAATGACGGGCCAGGGGTCTTCATTAGTTGGAAACAGCAACCAAGAGCTGGAACCAGGAAGTAAAGCCAGGTATCCTGAGGTGGAATACGAACATCTTAACAACTGGTCTGAGCACTCACTCCCTTTTATTGACTAATTTCAGTGGATACTTTTGTTTGGTCCAATCATTGATTCAGCAACTAATTATTGAGCCTCACAAGTTAGGGCTGACATTTTTTTTTAATTTATCAGCTAGCAAATACTTATTAATGTTTGGGATTTGATAAGTTACATTTATATGAGGGAGCTTTAAACAGTTCATGAAAAAATATAGATTAAAAAAGTTTTTAATCTGATGCAAAAAAAATTTGAAATTCATGCATAGCTCTTTCATGATGTGCTTTCTCCATGAACTCCTTTAAAATCTATCTATCTATCTATCTATCTATCTATCTATCTATCTATCTATCTGGCAAAACAACACAGTGGGAGTGACAGAGAGAGAGAGAGAGAGAGAGAGAGAGAGAGAGAGAGAGAGAGAGAGAGAGAGAGAGAGATATTTCCATTCTCTGGATCACTGCCCAAATGGCCTCAACAGTTAGTGGTCAGACAGGAACTCCATCCTGTACTTGAACCCTTTCCTGCTGCCACTCAGGTCATACCCGCAGGAAGCTGAATTAGAAGCGGAGCAGTTAAGACTCAAACCAGGGCTGCATATGTTGTACATGATGGCTTATCTCCTGCACCACAACATCAACTCCTCTATGAACTTTATGTAATCTAATATATGCAATAAAATTAGAATTGTTTGCTAATTTGGAGTATTTTTTGGCCATTTCTGGATCTTCCTTATATTATCAAAGATGTTTGAAAGACTGTACTCCTTTCCCTCTCTCTCATTGCCCCCCACCCCCACCCCAGCTACCCTTAGAGATTTAGAGCTTGGGATCTAGCAGGCTGAGGATTGGAGAAGACGGATTTTGAAATGGCTACAGTCTCGTTCCTGTCAGGTTTAGTGAGATCACTGTATAGCTGTAAAGATATTCACATCTTGGAACTGTTCCAGAGTGGAAGCCTTTCCATTCTAATCCTTTCCTCTGTTTTGGGAAGTAGTTCCTAGGAGCAAAATATTCTTTTGTTATGCACAAGGGATTCCCCTGCCTTAGCACACATTTGGTTGTGACCTAGATGAATGTTGTATTCTGAGGGGGCTTGGTTTCCACTATTCACTGGAATGCTGATGGAAACAGTCTTATGACCTTTTATAAAGAAGTATTGGTTGCACTGTTATTCTGCAGAGTTCAGATAACTTTTGAACAATACAAATGATTTCTTTCATTTAAACATGTATATTCATGGCATTCCTTCTATGCAACAAGTATACACTTCAACATCTGCATGAACTAAATTCATGCAGGGGTGGGCTGTTGGCACAGCAGTAAAGATGCTGTTTGAGACATTTGCACCCCATACCAGAGTGTCTAGGTTCAAGTCCCAGCTCCACTTGCAATTTCAGCTCCCTGCTAATGTATATCCTGAAAGGCAGCAGGTAATGGCTTAAGTACTTGGGTCCCTGTTGCCCTTCTGGGAGGATGCTTCAAAGCAGACGGAATGGCTGGAAGAAGCTCTTTCACAGTTGAGTTGAAAGAATTCTAGAACCAAGGCCATAGAGATGGAAATTACAGTGTCCAACTTGCCCTTCTTGTTGTAACACACTGCAGTCTAGTCCAGAGCTGCTTTGGTGGAAGCCACTAGACTCACGTTTGTAGGGCGGGAGAGTGAAAGTCTTGTCCAAGTCTGCAGGGGCTGCAGCTCCTCTACCTGAGGCCAGTGGGACTGAATGCTCCCATTTGTTCCTCCAGGCTCGTTGAGATCACCTAGGATCAACAAATATATCCATCCAGTGGAAACTGATTTTTTGGTTTGTTTTAATTAAGCCACCAGGACATAAGAAGGGTGAATAAAGCAAAAGATTGCCACAAAGCGGATCTAAGAAAAAGGAACTTTTAAAGGATTTATATAGTCATTTATTTTAAAAATACAGATAAAGAGGGAAAAAGAGAAATTCCATCCCCAAATGGCCACAGTGGCTGGCCCTGGGCTGGTTCAAAGTCAGGAGCCCAAAGCCTCTTCCACATCTCCCAGGTGGGTGCAGGGGCCCACATACTCCCCCAGGCACATTTACAGGGAGTTGAACTGGAAGTTGAGTAGCCAGGATTCCAACCAGTGCCTAAATGG
Organism: Ochotona curzoniae; assembly: GCF_017591425.1. Taxonomy (NCBI): domain Eukaryota; kingdom Metazoa; phylum Chordata; class Mammalia; order Lagomorpha; family Ochotonidae; genus Ochotona; species Ochotona curzoniae. Next base: position 45,659,840 of record NW_024466502.1, on the reverse strand, counting down.
GATGTCAATATACTACAGCTTTACATGCAGCACCAGCTGCAAGAAAAAGGAATTTGATTCTAATCTACATCTTACTAAATTCTTAACTTTATTTTCTTGATCTGTTTTATTTTAATTAATGAAGATTTAAAATGTGAATCATAATTTCTATGTGAATAAAGCCAAAAAGTGACAAAATGTAAAAAATTCAGTTCTGCCCATAGTCACTCCTGTATTATGAGCTCCTGCTATGGGACACAGACTTCCTTTTGATCCCGTTTTCCACAGAGCAGATCCTGTGAGAAGCAGCTGCATCCTAATTACAGCTTCTTAGAGACACGCCAAAAAAGTAAACTGATGCACATTATATGATTACTTGCAAAAGTTCGTGGGGGAGAGCCCGGCACAGTAGCCTAGTGGCTAAAGTCCTCGCCTTGCACATGCTAAGATCCCATGTGGGCCCCAGTTTTAATCCTGACAGCCCCACTTCCTGTCCAGCTCCCTGCTTGTGGCCCGAGAAGGCAGTGGAGGTCATCCCAGGGCCTTGGGACCCTGTACCTGCATGGGAAACCCAAAAGAGGCTCTGGGCTCCTGGCTCCGGATCAGCTCAGCTCCAGCTGTTGTGGCCACTTGGGCAGTGACTCATCAAATGGAGGCTCTTCCTCTCTGTCTCTCCTCCTCTGTGTTTATCTGATTGTCCAATTAAAAAAAATTCATGGGGAAATGGAATTAAATGATCAACTTATTTTGGCATAACATATTTGTGAAATTCATGTTTAGTTGTTACATATTAAATGTTTTCCATGAGGTTTTGAAGTATCCTCATACTGACATAATACTTATAAAAGAATTATTTTTGCTTCTGTGTATTATATATATATAGCATATGTCCTATATTGTATATTTATATATGTTTCATATAATATCCATTCACCCAATTTAAGTATATAATTTAATGTTTATCTACTTCACAGGGGAAAAAAGATGTGACCCAGATATTTAACAACATCCTGAGAAGACAGATTGGCACTCGGAGCCCTACGGTGGAGTACATTAGCGCTCACCCTCACATCCTGTTCACGCTCCTCAAAGGGTGGGTGCCTGGCTGCCTTCAGAGTAGGGTCAAAGTTACAGCTGCTCTCACATGTGCACTCACATGCATTTGGCTTCCCTTTTGGAGCTGCAGGAAAGGCGTCTGCCATGCTAGAGGGTCAGCCCTCCAAAGAAGTATTATCTCTGGCTACTTAGGCAACAGTGCAGTCCTGTCCTGGCACTTTGTGTTTCTAAACGTTGCCTTTCCATTTACTACTTCTCTTCTCACACCTCCCGTCTTCCTGTCTCCTGTTACTGATTAGGTACTGCTTTGTGTTTTTCTTCATCTGCCCTCTTCCAAGCTTCCCAGTTACGCTTTTCTTGCTTGTATGAGACTGAATGCTTTCACTATGCACATACAACACACACACAGACATACACACATATACACAAGTATGTATTCTGCATTCTGGTTCTGAGGACTCAAATTTAGGAATAAGAATTCTTCAAGTACCTGTGAACTGCCAAAGTATGTTTTCTGTATAGAGGTGGGATCAATATTACTGTGTGTGTATTAGCCCATAAGATAACCAAAATAAACCTGAAGTCAAGCTAGTTAGTAGAGTCCTTGGATTATTATCTTTTCTATATTCTCAGTTACAAACATTTCTTGGCATTTTGAAGCTATTCTAGACGTTAAAGCCTGGAGATCTGGGGATGGAAGGTGTTCTTCTCCTGCTCCTTGCCGACCTTTCTACCGCACCATCTCAGCATGGCTTTGAGTTCCTGTTTCCAGTTCCATTCTTTCTTTCTATCCTCCTACCTGTGCCTAATTCTTCTCTTCTGCATTAACATGCACTTTAAAACTTGGAATCATCTTTCTGTCTTCTCCATTCCTTACTCCTGTTGTTCAGAGATAACTGCTTTCATTCGTTTTTGCTTGTTTGCCTGTTTAAAAATCATAGATTTGCCTTTGTGTTACACACAATGGGCTTATACTAATTTTTGATTTATTTTAAGTTGTCTTTGATTAGATGGGCTAGATAATAATTTAGCTTTTTTCTCTTATTACCACCATTAATCCATCTCCTTCCCTATATCCTCCCACTATTCTTTTTTATGGTGTCTGAGTTTATCCATAATCCCAATTAGCTTATTTGACCATGTAGTTATCATTTATTGCTAAGTAGAACAGTGTGGTACGATCACCTTGGTTTATGATACAAAAGAAAGTTTTCTGCTGGAGAATTGTATCTCTCAGCTTTGGAAATGGAAATATATATTTCATGTTGGGTAGGAGACGTTAAATGTCTGTAATCAATAGACCCCCAATGGAGTGGCTCTCCCTCAAGGTAAGTCATATGTGGCGGGGGCGGGGGCACCAGGGCGTCTTCAACATGTGCTACCTAGCTTCACTTGGTTCACTGCCAGTTCAGCCCACAGGACGGTGAAGGTACATAAGAAATTATGTGTTTGAAAAATGACCATAAGTCTGGGGTACTGGAGCCTGGTGTGATCAGAGGAAGGAGTGGGATGCAAAGGCTGAGTCCAGGTTATACGGAGCCTCCCGTGCCTGCCGTGCAAACAGCTGGATGGTCATCCTTAGCAGGGAGTCACTGGGGACACAGGAGGAATTCTGTGGATTGCAGGGGGACGGGGACTGGGGCTGCAGGGGTCAAAGAAGAGATAATTAGGGTCAGAACTTCAGTGGGAATGAAGAGGGTGAATATTTTTAAAATATTTCCATTTTTTTCTGATACAAACATAGTATGTATGATCATTTTAAGATTTAACTATTTTAAAAATATGTAATTAAAAAATTGAGTACTTTGCATAATCGCTTCCATAGAAACCATTATCAACAAATGCAGGACTATTCCTTTGGTTTTTATCCTCTATTATATTTATCATTTTAAAAAATTTTTAAATTATTTATTTGTTTAAAAGGCCGAAGGGAAGGAAAGGGAAGGAGAGAGAGAACAAAACACCTCTCCTTCACACCCATCCCCAAAGTACTAGTTCATTTCCCAATGCCCCTAATAGACATGACTGCCTCAAGCCAGGGACCTGAATGTCAGTCTGGGTCTCCCACATGGGTGACAAGGAACCAAGTACTTGAGCCATCACTACTGCCTTGCACAGTATATAGAAGCAAGAAACTAGAATCAGAAACAAGGCCAAGACTTGAACCCAAGCACTGCAATATTGAATGTGACTGTCCACAAGTAGTATTTAACCGTTACCCCCAAACACCCAGCCCTCTTCTATTTTTTAATCACAACTTTTACATTATTTCTTCATAACCTGTTTTGTGTATTAAATGTAGTTATTTAAGAGGCAGAGGGAAAGAGCTTTTCCCATCTACTGGTTCACGCCCCCAGATGCCAACACTGGCCCAGGCTGGATCAGGCCAACACTGGCAGCCAGAACACAATCCAAATCTCCTACATGAATGACAGAAACCCAGTTACTTGAGCCATCATTGCTGCCTCCTAGGTTGTACATCTGCAGGAAGCTGGAGTCAGGTGCTGGAGCTGGGAGTCAAATCCAGCTGTTCAGTGTATGAAGTGAGCATGCTACAGAGTGTCTTAACTGCTAGCTGAAGACCTGCCCCCATACCATTTCCTGAATTCTTGCCATGTGCCTGGTATTGTGCCTTGAGTTAAACCTAATCATTGCAATAATACTCTGAGGACTGGTAGTATTCTTACCGTTTTACAAACAAGAAAATTGAAACCCAGAAAGAATAAGGATACTAGTTAAGGTTGTATAGCTAACATGTGACAGAGCCAAGTTCTCAGTTATGTTCCAATTCTGAATGCCATGTTTTTACCATTGACATATCCTTAAAAAGACTGTAGGATTCTTCAGATGTGAAGGGAAATGGAACTGTCATGCTCCTGAGGACAAGGCAGGGGGCACATATCCCCACCTGGAGCAGCTGTGCCATCACCAGTTTTTCCTGTTACCATTCTCTAATGTGACATGCAATTCCAGAGATGTGAGGAAGGATCTGGGCATCTTCCATCCCATGTGGGAGATCTGAAAGGGAGCGGATGATCTTAGAGTTCTTGGCCTACAAGGGCAGTCTAGTTCCCCGTGGTCTCCTTGGCAGTTGGGATATAGCCCTTGGTGCCCGTACTGATAGTCTTTAGTGAGGATAGGAGATATACTTTTTAAAAAAATGTGTTTATTTGGAAGACAGAGTGACAGACAGGAAGACAGACATCTTCCAGCTGCATGTTTGGTCCCTAAAAGGCTTCAATCACCAAACCTGGGCCAGGTTGGAATCAGGAACCTGGAACTCTATCCAGGTCTCCTACATGGGTACCAGGGGTCAAAGATTTTGGCCTTCTTGTGCTGCTTTCCCAGATGTCCTTGCAGGGACCTGTGTTAGAAGTGGAGCAGCCAGGACTCAAATGTGTGCTTAAGTAGGATGCCCGCATCACAAATCACAGCTTAACCCACTTCACTGGCTGGGAGATATACTTTTTTTTTTTTCGTTTTAAGATTTATTGGAAAGTCAGATGCACAGAGAGGAAGAGAGACAGAGAAGAAAATCTTCCATCCATCAATTCACTCGCCAAGTGGCCACAATGGCCAGAGCTCAGCTGATCTGACGCCAGGAGCCTGGAGCCTCCTCTGGGTCTCCCACATGAGTGCAGGGTCCCAAGGCTTTGGGCCATCCTTGACTGCTTTCCCAGGCCACAAGCAGGGAGCTGGATGGGATGCGGAACAGCCGGGATTAGAACTGGCATCCATGTGGTATCCCAGTGTGTGCAAGGCAGGGACTTTAGCCACTAAGTTACTGCATCAGGACTGGAGTTATACTTCTAATAGTGTTAGAATTGAGCAGTGGGTTCAGATGGTGATGCTCTAAGTTTCCCAACATCATATTTACTTGTTTTACCATCCATTTGTCATTTCATTAGTAGTTAGAAAAAGGGTTACCATTTTTCAAATTTTGTCATTATTTAGGTTTTATAGGATGACATGATTATTTATAGAGAATAGCTCTTTTTAATTTTTTTTTTTTTTACTTATTTGAAAGGCAGAGCAAAACCCCCCACCATACACAAGAGACAGGGTTTGAGATGGGGACCTTCCATCCACTGTTTTACTTCCCATATGCCCACACCAGCCAAGACTGGACCCTGCTGAAGCCAGGAGCCAGAAACTCCATCTGGTTATTCCATTTGGGCGACAGTATTTGGTCCATCTTCTGCTTGTTCCCAGGTACGTTAGCAGGAAGCAGCATAGTTGGAACTCCAACCAGTACTCTGCATGGGATGCTGGTGTCACAAGTAAAGGCTTAACGCACTGTGCCCCAGTGCTTCCTATATTTGGTTACACCCATTTTCCTTATTAGCACTCAGTGACCTTCTGGGGCCCCTTCTGGGTATGAGAATGTCTGCTTTCCTATGTAAAACGATGGACCATGCCCAACTCATGACACACACCTGGGCTGTCTTTCTGTCTTAAGGCTGTCTTTCTGTTTTAATCTTTCTGGGCTAAGCTTATCTTTTTGTTAGTTTTAAAATGTAACAATCTTGACAATTAACATTGTGCCACATGGGCCTAGAATTTCTCCCAGAGACCTGGTTCTTTTGAATGAAAAATGGTTCTTAGAAACTATAATTTAGATACTTCAGGTGCTTGTTGATATTGGGTTATTTCTTCTAGACCTATTCCATGAACACAGTTTGTTCATTATTTCTAAAGGTAGCAACGTTTTCTAAATTAGAAGTAAATTGTCAGGTCTGGCATTGTGGCATAGCACATAAAGCTACCACCTGTCATGTTGCACCATATATAGGCACTGGCTCATGACCCTGCTGCTCCACTTCGAACCCACCTCCCTGGTAATGCAAGCTGGGAAAGCAGTGGACAGCCCAAGCACTTGGAGCAGAGGGAGCTTCTGGCTCCTGGCTTCGGCATGTCACAGCCCTGGCATTGCACCCATTTGGGGAGTGAACTAAGGGATGGAGGATTTCTGTCTGTCCCTCCATCTCCAACTCTGTCATTCAAATAAATACCTTTTTATTTTAAAGTAAATTGTTTTGACTACATAGTGTTGAATGGCATTTTACAAAAGTTTTCCAGGAACTGCCTGTCATTGTTTTCTTCCCAGGAATAATAACAAAAGTAATTTCCCCTTTACATAATATAATCTTTATTTTTAAATTGAGACATTCTTGCATAAATCTTTTTTTCTAGCTATTTTCTCTATAATGGCTCTCTGCTAATAGAGGCAATTTTTGTTACATTTTGGTTTTCATTCAATGTGAGAGATGTGTAACTATGCCCTCCTTATGAGAGTGTGCCTTCTCCATTCTGACACAGTTGATTATAGCCCAGACGATATGGTCCAGATTACACGTCAGGAAGGAAGACATGATTCACTTGTAACAAACAGCAATTCAGCATTGGCTAGCTTAGCCTGCCCTAGGTTGGTCATGGTGGGAAACACAAGGTGATTAGTCATGGTCTTGGTCATCAGGAATCTTGTTCAAAAATACACTAGGTTAAGTAAAGGCTTGCAATGTTAGTGAGATTTAAATCTTAAGAAAGGCTTAACTAAAGGAGCACTTGTGTAAAAGCATTCATCTCGCAAAGTCAACATTATAGAAAGCAGTCATGCTGAAATGATGTGTTTGAATTACAGATCTTATAAAGAGTACTAAGGAAATTAGGAATTCTTTGTTATATCCCAGTGCATTATTCGTAACTTCAGCATGTTGTCATTTCATGGAATGGCATTTCCACTACTGAGGACAAACTCTTGGCATGAAATGACAAATGTCTCACCCCAGAGGATGATCTTTTAAAATGTTCTCTTGGTTCTCAAGAATAAATCATCTCATTGCACAGATGGTTCTAATAAACCTCACCAAATGAAAGGAAATAAGAGAATTAATTTTACCCAAACGTTGGAATGGAAACTTTTTTTATAGAAGGTCTCAATTTGCAAATGGAATTTAAAAATGAGAAAATGCTGGCTAGAGTTTATACAGCTTCTTGACTCTCCAAAGTGTGACAGCCATTAGAACTCTCTAGTATTATGAAATGTAAGCTCGTTTGAGGTCCATTAAGTTCACTATATGCCTACTTGGTGAGAAATGTTTTGTCCAGCACTCTTTGGAGCTTCACGTGGGATAAGGAAGAGTAACATTAAATAAGAGATAGTCACTAATGGAGATTTTGGTAGAAGAGAAGGCAAGGGAGAAAGTCAACACCCTCGGCAGTGAGCTTGTTTGTCATGAGGTGGAGAAAATAAATTCGTAACAATTTACTACAGAATGAAAAAAGGGCTAAAGAGAAATTACCAAGATGTTGTAGGAGTGTGAAGGGGAGAAAGGGTAATCTGAATGGTGGATATTTAGGAATGACTTCAAGGAGGAGATGGCATTTGAACTAAAGCTTACAAGATGAGTCTTAATGTTGGGAACATGAGAAGGCATTCCTGTTGAGGGAATAGTGTACCACAGGGAATTGAAAAATGTGATGAGAAGGGAAGTTAAATAATTGGGTTAGGGCCAAACTGTGAAACTAACACTTCAGTTGACCCTTGGTATCTGTCCCGAATAGTTCCAGGACCCTCTGACCCACAGTCACCAACATCTGTGGTTGCTGTCTCTCTCTCTCTTTCTCTCTCTCTCTCTCTCTCTCTCTCTCTCTCTCTTTCTCTTTAATTGGAAAGGCAGATATACAGAGAAAAGATCTTCCATCTGCTGGTTCACTCCCCAAGTGGCCTCAATAGCTAGAGCTGAGCCAATCCGAAGCCAGGAGCTAGGAGCTTCTTCTGTGTTTCCCGCGCAGGATGCAGGTCCCAAAACCTTGGGCCATCCTCGACTGCTTTCCCAGGCCACAAGCAGGGAGCTAGATGGGAAATTGAGCAGCCGGGATTATAACAGGTGCCCATCTGGGATTCTAGCATGTGCAAGGCAAGGACCTTAGCTACTAGGCTACCACCCTGGGCCCTGTAGATGTTCTTTTATGTTATGGCCTAATGTTTGCATATAACCTACACACATCTTCCCTCACCCTTTCAATCATCTCTAGATTACTTTCAATACCTAATTTAATGCAAATGCTATATAGATAGCTGTTACAAGTTTATCTTGCAAGTTCCTGGGGAGGAGATGCAACTGAAAAGAAGTGGGGGTCCTCTCTTGAGCAACTGACAAAGTTTATTTGCAGAGTTCCAGTTTATATACATTTAGCAAAGCAACACTTCATAGTTCAGCTCAGACATCAGTTACAATGATCAGGTTTAATACACAACTTGTGTCATATGTATGTAAGCAGGGAGTTTCAGAAGAGCTAATAAGGCACCTGGATCAAAGCAGCATTGCTGTGAGATATTGATAAGAAGCACTACTTTGATCTAAGATAATTGGCTAACTAAGCACAGAGGTTCACCATGTATCAGGGAAGCACTAAAGCACATCCAAGGACTCACTGGGGTCAAGAGTGCGCTCTGGGTGAGAGGCCCTCCGCTTCCTCTTTCCTGGAGCTTCTTAACAGGATTCCACAGGCCTCCGCTGTCCCAGCTATCCTGTTGGATATATTCCGACAGTTGTTTATTGCTTAGGGAATAATGATGGGGAAATGTCCATGTGTTCAGTCTAGATACAGGATTTTTCTTCAGTTATTTTTTAATGCCTGGTTAGTTGAACCTATGGGGTACAGAGCCCAAGGATATGCTGACAATAAAAGTTACTAATAGGGCTAGGTTTTAGGGGCAGATATATTATTAGCATTTTTTTTTCAATTGGAAAGGCAGATTTATAGAGAGAAGGAGAGACAGAAAAATCTTCCATCTGCTGGTTCACTCTCCAAGTAGCTGTAATGGCCAGTGCTGAGTCAATCCAAAGCCAGAAGCCAGGAGCCTGAATTGGAAATGGAGCAGCCAGGACACATACTGGTACCCATATGTGATCCAAGCACTTGAAAAGGGAGGATTAGCCAATTGAGCCATTGTGCTGAGCCCTAGGAGCAGACATCTGAACTGCAGTTAATTGCCCACTTGAGAGACCTGCACTATTAGGGTGCCTAGGCTTGAGCTCTGGCTCCTCTACTCCCCATTCAGCATCCTGTTACTTGTGTACCCTGGAAGGCTGCAAATGATGGCTCAAGTACTTTGGTTCCCTGCCACCCACATGGGAAACCTAGATGAATAGAATTCTGAGCTTCTGGCTTCAGTCAGGTTCATCTCTGACTATTTGCAAGCATTCTCTACTCAACTATTAGCCAACTCACAGTTAACAGTCGGTTGAAAACTCTTCATTTAACCTACTCCTCTACTAGTGTATCCATTTTTAGAGCATCAATTCCATGTTAATTTTTTACTTTAAACTCTCCAAAGACTTCACAGTGCATTAAAATAAAAACCAAACCTGAGTGGACATTTAGCCTAATGATTAAAATGCCTGTATCCCATATCTGAGATGGATTCCCAACTCTTCTTCACCATCTTCCTTTTAATGCAGGCTGGGGGAGGCAGCAGGTGATGCTGCCACGTTATTTGGGTCTGCCATCCTCTTGTACTTCAACACTGGCATACTCTCCAGTGTTGTGGGCATGTAGGTAATGAGTCAGCAGCTAGGTACACACACTCTCTCTTGCACTCCCTTTCTCAAATAGAAATAAAACCAAACTGCTTCTGTTTGTCTACAAGGCTGTATTTGAACTGACTATTGCCTTTGTCTCCATGCTTGCCTCTTTGTGCATTGCAAGCACACTGACTTAATTCCTGCCCCTTTAACACACCAAGCTTGTTCTTCCCAGAGCCTCTGCAAGCTAAGCTGCCTTTGCCTGAAACATTGTCCCTTCCCCAATTTAAAGTCTCTCTCTCTCATATACGCACGGAATTAAGTAGTCACACTCTGTAATACTATCTGTTTTACTGTCTTCGGTTTTCACAACACTTTTCGATTAATGAACTGTCTTATCATTGTTATATTCTCCTTCCTCTCTCCATCAGACATGCTCTCACTCTGACATCAAGACTCAATCTCATCCTGTGTATTTTTGTGTCCTCAGCATCTGGAATAGTGCTACACACCTAGCAGGTATTCAGAAGGTATTGAATCACTGGTGTTAAAGTGAGCTGTGACAGATGATATCAGTGTTTTCAGCAACAGCAGTCCTCTTGCTACCTTTAATGTTATTTGGTTACTAGGTAACAGAGCTCTCTTTCTCTTTTGTTTGTGCTATAGATATGAAGCCCCACAGATTGCCTTACGTTGTGGGATTATGCTGAGAGAATGCATTCGACATGAACCACTTGCCAAAATCATCCTCTTTTCTAATCAATTCAGAGATTTCTTTAAGTACGTGGAGTTGTCAACATTTGATATTGCTTCTGATGCCTTTGCTACTTTTAAGGTAATCTTTCCCCTTTTAGTTGAAGTCACTTGGTCTCCTAAGGGGCAAATTTAATTTTAGAAAGCTAAAAATCCCATTCCTTATGCCTGAGTGTAACCAGCCATATGAGACGTGGATCCTAAGAGGTATCTGTAAATAGAATACAACCTATGAGACCGAGCTGTCACACTGTAGACAGTTAACCTGCCACAGGTTCACATATAATGAATTCCACTGTCTACCATTTTAGTGACAAAACGAACAGGTAAATAGGTTTTACAGAGGTGGAAAAGGGGAATGCAGTGGTTGCTATACTGAATAATACCTGTTTATTGCAGACTGGAAATTCACCCATCCTTTTCTGAGAAAGTGCCCTAAAACTATTTTTAAAAAGGTATACTAGTTGCTCTTTGGGGTCCTAATTTCAAGATAATAAAGTAAAGAAGGAACAATGGCTATGCCCCAAAGAGCCACAGCGACATGCAGTCTGTTTCCTGTGCTGACTGTTCTGTGTGCGCCCAAGGAAAAAGCCTCCCAAAAATTTGTCACTTGAAATGTGGCAGAGGCTGAAATAGCGCCTTTGACACCTATGTTCTTCCCAAACTGTATGTGAAGTTGTATTACTGTGTGACTTGCACCATACACAGACAGATGGTTGGAAATCAATTTTGTGAATCCGCAAGAGACAGACACCAACCATCCCAATTAAACACGCTGGTGTCACCCCCATGGGCTCCACCCTAGCCTATGTAAAACACATGGTCTTCAAGGGCTGACAAATTGTCCTCTAAAAAATTAAGTAGACATGTATGCATTATTTAAAACAAGTATATTAGTTATGTGGGAGTAGGAAGTGGGAATATCCAGGCGCACTAAGACCCGCTAAGGGGCCAGAGGTCTGCATGGAGCAGGAAAAGGAGTGAGGGAGGAATAAGATGGAGTTTGGAGGAGGGCTGTTGCAGGCTGCACAAGGACACACTCTTGCTTGGGATGGAGGTGAAGGGCCTTAGCCCTGTAGACTGCACTTTGAATAAGCCTGGTTTAAGGAGAGGCAAGTCTGGGCATTTGCTCAGGACACAGTCCTGGATATGTGATGAGATGGGAAAATCAGTTGCTCTCAGAGAGAATCCACATAAGGTAGATTCCAAGACAGATCTGAGGGCATAATAAATTTAGGGGCAACAGCTGGTTGTTCCAGCTGCCTAGCAGGAGGATGAGCCCATTTTTATTTATTTATTTATTTATTTATTTATTTATTTTTTAGTAAAAACAGGGTCTGCAGGCTTGGAGCCAGCACTGAATTGCCAGCAGCTTACAGAGGAGAGTTGCTGTAGGACAACCATAACTCCCCAAAGCCTTGGGCAGGGGTACAGTACACACTGAGGATGGTCCGAGCATGCGCTTTAGAGAGAGGCCAGCCTTAGCCCATTCATGGCTCCATTCATGGCTCCATTCAGCCTGCCTGTCCTCTAGGTTTTTGTTTGCATACCAAGGGGGAGTAGAAGAACCCATGCTGAAACTCTGGGGAGACAGAAAAAATTAGCATGAGAAGGGAAGATGGAGAGCTTAAAATAGGGACCCAAGGAAACTTCTAAATATACCTAGATAACAAAAAATTACAATTTCTACCATTTCCTATGCCAGCAGTGTCACGACCTACGTAAACAACAGATAATTGGAGTCATTTTCATCTCTAATTTTAAGTGGTTGTTACCTTGTATACTCTGTTAATATGACTGAGATGTTTTGTTCATCTTCTTAGGGAATAGCTCTTTCTTGTTTCAATTTATAGTTTTTTGGTTTCAAATCCATTTTTAAAAAGATTTATTATCATTTTATTGGAAAGTCAGATTTACAGAGAAGGAGACACAAAGAGAAAGATCTTCTATCTGCTGATTCACTCAAGTGGCCACAATGGCTGGAGCTGAGCCAATCCAAAGCCAGGAGCCAGGAGCTTCTTCCAGGTCTCCCACACAGGTGCAGGGTCCCAAGGTCTTGGGTTGTCCTCTGCTGTTTTCCCGGGCCACACGCAGGGAACTGAAAGGGAAGTACAGCAGCCGGGATACGAACTGGTGCCCATATATGATCCTGGTACATGCGAAGTGAGGACTTTAGCTACTAGGCTACCATGCCGGGCTCCAAATCATTTATTTTTGCTGTGAACTTAACCTTTTTGCATTTCCTATTCTTTTTCTTTCTCAGTAAGTCCTTGAGACTCATTAATAAATAATTTTATTCCCATCTTTTTCTTTTATTTTTGACAATCTTTACAAAGTTAATTAGGACACAAAGGTTCAAGGACTACAGGAAAGTGGGTAAGACTATTATTTCCACATTGTTTTTTCCTGTATCTGGGGTAAAATGGGAAATACAGGGAGAAGCCCCACCCAGCCTCCCACCCATCCCAGGTCCCTGATGTAGGGCATGTTCCGAGGGTCTTGCTCAAGTGCTTTTGATAGTTCAACAGTTCTGAATTGCTGCCAATCTCACCATTCCATATCCAATGAAATCTCTCCAGAATCCACTGGCTGACATAGTCCACCTTAGAGTCTCTGCCCAATTTTCCACTGCCAACATATGGCTGGGGTAGTTGATTGATTGGTTCTGTCCCCCTGTGGTGCCAGGTATCCACTGCAGGTCCCGATAGGACTGCCATATCCTCCATGTGCACCTGGTTATACTGTCCACTGCTCCTTCTGAGCCTCTAAGGAGGCTCGGCTCTGGCACTTGCACTCCATGGCAGACCATGGAACCTACACTTCTCTTCATATTTAGGGTTCTGAGTCCGACAGTTCGACTGGGGAGATCCCAAAAGAAACTTTGTCTGAGCTGATCCCAGACTAGACTCTTGAGTGTACTTGCAAGTATAAGGCCTGCCATAGTCCGTTGCCCAATCAGCTGGTGGTTGCAATTGCTGGGTCGGTTCTGTTTTCAGCTCTGTTCTGTTTTCATCGGTTCAGCAAACCAATGGGTGTTACAGTCCAGCCTGATTCTGCCCAGCACACATTCAGCCCTCACATAAACCAGCTGGAGCTGCAGCCTAGTCAGAGCAATCCACAATAACCCCCACCAGGCCTGCCCCTGGCCCTGGTTCCGGTACTTGCCAGTATGTAGAGCAGACTAGTCCAGTCTGTCCCACATCCCATTCAGCTCTCCTACATGTCAATGGGCATTGAAGCCTAGTTCAACCCAACCAGCTCCACTATCCAGCTCACACACATGCTGGCGGGTGCTGTTCTGTCCAGCCACCCCTGCCCCCGTCCTGGTTTTCTTGCTCTCCAGTGGGAGTGGTAACCCAAGAGGGAGATGCCCACTATTTCTCTCCTAGGCCATTCTCACTCCCAATCATGCACTTTCTGGATGGTTCTGGAGTTTAACTTGACAGATTAGCCCCCAGTGCCAGCAACTGCTATCTGATGGTGCAGCAAAGCCCAAACAACCTTCACCCATTGTGCTTTGTTTGCACCAGTAGGGGCAGTCAACCAAGCTTTGTTGTTCTGTGATAGGGCTCACATGAGGCCCACAGGTGTTGTAGCCCTGCCTGGTCTGGTCTGCCCCCATCCCAATTCATGCTCTCCAATGGGTGAGGTGTTCCAGCAGGGGAGCCCTCCACATTCCCCCTACCAGCTTTACCCCCTCCCTGGTTCCTACTAGCACTGCAGCCCAGTCTGGCATGGCCCACCTTACTTCAGTGTTTGTCAGTGGGTGTTCCAGCCTGGCCCAGCCCGGCCCACCCCCAGTTCCAGCTGGAGGGTTACAGTCTAGCCCAGTCCAGCATGTACCCTATCCCAGCTGTAATGTGGACTGGTATGTATTGTGACCATTCCTGGCCTGGCCCACACTGTTCTGGTGCTCGGATATGCCAGCAGATGATGTGAATTGGTTCAGCCTGGTCGGCCCCTGACCTGTGCCAAATGTATGCCAGTAGGTAGCTTTCCCTGGCCTGGTCTGGGCTGTTCCTTATCATGCTTCTTGTGCTCATCTGCAAGGACTGTGTCCTGCCAGAGGAGTTGCCCAGGCTCCTCCATCAGAACCTCTCCCATTGCCATATTTCGTGCATACCATTGGGTCCGTGAGCCAGCCCTACTCAGTCCACCTCTTGTTCTAGAAGGAACATTGGCCTTTCCTGACTGGCCTTCAACCCAATCTGGTTCTTACTGTTGGATATTTCAGCCCAGCCAAGGCTCATCCATACCCAAACACAGCTCAGACATGGCTCAATATGGGCAGAGACCTAGCCTAGTCCATCCTACATCTACCCCAGTCTTCCAGAGCACCAGATCGTGCTGGAGTCTAGCCCTGCTTGGTGCGTCCAGTCCCAGTCCACACTGTGCCAAGGGAGACTGCAGCCATATCCAGACCATAATGCAACCCCCACTCCTGCCCCCACGTTCCTTGGTGTGAACCCCAACCCAGCTAGGGTGTCCTCTAGCTCCCCAGCTGGGCCTGTTCCCAGCCATAGATTGCACACATGCCAGTGGTTGCTCTGACTCAGCTTGGCACAGCCCCTCACCTGTCTTGGCTTTTGCCTTAGATGCTGTGGCTTAGCGTCCCTGGCTTATGCATCTGCATAAGTAGCTATAAGAACTCAATTCAGCATGACCTGTGCTCCATCCTGATTTCTATTTTTGCTTGTGAGCTAAGGTTTACTCAGCCCTGCCCAGTCCACCCCATTCCATTACCAACCCACACATTAGCCAGCCATTGGAACTACTTTGCCCAGCTTGTCCGACTCCCAGGCCTGGACCATGTGTTCACCAGCAGGAGCTATGACACATCAGAGGAGTTTCCCAAGTTCTTCCACTTGACCCACTCCCAGACCCAGTTCTCATACATGCCAGTGGGTGTTAGGCCAGTGCCCCATATAGGCTGCCTTTCCATTTTGGCCTTGTATGAGCTGGTGAACTTGCAGCCCAGCCCACCCCACACTCTATTTAGGATACACATTTGGGTGCTGCTGCCTTGACCAGCCCAGATTGTTGTCAGTTCCTTTACCCATGAGTGATGGCAGGCTAACCAGCAGTGGGGCTAGTATTTCCACAGGGTTTGGCTCACACATCCCCCACAGAATCTACCCCCAGAAATGGTTCTCTCGTGTGCTGGTTAATGTCATGCCCTGCCTAATGAGACTCATCTCCTGATCCATCATTCTGTCAGGTACTAGGATATGGTCCTGCTAGACAAACCCCAAGCCTTAGCTTTTGTATGGTAGTCAGCATTGTTCAATGATAAGTTCTACACAGGACTCAAAGGAGGCTGGTATATCAGTCTGACTCATAAAGATCATCTGGTCCCTCTCCTCCAAACTACCAGGTCTCAATACCCTCGCTTACCTTCAAAGGAAAAGTTACTCTCTCACTGGGAGTGTTCAGGATTGATTTGTAACCCGGAAGCACAGTGGGCTCAGCCTGGAGGTACCTAGGCAGCAATTTATAGCCCCAAAACCCCAGAGCCTGCCACTGAGCGGCCAGCTCACCACGTGTTCGCGGTGGCTGGATTCAGGGCTCCAAGCATGGGAGTCGGACCCGGCCTGGAACCCGTCAGCAGCCAAGAGGCTGCTGGAAGTTTTACCCCTCAGACATTTTGATTGTAAGATCCTGATGTTGTAAATATCCCTTTCAATACTGTTTTTGCTATATCTCATAGGCATTAATATTTTTGTTTTTATTGTCATTTCTTCAAAAAGTTTTTTCTTCTTTCTCTTATTAATCTCTTCAGTGCCATATGGATCATGCAGTAGCTTCATTTTCCTCAAGAAGGTTTTTTGATTTCCTTTTTCATCACACTAGCAACACATTGGTCATTCTGTAGCATGTTGTTTAACTTGATATTGCTGTAAATTTTGTTTTTCTCCCTGTAGAATTTTATTTTTCTCCCTGTTGTAGATTTTTGTTTTTTGGCTCTGTATTAAAATGGAGGTATAGTAGAAGTGCAACAGAGACTGGCATGTCCAGACATGAAGACATAGTGCAGTATGCATCTCTGCATCTAGATCAAGGATAGACTCCCAGGGCAACTGCTGAATATACAGACAGTGGGATGGACTCTCTGACATTGTCCATGCCTACAAGAGTGGAATGATGGACTTATGACTGTTCATGAAGGACTATCCATCACAATACTAAAGGGGAAATCTGTCGGGGTAGGGGATTTGGAAAGGGATAGGGGAAATCCAAGAGCATTTTGAATTGTATCATAATATAATAATTAAAAAAAAAAGGGGGGGGGGCCTTGTGAAGGAAGACAGACTTGAGGAGCAGAGAGGAAGGGGCGGGGCTCTTACCAGTGTGTGCTACAACCCAACCCGACTTGTTCTACCCACAGACCCAGTTCTCTCGGGCGTCAGTGGATGTCGAGACCTCATTCAGTCTATGCTGCACCCTCTCTGACTCTCATGAGCGCCAGTGGGTACTGGAGTCTAACCTAGTCTGGCACACCCTTAGACCCAGTCCACACCTATGCCAAGGGTTGCTACAGTTTATCTAGCCTAGTTTACTACCCTTATTCCAGCTGTCATGATCAAAAGTGGGGACCTCGGCCCAGCTAGGGTATCCCTTTAGCTCCCTGACCAGGCCTGCTCCAGCCAGAGATCTTGCATGTACCAATGGTTGCTCTGACCTATCTTGGTTCACCACCAGTCCCAATTTTTTTTAAGATTTATTTATGTTTATTGCAACGTCAGATATACATAGAGTAAGAGAGACAGAAAGGAAGATCTCCCGTCCAATGATTCACTCCCCAAGTGACTGCAACGGCCAGAACTGAGCCGATCTAAAGCCAGGAGCCAGGGGCCTTCTCCAGATCTCCCATGCGGGTACAGAGTCCCAAGGCCCTGGGCTATCCTTGACTGCCTTCCCAGGCCATAAGCAGATAGCTGGATGGGAAGTGGGACTGCTGGGATTAGAACTCGCATCCATATGGCATCCTGACACATTTAAGGAGAGGACTTTTAGCCACTAGGCTACCGCGGCAGGCCCAGTCCCAATTCTTGCTGGTGGGTGTTGCACTCTAGTCTTCTGGCTCAGCTTCTGACTCCAATATCCTGCTAATGCTGCAGCCTAAGAGGCAACCGGTGGTGGCTCAAGAACTTGGATCTCTGCCACCTAGCTGAGAAATCCTGTTTGTGTTCCCCACTGCGAGTTTCAGCCTGGGCTAGTTCTGACCGTTTCAGGCATTTGAGGAGTAAAGCAACAGATGCAAGGTCACTCCCTGTACCTGTCTCTTTCTGCCTTTCAAACAAACAAACAAACAAACAAATAAATGTGTGTGTGTGTGTGTGTGTGTGTGTAGATATAAACATATAGGGAGAGTGCGAAGGGCTTGGCATACTTCCTGGCACAAAAGTCCTCAGTAAGTGGCAACTGCCTCTGTCCCCTCAGTTGAATGTCACTGTCACTTCACCCTGAGTTTGTCACAGGCAGAATCTACTAGAAATGTCAACATCAGATTGATTTTTACCATAGTACTTTGATCATGCAAAATTTAGCCCTGGCATAGCAGATTAGGTGGGTGAAAGAGTATACTATTTTAAATAATACTTGAGAATCTTCAGTTCTTCAAAACCTGACCATTTTTTGTCTGTTTTCGTTTTTTCTCTTTGGATAGGCTCCTAGCCAGTTCCTCTCCCACCCCAACATTCATGTATATCACCTACAAATATGTAGCCAATGTGGCGTGTTTTTTGGGGGGGGTCTCAAATATTTGAAAGGCAAACAGAGTAGGGGAGGTGTACTACTGGTTCACTGCCAAAATGTGGGACAGCCAGAGCGTGCCCACGCTAATGCCACAGCCATCCAGGTCAGTCATATGGATGGCTCAGGTCCATGAACTTGGGCCATCTTATGTTGCCTTCCCAGGCCCATTGCCAGCTGTATGACACACACAGCTGCTCTCATAGGGGATGCTTGCATTGCAAACTGTGCCACACTGCCAGTCCTCTGTAATGTGGCCATTAGATTTGTGTAGTGTCCTATGTTTGTAATGTATATGTATGCATGATATAGTCTTCCAGTTATGTGCCTATCATTTGTTTCAACAGAAATTTGAGGGTATATCTACGTACAGATCTTATTCTCAGACTCAAGCATAAATATATGTGTGAGTCAGCACATCATTTAGGGGCTCTGTTCATCATGTTTATGCTGGAAGAATTCTAGCCGAAGATATTTTCCTATTACTTGATTTTAAAACATCTTTCAGTCTCCTCCTCTCCTTGGATTCCGAAGGCTCTGGTTCTAGCAGCACTTCCTCCTGAGTTCCCACACTTTGAGTTACTGTGAGCATGAAACACAGACTTCTCCCAGCAGCAGCGATGTGCACCATGCTCAGCTGTTGCCCTGGATGCACACATGGGGCTCAGTTTGCAGCCTCAAGGGTGACAGTCGTGACAGGCAGAGTACTGCCATGATGGAAGCAATTTATTGGGCGTGCTGCAGCCCATAAAGCAACTCCTTCCACCCTGAGTTAGCTGAGTCAATCCTTGGTCCTGCTCTGGGGCTCCCTACAAGACTAGGGACATGGGGAAGACTGCAAAACAGACCTCCAAAATATACCTGTAGGGGCCCCTAGCTCAGAACTGGTACAGATCAAGACCTCAGAGGAGCCAAGAATGGAACCCCATGGAGGGTTTTCCCACTCTGTGACTCCAGCTGCCAAAGACCACTGAGTGCTCCAATCCCCTGGGAGAAAGACACCACATTCCCACTAGTGGTTAGTCAGGTTGTGAGATGGAAAATAATAGGGAATTAAGAACAAGTTCTGTGGGTCTGCACCATGGTGTAATAGGCTCAATTTCTGCTTAGAGTGCCAGCATCCCATGTGAGTGCCAGTTGGTGTCCCAGTTGCTCTACTTCTGATCCAGCTCCCTGTTTATGGCCTGGGAATCCAGTGGGGAATGGCTCAAGTTATTGGGCTCCTGCACCAAAAAGGGAGACATAGAAGAAGCTCCTGGCTTTGGATCAACTGAGCTCTGGCCATTACGGTCATTTGGGGAGTGAACCAGCCAGTGGAAGATTTGTGGTGTGTGTGTGTCCTGCTTTCTGTAAAGTAAAAATTTTAAAAAGAGCTGGTTCCATTGTTTTTGAATTTGAGTAGTGCACCAGTGTTTCAAATACTTTATTCTTCATGAAAAACCAATTAAAGCTATATAGGTTTTGCCGTTGCTACTCCTTCCTTCTCTGGGTGAGGCTGGGTTGTCTGTCTTCCATATGCTTTTAGGAAGTTTTAATTAAGTATGTATTAAAGAATAAAGGTTTATTTTTGGAAAACTTTAAACCCTTGATACGGTTTTAATTAAATTTTGCATGGCCCCTGGGAAGGGCATTTAGCCTGTAAGCTTAGAAAAGGGATTAGGTCAGATTTGTTTTCTTTCCACAGTTAAGGGGAAGCCAGGATGTAATTTAGGTGTGGTTGAATAGTCAGATGTTCCCTCATTTTTCAAATGAGTTTTTTATGCTTCCTTTTAAAAAAAATTGTTATTTTATGATATAATTCCATAGGCTCTGGGATCTCCCCACTCCCCCTCCCCAAGTCCCCTTCCTTCCCTTATTAATTTCCCCTCTAGTCCATGGAGTTTTTTGCAAGCTGATAGCTGTAATAAGTTGGAGATTCTTGCCTTTGACTTTGAAGGGATCCAACATGTTAGAAATAGGCATAGTGCCCGCAGCCTGAGCTGGGCAAGGCTGCTGATTTACACTGATGATGACCATTTTAGAGGTTAAGAGAGAGGAAAAACAAAAAAAAGATGTAAAGTTAAAATCCTTGAAAATGTTAGATTCATTTGTGGGATACAGTTTTAGGCAAGGGATTGACATTTGGGTTGTTGAGAAAACAATCCTATGGATTTACACTTCCTTACCATACCTGGGTTCAATTCCCAACTGTGGCTCCTGGTGCCAGCTTCCTGCTAATGAAAAACCTGCCTCTCAGGTGTGAAACCTGGATCAGTCCTCTGGCTCCCAGCCCTGGCCATCACCAGCATTTGGGGAGTGAACTAGAAGAGGGTTCTTTCTGTGTTCCTCTTTCTCTCTCTTATACAAAAGTAAATAAAGCCAAGAAAAAAATAGTAAGTAAATATATAGGTATATATGAATAAAGCCTAAAAAGCCTAAAAAGTCACTAGTGACATTTGAAAAAGATTATAAACTATATTTGAACTTTTACTGACTCATAATGACAACAGTTAGTAGCTTGAAGAAATGCTGTAAGGACATCTCTTTGGTGCCATTAATATTTCCATTGTAAAATCTAACAGTGACATGAATGCAAAGCACTAGCTTTAGCTCTATACGTCTTTGACTTTTGAAATATGAAACACCATCATAAACTAAGGTAGGACAGAAATATTCTTGTGGTATAAATTGATATTTTGCAACTTTAATATGTTTCAAATGATTTATAAAATCTCAGTGGGAAAAAATAAGTCATTTAAGTGTATTAGGTATAACTTTGTTTTACTTGATTGTTCTCTTCCTAGGACTTACTAACCAGACACAAAGTGTTGGTGGCAGACTTCTTAGAACAAAATTATGACACAGTAAGTAGAAATAATTTTTAAGATTACTTCTTTCTGAATCTTGACTGAATTTGAACTGTGATACTGCACCAAGGTAGAGGAATCCACCACAGGGGGAGGGTACGGGAAGGGGTTGGGGGAATCCCAGTGTCTATGAAACAGTGTCACATAATGCAATGTAATCAATTTAAAAAAAAAAAAAGATTACTTCTTTCTGTCTTCTACTCCCCCATGACTTGGAGCTATGAGCAGTCACCCTTATGTATTATCCACAAGTGAAATCAACCATAGGTGTGGTTTATGTATTCACCTGGAATAGATCATTAGCCAAGATTTTATGGAAAATAGGAGATAGGAGTCCCAGGCGTTCTATTTGTATGTCTTCCTGTTGTGCTCTTGGAGCTCTAAGAAAGAACTAACATCTGCTGGCTCTGACCTTGAATTAAGAGTGCTCACATTGTTCTTCCGTGGCCTAGGGAACTCCGAATGGGAGAGCTCCTCACCCTCTTTACATGATAGGTAATTCATTCTACTTACTAGCCGTCCTCTAGCTGCTTTTACTAACAGTAAATCTGACCTGTCTGTTTGAGATTAAGTGGAAATGCCACTCTTCTAATGAAGCTGTCCCCAAGTAAACACGTTCATTCTGTCTCATATAACACATTGTATTATTGTGTGTCTGCATCTTTCTGGCTGGCGCTTCAGCTCCCACAGGCATGGACCTTATCTGTGCACAGGAGTTCAAGATACAGTACAGAGATTAAAAGTCTGCTTGCTTGCTTTGCTTCAAGCCTTGTTTCTGTGTGCTCACTAACTCCATGATCATAGGCAAATCACTGTGCTTGCTATACAATGACAGTAATACCGGTGAAGTGTCCCCTACCTGAAATGCTTTGCACAGGAAATGTTTTTGGTTTTAGATTTTTTTAGGATTTTGGAATATTTGTATATACATACTGAGAAATCTTTGGAGAGGACTCAAGTCTTAAAACAAAACTCATGTATATCTCCTGTGTAGATTCATGTATATGCCTTACATATATAGCCTGAGAGTAGTTTTATGTGATTTTTAGTGTACCTACATTCTGATTGCAGTTCATCACATGAAATCAAGTGTGTAATTTTCCACTGTTGACATCATGTCAGCACTTAATATCAGCATTTAGAGCAATTCAGATTTCAGATTTTTGGATTAGGAATGTTCAGTCTGTATTACTTACCTTGTAGGTTTGTGGTGGAAATTTGACAAGACGTAAAATTTTATTGCAGTCTCCATGGCAAATACTTAGTTTTTGTCATTGCTGTAGATACTTGTAATACCTAACTTGGTGCTATGTGTTCGGTAAGCTAAGTGAATACTGAAACACTAAATACTGAATCAACAGACCCATCTAAGAGCAGCTGCAGTTTTGCTAAATACATGAGCAATAAAAGCAGCATGAATGAAATACAACATGGCACAAATCCACAAGCAAAACCTCACAAGTTCTGTTCTGGTTGGTTTAGCTATCCTAGATAGCCCAGCACCATCTAGTTACAATGCAAGTTACAAATGCAAGCCACTTGAAAATACAAAAATAAATGAAATTAATTTCAGTAATATATGTTTAACCCAGCTTATTAAAATGTTCCTTTAATGTTTAATCAAACTGAGTTATTTTATGTCATTTTTGTGCTGCATCTTCAAGCTGTGCTGTGTATTTCACACTTACAGCACATCCCAATTGAAGTAGTCTCCTCTCATGTGCTCTGTAACCACCTACAGCCCCGCCGCCTGTCGCAGAGCACAGGTCCGGAGTGGGACTCTGAGGAGGGGGAATTGGTCATCCTCAGTTGTGACAGTGGCAACTACCCAAGTTATTTCTTGCTGGGATTCTAAGTATTTTATACCATGTCCATTAATGTCATTACTCTGTGTCCCTATTCCCAGCATAGTGTCTGGCACCTATCAACAGCAAAGCCATCTGCTCTCAAAAAGTTTACATGGTTGAGAGGGATACACACCCATGTGGGCCTGCAATTAGGGTAGGGAGGATTGAGGTATGGAGGAAGATGGGTAGGACCGGAGTTTCAGTTTTTGTTTTTTGTTTTTCCTGATTTTTCTCCTGTGTCTGCTGTGGGGGGAAGGGAGGAGGCTGCTCCTTGATTTCAAACTACATCAGCACCCTGGGATGGGCGATGGTCATGTGATGATGCCTTTGAGGCCCCAATGTGGGGAAGAATGTTCCAAGGGTGTTACTTGAGTGATTCTGATACTTCTGAAATTTTAAATGTTTATTTATGTGTTATGGTTAGTGGATTTTTGGAGTGAAAGCAACGAGTTATTTCATGAATATGGAAAACATGAAATAAAAAGCTAATTGTTTTGGTGCAAAATTTTCTGAAATTCATGCATTCTTTTTTAATAATACATATTTTCCATTAAACTTTTTGAGGATTTCTTGTATGTAGTATTTATGGTAGTAATGAAGAAATTAAGTAAAATATCCTATTTGCTGGTTGGAATAATTGGTAGAGAATTAAATATTATATAATTACCAGGTATACTTTTTGGTGATGAATTTATGCCTTCCCTATAGCTAGCCTTCACAGAGCTTGGGGCACATCATAGGCCTAAGACCAACTGATACTAATGATTACCTCTAAGATGTTCCTGAACCATTTCTAGGTGCTGGATATATTTGCAAACTCCTACCTATCAATAATAGATCCTTATATTTCTAAATCACAAAACTTTTTGCCTCTTATTCATAAATTGTTTACTGATATTCCTTTGCATATTAAAAAACAATATAATCATGGAATCCGAGGTAATAATCATATCCTAAAATGATCAACAAATATCTGCAATTATTGGGAATACTTTGAAGCAAATATATAACATGAGAAGATAACTGCTCTTGTCAGAGGCCTCTAGAAGCATCAATACTAAAGGAAAGTGACCAGATTTTTTTTAATTTAAGTAATGAACTGTTATGCTAGTTTGTTTATTCAGTAACTATGTGTGCTAGATGTAAGTTAAGGAAAGATTCATTAGCCATTATGATAAATGCAAATAGAAAACTAAAAAGCACTTGGCAAAGTCTGTTGTAGTAGCTCCTTGTCTTTGCATTAGAGTGAGTGTGTAGTGTGCAGTGACACATTTCTTTTAAGGATAATACACAAACAGTTCAGAGAACAGAAGCTAAGAGGAGAGGGGAGTCCATTTTTCATTATTCAAAACGATTTACTAACAGAACTCAAAATGATTCCAGTTTTCACTTCAGCTTCCACTTTTATTTATTTATTTATTTTTTAATGTTAAGTTTAATATTGGCCAAGATTGTGGTCCAAGGTAGTCTGTCTTTGTAGAGCTCCTCTTATCTGCCATATAAAATAACCTATGTAGGATTCCATGGAGGTTCATGTCCAACACATGGATTAGAAAGATTGAACAGCAGACATGCTGCCTGAGAATATCACACTATTGGGAGGACAACAAGCAGTGTCCACCTGCAAAGTAAACCTGTACGGGGAATTTTCTTTTCTTTTCTTTTTTTTTTTTTTGAATTTTTAAAAAAATTATATTTTGGCAATCTTTACATTGTTGATTAGGGTAAAAAGTTACAAGGGCTAAAGGGAATACTAAGGAGACAGCTTCCAGTTTTAAAACTAATATGTAGAAGAGAGAAGAAAGAGAGGCTTGTGTCCACTTGGCTTCTGCCTGCACAGTATCTTCCAAGCAGAAGTGCCAAGTGCCCCTTTAGGTGGTGCTCATCAGCCCCTTAATACACAGGCGCGAGCAAAGCAGCAGGCCGGGTGTGCAGAAGGGAGCAGGCAGTCCTAAACCTGCCTCTTTTCCACTCTCTCACATGTATTTTCTTTTCATTAGATTTTCGAAGACTATGAGAAATTGCTTCAGTCTGAGAATTACGTGACTAAGAGACAATCTTTAAAGGTAATATAAAATTTAAGTTCAAGTTCCTATAAGTTGATATCCTTTTAGTGGACTAGTAAATACAGAATAATTTAAGTATCCTGCTTTGAATAACTTTTGAAAAGTATGTTTTATGTTATGATTGTACTGTGAAAAATAGCTTAACTGTCCTGCTTCAGATACCTTTTGGAAATCACCATATAAATAATAAGTGCATGTTAGAATACTTGCTCTCAAAAAGAAAACCACACCTATGCTGACTTAAGTAGAACTATAATTCTCTCTTAGAGGATATTTCCTGGGGATGGAAAGAAATTACTCATAGAATGAAAGGAAGATAGGAATTATAGATTATAAGGAAGCATCCGGAGGCTCTTATATTTCAGTTTATCTTGAACCAGAATAGGCAGGAAGAAATGATCTTGTGTCTCAAATGTTTCTATGTAAACTAGAGTTGTACAAATAATTGATAAATTCTTTATATCTTTAGTTTGGGAGGAAAAACAACATTTTACTATGAAATAGTAAAAAGACTAGAAATGTAAGTAAGTTCTGTCTTATTGGTTATATCTCCCAGACTTGTAACATATTTTCCTAAAGAATATTTTACTAGCATTCATCGCCATGTCCTATTCTGAGTCAACCAGTGTTGGTCTGTAGGCTACTTACATGTTCTGTAGCTTCTCCATGATATGACCTGCTTCACTTATGTTTATTTTGAATTATAAAAAGTAATTACTTAGGAACTAAAAGAAAAATATTTTCAAAAAAACAGTTCAAAAAAACCAACATGAGAAGATTATATGGCCAAATATACAAAGCTTGATTTTTTCTTAAAAAAAAAAATTCTGAGACTGCACTAACACAGAAATCTACAGAGGTTAAACTATGGTGGTGCTATCAAGAATAAATTCAATTGTCTTTATTCCTAAATAGCTCAGTTGGATGAATTGTTGAGTGTAGGAAGATAATCAGTTTATTCAATCAACAGATGCCTACCTTCTCATACCGTAGACACAGGGGGACATCCTAGAACAGCTGTCGGGAAGTCTCCTTCTGTTGAGAAAGAACAGATGATAGACAAATATAGAATTGTTTGATTTTTTAAAGCACTATAACAAAAACTGAAGCAATGTAAAAGAGATAGCGATAACTAATTTTAGCAGGGGAATGTGTATGCGCATTTCTGTATATGAGATAGAAATTAGAGTGTCAACAAGACTCTAATAAAAACTGACTTTTAAGCAAAGGTGTTTTCAAAAACTAATTGTATTTGAAAGGCAGAGAGACAGAGTGCTTCTGTCTGCTGGTTTATTCCCAAATGTCTGCCACAGCCAGGGTTGACCAAGGCCAAAGCCAAGGGCCCTGAACTCCATCTGGATCTCCCACATCAGTGGCAGGGGTCCAACTAGTAGATGGGCCATCACCTACTAGCAGGTACACATTAGCAGGAAGATGAGTCAGAAGTAGATGAGCCCATACTCAAACCCAGGCCCTCTGTTAATGAGATGTGGGCATTATAACTGGGGACTTAACCACTGTACCACAAGCCTACCCCAGAGCAGTGGTGCTAATCAGTTAAAAATCAAAATGATTCTGAATAAGGAGTGTGCATATAAAAATAAACATTTGCTATTTGAAATCTTATGTCTTATAAAATGCCCATGGAGATACCAGGGAGTCCAGCCCCTTACCCTCTTGAGGCTGGTCTTCCCTTAGTACAAAGGTGTCTGGAGATAGCCATGGGGCCCAAGGCAGGAGGCCTAGCACATGATGGGTGTGGCCTGAGCTGAAGCTGCAGCTCTGCCCTCTGATCCCATCAGATAATCACAGGAGTGTTCCTGGGCAGACAGTAATATGAACCATTTAGGCACTTTGTAGGACACAGACAAGCTAAATGTAACAGTTATATTATTTTTGTTTGTCAGGATGAGGGACATGCATAGATTCATGCATTTGTTTTTGAACAGTGGATGAAGGCTTAAATCAGGCAGTGCCAAGTTTTTGTAAACCAGCTTGGCAATCAGCCATGACTTGTCTTTCCCTGTGTTACTGCCTGCTTGCTCCAGCTTTCCTGGTTAGTCAGCAGGCCAGTTTTCAGCCTGTCACTCAGCACTCCTGATGGAGTTTCCCCTTGGCGTAGAACCCACACAAAATGACCTGTCGAGGACAGAAGTCTGTGGTTGCTGCTGGAGCCAACTTGCGGGCAAAGGCAGGGCCTCCACGATGTGCTTTCCCGCAGGCGGAGAGCTTGGGAAGGGCTTTGAGATACGGCAGCAGCAATGCCTCCACAGCTCCAGGAGAGTAGAATTCCTCATGAAGGGCTTTAACCAGGACAGCCCGAAGCCTGCCCATGTTAGAACAAAGTCCGTGGAAGAGATGTGACGATGCTCTGAAGGCCCAGCATGTGGGAATGCACTCACGAATCATACAAATCTCTCCCTAATGGGAACCCATCAGATATGAGCCAGACTGGGAGGAAGAAAATGTCCTTGTACCCTTTTCAGCTATGGTCAGAACTATTTTCTGTGTGTGACAATTTCTGAATGAATCTTCAGGACCTTAAACTGAGTCACAGAGGTGAGAGTAACTTTTGTATATCCAAATGTCTCCTTCCGTGCCCTAGTTCTGCATTTCTTCCCCACTATCTCACACTCTCGTTGCATTTTCACCTATCTTGACCCAACTCAACCTGAAATCATGTCACTGCCTCTGAAAGGGCTCCCTTCTCCAGTGAAGTTGTTCTGTCTTTAAAAAACTTAAAACAAAAAAAGGTAAAAAGATAGATAAAATCTGTCAGAATGCAGAAACTACTGTAATGGCTTCTGAATAATTGGTTTCTTTTGAATGCTAGATTATAGGCAAAGATATTTCTAAAACAGTCTCGTATCACCTTACTGAAAATACAAACAGGTAGATGACTGTGAAATTGGGTTCCTATATAAACAAGTTCACTAAGTAGTTATTGTTTGCTCTTTTCTTTGGTAAGAAAACTTTTCTGGGGAGCTCTGCTGATGTGATTTGGGTATTTCCTTTTGGGGGAAATTCAATGTGGTTTTGATATAACCACATTTACATATGCAGAAGTCAGACTACTGCAATCCTAAATGACTTCCTATGTCACCCATTGTCTTAAGTCCTAGGCTGTTTCTGGTTGGAAAATAGGTGCCACTGCTGCTTTTTGTTAATCATATTTTAATATCTCCTGAACTATCTTAAGGCTCTGAGATTCCTAATATCAATACAAACTAATTGCCAAGGCCCGGCACTGTAGCCTAGTAGCTAAAGTCCTATCCTTGCATGTGCCGGGATTGCATCTGGGCACCAGTTTTTATCCTGGAGGACCCACTGCCCATCCAGCTCCCTGCTTGTGGCCGGAGAAAGCAGTCAAGGATGGCTCAAAGCCTGGGACCCTGCACCTGCATTGGAATCCTGGAACAGTGCTGGCTCCTGACTTCAGATCAGCTCAGCTCCAGTAATTGTGGCTACTTAGGGAGTGAACCAACAGTCAGAAGATCTTTCTGTCTGTCTTTCCTTCTCTCTGTAAATCTGACTTTCCAATAAAAATAAATAACTCTTTAAAAAATAATAATAAGCAGAAGAGCTAATTCCAGTTCTTCTCAAACTATCCAAAGCAACTACTTGCAAACTCCTTCTTCAAGGCCAGCATCATCTTAATTCCATAACCTAAAAAACAATACAACAGAGAACTATAGACCAACATCCCTGATGAAGATAGATGCAAAGACCTTCAACAAAATACTAGATAATCAAATCCAACAACACATCAGAAAGATCATACACTAAGACCAAATAAAATTTATCTGAGATATGCAGGGGTAGGTCAGTATACACAATCATCCTTTCTTTAAGCACTACGCTATCACACCAGGATAGCATGCCAAATCATCCTTTCTTTTTTTAAAGATTTATTTTTATTATTGGAAAGGCAGATATACAGAGAGGAGAGACAGAGAGGAAGATCTTCCCTCCGATAATTCACTCCCCAAGTGAACGCAATGGCCAATGCTATGCCGGATCCGAAGCCAGGAGCCTCTTCCGGGTCTCCCACGCGGGTGCAGGGTCCCAAAGCTTGGGCCGTTCTCGACTGCTTTCCCAGGCCACAGGCAGGGAGCTGGAAGGGAAGCGGGGCTGCCGGAATTAGAACCGGCGCCCATATGGTATCCCGGGCGTGCAAGGCGAGGACCTAACTACTGCGCCACCGCACCGGGCCCCAAATCATCCTTTCTTTATAAAAATCTTGACTTGGGTATGAAAGGCACATTCTTCAACACATTCAAGGTAATTTATGGAAAAAAAAATAACTAGCATAATAATGAGTGGAAGACCATTAGATGCATTTCCACTGAGATCCAGAACTAAGCAAAGATACCCACTCTCGTAACTCTTATTCAGTATACTCAGAGCCATTAAGCAAGACAAAGAAGTCAAAGGGATGCAAACTGGAAAGCAGAAGTCAGGCGCCATCCTGTTTGCAGATGACATGATTCTCTAGGAGAACCAAAAGACTCTACTAAGAGACCACTGGAATTCATAAGAGAGCTTGGCAATGTTGCAGGATATAAAAATCAATACACAAAATCAGAAGCCTTTGTATACACAAACAATTCTGTGGCTGAGAATGAATTTGAAAAATTAGTCACATTCATAATAATTGCAATTGTATTTACCTTGGAATATTTTAACCAAGGTGCGAAGGATTTCTATAATTAAAATTACAAAACACTAATGAAAAAGATAGAAGATGCCAAAACATGGATTAACCTTCCATTTTAATTTAGTGGTAGAACTAATATAATCAAAATATCCACAATACCAAAAGAAATTTATAGATTCAATGCCAACCCAATCGAAATACCTAAAAAATTCTTTTAAGATACAGAAAAAAAAAATGATAGTAAATTTCACATGGAAACACAAAAGACCCCAAATAGCTAAAGCAATCTTGAAACAACAAAAACAAAGCTGGCATCATAATACCAGACCTCAGGATGTACTGCAGGGCAGTTATATTCAAGACAGCCTGGTACTGGTACAAAAACAGACTTCAAGATCAATGGAATAGGAAAAAATCTCAAAAATGAACCTATACACCTACAGCCAGCTAATTCCTTTGACAAATGAACCAAAATTAATTCAGGGAAAAAGGATTCTTTCAACAAAGGATGCTGGGAAAAGTGAACCTATAGTGTGCAGAGTATGAGACAAGACCTCCTACCTTACACAAAAATCAAATCATAACGGATCAAGGATCTAAATCTTCAACCTGATACCATGAAACTACTAGAGGAAAACATTGGGGACCTCTGCAGGACACAAGCTTAGGCATGCTTCTTGGAAAAGGCTCCACAAGCACGGCAATTAAAGCAAAGAAACAAATGGGATTACATCAAGCTAGTAAGCTTCTGCAAAGGAAACTCAGCAATGTGAGGGAGGCAGCCAACAGAGTGGGAGAAAATATTTGTAAACTCTGCAACTGACAGAGGATTAATATACAGGATCTATAAAGAGCTCAAGAAATTGAACAAAACAAACCAGTCCAGTTAGGAAATGGCCGTACATTTTTCAAAGGATGAGGTACAAATGGCCAACAGACAAAAATGCTCAGCATAACTAGCCAT
The DNA here is from genome assembly GCF_017591425.1 of Ochotona curzoniae. Lineage (NCBI taxonomy): Eukaryota > Metazoa > Chordata > Mammalia > Lagomorpha > Ochotonidae > Ochotona > Ochotona curzoniae. The sequence continues at coordinate 45,629,389 of NW_024466502.1, read as the reverse complement.
CAGAAAATTGCAGCTAAAAACCACAATGAGGTTTCACCTCACCCCAGTTAGGAAGACTATCATAAAGAAATCAGAAAATAATAAATGCTGGTGTGGATGTGTGGGAAAAGGTACCCTAATCTCCTGTTGTTGGGAATATAAACTAGTAGAGCCAAATGGAAGACAGTGTGGAGATTACTCAAATATCTGAATAGGTCTACTAAAACCCACCATCCCACTCCTAGGCATTTAGCCAAACACAATGCAAACAGCATATGAGAGAATTATCTGTATCCCCTTGTTAAAGCAGCTCGATTCACAATAGCTATGATTAGAAATCAACTCAGATGCCCATCAATGATGACTGGATAAAGAAAATGTGCTTTATGTATACTACAAAATACTACTCAGCTGTAAAAAAAAAAAAAAATGAAATCTTGTCTTCTGTAAAAACAAATGGATGCAACTAGAAACCATTATGCTTAGTGAAAGGAGTCAATTTTAAAAAGACAAATATCCTATGTTTTCTCTCCTGATCTGTAATAATATGCAGGGTATAAAAAAATGTAATCTACATGATTGACATTCTGGGATTTAATTATTGTTCACAGCCTTTATATATACTCCTAAGGAATAGGTTTTTTTCTTCTTACTACAGGCTGTTGTCTTTTACCTAGTGGAGTGTTGAGCCTGTGATTGTGAAGTGAAATAAAAAATATGCCACTGTAAATATTAGGCATAAAGAAATAAGGAAGGAGGGAGGGTGGAGCATGTGGGTGGGAGAGAGGGTAAAAATAAGTGTAACTACACTCCAAAATCCATATCATGAAATGCAAAAAGAAGAAGATAGCACTGTCCTCTCCTGTTACCATGGAGTTTAGCTGAAGCTTTTCCTATGTGTTTGTCAAAAAGATAGCAGCAGGGATTGTTTTATTCAGGTAAAGGCAAATTGCTGTAATAAATGGCTGCCTCGGCTGCCAGCTGTACTGATGGTGCACTCTGAAGTCACACACACAAAGGGTGGTGTGAGTCCCTTTCCCAGGCCAGCTGACCCTTCACCCCTGAGTCCTGCGTGTGATGGATGGTAGCCTCTTGGCTGTATGAACAGGGTAGAATTTTACATCTTCACAATCTCTACAGCACTGTGTTCTGAATATGCTTCTTGGATAAAAATAAAAGACCATGCTTGCTTTGCTTCTTTCTGCCTTTTGTGAAGTGCTCTCTTTGTAGAAAACTGATTCCCCAGCAGCCTCCACACACCTCAAGACAGAAGGGAGGGCACCTGGGCAAAGGGACAGGCAGAGGAGAGTTCACTGGGGAGTCAGGGAGGGGCTCTCAGACACAGTGTCTGAGTCCATCATGGAAGGGTGGCAACTGTGTGACTAGAAAGACAGGAGACTAGAACGTTCCTTCTAAACTTGAGCCAAAGGAGTTAAGCCCACAGGCAAGAGGGTGAGGACACCTGAGCTAGGGATCCAGGGAAAGGAAGCAGTGGAAATCACTCCCCTTCCTAAGGACTTTGAAGGTTAGCCTAAGGAATCAAACTTTTCCCTTAATTCCATGGGTACCCATGTAGGGGACCTAGCTGACACTTCTAGCTTCAGGCCGACCCAACCCCAGCTAGTCTTTGTAGCTTTCTTGGGATTGAATCAACAGATAAGATCTCTGTCTCGCCAACCCCACTTCTCTGTAATTGTTCCTTTCAAATAAATGAAAATGAAATTTTAAAAAAACAATAGACAAAATGACGGCCCCTAATCTGATGTACTTTCTGCCCACATCCATGGTTCCTTTTACCACTTATTCAATGTGTGACCATCCTGAGGCTCCCAGAAGGAGTGCAGTAAACAAATAGGAAACTAAGCCCGTCTTAAATGTGAAGATGTGTTACAGTGTGCCTCAGCTTCCCTCTAGAGCTTTAGAAACTACCACCAGTGTCTGGAAAACCAGTGTTTCTGAAGTAGGGAAAAAAATGCATGGGGGCATGCTGCAGGAATGCTTATTCATTTTATTAATGGAATTGGTACTGGACAGCTGGGGGCCCTATGTGCACCCTCACAGCCTCAGAAGTTGTCCTTGGCTTCAGAGAAAGAAACCGGTTTTTGAGCCACAATGTGAAAGCAAGAGGATTTTTTTTTTAATCACAGAAGGTGTTAAAGATGGGGTGTTGCAGTATATAGCACAGTGAACCATTGCCTGCAAAGCAGGCATCCCACATGAGCACTAGTTCAAGTCCTGGCTGCTGATTTCAATCCAGCTCCTTGCTGATGCACATGTGAAAGCTGTAGGCAATGGCCAAGTGCTTGGGTATCTCCCACCCACTTGGGAGACCCAGACTGGCCTGACCCAACCCTAAACCAACAGATCTCTATCACTCTGTAAAAAAAAAAGAGCCTTAAAAAGTAACAAAGAGCACATAACTCCACAGACAGAGCACACCCACATGTTGTTTTAGCCCCTCCTTGTAGGATTTACTGAATATATGTTAAGATCTAAATGGAATGGTCATCTTAGTTTTGGGGAAAGAGTAGAAACTTCTAATAATTGGAGATCCACTCCAGGCTCCTGGCTTCAGATCGGTTTAAGTCCAGCCATTGAGGCCACTTAGCGAGTGAACTAGTGATTGGAAGATCTCTCCTTCTCTCTCTGTAAATCTGCCTTTCAAATAAAAAAAATATTTTTAAAAAAGAATAACAAATTTCTGGCTATTTGTTAGTGAACTTTACTGACATTAGCAAACTGTGAAAAGTTTGAAATAACTCCTGTTTTTATGCTTGTTCTTTAAGTTACATTTCACTCTCTCTCTTTTTTTTTTAATGTCATCATTCTTACATGTGGATTTTGTCAGAAAAAGTGATAGATGTTTTGAATAAGGTGACTGTCAGGTGGTAGCCTTGATTTTGTCTTTTCATGCAGCTGCTAGGTGAGCTCATCCTGGACCGCCACAACTTCACCATCATGACCAAGTACATCAGCAAGCCGGAGAACCTGAAGCTCATGATGAACCTGCTGCGGGACAAAAGCCCCAACATCCAGTTTGAAGCCTTTCATGTCTTCAAGGTAAAAGTTAAACCATGAAAATATTAGGGTAGGCATTTTTTGTTTGTTTGTTTTAGTCTGTTTTTGTGTTTGTTTTGCATTTTGGTAAATCAAACAAGGTTTATTTATCCAAAGCTTTTAGAATGAGTCCATCCACTATGGATAAGTTTTCAGGTCACCCAAGAAAACTTTTAAAAAACAACAGAGCTACAGGACAGTGGGGCAGAGGGGAGACCCTCCAGCTGCTGTTTTACTCCCCAATCAGCTACAATGGCCAGGGCTGAGCCAGGACAAAGCCTCAGCCTGGAACTCCAGGACTCCATCCAGATCTCGCACGTGGGTAGCAGGAGCCATTTTCCATTGCTTTCCTGTGTGCAATATAAGGGAGCTGATTAGGAAGTAGAAAAGCCAGGATTCAAACTGGCACCCAAGTGGGATGTTGACCTCATAGGTGGTCAACCTGCTGTGTCAGAAAGCCAAACCTGCATCCTCATTCTTTAGGTACATCAATGTGAATGCATGGGGTTTGCATCTACTTCCAAACCACGGACTCCTGCTTTTCCCTTTCCCTGTGTACTACAGAGAAAAGTGAATAGACAGTTTTTCTAGTAGGGTAATTTAAACAACATGTTATTTTAATGAATAACCTTTCGCTTGTAAAAAAAAAAAAAAAAAGAAAGAAAAAGATGCTAACCAATCCACTTCTCTAAATATTTTTTCCCACTAGAAAATAAGTGATCCTATTTCCCAGAAGTTAGTAAAATAACCAGGAACTGAGCTAGACCCTGAATTCTCTGAATGTTTTGCTTTTATCAAGCGCTTTCTTTGAATCATACATGAAACTCTGAAGAAACACCCATGTACTCCTTAACAGCATAGAAAGACTGATTATAATACATTTTATTTTAATAGAAAAATATCTGCAAGGCATAGTTTTTCTTTAATCAAATGATTGGGTTTATTCGAACTTGCTTAACTAGTCCTGTGTCATTTAGATTATTTCCATTTTTTGATAATGTAAGTAATTTTGCAATGCTTATTTATAAAATCTAGAATTTTCTATATGTAGGATTATCATCTTATATATCTAGAGTAGAATTTTTAAAGATTCAATTTTTTTTTAAAGGCAAAGGTACAGAGAGAAGGAGAGAGGAAGATCTTCCATATGCTGGTTCATCTTCCAAACTGGCTGCAACAGCCAGAGCTGAGCTGATCTGAAGCCAGGAGCCAGGAACTTCTTCTGGGCCTCCCATATGGATGCAAGGGCCCAAGAACTTGGGCCACACTCTGCCATTTCCCAGGCCACAAGCAGGGAGCTTGCTGGGAAATGGTGCATCCAGGAGTTGAACCCGCATCCATATTGGATGCCAACATACAGAGTTAGCCTAATACACTGCACCAGGCCCTACAGTAGAATTAAAGGTTAAGAGAGCTCCAGAATTTTTTTTGTCTTTATAATATGTATTTATAATATAAAATTATATATTTTAGAATACTTATATAATATACACTTTGTAATTAAATATTAGAATTTTTAAATCCATAAATGGGAGACATGGCAATTTATAAATTCCATTCTATTCAAAAATCTTAACAGAATCCACTCTACTGGATATTAACTTGAGATGTTCCTGCCTCTCAGAAACATGTTATTAAGTGGAATAAATATATGTTTATATATATATATATGTATATATAACATGCCATTTAGGGTCTGACACAATAGCTCAACTGGCTAATCCTCTGCTTTGAAATGCTGGCATCCTATATAAGGACCATTTTGTGTCCCAGCTGCTCCTTTTCCCATTAACCTCTCTGCATATGGCCTGGAGAAGCAACAGAGGAAGACCCAAAATTTGGGACCCTATATCCACATGGGAGGCCGGAAGGAGGCTTCTGGCTTCAAATCAGCGCATTTCCAGCCATTGTGGCCATCTGGAGAATGAACCAGAAGATGGAAGATCTTTCTATGTCTCCTTTTTTAAATCTGCCTTTCCAATGAAAATAAATAAATCTTTATTTTTTAAAATGCCATTTATTTAAGATCAGAAAGCTTGAAAAACAATAGCAAGTATGGATTCATTCACATGCGGTTATCACCCAAGAGTGTTAGGGCACACTGCTGCCGAGGTCAGGCAGCAGGGAAGATGGAGGAGATCATGGATAAGTGTGGAATGCCCTTTAGAAGTATCTGCAGTGTTTGATTTTATTTAAAAAGTTTGCAGGCAGATATGACAAGATGTTAGATCCTGTTAAAGCTAATGGTGGAATATGATACCTAATAGGCCATTTATTTCCTGTAACCCTCATGCTGTTACAGCTGTTAAAGAAAAAACAGACAAACTGAGGGCAGGTGTTTGGACTTGTGGGTAAGAAGGCAGTCAGCGCACCCGTATCTCAGCTTCCAGCTCCTGAGTCTGGCTTCTTGTGAACACAGACCCTAGGAGGCAGAAGGTGATGGGTCGGGTGTTGATCTAGCTCCTGGCTTCAGCCTGCCCAGCTTTGGCTGTTACAGGCACCTGGGGTGAACTAGAAGATGGGAGCTCTCTCTGTCAAATAAAATAATGGTTTTTTTATATAAGATTTTTTATTTTTATTGGAAAGGCAGATATAGAGAGAGGAGGAGAGACAGAGAGGAAGATCTTCCATCCGATGATTCACTCTCCAAGCGGCTGCAACAGCTGGAACTGAGCCAATTCGAAGCCAGGAACCAGGAGCTTTTTCCGGGTCTCCCACACGAGTGCAGGGTCCCAAGGCTTTGGGCCATCCTTGACTGCTTTCCCAGGGCACAAGTAGGAAGCTGGATGGGAAGTGAGACTGCCGGGATTAGAACTGGCACCCATATGGGATCCCAGTGCATTCAAGGCGAGGACTTTAACCACTACGCTTCCACGCTGGGCCCTAAAATAATGTTTTGAAGTGAAACACAGTGCTATCACATTCAGAAAAGCCTCCATGTACAACTGCAGGTCCTCAAAGCCCCTTGCAATCCTAGGGATGGTAGAGATTCCATGCCCGTCACTCAGCTGCCCCAGAATGTGAAATCTGCTGCCTAGGTGAGAACAGGCTCCATATAATTTAGTTCAAAAAAGCAGTGTTATAGCAGGATTCAGTGGGTAGCAAGACAGAAATAGCCAACTCTTGTCCTCTGGGAAGATCAGAATTTGGCTAACCATTGGTCAGAGCAGGTACATTTAAAAATAGTCGGCCACTTGTTTACTTGTAGGTACATAATTGGACCTATCCCCTCCCCTAAGTTTATTCCTCTTGTTGAAGTAGAAGATTGTTTACTTGCCAAAAATAATATTTTGTTGTTTAGAAAAATTACCAGCTGAGTCCTGGAAGTCTTTCCCCCCGCCCGCCCCAATTATTTTGGGTTTTTTTCCCCAAAGCGCCTTTCACAAGGTACAGAAAATGTGGAACACAGCATTGGTCTTGCCAGGTTAAGGGTGGCTAAGTTTCATTGGCTTGCTTACAAGTTCAAGGACTCAGGTGAGATGCCACCCCTACTCCCGAGTACTGACCAGCAGCAGATGGCATGGTGAGCACTTCCTGGGTGACAACCCAGAGGATGGGGGTCTGTTCTGGCTGAGATTTTTCACTTGCAAAATGAAGGGTTAAGTGCAGTCAGAAGTCTAGTTCTCAAGGGGCTTGTGTCTGCGAGGCTCTCCCAGAGCTGAATTCAGGATCCACTTGTGTGTTCCTCTCTGTTTCCTTTCCCTTTGACTATTAACCTCCTCAATAACTAAGGTCATGCCTCCTCCTTCCCTGGCACCAGACTGGGTTAAAGAGCAGCCTGTGTCATTTGGCTCGTCTCAGAGCTGTTGGAACTTGGGCATGAGCATTGCCAGACACGGCCCCGAGTGTCCCACTCCATCACTCAGATTGCAGCATTTGGCGCAGCAGCCATTTCCACGAAAATAGGAAGCTCTGTTCAAATGATCCTAAAACACTAGAGCCAGCTTGACAGTTCAGCTGAAAACAAATACATAGAACAAGATAAATGTCCTGAGAATAATATCTATGTAGTCTGAGGAAAGAACACAGAGTTACAGATGAATTTACGAAACTCACCAAGAATTCCTTACTTCCTTAGGGATTACTGTGCTGACAAGCTGTGCTCATAGTATACCCAAGGATGAAGGCTTGCAGACCAACTGAACCCAAAAATTGGGCAAAACCAAAGCTCAACTTTCTTACAAGTAGTAATGATGTTTCAACTGCCAACTTAATTTTGTCAATTCATTTTCATAAATTTTACTTACTGAAGAAGCAAAAAAAACAGAAAAAGACAGATGTCACATGCTGGCTTACTCTTCAAAAATGCCTATATGCCCAGGGCTGGTCCCAGGCTAAAACAAGATCCAGGAACTCCATCCTGGTCTCCCACATGGGTGACAGGAACCCCTCCCCCCGCCCCCCCAGCTACCTGGGCCATCAGCTGTTGTCTCCCAGGGATTATATCAGCAGTGAGCTGGAATCAGGAGTAGAGCCAGAACTGCAATCCAGGCACTGTTATATGGGATGCAGGCCATCTTTTTTTTTTTTTTTCTTTAATTGGAAAGGCAGATTTTATACAGACAGAAAGATCTTCCATCTGCTGGTTCACTCCCTAAACAACTACAACAGCCAGAACTGAGCCCATCCAAAGCAAGGGGCCAGGAGCTTTTCCCAGATCTCCTTTGTGGGTACTGGATCCCAACGCTTTGGGTCTTCCTCTGCTGCTTTCCAAGGCCATAAGCAGGAAACTGGATGGGAAGTGGGGCAGCCAGGTCACAAATGGGTGCTCATATGGGATGCTGGTGCTTAAAAGACAGGGATTAACCAGTTGAGCCATCATGCCAGCCCCTGGATGCAGGCATCTTAACAGGCAGCTTAAGCACTGGTTCAAACCTGGCTACTTTTAACTAGCATAGAATGCTGAATTTTTTAATATCCTTATTTGATCTCTTTTTTGGGCATTTTGTGCTTTTTTAGTAAAGAGGCAAAGTAGAAAAAAGGAAAGCCATAATTCAAGCTTCATAAGTCTTTTCCATGTTTGAAAATACTTTCTTTTAAAATCAGTCAATCAATTGTTTATCCATTGAAGGATTTGCAGTGGGTGTTTCTGATGAACTTTAGCATTTCACCAGACTACTTATGGCAATGTTTATAGTCTCAGCTGCTAATTATAATGTAATTACCTACTTAAGAGTATTCCTTTCAGTGGTATACAAGGAAAACTAGATGTGTAGTTGATATTTGTTAATACTATCTGGAATAATAAAGGACTTTAAGTTGCTTTCCAAATAATTTTAGAATAAATGTATAACCTACATAATTTCCACAATTATGTGGAATTTGTAGATGGCCAAGACTTAAATTCTCAGTCACCAAAGCAGCTACTGCAACAATAGTCTAACTTACGTTTTTTTTTTTTAAGCTTTATTTTTATTGAAAAGACAGACTTACAGATAGGAGCAGAGACAGAGAGAAAGATCTTCCATCTACTGGTTCACTCCCCAAGTGGCCACAGTGGCTGGCACTGAGCTGATTTGAAGCCAGGAGCCAAGAGTCTCTTACAGGTCTCCTACATGGGTGCCGGGTCCCAAGGCTTTGGGCCGTCCTAGACTGCCTTTCCAGGCCACAAGCAAGGAGCTGGATGGGAAATTAATTAGCTGAAACATGAACTGGTGCCTATAAAGGATCCTAGCACATGCAAAGTGAGGGCTTTAGCCACTAGGCCCAATAGCCTTACTTTGATATACTCTAATTCTATACTGTAATTTGATATACTATAATTCAGAGTGCTTTCCATCATGATTCCATTGGCTCTTTCCCACATGTGTGACATCAGACAAGTGTGTTGTCCTCATTTCAAAGTGGAGAAAACAAACAGGCCCCCAGGAGATCTCAGTGCAAGGCTGAGCTTGCACAGACCTCACAACCTCCGTAGCTGACCCCGGTATCTGTCTTCTGTGCATCTCCACAGATACTTGGGGCACTGCAACTGCTGAAATGGGAATGCCTCTTCTAGACTTCTACAGGGAACTTCTGACAGCAGGAAACTCGGCGTCACGGGTTTTTCCTAGGTTGTAGTTCCTGGCATCTAGAAGGGTCCCTGATATATGGTATTAAATATTTACCTATTGACCGAGTAGTTGAATTAATGTAGATGTCGCTACAGGAAGAGAGCCGACAGCTTCTGTGCCAGGTGGCACACAGGGCACCCAGTTCAGTGCGACTTTCACGTGAACACAAACAGCACTGCAGGGGACATCCACGTACAGAAAAGTCACTGCTAACCTGAAATTCAGATTGATGCAAGCTCTCCTTTTCTAATTGTGATGACCCTGAACTGGAGGGACTCATGATCACATCAGTTTTCAAAAACTGGGCAAAAACATGGTCCTGGGTTTCATACCAGGTTGTTTTAAAAAAACAAATCTGACAAGAAGGGCCCGGAAGATCTTCCTCTCTGTCTCTTCTCTTCTCTGTATATCTGACTTTCTGATAAAGATAAATAAATCTTTTTTAAAAATTGACAAGAAGTTTGGCAAATACTGTTTAGTTGAAATAGTGAGAGGTATGAAGATTTGAGGATATTTGGGAAGTGAATCAGCAAATAGAAGATCTCTCTTTTTCTCTTTTTGTCTCTAACTCTTTGAAGTAAAAATAAATCTTTGGGAGAAAAAAAAAAAACACAGCTAAGGGCAGTGCTGTGGTGTATCTGATAAAACCAGTGACTACAACACCGGCATCCCACATGGGTGCCAGTTCTAGTCTTAGGTGCTCTACTTGCCATCCAGCTCCTTGTTAATATGCCTAGGAGGGCAGCAAAGAGGGCCCAAGTGGGGAGACGCAGAGGAAGTCTCTGGCTCCTGGCATTGGCCTGTCCTAGTCCTGGCAGTTATAGCCATGTGGGGAGTGAACGATTGAATGAAAACACACACTGTCTCTACTTCTCTCTTTGTCTAACTCTGCCTTTCGATATAGATAAAATCTTTTTTTAAAAAAATTGAAGTTTTGACCATAAAAAGGATGTGGTACTGACACCTGCCAATGCACAGGAGGACCTTTAAAATGTTACACTAAATGAAAGACTCCAGTGACGCTCAGCTGCATTTGGAATGAATCCAGGGCCTGAAATCTTCAGAACAGGCTCCTCTTGGGAGGTAGAAGATAGGTCAGTGGCTGCTGGGAGTCAGGAGCCAAGATCAAGAATGACTAATGGGGACTGGGTTCTTTCTGGGGTTACAAAAAAAATATTCCAAAACCGAGGTGACAATTGCAAAACCCTCTGATACTAGAAGCTCTAGGACTGAACACTGTGTGTGGATTCACTCTGTGATAAGGGAATCTGTCTCAGTCACGTTGTCTTAGAGTCGTAAGTCACTGCTAGGCTACACTCCTCCAAAAAAACCACCTGTGAAACTCCAACTGTTTAGTCTTTCCCCCTGAGAAAGTTTGCAGCTATTTGTTATGTTTTAGTGTTGAAAGGCCATGTGAAAACGCTGAGAAAAGCTTTTGACCCATTAGTTTACTTACAAGTTTTAAAGGTGGGAAGTATGGAATTACAGCTTCACCCATACCTGTTTCTACTCTTGCCTTTCCTCACGTTCAGATAAGCAAGCATTAAAGAACAGTTGGACCAATGAGTAAATGGAGATGGCAGGGCTGGTGGCAGCAAGTCATTTCCTACCAGGAATACCACACACAGCTCTGCCAGCACATGCTCCACAGTATGGGAGCCAGCAGTCTTAGTGTGACTTCCCTAAGCCTCGCCTAGCAAGTGGGGCAAACAATATCATTCTCTGGGAATCCAGAACCCACCTGAGGACTTACAGAAGCAAATACATATGAACTACCTAGCAGCCCCGTGACCACAGAGCAAAACAAAACACTATTCCAGAGGAAGGGTTTTGGCTTAATGATTAAAATGTCCACATCCAAGTTTCTAGATTCAATTCCTGGCTCTAGCTCCTATTTGCAACTTCCTGCTGAAGTAGACCCTGCGAGGCAGCAGGTGCTAGTTGTTTCCAGGCCTTGAAGCAGGTGCAGGCCAGCCTGGGCCAGCATTTGGGGAGTAAGCCAGCAGACTCTCCTTTCCTCAGTCTCCTTCTCTGTATCTGTCTGCATCTCAAATGAATTTTTAAAAATTTAACCACATTATTAAGTAAAAGAACAGAGTACAAACCATTATGTCTGTAGTACAAGTGCAGTAGTTACATATAACTGTATGTACAGAAAAAAAAAAACCTATGGAAGGACTTACAGCACATATTCACAGTGACTACCTTTTCATGGAGGGATTACATTAGTGATTTATTTTTAACTGTGCCTTTTAAATTTTTTTATTTATGTATTTGAAAGGCACAGAGAAGAAACAGGGAGAAAGATAGCAAGCTTGCTCTCCCATCTCCTGGTTCTCTCCTTGGATGCTCACAACAACCAGGACTGTAGAACTGGCTCTGGGCCTCAAATATGGGTGGTACGGGGACCCTGCTAAATGAGCCATCATCTGCTGCCTTCCCCGCTACCTGTGCACCCTCATCAACAGGTCAGGGGCAGAGCCAGGACTCAATCCAGCCAGATTGTGTGATACCAGATGCCAGTGTCACAGTTGGCATATTAATGATTGTGCTAAAACCTCACCCCTAGACATATGCTGAGTTTTTTCATAAACATCATTAAAATTTATAATTCAGGACCCAGCATGGCAGCCTAACGGCTAAAATCCTCACCTTGAACATGCCGGAATCCCAAATAAGTTACGGTTAAAATCCCATTGGGCCCGCTGCCCATCCAGCTCCCTGCTTGTGACCTGGAAAAGCATTCAAGTATGACCCAAAGTGGTGGGATCCTGCACCCTAGTGGGAGACCAGGAAGAAGCTCCTGGCTTCGAATTGGCTCGGCTCCAGTTATTGCAGTCACTTGGGGAGTGAATCATCAGATGGAAGATCTTCCTCTCTGTCTCTTCTTCTCTCTGTATATCTGACTTTGCAATAAAAACTTTTTAAAAAATCATTTAAAAATTTAGAATTCAGAGCAAAAAATTTCTGCATTAAGCTAAAAAGCATTTGAATTGTTATGATACTTGTGTGTCTCACTGTGCTTGAGAATCCATCAATCACATTGCTGAGACATGGTATGTAAACTAAGGAATACTACATTCTAAAAAAATAAGTTTGTGTGGGCGTTTAGCACAGGTTTTTTTTTTTAAGATTTATTTTATTTTATTTATTTATTTTTTTTATTGGAAAGGCGGATATACAGAGAGGAGAGACAGAGAGGAAGGTCTTCCGTCCGATGATTCACTCCCCAAGTGAGCACAACGGGCCGATACTATGCCGATCCGAAGCCAGGAGCCTCTTCTGGGTCTCCCACGCGGGTGCAGGGTCCCAAAGCTTTGGGCCGTCCTCGACTGCTTTCCCAGGCCACAGGCAGGGAGCTGGAAGGGAAGCGGGGCTGCCGGGATTAGAACCGGCGCCCATATGGGCTCCCGGGCGTGCAAGGTGAGGACCTTAACCCCTTGCGCCACCGCGCCGGGCCCTGGCAGTTTTTAAGCTGCTGCTGAGGATGCCCACAGCCCACATCACAGTGCCTAGGGCGAGTCCCAGCTCTGCTTCCTGCTTTAGCCTCCTGCTGCTGTGGAAGGCAGTGGGCTGTGACTCAGGTAATTGGGTCGCTGCCGCCAGGTGGGAGACCTGGGTTGAGTTCCTAGATCCTGACTTGAGCCCTGGCCAAACCTTTGCCATTGCCATGTGTTTGGGGAGTGAACTAGTGGATGCAAGATCTCTCTGAGGCCTCTTAGTTTTCAGAAAAATAAAAAATTAACTAGTAAAATTAAAAAGGGAGTTGAGGTGTTTTTTTTTTTCTTCTCTTTAGAGTGCTTTAATAATAACATTGAAAAACTGAAGAAAACAGAGAAAGCACCAAGAAATTTGTAATCTATGTAATAGAAAGAAGATTTGGTATTGTGGTGCAGCGGGCTGAGCTGCAGACTGCACTGCTTGTGTCCCCTTTAAGAGCACCCCTTTGATTCCAGCTGCTCCCTTTCTGAGCCAGCTCCCTAATGCGCCTGGGAGAAGAGCAGACAATGGCCCAGGCACGTGGGGCCCCTGCCACCCAAATGGGAGACCTGGATGGAATTACTGTCTCCTGACTCCAGACTGGCTCAATCCCAGACATGGTGGCCGTTTGGGGAGTGACCTAGCAGATGGAAGATATCTGTCTCCTCTGTTCTCTCTGTATCACCCTGCCTTTCACATAAACAAGAAAATCTAGAAGGGAAGGAGGGAGGGGGAGAGGGAAACACAGAAGGAAAAATTACTTCATCCCAAGCTGTGGAGAAGCTCTTTGGCATCCTGGTTGCCCTCTGGACTCAATCAGCAGCTGCCTTTAGAGGCAGCATAGCTAGGGAGCTGTAAACCATTAACACAAAGGCCAGCTTTTAATTTGAAAGCAATCTTCTTAACATTTATACTGCAGCATGTGGATTCCATGGAGCTGATCCAAGGAGAGGCCTGTCTGCAGGTCCAGCTACATTCTTGAAACAGAAGTTTTATTTGCCCAATATATTTCATCCCTTTTTTCTTCTTAAGGAAGATAATTTTGAGTTATTTATGTAGCTACCACAGGATGCCAGGCAGTTTTTAGGGAGAACTTCACAGCAACCCCCTGGTAAACAAATGGTAACCAGAGAGACAAATATTTTGGGCCCAGTAAGTGATTTCCTGACTACTAGCAGGTGGTATATAAATGTCAGGCATTCTGGGTGACAGCGTAAACAACCCTGAAATATCTTGTTTTTGGGAAACAACAACTGCAGCTTTTTCTAGTAAAAAGAACATAAAATGTACCATTTTAGCCACTGTAAAGTACACAACCCCGTGACATTAGCTATCTTTACGGTGTTGTGCAACCAGCACCACTGTTTAGTCCCAGAGCATTTTCCTAAAAGAAGTCCTGGGCTAGTCATCATTGCCCCTTGGCCTTTGGCTACAGCAAACCTGCCTTCCGGCTCCGTGGCTCTGCCTATCCTGGGTGCTGTGTCAAGGAGATCGTGTCCATGTCCCAGTGTGACATCACGTCAGGCACCACTTCCTGACGTCTTGGTCAGCAGCGGGCCACATGCAGCCAGTAGTCTGAGATCATCACAGTGACAAAAAAATTCCTCTGGCCTGGTGATGCTGATATGAACAGCCCTGTACTGCCAATCGTGTAAAGCAGAGCACAGGGTAGGCGAGTAGCCTAGTGGCTAGTATACCCAGGTCCTGTGTTTGAGTCCCAGCTCTGGCTCCTGACTTCAGCTTCCTGGTGGTATAGACCCTGGGAGACAGCGGTGATGGCTTAACCAGTTGGGTTCCTAACAACCATGTAGGAGACCCAGCTTAAACCCTAGCCAGGGGCTGTTGCCCACTTTTGGGAAGTAAACCAGTACCTGGGAACTCCCTCTCAAGTAATTTATTTTATTTTATTTTTTTTAAAGATTTATTTTTATTATTTTTTTATTGGAAAGGCAGATATACAGAGAAGAGAGACAGAGAGGAAGATCTTCCGTCCGATGATTCACTCCCCAAGTGAGCGCAATAGCCGATACTATGCCAATCCGAAGCCAGGAGCCTCTTCCAGGTCTCCCACGTGGGTGCAGGGTCCCAAAGCTTTAGGCCGTCCTCGACTGCTTTCCCGGGCCACAGGCAGGGAGCTGGATGGGAAGTGGGCCTGCCGGGATAGAACTGGCGCCCATATGGGATCCCGGGCATGCAAGGTGAGGACCTTAACCACTGCGCCACCACGCCGGGCCCAAGTAATTTATTTCTGCCACCCCCAGGGGAGACTGGATGAGGCTGTGGGCTGGGAGACATATGGCTGTGCACCAGTAGATGGGAAATAATCTTTTCTACCTTGCAAGTAAGGTGAAAATAAATGAAAAAAATTAAGTTAAAAAAAGTGGAATGGTCGAGATAACTTAGGTGCTCACACAAGCCAGCAAGGAGAATGGCGAGAAAGGTGACTTGCTGCTTCTTCAGTGAGGAAGGATGACTGGAGGTTTCTGTCTGTCAGCAGCTGGGGGGCGAGGTGGGGGTACAGTCCTTGCTGTGACACTGCACGCTCAGCTTCCACCAGCGACACCCACATCCAGTATGGGCTCCCATTTGAGTCCTGGATTGAATTCTAAACTCCAGGCTGAACTCTGGCCATGGCAGCCAATTGCAGAGTAAACAAGCAGATGGAAGATCTCCCTCTTCCTGCAGCTCTGCCTTTCAAATAAATAAATAAGTCTTAAACACACACACAAACACAAGTGATCCAGGAAATATAGGAAGGATCCCTGTGGCCCCTGGGGTGTGTTCCTGGCTGAGTGTTTATTTCTTTGTTTCAGGTGTTTGTGGCCAGTCCTCACAAAACACAGCCTATCGTGGAAATTCTATTAAAAAACCAACCCAAACTCATTGAGTTTCTGAGCAGCTTCCAGAAGGAGAGGACAGACGACGAGCAGTTCACCGACGAGAAGAACTACCTGATTAAACAGATCCGCGACTTGAAGAGAACAGCCCCGTGAAGGTCATGTCACTGCTGCCGCCACCACCGCCACAGTCATCAACTCCTTCGTCCAATGCTGTAGGGCTTCTTTCGTCATGTCACATCATTCTGGGGAAGACTGTGGAGGTGCCAGTTTTTCTCAATTAATTAATTGTTCAGGGTAGATGGAGTATAAACATTTGAATGGAAACCATTAATCTAGAATAATATATTCATTCTAATCAAGTCTGTGATTATTTCTATGAAACCAGAGCCATTAGACATTGATGAAAGCGATTTTAACTTGAAGAGCTAAGCCCTCAGTCACCACAGCCACCCAAGTCACAGGCACCTGAGTCCACGGGGCAGGCTGGGAGGTACAAATCCCTTCTGCCTGTCCACCCTCGGATCTCTTTAGGCACAGAACACCCCAGAAGGCAGGGTTAATGTTGTCAGTCATCATCATCATCATCTTGGTCCCTGCCTAATGCTGTCTGACCAAAATAAGTGCTCCCTAACTACCTGTGGCAGCAATGCCCTCCTCTTAGCTCAGACTCCTTGCTGCTCTGTCTCCTGAGCACACCTTTCATTTGACACCTGCCGTGCACTGCACTCGCAGCCATGCTGGCCTGGGAGCAGCAGAGCAGCACGAGGAGGCCCGACAAGGGCACAGAGGACGACAGCTGTGTCAACGGAGAGCAGCAAGCAGGTGCATCCCAACCTGCAGCAGGCAGCACTCTGTGGCACCTTCCCTGGGAGCTTCCACAGGCAGGAGCCCCACGTGGGGAGGGAGGCATCACCCGGCTGGCACACACCCTGGCTCCAGAGGGCTGCTGCAGGGGCTCTTTGGTCAACAGAGAGAGCTCACTCTTGGAAGGGGAAATGTATAGTGTGTGAAAAGAATTCGCAGGTAACTGGAAAGTATTGTTCTTCAACTAACACGTTGTCATTCCATAATTGTTCATCGAATCATAAGTGAAAAGGCAGGAAAACCTAAACAACCTCAGTTCCAAATATTCTCTTGCCCAGTGAGATTATTAAAGACTGAGTAGAATTTCTTAAGGCATTGGACCAAAAGAAACAAAGTTTTGAAATGCCATGGTTTCTTTTCAGAAGACATCAAGTGTGTAAAATGGAATTTAAAGTTATGTTTACAAGATATGAAAGTCCTAGCTGCTATCTCCAGTTCTTATGAATATATTTCCAACTCAAGAGTTATGGCCGGCCACAGGAATTATCACTTTTTACAATTCTTGAGTTCTGTGCTCTTTTTCTTCAGCCAGAAATTCCTCTGCCCAAAGATAAGAAATGTGTACCCCAGGATCACTGCCCCGATCTGAGGAATTAGCTGGTGACACATCTGTCTCCCCTTGAGCTGGGGCACTGGCCTGTGCTACTGCTGCGCCCTGGCTAGGGCCCACCTCACCCCACACAGGAGGGTCCGCAGCAATCCTGTGACCTGGCGGAGGCCACGTCCCTGATCGCCCCAGCCCCCTAGATTGTGATGAAAGGAGGCAAATGTAACTGTTTAAAAAGAAAGGTGAAATAACCATTAGGAATTTAATTGGTCAGTTAATACCATTACACCCCACCACAGGACACATGTTTTCCACTGGAAAATATGGCCTTGTTTTAATTCTTTTTTGATTAAAATAAACTCTTATTTTATTTCCTCTGGGCTTAAATTAGGTCTTTTCCTAGCAACCCTATATCCTAGTTCAATACCTGTCAAAAAATAAAAGCAAACAAAAATGGAGCCTTGGGTGCAATGACTGAAGTAGCTGGGGCTATGTTTTGATAGAAATTTGTAGCTCACTAATGGACGAGGGGGAGGCAAGAATTTACAGTCTAAAAGTGTTTGCACACAGATCACTGTAGATATTGTAGGGAATTAAATTTTGAAAAGGTCATATTTAATAGGCTTTTTCAAAAGTACACCTCTAAACAAAGCTACCCTCTCCATTTTGGGGGTTCCCTTGCTGTACCTGGAGTGCATTCTTTCCACTGCCCCAAACAGGGAAAGCCCCAGGCCATGGGAAGGACTGCTCAGGCCAGCGCTCAGGGTCCAGTATGATGTTCCCATCCACATCCACTGACTGGGCGCCCCCGCCGGGCACAGCCAGGAGTCCTCGCCATGTCACCCGCGAGGATGCCACGGCTCCACGCTTTCACAAAGCCCCACCTGGCTTGGGGCATGCTGGCTCCAAACCGTTTGTTGCCAGAGGCTCAGGTCTAGGCCTTTCACACCCTCACCCTGCAGGGGGAGGCCAGGGTGCCAACAGTCCCGTCGCCATGTCGGCTGCTGCCTAGAGTGTGCAGTCCTGGTGGAGGCCAGCAGCGACTGAGGTCACAGTACTCTCTTTGCTCATGCCAGGCATCGGCTTTTGGAGGAAAAGCCGGTGCCACATGCCCCTCGCGCATATTCCTGACCTGCAGCCTCCTGATTCTCACTCCTGAGATGGCTCCGAGGGAGCAATACTCCATGCCAGCTGAGGGGGCTGTGTTCTCCCGAGAGCTCCCGTCACTGGCCACGCTAGTTTCCTGTGCTGCTCCCATAAAGAAAGTCACTGTGA
Organism: Ochotona curzoniae; assembly: GCF_017591425.1. Lineage (NCBI taxonomy): Eukaryota > Metazoa > Chordata > Mammalia > Lagomorpha > Ochotonidae > Ochotona > Ochotona curzoniae. The sequence continues at coordinate 45,611,294 of NW_024466502.1, read as the reverse complement.
GCTGTCTTATTGGAAATCACGTGAGACGTGAACGTTGCGACTGTCGCCAGGAGCTGGAGAACACAGGTAGGCTGGTGTCTCTAAATACATCCACACACCTTGCTGCTCTGTAAACATTAGAAGCAATTAAGCTTTTGTCTCTCTCTCTTTTTTTTTTTACCTACAAGAACCCTGTGTATCTGATGCGAACTGGCACCATCTTTTCTCATGTGTTCTGGAAGGAAGGTTTTTATAATTATTATTATTATTATTATTTTTATTGGAAAGGTGGATATACAGAGAAGAGAGACAGAGAGGAAGATCTTCCGTCCGATGATTCACTCCACAAGTGAGCGCAACAGCTGATGCTATGCCTATCCGAAGCCAGGAGCCTCTTCCAGGTCTCCCACATGGGTGCAGGGTCCCAAAGCTTTAGGCCGTCCTGATGAAAGAGTTAGCAGCCAAGGCAGGTTCTGGGACCAGGTCTGACGTCAGAATCTCAAGTATGGAAACCAGGGTGCAAGCCTGGTCGCTGCCCCTCCAGGTGTCCTGGGGCAGACACTTCATCTCATGGCTCCCAGCAAGAAAGGCAATCGCAAATGCTGACGGAGAGGTCAGATTCACTCAGGGGCTGAGGTACTCCAGTGGGGGTCTGAGGAGTAAAGGGCACGCATGCAGCATTAGAGGGCCTTCGCTTGTGATGCTCTCTGCCACACGCAGCAATGTGTCCACCGCCAGCACTTGTAGATGGCAGCTCTGCGCCTGCTCTGTTTTCTCATCTTTTGTCACAGTTGATGGCAGTTTCAGCTCAGATTCCCTGAGCAGCTAACATGGAGCCAGCTGATCCCGCAGGTCACACTCCTCAGGTGTGCGGTGTGCTTGGCGTGGACGCACTGCTGAAGTTGGCAAAGAATGTGACTCCAGTTCCAGCCAGGGCCAACTCCTCCTTCCCTCCCTCTCCTTGGGGAGAAGAGTGTGTCACATACACACAGTCACAGCCCCTGTACTGTGAATTAATTCATCATGCATAATTTAGTCACCACCCTCTGGGCCATCCGTGTGGAAGTGCTGTGATCCCAAGATTTGGGAAAACAAATTGTGACAGACCAGAATGATATAACCTTTAGGGAAAGGTTACAAAAAATCAAGACCATCTAGCTTTAGTTCTACTGAAATTTACCACTTAAAAGGAACCAGCACATATGTAATAAAACCAATCGTGTATTCATTCAACATCGGCTGTCCTCATCCTGTTCCGGTTAAGGATGGATCTGAGTGACAGAACGTGCGTGACATTGCACAGTAGACTTGTGGAGTTGGGGGAGCTGGGATGTATCCTCTGCAATGACAGTGGGTCTGGGCGGCAAGGAAGGGCACACAGACTCCCTCAGCCCCCGAAGGGAAAAGCTGACAGAGGGCCGGCACTGGTAGGTGTGTGACAACCTGGCTGCCTGGGACTCTGCCTCAGCCTTAATTCATGGTCACATGAGTAGGAGCCATGTTACTGCTGGGGAGTGCTGGGAGTGCTGACCTGCCCCCTTTCTGGGCCTGCCCACCTCAAAGACCTGCACCCACTTCCTTCTGAACAATGTCTCCTTGTGAGAGGCGCATGTTCAGTAAATGAAATGGACTTTGGTGGAAGAGGACCAGCGCAATGTGGATGGTGTTGGAATCAGAGTGGTAAAGTGTATGATGTGATGTGGCCTGGCTGAGTGGGTACTGTGTGCGGGGGGAGGGGTTAGAAAGAATGACTATCTCACTGCAGTGTGAGAGGCACGGGGGCATGTGGCATGACATGGCTAGAAAATTCCAGAGGGTGTGCTCTGTGTAGATGACATGTGCACATGTGGAAGGGGTAGGAAGGGAGGAAGCCTTGAATGCTGAGTTGAGGCCATGCCAGTTATTAAGGTGGCTGATCTCCGGGCAGGAGGGTACATGAACACCTGAATGTCTGAGCAGGAAGTCTCTGGAGTTCATCCTGTGGGGAGGAGGTAGAGAGAAGGAATGCCAGGTGCTGAGGCCCCAGCTAACCTGTTTTTGGTGCCTGCTGTCTGGTCCTGAGACATCAGAGGGACAAATGATTGCAACTGAAGAGGCATGAGCCAGAGGTGCTGCCTAGAGGTGATCCCCTGCTGCTTCCCACTTCAATTCATCAGGAGTGTCTGCTGGGCAACAGAATTTCTGAGGGTCCTCACATTAATGCTGACCACGGCGTTCTGGGCATGTGTCCCTTGGGCCCAGAGCTGGCCATCCGGGTCAGTGGCTGGTCCTTCAGATACATGATGGCCCTGTTATCCCGCAAAGACTAGGTTGACAAAGCTTTAAAACAAAAAAAGATGGACCTGACCTGGTGGCCTAGCAGCTAAAGTCCTCACCTTGAATGCACCAGGATCCCATATGGACACCAGTTCTAATCCCGGCAGCCCTACTTCCCATCCAGCTCCCTGCTTGTGATCTGGGAAATTAGTAAAGGACGGCCCAAAACCTTGGAACCCTGCACCCACATGGGAGACCCGGAAGAGCTCCTGGCTTCAGATCGGCATAGCTGCAGCCGTTGCAGTCACTTGTGGAGTGAATCATTGGATGGAAGATCTCTCTATCTCTCCCTCTCTCTTTATATATATCTGACTTTGCAATAAAAATAAATAAATCTTTAAAAAAAAAAAAAAAAGCCACTAGGACACAGGCTGGTTGGACCTCAGGCCAGGGGCTGGCTGTGCCCCCAGAGCCCTGTCCCCAGGAGGCCCTTTCAGGACAGGCTGGGCTTCTGCAATTAATCCCAGGACTGCCAGGCGAGAGGCCGAGGCCCTGACTGCTCACTGTTGTTCCTTCTGTGGCCGAGGGCACTGAGCGTGACATTCATGGGGCCGGGACCTGCCCTGCCTGGATGAATGGGACTCTGTGCTGCCCAGGGTGTGGGAGGAAGACGGAGGGCGCGCCTGTAGCCGCCTGGCGTCTGGCAGCAGCAGGCGTGCCCTTCACCTTGGCTAATGACCATTTCTGAACAGCGGCTTTATTTAGTTGTCAACTTGCCATGCATGACCTGCTTCAGCAGGAGCTGGCCAGTAAGACAGAGGTGTAGGCAAGGAGTTCCTGGCAGGCCCTCAGCATTAGGGAGCTCAGAACCTGGCCCTAGCTCTACTCGGCACAGCCTGTGTCCCTGTAGGGACAGGGTGCCTGCCCTCTTCCCAGGAAGGCTCTGCGTCAGAAGCTCCTCTCCTGGGGAATATCCAGCCCCAGGAGGAGAGTCTGAGCCGGTCAGGGTTACTGGAAAACCACGCCTTTCACAGGGTTCTCACAGAGAGGGTGCCCAGGGTGCAGACAACTCGGCAAACCCCAGCCCCCAGGGAGGCTTCTGCACCTTGCATCTGTGATTGTGAGCCACCTCCCGGGTCATTGGGCCATGGCCCAGATCTGGCTTACATTCCTGGCCCTTAGGGAACTGATCAGGGGCCTGTCCTCGCTGCAGCCTCTAGCTTGGTCCAGGGCAAGGCCTTCTATTTGCAGCCCCTGCTCCACAGCTTGCTTGTCTGCATCTCTCAGACTCACACTGGCTCCTCCTTGCTTCCATGCTCTGATGCCCCAAGGAAACTGCCTGCACAAAAGCAGACTGTCCATCAGGAGTGATGGACAAGGGATCACAGGGCGCGGCACACCTGTGCTGTGGCCAGGGCAGTGCTGCTGGGACAGGCTCTAAGAAACGTCCCAGCCACTAGCTGATTTCCTTGTGTATTTTCCATTGGCTTGTAGGCCCTCAACCCTAAACCCCTTCTACTTCACCACTTTAGAAAGCAGCTCTAGCTTCTGAGTATCTGCTGGGGAACTGGTGCCCTTAGCACACTGCCTGCTCTGCCAGCGCCCTGCATCATCTCCTCCCTACTGGACTGAGTGGCTGACAGCACCAGGAGAGGCCCAGCTGTCTTGGCCTTGGGGACCAAGCGCCTTCTTAAAAGAGGCCCACAGAGTCTAAGAGCTTCACTGCTCTTTCTCCAGCACCGTCTTTCCTGCTCTGCCATCCCGCCACCCCCACAGCCCTGGGTCGGAAAACTCAACACCTGACCACGGCACCCTGTCCAGCCACAGTCTTTTTTTTTTTTCTCTCTCTCATCTTTTACAGCCCATGCATAGTTAATCTCTTCTTTTTATTCAAGACCACTAGATGACCGGTCTAGAAAGAGCCTGGGTTAACCAGGCCCTTTTGTCACAAGTAGTAGGAACACAGCTCAAGTTAGACTAAGTGAAAGTGCGTATGTGTCTATGTGTGGTGTGTGTGATTGTGCACGTGCAAGGGCATGCTTGTGCATCAGGCATGGCAGGATTCAGGGACTCCAACCACATCACCAGAGTTCTCTCTGACTCTCCTGCCACTGTGGGTGGTTTCATTCTTTGGCAGGGTGTGTCCATATGCTGAGGCAGCAGCCATGAACATTCCTAAACCCACGTACTGATGCATGTGACAGTCAGGGAACCAAGCTGTTCTCCCCTCCCCACCCATCCCCACAGCTACCCAGTACATCTCCAGACAGCACTGCTGTGTCTCATGTGGAAAGTAAGGGAGGGTGTGACAGGAATGGCGCCTGTCAGAGGTCCAGGGCAAGGCCTGGGAGCTGGACCTGGGAACTGAGTGTGGCAGAAGGCTCAGGGGGACCTCTGTCCCCGGACATGGGGCATAGCCTCCCACGGGCATCACTGCTCAGAGCCATGCACCCAGGGGACCCTCTGCCTTCTCTCCGCGCATGTGGGACATCACAGCCACACTTCCTCTGGCCCTGACGCCACATCTCTCTGGGACACAAAGACCCTTCAGAGAGAAATTCCAATTTACGACACCAATGGGCTATGCCACCTCACCTCCAGGGTACCCCACAACGCACTGCACCCCTCAGTGTCCTCCCACTTCCAGTGACAATGCTCTTTCCTGGGCCCCTGGAGGCCTCGGGGCCACCTAAGCTGCAGGTGACAGAGAAGGCCTCTAGTCACTACACCCGCCTCATTATCATTTCCCTCTCCTTCACATCCCCTGGTCCTCACACCGGGTAACCAGACTGCCTCTCCCAGGACAGCCCGATGTCCAGACCTGCATATGGGCCACTAACTCCCAACCCCATCCCTCCGGAGACCACCCTGCAAGTCCCGCAGGCTCACACAGACACCCAGTCCAAAGCCGACTGGTTTCCTTCTCTCGCTACTGCGACGCCTCAGCTGTCCCCCTCATTGGTCACACCAGAGACCCAGGAGGCCGAGTGGGAGTCTTCCTTGGCCTGTCACCTCTGGGAGCCACTCTCCCCATCAGTGCACCTGTCATATGAGCACCCTACCCACGTCCAGAGTCACCTTTTATCAGGGCCTTGATTGTCCCCATTCGGCTCTTCTCCCAACACCTTCCTTGACCCTCAAGATCAAGCCCAAAGTCCTCACCTCCAATCTCCCAGCACTCCCACCCCGCTGAGGGCTGCTATGCCTGATACAGGCTCCCAGCTCACGCTGGGCAATGGCATCTGTTTTCTTCAAGATGCCCAACTACTTGCGGGCAGGAAGTGCTGTGTGAGGACCACAAATGGCCAAGTGACTCATTCTTCACACTGCCACACAACTGCACCTGCATCTCTCCACCAGGCACCCTGTGCCCCATGCTGCCTGGAGGTGCCCCAACCCAACCTGCCCCTCCCCAGCCCACCCCGTGACTTTGCTCTATTTCCTTCCTTCCCTGCCCACAAGCCCTCAAACGCCACTTCTGCCCGCACCCTAGAGGTTTCTTGTGTGGAACCAACATCCTTAAGCAGTCGAGTCTTCCTTCAGCAGCACCCTGCACTCGCCCTGATGCCGGCCCGCCTGCTCAGGTGTGGCTGGTCTCGGTTTTCGTCCTGAGAAGCGCTCCTCGGAGCCCCGGGCCTGCGACCCCGGCCGGCCCACTCAGAGAAGCCCGTACACCCGGGAGCGAGGCCCCTGCCACGTGGCGTTGAGCCGCCCCAGCGAGGAGACCGCGGGTGCCAGGCCTGCCCCGGGGCAGCGCGGGGCTGGCGAAGCAGCCAGCGGCGGGATGTGTGACGTCCTGGGCCCCGGCGTTTAAAATGGCCTTGATAAGGCCAGAGCGTTCCCTCCCCGTGGCTGGAGGCTCGGGGCCTCACTGCCCAGGCCGGAGTCGGTGACTGGGGACACACACCGCGGGCCTTCACAGAAAGGGAAATTTCTGGCCAACTCTGGGACCTGCTTCCCAGGGGCCTCCCGCGCCGGCTCTGAGGAGGCCGGGGAGTCACCTACCTCCGTTTCCACCTCACAGGCTCAGAAGCAGGACTGCACGGGCCGCGCGGCCACACAAGGCCACACGGCCACACGGGAGCACGGCCACACGGGAGCACGGCCACACGGCGGCATGGGCACACGGCCACACGGCCACACGGCCACACGGCCACACGGGAGCACGTCGGCACGGCCACACGGCGGCATGGGCACAAGGCCACACGGCCGCACGCCCGCCCAGCCCCACACGAGGCTGGAGGCGGCCTGGCCAATCGGAGCGTCCCGTCCACGGCATGCCCCTCTGATTGGTGGCTTCAGTTCCCATTCCCCAATCCCCTTCTCCCTGGAGGTAGCCGTGGGCCCAGCCTCCCTCGCTTCTTGATGCTTCACCCCTGTGGACACCCAGAAGGACACGTGCTGCCCACAATGTTTCCCTGCGGGTAATTGACAAAGATGTCAGTCCAAGGTGCCGTGTGCAGCCTGTGGAGCTGGCCAGGGTCTCGGCTTGCCCCCAGCTGGAGGGTACTTGTAGGTGCATGTGGCGTCTACACCAGACACAAGCCTCCATCAGGGTGATGTGACCATCCAGGCCCACTGAGGTCTTGGCCACACCTCCAGGTGGGTGGCACCAGCATTGCCCACCCATTTCATAATTAATTAAGAGACCACGAATGGGGAACATCTTCCCTGTTGGTTCCCCGCCCAACAAGGAGGGGTCAGGGAATGCTTAAAATCCCAAGACCCTTCCTCCAACCTTCGGCGTCTCTCTCTCCCTCCTCTTTCGAGAGGCACCCCACCTCCTGGCTTTCTCTTCGGAGGTGATTTCCTCTTCCCTGCTCACCTGGTCCCTTCACAAATAAACTTTTCTGTCTGCAACAGATTCCTGGCTTTTTATTTCTCTACTAAGAACCCACCGGCATTTCTGGTAACAGGCAAGGTGCAAGGCCTGCTCACCCTGACGATCAGAGAGGCCTGGGGGCTGCCCTCCATTGCCTCCTAAGTCCTGGTTGTTGGGGGGTCAACTCCGGGCCCCTGCAGGAGTGATTTGGGGACGAAACTGAGAGCCATGTACTTTCTTAGCTGAGTGGCCTCTTTTCTCTGAACATCTTACAAAAATGAAAGTTAAGGGACGCACTGCGCCCGCTGCTAAGTGCTGCCTCTCAGCCAAGTCTTCCCCAGATGGAGCGGAGTCCAGGCTCAGCACTTTACACTCCTGGGCCATGGTGGAGGTGGTGCGGATCACGGGCAGAGTGAGTACCAGACACGAGGCAGGCGCAGGGTCAACAGGCCCAGGACCTCCCCGCGGACCCGTGCCGGGTGAGTTTGCGAGAGGGAGCGTTTGGATCCAGAGGACCTTGAGTCCTCTGCAGTCTGAAGGGCTTGACCTGGCGTGACCCGTGTGGCCACGCAGTGCATCGAGAGCGGAAGTTACCTGGGACACTGCAGTTCAGGCCACTGCTGGAAAGGGTCTGGGGGAGGACTTGAGAGAGATCGCTGTAGGATGCCAAAGACCAGCCCACACCTTTGGGTCCCCCAGCTGAGCGCTGGGCACAGGGCTCCGGGCTCCACGTAGGGGACCACTTTAAGGTGGATGGGTCACTCCACTGCGAAAGACAGTCCCTGTGGCTCGCTTTTGCTCCTCAGCCGTGTCCCCAAGGCCTCCCAGCCCCGTGGTTACTCTCCCCTGCCAGTCCTTTCGCCCTCCAATTCCAGGACCCTGGAATCTAGCCAAGCTCCTGTTTCTCTTGATTTCCAAGCGGCGACTGCCTCGGTTTCTGGGGTGTGCGGCCCTCTGGTGGCCAAAACAAGTAACGGCTCGTCCCGTGAGGTGCCTGCAGGGTCCCTGGCTTATCTGGGATAGAAGGATGGCATTGTTAACACCGCTGAGGCACATAGAGCTGCACTTCAGCAGCTAGAATACAGCCGCCAAGCAGCCTTACAGGTGCAGTCCTGAGCCAAATCCAGCCATAGTCAGATTTAATAACGATTAAAAAAAAAAGTGTGCCCGAATCCAAAAACAAAACTCCAGATTTGCACGGAGAGGATGACTTCTTGTGGTCTTGCTGCCCCAAGGGCAGCGTCACCTCTTGCTTGGGCTCCTGCAGTATCTTCCTGGCTCAGGAGATGGGAATGACACCCCTTGGGGAGGCAGGCAGTAGTTTGTGGAGTCAGCAGAAGGCCAAGACAGGGCTTTCAAGTAGGGAACACAGTGGGCCAAGTCTGTTTCCTGAACGCTGGAAACATATATGACCCAGGAACCACTGTATGACATGTCCCCCAGGTACAAGAACTGAACCAATGATTTCTTCAGCCGAGTCTGTGCGCAGCTGACCTGGTCTGCCCTGTGTTTGGGAGTGAAGCAAGTGGAAACACAGCAGCTTCTTGGGGCCACTTGTTAGAACTGGTTCAAAGCCACTTCCGTTCCTCCATCTATGCGGCAAATGCTCAAACTGTAGAAACATTTCACCTGTTGTAGGCAGGAAATGACAAGGCTATTTGGTAAAGGATGTGAATATGGGAAAGGGTGAAAACTGGGCCACTGCCCACACTGCCCTAGGAGACAAGAGCGCTGTGGAGGAAGAGGAGACATTGAAGGGGGGAGTGGATACAATTCAGTGAAAACTCTGGAAGCTGTTGAGTCCAGATCTGAAGAAATAGACCCCCACGTGGGCCCCACTAGTGCAGCCTGGAGGAAGTAGTTAAAGTTGGGACTGGGAGTGACAGTCGCTGCTCCCGGGTGTGGAGCTTAAATGAGGAAATGTAGGCGCTGCACAGGCGCTAACCCATGCGCAGCCCCGGTGCGTGTCCGGGAGCGGCAGGAGGCTGTCACGGGGCCACAGGGACACAATGGTTACTTTCAGGGCCTGAAGGGCGTTCACGTGGGAGGGGACAAGACACAAAGAGGCCTGTGTTTCAGACCAGGCATGGGTGATGGGAATGAGGGCAATTCATGGTGGGGCGGGGGAAGGCGGGTTCCTGACAGCAAGTGTGTCTCAGAGGGCTTCTTGGTCGCTGGGGTGTCCCAGCTGAGCCTAGCTAACCTGTCGCAGTGAGAGGTGCAGCCGTGAGGATGACATACTGTCCCCCATCCCCTGCAGTCACCATCCAGACTCCCCAAGGAACATTGTGTTGGCAGAATTTCTGGATGTTTCAAATGGCATTTGGTGGGCCCAGCATGATAACCTAGTGGCTAAATCCTCACCCTGCAATCCACATGGGAGAACTGGAGGAAGCATCTGGCTTCTGGCCATTGCAGCCGCCTGGGAAATAAACCAGCAGATGGTAAATCTTTCTGTCTCTCCTTTCTGTAAATCTGCCTTTCCAATAAAAATAAAATAATTTTAAAAATGGCATTTGGTGGTTATGGGCTAGGGATGCTGCACCCGTGGTGCTCAGAGTGGTCCTGAAATGCCAAGTAAACACATTCAAGTGATGTCCGTGCCTGTTGGGGACCACGACATCAGCAGTCCCCAGGGACCCCAGCATCAGCCCTCACACTGCCACCCCCTCTCTCCCTGGTTTTGAGTTACCTCGGAGAGCAGCCTGTGTCCTAAAGAGACCCTGCAGGCCCCTGCTGGTTGGGTGCTGCAGCCATCTGGCATGGCCCGCCTCACCTCGGCATTTGCCAGTGGGTGCTGTAGCCTGGCCTGGCCTGGCCCACCCTCAGTTCCAGCTCATACTGGTATAGACTACAGCCTAGCCAGCCCAGCAGCCCCTGGTCCTGGCTCTAATGTGAACTGGCTGGTATTGTGGCCCAACCTGGCGTGACTTACACACCATTCTAGCTCTCGGATTTGCCAATGGGTGATATGAACTGGACCACCCTGGCTCGCTCCAGACTTGAGCCAAAGGTAAGCCCGTGGTGCCATTCCTTGGCCTGAACTGCGCTGCTCCCTACTATGCTTGTTGCACTCACCTGCAAGCACTGTGTCTGGACAGAGGAGTTTCCCAAGCTCCCCCATCAGAACCTCTCCCAATGCCAGATCTCACGCACACCAGTGGGTCCATGAGCAAACCCCACTAAGTCCACCTCCTGTCCTAGCAGGAACAGTAGCCTTTCCTGACTGGCCCTATTCCTGTTTTTATGTTGGGTGCTACAGCTCAGCCAAGCCTAGTCCTCAGACACAGCTCACACATGGCTCAGCAGGGACAGAGACCTAGCTCAGCCTGTCCTACACCTACCATGGTTCTCATGAGCACCAATGGGTGCTAGAGTCTAGCCCAGTCTGGCACACTCCATACTCATGCCGAGGGAGACTGCAGCCATGTCCAGATCAGACCACAGCCCTTACTTCGGGCCCCTGTGCTTACCAGTGGGAACCACAACCCAGCCAGGGTGTCCTTTTAGCTCCCCAACCAGGCCTCATCCCAGCCACAGATCTCATACATACCAGTGGTTGCTCTGACCTAGCTTGGCATAGTCCCTCACCTGTCCTGGCCTTTGCCTTCAGATGCTGCAGCCTGGCCTGACCCAGCTGGTCTCCAGTCCTCACTTACTGGTGGGTGCTGGAACCTGGTCCTGCTCAGTCTGTTCTCATCCCTGGCTCATGCAAACCAGTAGGTATGGCAGTGTAGCCCAGCATGACCTGCACTCCATCCTGGTTTCTGCACTTGCCAGTGGGCTATAGTTTGCTGGGCCCTCCTGGTCTGCCTCCTTCCAAAACCAACTCACAAACTTGCCAATAGACAGAGCTACCCTACACATCCTGCCCAATATCCAGGTCTGGACTGCGTGTTCATTAGTGGGAGCTATGATCCACTAGGGGAGTTTTCCAACTTCCCCCATTCAGGCCACTGCCAAACCCAGATCTCACACATGACAGTGGGTGCTTGGCCCTTACCGAGCATGGCCTGCCCCATTCATCCTGGCCTTTGTATGAGCTGGTGTGGCCTGGCCCGCCCCACACCATTTTAGGGTGCTCATACAGGTGCTGCAGCCTGGACCTGTCCCACTTGTTCCCAGCCCCAGCACCAGTGAGCATAGGTGAGTTCCATGGTCATGCCTAGCTCAGCCCATCACCATCCTAACTCTCAAGCTAATCAGAGGGAACTTGTAGTTCCTTAGGGTTTGACCCATGAATCCCTCACAGAATCCAAGCCCAGACCTGGTTCTCTTGCATGCTAGTTGGTCTCATGGCCCAGTCTAATGTGAATTCGACATTCACTGGGATCTAGCCCTACCAGACACGCCCCCATCCACAGCTTGCATGTGTGCTGGCGTGTGCTGGTCAGCCATGTTCCACATTAACAAGCCCTACTCAGGTCTTTCATGTGGGCTGGTGCATCAGTCTGGCTCATAAAGATCTTCAGGTCTCTCCCCTCCAAATCACCAGATCTCAGTCTCACTTACCTAGAAGTACAGTGGCCCAGTTGTTGGGAGTCCCTCAGGATTCATTCCTCACCTACATGCACAGTAGTCTTATTCGTGGATGTCCATAGGCAGTAATTCCATACTCCCAAGACTCCAGAGCTCACTGCTGGGTGGCAGCAGGTGCAGCCAGGTGCCGGTTGGCACACTGGCTACCCACAAGCCCTGGCCCCTCCCCCAGCCTAGCAGCGGTGGATGACCCCCAGCAGGAAGCCTGGCCCAGCATGAGTTCCCATAGCCGTAGCCACCTGCCTGTGGCCCCTTGGTTCTCCCAGTTTTTGGTGGTTACTCACCTTATAGTTTCTATGTCAGCGGCTCTCAGATCTACCCAGAGCAGTTGTGGATACACATCTTGCTGGCTTCATCCCCAAGAGATCTGACTGACTAGGTCAGGGGTGTGTTTCAGCACTTGCATGTCTGCCACATATGCAGGAGTGGGGAGCAGACTCCTAGAATCACATCTCCTAATCACTCAGGTTTAGATCTTCCATTGACGGAGCATTTTGAGACAAGGGAACATTTCTTCCTCATCTCATTCCCCAGTGCTTAGCAGGCATTCAATTCATCAACAAGTGTAGATTGAATGACTGTTATATGCTAGGCATTGGTTTAGCATCAAGATTCAGTAAAAAAAAAAGGACCCAGCGCAAAAGTTCAGTGGCTAAATCCTCACTTTGCATATGCTGGGATCTCATATGGGCACCAGTTCATGTCCCAGCTGTTCCACTTCCCATCCAGCTCCCTGCCTGTGGCCTGGGAAAGCAGTCGAGGGTGACACAAAGCCTTGGGATCCTGTACCCATGTGGGAGACCTGGAGGGAGCTTCTGGCTTCTGGCCATTGCAACCATTTAGGGAATGAATCAGCGGATGGAAACTCTCTCTGTTTCTCCTTCTCTCTGTAAATCTGTCATTCCAATAAAAATAAATACATCTTTAAAAAAAGATTCAGTAAAGAAATCTTTTAGTGGTAGGAGCTGATGCAGCTGTTAGGATACTGATTAGGACACTCACTTCCTCTATCAGAATGCCTGAGTTCAAGTCCCTGCTCCGTCTCTGATCCCAGCTTCCTGCTACGCACATTCCGCGGGGCAGCAAGTGACGGTTCAAGTTTACGGTCTCGGACATCCATGTGGAAGAACCAGATTGGGTTCTCAACTCCTGGCTTCAATGTGGCCCATACCTGGTTGCTGCTGAGGAGTGACCCAACAGATGAAACATCTCTGTTTCTTTCAAATAAGCAAGAATAAGTAAATGATATTTTAAAAGATAAATTTTATACTATATACATATATATGTATACACACATAAACACACACACTCATGCAAAATCTCCATGCCTCTGCAGAGCTTTTCTTCTGGTGTCACACAGTAAGCCCTCAGTAATTGATCATTGAAATCTGACCAGTTGTACAGAAAGAAAAAATGGTGTTACCATGGCCATTTTAACAGTGCCGTGGGAATATCCACTTCCCATTTCTTCTAATTTCCTTCTCCAATGCCTGGTATGTAAATGCATAAACTTGGCAGTCAGGAGTATACCGGGGTTTTTGATCTCGCAAGAGGTGTGCTGTAGTTAACACGTTAATAAAACAAAACAATAGCCTCCAAACTTAAGCATATATAGTTTAAAAAGTAATTTTAGAGCAAAAAGCAGTCTCAGAGCTTTTATACTGAGCAATAAACAGCACAACTAGTGGTTTGTAAATTAGCATTAGTTCTCTCATAGGTATGGCCTTGCTCTGCCTCCCTGTTTCATGGCCTGTGTTTGTGTAAAATGTGTGTATGTGAGGACTCTGACCTCCCAGGGACCCAAGCTGGCTGCTCCACAGGCAGGACCCTCTGTCAGAGCTCCTGCTGCCCTGGTTATATAACTCTGATGGGTAGAAGCCGCCTCCCTGCCCAGGCCATGTGATGCCTTGAAAAGGAAGTGGACAAAGGCTGAGGCAAACTCACCGCCTCCACAGAGCTGGGAGCCAGTTCACACACCAGAGACCACGGTGACACAGTTCCCAGTTCTAGGACAGGGAACAACATGGGCCTGCATCTTGGGACTGATTTTCTGGATGTTTCTCCACAAATAGGAGAAATCACAAAAACAATTAGTAACTTAACAGAAATGAACATGTTTCTGTCAAGATATCAATATCCTTGAGGTCTGAGAATGTTCTGGAAAGGTCTTCAAGATCTAAGTCACAGGGAAATTACAGGGGTGAACACATTATTAATGGAATTCTAGGGAGCTGGTTTCAATATGCCAGATTCGCATATTTCTCCTCTGTTACCATCGAAACCAGATGTGGGCTCTGTTGATGATCTCAGCAGTTGATGACATCAAATGGCAATGCTGTGTCCAAACAATAATCTCCCTTTGGCTACCCTGCATAAGTGAGATAATTGGACCCAATCTAACAAATCATTATGATTCCACATATCAAAAAATTTTCAGAGAAATTAACATTTTTAAAGAATACTTTAAAAATGGAGACCAAATTCACCAACTTCATTTGAAGTTGCTTACTTCAATCTGAAGTAAGGAAATTCAGATTAATAAAAAGGTGATCAGCTTGTCATATGTTTCCCAGGGGCAGTTTACTTAACATTATCTTCATAATCCAAAGAAACTACTAATCCCCAAGGGGCGTGTGATTCCTTGCTGAGGTGAGATCTCCTGTGAGCCAGTCCCTTTCAAACTGGCCAACCCAGTGTCAGGGCAAATAGAAATCAGCTCCTGTTGGTGATTGCATCAGTCTCATCAAATTATTGCTACTTTCAGCGCAGCACTACAATATTCTGAAAAATACACAAATAAATTTAGAAGAAAAACATTCTCATCAACGCCATTCATACCCTCATAATAAATTAACTTTCTTAAAAAATCTGCTATTTATATAATCCCCCCTTATTTTTTGAAGTGGAGAGGCTGACTGTAGAGGCGCAATAGCAGCCCCATGAGGCCTTTTCTGGCAGTGTAGGCAGAGCTTCTCAGTGGCTTCCCAGACACAGCCTCTTGCTTTGGTGCTGTTCTTCACTTGGAGGGCCAGACCTCAGCACGCCATCTAGCATTCAAGAACAACACCATGTCAGCAAACAGTGGTAAATTCAGCTACACAAAACACACTTAAGTAAAAGAAGCAATCATTTGATATTCCCTTCAAATTTTTAACTGCTGCCTCTAGATAAATTTCTGTGTATCACAACTAATCCATCAAACCTTTGGGGGATGAAACCCTTACTATTGGGCTAGACTAAACCAAATGCACCTGCTCATCATCCAGAGAAGGAAGCGTCCTGGGCACAGCTAAGGGTTCTCTGCTGTTCCCTCACTCCTCTCCTGGGAAGAGGACAGGCTTTTCTGCTTGGGCAGGCTTAGGGGCTGGATTGGGTCCTACTTCTCCCTGGCTTCTTGTTTTGGTCACTTTATTAGTACCATAAGCTGCCCATATTTATGTCGTGCAACCAGATGAGTTTTGACACCTGTGAAAGTACCACTACGGTCACGGCAATGCATTCAGTCAAGCCGCAGTTTCCTCCTGCCCCTTTGTGTCCTGTGGAGGGACTTGCCTGCCCTCCCTGCCGGTTAAGCTGTCACTAGGGACTAAGGCCTTCCTAAGTATGTGTGAAAAACCTTGTCTTTCTTCTTGTGAAATACTGGAAGCAACAAAAAGAGATATATATAATACAGATAAAAGTCCTAATGCACTGGGCCAGGTGCAGCAGCTTAGTGGCTAATGTCCTTGCTTTGCATGCGTCAGGATCCCATATGAGCCTCAGTTTGTGTCCTGGCTGCCCTACTTCCCATCCAGCTCCCTGCCTGTGTCCTGGAAAAGCAGTTGAGGATGGCCCAAATTCTTGGGACCCTGCACCACATAGGAGACCTGGAAGAAGCTCCTGGCTCTTGGCTTTGAATCAGCTCAGCTCCAGCTGTTGCGGCCACTTGGGGAGTAAGCCAGCAGATGGAAGATCTTTACCTTTTGTTTCTCCTTCTCTCTGTAAATCGAACTATCCAATAAAAATAAATAAGTCTTAGAGAGAGAGAGAGAGAGAGAGATCACTTCCATCTACTAAATCACTTGCCAGATGTCTCTAGTGACAAAGGCTGTGACTGGGCTGGTGCCATATCTTAGAACCAGTCAATCTCAGTCCCCCTGTGGGCAGCAGGTGCCCAGTTGCTGTGGCTAGCATTGCTGCATCCCAAAGGTTGCACTGAGAGAAAGCCGGAGGCAGCAACAAAACCCAGGCACTTGATGCGGGATGTAAGTGTTTTAACCAATAGTCCCCAGAGCACTTCTTTATATGTTCTAAATAAAATTCAGTGTTATGTATGAAAACACACTCTTCCAGTAGGTGCCTTGGAGAACAGGCATCTTTAACGGGGACTTACTCTGATTTCACACTCTTTTCCTTTATGATCAGTACTATGTCCTGTGTAAGATATCCTTTCACGGGCCTGGAGTGGTAGCCTAGTTGCTATAGTCCTCGCCTTGTACATGCTGGGATCCCATATGGGCACTGCTCCACTTCCCATCCAGCTCCCTGCCTGTGGCCTGGGAAAGCAGTCGAGGACGGCCCAAAGCTTTGGGACCCTGCACCCGCATGGGAGACCTGGAAGAGGCTCCTGGCTTTGAATTCGGCTCAGCTCCAGCTGTTGTGGCCTTTTGGGGACTGAATCAACAGATGAAGATTATCCTCTTTGACTCTCCTTTCTGTATATCTGTCTTTCCAATAAAAACAAAATAAAACTTAAAAAAAAGATTTATTTTTATTGGAAAGGTAGATTTATAGAGAGAAGGAGAAACAAAGATCTTCCATCCATTGGTTCACTTCCCAAATAGCTGCAGCAGCTGGAAATGAGGCAATCTGAAGCCAGAGCCAGGAGCTTCTTCCAGGTCTCCCATGTGGTGCAGGGTCCCAAGGGCCTGTGCCATCCTCTGCTTTCCCAGGCCACAAGCAGGGAACTGGATGAGAAACAGAACAGCCGGGACATGAACCAGCACCCATATGTGGTGCTGACACTTGAAGGTGGAAGATTAGCCTGTTGAGCCATCATCGTGCTGGTCCCTGCCATCCAGATTCTAACAAAATGTTCCTTTTACCACTAAATTGTCCTTTCAGGAGTGCATGGGTATCTGTATATTTTTACTACATTCTAAAAATCTCAGTGACTTTTAAGGTCTATTTGGGAAAGTGGTCAGTTGTGCCACTTGCCCCCTTCTCTTTTACCATTAGTACAGCATTGATAAGGCCTGAAGTAGCAAGTCTCCTGGGGTTGGAAAGACAGCTATGGCCAAAGGTCAGTCCCTAACTTTCCCACATTCCAATTCCTGTCTGTCTGATTCTTTTTGTTTTCACTGAATCAAAACTTGGGAAGAAACCATATATGGTGTGAATCCATCCATATGAAATGGCCAGAACAAATGAATCCAAAAACACATCAAGGACATTAGTGGGTGTCCAGAGCTATGGAGAAAGGCTAATTGAAAGCAACTACAAATGTAAGGCCTCTTTCTGAGATACTGAAAACTGTTCTGGAACGAGGCTGTGGTGACGTCTGCACACCGTGAATATACTAAAACACACTTCTATACCCTAAAGGGTACACATACCTTAATGTAGTTGTGAAATAATTGAAAAAGACATTTATTGACACAAAACATCTAAAAAATGCTTACATAAACTTATTGTTCAATGTTTATGGAAAAATATAATCAAAAGAGGAGAGAGAGAAGGGGATGTTGCTCCTTGCTCCTGGCTTGGCCCGACCCAGCCCTGGCTCTGTGGCTTTCGGGTATTGAGCAGAGCGTGGAAGAGGCTCCTCTCATTTCCTCCCTCTCTGTCACTCTACCTTTTACATAAATAACAAATTCTAAGGAAAGAAGTTATACTTTTTTTCTCCACATTACAAACACAAATTTACCCTTTGAACAAAGCAAGATTATTCAAAATACAGAGAATCAAGATATTCTCGCCAAAACTATTTTCGTAAAAAATTTCTATACTTTTTTCACTGTCAGAAAATAACAATGCCAAGAAAACACAGTATATTCCATTTAACTAGAATTCAAACAAATAAGTAACATATCTATTATCTTCAAATAATATGATCAAAATTATGTGCCCAAGGAATTTTACAATCTCTAAAGGATTCCATGGCATCTAAAATACCTGTCTGAATATGAACCTAATGCAGCCTAGTAACTCATCCATCCTGTGACCAGGCTGGGCAAGTGTGGCTGTGCTGCAGAACAAGGTAGCAACTTGGATCTTCCTCACTTGGTTCTAGACCTTTCTATCTTAATTACAAATGGTTTTCCTTTCTTATTGCCCGAGAAGATTTTGTTTTGATACAGAACAGTCCAATAATTTGTTTCATACAAATTTAATTTATAAACCGACTTATACGTGAAATTTGTAATAAACTGTAGACTCATAGATGAGTAATGAGGGCCTTTTTCTATGCATAAGTTTAGATACATAAATGTGTATGAATAAACTGAATAGTAAAATCCTAGATTGCCAAAAGAATAGTTTTTATCTGTTAAAACAATGACTTCTATCACCTGGTCACTAAGATGCACCATGTATCTTTTTCTTCAGCAACAGAGTTAATTGCAATTGCAAGATAGGTCTTGTAAAATACTTACTTTCTCTCCTTCCAGATGCATTTTGTTCAAGACCCTGGGTGCCTGATGGGTCCAGTTGCCACTGAAAGAGGTCACAAACATGTTACTTGCTTCAAAAGGGTTTAACAGACTTTGCTTCAGCATACTGCTTTTTAAATTTTAAATCATATAAGAGCAAGGAGTTAGTACTGTCTATATCAGCAAAGCCCTAATAATGGCTCCTGAGTGATCCTAGGTCAGAATCAGTAGCACTCTTAGAGAAGGGACTTTAACAATCCTACCCATTCGTTCTGCAGGTAAGAAGATGAGAGATTGCTGTGGCTTGCTCCAGGTTAAACACTTTTAGCAGCTGGGTCTGCTCAGGCCTGGCATTCTGGAATTTCATCACATTCCTATATCCAGGCACTACAGAATCTTTTAATCACTAGAGAAGGCCTAGGTATTAAAGAAAGAAAATATGACCAAGATTATTCTGCCTTTGAGTACAGTTGCATAAGCTTCTCTATCAGCTATCACATATCTTTTCTGAGTTTCCCATCTCAGTCATTCAGAAAGAAACAGGGAAACTTGAAGAATCTCAGATATCATAGCGAAGACAAGAGGAGCAGGAGAGAGACCAGGGTGTGAACGGAAGCTCCTAGCTTTGCTTTTTCAAATAGGCTGACTCTCTGTTAAAATCACTCATGACTTAACCGGAAGGGCCACTAGCTCTAAAGAAACGCAATTAGGCATGAATTACCTGAGAGCCTCTCCCACCAGCATGAGCTAGTTCATCAGATTAATTAATTAACATCTTGAGCCTTGGGTGGGGAGGCAATGCAAGCACTGAAAGTCCTTAGGAAAAGCAGGACATCTAGAACTGTCTGGTCACTTAGAGCAATGGGATGATTAGAGCTAGCACAGGGTAGGGGATCTACAATGGGTGAGAAACTAAACATACACACACAAAACAAGATGTGCATTTTGAAATCTGTCAAGCCACTAAAATATACTATTTTAGCAATTAAAAATACCCCAAATTTACAATTAATGATATTCACAAAATGGTTTTTCATAATTCAAAAACTTAGAAACAACCCTAGTGCTAAATACAGGGGAATGGTTAAATAAGTTAGATCTATAGGCTGGAATACTGCACAATTATTGGAAAAAATTTCAAGATGTATTTATTTATATTGAAAATCAGTTATGGAGAGGGACACACACACACACAAAGAGTGAGAGAGGGATGGATTCTATAGCCACCACGTCCAGTGCTGGGCTGGGCCAAAACCAAGAATCAGGAGTTTCATCCAGGTCTCCCACACATGTGATGAGGCTCAAACACTTGGGCTATCTTCTGCTGCTTTTCCCAGGCCTTTAGCAAGGAGCTGGGTCAGAAATGAAGCAGCCGGGAAACAAACCAGAGCCTATATGGGAGGCTGGCAAGTACAGACAGCTGCTTTACTTGCTATACCAACAATACTGGCCCTGAAAATATTTTTTGAAGACATGGAAAATACAACAACACGGTAACAATACTATCCAGAATCTGTGGAACAGTATATGTCCTTTTTTATTTCCTAAGTCTTCTATAACGAGTGTGTATTACTTTTATAATAAAACAATCTAAAGGGAAAAATCGACATCTATTAAACAGGAAAAAATCAAGTAAATGGACATGGAAATACAATAATAAAATCTATTCTGAAAACAGCACTGGGGCAGGCATGTGGTCCAGTGACTACGGCACTGCTTGGGATGCTGACATCCTGTGCCAGAGCGTGTGGGTTTGAGTCCTGCTACACTTGGATCCCAGCTTCCTGCAGTGTGCTCCCTAGGCGGCAGCTGGGTGCTGCTCAGGTGCTTACACCTCCGTCACCCACAGTGAATTCATGGCTCCTGGCTTCAGCCTGATCTAGACCCAGCAATTGCAGACACTTGGGGAGTGATCCAGATCTCTTTATCACAGGCATTTGGGAAGTAAAGCAAGATCTCTCTCTTCTTCTGCCTTTCAAATAAAAAGTTAGAAAAAAATGAATTTTTTTCCTTTATCTTCCACAGGATGTGTGTGTACCTTCTTAACTTATGTGGAATCTTAAAACTAATTTTTTAAAGATTTATTTTTTATTGGAAAGTCAGATTTACACACAGAAGGAGAGACAGAGAGAAAGATCCTTCATCCACCTGCTCACTCCCCAAGTGGCCTCAATGGCTGGAGCTGAGTAGATCCAAAGCCAGGAGCCAGGAGCCTGCCCTGGATTTCCAGGTGGGTGCAGGGTCCCAAAGCTTTGGGCCAGCCTCCAGTGCCCTCCCAGGCCACAAGCAGGGAGCTGAAAGGAGTGTGGGACTGCAGGGATACAAACTGAAGCCCACATAAGGATCTTGGCACACGCAAGGCAGGACTCCAGCCACTAGGTAACTCCACCCTTAAAACTACTTTCATTCCTACCCACTACTCCAAACAAGAAAGGAAGATGATGGAAAAGGTGGATTAGAGGTGCCAGTGTTGTGGTGTAGCCAGCCAGTAAAGTTACCACCTGTAAGGACGGCGTCCCATACAGGTGCTGGACCAAGTGCCGGCTGCTCCACTTCTAACTCAGCTCTCTGCTAACGTGTCTGGGAAAGCAGCAGAACATGGCCAAAGTGTTTGGGGTCCCCGCACCCACATGGGTGACCCAGCAGAAACTTGAGATTCATCTTGGTCCAACCCTGGCCATTGTGGCAATTTGGAGAGTGATCCAGTGGATGAAAGCTCTCTGTCTTTCCTCCTCCTTTTCTCTTTCTGTGCAACTTTTTCAAGTAAATAAATGTATAACAGAAGTGCAGCAAGGACTGACATGGCCAGATGTGAAGACATAGTGTAGTATGCATCTCTGCATTCAGACCAAAGAATTCCCAGTGAAACTGTTGAAAATACCCTGGCAGTAGGATGCCGGACTCGCTGACATTGTCCATGCCTACAGTGTCAGGAAACACTTAACAGCGGAATGATGGACTTAATGACTGTTCCTGAAGGACTATCCATTGCAGTACTAGAGGGGAAATCAGTAAGGGAGGAAAGGGACTTGGGGAAGGGGACAGGAAACCCCACAGACTATGGAACTATATCATAAAATAGCAATAATAATTTTAAAAAAGAAAAAACAAAGTCAATAAAATATTTTTTTAAAGAATAAAAAAAAAAGGCAGATTAGAAGTTTTCTTTTATCAGCCACCAGAGGGCACCAAAGGTCTCACTGCCTCAAGAGACAGAGTTTCCAAAGGGACAAAACCTTAAGGCCCGAGATTCCTGGCTAAGTATTTGTAGTGAGGGATATGTTTGCACATAAAATAGACTCAATAACCTGTTGGAACTTTTTAAAAGAGTTGGAATCACTCACTTACAATAAACAATGTACCAAACAACGTGATAATAAGTACATCTAGAAAAAATGTGTAGCTACTTACTGTGAATTTGCTAACACCCTCAAGTTCCCCAAACTTCATGTAAGAGATGTCTGCCTTCTTTTTTCCAACATCTACATCCCCTGCATAGATCTGTTTTATTCCTGCACCTTTAATTAAAGGTACACACTCATCACATGGACACTTGGTCACAAAAATCATGCTTCTTTCTTCTGGTTTTATTTCTTGACACCTATAAAAATTTATAATATATTTAAAAACGTAGATACTGAAAAGTAAGTTGTTAATACAAATATTTAAGCACTAAACTTTAGCTATTTTAAAAACACAACACTGCAAATATATTCAAGCATTATTTTTGCTAAATTAGTGAATGTTTAGATTATGTAAACCCATAAAAATGCTATAATACTAAATGATCATGACAATTTTTACAAATAGAATTTATCTAGTGATTCTAAGCCATTGGGAAAATGTTCAACATCATTACAAAGTAAATGAAAACAGAGACAGTATAAAAGAGGAGAGAGATCATACACAAAAGAAAAGAACACTTTCTAAGTATTAGTTCAATGTCCCTTATTTGAAATGCTTGGGACCTGAATTGTTTCACACTTTGAAGTTTTTTGGGATTTTGGAACATTTACACAGCCTTTATCTGTTGAGTATTCCTGAACCGAAACTCTGCAATCTGAAATATCCAAAATGTGAAACTTTTTGAGTATCACGTTGGTGCTTTAAAACTTAATCTTATTTTGGATTTTCAGAATGGGCATACTCCTTGTAATACTGAAATCAGACATTAAAATTAATAGCTGTCTTAAATTGTACTTATATACTGAAGTTTAAGTACTGTTTTGAATTATAGCTTCCTTACTCTTTCCCTGTCACAATTTTATTTAATAAACATGTAAATTTTGCATATTCACAGTACCCTACAAAATAAAGTAAGTAGATACGTAACGGAAAGAAAAAGGAAAAGAACAGAGATGTGTTTATGGGTGGGTGTTGGAGGTGTGAACTTCTGCATGCTGGAGGCCGTTCAAGACTAAGCACCGCCCATTCTATTTTCTGGTTTTCAACCACTATCTTTAACTCCCCCACTGCTAAGGTTCCATACCCATCTCCCTGGTTGAAATTTAGTTTATTCATTCTACACAACCAGTCTTTCCAAACACTACAACTGTTGCCCAGTAATCTACAGAGTGCAGTTTTGCCAGTGTTGTTCCATTTCCCCATCGCCCACCAATGGTTTGAACTCAAAGTCTATTGTCCAGGCCCAGCCTAATCATATAAGCAGCATTCAGTACAGCCTAACTAGAACCCATGTTCTTAAACATTCTTTGCATTTTCCTATTGTAGACTGTTGATTAAGCTACAAGCAAGAATGGTCTTCCCTTCAAGAAAAATCTCCACTTGTCACAATCTCAGCTACCCTTTCAGTCTCCTCTCAAACGCCCCTTCTTCTACACAGCTTATCTCCAGCCCTGCCTCCTTGTAGCAATCTCTGAGTGTCCACAGCACCTTGTCTCTCCCATAGCACTGAGTGCATTAGATGGACACAGCCTTATGTTTGTATTCCCTAATCCATTAGGAGATCCCCAGGACAGAAGCTATTTCTTACTCAGTTTAACACTCTAGTCTTATCCTCTTAATGGTAAATGCTAAGAAACATCTACAGCAATGACATAAACTATGCTTAAAAGAATTAATGCCAGTGATAGCAAAATTACTTTAACAAAAATTCTAACAAGATCCCTTAAATTTGATTCACAGTAAAGTCCACATACTCATAAACATAAATACAGAAAACAAAGGAGATCTTAGTATACCAAAAATAAAAATAAAAAAAGGATGCTAAGAAAGTTTGAAGCAGCTTCATTTTGGAGAGACAGAGGGAAGAAAAGGGACTTCTTCAGTAAACTGGAAGTCCTGGAAAAAAAAAAATCTATGGCAACAGAAGCAAAGACCAAGCTCACCAAGGGTATGCTTCTGAAAAGACTATTTCTTAGACTTTTTAAGAAGAAATAAATTTCAACTAAAAGAAAACTAATTTCAAGTAACACTTACTAGATTATAAATACATACCTAAATGTCAAGGCATTCTGTTCTGCATGTATGATATATCTGAATTTCCTTATTTCTCGGTCTTTCTGCTTGTCATCCATGTGTGGGAAATCAGCATACTCAGATCCAACAGGAAAAGCGTTGTAACCACATCCTACGAAGTACATGGCACCTGTTCCATCACAACTTCTCTACGGAAGTGAGCAAACCAACCATAGTTAGTGTTAACCTTCTGAAAAGGCACGTGGCAAGGTATTTTTAAAGTTTGCTATCATTCTTTGTGTAAGGAATAAAATAAAATTGAGCCATGAGATAAACACAGTTATCAGATCGTCCTACTGCAGTGTGGTCTTGCCAAATCTAAATCCCAAGAATGATGACTTCTGTAGTCTGTAATCTCAGGGCAGTGCCTTAGATTTAGCAGATAATAAAATGCTACACTGTTTAAGTCATATATTGTTTTTGCTTGATTCAAATGTTTATCCTTGGATGGAAAATAGAATCTTGGAGAACTGAAATCATGTTTCAGATTTTTTTCTATCCCTTACAGTACAATATTACATTTATAGCATGTACTCAGTTATGAGTTAATTTCTTATTATGCTCTGTGCTATGGTACTGGCTAACAAGTCTGAAACTTAAAAACCATAGACACACATAGGATAACAACCTTTTATCAATGATAGAACATACATATGACAGTGGTCCCATAAATTACAACACCTAGTGACATCAGAGCTATTTCTGAGTAAGTATACTCCATGACATTCGCACAAAATTATCTAATCATACATTTCTGAGAACAAATCCCTGATTTTAAGAGACAAACAACTACATTTTGAACAATCTCTGTTGCTAGGATATAAATATGCTATTGTTGGGCCACCTCCTGCAGTGCCAGCAGCCCATGTGGGTGCCAGTTCAAGTCTTGGCTGCTCCACTCCCTATCCACCTCCCAGCTAGTGGCCTGGGAAAGTTGCAGAAGATGGCTCAAGTGCTTGGACTCTGCGACCCACTTGGGAGACCTGAGGAAGTTCCTGGCTCCTGGTTTGAGACTGGCTCAGCACTGGCTGTTGTGGCCATCTAGAAAGTGAACTGGCAGATGGAAGATCTCTGTACTTTCCACTTTTCCCCTCTGTAATTCTTTCAAATAAATCTTACCAAAAAAAAAAAAAAGTGCTACTGTGACCCAGTTGAAAAAGAAAAATATGCTTTTTTTTTTTTTAAACAATCTTTACATAGTTAATTGGGGTAAAAAAAGGTTCCAGGGCTATAGGAAAGTGGGTAAGACTATTATTTCCATATTGTTTCCTTCATGTTTAAAGGAGGGTATTAAGGGAGAAGGCCCACCCAATTTCCCACCCTCCCCAGGTCCCGCATGTAGGGTATGCTCCAAGGTTCTTGCTCAAGTTAATCAACCATCTCAGCTATATGTTGAAAAATATGTTTTAAAATTTGTTTTTGAATTTTTCTTTTGAATTTTGAATTTTATCATATAATTCTGTAGAGTCTGGGATTCCTCCCCTTCCCCCAAAAAATGCACTTTTAAAAATTATCAATATATAGGGCCCAGCACGATAGTGTAGTGGCTAAAGTCCTCGCCTTGCACACCCGGGATCCCATATGGTTGCTGGTTCTAATCCCAGCAGCCCTGCTTCCCATCCAGTTCCCTGCTTGTGATCTAGGAAAGCTGTTGAGGACGACCCAAAGCCTTGGGATCCTGCACCCGCGTGGGAGACCCAGAGGAGCTCCCGGCTCCTGGCTTCAGATTGGCTCAGCTCCAGCCACTGCGGTCACTTGGGGAGTGAACCATTGGACGAAAGATCTTC
The DNA here is from genome assembly GCF_017591425.1 of Ochotona curzoniae. Taxonomy (NCBI): domain Eukaryota; kingdom Metazoa; phylum Chordata; class Mammalia; order Lagomorpha; family Ochotonidae; genus Ochotona; species Ochotona curzoniae. The sequence goes on along the minus strand of NW_024466502.1, from coordinate 45,585,804 downwards.
CTCTCTGTCTCTCCTTCTCTTTGTATATCCGCCTTTCAATAAAAATAAATCTTTACAAAAAATTATCAGTATCTAGATCATTATATGTCTATGTTATTATAGAACTTTTTACTTCAGGGGCTTTTTTTGGTCAATGGAATATTATTTGTTAATATGAATGTTTTTATCAATTATTTGAATGGAATAGTTTATCAATGATTTTATAATAGTGTTTATAATAGTTTGGAATAACCTATAATAAGCCTCATCAAATTTCGATATATCATAAACATTCAAAGGTATTAACAAGATCATTACTGTAGAAGCTTAATAAATAATAGTATGTCATGGTGAGCCAACAAGATTGAAAATAAAGTATTATCACATTAATATGTTGTCCTTGAGCATTTACTAGATGTCAAACCTCATGCTAAATGTATATGCATTATTTAATTTGACTAATCCTCCAAACAAGTACAGTTATTGTTCCCATTTCACAGATAAGGAAACTAAGGCCACAGTCATAAAACTAATTAGCAACATAATCAGAATTCAAGTCCAGGTTGCTTGACCTCAAATTTGTAGGTTTTCTACTTTTTCATGCCACCTACCTGAATTACAAATAACTGGAAACTAAAATCTCATGAAGTTAGGCAAAGGCTGTGAAACTGTCACATAAACCTAAGATAAGTATTCCAACCTTGGCCAGCACTGAGCTCAGGGCTGTACACTGGACAGAGACCCTGTCCCCACCAGCCGCCTAACTGAAGAGAAGGAGCAACTGGACACAAAGTGTGAGGAGCTGTACCGAATGCTACGGGAATGTCGCGCACAGCAACCCGTTCTAGCAGGGGCACAGTTTAAGGCAAAGGTATTTTGAAACTGGAATCTATTAGCATTAAAATGACTAACTATAGTTCCTCATCATGTCGTTCCATGCCCTTCTAACTCACCCCAGTAACTCTAAGTCCTCATACTATCTCTAATGTCCCTTTTTGCTGTCAAACCTCACTTTGTTTCTTATAATGTAATTCTAATCAAATCTTCACTTAAAAGATCCTTATACTGCACTGTCAATATGGAAGCAGCTAGACACCTGTAGTTAGTTTGAACTGAGAAGTGTTGTAAGTGCAAAATATACATGAAATTTTCAAAACTAGAGTTTTTATTAATAGTGTTTACATGTTGAAATAACTGTACATTTTATATTAAGTAAAATAATTCTTAAAATTAATTCACTTATTCACTTTTTATTTAGCTATTTCGTTCGGAGACAAAGACAGAAAGGGGAGCTCCCATTCACCAGTTCATTCCTCCAAATGCCCACAAGAGCTAAAGCTGCATCAAAGCCAACACTGCGGGCCTGGCATGATAGTGTAATGGTTAAGGTCCTCGCCTTCAATGCGCCAGGATCCCATATGGGCGCTGGTTCTAATCCTGGCGGTCACGCTTACCATCCAGCTCCCTGCTTGTAGCCTGGGAAAGCAGTCGAGGATGGCCCAAAGCCTTGAGATCCTGCACCCGTGTGGGAGACCTGGAAAGAAGATCCTGGCTCCTGGGTTTGGATCGGCACAACACTGGCTGTTGAGATCACTTGGGGAGTGAATCATTGGATAGAAGATATTCCTCTCTGTCTCTCCTCCTCTTTGTACATCTGCCTTTCCAATAAAATAAACAAATCTTAAAAAAAAAAAAAAAGCTAACACTGGGAGCCAGGGACTCATCCCAGGCATTCCATGTGGGCGTCAGCAACTCAATGACTTCAGCCATACCACTGCTTCCAAAGCTTCATGCTGGCAGGATGCTGGAGTAGAAGGGCAGGACCAGACACACAAACTGAATTCAAGTACTCCAATATGGTATGCAGATTTTTTTTAAAGATTCATTTTATTTTTATTTTATTTTTATTGAAAAATCCCTGGAGCTGAGCTGAGCTGGAGCCAGGAGCCAAGAGCTTTCCGGGCATCTCACACGTGGGTGCAGGGTCCCAAAGCTCTGGGCCATCCTCAACTGCCTTCCCAGGCCACAGGCAGGGAGCTGGATGGGGATTAGATCAGCCAGGACACAAACCAATGCCCAAAAGGGATCCTGGCGCATTCAAGGTGAGCATTTTAACCACTGAACCCTTGTGCCAGGTCTGATGTTTTAACCAGCATGTTAACTGCTAGGTTAAATACTCATATACCTTTTTATTTTTTATAAAAGATGCATGGGATAATGTGACACAGTGGGTAAAGCTGCAACATGCATTACCAGTATCCCATATAGGAACCATTCAAGTCCCTGATACTCCACTTCTGATTTAGCTTCTTGCTAACGACTTGGGAAAAACAGGGGAAGAAGGCCCAAGTGCCTGGGCCCCTGTTACTCAGGTAGGAGACCAGGAGGATGCTCTTGCTTCCTGGCTTTGGCCTGGCCACATCTTGGCAATGTAGCCATCTCAGAAGAGAATCAGCAGATGGACGCTTCTCTTGCTGCCTCTTCCTTTTTCTCTGTTAACTCTTTCAAATACATGAATCTTTTAAAAGGATTTCTTAAAAATATTTATTTGGGGCCCGGCGTGATGGCGCAAGTGGTTAAGGTCCTCATTTGCACGCCCAGGATCCCTTACGGGCACCAGTTCTAATACCGGCAATCCAGCTTCCCTTCCAGCTCCCTGCCTGTGGCCTGGGAAAACAGTTGAGGACGGCCCAAAGCCTTAGGGCCCTGCACCCGTGCGGGAGACCCGGAAGAGGCTCCTGGCTTCGGATCGACATAGCATAGGCCATTGCGCTCACTTGGGGAGTGAATCATCGGACGGAAGATCTTCCTCTCTCTTTCCTCCTCTCTGTATATCCGCCTTTCCAATAAAAATTAAAAAAAAAATCTTAAAAAAAAAAAACTTATTTGGATGCAGTATAGCAGCCTAGTGGCTAAAGTCTTCGCCTTGCATGCCCAGTATCCCATATGGGAACCGGTTCATGTCCTGACTGCTCCACTTCCTAACCAGCTCCCTGCTTGTGGCCTGGGAAAGCAGTAGACAATGGCCCAAAATCTTGGGACCAAGCACCTGCATGGGAGACAGGAAGGAGGCTCCTGCCTACTGGGTTTGGATCAGCTCAGTTCCAGCTGTTGCGGCCTTTTTGGGAGTAAGCCAGTGGATGGAAGATATTTCTGTCTTTCCTTCTCTCTGTAAATCGACCTTTTCAATGAAAATAAAATTTAAAAAGCATTTATTTATTTGAAAGGTAAAATGTCAAATTGGGATGGAGGTAATAGGCAGAGACAGGTGTTGGAGTAGATGAAAAGAGGGCGAGAGACTGATTTCTTACCCATGACTCACCCCACAAATGTCTGAAGAGCCAGGGATGCACCAGGACCAAAGCAGGAGCCAGGAACTCCATGCCTCCTAGTGCATCACTAGGAAGCCAGATGACGGGGGTGAAACTTGATATCTGGCATTCCAATATGGGAAAAAGGCATGCCAAGTGACATGTCGACCCATGAGCGATAATCCTGCTCTTCTTACTGTTCAAATGTGGCTTCCAGATATATCCAACATTATATAAGAGGGCATTTCAAAATGTTTGTGTAAAAAGCAAATTGAGAGGATCTGATTTGGGCACCCCCAAAATTGACATCTGTATATAGCTTGTTTTTATAATATGTATTTTCTATGACCATTTCCATCTTTAAATATTTTGCCTTTTATTTCCACAAGCTAGGGCAAGACAATTTCTATATTCTACCCCAGAGCGGAGCAGCAGGACAGGAGGAGGCTTGTATCCCAATCATAAGGACTCCTGGACTCCCACCAAGGTCTATCAGAACGGGCACCAAGGATGTCATCACAACTGCCAAAGAGAACACGGAGAACTGAAACGCCTCCAGAGGCCGAGAATTCAGAGGACAGACATTCTCCCTCTTTGGACAAACTACACGAGATGAGAGAAGCCCGAGTCCTTCCACATAGGATTCAACGTCATCAGAACAACAGCCAGGAACCACGATTGGTCATCAGAATCAGAAGAACAATAAACTTCCTTTGGGAAATGGGAGAGGAGCCTTCTCCAGTCCTTGCCTAGTTCCAGCTCTGGGCCTCCACCCTCTACAATGACCATCAGGGTTGCTCCAGAACCTCCTCCCCCACAACACACACACATACACACACAAATAGGAATAGATAAGCAGAGAACAATAAAGAAAGATAGGTCATCAAGGACTCACACATACCCTGCTAGGTAGAACACAAAGAACAAGTACTCATCACCAAGGTATGAGAGATTTCTCTGCAACACCCCCCCCCCAAACCTGTTATGCACCTCAATTGTTAAAATGTCATTGAATAGTCGCAGGAGGTTGTTAAGAATTTACATGTAATTTCAACATATTGTTCACACAATACTATGTCAATTAACTCCATAACGATTTATATTGTCGCTGCTGGGGCTTTTAATTGATCAGGATCTTGCTCTTTTGGCCATACTTTCAGACCAGGGAAGGTCTCCCCAAGAAGCGGATGAATTTATCTGGACAACAAGATGCTGACCTCTACGCTTGGTATATGCTTGCGGTGAAGGTGTCTCAACTGATCTTGAACTGAGGTCTCACAACAGGGTGGAGGAGTCCACCATGGAGGGAGGGGTGGGGGAAATCCCAGTACCTATGGAACTGTATCTCATAATACAATGTAACCAATAATTTAAAAAAATAAATTATATAATAAAAAAATTTCTATATTCTAAATGGTTTACATGGAATAAAAGGTTCTTCATTGGAGTATAGCCCAATTTTTCCTTCATTCTGTATAGGACTCTGGACCCTAACAAATCACTTGCATTTTAGATATTCTCTCATTCCCCTATCGTTGCACTTTTCTTCTAATCCCCCTAATTTGCTCTCATGAGTGCCTATTCATTCTTTAGGATTAATGCTATGTTACTTCCTCTAAAAATATCTCATACATTGAGCCTGGTGAGGTAACCTAGCGGCTAAAGTCTTTGCCTTGCACACAGCGGGATCCCATATGGGCACCGGTTCTAATCCCGGCCGCCCTGCTTCCCATCTCTGCTAGTGGCCTGGGAAAGCAGTCAAGGACAGCCCAAAGCCTTGGGACCCTGAACCTGAGTGGGAGACCCAGAAGAGGCTCAGAGCTCCTGGCTTTGGATTGGCTCAGCTCTGGCTGTTGTAGCCACTTAGTGAGTGAATCAATGGACAGGATATCTTCCTCTGTGTCTCTCTTCCTCCCTGTATATCTATATGTGGCTTTCCAATAAAAATAAATTCTTTAAAAAAACCTCATACATTTTCTAAAGGAAAACAGTGGTTCTTCCTCTATGCTTTCACACCATTAGTTATAATTACATTTCTGTGCCAGTTACTTCTTTGTTTCTCTAGCTCCTTCATTAGACCATGAGGCATGAAATCCAAAAATTGTGCTCATGATACCCCCAGTGTGCACTGTAGCAGTGTTTAAGCTGTAGGTGTCCAGTGACTCTTTGCTAAGTAAATGATTCTAGCTAGAAAATTGTAGAGGGAATTAGTATTTGTGGAACTTAATAAATGCACCAGGATAAAAACCTCAATGGGCCAATAAAATGAAATGCAAACTGCTATTACATGCTGTCTAAAGAACTGGAAGGAGGAGCTGCCTGGCTCCAAACACAATGAAACAATAAGGAAATGGAGACCTGCTTTACTTTACTTGATCCACTTATGCAATGTCCATGTCTATATATTGCCCTATGCCCTGTGAAAATAAATATCGCAAGCTAATCAAATAGTTGAAAATTTTTAATGCAAAGCATTGAAAACTAAATCATGCTGAAACAAAAAAAAATCATGTTTAATATTTAAAGAATTATTTGCGTACTTACTGACTTCCCTTCTGCCCAAATGACTGCGCCAACTCCAGTTTTGTGATCCTCTGAAAGATATGTCACTTAATTCAGTAAAAATCCAAATGACATTTTTCCCAAACAGCATGAAAATATATATTATGAAACCTACTTCATAAATGTAGTAGCAATCCCTTAATCACCACTGATTTTCATAGGATAGTATTGAAGCTTTAATGTATTGAATATGGAGCTAGGTACTCAACACTAGATGGGGTCACTATAGTCACATATGATGTACATGAGGTGTCATCAAAAGTTTATGGAAAATACATATGATGAAACAAAACTTATGCATGGTATATGCAATCTATGCATCATATTTACTGTTTTTTTAAAATATTTATTTATTTTTATTGCAAAGTCAGAAATTCAGAGAGGAGAAGACAGAGAGGAAGATCCTCTGTCCAATGATTCATTCCTCAAGTGACCTCAACAGCCAGTGCTGCACCGATCCAAAGCCAGGAGCCTCTTCTGGGTCTCACACTCCGGTGCACTGTCCCAAGGCATTGGGCCATCTTCAACTGCTTTCCCAGGCCACAAGCAGGGAGCTGGATGGGAAGCGGGGCTGCTGGGATTAGAACTGGTGCCCATATGGGATCCTGGTGTGTGCAAGGTGAGTACTTTAGCCATTAGACCACCACACTGGGCCCCCATATTTACATTTTTATGTTGAAGACGTTGAATTTCTTTACATTGGGTCTCAGTGTTTTTGGATAAAGGTTTATGGATCATTTATCTTTGGATAGAAAAGTATTTCTTTTACCACTCAACACATACTATGTTCAGTGCTAAGGAAAAAATGACAAAGACGTAAGGTTTCTTTCCCAGAAACTCACAGCGGAGTATATAACAGTGATTTACATCAGGATTTGAGTTTCAGACCCAAACCAAAAATCATCCACAGTCAAAAAATCAAACCTTGAAAAGTTGTTTAAATTGTCTATCAAGTACACAAACATATCTTTGTGTACAGAACTCTCATGGTAATAGTAGATAAATTTATAATGTGAATTATATTGATATAGTAGCATATAGTACCTAATGAAGAATATGGATACAAATGTGTTATCTATATATACTGCATCTTTTACACAGTGGCGTCCCAGGTGGTTTGCTGTGTAATTTCATGAGAAGCAAGAGATGCTGAGATGAAGTAACAGGACGGCAGATTCTCATCTCCTGGACCAGAGCTTTGCTTCATTCTAATTAATGAAGGGATTGTGATTTATGCCTGAAACAGCTGTCCCTACATACAGCTATCTTACCAGAATGGTTTACAGAAAAATTCTTTACAAACCCACCATTAGCAAAGGGACTAATACATAACTCATGATACAAGATAGTTATGCTAGACCAGATCTGTATACAATGCAGTTGTTTAGGACCACATGGAAAGTTCTTGGAAAAACAAAATCAAAAGATATGGATATCTTGGTGCAAAAAAAAAAATGCTGGAAATTCATGCAGTCTTATCATTAAGGGCATTTTTAAAATATGAACTTTCTGATAATTCCATGGATATGTGTATAAAATCAAAGTCTTTAATAAGAATTACATTGCTGTCAAAATATCTTGCAGAACGTTAAGAAAACATGATGGCCAGGAGCCAGTTTTAACAAGGCCACTGTAGGGGGCATCAGTGATTCCTGAAAGTTTTAACGGAGCTGCTGCTGTGCTGCCAGTTGAGACTCTCCATTCTACTGAATCTACTTTCAGCTGTGGTCTCACCTAAGCATATACTGTATTCCAGTGACATCAGTATAGATATTTGCTGATTTTCTCCTTTTCTTAGTTGGGAAAATTTTAAAATCTTACTACAATTCACAACCCAAACAAACCCTATCTCCCCATCCCCTTACCTACATCCCCCTTTCCCTGCTTATCACAAAGCTACATGTTAAAACATGATCATGAATCTTCAAATCTTACATCAGGGAAAATGTACAAATACCATTCCAAAATAGGAAATATGGATACATCTTGATCACAAGAAATTCCCAAGCAACATTCCCTGTTTCCACCTACACAATGTAATAAAGTAAAGTTGATTTCTTGATGAGACATAATCAAGACAATCTGCCAATATCTGCGTTCCTCCACCTTGATTCTACTGGTTATTTTGAGTATTTTGAAAGGTTTCTATTTATGGGTCCGGCGCATTGGCCTAGTGGCTAAAGTCCTCGCCTTGCACCCGCCAGGATCCCATATGGGCACCCAGCAGTTCCACTTCCCATCCAGCCCCCTGCTTGTGCCCTGGGAAAGCATTTGAGGACGGCCCGATGCCTTGGGACCCTGAACCCGTGTGGGAGACCTAGAGGAAGTTTCTGGCTCCTGGATCGGTGCAGCACTGGCCATTGTGGTCACTTGGGGAATGAATCATCGTATGGAAGATCTTCCTCTCTGTCTCTCTTCCTCTCTGTCTCTCTACCTTTCCAATAAAAATAAAATAAATCTTTTAAAAAAGAAGCTGTGGTGTCCTCAAGGGACCTGTTCATCTCCTGGCACCAAATCAGTGACAGTATGCCCACCAGTACTGCCAAGAAAAAAATTTTTTTTTAAGTTTCTATTTAACATTTATTAAATACTTAAGAATTTTTTGAAAATGATTTTGGTTCCTTTTCCTTTCTCTTTTTGTCCAGTCTTTAGAGGAGGGCTCAGTGAATGAAAAATCACAAAAGCAAGCAGCTCTAAGGGCCTAGACTCTCAGACCCTGATTAACAGGTGTAGTATTGAAGACAGGCCACAGGGAATCTTAAAATTGCTTGAAGAGTTATCTTCTCAGGGGTCTCCTTAACTCATCTATATTGAACAAACAGCAAAACTTTAGTGTCTAGCAGTAACTAACTCTGCCACAGATGATGTGAATACCATTTTACTTCTAAGACAAACACACCCCAAATCATCAGTCCCAATTTATGAACTAAGCATGTAACTCACCAGTTCGATATGCCAATAATCTGGCCTGAACCATGCAGTGCCTTGCAATTTCTTGTGGCAAACTTTGATTGTGAATCTCATTAATCTGTTCTGGACTGTTACAATAAAATCCAAAGTGTTTAAAGCTGGGCACACTGGAAGCCACTGTGGCCAAAAGCAGGATCAGGTCTTTCATGTTTTGCCGTAGGTTGCTGAAGTATGGGTTTTCACACAGGTTCTCCAAACCTATTGTCATCAGTATTTGCTTATGCATTTCTTCATTGGAAACCAAAAATAACATTTCATATTCCTTTATTCTTTCTTGTTTACATTCAGAATAAAAGTCAATATTAGCATCAGGTAATGTTTTTGTAATTTTTTGAACAAAGTCACATTTGTAAGATGTCTCCTCTACAAACTGTACCATATAACACACCAAAGGTTGAAGTAAGACACACACATGGGCCCGACTATTTGACTTCAATCTTTCCACGGCTTTGGCATCTAACTTTGCATCTTCAGAACTAGAAGCCTCAGTGAGCAGACTTATTTCTGGATCAGCAGGCCAATATGAAATTCGGTTAACTCCAGCTGAAATACAAAATAGGATACAATGTGAGCTGAACCCACCTACCCTATCACTACAGTGATTCAAGGGGTTCCAATAGAATAAATATCTTTTCCCATTATACAGCCTGAAGGGTGGCAAACTACCATTCATAGGCAAAACTCAGTCCATGTCAGTTTTTGTGCAGTTTACAAGTTAAAGATGGGTTTTATATTTAAAAAAAAAAAAAAGTTGCAATGGGCCCAGTGCAATGGCTCAAATAGATAAGCCTCCCTCTCCCTCTCAAGCACCAGGATCCCATATGGGCTCTGGTTCATGTCCCAAGTGCTCCACTTTCCATGCAGCTCCCTGTTTGTGGCCGGGGAAAGCAGCAGTGGATGGTCCAAGGCCCTGGGACCCTCTACCCGCATGGAAGACCCAAAGAGGCTCCTGGATCCTTGATTGGCTCAGCTCCAGCCATTGTATATCTGCCTTTCTAATAGAAAAGAATCAATCTTTAAAAAAAAAAGTGACAAAAAAATGAAATAAATATTTTGACACATGAAATGACAGAAAACACAGATTTCAGTGTCTATATATAAAGATTTACAAATTCATTCACAGTCTTCAACTGCTTTTCATAGTTGAGTTGAGTAGCTAGAAAAGATACCAGATGGCCTGCAAAACCAAAAATCCTTATTTCCTGGGCTTTTCTTAGAATTTCAACTAGAAAAGGCTTCTTCTTCCTTTTTTCCCCCCATTTCTTTTTTTGGTGCGTGCACAGAAGCCAACAGCAAGATAGCTCACATGTTTCCCACTCATCAAAGTAGTAGAAGCTATGCCTGAATCACTGTGGCTTAGGCTACAAAGTGATTTGGAAGGCTTTACAATTCCTAATGGCGTTCCCACTGGCTGCATTTCATCTTCCCTCTGTTACGATTCTCTTAATCCAGCCAGCAGTATTAGTGAACTCATTTTTTAAAAAAGATTTATTTATTTTTATTACAAAGTCAGATATACAGAGGGGGGAGAGACAGAGAGGAAGACCTTCTGTCAGATGATTCACTCCCCAAGTGAGCGCAATGGCCGGTACTGTGCCAATCCGGAGCCAGGATCCAGGAACCTCTTCTGGGCATCTCACACGGGTGCAGGGTCCCAAAGCTTTGGGCCGTCCTCGACTGCTTTCCCAGGGCATAAGCAGGGAGCTGGATGGGAAGTGGAGCTGTTGAGATAGCCCATATGGGATCCCGGGCGCATTCAAGACGAGGACTTTAGCCGCTAGGCCATGCCACTAGGCCCCGTGAACTCATTTTTAACATCTTAGTTGTTTCTGCTAATCCTGATCCAAAAAGAGGGAATGAATAATCTTTGGATAATTGTTCTTGTTCTAGTGGCAAATGTTACAGCAGCAGTTCTTAAACTTTTTGATTTTAGGATCCCTTTTTACTCCTAAAAGTTAAGGCCCAAGGAGTTTTTGTTTATGTTGCTTATAGATTAAATATACTGCGTTGAAAAACTAAAAAAAATTAAGCATTTATTAATTCACTATAATTAAACAATACATAATACATTATATGTAAAAATAATACATTACTACATGGTAAACTCCCACTTAGAGGTGGTTTTGCTTTCTGGTTTCAGTTACTTAGTTAACTGTGCCACATCATTACAAGATGCCTGAATACAGTACAATAAAGATGTTTGGGGAGAGCAAACACAGTCACCCAAGTTTATTACAATAATTGTTGTAACTGTCCTATTTCACTGCTAGTTATTGGTAATCTCCTACTGTGCCTAATCACACATCATCACAGGTATGATACGAAGGAAGAAAAAAAACCAGTATCTACAGGGTTCAGTACTATCTGGGCTCAGGCATCACTGTTGGGTCCTGCAAAGTATCCCTTACTTCCCATGGATAAATTAGAACTGGTATAAATAACATAGCTTCTCAAGAAAAACACCCCACATCTTCTTAGGCAACAAAAATTAGTGATAAGAATGGCACTGTTTAAAATTTTTACAAATATATTCATTGGCTTAACAGAGGACAACTGGATTCTTAGTTTTTCTTTGCTTTCAATCTTATATAACAGGTTGTTTTCATTGAAACACACACAGGGTTTATATATATATATAAACCCTGGTCTCATACAGATATAAACTTGAAAAGTAAGTACTTTATATCTTTTCAAATAACTGCATCTATTCTTTGATACTACAGAAAGCTGGCACGGGCGTTGTACCACATCCTCACACCATTTCTTCTGCTGTGCCATCAGCCCATCCGGCAATTACAACCACTCCGCTGCTGAGGCCTGTTCGTAGCGTCACATGCTTACTGTTTGGAAGACACTTCTTTAGTGTCTCCTTTTTCAAAAAAATAATATTCCCATTCATGAGTATCACTGCAAATTTCATCAGAAGAGGTTAAATGCTGGGAAATGGTGGATATAATTTTTTTAAAAAAACTCTCACTTTTGTTTGGAAGCTCAAATGTTATCACTGGCAACAAATACTGTCAGCTGTTTCATTTCTTTTTTTTTTTTTCAGAAAATGCCTGCAAAATAGCCATGCTTTAGTCACCAGTTCACCGTGTTCCTTGAAAAAAGTGGATAAATCAGTTTGCAACACAAAACAACCTCCTAAGTGGTTTTCCTAAGGCTTAAAACCAAATGCCTTACACCTTATCTTCCTCAGAACATTGTAAGTATGTTTACTCATGGGGTGGGACTTTATAAAATTAACCATTTCTCCTGATGCATCAAAGACATTTCTTACATGAAACTTTTTTTTTCCTTCAAGTATAATGAAGAGTGCAACTTGCCACCACCGCCTCGATTCATACTTTGGCACAAGTAGTCACACTCATCATTGTTTTTGCTTTATTAGTACAAACATAGTGTTATCATGGAAATGGTGTTGATCTCATGGCCCAAAGGCCATGTTTTTATTTTTGATAATGTTTAGGCCATTCAGTTTTGCAGCTCTCCACTGGAGCCCTAGCCTGTCATCACAATGCATCTGCTTCTCCCTTCCACGAGCACTGATCCTGGAACCCCGTGCCGGTCGATGACTACACTAGTGCTGTTCCGTATGACAGCACTGCTTTCTTTCGCTGTGTCTAACTCCTCAGGAACCAGCTAGGACCCAGCCTTTTTTAAAGATTTATTTTTTTATTATTTTTTCATTGGAAAGGCGGATATACAGAGAGAGGAGAGACAGAGAGAAAGATCTTCCGTCCGATGATTCACTCCCCAAGTGAGCGCAACGGGCCGATACTATGCCGATCCAAAGCCAGGAGCCTCTTCTGGGTCTCCCACGCGGGTGCAGGTTCCCAAAGCTTTTGGGCTGTCCTCGACTGCTTTCCCAGGCCACAGGCAGGGAGCTGGAAGGGAAGCAGGGCTGCCGGGATTAGAACCGGCGCCCATATGGGATCCCGGGCGTGCAAGGTGAGGACCTTTAACCACTTGCGCCACCGCTCCGGGCCCAGGACCCAGCCTTTTAAACATAGCACCCGGTAGCCATCACTGTTTTTCCTCTGTGATTACACATCACTTATTAGCATATATCACTTATTTAGTACCAGATGAGGTATCAATATTAAATTGTCACCAAGGGCTTCAAATAATATTCTAAGAAAAAGAATTAGGAACTACATTATTATATTTGTCTGAGTGCCAGAGTATTTATGAACAAGATATGATCTTAAAAATAGTTGAGGGTCCAGTGTGGTAGCCTAGTGGCTAAATCCTCACCTAATATCCCCTGGAATTCCATACAGGCTCTGGTTTGCATCACAGCTGACTCAGGGTAAGATGCAGTTCGTATCCTGACTGCTCCATTTCCCATCCAACTCCCTGCTTGTGTCCTGGAAGGGCAATAAGATGGCCCAAGGTTTTGGGGATCCTACATCCCCACATGGGAGATCCAGAAGAAGCTCCTGGCTCCTGGCTTCAGTTCGGCTCAGCTCTGGGCACTGAGGCCAGTTGGGGAGTGAACCACCAGATGAAAGATCTGTCTCTCCCCCCTCTATAAATCTGACCTTCCAATAAAAATGAACAAACATTTATTTCATTTATTTATATGTATTTGAAAAGAGAGACAGGGAGGAAGACCTTCTATCTGCTGGCTCACTCCCTAAATGGCCACAACAGGTGCCAGGAACTCCATCCTGGTTTCCTAAATGGGTGGCAAGGACCCAGGTACTTGGATCATTACCCACTGCCGTCTCTGGAGCTTTAACAGAAAGCCACAGGACTTTTTTCAGAAACACATTTTTATTTCCAAATTACTCATGTGGTATTTAGGCAACTTGTCTCCAGTGATTGCTCTGAGAGAAAAGCTCTTAATTCTCAACAAAACCATTATCTGCATTTAGTCATTTACATTTCTAAACAGAATAACTAGGAAGCCATTGACACCAATACGGGATGCTAACTTCACAAGCAGTGCCTTGAAGTGCTGTACCACAATGCTAGCACCAAGACACAGACATAAATATATATGCTTTTTTTAAAAAAAAAATGGAAGAATGGTATGCTTACCTGGTTATCAAATAGAATCATAAGCAAAAAGAGGTTTTAGTAAGTAACCAACTATGGCAGAAATAAATGATCACACATTAAAATCTGTGTTCCTCCTCGTAGAGTGCAGACCTTGGCAGATAGCCATCCATCTGATCAGGGACTACAGACCTTATACTTTCTGATTCTTTCTCTTACATTTTTTTCGCACTACTTTCCCATATTATTTTTCTTTCCAAATTACTCCTGTGGTATCTCAGCAATTTGTCCCCACTAATGGCTCTCACAGAAATGCTTTGAATCCTCAACAAAACTTGATCTCTACTTACCATTTACAATCATTTTCAAACAAGCAGAACATGGCTTTCTGGAAAAATAAAGATCACAATTTTTCAGCCTTGACCCATGTTTAATAAGAGCAATTTGCCCAGCATGTAAATCTTCACTGGAACAGTGGAGACCAACAATTTTCATGTTTTTCACCACCACAAGGCCAGTTCTCTTCACCTACATTTATATAAAGTAATAACTTATTAGTTATAACATGTAACAATCACAGCAAGGATTGTGCTTAATTTATTAATAAGATGAAAGTTTTGTTTAGTTCTTTGACTACATTTCGAACAAACTGGCAAATTTCTTCTAAAATCCAAAACTTTTGGAAGTTTATTGTTGACTTTGGATTAAAATTTTTTTAAACCAAGAGAGGCTCTTACTAACAAAACAATTAAGCATGTAATTATCAATAATTTGTTCTAGTAAGAAATGGATACATTTTAACCCACAAAAAGGAAAAGCAAGTCAGTCTGATTTCTTATAGCATCTAGTCTAGAATTAGATACTATTATGTGTCTAGATGTCAAAATGAAAAATTCAGAAAAATTCTTTAACTTTAAGCATGGATATGTACAGAGAGCTTACATGACTTTCTGAAAGATCCACAGAGGCAGGACTAAAGCAGACGTCATCTTAAATACTGAGTAAAATAAAGACAGTTTCTAGGGCAGGTGTTGGCACTAAGGCTAAGCTGCCACTTGGGGATGCATACATCCCATAACGGAGTACCTGGTTTGAGTCCTGGCTACTCCGCTTCTTGTTCAGCTTCCTGCTAATGTGCACCCTGGGAGGCACGAGGTGATGACTCAAATACTTGGGTATCTGCCACCCATGTGAGAAACCCGGATGGAGTTCTGGATTCCTGGCTTCACCTTGGTCCCAGCCCTGGCTGTTGCAGGCATGTTTAGGAATGAATCAGTGATGCAAGGTCTCTATCTCTTTGCCTTTCAAATAAAATAAAACAAGAAAGGTTTTAATAATAAAAAAATTCTCAATTTCTTTTTAAAAACAAGCTGTACAAGTACTTTTAGCACTGTGTAAATACACAATAATGTAGTTTGAGTCCACCTGCTACAAATATGTAGCTAAGCTGTAACAACCAAAAAAAGAAATACATACTCTCAGGTGTCAGAACCGAGGAGAGAACTCAAAGCAAGAGCAGAAAGCCTGACCCTGCTTGGTGCTATTCTGTAAAGGAGACTTAGCTGACACTTAAGTCTCACAGGCTGCAGACTAGCTGGAGGTCTAAAGGACCTCTGTGAGGCAAGTTTTCTGTTATTCGAGCCTAAAGTACACTAAAACAGTCCATGCTGTTTTCCCAACCAAAGACTCTAGTAGGGAATGTAAACCTGGTTCCTGGGTTCAGGACTGATTGATAAAGCATGAAGGACACTTGAGCTGAGGACAGGGCATCCCTTAGACCCCAGTCCCTCCAAAGAGATTTACCATATGTTTGTCCTGAAAACAGAACATACTGGAAGTCACAAAAAGGTCAGATCAAAGCCCTCTTAGTTAAAATAGTCAAGTTTCATTTCCAGCTATGAGCATGGAGAACGATACTTGGTGAAACGAAATGTCTAAAAGCAAGATGCAGAGATTTCATGGAATTCCCTTTCTGAGCCAACTAATCGTCTCCTAAACTGTTAGAACATTTAGCTAGAATACAAAAATCTTTCCTTCACAAAAAAAATCTAAGAACATATCTGAAATATGAAAAAAACTTCACCTATATTTACCTTAAGGGTTAAGAGAAAAAACCTTGAATTTGTGAACCCCCTTCCCTGTATCCCAAATGATTTTGGATTTATGTCCTTCAAGTACAAAGAATATGTTACTTACTTCGAAACTTTAAGCAAGCTTACTTTAATTAACCGATGACGCCTTAAAAGATCTTAGCATGGCAGCTTCTATTGTTAAAGTGAATCAACCAAATTGGTAGTCTGCAACTGAATAGTTTCATCCTGGATTTTCTAACTAGTTACAAAATAAAACCAGAAGCTTAGTCCAAAAAAAAAAAAAAGAGTTCTTAAAAAATTATTCCTAAGAAATGAGAAGAATACTCACAAACTTATTTTTTTATTAAAAAAATTTCGAGTCAAAATTTGTTATTTTTTCTTTTAGGATCATTATATTTCAGAACAAAGTGTGTTTTTCACTTTACTCCCAGCTAAAGGCAAAATGTCAAACTTGAGACACAGATTTTTCCATTCTAAACTTAACAAAACAAATAAAAGCCTAAGTTGCATTCCACTTCGGCACTTCTACTTACTGCAATTCCCAGAAGACTAAATCTTCAGTGAATCACTTTTTGGATTTGATTGTTTTACTTCACTAACATCTTGGCAAGTTGCCCATGTAATACTAGTCTCTGCGTTTTACATTACAACATGGAAAGAACAGGACAGTCTGTTTTGACTATGACCTAGTACTTAAGTGGGGACTGATTATTCTTTCCCTTTTACTATCCTATAATGAGCACATTCAAATACGATGAAACAAATGTATTTATATTCTTGTTGGGCCTCTCAGTACTAATCAGGAACTCTCCAAGTAATGCTCAAAGTAACACTTCTCAAAATACACATGCTAATCTCCCTGCCATACCTAGAGTCAGAATATCTGGAAAACTCAAAAAATTAAAGTAATAAGAAAGTGGCAGTGCAGTGTTTCAAAAATAAAATAAAATAAAAACAAGGTTCATCTTTGAGGTATGGGCTTTAATTTTACCCTACTTACTAATTAATAGTTCAACCTGCTATTGTTTCATGACTACTAGCTAAAGACAAAAAATGTACAGGTCAGAGACAAAGGACTCTATTATTCAGAGCACAGCAGACCATGTGAGCATCTTGCCCGTGATGGTTTCCTTGCCCTCGAGTCCCAAGGGGAGTAATGCAGATGGGCCCACACGGTTGTGTTGCAGATCACTGGGCTTTGGGATCCTCCTGCTTCATAGCAAAGATAAAACCAGTCGGCTCTTTGTCCCCAAGAAAAACTTTACTTCAACTCTCAACTCTGAAACTCTTTCACCACAAACACTGTAGGAAACCGTGCTAGAGAAGAGTGGTTAGAGTCTTGCATCCTTGGGAAAACCTGGAAGATGTGTGTGCACGCGGGAGAACCATGGATAAGTGATTCTCAACCATATTCATGTAAACTAATATCAGGAGTCAAGACTTCTATTTGAAAATGCTGTTTTCTAAAAGCAAAATGCAAGAGCATATGACAGAATCATCTCTTTTTTGTTCTTTTCCTTTTTACATCAAAGACATACAGTCTTAGAGACTCACAGCAGAGTTTTAGAAAACAACATATATAAGGAACTCCCTTAAAAGTGGGAGTACAGAGCATCAGTTCTGGAAGGTTTCTTTACCCTCTTCTTTGTATCATTCCTTTTCTTTAGTAGTTATGGGCCTGAGGCTGTTTTCTTGTTTGTTTGTTTTGTTTTGTTTATTTAAGTCATAAAAATTTACCTGTTTTTTGTCAGTAGATACCCCGGCTGTGTCTTCATTGTTTTCTCCCAAGGATTCATGCTTTTCTTCTTCATTTTTCTAATTAAAATCAGATAAAAGTTATTAGTACAAATAACATATTTAATGACGTGTTTCCTTGGCTTGGGACAATTCTTCCATTTTCCTTGTTTTTTTTTTTTAAAGATTTATTTTTTATTATTTTTTTTCATTGGAAAGGCGGATATACAGAGAGGAGAGACAGAGAGGAAGATCTTCCGTCCGATGATTCACTCCCCAAGTGAGCGCAACGGGCCGATACTATGCCGATCCGAAGCCAGGAGCCTTTTCCGGGTCTCCCACGCGGGTGCAGGTTCCCAAAGCTTTGGGTCATCCTCGACTGCTTTCCCAGGCCACAGGCAGGGAGCTGGAAGAGAAGCGGGGCTGCCGGGATTAGAACCGGCGCCCATATGGGATCCTGGGCGTGCAAGGCGAGGACCTTTAACCACTTGCGCCACCGCTCCGGGCCCCATTTTCCTTGTTTAAACTCTGTCTTGGGGAGGGGCTCAGGTGAGTTTGAACTCAGAACTTGGGTGGACGGACCTCTCAAAAGTATGGTGGCTACCGCAGGGACCTGAGCCAGGGAGGACTCAATGCTTGGGGTTCTAAGCCTCAGCCACTGCTGACAAATAGTGAGCAATTCCTGGAGTTATAGGCAACCAGAGCACCAATCGGCACCTGACTGCGCCTACTGGCCACCCAGCAGTCAGCTCTGGGATCTTGGGGGAGCGGAATTACTGCCTAGGAACATCCATGGATAAAGCCACTGTACATGTAGGTGAGGAATGACTCCTGAGGGACTTCCAATGACAGGGACACTGTACTTGCAGGTGAGCAAGACAACTGATACTTGGTGGTTTGGAGGTTTCAGGGAAGGTCTATATGGGTCAGACTAATATACCAACCCACATGGGAGTCCTGAGTAGGGCTTGTTAGATTGGAACATTGCTGCCTACTACACAGCAGTCCACTCAAAAGCTAGGGCTGGGGGGCCTGTCTAGCAGAGCTAGATCCCAGTATCTGACTGAATATCAGGGGATGGGTCACATTAGGTAGGGGCATGCCACTAACCAGCAGCAAGAGAACCAGGTCCTAGGGTAGATTCTGTGGGGGAAGTGGGGTGTGGGACAAACCTTGTGGAAATACAAATCCCACTGGCTAACTCAAGAGTTGGGGTGAGGAAGGACTAAGCTAGGTGTGACCTTGGAACCTGCCACATTCACAGGTACAGAGACTGAGAATAGTCTGTATAGGTCCAGGCTGCAGCACCCATATGTGCATCCTAAAACAGGAATATAGGTCAGGCCAGGCCACAACATCTACCAGCTCATACAAGGCCAAGACAGAGGGGCAGGTTATGCCAGGCAAGGGCTTAGCACCCGCTGGCATGCATGAGGTCTGGGTCTGGGCCAAGAGGAGGAAACCGGGAAACTCCCCTAGTGGGTTATAGTTCCTGCTGGTGAGCAGGTAGTCCAGCCAGGGGTTTAGACAAACTGGGCAAGGCAGCTCCAACTGTTGGCTAATGTGTGGGTTGGCTTTGGAAGGGGGTGGACCAGGCATGGCTGAGCAAATCTTAGCTCACCGGCAAGTGCAGAAACCAGACTGAAGCACAGGTCATGCTAGGCTAGGCTGTCACACCTACAGGTTTGCATGAGTCAGGGATGGAAGCAGGCTGAGAAGGGTCAGGTTCTAGCACCTACCAGCGAGAGCTGGGACTGGCGGTAGGTCAGGTCAGGCCAGGCTACAGAATCCAAACGCAAAGACCAAGACAGGTGAGGGATTATGCCAAGCTAGGTCAGAGCAACCACTGGCATGTACAAGATCTATGGCTGGGATGAGGCCTGGCTGGGGAGCTAAGAGGACACCCTGGCTGGGTTGGGGTTCCCACTGGTGAGTGCGGGGACCAGACTGGGGGCTGTGTTCTGGTCTGGATATGGCTGCAGTGTCTCTTGGCAGAAGTGTGGACTGGGTCTGGGGTATGCCAGACTGGGCTAGACTCTAACACCCACTGGTGCTCATGAGAACCATGGTAGTTGTAGGACAGGCTGGGCTAGGTTTATGCCCCTGCTGAGCCATGTGTGAGCTGTGTCTGTTTGAGGACTAGGGTTGGCTGGACTGTAACACCCAATAGTTAAAAACAGGAATAGGTGAAGCTCAGTCAGGAAAGGCTACTGTTCCTGCTAGGTGGAAATAAGTAGGGTTGGCTCATGGATCCAACAGTGTGTGCGAGATCTGGCACTGGGAGAGGTTCTGATGGAGAAGCTTGGGCAACTCCTCTATTGGGACACAGTCCCTGCAAGTAAAGTTTCCCTGTGGGCTGACCAGCCTGGGCAGGGCTATAACACCTGTTGGCCTCATGTAAGCTGGATCAAGGAAAAGCCTGGCTGGATGGACTGTTCCTACTGGTGCAAGCATAAATCAGAGTGGTTGGCTAGGCTTTGTCACAACATCAGCTAACAAATGCTGGCATGGGGGGGGCGGGGCGGTTATTCTGTCAAACTGCAGGACCACTTGCAGAGTGCAGAATCTGAAAGTGGGGAAACAGTGGGCATTTCCCTCTCGGGCTACCACTCTGACACGTGAGCATGAGAACCAGGGCTGGGACAGGTACGGCTAGACAGAGAGTAGCACCTGCTGGTAGGTGTGGGGGCTGGTTGG
Source organism: Ochotona curzoniae (assembly GCF_017591425.1). Lineage (NCBI taxonomy): Eukaryota > Metazoa > Chordata > Mammalia > Lagomorpha > Ochotonidae > Ochotona > Ochotona curzoniae. Next base: position 45,565,454 of record NW_024466502.1, on the reverse strand, counting down.
GCTGAACTGGGCTTCAGTGCCCATTGACATGTATGAGAGCTGAATGGAATGTGGGACAGACATGACCAGTCTGCTGCACATACTGGCAAGCACGGGAACCAGGGTAGGAGGCAGGCCTGGTAAGGGTTATTGCGGGTCATTACAACTAGGCTGCAGCTCCCACTGGTGTATGTGAAGACCAAGTGTGTGGTGGGCTGGATCGGGGTGGGATGCAACACCCATTGGTTTGTGTAGAAGTCAGAGCTAGGGGCAGAACTGACCCAGCAACCACCAGCATATGTATAAGCTGATTGGGGCAATGGATTGTGCCAGACCCTGTATTGGCAAACACCCACAAAAATCAGGTCTGGGATTACATCAGGTGAAGTTTCTATGCAGATTCCCCCCAGCTGAATTCTTGGACTCAGAACCCCAACCATAGAGAGAACTGCAGCTTCCATGGTCTGACTATGGAGTGCATCTATCAGAGCTGAGCCTCTTCAGGGGCTTAAATGGAGCAGTAGACAGCATATCCAGGTGCACATAGATGATATGGCAGCACATTGGAGCCTGCAGAGGACAGCTGGTACCACAACAGAGGATGGAGGGCAGAACAAATTGATCAACTACCCCGGCCATGTGCTGGCAGTGAAAAACTGGGCAAACTCTAAGGTGAGACTCTAAGGTGGACTATATTAACCAGTGGGTTCTGGAGAAATTTCTTCTTGCTTGGAGTGGTGAGACTGGCAATAATTCAGAACTGCTGAACTATCGAAACCTCATGAGCAAGACTCTCAGAGAATGCCCCACATCAGGACCTCTGGAGTGGTGTCAGGTGGCTGTCCTCCATCCCAGGGTGCAGAGGCGATGGGGAGGTTGGGTGTGGCTTCTCTCCTTGTCTCCCCACTTCCCCCAGATACAGGAAGTAATAAAAAAAAGAGAATGTGGAAGTGGTGATATTACCCACCTTCCTGTAGCCCTTGACCTTATCACCCTAATCAACTATGTAAAAATCATCAAAAATAAAAAAAAACTAAAAATAATAATAAAGTCCTGTTTTGACTTCCTACTTTGTTCAGGATCAAGTTCAGACCATCCACTCTAAAAATAAAGGACTTCATAATCTGACCACTGTGTATGTTCCTAAAATATTGAATGGCTAGCAGCTATGACAAGAAAATAAAATTCTGTAATGCAAGATTAGAGTTGAGGGGCTGGCACTGTAGTCTAGTAGGCTAAGTCTCTACCTGCAGCATCGGCATCCCATAATGAGTGCTGGTTAGTGTCCCACCTGACCCAGCTCCTGATCCAGTTGATCATTACTTTTAAAAAAAGATTTATTTTATTTTTATTGGAAAGCCAGATATACAAAGAGGAGAGACCGAGAGGAAGATATTCTGTCTGGTGATTCACTCCCTAAGTGATTGCAACGGCTGGAGCTGAGCTAATCCAAAGTCAGGAGCCCTGAGCCTCTTCCGGGTCTTCCATGCAGGTTGCAGGGTCCCAAGGCTTTGGGCCGTCCTCGACTGCTTTCCCAGGTGGCAAGCAGGGAGCTGAATGGGAAGTGGGGTTGCTGGGTTTAGAACCAATGCCCATATGGCACATGCAAGGCAAGGAACTTAGCCGCTAGGTTACTGCACCAGTACCTAATCATTTCTTCTTTCTGGCTCCCTGCTTGTGGCCTGGAAATGCAGGGGAGGATGGTGGCCCAAGTTCTTTAGCATCTGGACCCAAGTAGGAGACCTGGAGGAAGCTCCTGTCTCTTGGCTTTGGATCAGCTTAGCATCAGCTGCTGCAGGCACTTGGGGAGTGAACCAGTGGATAGATAAAAGTACTCTGTCTCACCTCTTCTCTGTGACTCTTTCAAATAAAAATATTTTTTAAAGCTTTAGGGCCTAGCACAGAGGCCTAGCAGCTAAAGTCCTCGCTTTGCACACACTGGGATCCCATATGGGCACTGGTTCATATTCTGGTGGCCCCACTTCCCATCCAGCTCTCTGCTTGTAGCCTGAGAAAGCAGTCAAGGATAGCCCAAAGCCTTGGGACCCTGCACCCGTGTGCAGGAAGAGGCTCCTGGTTTCAGATCGACACAGCACCAGTCATTGCGGCCACTTGGGAAGTGAGTCAGCAGACAGAACTTCCTCTCTGTCTCTCCTCCCCTCAATGTATCTGGCTTTCTGACAAAATAAATAAATAAATAAATCTCTTTTAAAAAAAGCTTTAAAATTACACAATTGGGGAAGTTTTGAGCAATGGAAAAATAGATACAATGTGGCCATGATTATGATGGAAGAAAGTGGATAAGGGTGACTTAGTTAGAACTGAGAAAGTAAGAAAACTATGTAACAAAAGCACTGCTTATGCATGATGGTCAGCACAACAGTGGCTCCCCAAAGACCTCCTCCTCTCAGTCCCTGAAGTTAATAACTATGCTGTATTACAAAGCAAGAGGGAATAAAAGTTCCAAATAGAATTAAGGCTGCTAATCATCTACTTTGAGATGGACACTATCCTGGATTAGCTGGTGAGCCCCCAATATTTCATTACAGGAGAAAAAGGAAGCAAGACAATCAGAGAGATGCTTCATGATAAAGACCCCAGTGGCCCTTTCTGGCTTTGAAGATGGGAGGGGCACACAAGCCCAGGGCGTGGGCAGTCTTTAGTGGCTGGAAAGGTAAGCACGTGGACCCTCCCAGCACTGCAGAACAAACTTGGCCCTGCAGACAGTTGTTTTCAGCCCAGTGAACTCCAGAGCTGTATACTAAGTCTGTTTTGTTTTAGACCAACACACTCATGGCAGCAATCGAAAATGAAAGTAAGGATGTCCCCTAAGTCTCCTCCAAAAGTGAAACTTGAAGTGGAAAGGTTTAGGGCAGGGGCCAAGTCCTTACTGAACCCTTGCTATGTGCCGGACATAGATCTTGTTGCTCAGAATGCACTTCTCATGGAACCTAGGAAAGTTTTAAAGCAAGAATAGGCTACTTGGCAAATGTTAATCTCTCAAGTTTCTTTTTTAAAAAAATTGTATTATTTCTTTAATTATCTGAGAAGCAGACAGAAAAAGAAAAATGTCCATAATATCCAGGGCTGGGCTAAACTGAAGCCACAAGTCAGGAACTCGATCCAGGACTCCCACATGGGTGCAGGAACCCAAACACGTGAACCATCACCTACTGCCTCCCAGTGCACGCATGAGCAGGGACCCACAGTAGCAGAGTTGCTTCTAAACCCCGACACTCCAATACAGGAAGTGGGTCTCAAATGGCATCTTTTTTGTTTTTTAAATTTATTTTATTTTTATTGGAAAGGCAGATTTTATAGAGAGAAGCAGAGACAGAGAGAAAGATCAACCATCTCCTAGTTCACTCTCCAAGTGGCAGGGTTCAGGGTGAGGATTTAGCCACTGAGGCATCGTGTTGGGCCCCTCATGTGGCATCCTTTTTTTTTTTTAAATTTATTCATTTTTATTGGAAAGGCGGATATACAAAGAGGAGGAGAGACAGAGAAGATCTTTCATCCAATGGCTTACTACCCAGGTGACCGCAATGGCTAGAGCTGAGCCAATCCGAAGCCAAGTGGCTGGAGCTCTTCCGGGTCTCCCACACGGGTGCAGGGTCCCAAGGCTTTGGGCCATCCTCCACTGCTTTCCCAGGCCACAGGCAGGGAACTGGATGGGAAGCAGGGCTGCTGGGATTAGAACCGGTGCCCATATGGGATCCCGGTGGATGCAAGGTGAGGACTTTGACCACTACACTATCGCGCCAGACCCCTCATGTGACATTTTAACAGCCATGTCAAATGCCTGCCATCTACGTCTTGGTTTTATGGTACAAATGCTGCATACTGTGAAAGAAACAACCTTTATAAAAGCCCACGTGCTGGGAATGCAATTTCTGTTCAAGCAACACGACAGCGGTAGCGGTGATGGTTGTGGGTTGTAATAACACAATGCAACATCTCCTGAGAGTATACCAGATACCAGGCACTAAACTACCTCATCCTTGCAACTTTTTAAAGTAGCAACCTTCGGGCCAGGGATGGCAGCTTAGTAGCTGAAGTCCTTGTCTTGAATGAGCCAGGATCCCATATGGGCACCAGTTCATAACCTGACTCCTCCACTTCACTTCCAGCTCCCTGCTTGTGGTCTAGGAAAGCAGTAGAGGACGGCCCAAAGCCTTGGGACCCTGCACCTGCATAGGAGACGCAAAGAAGCACCTGGCTCCTGGCTTCAGAATGGCTCAGCTCTGGCCCTTGCAGCCACTTGGGGTGTGAATCAGCAGATGCAAAATCTTTCTCTCTTGTCTCTCCTCTTCTCTGTAAATCTGACTTCCCAATATAAATATAAATATAAATATAAATATAAATATAAATATAAATAAATAAATAACTATTTTAAAAAATAGCTACCATTCCCCTTTTACAAATGAGGAAACTGGCTGAGAGAGATCAAATAACTCAACAGCTTATAAATGTGTAAACTGGCATGTAATCCAAAATCCAGTGTTTTAATCACTATATTACCTTGCATCTGTTCTGGAAAACTACAGTGAAGTCTCATAGCATGGAAATAAAGTTCCAGAGGATACTATGGATTAGCTGAGGCAGAGGAAGAATAAAAGAGATTGTTGACAAAAATACAGGAACAATGAAGTTCTTATAATCAGAATACTTTTCAGAGAATTTAGATAAGTTTAAATTAAAACTAAATTAAAAAATTTGGAACTCATGACAGAAAATTATTTTTAAATTAGTTCTTTTCTTGGTGCTTGGTTTTTATTTGAAAGTTTTAAATTAACTGTGTTGCCATAACCCTTAAACATGGCTACTTTTTTGCTTGCTTACTTATTTTTGAATTGGACTCCTCAAAATTCTTAGTTTTTAACTCAACATATATTTTGAAAATTCCCAACTAAATGAATAAAAATACCTACCAAAACCCACCAAAATTCAGATTTTGACTATATTTGGAAGTAGGTAAGTTAACAATATGTTAAGGCTGACAAAATAAAATCAATTTGTGATAAGGGATGACAGGTACACTGACACAACTCTTATATAACCAATAAAATGAAAATAAAAATCAGGTAGTAATAACATGTGTTATACAGATACTATCCAGGAGCTTCACAAACACATACTCACTTTTCATAAGAGCTGCAGGTAGCACATAACATTTCATTTCACAGATAAGGAAGCTGACACAGAGAGGTAAAATAACTTACTCAAACTTATCTGGCAAGAAGTGAAGACAGCATTTGGACCCAGACAGACAGGTTATTTTTAAATCACTAGCCTAAGCCGCTGAGCCAATGCCTACAACATGACAGCATGTGCATTTTCTCGTCGTAAGTGAAAAGGACAGCATGCAGAATGAAATGTTCTCAAATGAGTAAAGGAAATAGAGGAGAAAGATTAAGAAATAGTATAAAAATGCAGGTAGGCTCTAAGTAGTGGAACTGTGAAGACTTTTTCCTTCCCATCCATTTTTACAAATAATGAACATTATTACTTTGGAAAATCATTAAAATAATTGTTTAAAAGGACAAAAAGTTTGTAAATAGCCAAAAGTTAGTATGTCTAGTGCAACTAAATGTCACATTTTATCTTGAAGTTTCTACGACTTATTAAATACAACCAAACCATAAGCACTACTTTAGCTTAAAGAACATTTTTTCTCTTAATAGAAAAGTTTACTCAGCCCTATGAATAGAATATGCAATTAATACTAAAAAAAATACTATAGTAAATGGAAAAGAAATGTTAAGCATAAAAATTAGATACTCTGTTAAGGAATTTTAACACTCCAATGTCGTCATACACTAAATAAGAAATCCAGATGCATTTCTATGTTTAATTAGAAATCATTAATATATATATATATTATATATATATATAACAGTACAGAACTATACTACATAAAATTATATTCTTGCTATGATTGCAGCTACCTACAAAATTATATTATGTATACAGCATAAAAACAGAGTGAAGGAGAATAGAGCATAACAGTATTATGTTTTTAATGTTGCACATAGGACAGATTAATCTTCCATTTCAATAATGTTTGTGCAATAAGCAATATAAAAGTATAGTACAATATGCTCTTTCATTTCTGCCTCCTTCTCCTGCTCCACCACTGGCTTTGCATCCTTGCAATGGCAATGACATCAGAATGAAGAAATTATTAGTTCTGCTTCATTGACATGAGATATCCAAGCAGCTGACAACCTGTAACTGCACCAAAATGCATCTTTCTTTTTCTTTCCAGATTCTGGTCAATAAAAGCAAACTACTGAGCCTGTGACTGACTTGAGAGTCTATTCAAACAGATAAATAATGCTTGCTTACAAATCCCAGAGACATCCTGAGAAAGCTAACTGCACTTGCAAAGTTATCTGGTCTTCCTCAGTCAGCACAATTGTGACAGGAGTTTGACTTTATTGTAATAAATACAAATGGGCCTGAATAACCAAGGGTCCAAGCATGCCTCCAGGCAGAGAGGGCTGCATCCTAATGAAAGGCTGGAATCACCTAGCATACTACTTTACCTTTTTCAAATCTTAGCTAAATAATGTCTTATAGTTACTTAATTATACAGAACATCCTTCTATCTCCTTGTTACAATAAACCATCAGCAACTTTCACCAGGAACCACCCTGGTGTACAAAATACCTTGTTATCAGATCTGAAACAGATTTCGGCACCTGACTCAGCAGCCCTTCCTCCCTTCTGTACCCTTTACAAGCCCCAGACCACCTCTCAAAGCAGGACAACAATTCACCAGACCCCCTGCCAGCCACTGTCCCACTCTACTGACAGATTCAGCTTTCTCTTTCCTTTATCTCCAAACTTTGCATTCCTTATTGTGATTTGGGACCAAGGCAAAGGGAAAGCTTTCAGTCACAAAGCTACAAATAATCATGTTCTAAATCTTTTATAAGTTTGCTTTCTTAGAATTTAAAACACATTTCTTTATATAAAGACTGTTTAAAGTCAAGTTCAAAAGCTAACGTACAATAAAACCTATTTAACTCATAAGAGCACTGCTAACATAATATAAAGGCACCCTCAGCCAAGGTGCCAGAGTCCTTAGGCCTACAAGCACAGACAAAATGTGGAGGCTTATCCCAAACTTCGGTTTGATAACTGGACATGGGTGTGGGAGATGGTTGAGCAAATACTACTGCAGTGAATAGTAACAGAGTAAGCCCTAAGACTAGGTGCAAACATGATAACTTTTGTTATGTCAAACTCAATACCATTTCCTGGTCAGCTGGCATTTCTAAAACGTGGATTTTCTTTGTGTCCATATGCTTGTACTTTTACTTTCCATCTAGACGTCTTAAATAGAGGTGGGCACAAGTCAGATTTCTTTCTAAACAAGATTCCAAGTAAGCACTGATCAGTCAGTGTAGCAGCTAAGCTGCCTCTGCCCTCTATCCCAGGCCTTGCACTCCAGCCTGGCTCCAGGTCTTCATCCCAGTTTTCTGGCAATGCCAATCCCGAGAGACAGCAGTGATGGCTCAGGAATCGGATTCCTTCCATCCGTATGGGAGATGTGGATCAAGGTTCTAGCTCCTGGATTCAATCCCAGCCTAGTCCTGGCACCTCACTGCACATACACGGAATGCGCAGCAGATGGGTACTCTCTCCCTCAAACAGATCAGAAATAAAATACTTAAAACAAAAGGCCAACTTTTTTTTCAAAGATTTACTTATTTTAATGGCAGAATAACACAAAGCGTGAAAGAGACAGAAAGGGAGAGATCTTCCATCCACTGGTATACTCTCAAAATGGCCGAAACAGTCAGGGTTGAGCCAGACTGAAACTAGGAGTCTCCCACATGGGAGCAGGAGCCTGAACACTAGGGACATCTTCTGCTGCTTCCTCGTGCACATTAGCACAGAGTGGGATCAAAAGTGAAGCAGCAGGGTTCTTTAATGAGACAGTGGAGTTGCAGGCAGTGGCTTTACCTGCTCTGCCACAATGACAACCCCTAATTAATTTTGTATAAATTATTTTTAAAATATCTGTTTTATTGATAGCTAAGCAGTTGATGTCTAAAGTAAGCATGTTTTAAAAACCTGAAAAATCTGTTTTCTGAAATTACAAATTTTCTTCCATTAATAATATTATTTAAATCAAATATTAGCAACATAATATTGCAAATATTATAAATGTATAAATATAAACAAATAATATATTTTAAAAGATACCAAGAAAAGTCATTGACTCAAGGGAAAATAGAGTCATAAAGCTAGTCTTTTGTCAAACATAAAAAAATAAAATATTGTATTATAATGCTGAAATTTACTTAGTACTATTTTTATCAAAGGGCTAACTAGAAGCCTGAAGTTTTTTTTTTCCAGATTTATCAGCAACATATAAAAAAGTAGGGTGTGCATTCTTCATAAATAAAGTTCAGCAATTAGTTGGTCCGTGACTTCCTAATAAAAGCTTAAATACAGGTCTGACATCATGGCATAGTGGGCTAGGCTTCCACTGCGGCACTAGCATACCATATGGGCGGCACTAGCATACCATATGGGTGTTGGTTCATATCGTGGCTGCTCCACTTCCCATCCAGCCCCCTGCTTGTGACCTGGGAGGGCAGTAGAGTATGGCCCAAAACCTTGGGGCCCTGAACCCATGTTAGAGACTTGGAAGAAGTTCCTGGCTTTAGATCAGCTCAGCTCCAGCCATTGCAGCCACTTGGAGCGTGAACCAATGGATGGAAGATCTTCCTCTCTCTCTCCTCTCAAAAAATCTGACTTTCCAGGAAAAATAAATAAATCTTAAAAAACAGAAACTAGAGCAGCCAAGTCTAAAATCGGCACCCATATGGGATGCCAGTGTTGGAGACAAAGGATTAGCTCACTAACCCACTGCACCAGTCTGTTTTAAATGTCTAGGCATCTGTTTCTAATTTGAATAAGAGAAATTTTATACACAAACACACACACGCATACAAATCTAAAATGCTCTGACACCTTGGAAGTCTTCCACTTTGTAAAAGAATATGAAGCTTTTACGAAGTAGAAGCAATAAATGAACTTTAAAAATTCATAATAAAAATTGAATGCTTTCTGCTAAAGGCCATCAAAAAAGATGTATGCAGCTTAAGATGGAATGCAAAGGAGATGAACTGTGAGAAGGAGGTGAACTGCAAGAAGGAGGTGAACTCTGAGTCTTGGAATGGAAGCTTCCCTGGGGTGATGCTGCATGACAGTCTGTGGTTAGCAAAGCCAAGTCCACAAGGTCATGCTGTGGAACAAAGCAAACGACTGACAAGGCCAGGCCATAGGGAAGTAGACATACTTGAGACAGCAAGCCATAAGACTTTGCACAACTGGAGGTGAGTCCTGCCTTGCATTCCTCCCTTGTATTCCCCAGGAGTCTCCTGGAGGTCCTGTAGACACATCAGCATTAACATGTCAGGGCTGTCCCTGAGAGCAGAAGCTGCCAGGCAAAGCTGAGACGTACTGTCCCCTTTCAGCTAGCTAAGTCCAATCTTGTCACAGAGTGTTTTTTCCTTTTCTCAGTTGCATGCTGCTCCCTCTTCAACCCTGCACACTGACAGGCGGGCTGTAACACTTTCTCAAAGCTATTAATAAAGTGTTTGGAAACAGGATGGGGAGTAGGAAGGCATTGAGAAATAAGGAATGAAAACGCATGACATTTTAAAATAATATTTCACTATTTATAAAATATTTCACATAGGAAATGTGGAAGAAAACTATCCCCAAGAGGTATCGTGTGAAGTGAATTCCATTACTTCCTATTTAAATTCCTTAATTCAACACTGATATTGAACAGGATAAAATCTAAATGCTTTGTAAGGCATAACTTTTTTTTAATGAAATGATTACCAGTACATTCATTCCATTACTGGCATTGTGGCATGGAGGGCTAAACCCAGGTGAGGCTAGCACTCACCTGGGCACAGGTTTGTGTGGGGTTGTTCTGCCTTTGACGTCCTCCCTGGAAAAGCAGTGGAGTGTGGACCATGCCACCCCTTCAGACCAGCTCAGCTCTGGCCACTGCGGCCACTGGACCAGTGGCCAGAAAGTCTCTGGCTCTTCCTGTCTCTCTGTAACTCTGCATTTCAAATAAAGAAATAAATCCCCCCAAAACAAAGAAAGAAATAGAGAGAGAAGGAAGGGAGGAGGAAGGCAGCTAGGAAGATGGTATTCCTGTCCACTGTCCACCTTTGCTATTTGCTGGTTTCTTCCTCCCAACTTCACCTTCAAAGGAGGACCAACATTCTCTCTGGTCTCTCAGATTTGCAGGACAGAGTCCCTCGGCTATGGACCTTCCACGCTTGAGTATGAGTATTTCTCCCTGGGCATCCCTCCTTCACTGCCCCGCACAGCACTAGCACTTAGCCTTGGCAGCATCTCCACTTACACTCTGGACTTGGCTCTAGCATCTAATTGTATCTGAATTGCTCAAATGAGGAGCTTTCCTTCCAATTAAGAAATAAGAACCAGAGATCTTTGTATCTCTGGTGCCAGAATCTGTAAAGGCATTCAGAATGAAAAGCAACATGGTCATGAATGGCCTCCTTAAAGTACTGTGGGAATTTAAGGATTTATAGTCTTTAAAAATATATATTTTGCTTCAACTTCACATTTACTGTGAGAAAAGAAAAACAGAGAGAAAGATCTTCCATCCATTGGTTCATTTCCCAAATGGCCACTATGGACAGAGTTGGACAAGTCTGAAGACAGGAGCCAGGAATTTCTTCTCAGTCTCCCAGAGCCATCCTCTGCTTCTTTCACAGGCTATAAGCAGGGAGCTGGATGGAAAGTGGAGCAGCCAGGACAGGAACCAGCACCCATATGGAATGCCAGTACTGTAGGCAGAGGCTTGGCACACTCTGTCACTGAGCTGGTCCCAAAGATTTATGGTATAAAACTGAAAAATCTAGAGCCAATTATTAAGAGAATTACTAGCAAAGCAGAAAGTATGTATTCTGAACATCTGCTTCATAAGAGAAAAAAAACCCCTTATACTTAAAGTAAGATTTTAAGTATCAAAATATTAACAGTGATGTAAAATGGTGAAGAGTAATTTCCCTTCCCACTTTTTGCCTGGCTTAAAAAATATCTTAGGGGTAGTGCTGTGGTATAGCACATTAAGCTACTGCCTGCAGTGTAAGCATTTCATAATGTATGCCAGTTAGAGTCCAAAATGTTCCACATCCAACCCAGCTCCCTACTAAGGCAACTGGGGAAAGCAGCAGCAGATGGCCCAAATGCTTGTACCCATGTGGGAATGCGCTAGCAGCTGCAGGCTTCTGGCTTCTGCTGGCATAGCCCTAGCCATTGCAGCCATTTTAGGGAGTGAGCCCAAAGATGGATGGAAGTTCTCCCCCTCTGTCTCTTCTTTCTTTCTATGGCTCTTTTAAATGGATACTAAATCTTTAAAAAAAAAACTTGAATGTTTAACCAAATATTATTTTATATTAGCATAACCATAGCTAATTAAAAATTACTGATAATACTCTGGCCTTCCCAACTTACTCAACCATAATGGTGAGAGTCCGGCACCATGCCACCACAGGGACAGATGACAGCAGTGAAGAGGGCCCAGCACCCTCTTGCCCCAGGATACAGGACGCACACATTCCCAAAACACTGACTTTTATGAGAATTCTTAGTCTACACTCCTTATCTGTTGTGATGCTCTCTTTCAAGATCCCAAAAATGAGACTATTTACATGAAAGAGGAAACTAATTACTTATTATAATGGTTGATCCTAAACAGTATACTAGGTAATATTTGACAGTATCTATTTGTCTATCTTCAGTTGGCAGGAAAGGGGAAAATTATCTAAATAATACACCAATTACATATATAATCTCTGGTGCTAGAATCTGTAAAGGCATATAATATATGTATATGTGTACGTGTATTTGTATATACGTATATACAAATAAATATACATATTTGGAGGATAAATTATGTAGACAATATTCTTATTGGCCAAACTAACTCATAAAAACCATTACTATATAATAAACATGGCAGTGTAAGCAAATAGCTATTCTATCTTTTAAGTTGGAAAGACAAACTCTGAAAGCTCTGAGATTGAAGTATCAAAATAAACCACATGGGCCAGCACTGTGGTGCAGAATATTAGGCTCCTGCCTACAATGCAGACACCCCACATGGATACAGGTTCAAATCCCAGCCACTCCACTTTCCATGGCTGCTCCCAGCTAACAGCCTGGAAAAAGCAGCAAAAGATGGCCCAAGTGCTTGCATCTTTGCCACCCACATGGGAGGTCCAGAAGAAGCTCCTGCCTCCTGGCTTCAGCTTGGCCATCTGGGATATCAATCAACAGATGGACGATCTCCCTCTCCCTCTAACTCAACTTAATTTTTTAAAAATACAAACAACAAATAAACCATGAAAGTATTTCTCAAATCTCAGTGCTTGTTGCATTGGGTTTCAAGTATGACAGCAACTGGAACAACAAAATAAAAAATTTAGACCATTGCTTCCCAAAGAGAAAAAAAGCAAAGCATCTTGGGGAAAGCCATGCTACCTGAGACGTCTGCGACTTCTCCCCATGGGCCTCGGCTGCCGGGAAGAGCTCCATCCACAGGCTGAGCAGCGTGAAAAGGTTGACTTTGGAAAGCCGTGGGATCTGACCTACAACAGAGGGGGCAGACACTGTGAGGGATTTCCTGGTGAGGTACTTGGGAAAGGCTCTGGCTTACGCGGAGCTCTTGCACCCAGAGCTTTTGCAGCAGGTACCCACTTGCACCAAGCTCCTGTACCAAGCTGGGCGCTCTTTCCCCAGCCCTGACCCGCGGAACAAGGGAACAAGCCAAAGGAAGTTGTGAGAAGCCCTCTATATCTGCTGTGCCGGCGGAACCTGTTTTCCTTTCGGGTTCCGGGGTAGGTGTCCTCCAAGGGCAGCACGCAAAGAAGGCCAACCGGTCAGGGGGCAAAAAACACACCCAAACACGGAAGCGCTCCCGGAACAGCAGACGTGGGGATCAAGACAGGGTGGGGACTTGGAGGAACTGTTAGGGTCTTCACAACCCCGGGATCACGGTGCTAGGAAGTGGGCACTGGCACTGAGGAGTGGGGGACTTCAGGAGCCAGTGCAGAGGGGCGAGGGGCAAGGCAGAGTCGCTCTGGGAGCGGGAGGGAGACCCAGCGGTAGCCGAGCAGGGAGCCGGGACGAGGGGCAGAGGAGCCGGAGAGAGGGGCAGAGGAGCCGGAGAGGGGCAGGGAGCCGGGGCGAGGGACAGTGGAGCCGGGGCGAGGGGCAGGGGAGCCGGGGTGAGGGGCAGGGGAGCCGGGGCGAGGGACAGTGAAGGCGGGACGAGGGGCAGAGAGCCGGGGCGAGGGGCAGGGGAGCCGGGGCGAGGGGCAGGGAGCCGGGGCGAGGGGCAGTGGAGCCGGGGCGAGGGGCAGGGGAGCCGGGGCGAGGGGCAGGGAGCCGGGGCGAGGGACAGTGAAGGCGGGACGAGGGGCAGGAGCCGGGGCAAGGGGCAGGAGCCGGGGCGAGGGGGAGGGGAGCCGGGGCGAGGGGCAGGGAGCCGGGGCGAGGGACAGTGAAGGCGGGACGAGGGGCAGGAGCCGGGGCAAGGGGCAGGAGCCGGGGCGAGGGGCAGGGAGCCGGGGCGAGGGGCAGTGGAGCCGGGACATGGGGCAGTGAAGGCGGGACGAGGGGCAGGGAGCCGGGGCGAGGGGCAGGAGCCGGGGCGAGGGACAGTGGAGCAGGGACGAGGGACAGTGGAGCCGGGACGAGGGGCAGTGGAGCCGGGGCGAGGGGCAGTGGAGCCGGGGCGAGGGGCAGCGGAGCCGGGGCAAGGGGCAGGGAGCCGGGGCGAGGGGCAGGAGCCGGGGCGAGGGGCAGGAGAGCCGGGGCGAGGGGCAGGAGCCGGGGCGAGGGGCAGGGAGCCGGGGCGAGGGGCAGTGGAGCCGGGGCGAGGGGCAGGGAGCCGGGGCGAGGGGCAGGAGCCGGGGCGAGGGGCAGGGAGCCGGGACGAGGGGCAGTGGAGCCGGGGCGAGGGGCAGTGGAGCCGGGGCGAGGGGCAGCGGAGCCGGGGCAAGGGGCAGGGAGCCGGGGCGAGGGGCAAGAGAGCCGGGGCAAGGTCCCCGAACGCTGGGCGCCGGCTACTCACCTGTCATGCTACCAGTCTGCGTGCTGACTGACCGCCCGGGCCCCGCGCTTTCCAGATTTTGCATCTGCGCTGCTTCTCTCATCCTAAGCCCAGCGGCTTCTGCTTCTCAGGAACCCGCTCCCTGTCAGGCATGATCCAGTCCCTCAGCCACCACCCCCGCTGGCCTCTCCCAGCATCTGTGGAGCAACTGCCAGGGCGGGCGCAGCCAGATGACGGCCTGCCCCGGGCGCCTAGGCTGACGTCAGAGGGAGGCGTGGCCTGCGGGCCACCATTGTGGCCCCGGTGAAGCGCTGAGGTACCCCGAGTCTGTGGATGGGTGTTAGCTTTGGCTCTCGCGAAATTCAGCCACTCGCCCCGGGGTCCCAGCTGTACAGGGTGTGGGGAAGAATGGCTGCCTAGATGTGAAACGGGAATCTAGTCCGTTTTCTCACGGAGACTGGGACGCGGCAGGGACCCTGTGCTTCTGATCAACAACGCAAAGTTAAGAGTTAGAAAAGGGAAGGGCAAGTCGGAGTTAGCAGGTCCCCTAATCCCACCGCTTTCCCCCAGAAAATCTGAGTAGACTGGCATTGTAGGTTTGTTCCCATTACATTCTTGAGGTGTCCGGGATGATTCAGAGCGAAGCTCCTCTGGCTTCCCTAGTGACCTTATCTGTTATCAGATGGTGGGACACTGACAAAGAGAAACACACCTTGGGAAAGTCGGTCATCTTGGAAGGATAGAAATGCAATCTTCAGCGTTGTGCCTAATACTAGTGTATGGTATTTCGGTCATAGCAGATGTCACCTTTTTTTTTTTTTTTAGTCCAGCAGAAGACTCCCCAGCTTCTGGCCTGCAAAATAATGCCGTGTGTACCTGTCTCTGGTGTTCATATGCAAGAATTGGTTTAAGGACTGTGTTTCTGGGAGAATTCTTGTGTAGTCATTGTCAAGTTTACTAGCTAAACTACTAATAATGCTGAAATACTTTCCAACAGGATTGTATACCCATCAATTTTTTGTATTACCAGGCTTTCAATATTTCCTAGTTTGGTTAGTATAAAGTTGAATCTTCAGGCTTTGTTTCCCTTGCCTTCTGTTTAGGTTGTCCTGTGTTGGTCGGCTACTTGTGTTTCCTCTCTGTGATCTGTTAACAAATTTTCTTTTAGAAAGTAGCTATGACCTACTCATTCAATTTTTTTTTTAAAGATTTTTACTTATTTATTGGAAAGTCAGATACACGGAGAGGAGGAGAGACAGAGAGGAAGATCTTCCATCCGATGATTCGCTCCCCAAGTGACCACAATGGCCGATGCTATGCTGATCCAAAGCCAGGAGCCAGGAACTTCTTTCGGGTATCCCACACAAGTGCAGGGTCCCAAAGCTTTGGGCTGTCCTCGACTGCTTTCCCAGGCCACAAGCAGGGAGCTGGATGGGAAGTGGAGCTGCCAGGATTAGAACCGACACCCATATGGGATCCAGGCGCATTCAAGGCGAGGACTTTAGCCATTAGGCCACGCTGCTGGGCCCAACAAATTTTCTATTTGATTGTACAACTTTTATTTCTTCCATAAGCTCCTGGCCGGCCATTGTGGCCATTTCAGGAGTGAACCAGTAGATGGAAGATCTTTCTCTTTGTCTCTCCTTCTCTCTGTGAATCTGACTTTCCAATAAAAATAAATAAGTCTTTTAAAAATAAGCATTCTTTACATATTGTGGATATTCTTTTTTTGCTGAGTATATATGATAAATCTGTACTACTCATTAGTAATTTGCCTTTCTTTACTTCTTTTTATGATGTCTTGCCATGTACAATTCTTTGTGTTTTTTTTTTTGGTTTAAAAAATTATTAGCAATCATTTACCTATTTATAACCGTTAGTGAGACATAGCAATGTAAGTATACACTGGGTATTAATCAAACCAGGGTAATTAGAACCTGCCTTTCTTTGACATTACCTTATGATTGAAAACTTGGGACATTTTTTTATTTGTTCGTAAAATATAGAGTAGGTTATTCTTGACAATAGTGCTACTGTGATATGTAGCACTAGGAACTGAAGCTTTCAACCTAACCTGGTGTTGGGTCTCCTTATCCAAACTCCTTCCTGCCCCATTCCTCCCAGTCTCCTACTCTTGCATTTGTGCTCAAGTGTTTTGTCTCCTTTCTACATCTGATGGAGAACATGTGAAATCTGTCTTTCTATGTTCGAATTATTTCACTTCATATGATGTCCTCCTAGTCTACCTTAAGTTGCCGAAAATGACAGGATTTCATTCTTTTTATAGCTGAAGAATATCCCATTGTGTACACATGTCACATTTTCTGTTCATCTCAGCATGCATGCCATGCTTGGTCTGTACCTTGGCCGGGATGACCAGTGCTGCAGTAAGCATGATGGAGCAGGTATCTGTTGGATACAAATGACTTCACATGTTTTGAATAAGTACACAGTAGAGAACTAGACGTTTCCCTTCCCAATATTTCCTCTCCGGGATTTTAGTTAATGAGAAGTTGACCATATAGTGTCACAACAAAACAAGCAGGAGGCCTGTGGATCTCGTCATCAAAACACTGTACAATTATCCTTCAAAAAATCAGTGTAGAAGGGGGCCACAGGATAGATGCATTTCCACGAAAAACACAGAAATCCATGCAAAACAGGACCTTCAGAAATTCACAGGAAATGTATAATATGAAAACTATGCATCTCAAAAATTTTACACTGAGCTTTTCAGTCCATTTTTCATGAGCATTTTATAATCCTCTTGTGTCTGTAGCTGGCTGTGTTGACACTGTTAGAGATTCAATACCTGGTACATTGAAGGACACATTGCTCAGTCTCAAATTCCCTCCTCATGAGAAGGCATCCGCCAGCCACCATGGTTTGTTTTTTGTTTTGTTTTGCACAGCTAGATGATCAGGTGGCAGCTGATAGGACTTGGTGACTAATGCATCCTTGAGCATAGCATTGGCCCTAATTTGGTCACTTCAGTTCATTTGTGACTATAAATGCCACCACCTTGGCTTTAGAAAATAAGTTCTCCAAAACAATTCTCAGGAGGCAGTTCCTGGCAGTGCTGAGAGCCAAAGGAACAAAGGGAAGCCTGAAACAAAACCCAGACACCCTTCACAGGAAGTTGACTTTGTTGTGGAGGGTATTCCTGTCAGAGAGAAATGAACCTTGGGCTTTCCATTTACTGTCCCGCACAGTATTCTCAGAAAAGTAAACTTGGTGCCATGGGGATTAATGGACCACGGAGCAAGAGCATGCAGGGAACCATGGGAACTCTCTCTGTTCCCCTGACTGGGGAAGGACTTGGGAGCCCATTTTCTGAGTTTTCCCAGGTCCACTGCCACAGTCTGCCAGAGAGCACTTGGGCAGATGTGTCACTGTCCCTGTGACTATGGTGCCCCCTGGGCTGCCAGGAGGGACCACCTGGGTTCTGTTTTCTTTATAATGAGCGTCTGTAAAGTGACTCTTGAGTTAAGTATGTTAGAAATCAGCCGAGGGATGGCTCAGCGTGGTGCCCTAGCGGCTAAAGTCCTCTCCTTGAATGTGCCAGGATCCCATGTAGGCACTGGTTCTAATCCCGAGCAGCCCTGCTTCCCATCCAAGCCTTGGGACTCAGCATCCATGCGGGAGACCCAGAAGAGGCTCCTAGCACAGATCAGAGCAGCCCTGGCTGTTGCAGCTGGCCCCTTGGGGAGTGAATCATTGGATGGAAGATCTTCCTCTCTGTCTCTTCTCCTTTCTATATATATCTGATTTTGCCATGCCAGTTCCCCAAATGTCTGATGTTTCCAGTCCCGGCTGTTCCACTTGTATCCAGCTCCCTGCTAGTGCATCTGTGAAAGCAGCAGAAGATGGTTCAGGTACTTGGGTTCTTGCCACTCATGTGGGAGATCCAGTTAAGAGTTCCTGGTTTCAGCCTGGCACAGTCCTGGCTATTGTGGCCATCTGGGGAATAAACCAGCAGAGGGAAGATCTCATTAAAAAAAGTCTCAAAAGCCATATAAGCTAGAAAACAAAACAAAACAAGAAAGTATGCTGGAGAAGTTCTGAGACAGGCACTTTTTGTTCAGTTTGGTGACATTAGCATGGTCACATAGGGACACGCACTGCGAGTTGCAAATGCTGCATATGTTAGTGGGTGGTATTTCCTAACTTAGAAAGCTTGGGTACAAGCTCTTGAGCAGGGGTGCAACTGGGAATAAAACTAGCAGCAAGGGCTGACATTGTGGCATAGAGGGTTAAGTCACCACCTGCAATGTTGACATCCCGTAAGGGTGCCAGTTTGTGCCCTGGCTGCTCTACTCTGATCCAACTCTCCATTAATGTGCCTGGAAAGACAGTAGGCAGCAGAAAGCGGCCCCAATGCTTGGGCTTCTAAATCCACCTGGGAGACCCAGGTGGAGCTCCTGGCTCCCTGGCTTTGGGTGGGCTCTGACCTCTGTGATCATTTGGGGAGTGAATCAATAGTTAGAAAATCTCTCTGTCTCTTTCTCTTCCTCTCTCTTTAATGTTGACTTTAAAGCAAGTAAGTAGGGTCCGGTGCATGACATAGCAGCTAAAGTCCTCACCTTGAACGTGCCAGGATCCCATATGAGTGTCGGTTCTAATCCCGGCGGTTCCACTTCCCATCCAGCTCCCTGCTTGTGGCCTGGGAAAGCAGTCATGGACGGTCCAATGCTTTGGGACCCTGCACTCGTGTGGGAGACCCTGAAGAGCTCCCGGCTCCTGGTTTTGGATAGGCGCAGCACTGGCTGTTGCGCTCACTTGGAGAATGAATCATCGGACAGAAGATCTTCCTCTCTATCTCTCCTCCTCTCTGTATATCTGACTTCGCAATAAAAAAGATCTTTTTTTTTTTTAAAAAAAGTAAGTAGGTAAGTAAATCTTTTTTTAAAAATAGAGCTCACGTAAAACAAAATGAACGGACAAGTTTAGGAGCGGGTTCTTGACATATTCAAGATGTCTGCTGTGGCACAGCAAGTTAAGCTGCATGAAGCCACTCATCAGCTGCTTCACTTCTCAAATGAATGCCCAGAGCAGGGCTGGTCTAAAGTCAGGATCCAGGAATTTCTTCTGGGTGAACTTGGGCCTTCTTCAATTGCTCTTGCAGGCACATTCATACGGAGCTGGATTGAAAGCAGAGCAGCCAGGGCTTGAACCAGTGCCCATTTGGCATCTCAGGTGGCATCTCAGGTGACGGTTTAATTTTGTACATCACAGTGCCAACCTCCCTCTCATGCTTCTGATGCAAGCTGACATTTGTGAACCCTGGCTTAAATGATTATTTCTATGCTGCTGACTCTCAAACCTTTATCACTCTCTTTGATTATACCTACTTCTCTCCAGGTTGTACAGAAGTAGTATTCTGTATTAATTAGAGTGTTCAATATTAGTATAGGACCATCAGTGTTAATATATTGCAGAAAAACATGTAGTTTTAGGGCACAAGAGGGTTACATAACACTGTAGCATTTCTTTTGGGATTTTTTTTTATTGGAAAGTCAGATTTGCAGAGAGAAGGAGGGACAGAAAGATTTTCTGTCCACTGGTTTACTCCCTAAGTAGCTACAACATTTGGACCTGAGTTGATCAAAAGCCAGGAGGTAGGAGGTTCCTCCAGGTCTCCCATGTGGGTGCAGGGTCCCAAGGCTTTGGGCTGTCCTCTACTGCTTTCCCAGGCTACAATCAGGGAGCTGGATGGGAAATAGAGCTGCCGCGATTAGAACCAGTGCCCATATGGGATCCTGACGTATGCAAGGTGAGGATTTGACCACTAGGCTATCACACTGGGTCCCAGCATTTATTAACAGTATTTAAGTACTGAAACCTATTTCTAGGGATCTGTGAAAAGTGCAACAGAACATTTCCAGCTGAGAACAAAGTGATCAAAGTGAACTTCATTACTCTACCCTGCTCAACCTCCCCTGACTCTGATAACTCATGTATTTCATATAAATACTAATATCAACCTAATTGCCACGGCTTAAAATATTAGAATTACAGCTGCCTCTTTTCTGGTGTCCAAGCCGCTTGTGAACTTCAGAAGTTGACTTCGGGCAGTCGGGGAACTACTGTTTCTGGGGTTTGCCCCAGAAAGAGTCAAAGTTGGAGGCTGCCCTTCTCTGGGACTCGGAGAGCAGAAAGGACATCTTTGACTTGGGAATGCACCCAATTTTCAGCTCCAACCTTGGCATTTTTGTCACTGTTCCTGCATCCTGAATACATGGAGAGAATGCAGGAAAGCTCAGTAAGCAAGGCCTTCTGGTTATGGCTCCTAGGCTTGCCTGCACAAGGGAATCTCCTGGGGAACTGCAGCAAATTCATTTGGGGCCAACCCTCCGAGGTTCTGACGCCATGAACCTAGAGTCTACATCAGCCCCATTCCAGAGGGGGCATCATCGCGCTGGTATCTGGTAGCACGCAGATTCCGATTCCGCAGGCTTGAGGTGGGGCCCAAGAACGTGCATGCTCACCAGCTCGCCGCTGGGTGGCGCACCACCTCTTCCGTAGCTGGCACCTGTCCTGAACGCTTTCAGACCCTCAGATTCAGTGTCTGCCAGACCGTGATGGAAAAATACCAACGCTTAGGACTCTCCCTCCTACCGAAACCCAACCATCTCTGATTTCAAGTGCCCAGGTTGAGGCTGGAGAACCTACAACCCAATTAAAGCCAGAGCGAAAAAGGCCAAGGGAAGGGCACCGATACTCGCTGTAAAAGGACAAAGAAAGAAACCACTGCAGGAGTCAGGTGGGCACAAAGGGATAGGAGGTTCAGCTCTATTTGTGTTTCAGTTGCAATAGCTGTGTGTGTCACAGGGAACCTTTTAAAACTTGTGACAACTTTGCAACTTGCCTGTGTTTCATTTAGGGAACACCCCTACAGGGCCAACATTGTGGTGCAGTTGCTTAAGCTGCTGCCAGCGAGGCCGGCATCCCATATGAGCACTGGCTCCAGTCTTGGCTGCTGAATTTCCAGTTAGGAGAAGTTGGGAGAAGTAATGGAAGGTGGCTTAAGCACTGAGCCCCTGTCGCCTGCAATGGAGATCCAGATAGAGTTCCTGGATCCTGGTTTCTTCCTGTATTGTGGCCATTTAGGGAGGGAATCCAAAGATGGGAAGATGGAAGTTCTCTCCTCTCTCACTTTCTCTTCTTGCCCTTCTCCTGTACTCTGCCTTTCAAATAAATAAACAAATACATCTTATTAAAAGAAAAAACCCACAGATTTCAAATTCCCTATCTTCACAAGTGGCAGAAATGTTTAGAATGTGCTAATACTGCACACCTGCTACAGATGAAAGTTGTAAAATTGTAGCCCTTTCCTAGGGGCCTGCCTAGTCCTGGGGCATGCAGGGGGAACACGGGAGAAAGAATGAAGAGGGAGGACATCATGGGCGGGAGCACGGGGAGGAAGCCCCAGCCTCAGCTGAAGCTGGTGCTGGTGACTGCATCTCTGTGCCATTCGAGAAGCATCCAGGCCCTGGCGCTCCTGCATTGTCTCAGATAAAACCCCACAAAAGCAGCAGCTGCCCAAAGCGAGAGGGCAAATCTAAGATTACCTGGATCATCAGCTATTGGTGATGGGTGGGGAACTGTGGTCACAGGTGGCTGTGAGGCAGGAGGAAAAGAGTTTTGTAGAATAGGTGGCCTCTGGCTAGCTAAGGACATGGGCATTCTCAAGACACGTTAACATCCCAGGCATTAGGTTAAGCACAGTCCAGGGTCAGCCTGGCAAGACAAGTCCAGGAAATTACCTTAATGGTTTGCTTATCCTGTAAGGTTTGGGATGAAGGTCAGGGTTACCTAAAGGGCAAGACATAGTTATATTCAAAATGGCCATGGTCATGTCAAGCTGAGATGACGTATGGCTTCACAGGCCATGGCTCTGGATGACATCAGTCCCAACCCCGTGCCCATACCTCTCCCCCTGACCTTCCTCTGTGGCATTCGTCTCCAGCTCCTGAGGTGTGCCATGTCGCTCCCGTTTTGTGCTTTTATTTGTGGTTTGGAACAAAGGCCTCAGTCATTGGCTTCACCAGCCCCTTTCTCTGTCTGTGCACTGGGGTAAAGACCCCTGGCCCCTCTCAAGCCCAGGTGAGTTCAGCGCACATTGTCTTCTGGGCAACTGAAATACAGTGTAACACGCCCTCAGCCCTGTGGAAGAACATCTCAGCTAGTGGAGCCAGCCACCTGCCTTGCAGGTCCAGTAAGCACCTAAAGCCTTCACACATCGCCTCACCCTCATTCAGCTCTCCTGGTCCACAGGATATTTGTTCAGTTCTCACCACATAGGTGACTGCTATTATTTAAAAACTCTGCTGGAGCCAGCTTTGTGGCATAGCAAGGGAAGCCTCTGGTTGTGTTGCTGTCAACTCCTATGAGTGTTGCTTTGAGTCCTGCCTGCTCCACTTCTGATGCAGTTCCCTGCTAATGGCTAGGAAAACAGCAGAGAATGGCCCAAGTGCTTGGATCCCTGCACCCACATGGGAGATCCAGAAAAAGTTCCTGATTCCTGGCTTGGGATTGATTGAACTCTAGCCATTGTGATCATCTGGGAAGTGAAACAGCAGATGGAAGATTTTTGTCTCTCCTCTTTCTGTTGTAATTCTGCCTTCTCAAATAAAAACAAATATTTACTATACATATAAATGTGTGCTATCCTAAGAAGATGGCACCAACTGTATCTGCCTATCACCTCTGCCAATCGCACAGAGGGAGGGACGGAGGGAGGCTGTGATCATGAGCGTGCCTGTGCCCTCAGGACAGCCCTGGCTGGCTCAGAGGGCTGCTCCAAGCTGACCAAGGCCCCACTGCAGCTGGCCTTCGTGATCATTAGCAAGTGGGCTCCCAGTGACATGAGGGCAACATCTGTGTTTAGTGGAAAACCCTGGCACACAGGACCTGAGTACTGAGCCTTCCATACAAAATGCTTCATTTGGCTTTAGCAAATGTTATGACATGACTCAGAGGGACTAGAGCAGGGCTTCTGCCAACTTGTTCAAACACCAGAAATGCTTCACCTGTGTGTCTGCTTGAGAGCGCAGCACAGGCAGCTCTCGGATCCCAACAAGCACTGTGCAATAGAACCCCGAGCACATCCCTCGTGGAAAAGAAGAGCTGGTATTCCCCACTGCCACCTGCCACAAGTGCCTCTGTGCACCTGTGGGCTGTATCTGAGGTGAGTGCAGAAGACACAGTTACACACTGCAAACCAAAGGCGCCAGCACAGGGTTGACAGGTTTCTGACAACGCAGCATGTACTAGCTTTCCTGGTGTCATTTGTCACATGTGCCTGGCTCCCAGCAGCTGCATAGTAAATGTTTACCACATGAGTGAGCCCAACAACAAGCCCTTCCCCGAAGATGGCAGCTTAGCCAGTAGACTGATGGAAGGGAAAGGTGCTCTGAAAGAAGTTTCTGGAATGCCAGCCTGGTCTTTGTGGGGATCAAAGGAGTGGCCAGGGCACAGTTTCCACCATACACTCCAGGAAGGCAGGGAGAGGCCAAGACTAAAAACTACAGTACAACTGTTCCTCTAGAGCAAGCCCTGCCTTGGCCACCCTGGGCCTCCTTGGCACCTCTCCTGCCCTTCTCCATAGCTTTGGCAGTGTAAGAACTGGTCACTCACCACTGGGGTCAGAAAAACTTTTGATCTTGAAACAGCTCAAATGTTCTCTATCATGGCCACAGAAAGAATACTGTTTATTCTGTGGACTAGGCAAGACACCAATCAACGCAACTGAAACAAACATTTCACAACACCATAGTTACTCTTGCTACCCGTGAGACAGGCATTCCCCAATCCATCCGTCTATTTTTTGTTCACTTCTTTCCAATGAAGAAAAATGTTCTGCTAATCTCACAGCGACCCTGCAGGGTGGTGGAGATGCTTACTCCTATGCCTGGGAACCTGCTCATGTTCCTGTGGTGTCATCCTGGCCGCCTCAGAAAGAGAAACAGAGTATTCTGTAGCTCGGATACAAGGTTATTAATGTGGTTCCCAAGGAGAGAGGCTGCCTCTGGCTGGTCTGGAGGACCCCAGGACAGAAAGGCTGTGGGAGCAGCCCCAGGTCATCCTGATTGATTCAGTGCTCCTAGCTGGAGGAGGCAGGCACCCTCCCCGAGCACTGTGAGCACCTCAATCCTAGAGTCCCCTTCCTTCCAGTGCTTCTCACGCCTGAGGAGTTCCTGGGGAATGAGGATGGGGGTTGGCTGTGTGACAAAGTGAAGGTGCCCAAGCCTCTGACAGGTGACACTGTCTCATCACTTGGAGGGTCCCTGGGAGGGGAATGTGGGCAGAGGGTGTTTTCTACCATATCTGACCAAGAAAACCTGTAAACCTGCTCCTCAATCCCCTCAGTGGACTGCTCTGAGCGCTTTTCTCAGCTGGCAGAACAGGTGGATAAGAGACTGCCTCTCTCCTGCCCAAGTGTGGCCAGGGCCAAGGACCTGGGATCTTCCACCTGTATTTATTTGGCAACAGGAAAAGGTGCCTGAATATTGCCAGCATGCTGGGTAGACCCTCATGGTTCATGCATTTGCCATTTGAAGTTGAAACAACCCAGGGGAGACCTACATGGCCTGGGACAGAAAGTAACTCAGAAACCCCCTGAGGTTGCCCAAGGGTGGCCATCGAGTCAGGAGGGAAGTGAGTGGCTCTTCGCTCCCACATGGCATCATGACCACGATGTCACAGTTCTGCATCATTGCAATTCAGCTGAAGTTATATTTTACAGCATTATCTGCTTTTCTGGTATTCTGAACTTGGAAGATTTGTAACAATCTTGGGATTAATTACTTCTCAAGCCCAACAAGCTACTGTCATGTATTTGGAACTTTATGAATCTGAACCATTAGGGCCACTTCCCCCCAAGCCCTTCCCCTTCTCCCCCAACTGAGCAAAACTGTGCCCGGTCCCCCTCCAGGAGGCGCCATTCAAACAAAGCACCCCGCGAATGTGGCTCTTGGGGAGCTGTGGGCCACCGTGGCAGGCAGCCCTGGGAGAGTCGCTTCTTTGTTCAACCCTAACAGTTACAGACACCGATCAGAATGGTCAAGCCACTCCCTCTCACTCATAACCTCTGTATTATCAGGGAGAGCAGCATCCTGGTGTGGGAATAGGTGGGATGCATCAAAACTCCCGTTCCAGGGCTGGGAACAGTACTCCAGTTCCTGCCCTGGGAGATCCAACACTCAGTCCCATCATCGGTGAAACAGGGGTGTGACACCCAGCCCAGCGCCAGGCACAGCAAAGCTCTGTGCAACCGCCACCCGTGGCCAGCCCAGCAAGACCAAGTCCTGCGTCAGTGTTACCTTTGGGCTTCTGTGCCTAGGTTGGCTGCCTCACGCATGGCCAAGGGCACTGGGAAAGCCTCTGGGGCAGTGTCCGGGTGGTAGTGTGGCGAAGTGTTGCAGCACAGCGGTGTGTGCACAGTCCTTGTCAAGCACGATCTTGTGCCTAAACTGTGTGATTTGCTCTGAGCCTGGGAAGAGATGGAACCCTGAACCTTAGGGGCTTCACTGGAATTCCTTGAACAACCTTGAACTTTCTCCTTTGGATTTGCTCCTAAAAGCTTTTTTTTGTTGTTGTTGCCATTTATGGGCATCTGGTCATTTGCTGGGTCATAACTATTACTCTTCTGACTGCTGGCAGACCTTATAAATAACTGTGATGTGGGATTTCCTGCTGCTTAAGTGAACTCTCTCAAGAATGCACACGCACACACAAAGGGAAAGCAGAAAGGGTAGTACCGTTAGATTTTCTATCTTGATTTGAAAGAAAATCACGCTGTTCATTTCTTAATCAACTTACAATATTTCAACCAACACCTGCCACTCTACTTACACCCACCCGTTTTCTCCTTCAATCTCCAGTTCCCTACAGACCTGATGTCCCCGAAGTCCGAGAGCGGCACTGGCTCTGCTGGTTATGTCACTGTCTTCATGTTAGCGCTGGTCTCCGTGTAGCCACCAGCCATGTCAGCCCCGGAGTCGGGCGCCACGTGCCCTGCAGGGTCCCTGCTTCCACACACACCTCCGGGCCTGGACCGCCTGGCAAGCAGCAGTCGGCAGGCTGCTGCCCGGTACTTCTTGGAGATGAGATTGTAGAGGATGGGGTTGATGGACGCGCTCAGGTAGAAGAGCTGCAGAGCTACGATGTTGAAGTACTGAGAGAAGTACATCATCCGCGAGTCTCGGGTGTTTATGTAAATGATTCTGCCGACGTGGAAAGGCAGCCAGCACACTATGAAGGCCAGAACCACCACCACTGTGAAACAAGACATGGGCGCTGCAATTAGCAAGGGCTCACAAAATCAATTAAGCAGCCCCCTTTCCCACAAGATACCAATTGCGGTAATGAGCAACGGACACACATTTTGACCCAGTCCGATTTCAGTGCCAGGAAAACGACCAGTTACAGATGGCATCAACATTTGCTTCAACACACTCCGCAGCTCGGCCTCATTCATGCGACACCAAGGCTGGGCGTAAATCAGAAGGAGCCTCCCTCTGCACCCGCCAAGCTTTTGGTAGGCTCCCTTCCACGAACCCACCGTAGGGCGGTGCTGGCTGAGCGAAGTGGGAAAGAACTCTGCCAGGTCCTTCACCTTTGCGATATGGACAGGCGCACGGAAGCTCTCAGGCTAACTGAACATTACATAGTATTTGAGCCTAATGCAAGCTAAGCCGCTGTTCTCTTTCAAAGCTATGGTCAGTGTCCCGCACTGGGACTCACATCCTGCAGTCATCCAGCCCGGGTGGACCTGGATATGCCACCATTTGAGATGCCCTGGAGGGCCCTAGAACTCCTGGGTGTATTGGGGGATGGGCAGAAACCGGACTTCTCTGGAAACACAACAGGTGGGTGGAGTTGGAGAGGGAGCCTGAAGGGAAGGCGACTAGAAGTAGGCAAGGACCGGGTTCCACTTACACAAGACGCGGACAGTTTGCCGGTGGCCCCTCTCCCGGCCCGCGGCGGCTCGGCCTCGCAGTGGGCCCTGGCCCCGGCACAGATGGCGCACAATGAGCCCGTAGAGCACGCTGAGACACAGGAAGGGCAGGAAGAAGTAGGCGGTGGTGACCCATAGCATGATGCGCAGCGCGCCCAGCTGCGCGGGGCTCGGCCGGCACTCGCGGCTGAACAGAGCCGCGGCCTCCTCAGCGCCGGGCCGCCCCGACGGCGCGGTCGGAGGAGCCTGCGGGGCGGCCGAGGACGGGGCCGTGCCATTGCGGTCCGTAGTCACGTAGAGCGCAGGGTCCTGCTCGACGCCCACCAGAAAGAAGAAGGGGCCGGCGGAGAGCAGCGCCACCACCCAGAGCGCGGCGATGAGAGCGCGGACGCGGCGGCGGGTGACCAGGACACGGGCGCGCAGCGGACGGCAGATGGCCAGGTAGCGCTCGACGCTGAGCGCCGTCATGTGCAGCAGCGACGCGTAGGTGCAGCCCTCACCCATGTACAGTGACAGGCGGCAGAGCAGAGACCCGAACACCCAGGGTCGTGAGCGCCACAGGCGGTACAGGTCGAAGGGGAGCCCGAGCAGGATGAGCAGGTCGGATACAGCCATGCTGCCCAGGTAGAGGTTGGTGGTGGTCCGCATGTCCCGGTAGCGCCCAATCAGCAGCACGGTCACCACGTTGCCGCTCACCCCGACGGCGAACAGACCCAAACACACGGCTGTCACGGGCACCAGCGTGCCCAAGGGGAAGGGCGAGCAGTGGCGCTCGTCGCACGGCGGCAGCGCGGCCCACGGCGGTTCCCGCGCGTCCTCAGCGCCGTCGCTGCCGTTCCACGGGCCTCCCATGGGCGCGCCGAGCCCCGGGGTAGGGCGGGCGGGCTGGGAGCCCCGCGCGCGTGGCCGCGGCCAGAGCCTCCCTTCCAGCCGCGCGCACCGGGAACACCGCGTCGACCACACTTGCGGCGCCCGGGTGCAACACTGTTCCGCCAGGGTCTGTTCCCCGAGGCTCCGGGTGCGCAGTCTCCGCCCCCCTGCCGGCCTTGGTCGGCCACGCCCGGCCCCACCACGCACCCTACCCCGTCCCCGTTGGTCTTCGAGGGGCGCTCCATTTGCCAGCCGCGGGGACACCCGGTGGCAGCGGTGCGCGAATCCTGCGGGTTCCTGGGTGTGATTTCTGGGTGGCAGAGGTTGGTACCTGGGCCCGACACGCCGGGTTTGAGAGGTGTGCAGGTGGAAATTAAGAGGTCCTCCTGGCTGCATGCCCCGTCCTTTTAGGGGCTGTGTGACTTGGAGATCAATCCTGTTCTCGCCCCGCTGGGGTAAATCTGCGTGGTGTTGTGGGGAAAGGGACCATATTGTTGACTCGGTAACTTCAGAGATTCCTGAAATCCACAGCGATGCTGAGCACGTTGACTTGTTCCAAGAAACAAGGCTTAACTACTGGCATATATTTACATGTTCTCTTGAGTACTGTCCTACGTGCTGTTTAAGAATGTGGTTTTATTAGCTTAAAAAAAAAATAACCAAACAGGGGGCGAGGGGGTAGAGGGAACGGGCGTCCACACAGTGGTGTAGCAGGCCAAATCCCAAGTCCTTCACCTTCCGTATTAGCATCCCATATGGGCATGGGATTGAGCCCCAGCTGCTCCACTTCCCATCCAGCTCCCTGCTTATAGCCTGGGAAGCAGCAGAGGATGGCCCAAAGCCTTGGGACCCTGCACCTGCGTGGAAGACCCAAAGGAGGCTCCTGGCTCCTGGCTCCTGGCTTCAGATTGGCTCAGCTCCAGCTGTTGCAGCCATTTGGGGGAGTGAACCAGAGGATGGACAGCTTACGGGAATCTTACCTGCTCTTCACCAAGGCGACTGTTCTGAAGTTACAGGAGGGAGTTCATTCCCAGAAAGATCCCCCGGCTGTCTGCCGTGTCCCACATGGGGTGTAGGAGGAGAAAGGTGGCCCAGAGCCAAAATCCAGAGAAACTCCAAGCTGAGTGTGGGCTGGGCTCTGAGTCCTTTAAGGGGACAGCCAACTGGCTGGTCAGGTACACTGTCCTTCCTTAGACTTTGCTAGCATGCTTGGAACTACTGTATTTCACACAGCTGGATTCTTGTGCAAGAAGCCTGATTCCATTTTTGGTGGGTGCTGAAGAGGGTCCTTGGCAAGGGGCTTTTTTGTTCTATCCCTCAGCAATTCCTGTGTTTCTTCTCATGCACACACAGGGTCCTGTTCCCTCAGCCACCTTAACTCGTGGGTGAACACAGAGCAAGCTGTTGTCTTCCAGGTTTTTTCTTAGGGCCTGAAACAAGGCTTTGTCGCAGCACTGTGTCCCCAGCTGGAGCAGAAAGGCCCATGGTCCCTCACTCATCACTCTTTCCACCCATCCTCCTGAAAGCCAGCTTTGAGTCCCGACTTCACCAGGCCCCAAGCTCTCCAGCCCTTGCCCCAGCCAGCCACAGGAGCCCTGTGTTGGGTGGGCTGAGCCACTGTGGCCCTTTGGCTGGGAGCTTTGTTTCCTGGCAGTCCCTGCACCCAACTGCCTCACCTTCTACACTATGCTTTCATGCCTTCTCATTAAGCTCTCCTTGGTGATCCCCATGTGCTTTCTCTACAAAGTTGGAGCACTTGAAAGAACTCCTATGCCACCTCACCTGCCTTGCCTGCCTTGGCTGGGAACGATGCAGTGACTCTCCCGTGGGGGGCATGCCATCCGCCTCTTTAAGGGAAGCACAGCATGAAATCTGTGTCTTGCACACCTGCATCTGATTCTCTTTCCTCTGGAGCGTTTCTTGCTTCAGAGTTTCTGTATGCATTGTTCCACTTGTCCCTGTTTCATGCTTAGGCAGAAGAAAATATCAGCTCTTCCTCTATGATCAATTTGATCTTCCACTGAGCTGTCAGTTGTTGGGCATCAAGAGAGAATGAATGGTGTGGCCTGAGGAAAGCACAGTCCCATTTGACTAATAGGTCAGACACTCCAATCTTCTTGGACAATGTCTCTTTCTCTAGGCTGGCCCAGGTGGATAGTGGCAGGCTGGGAGTAGGTAGCTTCAATGTTCTTATGAAGCTGGGAGATGAATACCATATTTCATGCTGGTTTTGTGGGGTGCTAGGGCTGGCACAGTTGGCGGAAGTCTAGTTTTCTATCCCCTTCCTTCCTGTTGTGCCCGGCTTGGAGGTAGCTATCTGTGTCTACTCAAAGTCTGGTCCCTTTGGCTTGGCCAGTGCTCTGGAGAGCACCTTCATGCTCTTTTTGGCACTCACAGGCTGCGCATCCATGATTCTCCCTCCTCCTGTCCATGCTGATCCAAGTCCCAATGGTCTCTTCAGCCTGTTCTGGATGCTTCCTTACTCCTTTCCCATGTACCATGGTGGCCACGATATAGGCTACCTGGGTTTCTAAACACCCACCCCGCCATACTGTTCACGTCTCTCATTGTTTTGGATCACCTTCCATCTGTTGTATTTTTCTTTCAATAGTGCGTTATCAACTGGCAGACTATTGAATTTACTTAGCTATTAGTTTATTAGCTCTTCCCACCTCCAGGCATTGTGCGCCAGAAGGCAGGGCGTTTTTCAGTGTACTCATCGTGCTTTCCCTAATTCCTGGATCAGTACCTGGTACAAAGCAAGAAACACAATAAATATTTGTTAACTCAGAGAATGACTATGTCTCTGCAGAATCATGGACCAGCAGTGGAGAGCAGAAGTCTGACTGTAATGGTGCCCAGCAAGTATTCATGGACCATTCTTTTCAAGATAGAGGAGATGGAGAGATGATGGATTCATGGTGTGGGCCTTTCTTCAAAACATTAATGCACTCAAGCTCAAGCATGACTTTGCCTTTACTCATTATAATAGTTTGGAATCACATTTTAGGAATAAATTGCAACTAGCTCCCTGCAGCTCTGACCAAGCTATTTTCTACTTTGCATTTTTATAGTCTTCAGCTTCCTGACTTGATAGTTCATTTGATGAACTTTTCTAGTAGACCGGGAATATGGACAGCTTTTTTTTTTTTGTCCTACAAGTCCCTGATACTTCTGTGGGTATAGCTATGTGCCCTTGGAAGCAACAGGCAGGTGTATCAATAGGTTCTTGACTTTTAGTTGGGGGCTCAGCAGTGGTTTTTGGCAGGCTGGATGTCCTGGATAAAAACATAGCTAGCTCCTGCTATGTGCAAGGTGCATATCTTAACTCATTTAATCCTGAACTACAGCACTGTTGAGTGCGGGGTGTGTGTGTGGGGGGGGAGGAGACAGGGAATCCTCTTAGTATCTGCATGTCATGCTGTCATGCATGAAAAGACCAAAGTACAGAAAAGTTGCCCTAGTTGAGTAGGGCAACCCATGAGAAACCTGTCCACTTTGAGTCAAGGAGGCTAACTATTATAGTGTGGCTTCTTGCTGTTTGTACCATAGCATCATCAGCTAGAGAAAGTGCTAGCTATGAGCCAGATTCTACTATAGGGAAATGTCTTCCAGCTTACGTTCTAGAAACCTGTAATTGTGAGTAATGGAGTCATACAATTTATGACTTTGTGGGTCTGGAATGTTGCAAAATTGTCCACATTTAGTTGTGTTAAGTACTTGAACACCCTAGCTTCTATCATTTGTAGTAAAGAGCAACAAAGTACCTCCATCTCTGGATGAGTATTCAACATGGATTACCTCTGGGCCTGGATGTGGGCTCACGGTAGTAAAATTCAAGAGAAAATCAGGGCTTCTAAGTCTCCTGTCCTTGAGTCAATATTACTTCTGTTCAACTTTTAAAGGTTGTGTGTGAGTTGTGTGGACATTAGGATTTAGGGCAATGCCTGTCATCAACAGATGCTTTCATAAATGCCATATTAACGTCAATTAATCATACTTTTGATTTCCTTAGGATTCACGACTTTGCAGTCAAAGGTGGGCACTTTGGACTCATCTGCTAGATACCAACCCTGGCTCCATTGTTGCCAGCCATGTGATAGCTGTGTTGATTTCTCTGTAGTGCAGTTCAACTTTTCATTTGAGGATTATATGAGGTGACCAAGGTAAAACCCTTAACACCATCTGCAGGACTCATAAAGGAAAATAGGAAACTAGCCAGCAACTTGGTGGGTTACATAGCTTCAAAATCTGCCATTTTGAAACCCTTTTCTCTTGGCAAACTTCCACTGGAAACGGCGACACCATCTTTTTACATGAGATGAAATGGAGCCATTATAGCATTGGTGTGTTTGAAGGTGTAGCTGTTGAGGATTAGGTGACCAGATGTTTTAGGTCTTTTGTCAATTCTTTACTCCTTAACCCATTTCCTGTAGGAGAAGAGAGAAAATGATGAATTAAATAAGAGGGATCATTTTAGGGGGCAGATACATAATCTTAAAAGGAGGGGCTAGGTTATAGAATCCCTGCTTATGTGTTGTCTCTTTAACCTAGACACACACGGTCCTTCCTACAAAGACAGAGAAGGAAACCTACTGAGGGGATGGGCTACCATGATGTGTAAAACTCGTATCTCCCACCTCCAGGGAAAATAAGGGTGATACAACGTATAGTTCTGTCCTTGTTGGGCCTGGACTCACACCTGCTGTTTCTGTGGAGAGATGCTTCTACACTCAGAATATTTTCCCACTGACCTAACATTTTAAAGCTTAGTGCAGGGCCAGGTGCAGCAGTAGGGCCTGGTGCAGCAGCCTAGTGGCTAAAGTCCTCATGCAGGTGCTGCAATCTCCTGTGGGTGCCAATTTGTGTCCTGGCTGTTCCACTTTATTTCCAGTTCCCTGCTTCTGGCCTGGGACAGCTGTAGAGGATGGCCTAAGTCTTTGGGACCCTGTCTACGTGGGACACCTGGAAGAAGCTCCTCGCTGCGGATCAGCTCAGCTCTGGTTTTTGTGGCCACTTGGGGAGTGAACCAGCAGACAAAAGATCTTTCTGTCTTTCTCTCTATAAAATCTGACTTTACCATAAAAATAGCAAAATAATTTAAAAAAAAAAAAAAAAAAAAGCTTACTGCAGTACCTGCAATTGAGGCAGTTAGGGCTGACTCCCCAGGAGGGGTGAACGTTACGCAGGGGACCAGTGAGATGGGATGTCAAACTTTGGGTAGTTGGAAAGCAGATCAATCAGTGCCAATAACAGGAAGGTTCTGGGGCCCTGGAGGCAGCAGAAAGGAGGTGACAGGAAATAGCTAAGGAACATAAGGAAAGGTGAGGGGAAGTTTACCTGAAAACCAAGTCCCCAGGATGAAACTTCTAATTTCTTTCTTTAGTCACTTGATTTGTCTGTGTGAAGAGTACTGGTCCTCTAGCATTGAAGATTTGAATACTATTGGATATAAAGTGCCTGAAGCTCATTGCAAGAGGGGAGAACTTAACGATTCATTTTCTTGAATAGGCTGCAAATAATGAATGTATATGAATGCAATAAACATATCTCAAAAAAGAATGATACAACTTTTATTTTCCATGGATTTTAAAGATACCTTTGCTACATAGTTTACTTATTTTTATGAGATTATATTTCATTTGTATGAAGCTCAACCTTTTACAATTTTAAGATGATATGTTTGGTAGTGTATCTATAATCTTTAAAAAGTTTAGAGTTTTTGGAATGTACAGTATATGAGGTAAAATCAAGATTACATTAAAAATTGTTTTCTCCTCTGCACTAATTTTGCAGTGAGGCTCAAATGGCAAGTATACTATTAAATGACATTTACTATCAAAAATAGGAATTCATTTGAATTACTATGAAAAACATAAGCCACTGCAACTTGCCACAGTGGTACATTTTACCATTTTAGACATTCAACTATATAGAAATCTCTGGGCTATTACACTCAAACTCATTTGTACTGCCAAATGTGGCACTTTTAAGAAGTTTCTAGAAAACAATCGCAATCACTGTTTTGTTGGGGAAAGATTATCACCCTATACATAACAGATTAAATAAAATGTAAACATACAGTATATTATAGTGACAGATCATTCTTACCACTCGGAAAGGCCAAGTTTATCCGTTTCTTTTTTGAACAAAGGTTAATGTTTTCTCTACAGCACAGATCATTTGATATTAAACATTTACAATACATGCCCATTCTATTATAAGGGAAATTCTTCAGCGATCTTCAAAGCACAAAACATACGTTCCTTTATCAAAGACTGACAGAAGTGCTTAGTAATCACTAAAATGCTAACATCAGCAACTAAAAGTTAGTGATGCACTATCCTAAAATTCAAATAATAAATTAAGAAGCTAGTTACAGGTGTTTTACAGATAACATGTGATGAAACAAGGAATTCAGAGAGTTTCATTACAACTGTATTATCATTGACGTCTAGGCAAGATGTACAATGGGATACTTGACAAAATTCAGAATGATCATCCAATAACTCACAAACACAAGCTCACAGAACATTAATGAATTATGCAATTGCAAAGTGCTCTAATGCAACATTAACCACATGCAATCAACAATTTGGAACAGTATCCAAACAGACATTATACATTAAATATTAGTTTTTCCAGAAAGAAAGCAGCCTGAAGTTTACTGGTGCAAATTAATTTTGTCTTTTGATTTGGTGCCCCAAACAAAAAAGTTAGGCCTGATTATGAATTCTGATGGTGATGGCAGTAGTTAATGGGAGAAGCAGCAAAACTTTGAGGGGAGTTCTCCAAAAATTAACTTGTAGCAAATAGAAGGGACTCAGTGTGTATCTGTATTCTTACACCGGATATGTTTAATCTATATAAGTTATATGTAGGTGTATACCGTTGTAGAACGTTGTATACATCTACATATAGCTTAAAGGCTCCTAAAACAAATAATTAGGTTTGAAATTCAGAATTGATTTTTATTACTTTAAAACAAAACGTATCTAAAAGCCTTCTGTTCTTTTCCATATTCCAAGAAGAGGTACTTTTTGAGTAAACATTAAAATATTTTTAGGCCAAGTTCAATGCCTGTGCTTTCCTAGGTGACTCATCTGCAGCCTCATGTAGCTTTACTTGTCGTGAAGAACTCCACACTTATCAAACAGAAGTTTCTTTTTTCATGCATATCCTTTCATCCAGTTTTTGTCTGCTAAGCCCCTCCAGTTATTCATCATAATCCCATTTACCAAATAATTAAGACAAATGAGGAGGTAGAAATATAGCACTAGATTGCTTTCACAGCATCAGACTGGAACGTTTTCATATAGCATTTAGTGTAAATTCTATCCATTCCCAATTTTTCACTTGGTAATCTTCAAAACAAATAGATCAGGTTATTACTATTACACTCACGCAGATTGGTCAAAATATCAATTATAAATTGTTGCCTCTTACAAAGTTTGTTCTATGGGAAGCATGTCAGTAAAAAAAAAAAAAAAAAAAAAAAAAGGAAATAAAAATGGGAAAAAAAAAACCCCAAATAAAAACACAAAAAAAACCCCCCATCCCATAACTGATATTTCTCTGGCTTGTCTTGTAATAAAGTGCCAGCCTCTATCTAACAATATAAGCACTGAAAATGACAAAAACGATGTGCTGTAGTCTCAATGCCAGTGCTAAATGCCACTGTTTTTGTAAAAGCAACACAGAAATAATTTTAGTATATGACAAAATAAAATGTAATACAGTGTTAAAAAATAAAGTTATATTTTCACTTGATTACAAAGTACTGAATGATAAAGGCAATCAGGATGGAAAAGATCGCGAACAGTGCCAGGATGACCGCGGCACACTGCTCGTCGCTGAGCGCCCGCTGGCTCCTGGTACTCTCCACAGAGTCCCTGGGGGTGCTAGCAGGTGGCTCAGTCCTCTGAGACATGAAGAGCACGGTGGTACTGTAGGGGCCGACAAGGTCCTGGTGCCCTGCAGGGTCTTGGCACTGGCGAATGGCGCACACGCGGAAGCGATATTCACAGTTGAGCTGGAGGCTGGCATACCGGAAAGATGACTCGGGGCCTTTGTAAATCTGTTCATAAAGTAACAGGAGGCAGGGAGATGGGAAATTAACATATTTTAATGAGTGATAATAGGAGGTTGAGAAGCTACTGAAAACCATTTGTTTTATCTTCCAAATGATGATTAAAAAATACTTATCCACTAATGTCCTCAAGTGTCTGCTGCAGAAGGCCAAGAGAGAAATTAGGGAAGCAAGGCTGTGAGATCTCTCCTCGCAGAAGGTACAGACAGACTGAAAAGAGATGATGCACTCTAAACAACAGCAGCAGCAAGCTGGCTTTCAGGCATTTCCCTCAAACCTAAGTGTTTTTTGTTTGTTTGTTTTGTTTTTGGGTGAAATCATTCCATGAGCTGAGAGACGGTGTTTAATCTTACCCCCTCCAAAACATATTTGCTTTGCTGATAATTTTCCATACCATTTCAAACATTTCTGTTGACTGAAACCAATGAATATGGGAGTCTTCTAGCACTGTCTATTACAGATCATTTTACAAATTTCAAAGAAGTTATCCTTCAGAAATCTACAATAGGATCTGAAAAGCTAGTTTCTCTGCTAGGTCTTAAGGGAATAAAAAGAATGGAATAGCATGAATTTCCAAGGGAAAGTACTGGTTAAGAGGATATAAGGGGGGGCTGGCACAGTAGGTTAGGCTGTATACCTTGTGACATCAGCAGTGCCAGTTCAGGTTCCTGCTGCTCTGCTTCTGATCCAGCTCCCTGATAACGTACCTGAGAAAGTAAAGGAGGATGGCCAAGTGCTACCTGCCACCCATGTAGGAGACCTGGATCAACTTCCAAGCTTCTGACTTTGGCTGGAACTAGTCACTTGTCGCCACTTGGGGAGTGAGAGAACCGCTGAAAAACCTCTCTGCTTCTTCCCCTCTGTGTCAATCTCTTTTTGAGAGAAATAGATACACTTCCTTTCTTTTAAGGTACACATAATCTAGAACTGGGCAGCCTGAGGTCAAAGTTCTGTCCCACCACTTCAACTATCTGAGTTTTAGGCATTCACTTTAGAGCAGCAGGTATTGACAGTAACTGATGGGCCTGGCAAGGTGGCTTAGTGGCTAAATCCTTGCCTTGCAACTGCTGGGATCCCATATGGGTACCAGTTTGTGTACTGGCTGCTCCACTTCTCATCCAGCTCCCTGCCTGTAGCCTGCAAAAGCAGTAGAGGATAGCCCAAAGTTGTGCCTGAGTGGGAGACCTAGAAGAAGCTCTTGGCCTTGGATCAGCTCAGCTCCTGCCTTTGATGCCACTTGGGGGAATAAACTAATGGATGGAAGATTTTTCTCCTTGTATCTCCTTCTCTTTGTAAATCTGCCTTTCCAATAAAAATAAATAAATCTTAAAAAAAAACCCAGTAACTAATTTGTATGGTTATTTTCGGGATGAGATGAACTAACACTCCTTGTTAAAGCACTTAGCACAGTGCCCTGCACTGTGGATGCTGTTGTTTCTTTAAATGACTCTCATTCCTTGTACTCTAACAAAGAAAACCAAGGCTCTCACAGATAAGTGACTTTCCAACTGGATTCCTTGTTAGTTGGTAGGCTGCAAGTCACACCAAGCATTACTATGGTTTTAGCACTCTTCTTTAGCTACCTCAATTATGTCTGGGTTATAAATCTACATTTTTACATTTTGGTTTGCACCCACACAAGCAGCACAAAGATCTCAGATCTCAATCTCATTTTTTCTGTTTCCCAAATCTAGTATACAAGTAGAATAAGGTACTAAAAAAAGGCTAATAAATTAGTGAACTCTTGACTATCAAGTGAAAATGTAGATACTGGCAAAATACATATGGGAAACTTTACTGAAGAAAGTAAACCTTGTGATGAATCGTAAGGAAAATGGTAAATGTTCATTAGTTCTGAGGATGCAGATAAATGTTTCAGGGTATGGAAATGAAGAGTGGGAAATAAAAAAGGATTAACAAACTGAAAAGTTGTTTTAGAAAGCAGTGTAAAACTATATTCATACAATGAAGTCAACTTAGTAAAAACTACAGATTTGTCTTGTGGATAAAGTGAGTTTAACTGTTGTTATTAATCTTTATTTTTTCTATGTCTCCAAATAAGCATGTAATATAACAGGGAAAAGCCTCAACAAATGGCAGGAGGATGGCAAAGAGAGGAAGAATACACAGGTGTTGGGAAAGCTCAAGATTTTTTTTTTTAATTAAAAAGGGGCCTCTTAGCATGTGACATTTCAAACAGAGTTTAAGCAATCCTGATTATAGGGCTGGGTGAGGGTTGGAAGTATATGCAAGTATATGGCAGATCCAGAAATAATTTTGAAGAGTTTCTGTGAAAAACAATTCTTCCAGGAATTTACATCTTCGCAACTGAGATCTTGGGGCCCAAGAAAATGATGAAGAAAAAGAAAGGAGACTGGTAGGGAAGGAGATCAAGTTTTTAGATGTTGGGGAGGTCTCTCTGAAGAGGTACACATCTTACAGGCAGCTGCAGACTTGGAATGGAGAAAGAAATTAATTTGGTAGAGCTAATTTAAGAAGGTATATACACACACACCCATATGTATATGAAATTATTCAAATTACTTTAAGCTTGAGATGAGCTAGGTTAAGTGTTAGAATGCAAAATAAGAATTAAGATGAACGCCACTTTTACTTTCATCCTGTTGCACATATGGCATTAGCAATAACAAGAAAAATTCTAAATTTATAATCTTTGTGCCTTCACCTGTGGGTTACAGATACCATTGTGTATAACCAAAATCAAATAGCCCCTTAACTTTTGTTACAAATCCATTACTTATTTATAGATAGGGTGAGGCCAATATTAATGCAAACTTGGTTGAGAATAACAGATTAACTATTATTACAGTAAATAATATGCACAGCTCATATGGCTTTAAGTTGTTCAAATCAAGAGGTTTCTGAATTGACGGAAAACACATATTGTGAAAAAAAGCAGGTATAGATGTCACATTATTTTGCACTAAAATAAACTTACTTTTCTACAAACTTTGAAATCTCCTTATAAAACAATGATTTTTAGCACACTGTATTTGGACTGAGTATAGATTTAATTTAAACTTTTCTTAAGGAATATTATATATTTGATTACACTAAAAATAAATTACTATGAGTAATAAGGCAAATGCTGTCATATAATTTGGCACATAAGGTCATGTGTGATCCTTGTGTAATTTATGGACATTGTATTGTGAATAATTTTTCTGCAGTGAACAATTCATGAAGAAAAAAACAATCACAATAAAAAAATACAAAAAGCCATTTAAGTTCTTGTCTCTACTGTTTCCCCTTCTATTGTTACTATAAACAAGAGAGCTTTTAGAGCAGTCTTAAATTTAAGTGTGGTTAAGAAACACTTGCGAGTTAAACAAACCAAGAGCCAGACAGTAACTGTGGTCCAACTGCCAGACTCAGGTGTCAGGTTTTCTGAAGAACACTTGGCTTGAGAATCTGAGTTCAGGAGTTTAAGAAAGGAAGACATTACACAGAATCCCATGGGCCTTGGTACAGGCTTGGTGGTTTACTTTATGAGTCAACTTGACAGGACTAAAGGGCACTCAGAGAGCTGGTGAAACATTCCCTTGAGGTGTGTTTCTGGGATAGACAGGCATCTGATTCAGTAGACTGAGTAAACAAGATGGTCTTCCACTAATGTGGGTGTGCATGATCTAGTCTGTTTAGAGTTTGGGTAAGGCAATGAAGTAGATAAAGGGCAAGTTCACTCCCTTTCCTGAACTGGGGTGTCATCTGCCCTTGCCCAGTTTCAAAGCTGTAAGCTGTAAAGTTTTAAAAAATATTGAAGTGCTTTAGATGAGCAGCCGTATAAGTTCTAAGGAAAACATTATTTTATAGCATTGTTTATAATCTAACATTCAAGTGGTGATAGGGTTAATCTAGCTTTTAAGTTGAAAGGAGAATTAGTATTGCTATTTTGTATAGTGACATAAACTTATTAAAATTCATAGACTACTCAAATGTGGGGCCCATATTTCCTTTAAACAAAATACAATTACATCTTCTTTAATGTTAATTTTGCTTCCTCCTTGGAAGGAAACCTGCTTATCTGTAAATTATATTCCAAATCTAATTATCATGTCAATTTGCAGATAGGTTAATAAAGAAAAACAATCACATGCCAGATTTAATCTCTTTGGGCCTTTTTAGTTTCAATAAAGACGCCACATTTCCATACTTAATAAAAAAATAAACTAAAATCATTCTATTAAGAAAAAGCTAT
Organism: Ochotona curzoniae; assembly: GCF_017591425.1. Lineage (NCBI taxonomy): Eukaryota > Metazoa > Chordata > Mammalia > Lagomorpha > Ochotonidae > Ochotona > Ochotona curzoniae. The sequence goes on along the minus strand of NW_024466502.1, from coordinate 45,525,208 downwards.
ATCTCTACTAAAACCATTATAATAAAACAAGTATTTAAGCTATAACAGAACAACCCAGCTTAAAAGCCCACATATTCAAGAAGGCTAATAGAAGAAAAGGAAAAAAATTGGATGCAATGGTGCTACACATCAGGCTTGCCCACCAAAAATCATGTTTTTAAAGTTTTAATGAACACTGTTAACTCCCCTCTCCATCTGACTGTTATGCATCCGCTGCCAGACAGTTAACTTTGAGATTTCTCTACTAGGAAAGTGATACATCTTTTAGGCTTTCACAATAATCATGTCTACTGACACATTCAAGCACTGTATTATGATGATTATTATTACTGTAGAAGCTTCCTTAGCTGTCTCATTGGCTCTGCCTTTGACCCATTCTAGTTTCATTCTATAGTCAAAGTGACCTTGCATCCTGGCCAAAGTCTTCTTTGGCTTCTCATTTCCCAAGGTTAGAAGTCACATTATACTCTAGCATGCTCTACATGATCTCCCTTACTGTTAATACCTGATATCACCAATGATTGCTCTCATCTCCTCCAGCCCTGGCATACTGGCCTTACTGCTATAAACTACAGAGGCATGCTGCTGTCCGAGGGCTGTGCTTGGATCTCTCTTCTCCCCATGCTGATGTCCTTTGGGCACTTCTTTTCCAGTGCTTCCTTTTCTCTTTTTACCCAATTTTATTTTCTTTCTGTTGCACTTGCAACTATTGGAAATATTTCACAGTGACCTATCTGTTTTCAATGTCTTTCCCTCTGCAATGCAAGCTGCATGGACGTGAGGGCATTTTGTCCAGGGCTCTATACCACAGGCCTGGCACAAAGCTCCATGAGTACCTGGCAAATGAATACATAATTTGGTCAAATGTAGTCCACGCCCAAAAGATTTTGAATCCTGAGTTCTTTGGGATATGGTGTATACTGAACAAATGTTTTTGAATTAGGCAAAGATCTCTAAATCCTGCACTGAAAATACATTAAAAAATGCAAGAAACATAAAAATCTGTATCTACAGTATTATATTTTTGCACATACCTGTTTGAATTCTGAATCTTTTCCCATCATAACTTGAAGACTATAAATAACTGGATCACCTTTCATTGGCTGTAAACACTCCCATGTAATCTCACAAACGTGATCATTTATTTTCTCTATTTTGGGGGCTGGAAGAACAAATACAAACAAAATCTGTCTCACTGGAGTTTTAATTTGGTATATCACAACAACAGTTGCCTTAATCAAAAATCAACAGTATATGTTTCTTTGTTAAGAAACATGAAGCCAGCTGAGGGAACACAAAAGCAACTCAGTGAAACATCAACAATATTCGAAAGACTACTGAAGTACAGTCCTTAGTTCTATGAATCTTCCAAACAAATAATGCATTCAAACACCTGAATCATGATACTGTACTACAAGCCTCTGTGATTAGTTCTTAGAACACAATGAAATTATTGGCTAAATGTCAAACTGCAGTCCTTGCCAGCATAGTTCTAAAATAAGAACTCTGAAATGAATTAAAAAATGTATATGCACATAATGCACGTACATATATGCATGCTTATGTATAGATCTGTCTGAAAAATCTAAAGACCCTATTTGCTTCATTTACCAGATCACCTGATGCTCCCCCTTAAATCCAAATGAATTGAGACTAATGACTTAAAACATTTAGGAGCTAGCACTGTGGCATAGTAAGCCAACCCTCAATTTGCAGTGCTAGCAACCCATGAGAGTGCCAGTTTGAGTTCTGGATGCTCCCTGTCACTGGCCTAGCAAAGCAGCAGAAATGGCTCCCTGGCTCCCAGCTTCAGACTGGCTCAGCTCCGGCCACTGTGGCCATGTGGAGAGTGGATCAGCTAATGGTAGATCTCTCTTTCTCTCCCCCTTTCCCTCTCTTTCTGTAATTCTCACTTTCAAGTAAAATAAATAAATATTAAAAATAAACATTTAAATGATCAAACTATGATTTTTTTTCAAGAAATAATATCAGGGGGAAGGAGGAAAATGATACCAGAAACAGTAAATAATGTTATTAGAAAACCAGTCTGTTCAATGTAGTACTTTTACATTCCTTGTTAAAAAGATCAGTAATTGGGCCCGGCAGCATGGCCTAGTGGCTAGAGTCCTCGCCTTGAATGCGCCCGGGATCCCATATGGGCGCTGGTTCTAATCCCAGCGGCTCCGCTTCCCATCCAGCTCCCTGCTGTGGCCTGGGAGAGCAGTCGAGGACGGCCCAAAGCCTTGGGACCCTGCACCCGTGTGGGAGACCTGGAAGAAGTTCCTGACTCCTGGCTTTGGATCAGCACAGCATCGGCTGTTGTACTCACTTGGGGAGTGAATCATTGGAGGGAAGATCTTCCTCTCTATCTCTCCTCCTGTCTGTATATCTGACTTTGTAATAAAAATAATTAAAAAAAAAAAGATCAGTAATTAAAACTGGTTCTTACCTGAGTATGAATGTGCTTTTTAAACTCCTAGCAGGGTGAGCCTGCTTATGTACTTTTTTATAATATAACTACAGGATACATACTAGGTGCTTTTACTGATAGTAAAAATATACTTTTGAAAATGTATTTATTAGCAGAGAAAATAAATGTAGGCTGCATTACTTACCTTTTAGGGCAGCTGGGACAGATTTTGGAGTAGTGAAAATATATTCTTGGGAGAGGGGTCCTTCCCCGGCTTCATTGCACGCTTGGATACAGAATTTGTATGATGTTGACTCATTCAGTCTTTGTACTTTATATGTATGACACGGTCCTCTGTACAAGGACACAAACCTAAAATGGAAAATGCTTTTATTAAATCAGCCTTAGATTACCTTACAAAAAAGTACTTACATAGTACAACTGATTTCACAACAGGAATGGTTTGTACTCCAGACACATCTTTATGTTTTTCAAATGAATTGGTAAGTTTCTCAATTGTACATGATTTGCTTGAAAGTATGTTGTTGAATTTCATGTGCAATCACCCATAACTGCTTCTTCCTAGCTTATTGTACTACTTTGATTCTTACTGCTGACTCTGAATGTAGACATTTCAAAATAAACTCAGAATAACAACATTGTCATTATGAATTGCTTCTAACTGAAGTCGAGTTCATAGAGTTTATCGTTGGTAACATGGACCTGAGCTACAAGATTGTGTTTATCTTCATCTTGTTTGTCTTTGCCTAGAAAAAAGAGAATTCCTAATTCCTAAGTAGAGTTTTATCTATTTTTAAATTTTTTATTAACATAAAGAAAAATAACACAATAGCCAACTCTCTCTCCTAAACCAACAAATCCTTCCTTCTTTCCTTTTCCCCTAATTTCTGCAACAACATATTCTCAATTTACTTCATAATTACAGGCTTAATGCACCATTAACCATAATGTTCAACAAGGAAACATAGAAAGACCACTGTCCCATAGTAGTACAGAAGATTTCTGTGATTTACATGGTATGATGAGAGAATATATTTCCAAAAAATTTTGTATTTGGATTATTTCACAGATATTTCAAATATTTCATGGAAAAATATAATTAAAAGCATGCGTTTATTCTGGTACAAAAAGTTTTTGAAACCCATGCATAATTTTGTTGTAATACATATTTTCCACATAATATGAAAAAGTTTTGCAACAAAAACTAATAATTCTATTTTCCATAGATTTTGGAATATTTCCATACATTTCTCCTAGCATGCTCCCAGTAAGTTGAATTTTCCCCAACATTTTTGATGAGATGTTTTCAATGGAAATTTTTGGTAATGAATCATGAATACTGATATATTAGTAATAGTGTAAAAACTATAGTCTGGTTAAAAATGAAACCTTATCTAATGACATAAACTATTAGTATTTATAAGAAGCAGGAATTGGACAAACTTTGCCTTTTAATCTCTGAAGTTTCTATTTTAATTATACAAAAAAAAAGCTGTTACTGTATTGTTGAAAAAAAAAACCTGAAAATTGCAGTTTAAATGTAGGTTATAAAGTGAACAAATAGCCCTAAACTGGTATATGCATAATTGATGATATGAATATTTTGAAAAACAGTGTAATTCAAATGTATGAACCCATTACTATGGCAGCATTTGGCATGGGATGTAGGAAATAGTGTAACATGTATATGAAAGGCCCTGAACAATAGGGACAATATTACAGAGCCTGGACAGTTTACTGTCAGAGCTCCTGAGGAGCTGGGCTATAGCAGTGTGCTGCCAATGTATCAGGCAAGTAGGGGAGGCCGAGACACAACCCCTGCCCTCAAGCAGATCACAGTTACTGTGGAATTGTGTGCTGCTGGAAATAACCACTGAGGAGTTGTGTGGTAGCTTAGATTAGGTTTATGAAGACAGTAAAACATTTAGAGAAGAAAATTAAAGAACACCTCATTTAGTTTTTTTCTTGGCATGACTCTCACAAATCACAAAGGGGCAGTTTATACTGTGCCTTCTGATGCTTTGAAAAGAACAAGCTTTAAAAATGATTTACTCTTAACTTTTTTACAAGATTTATTTTTAATGGAAAGTCAGATTTATAGCTTAACTATCTTACTACTTACTCTAATTTATAAAAATGTACATACTTGAAATCTAAATGCCTAATATAAAAAAGCAATTAAAAACACCTACCTTCCATTCTTATCCTCCATCTGAAGGTGGTACTGGACAGAATCTGTTGACAAAGTCTTTGGGGCTCCTTCTCCCCATTTCAGCTTAAGGTTCTGGTGGTTAAAGGCAACACATTCCAGACGAGGTGGGTCAGGAGGGAGGGGCTTAGTTTTTAACTTTATCATGTGGCTGAAAGGACCAGCTCCAAGGCTATTCAAGGCTTGAATTCGTATTCTAAGGGTCAAAACACACAAAAGTTTAGTTTATGATTATCTGTTTAAAGTGTCTCTCTGGTCTAGGCAAAAACTGACAGTTTTTAGAGCATACCTGTATGTTGTATCTGGTTGTAAATTGTCTATAATATAGCTTGTAACCTTCCCCACACTCAAGGGCTGTTTATCTCCGAAGTCTATGCTGTAGGCAAGGATTTCTGAACCATGGTCACAAGGCTTTTCCCAGCTTATCGCAAGGCATGTAGAAGGAGAGTAATGGGGATCTTCGATATCATCATCACTTATTTCCTGAAGACAAGTCACAATGGCAGGAACCGATGGTGGAGTTACACAGGCCACTACATCACTGAAAGGACCTGCGCCCACAGCACTCAGAGCCTGCAAATGAACAGTTTGCAAGTTTATAAAGACATGACCATGAACATGCTGATGAAATTAAAACCTCTGGAGACAGGAAGTGGACAAGTTTCTACCTGGACTCTGCAGTAATAGGTAGTTGCTGGTAGAAGTCCTTTTAATTCATAACTGAGGCTAGGCCCACAGTAACATATCTGCATACTTCCTTCAACTCCTCCCCATTCCAGTCGGTATTCAGTGACATCAGTTCCATTACTCAAAGGAACCTTAAAATTGAAAAGGATAGTTCTTAGTCTTGATAAATAGCTTTGAGGCAAAAATGTAACTTACTTGAATGCATAAGAAAACTAGATTTTTTTGAATTTCTTTAAAATATTTAGCATAAGCATAATCAAAACCCCCTTTTCCTTTTTTCACATTTTTATGCAGTAAGTCTGAATTAATGAATAAATATTGGTCACTAATTGATCTAAAATAAAACTTCCGAAATTAAAGTATGACTAACAGTCATTTTAGAAAGACTATTTTAAGGTAAATATATTTAAAAATAATTTCATTTAGTAAAAAATGTTAATCTATACAAGGACATTTTCTTTGCTAAATTCCAAAGGAAACTAAAAATGTAATTATATTACTGATTATTATAATACACAGTAAATACACTAAAGAAAATAAATGTAAGAGAAATAGTATTATATTGATTTTTAGGAATGTTTGGTCTGACATTAAATTTACCAGTGGCTGAAATATCTACACTGAGACAAAGCTCTGCTAAAACACAATGCATATCATGAACAAGCAACTAAATACTTGTAAGGCAAATATACTCTGATTCAAATGCTGCAAAGAGGAAAAGGAATTCATTTTCTTTCTTTTTTTTTAAGATTTGTTTTTATTATTATTATTTTTCTATTGGAAAGGCAGATATACAGAGAGGAGAGACAGAGAGGAAGATCTTCCGTCCGATGATTCACTCCCCAAGTGACTGCAACAGCTGATGCTATGCCGATCCAAAGCCAGGAGCCTCTTCCGGGTCTCCCACGCGGGTGCAGGGTCCCAAAGCTTTGGGCCGTCCTCAACTGCTTTCCCGGGCCACAGGCAGGGAGCTGGAAGGGAAGCGGGGCTGCCGGATAGAACTGGCGCCCATATGGGATCCCGGGCATGCAAGGCGAGGACCTTAACCTTAACCACTTGCGCCACCGCGCCGGGCCCAGGAATTAATTTTCTTAAACTTATCCCAAACTACTACTTTATATAAGAGGCAAAAATGAATACTGTGTTATTTTATTTACACTAATTGTACAAGAAAATAAACATAAATCAGTGGAAATGAGCTACCTCCCAGTTGACTTGTGCACACGTTGCAGATCTGCATGTTACGTGAGGAGGTTTGCACTGATCTGGTGGCCCAGGGGCTGTAGTAATATCACATTTTTCTGAAAATGGTCCAAACTGGAAAAAAAATAAATGTAATCAATTTTTCCATTTTCACTTTTAAATGTCCACTGAATTAACAGAACTCTAGGAAGATTCACTAGTGAAGTAAATGGGGGTAGGGAGTGCTCATCAAAAAGTGCATGGGAAAAATGTATCACTAAAAGACATGGATGGTTTCAAATTTTTTTTATCAGAATAACTTATCTCTTCATTTTTTTTAAAGCAGTGGTTTTCTTTTATTTATTCCTTTTATCTGAAAGGCAAAGACACATATGAGAGCTCCCAACTGTGTGTTCAATCCTCAAATGCTTCGGCCTTCCACTGGGCTGGGCAGGGCAAGGCTTGAAGTTGGGAGGTGGGATGCAATGCAGGTCTCCTACCTGGGGGTAGGAACTCAACTATCTGAGCTATGGCTGCTCCAGGTCCACATGAACAGCAAGCCGAAGGAGCCGGAGCTAGAGCCAGGGGATGGACGTGGGTCTCTCATGTGAGACTTGGGCTCTCAGCCTACCTCCAAACTTATCTTTCAATGCTATTTCCCACAAAGGTTTTTGGAAAAAATGAGATCTTCCCCATCTTTCAAGATTAATTTGGTAATAATTTCAAGCATTTATAGAAATATTTAATAATCATAGCAATCAAAGTGAGATTTGTAAGTTTATTATTTTTCATTCTCTCTCCCCTTATTGCTTTATTAACTGATTTTTATAAAAAGGGCAGGGCACTAAATAGGTAGAATAACTAAAAAAATTATGTGAGGATTCAGGAAAAGAATATTAATCAAAAGGCAAGAGAGATGATAGATACAAATTATGTCTTAAATTCATAAGGATCCAAAATAACAATCTGAAAATACAAAAAGGGATGATTCATTTATGAACTGCCAACAAAGCATCTAAGAAACTTAAAAAACAAGCTTACAGATACAATACAGAACTCATCTGGAGAACAAGATATGGAATATAGCATAGTTCACTAGTATCTGGGGAAAGAGACTTATCAGGCTACGTTTGTGAAACTTCAAGGCAAGGCTGTTTCAAGCCTGCTTCCTCAGCTGAAAAAATATAGATACCACATATTTTGTCCACATTATGGAGCTGAATGTAACAATATTTAAAAACAAAATCAACAAAAACCCAGAATAGTTTAAGGCTGTTTAAAATAGTTTTCTTCCCTTACATAAAATATTAACTGCAATTAGTTGCCAATAAAAAGTACATGCTGCATATAATCAGCCTCAAAAACCATAATTAGTATGATTTGAATTCTCATCTTAAACCTTACTGGCACTGAATTAAATGTAAACTTTAGCCCAGAGAAGTCCAAAGTGTCATAAATTCCAAATGGAGTTTGTAAATACTGAGATTCCATAACAATTAAGTTGTGGGACATACTGACTCTCATTAACAGAGGATTATTAAAAATTATAACATTTGGAGTTACAGGTTAAAATGGCCAAAGACTGTTGTGATGCTACTTGTTAAAACAGAACATTGCTGAAATTATGATTCAGTGGGCATGGTCTCCTCACCCCCATTTTGTTAGCTGCACGCAGTCGGAAGCTATATGTCTTTCCAGGAAGAAGGCTGCTCACTGTACATTCCAATTCAGAACCCTGGTAAACTTCTCTGGATTCATCTTTTTCTATAGGCGACATTTCCAAACTATAACAGGAAATGGGTGATCCACCATCAACCAGCGGGAGTCCTAAGGTCAGAAGCATTTGCGCAATTTAACATGATGAATACTTTTGAGTACAAGTTTAATTGTAATCTATTTTCAAAATGGAAAATTACCCCATCGTAACTGTATTTCTTTTGCTTTTGGTCTACCCTGTAATCTGGGAGGGAGGCAGGGGCCTGGAGGCACAGCTGGAGTCTGCACCAGTAAACACTCAGAGACCTGCCAAAACAAAAGCACAAGGAAACCAAAAAGGCCCAAACCAATCAGATGGATCTCAGTAAAAGGAAAACAATACAGACACAAACACTGCATTAATAACTTGAAAGTAAACTCTGTGTACGAGGAATAAAGTCCTAAATATATTCACAACTCAAATCGCTGAAACTCAGATTTCTTACAAATAAAGACTATATGACTACTAAACACAAAGAAAATGAGCAGAAAAGAATCCCATCAAACCTTTATCTTTCCATAATTACAAAAATGAACAAATGAACAAACAAAACTCGTCCTGTCTCACACATTTTAACAAAGAATATTCTTGATTCTACAAATCTCTTCTAAGGGGTATGTTTTAACATTCTGCAAATACTTTTAGGAAGTTTACACTCTTTACTGTACATAATATGTTTGTAATCTAAATACGAATTTGTACATTAAAAAAAGACTTTCCCTTCTTTCTATCTAAAATTAACTCTAAAATCATGTGAGCTTATCCACATACTTGGCATCCTTCCAAATAGTTGGTATTGCTTTGTGTTTTTATGCAATGTAAAAAGTTTTTTTTTTTTTTAAGTTTTATTTTAAAAGACATTCTCTGGAAAACACTGACAAAAACTCAGTGTAACAGTCTTACCTATGTTATGTTAAAGCTTAAATTTCATATTCAATTTATGCTTAGGCAATTCATTTTAAATAGTCTTTTAAAGGATAAACAAAATACTTGGTCATCACGTTATTTTAAAAAGTACCCTAGGTAAATCAGAATGCTACAATGCTGCATTATTAGGATAACAGAACTGTGAGTGTGCATTATGTTTATTATTTATTTTTTTAAGTCCAGGGATCTTCTTAGCAGATAAACTGAAGCAATTGGATCATAAAGCCTGTTGGGCAGGATTCATACTCAGTTTCATAATAAGCAGACTTTCAACAAAATGATTACAATTCGTCTTTAAAAAGAATACATGTACTGTGCCAAATTCTATTTGAAAAATAATTATAATTGCTCCTAGAAATCATCCTTTTTAAAAATTCGCTAAACAAAAATCACTCCTTTTAAAAACATACCTCTATAGCATTAAGTCCAAACTGGGTCTTTCATAATAAAATAGTGGCCGAAATTTTGTGAAATACATAAATATTAGAACATCAGAACCTGTTTTAAATAGTAAGTATGTTTTACAGTTTGTACTAACACATTATTTATGGTGTAGTAAATCAGTTGAAAATTATTTTATTCCTCTGTTTAGTATGGTTATTAATAAGCATCACCTTAAAATTTATTAAGTTTTTCTCCACAGTTTTTGCATTTTGTGTTTCCAGGGCTAATTGCTAATCAGAAACAGATATTCACTAAATATATAAACTGTAAGTGCCATAGTAAGATACTCTGGGCATTATGAAATTAATTACCAGGTTATAGAAATTACTTGTATATATTTGTGAATACATTTTTAGTAGTTGAAGGAACTTTTGGAGATTGCATTCAAGTGACCAAGCTTTAAAAAAAAAAAAACAAAAAGATCTCTATAAGTATTACCGCACTCTGTCCTCCATCACTGATGCAGTAAACTCGTAAACGATAGAAACAGCCTGGATTCAGTCGGTCACAAAGATGCTCCCTAGTAGCGCCACTGTATATCATATCCCATTTGTTTCCTGTAAAGTGAGGAATTGTGTTCAATCTGCTACAAGGTAATGTTTAACGCTCTGGTTCACGGACACAGCAGGTATCCTGGTTTCACTAAATCAGTGTTTATGTAATTTGTCAGAACCAATTAAGCCTGTTTTAAGTTTCCTGGAAATGATCTAATTTTATGTTTGCAGCTTCCTAAGCAAATCTGCATGGCTTTGTTAAAGTGAAATTGCTCTAATTCTGTATAGACTTTGGCTTACATTGATGATCTGCTTTTAATTAAGAACTTTAAATGTATTTGCTGGTCCAGTAATAAGGTTATAACACGGAAAGAGTAGAAAGAACCAATACCATTGGAAGTTTAGCTTTAATAAAGAGACAGTTCAATTTTTGTAGGAAACAGCTTGTTTCATAAAAATAAAAACCATTTAATTGTGCAATTCAAGAATAAAAATCACTAATCACTAAGTTTATTACTAAAATTAGCTACTGGAATTAAAAGAAAAATTTTCTGGGCTGGAACAATAGCTCAACAGGCTAATACTCTACCAGCAAGTGCCAGAATCCAAAATGGGTACCAGACTGTGTCCTGGCTGCTCCACTTCTGATCCAGTCCCCTGCTTGCGGTCTGCTACAGCACTGGAGGATGGCCCAAAGTTGTTGGGACCTGGAGCCTCAAAAGAAGCTCCTGGCTCCTGGCTTTGGATTGGCTTAACTCTGGCTGTTACAGCCAATTGGGAAGTGAACCAGCGGATAAATGATCTTTCTTCGCCTTTCTCTCCTTCTCTCTGTAAATATGTCTTGCCAATAAAAATAAATCTTAAAGAAAAGAGATACTCCTTCTGATATCTGGACATAAACTGAATAAATTAACAGAATCTAATACTTAGTATAGGTATCCTGGGACTAAGCAATGTAAACAAACAAAGGGGAAGAAAAAGATGTAAACGCAGTAGTGAAAAAAGAAAATGTAGTAGTAGTCTTACATTTGATTCCTTATTTTTCTGGAGATTACAGTTTAGAGTGGATTCTGACAGGCATAAGCTTAACTGCTACACAAAGGAAAAAAAAAAATCAAAGACAGCCCAAAGCGAAGTAAACACCTTTTTATATCAGCAAATGAAACGCAAGAGGAAAGAAAAGCTAGTCATGAGGAGCAGACACTGACCAGGAAAAACTCAACTTTAATAGCTGTTCTTACCATTAGGACCTTCTGACATCTCCACAACGTACTTATTGATGGCTGCCCCTCCATTGTCTTTTGGTGGATCTACTCAAAGAAGCAAAATGGTATTAGAAAAAACACATACAATGAAGAAATGACAGTCTTATTTCAAAAAGTACAGGTTGTTTATAAAAATCATTTAAAGGCTTTATTAGTTTTAAATGTTTATCTTACTTTGAAAGCTATAGCTACAGAAGGGGATATACAAAAACAGCAAAAGATCCTCCAGATGGCCACATTTACTAGCACCGGCCAGGCTGAAGCCAGGAGCATCATTCCGATCTCCCATGCGTGGCAGCAGCCGGAACACTTGGTTTATCTGCTCTTCCCAGGAGGTTAGCAGGGTGCTGGATTGGAGCAGCAGCCAGGACTCACTCTGGTACCCTTAGAGGGTGGTGGTTTTTCCTGTTATACCACAATGCTGGTCCTGAATTCTTTACTGTTAATATCAGCAGTACTTCACTAATCTATGTTGTTGTCAAACCACAAAACTCTACCTTATTTAGTGTTTATAAATTTGGCTCTCTGTAACACTTCTTAATGGCTGCACAATATTATTTCATTCACTTCAGATTTTAAGATCGAAACTTTTAGATATCTTATAAGTATCAGTGAAGCCTTTTTTTATCAGTTTGAACTCTTCAGACAAGGATCAGGTTTATATGATCTTGGTTTTCCTATTTAACAGTAATGAGCAGCTGAGTTTCACTTCTCCAGAGAGCCAGCATGACCCAGGTGAGTGGCTCCAAGTTCTGCAATCTTTCATTCTCACGATGCTACACCACGCATACAGTCTCACAGGTGGATTCCCCATTCCTCGTGAATTAGCTCAGATCTGAACTCAGTGCATGTGACCACAGAGCTTCTACTCTTCCGACCCCCTCACGTGAAAGTCAACAATGAATGACTCCTACATTCCTTATTAGACTAAGTTGGACTAAGAAATGAACTCAAATGTCTTAAAAAAGTACTTCATACTCAAATTATTTTAATCAACTATAAAGCATGTATAAATACTTGTAATATCTTACCCCAAGTTATTTTAAAACTGTGTGAATGTATCTTTCCTTTAACTGAAGGTTTTACAGGTACTCCTGGCTTGTCAGGGCAGGTAGTAAATTCCACTATTTCACTTGGATTGCTTTTACCTTCGGAGTTGTAAGCAATCACCTGTGATAAGAGCATAAAAAAGTAAAATAGTATATTTGATACTGATACCAGCCTAATGAGCAAAACGATGAGAGACAAGTAGGTGCAATGAACTATAAATATATCTGCATATTGTGATGGCTTGTTAGAGAACTGTCTTCAACAGCGCTTGGCAAATATGCAGAGTATGCAAGAGTATCTCCCACCATTTGGCATTTTAATCCTGGAAATACAAGTGCAAGTCTAGCATTTTGATACCAGAGTAATCATAAGAATAAGCTGTAGTAACAATTGATTCTTAATGGGCTTTAGGCTTCCTTTATTTCTTCTTTTTAATAGTCTATGGGCCTTTAGAAAGATGCCCACAAGTTTTTAGTCTTTTCTTCAAAAGATGAAGCCTAATTTCCCTTCTCTTGCATGTGAGTTAATACCTAAAGTACTCATGTTAACAAACAGAATAAAGCAGAGATGATGGTGGGTGTGACTTATGGAACCTATGTGGTAAGGATCTGAGGGCTCCTGGCTTGACCTGGAAGCAGCCCCTCCAAGCCTTCAGCTGAGTGCATTCTTCATCAACATCTAAGTTACAACCTCAGGGAAACCTTGTGGTTAAGCCACCTGGCTAAATTGGTTTTAAAATTTTGACTCACAGAACATACAATAAAAAAACATTCATTGTTTCCTGAAGGAACTAAGTAATGTGTAATTTGCTACACACTAATACAGAAATGCAATTCATCACTAGGCATTATTTTAAAAAATGTAACTGTCTATATATTTTTATCTATCTCCATTAATGAAGTTGAAAAATTCATGTCCAATATCAAACACGGATTTTCTCATCTGTGGAACTGCCCTTTTCCATTGGTAAAAAGCACTAATCATCTGCCCAGATGCTGAAGTAAAAATCTAAGAAACATGCTTAATTTTTTTTAAAAGAATTTATTTTTATTGCAAAGTAAGAGGGGAAAGAGAGAGGAGGAGAGACAGGAAGATTTTCCATCTGATGACTCACTGCCTAAGTGATGGCAACAGCTGAAGCTGAGCCAATCATATGTACACACACACACATACCCTGACCAAGTCACAACCAAAATATAACCTATGAATACACTATACCAGGAAAGATACAGAATTTTAAGAGTCTCCACATGGAAAAATCTTTATGGTCTGGTACTGCTTCCTGCTGGAATTACTCAGTGTAAAGGCCAACAGACGGGCTAAGTATGACAAGCATCTGTAACAGGGGTGCAGGGCTGGGGCATGTGTGGGAGGGCCAGGGTTGGGGGGAGGCAAGTGTATGTTCCCACTTGGAATGCAAACACCCTGAGTAGGACTTTTTCAAAGAAAAAGTGTGGTGAATAGAGAAGGGTCTGACTTAACAAAGTAAACAAGCTGAACATAACAGGGGCACATTTTCTCACTAGTGACGAAGGCTGTTATATCTACCATGTCATGATAAATCTAAAGAGCAAAAAGTTAACCTTGTAACTGTTACTAAGGGACTACACTGCTATAATTCAGAGAATAATATCAGGTAGAGGGGAAAGCAAGAGAAGGGGAGGGAATAACCTCCTACATCTACAACACTATCATGGTAAATAATATATTTAAGAAAACAAAGAAGAAAGAGAGAAAACTAAAATTAACTTGTGGTGTTAGATTAGATTTTATGGTATTTTTAACACTCTTAATGAGCTCGTGATCTAAAAACAACACATTTAAACACAAATACATAAACACATAAATATGCTTGTGAATGTAGAGTATAGGACTATTTATATATGTGTGTATATGTATATATATTGTACATACTTAAACAAACCATATACGCATACAATTTAGCTCTGCTTACTGGGAAGGCATACCTGGGAGCAGTAAAATTCCTTTAGCAACTAAGTATATTTAATAGTCAGATTTTGACTTCTAAACACTACTGTCACAAAAAAAGGATCTTTGTGCTTTGAAAAATGGCCAACTTCAGAACTGAAACAGGCGAACTAGGGCAGGACTGGAGAGAGTATCTTGAGGCAGAGGATGATGAGGGGACACGTTAAATTGGTTCAGGAGATAGCTTGGGGGAGGAGGTGGTTTCCACATTTTGGTTAATTTGAGCCTCATAAAAGCCTCTAAAGTGAAATAGAATCTCACTGGATAATTAAATACATAAGTCATACCTATACAAATAAATGGAAAGAAGAGAATATTTTCCTTTGTGGTATAATGCTTACTAAAATTTGTATAGTAATAATAAAAAAACTTGGCTCTTGGATCTCAGTTAATTGATTCAGACAAGAATTATCAATGGGTCTTAAAACTAGTGGGTTAAAGTTTGATGAGGATTAAGATCTTACAAAGTATATAGTATTTAGAAAACACTTAGTATAAAATTGTAAGAGGAAAAGTAACTTTACAGTGAGGAAATATGTTAGCTAACACATCTGACATCTGACTACCAATAATGGGACAGATTAGAACTGTGCAAACAAGCATACAAGTATATTCTAAAAGAATCCGAACATTTTGAAATGCTTGCTTACATTACACAAATGAAGAGCCCCATAGAACATTAAAATTGGTTTTGAGTTTAAATATATAAAGTAGTAGAAGCACTGTTACATAGTATAGAGTAAAACAAAGCTCATTACGAAAGATGAAGAAGAGTCAAGGTTTAAAACCACAGGACCAAGACATGTACTTTGGCTTTTAAACAACAAGATATGAAATCTTTCAAGGATTTTCAAATCTCACCTTAAACTTATACTTGGTACTTCGTCTGAGATTTTTCACTGTGTAAGCAAGATCTTCTCCATCATATTTAGGCTTAAAACCATACCCCTGAAAAAGGAAAACAAACTCTTCATTAGTGTCTATAAGCATCAGCATGCGGAACAATATCTATGGGAAGACACCTGGTGCTTCATTGTCTTCTGCAATGTGCACCCTGACTAATGCTAGGCTGAGGGTAAGACTCACCTTAATGCTTTTCTCAAGTGGAGGGACCCAAAACTGCCAACAAATATTTGTAGAAGAACCTCAATAAACCCAGTAACCAAGAGAAAATATGAATTGAGGGAAGAATAGGAACAGTGCTAACCTCACCATCTGAGTAAGCTAACCTGAGAACAGGAATTTCCCACTGAGTTACATGCAAGAGCTAAATAGAAGTGTGACTGTTTAACAGTTAAATGTCTAACAGTTAAATTGCTGTGAACAAAGCTGTATACAGGTTAACTGAATGGATACTTGTGCTGGCAGGTGAGGATGCTGTTTACCTCTGAGATTGCTGTTTACAGCTCTACTGACAATTTTCATACATTAAAAAAAGTATTAAAGTCAGTTTATAGTATATTCACATGGCCATATTAAATATTACCTAATTCCTAATTTGAGAATAAAGCCTGTATTTTTAGCAATTTCCATCTACTAATATGCCTTAAAAATATTTATTTATTTTTATTAGAAAGGCAGATTTATAGAGTGGAGGAGAGACAAAGCAAGATCTTCCATTCACTGGTTCACTCCTCAAATGGCACTGGCCAGAGCTGAGCAGATCTGAACCCAGGACCCAGGGGCTTCTTCTGAGTCTCCCACGTAGATGCAGGGTCCCAAGGACCTGGTATGCCCTCTGCTGCTTTTGTGGGCCATGGGTAGGGAGCTGTATAGGAATTGGAGCAGCTGGGACACAAACCTGCACCCATAAGGGATGCCAGTGCTTGTAGGTGGAGGATTAACCTGTAGAGTCATGGCATTGATCCCACACTAATATGCTTTCTCTCTCTATGGATTTGTCTGAATCCATATAGACAATGCATATTGTCTTTTCTAAGTAAAAGAACTTAGCAAAATATTTTCACTATTTATTCACATCATACAATTTATCAGTATACCATGCATTTTATGGGTGAATGATAATCCATCATAGGGTTATATATTACAATGTGTTTATCATTCATCTGTTGACAGGCATCTGTGTTATTTCCATTTTTTGGATATTATGAATAATGCTTTTATGAACATTTGTGTATAAATTTTTTGTATTTTAAAAAAACCAATTATTTATTTTTATTTGAAAGAGTTAGAGAGAGAGATACTTTCCATCTGTTGGCTAACTCCCCAAAAGGCTGAAACAACCAGAGCAGGGCTGAACCAAAGCTGGGAACCAGAAGCTTTTTCTACAAGGATGCAGGGACCCAAGACTTGGGCCATTCTCTGCTGTTCTCCTAGGCCATTTGCAGGGAGCTGGATGGGAAGTGGAACAGTGAGTACTCCAACTGGGACTTGTACTGGATGCTGGCACTGAAGGTAAAGGCTTAGCATGCTTTGCCATGGTGTGGGCCCTGAATATATGCTTTTACTTTTCTTGGATTGCCACATAGGAGAGGTCAAAGCTATTTTTGATGTCTGTTGCATTGAAGTAGATCTAAAGAGCTATGGAACTACAGACAGAAGATGACCTAACTTTTGGTTAGTTAGGTGGTAGCCCATGAGAGGCATCATGGCTAACTTCATGTCATGGGTAACTAGATTCAGGCTGCACTAGCTAGCCCCACGTGACTGTGTGGCACTTTGGGAAGCTGTGTAGAAACACAGCTGGAGAAGGAAGACAAGGAACTTCCTTGCCTTTTAGAGATGTTTAGTCTAATAGGCTGGGGTGATGTTCTTCTCTTATTATTTTGAAACAGATATGGTAGGGTCTGCATTATACTGTGGGTTAGGCTGCTGCCTGCATGCTGGCATCCTGTATGAGTGCCTAAGTCCTGACTGTCTCACTTCTAATCCACTTCCTCTCAAAATGTGCCTGGGAACGTAGTGGATGATGGCCCACGAGGCATGGGCCTCTGTCACTCCCATGTAAGTCCAGGCTGGAGTTCTAGGCTCCTTGCTACAGCCTGGTCCAGCCCTGGCTACTGTGGTCATTTGGGGAGTGAGCCAGTGAGTGGAGATCTCCCTCCCTTTCTCTTCCTCTTTTTGCCTGTGTAACATTGCCTTTCAAATAAATAATAGTTCTTCAAAAAACAAAACAAACAATCCAAAGCTCAGAAAAGATGTATTGTCGAAAGACAAAAATGGAATTTCAAACATACAGAAACCCCAGAATCCTTTTTATAACATTAAGGGAACAGAAGATGGAGTACTCCCTCATTCCTAGTCTTCCAAATCTTGGGACTTGGGTAAGGAGCTCCATATCTTTTTTTTTTTTTAATTGGAAAGGTGGACATACAGAGAGGAGAGACAGAGAGGAAGATCTTCTGTCTGATGGTTCATTCCCCAAGTGACTGCAATGGCTGGAGCTGAGCCAATCTGAAATCAGAAGCCAGGAGCTCTTCTGGGTCTCCCACACGGGTGCAGGGTCCCAAGGATTTGGGCCATCCTCAACTGCTGTCCTAGGCCACAAACAGGGAGCTGGATGGGAAGCAGGGCCGCCGGGATTAGAACCGGCGACCATATGGGATCCCAGCACGTTCAAGGTGAGGACTTTAACCACTACGCTATGGCGCCGAGCCCAGGAGCTCCATATCCTTACTTACTGAAGTTTCTTCCTCCATCTCTAAAATATAAGAAATTCCTTCATCTGATGGCGTTCCAGAGGGCTTGCTCCACTGTAAGGATAACCAGGTGACTCCAGCTTTAGTTAACACAGGACTTGCTGGCATGGAAGGGGCACAGCCTGAGGTGTAATACAGCACTTCTTCACTAAAGCCACTGTTGAAACAAATAATTTTTAAGTAGTAATGAAAAAATTACCTTTATAGGCAATGGACAAATATTTGATTAGTTATATTTTTTGAACATGACACAATTTTTGCCTGTGATTTGCAATCCAAATAGTCTACCATAGATTTGGTAACACGATATCTTCGTGGCAACCATACTGACACCAAAAAAAAATGAATTAAAAAGAAAGTTAAGAAATATATATTATACCTTATAATGAAAGTATGAACACAATAATGTTTCTTTATTGATATATGGGTTACATCTTTTAAATACACTTTAATACGATGGTACTTGTAAGAAATAGAAAACAAATTATTGTACTATAATTAAACCTCTATGCTCTCATCAGAAGTGGGCAGAGGAATCTCCAGAGGAAAACCAATTTCAGTGTGATTCTTGAAAGGCACTTGACCTTTCCAGCTTAATCAAATATTTAGATGCTGTTAGAATTTACCAGAGTTTTTACAAAATAATAAAATGTATATTGAAAACCAATAAAAATATTTTGGTCACACACATATTTTAAAGTATTGATAAAGCTGTTAACTTCATTTGAATAAGAGAGAGCATTTTCATTTGTTGATTCACTAATCAGATGTCCCCATGGCTGGACCTGGCCCAAGTGAGGAGCTGGGAACTTAATCTAGATTGCCCAGGTGGGTGGCAGGAGCCCAGCCACTGCAGCCACTGCCATGCCTGTCAGGGTTTGAATGAGCAGGAAGCTGGAGTCGGTGCCAGAGCCAGCTATTCCAATGTGGGACATGAGTGTCTAATAACTAGGTCAAATTCTTGTCCTTTTTTTAGTTTTTGTTGGATCTTAACACATCTTAACTATATCAAAAAGTGATAAAGTAAAGTAGAATTTTTAGTGTATAATATGGATTGTGAATAATTATACAAATGAAGTCAATGGATAATGTAAGATATCTACATTATTTTATAAAACACATCTTACCTTGTACCATAATCATTTTTGGCTGATAGTCTGAATTTACAGCCCATTGCTGGTGACAGTTTAGTAACTTTAAATTGCTTCTGTGCACCCATGTAACACTGACAAAATTCTCCGTTTCCTTTTCCCTAAAATGAATGGCTGATTATTATATACACCATGAACATGATCGTAAAACATAAATTTACATCCAGTTGTTCTTGATAAGTTTGAACTAATGCACATTATAAATCATCTTTGTTACATGTAATTCATGGATCTTAAAAGGTTTAGAAACATCTTTTATATGCTCCAGTTCAGGAAACGCAGTTTTCAAATACCATACAGTAGGTATCTTTGTTTAGCTCCTTGAAGTAAGTACTGTGTTTCGGCCAATACAAAATCTCTGGCTAAGTAATGCTTTCCGATATGGACCTCATAATCACCATGGGGCTTGTAGTGGCAGAAACAGATGATTTCTCACATGGACAACTGATAGCTTTCTCTAACATAGGAAAAACTCTATGCAAACACTTCCAAGTAAAGGTCCCTACCTACTCTCAAAGTTTCTTTAAACTACAGATGTTGGAGATGTTCCTGCTTATATTTACCACTGAAAGAGTTCTAGCAAAAAGGATGGCCAAATTACAGGCAATAAGAGAAGAAATCGGGACAGCCTAGAACTAAGGGATTCTGGAAACTTAAAGAGTATTAAACAAAATGTGCTAGATTCTCATTCTCTACCCAATTTTCTTTACTATGTTAGAGGTAAAAATGACTGTTGCACTCCCATGTTAGGTTTAATGACTATGTCTCTTGTTTGTGCATTAACCCTAACTTCCTGCATATGGTATGTGAAGGCTGGGATAATTGGTAGTTCTGACCTATTATGCTTTAATTGTGTAAAAATGGTACAAAAATGGCTTTCAGAAAAGGGAAAACTTCTATTCCTTATTTAACTGGGATGGATGCTAAATTTTATCAAATTCTCCTCATTTAACAAACTGATATGCATTTCCTTTTGTATTTACATACTATCAATTCTTTATTCTCTTAGAATTTATGGAAGTTCTTGATGTGTTTAATTATTTTCATATTCTACTACTGAATCTCCAAATTATCAGTGGGATTTCTTCCACTTGCTCTTAATGAGGCTTACAAAGTAGGGTAACACAGATGCCTAAGAGACAGTAAAATAATGTATTAAACTATGAGCTCAGTTTGTTGTGCTAGGCTAACTAATGGCTCCAAAGACTTCCAGATTTTGATCCCTGAAATCTGTGGATGTTATTTATTTATTTATTTTTAAAGATTTATTTATTTATTGGAAAGTCAGATATACAGAGAGGAGGAGAGACAGAGAGAAAAATCTTCTGTCCGATGATTCACTCCCCAAGTGAACGCAATGGCCGATGCTATGTCGATCCGAAGGCAGGATCCAGGAACTTCCTCCAGATATCCCACACGGGTGCAGGGTCCCAAAGCTTTGGGCCGTCCTCAACTGCTTTCCCGGGCCACAAGCAAGGAGCTGGATAGGAACTGGAGCTGCCGGGATTAGAACCAGCACCCATATGGCATGTTCAACGTGAGGACTTCAGCTGCTAGGCCACGCTGCCAGGCCCCATGGATGTTATTTTATATGGTGGCCTGACTGTAAATTGTGAGTAGGTTAAGGATTATGAGATGATCCTGGATTGTCTGAGTGGAGCCTAAGTGGAATTTTATCAGACAGTAGCAGAAGATTTGAAGACAAGAGGAGGAAGAAAACGATGGAAACAGATGGGCAAAGGTCTTATGGCCCTAAGCAAGTAACAAGTTGGGCAAGGCAAGGCAACAGACTCTCCTCCAAAGCTCCCGAGAGAGCATGGCCTACCAACATAGGCTTTGGCCCAGTGAAACACATTTTCTTTTTTCTGGCCTCTAGAATGTAAGATAATAAATATACTGCTTTAAGTTATCAGATTTGTGGTAATTTGTTATAGTAGTCATAGAGAAAGAACACACTGATAGGACAAAAAAAAATCATCTTCCTTCAACAAGGTAATAACCTAAATGTCAGTTCTGAAGGTGGTCTAATTGAAGACAAATATTACATAGGGAGGTTTAGTCAATGTTTTCTAAGAACACCATCAATCTACCCATTTATCACACAAAAATCACACTGTTTTTCAAGGAGGAAAACCTAATTATTAATATATCTGTATGAAGATATGCACGTAATTTCAACCAGTTAAAAAGAACTGACTTACCTCATCCCATTCTAAAAGAAAGCTCTGGATTTTAGAACCATTGTCACTAGGTGCCTAAAAGAAAAACACATACACACACACACAAAAATCAGTACTTCTATGATTGATATTATGATGGTTTAATCTATGCAATCTATTTTATGTTGAAAATATTTTCTATGACTAATTTCTAGAAAAATATGCACAGAAAATATGGTATGTATTATAGACTCCACATTTCTTTTAAATAGAAGGAAAGAAAACCAAGCCATAATGCACTTGGGAACAGTGAAGATTTTTTTTTTAAATCAAGAATTATCTTAAACTTTCACAATACTTTGAAAAAAAAAATCACTTTGTGGGCCCGTTAGGATGGCTCAGTGGCTAAATAAATCTCTGCCGTGCACATGTTGATCCCATTTGGGCATCGGTTCATGTCCTGGGTACTTTACTTCCCATCCAACCCCTGCCTGTGTCATAGGGCATAGGGGGAGTGGAGGACAGCCCAAAGCCTTGGGACCCTACAGCAGCATGGAGAGCCAGAAGAAACTCCTGGCTTCAGGTCAGTTCAGTTCTGGCCTTTGTGGTCACATGGAAAGTGAACCAGTGAACAGATTATCCTATACTCTATCTTTCCTCCTCTGTAAATTTGCTTTCCAATAAAAATAAATATTAAAAACAATAACAACAACAACAAAAACTATGTTGCTTGCCTATCAGGTTTTTATCAGCTCCTATTGTTTTCTTTTTCTTCTTCCTTTTTTTTTAAATTAGAATTCACCTTATAACCTACGCAAAATATTGCGTATTATACCCGAATGAAGACTTAGGATGCTGAAGGAATTCTGAGCAGGTGTGCTGACTGGACTGCGTGTGTTCAGACTCAAAGCGCTGTATGAATAGGACTGCCAGCGCTGTTGAATTGAATCCTCCTTCAACATTTTACTTCAGTATTTACTCATTCTTGAAACTAGAATTTCACCCTCACTTGTAAGTGAACTTCTGTCAGTAATTTCAACTGTTCTCTATGCAGAACAAATGATCACGTCTGTCTGCATAACTTCACATTTACAGACAGTTTTAAGATTTCTCCAATGTAATTTTAAGTTTTGAAATGACTCTGTAGAGAACTTACTTTCTGATTTTGGGGACTCTATCCATTTTTTTATAACACTGTCAACTATGTAAATTATAATCAAGAATGACCAAACACTTAATAGTCATTTATAAAATGGGAGGTCCAAATTTATTGTTGACAATTAACAAACTGTAATTTTTACCTAGTTAGCATGACATAATTTGCCTGTAAAGTTAAGATTCCACTGACTGGCCATGTGGCAGTTATAAAAGTGAATACCGTGAGAAGGGAGCAGTAAAACGATTCTTGGGAAACTCCAATTTATTAAACAGCAGAAGAAGAGAACCCACAGAAAGCTATCACAAATCTCAGCAGGAAACAGATTTCTTAAAGATCAACTCCACACTGCTCTAGTCTGGTTGCTGAAATCTCAACATTTATTTGCTTCCTTTTTTTCTTAATTTTTCCCCCAGAGCCTATGGAATTGTATCATAAAATAAAAAATGAAAGTTTCTGATTAGATCTTCAAAATGTCCACTTCAAAAAGCTGAGACCTCTCCTGTAGCTCTTCTTTCCAGGCTAGAGGGAAAACTATTATCTGTAAAATGTGTTACTTTATCTTAATAAATCATCATGGTAAGTTCATGAAGTTCTATTACTCAAACATTACAAAAAAAGGAAGCAGGGGCTTTAAAGAACCCAAACAAGTAGCCTGAAATCACAAAGTTACGAAGAGTGAGAGCAGAGCTGAATTTGGCCTGACCACAAAATCAGTGTTCCCGCTCAGCAGTGTCTCAAGAGCTGAGTAAGCCAGCCTGGTACCAGAAATAAGAGAGAAGATCAACTTGAGCTTGCTATCATGACCACAGTGCACTAGCAATTATAAACATCAGTTGATAAAATATTTCCATGAAGTGGTACCAACAAGTCCACTCACAGCACTGTTCTCATTCCATATCAATTGCCCAAGGAATGCTTTTAGAGTATGTAAGACAGCAGAATAAAATGACAGGATATTCAGGTTACCCCACTACTCAATGCAAGATTTTTAAAAATCTTTATAACGATATAACAATAATTTTTATGTTGCTAAATTCCAAGCACTGGTGCTGTGGACTACACAGATATAATCTGTTTAATCCTCCCAACAACTAAAGCTTATACTATCCCCAGTAAAAATTTGATGATGCTTTTCTCCAACCTTGCTGATTACCGTGTGTGGACAGGGCTGTCTGCTTCTAGAGCCCAAACCTGAGTAACCTGTGTGGGAAACATTGCCTATATCTTGTGAAAGGGCTGATGGAATACTGTTAAAGGTGGAAATTTCAAAGCAAATTTTGATTGCCTTCAGAATAAAGAGCAGTGCCTATAGAACTCCCAATCTACCTAGAGGGACTGACTACCTGCTACTCGAACTGTTCTCCCAAAGGAAAATGGTCTAGAGCCTATTCTTAGATAAAATGCTTCCGTAAGTAGCATGATACAAAATCAGTAATACTTTTTAATCAAACATGGAAATATGTATGTGTTGAGAGTTGTTTATGTTACGAATTGGCTTTTCTTTTTTTCATTTTCATTTTATTTGAAAGGCAGAAAGAGATTTTCCATAGGCTGGTTCACTTCAAATTCAAGAGCTTTAGATCTGGCTGAAGCCAGGAGTAAAACTTTAATCCATGTCTCTTAAGTGGGCAGAAGGGGAAACAACTGCAGCTTAACACAAAGTGGTATGGAGAGGGTAGAAATTAATGTCCAGTTGGAAATATTTACAGAATATTCTTACCTTCCATTGCAAAGTGAGTGAGTTTTTGGTCCGGTTGGCTATTCGTGGTGGATTAGGGATGTCAGGTTCACAGCTCAAGGTGGTAAAGCTTTCAGCTTCTGAAGGAGTTCCCTTCATAGAACTGTATTCTGCTTGCACTCTAGAGTGACAAAATAAGACAGTTTACCATCACAATCAGTAGTTCCTGCTTTCGATGGTATCTTGAAGTATTTTCAAGTTTGCAAGATGTTCTCTATTTTATTGAGAAAGTATATTAGAAATAAAGTGAGGCAGAAAAATAGGACAAGTGGCTTTCTTTAAACCATAACTCAAATGCATTTAAGCTTATGACATAACTGTTTCTGTGCATACATGTATTTAGTCACATACATATAAACAAAATTTCCTAAACAGTGTCTTGAAATAATAATCTTAACTGGTGGTAATACTAACACCTTCCATTACATCTGACTTCCTTTCATTAAAAAAAATGCTGAATATAACTTGTAACAAATTTAGGATTCACTAAAGGTTAGAATCCACATTTTAAAAAGCATTAGATTCAACAGTACTTGGTTTATCCATAGGAAATATACTTGACAACTTAATAATTCAATAGGAATAAACCCAATCATAAGTGGTCCTTGAAATGAATGGAGTGATTAAATGTGCTATACTGGGCACCAGCTGGGGAGGGGATGCTAAACTGATCAAAGTCCAGTTAATGTTACTAGGTCCACACAGTGTAAAATAGTATCCAAGATTCTCCCACAAAATGTTGTGAAATTCTGACATTTTTAAACCCAAATTCTCTCAAACTTTTTGTTCTAAAAATACATAAAAATAAATCTTATTATTTATGACGCTGATATAAATTTCAAAAGCCAGAATAAGTTGTGAGTGCCCAATCAGATGCTCATTCCAAATTTTATATCATACTAACAGGTACCAAAACTTCACTGTAAACATTATTAACACACTTTATTTAAAGAAAATGTTGACAGTTACAACAATATAAAAATAATCCCCAAAGTTCATATTTTTAATCCAAAGTTAATATTTATATTGGAAAATTTTAAAGAAAATTACTATTTAAAACCCACACAACAACTTCATCATGCTGTATCACAACAAACAAACATCTAAGAGCGTCTTACTTTGCATGGTAATCTGTGGCTGGTTTGAGATCATTCAGAGTGACACTTGTTTCTTCTCCTCTGGGGTGGGCCAGGGAAAGGGAAAGGTATTTCAGTGTGTGATAAATAAAACATTTCCAAAGATGCGTATTATATACAACACAGTTTGTAGCATTTTATGAAATTATACTCTTTCTTCTTTTACAGGCTATCACCATATAGTTTTCACTAAAACTTGTACAACTAGGATATGTGCCAAATTTTAGGAATGCACATGCATACCACTTCAAAACAAAATGTGTTCAGTATGTTAAGTGTATAAATTAGACCTTTTCTTTATTTTTTGAGTGGAATTTTGGAAGATATTTAGCCTACTGAAGAAATAAAACAATTTTCAATTATTTAAAAATCCATTTGAACATGAAATGCTGAATAAAACATGTATTATTCAAAGTAAAATTATCACATTTTTACAAGAAGTCTATTTCATTTTATTAGATAACATGGCACTTCATAACAATTTAAAGAATAGGAGAGAAAATAAAAGTGAATTGTAATTTAAAGTACATTTTCCATAGCCATTATTCTATTTTCCAATATAACAGCATATATCCTAAAAATAAGCATTTGAGAAGACTATCATCTGGCAATGTAGCCACAACCTAGCAGCCTCTTTTCCCTTATTTATATTGTTGTTCCCAACTTCACTCCAGATTCTCTCCTCTCTACTTCATGGACTTCTTCCATATTCCCTAGTCTCCCAGCTACCTTGTTTCCCAAGCCAAGTCAGTAAACACAATATCAAACATACATGTCTCATTAACCAAAGTACACTTCAATGAACTGGGAAGTTGAAGGGTCAGCCTCTGGGAGAGACTAACTGCTACGGGACAAAGGAGGTGACACGTGTCCTTGTGCTTTCTGGTCAGGTTGAAAATATAAATAAAGTCTTTCTTGCCAGCAAAAAGCCACATCTAACTAGAGAGTCTCTAATAACAAAAGAAGCATTCATGCTGATGGTGCTTTATCCTCTTCACTTCCTTTAAGTAGACTTATCTGTCTCATTTAGGGAAAATTGAATAAACACAAGGAAATACCAATGAAGAAGCACTGGCATTTTTATAATCTTATGCAACAAGATGATAACAGCTGGGGCACTTTCACTTTCCTTTCTTCTCCTTACTAGCTATTTCTTGGAAAACATGCCAAAATGGCTGATACAGATAACGTTCTGTGCTGTGACCACTCAAATGACTAATCCACCTCTTTTACATTCTTTCTGGTGTTTAAGTTATAAATAATAATTAGATTTAGTATTTTTTCCTATAAGAATAAACATTCTCTATATAAACAGACAGAAAGTTATTTTCAAACTGTCATAAATGCTATAATTTTAGACACCCATGATTCCTAAAGCATAAATATTTGTAAGCCAAGAAAAAAGAACTATATATTTTCAAAACACAATTATCAATAAGCTAATATACAAATAAGCAACACTGGTTCTGTGTTCATTTTAAGACAGGATATGAACTTGTAATGTAACAGTTACATTCAAGCCTTTATAAAGACAGTAATATTCCCAATTAAGAGATCTCATCTGTTTTTAAAACTGTGTGTGGTTATCACATTTTCCACATAATTCTCTAATTTGCAGGGAAAGCTGGGATTACTTTTTACCTAAGGCATTACTGCTGACATGATCTTTTACCCACACAGTAAAAAGAATCCAGGAATTTGTTAAATGAGATTAAAGCTCTATCAGCTAGACATTCTAATGTCTTTCACTTCCACACAGGTATACAACATTTTGGTTTCCCTAATGTTTAAAGAAGAGTTAGCTTTGTTTAGAAACTCCACATTCAAAACTAGGAAAAATATTTTCATTTGCTTGGGCTACATATACTAGTAATCAAATTTCTTTCACATTTTACAGGAACCCATCCTGTAATCTTAAACATAGAACAATTATTAATGCTTTAGCATTTTAACCATTATATCTTAATTCTAAGATAAGACTTTTCATACTTATGTTTCATTATAGTGTTCTTTTGCCATGCTACCATTTATGAATAAACATTCATGAGGTACAGTTTCTTCACGGGAATTTCAACACAGTGATTTAAAACTAGGCCTAAAGTCTTGAGTTCTATATACCACAATTTGTATTAATGCACCAAGAATATGTGAATTCTGAAAACATCTATTGGCCTACTGTAAATAATATGCTGATGGCCAATGAGAGTGATTATTCTGAGGTATTACTAAGGGCAATGTATGCCAGCTTGAGTAAGGCCTACTGACATGGAAATTATCACCACTGACCAACCTCCAGATTCAAAATAAATCTCTGAGAAAAAAAGACTAAATTAGCAATAAACCGAGAACCGTTAGTTTATAGAATATTTAAGAAGGAACAAAACACATCAAACACGTACACATATACACTTTTGTATTTCCCATCTTTGCCAGAACTAGACAGCAGGATTTCATAACCATAGAGCTCTGGTACAGAAGTTTCGTCTGTTTCGCCATTAGCCATGCTGGAAGGTGCTGACCAGGTAAGTACTATTGACCTTGCCTGGATGTCTGAGGCCTGCAAGAACAACATTTAAAAGCTTTTTAAACAAACGCAATGTGGATGGTGAGTAGTGGAATATGCAATGACCATGAAAGTTAATAAAAATTCTGTATGTAGTTTAATGATAGTATATTTCAAAACAGAAGACTATACATGAGCTACAATGTGTTGAGAAAGGGTAGATGGGCTCAACAAAAATTTAAAGATCAGTTGAGGTCATTCAAAACTGTTAGTGTAGAAGGAAGGAAAGGAAGGAAAGGAAAAAAAGGAAAAAAAATAGTCAAAGGAAAAAAAAATCACTTGTAACATACATGATAGGGGTCACATCCAAATGAGAAAGTATTTGGGCTCTTGAACCAATGTATGAGACCCAGAAGAAGCTACTGGCTCCCAGCTTCAGACTGGTTGAGCTCTGGCTACTTTGGTAACTTGGGAAGTGAAGCAGATGGTGGAAGACCACTGTTTTTCCCTGTCTCTCTCTCTGTAACTCTGACTTTCAAGTAAAATAAACAAATTTATTTAAAGAGAATGAGACAGTCATATATGTGCTGGCATGTAAAGATTTCATCAATATATTCAAGTTATGCAATAGTAGGAAAAAGGGGAGGCTGACATGCATAGGGTATGGTCACAGGTGTGTTAAGTTTTTTAATGCACAAAGCTAACTGAAAATGTAAAATGCAAATGTAATTACTGCTACCTTTGAAGACATTGTGTATGAAGGTACTTTTTTTTTAAAAAAATGCTCAAGAAAAATGAAATTAAAGATATTTGTTTTGGTGCAAAAATTTTGTGATCTATGCATTTAAGGGATCTTCAAAGTTCATGAGAACTGCTTATTATGCAAAAGCTATGCATGAATTTCAATTTTTTGTGTGTGCCAAAATAAACCATTTTTGACTCCATTTTTTTCTTTCTGTTTTTTTTTTAAGTACTCTTGTATAAGCGTGCTGGAATGCAGAAAGTGTTGTGAGTGGAAAGCATAAGGTTTGGATTATACTTTACATATTTCCATTCTTACTGAATGGTTTTATGAGTATGAGATGTTACAACAACAGTATAATAAAGAGGACAATACTTAGGAATTAGTAAGAAAGGGTACAGGTGCTTAGCCTAGTGTCTTAGATGCTATTCCAGTAGTGGAGTGCCCGGGATCAATTTCCTATCTTTGCTTCCAGCTTTTGGGCTATGCAGACCATGGGTGGCAGTGGTGATAGCTCTGGTAATTGGGTTCCTATCACCAGCCACAAGGAGACCTGGAGTGTTGTTCTTGCCTTCAACCTCTGGCCCCAGCCCAGTCATACCTGTTGTGGATATCTCAGGGGGTACAAGAGCAAACAGGGGCTTTTTCTGTTTCTTTGTCTCCCCAAAGAACAAAACCACCCACCCAGCAAAACATTTCTAAATTACTTAAAATTGTTTAATCTAAATCATTAGTCACTTGTATCAGGACTATGTCTATCTTGAATTAGGCAGAATATTCAATCTTTACTTTAGTAACTTTCTTGTGTCAAAGCCCTCAAAGCCTGGAAAAAGTTAAAAACTAATACTAACAATCATTCAACTTTATAAGTCACAGCAACTGCAGTGTTTTACTACAACACTATCTTAAAGCCTTAGAAACATGTCTCACTTATAATGGACTTAAAAATGATCTATTTTAGAGAATCAAGATGGTGGGATAGGGTAAGAACATGTCTAAACAGACAGAGAAACATCAGCCAGGGTGAAGCAGAGAGGGCACATTCCAGGAATTTAATTAAGCACTATATCACACAGAAAATAGCAACACTGAAACAAAATCAAGCCAAATTATTGGAAATGAAGGACACAATACAGCACATTAAAAAAATCAGTGTAAAGTCTCAATAATAGAATGAATGAAGCAGCAGAAGGGATCTCACAACTGGAAGATATTTCTTGTCACAATGGGGAAACAATCAGAGTTGGAGCTGAGCTGGTCAAGCCAAAAAAAGTATTTAAGAATTAAGAAACACTATTAAAAGGCCAAATAAAAGAGTCACAGGAGTTCCAGAAGGTGCAGAAAGAGAAGCTGGGTTTACAAATGCATTTAATGAAATACTAAGGGAAAATTCCCCTAATCTGGAGAGTTGAGATAAAACATTCAGGAGGGGCACAGAATTCCCAACAGGATTGACCAAAAGTGATCTTCACTAAGACACTTGATAATCAAGCTCTCTTTAACACAACATAGGGAAAAGATCCTTATATGCACTCATGAAAAAAAAAAAATCAATTGACCTAGAGAGGAATGCCAATCAAACTCACAGCTGACCTCTCACAGGAAAATCTATAGGTCACAAGAGAATGGAGCAATATATTCCAGATTCTAACAGGAAATAATTGTTGGCCTAGAATAACATACCCAGCAAAGCTTTCCTTTGTCTTTCAAAATGAAAGAAAATTCTTCCACAGTCAAGAAAAGTTAAAAGAACAGGCCTCTTTCAAACCTGCCTTACAAAGGATACTATAAAGATGTTCTCTTGACAAAAATAGGAATAGCACCCACCAAAACCAAAGGCAAATGTTAAGAACATCCCAGTAAAATAAAAACAGAAGACTATATCAATGAACAACCCATTGCTAAATGTCAGGAACAAATTACCACCTATTTATATTAACCCTGAATGTAAATTGCTTAAACTCATCAAACACCATAGATTAGTAGACTGGGTTAAAAACAAAACAAAACCCATCTATTTGTTGCCTACAGGAGATACATCTCACCAACAAGGCTCAGCAGAAACTACGTCTCATGGATTTTGATATTTAGCTTTTTAGCTTCATTTCTCCAAAACACTTTTTTTTTCTCACTGAATTCTTCACTGATTCATAGATCACACAGTAGTATCATTCTCTTAAAGAAGGCTCTTGATTTTCTTTTTCATTTCAGTGACACATTAGTCATTCAGTAGCATGTTATTTAACTTAATGGTGTTGTTAACTTCTTTTTTTTTCTTCCTGTTGTTGATTTTGTTTTGTGGCTTTTATTTAAGGGGGACTACAGTAACTGTAATGGAGACTATTATATCCAGTGTCATATTGTTTAACTTCATGGCATTGTAAATATCTGTTTTTCTTTTTGTTTGATTTTGTTGTGGTTTTTCACTTGGGGAGATTTATAGTGACTGTGTAGCGGAGACTGACATGTCCAAATGTGGAGGTACAGTGTAGTGAGGAAATGGTGCAGAGTGCATCTTTACTTTCGGATTGAGGATGGATTCCCAGTGAAACTGTTGGATGTGTCATGACAATGGGATGCTGGACTCTGCCATTGTCCATGCCC
This sequence comes from Ochotona curzoniae, assembly GCF_017591425.1. Taxonomy (NCBI): domain Eukaryota; kingdom Metazoa; phylum Chordata; class Mammalia; order Lagomorpha; family Ochotonidae; genus Ochotona; species Ochotona curzoniae. The sequence goes on along the minus strand of NW_024466502.1, from coordinate 45,493,923 downwards.
ACAATGATGGACTTAAATGATTATTTATGAGGAACTATACTGTTGTAACGATATGGGGGACCTTACAAGGGGAGGGGATTTGATGAGGCAGGTGAAATCCCAGGGCCTATGGAACTCTATCATAAAATGAGAATAATAATAAATTTTTTTAAACCCTTTTTTTTTTCTTAAAAAAAAATCAAGGCAGAGCAGATTTTACAGACAGGAGAAACAGAGAGAGAAAGCTCTTCCGTCTGCTGGCTCACTCCCCAAATGTCAGCAACAGCAGAGCTGAGCTGATCTGAAGCCATGAGCCAGCAGCTTCTTCCAAGTGATCCTGGAGCCATTGCAGTGGGCCTAAAAATGATCTCTTTTATCAATGAGTGAATTAAAAGCCTGCTCTTTTTTAAAAATTTTTTTATCATACATATAATTATTCTCTCAATGTTTCTCTGGATTTTATGGGATAGCCAAAACTGTGTTAAGTTACATGTTAGCAAGATGCTGAAAGTGGGTCGGTCAACAGAACTGATATCTAATGTATGAAATATATTTTATTAGGCACTAGGGTTACTGACTACATAATCAAAGTATATAGGCAGTAGAGAAAATGTTAAATAAGTAGATACAAGACTTTCCACTAATTGTTTGGCAATATTGAACTCTTCCTCTGAGGGCTGTAGGCCTCATCCACAAAATAAGTAATTGAGAGAAAATCTATTTATCATAGCTAATCAATAGCACTTTAAATAGACTTTTGTTTTGGAGTAAATGTAAACTTACAGAAAAGTTGGTAATATAGTAGTTGGAGTTTCTAAGAACCTTTTAACTAGTTTCCTCTGACGTTAGTATCTTGCACTTTTAAAAAAAGATTTTTAAATTTTTATTTGAAAGGCTGATTTACATAGAGAAGGAAAGACAGAGATAGAGACCTTCCACCTGCAGGATAACTTCCCAAATGGCCACAATGAACAGAGCTGGGCTACTCTGAAGCCAGAAGCCTAGAGTTTCTTCTAGGTTTCCCATGTGAAACCAGGGATGCAAACACTCAGGGTCATCTTTGTTTGATGCATTACCAGGGAGGCAGATTGGAAATGAAACAGCTAGCTGGGACTCAAACTGGCCCCTACAGTGGGGTACAGACACTGCTAGCAGTAACTTAACCTGTCATGACATGTTGTTGGCACCACTAGTATAGTTTGTAAAAATAAATTTATTTATTTAATTTATTGGAAAGGCACAGTTACAGAGAGATTCTTCATCCACTGGTTTACTACCCAAATGGCAATACTGCCCAGAGTTGGGCTGGTCAGAAGCCAGGAGTCAGGAACTTCATGTGGGTCTCCCACCGCAGTACAGGGGCCCAAGCACTGGATCATCCTCTGCTGCTTTCCCAGGCACATGAGCAGGGAGAAGGATTGAGGCAGAGTTAGCCAGGATCCATATGGGATGTTGCTGGTCCTGGAACTCTGTACTTCAGTGAAAACTAAGAAATTTACATTGGTAATACTATCATCTAAACTTCTAACTAAATAAATTTTAACTGAACACTTTTTCCAGGATACTGTGTTGAACTCACCAAAGACAGTTCATATACTACTAGCTAACTTCAGTGTTTCTAATATCTTTTTTTCCCCTCTTAAAGATTTTTTAATTTATTTATTTGAAGTCAGACTTATATAGAGAAAAGAGAGATCCTCCATCTGTGGTTCACTTCCCAGATGGCTGCCACAGTGGAGGCTGGACCAGGCTAACGCCAGAAGCCAGGAACTTCTCCCACTATCCTATGTTGGTGCAGGGGCTCAAGCACTTGGGCCATCCTCTGCTACTTTCCTAGGTGCATTAGCAGGGAATTGGATCTGAAGTGCAGCAGCCGGGATTTGAATTTATGCCCAAATGGAAAGCTGGTATGGTAGGTGTCAGCTTTACCTGCTATAGTACAATCCAAGCTCCAACCTCATATTTCTAATGTATAAGTAAGTTTTAGGTAAGGCTTAACTAAAAATAAATAAGCCCTATATAAATACATTAAATACATATGTGAAAAAAATACACAAGCTACTTACAGCTGGTTTGTCAATGTTGGAAAGAAGTGCTTCAAATGCTTTAGTTTCTTCATCTTTTTCTAAAACAAAAAACAATCAATAACCACCCTAATATTGTTCTCCTTATGTCATCTGGAATTAGCTTGATATTTGAACCTCTAATTTTCTACTTTTCACCCTTTTGTTTATACTTAGCAGTTTGTGGCTCTTTAACACTCTTCTGTTTGGTTTCTATTTCCATTTTCACTGTGATTACTAATGATAACATGATTATCTCTAGATCAGGAAGTTATTCTTCTACAAAGTAATTTTTATTCATAACTGTGACCGTCTTTACTCTGGAAAGTACTCATTTATCAATCTTACACCTGCTTAATTAACTATTTTTTCATGGCATGCCTTAATTATGGTTTCTCAAAATAGAAATGTAACTGGTTTCATAATAACATATGCACCAAAGATAAATACAAAGCTTTAGCTTAATAGTTCTGAAATGTTACTGCTGAAAAAGAAAAGGATCAAAAGATAACAAGTTCACAAAGTCCATTTCTGTAAATGGTATTAATGCATGAAGTTGTTAAAACATTATTTAAGCTTCGTTAGTAGGGAATTTATTAAAGCATTTTAGTTTCAGACATATATCATTTTGCTGCACTACTGAAATTTCAATAAAAAAGAATCTGGATATCAATTTAGGTTCTAAAATGTCTCATATTTACAGTGTTAGGCTATCAATCAACCACTTACTTGGAACATTATGAAAAGAATATACTTACAGTATGTTAAGTAACTACGAAAAACAGCACAGAGAGAACAGTAAGGTATTTTAAATAGTTACCTTCTATTTCTGCATCAACTTGTGCACTTCTTCCTTTCCCTGACTTGTTTTTCGCTGAGCCTGTGTTTGTGCTACTAGCACTGTGTCCTTTTATTAGTCCATTATGTTCATTTGTGGGAGAAGGGCATTTCTGGGGTGATGATGGTGGGCTGTTCATTTTATCTTTCTGTGTTCCTTGGCGATCCTTTAATTTCTTCTGCAAACGTTCATATGTTTTACTAGATCTTTCATCTCTAAAATTGGATCTTCCATGTGCAGAATGAGCATCTAGAAAGAAATTAAAAAATGTTTTTATAAATATCACTTTCTGCAATTAAGCTGACAGCAGGGGAAAAGAATAGGCATTAAATTTATCATATTAACTTTGTCATAAAACATTTAAAAAAATAATTCTGCAAAACAAAGCTATTTCTTTGCCTCCATTAGCTGAGAGACCAAGCTTTGTGACTTGATTATAATTACACACATTGAGTACATTTACAGAGAAATTTCTTTCCTTTATCTTTTCCTAACTAATTATTACTCTCCATAGAAACAGCTTTGTGGTATGGTAGGCGAGGAATGAGACTTGGGTCGAGCTGTCCATAGCTTCTCCTGTTGCCTTTTTTTGTAGTTACTACTTTTTACATCTTTTTCAGCTTCAAATATAAAATAGTTAAGAAAAATACTGCCTGGCTAGATATCAATTATGACTGAGGAAACCAAATTATCATGGGAAAATATTTTGGAAGCTAGCAAAAAGAAATGAATTAAATTATAATAGCCTCATAGTGTACAATGAAGTCAAAATATCCCATAAACACTTACTGTCCCAAAGTTAATAATTATGAATTTAAAATCTGTAACTGAAAAAAAATGTTTTTTTAAAAGTCACAAAAACTTCAGTAAAGAGAACAGTTTGCAGCAGTGCCTTGGATAACTAGCAAATACTTTTGAATACAAGGACATAAAATAACATTAGAATACTTAGATTTTGCTTAGAATTTTCTCAAATGTGTTTTGTTTTTAAAAAGTCAGTCATGATTTGCAGTAAACAAAATAGAAGGATGGCACAATTGGCCATCTTGCTACACAAAATGTGCTCCTTGAAGTACCACCTGGGAGCTTGCTAGAGAGGAACAACCTTGGGCTTGTGCTGTAGTGCAGTATGTCAAGTCATCATCGAAAGCACTGGCATTCCATATGGGAACTGGTTCAAGTTCCAATTGTTCCACTTCTAACCTTGTTCCCTACTAATATGCTTGAGAAAGCTGCAGAGGTTGGCCAAACTGCTTGGGCCTGTGCACCCATGAGGCAGGCTGGGAAAAACTTCTGATTCTTGGCTTTGGCCTGGTCCAGTACTGGCCACTGTGGCCATTTTGGGAAGTGAAGCAGCAGATGGAAGCTCTACCAACCCTGGTCCTGGAACTCTTGCCTTTCAAAGAAATCAATCTTAAAAAAAAAAATAACCCTCCTTTCTTAACAAAAACAAACAAACAAACAGAAAGAAAAGAAAAGAAAAGGAAAGAAGAAAGAAAATCAGGGAGTCTAGTGGTGAGGTGCTTCATGCTAAGGTTCTATCGGTGGCATTGGCATTCCACATGGGTGCCAAATCTAGTCCCAGCTGTTTCACTTTCAATCCAGCTCCCTGCTTGGGGCCTCAGAAAGCAGTGGAGGATGGTTAAAGGCCATGGGCCCCTGCAACCATGTAGGAGACCTGTAAGAAAATCCTAGTTTTTGGCTTTGGATTGGCTCAGCTCTGGCCGTTGTAGCCATTTGGAGACTGAACCAGCAGATGGAAGATCTTTCACTCCTTCTCTCCATAAATCTGCTTTTTATATAAAAATAATCTAAAAAAAAAGAAAAGCAGAATCTCTAGCTTCACAGGGTTCCTCTGAGTCAAACTGCATTACTTGGGCAACAGAAGTTTGAGAAATACATATTTGATACTATATATAATATACTCAATATGGAAAGCTGTGTTATGCAGTTTAAATCTTATACTTTGGAGTTGTTTCTTCTATCAATTTCCTAAGCATAAGTGATAGACATTGTTAAGGGAAGGAAAAATAGTGTTAAATAGAGACCTAGTTGTTAGGGGGTTTACAGTCAGATTAAGGAGATAGAAAAATTAAAAATAAAATTGTGTCAAGGTTTGTGAAAGAAACAAAATGGGTTTCCTGTGCTAAAGACTGACAAAAGCCAGGAAAGGTCTCTCTAAAAGCTGCAACATAAAGAAAAAGAAAATTTTCTACAAAAAAGGGAGAATATATTTCTGGTAGAGGGCACAACTTGTGTGCAGGGACCCTAAGGCAAGAAAGAAATGAGCAGCTTTTGAAAAAGCATAGTACGGGAAGCCACAGGACAAGGCACTTGTGGCAGCAAGACAGCACTTTTAAAGGCAAGTCTTGACCCAAATAATTCATGAAGTACAGTATGGATATTTCTAGGTGTTATAACTTGGGGCTGTAGGGATGGGGAACCCAGTGAGAATTGTGTGCTATAGCCATCCTTGGTGGGAAGGAGCCAGGGATGTCATTAGCCACTCCACAAAGCATCCTACGAGCTCAGCTACAACAAAAACTTGCCTATCTCAAAACATGACCAACAGCAAATTTGAAAAACTCTGTTCTAAGGGCTTGGGTTTAGAATTTTCTTCTTTTAAAAAAATATTCATTAAATATTTATAAAAATATTTATTTTTATTTCAAAGAGAGATTTTATAGAGAAAGGAGAGATAGAGAAAGAGAGGTCTTCCATCTGTTGGTTCACTCCCCAAAGGGCTGCAAAGCTCAGAGCCAGGAGCTTCTTCTCCATCACCCACACGAATGCAGGGTCCCAAGGCTCTGGGCCATCCTCTGCTGCTTTCTCAGGCCATTAGCAGGGAGTTTGATTGGAAGTAGAGCAGTCAAGGTATAAACTGGGACCCATTTCGGATGCCAGTGCTGCCAGGGGAGAATTAGCCACATATGGCACAGCTTCAGTCCCAGGATTTTATTCTAAATACAATGGGAAGTCACTACAGACTTTGAGAAACAGATTATTTTAAAATGATTATGACAGCTGAGTGAGCAAGAATGAAAGCAGAAAAACCTACTGGAAGTCTGCTGTTGAGCTGTCCTGACAAGAGCTGATGGAAGACTGGATTTGACGAGCAATAGAGAAGGTGGTAAACTTGGGAAACCTCTTAAAAGGAAACTGATACCATATGATGTAGGGCTGAACAGGAGAGATAAAATCTAACCATCCAGCTCTCATTTGAGCAAATGGAGTGGCAAGTGCTTTTATTTACTGAGGACAAGCTGCAGAAAGAAAGGAGGTCATATGGGTCCAAAACAAGACATGGTATCAAAAGAGAAACAGAAGTCTGGGGCTCAGAAGAGAAATTTAGGCTGAAATATAAATTTGAGGGTTATTCATACATTGGTTATTTAAATCTAAAGCCATGGAAAAGATTGAGATTTCATTTTGTGTGTAATTGTCTTCTCTTCCCTCAAATTTATTAGCTCCTTGAGGTAGAGGGTATTTTTTTTTCTTCTGTTGTTTTAATTCCTCACCAAACCCAGTAACTTGTGCAGTGGCACAACCTTCACAATCAAACAGTGACATAGCAATTCTAGTTGACTGTATCCTTAGACTGTCTATAGCAGGACAGAGAAAAAGGATTGTTGGTAGTACATGGTTCTGCGTGATGTAATTTCTTCTCTTTGCTTTTCTGTTTACTCATTTGCCTCCAGGGGTGAACATGAGGATGAAGCATCAATACGGCAGCTGGCCACAGAAGATGACAGCGATACGACTACTGCTTATTGTCTTTGGCAGGAGATGATGACAGTATCCATTATATCCAGGAAAAGAATATCCAACTCAATAAAGCAGGAATAATTTTAGCTCTCTTACCTACATCTCCATACACTTGTGAAGACTGATACTGTGGTATATATTGTGTCGCCATGTCTCCAGCTCCGGTGACTGGGGAGTACATATGGCGTGCTGGAGGGGGCATCATGGTTGGGACAGGAATGAAACCGGGAAGAGGAGGATGTGGAGTGCGGTGGATGACTGTGTGACCCCCAGGGTGAAACTCTGGGGCCTGAGGAACCACAACAACTCGCCGAACACCATTGTCTTCAATAACCTACAACATGAAGATGGGATAAAAGTTTCTTCCACAGCATACAAAAATATATCTTCAAAAATATATCACAATAAATACTGCACTATTAGAAGTCAATTAAACATTTTGAGAAAAAACATGAAAATAAATATTAAACTATCTTCACCTACTGCAACGTGATATGATTTATCAGGAACACATCGAATACGGGACTAGAATTTCAAATGAGTTCATTCTTTTTATGTGCTCAGTCTAAAACCCCAACGTCATGCTTCCAGCAAAATAGATGGTTCATACCCTGATTTTTCTTCCTGTTTAACTCAGCTTTGAATTTAAGACTCAGGCAAGTATGGATGATTATTATTATTGTACACCTACATCTCCAACTGAAGGGAAGAATCTGTTTCCTCTTTACAGTGTCTCAGCTTCTGTCTTACAGGAAAGCCATTAAAAGCAGTCCGGATGGATACTGCGTGCGCCTAGCCATACGATGTCATGCTGACACTTTAACCTTCGTCACTCTGATTCACTGCCTCCGAAGTCTCTCACCTCACTCATTTACTGTTTCTAATCTACAGTTGAATCTTTGAACAATGATAAAAGTAGCACCATCTTAATTTTTTTTCCAGATAGTTAATCTGCCCAGTGCCACAAAGGTACAAAATGGAGGAACTGGCATTTGAACTCAGGCAATTTGGCGCCAGACTCATTCTTCTATACTTTGGAGGCCTTAGAATCTATAATCCCCTAGTGTTTCACTGGTCATTTCATAAGACCTCATTTAATGAAAAAATAAATGGCTAAACTATTTATGAAGTGAAAGCTACTTTTTCATTGTTGAGAAAGAACATTTACAATACCAAGATATTTCTAGCAAGGCTACAGACTGGTGGTGGTGAACAGACTGCAATAATGTGTACGTATCCAAAGCCACTGAGCCGTGCATTTAAAAACATTTAAGATGGTAAGTTTTATGTAATGTGCACTTGATCAAAATTAACACTCTCTCCCAAAGAACCCCACAAAAATCCTCAGATGTTGAGGGAAATAACAAAGAACCCAAGGAAGATCAGGGGGCATAAAAATGCTATCTTCAAGTAATGAGCTAAAAACGTCCTAATTTCAGAGAGGCCAAAGAGCTCAAAACCAGCTGCTCAGAGCTGATAACCGTGTAATAGGGAAATTCACCCTCACAGGGTACAGGGATGGAGATGACACAAATAAAATCAACGAGTTGTGAAAAGGGTAAAGTTCAAATCAGTCTATGTTAAGAAAAACACAGATGAAGCAACAAAACATAATTCAATGGGGCTACCAACATAGTCTGATTCTCCTTACCACCGATGCCATCTAAACCCTGCTTTCTTTTCCTTTCTTTCTTCTTCTTTTTTTTTTTTTTTAAGATTTCTTTCTTTTTATCAGAAAGTTACATACACAGAAGAGAGAAAGATCTTCCATCTCCTGATTCACTGCTCTAGGGGCCACAATGGCTGCAGCTGTGCTGATCTGAAGCCAGGAGCCAGGAGCTTCCTCCAGGTCTCAAAGCATTGGGCTGTCCTCGATTGTTTTCCCAGGCCACAAGCAGAGAGCTGGATGGGAAGGAGGGCTGCTGGGACATGAACTGGTGCCCACATGGAAACTACATGGAAACCTGGTGCGTGCAAGGCGAGGACTTCAGCCAATAGGCTACTGCGCTGGGCCTAACTCTGTTTCCTTTTATTGTACAGACATAACTGAGGAGCCGGGCAGCTTGTGTCCACTATCTGATGTTTTGTATTTTCTGTGTCTTCTCCATAAGAATACAAGCTCCATGATAAATTCTGTCTTACATCTGCTTTCTTCTTAAGACCTAAAGTAATACTAAAACAGGGAAGATGCCCTACAAACATTTGTTGAGAGAAAGGTATGTCATTTCTTTCTCCCCTCCTACCACCACCAAGCTACTAGGATTCTGTGACTTCCTTGGTTCCTAAACCTTCACTTCTCCACTGACAGCAGTCTACATTCATGATCTGACCCTTGATCTAGAATTACTTGAACAATAATAGAGCAATTGCTGGTCACTCACTCAATAAACAAATATAATGTCAGGATGTGACAATAGCTTCCTTTCTCCTCAGCCCCATCATATTCCTCATCCTCATCTAAACCTATTCTTTCAGGTTTCCATAACCTTCTGCCCATATTTGGTTGCTCTCCCCCAACCCCAGCTTGCCCCAGGAGAGACAAAGAGATCAGAGCAGTTTGTAGAATTTTTGAACAATGCACGGACCTCCCCCGTGCGTGCAGATCTGAAGGCATGTTATCTGTGGATGTTATCTGTGAATAGATGTATTATCTTGGTGTATAGATTGTGTTATTTTTTTGTTTAAGTAACTTTGTCTCCTCTGAGGCTTTTTTATTTCCACTTTAAAAGTACAAATAATTTGGGCCCGGGCAGTATCTAGCGGCTAGAGTCCTCCTTTAGGAAGCTCTTCCTCTCTCATTCTCCTCCTCTCTCTATATATATCTTACTTTGCAATAAAAATAAATAAAATTTAAAAGCATGCAAATATACTTGAGATGCAACAGTTGAGGTTGCTGGTTAAGTATTTGTAGTATGTTCCGTATATGTAGTATTATTCACATATAATACTGATTACAGGTGAAACATGCTTGCGAGTTGTTTAAAAATATTCTGGTAATTTTTAAAAAGGGTGTGTGAGTGATAAAAGAACATTAAACATATCAGTAATTGTTGTAGCTGGGTTTTATGTACACAAGGAGCTAATTACACCATTCTTTCTATGTTAGTATTAAGATTGAAAAATTTCCTTCTTAAAAAAAAAAGCTACAAGGAAGCAACAGTAATTTTTGTTCTAACAGTTGAAGTTGGGCAGGGAACAGCAGACTGCCAAAGTCAGTGGGCAGCAAACTGAGAAAAACTGCACAGGAAAGAAGTTTAGCGTGTAACCAAAGCCTAAAAATATTCATCTCCCTCCTCCCTTTTTTTTTCCTAAACAGTTTTAAATTCAGTAATTCTATTTCTAAAAATTTATCCTAAGAAAATACTAAATATCCCTAAGATCTGTGCAGATATTCACTATACCTTTATAACTGCAAAAGCAAAGTGAAAATACTCTAAGTGATGATAAAGTATCAATAATTAACTGAAACACCGATAACAGCAGATAACACAGCTTCTAAGGCTTGATGGGTTTTTGAGGCATACTTAATGCTACAATGAAATAATCATATTAAACAAACATTTTTCATACTTAAAATAATATTTATAATTTTGGAACTGGCAAAAAAGTAAAGGAATTTATGCTGAATTTTTATAGAATACTGCACTATATAAATTATGTAGTATTCAATGCATTTTTTCTCCATATGCATTTTGCAAAGAATAGGCAAAATACTGATATTTTTGGCTGTTAATCACTAAATAAATTTTCTATATTTTCTTTGCAAAATTATTGTTTCTGTACTTTTCAGCTTTTGATAAACAATTTCATTTTGCTTTTTTAAAATAATTTTTTAAAGATTTATTTATTTTTATTGGAAAGGCAGATATACATAGAGGAGGAGAGACAGAGAAAGATCTTCCATCCAAGGGTTCACTCCCCAAGTGACTGCAACGGCTGGAGCTGAGTCAATCTGAAGCAAGGAGCCAGGAGCTCTTGCAGGTCTCCCACATGGGTGCAGGGTCCCGAGGATTTGGGCCGTCCTCAACTGCTGTGCTAGGCCACAAGCAGGGAGCTGAATGGGAAGCAGGGCCGCCGGGATTAGAACCGGCGCCCTTATGGGATCCCGGGTGTGAACTAGGCAGAGGACTTTAACCACTACACTATCACGCCGGGTCCAACTTTTTTCCAAATAATTTAATTAGCTTTGGGTCTTCCTGTCATATGGGACAAAATATTTTAGTTTTTAAAAGATTGATTTTTATTGGAAAGCCAGATCTATAGTGAGAAGCAAATACAGAGAGTGGCCACAATAGCTGGAGCCAAGCCAATCCAAAGCCAGGAGCTTCTTTTGGGTCTCCCACAAAGGTGCAGGGTCCCAAGGCTTTGGGCTATCCTCTACTGCTTTCTCAGGCCACAAGCAGGGAGCTGGATGGGAATTGGGGTTGCCAGGACACAAGCTGGTATCCATATAGGATCTTGGTGTGTGCAAGTTGAGGTATTAGCCACTGAGCCATTGCATCAAACCCAAAATCTTTATTTTTAAAACTTATTTTTATCTTTATTTCAAAGGCAGAATTACAGAGTGTGGGAGGGGTAGAAAGAGAGATTTTCCAACTGCCGGTTCATTCCCCAAATGAGCACAATGGTTGGAGGCTTAGCCTACTATGCCATGGCACCGACCCCAAGGGACAAAAATCTTACATAACATGATAGTTAACAGAAGAGTTTAAGAAGTGATTAAAAAAAAAAAGAAAAAGAAAAAAGAAATCTTTGGCTAATGTGATATAGTGGATTAAGCTGCCACCTGCATAGTTTGTGCAAGTCTTGGCTGTTCCATCTCTAATCTAGCTTCCTGTTACTTCCCCTGGGAAAGCAGTAGAGAATTGTCCTAGCACTTGAGCCCTTGCACACATGTGGCACACCTGGCAGAGGCTCATGTCTTCAGCCTTGTCCAGCCCTGGCCATTGTGGTCATCTGGGGAGTAACCCAGAATATTACAGAAGTTTTTTTCTCTTTCTCTTCTCTTCATTCTCTGTAAACCCTACCTTTCAAATAAAAAAGCAATTTTTTTAAGTGGAAGAAAGCAAATTCCATTACTATTAAAGATGATTGAGGGTTGCTGAGGTGTGTTCTACTTGCCATTTGGAATACCTGTATTTCAGCAACAGAATACCTGGTTCCAAGTCCTAGCACCATTCTTGATTCTACCTTTTTATTCATGTGTATCCTGGGAGGCAGCAAGCAGGTTCCTATCACTACTGGGGGTTGAGAAGAGACTCAGATGGAGTTCTAGGCTACCGGCATTAGCTAGACTTAAAATAGTCCTGTTGTCCTTTATCATTTTGTGTAATGTTAAAAATATTTACAGTAATAAGGTACAATGATTATAAAATAAATAGTACCACAGAACTCTTGAATAAGACTGTAAAGAAGTATAATAGCATATAAGGACTTAACAAATTTCAAATGAGGAATACAGAACCATTTACTCCCAAAGTGACTCAGTGTTTGATATTCTATCTGATGCTGTCTTAAAAAAAAAAGACATACATATGTGTAAATAAACAAAGAGGTGAATGTTTGGCTCAGAGATGAAGATGTTGCGTCCGAGGCCCACACCCAACATAGGAACACCTGCGCTGCTGACCTCGCCCCCTCCTGAGGGTGGAAAGCAGCAGGTACTGGCTCAGGTACTTAGGTTCCTGTCACCTACGCAGCAGACCCAGACCGGCTTTTTGGTCCCTGGCTTTAGCCTGGCCTAGCCCTCGCTGCTATGGGGACTTTGAGAGTGAACTGTGGAAGGCCATCCCTGCCCCTTTGCCTTTCAAATAAAAAGTGGGAAAAAATATACATATAAAACAAAAAGATATAATATATACTTATGAGTTCTTATTAAAGTGCAACTAAACTAAATAAGGACACAAAAATGGTTCAAGTATCACAAATTTGGCATAAAATCTTCCATGCATTTTTCTTATAAACACTTTGTCACCTCTTGAACTCAATTATAAGATCTTTTCAACTTCTCACTCTTTTGTCCAAATATGTGTGGTTATTTTCACAGTAATGGAGCTAAGTGGTCCCAACATGAATTTTAATTTTGGAGTTTTTGTTTTTCTGATGAAACTTTTAGGATACATAAATTTGCTGAATTCTATTCACGTGTTCTGAATGATGAGAAACATGATTATATTAACAAAAACGTTACTTCACCCTTCCTGGCTGGTCTTAGGTGAAAGACACTCCTAAGTAAGTGATGGAGTTACTAAAACTTGTTGCTGCAACAATTAGAGACTTTCATATGAAAGTGTACAGGAAGGCTAGATGGAAGTTATTCAAGTGTGTGTTACTTGGCTTCTGCTAAGTCAAGTATAATCTGTACTTTGTTATAGTCATCTGTATCAATACTTGTTTCAACTCATTTTTGCAAACATTGTGCTTCTTTATATGTCAATTATTGAGCAAGGTGTCAAGTGATTTGTTGGGTCTTGAACCCGGTTATTAATGACAAGTATTTTCTATATTAAAAATTGTGTTGTTGCACAATGGGGGTGTTTCAGTAGTGATATGAAAACATAAGAATACAATTGTACATACTGAGTAGTTAAATTCTTTCAATAATGATGAGACTAGACTTTTATCTGGATTACCTCATATGCTTGAATTCGCTACACTTCTACAGATGATTTTAAGTTAAGACTGATTATAGTGACCCACTAGCCTCACTTAATCCTTCCAGTATGATTACTGTCAAAGTACCTTATTTATTTGACAAAGAGTTTGGAACACCTATAAAAAGTAAAAGGTAGCTCCCAGCCTCAAGGAACTGAAAATCACCTGTAAGAAACACATCATATAAAATTGTGGTAGGCAGTAGGTATTATAACCAAGAAGCACACAAATAATGATCTACAACCTAAAAAAATGGACAATTTCAAGAGGCAGAAGTAAGAGAACAAGTACTGCTCTCTAAATACCTACATAAGCAGACCCATGGCAAAAGGCAAACACCAAGTGAACATGTAGGAAGTCAGACAAAAATGGGTACATGCTGAGAGGATCAAGAGACCAACAAAGAAAACATAAACTAGGACAAAACTGTGTAACACCTTGAATGTGAAGAAATTTGGCCTTTACTGAGCACATGAGCCAACTACAGGTTAATGATTACCTAAAACATGAAAACACCAAAGTGGTGCTGCGGAAAAGTTACCCTAGTGGTTCTTGGCCTAAAGATACATAAATTTCACTTGGATAACCATCTTGTTTATAAACTTCCATTGGGCCATTATTTATGCCAGGCACTGAAGGCAGCATTGAGCATACGGAGATGAGTAAGAGTTCTACACACTTGAATCCTGTTACATCTCCGCTCTCATTGCCCACCAGTATTCAGCTTGAACTCAGTCCAGCTGCACTGCTCTCCTTGCTGTTCCCACGCATGCTCTCTTCTTAACAACACTTGCACCGGCTGTTTCTGTTCCCAGATTCCCTTTTCCTCAGATAAATGTAAACACCCTCTTGTTCTTTAAGATCTAATTCAAATATCACCTTCTTAATGAGACTTATTTTAACATGTAACCAATTTTATTTTTAAAAAATCTTGCCAAGAAACACATTACATAATTTATCCACAGATATATTTAATAAGTTTACTTTTATGAATTTGAAAAGGAGGGGGGAGAAAGAAAGAGAGCGAGCGAGAGAGAAACATACCTGTGGGGCATATCCAGGAGGCACATAAATAGGAGGCACAGAACCATTTGGGGACATCATTGGAACCTGAGCTGGACCTGAATTGGTCACAAAAAAAGATGCATTAATCCACGGTTGCTTAGTGAGCTAAAGTTGAAAATCACTTCAATCACACTTTGAATACTTAATCTACACACTTAACCTAACAGTCAGTGTATACTACATTGAAAAGAAATTCAGAGAATTCACTTATTAGAAAAAAGGCATCTTGTAAAGCACACTGATTATCATTTATCTACACTTGTATTTTTTATGCTTGCCAATTGAAGTAACTGCTATGTGAGAAGCTTTTAAATACAATTTATAGACTAGCCCAGAGATTCTTATTTGGTATTCACAGAAATAGAGACCCAGAGGAGGCTCCTGGCTCCTGTTTTTTTAATTAATTAATTTTTATTGGAAAAGCAGATATACAGATAGAAGGAGAGACAGAGAAGATCATCTTCCGTCCACTGATTCACACCCCAAGAGGCTGCAATGGCTAGAGCTCTGCCGATCCAAAGCCAGGAGCCCTGAGACTCTTCCATGTCTCCCATGCGGGTGCAGGGTCCCAAGCCTTTGGGCTGTACTCGACACCCTCCCCAGGCCACAGGCAGGGAGCTGGATGTGAAGCGGGGCTGCCAGGATTAGAACCACTTTGCTGTGCGCAAAGTGAGTACTTTATCTGCTAGGCCACTGTGCCAGGTCCCCTGGTTTTGGATTGGCTCAGTTCTGGCTATTGCAGCCATTTGGGGACTGAATCAGTAGATGGAAGATCGTTTTCTTAGTAAATCTGATCTGCAATTCCAATAAAAACAAGTAAATCTAAAAAAAAATTTGGCTTCTCTTTTCCTGTATTTTCTTTCACTTTAATAATGTTATGCTTTCCAAATAAATTTTAAAAACACTACTGCCTGTTTCCCTTCTAAGTTTTCTGAGAATAAAATATACATTTTTGAAGGTGTGCTTCATTCTTCTAGGACCTAAACTCTTAGTTGCATTATGTAACTTTAGCAGCACTCTGAGCTTCAAATCCTTTCTGTATTTTTAGACTTACCTGTCCCTTCACCCATCAGTTTTCGACAACTTGCAAGAAAATATTTTCAAATAATTTATTATTTGTAAGAAAATAAAGCACAGGAATCTGATAAAGAGTAAATAGGGAATGACCTCTTTCATTTGCAAAATTTCACTCTGCCTTTCAATATTATCAGTGCAGACTATTACACTGTATTACATCTGGTTATGAGAAGAACATTCCTACAAAATACTGTTCCCATTCAAAACATGCCCACTAAACTCATGAAATATTTTATTTTAATTAATTATGCACAGATAACACTAATATATGTGACAGATCTTTTATATATATATTTTTCTCCTTAGAACCAGTCATGTAAATATCAACATTTGCATTTCCCAAATATTGAAATTAAGGCACACATGGATTAAGTTTGCCCAAGTGGTAGAATTGGGATTCAAAATCAGGCAGCTTCTTTCTTTTAAAGGTTTATTAATTTATTTCATGAAAGAGCAGAGTTACAAAGAGAGAAGGTGAGACAAATTTTCCATATGTTGATTCATTTTCTAAATGAAACCAGGAGCTGGGACTCATCCTAGTTTCCCAGGAGGGTGCAGGCGCCTAAGTACTTGGGCCACATTCTGCTGCTTTCCTAGGAACATTAAGTAGGGAACCGTATTGAAGTGGAATAGCGAGGACATGAACTGGCATTTACATGGGAATGCTAATGCCACATGTGGCAGCTTAGTAAATTGCAATATTGGTCACGGGCAATTTCATTTTTAACATCATTTTAGCATAGTTAATAAACAGTAAAAATACTATACAATATTGGTAACTTACGTAATTTTAGAATTAAGATGTATGCTGTAGTGCATTTAAGACAAGGAGGGGAATGTCCAGTCCACAGGCTATTTAAAGGCCCACAAAAGCATTTGTTCTGGCCTTGCCAAGGTAACTGCAGATGGGAACTTGAAATTCAATAAATCTATAGCAGGCTAATTTGAATGCTACTAATTTTGTATGCCTTGCAGATGATGCTATATATACTCAAATGGTACTAGGCAGAAAAAAGGTTTCCCACTGCCCTAAAGAAAATGAAGGTCTTTATTGTGTATATTTCCTTGAAAAGCATCAAAGGAAGAACAGACATCTCCTTAAGTTTAAAGGCAAATATTACATACAGAATTACCAAGTAACACTTGTAAGTTTATTTATTTATTATCTCTGGACACAATTATTTCATTCCAAAATTCTATGTTCTGGGCTTAAGAGAAATGACAGTTTTAAATAAGTAATGCTGACTTACTTTCATTATGAATTCATACAAAATTATTGTGAACTAGCTTTCTGAATCCTAAGAGGTGGTTTAAATACTCATGTGATATTTAGCTGAGAACCAGAAATAAAATAAGGAAAATCATATTTATAACTGTAATAAAAGAAGCTAACGTTCATTGAGTTTTTACCATATGGGCCAAGTACTATGAATCCTTGCACATACCAAATTTCACCTCTCTAGCAAGTCATTAGAACAGGTACTGTTGTTTACTTATCAAAGTAGGGAGTTATTCATCATATTTAAAATTGTATAAATATGTAATTTTTTGGACTGCCCTCTGTTTAGCAGAATTATGATGATATAAATACCTGTGGTTACAGTCTAGGTCACTTCATACTTTTACAGCTGCTGAAAGTTTATTAACTTAGCAGTACAAACTTCTACTTAATACTTTAATTGCACTTAAGTATGATAAAGAGCACAAAACAAACCTAACATAAAATAAATCAGCAGCAACTATATTACTATTTGCAGTCCAGGAATAATAATGATTAACTCCCTTTTCTCCAAAGTAAATATTTTATTTCAGCAAGCAGACTAAATTTTCTTATCCTGAGACAGAACAGGTGGTATATAGTTAAATTTTTTTTTAATAACTCACTGGTAATCTAACTCCTACTAAAATACTTATACTTTATACACATAAAATCTCTACTTGCAAACAGAGTAAATACAAATATCAGTGTTTAGAACTATGATTTTTTTAGCACATTTCTGTTGTCATTTGTGTCTCCAATAACAAACCCTAAAGCTATGCAAAGATGTACACATTTGGTTTTGTTTTCTTACTTCAAAAAACACATCTGATTTAGTGAGTTCTAAAATATTAACTACAAACTGACACATGTATGCAGTGAGACAAATTCTGTCCCAAAGAAGATTAAATCTGTTGCAGACAGTTTCATTAAAACACACCTGGAACAAAAGTAGCTATAGGTGAACAACCGTGGATCACCTAGCAGTTTCTTTAGAATCTCTATGCTTCGAGATAAATCTACCCCAAATTACGGAGCCATTCATTACTTTTAAGGACATATTTTCTTTTCCAAAAACCCACAGTAGAGGAAACAATCCTATTCACCACCTGTCTGAAGAAATTTGAGAAGCTCCTCACACCAATTCTTTAAAAGCCCCATTACATGGCTTAATAATATTCTAGCCAGGATTTGGGTAAGTTACATTCTTCATTTTTTTTGCCAATATGCATTTAGATTTTAGAGTTTTTTTTTTTAAATGACAAATTTTATTTTAAATTCTTAAAACAACAGGCTGCTGACGTGCTACACCTTCTCTTCATAAGCAAGCTTTCACAATGGCTTCCAAAGAATACGATGCAAATCTTCAGATTTTAGTTTTAAAAAGAAAAAGCAAGTAAAATAAAGGCCGCGATGGAACAGAAAATTAGCCTAACTTTACAAAGAGCCTAATCTCTTTATAACGACAAGGCAACAATTTAAAATATTTTAAAGCGCGATTACATTTGGCACCTACTTTAAAAACCACACACAGCATGATTTCAGATTAGTACAAAGATTTCTATGCTTTAAAGTAAAGGTAAAATATTGAAAAACAGTCACCAAATCTTACCACTCATTTTGTTTTTACAGTAGCAGCAGAAAACAAGAAAACCCAACAAGGAAACAGCGTAGTACACGTTAGCAGCTTTAATTGGAGAACGGTTTCGCCCTTTTTTTTTTTTTTTGCAAAGCTGTAAGAGGAAAAGATCCTTTGACCGAGTCATGTGATAGCTATCATGTGACCTGCAGTGAACCGCGGAAAGAGAGGGGGTGGGGAGGGAAGCAGCCATCCGTGCTGGCAGTGCGACTGACACACAAAGTGATTCAGTGATTTCTACTGTTGCCGCTCTGAACGTCACCACTTTTCAGACTTTATTCTGAACCAGTTCGAAAGCTCGCCAAATGTTCTCCTACAGAAATGTACATCTGATGTAAAATGTTTCTTTGTGTTCACTTTCTCTAATTATTACCACAGGTACTATCTTCCTATTTAACACTTAATTCAGCCATCCTGCTGCCAGTTGCTACTTTCGTTTGGAAAAACGATACGATTTATCAATTTTAAGAGATCAGTCTGAAACGCCATCACATAACTCAATTCTTCATAGCCGATATGTAAGAAAAGGCCACAGTACACACAGAATTGAGTATAGATAACAGGATAGGCAGACGTTTCTCCACGGAGGGATTTAGGTTTCATGCTGGTGTTTGCTTCTCACACTAATAAAGGCTATTACTTTTATTACTGATTTTACTTCCCTTTCTCACAGTAAAAGAAAAAAAAAGGTTTAACTGGAGGTATTAATAATGCTGCTTAGTGGATGGCCCTCTCACTGATGCATGTGGCAGGCTGTGGTGTGCAATGAAGCTCTCTCCAAGAAGCAGAGATTGGGAGGGGGAAGGGAGATTCTTTAGGGAGTGTTTTGTTACTTTATGGTGCTAATTAAGTTCAGAGGAAATTGACTAACAGTAAATATAAACACATAGGCAAAATTTAAAGCTCCAAGTACACAAACAATAAATGACAGTTGTTTGAAGTAAAAGTATGATCACCATATATTTTTTAGAACAGTACTTTTGTAGTATGACGTATGTACCAAGCAGCAATTGGAAAGTGTTTACTTGTAGTAACTCACTTGCCTCACAGTGCAATGGGGTAAATTACGGGTAAGGAAGTGGGAGTGAGAGCAGTCCAGTTAACACACCGTGAGCACACAGCAAGGCAAATGCAGGATGATCCAAAGACAAGGCTGCACTTTTTAAAATGCGTGAATCATCTCAAAGATCTTCCCTCCCTAAAAGGTGCAGAAAATCTGGCAACGGATAACCTGGAGCAATTGGTCTCAACAAATACATGCCAGACCCTCCAGAGGAGGTAAGAACATACCGGACTACTCTTACAAATGGGGGAATGCATAGCAATTAACTTCTAAATCCCCATTAAAATGCAGGTCTGCCAGAAGAGCAGATGAAAGTTTCCTGGTCTCCTCAGAACCTGCTGGTAACTGTTTGACTCATTGTATCTGCAAAGCCAACATGCCTCTGATCTTCCATCCCTAAACAGAGAGCAAGCCCCTGCAGCCTGATTTCTCACTCTGGCTCCCATCCACACACAGCTGTGTTTCCATTTCTTAAACTGATGAGCTCCTCAATCCTTTCCCTTGTGCCCACTATCGCATTTGCTGAATTATAAATTGCACATTGTCAACCCCTCTCCCTGCTTTTTTTTTTTTTTAAACAAAACATCTGTTCCTGTGCTGCCTTTAGAAGAAACCTGGCCGCTCCTTGGGATCCCTTCTTCCACTGTCCTTGGAGGGCTGGGGTTTCTCGGTCTCTTGTGCGGCAGTCAGCAGTCTTCAGAATCCCCGAGGCTGCTTCCCACACCCCCATGCCTTTTGTCAGTTTTTTTTCTTCCTTGAGATTAAGGTGTTTATGTGCATACCACTTCCCCTTTTCACTGCTGTCACAATGATCAATTGCCCCTCAATTTTCTGAAAAAAAAAAAATTATTTATTTGGAAGGTAGAGTGCCAGAGAGAGAGAGAGAGACCTTCCATTTGTGGTTTACTTTCTAAACATTCACCACAGCCAGGCATGGGTCATGATAAAGCTATGAGCTATGAACTCCACAAGGGTCTCATGTGAATGGCAGAAACTCAGGTGTTGGGATTACTGGTCACTTTCGCAGTCTACTGAAAAGGAAGTCTGATCAGAAATGGAGCAGCCTGGACTAATTAGGCACTCCAGCATGGGATATAGATGCTTCCAGTAGCAGCTTCACCTGTTCTGCCACTCAGTAAAAAAATGTATTTATTTCTTTGAAAGGCAGAGCAACAGAGAAAGAAGGAAGAACCGTGTATTTTTTTCCTCAAAAACCTGCCATAGCCTGGGCTGGAACAGTGTAAATTCACTGGGTCTTTCATGTGGGTGTGTGGGACCCAAGTACGTGACCCATTATCTGATGCTTCCTGGGCACATTAGCATCAAGCACAATGGGAAGCAGAGGCAGGACTTAATACCTTGTGGTTTGATATGGGCCACGAGCCTCCCATGCGGTGGCTTAACGCACTGTGCCACAATGGCCACCCTAGTTCTTGATTACTGTTCAGCCGTTTTCTATATCCCAACTGTTATCCAACAGCCAGTGACTTTCATATCCAGAGCCTAGGCTTAAAACCTTTTGAACCCTTTTTTCATTTTGTATTTATCAACATGTTGAAAAACATTTCCTGAAACCTACTACAGAGAACTCCAGGATTTCATCTCTGAAACCTTATACCTTAATGTTTTACCACCAAATCTCTAGCTGTATTTTACAACATTATTTTTTTCTCAGAGTGATCTCCCTTTTCCTTCTTCTATGTCTAGAAGCATTGTCCCTTTACTAAATAAAAGACATTTCCATTTCTACTCTTGGTCACTAAATCTATTTATTGAAATATATTTAAAAATTTTAAATTAGTTGAGATACACAAATTTGGGAGGCGGGAACTCCATCTGGTCTCCCACATGGATGCAGGAACCAGCTCCCAGCGCTGGCACGGCAGAAAGCTGCAGGCAGGAGCCGGAGGTTGAGACTGACCCACGGTACTCTGGTGTGGGACGGGGCATTGCAACCACTAGGCTACACACGTGCTTCCTCCACTTCTTATTCTTTTTTGTTTGTTTTTATTTGAAAGGCAGACTGGAGACAGCTCAATCTTCACAATAGCCTAGGCTGGCCCCAGGTGAAGGCAGGAGCCCAGAACTGCATCCAACTCTTTGCCAGGCCACAAGGAGGGAGTTGGATGGGAAGCAGGCTGCCAGGATTAGAACCGGTGCCCATGTGGTATTCTGGTGCGTTCAAGGTGAGGACTTTAGCTGCTAGGCTTTCACGCCAGGCCCAATCCATGTAGTTTCATACAGTTGTAGTTTCTTCACTTCCTATTGTTCCTTCATATAAATAACCACAAATTGGTTCATTCTGCCACCAACTTTTGGTTTCTTCACAATTTTGTTGTTGTTTTGCTTTATTTTACTGTTACTAACTTACTACTCACTGACTACAACATGCCAAATATGGTTCTACACATTTTGGAGGTATCAATAATGGAAAAATGGATAAATACTCCTGCTCTTATATAGTTCATATTGGCACAAGAAAATAGCAACATGACAGGTAAACCATGTTCAAGTAAATCATACAATTTGTTTGAAGATGACAAAAGCAATGACATAAGAAAAAAAAGAACAAGTAATGAGGATTCTGAACACTGAGATAGCTGGTGGTAAAAAGGGGACTGAGGACTGCAATTGAAAGTGTGGAGATCAGTTTAGGCCTTACTGAGAAGGCGACATCTGAGCCATATGGACATCTGAAGGAAGTCTTATACACAAAGGAGAAATTACTACAAAGGTCGGAAGGTGGCAGCATGACTGACATGTTCAAGACACAGCAAGCCAATCAGCAGCACGAGGGACAGGAAAAAGGAGGACACGGTGGCAAAGAGGGAAATGAAGAGTCTGTCACACTGTGCAGTTACTGTAAGGACTGTGGTTTTTAAAAAATTCATTATGAAGGAGAGGGAGAGAGGGAAGGAGAAACAGGGTGGAGAGAGAAAGAAAGAATGAATTCATGAATAACCACTACAGGATAGCTTACTCCCAAATACCCACAATGGGTTGGACAAAGCTGAAGCCAGCAAGTGAGAATCAAGTCTGGGTCTCCCATGTGGGGAGCAGGAACTCAGTTCCTTAAGCTCTCACTGTTGCCTCTTAGGCTTGTATTGGCAGGAAGCCAGATTAGCAGCTGGAGCCAGGAATGAAGACCAGGTACTGTGATATAAGGATTTTGTAATTGTAAGCTACACGCTGATCTTGGGTTTTGTTTGAGTGAAATGGGCAGTCATTTCTGTATTTTAAAACACAAGCTCTATGCCTAGAATACTAAATCCACATAAAACTTAAAATCAGTTGTTTCCCATATTTTTAGTAGTCCCTATAGGCTAAAAGTTTTACCACAAGATAAAAACCTGAGAGTAAACTTAAACTCTCTCTTTCCCCTCATCTCTCTCATCAGTGAGTCAGAAGCTGGGAAAATTCTGACAGTTTTGTCTCCCAAGCCTCTCCATACTCTTTCCCTTTCCAGTGCCACTGCCATAACAGCACTCAGCTCTTACCAGGAAGTATTCTCCTAATGGGTGTCCTCTGTCCTGGTCTCCAGCAATCAATACATCTCTTCCCTCAATGCTAAGATATCTTTACAAATGTGTGTAAAGAGCAGAAAGCTGGAGTCATGGCTACAGCTGAAGGATCGCATTGTTGAAGAATCCAGGGAAAGGGAGGGGTGAATGCAGAGGGAGGAAGCCCTAGACCTGCAAACCGCATAATGGAAAAAAAAGGATGAAAAAATGTGATTTTGTTCTCCTCTGTTTAAAACTCATACACTATGTTTTATTACTTATGAGATGAAATTCAAGTTTATTACCATGTCCTACCATGCTCCTCAGACAACGTGATGCTATTTAAACCAGTAAAATAGTAGTATATCCTTGTCAGTACTGTGTGAACCACATTTTTATTTCTACTTGCATCAAAATACCTTCTAAGTAAAATTTGGCACCACTGTGATGTTTTTATCATGCTTCTAAATTATAACTTGTAATATCTTCTGTATTCCAAAGGAAGTATCATAAGGTAGTGAAGAAGAAAATGGGCTTTAGCATAAGCCCATCTACTTGTAATGCTATCTTAGTTATGAGATCTTGAAAGTTACTTAACCTCTTTCTCACTTTCTTCATGTGTAAAATCCATATTTCATAGAGAGGGTATACAGATAAAATGAATTCTAACTGTAAAGCAATGAGAATAGTACCTGGAACACAATAAGCCTGTTCAAGCAATGCCAATTATGCTATGCTAGTTTATATTCAGAAGCCTACCTGAATGCTACTATATTAAAATACTACAAAGTAAAAAATAAAAAAATAAATAAAATAATACAAAGTCCAAACAATTGCCATGATTTGCAATGCTATTAATTTGAGTACTCGCTTCAGAATATTAGAAGCCATGTTATAAAAATAAAAAGCAGATCCATTTGTAAGCTTGCTGAAATTATATAATCAGGTAAGAGTGGGAAAACAAAAAATATGCTCATCATTGTATAATGTGATTTGTAAGTTTTACTGTTCTCAGGAAGCCCCCTATGTTTAATAGCTATAGGGAGTTGCTTCAGATTCTTGAATGCACAATGGTTTGGGGAAATATAAATGACATTCACCTCATATTTGTTCGTACTGTATCTGACACTGTCACTAGCACTGAGCATCAGAATTCTGTAGCAACTGGGAACAGGAAGCATATACGGTCACGTCTTGTTAAAAGCCCATTGAAGGGGCCCAGCGCAGTGGCCTAGCGGCTAAAGTCCTCGCCTTGAACGCACCAGGATCCCATATGGGCGCCAGTTCTAATCCCGGCAGCTCCACTTTCCATCCAGCTCCCTGCTTGTGGCCTGAGAAAGCAGTTGAGGATGGCCCAATGTTTTGGGACCCTGCACCGGTGTGGGATACCTGGAAGAAATTCCTGGATCCTGGCTTCGGATCGGCATAGCATTGGCCGTTGCTTAAAGAATTTAATGCAAAAAAAACAGCACTTCCAAATAATAGTTACAGCTTTATACAATTAGTATCAAAATCATTCAAGAATATTTAGAATATTTCATACTCAGCTAACATGTGTTTCCCATGAGTTTCTCTAACTTATGGCTTGGTGACACCAAGTGGCCAGTAGGAGCAGACTCATCAAATATTTCAGCCACTATTACCAACCATTTGTACCTCGGTGCTGTCATCTGTATGTGTTCCTGCAAAATGGATCAGAAATTTAATACACAACCTTGTGTGTTAATAGAATCTGGAGGCGGGGGCTTCTAGAGGAAATCGGGGTTAGATGAATTCATGAGGGTGGATTTTCCATTACGGTATTACTTGTGTGAAGATGAGAAGAGCCCTGAGCTAGCATGATTACTCTTTCCTCTTGTGACAGTCTGGCCGTCTGATGACAAAGGCCTTCATCAAATTTGGCACCTCGACCTTGATCTTCATTGATTCCACAACTGTAAGAAATAAATTTACCTTCTTTGCAAATTACCCAGTCTGTGGGCTGTATTACAGCAGCACAAAATGGGCTAAGACACCAAGTATACAGTATTTTACTAGGTACCTTAACTGTGCTTGACTTACTCTGGCAAGGATCAGGAAAACATAGTGTTTATTCAGATTGTCTAAGTGAAAACTCAAAAGATGGATGAACTACTCACAAGAGATCAAACAAATGCTGGAAATACAAAATGGTGGCCAATGAAATCTATTATAGCTCGGGCCCGGCGCGGTGGCGCAAGAGGTTAAGGTCCTCGCCTTGCACGCCCGGGATCCCATATGGGTGCCGGTTCTATCCTGGCAGCCCCGCTTCCCATCCAGCTCCCTGCCTGTGGCCTGGGAAAGCAGTCGAGGACGGCCCAAAGCTTTGGGACCCTGCACCCGCATGGGAGACCTGGAAGAGGCTCCTGGCTTCGGATCAGCATAGCATCGGCCGTTGCTCTCACTTGAGGAGTGAATCATCGGACGGAAGATCTTCCTCTCTGTCTCTCCTCTCTGTATATCTGCATTTCTAATAAAAAAATAATAAAAATAAATCTTTAAAAAAAAAAGAAATCTATTATAGCTCATTTTAATGGAACTATTAATAATATTGCACCCATTAAAAAAATGATAAATCTTGGCCCAGTGTGACGGCTCAATGGCTAAATCCTCACCTTGCAAGTGCCAGCACGCCATATGTCCCGGCTGGTCTGGTTCCTATCCAGCTCCCTGCTTGTGGCCTGGGTAAGGAGTAAGAGGAAGGCCCAAAAGCCTTGGGACCCTGCACCTGTGTGGGAGACCTGGGAGAAGTTTCTGGCTCCTAGTTTCAGGTCAGTTCAGTTCTGGTTGTTGTGATCATTTGGGGAATGAACCAGCAGCTGGAAGATCATTCTGTCTCTTTCCTACTCTCTGCAAATTTGATCTGCCTTTCCAATAAAAATAAGAAGTAAGCCTTAAAAAGAGATAAATCTGAGACAAATGTTAACCTGGTAATACACTAGGGTGAGTGGTATAAACTGAGACAAACTGGAACATAAGGTACCCTATTCATAAAGGGGGTGTTTGTTTATAAAGGCTATGAAACACCTGACAACATTTACTCACATGAGGCAGTTAGTACAGGACTCCAGCCTAGAGTTTAACAAACTGGTGATTGCAATTTAAGAACCACATGAGGTAGGAAGTTACAGAGAAGATGTAAAATCAAGGTCATTATTCGTGTTTATACATTCAGACATCTTTTTTCTCTGAAAATTTATTATTCTTTTTAAAGTTTGGATAAAGTAAAATGTTCAAATTAGGGACCAAATACGATCCAAAGCTATGGAAAACTCTGTCTATACTTAGATATCCTGCACATTTAGAAGCATGAATAATAAACACATTAAGTAGAATAAATCTGAAGAATGACTTCACATTATGGCTAGAATCTACCTTTAGTACCAAATAAAGGTTGCATATAAACTGAAATTTTGAAGTAGGACATGTGCTTATCAAGCACCTATCTGTAAACAAGAAGTAATTTTTAGTAATCTTGTTTAGAGAGTTGCAGCGACTGTGATATTAACGTGTACAGATACAGCAGTTTGTGAACACTACTATTTTTAGCATCAATCTAACGTGAACAATGATGAATCACTCTTTATTATTCTAGTAGGAAACAGTACTTGGGATTTACTGCAGCACATTAGGTTAACTATGTCTCAACAACTGAACACCCACGCGTTGACATCACACAGGCAGTGATATGGATCAATGACGCAAATCCTGTCAGTCTCAACCATTAAGGCCACTGAAGATGAAAATAAATGCCTAAGTGACAGGGCAAATTAGTCATCTACCATGCACACTGCATTAAATCAGTATTGTTAATGTTGAAAACGGTTGTTTTAGACTCTCTTTTACATAATAGTTAAGCTTTTAAAATGTTAATTATAGATTTCCCATATAGTAGACTCTGTATTTAAGTTTCCATACAGCTTTTGTGGTTTAAGCTCTGGATCTTTAGAAGCATACTTGAAGGTTTTTCCAGCCAAATGAATTGGTTACCTGGAAAATAGCCTTTATGGCCAAGTTTCTCAATCTTCTGCAGAATATACCATGTTCTATAATATATATATATAACATGCTTTCTTGACAAATAATATTTAGATTTATATTTCTTCAAGTGACATTTTTCCCTTTATTTTAATTTCAGAGGCAGAGCTGGCAAGAGCTCCCTCCGGTTTATGCGTTCACTCTCCAAATGCCTGCAAGGGCCCCTAGATGGTGCTGAGAGCCAAGAACTAGATCCTGGTCTTTGATGTGGATGGCAAGAGCCCAGTAACTTGACCCTTTGTGGCTGCCTCCCAGAGTCTGCAACAGCAGGAAGGTGGAGTTAGGATCACAGCTGTGCACAGGACTCAGGCACTCCAATGTCAAAACATTTAGACTGTTTATTTTCTAAAGACTTAATTTTTATTTATTTGAAAGGCAGAATTACTGAGAGAGAGAAACAGAAACAGAGAGTACTTTCATCTGCTGGTGTACATTGTAAATGACTTTGATGGCTGAGGCTTCATCAGGCTAAAGAGAGGAGCATGGAACTTCTGTCTCCCGTGTTGGTGCAAAGGCCCAAGCAATTGGCCACTGTCCACTACTTTCCCAGGTACATTATGCAGGGAACTGCATTAGAAGTGGAGTAGCCAGGTCTTGAGCTGGTGAAGGTGATGGGTTTATTGGCTAAGCTACAGGGCCAGTCCCTTGAACATTTAGACTTAGATTACTACACCATGGCCTTACAATTCACTGCAATTTCTAGGGTATTCTTCTACTGTCCCCTTCTTTGGTCCTTTCCTGTTTTCATTTTTATTAGTATTTTGGCATACAAAATATTAATGTTTTGCAGTTATACCAGGACTGGAAACAATGAGTTATTATGGGTATTCATACATAACACTTTAAAACATCTTCTCCATAAATGCAGTCACACAGACGTGGAAATCTCCTTTCCTAGAACAGGGACAGAACCTTCCCCCAGAGGCTTGCCTCAGAACATTCACATCCTGCAGCAGCTTCTGAAGACAAATGAGGCCTGCACATTCCTTTGTTTCTGTTTCTCAATGACCATCACTTCCCAGGAGTGGAAAGCCAAAGAGAAACCAGAACTTAAGGATCAAACAAGCTTTTGTTTCAGCATCATTCCTCTGACACAGACTTAACCTGAAATCATGCCAAAAATGTTTTCCTTGCATTGCCAAAACACTTGCTTTGGTGGGTTTCTTACAAAAAGAGCTTTCTCTTACCTTAAGTTTTTGTTTGTTTGTTTATTTTTGTTTTTAAATCACTAATCTAAAAGAAATATTTGGAAAGCAAATTGCTGACTATTTTTATACTTCTTTTTAGGGATTATCTTCATTAAATCTAGGTTTTTTAACAATTGAAAAAATGCTGTTTTACAGAAAAGTTGGAAACATGCTTATATTTTCACTACATATCAGCTTTCAGGAGAAAACCAGATCATAAAGCCTTACTTTTCTCTATCACAATTCTAAATATTTTGATAGTCAGTTGTTCCCCATTTATTTGGCCCTCCTCATTCCAATCTCTTCAGCAGAAGTCCCTAAAATGTAAATTAAAACTTATTGTGTTGATGGCATGCTAAATTGAAAAGTGGAACAAAATCCCACAAAGGCAAAAAAAAGTCTTTTTCCTTTTCTCATCTCTTTCAAGCTTAAATCCTATGAGGCTGGGAAGCACAGCCTAGCTTATGCAGATCACACGTGACGTAATCATTACCACGTGATCTTTGCTTGTGGCTATGACTATGATCCAAGGTTGGAGCTCTTTGTTAACCTTAATAACTTTATCCCAATATCTTTCCCCAAGGCAATCATTCTTAAGTTTCTTATAATCCTTAAGAGATGCTCTATGGACAGAAAAGCAATTATATTTACTTAAGAAATACAAATGATGCTATACTATGACCTATCTGTATTTCACTGTTGAGATTTTTCCAAACCAGCAATGCTTCAATTTTAACAGTTATGTAGTATTCTTCTACATAATAAATTCTAATTATGGACCATAATTTATTTAGCTATTTCCTTATTGACATATGTGTTATTCTCAACATTCTACTGTCACAAAAAAAATGCTGCAATGAATATCATTGTATAAATGTCATTTTATATTAGTGAATAAAATACAAGTATATTTGCTGAGTCAGAAAATGTAGACTTTTGATATATTATCAACTGCCATGAGACTTTTTACTTATGTTTATTCTTATCAATATAATAGTTACTAATAACTTTTAAAATACTTTTTCTATTGAGGGTCTGGCACGGTAGCCTAGTGGCTAAAGTCCTCGCTTTATATGTGCTAGGATCACCATATTGGTGCCCGTTCTAATCCCAGCAGCTCTGCTTCCCTTCAGGGCTCCTAGCTTTGGATCGGCACAGCTCCAGCCATTGTGGCCACTTGGGGAGTGAATCAAAGGATGGAAGATCTTCCTCTCTGTCTGACTTTCCAATACAATAAAATAAATCTGTCTCTCCTCTCTATATATCTGCCTTTCCAATAAAAAAATAATAAAAATAAATTTAAAAAAATATTTTTTAATCCAAATGGTGAAAACAGTATTTCAACTATATTCATTTTGTGTTTTCTCCTGAGGAAGCCACAACTAGTACTCTTCAGAGATTTCTTTCTAGTCCTTGCCCATATATACACTGGATTTGCAGGAGTTCTTTATACAGATGTTTGTGATAAGCTGTGAATGGTTTTCCTAATGCTTTGTCCCTTACCTTTATGTTGTTTTCCTCCTCAATGTGATACAAATTTGTTCTTGGATGTCAAGAAGGTGGGTTAGGTATAAGTGTTAAAACATTAGAAGTTGAAAAGTACAACTTAAAAGAGTATTTGAGGCTTCTGAAAATATGTACTACAAAAATAGGTTACATAATATGCTTGTAAGAAAAGTGTTTTATGTTAATGAGTTTTGAACCCACTATAAATTACAAATGCTTCTTGAAAATTCATAATGAATATGATTAACATGTAATAGCACTGGTAGGAATGGGAGTATAGCCTAGTGGTTAAGACCAGTTAGGAATCTTATATCCCATTTCAGTACCCAGGGTCAAGTTCTGATCCAGCTCCCAGTTCTGGCTTCCCGCACAGAACGTGATGGTTCAGGTAGCTGGGTCCCTGACACTTACATGGGACACCTAGCCCTAGTTGTTGCCTCCTGGTTTTAGCTTAGCCTAGCCCCAGTCTTATTGGGAATTAGTGAACTTGCACACAGCATGTCCTGTTTAACATTCTTTAAAGAGTTATTTGTTTGAAAGGTGGAGCTAGAGAGAGAGAGAGAGAGAGAGAGAGAGAGAGAGAGAGAGAGAGAGAGAGAGACACGTTTCCATTCCCTAATTCAGTCCCCATAAGGCAACAATGGTGGAAGCCAGGAGCCAATGGCCAGGAGCTTTGTCCAGGCCTTCCATATGGGTGTAGGGCCCAGGAAATTGGGCTATCCTCTGCTACTTTTCCAGCTATATTAATAGGGAGCTGACTGGAAGTGGAATAGCTGGGACCTGAACTGTTGACATATGGGATGCCCATATCACAGACTGTGGCTTAGCTTGTTAACCAGGTACAATGCTGGTCCCAGCAAGCAAACATTTATTAGAATGTTATCTTATGCTCTCTCACCCAACTCTTACATGTCACATGTGTCTTGTAATTTCAACTTAATCTTCTTACTCTACATACCTTTCAAGCCATTAGTTTGCTACTCCCATTCCAATTTTTTTTTTTTATGAACAATGGCACTAAAATCAAAAGGTCTTCTGAATCCAACTTTTGCCAGAATAAATTAATCATGTTTCCTACTCAAGCTTGATTTTTTCTTTATTCTGTACTCCTTGGCATAAAGAAAGGCACTATCAATTACCTTCCTGCAAAATTAATGGTGAAATATGTGAAGATTATTAGTTTCTTCCTACATCCTTCAGTCTTCCTAGGGCTCAGATATTACAACTATCTGGCTATTTCCCTGCTTAAAATGCTTCAGTGGTTTCCTGAACCTTTCTGCATGAAATCTAAAATCTTAGATGTGGCATATAATAGTGTTTATGATGTAGACAAGAAGGCGAGACAGAAGAATTTTTTTGTCCAGTGGTTCACTCCTCAAAAAAGTTGTGATGGTCAGTGCTGAGCTGATCTGAAGCCAGGAGCCAGGGGCCTTTTCTGGGTCTCTCACACAGGTGCAGGGTCGCAAGGCACTCAGTTGTCTTCTGTTCTTTCCCAAGCCACAAGCAGGGAGCTGGATGGGAAGTGGAGCAGCCAGGACATGCACAGGCACCCATGTGGGGTTGCGGTGGTTGCAAAGCGAGGATTATAGTATAATGCAGGCTTTGTAAGATATTTTTTTTCTCCTCTTCTGGATAACTTCGTTAAGCATCTGCTTTTCCTGAAGCATTAGGTTTTGAGATGTGGCCTAACTGTTTCAAGTAACTGTCAAGAATGAGTTGTCCTGGGCCTGATGCCGTGACCTAGCAGCTAAAGTCCTCGCCTTGAACGCACTGGGATCCATATTGGCTCCGGTTCTAATCCCGGCGGCCCCGCTTCCCATCCAGCTCCCTGCTTTTGGCCTGGGAAAGCAGTAAGAGGATGGCCGAAAGCCTTGGGACCCTGCACCTGCATGGGAGACCAGAAGGAGCTCCTGGCTCCTGGCTTCGGATTGGTGCAGTACCGGCCTTTGCAGTCACTTGGGGAATGACTCATTGGATGGAAGATCTTCCTCTCTGCCTCTCCTCTTCTCTGTATATCTGACTTTGCAATAAAAATAAATAAATCTTAAAAAAAAAAAGAATGAGTTGTCCTTTAGGGCAGGAAAATATTTAGAACAGATGCTCTGCAGGGAGAGACTATATATATTTATAGCTATTGTGCTTTCTGTGCATGGCAAGGCACAAAGATACAAGGGATTTTAAAGCATTAAGACTAAAACAATACAATATTTCAGTGTGATGGTATTTCACTGTAATGATAAAGACATTTTCTAAAAATGTGAAAAAATGTTTGTAAGGGGTCATGTGTTGTGACTTGGGCAAACCTGCTGACTGTGACACTGACAACCCATATGGGTAGCCTGTTCTTGTCATGGATGCTCAATTCCCAACCAACTTCTTGCTTATGATCTGGAAGAGCAACAGAAGATGATTTTAAGTGCTTTTATCCTTGCCACCCATATTGAAGACCAAGGCTTCAGCCGGGCTCAGTCCTAGCCATTGTAGTCACTCAGGGATTGAACCAGGCATTGAAGACTTCTCCCTCTCTGATTCTCTCCCTCCCTCAATAACTCATTCAAATAAATAAATAAATCTTAAAGAAAAAACCCAGATAGTTAATGATAAAATGCAGCAGAATGAGATGTCAGAGAATTTCATTAAAATATAAAGAATAGAAATTGACCTTAATAAACTATGCCACAGTGTCATGCCTTAGTTCTTTAATTAAAAAATGATTTATTTATTTGAAAGGCAGTTACATAGAGAGAACAAAGTGAAAGAAATCTTCCGTATGTGTGTTCATTCCCTAAGCGGTTACAATGGCTGGGTGGCTGGGGTAGAATCAGGCTGAAGTTAAGAGCCTGGAGCTCCATGCAGGGAGCTGGATCAGAAGTAGAATAGCCAGGACTCAAACTGGTACTCATATCGGCTGTTTGCATTTGAAGCTATGGCTTAACTCACTCTGTCACAATGTTGGACCTTGAATCTGCACTTTTAAATTAAGTTACTGCACACATTTTGGATCAGAGAGCTATGTTAAAATTGGCAAATAGTTAATTCCCTCTGGAGCCACAAAGAATTGGATACATAGCAGCAAGGAAACCCTCCCACTGCTACAATGTTATTTCACCACTCTATGGCTGTGACACTGGCACATTTGAATGTGGTTTAATAGAATATCATAAATACATGTCAAACTTTCATAAACAAATGGTGTTAATCACTATTCCCACTTAGAATAGTAATAGTCTTTTTCAAATATAGATGAGAAAATAACCTTTTCGCTAACGTAATTTCTAATGCTGCATATTTTTAACATAAAACTTGATATTATTTACTCTGCAACATGCTTTTTGTAAAATCTCTCCTTAAGGGAGAGGATAAATGAAATACAGAGTATTTTTCACTGTTCTGAGGAAAAATTCTATTTTACAATCAAAAGCAAAAGAGATTTTGTTTGCCTAAGAATCATGCAACATGGTAAGAACAGTTTTGGGGTTTGGAGACCAATTTCTGGGAAGAGTTCTTAGTTTACAGTAACCTCGTTGCTCTTTAGAAAAAAAGATACTGTAGTTTCGAATATGTAATTCTGAGTAGCCTGCAGAAAGCACATAAAAATACTTAAGGGAGAAAGTACATGGCTGGGAGGAACTAACCCCTGTTGAGCTATGAATAGAACACCATCATAGGTAATTCATGACTGGGAAGTGACTAGAAAGTAATGGTTAAAAAGTGTGGACAGCAGCCACACCCAGCTGAGCCACTCAGTCTCTGGTAACTGTAGGCAAGTTATTAACTTGTGTTTTAATTTCCTGTTAGGTAAAAGGAATATATTTTGTCTGCCTTACTAGGGTGGTGTTAGGATTAAACTGGTTAATTACACATCGAATACCTGTAACAGTCACTTTACAATTGTACAATCATGTCCAACAACCATTAGCATCTTATACTGTTGATTACGAAGTCATACTTGCTCTTTTTCTGTTATTTGAGATCCTGTAAAGCAATTCCTTACAATCAGTACTGAAATGAAAACAGTTACTAAAGCATATTCCTAAAATATATTTAAGATTTATTTTTATTGGGAAGGCAGATTTACAGAGAAGGACATACAGAGAGAAAGATCTTCCACCTGCCAGTTCAGTCTCCAATGGATGCAATGGCTGGAGCTGAGCTGGTCCGAAGCCAGGAGCCAGGAACCTCTTTTGTGGTCTGGGAAACCAGGCCAACAGCAGGGAGCTGGATGGGAAGTGGAGCAGCTTGGATATGAACTGGTACCCACATGAGATGCTAATGGAGGATTTACCAATTGAGCTATTGCACCAGCCCCCTAAAATATATTTCTAAAATAAGCAAATAGGCATGTCCTGAGTATCTTTCTGTAAAGGCTAGTTATAGGGAGGGGAGAGAAATCTAGCACTCGAGTAGCAAAATATGATTATGTTATGGTTTTGGATTATAATTTTTTGAGCAGCACTTGTATGGTCCTCAACATCTGTATGTTTAAATTACTCATTTGATACAGGCAAAAATTATTCTTTAGAAACCAGGAAGGATTTTTTAGAGTCCCCAATGTACCAGTAACTAACTTTTAAATAAGATCTAAACAGCACAATCCTAGCAGATTATAAGCACAGCTACATTGCTAAAGATGTACTCTATGACAAAGACAAAACAACACAGACCAATCAATGACATATGCCAGAAGTGAGAATTAGTCAAGTCATTTGCATAACAGAAAACTGGGAGTGCTTTTCAGGAGTTGGGGTTTGGTCCAGTGACTAAGTTCCAACTTGGGACACCTGCATCCCATACCAGAGTGCTGGGTTTGAGGTCTGTCTCTTGAGTTTCTGATCCAGCTTCCTGTTATTGTGTATCCTGGGAGGCAGCAATCATGGCGTTAGTTCTTGAGTCCCAGTCACCCAGGAGGGAGAGGGGTTGAGTCCTGAACTCTTGGCTTTGGTCTGGCCCAACCATAGCAGCTGTGGGGACTTGGCAGGGGCGGGGGGAGTGAATCGGCATATGGAAGATTCCACTCTCTCCTTTTAAAAATGAGAATAAAAACAGTAAAAAATTTAAATGGGGCACCTTTTAGTAAATGAAAGTAGTATTAGGTTGTGAAGGATTAAAAGCTCATGTGTGTCTATCATTTTTGTGAAAATGAATAATATAAGCTAAGACATGCAAGCAATATTCTAGAGTATCTAATAGGCTTAGAATATCTTAAGTGGATGAAACTTTCCAGGTGATGTTAGATAGGAAGCAGGTGGGTAAATGCTTAGAAAACTAGTCTAAGGTTTTATGTTATACAACATGAGAAGGCAAGATTTTGACTTAGAGTAATAATAGTATTTTAGGAATGCTAGTCCCTGTAGTAGCAGAGATAACTACGGGAACACAGACAGACTTTGCTGTAAGTAAAGCTGAAGTCTCATCAGTGTGCTACTAATGTTTTAAAAAGGCCATAAACTAGTCAGATAGGCATAATACAAAGCTAAACAGATTTTTTGTTGTTGTTGCTGACAAGCTTTAATCAAATATAGCTTAGAAGGCACTGCTCTCTAATAGGACTATTTGCAGCAGCCTATTCAATTTATCCAGTTACTTAGGCAGATGTGTTTTAATCACAGTAGTTTTAGTCTTGGTTCCCTGACCAGAGAAAGTTGCTTCACACAGACAGTTCTTGATTTATCAGAAACTGACTTATCAGCTGGATTTTTTTTTTTATTGGAAAGGCAGAAATACAGAGGAGGAGGAGAGACAGAGAGTAAGGTCTTCCGTCCAAAGATTCACTCCCCAAGTGGCTGCAATGGCTGGAGCTGAACCAATCCGAAGCCAGGAGCCAGGAACTCTTTCGGTTTTCCCATGCGGGTGCAGGTTCCCAAAGCTTTCGGCCATCCTTGACTGCTTTCCCAGGCCACAAGAAGGGAGCTAGATGGGAAGCAGGGCTGCCAGATTAGAACCGGTACCCATAGAGGATTCCGGCACATGCAAGACAAGGACTTTAACCACTATGTTATCATGCCGGGACCACATGTGGATTTTCAAACCCAGAATATACAACCTAACGCTCAATTTCATAAATACTAGTAGGGTTCTGCCACTAAGAAAAACTGATGATGGTCCAAAACGCAGTAAATACTGTGCAAACATAACGGTGATAAAAGTGGCATGATCTTTTTCTGAGATTGCTTGTGTCCTGCTGCCTTCAATATACTTGCCTTTTTTAAAAAATTTATTATCTTTGAAATAATCTTATTTGTGAGTTTACCCAGCTGCTTGGGTAGTCAAATTTATGTTTGAATAAATCTGGGAAACTTTCAGAATTACTTATTAAAATGTTCTGTCTCCTTTCTTCAGCTACTCTGGCAACAAGCACCAGAATATGTGCTGCTCAGTGGTGTCCTACAGGGCCCACACCTCCATTCACTTATCTTCAATCATTTTCCTTTTACAGATTTATTTTAGAGGCAGGGAAGGAAAAAAGGAGGGAGAGAGTGAGGAAGGGGACAGACATGTGGGGTGGGGGGAGTCGGAGAGAGGGAAAGAAGAAGGGAGTGGAAGAGAGAGAACGAGAAGGAACGCACATCTGCTTGTTCATTCCCCAAGTGCACACAGGGACTGGCACCAGGCTGGGGCCGGGAGACAGCAACTGAATCCAGGTACTGGACGACGGGTGACAAGCTACAACCACTTTAACGATCATGTGATGCCTCCCAGGGTCTGCACTGACAAAAATTTGGAATCAACAGCTGCAGTAGGGAATCAAATCCAGGCACACAGATCTGCGATGTGGGCACTGTTAACACCTAAGCCAAACAGCTCGGCCCTTTTTTATCTTTCTGTTCCTTAGACTCATTCATTTTCATATTCCTATCTTCAAGTTTGCTGATTCTTCCTTCTGCTTATTCATTTCTGCCTTTGAATTCCTCCAGTGGTTTTAAAATGGCAGTTGTGGGAATTTTTAGCTTCTGAATCTGATTTCTTTGCAGATTTTCTATTTTCTTCATTAAATATCAATAAATATTATTTTACTAACCCATTAAGTCCTACATTTTCAATTTTGCAAATATTTCAAAATTACCACATACAGTATATTTACAGTTGAATTTATACCTTATAAAGATGTAAATGCATATAATACATGTCCTATATATAACACCATAGTATGCAATGGATAAAAATATCATTCTCCAAATTTTCCATGAACTCTCTGAGCAATCTTCAAAAATCATTTCAAAGTTTTTATGTTTTGGATCTACCAAGAGGTCTTTTATTCAGGGATATTTTTGTGGATTTGTTTCCTTTGACTGGTCAAACTTTCCTGTTTCTTTGTGTGACTTGTGATCTTGCTATTGTTGAAAACTGGACATTTGAGTTAATTAATTAATGGTACAGTGTCACAGGCTCAGGGATTTCCATGCAAGCCCTCCGCAATGATTTCCCCTATATTTTCACAATAGTGCAGTCTTTTAAAAATAACCACAATCCATCGTTCAACTATTTCAGTGTATCCTAACACTGTAGGTATATACAACGGTAGAAAGTTCAACATCCTATTTTCAAGATCTATTTAACAGCTTCATTGGAAGTACATCTTGTATTTGGGAGATGCATACTGCAATGTATCTTCATTTCTTGGTCTCTACTATACAGTTCCTCTAGATGAATATGTGTAGATGAATGTTTATACCTTTTAAAAAATTACTTATATTTATTACAAAGTCAGATACACAGAGGAAGAGAGACAGAGAGGAAGATCTTTCATCTGATGATTCACTCCCCAAGTGACTGCAATGACTGCAGCTGAGTCAATCTGAAGCCAGGAGCGAGGAGCTTCTTCTGGGTCTGCCGTATGGGTGCTGGGTCCAAAGCCCTTGAGCTGTCCTTGACTGTTATCCCAGGCCACAAGCAGGGAGCAGGATGGGAAGTGGGGCTGCTGGGATACAAACTAGTACCCATATGGGATCCTGGCACATGCAAGGTGAGAGCTTTGGCCACTAGGCTACTGTGCCAAGCCCTTACCTGCATATCTTATATTTTGCATGAAGATGTCTTATATCAGAACATATGGTATTTGTCCTATCCCAAAAGGATATTTCCAAATGCACATTTGAATTCAGTAATGTCATAACTTCCAAAATCTCCTTCCCTAGAGTTCATAGTACATTGCAGGCTGTCTCTGTGCCATGTATCAGTTTGAAGTATAATTTTAAGGTCCTTTCAGTTCCTCTCTGAACCTGTGCCTTTCACTGGGATGTATGGTCACTTAATATCATTGTTCCTGTGTATGCATTGCCTTTAATGTCTGGCTCCCAAGCAGGATAAAGGGTGTTAATTCTACATTTCCAGAAAGTCATCTTTGCCAGAGGTGGAAGGGCTTGCAACAACTGTAAGAGGTACGTAGCAATGGCTGCCAGTCTCTGGGACCACAAGCCAGTAGTCAGTCACCAGAGGGCAGATCCCCAACATTTGGAAGGCAGAGAACATTTTCCCCATCCAGGTCCAGAGAACTATTTACAGATTTTTCCCAGAACATGGCTGTTTCACCATGGGGCAGACGGCTAGGGACACAGATGCTACTGTGCAAAAAAAAAAAAAAAAAACAAAAACAAAAACAAAAAAAAAACCACAAGAATTTTCCACATGTACTCTAAATCTTTGCCCTAGAATTTACCAACCTTCAACAGATTCCAGAAATCCAAAACAATTACATTAGATTCCGCTAGTGTTATTGTGTATTTCTTGGTGCTACCCACACTGCCATCTTCATAGAATCTCCTTGTACTTGTAAAATTATTTTTAATAGATTGTGTCATCTAGTAATTCCGATTCCCTTCTTCTGCAGTGATAATCCCTTGATTTTAAGTTGAGCAGAAGACTCTCCTTCCCAATAGTGAGTTTCTTTCCCCCTGAGCTCTCCTCCTTAGAAGTAGGCAACTAAGTCAGAGCCAAGGAGAGTGTGATGAGAAGTAGACTGTGAAACCTCAAGGGGATGGCTTTACAAAAATCATCAACCACTTCATCTGAGAGACAGAAAGAGAGGGACGGAGCGCTCATCCACTGGGTCATTCCCCAATTGCCCAAAATAGGGTGGGCTTATGCTAGAAGCCAGGAACTCAAAGCACACTTCCCATGTGGATGGCAGGAGCTTCAAATTACTTGCTTCCCAGGGTTGACATGAACAGGAAGCTAGAATCAGGAGCTGAAGGCAAGAACTGAATCAAGGTATTCTAATAAGAATCTTGTTAGAGTGCCCAGGTTTCTTAACAGTAGGCTAATGTCTGTCCCCTGAAACATCTCTTCTCGCTCTTTGCCTTTGCCCTTTCCATTCTGTTTAGGATCTGGACATGGCGGTAGGCCATCAGGGTTTGTGGAGAGGAAAGGCACATATAGGAAGAAATAACTTAACTACCCAAGAAATACTCTGACTACACAAGCACAAGCTATGTTTGAATTATAATTTATGAAAAGAAAAAATGTTTCTATCATTTGTTTTCATTATCCATTGCTTTGTAACAATGACCACAGACTTAGTGCTTTTAAAAAATATCCATTTGTTAAGTTCAATTTTACAGTTCAAAAGTCGATATTGGTAGAAGTAATTTTTCTGCTAAGGTGTCACCTAGGGTATATTCCTATCTGGAGGTTGCAGACCTTACCCAAATTCACATGATGTGACAGAATTCAAAGTCTTGTAATCCTGGGACTGAAGTCCCTACTTCCTTGCTGTTGGCCAGGAGCTACAGTCAGTTCCTTGATCTTACTCCACGTTACTGGCTATGTGTCTCCTTGCACCCTCAAAGCCAGTAAGCAAATCTTCACCTTCTCAACTCTCTTAGGCTTCAAATTTCTTTTTTTCTTTTTTTTCAGAAGAATCTGTCCCTTGTGTTAGGTGTGGGTGAGTCCAATCTCTGCCTTAGAAGTTCACTGTGCCATACAATACAGCCCAATCACAGAGGTAAAACATTCAGACACCTAGGTATTGCGTATGGCACACCATGATGGGGCAGTGTAGTTGGAGGCCATCTCACAATTCTATTTACCATATTATTTAACAATGTTACTAAATATTTATATTTAAATTGCTGTGCTATTGCCATTATTCATCTCCAACACTTTTCAAATCTAAAACTAAAATTCTGTACCCATTAAACAGTAACTCCTTGAGGCTAGTACTGTGGTATAGCGGGTAAAGTCACTACTTGTGGTGCTGGCATCCAATATCGTTGCTGCTTTGAGTACTGGCTGTCTCCACTTTTCTTTTTTTCTTTTTCCTTCTTTCCTTCCTTGTTGCTTTCTTTTTTCTTTCTTCCTCATTCCTTCTTTTCTATTTTTATTTTTGATGATGTTTACATAGTTGATCAGGATGGGAAGGAATGAGGGTTAGGGGAAAGTGGGTGAGATTATTGTTTCCAAACTTACATTTTCTTCCTCCTGTATCTACGGGTGTAGTGGTGATATGGGGAGGAGCTGCACCCAGCCTCCCAATTGCCTCAGTACTTGGGGATGGGAAACAGCCATCCAATGTAATTTCAGAGTTCCTGGTGCGGAGCATGCTCCAGGGTTCTGCTCTAGTGATTTTGATAATT
The DNA here is from genome assembly GCF_017591425.1 of Ochotona curzoniae. Classification (NCBI taxonomy): domain Eukaryota; kingdom Metazoa; phylum Chordata; class Mammalia; order Lagomorpha; family Ochotonidae; genus Ochotona; species Ochotona curzoniae. The sequence continues at coordinate 45,453,702 of NW_024466502.1, read as the reverse complement.
CTAAAATGCTGTCAAACTTGCCACTCCAAGGATGAGGAAATCCTTCCAAGGTCCAGTGGCAGAAATAGTTGACCTTAGAGTTCTCCATTTGCTCAGATATTTGCTGTCAAAGGTTGGCCTCCACTTCTAATCTGGCTCCCTGTTAATCTTCCTGGAAAAGCAGTGGAAGAAGGCCCAAGTGTTTGCTTGGCTCCCTGCACCCACCCCGGCTAATGGCTGTAGACTGGCCTAGCTCCAGCCTTTGCAGTCCTTAAATTGAGCCAGCAGACGGAAGATATCTATATTTCCTCCCAAGAACTACCTCTCCGTAACTCTTTCATGTAAATAAATAAATCTTATAAAAATCATAACGTCCACCCTTCTATATTCTGCCTCCAGGAACCTGACTTCTCAAGGTACCTCATATAAACGGAATCATACTATATTTGTTTTGTGACCAGCTTATTTCACTTAACTGCTACATAAATTAGAACCTTAATGTTAATACTTATCAAAAAAGAATTTTGTCCGTGTAGTAAGGAAAGAAAAAAAATAAACTAATTATAAAAGGAAAGTTTAAAGTAGCATTTGAAGAAGTAGGAAATAATACAGGGTCAAATGGTGCTGGATCAAATAACCCTTCTACTGAGAGAAAAGAATATTTCCAAATTCCTGTATATTACATATACAAAAACTACTTTTACAAAAATTTAACCATTTATTTGAATAAAAATTTAATTTAAAACCCAATCATTCTCTCAAAAAACACATTATCATTTTCTTTTACTTATATATACTTACATCTTATCATTATTCATTATATTTCAGACAGCTTTTAAAAATCAAAGTAAACAGAAACTACCCTACTTATGTATTTAAAAATCCTAAAGATCCTCTTTTTTAACCTCTAACTTGCCTATTTAAAACATTCAAATTCATCTTTCTGCTTGCCTTTACCCATATCTCATCTTCAATTTCTCCTCCATTCTAAAGCAATCTGCTTTTCTCTCCTCTTCACCTCCCAGCTCTTGTCTACCTCAAATAAGTGGCTTCACTCCTAAAAGGTAAAGCAAGGCCATGTGACAGGCAGAGAGAACTGTATCCAAAGAGATACTGTATATCCATTCATTTGCCTGTCTTAATAGCATTTTGCCAGGCTGCTTCTCAAATAGGTTTGGATCAAGCCTAGTTTAGCTACTAAAATGATACGAGAAGTGCCAGAATGCAAGCGGCTTATAAAGATTAAAGATGTTATTCCACATACTCCTATTTTGGGTTTTGATCTGCTTTTATCATTATATATTATACTCAATAGAATTTTGCCACTTTAATAGCATTCAGTAAACTGGTTTAGAATTTTCTATTTGAGAGAGAAGTTTTAACAGTGATATTTTATGTATTGGAAACACGAGGAATTGATGAGTTGAACTTGTATATTTTCCTTTTTAATGCAAATGTTGCAGCTTTTTTAAACGAAGTCATCCTTAACAGTTTCTCTTCAAGAGTAACGTTTAATAGCTTACAGGGACAACCTGGGTATATTTACACAGTCTACACTGATGAATCATAGTCATTCAGTCAAACTGAAATGAGCTGAATTTATGAATGGCTGATCTGCTGGGGTTCATCTCCACAAGGAAGATTCACTAATGTTTCAGCAGCAATACTGGAACCACTGTATTGGAAACTTGTGCTTTCCATCAGTATGAAAAACAGCTACTTAAGCTTTAAGGCATTTTCTAGGACTAATTAGTATTTTCTAAGTAAGATATAAAGGATACAACTTTTCATGGCTTAGTTTGCATTTATGAAAAAATGCTTACTCATATTGGATGAATATCACTGTTTTGATAGTGGTCTTGTTAAAAAAAGAATACTGATCTCTAGGTTAAAATAAATTTAACACAAAACTGGTATACTAATGAATATATAAAAATTTAAGAGCTAGTATGAACTTGCAAAATCCAATTTGCACTGGCCCATCTTGATTTTACACTTGTAGAAAACCATAGCCAGAATATAAGTAATCTATTTAAGGTTATAAATCATAACTTTTACAGTTTGTGAAGACCTTTAAAAGGAATCAACTCCAAACATTCCCTCAAAAGAAATGAAATGACCTCTATAATCACACCCTCAGAATATACACTGCCACCAACAAAGATGGGTGCGGAACTGTATTCTAACTCTTGCACAGCTCTTTTAATTACAGGGTGGTTCTTCATGCTGAACTAACATTTGTTATCCTACTTAACACCATTAGTTTTAGAACCTAGGTCAACTTATCCCCAGGCTTGTCCTTTTTAATAGTGTATTATGGGCCCACGGTGGTGGTACAGTGGCTAAAGTCCTCATTGGAATCCCATATGGGCTCCGGTTCATGTCCCGGATGCTCCACTTCCTATCCAGTTCCCTGCTTTTGGCCTAGGAAAGTCAAGGCCAGCCAAAAGCCTTGGGAGCATGCACATGCGTTGGAGACTCAGAACAAGCTCCTGACTCAGCTGTGGCCATGGGAGTGAAACAACAGATGGAAGATCCTTCTCTTGGTATCTTCTCTAATTCTGACTTTCCAATAAAAAAAAATCTTTTAAAAAAAGTATATCATGAATTCATTCTCACATAACAAATTATGCTATTTCTTCTCAATTTTCTTTTTGATGCGAGACACAAAGTGTGAACTCCAATCTGCTAGTTCATTTGTCAAATACAAAAGTCAGGACTGGAGCCAGGAGCCAGGGACATACTCCAGGTCTCCCATATGGAAATAGGTACTCAATCACTTGGGCTATAATTACCATCATTCCTGATCTGAATTAGCAGGAAGCTAGAGTCAGCACTGTAGATGGGAACTGACTCCAGGCACTCTAATTGTGGGGACAGGGGATCTTAACTGCCAAGATAATGCCTACCTCCTCCTGTTACTTCTCTTAGTGTTTTCTCACTGCTAATTTGGGAAGATCAGTTACATGGACAATATTTCATACTTCTAATTATAGTAACTGCAGCAAGAGGTTGTAGTGGCCATTATATCCAGAACAGACATTTAGCTTCCAATCAACTGCACAGGTTTATTGGAATTTTTAATATCAAATTCTGACCTATCTAGTCATGGGGCCGAGCTATCTCAGAGGTCTCAGGATGTCAGATCACATCACCAGTTAGAGAAAAATTTTGCACTCCTCTCCCCTTCTCATAAGGACATTGGGGGAAGAAGGCTTTAGTTAGGTCCTATGGCATAAGGATTTAAACCAGAATGCAGGAGAAGGACGAGACTATGAGCTCCCATTTTTGAAAAACTAATAACACTCTGAGGCAACATAGTTCATGTTAGAGGGATACAGGATTTGTAAGTATTTGACAAAAACATTCTATTATAGATCTGATTCAATCTAGGGGACTTGTGGTAAAACAAAACAAAACAAAAAAACCAAATGCTTTGTGAGACATACTAAATATAAAAGAGCTGACTAACTGTTAGTGGGAAGCAGTATAACTATCTGATTACACTTCCCACAATGCCGGAATACAAGGCTTCCCTTGAAAAAGCCTTCTAATTGCAGGAAGAATCAGAAGATAAGGTGAGGACAGAAAAGTATTGGTGAGCAGCAGCACCGAGGAGAAAACAAATGGGAACAGAAGGAGCTGTATTAACTGCCCATCAGCAACACAAGTGCTGGTTGCTTCTTGGATGGAGAACAGTAGAAACAAGAAGGGCTGAAGAAACCTCCCACCGGCAGAGAAGAAAGTCCCCACAGGGGCAACAATGATAACATGTCAACAACTGCTGCCAAGTTGGTCTGTGTCACTTGGATCCAAAAAGGAAAGCAACAGGACTGGACAGGGCCTGAAACCATACTAACTCCAGTCTACTCAGGACTTGTTTCTAATCTAGAAACTCCAGTATGATGCATGCTATGGAACTGTTAATTAGGTTCCTGGCTTCTGTAAGATAAGATTTGAAAAACCGAAAGTGATACTTCTCAGTAAAGCTGAATTCACAACTCTTTCTTTTCAACACCTAAGAATCAGGTCATAAGAAAACAGGCAGAAATCCAGGAATTTTGGTTAAAAGATCAATATCTAGCTTTTGTTCTGACTGTGGGAGGTCTGTGCTGTCTCCTAGAGGAAGGATCGGGAGAGAGTGGCTTGCAGTGTTTGCTTTTTCCACCTTTTGAGGTAGACTGACTGATCTGATAAACAGCTGGTTTTCCAGAGTTGAAACAAAGTGTCCCTTGGGACTTCATGGTGGTGACAAAGACTGTCTGTCTGCCAAGCCTGCTGAGAATATGCACCAGGCCTGTTTATTCATCCATGAATTCAACAAATGTATTCAATACTCATACAGTTTGGGTTTATGCCTGGTGGTTACCCAGGTGTCTCACCTGCTATCAGGAGATGAAAACAGGTTTATGGGTATTTGGTCTGGCCGCGAATAGCCTGGTACCAGAGTTCAAGTCCCACTTTCTGCTGCTGCTCACACAGGCAATGGCCCAAATGACTGGCTTCTTGCCACTCATGTGGGAATCCTGGCTTGAGTTGCTGGCTCCTGGTCCTAGATGTGAACCAGCAGATGAGAGTTGGTGTCTCAAATAAATGAAATTTTAAAAACCAAATAACTAAGTGAATGAAGAAAAAAAAGATCATTGTCTAAACAAAGGCTATGATTCATCAAGCATATATTTATTTAATTTGAATTTATATTGTTTTTCATTTAATTTGAAAGGAGGAGAAAGAGAGATAGAGATAGAGGTACCTTCTATCTACTGGTTCACTCAAACATCTGTAATAGCTAGGACTGGGCCAGGCTGAAATCATATGCCTAGAACACAATCCAGGCTTCCTGTATGGTGGCAGGGACCAAAGTGTATGAGTTGTTACCTTCTGCCTCCCAGGAGGTGCAACAGCAGAAAGTCTGATGGGAAGTACCCTGAACTTAAACAAGGCACTCTGATATGAGATGCAGGTGTTGTGAGTGGCAACTTAAACACTGTGCCACTGGCCTGTTAACACTTCCACACAACTGTGCAATTTTAACTGGTGTTCATATTGAAGACTTTGAAGCACTAAAATATCTCCAAGTATAATAACACATATTTTGGAAGTGAGCATTGCGACATAGCAGGTAAAGTGCCACCTGCAATGCTGCCCTCCTCTATGAGTCCAAGCTTGAGTTCTGGCTGCTTCACTTTCCACCCAGCTCCCCCTCATGACCTGGGAAAAGCAGAAAAAGCTGGTCCAAGTACCTGGGCCCCTCCATCCATGTGGGAGATCTAGAAGAAGCTCCTGGCTTCCTGCTTCAGCTCTGCCCAACCCTGGCTATGTCAGCCATCTGGGGGGTAAACCAGTGGATGCGAGATCTTTGTCCTCAGTGTGTGTCTCTATCTCCCTACCTCTCCGTAATCCTGACTTCCATGTAAACAAATAGATATTAAAAAATAAAGAAATATTTTTGCCATAAAGTAGTTGTTATGGCAAGCAAGTATACTTTAAGAAAATTTAGTGATTCATTTCTAACATTTTGATAGAACACCTACTAAGGAAAAGGCATTATTTTATAACAGAGAATCGGGTATGAAGAGAGACAATTTCTGTTGTAAAGAATACAATATGGAAGATATAATTCCTTGAGAACTTTAGTTAAGCAAGATCTTATGTATCAAGATAAAGATAGCATAATTGCTTCTGTCCCTGTAATACTTAGACAGTTAGTGCAAGTTTGCTTCCCAAGAGCTGATTTCAGCCGAAATGGGTATTAATAAGTCAACTAGTTGGTGTTCTATTTATAGGTCTGCTATGAGCAGTAACCATTCACTAGCTCAATTACTTTATGAAATGTACACACAGGTAGGCTTGTTAAATTTAAGAATCTCATACAGTTATTCACATTCTCAATTAACTAAAGAGATCTTAGTTTAATTAAGATAATTTTGAAACCAAAGAATATTTATTTAGGATTAATGCTGGAATATACTCAGCTAGACTTCTCTTTCTATGCAGGACATACTTTTATAATATCATCCAACCAGTGTATGAACACATAAACTGACAGGACCAAATAGTGACTCCATCTTTTTATAGAAATAAAAATTGAACAGTTCTTCCCTGAGACAAAATCTGCTTCCTTGAGAGGTGCTGGGAACCAGCTGTCTACCAGGTTAAAATTCCTTCAAGTATTTCTACAGTTTTTGGTAAGAATGATTTCAATTCTTCTATCCTCTCTTGGTTACTTCTTCCTTGGGACAATACCAGTCTGCCAATACTTCCTCCAAAATAGGCTAACAACATACCAAATAATAAGCAAATGCCACCATCTTGTTTGAGCTCACATATTTATTTTCATATTTCAACATTTCATTTGTTTTCTCTTGTGAATTAAATTCAACGATGACTAATGTTTAGCTCTGGTTTTGCTAAAATAAGTATGTTCTATTCACAGAGTGAAGCCCTCTTCTCTTGCCTGGAATGGACATTGCCACTGGTTCTGATGTAAGGGTCTGAAGCTCCCTTGTTTATTTGAGGAGTACCTTGCTATGAGATCAAGAACATTACCCCTCTATAGCTGCGGATTATTTACTGGGCAATCAACAACATTTTTGCTTGATTTCCTAAAAACACATAATTTGAAAGAGCCAGGATCACATATGGTTGTTCTATATATTCTTTTTCTTTTCCTAATAACTTCTTTTCTTTCATGTACTGGCACAAAATCCCACCAAAGCAGAAGTGCCATGGCAATTAAAAAACTACACATTTAATTTATAATTTTATTTGTTCACTCCATTCATTCCAGTTGAAGTGTCAAGGAAGAGGGAAAAAAAGCCATATAATGACGCTCAGTGATGAGGGTTTTAGTCACAATTTTCCTATATGGACTCCTTTGCTTGGTACATAGAAACTGCTCAACAACTATCAGTTCCTTCCTCATTCATTTGCAACACTCAATGAGCTTTCTTTAAGCTAAGTGCTATAGGGGGGCAGCAGGGCTACAAATACTTGTAGAACTTATTATATTATCTGTTCTCAATTATTTCCCTATGTGAAAGAAGAGAGAGAAGAAAAACCGAATCAAGGGCTTAAAGGAACAGATGAAATAGATGACATTAAAAGTGGGTACCCACTTACCACCAGGAAAATTAGCTATACAATAAAAATCTTAAAATTTACTATGTTTTCTTTATAAATGCTTTTATGAGTTTCCCAGTAACACAAATTTAGAAATTCCTTATTCTGCATACTACTCTACAAAATAAAAAAGGGAAGTCTTCAGACATGTTACAAAGATGCATTATTACTAAACCTAAAATGTACTTAATCAATAAATTTTTCCATTACAACGTACCATGAGAACATGACTTAACTTTTACAGTATCTCTCACTGTATAATGTATTAATATGTTTACTGAAGCAATTAATTACAAAAACATAAAATCTTCAAGTTTTTATATCAATTTCAAAAAACTTCTTAGTAGAACAGACTGAAGATAGCACCCTCCTTGCAAAAGTAATAATGTATTTGTACTGAAGCCAGTGATTTTTCTCCTAGGATGGCAAAAAATGAGGCATGAGTCTAAAGCAGGCAAAATAAATAAGCCTAACAAACTAACAAGGCAGTATAAATAAACTTAGGCAGAATAACAAACTGAAACTCTTGCTGTTAGAACAGGGGACCGACTATATACTGTCAGATAGTTGACAGCAGTGGTGTGAGGCCCCAAGCACAGGTGATAAGGTGCAGAGCCAAGGAAAGACACACATCAGATCCTCTGGAGGACTTGGGAAGAATGATATGAAATACTCAACACTGATCGAATCAAACAAGTATGCAGTTTTATTCCTTTTCACTACAAATAGAAAAAATATCATCTTTAACAGCAAATACTCAAAGTTCTTGTTCCTGGCCCAGAGATTCATTTTCTTTTTTTATTTCTTCTTTTTGGGGATGGAGGAAAGAAGAAACATTTTTAAAAGTGTCTGCTATATTTGATTGAACATTTCTAGGCGCTTTAAGTAGGAAGATTTCTGATCAACAGGAAGCACAGGAGGATTCTATTGATGGTTCCATACTGTAAACTGGACAATAACTCTCTGGCATAAGCTGCTTCAACAGCTCTTCCTCATGCTCACAATAAAGTCCTTTTGGTCAAGTCATTTCAAGATCTGTCTGTTTTCAAATTCACCTCCAGCCACAACTTTTTACAACTTTTAAGCAACTCTAATCTCTCCTCAATTTTTTGAGTAATCGAGTCATTCTTTCCTTCTGTTGTTTTTGAACACTAATCTGTCTACAATGCCTTGAGACCCTATCTCCTTCCGGAAACTGGCTCTTGTCCCTAAAGACAGGTGTCACTTCTGGAAGAAGTAAGTTTCTCCTTACATACTGCTCTGTCACAGCATCCTGCTTTATATGTTCTCCTAACACCCTATGCACATCTCTACTGTTCTATTTTATTTATTTTGCTGTCAATTTCCCCCTTTTTACACTGTGTTCTGGAATGGCAGGAACTATGTCATGGTTTTCCTTTGAATTCTCTGCAAGTGGCAAAGTACACTCAGCAAACACTCCATAAATTCACAGAAAAAAAATATCAACTGGTTACTCCAGGAAGTTCGCTATAGTGGGAAAAGTACTACAGTGAGCTCTGTTCATAACCAGCTATAACTAGACAGCCTGAACTGCTAATAAGACATTTATTTCCCTAGTCACTTATTAATCCAATTATTATTTCAAATTCTTGACATGTAATGAAACTACTATAAAAAAGAATGGTCTAGGGGCTGGCTCTCTGGTTCTTGTGAGTGCCAGTGAGTACTGGGGCCTAGTCTGGATTGCTCCTGGACCCAACCCACATGAATGCTGAAAATGATACAGCCATGTTCAGCCTGCTCTGTCCTCAGCTCTGACTCGTGCACTCACCAGTGGGAATCACAGTCTAGCAGGGAAGTCTCCTTAGTTCCCAGCCTGGATCTTGTGCGTGCTGGTTGTCCTCCACCCCAACCTGGCATGGCCCATGTTCTTTCCCACACTGGGTTCTCTAAGACCATCTCTCATCCCCAGGTGCTGATGTAGTCTGGCAACAAAGAATATCCCCCTCCCTATACCCCTGTCCCTGCAGATACAAAAGAAAAAGAAAAAAACTGGAAACATTTATCCTACTCTCCTTCCTCCATACCTTGACCCTCCCCATCCTAACCAGTGCCCACATGGGCATGTATCCTTCTCAACTATGGAAACATTAAAATAAATAAAAATTAAACAATAAATATATATAGAGAGAGACTACTTTAAAAATATGTTGTTTATAATTTAGGGCCTGGCTACATAAGTGTAATTTCATATTTTAAGTCACACTAAAGAATAATGATTCTCATATAATAAGTATGTTTGAAATGATCAATGTCATGCTAGTTAAATGTTTCCACTATAAACATTTACTAAAAACAATATGAAAAGGATGTACAAATTTAAGATGTGAGCTTTTTAGAGTCTTACATTCAATGAAGTACCTAGTAAAAATGTTAAACCATTTTCACGAAGACCTGACAAGTAAAGACACGGTTTGTTATACTGATTGTAAACCCTCCTCCTTTGGTATCTTTTTAAAGTATAAAATGTGGAGTCTATCTAAAGTGAAGTTATCCTAACTACCACAAAAATAAATTAACTTAACTTAAGCTTTAAACGTCAAGAAACACACAGTTCAAACATCAGTCTGTTTAACATTTCGACTAACTGCTTCTCATTCAGCCTAGCCCAGCCGTAGCTGCTGCAGTCATTTTAGGGGGTGAAGTAGCAGTCACAGTATCTTGCTTTTTCCTCTCTCCCTTCTCTGTTACCTTGTCTTTCAAATAAGCAGATAAATAAACAAATCTTAAAACCAATACAAAAAATCCACTTTTTCTGATCTTCCACCTACTAGCTCACTCCCTACCTGGTTGCAACCACTGTGGCTGGACCAGGCTGAGCCAGGAGCTTCTTTAAGATGCCCCACGTGGACAAAGGGCACAAGCACTTGGGCAATCTGCTAACTTCTCAGGCACATTAGCAGGGAACTGGATTGGAAACAGAACAGCTGGGACTCAGGCTTGTGCCCACATGGGATACTAACACTGCCAAGTGCCAGCTTAACTCGCTGTGCCACCACATTAGTCCCAGTTTCTCTACTCTTAAACCCAGTGCTCTCTACCTGACTCATCTTCACACATGCTAATGGTTCTCATCAGAGGGTGGAAATTTTGCCCCCTGAGGACACTGGTGGTATCTGGACTTTTACTGCCACAGAAGGGGTATGCTGAGGTCAAAGATTCTGCTAAACTCCCCATAATTCACAGGACAGCTCTCTAGCAAAGAATCACCCAGCCAACAAGTTAGCAGTGGTAAGGGCAGGATACTCAGTAAAAATTGATTACAAAGAACTTGTTAAGTAAGATTTATGCTCAGTCTTGCAGCTATTTGTAAGGTTGCTTGCATAGGCTGGTGATGGTTATGTAGGGACTTAATTTTAGATATGGAAAACAGTATAGACAGGTTTAAAATTCAGTGAGTAAGCCAGTTTAGAAAGAGTAAAGGGAAGGAATAGTAAAAGGGAAATGGGGACAACATTAGAAAGCTGAAATCATCTTTCTGGAAAGACTACGGAATCTTGGTGAATTCATAAATATTTCTGAGCAGGAAAGTGATATGAATAATATTATAGCTAGATGAGTCAAGAAACCAGGATACAGGACAAAATAGATGCATCTGCAACAGTTAAATGCAAAGTAATATCCGTGCGTTACTGTGTTGCTGAGAATGAAGAAGAACCCAAAAGCATACACACCGTTACACATCAACAATTTGTCTCTTTAGTCTTGATGATAATAAATTAGCACTCATACCTGTAATGCACTGATACTGTCCATCTTCTCTTCGAATTGTAAATGCTTCTCCCGGATTAACTTGAACCAGTATAACCTTAAAATGAAGAGAAGTATTAATCAAAATCATAAAAGAGCAAAATATTATGAAACTGAGAAGGATCTTGAGTATCGTACACTTGTAATGTTGGCTTACTGAAAGGTTAATAGAATTAAAGAAAAAGAAGATACTGCTATCTCTCTGTCTTACACTTTCATTTCCAAAAAGCACATGTTTGTGTTTATCATGCTAGAGGAACTAGTGGCACACAGAAGACAACTCCACAGGGATGGACACTACTAAAAGAAAGAATGAACAAATGAGACAGGAACTGGCGGAGATGCTGGTTGACAGATGAAAAGGTTGTTCCAGGAAATAAGTTCAAGACATCTATTATGCAACATAGTCTGCAATTCATGACAACTCTTGAAAACAGCTACGTTTTAAAGGCCCTCATCACACAAAAAATAAGTATGAGAGGTTATATAAAGACATTTAACTGCCTTGGATCAGCTAATCCACAACACTCACATACTTTAAAATGTGTTGCACAAAATAAATATATAAAATATTTGTCAATTAGAAATTTAATCACAAAAAAGAGTCAATAGTGGCAAAATCTGTATTGGAAAGTGAAAGAATCACTCTGAAACAAAGATGAAGTCAAACCACAGACTACATCAGTTGTCAAGTAGATTTATAAAGCATGAGTGTGCATTCTTGAACTGTAGGCCTTCTTAAATGATAGCTGAGAATGTATGAAACATATAATTTTCAGTTAATTTCTATCTATTGTAAAGGAAATAAATACTTATTATTTCATTTGAAAAGCAGAGAAAACAGAAAGTCTTGAATAAAAACATTCCCATTTTGATAAACTTCTTCAGTCATATCCTGCATAGGACACTAATCTCACACAACTAATCAGGTGATTTTTTGGTGTTCACTGTTTTTTTTAGCATGATTATTTCAATTATATTTACATTTGGACAGTGCTGATTGAGAAATTTAAAAAACACTAGTTTCTGTTATCTTTCATTTTTGCAAATTTAATTGCTTATAGTTAGGCCTATAATGTGCCTAAAATTTACTTAGGAAAGATTCATATTTTCCCCCCAAAGCTAACCAAAATCATTTCTTAAGTTTAAGCTGTAACAAAAAGATTTGGAAATACATTTTATTCTGATAATTTGGAGCAGCACAGCTCTACATTTCTGATGATTCAGCTTAACTGCTAATCTTGTTCTAATATTCAGTATTAATTGGTGAAAAGCTGTGCCAAAAGCAAAGTGATACTGAAGAACAGAGACCAACTATCATCTTAATTAATCTTTGTATCTCAGCATGTAGTGTGTACTTGTTGGTTGAATGGTTTTCCAAAGAAAATAAATCTGGGCCTGGCACAGTAGCCTAACAGCTAAAGCCCTTGCCTTGCACGTACCAGGATCCCATGTGGGTGCTGATTTGTGTCCCAGCGGCCCAGCTTCCCATCCAGCTCCCTGCTTGTAGTCTGGGAAAGCAGTCGAAGATGGCCTAAAGCCTTGGGACCCTGTATCTGCGTGGGAGACCCAGAAGAGGCTCCTGTCTCCTGGTTTCGGATTGGATTAGCTCTGACCAGTGAGGCCACTTGGGGAGTGAATCATTGAACATAGCTCTTCCTCTCTGTCTCTTCTCTCTGTTTCCCTGACTTTCCAATGAAAATGAATTAATCTTAAAAAAAAATACAAAACTTAAACTGAGACTGAGAGACTGAGTAGGAACTAGACCAAAGTGTGAAGGTCTTTCAGGCCTAGAGAATAACCACATAATTCAAGAAATGGAAACATAAACTGTATAAAATGTGCACTAAACCAAATGAAGTCCTATAGTTCCACATGGTTGGAGCATGGGATAGTGGGAGTGTGAGTACAAATGGGAAAGGTGAAAAACACAGAGAGAGGGAGACAGGAATCAGAATAAATATAAAGGGTCTTAGGAGCCAGTTGAAAGGCAATGTAGAGTTCTACCTGAGCAAAGCAGTGCCCTGGGCCAGGCTGCAGAAAGGCCTGTTAAGCTATCATTGTCATCTTGGTAGGCATCTTTTCAGGCATTACTTCTGCTTTTTAAGAAGTCTTATTATTATTATTGCTTCCTAGGACACATTTTTGTAAGTATAGGGATTCCCCTGCTACACTTCCTCTTCATCCCTTCCCTTTCTCCCCTCCTCTACTATTTTCCCCTATATTATTACAGAAGTATTAGTTTTTCAGTAACAGAAAGTCCCACATTCTGTTATTTAAGTGTATACTGACATTGTAGTATCCTACTGTCAATGTATATTTAGCAGCTTCATTGAGAGTCCTCCTTTTATTCAGGAGTAGAGATGCATACTGCAACATATCTTCACTTCCCAACATGCTAGTCTCCATTATACAGTTCATCTATGAGAATATAGCTATATATGTGTTTACCTATACATCTATTTGTTTTGTTTTTTTACATGAAACTTAAGGCATTAATTTTCACTTTTATTTCCTTTCTTTTGTTTCCATTACGTTCATTATGTTGTTTTCCTAACCTTTTTAGATGTATGTTTTCTTCTCTCTTCAGAAATAAATGCTTTAAAGACTATGAATTTTACTTAACTAAGCTTCCACGTACATAGTAATCTTGCTGTTACTTTTCAGCTTTCCTGCCACTTTGTTCTTGATATCGATGTCTTCTGTGACTCAAGAGCCATTTAAAATCAAATATAAAACTTTGAAATTGGGTCGGAATATTTTTATGCTGTTGTTTTCATTTCCAACATACTTTTAATGATTCCAACAAACTCAGTTCTTTTTACTTTCTTTTTGAACTAGTCTATTCTTTACTGCTTTCGTAAATAGTGATTTGAGAGTGGTGTGGCTAATGTGGAGTTAAGGCACAAGAATTCCTAAACTAAAGGTCATACAATAGAGCCAAAGGGTTTGTGAATCATCTGGAATAAAACTTTCTGAGTTAACAGTTTTCATGAGAACAAGACTCAGAGTCTTGGCATAAAGAATTAAGAGGAAATTATTAAAGTAATGAAATCAATTATGGCTAACCTATCTCAAAATCTGTTTCACCCTATGGATATAAAGACTCAATAAAAATTTAACAAAGTACATGATATCAATATTACCATGACAAGTGAACAGGGCATTTGCTCAGAGGAAATGGATCAAACCAATAGATGGAAGAACCACCCCCCGCCCCACTCTATGTAACTCTGCCTTTCCAAAACAGAACAGAACAGAACAAAAATGAGAAAGTTCTCCTTTCTTCCCTTTTCCCTCTTAAATCCTGTTCCCAGCTTATAAAACTATTGTGTTTATCCTTCCAAAAATGTATTATTCAACCAGAAAATATAGTCCCTTGACCAATACACACACACACACACACACACATATATATATATTTTAAAGCTAGCCAGATTTTACCAGACATACTCTCCAAAAACAATTTACTCAATTTCAACAGTGTGTCACACATCCTACTCTAGGCTGATACAAAAGTCAACAAGAATCCATGCCCTTTACCTTTTACATCCTATTGAAAAACACTGCAATAAAAAGAAAATAGCTATGGAACACAATATCAAGAAGTGAGATTACAGGGCAAAGCAACTTGGGATACCTGCATTCCATACTAAATCCTTGGAGATAGTGTTCCCCCTCGGCTTCCTGCTAATGAATCTGGCAGGTAACAGACAAGGGCCCAAAAGTTTTGGTTGACTGTCACCCAGCTAGGAAGAGACCCAGATGGAATTCCTGGCTCCTGGCTTCAGTCTACCCAGCCCTAGCTGTTGCAAACATTTGGGGGAGTGAACCAGTGGATCCAAGGAAGATCTCACTCTGTCTCTCTTGCTGCCTCTCCACCCTGGCACTCTGCTTTTTCTAATAATTTTTAAACTGTATTTATGCTGACAGGCCCCAGTGAATTATACCTCCTGGTATTAGATTCTGTGACATACTCAACCTGGTCATCTGACTTAACTTTCTTTCATAAGCATTTATGTTTCTGGGTTCTGTGCTTCTTGGAAAGTTCCTTTCTGGACTCCTGAGTTACCATGTAAAGCAGATCCAGTTACTTTGGTGAAAACCCCATGAGAATGAGGAAAGAGGGCTGCTTGATCATCTCACTGTACATTTATAGCTCTGTTGTATCTTTGGCTGAATGTAGGTAAGTGAATGACTTTAGGTGACATTGACAGAAAAACTGCCCAACTGAGAGCCCTAGCCAGAGAACAGAATGGGAGCAAATTTACTGACAAATTAAAGCTAAGCTTTTTCTTCAAAAAATTTTTAAAAATATGTGTTAAAGTCAGGTTATAAGCAAGAGAGACAGAGATCTTTCTTTCACTGGTTTCTCTAGATGGCTGCAATTGCTTGGATTGAGCCAGGCTGAAGCCAGGAACTTTTTGGGTCTCCTAGAGGTGGCAAGCAACCAAGCACTTGGGCCTTTTTCTGCTGCTATTCCAGGCCATCAGCAGTGGAGAGCTGGATTGGAAGTGGAGCAGGACACAAACTGGTATCCATATGGGATGTTAGCATTGCAGGTGGCAGCTTTACAAGCTACACCAGAAAGCAGGCTCCTATTTTTTTTTTTTTTTTGAGAGTCAGAAAAACAGAGTGCTTCAGTCTGCTGGTTCACTCTTCACTCCTCAAATGCCTATAAACTACAGCAGTGTGCCAAGTCAAAATTAGGAGCTAGAAATCCAAAGCTGTTATCCCAACTGGGTGGCAGGAACCAAGTACTCAAGTCATCACTTGCTGCCTCCCAGGAGGTGCTGAGTCAGGAGCAGAGCCAGGTCCCAAACTTGTTTGCAGGATGTGGGTGTCACAAACAACACCTCACCACAACACCAAACACCAAGCCCTGTGAAGTACCCTGGGTAGTAAAACATATGGAAAACTAACATATTAAATGAATGTTCAGTTCATTCAGGAATGCCAGAGTTAACTTAAAGGAAGTAAAAGGAAGAAAATAAAATAGTATAGAAATGGTAAATCAGAAAAGAGAATCTGAAGGATGATAAAACAGCTGCAAGAGAGATCAATTTGAAATACAAAAATGTGAAAAAGGTAGTCACCTTATCCAGTCTAAGGATTTTCCCCCCAGAGTACATTCTCAAACCTTGGAAGATTTTATGCAAGCAAATGGCTCAAAAATACATTTTAGGGGCTGGTATTGTACAGGGAAAGGCACCAGCTGCTATGCCAGCATCCCACATGGGCAAAGGGTGGTGTCCCAGCTACTCCACATGAGATTCAGCTTTACTGATAGCCTAGGAAAAACAGCAGAAGATGGTCCAAGTGTTTGAGCCCTTTCAACCAATGTGGGAGACTCTGAAGCAGCTATTGGTGCCTGGTTTTTTGCTGGCCTTGGTGGCCATCTGGGAAGCAAACCACCAGATGGAACATCTTTATCTCTCCTTTTCTCTCTGTAAATCTTTAAAAATAAATAAATAAATCTCTCAAAATAAATACATATTATAGGGGCCAACACTGTGATGTAGCACAGTAAGCTGCTATCACATGAGCACTAGATCAAGTTTGATTGCTGTGCTGCAAATTCAGCTGCCTGCTAATGCTCCGGGGAAGCAGAGCAAGATGGCCTAAGTACTTGACCCATGGACCCACACGGAAATCCTGATGAAACTCCTGGCTCCCAGACCTGACTATTGTTGCCATTTGGAAAATGTGTATGGGGGTGTGTGTGCCTTCTCTATGTAATTCTTTCACATGTTTCTCTCTCTCAAAAAAAAACCCACCATTTTTTCATTTTTTACACATCTTTTTTGCTATGTTTTATTTACAGGATATTAAAATCATGGTTCATATTCCAAGTTCTTCACAAGCCTGGCTCCTTATTGTAACTCCAATATCTCAAACATCATCTGGGACCACCTAACAATAGGAAACACATACTCGTCACACCCTTCCTACTCAATCATTATATCTAGTACTCACCACTATATGATATTGCTTAGTCAAGTTACTTGCTAGTTTTGGAAACAAAGTTCACTAAGAAAGCAAATACTTGATACATTTTATATAAGATTCTATGCCAAGATCCAACTCTTAACAGGTTCTTAATAAACTTTTGTTCAAGGAATCATCATTTATTCAACAAATAGTTACTGAGGTCATAATACATGCGAGGCTCTGTTCTAGATAGTGGAGATAGAATAGGAAACAAAACAGACAACTGTGTTCATGATACAGCAAAGAAAGAGGTTATAGAACAAGACGAGCCATAGTAATTATCAACTGTGATTATTTTAAAAAGATTAAATTAGAAAACATGATTAGAAATTAACACATATAGATATATATGTGTGGTTCAGTTTTGGGCACCACCAAAAGCTACCTGGATACCTATGCCATTTTACATTCAGCAGACACAAATGTAGTAGAATGTTCCATAATCTCATTAAAATACAAGTATGATGTATGCAGCAGATACAAGTGAGGAAGGCAAAGATTTACAAATAACTACTTTACCTGAGATAAAATATGCAAAAACTCTTTCCAGAATAATCATAAGTGAATTACCACAGCACTGTAATAGTATTAACTAACTCATTGACCGCCAAAATCTTACAACAAAGCATCCGCTGGAAGTGAGAAATATTGGTAAGTTGAGTTATTATCTTTAATTCATACCACTGATGTCTGTACTGGCACAAGCATATATTATGGAGTACATTTTACAAATATAATACTGTAAATGGGATTATGTAGTATCTCACTGGATTTCTTCAAAAACAAAATTTTACAATATCTGTGATCAAATAGCAGAAGCAAATAAATACACCCCTAAATTCACACTTATCTAAAATGCACTGCTACTCTCCTAAATCCCAACCACCTTAAAGAATCACAGTTCATATATATGAAAAACTGTTTTTTATTCTCTAATAATTTTTGATAAAAGAAAATAAATTTCAATAAAAATACTGATTAAAAATAAATTTCTATAAAAGCAAGATAAAACAGAAAAAGTTATCTCTGCATGGAGGAAGGACAGGAGGGCACAGACCAGGGATCAACAAGCCCAATTTAGGAATACCTACATCTCTACAGAGGGGGCACACTTTTGAAGTAGTCAAAGCTGAGTGGGACCTGGGGTACCATTAGATCCAAAACAAATTTTTAATAAGTAACTCAAAAGGTTACTTTGTATTATGCATTCAATAAACTGTTTCCATAGATCTAACTTCTTCAAATCATGTAACTTAAAATTCAATTTATATCAACCAGGCACTTAAACTGAAGTAAATTAAAATGAGTACAAATAATAATTTAAAAATAGATTTGAGTACCACCTTGGACTCTGAACTAATGAACAAAAATGGCACAAATGAACTATCAGTATTCTGTCTATATAAGTTAACTTCATTCGATGATCAGCGTATAAATATTTAATAAAAGCTATGTGTATTTTTTAAGGGAAACTAATGAGTAAATATTCTAAAAATAAATACCCTAGGTATAAAAATTTATACTTTCCCATCTAAACTGCTACTGGTTACTGCTAAAACTCTTTCAAAATATTCTTAAATTCTGACAATAACACATGTAAGGCAACATCAAAACAGCTTATCAGTAACAACAATAACAAATTAAATCTGTGCATTATTTCTTCATAATAGTCAACCTCTGTGAATGTGAGGATTTCAAAACTTTCTGTACCAAAATAAACTTATCTTTTTACTTCACTTTCCATAAACTTTTTAAGCATTCTCATAATTCCCTTCATTTTCAACTACAATTTTACTTAATTGCCATCAGAGTTCCTAAGAAAAAATGCTAAATTAGAAAAGTAACCTTACATCTGCTCATAAAACCCAGAAAAGTTTATCATATGAGAATTTCAGAATCACCCTGGAACATTCTCGGATACTGCACCTGTGTTCAGGTGCCTCTCAAACAGCTGGAGGGTACTTTCTCCCCAGATCTCAGGTCCAGGGAAATGATAATCAGAAAAACCATGCTATTACTACCACTGTAGAAATTGCCACTATTTTTAAGTCTTGAAGGATTCAGTAAAGAATATAAAATTGCCAATATTTTACACTCTCTAAAGAAAGAAAAAAAGCAAATTATCTTAAGTAATTTGTTCCGAAGTTAACAAAATTTAACTTTTTAAATGTAGAAAGCAACTTTAGTTTGCTCCTTTAAAATTTTTTTTATTAAGATAGAGAACAGATTTTGTGCGTTTTACTAAACAGACTGAAATTTAAAGTGAAGATCGTCCAAGAGGATGATCACAATATCATAGCTTAAGATTGTATTTGTCTTATTAACAAAGCATTTTCACATTTATCATTTCTGTCCACTTCCTGACTAGGTTTATAGCACCAATCCATTGTGCAGCTTATACTTAACAGGAACATACACTTCCTTAACATGGAACAATCTCAGTAAAAGCTGCTTACATTTGAAAACAAACTAATTTATCATTTCAATAAAATTTCTGCCTTATGCTACTAAAAGCTCATTTTAAAGGCAGACAGTCTTTACATAAGAATAAACCTTATTACATAAATTATATCAATATAGCAAAATCAATTCATTGTACTCACTAAACACAGAGTTTATAATCTAGAAATCAGAAAAAGCTACTGGAATAATTTTATGTTTCAAAAATTTTATGACAACAAAGTTACATGAATGGTAAATACTATTAGATTAGTTTGAACTTTATAATAAATTACCCAATGACAGTATGTGCATATGGTATGAAATAGCCATTTCAATAATTTCAACAAACTCAAATGTAATTAGTGTGAATTCTCTTTAAATATAATTGTTAATTAGTTCCCAGAAAAGTTATATTTTTCCAGTTGACCTAACATTAGTCTGTTAAAACTGTCCTTATTCATATAGCTCTTGAAAAGCCACACATTTATAATTATAATATATTCATAAACTCTGAAATTCTATACTCAAAGTATAAAGACTTTAAATAGAAAAACAGCAGTTACAAAAGCTTCACACATTTTAACTTAGTGGTAAAATGTAGAAATATAATTCACTTTGCAACAAATATAAGCTATGGGCTAAAACAATCTCATTTATAAGTACTTCCCATTTTAAATTATTAGTGTCCAATAACTGTGTTTCACATATTTAGTTATTAGTGCTCAAGTTAAGTACAAAGTTGCTAAGGTGTTTTTATAAAGTATTTTTCAAATACAAATAACTCTAGATTTAGTAAAATTATTCTGCATCAGAAATTAGCCTGCCCTAAAACTGGCACATTTGCGACTTTAAAAATTCTACTTAAACCTATAGTTTTAACAAAGTACTACTATCTCACACCTAGGATTTAGGCATAAGTTAAAAATTTGAAGTGATAAATCACAAACAAGCTTACCTAATAAGGTCATGTATAGCATAGTAGCAATTACTTACCCTTGCTTGCATCCTTCTTATTCTCATTCAACTGCTATCACTCTTAAGATTGAAGTTTCTGCTCCAGATGGTCTAACTTGTTCCAATTCATTAAGTACTGAGGTAATCTTCATTGGCAAGTTGGGACCTCAAAATACCCTAGGTCTAACAAATCAACTTCTAGAAATACCACTCTGGAAGCATTTTTAAAATCATGTTATAGCTCTCCAGTGAAACTATACATGGAGATGGGAGGTAAAGGCACAATCAACGATCAGTATACTTAACAACACCTACCACCACCCCACTTCCTATCAAATTAGCCAATGTCTGG
The DNA here is from genome assembly GCF_017591425.1 of Ochotona curzoniae. Taxonomy (NCBI): domain Eukaryota; kingdom Metazoa; phylum Chordata; class Mammalia; order Lagomorpha; family Ochotonidae; genus Ochotona; species Ochotona curzoniae. The sequence goes on along the minus strand of NW_024466502.1, from coordinate 45,433,091 downwards.
TAGCCCTTCCACTGTACATGAATGTATCCAGTTACCATAGCAACCAAGTCAACAAAGAACATCTAATTGTGAATCATTATCAGCAAACAATCTAAAATTCAAAAAAGTATCTCATTTTAAACCTATACCTTTATTTTGTTTTCTAATGTGGGAGTATTTAGCTTATTTATACTTTGAGTATAATATCTATACACATATTTAGAAAGAATACAGTAAATTATTTAATAACGTATATCTATTTAGTGATTTAATTCTGAAATTAATTCTATACATTCACCTCATTTATCAAAAAGTTGGTAACAGTTTCATAATAATTTATTTCTGGGTTAATATACTTAAATCATAAAAATATTTAAAATGTAAACAGTTTTCTAAAAATTTTAACTGAGATATGATTTACATATCACAAAATTGACACAGTAAACGTACAATTCGATGATTTCTAGAACACATACAAAATTGTACAACCCACCCCCCAAAAATCATAGGGCATTTTTTTATTACCTCCAAAAAACATTTAAGACTCTTTTGACTGTGTTTTTAAATTCATCCAGGTTGTAATATATGCTGAAGTACTTCTTTCCAGTTTACAGTCAGATAATAGTCTACTGAATGGAGATTCACATTTTGTTTATTCTTTTGTCTGGATGGACATTTAGTCTATCTCCACTTTTGGAAATTATGGAAATGCTATACAAATTGTATAGTTACATTCAGATTATATATTTTCTCTTCATTCAAATTTGATTGCTCACTTTTTAGATATGTGTTGTCCAATTAACCTGGAGTATCTTTTTATTGTCATACAACTGTTCAAAATATCTGCAATAATTCTTTTTATTTCTGTAACAGGGTAACATATCCTATTTCATCCTTGATTTTAGTAATTTGCTTACTTTTTTCCCTGATCAATATACTAAAGGGTTGGCAGTTTTGTTCTTCTTTACAAAGAACCAATTTTTGGCTTATCCTATTATTTCATATATATCCACTCTAATCTTTACTATATATTTTTCTATTCTGCAACTTTGAATAGTTTGCTCATCTATTAAGGTAGAAAGTAAGATTATTGAATGAAAGCTCTTACAGTTATAGTTTTTCCTCTAAACATTATTTTTTTCTATCTATGATGAATTTTAATGTCTTGTGTTTTTGAATTTATCCCAAAGTAGCTTCAAATTTCCATTCTCATTTCTTTTTTTTAACCTACTGGTTATTTAGGATTATACTACTTCATTTAAATTATATGCTATTTCAACAAATTCCTTTGGGTTACTGATTTTTATCCTAATCCATTTTGTATTACCTCTGTCGTTTAAAATTTAATAGTTTGTTCTAGGGCTACCATATGACTTACCCTGGCCAATGCCCCAAGTGCATTTGAAAAGACTGTACCACTGTGCTTAAGCCACTTACATTTAATGTAATTGTTGATAAGGTAGGATTTACATTTGCCATTTTGCTTTAGTTTCCTTTACTACAATTTTTTGCACCTCAATTTCTCTATTATTTTGTGTTAACCTTTTGTAAAGTACCATAGTTGTTCATGTGGAATATTAAAAAGATTTATGCTAGATCTACAGTGTTGTTTATTCTATTTCCTAATTAACTTTCAAATTGTTCTTTTCAATATTGATTTGGAATATTAAATTCTCCAATAAATATTGTTCATCTATTTCTGCCTTTCATTTTGTCAATTATCACATCAGTATTTTAATTATCACCTCAGTATTTTAAGGATGAATTAACAGCTATGAATTCAATCTTTTGTTATGTGCTTTGTCTTCAGCAACATTTTTTTTTTTAACTAAAAGCCTTCACCTATATTTACTGGTTATACTTTCAATGGTTCATCTTTTAGCATCTTTTAATTTTCAACTTGTTTATGTCATGATACTGGGATGGGTAACCTTTTTTCTGGCAAGGGTCATTTGAATATTTGTAACATCACTTGCAGGTCATACAAAATTAACCAACTTAAACATTTGCCTACATTCTACTCAATTTTAAGCTCTGCCTATGATTGCCTTGGCAGGGCCAGACCAAATGACCTCACAGGTCTCATATGGTTCATTGGAAGACATACACACTCCAGAGGACAGTGTTCTTATAGACAGAATATAGTAAGATCACAGATTTCCATCTTTCTTTTTGAAAGATCTATTTTAACGGCTGGTACCACGACTCAATTGGTTAATCCTATACCTAAAAGCACCAGCATCTCATATAGAGCCAGACCATATCCCAGCTGTTCCATTCCCCATCCAGCTTCCGGCATATGACCTGGAATAAGTTTTTCTGGATCAGCTCAGTTCTGGCCATTGCAGTCTTTTGGGAATGAACCAGTGGATAGATCTTTCTCTATGTTCCTCCTTCTCTCTGTAATTTTGCCTTTCCAATAAAAATTTAAAAGAAAAGACAAGACTGCCTACTTAGGATTTAAAAAAAAAAAAGGCAGAGTTCCCACAAAATGGGGAGGGTGTGAGAATGGAAAGGTAGAGAGAGGGAGAAGGAGATTCCATCCACTAGTTCACTCCGCCAATAGACAAAAAAGCCTGAGCTGAGCCAGATTGAAGCCAGGAGTTTCTTCTGGGTCTCCTATGTTGGTACAGGGGCCCAAACACTTGACTTGCTCTCTAATGCTTTCCCAGGCATATTAACAGGGAGCTGGATAGGAAGTACAAAATCCACTACTTGAACTCGTGCCCATAGAGGATACTAGTGTTGCCAGCAGCAACCTAACCCATTATGCAGCAATACTGACCCATGATCAGGGATTCTATCCACTCTGCTAGCTAATGTCTTTAAGCCATTTACATTTAATGTAATTATTGATAAGATAGGACTTACATTTGCCATTTTGCTTTAGTTTCCTGTATTGTAAATTTTTTGCACCTGTTTTTTTTTTATTATTTTGTTAATATTTTCTAAAGTTCTATTTTCATTCTATTGTTTCTTCAAATACATTTGAATTTTCATTAGTAGATAACCTGAGGATTACAATTACCCACTTACAATGATATAGTTCAGACTAATAAAAATATCATGTAAAAACATTATTCCTCCATACGCAGTTGTTTTTCCTTTGCTATTACAAAACTGTATTTTTTGTCTCAGCCATTAACACAATATAATGTCTTTTAAATCAGATGAAGTTAAAACATATCTACACTGTCTTTTATATTCATCATTGCATGTATTGATGTTCTCTATTTCTTCATAATTTCTGTCTTATGAACAAACCTGGACAAGGACACAGTGTTGAAAAGCCATTCAATGTGGCCAGCATTCCATAATGGAACTAGTTCAAGTCCTGGCTGCTTTACATCTGCCCCAGCTCCTTGCTAACGTACTTGGGAAAGCAGTGGAGGATGCCTCGAGTGCTTAGACCCCTCCACCCATTTGGGAGACCTGGATGAGACTCCTGGCTTCAGACCTGTCAGGCTCTAGTTGCTGCAGCTATTTTGGGACAATTTTTCCACCTAAACTCCAGTTATAAAATTCCTTAGCTTTATCACACTCATTTTCTTAGGGAAATGATAAACTTGCTCTCACATTTCGACTTGCACAGTGGCCATCCTCTAGAGCTATACACTTTATAGAGAGAATCGATGTCACCAAATTCTTCTGGTGGATTCCACAAATGATACTGTTCCATTTAACTATGTAGTTACTCAGGATAATTTTTATTAAGGATTATTTCAATAATTTCAATCTACCTTTATCAACCATTAATTATTATCTTAATTTAAAACTTAGAATCTATAATTCTCATATCACTTAATTTTCTAAAAATGTGCATTTTCCTCTAGTTGAAAGATATGGTGAAGATCTTTCTTGCATGTACTAATTCAAATACTTCACAACAGCCAGGGCTTTGCCATGCTGAGACCAGGGGCCCAGAATTCCAAGTTGATTTTCCAAATGGGCAGCAGTGGCCAAAGTACCTGAACCATAACTCCTGCCTTGCAGCATGCTTTTCCCAGTCTGCTGGATGGTGGCAGGGGTCGTCTTTCACTGCTTTTCCCAGACAATTAGCAGGAAGCTAGTTTGGAAGTCGAACAGCAGCTGCGACATGAACTAGCACCCATATGGGATATAAGAATTGCAGGTAGGGACTTTACCCACTATGCCACAGCACTGGCCCCCACATCCTTTCTAATTTACTACTTTACTCAATACTATATATTTGAAATTTATTCACTATATATTTGAAAAACAGAATAGTGATACATAGTATTTATTATGAGTCCTTTAAAAATCTATCCATTTTCCTACTTTTGAACATTTACATTGCTTCCAGGTCTTTCATTATTATACAATGATGCAATGCATAATTCGGCATGCCCAGTGTTGTATACATGTCTTAAGATGTTTTATATGGAACACCTAGAAGTACGTAAGGTGTTGAGTATGTACTTCTTCAGCTTCATCAAACACTACTGGTTCACTCCTCCGGCAAGGTACGAGTCCACTGCTCCAGAGGCCTTACTGTTGTTACCAGGTTTCTTAAACTTATACCCTCATTGACCTTTTCATTTGCATTTCCCTTTTTTTAAGACTTAGTTTCAATCTTGTCTCCCAACTCCCATGAACTGCCTTGAGAGCGTACTTTGTATAAAGGCACTACTTCATGGTCAGTTTTGCAGCTAACATTGAATGCTTTCTTTGTACAACAAGCAGTTATCAATGTGTCAATTGCAAGAAGTTTACCAGCAGATTTAGCCTTAAGATGTCAGTTTGTGTACTATAAAAGTAGATAAGACTATTAAGTGGCCACTAATATGTTTAGTCACATACGAATCAATGGAATTAATGCTAGTTAAAGAAAAGGATTTTTACTCAGACATTTGTCAAGAGGTAGGCATAACGCATAATTCAAAGTATGCTGAAATTTGAAAAAAGGGGAAACATTTTCAAGTGTATACAAATAATGCCAGGGCAATAGAATGAAAAAGACCTTCAAAATCACTTTTTAGCCAAATTAATTTCATTTCTACATTTCACAATATAAACAAACTACACTTTTAAAAATATCCCTTATTCCCTCTAAAAACTACTCTCTCTTTGACAGGAAAAGGAGGGGGAGAGGGGCAAATGTTCATTGTCATTCTGTCAGAAAACGCCCAGTTCACAGCATCACGATCTGGTAAAGCAAAGTAACAGAACTGTTCTCAGGAGGCTCCCCTCGACCCTGCCCTGTCTGGATGAGTGGGTACCATCACGGACTCATAGGAAGTCTTATCACTGGGGCCCTGGCACTAGTGGCACATGGTCTCCCATGGGTGGCTTCATTTCAGGATCAGGTGCTACTGGCATCATTGGAGGAGAAGGAGGCCCCATCACAGCACAGGAATGCCTCTATGGGGTGCTGTCATACAAGGGCAGGAAGGACCTGGAAGACTAGGAAATCATCATCCTGGTAAAAGGAAGAGAATGGAACAGGAGACATCTTCCATTTTTGAAATGCAGCCATTGCTTTGTCAATCAGACTCCGAGCCTCGTCTTCCTTGGGGTTCCTACCACTGCAGTGTGTCTCTCACAGAGAAGCATGGGTATGTATTGCAGTTGTCACAATAAAACTTGGATGTCTTACTCCACAGGCTGCTAACTATCCTGTTCCCTGCCACCCAGAAATGATGCTAAATTACTTCTTAAATATATACTTAAAAATATATTACACACGCATGCATGGGATGTTCATATGTTTGGTTTTAATCTTTAGGGTCAGAAATGCTGTCTTATACTTAACATTCTTTATACAACCTAACCCAACAATCAACTTTAGTAAATATTTACAAAACTGAATTGTATTTTCATTTATAACTAGGCACTATTTGAGAATTATCCTTCCTAACTATTCTTCCTTCCTATATTTAGTAATCATTACATAAAATGATTTGTGATTTGCCAATTGTGATTCTCTTATCCATTAGGTACTTTTTTTGAAGAGTTCATGGAAACTTGAAATTAAGGTATAAATTTATTGTTTGGGCAAAGTAATTATGAAATCTATTCAGTTTTTTTCTTCACAACACACATATTTTCTATGAACTTTTGAAGATGTCATCATATACCTGAATTTCAAAAATCATTTTTTTTTTGTAACTAACTTGTCTCCATTTTCCTAGAAACAGCAGATTTCTGGGTATGGACGAGTTTTGCTCCGTCCTGTTTCTTCTTCCCCAGCTTCATGGTAGTCTTGAAAACCAACAGCCTCCACCACAGTAGCAGCAAAAGCTTGCAGACTAATAGCCACTGAAGCAGAAGCAAGGGGTTGGAGCTCCATAAGAGCTGCCATCTCTGAAGAACCGTCAGCATCTGCTCCATCACTGGATTTCCCTTTCTTTGGCCTGACTCAGAGTTCCCTCAGGACAAACAGCTTTCCTCCGGTGAGTATGTCAAAAGCAATATGTGACAATCTGTTAACCACTCACTGTCTGCAGTAATAACAAGTGGGAAAACAACACTCTGACCAATAACCCTGAAAAGAAAAGCCAGGGAATAAGGTATCTGTAGCAGGGTTTGAAAAGCTCCACTGTGTTCATGACAAAATGCAATATAAACCTAGTTTCATTCAGGCATCACAAGCTTTCTCACAAGAATGTTTTATCAGAAATTAACATTTCCCACCCACCTCCCGTAACATCAAATCAAAACATCCTGAGTAGAAATTATCTTCCTCATTCCTATTGCCTCATTGCTCCCAATATTCTGATAATTTCTGTATCTCTAGCTCAAATTAGATTGCTTTCTTAAAATCTATTAACATCTATTTTTACAATGATTAGAACAATGATATATGAATACGAACATTATAGACTTAGCATTGAGCCTCAAAAATTTTGTTTTCTTTTTATTTTAAAGGGACACAGACACAGGAAGACAGCTGGATAGAAATGTTTCATCTGCCAGCTCACTCCCCAACATCAAGTTCTTACACTCACAACAACAAGGGCTGGGCCAGGTTCAAGTCAGGAGTCAGGAATTCGATCCAGGACTTCCACATGGGTGGCAGGGACCCAAGCACCTGAGCCTTCTGTTGCCTCTCAAGGTGTGCATGAGCAGCAACCCAGACTAGAAGTGAAGTAGCTGGGACATGCACTAGGCATTACCAGAGCAGGTATCCCTGTGCCTGGGCCAAATACCCACCCCTAGGCTTAGGTTCGAGTCCTGGTTTTGGCCGTTCAGAAGCTATGCTGCTTTAAACTCAGTAGTAAAAAGTAACTTAACACCGAAGATTTATTTTCTGTAAAACAGAGCTATTAAAACTACTTTGAGGGATTATTAAGGTTAAATGAAATAATACATGGAAAGGACTCAGTATCAGACACATGACTAAAGCTAAAATGGTAGCTGCCAGTATTTTTATTATCCTAACTTACACATCTCAAAGTCAGTCAAAAGCAAATGAAATTTTGCCATAACCCTTCACATCTCAAACCTTTTACAGCTCAAACCACTACTTTCATTCTCCTTATCAGAGAAAATTCTTGCATCTTTTCCAAATATTTGTTGCCTCTCTCCAGACTAGCTTCACTTCACTGATGACAGATCTGGCCAAATGCTATCTATAAGTCAACAAACATGAATGGAGGTCAGCACACAGTTACCATGATACCAGCAACGTCTTACAGGCTGGGTCGCAAGTAAACATCACAAATATGCAGCACACTGCGACAGCTAACTTACACATGACGTGCAACATTCGGTAAATGACTAAGATTAAGAGGTTTATTACCATAAAACAATCTCTCTTATCCTGACTGATAAGACTTTTTTTTTAAAGATTTTTTTTTTATTATTGCAAAGTCAGATATACAGAGAGGAGCAGAGATAAGACTTACCTTACTGAATGGCTTTGTCATTTACCCAAATAGTTAAAGAAAAAGCCTGGGGAAATTTTTATGGTCCCTTTCAAGTCTTAGGTTTGGCTTCATGAGCACACTTTTCATATAGCTGCCAAACTGAAGTTTACAGCCCCAACCAACCACCTTACCTAACTCATATATCAACTCAATATTTCCCTCGCCCTAATCATCTGAGGCCCAAAGCCTGCTGACAACCAGATCAATCCTAAACTGTTTATCCAGCACTTCCTCATCTTGCAGTAATCCTGGAACAGGGCTTGGCCTAGTCTTTATGCTAGCTGCTCCTTTTCCACCTAACTGAGGCCCTGCCAGTGTGGCATGGCGTATCCCAGTCTAGGAAAATGAAAGTAGTAATCTTCTATCAATCGTTTTTGCCTCTCTGTTGTCCCTGGTCACCTCCATAAATCAAAATCCTGTGAGTACAAATGAAATAATGCAAATTACAATGTAATAATAGTAGTAATTACAAAGAAACATGAATGAAATGGAGAAGTTTTTCTTAAAAAGATGCCTGATAAAAAGCTGAGTAGATGTTGGTAAGCCAACTTTAAATGCACCCAGTTCTTCAGAACACAAATGTATAAAATCTAGAGAGGATATAGCTACCTAATTTGAAGTATAAAAGAAACTAAAATGCCTGAATTTGTGTTTTCTTTTGACAGTAGGAGACTGAACAGCTCATATTTCTTAAAACTGTCAGAAGCCTACTTTTTGCTAAAAAGAAAAACAAACAAACAAACAAAACCCAAAACCAAAAACCTGACCTGGAGGCTCTAACATGGCACCCCAGGTACTTATATATGCTACCAGGGGAAAGGATCTGATCTCAAACCAAACATATGACTGAAAACAAAATGGTTTAGCCACTTTATTTTTTTTATAGCTTTATTTTTTATTTTCTTGAAAGGCATTGTTACAAAGAGAGCTGGGGGAAGGGAAGAGGAAAAGGAAAGATGAAGTGAAGAGATCTTCCAGCCACCAGTTCACACCCTCAGATGACTGCAAAGACCAGGGCTGGGCCAGGCTGAAGCCTAGAGCCCTTTCTGGGTCTCCCAGGTGAGTACAGGGGCCTTAAGACTTGGGATACCTTGACTTGTTTCCCAGGCACATTAGCAGGAATTTGGTTTGGATACTACACTTGATCTTAGCCAAAAGGCCGAGAAGCAATTAGGAATCTGGTTTGGAAATAGAGTAACTGGGACTTTAACCAGCATCCATGTGGGACGCCGGCTTTGCTGGTGGTGACTTAACCTGTTATACCACAATGTGGGCCCGGATACAGCCACTTTGGAAAACCACTGGGTAGTTTTTTTCCAGCAATCATGTTTCAAGGTATTTACTGAAATGAAGTGAAATATAACACTGATGAAAAATCTGCACGTGAATATTTAAAGTGGATTTTTTAATTGCCAAAAATTGGAAATATGATATCCTTTAATACATGACTAGATAACCCGGTACATTCATGCAGTGGAGTATTGGTGATAAAAATGAAATAAACTATTAAGCCATTGAAATAAACTGCACATATTGTATTGCTACATGGGAGCGAAGTCAGTCTGAAAGGCTGTAAGGATCTACACGGCATGCCACAGAAGATAAAATTCAGTGGTGCCCTCTTTTCCATATATATTATAAGACTCTCAATTAGATGCCTGTTACTGAATCATGTATATGCTATGTTCTTTTTTTAAAAATAAATATGTCCCTATAAAATTTTTATAAAACTAAGCAAAGTGATTAACAACAAAAATATAAATAGAAGTTATCACAATATGCCTTAATGAAATGGTCAGTGCCATTACTTTTGCCCTCTTGAACCAGTAGTAAGCAAATAAGCTTACCTGAACATGAATACTGTGATATGGTGATATGAATCTGACAAGCAAGGCAGGTACTAACTAATGGGTGAGTAGCAGACACAAAGAAGGTGTACTGCACAAATGAATGATTCCCATCTTAAGCAGGATGGGAGGGTATAAAATTTTATCAATACTTAGAATGGCACACAATTTAAAGCTTATGAACTATTTATTTCTGGATGTTCAAATTTATACTTTCAGGTTTCAGTTGATCATCTGTAACTCAGGCTGTAAAAAATAAAATCCTGGGGCCTCCACCTATAGTGCCAGCCTTCCACTGGCTGCTGGTTCATGTCCTGGCTGCTCTACTTCCTGTCCAGCTCCCTGCTAATGCGCCTTGGAAGGCCCTCGTGCTTGTACACCTGCACCCATGAGGGAGATTGGAAGAAGCACCAGGTTACTAGCTTTGACCTGGCACAATACCAGCTACAGCAGGCCATTTGAGAAGTGAACTAGCAGATGGAGGATCTCTCCCTCTGTCTCTCCTTCACTCTCTTTGTAACTCTGCCTTTCAAATAAATAAACAAATCTTTTAAAAAATTCAATAAAATAATGAATAAGGGGAGACTATGGTATAGGCAAGTAATTAAAAGCCTAGTGGTACTAGGGGTTGGGGAAGGCATGAAGGAGGGATGAGTATGTGTAGTACTGAGGACTTCCGATGAAATCTGTTCTGTATAACTCTAACAATGATGTAGATGTGCATTTATCAAGGCCTATCCTATAAACTAAAACAAGGGTCAACCCCAAAATAAACTATAGATCTTATGTAGGAATAATGCATTGATACTGGTTAATCAGTTGTAGCAGAACATGTCACATCATTATATTAAGATGGAAAATTGTAAAAAACTCTATTTCCATCTACTCAATTTTTCTTATCAATAAAAACTTCTTTCAGAATGAAACCTATTAATCACAGGGTAGGGATTCTATGATACAAAAATATGCTAAACGCTGCTCATCAAATTGAATAATAAAGGTCTATTACAGCTTCCCTCTAAGCAACAGTAGCAGTGATGATGAGTGCGATTCCCTTCATTATAATTTTTAAGCCCAAAGCCTCATTTTTCTTCATATGATACAGCAGTAAATAAGTCTACTGGTTAAAACAGGAAACTATTGTCAAGGAGATAAACAAAAAATTGATCCCAAGAGATAGAAATCACATTATATAGTCCAATATTCTCAAGAAAGTTAAGATAAGGGACAAAATCCCTGCTGTCCTGAATTTTTAACATGTCTGTGCATGACACTTCTCTGTCAGGAACTGTCTTTTAGTGTGCTGCTTTACTTTTGGCACCAGGTGATGTATCTCCACCAGCAAGCACTAACTTGGCATACCAATAAGCCTTTGAGTGAAGACAAAGAAATGTCTGCTGGCAAATTTACCGCCTTTCCATTTTTGTCATTTCCTCCTGTTTAATTCTTTGCATTCTACCGCAGCTATGCAGTCATTGGTCTTTTTCCCAGGTTTACACTTTAGTATGTATCCCTCCTCACCATCTTCCTCGTTTTCTCATCCACTCCTCACAATGTCAACTGATTTAAGCCCTGACTGGCATATCTATTGTTTCTTGTCTTTAAACATTTATTGAGTATGTCAATTCAGATTCTGCAAACATTTACCAAGCTTCTTCGGGTTCATTTCATGTTCATAGCTACAGATACTCTTCAAAGACACTATTACCTCCATTTTCTAGAGAAACACACACACTCAGAGAAGTTAACTTGTCTAAGGTCACAAATCAAATTCAAATCCATCAGCCAAGTGCAATGCTCTTTCCATTTTCAGCTCTCTCCCCATCAGACAATTATGCACTCTGTTAGAATTCAAAGTTACTCTACCTCCTGAGACCTGCTTTTTTTCTGAAACAAATCAACCAAAAAACAAACAAACAAACACCTTACTAAAAAACATGTCTTACAGATTTACTAAGTTTATCTGATCCTTTAAATATTGCTATGCTGGGTTCTTCTGTCCCTAAAATCTTTGTATCTCTATACCACTATTCAAGGTATCAAAAAATTCTGCTAATAATCTTTTTGTAAAAAAGACTCATTTTGCATTATGATACAGTAGTAAATACATCTACTGGTTAAAAGATTTAAAAGGGCATTGTGGTACCATTTCAATCTACTGTCTTTCCCTTAACATAATCAAAGTTACTGTAATTAACTGAATAACATATTCTTTAATATATTAGACTACCAACCACTTGAGACCAGTAACTAACCTGAGGAACAAATGACAACTGGAGATATTCCCCAGGAGTCTCATGAAGTAATTTCCGTATCTGTTATTTTAATGGGAAGAAAATCTTAACAGACTTAAATTTGAGCACTGAAAAGGAAGTTAATGAAACAAAGTGGTTGCTAAAAGCTATCTGAGCACATGAGAAAATTAAAACTAGGAAATACTTTTTATGCCATATTCACATAAAACAGAAAACTGTTGAACCCAAAGCAGCTGTCACTGGGTTTTCAATAGCAAAGTGAAAAAAAAGAAGTTCCTTATCATGCAAGCAAGTCATACTTATTTGCTATTAATATTAAATTTATAAAATAACAAAATATGGTCCTTTTTAAAATCTTGCTAAGGAGACAGAATGAATGAGAATTAGGAGCACAAACTTTGTGATTTTGACCAAGTTACTTAGGCATTTTAAAATTTAACAGCAAAATAAAGACAAAAGTTAATCAACTTCATAGGATTGTTCAAACAAGTAAGTCTTAGCAGAATGCTTGCTACATAACAGGACCCGAGTTGTTCCTTCTCCTCATTATCATTTAATACGTGCTTACGCCTTCGTCTCCTCACAACTTTCATAGCTCCTACAAAGGGCAGCTATGAGAATTAAGCACACTACCAGAAGTATAACAGGCTCAGGTGGAACTTAATTACTCTCACCCATTTAGAATTACAAGGCAGCATGAATTAGTGCTGCCACAAAACCACCTTTTTAAAGCATTGAGTTGGCAGTAAATACATATCAGCTTTCTAGGAATTGTATTTGTTTTGGAGGGGGTGGGGAATGCGGTTTTCTGACCAGAGGAAATGAGAAGAAACAGATGATAAAATTTATTATTTTATAATATAGGCAAGCCACTTAATCAAATATATCATAATTTCATGATGACATAAGGGAATGATTTCTAATAATCACTAAGGTGCAAAATTAAATTTAATTTTTAAGAAATCAGTCAATGACTAGAAACTTGTAAAAAAAAAAAAAGCAACTTCAGTGGCAATTAAATACAGAGGAAATTTGACCAATATCAGGTGATGCATTTTAGAAGTGACTTCAAAGAGCTCAATTATTTTATCATCTTATAAAACAAAAATAACCTTTTGAACTGGAGTTTAAAAAACAACCAGGAATCAAAAAAAAGAGATAAAGAAAAAAAGTAGGAGACCACTATTGTGAACTTTAAATCTGTGATAAATTTTGCATTCTTATGAAGGAAATATATATGTACTAGACATAAGAATCATTCGGGTTTCCTTACCTGCTGTGTTCCATCTGCACTTACAATCGGGGCAGACAGAAGAGAAATATCACTACTTAAAATCTGAGTTGTATCCAAAAGTGGTGGATGTTCTGCCATTATCAATGAGACATCAATATACTGGATCACTTTCCAATTCTGAAAAACAAAATCACATAGCCATCTGTGTGTATATCCTTAAACAGAATGCATTCAAGAGCTCTCATTTTTAACCTAAAGAAATCCTACAACATTCCATTGACTTCCTTTTGCTCAAACTGTTTAAGATTCATTTCCTACAATCACCAACTGTCAAAGTCAATAATACACTAATATACACTGCAGCTAATACTCATATCACATATCAGAAACTTCTATTTAAATTTCCTGTATGCTCTCTCTCCAACCCTTCCAGCTTTACATCCGATTTAACCATCATTACTTAATCTAAACATTGGGATAACCACTACTATGACTGAGGTAATATTACTACTTTTTTTCTGATGGGTGAACAAGGTGATTAAGAAGCATCCAACCCCTTCTTCTTTTGACTTCCTATTTGTCTTCAGAAATAACACAAGAATTATGCTTTTTAAAATTTATTTTATTTTTATTGGAAAGTCAGTTATACTGAGAGGAAGAGAGAGAGAGAGAGAGAGAGGAAGATCTTCTGTCCAAAGATTTACTTCCCAAGTGGCTGCAATGGTTGAAGCTGTACCAATTCAAAGCCAGAAGCTTTTTCCAGGTCTCCCATGCGGGTGCAGGGTCCCAAGGCTTTGGGCTGTCCTTGACTGCTTTCCCAGACCACAGGCAGGGAGCTGGATGGGAAGTGGTGCTGCCGGGATAAGAACCAGTGGCTATTTGGGATCCCGATGCAAGCAAGGCGAGGACTTTAGCTGCTAGGCTACCACGCTGGGCCCAAGAATTTTGGTTTTTATTGAATCCCAGAGAAAACAATAGGCAAATTCTGGTAAGAATTAGGACAAGAACCTTGAAGTTTCAGGTGCTTAGATTACTTGTAAATTGTGGATTCATTTTTTTCTGACACCTATGTTACAATAAAGCAAATCATTTAATAGATAAGAGCATGCATCTAAAAAGAGATTCAAAGTGAACATTAACTCATCATAAAACAACAGCAAATTACAATTCAAGATGAACAAACTGAGCACAACCAAACATCTAACTATGACAATCTAAACAGTTTTGGATACTTGTAGCATTCTATAATTTAGTAGTACAGGTTAAGATGTTTGAAATCAATTAATGGTATTTATTTAAAAATCTTCAATCTGCAGAAACCCTTACAAAAGTTGGCTCACTTTTAAAACAATTTTCCACTTACATATGTAAAAGCTACTATAAGGCATGCAAAAATATTTAACAAAGTTCTCTATTTCAAGATTATATTTTACTTAAAAATCATGGTGGAACATTTTATATTAACTGTCTCATGAAAATTCATGTCATTTAAATATAATGTTTAAGTATGTATGAGAATCTCTAACTTCAGGAAATGAGTTGTATTGCTTAATGATTTAAACTCTGCAGTATAACTAAGTAAGTTGTGTCAAATAACTGCTCTGTAAAATATACACAGGTTTAGCACATAGGATAGAGGGAATGTAGGATTTTCCCTCTTGTACATCACATAATTCAGGGTAGAAAGGAATCTTTCTAAGAAGCTAATTTTGGATTAACAAGAGAGATTCTACATAATTTCTTTTTCTTAGTTACTAAAAATAAAACTTTGAGCTTTTATTTTGCTTTAATATTTTATTTGTAACATTTAAAAATGCTTTGCTAAAACTTCAGTCTATCATTATTATTTAACTTTTAGAGCACAATACTGAGCACACAACCACAGTTTGGTTTTAAGAGACAGACTGGAAGCTTTACAAACAGAAATTGGGGGTGGGGGTGGAGAAGGGGGAGTGGTACACGGGCAGCAAGCACTGGGGTACTGCACACCCTTTCCTGCTATCTGCAGCAGATGAAGGCCAAGTGCCTGACTCTTGCCACCCAAGAACAAGAGGTGGGTGGAGTTCTGGGCTCCTGATTTAGGCTTCACCTAGCCCTGACTGCTGTGAGCATCTGGGAAGTCAGCCCAGCGACGGATGCCTGTGCTGCTGCTTGCACTTGCTCACTTGCTCGCTCTCTGACTTTTGAGCATATGAAAATAAAACATGAATAGTTAAAAATATAGATTTCTTTTAAAACAGGTTAATGCTAAGACTAATGCATGTTCTTAGAAGTAGAATGTGGAACCACACAGTTTTAACATTCATTTCACTTAAAGTATTATATTTAATTTTATTCCTTTTAAAAACTACAAAACACCAAATTTCATTTATAAAACTTGTTTCTTTTTTGTCAGGTCCATCGCACCATGTGTAAAATAGCTTATTTAGGCTTGCACACTGCAAATTTCAGTGTTGAAATTCAAAACTTACAAATTCTTTTCACAGCTTGCATACAGAATACTGTCAGGTTCTTTCAATTAATTTCTTCTAATTTTGTTACATTCATTTGTGGTAACCACAAAAAATCTGTCGTGTTTATTCTTTTTTACAACGTAACATGTGACACATACAGAAAAAAATCCATTATATTTTGTCCAGCTACCTCCCTTCTTCTCTTGGTCCATTTCACACTACCAGTACTTTAAAAACTGACATGCAAATTCTTGAATTTTTTTGAACTTCGTTTGCAAGACAGGGGGAACTCCCATCTGCTGACTCATTGCCGAAAGGCCCACCACAGCTGTTACCTATGCCAGGGTGAGGCCATGTTGCCTTTCAGAGTGTACAAGAAGCTGGAATAAGACACGGGGACAGACTCAGAAGTCCCAAGAACTCCAAGGGGGATGCAGGCATCACAAGCAGCATCTTCTCTGGGGCATCAAACAACTACTCATATTCCATAACTCTTTAACAAAGATGACCCCAGCATGTCACATACATCAATATTTAATCGTGTAGCAATAATGTACGAAGACTTAGAAATTATGGGAAACCAAAGATATCTAGAAAAACCTAGATATTTTTGTATTATTTTTGCACACTTTTGTAAGTCTAATTTTAATGGTAAGCAAAAAAATTTTGAAGGCCAGATATATTGCAAACTTGAATACAAAAGGTTAAAAACACATCTAAAAGATACAGAAGATTGCTTCTTTGGGACAAGGAAAGTTTTTAAATTGTAAGAAAAAAATTGGACAATTTAAAATCAATTTTAAAAATACTTTGAGTAAATAAAGAACAAGATATCTGCAATACATAGCAAAGAGAATATTTAGACTACATACACGTCTCATAAAAACTGATTTTTAAAAAACAAAAAAGTGACAAGATTTGAACATATTTTCCACAGAAGCATAAATTCAAAGACTAATAGCCAGTCATATGAAAGGATTCTCAAGCACTAATTATAAGGAAAAAGCTAATTAAATATTATGACATATAAAAGATCCATTGTTGTGGAGCAGCACATAAAGATGCAGTCTGTGAATCCAGTATCCCATACGGGTGCCAGTTCATGTCCCTGTTGCTCACTTCTTTACAGATTTACAGACAGGAGAGAAAAAGATCTTCTGTCTGCATGCTGCCTCACTCCCCAAGTCACTGCAACAGCCAGAGCTGAGCTCATGTGAAGCCAGGAGCTAGGAACTACCTCCAGGTCTCCACACAGGCACAGGGTCCCAAGGCTTTGAGTACATGCCCCACTGCTTTCCCAGACCACAAGCAGGGAGCTGGAAGAGAAGTGGAGCATCCGGGACATGAACTGGTGCCCACATGGAATCCTGAGTGTGTAAGGCAAGGATTTAGCCATGAGGCTATTGCACCAGGCCCAGCTGTTCTACTTCTAATCCAGTTCCTTACTAAAGTCACCAGAAATGTCATGGAGGATAGCCCAAGTGTTTGCGACATTGTTACCCACATTGCAGAATGGATGAAGCTCTTGGCTCTGGCTTGGCCCCGGCTTGGCCCCGTCCTGGCCATTGTACCGACCGGGATACTAATCCAGCAGATGGATGATCTCCACAAACAACAGAAAACTAAATCAATGAACAACCCACTGCAAAAATGCTAAAATTACCATGTATTCATATTAACCCTGAATGTAAATGGCTTAAACTCATCCATCAAACGTCACAGATCAGTAGACTGGATTAAAAAAAACAAAAGTTGGGCTCAGTGTAGTGGCTTAGCAGCTAAAGTCCTCAGTTTGAACACGCTGGGATCCCATACAGGCACCAGTTCTAATCCCAGTGGCCCTGCTTCCCATCCAGCTTCCTGCTTGTGACCTGGGAAAGCAGATAAGGACAGCCCAAAGCCTTGGGACTCTGCACCCATGTGGGACACCTGGAAGAAGCTCCTGGCTCTTGATTTTGGAATGGCTCAGCTCTGGCCATGGTGACCACTTGGGGGAATGAATCATCGGATGGAAGATCTTCCTCTCTGTATATCTGACTTCGCAATAAATCTTAAAAAAAAACAAAACCTAATTGTTGCCCACAGGAGATATATTTCACCAAAAAAGACAAGCAGAAACTATATCTCATGGATTTTGACATGCCAATAAACACTAGGATTATAAAAATTAATAAAAATGAATAAAAGATTGGCAAAACCACATGAGATTAAAACTAAGGAGTAACTGGAACATTTACAGGGAGCAGGAATGAAATCACTTTGGAAACGTGATATCGTCTAACAAAGTTAGACACACTCTATGACTCAGTTATGATCTAGCTATTATAATCCAATCACATACTAAAAGGAAACGCAGGCACATAAGAATTCAAAGTATAAAGAGGTTTGCAGCATTACTTATTGATAGTCCAAAAGTGTAAACTACTTAAACAGTCTTTATAAATAAATTGTGGCTGATTAATTTAATCTACTACATACAAAAGCCAATATGGCAGCAAACTAATGTTTTACCTGCAATGCTAGCATCCCATGTGGGTGCCAGCTTGAGTCTGGCTGCTCCACTTTCTTCCCAGCTCCCTGCAAATGGCCTGGGAAAACAGCAGAGGATGGTCCAAGTTCCTTGGGCACCTGAACCCATATGGCAGAACTGAAGAGACTCCCGGCTCAGTTATGGCCATTGAGGCAATTTAGGGAGGGCATCAGCAGATGAAAGCTCTCTCTCTCTCTCACTTGAACTAGAATAAATAAATCTTTAAAAAACCAAAAATTTATCTATTTTTGTTGGAAAGGCAGACCTATAGAGAGAAGGAAAGAGAGAGAAAGAGAAAGATGTTCCATCTGCTGGTTCACTCCCCAACTGGCTGCCATAGCTGTAACTGAGTCAATCCAAAGCCAGGAGCCAGGAGCTTCTTCCTGGTCTCCCATGTGGGTACAGGATCCCAAGGCTTTGGGCCATCCTTCACTGCTTTCCCAAGCCACAAGCAGGGAGCTGGATGGGAAGTAGGATAGCTGGGATGAACCACCAGCACTTAAAGGGGATGAGCCAATTGGGCCATTGTGCTGGGCCCAGAATAAATTTACATATATATATGTATATATATATATATATGTTGCACATACAGCAATGAAAATTAATGAGCTTATAGCTCTGTCTCTCCTGCTCTCTGAATATCTGCCTTTCCAACAAAAGTAAAATAAATCTAAAAAAAAAAATAAAGAAAAAGGAATCTACTTGAACATAATAAGGTACTTCCATGAAAGTAATATTCAATGGTAAAAGATCAAAAAAATTTATTCTAAGATCAGAAACAAGGCAAGGATGCCCACGTAGGTCAATTATTTTCAACAGAATGAAGTTCTAGCCAAAGCAATGGGGGAAGAAGGAGGGGAACAAAAAACAAAAACAGGAAAATGGATGATTTTAGATTTTGTGGACATTTTCTAACCTACAAGAAAGCTAAAATAATTGAACAGTAAACACATACACAATTATCATCTGAATTCTAAAACTGATATATTCCTTTATCCATCTTGCTTTTAAAGATTTATTTATTTGTATTGAAAAGCCAGAAATACAGAGAGCAGGAAAGACAGAGAGGAAGATCTTCTGATGACTGCAAAGGCAGGAGCTTTCTCTGGGTCTCCCACGTGGGTGCAGGGTCCCAAGGCTTTGGGCAGTCCTCGACTGCCTTCCCTGATCACAAGTAGGAGCTGGATGAGAAGCAGGGCTGCCAGGATTAGAACTGGCACTATACGAGATCCTGGTGCGTAAAAGTTGAGGACTTTAGCTGCCAACCTATCGCACTGAGCCATATCCACCATTTTTGGGAATGCATTTCAAAGGTATAAACATCTGCACACTTCACCCCAAAACCTGTGCAGATTTTAATAATTACTAGTCAATATGTCTGTTTAATTAAAGGTAAATTTTACATATGAAACGCACAAATCCTAAGTGTGTTATCATTCGATGCTTTTGAGGAGAGCATACTATCGCCAGTAGCTGAAGACCCACTATTGCACTAAGCCTTAGTTCTCACTTTGGCATGCAGAGCTTACTAACACACACTGTTGGGTGCCACACCTATAGTTTCCAGGCTAGGCTGATGCCACCAATCCCAGGGCTGGATACAAGACCAATATAACTTTTTCTTTAAAAAAATGTACTAACTGGCAAAAAAGATGTCCAGCTGATAACAATTATATGTTATCCTTTCATCCTTTCCAAGAGTAACCATTGTTCTAACTTTCAGTATGATAAAATTTCTACGCAACTTTTTTCTATCAAAATCTTCAATAAAATTGTTCAGTATATATTCTGTGTCTGTTTTCCACTTGTGTTGTATTTGTGAAATTTATATTTTCCCTATATTATTAGTTCATTAATTTTCATTGATGGTATATTTTATTCTTGAAGAGTTTATTCCAGAGATGTAAATATGGTCTAATTCCTTCAACTAGAAGCAGATTAAAAATAGTTGTCCTAACAGAAGACTCTCTGAAATTACCTTTAGCTATTTCAGCCAAATCAGTATACTTAGAAAAGTGAGCTACACTATACTCTCAGAATGAAATTGCAATTTTCCTTAGTGTTAAAAATATAAACTTAAAAAAAATGCATTTTTATTGGAAAGACAGATTTATAGAGAGAAGGAGAGACAAAGATCTTTTATTCACTGATTCACTCCCCAAATGGCTGCAAGGGCTAGAAATGAACCGATATGAATTCAGGAGCTTCTTCTGGGTCTCCATGTTGGTGCAGGATCCCAACGACCTGGACTGTCTTCTGCTGCTTTCCTGGGCCATAAGTAGGGAGCCATACGGGAAGAGGAGCAGGTGGGACATGAACCAGTACCATATGGGATCCCGGCACTTGAAGGCAGAGGATTAGCCAGTTCAGCCATTACACTAGGCTCAACAATATAACCTTTAAATGGCAGTACTCCATATGAACACTGGTTCATAACTTAGCTGATCCATTTTTCCATCTGTTTTCCTGCTAATGGCCTGGGATAAATAGTGAAAGACGGCCTGTTTTGGCCCCTGCTACCCATATGCAAAACCTGTATGAAGCTCCTGGCTCCTGGCTTGGGCCTGGCTGTTGTGGCCATCTGGGGAGTGAACCAGCAGATGGAATTTCTGTGTAACTCTGAATTTCAAGGTTCATAAACTTAAAAAAAATGCACCAAGTATTAAGTACTCACAATGTGAGAACCATTTAAATAGCTCTAACGAGGTATAACAGACATAGATCAGACTCCATGTTTAAAGTGTACAACTGAGCAAATTGGATACAAGAATATACCTGAGAAACCACTAACACAATTATCAGCTCCACCAACCTACTCATTAGGACTCAAACTCTACTGTTTGTCTGTAATCCTAGCATTTACATTTCCCATAACAACTAATGATGTTGTGTGTTTGTATACTCATTTGCTAATGATGCAGTATTTTGGTCACATTTGTTCAATTCTTTTGCATATTTTGTGACTAGACTGTTTTATGGATTAATTTAAAAATAATTATTTATTTGAGAGGAAGAGAGACACAGAGAGAAAGACAAAATGGTGTGAGCTTCTATCTGCTAGTTTACTCCCCAAACGGCAACAACAGTGAGGGGGCAAAGCAGGAAGCACAGAAGGCCAGCTGGGTCTGCCATGCAGGTGACAGGTACCCAATTCTGTGAGCCACCACCTGTTTGCCTCCCAGCATCTGCACTAGCGGAAAACTGGAATCAGGAGCAACGGATAGGATTTAAACATAGGTAGCCAAATACAGGATGCAAGGATCACAGCCAGTATTATAGTCAGTAGGCCCAAAATCTGTCTTCTCCCGAGTTTTGACAGATGCTGTGTACAGCTTGGTTAACAATCCTTTTCAGGAAGTGATTTGCAAAGATTTGTCTCTCAGTCTACAGCATGTTTTACATTCTCATTCATGTCTTTTACAGAGTAGAGGTTTTATATTACGATCAATTTTAGCTTATCAATTATCTTCTGAATAGTGCTTTGCTGCTGCTGCATCCAAGAAATCTGCCTACTTCAAGAAATTTCATCATTGTTCAATTTAATTTTTTTCTTCTATTAATTACTGGAGGAGTACTGAAAATTCTGCTAAAATTCTGTGTATTTCTCTTTCCAGCTATGTCACATATTCTGAAGCTCTTTTGTTAGATAAAAGGTTAGGATCGTGTGTCTCCTTTATGAGTGAATTAATGAGTATAATAATTTGTTGTAACAAAATAACCCTTTAATCTGGTTAAATTCTTTGTAGTCTAATTTGAGATTAAATATGGTGATTCAAGCTTTCTTTTAAATAATAGTAGCACAATATCTTTCCCCAAGTGTTTTTGGGAAAACAAAAGATATTCTGGTGCAAAAAAATTTTGAAATGTATGCAAATATTTTTCATGCTACCATTTTCATATACTTAAAAAAAAAATTTGTTTACTTGAAAGGCAGAGTTACACACACACACACAGACAAAGAGACACAGAGACAGAGTTTTCCACCTCCTGATCACCCCCAATGGGGTTAACAGCTGGGGCTAGACCGAAGCCAGGGGCTTCAGCCCCGTGTCCCACATGGGTGTAGGGGCTCAAGAACTTCATTCTTCTTTCACTGCTTTCCCAAGTGCATTACAGGATGAAGCACAGGAAGTGGCGCAGCCAGGGCAAGAACCAGCATCCACATGGAATGCCAGCGTCATCGTTAGCAGCTTAACTTGCTGTGCCATAATACCTCCTCCACCCCAATTCATGAACTTTTAAATGAGAAAACTTTATGGAGCTCAATTTTTTTGGTACCAAAATAAGATCTTTCAACTGTATTTTTCTTACTTTTCATTTTACACTTGAAATATTTTTTTACTTTTATATGAATTATTTGTTTTCTCTGGATTAATTGCATTTTTCTACAAACTTGTATGTGCCTTCATAATTAAAGTGGATTTCTTGGAGATGTGAAAGTTTTGAGTCTTAACCCAATAACCTCAGCCTTCTCCAAACAGAAACAGAAACAAAACTGATTTATCTCAAAGGCAGAATTACAGACAGCAGGAAGGAGAAAGAAAAAGAGAAAAGGTTATGCTCACTCTGCACATTCCTTCTCCAAATGGCCACAATGACCAGCATTGGGATAGCTGGAACTAGAACCTCCACCTTGGTCTCCCATATGGATGACAGGTACTCAGATTATCTTCTGCTGTTTTCTCAGGCACATTAGCAGGCAGCCAGATAGGAAGCGGAGCAGCTGGGACACGAGCCAGTGCTCATACAGGATGCTGCTGTCACAGGCAGTTTATCCTGCTGTGGCAAAACAGTGGCCCAACTCTCAGCCTTCTATGGTGTTTAGACCATTTACGTATAATGAGACATGCTGGGTCTTTATCATTTTCTTATTTGTTTTCTGTTTGTCTCACGTATTGTTAGCTTTCCCCTCTTTCTTTGCTTTGTTTCAGATTATCGCCTCTATATAATCTTATCTCTCCTGTTGGCCTACATACTGCAATTTTTTGTTTAGTTACTTTAGTAGTTGCTTTGGGGTTTATAATACGTGTCTTTTACTGACCACAGTCCATCCACAAGTACTATCGTATTACTTCAGGGATAAGTATCACTATCTTAGAACAATAAATCCACATTTCCTCCCATCTGGGACATTTTGCTATTATTTTCTTTTAACATATACATTAGACCCAATTTTATCAGCATCATTTTTAAATCAATTAAAGTGATTTGAAAGGCAGAGGACAGAGAGAGAGAGAAAAGCAGCGATGAAGCAGCAGGTTGATTTGCAGCTTGACTAGTTTCCTTATAGGTATGCATTTCCCAGTACTGTGCTGCTACCTAAAGGAACTCTTCTCCACATGTCCCCAAATGGCTGTGCGGCTCTTTCCTCTGGTTCTCTGGCTGCTGCAAGCTCTGCACGCCCTGAATTCTCTGTGCTGCCAATTCCATCTCAAATCACAGAGTCATAGACACAGAAGATCCTAACCGTTGCCGCACTCATGGTGGTTTGATTTTAATTCTGAAACTCAAGAATAGTTTGAACAAATTCTCTCCTTTAAAACAGTCTAGAACATGGGTACAGGGATAGTCACCCTTACATTTTACCTAACAGCTACTCTGGCACAAACACCAGGCCAGTTTCAGTAAGGGTCAATTACAAGATTTTTAAAAAATTGCTAATATTTAAGGAATAATGACCTCAAGTATCAGAAATAGCCAGTCCTTATAGTCACTAAAGAAACTCAAGTCATAAGAACCAGGTCACAATGGAGAATACCTGACTTAAAGCCAAAATCCTGAGAAAAATTTAAAGATAATGAAATCATAAATTATAAACAGTTTTTATTTAAACAAATACAAAGAAAAACAGATTTGTGAGTATGGCTATTTCTACAAGCCTAAAGGAGTTTTAATGCACAACAGCTATTTCTGTAAAACAAAGTACATTACTCTCATGTGATCACGTTTTAAAGAAAAAATTGAAGCTGTGCTTTAAACTGCACCAGAATATCACGCTGGGACCTTCTAAGTAGGAGACCCTTACTTAGGTTATTGAAGGTTACTGATAAAGAACATAACAGTTTAGAAGGAGGTGATGAAAAAAATCAAACAATTTAAAAAATTCTGCTCAAATATAAACTAAGATGCAGACTCTGAAGCAGGGATATAATAGTTCAGCATCTCAAACTGACTAGCACACAACCTAATTTATTGGGTATAGATAACATTCACACCAATGTTCATTTCAAAATGTACATCACTTTATATTTCTAATAACCAGACACAAGGGATCTTAAGGTATGAAGAGAGGTATAGAAGTCAAATAGAAATATCATTTCCTCTGTAAGATCAGAAAAACACCAAGTTTACAGCAGACTTATGTAGGACTTTTAAAATAACCAAGAACAGGATCTAAAAACCCACTAAATTTCAACAAGTGGATCTTTTTACTGTAGATACAGAAATAGTCCTCCACTTGGAAAGAAATAAAAAAAGGAAACTGAAGGTAATCCATTCTTTGCTTATTTTTACCCCACTCTGGAAAGACTAGTTTAAGTTGTCTAGGGCATAAGCTCAGAATTCTATTGCAAAAAAAGACAGGGCACTGGATAAGAATAATACTCAAAGAGTTTAGAGAGCAGTTGAAACTTGAGGACATGTACTATGTTTACAGAACTTCAAAGAATAAATCTTGGGCCCAGTGCGGTAGCCTAGTGGCTAAAGTCCTAGTCTTGCATGCACCAGGATCCCATATGGGTGCCGTTCTAATCCTGGAGGCCCTGCTTCCCATGCTCCTCCCTGCTTGAGGTCTGGGAAAGCAGTCCAGGACAGCCCAAAGCCTTGGGATGTTGTACCCATGTGGGAGACCCAGAAGAGGCTCCAGGCTCTGGCTTAGGACGGATGCAGCTCTGACTGTTGCGACCAATTTGGGGAGTAAATCAGAGGATGGAAGATCTTTCTCTGTGCTTATTCTCTCTGTATATCTGACTTTCCAATAAAAATAAATTTTTTTTAAAAAAGGATAAAGCCTAAACCCGAGATTTCTGACCTTTATTTGAAAAAAAAAAGACTGCCTTTCCCCCAACACATTAGTATTATTATACATAATCACTTAAACACTACTTAGCTTCATCGATTCCAACATCTCTTTGGGTGTTTATAATATACATGAGGAAAACAGAATAGATATTACTCCACATTTTAAACACTTGAAAACCAAGACTGAAAAAAACGAACCTGAAATAGTATAGCTAAAAAGTGGTAAAGTTGAAACTAAGATCAACATCTTGAGTTGCCATTTAAGGTACTTTGCCTTCTATCTATGAAACGGAAACAGCTGGAATGGTGAGGATGTTTCAAGTTTGACAAAAGGAAAAGAGGAAGTATGAATTGTTAATTTCTCCTTAAAGCAAAATTTAGATGTCAAAATTTCATTAACTTTTCAGACCCTGACAAATATTCATTAATATAAAATGTTAATAATAGGGGTAACTGTCTGTGGTTAAATGGAAACTCTTTGTATTACTCTACAATTTGTTTTGTAAATTTAAAGCTATTCTGAAGAAGAAAGTTTTAAAAACTTTATTAAATAGCAATTTATGAAGGCTGAAACTCATTCCAAAGAGTCTGTAATACCTATATATTAACAAAATATGGGATTTGCTAGAATAAATAAAGCATAAAAGTTTTGCGGTTTTGGTTGGTTTTGAAGTAAGATGAAAAGAAACATACCTAATTCTATCCAAACAGAGCCTCCTCTTAGCACATCTTTTCCTAGTGCCTAACACCAACCCTGTTTCACAAATGTATTTGCCAATGCCTTATATTGTACCATTGATCTCCTGACACCACAAAATAGTGTGACTCCAGTCAAATGGTTCATGCAGCCACACCTGAGGCACCACAATCCACCTGGTAATGGTACACGAGGTAGTTTACCAAAGGAAACAGGGCTTTGACACACACGTCTATACACTCGGACTCTGAACAGATGTTTCATGTCAATAAAATTTCAAAATAAAAATAGCATTATTATTCTTTACATTGACATAGCTTATCTTAAAATATCCTTGGTGGAAACACCTAAGAGATTCCAGGTCTTCTTTGACTTAAGTTGCATGACTTTGATGACTCAAACTAATCAATAAAAGTATCAATTCTTTGGCTATTCCACTAACACAGTTACTTTTCTAACTTAGAAGAGTTATCACATAATATCCAACTGTTCCTCCTTTAAATCATCTTATCCTACCTCCAAGAATAAAATTCCATACTGCCTGTTCCTCTGTTGGTATAGACCACCAACACCAGTCTAAGTTTCTAAAATTTCAGTTGGCATTCTAAAAAAAAAAAATGTAAAATAAGCACATGCAATTACCTTATGTAAATTCTACATCAAATTACTGTGTAACTATTTTCACTGCCATAAAGCCTGGCTCAAAGGCTTTTCTTCTTTCACTTCCTAGTTCTAAATGACTCTTGCTAGAAGTTTGGCCACAAAATAGTAACAGTAGCACTTACTATGGCTTATTTTTTTTACATTCAGTATAACATAAGGAAAATATTCTGTATTAGTCACAAAACACACAGAACAACCAAATAGCCCAAACAATAGAGGAAGCTTCAACAATAATTGCATAAGGAATAGCCTGGTCAATTATTAGCCAGGACTCAGTAAACTGGGCCCAGGGCCAAATCTAGCACATAGACAGCTTGTTTCTGCTTAACCCTTGAGCTAAGAATCATGTATATATATTTTCTTTTTTATGTTTCTAAAAGATAATAAACAAACAAGAATGTTCAACAGAGACTGTAAATAGCCTGTAAGGCCTGAAAGATTCATCATCTAGTGCTCTACAGAGAGTTCGCCAACTCTTAATCTAAGCTATATGAGCAAATATGTCTAAGTTATCCAATATACACAGAAATTGAACTATTAATAAGTCAACATAGGAGCCAGAACCATAGCAGAGTATGCTAAGCCTCTGCCTGAGGTGCTGGCATTCCCTATAAACACAGTTTTGCATCCTAGCTGCTCTACTTCCAATCCAGCTCCTTGCTTATGGCCTGGGAAAGCAGAGGATGGCTCAGGTCCTTGGGCCCAGGCACTCATATGGCAGACTCTGGAAGCAGCTCTTGGCTCCTGACTTTGGATCACCTCAGCGCTGGATTTTGCAGTCAGTCGTTTTGGGGAGTGAACCAGCAGATGGCAGATCCTTCTCTGTCTCTCCTTCTCTCTGTAACTGCCTTTCAAGTAAAAATAAAACAAATCTTCTAAAACATGTCAAGATAGATGCAGGTTTTCTTCAGTGAGTTCCTAATGATG
Organism: Ochotona curzoniae; assembly: GCF_017591425.1. Taxonomy (NCBI): domain Eukaryota; kingdom Metazoa; phylum Chordata; class Mammalia; order Lagomorpha; family Ochotonidae; genus Ochotona; species Ochotona curzoniae. The sequence goes on along the minus strand of NW_024466502.1, from coordinate 45,405,597 downwards.
CAGCCAAACCACTTTGCCCAGCCCCGCCTATTCCTCTTCTGACCTTGCCCTGCGGCTTACCTAAAATGTCCACCTAACCTCTTTCCTCCTTCCTCATAATACCTGTCCTTGGATGCTGTACTGCTTCCAGCTCTGCTTGTCCATCTCCTGTGGCACGACTTTCCCTTTGTCACATAAATTGTTCCTCATTTTGAAGTCTGACTTCTTTCAATTGCCTTTTAGGATTCCTTGAGCCCGGTCTGAAAGCACTTCCCATTAAAGTTGTTACCACAAACTTTAAAACCATCTTATACTTTATGTTAGTAACTTAGTCTATATTCCCAACTTTTTTGTAGAGTACTTGAAGGGGACACATTATACTGCTTTTTAAAAAATCTGTACTTTAATATTTCATCATCCCCTGAGCACCTGCCTCTCCCAAATGCACCTCTAGATTTGAAGAAATAGTCGTCTCGGGACTGGTAATTTGTGACAAGTGACTGGAAATAGATATATATGATACCCCTAATGGAAACTGATGGAAGACCACAGACATCACTGAAAACTCAGAAGGGACAATACATACTGAAGATAAGCAACTGAAAAATATGATTCAAGAGATGCCCCAGGGCCTGTACTGCTCCACTTCAGATCCAGCTCCTTATTAATGTGCCTTGGGAGAGCAGCTTCCAGCAGGTGGTCAAGGTCTCGGACCTCTACCCCAACACAGGAAGTCCAGATGGAATCCTAGGACCCTGGCTTCCACTTGTCCCAGCCACAGCTGTTGCAGCCACTAGGGGAGTGAACCAGTGAAGGAAAGATTTCCTCTCTCTGTAAATCTGAATTTTAAATGAATTAAAAAACTGAAGGGGAAAAGTGAGAGAGAGAGACATTACTGAATAACAGACTAAGTGACAGAAATATTAAGAAAATAATAAAAGCTCACAATACATGTCAAAGAACAAATTTGACTTACAGGAACACTACTGGCTAGTAATTTCCTTTTAACAAGCAGCTCTTGACACACACAACGCACACACACACACACACACACACACAGAGGCCATATTTTATTTTGTAAGGTGATAAACTGCAGCAGTTAAAGATTCAATGTAATTGATAAACACAATATTCTAAATGTTTGCATTTACCTTATTTTCATGAATCTGACTGTATTCAATCTTTGCTTTTAAAAAAGCCAATCCTTATCTTTTTCTTACCTGCTAATAAAACTGGAAATAATATACACATACCTACATCACTTTTAGAGACTCCATCTAGACTTGCTTTCATGGAAAAATGCAACAAGAATTTTTTTTCTTTTTAAATAAACTATTTGGTTAATTTATCAAACTTATTTAAAAATACAGGTAAAACAAAAGGTGCATAAGTCTTATACTGTAAACCTAAAAATAGACAAATGTTCTTAGCATAAATTATTACTCAAGAACCTGAATTAAAAATGTGGACATATTATAAATTAAATGCTCTTTGCCTAAATAAAGCTACAAAACACAGTAAGAATATTAATCACACATTCTTCTTCTTTTTTTTTTTTTTTTGCTGGGTTTTAAAAGAATTTCTCAGCCTTCACCTATTCCTGGCTGCCTTGGCAAGAGTTAAACTCTTTTTTTTTCTTAATTAGCAAAAAAAAAAAAAAAAAAAGTCCAATATTATATCCTAGGCTTTTGAGAAATAACAAGTTAGCCTTAAAATGTATGGTAAATTAAAACAGATCTGTTCTTAATTGCTGCAAGAGGAAGTGATGACACAGATGGCACAAAAGAATCTGCATATCATTAATTTGGCAGAAGTAAATTACCCTTATCATTATGTTTGACTGAGGCCAGTGGCAATCAGGAGTTTATTCTGCCTGAACATTCGATGATTTGCAGAATTTAGACGGGGAAAAGGAACTAACTGAGAAGCATACAGGTGGTAAGAGGTAGTCAGCCCAGGATAAAAGCATTTGCTAGTTAACAAACACATGGAAAACTGACAGATGATGTATGAAGGCAGATAAGAAAACAGTCAAACAATGTGACAGTGCTCAAATTTTCAAATATAAAATCTAGTAAAACATTAACATGATTTTTTTTCCTGTCAAATCACCATTGTAGGAAGCTACAATAATATTGTTATTGGTGACAGCAAGACTCATTAGTGCCATAAAATGCTAAAACAAAAGTGGGAGTTATAATTTATAAAAGGTGTGTTAAAAATCCTCCTTTATCACTATTTTCTGCTAGGCCCACCATCTGTCTCCATGAGCACTGTATCTCATGACTTGAGAAAAATTAACCAAGAAAATACTGAGCGGGCAGGGGGACTGCCTTATAACATTTCAATTTCCACAAAACTTAACAAGATGGCAAAAAAAGAGAGACAGTTTTAGCAAATACACAAAACTAAATATTTATCCAAACACAAGATCACAGCCACAGAGCGCAATTTAATCTCTGCCTAGCATATGGCTCCAACTCCTGACAGGCATATGTTTGATACCGGGGAAGAGCACAGTGATAGAATACTATAGAAAGAGTGCAACTGATAGGTTATTTTTATAAAACAGAAACACACACACACAGACTTTGGTTTCAAGAACTAAAAATACAAAACCTCAGTAAGACGCAAAAATGCTTACGCCACTCAGTCTGAAAAGCCATCGGGAGCATAGAGCAAGATTAAACCTGGTGTCCTTCGTTAATAGGTGGGCTGATATCAAGGTTCCCAACGAAATTTACGTAAAATCTCTCGCTCAACATCCACACAAATCTCTAATTCACAATCCTTAGAAAATCACCACCCCGTAACCATTACACAGACCCCCTAAAACATTGCAGAGCTTTGTAACTCTACAGTTTTAACACGAGACAGGATCCGCGAGCATTCACTACCGCTGCGACTGCTCTCCTCGCAATCTGACGTCGAAAAATTTGCTCATTTTTTTTTTCTTTACCTAACACATGACGTCCTTCCCACAGCCGTGTGTCAAGAAAGTTCAAAGATCCAGGTTGTTAAAAAAAGGTCCAGGTTGTTAAACAGGGCGAGGGCTGCGGCTGCGAGTCCACCTCCCGACTGAACAGGTGGTTAAACTCACCTGGGGAGAGGAACGGCCAGGCAGCGTTCACACAGATCAAACAGCAGATGGGCGGGTTTTCGAGGTTTTAACCCCAAGTTGGGCGGGGAGGGGGGAGGGGGAAGGGAAGGAAAGAGTGAGTGTGTGTGTGTGGTGGTGGTGGGGGGGGCTCTCTTCAGAAAAGCGTTCAAGTTTGGCAGCTCCCAGAGGAGGAGGCGGGGGCCCGGGGAGGAGGACGCGGGGTCCCGGAGGAGGACGCGGGGACCGGGAAGGAGGACGGCGGGGACCCGGGAGGAGGACGGCGGGGACCCGGGAGGAGGACGGCGGGGACCCGGGAGGAGGACGCGGGAGGAGGACGGCGGGGTCCCGGAGGAGGACGCGGGGACACGGCGGGGTCCCGGAGGAGGACGGCGGGGACCCGGGAGGAGGACGGCGGGGACCGGGAAGGAGGACGGCGGGGTCCCGGAGGAGGACGGCGGGGACCCGGGAGGAGGACGGCGGGGGCCCGGAGGAGGACGCGGGGACCCGGGAGGAGGACGGCGGGGTCCCGGAGGAGGACGCGGGGGCCCGGAGGAGGACGGCGGGGTCCCGGAGGAGGACGGCGGGGTCCCGGAGGAGGACGCGGGGGCCCGGAGGAGGACGGCGGGGTCCCGGAGGAGGGCCGCTCGCGCCCCCGCGCCCCCTCGCGCAGGCTGGACAGGCTGGAGGGCGTCCCCGCAAGGCGCGCCCCGGGCAGGCACGGCCCCGGCAGGTGCCCGCCAAGTCGCCGGGTCCCGCGCCCCTCGACGCGGGGTGTGGGGTGTGGGCCGGGCCCCTAGACGGGGCTGAGCCCTGTCGGGCACCCCGGCCCTCCTCCCCAGCCTAACGGTTTCCGTGGCTCCAGCTCCGGGGCGGGACGGGACTGGGACGACTCGGGGTGCCCTCCTGCCTTCTGCAGAGGGAGTGCCCGCGCTCTCACCTCCTAGTCACGCCGCCGCTCTGAGGCAGAGGAAGGCGGCTCCCCTGACGCCTCTTCCTCGGGTTCCTGATCGAGCGCTGGCTACCTCAGAGGCAGGGCCAGCTCCCAGGGCCGCCGCGGCCGCCGGCGCGCTGACTGTTGGGGTTGTTTCCCGGCAGTGACGGCGCCGCCTCAGCCTCGCTCTTCGCTCCCTCTCCGCGTAGCTCCCGCTTTCTGTTTCACCCGAGGGACCACGAACGCCGCCGCCGCCATGCTTACTACGGACGGAGCCGGGAGGAGGAGCCCAGAGTCGGCGAGCCCAGTGCGGCTGCGCGAGCCCCGCCGACGGCGCCCCCGGCCGGCTGGCACCCCGCGCCCCCCGCCCGGCGCCCGCCTTCGCCCCGGGTCTCTCCCCTGGGTGGGAGTCTCCGCGGAACCCTGGCGCGTGGCGTCCGAGCGCCCCAGCACCCTCGCGCCGCTCCCGGAGCGCCCACCTAGCCCCAGACTCGCGGCTCCGTCTTCCTCTCTCCCGAGTCTCGGCTGCACCTGGCTCCGAGCCACACTCAGGAAACGTGTAGTTCATTGACGTTCCTGCGGGCTGCTCACTCAGTTCTCAATCCACATTCTAAAGTGGCTCCCCTTCGAAACGCACCTTGTCAGCCCCTTTCCGAAAGCACCAGAATTTAACACCGCTCGGCAGGTGCTTCTAAGGAACCCCCTCCCAACCTCCTCAGCCCCCTCAGCCTCCTCAGCCTCCTCAGCCCCCTCAGGAGACTACGAAGCCAACGTAAGAGGGCTTTCCAGTCACGAACATTTAGAGCCCGGGGTCTCGATAGGAAGAGAAAAAAAAAAAATTAAGAGCTTTACTTCCATTGAGAACATGAGGGTTCATTTCTTGGTCTCTGCTCCAACCCAATTGCGTGGAAACCCATTACCTTAATTTTTACAACAGCGTGAAGACTTACAAGTGCCCGCCGCAGAGATTTCCTCAGACCTCAAGCAATTGGGGGCGCTGCAGTGATGCCTACGGGCTGGTCGGGACTGCTTACTTTCGCAGTTTCCACCGGAAGACCTGGGGAGGGGGGTAGTTCTTGGGACGGGTGTCCTACCCCAGCCACCAACGGTTCAGAGATGGTGACAGAGGTAACCCAGCTCCGTGTCTGGCTTTCACTTCGGTAACCCTGAGGGCTTTTCTTTCTTTTCTTTTCTTCTTCTTCTTTTTTTTTTTCTTAAGCCATATGTTTTTCAAGCCTTTTACAGTCATCTGTACAAGTGTGTGTTCCCCACTTTCTTACAAGAATGCGACAGTTAATGAAATCCTTTGTGGCTGACTAGATAGCAAACGCGATAGTCTGGTTTCAGGCTGAAATCGCTTCGGGATTGCTGAGATTTTATAAAGTCCTCACTTCGATTAACCTCCCCCCCTCTTTTTTTTTTTTTCCAGCTTGGGAGTGTTCTCATCCCTTTTCTGATATCTGTCACTCCTCATTTCCCTATCAACCTCTTTATCCGCTTTAATCTTGGCTCTCAATCTTTCTACTTTTTTTCCCCCTGTCTTTCAGCTTTCTGTGCTGCTTTCCCCTGCGGCCTCAGGTGAGGATGGATGGGATATTTCTGTCCACAGACAGCTAATGAGAGTTGCCTTTCTTCACGTCAGGAAACAGGACCTTGACTGTATGAAGAGGTACATTGAGATCATTTTCATTGCTCTTCTGTATCAAAAAGTCTTGCCCTGCGAAAGATGTTTGCTTTCCTTAACTTCAGATTTGGCGCTCTTCCAGACAAAATTGCTGGAAAGCGAATTTTAGAACAACTGAAATATAACTACATGTTGTTGCAAAATGTGAGGATTTATCAGAGCGTGGGTGAGTGTGGTGGCGTCTCCACATTGCTACACAGTTCTCTTTGGCCTCAGACTAGGTTAGGAGTTTCTAAACTCTAAACTAATTATTTCCTTAAGCTTTCTTTTTGGGGACTTTAGACAAAGAATTCTACAGCCCAGCTTAAGGATTCTGATTTTTTTGTTTGTTTTTTTGTTTGTTTTTTGTTGTTGTTGTTGTTCACAGGGAGGCCAAGAAGTAGCATTTTTAAAAGGCACTGTTCTGGAAAATAGACATGCATACACCTGGACCTCCATGCACAGGTAGAGTGAGGAAAAATAACTATTTTATTTATTTATTTTTCTTTCCTTAGAAAAAGAGAGAGAGAATGAGAGAATGCTCTCCCATTTGCTGGTTTATTCCCCAAACCCTCTGAACAGTCATGACTAGCCTATGTCTGATACTGGAACCTAGAACTATAGCCAGGTCTCCAAAAGGAGTGCTAGGGACCCAATAACTTCAGCCATTATTCCTGTCTCCTGTGGTGTGTATTAGCAGGATGTTGAAGTCAAGACCTGGAGCTGGGAATTGAACCAGGTACTCTGGTACAGGGTACATGTAACCTGACTATTAGGTTAAACGCCTGTCCCAGAACAACTGTTTTGAAGGAGATTTGGACATAATGCAGAATGTCTTTAAAGCAAGGCTGGACACTATGTCCAGCAATATGGAAGGCTATGAGGTTGAGTCAAGTTATAAATTTGAGGACAAAAATAGACACATAAATGACCCTAGGATGTGCAGCAGTGTAAGTTGTCTGGGAACACAGAGAGGGATAAGAATTTATGTTGGCTTTGTCCAGGTCGCTTCTGCACACAATGCTTCATTTTCCTTATCAGTAAAATAAGGACTGTTTTCAACTTGGGTCTTTCTTGAGTCTTCATCAACACTTTAACCACCATCCTTCCTTAGACGGTTCTTCTCTTTTTGGCACTGAATATTTTGGGTACTGCTGTTCTGATACCTTTGCAGGCTTCTGCTTTTCTCTCTAGTTATTAAATTTAAGAAAATCTCAGAATTTACTTTTAAGTTCCTTCCTGTTTTCTTTGTCATCTCATGGCCTAAACAATATTACCTACAACAATGATTTTATTATCTAATGGTGATTTCCATATGTTCCTCCTTATGCACAAATTCTTGCCTAAATTCCAAGTTTGATACCAGCTGCATCATTAATATATCCACTAAATGTCTCATTTTTGCCAAATATTTTAAAGATTTATTTATTTTTATTGGAAAGGCAGATATACAGAGAGGAAGGTCTTCAATCCAATGGTTCACTCCTCAAACGGCTGCAATGGCTGGAGCTGAGCCAATCTGAAGCCAGGAGCCTGGAGCTCTTCTGGGTCTCCCATGCAGGTGCAGGGTCCCAAGGCTTTAGGCCGTCCTTCACTGCTTTCCCAGGTCACAAGCAGGGAGCTTGATGGGAAGCTAGAGCTGCTGGGATTAGAACCAGCGTCCATATGGGATCCTGGCACGTGCAAGGTGAGGACTTTAACCACTACGCTATTGCACTGGGATGACATTGTTACCAAATTTAATCCAACTCAATTCATGAGCTTTTTTTGGTTTTCTTTTTCCCTCATCTACCCAGTTGTTTAAATGAAGCAGCTGGTGCCCGTCCTTGATGTCTTTCACCTTTATTCCTCTTGTCTGTTGCAGCATCAACTCGTGGCAGTTTTTCTCTAAAACCTCTCTGGTCCACTTCTTTCCAGTCACTATTAATGTGCTTTGGTGTCACTCTATGTATTCTGGAGTCCTCTTTTCATTCTTTGCCTCCAAAATGATCTTTCAAAAAGCAAATAGAATTCACACAAAACTCATAAACAGCTTCTTATTACTCAAGGATAATGTTGGAGTTCTTAAAGTGGTCTTCCAGACCATCAGAGGTGTGACCCCATTCTCCTTTTTCAGCCTCATTTCCCCTTGCTTCCTGGGCAGATTCCACAGCCTAGATGAGTTTACTGAAAGTGCTATAACTCTGACAGCCCCACTGTCGTCTCTTTCACTTGGCCTTCATGTTGCAGCATAAGAGGGACATGCTGGGGAAAAACATGTCTACCTTCTCAGGACAATATTAAGATCTCTTGTTGATGTCAGCTCTCCTATCATCATCCCCTTTGCTTGCCATGACTCTCCACAGTCTGTGTGGCACTTTGGGGTGTGTGACTACTTGATTAATGTATGATGCTCCCTCCGTGAAGACAAAGACTATGTGTTGGCTTACATAGTGCCTAGCACATAGAAGTTGCCCAATAAATATTTTTTTAATGACTAAGTGTTATTCTTTGGAATCTCTTCCAGGATTCTGAAAGTTTGTTGGACAACTGATCATTTTCTTTTTTAAAAAAAAACAAAAGATTTATTTATTTTATTGGAAAGTCAGATATACATAGAGGAGGAAAGACACGGAGGAAGATCTTCCGTCCTATGATTCACTCCCCAAGTGACCGCACTGGCTGATGCTGCGCCAAGCCGAAACCAGGATCCAGGAACCCCCTCCAGGTCTCCCAGGCGGGTGCAGGGTCCCAAGGCTTTGGGCCATCCTAGACTGCTTTCCCAGGCCACAAGCAGGGAGCTGAATGGGAAGTGGAACTGCTAGGACATGAACCAGTGCCCATATGGGATCCTGGCAAGTTCAGGCTGAGGACTTTAGCTGCTAGGCCACAGTGCTGGGCCCAACTGGTTGTTTTCAAAAGAGCATTCTCAGGACCAGCATTGTGGTATAGCACATAAAGTCACAGGCTGCCTCACTGACATTCCATATGTGTGCTCATTCATGAACCAGCTGCTCCATTTCTGATCCAGCTCTACACCAGTGGAAAAAGCAAAGGAAGTTGGCTTCTAAGTGCTTGGGCTCTTGCTACCCATGTGAGGGACCTGGAGGAGGCTCCTGACTGATGTCTGTGACTCTTTCAAATGAGTACATCTTAAAAAAAAAAAAAAAAAAGACACGATCCTTTTTTTTTTTAAGAGTTTTTGTGTGATTGGTGGAAAGAAGTACAGGAATGTTTTTAGAGACAGTTCTCCATGGAGTTCATATTTCTGTACATTTTGTGAGGGGAGGCACTAATAGCTTTGTTCTAGATTGTCTCTTCAAGGATTTTTGAAGGCCAACAGCCTTGGAAAAATAGATTTCCTCTCCCCCACTGGAGCAGAGGGCACATCTGTTTACCAACCTGTATCCCAAAGAGAATGCTTCTTCTGTGGTAAGGATAGAATAGGTTTTCTGAATCAGGGTTCCTTAGCTGGAGCACAAACCTGCTTTAGCTGGGACACAAACCTACTTCAGGTGTAGCATCCACCTGAACCACTCACTGTTGTTCCAAATGAAACCTGGCAGGTAATGGAACTGTCTGTATGTGATGCTGGTGCCAGTTGCTATGCTGTAAGTAATGAAGTCCTTTGGCTTACCCATATGGATAAGTTAGTTTGTAAGGAGGAAGAGACTAAAAACCTCAGGCCATTCACAGTTCTTTCATTTTATTTTCAAAATTCACTTATTTATTTGATAGGCAAAATGACACACAGAGAGATACCCCATCTACTGGTTCACTTCCCAAATAGCCAGAACATTTGGGTGTAGGCCAGGCAGCAGTAAGGAACCAGACCCCATGTATGTTTCCCACATGAGTTGTAGTGGCTCAGTCCTCTGGAGGTCCTCTGCTAAACTTCCCCAGAAACCTCAGCAGGGAGCTGAATCAGAGGCAGGGACTGGAGCGGGCATTCTACTCTGCTGTGCCAGCATCATAAGCAGTAGCTCAACTTGCTGCACAACACTGGCCCCTTCTTCCCAGTTCTTGACGAAGTTTAACTGGTTGAAGAGAGTGGTGAAGAAGTCAAACAGAAAGTAGAGATTTTTTTTTTCTTTTAGGAAGTTGGAGTGTGAAAAGAAGAGAGGTGGGGCAGTAGTTTGGGGTGGGAAGGTTGTGATCACCTGAGCACCCTGAGGTCCTCACTCTGCCCACAGCCTGAGAGAAGATGGTTGCTATTGTTCGTTCTTTGGGTGCAAAAATGAAAGATGAAAAAGCAGTGGACCTAGAGGCACTCCAGGTAAAGCTGCCAGCAGCTTGTATTTGTCTCTGAGAGAGAGTGTGTTATGTTGGGGAGACTGGGCTTGAATCCCAGCTCTACAACTGACAAATTGCTTGGTCTTAACCATGCTATCTGACCTTTCTGGAACCTCAGTTCCTCATCTAAACTAGTGATAAAATTCCCGCTTAACAGGATTAAATGGCAGAATACAGGAAAATACTGACTTAGGCCTAATGATTAATAAATACAAGATACTATGTGATTAGCATGTTCTGGAGGTTAGGGAACTTCAGAAGCTCCCGAGGATACTTGGGAGGGACTTGCCCAGGGTCAACACTTGCTCTAAATTCCCGATTCTATTACCAAGCCATTACTTATGCATTCCCATGAAGGGAACAGCTTCTTCCCTGAAAACAAAGGAAACAAGGTCCAAAATAGGAATGAACTTGATGTTGAATATTGGCCAGTTGCACCACAAGGAATTTCTCACTGGGCATCATTTTGCTCAGATTTGATACTGCCACTATATTTCCATGTTCCCGCACTCGAACATGAACCTTATCCTGTTTTCCTGAATTTCTGGGACCCCTCAACACACTTCCCTTCAAAGATACCAGGAACAATATTCAAATTCTTGTTAATTTACTGTTACTCAAAGCCATCTTTGTTTTCTGTTTTTTTTTTTTTTAAGATTTATTGATTTTTATTACAAAGTCAGATATACAGAGAGGAGAGACAGAGAGGAAGATCTTCCATCCAATGATTCACTCCCCAAGTGAGCGCAACAGCCGGTGCTGCGCTGATCCGAAGCTGGGGACCAGGAACCTCTTCCAGGTCTCCTACACGGGTGCAGGGTCCCAAAGCTTTGGGCCATCCTTGACTGTTTTCCCAGGCCACAAGCAGGGAGCTGGATGGGAAGCAGAGCTGCCGGAATTAGAACCGGTGCTCATATAGGATTCTGGCGCATTTAAGGTGAGGACTTTAAGCTGCTAGGCCACGCTGCTGGGCCCCATGTTTTATTTTTTTATTCAAAGTAATGGAGGCATTACCTTTATTGCAATACCAAGGAGGTCTGTTAAATTGGTTGTCTAAAGAGTGATGCTGTCCCAGAGAAGCAATTCTTTTTTTTAATTTTAATATATTTTTATTTTGAATTTTGAATTATGTAGTACAATTTTCTATAGGCTGGGATTTCCCTCCCCAAACACCCCTCCTCCATCAGATTTTTTTCTATTTGTGACAATAGTATAGTCCTTCATAAAGAATCGTAATTCTATCAGTCTCTTATTTAAGTGTACCCTGACATTGTTGGTACAAACAATGTCAAACAGTCCAGCATCCCATTGTCTACACATGTCCAACAGTTTCATTGGGAATCAATCTTTCATCTGGATACAGGGATGCATGTTCCGTTATACCCCCACATCTGTATATGATAGACCCCAGTACATCACTATACATTACCATAAGTGAGAAGCCATGAAACAAGGTCAACAACTGGTATGAGTTAGAACAGCCATAACAACAACAACAACAACAAAATACAGCACCATGAGAAAAAAAAAGCGCCACCGAGTAACCAACACAAAAAGGGAACACAGAAGTCTCTTGGGAAAAATAATGCCATTGTATAATTCATGAGCCCATGATGAATTCGACTAGAGAAAAGAAATTATTTAGAATGAACCAAACTGAAATAAAAAACATCAAAACACACGGGATGCAGTCAAAAAAGCAAACAAACAATCAAAAAACAATATGGATTGGACTATTGGAGTTACACTTTCCATATTGATTTCCTTATATAAGAGAGAATAGGGCCCGGCGCGGTGGCACAGTGGTTAAGGTCCTCGCCTTGCATGCCCGGGGTTCCCATATGGGCGCCGGTTCTAATCCCGGCAGCCCCGCTTCCCCTCCAGCTCCCTGCCTGTGGCCTGGGAAAGTAGTCGAGGACGGCCCAAAGCTTTGGGACCCTGCACCCGTGTGGGAGACCTGGAAGAGGCTCCTGGCTTCGGATCAGCATAGCATCGACCATTGCACTCACTTGGGGAGTGAATCATTGGACGGAAGATCTTCCTCTCTGTCTCTCCTCTCTGTATATCCGCCTTTCCAATGAAAAAAATAATAAAAATAAGTCTTTAAAAAAAATAAAAAAAGAGAATATATGGTATTTGTTCTTTTGTGATTGACTCATTTCACTGAGCAAAATGTTCTCTAGTTGGGACCACCTGGATGTAAATAGAATAATTTCATTCTTCTTAATAGCTGAATAATATTCCATGGAGTAGATGTACCACAGTTTCTTTAACCATTCTTCCTTGGACGCACATCTGGATTTTTTCCATGTCTTTGCTATTGTAGATTGTGCTGATCATCTTGTTCTCTTCCTAAGTGGTGCAATGGCCAGAGCTGAGCCAAGCCTGAGCCAGGAGCCAGGCATCTCATCTGCGACTCCCACTTGAACAGGGGCCTAAGCATATGTGCCATCTCCTGTTGTTCCTTCCAGGTCATTAGTAGGGGCTCGACTGAAAGTGAAGCATACAGACACAAATTGGCAGTGTCACAGGTGGCAACTCTACCTGCTATGACATAAGCCAGCCATTAGCACTTTTTTTTTATATTAGAGTGATTCTTCTTTTTATTATTATTATTATTAACATTTCATTTTGTGACATCGTTTCATAGGCTCTGGGATTCCCCCAACCCCTCCCTGTGTCCTCTCCCCATGGTGGATTCCTCCACCTTGTTGCAATATTACAATTCAAATCCAGTCAAGATTCTTTCATTGCAGGCATATACCAAGCATAGAGTCCAGCATTTTATTGTCCAGATCAATTCAATGGTTTCTTGAGGATAGCATCTCTGGTCTGAAGGTAGAGCTGGAAAATATCATCCCAGCCAATTAAAAGCCCAACATAACATCAACAACAATTTACAACATTTTGGAGTTCATTGACATGGTATTGAATAACCAATATGTTAAAAAATGCAGGTTCTTAACCACATCCTGTGACTACTTCATTGATATTTCAATTTTAGTTTATAAACAACTGGCTTCTATACACCTTAAAATGGCTATAGGGAACTATTCAGCTGTCTCGTGTCTATTTTCATTTCAGTATTTAATAGTTTATAGTTTTGAAGCAGAATTTTTACTGAAATTGGCAGATTTTAGGGTAGTCCAAACTGGCTTATAACTCTAACAAGGCATATATCAACATTTGAGGTTCAGAACAGTTTTAGGAGGGATTTTAGAGAAATCTCCAAAGCCTTAGTAGGGAGTAACTTATCTTTGTGTCCTACCTAGTAAGGTATATGTGAGTCCAAGCTGAGCATTTCCTGTCTGGTTCCAAGCTTTCCTTGTTGTTCTCTATCTATTCAAATTTAATAAATAATTAATTATTTTTAGGGGGGCTGTGGAGCGACCCTGATGGTCCTTGCAGGAGAGGGTGGAGTTCCAAAGTTGGAGCTAAGTAAGGACCAGAGAGAGCTCCTCTCCCAAGTCCCAAAGGAAGTTTACTATTCTGTTTCTGCGGATCGCTCAGGGTTCTTGGCTGTTGTTCTGATGACCTTGAATCCTGCGAGGAAGGACTTGGGCTTCTCCCATCCCATGTGGTAGATCCAAACAGGAGTGGATGACCTCAGTCAGAGTTCTCAGCCTCCAAAGGCAGTCCAATTCCCCATGGTCTCCTTGGCAACTGGGATGTAGTCCTTGGTGCCCACACCGATAGTCCTTGGTGAGTATCTGGGAGTCTCCAGGGTTCGGATACAAGCCTCCTCCTGACCCCTTGCTCCACTCTGGGGTTCCCCCACCCCTGCCAGAGAAGCAATTCTTAAATATTAGCGTGAATAGAAAATCCCTTGGGTTGCTTATTTGAGCCCCGTCTCCACTCCAGGATTTGACTCAGGAATCTACATTTTTTTAAGCACTCCAAGAGATTTTGGTGAGTGTTATAGTCATGGGCTCTCCACTGAGCATCCTAGAGTGACCTGCTCAAACATCAGCTAACTTTGACGCATGAGACTTTTTTCCTCTTTGTGACCTACAGTTAAACTAGGATATGTTTAATTGTTCAAGACTACTATCTGTAGCTCAAATCCTTTATATTATTCTTCAGTATAGACAAATCAGTTGAGAAAAATGAGGAATTACTTAATCATAAAATGCTAATCCTAATAATCCAAATTTGTTAATGTTATTGATATGTTTTCAAAGCAATGCTATTGGGGACAGTTCTTACTTTCCAAAAGGAAAAGACTTATCTGGTTACTGGCCAGTCTTATTGAATAGCTTCATGATGTAAAGGGACTATCCAACAATACACAGATTATAGGGATTTTCTCTAGGTTGAAAAAATAAAGTTTCCATATCTGTCTTTTAGACTGTCAACAGCTCTTTGATGTTTTGTACAGCTTCAGGAGACTCTGATAGCTGCCCTAGGGTTGAACACACTACGACCATTATCCAGCATAACCAGATGACATATGAATCAATTTTAAAGACAGAGGGAGATAGGAATCTATAAGAATAATGAGGTAGAAAATTAGTTAGGTTTTAAAAAGTATCCCCAAACTATCTGGCTTTTATTTCCCCCTCCAAAAAAAAAAAAAAGAACTAATTTCAAAACCACAGCAACCCTTTACAAAGATAACAATGAAATCTCTCTTTTTTTAAACAATCAAATTTTTGGATAAAACCAGAAAAATAAGTTAGGAAATGGAAATTTAGATAATCTAAATATGGTTGAAATTGGCCAAACTTGAAAAAGCTCTTTTACAAAATTCAGAGGTAAATATTTTCTAAATCGCACTTTAAAGCTGCCAGAATAGTTGACTACCTACTCATAATAGGAGAGTAAATATCTTTGAATAGTAAGATATGGATGATATGTGATACGCAATTTATATAATAAATTGCTCTTATCATTTTAAACTATATTGTAAAAAATGACATAGGCAGTCCTTAAGCAAAGATAATGATGTATATTAATGGGAAAATCCAGAGAAATCATTTGTAAATTAAAGGTGTAGGTTTTGTTTCTTGTCTCTTATCTTTATTCATAGTTTTTAAAAATTAAAGTACATCTGAACTTCTATCTTATTTTCTTATTATGTGTCCATAACACATAAACTCAGCACTATATTGTTAAAAACCTAAATACTAAAAGTAAGTATTAATGATTAAGCAACCACTAACACAAAATAAAGTAGCTCTTATTTTAAAAATAATGAAAGGTGACACTATCAAATAAACATTCAACTTCAAAGCAGAGAAATTAATGACTTGAGACAGTACAAATTTAAATGTAACCCACCTTTCTGAGCTACATAGCTAAGGATAAGAAAACAGGATTGTACTAGAAGCTTCAAGAAGTGTTCCGGTACTCTTTCCTCATTCACACTCAGATTTCTTCCACATGATTCTAAGAATCCCCAGGGGTTTGCCAAGGAATTCTCTAAGAATTAATCTTCTGCAAGGTTGCCTTATGTTCACGGCCTTCCTCCTCTGGTTCACTGAAGTGTTGCCTTCTGTTGCTTTCAGAGCCAGTAAAGTGCCATGCACAACTGCTGCTGTCTGTCCCAAGGCTTCCTACTCATGACCTCCAGGCACCCATCTCTGTGCCAAAGATACAATTTTCCAGGGGCATGATCTCCTGTAACTATTATCTTGAGATCCGAAACACCCAAGGACATCATGGTGAAGCATTGGTTACATAATTCGTTTGCAGCTCTAGGATTTAGGCATGACATCATGAAATAGTCAACATGTTCCACGCTAAACCTTTTCCTCTAAGGGCTGGTGATTGACCTTTCACATCTCTCTTCATTTAGGATGAACTTGTTTCTTCCTTGATAAATAGACCTGTTCTAACCAGCTCTGGAGACCTGCCCAAACATGCTCTACTCACAGGATAGAGAATAACAACCAGAACAACAACAAAAACTGCGTTTAAGCTCAAGCTGTGACTTCTCCCCCACTCCAAAAACAATTAGTAGTTTAGGTGAGAGCCCTGAGTGTTAATGACTTACATGTTAATTTTCTTAATAACAGTGTCTACTGAACACTTCTGCTATACTAGGCATCTTATTCAATATAGAATAAGAGCAAACTCCTTTCAAAAAAGAATATAATTTACTGATTATCCAAATTTACTTAAGAAAGCAATCTATTGCCAAAGAATCAATCCACAATCAGATACCTATAGAACACCTTTCATTTTGAAGGCTGTGGAAAAAGACTAAATGCCTTGATCTTAACAAATATACTTTCTGTGCTGATTGCTTATCTTTTGTTCCTATGTGCCAAGCTGATCCCTTTATACTGTGCTTTCAGATGCTAGATTTTATCCACTGGACTCTAATAACTAGAGAGGGAATGGAAGGGGGGTGAAATGCAGGACTTGCTCTCTATTTGCAGTTCCTTTTAGTGCTGTTGCTTTGATAGGTAACATGGGCACACTTAGCACTACCTGTACCATATCTCTTTATGGCTGCCAATACCAGCCAGCTGTACCTCTTGTAAGCATACCAGCCATATGATGCCAACCATAGAGAACAAAATACTACCAAAGGAGTGCCCACGTCTCCACATTTCCAGGCTTTTCTATTGGAGCTCTTGTCCTCATTGCCTTGCAGGGAATAGACACTTCCTCCAGCACCTCCTAAATGCTTTTTCAGTCTTCCAAACTCCAACCAACTCCTTAGATGAAATCCCTCTGTCTGAAATACCTAGCTTGGTTCCTGATTTCTGAAGTCTTACCCTGGACTTTGATGCATTTTAACCAGATAAAGTAAAAATACCTGGTTAAGGAGATAGCAAAAATGATATTAGCGTGGGTAAACACTGGTTTAGGGGCTCAAAAGGGTAAACTATCTGTCTTTATGAGTTGATAATGGCAAACATTTTGCTTTTAAAATGCAACTTTTTTAATGTTCAAACCAGCCTGGTGGCCAAAGTGCTAATCATTTCATTCTATAGGTAAGAAACATAGGTTTGGGAGAATACATTTATATTCACATATATACCGCTAAGAAAGTGGCAGAACTAGGCTTCACATCTAGGCCTTTGTAACTCAAATGCTATCCTGTTATTTTATTTAATAGCCTTAGTTAGATTTTGTATTTATTATATTGCCATTATTTCATGTTATCTCAGAAGTTGTGAGAGTTGAGGTGAAATAAAACTTGAAGAACAGGCTTTGCATAAAAGAGATCATGCAAGGAGGAAAAATAGCTACAAAGACAATGCTAAGGCTACCCGGTGGAGGGAAATGAGCCAGTAGAAAAGTTTATGGTAGAAGACAGAGGATTCAGGGCAGGAAAAGTAGGCTGAGGCTTTGACTGGCTCATGAGGGATTTGGGAGCCACTTATTTACAATCAGGGAAGAGCCATGACAAAAGTGGAAAAGCTGTTTGTTGATTAATGGTCCTCTGCAATGATAGATTTGTTGAGTCACTGTTATTATCATAGCATTTAAAATAACCAACATATTAGTACAAAACAACAACAACAAAAAAACCTTTTAGTATTACTGCCATCAAACCAAGTGATTATGAAAGGAATGCTATCTTTCTAATGAATTTCAAAATGAGATGACATCAAACCAAATTCCTTATAAGGAAAGAAACTGATTTTTATCACAGAGGAAGAAAATATATATTTATTGCTAGCTTTAAGATAAATTCCTATAATCTCCAGGGCTATGAGAAATAAGGCCTGTATATAAAGAGATATTGTGATGTGACTAATACTTTTTTAGGGGATAAAACAAAGAAATATTACAATGACAAGCCAACAATACTAAATTGAGAGATGCTGATGAAGTGGTTCACCAATCAGGCTGTCAGTGGACTATTATGTTGTATGACACAACCGGATTCAGACACATTGTGGGTTAGATAGACTTTTGTGGACTAGCTTAGAATTTCAACTGTCATTTATGTCTTTGTTTCCATGACAAAATACCTTTGCAAGTTCTAAAAAATACACTTTCAAAATAACTTTTGGAATATAACCCATTTGCACCTTGGGGACTGCCTGCGCTTTAAATGTAGATTGACTATTATAACTAGGTCTTTAACTCCATTGAATCTCAGAAGGCTTCAAATTAGTTCATGTCTTTCTTTCAACTCCAAAGCTTTATTTACAAAATGGAGATTTTTAAAAAAAACACTAATGGTATGAACTAAAAGGCTAATTGGTTCCACTGAAGTCCTGATAACAAATATTTTGTCTCTAAGAAGTATCTTGTCTAAAAATTTACAAAGTAGCCAGAATATTTGTAACATTATCTGATGGATATTAGGATTGGTTTAACTCTTCACATGTAGCTTTTCTTTTGAATGCAATAAAAGAGCTGAGTTGATTTTTCTTAATATGCCTCCCTAATACTTTGCTTAATAATGACATTTGGATATCGTAGCTGAAATTGTTCTACACTGGCATTGTAAACATTGTGTAGTAATTTTCCACTCAATAGTGCACAGAAATTTGCAAGCAAAGACTTGGAAAATATGCCTGTTGTTAAAAATGGTTGATATTCAAGAGGTTAGGAAAAGGACCTAGTTTGATTGGATTTCCAGGGCATTTTTCTTCCAAATAATGTTTTATTTCCTCTTTAACAGAATAATTGAAATGGATACAATATATTAACAGATATCCTTCTTTTCTATTAACTCATACTTATCAAAGTAAGCTCATTAAATTCGTTAAGCAGGTAGGGGTGGGAGAGGTACCCTGCATTATGAGAAGTTCTGGTTTGTCATCAGGCAGGTAAACTAAAGAAGGCTCATTTACTATTTGACTCTTGGAATTTTTGTTTGCTTCTCTTATAACCCATGTTTTCTTCTTACCATCACATAACCAGCAGGAGCATACATTCATACTTCGTATCAAAGAAAATTTGAAGGTTTTAAGCACAAATTTTCTAGTGTATACTTTAAGCATTTATTGAATTCTTACCCCGATGGGTTGGAAATTGTTACCTTCATTTAGAGTTCACCTGGCCCTTTATATTGTAATTGTTTTTCAAATACACCATTTGGAAGTCAAACACCCTGTGTGCCCATTTACTCACTCGAGTACACTCTGAGGGCTGTAGGCTGTTCATTACCATTTGGTTTTAATTTCTATACTTTCCTTCATAAATCATAAAGTGCTACTTATAAGCACTTTTTCTGTCTTGAGCATTTAATTTAAATGTTTTTCTTTTTTGTGGTTGGGTTAAGAAGGAAGCATCTCTTTTCAAATTCATCACTTTAATGAGGTATGATTGACATATAGAAAACTGTACATATTTAATGCATACAACATTATAATGTTTGCAGGCAAGTAAAAAAAGAATGAGATAAATATCAGTGTTATCCCTGACCTCCAGTGATTTCACATTTTATTCTAGCTCTTTGTATTCTGGGCAAAGAAAGTGTTTTACATAGCATGTCATGAAGTTGCACTCTTTTTGATAAATATGATAATTCTAAAAATGTGCATCTGTAAAAAATGTATTTTCTCTATTTGATAAACAAATCTATTCATATTCATTGGATCGAACATATTAATTTTATTGTTCAAATCTTCAGTGTAAATTACTAATTTTTTTTAGTTCAGATTTCAGTTTAAAATCTCCTGAAATTGCTATTATGTGCCTTGTGCCTAACAACCCACTGAAGTGTTGCTTTATACATTTTGAGATTATGGTTTTAAGTACTTGCATGTTGAAGATTGCAATGTATCCTTGAAGAATCATTCCTACCCTTCATTATTTAAAGTCTCAAATTAATAGTTTTTACCTAAAATCTACCTTGCCTAATCGTACTTTTACTATTACAAACTTTTTCAATTATTTGATTTAGTTTAGCATGTATTGTCTTTCCCTTTATTTTTAGTTTTCCTAGGTTATGTTTATAACTTATAAACAGCATTAGTTATATTATTTTTATTTATTCTGATAATCTCTATGACTTTATGAATATAATCTACGTAATTCCTTATCTACTTAGACACAATTCTATAGTCTGAGTTGTAGTTTCTTCTTATCATTTCTTTTAATTTTCTTTCCTCTATGCTTTCAAATGGATTAAATACAAGTTACAACATGCTTCCAAATTTTCTCTGCTGTCTCAAAATTAAAGATTATTTTTCTATTCTTTAATGGATTCATTCATTTATTTGTTTTTCTGTCTTCTTGCTGAGCAGAATTTTGGCTTGTTTTGCAAATACAACTTCCCTGCTGACTTAGCTATCTTATTTATTATTTTTGTTATATTTGGTTATATTGAAAGTATTAATGGCCTCATTAAATGAATAGAAGAGTATTAGTTTATATTTGCTAGCATTACTCATGTTTAAAAGGTGTTGCCAGCTATTTCTGTGTGTCTTACTGATTCTTATGTTCTGTGCCTTCCCGGTAGATTCACTATTCTTGTGGAATGAAAAGCATAGATTAAATAGCTCTTTTCGTTTATAAAAGATTCTGAAAAGTTGGGGCTAGATCAAATATTTCTGATCATATTAGCTTCAGATAAATTTTAAAAAAATAACTGTTTCTTAAATCCTTTTTATTTCCCAAAGTACAAGGACTTTTTTTTTTTTAAGAAAAGTCATAGATGTGTGTATTATGAAAAAAATAGGCAGGATTTTGAAAGCATTTTTACACCAAAATAAATTTATCTTTTTTTTTTTTTTAATAATCTTAGTTTATTAGGGTACAAAGGGTCACGGGCTACAGGGTGAAAGTGGGTAATATCATTGTTTCCACACTAATATAATCATTTTGCCCTGTATCTAGGGTTAGGGGAGTAACAAAGGGGAAAGCCCCACCCTACCTCCCACCCATCCCCCATCCCCAACATGAGGCGCGCTCCAAGGGTCCTGCTCATACAGTTTTGATAGTTCATCAGTTCTGGATTGCTGCCAATCTCTCCGTCCCAACCGTAATGAAACCTATTCAGAGTCCACTGGCTGACAGTCTCTTGATGGTTGGGGTTCCAAGATCAGCAGTTCAGTTGGAGAAATATCCAAAGAAACTTCATCTGAGTTGATCCCAGATCTGATTCTTGAGTGAGTTTGCTAGTACAGACTCCAACACTGTGCTTCACACCAAGCAGCTTATGCATATGCTGGTCGTTGCGATTACTGGGTCCGTTCGGCTTCCAGCCCTGTCTTCCTTGTGAACCAATGGGTGTTGTAGTCCAGCTCGATTCTACCCACTTCATACTCGGTCTTCATGCAAACCAGTTGGAGCTGCAGCCTAGTTGAGGCGACTCCCCAAAACTCCTACCAGTTCTGCCCCCTACCCTGGTTCCCATGCTTGCCAGTATGCACTGCAGGCTTGTCCAGTCTGTCCCACATCCCAAGTAGCTCTCGCACACGTCAATGGACATTGAAGCCTGGTTCAACCCAACCAACCTATTATCCAGCCCATACACCCACTGGCAGGTGCCTTTCTGTCTAGCCACCCCTGCTCCTAGCCTGGGTTTCGTGCTGTCCAGTGAGGGTGGTAACCCTGAGGGAGGTGCCCACTATTTCCCTACTAGGCCACACCCACTCCTAGAGTATGCAGTCTCCTGGTAGTTTTGGCATTTGACTTGTCAGAATTGGCTCCTAGTACCAGCCTCTGCCAGCTAACGCTGTGGCTAAGCCCAAACACCCCTCAACCCACTCTAATTTTAACTTGCACCAGTCAGAACAGTCAGCTCACCGTGAGGCCCACAGGTGCTATAGCCCTGCCTAGTCTGAACTGCCCCCATCCGTATTCACACTTTCCAATGGAAGTAGTTATCCAGCAGGGGTGCCCACGTTCCCCTGTCGGCTTTGCCTCCTCCCTGATTGTCACATGTGCTGGTTGTGTGCTGCAGCCACATCTGGTACGGCCCATCTCACCTTGGCATTACTTGTTGTGTACTGGTATGTGTTACAACCGAACCTGGCTCGACCCACACTCTGTTCTGGTGCTCGGATTCACCAGAAGGTAATGTGAACAGATTCAGGCTGGTCTGCCCCCAACCCATGCCATGTGTATGCCAGTGGGATAATTTTCATTGCCTGTTTTGGGTTGTTCCCTATTGTGCTTCTTGCGCTTACCTGCATGGGACTGTGTCCTGCCAGAGAAGTTGCCCGGGCTCCTCCACCAGAACCTGTCCCAATGCCAGTTTTCGCGCATACCAGTGGGTCCATGAGCCAGCACTACTCAGTTCGCCTGCTATCCTAGGAGGAACAGTGGCTTTTCCTGCCTGGCCTCCGACCCAAGCTGGTTCTTGTTGTTGGATATTTCAACCCAGCCATGGCTCTTCCATACCCCTACCAAGCTCACACATGGTTCAGTAAGGGCTGAGACCTAACCTAGTCTGTCACACAACCCTCCCCGGTCCTCCAGAGCACCAGATGGTGTTGGAATTTGGCCTGGCTTGGTGCTTCCCATCCCAGTCCACAATTGTGCCAAGTGAGATTACGATCGTATCCTGATCAGAATGTAGCCTCAGTTCCAGCCCATGCGCTCCTTGGTGGGAAACTCAACCCAGCTAGGGTGTCCTGTTATTTCCCCAACCGGGCCTCTGCCCTGCAGTAGAGCAGGTGTAGGCCGGTGGTTGTTCTGTCTCCGCTTGGCAGAGCCCCTCACTTGTCGTGGCCCCTTGGATGCTGTGGCTTAGTGCCTCTGCCTCACACAGATCAGTATGTGCAAGGACCTACCTGGCATGAGCTGTGCTCCAACCTGATTTCTGTTGTTACTTGTGAGTTAAGGTTTGTTCAGCCCTGCCCCTTCTGTCCCCTTCTTTTAATTTCATTTCTCCACAAACTTTCTGATGTGCTCACATATAAATCAACATACCAATTTTCTAAACAATTAACACAGTGACTCATTCACAAAATAATGTATCCATTAAAGAAAAGGAAGTTCATAAAAATAATATATATTTTAACATATATTAGGTAAGTGAGTGCATGAAAGTGACCACAGCAGAAGGCCTAGGAGTCATGCATTTGCACCTATCTATAATGTTTAAATTTGGGCTCCAGAGAAGCAAAGCAATATTTAACTGAATACCACAGATGTTTCTACTTTATCTTTTCCATTTTATTTTTGTCCTATTTATATTTATTTGATATTTTATTTCGAAGTTGACATTTTAATGAAAAAACTAAATGCTTATTTAAGTTTAAATAAGCCAGTTGTTCATGATCATGCATCATGCTTGCAGGAGCAATGAGATACAGCAGTGTTGTTTGTGATTCACAGCCACTGGATGGCCTTGCAATTTTCCAAAATGATGAACAACTCAGAGTGAAGTGTTAAGAAAAAAAAATTCACATTTGCTCCTGAATTGATATGATAGTTGTATTCCTGGATAATTCTGCATGTATTATTTTTGTGTCCCTAAATGCAATGATCTGTTTTGGATTCAGATCTTTATGGAGAAGGACTTTCATCAAGATACACCTCTGTGGGCCTGTGGTGCGGTTGTCTAGTGGCTAAAGTCCTTGCCTTGCATGTGCTGGGATCCCATATGGGTGCTGGTTTGTGTCTTGCTGGTACCTCTTTTCATCCAGCTCCCTGTGTGTGTCCTGGGAAAGCAGTAGAGGATGGCATAAGGCATTGAGACCCTGCACTTGTGTGGGAGACATGGAAGGGGCTCTGTGCTCCTGGCTTCAGATTGGCATAACTCTGGCTATGTGGCCACTTAGGGAGTGACTCAATAGACATAAGATCTTCCTCTCTGTCTTTCTTCCTCTCTGTATATCTGACTTTCCAATGAAACTTTTAAAAAATCTATTTAAAAAAATATACTTTTGAGCCCAGGGCAGTAGCCTAGTGGTTAATGTCCTTGCCTTGCATTTCCAGAATCCCATATTAATACCAGTTTGTAGCCTGGCTGTTCTATTTTCTTTCCAGTTCCCTGCCTGTGATCTGGGAAAGCAGTATAGGATGGCCCAAGATTTGGTACCCTGCACCTGCATGGGAGACTGAGAAGCTTCTGGCTCCTGGCTTCGGATCGGCTCAGCACAGGCTTTTGCAGATACTTGGGGAGTGAACCAGTGGATGGAAGATCTTTCTTTCTGACTCTCCTTCACTATGTAATTCTTTCTGACTCTCCTTCACTATGTAATTCTTTCTTTCCAAGAAAAAAATAAATCTTTTTCTTTTTTTAAGATTTATTTTATTTTTATTGGAAAGGCAGATATACAGAGAGGAGAAGAGACAGAGAGGAAGATCTTCCATCCGATGATTCACTCCCCAAGTGAGCGCAACGGCCAATGCTATGTCGGTCTGAAGCCAGGAGCCTCTTCCAGGTATCCCATGTGGATGCAGGGTTCCAAGGCTTTGGGCCTTGGACTGCTTTCCCAGGCCACAGGCAGGGAGCTGGAAGGGAAGTAGGGCCGCAGGGATTAGAACCCGCGCCCATATGGGATCCCGGGCATGCAAGGTGAGGACCTTAACCACTGTGCCACCGCGCCGGGCCCAAAAAATAAATCTTAAAAAAAAAGCAGAGAATACACTTGTGGTGGACACTCAAGAGCTGTGTAGGACAGCGCTATATTTTGTGGGTAGGTCCTCTTGACCTCTAATGGCCAGTATAGCCCTTCCATCAGTAATACCATTTTAATTATTTGTCTTCATTTTATTTGGAAGGCAAAGATAGACATCTTCCATTTTCTGGTTCCTTCCCCCAAATGTTTTCAAAGGCCCAAACAGGCCAGGCTAAAGTCTGGAGTCCAGAGCTCCACCTGATCGCCCACGTGGATGGCAGAGACTTAAGTATCTGAACCATTCTCTACTGCATATTCTGCCTGCCAGGGTATGCAATGAGCAAGAAACTGGATTGAATGCAGAGTGGCAAGACTTTAGCCAGGCACTAGAGTAGGATATGGGATAAAGGCATCCAGAGTGGCAGCTTAGCCACTACGCCAAATGCTTGCTTCTACCTTCTCACATTATCAAATGTACCACATGGGCTGGTGCTACTGTGCTTCTGGCCCACTCAACTAGATAAGCTCCTTGCTTGGGTTCCTGCTGTGGGATCCACAGAGACTCACAGGATTTCAAAAGGTGCATGAGATTAGAAAGGGGAGAAAACAAAATATCTGCCTTCATGATTGATATAACACACGTATTGCTTTGGCAAAGACTACTGATTAGTGTTCTTATTTAAGCCAAGCATCAGTAATAACTCTTCCATTAATATATTATGGTTTATAATTTATGTATTTGCTAATAACACTTAATAAAACACATCAAATAGTAGTGCAAATGTACTTCTTTTATTTTTAATAAAAAATGTTCTGTCTTTGATGGCTAAAGTACATTTTGAAAGATGAAACAAAGGACAATGTTTTGTCATCAGAAAGAGCTTGAGCTCTTGGACTACTTCCACTGGGAGCTCTGATCTGTCACAGTTGTCTTTTTGGCCCTCTATGCTGCAAAAGCTTCAAGTTGTGCACTTAAGAAAAAGGATTTATTTAATTTTATTTTAAAGTCAGATATACAGAAAGGAGGAGAGTCAGGAAGATCGTCTGTCTCCTGACTCGTTGCCTAAGCAGCCACAATGGCTGATGCCCAAATGAGATCCTGGTGAGTGCAAGACGAGGACTTTAGCCACTAAGCTACCCTGCTGGGCCCCCTAGGTACACTTTTTTTTTTAAAGATTTATTTATTTATTTATTTATTGGAAAGGCGAATATACAGAGAGGAGGAGAGACAGAGAGGAAGGTCTTCCATCCAATGATTCACTCCCCAAGCGACTGCAATGGTTGAAGCTGAGCCAATCCAAAGCCAGGAGCCAGGAGCTCTTCCGGATCTCCCATGCAGGTGCAGGGTCCCAAGGCTTTGGGCTGTCCTTGACTGCTTTCCCAGGCCACAAGCAGGGAGCTGGATGGGAAGCAGGGCTGCTGGGATAAGATCTGGCACCCATATGGGATCCCAGTGCATGTAAGGCGAGGACTTTAACCATTACGCTTCCGCGCTGGGCCTTGTAAGTACACTTTTTGATCCTCTGGACTAGTTTTACCAGTTCATTGATGCTGAATGATTTGTCAATGCTACATGTAACAGAAGAATCACCCGCTGGGCTCTGAGTTAGAAAATCAGGGTAATAAATTATAGTTAAGAAAAAAGAACATGAATTCTTACCATTCCTCTCTAATGGGATATTGGTTTTACCTGCACAGGTAGCTGTATCTGAGGCTGAAGCTTTAAGTGCTAGTGTCTAGAACCTGCCTGGGACCAAAGAGATCCCTACCAAAGGTTTTCTGTCCTGTTCCATCTGTTTGAATAGTGGTCATTTGAGAGCCAGGTGCAGTGGCCTAGTAGCTAAATCCTCACCTACAACTGCCAGGAGCTCATATGGGTGTCAGTTCATGTTCTGGCTGCTCCATTTCCCATCCAACTCCTTGCTTGTGATCTGGGAAAGTAATAGAGGATGGCCCAAAGCTTTGGGACCCTGCACCCACATGGGAGATTGGGAAGAAGCTCCTGGCTTCAGACTGGCTCAGCTCCAGCCATTGTGGCCATTTGGAGAGTGAACCAGATTCACGAGCTTTCTCTCTGTATCTCCTTCTCTCTGTAAAACTGCCTTTCCAATAAAAAATACACCTTGAAAAAAAAGTGTTCTTCTGAAAATATTTCAATAATAAACACAAAAAGCCACAAAATTATCATATATTTAAGAAAATATGAATTACTGATTAAAAAGTACAGGATTCAATATCTAGTTGCGTGCTGCATAATGTTAGTTTGCTCAACTGTGGGCCACATGTATGATGGTGTTCCCCATTACGTCACTTACTGGTGCCATAGCCATGTTAGTCCTGCCTAATATATTCTTCAGAATGTATCTCTTTCATTCAATCACACATGCATGCATTTTTAAGGAGCACAGGTATTAAAACAATCATAACTGAGAGGATCACATGGGCTACTGTACAGGTGGCATATCCTATAGTTGCACAGCAAGAGTGGCTTGGGAGGCACTTTGGGAAAACAGAATGAAGCATAAGAAATGAAGTCTTGCCTCAGAGCATTTATATTTTAGCTTAGGAGAGCAGATATATTCAGAGAGCAAGATAACCAATAGGACTTCTGTTTTATATGCATACTTTGTATTTAACACACGTAACACAAATAGTATAGGTTTTCAAAAAAGGGAGATATTCACTGTAGACCAACGTGGCCTAGAAATTTCCAGGAAAGGGTGATAACCATGTGACTCTTTAGCGTAGAAAGGGAATCTTACACAAAAGGGAAAAATACTTTTCCTGTTTCAAAGAAGTTCTTTGACTCAAGAATTTTCATCTATTATGTTATGGCTTTTAATTGGTCGGAACGATATTCTGCCAACTCTGCTTTTAGACCAGAGATAGTCTCCCCAAGAAACTGTTGAATTGATCTGGACAATAAGATGCTGGACTCTATGCATGGTACATGCTTGCAATGAAAGAAGCATGACTGGATTTGAACTGTAATACTTCAATAAGGTGGAGTAATCCACCATGGGGGGAGGGCTCGGGGAGGGGTTGGGGGAAACCTCAGAGCCTATGAAATGATGTCATAAAATGAAATGCAATAAAAAAGAAGAATTTTCATCTCATATGCCCTTAAAATTTTTGTTTTCCTAATATATAATTTCTGTCTTAGCAGCAAAATTTACAGTATTTGAAGTACTATATATACAGGAGATACTTGTGATTAGCTTCTCAAAAGAGTAGAAAGTATCAAATAGAATTAAAAATTAAATCCTTAAATTAACTTGATCTGTAATCTGTTGTGAAATATCACAGTTACAACCAAAATGAGAAGTCCAAGTTCTTTAATGATCTTTTTTCTCTAAAGCACTTGATTAAATATTTCTTTCATATTTCAGTATTAATTTTTATGTTAAAAATTAGATGGGTCCCACTCAGAGAACAAGAATCCAGGTTCTTAAGCTTTTTTATGTTTATTTTAATTTAAATTAAATACCTTCTTTGGCTCCTGGCACAATCTGTTCACATATCATATTCTCAGCCAAGAGCTTTAGAATGAATAAACACATGAATAAAGAATAAGGAAGATTACAGAATCAAAAATTTGCAAAAATATGTTTAATATGTTTTGGTAAATATTCAGATTGCTACAATGGAAACCAAGCCATTTTGTTTAAGAATAAAAACCTATTTTTTTTTTAAGAAAAAGAAATCAAGGTGTATGATTTACACATAAGTATTTCTTGATGGATTAATTATATTTCTCTGGTTATGCAAGAGCTGTTTATAGGTTGAGAATTCCAGTATTTCACTGTGATTCATCGAATACTTTAAAAACAAGGAAGTTATAAAATTTAAGACGTCACTGGCACAACCTATTGCGTGAATTAGTAATTTATTGCTTTTTTTTCTTTGCCTTCATTATTTAAATATTTTCCTAATGAACATAACTTCCTTTTACAATAAAAAAAGAACACTATATTTTACTGAAAAATAGAGTAGATTATAACCAGGTACTCGGAATTCTTGGGGACTAATTGTTTGGCCTCTATGTTCTACTGTCCTATACTTTAACAAGTGACAATCATCAATTTAGTTGAGTTCCAGGTAAGGGGCTCTCCTGTGCTGCTAGGAACACATTGTAATGGGCAGTTGCTGTATTTAAAGCCCTTTGAAGAAGAAAGGTGTTATTTAAGTATTAAGCATTGTTATGAACATCCTGCCTTTGAAAAGCTCAAAGCGAGAGACAAAACGACCTGTCTTCATTAATGTTTCACATTCTACTGGGAAGGATGAAGTAGTTTCAGACCATCTAATCTTTTCCATATGCTGCTCCCCCACCTATAGATTTGATTTCAGTCAAATCCGTGCAAGAAGATACGAATCCAACCTCTAATTTTCCTTGTAGCTCTAATTAAACCATCTATTACAGGATTTCCCTGCATGTTTGTACACACAACTTTGGAGGATTCAGTGTGTTGTGTGTGTGAGGCTTTGACAATGTTTTCATAAGCATTGGTACTTGCCCTTGCAAAATGAGTGGGTAGTGCAAGGCTATGTGGCCTTTTAGTTTGGGGGCTTATGAAACATGCTGCCAAGTCATTTAACTGTGACATAGTCATGTGGATTTGTCTGGATATAATAATCATTCCTGGAAGAGTCATCAAATCTATCTTTAGAGATTAGTTACTAAAAAGTTTTATAAAATTCTTTTTCAGGGAAATTAAAGACAGCAGTAATACAATTGCCAATTAATTTATGGAATTAGCAGACCCTTTCAGTGAAGCAAAATATTATAATTTTTAAAAATTTTAATTTTTATTGTGAAGGCATATATACAGAGAGAGGGAGAGACAGAAAGAATTCTTCCATTCACCAGTTCAATCTCCAGGTGGCTGCAGTGGCCAGAAATAAGCTGATCTGAAACCAGTAGCCAAGAGTTTCTTCTGGGTCTCCCATGCAGGTGCAGGGTCCCAAGACCTTGAGCCATCCTTTAATGCCTTCCCAGGCCACAAGCAGGGAGCTGGATGGGAAGTGGAGCAGCCGGGCTAGGAATCAGCACCCATATGGGATCTAGCCACTAAGCACTCATACCTGGCCCATGTTTTAATTTCTATATTCGATGTTTTTGGGGGACTTGGCCATCCCTCATAGCTTTTCAAGTACCCAAGCTACAATTCAAAAGTCATACAACCTTAAGCTGGCCAAAAAGCTTACGATTGAATATAATTGATATTTTGGGTTACAAGTTAAATTTCAAAATGATGCTAGAAAGTACCAAATAACAACTCTGAATATCTGTCACATGTACAATTCAAAAAATGATAGGTCTGACTAGATTAGAGACTTGACTGGGACCATCATAAATTTAGGCTGGATAATTACAGGATATAATTTTTGGCTCAGTGGGATATTTTTTTAAATACAACACTAGCTATTTTTGGTGGAAAGTAGTGTTTGAATATTTCACATGAAGTGCATCATGTTAAATTAACTGTTTTAAATTGAGGACCTCACTTTCTTCATGATATTCAATTTTAGAAATACTGTGATAAATTAAAATGTATAACATTGGATGTATGAAAACTCATCTTTAATTACTTGTGGAATCAAGAGGTTGGCAAATTGTTACAGTTAAAAATATAATTTCCTTTGCAATGTCCAGGAGCTAAAAAAAAAAAAAAAAAGAAAGCACAGATTTACATTAAATGACTAAATTCACAATGGGTTAGTTTTCTTGAACCTATGTCGTGGTAGGCTCAGATTGAGTGTTCACTGGGTTCACAAAGAAGCTTGACCCAGAACCTGATGAAATTTGGGGTGTCCAAGGAGCTACTTATTCTGGGTTTCATCACGAGTCATTGAATTTATTCTCTTTATCATAAGATACAAATATAGACCAGGTCTAACAAAATACTAATGCTTATAAATATAACAGTTGTAACTGTTAACTTGGGAACACAACTAAAAATAGCTTGAGAGTTAGGGGAAACCTGGTACTCTGGCTTTCCACTGTTGCTCCTATTTGCTGGTCTTCTCTCATTCTCTCTTCAGGAACAGTGTTTCCATATTCCTGCTGCTGGGCACGTTGGTTGCCATTTTAGCTCACTTTTTTGTTTCTCCCTGGAGTTTGTGTTCTCTTGTGTTCTCTTGTGTTCTCTTTGACTAATACCTGACTGGTAAGACAACAACCAGACCAGGCACTTTCCTTGGTTTTAGGGCAACTCTGGGGATCATCTTTGAATGAGGCCTCAGTTGCCACAGCTTTCTTCCAGCTGTGTGCCCTATAGGTGTTATCTCCTGAGAGCACTCTCCCTGGGAACTTTTTGCAATCATCTACTGCAGTCAATACCTTCTCTTACAGTCAGGGAAGCTAATTGAAGACTGGGATTATCATCATGCGCAGTCCAATTGCATTGGCAGAACATGTGGCACATATATTGACTTTCTGGTCAGAAGTGTTAACACTACCACCCAGGATAAGCTGGTATTTAATGTCATTTGCCTTTTTAATGTAATTCATACTCAAGAATAATAAATAAAATTCTGTTTATTTATGAGGTACTCTGTAATGTTTTGTTGCATGTAGACTTTTTGTAATGTCCACCCAAAGTAAATATGTTTATGATTTCAAACATTTAACATTTATTTGTAGTAAAAACACTCAAATATGGTTTTTAATAATAAAGAGATATGTAGTAAGGAAAATTATGTGTCTTCGTTCTGCTGCACAGTATGACCCCAGAACTACTTATTTATATCTAGCCTAGTGCCTATCCACCAACATTTTTTTCATTCCTCCTCTTATTTCCTTCCCTAACCTCTGGTAACCTCTGCTTTTAACTTCTATGAAATCACTTACATAGTTGAAGACTCTAACTATAAGTGAGATCGTGTGATATTTAAATTTCTATGGTTGGCTATTTCATGTAGTGTAATGATCTTCAGTACCACTCATGTTGTTGCAGATGATAAGATTCTATATTTTTGCATGACTAAATAATATTACATTGTGAATTTGCGCCACATTTCCTTTATCCATTTCTTTGTTGCTGGGCACAGAGGTTATTTCCATATCTTCACTCTTGCAGTAAACATGGGAGGGCACATGGCTACTTGACAGATGGATCTCCATTCCAGTTGGATATGAACTGAGAAGTAGGGTTGCTGAATGATATGGCTCTTCTATTTCTAGATTCTTGAGGAACTTCCATACTGCTTTCCACAGTGTACTAATTTATGTTTCCACTAACAGTGTGCAAGGGTTCCCTTTTCCCCATCTCCTTGCTAACATTTTTTATCTTTTAATTTTTTGATATCAGTTAATATTACTCTCATAGATGGGCATTTGTATGACTTCCTTTGAGAAATGGATGCTTAGGTCTATTTCCCATTTTAAAATTAAATTGTTTACTTTTTGCCTATTGAGTTATTTCAGTTCTTTATATATTCTGGGTATTAAACCCATATCTGATATATAGCTTGTGATTATTTTCTTCTGTTGTGCAGGTTCCTCTTTATTCTGTAGCTTTTTTCCTTTGCTATGTAAAGAAAAGATTGATGAAATGCCATTTACCTATCTTTGCTTTTGTTTCTTGTTCTTTTAGAGTCTGATTTAGAAAACACTTTTCTATGCCAATATTTAGAAAAATTTTCCTGGGACCAGTGTTGTGGCATGTATGCCAAGCTTCTGTTTGTGGTGCCAGCATCCCCTATGGGTGCTGGACCAAGTCTCAGAGGTTCAAGTCCTAGTTCAACTATCTGCTAATGGCAGTGGAAAGGCAGAGGATGTGGTCTTAATTTGTGGGCTCCTGTACCCATGTGGGAGACTCAGAAGAAGATCCTGGCCCCTAGCTACAGAATGATCTAACCCTGGCTGTTGGAGTCATTTGAGGATTGACCTAATGGATGAAAAATCTCCTGTTTGTAACTCTGCCTTTCAAATTAAAACAAACTGTAAAAGAGAAATAGTCATTTAAAATGAAATAAAATAAAAATAAAATATTCTGAAAAAGTTTTTGCTATAATTTGTTGAATAATTTCAAAATTCCAGGTTTCACATTTAGGTCTTTAATCTATTTTTGAGTTGTTTATTTATTTATTTATAAAGAAGAGTTTCAGAGATAGAGAGAAAGAGATTTTCTGTTCATTGGTTCACTCCCGAAATGTTTACAATTGCGATTGCTGAGCCAGGGAAGCCAGGGACCAGCACCTTTATCCAGGTCTCCCACTTGGGTATAAGGATCCAAGCACTTGGGCCTTATGCACTGATTTTCCCAGACACATTAGCAGGGAGCTGGATTGGAAATGGAGCAGCTCAGGCATGAATGGATGTCATTCTTCAGGAGATGACAGTGTTAACAATTGGCTTAATCCACTTCGTTCAAAAATAGACCCCTTGAGCTGATTTTTTTTAATAAGCATTGTGATAGATAAAGATCTAACTTCACTATTCTGTTTTTGGTCAGTCGATTTTCCAGACTCCATTTGTTACAAAGGCTATCCTCTTTCTCGTGTATGTTTTTAACAGTGTTGTCAATGATCATTTAGCTGTGCATCTGCACAGGTTTACTTTTAGGATTTGTGTTCTATGTCATTGGTCTATGAATCTGTTTGTATGTTGATATCATGCTGTTTTAATTATTGTAGTTTTGGAACATATCACAGAGAGGTCGATTAATGCTTCCTGTTTTGTTCTCTTTGCTCAAGATCACTTTTGACTGTTTGGAGTCTTTTATGATTTTGTACAAATTTTATTAGTGTTTTTCCTCGTTCTAGAGAAAATGTGATTTGTTTTGGTAGAGAGTGTAATTGATTTACAAACTGCTTTGGGTAGTATGCATCTTTCAGTTATACTGAGTTTTCTAAGTCTTGAGCATGTAATGTTTTTACATTTCTGTGAGACTGCTTCAATTTCTCTCATCAGTGATTTATAGTTTTCATTACAGAGATCTTTCACTGCTGTGGTTAAATTTATTCTCAGGCATTTAGCCATTTCTTTAAATTATTACTGACAGCAAATGATATGAGGGAAAGTTTACACATCTAATTAATGTATGAATTTTTTAGCAGACAACAAGACCCTTAGAAGATGATTGTGTATTGTACAGGTAAAATTGAGTGAGCAATAAGAAGAGGGCAGAAAAAAATGTTATGTTGCCTAACTGGGAGGAGAAGTTGTTAGTGGGGCTCTTTCTGAACCAATTGGTATTGTATGTGGCTAAGCAAGGAATGGGAAATGGGCCTGTGAGCACAGAGGTACCTGAACTCAGGGATGCTAAAAGTGAAAAGTGGTAAGGAGCTGTTTGACAACTTTTGCTTTAACTCAAAATAAAGCTAATCTAGGTCATTACTGCCCCTGCAGCTGACTTTATTTTTTTTAACTCATTTTAGTGACAATCTTATTTTCTCATATATAATTTAGTGTTTAATATAGGAGGGTATCTTTTCTCATGCTTGTCTTGAATGCATTATAACATTAATACAGAGGTACACAGATAATAGCAATTCAATAAGCAAATGAATAAATAAATGAGTGAATAAGTATAAATAATAAAGTCTAAATAATAAATAAATAATAATAAATAAGTATCAGTAAATAAATGAGTGAATAGCTATAAAATAGAAATAATATTGTATTAGGGTGGAAAAAATCATTGATAATACAAAGGGCCTAAATCCATGGTGGCTGAACCATTTAAAACGTAGAATTTAACGTATTTTTCCCCATAGGAAGCAATGGATAGGTATATCTTTATGTTGACTGAATCCAAATGCCAAGAGATGGCATTTATGATTTCATATCTCTGATGACCTAACCAATTTGTTATAGGAGATCATAGGCTTGATAAAATGATTGTCATAGCTCAGTAAGAGCAAAGAGACTTACTGTATTGTTGCAGATGTTATATGGTCCTGGAGCCACAGGTGGCTGCTTGTGGTTCAGGGAGTCAAATTCTAGAAGCTGCTTCCTGTGGCATCAGAGAAGCAAAGGTGTGCGCTGCAGAGCACTTCTGTCTCTAGAGCCTTATACTTACACCAGAGGATATAACCAGGCTCCTATTTAGCTTGGACAAAGTCTTGGCACATTCTTTTCTTCCCCTTAATCCCACTGACCAAAATAGTTACGTGAAACATTTCTTGGAATAGTTTGAGATGGTGATAATAACCATTTCCTCTTATTATACTCCACTTTTCCAGGAAGGGTAATTTCTTCTTTAATTGATGCTAATTAAGAACATGCTACAGTTCCTCCTTCTACCAAATCAAATACCTAACTAAAATATTAAAATCACTCTGCACGTATTCATAAAGCAGAACCAGTGGGCTTAATCTTTTGCATATGATTACCTAAAACTGAGAGAAATGTGATTGGATGGGATGTTAACTCAAATAGCAATCTCTTTTTAGGTTAAAGCATTTATGTTTGTAGCTTCCACTTCACTTTGGGCTCACCAGAAATCCTGAGGTGTTCTACAGGGACATTATTCGTTTGAAACGGGGCAAGAGATCTTTTAAAAGATAGATTTAAAGTTACCTTCAGTAAATGAAATCTATGCTGAAAATAACTAATTTGCGATAGTAAGAATTTGATTTCTTAGAAACATACATTTACCTAAACACATTTGTTACAATTTGTAGTTACAGAAAGCATGAAGTGCCAGGAGAGAACTAGTAATGAGAGTAACTCAATATCAAAAGCCGTTTTTGTGGACAGGCTTGATGGCTCAACAGGCCAATCTTCCACCTGTGGCATGGGCATCCCATGTGGGCACTGGTTGCAGTCCCAGTTGACTGGGAAAGCCCTAGAGGATGAGCCAAGGTTTGCACCCCTGCATTCATATAGGAAACCCAAAATGAGCTCCTGGGTTTCGGCTTTGGATTAGCTCAGTTCTGCCTGTTGCAGGCATTTGAGGAGTGAAGCAGAAGATGAACCACCTTCTGTAACTCTATCTTTCAAGTAAAAACAATTACCCCTCCCTCCCCAAAAAACCCAAAAATTAATTTCTGGGCCCAGCTCTGTGGTACAGCAAGCTTAGGCACTGCCTGTGACACTGACATCCTGTGGGACCTGGCTTAAGTCCTAGCTGTACCTTTTCCCATGCAGGTTCCTGCTAAGGCATTTGAAAGAGCGGCAGAGTTTGGCTTAAAGGCTTGGATCCTTGTACCTATGTAGGAGTCCTGGTTGTAGCTCCTGGCACCTGGCTAAGGCAGTGAACCAGTGGAGAGAAGATCTCTCTCTTTCTGCTTCTCTCTGTGTGTCTAACTTCTCTCTCAATCTGCATTTTGAAACACATCAATCTATAAAAAAGTAACTTTCAGAGAAAAAGCTTGTCTCAAAACGGTGTGTCTTATTTGATCCATGAAGAAATATATGATCAGAATCAAGATGATGGAATAGGGTAAGGACATATTAAAGCAGACAAAAAATCATTAGCCAGTGTGAAGCAGAGAGGAAACATTCCAGGAAATAGGAGAGGACAGACCAACAGCAAAGGGGTAGCTGGAGACTGGCAGACATGGGAAAGGAGCCGACACAATGGTGTGGTGTTGCAGTGACTGATACCCTAAGCAGCATTCAGCGAGCCACAATCTAAACTCCACCAGCAGCCGGAACTCCACTAGCAACAAGGTAGGAAGGGGAGTTTCCTGGGAGCTCCAGAGGCAAACCCATGCAAAGAACTGCCTGTCCTGCTGGTTTGTTTGATTTGACCAGGATCAGAGACACAGCAGCAGATCCCAAATAGGTAGTGCGGGAACAGAGTGGATTTCATAGCCCAGATCACCAACAGAGCTGCAATGGGCACCATTTTATGTAGGGAGGCAAAGGCTATAGGACAGTACTGCACATGCACTAAGCTAGGAGCAAACTCATTTCAGGTTCAGTGCATTGCACTGACATGGCATCCTTTATGTTATATTCAAAATAGATCTCCCAGACCTAATGGCCAGCAGATCCAGAACTCCATGACTGGTATATCAGGTGCCATTTTGTACAATGTGGCAAAGAATAAGACTGCAGGGATAGCTTCCAGTTCAGTGTATTGCGCTTGTTCCACAGGGAAAATAATACCAACTTTGGCATCCTACAGTTTAAAATAGATCCAGATTGCCCTCATACCTAATGGGCAGCAGGTTCTGGCAAAATTTACACCACCAACAACCTAGTTATTTAGGACACCTGGTGACTCCCTAGTCCTGGGAACTGCTCAGATTGGAAGTGGAAGAAAGGTTGTACAGACAATGGTATGGCTTCAGATTGGGATCACAGGAGGTGGAGACTGGTGAGCCAGAAACTGAAGCTACAGAGACACGGTGGAAGTCTAACATAGGAGCCTATACCTGAAACTTGCTGAAGGGAAGTGACTGCAAACAAAAAACTGGGCATGAACCACAACAAATAAAATAGAATTTTAGACCTGTGTATGACACAGCTTAGAAACCTGCCCAAAGGAGAAGAATCTGGCAGAATCTGGCAGTGGCAGTGTAACTGTACAACAAAATCTGTCCCACAAGTTATTTTTCCTTCTGAGATTTATTAGGTACTAGAAATTTTTAAGTGACATAGACAAATATACTGGCAGAATACAGAAAAACCAAGAGTATCTGGTACTGGAAGATAATTTTTGTCTTAATATGTGGTGGGAAGAGAATAGAAGGCCTTCTCTTAAATTAATCAAAATGGAAGCCGAATACTTTTGTTTAAATTGTAAGGTGATTTCCCATTTGACTACTAGTAGGAAAATATATTCTGCACATTAAAACCAAGAACTGACATAACATTTGTGTTACATTGTCTGTAACCAGTTCATGTTTCTCAAATTAATGCAAAATAAAGTCAATGAAAGATTTGTGTTTCCACTATTCCTTAAAGATATCACCACAGCGTAAATAATATAACAATAAATGACTAGCTGTGTCTGAGTCCTTTTGCTGTTTGAATAAAATAATGAACCAAGAAACACAGATCTGCAGTTTGAGAAGCCTGCCCAACTTTTTGACAGAATGTGCAATGAACTGATAAATTTGAACATTTGTGAGACTAGACAATTACCTCTCTGGGAAATGGGAAGATCACATTTATATCTTTACATATATGACTTTACCTGTGAAGACAACTAGCCAAGAAAATAAGTATTACAATACATTCAGTAGAATGGACTTTGACCAGTTCTGATTGACACGAGTCAATAGTATTCTGTCATTTAATTTTAAACTGTAGTCCAATGAGCAATTAACATGACTATCCTAAAAAGGAGCTTTTATTATTTGCCCTGAATTCTCAATTTTTGCTTATGTGGTTGTTCAGAGTTTATGTAAAATTAAGTAAAATGAAGTAAATGAGGTTGCTTCTCTTCATTATGATCTAAAAAGTGCCTTCTACTGCTTATTAGTTATTTATTAGGAATAGTTTTCTGTGTGGGTCTGTACTTCTGTTTTTAATTTGATTGCCCTGGCCTGCTGCTGTGATCTGCTGTGTTGTAGGGATGCGCAAAATAATTTCTACATTGGGGTTTGAATAGAAAACAACTTATCCATTAGACAGGAACAGGCAAGGGTGCCATAGCAACTTGCGGGTCAGGTTATTAAGCATGACTGTGGTTACCCAGGAACAGGGATAACTAAACCTTCCAATGGCTGGCATCACTTGCAAGGTTTGAAATCTTTCTTTTTGAAGACACATCTTGAATAATAGTATCTCCAAATTTGTTTCATTAATTGCTTCTAATGGCCAGAAGCAGAGCTCTTACACTGACTTGTTCATTTATGTATTTGAGATTTAAACTTTATTCACTGAATAAACACAAGCACAGTGTGTAGGATGGATTGTGCACAAGAAAGGAGTCTGGGGCCCGGCGGTATGGCCTAGTGGCTAAAGTCCTCGCTTTGAATGCGCCGAGATCCCATACGAGTGCTGGTTCTAGTCCCAGCAGCTCCACTTCCCAAACAGTTCCCTGCTTGTGGCCTGGGAAAGCAGTCGAGGATGACCCAAAGCTTTGGGACCCTGCACCCGTGTGGGAGACCTGGAGAAACTTCCTGGTTCCTGGCTTTGGATCAGCATAGTATGGACCGTTGCGCTCACTTGGGGAGTGAAACATCAGACGAAAGATCTTCCTCTCTGTCTCTTCTCCTCTCTGTTTATCTGACTTTCCAATAAATAAATAAATCTTAAAAAGAGAGAGAGAGAGAGAGAGAGAGAGAGAGAGAGAAAGAGAAAGGAGTCTGAAGCTGGAAAAGCATATCTTGAATTGCCTCTTTCAATTCCCATTTGAATTACCACATCCCAGCAGACATTAAAAAATGAAGAACCAGATCTGCAGGACTGATGAGGGGACTTGAGGAGACAAATCTTCCTCTGTTTCAAGGCAAGTGCAAGAAAACTGCAGAAAATGTTCTTGGACTCATAAACTTACAAATTTCTGATGGAACTAAAAAGTGCTTTATTTTAAGAAGGTCATGGTAAGCTATTTCAAGAAAATCAATAAGAGATTCTATTATTTTCTTGTACTGTATACACACAGAAAAATCATATACATATGAAATTATAAATTGTTATTTTTTTCCCAATCTGCTCCTTGTCCCTAATTCTCTCATGATCCTAACTTAGTGACAGCACCATTAGGAAGTTCCCAAGTCACTGCTCCCCGTTTGGCTTCAAGTCTTTGGAATCTATAGGCTCCTTTCTGTGCTCATAGCCATTGTGGTAGTTCAAGGTCTCCATTACCTTTGTCCTAGACACTCACTTAAGTAGACATTCAGGATTTCCTAACTAGCCCCTTTTACCTCCAATTCCTCAGCTGTGTGTACATTTTCTACATCAGTTCAGCTTTTTGAAACAGAAATACGATGCCTTCCCTGATTTAGTATCTTCATTGGTTCCTCATTTGTGATGGAAGGTGGTACTTCACAAGCCCATCTCATTATATCCTCTATATAGTTTGCTCTGCCCTTCCATGCACATCTCCAACCACATGGAAGGCCTTTGACCTGATTTTGCCTTAAGATATTGTTCAGATATATCAGCCTCCAATTATGTTGTTCTTTTCTCTGAGTATGGTGCATTCTGCATTCACAATTGTGCTTCTAGGGCACTTGAATTTAACTAATTGTGCTGCCTTTTAACAGCTGGATTACATTTTGTCTTTCTCTTCTACATCATAAGGTGTTTGAAGATAGGCTCTATCTTATTTATCATTGTATCTTCATGCTCAGCACATTGACTGACCCAGAGTTGCCATTCAACAAATGTTTGATGAATGAAGAATCCAGAGTTGATATATTCACTCGATCTATTTATCAGGCTTGTTTGAGGCATGCTCCATCAGCAATGTGTTGACTATGTACCATATTGATACTGACAACATGACCAGAATTTTCTCAGTACGTTATATTCCATAGAGGAAAGGCATTGGTATGCATCTAATTTGTTTGAATTCTGGAAGTGAAGCAGTAGAATTCCCCCCAAATACTGGATGAAAAAATTGTATATGGCTCAGGAGATCAATGTATTCTTTGACATTAACCATGAAATCTTTCAAAACAAAAATATAATTTTTCAGCTCTGGGCTGTTTTTCCTACTCTCTTTCCTACGAGAGATCATATTTTTCTTTTGGCACACATAATATTTTTAGAGTGTTCTGCTGTTAGAAAGCGTTCTGCAACCTCTTGTTAACCTATTTAGATCTCAGTGTTCTTATCTGTATAATGAGGCTAATGGTACTAAGCTGTTCTCCCAGGGATGCTTGATTAAATATGTTTCTTGACATTGCACAGGGCCTGCATACATCAGCAAGGATTCTAAAAATAAAATGTTCTATATGCACAGAAAATTGTCTCATTTGGCTTTGTTTTAAAAGCAAGCACATTTCCAAGAGCACCATCAGCAAACATTTCAAAATGGACCTACAGTAAAAATTTGTTATAACTGCAGTGAATGTTCTATTTGGGGTTGATAAGATAGGCAAGTATTTCAAAACATCTCCACCCATAATTTTTAATGTGAAAGCAAGCTTTGGTGGAATGTGAGATCATTTCTTTTTATGCTCAGGATACTTACTGTTATGGAAGATTCTCCAATACCTTTTGCTCCAGGGCAGCCCCATGTTGGATTGTTTCTTCATAGAGTGCTTATTTAGGTACTGATAGAACCAGAGGCCATAACTACTGATGTAATATGCCTTGCCCCATAGATTTTTCTGCCATTTCCTGTGGCAACAAGGGCTTCATTGATCTCCCTTGTAGGCAGAGTTAGACTGGCTTAGGCAGTATTTCTTTTTGCACAATTGTAGTTTTTCTATCCATCTGAACTCTCCTTTACTTTCTGGCTTTTCCCCCAGACAGGCAAAGAAGAGACTCTGGTACAGAAGGAGGATGGAAACCAACATAGAAAATTAAGCAAAGTAAATCCTGGGATGCTTCTGAGATACTGAACTATAATAGGATGGCTTAGATGTTTTTAAAAAATTGTAGATCACTACTCATCATCTCTCACAAAGTTAGATTCAATTCAAATGTTATGTGTGTGAGTAAATGAAAGTTTCTTCTAGCAAAGTAAATGTGAAAAAAAAAAAGTGCCAGCCTAGCCAGGAGTTAGAACGAATATCAAGGTTCTGATTCCAGTAACTGGGTACAATGAAATCCTGGCCAAATTCTTTACTTGGAGTCTGCTTGTGCAGCTTGATGTGCAACAGAATCATCGGGAATAGTTTTTTTTTTAAAGATTAAAAATTCCCTTTTATTGAAGCATTGAACATGGAGAGAACAATGCACATTATGTATGTGTAAGCTTGATTAATTTTCACAAATTGAGTACACTCACTAATCAGATTAGCATCATTTAGAAAGGCTTGTTTATAACACATAGTTTTTAGGAGTCTTTTTAGCAATTCAAAACCTCAAATTTTGAAGCCCAAGAATCTATACTATGAATGAATTCCTTATGAGGGTCTTTAGCAGCCAGTTGGCATAAAGTTGCATGTATGACCTCTGCCTCAGATGTATACCTTAGATATATAGAACGAGAAATTAGGGTTAAGTTATGTCTTCAATGAGAGTTACAGGAAAGAATTCCTCTACTTTGAGAAGAGTTCTTACCACTGTTTTAGGAAGAGACATACGTTGCCTCTTACTTATTTTTTTTTTTTAACTTAGTCATAGAATCCTCATTTTCAGTGAGGCAGAGTTACCTATGCTAAAGACTAAATCTTGGGTTCAGTCATGGGATTGGAGCAAAAGCATCTCCCTGCAGTGTAGCAGCTGTGGAGGGTGCCCCTGCCAGGCCGGTCCCAAAGCTGAGGACTCAGGCCAAAGTAGCTGCCGACATGCGGTGACTGAGTCCTAAGCTTTGGGCTGCCAGTGCGCTTATTTGGTACCAGGCTCTGCCTGCTGGCCACCCAGCAGCGAGTTCTGGGGTTTTTAGGATGTGCAATTGCTGACTAGGGACATTCATGGATAATGCCAGTGTGAGTGTAGGTGAGGGATGAATTCTGGGTGATTCCCAGCAACGAGGACATGGAACTTTCTGGCAAGTGTGGGGACTGAGTCCTGACTAAGTCCTGAGTTGGAGGGGAGAGTCCATAAGATCTATTTAGGCCAGACTGATTCACCAGCCCAACTGGGTCAGAGTAACCACTGGCACACACATAGTCTAGGGCTAGGAATAGGCTTGGTTGGGGAGCTGTGAGAGTACACCCTTGCTGGGTTGGGGTTCCCACTGGTGAGTGCTGGGGCCGGACTGGAGACTGTCTTCTGGTCTGGATATGGCTGCAGTCTCCCTTGGCACAAGTGTGAACTGGGGCCGGGTACACCTAGCTGGACTAGACGCCAGTGTCATCTGGTGCTCTTGAGAACCTGGGTAGATGTAGGATGGCCTAGGCTAGGGCTCTGCCCCTACAGAGCCATGTGTAAGCAGTGTCTAGGCATG
Source organism: Ochotona curzoniae (assembly GCF_017591425.1). NCBI lineage: Eukaryota > Metazoa > Chordata > Mammalia > Lagomorpha > Ochotonidae > Ochotona > Ochotona curzoniae. Next base: position 45,363,308 of record NW_024466502.1, on the reverse strand, counting down.
GATGAGCCTTGGCTGGGCTGAAACTTCCAACAGTAAGGACCAAAATGGGTTGAAGGCCAGCAAGGAAAGGCCACTGTTCTTACCAGGACAGGAGGTGGACTAAGTGGGGCTGGCCCATGGACTCATCAGTATGCGCAAGATCTGGCATTGGGGGAGGCTCTGATGGAGGAGCTTGGGAAACTCCTCTGTCGGGACATAGTCCCTGGAGGTGAGCACAAGAACCATGATAGGGAGCAGCCCAGACCAGGCCAGAGAAAGATCCCCACCAGCATATATTTGGCATAGGTCGGGGGCAGACCAGGCTGAACAAGTTCATATCGCCCACTGGTGAATCCGAGCACCAGAACAGAGTGTGAGTTGGGCCAGGTTGGGTAATGATAAAACCAATGCACATTATGGAATGCCAAGGTGAGGTGAGCTGTAATAGATGTGGCTGCAACGCCCCACCAGTGCGCATGAGAATCAGGGAAGGAGGGGCAAAGCCAGTAGGGGGAATGTGGAGTGCTCACCTGCTGGACAGCCACTCCCACTGGAGAGCGTGAGTTGGGATGGGGGCAGATCAGACCAGGAAGGGCTATAATACCTAAGGGCCTCATGTGAGCCAAATCAGGGAAAAGCCAGGTTGGGCTGACTGTTCCCACTGGTGCAAGCAAAAATTAGAGTGGGTGAGGGTTGGTTGGGCTTTGCCACAGCATCAGCTGGCAGAGGCTGGCACTGGGGGCTAATTCTGTCAAATTAAACTCCAGAGTTCTGGAGAGTGCATAATCAGGGAGTGGCCTAGTAGAGAAATAGTGGGCACCTCCCTCTTGTGCTATCACTCTCATTGGAGAGCATGAAAACCAGGACAGGGGCAGGGGTGGCTAGACAGAACAGCACCCGCCAGCAAGTGTGTGGGCTGGATAGTAGGGTTGTGTTGAACTAGGCTTCAATGCCCATTGACATGTATGAGAGCTAAATGAGATGTGGGACAGACTGGAAAAGTCTGTAGTACATACCGGCAAGCATGAGAACAAGGGCAGGGGGGCAGGCCTGGTGGGGATTATTGCAGATTGCTCTGACTAGTCTACAATTCCCACTGGTTTGCGTGAGGGCCGAGTTTGTGGTGGGCAGGATTGGGTTGGATTGCAAAACCCATTAGTTCATATAGGAGACAGGGCTGGAAACAGAACTGACCCAGAAATTGCAACGACCAGCATGTGCATAAGTTGATTGGGGCAATGGATAGTGCTGGACCCTGTACTGACATGCACACACAAGAATCAGATCTGGGATCACTTCAGACAAAGTTTCTTTGGACATGCCTCTAACTGAACTGCTGATCTCAGAACCCCAACCTTGAAGAGACTATGTCAGCCAGTGGATTCTGAATAGATTTCACCATGCTTGAAATGGCTAGATTGGCAGCAATTCAGAACTGTTGAACTATCAAAACTGCTTGAGCAGGACCCTCAGAGCATGCCCACATCTGGGACCTGGGATGGGTGGGAGGCAGAGTAGGGCTTGTCCCTTTGTTTCTCCCTGACTCCAGATACAGGGAAAAAATGATGATGTTAGTGTGGAAACAATGGTCTTACCCACTTTCCTATAGCCCTTGACTCTTTGTACCCTAATCAGCTATGTAAGATTATATATATATATAAAGACTAAATCTTGGTCACCTTCACAGCTAGATATGGTGTATAAGTCCAATTTTAGCTAATAGAATGTAATGGTAAATGTCACACAGCAGTTCTGGGATGTTTTTAAAGGACTGAAATATATGCTTCTAGAGTTTTACTTCTTGTTTCTGAGTGGAATATGGAAATGTGGTCTGGAGCTCAGGCAGTGGTCTCCATTCCGGTGGACAAGTATCTTCCATTGATGATGGTAGAACAGAACACAGTAAGGAACTGAAGTTCCTTAGGGCATCTTTATGGATTTCATACTTTCCAGCACCAGTTATGAACTTAGAATAATATTTTGTGTTTTGGCTGTTGCTAATTTGAGTTTTCTAATATGACAGCTGAATTTAATACTGCTAGAGAATTTTTCTTTCTGTATAAGAGATCTTCAAAAAGTTCATGTTGAATGCCTATAATGAATAAACTATGCATGAGTTCCAATTTTTCGCATCAAAATTAACTGATTCTATTTTCCTCAAACTTCTTGAAGTATCATCGTAAGTATCTCTGAAGGATTGTAAGAAGTGACAATCTGTCAAGAACATATGTGAAAGTATTCCATTTGTTTGCTTGGATTGAAAGTTTGGGGTTTAGTAATCAACTTTTAAACAAGAAAAGCTTGTTCACTATTACACAGTAGGAATTGCTCTGTAACGGTTCTTAATGTCGTGGCTTCCTCCTTGGGCTTTATCTACACTAGGTCTCAGCTGGTATTTAGAGCATTTTGTCCATGCTTTTTAAAACTATTGGATGATAGATAGATTGATAGATCTGCTGGTCCACTCCCTAGATTCTCACAATGGCCAAGGTTGGGCCAAGCCAAAGCTACAAAGTAGGAACTCAGACTGGGTCTCTCTTGTGTATAGCAGAAGCCTAGCTTTGTGAGTCATCATCTGCTGCTTGCAGGAAGTCCTTAGTAGGAAACTGAAATTGAGAGTGGAGGAAGAGGTAGCTTTGGTTTGGACTGTAGGTATCCAAACAGGTGCCTTCACTGATGCACCAGATGCCTGCACCATGGGATATTTTGATAGGATTCTGCAGTGTTTTGTTTTGTGCAGGTAAGGATTATTACCATCATGTTGTGGTTATAAGGGAATTCTACTGGGGACAGGTGTTGTGACATATTGTACTGCCTCTTGGGATGCCCACATCCCATATTGGAATACCTGTGATAAAACCTCACCTCTGTTTTCCATCCAGCTTCTTAACGTATACCCAGGGAGGCAGTAGATGATGAAGGTGCAATAGATGAGTCCTTGGAACCCAGATTAGAGACCTAAGTGGAATTCCTGGCTTTGGCCTGACCGAGCCCTGGCCAACTGAGGGTATTTGGGGGAATGAAACAGCCAATGAAAATCTCCTCCTCACTCTTTATCTAACATTCTGCTTTCCAAGTAAATGAAAATGAATACATAAAACTTACAAAAAGGGAGTTCTATGAAACCATTTGCAGTCAGCACTGAGGGTACTATAGCCAACTCCCAAAGAGCTTGCAGAGGTTATGTGTGTTGTTAGGTCTTAAGCCAAGATTAGCAGTCATGGGTTCTCACTAGTACTCCATTTCAATGGGAGACCTAAAACAATCTAGTTACTAGGATGAAACTGAGGCAGAGGTTAGGAAAGGCATTGGTGTTCCTGGGACTTAACTTATGCAGCAAGACCAACTCCAAAGCTCTGGTTGCCTGTACCTGAGGTTCTTAATGCATGTATCCTTTTGCCTTATTCAGAAACCAGACAAGGCTGAGCCCATCACAGATGGATCACACAACCTGATGCAGTAGTAGGTAAGAGCATGGCCATTTTCTATTTGCAAATTTCTAAACTCTTCTGAACTTCAACTGCTTCATCTGTGAAACTCAGACTAGTAATATCTAGCTCATAGATACTCCATCATGGAGTAAAGTAAAACATAGCAAGGAATTTGCAAATTGTGATGAGTTATGCAAATATAAATTATTATTACTATCTGGGAGAAGGATGGCAGCAATTTAACTATGCAGAGCAAATCTCCATAGCATTCAAAATGAGATGAGTATAATTCATTCATGTGAAATGAAAGGGGGTAGATATATGGAATCAGGATATAATGAGCACATTTGTAATCTGGTCAGGAAACTTAAGTTTAGAGATCCTGTATTTTTATTTGAGGAAAATGCAAGTCTTAAAAGCCATCATGTTGCCATGGCTCTGTTTACATTTTAATCATTTTGTGGGTGGTAGGATTTATCTTAGGGAATCTGTGACCCACAGCAGTACAGTTTATGATCCTTGAGAACCATGATGGGGCAACCATGATGGGGTTTATTGAATATCGCATGTTGTTCAATCATTAGGAATCAAATCCAAAGGTCAGGGAGTGCTTGCTTTCCACCACATGAGCAGTGTTCGGCATCTAGGTTCAACAATTGCATTTGTTGTAATAAGCCACATTTTATAGGCAACAGGTAATGCTGACTTATACTCTAAATTGTGTCAGGCTGTGTTCCCAAGCTGACTCTAACAGGATTTAGAAAGATTTGTGAGATTGAATGACAGCCAAAATAATTCTTAAAATTGACTTTTTAAGATGTCATTTTGGTGAATGACAGGTTATAGTTACTAAAAAAATTATCATAATAGGAAAGAATTTGTCTCTAAGTGACAGTAAAGCTGTTGAGTGTTGGCGGGGGGAGAAAACTCATTATTTAACTGGAGATTGCTACATTTTGGGCATTCAGTGAATCTAATTGGCTCTGAACATGTGGTCTGACTGCTTTAGCCATTTGGAGTCAGGGTCTTCCTCCAGCCAAGGGCTATAGCATCCTTCAAACAGGATTGCACACAGTTTAAAATAGAATGTGTGCTTAATTCATGTCTTTCCTAACAATTACAATTAATTGGAAGACAAAGAGACCAGCTCTGCTTTAAGAAAGAGTGGGAAGATGGAGACAGAGGGGGAGTGTGCTGTCAGTGAGCTTTGTCTTCCTCCTTGCCTCCAGGACTGTCCAGGGGCCCCATGCATGCTCTTCACTCCTTGATGAATTCTTGAATCTCTATCCTCTTCTCACATTTTGGACCCCTGTATGCATTCACAAAGGCTGTCAACCTGAGCATTTGCAGGGAGAAACAACTATTTTTTCCCCTTGATTTTTATTGGCTGTTGAGTATGCTAACACTTTTAAAGAAAACACTTGTTTAAGTGCTGAAGAGGATTTATAATTCTCGTTAATAGAGTTGTTTCTTTTGTGCTTTCATCGTTACTTGTCTATTTGCTCATTGGACAAGTATTCATGGAGCTCCTTCTAGCAACTATGATGTGTTCTAAACTCTGAGAATAAGGCAGCAAACAAGCTCCTCTTGCCCTCATGGGGTTTTCATTTAGATGTAGAGAGAGAAAACACACAGATGAATAAACATGTCAGATGATATTAAGAGACAAGGAGAAAAATAAAACAGGAGAAGAGTTAGGAATGTTGGAGTTTGTTCAGAGAGCTGGTTTTTTTTTTGTCTTCTGTCTTCTAACCATGCACACTTCTACTGTGTACTATGTAAGACCATGTACTCTTCCCTCTGGAAAAAAAAAAGCCCAAACATTGAAATAAAAGACAAAAGCAAGGAAGGAAACAGAAAGCCAACTCATAAATATGCTTTTGGTGCTATAGCCTAAATTTTTATTATATTCAATCCAACTGACACTGAACAAGAGGCTTGTGCAAACTCTTTTTTCAAAGAGTTTTTATTTATTTATTTGAAAGGCAGAGAGATAGCCAGAAGGAGAATGAGAGGGAGAAAGCAAGGTTTTCCATTAGCTGTTTCTTCCCAAAAGCCCAAAACAGCTAGGGCTGAACCAGCCTGCAGTCGGGATCCAGGAGCACTGTTCAAGCTTCTGGCGTGCATGGCAGGGACCCAAGTATTCAGGTTATCATCTATTGTTTCACAGGTACATCAGTAGGAGCTGTGCCGGAAATGTAGTGGCTGGGGTGCTAACCAAACTGGCACTTTGATGTGGGTGACCCAAGCAGTGACTTAGTGAATTGTGCCACAATAGCAGCTAACTCTTTTATTTCCCCATGATAATTACATGGTTGATCAGGGTGGGAAGGATTGAGAGTTAGGGATAAATGGATGAAATAGTTATTTCCAAATTTGCTGTTTCTTCTTGTTTTGGGGGGAAGAGGAGAGATAAAGTGGAAAGCCATACCCAGCTTTCCAAATGTCCCAGTACCCAGGGATGGGGAACAGCCACCCGAAATCCACCCAGGGGCCGGGTGTTTGCATGTTCCAAGGATTCTGCCTAAGTGGCTTGGATAGTTCTGAAGTGTTGTCGATTTCGCTGATCCAAGGATGATACAACATTCCCAGTGTCCATTGGTTGACATGGTCAACCTCAAGTCTCCATTCATCCCAATTTTTGCTGTCATCATTTGGCTGGGGTAGTTGTCCAAATTGCTCTGTTTTTCTGCTGCTATGGAGCCAAATGGGCTGTCATAGTCTCCATGTGCATCAGGGTCTGTGTTCACTGCTCTGCCTTTTTCACTGAGGAGGGCATATTCTTGCAGGTGAATCCCAGGACCTGGGCCAGGTGGCCCAAGCCCCACTTGATCCCCCACCCCCAGGGCTCACGAACACCACTCAACTTGTAGTCAGGCCAAGAGACTCCAGGAAACCTGAGCCCTGCTGGATCCCCAACCTTGGGGGCTCACAAACAGGCATCTACCACACAGGTGGGCCCAGGACCCGGGCCAAGCAATCCAAGCCCTGCCAGATCCCTCATCCTTGGGACTCCCGAACCCAGGACCCACTTGGTAGGTGGGCCCCAGGACCCACGTCAGGCGACGCGAGCCATGCCAGATCCCTTACCCCCAGAGCTCATGAACCTGGCACCCACCTTGCAAGCAGAACCCAGGACCCAGGCTAGGCAACTTGAACCCCACTGGACCCTGGTTCCTGGGGTTCATGAATCTGACGTCCGCTAAACACAAGCTGGCTTGGCTTACCTCACCTCAGTATCCACTATCATATTGTGTAGTCTGGCTCAGTCTAGTCTTCTCCCAGTTCCAGCTCCTGCTGGTGGGTGCTGAAATCTATCCCAGCCCATCCTGATCCCTGGCCTGGCCCTAATGTGAGCTGGGCTGGGGTTGCACCTTGTCTTAGTTCTCAGATCTGCTGGTGGAAGTTAGAAATTGGCCCAGCCTGGTCTGACCCCATACATGACCCACATGTATGCCAGTGGGTACAATAACCTGACATGGTCTGGGCTGCTCCTTGCCTTGATTCTTGTGTTTACCTTCAGGGACTGTGTCCCAATGAAGAAGTTTGCCAAGCTCCTCTATTGGGTCTCCTCCCAGTGGAATTTTTCATGTACACCAGTGGATCCTTGGCCCAGGTTGGCTTTGTCCACGTCCTATCCTGGCAGGAACAGTGGCCTTGCTCAACTGGCCCACATCCCTTCTGGTTCTTACTGTTGGGTGTTGCAGCACAGCAATACCTGGTCCATGCCCAGACATGGCTTTTAAATGGTTCAGCAGGAGTCAAGACCTAGCTCAGTCCATTCTACACCCACCCTGGCTCTCATGAGTGCCAATTAAACACCAATTAATAGCTATGTCCAGCCCAGCCCACTGCCTCCAACGCAGCTCTCATCCTCACCAGTGGAAACTGGTTGGGTTGTCTGATTACTCCCTAGTCAGGCCTATTCCCATCTGCAGCTCTTGGACATGCCATATGAAATTTCAGTTCCACAGGGGGTGTCAGTTGGCTTTTTTCACATGCACATTACAGGATCTTTTCCTTATGTTCGATCAAAGAGAGCTTGATTATCATGTGTTGTGGTGAAGATCACTTTTGATCAACCCTGTTGGGAGTATTATGACCCTCCTGGATGTTGTTTCCCAATTCTTTCTCTAATTTAGGGAATCTTTCAATTATTATTTCATTTTATACATACATATATATTAAAGATTTATTTATTTTTTATTGGAAAGCAGATATACAAAGAGGAGAGACAGGGAGGAAGATCTTCTGTCCGATGGTTCACTGCCTAAGCGACCTCAATGGCTGGAGCTTAGCCAATCCAAAGCCCAGAGCCAGGAGCTCTTTTGGGTCTCCCACGTGGTGCAGGGTCCCAAAGTCTTGGGCCGTCCTTGACTGCATTCCCAGGCTGTAGGCAGGGAGTTGGATGGGAAGTGGGGCTGCTGGGATTAGGACCAGTGCCCATATGGGATCCCAATGCATTTAAGGCAAAGACCTTAACTGCTAAGCTATCATGCCGGGCCCCCACTAAATATATTTTTAAACCCAGCTTCTCTTTCTGCGCTTTCTGGGACTCCCATAGTCTAATATTTGGCCTTTTCATAGTGTCTTTCAATTCTTGAATTTTTTTTTTTGGCCTGATCCAGCTCTGCTTCCAGCTTTTTGTTTGTTTCCCCCTGGTGACAGGAAATATCTTCCAGTTCTGAGATTCTTCTGCTTCCTTCATTGTATTTTGGAGACTTTTCACTGTACTTTTAGTTTGCTCCACTCTATTCTTCATTTCTAATATATCAGCTTTCATTTGATTAATTTCCAGTGTGACATATTCCTTGAATTCCTTGAATGCCTGCTTTACATGCTTCTCAGTGTAGATAAAAAGCTTTATAACAAGTGTTTTGACTTCTGTATCCCTCGTTTTCTCAATTTCTTCCTCAGTGAACTCTGAGGTTGGCAAAGGGCTTTGCTTCTTTGCAGGTGAGTCTTCAGTAATATTCATTGTGCTTCTGTCTCTTCTTTTGCTCTTGGTCATTGTACTTCTGGTTATCAGATTTTTCTCCTTGGGGCAGTTTTCTAAGCTGTGTCACCCACAGATCTACAGTTCGACTTTACTTATTGCTGTTGGCACACGGCCCTTTGTTTGCAGTCACTTGTGCCAGTCCCTCCAGCGAGTTCCAGGTCTAGGTTCTTTTGTCAGATTTCCTCCATGGTCTCTGTAGCCCCAGCTCCTGGCTCACCAGTCTCTACCTGCTGTGATAACGTGCTGAGGCTGCACTGTTTTGTGTACAGCCTTTTTCGCACTTCTGGTTGGGGCAAGTCCCAGGATTAGGGTGACACTATGTGTCCTATATAGCTAGATTGTTGGTGGTGCTGATCTTGCAGGAACCTGTTGGCCCTTAGGTCTGGGGGCCACACAGACCTATTTTGACCTGTACAATGCCATAGTCTGTATTACTTTCCTGTGGGACCGGTGCAATGCACTGAACTCAGTGAATTCTTCCCGAGCTCAGCACATGTGCAGCTCACTATTGTTCCTGCCGTCTTAAATTCTTTGCCACACTGTAAGAAATGGTGCCTGATGTGCCACTGCTGGAGTTCTTGATCTGCTGGTCATCGGGTTTGAGGGCTACTGGGACCTGTCTTGGGTGGAACCTGGAGGATGCCATGTTGTTGCAGTTCACTGAGCCAGAAATGAGTTCACTTCCAGCTCTGTGCATGTGCAGTCTTGCCCCTTAGCCCTTGCCTCCTTAAACAAAATAGCACCCAAATCGGCTCTAGAATGTGGATTGGGCTATGAAATCCACCGTGTTCCTGCACTGCCCATCTGGGATCTACCATTCTGTCTCTGTTTCTGGTCAAATCAAACAGGCCAGCAGGATGGGCAGTTCTTTGCCTGGGTTCACCTCCTGAGCTCCCAGTGAAAGTCCCTTCCCACCTTGTTGCTGGTGGAGTTCAGATTGCTGCGTGCTGAATTACGCTTGGGGTATCAGTCACTGCAACACCACACTGTTGTGTCCACTGCTTTCCTGTGTCTTTCAGTCTCCAAGTGCCCCTCTGCTGTTGTTCTGTCCTTTCCTATTTTCTGGACTGTGCCATCTCTGCTTCATACTGGCTAATGTTTCTCTGTTTAAACATGTCCTTACCCTATTCTGCCATCTTGATTCTCTGACTGATTTTTCTTAAACAAACAAAAATGTACTTATTTATTTGAAAGGCCGAGTAACAGAGGGAAGACACAGAGTTCACAATAGTCAGCAAGACCTAAGCCAGGAGCCCACAATTCCAGCCAGATCTTTCACATGGGTGACAGGAGCTTGAGAAGCTGAGCCATCATTCTCTGTCTTCCCTGGTAGGAACTGGGACTTGAACTGACACTCTGAAGGGGCATTCTGGCATCTTAAGCAGTGACCCAACTTGCTATACCACGAAGCTCTTTACCTTGATTTTTTAAAAAGCAGATTTACTGAAACTTAATTCATATTCCATGAAATTGGTTCTTGAATAATATCCAGTGCAGTAGTTCTTAGAGTATTTCTAGTTGTGACATTATTACCACCAATTTTATTTTTCAAAATTTTGTTTTTACTTGAAAAGCAGATGAAATTTACGAAGAGAAGGAAAGACAGGGAGAAAAGTCTTCCATTTCTTTGGCTCCTCAAAGAGCCAAAATGGTTGGAGCTGAGCTGATCTGAAGTTCGGAGCCAGGAGCTTGTTTTAGGTCTCCAATGCAGGTACAGGATCCAAGGCTTTGGGTCATCCTCCACAGCTTTCCTAGCAGGGAGCTAGATGAGAAGTGGAGCAGCCAGGACATGAACCAGCATCTATATGGGATCCTGCTAGTTATAAGGTAAGGATTTTAGCCATTGAACTATCATGCTGGACCCGAGAATATTTTAATTTTCCTAAAAGCAACCTGGTATAAATTGACAGTTGCTTCTTGTTTCCCTAAAGCCCAGCTTCTGACAGTTACTAATCTACTTTCTATATTTATGAATTTGCCCATAATCTACATTTCATGTAACTAGAATCAGGGAATTTGTGGTGGTCTCTTTTGTCTTTAAGGTTTGGACATGTGTATTTTGGCACCTGAAAAATATTCCATTGTATAGAAATATCACATTTTGTTAATCTAGTCATCTGTTGTTGGAAATTTGTTTCCACTTTTTGGCTGTTAGAATAATGTTGCTATTACCACGTGCATACAAATTTTGTGTATTTTATTTTCAATTCTTTGAGAAATAGAGTTACTGAGTCATATTGTAACTATATTTTTGTTATTTTGAGCAACTGCTAAGCTGTTTAGTTATTCTAAGCAGCTAAAAAGTGGTTGTTTTCAGAGAGAAAATACAAGATAAACCTAGGGGATCTGTGCATATAAAAATGTGAAACAGGGAACAGAGGCACAAAATTGGACAACTACCCATGGTCTGACTTGCAACAGTTTAAACAAAATGAATGGAGTAGAATGATATTGGGTTACTATCCAAAGAATAAAATTAATATAAATTAAGGCCTGGCATGGTAACCTAGTGGTTAATCCCAACATTGCACACTCTGGGATCCCACATGGGCACTGATTTGTTTATCAGCTGCTCCACTTTCCATCCTGCTCCCTGCCTGTGGCCTGGAAAAGCAGTCGAAGATGGCCCCCTTGGGACCCTGCACCCACTTGGGAGATCCCAGAAGAAGTTCCGGGCTCCTGGCTCTGGATTGGCTCATCTCTGGTCATTATGGCCACTTGGGGAATAATTCCGATTTTCCAAAAAACATAATTAAATATTTTAAAAATCAATATTAATTAGTCAATATTGATACAAATAAATGGTAGAATCAATGAAGATGAAGAGACAAATGGTCCTTAAAAGGACTTTCAATAATATAGCTAGTACTCCTTCCAGGATGTGGGTTTAATTTCCTTCTGTCTAGGCCAGACATAGTGACTCATTTCCCAAAAATAACATATAGGAAGAGGAAAATAGTAACTTCATAGAGCAATGTGGCATTATGACTTTAACAGGATGGTCCAAGTTAGCACCATCAGTTGTATGTTATGCTGTCACTGGATGTTCCCTGATCTGATATGATATGAGGAGAAGATTACTTTTAACCTATGTAGAGTTTTCCATTGACCCAAAGCTCCATACACTATTTTAATGAAAAACAATGTTAGGGATAAATAAGTGAAATATTCAAAGGACTCTCTGTATTTTTTTAAAAAAAATTTTACTATAAACCCGAAATTACCCCCAAATAAAATTTAAGGAAAATATGATACCCTTATCTCCTATCATAGTACTTGGGTTTAACATTTGGCTTTAGTTCTTGACACCGTTTTCTTGCCAATATAGACTCTGGGAAGCAATGGTGATGACTATGGTATATAAGTCCTCACCACCCACATGGGGGACTTGAATTGAATTGTTACTCCTGGCTCTTGCCCTGGTCCAGCTATGGTTATTGTAGGCATTTGCTGAGTGAAGTAGCAGATGGAGAATGGTGGTGTTCTATCTTTGCTTCTTTTTGTCCACCTTTGCCCTCCACCTGTTTTCCTGTCTCTCAGAGTTTCCTCTGTCTCTCAGGTTTTTTAAAAATAGAATTTATTTATTTTTATTTGAAACTTAGAATTACAAAGAGAAGAGACAAAGATAAAGATCTTTCTATAATCTGGTTCACTCCCCAAATGGCTGCAATGACTGGAACTAAGCTTATCCAAATCCAGGAGCCAGAAGTGCCCTTCAGGTCTCCCACATGGTTATAAAATCCCAAGGCTTTGGGACATCTTTCACTACTTTTTCAGGCCACAGGTAGGGAGCTGGAAGGGAAGTGGAGCAGTTGGGACATGAACTGGAGCCCAGAAAGGTAGGCAGTTGTTGCCAGAGGATTAGCAATTGAGCCATTGTGCAAACCCCTCAGATATTTAAAAAAAAATTAAATACAAGAACATATTGATTGAAAAACATGTATTTTGCAAAGCAAAATTATTTGGTGAAAAAATATTTACTGGGCATAAAAATGGTAATTCAGATAAAAGAATTTTAATATTGAGAGCAAATGTTGAGATTTATCTACACATATGATCTATATGGATTAAATTTACCAGGGACTTACTTATCTTTCTGTCAAGCTAAAGTTACAGGAGTGGTTGGTTAAAGCAATAGTAGGTACTGCAGCTACAAATTTAGCATTTGATTCCTGAAACTGAGCACTTAGGCTGTGGTTCTCTTGTCTTTTTCAATGGATTACTTTATCTCTTTTCTTAAGCAGTATCAGCATTTACCAAATTAGTGAGTTAATGTTACTCCCATGGAGATATTCATCTACCTTGGCTTGCATTGGCTGGAGTTGCTAAATTGCACTAGCTGGCTGAACTCATTTCTAGTCCAGGACTCAGCTCTCACGTAGTGATACTCTGAAATTGGTACCCTAACTTGTTTCTCTTTGTTTTCAGCCTTGTTCTTATATATTTCTTTTCTAGACATGCACTGGCAGCGCTATTGCTACTGCAGTGGAAAGGATTCCAAAATCAAACTCATTATTTTTCTCCCTTTTTGTTAATGTCAAATAATTCCTTCACCTATATTCCTTTCCTAATTTTTTTGGAAATTGCAATTATCTATTTAGTTAGAAACCTGAGAATCTCCAAATGACTGCACCTGTTATGGATATTGCTTTCTCAAATTCACACCTGCTTTTTAGTTCATGGAATGAACTCACTGATTGCTCATTGATTTCTGATCTTGATCCTACCTGTAGTTCCTGCCCAGCTTCCTATACAGCAAGGTGCAATGACTGGAGTCATAATCATCAGTGTGGTAGTGACTGTTTAAACTGAGGGTCAGCAAACATTTTTTTGTAAAGGACCACAGAGGAACTATTTTATACTTTGCAACTTGCATGATCTCTAATTACTCAGCTATGTTTTTATTACACAAAGATAATTGGATGTGACTGTGTTTCAATAAAAGTTTACAAAAGCAGGTGGTGGATCAGATTTGGCCTGTGAGCTATACTTTAGCAATGCCTTGTATAAAACATGACACTGGATGAGATTGCCTATGAATTAGGTTGAGAGGGCCAAATGACTCTGGACAGAATCCAGAGGAACATCAGTTGATGTTGACTTGGGGAGAGAATTCAATGGAGTTGCTTAAGAAGAATAGTCTAGAGAGGTTGGGAGCAAGTTAGGGCATACCTGTCTCCTAAAAATTAAACTAAAAACATGTCTCCAGAATTATCAATTGCTAGAGAGAGTTGAACTAGGATGTTCTGGAATTTGAATGACTTTGGACATAAACCCTCCTAAGATGCTTTTTGTGACCATGGGAATAGAAAGATAGATAATCAGGCCCAGTGCGGTGGCGCAAGTGGTTAAGGTCCTCACCTTGCACGCCCGGGATCCCATATGGGCGCCGATTCTATCCTGGCTGCCCCGCTTCCCTTCCAGCTCCCTGCCTGTGGCCCGGGAAAGCAGTTGAGGACGGCCCAAAGCTTTGGGACCCTGCACCCGCGCGGGAGACCCAGAAGAGGCTCCTGGCTTTGGATCGGCATAGCATCGACCGTTGTCCTCACTTGGGGAGTGAATCATCAGACGGAAGATCTTCCTCTCTGTCTCTCCTCTCTGTATATCTGCCTTTCCAACAAAAAAAAAATAATAAAAATAAATCTTTAAAATAAAAAAAAAGAAATATAAGTAATCTATACTGAAACTAAACCCAGAGTCCAGGCCATTCAAGCAGATTAAGGATGGAGGGAGGAAAGGAAAGTTCTTGAGTTAAAAATTATTTAGGGCTTGCTGAGAATTCATAGAAATTTCATTCTGGATGCCAAAATTTTTGTAGACAGCTGTGATGAGATTGTGAAAATAAAAATCTTGCTTTCTAATTTAAAAAGGTGGATAATGAAGAACTCTGAGATCATCCAACCCAGTTTAGATCTGCTGCATGAGATGGAAGAAGCCCAAACCCTTCCTTGCAGGATAAAAGGTCAGCAGAACAGTAAGTTTCCTTCAGGACTAGGGAGAGAGCTTTCTCTGGTCCTCACTTAGTTCCAACTTTGTTCCCCACCCTATCTTGCAATGATCATTAGGGTCGCTCTGAAAGCCCCCCACCTCAAAACACACACACACACACACACACACACGCGCGCGCACACAAATTGGAATAGATAGACAGAGAACAAGAAGGAAAGCTTAGAACCAGACAGGAAACCATCAGCATGTACTCACACATGCCTTACTAGGTAGGACACAAAGATTAGTTACTCCTCACTAAGGTGAAGATTTCTCACTGAAGATTTCTCTGCACACCCCTCCTAAAACTGCTCTATTCTTCAACTGTTGACATATGCCTTGTTAGAGTTATAAGCCAGTTTAGATTATCCCAAAATCTGCCAAGTTCAGCAAAATTAAGCTTCAACACTATAAATTGCTGAATGCTAAAATGAAAATAGTCATGAGACAGCTGAATAATATACTATAGCCATTTTAAGGTGTATAGCAGCCAGTTCTGTGTATAAACCAAAATTGAAATGTCAATGAAGTAGTCAGAGGATGCAGTTAAGAACTTGCATTTTTAACATATTTGTTACTCAATACCATGTCAATTAATTCCATAATGTTGTAAATTGATGTTGATATTATGTTGTGACTTTTAATTGATCGGGATGATATTCTGCCAGGTCTACCTTTAGACCAGAGATGGTCTCCCCAAGAAACCGTTGAATTGATCTGGACAATAAGATGCAGGACTCTATGCTTGCAATGAAAGAATCTTAACTGAACTTGAACTGTAATACTGCAACAATGTGGAGGAATCTATCATGGGGGAAGGGTATGAGGAGGGGTTGGGGAAATCCCAGAGCCTATGAGACAGTGTCACATAATGCAATGTAATCAATTAAAAAAATAACAACAAAAAAGGTGGATAATGCACTAAAGAATATATAGACATCAACTTCTTAGTACGACAGAAAATTGAAAAGAAAAAGTTTCTGTAAAGTTTGACCTCATGGATGAAACCAACACAGCAAACAACCCCCAACTTGGCCCTAACTTGGTCACTCACTTTCTTCCCCAGTTTTCCTGCTTTTGTGAGGATGAGGGATTATTCACATGGTTTTAGAAGAATCTAATTCCATTTACTGTATTTAAAATAACACCCTTTTTTGTTTCTTCATTAAGAACATGATTACAATTAGTTTACAATAACACAGAAGCACTGAATTTACTTCTGAATGCTTTTATTTCTCTGCTATGGAAATGCACTACTCATCCTCAGTATATTAAAAAGTCAGAGGCAATTTCATAGTTAACAACTCTGTAAATAAATCTATATATAAATATTTGTACTAATTTTTTTTAAAGATTTATTTATTTTTATTGGAAAGGCAGATATACAGAGAGGAGAGACAGAGAGGAAGATCTTCCACCCGATGATTCACTCCCCAAGTGAGCACAACGGTCGATGCTATGCCGGTCCGAAGCCAGGAGCCTCTTCTGGGTCTCCCGCGCGGGTCTCCCAAAGCTTTGGGCCGTCCTCGACTGCTTTCCCGGGCCACAGGCAGGGAGCTGGAAGGGAAGCGGGGCAGCCAGGATTAGAACCGGCGCCCATATGGGATTCCGGGCGTGCAAGGTGAGGACCTTAACCACTTGCGCCACCGCACTGGGCCCATGTACTAATTTGTAAGAGAAAGAAAATATAGTAATCATTGGAAATTTGATGTAACCCTATTGTCATATTTTTCACTTGAAGACACTTGGAATGAAAATCTTGTTTTTCCTTTCCTCATCTTTCTCTGTCCCTTTACAGTTCTGGGACACGGACTCAAATGATCAACTACCTCAGAAACATTCTGAAGCTCAAATCGCATAAAAAGGCAGAGCACCCCATGACCCTGCAACCTTCTTATTCTAGGAATTCTGCTGGAGAGTTCTTGGAAAACATAAGAAGTAGATTAGCATTATGGTTCAAGGTTTATTTGAGAGTTAAGAACAGAGACACTGAGAGAGCTCTGTGATTGCTAATTTTTGCCTTTTGATCAAGGAGCATGAGCCCAGTACTGATTTTACATCATTAGTGAAGCTCTCTGACCACACCTCTCCCTTTAATTCTTTCCTGAGTGAATTTGTAATTTTCCTTTGGTTTCTGCTGTCAAAACAACAGATTGTGAAGGATCAAAGAGGATAATGACAAGGAGGAAGAGGCAAGTTGGTGACATCTTTGTAAAGGAATAGTAGCTATACACAGTGTGATTACTCAGAGGTAGTCTTCTGAGAGTGACTGTAGAATAAATTTCAGTATAATACATGCCAGGGGGACTATCCAAAAATCATATTTATTTTTTAATGTACATTCAGCCTTTAAAAATTTGTGAGCATCTATTGTATTTCACACAAGACATTTACATGTACTTTACACATAGTGCACAAGAACTTATAGAAACACAAAAGAGAAGTATAGGATAATGGTTAAGATATTGAGATGTTCAGGTCAAACGGACTTGTTTTCAAATTCTTGGTTCTTCCCTTTCCTATGGTGGGATGAATTATAGTCCCCAAAAGATATGCCACCTGAAACCTCAGGATGTAACTCTATGATTAATAAGTCTTTCCAGATGTTATTAGAGTTTTTCATTATGCTTAGTGAAATAAGCCGATCCCCCCAAAGGCAAATATACATTCTTACTGAGCTGAGACAATTAATACAGCACAAAAAGTCATCTCTGTGAGATTACAGTATGAAAATTAACTGTTATCCACAGCCTGTGTATGTATTCCTGAAAAATAATAGTAAGTTAGCCATGCTTTTTTTTTTCCTTTTTTTCTCTACTTGCTGAGTTGTGCTATCTTTATATACTGGAATGTTGTCTGGTACCATGAAGCTTAACATTATGTCACTGTAATAACTTGGGGAAAAAGTAAGGGTGAGGGGAAATAGAGAAGGAGGAGGGGAAGAAAGGAGGAACCCCCATGCTTCTAAATCGGTATTGAGACAAATGTGAAATTTGCTCATTTTATGTAAATACAATTAAAAACTTAGAGATTTTAAGGTGAGATTTCCCTGTATTGGAGTGGGCTGTCACTTCAATGCTGAGGTACTTAGAAAAAGAGAAGATGCAGAGACAAAGATAAAGCCTAGATGAAGATGGAGGGTGAGATTGGAGTTATGTTGCTCCAACCTGAGAAAAGCCGAGGGATGCAGTTAGCTTCCACCAGCCAGGAGAGAGGCAGGAGACAGGTTCTTCCTCAGAGACTCTGAAGGCAACCAGACATTCTGACGTCTTCATTTTTGGGCTTCTAGTTTCCAAGACTGTGAGAAAATGAAGGTGCGTTGTCTTGAGCTTTCTATGTGGTTATATTTTAACAGCCCTAGAAATACTCATTTCCATTCATTTCACTGGTCTTGCTCTATACTTGATGGCTGTCTCTGGAAAATGAGGAAGAATAGCGTTGCCTGTCATCGGATTCTTATGTGAATTCTATGATGTAACAGATGTCAAGTGCTGAGTGTGAGATCAGTCACAACAGTAAGAGCTCAATGTTTGCAGTTATCTCTAAGATATGTGAGATGCTTATGGGTCAGTTGGAATTTCTAAGTTATTAGCATTGCAATTACTTGAGTAATGAATACCATTGCCCTTTATTTGTTTGTTTGTTTGTTTGTTAAAGGGAAAAAGAAAAAAGATGAATTACTCCTCCCCATATTCTGGTTTGGAAAAACTCATATGGGCCCCAGAACCCTGGCCTCTGTGACAGGACATAGTGTGCATTCCTTGGGGGTTGCTGCATATTTGCTTCAAGCAGTTAGGATGTATTATGTACAGACTCAAAAGTGCTCTACCAAACTGGGTTATTTATGTCTCTACAAGTTTATGGGAATCCCAGTAATCCTCCAGGACCAACGTGTAGAGAGGAGGAGGAAAATCAAAACCAAATCACTCACAACCTAGTTAGTCTTAAAATTGTGCTCAAAGAAATACTATTTCCTTTACTTAGACCATTCTTAACATTTTCAATAATGTGTCAAAATTTTCTCTTTATTATTTTTTCCCCTTTAATTTTTAACAGATTTTTGTTAGCTTTATTTTTAAGTACCCTCTCCTTTGTTTTTTGAAAGTTTTTATATTTCAAATTAAGTCCTTCTTAAAGTTAATTATTGATGGATTTTGTAAAATGTTTTTATTGCAATTATTAAATGATAATGTTCATTCTTCATAAGTTATTTAACATGCTAAAATTCATTTCTAGATTTACTGTTGTTAAGCCATCTTTGAATTTCTGGGATCCATCTACCCTGAACATTCAGTCATTAATTCAAAATAATAACATTAGCAGTCCTTTATGTTCCAGGAAACCCCTCAGTCTTGGAGTGGAATCATGATTATGATCATCCTCACCATCCTCATCATCATAATGATAATAATAATAAAACCAGACATTGGGGTAGGTGTTAAATCTATCTGATAAGTTGTCAGTTAGTGTAGTGGTTCCTGCATCAAAATACCTGGGTTCAATACATGACTCTACTTACTGAATCTAGATTCCTACTAATGCATACTCTGGGAGGCAACGGTACTGGCTTAAGTAATTGGATTACTGCTACTCACATAGGAGACATAGTTTGTGTTCCCAACGGTTAGCTTTGACCTGGTCTAGTCCTGGCCATTGTGATAATCTGGGGGATTGAACAAATGAATAGAAGCCCATGATATCTTTTTCTCTCTCCCTCTCTCTCTCCCTTTTTTGCTTCATTCCTCTCTCTCAGTAGTAAAATAGAACAAAACGGAGGTGAATGTATTTATAGAATTTATATGCTGACATTTTACAAATTGCTGGATTCTGTTTGCTAAATTTTGTTTATAATTTCTGCATCTATGATTTTGAGTAAGATTGGTTGCAGTATCTTTTGCACTTTTCTTGTCTATATGGTTGAGTATTATTGTATACACTGGGGACAAAGCCCAATTAGAAGAGCAGCTAGCAGTCATTCAGGATTTATTTGCGAGCTTCTCTTGTTCCACTCAAAACTGACAGTCATACCAGGCATATGGTAGATAAATTGAAGTAGTTCAATTAAAAAAAGACATAAGTTGATTCCAGAATCCAACAAAAGGCCCATCAAATGTTTAGCTTATTTAGCTACAAGTGGTATAGGATGTAGCAACTTGTCTTTCTCCTTGTCTATGCTATGTTCTACATCACTGGAACTCAGAAATTTCTGCGAGGTGAATTTTCAGGGGATTTAGTTTCCACTTTGTGGTTTGCCTTTATACTCATGCTAACTAGGTCTATGTTAATATAATTAGCAAACCTTGTGCTTTTGCCATTCTCATTCAAGCATGATGAGATTTGATCTCACTATGAACCTAATGGCAACAAGTGGTAAGTCTTTAAGAGACTGCGTCACCTTGTAGAGTTACTTCTTCAAATGAGATTTTTATAGGATGTGATATGAAAGGACAGGTTCCTTCACTGTCAATAGTATCTGAAAGTGATGGACTAGAGGAAGGTGTACTATTTTTTAATGTACCCTGCACCAGAGCAGCGGTTCTTATTCTAGGCTTCGTTTCCATCTTACCAATGCTCTACTTCACAGGGGAGACTTAGAGCAGCTGTGAATTACATTAGATTTTACAATCTATGTAGCTAAATTTTCTGTCTGATTTTCTCTCATGTAGGTCCCATGCCTATAAAAATAGGATATTTTTAAGGCCATAGAAGTTCTCTGGCGGTCTGTAACATGAGCCAAGTGTGAGTTGAGTTTGTAATTTTTATTTTGTAAGTGCTCCAGTGCGCCTAGAAAAACCCATTCAATGTCACAAGCCTTATAGTTAGCACTACTTCATTAACAATCAAGTAAAACAATCCCATGTCTCCTTATAACACTTAATTGACTAGGAACATCATCATTACTTGTGATGGCAATGCATGGACCACTGGTATTTCGTTATGCATTGTCATTGAGTCTAGCACTGCGTTGAAGACCAAGAACATAGCCAATTCCCAAATTACACTTTGAAATGAATGTTTTGTTCTGGATTCAGTTATAGAGACAATCTCCACTCAGGAGACAGAAACCACACTGTTATTTCAAGAGAGAGTGGTTAGTATAAAGCATTAATAAGTATTAAAAAAAAAGCATTACTAAGTATTAAGTTGATAATTAGCTCCCTGAAGGAACAAAAAGCAGGATCAGCTACCATCTTTATGGCTGGTGAATAAGGGGAAGAAGCTGAAACAATTAGAACTTGAAAGTTTGGAGGAGAGTCTTCAGAAAGTTGGAACCCAGACTCTGGGAAGGTGGAATAGCTTTATGGATGATGATGTCTCTGAAGCTGAAGAGGCGTTAAAGGCCTGAGACCCAAACCTCAGATGTGGGATTGCTGGCTGGTTTGGTGCCCAGATTCTCTAACAGAGTGTAATGAGGCTGGTCCTGTAGGTGCTGAGAACATTGCAAATTGCTGCAACTGGTGCTACTTGCGGCTACTGGCAGGGGCTGTTGTTGCTAAGAAGCAATGGTGATATTCCCAGCAACCAGAAACAGACTTAGAGAAGCGAAGGGAAAACACAGGTTCCATCTGCATCCTCCAAGATCTGATGGTGAAGTTAGATAGGGGACTCACTGGCAAAGCAAAAATGTCATCTGCAGGATCTTGGTGTCAGCGTCACAGAATTAAGAAGGGAAGACTGGGTTTGGAGCTGTGGAACAACCACACACATCTCTTTGACTTTCTGCCCTCCAATGTTCTTATTATTCTAGAGCTAAGCAATGAGAGACTCAAAGAAACACTTATTTACAAACCATTATAAATGATTATTACCTTCGTTAGGGAAGCCATTTACTTAGAAATATAACGTTAAAAAACAACTCTGAAAAAGAATTGTTTTTACTTTATAAGAACTGAAATTCATATTTCCAGTGATGAAAATAACAATAGCTAGAAAAAGACTGTATCAAAATATTTAATTATAAGTAGAGATAATAAAGAAAAATTCAAATTAGAATTTAGTTTAAACAAAGAATTTATTTTGTCTTTACTGCATATAGGTTTTGACATTCTACTGATTCCATATAAACTCCTGACACTTGTTGTAACAAAAGTTTCTTAAAAGGCAAAATTCAAATTTAATTGAAAGCCCATAAATTATCAGACATTCCCTGTTTAACTTAAGATAAGAGCATTTGTTCCAAAACAGTTATTCATAATAGATTCATGGTTGATGAAGTTGGCCTTAAAAATAAGGAACAAAATGTGGAAACATTTTAGTTAGGAATACGTTTTCTACAGGGCCTAATTACAAGGATTCTCTGTAATTAAACTGTTCGGAGTGCTGGCCTAAGTTTTAATAAGCTGATGTCTAACTTTCCCATGATTGTCCTTATTCAAAACAAATCGGAGTTAAGAAATATTTTTTCCCCAAATTGCGATACTTTTCAGAGGCAAATATACTTAGAATGCATTCAAATAATAAAATGCAGAAGCAAATGCTGCATTTAGCCCTTAATGTATTTAGTATTTCCAAAGCAGTCTAACAGCCTCTTTCTTTATCATTGTCATAAATCATAACACAGATGGTGTTTCTTGACGCCTTTCATTCAGATTCCACATCGGGGCTGCAGAGGATTCCTGTATCAATATGATTTTTTGGTAAATGGCTTCATTTTGCTGTTGACAAGCCTGATATAAACAAGTTGTGTAATTTACTCTGCTACCAAATAAATCACATATGAACATTGAACTGTTCTAGCCTGATAGTCTGGCAACTGTTTTTGTTTGCATGGAGACTATTTGACATTTAAACCGAAACCCAGAAACACAAAAACAACACCCCGGCTTCACTCTCCCATGTCTCTGCAGAGGTTTTGTATAAGTCAAAGGTGGCTTAACTGTGCCAATTAAGAGGGTTAAAGAGGCATCCCTTCTAAGAGTCTTTCTAGATAAGCTGTTGCTGTCATTATTATTATTAATTTGATATGAAGAGAGAGAGAGCATACTACCATTGCCTGTTTCACTCTCCAAATGCCCTCAATGGCTAGGACAGGACAGGGCAAAAGCTGAGAGCTAGGAAATTTGTCTAGGTCTCCCATGTGGATGGCAGGGACCGGAGTGCTTGAACCATCACTGGTGCTACATAGGGTAGGGATTAGGAGGAAGATAGAGTCAGGAGCTGGAGTACGTGCTCTGATTTGGAGCTTGGGGGGTCTTAAATGGCATCTTGACCACTAGACTAACTGACTGCCGCAACCATTGTTTTCAATCACACAAGTATGGCAGTAACTGGAAAGTTAGAAAATTCACATGTTATAAAAGTTCAGTTGTTACACTTTAGATTCCTAGTTTCCTCAACAGACATTCCAGATGCTTTAAAGATGTTAAAGATAAATCTGGTAATTGAATAAAAGAACATGCTGGGGTCTGTGCAGTAGGTGTAGATTGCATGAAGGTGTGAAGAGAAAAGCTCCCTGCTTGGCAGGGCCAGGGGGAGCTTCCAGCTGTTTGGCAGGGCCCGGCAGATTTCCTCTGACCACCTTGATGCAGTCTCACGCCCTTTTGCATGGACACTCAACCACCCCACTAAGAATTCTGTAATCTATTGAGGCATTGTTATTTGCCCCTGTGAGGTGGCTTTTGTAACTGATGTGAGTTTGGCAGTTGCTGTCACTGATAATGTTTTGGTGAGTGGGCCTTTGACAATTTACACACAGGAGCACAATGAAGCCTGTGCCATTTCTGGACACCTTATTGGGTACTTAACCATTGCCTCAGAATCTGGCCCAGACACGTAGCTCACCTTCTGGGAAGGGGCTTGATATATATCCTAAATATTAATGCAAGTGATGGGAGTTAGAGCTGAAACTGCTATGGCAATAAATACAGTTATTGTTATCTCAAAACCTAGCCTGTCTTTGCAATTCTTTGGAGCATAGAAAATGTAACTGTTTTAGCCACTTTTATAATTTTTAGCTAGAGGAATTAAGGATGCTTTTATTATTATGCTTTTAATTATTATTTCATTGTTTATGGGGTCGTAGAGCCCATAGTTGTGGGGGGAATTTAACATTTGAAATTTTTGTCTTGGATTTTTATGTTTTTTCCTTGTAACGTATTTTTTCCCATTAAATAATGGGTAAATTGTAGAAATAGAAACGTGGTAGGAATGCATTACTGATTAGCAGGTAATCACATGTGCCTTGGCCTTGGAGTCCTGGTTGTCGCTCCACGGCTACTACTGAAGAATGAATAATGGCTTGCTTTGAAGAATATGAATACAGTATTTTGTAGAATTATCTTTAGGGGCACCTGCTTAGCCCTGAAGTACAGACAGAATGACCAAATGTCTGTGCATGCCCCTTAGTCTTGAAGTAAAAACAGAACAATTAGTTGTTTGTGCCGAAGTTTGTGAGGAGTCTGAGTAAATCAAAAAGGACAGCTCGAGCTGTTGCAAGAGGGTACCAAGTGACAGTGTCCATGTATTTCTTTATCTCCGACTCCACGCACTCTTCCCAAGCTCCGAACTCTGCTGGAGCTGGACTCCGGCAAGAACACATAGATTTTTTTTTTTTTTTTAATTTAAAAATACCTATACTAAGGCAAAGACGTGATTGATTTGATTCTTTAAAAATGCAATATTTCCAGTTAATGTGAGACAATTTGATGGATTTACAGATTCCAAGAGAAGGAATTGTAGTGTGCAAAATTATCAATGTCTTGTTCTTTACTAATTAATAAGAAAGACAATTGAAACATAGAAAAAAGGATATGAACTGATGTGGAAATGCAAATGAGTGATACATACAGGAAGAGAAGGCTCAAGTTTGTTAGTAATCAACATGCAAATTAAGCAATAAAATGACACTTTGCATTTAAATTTCTGGCCAAAACTAAGAACAAAGGTGGGTGAAGAAATTTCAGTAAGAGACCCATATTTATTCTTAGAGTTAGAAGAATCTTTCTGGAACCCATGACAGAGATCAACCCAACATTCACACACAGACCTAATTTGCTCAGTACTGCAGAGGGATATTGTTGTAGAAATCTCCATCCTTTCTTTCTCTCTCTCTCTTTGGCGGTTTATTTATTTATTTTGAAAAGCAGAGTTGCAGAGAATGAGTGAACAAGAGACAAAAAATGTCCTTCCATCTGCTGGTTTATTTCCCAAATGATCAATATAGCCAGAATGGAAGTCAAGCCAAAGCCGGGAGTCAGGAGATTCATTCAATCGCTTATGTGGATGCAAGGGGCCTAAACACCTGGGCCACTGAAAGGTATTTGGACTGGAAGTTGGACAGCTGGGACTTGAACCAGCACCCATATGGGATGCAGATGTTGTAGGAGATAGCCTTACAAACTATGCCATAACCCTGGATTCTCCTTCCTTCTCTTCTGTTCCATCACCTTTTTCTCTCCACTGGATCACTCTCAGCAGTGTGCGAGGTGGTGTTCCGACCCTGAGATAATCGTTCATCTCCTGACACCCCCCTCCTACTGTCAGTGCACTCCTTTGCTACCGTTTTCAGTGAAACTCTTTGGCAGTGTTGTCTCTACTCACTATCTCTAATTCCCTCTCTTTCTCTTATCTCTCCAACCTGTTCCAATCAGTCTTTCACTACAGTTGCTTCACCAGAGCAGTTATTTCACAGGTTATTACAGATACATAAATTGACAAATCTGAAGGCTCATTCTTGGTTCTTGCTTTACATCCTCTTTTAGCAACATTTGAAAACATTCACTTCTTGGAAGCAGTCCTTTTTGGTGGCTTCCAATAAGCCAATTTCTTGGTTCCTCTACTCAACACCCCTCCTTGAATGGATGATTAGACATTATATACTTAATGGGCATAAAAGTTAACTCCACCTAAACTTGATCCTTGCGGTTTTCCTTTTAATCAGGTGCCACACGTGATATCATTCTTTTTTTTAAAGATTTATTTTTATTATTTTTTTTATTGGAAAGGCAGATATACAGAGAGGAGAGACAGAGAGGAAGATCTGCCGTCCCTCTGATGATTCTCTCCCCAAGTGAGCGCAAACGGTCGATGCTATGCCGATCTGAAGCCAGGAGCCTCTTCCGGGTCTCCCACGCGGGTGCAGGGTCCCAAAGCTTTGGGCCGTCCTCGACTGCTTTCCTGGGCCACAGGCAGGGAGCTGGAAGGGAAGCGGGGCTGCCGGGCTAGAACCGGCGCCCATATGGGATCCCGGGCGTGCAAGGCGAGGACCTTAACCACTGCACCACCGCGCCAGGACCACATGATATCATTCTTGAGTTTGCCTTCACTGTACATCACTCATCTAATCTGTCAGCAAAGCCAAGTGATAACACCTTTCAAATGACAAGCACATACAAACCACATCTCCATCTCATAATATTCCTGAAGAAAGATCCAGGAAAACTACAGAATAGAGACAATTTTATCTGGAGAAGAGAGACAGAAGGAAGGGGACTGGTTATTTAACGAATGAAAAAAAATGTCTTCAATCAAGACAGTAGCTGGGGGCCTGGCGCAATAGCGTAATGGTTAAAATCCTCACCTTGAACGCACTGGAATCCTATATGGGCGCCATTTCTAAACCTGGCAGCTCCACTTCCCATCTAGCTCCCTGCTCATGGCCTGGGAAAGCAGTCAAGAGAAGCCCAAAACCTTGGGACCCTGCAGCTGCATGGGAGACCCAGAGGAGCTCCTGGCTCCTGGCTTTGGATCAGCGTAGCACCAGCTGTTGGGCTCATTTGTGGAGTGAATCATCAGATGGAAGGTCTTCCTCTATGTCTCTCCTCCTCTCTGTACATCTGACTTTCCAATAAAATAAATAAATCTTTTTTTCCATCTATTTATTTATTAATAATCTTACTTAGTTGATCAGGGTACAAAGCGTCAAGGGCTACGGGGTGAAAGTGGGTAATAAATAAATCTTAAAAAAAAAAGATAGTAGCTGGTAATTAAATTTAAGAAAGTGTTTGCCTTCTGTCTGGACCAATTAGAAAATGGGCAGCCTCCTTCAAAGTGACACATGAGTGGAGTTGCACTCAGATTTTGTGTTCTTTTCTACCCTTTCTGTATCCTTCTGTATTCTCTTGGCTGGGTGCCATCACATGGCACTGAGAAGTTTGAGCACACCTAGAAAAATCGCCAGTAGAGAACATATACTGTAAGTAAATTTTCTTTATACCATTTGTCTTTTAGGAATACAGTTCCTAAAGTGGGGAGACCCTAGCTTTAAGGGTATTCATGTGTCCAACACGTGGTATAGTGATGGAAGGAAGGAAATGAGTACCCTTCTCAACCCTGCAGTTATATAAGGATGTCAGCTACTGTATTCTCATGTTTCTTACCATGTCTCCCTTAAACTCTTTCATTCAGTGCCCCACCACACAAATAAAGTCTCATAATTTGTGAATCTTTCTAATTTGCTTATAGGGCTGAGCAGGTAAATTTCAACTGAGAAAGACAGGTCAATGTTTAATAATGGTTGTAGACCAAATGGGCAATGAGCCTCCTCTCAACCAAATCTGCAGGAACAGGTTTCCTCGAGTATTTTAGAATATTAATCAGTGCCTGATCTTAGAACCAAAGTTCTTGATGATATAAACCTGAATGTTGAGTTTCATGTTTGTTCTTTACCAACTTAATGATCTTGGTAAATTGTTTAACCACTGGAACCTCACTTTCTTCATCAGGAGGGTTACATAATAAGACATTGAAATGCATATCCCTGGGCCTGATGCATAGCAAACAGTCAAACCTCACATGCTCCCACTGACGTCATAATTGTTACTAAACCCACTCTGCCCACAGTAGATGTTGCCCATTCATCATGCTATGTGTTGAGCCTTAGTCTCAAGGCATTTTTCTCAAGGATTTCAAGTGTCCACTGCTAATTGAGTGGCCTTGTCACATGGCCATGCTTCCGGTGAATTATCTGCACTTGGGCAATGTAAGACATTCTGTAGTATGCAGAGTGGTATGGTGTGGGTCACACCAGGAAGGAACAGGTTAGAAATTCACCCAGGCAAAAGGGGGTGTGCGACAATAAGTGGAAGGAGACAGTCTCCTCTGAATTAGTCCTCTGAATCAGGGGTGTGAAGCTATGACCAGGGGCCAAATGAGAGGAGATGAAGAATCTGAGAATGAAAAGGATTTCAAAATTTCCTGTGCCCAAGAGGAGCCTGAATACCCAGAGTGGAATTGAGGTGCAGAAAGAAAAAGAGGAAGGGGAAGGAGGTAAAATCCAGATAAAGAAACCTGGGATGGTAACCCAAGATCTGGTGTCTCAAAAGTGAATCCTCTTAACAGCTTCCCAGATGTGACCTGACCTGGGGACAGATGTTAGTCCTTGGATTTGACTTTGCGCAGCCTTCTGAAGACAGTTACTCTGCATTGTAAGGCAGGGCTGAATTTGCTTTAATGAACTTTCTCAGAAGACTGTTCATTGACGACAAGTGTCACCTTATCTGCCTAGGTCCTCAGTTTCCAAGAGCAACCAAATACTTGGTGAAGCACTTCCAACCATGAATTTTTGTGAGAGGGAAATGTATGTTTTGGCATTTGGAGATAGATTGCAAGAGGCTTTCCAATAGACAGATTCATTATTTATAATCTGGGAAGAAGTGCAACATTAGTCCAGGGATCTTAAATTTTAAAATTTTAAGGACTGGAGCTGACATTGTGGCACAGTGTGTCAAGCTGCCTCTTGTGATGTCAGTATCTCATATGAGTGCCAGTTTGAGTTCCGGCTGCTCTGTTTCCATTCCAGCTTGCTGGCCTGGAAGAGCAGTGGAAGGTTTAAGTACATGGGCCCCTGTTAACCACACAGAATATCAGGGTGGAATTCTAGGCTCCTGACTTCCATCTGACCCAGCTCTGGCTGTTGTGGCCATTTGGCCAGTGAACAAGAAGACAGAAGATTCTCTCTGTTAGTGTGTCTTTCTCTTTAAAATTCTGCCTTTAAAAAAAATTCAAAAACTGTATTATTTCAAAAATTTAAAGATTTTGAATATTCCAGTTTGTTTTAAATTCTGAGGGAGCATGTGATTGCTTTGGAAGACTCCATGCTTTGGAAATAAAGTCGCTGTCATTAACAATGGTTTAAAAGAGCTCCTGAAATGTTTATTTGGCAAAGAAACTATTACATAATATTATTTCTTTGGAAGAAAGATCATAAAGTCATGAACCATTGACTTTCAAAAAGCATTGTGATGACAGTCTGCTCCTGTTCAGAGGACAGACCGTCCTAGAGGCAGCTATGCCACATAAGGAAGAAACTTTCAGACTGTCTGTCTTCGTCTCTCTGCAGGAAACCCCTTCCCTTACAACCTGGTATCTTTCCATATGAGCCATTTTGTCCAGCAAAATGTAAAGCACCACACACACACACACACACACACACACACACACACCACACGCACACATTTCATGGAAAAATAGAATTAGAAATAAGAATAGAATTGATGCATTTTTTTGTAATAAGTGAAAAATGCATATTATGAAGAAACTGTGCATGGGTTTAGAACTTTTTGCAACACAGTTTTCATTCTATTTCTCCATGAACTCTCTTCACAGATTTCTTTTACTTATTTGAAAGAAATAGCTACAGAGAGAAAGGAGGAGGCAGAGATAGAGATCCTCGTGGTGCTGTTTCACTGCTCAAGTGGCCATGAACAGCTAGGGATAGGTTAGCTTAGTTCTAGGAGCTTGGAACTCCATGTGAGTGGCAGGGACCCAAGCTGTTGGGCCATCCTTCACTATTTTCCCAGGTGCATTAGCAGGGATCTGGATTGGTACTAGAGCATCTGGGATTCAAACTAGTGCTCATCTGGGATGCTGGCATCACAATAGGTGTCTTAGCTGGCTGTGCCACAACACCAGTCCCTTCATGACCCTTTGAAATATCCTCAAATGTTATAAAAAGACTGTGCATGGATTTCTTAATCTATTTTCACAAAAATACACTCATTTTAAAATTTAATGTCTATGAACTTTTAAGGAAGAGTAGAAACATGGAGGATATTTGGGGACTTAATTCATACAGGAGGGCTAAGTCCTGTGATATGCGGTCTGTGACCTGGAGAAGCAGGAAAGCTGGTGAGTTAATTCAGGCCCAGGATGAAGACTTTAGAAATGGGGTGGCCCTTGGTGTAAGTCTCAGGGTCTGAGGGTCTTAGGATCAGGAACCTTAATGTCTGAGGGTGAGAGAAAATGATGTTTGAGCTTAGGAGGAAAGGGCAAATTTACCCTTTCTCTGTCTTCATGTCTGATGCAGGCCTTTGATGATTTAGATTTGGTGCCTGGCCAAACCAGTGAGGATGGTCTATTTAATTTAATCTTGTAATGCAAATGTTCTTCTCTTCTGGGAACACCTTCATAGATACATCCAGAGATAATGTCCTACCAGCTACCTGGGCATTACTTAGCCTAGTCAGGTTGACATATAAAATTAACTTTCTTTCATGGCTCTTGGCAGTGTGCACAACAAGCAATTTTCATGTGTTTTTGACTTGTTTTGCTTTGCCTTTTTCTGTCCTGCTCTGCATTGCAGGGCACTGACCTTGAAGGCTGCGTTTCCCATGCTTTCTTATCATCTGGCTTTTGATTGAGTGGCCAATAGGAGACAATCATAGAGGACTGGAGAATGAAGGGGAGGGAAACATAAGATTATTTGCCCCTTTCCTCTGTGTCCTGACAGTGCCCCCCAGCAGTGGC
Organism: Ochotona curzoniae; assembly: GCF_017591425.1. Classification (NCBI taxonomy): domain Eukaryota; kingdom Metazoa; phylum Chordata; class Mammalia; order Lagomorpha; family Ochotonidae; genus Ochotona; species Ochotona curzoniae. The sequence goes on along the minus strand of NW_024466502.1, from coordinate 45,333,227 downwards.
TGCATTTATCCAGCACCAATGGACCAACCTGAAGAGGCTCAGATGCCAGTGGCTCTAAGCACTAGAAACATTGGCTCCTTCCTTCATTCCTGCGAGCTTGGATGGTGGCAGCTTCCTGTTGCTGCTAATTGCTGCTTGCTTCACCATTTCCTGGTTATATTCCCAGTCTGTGCTAACTAGTTTGATGCATTAACTTTGTTGTATTTTTAATTCTGTTTCCTGGTTGGATTCTGACATAATGATGTGTTTAAATTTTTTTTTTCCTATTTCACCAACAAAGATTAAATGACCAAATGGGGCTGCTTAGGAGGGTCAGAAGTGACATGTACATGGATATGTCAGATATGAGGAGAGGGGCAGGTGTTTAGTGCAGTGTTAAGAGGCTTCTTGGGATGCCTCCACCTGTATCAGGGCACCTGGGTCTGAGTCCTGGCTCCTGTCTCAAATTCAGCTTCCTGTTAATGTGGCTAGTGGATGATAGTTCAAGTACTTGGATACCCAAGTGGGAGTCCCAGTTGAATTCTTGGCACTTTGCTTTGGCCTGGTCCAATCTTGGCTGTTGCAGATATTTAGGGAGTGGGTTGATAAAGAAGGGCTCTCTCATATCTGTTTCTCTGATTTTCAAAATGAATAAATATACATATATATATTTAAAAATATGTGAGAGGAGATTATTGTATATAATATAAGAACAAAAGTAGGGGAATATGTGGCATATCAGGTAGAGCTGCCACCTGCAATGCCCATAACCTTTATGAGCTCCGCAGAAAGACCCCCAACCAGTGCAGCTTTGATCCACATTTCTGATAATGGCCTGGGAAAAGCAGTGGAAATTGGTTCAAGTGCTTGGACCTTTCCACCCATATTAAAGATGTGGAAGAATGTCCAGTTTCCTGGCTTCACCCCCAGCCATTGTGGCCATTTGGGGACTAAACCAATGAATGAAAGATCTCTGTCTCTTCTGTAACTCAGATTTTCAAATAAATGGAAATAGAAATATTTTTTGAAAAAGAATAAGGTAAAACGGGAAAGGCAGTTTCTTTTGTAGTTTCAGCACCCACTCCCTTTTGATTTCTACCCTTTGTCATCACCTCTTTTTCCTGTTGGATATCTGGGCTGTTCCAACTCTACTCATTTCTCTTGCTGTTGTCTCCATCTCTTCCAGCCTGACTTAGCCTGTGTGTTTCTCTGTTGTCATCCTGGGGCCCTGGAATGCAGCTGTGTTGCTGATGGTAGGAGAAGATCACTAGAATACAGGATTTCTATGCAGTTTCCAGATGAGAACAATACTTAATGGACATTATAGGATAGTGTGCCAGAGAATGGAGCACTGTCCTGATCTAATGAGCTTTATGGTGGAGTTGAAGATAACTTTGGAAGTTGCTTTAAAGAATACACAAGAGATGTGTGCACTCCTCCCTGGATCTATTCAAGTCTTACTGAAGAGTTAGGGACTCTTGGTTGGGATACAGTTGTGTTTCTGGAGTCTTGCTTCAGTACCATCAAGTGAAAAGCGGAAGGTCCCTCTGGCAGAGAGCTTGTTATTACTCTCAAGTTCAAGGTTAGCTACCCTACAGAATCGTTAGACTGTTTTGTGGATTTCTCTGTTCCATTTCTTGACTGTTGGGCACCACAAAGATGTTTGAACAGTACTCAGTTTTTGACAGTGTTAGAGTCACTGAAGGCATTCTTGGATGTTGTGGATGAAGCTAAAAAGAAAGTCTGACTACTTGGGCCAGAACACATTGTATAAAATGTGCTAGAACACAGAATTGCAGTGGTGAATAGTGCTTCCATAAATACAGAGATAGACCTCAAGCATTCTATTACGATTACTGATTGTTGCTTTCTTTGTTCTAACCGTGTACTAAAACCTTTGGAAATTAAGTTGAACAGGAACTTATGTTTGTGGGATCCAACAGTCTGCTAAAAAATTTGGAAGATGGACCTGGTGTGGTAGCCTAGTGCTAAATTCTTACCTTGCATGTGCTGGGATCCCATTTGGCGCTAGTTCAAGTACTGGCTGCTTCACTTCCCATCCAGCTCCCTGCCTGTGGCCTGGGAAAGCAGCTAAAGATGCTCCAAAGCCTTGGGACCCTGTGCTTACATGGGAGATCTAGATGAGGCTCCTGGCTCCTGGCTTCAGATTGGCTCAACTCCAGCTGTTGCAGCCCCTTGGATGCAAGATCTTCCTGTCTGTTTCTCCTCCTCTCTGTAAATCTTAAAAAAATTGGAAGATGTTTCAGAAACTCCTGTTATCCTAGAGGAAAAAAAGTCTGATTTTACTATGGACTGTGAGATTTGTCTTGCCTATCAGCTTAATGTCATTCCTGACCACATGTGTGATAATGTCTAGTGTGGACAACCTTTCCACCAAATATGTTTGTATGAGTAGTTGATTACTTATCAGTGGTTTTAACATCATGTTGGCAAATGTCCTTATTGTATTCAGGCTATTACCTTGAAAACTCTGAAATGAAAATATTGTTATTTTGTGAAGAGCTGGAAAGGGTATAAAAATTATCCCAAAGACTTGATTTTATATCTTCAGAGGAAATATGAAGCAAGGAGTACTAAATCAAGAGAAGAATTATAAAGCCATACTAATTCCCATTCCCTTTTGTCTCTTCACTAATAGTAAGACGGGAAATTGTAGGCCACAGGTTTGTAGAACTTTATATGATTGTGACCCTACCCATTCAAAATGTGGAAGCAAATATATACTAGGTTAGAGATCTTGACTTGCTGAATGTATCTGGGCTGGTACAATACTGACGGAGTTCATAAAACGAATTAGGGAATTGTCAGTAGCTAGTGGAGAGGTGAAAAAGGCAAGAAAATGTAGGAAATGACTTATTTCTTGCAAATGTTTTTGAGACTCGTGTCTCAAGTTATTGTCTTCTCCTTATGGTTTTCTATGGAAAAATACTTATGCAGTTGGATATTGGAACTGAGTTAGTTGAGTATTTATTGTATGCAATCTAGGAGGTTGGTAAATAAAAAGGTTACACACAGCAAAAAAAGATTAATTGGCATAAACACAGGAGCCTCGCAGGCTTGCAACCTCGCACATTATGGGTAAACATAGACTGCTTGTTCATCTTGGAGACCTTGAGGGTAACTAATTGGAATCAGGGTGATGATAGCATTCTGTAGACAGGCACCCTAACAAGGCCAGCTCTTCACTGACTGTCAAGTTTTCACAGTTTCCTTTTTTCCTCTCTCTCCTCCTCTCAGCCCTTCTTCATTACTATAACGTTGTCCAAGGAAGAGTCTGAGACAGAGCTATTTAGGAAGGATATAACTTTCTAAATTTAACTTGCAGAGAAACACACAAAAAGTTTCCAGAAGAAGCTGCTGATGGATTTCTTTAGAAAAAAAACCAAAATCAAATATTTAAGGGAAAGGCAATATCATTACTAGGATTACATGCACCATGTTTCAGATTGAAGAGAAGAGACATTCTCTCTTATTTCTCATAAAGGTTATGAGCTGTGATGGTGGTTAGAAGGTAAACCATTCAGACCTCTTTTACCAGAGAAAACTATCATGTAAAATATTGTCAGCAGATGATCTCAAGCTTTGCCACAGTTCTGGGATCTGCCATAGGCATCACCAAGGCCACAGTCCCCAGGGATGCTCCTGGTCAGTGACAGAGTATACTGGGGGAAATGGAACCAGGGCTGGCCTCTTATTAACCATCCTTTTTGGAGCTCCCCATTGGTTAGGTGAAGATCTCCCCAAAGCTGTGCTGAAGCATGGGGTCTCTAATGCCCAAATCCCCCTCTTTCCTCTCTGTTTGTAGGTATTGTACATCCAGCTTGGTTGGAAGCTGTCTGCCTCCTCCCACTTCCTTGCCCCTTCACCTTTCTCAGGCATTTCTCCCAACATATATCTGCTTCCTTCCCCTCCCACTGAGTCTCTCCTACCACCTGCTTCCCAGAAAACCCTAACTGATTCTAATATTATCTGCTACTAGCACTGAAAATGTCAGGGCTGAACTTTTCACTGGAAAAGACGAAATGAACACCATTTTGTCAAAAGAAAGGCTTAACTTTGCAATTATTGTGAAAGTTGGAACTTGGTCAAGTGGCTCTTTCATTTATGCCCACACTCGAGTCCCAGGCTTTTGCTTTTTCTCTGATTGTGGCTGGTGCTGTACACACCTGTGCATGAAGCTATAGGGGCTGGGTTCCATCCTGCTTTCCCAATGTGCAAAAGGTTATGTTCATAGGAGGCCTCAGAAAAGAATGTCTCCCTGCTCAGAGTTTTTGTCCTGAATGTGTTTTAGGAGAATGAAAAATGTGCCCTATCTATTACAAGTACTCAACTCTGACATACTATGCAAGCAACCATAGATAACACCAAAACAAACGGCATGTCTGTGCTCCGATGACAATTTGTTTGGAAAATTAAATAGTGGGTGGGTTTGGTACAAAGGCAGTAGTTTGCTGCCCACTATCCTATTCTAAAAGTGGGGAAAATGAGTCCCATGGAGGTTAAGCAACTACACAAGTTCCGAGCCAGTAAATGACACACTTCCAAGCTGTGATCTTTCTGTTGTCATTGCTTTTGTTTAATTGGTTATTCATTTTATCTAAGAGACAGAGAGGGGGTGAAGAAAGAGAGAGATCTTCTGGTTGACTCCTACAACAACCAGGAAAAGGCCATGCCAAAGCCCAAAATTTCTTCTGGTTCTTCTGTGTAGATGGTTGATGGTAGAAGTCTGCCATCAACTCTCTCACCTAAGTACACTAGCAGGAAACTAGATGGCAAGCAGTAGCAGGACTAAATCTCAGGTACTCTCATAATAGATGCAGAATCCCAAACAGCAGTCTAACCTGCTATGCCAAAACCCTTGTTCTCCAACACTGTTCTTGAATTAGACTATGCTGCATTGATGTAAGGAGTGTGTGACTACACGGGATGTGAGAAAAAGAGCAGCACAGGAGAAATTGTGTGTCTTTTCCAGGATGCTGAGGTTTGGAATCTGATCCCTCCAATCCCCCCACTTCTTTTTATTTCTTCCCAAGCACTTTGTATTGGCCTGATAATTACCCAAGGTATTGCTTATTAATAACACACTAACGAGTATTCCAAACTCTTTAGTCAGAGTTCTCAAGTTAAAAGCTGTGTTTTGGAACGTGATTCAGCTTGAGAGATGCCAACGAGATATTGGACTCATTGCTGCTGGTGAATGGCTAGGTCTCTTGCTTTATGGAATGGAGAAGGATGGACCTAAGAAAGGTCTTGTCTGGGCTGTCAATGAGACAAGCCTTACAGGCCAGCTTACACCTCAGGTTCAACACCTGCAGAACAAAGTGGAGCATGATACAGCAAGCCCTCCTAACAGTAATAATACAGATTGATTAGCACATGGTCTCTAATCAGAGTGACAATTCTTCTGGTCTCTTGGGAGGAGCTTACAGCACACTGGAGAGAAGAATAAGAAATGTGATCACACACTCCTTCATCTCCAGGAGAACTGCTTTCCCAAAAATGGGAAAAGTGATTTTTTTTTAATCTTTGAAATGAGGAACTCCTTGCATATTAACCCACAGGTCCTGTATTTCAGACAGTAAACACATAAACGAGAGTCTTGTCCCCAGACAGCTTTGAGTAGAATCCAAAACTTTGTCTCTAACACCTGTGCTTGCCGAAGGAAATTATTACAGTGGGTAAGAATGACAAGACACATCCTTTGATGACTTTTCTCAAAGGCCCTTGGAGGTCAGAGGTCTCCTCAGAGACAGCTGTGAAAACTTCAAGCTTTTCTGCAACTCCCCCTCTGGGCCAAACCTGGGACAATCTGAATCACAAAATAAATAATGTTAATATGGGATTATACACTTAAAATGGAAGATTTATCCAAGGATCTGTATTGGGGTAGATAAATCATCAAATACATAATAAATGGGAGCAAAGGGCTGATATAACCTTACAATAGTGCAGCATGAAAACATTAGAAGAGATGATGGAAATATACAATCAACTCTGGTGAACGCCACTGAACAACTGTTTTGGCTGAGTACCATCAACTCAGTGGGTAAAGGTATCATGACAAAGATGTATTTGTATAGTTTTAAAGTATATATCCCTTCCAGATACTCACAGTTACAAAGAGAAAATAGCCATCTTATAATGGAGAAAGCCAGCAAACTTTCCTCTAATTGGGTGGTCACTGTTGATATCATAATTGTCAGGGGCTTAAACAACATGAATCTTGGGTTCATAATGCATGAGATTTCACTTCTTTAGTAGTTTTGCCAAAAAAATCCACAGCCTCTGTTGGATCATGAAAAGAACATTAGAAAAAAAAATGAAGGGAATTCTAAAAAACAGTGGGTTACCATCTCCATAAGAGACTGTAACCATTCCAAACTAGAGGGAGCAGGAGACGTGACAAGTACATGGATCATCAGCCCATGGTGTCTGTGCAGGATTGATTTCAGAATCCATTTGGGATGTCAGTATGTGAGGATGCTCAAGTCTTCTACAAAATAATGTAACATTCACATAAAACCTATGCACATCCTCCTGTATACTCCAAATCATCATTAGATTGTTTATCATTTCTATCACAATGTGGACAGTTGTCATAGTGTAATGTTGGTGGAAGAATGGTGAGCAAAAGTCCACATATATTAAATACAAATGCATTTTTTTGGTGAGTACTTTTTGGCAGTGGTTCATTGAATCTATAAATAAGAAACCTCTGTAGAGGGTTGACTGCTAGCTTGGGGTCCTTGATTGGCTATTGGACCAGGGCAAAGACATTGGCAGAACAATTACACAAACTAAACAAATAAGATTTAATGATGAGTTACTTTGATCATATAAATGTTAACTTTCTGGCTTGGTAATTGTACTACGGTTATGTTTGATATTAATTGTAGAGGGACCTGGGAGAAGGCATTTGGAATTCCAGATCACATGTTTGCAACTTTTTGGTAAATAAAAATAAAAAGATTTCAAAATAAAAAGTCAGGAAAGAAGAGAGAATGCCCTTCTAAATTCTCTGAAGGTATTCCCTCACCTATCAGATTTTTACAGACATAAGGCAGTATTATGCAGACAATAAAAACTTGCTATAGGATGTTAGATAAAAATATAGTGTATGTTATGTATAGAATTCATAATTGGCAAACTATAGTCTTCAGATCTATTTCATTAAAAAAATTGGGCATTGACCCCAAGATTAGGAATTTAGTGCTGTAATACAACTTTAAATCTGTGGAAAAGAAAATTTCAACTTACATAATTTTGACTTATGGTACCTTGTTTTTTTTTCGAAAAGCAGTCCTCCAGAGAAGTGAGAACAGGCCACAAACTAATCACATTCATCAGAGAGATGGAAAAGATGGATAAAATCTTTCAGGGAGATATTCTTACTGTCTGGATTTTTTTTTCTGATTGCAAGTTATCACATTTAATTGTAGCTAAAAGGTAACATTCATACTGACAGACTTTTTGGCATATATTTTCATCCTAGAATGCCTTGACTTAAAATAATAGAAAAGAAAGACATGGCCTAATTCAATTTTGGATTCTGAGAACGGTTTTCTATTCTAAAGTCTCAGAATCAACAGGGAAATTCTCTGGCCACATTCATTACCTGAAAGAACACTTTTGTTCATTCAGAAGGCTGTATTAGAGAACTAAGGAAGATGCATGAGAACATTTCCTACTCCAAAAGGAAATGAAATCAAGCGCAAATGCGATTCCTGTCCAATTTGGTTGATGCATGTATCCCCACCTCCTATGCTATAGAACACCCATCTATTGATTCTGGAAGACAGAGAGGCCTTAATACTGAGAAGGAATGGAAGTGGTATGATATGGATGTCAGTAAGTGTGCAGGCATAAGCCGCTTATAAGGACCTGGGTGAATATAAGGACTTTGTCAAAATACTTGTTAATTTTCTTTGGCAGCATACTTTGTTGATGGGTAGAAGCCAGCGTTTAGGTCATGCTCTCTCTGAGTGAGGTTTTGTGGTAATTTTTGCACTAACTCATGTAACCATCACCTTTTTGGTTTTTTTTTTAAATTTTATTTATTTGTATCACAAAGTTAGATATACAGAGAGGAGGAGAGACAGAGAGAAGATCTTCCATCACTGATTTACTTCCCAAGTGACTGCAAAGGCAGGAGCTGAGCCGATCTGAAGCCAGGAGCCAGAAGCTTTTTCTGGGTCTCTCATGTGGGTGCAGGGTCCCAAGGCATTGGGCCATCCTCGACTGCTTTCCCAGGCTGCAAGCAGGGAGCTGGATGGGAAGCAGGGCTGCTGAGATTAGAACTGGCATCCATACGGGATCCTGGTGCATTCAAGGTGAGGGCTTTTGCCACTAGGCCACTGTGCCAGCCCACAACAGCCTTTACGGTAGATATTCCTTGTGATCTCTACTTTCCAGGTGAGGAACCTGAGGCTGCAAGGTAACCTAGCTAGAACAAACAGTAACTGGCAGAGTCAGGATCCAAATCTGGGTAATCTGGCCCTGGGATTGTGTTTTTAATCACTATGCTACACATTAGTGTCATTTGGGATTCACTTCTTTGCCATGTTATGTTCATTTCTTCTCTTCTGATCACATGCCATTGAGGTTCTGTTGGTTCTGGATATACCATAATTATAATCAATATTTCATAAGTTCTTCATTCACTTTAAATCCCTTCATTCCTATAGCAAATGTGTGAATTGCAATGCCTCTATTTTGTAAACTGAGATTAAGTAATGATCTTAGGTTACATAGCTAGTAATGAACAAACCAAGGGTTGTTGTTAGTGAGCCCTAGAGGCTGAGCCTCTATTGTTAAACACTTTACTCCAGGCTAATTCAGAGAATAGAACAGATTGCCATTTTCTCTCAAAATTTGCTCATTCTTTCCTTCACATCATTAAATTTTTGGTGACTACAAGACCACCAAGATTGGACTTCATTTTCCAGTTGCCTTTGTAGCTAGGTCTGGCCAAGCAGATCTTCCAGGATCTGCATTCACAGGAAGTGAATACAAGAATTAGATGTTGAACCCAGGTGTTCAATGTGGGACATCTTAACTACTAGACTAAATGTCTGCTCCAATAACATTTTTTAGGTGAAGGGAGTGCTTCATAAAATGGGAAAGTGTGATTTCATTACTATTACCTTGTTTGAATGGGAATGAGAAAGAGAGGAGAGGAAGGAGAGAGATTCCAGGCTGATAGGGTCTGTATAATACTGAACAAATATCTTTTAGATCACCATGGGCATCTTCATTCTGATCATCAGGCATGAAGAAAGACTATGGGAAAATATGTAGGCTGTGTGTGTGTGTGTGTGTGTGTGTGTGTGTGTATGTTTTGCTTTATTTTGTTTTTAGGGCTGGGTCTGGAAAGGACATACACTCTTCTTATTCAATATCTGAATTTTACCATACCTGATTCCATCTTAAAACACTGCCATGATTAGCCTGTGAGGTAGTACTATTGTTCAGAGCTCTTATTCAGTTTAAGCAGATGACTGACTACTTTTATGTTTAATTCTTATTTTCTAGTACAATCAGTGCTGCTAAAAAATAATTTATCAGTTTTTCTGTCAATTTTTTTTTTAATACACAGAGTAGGGAATTGGAAATTACCTTCTGTCCCTGAAGATTCAGAGCTTAGCCTGTTATTACTATTTGTTTCTAGCTTTATAACAATGATATTGATTCACTTTGTTATTATGCTCTAACTAAGTTTCATTTCTAAGGAAAGTGGCACCTATTATTTATAGGTCAGGAAAAGAGTTGACATTCACTCTTGTCTCTGGAGTGAAGCTAATGAATTGCAAGATTGGTTCATGGTGAATAAATTAGTTTTGAAGCCATAGCATTCAGAAGTTTGATATTTTCTTTCTGTAAATCCCAGGCTGTGGTCTATAACTCCCTGCTGTTTGCCTTTTGATTTTATAGATCTCATGGAATGAACTCTTGGCATCCTCATTTCCACCCCTTCCTTTCCATCCTTTTGTCGAGCAAAGAGGTAGCTAGGACTGAACTCAATCCAAAGAATTTTCTGGGACTTATTCTCTCTGTTGATGGTAACAGCAATTTTCTTCTGATCAAGGATAAATCACAAGTCCATAGACAATGACTCCCTCCCACTCAGTGTGAAATGTTCTGAGGACAGAAGTGTTTTTTCTTTTCTGTGTTATTATGATGATGACAAAGACAGAGCACGCCAACAGACTTGAAGTTCTGAGTAACAGGAGTAGGAGTGGTGGCTAAACAGCCTAGAAGCTGTAAGGTTCAAGGTCAGGAAAAATGAAAGATTAGAAACAATGCATTATAATTGAATTAACCTCTTGGAGGAGAGAGATAAGAAAGTAAATCAGATTCCAGAATCTGTGGCTTAAACAGGAAAGTCAGAGTGGAGAATTCAGCACTCCTCAATCTGCTTCTCCAAGCATCTCTCTCCATTGTTCACTCATTGTTTCTTTGTCTCCCTCCTGTTTCTGCCTTATCTCTCTCTCTCTCTCTTTGCTTGTTCCTCTTCCTCAACTGTTTTTTCCTGTCACTACTTTTAACTATGGATACATGCTGCCCATTCTGAGATAGTTACAAAATGAAATATTCTAAGAATACATACGGCTATTCATAGATATTGGAAACACAAAATAAATATCCGTCCCTGTGTTAGGTCCTGGGTGTCCAAGAATGAACAAGACGCAGCTTCCTGTTCTCAAATAGCTCATAGCACATTTAGTTAAACATTCCACTCTCTGGAAATATGGAGGGCAGAAAAGAACATTTTTCCAGGGAGAATCAGGGATAATATCCTAAAGAAATGGACACTAGGGCTCTGATCTTCAAAGACAAACAGGAAAAAAGAAGGAGGATGAGGAAAAGCCCATTTGGGCAGAGGGAGAAGCATGTAAACTACTTTTTTTTTTTGAGAAGATTATGAACCAAATGTATGAAGTGATCATTACTAAGAATGATCCATGAGAAAGAATTTTCTTCTTTATCCATCATGGACTATGTTACACTAATTGGCTAGAACTTGGCTAACTAGAATTCCCATCACTTGAGAACTAGGGAATAAATCAGCACAGGTCTTTGGATAGCCAGAAATTCTGTTGCAGAGTTTCCTTGTTAAAAACCTAATAAAAAATTGTTAAAGCCTGTCTCGGGGTGCTGTGGACAGCGCAGTGACAAAGCAAAACAGAGGTAGTCATGTGGGATGGCAGGGGGATGGCATCAGGGATCAGGGCTTCTTTAGACAGGCTGCCTGGGAGTAGTAAGCAGTAACAGGTGGGGGCCTGAGAGTATGCAAGGGTCAGGACAAGCAGAAGCAGGCTGAGAAGTTCCAGTTGTAGCAGCCCGAGAACACGGGAAGGAAGGGCCAATAGGAGGAAAGGCCTTGGTCAGCTTTGCACAGTAAGCCAATTGCATTCATGCTAGTAATTATGATGATGGGTCCCTTGCAAGGGAAGTTCAATGTGCTTTGTCTTAAATGGTAGTTTGTTATTAATCTGAACAAGGTTCTACCCAGGCTGATGGAGATTGTCTTTTGAACAGTGTTGCTTTTGATGTGAGCAAGGAGGTAGCAGGTAAGAAGAAGCTGAGGTTTGTTGGCCCCAGGCTGCAATCCTGCCTATGCTGCAGCCCCATCTGCGCTGCTCTGAGCCCAGCTTCTGTGCACTGCCTAAACTAACTCTTTCCCTTTGGGTGTACTATCATCCTGGCTTCCTTTAAAAGGTACAAAGCTGTAGCCTCCATGTTTTCACCTTTTAGAATTGGTGCCAGCTAACAACCTCCAGTTGTTGTTTATCCAGCTTTCAGCTGGCTGCAAGCAGCATGCAGATTCATACAGGTCATTCTTCAGGTCATTCTAACCAAATTACCATAGCAGATCATCCTGCTCTCCTCATGTACCTGATTTCATGACACTTTCGAGATTGGAAAAAAAAAAAAAAGGAAACAAGTGGTACTCAAATCCTGCCCAAACGCTGCCTCCTTTGAATATCCAATTAAGCCTTACCTGCCACATCATCCCCATACCTTGGACAGCCTTCTTGAGGGCAGCTCTCCCCAAGCTTCTCCCCTGGCACTCACACTTGAGTGTGTAATTTCATTTTGCACATAAATAAATCCTGTTCCTTTGTTGATCTACACCTCATCCTTGATTTTTTTTCTTGCATTAAAGACAACTTGAACCCAGTCACCCCATAGTGCTTTAACCCCAACTAGTCTGCTACAGCTGTTACTTCATGAGCTTTCTATTTTTTCCTTAAAAATTATTTGAAAAGCATTCTTTTCATTGGTTTTACTTCTTAATTTAAGCAGAAATAGATGGTCCAGGAAAAGCTTCAGGCACCAAAGTCTTTTTCTTCTCACCTGTACCATCTGCAAAGTTGAGGCAGTGGTGGACTCAGGGGAGAAACAGCTATGTTGCCTGAGAATGCCAAATGGGCAAGGAGTAGGGTCACCTTAAACCAGATGAGTTTACATTTAGTTTTTATTGAAAGTTGAAACCATTCTCAACGTGCTGTTTGTCTTGTACCCAACTACCACTTACTTACAAGAAAGTCACTGTCAACGTGAGATACCTTACTGGCAAGCAACATCTTAAACTGAATCATCGAAGCCTTGGCATGGCCAACTGAACAAACTGCAGTGAGAGTGAGGTTTGGAGAGCTACACTTTACAGAGTGCTTTCAGTTGGATGATGCCAAGAATTGGGTATGTGGGTGTATTGGCACTTTGCTGGCAGGGGAGGAGATTGGAAAAGACTATTCTGTAGTGTGGATGGTCTCTACTATGCTTGCTCACAAGTGTACTTGGAGACTTAAAACCTGGTGCCCAGAGCCTACTCAGACTGCTTATGTCACAATCTCTTGCACTGAAACCCAGGGACAGTATACTGAAGGCAATATACTCTTTGATGTGATTTCTAGCTTCATATCTGATGTGGGTTCTATCAACCATTGGTAGTGTCTCTTGGGATGGCTAATTACCCTCCCTAAACCCCAGAAGCTATGCACCTAGTTATATCTCTGGGATTTTTTCCCCCTCACAAGTTCATAAGAAATATGCATAGAAATTTCCCCTATGTCAATCTGAGGGATTTACAACACTCCCCCAAATAACAAACATGTGAGGTACTCTCAACTAGCAAACATGTTGCTAAGTTGTGGGGATGCAAAGGGCATATGACCCCAATACATATGTAAGGGTCATACCTGAATTAGCTTTCCCAATACTGAGCTTCTTCTAGTTCACAATGCTCAAGGAAGGGCCACCAGGTCCTTCTCACAGGAGGATACAAGGAATTTAAAGCAGTTAGTCAAAATAACAGAGCTTGTCAGCAGCCCAGCTAAGCCTAACCCAGGACTGCCACCTCAGGCCCATAAGATTTCCAGAACTACTTGTTGAGACCAGAAGATTTTCCATTGCTTGGTGTCTTGAATAATTAGGGTCATCCAATGGATGTTTATTTACTTTAAAAATGTATTTATTTGAAAGGCTGTTATAGGGAGAGAGAGAGAGAGAGAGAGAGAGAGAGAGAGAGAGAGAGAAATGACAACACACAGATTTAGAGAGAGAGAGAGAGAGAGAGAGAGAGAGAGAGAGAGAGAATCTTTTAACTACTGGTTCACTCCACAAATGGCCTCAAATACCAGAGCTGACCCAGACCAAAACCAGAAGCTTGAAACTCTACCTTGGTCAGGCACATGGCTTACAGGGACCCAAGAACCTGGACCATCTTTTGCTGCTTTTCCAGGCATATTAGGCAGCAGATGGATCACAAGTAGAACAACTGGAACTTGAACTGGTGTCCATATAGGATGTTGATGCCACAAGTGATGGTATTAACCCACTTCTGTCTCAAAGTCAGCTCCTATTTAATTCTTTAAATATACCTAAGAAGAAGGCTTTAAATAGTCTGTTACTTGGATATTTTGTTTAGATTAACATAACTGGTTACCTGAGTATTTTTAGTTGCCAGCAAGGTATAGAAATCCAAAGTGCTAATTGCTGTTTATACCCACTCTTTGGCCAATATTTTAAGAAGCCCTGAGTCATGGCCCTGAAACCAATTCTGCCCCTTACTGTAAAATAATTCTTGGGCCAGGAAAAATAATTCTTAATGGTTAAACAATGGGAGTGATGGAACAACAACAACAAAACAAGAGATGTGAATACTATGCTTGTCTGCTAGAGGTTTGAATGAAGTATGTATCACAAACAGAGATGAAGAAAATGAATTCATGTTTTAAGTCCAAAACTGGCTTAGAAATAAGCACAAGGGGAGAATGTTCTAGTGCACCTTCTGTGATCCACAGTGCCACAACATGTTTGTACATCCCATTGCTCATGGTCTTTTGACTTTCTACTGCCAATAAAAATAACACTGTAAAGATGAAACCTTTGTGATATAAAAAAATGAATCTATATAATTCATTGCCATTTGTTGTGATGTACTCTTTAACTTAAAAAAGAGAAAAAAAAAACAAAGTTGGTGGTCACAAAATGATGGATGCTAATTCTGTAAGATTGTTTACAAAGGTATCTGGAAATAGTTTTGAATGCAAGGATGTAAGTTTGATTTTCAGCAATAAATGTTTTTTTGCTAGATATCTCCTAAAATGCTAGCATTACTGTTGTTATTTACATCCTCCAATGCTTTTGATTTAAAGAAAGAATGTGATGGAAACCCAGTAGTTCTATCTCAACACTTACTATTTAGATTTTCTTGAAATCATTCCAAATACATTCCTCAGTACATTCATTCTTTCAAATATGTTGCAGTTAGCAATTTGGAGACAGCTTCCTTTTAAATTTGGATCTTGGCACCTTAAAAAGAGCAGTTGGATCAAGGGAAATGCCAGGTTTCTTTCCCCTATCTTGACTGCCTGAAATTGCTTCCTAATAACATTTTGCATTGATGTCAGCAGGTTTGGGTTTTCAAATGTCTTTCTTATACATTATCTGCTTTTTAAAGATTTATGTATTTTTTATTGGTAAGACAGATTTACAGAGAGAAAGAGAGACAGAAGGAAAGATCTATCATCTGCTGTTTCTCCCCATCTGGCCACAACAGCAAGAACTGAGCCCATCTGGATCCAGGATCTAGGAGCCTCTTATGGGTTTCCCATGTGGGTACAAGATCTCAAGGTTTTGGACCATCCTCTGCTGCTTTCCCAGGCCATAAGCAGGAATCTGGATGGGAAGTGAAACAGCTGGGACATGAACCCGTGCCCATGTGGGATTACAGTGTTTGCAAGTCAAGAATTTAGCCATTGAGCCATCATGCCAGGTCCAGCTACTAGTTAATTTTCTTAATTACTTGATGAGACAGGACTCCTTCCTTGGATTTTCTGTCAGCCACAGAGGGTAGAGGCATCTCCTCAGCTGCTGCTGCTTCACAAAAGTGCTACCAGGTCCATAACAAACGAGCCTGCAAGCAGAAAAAACTATTATATAGTTCTTTCTTGAACTATCCTTATGCAATATTAAATAACATAGTACTTAAAACTGTATTCCTTGGTGTTTCAACTTTAGAAAAATAGGCATTAGCTCTATAAAGGAAAAGTGAATAATTTTGACTTGTATTTCTTCCCACATTAATCTCCCCATTTTTTCTGATTTCTACCAGCTCTACCACAATATTTATATTGTTAAGATTTTTAACTCTTACCTTCTCTCTTCTAATTATGTCGTATGTAGTTTATTTGCAAGTTGTTTTTTAAAAAAACTGAAATGTACTTAGTATTATATGATTATGAAAATACTTATCACAAGTCTAATTAGTAATTTGTTTCATGAAAGAATATGTAGTCTTGTAACTAAATGTATATAATTCAAAGACACACTATTTCAAACTTCAAAATCAAATGGGGCTTTTTCCCATGTTATTAGCTGCTTAAAATTGTGTTACAATGTTGTAATTTGCTTCACATCAGACAAATGGCTTCCTTACACAGTTTTTTGTTTTTCCTAGACTTTTAAATTGTCTTTTTTTTTTTTATAGTAATGGGTGCTATTGTTTTATTTTAGAGCCATTCTTTAGCTGCGATGAACACTGGCTTCAAAGAGCTCACCGCTGTCTATTTCCCACAGAGTTACTCTTGGCCTGGTGGAAGCTGTTTCACCACAAAGGTTACTTCTTCCTCACAAGCCTGCTCCTTGTTGACAGACTGACTCAGGTGTAGAACTCCAGTCTGCCTCCAAAGGAAAACATTCTCTGAGGCAATTTGTAGACTCTAGCTTCTTGTGGTGTCAGGATGTAGCTCATGCTCAACTAAGCTTTCCCCCTCACACTCTCCTTTTCCAAAGAACACTCATTCTATGACCTATTTATAAAATCATCCTCTTTTGCGGCTTCCCTAGGCAGCCCAACTTAAGATATTGATTGGTAAAATGACTTATATTTACTAAATCACTAGGTTAAATCTTTTAAAAAGGAATCCACTTTCTTTTTGAAAGCATTTTTAGAATTTTCTGTCTTCCTGATGAAATTTCTAGTCAATTGTTTCTTAGATATTCTAGGAATTTAAGTGTATGAAATTTCTTTTGTTACCTTTCTTCTGGGTTAGGTCTTCTAATCTTTGTATTAAAAATCTTCCTCTTTCTTGGTCCCTTTTTGTGTTAATAAAAATGTAATGAAATTTTGAGCAATTTTCACAGAGAGGTAAATAAAGCAGATTTTCTGGATTATAACAAATGCAAACATGTATTTACATAAACTTCACAATTTGGAAATTTGGCCATAAAATTATAGCAACAAAGTCATTTATCCTTAACCTCTTGAAAGATAATTGTGCATTGTATGTTGTTACATTGTCCTTAAGGGGTTAATGAAAAAAAAATCCAATGATAACGTGATTCTTTTGGGCAAGGTTGTATGTATATGTATAGGAAGAATCTATTATTTTTCCATGGAAGCTTTTAACGTTTAGTTTTCTGAGATTTCCTCTATTTGGTCATGTATTGGGATCTTAAAGTATGACAGCTACAGGCTATCTTCAACTTCAGGAATCTTTGTTATGTCTTTAATTGTTAAAACTTCTTTATTTATTCTCTTTCTAGAATTCCTATCAGTTTTCCAAATGACTCTGTTAGACTTATCTTTCACATTTCTTAACTGTTTTCTAGGAAGAGTTTTTTTGAAGAGATTTACTTTTCTTTCTTTCTTTCTTTCTTTCTTTCTTTCTTTCTTTCTTTGTTTCTTTCTTTCCTTCTTTCTTTCTTTCTTTCTTTCTTTCTTTTTCTTTCTTTCTTTCTTTCCTTCTTTCCTTCCTTCCTTCCTTCCTTCCTTCCTTCCTTCCTTCCTTCCTTCCTTCCTTCCTTCCTCCCTCCCTCCCTCCCTCCCTTCCTTTCTTCCTTCCTTCAAGAATAGAGTAACACAGAGAAAGGCAGAGACATGGAGTAAACTCAGGTATCTACTGGTTCACTCTTCATATGGCTGCAACAGCTGGGGCTGGGCCAGGCTGAATTTGTGGATGCCACGAACTTGACCATCATTTGTTACCACCCCAGCATATTAGCAGAAACTGAATCAGAAGCACAGAGTAGCTGGAATGTGAACCAGGCGCTTGGACATGGGTAGCAGGCTTCCTAAGCAGTTTTTAACTTGCTGGGTCCTAATGCCTTCCCCAGGACTTATTTTAGAAAATAGTTTTACCTTTAAGCATCTTAGGGGCTGCTAGTTTTTATTATTTTTCCCCCTTAGATCAGAGGACTCCTTGACTCTCAACTTAATGAACAGCAAGCTTGGTTATTATTATTGGGAGCTCAAATGACTTTCCTCTGCCAATTCTCTCTGAATACTCAGGATACAGGGAAAGAGAGAAAATCTGTTGTCATTATGTCAGTGGTGGATGTTTAATTAATTATGCTGACTTCTGTTTTCAGCCACTTCTGCTCTCCTACTTGCTATGGGGAAATACAACTTCAATGCCAATCTGCTGTGGCTTTTTGTGCGAGTGGTTTTCCTCCCTCAGCATGAGTGGTGTCAGAGTTTTCAGTGCCTGAGCCTCACAATCTTTGTTGTGAATCCTGGGACATGTGGGAGGGGAATAAGGTAAATGTTGCTTTTTGTTTGCCCTGCTGAACCACGGCTCATGGCCACATCTCACAGTTTCTCAAGCTCCGGCACAAGATGACATGCATTACCAAATGACTAGTGAGTGGTAGAACTGGTAAACAGTATTCTGGTTTGCTGTCACCTAATCTAGAGTTCTTCCTATTTCTCATAGTTCATCACCATGCCGTTTTCTCCCGACCCTTGTCTGGAATTCAGGACAGCCAAGCAGGACTGTTTACAAGCAGAATTCCTATCACACGCCTTTGCTCATTAGAGTCAGCTGTAATGAACAACCATGCCTTTCTGTTTGCTTTGGGTGTTTTCTCTAACTCAATGTCACTTTCACTTTCCTGAGTTTTCATGTAAGTGTCAGAGGTAAAAAGATTTTTTTTCAGACTTTTCAGCTTGAAATTCTGCATAGGCCATTTTTAGTAATACCCTTAAAACAAGTTAACTGAGGGAAAAATATTTCAAGAAACTTTCATTGTGATCTATGAAATTTATTTTTATCTAAATTGATCTCAGTTTCTGCAACCTACTTGTTTGTAGGATAAAAGGAAAGCAAATAAATTTTGTTGTGGGGAAGCAACCCTCAGAATGGGAGAAAGTCTTTGTATACTACACAACTGATTGCGGACTAATATCCAGGATTTACAAGGAGCTTCAGAAACTCTATGACAGCAAAAACAAACAACCCTGTGAAGAAATGGGTGAAGGAAATTAACAGACATTTTTCAAAAGAACAAATTCAAATGCTCAGGTTCCCTAGCTGTCAGGGAAATACAAATGAAAAATGCATTGAGGTTCTACGTAACTCCAGCGAGGTTGGCCTACATGCAGAAATCTAACAAGAACACTTGTTGATGTGGATGTGGGGGGTAAGGTACCCTCTTTCACTGTTGGTGGGGGTGTAGGGTAAATCACTTGTGGAAGTCAGAATGGAGAGTGCCAAGAGAACTGAAAATTGATCTACCATATGATCCAGCTATCCCACTTATGGGAATATATCCAAAGGAAATTAAATCTGCATGTGAAGAAGGGATCTGTAATCTTATATTTGTAGTAGCACAATCTACAATAGCAAAGACATGGAAACAACCCAGATGCCTATCAAAAGAGGAGTGGATAAAGAAACTGTGGTATATCTGATATATGGATTACTACTTAGCCATTACAAAGAATGAAATTATACCATTTGCAAACAAATGTTTCCAACTAGAGACCATTATGCTCAGTAAAATAAGTCAATTCCAAAAGGACAAATATTATATGTTCTCTCTGATATAAGGTAAGCTTTATGCAAAATACAAGATCAATAGCCTTTTCAATACTGCTTTTGCTATATCTCATGAGTTTTGATATTTTGTTTTTATTTTCATTTCTTCAAAAATTTTTTTCTCTTATTTCTCACTTACTCATAGATCATGTAATAGCATCATTTTCTTCAAGAAGGTTTTTGACTTTCTTTTTCATTTCTTCAGCAACACATTTGTCATTCAGTGGCATGTTATTTAATTTCATGTTGTAAATTTCTATTTTCCTCTCTGTTATTGACTTTGTTTTATGGTTTTTCATTTATGGGGATGTATAGTAACTGTATAATAGAGACTATCATATTCAGTTGTGAAGATACACCGCAGTATGCATCTTTACTTCCAAATCAAAGATGGACTCCCAATGAAACTATTAAATATATCTTGACACTAGGATATTGAACTCTCCGCCATTATCAATACCTACAATGTCAGGATACACTTAAATAGAATGATGGAGTTAGGACTGTTTATGAAGGACTATGCTATTGTAATAATATAGGGAAAATCAATGCGGGAGAGGGGATTTGGGAAAGGTGAAAGGGAAATCTCAGAGCCTGTGGAACTGTATCACAAAATAATTAAAAAATTAAAAAACAAATTGATTTTGTTTATTGTGAGTCAAAACACATACCTCCTTTAGCCTACCTTTATTTTTCCTCTTTACCAGTTTTCCTATCTATTGATATTTTTTTGAAAGAGGGAGCTGGAATACAGAATTACTACTGTTATTTCCCACATAGGCACTATTAAACAAACGAAGTTAAAATGTCTTACTTTCATTTCCAGAAAACCACAGCCAACACATTCAGAGAAGGGTAGCTATGTCGTGGGGATTCCTTTTGAAAGAGGAAATCTGAGGCCAGGGACGCAAAAAGTTACTCATTCAGTGACCAAATGCTTATGCAATATTATTTCACTGTGTCTAAATATAGTTGGAAAAACAGTATAAAGAAGTAAATAAAATAGTGAACAAGTAAGATGTGGCCTCATTCTTAAATGGATCATTCAATTTATCGAGGCAAGGAGACACAACTTAAATATGGAAACATGGTAAAGTAGTGAGCTAAGAGAGAGCCACGAGGCGCACACCTGGTATAACTGAGAGCTGAGTAGGGCAGTCAGAGGAGGAACGCCTGCGAGGTATTCTGGATAGGAGGGAAAGAGCAAGTATGTCTGTTTATTTACTGACTGATTTATTTAATTTGAGAGTCAAAGAGAAAGGGAGAAAGGGAGAAGGGTGAGTGAGAGAAGTCTCTCTGGTTCACTCCCCAACTGCCTGCAACAACTGGTGATGGGCCAGGCTGAAGTTAGGAACCAGAGACTCAATCTGCGTGTCCCACATGGGTAGCAGAGGCCCAAGAACAGGACATGTGTTAACAGGAAGCTGGAATCAGAAAAGGAGCAGCTGGGACTTGAGCCCGGACACTCTGGTATGGGATGAGTATGTTCCAAGAGATATCTTAAGCATGGGATAAATACCCACCCAGGACCATGCTTTTAGGTATATGAGTTAGAGAAGTTGGTAGGATTTATAAGGAGATAATCGTTATCAGACATTTTAAAACACATGACTGGAAGCTCAGGCTTGGTGAGTGACTTTGAAAGTCATTCCATGTAGGTAAAGCTGGGTTGGGGCGAGACTAGATCTGGTGGGATTACTAAAAGTTAGGATTTCAGAAAGTAATCCTGAAGCAAAAACCTTGGGAAATATCTTACTCAGAAGGCATTCAGAAGAAGGATTAGTAACGATGGGCGCAGAGAAGGAGCTGTTGAGAAGGGCAGGAAATGAGCAAAAGGAATGCAATGTCAGGGAGGCAGGGTGGCTGACTTGCAGAACAAACTAAGAAGCTAGCAATGCTAAATATTCCTCCCTTCAAGTCTGAAGTTAACAATTAGAGATCTGGGGATAAGCTCCCAAGGCTGGAGGCAGAGCAACAGAAAAGAGAGCGTCAAAATGAAGTGTAGGGAGTGAGGGGCTGGCCTCAGGAAAGGTGCCCAGGAGATGACGGTGCAGCAAGGAAGGGCGGACTATGCACCAACCACTCTCAAGTTGCAACTCTTTGGTATTAACCTTGTGTTACGCTTTGTAGCTGTGCCTCTTCCACTATTGTATATCATGACCTGAGGACCACAAAATAAATACCCCAGCTGAAATGATTGATTCATTTTTTAGTCTCTTCTGATTGGTAGTGCCGGGTATAGAGTTATGTTAAAAGTGTTTAATTCACTTGCTCAGCAACGTTAGAAGTTGTGACTTCCGCTTTATATCTGATGCCTCTTCCTTCTGCCAAGATTTGTTCAGTAACATAGAGAACTCTGAGTCAGGTATTTGTAAGAGAACACCTTGGTCGGAAGGCAGCTTACATTCTTTTGGGTTGAATGGCATTTGAGCAGAAGACAAAAAAGAAGGGAATGGGGTCACTGCATGCCAGAGAAAGAGAACCAACCACCTTTTCAAAGTCAAGTGAAAAGCAAGTCCATCGCGCATAGCAAGTTCTAAAAGTAACTTAGTAAAACTGAAGTAAAAGATATAAGAGCACACATGGTAAGGAAGGAAGGAAACGCCTGAAAAGATATTTTTGGATTGCTCTCACTTTGACGGGAATTTCTTGCTTCAATTTTATCCAGAGGGCAAAAGAAGTGACAGTTGTTTGCCAGTTGACAATTTAGTGACTATATGAACTTAAAAATGCATTTATTCACCTATATAATGTGTTTCTACCTGTACTCTCAATAGAAATATTCCATGGAAATGAAGAGTAGGCTTCTGCAGCAGCAGCATCTTAGCACACCTCATTGGAGGGCATGAGAACAGGTGCAGGTCTCCAGGACAAGGGTGCAGTCATGGCAGTCAGGGAGACCAGGGTCTAAGCACCTAGTCTGCATCCACCAGTGTTGCTGTGGGAATCTTAGCTCATAGTTTTGTCTTGCATATATCATGTGAAACCAAGCGATGATTGGTTCTATATTCATCTACGTACTACTGTCAGTCTGTATTTCTTTCCAAATCTCTCTTCTGGGTTTCTCACCCTTATTTCCAATTGCTTCCTGGTTTATCACTACTATGCAGGAATTTCTTTTTTTTTTTAAAGATTTATTTTTATTTTTATTATTTTTTATTGGAAAGGAGGATATACAGAGAGGAGAGACAGAGAGGAAGATCTTCCGTCTGATGATTCACTCCCCAAGTGAGCGCAATGGCCGATACTATGCCGATCCGAAGCCAGGAGCCTCTTCCAGGTCTCCCACGCGGGTGCAGGGTCCCAAAGCTTTGGGCCGTCCTCGACTGCTTTCCCAGGCCACAGGCAGGGAGCTGGAAGGGAAGCGGGGCTGCCGGGATAGAACTGGCGCCCATATGGGATCCCGGGTGTGCAAGGCGAGGACCTTAACCACTTGCGCCACCGCGCCGGGCCCTATGTAAGTATTTCACAGGCAACTTGAACTCCATTTATTTCCAAGCAAACTCATCCCCAACCCCAACCCCACACAAAACAAAACACTGCTCTTCCTGGAGATCTCCTGCTTTCATGATGGCCTCCTCCTCCATCCAGCTAGTCTCACGCACCAGACACTTGGAAAGCTTCTCTGGCTTCACCTCCTTCCTCATCCTACTTTCAGTTTATCACTACATCTCACAATGCCATCTTCTAACTATGTCTCCAATTCTCCCTAACTCCATTGTCACCACACTGATCCAGGCTGCTAATATTTTTCCTAGCAAACCTCTCATATCTTACCACGTGTGCTCTTGTATCTTTTATTTCAGTTTTACTAAGTTACTTTTAGAACTTGCTATGTGCGATGGACTTGCTTTTCATTTGACTTTGAAAAGGTGGTTCTCTTTCTCTGGCATGCAGTGACCCCATTCCCTTCTTTTTTGTCTTCTGCTTAAATGCCATTTCCTTTGGGAATGTTGCCTCATCCCCAGTCTCCCCTGGGTAAGCTTAGGAATATCTATACAGCAGTAACACAATGGCCTCTACTTTACCTAGCAGAGCACTTATCAAAGTATATTGTAAAGACTTGTCCAATTGTTTATTTTTTTCCTACATGCTCAGATTCTTGAACCAGAGTCTGCATTGTTAGTATATCCTAAGAAGTATGTGAAAACAGATATTAGTGGAGAAGAAGGAAGAAGGGAGGGAATGAGTGAAAGAAGGACTGATGGAAATGATACAAGAAAATTGTTTCCTGTAAGGATGTTGTAGGCATTTCTATACCTGGGACAAGTGGTTTTCGACAGAGAACCTCACAGATGAGGGCATGTCTTTTGCTGGGAATGGGAACTAGGAATGGAGCACTGCCTGAATTAAGGTTAGAGAGGTCCTATCTCCACCTATATAAAGCCAAGGTGGCCTGAGAAATACGGAAACATCTGTATCACCTGTTGTATGCTAGGACTGTTTATAGTCACTGAAGTGCACTTTGGGGAAATTTTGAACCTTGATTTGCTGATGCTCCTGAGGGGTTTGGACTGTCTCTAAGATTTCTTCCGATTCCATCATAGTGTGATGTTACTTTGCAATCTACTCTTGAGACTTTCTTGTTCTGTTTATTTCCCTCCTCTTCCTTTTTCTAAGTGTATTAGTTGGTGGCAAAAATAGGAGTTTAATAGTCTTAGAGAAGGGTAACAATAATGTTTATGTTATATGTTCCATAATTTGGTGTTTATTGTACTGTTTTTCATAACTTTATTTGATCTTCCAGATATCCTAAGATATTTTCACTTGTTCAGATTCAGAGTTCATGTTTAAGTTGGAGTTGCTGGTCTCAGCCACAGTCGTTGGTCTGATGGCATTTCCATTGATTTTTCTTGTTGGCAAGAAATCCTAATTCTGATTGGCAGCTTTACTTAAATGATCTTATGAATATGCATTAGCGGAGGGAAATCAGTCTGTTTTGAATATTTTTCAATCGAGATTTCAAGGATTTTAATGAACACTGAGACTTGGAGTGAGGTTACCTGATGGGTCAGTATTCTCCAGGAACCGTGTTAGCAGATGTTTAGGAAATCTTTTTTTGGTCCCAGATATGCCTGATTCTTAGTTATCATCCACCCCTTGGTTCAAATACTATCTCCTCCTAGAAGGCTTCCTTGACACTAGTTAACTCAGTCCTTCTACTCAGTCACCTAATCACATTGTCACTGTGCTATCTGTTACTATGAAATCAAAGTGTTCATTTGTTTGTTTATTCCATATCATCTCCTTCATTGAAATGTAGGCTCAATGGAGGGTAGGACTTCCTCTGTCTTGTTCCCTAGATCTAGCAGTCACATCAGTGTGTACATAGGCTAGGTGTTTGAATAAATAACCTAGTGAATGAATAAACCTATGTGTTGAGCAGGAGTCCGCTAAAGCCATTCACCCAGTGATCTAAAATGTCAGGGATTTTAATCTAACTACTATGGGAAATGAATGGTTGAATGGCCTTAAGGTTTTTAACTGGACTAGATGATCTCTTACTGGTGATCTCTACTTCCCCAGTCTGTCTCTATTAGCTAGGAAATAGAATCTCTGGAAATTATATAGGTACTCATACATGTACTTATCTACTCTAAATTTCCTACCGCTTGAAATAAATTGTCAACAACAATGGTTTATTTGTTACATTTTTTGAAAAAAGTTTCGATTTCTTTGAAAGGCAGAAACTCCCATCTGGGTCTCCCATGAGTCAGGGACTCAGTTAATTGAGCCACCACTGCTACTTCCCAAGCTGCCCAATAGAAGGAAGTTGGAATCGGTAGTTGAACTGGGATGCAAAACCAAGCCCTCTGATATGGGATGTGAGAGTCCCAACCAGCACCTTAACTTTCTCCAAATTCCTTCCGTGGCTTACTTTTTGAAAAAGCTGAATAATCCTTTCTACAAATGAACATCTTTTACGGGAACCTCATGTATTTGCAATAAACTGAAGTCAACTGGAGGAAGTACAAATGAGGCAGAAGGGGCAATTTATGGTTTTTCCTACTTGCCAGAAGTAACAAATTCTTCTTCTTGGCAGCCTCTGGAGTAAGACAACTACCACTGTGTATAATAAATAGTATTGTTGAGGACTGATGGTGTACTAAGGATTTGTAAGCATCTTGTCAGTTCTTAAAACAATCCCACAAAATAAATAAATTGTTGTTTACAAAGTTTATGTATTAATTTAAAATATTTATTTGAAAGGTAAGTTATAGAGAGAGGGGGAGAGACAGAGATTTCTCATCTACTGATTTATTCCTTATGTCCAGGGCTAAGCAAACCTGAAGTTGGGGACCAGGAGCTTTTCCTAGATCTACATGGATAGCAGGGGCCCAAGCATTTGAACTACCATCCACGCTTTTCCAGGTGCATTAGTAGGAAGTTGTATCAAAAATGGAACAGGTGAGACTCAAACTGGTGCCCATATAGGATGTTGATGTGGGAAGTAGCTTAACCTCCTCTCACAGCACAGGTCTCAAGTTCACAAAAGTTTAAAGAACTCAAAAAGTCATGTCCAAGGTCTTTGTGATAGTTATTTTCTAAGATAGCTGCCAAAGATCCTCACCTCCTGGTGTTAGTTATTTTGAGTTTTTCTCTCACATTGAGTCAGAGCTGGAAGTGTGGTCAGAAGAATGTGCCAGGAGGGATGGATGGTATGTTACTTCCAAGGAGGGTCATAAAGGTATTATAGTTTCTGCTTTGGTTTCTTAGATCACTGCCTCTGGGGTAAAAATGTCATGCACATGTCATGAACATGCCATGAGAACACTTGTGCAGCTTGTGGAGAGGTCCACATAGAAAGGAAGTCAATATTGTCCTTGTCAATATTCTGTACTTGCTTGTCACGTGAATGAACGTCCTTAAAGTTAGATGTCCCTGCCTCCATCTAAACTTCTGATGACTGCAGTCCCAACCAACATCTGATTGCATTTTCTTAGTAGATCTTGTACCAGGACTATCTAGGCGAACCACTTAAAATTTTTTACAGAAGCTATGGAAGATTAAAAAAAAAAAAAGGGAGGCGGGCAGTGGCCCAAGGATAAATCTTCACCTTACATGTGCCAGGATCCTATATGGGTGCCAGTGTGTGTCCCAGCTGCTCTATCCCATCCAGCTCCTTGCCTGTGCCCTAGGAAAACAGTCGAGGATGACCCAAAACCTTGGGACCCTGTACTTGCATGAAAGACCTGAAAAAAGCCCCTGGTTCCTGGCATTAGATCATCTCAGCTCTGACCTTTGTGGCCACTTGGGGAATGAACCAGGAGATGGAAGATCTTTCTCTCTATAGAACTGCTTTATCAATAAAAATAAATAAATCTTTTTAAAAAAAGATCATGGCTATCACAAGCCAGGAAGCTTTATGGTGATTTATTCTACAGAACTAGAGAACTAATATAGTCTTTGCAGATAGTTAAATGGCAGAACTAGGATTTTACACTCAGCCTATGCTGAGCCTCTACTCCTAACTATGAAGTCTCTATTTTCTTACATATTTCAAGTCAAAATGAAAATTTGCAAGCTTCTTTTACACACTGTGTCATGAAGGAGAAAACTGCAATGGGCAAGGTTGAAATTTTTTTCTTTCTCAAGGAGTTTACATATAACTATTAAAACTTGCATATTTCTGAGCATAAAGGAAAGCAACACTAGATAGCAAGTTCTCTATATGGGTATTCTTTTTTTAAAATATTTATTTATTTTTATTAGAATGGCAGATTTACAGAGAAAAGGAGAGACAGAGAGGAAGATCTTCCATCTGATGATTTACTCCCCAAGTGGCCTCAACGGTTGGAGCCAAGTCAATCTGAAGTCAGAAGACTGGAGCTTCCTCCAGGTCTCCCAACTGGGCGCAGGGTCCCAAGGATTTGGGCCATCCTTGACTGTTTTCCCAGGCCACTAGTAGGGAGCTGGATGGGAAATGTATGGGATCCCAGCGTGTGCAAGGTGAGGACTTTCACTGCCAGGCTACTGCGCCGGGCTCTCTATATGGGATTCTTTTTGGATAGTTTTATTTATTTATTTGTTGATATAGTTTGTTTTCAAATCAATTTAAGTATGTCCACAAATAAAGAACAATATCTTTTACAAAACTTCGTAATAGAACATCTTCATTTGAAGATTCAGTGGTTTTATTAAGCAAGCAAATTCCACTTTGAATTCTATGGATCTAGAATTTGAATCCAAGAGATAGCACCATGCCTATGTTTTCCATCACCCTGATACACTAATGTCTCAATCACAGCAGTCCTTCAGGAAAATTCATCAGGAAGCAGAGTGATCAAGACAGAATAGAAAGACCTTATCAGTTCAGTGTGGCTGCACTGAGAGCCTACTAATGGAATTGAGAAGTCACTTGAAAGAAATACCTCTACCAGGGGGAGTAGTACCTGTTTTTTTTTTTTCCAAACATCCTCATTACCATTATTGGCCACTAAAGATTTAGACTGGCAGATATTTCTTATGTTGCAACAATCTCTATTCATTGGTCAGTATGCCAGAAGGAAATCAACCATGGGCCAAATAGTGGGAGTTGGGTCCACTGGGTGTTATTTTCAACTTCATTGTAGTATTGAATTCCTGCTTCCTTGCAGTCCTCCAGTAATTGTTGTTTTTGTAAAGAGAAGACTTTTCTTTTTATTTATTTGCTTAAGAGAGATAGAGAAATCTCTCATTGCTGGTTTACTTCCCAAAGATCCTCGATAGTCAGGGCACGATTAGGCCAAATCCAGCAGCCTGGAACTCAATTCAGATCGCCTACATAGATGAATAGGGCACAACTACTTGAAACATTAGCAGGCTGCACAAGCAGGGAGCTGGAATTAGCGGTGGAGCTGGAACTCAAACCCAGATACTCTATGATATATGATATGAGAATCCCAAGTAGCTTCTTAACTGCTATGTCAAATACCCACTCCACCCAAAAATTATCTTTACATTAAGATATACACTATCGGTTTTCAAAGAGGAAGGAAAATGCACCAAGATTTTCTCTTTGAAGTAAACCAACAAATCAGTGATAATTGAAACAAGAAATCCTGGCACAGGAAGCAAGAACTGATTGTGCTGTGTCCTTGGTAGGATTTTGAGTCATTCGTGCAGTATAGTGTCTGGAGAATTCTAGTGAGTCATGCATTGCCAACTATGGAAGAAAAACGTATTTTCTAAAGCTGTCTGTTATTACTCATGCCTTTCAGTTAGCATCAGCAGATGTTGGTATCCTATTGACTGTTGATCTAATAGAAAGTTTCTCATGGACAGGTCTGACATCATTTTCCTCTAACTCTGAAAAATTTGGCACAAATCTTTCTATTTGGCTTGCAAGATGTTTGCATTAACATCATGGCTTTTTTTGCTTTGGTATTGAAAGAATTGTTTAGTAACAAAGTAGAGCATTTGGATTCGGTGGCAGATGGGAGGGATGCTCTTATTTTATCATGAAACAATCAAACGAATGTTCTTTGTAGTGATTCATTGCCCGTGTGGGAAAATTTCCTTACATATATATGTTCATGCCCTCTCTTTCTCTGCTGGATATGTGAAGTTTTTTACTTTCAGCATTTAGGTAGAATTTTTAGCGAGAAGCCTGGGAACAATATCTGTAAAATACAAAGAGAGACTCTACTGCAAAAGTAACCCTAGGACTGAATGTTGGAAATCGCTTGAACCAGAGTTTGCATATAACCTTGAGCCAGTCACATCATCTTTTTTAAAAACAAAAACAAAAAACCTTGGGTTTTCTGTCTGAAATGGGCAGAAAATTACCTACCTATTTAGCTAAGGCAGAAATAATTTCCTGATAGGAAGATGACTCAGTGGCCTGCAGCAACTGTGTAGCTTTTTGTCCTGGGTTTCTGTGTCTTCAGGGAGACAGAGTGAGCCAGAAGACTGGAGACCAGACCAGCCAAAGAAGCCTGAAATTTAGCAATGGTAAAGGACTGAGTCATCTTCGAGCTTGTTACTAGCCAGACCTGGTGCTAGGCTCTGGGAGATGAGGGTGAACCACATGCAGGGGCTTCTGTCCTTATGAAGTTGGTTGGTCTGCTTTGGTCACGTTTAGCATTATTTGGAAAGAATTTCTATTACTTGGATTATTTTGCTTTTCGAGTTCAAGATTATCCACTCAATGCCTCCGTGGGAGCCTTACAGGAGAGGCAGTGATAGTACATGGAGCACTGTGAACACGGGCATAAAGAGAAGTGCAGCATTCACTGGTATTGTTCCAGAGCTTAGCCCACCAGGTCTAGTGGGAGACAAAAGCTCAGGTTTCATCATCCAAGGTTAGATGAGCAAGTGGGGAATGGCTTTAATGTTTTAAATGGACTTTCATGCCAGCACTAATGGACCTTCTTCTCCAGGGCCCTCTGAAGGGACTTATCAACCTGAGGATGTTCCAACTTGCCTGAGGATGGACTGGATTGTCAGCAACTGGATGATGAATCTTGAACCCCAGAACTCCTCCCAACCTCTGCCGTGAGGGTAGGTCCAGTTGTGGAATATAGGTAGGGATGCGGCATTCATGTGAGTTTTCCCTCCCCTTGTTACTGCGAGAATTGCTGCTGCCAGGAGGATGTAACCACAGACACTGAAGTCAGGGAGGTGGAGGAGGGCTGTAGCATCACACAGTGGGTCCACTTGCTGCAGTGCATGTCAACCGTCTTGGGTTCCCAAGTTCTCCAGCATTAGCAGTTCATGTACTCCATTAAAATTTTTAAATTAAAATCATTTGAGTTGCTGTCCTACTCACAAAGTGTGTCTGAGCAGCCTTGAAATAGTGCTCATGATTCTTTAAGGTTTATATTTCGTATCATCTTTGACTTATATCTGCCTCTGTGGAAGTCTTCCTCATAATTCTTACTTCCTCCTTTGACTTCCTTACTTCCTCCTGTGTTGCCCTCTTCCCATCTCAGTACCAAACCATATTAAGAGTCGGCAGATTCCTTCACTGCCTGCCTCCCCGACTCCTGCCATGGACCTAAGGTTGTTGGAGGTGAATTCATCACAGTGAATAGCTCAAAAACCAATGTTGGGCAATTCTGACCTTGGAAATCCTCTGCCCTTTCCTGCTCACGAACGTCTTCCCTGGCTCTATCCCGACCCAGGCTCTTTTTCATCATCTTCTCTGAACTTCTTGATTCTGAAGCTCAGTTGCCTTCTCACCTTATCATTATAAGGAATTGGGTTCTTTTTGCCCTTATCCTTAAACCCAAAGCTCTGTGCTTTATAGCAGAGATTGGGAGAAACACTCTAAAGTTACTCAGCTGAATTTGTTCCAGTACTCAGTGCATCACTGTGGTTTTCCCTTCTGTGGGATCAAAGACATAGGCATGATCTTCATGAGTCGCTGTACATGAAAGGGAGCAGAAATGTGGGAATCTGTCTTCCTTCTGGGAATGATTATGATTATGCCACCTCCTTGTACCTACATAGTCAGGTGTGTGTTGTTATTACACAAGGCAGCCTACCTTTTGGGAAACATTACACCAAGAGGTCCTCAAAAGTCAATGGAGGGAGAAGGTCTCCCCTACAAACCGCTGAACTTATCTGGACAATAAGATGCTGAACTCTATGCTAGGTATATGCATGCAATGAA
Source organism: Ochotona curzoniae (assembly GCF_017591425.1). Classification (NCBI taxonomy): domain Eukaryota; kingdom Metazoa; phylum Chordata; class Mammalia; order Lagomorpha; family Ochotonidae; genus Ochotona; species Ochotona curzoniae. Next base: position 45,302,306 of record NW_024466502.1, on the reverse strand, counting down.
TGAATCCCAATTGAACTTCAACTGTGAATATGCAGCAAGGTGGAGGAATCCACCATGGGGGTAGGGTTGTGGGAGGGGTAGGGGGAATCCCAGTGCCTATAAAACTGTATCACATAATACAATGTGATTAACAATAAAAAAGTCAATGGAGGGCCCAGAACCACAACTCAATTAGCTCATCTTCCCTCTGCAAGTGCTGGGATCCCATATGGGTATCAGTTCATGTCTGGCTGCTCCATTCCCCAATCAGCTCCCTACCTGTGGCCTGGGAAAGCAGCAGAGGATAGCCCAATGCCTTGGATCCCTGCATCCACATAGCACTTAAAGATGATGTCTTGGTTTCTTGCTATTATCATGATTTCTGACATGCTCACCAGATACTTGATATAGGACAAAAGGCAGGAGTGAGACATGGAGGCTCTCTGAGTCTGGAACATGAGGTAGCCACTGTGGGCTAAAACTGAGATAATTAGAGATCGATATCAAAAATCTCTTTCTTGGTCTGTTATTAACAAACATCCACATAGAAATACTCAGAGTGGGACCAACATGATGGCATAGCAGGCTAAGCCTCCACCTACTAGAGCTGGCATCCCATATGGATGCAAGTTCGTATCCTAGTTGCTTCACTTTCAAGTAACCTCTGGTTAGAGCCTGGGAAATCCATGGAGGATGGAGAGAAGTCTTGGTCCCTGAACCCACCTTGGAGACCTGGCTCCCAGTTTCAGCTCAGCTCAGGCCATTGTGGTCATTTGGGGAGTGGAGCAGCAGATGGAAGACCTCTCTCACTGTTCCTCCTCTCTCTGTAAAATCTGCTTTTTGAATAAAAATAAGTAAATAATTTTTTAAAAAAATCCTGAAATGTTTCTCATTCTCATTTTCAAATGTAGTTTTGACTGAGTAATTGATTGATTGATTGACATGAAAGGCAGACATATAAGAGAGGGGACAGAGACCGAGACAGAGATTTCCCATTCACTAATTCCCTCTCCAGGCACCTAAAACAAATGGGGTTGGGAGAGGCCAAAACCAGTAGTCTGGAACTCAACTTGAGTCTCCCATGTGGATGGCAGGAAACCAAGCCATCACTTAGTGCAAACCAACATGTGCATTAGTAGGAAGCTCAAATTGGGAGTGTATTTAGGATGCAAATTGAAGCATTCTTATTTGGGATGTAGGTTGCCAAGTGGTGTCTATTTTTTATATAAAAAATTGATTTACTTGAAAGTCAAAGTTAGAAAGAGAGATGAAGAGAAACACACAGAGATTTTCCATCTATTGGTTCACACCCCAGATGGCGCCTCAGCCAGGGTTGAGATGATCTGAAGCCAGAAGCCAGAACTTTCTTTGGTTCTCCCACATGGATTCAGGGCCCCAAAGACTTGGGCCATCCTCTGCTGCTTTTCCAGGTCAGTAGCAGAGAGCTGGATGGGAAGTAGAGCAGCTGGAACTCCAACTGGAACCTATATGGGATGTCAGCGCTGCAAATGGATGATTAGCTTGCTTGCCACTGTGGAAGCTCTGATCAAGTGGCATCTTAACCAGTAGATCAAACACCTACCACTAAATGTGGCTTTAGTCATTATCAACACATATTCTTTCATAAATTGCTTATGTCAGCATTAGCAAAGAAAATTAGTAGCAGTTAGCAATGCCCTTTATGAAATGCTACTTTAGGGGCTGGTGTGGTACAGCAAGTTGCTTCTGAAGTCTTTAGCACTGGCATCCCATATGGGCACCAGTTCATGCCCTGGCTTCTCCACCTCCCATCCAGCTCCCAGCTAATGGCTTGGGAAAGCAGTAGAGGATGGCCCAAGTTCTTGGGCCCCTGGACCCATGTGAAAGACTTGGAGGAAACTCTTGGCTTCAGATCAGCTCGATTCTGGCCATTTTGGGAATATGGAAGGTGAACCAGTGAATGGAAACCTTCTCTATCTCTCCTTCTTTTTCTGAAAATTTGCATTGAAATAGTAAATCCTTTTAAAAATTAAATGCTGTCTTATCCTAGCTTATTTATAAAGATAAAACTTGAAGGTGAGATCTGACCTTTCTCCACATGTAGCAATTTTTGAAAGGAAATAGGAAAAGATGTAATATTTTTTAAAAAATTGATTTTCAAGTCAGGCATATATTCAGTGTTCCCCTTCAAAGACAAAGGAGAATCTTACTGTTTCTTGTATTCAAGTACTTTTGTAGAAAGGACATAGAGGGTACTTTAAAAGATTGTGGAAAAATGAAATGATGTTTGTTTTGGAGTAAAAAGTTTCAAAAACCACACAGAGTTTCCACAGGGTATGTACTTCCCATGAACCTTTCAGAAATATGCATGCCAGAGTAATGGTGTGTTCCATGGCTGGCCCCCCAGGAGCCTGCCGTGTGACCTCACCGGTTTAGGTAGACCCATCTGAGATAATTTTCCTTTTCATTAACTCAAAATCAACTGGTCAGGAACCTAGGTACTGTCCGTAATACTTACTGGGCTACCTGGACACAAATAGAAAGGAATGTAGAGGCCCATCTGTGAGGGAGTGGGGGTCTTAGGTGCCATCTTAGAATTCTGGTTTAAAATACAAATGAATGTTTTTTCATCTTTCAGAGCACATTAAGATATGACAATAAATATTAACTATTCAATATCTTACTAGGGTTCAAATATCAAACTATTACTATGTCTTTTTTTTTTCCTTTAATGTCATTCTGTTTTTCTTGCCATTAGGCTATTTTCTGTATTTAATGTAGGCTTCTCCAAAAGCCTACATAGGGTATGGTATGAAAAAATCAACCCAATAGCAACGATCTGCAGAATCAACATATCCTCGGATTGTAAGCTAAATTAATGCATTCCAAGTTACAAACACTGAAGAGTATGGCTGTGTTAGCCTGTCTGAAGATGTAGCCGGAGTACGTGCTCGAGGTAGCAGTTAACTTGTCTCCTGGGATGCCTGCCTCCCATATTTGAGTCCCTGGTTTCAGTACCTGCCCTACTGCTTTGGATTCAGTTTCTCTATTGCACCCCGGGAAGCAGTGGTAATGGCTTTGGCACTTGGTCCCTGCAACCCACATGGGAGATCTGAACTATGTTCATGCTGGCTCTTGGCTTTGATTTGGCCCCGCCTCAGTTGTTGTGGCATTTTGTGAGTGATGCAGCAGATGGGAACGTCTATCTCTGTCTTTCTGACTTTGAAATACAATGAAATAACCAATAAAATTTCAAGTAAAATAGAGATGTAGCCAATTAGTTGACTTTGCCCTGTCTAATGCAAGATGTCTTACAGCAGAAAGGAAGATGTTGCAAAAAGCATAACTGGTAGTTAATGAGGATTTTTTCAGGAAACACACACACACACACACGTTAAATCCACTAACCAATAGGTGTGGGCCCACTTGATTCTATTTTCAAATCAAAAATAACATATGTATCTTCTAGTTTATGCTTCTATTTTGTGTTTGATCGATGTTAATCAGCACTCTAGAATTTCATGGTCTGTAGGCATCTGACAGAACAGACCTGGCCATAAAGCTGAGGATTCGGATCTGAACAAGAGGACCAAGGACATTCGCATTCTCTGAGACACTGATGGCTCCGGACCCAGACGGAGACCATCTCAACTCTCTCTGCAGTGTGCTCAATTGATAACATACTTTGGAAAGACAATGCCAATGACCTTAATGTTCTGAGCTAAGATCAGCTGGTGACCCAGGCTGACAACTTGAATATGCTTTTCAGCTGCAGTGAGCAAGTAGTTACAGCAGTCACCACAGCAACCGTGTGGCTGGAACCCTTAGAACTTTCAACAGAAGAATAAGGGCAGCTCTGAGAATGGCTTCAATTGGGATTAACAGTGACTGACTTTTAGTCCCGGGCTGCTGGGAATCCTTTATGATGTTTTTCCTGGTAAACATAAGGACACATTGTAATGGTTCTTTGAGAGGAAACACTAGTCCTCTTGGCTTTTATGAAATATTTCCACTGTTTTTCCTCTTCTGTATTTCATAAATGCTAAGTGAATCTTCACAAAGCCCCCAATCTAAAGGATGGGAGAAAAGAGAGGAGGGTGAAAAAAGAAACAGAAGAATTTGTTTTAGCCTACAGAAAACATGCAAGTTTTATCTAATCTTTAATTCTGCATTTTTTGGATTTTTCATTTGTAATCTACCCACAGAACTGTACTTATCTTAGAATTTAAAGAAAGGCCGAATAAGATGCTAAGGGGAAGGAGAGCCGTGCTGTTCTGAAGTTGTTTTCTGGAGTCAGAATCTTAAGCACTTGCTTATCAATTCCATTTAGAACTCAGTCATAGCTCCCTGCCTGGTTGTTGAGGTGCACTGAGACTGCAGCTATTATTTTAGTAAGTGTACATGCAATATGCTTGGCTAGTGTTGTGGGCATTGTGTAAATTGTTAAGATAATGTAAAGGAGGACAAGCTTGAGAATTACGGACAAGGGGATCAAGATATAGGGCTTATTGATGGTGATAAGCTGAAGCTGGTGTTCACTTGGGCCAGACGGATGTGTCCTGTTTCCCAGCTTGGTCTAGGATTGTCTTCCAAATCTCTCGTTATCCCTGGAGCTTGACAATCGCTGCTCTGGAGACATAGCAGATGCTCAATCAGCATTCACTGAGTCATGTGTTAGGTCAACAAAATATTCTGAGACCAAGAAATGTACACAATCATAAAATTCAGTTACACTGTCTGAAAAGGCCATCAGTTTGTATCTGAGGAGAGTAAGATAGCTTTTTCACCTAACTAAAGCCAGGGGTTTTTTGAAGGATGAGGTGTCTTGGGTGACACGCTACAGGTTGCAAAGATAATCAGCCTTATAAGCTTACAGGGTCAGCATCTTTTATAGGCCCTCTTGGGTTATCTTTATTCAAGACAAAAATCGGAAAATTGAATTTTAATGATATTCCAAAAAAACCCCAAACAAACAAACAAACAAAAAAACGAAGAGTAAGGTGTAGCAATGCTATCAGGCCTAGGGCACTGTCCCTTGTCCTACATAGATCCAGTCCTAATTTGCCATTTCAAACACCAACCTCATTTTGCTTTAGCTGTGTTAGGGCTTAGCAAAAATAGGAGCCCATTTTACACTTAAGAAGTAATCTAACAGAGTTGAAGATCAAGTAAAAGTGGTAGTGGTGGTGGCAGTAGTAGTAGCAGTGTGTGTGCACTATGTTTATTCAAGGATACAAGCTAAGGTGGTCTATGCCATGTGAATGGGAAGTTCCTGTGGTTGCATTCAATGTCAACATTCAGGAAATAGAAGAATAAAGAACACCAAATTATGTGACTGAGGGCCTCACATGGGTGAACATAATCTTCCTCTGATTAGGATTTAATCTCACAATTACATCAAGCTACTGGCAGGTTCTGCAAAAAACAAAACAAAACAAAATAAAACAACAAATAAAAAGCCAATTGCATCAAGCTGCAAAAGGGTGGACTGAGCAAAAATAATGGGACCTATCTGGATGTCTACTTCTCAGAGACAACTCTGCCCTGCAGAAAAGAGGAGGAGTTTGAGGTTTCTATATATGACCAAGTATGTCTGATGTGGATGGAAATGTTCCGGAAATGTGTGACTCCTGTCCCTGAAGGACACATAGAAGGTAATCGTTTCTTGAAAACTCAATACATGGCTTCTCATTATGTGTTTTCAGCAAACCTAAACCAGTGAGGTGCTCATAAAACAATGTCAAACAGGACAAAGCTTGATGGCCAAAAAGGTTGAGAAAATGCTGTGTGTCCTATTTCCCTCCTATGAGGCCTTGATATGATTTAGTTTCTGAATGGTTATAAGAAGCTATAAAGAAACCTACTTGAATTTGATACAAGACTATTCATGCTTAGTTTACCAAGGGACACTTTGTTTTAACAACCTGCACTGATGTGTCCTGGACCTGCCAGCAGCTTTCTGCTTAAATATGGCTGTATACACAGTTGTTGAGGAGGGAACTGTTCTCTTCCTACCAAACGACCTGGGCTATTATGGATCTGAGGCTCTTTTTAATTTTGATTTTCTGTTTTAGAGATCTTCCATCTACAAGTTCACTCCCTACATGACCTCAATGGTTGGATGTGGGCCAGGCTCAAGTCAGGAATCTGAAACTCCACTAGGTCTGATGTGTAGGCAATAGGACCCAAGTATTTGGACCATCTACTGTGGCTTTTCCAATCATGTTAGAAGGGGAGCTGGATCAGAAATGGAGTAGCTGGAACTTGAACTGGCACTCATACAGGGTGACAGCTGCTTGAACTACTGTGCCAAAACACCAGCCTGGATTTGGAGCTGTTCTGTCTTCTCTATGTTTGCTTGTAGTTTTCCATCTTTTCATGTTGTGTTGTTGGCGCTCCCTTTTTAAGGTGGCTGTTTTGTCTCCTCTTAATGGCATCTCCCCCATGCTGGCCTTTTTCTTGGCTCCTTCTACTATTCTTTGAGTTGAGAAAATAGCTCTCCAGCATGCTTGAATATATTAAAAACAGACTTCTAGGACAATATTTCTTTTGAGTCAGTGACCATATTTTTCAAAAGCCTGTTTTTGTGGTTTTAATTCCTGCTTACTTTCTGTTTCTTTATTCTAAAGACAAGCATCCTGAAAAGCAGAACTGAACGATGCTGTGCTAAGCAGGCCAGCGATCCCAGTTTCCCCCCAGTAACTGAGCTGTACTCAGGATCACCAATCAGTTCTATCCCCCAAAGCCCTTCCTATTGATTCTCCCATAGTTCCAATTTCCACCAAGGAAACACTTTCCAATGTAAATTACATTTTACTATGGGTAACTCTTTTTGTTCATCTCAGATTCCTTAAATGGGTGGATTTTTAGTAATCATTCCTTCACCCAGCCTTCTTCTTTCCCAGGCATCTCAAGAACTGTGAGGTAAAGGCATAGGCTACTTTTTTTTCATGGAAAACAACTTGTAGTTCCATGTTTATATTTTATCTGGCCTATGTTCTCAACCAAATGATCAAAAAGCCCAAGCTTCAATAGAAACAAGAAACTCCTTGTTTTAGGTATTTAGTAATCATTTGTTGGCTTATATATAACTACTGCTATTCCATTCTACAAAGAAAAGTTAGAGAGACTATTTAACACTAGGAAAAGGGAAAAAGAACGACAAGCAAAGGCATCCACCCACCCTGCTGTGTCAGGTGCTTCTGAGTGGAGTAGGTATTTTAGCTCCTTACACATCACACTGTGATTTAAGAGTTTCAGATGACGGGAAGAAAAGAAAAACTCCCATTCTCTTTTATCAGGTATTCTTAGAAATGCCAGCTCATTTTTCTGGAATATATATAGCACAAGTTAACAAGAAAATGAATCACTTCCAGCACTGCGTGGAATTGTGACACAGTAGTAACACAGCTCACTTAAGGAGCTCAGGGACCACATTTGAACTGCCCAAGTGAGGGCAGAAGACTACAAAGAGGGCTGAGGCTTCCACCAACTTTCTTTTTTTTTTTTTCACATGGTTTCACATGTATTTAATAGGAATATGCATAATTGTCCCTTTGCACCTTAATGATTAGGTATAGATGATACTTAGTGCCTTTTTTGTTGTGGCCAAATTGAGAACTAGAAGCCTGACGTATCCCACTTTCCTGTAGCCCTTGAACCTTCTTACCCTAATTAACTATGTAAAGAATGTCAAAATAAAATTTATTAATAAAAAAAAAAGATATGCTTATCCCTTGTTAAAGCAAACCAGGACTGGGCATGAAAGTAGTGGATATACATTTTATTCAGAAAGGGAAACCTGGTTGCAATCGCAGGAAGGAGACTGCTTACAGAACTGAGTTCAATTTAGAGGATAGCCTAACAAGGGGGAATCCACAGTTCTGGATCTGGGTAAGTGTTAGTGACTAAAAGTACCGAAAGGGAAAGTCAGGAACAAGGAGATTCCGGCTAGTCAGACTCAACAGGATGCTTGCTGAATGCAGGCCCGGGGTCATCAGATGCCAAGGGTGGCAGATGATCGATTTGATCAGGCATCTGCAGAGAGCGTATGTGAGGTGGGAATTGTTGCTAAGCTGATTGAAGATTTTTCTAAAACTGGGCATTGAGGACTGGAAATTTGGTGCAGCATGTAAAGCTCTTGCTCGATATGTTGGTACCCATATGAATACCAGTTTTAGTCCTGGTTGCTCTGGTTCCAGTTTGGTTTCCTGCTGATGTGCTCAGGAAATCTGAAGAAGGCCCAAGTGTTTGGGCCTTCCACCTATGTGGGAGACCTGGATGGAATTCCAGGCTCCCAGCATCACTCTGCCCTAGCTCTAGCTTCGAGAGCCATTTAGGGAGAGAACCAGTAGATGGAAAATCACTTTCTCTCCCTCTGCCTTTCAAATAAATAAGATAAATCTTTTTTTCAAAATTGAAATACAAATAAAACCGAGCACTGCAAAAAATGGCCAAGGTCATCTAAATGCTGGAACATAGCTATAAAGTAGACTCTGAGGTCCTGAGCAGAACATGGTCAAGCAGAGCTGCTTTGCTAGCCCCTCTAAGACAACTTTCCCCTGCCACAATTTTCTTTTTGCTAAGACATTTACAGTGTCAGTTCCTGCATCAATCCCAAATCTTAGTAGGAGAAACTGTAAAGATGCAGGTAAGGTTCTGTGGGTGCATGCTCCTTGATGAGTGAGAGGGCGGGGGCTTGGCTCGAGGGATGGAACACATGAGACAGGAGAGAGGACTGGATGGGAAGCAGGATTTCTGAACCCAAACCTTTGGAAAATTTATCAAAGCATCACAGCATGAACAGTTTGCCAAGGTATTTCAAGAGGACTGTTCAAATGAGAGGCCCTGGAACATTCATTTTTCTTCCTTTTTTTAAGAGATTTTTTTTCCTTTAGATTTATTTTTACTTGAAAGGCAAAAATTACAGAAAGAGGAGAGCCAGAAAGATCTTCCATTGATTGATTCCCTCCCCAAATGGCTACCATAGTTGGAGGTGGGCTGGCCTGAAGCCAGGAGCTGGGATATCCTTCCATGTTTCCTACGGAAGCACAGGGGCCAAGGACTTGAGCCTTCCTCCACTACCTTCCATTCAGGCCATTAGTAGGGAGCTGAATCAAAATGGGGCCTCAAGGACTCAAACTGACATGGATATGGGATAATGGCACTGCAGGCAGTAGCGTAGCCTGGAAGATCACATCACCGATCCTTTAGCATCCACTTCCCAGGCAGACTGTCTTTGATCAACCCACAGAAAACCCAGCCCGTTGTCACTCTTGTCTGACACTGATGGCTGATCATTCTTCCAAATGGTTCAGTGTATCGAATGTTTTTCCTTTGTCACTAGTGCTTCTTGTGCCCACCTCCAGGAATATTTTATAATGTTTTTCTGCTTCCTTTCAAAAGGTAAATTGTTAGACATTAAGATTGCTTAAGATTTTTAATCCAGGGCCAGCATCTTGGCATAGTAGGCTAAACTACTGCCTGTGATGTGGGCATTCCATATAGGTGCTGCTCACATTCCAGCTGCTCCACTTTCGAACCAGCTGCCTGTTAATGCACCTGGGAAAGCAACAGAAGATGGTCCAAGTGCTTAGGCCTCTGCACCCACGTGAGAAACCCAGAAAAAGCTGCTAGCTCCTGGCCTCACTCTGGTCCAGCCCTGGCTGTTGTGGTCATTTGGGGAGTGAACTAGCAGATGGAAGATAACTCTCTATCCTCTCTACCCTGCCTTGCTTTTTATTATGCCTTTCAAAAAATAAGTAAAAAAAATTTAAAAGGCAAGAATCACACATACAACATTTTAAAAGTCTATAATTCATTTGGAATTTTTATATGGTGTTTTTATATGGTGTGATAGAATAGCCAAGATTAATTTTTTCTGCACATGAATGTCCATCGATACTGCACCATGTTCTTTGGTGGACTATCTTTTCAGTGTCGAGTCATTATCATCTTAAACTAGGCAACCATGTTAGGCCAACATTTAGTCTGAAGGTTACAATGATGGTTAGAGCACCCATATCTGATGTAACTGCACTTGGATTTGAAGCCTGGCCCCAGCTTCTTGCTAATGCAGACTTCAAGAGGCAGTGGTGATAGTTAGTTGGATTCTTTTTAACCATGCAGGAGTCCTGGACTGAGTTCTCAGCTCTGGCTTTAGGCATAGGAGGGAGTGAGTGGTGCTGGGCCAGTCCTTACAAATCCAGGATGCAGTGCCCACCCCCACAGACTCAGGCAGCAGATCAACACAATCTTGAAACTGACCTTTGCAGATCCACGCCTGTGATGTAGACTCTTGTCAACAGGTCCACCCAGGTGGATCCAGGAGCCAGGCCTGGATGGGCAGACTTGAGCTTCAGGTCTGCTTTAGTGGATCCAGACTCTAGTCTTAGCCCTTTAAGACCCAGGTGTCTGGCCAGCCTGCCTGCATATTGCAACAAACAAGCTTTCTGTAATCTCTGGACAGGTTGATGGTGGAGGTTTTTCTTAGATGAAGCCACTCTGAAAAGACTAGGATAACAGCCTACTTCTTCACCTGCATAGACACTGATGTAAAGCCACAGGATTCATCGGCCCTTCTAGGACTCACTCAAAGCCTTTTTTTTGGATTCCCGCTTTAACTCAAAAAAAGGCTTTGAGTGAGTCCTAGAAGGGCTGGTGGGTCTGATAGAAGTTCCAGAATGTGTTGATCTAAGTGACTGAATGGGAGTCAGTGGCTAGCAACATTGTCCTGAATCAGAGGGAGACTTAAACTTGGAGATCACTATATTTAGAAACTCATCTTTGCCATCTCTTATGGGAGACCAAGGTTCTGCTTTCATCCTTCTAACTGGTGGCTATCCATCTTCTGTTGAATCCTTGATTTTGAGTGAAATCTGCAAGGTATCCATTAAATAGAAAATCTGCTAAGCCAATGTGCTTCCCTTCTAATCCCTCAATAACCGAAGTACCCAGTCATAATCACGGTCATCTCACAGTCATCGCCATCACTATCATGCCAGTATTTATTGGGCCTTTGCTCTGCACCTAACAAGATGTTAAGCACTTTAAACTCATTTTCTCATTTAGCCCTCACAGCTACCTTGAATGGAAAATGACTACTGTTATCATTCCCACTGGGCAGAGCGGGGCATTAGAGTTGAGAGAGGCTGGCTGCTTTCTCAAGCCAGGGATTTTGTAACAAGAACACTTCATCACTTAAAAGCCCACATTTACTTACTTTGACAAACAGAGTCTCCCAAATGATAATTTATTTCTCAAATGCTCACCAAAGCGAGGCCTGGGCTGGGATAAAGCCAGGAGTAGCTTACTAGAAAGAAGCTGAAGTTGGCAGCAGAACTGTGACTTGAAATCATGCACTCTGATATGAGATGTGAGCAGCTTACCAAGTGATTTTTTTTTTAAGATTTAAAAAATTATTTGGAAGGCAGATGTACAGAGAGGAGGAGAGACAGTTTTTCCATTCACTGGTTCACTTTCTAAATAGCCACAATGGCTGGAACCATGCTGATGCAAAACCAGGAACCTCTTCTGGGTCTCTCACATGGGTGTAGGGACCCAAGGCTTTGGGCTGTCCTCTACTGTTTTGCCAGGCCACAGGCAGGGAGCTGGATGGGAAATGGAGCAACTAGGACACGAACCGGCACCCGTACAGATGCTTAGACTACTACATACACCTGTGCATTAGTCCCACCAAGTAATGTTTTAATCTCTGTGTGAACCACCAGCCCCCAAACCTATCTGATCCAAAGCCTGTGTTCTTAAATAAACAGGTTGTACTATCTAAAGCCTTGTCTGCAGGAATGGAGTTTGAAACAAGGACCTGAGGAAGAAAACACATGATAAAGTTGGCATCCTTCTTAACTGTTGCATAAATGGCTGCTTCCTTAGGTCCAGCCACAATGGAAGTGCAGAGTGCTTTAGTACCATGAATTTCAGTTATGGTTTCAATTCTTAGTATTATAGCTTTAATTTGAATCTGTCCTGTTCTGTTTGTCTTGAGCTCCTAGAAGAAAATGGTTCTGCTTTTTCCCGCATCCTCTATTATCCAGTGGCAGGCCTTTTATACAATAGTACTCCGTCACAGTGTGTACTGAGGAGGCTATGTGGGAGTTAACAAGTATTGCAGTTAGAACACCTGGCTTTGATATTTAATATTACTGTCTATGGGCTTTGTGATACTGGGAAAGGGATTTTTGTAAATTTAAAAATGTTACAGACATATAAAAATTATACATGTTTATAGGGTATTAAGTAAACATTATTATATGAATATATTGTGTAACAGCCAAGCAGCATATGTTTGTCCTTTAAAATATTTAACATTTCTTTATAAGAGCATCCAATTAAAACAGAAAAATATATGGTACATTAACTTTATGCACCCTACCATGTAAGAGAACCCCAGACATTCTTATTTGTATTTAACTATAGACTAGCACCCATAAATTAGCCTTTCTCCATGTCTTCATCTACACTTCTTTGCGAAGCATCTGGTAACCACAATGATATTTGTAATTTCTTTATGATCCCTTATTTTCAAACTTCACGTATTATATGACTGAGATATGTAATATTTGTCTTTCTGTGTTTATTTTGCTCAACATATGGCCTCCAATGCCATCTATACTGATGCAAATGGCAAGATTTCATTCTTTTTTTATGGCTGGATAATATTCCAGTGTGTATATATGCTACATTTTCTTTATCCATCCATCTGGTGGATGGATACTTAGATTGTTTCCGTTTCTGCTGCAGTACTTCTCTTTGACTGATAAACTCTTTTCCTTGAATATACACCCTGGAGTGTAATTGCTGGGTGATACTGGTTCCGCTTTTAGATTCTGAGGAATCTCCATATGATTTTCCATAATGGCTGGTCTAATTTACATTCCCATCAACAGTGTGCAAGGGTGTTATTTTTTTTCCACATCTTTGCCAACACTGGTCACCTTATGTCTTTCTGATAATAACCCAACTTACTAATAGTGGTTTTGATTTGCCATTACCTGATGATTGGTGGTGTTGAACACTTTTTCATGTGTCTGTTGGCCATTTGAATGTCTTCCTCTGAGAAATGTCTGTTTATATCTAGTACTGATTTTTAAATTGGATTAGTTGCGGATTCTTTTTTTTTTTTTTTTTTCTTGGTGGAGGGGAGTTGATGTTTTGTTGTTGAGTTCTGTGAGTTCCTTGAATATTTTGGGTACTAATGCTTTCTCAAATGTATTGCTTGCAAATATTTTCTCCCATTATATAAGTTGTCTCTTCATTCTGTATGTTGTGTCCTTTGCTGCACAAAAAATTCTTTATTTGGATGAAATAATATTTGCCTTTTTGTTTTTATTTTCTGAGATTTGGAGGTCTGGTCCAAAAAATCCTTTCTCATTCCAATGTTCCAAAATGTTTTCTCTACCTTTTTTAGATTTATTTATTTTTTTTTTATTGAATTGCAAAGTCAGATATACAGAAAGGAGGAGAGACAGAGAGGAAGATCTTCCATCTGATGATTCACTCCCCAAGTGCTACAACAATTGGAGCTGAGCTGACCTGAAACCAGGACCCCAGAGCTTCTTCCGGGTCTCCCACATGGGTGCAGGGTTCCAAGGCTTTGGGCCATCCTTGACTGCATTCCCAAGCCACAAGCAGGAAGCTGGATGGGAAGCGGGGCTGCCAGGTTTAGAACCAGTGCCCATATGGGATTCCGGCACATTCAAGGTGAGGACTTTAGATGTTCGGCTACCATGCCAGGACCTCTCTAATTTTTTTTCCCACAATGATTTTGAAGTGTTATTTTTTTTCACATTGAGGCTTAACATTTTGAGCTGAATTTGGTGCATAATGAGAGACAGAGATATAGTTTTATTCTCATGTCGGTGGATGCCTGATTTCTCAGCTTCATTTATTGAACAGTCCCTTTCCAGTGCATGTTCTTAGAATCTTTGCAAACATCAGTTGGTCATAGATATGTGGGTTTATTTCTAGACCCTATTCTGTTCCATTGATTTATGGATCTGCATGTAGGCTAATAAAAGACTATTTCATTATCGTAGCTTTGTCATAAATTTTAAAGTTGGTCGTGTAACACCTTCTCCATTGTGTGTGTGTGTAAGATCACTTTGGTGGTTTGAGGTCCTTTGGGACTTCATACAAATTCTAGCTTTTGTTCTAGCGTTTTTTTTGTCTTTGTTGTTCTTTCAGTTTCTTAGAAAAATATTATTGACATTTTGATAAGATTTCTTTTAGGTTATCTAATTTATTACTGTTGATTTGTTCATTGTAAACTTTAATAATCCCTTGTATTTTTGTAGTGTCAGTAAAAAAATTAATTTTTATTTCTGATGCTATATATTTGATTCTTCTCTCTATTCTTCTTGGTTTGTCTAGTGAAGGATTTATCAATTTTGTATTTCTTTTCAAAAACCAGTTCTTTGAGGCCGCTGCAGTGCTGCAGTGAACTAAGCCTCCACCTGTCATGTTGATATCCCTTATGGGCATCAGTTTGAGACTCGGCTGTACTGCTTCTGAACCAACTTCCTGCCTAAATACCTGGGAAAGAAGGTTGAAGTTTTTGGCCGTCCAAGAGGATGATTCAGGTTTTTGGTTTCAGACAGGAGCGGCTGAGGCTGTTTTGGCCATTTGGTGAATAAACCCGAGGATAGAAGACCTCTCTCTGTGTCTCTCATTTTCTTTGCAAATCTGCCTTCCAAATAAAAATAAATTAATCTTTTTAAAAAATTTTGCATCTTAGAATGCAAATGCATTCAGCATACTTGAACCTGGAAACAAGCCAACTGGGATTGGTCCCAACAACAAAGTGAAAAAAGAATGCACAGAGACACAGAGACTCTGGGACACAACCCAGCATCTGCATGTACGAGTTCTAGAAGAAAAAGGGAATTAAAGGAATATTTGAAAAGTAATAGCCACATGGCCAGTGCTATAGCTCAACTGGCTAATCCTCCACCTTCAAGTGCTGGCACCCCAAATGACTCCAGTTTGTGTCTCATCTGCTTCACTTCCGATCCAGCTCCCTGCTTATAGCCTGGGAAAGCAGCAGCAGACAACTCAAGTTCTTGGGGCCCTGCGTCCATTTGGGAGATCTGAAAGAAGCTCCTCACTTCTAGTTTAGGATTGATTCACCTCTAGTCATTGCAGCCACTTGGAGAGTGACCCAGCAGATAGATCTTTGTCTCTCCTCTTTGGAAATCTACCTTTCAAATTAAAATAAAAAGGGAGAATCAAGATGGCAGAATAGGGTAAGGACACATTTAAACAGACAGAAACATTGGCCAGTGTGAAGCAGAGAGGGCACATTCTAGGAAATAAGAGGACAGACTGACAGCAGAGGGGCACCTGGAGATTGATGGACACAGGAAAGCAGTGGACACAATGGTGTGGTGCAGTGACTGACATCCCACTGGCATTCAGCGAGTGGCGATCTGAATTGCACCAGTAACTGGAACACCGCCAGCAACAAGGTAGGAAAGGACATTCATCAGGAGCTCAGGAAGTGAACCCAGACAAAGAACTGTCCATTCTGCTGATTTTTTTTTTCTCATAAAAATTTTTAATGATTCCTAGATCATACAGTAGAATTGTTTTCTTCAAGAAGGGTCTTGATTTCCTTTTTTATTTCTTCAGTGACACATTATTCTTCAGTAGCATGTTATTTAACTTCATGGCGTTGCATGTTTGTGTTTTTTCTTCCTGCTGCTGATTTTGTTTTGTGGCTTTTTATTTAAGGGGATGTATACTATATAGTATAGAATATACTGTGTAATGGAGACTATCATATCCATTGGCATGTTGTTTAACTTCATGACATTGTAAATATCTGTATTTCTTTCTGTTGTTGGTTTTGTCTTGTGGCTTTTCACTTGGGGGGATTTATAGTGACTGTGCAGTGGAGACTGACATGTCCAGATGTGAGGATAGGTGCAGTGTGCATCTCTACTTCTGGATTGAGGATGGACTCCCAGAGAAAACTGTTAAATATATCATGACAATAGGATGTTAGACTCTCTGCCATTGTCCATGCCCACAATGATGGACTTAGAACTGTTTATGAGGAACTATGCTGTTGTAATGAATTTAGTAGGAGGGAGTTAGGGGAGGAAGTAGAGGAAATCCCAGGGTCTATGAAAATATATCATAAAATGATAATAAAATGATAATAATAATAAAAACAAATAAAAATATATCAAAAGTTGCCCCGAGCAAACTTCAATTTAGGGTACTGAAGTAACAGGAATAGCTAAAGGCTCAGAACAAATAAACAAATGTGAGAATTCAGGAAAGCAAGGCCACATATGAAGCCAGATTATTGTTGCCAATTGTTCAATGCACACATGACATTTTACATTAACAAGAATTAGGAACTTCCAGAAGGCCATGACCACACCTTGGTGAAGGTGCCAGAAACAGGCCTTCAAGGAGTCAGCATTTACAAATGCTTGAATGAAGATTTGAGAAGAACGATATGAAGGGAACTAAACAACTTGCAAGAGAACACAGAGAAACCATTCGATGTATCAGCAGAGATTCGGTAGAGAGATGGAAGTAATTAGGCAAAATCAAGAAGAACTCCTTCAACTGAAAAGTACATGAAGTGAAATTTAAAATTCACAAGGAGGCATCAATCACAGAATACATCAAACAAGACAAAGAATCCATCAGTGCAAAGACAGGCTGTTTGAAAATTATACAATTGGATAAGCAAAAATTAAAAAAAAAAGAGTCAAGAAGAATGAAGAAAGTTTACAGAAATTACAAAGATGGTGTAGGAAAGTAAATATTAAGGGCCCAGCATAATGACTTAATGGCTAAATCCTCGCCTTGCACACCTGGGAATCCTATGTGGGCACTCATTCATGTCCCGGCTGCTCCATTTCCCATCTGGTTTCCTGCTTGTGGCTTGGGAAGGCAGTACAGGATGGCCTAAAGTCTTGGGACCTTGTGCCCACATGGGATACTGGAGGAGGCTCCTGGCTGCTGGTCTGTGGCTTCGATCAGATGTTAGGCTTGGCTCCAGCCATTGCAGCCACTTGGGGAGTGAACCCATGGGTGGAAGATCTTTCTGTATATCTGCCTTTTTAAATAAAAATAAATAAATCTTTTTTTTAAAAGCAAATATTGAACTATTGGTACTCCAGTGGTACTTAAGAGTGCCTTAGCAGTAGAGAGAATATCCAGAGAGATAGTGACAGAAAATGACCCCAACGTAGAGAAAGATACAACTGTACAGGTTACAAGAAGATCGAAGGTCACCATTCAGATTCATTTCAACCATACCTACCACAAGACATAGTGCGATTCCTAACACCACAAGTGAAAAGAGGCTAATAACACAGAATTCAGCTGATTGCAGACTTCTCCACAGCAACCCTGCAGGCCAGGAGGGAGGGAAGGGGACTTTCACAGTCCCAGAAAAATGTTGCTAGCCAGGAACTGAATATTTTGCAAAGCTCTCCTTCAGATTGGAAAGAGAGATAAGCATTTCCTGACAAAGACTGAGTGAATCTGTCACCGCCAGACCCATGCTATGAGAAACACGAATGGAGAATCTTCAGAGACACTAACAAGCAAGAAGAAAATATGAGCGCACTCACTGATTAGAGCAATTAGACAAACAAGTGCAGAATGCTGTCATTTTTAAAATAACATGTGACTATCAGATGTATCTTTGCTGTAGAATATTAAATAATGATAACTGCTACATTGAAACGACAGCCAATATTGAAAGAGGCAAAATGTAACATCGAAAATTCAAAAGGTAGGACCAAATGGAACATAAATAATGAGCTTTATTTTTAATGCCAGAATTGGAATTTAATTCAAACTAAGAAAGTTACACAAGAAATATCTACTCATAAGAAAAGTGAAATTACCATCTTTGTAAAGATATTAAGATGTGATCCCTGCTTGTTCAAATAGTGATTTTTTAAAAAAAAGATTTATTTTAATTTAAAAAAAATTTTTACTTATCATTATTATTATTTTATAGTACAGTTCCATAGGCCCTGGGATTTCCCTTCCCCTTCCATAATCCCTCTCCCCTCAGTGAGTTCCCTTGTATTATTACTACAGTATAGCTTTTCATAAACAGTCATTTGTCCATAATTGCAGGCATGGACAATGGCAGACAGTCCAACATCCTGTTGTCAAGATATAGTAAACAGTTTCATTGGGAGTCCATCTTTGATTTGGAAGTAAAGATGCTTACTGCACTGTATACTCACATCTCCATTACACAGTTACTATAGGAAATTATACTATACTATATACTATACTATACTAAGGAAATTAAGACCCTTCTTGAAGAAAACAATGCTACTGTATGACCTATGAGTCATTAAAGAATTTTATGAGAAAAAAATGTGTTTTGAAGAAATGAAACTAAAAACAAAAACAAACAAACAAAAAAATCTATCAAAATCCATGAGATGTAGTTCCTGCTTATTTTTTTTTTTTTTTTTGGTGAGATATGTCTCCTGTAGGCCACAAATAGAAGGATTTTGTTTTTTAATCCAGTCTACTAATCTATGACATTTGATTGATGTGTTTAAGTCGTTTACACTCAGGGCTTATTTAAATATGTGGTAATTTGATCCTGTCATTTAGCAATGGGCTGTTAATTGATTTAGTCTTCTGTATTATTTTACTGGGATATTCTTCATATTTGCCTTGGTTTCAGTGGGTGCTATTCCTCTTCTCTGTCAAGAGAAAATCTTGAAGTATCATTTGTAGGGCAGGTCTGGAAGATGCATATTCTTTTAGATTTTCTTTACTGTGGAAGAATTTTATTTTCAAAGACAAAGGAAAGCTTTGCTGGGTGCGTTACTCTGGGCCGACAATTTTTTGCTTTTAGAATCTGGAATATGTCACTCCATTCTCTTCTTGCCTGTAGAATTTCTTGTGAATTAAATTGGCAATCCCTTATATGTCAGTTGATTTTTTTCACATGCACATTTAAGGATCTTCCGTATGTTCGATTGAAGAGAGCTTGATTATCATGTGTTGTGGTGAAGATCACTTTTGGTGTAGCCTGTTGGGAGTTCTGTGCCCCTCCTGGATCTTGTTTCCCAATTCTTTCTCCAGATTAGGAAATTTTCCTTCATTATTTCATTAAATACATTTCAAACCCAGCTTCTCTTTCTGCACCTTTTGGAACTCCCATAACTCTTATATTTGGCCTTTTAATAGTGTCTTTTAATTCTTAAATACTTTATTTTAGCTTGATCCAGCTCTGCTTTCAGCTTTTTGTTTGTTTTCTCCTGGTAACAGTAAATACCTTCCAATTACTCTTTCTTCTGCCTTCTTCATTCTACTACTGAGACTTTCCATTGAATTTGTGATTTATTCTATTGTGTCCTTCATTTCCAATAATTCAGCTCGATTATTTCAGTGTTGCTATTTCCAGTGTGACATATTCCTTAAAGCCCCTGAGCTCCTGTTTTATGTGCTTTTCATTGTTGATAAGAAGCTTTATAACAAGTGTTTTGAATTCTGTATCCCCCATTTTCTCGATGTCTCCCTCAGTTAACTGTGAGGTTGGCAAAGGGTTTTGCTCTTTTGCAGGGGAGACTTCAGTAATATTCATTGTGCCTCTGTCTCTTCTTTTGCTCTTGGTCATTGTACTTCTGGTTAGTAGAGTCTTCTTATAAGCTGTATCACCCACGAATCTACAGTTTGATTTTACTTATTGCAGTTGGTACACGGCTCTTTGTTTGCAGTCACTTGTGCCACTCCCTCCAGTGAGTTCCAGGTCTGGATTCTTATGTTAGATTTCCACCATGGTCTCTGTAGCCCCAGCTCCTGGTTCAGCACTCTACGTCCTGTGTTTCCCACTGTTGTTGCACTGTTGTCTTTATAACCTTTCTCCCACTTCTGGTTTGTGCAAATCCCAGGATTAAGGAGATACCAGGTGTCCTGAATAGCTAAATTGCTGGCGGTACTGATCTTGCAGGAACCTGCTGGATGTTAGGTCTGAGGAACACATGGACCTATTTTGAGTCATATGATGCCAAGGTCGGTATTATTTTCAATGTAGGACCAGTGTAATGCCCTGAGCTAGAAATGAGTTCGCTACCAGCTCAGCACATGCACAGCTCACAGTTGTCCCTGCAGCCTCAAAGCCTTTGCTACACCGTACAAAATGGTACCTGATGTGCAACCCATGAAGTTCTTGATGTGCTGTCTGTTAAGTCTGGGGGCTACCAGGATCTGTCCTGGGTGGAACCTAGAGGATGCCACATCATTGCAATTCACTGATCCTGAAATGAGTTCACTCCCAGCTCAGAGCATGCACAGTTCTGTCGCATCCTGTCATTGCCTCTCTGCTCAAGATGGCGCCCAATTCTGCTTTGCTGGGGGTCTTAGCTGTGAAATCCACCCTGTTCCTGCACTGCCTATTTGGGATCTACTGCTCTATCTCTCCTGGTCAAATCAAACAAACCAGCAGGACGGGCAGTTCTTTGGGTTCACCTCTTGAGTTCTTTGTAAACTCCCCTTCCCACCTGGGTGCTAGTGGAGTTCAGGTCGCTGGTCACTGGTTGAGTTCGGATTGCCACTTGCTGAATGTTGCTGGTATATTGGGTCACTGTAACACCACACCATTGTGTCTGCTGCTTTCCTGTGTTCATCATTCTCCACGTGCCCCTCTGCTGTCAGTCTGTCCTCTCCTGTTTCTTGGAATGTGCTCTCTGCTTTACACTGGCTAAAGTTACTCTATCTGCCTTAAATGTGATCTTACTCTCTTGATTCTGCCTTAAGTGTGTCCTTACCGGTAATCTTGATTCTCCCACTGTTGATACATTTTACCACATCTGTCCTCTGATGCTCCTCAAACTTATCCCAAACTCATGGCTGATGTGTTGTTCAGTATGAACAGTGAGGTCGCATAAAAACAAGTAGTCCATTCCTTGCAGTGTCTTACTGGGCCTGTGTTAGGCTCAGAGCCCTTGACCTATGCCCACAAATGACTCAATGCTAGATAGTATCTGAAGCTCACAGTCCAGCTAAGACCAGAGCAGCCTGAGGGCAGGAAATAAACTCACTGTGCTATGATTTTCCTGATCATAAGTTCAGTACAGTGCCTGGTGCCACACATGTCACAAGTATCAGCTGCTGTTGCATAAAACTGCTCAAGCACGATCAAAGCACTTGGTTGAGCACGGAGGTAGGTCCAGGGGCTCTGGCTGCTGGCACTGGCCTGGGGACAGGAGCTGTTAAGATTTGCCCTAATGCTAGGTTTTTCTGTCAGTCTGGCATTTAGTCCTCAAACAGGTCCACAATTCCTTGCTGTCTACTTGAGATTGTAAGGAAGAATTGTAAAAGCAAGCCCTCAGCTACCCGGGTAGGCCCTGGGTGGGTGGTACATCTGGATCTCAGAGGCAGCAGGCCCTATCAGTCTTGCAGGTGCACAGGAGGGCCACAAGGAACTAGGGGTAGGGGTGGGAGGGATACATGCCTACCCACGACTCTATTATGCAGTTGCATAATAGAGTTGCATCCTGGGGCAAGTCCAGGGGAACTGGACAGGAGGCCTATCCTCTAAGGCTCTCAAAAAGTTGACTTGATGTGGGATGGCTGTTCACATTGGTGGCTCTGGGGGAGGTGGTTGCTGGAGGTTCTTACTCAGGCTGCCGTCTTAGTTCCAATCCTGGACAAGAGACCTCACTTGTCTGATGGCTCTGGCCTCTGTCTCTAGAATGTTGTGAATTTTTTTTATGAGCCTTGGACATGTGTAGAACTCATAGTGTGAGTATAGCTACTGTTTGTAATGTCAGCTCTGGAAGTTTCGCCTTCCTTCTTTCCTCCCCATGGCATCCTGGAACAAGGCTGACAGTTGCCAATGCTGATTTGTCTTCCAGGCCTCCAGCTGTGCTACCCATCAGTATTGCCCATGCTGAAAAGATGATCTGCTTCAGTTAGGAGTCAGTTTTATATTCTTTCGTGTCTTCTGCCCATGTTTGCTCTAGATTCTGAAGAGAAGATAAAGGGCCCAAATCTAGCTAACTATTAAGAAGAAAGAAAGTTAAGGGTCTCCACAGCTAAGGAAAGATAATTGGCTCCCTAACTACCAAAGGTTAAATGTGGTGACTCATCAAAGCTGGTGTTCTCCTGAACAGTTCTTATCATCTACACTCAACCGGTTTGCTAAAGGCAGCTGAGAACATGAAAACCCAGGAAGTTGACATCTTCAAAATTGTTTAGAAAGTAACCAACCAAAGACTCGAGAATTGCCTCAAATTTATCACTTACTTAACATTCAACATTCTTTTGCTCTTATTTTTTATTCTTCCTGTGAGTTTCCTTATTTTAGGGAAAACTTTTTCTGTTACTGAAGACTTTATTTTCCATCTGCATAAATTCTCTCCAGGTTTTCTGAAGCCTTCAGATGTCTATTACCATGCAAAGGTGGATATGATTTCCAGCTGTTTTCTTTTTCTTATCTTTTTTAAAGATTTGTTCAGTCAAGTCAATGTGATGACTTTACAAAAACTGCTTGATTCAAACTTACCATGGACATGCTTAGTGGAAACTCAACCATTTTCTCTAGCTAACTAAATAAAGAGCTAGACTATCACTTAGGGGGGAATTTGACTCGGTAATTCCATTTCTGGCAAGCAATCTTGAGAAAAATCATAAGATAGATAATATCTTTTGTGTGTGTGACAGTAAGGAATTGGAAACAAAAGTCCAGAACTATGGCAGGTTGTTAAATAAATTGTCAATGAATAATATGCTGCCCTAAAAGAATGCATTTTATAAATGAAAGTATGCTAGCTAACAATATTTAGTAGAAGTCACAGTATAAAGGCTTTTATATCACAGATATCCCTCTAAGAAAATACATTTTAAACACAAAGGCACCTATCCCACCCTTCTGATTTTTTTTGTTGGTTTTATGATGGGTTGGATAGACAGGATTACAATTCCTGCCCGCTCACGGATTTTTGTCTCAGCCCTCTGTTGACTGTTAGCTCTTATTCTGCTCACCCACATTGTGCTTGAAATATCCCACTTTGACAATTTTCTTGGGTTTTTCTGTCTTGGCACCCCTCTCCTGATGCTTTGGCAAGAGGTTTCTGATTTAAATAAATAAAAAAAAAGATGAAAAAGAGAGGCATAGAAAAAGAAAGAAAGAAACACCACACAATTTCAAATAAAGTCTGGTAGGAACCAAGGAATATGTAAACTGAGGTTACTTGGGGGTGACACAAGGAATATATGTAACATCTACTTTTGCTTTAATTCTATTATAGTTTGAAAATTTTCTGCAATAAGGATGTTTGAGTTTTATCATAAAAAAGTACCTCTTTATAACTGCCAAGTCCAACATTTACAGTTTCTTCATTGGCAATTTTTCACATTATAAAGGAACATTGAGAGCATGTTTCTACCAGCATCAAAGAATAAAAACAAAGCAAGCAGCCAGCTGTAACCTTCCATGAACTCCTTCCTATCCGTTTTTATGTTCTTCCTTCATTTTGTGGCTTGGTGCAATCATTTGACTGGGCAAGCACAAGAAGAGTTTGCTAAGAGCTTTTGACCCACAATTGCCTTTGGCCCTGTTAGTTCCATATGGGACAGCCTGGGAATGGTGGGAGGATGGGTGTACCAGCTTAGGGCAGAGTTTAGTGCAGTCATGATTGCGAACAAGGCATAGATTTCAATTGATCCCGGAGTCGCTCTAGCTGCTGTCTTTCTGCTCCTTAGTGTCCAAAAGTGGGTTCATTGACATGACTGAGATTAGCACAATGACTGACCCTGTATCAGCACTCAATAAAAGTTAGCTCTTGGTGAACTTCAAAAGAAGTAGAAGCCTTTCATCAACCCTGCAGGCCTAAGTTAGAACAATCTCAGCAGGTGTAGTCAGCTAGCCAACTTCCCAGTAGGAAGGAAGCAATTTACAGACTGGGTCTTGTGTGTTGTTGTTATTGGGGGTGTGTAGGGTAGGGAGAGAGGATGAGTTTAGAAAGCTCTCAAAAGGGCTGTGCCAGGGGAACATGAAGCTGGAAGCCACAGGTCAAGGGTTGGGAGAGAGAGTTTAATCATGGAGGGGTAGTTTGGGGGCGGAGGTGGGAAGAGCTAGGTGACAGCCATTTAAGAGCAGCTGGCTGGTGCTTGTGGAGAGCTGCAGGATACTCCTACACCTGCCAGTTATTGCTGGACAAGGAGAAGAGGCCACCGCAGCTGCTGTTGTTAGGGACTGCCTTAACATAGTAGTCAAATGTCTCCTCAGTTGGTCTCAGTTGGGCACCAATTGGTCTGGGGGTTACATGAAGGTGGCAGTTATATCTTCTGCAGACCTGGCCATGAAGGTTCTTGTTTATTGAAAGAAGCAAATGACTCCTTGAATCTGGTGATTAGAACCTTGTAAGGCCTGCTGTAACACCCTCTCCAGTCAGCTCATTCCTTTTGATAAAGGACAGACAAGGATATCATGGGCTAAGGGAGACAAACCAGAGACTAGGTCCTGCTCTCCTTTTACAGTGGTTTTATTACATCACTTTCAAAGACGTCCTGATTATGAGCCAACCCAAATAGCAGAATGAGGCTAAAATCAGTTTTACGTTTCGGCAGCTGCCTGGCAGATCTATACATGGAGAGATGGTCAGGTATTTGGTTGGTAGGTCGACCTGGAATTGGTGTCAGCTCTGTCCATTTGGGGCGAGATGGGGAGGGACCAATTTCAAACAAGGTTGTCTTGGAATGGCCCATTTTCATTGCCGGCCCTGAATGCAGTCTAGATTTCAATGTAGTACTTTTCTACCACTAGAAACACATATCAGGGTTTTTTTTTTTTTTTTTTAAAGTACCCACATCCCCTAACAGAGTGATGAACTGACACCTAACAGCTCAAGTACTTGGGTTCTTGCTACCCATGAGGGAGACCCAGATTGAGCTCCTGGCTCCTGGGTTTAGCCTGGACCAGTCCTGTCTGTGGCTGGTATTGGGGAGTGAACCAGCAAATGAAAGAGTGGAAGAGTTCTCTCTCTCTCTCTCTCAGATAAAGTGAAAATAAATTGCAAAAATAGTTTAGGAAAAATGAATCTGATATTACAAGCCAGGAGAATAACTGAGGCACAAACTGCACTAGGCATGGAAGGTAAAAGGTGGACGTTGGTGTCCTGACTTGGGGATGGTCTCTCCTTTCCATGATCTGTATGTGCACAGATCAGTGCAGTCACCTGGCTGCCGGCCTGCTGCCCCCACTAGCCTTTTCTTTAGCTAGGACTCCCATCTCTGGATTGGAACAAAATAATCTGCACTTGCTGAAAAAGAAGTCATCCTATTAGAACTGAATTATTTTGGGCCATAAAGTTTTTTTTTTTTTTTTCCAGATTTCAGATTCCTTGATGAAAAGGCAAGCACACAAGGCAGCAGTGTGTTTGCAGCATTGGCAGCTAAAACCATAGCAGTGTCCATCACTATCCCTGAGCAAGTAGTTACTCAGCTCTTTCTACTTTCCCATGGATGTTTGCTTTATGTGCTCATTTGTTTAGTTGAAGTTAGCTTCATTGAGGTAGAATTTACATACAGTCAAGTTTATTATGCTTTTTAGTGAACAGTTGGTTCCATGCTATTTGGAAAAAAAATGTATGGTAATGGTGGGACCAACCCCAAGCTGCAGCCACAGCATATTTTTGCCTCTTTCCCCCAGTTCCCTCGGGTCTCTTTGTCTTGACGCTCAGTTTTCTGCAACGGTGCATGTGTTTTCTTGCCTCCTATCTTCCCTTGCTCTTGCTAGTTTGAAAACAAAACAAAAACAAAACAAAACAAAACAAAATGCACTTCTTCCTTAAAGAATGGCTCTAAACTACCTTTGGCTCTGCTTAGAATCCAGTGTATTAACCATATCCCTTGAGGAGGAATTGCACAACCTTCCAAAGTGCATTTTCAGTCTCAGCAGCCAGCCAAGCATCTGGTAATTTAGATGGCGGTGAATGGAGAAAAGAGGATGGGAACCAGAGAGTTGGGGAGCGAGCCAGCATGGTGGGAGGGAGGAGGTGAGCTAGTGGAACACTAACGGCCACTGCAAGCCTGTAGGTGGGCAAACCACAATGCACTTCAAACCAGGTCTCTTAATCACTCACACCCCCAAAGAGCACACTTGGGCTGAGGCAGCCAGCCCCTCTGGGGAGACTATCATTCTGCTCAGATCTCTGCCTCCCTGCTTTTCTGGGTGACATCAGCCTTGGATGACTCTGGGAATGGAGGGTAAAGGGCAGAGGACACTGGAATTGCTTCCACATTTCTGGCTTTAGTTGTTGGGTAGGTGATGGTGCCAGTAATAATGAAGAAATAAGTATTTATTGAGCTTCTACAATATCCCAGGCATGCATGGCTTAGTTTCATCTTCTGATGAGCCTCTAAGACAGAAACCCAGGAGTCCTGCTGCTCTTCAACTTCCTCTGGCCCCACCATGGTCACAACTATCAAGGTTGTCCTTGAATGCCAATGTGGCTTTCCCTTCTTCTCCTCATTGCGTCTTTTGTACTTGGGTTTCATCATATCTGGGTTGCATGCTTGCAAGTTTATTAGGATTCTCTTTCCCTCCAGTCTGGTCTTCATTCTCACCAGCCCCCCCACCCACCTCCCCGCCGCTCTTTTTCCCATATGTGAATCTGATGATCTGAGTCCCAGGCTTAATCTCCTCTGTGGCTCATTTTCAGCCTCAGGACAAGGTTGTCACTCTGGCTTCTAGCAAACTAGGTCCTCCAGGTTCCCCTGATGAGGCCCAGGCCTCTCTCCAACTGAGCTCCACTGAGGAGCTGTGGTCCTCAGTGATAGAGCCAACTCATGTTACTGCTCAGCCTTCCTCTCTCTCAGCCACACCCCAAGCTACAAAAGTCATTCCTGCTCCAGATGAACCTCTATAAACACATTCTCTGAGAAATCTCTTCAGTTCCATACCCAGAGATCTGGGCCTCTTCGTCCCTTGGCCTTCTCTAGGATAGATCCTCTAAGCTTCCCACACAGCCCCCATCTGAATTCATTGCCTCAGCATGCTTGTATATCTGGTTGAGGATCACCCTTTCTCTCCCTGCTATGCAATTCCCAGTAAATGACAAAGTCCTATTTAAAGTTCTCATTTTCCACAAAATAACTAAGCTAGATCATAAAAATATGAATCTAGAAAATTGATTGATACTCAAGCTTAGGCAAAAGAAATACACTGGAGAAGAAAGATGCTTCCCATACATTAATTTTGGAGTCACAACCATATTTAGAGAAGAGATACTCTTTAACACATGTGCAGATGGCTGAGAAAAAGTTCCCCAAATACCAGTGTTCCCTAGTGTCAGGGAGAGGACCAGAATGGGTTCCCAGGAACAGAGGGGTAACAGCATGGCCAGGGGACAGAGGTTTTCTAGGAAAGGAGGCTATCAACTGTCAGAGGAGTTCAGTAAGACAAAAGACAAGCAAGTGTCCCTTGAAATCGGCCATTTCAGAGCCACTGGTGGGTGGATGCCAGATTGTCTCAGGCTCACAAATGCAAGATAACCAAGGGAGCAGAGAAAATGGGTGCAACATCACAAAGGAGGGAGAGAGATGTAGGGCAGAGCTAGACACTTGCTCTCTGTGTCTTAGCAGAATACCATAGGTTGGATGGCTGCTCACCATCACTTTGCCTCTCACCTTCCTGGAGTGGGCAAGCCCAGCACACGTGTGTCTGCCGAGGCCTATTCCTTGGTTCCTGCGTGATCCCTTGTCATGTAAGGCAGGAGGGATCTCTCTAAGGTGGTAATTCCATTCACAGGGTCACCCTGGTCACCTGCCAAAGGCTCCAATGCCAAGTACCATCATTCTAGGAATTAGGCTCCAATGTGCATGTTTGGGAGATACAAACATTAAGTTTGTTGTACTTTGTTTTGTGACAGAGAAGTCAAAGCCTGCTGAAAGAGGCTTAGGGGAAGGAGTTGGAGGGACACATCTGAATTATGGTCCTATTCATACAGAAGGCCTTTCCTTCCACTTACCTTGTTACTTCTGTCTTCCTCTGGCCACTGCTCCAGAGATTCTCTTTCCCTGTTTCCTAATTAAATGCTTTCTCCATTCCAGTGCATCATTCTTATCCATATACAGACCCAGTAAGATGTTTCAAAAACAAATACTTTTGAACCACTGTATTCTACTTTCAAACCATCCCCTTCCATCTTCAAACACATATCTTGGATGAAGTTTCTCTTTGAGTTTGTCTCTAATGTCTCACCTCTCATTCTCTCCAGCAAGTGGTGATGTAGCACATAGCTACAGGCATGTGTGCCCACCATTCTGCTGAATCTCTGTTGGCCGGCTTATCAAGAACTTTTAAGTGGTTAATTTTTTGTGTAATTATTTTATTTGATAATATTTTCATAGTTGATTAGGGCCCAAAGGATCAAGGGCTACAGGAAAGTGGATAAGACCATTGTTTTCTCATTATTACCATCATTTTTTTTTTTCTGTATTTGGAGTAAGGGGAATGATAAAGGGAGAAGCCCCACCTAACCTCTCAGCCCTCCCAGTCCCCTATGTGGGGCATGCTCTGAGCATCCACTCAAGAGGGTTCAATGGTTCAACTGTTTTGAATTACTATCTCGCCACTCCAAGCACAATGAAATCTCTCTAGAATCCACTGGTTGACACAGTCTACCTTAGAGTCTCTGTTTGCCTAGATTTTCATTGCCAACACATGGCTGGGGGTAGCTGATTGGTTTGTTCTGTCCTCCATTCTCTGTTGTGGTACTGGATGTCCTCTGCAGGTTCCGATGGACTGGCATATTCTCCATGTGCACCTGGATAAGCTGTCCAATGCTCTGTTGGAGCCTTTGAAAGGCTCAGTTGTGACACTTGTGCTCCATGTAGACTTCTCTTCATGGTTGGGGTTCTGAGATCAGCAGCTCAGTTGGAGGGATCCCCAAAGAAACTTCGTCTGAAGTGATCCCAGACCTGATTCGTGTGTGTGCATGTCAGTACAGGGTCCGGCACACGGCACAGTCTGTTGCCCCAATCAGCTTATGCACATGCTGGTGATTGCAATTGCTGGGTCAGTTCCATTTCCAGCCCTGTCTCCTACATGAACCAATGGGTGTTACAGTCCAGCCCAATCCTGTCCACCACAAACTTGGCCCTCACACAAACCAGTGGGAATTGTAGGCTAGTCAGAGCAACCTGCAATAATCCCCACCAGGCCTGCCCCCCTGCCCTGGTTCCCATGCTTGCCGGTATGTATGGCAGACTTTTTCAGTCTGTCCAACACATCCCCTTCAGCTCTCGTACATGTCAATGGGCACTGAAGCCTCGTTTAACCCAACCAGCTCTACTATCCAGGCCACACACTTGCTGGCGGGTGCTGTTCTGTCTAGCCACCCCTGCCCCTGTCCTGGTTTTCATGCTCTCCAATGGGAGTGGCAACCCAAGAGGGAGGTGCCCACTATTTCCCGACTGGGTCCACTCCCACTCCCAGATCATTCACTCTCCAGGAAATTCTGGAGTTTAATTTGACAGAATTAGTCCCCAGTGCCAGCCTCTGCCAGCTGATGCTGTGGCAAAGCCCAACCAACCCTCACCCACTCTGATTTATGCTTGTACCAATAGGAACAGTCAGCCCAACCTGGTTTTTCCCTGATCTAGCTCACATGAGGTCCACAGGTGTTGTAGCCCTTCCTGGTCAGGTCTGCTCCCATCCCGATTCACGCTCTCCAGTGGGAGTGGCTGTCCAGCAGGTGAGCACTCCACATTCCCCCTACTGGCTTTGCCCCCTCCCTCCCTGGTTCTCACATGTGCTGGTGGGGCATTGCGACCCAGTCTGGCATGGCCCCCTTGCCTCGGCATTTGCCATTGGGTGCTGTAGCCTGGCCTGGCCCGGCCTGCCCCCAATTCCGGCTGATGCTGGTGAGAGTTACAGCTTAGCCCAGCCCAACAGGCACCTGATCTCAGCCATAATGTGTACTGGTATGTGTTGTGACACAACCTGACCTGACCCACACTCTGTTCTGGTGCTCGGATTCGCCAGTGGGTGATGTGAACTTGTTCAGCCTGGTCTGCCCCAACCTATGCCAAATGTATTCCAGTGGGTGCATTTCCTGGCCTGTTCTGGGCTGCTCCCTACTGTGATTCTTGAGCTCACCTCCAGGGACTGTGTCCCGACAGAGGAGTTTCCCATGCTCTTCCATCAGAGCCTCTCCCAATGCCAGATCTCGCACATACCAGTAGGTCCATGGACCAGCCCTACTTAGTCCACTTCCTATCCTGGTAGGAACAGTGACCTTTTCTTGCTGCCTTCAACCCATTTCAGTTCTTAGTGTTGGAAGTTTCAGCTCAGACAAGGCTCATCCATACCTAGACACTTCTCACATATGGCTCAGTAGGGGCAGAGCCCTAGCCTAGTCTATCCTACCTCTGCCTTGATTCTCAAGAGCACCAGATGGTGCTGAAATCTAGCCCATCTTTTTGCTCTCAGTTTCAGTCAACACTTGTGCCAAAGGAGATTGCAGCCATACCCAGACTAGAACGCAATTCCCAGTCCGGCCCCTGCACTCACCAGTGGGTACCACAACCCAGCCAGGGTGTCCTCTTCGCTCCCTAACCAGGCCTGTTCCCAGCTTTGGTTTGCACATGTGCCAGTGGTTGCTCTGACCCAGCTTGGTATAGCCCCTCACTTGTCTTGGCCTTGCCTTAGATGCTGTGGCCTAGCATCCTTGGCTCATGCAGACCAGTAGGTATAAGAGCCTAGCTCAGTATGACCTGTGCTCCATCCTGATTTCTGTTCTTGCTTGTGAGCTAAAGTTTGCTTGGCCCTGCCTGGTCCATCCCCTTCTATAACCAACCCACACATTAGTCAGCCATTGGAGCTACTTTGCCCAACTTGCCCAACCCCCAGCCCTGGAGCATGTGATCCTCAGTGAGAGTTGTGACCCACTAGGGGAGTTTCCCCGAGTTCCCCCACTTGACCCACTCCCAGTGGATGATAGGCCAGTGCCCTGCATAGTCTGCCCTTCCATTTTGGTCTTGTATGAGCTGGTGAATGTTGCATCTCAGCCCACCCCACACCCTATTTTAGGATACACATTTGGGTGCTGCTGCTTTGACCTGTCCAGACTGTTGTCGATTCCTTTACCTGTGAGTGATGGCAGGTTCCATGGTCACACCTAGCTCAGCCCGTCACCAGCCCAACTTGTGAGTTAACTAGCAGGACTAGTGTTTCCACATGGTTTGGCCCACACATCCCCCACAGAATCCACCCCCGAAACATGGTTCTCTTGTGTGCTTTTTAGTGTTATGGTTCTGCCTAACGTGACCCAGCCCCTGATCCAACATTCTGTCAGGTGCTAGAATCTAGCCTTGCTAGACAAGCCCCCAGCCTTAGCTTTCGCATGGACTGGTGTGTGGTAGTCAGCACTGTGCAGTGATAGCAAGTTCTACACAGGACACACAAGGGGGCTGGTATATCAATCTGACCCATACAGATTGTCCAGTCTCTTTTCTCCAAGCCATCAGGTCTCAGTACCCTTGCTTACCTTCAAGGAAAAGTTACCCTGTTGTTGGGAGTCCTCCAGGATGGATTCCTCACTCACATGCACAGTGTCCTCAACATGGACGTACCTAGGCAGTAATTCCACACCCCCAAGACACAAGACCCCAGAGCTCGCTGCTGGGCAGCCAGCATTTGGAGCCTGGTGCCAAATGGCACACTGGCTGCCTAGACCCAGCTCACTGCATGGTCACAGTGAGTAGATCAGACCTAGCCCAGGATCTCCCAGAAGCCAGTGGCTGCTGAAAGTTTTATGTACCCAGACCCCAAGGTCACACTCCCCTGGTCCCACCTGCCACACAATGTTGGCAGTGGGTGGAGCCTAGGCCTGCCTTTTTCCCAAAAGAGTCTCTCCAAGTGTACTCACCAGGAAGGCAGAAGCGCTTGAGGCCCAGCTTACTGAGTGGTCGCAGTGGTTGTAGCCATGGCCCCAAGTATGGAGTCTGACTTGGCCCAGGGCCTCCAAGTAGCCAGTAGCTGCTGGAAGTTCTGTATACTCAGACCCCAAGGTCGCACTGTCAAATGGTTAATTTTTTAAAAAGATTTATTTGTTTTGCTTGGGAAGGCAGATCAGATTTACTGAGAGAAGGACAGACTGAGAGAAAGATCTTCCATATGCTGGTTCAGTCATCCTTTATTGCTTTCCAAGGCTACAGACAGGGAGCAGGATGGGAAGTAGAGCAGCTGGGGCATGAATTGGTGCCCATATGGGATCCCAGTGGTGCTTCCAAGATAAGGATTTAGCCATTAAGCCATTGCACCAGACCCATCAAGTGGCTAATTTTTACAAGTAATAATTAGTCCATTTTATCTGACCTGTCCAAGACATTTCCCCACGTGATCAGTCTGCTCTTGATCTTTCTTCACTTGGTCTCTGGGATGCCACAGTTGCTCTGTTTTTCTACTATTATCTCTACTTATCTCTTCTCTTGCTGATTCATTTCCTTGCCCATAATCTCTAAAGTGTGTATTATTTCAGAGACTGATCTCATTTTCATGGTGATTTTGTCCTAATGTCATGGATCTTAAATACAAGCGTGGACATCTCCCCACAACTGCACGTTGTAAATCCAATGGCTGTAAAGCCGATTGCCAAGACTTTTCTTTTATGGTCTCTGTGGTGTCCCTTGAGTGTACACATGTTATTTCAACATGTCACCCCTCAGTACCATTGCAGAGGCGTCTACTGGCTAGAATACATACTACTTTACCTCCTTCATGTATTGCCTAAATGTCACCTTCTCAGGGAAGTTGAGGAGATGGTAAATCAACCCATCTTACACTGCAGCATTCTCATCCTCTTGACACATAATTCTCTTTCTTGCTTTACCTTTTTCTTTAGAGTAAATGTTTTTGTTTGGTTTACCCCTGTGGTATCCCCAGGTTCTAGGACATGAGATTGCTGATTTGGGAGAGCAGAAGGATAACTGAATGACCAAGATTCACAATAAGCAGAATGAAGAGAGCCTGGGCAAAGACGTAAAAATTACAACTTTCTTTTTTGAAAGGTCTATTCCTTCATTTTTGGAAAGTTATAGTGAGTGGAAGAGAGAATGAGAAAGATAAAGGGAGAGAAAGGCCTTTCTTCCACTGAGTCACTCCCCAGATAGCCATAACCACAAAGAATGTGAAGGTGGAAGGCAGGAGCCATGAGCTTCTTCCAAGTCCTCCACGTGGGTGCAAGAGCCCAACGCTTGGGGCATGCTCCATTGCTTTCCGAAGCCATCAGCAAGGAACTGAATTGGAAGTGGAGCAGCTAGGACATGAACCAGCATCTGTATGGCATGTCAGCATTACAGGTAGCAGCTTTATCTGTTACACCACAATGCTAGCCCCTAAATTTTTGTTTTAACAGGAAGGGTGACGTAGGAATTGAGAAAAGTCTCAATGCAATTTTTTTTCACAGTGTCAGAGTCAAATCAATACCAATGTGTCATTTTTTCTATACAGTTTAAACCTTTTATCTCTAACTGCGTGTGTGAGGGGGAAGCGTCATCTCTGTGTACAAGGATTTGTGTGTGCTATCAAGAAGGTTGGTGCCGATTTACTCAAATCACAGAAGCTTTCTTAACTTTCATCTCATCATACACATGCATTACGCTTGAGCACACATCATTCCTGAAGCAGATATTATTATTGCTGTTATTACTTTTGACTTGCCTAATTGGAAGATTGAACTCAAAGGACTGACCATATTGCATCCTCTCCCACCACTGACATCCAAAACATCGGCTGTTCTAAGGATCCAGAGTTAATGTGCCTGACTCCCTTTCCTCCCCAGGTGACTCTTCCTTTCAGCTTGAGAATACTGCTGGGAATCCCAGTAAATAATCCCAAACCACCAATTGCAGATTTCTCTGCGTTTAAACCCAGGTGAAACAGGTAATTACGTAATTGTTCAAGGACAAGTGCAGTGGTGAAAGTGATGAAGAATGGAGAGAGGATCAGGACTGCGTGCCCCAAGGGAGTGGGCAGGAACAAGGCAGGGTGGCTGTCCTTGGGGCAGGGGTGCTCAGTGATATTATTGATTCCATGGTGAGAAGGTTGAGCCTGCATGTTGCATATTGATATTGAATTCTTAGAAATATACAAAATAGTAGGAGGGAGAATAAAAAATTGGATTGGTTATATAGAAGCACTAACAGGAGTACTGCATCTTCCTCATGGCATCTATAGCCAATATATTATTATTTCAATTGTTTTTCTCTTTACTGAATAGACTAGAATCTTCTTAAGATCAAGGACTTCACCTTTTTATCTTATGCGTGAAGGCTAACACAAGTGAATGGTTGCAAGTAACTGATGTGCATTACTTATTGATTATGCCTCATTTTCATACTGCATATTAGCAACTATGAAACTTATTAGACATTAGCAGATCTAGTATACCCTTTGTTTATGTTCAACATGAATTTTGCAACTGATCATCTCTCTGTCTACTCATATTGTGAATAAAATTTGGTAATTGTGTAGGCCCCTATTACTTTTACATATGTAACAATAATTCTCATCAAATACAAATGTGTTTATATTGAATATATGAATACATTTATATGGAGTCTTTTTAAGAATATGTATAAGCTATTTCAAATCTTTTCTGGAACAAAATTGGATGTGACTGCACTAATATTGCTTTAATTTCCTTTAAAAGATATTTACTTATTTATTTATTTATTTTAAAAAGGCAGATTTAGAGAGAGAAGCAGGAACAGAAAGAGAGGATCTTCCATCCTTTGATTTACTCCTCAAATGGCAATGTCTGGAGCTGAGAAGTTCTCAAGCCGGGAGCTTCTTTCAGCTCTTCCATGCATTTGCAGGGTCCCAAAGTTTTGGGCCATCCTCTACTATTTTCCAAGGCTGTAAGCAGGGAGCTAGATAGGAAGGGCAGCAGCTTGTACATGAACCTGAGCCTTTATGGGATATTGAGCCACTGTATCAGCTCCTAACTGACTAATTATTTTAGCTTATTTGAAAAAAAGATTTATTTATTATTATTTTTAAAGATTTATTTATTTTTATTACAAAGGTAGATATACAGAGAGGAGGAGAGATAGAGAGGAAGATCTTCCATCCAATGATTCACTCTCCAAGTGAGCGCAATGGCCGGTGCTATGCTGATCTGTAGCCAGGAGTCAGGAATCTCCTCCAGGTCTCCCACACGGGTGCAGGGTCCCAAGGCTTTGGGCCGTCCTTGACTGCTTTCCCAGGCCACAGGCAGGGAGCTGGAAGGGAAGTGGAGCTGCTGGGAGTAAAACCAGCGCCCATATGGGATCCTCGCGCATTAAAGGCGAGGACTTTAGCAGCTAGGCCACGCTGCCAGGCCCCAAAAGCTTTGTTTATTTTTATTGGGAAGTCAGATATGCAGAGGAGGAGAAACAGAGAGCAAAATTTTCTGTTTGATGATTCACTCCTCAAGTAACTGCAATGGCCGGAGCTGAGCTGACCCAAAGCAAGGAGCTGGGTCTCCCATGTGGATAAAGGGTCTCCCATGTGGATGCAGGGTCCCAAGGCATTGGGTCATTCTTGACTGCTTTCCCATGCCACAAGCAGGGAGCTGGAAGGGAAGCTGGGCTACTGGGATACAAACTGGCATCCATATGAGATCCCGGTGCATGCAAATTGAGGACTTGAACCACTAGGCTGCTGTGATGGACATGATTTTTAAAATTAGTATTTGCTAGGTTAATTTTTAAGTTTTATCTAAATGTTATCATAAATGTCTGAGAAGCTACACATGAGCCATGCATGAAATCTAATTTCATTATTTTGGGATCATCCTTTGTATGTTTGAGTCTTTATAGTTTGTAATTGGAAAATTCAGAGGAAGCATTTGCGGGAAACCCAAGATAAGATGGGTCTCTATGGACAAAGTGAGCACATGAAATTCCATGGATTCTGGAATTCACAGATAAGTGACTATTTAATAGGGTTCTGCCGTTAATGCCTTGTTTTTGAATGAATGAGTTGCTCAGATTCGTTGAATGAGTGAATGAGTGAATCATTTGGATGCTTCAGGGTTTCTGTTTGTATAGAGGTATAACTAATGCGGATTATCAGGAGGTAAGGAAAAATAAAACAAGTGATTCCAAAACATGGCCGGGCCAATGTTAGAAAAAAAAATCCAAAAAATGCAGCATTGAAGTTATAAAGTTTGCACTGTATGTAACCTGGAGCCTGATGTGAAAGGGCTTTTAATGGATGTGGTTTTTGAGTCTACTCCAATAGCTTTCTTTCTTTTTTTTTTTTTTAAAGATTTATTTATTTATTGGAAAGTCAGATATACAGAGAGGAGGAGAGACAGAGAGGAAGATCTTCCATCTGATGATTCACTCCCCAAGTGAGCGCAACGGCCGATGCTATGCTGATCCGAAGCACCCACACGGGTGCAGGGTCCCAAAGCTTTGGGCCATCCTCGACTGCTTTCCCAGGCCACAAGCAGGGAGCTGGATGGAAAGTGGAGCTGCAGGGATTAGAACCAGCGCCCATATGGGATCCCAGCACGTTCAAGATGAGGGCTTTAGCCGCTAGGCCATACTGCCGGGCCCTTCCAATAGCTTTCAATCCCAAGTATGTCTTGCACCTTGAGATCTATCAATTTCAGAGGAGAGACTTCCTAGGGGAAGAAGAAATTCCCTGGAAGGTGTCATTCTATTGAGGCTACATGGAGCTTTCTCTGGATTCCAGGAATGTTCTGGAATGCTTTGTGATGGCTCCTGCTTATCAAAAATCTGCCCATTCTGTCTGAGAAGATCTTAAGTAGTAACTGAATGTTCTTTGTTATGGTCATCATAGCTAGATTCCTTGAAAACATTCCAGATCAGGGTTTTATGTCAAATCATATTGGATTTTTTTTTTTACAGAAAATTGGTTTATTTTAAAAATCCCTAAGTATGAACAATTATTCAGTGCTTACATTTCAATCTCAAACACTTGAATTTTATTCTGTAAGGACAGAACCCAGAATAATGGCTCTCAATCCTTAATTGTATAAAACACAGTCAGAGGGGTACTAAAGACTAATCTCATTTTCATTACTTCTGGTGGTCCATATTTTATTTATAATATTCTCTGTTAAGTTGTGCCTGAAATATTGAAGAAGTCCATTTTACAGCATGCAGCTCGATGTCCCATGTATCATCCCTGCTGGCTGTGGGTGGCTGAGGTTGCTTCATACTTATGCATAAGCTGCACTGTTAATACAAGAAGGATATGGGGTCAAAGACACACATTTAATGTTGGATTTGGATCTTGAGGCCTTCATGGGAATTGAAAGATGAAATTTAATCCTGTAGTGTTCTACAAAGAAAAAGCAAGATTGTTTCTAGTAAAAATACAGCCCGAATAAA
This sequence comes from Ochotona curzoniae, assembly GCF_017591425.1. Classification (NCBI taxonomy): domain Eukaryota; kingdom Metazoa; phylum Chordata; class Mammalia; order Lagomorpha; family Ochotonidae; genus Ochotona; species Ochotona curzoniae. Next base: position 45,264,974 of record NW_024466502.1, on the reverse strand, counting down.
AATTTGAAACCACAGCTTCCCACTGTAAAATTTCCTCCCTCTACTAAAACACGCTTTCTTATCAAAAGAAATAAACGCTGAGAAGTCAATTTAGTCCTACAGACATCCTGTGGCTTCTTCCTAGATTGTGTACACGATGAGTAAGAGCACTTGTTGAAAGATACAAGATTCAAAGGAAAGAACGGAAAATGGAAGAGAGTTTAAGATTTCTGGTGTTGTCTTCAGTCTTTCTTCTCACACAAGCAGGGGAAAGAACTACTCACACAGAAAAGCAAATAGATAAGTTGGTTGGGTATACCTGCTACATTGGAGTAGTTCAAAGCCCAGGTTTTCACAGAGCAAGTGACATATATTACAAACGCAATATGTATTCCAAACATACACAAAAAACTCAGAGTGAGAAACCAAGTCCTGTGCCATTTTCCTGGTGGCTAAAGGAAGCCTTAAGAGCTCTCACTACTGCTCTGTACATGGTGCTAGCATAGGAATTTTTCTTTCCTTTTACAGTCTGCCCGCTGATTCCCTGAGCTCTTGGTCTTGGTAACTGGCTCTAAAGGAATGCCCCAGAGGATGCAGAGTTAATGCGGTCAATGTAGCAAGGCCATTGACTTTGCAGCAAAGATGCAGGACTATCTCCTTACAAATGATTTCGGGTTTTCCTTTCCTCTCCCCGTCACTGTTTAGAAATACATTTCATTTGTTTTAAGGAACTCTATAATTATATATAGGTAACAATAACTTCTCAGTTCAGATTTAAGAAATGATTCTCTGTCCTAGATTTTAAGGAAAAATTACAGAAAAAAAATCTAAACTACAAACTGTAATGTGAAACAGAAAATGTAAAGAATGCAAGTTAATATGCATATAGGTAAATGAGCTGTACTGGCTCATAAATTCTATAGATAAGATAAATTCTATAGATAAATTCTATAGATAAATTCTATAGATCTCCAACATGTTTCACAGGGAGTGGCACTACTCTGAATGAGAACCACTTTATCTTCTTTCTTCAGCTTTGGTGGTGCAATGGATGGGTTTAGAAGTAAGCTCTTTGGGCCATAGCACAGATCATCTCAGCTCTGGCCATTGCAGTCACTTCAGGAGTGAAGATCTTCCTCTCTGTCTCTCCTCCTCTCTGTAGATCTGACTTTTCAATAAAAATAAATAAATCTTAAAAAAAAAAAAGGAAGCTCTTTGGGGTCAGTTCAGTAGCATAGTAGGTTAAGCTTCTACCTGCAGTACTAGCCTCTCATATGGGAAATGGCTTGAGTTCCTGGCAGCTTCACTCCTGATCCAGATCCAGCTCTGCAATTATGGCCAGGGAAGACAACACAAAATGGCCCAAGTCCTTGATTCTTGCACTCACATCAGGGATCCAGAAGAAGCTCATGGCTTCAGACCAGCTCTTCTCTCGCCATTGTGGTTGGGAAGAGAACCAGCAGGTGGAAGATCTCTCACTGTCTCTTTCTCACTCCTGCTCTCTTTCTTTCTCTGCAACCTTGTCTTTCCAATAAAAATATGTAAGTCTTTTAAAAAAAGATTTAGTTATTTATGTTGGGAAGGCAGATTTACAGAGAGAAGGAGAGACAGAGAGAAAGCTCTTCTATCCACTAGTTCACTCCCCACGTGGTTGCAACGGTGAAAGCCGAACCGATCTGAAGCCGGGAACCAGGAACTTATTCTGTGTCTCCCATGTGGGTTCTGCGTTCCAAGTCTTTGGGTTGTCCTCCACTGTTTTCCCAGGCCACAGGCAAGGAGCTGGAAGGGAAGCGGACATGAACCGCATGCATGCAAGGCAAGGATTTAGCCATTGAACCATTGTGCTGGGCCCCCAAAATAAATAATTCTTAAAAAAAAAAAAAGAAGGAAATGCCTTGTGTCTTTGAGCCCTTCTCTGAGGTCCAACTTCCTCATATTTAACAAGGACTCAACTTCACAGGGATCCTATTTGTCTACCAGAAGACATTTCATTGAAAGTACCTAGTGTAATGTTCTGTCTGTAAGCTCTCATTGAACATTCTGTCTCTGTTCTTTACAAGAGAAAGCAAAGTGAGTCAAAGGCTGCCCTGGCCCCTTAGCAAGATTGGCCCAGTCGGGCTTGGTGTCTTTCTATCAGCGGAAGTGAGAAGGCAGGAGCAATTCAGAGGTGGAGCTGTTATAGAAGTGACTGATCTTTGCTGCTTCCCCTCCCACACCACCCTCTCCCCTACTTCTTAAGTAGATGAAATAAATAGGGTCCAATTCCCATTTCTTCTCCTGGGCTGGGTCTTTTCACGCCGATGGCCTTGCAGACATTCTGACTACCTGTGGCTGAAGCAAAGGGCACTTGGCAAGCTGTTGTGAGGGGTGTTGAGGTTGGGATGTGGCTGGGAGAAGTCAGTGCTTTGGCCCAGCAATCTGTAGTCTCTGTGTTTTTCTGGGACAATAGTTTATGAGGGATAAAGGAGGTGATGGCTGGCAGCATAATGGTGTTCCTAGAGGTGGGTGGAATTGATGAGGCGGCAACAGAAGTGGCAAATTGTCCCTCCATTCCCTGATCATTTTGAAGTGGAAACCAAGGGAAATTTTTCTTTCCCATCTCTGAAAACAATTGGCCAGTTTCTTTTTATTAAAACCCTCTAATATATTTTGGAGGGGGAAAAAAACCCCTAGCATTCTTAAGAAAACAGCTCAATTTACTGAGCATGGAGAGCAAATTTTAAAGGTATAGTTTCTCCTTGTTAATTTAGCAACCCTTGTGAACAATGATACTTTAGCCATCAGATTTTCATATTTTGTGGAGAACAGCAGAACAGAGTCCTTATTCTGGTAGCAAAATAAGCTCCTTGAAAAATGACCTAGAGCTGCAAAATGCCACCCCTACTTTACATCCTCAGAAACAGTCTCAGTTTGATGAGAAGTCGGAGTGGAGGTGCAGGCCTCTCTGGTTACTGCCTTGTCTAGGTTTCCCTTCCTTGCTTGATTCTCCTTGTTGATAAGAGGTCTGGTAACCATGACAACAGTGCTTCGTGGAAGTCCTTTCATTTTTGTGCTTTACATAATCCTGAAAATAAATCTGCTATCTGCTTGACACTTGCTTCCTTTTTTTACAAACTTTTTTTTTTTTTTTTTTTTTTTTTTGTCTTTCATCTTGGCCCAGTGTCTCCTGAAAAGAAATTTGCCACTTCAGAGGATTTGCTGCTCACCGATGTGACTTCCTATTAGGAGCGGATTGACTTTGCATTCTCTGGGGCTCAGGTTTCTGCCACAGAGTCTCCCCATCCACACTTCAAACTAAATTATAGCTCTATTATCCAGTTATTGAAGACTAGCAAGACAGCAATGGCTCACCGGGGTCTTTTCTAATGGGAGATTTATACCATCTGAGTCTCTGTCATCCCCAAATGGCCGCCATGTTATCAGAGGGGTTTTTGAGGTGCAGCAACAGAAAGGCCAGATTCCCAGAGACAAGGTTGCTGGAAGACTGGTTGGCGCACAGCGCAGACCAAGCACTGATTTTGCACCGCAGCCAAATTGTGACAGAGTGGTAAGAGAGCTTAACCCAATCCGTTTGAAAGATCTAGACTCCTATATAATTTAATATAGGAACATTGACAATCAGTCTTTGAAATGAAAACATGTATTGCACCCACCTGGGAATGGGAGAATTCTGAGCCAGGCTGAATGAGCCATTCTGCTTTGTCTTCCCTGGGAAATGAAAGATTTGGTTCCTTGCTGTAAATTCTAGACATTTCCGTAGCGATGAAGCTTTCCTACTCGGTTTTCTATTTTAATGGCTATGCAGAGATCAGGCCGGTTGAGTGTCACCCCTGATTGGATGAGGGGAAGGTTATCTGTAGGGTCAGAGTCAGGCCAGCATTTGGAAAGCAGTTCCAGTTCTTTACTCACCAGCTTGAATTGTGTTCAGGCAAACTGTTATTGATTGGATTTATTTCCCTAATGGTCGCGCTCTGCTCTCTCTCAGGAACACTAACGTACAATACACACAGAGCTTTCTCCCATATGTCTGCCAATTAAGGGTTACTGAGTTTAGTGAGTCTATTCAACAGCACCCAACTCTCCAGTCTTTATGTAGACTATCTCCTGGGAGTTGGTACTCTGGACTGTGGAAACAAGCCTACGCATTTGTTGAAGAGCAATTCTGTTTCTTTTAAAGGACAGGTTTGACCTTCCTGAAGCACATGGCAGTCCACACGGAATCACACAGGTGTGTCCATATCCTAGTCATCCAAGATGACATCCAATTGATCAGCATTCAAAATGATAGGCATAAGCTAAGAGTTTCCTTGTTTAGGACGGAGTTGTACCCTGCCAAAGGATGTCTTCAAGACAGGGAGAAAATCTGCCTTGTTCTGCATCGCTCAAGGGAGGGTGCCTGTTCCAGGAAGCAGGACATGATGAATCAAATAGCTGAGTCCTTGCCACCCATGGGGCGGTCTTACCTCCTGACTGTGGCTTGACTCAGCCTTAGCTATTGCAAGTGGGTGAGGGGTGAACCAGTGGAAGATCTGTCTGCCTGCCTGTCTGTCTGTCTGCTTTCAAGGAAACACATCAACAAATAAAATGAAGTGAAGGCATCTTCTAATTTCCCACAAAGACCCTGGTCAATGGCATCCTGGAATAAAGTGACTTCAGTATGTCACCATCCAAGCTTGGTCAACTGGATGAACAACGTGTCAGCATCAGTGTGCTACAAAGAGGACGAGAAAGGTGCCGGCACAGGTAAAGGGGGAAGTGACTGCACAGTTTGCTCAGGACACTGACCTCATACTATCAGACTGGGATTAGATTGACCTCAGAGTCCAGATTTGGTGTGATTCATGGGACATGGCATTTACCTTTCTGTAACTTTGTAACCTCATCCTGAAACGGGTTCAACCTATCCTATAGAATTGTTGTGAAGATTTATTGAGATGCTGAACATGCCAAGCTCTTTGTACAGTGTGCAGTGAAGAGTAAGGGTTCAGGAAATGTCATTAGCTATCATTCTTATCTTTGTCCCTCCCCTCTCCCTGGGTTTGACTCTAGCCTGTAGCATTTGCTTCGCCTGCCACTTTGGAGGAGCTTCTCAGACATTGTGGGAGTAGGGGGTTTAGAGGAGGAAGGGGAACTGCAGGATGGGTAATGAACAAATACATCTGGAGGGGAGGCGTGGGGGCGGGGCTACATGGTGATTTAATCAGCAGCACAGATTGGACCATGAAAACTCTTTTAAACCCAAACCAGAATGATTGAGGTTTTCATTTTGTTTTGCATATCACATCTAGTGATTTTAAAGATAGATCTCTCTGATGGCTGTTACGGCTTGCTTATGATAATTACTACTTGGGCATGCACAACCTGGAGGGCAGGTTGTATTTACTTCTCTGTCAACAACTGCCAAAATTATTGCGCACATCAAAGGAGGAGCAAGCCTTTTGTCTCTTGCTGTCCAGTGGGTCATCTGACTCCCAGGCCCACTACAGGTCCAGGACTTTAAATCTTCAGGAGGCCAGCAAGGCCTGTGCTTTCTTTTATTCAGATTTAAATAAAACATAATATTTTCCCTTCCTTAAAAAAAATGTTTCACTGGAGACCAGCTGGCTTTGCAAACAGTTAGCTGCAATGGTTTCCTATGAAAATGCTCTCTGCTGTATTTATAATCTATTTCTGTTCTCTAGCTGGGAGGGGGAATTCTAGGGTCAGAAAACATGTTTACTTGCTTCTAGCAAAATGCTCCCATGTCAACTTTGAAAGCTCCTGCGCAAGCAAATGTGTCTAATTTGGTCATTCTTTGAGCTTTCTCATTTGAAATACTGTATAGGGATCTCTGGTTTTAGGACCACTTGGGTTTTGTTATGGTTTGGATTTTGCTTTTTTTGCAGAAAAGGAAAAAACCTCGTCTTTAGTGAGGAACAGAACACCAGGCCTATTCCTAACTGTGACCTTGGGTGAGAAGCTCTCAAAATTTCTTCCAGCCTCAATTTTGTCACATGCAAAATTAGGAGGTTGTGTGGTTATCTTTAAAAGGACTTCTTTGGAATTAATTTTTGAAGCCTGGAACAAAAATCGGCATGCCCCCTTTTGTTCAAAACGCAGGGAGAAAGTATTATTATAGATATTTACTATGACACATATTTTTTCTTTTTCCTTGGTCTTCCAACTTACCATACTGTTTTCAAGATATCTTACTTAATGCCATTCTAAGTAAAGGAAAAATGGAGAGTTTTAAACTAACACGATCTTTTTGCCATTCATTTTTATATTGTGCACCATAGCTTCTAAACTGCAAGTATAAGAGCATTTTAATTTATGTACAATCACGGATGCACAATTTGTATTTCCTAGCTCTTACGTACTCATGGATTTTGTCTTTAGTACAGTGGAAACACTGCACAAAACTAACAACTATGTTCATTTCTTGGTATGGGTTCATTCTACCAACACTCTGCCTTTTCCTTACTAATGAGTGAGGAAGGTTTGACAGAAAATGAGCTTGAAGCTGCTCTGTTTCCCCTGTGCTGGAATGTCATCCTTTTCAAGGTAAGTGGTTGCCTCATGCAGGGAAGTAGCACAGGAGATGATAGGACTGGAGCAGCTGGGAAAGCTGGTGAGTCAAGCATCTCTCTCCTCTCTCTGCATGATACCTCTCTGTACTTGACTTAAACTTGCTTTCCATGTGGTAGCTGTGAGATAGGCATCTACACGTGATGCCTGACTTCCTCCAGAATGAGTAAAATGTCAGGGCCTTCTGTGTGCTCTGAATCAAGCAAGTTCTGGTTTGAAAGTGTGACCTTTTAGGGATTGTCATTCCACTCCTCACTCCTGCTTAGCCATACATATGTCATGTTTACTGTGTACTGGATTTGAGTCTTGCTGAAATCTCATGCATTGTTGATCACTGGAATTCTGTACTCATAGATTACCCCCAGTGCTATGTGCTAACATGCCATCGAAGTGGCAAGGAACTCTGGATACATGCACATACCTCCTCCGCCTCCTTCACGGATACACATTTGGCTGTCCCATTGATCTTCACTTACAAAACGCAAGTCCAAAGATAAAATCATTAGAAATGTCAAGATGGACATCAAACACTTGCCATGAACTCCAGGGCAGAGTTCATCTAAGCTTTTATGCTTCAATGTGCTTACATGGGTCTCCCAATCATATGAGGCTAGCACTGATCTTTAAATCTCTCAATTCTACATATACTGGTCTAATTGTAGCATGATGTTGTTCGTTCTTGGCTGTGTTTTATCTTTATAGAGTCACCATGGAGTCACTGATCTGATCATGGAATTTAAAAAATCAGCTTTATTAGAGTTTCTGTAAATAACGTACTTACAGTTAGTGAACAGTTGGAGTTATAGTAAATCACAGCATTTCAGTTTTATAAATCTGCCATCATGCTAAAACAATACCTTGTGCCTATTTTCTGTTCCTGCCCCAGACAAGGCAATCTGCTGATCATGACCTATTTCTACACAATGTGTCAGGTATTTCTGGTCCTATTATTAAGCAAGGAGCCATTTCAACACAGGGTAAAATTCCAGGAATGTTGACTCCTTACAGTAAGGATTCCCAAGGCATGAGAATTGCTTGGGGAAGGATTTGGCCACTGCTGTCTCATAAAAGTGCCTTTGTATAGATTTTACAAGGTGCCTGTTCCAGAAACAGACAGCCCATGGCTTGGTAAGTAAAACCTGGGCCTTTTGGCATTCATTTCCATTCACCTGCACTTGAGACACACAGCTTGGGGCTCCTTTGCCAGACAAAATGTATAACTAGAACTGGACCTATGGGAAAAGACGTTAGTATTGAGAGTGGGGGAGGAGGGACAAGATCAGACCCTCTATGTAAACTGGGGAAACTTATGAACCTCCTGGAATCCCTGACTCCACACCTACAGAATGAGTCATGTATAATTTACCTAGCAGACTTGTGATGGGATGAGGTGTGGGATGGGAAGTAAGGTGAAGTTTCCAGTGCATGGTGCTTTGATATATCAGCAGTTGCTACTGGCTGAAAAGCGGTTCGAGTCTGTTGACTCCAACACTGGAGCCCAGTGGTTGCAGCAGTCCAGGAATTTCTGGATCTTCCTTTAATTGTTAAATTATCAAACGTTTTCTACTAAAGATACTAACAGACTCCTAACTCGGTTTTCAGTTTTAGAACAAAGATCAACAGCTACTTAGAATTTTATTTAAACAAATTTCACTGTGGTGTGCAAGGTTCCTTTATAGCTATTCTGTAAGTCAGACAGCCTTGTCTCCCTGCCCCCCATTTTCCCCTTTCCTTCTCTTCCTTTTTCCTTCAATTGAACCACAAAGCTTTTCTTTCCTTTACTTCTCTTTCTTTCTTTTTTCCTTCTTTTTCTTTTCCCGTTTCCTTCTTTCTTTCTTTCTTTCTTTCTTTCTTTCTTTCTTTCTTTCTTTCTTTCTTTCTTTCTTTCTTTCTTATGCATGCAGGCCTCTTATTAGCTAGATTTTTCACTCTGGCCAAGTGATTGAACTTATCTGCCTCTCAATTTGATCATTGGTGAAGCAGAGTGGATGGATTATAGATTCCAAGACTTAGTGGTCAGTTCTTCCAGTTCTAACCTACAGTGGTCAGTGGTAATTTCTGGGGAAAGAGGAATCCTACTCAGGTAACAAAAACGCACCATGGATTTTGATTAGGTTTTTTTTTTTTTTCTCATTACATCTTTCCATTTTATTTCCCTGAATATTTGCAACAAATCAGTGGGTATTTTTAACTGTGACTCAATCTTAAGTGTGGTTTTCTAGAGGAAGGAAGCATCCTCATTTTAACCCTTCCTTTGCCTCATCTTTGACTATGGACCGGAAGCAGCCTTCTAGCTCTTGTAGCTTGCTGTGAAGGAAAGCAAAGTGGTAAGGAAGGGAAAATGCCGTGTTGGCTAGGGCAGGCAATGCTTTTGCACGCATGCTGACAGCTGGAGATGCTGCCATCATCCCTTATCCTTGATGTCCAAAGTCTAATGGGATTCGATTGAATTTAGGGCTTTTTCTAGTAAAAAGAGAATAATTAATGAAAGCTGTGCCCTTTTTATGAATGACATCTCTGCCTTTGTTTTTGTAATGAGAAGTGATTAAAAAAGAAAGATTACTTGCTTCAATAGAAGTGAAAGGGATATTGAAAAGGATTTTGTGTATTATAGGATACACAGAAGCAGGGAGATTGGTATGTCCCCAGGGGTATCCATCACTCGTATTCAATATTTATTCCTCTGGCAAATGTGATTGCCTTCGGTAGGATCCCTAGTTCTTATTATCACCCTACAGTAGAATGTTTAGCAGAAAGTCGATGTTTTGTGCCGTTTGTGCTGCTATAACACAAACGCCACAGAGTAGACACAGTTCTGGAATATGGGAAGTTCAGGATCAAGATTCTGACAGTTTTTGTAATAGGTGGAAGCCCCAGCTCTGCCTGTTAGGTGGCATCTTGAACTCTGTGTCTGTACGTGGCAGAAAAGCAGAAGTGGCCAAATGCTGGAAAAAGTGCCTTTCATAAGGGCTCCATCTCCTTCATGACCGATGAACCTTCCTAAAGATCTGACCTCTTGGTGGTATAAGCTGAGCATCTCAAATCTGAACATGCAAACTCCAAAATGCTCTGAAATCTGCAACATTGTTTATATTTAGCACACCCACTCAAAAAGTTCAGGATTTTGGAGAACTTCAGGTTTTGGATTTTTGGATTAGGGCTGCTCAACTGGTGAAGTTGATGCCAAATATTACAAAACATGAACAACCCTAGAATCTGAAGCATTCCTGGTCACAGCACTTGAAATAAGGGATAGCCAACCTACATTACACAGGCATTTACATGTCAATATGACTTTTGGTGGGATATACATAGACCATAACATTCAAAAGTATTGCATCATTTCAGCTGTAACGTTTTAGTATATATGTCTAATATATGCTAAATACATTTCAATGCAAACAACTAGAATAATACAATTGTAAAGGCTAAAATGAAAAGCAATAAATTTCATTGTAAGATATATTTTTATTCCTTTATTTGAAAGATGGAGTTATCTTATTATAATACAGGAGAAAACAGAGGGGGGAAGAATAAATAGGGAGGAGAGAAGGGGAAATCCCTGAGCCTAAGAAACTGTATCATGAAAAATATATATTTTTTAAATACAGCAATTTTTTTATTGTTATTAACATTGTATTATGTGACACAGTTTTATAGGCACTGGGATTCCCCCCACCCCTCCTACTACCCTCCCCCCATAGTGGATTCCTCCACCTTGTAAATACAGCAATTTTTAAAAAATAAAGTTGGAGTTACAAAAAGAGAAGAAGAAACAGAGAGATCTGTTGGCTCATTCCTCAAATGACCACAGGCCACACAGTCAGGAGCCAGAAGCCTGAAACTTCTTCTAATTCTCTTTTGTGGATTAAGCACCCCAAACACTTTGACCATCTTCCTTGCTTTCCCAGACACCTCAACAGGGATCTGGATTGGAAGTGGAGCAGTCACTACCTAAATGGGATGCTGGAACTACAGACAGAGGGCCAACTTGGTATGCCACAATACTGGCCCCAGTAACTCCTAAAAATTAGCAAGTAGTCAATGCCAAGTTGATCTCAGTTTTCTAATTTTTTAACAGTTGATTTAGGATTCAGATAATGTCCAAACATTGTGACTTACAGATTTCTTTCCTGAGTCTCTAACCTAGTGATTCTCAAAGTGTGGTCCCTGGACCAGAAACATCATAGTCATATGGGAAATTATCTGAAATGCAAATTCTATCATCTATAAAACCAACTGACTTTGTGTCTGTGATGGAACTCCATAAACATCTCTCTGGGTGATTTTGATGTACACCAATGCATGAAAATCATCATTCTACTCCTAGGCCACCCTTCTTTTCTGTGTCTCCAGTCCCAGTTATATAACTGTGGAAAAGATTGATCAAATGTCCCATAGAGTTTCCCACAGGCTGGATCTTGCTGATTGCTTTCCAATAATAATTTAACAATTATTTCTTAAAGGAAATAAACAGTACCTATGTCATTCCAGGTGGATCAATTCGTTTTGAGATTGAAAAGTCAGCTTTGTTGGTCTACTATCAACTGACTGTGTTGGTTACTGTTTGTTCTGTCAGTTTGAAAGTATGATTAAATGAAATTTAGGTATGCTTTGAAACTATCCAAACTTTGTTGTTAGAATTAAAAGTACAAAGGTCCTCTGACCCACACCCTAATTATGTGGCATTTCAATCGTAGTAAGCATTAGCAGCAATCTGGAGAAGATTTATAGTCTGCAGAAAGATACGTATAAGTTATATGCAAATGCTACACTGCTTCATCAAAGGGACTTACTGATCCGTAGATTTTAATATTCTAGGGAGTCCTAGATCTAATCCCATGTGGATCCTGAGGTATTACTTGTTTCCGCTTTCAGACGTAGCATCATGCCTATTAAATTCAATTACAAGATTTTTAATACTTTATCAAAACTCTGACATATCAGTGGCATCATGGTATACCAGCATCTCAATGGTGTGAACAATCACTCCCCATTGCTGGTTTCCAGCAATTGCCTACTGAACACAGGCCTGAGAAGAAATGTATGTCATGGGCAGTCAGCAGCCAATAGGAGCCGAGTCCGGCACACATTGGCATTGCCCACTTGAAGTCTTTTCTCATGGGCATGACAACTTGGGTAGCTTAGGCAAAACCCAATGTTTGTTATTCTGTTTCTTTGAATCTAAAGCAAGAAAGCAAAGCATCTCAAGAGATAGTTCTCAAAGAAGAAGAAATACAAATGGCAACAAATAAATGGGAAAAAATGCTCAATGTGATAGTCTTTAGGGACATGCAGGACACTGAGGTATCACTGATTGGAGTAGCTAAAATTCAAGAACAGAGAGTAACAAATGCTGGTGAGGTTATAGAAAAAGGCGAATGTTTTTAGTGGGAATATAAATTAATGTAACCCTTATGGAAAACAGTGTCTCACTTTATTTTTCTGCTGCTGTAACAGAATACTACAGACAAGGTCATCTGTAAGCAACAGATGTTCATTTGGCTCATGGTTCATTTCTGGAGGCTGGGACATTCAAGATCAAGGAGAGGACCTTGCTGCTGCATTAGATTATTGCACGAGACCTCACATGATGAAAGAGACAGTGGGCATGGAGGGAGAGAGAAGGGTAAAAACCACACATTCTCTCATGAGCTAATTGCTTCTTTCTGTATTTTTCATTGTTATTATTATTTTCCATGATACGATTTTGTAGATATGGGGATTCCTCCCACCATCTTCCCTGCCTCCCTCCCCATTTCCTCCCCTACTCCATCATTTTCTCCCATATTATTGCAATTGTATAGTTCTTCAGCAACAGTCACAAGTCCAGCATTCTGCTTGTTTAAGTGTATCATGGCATTGTGGGTATTGGCATTGTGGAAAATCCAGTATCATATTATCAAGCTCTACTAAACAGCTTCATTGTGAGTCTTCCTTTAATTTGAGAGTAGAGATGCATACTGCAACATATCTTCACTTCCCAATATGCTAGTCTCCATTATACAGTTCATCTATGAAGATATATGTATATACATGTTTACCTATGAATCTATTTTTTTCTGTATTTTACGTTAAATTTGCCTTGTATCAGAGAGAACATATGATGTTTGTCTTTTAGGGATTGACTTAATTTCACTGAATATAATGGTTTCTAGTAGGACCGTTTTGTTGCAAGTGATAGAATTGCATTGCATTCCATGCAGTTGATGTACCACAGTTTATTCATTCCTCTTTTGCAGGCATCTGGGTTGTTTCCATGTCTTTGCTATTGTGGATTGTGCTGCTATAAATATTGGGTTGTGGGTCACTTTCTCATTTGCAGATTTCATTTCCTTTGGATATATTCCCAGGAATGGGATAGCTGGATCATTCAGTAAATCAATTTTCATTTGTCTTTGCACTCTTCAAGCTGACTTCCATATTGGCTGCACTAACTTACATACCCACCAACAGTGGAGTAGGGCACCTTTATCCTCACTTCTTTGCCTGAATGTAAACCAATCTCACTGGAGTTGGGTGGAACCTCAGTGTGGTTATTATTTGTATTTCCCAAATAGCTAGGAAGCCTGAACATTTTTCATATCTGTATTAACCATTTGAATGTTCTTTTGAAAAATGCTTGCTCATTTCCTTCATCCATTTCTGACTAGGTTTGTTTTGCTATTGCTGAGTTTCTGAAATTCTTTGTAAATCCTGGACATTAGTCTCTATCTGTCGTGTAGTGTGCAAAGATTGTCTCTGATTCTGTTGGTTGCTTCTTCACCTTATTGATCATTTCCTTCACTGTACAGAAACTTCTTAGTTTAATGTAGTCCATTTATTTTGATTTTCCTTAAGTTTTTGGTCATTTTTCTAAGAAGAATTTACCAATGGCTATATCTTATAAAGTGCTTCCTATGTTTTTCTGTGACAGTGTGATGGTTTCTGGGTGATGATTTAGGTCCTCAATTCATTTAGAGCTAATATTTGTATAAGGTGACCGGTGGGGGTCTTGTTTCTTATTTCTGCAGGCTGCTATCCAATTGTCCCAAAAGCATTTGTTGAAGAGACCAACCTTTTTCCATGGATTATTTTCAGTTTTCTTGTTGAAGATTAGTTGGCTGTACACGTGTGGACTAACTTCTGGGGTTTCTATTCTGTTCCATTGATCTTCTCTGTTTGGTACTATAACAGTCTATAACTGTGATTTCTTCAGCTTTATTTTTGTTCTTCGAGATAGCTTTGGCTATTCGTGGTCTCTTGTGTTTCCAGATGAGTTTTCCTAATATATTTTCAATTTTTGATAAAAATTTGGTGGGATTCTGAATGGGATTGTATTGAATCATTGTATTACTTTCAGTAATATGCAGCTAATTGTTTCTTAAAAGCTCTAGCTTTTAGAACTGTTACTATGGTAATTCAATTGTAACACGCACTTTGGAGGACTCACTCAGACCAGAGCACCCATATAGATTAATACATCCTGTGGGTTCTGCTTTTCTGGAGAACTCTAACACAACACATGAAAACTTACCAACAAAGACTTTCTGCTATGAAAACATGGAATTCTGTATGGTAGTTCTTGAGTGGTGTTTGGGTGTTACTGGTCCAATACTTGTTAGAGAGAGAGAGATTTTTGAGTTGCTGGTTCACTCCCAGATTGGCTGCTTGGCCAGAGCTAGGCCAATCTGAAGCGAAGAGTCAGGAGCTATCCCAATATACTAACCCCAATGATTGTTTTCTTAATGTTTATTTTTTAAAATTTTACTTAAAAGGAGGAAAAAGAAAGAGAGAGAGAGAGAATCTTCATCTGTTGGTATGTCTCCTCACCAGCTAGGGCTGGACTAGCCCAAAGCCAGGAGTCAGGAACTTGGTCCAGGTCTTTAACACAGGTGGTAGAGAACTGAAGGACTTGAACCATCATCTGCTGCTTGCTGGGATGTGCACTAATAGGGAGCCAGATTAGCAGTAAAAGTAGGCTCAAACTCAGGCCAAGCCCTGTTTCATATGTAAGTTTTGATACAATGGACCCCTCATAAATGCTATCATTTCAGGTAGTTTTCATTAAGAACAATGCATTTTCTTTGCAATGCAGCACATACACGAAACCAAAGTTTTATGAACTATCTCATTACATGCAATACATTCTTAGATTTCTGTTTTTTTCCCCCACAAAATGGCATTTCCCTAAAATTTCAACCTTTTTTCATTTCACAAAAAATGTTAGTCGTAATTTCTTCAATCCCTGGCTAGATTAAAATCTTCAGCTAGACCAACCCTGATTTAATGAATGGCACCTTCCCCTAATTCTGAAGGTAACTTCAAAGAGTTTGTGGAATCAGAAATTAAAGGATAAGTTTATTTTGATGCAAAAATGGTTTCAAGCCCACACATGCATTTTTCATAATATATATTTTTTCACAACTTTTTGATGATCCTTCGTATCTTCCATTTAACATTTTACTTACAACATAATATGAGGCCCAATGGCTCCTGTTAAACTACAGCGCAGTGCCTGCAGCTGGGGTCCTCACAGGACACATGGGGTGGGAGGCACTGGGAAATCTGTGCTAACAGGTTGTGGATGTGTTCTTGGTCCCCACAAGGCAGCTGCGAGTCCTTGTGGAGCTCCTTCCAGTTCCAAGGTGTGCCTCTGTTGACTACTTCCTGAAGTAGCCTTCTCTGCTTTTATATGGCTTAGAAAGAAACATGTGATACACCGAGGTCGAAGAGGTTAAGAAAATACATATATGACAAAGGGAAAACGATGGTGGGAGTACGGGGTGGAGGCAGGAGCAAGGGGAGTAGAAGTAAAAATTTCCTTCCTTGCAACTTCTGTGTGCTTTTTAGAAGCAAGTCATGTAACTGAGTTACGGATTTCAAGGTGAGTGTGTGAAGAGAGGATGAAAAGACAAAGCCACTGCTTGGACAAGTCCAAGTGCTTCTCCTTGTTGAAGACAGAGATTTCCACAGTAGACTTTCCAGGGGAAAACCCTGGCTAATGTCAACAGTGACAGCTTTTATAACATTGCTGTGCTAAAGGAAGTGACAGCAGCCCAGATCTGTGGTGAGAGCATTTCTCATTTAGCCACAGGCTTAGATCAAAGTGCTGCTCAGTAGAAGTACTCACACAGTGGCCCCCAATGATGCAGTCCAGGCGTGAAGGTGCTAGTGATGGGGCTTCATCCAGGGATAATTTATAAATTATCTATTTGTTCTCAAGTGCAAGTCTGACAGCCATGGGGAGAAGTTTTATAGGTTTGTGGTTAAAAACAAAGAAAGAAAGAAAAAAGTACATCATAGTGAGTAGTGACTTTTTCATAAAAATTAAGTATCCATAAAGCTTCAAATCAGGAGATATGTTTTTGTGACATCCTTTTTTGGTAAAATAAGTTAGCAACCTATGTCAGTAACTATCATAAAAAGCTTTTTAAAATCAGTGCTCTGTGAGATTTATAAGCCTGGAAAATTATTGACTCTAGGAGAATGGAAAGACACCAACCCTCCAGAAATATTTTGTTTTCTCAATAGGACCTTTGTTATTTTTATAATTTAGAGCAATATGCCAGAAATTAGATCTGTTGACAAATACCTGGAATGCAGCTCTCTGCTATGCTGTGTGCTTAACACAAAACCACATGTTTCAAAAACCAACCTGATTTTGACTAGCAAGGAGTTAGTCTGCTTTAGGTAGAACCAATATACAAAAATACTTCAAGTATTTGTAGAACAGAATTAAACACAAATTAATTTTTGTATAAAATATTCTGAAACACAGGCATTTTTTCCATAATATGTATTGCCATAATCTTTTTGCAGATCACTCACTTATCCTATTTCAAAATTGTTTTGCACCAAAATAAGCTTATCTTCTATTTAATTTCCCAGAAAATTTGAAATACTCTTATCAGGTTATAAAAATATAGGGACTGGGTAGAGCAAGGCCTAGTTAGAAGCCACCTCCAGTCCATCTAGGTTAAACCAAGGAGAGGTGAGGCCAGAAGTGTATTCTCCATATTATTTTGGATGGTTACTGGCTTACAAGCAAGTGTTTATCAACTTTTGCCCAGTAGGTCTAGGTTGGGAGTGCTTTAAAGTATACACAACCAATTATTCATTTTGATCACTAAATAACATTAGCAACCCAAAATTCCAAATGAAAACAATGTGATAATGACACCAACAGAAATCTTTGCTTTGAATAATTCAACTTTCTTGAATTCTTGTATGATAAACAGTTAATAAATCTTGAGCACTGTCCTAAGAATGCTACATTAGGGCCTGGCATGGTAGCCTAGCAGCTAAAGTCCTCGCCTTGCATGCGCTGGGATCCCACAATGGTGCCAGTTATAATCTGGGAGGTCCCACTTCTCATGCAGCTCCCCGCTTGTGGCCTGGAAAGACAAGTGAGGATGGCCCAAAGCCTTGGGACCCTGCACCTGTGTGGAAGACCCAGAAGAGGCTCCAGGCTCCTGGCTTCAGATCAGCTCAGCTCCTGCTGTTGTAGCCACTTGGGGAGTGACTCAATGGATGGAATGTCTTCCTCTCTGTATATCTGACTTTGCAATAAAAATAAAATAAATCTTAAAAAACAAAAGAATACTACATGTAAACACATGATTCTTGCTGGTTCTGAGGCTAAATCCTTGCCTTGTACATGCCAGGATCCCACATGGACACCAGTTTGTGTCCCGTCTGCTCCACTTCCCATCCAGTTCCCAGCTTGTGGCCTGGGAAAGCAGTGGAAGATAAACCTAAAACCTTGGGGTAGAATTGAAAGAAGCTCCGGGCTCCTGGCTCCTGGCTTTGGATCAGCTCAGCTCCAGCCATTGTGGCCACTTGGGGAGTGAACCAGTGGATGGAGAATCTTTTTTTCGCTGTCTCTCCTTCCCTTTGTAACTGCATTTCTAATAAAAATAAATAAATCTTTTTCTAAATTTTTACCTTTTTGTGGATTTCATTCTATTTTTATTTTATGATACAATTCCATAGGCAATAAATAAATCTTAAAAAAAAAACCCTATGATTCTTACATGAACATCATGAGGTAAGGACAATGATGAACTCATTTTGCAGATGATAAAACCGAAGCCTAGAGTTACTAAATGCCACCCAACTACCCAGAGGTGACGTGAAGGCTTACCCTGGCAGAACAGATCAAGTGCAACCTCACAAACAAGACATCCATTGGCGCATAATCTAAGCACAAGCTCTGACAGAGCTGGGAAGAGATGCTGGGAATGATGTCTTGGTCTTGCATTAGTTAATTTGTGACCAATTTTTCTGCAAGTAATCAGATGCCATGGACCATGTTCTTGCAAGGCCACTTGCAGCCTGTAAGAATGAAAGCATATCATCTTCCGATAAGCCAGTACTTCTTGTTCTGCTCTCTCAAGTCCTTGATCTCCAGCTCATCCAGTGGCAACATCAAGCTGCTCTGCTATGCAGAAAAGCCAGAGGGTAGGGTGTGGAGTGTAACTCTGGTATTCAGAGTGTATTTTCCTTCTATAGCCAGAATTTTATGGGGTTGGGCAAGAGATCATAAAAATCAGTGGGCTGCAATCTGCATGGACATAAAAGGACTTCAAAGAGTTTATGGCAAATAGAATTAAAAGATAAATTGATTTTGGTGCTCCAAGTCTTGAAATCTTCATGACTAAAGAATCTTCAAAAAGTTCACAGGAAGCAGCATTTTAACTTAAGAATGAAGACCCCTGAATCTTGTATAGGAGTGTCTGGGTCCTCCACCTCTAGCTTAAGGCTCTAACCTCCTGCTAATGAGAACTCTGGGGAGAAATGCTGGTTATGGCTCCAGTGATTGGGTTTCTGCTGCCCATATACTATGTATAGACTGTGTTGCCGACTCCCAGGTTCAGTCTGAGCATTTGGGGAGTGGAGTTTCTCTCTCGCTGAGGAAAAATATTAATTTTCTAAAAAGTTAATAAATAATGCTGAAAAAATCTGTACCTAGATTTTAGTTATTTTGTACAAAAATTTATACATCTCTTCTTATTCTGTTTTTCGTGAACTTGCTGAAGTGTCCTTATAGATATCTAGAGTGTCATGATCAAGTTCTGGTGTCTTGGTTCCTAACCGAGTCTATCTCACTGAGTCAGAGAGCTAAGAAAAGACAACGATAAACTGTAAGCCATCTTTTATTTTTTTCCACTCAATGTCTTCTGTAGCAATAAGGAACACCAGAGTGGGCACCAGTGGATTAGCCATCAGCCCTCTGGACTGGTATTGGACAAGTGGCTCATCCTTAATCTTTATAAGAACTTGGGTCTCTTGATGGTGTATTAAGCCTGAGGGCCTTCAAATCTCTCATATCAAACCCTGCTCCTATTTGTGTCACTCTTCCAACCCCTTTGCCCTTTGGGTCTCTGATCCAAGCTCTCTCAACAAGGAGTCAGTAGAAGCATTTACGAGTTAGGCAATCACAAGTGCTGGAGTGACTGAGGGCTCTGCTTTTGTGACTATACCCACATAGTTTTCTCTCACTGTCTCTTTGGTCAGAGTTTAATCTCTTGATTTTAGGCTGCTTAGGAAAACTTGTTTTGCATTCAGGAAGTTCTTTCTCAACTCAAACCCCTCACAGCTTTTGTAGCCTTTTCTCCTTCCAACCCACAGTCTGGAATCTTTGTGGTTTTTTTTTTTTTTTTTCCTACTTACTCTTTTAAGCTCTCTTAATTTCTCCTGGGGAAAACAGCCTTGTTGATATGGTTATCTGATTCGTTATCAGCATATCTGCACACAACAGATTATCCACAAGAGACCAATGGAAGCATCTCCCCATGCCATGAATGCTGTGGCGATACAGAGCACAAATTGGCCAGTATCATTATTTTTCCTATGCCAGACCTTGCTACTTTAGACTTGACGGAGGAACATTACATTGATTTATTCAACAAATGTTTGTTGGTCAAGATATGGGCTAAGTCAGTGATAGAGTTATTTAGGTCTTGCCTTTTAGGAGGATCCAGTAGGCAAGCCATGGCGTGCAGGATATGATAGCATTAATTATAGGTAAGCGAAATAGATTTAAACAAACTATATGCTGTGGGAGTTCATATTGCTTTGTCACTGAGAAATTAGACACGAATCAAAATAAAATAGGTAGAAGTAAGAACTTTAGAGTGGGAGTGAATTTAAAGGTCAACTAGTCCTTCTGATTCACTTGAAGAAGTAAACAAAAATGAACTTAAAAAAAAACTAAACAAAAAGCTATTTGGTGTAATTGTGATAAAATTGGATCTAGAACTTGGATTTTCAGATTTCTACCCTAGAACTTTTTTTTTTTTGTACAAGTAACTTTTGTCCATAACCTAAAAGCCTGAGGATCACACTCTGCATATAAATTATCAGTAGCTCACAAAGCTATTTCTAAAAGCTGAGGTGGGCCTATAGATTGAAATAGATCACAGAGAAGCTAAAGACAGAACTCTTTGGTTATGTTTGGCACCGATTCATTTCTGGTTGGCAGAACTGCATTCAATGAAGCACTGTGAGAATAAAATGCTAGGAAATAAAACCACAAGAAAATTGGTAGGAATTAGATTTATTTAGTCCAAAGAAGAATGTTAATGGAGGAATTCTTTGGCTTCAGGAATTAGAAAGTGCATAACTAGCTGTTCTCCATGCCTCCAGAAACAGAAAATTATAGAAAACAGACTTAAATATGAAGATGAAGTTGTGATCACCTGTGGTCTTCAGGCAATACATTACATCCCATTAGTCTAACTGAAACTTCATATCCCTTGATTGACAGCTTTCCTTTCCCCATCCTCCTTATCTCCAGCCTCTGGCAACTTATACCCTAGTTCTCTGAGATGTACTTCTTGAAGACTCCACATGTAAATAAGATCACATGGTAGCTGTGTCTCTGTGCCTGGTATATTTCACTTAGCATAATGTCCTCCAGTTCCATCTATGTTGTTGAAAACAAGAGAATGTGCTTGTCTTTAAAGGCTGTGTATATTCCCTTATGCATATACACCACATTTTCTTTATCCATTCATTTGTTAACACATACTCAGGTTGTTTCCATGGCTTGGTTATTGTGACTAATGTAGTGATGAGCATTGGAGTGCAGGTATCTCTTTGGTAACAACAATTTCAATTCCTTTGGATAGTTATTAAAACTGAATCTCTATAAGGTGAAAGTGGGACCCAGCCTCTTGTCTGTCTCCCTTAGCCCAACGTGTCCTTGCCTGCTCTTTATCAGGAGGAATTAACTGACTTAAGGGAGTGATCTAGCTGACCTTACAAAGTTCTAATCACCAGACTCAAGGATTCATTTGTTTCTCCAATACATGAGAACCATCATGGCCAGTGTTGTCCTGGAGTGATTTGAGTAAGGGAGTTTCAGTTCTTGGCAGAATGTAGCTGTTACCATCACGTAATCCCAGACCAACTGAAGCCCCCACAGCCATCACAAATTTCCTAAAGAGTATTGCATCCCTGACCAAAGAAGGGCCATGAAAACCACAGACCAACCAGGAGCTTGGACACAATTTAATCATGTACTCCACAGCCCCAGTTTCAATGTACAAGAACCTTCACCCCTAATTTCTCATAGAGCCTGTGAATTAAGCAATAGCTGCTGAGGTCCTTGCTATGAGCTGTGTAATAAAGGACTGCTTTCTTCTGAGGACCCAGTTTGGGAGTTCAACAGCAATACCTCCAACTAGCTTGGGGTATTATTTGGCAACAAAATCCAAAAGCAGGATTGCTAGGCCATAAGGTAATTCTAATTTTAGTTTTCTGAGGAAACCTCATAATATTTTCCAAATGACCAAATTAATTTTCATTTCTGATAACAGTATGTGAGGATTCCCTTTCTTTCACATCTTTGTTAATATTTGCCATTCATAATTTTAAAGTTTATTTTTACTGTCTAAGAGGGAGAGAGAGACATACACATATGGGAGTGGAGAAAGAGCATGAGAAATCCCATGCATAGGTTCATTCCTCAAATGTTGACAATGCTTTCAATAACTGGGACGAGGCCAGGTTACCATCGGAAGACAGGAATTCAAATCAGTTATCCTGTGTGGGCAGCAGGGACTCATTTACTTGAAACCTTAATCTGCTACTTCCAAGGATGTGCCTGAGGAGGAAGTTGGAATTCAAAGCCAAAACCATGACTCAAACTTACATGCTCCAATGTGGGGCATCGGTGTTTGAACAGGCTTCCTAAACTGTTAGGCCAGATTTTCATCTGTGTTTATCTTCTTACTAATAGCCTTTCTAACAGGTGTGAAATGATTTGTTATTCTCAGTTTAATTTGCTTTTCTCTGATGAAAAAGAAACAATATGTTAAAGAGGTAATTCATGGATTGGGGAAAAACATTGCAGACCATGTGTCCAATGAAAGGCTAATATTCAAAATGTACAGTTTGCTTTTTTCAAAAGGAAAAAAAAAAGGTTGTTTTTTTTTCACTTGAAAAGCAGAGTTACAGAGAGAGAAGGAGAAATAATAAAAGAGATTCCCCATCCACGAAAGCCCACCCAAATGGCTGCAACAACCAGGGCTGGGTCTGAAGCCAGGGGCCAGGAGCTTCCTCTAGGTCTACCACTGAGTGCAGGGTCCCAAATAACTGGGTCATCTTGTGCTGTTTCCCAGGCCATAAACAGGGACTGAATCAGAATTGAAGCATCCAGGACTTGAACTAAACCCAGGTGAGAGGTTCACATACGATGCCACAGTGCAACACATTTTTTTCCTTTTTTAAAGACTATTTTTATTTGAAAGGCAGATTTTATAGAGAAGAAAGGTTCATTTCTCAAATGGCTGCAATAGCTGGAGGCAAGCAAATCTGAAGCCAGGAGCCAGGAGCCAGGAGCTTCATTTGGGTCTCATGTGAGTGGATATAGGGCCTTAAGGATTTGAGCCATCCTTCACTGCTTTGTGAGCTGGATCAGAAGTGGAGCAGCTGGGACATGAACTGGCACTCATATGGGATGTTGGCACCACCAGTGGAGGATTAACCTGATGCAACACTGAACTGCCCCTTCCCCCCAGATATTTCTTGAAAGAAATGAAGTGATTGGCCAACAGATACATGGAAAAAATGCTCAGCATCCAACTTGCCTCTCCCAGGCATCCTGTGAGCATAAGGTGCAAGATTCTCGAAGGGCTCCTCCCAGGATACAGGAAACTATTCCAACCCTAACACCCAGGCTTTATTGAGCTTATAACTTAGGGAAGATACAAAGATAACAACGAAATGTGGCATAACATTTTCTAGCAATTATAAAGTGAGCAAGACTAGATTTTTTTTCTTCAGAGGAGAGCTAGTGAATAGATTGCCTTATAAATGGCCATCTGTAAGTGGAGACTAAAGGAGACCTAGTATAAGTTATGCTGGTCTGTGGAGCTTTTCCACGGACTTTCTAGAGCCTTCCTATTCCCACTTGTTCTTCTCCAGTTTCCACATTATCATCTCTCATAATAGCTTTCAGTTGCTAATGAATGGCTCAGTTATTAACAAAATATATCCTAAGCATTGGTCCGTAAGCCTTGGGATAGGCTCATCTGGAAAGTTGAAAATAAGAAAGCCCAGTTCCCATGCTATAAATTCTGTCTTAGAGATACAGAGTAGGGACAAAGCGTTTGTACTTTAAAAAGTGTTCAGTTATTTTAAAGGCAGAGGGAGAAGAAGTAGAAGGAGGAGGAGGAGGAAGGGAGAGAGTCTTCCATTTATGTGTTCACTCTCCAAATGCCTTCAATAGGTCTGAGCCAGGAATCTGGAACCCCACACAGGTCTCCCATGCATGTGTCAGGGACTCCAGTACTGGAGCCATCATTTACTGCCTCCAGGAATCTGGACTAGAGGAACCAGGCACCGCGATGTGGCATGTAGTTGTCCCAAGTGTTGGCTTATTTCAATGTCCTGGCTTGAGGATAATTAGCTTGTAATAAATTTTTTTGGAGATATTTTCACTTTGGCAAAACCTCTCAAACACCTCTGAAACTTGCAAATCCTTGAAGTACATCTGACATGAGAAATTTTCTTAATTTCTTTTTAAATGTATTTAAATTTTTAGAATTTGTTTACTAGAATGTGAGAAGGAGAAAGATCCTATCTACTGGTTCACTCCCTACATTCTGAGACTGGGTTGGGCTTGACTGGGGAGTCAGGAAACCAATCAAGATCAGCATGGAACTATTCCTGTTGCTTTACAGTGTACACTGACAGCAAGCTGGAGTCAAGAGCTGGAGCCAGGCATGAAGCCTAGGCATACTGATAAGAACTAAATAAAGATTTACTTATTTTTGTTTGAAAGCAGATTTACAGAGAGTACACACACACACACACACACACACACACCATAGAGAGAGAGAGATCTTCCGTCTGCTGGCTCACTCCTCAAATGGCTGCAATAGCTAGAGTTGGGCTGGTCTAAAGTCAGGAATCAGGAGCTTCTTCCAGGTCTGCCACGTGGGTGCAGCGGTCCGACACTTGGGCCATCCTCCACTGCTTTCTTCTTCTTCTTCTTCTTCTTCTTCTTCTTCTTCTTCTTCTTCTTCTTCTTCTTCTTCTTCTTCTTCTTCTTCCTTCTCCTCCTTTTTCTCCTCCTCCTTCTTCCTCTTCCTATTCTCCTTCTTTTTTTCTTCTCCTCCTTTTTTTCCATTTAAAAGGCCTATCTTTACCTTTTTACCATTTACTTCTTTTTTTAAAAAAATAACAATTTTATTTTTGATGATGTTCACATAGTTGAGAAGGATGCATGCCCATGTGGACCACTGAGTAGGGTGGCAAGGGTCAAGGAATGGGGGAAAGTGGATGAGACAACTGCCTCCAATCTCCTTTTTTCTTCCTGTATCTGGGGAAAGTGGTATTCTCCACTACTTTCCCCCAAGCCATAAGCAGGCAGCTGGATCCAAAGTGGAGCAGCTGATACTAGAACCAATTACCTTACAGGATGCTGGTGCTTGGAAATGGTGCCAACACCAAGGGATGAGGACATCTTAACAGCATCTTAACCATTAGGCTGAATGCCCAGCCCAGATGGTGGAATTTCTGATACACATGGTCTTATAAATGACTGGATAGTTTTATCCTCCAAATGGTTCCATATGGACTCCACCTACTTTGCAGACTTGGTATTGTCCTTGGCTGTGCAAAGCGAAATGTTGATATTGTATGGGCATCACTTTAAGGAAAGGAGCAGAGCTCCAAATGGAAGGACATATGACAGAACCCTAGGGAAAGAATGAAAAGAAACAAGGGCTCATGGGCCAGATCTGCTCTTAGGGTTGTCTGCTTGACTGTCTATGAATAATCTGCTGTTCAATTGGAAAGAGAAACATCCGAGGTCGAGATTGCATAAAGTCTAGGAGACTTGCCAGTTTGCCTCCTCTCTTGAGCCATTACAAAATCGGCAAAGGAAACTGAGGGATGATAAGGAGCGAGCCTGCAGAGGACATTGGATGGGGTTGTTTACTGGACCTGCTGCGTGCTTCAGTCTGGTTCCACTGATCTGCCAGCCCTGACTACACAGCAGCTCCTCTGAGACATTCCGTGCTTTGTACATCGGAATACTGGAAGCTCACACTGACAGGAATTCAATATTTTCCTTGGAAGGATTTGATCAGCGTGAACTGGTTGTTCATTAGTAAATGTTAATATAGCCCAAGTAACTGCTGTCAATTAGTGTTGGTCCCCACACAAGTGTGGCAGTCTTAATTGTTCTTCCACAATTTCTCTCCACCACCACTTGTCTTGGGCCTAAACCTGCCCAGCTGAAGAGTGAGCTTTCAAACTGACTTGAGAGTTAGATGTGACCAAGTGGTTAAATAATGTCCTCAGTGGAATGTGAGCAAATGTGGCCTTACCTGTTTCAAAGGAAATTACTGTTTGTACTCTATTCATGGGGGAGTACAAATCAGGCATGCCAGTGAGGGAACTGAGCATGTAAGGAGTAAAGCAGTGTGATGGAGGGACCCTGGGACCCTGAGGAATCTCATCAAGTGCAGCCCACCTGCCCACCTGCTGTGCTTACCAGGAAACTATACCATAAGAAATGAATTTTTGTTTTATCCAAACCACTGTGTTGTGGGTCTGTTTGTTTTGGCTGCTGACACTTAACTGATTAATACAGTTAGAAGATTTTGCTTGAACCAGGTAGAAACAAACTAGAGTAATTTTCTCCTTCTGTATTTCTCAATTCAATAGGCTTTGACACCAGATATGTGGGAGTTTTTTGGTTTGTTTGTTTCCTAACACAGCAAGTATTTCTACAGAGGACACAGACAAAGTGTCTTACAATTTAACTCAGTTCTGACATTAACTGGTATTGGTATAGATACCACAGGCTAAAAGCTAGGTTCTCAAAGACTGTCTCCCCCCACTGCCCCTCTTCCCCAAGCAACTTCCAAAGTCATTCACAAAGCCCTTGGATGTGACTTACGCTTCTGGCCACAACCTGTAAATTGCAGGTTCCCATGACCCTCTTTATGGTCAGTTGCTTGTTAGGATGGCTCATAGAATTCAGGGAAACACAGTTTATCATGCAGTATATTATGAAGGATGCAGATGGGCAGCCAGCTAAGAGAGAAGCACAGGGCAAGGTTTGCAGGAGGGAGAACGGAGCTTCCAGGCCCTTCCCTGGTATGCCTTCTTCTTAGCACCTCCACCTGTTCAGCAGCGTAGAAGTTCTTGGAACCAGATGCATTTGGGTTTACATTTAGGCTTCATTCAACAGGCATTAGGTGTCAGTTACCTACCACCCCAGCTCTCAGCCCCTTTTCTCTTCTGGGAAGGAAACATCCACTCCTCCGCTCATGTGGTTGACTTCCCTGGTAAGCAGCCCCCTCCTCCAGAGGTTACCCTGGGTCCTCCCCTCCTGCCAGCAAGCCAAACGACACTGATCACTTTGGAGATGCCAAGAGTTTTAGTAGCTGTAGCCAGGAAGCAACAGGAAGTCCAAAGTATATATTTTTTATTGTGAATCACAACACCTCACCCTTTTTTGAACATGTGTTCTTAAATGGGATTATAGTTTCATAGAAACAAGGAGCTCCTTAGAGTGTGAAAACAAATTAAAAGTCATCTTGTTCAAGAAGTCTCCCAAGTGGGAATTCCTTCTATAAAATCTCCTCAGGAAATCACCCAGGCCCTGTGCCCAGGCTTTTGTGAATGGATCTGTACACTTCCCTAGGAGGGCTTGTCCGTGAGGCTGCTGTGTTGAAACCGCTATACTAGGCACCTGGTGTGTTGTTGTGAAACTATTTAGCTTGGCAAGTTTTGAGCTCCTCCTCTTCAAAACATTGTCTACATGACACCCATTCTAGAAGATGATCCCCAAAAGAGCATTCTGGAGTCAAATGTTTAGAAAGCATTTACACTGTACTTCTTTTTCATGAAGATTCTTTGTACTTAGTCACACTTTAAGAGTTAGCATCAGGTAGAGACACTTTTGTAACCTTGTTTAATCCAGAGTTTATTGGGGATATTTGACTATATCCCACTCCATAAGCATGTCATTTTTTCCCTTGAATGATATCAGCAAATGTCAATTTGCAGAACCAGAGTGTTCTATGAAACTCATTTAGAAAATGCAAATCTCACCCATGACTTGGGCTTAATTGGTCCTGTTTTCTAAACTACTGAGCAGGTCAACCAGATATACAAACTCAAGCCCTACTAGGGATAGAAAAATGTTGGAATTTGTTTATATCGCTAGGCTATTGGATGTTAGCCCAGTTAGTAACAAACAGGAAATGTTTTTATTTGAAAATATACGAAGAACTCCAGACACAAAGGAAATCCACACCTCAAACAAAACCGCAGCCAACAAGCTAGAAACATGGAACTAGACTTTCCTTCCCTGCTATCCCTTTTGCAGGGCTGACTAATAGAAAATCTCATCGTTACTGGCAGCAACGTCTGGTTTCTCCTCTGTTTAATCTCAGCCTGACTCAACACAAAGAGCTTGGACTTTAGAATCAAACAGGCTAGCATTGAATACCACTCTCCCTGCTATATCTGGAAGGCTTATGATTCTTACTGAGGCTCAATTTCCTCTTTTGTAAAATGAAGATGAAGACACCTTATTATGTTTGCAGGGACTGAGATAATTCCAAAGAAGTCCTGAGCAAAGTACCGAGGACACAGGAGGATCCAACTTATCTATCCTCACCTCGCCCTCTCTGCCTTTTAGGGTTTATACCATTGTAGATGGACCCCACCATTTATTTCATTATTACACAATACATGTCACATTATTTAACCAGGTCTAAGATATTTATGGAACATCTCTTTAAAATTAGTGGATATAATTACTTTTTAGTTTTTTTTATTTGAAAAAGAGAGAAATCTTCCGGCCTTTGATTCATTCCCACAAAGCTGAAGCCAGTTCAACCCCGCAGCTGGAAACCCAGTTGTGGTCTCCCACGTGGGTGGCAGGGACCAACTATTTAGGTTGTTATTTGCTGCCTCCCAGAATGCACGTTAATAGGAAGCTGGAGTTGGAAGTAGAACTAAGATTTGAATCAAGGTGCTCAGATATGGGATGCAAGCATCCCGAGAAGTATCTTACTGGCTGTGCCAGAAGCCTAGCAATGGGTATAATTTGATCTTACATCTGTCTAGATGTCTTTTTCACTAAGGACCGTTCACAGTATAAGTAATCAAATCCTTCAGTTTTGTCCAGTGATATTTTTGAGTTGCATCATTAAGGATACCACAAAGTCTCTTACTACAATAATTAATCAACATTTGAAAAATATCACAGACTTGACTATATTAACATTGGCTGGCTAACTTGCTTCTTCGCTTTTACTTTAAAGGGAGAAAATAGGGCCTGGCACAGTAGCCTAGTGGCTAAAGTCCTCGCCTTGCACATGCTGGGATCCCATAGGGGTGCCGGTTCATATCTTGGCTGCTCTGCTTCTCTTTCAGCTCCCTGCCTGTGACCTGGGAAAGCAGTCGATGGTGACCCAAAGCTTTGGGACCTTGTGCCCATGTGGGAGACCTGAAAGAAGCTCCTGGCTCCTGGCTTTGGATGCTTGAGGAGTGAACCAGCGGGTGGAAAATCCCTCTCTCTGTATATCTGCCTTTCCAATAAAAATAAATAAATATTTTTTAAAAAGGAGAAAAAGGTAAGAGTATAATGAATTTTTATTTATTGTCTTATAACTTGGTTATAACAAACAGAGTGCTAAATGACACTAAAACCCAAAATTACATTTTTGCTAATTCAAGAATTATTTTAGGAATAGGTTAGGAGGGTTAATTTGAAAGTTAGAAATTGGATACTTCATTTCGTTCATCTGTGCTGTCAAAGGCAGCTTCTAGCTGTGATTAAGTAGCTTCTAACACCAGTTTGTAACCACAAGCCTAAATATAAAAACTGAATACCGTTTAATAAAATCTAACTGGATGAATAAAGGAACAACCAAAGTAGCCAGGAACATAAGGGTTAAGACTCCAGAAATATCCCTTGATATAAAAATCTACTAAGAATAGAATAAGAAATATTACAAGCTATTTATATTCATGTCCTTAGATGCAAAAATCACACACAAAACATTTGCAAACAGGATTCAACATGACAAAGATGATTTTATTGTAAAAATGGAAGATTGCTTAACATTAGAAAAATGAATCAATGTGATTTTCTATTTTCAGAGAATAAAGGGGAAATTACAGAATCATCTCAATAGTAGAGGATAATTGCTTGATAAAGCTGGACACTTGAGAGGAATGATAGAAATTTATAAATAGAAAGGATTTCTTGACTCTAAAATTTAGAAGTCTCTTCATTAACCTACTGCAGATATTACACTTAATGGGGAAATATTAAAATCTCACCTGAGACAGGTAATAACCTGGAGATGTCTACTAACACCAGTTCTAACCCACATTGTACTGGAGGTTGCAGGAAATGAAATTTGATAGAAAACAGAGGACTATCAAAAAGATCAGGAATGGAAACAATACTGTCATAATTTACAGAGAGTATGATTGAGTACATGGAAAAGTTAACTATCACAATTAAAAAGTGAATTCAAGGTGCATGTTTAGCCTAGCAGTTAAGATACCATCTAAGATGTGCACATCATGGTACCTGGGTTTGGTTACTCTTTCTAGCTACAGGCTTCATTTTCCCTACAAGGCCCTGGGAAGCAGTGATATGGCAAAGTAGTTGGATCCCTGTCACCCACAGGAGAGAAGGCCCCGGCTCTCACTCCAGCCCATCCCCAGCCTTGCTGGGGAGTAAATCGGCAGATGGGACTGCTCTCTCTACCTATTAAATAAAATAGACTTGGGCCCGGCACGATAGCATAGTGGTCCTTACCTTGCATGCACCGGGATCCCATATGGGCGCCGGTTTTAATCTCGGTGGCCCTGCTTCCCATCCAGCTCCCTGCTTGTGGCCTGGGAAAGCAGTCGAGGGTGACCCAAAGCCTTGGGACCCTGAACCTGCGTGGGAGACCTGAATGAAGTTCCTGGCTCCTGGTTTTAGATTGGTGCAGCACCGGCTGTTTCGGTCACTTGGGGAGTGAATCATCAGATGGAAGATCTTCCTCTCTGTCTCTCCTCCTCTCTATATATCTGCCTATCCAATAAAAAGAAATAAATCTTAAAAAGTAAATAAAATAGACATATAGAATTTTAAAAAATGAATTTAAGAAGAACTCTAAATACGAGGTTAACATGTAAAATTTGAACATCAACATGATCCCAAAGCAGTTAGAAATAAATTTTAGAATTATGTTATTTGTATTAGCATAAGCATTACATATATATTAATAAAATATGTATAAAACTTCTGCACTATTAACCACAAAACATTATAGAGAAACATTAAAGAACATTTATTCAACTTAGAAATATATCACGTTCATGGATTGAAAGATCTTAAGTTGAAAAGTTGTCAGTTCTTCCTAAATTGATGCATAAATTTAATGCCATTTCTATCATAATCCCACAGAATTTTTTGTGTGTGTGTGTGTGTGTGTGTGCTCAAAATGGCAAATGGCAGGTGACATCTAATTTTTTAAATGAGAATAAGATTGCCAATCTTCTCTCTCTAAAGATTTTTCTTTTAGTGAAAAGTAGAGTTCCAGTGGAGAGAGATATCTTTCATTCGCTGATTCACTTCCCAAATATTTGCAACAGCCGGAGCTGAGATGGTCCAAAGGCAGAAGCCAGGAGTTTCATCTAGGTCTCCCATGTAAAAACAGGGGCCCAGAGACTTGGGCCTTCCTGCCCTGCTTTCCTAGGCCATAGCAGGGAGCTAGAAGGGAAGTGGAACAGCCAGGACTCAAACTGGTGCCCATATAGGATTCCAGTGCCCCAGGCAGAGGCTTAAACTGATACACCATAGCCCCAGCCCAGACTTCTAAACTAATGAAAACTAATAGCCAAGAATAATCAAAACAATTAAATGAATTTGGAAGCTTTTCCTGCCAATAATCAAGACTTATTCAATACCAAAATAATTAAGAGACCATGGTATTAGTCCAAGGATGGAAAACTAAAGCAACAACAACAACAAAAAGAGAATTCAAAAAAGACTAATATATATTATGGCATTTGATTCATGATGAAGATTGCCACTGTGAAGCCTTTAGAGAAAGAATAACATCATTTTGATAAATGGTACTGGGCCAGTTAGGTATGTATATGACAAAATGAATATTGATTTCTACTTTGTACCATTCATTAGCACCTATTCTAGATGGACTGTGGACTGCATTATGAAGATAACATACAAATGTGAAATTGGATTATTGAAAGATGTTTCTCATGGTACACCACAAGCATTAGGAATTTAAAAAAGGTAACTCGGACTTTATAAAAATAACTTTTCGTCATAAAAAAGGATGAAAGTAAAAAAGCAAACCTCAGGGCTATTTATGACACATGCTTTCACTGTATGCTGCATTTATGTGTGTGTGTATTGATAACAGTTTCTGTAAATAACTTATTGATTAAAGATAACTCTAGGGCCTGGCACAATACCCTAATGGCTAAATCCTTGCTTTGTACATACTGGGATCACATTGGATACCAGTTCATGTCCCGGCTGCTCCACTTCCCATCCAGATCTGCGACTGTGGCCTGGGAAAACAGTAGAAGATGGCCTAAAGCCTTAGGATCCCGCACGCTAGTGGAAGACCTGGAAGAAGCCCCTGGCTACTGGCTTCAGATCAGCCAGTTGCAGCCACTTAGGGAGTGAACCAGTGGATGCAAGATCTTTCTGCATCTCCTTCTCTCTATATACCTACCTTTTCAATTAAAAAAAAAATCTTTAAAAAAATAAATATGATTCTCTTTGTACTATTCCCTTCACACTAAAAAAGCATAAACAAAAAAACTTCAAGCAGGCATTTCACTGAAGAGAATATCCACATGGCTGATAAAAAATATGAAAATATTGCCACATCATTAGTTATGAGGCAGATATAAATTCATTTGTTTATTTGAGGAAGAGAGAAAAAGAGGGAAAGGCAAAAGCAGGGCTCCCATTCACTGAGTTGCTCCCCATAGTGGCTGGGTCTGGGCTGGGCTACAGCTGAGACCTGGGAACTCAGTCCAGAGAACTACTTAAGCCGTCACCTGCTGATTCCTGGGATGGACATTGGCAGGAAGCTGGAGTCAGGAACTGAAAACTGGTCATCGAAGCCAGACACACCAGTCCAGGACACTGGTGGGTCAGTAGTCATCTTAATTACTAGGCCAAATGCTTGATTAAGTGCAAACTGGAGTAACAGTAAGATTGCACAGTATATACTTAGGAGAAAGCACAACATTTTTCTTTTTAAAGTAATTTTTGATAAACCCCCAAATTGGGCGTGGTACAGGTACCGGAGATGCTTTGACACCAACTTTACATTGTGTGATGTCAAATCAAGACACACATATCTCCTCAAACAATTAACACTTTTTTTTTTTTTTTACAGTAAAAACATCCCTGGTCCTTTCTTGCAGCTTTCTAACACAGAGAAATAGATAGTGCACTATCCATTGTCTCCCCACTGTTCAGTAAAACTTCAGAACTTCTCTCTCCCATCTAGCTACAACTTAGTACTCACCAATCAATTTTGTCCATAGGTTCTTTTCATGTTTACTCCCAAGCTTCTGACAACCTCTTTGCTGGTTTTAACTTCACCTTTTCTATATATATTTTTTTTTTTTGCACTACCTATTGGAGTAAGATCATGTGATATTTTTCTTTCTGTGTTTGTTTTATTTCACTGATGTAATAACTTCCAGTTCCATCTGTGTTGCTGTGTGTGACTAGATTTCCTTCCTTTTTATGGCTTCCTTTTTTAGGTCAGTGTGAGTATTTACACCGTTTCTCTCCATCCATTCACTGGTGAGTGGACACAGGAGTCGCTTCCAATTCCTTGACTAACAGCAAACATGGGAGTACATATTTCTCTTTCACAGATCTGTTTCATTTCCTTTGGATATATACCCGCTAGTTAGAGTCCTAGATCAGTTAATAGTTCTATTTTTTTTTAGCTTTTTAAGATACTTATTTAAATTTTTTTTAAATTTTCAGAGCAGAATTACAGAGAAAAGGAGAGACACAGAGCCATCATCTGTAGGGCTTACTACCCTTAGCTCTGTTCTGTTCCAGTGGTCTGTGTTTGTTTGTTTACCAATACAATGGTGTTTTACTGTAATTGCATAGTACGTTACAGAGCTACTCTTTTTGTTCAAGATCACTTTGGCTAGCTGGGGTCTTTTGTTGTTCTGTTCAAATTTTAGTAGTATTTTGTTTCAGTTCAGTGAAAAATGTCATTGATATCATGATATGGATTGCATTGAATTTATCAATTGCTATAGGCAGCATGTATATTTTAATGACAATGATCTTTAAATTTTCCACTTCTTTGTGTACCCCTCAATTTTTTCATAAATAATTCCGTTTTCTACCTCTTTGGTTAAATTTATTTCTGATTTTTTGTTTGTTTGTTTGTTATTTTGGTTAGCTAAATGTTTGGGAGTATTCAGCAATGAAAGTATCTACTTGGGCTCTTTAATAGAAAATTTGAATTCTTATTCACCCTTACTGCTCATTGTCAGTCTCCTCAGGTATCCTGTTTCCTCTGGATTCAATCTATGCAAGATGCATATATCCAGATATTTTTTCCATGACTTTTTGGTCATGAAGTTCGTTGTCATATTGTTTTTAGTAATCATTAACAATCCATTGTATTTCTGTGATGTCATTTGTATGTCTCTCTTTTTATCCCTGATTTTATACATACGAATCTTCTCTCCCTTTCTCTTAGTGAGCCCAGCCAGGGTTTATTCATTCTGTTTATCTTTTAAAAGAGTCACCTTTTTGTTTCTGTGTGTGTGTGTAAATATTTTCAAAACATACATTTACCTATTGAAAGCAGAGAGACAAAAAAAATAGAGACAGAAGCAAAGATCAATGTTTTCATCCAGTGGTTCACTCTGCAGATGCCTGCAGCAGTCAGGGCTGTGCCGGGCCGAAGCCCTGATCTTGCACCCATCCAGATCTTGCACCTGGGTGATAGGTAACCAACCTTGAGCTCTCCTCTGCTGCCTCTAGGCTTGGGCATCAGCAAGCAGTGTTGGCTGATGGTTTTTACAGCACTTTGAATTTCACTTAGTATATTTTTCAGCTGAATAATTTCTGTTTTATTTGAAAAAATATTTGTCATCAGTTATTGATACTCATCTTAACAAAATTCTAACTACACAAGAGGAGAATTAAATATTTTGTGTTTTGTGGTTAAGGTGATAACTAAAGCAGTGCTGATGGAATATTAGGAGATACTGAAATAAGTAACAAAAACAATCAGCTAAAAATAGTTTCAAAATATCTGATGTTTTGAGAAGATGAACATTTAGCCTGGTGGCTAAGATGCCTACATCACATGTTTGAGTGTCTAGGATAGCTTCCTGCTTCAGCTCCCAACTACAGTTTCCTGCTTGCGTAAACCTGAGAAGCAGTGATGATGGTTCAAGTAGCTGGGTTCCCGTCACCCACGTCGGAAACCTGGGTTGAGTTTCTGGCTACCAGCTTAGGCCCAGGTTACCCCAGTCATTGCAGGCACTTGGAGAGTGAACCAGCGGGTAGCAATTCTCTCTCCTCTAATTTTTTTTTTTTTTTGTAAAGTACATGACTTTGTGAAAGAAGGAGCAAAGCACAGGTGGAAATTCTTAGTTTTTTTAAAAATAACATGTCATATAGAGGTATTCACACTGTAGCATATCACATTATTTAAAAAGTATAAATTAAAACCCAAGAAAACCTTTGTTTTATGGGGTATTATGTGATAATCTGTTTACCTTTTGTGAAATAAAAGGAATGATCTTTCATGACAAATGTTCCTTGGCCCAATAAATTTAAGC
Organism: Ochotona curzoniae; assembly: GCF_017591425.1. NCBI lineage: Eukaryota > Metazoa > Chordata > Mammalia > Lagomorpha > Ochotonidae > Ochotona > Ochotona curzoniae. The sequence continues at coordinate 45,230,093 of NW_024466502.1, read as the reverse complement.
ATTAAACTATGTTTAGCCTTAAAACTCAACGGTATCTCAGGAAAAAGTCCACACTTCACAGTGGCAAGGGATAATAGTGTTGTCTAGTTGGACCCCTGAGTTTGCAAGAGAAAAATCAGAGAAGCTAAAGGAGTTAATCAGTGGCTTCAGGTCATTAGTGACCAAAAATATACCACGCATCTCTAGCTCTTGATCCAGAGTTTTGTAAAAACCTACCATCATGCCAGGGAGGAAAACCCTGATGAAAGAGACAGAACCACATAAGGCCAACTCTTAGACAATTATCTCCTGTGGTAGAACTGGGTAAGTGGTTTAATTGAACCTGTGCCTTCTATCTCGCCCACCCTGCTTTGGCAGTGTTGTATTGCAGTGTTTAGTTGCAGCAAGGTAGAAGTACACAAAGTCATTTTTAATATAGAGAGGAATCTAGGTCTTTGCAAAACAGAGTATCTCTGCTATCAACCTCTATGGCATGCCACCAACCTTCCCTGAGGCCACTAGTAATTTTCCAGACGTTTCCTCCAACTCGGAGGCTGCCAGTGACTCAATGCTGGGCTATAACAGAGACACAGAGTGAGTACATAAAGCACACGATGGTTAACAAACAGCATTACAGGTGCCCGATCTGCCCAGAGCACACTCTGTGTGCGTGAACCACTTCCCTTCCCCCAGTCAATTTGCTGTGTTCGCCTGCATGCAAACACAAGAGGGAACTCAGAGACCAGTTACTAAGGAGACAAAACAGGTGCTCCTGTGAATCATCCTCTCTTTGGCTGGAATCTGGGTAAATTTTCTACTGTGCCAGCTGAGTGATGATTAATTCACTTTTGACATCCATTTTAATGCATAAGGGCTGAAGAATTAATTTCAAATGGAACTTCTCCCCTACCCCCGTAACAGTCAGATACAGGATGGAAAAGGTTTAGGCAGCACACTGCCAGGTGACAGCACAAAATGACTCATTGCAGTCCTAGGGGTAAGGGTCACAGAAAAATCCCGACAATCTTTTTAGGGAGGAAGCGAAGGAGGCAGAAGCTTCCAAATGAATAGGCAGCTCATTCTCTGAACAGGGAAAAGTGTGAGACAAATCATAGTCCCTAGGCCCTGTAGAAAGAGCTGGCAAAGGGACCGGATGTTAAAGTGATCCTATCTTGTTGTGCTAAATCCTGCACAACAGCCAGTCCCATCCAAGCAGTGAACCTGATAAGATTTGGTGAAGGGAGGAGGTGCAGGGAGAGGGAAGGAAATCAGAAGGAACACTTAATTTAGTTGTGACCTTCTTTCTGGGAGGCAGCAACATAATGGAAACATCCTGGGTTTAGCAATCAGAACACTGGCGATTGCAGTCCGAGCAACACCACGAAAAAAAACAGCTCTGAGGCCTTAGTTTAATTGATATTTCTGAGCATTGTTAATACACAAACAATGCCTATTTCACAAGGTTTTGGGGAGGACTTGACACAGCAGGCAGCTAATAAAATTGGGGGTTCCCTTCCCTTACCCTATGACCTCTAAACAAAGGATTAAGATAGAAACAGAATCGCAGTACCGCAAGGCAACAAGGAAAACCTACTCGGCCACTCAGAATGCTTGAAGGAGCACTAAAACACCTAAAAGAAATGCAGGGGTTTTCCTGTTTCTGCCCAAGCGCCTCCAATCAGAGAGGATTTCTATATGAAGGAGACCCTCTTATCCTCTTGATAAGTATTCTTATTCTTTGCTGATTTGTCTCAACTTGAGCTCCTACAACTACACAATACTAGACTAATAACTTCTACAGGAAAACGTGACACTTGCTTGTGATGTCATAGTTGTGCCACATGACAGCCAACTTTCCATCATCATTCTGAATGCTGCCTCTCCAATAGTTCGTGCTGAGGCTGTGCTCCAACCATCACAATCACCTGTTTTCCTTTCTTCTTTTGCTGTTAGGTAGGCTCACACTAACTCAAAGTCTGAACTACCTTTCTCAGCCTGCCATGCAGTTGGGTGTGAGCAATTGTGGGTGACAGAGGAGTGTGAACAAAGTGATGACCGCTAGTTCTTGGTCAGCTCCTTGTGTCAGTGGATCTGTTCTGCATGCCCTTCTCAGTTGTAGTCATTCCTCTGTGCCAACGCTGTGTTAGATGACAATGCCCTGGCGGATGATGAAACAATGACCTTGTGAAAAAAAGCCTGCTGTCAGCCTAGGGCAGCACATAGGAATGTTGGAGAAGAGAGAAGCCAGCTTCTTTGTTCTTGAAGCTACTGTGTCAAATGGATCTTTGATCAGTAGCCTAGACCTATTCTAACTGCAGCAGGTTATCTTGACCTATTCTTCAGATACATGTCCAATGATCTGATTTTTTTTTCATGGCTTCTTTAGAGAAGAACATTTATCTCTGTTTGGCTGTACATAATCATATTTTATAAATGGAACCTAAGACTAATTATTCTTGTGTAATCATATCAGATTTGACTTTAAGATATTTTAAAACCTTAAACTGTGCTTCCTGTGTTGGTGCTAAACTGGGTATCCTCCAACTTCTACTTGTGGCATTGGTTTTTTGGTGTGAAGGAAATTCCTTATATTTATCCTTATTAAACATCAACAGGATGAATTTAACCTGGCATTCCAACATCCTTTTGCTTTTTCTCTTAAATGTTCCTCCCATCTGCCAAAGGTCTATGTTTTTGGGGATCATGCCAGCTATAGTTTAATTTTAACTTAATTCCAGGTTTTGATGCTTTTTAAAAAAAGTCTAAAATATACAGCTATATATGTGCATGTATATAGATGCATAGAAATAGATGATAGATAGATAGTTAGATAGGTAGATAGATAGATAGATAGATAGATAGATAGAGATATAGGACAGCACTGCTACAGTCCCCTAGATGCAGTTGGTGGCTACACTCCTGTTGATGAGTTGCAATGAATAGTACTAGAAACTTTTCTGTTCGTATGTATGCAGCCCATGTCATAGCCTGACCATCCAAGGGTATGTACTGCTCATCTCTACATGTAAGAAAGGGGACCAGCACTGTGCCCAGAGGTTTGGGCTGCCACTTTTAATACTGGTATCCCATATGGACACCCGTTTTGTGTTCTGGCTGCTCTGCCTCTAATCCTTGCTTCCTGGCTAGGAAAGTAGTAGAAGTTGGCCCACATGTTTGGGCCCCTGCCTCCTATGTGGGAGACCCAGATGAAGTTCTAGGGCCACAAGTTCAGCCTGGCCAAGGCTGTTGCGGCCTTTTGGGAACTGAATCAGCAGATAAAAGATTTATCTGTGACTTTGCTGCCTTTCAAATAAATTATTCTTTAAAAAAGCATAAAAGCTAATATATTTTCAGAATGGAAAATAAAACCTGTCCTGTTTCTTGCTCCTTTGTAGACATACTATTGCAAACACAAACATATAAACAAATATGTCACTGTTTTAATCATGTCACCCAAACATGAATACACTAATGAAGCAATCTAAGTAAATGATCTGAAATCAGAGTACAATTGCTAAATAAAACTAGCTCAACTATGATTAGTTTAAGTAGAGACAAGGAAGCTGATAATACTTACTAGAAATACTTGGGACTGGAACCCACAAACTACCTTGAATTTCTGTATGCTTCTATTGCCAAACTTGCCAGCTAAGAACTGACTGAACAACTGGTGGGGGAAGCCGTCTTAGGCAGCGACTTTGAGCAGACACTGCTGGATTCTGATTTTCAGCAGTCTGGCTTCCTTCTTATTAGACTGTTATCATCTCTTGAGTTCTCTGAGATGACCAAGAAATTTCCACTTGGGCATGGCCAGACTTCTCATTTTGTGCTGGCTTAGGTTAAGAACATACCACGCCTGCAGAAATTATCTGATGGCCTGGATTTTGAGTCTTGTTTGAAGTGACTCCAGTGACATCAAGGTTGTACAAATGGGACACACCCCACAGATGCTGAAGGGATTTGTTGCATTCCCGTAAAATAAGGATTTCTCTGACAGTTCCCGACACAGTGCTGGTGCTCTGTAGGCCTGATCTCTGGATACCAGCTGTCTTCTGTTTTAGCCTTACGTAGCTTCAAAGTAAAACAAATTCTAAGCGGTCCTGACAAATGCTGGAGAAGTGAATTCCATCTCAGCGTCTCTCCCGTTTCTCTGCGGAACTTCTGCCTGTGTTTTGTTCTGCAATCGTAATCAAACTGCATGGGGAATATTCATGACCTGTGGTTTCTAGAAAAGTGACGTCTTTCCCCACAAACCTACGTTTTTCTCATTTTGTTTCCCATTTAGAGCCTACATGATTCTCTCTGTGATACAATTTCCATTGTTCCTTTTATGCACAGAAAATATTTCTGCTTTGAAAGCTTATTCTTTTGGAAGTGAGCATTTGGCCTAGTAGTTAAGACTTCATGTGGGAGACCCCCCACCACCACATCCAAGTGCCAGACTGTTCCAGATCTCAGCTTCCTTCGGGGGTATACCCTGAGAGACAGCAGATGATGTTCCAGATAAGTAGATCCCCACCACTCACGTGGGTTCCCAACTCTCGGCTTCAGCCTAGCTCTGGGTGTTGCAGGCATTTGGGAAGTGAAACTAGAGTTGGGTCCTTCCTCTCTCTCTCGTACACTCTCTGTGTGTTTGTATCTCCTTCAAATATATGAATAAATAGTTTGAAGCATATTTTTTTTCATTTAAAGATTGAGATAGAGAGAAGGGTCTTCCATCCACTGGTTCACTCCTAAATGGCCACAATGGCCAGAGCTGAACTGATCCAAATGCATGAGCCAGGAGCTTCCTCTGGGTCTCCCTTGAAGGTGCAGGGTTCCAAGGATTTGGGCCCAGGCCACAATCAGGAAGCTGGAAGGGAAGTGGATCAGCTGGGACATGATCCGGCACCAATATGGGATCCTGATGTATGCAAGGGGAAAACTTAGCCACTAGGCCATCACGCTGGGCCCTTAAGTTTATTCTTTTGATTAGGATATCCAGAGCTTAAATCCATTCCTCCTCCCATGTCTCTTGTCTCAGGGAAGTGACACTATTAGAACTTTATACTGAGTCTTGGACTTGCCTAGTTGGGTGAATCACAAACCTAGAATTTCACTGATACAAGTCACCATGAAGCTCTATTTGCATTTATCTCCTGAATGTCTCTTGAGTCTTTGCTCCTGGTGTTTTTCACCTCCACACTGGTTCAAACTCCTGTCCTGCCAACTGAGTTTCTGTACTCTGATTACAGCCTCCCTCCCTAACAATTCCAGTGTATTTTGCACATTGGAGCCAGAATGGTACTTTCAAAACAAACATCTCTTTATATCATTCATTCTCTTTCTACATCCTTGTGGTCAGCAACAGGCCAGCATGCCAGTGGTAAGTCCTTCTAAACAGACATAAACACAGAATTCCTGGGTTCCACAACAAAGACATGTAAATTCCCAAGTGCAGTCCACAACCATTCCATCACTTGGACTGTGGACTAAAAGCCTGAGTGAAGTGGGCAGTTGAGGGACCGCAATGCAGCCTCATGTAGCGGGGAAAGGGAAGAACAAACACTGGAACCCCTGTGGGTCAGGGTCTTTTACACTTTTTACGTTTTTGTTTGTTTGTTTTCATGCCCTCCAAAAGTTTGTGAATAGGCATTGATAAGTACCCATAGTTCACCTATTCCCCAGGGCTCAATCCCAGCCCTGGGTTTCTTGTTTGAAGGTCTATGGTATCTTTCAGTCCATAGTCCTTATGATTAGATTAACTCATTTTGAGTGTAGTCCTTGGCTTGGGTAAAGGCTGCTTCTCTCTGAGCAGTCACAAATATCGTCTAGGTCTTGCTGCTGCCCCAGGGTGCTGCTGCCTCATAGCCTGGGTGCTCTTGTCTCCTCCTCCTCCTTCTTCTTTTTCTAAGCTTTGTTTATTTTTATCAGAAAGACAGATTTATAGAGAGAAGGATAGATATAGAGAAAGAGCTTCCATCTGCTGGTTCACCCCCCAAGTGGCCCCAAGTGGCCACAACAGCTAGAACTAAGTTGATCTGAAGTCAGTAGGCAAGAACCAGGAGCCAGGAGCTTCTTCCAGGTCTCCCAAGTGGGTGCAAGCTCCCAAACACTTGGGCCATCCTCCACTGCTTTCCCAGGCAACAGTCAGGGAGCTGGATAGAAAGTGGAGCAGCTGGAACACCAATCAGTGCCCCAATAGGATCCTGGTACTTGAAAGGGGAAATTAGTCAAGCCATTGCACCGGGGCCACTTGCCTTCTTCATGTAGTGAAATAAATTCCTCTCATTTTTCTGATATCAGTTCAAGTTCCTTTTCTTCAGAAAGACATTCCTGACATCCCACCAGCAAAAATGTCTAGAGGATTTAATATCTGCTCCTGCCATTGGTCACCTTGGCAATGTGCACATCTGTGTATTTCCTGAATGAATGCCTGTTGCTTCCAGAGTACAGCAACAATTTCTTGTTTTGCACAGTCTTTTTTTCTGCTGTGTCTATCCTGGCCTGGCACAATATGTGCTCAATATATTTAATGAGTAAATTAATGAACACCCTTGTATTTATTATCAAGACAAATCATTATATAATTGAAATTTCTTTTCTTTTTGGATAGAGCCTGGCATTTCAGCAGCAAAAATTTATTGAACTTTATGAGGCAGAGAGAATTGTTTGTTTTTATATTTTTAAATAGTCCCGTAGGGCAAGGTCTATAAATGTCCTGCTGTGATTCTATGGAAGGCAGCATGTCACAAAAACAACAATCTTTGTCTTCTTATGAGACATGCCACAACAAGACAGGTAAACCAAGACCAACAAGCAAAGAATGAAATCATTTTCAGAAATAGCACAGAGGACAAGTTGGTGATAGAAGGAAAGTTATCAACACCTACTTCCCGACTTAGCGAAGCTGGGTATTTTTGTTGAAGGTTTCTCTGTCTCTGAATATACACATTATGACAAGTAACTCACCATAAGTAGGTCTGCACGTACATTATCTAAGAAATGCAAGGCAGCCAGCTTGGACTGGTATAAATACCCTTCTTCACAGATAGGAGGGCTGGGCAATGCAGAGTCCTGGAGAAGGTCAATGTTGCAAATTCATTTTCTAAAACAGAAGAAAGCTGGGTCTATATACTGAAGCTTGATATAGAAAATACCCTTGTGCCACCATTCAGGGATTAGACTCCACTTACTTTACCCAATGATTGTGTAACAGGAAAAGTGATTCAGTAGGGTGGTGGTTGGGGGGTGAGGGGTTGTCATTTAAGACTGCAACCTTTTTACTACCTGGTTCTAGTGCCAAGTCAGTGATGGATACCATGCACTGCAATAGGACTGAGTTCGTGATGGGGGCATTGTGAAAATGAACCTGAGGAAGAGGTCTGGCTGCCTCAGGAGGTCCAGGGTAGTTGAATGAGCCTTAAACCTTTTCTTTGTGGGCAGCAACAACGAAGTGAGAACTCACTTTATAAATATCTGCTGATTGATGTGGGTGTCTCCATGGGGAAATGCCATATATCGTAAGAGTATTCTTGTGGGGAAACATGTGTATTGCTGACTGGTAAACCAGAAACTTAAGAAAGAGTAAAGCCCTTGTTTATCCCAAATGTCTATGGGAAACCCAGTATCTTATTCAGGGAAACCAATTTGTGCAAAGACAATGTCTCGTTTGGACTCACCTTCCAGGGCATGGCGACAATGACCTTTCCATTTTCATTCATTCAGTATTGTACTTATCATGACTCATTTGAACAAAAAAAGAGTATTTCCAAAAACGTTGTGGGAAAACATGTACCTTAAAAAAGCCGTGAATACAATCAACAATCACAAAAATATGCAAAAAACCTAAATGCCCATCAACAGAGGACTGGATAAAGAAACTGTGGTTAATCTGCACTATGGAATACATTATGGAATTATATTTAAAAAATGAAATGTAATTCTTTGTGGCCAAATGGGCCAAACTAGAGACCATTATGCTAAGGTAAATGAGCCAAACCCAAAAGGTCAGATATCATATGTTTGCTCTAATATAAGCTATAAAATGATGTCAAATCTAAGGATATTACATGTGAATTTTAGCTTATGTCACTTCCTACTTACTTAAATATTTTGTAATAAAATCTTGTGATATAATTCATTAATCAACCATCCATAAGAGGCTGATTGTATATAATCATCTGAGATTATTAATATTCCTTTTATCACTCTTATTGCTACTGCCCATAAATATTGAGGATCTAGTCCTCATTGTACCTTCATTAGGGCCTTGGGACACACGATGACATTTATTCCTGTGTGAAGATGTTGGACACTCTTTTTCATCACCCTAGCCTCACATTGATACCTTTGTTATATGTTCACTAACCTCATGTAGATAAAGGTTCCTTTTTCTTTTCCTGCTTTTCCTCCCCATGGTGGACTGTACTCAAGGAGATACATCATGGAAATGTAACAGAAATTAATATGTTCATAGGGTGAAAACAAAGAGAAGTAAGTCCTCATGCATGTACCACAAGGATGGACTCACAATGAAATGACTGACAATCTCCTACATTATTGGGAGACACCCCAGTGGTAACATTTTTGTGAAAATTCGTGAAAGACACCCATTATAAGACTGGAGGGGAGAACAAAGGGGAAGAAACTTGGAGGAGGGGGAAGGGAGACCCCAGGGCCAATTAAACTGCATCAAAAAACAATAAACCTGTGGATGAACTTCAAAATAAGTATACCTTATAATTACATGTTTTTCCATGAACTTTTTGAAGTACTCTTACAGTTAAAATAAAAAAGCCATTGAATAATCAGCCCAGAATTAACATCCTTTCCAAATACATTTATTAAATGATAAAGCCAGGTAAGTTGGGGATTGAGGAGAGTCATTAAAAGTGGAGGCTTATGGGAATGGTGTCATCAAAGGGATTAGTCACAGATCAGACAGACAGATAATAAGGAGGAGATAGTGGTCATTTGTTGTTTCTGGCAGTCCAGCATCAATCTTGTTTCTATGACGTTCTGGCTGCATGTGTGTCACTGTGTGTCACAGTGACGGCAGAAAGAGCACACTCATTCCTCCAGCAGGAGGAAGGGAGGGACTGTGCAGGGCCATTTGGGTACCCATAATATCATCTGCAAATCATATTAAATTACTGATTTTAAACTTAGCCTGTTACAGATTTATTACATCTTGAGTACAGCCTGAAGTTGCCTTAAGCAAAGACTAGACCAAAAAATTTCATAAGCCTTCTCTGGCCCTCAGGCCAGATGTTCACAACCCCTGCAAGGGACCTGAAAAGAGGCCTTGGGGTATTTGCATATGATCTGGACCTTTGAGTCTTGCACAAATGCACCAGTTCATGAGAAACAGGTCAGTGTGACAGAGGCAAGGGAAGTTGCCAGGCAACTCCACTGCCCTTGCAGCTGTGTTCTTGCGGCCTGGTCCTCCGGGAACCCTGCCTGGGTAGCCTGCTGCTTTGGGTGCTGTCATGCTGTCATGCTGTCATGCTTTTCTAGACTGCTTGAGATTTTCTGAGCCATTATGTCCTACCAACAAATTCCTTTGGATCAACATGGCCAGAGTTAGTAACTAATTCACAGTAAACTCGTATAAGGAAGACTATTGAAATGCTATGAAAATGATAGAAAAAAGTAGTGTTTGGGTAACCCTGGGCCAAATTGAAAGGATATTTCTATTTATGTGTTTGCTTGTTTGCTGATTTATTTACTTATTTATCTGTTTTATGATACAGTTCCATAGGCTCTGGGATTAAGAGAATATTTCTGAGACAGAATTCTAGAAAGCAGGGAGAACTGAGATGTGTGAAGTTTGTTGGATTTTGAGGCAGACCCAGCAGCAGACAGAAAAAAAAATTACATCCCCTCACCAAAAAGGACCAAAACACAGAGAAAAACAGCCTGATTGTGGCAGCAATTCAGACATGATTGGAATTTTTAAAGATTTATTTTTACTTATTATAAAGGAAGAGTGACAAAATGAAAGGGGGAGGTGGGAAGAGAAAAAGATCTTTTATCTGCTGGTTCACTTTCCAAATCATTACTCCAGGCTGAGGCTTGGAGTCAGGAACTTCATCTGTGTCTCCCACATGGGTGATGAGGTGCCCAAGGGCTTGGGCACCCTTCTTCTTTTCTGTGTGCATTAGCAGGGAGCTGGATCAGAAACAGAGCAGTCCAGACTTGAACTGATGATGATCTGATACAGAATGATGAAACTACAGTTATTGGCTTAACCCACTGCACCACAATATCAGCTCCTGAAACTTTTAATAGTAGAAATTCACTACAGAAAATTAGACACATGACATTTGGAAGAATTGGGGAAAAAAAGGAACTAAGGTAGGTTGAGATAACACAGAGACAAACAATCACGGAAGAAAGATATTCCGTATCCCTGGCTAGAGGGACAGACATTGAGTGTTATAGACATTGAGTGGCTGGAAGTGTAGGAACTTTCCTATAGGAAATAGGACCAAGGAAAAGCATTGTGACTGGCAGGCGTTGCAGCTGAAGTTACCATCTCCATGGCCAAGAGACACACCACTAGCACTTGCGTTCTCCTTCCTCCTGTTCTTCAGGCTCTAGTGCCTCCCGTCAGTGGGTACCTCCTGGAAGACAAATGAAGAGGGGTCTGGAAACTGCAGCTTGCTGTGGGGGTGAAGGCACGCACAACCCAACTCCACAGGGCTCTGTGATCCACCAAGGAGAGACCCCAGAGGGAGATGAATGGCAGGGCTCTAACTACAGGTATCTCTTAGCCGTTGGGTTCCTTCATTTCCTGTGGCTAGTATGGCAAACGATCATGCTTATATTACTTGGAATAAGACAAGTTTATCTTACAAGTCTACTGGGCAGAAGTCTAAAGTCAGTTTCACTGAGTTAAAGTCAAGGTGTCATTAAGGCTGATTCCTATTACAGGCTTCAGAGGAGAAGCTTAGGTTTCCTTGCCTTCCTCAGCCTCCAGAAACTGCCCACCCCTGCACCCCTCTGGCATGTGACCCCTTTCTCAATCACTGCCCCTTCTTGATTCTGTTATCATGTCTGCTTTTCTGTCATCACCTGCTTCCCTCTGCTAAGCAACCTGTCATTTCATTGAACTTATCGGGGTAGTAATAGGGTAACTGAGTGCAGGTGCCTTAATATGACCGCAGCGGCAAGTCCTTTTGCTATATGAGGTCAAATATTTATAGGTTCTGGGTATTGGGATCTGAATGTCTTTGGGGAACTGCTAGTCATCCTACCACAGTGAATTTTTGGAACTCAGTCAAGCTGCATGGTATTGTCTAGGACTGGGAATAGGCAATTTTGCACATACACTGGCACCATACTTACATGGTATCAGTGCCATTTAAAGAATGAGATTTGTGGAGAAAACATGGTCTTTGGTTCCTCCAAGCTTGACTTCCCAGTCCAGCATCAGTGACAACATATTAATGCAAGTACATACCATTTTGTTGCATTTCCTCCCATCTCCAAATCAACTATAGCTCTGTTGTTACACTGGCTGAAACAGTTGGGGGGAAAGTATGTAGAAGTCAGTTGCATTTCATTAAAAAGTGTGGAAGTGTTACAGTCTGTATGAGCTGAATAGTAAGAAAAAATCTGAAATTTAATGTGGTGCAGAAGTGCTTAATTTAGCTTGGTAAATCAAAGGAATTGAGGGCCTGGTGCGCTGGCTCAACCACTACATCCTTACCTTGCATACTTCAGGATCCAATTGGGCACCAGTTCATATCCAAGATGCTCCACTTCCTATCCAGCTCCCTGATTACAGCCTGGGAAAACAATAAGAGGATGGCCCCAAAGCCCTGGCACCCTGCACCCATGTGGGAAACCTTTAAGAAAATCCTAGCTTCTGGCTTTGGATTGGCTCAGCTCTGGCTGTTATGGTCATTTGGGAAGTACACCAACAGATGCAAGGTCTTTCTCTGTGTATCTCCCTCTCTCCATGAATCTTATCTGTCTTTCCAATAAAAATGGATAAGTCTAAAAAGAAAGAAAGAAGTTGAAGACTTGAGGTTATCAGATGAAAGAATTATATAACATTGTAGTTTTATTTTCTTTTAAAAATATTTATTTATTTGAAAGGAAGAGCAACACAGAGGGAAGGAGAGATGGTGAAAGCTCTTCCATCACTCTTGTTCACTCCTGCAAATGTCTGCAACAGCTAGGGCTGAGCCAGGCTGAAGCCAGAATCCAGGAACCCCCATCCTGGTCTCCCTCATTGGTGACAAGGACCCAAGTGTTTATATTATCTCCAACCACAGACACATAATAGGGAGTTAGATTGGAAGTGGAGCATCCAAGACTCAGTCCAATGCTATGATACAAAACACGGATGTCTCAAGTGACCATGTCAGAGTGGTGACCCTACTGCAATCTTTAACAACGAGCCACCCCACCTGAAGCAGATGGTATTGGGTATTTTTCAACAATCATAGAAACTCTCCAGGGAAGTGTCAGTGACTCAGGAAAAAATTCCTGCAGATTTTCTTATCCTCCAGGATTGTGTAAGGCCTCAGATTTCTGACCAACACGCAATCTCAGGCCACTTGAGATGATAATCACATTGTGGTCACTGTTACGGTAGTAATCTCAAACCACCAGGCTGTGAATTATAAGAGTTGAATTATAGAAATATAAGATATAATAAACTCATAGCATTAATATCTGTATGTTAAGCGTGGAAATACTTAACCAACGCATAGTAGTAAAGGCATAGTTATATTCTAGAGCATTTGATAGATTAGAGAAAAACAGATTCAGCATATAGTGTTATACTGCTTAAAAGAAATTTCAATTTGTTATGTTTATAGCTGTTTTTGCTTTTAATCTGTCCATTTAAGCATTTGAAGGGGTAAAAAATTGGATGTATTGTTTTTATGAATGAAGCCTGAAACTTTAAAAGGGATTTGATTAATTTTGTAAATGGAATTCATTGTTAGGAATGCCTAGAGTGTTCACTGTGAATGGATCAGATAGCAACAAAGATCCCTTGTTTTTCGCTTTATAAATCATGTCAAATTTATGAATAGCCTAACAAGATTTCAAGTTGAACCTCAGGACTTGAAGTAGATAAGGAAGGCCCTAAGTTTCTATGTGATCAACTAATTTGATCTTAAACTTGGTAACTATAAATAATGGTTTCTGTTCACAAGCCCATCCCACACCATATCATATTGGCAGCTGATAAACCGATATGGGAGAGTTCCAGGTTGGATTCATCTAGCATTCTCCCCAGGAGAATTCACATTAACAAGGATCACACAGATGAAGCTTTGGAGAAGGCTGCCCAAAACACCACCAGTTGTCCCAAGCAGATTTTTGACACGTTTCACATCACACTTGTGTTCCCCAGTCAGCCTTCATGGTGGGTGTCATCATCTCCTTTTCCATAGCTGATTCCTTCACATTGACTGCCTTGGTATTGGGTATTTTTCAGCATCATAGAAACTTTCCAGGGAAGTGTCAGTGACTCAGTACCAAAGAAGGGTACTGAAATTCTCCGTTTACCCATTGCCATGCCTTTTGCTGCTCCTGTGTGCTGGGGTTAGAACTGTTATTTGCAACTCAGTTTTTCTATGACACTTGTGGTATACATGGACTTGTTGTCATATCTTTTCTCTGCAATTTTGTAGTTTGCGCATGGCTTTGTCTTGGCTTTTACAAGTTGTGATGTCTCTTCATCTCACTGCCTGTGCAGTCCTTGACATTTTGATTTCTTTGGGAACCAACGTCTCAGGAAGTGCCTTGTGTGATGTGTTTTGATGGCATTAGATAAAAATCTACTATATATTTTTTGTTGCCTGGCACAAGAAGATGGACTTGTGTGTTTGGGAGTATCGTGAGCCGAATGAGTAGCCAAGTGTTTGCAGGCATGTGACAGCGTCTTTTCTAATTTTTTAATGCAGCAGGGAAAGCAAATGTGGACTAAAATAGGCAGAAAAAGAGCTGAAAGGCATCCTATTACCTGAGCATTAGGGCAGCCAACTAATCTATCTCAGACAGCCCCGCCAGCTCACATTTTCCAGGTCATCTGTCTTATCACTCCATTGTGTAACTCAGGACAATTTATAGCCTGCCTGCGTTTGTTTTTCAGAGTGCATGCTGAAAAGCTCTAATTCAACTCCTTTTTGCTGAGTTTCTCATGCTTGCTTTTTTTTTTTGTCTTGATTATTTTGCAATAGGGAATTTGCTCTGGCTTTATAGAATCCTGTAATACGTAGATTATAGTCATGATTTCACCTGGAATTGATACAAAATATGCAAATGTAGAGGGAATAAGAGATACCAGGTGGATTTGCTTTATCTGCTACTCCACCTGGGAAAATCAATTCATGATTTTTTCATACACTCAAGATAGCTTCCCATATGTTACAGTACATCTAAAAATGAACATCCTTTTTGCAGTTTTTGTTAACATATTTTACATAAATAGCTTGAGGACCACATGAGTAAAATTATCAGTCCAGGTTCTTAGAATAGTGTGTTTTCTTTTTACTAAAAATTTACAGTTCTCATATAAAATTTAAGAATTGTTACCAGTGAATAATTAGTAGGTCTTTTTTTAAAAAAAGATTTTTTGATATTTATTGGGAAGGCAGATTTACAGAGAGAAAAAGAGACAGAAAGATCTTCGATCCGCTGGCTCATTCCTCTAAGGCTGCAATGACCAGAGATGAGCTGAGCAGAGCTAAAGCCAGGAACCAGGAGCTTTTTCCAGGTTTCCCATGCAGGGGCAGGGTGCCAAAGCTTTGGGCTATCCTCTACTGCTTTCTCAGGCCACAATCGCGGAGCTGGATAGGAAGTGGAGCAGTTGGGACATGAACCAGTGCCCATTTGGGATCCTGATACATGCAAGGTGAGGATTTAGCCCCTGAACCCTTGTGCAGGGCCTAATTTCTAGTCTTGACAGTAAATAAATATGTCTTTTAAAAAATTTACATTTTCATTTCCTCTAGCCTCTACTATTGACTGTGGTAGAAAGCTGAACAATCTTTACGAATCATGTTCATTTCTTCCTTGGTACATGCCCTTGGCTTGCATCTAGGTGGAGCTGACTCACTTGGGGCATTTGAGGGGAAGTAAGAGGTGACACCCTGGACCAATCAGTTCAGAGTAGAAGTGCTATAGCTCTACACTCTCATTTGTTTCACAGCAGGCTGATGGTATGCAACGGTGGAATCTAATGTTTTCCTCAAGTGGAAGAACTACTGGCCAGGAGGAGCCTAAATCCCTGAATGGCTGCATGGAGCACAGCTCCCTGTTGCGACTCTCAGGAGTGCAATGTGAGAAGCAGCTGCATCCTTTGTGTTAAGTCTTTACTGCAGTTAGTCTGACCTTGCCAGGACATCAAAAGCATTAATACTTACTCAGAAAATGGTTGTGAATGCTCATGGACTAACTAGCTGGAAATTCTGGGCATCCTTAAAGTTTTGTGTTTTTACTCTATTTTTTTTTCTGTCCTACAACAAAGATAACAATTCAATATGTCAACTTTTAATGCCCCACGGGGGGAGAAAATATCTAGAAACATAGGTAAAACAAATTTTTCAATGTGTTTGCAATTTAAAAATACCTCTGCTTGGCCAATATTCAGACGAAAAGATTCCCAATATCAAAAATCAACTGGCAAATGCAAACTGAAAGCACAAGGTGATACGACTTCACATCCATTAAAATATTCACCAGGGAATGAAAAAAAGGCATGGCAGAAAATAACAAATGTTGTTATTGGAAACAGTATAAATGTTATTATCTGGAAAAATAGCCCCATGGATTGCTGGTGGGAGTGCAGAGTAAAAATCTATTTTAGATAATGGTATTACAGTTACCTAAAAAATTAAATCTATTGTTTTTCAGGATGCGAGAAATTTAAGCAGGTATTTATAGACTGATTTTTCAAAAAGATTGATTTGTTTTTATTGGAAATTCATATATAGAGAGATAAGGAGAGACAGAGAACTATCTTCCATCTGCTGATTCACTACCAATGTGGCTGCAATAACTAGAGCTGAGCCAATCCAAAGCCAGGATTCAGGGTCGGGTGCAGGGTCCCAAGGCTTTGGGCTATTCTACTGCTTTCCCAGGCCACAAGCAGGGAGCTGAATGAGAAGTGGAGCAGCCAAAATATGAACTGGCACCTCTATGGGATCCTGGTAGATGCAAGGCAAGGATTTAGTGACTAGGCTATCACAACCGGGCCCTATATACTGATGTTTTATAGAGCGTTACTCATAAAAGCTAAAAGTTGGAAGCAGCTGGTGTTCATTCATAGATGAAAGGATAAACAAAATATATTTTATATATATGCATGTATGTACAGATATATAAAACTTATATGTGCATGTATATTCAGCACTAAAATAAAAGAAGACAATTATGATAGTATGACAGGGATGAATCCTGACAACATTATTGTGCGTGAAATAAGTGAGATCCCAAAGGGCAAATATTGTATGATTCTACGTAAATGAGATATCTAGAGTGGTGCAAGTTTTAGGGACAGGAACAAAATGGATGTTGCCTGCGGGAGTTGAGAATGGGGAGTTCTTGTTTAATAGATAGCGTCAGTGTGTGAAGAGGAAAGTAGTTCTGGAGATGGAGAATGGCTGTGCAGCAAATATGACTTACCATCACTGAACTGAACACTTCTTAAGTTTTTGAAGAATAGGTATATATATACAGATTTAAGCTTATGTAGCTGACATTATTCTATAGATATCACTATGTTTACTTACTTTATTTGACATTTTTTGGAAGCTTTATTTCTGTTGTTTCATGTACCTCCAGTTTATTGGTTCTGATTACTGTTTAATATCCCATAATAAGCATCTACCATATTTTATTTATATATAAATAAAGATGAACAGCTATCTTTCCTTTCATCCCCTTTCCCTTACAAATTTTTTAAAGATTTATTTATTTTTATTGAAAAGGCAGATATACAGAGAGGAGGAGAGAAAGAAAGCCCTTTCATCTGCTGGATGACTCCCCAGTAGCTGCAATGGCCAGAGCTTAGCCAATCTGAAGCCAGGAGACAGGAGCTTCTTTTGGGTCTCCCAAGCAGGTACAGGATCCAAAGCTTTGGACCACCTTCAATTGCTTTTCCAGGCCACAAGCAGGGAGCTGGAAGAGAGGTGGAGCAGCCAGAACAAAAAACAGCGCCCATATGGTATCCTGGTATATTCAAGGGGAGGATTTAACCACTAGGTCACCACTCTGGGCTTGCAGATGACATTTCTATAATTGCTACTGAGTTTGAGCATTTTCATAAATATGTTAGTCACTCTGATTCTCCCTTTTTATATGTTGCCTATTGGTATCGTTTCCCTATTTTTCTATTAGGCTGCCATTATTTTTCTTATTAATTACAGAAGTTACTTGAAATATTAAGTTTTTAATAATTTTTGACATTGTGAATGCTTTCTCCCAATCTTTTATCCAATTATTTAATTTTTTATTGTACCTGTTGAGCTGAAGTCCTAATGTTGCTACAATCAAATCCATTGTCTTTTTCTCATGATTAAAGATTTTGGAGTCCTGCTTGGAAATCCACTTACATTTTCAAGGTCACAATTGTCATAGCTATTTTTCTATTTAAGAGAGTATGTCAAAAATGTTCATTGAAAGATGGAATTCTAAAAAGTTTTTTTTTAGTGAAAACAGTCTAAATCCACATAGTTTTTTCATAACACACAATTCCATGAACTTTTTGCAAACTCTTCATATAGTCCCAAACCATCTGAAGTATATATGACTGAACAATGATCTTTATTATTTTCCATATGTCAAAAATGCTAGAATTTCCCAAAGAAAACTGAGCATAGGAAATGTTAAATGGGTAAGAGAAGAATTTCATGATCTGATCAGTTTGGGATAAATCTGGATAAATAATGGTAAATACATTTCTATCTTGCAGATAGATCTTTTCCATCATCAATATGCTAAAAATAAAGTTTGGATATTCAAAAAGGGTCCGTACTGGGAAAATTACCTGTGCATGGGTCAAAGGTGACCAATATAGTCTGTTTTTATATAGGGGCTGAAGATGAGAATGATTATTAATTTCTAAAAGGGCCATTAGAAAGAAGAATATGTGACAGAGACCATATGTCTTAACACAAAGGCTAAGATACTTGGCAGCTGGCTCTTTGCAGAAAAACGTGTGTTGACCCCTCGTTTATGGTGTGCACATTGTCCAAAATGTCTCCAATCGGAATCCTTCTGTAGAGGAGAGGCTCTTGTTTATAGTGTTCCACAGCACCAACACCCGGCCATGGTGACCTGAACTGGATGGGCACAGTATTGTCAAATGCATAAATCTAATGGCTCTCCTGCTGACTTGCAAACTTAACTGTCATGAAATTACCAAAGATTTAATTGGTCTTATTCAATCCCAGTCTTCTACCCAGTGTTAATCCAATCAGAAGAACCCATGAGCTTTCTCTTCATTTGTGCATCTTGAAGCTTTTCCCTGAGGTCATTCTGCCACCCACACCAGCACCTCTGTGTGTTTCTACCTCTGCTTCAGCCCACACACTCTGAACTCTAAATCCCATTTTAATTTTTCTGTTGCGTCAGTGTTGCTGAAAATAAGCCATCGATGACCCTCATCTTTGAGAAATCTGCTTCTTATTTTTTCCAAAACAGTTTTTTCTTTCAAACATTTCTATTGAAGTTTTTAACAGACATCAAATTGTACATATTTATAAGGTACTACATGACATTTCTATAAAAGTGAACATTATGCAATCTCCATCAAATATTGAACACTTCTTTATGATAAAAAAAATCCCAGATAATAGCTTCTAGTTTCTTTTTAGAGAAAAATATGTAGCACATCATCTGTAGCTCTTATTCCTAACTAGCCATAATATCCTGTCAATCTTTTTCCATCTCACCCTCCCCTCGTTCCTCTGCAGCTTCTGATAGCCACCAATACAGCTTCAATATCTATGAAATCGCTGTTTTTCAGATTTTGTATATATGTGAGCTTTCAGGACTCATGTCTTTCTGTCCTTGACTTAATTCACTTAACATAGTGATCTCCAATTCCATCCAAGTTGTTGCAAACAATATTTCTTCCTTTTTGCTTATGAGTAATATTCCGTTGTGTACGTGTACCTCATTTATTTTATCCAGTCATCAGTGGATGGACACTGAGATTGTCTCAGTTGCTTGGCTATTGTGAATAGTGCCTCAGTATCCATGGAAACATAGATGTCTCTTTGACAGAACACTTTTCATTTTCCTTGGATATGTGCTGACAATCCCATCTCAGATCAACACCTCTAGAACATGGAGAAATAAAATTTTGCTCTTTACATGTGAAATAATACAGGGGAAAGCATCTTGACTGTGTGGAAAAACTATGTATTGGTTTTTCCCAATGGAGTAGTAGGTGGAGCAAATCCACCTGGCATGATGTCTCAGCTAGCTAATCCTCCATGTGCAAGCACCAGCAGCCCATATGAGCACCAGCTCATGTCCTGGCAGCTTCACTTCCCATCCAGCTTCCTGCTTATGGCCTTGGAAAGCAGCAGAAGATCATCCAAAGCATTGGGATCCTGCTCCTGAAGGGGAGACCTGGAAGAAACTGCAGGCTCCTGTCTTCAGCAGGGCTCAGCCATGGCGATTATGGCCATTGGGAAGAGTTGAACCAGTTGATCAAGATCTTTTTCTCTGTCTCTCCTTCGCTCTGTAAATCAGCCTTACCAATAAAGATAAACAAATCTTAATAAAAACCCACAAAAACCAAGTTATCTGGTCTCTTATTGCAACCCAAATGGACACTTAGGCGGTATTTTCCCCCAAACCTCCAATTGCAGTCATAAGAAAACAAATAGGACAAGCAAGACTTGGGGAATATGCCATAAATCATTGACTCTTATTCCTCAAAATTTCTCAAAATCAAGATGATGACTAGAAAAGGAAGTTGAGAACCTCTCAGAAAACTAAAACACACTCAGCAAACATGACCAGTAAATGCAATGTGGCCTCCCAGATCCAGAGTTCCTGAAGTAGGAAAAGAGCTTTGAGGGAAAATCGATGAAATCCAAATAAGGTTTGAGACTTAGTTAATTGTAAAGGAGCATTACTGATTTCTGAGTTTTGACACAAATGTGTCATCATGATGTAAAATGAGACTATTCTAAAAAACTGGCACTGAGTGAGTAGACTGATGGCACCCAGTAAGCATCCAAAGCTAAGGTACCCCAGTCAGGAAAGCAACCCGAGCACGTTGGAAACGACAGGGATGCCATACTTGAAATGTCTGCTCCAGGACTCATGCTCAAGCTTCATCCTCAAACCCCTGTGTTGAGATATTCAAAGCTGGAACTTGGGGGAGGTAATCAGGATTAGACAGATTCATCAAGGTTGAGCTCCCATGATGGAACTGGTGGGTGACTTTATAAACAGAGATGAGAACCTTAGCTGCTGTGTGTTTGTTCTCTATGCAACACCCTTCACCGTCATATGATACAGTAAGAAGGAGATCATCAGCTAACAGGCAGATATCAAAGCCACACTCGGGACGTTTCCACCTCCAGAACCTTATAAGCCAAACAAACTGCTGTTCTTGGTGAAGCACCTTTTGTCGGGTATTTTGTTACAGCAGTAGAAAATGGGCTATCAACTTGGGAGAAAAGATGAATGATGTTGTTCTTCTACTGAGCCAATGAAAATAATCTCATGAGAACGGGGAGTGAGGAGTGGGCAGGTAGGATGAGGCCGAGCAGTGGTGGGACTCGGAGGTCAGGAAGAGTAATTCAGAGCTGATTTATGCATGAAGTAATTGAGGCATTTATGAAGAGGAAAGGATTTTTTTCATTGGCCAGAGAGGAGAAAGTATGATTAAAAATTGTCAACAGATATCATAATCATTCAGTTATTAGGAGATTCAAACCCTAAATGAAAACCAAATGAGAAGTCATCCAATAGGTAGAAGGTAAACATCTCTTTTCCATCTGCACTGGGAACATGAACCAGGAGATTTTGCTTGTGGTAAAGGAAACTTAAGTTAGACGTGGGTCAGGATCTTTTGGTCTGAGAGGCTCTTAAACTTCAGAATATGCCATAAGGGCACATGCAGAATCTCTTACAATGAAGAAATTATAAGACCAAGCTGAAGGGTTGGCACACATTCTCTTTAAAATAATCCTTTCCTTCAGTTCCTTAACAAATCTATGCCTCTATGATTTAAAATACATTTTTAAAGCCTGAAGACATGGCTTCTTGTGAAAAAAAAAGTCAATGATTGTACAGGGCTATCTCATTTAGGTTTTCATTTTTGCATTCTTAGGTCAAGCAGGTGAATGTAGCACTAAGAAAAATGTTAGACTGCCCTGTTTAGAGCTATTGGGGAGCACAAGGAGAAATACGGTGCATGTTCTCTTTCTTGACTGATTCTTTGGACTTGAATTTGACCTGCAGGACTCCCGCTAACCTGTAACAGCCTCACCATCTGTTGATGCAATCGAAGTCCGGTGAGCCAGCATCTGAATGAGTTCTTTATTGCAGTTACAGCCTGTAACAAAGCACCAGAGCAGGTGCTTGCATGGAGAGGCAGAGAAGTCAATATTTAAAACTTCAAGCTTCCTATCTATGATGAAGGGTGTCATTTGTAAGTCACAGTCTCTGAGGTTATTTATTGCAGAACCATCCTGGTAGTTCCTTCATATATATACATATATATATGAAAAAAGTTAATACTATTTATTTTTATATACTTCATATATATATATCTTTCATATTATATATGAAAAAAGTTAATACTATTTATTTTTGCATATATACAGTATTTCTGTTACAAATATGTTGCTGATGAGAATAGCTCTGGTTGCTAGGAGTAGCGAAGGCCCTAGACAGGGCTGGGTATTCTGGGTAGGAACAGACATGTTTTTAACCTAACAGATGTGTCAGACTGGTAAAAGGCTTTGTGGCTGTAAATGGTCTGGCCTGATTTCTACTGTCACACTGAGGCTTCCCCTCCGGCTAAAATAACATAGTTTGGCCATGATAAAAGGCAGATAATGATGCTGCTTTGCCTCTGGTCAGAGTGCTTTCCCATTGGCTCACTGGGAAGCAGGTTCTACTGCCCTTGCGTTTTATCATAATGCATGAGGAGCCCAGGAGGTGGAAATGGTAAGGTCGGCAAGTGTACTGTTTCCACGTGCTCCAAATTGAAAGAGACTCTCAAACTCATGAAATCTCTTTGGCTCCTAATAAAAACGAACAAAATTTAAGCTAACGTCATCATGTGCCTCCTCTTCAGCCATGCACTATTCATAGCAACATTTTACTAGAGTGAACTGAAGACAACATATGGCTCCCTTAAGTGGAGGGTAACATTTCAATATTTTGTTTTATCTTTGACTCTGTCTCCGTCTTCATCCTCATCCAAATGATATTCTTAACATCCTCATGATGTCTGCAAACATCTGTGGTCCCCAAAGACTGAACTGACTGCACAGCATTTATTGTGAAAAAGGAAATTTGTTCTGCTTCTTTTTTATGGCTGTAAGGTCTTAGATAAATTCTCAGCTTATCTAGTTATACATGGGATCTTCAAAATGTCCATCAAGGGAGCATGCATTTAGCCTAGCAGTTAAAGATGCATGCATCTGACATCAAAGGGCTTGGGTTTGATTTCTGGATCTCTTCTGAGTACTGCTTCCCAACAATGAAGAGGTGATGACCCAATAATTGGATTACTATTACCAACAGAAGACACCTGGATTGAGCTCTCCAGTCCTTTTCTGGCCACTGTTCAGCTCCAGCTATTGTGGGCAATTGGGAAGTCAGCCCACAGGCAGAAATCCTCTCTCTTTGTGTCTCAGAAAAATCAGAAAGTTCATTGAACATACACACTATTTTGAAATTCTATTCTTTGATGAATTTTTGAATCTCCCACATACTACTCATTGAATATGTATTATGTGCCAGCACTGGCTGAGTGTTATCTCAAATACTTTAGGTATTATTTCAAATACTTTCAAGTATCTCATTGCTATAACTGAGACACCCGAGAGAAGCTGTGCTTTATTTGAGCTCATGGTTTTGAAGTTCACAGTTCATGATTGGGCAACCTCAATGGACTGGCTTGTGATAATAGCAGTGGATGGTGGGATGTGTACAGTGGAAGGATCACAGGACAAGCCAGGGTGTGCAAAGCGAGAGCAGCTAGGCTGGCTCAGGATTATATTACCAACCCTCTTGTGAGAACTACCTTCTGAGGTATGCCCTCTCTGGCACCTCCTTCTATGTTCACTGCCAAACATCATAACTGGTTTTCACCCTCTCCCAGTAACACCAGTCTGGGGCCAAGCCTTTCATGCATGGGCTTTTGCATGACACTGAAATTAACCTCCAACCAGTAGCAGTGAATATTCCTTTTTTCATGTTGAAAATGACAGATTAGCAATTAATCTGAGGGATTAATCCAGTCATTACTGGTAATTGGCAGAGCTACGGTTGAGATCCAGATGCCTGCTTGCTTTGCACAATGACATTTTGCATGTAGCTTGCAGGGGACAAAAATGTGTCAATGGGGGATAGAAATAGACACTCTAAGTTGTACCAAGTAAAACATAAAAGCATAAGCAAAGCATCCCTTTCCAAATCAACAAAGCTGGGCGGTTAGTTCCTAATCCATAGTATCTGGTAAATCAATACCTACTATATACTAAGACTTTGCAAGGTCTCAAGACTTCAGGACAAAACTGCTCTTAAATCCAAGACTTGTGTCACTAATCTACATTTATTGAATCTAGCCTTCACTTTATCTAAACCAGTGATGGGAAACAGGTATAATCTTGTGTGCAGATTTTCATAATTGGTAGTGACTACCCAGAACACAGTGTTGAAATTTCCGAGGTCTTACTTGGGATTAATGGGGAAAATATGCAAAAAAGAGCAATGTCTCTCTTGGACACAGGATAGGGTGAGAAGAAATGTTGTCTTTCTAGTCTACACAGTTTCAGAGATTGCTTAATAGAGTAATGCTGACTTCCAAGGCAAAGAGATGTTCTTGAGATATATTCTTAGATTTCAAATTACTGAAGTAAATGGAAGAAAATATCAAAAAATTGAAATTCTTGGAATGCTATTGTATTTGGATTCATCCAAATAACAATTTGTCTTTGTTATGGGAGGGGTTTTTGTGACTCTCTCTAGAGATTTGTAACATAGAAACAGAACACTGGAAAGTTTAACTCCTTTCCTATTTTATTTTCACCTCATTTTCTATAAGCATCACAGGATGTAAATCAGGAACTACACGTGGTGCAAGCAAGGATGAGTTAGTTACATGCAAATAGTACCAATAAGTTTTCAAGATTGGTGTTGAAATGTATTGGGCCTTCAGAGGCAGCAGTAGGAAATAAACTCATATAAGCAGAATTTGTTTGGCCCAGTGTGGGTGTGTATTGCAATGTTTTTTCATTTGTTCAGTAAACATGTTTATGCTTGTCTGGTGTCCTCTTCTGAGTACCAAGGATATAGCAGTGAACAAAAGTCCATTCCTGTGGAGCTTAACTTCTAGTGGAAAGAAACAGATTATAAACATCTTGTGTCAGGGCTCCCATTAAAAACTAAACATTGTACTGATTCTGTGTATTTTATGTGTATAGTATGCTATAACATTAAATAGGAAACTACCTCATAATACTAAAACAGAATTATGGACAAGTGTCTAGGCAGTTACGTTCAACAGGGTGCTCCTACAGACACCTCTGAAGAACTGCCATTTCATTTGAGATCTGGGCGAAAAGAAGGATCCAGTTATGTTGAAATCAGGACAGTAAAAATTCTGAGCAAAGGAAGTCTCATGTGAGAAGGAGAAATGGATGTGCACAACTGAGGAATAAAACAAAGACTGTACATCAAGAGAACTGGGATGAAATGGAGGTGACAGTAAGAGCTGGAGCAATGTGGAAAGATTTGAGAAGTATGTGGGGGACGCAGTCAGTAAGACTTGCTGGCATGCTGGTCATGTGGGGTATGCATAAGAGAATTAGCAAGGAGAATCTCAGTGTATTGCTTGGGTGTTGAGATAGAGAACCTTGGACAGGAGCAGCCTTCAGGGGCGGTGGAAAGAGCTGGGCTGCTTTGGTCATGTTGTCTGACATACATATTAGAAAAGTAAGTGGAAATGTTGAGTAAGCACTTGGGTTCGTGATTTGGGAACATGGGAAAGTCAGCATTGAAATGTAGACTAGTGATATGGATGCAGTTGTAGATGGATGGATAGACAGATATAACTGGACAATTGAAACCATAGCACACTCAAGAAGAATTGTTGGGTAGAGAAGAAAGCCCAAGAAGTGTTCCTATCAGGAATAAAGAGCCTTTTTTTTTCTGTTGAGAGCCACCTGAATATTTATAACATCATTCATGGGCAATATAAAATCATCAACTTAAAAATTAGCCTGCTATGCCTTTATTGAGTTTCAAGTCCCACCTGCGGTTGTCTTGGAGTAGTTGAATCAAATGATTTCCTGGGCCTTATACAAGCCAAGGTTGGACATTCTCCATCCCTGCTAGCCCATTCCTACATTAAAAATGTAGAAGAAGAGAAAACAGCAAAAAAAGAAAAAAAGATGGGAGGACTATAGTGACCAGTAAAATAGAGGGAGAACCAAGAGATCACAGTGTCACAAAAATTAGCAAAGAGAGTAGTCTTTCAAAGAGAGTAGCCAATTATTTCAAACGATGGTGAGGTGTGACAATCCAATTTGGCTGGATGTACAGTGGGGCCTGGCTTGCCAGGAACAGCCTCAGCAAGGTGGTGAGAAGAGAATCCCAGTTGTACTGGTCCAAGGAGGGCAAGTGTGGGGAGGAAATGGAGACAGTGAGCACAGGAAATCCTTGTAAGAAATTTTGTTGTAGAGGAAATAGGCTCTAAAGAGGGTTTAAGATAGACGCTATTAAAGAATGCCTGTTCCTAATATTGATGTTTTGTGCTGATCCAGGAAAAAGAAAAAAAATGATGTTACACATTTATCTCTTCCCCTTGCTCCTAAAAATGAGGAAATGATTCAGTTTTACTTTAGAATCTTTCCTTTTCAACTCATTTATAACTACTTTGGAGTGGAAAGCATGTTGGGCTTGTTATCTCATTGCAAAAAAAGAAATAAAAGAAAAAAGCTTCATCCCCAGGGGCATGGATTTGCATCCACAGTGGCTAGCCCAGGACATAGAGCACAGTAGGCATTTAATAAGCACTTATGCAATTGAATGATTCCTTCTAGAATGAATGCACAGTCGTATGAATGAACACTGCCTACTTTCTGTAGGAAACTTTGAGTCATGAGCTGCCTTTCCTCTGTGGGCCTTCCTGAATCTAAAAATTTACAGCTGAAACACAGAGGCACGCTCAAGAAATGTTACATTTAATAATCAACATAGGAAAAAATAGATTTGTCATAAAGGAACTTATCTACTCGTTTCTAGTTCCCAGTTGGAGTGATCTGGGTTTTCTTTTCCCCTCTATTTTGGAATATCTTTTAGTTTTTGGTTTCCATTCATGTTATAAAAGGCTTTCACACCTCTAATCTCATGCTTTTATCAGACTGAATGCATATAAGGGCAGAAAGTGTTATTCCCATTTTAGAGGTATGGAAACAGAGGTCCAGTTTTGTGATTTGTTCCTGTTCCCACAGTTCATTCATGCCAGGCAGGACCTTGACCTCAAATGTCCTGGCCTTTGAGTTCAATGAATTAGTACTTAAGTGCTCGATTTAATTTGAGCTCTTCACCCACATCCTGTGACTCATAGGATCCACTCCTGTTTTTATTCCACTTGTTTCATTTCTGCATAAAGCAATAACAAATCTGTACTCCTCAGAGCAGGACACAGTTCATTAAGTTTCTGCAATTTTAACCTTTTCCAAGACTGGAGGCAGATGGATGGAGCATAATGAGGTTGACTTTGCTTGGTGGGAATTGCGGTCTGGACTGGATAAAGAGCATTCAGCCAAGAAGCTGAATCCTTGAGTAACATTTCGGATTTTGTGACATGCAGCTTCCTGCAGCAGGCAAGCAGGGAGTGAAACACGACTGTTTATCCAATCACAGCAGATGTCCTACTCTGAAATGTTTTGAGAAGGAGGTCCCTCCTGCTTTAGAAACATGAATGAAATTTAGTTCTGCCGTAAAGTGTGTTCATCTGGAAGATATTGGCACCAGTCTCATACACCCTGTGACCGTGTTATGAGACAATCTTGATAAGCAGAGGACATGTTCTCAAACCAACAATGGACACAAAAAGCTAAGTATTTCTTGGTAAATGAAATGAGCACAATGGGAAACCGATGATTTAACACATATAACAGATGTTAATTTCAGACTTACTCATTCAATTGTGCCAGATAGACTCTCAGTTGTGTGCTGGGTAATTGACTGGGCCATCATATGACATAGAAAATTCAAATTGCACAAGGCATACAGTGTTATAGACCAGTAGGTTAAACACAAAATTCAAAATGTGAACAACTGGATTCTCTTGCTGCATGGAATCAATTAATCAATTCCTAAACGAACATGTGATTCTGTCTTTTACATCTTTAAATTGAACATCAAAATTTGGCATTGTTGGGAATTAATTGTTTCAGTGAAGCAACGTTTTTGTCTATGGAAAAATGGGGGGGGGTCAGTACTGTGGCACAGTGAGGGAATCCACCTCCTGCAATGCTGATCTCCCAGATAGGCATAATTTCAAGTCCTGGCTGCTCCACTTCTGATGCAGCTCCCTGCTAATACACCCAGGATACAACAAAGAGTGGCACAAGTTCTTGTGTCCCTGGTCTCACACGAGAGACCCAGATGAAGTTCCAAGATCCTGGCTCTGGCATGACCCAGCTCTGGTAGTTGAGGTCATTTGGAGAGAGTGAACAAGAGAATACAAGATTCAGTGGGTGGAATATCTTTTTATCATTCTGACTCTGCCTTTCAAATATAAAGACATTTTTAAAAAGAAAAATGCATATACATGTGTTTACACCTGTTTTCTTATAATCCTAGAGGAGTTTAATGGCAGAGTTGATCACTGCTGTTTTGATTTCCGTCTTCCTTTCTGCACTCACAGAGCGCATACCCATATTAGACCCTGTTCTGGACATAGGCGATACAACAGTGAATAAAGTGATGCTTTGGAGATTTCAGTAGATGTAGGGTTAATTTGGTAGATGAATTATTTAAGAGGCAGGCAATTAACTACTATTCAGACAATCACTTAGAATATTTATAAGTGCTATAAAAAGAATATTTATAAGTATTATAAGAAAAAGTGAGTATATTCAAGATATACTTAGTGCATTCAATCAGTATGTCTGGTGAATTTCTGGACATGAGGGTGATGATGAGAGTGAGTGGGGAGTTCCAGGTCAAGGGACAGATGGGCAGGGATGGATTTGGATGGGGAAGATAGAGGAGGAGTAGGCTTGTAAATTAAATCCAAGTGAAACATATGAGTTAAATGCTTATAAATTGGTATCTCTCTCCCTGCCTCCCTCTCAATTTAAGGAGACTTGAAAGTCCTTTAGGGGCCTCCTTCCACAAATGATTGTTTTACTGAGTCACAATGAACGTTGTAATCTTACCCTCCTCGGGGAAGTTTATGAAGATCTAGTTGACATTCTGTGGCATGCCATTGGTAGGCTTGTCTTTCCCTGTTATATTATATCACGAGCTTCCTGAGAGTAGAGGTGGCATTTTACTCATTTTTATTAATATCCCTCAGTCTAATGAAGTACATGACATCTAAGAGGTCACTACAATTATTTGTTGACTCAAATGAGAGTGATATGGATTCCGGCTATAATGAGTTTGTGTTCTTTTGTATTTGCCTTGCCTTTGTATGCTCTTCCCTGGCAGTGTCTATTTCCATGTGTGACTTCTTTGAGAGAGGGGACCAAGTATTTTTTGTCCACCCCTGTATCACCTAACGCAGAGTGTGATTTCAAAGATAATGGGTTAGTTTTTGAGAAGAGGAAACCAAAAATCACTCAAGCTTCTGAAAGTTGGCGGTTATATTACACAGGTGAGATGACAGTAGCAACAACAAAATAATGCCAGTGATAAACCTGAAGAGCAAGAGAAGCGTTGCTAAAGTTTAAGAACAATACTCTGGGGCACGGTGCGATGATCTAGTGACTAAAATCCTCACCTTTAATGTGCCAGGATCCCATATGGGTGCTGGTTCTAATCCAGGTAGCTCCACTTCCCATCCAGCTCCCTGCTTGTGGCCTGGGAAAGCAGTCGAGGATGGCCCAAGGTCTTGGGACACTGCACTCATGTGGAAGACCTGAATGAAGTTCCTGGCTCCTGGCTTCGGATCAGCACAGCATTGGTCATTGTGGTCAGTTGGGGAGTGAATCATCAGATGGAAGATCTTCCTCTCTGTCTTTCCTCCTCTCTGTATATCTGACTTTGCAATAAAAATAAATATATCTTAAAAAAAAAAGAACAATACTCTGACCTACAGGCCATGGTTCTTACATCTGACAGATTTGATTCTGTAATTAGATCCTAAATTGATTTTTTTCATAGAAGACACAAATTTGATTGGTGTGATACCTTGGTACTTGTGCCTGAAGGGAAGATGACTTTCTTTATTGATTGTAAACAATGTTCCAAGGAGTCATGGGGATTTCATGGCTCAGCACCGGCCGGTGTGATCACTTGGGAAGTGAGACGTCGGACGGAAGATCTTCCTCTTTGTCCCTTCTCCTCTCTGTATATCTGACTTTCAATAAAAAATAATTATTGCATTTATTATTTTTCAAGATGGTTATTTTCTTGTATTTTTCAACCAAGTTGTCAATTGTCTGAAAGTAGTATTATTATTAGTTATGTTCTGTATTGAGCTTATTACAGTAGCATCATGATAAGGCCATACTGAATGAATCAATGGATGGACAGATGGATGGATTGGTGGGTGAGTAGATGGATGAGTCGATGGATAGAATACTGTGACTGTTAGAAGGGTGGTTGTGATACAACACTGAGACCCTAGTCTTGGTAATTACTTTCTGTCTTAGCAATTTTGTCTTTGTAAGACCCTGAATAAATTAATTTTGTATCTCATTAGGTTAAACATAAAATTAAAAAATAGAGTGTGTTTTGCAAATTAAGTATAATGAGTCACTGTTTCTGGGGAATAGAGGGCATTGAGTGAAATTAATTACAAAAGCTTGTGTTATTATAAGTATAATGTTAATTATAAGACAGAGCTACTGTTGATGAAACAAACCCTGAAAAAGAATGTAATGTGAGCATTTGGTTCAAATCCTGGACCAATATTCTGAGTGTCCAAATCTATGATTCATTACTCAGAGGACCTTAGACCAAAGTCTGATGCAATACAGACTCTGGTAGATTTCTGCAAATTCAGCAACAGCAATGACCTAGTAGCTGAAGGAGACCTTGAAAACCAAGGCAACTTTATAAAAGAAAAGCAAACACAGCTGTGAAACCTGAAGGTTTATGCCCCTCACTGATTATTACACTGGATGGTACTTATATGTATAAATGAGTTTAGAGGAACTTATTAAGCTGCTTTTCAAAGTCTGGTGCTGAAGGAACTTGGAGATGAGTTACCGAGTCAAGGGAGGACAGTGTGAATACACTGAATAGACAGAA
This sequence comes from Ochotona curzoniae, assembly GCF_017591425.1. Classification (NCBI taxonomy): domain Eukaryota; kingdom Metazoa; phylum Chordata; class Mammalia; order Lagomorpha; family Ochotonidae; genus Ochotona; species Ochotona curzoniae. The sequence goes on along the minus strand of NW_024466502.1, from coordinate 45,199,472 downwards.
CAAAGAAAATATCAAGGACCACAAGGAAAAACAGTGTTTAAACAATGTGGGAAATTCATGAGAGGGATAATAATTTATTCCAACTATTGTGATATTTGAATCACTTTTGTCTTGGAGTTTTTAAATAAAATCTTTCGTTTTTTTTCAATAGTATCTAACATGAATAAATACATTGACAGCATGTCTGACAAATGCACTCATTCCCTGAATAAAAGCCATTTCACTTAGTGGCAGTTAGCTCCAGTTTGTTTCTATCCTGGGCATGAAGGAATTTGAAGTTTCTTAGCTAATTCTGCGCCAAGGTTAAATCACAGATTGACTGATTTCACGAAACCATGCATTTTGTATTTATGTGTATGTATGTTGAGCAAATGAACATGACTCCTTCCTTATATTCTGTATTATTCTTTCATCTGCCAGTGTGTGTGTGTGTGTGTGTGTGTGTGTGTGTGTGTGTGTGTGTGTGTGTGTGTGTGTTCAGTGCTATGGAAACAATGTGTTACTGATACATTTAAAGTAGTACATTTTGGGAGTGGGCATTTGGGCACTGTGATTAAGAAACTGTTTGGAACACCTGTATACTATTTTGGGGCTGACATGCCAGCTCTGCTCCTGTTTCTAGGATCCTTTTAACAAACACTTTGGCGACAACAGGTAATGGAGCAAATAGTTATTTTCCTGCCTGTATGTGGGGTTATGTAAATTCTGTGAGCCAGGAAGCCAGGACTGGCATCTGGGGCTGGGTTAATCACCATGATGACCTCTCCAGACTATTGAGCCAGGCTCCAGAACACAGGATGGCTACTACCCTCTGACTGAGGCCTCCAAAATGCTCTAGGGTACAAGAGAGATCATATCATATGAATCTAGGATTGACTAAGGAGTCTTTATTAATCAAGCTTTGTGATAGTTGTGCCCATTAAAAATTAGTAAGTGAAAAGTTAACATTGATATCCAGGCTGAATTAAAACCCTAAATGGAGAAAATGATCATTACAGTGAAATCCATCCATTAATCTAAAGACCTATATTTTTAACTTTTCCAGTAATATAAATTATCCTAGGAGATGTATAGTGAATAGCCTGGACACATCCACAAAACTAAGCATTTACCTTGTTTTGGCTTTTTGGTCTACATTCCATTATTACTAGGCATCAGCTGTTCTGGAACTCTTAATATAAAAAAAGACAGATAAAAATTAATTCATTGGTTTAGTTCAGTAACCAACTACTAATGTGCTGTTTAGAAAAAAAAGAGATATATGAGTAACGTCCATTTGCCACAACTGATTAGAACTTTGTCCTTGAGGATTTCCACCTGCAGGATGAGAAATACAAGGTAAAAAGGCACAGATGGGGCATTGAGAAGGAGCAACAACGAGATTCTGAGAGATATCAACTTTTAATTAGCATTTCCAATAGTAGCAGGTTTGCTGTTTTGCAAACCTCTGATTGTTCTGGGCCTAAGATTGGCCCAGCCAGAAGTTTCCTGACCATGAGCGCCAGCCATCAGGATCAATTTTAGATTTACATGCTTTTGCCCAATAAAGGCCTGTATGGTATTTAGGGCATATCTTGGGGTAGTGATCCTTAGCAGTATTAATGCTGCATTTTTTAGTTAAAAGATGTGTTTGGCATTAATTTTGAAGGTATTTGAGTTTACTATAATTAAAACATTTAGCATTCATTTGGTTTTGGACAGCAGATATTTTAAGCCCTGCCAGGTGAGCAGGATGTTTCAAAGTCCCTATGTTATAGCAGGCCTTTAGATAACCCATAACTTGTTTACCAGATTTTTGGGTGTTTTGTTTCCTACAATCATTCCTCGTATGTCCTAATTTGCCACAATTATAACATCTAATTTAGTTTGCTTCACCCCAGTGCTTAATGCAGCAGCCATCAATTTAGTTTTGTACCTTTCAGAGCTGATATTCATACACGTCTTCATATTTTGGGGGGCCTGGGACTGGGCTTGCCTCCCATTTCCCTGACTCTGACCCAGTACAGGCTGATTACTCAAATTAGATTGACTTTGAGGTGATAGAACTGTTCCATTTTTGTGGAATTTAGAGCAATAGCTCCTTTGCTAATGGAATCCCTTCTCACACCACAGACAGACAGTGCAGGGAAGCTTTAAATTGGGTTTAGGAGTGTTCATATAAGTTTTTCCTATATGGAATTTTGAGAGGACTTTCTGGTGGGACAGCAGCGGCTCAAATGCGCTACTCCACCAAATGAATATCATTTTTTTTAAATGTCTTTGATTACCTCTTATGTTTTTAAAAATCTGAGTGGCATTTTAACCTTGAAGAGCTGCAGCAATAGTTAACCCTTGCATGTAAGATGGAGTTACCTCAGCACACGCTGGAACATAGTCTGACAAGTTTCCTTTCATTCTCACTGGTTGAATTAAGGTTTGGCAAATTAGAGTAGCATTTTCAAAGGCTATTTAACTATGAGATCTGTAGCTGTATTATCAGTTACTGCCCAGATCATTGCTTCAGTGAGTCGAGCTACAAAGTCTTCGAAAGGCTCCTCAGGCTTTTGTTTAATATTAATAAAGCCTGAAGATGTTTGATCCAAAAACAGAAGGCATTTCCATGCTCCCAGTGCCAGAGAGGAGATAAGCTGTAATGTCTCCTTAGGCAGAGTAAGTTCTCCTGAAACACCAAGATGAGTGCCCTGTCCTAAAAGCATATCTAAGAGAAAGTTTGCCATGCCTCACGGTTGCGTGAGAATTTACTTCTGCTTTAGCTAATTCCTCATATTCCATTTTCCACAGAAGGAAGTTTCACCCTGTGAGGCAAGCTCTGGGAACCTGAAACCAATCATATGGAGTCATCCACTTTGCTGCTAGTCCCTCCACCATTTTCATAATATAAGGGGAGTTTGGACTATAGTCAGAGACAGCATGCTTTAGTTCTTTAATAAGTTTATAAGGCAATGGTTCCCACTCAGGTTCATCCCATTTGTAAACAACAGAAAAACAATACAAATCACCTTCATTATGTGCCTGCTGCATTGCTCCCCTAAAGCCAATCATTGCTGGATCTGGTCTACCTGGAAAGGGCTCACATGGACTAACAGAATCTCTTGGAGGCTTATCAACAACAGGAGACCATCTATCATGTAATTCAACTGTCTGCCCATTTTTCAGAATCCTCAACCCTTGATATAAATATTTGTGGCTTTAAAAGATCTTCTTCTTCATCTGTTAAACCTTTCTGATCAATTTTATAAGATTTTATGTCATCTATAGGAAGGACATTCTTCGTAGAGCCATAAGTAAAGTCTGAGCCTTCCTTTTTGCGATCAATCAAGGGAGTATGTTCCCAAGGTGGAACAGTCAGGGAGGATGGGGCATACACATCTGTCCCCATATCCAATGCTTGCCACAATACTGTCCAAATAGCCTAGGTTGAGGAAGGCATGTCAGTCCCATACCCCACCCCACCCCCGGCTCTTATACCATCTCTTCATGTCATTTCCTACCTGATTCCACATTTGTAAATCTGAAGTTACTTCCTCTGGGATCCAGGGACTAACTGCACAAATTTCAAAACTCCTAAAAGCTGGTTTTTTTTGTTGTTGTTTTTTTGTTTTTTTGTTTTTTACTGATCTTAATGCCTTTATTTTGTAAAGAAGTGTTTAATTGTATCAGCATACAGCCTTCTGTCACTGGATGTACTCCATCCCATTTTATGATTGTAGTAACAGAAGGTACAAACTTCTCAAAAAATGTTCTTACTACTCACCCCTCCTAACCTGACCTTCTGTCGTGGGGCCTGCAGCACCCTGTATGAAGTTTTATCCACACTGCCTTGCCAACAGGGGAGCTGTTCTCTTCATACCTTTGTGTCACCCACATCCACTGCATGGACCTTAGCAAAGATACTCAACAGATTTGCATTAACTGCCCCCTGCCCTCCACTTCTCTCTCTTTCTCTCTTCTTTACTCCTTCAACTCTCACTGGAAAGCAAAGTCCTGAATTGTCTCTACCACTGAAATCTCCAGACCTAGAACCATATCTGAAACATAATAGATGCTAAAAATTATTGTTGTTGGATTAGTTTTTAATTGCAGGCATGCTATGCATACAATTTTGTATTATGCTTTTTCATATCTCAAGCACACCCCAAAGTTGTTGCATTAGAAATTTTACTTTCATAAAAATTTTACAGGCACATAAAAAATGCCCAAATGGGAAATAATCCAAAGGTCCATTCACAGAAGAATGGACAAATAAGCTGCAGTGTTTTCCATAAACAGAATATTGAGCAACAATATTGTAGCTCTCACTATATGTAACAACACAGTTAAATCTCACAACTGTGAAGCCAAGAACAACAGAATATATAGTATGTATATGATTCCATTCATATGAATTCCAAATGCAGGTGATACTTTGATTCACGGTGATACATGTCAGGATGTTAGTATTCCTGAAGGGATGTGATGACTCAGGAATGCACAAAGAGGTCTTTCTGGTTGGTGCTACTGTATGTCTTGATTAGAGTCTGTTAAATGGCGAATACATCTTGAACTTAAAATGTTTGTGCTTTTGTTCTACTTCTGTAGATACCTCAACCAGCGATTTACTTTAAAAATACTGAATTTTGCTTGCAGAGCTTTTAGAGTCAAGTCATTGTACAAGGTTTAGCAACAGTTTTCAGCTTCTTTACATTTGTCCTGCACGTCCATCTTGATATCCACCGTCAACTGTTTAAAAGCAGATTCTACTGCTTTTGCTGTCTACATTTCTAAATAACATGATTGATTTCATGTCATGTTTTTCCATTTTAAGAATTCTCTATTGACTTCTCAACACAAAAGATGGGAATGTAGTTGTTTTTCATCTATTTCCTAATCTACCTCTACCTCCTCTCCATGTGAATTAGTTGTAATTTTAGTTTGATTCACAATCATTTACATAACATTTTCTCTGAAAGTGCTATTTACAGTGAAACCATGCTATAGAATATAACTCTCTTTCTGGACAGTTTCTTGTTTCCCCTATCATGTTTGTGTGTGTGTGTGTGTGTGTGTGTGTGTGTGTGTGTGTGTGTGTTTTGCCTATTTTACAGAGAATTTAAATCCCAGATGCTCTAACAGTTGTTGAAATCTTCTCCCAAGGCAGTCAGACTCTTGTTAAACCGTTAGTTTCATCTTGGGAAATTCTCTTCCAGAACTTTGTAATATGCTCCAGTCTGGAATGGCTTCCCTCTGTATTTAGTTCACGGCTCTTAAGCTAAAATTTCTCTTCAAAAGTATACTGAGAGTTCACTTTACCTTCTTGATTGGTGTCTCTTTTCTGTGTTGCATACATATGGTTGTCCTTTTCCTGGTTTATTATCTTGGTTTTAGTAGAGCATCCTTTAGTAGCTTTCTGAGAAAGGAATACATAGAAAGTGAGTAACTCCTTGCCTACATGAAAATGCTTCCATCCCATACTCGATTAACGATTCAGATTGACATAAATACTGTGTTTAAAATAATTTCCCTTCAGATGTTAGAAGTCATTGCTCCATTATTACATGACTTTTTGAACAAATAACTTATTTCATTGTAATTCTGTGGCTATTTTTACTTCAGCCATTTTTTTTTGTATGTGTGTTGGGGACCTATTTTTCGCTTGTTGGAACTTCTTTGTGTGCCTCATAATCTATGATTTCACATTACTCTGGATGTGTGAATGGGGCTTATTATGGTGGGGTGTTCAGTTACCTGGTTTGTCTGGAATTATCCCAGTTTTAGCACTGAAAATCCCACACACCAAGCCTTCTTTAAGGCCAACGGGACCCCACTCATGATCATCTCTCCAGGGTGAACTGTCTGGAAATTTTCATGAAAAATCCAATATCACAGCTTTAATTATTTTTCCTTGAGCTGGCCGATTTCCCAGAGGATGTGCTTCCCATTTTCTGCCTGGAGAGTCAAGCCTGCTTATGAGCATTTGGGGCTGGGGTTGGCAAGTGTGGCTGGATTCTTGGCTTCTTGAACCTGCTTCACTCATGGTTGGTTTTTCCCATTCACTCACAACTTACTGAATGCTCATCATGTGCCAGGCACCATTTTAAGTGCTGGGAAGGCAGGAATTAATAAAACATAAATTTTTCTGCTTTGTGAAGCTTCTTAGAGTTTTAGCCTCTTTGCATCCTTTTAGTTCCTTTCTTTTCATTGCACTTTTAAATTAATACCACCACTTTCTGAGTTTTTGAAGAATTCTGTGATATAAATTTGATTGATTCATGTCTTCCCCTAGTGTCAGTTTAGGAATCAACTTTCCCAGGTTTGTTTTTTAAAAAAACCTATGATTTGATTTTACCCTAATTCTAAAATTTTAAAAAATTACAAATTTCTTCAAGGAACTTTTTGAAATCTCATAATTACTTTATAACATATGTACATTCAAGCTTTGAAATTATATTTCTGCTGTTCTCTTTCATTGTTGTGCTGTTGGCTTTAAATTTTTAAGAAAAAAAAGATCCTCTCACTACTATCTGGAGAGGGATTAACAATACGCATAAACGTCCACCTAGTGAAAACTTTCATGTGTTTAGCAGTACAGATTTAGGATCTCAGTGATACTTCCCACCATATCCTCCCTCCTGCCCATCTTTCCTATCCACACTCTTCTCTTTTTAAAAATTCTTATAGGGCCCGGCGCGGTGGCGCAAGTGGTTAAGGTCCTCGCCTTGCACACCCGGGATCCCATATGGGCGCCGGTTCTAATCCCGGCAGCCCCGCTTCCCTTTCAGCTCCCTGCCTGTGGCCCAGGAAAGCAGTGGAGGACGGCCCAAAGCTTTGGGACCCTGCACCCGCGTGGGAGACCCAGAAGAGGCTCCTGGCTTCGGATCAGCATAGTATCGGCCCGTTGCACTTGGGGAGTGAATCATCGGACGGAAGCTCTTCCTCTCTGTCTCTCCTCTGTGTATATCTGCCTTTCCAATAAAAAAAATAATAAAAATAAATCTTTAAAAAAAAAAATTCTTATAACGACATACTTAAAACTCCCTTCACAATCACAAGCTTAACACTCTACTAGGTAAAGAATTCAATGACTAGTGAGTAGAAAAAAGTAGCACTGTTCCTCAGGAGTATAGACAGAGGCTGCAAACAATTGTCAAATCTCAAAAATGTCAACCTCACTCATACAGATTAGATCTTTTGGTACTCTGTGTGTTAGTTAATACAAATGAGGGAAAAACACATGACATTTGTCTTGGGGGACTGGATTATTTCACTTCATTTTGTTGCAAAAGATAGGATTTCCTTCTTTTTTTTGGCTGAGTAGTATTCTAAAGTGTAGATATGCCACAGGCAGAGTTACAGAGATAAAAGGAAGCAGAGAGAAAAAGAGAGGAAAGAGTTTTTCCATTTATTGGATCTATTGATTCCCTTTCCAAATGGGCACAATGGGCAGGTTGAAACCAGGAACCTGGAAACCAACTGGGTCTCTTTCTGAGGATCAGAGCCCAAATAATTGGCCCATTTTCTATTGCTTTCTAAGCAAATTAACAGAGAGCTAGATAGGAAGCAGAGCAGCTGGGACTTGAATCAGCACTCATATAGGATACCAGCATTCCTAGAGGCAGCTTAACCTGACTTGATCCTGGAAGTCATTATTACCATTCTTAAGTGTATAAATTTGTCAATTCTTCAAATGTACATTTTCTCTTAAAAATATTTATTTGTTCTGTATTAAATAGTCAGATTCACAGAGAAAGAGAGACAGAAGGATCTTCCATCTGCTGGTTCACTCCCCAAGTGGCCACAGTGGCCAGAACTGAGCCAATCCGAAGCCAGGAGTCAGGTGCCTCCTCTGGGTTTCCCACGTTGATGCAGGATCCCAAGATTTTGGACCATCCTCTATTGCTTTCTCATGCCACAAGCAGGGAGCTGTATGGGAAGTAGAGCAGCCACGACATGGACTAGTGTCCATACGGTAGCCCTGCACTTATAAGGAGAGGATTAACTAATTGGACTATTGTGCCAGGCCCAGAATACACATGTTCTTAACTTTCCCTCAATGCTTGAACATTTGGGCTAATTCAAATATAATCCTGTGAGCTAAATATTCCTGTAGGTAATACTTACTATGATTAGGAATGTGTGTGTGTGTGTGTGTGTGTGTGTGTGTGTGTGTGTACGCTGTAGATCAATTTTCAGAAGTACAATAACTACTTTAAAGTCTATTAGCATTTATGGCAATAAAATACAATATAACATATAGCTCAGCATATAGCTTTTGATGTCAGAATGCTTTCATTTGGATCCCTGCTCTGCCATTGACTTTGATGTATGACCTTGAGTAGCTTTTCTTAAACTTCAAATCGATTTCCACTTCTATCAAGTAAGGACAAGAAGAGTGTTACGGAGGGGGAGGAGTATGGATCAGTAAATATACAATGACTAATAATACATTAGGCATCAAGAAATATATTCATTATCATCATCCTCCTCCCTCTTATCATCATCATAGTCAATTTGCTTTTCAAGAGGAGGGCAGCTGCAATATCATTGATAATTCCTCAGGATGCTGAGTAAACAATGTTTTACCATCCCAAATCAGTCACTATTCTAAAAGGCTCTTACAATTTTCCGTGGTACCACATTGTTGTTGTCCCAGCCCATAAAAGTAAAATGGCAGTAACTTGTTGAACAACTCTGATGTAAGGGCTTCCAATAGGGGAGACCTACTATACCTGAATTCAATTGAACAAAACCACAGCTCCAAAGCAGACCACACTGTGGCTCAGGAGACTCAGGCCTGGGACTTTCTCAGGAACAGCTAGGAGATGTCACCCTCCCCCTGCCAGCAGGCTGGATTGGAGCCTCTGAAACTGCACTCCTAAATAGAGTTTTGGAGAAAGAGAGAGTGAGGGAAAGAAAGAGAAAAAGAGGAGAGTGGCAATAAGTGTGTCATGAGATGAAATTCTGAAAACTAATGTCAGCAAGAAAGGCCAACTTCTGGTGTAGTGAGAACACATCTATTTATGTAGCATTGAGACAATGACTCAAGTCCAGTTAGTGCCAGATGAAAACATGCTGATGCGGTGTTACATAGAGGTTTGCTAAGTGTGAGTCATAAGGACAAGTCTAAATTACAAAATAGAGATATTTACCCTCCCACACTCAAGGTCATTGTTAAATATAAATGCTCCAAAATTCTAAGCTCCCTGTTTTTTTTTAATGTATGTGTTTGTGCTAAATCAAATTTAGCAGGTGATCTTGATGAAATCTGCATGGAAATTGGATCTGTGGAGACACAGAATGACTCTGGAGCCCCAAGCCTGCCTCTCCTGTTAGCCAAGAGAGAAGAGGTGCTTGCAGCAAGAACAGAGGCATAGAGAAACACTGAGAGATGGGACCTCAAACAGTGAGTCAGTGTCCAGGCCCCAGTCTGGTCCATTCCTGGGTCTACATTTGATAAACATGTGCAGGGAAGAACCGAAGAAACTTGGCAAATGAAACTTTATGAGATGGGACACAAGCAGTTTCTTCTTGGGTTTCAGGTGGAAAGTACAACACAGAACTTGGGTGAGAGGGATTTGAAGCTTTGCTTAATTGGATGTCCAATAAAATGTGCCTTTATTGTCACTTTATGTGTGTATTGTGCTTTTGGGGGCCACAAGAGATGTTGAGTTCTGCTCCCATGGATCCAGGAGCTGTGGCAGGGGAAAGAGACCCCACAGTAAAAATGGAAGAACTCATTAGAAGTGAGATGGGAAGGCTGTGGGATGGAGGATGGTGCCTGCAGTTCTGTCCTTCACATTACAGAGATTCTGTTGAACTCGGAGAGGAATGAGATATGGAAATATCTGGGTGGTATAAACATTAGGGGGAGGGGTTCAGAATATTTGTGTACCCTTCCATCAACACTGGAGCCAGGCTGATGGATGGGTCTTCTGAGAAGAATAATACTAAGACCCTGTATTCCTATCATGCTGCACATTTTAAAATGTACTTGCTTTTCCTTATTCAAGTCCCTTACAAAAGGTAGATGGGATCACATACAGGATGTGACTGAATCTGCACCTGTGCTGGCGCTGGACCCTCAGTCTGCATCCTGCCACGTGGTGTGCTCTTCTCATTGCATCACACAACTTGAATGGTGCTTCCAAGGCTGTGTGAAGCCCAGCTGTTGCACCCAAACACGGCAGCAAGAGTAAGGAAAAAGCACTCATCGAGAAAGGCTGTCCCTTGTGAGCACTTTGTAAATTTGTTTACTTTTCAGAATAGAACTTGTATTTATTGAGGCTGCAGGAAAATCTGTCATTCTTTGGCTGGTATCAGCTTCCTGGTTGTGATCTAATGTATCATCTTATTCTCATGGCAGGTAAATGTTGGTTTTAGCACATGAACCTGGTCACTGGTCTGATATATGCCTGTGAGGGTGTGTGTGTATATTGTCTACTTGGATTCCTCCTCAGCTCTGTGACAGCTGGAGGGCTGCCCAATCTCCACACTGATGATATCTAAGATGTTCTCTTGCCCCAAGCTTTCGCTTACTCTTAGTACATAATGAAGAGGTAAACCTACTCCATCCTGCCTTACAGGGCAGCTCCTGGGACCACCTTCCCTACTTCTGGGTCACATCCACCACCCATGGCTGGGTTTAAGGGAGAGATCTTAAGGGGTGACCCATGATGGGTTCACGGGTGACCTGAAGGTTTTAGCTCCCAAGAATCTTCTCCTCGACCCCAAGTAAGCCACTTTAAAAAGACATGCAACTAAAATCAGATAATGTGTTTGCTATGGAAACCCAGTTTCCAGAGAACACAGCCCCTTCCCTTCCTGGCAAAGTGATGCCCTGTAACCTACATCCTATACTGAAACATTCTCTTTCCTCATCTTTCCTGCCTTCTTGGGCATGCCCACTGCTTTCTGCGATAGGTGCCAGCACGCTTGGCACAGCTCTCCTTCCACTCCCCAAGCTTCCTGGGGAGAGGGTGGATCCCATTCACCTCTGAATTCCCTACCACTCAGGGAATCTTGCTGACAGGTGCTACTTTAGTCAGTAGGATTTGCTTAGAAAGGGATATGGGATCCACAGCACAAATTCCATTGCAGCCCAGTTCACACCACTGGGAGGCAGGTGCTGGCAATTGGGTCACATTTAAGTTTGTGCTGCTCATGCTTCAGTGCCAGGCCCTGTTCTTACAGGAGGAAGATAATGGAAGGCATGAGGATTGACAATAATTCTCCTTTCCCCTCTAAAACCCTCCCCATTTTCATGCTGCTGATTTCTCTTCTCCCCTCTTGCCTCTCAAGTCAAAGGCCTGTGGACCAAGTGAGGATACTTCTCCGTCTCAAGCTTGCCTTGCCTGCCTGGTGCCTACATTCCACCTCAGAGCCCTGGTTCTGAAGTGCCTACTTTCTTCTCCCAGGGCTCATCCTGATAAGCAAGACCAGAGATCTCAGCTGGAACCCCTGACATCGAGGGTGGGTAATTCTTTCCTGTGGGGCTGGACTGTGCCTTGCAGGATGTTCATAAACAACCTTAACCTCTATCCACCAGAGTATGCACCCCCTGCACCCTCTCATTTACAATAAACCAAAGATGTTTCTGTATATTGCCAGTTTTCCTCTGGGGGGTGAAAAAGCAGCTAGAAAATAGGTTTGTATGTTCAAGATAACAGCTCAACTTCCTGCTCTGCTGGACTAACCTTTGCTGACGACTTACTCAAGGAGAACAGAGCAGAGTCCTCCAGCAGAATGTTGTCAGTGTTATTTTAGGGACGATAAGATTGATGCTGGGATACCCAGGGAGGCCAACAAATAAAATCTGTACTCCATAGGGCAGATAAGGTTTCTGTAGACGTCAACTCAGAGAACTGATATTCCAAAACCCAAAATAGAAAATGAAGGACCTGATGTATGTCCAGGGTTTTGGAAGTGTGTCATCATCTTCATCTGGGGCTACTGAGTCTGCGTGGTAGGAGGCTGTCACACACACTGTAGGGTGTTTAGCAGCATCCTTCACCTCCACTTCCTAGATTCCAGTAACACCCATTCTGTGCACAAAAATGTCTCCATGTATTGCAAAATGTCTCCTGGACTTCAAATGAGAATTATTCCCCACTGAGAATCACTGCTTTGCCTTAGCTTGTGCTTCATTCAAGTGGGTAATTAACACAAATCCTAGAAAGTAGGAGTTCAAGAATGGGCATTTAGCCTTGTAGCTGAGATCCCTGCATTCTGCAAGGGATTGCCTGGGTTTGACTCCTGGCTCTGCCTCTCGACTCCAGCTTCCCATCTACACAGACCCAGGGAGACAGCAGCAATGGCTCCAGTTACCAGGTCTCTGACATCCACTTGGGAAATCTGGATTGGGTTTCCAGCCTCCGCCCAGTTTCTGCCACTGTGGGCAATTTTGATGGTGAACCAGTAGAGAGGAGCTCTCTTTTGTCCATCTGTCTTTCGACCAAGAAAAAGAGCCAGAAACCAGGAGAGATTTTTAAATAAGAAACTAGGAGTCCACTGAACTGGTAGTTAGTGGTGCTGTCTCAGCACTGTGCTGGGTAGGGGACATGCTGTTGGTTGAGAGACTTCAGTTATCACTGGCCCCTGACATCCTTCAACTAAACATCCTTGCTCTAATTCTTGGTCGTTCATTGTGATGGGCTCAGCATCTGAAACCTTCCATAGTAACCTGGGGAAACACACCTACTTGACCAATCTGTCCTACACTATGAAGTTGAAAATATCAGTACATCTTAGAGTCATGGGGACCACTGACAGAGCAGCAGTAGGGTTGTAGAAACGGGGTCTCGGGCAGCAGTGATACAGTGATGGTGGCAGTACCCAGTGGAGAGGGCCACGGTGTGTGGGGGCACAAGTGCCAGCAGGGGTGTATACTACCTCTGCAAGGTGAACTCCCAGGACAACCTTGGCGCATCATGCATCATGTGGGACAGGGTCCTAAGCCTTTTGCTCCAGACGCTGTGATAAGTTGTAGAGTTAGCAAGTAACCCTTGCTCAAATTCTGTCTCTGCTTTGATTAGCCAGGGTCACTTTATGTTGCTTGCACTCAGGAATTTGGAATGATATGAAAATCAGCACCAGGACTGGGAGAACTGTTGCCTATGGTCTGGAGGATTTCATAAGAGTATACATTGCTGGGATGGAAATGGGAGTGGGATGGGTCGATTGAAGGGGATTGGAAATGGTGATGTGTTTGCTGAGGGGGTTATTTGTGTTAAGCCAGGATTGTGGGGTATAGAGGTGGGTAGGGGTTTGGATGGTCTTAGGGTAAGGGTGGAGGGGTATGTTTTTTGGTGAGGGGTGGTTTCTTAGGGCCAGTGCGAATGGGTGGAGGGGGATGGGGGGACTTTGGTAGTGTTGAGGTTGATACAGTGTTGGGGTCGGTATATGCGTGTGTGTGTGTGTTGGTATTATAGAAGAGGGGGGGGTAAAAAATGGTAGGTGTGGTTTAAAATGAAATTTCTTTTTAAGGTAACTGGATTGAGGAATGAGGTGGGGTTGGGAGGGGTAAAGCAGGGGCGAAAAGAAGTGGTTGAGTCTGGAAGTTTGGGGAGGGGGGAAATTTAGGGGGAGGGGTTTCTGGTTAAGACGGGAGTTACGGGGTTGGTAAGAGGGGGTTCCTGGGGATGGATTTGAAGATTTTCGTTGCATGCTGTGAACTGACATGTGGGCCTAAGCCTGATTGTGTGCGATTTACTTATACATTGGCGACGCGTCAGATCCCAGCTTGTCCTGGGTTACATTGGTATTTTGGATTTCATGTTGGTTTTGGACTTTTTGACTTCTTCTTATGACTTGATTTTGGTTTTGTCATGTCTGATCAACTAAGTTTGTGTTCCTTTTTGCTGTTGGTAATTGTGGTGGTGCAGGTCCTGGGTATAGTGATTTGTAGGTGGATTAGACTTGGTTCGGTGAATGTTTTGCTGTTTGGGGCCTATATTATATATGGGTGGGAGCCACGAGCGTGTGGGAGATTAATACTGAGAAGGAGTGGGAAGAGGCAAAGGTCCCCCCCCCCCCCCCCCCCCCCCTCCCCCCCCCCCCCCCCCCCCCCCCCCCCCCCCCGGCCCGCCCCCCCCCCCCCCCCCCCGCCCCGCACCCCCCCCCCCCCCTAAAGAAAGAGAGAAATCTCCCATCCATTGGTTCACTCCCCAAATGCATGCAACAGCCCAGACTGAGCCAGGAGATAGCTGCGCACCAAGAATTCAATCTACACCTCCCTCAGGTGCACAGGGACCCAAGTATAGGAGCCATCCTCTGCTGCTGTTCAGAGAGCACATTAGCAGGAATTTGGGACTGGAAATAGCTGAGATTTGACGCCAGAGGCTCTGATGCAAGACACAGGCATCTCAACGTGTGGCTTTCCTGCTGCCCCAGAAGCCCAACCCAGAATGTAACTTTAGATCATATGTACTTATTGCAAGACTCAGCTGGGTGGGGGAGGGGTGACCTGTAGGAGGAAGGCAAATGAGAGGAGAAAATGGCTGATGCAATCAGACCAAGGGACTGTAATACTCAGAAATCCCTGCCTGGCCTGGAAATGATGTCTGGACCCCACCAGGCCAGTGGGAACCTATCAGCACTCACATTATCATATAAGGAAAAGTTCTTTCCCCTTCTAGACCCCCACCCCACTTCCTGTTTTGATCTAGGTATTAAAGGGCTGACTCACCACCCTCAGGTGTGATTTCCCTGGCCCTCTGTCTGTGCTGGACCAGTGAATCTCACCTGGGAGAACTCCCAATAAAGCTCACTTTGAGCCAAACGTTTGTTTAGTGTGGATTTTCTTAATTTGGATTCAACTTAGACATTACACTTACAATTTACAGCACATGCAACTGGCTATGATTCTGAAATTCTTGCATGGGAATTTATACCCTGTCCTAGTCCATTTTCTGTTGCTATAGATCAAAAGAGACTAGATAATTTACAAGGGAAAAAAGAGTTTATTTTATTTATACTTTTGCTAGGCCAATATCCTGGTTCCCAGCCTCTGGTGGGGACCTTCCTGCTAGGGCATGATAAGGTGGAAACAGAGCAAGCAAGCTGGGGAGAGCTCACTTTTCTAACAGAGTCACTCACATAATAACCTATGAATCTGTAATCCATCATTGACTCAATCCATTTATGAGGGTAGAGCCCTCATGACCCAATCACTTCTTAAAGATCCCACCTGGAAATGCAATTAGAAATCATACTGAAGCTTCACTTAACCCCAGTAAGAACAGCTATCTCAAAACAACAAAAACGGCAAATTCTCCTGCTGAAGATGTTGGGAAAACACACTAATACACTGTTGCAAAGAGTGTAAACTAGCATAACCAAAACAGCCTGGAGATTTCTGAGAAATCTGAAAATGCATCTATCATATTTAATCCAGCCATTTTACTCCTAGGAATATACTCAAAAGAAATGAAATCAACATATGAAAAAGTTATATGTGATCTTCTCTAAGGTTTATAGTCATTCAATCTACAATAGTTAACATGGGGAATCAACCCAGATGTCCAAAAATTGACAATTGGAGTAAGAAAAGGTAGAACATATACATGATGCACTACTCAGCCATAATAAACGAATAAAATAGTGTGTTTTGCAGTAGAATAAACTGTAGATCATAATGTTTATTGAAATAACAGACACCAAAAGACAAATATCATCTTTCTCTGATTGATGTAACTAGTACATTGAACACACAAAGGCCTTTAATGTATATCAAACTAAACTAACATCTTGTGATTTGGTTGTTGTCTATAACCCTTGTCTATATCCCAGTGAAATAGTGGTCTATCTGCCTTTTACTTGCAAAAAAAAAAAAACTCTTTATTTAGATGTGTACTGACTCATCAATTGTAGAGCAAACTGGAAGTATATACTGCAAAAGATTTTTTCAAAAGGAAAGAAAGAAAGGGGGAGAGACAAAGAATTGTTGTGTTCTTGGAATCATATCTTAGGTAATTTATCAAATCTGTTCTCTCTACAATAATAAATTTTAAAATGCAATTAAAAAAAAGTTATTCTCAACAAAAAAGTCCCACCAGATCCCACCTCTTATTGCTTCCCAATGAGGATTAAATGCCAACATAAAATCTTTGTTAGGGATATTCGAACCCCGAGGTAATGGGATTAAGATGCAGGGCCTTTGGGGAAGTGATTCAGTCCTAAATAAAGGTTCTGCCCTCCTTATGCGATTAATGCTTTTATTGAAGAACTCTCAAAGAGTTGCCTGACTCTTCCAATTGTCCTGCTGTGGGAGGACATAGCCACAGGCACCATTTTGGAAGCAGTGACTCTTAACTGGGCAATGAGTCTGCTTCCGTCTTGGTCTTGGACATCCCAACCTCTAGAACTGGCAGAAATAACCTTTTGTTCTTTATGAATCACCCAGTCTAAGGTGTTTTGGTGCAGCAGCAGGAATGAACTAACAATACCCCTTGGCACAGACTCTGGATTCAATGCATAAGAAAGTCGTTTTTGGATGTTTGCGTTCTTGCTTGATGACCTCAGTTTAATTGGCTTTCAAGTCTTGAAGTTGAGAAGCTAGAAATTCTTTGTAATAATAAATAGTATGGAAACCAAAAGCTTGGGAAATAAACACATTGGAGGGAATTTGTGGTGCTCAGGCACACTCTCAAAGAACACTCACTTCTCCAAGGCTTTGAGAAAGTATTGATGGGTGAGCCAACATCAGCACATTTGAAAAGTTTTGTAAGGCTGTAAACTGAAGGACAAGAGTTCTGATGAGAAATATTGCCACTGGAAATCTCTGTCTTTACCTGAAGTATCAGAACACTTAAGTGGCAGAGGCCATTCTCTAACCATCAGAGGCAAAACAAACCTGGCTACCCAAACAGGCATAAAGCACAGTATGCGCATAAGGATGGATGAGCATCAGGCTCCATGAGAGTAATTCAGTCCTTCTCAAATATTTGTGGATATCAAAATTGGGAAGTTTATTAAAATGCAATAGATAAATGCAAATAGTCCTAGGGAATATTGGTACTGTGGGTCTACTTTGAGAATCATTGATCAAATTGCTCTTGGATCCTGAGAACCAGCACAGATAAGTACATCATAAAGATATTACTTCATTGGCACACCCTCAAAACACTGTAAATTGGGTGCAAGAACTATATTTGAGGTACTACATCAGAGGTACTTTCTCCCATTCAGTTCCTAAGATAAGTCAATTGATAAATTTGATTCCTTTAGGTGGTGTTAGGCTGGGGCAATGCACAATCACCACAGATCTACTTTATTATATGTTATCCTGTGGCAAAAATCCCAAAGGGTTCTGTGGTAACTGACTAGGAAAAGAGAAATACTAGGGCACCACTCATCTCCAGGTGCCAAGATGCCAATATTAGCCACCAGAGCGAGCATCACATCAAAGAGATTTAACCTGAGTTTGTTCTCACAGCAGACTCAGGGAGACTGCAAATCCATCCTACAGTCATGTACTTACTTTCTTTAATTGTATCAACATAAATCTAGTCAGCAATCCCTTGGGTTCTGCTCCATGAAATAAGAACTATTCTAGTAAAAAGGGTCCATTAGAAGCTTCTGGTAATTCTCTTCTCTACTACAGCTGTAAAACAAAAACAATGCTTTGGTGCCAGGTGCTGTGACAAAGTAGATTAAGCAGCTGCTTGAGATGCTCGCATCCCATATCCACTCTGGCCTGTGCTGCCCATCCATCTTCCTTTTAGTGCAAACCCTGGGAGGCTTCAGGTGATGACATAAGCACTTCGGATCCCTATCACTCATGTGGATGACCTTGATGGAGTTCCTAGCTTCAGCTTGGCCCAACCCCAGGATTTCTATGCGTTTGCGGAGTGGATAAGCAGATGAAAAGATGCAAAATTTCTCCCCCTCTCTCTTCCCCTTCTCTGTTTTTCTCTTTCCATTCTACCCATCTCAACTAAATTTTAAAAGTAGACCTAATTAAAGCAAGGCCTCATCTTAGAATGTCTCAGCCCACTTGGGCTGCCAGGAGATAACATTGTCAGGTAGATGGTTTGAGCAGCAGGAAGTTACTTCTCTGGGTTCTAGAGGCCACAAAGTCCAGGATCAAAAAACCAACAGGTGAATTTAGTTCTGAAGCTTCTTCTAGCGTGACACTGGCCACCAGCTTTCTGTGCACTAATGCGGCCTTACCTCTGTGTGCATGCGTGCACACATGCGGAAGCAGAGATGGCAAGACTCTTTCCCTTCTCAGGGACCCCCATTGAGGGGGTCTCAGGGACTTCCCATTCTCACGGACCTCATTGAACATAAATTGCTTCCTTGAGCCCTCATCTCCCAATGCAATCACCTTGGGGGTTAGGACTTCGATATGAGGAATTTGGACAAACACCATTCTGTCCATAGCATGCCCATTACTATAGACCTGAGAATACATATTTGTATATCCCCATGGATAATTATTGAGAAAGGATGGGTTTTTTTTAATGATAGCAATGATTTAATTAAGTTCAACCAGAAACTGATTCTAGTTATAACTCTACTTCCTGATATGATCTCTTTCCCGACACAAATCTACAGATCCAAAAGTTTCTGGTGTGCTGACATTGATCTTTATTTCCCAAAACAGAAAATGCCAGAAGCAGTTTCTGTCACCTGTGGGGAGAGCAGTGTGTCTTTGGTGGCTTGTCTCACTGCTGCCTCCACTTCCTAGCCTTGTGCTACAAGTCAGCCTGCGAGGACTTTGATCTCATAATCTGATACTGTTGGAGAACCACAGGCTGGTTGGTGATGGCTGTTCACTTTTCTTACTGACCACACAGTCTCTCAGACGTCTTACATGTTCAAGTGCAAGTTGCAGTATCCAATACCCAGTGGCTGCAGCAGAGTGAGTGGAAGCCTTGTTCTTGGCTAGATAGGCAGACTTGATTCTACAGCCATTCATGATTCTACATGTTGCCCAATATGATTTTTAATTGTTTTATTTGAGAGGTAGAGAGAAAGAGAGGACCAGAAGAGGAGAGAAAGAAAGAATTTATTTTTATTGGTTCATTCCCACAAGTGCCCACAGTGACTACGGCTAGGTTGAACCTAAAGCTTGGAGCTGGAGACACATATCAAGTCCCCCTTATGAATGGCAGGAATAAATTATTTGAATGAGCTATCACTGCTGCCTCACAGGGCTTGCTTTGGTGGGAAGCTAGAAATAAGACTGGGAGGAAGGAATTGGACCTGGCACTTTATAATGGGACCTGGGAGTCTTCATTGCTAAACTAAATGCCCACTCTCCCTTATCCCCTAAATAATTATAATTAATTTATCTTCCACTCAATATTACTATAGGTACTTTTTTATTATGTGTCTCCAGCCAGTCCTCTAGAACACTAAAACAGCTTTCTGGCTACTGCAATAAAGGAAGAGGATTCTGTGAGTAATGGATTTGAGCATCCCCATTCCTGAAAAGAAAATCTGAGTTCTCATTCAAATACTCATCCCTTGGAAACTTGCTTAGTGAATGTCCATCTCCGAGGAGCCTGGTCACCTCTGGGAACACTCATAAACCCAGTAGCTCCGACAGCCACCTAGAAGCTTGTCTTACTGGTCCTTACTGGCCCCCTTCTTTCTTTAAGTCAGAAATCATTGCCATTTCAGTGCCGGCATCCCATATCAAAGCACTGGTTCAAGTCTTGGCTGCTCTGCTTCAGATTCAACTCCCTGCTAATGTGCCTGGGAAGGCATCAGAGGATGACCTAAGTACTTAGGCTGCTGTCATCCATGTAAGAGGCCTGGGTAGAGTTCTGGGCTCATGGTTTCAGCCTGTTAAATAGCCAAATAGTTCTGGCCATTGTAGCCATTTCTGGGGTGTGTGTGTGTGTGTGTGTGTGTGTGTGTGTGTGTGTGTAGATGAAAGCTTCTCTGTGTGTGTGTTTTTCTCTCTCCCTCTCTTTTTTCTTTTCTCTCCCCCTTCCCTCCCTCTATCCCTCTCCCTTTCTGTCACTCTGCCTTTCAAGTAAATCTTTCAAAACAAAGTCTTTAGAGTGAGCATTGTGGTGTAGTGGTTTAAGTCATTGCCTGCAACATTGGTATTACATATGAGTTCCAGTTTGAGTGCCAGATGCTCCATTCCCAACCCAACTGCTTGCACCTGGGAAAGCACTGGAAAATGGTCCAAGTACTTGGGCCCCTGATACCCACATGGAGATTCAAATGGAGTTCCAGGCTCCTGGATTCTGATGTGGTTTAGCCCCAGCTGTTGTAGCTATTTTTGGAGTGAACCAGCAGATGAAGGCTCTCTCTGTAACTCTGCCTTTCAACTTACTAAATAACTAAATGACTAAACAAATCTTTTTTTAAAAAAATAAATTCATTGCATTGACTTTATATCTCTCCATCAAATCAATGTATGTTTCCTCAGTTATAAAACCATGACAATGAGACAGGCCAGCCATTTTTTACTTTCAATATAGATAAAAGAACCAAAGTTAAAAGAAGATACAGTTTGTCATCTGATAAGAAGCAGGTCAGAAAGCACAACATGAGCTATGGATGGCTATACTGGCCTTCTCTGGACCTCTCTGGCCTCATTGTTAGCAAAGGGGTGCCCACACATGGAGCCTGCTTCATCTACCATCCATCAACAGACTGCTGCAGCGACCACAGAAAAGACCTAGAAGAGGAGAAACCCTTTCTATGTGGCTGGTGGGTTTCTTGGGCTTATGTCTTCTGCTTGTTTGCTGTGGGATGCCTGCATTGTGCTGGCCCTGGTGCCTGCTGGCTGGTATCTTCAATTCTCATTCTCATGTACTCTGGGGTTCCCCTTATTACAGACAGATTCAGCCAAAGCTGAAGGTCGTTTTCATACAGAGCCTGTGTGTAATACGGGAGATTTCACTCTTTTGGAAAGTAGTGTAATGGAATAAAGGCGGGCTGTTCAAGGGCTGTGCATTCACCAGTGGGAGACTTTTCATCTGTTTGCAGATGAATGATTGCCACATAGATAATAGCTAGTCACACTGACCTCCACAGGGACAACATTTTCAGGAAGATAAATGTTTCATTGAGAATCCATAGAAAAGAGCCCTCACCCTCTATGCTGTTCAGCAGCATGCTGTGCATGTTTGTGGCTTTATCTCTTTTAAATTTGTTTCCATTTCTTCTGTGACTTCATTCCAGGGCCCAGCACAGTCCCTTATACTAAAATTGTTGCTAGGCTGGCATGCAGTCTTGCCAGAAGACCAGCCCTGGGGCCCCACCTGTCCACACGTGGTGGCTGTGGATTGCCCAGGAAATGGAGTATGAAGGTATGTGTGTGGGACCACTGAGGGAGTATTCTACAGGTGAGACATGGCTTCTGGGGTATTTCCACCGACCCCGTCACTGTTCTCATAGGTAAATGAGGGGGCTGAGACTGGCTTGTTTAGAGACGGGAAATTGGAGAACATGTCTGGGTTAGATAAAGGAACCCACCCATGTGGGAAACCTGGGCTGGGATAGTTGCCATTATGCCCATTGGTGCACAGGAAAGCTAGAACTGGGGGACCTGCCTGGCAGTGCTAGGTCACAGTATCTGCTATTGAGTGTCAGAGCAGCGAGTGTGTCATGATAGACTGGGCCATGGCACTAACCAGCATGTGAGAGAATAGGGTCTGGGTGCAGATTTTATAGGGATTAGTAGGCTCACCCCTGTGGGACTATAATACCCACTGGCTTATATTTAGAGCTGGGAGCGATGGCAGGCTGCCAGCCCACAGCACCTACTGCAGGTGTGAGAGCCAGGCTACTGTGCTAGCCAGGCTTGGTTGGGCCATAACACTCACCAGTTCACAATGGCCTGCCCCCAGTCTAAACAGTTCCAGTCTATAACACCTACCAGTGAACGCTGAGGTGAGGCAGGTCATGCTGGGCTATGCCACAGCACACACTTGGCTGGGGGTGAGTCTGGTAGGGGGTGCTGCAGTGACTCTACTGGGCCACTGCTCCCGCTGGTGAACATGAGAGTTGGGATTGAGGGCAGACTAGACTGGGCAAGGCTACAACAACTGTTGGTCTGCATATGAGCTGTGTTTGTGGTAGAGCTGAGCTAGGCCAGGCCACCATGTCTGGTGGTGCTTATAAAAGCCAGGATATATGCAGGCTGGCCAGGCTTTGCTGCAACACCCACTGAAGAGCGGTAGGACTGAGTACAACTCATTTCTGATTGAACTGAATTACCCCTTAAAAGATCTGGGTTTGGGAATGGACCTGCTAGGGAAACTATGAGCACTCCTGTGCAGGGCTGCAGCTCCTGCTGGTGAGCATGAGAGCAGGGCTAGGGGCAGGTCAGGCTGGACTAGGGGGCAGCACCTGTCAGTACACATGTAGTGAGCTGAGATAAGCCACAGCATCCATGGGTATATATGAGAGCCTGATTGGGATATGGCACAGACTGGACTAATCTGCTGCACATATTGGCATGAGCAGGAACAAGGGCTGGGAGGAGGCCTGGTAGAGGTTACTGGGAGTTGCCCCAGGAGGCTGCAGATCCCACCAGTGTATGCAAGGGCTGGATTTGTGGCACACTAGGTTAGAGTAGGCCACAGCATCTGTCAGTTTGCATAGGACATGGGGTTGGAGGCAGAACTGACCAGGCAATTGCAATCACCAGTAGGTGCATAGGTTGATGCAGGTGACAGACTGAACAGGACACTGCACTAGCTGGCATATGCAACAGTCAGGTCTTAGGTCACACCTGGAAGTTTCTTGGGGCATTCCTTAACCGGACTCAAAACTCCAGCCACAGGGAAGATCATAGCATTTGTGGTCTGACTTTGTAATACATTTATTGAGACTGGGCCTCAATTGCTGATGCCTGTGCAATGGGTGGCATGTCTGGATGCACATGGAAGACATGACAGCTAGCTCATTTAGGTCACAGAGGATGTTGGTTACCATGTGAAAGGATAGAAAGCGGAACAGGTTGGACAATTCTCTTAGCCAAGCTTTGGCAGCAAGTTTCTGGGTGAGTGGATGCACCAAGGTGGATTTTGTCAGTTGATACACCTTGGAAAGATTTGGAGCAATGAAACCAAAAATGTTTGAGAACTATCAAGATCATTCAAGCAATAAATACCCTTGGAATATTCTTCTCCACTTTGGGGTTTCTAAAATGACATCAAGTAGACATTTCCCCATCCCTGAGTGCTGATATAGTTTGGCAGCTAGGAGAGGCCCCCTTCCTTGCTCATCTCCTCACCCCAGATACAGGAGAAAAAGGAAAAACAAATTGGAAGCATTTGTTCCATCTACATTCCTTTATACCTCAACCCTCTCCACCCTAATCAGTGGTCTTCATGGGCATATATATTTGTCAACTATGTAAGCAGCATCAAAAATATAATAAAATATCTAAAAATGTGACAAAAATAAGATTTTTGCTAATTTTACATTGATACATCATTGGAAATTTGCTTACAGATCTAACTCTCTACCATTGTCAATTTGTTCATTTGATTTATGTACTATTTCTTTATTTTGAGAGTAAAAGTGACAGAATCATAAACCTATCATGCACTGATTCTTTTCCCAGTTGCCCACAGTAACTAGGATTGTTCCAGATAAAAGCCAGGAGCTGGCAGTACCTTTGGGGTCTCCCATGCTTGTGGTGGTGACCCACTTGCAGGAGCCAGCACGTTAACAGTAAGTTAGAGTCAAGCTCAGAGCCAGAACTTGAACCCAGGTTCTCCAGTGTGGGATGTGGATGATGTAAGTGGGCATCTTTTTTTAAAGATTTATTTTTATTGGAAATGCAGATTTACAGAGAGCAAGAGAGACAAACAAAGATCTTCCACCCACTGGGTCACTCCCCAAGTGACCAAAACAGTGAGAGCTAAGTTAATTTGAAGTCTGGAGCCTCTTCTTCTAGGTCTCCCTCACAGGTGCAGCCACTTAATCAAGACCTAGAAGTGACTCGGTTGCCTATTTGCTCACAGTTTGCTGACAACACTTGTTATTAAGTGTTGGCTGTGACATGTCCAACCCCTATGTGGGGATCGCAGGGCTTCCTCTCTCTCTGTTTCTGCTAACTTCTCTTTCTCCCTTCCATCTAGCACCGGGTAGGCAAAATTTTCAGTCATGTACCCGAAAATGATAGGAGGAGAACAAACCACACAACTTCATTTCCATGAAATGAAGGAAATTCACATGGCTGCCTTGTTTCCAATCATGCAACAGAAAGCAATTGTCTTTGCAGATAAATGTGCTGAGAATTCTCTTCAGTATCTTTTGGATGAATTGCTTTTCCTAGTTTTATATTAAACACTTGGTTTAGCTGCAAGAGATACAACCTGCACTTTAGAAAAAAACTTGCTTCTGGAAACACTCTAGCATTTTGAGCTCTCTGAAACAGACATGGGTGGCAGTGGAAAGATTCTATATTCACATCTGAGGATGTTAACCGCAAACTTAAGATGGAAAATGTATTAGTCTAAATAGAGCCTTGAAGGACTCCAATTTCTCTCCCAGTATTGTGGGTAATAGGTTACTTTCACTCATGACCTTATCATCTCATCTTCTTTCCTCTCCCCAAAGTTCAAGTTAAACCATGGGATATGTAAATGGCCTGTGGTTTACCTTCTGAGCCTGTTTCCTAGGTTTGACTCATCTAGTAAAACCAAATTGTTTCCGATCTGGAATCTATTTTTTCATGCAAGAAGATCTTTTGTTCATATTTATAGTATCCCTGAAAATGATTACTGAATTCAGGTATGATCTCTGTGCGAAAATTTCACTTGTATTACTGTGCAACCATATACCAATGGTATATATACCACTATGGCTATGGAGATGAAAACTGCCTGCTAGCTACCTAATATGTGTGTACATCCATCTCTTCTTCCTCCACTCAAGCTTGGATGGATCACTTGCTGTATTAAGCACAGTATCAGGCACAAAGGCACACAGATGAATAACATGCCAACAGAAGTCATCTTACAGGGGACACAGACAAGGGCAGAAGGTTTACGATGCAGTGTAGCATATGTGTCTGTCTTCACCAGCATACTTTTAAAGTACTGAGCTAGGTGTTTGGCATAGACCAGACCCTCAACAAGCAAAAGACAGAAAGTTAAATGAATAAACCATAAGGAGGACAGTTTGGAACAAAGAGAGGAGGAGGGAGACAATAGGAGGAGGTTGAAGATTTTAGGATGGGGACTGGTCAGGTGGGGCACAGACTGTGTGAAACCCTGTAAGGACTTGGAGAAGACACAGAGAGTTTGGGCAACGAAGTGTTGTGATCTGTCCTCCATGTGGAAAATATTTTCCTCTTTGCTGTGAGGAGAACAAACTACAAGGAGCCTGGACAGAAGCAGCTACAGAAGCTGGTGGCCCCTGAGAAAGCCCAGAGAGAGGGCGAGGAGGCGTGGACTGGAGGCAGCGGCAGCAGGCATCAGCCAAGTGTGTTTGCCTTTTGAAGGTGTAGCTGTCAGGCTCCACTCATGGGTGGGATGTGGATTGTGAGAAAAACCGGTAGAGGATCAAAGGTGATGCCAAGCTGGTTTGAGTCCTGGCTGCTCCACTTCTCATCCAGCTCCCTGCCAATGCTACGGGGAAAACAGCAGAAGATAACCTGAGTATTTGGGTTCTTGCACTCATGCGGGAAACGCCAGAAAAAGCTCCTGGCTCCTTGATTGTGGACTGTTCTGCTCATTGTGACCATTTGGAGAGTGAATCAGTGGTCTGTCTTTCAAATAAAACAAAAAACCTTCAAGGAAAAGAAAAAGAGGTGATGCCAAGCTATTGAGTCTGAGCAGCCAGAAGAGTGAGGCTGTTCCCCCGAGCAACCAGTTAGCTCCCAACCTTTTTTAAGGCTTCTGCTCAAATGGCTCTTAAACAGAGATGACAATCACTACATGTGTAGCAATCATCACATCTAGTCATGAATTTTGTTCTCTCCTCTCTGACAGATGGTAGATTTGCTCTTCCATGTCCTGTTTAACTCGGGTGCAGACAGATGACTCATTGGCTGGGAACAGGGGTGACTTGGGCCATTTGCAGTTGAAACCCTCCAGAGTTGCTGCATGCCTCACTCCATTTCCTTTGGGCTATTTCCACACTGGAACTCTGGAGCTAAGCCCCAGCTGACACTCAGTGGTCATGTAGCACAAGGTCTGTTACAAAGCACTAAGATGTCAGGAAGCCATTTGTTATTAGAACACAACCCAGCCCATTCAGACAGATACACCATACTATATATAAATAAGATGGTACTCTCAATCTGTTCCCCAGCTCATCAAAATAATTTCCTAATATATTCTAGATTAATTTTACTTATTTTGCTTTTAATATTTACCCTCCATTAGAGCAAATACACTGTGATGGCATAGGGCTGGTGTCATCGATTCAGTACCCTGTCCCACACTTGGCATAGTATCCAATTCACAGCAGGAGCTGGGGAAATGCTTGCTCTATAAATGAATAAATGGCATCAAGGAGCAGTTTACAGGACAGGAAGCACTAATGCTATGGCCCAAAGGATACAGAAGACCATCAAGCACAAGAAATAGCTTAGGAAATGATCCAACCTTGAGTGTAGTTGACTCTGGCATCATTAAGATGTAGGGGGAGAAATGACAGCTGTGGAAAGAATTAGGGGCTGGGGAGTTGTCATCGGAGACAACAAGAGAGAAACAGGTTGATTCGGATCCTGGAGGATCTTCTATGCCCTGTTAATATGCTTGGGCTTCATTTGGGGGGCCAATGAAGAACCAACAGAGTTTTTCAATTAGGAAATGACAGGTTCAGTTTTGATTCTGCCTGAACAAATTGCTTTTAGGGAGCAATCTCCGCCAAGCTAATATTCTCATTTCTCTCTGGCCCTACACCTATGTCAGCCCTCATCAAATCGTTCATTCATTATTCTCTCCCCAACAAATGTCTGCTGCTGTCTTTGAGTAATATATCAGGTAAGGTGCATGGGAAAAAGTGAAGCAAAAGAAACTCCCAGGCCTAGTGAGCACCTTTTCTCTGGGGTTCTAATCCCGCACACACTATTACACAGGCAAAATCCTGCCACGGAGCTCCTGGTTCATGGGCACCTCTATGTACTTCCACACAAACACTGCTAATTCACAGCTGAACGTCTCCTTGCTCTTACACCACTTCCTTCTAGAAGAAACCGCCCCATCGTTGTCACTGCCACCATCATCATCATCAACACAAAAATGACAGTTTTACACGGTATTGCACTTCATGATTCACGAATCTCTTCAGCGTGTGCATGATCCCCTGGAATTCCTATAGGAAGCCTGTCAGTATGATCTCTGTTTACAGATGAAAGCACAATTGAACCCAACGAAGACAAAAAACAAGAAACCAAAAAGTTGGTTCTGAGAAACAGTAAGTTGTCCAAAATCATGTACTCAAAAAAGACCAGAATAGATGTAAGTGGGAAGTGATTCATGTCCACTTGGGTTTCTACCCTGTGGTTCCTTCTCCATTTGGAAAGTGTTTTCTGAGAATCTACAATGTTTCTGTGCTGAGGCTGCAGACACAGAGGTAAGCAAAATGCCCACAAGACATGTTTTCTGAGAACTTAGTGGAGGGGGTAGCACTTACAGTCTAGCCTATTACATGGTGTGGGAAGTACAGTTTTTTTTTCATTACAATTCCTGAAAATGTGCTGCATAATCCAGAACAGGTGCCTGGCTGCAGCCTGCCTTCAGTTTGGTGTAGTGTCACCCCTGGGCTGAGCAGAGGAGGTCTCTTTTCCCAGCTTGTCTCACTTTCTCCCAGACAAGGGCCATTCCTGTCTGGCAGTGGGCATTAAGCTGCCAATCCCTGGACATCTGGGTTGTTCCAGAAAACAGGCAGAAATTCATCAAAAGGTCTGTGTTGGGACTGACATTGTGGCACAGTAGAATAAAGCCACTATCTATGATGCTGGCATCTCATGTAGGTGCCAATTTGAGTTCCAGCTGTTCTATTTCTGATTTAGTTGCTTATTAATGACTTGGAGAAAACAACAGAACATGGCCCAAGTGTTTGGGCTCTTGTCACCTATATGGAAAACCTAGAAGAAGCTCCTGCCTTCTTGCTTTGGTCTGGCCCAGCTCTGGTCATTATGGCTATCTGGGAAATGAACCAATGTAAGGAAAATCAATCTATTTCTCTCTCTGTAACTCTGACATTCAAATAATATTTTTTACAAAGAGAAAAAGGTCTGTGTCACATGTCCCTTTGTGGGCTAAGTTACTCAAGTCTTAGAAATCTCCAGGTTCATACACATATAGC
Organism: Ochotona curzoniae; assembly: GCF_017591425.1. Lineage (NCBI taxonomy): Eukaryota > Metazoa > Chordata > Mammalia > Lagomorpha > Ochotonidae > Ochotona > Ochotona curzoniae. The sequence goes on along the minus strand of NW_024466502.1, from coordinate 45,171,254 downwards.
TGAGGAACCAAGCTCAGACAGGGACTAGAAACACCACAGACAGCCAACAGTGTAAAAATCCTGTTTTTAAATTTTGCAACCCAAATGCTGCCTGACAGAGCTCAACACTTCCTGTGTTCCCAGTCCTAACCCTAATCTCCCTCAACGTGTGTGTTCTGCTCCTTCCTTCTGGGGCTGGGTTTCCCAGAGGATGCTGCATACTGTGGGTGCTCTGATCCCCCAGGATGTCTGCCAATGACATTGCAGCTTTCTCCCTGTCAAATACAAGAAGATCTCTCTCCCCTGGGACTTAACTCTCTCTTTCTTAGAGTTCTCCAGAGAAGCAGAACCAATAGGATCAACACACACACACACACACACACACACACACGGATTTATTATAGGGAGCAGCTCCCATAGTTGTAGGAGCTGAGAAATCCTACAACAAGCTGACTACCAGCTCGAGAACTAAGGAACCCAGTGGTGTGAGTCAGTCTAAGTCCTGAGGCCTGAAAAACCATGGAGATGTGGCGTGCAGTGGTGCCCACCCTGATCTGAGTCCTAGAGCTCAAAACCAGGAGTGCTGACATCCTATGGCAGGAGACAGGAGTCGGCTCAGGAAGAGAAGGAATGCCCTGTTCCTCTACTGTTTGTTCTAACCCAGCCTTGAACAGGCTGGCTAGTGCCCACTCACACTAAGGAAGGCACCCTCTCTGCTCACTTCACACGCCCCTCAAATGCTGATTTTTGTATGGAAATACCCAGTAGTCATGCTTTACCGGCTGTCTTGGCATCCCCCAGCCAGGACAAGAAACCCATAAGTTTAATTATCACACTATGTTAGAACAAAACATTTCCTACTATGGACTAGACATTTAATCCAGAAAGGTCAGACTAATTATGATCAGCCAGGCATGAAGTTTTAGACTGCATGGATCTGGTCAAGTGACCTTAGATGAAAGTGGAAGAGGGGATCTGTGGGAGGGAGTTTCAGAGTCACCACAGCCCACATTCGTTTGCAGGTTTGATTTGTTGACTGACTCTTGGGTAGGTTCTTAACAAGGCACTGGGAGCTCAGCTGGCCAGCTCCCCACAGCTCCCTGTGGCAGAGGTTGTGCAGGAGATGTGGAGTTCCGACTGTGCCTCTGCTCTCAGCTACACTCCATGCATGCCCACATACTAACTATCCAGGGCTTTGTGTGCAGTGAAGCACGAGAATGCTCTGTCCCCGAGCCCTACCAGGCCGATTTCTTGGTGTAGGGGTGAAGTGTAGGAGGGCAGGATCGCATTGCCTTTAGTAGAAACAAAATGATTTCAGATGCAGAGAACGAGACGATAGAGCAGATTGCACCTTACTCGACATGAACGGTTTAAGGCGATCACAGGTAATACCATTTGTAATGAAGAGGGTGGAAGATGAGGGTCACAAGAAAGGGAAATTTCTGTATTTCTTTTTTATTCAAATTACATTTAGAATTTGGGAGTGGAATAAAGGGGAGAAGTTGAGAGTAGAATAATGCTATCTGCTGGGTAGAGCAGTGGGGTGAGAAGGAAGAGATGAGAGAAGGCTAAGAGGTACTAAGTTTGGTTTAAATAAGATGAAGAAATGCCCACACTCTGTTGCATATTACTGCTACTGAAAATAGCAATAGTAGCACATCACACATGTTTCTTTTTAAATACGCAAGAAGAAAGGATTTTGAATATTTCTGTCATAAAGAAATAACAAGTATTTGAATATTACACAATGCACACACATATCAACATATCACCTGGTACCCATAAATATGCATAGTTTTGCTGTGTCAGTTAAAACAAAACATTTGAAAGTTAATAAGAAGGTTAGATTATTCCCCAAATGCATATTATTGCATGTCTGGATGTAGACGTCAAAGGAGTGATACCAGCAAGATTGCAAGGTAGGAGATCCTAGGCCCTTCTTCCCCCACGGAAGTATACAGTCCAAATGCCCATTTGAGAAATACAAAAAACAATTTAAAGGCTCTTGCCTTGCACATGATCACAAGATAATCACGCTGAAACACGGTGAAGATTTGGAAATCTGGAAACAGTCATATATTGCAAGCCTACCATACCACACACAGACACTGGGTGGAGCTTCAGTACCATGATTTACTGAGGCAAAATGAGGCAAGCTTATCCCAAACACTAGGGGGAGCTCCTGAGTGGAAAGTGTCAGCTCTACATATGACAGGTTCAGTCTCAGAGAAGGACACGCCCAGGAAAAACAGAGGTTTTCAGAATTTCTAGCTGGGCAAGCTGCAGAAAGTCCTGGGTATGAATGTGAAAGTTACCTAATTTTTTAAATGCTCAAACCCCACAAATGAATAAGATGTGCCGTCCTCCCAAAAGGAACCATGACACATTTAAAACACCGTGTTAATTTCCCAGAAATGAACTCAAAAGAAACAGAAATATATAAATTTCCAAAAAAAAAAAAATCAGAACTGACATCTTAAGGATCTTTAATGAGTAAAAAAACTATAATGTGCAAATGAAAGAAATCAAGAAAATAATGCATGAAGATACTAAAAATATAAAGAGCAAAATTTAAAAATTGGAGCTGAAGAATCTGCCAGTGATCTTGGCAGGAGATTTGACAAAGCAGGAAAAGCAATCATGAAACTCATAGACAACTTTTGAAATTATTAAGCCAAAGGAGCAAAAGTGAGTAGAATAATACATGCATTGTAGGTGTTTCAAAAAGAGAATAGAAAACATAAAGGGGGCAGAAAATGCAAAATTAGAAGCAACAGCCCCTAATTTCCCAAGTATCATGAGAGAATTAGACATACAAATTCAAGAAACCCCAAAGAACTTCAATGAGGATAACTGAACAGAAACCCAGACTGACACACATCACAAATTGCCAAAAATCACAGCGAGAACCTTGAATGCAGTAAAAGAAAAGTGACTCATCATGTACAAGGGGCCACCTATTAGATTATCAGTAAATTTCCTAGCAGAAATTTTGCAGGCTAGAAGTATGGGGAAAAAACCTGCCTGAGGAGAAATGACGGAGAAATGAAGATTTCTCCTAGATAAAGAGAAGTTGGAGGAGTTCATACCCACTGGCCCTGTCCCATAAGAAATGCAGAGAGGATGGGACAGGTGTTGGCTTAGTGGTAAGATGCTTGAGTTGCACAGTGGAGTACTGGGGCATCCTGCTGATACACCCCAGAAGAGATGTTGGTATCGGCTAGTGGTATTTTATGTCATCCTTATGAAAGACGTGACCAAAAGAGCTGGGTGGGAAGTGGAGCACCCGGGACACATGGGATGCCAGTGCTTGGAGTTGGAAAATTAACCTGTTTAGCAGCATTCCAATCATTTCTGCAGATTGTCTAGTCTATTCTATACAAGGACAGTACATGCCATACAGCCAGATTTTACCCAGCTGTGGCTGTTGGCACTACAACAATCTGATTCTCCCACAATGCAGGCAACACTGAATGCAGAGCAGGTTTTCATGTATCTGTTCAGATTCCTTGTCATGAACTCACCATTCCAAATTATTCAAGTGGCTGCATAATCAGAAAACTGGGTGCTAAAATCAGCAAGATGCGCCAGCTGTCTTGGGCCCAGATCAAAATTGCAAACCCAGTGGAAGGATCTCCTGAAAGTCACCCTACCACAGCTGGATCTGCTGCCAACAATAACTTCGTCCAATATCCAATCAATGTGAGGCCCTTCTCGGAGAAAGGTGGCCTGGGGAGCAGCTAAGACGATGCCAATTCATCCACAATCCCTTCCTGATCTTCACCACCATCTGTGATCCATCTGTGCCGTTCGCAACAGTCAGCAATACCAGCTTTTCAATAGTAAACTTTCAATTTCCACACATTTTATCATCCACTTGTTATTTTTAAATTAAAGCACTTTCAATTCTTTTCTATGATCATGTATTAATGCCAAAATCCAGATTTAGTTTTACAAACTGTATTTTGATTTTAGTTTTGTTTGAGGGTAATGAATTTTTCTGTTTGTCCTGGAAATATAATGGTACACTATTAACACATAAACACAAGAACTCCAAGCAAGTTCTTCTGTAAGATCAGGAAGCTTTTAAAAAATCGTAAGATGGACTGGGAATTTTTCTTCATGAATAGAAACTGGAAAATAAAGTAAGATCCATGTACATGCCACCTATAAAGGAAAGTTATTTTGGATATATGATTTTTATACAGGTGAGAAGTGGAAGGATAGAAAATTATATTCCACACAATGGAATCCTAAGTACAGCAGGAGTAGCCACATCTGTATCAGACAAGATAAATTTTAAGCAAATACTGGGAGTCAGCACTATGGTAAAGCCTCCTTTTTTACAGTACTGGTGTACTACAGGGATGCCAGCTCTAGTCCCAGCTGCTCCACTTCTGATCCAGCTCCCTGTTAATGTACCTGAGAAAGCAGTAAAAGATGTCCAAAGTATCTGGGTCCCTGTACCTATGTGGGAGACCTGGAAGGGGTTCCTGGCTCCCAGCTTCAGACAAGCCCAGCTCCAGCAGTTGCAAACCATTTGTAGAGTGAACCAGTGAATGGAAGATCTCTTTGTAGCTCCTTCTTTCTCTGCTAACTTGCCTTTCAAATAAAAATAAATAAGTTTTAAAGGTTTATAAAGAAAGAAAAATTTCACAAAAGAAGAGGAATGACATTATAAATATAACAAAGGGCCAATTCAGCAGAAAGATTTCACAATTATTCCTACATATGCACCTAACAAGAGAGCAACCAAATCTATGAAGCAAAAATGAACAGAATGGAAGAGAGAAATAGACAACAGCACAGTAATAGTCGGAGACTTCTACGCCCCACTTTGTTACTGATAGAAACTCAATAAGGAAACAGAGAATCTAAACAACACTGCATCTAACAGTTGCATGTAACAGACTGTACAGTGCACTCCACCCAGCAGCATCAGAACTCTCAAGTGTACAGACAGACCACAGGTTAGGCAGGAAGACAAATCCTGAGAAGTTTAAGATAAAAAAAAAAAAAACACAGAATATCTTCTATTGCCACAAAAATAAATACAGAAAGAAATCGGACAGTATGTGGAAATCCAGCATGCTTACACAACCAAAGAATCAAAACGATATCATAGGGCAATTTAGAAAATACCTGCAGACAAAGAAAAATTAGAGCACAGTGTGCCCAAATTCCTGAAATGCAGCCAAGGCTAGGCCAATAGGAGAATCTGCAGTGGTAAATACCTCCAACAAAAAAGAAGAAAGGCCCAGTGTGATGGCTCAATGTCCAAAATCCTCACCTTGCATGCATGGGGATCCCATATGGGTGCTGGTTTGTGTCCCAGTTGCTCCACTTCCCATCCAGCTCCTCAGTTGTGTCTGGGGAAGAAGTAGAGGACAGGCCAAAGTTTGGGACCCTGGACCTTTGTGGGAGACCTGGAAGAAGCTCCTGGCTCCTGCCTTTGGATGGGCTCAGCTCTTGCTGTTGTAGCCTCTTGAGGAGTGAATCAGAGGATGGAAGATCTTTCTTCTCTGTATCTCCTTCTCTCTGTAGATCTGCCTTTCCAATAAAAATAAATAAATCTTAGAAGAAGAAGCGAAAGGATGGCATTTAGTCCAACAGTTAAGATGCCCTCAAAACACATCCAAGTGTCTGGGTTTTGATCTGGGTTCTTATGATTCCAGCTACTTGCTAATGTATAGCTTGGAAGTCAGCAAGTGATTTCTCAAGTAGTTGTTTTCCTGCTAAACCCATCAGCAATCCAAATTGTTCTCTCTTTTTTTCAGATTTATTTATTTTAATTGGAGAGTCAGATTTACGGATAGGACAGAGAGAATGATCTTCCATCCGCTGATTCACTCCTCAATTAGCGACAATCGCCATAGCTGAACCAATCCAAAACCAGGAGCTAGGAGCGTTTTCCAGGTCTCCCATGAGGTGGCAGAATCCCAAGGCTTTGAACCATCCTCTACTGCTTTTCTACAAGTAGAGAGCTGGAAGGGAAGTGGAACATATAGAATGCAAACCAGCACCCATATGGGATCCAAGCGCATGCAAGCTGAGGACTTCAGTCATTAGGCTATTGTTCTGGTCCCTCACACTAAACTCGTATGTGCTGTCTTTTGCTAGGCCTAGCCTCAGCTGATGTGGGCAATGGGAGAGTGAACCTGATGATGGTAGATTTTTGTCTGTGACTCTCTGTTTTTCTGATTAATTAACTTAATTAATCCAAAGAAGCTTAAAGAAGAGTAATGATCCTAAGAAACTGAAAAAGGACATGCTGACCCCAAATTGCTAACTGTTAGTAAAGAAATGTATCACTGTAAGAATCTGGGGAAAAAATGTTGGCAAGGCAAAATGGGAAAGAAAGAAGCAAAAAAAAAAAGGGAGAATCCCTATGCCTGCAAAACTGTATCATGGGAAATAATAATCATTGAAAAAGAAGAAAGCAAGCAGCTAAAATTAGGGCAGAATTAAGTGAAATAAAGAATGGCACTGCAATGAAATTTTGGGGAAAAATATATTATTTTGAAAAAGAAACAGAGAAATTCTTAGCTAGAGAAAAAAGAAAACTTGAAATTAATCATGAAAGAGAATTTTTAGGCAATGGATTTGAGAGAGAGATAGTTTCACTGTCAAGATATCTTCAGTCTAGAGAAGAATAGGTTCTTAGGCTATTTATTCTTTTCTTTTTTTTTAAGTATTATTTATTTATTTTAATGATGTATTTAAGGACAGAGGGGGGAAGGAGAGAGAGAGAGAGACAGATATTCCATCCACTGGTTTCTTCCCCCAATTGGCCATAAGGACTGGGGCTGGGCCAGGCCCAAGCCAGGATCCTGAAACTCCTTCCAGGTCTCCCACATGGGTACCGGGGCCCACAGACTTGTTTCATCTTCTGAAACTTTCCCAGGTGATTAGCAGGAGCTGGACCACAAGTGTAGCAATAGCACCCATATAGGTACTGTTAGTACATATAGTACCCGTATTGAACTTGCACCCATACAGGATGCCAGCATCCAAGTCAACAGGTTAACTGGCTGAGCCACAACACTGGCCCTCAATCTGTTTAGCAAAATAATGGCAACTGAGTAATTGGTAAAATAAACGCATTTTTTATATCATGGTTCTCAAGGCTAAGAGTTTAAGACTGGGTGCCTGAATCTGGCAAGGACTTCATGTACTGCAATTCACAATGGAATGTGGAAGGACAAGCATGCATGAAAAAGACAAAAATCAATGGCACCTTGCTTTGTAACAATGTTCCCTTGCAGTAATTCATCCAGTCCCATGACAAACATACTAATTTCTCTTTATGACCAATCACTCACAATGGTCCTAGCTCTTAACATTGCCAAAATAGCCACTATATGTCAGAGTGAGTTTCTGAGGGGACAAACCACAATTGGATAATAACATGGCCCAGAGCTAAGTAAAATCAAGAAAAGAAGTGGGGCTGGCATAATGGTATGATGAATAAAGCTACTGCCTATGGTGCTGGCATCCCATATGAGTGCTGGTTCAATGCTAACATGTCTGACAAGGTAGTAGAAAATGTTCCAAGTGCTTGGACTCATGCACCCATGTGGGAGACCCAGAGGAAGCTCCTGGTGGCCACTCCAGTCCTGGCTGGTTGAAGGAATTTGGAAAGTAAATCAGTAGATAAAAGATTCATATTCTCTCTCTCTCTCTCTCTCTCTCTCTCTCTCTCTCTCTCTCTCTCTCTCTTTCTCTCTCTCTCTCTCTTTCTCTCTCCATTTCAAATGAATAAAATAATCTTCAAACAAGGTGATAAGGAAGGAGAACTCTCACAGCACTAGGTCCAGGGACCTCATGTTCCCACAGGGGAAGTCAGAGGAGGCTTCACAAAACAATCATTTGAACTGAGTCTTGAAGGATGAGAACGAGTCCACCAGACAAGGAAATGGAACAGTTGTTAAAGCAATGACAAGCAGATGATGGATTATTTTGCCACTGATGTGTGCTTCTCCATCCTATGCAGAATACCTAACTCAGAAGTCTCCTAATCTCTCCTTTGGCTAATGTCTCACTCCAAAGCTCCATGCATTGTTCCCACTAAAGAAAACAAAATGTCTTCATGTCTGTTGCAAACTTGAATGTGGAGATCCATAATGGAACCTAGCCCTACAAGTCTCCCTGGAGAACCCTCACGTCTTCATTTTCTTTCTGTTACCTATTCAGAGTAGGATTCAGCAAACAACAGGTCTTCCCCATAACTACTGCTCATCAGAAATTTCCCTTCTGAAACCAGAGCATTTAACTTCATTTCTAAAAGCTGTGCTCACAGCATTAAGTCCAGGGTCCTCGTGGGTGGGTGAATGCTGCCAATAATGAGAAGTGATCCATGACTCTTTGAGCAGATGTTGAAGTAAGTTACCCAGTGGGCATGGAAGACTGTTGCTCCATGGCTATTAAAAAAAGAAAATTCCAGAGCACACATTGGTTTGTCATTAAAAACAGCCATTCCCAGATGTCACCCATAACTCCCTTGTACTATTTTATAGAGTAGAGGCATCTGCCAGCTGCTACTGCAGGCAGAGGAATGTTCATACTCAGGCAGAGAGAAAAAGAGAAAAATGCTGGAAAATGAGCAGGCTGAAAGCAGTAAGATGATGAACCGGAAGCAGAAAAACGCACCAGCAACTTTCGCTGTGTGTTCTGAAGAAATTCCAGTCCTGTTCTAGCTGAGGATGACTCATCTGGCTTATGGAAGCGCCAAGTAGAATGAAGCAGGAGAGATGAACAGAAGCAAGATTGTGTTTTTGCATAATTCTTGTTTTCATGCAAAGAGTCGTTCAACCAGCACATAAGATGAGCCAGCTATGGAACCACTTCACTGTTTAGAATCCTGGACAAAGTGTATCCAAGATTTTCTGCATAAGGATTAAGGCTGTGATGGAACATATCCTACCACCTACAATACCAGGGAAGGGCCACAGCTCTCCACAGGGATTTGTTGTGGGAGACATCCACTCACATGTCCCCAGAGTTGGAGATAAGGGATTACTATGGAGTCTCAGCTTGGTGACATGTTGACTCTACTTGAAGCATCGAATGTGTGTCACTCCAGAAACTCATCATCCTGGGGTGTAACTTGGGAGTCATGATTTTGTAAATCTTCTCAAGCAATTCTAGTGTCTAGTGAAGTTTGAAAACCACTGATGGAGATACAGAGCAACTGGAACCAGAACTGAAAGGTGCCAGGAAACAGGACTGTCAGGGCTACTACATTACCCAGCTTCAAGGACTGTTAACCACTAAGGGTTCTGTGTGAATGGTGCCTCCTAGTGTGCAATTTCAGATGTGCAACCTGTGGCTGTATCGCTGCAGCTGTAACCCTTTTCTTGGGAGATGACCCTTTGTTACTCAAGCCTTTAGAGATGTCATGCTCTTTGTTTAGCTAACCAAGTCTCTAACCAAGTTACTAACCAAGTCTCTTGATTTCCCACGTTCAAATTCTTGATAGAAGGATTCAACAGTTTTAGCTCATCTTTTGGTGATGGATGACAAAACTTACCTGCTGCTAAATAGACTGAATGAAACACACTGGAGCCGGGTAAGCACCCAACCTATCAAGGGACGAGAGCTCCGAACACCACGTAGTCCCTCAGAAAACGTGAGAAGGAGGACGATGGCTAACATCTGAAACAGTTAATTTGGTAGAGGATGAAAGATTTCCTGAACAAGATGACCATGGCCTTAACTGTACAAATCAGGACACCGTTGTTGAGGGTACGAGCAGTGTTATTACTAGTAACACTGGAGCATTAGGCTTACATTGGAGCAGCCTCAGGTCAAGTGGAACCTACCATCATCCTGGTTTGTCTTGAATTTTGACAGAAAGGAAAGGATATGCACTTCAAAAACCTATGATGTAAAAAGCAATCATATCTTAGAAATGTAAATGGAAAAACCATAATGAAGAAAGGGCTGTAAAGAAATAGCACCAAGTAATGTCTACACAAGGTAGAAGTTCTTAGAGGGGAAGATACCTTTGTCCTAGCAATTTTGGGTTTGCAAACTGCCTGCCTAAGACAGTATATTGCTTTTCTAGGACTGCTGGAACAAGTCATCCACAAATTCTGTGGCTTAAAACAACACAACACAAATCTACTCTATCATAGCTCTGAATATTAGAAATCTAAATTCAAGGAAGCCCTAGGGTGATGCTATTGCCAAAGACTTCAGGGGAGAATCCCTTCTGGGTTCTGGCAGCTGCTGGTAGCTTCAGGCAGGCTTTAGCCTGTGGGTGCAAAGCTCCAGAATTTGCCCTCGTGTTCACAATGCCTTTCCCTCTTCTCACCCATGTCTCACCTTCTTTCGGTATTTTGTATTACAAAAACACTTATCTGGCTAATTCATTATATTTCATCTTAATTACTCAATTACATATACACAGGCCTTTTTTTTTTTCCAAATAGGGTCTCGTCCACAAGTTCCATGTGGGCTTATCTTTTAGGGAGCCACCACCACTTACTCCAGTGAAGACCTTGGGATCTGCTTCATTTTGGAAAAGTGGACCCTGAAGCAGAGGAGGAGCTCAGAAATCCATTTTCGGGTACTTTACATTGGATTCCATGCTGCCCAATAGCATAAACCTCATATAAAACTGACCTAAGCCATAAAGCACATGTGGGCTCATGAGAAGTCAAGATAGAAGATCAGTTCCAGATGAGGCTTGAACTGGCAATTCAGTCATGTTACTGAGGCTCAGATTCATTCCAAGCTCCCAACTTTGCCACTCATCAAGTTGCTTCCTTATGAAGTTGGCTTTGCTTGTGATCCTATAACGATAGCCTGTGGCTCCCAGAGTTGCAAATACTCTTGTTCAGAACTTCCAGGGAAGAAAAGTCTATTTGTCATCGGATTCGGCTAATGCATAAGACGTTTTGGATGGCTTGAGTTAAACCAAGCTCACGCTTAAAAATGTGATGAGGCCTTTGCAACCCAAACACCACAGCTGAGGTTTCAGGTGTTGTTAAGAAAGGTGAGGAGGGCTAGGACAGGATGGCAGGGCCACGACAGGTATCATGAAACAATGAACACGAGAAAGTAATAAGTGGAAGCAATTTTTACTGAATGAACATTATGAACTGTGAACACATGGTTCCTTCTGGTTGTCTCCTGTGGAAAGGATTGGAAACGGGCACTAAGCATTGCTGAGAGGCAGGTAATCCAAACAGACAGCCACGAGGAGCTGAGCCAACATACAGAAGAGTAATAGGTGTGAGAAACCGCACATAAGTATAATCAGTTGACTTGGAGGAAGGACAATCCAGCAACAAATGATGAGTCCCAGGTCCCCAGCATTAATGACTCAACCCCCCCAACCACCATTCAATGAATGGCACCTATGTTTCTATAGTACTTGCTTTGTCCCTCGAACATTAGAGGCAACACTCATGTAGCCTTCACAATGCTCTAAGAACATGCAAATATTTGCAAAAATCTCAGTGGCATTTGTTTAGTCAATGTTGAGTATGGGGGGCTGAGGCCAGCTGGGCCCCACTTAGCAGGACCGACTCTGCTGCACCTGTCCCTCCACATCCTCTTGGAAGCAGCAGGGGAATCTTCCTTACCAGATAACAGTACATATGCCAAAGCTGTGTCTAATCCAAAGGAATGTGATATTGCATTAGGATGGACAAATTAACCAATGGAATTTCCCCCTCAAAATTGGTGAGGGCATGGATAAATGAAACTTTGCCACTGTATTGGCAGTAGAAATCAATAGGAGCATGTTGGCAAGCAAGTTAGCAATACTTGGTGGAGTCACAGACGCCTTTGACCTGTGATTCACCAACTTCACTCTTGAGTGCAATGAGCAGAACACTAATATGCAGAAACTCAGTATGTGACAAAGATGACACCAAAAGCATTGAGAAAAGGGCAGTACACATGGGAAAAGTTGAAGTTAGATCACCACCATGTGATGATCCAAAATAACTTTCAAATAAAAATTGAAAATGATTTTTATCTATAGGACAATACCATGTGACCTTGGGGTATAGAAAACAACGTTCAAATAGTCAATATCAAATATATTTGACATATATATATCAATAGTCAAATATCATAGCTAAAATTTCTTTTAACTGGCAATTGTTTAATATCCAGGATACATCTAGAGTTTTTATAACATAAAGATAGTAAGAAATGTAATAATAAAATAGGTAAAGGATATCAAAGAACAAATTCAAAAAGAGGACATTTTAAATACCAAAATGCATATGAAAAATTTCTCAACTTCAGTATTAATCAAGCAAAAGCAAATTAAAACTGCAGTGAGATGTTATTTCACCTTGATTAATCTGGCAAAAATTAAAACATCTGACATTATCGTGAGTTGGCAAGGATGAAAATTGTCAATGCTATGAAACATTTTTATAAAAAGAACTTTCTAAATTAAAGGAGACTAAAGATGAATGATAATTATATGCACCTTTTAATCCCTGGTTGGTTTCTGAACCAGGGAGAGAAATTACAAAAGACATCATTAGATCAATGGGGAAATTTGAATCTAGACTATTTAATGAATAGAATTGTGTCAATGAACAATTTCTTTTTACACAATTCATTTATTTATTTATTTGAAAGGCAGAGTTTATAGAGTGAAAGAGAGACAGAAATCGATCTTCTATCCATTGGTTTATTCAATAACCCCCCCCCCCAAAAAAAGCCAAAGAGAGGACAGGAACCAGGGGCTTCCTCCAGGTCTCCCACACTGATTGCAGGGGCTCAAAGACCTGAGCAATTTTCCACTGCTTTTCCAGGGAGCTGGACTGGAAGTAGAGTAACTGAGATTTGAAGCATTGCCCATATATAATGCCAGCATCACAGGTGGTGGCTTTATTCACCACACTACAATGTTGGCCCCCCAGTGTACAGTTTCTCATTGTGACTACTGTGTTACCTTATGTAGCAGAATGTCCTTCTTAGATGATATACTCATGTTATAATATAAATTATAATATATGCCTGCATACTGAAATATGGACAAAGCCCACGATAATTTGAAATCAAGAGAAAATAAATATAATAAAATGTTAGAAGAATTTGAATCTACATAAAGTGTACACATGTGCTCATTCTACAGTTTTTGGCAGCTTAATACAAGCCACAGGACATGAAACATGAAAGTCTTCCCATTGTCATTGATTGTATAAACGGATCCAACCACTTTAGAGAACAATGTCTAATAAAGATACCTAATTCTATAAATTATTGAGCGCCTCTTGCAACAATTTTTCTTTTTTATATAAAAAAGATTTATTTATTTATTTTAAAAGAAGGGTCACAGCAAAGAGGGGAGAGAGAGACAGAGGGAGAGAGAGAGAGAGAGAGAGAGAGAGAGAGTGTGTGTGTGTGTGTGTGTGTGTGTGTCCATCTCCTGGTTCATTCCACAAATGCCTGGTGCAAGTCAGGGCTGGAGGTCCCAGAACTCAGTCTGGGTCTCCTAAGTGGGTGTCAGGGCTGCGAGTCCTTGTGCTATCTTCTGTGACTTTACCAGGTGCATTAACTGGGAGCTGGATTGGAAGCAGAAAAGCTGGGACTTTAACTAACACCCCAATCCAGAATGCCAGCTTTGCAGGTAATCTAGCAGTCCAAGGAAGCACAACATGGGCCCTGAGTCATTTTTCAAAAGTGCACAAGTAGATGTGTAAAACCACTGTAGTGTTGGTTTTACAGAGCAGAAATAAAGAACAATTAGACATCCATAGCAAGCATCAAGTCCCATGACCCTACAAAGTGAATGCAATAGTCCTGGGTGCGTTTTTAAAATCTCAAACATGCTCTTGAATGAAGACAAACAATCTGCAGGAGCATCAGTGTAGTCACATGTCATTTCTACATAATTAAAATACTTCAAAGCAATATTATTTGTTAGTGGACCCTTCCATATATAACTGATATTTAAAAAGATGGAGGGTGGAAATATTTTTACCTTACAAAATTTTTTAAATGCATGGAAGCTGTTCATCTTATAAAAATTTTTAAAAAGAAAGGCAAACATAAATATCCAAGGAGGATAAAAAAAACATCAAAATTTCAAATAGTGGAGCTAGAGGGCAATGTGATTGCCTAGACCTTCTCAGGAGCCTGCAGCTGTGCAGGAGTCAACCCCACAATCTAGAAACAAGGGCATTTCCTTCTTTAAAAAACAAACAAAAAAAACAGCCTGGGAACAACATAACAAAATGTTGATATGTGACAAAGCTGAGTGGTGAAAAACAGATGTTTACTATATTACTCTGTCTGCTTTACTGGGTACAAAAATATTAACTATACATATTGGAAACTTTTGGCAAGCCAAGACCTGGGAATATGCCTTTTACATTGCTTTTAGGGGACAAGTGCTGGAAACTTTCTGCAAACTTGGAAGGTAGAATTCTCAGATTTCTAAAATACTTCTTTCAAGATAGCAAGGTGATGGAGGGCTGGGCTTTGTGGTGCAGCATAGTAAGCCGCTGCCTGTGATGCTAGCATCCCAGCATGGGTTCAAGTCCCTGGTGCACCACTTCCAATCTAGCTTCCTGCCAATGTACCTGAAAAAACAAAAGAGGATGCTCCAGGTGCTTGAGTCCTGGCACCAAGTAGGAGATCCAAATGTGGTTGTGGTTCAGGTTCCTGGCGTCTTCCTTGCCCAGTTGCTTTGGCCACTTGAGGAAGGAACCAGCAGATGGGAAGTTTCTCTCTCCATCACTCTATCTTTCAGATACATAAAATAAATCCCAACAACAACAAAAAAAGGGGGGGGGGGAGAAAACTACAATGATACCAAGAGCATTGAGCTGCCACTAAAAGGCCACATCTTCCGTCTCTGCAGTTTACAGCCGTGTGCATCTAGATCTGTAGAGCTGCGGGGCAGTGGGGCCCAGCTCAAGCCCTGTACCTGCACAACTAAAGGAATACAAAGGGCCTGAAAGTTCACTGTGTGTGACCCACACCTGCAGTGGGCAGTGACCTTAAGGAGAAAACCCTGGCTATTAGAATGAGAGGATATGGTGTGGTGGAAGTGGCTAGGACTGCCACATGTGTCCTTGCTGTCCCCAGGGACCTTGAGTAAGATGCTTGAGAAAGGCCCTAGGTGGTGTTCCCAGGTGTCCGGTGGCTATCTCAGTGACTTAAGTGCATCCCAGACACTCCTGTCTTCAGCATAAAGGCTTACTCCATGACCTGGAGCCAAGGACTGGCAGTGTGTGGCACCTGCTCCTGCTTTTAAATAGGCATCCATGTTGCCCATGTAAGGTGCTCCACTAACCAGACTACTGAGTGCACAATCACTCGTCCGCCAGGCAAGCATTCCAGAGTCCCTCAAGAGTGAAGGAAGCTCCTGGACCTGTCACGGTGGCCAGCTCGGTGCCACAGAGGAGACACTGTGTGAGATAGCGCAGTGAGCAAAGTGACCACGCAGAGCTGTGACAGCAAAGACCCGGGCCCAGTTTCAGGTGAGAGAATGTGGTGAATGAATGTGGGGCTTGCTGTTGAAGGCTCTGTGCTGGAACAAGAGTCTTGATGGGTGGGCCCCAGCAACAAGCAGGTGTCTGATGCAGCTGGGTATTCTTTGGTCCTTCCCTGCCTTCAATTCTTTGCCTTCCCTGCCAAAAACCCTGTTTGGGCACTTAAACAGGCTTGCCAGCAGGGAGGGCTCAGTGGAGTTGTGAAGTTTCTTGTAAGGCAGGCACTTCATGATCTTGGGATCAAATTGATTGCAAGCACCTGAGATAGTTTCTAAGGGACCGTTCCTTTATTTGTCAACCACTACCGTCCCTTTTTCCTGGAGGGATGGCTCCCAGACTTGCTGGCTCTGAGGCACTCCTGGGGCGCAGGGATGTCCTATTTTGCCCACTGTCCCAAAAATATCCTGTCATTTTCTGAGCTAAGACTCCCGGCGGCAGCGGCGTGAGTCAGGTGTTTGTTCTCAGCTGCTGACCTGGGATGGCCGCTCTGCCTTCCACGGTCAGGCCGGCCTCTCCTCGGAGGCGCCCCGGCTCGGCTGCCACCTAATGGTGAGCTGCGTGTCAGGAAAACGCCTTCTCCAGAAGCAGCTCCAAAGCACCCTGGGAAATGAGTCAGCAACGCGGATGGATGAGTCAGTCACTGCGGATGGATGACTGTCAGGTATTTACTCATCCCTGCGGAGGACCACAGGCCACGGCATCGCAGCCTTCCTCTGACAAACCAGTTCGTTTCGTTTTCATCAAATAGAAATGTCAGGATTTTCTAACCGTATTTGTGATTTTTTTTTTTTCTTCCGAAAGTGCTCTCACAGAGGGATTAAAAAAAAAAAAAAAGCTAGACTGGACCAGTGGAGCAGAGGAGGTCCTGCTGATATTTGCCCAACCTTTAGAATGCGCTGAGTTTTGTTGTAAGTGCTGAGATGAACTCCCCTAATTTTTGCTGCAGCCGTGAAGTGGTGCCTAGAATCAAAACAAACTCTGAGGTGTTATCAGCTGATGGCACTAAGGGTTGGAATTGTAACCTGGCTGACATTGGTAGCTGCGTTCTTGAACACGCCTCTCCTGAATGATGTTCACCTGCTAGGTTCCACCACCAGCTCCTCGCCGCAAGCACTAAAACTGGTGGAGACCCAGGACTGAGTCATGATCCAGTCACTGTCCCTTCAATCAGGGAACTAATCACTTATCTAGTGGGAGGAGGGAAAAAATGAAAACAAAATCGTGACGCAGCTCAGTAAGTGCTGAGATAGGGTCCGGACAAGGGGGGGGGGCGGGTGCACTAGGTGCTAAGGGGTCATTCAGACCATGGCTTCAGGTGCAACCTTGGAGTAGTGAGGGGTGACTTTCTGGACAAGATCATTCCATTGGGATGAGTGCACATTAGGACAGGTCCAAGGAAGGAGGGGAGAGGAGCAGCATGTCCCAGGTGGAGGTTGGGTCCTAGGAAAATTGACAGTTGTTATTTTAGGGCTGGGTATGGGGAATATCATTTGGGTAATGACTTTTGCCTCATATGGCTGGCAGGATGCTGGCTACCTGATTCTGAAAGGAGAGCTGTTTTGTACAGAGAGGTTCTGACGAGGTGAGGAGTGGGGCTTCTTCCCCATCCTGCCTGTAAGTGGGCGTTTGAATGCCATCCTGGATCCCAGTGGGCAGTGACACCCTGCCATGACTGCAGGCTCAGTCATGCTTGTGCTAGTGGGCAGACCAGAGCTGTGTGGTCATGACATCATGGTGCCACATCTTCCCATGGAGTGACCCCCGACACCCAAAATTTGGAAGGAGGAACCTTATTTTCCCTTTAAACATAGCAGCAGAGAAGAAGAAAACCACAGTGATGCAGTACATGGAGGGGAAGGCTCCCTGCTGGGTGCTGCTGTTCCAAAGCATCCTGAAAGCTGGACTGCTCTTTCAAGGAGCGTTATCTTGTGTCTCTTCATCACATCTGCCCTCTTAGGTCCCAGGGATCTCATGCCCTTGTTTAGGTTCTTCTAATAAGATATGGCAGTGAGAGCCCCTCAGTCTCCAAGGCCAGGGACCACCTCCCAAGTCCTGCAGAGGTAAAAACTGCATCACCCCTTGTTACAGATGATGGAGGATCTGGTACCAATTTTTCCATTCTCCACCTGATATTTGGCATCTGTTTAAATCTAATATTTATGATGCTTAGAAATGTAGATTCGAAGTTCTACCACTGGCTATTTGAATTATATTGAATCATTTACTCAAAATATTTGGCCCTCATTATCTTCACTTATAAAATGATGTTTTAGTGAGTTTTGGGGTTGTCCTTAGGATTAATGATTGTACAGCACTGAGAAGAGTGCTTGGCCCAGAGAAAGTCCTATTGAGCACTTGCTTTGTCCAGTAATTGTTGTTTTTCTGATCCCCTATCATGCCTCCAACTGTGACCAAAGTCACGTTCGCATCTAATAAACATTTTTTTTTTCATGCAAGCAGGGTGCTAAGATGTTCACTGTATCCATTTGGGAAATAGATGCCTTTGAAGCAACTTCCTAAAGATATGGGAAGGAGGAGACACACTTGGATACACCAGCTGCTGACTCGCACCTCCTACCATCCTACTCCATGAAGTCACACTGGGCCTTCCCAGTACACACACACACACACACACACACACACACACACATGCCCAGCTGTGAACACACTTCCCGTGCTGCACACATCCAGCTTTGGACACCTCAGGCTGCTGTGCATGTCCCTTCTAGTGCTAGCTCTGGGTCTTCTCAAGTAGTCTCAAGCGGCCAACATGTCTAATGTGAAACCTTATAACTCATGCTTGCAGATCAACCTTCCCTTGTGCGTTATTTTAATGATATTTTTCATCTTGTAGTCAGCTCCACTTATTTATGGGTTTTTCAATAGAGATTGGATAGGCATTTGCCTTGATGGTTTTCAGTAACTCCACAAGCCTGAGTGAAAGCCCAGTATAACACACTCATCATTTGCTTCTCTTTGGCAACTGCTTTGTGCAATAATAACATGCTATTGTTTCTTAGTGATTTAGGTAAATTTTATCCTGCTGGAGTAAGAGATTATTTTTCCTTAACAACAAAGCTCTATTTCTTCAGGTATGGTCTCATTTGTCTTATTCTTCATGGATATTATATTTTCATCTTGGCTTCTCCAAATTCTGACACAGATCTCTCTGCCTATTGGCCAGAGGGTGAGATCTTAAGACAAAAATTCTTACTACTTGATTCAGTTTCATATTTTCAAAAGGCATACAAGGCAACATGACCTCTTCACTAATGTTAGCTCCTTCAGCCCTGTGACCACAACAGACTTAACTGGAAGACATGTCCTGCTGAGTTCTTGATTGGGAAAGTGGTAATTGAATTCGCTCTCCATTTTTGTTTACATCATGACATTCTGGCGTGAGTAGACGCACTCTGAGCTGATTGAGAAGAGCACATTAGCTCTGGGGATGTGATATTCGAGCCAACTGCCATAAGCACACACTTTTGGATGGAATCCTTAGTTGTTGGATAATTTCAAGTGCATGTGTATCACTTTCCCACGGTCAGATGGGAATCTCACTGGAGCCTTCTTGGTTAAAGGGCCTATGTATCAGACGCCTCACCCTGGGCTAGCTGTGACCTGGTTGTGCCTTGGCAACCCTGTGAGGTGGGAGCAGGCTGTTGGGGATACCTGACATTGCTCCCAACTGCCCTTCACCCCAGCTGAGCCGCCTTCTCCTGCAGAGTCTCTTGCTGCCCAGACATGATGCTGCTAGACTTTACTTCCAGCTCTTTCTCTTTTTTCTCTTTTCTCTTCCCTGAGGCGAAGGAAAGATAAATAGGCAGCATTTTCTTTTCACATCTGGTTTCAATTTTTTCCCAATATACTTTTTTTTAATTGATTACATTGCATTATGTGACACAGTTTTATAGGCACTGGGATTCCCCCCACCCCTCCCCAAACCGCCCCCCCCCCCGGTGGATTCCTCTATCTTGTTGCATTACCACAATTCAAATTCAGTTGAGATTCTTTCATTGCAAGCATATACCAAGCATAGAGTCCAGCATCTTATTGTCCAGGTAAGGTCAACGGTTTCTTGGGGAGACCATCTCTGGTCTGAAGGTAGAGCCGGCAGAGTATTATCCCGATCAATTAAAGCCCGACATTGCATCAGTAACAATTTGTAATGTTCACATCTGGTTTCATTTTGATACTTCTCTCTCTATGCATCCATAATCTCAATGAATTTTTTTAAATACAAAATAAGATGTGGATGGGCTTTGTGCAGTCTTTTAAAAGTTCATAGAAAATACATATGGTGAAAAAAGATTCATGGATTTCAATTTTTTTGGTACCCAAAATAAGCTTATTTTTCTTAGTTCAATTTTCCATGAACTTTTTGAGGTGTCTATATTTACCAGAAATTATACAATTCTGGTGAAAGAAATCAAAGAAGATCTAAATAAGTGGAGAGACACATGATTACAGATTGGAAAAACCAACATAATGAAGATGTCAGTTCTTATCAAACCTTTTGATTTGTAGGTTCAATGGAGCTCCTCTCAAAATCCCAGTAAGGTTTTTAAAATAGCGATCAAAGAGTGTATTCTAAAATCCATATGGGAAAAGTAAAAGATTTAAAATAGCTAAACTAATTTTGAAAAATAACATGAAAGTAATCATTCTACTTGATTTTTTGAAAAGAAGTTTTAAAATATTTTATTGGAGGGCAGAAACAAATAAAGTGTCTTGCTGATTTAGTTCCCAAATACCTGGGATATTGGAACTCAATCCAAGTCCATCATGTGGGTGGCAGGCAGGGTCTCAACTACTTGAGCCATCACTTCTTGGCCCCAAGGATATGCAATAGCAGGAAGCAGGACTCATACCAGGTACTTGACAACCATTGCTCCAAAATGCCCATCCCACATTCTACTCAGTTTAAAAACATACCACATATCACAGCAATTAAGACAGCATGATGTTGGCACATAGGCAAAACACCCAGATGAATGGGACTCTACATAGATTGATGGGACTCAATAAAGAATTGAGAAATAGACTTGTACAAAAGTACTCAGTGGTTGCAGGCATTTGGCTTAGCAGTTAAGACACCCGTTGGGAAATCGGTATCTCATATCTGGAAATCTTTGCTCAATTCCTGGTTCTGCTTCCGAGTCCAGCCCATGAGAGACAACACCAGGATGGCTCAAAGGGGTAGTTTCCCTTCACTTTGTGGGAGACTCCAGGGTGTTCCCAGTTCTTTTCTTGAACCATTGCTATTGCAGGCATGTCTCTCTGTGCCTCCCTAATAATTAACTAACTAAAATGCTCAACTGTGGTTTTGTGCTAAATAAAATAAATCTGCAAAATTATAGTCTTAATCCTTCTTGTGATTCAGTGGTTTGAAGTACTTTCACATGCAACCATCACAACCATCCATCTCCCCAACTCTTCATCTTTTAGAACTGAACCTCTGGGGCCCGGCAGGGTGGCCTAGCAGCTAAAGTCCTCACCTTGAACATGCCCGGGATCCCATATGGGCGCCAGTTCTAATCCTGGCAGCTCCACTTCCCATCCAGCTCCCTGCTTGTGGCCTGTGAAAGCAGTCAAGAACGGTCCAAAGCCTTGGGATCCTGCACCCGCGTGGGAGACCCGGAAGAAGTTCCTGGTTCCCGGGTTCAGATCGGCACAGCACCGGCCGTTGCGGTAACCATTGCAATTGCTGTCAGGTGGTATCTCATAATTTTCATTTGCATTTTCTGATTAGGTAGAGCATTTTCCATGGACTTTTCTAACATTTGTTTATCTTCTTTGAAGAAATGTCTACTCAAGTCCTTTCCCCATGTTTTGGTAAGGTTGGCTTTGGGTTGTTGTTGAATTTTAGGAGTTTTGGTATGTTGTGGATGTTACTCCTTTGTAAGATCAATTTGCAAATTCTTTGTCAATACTTTCTCTTATTGTGTTCGTTGCCTTTTGAATCACAACCAACTGATTTTTGAGGGAAGTACACAAGTAATTCAATGGAGCAGAGATGGTCTTTGTAAAAGAGAGAGAGAGAAGAGACAGAGAAAGGAGGAAAGGAAGAAAAAAGGGCTGACCTAAATCTCACATTTTAAATTAAAATCAATTCTTCAAAAAAGATCATGGACTTTAATATAAGGTATAAAATACAAAATGTTTGAGTAAAAATAGGAGACATCTTCAGGACATAGAGTGAAAAGTTCTTAGATATGAGACCAAAAGCATGGTTCATAAAAGAAAAATATTAAGCTGAACTTTGCCAAAATGAAATGCCTTTAATCTGAAGAACACTCTATTAAAAAATAAAAAGACAAGATTGGTACTAAATGGAAATATTTTTAAACTATATTTTTGACAAAACATTTGCATTAAAAATCCATCAGGCACATTTAAAAATCATACACACAATATCCAAATGAGCAAAGATATTCCACTAAAGGTCATCTTCAGATGGTAAAAAGAAATGGGAAAAATCTGTTTAACATTAGTGCTATTATGGAAATACATACTAAACATCACTATGCACTTATAAAACAACCAAAAAGTATATGATATCAGATTATTTGTAGGAAGGCAAAATGCTACAAACCCTCTGGAAAATAGTTTGGTGGTTTCTTAAAAACAAACAAGCAAACAAATATCTACTTACCTTATAACCCAGTAATTGTACTCTTGGGCATTGATCCCAGGGAAATGACAAGTTATCCACACAAAGATGTTTACACAAAAGGTTTACAGCGATTTTATTTGTAATAGCCCCAAATTGGAAATAACCATGGTGCCCTTCAATGGGCAAATGGTTCAACAAACAGTGGTATCTCCTCACATGAACAGCATACCTCTCTGCAATAAAAAGAAACGAACTATTGATTCATGCATCAATTTGAATGGAGTTCAAGAAAATTAGCCTGAGTTAGAGGGGGGGGGGAAAAGCTAATTTCAGTAGGTTACAGAGTGTGTAATTCCATTTATATAACATTCTTGGAAATTATAGAAATGGCAAGCAGATTACTGGTTGCTAGGGAACAAGGGATACATATGAATATAAAGTAATAGCACAAGGGATTTTGTGGTGATGGAATCATCCTTTCTTAATACAGTGATGGTTGCCTAAGACTATACATGATATCAATTTACATGCAACTGTATACATATACCCATAAATGTGTATTAGCATAATACTAGTAAGATCTGAATAGTAACTATACATATTTAATTCAATTTCCCAGCTTTGGTATCCAATAATTATTGTGTAAAATGTAACCGTTGTAAAAAAGGGGGTGAAAGGGACCCAGTTCACTGTTTTTGCAACTTCTGCTGATTATATTGTTATTTTCAAATAAAAAATACACAAGCAAATAGGGGCTCCTAGTAACCAATTATATAATACAGAAGCCTCCAAACAATGTGATACAGGACTGCCCCTTATCTGTAGGATATGGGTTCCCCATCCCCAAGTGGATGCCTGATACCTGAGATAGTACCGAGTAAACACTGTGTTTGCTATGACTGTTGATTTTAGCAACTTCAGCACATGACTTTCTTCTTTCCTTATTAAGTGAAAACTTACCCTTTTGCAACTAAAGGAGGCACTGAATGGCTTCCCTTTAACATGTCTCAACTGCGAACTTCACTACTCTTGAGCTCCCAGGCCATTGTTAATTAAAATGAAGATTATTTGAACATAAACATTGCAATACTGTGACAGTCAATCTGATAACTTGGGCAGCTACTAAGTGCATAATAGGCAGTAGCACAGGTTGAACTCATGAATTGCTTATTTCTAGAATTTTCCATTGATTAGCTTTGGACTGTAGGTACCTGTGGATAACCAAAACCATGGAATAGGAAATCCCAAATACTGTGTCCTCTTTCAATTCCATTGCCTGATGATGACTGGATTCCTTCTGAAACTGTCCCTTATCTCCTATCAACACACACACGTAAGCTTCTGGTTCTTTTATTTTAAAGCTAAATGTATGGTAGATGCTGTCACCTGGCTTTCCTCCCTGCCTGGATTCTGATCTTATTCACACTCCCTAAGTCCTTCCATTTCAGTTCTAAAGTGAAGACTTTGGGAGTTCAGCCTTCTGGATATCTGGATCTTGCCCATATCCACTTGCTTGGATGCCTCTTGTCAATATTAGCTTGAATTAATCTTGAGATTACTATGACAACAGGCCGGCCCTTCTTAGGAGCCCAGCCACGGAGTCAGTCTTTTCCTGACATACATACCACTATCCACACATCCCAACCATCCTGCTTGTGGGAATGCTATGTCTAAAGATGAAGGCCCTGGGGTGGGCATTTGGCATAAAAGTTAAGATGCTGCTTGGATACCTGCATCCCTTATCAAATGCCTGAGTTCTGGCTCTGTTCCCAGTCCCAGCTTCCCACAAATGCATTCCCTGGGAGGCAGCAGGTGACAACTCAATTACTTAGGTCCCTACCAATTGCATAGGAGACCTGGTTCTCAAATATCCCTTGGCCCAACCCTGGCTGTTTGTGGGCATTTGGGGAATGAATAGCAGATGGAAGTTTATTCTCTCTCTCTCTCTCTCTCTCTCTCTCTCTCTCTCTCTCTCTCCTTTCTAATTAAATAAAATTTTAAAGATAAAATCTTTATCTGATCTCAGTATCTTGACCTCCCTGACTATTTTTTTGCCAATCTCTCTGAAGAGAGAAGGGATTCTAGATGACAGAAATTTAAGGGTACAGTTTTCCCAGAACTGTAAAGAAGTTGCACTGCAATATCGCATCTCTGAGAGTGGGTATATATGTAAATAGACACATCAGTTTCATAAACACATACAATTGCAGATGATAGATGTCTAATTATACAACACATAAATGTGGCCATAGATTTATCCTTTCACTTTGAAGCAATTTCCAGCACTACTGTTGGGACAGTCTAGGAATACATGCAATTGTCTAAATGGATAAATACAAAAAGGATGTGGTCCCTCAACTCAAAACCACAGCCGGGGTCCTGAGGTCATGGCTTCCCTGAAGGTAGCATGTCCTTAGAGCAGAGATCTGAAGGAGCCATAACTGGTATGAACACACTCCAGATCTAGGCTCCCCTTGAAGGTGACAGGAGACAAACCATTTGCCAGGCATAAACCCAGAGCATGACACATGCTTGTCGGCATAGATTGCTGCTTCTGCTCTGGGGTCTGGCAGCGCAGACCACCCTCGGGCAACCAAACGGCAAATTGCATCTTCCTGGCTCCCTGTCACCTCTGCCATGGACTCCTCGTTCTTAGCATTCACCTGCTGGTTGCAAATTCCTCAGCTGTGTTTTACCAGCGATAGGCTTCCCTCCAGAAAGGCCGCTTCCTGGCGCACATGCAGTAAATCAAGCATTTTAGGATGTCAGCCCAGATTGCTTGATGGAACTGCTGGCCAAGTGGATACAGTTAGCAGCTATTGAGCTCTTGAAGTATGAAAATTAATTAAACTCAATTTGACAAATGAGAGTGATCACTTCAAGATAGGATAATGTGATAAATCACTCCATATAGCAGGAAAACAATCATTTCATGCCACAGGTGCTTCATTTTTGAAGACTAAAGACGTGCAGAAATTTAACTTTCTGAAGCAAATTGTATAAACGATAAGGAAAAGTCACTTGCTGGCTCATATTCCAGGGACAGACACCAACCGCAATCTAACAACTTTATCTTCCAAGCCTCTGCCTGAGGCTGGGTCCAAACATGGATGATGGGAAGGGAAGGTCCAGCATGCTGAATGTACATCCCCTGCTATTAGCTTCTAGCAGATGTTCTCGAATCCCAGCTTGAGCGTTTCAACCCCCCAGCCTTTCCTGATATCTTCATAACCTTCTTGGGGGTCTGCAGCCCCAGGGACTCCCCAGCTGTCAGACAGAACCCCACGCTACACATAAATCCACCAGTCACAACTCCCTGCTCTAGGCCCGACTCACTGCACACTCCCTGGTCAGGTGCTGCATGAAGAGGTTTGTGTACTGTGCCATGGAGCCCTCATCAAAATTTTGAGCCCATTATGATAATAATGAGCCCATTATGCCCTTTGCACAAATGAGCAAACTGAGGTACAGGCCAATGAGATGTGCTGTCCAGCACTTCTAAGAGGCCTAGCCAAGACTCAAGCACAAGGCATTTGGACTCTCAAATCTGCACTTTCAACTCTCATGCTGCATTTCCTCTCAACGTGAACATTTTCACGAGTGTAGAAAAAAAAGAACCAAGTCTCACAGGTATTAAGTCACTAGCCCAAAGGACAGAGAGCCATGGTACCATGTTAGAACCCAAGTTTTGCTCTTGTCAGAACTCGTTCTTTCTACAATTGATTTTTTGAAATATTTATTTTATGTTTTAGAAAGACAAAGTGACAGAGAGAGAGAGATGATGATGAGAAAGAGATCTTCTGTCTACTCGTTGACTCCCCAAGCGATTGTATCAGCTGGAGCAGGGGTCAGGATAAAGACAAGAGACTTGGAACTCTATCCAGGTCTCCCACGGGCATGACAGGGACCCAAGTACCTGGGCTATCTTCCACTGCTTTCCTAGACACATCAGCAGGGAGCTGGACTGAAAATGGCCTACTAGCTAAAGACCTCACCTTGCATGTGCTGGGATCCCGAATGGGAGCCGGTTCTAATCCTGGCAGCCCTGCTTACCATCCAGCTCCCTGCTTGTGGCCAGGGAAAGCAGTGGAGGACGGCCCAAAGCCCTGGGATCCTGCACCCATGGGGAAGACCTGGAAAAGGCTCCTAGCTCCTTGCTTCAGATCAGCTCAGCTCGGCCATTGCGGCCACTTGGGGAGTGAATCAATGAACAAAAGATCTTTCTCTGTGTCTCTTCTCTCTGTATATCTGACTTTCCAATAAAAATTAAAACACATCTATTTTTTTAAAAGTGGAGCAGCCTGAATTCAAGCCAGCCCTCATATGGAATGAAGGCACTGCACCATATTGCAAGACCCAACAACTGAATTTTTTTAAAGTTATTTGTATGTACTTATTTTGAAGAGCAGAGAGAACAAGACAGGCAGACAGACAGATAGAAAGACACAGCTTCCATCCACCGGTCCACTCCCCAGACGCCTGTGATGGTCAGGGCTGGAGGGATCTGGAGCTGACAGCCAGGAACTCACCCAGTCCAGAGCTCCTGCCACTTGTGCACTGAACCAGCACTACTGTCTCTTGAGGTCAACATTAACAGGAAGCTGAAGTCGAGAATGGAGCTGGAGCTCAGATCCAAGCATTCCAGCATGGGCTGTGGTAATCTGAGCTGCCAGGCCAAATGGATTGGGCATAACAATCCAAGGGTTGATTTTAAAAAGGAAGATTGGGAAAACGAAGAATTGAGTGGGCCGAAATCCATATCTTGGGGCATGCATTGTGGTGCAGAGGGTTAACAGTGCTTAGGACCAAGTCCCACCTCTGCTTCTGCTCCAGCTTCCTGCTTATGCACACCCCAGGAGTCTGTAGGTGAAAACTTAAGCTCTTAGGGTGCTTGCCACTCATGCGGGAGACCCATCTATGTTTCATATATACTTTATACGTACAACCTTTGGGTAACGTTTGACATTTCTGTTGATTTTGTTTGGACTGCAACCTGAGATCAGGTGCAGAATGTCCCATGGGTACCACGGAAAAAGTTTTGTCTATGGAGTATTTTAGACCCTGGGTTTTTAGGACAGGGATGCTTAACCTGTCATAGTACCTCTTAGAACTGTTGTGCAGAATCTATGGGAAAAGGTAGGTAATGCCTTGTGGCTGGCTGCAGGATGTGGTGAGTCATCAATGAGTGTCCATCATGGCTTCCATTTGCCCATTGGCTTGCCTCTATGCAGTCTCCAGTATGGTCATGGCCAGTGAGGCTCTGTCTGCTTCCACCCAGATGGCCTCTGTCAACTCTAAGAACTCCAGTCCCTGCCCTCCCTCCTTGTGCTTCACAGCCCATTCACTGCACCATTGCTCACCCGGGAGGTACTGCCTGAACTCAGAGCACTGATGTCCGTGTCCTCCCTGAGGCCATTAGAGCTTATCCAACTGGCCAGCTAGTCCTGAGGAATATGACAGCCAAGGGACAGCTTTAAGGACATCAATAGGCTTGACCTAGCATGGCCCCCATCCTCTGCAGCTGTTCCACCTCCTGCCCCTTGCTACTGAGTCTGCTTTCACATCCTTGCCCACTTGAAACAGCCTGATCCTCAGGACCAAATACTTCTCTGAGACTCTGCTAGTTTCCTCGGGCTGCTGGGCACAATCCCAAGCCTGGGGGCTTCAACCAACACACATGGATGATGGTTGTGGAAGGTAGCATCCAACATGGTTCTTCCTGGGCTAAAATCAGATCATGGGCAGAAAATCAAGGTGGTAGAGAAGCAGTTCTTGCAGGTTTTCCCAGATTCCAGAGCCACCTGCACTTCTGGTCCCTGGCCTCTCCTGCTCTGTTTGAAATCAGCAACCTGTCAACTTCAGGTCTATTTATCACTATTACCCCAGATCTCCAGTGTCACCATGGAATTACACTGAGGGCCCCAGGTAATCCAAGCTTTTATTCCTATCTCAGATGCCTTAGTTTCATCCCACCTGCCAAGTCCTTTT
The DNA here is from genome assembly GCF_017591425.1 of Ochotona curzoniae. Lineage (NCBI taxonomy): Eukaryota > Metazoa > Chordata > Mammalia > Lagomorpha > Ochotonidae > Ochotona > Ochotona curzoniae. The sequence goes on along the minus strand of NW_024466502.1, from coordinate 45,143,198 downwards.
GCCACACAAAGATCCAGGGCCTAGGACATAAATATCTTTGAGGATGGAGGCACTGTTATGCTTACAAAAGTGCTCTGTCTGCACACACTCCTTCCTGCCTGAGAGGTGAGGAACATCCTGAAAGCCACCTAGAACAGGCTGTCCTTCCTGGGACCCCTGGGATGTGTCCCAGGCCTGTGACTCCATCAGGCTGAAGAGGGGTGCCACACAAGGCTGGCCCTTCACCCACAGGCTAAACTAATGGGTGCACATCTTCCCAGGAGAGAAACCCAACTTTGTGTACCCAGAAGTCATTTACTGGCAGGTGTGTCATGAGCCATTTGTCCAAAACCACAGGATACACAATATCAAGGGGCAACTCTAATGGACACCTGGGACTCTGATGGGAATCCACGGGTTGTAACAAATGCACCACTCCAGGCAGGTGTGTGTGTGTGTGTATGCTTAGGGGGCACTGCACATCCTGTGGTTCACAGCAAAACTGAAAAATAGATGGCAGTGTTCCCTTAAAAGTGTTCTTGAAAATGGACCATTTCACAAAATGTATTAAGGCTCATGTGACATGCTCTAAGAAAGTTCAGGAGCCATTGGCACTCAACAGCAAGTCCCTTGAGAAGAGACCGTGTCTTCTTTCACCCTTACCCTGCCAGTCAGCACAAGCACCTACTTCCTGGTGGCAGCCAGAGGACTATAGGTGGAAAAAAAATAGGCCGTAAGGTCCGGGCAGCCTCAGTCACTCTCAGTGGCAGTGACAGCTTGTGGCCTGGCAGTGGGTGGCTACTCAGGCAGCCTAGGGATAAGTGAGGAATCAGAAACCTGCACGATTCACCTCTGTGCCCAGTGCTTCTGCATGTCTCACTGCAGACCCTTGGTAACCCCGAGAGGCACCTATTCGTCTTTCTAGTTTAAATTGCAAAGGGAAGGGCTCAGGGAACTTGAATATCTTGCCCAGCTAGAGGGCAGGGGGCCTGGACTCGAATCTAGACTTGTAGGGGTCCAAGCTCCTCATGCCTCCTTCACACGGGTGCTTCTGTGTGCTCTCTGAATTCATAATGGGGGAAATAATGCCCGGAATATGGAACTGCAAGCCAGAGAGGCTCCCAGTCAAGGCTAACCGTCGAAAGCCACCTTGCTTGTTTAGCTGAGAGGCTGGATACTGCAGAGGAATCCCCCAAGTTGGTAAAAACGCGGATGGTGTTAGGGCGCTGAGGGGAGGCGGAGTCCAACTCAGCGGTCAGGCTGGACCCAGCAGTGCCTGGAGCCAAGAGTGACCAGCAGAGGGCGCGGTGCAGACGTACTGAGTCCTGGTCTTTCCTAGGGACCAGGCTCAATACAGTCCCACCAACGCCCTGAGTTGCGTGCAGCCGGAAGGGTGAACCTGGGGTGCGGAAATAGCTCTTTGAGAACTAAATCAGTTTCTTTCCCTTGAGACTGAGGAACTCAGAACATTTTCCAGACAGCGTTGGACAATGAAACTTGCCTCTTGGAAAAAATCCCTAAGCATTTTGTTTTTGTTTTTTTTTTTTCTGTTCCTTGTGCCTCAGTGGGTATTAAGGCAGTGCAGAGGAAGTAAGTGTGTCTTATCCCAGCTTGAAGGGTGTACGTGAGACAGGGATCCATTTGCACTTAAGACCTGTCCCCTTTATACTGTTAAAAAAAATCATCACAAACTCACAAATTTTTTGTTTATGCAGGATCTAACCATCAACTTTCCACACTAGAAATTTAAAAATTCGATTTTTCAGGTAAATATCTTGTTAAAATATTGTATGTGGCAAATAGGAAAAACACAAGTCCATCATACAGTAGTACAAAAACTTTTCTAGGAAAAATAATTCTGTATTCAAAATCAGAAATATTTCCTTAGTTGAGTGACAGCATTTTGCAAATGACTTTAACCACCTGACTTCAGAGAAGAAAGCTGGATTCAAGTATTTGTTTCTCTGTTCAGCCTGCTGTGTTGTCACTGGAAACCACCGTTCACTCATGAAAGATGCGGATTGGAAATGCAAAGGACACTCCCAAATCATGCTAGGGAGATGGGCTTCATCTCAAGTCACAGGGTAGCAAGTTCAGGTCTATTACAGAGGACATGCTGGGATGTTCCCCTCCCAGTTCTTTGGGGAACAAGTCTGATGTGAGAATATGAGAGGTTGCACTCCAAATGCCAAGAACCTGCTGACAGATAGAGTCATTGAGATGATGACCCCGACGTCCAACAGCCGAAAGCATCTGAGGTCACAGACTTTCAGTCAAAATGATGAGCACCCTCAATACAAAATCTTCAGACAGTAGTCAGCCAAACATTTTGTTTGAAATTAACATAAGTGTGCCTCTCAGTGACCTCCTAGATATATCATCTCCTCCCTGTGTTGATGGTGAGATTCATCTGCTGGGTTTCCATCTGTTCCACAGCAGGTGTCTAAGCCTGTGAGTCTGGTGTTTGCACAATGCAGCCTCCTGCAGAGCCCTGCCCACCTCCCTGGCCAGTGTGGGCAGCTCCAGGCACTCAGGTACAAGGCACCTCCCCTGGTCCCCTTCAGCAGAGAATAACTCCAGCCAGCATAGTTGACATGGCAACAGAGTACCAGGTGGGCTGTGTCCCTAGGTCTCTATTGAAAGTCTCTTCCCTGAGTTGCCAGGTTCCTCCTCCTGCCCTTTTTCTACTGCTAGTCCCTGGCCATACCCTGGATGACTGGGCAATGCTGTTTTTTTTTTTAATATGTATATACTCAGTAAAATCACTTGAGAGGCAGAGGGAGACCATCTGCTGTTCACTCACCAAATGCCTGTAGCAGCATGTCTCTCTCTTGGGTGACAAGGACAAAGCATTGAGGGCCATCACCTACCGCCTCCCAGGGTGCATAGGAACTGGAAGCCAGTGACTGGAGTGGATCTGGGACCCAAATCTAGTCCCTCCGATGTGAAATACATGCCTCTGAACCACTGTGCCCAACACTCACCCCAGCCTTCCTTTATTGTGTGTTGAGTTTATAAGATTTATTTATTTATTTATTTATTTATTTTAAAGTCAGAGGCAGGAGAGAGAGAGATTGAGAGAGAGAGAACCTCCCATTCACTGGCTCCCTTCTGAGGCAGCTGCACTGGGGCAGAGCTGAGTCAGTCTGAAGCCATGAACCATGTCTCCCATTTGGGTAGCAGGAGGCCAAGTATTTGGGGCCCTCTTTAGCTGCTTTTCCAAGCCATTAGCAGGGAGCTAGCTCAGAAGTAGAGCAGCTGGGACACTAACTGACATCTATGTGGCATCACATAGGCAGAGGGTCACAGGCATCACAGGCAGAGGGTTTCTACCAAGTAAATAACATTATCTCACTTTTTAGAAGAGAAAAAAACAGTGTACAGGGGAATTAGGGAATTGAGTCCCTTGCCCAGCTTTCCCTAGCCAGCCACTGATGGAACACAGTATGACTTTCCCCTTGGAGTGGGTGCCATTCATCACTTTGCTTTTTTATTTTTAAGATGTTTTTAATCTTTATTGGAAAGATCAATCAGATTTACAGAGAGGAGAGACAGAAAGATCTTTCATTAGCTGGTTCACTCCCCAAATGGCCACAATGGTCAGAACTGAGCTGATCCTAAGCCAGGAGCCAGAAGACTCTTATGGGTCTCCCATGTGGCTGCAGGTGTTGGGCCATTCTCCACTGCTTTCCCAGGCTATAAGCAGGGAACTGGATGGAAAATGGAGCAGCCAGGAAACAAACCAGCACACACGCGGGATCCCAATGCTTGCAAGGTGAGGATTTAGTTGTTGAGCCATCACACTGGCCTCTACGTAACCTCCTCACTTAATGTTGCTCCTGCTCACCTGTTCTGCCTTTGCTTGGTGCTACCCAACGTATGCCCCTGCAACACACTGTGGAAACAAGGCTTCGTGTAGAGTGAGTGCCTGTGGTGTGTTGTAGGCTCTGGGGAGCCAGCAGTGAGTGGGACTCATGTGAAGGAGCATCTTGTCTCTTCCTTTCTGCATGGATGCTGGGGGCTCTTTCAGGTTTCTTTAGGCTCCTTCACTTTGTGTGCTATCTTCCCTCACCCAGAAGCATGCTTCTCTTGGTCAGCTATGGCTGGGAAGGAATTTTGCTTTGTGCATTGTCTTTGGTGAACCCCTCCCAAACTCTTCTTGAAGGCCACTTTGCTGCCACTTCCCATTTTGCTCTGCGTCAACAGTCTGGCTGGCCACAGTCCACTCTGGTGGTCCACATCCGCATTCTCAAGTCCGCACAATGACATGGGAAAGTTGTGCAACAGCACAGGACACCACCTTTCTGGACTCTCCTACTTACTCACACAGCCCTACCGTGCATCATCTACACAGAGCTGAGGACTGCCATGGCTGCAGAACTGCAAAGAAGTGGGCTCAGCCTGAGATGCCAGGACTCTGCAAGGACATTAATGGGCCAAGGTCTCTGGGGGCCAGAGCTGAGTAAGACTGGGCAACTATAATGCGCTTCATTCATTCATTCATTCATTCATTCATTCATTCAGTTCATTCAACAAACTCATTGAATGTTTCTTTAATCCATGGGCTGTTCAAGGCATGGGATGCAGCAATGAATAAAACTGACAAATCTCCCTTTAGGAGTTTGCATTGTGTTGCATTGGGAAAGTCAAACCATAAACAAAGGAGTACATACAGTATTATCAGATGGCAGTAAGTATTATAAAGAAAAGCAGTGTGTGGGGAGAGGCTGATGAAAGTCAGAAAACTCTGTGGAAGGAGTGGCCTTTAAATGTACTTTATGAAAAGTGGTAAGGGAGTGTCCAAGTAAATATCTGTGGGAGAGCATTCTTGGCAGAAAAAGTGGCTCTTGTGTAGTCTGTGAGGTGAGGTGTGCTGGCTGGTATTAAGTGGAAGCAGGAAACCCACGTTGCTGAAGAGAGTAAAGGCACTGCCCCAGTCACTTGGGGTTATAGGAGCCGTTGTAAGCAAGTAGTAGGGTCATGAGCCCACACTGCCTCTTCAAAGTACTAGCCTAAGGGTGGGCACTGTGGTACACTGGGTGAAGCTAGGGTACTTGCAATATCAATACTCCATATCAGAGTACTGGTTCTGGTCCTAACTGCTGAACTTCCTATCTAGCTCCCTGTTAATGTGCTTGGAAGGACAGTAGAGAATGGCTCAAGCTTGGGCTACTGTCACCCACATGGGAGACTGGAACTTTAGCCATCTGGGGAGTGAACCAGTAGATGGAAGGCCTTTCTCTGTCTGCTATTCAGCCTCTCAGATAGATAAATGGCTTTTTTTTTTTTCTTTAAAGGTTTGAAGATGGGCAAAAACAATGGTTTAAATTTCCTTGGCATTTGTATTCATTTCAGCTGACTTATGAACCAATCAACAAGTAGCACCAAGGTCAATCACAAGGTGAGAAATAAAGGGACAGAGTTTCCTAACTCCTCCGCTATTCTCTGCAGAGGTGAACTTCAGGGTTTTAGTTCATGTAGCCCATGAGGGCTGAGCCGTCTGCAATCAGGAAGAGCCCAGAACTGTGGGGTGGAGGAAGTTGATGTTGCCTTTGGGAACTCTGCCTTCGATGAAGTGCTGCCCTCTGTAATGAGGGATGGAGCCCATGTGAGGACACATGGGGACAGCCTGGAAGAGGGCTCTCACCAGACACCAGCCCTGACAGCATCTTGGTCACCACAGTTGTTGGGTAAATGGCCCTTTGGTCTAGAGGTTACACCACCGGTTAGGACACCTACCTCCCACATCAGAGTACCAGGGAAAGTCAGATGCAGCCAGCTGCACCCCGAGCTGATGCAGATCCTCAAAGGCAGAAATGATGACTCAAAGGATGGGGTTCTTTCTCCCGTGTGGGAGGCCTGGTTGAGCTCTTAGCTTCTGCCTCCAACACCAGCCAGGAGCTGATGTGGATATTTGGACCATGGATCAACAGATAAGAACTGATTCTCGTCTGTTTCTTTATCTCTCTCTTTCAAGTAAACACACCTTTTAAAAGCATAATAACACTTTAGAAAACAAAATAAGCTGAAGTATCATGTATTAAGCAAAACACTTAATGTAAAATCCTTAATAAACAATGGTGTGTTGTGCTAAAGATTGACTGGGGAGCCTGGCTGCAAAGTCTGTTTTGTTTTGGTTTTTGTTGTTGTTGTTATTGTTTGTTTGTTTGTTTGTTTTTGTTTTTTTCCAGGTAACTAATTCATTTGGCTTTAGGAAACTTGATACAATTTTTAAAGATCCACTTGTTTATTTATTTGAAAGGTAGAATTACAGATGGAGAAAAAGAGACAGACAGAAACAGAAAGAACTTCCATCCACTGGTTTACCTGCCAAATAGCCGCAACAACCAAGACTCTGAGAGGCCAAATGAGGAGTCAGAATTGCATTTGGATTTCCCATGTGGGTGCAGGGGGCCAAGCACTTTGAACTGTCCTCCGCTGTTTTTCTCAGGTGTATTACCAGGGAGCTGGATCAGAAGGGGAGCCACCAGGACACAAACCAGCACTCAATATGCCATGCTGGTCTCCCAAGCAGTGACTTAACTTGCTATGCCAAAATACTGTCTCCTACATGTTTTTAAAGACCAAGACCTTAAGCCACAGATGCTGGCTCATGTCAGCCCAGAGGCAGTCCATCTTGCTGTGAGTGCTGGGCAGTGGACGAGCAGCTGGGAGCTTTATATTTATCTCTCTATGTGATTTTGTGCTGAAGCAACCTTGTGCACTCTCCAGTGAGTCACATCTTCCATGATAAGCTGGGCCATGGCCCACTCCTCATCACACTGGGGGACAGGGTTCCTTCTCATTTCTGGAACAGGTGATTTTGTTTGCAAGAAGTCTGGGGACAGGTTAAAGAGCAGTGGCTAGACTCCAAGGCACTTTTAAAAAAAATGTAGGCCTTTGTTCGTCTACCAGAAGGGGAAAGTAAAGCCAGATGTTTTAGGGATAAGTTTTAAACTTAGTAAGAATTGCTAGCATTATCTATATACAAGGAGTTGTGTTGGGAAGGATAGAAAGGTCAACATATATGTATTCCTCATGAGAAACTTTTCTCAGTGGTAAAGGATGTATAGCAAAGAGTTAGAAAAGCATTATGGAAATGTAACATTTTGAAACATCAAAGTTTTTCAAAAATAGTCTTGACAATCTTTTTACCTGCCTAATAAAATGGTGCTACTTTTTTGTAGTAGTGATACAGGTTGAGAAAGCCGAAATTGAAAATCAGACATTCAAAATTCTCTGAAGCCCCAAATCTTCTCAACATCAACATATCAAAAGGTTTTAGAGTTTGGATTTCAGGTTTCATGTTAGGGTGACTCAGCCACTAAAGTCTATGCATACGCACCAATTAACTTTTTTTAACATTCAAAATCTGAAACTCTTGTGGTTCCCAACAGTTCAGATAAGAGAATTCAATCTGTTGAATTCTAAGCAATTTTCTCTTCAAGTACTAAAACAGCTATAAGACTCTGACATAGTTGTAAGTGCAACTACACCTTTAAAAGTCCTGAATTAAGATCGCAGTAGCTAAGGACTTAGGACAATTCGCTTTATTAATTTATGTATTTTGGTTTATTCATTATGTAAATCATTTGAGAAAATGGTTGATCGTTCCTAGTTCAAAGAAATGCTAATCACTTCATAAGCACATGCACAAGATGACTGCTTTACACATCCCTGAAGGTAAGAACAGAACAAAATGGGACAGAGGAAAGATCTGCTAACAGTGCAGGCCAGGAAAAGCAGAGAGCTTAAGGCAGCCACCACAGATGGAGAGAAATGACAGAGAAAAGACAGGGGAAAAGTTGTCACCATTTGTCAGGAAGTAATTCTTCTTGGGCATTTCTCTGATGTAATGAAGATTCTGCTACTAACCACTCTGATTGTGGATTGTGTTTCTTTAAACATAACCCATAACATGCTGAAATTGTACCATAATACCACCTGGCTTGACATAGGCTGCTGGAGAACACTTACAAGTCAAATGTACACAGTCCTGAACATGGAGCCGCCCACATTCTTTTAGTTCCATAAATACACCTACCACTAGAACTCCCATTACAAGTTTATAAATTAGAAATTCCTGGAAAAAGACAGTGTTTACAGATAGAGAATAGGAATGTTTACAGCAGAGGATCTTGGAAAGATCACGAAAGCTATCAGTGGTGACTTCCTCCCATAATTAATATGCTTCCCTTTGATGACAAACAAGTTCACTGGCACATAAGCATGCCCGCCACTGTTGAAGTGAGCTGGGAATGCTGTTTTTGCTTCCTCTCTGAAACTGTTTTTGCAGTCTTATAATATTCTGAATTTTCTGATTCTGTAGGTCCTATTCATTACAAAACTAAGCAAGATTTATTGAGTGCCTACTCCACACTTTGTTAGTTGTTTTTATATCTGCAAGGTAGATTTTGCTTTTTGGAGAGAGATTGCTTCCCTTGATGGAGAAACCTAGAGCCAAAGTCCAGACTCAAGTCTTTCAGACTATGAGCCCAAAGTCTTCTCATCATACTAAACCCCTTTCCAGAATCCTTAGCCTCTCATATTTTGTGGGACCTGTGGCCTAGTTCTCACAATTCTTGTGGCTTCCTCTTTTTTGAGTCTTACTATGAAATTAAAAAAAAAAAAAAACCAAGGTCGTGGGACACAACTGATGAAAGGCAGTGCAACAGATGGCCTCACTGTTGACCAGAGCAGATAGACAAGCAAACTGAACTAGCTAGCATCATTGAACACCCTGCCAAGAAGCAAGAGGCAGAGCAGGACAGAGACAAGACTGACTCCCATTGCAACACAGACTATAACCCGAGGGGCATACCCGTAGCAGCAGCCTTGTCTTAATTAGCATGGATATTGGCACATGCTTGCAAGGGAGCAGCAGGCAGAAGAGTAGCAATATGGACCACCATCTAAAAAGCATACTTGTCACTGCAGTATTTCCTCACTTAGAATGAGTTTCCTATGATCCAACAGGCTTTCTCAGGCAGGTTATTTGCATTTCTGGATGGAACAGAGGGACTTCTATCTTCCTGACTTGAAAGGCTCCATCATGTGCCCTGATGCTACCCTCTGCAACCAACACAAAATGAAACTCTGAACCTTTGATTTAGAAGGATGGATTTCAGCCATCTCTGAAGAGCAGGTGACCAGGCTGGGATGTGGCCAAGCTTGGGTCATGTACACTTTCCAGCACATGGTATTGACAATTTGAACTGTCACTTTTGAGATTACAGCTTAATCTCCATATTTCTTAAAGTTTCATACATCTATTTATGTAAGGAGCTATTTATAAATGGCTGCTTTTCACAGGAGGCTAAGAAAACCTTGAATTGCTTTGAGTCAGAACAAATTTAGCTTCTGTGACATCACTTCTTACGCAGAGAGAATGAAAGTCATTTGACTGAGGAGACTCAAGAGGCTCCTCTTTGTGCAGTATTGCTCTTTACTCAGAACAATCACTGCAATCTTTTCAGCAGCATCATGAGATGTTCTACTTTCTGAACACTCAAACTAGCAAAATTCAAACACAAAGAACAAATCAGATGAGGAGCTATTTGCTCTAAGAGGTATTGATGCTTTCATTTGTGTGGTGAGATTCTCAAAGGCATTTAAAAGTTAATTTGAATAATGAAAACCTTATATATAAAAAATAGCATGTCATATATGATAGGGATAATTTCTGTAGAATTTCCTAATTTATTTTTTCCTATGGGTGGTTTGCAAGATGGGGAAAAAATCATTATTCTCATGTTCTAGATCAGAAAGCTAAGGCAAAGAGTACAGTCTTTGTCCACTTTGTTATAAAGTGTCAGAAGCAAAACCAGGGACTGGCACAATGGGGCAGGCCACCACCTGCGACACTGGCATCCCATATGGATGCTGGTTTGCAAGTCAGAGCTTCTTCGCTTTCAATCCGGCCCCCTGCTAATGTGCCTGGGAAAGCAGTGAAAGATGTCCCAAGTGTCCCGGACTCCAGCACTCATGTACGAGACCCAAATGGATCTAAGCTGCGGCCTACCCCCAACCATCATGGCCATTGGAAAGTAAACCAGCTGATGGAATATTTCTCTCTCTCTCTCTCCCACCCATTCTGTTCCTGTTCCTATCTTGCAAATACATCAATTTTAGAGGCTTTTGTTGTGACATAGCAAATAAAGGCACTACTTATGCCTCATATAAAAGCAAGTTTGTGAACTGGCTGCCCCACTCTGATGCAGCTCCTTGATAATAGCTTGATCAAAGCAGAGGAGGATGGCACAAATGTTTGAGGCCCAAGACCCATGTAGAAGGCCAAGATGAAGCTCCTGGCTTCTGACCAAGTGCTGGGTCATCGAGGCCAACTCTGGAGTGATCCAGCGGGTGAAGATGATCCTGTGACTCCCTTGCTCTCTGTAACTGTGACTTTTAAAATAAAGAAAGAAATCTTTAAGCAAAATAAGTGATATGCTATAGATTTGCCAGTGAAGCTTTTGTGTTAGTCAACATTCTCCAGAGAAATAGGTCCAGTAAAGTATACCTGTATCTGTCATGCTCTCTTTGTTTATCTGTAGGAGATTTATTACAAAGAATTAACTCAAGCAGCTGTGAAGGCTGAGAAATCCCACATTGCTGCATGTAAGCAGGATACCCAGGACAGCTGAGTGTGGTTCTATGTGAGTCTGAGGTCTTCAGCATCAGGAACACGCATGGAGTAAGTCCCAGCTCAGGACAGAAGTCCACAGCATCCCAGCTCAGTCCAGTGAAGAGAAAAATCCCCCTTTCCTCTGTGTGTACTCTGTTCAGGTCCTCAGTGGATTGGGTGAGGCTCTGCCACATAGGAGTGGGTCACCTGCCTCATTCAATTAATTATTTCAAATGTTCATCTTGGGAAACACCTCACAGACACATCAGAACTGATAGTGACCCAGACACCAGGCAGTCTCTGGCACAGGATCCCATCTTGTTGACACACAAAATAAACCATCACACTTCAAATGACAACAGCAGTGGCAACTGAATGCACTAGGCCGCTAATATGTTCATTAATGATTTCTAAGCATAAGGTCTTTTTTTTTGGGGGGGGGTGTTTTAAGTCAAAGAGTTGAGTCAGTTAAAACAGAAAAAAAGCACAGTGTGTCCAGAGCAACCCACTCTGGGGGGACATGTGCTGAGCTATGGATTTTTAAAGAGCAGCTTCTGTGCTCAAAGTATAGTATTTCCTTGCAGATGGAAGTTATTAAATTAATGTGTGCCTATCTCAACTAACAGAGACAACAAATCCTTGGCAATTGAAAATAATCCAGAATAATTTTTGTTTAGCTTTAGAGCACAGGTCTACATTTATATTGAAAATCCAGCCTTCATTCCTTCTAGAGAGATGTTCCTCATGGATGACTCTAGTCTTTATGCTCCCCTGCCAGAGGTCTTACATGGCTCTCCAGTGATTGGCAACACAGTCCCTGAACAGCATCCACGTCCTCCATGATCCCACCTGATTTGCTCATTCAGCTTCTGTGTGCCCTGCCCAACATCTGTATGACCATATCACCATGATTTCAGTCTCAAAAAGCACTAGTTTTCCCTTAGATCTTTGCCATGTCTTCCACTGAAATGCCCTTTCTTTTCCCCTTACTATTAAAAAACATATATATTTACTTATTTGAGAGAAAGAAATATATATTTACTCATTTGCTGACTCACTCTTCAAATATCCACAATGACCAGTCCTCGCTGAATCCAGGAGCCAGGAACGCAACCCTCATTTCCCATGTAAATGGCAGGGACCCAAACACCTGAATTACCACCATGGCTACCCAGGGTCTACATGAGCAGGAAGCTGGAGTCAGCAGCCACAGTCCAGAATCAAACCCAACCAATCCATTGTGGCACACAGGCTCCCTATCTGGCATCTTAACCACCAAACACCCTCTCTATCCTCAGTGTTTTGCTGTTAAAGTCTACCCTTTCTTTAGTCATATTTTCCATGAAGCCATCACTTGAACTAGAAGCCTTCCTCCTGTATGCTCCACTGATGCTTCATCTGTATCTCACTTGTAACAATCTGAGTCACATCTTGAGTCACCTTCTGCTGTGTTATGTATATATTTTAAGCCCTCTGCCAGACCATGTCTTACTCATCTTTGAACCCCAGATGGCCAGCACAGTGTCTGACACAAAGGTGGTGAATACCTAGTAAAGCAATTTGTGCAGTTGAATTGAATGTCAATTTTCATATTTTGGAAGTTTATTTCTAATAGAAAATGATGATGGCTTCCCTTAAATGTCTGTCTAGGGAGAAGATGAAATTCTTTTTAATTTTCATGCCTGATAACTAACCATAACAACAACAAATAGAAGTGGCTGTAGCCTATTGGGAAGTAATGGGGAAAGTGACCCAGTTACTGAGGTTGGCAAAGGAGGAGACTACCTTTGTTGACACTACTGGTCAATTGTTACAAGATACTCAAGTTTGCAGAGCAGACAAAGCAGTGAGGTGAAATGGTAAAACACGTAAATAAGTAAATAAGTTATATTCCCATTATTTGGATTCCTAGCTACTGATTAAGTAAAATTGGGCAAAATTTAGCTGCCGAAATAGAGAGAAGCAGAAGGTAAACATCAAAGACACAGCTTCAATCTAGCTTAAGCTTCAAATTGATGAATTGATTAAACACACACACAGCCAAATCAAAGCCTGTTTGGAAGAGTGTTCAGATATAAAGGAGGGAAAAAGCAGGAAACTGCTGTGTTGTAAAGCCTAAACAAGTAGAGTTTAAAGAATAAATAATGATCAACTTTGTTTCTCACAACAGAGGCTACAAGAGGAACCTTCTGATCTGACAACATAGTGCTCATTAGGGACTTGGACAAAGCAATCTCTGTGTGGTGTTAGAAACAAAAGCTGGACTGAACAGGATCGAACAGTCAATGGGATAGGTGCTCTCACCAGGAAAGCATGCCACGGGTTCATATCAAATTCATAACAAAACTTTAAATGATGCTGAGTCTTATTTCAAAGGGAGAGAGAGAGTTTGATCATCTGCCGGTTCACTTCCCAAATGACTGCTATTGCCAGTCTAAGCCAGGCCAAGTTTAGGAGCCAGTGATACCATCCTGCCTCCTTTATGGGTGATAGGGGCCCAGGTACCTGGGCCAAAATCTGTTATCTTCCCAGATACATTAGCAGGGAGCCAGACTGAAAGTGGGGTAGACAGACTCTAATCAGTGCTCCAAGATGAAATTTTGATGTCACAGATGGAAGGGAGCTTAGGCCACTTTGTCACCATGAAAGGTTGCTAAAATCTTTAATTTCTGAGGAGGATATTATTCCCTCAAATTCCTGCCAGATAAAAACTATATACTCTTTAGAGGACTTTCCCACTCCCCATGCAATTCAGCCCACGTTTGGGCTGTGTTTCATCTCTCGGTGGATTCTTATGCCAGTGCGATCATTAATTATTAGAGCTTTAAAACACATATTAACATTCCAGCAATCCCTTTCTCACTCTATTTTTCCTGAAGGCTTTTATTAGTCTTAAATAGTTGCCTCCATCTATTTGGGAATGAAATGTCATTGGAACAAGGTTCTGTTATCAGCATATCCCTTGAGTTAGCACTTGAACCGCAACCTTGTTCTTCCTTAACTGGGTCTCTATTTTAAAAATAAATAAATAAAATTCCTTTAAAAAATGAATTTTCTGTAAAAAGCCTTCTTCCCTGACAAATCTACTGTCCTAATGCATTTTCTAGTATCACAATTCTACCAAAATTTATGTAGCAAAAGTCCTTCCTCCCAGTTGAACAATTTATGTATTTGCTTGAGGAAATGTATACTCTCAAACAAGAAGAATGGTGGCTGAAACCCCAGGGTAGTTTTCCCTTTTACTTGTGTAAATAAACACTTTCATTTGTTCCCTTCCTTCAGGATAAAAGCTTTCACCCAGACTGGAAAGTGAAAAAGTCTTGGGAAAAGGAAGTCATTTTCCCTCTGTCTCTCTTTCTCTCTCTCTCCTGTGTGTGTGTGTGTGTGTGTGTGTGTGTGTGTGTGAGAGAGAGAGAGAGAGAGAGAGAGAGAGAGAGAGAGAGAGAGAGAAAGAGAGAGAGAAAGAGAAAGAGAGAGACTTAAAGACACTAATAACTTATAACTCCTTTTCTCATCCCAAATGAGACTGGACTCACATAATATATGGGCAGGACCCAGCCTGTAGCCTGTCTCTCTGAACCCAAGGCATCTTTGTCCATTCTTTATCAAAAATCATTTCCTGAATAGAGGGATAGTTAAGTTCAAATCAAGAAGTCATTTGCTTCTCCTAAAGCTAAAATTTTGGTAGCAGTATTGTCCAGAGAGGGTTATTTTAGGGGGGGAATTCCAGGTCCAGTCAAGGAAATTCCAAATCCGTTAAAGAAGGTCGTTATCACTCACATGTAACCCATGATGTCAGCTGAAGCCCACCTGGCCATCATAAATTACCTGTAGAGCACAGCATCACCTACCAGTCAAAGGAAGGTCACAGCATCACTGTCCAACCAGGAATCTGGAATGGGTTGACCTGTTTCAATTTAAATCTGTAAGAACCATAGCCTCTAACTAGGCAGAGAGCTCAGGAACTAGTCAATAGCAGGCCAGCACCTCGCTCTACACTCTGTTCCTTTCTCCACCCCCATGTCAGTGATTGGCTTTCCTCTGAGCCACGTCCCCCCCAGATGAGAGTCTAGCTGGTCCAGTCCCAAGCCCAACTCCAAGCCCATGGTATCCTCTTCTTGCTTGGTTTAGTTTCGGAGTGGTGTGTGATAGTGGTTCCAATTGAAAGGAAACTCAGGACATTGGCTAAATGATTTGGGTAGGAGACATTTTTTTTCCGCTCCTAGGAACAGGTAAGGCAGCAGCCTGCAGCTGTTTTCATCTGGTTCCCCCAAGGGCATTCAGCCACATGGCAAAGCCTGCAAGGCCTGCTTCCATAGAGCCTGGAGTTCAACTTTCCTGAGCATGTTTCAGCCACAAAGGACTGTGATGTCTCTTTATTGTGCCTGCCATTTAGAGTTGGCTTTTCTGTTATTTATAATTAAAATACGTCGAGTAACATAGCAAACCATCTCTGATCCTCCCCCAAAGCCTTCAGAATTCATGTGAATTTTAAAATTTAATTTTAACTGAAATTTTATTTTACTTTGTCAATATACACAACTCTAAAAAAGAAAAGAGAAGTCCCCACATCTTTCCTCCCCTACCTTTTCCGCAGGGGTAATCTCTGTCTATTCTTTTTGCTGTTTCTGGTGTTCACCTCCTATTGGCACATACTGTTCCTAGCAACTATGCATCATCCCAGCTTTAGTTACTGCACATTTGCTGTGGTAGAAGATGGACACTTAAATTTCTTACACCTTTCCCCCATGTCTCAACACAACACTCTCCTCTCATTTTCTGAAAAACATTATATTGCAGTATTTCTCTGTTGACATTACTCTGTCATTATTATTCACAGCTAATCCATGTAGTGTACTGTGGTTAAATTTTTCCTCTTTTCCTTTTTGTATTTGATAACTGCATTTAATTTTCATTTGCTTATGTGTCTATGTGTTTATCATGAGTTCATCACAAAGTCTCCCAGTGAAATATAAATAACTCTAAAGGTGTATAATTCAAGTATTGTCTTGTTTCTCTTAGAAACATTTCTCACAGAGTCCTTGCAGATTCCTGTTCCCACTTGTATGACCCTGTTGCAAACTAACATCTTAGAATTAGCTTCACCTTTCCCTGATACCATGATGAGTATCTCCTGCAGAACCTTTCTGATAAAAACACAATAACTTTTTTAAGTTAATGTTTCTGTCCAGCTTCTTGTTAATTCACTGGTGTCTTTCATTTTAAGATATTTCCTCCAATTTGTAGCCACCGACTATCACTCATAACGAAAAATGAAACTCTCCCAGGTTGATGAGCTGGAGTCTGTGAGTGGAAGGGATTGGCCATGCACTAGTATTCACAAGTAGCTGAGTAATGAAGAAGACACCAGCATTCACATTTAAGAGCCCTGACTGTCTGTACCTGTTAGCACTTTTTCTTGGATTGGGCAGTTTGCCCATAGAAGATTTTTCTAGGGTCCTCATTTGACAAAGCAATCCGCCCTGTTATCATTGTGAATGCTGGATAAGAGGACACTTGGGTTCTTGCTTACTATGAAGATTGGCTTAGTCCCTCCCTAGTGCAGAATACGTCACTCTTACACCCTCCACTGGGCCACTGAGGTTCTTCAGCGAGAATCTCAGTTGTCTTGTGAGAAGAGGAGAAGTAGGTGCATCCTGGAGGAAAAGGATGCCATTCAGACCTTTAACTCATCTTCATGACTGTAAGGGTAGCAGCAGGAAGAGCTCCCAGACTATGAAGCTGCAAGTAGTTTCCAGAACTCTAACTTGATATGTAAACTTGGATATATTTCTTAATTTCTTTGAGCTTTAATGTCTCCCTTTATTTGGAAACCCAGGGTTTTGGTGTGACTGTAGTGGGGGATTAACAAAAGTAAATGGTCTGGCACAATCTTTTCATAAAGGGTAGAACACAGAATTACCAGCAAGACACACAGCAATCATCGCTGGTGATCGCTGGAGGTGTACTTGTTCCAGTGCACAGAAAGAATCTCCTCCTATTGTCCACTGCTTTTCTTTTAAAAAATAAAAAAGATGCATTTATTTTTATTTGAAAGGTAGATTTACAGAGAGAATTGGAGACAAAGAGAAAGATCTTCCATCCTCTGGCTCACTCCCCAAGTGGCTGCAATGGCCATAGTTGAGTCAATCAGAAGCTAAGAGTTTCTTCGAGGCTTCTCACAAAGGTGCAAGATCCCAAAGCTTTGGGCCATCCTCCACTGCTTTCTCAGGCCATAAGCAGAGAGCTGGATGGTAAGTGGAACAGTTGGGACATGATCTGGAGTCCATATGGGATGGTGGCACTTGTCGGGGGAGGATTGTCCTACTGAGCTACCATGCCAGCTCCCGTATCCTCTTTCAAAAGCGACAGTGTTATCACACTACTCAATCTTCCAAAATGTTCATAGAACAGAAAGCATTTGGGATATAACAACCTTTGCAACTCATTGTCTAACCTACCTTTTCCCTGAGTGCCCAACCCAAGCCCTTAAATCCTTTTGTGAGCCCTAGACCAGGATGGGGAATTTTACTTCTGTTGAGGGTCACTTGCATATTTACAACAGCATTGTTTGGGCCATACAAAATTATCAGCTTAAATAATCAATCTGCTGTAGATTAAATGAACTTCAAATTCCTCCCAAGGCTGCCTTGGCAAGGCCAGACAGTACCTACCCCTGCCCTAACAGCAGTGCCCTGGTCCTCCTTCTGCTCCTTTCCATTTTAACCCCCAGGCAATAAAGAGGCAATGAAACACTCTTGCCTTCAATGAGCTAAACCCCCTTGACCAAAGCCAAATGAAACATCTCTTTCTCCCATCTACCACTGGCCTTCTCTTACTTCAATTCTTCTACCTCTTTCCTCACACTGTCCCCATTTGGGGTCTGGGCTTGCTTTGTTCTGGTGAACCCTCACTCTTCACAAAGTCTTCCCCTACCCTGTTAGGAAGCACATTTAATCTGCCCTGGGACCTCCCAGGACTTGTTAACTGGCTGTATCTCTGGGAGTTGAGGAAGGAAAGGGAGCAGAAGAAGCCTGGACATATAGTATATCTTTAGGTTATGACTCTAGAAGGTTTGAGGGGCCGGAGATCTGGTATAGAAACTAGCAAAAAGCAGGGTCCATTGCTCTTGGCATTTTTCCCATGCTGACACTTCAGTGACTACAACTTCATAGGGGTTTTCTCTCCTACATCTCTCCCCTTTGGACCAAGGAACTGAAAATACACCTAACTTTTTTAATGCAGGTATTATTGGCAAAAGTCATAATCAATTAAGTGTTGTGATAAGATATTTGTTGGGAAGTCTGTAAACACCAAGTCATCTGGAAATGTTGAGCGAACGGAAGTAAAGCCAAAGGTGCCAGAACAGGCCTTACCCAATAGCTCCTCACACCCCTGTTTGTTTCCTCAACCATGTGCAAACAGGAAAGCTGAACTTGGTCTCTGCCTCCTGAGAAGGATCTTTTCTGAACACAGCCCTTAGGCGGTCCTTAAAATTCTCCCCAGCAAAGTAGTAGAGCAGAGGATTGAGGCAGCTGTTGGCGGCTGCCAGGGTCAGTGTGATGACCACAGCTTTGTGCAGTGCTTCTCTGCATATGCTCATCTTCCACGTGAGCAGGTGGAGAGTCCTCAGCACATGATAGGGCAGGAAACACAGAAGGAAGATGATCAAGGCTATGATGATGGTAATCAGTGCCTTCTTGTGGGAAGCCCGCAGTCCCGATTCTGGGATCTCCACCTTCAGGAGGACCCGGATGATGAGCAGGTAGCAGACAGTGAGTGTGCACAGCGGCAGCAGGAAGCCCACCACCAAAGCTAGGTGGTTCATGGTCTGCAGTTTATTAATCTTCTCGGGATTCAGCTCAAAGCACGTTGTAACATTGCCTTTCTCCTCAGACCCAGTACCTAGAAGTGCGATGGAGGCAGCCATGATGAAGAACCAAATGATCCCACAAAGGATCCAGGCACTTCTGATGCTGGTGATGTGGAGAAGCCGGAAAGGGTGAACAGTGGCCAGGAAACGCACAACACTCAACACCGTCAGGAAGTAAATGCTGCTGTACATGTTGACGTACAAAGAGTAAGACATGATCCTGCAGGTCAAGTCCCCAAAGATCCAATTGGAGCCTCTGATATAGTAGTCAGCCCTGAAGGGCAGTGTGATTATGAACAGGAGGTCTGAAATGGCCAGGTTTAGCATGAAAACGTTCACAGATGTGGATTTCTTATAAGGCTTCAGGAAAATGTATACAGAAAATCCATTTCCCAAAATGCCCCAGACAAATATTATCAAGTACACGATTGGATAAAAATCTTTCTTGAAGTTTTTGATTGCGCAATCTCTGCTGCTGTTGTAACTGCTCAACGTGCTGTTTATTTCCATTGCTGCTACAAAGCTGGATGGAGGCACCAGCATGAGTCTTCTCTCCATGCTGGGAAGAAAACAAACAGAAAAAGTTGTGCTGTGCATTTGCCCCTTTTAAAGATTTATTTATTGATTTGTTTTATTTGAAAGGCAGAGTTCCAGAGAGAAGCAAGAAAGTAAGAGATAAAGTGAGATCGAGAGAGAGAGAGAGAGAGATCTTCCATCTGTTGGTTCACCCCCAAAATAGCTGCAGTCCCCAAGGCTGGGTCAACCTGAAGCCAGGAGCCTGGGACTCTATTTGAGTCTCCCACACGGGTAGCAGATCCTGCAGCCTCAGTTGTAGAGACTGCTGGCTTCATACTCACATTGACACAAATGTCTCCCTCTGATGCTGCAACCCAATCTGCTAAACAGCAAATTTCTCATCAGAAACCATGGGGGACAGAAATAAATGGCATGGCAACTTTTAAGTACTGAAAGAGAAGACCAACCAACCTAGAGTTTTAGATCAGTGAAAATATTCCTTAGGTAAGAAGGGAATATCAAGAATTTCTCAGATGACAGAAGATTAAGAATTTATTGCCAGAAGATCTGCCTTAAAAATGGTAAGAGCTATGTTGTGGCACAGAGGGTAAAGCCACTGCCTAAGATAATGGCCAGCATCCTATGTGAATGTTGCTCGGAGACCCAGCTGCTCTATTTTGGGTCCAACTCCGTGCTAATATGCCTGGGAAAACACAGGAAGGGAACACAAGTGCTTGGGATCCTGCACCTATGTGAGTGACCAAGGTGGAGTTTCAGGTTCCTTTCTTTGGGCTGGCCTAGCTTTAATTGTTTCAGCCATTTGGTGAGTGAATCAGCAGATTGAAGATCTCTTCCTGACCCTCATTCTTTGTGTATCTCTATCTTTAGAGTAAATTTTAAAACTCAATCATTAAAGGAAAGTTTTCTAAATAGGGAGGGATTGATAAAAGAAGGAATCTTGGAACATCAAAACAGCAAAAACGAACTTGGCAACCGAGCATACAGACTTTCCTTCACTTTTGAATCTAGGTTACATTTGATGATCAAAATAAAAACTAACACTATCTGATGTGATTCTAAGTGGATGTAGAGGAACTATTTAAGAGAACTATATTTAAAAAAAGAGACATAATGGAAGTAAACTTTCTTCTATGTTCCACTTGTACTGGAAAAATAGTGATGCTAGTAGACTGACAAGTAATGCTTATGTAATGTAATGCCTAAAGTAAAAGCTGATAAACTATTTAAATAGCTGCAGTAAAAAAAATGCCACAGATAAATCCAAATGGAATTTTAAAAAAATGTACAGGCAACTAACAAGTAGGCAGGAAAAACAAAAACAGGTAATGCAAATAGAAAACAAAAAGCAGAATAGCAGATTGATCCCTAAAAATAATCACACTAAATGTAAATGGTCAACAGATATCAGTTTAAAAAAACAGAGTGGCAGATTGGAGTATTTAAAAAAGATTCAACTACATGAAAATCTGTCTGTAAGGAAATAATTTTAAATAGCAATATTGATGGGTTGAAAGCAAAAAGACAGAAAAATATAGGCCATTAAAATGAATGACTCTATGAATGACTCTATTAATATCAAGAATTTTAAAAATCCAATTAGAAAGTGTGGGAAAGACATAGAAGACATTTCAGCGGATTTACATATGGGAAATAAGAACATGACATTTGCTTAACATCATTAGCCACTAGGAAAATGTGAAGTGAAGCCACACTGAGGTATCATGACACAAGTACTTGCATGATAAAATCTAGCAACCTGACCAAATACGAGAACTGAAGTCACTCCCTCATTGTTGGTAAGAACATAAAATAACAGCCATTCTAAAGAACAGTCTGTTAATTTCTTCAAAAACCAATTATTTAACTATAATACAATTCAGTATTTTATCTCTGGGCATTTACTCCTCAGAGGCAAAATCAAAAAAGAAAGAAAGAAAGAGAGAATGAGAGAAAGAGAGAAAGAGAGAAAGAAAGAAAGAAAAAGAAAGAAAGAAAGAAAGGGTATGTTCATACAAAAACCTATATGCGAGTGATTACAGAATCTTTATTTCTACTAGCCCCAAAATGAAAATAACTCAGATGTTCTTCGATCGTTACATAACTGTGGTGCATTCATACCATGGACTACTACTCAGCAATGAAAAGAGTAACCTATTACTATGTTCATAACTTAGACAAATCTCCAGCTAGTTATGTCATGTGAACAAAATCAATCTCAGAAGATTACATAGAGTGTGGTTCCATTTATATAACATCCTTGAAATGACAAAAACATAGAAATGGAGAATTTGTACTTGCTGGGGATTAGGAAGAGAGTGAAGGTGAGAGAGAAGTAGATGTGGTTATCAGAGGACATCCTAAGGAAGCCTTGTGGTGAAGGAAATGTTCTGTTTCATAACTGAGCAATGTCAACATCCTGGTTGATACATACTAGAGCTTGGTTATCACTGGGGGGAAATATACCAAGCTTTCTTTTTCCTTATTTCTTGGAATTGTGTGAGACTTGTTAATTATCTGAACACATAAACTTTAACTTTAAATATAGTGTGGCATGGATGTTATGCCCTGGGAAGATTGCAAAATTCCATCTAGAGAGAACTGCTTAAGGGCACTCATGTTTCAGAAGACATTTTGGTTTCACAAGACCGCTTTCACCCCACAGAAAGGGCCTCCCAGTTCTGTCTTCTCTGTATACTATGACAAGTGATCCCAGGGAAAACAGAAAGCTCTCAGCAACCTTGTTGTAATCGAAGGTCACCTTGTTCAATTACATATGTGTTTGTGGTGCCCCTGAACTGGAAGCATTGCTGGAAATGGAGCTTCACCAAGATTTGTCTGAAATCCTTGCTGCCTGAATCAGCACCTCAACCCAACGCCTATGTCTGAGATATCTGCCTGTTCCCCAGGGAACTGAGTTCTGATACTCTGTGTGTGCTTGTTTTCCTAGGAACAAATCCTGATCAGATCCATAATCTGGTAAAAATCAGGAACATTGATTTCTAGCCTTCTTCCAACATCTGCTCCATGGTCTGCTTATTATCCCAAGCATCGTCTGTAGGGCAAAGACGAGCAAAAGCCCCAACGGACTGTCTTCTGGCTGGCCCCAGACCCAGAGATGTCAGAAGGACTACCATTCTTTGGACAAATTTGGTCTGATGGATAAATTTTGTGTCACCAATTTATCAGGATTTCCTCTGTGTTATATTTGCAACTTTGAGAACTACTTTATTTCATTTTTCGGCTCTGACAGGAAACAATTGGCCTTTGTTCAAATTCCATAGATGTAAGGTCAGGCTAATGCCGTCCTTATAGATGACTGGTACTCTGTAGGTTCCATTCTGCCTAGAACTCTCTTCCTTCCAGGCCAGGCACCTGCTTTCCTCCCACTGGTCCTCTGCAGTGCTGACGTGTGTATGTGTCACCGCAACAGGCACAGCTCCATCAGAGACAATCTGGAAGGGGCATGAACTCTTTGGAGAACTTTCTGACATAATCAGTCTGTTGATTTGAAGGACACTTCATATAAAAGGGTGAAGAAACCTTCAAGAGATACTGTCTTTTATCTAAAAGCGATTTTTGCTTAAAATTGAAGATAGAATGTCCCCTGTTTGAATAAGTACTAGCTCTTTAATTAGTTACGTTGATAAAATTGCCAAGGACTTCAATCAATTCTAATGTCATTCTTTTCTGATGTATTTTAAACTCTGGCTTTCTCTGTATGAGTTTTCTTTTCAAAGGCAACATAATTAGCCTTTTTCGGTGTTAATTTCACATTCGACTAAAAGCAGCTTCTCTTTTCTTTTTTATTTTCTATTCTTCTTCCTCTCATTTCTCCTCTCTTAGGAAACTAACGATTATCTTATCAAAAGAGCCACGCACATTTTATGTGTACATTCTAGGAATATTTAGTCCAGAAAGATAACCTGAAATAAAGAAAAGTTTATTAAACAGAGTTTCTTTTTTTTTTGTGGACACTGAAAGTATATTTACATAATAGCCTTTATCATTATAATTATAAGAAAAGAAGAAAAAGCACTATCTTCAAGTTAAAAGAAGATGAAATTTTTTACTTGAATCAATTTCTTCAAAACATTACTTTAATATGAAAACTAGTGTCAGCATAGATTCAGTTTGTCTAAAACCATAACTAAATTTCTTCTGATTAAACTGAATTTCCTAGATTGGTTGTAGGAATTAAGGAAGATTTCCCTATTTCCATCAAAATTCAAAACATTTTTATAGCTTGCATAAAATTTGGAATTATATTCAAGTGTACAATAACAAGCACCTAAAAAGGCTTAATTTTATGAAATTCTTATAATGCTACAAAACATAAGGATTTAGTGTATTAACTAAAATTGTATTTTCTTACCCTTATTTTAAGACCTTAAACAAATGATTAATAATCTGTAGATGCCTAAATAACTTCTATTATGAAGCAAACATACAGTCATTAAATATAATTTTAAGTTGGCTTCTTAAAATGGCAGTAGATTAACACAATATCTGAATGTTTTGAGTGATATGTTTCTCTCTATAAAAACTGAATTGTATGAAATAAACTCTGATAGAAAAGTATATATAAATAGTTTGGCTTTTCTTTCCTATTTATTTTGTGCCTAAAGAAAAACAATGTCAATTATTTTTATTCGAGATGATAATATAAATTATTAATATAAAAATGCAAGTATATATGGGTTGAGTAGCATTTGCTAATTTAGTAACTTTTGAAATGCTGGAATACTTTATTCAAAGGCTAAATCTGGCATGATGTACCCATTATTGTATTTAATTGACTTAACTTTAAAGCCAAAAGGAAGGACAATGGGAATTAGATTTCTGAATAACTCTGAGTTTTAATCAAAATGATTATGAAAGCTCTTTTGCTTACCAAACTTAGTAACAAGAAACTGATGGATTAAAAACACTTTTTCCTGAATTGGTTATACTAAATGTATGTAACTTGTATTACCATAAATGCCTTTTAAGATTGCATACGTTTTTCTGTTTGCTTCATTTACTTGGAAGACAGAGAAAGACAGAACTTTCATCAGCTGATTCACTACCCACATTTAAGGCTGGACCAAGCTGAATCCAGGAGCCAAGAATTTCATCTGGGTCTCCCACATGGGTGGTAGAAGCCCAAGCACTTAAGCCATCATCTGCCATTTCCCAGGATGTAGTCTCAGAAAGATGAATCAGAAGTGGAGGAGCCAGGACTTGAACCAGTTACTCTGATGATATGGGATGCAGGTCTTCCACACAATGGCTTCATCTGCTTTACCACAATGCCCATCCTACACAAACCTTTTCTAAGTAAAAAGAAGCATGCTCAAATTAAAAAAAAAATGCATACTCTTGTTTAAGTGCAAAGGTCACCATAATAACTATGCATCAAATAATTTTTCCAGATGCACAAACCTTTTTTTTGGTGGGGGGGAGGGTGTCATGAGAAGCCTGAAGGTACATACCTGCTGCTCTTACTAACTGCATGGGGCATGCCAGGCATCCATTGCTGGTTTCTGTCTTGTCTTGGGTGCAGCAGCCTCTTCTTGCAAAGGAACACTTGCTGTTGCAGCAAAGCTTATAGCAGTCTTAAGCCAGCTTATTTAATGGAAGTCTACAGTCTCCACTAAACCCAATGTTTTTCCAATCTTCTTATGGACAGAAATAACCCAAAACTTTCCAGTTAGTCCCCTGATCTTTTGTAGTTAAGCTGGTTTCCTTGCAGATGCACCATCCAGTGACTGTTTAACCTTGGCTATTGCTTGTCCTCATCAGCTGAAAATGAAGCCTGTGACCGGTTACCCTTACTGAGGACTCATTCATGAAGATCTCCTAGGAATATCCCTAAATGACCTTTGACAAAATGCAATAACTGTCTTTAAAAAATATATTTCAAAGGATGAGCTTTCCTTTACCTCTTCCTTCCAATGTGTAAGCTCCATTGCAAAATTAATGCATACTTCACATGCACAAAATATTCCTGCCAAGGTCCTTACATCTGTACAGCTGCACACTCAGCCCTTATGAATGGAAGCAAAGATTGGACTCCAGCTGTGGTGCAGATGCCTGGCAGACACTTCAAGAGAGAAGTAAAGCAGAGGATACCCTGTGTACACTCAAGGCTGCACATAGGCCCAGGGTCCTGCAAAGACCTGACTCCAGAGTCTGATGTTTTGTTGTCCCTTGGAATGTTGCCTAATACCTTTCCTCCCACAGGAGAGCTACTTATTTACCCTTGGCTTGGAATGGTTATGGGTTACTCTGACCTTGTGGAAACTCCGCTAATCTGTGCTCCCCACACCTGCTTTCCCACCACTTGCACTATGTTTGTGTAAAGTATTAAAGTATAAAAGCTTTCATTTCCTTTGTTTTGGTGTGTCATCCTGTGAGACGAAGGCCGCCCTGCTACAATAATAAACCATTCAGTTCTTTATGACCTCTTATGTCCTCTGTTAATTCATCTCTAATATCCCAATTAAAAAAAATGTCACTTCAATTGCTCATGGAGATTTCTGCCTGCTTAGAAGACTCCTCCCTCTAATACAGAGGAAAGTCTGCCTACTGGACAGTCCCTGTGCGGATAATGGACTTACTTAACACTCATCTGTAATCCACTAATTTATCTGGTACATTTAGGACCCTTGTTGGAAATTTTTTTTAAAGATTTATTTATTTCTAATGGAAAGGCAGATATACAGACAGAACAAGATACAGAGGAAGATCTTCAGTCTGATGGTTCATTCCTCAGCTAGTTGCAATGGCCAGAGCTGAGCTGATCCAAAGCCAGGAGCCAGGGGCTTCTTCCTGGTCTCCCACTTGGGTGCAGGGTCCCAAGGTTTTGGGCCATACTCTACTGCTTTCCCAGGTCACAAGCAAAGGAGTTGGATGGGAAGTGGAGCAGGCGGGACATGAATCAGTGCATATATGGGATCCCAGCAAATGTAAGGCAGGGATTTTAGCTACTAGGCTATTGCACTGGTCCCCACTCTTGGAAATTTTAATATGAACTACCAAGACTCCAGTGAAACAGATTTCCTTAAAAAGAATACAGAAACCTCAAAAGATTGCACTGTGATACAGCAGGTTAAGCTGCTGCTTGTGAAATCCCATATCAAAACCTGCTCTGGGGAAGACAGTGGAAAATAGCCAAGTGCTTGGACCCCTGGGATACTCAGTTGGAGGGCTTGGTTCCTGGATTCCACCTGGTCCATCCTTTCTCTCTCTTTCTCTCTCACTTTTCCCTTCAAACAAACAAACAACAAAAAAAACAAGCTTTTTAAAGAAGACAAAGACCAGAAGATTCCACCTGGTCCAGCCTTGACGAAGGGCAGACTACCTCCGGGAGCACCTGGAGAGAGTTGTCTGGCTGGGTTGAGTACCCTGTGAGCAACTACTACCACAGCTGTGATATGCAACAGAATTCATCCTAAACCTGTCCCAGACCCCAATAAAAGCATTGCCTCACAGAACTTCTGCTCTGGAAGTCAAGGCTTAACCATGAATTCATTAGACAAGAGTTGTCCCGGACAATCATATTATCTTCAACTTCTTATTTAACCAAAGAGAGATTGACAGTAAACACTTGTTGCTGTATACAGAAGGCTTTCCACTCACAAGCAAGAACTAATTGGAAGCTGTGTCGAGCGTGAATAAGCCTTACTTTTTGGTTAAAAAAAAAGTGAAACAAGCGCAGAAACAACATAAAATTGTAAGGATGTACTCTGCCGATAGCATGCCTTTATGCATTCTCATTAAAATCAACAAATCCATAAACCTCAGTTTTGTTTAATCACAAGCATGATTCTAAGAGCCTTTGACCAGAACACTTTGACCATGTGGATCTGTACAATTATCTAAAGGATAAAAGAAGTAAAGTAAGCCATTCATTACCATTACTTACCCAGAGATGACTTGTAAACATGTTTTTGATGCAGAAAAGAATGGTTTTCAATTCTCCTTTGAAGATCTATATGAAATAATGTGAATGGTGCCATAGAAAGACGAGCTGCTTTTTTTTTTCTAACTCAGTGTTTCCCCAAGTATCTTCCACAGAATATGAATTCCATGAGATGCCCTGGTGACGGGGGTGAGGGTGGAGAGGGATTCTCTAGGGTTTAATCAGCTGAGAGCCACAGCAAGCTCTCATTTCCCTCTTTTGGAGAGTTGTTAAAGACTCTCTCGATTCCTGCAGGGAGAATAAAAATCTAACCTATGCAGAATGGCCATCTCTTTCTCTCTCTCTCTCTCTTTCTCTCTCTCTCTTTTTGTCCTGAAAACTTGTTTCTACATTAACACAGTCTCACACATCATAGAAGACTGTTGAACACAGAGGACTGTGTGTTCAACACATTCTTACTTGTGAAGTTCTGATGATATTATGCAATTTATCTAGAAAGTAACTTTGATGGTTGAGAAAGGGAGTCCTCATCCAGTGGGTCAGGTCAACCCACAGCGGGTAAGGGAGTGTGAGATTCAAGTGTTTGGAGTCAGGATCTCTTAAGCACTTACTATCGGTAAACATAGTGTTTCCGGGAATTTTTTTACTTTGTTTGCAAGATGAAGATAGTGCTAGTTCCTGTGGTTGCCTTAACAAAGTACCACAAACTGCGTAGTTTGAAATAACAAAAACATATTCTTTCACATCTCTGGAGACTGAAAGTCTACAACTAAGTTGTGAGCAATCTATGTCTCCTTTTAAGAGTCCAGTTTAAAAAAAAAAAAAAACTTTCTTGCCTCTTGGAGTTTGTGTTGGTTACCAGTCAACTTAGGCATTGCTTGCTTTGTTGCACATCATTTCAATCTGTTGACTCAGTCATCACATAACCATGTAACTGTTTTCTGTGTTGCTGCCTCCTCTTTTTACAGAACACTGGTTTTATCTAGCGTGACCATGTCTTAACATTACGTCTGCAAATCTTGATTTCCAAGAAATCACATTCAAAACTTTGGACCTCCTGTTCTGGAAGATGTAATTCAACTCACAACAGGAACATGTGCCACTGATTTGATAGAGTTGCTGTAAGAATTACACAAGAGACAGGGAGCAAGTGTTTCACAGAGCTTTTGTGAACAATTGTGATAAGGATGCTCTAATATAAAAATCTGTCATCCTGTGGATCACCAGAATGAGCTAATGGCAGCAACTCTCAGGTTCAGGTGGCCTATAAAAAGGCAGACCCCTTCTTGGGGGTCACTGGAGAGAAATTCTCCACAGAAACTTTGATTACTCTTAGACTTTACCGATTTCTTTATAACAGAAATCTCTCATGGGCACTCTATTGCTTTGTTCTAATCCTATTTCTTCCAAGGAATCTTTTGGGTAGTTTCCTCCACTAAAAGGGGACTGTAAATCATCTACTGGAGACCCCAACAAAGGGAAAACAGAACCCTTAATTATAATCCCTGTTAGAGATGACAAGATCTGGGTTAGAAATCAGTCCCCAAATCATTGTCATGGTACAATAGGTTAATCTGCCATGTACAATGCTGGCATCTGGTATCAACTGCTCTGCTTCCCATCTAGCTTTTTGTTAATGTACCTGGGAAGGTAGCAGATGATGACCCAAGCACTTGGGTCCCTGACACCCATGTGGGAGATACAGTTTAAGTTCCCAGCTTTAACCTGGACCAGCCCTGTCCATTGTAGTCATGAGAAAGCAGGTAGAGTGAGCAAGCAGATGGGCTTTCTCCCTCTCTCTCTCTCCTCTTTCAGTCTGCCTTACAAAATAAATATTTAAGACAAAGAGAGGAGGAAAGAAAGAGAAATAGAGAGAGAGAGAGAAGGAACTAGTCTTATATGAATTCTGTGGATATAAATTGATCTCTAGAGAACTGGTAAGATGGCACTTAGCACAATTACATAATTGTGTGTACGTTGCTTATAAGTTTAATATGCTTTGTCTTTTTGGTAGTATTGTGATACATTTCCAGTGTTGGTGTTAATGCAGAGGTAAATAATGTGTTAATGCAAATGCTTGATTATTTGGATGCAACAAATTTGTGTAAAAGTTGTTAAAGATCTCTTTACAAATGCAGGGCTAAGGGCCCAATATTGTTTCTGAGATGACCCTTGGGGCCTTAGACCTGATTATGTGGTTCATGGCTCTCTCCATTTGCTCTGTCTCAACAGCAGATCTGTAACCAGTACAAGAAGGAAGATGATGAGACTGTCAGCTGGAGTGGCAGAACATAATTTCCAGCACTCAGAAAGTAAAGCAGGGTTGCAGAACAGTTCAGCAAAATAGTGGCAGGGAGCTTGACTTAGGTAAGGGAATACAGCAAACTGCAAAGCTGAAAGGCAGAGGGACTAAACACAAACTTCAAAGGCACTCAGTTGGAATACCAGGAGGTAACGGTGGTGTGAATAAACCAAACCCATGAAACAAACAGAGTTAATGTCACAACTGTGTGTCAGCTCTAAATTAGCAGAACATTAAACTGGAGTTAATATCCAGAGCATAGGAAACATGCACCCAAAGAGAGGAGGCAAAGCTGGTTTGTATTCAGCTGGAGGGATCCTCCCAGTAAGGCTGTGTGGAAAGCCATGCAGTTGGGTCGGATGGCATGGGTCTGTGATGAGCACCGCTCCTCCGTTAGCAAGGCTACGGGCAGTTTCTGGCTGCCCGTGTGGCAAGGCCCGGCAGAATGTCTGGTCACCTCATTGCTGCCTCACCCCATTGTATGGACACTCGATCTCCTCTCTGATGTTTCATAGAATTCTCCTGAGGGTGTTGTTGTTTTTCTGCTAATGTGAAATGATTCCTGTAACTGGTGTAACACCTGAAACTGGTCAATCATGTTATGATAAAAAACATCTTTAGCGATGTAAAGCAATGACACACAGCTAAAAGCATACAATGGTACAATTGAGTCCACTATATCTCCAAACATCCTGTTATGTGCCCACCTTTGTCCTGAAGTTTGCCCTAACATAAGTAATGTTTTCCATAAGAAACGGCTTGATAATATCTTGGAACAGATGGCAATCATGGAGGTACAAAGAGTTTGTTTATCATGTGCCTCGAACTGTTACAACACATAAAATGACACATTTCAGTTTCTCACCATGGAAAGCAAAAAGTGTATGGGACATCTTCTAAAGTGAGACAAGTGTGAACACCCCCAAAAATGGCTTAAAATTTCTACCTTATAATGGCACTTATATTTAGAAAAAGAAAACATTTATAAAGATAAAAGGAAGTTTCTTGTAAAGACCCTGTGTAGATTGGCTGAGTTGCCATGATCCCTTTCACCGCCCTTCAACAAAAGAACAAAAAACAATTGAATCAGCACTAGGTGAAGGTGGGTAATTAATGCATGATCAATTATATTTTCAATAAAGAATCTATGTTATATGTTTTTATAAATCCCTTTCATTTATGATCTTTTCGTTTAACTCTGTACTCCTGATATTTTAAGTAATACTATTTAGTTTATGTTTAGTGAAAATTGATTTTGTATATAAGTAAACTGCTCGTCACTATGTGACTGCATGTGCTGAGAAACGTGGAGTTCTGGCTTCAGCCAGGTCACTGCAGGTTTGAATGAGTAATAGCTTGCTGAAAATATTTTCTCGAAAGTAAAATAATAACAATGTTTTTTAGAATTGATTTTGTAATCATTCTTTTATAACAAAGTAAAAATGAAACAATTGTTGTGCAAAAGCTTGAGATGATTTATGTATAAAGAAAGAAGGCCCGACCCAGCAGCATGGCCTAGCGGCTAAAGTCCTCAACTTGAACGCACCAGGATCCCATATGGATGCCGGTTCTAATCCCGGCAGCTCCACTTCCCATTCAGCTCCCTGTTTGTGGTCTGGGAAAGCAGTCAAGGACGGCCCAAAGCCTTGGGACCCTGCATCCATGTGGGAGACCCAGAGAGGTTCCTGGTTCTCAGCTTCAGGTTGGCGCAGTACCGGCCGTTGTGGTCACTTAGGTAGTGAATCATAGGACGGAAGATCTTCCTGTTTCTCCTCCTCTTTGTATATCTGACTTTGTAATAAAAACAATAAATAAATCTTAAAAAAAAAAGACAGAAGGCAACTTTTCTGAGTTGTCCATTATGAGCATTATGCCATAGTGGTCCACGTCTCGTCTCTTCTTGTTATCATCTCACTGATCCACGCATCCTTTGCAAGCTCTCAAGTCAGCCGGATCTGGTCTCCGGCAAGGCTGCATTTACAAATGGCATTTTTTATTTGAAAACAAACAAAAATATTCCTGTCCATTTGTGTAGCCATGTAGAACCTATTTGGGTCTTCAAAGCCAGGATTCTATTAGAGGAAACTTACATGCCAGGAGCTAGAAAAGTGAGTGAAAAGATGGAAACAGACTTAAAAGCCATCAAACCCTTCAACACTTTGACCACAATAATCAACACTTGCTCCATCTGAGACCAACAGGGCACATGAATTGCCATGAGTAGGACAGCCTGGGGTGTGACATGCCTCAGGACATGCTGGCTACAGATGCTGGGCAAAGTCCTCCATGAGAGTCAGGAGCATGGAATCCAGCAGGCATGACTCAGACAAGAGGCGGTCCACCAAAAATGATGGGGAGCAGGGAGCTCAAGGATGATCCCAACAGCAGAGCTCTGGGGGTGATCCCTGGAGCGCTGAGGGAGGAAGGCAGGACTCACCAGGGAGGGCTGTGTGCATCCATCAGGCCACACTGCAAGGAGAGGAATTTGGATCTGAGAGGAGCCTGGTCAGCAAGGGCAGACCCTGGAGAGAGACTGGGTTCAAGTCAAAGCCTTGGGCACAAATACACCAGCAATGCCAGGACTAAGGACTGCTTCCCCCCAGTGAAATCTCAGATGTGAGAGAGCAACCTGATTTTAGAACCAGGACACGTGGTCAGGCTCAGATCATCATCCAAGAGAACTCTGAGTCCCAGAGCTGCTTCCATTCTGCTGCCTGAGACTGGAGTTGCTCAGGAGATGGTTCTGGATCCCGCCAGGGATGGTTGGGGTGTGAGGAGTGGCCATGGTCCACAGCTGACAAGCAGCCCTGTTTTTAGGGAAAGGATCTGGGTGTTTTGATATCACTGATATTTTATTCCCTGGAAGCTAAAGCAAGAAAAATATATAATCACTCTTTCTAGAAACTTCATCTAGTGAAAGGACCTGGGCTAAATACATCCCAAATTCCAAGTTTCATTTAATTCAACTTTATCTTGAAAACCCCTTCAAATACTTTGATTGCTCCTCTCCTCCCTGCTCATATAAAATACATTTGACTGCAATCCAGCACAATTTTTCACAGAACAAGAGAGAGGAAAGAACTAAAATAAACTACCTGCTACACATGACCATAAAAATCAACAAGAGCAATCAAAGCAACAGGAAGCTGAGAAATCTATGGAGAGGAAAATTCAAGGGGAACTAGGAAAGCATTTGAGAGCCTGATTTCTACCACCTTCATAGGTCAGCTGTGAGCGTGTACCAAGCTTCCTGTACTGCAAAAGAACTCAGAGCAAAGCAAAAATTAAGCTTTATCTCCTGCAGCGTTACTGGTAATTAAACCACAAGGAAGAAACAGGTAGCAGCAGCCACCGATGAAGATGTTATAGATCTGAGCTACAAAGGAAAGCAAACATGCTGTGTGAGCATTTACAGTGTTTTTCAAAGATGTATTTATTTGTTTGAAAGGCAGACTTACAGAGTGAGAGAGAGGGACTTTCTATTTGCTTGTTCAAATGTATGCAGTAGCTTTTGCTGGACCACGTGGAAGCCAGAAACTTAGAACGCCATCCAAGTCTCCCACATAGCTGGTGTTCCCACAATCATTTATCAACTGGTGGTGGGAGGCAGCACGAACTTGGTTGTCGGCCCTCAATCACCATGTCATTCTGCCTCTCTTGGAGCCGCATGTACTAAGCCCTGTACACACATGAAAAAAATATGATCTCTCAAGCCAAAGCTACAACATATCAGGTTAAGCCTCTTCCCTTGGCACCGACATCCCATATGGTTGCCAGTTTGAGTTCCAGCTGCTCCATTTCCCATCCAGCAGCCTACTAATGTGCCTAGGAAAGCAGCAGAAGATGGCCCATGTCCCCAAGCCCCTGAAACCTTATGGGAGACCCAGAAGTTACCGGAATCCAGCTTCAGTTACTAGGACCACTTGGGAAATGAACCAATGGCAGATGGAAGATATCTCTCTCTCTCTGTCTCTCCTTCTTTCTGTCATTCTGCCTTTCAAATAAACGTAAATACATCTTCTAAAAATTGAAATGTCATTGCTGACCCACATAAACCTCCAACATGGTAAATGTTAAAAGAGAAATCTGTGCAGTGACAAAGTCTATCAGAAGGGCAAGAGCCCAATAGCTTATGC
The DNA here is from genome assembly GCF_017591425.1 of Ochotona curzoniae. NCBI lineage: Eukaryota > Metazoa > Chordata > Mammalia > Lagomorpha > Ochotonidae > Ochotona > Ochotona curzoniae. Next base: position 45,109,844 of record NW_024466502.1, on the reverse strand, counting down.
CATCACTGCGCCTCTCAGGTTTTGTGTTAGTAGAGAGCTGGAGTCAGGAGCCAGGTGTTAACATCAAACACTCTGAAAGGGTATGTGGGCATTTTAATTTGGATCTTGACCACCAGGCAAAATAACCACCCCTCAGACATACTTCTTAAACCCTCCCTAGAATCTGGTACCCATTTCTTTTTTTTTTTTTTTCTATTTTTTAAGATGTATTTATTTTTGTTGAAAAGGCAGATTTACAGAGAGGAGAGATGGAGAGAAACATCTTTTGTCTGCTTGTTTATTCCACCAAGCAATTCATTCCCCAAGTGACTGCAACAGCTGGAACTGAGCTGATCCAAAGTCTGGAGCCAGAGGCTTCTTCCAGTTTTCCCATACAGGTGCAGGGTCCCAAGGCTTTGGGCCATCTTCCACTGCTTTCCCAGGCCACAAGCAGAGAGCTGGATGGGAAGTAGAGCAGCTGGGACATGAACCAGCGCACAAATGGCCCAGACAAAGCGAGGACTTTAGTCAGTAGACTACCACACCAGGCCTGGGTGTCTTAGAAACTTTCCTATCTTGCTTTCTGGAGCCCTATGGTCTCATGGTTTTTCATCTGCTGATGGCTCTGTCTTTCAGAATACCCAGTCATTTCTTCCTCACTCTATCGTGAATGCCTCTTTTTATTCCCGCAAAGGATTCGCCCAGCATGGAGACTGCATGGTCTCTCTGCCCCCACCTTCCAGCTGTGTCTTTTGACAGCTCATCTTTTCATCTCATAATTTGAAAAAAAAAAAAAGAAGAAGAAGAAGAAAAAGAAGCCTCAATTCTCTCTTGTTTGGCCCAACTATCTCTTGAGAGAAGCTGAATTGGTATTATTTTTGCAATTTTACAAATAAAGAGAAAAAAATCTGGATTTTTTTCAGGAGAATTTAAGAAAATGTCCTGAATTTTAACCTGCACTTTAATCCCACTCTTTCAGTTGCCTACAGAATAGGATTATTTGATGATTCTGCTTCTACTTCAACCCTCACCTGTATTTATCCTTCTCTGCAAACCAGTTCTTTACTCAGCTTCTGACCACTGTTGGGATATTTTCATTCCTCTGCCCTCATACCGCATTTATCAATTGGTAGAGTTATCTCCTTTGTTTTTATTTGAGGTACCTGGTATTTTATTCTTTGAGCATGAGCACTATCATCATTCTAATCTGAGCTTTGTTGGTTGAGACCTAAAAACTGAGCCTCTTCTGATCTGTACACCTTGGCTAGACTTGACATCTTAAAGGGCTATTTTCACTTCTCCAGAAACCCATAATTGCTCATTAGACAAAAACCAAATGCCTCAAGCAGAAATACAAAACTTCCCACTGTACGTATACTATCTTACATGAGTCACCACCAGCTGGGGGAGCCAGACAGCATGGAGGAAGATCACAGACAGGACACAAATGTGCTCTGCTTTCCTGTCTGGATGGCCTTGGGTGGGCCATCACTTGGCATCTTTGAAGAAGCTTACTCCAAAATGGGAATAACAATGCCCCTAATCCCACATCCAAGGAGGGCTCTGAGATAGCGCATGGAAAGTCACTTTGACAGGCATCAAACTGGCATTCCTTTCTTTTAAAAAAGTGTCTATTTATTTATTTGAAAGGCAGAAAGGAAGAGATCTTCCTTCTGCTGGTTCATTCCCCAAATGCCCACAACAGCCAGGGTTGACTAGGCTGCAGTCAGGAGCCGGGAGCCGGGAGCCACATGCCATGAGTTTCTTGTGGGTCTTTCACATAGCTGTCAGGTGCTGAAACACTTGGGCCACTTGCTGCTGCTTTGCCAGGTGCGTTAGCAGGAAGCCGGATTAAAAATGGCACAGCCGAGACTCAAACCAGAACCTGTATGGGATACTGATCTCACAGGCTTAACTCCACTGCACACCAACACTGCCCCCCAAAAGTGGCATTCCTGTGATGACTACTGCTTCTACAGACCTAGCAGCCCAGTGTTGGGTTTTCTCTTCATAGTGTTGCTGTTCCTGCCACACCTACTCTCTTTGGTCACTGTCCTACCCCTGTTGTTCTCTCCATTGATTGTCGCCAGAACTGCAAGTTTCCTAACACTTGCCAAGCCAATTGTTTCTTCATCATTGTCTACTTTGTCTTCTGCATGTCATCCTACCCAACTGACACTTCCCACGGTTCCATCTTACTTTGTCACTGCCATTTTTACTGTACTCATGAATAAATTACTGTAGGCTGATGCTCATTCTGCATGTGCTGTGATTGGTGCATGTTAAGCAGATACATAACACTGAACTCTTCAGTAGATCAAATGTTTGAGAGACGGGGCCAGCCTTCCATGAATTTTGCATACCCCGTCTGCCCAGTGCATATTTGAGGGCACTTGGTAAACCCTTCAGTGCTCAACAAATGAGTGGTGCCATGACAAACTCTTAAAGCCATGGTCCAGCTGAATTCTTAGCCCCATTATCTTTTTCCTCCTCCTCACTCATGTCTGGCTACCCAATTACTGGGCTTTCTAATTCTTACCCTTAGTGCACAACTTTGTCCGCAATAATACTCCTCATTTTGTCTGGTAACTTTACAACATAACTTGGGATTTTAGTTCCCAGAACTACTGCATGTTGTGGAACTGCCAAGAGGATATTCTTTTTATGGTTCATAGAAATGTTTTGGGAGAGAGGTGATGCAAGGTGCCACCTACCATCTGTGGGATGTTGGGCAAATATCTTCTCTGGGTCTCAGCTTTCTCACCATTACAAGGCATAAGGCATGAGACGTGTCTCCCATAGGTTGAGCGCTTGGTGATGTCAACTACTATACTAAACCCCAAACTAGGGACCTCAGAGAAGCATCAGAGAGGCAAAAACCTTCCAAGGACATAATAAAAAGATAAAAGTGAGGGCTGATAGATGACTTAATGCTATTAATAATGATGAAAGGCATGATAGTGATTGCTCCTTGTAGCAAGGACAAACACAAATTCAAGGTTTAACCCCTATTTCGTTCAACATCATGTCCTGTGACCTTGGGCATACAACTTGATCTCCTTGCACGTCACTGCTTCATCCGTGTCATGGGGATAATGATAATAGCATTCCTTACTTCCTATGGTTGCTGTAAACAAGAAGTGAGACGATGCACAACTGGTGTTGATGCCAAGGCCCGCTGCTGAGCAAACCCCAGATAAGGCACCCAGGACACTCAGGGGCTCACCCAGAGGTGGATGCAGCCCGCAGCAGCAGAAGGCTCTGCAACACATTTGTCTCTCAGACCCTCAGAAGTCCTGAGACATGTTAGCATCATTGAGAGCCTTGTCTTGAAATCCAACTGGCCAACTCAGCTCTTGGCTGCCCCAGACCCCAGGATCGCCCCAGACCCCAGGATCACCCCAGACCCCAGGAACACACCAGCCCTATAATGGGACTTCTCTGGCCCACCATGAACAGTCTCATGCTGCTGCGCTGCTTTCAAAGGCGTAAAGGGAATTGAGACCTTGGGGAGCCAAAGAGAAATACAGGTTTCTAAAAACAACTGAAATTGTACCATCTGCCACTGAGGAACTGAGCCGGCCTCAAGGTTTCCACAGGAGGTGGGTGGAGACCAGCAAACCACACAGGGCTCCCCTTCCTGGCTCCCGCCATGTTTCCATGGCTTCAACACCCTGGAGAATGTTGCTGCTCATAGCTCTGCCCTGTCAGCCCCAAAGTATCTCAAAGAGCCCCAAAGTACATGTCATGTAGTGAGTCACCAGGCAGATGACCCCTTGCTTTCTGAATGTTATTAGCTTCCCTCCAGCTGGTAATTGCACAGTTAGCACTTTGGCCACTTGTGAACAGAGGTGTTGTAAACCAGAACCCATGAACTCAACAGGAACTGGAAGTCCCCAGGAGAAAAAGTTATCCCATTTGCTTTCTCAGCACTGCGGGCATTCTCTTCAGGGCCCTGGGCAGGGAGGGCTCCCCTGTAGCGAGGTGGCCTGAGGCCCAAGCTTCATGATCTCCTTTTTTGTCTTCTTTTTCAGAGTTTCTTTCATGAAGACACCACTTTCATCCACTGGGATCCCAAGTCCCAGAAGCTGGTGGAGAGGAAGAACACTGTGTCACACACAAAATTCTGCAGAATCCCAGCATGGCTGATGCTCCTAAGAAGTAGGCTTTGAAACTACCCTGCTTTCTGTCACAGGGAGGGACTGAGCAAACCCATGCGACTGGGCTGGCATGACTTCATGAAGAGTTTCCACAACAGGCCAAGGACACTTATAATTGCCTGATCTTATTGATTCCTTAAAAGCAATGTCCCATCCTGTCCTCACCTCTGACCTCTGTTGCCTCTGATGTGCACCAGGACTGTAGGGGTGGAGGCAGAGGATGTTGGAATGGTAGCCACCTTGGTCTCGCTAATCTGCGTCCTAGCCAAATCCCAGAATATCCATAGAAAAACTCAGGAACTCCTAAAATAACTTCTGAATGTCATGATCTTGGCTTCCTACATTCATTTCAAAGTCTATTCCAAATACTCCAAAGTATGTGATAAGTATTTTAATTGGAAATTTTCTTAGAATCACATTGTCAATTTTTTCAGCGATTTTTCCCACATATTGATTTACAAATGTCATTCAATATGTATGTTTCTAGAACTTTTCTCTGACTTCTGTGGAACTCTAAGGAGCCACCAGACCCTTCCTTGCCTGGACTCTGCCTCAGGCTGCTATACCTCTTGAAACATTGACTATGGGGCCCAGGGAGATGGAGCTGCACAGGCCACATGCACCAGCCATGTCCTTATTCCACTGAAAAGAGTTCTTGCTCCAACCACAGAAAGCATAGTGGACTATCCTCAGATAGACAGATGGAAGAAGAGACACCCCAAGAAGATGTGCAATTACTAGGACATGTCGGAGCCACCACTACTGGCAGAGATCTGAATCAATGAAACATGAGTTTAGAAAGGATCTACATGGCCACAATGTCAGGTGCCATAAACACAGCCACATGTCATCTATACTGTGGTAAATCATGGACAAAAGAAGTCTCACAAAATTTTATTTCCTTATGACCTCCTGTAGCCTTAGTTTATGTAAGGAACTCTGATATTTGATGTTCCAACTGAGGCAAAATGAACCCAGACTGGTTTCCCAGAATGTGTCCCATTATTCAGCAATGCATGGCTCCACTATATTAGCGTTGTTGATATTTACATCGGGATGTGCTGCTTGCACTGGTTTTGATGGATTGCTGATTTAGCAAAGGCTACCTTTTCCTGTCTGCTGCTGGCCAACCCTTTCTCTGTTGGGTTGACTGGGGAGTTCTCATATTCCTCATTGAAATGTGTTCTTTGAGAATTTCCCCAGGCAAAAACGAGCCTAGGAATTATGAGTATGTTTGAGGATAACTATCCCCTTAAAAGTGTGGTCTTTCACAGTGCATTCTTTCTTGTGTTATCTGGAGAAGACAAAGCAGCTTCTCCCCAGGGATGTGGCACGGATGGAAGCCTGGTAGTAGATTGACCTCAAGCCTCCAAAAGCAGTTGCATGGCCTTATCTCTGACACCCTTCTTCCCAGCTCTGTCTCTGCTTTCTCTGCTATTTTCTAAGAGCCAACCTCTCTTCTGTGTTCATTCTAAACACTAGCATCCAGCGACCACAATAAACAAACACCCAGAAATTCAATACAAAGAGAGCAGAATAAGTATAGAGAGAGAGCTAAGTTCCTTGGAGATATAAGTTCAGGTTTTTTAAGCATTATTTTGACTAAGTACTCTCTTTTCTTTAACTCTCATTACTTTTGTCCAGTTCTTTTGGCGTGAGTCTTTGAAGCTATGGATTTAAATAATATAAAATACTCAACAATTTTCCAGTTTTCCAAGACACTCTATCAGTGTACAAAGAAAGTTTGAAAACTGTTACTAGCCCAATTTCTGATCTAAGTAAGGCTACAGGACTGTTCTACACCCAAGTCTTTGGCTCTCAGTCCTCTGCTTCTCCAGGCAGAAGAGGAAAGATGGAAGATATCAGCAAGCACTTTTCTCTGAAACTAAGACCTTGCTCATTCCAATAAATCCCTTGGGTTAGATCAGCATCAGTATTTTCCCTATGCATAGACAAGGTGGCTAAAGGACATGACTCAAAGTATCCCCTGAAGACTTATTAAAGTTAAAATTGCTGCTCTTTCTCCTCTCTCTCTCTAACTAGGCATTTCATATTTCACCATTAAATTCAGTTCTGAGAGTAAAGGAATCATGCACAAAGGTTGTTTGTTTTCTATATATGTTTCCATATATGTTTCCTAAAATGAAATAGAGGCATTGTTATCTCATTTTAAAAAAAGCTTTGGATTATATCTTGACTGGATCCAAATCCTCATTCTGCCCTTTGCTAACTGTGTGATCACCAGCAAGGAATCAGCCTCTGGGAATCATAGAGAGAATCAAAGAAAGTAGCAAGTGACAGCTTTCATCACTGCTTGGTGTAACATACATGTGTGATTTCCAAACAAAGAAGAAACCTAAGAACTCTTCGATGTGCCAGAAAAATTCAAAACTAAGAGAGCTGCCCAGGAAAGGGCCCTAGGTAGCCTGTGGTAGCAGGTAGCAGGGCACTGGGTATCTATAACCTAAAGTGGAAAGCTGTATTTGGCTGCTTTATGTGACAGAAGACACAAGACTGAGTGATTTATGAAAAACACATGGTTTTGTTTTGTTTGTTTCATTTCTGGAGGATGGAGGGACTACATCTGAGCACTTTTTTGTTGCATCATCCCATGGTGTGGAAAGGAGCGGTAGAGAGAAAGTAAGAGAAGGGAAGGGTTCAAATTCTCTTACACATTCGTTCTGAGTTTAAAGTCATTATTTGGGTCTCAAGTTTTTTTGTAAATATTCCTTCTTTCACAAAAAGCCTCCTCTAATCTCACCAGGTCTTGGTTATCTGCAACCCCGTGGGTCTCCTGACCCAACATTCACCCCAGGGAGTAACAGCTAGCTCCTGACTATCTCTCTCCATTCACTGCACTGACTGGTTGCCCCTGAGGGCCCAAATGGGATTCTCACCAACCCACTGCTATTTCCCCATGTCTCACTACAGTGTGCAGCACACATGGATTTAGATAAATGATCGAACAATGAGCTAGTGAAGCTACTACCAGCCCTCCTCATTTACTAAATCACAATGACTATCTGTGTAGGGAAATGAAATTCCCATGCTCTTTAGCAATGAAAATAATGTTAGCACATTTTCCCTGCAAAATCTTTCTCTGGAATTCAAATCTAAGGACTGGGTATGGGAAAACAGAGTCAACAGCATGGGAGCAGGGGAAAGCCACAGAAGTTATCCACACAGTGCTGGGTTGTAAACATGGTAGGAAGTGGCATTATCTGTACCTTGGAGGGTGGCACACTGCCTTTCTGACTGTGCCAACCAGTTCCCCAGTAATAATTTATGCCAGTTGTAATCTATAAGGGAATCTACCCCCAAAGATTTACAAGAGAGCTTTGTTGTTTAGGTAAGACTCAAAAAGAAAGCAGTTTCCTTTTTTAAAAAATCCACCCTACCTTCAAGGACTCTTCAGACCATGAAGTGTTCTGTTCTGCAGGGCAGATGAAGTGAAACACTATGCATGCAGTGGCAGGAGAAGACACTTGCAGGAAAATAACCTTCTATTTCAGATAAATCAAATTCTTGTGTTCATAATGTATCCAAGAAGTAAATAACGGTGAATGAAATTCGTTCACATTCTCCAAGCTTCGTTAATCCTGCATTGTCCAGATAACTCAGGCTCCCCCCTGACCCTTCTCCTCTACCCTCCCCTCTCCATTCTTGCTCTCCCCAGGGTCTGCTTTCTCCAGCTACTTGAATGTTTCCCTTGAGGATTGTCAGCAAAGATGCAAAAACAACAAAAAAACACAAACAAACAAAAAACAAAAACCTGCATCTGGCCTTAACTCTCCTAAAGAACTCTTCCAAACTTAGGGATTTGTTGGCTCCAACACACTGCTCAGACCCTCAATATGGACCCCTCAAGTAATGGCCAGACTCCTTTGCCAAAGGAGTATGTGACCCATCCATACAGAAGAAGTGGTCCTTTAAATATTGTGCAAGACTACATTTTCCCCACGGGCTGATGAGTAGAAAGAGGTTAATAAAGTTCAAAAAAGAAAAACATAAGCTGTCACTGAAGTCCACAGTCATTGATAAATTAACCAATTTACATACTCTCATTATTCGCAATAGAGTGCACGTTCTGGGTTTTATAGGAAAACCCCATTCTTGAGACTTGTGGTCTGGTGGAAATACAAGCTGCACATAAGTAACTGCAATACAACTGAGATGGAGCAGTACTCCCAGTAGAGTGCAAACAAAGTTGCAGGGGTTTCAATATGAATTTGGGAATGCTTCCAAGTGAAGTTGAGCATTGCAACAAACTGCCTGCCTTTCTTTGCATTAGCCAGCAAGTGGACTTCAAAAGCTCCTCAAAGGGGATCAACATTGTGGCACAGTGGGTAAGCTACCACTTGTGACTCCATGACGCCATATTGGAATGCTGGATGGAGTCTGAACTATTTGCTTCCTTCCAATCAAGCGTGCTGCTTATGTACCTGCAGGTAATATCCCAAGGGCTTGTGCCCTTGCCACCCACATAAAAGATCAAGGTGGAGTTCTTGGCTCCTGATTTTGACTGCCCAGAACCAGCTGCTGAGACTATTGGAGGAATAAATCAACAGATGGAAGATTCTCTCTCTCTCTCTCTCACTCCCTCCCTTTTTCCCTCCATCTTTCCCTCCATCTTTCTTTCTACCATTCTATCTTTTAAATAAGTAAACCAATCTTTAAAAACAATTTCATGAAGGGGCAGGTTATTTCCCTAGTAGTTAAGATGCCTACATCCCACATTAGAATACTGGGTATAGTACCCAGCTCTGCCCCACTTTGGGCTCCAGATTCCTCTTAACACAGACACCGGGAAACAAGTGGTAGCTCTAAGTGACTGGGTTCCTGCTACACACATGAAAGACCTGGACTGAGTTACTAGCTCCTGGCTTGGACCTTCACCTCCTTCCCTCCTGTGTCAACTAATCTTTCAAATTTGAGTTCATGAAAATATACATCACGAAAAAAATGCAAGGATTTCACTTTTTTTCGCAACATAAACACAATTTATGGTTTCAATTTCCACAAACCTTTGAAAGTTCTCTCATCTTCCTCCTAAAGTGATGTGCTGCTTAGTGATGGGAGTTTCTCTTCCCAACCCAGGTGGATGGGAGGCACACTGACAGGAAGAATGAAAGCACGTGCTTTCGAGTTACAAGGGACCTGAGTGCAAATCTCAGTCCTGCCTTTCATTCCCTGTTACTGCCCTACCCCTCTGAGTGAAAATGGTGATCTGCAAAGAGAACTGGAGTAAGTCTTAATGAAGAAAATAGATGTGACACGATTAACCAGATGTCTGACACATACTATGGATGCTGGCTAACAAGCACAGACAAAACCATAGTGTTACATAGGAGGCCTCCTTGTGGCCAATGGAATGCTTGGACCACATTCTCTGGAGAAAAGCCAACCAGAGTCAAACAATTCCATATAATTTACTTTCATATTTTTAGTACACAAGTAGTGTCTGGGATTTTAAAACAGCAAGTTGATACAAACCAAAGTAAACTTAAATGACAACTTTTACCACTAACTATGTATTTCTAAATATTTATGCATATGGTCCTGTTTGTCTTCAAATATAAACAGGTTTAAAATATGGTGCCTATTGTAATGATGTTTTCGCATCGCTGTGTCATGATCTTCTTTCTTGTCCAACTAAGAGACATCAACACTATCACCTAACTAGCTAAAGAGAATTCCATCATACAGACATGAAGAAAAGTCTGTTTAACAGATGTCTTACAATAGCCCCTATTCAAACTTGAGGCCAGTCCTGGTTCCACCTTGGGAAAGATCCCATGTTCTCCGGGCTCATCTTTAAAGTAAGAGCTACATCTTCCACAGCATATAGCTATGGTATGGATCAAACCAACTGATGTATACAAATGCATTGTAGGAGTATTAAACTACTGCATGAATTTATGCATTATCAAAGAAAGGATCAAGCACATATTCTCCACTGAGTCACGTTAGGAAGGAATTTGATTTATACGCCACTGATCAAAAATAAATTCTATCGGAGGCTAGGAACACAGCTGCAAGTTAGTTTCTCTGATCTTGTTTTGTGCTTATTCCTTATGGGAAAAATTAGGACAACCTTGGCAAAAGCTGCCCACTTTCCTTCCAAATCCAAAGGGTGCAGTGACTGGGGTTCTGATGTGGCATGGAGAATCAAATGCCACTTGCCATGCCAGTATTGTATATGGGCACTGTTTCATGCCTCAGCTGCTCCACGTACAATCCAGTTCCCTGAGAAAGGACTGAGAAAAGCAGCAGATGGCCCTGTAACCCACACAGGAGAGTTGAATTAAACTCCTGGATCCCAGCTTTGACCTGGCCTAGCATTGACCAATGCAACTATCTGTAGAGAAAACAAGCAGATAAAAGATCTCCCTGTATATTCCTCCATCTTTTTCTTTAACTTTCAAAACAATCAAACAAGGGGTGCAGAGAAGGTAAGTGTCATATCAGTGGCTGCTGGAAAAGCCAGAGTCAGCACCCCCTAACTTCAAACCCAACCCCACCCGTCTCTACTGTGCCTCTTGATGTTAGGGACTAGCCAGCTTATTGAATGCCCACCTTGAGTTTGATCTTAAAGAGATTTCAAAAGAAACAAATTCTGGCTGCCTTGGCTGATACTAATAAATAATAGGATTAGTTATGTAGTTGAGACAAATAATAGAAATGACAGAAAAAATATTTCCAGTGACCATGGCAGAAGTTTTTATGCTGACTCCCCACTATAGTCACCTGAGAAGTTTTCGGAACTCCAAATAAGTATTGCAGGTGATTGGTTGATTTCCCTAAAGGTCTGTTTCAATTAATGTAGGGGTACTTTCCTAATCTCTTCAAAATCAGATGACTTTGGCTGAATGTGCAGCCAGAGTTGACAAAGAGAGCCTTGATCCCAATCAAATAATGACCTGATTATAAATTCACATTCTCACAAACTCTTTGCCAACCTCACTGTCCCACTGTCCCTCAGAGCAAAACCACTGAAATACACATCTTCAAATTTAACCTCTTAGGAAAATAAGACTAATTACCTTATATAACAAAAATGACCTTACTTATGAAAAATAGGAAATATGCTATCTGATTAAAAATAGTGGAATACTTGTACACAATATAGTAAATCCCAATGCAATATCATGCAGCAAGTTTAAATGATGATGAATGATTTATAGCAACATGAGGGGAAAGTGCATAGGCTATATGTGAGGAAATGGAAAGAAACTACTGCATCAACAGTTAGAAAAATCAAGCTAAGATTATAATCACAGTTTCATAGAAAGAGTGGGGGAAGCATCCCAAAATGTTAGTGCAATCTCTCTTGATGGTTTTTTTATGCTTTCTGCTTCTTTTTATGCTTTCCCAATATTTTTCAAACTACCATCTATGTGCTAGAAAAGATATTTATAACAGAAAAAAAAATTACTTTTCAAAACTCACCCGTCTGACTGTGAAGTGGTAGTCAAGACAAAGTTCTAAATGAATAAAAGCAAAAATTAGCTTGCCCACCTGAAGTTTTCTGCCTTTCAGCTGTTGTGCCTTTCGTTTTTGCCGTCTTGCCTGTCTTTCTCCTCCAACCAATTTATCTGGCTCATTTAACAGAAATGTGGAGCAGCAAGTTACACTTTACACACAGTGTCAGCCAATAGGAGGAAGCTCTTGTTTCAGGGTCATCTGTGCTCCGTAGAAACTGCTGTGGGAGTTGGCACTGACTTCCTTCAGGAGAAGGGGAAATTACCAGTGAGGGATTATCCATCTCTGAAAGGCAAAAACCTGGAGTGGCCCTGCCCCTCTAATGACTGGTTCTATCAGCATCTTTCCCAAGACTGCAGGAGGGTGCTGTGGGCTAGAGCAGGAGGAGGGGGTTAAGTAGCTTTTAGTTCCCCTAAATGGTTTCTGTTTCCATAGCAAGAGTAACATCAACACTGCCTTGCAGAACACACTTAAGAGTGCCCCCTCTTAGGTCTGCACTTGCTGCTCCCAAGGAGGCCGTGCCCGTTTTGCTGATATGCTCTGTCAGGGACCGCCGATGACAGTACTGCTCACATAATGCATGTCTTCTCAATCCTCCTCTTCCATTCCCTCTTGTTTGTGTTTTGCCACTTACTCGAACCTTTCTCCTTGTCTCTCTCAACTCCCTCATGGCTCTTTCTGATGCTTCATCAGTTTTTTCTAAGTGTGAGTTTTCCCTAGAAGTCTACCACCTGACCTTTTCCCTCTCTTTTCTCTGGCTTTTGTCTGCCTTACCCACAGCCACAGCCAAATTTACTATGACAAAAATAGGACTTTTCTCTTTCCTCCTCAGCCCTATACTCCCTGCATCTTCTCCATCTAAGACAATGATTCTACAATGATCCAATCAGCTAATCTGTTCAGAAACCTAGAAGTCATTCTTCATGCCTCTCTTTCTTCCATAACTCATATTTAAGCAGATAAATTACATTTGTTCTGCCTAGCAAGTATATTCCAAGCCCCACCATTTGTTACTTGTTCAACTCCAGTCAAACCCTTATCATTTCTTAAATAGAAACCTGCAATAACGTTGGGGGGGGGGGCAATACCCAACTGGAAAAGAAAGAAATAAAATTATATCTGTTTGTAGATGATATGATCTTACGTGTGTAAAAACTCAAAGATTCCACAAGAAAACTATTTGAATTAACAAATGAATTGATTAACAAATGAAGTTGCAGAATATAAAATCAACACCCCCCAAAAAGTTACATTTCTAGACAATAACAATGAACAATTCAAAGAGGAAATTAAGAAAATGATTCCACTTACAATGACATCAAAAATATATAAAATACTTGGGAACTAACAATCAGGAAAATAGAACATGTATACACTGAAAACTACAAAACATTGCTGAAATCAAAGAAGACACAGATAAATTGAAAACATCACATATTCATGGATTGAAATACTTCATATTATAAAAATGTCAATACTACCCAAACTGATACACATACATATTTAAGACAATCTCTGACAAAATCCCAGTGATATTTTTTACAGAAATAAAAATGCATCCTCAAATTTTTATGAAATCCAAAGGACTCTGTGAATAGTCCAAATAATCTTGTAAAACAATCATGTTGGATGTCTCACACTTCCTGACTTCAATATTTACTACAAAACTATAATAATCAAAATAGAGTAGCCCTAACAAAATTACAAACATGTAAACTAAGGGAATAGAATGCAGAATCCCAAAGCAAGCCCTCATATATACAGCCAAATGATTTCTAACAAAAGTAATAAGGTCGTTAAATGAGAAAGAGTAGACTTTTCCTCTAATTTTATGTTTTTATTTTATTTCTTTGAGAGGCAGAGAGACAGCTCCTGTGTGCAAGTTTACTCCTCAGCGCCTGCCACGACTGGGGCTGGACTAGGCCATAGCTGAGAGCTCAGCTTGGGTCTCGCACATGGTGGCAGTAACCCACTTACTAGACCCATCAGCATTGCTTCTCAGGGTGTACATCAGATGGGGGCTGAAGTCAGGAGCCAAGGCCGAGAACCAAACCCAGGCACTCTGATTTAGGATGTGGGATCTTAACTGCTGGAATCTAAACACCGATTCCAGGAGAGTCTTTTCAATAAGTGATGCTGAGAAATTTGAATAGCCACAGACTTCACTCAAAATAAATAAAATATTTAGATGTGAGAGCTTAAACTATAAAACTCTTGGGAGAAAACAGAAGGAAAACTCTTCATGACATTGGATTTGACAATGATTTCTTAGTTATGCTATCAAAAGCACAGAAAAGAAAAATTAGGCAGGTTGAACTCAATCACAATTAAAAACATTGGGGCATCGGGCCTGGAGTGGTGGTGCAGTGGTTAAGGTCCTCGCCTTGCACGCCCAGGATCCCGTATGGGCACCAGTTCTAATCCCAGCAGCCCCGCTTCCCATCCAGCTTCCTGCTTGTGGCCCAGGAAAGCAGTCAGGACGACCCAAAGCTTTGGGACCCTGCACCCGCGTGGGAGACCCAGAAGAGGCTCCTGGCTTCGGACCGGCATAGCATCGGCCGTTGCGCTCACTTGGGGAGTGAATCATCGGACGGAAGATCTTCCTCTCTGTCTCTCCTCTCTGCATATCCACCTTTCCAATAAAAATAAAATAAATCTTAAAAAAAAAAAAACATTGGGGCATCAAAATACACTAATGGGGTGAACATTGCGGGTAAGCTACTGCTTGCCACTTCTGCATCCTGGTATGGGCCCAGTTCCAGTCCATGCTACTCTGCATCCAGTCCAGCCTCCTATTATTGCACCCTTGGAAGTCGAAGATGGCTCAAGTGACTACCACCTACATGGACCCAAACTGAGTCCTGTACTCCTGGCTTTAGTCTGCCCCAGCCCCAGCTGTTGCAGGCACTTGGGGAATGGACCAAAGTGCCCGGGTGTGTGAATAAGCAGGCTAGACATGCTTGCATGAACTAGAAACCACAAAAGGCCCCAAGTATAATTCAAAACTCCTACCTGTCAATCAAAGCTCTCCCAGTCCAGGACCTAAGAGAGAATGCCATGAAAATATAGAAATTAAGTACCACATAGAACTTGTGGAAGTTCAACAAAACCCAGGTGACTTCTGGACTGTAGAGGCACCATCTCCTACCTCCTATCCCCATCTCATAAAAAGAAACCAGCATTTGGGAAAGAATCTCTCTCTCTCTCCCTCTCTCACTCTCTTTCTCTCCCCATCTCTCTCTCTCTCTCTCTCTCTCTCTGTCTTCCTTTCAAAAGATGGAAACAGATTTTTTTAAAGACTCACAGTCTTTTTAAAAGGGGATCCTGAGAGTGGGGAAGAATATTTGCAAGGCACGTATCTGATAAGACAATAATATCCATAACACATAAAGGACTCCTACAATCAGCAACAACAAAAACACACAAATAATCCAATTTAAAAATAGGTAAAGGATTTCAACACACATTTATTCAAAGATATCCAAACGGCTAATAAGCAGCACCATAAGGTGCTCAACATCACTAATCACCAGGGAAACGCAAATAAACAGTGAAATACCACTTTATGCCCATTAAGACAACCTTGGTTTTAAAAACCACAACAGAATAGAAAATAGCAAACGTTAAAAGGATGTGAAGGAACTGGAATTGTTACATGCTGCAGGTAGGAATGTAAAATGGCACAGCTGCTACAGATAACAGTGTATCAGATTTCCAAAATGCAAGAGCAAAAATGGAACTACCAGTATTGTCCAGCCATTCCATTTCCAGGAACACAAGCAAATGTTTACACATCCACATTTAGAGCAGTATTGTTTACAACAAAGTGTGGAAGCAGTGTAGTGCATACAATGGAATATTGTCCAACCTTAAGAAGGAAGGAAATTCTGACATAGGCTACAATGTGGATGAATCTTGAAGACTAAATGCTACGTGACCAGGCTAGTCATCAAATGACAAATGCTGTATTATTCCATTCCTGTGAGGGACACAGGATTTCATAGAGACAGAAATAGAATGGTGCTTGCCAGGGACTGGGGAAAGGCTTGTTGAAATGATCGGTTAGGAGGTTAAGATTAGGCAGTACAGCATCCCGCTATCCCATGTGAGTGAACTAAAATTCAGCTCAGTGAAAATCTTCTTCTTCTATCCCAGTTCTTCCTAGTCTGGATAACCTTTTTGTCCAGTTAACTTTCTACTCCAAAGATGAAAAAAACACAGCAAGACAAATGTCTTACAAAATTAGATGCTCAGTTCAACCACCTTTACATCTTAGCTAAAATCTGAGCTCAGAGCAGTTTGCCGAAGTGCTCATTACTCTCACCAGAGCATATGATCCAGAATTTCCTGGTATTTGCCAGGATGCAGTAAAGGCTGCGAACACACAGCTGAAGCTAATGAAAGTTCTCTGAGAAACAGAATGCAGAAACTAACATCACCAACCTTGGTAAGATTTGGACTCCTCTGACAAAAAAAAAGGGGGGGGAGAGGGGGACTAAAAATTTACCTTTGTCTGCGGTGACAGTGCAGCAGATACAGTTGCAGAACCATGGAGAAAAACTTTCAGCAAGCCTTTGCATAAAGAACACTGGCTTCCCTGCATCACACTCCCCCCCACCCTTACTCTCCCTTCCGAGGAACTGTCACATCCCACATCTTTACGCTCCAACTGGACAAAAAGCAGACTTTGCCAATATTGTGCCTCATAGCAGCTGTTGGGCACAGCCAGAAACTACACACTTTTAACCACTTGGCCCTAGAAACATTTCGATGTTACATTGGCTTACCTAGTAGTCTCCTCCATCCCTGTATTTGCATTTAGGATGTGTAGAGTTGTGTAGCCTCTGTTGCAACTGCTCAGTTGTCTCATTATACCAACATCAGGTTACTAGACTGTCTCCGGATATGCAAATTGTCCATTTGTCTTTTACAACTGGGAACACACATTTGATTTGTTCTAGAATGACTTTCCCCCTTCGGCCATTCAGTAGGAGTGTATGATATCAAAGTTCCAGGGGTGGACTAGAAAGGCCCTGGGAAGCAGTAAATGATCTCTTTAGAATCTACCCCCAAGTTATTTCCTCAAAAAGATTGACTGCTCTGTTTTCAATTATCTAAACAAGTACAGGAAAAATGCCAAACCTGCCCTGTCTATAAGGAAGATTAGAAAAGGGGGGGAGGGGTGCTTATAAAACATTCTGGTCTCTTCAATGCCAGTTCCAAGCATTTCAAAACTGACCGTAAAGGTTAATTAGCTCCACCCAAGATTCAGTAATGCAGCTTTTAAAACAAGGAGCTAGATTGGGAAGTCTCCAATTTAGCTGAATAAGCTCCCAAAATAAGCCTCTCTGATTGTTTATTTTGAGATCTATTTTTTAGAAAGATTTATTTTCTTTTTTAGTTTTTGTTTGAAAGGCGAAGTTGGCCCTGAGAAATGGCCCAGTGGCTAAATCTTCACCTTGCACGCACAGAGATCCCATATGGGCACCAGTTCTAATCCTGGTGGCCCCACTTCCCATCCAGCTCCCTGTTTGTGGCCTGGGAAAGCTGTAGAGGATGGCCCAAAGCCTTGGGACCCTGCACCCACGTGGGAGACCCGGAGGCTGGCTCCTGATTTTTGATTAGCTCAATTCTGGCTTTTGCATCTGCTTGGGGAGTCAACCAGCAGACAGAGCTTTCTCTCTGTCTCTCTTCTCTGTAAATCTGCCTTTCTGAGAAAAATAAATGAATCTTTTAAAAAATAAAAGAAATGCAGAGTTACAGAGAGATCTTCAACCTGCTGCTTCATTCCCCCAAATTGTTATAATGGCCGGACCTGGGCCAATTCAAAGCCAGGAGCAAGGAGCTTTCTCTGGGTCTCCCACATGGGTATAGAGGCCCAAAAACTTGCAGCCTTCTCTGCCACTTTCCCAGGCCATAAGCAGAGAGTTGGATTGGAAGTAGAGCAGACATGACATGAACTAGCACCAGCACTTCAGAGGAGGCTTAGCCTACTATGCTACAGCACTGGCCCCTTTGCCATTCTTTTGTAAGAGACATTTATAAAGGAGACCTCCAAGTACAAGGATGTCTTCCTGTCTTTACCAGGCTGGGGAGCAGAACGCCATTCACTAAAGAACAGAGAAAGCATGGGGTTCAGTCTCCGTGGCAAACCTCATCTTTTCTAAGGTACTCTTCTGGGCTATCTTGTCTTCACTGGGCCTTCCACCTTCCCTTCCTTATTTCAGCAGGTGATGACATTTGAGCCAGAAGTAAGAATTCAGTTTTTACTTTATCTCCTATTGGACCTGAGAGTTTGATATGCAAATTCTGAGTAGAGACCTCATCAGAATGATTCTAGTGGCTGTCTGTGGAATGAACTAGCAGCTGAACGTTCTCTGTCACTCCACCTTTCAAATAAATAGCAATAAATTTTGAAAAATGAAATGAGTTAAACCAGATGTTTAAGCTTTTAAAACACTGAGTCCCACCTAAGCACAAGTGTGAAGATGCAGGTGCCATTGCTTTGTGTATATCACGTCAGTAAGCATGATGATTATCTGATGCCCGTGTGCTATAACACAGTAAACTGGAAAGTGACTTGATATGAGGGTCAGCTCTGTCTAACACCCCACGAACTTTTCCTGAGTAATCCAAGAATAAGTGTTAGAATAAAAGTGAACTAAATAGATGTAAGTAGAATAAAAACTATCAATGAACTTCCAAACTATAATCATGTTTTACAATGAGTCTATTTAAAAATTCTTCCCCAAATGCCTGCCAATGTATTATCCTTAGGTTTTTGTTAAGTTGAACGAAATGGTGAATATTCATTAATTACCATTTCTGAGCAGCATTCAATACTGAAACATTAAGTGTGAAAATAAATTTTATCTACTTTTGGTTTCATATTATAAGAACTGAAACTGTTTAGATCTGTTAATAAATATGACATTAACATATTGAAAAATCATATTAGAAGAAAGTTTAGTTACTGTTTCTAGAGATGGTAAAATGACAGTCACATATTTGCCAAGCTATGGATTGCTGGTGTAGCAAAAATTATGCTTCCTTATTTCATAGTTTTTTAACTAAAAGTGAAGGTTAGTACTTAAAAGCTAATATGTGGCCATTAAAACTACTAGAAATGGGGGCTAGTTTGTGGCATAGCAAGTTAAGCTACCACATGCCATTTAGCATCCTGTAATGGATTGAGAAGTCCTGGCTGTTCTACTTCTGATCCAGTTCCCTGGGAATGCCCTTGGGAAAGCAACAGAAGATGGTGCAAGTGCTTTGTGTTTTGCTTTCCTTTTTGTGTTATATTTTTATTTTGAATTTTTGAATTTTGTGGCACAATTTTATATAGATGGGATTCCCCCCAAAACTCCCACTCCCAGACAGATTTTCCCCTTGTTGCCACAACAGTAAGTCCCTCACAAGGAGTCACAATTCCATCAGTCTCCCATTTAAGTGTGCCCCAACATTGCTGGTACAGACAATGTTAGACAGTTCAGCATCCCATTGTCTACACATCCAACAGTTTCACTGGGAGTCCATCTTTTGTTTGGAAGCAGGGATGTATGTTGCATTGTACCCCATAACTGGATATGGTAGACCCCAGTACTCCATCACTATACATTTCCATAAATGAGAAGCTATGAAACAAGGTCAACAACTGGTATGAATTCGAACAACAGCCATAACAACAACAACAAATTACAGCACAATGAAGAAACGTGCCACTGAGTAACCAACACCTGGGTGACAAAAGAGAAACACAAAAGTCTCTTGGGAAAAAATGCTGTCACTGTGTAATCCATGAACCAGCAATGAAATCGAGAAGAGAAAAGAAAGTATTTGGAATAAGTAAAACTGAAATAAAAAATATCAAAACACACGGGATGCAGCCAAAAGTTTTTGTATGGATCGGGTTATTGAAGTTACACTTTCCATGATGGTTTCCTCCGATTTCCCTGTCTCCGAGCTGGCCGCGTCTCACATATGGTATTTGTTTTTTGTGATTGACTCATTTCATTGAGCATAATGGTCTAGTTGGAACCACCTAGTTGTAAATGACATAATTTCATTCTTCTTAATAACTGAATAATATTCCATGGAATAGATGTACCACAGTTTCTTTAACCACTCTTCATTGGATGCACATCTGGACTGTTTCCATGTCTTTGCTATTGTAGATTGTGCCACTGCAAATATAGGATTACAGATCCCCTTCTCATATGCAGATTTCATTTCTATTGGGTATATTTCTAAGAGTGGAATAGCTGGGTCATATGGCAGATTTATTTGCAATTCTCCAAGAACTCCCCATACTGATTTCCACAGTGGTTGTACTGGTTTACACTCCCACCAGCAGTGAAGGAGGGTACTTTTCTCTGTACATCCATGCCAGCAGGTGTTGTTAGTTGAGTTCTGAATGTAGGCCAGTCTCATTGGAGCTAGGTGGTATCTCAACGTGGTTTTAATTTGTACCTCTCTATAGCTAGGGAGCCTGAGTATCTTTTCATATGTCTGTTAGCCATTTGAATCTGTTCTTTTGAGAAATGTCTGTTCATTTCTTTTGCCCATTTTGTTACAGAGTTTTTGGTGGGGGTTTTTTGTTGTTTTGTTTTGTTTGTTTGCTTGGGTTGTTTTCTGTTTTTTGTTTTTTGTTTTTTTGTGGGTTTTTTTTTTTTTTTTTTGCTGTCCCTGGATTTCTGAAGCTCTTTGTAAACCCTGGATATTAGTCCCCTATCGCTTGTATAGTTTGCCAAGATTTTCTCCCATTGGTTGCTTCTGTACTTTGTTTATTGTTTCCTTTGCTGTACAGAAGCTTTTTAGTTTGATGTAGTCCCATTTGTTCATTTTGGCTTTGATTGCCTTTGCTTTTGGCATTTTTTCTAAGAAGTCTTTCCCTGCTTGTTTGTTGCTCTCAACAATTATGCAACTTTCTGTGTTTACTTTTGAAATTACTCCATTGCAACTTTAATATTGTTTCATAGGGATCTGTCATCATATTAATCCAGTGTTTCAACCATTGCATATTTTTTAAAATTTCCCAACATCAAATTGAAAATTAAGGAATGTCATGGTGCAGCAGGCCATGGGACAGGGTTGTGGTACAATGTTTTAAGCCACCACCTGGGATGTCCACATCCCACGTCGGAGGGACTGGTTGTAGTCCCAGTACTCTGTGCTTCTGATCCAGCTTCTTGTAATGTGCATTTGGGCCATCACCCACTTCCTCCCAGAGTGCACACTAACAGGAAGCTGGATCAGAAGCAGTCATTAGAGCTTGTTCTAGCTTCCTGATAATGCTCAGGCAGTAGATGATGTTCTAGGTAGTTAGTTTCCTGTCCACCAATGTGAGTGACCTAAGCTCTTGGCTTGGCCTGTCCCAGTTCTGAATGTTGCAAACATTTGGGGTAAACCAATGAATAGAAACTAGCTCTCTCTCTCTCTCTCTCTCTCTCTCTCTCTCTCTCTCTCTCTTTCTCTTTGCCTTTAAATAAAATGAAAATTAAAAATAAATGCTAATAAAGCCTGTTAGTGACCCTTTTTTCCACCCTTGAACTCCTCCTACATTGCCAAGAGTTCCACATGTAGTCATGTGGTAGGTCCAACTGTCATATCTGCATCCTGAAAACAGTTACCTTTGGTCATTCCTAAGATACAGGGCTCCACCACTTGTATGCTCCAACACACCTGGAAAAGAAGCCACCCACACCTTGAGGACACCTGGCCAGGGAATTCTCAGGTATCCAAGGTACAGAACAGACAGGAATGTGAGAAGGGGCACACCTGTCAGCCCCACAAACCCTCAGTCCCCTTGGCACTGGAACAGACTGATTAAGGAACTGAACAGGTTCCTGAGTGGCTCCTCAGGTCCAAGTCTAAGAGTTGCTCTGCCCTCACAGTTCTACCCCAGCACACTTTTTAGACACTGACGCTACTAAAAGAGAGACTTAGCTCTCAGTTTACCCTCATCAGGTCTCCTCCAACCCTAAAAACCACTGGTTCTAAGAACAAAACCTATGAATTCTTCCCACCCCATCTCTAGCTTCCCCAAGTGCTCCATAGGTCTTCCTAGAAAATTCTAGACTACTGCAATGATGAAGAGGAAGGCAGCTCTTGGGTCCATTGCATGCTTGCCTCCTATTGCATGGGGGAGTTGAAGGGGGATGATACAGACTGGCTAGGACAAGTCACAGATCACTTCACAAGGACTCTTGTTAGTGGCCTCCTAATGAATGTAGTACATATTTCCCCATCCCGACTCCGATCCCTTAATTTCTTTCTAGCACTCTTAAAACACTTGATACTTTGTTCCTGGAAAATGTGACATGCAAGAGTTAGTTTTTAGACTACAGTGTGGAAATAGCTTTTACTTTGCTTTTTTTATGACATCAATATGACTCAGTTGACTGTAGCAGAATGAAAACACACAGTGATTGGTTACGTAATTAAATATGCTTTCAAGCTGTTTTTCCTAAAGAGAAAAGAAAAAGAATGGTAATCTCATAACACTTGCATATTGTGACTTTCCATTCATTTTACCATATTAGAACTAGATTTCCCAGCAAGCCCTGCCAGAACCCCTTCTCCATAGCTGCATGAAGAAGTCCCACAGAGAACTACCCTTGCTGTTAAAGCGGGAAATGCTTGGTAGAAGTCCTTCTAGAACCTCAGTAGCGACCCCAGCCCTACACACACCTTGAATATGTAACTTCTAGATTCTAGAACTTGAGAGAGTGAATATTTGTGGTTTTAACTGAAGCCACCAATTAGGCAGTGGTTTACTGTGGTTGCTCTAGGGAGCTTACTACCTTCCTCTTCCGATCATGAGAACTGAAAATTCAGGGAAGATGTTGGTTGGCTGCCACCCAATATCCCACAGGATGAACTAATTCACAGGGGGCTTTCATACTTTTAGTTTGTTTTTATTTTGAATTACTCATGTTTAATTCTCCCTTCAAAGAGAACAGCTTTCCTTCCACTGCTGTGACATCTCTTTGGGGAGGTACTGTGGCTGCAGTGAGCCTCAATGGCCACGCCACCCTTTCTAATCAGAGAAGGGGACAGGGGGACTGGAAGTGAACTGTACTGGGCATTGGCTATATGACTCTACACACACACTCACTCTTATCCCCTGGTCAAACACATTCTCTCTCTCTCTCTCTTTTTAAGATTTATTTATTTTTATTGCAAAGTCAGATAAACAGAGTTAAGGAAAGACAGAGAGGAAGACCTTCCGTCTGTTGATTCACTCCCTAAGGAGCCACAACAGCTGGAGCTGAACCAGTCTGAAGCTAGGAGCCCAGAAGCCTTCTCCGGGTCTCCCACGCGGGTACAGGATCCCAAAGCTTCAGACTATCCTCGACTACTCTCCCAGGCCACAAGCAGGGAGCTGGATGGAAAGTGGGGGCATTGAGATTAGAACTGATGCCCATATGGGATCCCAGCATGTGAATGGCAAGAACTTTAGCCATTAGGCTACCACGCTGGGCCCCAAACACTTTCTTTATTAATATTAATATTGTTTCCCTTCCTTGCTTGAGTTGAGAGCGAATGCAGTGCTAGAGCTGTAAATACCAAGGCAGGTGATGCAAGGAGTCAGCACTCCCACAGTAGGACCCCTCAATGCAGGCTTGGGGACAAAAGGTCCCAGAGTCCCTGAGAAATCTGGCAAGGGATTTGTGCCCAGTTCTTAACAAAGCAAGTGTGCAGTGGCGCCTGGCCTCCTTGTGCAACAGTACCTGAGCAAAACAGCAGCTAGCAAGGCGAGGGAATGGCCTGTCTCTCCTAGTTCCTATCTGTAGACAGGCAAATTACCCAGCTGGAACTGAATAATCAATATCATTTATGAAATGGTAAGTTATGTGGAAGGTAGGAGGCAAGGAAAAGAGGGCAGGCAGGTTAGAAACAAATACTTGGTTGGGGATCTCTCCCAAGGTAACCCACATCACTTAGTATTTAAATGAACAAAGCTCCAAAGTCTACTGGGTGGTCTTGACCTATTGTTCTCAGCTGCCTTTCTCTCCTCTCCCTTGCTCTGCTTTCTGTGGCATGGGGAATTCACCCCTAAGCTCATATTCCTTCCCAGGTTGCTTTAGCTTCGGGCTGGACTTGACCCTGATGGAAGGAGCCAATGTATTTCTCCCTGTCTGCTCTGCAGGTGGCGTTTGCAGGTGGTGTTCATGGTTGCAGGTGCTCTGGTGGTTCCAGTCCATGCTCACCTGGCCAGCTGTGACTCTGGGGTCTACAGGATGACCCCTGGGCTTGGGAAGCACTCTCTTCCTTATATCACTTCAGCCCAGATATAGTAACAGCTTATGCTGCGTTAATCTCTGATGTAACATCAGTTGCCTGCTTGGTCTTCACTCTTCAACCTCCTGTGCATGTCTCCCCCATTTAGATATTCAGAATCTATTCAAAACTCACTGATTTAGAGATAGATTACCCTATTGGGCTCCTCCCTCATAAGGAACACATGTTCTCCACCTCCAAATGCCTCAACAGCCTGTTCCTGGATACTCTCTGTGAGCCAGGCTTGGGTTGGGCACCTACACATATATCTCATGTAGCCATTGCAATGATCCTCCATTTTGGTTACTGCCACTTTTTACAGCATCTAAACAATGAGGAATCTACATTTCTAAGATGCTGAGTAATCATGCATCCTCCTACCATTAGCAATTGCACAAAATACAAGCTACAGATTTGTTCACATTATACATCCATTTCACCATATTAGGGAATTTCTACTCACTAAGCATGGCTGAGCCTTATGTGACTCTCACATTAATTTGGCACCATTAATCTGGCTTCTCTCCAATTAGTGTCCCTGACGATGGAAACAGAAGGTACCTCCTAAACTGAGCATGTACAATGAAATGGGTACAAGCGAATGACTGAGAAAATAATACCAAAACTTGAATCAGGCATTTAGTATCTAAGGAGTGCTTTGCAATGGCCTCAATAGCTGGAGACTTGAAAATTCCACAGAGCTCAAAAAATTAGATTACTTCATCTGAGTCATTAGAGAGGCCTCAAGCACCAGGCCACTTAAGACTTACCCAGACAAACCAATTCACTTTACTTCTCCCAGTAGGAGCTCCAAGGCTCCTGTTGATGATGTCCAGCTTACAGTTAGTACTTCCCTGTGCTTGGAGGAAAGGGGATATGAAGGGAAAGAGGCTCTGACCAGAGGCTAGCCTGGCTTACATCGTGGTGGGCTTTAGTGAATGTTACAGAACAGGACGCATATGGGAAATCAGAAATCTGTATTTCCCAACTCCTCCCATGATATCTCTAACACATATTTAAGCAATTAGGAGCCTGGAAGGTTAAAAAAAAAATGCTAGCAAAACCAGGAGAATGTTTTAAGACACGAACTTGAAGTAAAGCTGTGGTTTCCTTTCTCTGTCTAAAGTGGCAGATAGGAATTAGTGAGGTGGATAACTTGGTGCCACACCTATGTTGCTCCCTTACCTCTTTGTTTCTTCCGTCCATTTACTCTATGAATATCAGGCAGAGGTGTGGCACTTCCCATGCTGATTGGAATATATTGTAACATCTTGGATGTGGGTTTTGTCTTTAGAGTAAGAGGGAGGCAGGAGGCAAGCACTGTTGATGCCTCACACTGCTAGAGCCTGAGGAAGGAATGATCAACTCCTGGGTGCATCCAGCTGCTGCAGGAGCCTCCACTTGCAGAATGGCTGCTCTAGGTGTTAGAATTTCAAAGTTAGCTGTAGTCTGGGATCAAGATTTATCAGTTGCCACAGAGCAGCCTCAGCCTATCCATCTCTTTGCTGCCTTGGTCCAGGAACAAGAGGCACAGCTGCTTTGACTGGCCCTGGTCAGCTCTTTCCAAGGGAAAGCACATCAGTTTTCTCACAGGCACTGGGGTGGGAACTGGATCTGGAGAAAACACAATTGCCTCAAGTGGAGGGAGGGTGTTGGTAGCAGAGGAACTTGTGGGGGAAAAAATATCAGAACATTCAGCAGACTGACCACTGGGCTGAGGCAACAGGCCAACATGAATTCAAATCCCACATTACCATTTCCACTTCTGTGTACATTCTTGACTTACCCTCTCTACTACAAGATGTGTCTCCCAGGAATCCATATTTGAAATCAGGTAGGTATCTGATGCAGTAGTTAAGATCCTGCTTCAGATGACTGCATCCATATCAGAGTGCCTGGGTTCAAGCCCTGGTTCCCCTCTCAATTCCAGCTACTGGCTAACACACACAGCAGGGGGCAGAGGGTGATAGGTCAAGTACTTGGGCCCCTGCTACCCAGCTGGAGGAGTGAGTTCATTCCTGGGTTTTGGCTTCAACCTGGCCCAGTCCTGGTTGCTACAGGTATTTGGGGGATGAAAAATTACTGTGTGGGTGTTTGTAATTGTCTCCTTCCCCAATGTGAAATCAAATGAAAATAAATAAATCACACTTTTTAAAATGTTTGACTAAGAAAGAAATCCTCAGTTCCAACATGATGGTATTAGGAAGTAGGGTCATGAGGGTTAGTACAACTGCGTTATTGGGCTTGGGGAAACAAATCAGACAAGAAGCCCAATATCATATGTTTTCTTTGATTTGTGGCAGCTAATACAGAGTTCAAAAAAGCAACATTTATCAATGAAATTGATATTGATATTTTAGGATTTTATCATTGATTAGAGACCTTGCCCATACTCTTGAGGAACAGTAGTTTCTCTATTACTTCATGCTGAATTCTGGTTTCAGTCCGGCCCTGCCATTAACTGGGGAGGAAACCAGTGGATGAAAAAAGGCGCTCTCGCTCTCTCTCTTTTTCTCTCTCTCTCTCACTCTCTCCCTCTATTTCTGTCTTCTCTTCCTCTCACTTCCAAATGGGTAAGTAAAAAAAATCTTTAAGAAATAGTTTCCCCTCTTAGCACATCTATATTCCTATATATATAATTGTTTGCATATAATTGTTTCCATTTTATTTTTGAGGAAACAGGGCTGCAGCAGTCAAATACTGGCTAAAATTTTTTGAATGTCAGCATAACAGTTGTGGAGTTTGGGTTATTATTTCCATTCTGAGCTCTTTCTTCTTCGTTACACTCGAGGACCTGGATAAGGCACCACAATAGATGTTGGAAGTGATATATCCTGCCTACTCTTAACAGATATGTTAAAACCTAGTTAAAATCTGGTAGTCTGGATAAGACAGCTACACAAAAATTGTACACCAGATGGAAAGATTCACAAAGAATGTGCTACACTCCTGGGATGTTGGTTATGTTATAAGCAAGCATGCTAGTTAATCCTATGTTTCAACTGGGCTAGGTCATGGTGCCTGCCTACTTGATCACACACCAGTTTGGGTATTTCTGTGACCATATCTTCAAAATGAGATTAACATTTAACTGAGTAAACCCTGGGTCAAGCAGATGACCCCTGACAGTATGGGTGGGCCTCATGCAATCAGTTGAAGCTTTTAAGAGCAAAGGCAGAGGTTCCTCTGATTGAAAAAAAATTCTCAAGACATCAGCTCAGAAGCTACACCTGAGTTGCCAGGCCATTGTCTGTGGGATTTGAACTTAAGATGGCATTAACTCTTGCTGGCTTCCCCAAGCTTTCTACCTGTCCTCCGGTTCAACAACCAGTGAATTCAACAACCAGTTCAATTGCCAGTGCCTGTATCAGATGAGGATATTTCTTCAATAAGACATCAGCCTCTGTGTGTGCGCATACATGCTTTGCTTCTCTGGGAAACCCTAACAGCATGGTTTGAGGACGGTTTCAGGAGAGAGGTGCAGAAGATATTAGCCAAACTGAGAATGTAACCCCAAGCTGTAAGTTTCAGTGTGGTCTCTCTGCATTAGCTCTCCGCCCCCCTCCACCTCCCACTCTAAAGCAAGCTTTTCTGAGGCTACAACTCAACAAATCTCCCAAGCAACTAGCTTCATGCACAGGAGGAAGCAGAGATCGGTCACTGTTCAACACTTATCAGGAGTCACCTGACATTTTGATGCTTCCAGTCCCCCATCCAACTGAATTACAAGCTTTCCCGGGTCCTCTGCACCTGCCATTCTAATCACCGTAAAGTGCTCCATAAATGTTCATCAGGTTGGATTGAGTGGACTTTGTCTAGCTCAGATTGCTCCATCAGAGCCCAGTGGCTCCCACAAATGGCAGCATTCTATGGGGGAGGGAAGGGATGGGAGACCATTTCAAGATGGCTCTGACTCTCTTCATTGACAGTATTAACTCCTCTGCTGTTCCCTGTGCACTCTGTTCCTGATCCCGTGAGTAATATTTGATCAATAGAGACTAAGGACCAGCTGCATGCAGAGCCTATGCTCGATGCCTGGTGAGAAAAAAAAGACGTTGGCAAGCACTTGGTCTCCAACTGCAGGGGTCACTCACTCCACACTCCTCAGCCACCTGGCTTCACAGATGCAACTCACCCTCTGTCCCCACCTACAAGCCACACCAGCAGCAGCAGCAGCAGCAGAGGCTGCTGCAAACAGCTCGCTCCTGCTTGGCAGATGCCTCCTCACTTCCTGACTCCCTCAACCCGTGATCAGCCAAGGAGACCCAAGGAGAATCTAGGCTGGTTCTATTGCCTTCTTTTCCATGATTGATAAGACTGAGGATTGGAGAGATTTAGAGATTTGTCCAACATTCCCTAGCATTACCTTGGTTAATCTGAAAGATAAGTGTGTTTATCAATGAGTAGGATTTTAAAATAAAAGATTGTGGAAAATCATGACTCAGGGGCATTGATGTAGGAAGTGGGGATTAATAAAAGAGATCTGAGTGGTTTAAAAAACAGTTAATTTGCTCCATTCCAGAGGTCCCAAAAACACACAGACACTTCTGTGGCTGCCTGTGATATAAACATCTGTCATGCTCAAAAACATACGTCTCTGCAGAGTTGCTGGGAGAAAACTGACATGGTTTCCCACTTGTTTTCTGTATTAGCACTGCTGCAAGAGACAGTTGTGTAGTGGTTGATTTAAAGCTCTAGAATATGAAAACAAAAAAAAGCTCTAATATACTCTAGAATATGCTGCAGACATCTATCAAGGGTGGGGAATCTTTTTTTCTGCCAAGAGCCCTTTGGATATTTATAATATTTGCAGGCCATACAAAAT
This sequence comes from Ochotona curzoniae, assembly GCF_017591425.1. Taxonomy (NCBI): domain Eukaryota; kingdom Metazoa; phylum Chordata; class Mammalia; order Lagomorpha; family Ochotonidae; genus Ochotona; species Ochotona curzoniae. The sequence goes on along the minus strand of NW_024466502.1, from coordinate 45,081,116 downwards.
TAGCATGCTATAGGTTTATTGAATTTTTAGTCCCCCCTGAATTGCTTTGGCAGATTCAGTTGCCTTCTGGGGACCTGAAATGTTCCCTACCTTATATAAGTCCCACCAGTCCCTGGCTAGAATGCTAAACTCAATGAGCCTCAAGTAGCCTTGGTAGGCCAAGGCCACCCATAGTTCCCAATTCTGATTGGATATAATAAAGATAGAAAGCAGAAAGCCTCCTTGCTCTGCTCTTGATGAGAGGACAATAGAACACAGATGAGTAAGGAGAATTCCAGGAAGAGAATGAATATGCCATCAAGCAAGGCCAGTCAGCCGGTTTCTGCTACTATGCACTTTTAAGGTCTGGGCTGAAAAAAAAAAAATAGAAATCAACTTAAGCAGAGGAGAAATCTATTTGTTCTGGGGAACAGGGAGCATTGTCAGGAAGTCTGGAGAGACAAACTTCACAAGAAACTAAGGAAACCAGGTCACTGAACTCATTCAGGTCCTGCCTTGGGGCAGCCTGGTGGAGGCATTGCTGCTGCTGCCCCCTACCACTCGCACTGCCCTGGCACCCAGCAACAGCCTTTCCACTGCCAACCACTCGGCCTTCTCTACAACCACCACCACTGCTGATCACTAAAGTGACTGGCCTGAAAGTGTTTCAAATTTTGAATTTTTTCAGATGCTTTTAATATTTGCATAAACAAAATGAGCTGGGACCCAGGTGCAACTATAAAATATATGCTTCCTATAGACTTTGCACACAAAGTCTGAAAGGACTGTGCCATAATATTTTCAGCACATTTTGGTTTTGACTGCCACTTGTCACAAAAGATAAGTTGTGGCATTTTCCACCTGTGGCCTCAAAAAGTTTGGGTTTTGAAGCATTTTGGTTTTTTGAATTAAGAAGGCTTGACCTGGTCCACCAATTCTTGGTTTCAACAATGGAAATGTACTTCTCACGGTTCTGGAGACTGGAATCTACGACCCAGAGGTGTGAACGACTGTTCTTCTTGACTTGTGGCAACCTTCTCTGTTGCCTCATCTGCTTGTCTCACTGTGTGTGTGTAGGCATCCCCAGGGTGTCTGCGTGTTTAAAATGTCTTTTTCTTATGAGTATTCCAGTGATACTGGATCAAATCTCAAAAAGGCTCATTTTAATTTTTTAAAGCATTCATTTTATTTATTTGAATGGCTGGAAGAGAGAGAATTTCCATTCACTAACTCATTCCACCAAATGGGGGTGACCAGGGGTGGATCAGATTGAAGCCAGGATCCTGGAACTTCCCCTGGGTCTCCTACAGGATAGCAAGGCCCAAGTACTGGGCCATCTTCTGCTGTTTTCCCAGGCACATGAGCAGTAAGTTGGATCATTAGTGGAGCAATCACTTGTACTTGTGCTCATATGGGATGCTGACATCAAACACAGCAGCTTAGACTGATTTTCCTCTTTAAAGTCCCTATAATCTAAGATAGTGAGGATTACAGCTTCAACTTACACATTACACAGCACAGGGGGGCACAAGAAGCCTGTAACATCCTTGCACACGGAAAAAATCTGGTCCAGTTATTCAAAACAGAGAAGTTTAACAGATTCCATGTATGTTCAAATTTGGAAAAACTTTCACAAATTTCCATGGAGCTGAGATAGGGAAGTGGCCAAGTGTGACCAAGAAGCAGCATTTGAGGTCCTTGTTTCTCAGTCAATGGGCCAGCACTGTCCTGGAGCCCACTAGATGAAGAGTTTGGTTAATGGGCAGTTAGGTAAGGCCCCTTTTGAAGTGGGAAAAGAGCCAGGGTTCTGCAAGTGTGGGGAAAAAAATAACTGCTTGTTCCTAGGGGCTGTCTTGGCAGCACTTGACTTAATCATGAAGGATAAATAAAGAACTGGGTGTTGTTAAAGATAAGCCTGCTGACCAGACACAATTTTCATTCCTGCCTGTCTGCTCCGTTGTTATCTGCTCCAATCAAAATTGTAAGCTTCCCCAGTTCTTTCTCCCCAGCCGGGAGAGTCTCAGTCCTTTAAATGGCCAATCAAGGAACAAGACCCTCTTTCAGGCATCACTTTGTACAATTAAAAAAAAAAAACTTAACTTGTAAGCAACTTGGGCAACTCCTCTCCTGGCACCCCAACAGGATGCTCCTAACTTGCCACAAAACTTCTGCTTTGCTCTCTTCATGGTCCACCTGGAGATTCTTCTTCAGCATGAGACCAGAAGCAACAACGCCCTGCACTTGCAGCGACCCACAGTCAGAGCGGCAGACTTCCAGGCTGAACCACAGCCTGCTCAGGTGAATGTTTTGCACCTTGTGGTTGCAGATGCTCTGCTCTAAGCACCACTTTAAGCAATTGGATTGACTTCCTGCAGCTTAGAAGATGCAAGTTTCACCAGCATCCAGGGCTCTGCCTGAAATCTGATGAGGAAAAGTGACAGAGTTGCAACAGTTCCTTCAGTAGGGCTTCCTGCCTCGGGACCTGGCCACTGTACCCTCAACCTCACTCCAAGACACTACAACACTACACATGTTGAAGACACTGTCTGATTCCTGTTTCTGACTTTCTCCTTGGGGATATCATCTTTACAACCTTTTTTTTTCTTCAAAGACATATTTGTTTCTTATTGGAAAGGCAGATTTAGAGAGAGGAGATACAGAAAGATCTTCTGTCTGCTGATTCACTCTCCAAGTGGCCGCAAAGGCCAGAGCTGAGCTGATCCAAAGCCTTGGGACCCTACACCTATGTGGGAGACACAGAAGAAGCTTCTGGCTCCTAGCCTTTCTTAAATAAATAAATAAATCTTTAATCTGGCTTTCCAACTCTCCTTTTGAGCAAGTGTCTTAAGCTTCTACAAAAAAATACAGATAATAGGACCTATCGCATGAGGTTGTAATGGGTTAATCTTTGCAAAATGGCAACAAGGTCTGGCACATAATTTAGTGTTACACTTGTTAGCTTATTATTATTATTTCAGGAAAAGCCAAAGAGACCTCATGACCTCCTTTTTGGCTAGCTTTTTATTTCCTTAGAGCTAACTTTCCACCGAAAATGTATTGCTTATCATCCATGGGATGCCTAAAATTTTGACCAGAATTTTTCATGAATTATTATTCATGCAAACATTTTCAACCCATACAAGCTTTTCTGGCTTTAGGGCCAGTTTCTGAAGTTACTATAATTTAGTCAGTGAATAAATTTACATATGAAAGCCAAGTTTCTGGAATCACATAACCAAACCTTAGCCTGCAGGAAAGGGAAGAACAGAGTCTGTTCCTGATAAAAGGAGCACAGAAAAAGGCAGGGTGCTTTCTGTTTGGTCCATGGAGATGTGTTTCTTCTTCTTTAATGGAAAAACAGAATGAATGAAGAAGGAAAGAGAGGGAGGGAGAGGGAAATTCTTAGAGCAGGAACCTTAAGGCAAAAGACACACTCATACCAGACAGACATACCAGAAACGCAAAAAATATCACTCAACTTTGTTTTGCTCAGGTCTGCAAAGCACCAAGCCAGCTCAAGAGAAACCAGCACATTCTATGTGAAGCTCCAAGAATCAGCCCACAACAGACCAACAGGGATGTGGCATCCTGCTAGCAGCTCGACCAGGTCAGAATTGTGCATGTTCAAACCTTGGCTGCATGGAAGAGGACCATGTGCCTGGGGGAAGATTCTATCACTTTGTTTTGCTTTCCTGGAGCTCTAAAGTCCAATGGAATGAAATATACTGAGTTCATAATCAGATGGGTCCAAGCCAGTGGTCCTGGGTGTGGTGAAAGATGGTGCCTAGGGGCGGCAGGAGGAATGGTCCAGCCTTCTCGGTTAGGATGAACCTTGGGCCTGGGAACACCTCATGGGGAGAACAGGCCCTGGCATTCCAGACATAGATGCATCCCTGGAAAGAACAGTCTATAATTTTAGATTTCTGAGGAAATAACAAGACACATCCCCAAGGTCTCATGGGCTCCTCCGGGAGTTTTGACATTTCCCTTATTCCTCTTTGTTTTCCTTTGAAGCTAGCCTGCCTTCCTGTCCAGATGGGGAAGTAGACAAAATCCCTTTGGAACAGAAAGGGAATGACCTTCCTGGCTGCCACTATGCTGGTTCTACCAAAGCAGCAGCTGTTAACCTCTGATTTTTTTGCCAATCTTGACCGACAGGTGATGGAGAAACTGGTATCCCTGAGGTTAACATTCCAAGGGGTAGGTGGCAGAGAGGATTTGCCAGGAGATAGCCGTGAAGCTACACCTGCTATGGGGTTTTGCCTCATGACACGGCAGATGGCCTCTCCAACTGGAAATGCAGTTGTTTCCAAGTCCCCTGCAAGCTGATCTCTCCCCTGAGCCTCGGGATGCTCAGTTATGCAAGTGGATTCCTCACAGTGGCTTCCTCTCGTGCTCTAAATACACATCTCCATCTCGTTGATCCTACTTCTCTGGAAAGCCCTGACTCCCACCACGCTCTGCCTCAACCCCTCCTCCTCCTGTCAGCTTCTGCCCACCTGCAACCATTCCATTCAATGCCTCACTGTTTAACGTCTGCACTTCATCAGTTCCAGAGGAATCCAGCAGACTCCCTTTGTTCTTTCTTCTCTGTTCCTAGTCATTCCCTGAGAGCCTGGGCACGTGGCAGAAGCTAATAAATCTAGCACTGGCTCTTAGACCAGTAGCAGTAGTGGTTGCCAGGGACCTTGATGGGATGGTACAAGTGGACAATGAGTGCTGCTAATGGGTGCAGAATTTCTTTTCAGAGCCATGGAAACATTCTGGAATTAGACGGAGGCAGTAGTCACACAATCTCATAAACATGGAGCATGTGACTAGGTCTGCCTGATCCAAATGGCCAGAGAAGGGCGGTCTCTGGCCTGACTACACAGCCCATTCTTGAAGTGTTCCCACAACTCCTCAGCAGGTGTCAGAGATGCAGGTCAAGCTAGAGTCTCTTGGTGAGGGGCATGACCCTCTAGAATGAATTCAAGAAAATACAATGCCAGCATGGTGAGTGTTCGTCAACCATGTCCTGACTGACCCACTGTGACAGCTCTTAGGCCTGCCAGACACTTCCTTCTGCTTCCATCAACCAGGGTCTCTTTATGGAGATCCAGTTGGGTTTCTTGGTCTAATTTTTATCTCCCATTGACTTTCAGCATGTGTTTGTTCTTTCTTTAAAAGTCACCTGTTGCTCCTAGCACTCGTTTTCCAATGGAATTAGTGTGAGTTGTCCAGAAAAACAGCATGTCCTTACACACATACCCAGACACATCAAAGGACTTGGATCATGCAATTGTGGATGCTGAGAAAGGCAGGTTCTGCTGTTTGTAGGCTGGAGACCCGAGAGAATCAAGGCTATGACTCCTGTCTGACTCCGAAGGCCTGAGAACACTCCTCTCTGTCTCTCTCTCTCTTACCTCCCCCCCGCACCTGTTTGAAATAGGATCTTTGAGATTATAATTGTGATCAGACTATATTGGGTTAGGAAGAGTCTGATACAATGACGAGTATCCTTTAAAATTGTGATATTTGGAGACATGGGGAAGAAAGCCAGGTAGAGAAGAAGGCAGTGCCACAGCCAAGATATATCCTTGACCATAACAACCAAAAGCTGGAAGAGGCAAGAAATGGTTCAGTGCCAGAACCTCCAGTGGGAGCATGGCTCTGCCGACACCTTGGCTTTGGACTTGTAACTTCCAGCACTGTCTGAGATGCATTTCTGCTGTTTTCACCCTCCCAGTTTATGATGCTTTTTTAGAATTCTTCTAGAAATTAAATGCACCTGCTCTGTAGCCTCATGGGCCCAAGAGTTATGTTTCAAAAACAACAGTCTGATGATGTCCAACTTCCAATCTCAACCCTCCTGGGCCCTGGACAGCTAAGTCCTTACAGCTGCTGTTGAGTCCTGTGGGACCTCCCCTCCTTCACCTCCCTCAGCAACTCCTGCCCCTGCCCCCTCTCAGACACACTGGCCTCCGTCCAGGCCCTGAAATCCACCCAGCTCTTCCACACAGGATCTTAGCCTCTGCCTGGAAGGCTCCTCTCCAGCTCCCTGTATGTCCCCTCCCTCAAGTGTCACCTTCTCAGGAGAGTACACCTTAACTATTCTGCTTAAAATTCTTATCCAAGGTAGCCGTTGTGGCACAAAGGGTTAAGCCACTGCTGGCGACACTGACATCTCATATTGCAGTGCTGTTTTAAGTTCCGGTTAGTCTATTTCCAATCCTGCTTCCTCCAATATGCCTGAGAAAGCAGCAGATCATGGCCCAAGTGTTTGGGTCCTTGTCACCCAGAAGGGAGAACCCTGATGGAGTTCTTAGCTCCTGGCTTCAGCCTGGCACAGAGCTGGCTGTTGTAGACAACTGAGGAGTGAACGAGCAGATAAAAGATACCTTTGTGTGTGTGTGCATCTCTGTATCTCTCTCACTGCCCTTCAAACAAAAAATCATTTTTTAAAAAGTTGCAATCCATGACCAGCATTTTGACCTAACAGGTAAAGTCACCACCTTTGATGCCAGCATCTTAAATGGACACTAGAATCTGGCTGCGCCACTTCCAATCCAGTGTCCTGTCCTGTTAATGTGCCTGGGAAAGCAGTGGAAGATGGCCCAAGTGCTTGGGTGCCTACACTCAAATAAGAGACTTAGAAAAACGTCTTGGCTCCTGACTTAATAGAGTGAAGCAGAGAATGGAAGATCTCTATCTCTCCCTCTCTCTGCAAATTCTGTCTCTCAAATAAATGAATAGATATTTTTTAAAATACACACACCCTGAAATCCACCGTCTCCCTTGCTGCAAACCTCTTTTCTTATCTCTGCTTTTCCATCTCACTTGACATTTGCTCAGACATCGTGTAATTTATTACTCTGTTATGTTGTCTCACCAACCTGGACTCTCAGCTCCACAGGTTTAGGATTTCTGTCCATTTTGCCCACTACAGCTGAAATAGAAAATACTCAGTAAAAAATTGATATGTGGATGAACAATTCATTTGGAATAAAACTAATTTTTTGAACAAAAGGTGTCTTCTCAGGGAAGATAATCCTTTTCAAAATGGCTGATTAGACTGAATTCCTTGACCCATTGATCTTTGGGCTAACTCCCCATATCTAATTTAAGCTGGGTCCTTTCCAAATCAACTAAGTGATGAATAAAAGAGAAATGGATGTAAATGCAGCTAACACCATTCTTGGCACAGACCAGATGCCTAATGAATAAGTCTTTCTTCCCCTTTCCCGTAAATCTGGAATTTGATTATCCTGAAGGAATGAGTTAACATGTATCCTAGTGACCAGCAGGTGGCTCCCAGCACCTGTATCCCAGATGACTTCCTGATGTGCCGGGCAACAACGCTGGACATGCTGACATGAAGGAATACAGCTACATGAAGAGGAATGCCATCATCTCTGGTACCTACAGCAACAAGCCTTCCCTGTCTGTGGGGGCATCAGTTTTGCTGTCAGTGACCTCGGTGCCCTCTGCACCTTGTGTCAGGGCACAGCATCAACATCACAGAGAGTGGAGACAGGAAGCAGCAACTGGTGTGCCTGCCCCCACCCTGCACTGGCACAGTGAGCTGTCGGTAGCCCCATCTCCCAGCAGCCTTTGGGGCTCATCTTGCAAGGGGACAAGGATTGTTCTTAGCCATGGCTCTCTTCAGTGGAAACAGACATATCTCTGAAGTGGATAAATTTGCTCCAACTCCCATTTTTTTTTTCTTTGCTCTTTTGTAATGACATCATGCAAGACTTCATAAAATCCTCCTCTGAAATTAATCCTGCATTGAGTTTGGGGGTATCATGTCAGTGAACTGGAAACTATACCTCAAAATCCTTGAAAAAAATATCTTCACAAAGCATCTGGAAATTTCCAGGGAAGCAGAAATTCCAAATGAGAAAAGGTTTCTCACTCTTACATATGCTATCTCACTTAATCCTCTCTGGAACTGGGTAGTCCCATAGACAAGAAGAGCTGTGAACTATGTAAACTACAGGATGCTATGGTCATTGCATTACACTACTAAGGCTGCTATAACAAAGTATTACAAATTTGGTGATAAGAAAAATGTGCCTTCTTACAATTTTGGAAAACAGAGCTTGAAATCAAGGTGTCAGCAAAGTTGTTTCTAGAAGCCTGACAGAAGGACCATTCCCTGCTTGGCTCCTGGTTTCCTGTGGCTGTTGGGATTCTGGTGTTCCTTGGCGCATGGACAGAAACACCAGCCGTGTCCTCCCTCCACCTTTACATGGCCTTCCCCCTTGGGGATCCCTGTGTGCATCCCAGCGTGCATCACATTTTTCTCTTCTTTATCTATAAAGACACCCAAGAGTGTGAGGATCATCCTATATCCAGAATAATCCCAAGGATTCCCACACTCCAGAGATACCTGAGATGAAGATTTGGATATCTTTTGGAGGTCACTATTACTGACCACTATGGTCACTTAGAAATGGTACATCCTGCACAATGCTGTCTGACTTCAGTATTGCGCATCCATACTGCCTTCCCTGGTGACCCCAGGAATTGATCTGTAAATAGCCAGGCAGGTAGTAGCTAGGTCCAAGTGAGCAGACACCCTTGCAATCCCTACAACATAATGTTATCTCTTTACCAATCAGTCAAAAATGTCTACCTTCCTAGGATGCCCTGGATCTCCTCCAGGACCAAAAAAGAAATTGAGAGCAGAGAGGTCCCTTTTTGCAATGGAATGCAATTGGGGGTGCTTTTCGGATATTCTCTCTCTCTCTCCCTCTCCCTCTCTCCCTCCTACCCTCTCCTTTCCCTCTCTACTTCCCTCCCTCTCTTTGTGTAATACTCTGGCCCACCCATACTGGGTGTTTCTCCACTGGGGAGAAGGGGCACATTCACATGTGACCATGTGTTTTGGCTTTCACTGTGAGATCACTGCTGTCCGTGACTGTGTGTACTAAAATGCCTCTGCCTAGAAATCTTATGTCTGCATGAGGCCAGATCCTGGATTGAGGATGACGACATTCAGGCACATACCACAACCAGCCCAAGCCACTCCAAACAAGCACGTGGCTTGGGGACAACAAGTACCTCTCCAACTGCTGTCTTTTCCTGAGAGCAAAGTTTATTTCTAGTTTTCCCATAGCTAATTTGTCCTCAAGGGGAATGCTAAGGGGATTTGGGGAAATCTGAGTCAGTCCTTAGGCAGGGAGCATGTTGGAGGCTGGCCTAATGCTAAATTTGGCATGATCCCTCTCCTTTCGAGGAGATGAGAGCCTGAGGGAGGACCACAGGACACACAGCAGAGATTCCAGGCCCAGAATCCAGGGCAAACGCTGCACTCACCAAGAAACACTGCAGACACAGAGTGGGTGCTCAGAACTGGCAGAGCGTGCCTGTGCCTTTTTGACATCAGTGTGGGACTGTGTAGTCAAGAAGCATCTCTGCAAGTCTAGTGCAACCACACACTGACTTCCCAGATAGTTGGGCCTTGTGGCACAGCACATTCAGCTGCTGCCTGGGTTACGCATTCCCACATGCCATGCCCAGGTGAACCCCAGCTGCACCTCTTCCTATCCACTTCCCACTAATGTGCCTAGAAAGGAAGCAGGTAATGACACAAGTACTTGAGTTCTTGCCACCCATATAGGAGATAAGATGGAGTTCCAGGAAAGAAGGAAGGAAGGAAGGAATAATAGGAAGAGGGGGAGGGAGAAAGGAAAGAGGAGGAAAGATTACAGGACTCCTTGGGAAAAAGCAGAAGAAGTCATCAGAACATCTTGTCTGATATGGGTGTCATTGTTCTCCTGGGAGCCCTGGACCACCCTTGATCTTGGTGCTAACACTGTATGATGAGCCTTGGGCTACCTGATACAACTTGATCTCTGGAGTGGGTTGGAGTCAGACCAGCCACATTGGCAGGGAGTCCTGCCTGAGTGACAAACTTCCAGACAGGATGTCCAAACATAGCCCTGACCACCAAAACCCAAGTTAGCCTCCTTGCCAGCAATGCTCCAAGCAGATTAAGCATTCAACAGTGTCCACACATCCCCAGTGGGCGAGAACAAGCGGAAGCTAAGCTTGGTCTCCTGGACTGTCCCTTCCAGCAATTTCATCCTACATCTTTTCTCTGTAGCAGAGCATATAGCAGTGACTGTAACAGCTCTGCAGCTTTCTGTGCATCCTTCTCATAAGTCTCTGAACTTGAGGGTGACCTTGGGGATCTCTGAGCACAAAAACTATTGTCTAATGAAAGTGCGTAATTCTGCTGTAACCGTGTATGGTTCCTTCCATATTCAGTTCTGGGCAAAGCCCCACTGAGTTATAAAATCCCTCAGAGTAAGAACAGGGCCTGTTTGTGCTCATGGTCACACTTCCTCGTCCCCGCAGCATGCACACACAGTGTTGCACATACCAAGTGTTCAATGCGGATCAGATGAAACTTGAATTCAGAGACTGCAGTGAGATAACGACTCCGTCAACAAAGCCGCCCAGCCCTGCTCCTCCTTCACGCCATGTGGTGAGCGAACCCGTGAATCCTCCCAGGAACAGACTCAACCTGAGCTTGACATCAGTCGCATGAGGAAGATCCCCGGAGGCTGAGTGATGTGCGTTTCATTTGATGGACGTGGGACAATAAACTGCTGGGTGGCTCCTCGCCTGAAGTCTGTGCATCGTGCTAGGCTGGCCAGTGTTGAGCATCTGAGGAGACAGACAGTCCCTCTGCTCTCTTCTTGTTTAAAGATGTGTTTATTTGTTTGAAAAACAGAGACACACACAGAAAAAGAGAGAGAGAGAGAGAGACCAAATCTTTAAGCTGTTGATTTACTCCTCAAATGGCCACAATGTCTAGGGCTGGTCCGGGCTCTGAGGTTTAGCATTTTCTATGTAGAAAGGATGGCATAGCGGGGGTAGTCAGGTTTCAGGCCAACCAGCAGTGGGCGGTAGTCATGTTGGCGTTGCTTCCTAAAGGCGGGTCTGAGTCTGTGGGAAGGTTGATAGATGTTTATCAAAGCTGTTGGTTGGCAACGCATGATTTTGTCATTTTTACATGTCCCAGGAATGGCACTCAAAAAAAAAAAAACTGGTATCAAACCAGCAGAATACTGAGCAGTGAAATCCTAACAAGGTCTAGGATTATCTATTGGAGCTCAGTATTATCAGGTTCTTAGAAATCACTTTTTGTGCTCCAACACAAGCCAAAAAGATGAAACCTGAACTCGCTCAGAATCTCCTGCATGAGTGGCAGGTGCACAAGCACTTTCACCATCCTCCATTGCCTGGTGGGCAGGAATCAAACCAGCATTCCGTTATAGGATGCTGGTATTATAAAACAGCACAACCTACAGCACCACAGTGCTGCTGCCTCCTCCTGCTGTTCCCTGGCAGTGTGCAAAAAACAGTCTTTGTGTGGTAGCTTCTTCAATCTCTGACACATGGAGTGATCCTTGGTCATTATTAAAAGGCAGTCTTCCTGAGCGGAGAGGCTCAGAACTGAGCCTGGCCCTCAAAACAGATGTCATGACCCTAGAAGAAAAGCAGCAACCAGCTCAATAGGCTGTTTACTTCATGACTGGAATTTTAATACTCATATTCAGGTTGATCCAAAGCCGTCCTCCAGCTTAGCAAAAAACAAAGGTGATTGAATGGATGAATAGTGGCAAATATTCGTCTCTGATGGTCCAGAGCTGGCACACTCCTCGGGAGTCTTTATTTTGTTTCCTTTGAGGTAGAATTAAACCTTCTCAGCCCATGATGCTAAGCAGTCTTCTCACAGATAAACTGGCCATCGCATCCCAAGACCTCCCAAATACTGAACACACAGTGGAGATGGAACTTAGTCACTATAACAGGCACATGTGTAACACTGCTTGATTTTTATGAAGATGTCAGTTTCTCTTTAAGGATATCTTCATAGGTAAAAGTTTTGGGGGTGGGGTGAAAAACAAACAAATGGGTAAGTAGCTCAAACTCCAACAAGGGTACTGAGACATAACAACAAGCAAAAATACATAAGGAAGTTACAGCTGACTTCTGGTTTCTTGGTGTATAATAGATGAGAAAACTACGACGTGGTATGAGATGTACTGCGGGCATGCGCAGGAACAATTGGTGGTGACCTACCCCACAGAATTTGAGACTCAGGTCTGGGGTGGGCCTGGCAGTAAGCATTTCTAACCAAGGTCCAGGGATGAAGCTGCTGCTGGTGGTCCAAGAGCTACACTTTGGGAAGCATATATGTGTATGTATACAGATTGTAGAGCCCAGAGCACAGATATTCCTAATAATGACCCTGACGTGAGTTTGGTCTGGGTTCCTGTGTTCCAAGGTAGAAGTATACATGATGCTTAAAATGATTGGGGGTGGAGCAGGCAGGCACTTGGCCTAGCAGTGAAGATGGCAGCTAAAGTGTCTAGGCCTCCTAGAGGAACTCCTGGGTTCACTTCTCAGCTCTGGCTCCCAATTCCAGCTGCCTGCCAACGCAGACCGTGCAAGGCAGCACATGAGCGCACAAGGAGCCTGCTGCTTTCATTGTCAATCCAGATTCTTACTCCTCATGGATAAGAATTCCAATCAGAGGGGAAGGACACTCCTGGCATCAGTATCCTGACTTTCCATATCTGCAACATCCTCCCGTGGGCTTGACAGCCAGACCAGAATGTTCCCTGGGCCAGTTCTGAGATCGCCAGGCAATGTTGAATGCTACTGTCACCCTACAAGCCTGGCCCCTTCCCCTTGAGCCCCCTGCCTGTTCTATGACATGTTTCCGCTGCCAGCCAGCTCATGAATGTTGGGGTCCTTTAGCCTGCTTTTGCAGCTATACACTAGACCTGCGTGCGGAATCATCCATAGCTGAGAGTCCCTCATAACCTGAGGTCAACAGACACGGCTCTGGGCAAGCCCAGATCTGTTCAAGCATGCAGCTTCAACCCCTCCAATTAGCTGAGACCTGACACATCAGAATCTCCCTTCTGTACCCCACAGAGGAGTTCACTGTGGAACTCAGCCCACTTCAGGGCTCCCCACAAGGTGATCTAAACCTGGTATGCTCTCCAAGACTTGAGAAACCAGTGCCCAGCACCCCAAATATTTCCAGGGGTTTTCACTGCCACACCTGGAGCTTTGGGCTTCTAGGAGACATTGAATCTATGCCAGGGTCGCTATGCCCCAGGATGATATCAAGGCCAAACATCTCTGGATTGAAAAAATCTCCAAAGTTCAGCTTGAACATGGAATCTACCACCTGTGTCTTAAACATCTTTGGATATTGGAATCCAGCATTCCAATCTCTACAAGCCGAACCCTGTGGGGAGGGAATAAGGGCTTCGTTATGGGATATGAGCCTCCCTACCCAGGCCTACCTTCCCCACACTGGCTGCAGAAGCCAAACCCACATGCTGGGAGTCAAAGTCAGGTACATTGAAGCCTGTCTGTCTCCTGGCTGCATTCCTCTCAGAAGCGAAAGATTGAACCATTTGACTGTGGTGTCATCATTCACAAGGCCTCAGCTGGACTTTGAATAGACTATCTAACAGGCGAATGAGCGCATGTTGGGTGCCTGGGACTATCCTGTGTCCCAAGTAGGGGTGACCATCCATCTCCACCAAAATAGGACGCCTCACCCTACAGCCAGGTATGGTAACAAGGTAACAAGAACTGGTTTCACTCTCCTCTCCTACCATTCTAATCCACATGGAGAAGAGCTAAGAAGGTGTATATAGAAACAAAGGACCAGGCAGAACTGGCAACCTCAGCTTAACAAGAAATGGCCAATCCTAATAGTACCTGCCACCTCTAGAAATAATGGGCACCGGTGTGCTGCAAACAGCCATCCACACACAAGCATTTCCTCTAATCGGTTAACAATCTGTATCTCAAGAATCAAGATGGCAGAATAGGGTAAGGACACGTTTAAATGCACGGAAAAATATTTAATCAGGTTGAAACAGAGAAGACGTATTTCAGGAAATAGGAAAGGACAGAACAACAGCAGAGGGGTACCTGGAGACTGACAGACACAGGAAAGCAGCAGGCACAGCAGTGTGGTGTTGCAGGGACTGATCCTCCAGTGGCATTCAGCTAACAGCCATCTGAACTCCACCAGCAGCCAGAACCCCACCAGCAACGAGGTGGGAAGAGACGTTTACCAGTAGCTTGGGAGGTGAACCCAAAGAACTGTCCGTCTTGCTGGCTCCTTTGATTTGGCCAGGAGCAGAGACAGAACAGCAGGTCCCAGACAGGTGGTGCAGGAACAGGATGGATTTCATAACCTAGTCCACCTCCTAGAGCTGAATTGGGCGCCATTTTGGATAAGAAGGCAAAGGGAAGGAAAAGGACTGAGCATGCACTGAGCTGGGAGTGAGCTCATTTCTGATTCGGTGAACTGCATACACATGGCATCCTTCAGGTTCCACCCAAGACAGGTCTGGGTAGCCCTCAGACCTGATGGCCAGCAGATCAAGAACCATAGTGGTGGTATGTTGGGTGCCATTTTGCACACTGTGGCAATAGCTTTGGAACTGCAAGGGAAAACACTCTTATTCTATCTCTTCCTTATTTTATCTTTGCCTTTCAAAAAATTTTTTTTTAATTTCAAAATGTTAGTAGAAAATGCCTATCAAGAAACAATCACGCATGAATTTCAGTGTTTTTCACCTAAAGGAACTTATCGACAGAATGCTACAGTGCCTCCCACCAGTTGTGTCTGTGTGTGTGCATAACTGTGTGTAGCATATGAATGTCTGCACATCCCTGCAGTGGAAGTTACAAATGTACCCACCGGGCTGGAGAGCGGAGTGCTCCATGGGAGATTTCTGGTAGTGCAAAGGTGTGTGTGTTGGGAGTGGGGGAATGGTCCTTTTCTTACCCTGCTTAAAGAAACTATCATGGCTGACACCCCTGTGCTGAAAGACACGTCAACAAGGCAGACTGTACCACACCTGAAGATACAAGGGCAGCTTTCTTAAGCATCTCAGGTTTGGTGCATAAGGCCAGCTGGCACTGCACAGCAGCTGCTGCCTGGCACGTAGACTCCTAACTCAGTCACAAGAAAGATTTTAGGGATGAGTCAGACAGTTGTGAACAGCAAGCAGCAAGCTTGCTCCCAAGAGCTCTTCTGAGCAAGCAGGCACTGCACGCCGGGGCTGAGAGGGGACCCCCGAAGGCCTCGCGCCAAACTACGTTTAACATGATCTGAGTCATTTTTATTAATAAGGTAGAGGAATTATCAAGGTTTTTCTGGGAAGGAGGGGGAGATTTCCAGGAATCTAACTATCAACTCTTAGATCCTCCAACATGTTCCTTCACAGCAGCTGATCAGTGTCATTAGGGTGCCCATGTATTACGATGAATATATTCTGAGCTGCAGCTCAGCCTGGGCCAGCCTTGCTCCCCTAGAGTGGAGCTGATCTAGGAAAAGGGCCTGCTTCTCTTCAGACTTCCAGAGGATAGGAACTACCCCCAGGTGGCTAACGACCCGCTCCTCCTACCCTTCTCACCTGGAAGCAGGGACAACAGTTCAGAACCGTGATTAGATAACTTGGTAAGAGTCCACGGACACAGGCTAAGTAACGACCCCCACGCCAGCCCGGCCTGTGGCACTGCTGCCTGGGGCGCGACCCTCTGAGATGAGGTCACTGTGTGGCTAGTTCCTGGGCAGACGGGCGAAACAAGCCTGGACAGTGACTGGCTCTCATGGCTGCCCTCTAGTGTCCATGACGCACTGTGGCACACACAGACCAGGGAGCGGCTGAAGGTCAGAGAACTTTGCTTTGGTTTTGTTGTTGTTGCTGTTGTTTAAGTTTACTTCTTTTTGTTATTATTTTATGATACAGTTCCATAGATCGTGGGATTTCCCTTATCCCCTTCCCAATTCCCTCCTTCCTGAGTTCTCCTATATCATTACTATAGTTCTGCATACAAAATCATGTCCATTATTGTGGGCATGGACAATGGCAGAGTCCAGCATCCTGTTATAGTAAGCAATTTCATTGGGAGTCCATCTTTGTCTGGAAGTAGAGATGTATACTGCATTGTATTCTCACATCTGGATATAACAGTCTCCATTACACAGTTACTATACATCCCCTTAAATGAAAAGCCACAAACATTATCAACAACAGGGGAAAAAAAAAAGAAATTAACAACACCAAGTTAAATAACAGGCTACTGAGTGACCAATGTGTCATTGAAGAAATGAAAAAGAAAATCAGAAACATTCTTGAAGAAAATGATGCTACTGTATGATCTATGAGTCACTGAAGAATTTAATCAGAAGAAAGTGTTCTGAAGAGATGAAACTAGCAACAAAAAAAATAAAAATCCATGAGATATAATTTCTGCTGATCTTTGTTGATGAAATGTGTCTCCTGTAGGCAACAAGTAGGTGGGTTTTGTTTTTTAATCCAGTCTACTAATCTATGATGTTTGATTGATGAGTTTAATCTGGTATCACAAGCTGTGGCTTAACCCGCTGTGCCGCAATGCTGACCCTGGTGCAAGGCACCTTTGCTTTTGCAGCTTCTTCCTTCATCAGAAAATCTTTAAAATTATACTTGAAATAAGCATAATTGAATTCAGGGACTGTATTGATATAAAAGTTCATACAATGCAAGCTAAACTCATAATTATATGTTCATTGATATTGCCCTTTTTTGTCTTCTGATTTCAAAAGAAATTAAAACTGTTTTGTGGGCCCCTAAAGATCCACAATCCTTACTATTGAGCCATCCTCCGGGAAATTGAGAATCTGAGTCTTGAGAATCTAAACCAAGCGCTGTGCTGCCCTCTGCTGGTTAGAGCGCTAACTGACGTTTGTTAAGCAGTTGTCAGAGCACTGCGTTCAAGTTGACAAACACAGCTTGCTGTTTCTGTGGCCCACCTGTGAGCTGTGTCTCGTCCATGGGCACAAGTAACTGCAGAGGCTAGGTCTCTTCAGTAAGTTCGCCCAGGCCTGCAGTTGCAGCCCAGAGCTCTGTGACTGCTGCACCTGGCTCTTCTCCTGCCAGCAGTGTGGCCAAGACTGAGCAAGCCGCTGTGGGTAGGTGAGGGCTAGACCTGCCCCGTCACCCCCTGAACCCCACATAGACACACACTGCCATGTATGGAAGATAGACATGGGTGAATGATACGTGAGAAGTCAGAATCCCATATACTTCATTAAAGATTTATTTTATTAGCTCCGAAGGCAGAGTTTTAAAAAAAGGTTAGAGAAAACATCTTCCATCCATTAATTCACTGCCCAGATGGCTGCATGCAATCTGGAACTCCACTTGGTTCCCCAGTTTGGGTGCTTAGGCCATCCTCCACTGCTTCCCCAGGAGCCGGATCAGAAGCAGAGCAGCTGTGACATGAAGGGACACTCACATGGAATGCCAGCATCAAAGCAGGGAGCTTCACCTCCTCCCCGCCCCATGCCACAAGGCTAGTGCCTTCCCTGTGGGCATCCCTTTATATCTACAAAAATCTAAATCTTATGACATTTTCCCCATTATGCTTTAGTCCATTCCGGCCATACACTGAGTGGCCTGTAGGCAACAGGAGCTGATTTCTCTCAACTCTAGTGTCTGCAGAAGGCCCATTTCTGATTCATAGTGATGCCTCCTCATGTCTTCACACAGCAGAAAGGCTGCAGGCGCCCTCTGGGGTCTCTGTCCCAGAGGCACACAGCTTGTCTAGGGGAACTCTTCCCTCAGGACCTTGTCTCCCAGGAACTCTCCCTCTGAGCACCGTGACCTTGAGAGTTGGATAGTTCAGTATCTGAAGTTAGTGCATGGCACCTTCCCACCCTGAGTTCCTACTCATGAGTATTGTGGGCCATCTGGGCTGCTGGCAAGCCTGGGTCCCTGTGCTAGGGATGTGGCATCTGCTCTAACTGCCCCCACACCCAGAGGAGAGCCCGGCCACAGCCAACCGGTTTCTTGCACTCTTTCCCATGGCTGTGCCCAGAATGGATTCAGTGGGCGAGGTCAGTTGACAGTTTGCATTTATATGGAATTTGAGCATTAAGCTAATTAATCAAAACCCTAAGCCACCCCGGCAAATCCATTAGGGAAAGCTGGAAGGCTGAACCCTGGTGGAGCTTGTTTGAAATCATGGTTTAAGGATTGCTTACTTGATGGTGTAAAGGGTGCCAGAAGCTTCTAACAGGCCATGCAAGGCCCCACACCCTAGCACCTATGCAAATTACACTCTGGAAACGGGAGACTCCATTTATTTATCCCAAGGGCAGCATCTTGCTTTTCCATTTCTCCTGCCTTCCTATCCACACCCCAAACAAAAACACTCCATGATTAAGAAGGAAGGGGGAAAAATATTTCCTGAAGTCAACAAGAAAACAAATGAAAGGAAGGGCTGCTGTGGCACCAGCAGTCACATCCTTTAGCATCACACACTTACCCAGCGAAGGATTACAAATATGAATTCTTACTGTGGGGAAAGGGTGACAGCCCCAGAAAAACCCAGTACAAATAAGAGTGCAGACGCCAGAACCACAGGCCCAAGGTCCCTACTTGGCTTTTAGAGTATTGAATTCTTCAAGGGGAAAACAGAGACAATGTGAACTTTCAGCTGCCATGGTCGGCTGTCATAGGGTGCAGAGTGGAGCTCCTGGTGGGCTTCATTCCAAGGTCTTGTCTCAGCATGACAGACACGGACAAAGTGCAAGAACTGGAGCACTTATTTAAAGAGATACAACACATTCCGAGGTGGATGTGGACATCCTCATGACTGCTCAGGCTCCTCCTCGGCGGGGGCAGAGCTTAGATGGGATTTAGCATATGGGAGTTTCATGGTGTCTCATCCATGGTCATTGTGGTGCTTTGTGTATGGTGGAGGAGGCTCAGGTGACTCCTAAAGTGTACTTGACTCAGCACAGGATAGGACAGAGGCTTGTAGCGTTGTGTGGGTCTGGCAAGAAGACAGCTGGCAGCTTCCTCTTTGCTCACTAGCTAGCTCTCTCACCTGGCCCATGTCAACCTCAGGAAAATTAAGGAAGATGGGGAGAGGTAGAAAAATGTACAGGTATTTTTTTCCCCACTTGGCCCCTTATCCCTAAAACCATTAACTTTACATTCTTATGGAAGTTTAAATGCTCTGACCTCTAAACAAAGTTTGTTGAAACTTTCCTTCAGGTTGTATCTGAGACAGCGTAAGGAACACAGATTTGAGGAACTGTCCCAGCAGACACAAGCCTTCCCCAGTCACCTGGTAGGTGGCCGGGACAATGCTCTCACCAGCACAGGCATGACTCTTAACCAGCTGTGTGCATTTGGGCAGAGCTGAAGGCACACATGGAGACATTACCCTTGCCGGACACCATCACCCAGAGGCTAGAATGAAGGAGCCAAGAGACCAACACGGGCCTCACACGACCATATAGTGGAGCCCAACACGGGCCTTGCACGGCTGTGCAGCAGAGACCAGCACAGGCCTTTTATGGCCTTGCAGTGGAGAGACCAGCACAGGCCTTGCACAGCCATGCACTGAAAGGGATGCACCTTCCAAGGTGGAAGGAAAGGGTGTTTGCTCCAAAGCCAGATCCAGTCATGGCACCTCCTGCTGAAGAACCGGGGATGTGAATTCCAGGGGTCAGGCAGAGCGACCCTGAACCCCTCCCTCATGTCGCCTCTGCTTTCTCTCTACCCCATCCCATTACCACACACTCAGGGAGGGCGGGGGTACTCACCAAGGAGGATGAAGAAGACTGTCTAGAGTACGATGATGTGGACATGTGTTTTAATGGATTTGGCCGCTATAGTAAATATACCATAGACCACGGAGCTTATCCCACATGCATTTACTTCTCACCATTCAGGAGCGGCGAGTCTGAGCTCTGAGTACCAGCATGGGGGTGCCCGGTGAGGGCTCACTTTCTAGTTTATAGGGAGTTACACTTTCTTCGTGTGTCCTGAAGTGGCACAGCTGTGAGAGGGAAGCATGCGCTCTCCTGTCTTCCATAAAGGTCCCAATCCCTTAAGTCATATTGTTCCCCCGGTCCCATTTCCAAATGTCATGGGGATGCCAGCATTCAGCTGTACCAGAAAACTCCCCAACGCTGGACCCAGAACTCTGCAGGAAGCTAAAATTGATCCTGAGAAAGCCATTTGTGCCACCCTTGTGTCACTCCAACCAACAGCATCGCAGGAACGAGTGCTGCTCTGGAAAAACGTGTTCACTGACCTTGAAGCACTAGTTCTTGGTGTCAAAGCTGATTTCTTATTTGAACCTCCCTCCTGTGGAAGGAGAGCAGGCTGTGTGGCCCATCCAGGCTGTCAGGATGCGGTCCTTCCATGAGGGGCAGATCTCTGGTAGGTGAGGGCTCTTCCTCCAGAGACGGGCAGGACCCAAGCCTGGGCTGTGTGCTGCAGGAGGTAAGCTCGGGTCACAGGAGATCCCAGAAGCTGTGTGTAAAGGCATGGGCTGTGTTTGGAAGTATTGCTGACATAGTGGTTGGAGACCTGGAAGAAGCTCCTGGTTCCTGACTTTGGATCAGCTCAGCTCCAACCATTGTGGCCACTTAAGGAATGAACCAGCAGTCAGAAGATCTTCCTCTCTGTCTCCCCTTCTCTCTGTAAACCTTCCTTTCCAATAAAAACAAATGAATCTTTTTTAAAAATATTTGGTTTGAAAGGCATTTGGCTTGGGACAATCAGATCACACATCAGAATACTCAGGTTTGTGTCCTGGCTCCATTCTCTATTCCAGCTTCTTGCCAATGTGCACCTTTGGAGGTAACTGGTGATGGCAGTAGGTATTTAGATTCCTGCCCCTGTGTGGGAGATGCAGGCTGAGCTCCCAGTTCCCAGCTTTAGCCTGGTCCACACCCAGGAACTACGAGCATTTGGGAAGCAAACCAGCATTTGGAAGAATCTGTCCTCTGTCCTTCTCTCTGCTTTCAAATAAATTTAAACACAAATAAAAAATTTTAAATGATATATGTGTGCATGTCTCACCTAGATTTTGAAAGAAAAAATGTATCTGATACATACTGCTAGCATGACAGCATCAGGGAATTGGCACAGGTGGATTCCTTGGATTTTCATGAAGTGAATCCACACAAAGCTGCCTCCCTCATTCCACATATTAGCCCAGACGCTGTGTGGAAAGGGACCTCCTTATGGTGAGTTGTTTCGGAGACGATACAGGACAAGTAGAATGAGAATCAGTAGAAAAAGACATCAAGAAATCATTGAGCCCAAACCTCTCGCTTCAGTCACCAACTCACAAGCAGATGGCAATGGTCAGAGGTTGGGTGGGCTTGGTGATTCACTCACGCTTGCACAACCAGCAGTAAAGAAGCTGGGCAAACCCCCTTACATCTGCTTTCTGGTGCCCGCTCCTCCCAAGACTCCACGCTGCTCTTCCAGCCCAGGGAGAGTTTAGAGCAATTTACATTTTCATTGTGGAATCCTATCCACAAATTCACCTTCCACCCATCCATCTATTCATACATCCATCCAATCATCCATCTAACCAATCACTAGGCAGAGAGCTAGTGAAAGAAAAGGAGCTGGGGGAATCCCAGCATCCTCTTGGCCAGAGCCAGGCACTGCTAAAATCCCGTCTCCTGTGCAGATCCATGGCAGCAGGTTCGGCACACTGACTTTCCCATCATGCACTTGAGCTCATTGCCCCATCATGCAGAGGGTACCATGAGGACCACGTGTATGCAGATGCACATAAAGGTGGCATAGAACCTTCTCAGAGATCACCATGAAGGGCCACCCCATTTATATATTCAATTAGGTCGCCATTGCATACTCAATCAAGAGGCAACTCAATGTGGGAGCTTCATAGCGGGAAGATATCCCTCTTGCTTCATGAAGAGAGGAGGCTGCCATTGTTCTCCTCTGAGTGTGGGCTGTATCTTCAATCTCTTTGCACAAATCTCTGCTTTGACTTTTTTTTAAAAAAAGATTTGTTTATTTTCATTGGAAAGTTAGATATACAGCGAGGAGGAGAGACAGAGAGGAAGATCTTCATCTAGTGTTTCACTCCCTAAGCAGCTGCAACAGCCAGAGGTGAACCAATCTGAAGCCAGGAGCCTGGAGCCTCTTCCGGGTCTCCCACTTGGGTGCAGGATCCCAAGCCTTTGGGCTATCCTCAACTGCTTTCCCAGGCCACAAGTAGGGAGCTGGATGGAAGTGGGGCTCCTGGGATTAGAACCAGTGCCCATATGGGATCCCAGCGCATGCAAGGCCAGGACTTTAGCCACTAGGCTACCGCGCCAGGCCCTGCTTTAACTATCTCCCACACTGAGACAAGAACTTCGAATAAACTCCGCTGGGGACTCCACATCACACATGGTGTCCATTTATCCATCTGTTCATCCATCCTTCCTTCCACCCACCTAATCCAGCAATAAGCACTTACTAAGGACCTACTTGGCTCCAGGCTCTGCATTAGAAACCTAGATCAGAAGCAGCTTTTGCCCTGGATGTGCCTGGTTCTGGGCCAGGAGCTGGAGGTAGGGGCGAGCCCATGCATACTCACCTGTTTACTAGACCACAGCTATGGGAACAAAAGTGGGTGTGATGCAGGGAAAGCTATAAACTAGGGGACTGGGAGCGCAGCAATAGGGGCAGTGTGGGCATCAGAGGCCATGCTGCCCAGCCTGGGTGGAATGTACAGAAGGCATTGTGCTGGAAGAGTAGAGCCACAGCAAAAGCCAAGTCTGTGCTCCTGCACCACCTGACTGACCACGTCCCCAGCAACTAAGAGAGCTGACGGGTGGGCAGGGGTGACTCTGAGCACCTTGCAAACAGGGCTGGGCAGTCAGGATTGGCCCTACAGAGAAGGCCTTGCTGCTGTGTCTGAGCTGTGGGTCCGTCAGGTTGATTGATAGGATGTTCTGTTCTTCGGTCTTTCTAAAATGTTCATCTTGGAACCAGCGCTGTAGCAAAGCTGGTTAGGCTATTACCCGTGACACTAGCATCCCATGTGGGCACTGGTTCAAGTCCTGAATGCTACACTTCTGATCCAACTCCTTGTTAATGGGATAGAAAAAAAAAAAAAAAAAAACAGCAGAAAATGGTCCAAGCCCTTGGGCCCTTGCAGCCACACGGAGACCTAGATGCTCTTGGCTCCTGGCTTCAGACTCCAGCCACTGCAGCAATTTTGAGAGTGAACCAGAGGATGGAAGAGATGTGTGTGTGTGTGTGTGTGTGTCCCTCTCTCTGTAACTCTGACTTTTAAATAAAATATCTGAAAAGAAAGTAAGATGTTCTTCTTCCCAGCCTGCTTTTACCACATCTGTGATTCTGTCTATTCTATCCTTCTATTTGGAGTCCCAATATTTACGAACTTCCCCGTGATTCTTTCCAAACTGCATGTGTAGCCAAGTTATTAGCATTTCATTTCATTTTCTAAAAAGTCAAAGTGTGTTTACTCACCTCACACTCGTTCCTAATGGCACGCACACACCACTGCGACCAGACCTTCCTGCTGTGTCTACCTGGGAGTTTCTCAGGAAGACACCTGCCGCTGACAACCATTTACCCTGGCAGCTCTGCTTCTGCTCTGGGATTGCTTTCCTGAGCATGGCCCAGGCTCACCCCAGCCCAACAGTAGACAGCAACAGAGACTCGACCACCCTGAGACCAGCTTTGCGCTGGCCATGCTCCAACAAGGAACAGCAGCCTTCCTGTGAGATGGAGTCCTTGGGAAGAGAACAGCCATGGCCATAGAGAACGTGGACCCTCCCTCAAGTGAGCACTGGAGACTCATGTCCAGTGTAGCTCATGTCCAGACTCCCAGACCATTCTCAGACCCGAGGGTGGGCTTTAGCTCACTCCAATGCTACTCAGTGAGTACAAGGTGACTGCCGAATTGTTAGATTCATAATTTGGGGGATCCCATAGCCCATGCAGCTATTCTTTCTTTACACTCTGTCATTGGAATAATAATTTTCATATTTGTTTGCTGATACAAGCAGCGATGAGATAGAAATGAAGAGGGAAAAACTGAAAGGCACACATGGACGTTCGGTACAACCACTGGGCCGTAACGTGGGGCTCCCACGTCCTGTATCCCAGTACCTGAGTTCCCAGTGCCAGCTTCTCGCTGATGCACACCCTTGGCCGCCAAAGTGGCAGCTCAAGTGCTCGAGTCTCTGACACCCACGTGAAAGGCTTGGATTGCACTCCTAACTCCTGCCTTCAGCCTGGTCCAGCTATTGCAAGTATTTAGGGCAATGAGCCAGTCAATGAGAGATCATTCTTTTCCCTGCCTCCTCTCCCTGTCTTCCTGCCTTTGAAGCAAATACTTAAAAAAAAAAAAAGATTTATTTGCTCTTATTAGAAAGGCAGATCTGCAGAGAGTGAGAAAGGTCTTCCATCTGCTGCTTCACTCCCCACATGGCCACATCACCCAGAGCTGAGCTGATTTGAAGACAGGAGCCAGGAACCTCCTAATGGTCTCCCATGCAGGAGCAAGGTCCCAAGGCTTTTCGTCCTCTGCTGCTTTCCCAGGCCACAAGCAGGGAGCTGGATCAGAAGTGGAGCAGTCAGGACAAGAACTCGCACCCAAATGGGATGCCTGTGCTTACAGAAGAGGGATTAGCCAGTTGATCCATCATGCCAGTCTCATGATTTTTTTTTTAATATCTGAAAGGCAATAATTAAAAGCTAGAGAAATGAGAACAGCAATCTTCAGGATACTCTCTAATAAAAATGATATCTATTATATGAAATGAATCACTCCTGGTGGAAGAACTGTGTGTATTCTTTTGACTGAGTAAGGTACTGCAGTTCCGGGTTAGGTGATGTGTTTCCTGAGATGAGGGGTAGATGGAAGAAACACATATGCCCATGGGTACGAAAATTAGCACATTGGAATCCCTGTGTAGAGTTGCCAGAAACACAGATGCCCAATTATATTTCACTTCAGACAAAGTAACGAAGAATGTTCCTTGCAAATGCATCCCAAATGTTACAGATCTGAAAACGATTCCTGCCTTATCTCAAAATCAAATTAAAGTGGACATCTTGTATTTTTATTTGCTAAATTGGAAAACCTTGCTGGAACAGGAAGAAGGGAAGGTGGAAGCTCTCATCAACCTTGACCTGAGACTGGCAGTTACAGCACCAGGGAAAGGCCAGCGGGAGGCCAGCCAGTGGATTCCACCAAGGGCTTCCCCGAGGAGGATTGGAAAAGCACATAGTACAGAAAGCGCCAGCTTCGTGCTTCTCTGAAAGGCTGGCTTTGTTCTTTAGCAAGCTGGAGGCTGCCCTCATGAACCCCAGTTTACAGCCAGATCAGAAAGACCTCTCAGAGTGGAAACTGGTTTCCATGGGAACCCCTGCTGCCAACTACCAGAGACATTTTCAAGTGCGTCTGTGCAGAGCCTTAGTAGATGCTCAGTGAGGAAGGATGAGTTGGGTGAGAGGCTGATGTGTGAACTTGGGCATCGGACAAATGGGTGGCTCTTACCAAGTGGATCAGTATTCCCTACAGGGATCCTCTGCAATCATTGGCCGATGCTCCATCTCTTGGACATGTAAAGGGGACACACCTTCTCCCAAAGTCATTCAACTGACTGTCAGCAGAGCTGGGACAAGAGGGTCTCAGACCTGAAGTCGTCATGCTGTGCCTTGCAGTCTGGCATTTCCAGGGGTTTTCAGGGCTGGGAAGGGGGAGGAAATGGGTGTTGTGGTGGAAGGGTACAGTTAATAACCATGTAGGACAAGAAGTGGGAAGATCTCTTTCAGCACTGGGCCTGTAGTTCATCATGTCAAGCAATTTTTTTTTTTGCTAAATGAGTGGCTACAGCTGGTTTTATGGTGGGGGTGTGCAGCGTGGGAATAACTGTGGAACCACAGACACATGAATTTGTTCCACTACAGTAACCATTTTACCATTGCTTCTTGGACTTTTGGCTAAGATCAAGTAACCATTTTGCCATACATATATGTGTCTTACCATATGCTGTTTACCTTAAACACATACAATAAAAATTCACTTTAAAAATTTATTTTTCTATTTGATAGCAGACTTTTGCTTTTAAAGGATAGACTGAAATCGCACTTTCCCAGGGCCATGATTCTTGACACATGTGTGTAACACAATGCCCGCAGGCCCCGCTTTCTCAGTTCTTCGATTTGACCGAGCTGTTTTATTTTGGAAAACTCCCACACTGAGGAATCACCCCAAGTGCATTCTGCCTTATTTATGCCTCTGTGAATATCCAAATGGACTTGGCCCCTGTCTGTCTAGACGAATGTATCACTTTTATGCTTTATCCTGCTTTTCACTCATCCCGTCTCCTTGGGATATGACCCATGATTTAAAGCTAAACTGTATTTGTTAGCTTTGTTTCACTGTAACTATTCCCAATAATAACGGAGACAACTAACTTTACAAAGAAGGGCTGGCTACAGGGCCACTGTGGCAGGTCTGAGCTGCACCTGTGAGATGCAGGCTTCCCATATATACGCCCCCTTTGAGTTCCAGCTGCTCCGTTTCCAATCCAACTCCCTGCTAATGCACTTAAGAAGGCAGTAGAAGATGATGCAATCTCTGTGGAAGATCTAGACATAGTGCTTAGCTCTTCCACTTAGGGAATAAACCAACAGATGGAAGATCTTGCTCTCAAAACTCTGTGTGTGTGTGTGTGTGTGTGTGTGTGTGTGTGTGTGTGTGTGTGTGTGTGTAACTGCCTCTCTAATTAAAAAAAAAAAAAGTTTAAAGAACAGAAATTATAGGGCCTGGCTCAGTAGCCTAGTGGTTAAAGTCCTCACCTTGCACGTACCAGAATTCCATATGGACGCTGGTTCTAACGCCAGGCTTGCCCGGCTTGCCTTCCAACTCCCTACTTCTTGTGGCCTGGGAAAGTAGTCAAGGCCCACTTGCAGAGTGAACTAATAGATGGACTATCTTTCTCTCTGTCTCTTCTTCTCTTTGTACAGCTGCCTTTCCAATAAAAATAAATAAATCTTTAAAAGAAGAACAGAAAGAATATTTCAGCTCAAAGTTCTGGGGTTCACAGTGAGTTGCAGCTGGCCCCCTGGCCCGCTCCCCGCCCCCGCCCGACCTTCTTGTTGCAGGGTCCCAAGCTAGGGCAAAGCATGACCTGCAAGAAATGGGAGTGCATGCGTCTAGGTTTATATCTCTGGGGTTTTGCCTCATAACGTCGCCAGCATTTAAATGGATTTACGGGGCTGCGCCTCAGCAACCCAGTGGCTTCCTAAAGGCCCCACTTCAAACATGACCAGATGCAGTCCATACCTTTATCAGAGGACTTTGGGGACCAAATTTGGACAAATCTGGAACATTCAACTCCCAAACTACAACTCAACTATATCATGAGACACATATTAGCAGAGATACACCTTCAGCTGGAGGCTGGAGGCTTTAGAAGCTTCCATGGACTTTAGTTTCTTGCTATTTTGTTATTATATATACGTTCTTGGTAGAACTTGGGGACATTCTCTGGATCCTTGGCAGGTCTAAACAACTACCAGAAAGAACAAGTAAATCTGGTTTTGCACACAGTATCTCCAAAAAGTGGGAAATAACATAACGTAACGTAATGTATCGTTAACATAACATAGACCCAGACTGGATTTTTGTTTTTCTGGCGGCAAAGGCCACTAAGGCCATCACTGAACTCGGGTCTACCTGAAACACTAAACAGCTTCTTAGGCGTGCCATTTACAAGGTGGCCCTCACAATTCCCTTAGCTGTGACCAGAGCCCCAGGGCTGCTCCTGCTGTCCCTCAGCCATGGGATGAGCAGAGCAAGCTCTGGTTTGTGTGGACTGAATCCATATTCCTCTGGAAGGGGTGCTTTATAAACTGGCTATTATTATCCACCCAAAGTCGTGGGCCGGCTTCCTGACAGCTCCTAAGAAATCCACCTGAAGAAGTTGTCACACCCAGGAATCTGTTTGCCCTACATAAGGAGATCATACAGAACAACTCCCGAAGTTGTGTCTCCTTGAGCAGAGAAAGTGGCAAACTTTTATTTTAGGGGGCGAGGCAACTTTTATTTTGGAGACTGCCCACAGCTTTTCAGGTTTTGAAATAAAGACGAGTTGCTCAGGGCATTACATTGTGACAACACGGGATGGAAATAAAATGTAAAGATTTTCCATGCACCTGTCTTGTGCCAGACGTTGAGTACGATAGCTCAGAAATATGAGGTTGAATTTGTTTCTCTCTCACACTCTCTCTCTCTCTCTCCTCTCTCTCTCTCCAAAAGCCAGAAGTCATATCTCAACAAAATATAAGATATGCCCTAAAAAAATACAGAATGTCCTAGAAATTAAGAGAGAGGAGGAAGTAAGCAGGAAAATTGGTGTTAGTCCCCAAAGGGTTATCATTTGGGCAGATTGAGATGAAGGTCAAGACAAGCCAATAGGGCAAGAAGAAAGCGTTCGGTTACACAGTAGGTTGCAGGGCCTGGACGCTGGCTGAGTCTGGGGTCGGCTGACATGGTTCCTCATGGAACACAGTCTCCTATCTTCACATCCTCCCACCTGCCCAGGCCCCGCTGCATCATCACCCACATTGACACTGGGCACTTCATCCAGCAGCTGTAATGGCCGGGTTGGAGCTGAGCTGATCCAAAGCCAGGAGACAGGAGATTCTTCCAGGTCTCCCACTTGGGTGCAGGGGCCCAAGCACTCAAGCTATCCTCTACTGCTTCCCAGACCACAAGCAAGGAATTGGATCAGAGACAGAGCACCTAGGACACGAACCAGCAGAGATGGGCCTTTTTCATGAATTGGATAAGCTCAATCTGCAACTGTGTGGGAAGAAAACATTCTTCACAACTACTAAACAGATGACACACATTTAGCAATCAACTTAAACGCAGGCAAGGCGCACATGATTGCTCACAGTTAAGTGGGATGTAGTCTACAGAGCCTGGCACCTTCAGCTTCTCAGCGCTAGTAGAGATTCTAGTTTTGTCCTGCAGAGGGCAGCATTGCTAAACTGTTACCAGACTAAAGCTCTTCTAAACAACAAAAAATAGTTCTTCCTAGGCCCACTTCTTTCTTCTGTCTTCAAGTAGTGTTCACTGCAATAAAAATAAACTTCAGCACTGTGGCATCCCTGGGTAGGGTTACTAGTTACCCAACGTCTGGGTCAGGTCTATTTTTTTCTTTGTTGATTTTTATTTTGTTTCATTTTCTTTCTTTCCAGATCCTAACACAGTGCCCAGCACCATATAAGTACTCAACAAATATTTGATCAGGGGCCAACAATGGATAGAATGGGAAAAGCTACTCAAAAGCTACTCTCTGTGACACCTGTACCCCACATGGGTACCTGCCCATCACTTCTGATCCAGCTTCTCGCTTACACGACTGGGAAGACAGTGTATAATGTTGCAAGTGCTTCAGCCCCTGAACCCGTGTGGGAAATCCAGGAGAAGCTCCTGGCTTCTGGTTTCCACCTGGTCCAACCACAGGCGTTAGAGCCTTTGGGGGGAGTGGACAAGCAGATGGAAAATTCTCCTTGTCTTTCTCTCTCTCTCTCTCCCTCTCTGTCTCTATTTTTCTCTTTCTCTCTACAACTCTGCTTTTCAAATAAATCAATAAATATCTTAAAAATGTGCAGGATGGGAGTAAAGGCACCATCTAGAACCACGCAGCAAGGGCTGTGTGAAACGGGCTAGATCAAATGACACCTTTTTATAGAGTGCTCCTTGGTTCCGGAAGTTCTGCTGCTGGTTCAGTTTTTTAAAAAATGTGGTTCCCTCCTGGGGCATTAATTATTGTCAAGCCCTGAACAAATGGCTCCTGTGGAATGCTGCTGTGTTAGCCATTGAACACATTGCCCTAAAAGGAGCCAAGGAAGGGAAAGCGAAAGTGAACTACCGAAAGTGAACACTACTGGGTGAAGGACAGAGTCTGGCTACTAAGACTCCACTTCCTAATTCTCAGGGGTGTCTCCTGCCGTCAAAAACCTGTGCACTCCTCTGACTGCCAAAGCTGCCTCCGGGCTCATTTCAACTCGTGGGCGTTTGTCTAATATGAACTGAAATACAAGTTATGCTTCCCAAAAAGAAATTCCAGCTCAGCGGTGAGATGGAAGTGGACAGGGGGAGAGAGCAGCTGTTCCCGAGGGCCCAGCAGCTGCCTACACAGAAGTAACCAAAGACCCCACAGCAAAGAAGAGCAGTGGGATCCAAGTTACATGTGTGCAACCAGAGCCCACGTTTCTTTATTTAAAATGTTTATTTTAGGCATTTGAACAGCAGAGAGATAAAGACAGCGATCTCCCGCTCACTGGTTTGCTCCCCCCAAAGGCCTCCCCTTCCCCACAGCAGCTGGGCCAGGAGGCGGCCAGGGACTCAACACTGCCTGGGAGAAAAGCTGGGCCCCTGGCATGGCACAGTTCTCCCCCAGGAGTGTGGGCGCTAACTTCCGATAGGGGGCGCCCTTTTCTCTCCGCCGGCGGGCTGCACCCCTGGCTTCCGTAGGGATTTAGCAATCTGGAGCTGCAGAACTCCCCATGCTCTGCGCTGGACAGGACAGGGGTAAGAAGGAGGGCGTTGCTCTGTAGAGCCTGAGAACTAGACCCTTTGCCAGACTCAGTGAAGGAGCTTGCCTCACTCCCACCTGGCTTCCTGGCCGGACGTGGGGACTTCGGGAAACCTTCAGAGGTGTGGCCTGGGTTTCCTTGCACCAAATACCCATGGGGCGTGGAAACTGTATATGTATCCCCACCAGGACCACAGCTCAGGCTCAGAGTCCAACCTCAGGGCATGATTACAGAAAGACGTGTAGCCCCCCAGGGCAGTCTGTGATGGCCCTGTCCTTCTGCTGCGTCTCGCCCTTGCCTGGGCAAGTCAGATACACGCTCCCCACAGGAGGTGGGGGGACCCAGAGGAGGTTCCTTTCACGCCCTTTCTTCCCTGGGAAACTGCTCTGTCCTGTGCCCCTAAATAGGCCAAAGTCTATTTATATTCACGTGTTGGATAAATATTAGAGAAAAAGATTCTATGGGCATCCCATCTTTAGATATGGAAGCTACTAGAACATTTCTTTCTCAAAGCTTCTGTCCCACAGGGAAATGCAGACGTCAAGTGCACCATGGCAATACAGGGTGCTGCAGGTCATCACGGAGGCAGGACAGGTGCCATTGAGCAGGTGCACCTGGCATTGCTTGAGCATGTTCTGCCATCTCTGGGGTTTGATTATAAGTAAATCAACCAGCCTGCTAAATGCCTTGTGGATGTTCTCAGAAGACGCTAGACTCCCAGACTGGGGACAAAGGGCTTTGTTACCTGCGGTCAGCAAGCAGCATGAGCGTGGAGTTTTGAGTTGGCCCTCTTGCTGCCAAATCCCACAGGGACAACATGGGACCCAGAGGAACGGGGTTAAGAAGTGGGCTGCCTTGTGCTTGGTGCCCTGGGTTGGGAGAAACATTATTTCTTTCTTCCAGGTTATCCACAGTATACGTAACCCTGAGAAAGGGGCCGGGGTAGAGAGCAGCCAGGGCCCTGCCATCCTGGGAGAGCTGGTATGCTCGCTCAGGGTCTTTCAAATACATCTCTTTCCTGAACTCAAACTTTACAGACACCACACAAGCCCTTCTGCTTGAGGCTTTCCCAGACCCATAGCAACCTCCTTCAACCCTAATCCCCGCTCTCTGTACCTTCCGTTTTGATTTGGAATCACATGTTGCTATCTATGGTCATCATTTGTATTCCCACAGTGTCCAGTACAAATTATGATGAAAAGCAAAGTGTGATGGCAGGCACTGTGGTGGCTGGTAAGCCATGGTTTGGGACACCAGCAGAGGGCCCACTCAAATCCCAGATGTTCCACATCTAATCTAATGCACCTGGGAAAGCAATAATAATAATAATAATAATAATAATAATAATAATTGTCAAACTCACCCACCCCCAACCCTTGAGGGAGATTCCATCTGGCTTCAGCTTGGCCCTGCCCTGGCTGTTTCAGACATTTGGGGAATGAACCAACAAATAGAAATTTCTCTCCTCTCTCTCTCTTACTTTCTCTTTCAGACAAAAATCAGTACATCTTTTAAAAGATTTTACTCCCTGGGAATAAATGTAAGCTGCCTGTAGAGGGGCCAATGGAACATAAGGGTACAGGCGTCTTCGTTTCTGGCATCCACACTGCGACAGCCTGGGGTAAAGGGCTTAATTTCCTCCTTGTTAGATCCCTCGCCTGGAAATTGAAGATAATGATGTTTGCCTACCTTGCCCGGAAAATTAATTAGTGGTTGAATGTGCAGATGAAAGGTTTCTCGGTGAGCACCGAGAATCCATCAGCACAATCATTGGCACCACCATCGTTATCTTATGTCCTGAAGATAAAAGCGACAGATGCCCACACAGAGCTCCCAGGGTCTCCACCTTGCCAGCTTTTTCCACACCCCCTCCTCTTTTCCTGTGATCTTAAGGGCTAACCCACTTTCCCTTTCTTTGAGATCTCACTATCAGGAACTGAGGGCTACCCATAATATCTATTTTTGTTTTGAAAACCCAACAAATCCTTATTGTCTAGAAATTGATATCTGAAAAATTCCCCACAAAGGATGTTATTCCCTAATTTCCCCTCCTTCAATGTTTCTGCTCTCAAGGACATTATTGCCCTTGATTCAAACTCCCCCCAGATGTCTGTACGATGTACCCTGTCTGTGTTCTTCCATATTTGCAAGGTGCATGTTCGCATAGCTGTCTGCAGACACCGCCTGAGTTTTACCATCACTGGTTTCCCTGTTAATCCACCGAAGCAAGGTGAACTCATCATGACATTGGGGGAAGCTGTAAGTTAGTCACTGCTGGCCCAGCTGTCACCTGTCTCCATCACTGGAGCAGCTCCCTAGGCCGCAGTCCCACGTCCCACGCAGCCTAACTTGGCTGTGTTTTTCTCCCAGTAACTGAGCCTGGACATTTCTGTTTTGGTATTCTTACAAACTCTTTTTTTTTTTTTTTCTGTCTTCAGTTTGTTTGAAAAGAAAAGAAAGAGAGAGAAAATCTGTTGGTTCACTCCCACATGCCTGCAGCAGCCAACCTGCATCAAAATGAAACTCTAATCTGGAACTCAGTCGAGGTCTCCCATGTAGGTGGCAGGTACCCAACAACTTGAGCCATCACCACGATGTGCCTTGGCAGGAAGCTGGAATCAGAGTCTCCACTCGGACCCAGGCACAGCTTGAAGACTGTGCCAAATGCCAGCTCAGGCCTGCACAGTTTTACCACAGTCCAAATCCAGACAATAAAGAGACCTAGCAGGAGCATGGGGAGAGGAAATTCACTCAGAAACTTTTGAAGAAACCTCAGAGCTCCTCGAAGTACAATTTCATTTTTTTTCCTCCTAGAATTTCTTACTGAAGAAATGTATCTTTTCTACTTATTAGAAAGAGGAGCATTATTTTTTTGTTGTTGTTCTGAACCCCACCTTCTAGGGAACTGTCAACTGCAGCATGTAAACATTCAAATTCTGATTGGGACAACAGAAGTCTTTTCCTGGAGAGAATGACGGGGCTGTGGGTGATGCCCTGCTGTTGAAGGTGAGGTCTGGATCTCCACCCACACCCTGAGGAAAGCTGGTTTTGAATTCATAGGATAAGAGGCAAGTGAGCGCTGAGGACAGGAGAATGAAATGGTGACTGGCTAAGCTGTCCCAGTCTGCAATTTAGTTGAAACCTTGGTTCTCCTGAGACGCCACTTAGATGAAATGATTGGTTAAGCTGGTACAAGCCTTTTCACATATCACGGGTGCAGGTGTCTGTTCATTCTAAATTGGCACTGAAATGTAAATGCTGGTGAGGGCTGGAAGAGATAGAATGATTCAGCTACTCCCACAATTCCAGCCCCAGCTTGTCTTCCAACGTTGACAAGTTGCATAAGGGAACTCAAGTTTGGATTTTGAGGTTTTGGTGACTCACATGCTGAGCAAGCAATAACGATAATAGCAAACACATTTGCAGTTCTTCCTGTGTGTAGGCATCATTCCAGTTCTTTTTGAACTAAGTCATTTAATCCTCCAATAGCACAAGGAAACTTTTTTGTGACTGCCTCTACTTTAAGGATGAGGAAACCAAGGCACAAAGCATTTCAATATCTCATCCAATGTCTCCAAACTGGTCAGTGGCTGACAGTGAGGCTTTGAGGCCAGGTTGTTTATGCTTAGACCCTCGAGGTTCTTTGCGGTCTGCAAATGTCCTTTCCTGTGCTGCTTAGCAGGTCTGTGTCATGAAGCCAGCAGCTATTCCTGGAATAAATCTAAGACTACTACTGTCTCTACAGCTCAGACATTTCACCTCTAGGAAAAACGCTGGAATGTGACCAGCAACAGAGTAGAATGTATCATGAGGCCACCTTATAATCCCAAGGTGCAGACAGAAATATGGGCTGACACTGCAAGGGTCAAGGAGGGAGTTGACAGCATCAGTCCAGTCCCTCCAGGACCAAGACAAAGAACTCTTCCTTTAATAGATAAGAAGGGCTGGTACAGTAGAGCATCAGGTTAAGCTACTGCCTGCAATGCCATGATTCCATAAGCATGCCAGTTGGTGTCACAGCTACTCCACTTCCAATCTAGCTCTTAAGGAAGATGGCCCAAGTGCTTTGGACCCTGCCAACTGTGTGAGAGAGCTGGATTGAGCTCCTTGGATCCTGGCTTTGATCCTGGGCAAGCCTTGACCATGACAGGCTTTTGAGGGCGGACAAGTGAAGGGGAATACCTCTCAAATATATTCTTTAAGAAAGAAAAAAATGTATTATTTTTAAAAAGAATAAAAAGAATAAATAGAAATGACAGAATAAGAAAGAGAGACCCATTCAGGAAACCCAATATCTGTCCCATCACCATAAGGCTGCAGCTTCTCCAAGGGCAGAGATTCTTGTCTGTTCATCTGCATTTTCCAAGAGCTTAGAACAGTTATTGGCATAAAGTTTGGCTCCACACAACCCTTGTTGAATACCAGGAACTCCAGAAAGAAATGACCAGAGAAATAGAGAGTAGAGTTTATCAGGAAAATCATAGAAGGACACTTTCTTGGCACTGCAGGATGCATCTCCAGGTTGGCCCATTTGCATGCCCAGGAGAAATGAAAGAGCAAAGGGTTGATGCAGGTTTGCCACAGCAAAACTTCAGAATACCAGTAAGAAGGAGCAGCTCCTAAAAGTTGACAGAGGAGCCCAAGAAAGAACAGCACTGGATCTCAGAACAGCACTGAAAGCTGGAAGAGAATAGAGAAATGTCTTACAAATTGTAACTGACATTGTTTATAACCTAGAATTCTATGCCTAGCTAAACTATCCATCAAACATGAAGGTCAAATAAAGTAATTTCAGATAAGCAGGAGAGAGTTCTAAGATCTTCTCCCACCAACTCTTTCTTTGGAAGTTCCCGAAGGGTATGCTCCTCTAACATAAGGAAGTAAGCCATGAAATAGGAACACACAGGTTCCAGGAGACAGGGCTCCAACCCTGAGTGTGGGAAAGCGGAATTCCCAGGTTGATGATGAAGGGAATGGCTGACTGAGTCACTGCTGGCAGCAGGCCTGCTGAGCAATCAGTCTGCCCAGGAGCAGGAGGGCAGAGATCTCTAGAACAATACTAATAATCTGATAGTATATGTGCATAGTCATCACACTGACATCAAGTTTTGATTTAACCTCAATTTGAGATGTCCATATTTTGAGGTAGAGGGTAGTAGCAGATGGGTTAGAAGAGAACTAAAGTCACTTAGGCTCTAGAAAAAAGGTAAAATTGAAAAGTAAATAAACTCTAGTGCAGCATACTCAGTTGAAGTACAGAAATGGATATCCAGTGGGGATAGAAAAAGGGTAGGCAATTTCCTATTGGGGAAAGACCTCATGGTGGAGGGCGGGGAGATCGGAAGGCTATAGATTCTCCTTTCAAACCTTGGAGTGCTATGACTTCAGAAGAGATGACGTATGTCAACATTCTTCAGAAATTTCATGAAACTACAAGTTCATGTTGGTACAGGGCTAACACTGTCATATAATGGGTTATGCTGCCACTTGTGTCACAGGCATCCCATATCAGAGTGAGGGTTCGAGTCCCAACATCTCTGCTTCTGATCTAACTCCTTGCTAAAGCACCTAGGAAAGCAGTGAAAGATGGCCCAAATGCTTGGGCCATTCCTATTAGAGACCAGAATTGAGTTCCTGCCTCCCGCCTCCAGCCTGACACACTTTTGCCTGCTGAACCCTTTAGGACATAAACCAGCAGGTAGAAAATATCTCTCCATGCAGTTTTCTTTCTGTCTCTGCTTCTTTCTCCGTTTCACTGCCTTTTAAACAACTAAATCTTATTAAAAGAAAAATGTTTATTTTGGTGCAAAAAAATATTGAAATCCATGCATATGAAGGATTTTTCAAAAAGTTCATAGAAAATGCATAGTATGAAAAAATGGTTCATGCATTTCAGACTTTTTTAACCAAAATAAACATCTTAATTCCACCTTTCCATGAGTTTTTGTGAGTTCTCTTACATAATATTGTAAAAAATGTAAGTTCAGGGTTGAGTTTTGGTTCAGCAGTTAAAATGCCTCTTGGGATACCCACATCCCATATCTAAGAATCTAGTTCAAGCTTTTGTTTATTGTTATTATTGGAAAGACAAATTCACAGAGAGAAGGAGAGAAAGAGAGAAAGATCTTCTGTCCGCTGGTTCATTTCCCAGATGGCCAAAATGGCAGGAGCTGAGCCGATCTGAAACCATGAGATTCTTCCAGGTTTCCCTTGTGGTTGTAGAACTCCATATTTTTGGGCCATCCTCCACTGCTTTCCCAGGCAGGAAGCTAAAAGGGGAAATGGAGCAGCCAGGACACAAACTGGCATCCATATGGGGTCCCTGCACTTGCAAGGGAAGAATTAGCCAATTGAGCCATGTAGCCAGGCCTGGCTCCTCTGCTTCTGATCCAACTTCCTGCCCATACACACCCTCAGAGGCAGCAGTTGGTGGTTCACTCTGCCACCCACGGGGGAGATCAGTCCAGCCCAGCCTCTGCTGTTTCCTGCATTTAAGATAGCTCTGTCCTCTATCACTCTGTCCTTCAGATAAATAAAAAATAAAACACTTTAAAGAAAGAGCATTTGTTTATTGCTGGCTCTTGGAGGAAGAAACGTTTTCAGGGCTTACTTTGCACTATTTCTACCATCTCCTTTAATCCTCACAGGAATTCTGAGGGGGGAGGTGGGAAATATGGTTTCTA
The DNA here is from genome assembly GCF_017591425.1 of Ochotona curzoniae. NCBI lineage: Eukaryota > Metazoa > Chordata > Mammalia > Lagomorpha > Ochotonidae > Ochotona > Ochotona curzoniae. Next base: position 45,044,008 of record NW_024466502.1, on the reverse strand, counting down.
TTTATATCTCTACATGAGGTCACAAGCTCAGAAGAACAGGAGGACCTGAGCCAGACTCTACACGTGAGAAGTACTGTTTGATTATCCAATTGTGTTTTTGCACCACCCCAGACTGGCATTTTACCAGAGCACCAAGCTCCCCAGATGATCAGACTCCTCCCTGCAAAATGTGCTCACACCTAAGCCCATCCAAGCTCTGGGTGCTGGTGCTTGGCTGGGAGCAAAGGTGTCTGTGCAGAACCCAGCACCCTGTCTTCCTTGTACAGACGGCTGCTCCATGCATGCTGGGGCTCCACACCCCTCATTGACATAGCTTCACAATCTCCCAATAGGATCACCTCTGCCTTGATAGACAAGCCCCAGGAATGAGAAAAATCAGACAAAACTTTTTGGAGCCGTGTTTAAAAACATCAGTTTGCCAACTAGACTTGAGGAAGCATGAAAGCCCATGGTGTTGAGCTCGAAGGGTGAAAGGTACATGGACAAAAGCCCCATGACTCTCACTTTTGAGCCACTGTACGTAAACAGGAGCTTCTTTTTCACTCTACACGCCTAAGAAATAGTCATCTACACTTTGGCTTCCTCTCTGTTCCTGCAGCTGGAAACAGATAGTTCTTGCTTGCGTGCCTGGGAATTGTTTCAAAATGAACCAGAATGTTCTTGGCTGCAGGCAGCTCCGGTAGCCACGGAAAGCCAACAATTCTGCCATTGCTTGAATTAGGTTAGGAGGCTCCCCTGATACCCCCTCCCCTCACGGGCTTGTGCATAATGTTTGCATAATGTTCTCATGATGAAGACTCAGCAAACCACACTGCAGTCATAGCAGAAGCCACACTGCAGGTCCCAAGATTGCAGCCTGCCATGTGGGCAGCGTGGGGGCTGAGAGGAAGAGGTGGGAGACACACGCGCTCTGCTTCTGTCTGAATTTTAGGGACTTTTCTCAACCAAGAAGCACACTGACTCTCTCACTTTCTTTCTCTTTCTCCCTCTCCCACCCCAAATTACATAATCAACTGCAGCTAAGCCAGCTTCTGTGGCAGGAAGAACACCCTTGACCTGTGTGTGCCAGATGCCTGTGAGTCTCAAGCTGGCTTTTCAATGAACAAAAGTCATCATGTTTGAGTGACTTCTCTCTCACTGGCAGTACCAAGATTGCCAGTCTTCCTGCTAACCCTGGCCTTCTCCACGACACCCCACGTCCCATTCTACACAGGACACTCCAGCCATCAGCACGTGTCTCTCCCTACGAAGCCTCTATCCTTCACCACACCCTGCTGCCCCCTCATCTTCATCCCAATGGAGGTCTCAAGATGTTGTAATGACTTGAGATGGCTGAGACTCCTAAAACAAAGCCCAGGAATTGCTGCTCACTGCCCAGCATGGGTCCCGCAGTGCGCTGTTTAGCCCATTGGTTAAGCCACCTCTAGAGAGGCCATGTCCCATTTCAGAGTACTTGGGTTCAAGTCCCAGCCCCGCTCTGTCTTCCTACTAACGCACACCCTGAGAGGTAGTAAATGATGAGTAAGGCTCAAGGATTGTACCCACATATATGGACCAAGTTCTGGACTTCTAGCTTGGGTCTGGCTGAGCACCCCCAGTTGTTGCAGGCATTTGGAGGATAAACCAACAGATGGGAAAAATCCCTGTTTGTCTTTCAAACAAATACAAATAAAATGAAACAGAAAGTTAGCTCAGCAGCTTTAGTCGAAAGCAGCAATCTGGCAAGACTTTACCCCTGAAGCCCAGCTCCACGGCATCCTGCTCAGCCATGCCACCGACTGCCGTGGGGCCTGAATCTGCTCAGAACCCTGCTCTTGGTTTGCTCATCATTCGTGAAATGCAGAAGTGATGCCTCTCAAGGCAACAGGGTGGATAACGAGAGCCAGCCTGGAGGCAGCTACCTACTGCACACCCAGCCAAGTGCCTCAGCCTCTCCAGGCCTCGGTCAACTCACCTGCAACAGCACCCACAAGCACCTGGCCCAGGGGGCTTTTGTGGAGATGAAATAAGAAAATATTTGTTTCTGTTGACTGCTGGAATAAACAACCACAGTGGCTTAAAACCACACACACACAGTTTAGCTTTCCATTCTGAAGGTCCTATTCTAACATGGAGTTCCACTGAATTGATATCAAGGTGTCAAGACAACCATGTTTCAGGTTCACTGTCTCTTCCATCCTGAAGGCAGCGGTGGCCCATTCCTTCATGCTTCGATCACTCCAACCTCAGCTCCTGTATCCTGGCGCCCTCTCCCATCTGACCCTCCTGCCTCCCACTATCACGTAGAAGATCCCTTGTGGAGCCAGTGCGTCCACCTGGACAGCCCAGGCTCAGCTCCCTGCCTCCTGGTTGGTTTTCTATTGCTGAAACAGGGGTGGGAACATCTGGCCCATGGGGTTGCACAAGACCCCTGGAAATAAATCATTTGGTCTGGCCCTGCCAAGGCAACCACAGGCGAGACTCAAAATTCAATACATCTGGGGCAGGCTTACTCTCAAGTCAATAGTTCTTATATGCTCTTGGAATGCTGTTAGAAAACTCCAAGTGGCCCTTGGCAAAACACTGGTTCCCCTCCCCTGCACTGGAACACCTGGGCCTGGGCGTGTTACACAGAGGAGAGCTGTGTTGGGGCTCCCAGACCCCACTTCTTCACAACAGTTTCTCAGTTCACTGGGTAAGATTTTGCTTGCTCCTTTCTAGTGTCAAGCACAAAACAGTCACTCCCAACTAACAAACAAGTCTGTCTAGAAGTTTCTGAGGACTGCTGGCTTCCAACACCAAGCCCCGTTCCAGCAGATTCTCCAGGTCTGGCCTCCAGGCTGCTGACTCCATTGTCTCTGCTCCAGAGCCTGGAAGCTTCTTCCCTTGCCCTCCCACCCCCAGCAGATATAGTCTCTGCCCCTTATCAGGCTCTGCTGCTTCTATTTTCTTTCCTACTTCTGGGCCTCCTCTGGCTGTCCCAGTTCTGCTATTTCTAGAGGACCTTTGGCCCCTCCTGTCATCCTTCTGTCTCCTGTTGGCTAAATCCTGGCTCATCAGAGTGATCACATTCTCCCAAGTATTGTAATGTTTCCTGCCTGCGACAGGAAGGACTGAAATAAGTGCTCCCTGTTTACCTGAGGGGGACAAGTCACACAATCTTCCCCTCACTGGTGACCCACAGGACAACAAAAGCAGTTCCCTTTCTGTCTCTCTGTCTCTCTCTCTCTGTCTCTCTCTCTCTCTGTCTCTGTCTCTCTGTCTCTCTCTCTCTCTCTCTCTCACACACACACACACACACATGCTCCACCTGGAGGCGTTTGAAATGACTTGAATTAAGCTGTCTCATCATTTGACTCTTAACCCTTCTAATAACAGCTTAGATGTGTAGCCCTCGCAACGAGATCACAAAGTGCTTTGACATGATCACGTTTAATGTGAGCCCCTCACACCCTGATGAGGTAAGCAAGGCGGTGCCTCCCATTCTGCGCAGAAGGAACCCGGCTGTAGCAAAGCCAGGGTTTTACTGGAGGCTACGAGGCAGACTGCAGCCCAAGGAGCCCCAAACCTCGTGTCTTCCCAAGCACAGGACTCTCCACGCAGACCTCTTTGGTCTTGCTTCCAAAGATGGCAAAGCCTCCAGACCTGCTTTGGTTCTCTCTCACGAAGGCATCTGGCAAAGAAACGAAGCCGAACAGTTAATCCTGGCGGCAGCTGCTGGAATGCTCGCCGCACCCTCCTCCTCCTCGGTGTCAGCTGCAGGCTGCTTTTGGAAAACTCCAACAAAGCAAGCAGGAGGAAGACAATTCCACCTTTGATTTCAGAGAAAGGGCAGGAGAAGCAGGAAATCCGCATTGCTGACTCTGTGACAGTCACTGTAAGCCTGCCAGGGCACAAGGAAATAAAGCCACTTTTGTGATAAAAAGCCATTTTCCTCTGCTGGAATATTTGGAGGACATGAAAATAATAAAGTTCAGTGAAACTCTACCCAGCATGCCCAAAGAGGATAAAGGGATAATATAGATGCTGTGTCTTAGTTGCCGGGGACCAGAAATACATCAGTGCTGTTCTCGGGATTCTAGAACCTAGGGCAGGTGCAGGTGTGGGCTGCCTTCTCCTCCAGCTCCTTGGGGAAAGTTGCAGTTTCTGTTGTCATCAGAACCTTAGGCACAGGGACAATGCAGACGATGTTGGAAAGCGGAGTTTTTAAATTAATTATTTAATTTTCATTTTATTAGAGAGATAGAGAAGGATCTTCTACCGACTACTTCTCTCCTCCTGTCCCCTAACAGCCACAAGCCTGGAACTCAATCCAAGTCTCCCGTCTCCCGTGTGGGAAGCTGGGATTCAAGTGCTTGAACCATCCTCTGCTGTCTCCCAGGGTGTGTTTGGCAGGAGGCTGGATCAGAAGCAGAAGAGGCACTCAAATAAGATTCCCATGCATCCCAAGTGGCAAGTGACCCACTACATCAGTGCCTGTCGCAGGCTGCTACCACTGTTGTCATTGTGAAAAGGTAGTAAAATAAATAATCATTGCATCTTAGAGTTCAGCAAAAGGACTAGGAACTATCAAAGGCCACTTAGGGAAGGAAAGAAGTCATCCTTCAAGTTGGTCAGCCTTCAGGTTGGCTTTCCTTTACTGGGTCACTCCAGGGGAAGAATAGGAAATAGATGATCTCAGACTTGAACACAAAACCAGAAGCATTCCTGAGTAGAGATCAGTGATTTGGGTTAATAAATGCAGAATCCCTTCTGGTTAAAGCAAAACCCCTATGGCTTTGGCTAGGGGTCCGAGTTCTCTGCGATTCAGCCATGATTTAAACAAACACAGATTTCAAGACGCTGTGCTCAAAATATCTAACAGCAGTGATGCCTGAGTTGCAATGAACACACCTGGTACACACATTTTGGTTTCTAAATACCATCACACGTGGTTCCTTAGAGAAAATAAACAGATTTAAGGCTGAGCAAGGGAAAGTACAAAGTAAGCTTATTCTGTATTAGAAAGCCAGGCATTACTCAAAGATTTACAAATGTATGTAAAACAGACACATGAGCATGCAAAGACACAGCCAAACTGTAACTATGTGTAGCTAAGTGAAAACAGTCTATCCCAAAGGCCCCAAGCTCTACAATTCCATTTTCAATGCATTGTTGGTGACACAAACTTAGAGAAATGATAGATGGGACAATTGCCAAGCATTTGGGATGAGGAAGATCAAAAAGGAGACATGAAGACAGCGTTTATGAGTGCTGGAATTATTTTTTATGATATTAAGGTGGTAGATTCATGATACTATATGTTAGTGGAAACCTATGGAACTTTACAGAATTCAAAATGAATCTTAGTTATGAAATTTTAAAAAGACTGAGGCTATTGCAGGAGGGAATGTAGAATGGAAGAAAAGAACTTCACCTGGGCCTGGCATGACAGCCCAGTTGGCTAATCCTCCCCCTCACAAGCACCAGGATGCCCCAGCTACTTCCCTTCCCATCCAGCTCCCTACTGATGACCTGGGAAGGCCAGTAGAGGAAGGCCCATAGCCTTTGACCCTAAACCCATGTAAGAGTCCACGTGGAAGAAGCTACTGGCTCCTGACTTCGGATAAGCTCAGCTCTGGCCATTGAAATCATTTGGAGAATGAACCAACAGATGGAAAATCTTTCTGTCTCTCCTCTCTGTAAATCTGTTTTTCTGATAAAAATAAATCTTAAAAAAAAAAGAACTTACTGTAGTATAGATGTGTGAAACAGTATTTTTGGAAGAGGATGAAGAAAAAAGGTACTGGTCTGAGTATCTTTAAGAAGCTGGATAGACACATTGTACAGCTAATAAAGCTGTTGCCCACAGTGCACAGGTGCACAATTCAGAAACCACTTACGCAAGTACACTGGAACTGATGAAGTACACAGATGGCAGATGACAGGATATTGGGGCAGGAAGTGCTGGATAAGCATGAAAGCTAGAAGGATCCATGTGGCAACAGATTACAGCTAGACCCATCTATGAACTCATGTTTAGAATATAGGGACAGGTGATTACACATAGCAATATTTGCAGAAGTGTGTATATAAACAGATTAGATAAATATACTTACTGATATGGATGGTCTGGCTCTATCCCTAAAGAGGGCCTCAAAGCAATGATTTCATAAGCAATCAGCACACCTTGTGTGTAGACTTCAGTATTCTGATGCCATTCCCCCATGAAGGAAGTTAGAGGCTTCTTGAAGGCAAATGATGAATTTTAGGGGCCGGGGCAGTTAATACACAAAATGAAAGAATTTAGGTAAATGCTCACAAAAACAAAAGCCCTATTATAATTGGAATCTGCCAAAGAAACACAGAAACCAACAAAGAAAAAATGAATGAGTAAGCATTGAATTATAACTCAAAGGAGGAACAACCATACTGATATAAATAAATGGTTAAGCAAATAAATACATTTGCCCAGGAGACTGAGTGATAAAATTCCAGCTAATTTATATGATAACCAAGCTGAGCATAACTTTCTGTTTATGAAGTATGGGCTGTGCCTAGGGAGCCAAGGAGAGAGGAAGCGTTACTTCACAGTGGAGAAACCTCCCTGGCACATGAGCTAGGTGACCAGGGTGAACACGTGATAAGTCATCATGATGGCATATGCTCTAGACTTGGTGTTAAGAGAATGGCATTTTTTATCCATGATCTTTCTCCCCAGATTCATAACTCCAGTGTAATCAAGTAGCTTCAGACAAATCTTAAATGAGTGACATTCTGGAAAACAGAGTACAGAGTCACCCAAAATAAACAAAGGCTAGGAAATCATCTCAGCCCAGAGGAGTTTGGGAAACATGAATGTTAAGGGCGGTGTGGTAGCCTAGATGTACTCTGGGACAGAGAAAAGATGCTGGGCATAAACCAAGGAAATCTAGGACAGGCATTGTGGTGGAGGGGATAAAGCCTTCCCTTGAGATACCCACAATCCCTATCAGCATATTACTACAAGTGCCATCCACTCTGCTTTCCCATCCAGCTACCTGCTAGTGGAACTGAGAAGGCACCAGATTCTTAGTCAACAGCTTAGACTCCTGTCATCCATTTGGAAGACCTAGATGAAGTTCTGCCACCTGGCTTTTGGACTGGTCCAGTCCTGGCTGTAGAGAGAGCATTTAGGCAATGAACCAGTGGATGAAAAATAATTCTCTCTCACTCTGTCTCTCTCTCTCTCTGTCTTTCTTTCCCTTTTAAATAGAAGAAAATAAATAAACATTTAAAGCCAGAATTCTACAAAGATTTAGAAAAACAGATTTGAACACAGTATCAATTATTAATTAATAGTAATATATTAATGTATCATACTATATAAAACAGTACTAGGAGAAATTGGGTATGGGTTATATGGGAATGTCCTATACTATTGTCACAATATCTTTGTAAATTTAGAACTAATCTAATTTTTAAAGAATGTATTTATTTTTATTTGAAAGGCAGATTGTAGAAAGAGTGAAAAACAGAGAGATCTCCAACCACTGGTTCATTCCTCAGAGAGCTGTAAGTGCCGGAGCTGGGCAGATCTGAAGTCAGGAGCCTAGAACTTATTGCACATGGTCTCCCATGGGGGTGCAAGGGCCCAAGGACTTGAGTAATTATCCACTACTTTCCTAGGTGCTTTAGTAGGGAGCTGGATTGGAAGTGAAGCAGCTGGGCATCCATATGGGATGTCGACACCACAGCAGAGGCTTAACCTAATACGCTAAAGTTAAAGGTGTTCCGCAAGAAATTTGGAAGTTTACATTTCCTTCACTCTACTCTGGTTGATAGAACTGCTTATGTATAGATTGGAGTACTGGAGCTGCTACTGACTAGTTTTGTCTCTTTGCAAACTTGATGAAGGCCAATTTTCTGTGTGTGAGCATGAGAAAAAGCCTAAAAGATAGGTGACATCACTCAAGGATTCCCACATCCCGCCCCCTCAGGTGCATGTGCCTTGGGTCAGCTCCTTCAGTCATAGTCTAGCAGCCCTGTTTCAGAGCACCCCCTCACCCCAGGCTTACAGTATGGAGATCATTCCTAACTGGTCAACTTTCTAGGATCTGATATGTTTCTAAAGAGACTCGCTGCATATGTCAGCAGCCCATACCAAATGTTCTATATTTTATCCTAAAAATATCCACCACCTCTTCAGCTGGATGCTGACATTTCAGACTGGCTAATGTCGTCTTGTGTGTTGTGAGGCACTTAGCACTACTCACTGATGTCAGCAGACCCTGTCCCAAACTGTGACAGCAAAAGAATGTCACTAGAGTTTGCTCTGGCTGAGGCACTCCAATGTATGTAATAATATTGTTCAAACCAGCTAGGTGACTTGGAATTGCCACAATTGGCATATCAATTGCCTCCTTGCTAAACATCTACATTGTCATAAAGTGATTGCAGCAATTTGGACTTTGATAGTCTTCTTTCTTTCTCTTCCTTGGTTGTCCTTTAGTTGATTGTACCTGTGACACTTCCTTTTCCTCTCAGTGTCCAAGGCTAAGATCAACGGCCTGCACAGTTTGTTTTCTTTTGTCTAAATAAAGGTCAGAGGAAAAGTTACTGATAACTACAAACTGCAAAGTCAGTATTTGCAAAACGTCTCAGTGTGCCTCTTATCACTGTCATAATGTAACAGGTCAGCATCGCAAAGAGGAAGTAAAACCAAAGCTGGGAGAAACTAGAACAAACATCCTTCTGTATCTGCCATGGTCTCTTACTATCACCATGCTGTGACAACATTAAATATATTATATTATAATATGTAAATATATATGTGTGTGTTATAAAAATATATACAAGTGAACACATAAACACACACATATACATCTATTTGAAAGACCGAGGGAGTGAGCTCCCATCTACTAGTTCACTTTTTAATGCTCTCAACAGCCAAAGCCTGCCCAGGAACTCAGTCCAGCTTTCCCACGTGGGCGACAGGAACCTAATTACTTGACTCACCATTGCTGCCTCCTATGTGTGCTTTAGCAGAAAGGCTGGAGTCAGGAGCCACAGAAGATATCAAACTCAGATTCTCTGATATGGGACCTGGGCATCTTAACTCCTAGGCCAAACACTTGTCCCAATAGCTTGAGTACTTTTTTCATACGTTGTTACTGCCAATTGCCTCGGAGACTCAGCACTTCTTTATCTGTCCTTATATCTACAAGCAAAGCTTGAGGACTTGGAGTGCCTTTCTGTCTTTGAAGTCACAGCTTTATATTCAATCTCTTTCCAAGACGCTGGTTGGCAAATGTACACCCTATCTTCCCTTGGGCATTTTTACCAGCAAGCAGCCTGAAACACTATCAGACTCTATTACTCTGTCTTCCTGTTGAGTCACTCAGCTTATTAAAAGCATATCGAGGCCACTGCAAACTCAGATGACTTGGTAATTGAAAAAACAGAGAAAGAAGTTTTTTGTTTTTTGGTTTTTTTTTTAATTATATGGAAGCTCACACCGCCTAATGTGATGGCTCCATTGGCCACATTCCTTGATACCTCAAACATTTATATATAAATGAGGTAATTACCCTTGAACAATTAAAGCAATTCATGTTTGGAGACAAAGCAGCTAGAAGAATAGGGTTAATAATTACAAACTTTGTAGAATAGTTAAGGAAAAAATTATTTTCTCTTGTGCAAAAATTGGAATTGTTAGAGCAGGGAGGAAATGAAGTCACCTAGACCAATTCTTATTTTATTTGCTATCAATGAAGAAGCTGAGAGCCAGAGAGGCCTAGTGATTCATCTAAGGTCAACAGTTAATCGAAACAAGAAAAAAAAATCTTGTCCCAGTGCTTCTCCATGAGATCATTCATTTATAGTGCTTTTGGTCATTAGGACGATAAGAAGTGTATTTGCTAATTAGGTTGAATCCTTATTAAAGTTGTAAAGTACATATTACGTGTCCTAGAAAGAGGTTTGCAAAACAGAAATCTGAACAAAAACCACAAGGCTCTAGGCCTTATAACACACATTTCTGGGACCCATTTAGCTACTGGGAGCGTTCAAGTTCAGTGAGTCACTCAGCAGAAGAAAATTAAGTGAAGCATTTTTTGTATTTTGATGTAGGAGGTATAGCTAAGTATATATAAATAAATAAATAAATAAATATTTATAAAAATGAAATAAAATGTGTTCTGCCAGTAGTTCCTGGTTCCAATATTCAAGCTAAAAGAGAGAGAGAGATTTGAAGGGTAGAGTGACACAGAGACAGAGAGAAAAAGTGACAGAGGAATATCCTCTATTGGCTGGTTCATTCCCTGTGTGGCCACAACCGCTAGGGCCTAGGGTCTGGAATAGGCCAGTGCCAGGGACTGATATAGGACAAAGCCACGAGCCTAGAACTCCATCCAGGTCTTCCACATGGGTCAGAGGCCTATGCCATCCTCCACAGCTTTCCTAGGAACATTAACAGGAAGCTGGATCAGAAGCAGAGCAGCTAACGTTCAACTTGGCACTCACATCACAAGAGATGACTTAAACCACTGTGCTATAACACCAATCCCAGTTTCCATGCTCTTAAACAGAGAGAATTCTGAAAAAGAAACCAAAAAGAGTTCAAGTCAGAGAGGCCATCTGGGTCAAAGAGGCCTACCATTCTTGAGAGAGATAGAAAATGATATTTCCTACAATCTACCTCACCAAGGGAAGCAAAGAGTGGTCAGGTGCCCTTACCGTGCATCCTATCCTGCCTTCCCCCAACCTCTTGCCCTGTGTTATACAAATCCATCCAATTTCCATCCCACCCCAGTCTGCTTTCATTAGGGTCCATCTCTGCCACAGGTCAGGAGCTCTTTAAAAACTTGAGGGTTGTTTCTTCTTCTTTTGCCAAGGCATATGACTTAACTGGTCTGCAATTCAGGATTAAGAGGTTGACTATGTGACAGACCAAAAACACACACCTGGACTCTCCCAGGGTGCTCAGACACAGAGCCACACTTCTGCAAATAAGCGCAGTCATGGCTCCCAGCCAGGCCTCACTGTGTCTTCCTGATCTCCCTGGCATGCTGAGTACTCTGAGGTGTCTGCTTCTGAAGTCGGTGAGACTTTCTGCAGATAACATCCTGCATATCTAAAGTCAGGGCACATGGCTTCTGCCATGCTAGTGATACCGGGCAAAGGACATCAGTTAACCTAAACTCTCTTTAGAGTCAGTTTGCCTTCCGATCTACCATGGTGATCCTAATGGATTGCTCTCCACTGCAGATGAGTGTGTGTTTTTGCTCTGGAAGTCCATCTTGATGAACACCTGCTGAGCTGCTTCCTCGAGTCCAGTGTTCTGACAGGCTCTACAGAAAATACAGCCCTTCCTCACAGCAGTATCCGGTTTAGCGAATCTGCCATGTTACTAAGTTGCTGCGATTTTGGTGCATTTCCTGCAATTTGCTTGGTTATTTTGTATCTCTGTCATTAACTTCCTTTCTCAAAAACATCATAGCGGTAGATGACACAATTCCTACTTAGTCCATTTTCCTGTGCACTTTGTTTCACTGTGTAGGACTACATCAATTCAAATATCAATCTGGCTATGGATCTGTGAAAGTAATAGCAATAAGCCTGAAAATAGTAACATCAACACGTATCAACATTCATATAGAAAATGTCACCTCCATCAAGACTTCATGTATTTCTAAATTAAATATTACTGTTAACAATGGTATCACAAAAAATGAGTTTGTGTTTCAAAGGTTTGAATCAGCCTGGGTTATTAACACTACTACTCTGTGAAAAAGCAGGGTGTTTGGAAAAGAGCCAATATTAAAATGATCATGAAGCAAATTATCAAATTAATCCTGGCTGATGCAATGACTGTCCTCACTTGTAAAGTCACCTGTCTCCATGTGAAGGTCTAACATCAAAAGGGAAACAGCATTTACTGAATGCCCACGATGCTCCAAGCAGGGACAAGGAAAGCAGGATGAAGCAGCCTTGCTCCAGGGATCTGATAATTACAGGGAAGTAAGAGCTAGGGTATCTTAAGGGACAGATGAATAGAAATAACAAGATATGATGAAATGTTAGGATGAGCTCAGGAAAATAATCCCTATCAAATTTCCCAGTATAATCACTAGTCATTACACCATATAATGTTGTTGGGGCTATTAGTAGTAATAATAGTAATCATCATTTATTACAAAGGCAAAGTAGGGAACAATTTTGCAAAGGTAGAAAGATAGAACAGATAGAGTTGAAGAGAAATGTCTTTTATGCCAAGCACACTAGGAATTCTAAGAACAAGAGGTTTAACCACTTCATTATCAGAGAGCACTGCCTGACCACATCCAAGACAAGTGTTTGCTTTGCAAGTCTACTTCTCTGAATTAAGGAAGGTTGTTGCTTAGCGTAACTGACTCAGCTGAAAAACCACTAGACTCATGAGCAGTCTGCCCACTCTCGGCTGGAGGCCCATTTCTCATTCTCACTGCTCTCAGAAGCAATGTACAGACTGAACATGTCTCTCTGCTGTGGATGAAACATCAGGTAAAGGAAAGAGAACCTCCAGAGGAAAATGCAAGACATAGAAATGGGTTTTTCCCCCCTTGGCAACATATGAGTTATTAAATAAAGCAGCAGATAGGCTAATAAATAAAGCATATAGGTTGTTTAAAAAGTTAATAGTTAAAGTTTTTATTCATCTAGTTACGGGTTCCACGCAATATAAGAACTAAACATAAAATATTCTCTGTAGTGCAAAGCTACAGTATGACACCACAAACTAGATGTTCATGGTGATGCAATTGCTCAATCTTATCCATATTCCCTCAGCTTAACATGTAAATATTTGCATGCAGATTTATCCCAGCTATTGCTTCTGTCAGCAATTTGGTCCTTTTCCAACAATTTTAGTCCATGGAATGTAAGGTCCACAGTTTGTCTAAGCATTCACACATTGGAAGCCATCTGGGTTGTTTCCTGTCATTAGCTGGCCCAGAAAGCTGCCATGAGCACTCATGTACAGGTTTTAATTCCATTTGCTCAAGCCTGTGACTGGTACATCATATGGTAATTATACGTTTAACCTAAGAGAAATTATCAAACTCAACGTGGCTACATTATTCTTACTGACATTATAGGAATAATCCAGTTTCTCCACATCCTTTCCAGCACCGATTACTGTCCCTCCCCTTTATTTCAGTTGTTCTGTGGACAGGTGGTGATCCATCATCATGATCTTCCTTTGGAGTTCCCTAGTGACAGCTGTGATTCATCATCTTCTCATATGCTTTCCTGGTAATTCTTTGGCCTCTTCAGTGAAACACTTCTTCCTGGCTTTTGCTCGTTTTCCAATTGGATTGTTTGACCTTCTTAAATATCAAGGTTTTTAAGATATTTATTTATTTGAAAGAGTCAGAGAGAGGGAAAGACAACGAGAAAGCTTTTCCACCAACTGGTTCACTCTCAAGATGGCTGCAAGAGCCAGGGCTCCAGGTTGAAGCCAGGAGCCAAGAGATTCTTCTTAGTCTCCCATGCAGGTAGCAGATGCCCAAGCACTTTGGCAATCCTCCACTACTTTTCCCAGGTATTTATCAGGAAACTGTATGGGAAGTGGAGCCACCGGGACACAAATCAGCATTCATACGGGATGTCAGCTTAATCCGATATGCCACCACATTTGGTCCTAAATATTAAGTTTGCTTGAATTTTATTTTTATCTATTTGAATGGCAAAGAGAAAGAGAGAGAGAGAGATTCAGACACAGAGAGCTTCTACTGAATTTACCATGTGTTTACTCACCATACACCTGCATGGCCAGAGCTAAACCAGGCCAAAGGCAGACACTGGGAACTCAATCCAGGTCTTCTATATGGTGGCAGAGACACAACTCCTTGAGCCATGGATGCTGCCTCCCACAGTGCACATCAGCAGGAATATGAACTTGGGAGTGGAGCTAGGACATGGACCCAAGTACTCTGACATGGGATGCAAGCATACTAAGTGGTAACTTAACCTTCAGGCCAAATGCTCACAAGAGTGAGCTTTTGAACTATGAATTAGATTTCTCTAAAGGGTCAAGAATACAATACACAATACATCAAAAAAACACTAGAGAAAACTGATGATAATTGGGAAAGGTAAAAATAAAGTGTCAGATTGAGCAGCCCTAATTTGAAATCCTAAATCTTCTAAACTCAAAAAGCTTCTGATGTGGAACATTTTGGATTTTGCACTTTGGGGATTAGAGGTGTTCAATGGACAGTCTATGCAAATATTCCCAAATTTAAATAATTTAAGTCTCAAAGATTTATGATCCCACACATTTCAAATAAGAATATTTGACTTGTAAACACAAAACACAAAATCAGATAGCAAAAATATAATTAAATGTGCTGGTACTTGGTTACATTTAACCCACTTGCATCTCTAGTATATAATTGGATTGAACTATTTGTTAAAATCTCAGATATAAGGAGATATAAAAAGTGGATTCAGAGAAATGAAGTCTTGGACAGCCAAGTAATACAAACAAGAAAAGATGCTCAAACTTTGAAAATTTTAATTTAAAATTAAAATTATTTTTTAAATTAAAATAAGAATATAGTAGCATGGGCAAGATTTCTTATAGCACCAAGTGCTGGTGAGAATGAAGAAGTTCCCAGACAATGCTGACAAATGTAGAAGCTGATCCAAATACTTAGGAAATAGTTTGAGAATTTCTTTCTTTTTTAAAATAATAATTCATTTTCTTTTTGATAATGTTTACATAGTTGAGAGAGATACATACCCATGGGGACCAACAATTAGTTGGGAAGGGTCAAGGAAAGGGGAAAGTGGATGAGACAACGAGACAATTGCCTCCAATCTCCTTTTTTCTTCCTGTATCTTGGGAAAGTGGGGAGAGAAGGGGAAAGGGTCACCCCCAGGGGATGGCCACCCAATGTCATCTCAGAGTCCAAGATGTGGAGCATGTTCCGAGGACACTGCTCAAGTGGCATTGATGGATCTGAGATGCTGCTGATGTTGAGGAAGTCCTTCCAAGGTCTATATGCTGACATAGTCCGTCTCAGAATCTAGACTGTCTAAGTTTGATTGGGAGAGGTGTCCAATTTGTTCTGCACTTCATGGTACTAGATGTCCTCTGCAGGCCTCAATGAACTGGTTGTCATGTCCCCCACGGCATGCTGTCTGCTGCATAGGCTTCAACAACCAAGGAGACCCAGTTCTGACATATACACTCCATGATCCTGTGATTTCACTATTGTTGGAATTCCAAGTCCAGTGATCCCCAAAGACAACTGACCAGAGATGACCCCAACCTGACTCTTGTGTGTGCCAGTCAGTGTGAGGTCTGACTCTGTCCATCACCCACATCTGCCTACACACACTGGTGGTTGCAGTTGCTGGGTCAGTTCTGTGCCCAGTTCCATTTCATACACAAACCAATGGGTGCTGCAACTGAGCCAATCCCTGCCCACCACACACTCAGCCCTCATACACATACCAATGGAAACTGCAGCCCAGTCAGAGAAACCCCCTATAATCCCCACAAGTCCCATGCCCAGCCCTTATTCCTGCATATAACTGAATGTGCAGCAGACTGGTCCAGTCTGTCCCACAACTCATTTGATTCTTATATGCATCAATGGACATTGGAGCCTACCTCAGCCTGACCAACTCACACTCACGCCAGCAGGTGCCACTGCCTGTCCAGCAAGACCCACCTCCAGGATTGATTCTCATACTCACCAGTGGGAGTAGTAGCCCTTCACAGGAATGCCCACAATTTCCCCCACAGGCCCACTCCCAAGTAGTTCTATGGTCTAGCCTGAAAGGACTTGCCCCCGGTTCCAGTATCTGCTAGCTGATGCTGCGGGCAAAGCCCAACCAGCCTGCAGTTACCATGGTTCCTGCATGCACCAGTGAATACAAATGGTTAGTCCAGCCAGGCTCTTCCCCTAAATCAACTCACATGCAGGCCAACCAGGCTTTGTAATCCTTCCCAGCCTGGTCTGTCCCCAGTCCCAGCTCTCATGCTCACCAGTGGGAGTGGTGGCCCTGCAGGTGAACCGCACAACTGCACTGCTGGGATTGCCTCCCATCCTGGGTGTTATGTATGCTGGTGGGAGCTACGTTTCAGACTGGTATGGCTCACCTCACCTCAGCATTCACCAGCAAGTGATGTAGCCTGGCTCAGCCTGCCCCCAGTCCAGCCCTAATGTGAACTAGCTGGTGCTGTGGCCCAACCCGGTCTGTCTCACACCCTATCCTGGTTCTCACATCTGCCAGACCTGCTTCCCTGAGTAATCCACAAGTCCCCATTCCCTCAAACATATAGATCCCAAGCCCAGTCTTCTGGCCATGTGCCATGCCAGCCTGGAACCCTGACTGCCTACTCAGGGGTAGTTTCAAGATAGAAGCTATGTAGAGCCTACACCCAACAATTCTACCTTCTTGTACATACACTAGAGAAAATTCTTTGCACATATAAAAAGCTAAAAAAATGGATTTTTGTTATATCTTTGCAATAACAAATGTTATAAATAACTTAAATATCCACCAACCAGAAAGCAGATATTTGTAATGTTTGGTGAATATATAAAATTGTGGTAATTCCAACCCTTTCTTGGGTTCAACTCAGTAAGTTTATAAAACTGAATGTCATAGAACAGGCTAAAGCAAGTGAGCTGGATAGAGATGACTCAATATGAATAATTCAAAAATAGTAAAAAAAAATCATGTTGTAATCCCTTTGAGAAAACTTCAAAACGTTCATGAGACATTGAGTTAGAGGAGAGCCTGGTGCAGAGGTGAGGTTGCTGCAGAGGTGATACAGGCAGGTGGGACCCCCATGGTATCCTGGAGTGCCTGAGCTTCCTGCCAGGGGCACCATGAGGCAGCAGGTAGTACCTCCAACACTTGGATCCATGCCATGCATGTGGGAGACCTGGACGTCATTCCTGGCTTCAGTCTGGCCCTGCCCCGGTTATTTCAGGCACTTAAGAAATGAACCAATGGTTATTCAAGCTCAGTATGTCTCTCTCTGAATTTCAATTAAACAAAAAAAATTTTAAATAAAATTAAAAATGATATTTTCCTTTGGACTCAAGCCTATATGACAGTGACATGGCCAAATATACCAAAAAAGCTGGGATTATTGGTTAAAAACAGGACCTCATTAGGTGACTCCTTCTGAAAATGGTGAGGAAAAAGTTCAAATCAGCCAGAGTACCAATTACACTCATTCCTTCTGGGGCAAAACCATGGTGAAAAAGACACTGCGTAGAGACCCAGGACTGTTGTTCCTGCACAAAAGCAGCTGGTGGTGTCTGGAGCCACAGCTCCACTTTCACTGGCTCAGTAAAGTCTGTCCTCAGAACACTGAAGAAACCAACAGAGCAGTAAAGGTCCAACATTTGAGGCTTCATCAGCCCTGGCAAGTGGACTTATTTATAGAACAGCAACAAAGAGACAAATTTATTTTTTGCACAAAAACATTTTATGTATTCATTTTTAATGTATTTGAACATCAGAGCTACAGAGAGAAGGATGGATGTTCCATCTACTGAATTCACATTGTAGATGGCTGCATTAGCCAGCACTAGGCCAGCCTGAAGTCAGGAACCAGGCAGGAGCTCATCTGGGTCTCCCACATGTGGATTCGGGGGCCCCATGCACTGGGTCATCCTCCCCTGCCCTCCCCAGAGCAGGAGCAGGGAGCCAGCACTAGCATTGCAGCACTGAGCTGCAGCTTGTTGGGATAGTCTGTGATGCGGACTGCTGCGATGGAATGCCCGTCTTCAAAAGAACCAGCTGGATGGGTCTGTTTTGCCAGCCTGTTTGGGCCTCCTTACTGAGAAGTTGCTGGATTCTCTGCCTGTGATGGAAATATTTGAGATCTTTGCTTGTATACCGGAGCAGGCAGCTTATCTTTTGTGCTCACGTGGGTGTTTTTCTCTAAGGAGATAAGGGCACCCACCTGCAGGACTCTGGTCCTTGTGATGGGAGACACTGAGGTCCCCAGAGTCAACTGGACATGAAAGCACCCATACAAAAGGCTGTCTGTGGGGCATGGAGAGCAAATCTGATACAGACAGGTGTTCTGGAAGGGTCAGGGGACTGGAATCCTGGACTTGGAGAGGACACAGGCAGTGACAACCCAGGGATGACTCCTGCCCGCATGTGGCTCAGGCACCCAGGCCCCAGGCCTCCCCACTCCAGCTGGGCCAGACTCCAGCAAAGGGGCCCTGAGGACTCCTGGCCAGGTGCAGCTCAGGCAATCAGATGCCATGTATTCCCCCAGCTGGATCTGAGACAGCAACAGAGCACTGAAGACCCCTGGCCCTGTGTGGCTTAGGCACCCTAGGCTTTCCCCCAGTCGGTTCAGCTGCAGCAACTGGGTCCTGAGGAGCCCTGTCAGTGGGACAGGGCCCAAGGCACCAGACAGTCAAGAGAAAGAGAAAGAGAAAGAGAAAGAAAGAGAATGAGAAAGAGAAAGAGAAAGAGAAAGAAAAGAAACGAAAGAAAAGAAAAGAAAAGAGAAAAGGAAAGGGAAGGAAGGAGAGCTAAAGGGAAGACGGTGGCAGATTATAAACAGTTCTATGTGAAAGATCATTGCATCTCCCACACCAGTTAAAAAAAAAAAAAGCTGATGTTTTGGCTTGAAAACATTTGTTGCAACATTGTCCACTCATTTCCCAGGAACTTCTATGCATATCCTATCAATAACTAAACTTGTTTTAGGTAAAGATTAAGATTGGTGAATTCACTTCATTGCTCCCTTTTTTGCTCATTTGGTTAGTGATTCATGCATGAATTTAAATAATGCTTTGTTTTTTTAGTGGTGGCAAAGGCAAATGCAACAAGACAACAAACGAGAATGAGATTATAACTAATTGCTATTTTAGGACTTTGAGATTTTCCTTCTGGGAAGCTGGCAGCCCCAGGTTTATATTCTCTCAGCACCTGCAAGCAGAGAAACAATTTGTTCGTGTCATCTGTGTGTCAATCCAAAGGTTTTTATTCCTGTTGAATCATGTGCCCATTCTTAGAACAATCAGCAATTTACCAAGCAGTCTGGACCATATGGCCATCCTGTGGACTGAAAATGGGTAATATGATTGACAGCCTATTTTAGTCCATTTGTGCTCCTATAACAAAACAACCAAGATTGGGCAACCTACAAAATACAGCATTCATTGCTCATAATTCTGGAAGTTGTGGAGTCCAGGTTCAAGTGACACATATTGGATGTCTGATGTGGGCTGTGTTCTCACATGGCAGAAGACACAAGAATCCAATTCCTTTGCTCAGACCCTGTGAATCCATTTGGGTCATGCACATTCATTCCTCATGAATTACACATCTACCCTAAAGGCATCTACTGTCCAACGTTGCTGCCCTGGAAATTGAGTTTCTAGCACATGAATTTGAGGAGGCACATCCAGGCTCTACCCAGACAACACAGAATTGAAAAACAGTTGCCCAAAGGAACTCTACTGTGCTGTGATAAAATGTTCTGGGCAGACAAGATAAATACTTTTTAAAGTACTAGGTTCCTTGATCCATTATATTACATTAGGTTTTCCATCTCTAAAAAAGATTAAATTACCACTGCATACCTGGATGATTCCTTTCCTCCAAACACACACAAAGTGGTGTGAAGTAGAAATGGACCTCGCAATAAAGTCAGAGAACATTGTTTTTGGGTGAGAGACATGAACAGAGAGATACTCAGTTCAAAATAAAATAGATTCCTAGAGGTAGAATTAATACATCAAAGTGTTTATATTAAATATCAATATTCCTTATCAAAATGTATTATCAAGAGGAGGTTCCAACGTGTATTCCCACCAATGGCACCTGTCCTATTTACCAACACTATAGAATGATTGAATCTCTGCTCCACCAGTGGTTTATACAATTTGCAATGCAAGTTAGCTTACAGTTAATTATGACGGAAAATAAACTTTTCTCCCCAATTTCTTAGCTGATGATGGTGGCTTTCTTTTGTATATTTTCTAATAAATGCCTATAATGTGCCTATTTTATTCTCTTTTTTTAAAAAAAAAAAAAAGAAATGAAAACCTTTGGGATCTGGCACAACGGCTCAATTGACTAATCCTTCCCCTTCAAGTGCCAGGTTCCCAAATGGAAGTTGATTCCTGTTTGGGCTGTTCCACTTCCCATCCAGTTCCCTGTGTGTGGCTTGGGAAAGAGTAGTGGACAGCCCAAAGCCTTGGGACCCTGCACCCACGTGGGAAACCAACAAGCAGCTTCTGGCTCCTGGCTTTGGATTGACTCAGCTGAGCTCAGCTCTGGTTGTTGTGACCATTTGGGGAATGAACTACATAATAGAAGATCTTTCTCTCTGTATTTCCTTCTCTTTGTAAATCTTTCCAATAAAAATAAACAAATCTTTTTAAAAGTTTTTTTCTAAAAAACAAAAATATTTGAAATCAAGATAGCAATGTTATTTACCCATTATTGAGAAAAATATATATATATATATTTGGATCAAGATCTTCCATCCACACCTCAACGGCCAGTGCTGAGCCAATCTGGAGCCAGGAGCCAGGAGCTTCTTCCGGGTCTCCCACGTGAGTGCAGAGTCCCAAGGCTTTGGGTCATCCTCAACTGCTTCCCCAGGCCACAAGCAGGGAGCTGGATGGAAGCAGGGCTCCTGGGATTAGAACCGGCGCCCATATGGGATCCTGGTACATGCAAGGTGAGGACTCCAGCTGCTAGGCCACACCACCAGGCCCTTAATGGAAGTTCTTATTTTCATGGTTTCAGATATCAAATCATTTGCCTTGGACATATTTGATCATTAATTTATATTCTAAAACCAAAATCAGAGATTCATTGAAATAGCAGTTTGGAGAAAAATACTAAAATTATAAGCTTTACAACTAAAAAAAAAAAGTAATTGTGGGGCAGGCCTTGTGGCATAGCAAGTAAACACTTGTGATGTTTGTATCCTATGGCATGCACCAGTTTGTAACTCAGATGTACTGCTTTTGATCCAACGCCCTGCTAATAGCCTGAGAGAAGCACTGGAAGGTGACCTAACTGAATCCCTGCCACTCACAGAGACCATGCATAGACCAGGGAGAAGGTCCTGGCTCCTGGATTCAGCTTGGCCCAGCACTGGCTATTGCAGCCACCTTGAGAGTGAAGCAGTGGATGGAGAAACTTTCCCTTTCTGTCTCTTCTCTCTAGACTTTCAAAATAAACTCTGACTTTCAAAATAAACAAATAAATCTAAAAAAGAAAATAGCTGTGACCTCTGATCATATTCTGTAAATAGATGAGAATTACACAACTCAGAGGTTTTGGCTTGCTACTATTATCCCCATAATCCAAGTTTCCATTCCACAATTGAGTTAATCAAAGGGATCCTTAGACTCATGTCCCTTTCTGGCATTAGAATAGTTATCTTCAACCTCCAAATTATAAATAATGAAGGCTATGATAGGGTATGAGCTTTCTGGGGATCGTGTTTTCAGGTTAGAAGTTTCTCTGACTACAGGCCTCCCTGGGACAAGCTGCTGTATGTAAGGGTTGGAGCTTGGGACTGGCCAGGCAGGGGGTCCTGGAGAACCAGTGTCATGGGCCTTCAGGATAGACTGCTGTAACTGCCGGTGTGCATGACAGCCAGGGATGGGGTAAGATCAGGCAAGAGGTTCCAGAGGGCCTCCATGGGCCAGACCACTACACACATCAGTGCACATGACAGTCAGAGTTGGGGGCAATCTGGGCAGGGGACAGCTAAAAGAGACTGTGTGTCAGGGTTCCTTGGGGCAGGCTGCAGAACCCACTGTTGAGGAGGCCCTCCAATGGCTTTTGGTGTTGCTAAGCAGCCTGTCCTTTCATCTTTTATTGTCTCATGTTGGCCTCAGTCACATCCAGATCTTCTGTCTCAGGGACCAAACCCATTGGTATGTGGTTTGGCCTCAGTATACAATGATTAGAATATTTACATTGACGGCTCATGTGCAAAGAAACCAACATCATCTGCCAGTAATGATGAAGCTGATGAAGCCGCATAGGGACATAACCATCGGCACTGGATGGAAATTCTCCATCTTGTGAGAGGGATCCTTAGAAGAGATAGAGCTTTTCAAACCCAGGATATGCAAGCCTGTGCACTTAATCATCAGGAAGTAAGCTACTACTGCACCCATCAACAAAGCTTAGATTAATAGTTGGGAATTTCTGAGGAGGGAATAAAATGAGTCAGGTAGTTGCTAGCTTAAGGTCATGAGCTGTACATTTTTTTTTTTTTACAGAAGTTCCTCTGAGCTTGTGGGAAGAAGTAAGACATGTTTGAGACAAGAGCTGGTCCATGTGATTCCCCCTAGAGAAGGAAAGAGAAGGAGGGTTTGAGGTTACAGGAACCAGAAAGACTGGTTAAGCTCAGGACTAGATGTTCCAGTAGAGTAAGCAGATGGGAGAGCTGGGGCATAGGTGGAGATCAGCAGAGGTAGACCTCTGTGGAAGAGACTGAGCCATGAAAGTTTTCTGAGAGAAAGTTCTAGCAGGACACAGAAGCCTATTGGGAGCCAGGGCAAAATGACTGAGAAATCCCTGTCAAATCCTGGGGAAAGAGATTATAACTAAAGGGGGCAGAAGTGAGAGTGAGTGGGTGGAGAAGGGCATGGTTTCATCACATGCTCCTGCTTTCTTGATGAAAAGCTCCTTGGTAGTCATGGTGTGAATCATGGACTGACCACTGACTCCTGATCTGTCTAGTCTCACTCTGAACTTTTCAAACATTTTCCTTGAGATGTTCCCTAAGAATAGACTCAATAAGACTTTGGGTGCTAATGTTCAATTTATCTATATGCTAGGCTAAGAAGCTCAGGGCACTGTTCCAGGTATGTCCTACAAACTTCTCTTCCATATCTAATTTTGGGAACCCTGAAATGGTATTTCCCTCAAACCCACCACCTGGGCAATTATCTCACTATGCAAAAGTAAGTTTTAAAATGTCCATTTGATTAGTCCTCCTACTGCGGTGTAGAGATCTTTGGTTCAGATGATAACACAGAGCTTCAGAAACATACAAAGCCTTGAAAAAATAAGATGAAGTATTTGTTTCCAAGCTTCTTCTCAAGACTTGAGTTAGAGGCAGCAAACCCAAGCTTAGAACTAGCCCACATGAGAAGAATTAAATAGACACTGGTACTAAACAGTAGACACTCAGCCAAGTTTTTTCTAGGTTATGGCTCTTAAACTTTCTCTCTGACCCTTGCCTTGCAATTCCTGATCTGGAGTAGACCTCAGAATCTAAATCTTCAATGTCTTGCCTGGGAGGCTGCTCAACCTTTCCTATAGGCTAGGGAGTGTGCCACACGCTCTTCTCCCGACCTACACTGGCTCAGGTTAGAGTGGCGATGTCAAGTTGTGTTCCTGCTGTTCCACAGAAGCCTTTGGTCTTGTCTAACCTCTGACTGGACTTTGGGCCAGTTTGTGACCTCAAACACAATTTGTGTACAAGCCAGTTCCATGGAAAGGCCGTAAAGGGCCTTGTGTGTTCCAGAAGTGACCAGAACTCTCCAAGGTAGAGAAAGATAGAAGAAAGAAGAGATGCCAAGGCAGGAAAAGGGTGTTTGTGATGGTGGTATGCTTTTGTATCAGGGTCACATCTCAGTCCAGAGGGGGAGGTGATTGTTACTGTCAGTCACCAGGCAAAAGGGTGGATCTATTCAGCCAAAACACAAATCCACAGATGACCCGGCTGGGTTTCGCCACTTTTGTGCTTGCTGCCAAGAGCAGGCTATTCCTCCTGTGGAGCTCTAACCTGAATGGAAATACAGAAACTCTCACCCTGATTCCCCTCCCCGAATTGACACAAGTCAAATCCATCTCAAGGTGCCACCAACACCCACAACAAGGATGAGCCCAGAGGCAATGTGTTTGCTTCATTTCTACTTTCTTCACTCCCCCACTTCAACACCAGCACTCATGTTTCTGTAGGCTTCTGGCAGCCACTTCCCTGAATCCTTCTGTTCCTCTCACACCCTTTTTCAGACCACCCAGACCATCCTCTCTTTGCAAGATTCTTCGTGTTCTCCAGGGACTGCTTTACCTGGCTCCTCTGCAGCCTCAGCTACACACGGGACTGCCTGACATTTTCCACTTTGCAGTAAAGATCCAGGGAGAGCCAGGCTGTCTCCCATACTGCTCTTGCCTGACTATCACAATGCAGGTACACAGCGTCAATTCCTTTTCCTTTGTGCATTGTGTGGGAGCCTGGCCCTGACACCACGTGGAGGGCCTGGGGAGCCACGCAAAGGACCATTGACTACAGAAAGAAATTCCCCCTTTTCAATCTGATCTAGAATACAAAAGGGGGGGAAAGAGTGTTATTGCTTTAAGAATATGCAGTTTCTCAATAAAATTAATTAGACAAATACAAATTCCTCAACTGTAGGCAAAAGGAAGACTTCTTCCCAGTTTTAGCGCTGAGTGGAAATACACCAATTTTATTTCCTTAGTGAATAGGAAATATTCCTTGAATAAAACTTGTGTTTTTCTGAAAGTGTTTTCTCCAACAAGGTAATTAGGTACCACTGGACTAGACAATGCTAATTATAGCTGCAACTATACAAAGGAAAACTCAAAACAATGTTCAGATCCGGAAATGCTTAAATGTTCCTGAAAAAAAAATGTTTATCAGGAAATGTTATTTCAGAATCAAAGCATTTCCTGTCTGATGATCATGCCATGGAGAGAATTGTGTGATACCAGTTATGACGTCTTACAAAAAGGGAAGTTTATGACCAGGTTCTCTATTTGGGAAAAAAAAAAAGTCATATAAGTAAAGGAGATACACGAGAATCATACAGTGACCTTTTTTTAAGTTTATTATTTGCAAGAGAATTTAAACTCTTTGCAGAAGTTAAACACAAGTAGAAAATGGCCACTGACTCACTATGAAGATGATTCACTTAGTATAAAGTGAATGCAAACGCACAAATCTGTGTTTCATATACATAGTTTCCATGATTGGTATTCTTTCAACGATGTGTCAGGGTATTGTTCCCTGTCAATAAGCCCAGGTCTGTAGTGTTAGTGCTTGTAAACGTGTGTGTGTGTATGTGTGTGTGTGTGTGTGTGTGTGTGTGTGTGTGTGTGTGCGGTCACATGATCCACTGAGAAATTCCAAGCTTTAACTGCTGCTCTCCCACTAGAAGTCCTCATGTGACAACATGAGAAAAACATGCAGGGTCAGTTGGATGGGTGAGTGGGTGACACCGTCTTTTTTTTTAAAGATCCATTTATTTTTATTGCAAGTCAGATCTATATAGAGAGGAGGAGAAACAGGAAAATCTTCTATCCAATAATTTACTCCCCAAGTGACTGCCATGGCCAGAGCTATGCCAAACCGAAGTCAGGAGCCAGCAGCTCTTCCGGGACTCCCATGCAGGTGCAGGGTCCCAAGGCTATGGGCCATCCTTGACCACTTTCCCAGGCCACAAGCAGGGAGCTAGATGGGAAGCAGGGCTGCCAGGATTAGAACCAGCGCCCATATGGAATCCCAGCACATTAAAGGCAAGGACTTAAGCCACTAGGCCTCCACACTGGGTCTGAGGCTGTCTTTTCAAACTTCCAACTGACTTGTTCATAGGATAAATGGCCAACAGCAATTACACACACAACCTGCCCTAGATTCTGCCACATGAGAATTCAATGGAACAGCTAGCTCAGACCAGCCACGACTTCTTTCTTATCTTTGATTGTATCACTACCCAAATGAAAAATCAGAGTTCTGTGAGAAAAGAAAAAGGGATGAGATGCATAAAGCAAGTTTAAATCTATGACTTCACATAATACCAACAAATTCACCTGATGGTTATAGGAGAATGCCTGTAAGTCTACTGATTTTTTTTTTTTTTGAACTGGAAACTTAAAAGAAAAAAACTTGCTTTTCCTGTATCATTAAGGAAGGAAGATTGTAGTAGTATGCTAGATAATAAATGAAGATTGTAGTAGTATGCTAAATAATAAATGATGAAATGATCATAGATTTAGCTTACTACCATTTCCAAAATCAACTAAATTAATTAATAGATCTAGACATGAAGCATCAAAAGCTTCCAAAATGATAGGAAGAACAAGCCACATCATCTGCCTCCTGATGAAAGGACCAACACAATGCGAGAAGTCATCTTGCTAAACAAAAACCAA
The DNA here is from genome assembly GCF_017591425.1 of Ochotona curzoniae. Taxonomy (NCBI): domain Eukaryota; kingdom Metazoa; phylum Chordata; class Mammalia; order Lagomorpha; family Ochotonidae; genus Ochotona; species Ochotona curzoniae. Next base: position 45,017,878 of record NW_024466502.1, on the reverse strand, counting down.
ATAAAAGCTGAATTTAATTGAGACTCTACATTCCATCACCAGTTTATTAGAAAAATAGAAGGTGCATACAAGGAAATAAAATTTTGCAAACTCTAGAAAAGGCTTCTCTAGTTAATAAAAATTTAAAAATTGCAAGGAAACAAAAACAGAAGAAGAAGAAGGAGTTTATGAATTAAAAGAAGCAGATATTTTAACCAATTGCTATGTTCATCTGAATCCAAGTCATCCAAAATGCTAAAAAGAAATGTGCTTAAGTGACAATTGAAAATTCAAACTCTGAAAGAATGTCTTATAATGAAGAAATTAGTATAAATTCTCAGATATGATAACGCTGTTTGAGATTTATTTTCTTAAAAGGCACCCTTATCTTTTAGAGGCATCTACTGAAATATTTATAGACAAAATAAGATGCTTCCAAAGGACATGGTAGTGGAAGGAATGCAAATATGGATAAAACATGGTTGGCCATGACAGAGTAATTGTTGAAATGGAGTGATGATTTCACGGAGCTTGTTAATTACTGTTTTGTTAAATTTTCCCCAATAAAAGTTTACTAAAAGGGGAGAAGGAGAAAGGAAATGGCTTTCATGTAGGTAACTTGCACTATTAGTCATGCTTTAATTTCCCGACAAGTTGGTTTTATAACAAGTAGGTTATTTGCCATGTGCTATGGTCTGAATGCTGGTATCCCAACCCCCCAAAACTTTACAGGTTTAGTTCGTTTGTTGGAGCTAATGCCTAAGATGATAGTGGTAATAATGGCAAGTGACTAAGCCCTGAAGGCTCTGTTCTCATGAAGGGATGAGTTCCCTCACAAAAGAAGCTCGAGTGAGTCCCTTGTCCCCTTCCACCATACCAGGGTACAGTTGTCACTTGTTCTTGTGGCGAGGCTGCAGAGGCAAGGTGGCCTCTACCAGACACCAAATCCCTTCATGCCTTAATTTGGAGTTTGAGCAATACATTTCTATTGTATATAAATTTACTTAGAGTGCTTTGTTACAGCAGCTCAAATAGGCTGGCACCATGTTTCCTAATTATAAACAACAATGAGCCTTCTTCCACCTTTTCTTCCTATTAGTAAATTCCTAAAGGTGGGGATTGTCAATCCAAAGGTCAAATTTAACACCTAAATTCAAACTGTTTTCCAGAGGACTTCTGCCACAGAAAATTTTCAAAAGGATTTTTAAATAGAATTACTGGCATATTTATCAGTGTTACAGTAGATTTATGAATTCATTTTAAAAAAATTCAAAACCCCTGGATTGTTGAGTCTTCATATTTGTAAACAGGATCCGCTTCTTCATTTTGTCTTCTTTTCCTCTCGGTAGTTTTACAGTTCTCTTAGTGCTGATTTTTGCAAATGTAAAACCCATGGCTGTAGAGAGCCAACCGTATATTGTTATTAACTCTAGTCACCACTTCACCCGGAGTGTCTCTTGAATTTTCTCCTTCTGCCTGACTGAAATTTTGTATCCTTTGACCAGAATTTCCTCCATATTCCCAAGTCCAAACTCCTGGTAACTGCCATTCTGCTTCCTCCCAGATGCTATAAATCCTTCAAAGATTCCACATGGAAATGAGATCATGCAATGTTTTTCGTGTCTGGCTTACTTCACTTAGCATAATGTCCTCCAAGTCCATGATGGAGAATGTTGTCATAAATAATGGGACTTCTTTCTTCCTCAAGGATGATTGCTTTTTGAGATGGTTGCCAAGAGCACACAATGGAGGAATGACAGTCTCTCTGCAATAATGGTACTGGAGAAACTGGATACTCAGATGCAGGAGAATGAAATTAGACTACGATATCTCAAGTCCAATTTAAAAATCAACTCAAAACGAAATAAAGACTTAAATATAACATCTGAAATTGTAAAACCAATGGAAAACACAGAGGGAAGCTTCATGATGGTGGTCTGGAAACTGATTTTTGTTCTGTTTTTCACAATTTCAAAAGCAGATGCATACAAGCAAAAATAGACACATGGAATTGAATCCAGTTTTAAAAGCTTCTGCACAGCAAAGGAAATAGCCAAGAAAGTGAAGACATGATTTATAATGTGGGTAGAAGTATTTTAAAATTATACACCTGATGTAAGGTTAATACAAAATGTAAGGAACAGGTAGATGCTTGGTGTAGTAGTCAGATGCTGTGGGATGCCCTTCTCCTAGCTTGGAGAGTTGGGTTCAAGTCCTGGCCCTGCTCTCCTTTCCAGCTTCCTATTAACGTACCCCTTGGAAGAAGCTGGGGATAGTTCCAGAAGTTGGGCGCCTGCCTCCCACGCAGGACATGCGGATTAAGTTCCCAGCACCTAGCTTCAGCCTGGTCCAGCCTGGTCCAGCCTGGTCCAGCCTGGGGCATTTGGGGAAAGACCCAGTGAATGGGATCTCACCCTCTCTGCTCTCTATTTTTCAACTAAATTTTTAAAAATTAAATGCACTGTTCTATCATTTCTCGGCCTTTTGGTTAAAATCAAGTGTAAATGCACTATTCTGACGTGTACTTTAAATATGAATAAGGTGCAGTTTTTTAGATGAAAACAGAACTATTACAATTCTTCCTATAACTACTTGAAGGATCCGATTTGTTACAGGAAGTTTTTGCATCCTGTATTTTGGGGATGACACCTGTTGAAGCCTTTGTACCAGTTAGTCCTGTAGTCATTATAGATTTTTTTCTTTTTAAGATTTATTTTTATTGGAAAGTCAGATATACAGAGAGGAGGAGAGACAGAGAGGAAGATCTTCTGTCCGTTGATTTACTCCCCAAGTGAGCGCAACAGCTGGAGCTGTGCCGATCCAAAGCCAGGATCCTGGAGCTTTTTCTGGGTCTCCCACATGGGTACAGGGTCCCAAGACTTTGGGCGGTCCTTGATGGCTTTCCCAAGCCACGAACAGGGAGCTGGATGGAAGTGGGGCCACTGGGATTAGAACTGGTGGCCATATGGGATCCTGACTCCTGCAAGGTGAGGACTTTAGCTGCTAGGCTACCGCAGTAGGCCTCTATAGTCATTATATCTTAACATTAAGCCCCCCATAGGCAACATGTGTCCAATAAATCAGGAGAAAGTCAATGGTTACAAATTAGCTTCATCTTCTGGGGAAAATTTCAGGACTAAGGATTTAAGAATGTTTAACAATTTTTTTAATATCTAAAAACTTCAAAAAATACCAGTTTGGAAAGGCGTATCATTCCTACAGAAAATAATTAGTATACAGATTGGTTATATGTTAAATTCCATATGAAAGTGAACTTCTATCATTTTGCTCTCTGCACTATAACTTAAATCTGTTAAGGTTTACACAGTAGTCTGGATGAAGGGGAAAGTAATAAGAGATCTTGAGTGTTTGCATTAGCAAACCATTCATGTTTAACAACTCGAAACCTGTTGGATGATGAATAATGCAGGGGTAGCCTCTGGTGAAAAGAGGAAAAACACATCCCTGAACAAAACAAAAAAAAAGAATTGGGTGACTGGATTTTTCACTGTCATGCTGCTGTGTCACAGTGAAAAGAGGAAAGAGAAGGTAGATCGTGGTATAAACAATGATCTTAGGGTGGAGATCTAGCCGAGAAGTTAAGCCACAGGATAAGATGCCCCAGACCAAAATCAGAATACGTGGCTTTGACACCTGGGTCCAGCTCCCGGTTCCAGGCTCCTGCTTCCAGCTTCCAGGAGGCCAGTGTAGACCCTGGGCGGCAGCAGTTGATGGCCTGGGTGGCTAGTTCCTCTCATCCACAAGAGAGACCTGGACAGAATTCTGGGCTTCAGGATTGCTGCCCGTGCACTCCTATCCTCAGAGGCAACGGGTGCCCTCTCTGTATGTTTTTCTGTCTCTCAAGTAAATATAGATGAAAAAGGAGATCTAAAACCTTTTTTCTTTACTCTTCTTTTTTCTTTTTTTGTGTGACAAAAGAGCATTTATTTACATCTTCTCTGGCTCAGAGGCAATCCCAACCTCCGCTGCCGCTGGTAAGGCTCGTGGGGGAAGACATCACAGCTTGCTTGCTGTAAAATTAGCTCAGAAACCTGTGCATATGAGATGTTGTCAAAAAGTTCCCTTTAGATACATTGTGCAAAACCTATACATGGATTTAAAGCTTTTTTTTTTTTTTTTTGCATCAAAGTAAACTTATCTTTTAACTCCTTTTCCCCTAAGAAGTTTTTGAAGGACCTGCGTAGAAAGCAGGACTGCCCTTAGCTCTGGCTGAAGAAGTTAGCATGGACTTGGCTTCAGATTTTACTTGAAATTGACAGAAAACATTGTATGTTCTTACACAATGGTTAAATCCAGCTATTTAGCAAATATATTATCTCACATGAGTTAATTTTGCAGTGACATCACATTACAATTAAAAAAAATATATTTAAAAGGCAGAGTTACACACAAAGAGAGAAATAGAGAGCAAAAGAGAGAGAGAAAAGAGACCCCCATGTGAAGGCTCAGTTTCCAACTGATTGCAATGCCTAGGGCCAGGCCAGGCTGAAGCCAGGAGCCTGGAACTCCAACTAGGTCTCTCATGTTGGAAGCAGGAATCCAAGCGTTTGGGTCATCTTGTACTGCTCTCCCAGACATGTTAGTAGGGAGCTGGCTTGGGTGGAGCAGCTGAGACTCAAACTGGCAGTTGTATGGGATGATGGCATTGCAGGCTGCTGCTTAACCGGCTGGGCCATCACAGGAGCCTACCATTTATTCTATTTACATTTTTAGGAATACATTAACCAGGGTTACTTTGCTATACAATAGACACTTCGAACTTACTCTTGTAACTGTAATTACGTATCCTCTCGCCAACACCTCCCCATCCTCTCCAAGCCACTCACAACCTCGGGTAACCAGTTTAAACTCTGAGAGATCAACTGGCTTATTTCGTTTGGCACAGTGTCTCCCAGGTTCCTCCAAGCTGTTGCAAAGGCCAGGGCTTCATCTCTTTGATAGTTGAATAGCATTCCACTGTGTTGTGTTTTTCATCTCTTCATCTGTTGTTGATGGACACTTAAGTTGTTTCTATATCTTGGCTATCGAGGATATTCTGTTACAAGCATGTAGGTGTAGATAACTTTCTGATAAACTGAGGGGTTTTTTTTCCCCTTCATTTTAAGGCTCTTGGGGAATCACATGGCAATCATCTTACCCAAAAGGTCCAGGAGAACCAGCACAAATCATACAAGTTAGAGCAAAATATGGATTTATATTCATGATCGGGTCTCTGTTTTTTGTTTTTTTAAAGATTTATTAGAAAGGTGGCACAGAGTTAGAGAGTTCCTCCATTTGCTGGTTCACTTTCCAGAAGGCCACTAAAGCCAGGGCTGGGCCAGGCTTAAAGCCAGCAGCTAAGAGCTATTTCCAGATCTTTCTCTTGGGTGTAGGGGCCCAAGCACGTGGGTCATCCTGCACCACTTTTCCAGGCATATTCACAAGGAGCTAGATCAGAATTAGTACAACAGGGACTCAAACAGGTATCTATATGGGATGCCGGTGCTGCAGGCAGTGGTTTAACCTGCCACTGCGTTGCTGGCCCCATGTTTAAGTCTCTCCAAGAGGAATGCGGAAAACATGTTTGGAGAACTGAAAGAATGCAGTTGGTATAATTCGATTGCACACATATTAGCAATTCCACAGGATCATAGAGAAATAAACATTAAATACGGAATGTACAATGATCTGTCTGCTCAAAAGTTTCACAATCTAGTGAAACATATTACGCATTGCGGGGTGGGGGGGGTGGGGAGTGGAGTGGCAGGCATTCGGCACAGCAGTTAAGATTCCACTGGGGCTGGCCACATTCTGTATCTGAGCCTCTGCGGTCTGGCAGCAGCTCCAATCCGAGTCCAGCTTCTTGCAAATGCACACCTAGCAAGACAGCCATTCGACATGGAAGCCCCAGATGGAGCGGCAGGCTCCTGGCTACAGTCTGGCCCGACTCAGGCTGCTGTGGGCATTTGGGAAGTGAACCAGCAGATTGGGCAATCTCTGTCTCTGGCTTTCAAGCAAATCTTTAACGAAAAGAAAAAAACTCGCGAAGACACAGGCAGTGCTAACTGCTAACCTCACCTCATCTGATCACTTTGGGAGGGTTACCTCTTCTCCTGGATACTTGTCCTTTTTCTTCCTGATTATAGTTTCAAAATCAAAATTCCCAGCTGTCCTTTTAAAGGGTAACTCATTGTTCAAGGGTAAAGTCTATCTTTCACAATGCCACACTTGTATGATTTTGTTAAGGTCCTATAAAGTCCGATAAACGCGTATTTTCTAAAGCTCAGTGGACTGTGCTGTGATCACGGACATTCTGCCAACTGAAACGAGCAAGGCCAGACAAAACCAAAAATAAGCACGTCCCTATGGGCTGGAATTTCAGCTATTCTATCCCGCAAACCATTGGAACACTGACCCAGAACATCATTTCACAGACAGTATTATATACTGTCACTTACTACTTTTAAGAGCCGGTAACTTTCACTTATTGAACATTTTACCCAAATTCACTCACGTGGACTTACAATGAGACACATTATTGCACACTAAAAAGTTGTGATGCATTTTACAAAAATCTAAGACCAACCTAAGTGTGGAGTAACAAATTCCTGTAAATTAATCAAGGGAAAGGGTGACTGTTTCTTAAGACCTTGACCCCCAAGGGAACTCAGGAGACCTGCCCAACACCAATCACTACTTCAGGATCTGTAAGACAGAGAACTGGAGTACAGGACTGCAGCTCCACAGTAATAAGGTGAAAACGGGGCTGCGGGGACCGTGTAAAGGGACCTAAGCTCCCAGGTGGAGGGGGTATCACTGTGGGGGGAGGAGAAAGGGATGGTGGAAAAGGTGGCCCACATTGTGTGCGTCCCGTCTCATCCTCTAGTTCAGGCACTGATCAGCTGCCAAGATCTGGGTGATCAAAACTCCGGAGAAAGAGGAGGTGTTCCACAAGCCAACTTCCGCAGTGACCGACGGAGTGTCCAGTCTCGGGGGGTCCGCCGGGAGGACCGGGAATCACTGGGGAAGGGCAGGGAGCGGCGGAGGCGGTGGTGGGCAGCCCTGGGAGGAGAGGAGGGGCGAGGCGCCGTCGCCGGCCCCCTCCCCGCGTTCGCCGCTCGCCTACCCTCCCCTGCCGGCCGGGCACCCGATCGCTTCCCGCCACGGCCTGGCCGCTTCAGGGGGAGGCGCCAACTCGTCGCGGCGCCGGGCCCCCGACGGAGCAGTAACCGCGACCCAGGAAGCGGAGCGGACGCGGCGTGGGCCTGCGCTGAGGTGAGGGGGTGGGCGCGGCGTGTGAGGCCGAGGCGGGGCGCCCGGCCTGAAGCGGGCAGCTTTCAGGGACCCCTGGCTGCGGGGCTGGGCGCGCCACCGCTTCCCGCCCCCGCCGCCCGGCCGCCCCGGTGACTGAGCAGGGCCCCGGGGGCGACAGCCGCGTCCCGGGCGCGGACCCGGGCGTCGCTGCGCTTGCGCAAGGCCGCTGGCGGGGGTTGGGCTTGCGGCTCGGACTGCGTCCCTACCTAGGCCTCAAGGCGGAGGCTGCGCGTGCGCAAGTCGTCTGGCCCGGCTGGGCGAGAGGTGGTCAAGTTACAGCCCCATTTATTTTGGGGATCAGTGGCCAAGGCGGCATTGCGCATGCGTGAGGCCGCTTTTCCGGTGGGGGAGGTTTGACGTTGCAAGGCAAGCTCTCTTGTTCTCTTAGGCTTCTACCTTCTGACAGGTTCGGGACAGGGGTGGGAGCGGGCAGGAAGGAGGCGTCCTGGGGTCCAGGTGATGCACCTGCCTTGGCGTTTCGCGTTCTCCCCCTGCTCTTCACCCAGCTTGCGCTGCTGTTGTTATTTCTATCGACACCTGGCTTCCACCTCTTAAAGCTGCTCCCCCAGCCCTGGGCCTCGAAGCTGGCTCAGGTGACAGGCTGTTTTCCATTTGATGTCCGGGGAAAGTTGGCATTTGCGAAGTGAAGCTGTTAGGAACTGCTGAGGAGGGGTAGGAAGAAGACGGCCTTAAACTGGGAGTACTGGGGCTCAGCCCGGAAGCAGGGGCTTTGCAAGGCCTTGAAAGCTGTCCAGGTGCACCGCCTTGACTGGGAAAGAACTTCCTGCCTGCGTTGGAAGGCGAGTTCCGAACAAATGTGTGCTTTTGTTCTTTACAAAGTTACATAAACTGTTGCGGACAGTTCAAGTGCAGTTCAGAAACGCAACGCATGCCGTGGGACTGCCTTTTACTGCTCTTGGCAACTTAATTCGTGTCAGAGCTGACTAAAAGTGATTGAATTTGCCAGCTTAGCTTTGGAAATTGAACCTCCCCCACCCCAGCCCTGCCCCTTGCCCCTAGGTGTCACTAGTCAGTGTTTTTTGAGCCTTTGGCCTTTCACATGGCTGTTCCTGAGTCCCTCCCTGTGCCCAGCTGTGTATTTCATGGGGCAGCGGTCCTTGGCTGAGCCCTTTGCGGGGCTGCTGGAGCTGCTGGGGCTGACTTGTAGTAGTGTCATTCTTCTGCATTGTGATCTTACAGCGTGTGCTGAGGCAGTCAGCCACAGAGTGCAAGAGCCACGCAGGAATCAAGACTCTGAGTGCCCCAGGGGAAATGCAGTCTCTTTATTTGCTACTGCCCCAGACAGTACCCGCCTGCAAACTAAGTAGCCGGGAATGGTCAGAGGACAGGAAACTTTTGCTCACCCCCACTGTCATGGGGCAGGTATCCTTAAACAGACCCTGCACCCCAGGGCCTCAGCACATGCTCTTCCCTCCCCACTCAGTAGTCACTCATGCCATGAACCTGCATGGCACTGTGTTTAGGATTTGAGGGTTTGAAGGAGGCAAAGAGGTGGCTAGTGCAAATGAAAAAGACCTTTGTTTAAGGAGAAATACAATGGATTTGGGGTGTTGAGAGAAAGTGGGTTCAGCCTGGGCAGGGGATGTGAAGCCAGGCCTCATTGGGGCAGGCATAGTCCCTTCTGAGGCTACTTTTTGGGGGAGGTGCAGAGAGAGCCACATGGACCCTGGTATGCAGTCGGTAACATTTCGAGTGCACTGTCTTAGCAGTTTGGAATGTGCAGTAGACATGCGACCAGCCTTTAGATGACCTCTCCGCCCCACTGTTGCGCCTGGGGATCTGGGCCTCGGCCACACCCAGCAGCTTCCAGGACACTGAACTGCCTTCAGGTCTTGAAGCAGTTGCAGAGCTGTAGAGAGGTGATTATATCTCCTAAAATATCCCCAGTTCTGGTTCTGTACCTTTTATCGTGTTCTTTTGGCTTTGGAGCACTGAATTACTGTGTGATGTTCTGTAATGAGGGTGGCATTCAAGATGGTGAGCTGGGTTTTAGAAGAAAACATCCTTGTGGGAGGAGCTGCCGTTTGCTGTGTTCCCATGATATGTGTCTAAGATGGGCCTCCACATTGTAATACATATGACTACCTTTTCTGTGGTAGAACAGGTTCTTGTTTTCCTGCAGTTCAGATGATTCAGGATTTTACAGTTTAACTCAAATCGGTAAAGATGTGGAATAGATCATTCAAAAAACTGCTAGTATTGTGCTGAGAAAAAAAAATCATACAGTTGACCCTGGATATGTGTGGGTTCCCCATTCACAAATTAAACTATGACTAGATGAACTTTTGAATCAATTCTGTTCAGCTGTTAGCTAGTCACATAACTATAATTATTCAACTGTGACTAACCATGAAAATATTGTTTTTAAAAAAAGTGCACTTGAATTGGACTTGTACGACCTCCCCCCTTGTCATTTCCAAAACAATACAGTATAGCAAATGGTTACATGTAGCATTTCCATTGTGTTAGGTCTCATCAGCACTCAGAGATAACTGGAACTGCGAGGGGAGATGTGCATTGATTATAGGGGGAGGAGCCTTGAACATCCTTGGGCTCTGTATCCCCAGAGGGCCCATCCTAGGTACCACGAATGAGCTGGGTTTTCCTCACAGTAACCACCCCTTGCAATGGCTTCCTGTCCTGGTAAATGACCAGTGAAGTTCTCACAAACAGTGGTTATTGCTTTTCTTTCTTTTTCTTTTTAAAAGATTTATTTGTTCAAACAAGAAAGAGAGAGGGGAAGAGAGAATCCTCCATTCTCTGGCTCAGTTAAATGCCACGACAGCCAGGCTGCTCCAGGCTGAAGCCATGGGCAGGAATTCCATCTGGGTTTCCCACAATGGTGGCTGGAGCCCAAGCATGTGAGCCTCCTTCCAGTACCTCCCCAGGTGCTGTAGTGGGAAGATGCGTCAGAAGCAGAGCAGCCAGGACTCCAGCTGGTGCTGCAACGTGGGATATCAGCATTGTAAGAAGTGGCTTAACCTGCTGTGCTACTTTACAAGGCCCTGCTTTTCTTTAAATAGTGTAGAAGAGGAGCTTATTTCACCTGATATGATACCATGCTAAGTTACTAAATTATCTCTCTTGGAGATTTCTGAATGAATCACACAAACTTAACCAAATTTTACTTCTTAATTAAGGAGTTTTAGAGCAAGAGGCTGTTGGATAAGCACACTTTTAGAAAGTAAAGTATATTTCCTCTCAAGTCTGTTACTTAAGTAGATTACAAACATTCAGCTCAGATTATTAACGTGAAATTATACATTTAGGAAACCCATGTACTTTGTTAAGTCCTTAATACAGGAATAGAGAAGCTTTTTTTCTACCAAGGACAGTTTGGATATTTGTAACATCATTTATGGGGCCATACAAAATTGTCAGCTTAAAAATTGCTCTACAATAGATCTATCAGATTTTTAGTCCTGCCTGTTGTTGGTGTGGCAGGGACAGATTAAATGGTTTCACAAGCCTTGGTGTGAACCATGTGCCGGCTGTTCCCAGTCCATGCCTTTGGAGATTTTCATATTCATTTTCTGTTTTCTTGGTAAGCTACCATGAAGTGAACATGCCCTAAGCTATTCTTTCTTTCAGACTTGACTTGGAGTTAAATTACTGCAGATCAAATTGTCCAGCAAAGGGAGAGTTGAGGCCAGAAGTAGGATTATCTGGATTGCAGAGTGACAGCCAAGGACTCATGTCCAAGGCTGGAAATGGAGGTCTACCTGGGAATAACTACTGCGGAGGAGCCATTACTTGCCCTCCTCTCAGGAGCTGTTCATCATGTGCACCAAAGAACATCTGATAGGATCCTTCAACCTGTCATTTTCTGCAAGGGCTATGTGTCTGCCTCACAACGTAATTCCATCCCAATAACATGAAGGTATCCAATAGGTTAAAGCTATTATAATTCTTTTAGCATGTATCTGATGTTGCAGTATGTGTGTGAAGGTTTATTTGCTCATTCGTAAGGTCGAATCTCAGAGAGAAAGGGAGACAGAGACAGAGAGAAGGGTCTTCCATCTACTAGTTCACTCTCCGAATAGCCACGAAAGCCTGGGATGGGCCAGACTATAGCCAGGAACCAGGAACTTCATCCATTTCCTCCATAGGGGTGACAGGAGCCCACGTTCTTAGACCATCTTTTGCTGCCACCTCAATCTCATTAGCAGGAAGCTGAATTGGAAGCAGTGCAGTCTGGACAGAAAAATGGGTTGTTGGTGTCCCATAAACACCAAATGCAAAGTGTGTGCCATTTTTTCTTTCTTTTAAAAATTTATGGTCCCCACACCATAGCCTAGTGACTAAAGTCCTCACCTTGCATGTGCCAAGATCTCATATGGGTACCAGTTCGTATCCTGGCTGCTCCACTTCCCATCTTGCTCCCTCCTTGTGTCCTAGGAAAACAGTAGAGGATGGCTCAAAACCTTGGAACCCTGTATCCATGTGGGAGACCTGAAGGAGGCTCCTGACTCCTGGCTTCGGGTTGGCTCAGCTCCGGCTGTGAATGGAAGATTTTTCTCTCTCCTTCTCTCTGTAGATATGACTTTCCAGTAAAAGTAAATAGCTCTTTTTTAAAATTATGTATTTATTTGAAATGCAGAGTGATAGAAATGGAGAGACACAAAGATCTTTCATCCTTGTGTCTATTCCCCCAATGACCCCAGTGGCCTGAGCTAGTCCAGCCTGAAGTTATCACCCTAGAAAACCATCTGGGTCTCCTACATGGGTGTTAGGGGCCCAAGAACTTGAGCCATGAGTATGTATCTTATATTAGCTTGGCTAATCTAACCTGAGTCAATATCTATTACATGGATCTCCCTGTGGAAATCATGTTGAACTAGCCAATACCTGTGGATGACAGCACATGAAGAAATCATAAATTGTGATTGCAGTATGTCCTGTTTTCTCTTGAAAGTATGTGATATTGAGCAAAATGTCTCTCAAGTGGAGCTGAACCATGGCCAAAGGGTATTTCATGTTAAATAAACATTTGTACTGGGGAGCAGTGGCCTTTAGCGATTAGAATTCTGTTAACAGGCATGTTAGGGATTCTTTTCGACATGGAAGAACCTATATTTCAAATGGATTTGCAAATGAGTTGCAAGTACCAACTCATATTAGTTAATATGTAACAACCTTAAAATATTTGTATAGTTTATGCCAGTTACATTTTATACTTGAAAGGGACACTTTTCTTATGTGTCTGAAAAGAACAATTTTGTGGCTTGATAATTGACGTTGGTTTGAACTGGAGATCTGTGTCATCACTCTTAGTGAAATTTGAAAATCCTTTTGCGAACAAATAGTTAACATGCCAGCTGTGAGCCTGTGTTCTACCAGTCAGCTCAATGTTTCCCATAGAATTTGGCACTCCTGTTTCCTGTGAGGGTCTGCTCTCAATTTTGTCCATTCTGTTGGTGATTGTTCACGTTGATTAGCAGCTCTGTAGGTAACTTACTGTTATCATATATATATAATTCAACAGAAGCAAAAGCATAGTCTGATCCTTTTTTGTATAGTTTGGATAGCATTTTATTATTTTATATTTATGTGTGTTTATATTATTTGTAGTTTATGGATAATACTAAAAACGCTATTAATAACACCATTGAAGGACTCAGCTAAGTATTGCTGTAGAACCGTCATTTTCCCATTGGTGTGTTCTTGGCCTGGGGCTCATTAGCATGCTGGTGTTGGAAATTAGTGTCCTCGAATACATTGGTTTTATTTAATTTCCCATTTTTTTATTATAAAATTATCATCAAATATATGGCTCGAATTGGAAAATTGTGTAATGTTTTGAATTCTGCATGACAAGAAAACAGTTTTATATTGCTGCACATAGCTCCAAAGTTGACTTTGTATTACCAAGTTGAATTTTTTAAAAAATATGTAACATTGAAATTCCTCTGCCAAAATTCTTAATTTTTGCTTCTATTTTCTTTTATTTTTTAATCCTGCAGTCACTGCTAAAGAATGGCTGTCTGCATTAGTAACTCCTAATAAGCCACACAAGACCAGCTTTTAAAACTTAGCATTGGGTTGGGATAATGTGGACACAGAGCCAATAGTCTTTTGTTCCAATTTTCTTTGCTCTTCTACATATTTGCTTTCCACTCAGTGCCTCCAACAGGCAATAGGTCAATATTTGTTGAGTGAATTAGACAAATGAATATATGCCCTATAATCAACTTAGCTCGTAGTCTAGGTCAGAGGTGTTGTCAAATAAAGTGACACATTGTGTAGCACTTACACTGATTAGTACTGATTATTTTACCAATGACAATGTGTACAGACAGCCTGCTAAATGCTTTGTACAGGGAAATGAATTATTTGACCTAGCCTGCATGAGGATTAGGAATGGAAATGTTTAGCATACTGTCAAAAAACTATATTCTCATCAGCTTGTCTTCAACTGAGTGATTATTTTTTCTTAAGATGTGTTTATTTATTTGAAAAGCAGAGTGACAGAAAAGGAGGGTGGGAGTGAGGGGAGAGAAAGAGGAGAAAGAAAGAGAGATCTTCCATCTGCTGTTTATTTTCCAAATGTCCAAACAGCTGGGATTGAGCCAAGCTGAAACCACGAGCCTATAACTCAATCCAGGTCCCCGTTGTGGGTAGCAGTGAACTACGGGTTTAGACTGTCATCCGTGACTTTCCCACGTGCATGAACAGGTAGATGAATCAGAAGCAGAGCAGCCAGGATTCACACACGTACTCCAGAGTAGGGTGAAGGTGTTGCAAGTGGTGCCTTCATCTGTGGAGTACAATTCTGGCCCCTCCAAGATTTTATTTTTTTCAACATTGGGTAAGCTTATTTTCTAACACTGAGATGATTAATTTATTCCTAAAAACTTTGAAATTCTGTCAGATTGAAAGGCCATTGCTTATCAATTTCATGAATAGAGTTACCTGTAATCATTTATCTTTGACATTACTTTCACAAAAACTTCATGAAAAAAAAAGAAAGTCCTCAAAACCCGGCAATGGCTATGTGAAGTCATGAAGCCCCTTTCCTGCTGCAGCAGTTCTATACCAAACTAGGGACAGGTTGGAGGGAGGCCACTGAGGGCTACTTGAGGCCTGTATGACTTCCACAGAATGGGCCACAGAACATGCATGTCAGCAAGAGAGCCAGCAGGGCCAGGATATAGCACCCACTGGCATGTGAATGCTGGATCAGGAAGCCAGCTTATTAGGGATCCTGGAGTTGCCTTGTCCAAACTGAGATACCTGCCAGTGAAGATAAGGTCCAGGTCTGGGGCAGATTGGGCCAGGCTGCTGCACCTGTTGGTACAAGTGAAAATCAGGTTGGGGGATGGGTAGGCTGGGTCACTGCTATAACCACCTTTGAGCATGAGAGATAGGTTTGGGGCCACAGGGTCACACCCAACTAGGTAGCTACCCTTGCCAGTAAGCACAAGAGCTGGGGCTGAGAGTGGGTAGGATCTGGCTGCAGCACCCATTGGTGCTCATGGAAGCCAGGATGGGGATAGGTCAGGCCAGGTCACGGTACCCACAGGAATGTGCAGGAATAAGGTCTGTGCAGGAATAAGGTCTGGGGTATGGCCACTTTACTCACTGATGGCCCCAAGAGCTGGGGCCGGCCGGATCATATGGCACACATGTTGGTGCTAGTGGGAACTGGTGCTGGGGCCGGACATGGTGGGCATTCTGGAGCCTCCCCTCACCCCAGAACAGACTGACCCACCTACAGGTGGGAGATAGGGCAGGCGGTGGTCCAAAACAGGCTGTGGCATCCACCAAGGAGCACAGGAAATGAGGTGAGGGGCAAGCTGGGTAGGGCAAACTGGTCAGGATCAGCCCCTGAATTGCATGAATACTTTAGACTGGTAGGATCCCTGATCTCAGGATCCCTGATCCCGTGGACACGCAGTCCGACCACAGAGCATGTATTGTAGAACCAAGCTATCCCCCAGGCTGACTCTAGAGAAAAGATCATACCCAGATGCCCATGAAATGCAAGACCACTGGCTCCTCTAACTGAACAGAAGACCTGGATTACCTCTTCAAAGAGTGGGAAAAGCAAATGGCACAGTACTCCAGGTCAAGTTCTAGGCCTGTGGACACTGTGAGGTAGACATAGACAACCAACAGAGCTGAGATCTTACACAGAGAGAATAGGGCAGAGCCCCTGTGAGGACAGATGTCCCCTCTTCTACAGTGACCACTCAAGGAACACCCCAGGTCATTCTCCCCCCCAGTTCAATGCTGCGTGGGGCAGCATCAGTTCCTGCCATTAATGGGGTCTGGCATCAAGGAGCAGAGTACCCTCCCCACCCCTCTCCCTGGTGCAGACACATCTCACCCCTGCTTCCTTCCTGACCCCACATGGGTTTGCACTCCAGTCCCCATTCCCCCACCTCTGTAAGGAAAATAAATAAATATTAAAACATTAAAAAATCCAGCCATGCATATGCTTGTGCTCCTAATACATTAAAATAATATTTATTTTCTGCATGTTTTTAAACCTTTAAGTACTATACCATAGGAATCATTTTGTGACCTACTGATTTTTGTTTGTCAACATTGAAGAGATATCTGTGTTAGTTCTGGATAATTGGTTTTAATTGCTAAATAATACACATGCGCTACAGTTTATCAGTTCTTTTGATGGATAGATTTTTAAAAATTAATTCTGTTTACTTTTCTTGGTTTTTATCCCCCTTACTGCAAGCAGCTATGTGTAAGCAGCAGCATTCAATTAGGCCAGCGCTGTCCAAACCTTAGTTATAGCTATTAGTATTAGCTTTTACATTGAACTAAAATTAGATAAAAGTGGAGAGGTTAGGGTAGAATATAGAATTATGCAATAAAAAAGGTAACATTAAATGTGTCCCATAGGAGAGAAAAATAATTTGGTGAAAGATTTGTTCCAGTTCCACATATTCAGAAAAAATGACTGGAAGACACACGCCTTGGCCAGCTGTTGAGCTGCTCTGTAAAGTGGTTGTGCTGGTTTACATTCCCTTTAGCAGTTTATGGGTTTGTCTTTTGATCTGTACCCTCACCCAAGCTAGGTATCATCTACCACTTAATTGTTGCAAATCTGATAGACGAGATTGATCTCATGTTACATTCCATGAATGTGAGAATCCTTTAATATGGTACTTAATGTCTTCTGTGAAATGCCTGTGTCCTCTGTCATTTCTTGATTGTGACTTTTTGTTGTTCTCTTGATTTGGAGGCCTTCTTGATGTGTTTTGTATAATAATCTTTGTCAGGTGTATCATAGATAATCTCCCATTGTATGTTTAAATTTATCCGTATTTTCTGTGTCATTTATGTTTCTGTATCTTGCTTAAGAAGTCTTTTCCTGCCCTGAGTTCATAGAAGTATTTTCTCTGCTAAAAATGTTGAAGTTTTGGGTTTTTCCACATTCTCCCTGGTTTCTCCTTTCAATTAGTTGATTATATTAAATTACTGCAGAGTAAATTTCCATTTGTATGTGTTTTATTGTATTTCTGTGTACATATTCAGAATTTATATTTTGCAATTTGTTTTTATAAATTGAGCACTTCTAATTACTGACCTTTTTAATGGTAGGGTTACGCATGTTTTTAACTATTTTTTGATAAGTGAAGAATTGTCAAATTGCAGGATGGTGCATTCTTTCCTTCTCTTTATTTCTTTAACAGAATTTATTTATGCATTTATGTTTTCAGTCACATTAATTGTGCTGTAGAAGACAACTTTACAAGAAGCTAAAAGGAATGGAATTGAAGATGACCGAATATTGGACTCCAGAAATTTAAAACAATCAGGTACAAATATTTTTGGAGGGAACATTCCCAGCCAGTCAGTATAAAATAGAACTGTTGGGAATGTAAACAGGAAAAAGTTAAAATATTCCTGTAACTCAGTGAAGGTTCTGAAAGCCTGGGCTTTGCAGTCAGGCCTGGGTTTAATTCCTGCCTTAGAGACGCAGTGACTGGTGGCTATTGGTTCAGTCGTAGAACAGAAGCAATGCAGTTAAATGCTTCATTTGGATATTGTGCAGATTAAATGAGATCACATGAGCACTTAGCACCGGACATAGGTTTACTTTACTTTAATTATTATTATGGCTGTTATTGTTTGGGCCCTATTTATCATGTCGTTGGTGCGATTTTCTGTAGGTATATTGTAGACTTGTAAGTCAGTTTATTGATAATAGCCCAGTGAAATCACATGGATAACAGGGTAAGATAACTCTAACCTCCACATGTATTCTACCAGTGCAGGATGGAAAATTAATATGTGTATAACACATTAAAATCATGAGAGAAGAAAGCCAATCACTTCCTACAATGCTGGAGAATTCAGCAGTTTTTAATAGTATTGTATAATAGTGATTAATGTTAAATTATTTTTGCTATTAAATGCACTTAATTTGAGAGGCAATGCCACGGTGACTCCTGACTGGAGTCATTTATGCCCATAAGCCTACATCGCACTCCTCCACGTGGGTGGCAGGAACCCAATGATGAGCCGTCAGCACTGTCTCCCGCAGTGTACACTGGCAGGAACCTGAAGTCTGGAGTTGGACCTGGGAATTGAACACTGGCACTCCAGTCTGGGACATGGGTGTCTTCACTGCTAAGCAAGTGCCTGTCTCCTGGGGCCACTTTTAAATCTTGAAGAGTTTTCTGGCTAGCATACATGAATTTATGAATCTTGTATTTAGTGCTAACTGAATCACTTCTTTGTGATAATGTTATATGCCATACATGCAATTATGTAGTAAAATGATGAAATAAACAGAACAGTCTGTTTCCACCATTCTATTTTCATAAAGTTTATTATAGTCTTGAATTAATGAAAGGCACTGAATATACTTATTTATGTCTTGTCATCCGGAACGAAAGTGTCCAAGGTATCATCAGGGATGGGCATTTCTTCTTTGGTTCCTTTTATTTCCTTTTTCTTTCCTTCTTCAAATTCTCTTCCTCTACTCTCTTTTTTCCTCCTTTTTCTTCTCTTCCTTCCCTTCTTCTCTTTTTTTACAAAATATGTTTCCAGTCAGAATGAGTCAGAGAGGAATCCTCAGCATAGGCTGCATCCGGGACACAGAGGGCTGTGTCGTGAGCATGCTTGCCATGGGTGTGTGGTATTCCACTCTGAGTCTGTGTAGAGTCCTTGACTGTAGCCATGAGGGAGTCATGGCTGCTTCTCATAAAGAGGTTGCTTTATGTAGGGTTTGCTTTAGTAGGGGAGATAAAGGTGTTTCAGGTTAATCTTCTGGCTGTAGAGCTGGCGTTCTACCTAGACATTGATTTGTTTCCTGGATCCTACACTTTTCTTATGATTGATTTATTTTTCAGTGGAAAGACAGATTTACAGAAAGAAGGAGATACACAAAGCAAGATCTGTCTGTTAGTTCACTGCCTGAGTGATGCAGTGTTTGGAGCTGAGCCGATCCGAAGCAAGGAGCCAGGAGCTTCTTTTGGGTCTCCCATAAGGGTACAGGAACCCAAGGCTTTCGGCCGTTCTCTTCTGTTTTCCCAGGCTACAGGCAGGGAGCTGGATGGGAAGAGGAGCAACCAGGATATGAACCGATGCCCATATGGGTTCCCATCATGTGTAAGGTGAGGATTTAGCCACTAGGCCACTGCACCAGATCTAGCCACTACACTTCTGATCCAGCTCCCTGCTAATGGCCTGGCACAGTAGTAGAGGATGGCCCAAGTCCTTGGATCCCTGCACCCAAGTACTTGGACCCTTGCACCCACTTGGGAGACCTGGAAGAAGCTCCTGACTCTCAGCCTTAGTGTAGTCCAGGTCTGGCTGTTGCAGTCATGTAGGGAGTAAACCAGCAGGTGGAAGATTCTCTCTCTCTCTTTCACTCTTTCTCTCTCTCTCCTTCTCTCTCCCTATCTTTCTCTCTCAGTAATTCTTTCAAGTAAGATAAATAAATCATATATAGAGAGATGTATAGATATATAGATATATCTATATCTCTCTGTATATATAAAATTGAGGCAGGAAGTGAACAAAAAAAAATGGACAGTGGCATTTCCAAAGTGTTGCGGAAATAGGAAGGGATTCCAGCTCCCGGGAGTCATCAGGAAACACACCAGCATGAAGCCAAGTGACAGTCCTGCTGTATTTCAGAGAATAATTAGGATTTAACAAATCTGCCAAAATAGCATTAAACGGTATTTAGTAAGTAATCATCAAATAAGGGAAAATATCTTTCCAGATAGTGAGCTGATCAAGTTGTAAGTGAGATGCTTCTAAATGATCCTTTTACAAACAGGTGTTTTTTAAAAATTTGATCCCAAACACCAGAAGGAGTAACTAGTTGTGCCTGGCCATAGCTTAGGTTTTTGATTTTTTCTCTACTCTGAGAGACCTTTGCACAGCTGAGGGAAAAAAAAAATGCTAATAAGAACATATACAACATTGATAAGGAACACTTTTAAGAGTTGAATTTAGTTTGATTAGTGTTATTATCCAATGTGAGGTTTCAACTCTACTGTAGAAAATACCAGATAAAATGTTCTGATGTTATTGCCTAAAATACGAATTATATTTAAGTAAAGGAGACCCAGCCTAATAAAATGAAAAAGTGTTACTAAAAACAGTTTTATTAAATTGCTTTTGAGGGGTTCAGAGAACCTTTTGTGTATGTTTATTTTTAATGATAGGATGGTAAACCATGTAACAGTTTAACCACTGCGGAGACATATTATGTGTCTCCCAAGAGGGCTGCTCCAGCTGTTCCTTCCACATGGTACACAAAAGTTATCATGGAGATGGTGAAAATAGCAATGCTGTTGTCATGTATCTGATGGCTGCTGCTTGGGAATTTTCAGTTCAGTTCAGTGTTATAAAGCCACATTCATTCATTTTGTCACACCTTTCATTCATTTCTCCTCTTTTTTCTTTTTAGCAAATCATATATTGTTCAGTAGAGCTGAGAATTCAATACCTAAGTCTGTTCTTCACAGTGGTTTCAAGCTTTCCAATTCCAGAGAAAATCTAAGGTCTAAAATTTGTTTTTCATTATCTGTAGGAATACAACTGTGAAATGAATATTTGCTAATTATTTGCTTTTACCTATGATTCTCTGAAGAGGGTTTGTCCAGGCCGTAGCAGGAAGAGGCCAATGTGAAGATCTGAAGGCATCCAGTAAAATCACCTTTTTGGTTCTATAGCTCTTAATTCCACGTCTGAAGCTTAATTCCCTTGCCTTCACCATGTTTGAGCTTAGCATTTTTTTTTTTGTCTTTTGGTTTAATTAGGATTACTTGTAAAGTGCTTTTAAACTACATTATTTAGCCAAATATATGGGATCCTCATTTTACCACATACTTTTTCCTCAGGGACTGCCCAGGACTGAATCCATATGGAAGAAGAACTTCCTCTTTTCTATGGAGAAAGTGGCAAGGTTAGACAAGGCCATGCCCTTGGAGCATGCGTTCTCTGTGGCATGAGACATACATCGTCAGGCATGTGGTGGTGACCAGGATGAAGATGAATGAGCCAGTATCTATCTTTGAGAGGCCCGTGGGGTAGTGATTCAGATGCCGTTGAGAGGTCATTGTGAGGCCAACAGGGGTTTGCCATTGCCTGATGGGTAGGGAAGGGGCTGCCAGACATGGTGGTATTGTTGCTAGGTAAGGAGTGAGGGTCTCCGGTCATGGATGACGCTAAACTGAGAAGGCTCCGGGTTGAACTACAGCTACTCTGTTCCCAAGGATTAAAAAAAAAAAAAAGTATCCCAAACTTAGATAGGGTCTCAATTCATCATTGGCATGCTTCACTTTGCTTTCTTTCATTTCTGAACATTGCAGTCAACCAGCTGATGTGGCCACTGAAGCTCAAACTCACATCTTCCAGCCCACATGTGTTTATTTACAGAATGCTCACCCCTATAATATGCTAAATGTTAATCATCACTATTAATTTTGCCCATTTTCTACTCTTTTTGAAATAAGATAAGGTCAAAGTACAATTTTACAAATACACGTAATTGCACAAAGCCAGAATAAGATACAGCCACAAAGTAGCACTTCTACCACTAAAGCATCTTGGTACCATATGCTGACTTGTAACAGCCTATGTAAGCCCTCCCAGGAAAGCTCAAAATAGGCTATGAAAGTAATATACAGAACCTGAGGATCTTGCAAAATGTTGACAGAGAAATTCTTCATTTTCCCAGAAACAGTTTTCATAAACTAAAAATTTCACAGAATCAGCAATAAAATAATCTCATACAAAGTGTTACAATGCTGGGAAAATTCTTAAGGGTGAGGTGTCGCTGTATTTTTTTTGTGAGGCGACCCTAACGTAGTTTTGATTCTATTTTATATTGAATCATGACAATTTGACAATTATCAGTAGTTAAGTATGGTAGTCCATTTGATTCTTTATGTTGAAGGAGAAGCATAGCTGAACAGATAGGGAGAATAAGATGTGCTTGGGTCTCTAATTTTCTGGCCTTTGTATTTTCTGAATCATGTTTTCCTGTGCTAATGGGTGAAGTCTCACTGCTTTGACTCCCCAAGGAGATGTCAGCAAAAGTGGGGGAGCTAGACTGGGGGTGAGCAGCACGGTAAAGGAAGGCTGACAGTACCACTAAGGATTGTCCCATGCAGAGAGGAGGATACCTGGGCCAAAAGACTGCAGCTTCTAGGGAACAAAATCTCTGTGATCCACATTACCAGGCTCTCCTCTTTGTTGCCTATTTTTCCCCCACACACATTCCTCCATCAGAGATGGGAGGAGGAGGGGATTCCGTCTTCAGAGATGACTGCCATCCTACAGAATGGCTGCGGTGTGACAGCAGCCCCCACTGGCATTGGGTGTGAATCCTCACCCAGTGTCTCATGACTGTGTCAGGCAGGGGGTTCTAGTCTTATGTGAAAGAAGATGCTGTGTTCCTGAAGACTAATATTAAACATCTTACTCCAAAAAATGTGAATACAGGTCTTTTTCCAATGAAGTCTGGAGTTCCTGTGTGAAAGTTCCTCCATGGACTTTGACGATCCACTCCTAATGCTAGTCTCAGATGGATGCAAAAGTGATCTATTCATACTCCTGTACTGAGGTTATCTTGTAATTTATTTCCCTTTAGATTGTGACCTTTAAGGAAACAGTTTTGTCTTTATTTTATTTTAAAATTTTTATTTTATCTGTTTGAATGGCAGAGTTATGAGTCGGGGGAACACACATAAACACAGAGGGAAGGAGGAAGTAAGGGAATAACAGAGAGAGAGACAGAAAAAAGAAAGATTGTCCATCTGTTGGTTTATTCCCCAAATGAGTACAATAACCAGGGTTGTCTAAACCAAAGCCAGGAGCAAGCAGCTTCATCCAGATCTCTCGTATGAGTGCAGAGGCTCAAGGAGTTGGCCCATCTTCCACAGCTTTCTCAGGAGCATTAGCAGGGAGCCAGATGGGAAGTGGAGCAACCAAGAATTGAACTGCTGCTGGAAGGAATGCTGACGTCACAGGCAGTCCTTTAACCTACTGTTAAAACCTCCCATGATGGTGACCTTGTGTCTCATTTTTATATCTTTAATTCAATGAAATGGTCAGACCTGGAGTTCCCTTGGCCAATAGCATCTTTAAACAAAATAAAATGCATATTACATTGAAAGCACACTGAAATCCCAGAAGTCAGTGGAGTCTCGGACTGCTTACTATGGAGCTTTGTGCAGGTAGGCTGGCAAGTTCAGAGCTCATGGTTTGTAGGCAGGCATTTAGGAGTGAGATGGAATTTACAGGCTGATTGTGGGCATCTAAGAAACCACTTGCTTTGACACAGGGTAAGATGAAATCCATACGTCTGATTGAAAAGAAACAATGACATATCAGTGATTGCATCTTGCCACCGTGCCTGATCCTGGAAGACAGCTCAAGGCAGGGGTTATTGCCCTGTTATGAAGTTGCTTACAGATGCAAGCCAACACTGTAATATCATGAATGTAGCGTTACATGTTAGCTGATGTGTGGAAAAAAGTCTGGCCTTTAATCTATTCTCTCTACTTAAAAGTTACTTACTCTGAAAAAAAGATACATCAAAGAAAGTAGGATCCTGTTGTGACATAAGGAAAAAAGTGATTCAGGGTAGAAGTGTGGACTAAAAACTAACATAATGAGATTCTGTGTTTAACTCTGCAGTAGCCCTGGAAAAATTGCTCTTCTTCCAGTAAATGAAAAATCTCACAGAGAAAAAAAAATTTGTTTGGAAAGATTCTAGGATTTCTGGATTAATGTCACCATGTAGTTTTTGTTTTCTGAAAACATACACACATCAATGAGGACATTATTTTATTATGTATTTAGGCAGAGAGAGAGTTCCATTTGTTGGTTCAGTCTGGAGATTTCCACAGTAGCCACAGGCCAGACTGAAATCCAGAAGTGGGGAACCAGTCCAGGTTTCCCACCTTGGTGGCAAGGACTTACCTATTTGGGCCATGATTGCTGGAGACCAGAGCCACAGCTGGGACTCAAACCCAGGTACTGTGATGTGGCACTTAGGTACCTCAGTTGCTGAATCAAATAATGTCCTGGAGATACAGCCTTATTACACTTGCATATAAATCATGGTTTTCTAGAGAGATGAGATTTGAAGAGAATTTACATATTAAAGATCGGGAATATCTGTAAATTGTCCTCCCCCGCTACTGATTTCAGTAAAATGCTCTCCTAGTGAAGGTGACTGCAGACACAATCAGCATTTTTTCAGAACTGGAGATGACAGCCTCCTGTTGGTACTGCCCAAAGGATAATAATAGAAGGCGCCTTTCTCTGCGCAGGATCAGGTGACTCTAGCGGCACAGTGAAGGAATGTGGCTGGGTGCGGGGGTGGAGAAGCTTGGCTCTGGTGCAGACTCTGTTGCTAGCTCGCAGGACTTAGCAGGACTGCCTGCAAACAGGAGACTTAGAGCCGGAATGTGTCCCCTTCAGGTCTGGGGGTCAGAAGTCTGCAGGCCACACATGCTTAGGGTCAGGGAGGAATCCTCCCGCTCCTGCTGGGCCCTTCTCCGTGCTCCCTGGCATGGCCATGTGTTTCTGCTGTGTGGTGAAACAGCCCTCTTGCCTGGACATCTCTGTGTGCCCACTCCTCCACCCAGGACATTAGGCCCCTTCTAACCCAGCACGGCTTCATTGTGTCTGCATGCATTCTCTTTCCAAACAAGGACACTTGGTGAGGTTCCCAGGACATGTGACATTTTGGATTTCAGGCGACACTATTTGGCCCACAACAGCCCCCGTCTGGGCCTGGTTTTTCATCTGCAAAATAATCTTCAGAATTCTTTGCTACTAAAGCATTCCACAGTCTCATGAGCATTATTTAGAAAAGATGAAGACCTAACCATGAAGCTACGCAATCAGCCTCTCTGTCAACTCACCTCAGATTGAAAATACTCTGGGTGAGCAGGGGCAGGGGATGGGCAGTGCTGTGGGGGTAGCACGTTAAGCTGCCACCTGAAACACTGGCATCCCATATGGATGCCACTTCAAATCCTGGCTGCTCCACTCCTCATCCAGCTCCCTGCAAAGGCATGTGGGAAAGCAGCAGAAGGTGGCCCAAGTGCTTGGGTTCCAGAAGTCGTATGAGAGACATGTGTGAAGCTCCTGACTCCTGGCTCTGGTCTGGTTCAGCCCTGGCTGTTGCAGCCATTTGGAGAATGAGCCAGTGGATGGAAGCTCTCTTTCTCAATGTTTCTTTCCCTCTTTCTCTTTGTAACTCTGCCATTCAAATAAATAAAATACATTTTTTTTAAGTTCAGAGAAAAATACAGAAAGTCACTCAAAACAAAACTTGAACTTGCTACACAGTGTGCAGGACAACCTCTGCTTCAGTGAGGTGACCTGCAGGCACCCTGTACTGTGGCCTTCGTTTCTCTGTCCAAACCCTCCTTCTCTGTCCCCGCCCAGCAGCCCTGGTCCGAGTGACATTCACCTTGGATCTGGGTCATGTGTTGTATAGTTAGACCTAGGATGGCTCTCTATGCAGACTTTTTTCTTGTCATTATTGGCTTAAAAATGAGGATGACAACTATTTGCATAACATTTACATTGTTAGGTATTTTGACTAAACTGGAAAGGACTTGAAGTACCTAAGAGAACATGTGTAGATTATGAGCATCTTAGGTTTTGGTATCTGCAGGGGGTCCTGGAGACAACTATAATCCCACGAGAAAGGTCGTCTTCTGCTGTGAGCTCAGTGGTTTGTTCTCCTGTTGTCCCTCCTAGAGGACTGTCTGGGGAAGCTGCTGGCAGCAGATGCAGTGGCAGCCCCCCTCATTCTGCCTCCACCCTCACTCTTCTGACCCCCCGGCTTCCGCATATACGTGTAAAACAGCTGGTATTGCAGGTCCCCCCTGAACATGGAGCTCTCCCCAGTGCAGTGGTGTGAATAGCAAGTTCTGATCCCAGCTGGGCCTCTGGCAGGTGGGGCCAAAAGAGAGATCCCGGGGTGACTGGGGGGCCTTGGACAGGCAGTCTGTGAGAGGCTTCTCAAAGATAGATGTGGCTTGTTCCTCCTCAGACCAGCGCTGTCACACTCTACACATGTGAGAGGGGCAGAGAAAATAGTTTGTGGTTTTTGGGGGGTTTTAGTGGTATTTCAAGTCAATGCATATTTTCTTTTTCAGCCAGTACAGGCCACTGTCTCATCCCTGAAGATGTTAGATGTTGGCAAGTGGCCAATCTTCTCCCTTTGTTCTGAGGAAGAACTGCAGTTAATCCGGCAGGCTTGTGTCTTTGGCAATGCTGGTAATGAAGTCTTATACAGCACTGTGAATGATGAGGTAATTTGGAGGACAAGAAACATCCAGCCACGCCCATGTGTTTTTGAGTCATGGGTTGGCCAAATTGAAGATCTTAGGGGGAAACTAACAGATAAAAGAGGAAAAGAAAAAAAGCATGACAAGTCGATTTGGATTTCTTGTCACGAAGCTGAGCCCTCCCCTTCCCCCTCCCCCTGAGTGTAATTTCTAGGCTTCCCACCAGTAGAACTGGCTCAGCTGACTCTGGTTTTTCTCTCAGATCTTCGTGCTTGGCACAAACAGCAGTGGCTGTTTGGGCTTAGGCGATGTCCAGAGCACGATTGAACCTCGGAGACTGGATACTCTAAGTGGCAAAAAGATAGCCTGCTTCAGCTACGGGAGTGGCCCACATGTTGTCCTTGCCACCACAGGTAACCTGGGGAAACAAACAAGAATTCAACCAATGCTTTATTTGTTGAGAAATAAGACTGGGAGCCACTAAACACCCTCATGCTTTTCCCACTAATCCAGACCAATAACATAATAAAATATGCCTCTTGAGCAGTGTCCTAAAATTTAACATTCATCTTATTAGTGTTCTTTCAATTCAAAATAAATTATGCAAATACTCAACATATTCATTCTACATTTAAAAAATAAGCTCTGGTTTCCAGTAATAACAAAGTTAGATGATTTAGACTACCTCTTTGCTGAAAACAATTAACATTTTAGCTAAAAGATTGCTGAAAAATTTTTATACAGGTGTCTAAATACTGATAGTTTTTAATCAGACCAACTGTTAAGAGAAGATGTCACCCCAGAGGTGAGAGGGGACCTTAAAGAAGGTATTGCCCTTAAGGAGTCTACGTAGTCCCTGCATCGGAGCTGTGGCATGGAGACCCAGGAGATCATGGGGCCAGAAGTCCAGGTAGTCCAACCTGCCAGGGGTCTGGTAGAAGGCCTTCCCCCTCGGGGTGGGACTGTGAATGCAAGGCTGTCAGGGAAAGGCCTGACCACTTCCAAGGCTGCTAAACACAGAAGTCCTTGTTTTGAGCAAAGCAGTGAGAGAAAGAAAAGAAAAAAAAAAAAAAGAATAAACCTCCCTGAGAGTTTACAACCGAGAATGTATAATTTAATTTATATCAGATGGACCTTCCAAAAGATCTGAGTTTATTAGAGGTGCAGGACAGAGGCGCCCTAGGACACACAGGAGTGAACGCCCTTCCAGAGGAGATCCGTCATCTTAGACCTGCAGGGGTCAACACATGAAGCTTGCCCATGGTAGTAAGTGATCAGCAGTCAACGATAACTGGGTATAGGAAGAAATAGGCACCAGGGATGTGTCAGAATACAAAGCCATGTTAGCTCATAGATCTTAATTGGCATTTATTTGTGACTCTAGAATTGGGCAGCACTTCTTTCCATAAGCCAAAATAAATGAATTAAAAGTTCATGAAATTGAGTGTTCTGATGAGCTTAGCAGAGGAGGTCAGTTTTAGAAATCAAGAAGGGGTATAGAAAGAAAGGAAGAACAAATGCTTAGGACTGTGTCATGGTTCTCTCCCTTGTTGACACAGAGAACAGCATTATCATGACACCAAAAGAGGCCTGTTCAGGACTTGACTAATCTCTCTCCTGATTTCTCAGGAGGTTAGATAAACAGCTTAGTTTCTTTTTGGTGACATGGAGCTTTAGTCCAAGTGCTTGCTTCCTGGTTTTGTCTGCTGGGCCTAGTGCAGAAACTTAGTCCCAACCTCCTAAAGGTAAGAACCAGCAGAAATGACAGGCAGCAAGGACGGACAACTACGCATCAGATATGACAATGGCCAGAAACCCATTAAAACACAGATGTATTTATTATTTGAAAAAAAAAAAAAAAGCTTGAGGAACCTATATACACCATAGAGATTTGAAAAAGAGTCAAATGAATAATGTAATTCAGAAATGAAAATTCAGTAAATAGGTTCTATAGCAACGTGGCTGCAGTAAAAGAGAATAAACTAGAAGATGGATCAGAAGAAATGATTCAGAATTTAGTGTGAAGAGACAATCTGGTTGAAAATACAGATGAAATGAGTGGACACTGGTTGATTCTTTTTCAGGTTTTAAAAAGGAGAAACTGAATCCTTTTATGCTAAGATACATATATGAGGGGCTTTTAAGGAATAACCATGCTAGATTTTATTTCTGAAATTGTCCATCTATTTCATGTATTTTAGGAAATTTTCTGTTATATGCGTATTAAATATTCATTATCATAGTTTTAAAAATTAACAAAGTGGAGTTGGTGTTCTGACAGTAAAACTGGCAGGTACATGCCATATGGACACGGGTTGTGTCTTGCTACTCCACTTCTCATCTAGCCTCCTTCTCTATGGAACTCTGACTTTCAAGTAAATAAATGTTTAAATATTAACTAAGCTATAATTTTATAGATAGTGAAATTAAGTGTTGGGGGCACTAACCATTTCCTGCCCTGTGATTGGCCCTTTGCCCTGATTGGTGTGCCTTGGTTATCTTTAAGTTGATTGGTCAAGTTTGACAGATAAGCGGGGGGCTTGGCGGGGGAGGGGCTGGAGCGTAACGGTCATAACGGTGATAGCGGTCACAATGGTCATAACGGTCACAACGGAAGATCGGAATAAAGCGCCTTGGAGACTCTCTCAAGTGTCCGGTGATTTCTTCCGCGGGATGGGAGGACCCCCGATAATTAAGGTCTAAAGGAGATAAGTGGCCTTCAGTCTTTTGACTTTCAACCTCAGGGTTTTACTTTTTTAAAAAATTACTTATTTTTATTGGGAAGGCAGATTTGTAGAGAGAAGGAGAGACAAAGAGAAAGATATTTTATCTGCTTATTCACCCACCATGTGGCCCCAACAGCCAGAGCTGAGCAGATCTGAAGTCAGTAGCAAGGAGCCTCTTCCAGGTCTCCCACGTGGGTGCAAGATCTCAAGGCTTTGGGCTGTCCCCTACTGCTTTCCCAGGCCACAGGTAGGGAGCTGGATGGAAAGTAGAGCAGCCAGGACACGAACTGATGCCCCTATGAGATCTCAGCATTTGCAAGGGGGAGAATTAGCCAACTGAGCCATTGCATTGGACCCATTTTACTGTTAATCTTAGAGGCTTTTTCTCTGCTCTTTATTAAAAATCAAACAAAAAAATCTCTTATGGCTATCATAATTGCATGAGTTTAAATTTCACTTTGTTGCTTTGAGATAGAATGTAGTTCCTATTTCCTAAATAGGTTCTTTTACTGAAGTAATTTGCTAGAATAGGGAAGCTGATTATCTTTTTTAAAATGAGGACTTTTTTTTTAAAAGGAATGTTCAGTGTGTGGAAGTTAGGCAGTGTGTATTTTCATAAATAAAGTATGTGTTGAAAGCAAATTAACTTTCTTTTTATTTCCAGAAGGAGAAGTCTTTACCTGGGGTCACAATGCTTACAGCCAGCTGGGCAATGGCACAACTAATCATGGTTTAGTGCCCTGTCAAATCTCCACTAATCTGTCAAACAAGCAAGTCATTGAAGTTGCCTGTGGGTCGTACCATTCCTTGGTGCTGACATCTGATGGAGAGGTGAGAACAGTCAGCAGAAAGCTCATGGAATTGATTTCCATAAAGTTGTAGTGACCACCATAACCAGCCTGGAAATATGATCGCCTGCTTAAATTAACCACCATCTTCAAATTCAATCCTATTCTTGGTAGCAATTCATAGTCATGCTGTTGGCGCATTTGAGATCTTTCCCTGTATGTACTAAGCACTTCTATAACTTGAGTAGCTAAATGCCACGCCATTCTTTCTGTATTATTATAATGGAGCTATTTTAAAATAAAGTAAAATATCCACAAATGGTGGAAAATATGGCTGATGCAAAGTACGTATTTTTGTAAGTGTGTAGATATGTGTTAATTATTGTAGTGTAGATAACAACCAGTAACCTCATTTTATAACACACATGAGAAGGAATTTTTTTCCCAGTGTTTCCGCCTGTGCTGTGAGGTCTATGGAGCACCTTGGGAGGGGAGATGAAGTGCGTTAAGTGTGGGCAGTGTCCCAGTGAGACACTTGGTCAATTAACACCTGTCATTCCTTGATCTCTTGCCGATAGGTATTTGCCTGGGGCTATAATAACTCTGGGCAGGTGGGATCTGGCCCAACAGCCAATCAGCCCATCCCTCGAAGAGTCACTGGTTGCCTACAGAACAAAGTCGTCGTGAACATAGCATGTGGGCAGATGTGCTCCATGGCAGTCGTGGACACCGGGGAGGTAGGAATGTAATTCTGTCATAGAGTGTTCTGCAGTGCTGTGTGCTATTCTAGTGTCTGTCTTAGACCTCAGAATCCCACAGCCTGGGTAGTTCATAGGGAGTACAGGTTTATTCAGTGCATGGATCTTGGGGGGAGAAAGACTGAGGTCCATGTGGAGAGGCCTTCTTTTCAGTGGGGACTCTGCAGAATCCCCAGGTAATGGTGACACAGAGCAGGTGTTTCAAGGAGAGCTCACTGTTACAACTTCTCAGTAACCCCGTGATCCATTAGGTTCTGAAAACAGGCTGACCCAGTTACCTCCCCTAACCCCCACCTGCAAACACCACGAACATTTGACTTTAAGATTCTAACACGTGAGGTTCTGGGGACTGACATTCAGGTCACAGAAGTGTCATGTGGGTTGTGGCATGCTTCTTATGGTGAGGACCTTGCTGGCTGGCTGGCTTTCAGGTACACTGAGTTTCTCCTTTTCTCTCAGGTCTATGTCTGGGGCTACAATGGAAACGGGCAGCTTGGACTTGGCAGTGGTGGCAACCAGCCCACCCCCTGCAGAGTAGCCGCTCTGCAAGGCATTCGAGTGCAGCGGGTATGTCCCCTGTTGGTCCCTGTGTGTGGAGAGCAGCAGGGACTCAGATGTGAATCAGAGACACAGTTGTCTTAGGAGAGTGATGTGCTGCTTGGATGATTGTCTCTGTGAAAGTTGAGGTTAAAGCAGTTTTTGCCTGGATTCAGTTGTGTCTGTTTCCAAAAGCTCCAACACCCAGCTTTTGGGATGTGAATTGTTACAGCTTTTTTTCTGAGGAACCTTTGGCAGTGTGTATCATCAAGAGCCTTAAAAATCATCACAAGTTTTGACATAGAACCAGAGTATTTTACAGAATTAAGACAATATAGCAAAAAAAACCCATAAAAATGGATAACTTTAATAAGAAAATGTGTCATGTACTGAGCATATAGTGTTAATGATTAAATTATGCCAAGTGTAGATGATGGATACAATATTTACAAAGAATTTTTATTCATATGGGAAAATACTGTATAGGATGTTAAATAAAAAGAAACATGATACAGAACTAATTTACAATATAGTTATTTTTAAAAAGCTATTCATGCATATGAATGTCTACATATAAATAGGACAAAACCAACCCTTAGCTTTCATATCCTTACATCTCTATATTTTTCACATTGAACACCTTCTGTTATAAAGAAAAAGAATTGCTAAAAATCAGAGGCGTCTGGTTATTGTATCAGCTCCTCCCCTCTGAGAGCACGCAGTTGCTGAATGTCAGCTGCCCGCACTGGGGTTGAGCAAGCTGAAGGGCTCTGCCTCATTGCAGCTTAGTTCTGACCACACTTGGGGACTTGGGTTCACTTCACGTTTGCCACTGCAGGCAGGCAGCTTCTTTCAGTTTTGATTCCCTGCCTGTCTAACCTAACAGCAAAATAGTTCCTTCTATTTCCACGCCTGAGTGACTTTTTTCCCCCCTCTTTCTAGGTTGCCTGTGGCTATGCACACACGTTAGTATTAACAGATGAAGGCCAAGTGTATGCTTGGGGCGCCAATTCTTATGGCCAATTAGGCACCGGCAATAAAAGTAACCAGTCCTACCCTACTCCTGTGGTTGTAGAAAAGGACAGGTAAGGTGTGCAGTTTCTAACTCAGCCAGTGGCCGATAGTGACCAAATAGGAGGTACTCAGCAGTGACTCTTGGGGACTTTATTGTTAGCATTTGAGTACTTTTTAACCATCTTCTTGAAAGTCAGCTTTCAAATTGCAAACTACATTGACTAAATCTCTAGAAAACTACCACTCTATTCTCTCTGGAAAATTAGCTGTTTCCTTCTTTCTGTCGATTTTGTTGATGTTTGTCCTCTCTGGCCTAGGGAAATGGACTTGGAATGGAGTGTGAAACAAAAGCCACTCAGCTACTTACAAAATCTGCCTGTTGAAGAAAGGATAGGGTTATTTCATTACTTATCCTCCTAGGCTGTCAGTGTGAGAAAGAATCAAACCATTAGGAAATATAAACCTCATTTTCTGTACCATTTACAGGGTTGTGTAAATAGCTCCTGGATTATCCTAATACTTTTGAAAGCCTTTAGATTCTCCAGTGTCTGCCTTTTCCCTCATTAAATATATATATATTTGTTTATTTATTCAGAAGGAAGAACATCAGATAGAAGGAGACACAGGGAGAGAGATAGAAAGAGATCTTCCATCCTCTGGTGGCCGCAGCAGCCTGGATTTGAGCTTAGCAGAAGCCAGAAGCAACATCCTGGCCTTCCCACGAGGTGCAGGGACCCAAGTACTTGGGCCTTCCTCTGCCGCTTTCCCAGGCACATTAGCAGAGAGCAGCTGAAACTCCAACTGGCACTCAAATATGGGTTTTTTTCCTGTGTTGTAAGTGGCAGCTTTACTTGCTGTGCCACAATGCCTACCCCTCTCTTGTTCTTGGTGCAGAGGTGTGGGAGTAAAAACATTACATTATCTTTTCTTCTCTCTCTTTTTAAGACTTATTTATTTACGTGAAAGAGAAAGAAAGAGAGCGTTTCCATCTGCTGGCTGCTTTTCCAAACGCCTGTAGCAGCCAGGAGCCACAAACCCCATCCAGATCACCCATGAGGAGGACAGGGGTGGATTTTTCTATGCAGTACTTAACAGTGAAAATGAAAAGCCGAAATGTCTTTTGTTAATAATAACTGCAGTTTTCATTTGAGTTTGAGGCCTTTGTTAGTTTTTAACTTATGTTTCCCGGGGCTAAATAAAACTGCAGTTTTGTTGTTTTTTAAAGTTTTATTTATTTAAAAGGCAAAGTTTCAGAGAGGGAACAATACAGACAGATAGAGAAATCTTCCATCTGTTTGTTCACTCCCCAGAGCTCTACAACAGCCAGAGCTGGGCCAGGCAGAAGCCAGTTTCCAGGAGCTTCTTCTAGGGTTCCCACTGGAGTGCAGAACCCACGGCACTCCACTGTGGGCCATCCTCCACTGCTTTTCCAGGCATATTAACAGGATGAGCAGGATGTAGGTGCTGCAGGCAACAGCTGAACTTGCTAAGCCCTAGCGCTGGGCCCTAGCCAAAAATCTTAGAATGAGGCCGTGGGCCCCTTAAGAGTTGGAGAGCAAGGGAGATAACTGGGAGGGATGCCTGCGGCCATGCCATTAGCATATCTTGTAAAAGATCCCTGCTGCTTTGGAGAAAGTGAGAGGACTTTGTTAGGGTTTCAGAAATAGGCCATCTGTGAGCTAATGCTGTCAGTGGGGCACTAAGTGCTTCTGCTGAATGACAAAGTGTTAGAGATCCCAGAAAGCCAGCGTGCCTTTGTGTGGTGCTCAGATTTTATTTTGGTGCTCCTGCCTTTGTCAGAGAAAGAAACTCAGCTGTCCCTGACTGGCAGGCTCTGCCAGCCTTGACCAGCACTGACCTCCCCAGAGTCCAGTACCCAGCAGATCATGGGCCCTGGAGCTGGAAGAGGAAGCGACAAAGGACTGGCGGTGATGTGTCAGGTTGCTTGAGCTGAGCCTGAGGAGGCAGCTATTGCTTTCCTTGGTAAACTACAATCTGTTGGAACTACAGTGGGAAGCAAAGTGGAGGTGGCTTGGCCCTGTGAACTTGCTGTAGTCCACATCCACCTTGTTTTGGCTGGCAAGAGCATGAATGAATGTTTTAGGTGGGAATTCCTGACCCCACTTTCTGAGTTTGCCTTGTTCTAGTCAGGCCCGTGTCACTGGATTATTGTGGGGGAGTGTAATCGCTGTGCGGTTCTCCACTTTTCCTTCCAGGATACCAAATGACTTCCCTCATGAGAACCCTCCCACTAACACTTTTGGGAAAGCTTGACTAATGAGAAGCAGAATCACTTCTGGAGCGGGGTGAAACTTCAGTTCCTGGTTGTCTGTTCACAGCTGTGGAACAAACAAAAATGTGCCTGCATTGAATTCTTGGCCCAATCAACAACCCCAGGGAAATCTGTAAAACATCATTCCCAGATTTTCGTGATGAGTCATCCTAATATTTGTCAGCACCTGCGTTTACCTTAAAACAATTTTTATAAGTCAAATGCTGGTCTTCCCTTTAACTCCCGCATTCCCAGTCTTTGCAAAGTTGTCATCTTATGGCATCCGACCGGCCAGCTCTTGGGTTTGTTCTCAAAGCAGCAGGAAAGCAGTGAGCACAGCGCTGGCCGAGCCTGGAGCTGGCGAGTCATCTCTGGCATCTTGAGGTTGATGGCAAGCACTGTGACTTGTACAGCCAAGACCAGAGTCCCTGCTCTGCATCTTAGATTTATGCTACTTGTTTCCCGTTAGTCTTCTGCCTCCCAAATGACCTTTTGTCCCCTATGTTGTTCTCCATCCTTCATTCTTTTCTCACTCTTCGCTTTTTTCACTTCTAGTTCTTCACAGCCAACAAGCCTTGCAGTTATTGGGGATCATGCCACTAGTGTGGCACCAAACCTTGGTATTAAGAGCAGGTAGTGATTTCCCCCCCATGAAGAGTGACCACAACATGGGTGATAACACTGATTGCAAAGAATTACATAACCTGGCCTCTCTAACTGCTGGGAGCAGAGAGCCACGCCCTGCCACCTCTTGGCCCCACCTGAGGTACAGTGTAGCAGGCTTCCCAGTCAGGGCTGCCTAGGGAGCTTGACAGCAAAATTCTTGGGGAAGGTTGCAGTGGATGTCATTCTCCTTAAAGAAGGGAGCCTCTTCTTTCTCCCGCTTTCTTCATGTGCAGTAAAGAGTCCACATACTGGGAAGACAGACCATAGCCACGGTGTCCCCACTGGCCCAATCAACACTGGCTGAAGCCGGTGACTGACCCAAGCGTGCAAATGTCAGGAAAGGAATCCTGCAGGGACCATCTTCTGATCTGCACTGATTGTTAGGGGGGAAAAAATGCTTTTTCTAGAAAAGAGATGCTATTTCAAATGCTAAGTAGCCATAGTGTTGAATTAAAAATAATAGGTGGTTGCTATTTGGTTTTTTTTTTAAGCTTATGTTTTGTTTATTTGAAAGGTAGAGTTATAGAGTGAAAGAGGGAGTGTGTGTGTATGTGTCGGGGCGGGGGAAGGAGAGATATCTTTCCTTTGCTGGTTCACTCCCCAGATATCCAAATAGCCAGAATGACCAGGGCTGGGCCAGGCTAAAGCCGGGAACCTGGCAATCCAAGCAGAGGGTACAGGAGCCCAGGAACTAGAGCTGTCCTCCACTGCTTTCCTGGATGTATTAGTAAGGGAGCTGGACAAAAGTGGAGCAGCTGCGACTCAAAACAGTGACTCACAGACAATGACTTATCCCTCTACTCCAGGACAACGGTCCCTGATTTTTATTTATTTGAAAGGCAGAACAACAAAGACAGAGAAGGAGGAAAAACAGAGAAACAGAAGAAAGTCATCTTCCATCCATGGGTTCACTCTCCGGATGGCTGTAATAGCTAGGGCGGAAGCCAGCAGCCAGATCTCTCATGTGGGTGGCAAGGGCCCAGGACTAGAGCCGTCTCCCGTTTCCTGTCAGGATGTACAGTAGGAAGCTGTACGGGAAGCAGGGGAGGAGGACTTGAACTCAGGCTTTCTGAGATGGGATGTGAATGCCCCAATGCATCATTAACCCACTGCACCCAAATGACTGCCCCAGGAGGAGCAATTTTAGACAAAGCTTCTGCATGGGGCTCCAAGAGAGCAGGCTAAAAAAATTGAGTCCTTCATGCTAAATTTCAAGTGTGCAAACTGAAACAGCTGTTTATATGAGTTTCTGAGAAATCATAGTTAGAAAGATAACAATCCAGCTTCCCGAACAGGCCCTTTAAAAGAGGCCGGTTTATGAAAGTGACTTTACCTAGGGTAAAACCAATGATTTCCTGTCCTCTTCTGTGTGGTGGCTTGTGAAAGAAAACCCCTTAATTCAGAGTCAACAACACATTGTTTCCCAGTTAGGAGGTGTTCCATCAACCACTTTTCTGTCCATTGTAAACTTTGTGCTGGGGCCTGTTGTAGGCTGATCCCAGAAAAACTACTGCTCTGGGCCTCAGGTGTATCCCCCCGTGGCGGGGGATCCCTGGATGTGCTGTGTGGAGCCTGCACAGCTGCACCAGGAAAACAGCGTCATGCTGATTCGGCATTTCTGTCCTCACCCTGGGTCAGGCTAGCCTAAATCTTTATTGTCTTCTTCAGTAAGTCAATAATATCTCAAGAAAAAGGTAAATATTTCCTTCTCCCTCTCTCTTCATCTGCTCTCTTGGATTGCACTGCAATTTCAAAGTGAGACACCGCATGACCAGGATTCTTCAAAAACAATCATGGAAACTGCCTACTGTGAGAACCCTGTCCATGACTTTCAAAGTTCTTTTGAGAATAAACTTATGTTTGACATCTATGTTTCCATGAACTGTTTGGCATCCCCTCAAATTTTCCCTAGGCCTGCTGGCTCAGAGTGGAAGCAGACAGAATCCTATGAATGACAAGAGTCCTTGACATGAGGTTTAAATGAAAGTTACTGTTTGGTGCCCAGGCCTTCAGAAGATGAAGCTGTGCGTCTTTGTTCTGTTGGGTTTTGTTCTGTTTGTTTTCCCCTCTTCTCAGGCCCACGGCTTTCTGTAAGTTAAGTTGATGAAGCCCCCACATCAGTGAAACACTGGGAATGGAGCAGTCAAGTCGTTCCTCTGTTTAGTGTCATATGGTTTTTGCTTATCAATCCAGGATCATTGAGATCGCAGCCTGCCACTCTGCGCACACGTCCGCCGCCAAGACCCAGGGCGGGCACGTGTACATGTGGGGCCAGTGCCGGGGCCAGTCGGTGATCCTGCCTCACCTCACCCACTTCTCCTGCACCGACGACGTCTTCGCCTGCTTCGCCACGCCCGCCGTCTCCTGGCGCCTGCTCTCCGTGGGTGAGCTGTCACTGTGTGTTGGGGGCGTGGTCCGAGGTCCTGGACCTGGAGGAGAGTGGACGTTCGTTCTTTGGTGGGAAGGGCTTAGTGAGGACAGGGCCTTAAACTCTGTTTCCTTCGAATGGGCTCCTGGGAAAAAGAAGCAATTGTGTAACTTTCTTAAATGTAACAGGAAACAGCAGCTTGGCTAAATGAAAATTGAATTTACTTGACTGCTTTTTCATTTCCCTGGTTATTCATATCCTTTATTTTTAGCTACGATGTTTACTCAGACATTGCAAAAGTCCATCCAAAATGAGTGAGATGGCTTGGGACTTAAAGGAATTAAAATGTTTTATTTTGTTTGAAAGGCAGAGTGAGGTAGGGAACAGAATTTGCAATTTACTGCTTGCAAAGCCAGAAACCTGGATCTCCAGTCATGTATCTCAAAGGATGACAGGGACTCAAGTGCGTGAGCGTCTCCTGCTGCCTTCCAGGGTGTGCCTTAGCAGAAAAGCTGAATGGGAAAAGGAGCTGAGACTCGAACCCAGGCACCTGATAGTGACATAAGGGCTTCCCCAGGGATGTCTTCACCCCTGCACCAGATGCCCACCCTGCTGTTGTTTTGCTGGATTTATAAGCAGGTGAGGGTGAGGTTCTGAAGTTACAGAGTTGCAAATCCTTATTTCGAGGAAAAGGGCATTGCTCAGCTGGTCAGTTGTTTTGGGGGACTGGCATCTTTGTGGGCATCCACAAACCAGCACTCTGCCCGACCTGTGTTGCCATCATGTCTGTAACTCCAGGAGCATTTATGTCATCCTCTTAGAACCTGATGACCACCTCACTGTGGCTGAGTCGCTGAAGAGGGAATTTGACAACCCGGACACCGCAGACCTCAAGTTTCTGGTTGATGGAAAGTACATTTATGCACATAGAGTCCTTCTCAAAATTAGGTAAGGACTCATTTATTTTCAGAATTGAGAGCAACCTATTCATTCAACATTAAAAAAAAAAGATTTATTTGTTCGAAAGGCAGAGTTAATGGGGGTGGGGCATAGGGAAACAGAGAGAGAAAGAATCTTACATCTACTTTCTCATTTCCCAAATATTCACAACAACTAGGACTAAGCCCAGGCTGAAGCCAGGAGCCAGGAGCCAGGAGCTTTTTCCCAGTCTATCATGTAGGTGCAGGGGGCCAGGCACTTGGGTCATCTTCTGCTGCTTTCCCAGGCACGTTAGTAGGGAGGGGAAGTAGAGTGGCCATGACTTGATCCAGTGCCTGTGTGGGATGCTGCCGTCACAAGCTGCAGCTTTATGTGCTACACCACAGTGCCGACCCGCCGCATTCAAACACTGTATTCTAAGTGTCTGAGGAGTAATATGGGGTGCTTCAGTAATCAGAAAAGAATGTATGGCACATAGTGCGGCCTGGGTGAAGACATAGCATGTGAAGCAACCAAGCATGCAGGTGTGCCACAGGAGCTAGGCATGTGGTTTGGGCAATCGTTCCTCCTGTCACATTCCTTAGAGTGCTTGAAGGAGGTTCTCTTGGGGGACAAGACCCCCAAATTATGTTGGTTGGATTAGGAGTCTTGGCTGGGTGCAGAGCCCTCAGCTGCTCTTAGCCCAGATTCTTGTCTTCTGGAGTTTGAGAGTGCAACTGGGAGACTTTGATGAAGGCAAGTAGGAAAGCGGGGTTCATGGAAAGGCAAAGGGATTGTGCCCACTTAGAGATGAGAATTGCCCTGCCACCTGAGCTGGGGTCATCCTGTTTACATGGCTGGGGTAGTGCTGGGGCAGGGCCTGGTTGAGTGCTCAGAGGAGGCAGCCTTGTGGTGGGGCTGTAATGCATGTGCTGGTCTCCAGGGGAGTGTCATGGTATGTGGCATGTGATGGACAGTGAGGCTTAGTGGCATGAGGGGTGGGCTGCCTACCTTTTACTATGTGGAGTCGGCACAGAAGGTGTTGGGACTTACGCCATACACATGCTTTGGCTGGCCGTCCTTAGCTTCTCATCCCTCACCCACTCTGCCTACCGTATCATGCCCACTGAGATACCAGAAAGAGCAGCCAGCTGGCACTCACTGGCTGGGCCCTGTGCTTTTCACACAGTTCTGGGGACTTGGATACACATGATCTTGCCTACTTGGGAACTTGCAGCTCCAACTTCCTGCTAAGGCAGACTGTGGGAGTTTAGCCCAGGACAATCACTGCCCCTAGTCGGCTGTGGGACACTGAACAGTTAGATGCCTTTAAAAGTCAAGATCAGGCTTTTCCAGATTGACAAAGGTCCAGGGTAAAGTTAACACCAAGATTATAGGAATCAAATTTGTCAATGTTTAGTTTATGAGCAATGAAGTCCATCCATCCCAGATGTGTTTGGTGAAATCTGTTGCATGCACACGCCTGTGAAAACTCCACCCACCAAGATGTAGAACGTTTCCCTCATTAGGCCACAGGCCTCCCGGCGCCCGCTGATCTTCCCTGTCACTATAGATTAGCTAGCATTTTGTAGGAGTTTATAGGAACAGAATGATATGGTATGCATTTAGCCATGCCTGACTCCTTTCTCATAGTCTAGTGATTTGGAAATGCTATATATTGTTGGATAACAAGTTGAATTAGTCAGATGCTCATTCCTACAGCTAAAATACCTGGAGATGCCACCATGGGGTGAAGAAGGCTTATTTCTGCTCATGGTTTTGGAGATTCATGGTCCTAGATCCAGCGGCCCCATCAGTTTGAAATCAGTTGAAAGTGATAGATGGTGGGACACATGCAGGGAAGGACCACTTGGCCAGGCAAAACAGGCTTGTGGTCTGAACTTGACCCGGGGGCTCCACCCTAGTGGCCTAATCCAACTCAATCACCACCTGAAGGCCCCACCTGCAGACACCATAATCGGATTAAGTTCCCTCCCTGTTAGCATCATTCATTTAAGACTTTGTGGTTTAGATTTCTGCATGAGTGGGGAGCCAAACTGTGGCTACTCTGCAGTTCAGACACTTAATTCCTGCTTCAGTGAACGGCAAACTTCCTCTCATGGTCTCATGTTCCTGTTCAGCAAGGTCAGGCTGTGCAAATCCATTCATTCTCACTCTTGCCCATAGATCTTCATAAAGGAAGACAGAAGCAAATGAGTTTGCTGTATCCTAGGGCTAGAAGCTGGTGACTTACACAACAGAGGGTGTTCACCCACAGTGGTAGAAGCACAAGTCCGGGGTCAGGGAGTTGGCAGGACAGATTTCATTGGCGGGCTGGGAGGGAGCATTCATTGTTTGCCTCGGCCCTCGTCTCTAGGGCCTCCCTCGGTCTGTGGCATTCCCTGGTTTGTGGCAATAAACTGCATGTCTGCATGGCATGTTAGCTGTGTACAAGCCTGTGTCTGACTTTCCTTTTATTGTAAATTGAGGTCAGTGAACACCACCTAGAGAACTCAGTGTAACTCTGCTCCCTTTGTAGAGATGCTGTCTCCAAACGAAGCCACATTCTGAAGCCTTGTGATTATGATTTTGGCTTGGGAATTTTTAGGGCCCCCAATTCAACCCGTAATGGGATGAAGCAACACAATTACTCAGACTTACAGAAAATAAACCCATCCAATTTGTATCAGCGCTGATCAAAGAGTGTGATGTAGAAAAGAGACTGGGGTGCCCAGCACTGTTTCCACTTGCATGGCCCAGGAGGCAGCCAGCCACCTGTGCACCTGCAGCAGCAGTGGGTGTGCAGCCTTGTTAGGAGCCAAGGTGAGGTGTGACTATGCCCCAAGCCAGCACCTGACCCTCCTTGCTTCCTTCAGGTGTGAGCATTTTCGTTCCTCATTGGAAGACTGTGAGGATGACATCATAGAGATGAGCGAATTTTCATATCCCGTCTTCAGAGCCTTCCTGGAGTATCTGTACACAGACAGCATCAGCCTTTCCCCGGAGGAAGCCGTAGGTAATGACCAAGACTGCCCCAAGGCAGCAGCAAAGCGTGTGTAACATCTCTCCAACACCCAAATAGAAAGGTGCTGTGAGAGAAAGTTCTTAGGTTCTATATCGAACTCACTCATTTCCCTTTTTAGGACTTTTTACAGAGGTTGGGTGGACTAGACAGACAAAATAAGAGCCAGGTGAACTATCAAACCATCTGCCGCCATGGGGTACTGCAGGAGGCACCTAGAGGAAGGCACAGATACTGAGGGCAGTGGGCAGATTGCAGTGCTTCCAGGGGAAGGGACCCTGGAGTTCCACTGCTTTCAAATCATGGGCCAGAGTTAATCAAGGCCATACTCAGGTGCAAAGGATGCTGGGAAAGTAGGCATTTCCATTTAGCCATGGAACAGCTAGAAATTCTTTGGTTTAGGATGAAAATGATATTAAGTGTGTGTGTGTGTGTGTGTGTGTTGGGGTTAAGGGTGCAACCAGCAGCTTCTGCCAGAGGGGTGATGTGATCTGTTGTAAAAGTCCGATAGCTGGTATTCAGGTGTGAGCTTAGTGGTTCCCCGGGTTAGGGTGAGGTAGCAGACGAGACATTGAAGACAGAACAAATGCTGGATGTATTTGAAAGATGCGGCTGATGGGGTTTGTTGATATATGGGATAAGAGGACAGGGAGATGACCAAGCAAGAGATTTGGCCTGGGCAGCCAGGTTAATGGAAGTACCATCACCAGGATGAGGAAGATAGGGAGCAACAGGCTTTTTTACTCATTTTTATTCTTTTAAGATTTATGTATTTTTACTGGAAAGGCAGATTTGTGGAGAGAAAAGACAGAATATCTTTTATCCACTGGTTCACTCCCCAAATGGCTGCAATGGCAGTAGCTTAGCAGATCCGAAATCAGGAGCCAAGAGTTTCTTCCTGGTCTCCCATGTGGGTGCAGGGTCCCAAGGCTTTGAGCCATAAACAGGGAGCTGGATGGGAGGTGGAGCAGCCAAAACATGGACTGGTATACTGGCACTTGAAAGGGGGAGGATTAGCCAACTGAGCCAGCACACTGGCCTTGGGATTTGCTCTTGGCCTTGACGAGTCCAGGGAGTTCAAGCTGCTTGTCATACATCTCAGTGATAGTGTTTTATGGATGTACCATCAGCATTTGCAAGGATCCCAAGAAAGGTCTAAATGCCCTAAAAAGTACAGAAGTTATGTGCCAAACTAACAAACTTGGGATAAAATATGTTTGATCCTCCTACTTGGAAAAATGTATCTTCATTAGGAACTGAAAGACCAGGTTTGGGTTTGGGCCAGGATTTAGAGTTGTGGCGCCATTCCTTAGGGTTCTGTGCTAGCCTACAACAGCCCCCTAGGCCTCCAGCTTGCAGCTTCACAACTCGTTCCTGCCCAGCCCTGCCTTTGCTCAGACTAGGGATCTGCACACTGACCAACACAGTGTTGCAGGGGAGAGATCTCTGTGGGTGGAGAACAGTTGGTGTGGAAGCCATTGCCAGCAATCACAGCTGGGGTTTCCAGGAATGGTGGGAATGAGACTGCAAAGACCTGAGGTCAGAATGGGAGGTAAGGAAAGGAAGAATGCCAGTTCTCTGGGACGATTGCCATAGAGAGGAGCCAAGAAAAGGGCTAGGGGTAATGGGAGCCACATGCAGGTGAGGGTCAGGTTTTCCTGGTGGTCTTTTGGTTTTCCAAAGGGTGCAGATCAGGTTTTCTGGGTCTTTTGAGGAAAGCTGAGTGTGCGCGTGTATGTGTGCTTGTGTGTCAGTGAGATGACCAGGGATGCTGCAGGTTGGCGGGGCGTGGAGTGCAGGGGGAGGGGCAGTGAGAGCCGCGTACCCCACCCCTGCCCTCTTATGAAGAATCATTAAGGTTTTTTTGCTTTGCCTAGTTCTGGTGAGCAGATCGTTTGTGTCATGGGGTTTGCTCAGTCTGGGCCTCCTCTTTGGTAGAGGTGCGTGGGGCAAGTGGGAGTCAGGCCACGTTTCTGCACAGAGCCCCTGCCGGTGACATTCAGATGAGCAGGGTCCTGGTCCTGCTGGCCCCGTGGCTGGCAGGAGTTCCCATCAGAGTGCGGAAGTGTTCCCCTCCTCTTTCCCCCAGGACTGCTGGACTTGGCCACATTCTATAGAGAAAACCGTTTGAAAAAGCTCTGTCAGCAAACTATCAAGCAAGGCATCTGCGAGGAGAACGCCATTGCCTTGCTCTCAGCCGCAGTGAAATATGACGCCCAGGTAAGGCGCTGGCTGGCCCAGGTAAGGTGACAGGTTCCCTCAGGTAAGGTGGGCTCTTCTCTGCCAGACTCCACCTGCCACCTACTTCCGGGCAGGCTGGGCTTAGGCGTTTGTGTCAGGCCCGAAGTTCAAATAAACTCTAGGTCAGTTACTTCATGTAAAAGAAATAATGTACTAGAAGAAACCTAAGGGATTATTTTTTTATGATGTTAGAGCGACTTCAAAGGCAGAAATCAGAAAGGATCATTAGATCTGAGTTTGAATGATAAAAAAATATATATATATACACTCCAAACTGCCAATGAGAAAATTAGAAATTAAACAATATACAGGAAATATTTGCAACATATAACAAAGCAAATTTATTATAGTTTTAAAAAATAGAGCAGTTTGATAAAAAGAAAAAGAACAACAAAAAAAACTAAAACAAATGAATCCTTAATCACATAAAAAATAGAAATGGGAACATGGGATAGCTTTTTACCCATCAAACCACATCATGCAGCTTAGGAATAATGCAGGTCCATGATGTGTGGGCCGCCACACTGCTGGTGAGAGTGCAAGTTCACAAAGGCAACTGAGTGGAACACATGTTAAAAGCCCTAGAGATGTCATTCTTAAGCTAGGGGATGTACTAAAGGAATTTATTTTAAGGACGCGATCATGGATTTGGACAAAGATTCAGTTTGAGAAATGCTAATAGTAACAGTTGATGGGTTTGAAAATTTAGAAAAAGACATTATGAAGAGGATTGTTTGTAAAATGCTACTGTTATACAACTATTCCCAGTAGGTCATCAAGTGAAAAACTGGGATCCTAGTGTTAATGTTTTTAGAAAAATATGAAGTACTTTTTTTTTTAATATGAAGAACTTAATATGATATGGTCAGTGACTCTCATTGGATGGTGGGATTATGAGGTTTTTATTCCTTGTCTTGTTTTTCTTAACTTTCCACAAGTGAATGTGTATTGTTATGATAATGAAGGAAGGAAAGAAAATTATGTCTCAGAGCTAAATCTCTAGGAAACAGGCCAGAACTTCTTGAAGTTGATTTCCTTTTGGTGTGAGGATATCCTCCCTTTTGCTCAAAAACAGGGACATTTTAGTTAAAAAAAAAAAGGAAAAAGGATATAGCTTGTTTTCTGCTTATATAAATCATATTATGCTTATTAAAGAAAAACTGGAAAGTACAAAGAAATGAAAGGAAGGAAATGACTCACCAACCAGATTACATTTTGGCTTTAATACAGCCAACTTCTGATTTTTTTTTTCCTGTAGCATTATATACAAGGGTACGTAAGATAATTCCTTAGAAAATGCAGTTTTGGCATCAGACTAAACTTAGAATTTAAATCTATGTTCCATGAACTTTTTCAAGCACACTCGTATATT
Organism: Ochotona curzoniae; assembly: GCF_017591425.1. Classification (NCBI taxonomy): domain Eukaryota; kingdom Metazoa; phylum Chordata; class Mammalia; order Lagomorpha; family Ochotonidae; genus Ochotona; species Ochotona curzoniae. Next base: position 44,973,136 of record NW_024466502.1, on the reverse strand, counting down.
AATATTTGAAGGCCCCGCCCCATCTTTTCAACCTAACAGTGAAAGCCAGTACAGCCCACCTTAAAACACTGACATCTAAGAGTGTCGTGAAGGCTTCTCTGACACGGAGGTGATCATGTTTTGAGTACTTAGAGCATAAGGAGTGCTTCATGGCCAAAGTCCAAGTGGTTTTCCTGGAGTTTGTGCTTTTGGGTCATGGTATTGATGCTGGCCTCGAGAGAGAGATGGTGGCTTGGAGCGCATACCATGAACCAGGCTGTGTTTCTGAGACTCTTCACATTCCCTCTTTATGGGAATTACATGTGTGGTCACCTGCCAGTCCTCTATCCTCTGGGAGAAAGCTCCATTGAGAAATAGCTTGGCCTTTCTTTCTACTGTGCCTCTGGGGCATAGGATAGCATCTGACACATAGTAGATACTCATGAATACTTGTGTAGTGTGTGTTCAACTTTGCAGACAGAGGCAGTCTATTTTCCTACAGTCTGTCTGGCCAATTCCTGTACAGAAAAATAATATAATAGACTGTAAGTAAGGGAAACTATGTGTACACCACTTAAAATAAGTGTTATCAACAATATATTTGATTTAGTTGGTTCTTATATAATCCAGTAAGAATGTAAGGGATATGAGTAATTCAGTAAATAATTTTCCTTCATGCTAGATTGCTATTTAGTACATAAAATATGAGTCAGGAAGTATTCGAAGCACAGTTTCTCATTTACTCTTTAAACAGCCTTTTAAGATAAAGGCATTATTATTTTTTTTTTATCCTTCATTTTAAAATGAGGAAACTGATGTTTGAGGAGACTAATTCTTAGTAAGCTAGCACAATGCAAAACTGAAATACAATCCCCACCAAATTGAACATTTATGGATTTAATGAAAATTCTCAACTGTCCCCTTTATTCTAGCCAGCAGTGTTCACTCATATCACAGATAGTCTCTGAGGGCCTGCTATATGCTCAGCACTGCTCTAGGCTCAAGGGATTCTGCAGGTGCACAGAAGGGATCAGAACTCTGCCTTCCTGGAACTTGCTGGTGCAGGCAGGTGGGCAGTAAGTCAATGAATACAGTATATGCCATATCAGATGGTGGTAAGCAAAATAGGGAAAGTCAGCTAGAGCTTGGGAGGCCCAGGCTTAGACTCAAGTTGATGTTTAAGATTGGGCAGGTGTTGGAAGGAAGACATCCCTGGACAGGTGACCTGAGCAAAGACTTGAAGGAGCTGCAGGTAGAGTTTGAGAGAGAGCGAGCAAGATCCTGGTGGAGAGATGGAGTGAGCAGGAAGGTGGCAGATGAAGGTCACAAGGCGGTGTGGTGGAGGCAGGGTGTGGAGGGAGCAAGGCCTGCTAAGGGCAGCTGCAGGAGGGTCTGGAGAGCAGCGAGCAGGGAGCCTTACAGCACCAGAAACATTGCAACCGCCATGTGGAGCACAAGGCTGTTGGGCAAGGAGAACTGTAACTCAGGAAATACTGATGAGGAAGGGGCCTGCACTTTTCTTAGCTGTGGGGTTAGTGAAAAGTAGTTGGCCCTGGAATAGGTTTTGAAGGCAGAGATGAGAGAATCTGTAAATGATTTAAAAATGAGGGTTGGGAAAAGGAGAAAAAAGAGAAACAAGGAAGACTCCAGGGTTTCTAGCCTGCGCAGGTGAAAGGATAAAGTTATCATTGATGGAGAGAGGGAAGACTGGTGGGGAGCAACCTTTGTGGGGGGATACATTGGGAGGTTGGTTTTGGTGTTCAGTAGATGATAGCTAGGGAATGAACATGCCTGTCAAGGTGGAGGCTCAGAGACTGGTTGTGGGTTGTGGGGTTTGAGGAGAGAAGTGTGAGAGTCACCAGGAACGAGGAGCTAAGGGTCTCACTTTAAAGATGACGATGTATACGGCAGTAGCAGCTCAAGTTGGCTACCGTCCTTCTGCCAAAAAGTACCAAGGCTTTGTGGTATGTGGACAGAATTTCCTCACTGCCAGGACCACCTTGTGCCAGTGTATTGAGTCTTTGGCATAGCTGGACCTCTATCTGTGTCTTGTCCTTATTGAATACTGCTAGGAAATCTCCATCTTGGGAAGGAAAAGGGAATAGATGGAGTGAGCAGTTTTGGGGGTCTTTCTGTTCTCATGGGAGAACATAGCAATTCTGTTGGTTTGATCTCCTTCTATAAGGCTTCAAAATGCCCAGTCACTAATGTCCACATATTTATACCCCAGCTGTGTAGTGGAGCTACAATCCCCTGTATGAATCAGCTAGGGAGCGTGTATTTGTCTTGTTTTACTTTCTTGTGCTGTCAGCACAAATGCTACTTGTAAAGTTCAACCAAGAGTGCATCATTTTAAGTGCTCCCAGGGAAACTAAAAGGAGGGCTGTGCTGTTTTTAGCCAGAATTGGAAGTGAAACAAATAAAGGAGAAGTGGTATCCCTAGGAACAGGCAATGGAGCGTTCATGTACTTAGGGCCCCTGTCAGCTTTGCTTGCCTTGGCTGGTGTGGAGGAGTATGTGTATTTCCTCTGTGTTATTTAGATTTCTATAGCACAGATCCATAGTTGCTGTCATGTAGGTTTACCATGCCCACATTTCCTCCTGTGGGGTACCCAGTCCTTTGTCCTGGTCTACAAACAAGTGGGAATTCTCATGCCACCCTGCATTGCATCAGGAAATAGAAATTTGCTTAAAGGATTTTTGCTGTTGTCTCTAGGATTTAGAAGAATTCTGCTTCAGATTCTGCATCAACCATCTGACTGTGGTAACACAAACTTCAGGCTTTGCCGAGATGGACCACGATCTCCTGAAGAACTTTATCAGCAAAGCAAGCAGAGTGGGAGCCTTTAAAAACTGACGCCCGCTGGCAGGAAAGGGAAGGGTTTGGGGAGCCTTCCATCTCCTCTGCAGAAGCCAGAGATCAATCATCTCTCTCTAATCAGTTGCGTGTGCAGTGAGCGGCATTCGGCCGACATTTGCATTCTGTCAGGAGAAAAGATGGTGTCAGTCTTTGTACCTGCCTGAATCCACCGTTTACATAGAAAGCATTAAATGCTCTGCTCCAATGGGACTGTGTTCAGGGCGCATAATGAAGTGCATTGTCCTTACCATTTCCCGTTTTGAATCACATACATCGGGCACCCTTGGTACGCTCTCTCAGCCTGCTATTCCAGACAAATATTCCCTCAGTTCAGCTGGCTGATGGCACATGCCTAGCTTGACAAGGAATGCTGTCCTTGCCACGTTTTCAGAACCCAGCACACTGCCCTGCATGTGGTAGGCATGTGATGAATTTATTATCAGTCTTAAGGCTGGTCTGGGAATAGCTTTATAGGTAGAAAACTGGATGGAGGAATGACTTCCGCAAAGTTGATTTTAAAACAGTCTGTAATGCTTGCAGTCTGTCCTTCTGGTACATTGTTCTGAGTAGTTCTGGCTAACTGAGAGGGTTAATTAGACTTCATGAAAGGCCTTAGCAATTAAATTATGGAAGGCCCAAGGGCTAATTTTAATTTTCTGTTTACTCTGAGTCATTAATTCTCTCATGGAATACTGAATATGAAATGCTGTCTTTGAGTATGATTTCTGAGCTCATCTGCCTTACATAATTACATTAAGCCCTCTGCTGTTCTTCGTATTGAGAGATTTGCCTCCATAAGGAAAAATTATCATGAGTTTTTCTGGTAGTTGACTTTTAGGTTCCATGAAATAAATCTTGCTACCTGGCACTAGTATAAAGTACCAGCTGAAAATGAATTAGCACTTATATTTCATGGTATTAATCCATTTGTACTTTTTAGATCAAAACAATTTATTTAACTGCAAAAAAAACCCAAACTGGAACATGATGCAGCATCAGATTCTTTTATGTGTCTCCCAATGTGGTATTATGTAAAGAAAACCCTTTTGGAATTAGAAATCTTGTTCTGTTGTCAAACTATTTGATAATAAAATGCTTATTTGCAGATAACAGAGCAAATGTGTGGTCATTTTATCCATGAGCCACAGCAGTATCATAAAGCAGCAGACTCATGTCACTTGTCAGGGCATAAGGTGATGTATTCTGCATGGGTTTTGAAGCACTTGCTCAGATAAGGGCTTCCTAACAAAACGGACCCTAAAACATAGAATCATTGCTTTTCGTGTGGTTGACTGTTCTTTATTTGATGAGCTCACCTTTTGGGGAAGACTATTTTTTTAGGGTATTCTGAGATTCACAGCAAAACTGGGAGGGAAGCTCAGAGTTCCTGTCTGCCTCCCCTTCCTCCCACGTGTGTGGCTGTTCCCATGATCCACATCTGCCTCCAGCATGGTGCCTCATGACAGCTGACCAGAGCCTGTGCTGACACCGCATAACCTCTCGTGGTCCACATTTGCATCTTGGATTGCTGTCGGTGCCATACATTCTTTCAGTTTGGACAAATGGAGAATGACGTAAGTCCACCAGTGTAGAATCTTACAGAAAAGTGGTGATTTTGATCTTGTTGTTGTTTTATTTTATTTTTAATATTTATTTTTATTTGAAAGGCAGAGTTATAAGGAGAAGGCAAGACAATGAGGTCTTCCATCTGCTGGTACACCACCTCCCTTCCCCAAATAGGGCTGCAATGGCCAGTGCTGGACCAGTCCAAAGCCAGGAGCTGCCTACATGGGTGCAGGGGGCCGTAGAACTTTGGCCATCCTCTGTTTTCCCAGGTCATTAGCAAAGAGTTGGATCAGAAGTGAAGCAGTCAGGACTTGATACTGCAGAAGCTTAACATGATAATGTCACAGCCCTGGCCTTCATTCAGAAGAGTCTCTCTGCTCCAGATCCTCTGTGCTCCATCTAGTCATCCCTTCCTCCTTCCCTGGCAGACACTGTCTCTTTAGAGTCTACACAGTTTTACCATTGCCAGAATGTGGCATGGTTGGGAAAATACAGAAAGAGCAGCATCCTTCCTTTGATAAGGGATACTTAAGGTTTGCCCATGTCTTTTCATGGTCCTATAGCTTATCATCTTTTATAGCAAAATATTATTCTCTTTTATGGTTATATCACAGCTTATCCATTCACTGACTGAAGGAGATCTTGGTGGTTTCCAAGTTGTGACAATTGTGAATGAAGCTGTTATAAATGTTTATGCATAGGCTTTTGTTTAGACCCTGAGTATGTAACAAGGAAAAATGACTGTAGGATCATATAGTAAGAGCAATGATGAACTTTTGTAACTGCGTTAACAAAGTAACTCCACTTTGCATTCGCACCAGCAGTAACTGCAACCTGACTAGCTCATTTAGTGTGTGTTCCAGATTTTGCCATCCTAGTACCTGTGTGGAAGTGTTGTCTTGTTACTTTAGTTCGCGTGACCCTGGTAACACAGGATATAAAACATCTTTTCATAGGTTTATTTGTCTATTGTATATCTTCTTTGTTGACGTTTCTATTCGCATCTTAGAGCATTTTAAAGAAGAAAATTTTGAGAGAACTGTCATCTGCTGTTCACTCCTTGTACGCCAACAATGGCTTGGCTGAGACTATTGCCTGAAGCCAGGAATACAATTCATGTTTCCCACATGGGAAGAAGGAACCCAATTACTTGAAGCCATCACTAACATCTCCCCAGCCCTTCATTAGCAAGTGGTTGGGTTTGGAAACCAGAAACAAGAACTGGGCCCACGTGTCTTAACCACGAAGTTTACTCCCTGATCCCATTTAGCCCATTTTAAAATCAGATTGTTCCCTTATTGTTGTGTTTACTGAGTTCTTTACCGGGCCAGCACTGTTGGTAAAGCTGCAGCCTGCAACGCTGGCATCCTTGCTCCATTTCCAATCCAGTTTCCTGCTAAAATGTCTGGGCAAGCAGCACAGGATGGGCCAAGTGCTTGAGTCCCTGCACCCCAAGGCAGACCTGACAAAGCTCTTGGCTCCTGATTTTGGCCTGGCATAGCCCTGGCAGATGCAGCCATTTGGGGAGTGAACTGGCAGATGAAAGATCTATCTCTCCTTGTCTCATCTCTGAAACTGCCTTTCAATGAGTAAAGTAAATCTTAACAACAACATAACCTTGTCTTCCTTGTCCTTGGCTCTTGTGACAGGATCTTCTAAATTCCTCAATATAAAAATTGGAATATTGTAGGGGAAATAGGTGGGTTTATTACTTAGGGATGAGGAATGAATTTCCATTTACCAAACTCTACCACAGGCCAACAGCCTTATTGCCAGAGGACAAGTAAGTCCTCTGACTTCTAATCCAGATGTTTTCTGTAATGATTTCCAGAGGTTTACACTATTACATGTCTCAGTGCTTATTATCTCAGGGCTCAACAGAATAATCTATGGGGACCTTAACAGAATATAGATTTGAGGATTCTAATTCTGTACACAGGTGGGTGGCCCCCATCCAAAATGCCTGAGATCAGCAGTGTTTCAGATTTGGGATATTTTTGGATTTTGGTGTCATTGCACATAATGAGGTGTCTTTAGGATGAAATTCAAGTTTAAACATGAAATTAATTTCTGTTTCACATGTAGCTTATCTGCATAGTCTGAAGTTAATTTTATGCCATTGTTACAGTTTGTCTGCATTCTGACCTCATCCCTTGACTCAGCTGTTTATTTGTGACCTGTTGGAGAAAACATCCATGTTCCTAATGATGGTACATCAGAAGCAAATGTGTCCATTTAACACAAGTTTATCTTAGATTTTCTACTCTTAAGTTTTACTGCCTCTTTTGCTCCCACAAGAAACGTTAGTGTTTTAGTGGTTTCATTATAATTTTACTCTAATGTACAAAAATAAATGTTGAAGATTTTGTAAGAAAAAAAAGCACTAATAGATGACTAAGGTTTTGTCTTAATAAATGTTAAATGAACTAACGAGACAATGGGGTAGAAACAAGATACCTTTACTTGCATGGCTTTAAATTATATTTTGAGAAATTTGAGGGGGAAGGCATTGAGAGGTCTATTGGCTATGAGCTTTGCTTTCTATGAAGGCTTCAGTTCTGGAGAGGTTAAACCTGGGACTTGTCAGGATAGAGAATCCATTAAGGGCTATGAATGGATAGGATACTAGAGTTTACATACAGAGAAAATGTTGATGCAATGAATTGAAAGAACACAACGTCAGACTCTGAGCTAATTTATTTTAAAATAGACTAGCTATTACTTGTAGAAAATAGTAACATACCGATTTAAATGTACAATTTTAACCAATACAAAACAGCAATAAAGCATTACCTAAAGCCTTACTTAAGAAATTCCAATACACGATCTTAGAAATTCCTAGAATCACCACTAATTCTAGAGTGAACTTATTAGCAAAATATCCAGAAATACGGTAAGCTCTTAACCTAAAACTTACTGATTGGTATGATATTCATGCAAAAATTAATGCGATGGGATAAAGCTTTCTAGTGCCTTTGTTCTGAGATATTTGCAACATAGTTTAAGATTTAACTGAGCACAAAATAAAAATTTTATTTTCTAACAAATCAGATCAGATTTCTTTTTCAAAAGAATTGAGTTTAGACAAAGTGATTTTTCCTAAAGCTAGCTGCTACTATCTTAAATATTACCTAGTTTAAATTATACCACCTCTAAATAAGTTAATCACACAAGATAGTTTAAATATACCCTCAGATGTAAGGAAGGGAGAAAGGCCTCTTTTTCTAATGCAGCTATTTTCATTTGAAGCTTTTGCACAAAAGTAAAATACAAAGAGTGCTGCTTATGTAAGGGTTGATGCTTACTATTAGCTTTACTTGCAATTTTGGACTAGACAATGTGGTCAGTGTTAGATCACGCTGACTTAAAAAAAAAACAAAAAAGCAGATAACTGCCACTTCAAAAGATATATGGAAGACATGTACCATTCCAGAGAAAAATGTAAACCTTCCCAGATTTAGGAGGGAGGGTGGAATAGTTGTTGGAATGCAATTACACAAACCTCAAAAAAAAAAAACAACAACAACAATTAAGGCCCCTATTGTTAACAGTCTGTTTATGGAATGAAGTTAATTTGTATCTCGATTCTTTACGACTCAAAAATTTTAGAAGAGCACTTAGGATAAGCTGTGGTAAGGTCCTCTTCAGCAAAGCTCTAGCAGAAAGCTTTGCTGACTCAAGTAATAGATGGGAAATTCAGTGATCTGAATGGTTAAAAAAAAAACCACTATCGTAATCCCCCATTTTAAAGCATGAGTTGGATGAAGCAAATAACGAATTCTTACAAATTCTGAGGTATGAAGCCTGTGTCAGTAGTATGACAATATCATGGTTACATTTTACCTTTTGTGTGTACTTAAGACCTAAAATTATAAAACAAGCACATAGTGCATCAGATTCCAATAGTAAAATAAAGTCTAATGTGTAAAAATCAGTTTTTTTTTTCTGGTTTATAACAGTTATCTGGTTTAAGAAGAGTTCAAAATAATTTGGGTGAATGGGCAGTTAGTCAAATTGCATTTGTAAGAGAGGACACATTTTTCTAGGGATGTTTGTGTTAAATTTAAAAATATACATATAAATTAATAAAAGCAAGAGCAAACACCATATACTTGCTACAAGAGAAGGCAAAGTAGCCAAGAGAGTCCTAAGTTGTCAGGATTCCTGCTGCTGGGCTATCCTCACTACCCGCTAAGCAGAACTACGTGGAAATGGAAGCATCTGCTACAAAGTTTTAAGTAACAGGATTTACACAAGATTTTCAATCCTGCACAGAAACAACATATATCCCATTGCAGTAGCTTAGGAATTGCCAATGCATATATTCAACTTGGATTTGCATATTTTTATCCACAAAAAAAGAGCTGAAAATATTAAATATGGTCACAAACAACCTGGGAGACACATAGAGTCACATCATGAGAGGCAGGAGTGTACACAGTGCCCACCAAGCTCCTGAGATCCTCACTTTTCTTCCTTATTTGAGGTATCCATGCTATCATTCATTTTCTGCTTTTGCATTCGTGTTCGAGTAGATGCTGGAAGAAAGACAGAGAACTGTTAACTAGCACGGATGGTGCTGGTTAAGTTGGAAGGAGCTGCTATACATATTGTATCTGATTGATGGAGCTCAGGACTTTTCAGAAGCAGGAGCCTCCAATTTTTTTAAAAAATCAATTCCTGGAAACAAAACTATTTCTAAGCATATACTGCTAAATATGTGTGCTATGTATATATGTGTTTACGTAGGTATGCATGTTTGCAAGTGTGTACAATAATAAAACACATACTCCAAACACTATAAAAGAAGGGGCCAAAGCATAATTTCTAATATTTTTTCTGCCCTCCCCGCACCCCCCCAAGATGGTCTTCCACATTCCTGGGACTTTGCAGAGCACTGGTCTGGAGATAATGAGGTTGAGTTTGGGATGCTGCTCAAACTGGGTCTTTTGGAGGGAGGGATGGTCTCCTCTCCAAAGCTAGGGAATCCTTGTGCCAGGTCCTGTCTTGCAGCTACTGCAGAGGCTTCAGCTCACACCTCAACTAAACCAGGCCCATACAGTACTGTAGCCAGTTGTGATAAAGCTGCTGCCTGTGATGCGGGCATCCTGTCTGGGTGCCAGTTCAAGTCCTGGCTGCTCCTCTTCCTATCCAGCTCTGCTGATGTGTCTGCAAGGCAGCAGGAGATGGCCCAAGTATGTGAGAACCTGCCGCCTACGTGGCATATTGAGATGAAGCTCACGGCTGCTAGCTTTGGCCTGTCCTTGCCCCAGCCACTGTGGCCATTTGGGGAGTGAACCAATGGGTAGATGATTTCTTTCTCTTTTTCTTTGTCTTTCCTTCTCTGTAACTCTTTCAGAAAAGTTTCTCTCTCTCTCTCTCTTTTTTTTTTAAATAAAAAAGAACAGTATTAACTACAATATTGATAAACCTTAAACATTTGGTTTAAATCATTTAAAAATCCTCGGATGGATTTTAGAGCTGGACAGCTCTTTATAAAGAAGTACAAAGAACGTTCTTACTTGGAGATGAAAGAAAACAGTCAATTTGTTCTAGTCCTCCCCTTTCTGGTCTTCCACTCTGGACAACCCAGTCTTTAGAGACAATTTCTTTTGAGACCAGCTAAAAAGCAACCTGGGGAATGTCTTGGTTGGCCTTTAGTGTAAATTGCTAGTTTCCAGTTTTCTCAGCTTCAGAAAGGCTCCGCAACCTCCGACCTGGTTGAGGAAACACCATCACAGCCAAGTGTGTGCCTCCTTCAGCAACTGAACCCTCGGAAAACAGGCATGCTTGTTTTCACACTATTCTGCTCATTTAAAATGCATATTTGTAGGCTCCAAAATGTTTCCATGTTTTTAAGCCTTGATATTGATTACAAACTTCATGTCTATTTTTATGTACTTGGGGGGGTAGGGAGGAATCACAAGTATTCAAAAGCTAAAGAGAGAATATAGTTTTTAGTGAAAAAAATCTAAACACATTTAAATGTTTGGTATATTTAACTTTAACTGTAACACAAAAATTCATGCAGAAAAAGCTCTGGGGGTTGGCTTTGTGGCGTAGCAAGTAAAGCTGCCACCGGCGGTGCTGGCACCCATTATGGCATCAGTTCCAGTTGAGTTCCAGCTGTTCCACTTCTAGTCCAGCTTCCTGTTCAAGTTCCTGGAAAGGCAGTGAATGTTGGCCTAACTGCTCTGGCCCCTGAACCTCTATGGAAAACCAGGAGGAAGCTCTTGACTCCTGGCTTTGGGCTGGCCCAGCTCCTGCCGTTGAGGCCATTTGGGCACTGAACCAGTGGATGAAAGAACTCTGTCTCTCCCTCTATCTCTTTGTATTTCTGCCTTTCAAATAAATAATTTTAAAAAGTTCAAGATATTATTCTAAATAATTGATATTTCAGTTTATATCTACAAAGACGTATTGAAAACCTGTTCTCACATTATTGTTCTTTCTGATGTGTCCTATAGCCCAGAAATGACAGCTTGAATATCTTATTTCCTGAAAATTTTTTCAGTTCCTTTTCCTATTAATGGATCTGGCACCAAGTACCAGGAAATGTCATACTCACTGCCACAGCTACCTATCAGATATAACCTAATAACAGTTAATAAACATTTCTTTCCTAAGATGATCTCTATCCACCATATTTGTATTGACTTTTTTTTTTTTACAGTCTCAGAGTTGCTCAGAATAGGATTCCATTTGCCTTAACATCTTAGCATTCCAAATTTATATTACTCTGAATAACTGGGGAAAAAATCATATTGAAAATCTGACCTCACAAAATTAACATGTTGACCCCAGGTACTCTAATGCAGGACACAGGTGTCTTGAGCAGCGTCTCTAAGCATTAGGCTAAATGTTTACCTTCTAAAAGATCATTCTTTAAATAAGAGTGATACAATTTAGATAGGACAGGTTTATGCCTGTATCTAACACTCTGAGTTCCTCATTGCAGTTCTGCTATTCTGGAATATTTTCTAAACACAGTCATTTTGTGTTGAAGCTGCGGTCAAGCAGGGCTTCACTTCTTGGTTTTTCCACACCAAAGATTTCAGAAAGGGTGAGTGCAGCCTTTACTTGGCATTGCACTCCATCACTGACGGAGTTACACTTTAAATACATGAATGAGTCTGCCAGTTGAAGGAAATGTTTATGTGTATTCTTTTATAAATAAAAAGTGAAAACACTTTCTGCAAGGTAAACAATTCTTTCATTTACATAAAGTAAAAAGCTGAGTACTTACTCATTTCTGCAAGTTTCAGTTGAAATTTCGACTCCCCTGCTAGATGTTTGCTGCAGATTTAAAAAATGCAAAACACTTCATTTGCATGTGCATGCATGGGAAACTCCAACTTCCAGTAACTACTGTGCTTTCGAAGACTTCTTTTGTGGGGTGTGTGTGTGTGTGTGTGTGTGCACAGGTGTGCAAGTGGGAGCTTTTAATTTCAAAAGTTTATAAACTAACCATTTAAGTATAAATGGCACAAATTTGATTCCATGTATTTTTCCAATAGCTCTTATAGAAATAGTAGTTGATATTTTCTCACAAGTGAACATCTTTAAATCTAATGTTAAAGCTGACATTATTTTATCAATAGCTGTAAATATATACATACCCTTGTGTATATATATAATAAACATAAGTAATAAATATATAAAAAAAATGAAACAGCTTTGCAACACCTGATATCTTAACTGAATTTTGGTGGTGTAAGATTTGTTGGTGTTTTAAACGTTGGACTATATGCATAGCTATGATTTTGAGCCATTCTCACAATTTCCAAACAAAGCTGGCCTGACAGGCCTTGCTGGAGCCAGGGCAGCGCTGGCCTCTAGCTTCCAGGTGACCGGCTGGGCTCCCAGGAAACACTCTGCTGTGGTTCCTACCTTCCATCTGCTTCATCTGTCCCTTCAATATCGAAACGTAATTTTTTCAGAGGTTTAGGAGGGTTGCTTCCTTCAGCACTTCTTTTGAGCACCCGGTCGCTGTTACATACCATCTGGTTTATTTTCTGGAACTTTTCAGAAGTCTACAAAGTACAGAGTTCATTATTTTAAATCATTTATGTGGTCACTTTTTATAGTTGGCAATCCCAAACTGTGAAGGGTGTCAAAAAAAAAAAAGTAGGCAGGTGTAATCTCTTCATTTTAATTTTTAGTTCTACTGGACCAAGTAAGATGTATAATAAATTTGAAAATCAGAGTAACCGTAACTAATTCTGCCCCAGCTGAAGGGGCGCTCTATAGAGCTCCACTGTTTGTCAATAACACTGACCATCCCTGGGAAGGTTCTGGTTCCTCATTTTTCAAATTCACCCCCCACACAGAACCTGGGCTACTTCTTAGAAACAACCAAAATTAGAACAACAGTGCTTGTTTTGTCAGCCTTTTTTTGTTTTCTTAAGAATATTATGTAACTAGAGCGATGATCATAAGAATTGTTTAGAAGTGATGGGTCCAGTGGACACTTTTAAATTCACATGATGGTTATTATATTGACAAGTTATACAGTTTATTCTAGGCTCTCGCCTTGAGCTAGGCCCAGATGTTGTGGCCATTTGGGCAGTGAACCAGTGGATAGAAGGTGATGTATAACCCTGCCTTGCAAGTGACTAAGTAACCATTAAAAAAGCAAAAACAAAAGGGAATTAACCACAAGACAATCAGTTGTGTCCACACAACTGAATAATAAATTCGTGTGAGAAAATAACCCCACACATTCAGAGTCAGAAGTGTTATTAGATAAAACCCTCTCACAGACATAATGTGTGTATATACATAAGTGTGTATGTAGCTATTATACAATCTCACTGGAATGTCTGAACATCATTTCTGAAGCCCATCAATTATGAGGAGGATTTATAATTATTATATGAACACAAAACTGATATATTTTATAAGACATATATGCAAAATGCCTAGATGAATATTTGAAGAATAGAATAATAATAGAACTTATAAATTCAAATCATAGAAATATCTTATTCCTTATGGTTAAAATGTATACATTGTATTTCACAGAAAGAAAATACTTACCCCAAATGATTCACCAATTGAAACTAAGATTCTGTCAAGTGAAGGTGAAATATAAATCAGTAATGGAAATCATAGAGTACTGTACAGAGAGGAACATACACACTTCATTCTGGACTAGCAGCAATTCCAAATCAATGACTGCCTTTACATTAGAACCACTGTTAAATTGTATTCAGTAGGGGTTTATTGTAACAGTGCTAGTCTAACCAAACACTCAGAGTTTTACAGAGAACTGTAAGCCTGCAAGGAGATATTCTGCCAAAATCCACACTTTAAAAGTGGTAAAAGAAGGTTTTAGGTTTATCCTTATTTGATTCTTCATAAATCCATGGGTAAATTATAAAATTTCTTTCACATTTTGTCATGCAAAATTCAAGTTATATCTGCCAAAATTTACAGTATTCAGCAATAATCAGAATTCTAATTAGTATGTGTTGATGTATAGTAAGTTATTTCTCAGATACCCTAGAAACAGAGAGAGTTACTAGTCCTTGTTTGAACTAAACAATGTGTGTTCTTACATCAGTGCTCACAAACAGCTTTATAATGGAATGAAAATATAAACATAGAACTAGTAAACCCTCAGATTTCTACTATATTTTAAATCCTTGACAAATAGCCATTATTGCATGTAAACATACTTGATTAACTAGAATATCTACACATATTAGACTAATAGAGGACTAAAATCCTTAATATCTGATTAATCATTTACAGTTTTGGCTTTTTATAATGTGACTTTTTTGCTGAAGAGTACCAACAGATAATTGATTTCACTAGAATTAGCAAACTGTCCTCATTTTGATTGAAATGTGGAATAATTATCATCAGAAAAACCATCTGAGCATACATCTACATGTGATGGTGAGGAACTGTGTACACTTATTTAAATAAACACAGCATGACATCCTAAAAGCTTATAATAGTAGACATCACTATAAAGATATCTAACTATACAAACACCAAATACCGAAAGATACAGGGGTGTAGCATACTACCAATTTTTTACTTCATATTTTTTTCTGTAGAGTTTGAAATCTTCTAGAGATGCATTATTTGTATTTTCTAGAAGGTTCATTAATATAGTCCCTTATCCTTATTTGTTTTTCTTGCTCCTTAGGTGCAACTGTACGGTCTAACAATTTCTGAGATGAGACTACATTAATTATACTAGTTAATCTGCCTCCTACTTTAGACAAATAAAGTCAGTTTCAACTAGCCCATGATAACATATAATTAGTCAATTGAGGCACTTCAAAGCCAGAGAGTACTTGCAGCTGGATGTGGAAGATAATATAATGATTTGTAGCTGCACTGAACCTTTCATCTGAGAATTTAAATAGCTTCGCACGTCATTTCCCTGGTCCACAGCACCCTTCTGAAGTAGAGACAGAGTATTGCTCAGGGTAATACAAGATGGCCATGGATGAATTAGGGATGGACATCTAAATACTTAACTGTCAGTCGTCTACATTTAGTAAATCATCACATTTTTCTAATAAGTAAAATCAGTAGAGTCCAAAGGGAGTTTACAGGACACCTAAGAATTATACAATAAAAATTCTAAAACTAATATAAATCTACAATGTTTAGCAGACTGGCTACTTACAAAAGTGTGAAAATGTTTTCAAACATATAAACCCATCTGGTTCTTGAGCTATCTGCAATACAAGACCCAACAGCCAGGAAAGCTAACAGCAAATGTGCAAACATATCCAAATAAATTTTCTTTTCCTCCAAATTCTATAATATCACTCAATATAAACAAAGAAATGAGAGACTCAGGAGTTTAGCTCATTTTAAACAAAGATATCTTGATGTTTTTATGCCTGGACTAAAATAATACTCTTATTCTTTTCTATATCCCTAAAGAGAAAACACAAACCTTGATCTTGGTGTCATTTTTGTTGGTGTTGGCAGACCTTCTGAAATTTTATATGGACTCTTCAAAGGTGATATGTAGATATTCCCCCCAGGAAGCCGTAAGGGGGAACTAGAAAATTTGTAAGGGCTTCGAGGAATGTGAGGTATTGGTGACAAGGTAGGGGGCTAGGGCAAAACAAAGAAGCAGATTATTTCATGTGTCAGTGGCATTCACTGCTTTATAATGACATAATCCCAATCAAAGGAAACTCTCATCATACCCTGGTGGAAGCATACTGCAAAATATTTGTTTTCAGCCTCTGCATGAAGACCGAGTTGTAGAATACTATAATGGAGTCATACTCTTCTTCTCTTATTAAAACACGTTTGAATGTCTGAGGAACAACAACAGAGACACAGGTTAAATGAATATGGGACTTCCTCTCTTTACGTTTAATTTCACAATATTTTGTAATTTTATTTATCCAGTAAAAAGCATCTATTATGTAGGGGAAAAAAATCTGAAAAAGCCTCCTTAGACTTAGTTTGTAGGTGCTCTAAAAGAAGCAAAGTATCACAAAAATGATCCAGAAAAGCAGCTAGGAGGCAGAGCAAAAAGGAGCAAAAGCGCATGGGGCCCATGTAATGGCACAGAGAATTAAGCATTTGTTGCAATAGAGGCATCCCATATCAAAGCAGCAGTTTGAGTCCCAGTTGCTCTGCTTCCAATCTAGCTCCCTGCTAATGCACCCGTGAAAGCAACAGAGGTCAGCTCAAGCACCGGAGTGCCTGCGGTGTGAGGGATGCGGACGGAGTTCCAGGCTCCCTGCTTCAGCCTGAGCCAGCCCTGCCTGTTGTGGCCATTCAGGGAGTAAAGCAGCGGATTAAGAATCTCTTTTCTCTCTGTGTTTGCCCTTCTCTCTGTCATTTAGCCTTTCCAATACATTTTTTTTTTAAATCTTCAAAAAGAAAACATTGCAACTATATTCTCTGGCTTGTATTTTCTTGCTCTTGGGTGCAAAGATTCAAGAAATATGTATTATCCCATTGCAAGAAGCAGACACTCAGCAAAACTGTTATAATTTTTGAATAATTAGATTTTATTAAAATCTTAGAGAAAAGCACAGGGATTTTACAGTATGTATGTATAAAAAAGGAATGGATTCAGAAAAAAAAGTTCATAGGCCAATGTTGTGGCATAGCAAATACAACTGTTGCCTGCAACACAGGTAATCCCTCTGTGTCTGTCAGTCTGTCTTTTTCTCTGGTTCTCTGATTCTCCAATAAAGCTAGGGGGAAAAGAACAACTATGAATTTGCAAAATGTTACAACTTGCGCTAACTTTCCAAAACACTTTAGAAACAAATAGTCAATAAACCACAATAAATCCTGATTTACGTACTTACTTAATAAGGTCTGAATATGTGATCTGATTAATAATGAAAATTATTTGCATCATGGATATGGAACTTATCTTACCATAAAATTTGCCATGAAAGGTTACTCACCTCCTGAACAGCATGAGGAAGATCTTTGTATGCTGTCACAATGATTTTGAATTTTAGATCTATATTCTTCACTTTGCATATACCGTACATGGAACACATCATGATCTAATAAATGAGTGACATAAAAACAGTCAATATTTATTACACAGTTTTTTTTCTAAAAATTACTGTGACTTAATTTAACTTTAAGAAAGGGTAATTTAATTTCCTACAAGCTTATTTTGTTCTATTCCAAGCCCAATCTGAAAGTCTATGACTTGTTTAACCTAAATTATGTTTAAAAACCAAAATACAAATAGATAATTCTCAATTATCCAGGACTAACTACCTGACTTGTAAATTACCCTTACTTTGGCTTCTTAAATGTTTCTGAGAACCAGCACTTCCTCCATGTACGAGAATGATTAAACCATGATATAAACAATATGAAACGCAGCCGATGATAACAGCAGTCAGAGGGGCGCAGTGACTGCAGAAGGGCAGCTCCATGCTGATAGTGCTGTTTCTTGATGTGGATGCTCTTGACACATGTGGGTTCACCTGCTGAATTTTATTTACGATGTACATGCATCCTTTTGATACATGGATTATTTTGTATGCATACAGCATTTCAATAAAAAATTGAAATATGCCCTGTGACTTTAAAGCATCAAACTATGTCTTAATTTTTATTGCCTAATTTATGTATCATCACTTCTGCAACATCTGAGTTTACATCTCTTGCCAAATATATCTACTCAGTATCCTTTACTCAGCATCCCGCCTGCTTAAATCTACTATTTCTCCCATTTAGACTGTCATTCAGAATCCACTTTGCTAATTTACATTTTCTTCTACTTTAATGTTTTACCTGAGGTACTTCTCTCTCTCATACAAAAATCCTGATTTCAGAGATTTCTCTCTAGAAATCCTTGACATGACAAGGTTTCTACATTATGGAAAACAGTAGAAAGATAAAGCAACAAGGACCTATTTTAAAAGTCCCAAGTATTAGAATTTATGCATCCAAATCAGCTCTTGTAAAATCTACATGTTAGGGTGACTCGTTGGCCAGCAGTTACAACTCACATTCCACACTGGAAGATCTGAGATTGTGTCCTGGCTCTGGTATGATCCCAACTCCCTGCTAATACACACCCTGGGATATGGGTAGGTAATGGCTCCAGTGATTGTATCTCTGCCACCCACATAAGAAACCTAAGTTAAATTCCTGATTCTTGCTTCAGTCTGGCTCAGCTGGGTTGCTGTGAGCATTTAGGGAGCGAACAAACAATGGAAGGAAGGTCTCTCTGTCTCTTATTTTTTTTTAATTAGTTCTTTTTAAAATTTTCTCCAAGTAAATAGTTTTAAAAATAAAATGTACAAATTTCAAACTACACTTTAATGGAACAAAATCATCTCCTGCCCAAAACATCATTCTTGCTGGGAACATTACTAACAACTCTACAGAAATAAAATGATGAAAAAACATTATCTAAAACAACCATACACCAACAAAACAGGTAACTGAGATGAAATGCAAATGTTTCTGGAATATCACAAACTACCAAGGTCAGCTCAAGAAGAAATAGAAAATCTGAGCTTGAATTGGTGATCAAAAACTACTCACAAACAAAATCCCAGGACCAAGGGTTTTACTAATAAATTCTACTAGATAAGACCTAATTAAGATATTATAAGAAAACTATATCTCTCATGATTATAGCTGCCAAAATCTTCAACAAAATAACAAGTTGAATCCAGAGAAACGGGTTAGGCACTGTGACCAAGTATGAGTCACTGAATAAACAGTTTCAGATAAATTCCTAAATTTTATCCTTTTTCTTTACTAAAATGAATTTTGATGTATTAAAATAAAATTTAGCTTATTGTGACATAGAAAAAGCCCAAGAGATACACAATATTTAGTGATTTTCTGTAAATGACATCTTTTATGCTCTTAAATAAGCTATTGAAATATTCTCTTGAGCTTTGATTTGTAAGAATTATAACCAATATAAATGGGAACCATCAAGTGAATACTAATTTTTGTGCTAATTCCACAAAATTAGTGATTTTCTGTAAATGACATCTTTTATGCTCTTAAATAAGCTATTGAAATATTCTCTTGAGCTTTGATTTGTAAGAATTATAACCAATATAAATGGGAACCATCAAGTGAATACTAATTTTGTGCTAATTCCACAAAATGGATCTAAGTTCTCATTTCTAGGCTTAAGAAATCAGTACAGAGCTAACAAGAACAGAGAGAAAGAAAGGAGAAGTGTTTGACTTTCTTACCTGGTCCAAATGCCTATCCCTCATGAGTTCATACTCATTTTGCAGAGTGTGTTGGAAAAGGGTCCAGATGATGTGCTCCAGTTCCGGGTGTTCTGACAGGAGGCGTGCACATAGGGTATTGAGTCGGAGATAGGCCAGTCGGTACACTGGGGGAGAAGAGGAGTGCTTCAGGGTTGCAGTTCATTTTCAACTACAAGCATATATTTCTTCTATGCATGAACTGTTTATTATCTCTTATATGCAGGGATTACAACTTTCTGCATCAAAACACCTTTTGATTTTTCACAAACTTTACGAAGTACCTTGGTTTAATGTTGCTAGACAGCATTTAATAGTAACCTCACCTCCGCCACTATCATTCTTATGAATACAAGATTGATAGTAGTATTAGTACAGTGTTAAGTACATACATGGGAGAACACTGAATTAACTATTACATCATGAAGCGAAGGCAAAAGGAAGAGGTGAAAGGAAAAGGAGGAAAAGCAAGCTTCAGTTCCACTGATGATCACTCCTCACAGCTGCCGGAAGTTCACACTGTCAATATTCAAGAGGAATACTGGTTTTTAAGAAAGATTTATTTATTTTATTATTCCAAAGAGTTCGAGTGTATGTGTTAAGAGAGATCTTTCATCTAATGGTTCACTCCCCAAATGAGTACAATGGCTGGAGCTGGTCTGGTCTGAAACCATAAGCCAGGAACTTCCTCTGGACCTTCCACATGGGTGCAGAGGTCCAGTACTTTAGGCCATCTTTCTCTGCTTTTCCCAGGCAGGGAAAAAGCAGATAGAAGTGCAGCATCCAGGACTCAAACTGGTGCCCATATGGAATGCTGACACTATAGTTGGTGGTTTCACCTGCTACACCACAGCATCCAACCCCAGTTATTTTTAAAAATAATAGAGTTGTCAATGTCTATTAATTTTTCCAGTCCTAAAAAACCAAAATCATGCATTTTTCAGTGAAATGCCAATGGACATATTCTAGAAAATGATAGAATTGAGGACTGCCTAAGTGTGACATTACTGTGAAATGAATTTATTTAGAAACTTCATAAAAATATACTATAAAAATAAATTTTATAGAAATACACTATAAAAATAAATTTTACTGAATTTCCTTCCCTCTACTTTAAAGAACCTTGCTTCAAAATGTGCCTTTCAATGATGTGTATAATATAATTAGAGTTTTCAAATATTATCAATTACCCCAGTGGTTCTCAACTTCAGCATATATCAAACTTGACTGGACAGTTGTTAAAATGAGAATTTGGGGGCCCTATCCTGGGGTTTCTGATTATGTAGGCATGAAGTGGAACCACACACCTTTTCAAGTTCCCCAGGTGACGTGGCTACTACTGGTTAGGGACTATCCTTTGATATAACCACTGTTCTCATGATACTTCTGTATTGCTCAGTGTATCTGTGACTCAAATCAAATCAGGAAAAAGACTTTCACAGAGGAAACTGGTCTTTCACTCTCCTTCAAATATCTTCCAGCAGGTGTACCTTTGTACAAATGCACACACATATCCAAATCAATCTCCTGCCCCGCCACACTGACACACAGAGGATGCTACACAATCTGATTACTTGTCTTCTTAATTTTTCTGAAAATATCTAGGATGTGTGTCTACATTAGACCCAGAACATTGCGTAATCTCAACTCTACACATGCAATGGAATAGCATAAGCAGTGTCGCGGCAAATGTTTCCAAACATTAATTTGAAGCTCTAACAACAGATGCGACAACAATAACATCTGACACTTTCTGATGCTTTACTATGTAGTAGGCAATGAGGGAAGCACTTCAAATGCACAAATTCATTTAATTATTTCAAGAATCCAATGAAGTAAATTATTACTATAAGGTACTGGTTATTATCTTTCCATTTTACAGGTGGAGAAACTGAGGCCTAGAGATATTGAGTTACTTGCCAAGGTCACACTTAGCGAGTAAAACAGCCAGGATTTGAACCCAGTCATTCTGGCTTCAGAGTTCATGCTCTTGAAAGTAATCCTCTACTAACCTTTTTTGTAAAAGAGTGAAAGGGAGGTAGATTTTAATGGCTTCTGGGTCTGGAAAGCTGAGGTTGCTTGTGGCTCTACATTTGCGGTAGAGTTTACACGCGTGGTTGAACTTTTTTTCTTTGGGGATCTCATAGGAGAAAGATACCTAGATGTATTCAAAGAAAATATTTTCATTTGAAGTTCACTGAAAGTCACACACACACGCACACACACACACCCTCCCCAAGATCATACACATATATCCAGATACATTTTATCTAATTAACCTGTTATTTTATACTTAATTCATAAGCTGGCTAGTTAAATACAAGCTGAGAATGATAGCCTAATAGAAAAACCACTTATCATAATATTGAATTATTTCAGTAAGAGGCTTTCCCTGGGAATTGCTGCCATATTACAAAAAATAGTTGCATAGAAAGAATGCCTAATTTTAACAGTTATGATTGAGATCATTAAATAATTCCAGCTTATGGAACAATTTGTTGATACCAAATGTGTTTTCACATTTCACTGACTTTCCTCCTGAAATTGTTTTAAATTGACAACTACGGTTCTGGCTAACTGTATCCACTGGTGCATGCATGAGCCAGAGTAAATGCAGGCTGTTGGGCTCTGCCACAGCATCAGATGGCAAATGCTGGGATTGGTGGTAAATCCTGTCAGTTAGACCACAGAACCACCTGTGGGCTGCAACTCCTATTGGTAAGCACTGAGAATCAGGGCTGGGAATAGGGGTGGCACCCACTGGCATGAATGTGGGCTGGATAGTGGGATCAGTTGGACTGAACTAGGCTTCAATGCCCATTGACATTCACGAGAGCTGAATGGGATGTGGGACAGACTGGACCAGTCTGCTGCACATACTGGCAAGCACAGGAGCCAGGGCTGGGGATGGGCCTAGTGGGGAACTTTAGGGGTCACTTCGACTAGGCTGTTCCTCCCACTGCTGTACATGAGGGCCAAGTGTGTGGACGGCAGCACCCATGGTTTATGTAAGAAGCGGGGCTGGAGACAGAACCGACCCAGCAATTGCAACTACCAGTGTGTGTGTTAGCTGAAGTGGGTGATGGACAGAGATGGACTCTGTATTGGCAAGCACACAAGCACACACAAGAGTCAGGTCTGTGATCACTTCAGATGAGGTTTCTTTGGGAATCCTCCCAACTGAACTGCTGGACTCAGAACTCCAACCATGCAGAGAATCACAGGAGCTGTGGTCTGACTATGAAACAAATGTGTCAGAATTGGGCTCCTCAGTGGCTAAGATGGAGAAGTAGACAGCACACCCAGATGCACATGGAGGATATGGTTGTCTATTGGAGTCTGCTGAGGATATCTGGTACCACAGCAGAGGATGGAGGGCAAAAAGAATTGGTCAACTACCCTTTGGCAAGTGTTGACAGCAAATATCTGGGCGAATGGAGACTCTAAGTTTGACTATGTTAGCCAATGGACCTTGGAAGGATTTCCTCATCCTTGAATTGGCGAGATTGACAGCTTGTTAAAACTACCGAAACCACTTGAGCAAAACCCTCAGAGCATGCTCCACATCGGATGGCCATTCCTCATCCCTTTATACTGAGGTAGTTGGTAGGCTGGGTGAGGCTTCTCCCCTTATCTATCCCTTTTCCCCAGATACAGGAAGAAGAAGAAAAAATTGCAACAATGGTTTCACCCACTTTCCCCTAATTCTCAATCCTTCCCACCCTAATCAACTATGTAAACATAAAAAAAAAAAAAAGCTGAACTACGTAGACAATAGCCCAACACAGAGTAAATCCTCAACATTATCACGAGCATTACTCACTAATCAACAGTGTGGGTCCATGTCACATACTATTCCCTACAGCTACCCTATACTTCTCTCCAAATGATCTGATCTGTACTGAAAATGATTCCTGCTTCCCCTGCTGTTAGGCATTTGAGTTCACATCATGTCTAGCTCTTCAAACACTGTCTTCTTTCTCCCTTTTAGTTTCCTTATGGAAATTATTCAATGCATAAGGCCTACCTAAATGGTCATTTCCACCATGAAAATTGGCTATACTATATCAATCTTAGGTGAGTCTGTTACATTTTATACTATATTCTTGATTTTTAAAAATAGAAACAATGCCTTATCCAAAAATGTAATCCTTATAGTTTCTAGACAGTGCCCTAAACACACTAACTGCTCAGAATGTTTGCAGTCTGAATGGACGACACAATAAACCTTCTACTTACATATCTGCTGCGGTGTGATTATTCTGGAGAGGAAGGTTGAGAGGACAAGAAGATTCAAAATGATCAGCTGGCCCTTCTCTGTCTTTCGACTGCTTAATAAGATCAAATAAAGGTGAATCCTGCATGAAAGAAGGTAATAGTAAAACATCATTACTAGAATAGGATTTTCCTGGATCAATATCAGCCACATTCTCTGGCATGGTGAGTACTGTGAACATTAATAAAGTGGTAGGGAACCACAGAATCTCAAATGCTTATGTTAGAAAGAAGTCAGAGCATCAGTGTGGTGGCATAGCAGGTTTCTCCTCTGCCTGTGGCACTGGCTTTCTATATTTCTTCTTCTGCTGCTTTCCCAGTCACATTAGCTGTTAGCTGAATCACACATAGAAAGGAATTCAAACTAGCACCCACGTGGGATGCTGGCACTGTAGGCATCAGCTTTACCTGTTATTCTGGGACACCAGTCCTTCTGTTCTTGATTTTCCAGATCAATATGATTGATACTAAAACCTATCAAAACAATCTTTTAAAAAACAAATTACAGCCCATTTCACTGAAGAATACAGAAAAATCCTAAATAAGGGAAATTAACAACTCAAATTAGTAATGCTTAAAATGAGAAAAAATGAGAACATATCAGGGACAGCATTGTTGTGCAGTACGTTAAGTTGCTACTCGCTAAGGTAGAATCCCACATAAGTCCTGGTTTGAGTCTCAGCAGCTCCACTTCTGGCCCAGCTCCCTCTACTGTGCCTAGGAAAGCAGCAGATGGTGGACCAAGTGTTTGGGCCGCTGTTATTCAGTGGGAGACATGGATGAAGTTCTAAGCTCCTGGCTTTGGCCTGGCTCAGCCCTGGTCACTGTGACTTTTCGAGAAGTAAATCAGTAAATGAAAGATTTCTCTCTTTCTCCTCCTTCTCTTATGTAACTCGACTTTTCAAATTAGTAAAAAATAAATCTTTAAAATGAAAATAAGAACATATCATGACTAAGTTGACTTTATCTAGGTTGTAAGACACACTCAACTTTAGAAAATCCATAATGTACCTCATCACTCTATTAAGTCTAAACTGAAAATTTTCACAGCAAACATTATATACAATGGTGAAACAGTTCAAGCAATTCCCTGAAAAAGCAAATCAGATACAAGTAAAAACATGCTCTGTGTTCAACATTGTATTTGAGGTAGCAAGCAGCTCAATGAGACAATGGAAAGAACTGAAAAGGCAAAGTGTTACGAGAGAAGAACCAACAGAAATTATCACTCATCAATGATCTCACTGTCAATATAGAAAACTCAAAACAGTCTATAAATAAATAATTTGAATAAAAGGTTTATTTTATTAAATTGTTATGGAAAGACAATTATATTTCTACACACCAAGCAAAAACTTACAAATTGTACTTTTTAAAGTATCATAAAAAAGAATAGCAATACAAATCATTTAAAACAGTGCTTCAAAACCAACATTATTCTAGAGATGATTGCCTGCAAGTAGACAACAGATTCCATAAAAAAGAGGGATCATACATGTTTTAATCTTCTAGTTTTTTTATGCTTTTTTATTTATTTAAAATTTTTATTTGAAGGGCAGAGAGAGACACTGCAATAGGCAGGTAGAGACAGACACCGCCCAGGATGCCTGCCTACCACAGCAGAGTGCCTGGGCAATAATTATCATCCCAGTTTCCACTCCAACTTCCTGCTACTGGGCACATGGGAGGCAGCAGATGACATTTCAAGTAGTTTGAATCTGAGAGACCTGAGTCAGGATCCTGGCGTCAGCTTGACTGAGCTTTTGTTGATGTTTGGGGAGTGAACCAGTGGATGGAAAAAATCTTTTCCCCTTTTTTTCCTTTCAAATAATAAATAAATTTAGGGGTAGCTATTGTGGCATGACAGGTTGTCTCTGCCTGGGATGCTTATACGCTATACTGAAGTTATGATTTAGGACCCAGCTACTCTGCTTCGAATCTGACAATACAGCAGATGATGGTTCAAGTACATGCTTCTTCCCACTTATGTGGAAGACGAGAATGGAATTCTGGACTCCTGGGTGTGGACCAGGATAACTCTGGTTAGTAAGGACACTTGGAGAGTAAACCAGAAAATGGAAAAAACAATTCTCTCTCTGCCTTGCAAGTACATGATAATACATAAACATTAAAAAAAAAACAAATTGAATGCACACATTAACTTTTCTCCTAAAACCTCACTAAAATGGGAGTAAGTGAAATTATTTTAAAAGAGATTACTCTTTTTTGTTTTTATAGAGCCACTTTTTTTTATTGGAAAGTCAGAGAGAAGGAGAGACAAGAGAGAAAGATCCTCCATCTGCTGGTTCACTTCCCAAGTGGCCACAACAACCGGGGCTGAGCCAATCAGAAGCCAGGAGCCATGAGCTTCCTCTGGGCCTCCCATGAAGGTGCAGAGTACCCAAAGCCGTGGGCCATCCTCCACCGCTTTCCCAGGCCACAAGTAGGGAGCTGGAAGGGAAGTGGAGCAGACGGGACACAAATCAGCCCCACATGAGATCCCAGGACATGTAAGGCAAGGACCCCAGCCACTAGGCTACCATGCCAAGACTAAAAGACACAAATCTTAAGAACAAAGAGAACTTAAGAGTGGAGTTAACCAAAGAAGGATTGGCTGAAAGAACTCTTTAGAATAAGTTAGGCCTGCAGGTATTCTTCTGCTCTCCTTTTAATTGATTAAAAAAAATTTTAAGGTTTATTTTGAGAATATAAAATGACATCCTCCAGACTGAGACCTTTGACAGACTTGTGAGAGCAGTTCCTACACTCAAAGCTGGAGGATTAGAAGAAGTTTACATAATGAATACCATATATGCCTGACTGCTTCCTGTCTCCTGACCCTAGAACATCTGCAGCCAGGAGCATATCCTCCAGACATGAGATCAGAAGCAGCAAAGCTGAGGAGCATGATGTGTCTCAGAAAAAAAGGCCTATGCATACAAAATGCAGGTTTCTTAAGGAATCATCCCTCCAAATCAGCGTCCAGTTCCCCGTCCCTTCCCGGGTGTTCTGAGCTTCCAACTTCAGTTGTTTACTCAAATACCAGTGGCAATCTAATATCTCAGGCCAGTTTTTAATATGGATGCATCAAAACCAAAAAGCAACCAGGGAGACACAGAGACTATGCAAGAAGAAGAAATTTTAAAATAAAAAATGGGGACTGGAGTTGTTGCACCACAGGCTAAACTTTTGCTTTTGGTATGGGTACCCCATAGCAGAGTTTGAGTTCCTGCTATTCTGCTACCAACATGGCATTTCTGCTAATGTGCTACTTCACATTTACAGAGGAAAAAAGTAAACTCTTATTTTTTTTTCAAAGGTAGTTTTTTCCTCCTGAATGTTCAGAGTTTACATTTTCTTGCCATTGCTAAAATGAATATCGTTTTTTGGAAACAATTTGTTATAAACCCAGAGAGGAGGAGTCTTCAAAAAGTTCATAGAAAATGTGTATTATAAAAAAAATCTGCATGGATTTCAATTTTTTTTTTACCAAAACAAACCTAACTTTTAGTTCTATTTTTTACATGTGTTTAAAGATAGTATCCTTATAAAAATTCATCAGAAGCTGCCTATTTTCATCTTCTCTCCAATAATCATTTTAGCAGAGACCCTGAAACCTGAGAAAAATATGCAATTAAGAGGACTTAAACATGCTACCCTTTAGGCACTAAACTTGCTTTTCACATATAAGTTAAACTATATACTTCAGATTAGTAGTTCTTCCTCCAAGGATTAAGGTGGCATTCTTCTACCAACAGTCTTCATGTTTCACTTCAGAATGAGTTTACCACAGCGATAACGCAGATTTAAGATTTATGACAATGAGTAAATCATGATAATGGTAAGAAGTGTATTGCCATGGAGAGAAGCACAAATTCCTGAGCTATACCACATGGGTTTCAATTGTGGCCACTTATTGGAGAACCTGATCCTGGTCAAGCAGCTTAACCTTAGTAAGACTCACCTTACTTAACTGTGAAGTGGAGATACTGATGGCAATAAAAGTGACATCAATGACAGCACTGAGAATTAAGTGATTTAATACATATTAAACACTGGGAACACTGTTTAGCACAATGTGAGTGCTCTATAAACATGTGATATGGTGGTTGTGACTTATTTATGTCTATAAATGCAAGGACAATGTATGAATGTGTGCCTAGCGAGCCATCTATCCACCTAATATTTGAATATTTCATATCAGGGTTCATGCTAGGAAGTAGGCATACAAAGATAAACAATCCTCGAAAATTGTCACATGCTGATAACCTCAATGGATTATTTCAGAAGCACCTGTTGTCCCCCATCTTACTGAACATCTTTACTTGAAGCTTATATATAAAATAAACTTTTAACCATCCAGTGCCACAAAAATCTCCTGCTTCCGCCCAGATCTTTCTACATCATTAAATCACACACATCCATTTGCCCAGAGCAAGAGCAAAAACAAAAACAAATTAAAAAGGCACCATCTTGAAATATTCTTCCCCTCATGCTCTATCTATATCCAATTCACCACAGTCACAAGTCATGTTGGTTTTTACTTTCAGATTATACATCAAGTCTACGTTTTCATCACCAACAACACTGGTGATTACAATCCAGATCATTACATTCTGTCTACACTTCTGCAAAAGCATATCTCAAACTGGTTTCACACTTATTATTCACTATTCTTCCTGCCTCACTTTCTCTTCAACAGAGCTGAGTCAGTCTTTACCACAACTCCTACACTCAAAGCCCTCCAGGGACTTCCCGTCATCTTTAGGAGAAATCCAAACTCCTTGACGTAGGTTTACATAACAGCTCATGAGGTCTGGTCCCTCACTACTTTGTGACCCGTACTCTTTCCCCACCTCTTTATTTGACACCAGTCACACTGGTCGTCTTTCTAATCCATGAGAAGTGCCATGACCTTCCTCTCTCAGAGTCTTTGCAACTTGCTCTTCTCGTCAGAAATGCTCTTTCTCCAGACCTTCCCTTGACTTAACCCCTTGCATGTTTCCTCAACAGCAGCTCCTGAGCAGAGCCTTCTATGATTATCTTCCCTAAAACAGCCATAATTCCCACTTATTTGCTCCTAATTCTGCTTTATTTTCTTCATAGCACTTATCAGTACCTGAAATTATATAATGTGTTCCTTTCTTTATATTTTTATTAACTGTTTCCCTCACTGGGATACAAGATGTAACGGTATTTCCAGTATTCACAACTGCCTGGCACACAGGAGGGGTTCAATAAACACATGTTGAATAACTATATGCAGTGAGAATGTGCTTAAAATTCTCTGAGGTTAATTCTGCCTTAAAAATGAAAATTTCTTAGTTACATAAACTCTAGATAATTTAAAAAATATTGTAGCTGCTTCTTTTCCCCATCTTTAAACTTCAAATATTAGGATAAACATAAAATATGCAATTTAGCCATAAAGTATAAACATGCAAATAATTTCAGAATTCATATTATTTAAAAGATGTTTTTAAAATAAACTGGAGTACCATAGAACATTTTAGGCAAACCAGAACAAAACTGAAATATTCTTATCTGTGACACTTTATCCACAGAGTATCAAGCATTAGTTAAAGAGGTGAGCAAAGAGACCTTTTATTTGTTGGCAATCTATATATAAGCAAGGAAATAAATATGTGATGATAAAGGCAGAAATATGCTATGAAAGAATAGTGAATATTTTTTAACTGTGGAAAAATTCACACCATAGGAATAATTCATTCTAGAAAGGGAACTAACAGAGTATGAGAATCAGACATTAAAAGAGGAACAGGACATGAAAGTTCGTGAAAGGAAACTGTGATGTCTGAATATAATGAAAGTCAGCAACACATTGCCAAATACTGCAAGAGAGGGTTATGACTGAATGGAGAAGCACAAGAAAGGTGGGTTATGGTCCAAGAGTTAGAGATACACATGCTTGTGGTGTGGATGTGAAGGACGTTAATGCTGATGACCAAGATATGTAAGTTTAAAACAAACATCCTTTGGTTAAATGGTAATAGTTAAGGTCATTTTCCTCAGGTTTCTTAACTAAGACTTTCATAAAGAGAATCAAAAGCACCAGATTACTGTCTATGTGGATCCAAACTTTCAGTAGCACAATAAGATACAGTAACAACCATGATTTTTCTATGGTGTTCATCTTCTTTTTTAAAAAGAATTCACTCATCCAGTTACTTCTTTCAAAGACCAAGTAAAAGAGACAGGGTAAGGAGGCAGGGTGGAAAAAAAGAAGTATTTTCGATCCACTAATTGATTCCTGAAATGGATACAACTACCAGGCTGGGCTTGACTGAAGTCAGGTGCCAGGAACTCCATGCTAGTCTGCCACATGGGTGAAAGGAATCCAAATACTCTGGGCCACTATCCAGTGACTTTTCAGGTACATTGACAGGAAACTGAATCAGACTTACAGGAACTAGGAATCGAACCAGCACTCTGATATATGATGCTAATATCAGAAGTGGCAGCTTGAACCATTGCACTACAACACCAGCTTTTACATCTAACGTTGTCAATCAAGACTAATGAATGATTCAAAGTCATTACCACTTACTACCGCATATTCCTATTTCACTTTCCTCATTACCAAAATTCAAAATTCACGCTTCTCTGACTTTAAAAAAACGGTGCAGGTCTAATGCTTCTCAAGCATCTACAATATGCTAAATATTTTGCATACATTTTCTTGTTTAGCCCTTGTAGTAGGTCTAAAGTAGGAAACAGTACTAACTCCATCTTGTAAATAAAGAACCAGAGGCAAATTAGCTAACAATTTTGTCCCACGTTACATGGCTACTAAGTGGTGAAGCAGGGATTCAAACCCAAGTTTACCTGCTTCCAGAACTTGTGTAATTAGCGACTACACTGGGAAGCAAGGCATGTTCCTTTGTGTATATTTTTTTAAATTTTGTCTTATTTAGAAATTTTTTTTCAGAAATGAAAACTTACTCAGATCAACTTATTGTAACTCACATTCAATAAGAGATATTTAACTTCATGATTAAAAATAAAACTGGGAAGAGTCTACTTGTTTGGGAGTAAGAGAAAGTTCTAAAAATCTGATGGATGACAGTCATTGTTTTGTGAAGTTAGTACTTAAACTCTGTATATTCAAGTATGTACCATTCACACTTGCCTTACACCAAATTTATCCAAACCTTTCTTTGCCTATTTTCAAGTTTATAAACTGTTTTCCGCTCCTACAAATAACTCTACACTGCACAGCTCCACTGATCACTCACACAGTCCCTGGACAGGTTAGGAAGACTATATTACATTAATAGTAGTACCTACCCCATATGGTTGTGGTGAAAATGAAATAAAATAACCTACACAAAGGGTTAAGTACAGTACAGGGTATACAGTAAGAAATTAATTCTGCCCTTTAAGAGTTTACAGTCATTGGTCAGGATGACACTCTTCCGGCTCTACCTTCAGACCAGAGATGGTCTCCCCAAGAAGCCGTTGAACTTATCTGGACAATAAAATGCTGGACTCTATGCTTGGTAAATGCTTGCAATCAAAGAATCTCAACGGAACTTGAACTGCAGCAATGCAGCAAGGTGGAGGAATCCACCATGGGGCGGGAGGCGGGGTTTGTTGCCTGTCAATGGCCTGGAAAAGCAGTGAGGAATGGCTCAAGGCCCTGCATCTATGTGAGAAACCTGAAAGAAATTCCTGGCTCCCAACTTTGAACCAGCCCAGCTCTGGTTGCTGCAACTATTTGGGGAGTAAACCATCAGATGGATGATTTCTCTCTCTGAATCTCTCCCTCTCTTTCTCTGTAATTCTTTCAAGTAAAGTAAAATATTAAAAAAAAAAAAAAAAAAACTAAAACACATAGATTACAAAGCAAAGAAACAGCAAGAGATAATTTCCTGATGGGTTTTCAGCAAGTGACTGACAGGGTCCAGATAGTACTTTTAGAGACTTCTTAAAATAAAACCCTAATGCCTAACATATATCAAACATTCACTAAGTATTTCTGGAATGTTAATATGCTACTTAGCCATCATCTGGGTAACATTAAATACAGCAAAGCACAAACAAGAAAACTGGTAAGATTTGATTTTTAATTAACACCAAATGACAACTTTGACAGCCAGTCTCAAGATCCTCCCAATAATCCCTGACACTGGGTGTTTGCATCCTTGTGTAGACCACTCATAAACTGTACCAGGGCTACTCTACAAATCAATGGCACGTAGCAGAAGTGATGGCACGTCACAGCTGAAATTAGCTTCTGCAAAAATTTAGTTTTAGCTCCTCTCCCTAAGCAGGAAACAGCTGACATACAACCAACAGCCCTATGAAGAAACTCTAGTAACAAAGAAATTGGGCCTCTGGCCACTAGTCAGTGAAGAACTGAGCTTGACCAACAACCTTGTGAATGGATCTGGAAGCAGATTCTCCAATGGCACTGCAGCCATAGGTTCACCTGCAGAACTGGTAGACATCCTAAAAATACTTCATGAGACAACCTCAGCCAAACACACACAGCTAAGCTACTCCGAGATGCCTGACCTTCAGAAATTGTGGGAGATAATAAATATCAGTTGTTTTAGCTTTTTAATAACTAACAGAGCACTACAGAATTAATACAGACTTTTTTAAAACTATGAAGGAAAGATTTAATGAAATACTTTTTGAAGTGATATATACATATACATATACAATACACACACATACATAATTTCCATAGCACTGTTTCTGGTTGGGCTCAGGCAGCAGTTTTCCCCTGGACTCAAGAATGCTGCCTCTTGCCATTACTTATCTACTCAAATTACCTGTCAGCATAATTGTACTCTGCACAACATTTTGCTCTGTCTTACTACTTAATCTTTTGAAGGAAGCCAGATTCTTACTGTCAGCAAGATTAGTAAAGGCCCTACTGAATAAATAATACTGATAGTAATTAGAAGCTAACTGTCTATTCTAAATGGTCTTTCATGGCTAACATATATCTCTTAAGTGAGTAGAATTTTCTTTAGAAGATAAAAGAATTCAAGGCTATCAACTCAAGGTTCTCTAAAAAGAAATTCTGATTATCTAAGTAAGTATATGGTCCCCAGGATGATGACAAAAATTACTAGGGGAAGTGGAAAGCAGGAATTGCCATTGTTTTCTGGGTATTTTAAGGAATATTATGGGACTTGCATTACAGGAAATGTTTTTGTACTATTCAAAGTCAAACTCCAAAACTGCTTTTGCCTTGTAAAAGGAAATCAGAATAGAAAATTGTTGGTGGGCCCTGATCCTTCTGACACTTCTTTCTAACATAGCCAACCCTGATATTCCTTTTGCCAAGAGACAAGGAGACTTCAAAAAGTTCACAGAAAAAAATGAAATTAAAAAAGTTTTGGTGCAAAAAAATCCCTCAGTTATATTCAGTTTTATCTAGGTTCCTAACTTTTGATTCAACCTTTTGTTTCTGACAATATTTATGTCTTTGTATTAGGGTTCCTATACCATTTATACATAAAGCAGTTATTAATATGA
Organism: Ochotona curzoniae; assembly: GCF_017591425.1. NCBI lineage: Eukaryota > Metazoa > Chordata > Mammalia > Lagomorpha > Ochotonidae > Ochotona > Ochotona curzoniae. Next base: position 44,940,235 of record NW_024466502.1, on the reverse strand, counting down.
TTAATTTAAAACCTACATCTAGGGCCCGGTGTGGTGGCCTAGCAGTTATAAGTCCTCACCTTGAATGTGCCGGGATCCCATACGGCGTCGGTTCTAATCCTGGCAGTCCTAACTTCCTATCCAGCTCCCTGCTTGTGGCCTGGGAAAGCAGTCGAGGACGGCCCAAAGCCTTGGGACCCTGCACATGAGTGGGAGACCCAGAAGAGCTCCTGGCTCCTGGCTTCAGATCGGCACAGTACCAGCCGTTGCGCTCACTTGGGGAGTGAATCATCGGACGGAAGATCTTTCTGTCTCTCCTCTCTGTATATTTGACTTTGCAATAAAAGTAAATAAATCTTTAAAAAAAAAAACCAAAAAAATCCTATATCTATTTTCCTAATCAATTTTTGTTCCTTTCTAGACAAAAGCACAAAAACAAATTAATAAGAAAAAGACTCCATGGACAGTATATCACGATGGAATAATAGGCAAAAAATAAAAATAAGAAAGCTCATTTTCTTGTGGCTGGTATGATAGTTTAACTGCCTATTCCTCCACTTTTAAGTGTCGGCATCTCATACTGGCACCAGTTGGTGTCCCAATGTCTCAGCTACTCTGCTTCTCTTTCAGCTCCCTGCTGCTTGTGGCCTGGGAAAGCAGTCAAGAACGGCCCCAAAGCCTTGGGACCCTGCACCCATGTGGAAGACACAGAGAAAGCTCCTGGCTTCAGTTTGGCTCAGCTCTCTGTCCTTCTCTCTGCAAATCTACCTTTCCAATAAAAATAAATAAATCTCTTATAAAAAGGAAAGCTCAATTTCAAACCTTCAGCAAAAATAAACTCAAGGATCCAGCATTGTGTCATAGTAGGTAAAGCTTGTGCTTATAACGCTGACATCCCATATGGGCGCCAGTTGCAGTCCTGGCTGTTCACCTCTGATCAAGCTCCCTGCTAGCATACCTAAGAAAGCAGCACCCATGTGGGAGATGTGGAAGAAGCTCCTGACTTCTGGCTTCAGATAACCTAGCTCCAGCCACTACAGTCATCTGGGGAGTGAACTAGCAGAATGGAGTTTCTCTCCCTCTTTCCCTTCTTCCCTCCCTATCTCTCTCTCTGCAAATTCTGCCATGGGTTATAGATACAAAAATAAAATGTGAAATAATAAAAGAAAAAGCACAAAATGAGAACTTTGGGATCCAGAATTCCTACAGTTGACATAAAAACATGACTTGTTTGAAGAAAAGTTGATAGACTAATCTTTATCACAGTGCTGGCTCCAAAATATTTAATTTTCATGAAGATTAGCCTATTAACTTTTCTTCGAGCAAGTCATACAGATCACAAACAAGCAAATGAAAAGACAACCCATATCATTAGCCATCAGCTTTATGGAAAACATAAACTCAACCTGAAAAGCTATCATTAGAATATAAGAATGACTAAAATAAAAATAGCAGTAATAACACAGCATGACATGGATACAAAGAAACTGGATCATGTATATGGTGTCAACGGAAATTTTAAATTGTTCAACTGGCATTGGAGCAGTAAACAATCAGACAAAAGATGTCTCTCTTCCCCTCCCTCTACTTCTCTGATAACTCTGCCTTTCAAATAGATAAAAATAAAATAAATACAAACATCAGAAAAGTTAAGATGGTTCAACAACTGTGGGAGATACTCTGGCAGTATCTTATTGAAAAATTCACAATGACCATACAATCCTATAAATGTACTCTGGCATTTACCACAGAGAAATAACAATTCATACAAGTTCATACATACACCTGTTTACCTTAACTTTCCTCGTGATCAGATGTTCTTCAACACATGTATGGCACACCCACACTACGAAACCCTAGTCAGCAATAAAAACGCAGGATAATGTAATATCTTAAATAGATCCCCACTGAATTATGATAATAGGGAGGGAAGCTTATTCCAAAATGATAATCTTATTTGACTCCATTTACAAAATGGTTTTGAAATATCAACTGACAAAGAAATAACGGGGCTGGAAGAATGTGGATGCGCTTCACTGTGGAAAGGAAACTGTTTTGTATCTTACCTGTGACAGTACATGACTCTACAATGATGCATCACAACACCAGACATGCAATTCTAAATTTTAAAAATATCAAATCATATTATTCTATTTCCCAAACATATCTAAATATGCTTTCACAAATAGAAAAGCATATGCTTATTTTTTTAAACTAAACTCCAAAAGTCAATCTATTTCTAACAGGTTAGACTACGGACCTCTTAATGTCACTGAGGATTAAACAGTTCATAGGTAATGAGCATGTAAGAAATTAACTTACTCATTTCTCACATCTAGAATATATAGAGGCTAAATTGGAGAAATTTATGGTAAGACAAGGCTTTTAAGGTACAGTAGAAAGTGTTTTTTATTTCTTTTAAAATATTAAAACCAAAAAAAAACAAAAACAAAAAACAAAAACTAGGAGAATGATGTCACACATGACATTCCAGAGAGTGGTACTGGGCCAGAAAAAGGTGAAGTTCTGTTTCAAGGTAATCAGATAGGGCTGGGTAATGGTCATAGAGTAAGACCAAGACTTGGTTCTTTGAATAATATAAGTTGACAGAGTCAGAAGGTAGATCCAAATTTAGGATACCATGTTATGAGGGAGAAAAAGACAAATAGGATATAAATACCATTTAAGATCCTGGCTAACAGGTTAGAGAGAAACTGCTGAAATAGGCTGTAGAATGTCCTTTCTGTAAGAGAAATTGAACTCAGGAGAAGAAATTACAATTTCTTGTGATAACAGTATGCCGGTCAAAGGATTCAAGAGTAAATGACAAGAAGCTAAGCACTAAATAGGAAGAATGTAAGTCAGGATGAAATCTGACTTGAAATGAAGCCATTAACTTGGGGCTCCCTTTAATGAAATATACCCACTATGTTAGAAGTATTTAACTTGAAGAACACTGCCAAGTGCCAAAAGTAATCCAAAACCAAAACAAACATTCCAGTCTGTAAAACGTCATACGGAACAAAATCAAAAGTACACTTGCAGAGCTTTATCAAGTTAAAATGTTATTTAGAAATCTCTAATTTCCAGGAAAATCTTGGAGATATGACCCTAGTGAACTTGAAAATTTAAATAAAGGGAGGTCTTTTCAAGATATTGATCAGTTATAGGCTCATTCCCTGAGTTAGCTCATGATTCATCCTTTCATTCAAGCCTCTGTTCTAATGTACCATTATCAGCAAGCTCTTCGTGGATCTTCCAAAGACTAGTGAAAGTCACTCCCAGAACTCGTAATTTATTTTTCTTCAGATAACTTATCATCATATGATCCATTACATAACTGTTTCAGCTTCTCCCTCAAATAAATTACAAGCTCAGGAATTTTGCTTAACTCACTATATTCCAAGCTCTATAAAAGTATCCTGCTTAGAGTCGGCATTCAATAAACAGTTGCTATTAAATCAACAAATAAATATCAGTGTGCTTAGGGATGAAGATAACGCTAGCAGAAAAAATATTAATGGCCTGTCTTTTGCTATCTATATGAACAGAACAAAAGTCCAGAAACCTTTCTTGTTCAAGTCAAAATAGTCCACTTCTGTTTAAAACAACAACAAAAAGCTGGCCTTTAAAAGGGGGCCTTTTGTAAGGCAGTCTTTCCGGTCTTTTGTTTCTAACCTTTTTGAGTCAGTACTGGCAACATCTGGTATTGATAGCAAATTTTCAAATTTTGCAACAACATGGAATCAATTGAACAATAAAAGAAGTGACTACGGAAATTTAATTGTAGAAATGAATGACTAAAGATTTAAAATCTTACTCATAGTTTTCCTGTCCCTTTGAGTATCAGCATCTGTTTAAGAGCCAGTTTCTCTCTTCTAATTTTAATTAGGTTACATGAAAAACATTATAAAAATGCCTAAAATCAAAATAAATTTCTTGGGGGCCCAGTCCGAGGGTTAGTAAGCTAAGCTACCACTGCAGTGTCAGAATCATATACAGAAGCTGGTTCAAGTCCAGTCACTCTACTTTCAATCCAGCTCCCTTCTAACGTGTCTCGGAAGGTAGTGAAAGATGGCTCAAGTGCTTGGGACGCTGCATCCACATGGGAGACCAGAAGCTTATGGCTCCTCGCTTTAAACTGGCCCAGCTCCTGCCATTGTGGCCATTTGGGGAGTGAACCATTAAATGAAAGATCTCTCTCTCTCTCTCTGTAACTCTGCTTTTCAAATAAAAGCACTTTTTTTTTTTTGTAAAAAGCTTTATGGCCTAAGTTTATTTGCAGTAGTGTTCACAGAACAAGGCCTTTAAAATTCTGTTACCTGTTATAAAGATCTAATCAAACAGAGGCTAAATCTTCGCCTTGCACCCATCAGGATCCCTTATGGGCGCCAGTTCATGTCCCAGCTGCTCCACTTCCCATCCAGATCTCTGCCTGTGGCCTCATCAAGCAGTCAAGGACGGTCCAAAGCTTTGCGACCCTGTACCTGTTTGGAACACTAGGAAGAAGCTCCTGGATCCTGGTTCCAGATCAGATCAGGAACAGCCAGAACTATTGTAGCCACTTGGGGAGTGAACCCATAATCAAAGATCTTTTTGTCTCTCCCCTTCTCTCTGTGAATCTGACTTTCCAATAAAAATAAATGAATCTTAAAAAAAAAAAGAAATGAAAATTCTAGATTATATAACCACTACCTAAATTCTTAAAGGTGAACAAAGCTATAAAGACATTCACTGAAAACCTTTTGTGATTTTTTTTTGCTGAATAGCCATTAAATTTAAAATTTTGTTGCAGAATAACGAATTCACATATTCATATATTCAAGTGTTCTCTTACAATCTTTATAAAAATGTGTGATCTTCTACTTGTTTGCATCTGCAGCCTGCAGTCTGCCAATCACATTTATTCCTAAAGTATTTTATACTATTGGCTGTTGCTGACACAGAAGCTGTGTAATAAGTTAACTAAAAAGAAAAAACTAAGCAGGAAATCATTTTTGAAATGACACATACATTCTTTAAGCATTTACTTCAATTGAAAAACATACATCATCTAAAAGTCTGCAAGGTCATAGCTCTTTTTTGAGTAGGGTTCTAAGTTGTTTTTCTTCTATAAAGTTCAAAAAAATCTACAATTTTCATTGTGTGTCGGGTAAGCACTTAAAGCTACTTGCAAAGGACATCTGAGAACTAGATCAGTTCTCCAGGTTTCTTACGGTGGTTTCCTTGCATCTTTCACAAAGTATGTACAGTTCTAATTCAACGATAATGTTTCCAGCAACCTGTTTCTGAGTCATTACAAAGCACTGACCTTGGTTTTACTTACACACACACACACACACACACACACACACACACACACTCACTTACCCCACACCCCTTTCGTTCCCCTCACATTTCATAACATTACACTAACATGTACAACCCAGGAAATATTAAATCTGGGAGCAAACATGCTTCATATGCATACAATTTCTTCATTGGAAGCAGAAAAAAATGCAGGTGTACTAGAGAACAGGTCTGTAGCTACAAGCATTACAAGCATTCAGCTGGGAGCATCCAGAGATAGCCATTTCTCTTATCTTCATGCCCAGTAATGGGTACAGGAAAGACAGTAAACACTGACTAAAATGAACTGAAGAGCATCTGGATTCCTGATAGCAAACCATGCCGGAAAATATTAAACTTACTAATCATAGAAAACCTTTGTTCTAATTATTTGAAAGAGGCAGAGGTATTTCCTTCCTTTGTGCACAGAAAAATGTGTAAATGCAAACAATTTTTTCACATCAGTATAGATGAAACTCAAAATGAAACATAAATGCTACAGTATTTTTAATTTATATAAAGAACCTCTAAAAGAGTAGGTGGAATTTCGGGGATATTAGAACTTAGTGTATCAAAAAGGATTCTCCCATCTACTGGTTCACTCCCCAAATTCCTGCAATAGGTGAAACTGGGCCAGGAAAGGTTGAGAGCTGAGGACTCAACTCCTGTCTGACAGAGACTCAACTACTTGGCCATCACCTGCTCTCCAGGACGCACATCACAAGGAAGCTGGAGGCAGGAGCAGTGCTGGGACTCACTGCAATGAGGGATGCAGCCATGCCGACAGGCACCTCAACCATGACACCAAATGTCCACTCCTCAAAAAGTTTATATGGATCTCATACAAAAACAAAGGTCCTCACTCAATATTCAACAAGTGCTACAAATGAAGTTTCCCATTTTGTGTTTTAGTAAAAAAAAAATTGGAAGCAACCTAATAATAGTGGGAGAAAACAAATACAAGAAACTAAGATTTTAGTTTCAGCCATGACAAAAATCAGCTATGGTTAAAACCCTTTGCTTCTCAAGGTGTCTGGTTCCCCACTTGTACTTAAGCGACTAGAATCACTGAAGAGAATGAAAAGCAAGTTGTAATGGGAATAAGACAGAGCTGTATTTTGAAGTACTAAGTGCTACCTAGCTCCATGTTAACTACTAAGTACACCAACTCAGAAATAAAACGTTTTTCCTATGTAAAACCCAAATTCATGTGAAGATTTAGGTCTGCTGTGCATTATGAATGCTGGCAAGTGCATCAAATATGGCAAATGACCACTTGATCTGGCACAGTATGGCAAAGGTATTCCATCAGGTCAAGAAAACAAAACAGGAATCCTATTGCTTTATATCTTCTTATAACTTTTATCTATGTAAAATTAAGACTTTATGGCATACTTCATCTACAATAGCATCTTTTTAGAGTTTTATCTTCAAAATTCTTTCATGTTATATGTTCTAGAAGTCACCTGAAAGGTCAGAAAGGCATGCAATACATTTTGTTCAGTTGCAGAGTAGACTTTTTCCCTAAGAGTAAAGTGAAAATCTTTAAGTAAGTTATTTCTGGATCTACGGTCAGAGTTTATTCCACTATCCTTCTACTATATTTACCTACACATTCACTGAGTTGTGTTTTTTGATTTGGCAAACATATATAAGGAATTGGGTTGGGTATTGTATAATAAGAACCTAGTTTCTTTTCCTAGATTCACTATTCTCTAATATCCTCATCACTCTGCAATCCCAGGTAAGTCACAACTCTGAACTTCAGTTTTGTGATTTGTAAAACGGAGACATTAATGTATATTCTCTCTGTCTTTCAAAACTGGTGTGAATATTAAACTAGACAAAAAGAAAACAATTGAAAATGACACATTGGCTTTTAATAGCTAGGATTAGAATCCAGGTCATTTAATATCCAGGTAAGACGGTCTTTCCATTAAACCTTACTGGCAATAAAGATTCTTGAAAACCACAAAACACCTAGCATTTTCAAGTAAGATTCTATAATCAAGTTAAGCACCTATTCCTGAGAGCATACACCATATATGAAGAATTTGTTTCCAAGAATTTAGAGTAGGACAAGGTATAAAGCATGCTTGAGATAAAGATGAAAATAATGACTCAAATAATTTTCTGTGTTTGGGACTAAGAAAGGAAAAATGACTATGCTAATGACATAACAATAAGACATTAACTTGGAATGGTTCTCTTTTCAAACCTAAAATTTCAAAGTTTCATTTAACTATAAAGGCTAACATTACTTTACTAGGTGTCATCTTCTTTTGAGGCCCTTACTGACTGCTGGCTATGTCATCTCTATGCTGTGCAAGTACCTATTGTTGTATTTTGTGTTATAATTACATCTCTGTTTTTAAATCTTAAGTTAATCACATAAAATATCTTAAAGACAAAACAATCTAAGTGTTGTGGAATTATAGAAAAAGCTGATGAAACCATAAGGACTCCACAGGAAATATGATAGGATTTTAAGAGGTAGAAGTGAAGGAGAAAGAGCAAATAGACATAGTGAAAGAAAGAAAGAAAGAAAGAAAGAAAGCGAGAGAGAGAGGGAGGGAGGGAGGAAGGAAGGAGAAAGAAGAAGGGATGACTAAGTACAGGCAGGAAAACATATATTTACTCAAGGTTTAAAGCTTACACCACAGCATTCCTACTCCTCTTAATTTCCTTATTCTGTTTGTTTGAAGCAGCTTCAACCATCAACACCATTCACTTTTTACTTTACTATAATCATCATTTATCATCCTCTAAATCTTTCCTCTTCTGCTCCCACCCAATCCTACAAGCTGGTTCAACCCTTTGAACTCAGGGACATGACTCACACTCCAATAAAAAATAACACAGAATTAAGTGTTTGCAGTAATGACTAAAAGATAAATCATTTTTAAATGGTATCAACAGAATACAGTAATATTAGCCTTGTCTAGAATTTAATAAATATTCCTAAATAAATATTCCTAAAAGTTATTTTTATAGAAAATACATAATCAAATAAATTACAAATGTTCATTTCTCAAACTAAAAATATTTTGTGTCAAAGAAAATAGAAAATTTACTGTAAGTAAATTTTTACATGAACTGTTAATTAAATTTTAATTAAGATTTTAATTTTGTACTTTTAAAAGAATCCAAAACTAGGAAAGTTTTTTCCTAAGAGTATTATTAGATAGAAAACATAGAAAAGAACCAAAAGAGTTACAACTTATCATAGTAAGCACTTGCTGCATTCAAATGAGCACGTTAGGACAATTTCTGTTATTTTAAAATATCACTGGTTTAACATTTTCTTTTGATCTTGAACAAATTAATTTGTTGGTTTCATATACTATCTCATTCTTTTTTTTTTGGTATATTTCCTATTCTAAATGTTACTTTTAGGAACAACATTGTATGTTCTCAAAATTTTAAATGAAAGAATATTTCCAGATTTTGGTAAATTTGAATAATTTTATAGTGAAAGAGCACAGTATTTCATTTGTATTTTGGAAAGAAGAGGTTTTTTAAAGAGAAATGTTATAGAAATATAAAGAAAATAACTTTTAACATATTTTAACTTGGCAGTATGATCAAATTTTAAAGATTCTTCTTATTTTATGGCATTTTTGTTTCTTGTACATATTTCTTGTACAGCCTAGTTTCAAAGTAATAAATGCTTAAAATCTGAACAATGTAAAGTGACTCCATAAATTGTTATACCTAACAGTAGAATTTAAGAAAAAATGTGGCAGCTTAAGCATTCCAAGTATGCGAAGAATCACAATCAGATACAGAAGCAGCAGTGGACTTCTGTACAGTCCAACTCCTTTTCTGTATCCAAGGAACCAAAAGCCTATGAAAGTTCTCTGCCTGGTGCTCCTTTACACCTCTTCACTCTTGGCTATTAAAAAAAAGCATTTCACATTTTACTATCTACATACACAATTTACTTCACTTCACAAAGAATCTGCATTCTAGATTGCTTCAAGTCTGTCCGTACAAAAACTCTCACAAAATATTTTAGAGCTATTTCCAGACGTTTTAGAGCAATAGCGTGCAGCGCTTGCTTGCTAGTCCTTCATTTCCTTGTATCTGTGTTTCTTACTTTCTTGAGTCACAATATTAGGGAACTAGCCTCAAGGCCCACCTACCTCCCCCAGCAAGGAAAGCTAAGTATCTTAGAGAGTTCAAGCTCCCCAGGAGGCAAACTGCTTATCTGAGGCTCTCAGACTCATCCCAGCATTCAACCAAATCACCAAATACAATTAACATGCCAAAAAAATTAACATTTGGTGCTTTCCATAAAATGATAGCCAACAAAAAATGGCTAAGATGGGCCCGGCGCGGTGGCGCAAGTGGTTAAGTCCTCGCCTTGCACGCCCGGGATCCCATATGGGTGCCGGTTCTAATCCCGGCAGCCCCGCTTCCCTTCCAGCTCCCTGCCTGTGGCCTGGGAAAGCAGTCGAGGACGGCCCAAAGCTTTGGGAACCTGCACCCGCGTGGGAGACCCGGAAGAGGCTCCTGGCTTCGGATCGGCATAGTATCGGCCCGTTGCGGCTCACTTGGGGAGTGAATCATCGGACGGAAGATCTTCCTCTCTGTCTCTCCTCTCTGTATATCTGCCTTTCCAATAAAAAATAATAAAAATAAATCTTTAAAAAAAAAAAAAATGGCTAAGACACCTGGGAAAGCAGAAAGATGGCCCAAAACTCTGAGCCCCTGCACCCATTCGGGAGACCCAGAAGAAGGCTTGAGGCTCTTCTGAACTTTAATATTTTCTTAACTTTAACAGAATATTCACTCTCAAACTGATTTTAAAAAGTTACAGGCCCAGCCCATAGTAGCCTAGTGGCTAAAGTCTTCACTTTGCATGCACCTGGATCTCCTGTGGTCACCAGTTTGTATTCCAGCTGCTCCACTTTCCTTCTAGTTCTCTGTTTGTGGTTTGGGAAAGCAGTTGAGGACTGCCCAAGGCCTTGGGACCCTGCACCCACATGAGAGACCCAGAGGAAGCCCGTGGCTTTGGATCAGCACAGCTCTGGCTGTTGCGGCCTCTTGAGGAGTGAACTAGCAGATGAAAGATCTTTTTCACCTCTCTCTAAATGTGACTTTCCAATAAAAATAAACAAATCTTTTATGTAAAAAAAAAAACTCACACAAATAAATAATTTATACTGTTACTTATAAGTAAAACCTGGCTTCTTGCCATAATTAAATTCTTAAAAGCAATGATGTGGATAGAAATTCAATATATTTTATATCAGATGTATGCACAAGTATTCGTCCTAAATAAAATTTGTCTTAATTACTTTAACTTCTGTTTGGCTCAAGTTTTTATCTGACTTCTCCCCAAAGAGTCCATAAAAGAAAAACCAATTCCTAGATGTAACCACTAGATGTATACACATCTCACATTAAAATGAGTTTGACGCTCAAACATAGAAGCATCTGTTAAATGTATGTTGTTCCTAGGATTCATTTAATTTCCCTTGAAACTATTCTATATTTTAAAAATCCTAACCCAGGGATTTTTCAAGTTTACTAATTTCCCTTTGGTTTCTTAGAAGCCAAACAAAATACCAGAAAATCTAGTATTCAACTACCTTCTTCCTGTTGAAACAACTTTCTACAAAATTCAAGTTTATTGAGATGATTCATTCAATAGCAAACATGGATTAACTCTGGGTCAAAACCTGTTTCTAACAACCAGAAATATAGGATGGAAGATCTCTCTGTTTCTCTCCCTCCCTTTCTCTTTTTCCCTCAGTCTCTCTCTCTCTCTGTGGTTCTGTCTTGCAAATAAACAAATAAATCTTTCTTTAAAAAATTACAAATATCAATGTATATTGATATATTGATAATAATGAAGTTTCATTTAATAAGTAGTAATCTATTCATCCATTATTAAACATTAATAACCCAAATATGAAAATATTACAAATAAATAAGTAAGTGAATAACAAGGCAAGTGAATAATACCAATATATGGAAAAATATCCTAGTAAAGAGTTAGTACATTTTAATTCCTTAAGGAAGTGGTACATACAAAGTGAAAGTAAATGTACAGAAGACTAAAGAGGAAACTGTAAGTTTGAAAGTATAGTGCTAAGATTTTATATGTTTCCAAAACAATTATTTACAGAATTTTTTTTCTTCAATGAAAACACAAGAATATTTTTTCATCACTGTTGAGTTTCTATAGTTTTCTAATATGAACACATATGTACCTTTTTAAATTAGAACATGAAGAAATTTAGACCATTAGAACCTTAAGTTTGTTGGTTAATACTAATTATTAAATAATAAAAAGATTACAATTCACCAATAAGCCACTGAGCATGAAAAGTAAGCTCAATAAATAAATATTTTTAAAAGGTGTAAAAACGCATTAAATGGTGATTCCTTAACTGGTACCCAAAGGTAGAGTTCCAGTTCCAACTACATCAAATATAAAAATAGAAACAGTAAAACACAGCTGGATCTAGCCTTCTCTTGAAAATGATGGCTTAAAATAAGAAAAACAGGTTATCTCTAGGGTTGGATTATCATCAATCTCTCAGGAAATAACACTTAAATTCACCACCCTCACCCCACATACACCTTCTTTTAATTTGGTAGGTTTTAAAATATCAAATATTTATTTAAATGTAATACACCACCATTGTAACTTCTAAATGAAGACAAATAAATATATTCCAAACTAGAATGTCACATTAAAGAAATTAAGGGAAGAGCACTGGGGAATGAAATAAAATCATGAATCTAAAATTTAACCAAATTAAATTAGCCAAATTAAACTGTTTTTCTCCAAAACTTATTTTATCAGCTGTGGTTTCTTTTGGGGGGGTGTTCTCTTTAAAAACATACAACAATATTTTGTGCTTAAATGCATGGGTACAATAAGACTAATTACCACATCAAAGGTAAACATTTTAAAATTTACTCTTTGGTGAAAGGAATACTTTAGAAATCAAAACAGCTTTAAAATATTAATTCAATGTCAAAGGAAACAACAACATGAGAAAATCAAAACTAGAGACACCCAAGATTAGAGCTATTCACAAGCATACTAATTAAATTAAATTAAATCCTGAGGGGTAATTATGAAAAACAGAAGCCAAGAGTGGCAGGACTTATTATTAGTTTCACAGTCAAAACCTTCTTACACATAAAAGTGAAAGGTTTCCCTTTCAAAGTTAAAATGCTTTATCAAGCTATTATTAACAATTTCAATTTCTACATATCCATAAATGTTTTACTTCTGAAAAAAAAATTCTTATCCCAAAGACAAAGCAGTCAAATAAGAGAGCAACAATCAGCAGTGATGTGTTTTCTCAGTTACTACTAACAAAACAAAACAAAGCAAAATAAAACAAAACAAAAAAACTCAAAGAGGTTGCCAGTACCCCAGAAGGCATTTCCGCCAAAAAAAAAAAAAAAAGTTAATGGGCAGCTAAAGAGCCAGCGACCATTTGCAAGCCTGCTAGGTATATCCCCAGCAGTCACATTATCAGATTAAAGGAACTGCAAACAAACTGGGCTGAAACCTTTCTTTGTCCAAACCCAGCCTCTTCTTCCTGTGATGTCACATTACAAACCTAGCAGGCCTTTCTTTTTCACTTCAGAGAAAGCCGGTCTCACAATACAGCTGGCAACTGTGGAAAAAGCTTCGATTCAGCAAGAGCTAACATGCTTAGGAATTTATTTGGGAACTTCTAAAAGACTTCTGCTAACCACCATCTGGGATCCACTTCAGGATTACCAAAAAGGAAAACCTCATGTAAAAGGAGGCAAGAAGAAAAGAGGACAAACCGGGAATGATTAAGACTCTGAAACTTTGCACTGCAGAGCAAAAACTGGTAACTTCAGCTTAAACATCCCAGAACATAAAACAGCTTTAACTCTGGAATATTCACCTTAACAACTTTGCAAGAAATACAGCTTTACAAGAAGAGTGGCTGTTTTCCTGTCTTGGAAAGCAGCTTTGTGTGAAATCTGCATTCCATGGGTTGGCTTCCATGACTGCGTGTTTTAAAGGCTGTTCGTCACTTCACTAAATCCTGGATTACTGGATTTTCTGAGGACAGAAAATGAGAATAATTTCTCGTTGAAGAAACGAGTGGAAACCTTACAGCAACAAATTGCATGTTTTATTTGGAGATTTCAGAGAAAAAAAGGAAATATCTCTAAAACCATTTCAGTATCCAAATAATTTGCAAATAAACTGGAGTTTGCAGGGATCACAATCTGAATACCAAAGAAGACCGTGGGGACAAAAAGACTTGTGCACCCTCCACTGGCTGCGCCTTTATGATGGTAAGCACTAACAGCTCGCAATGCTCCTATGATGACTCCTTTAAGTACACTCTGTATGGCTGCATGTTCAGCATGGTGTTTGTGCTTGGGTTAATATCCAACTGTGTTGCCATATACATCTTCATCTGCACCCTCAAAGTGCGAAATGAAACTACAACATACATGATTAACTTGGCAATGTCAGACTTGCTTTTCGTTTTTACTTTGCCCTTCAGGATTTTTTACTTTGCAACACGGAACTGGCCATTTGGAGATTTACTTTGTAAGATTTCTGTGATGCTGTTTTATACCAACATGTATGGAAGCATTCTGTTCTTAACCTGCATTAGTGTAGATCGGTTTCTGGCGATCGTTTACCCCTTTAAGTCAAAGACTCTAAGAACTAAACGAAATGCAAAGATCGTCTGCATGGCTGTGTGGCTCACAGTGATCGGAGGAAGTGCACCAGCAGTGTTTTTTCAGTCTACTCACTCTCAGGGTAACAATACCTCAGAAGCCTGCTTTGAAAACTTTCCAGAAGCCACATGGAAAACTTATCTTTCAAGGATTGTAATTTTCATTGAAATAGTGGGATTTTTTATTCCTCTAATTCTAAATGTAACTTGTTCTAGTATGGTGTTGAGAACTTTAAACAAACCTGTTACATTAAGTAGAAGCAAAATAAACAAAACTAAGATTTTAAAAATGATATTTGTACATTTGGTCATATTCTGTTTCTGCTTTGTGCCTTACAATATCAATCTTATTTTATACTCTCTGATGAGAACGCAGAAGTTTGTTAATTGCTCAGTAGTGGCAGCAGTAAGGACAATGTACCCAATCACGCTCTGCATTGCTGTTTCCAACTGCTGTTTTGACCCTATAGTTTACTACTTCACGTCGGACACAATCCAGAACTCCATAAAAATGAAAAACTGGTCTGTTAGGAGAAATGACTCCAGATTCTCTGAAGTTCAAGGCACAGAGAATTTTATTCAACATAACCTACAGACCTTAAAAAGTAAGATATTTGACAATGAATCTACAATATAAGCTGCCTGAACAAACCTCTGGGACAGAACCTCCAAGTTTCCTCAACTGTGAAAAGTGTTCTCTGGAAAAAGTATTTCTCACCTCCAAAAGAAATTAACATGTGGACATTTCTAAAGTTTTTAGTATAAAGAAAGCTTGTATTCTATGTATTAAGCATTAAAATATATTCTATTATTGTATACACACTCCATCCTATATTTTTCTGAGCCATTTTGATTTGTTCATTAAAAAATATGTTAAAACAGTTATTCAATATGACTATGATTTAACTCATGTGGGGAACATCTGTGTCTTCTTTGGATTCTTTTATATACTAAGTTTTATGCTAATTTACTCACATTAGAAGTTTAAGTATTTACTATTTCTATTCAACACACATCATTTTTATTTAATTTTGAATTAAAACCACTAATCATGTTTCTTAAACCATAACCACAATTGAGAATAATTTGAAATAATCAAATGTATTTGAAGTATCTTATATAAAAATATCTTTTAAAATGTGGCTTTCTGTAGAATTACTCTTTTGATTTATTTTCTGAATATATCTGGATCCAATTTCAAAATGAAAAATGACAAAAAAATTGAGAGGGAGGAAGTTTTTATTTTGCTAAGTAAAATTTTAAAACATATAATACTAATAGTGATATATTTATATCACAATAAAGAAGTGTAATCAGAGAAACACTGAAGTTAATGAACTATATATAGTACTTAGCACTTAGAAAGCAATATATAAATATATATTAACTTCCCATATATCCTTCTCTCTTCAACCATTTAAAACAAAGAATAGCTGAAAATGGTACTTCAAGCAAGCAACATTACATAAGAACACACAATTCTTTACATATAAAATAACAAAACTACAAAGTCAAATAATCAAACACAACTACAGTTGTGCTTAATTAAACTAAATAACATTATAATTTAGAAAGTGCCACAAACTAAAGCTTCTTCATATTTCAACATTTTTTTTCTAAAAATACAAGCATTCTCAAAGTGAACCAAAAGAGAATGTTTTTTATTTGAGAAAAGGACAGTATAATTATATTTCCCAAATCGATTTTTATAGTCTTAATCATTTAAGTACTGAATACAATTTGGACAAGATTTAAATTTTCTTTTTGCTGTTCTCTGTGTTTGGGATGCAATGATTTTAGATAAAGCACAGTCAATAAAATAAAATAACCATAGGATTCGTAGGGGAAGACCCAAGGTTTCCTTAAGACAAACCTCAAGTAAAATAAAATCTGAAAAAGTAAAACAGAATAAGGGGGAAAATGAGACATGGCTCTTTCTTCCCTTGAGAATTAGATACACACTGTAAAAAAGCCTTTTTCCACTGACCTGAGGTATCTTTATCTGATAATACTGCTCAAAAAACATTTACAATACATTCAGTACTCTTAAACACACGTTTCTACACTGCAGGCAACTAATAACTTACTGATATAGAGGGAAGGAGTGAGGAGTTTTGTTAACTACGAGATTTTCACAATTTTCCTCTGCTTCAGAATCTGTGAGTGAAATCTAACGTGAGACCACAAAGCAAGGACATTATTTTGAAATACAAACAAGAGTCACCAGAATCATTGTCCCTTTGTTCATTAGAGAAATTTTTGTTGCATTTTACTAACATGAGTATACATCAATAAAAATTTTAAGATTCTTCATAAAGTAACAGATAATGAAGACTAATTTTCTCACCTAAAGCTTCAAATATTACCTGATTGAAGAAAAACAGAACAAATTGAAGTGATTTCCTTTGTCAGTGTGGTACATTAAGGTAAATTATACATCCTCAAGATTTTCTCTTTACCCTCTACTCTGAAAACCTGTATGTAATATTGGAACTCCACAGTTTTCGCCTTAAAATAATAACATCAAACCCTACCCCCACAAACTTATGCATATGCTTTTTTTAACATTTTCTTATAAGAACAGATGGTAAAGCCAATCTTCTACCTCAACATTAGTTCCCTTTAAAAGAACAGAGTAAGATGAGAACATTCATCCTGTGGGGAAAACAGCTTTCCAGCATTTTAATCATTGGTTCTGAACTTAGAAATCTTTCCTCACAAAGTATAAATCAAATACTCAATCAGAAGTATGGACAAAATGTGTATATTATAATATACACATAAGGTTAAACAAACAAAACACTATCTCATCAAAGCTTTATAAGCAAATCTTAATATTGTACATTCAAAATGCTAAAAGAACATTTAATGTGTAAATTCCAATCAGTAATATCAGTATTTATTTATTTATTTATTTATTTAATGAAATAAGTCACTCAGATTAAGAGGAGAAAAATGGAGCAATTTTCATATTATCAACTGATAATCATTCACTTATGACTGGTACATAGCTATTAAGAAACTGAAGAACTTGCTTTTGGTCCTGCAACTTTGGATCCCTGATGAACTAGGTGTTTTGGCTATGTCAATGTGCCTTAGTTACTCGTGCCTTGAAGTATCTTTCTACCTCCCAACACCCAAACATTTTAAGCGCTTGCAAGTATATGCAACTCCAGAAGTCACAAAACAATGTGACTCATGTTCTTGGTTATGAATGAATTTTTGTATGGAAACAATTTTATGAACATTGCTTAAACACAGATGAAATCGTAAAGTACTACTGAAGTAAACTGTTTATGAGAAACTCTGTTGAGTTGGCCTGGAAACTTATCCCTTTCTAAAATGACTGCTAAGAAATAAATTCTGAATTAAAAGGGACTCATGAAGCAACTTAAGAACACACAACAATCATCCAAGGGGTCTTTAAAAAGTTCATAGGAAATATGTATTATGAAAAACTGCAGATTTCAAACTTGTTTTACACCAAAATAAACACCCTTTGTTTCTATTTCATACACTTTTTGAAGTACTCTCATTTATTAAGCAATAATACTGCTTAAATTAACATGTTCATACTCTTAAAAGCATTAATTCTCAAAATATCCTCATTCTGGTTTAATTTATTCTCAAATTTGTTTTATCTTTCTCTTCATCCCTTTTACCTGATGTATGTAACTTTCAAGGAAGTACAAAGAATATTAACTAAGCAAAGCAGCAGGGCCAATAACAAAACAAGAAATTAACTGCAAGCACATTTTTTTGTACCAAGTCTGTCATTCCCCCTCCCTATCTCAGAAAGATTTATTACAATAACCTCAGGAAAGAGTACAAAAGTCTCTTTCAAAATCAGTGCTATAAATATAACCCAGAGGTAAAACTTGACAATTAGTACAATCTAAGAATTTAATAAGTTTCAAATTCAAAACTTGATTTACTTATACAGTCAGTTGACTTTTGAAAATAATTTAAGTGAATGCCAAGTGAGAAACATGCATATTGTGTACACTTTTAGCTGATTTTCACTGAATAACCAAAGGGAAAATGTGCCCATTACCTTCCTGCTAAAATGGCTTCTGAAAAATTTCACAATAAAGGACAGAAAAGGCCTGGAGGTCATCCAATACAACTACCAGCCCAGGTTGAGAAATTGAGCAACAAAAAGGCTAAGTAACCTACACAAAATAATAAGTTAAGGAAGAGCCATGATAAGAACGAAGGTTTGTGAGGTTTTGTTTCACTTCTTTATTTTGTTTTGCTTATTTATTTATTTGTTTTTACTTATTTGATGGTAGCAAGGAAGTCAAACATAAAGAACAGATTAAAACAGTTTAAGGGATTGGGGCTACAGGGCTGAGATCTCAGAGGCACTGACAGACCAAGTGTTGAGAACTGAGGAAAAGTCATGAAGTATTTTAAGGAGAAAACATGATTACATTTGCATTTCAAAGAGCCCTCTGCTACAGGATAGAAATGCATTTATCTTCAGCAAAAAAAAAAAAAAAAGGAAAAACAACAGAAAGAGCCCGATAAATATACAATTTAAGAGCTGATTCTATCATTTATTTTGATTATACTCTTTCTCCCTTTTTAAAATGGCAAAATTAGCTTTTAAGTGACAGTGATGATAGGTGGGAAGAATATTATAATGCCATTCCTGGATGAAGTTTGCAGCCCTTGTAGAAGAGTCATTTGTAATTTCACATGTTGCTAATGAAAATGCCAAACCATACAACCTTTATGGATGAAAATTAGGCAATAGCTAACATACATACACACATATATATGTATTTACCCCAGCATTCTTACTTCTAGGTATTTAATCTGAAGATGCGATTTCAATAGAATAAAAATAAATCTGTACAAGGTTATTCATCACTTCCAGATATGTATACTGAAAAAAATAATTTTAACAATATAAAAGTACACATGTACAAGGTTGCTTATTGCAACATTATTTGAAATTTCTTTATACTGGAAACTATCTAGATGTTCAAGCATGGAAGACTGGATAAATAAACTAACAGATATGCACAATATAGTTCTGAGCAGTTATAATAATTAGAAAAATCACAAAGTGATAAACAGTGTTTCCAGAAAGTGTTGTCAAATGCAAAAAGTATAGAAGAGCACATATAGTATATTTGTCATTTGTGTGAGAGAAAGGTAAAATAAGACAAACATGTATTTTTCCTGCTTATTTTTCCACACAGAAAAGCCAGAAAGTACAAACCAGAAAACAAGGGATGCAACAGAAAATGGGGAAAAGGGGATAATAGAGCATGATGCTTTTCTGATGACACTTTTTTGTACAGTTCTGACTTGGGGAATATGTTAAAGTTGTACATTGAGAATTTGCAAATATTTTCCTCCAGGGTCAGGTAGCAGGCTCTATGGTTCTGTTACAACTTCTCAACTCTGTGTCACACTGCAAAACAGCTATGGACAAAATAGAAACGCACAAGCCTGAGGCTTTTCCAATAAAACTTTATTTACGAAAACAAGTGGTCAGCCTACAGGCTATGAGTACTGCCTGTCTACAGAGTCAAGCAAAACGAAAGCTGATAGGGATGTGAGGGAGGGAAAAACCCCTCATGACGTCATTTATCTTTGTTTCTGCTACATAACTGGTCTCAATAATTATCTGTTTCATGAATGAGCCTTAAACTTCTATTAAAAGAGCGATATAAGTCTACTCAGAACATTTTTTACAAGCTAGTATAACTTTAGTTAGCCCTATACTAACCTCTTCATCTTTAGTTATAGGTTTTGAAATAGATACTATGAAAGGTGTTTTACATTCTATGATTCTTGTGCTCACTTCAGTAGCACATAGTACTAAAACCGGAATGATACAGATAAGATTAGCAAGGTCCTCAAGGATGACATTCTTATCCTCAGCTGAGAATCTCATTTCTTCTTTCCTTTTTACTAACCACTGTCAATCCTGTTCCCATGTCATATTATGGCTACCACAATCACTCAGCCTCTTCTCCACTTCCCTTAACCCTCCTCCCCCTCAGGACAGTTTAACTACTTTCACCTACTAAATCATCATTTTATGCTTGTCACTTCATGTCCAGTTTTTAGGACTGTCATGTTCCTAATTGAAGATGAAAGGAAAAGTACAGTTTTGAAGTTGAAAGTTCTCCAAAATATGAACTTGACCTGCTGAGTGTTTTAGTTTCCTGATTCCAAATAAGATTCCTTCATTCCAGTGTAGTCTATTAGTCATCTTGTGTTTCTAATGCTCACTTCCTTTCTTAGCATATTTTAATTCCATATTCCGTAAACATATTTCTTTATTTTTAAAGACCTGCTTATTTGAAAGGCAGACTAACAGAGAATGAGTGAGGTTTTGTACCCACTGGTTGATTCCCTAAATGCCTGCAATAGCCAGGGATAGGTCAAGCTGAAGCCAGGAGTAAGGAACTCCAGCCAGGATTCCCAGGGACTTAACTATCTGCAGTCTGCTGCCTCCGAGATAAATCAGAAAACAGCTAGATTGGTAGACGAACTGCAACTGGCACCAGGCACTCTGAAATGGGATGTTGGCAATCCAAGTGGCTGCTTAACTCACTGAGCCACAATGCTTACATGCTAACTCTCATTTTAGTGATGGGTTATTTAGGCAGATCACATCAGACCACATGTTCTTCAGCTGCCACCTGTCCCAGTCTATCAACTCACTCTGCCTGCTCCTTTGTTTTATATCACAAAGCTCAATTCAGCTTCTAGTCTAAGCAAAACCGTGCTTGATAATGCTTAGTGTTTGTGTCACTTATTTGATATTTATTTACTGCCTCTGTACAGGAGTTATGTCTTAACTTCCTCACCAGACAAACAAGTTTCTTGAGGAAAGGCACTGTTTTAAAGCTCTCTGCGTTCCCTATAGGAGCTAATATAGGATTAAAATAGGGAGACTGGAAAGAAGAGGCCTAGCATTGAGAACAATTTTACATAATCCGTGCCCACTTACTTAAATACATCTAATCTGGGTACACCTACCTGTAAAACACAAATAAAATAAGGATTGTTCCTCTATTCATCAAACCTATGACTCATTTACTTCTTCAAAATCCAAGGATAAAAACAAATTTTCTTTTACACTGCTACTCTGGTAGGAAAATTCAACTCCAAAGTTATCATCATAGCTCTTACTATCAGATTGATCAGCTTATTATCTATTTAGTTACTACCGTTTAGGTGAGGAAAAAAAACATGTTTTTTAGGAGTCACTCTTTATGTAACTGACTTTTCATTTGTAGTACTATATTCTATGCTTGCTATATCCTAGAATTTTCTTCAACTTTTTTCTGTCTATACTGCTGTGATAGCTTCACTTTTTCTTGGCTCTCATGATGCCTCTTTTTTTTCTTTTTGTTTTTAAAGATTTACTGTATTTATTTAAAGACAGAGTTAAGGGTCAAGGGAGGAAGGAACAGACTTGGAGGGGGGTAGGGAAGAGGACTTCATTCCCCAAATGGCCACAATGGCTGGCTGGGGCTGGGCAAGACTGAAGCCAAGAGCCAGGAACCAAGAACCTCATTCAAGCCTCCCACACAGATGCAGGAGTCCAAACACTTGGGCCATCTTCTGCTGCTTTTCCAGGTACATTGGCAGAAAACTGAGCTGGAGCTCAAACCTGTGCCCATATAGGATTCCAGCACTGCAGGCAGCAGCTTAAATCCCTTACACTACAACTCTTCTTTCTTGGACTCCTTTTTCATTTTGTTAAAGCAGGCTCTCTATTAATTTTATTTCAGAAAGGACAGCATAGAGATAAACCTGCATGTGTAAAACTTATTTCACTTTGCTCTCATGTTTGATGATGTAATTCAAAATAATTTTACGTCATATATTCAATGTTCCTGGGGGGAGCACCTGGTCTGGCAGTTAAGAGCACCTGAGTCCTGAGTTCTAGACTGGCTCCAGGTCCTGATTCTTGCTGCCAGCTATTGTGGTTTTTGGGAGGTAATCACAGTGTATTAAGTAATTGAGTTCCTCTCACCTGTGTGGGAGATCAAGATTGAATTCCTGGCTCTTGGTTGGCCTGGCCGTTTCAGCCACTGCAGGCAAAATAATAAATTACAATTCCAATATTTGTGGTGAGAACTACCCTGCTGATCTAGATCTTACTCCCCTGAATATAACACAATTTCTCACTGGAAGTTTTAGTGTTTTCTCATTATATTCAGAATTTTGATTTTCTACCAATATATATCTATATTAATTCATCATGCATAGCACTATGCCATCTCCATCTGAAGCTGTGTAGCTTTCTTTAGTTTTGGAAGTTTTTCTTCATTTTTTATTACTATTATTTTCCCTTCTCTGTTTTCTCTGGTCCTTCTGATTACAAATAGAGACACCTAATTGAGGTGCAATGAAAACTAACATCACAATGGTTTGGAACTTTTTCCTTCTAGTAATAATTATCTTTTATATTTCTTTTCCTTTTTCCAAGCCTGTCACAGAAGTTTACAACAGAAACTGTGACCCCAGTTTCTGCTCAGCTTCTCACTTTGATGCCATCACGAAAGCCCAATTCTCTGTGTGTATTCATATACACATATTTGAGGTGAAGATGAGAGATGCAAGTACAAATGGTCCACAAGTTAGCATCACTTGACTTGTAATTCCTTCACTCTAGAGGGTGTGAAAGCCATACACACTGAGTAGAAAACTCATTTGAATTTCAAGTTTTCTGGCCTAGCAACATCTAGTATAATACCTCCCATGTTGCAGGGTGGCAGCAGGAACCACAGCTCCAGCAACCATAAGGGAAAACAATGACCCTACTACAGTACACCATGCTGCTACCATGATGTTTAGTAGGCTAGGAATAGTAAATGCATTTCTAATGTATGCTTATTTTCAAATTACAACAGGTTTATCAGTATATAAGAGCATCTTCAGTCAAGGGACATCTGTAACTATAGTCTGTGTTCTGCACAACAGCATGGGCATCAACCTGAACACTGCATACCAAACTGAGGGTATGTCCAGGGGCCCACCCTGCTAATTGTTAGTTCAGAGAGAGGCAGATTTTCTTTGTTCTTACAAGCTGACATGGCCATTGGTGAGAGATGGGTCCAGTTTTCTCATGTTCTTAAAATATGATTCTCAAAGTGTAGTGCTCAGGTCAGCAACATCAGCACTGGTTGGAAACATTAGAGAAATGCAACTTCTTGGCTTCTCCGCTGGAGACTCTGTGCTATGTAATAAGCTCTCCAGAGGAACTTAATTTATGCCAAAGTTTGAGAATCACTGCCAGACTATACTTAAGAAAACTTTCCTAGTTATTTCCCCCTTCAGTATGTCTGGAGCACGGGGGTTCTAGGACTTCCCACCAGAGCCCTTTCCTGTATGTGGACAGTTCTGTGGCTTTCTCCACTTTATCATATTTATTACTCACTTATTCACATCCTCGAAAATGAGTCAACAGAGGCACAAGTTATGTCTCTTCATAGGATAGTGGTATATATATAGCCCATACTGCTGTGCTGGATCCTGTTCCAGGTCCACGGATCCAAAGTGGCTTCCTGCCACTGCACCTGGGAAGGCAACAGACAACGGCCCAGACATTGGGTCCTTGCCACCCACATGAGGAGCTCCAGACCAAGCTCCAGGTTCCTGGATTTGGCCTGGCCCCAAACTGTTTGTTGTGGATATTTGGGGCATAAACTGAGGAATGGAAGATGTCTCTGTCCCACCCTCTGACACTCTCTTTCAAACAAACAATTTTTTAAAAAATATTCAACAGCTCTACTTCCCTTCTTAGTTTTTTTCATTCATTAATCTAAATACTGCTGAATTTCATACATGTGTCTTACAGATTCTTTTCTGTTGTGTGAACCAGAAAACAATTTATGTAAGAAAAAGTCATACTAAACATTTTTAATATTGCTGAAATATAAAACTTTGTCATGAAAACAGGATAAGTCCTGATATTATAAAAACCATAACCTTAAATTTCATCTTTTTTAGCAATGATAACTTTCCAACTAATTTTACCAATTATTATTAACCTGTATATTAATAGAAAAATAAAGATTTGTGGATCATTTATTATAATTCTTTTTAACTTAATTTTAAAATCTATTCTCATTTTTATTTAAAATGGACCAAATGTATAGAAGAATCCTGGGTCAGTCCAGAATTTTTCCTTTTATTGGCGGGATATAAGTGTAAGACACCTGCTGCTGCCTTCCAGGATGCACATTAGCAGGAAACTGGAATCAGAAGCCAAGCTAAAACCCAAACACCACACATAGTCACTCTAGCATGAGACGTAAGGCAACTTAAGCCTCTGTAGGAAATGCTCAGCCTGATCATTCTTTGCTTTTACTTTAAAATAAAGAACTTCAGGTGCAGTCTTGAGCATACCAGTTGACATGACTCTTGGGCTACTCATATCCTCTGCTGGAGTGACTTGGTTTGAGTCCCAGATCAGCTTTTGATTCCAGCTTCCTAGTATGATGAGTGCCAGCAGAAAATGGTTTAAAAACTTTGGTCCCTGATACTCCTATGTGAGATCCAGATGGAGTTCGGACTCCTAGCTTCTGCCTGGCAAAGCCATGGCTACCATGGGCATTTGGGGACTGAGCTGGGATACGGAGTATCCTTTGTTCTTTCTTTCTGCCTTTCAAATAGATAAATAACAAAACAGAAGAACTTTTATTTAACTGCATGAATGTAGAAGGTAAAATATTTACACTGGAGGCAGGCATTTAGCACAGCAGTTAAGATGCCACATAATGTCTTGAGTTTGAGTCTAGGCTATGCTTTCAGTTGCAGTTTCCTAGGAGACAGTAGTTGACAGCTCAAGTAATTAGATCTTGGTTCCCATCTTCAGCCTGGCCTAGCACACTTGTTCTGGGCATTTGAGAGTAGACCATGGGATGGCTCACACACTCTCTCTTTCTCTCTCTTCTCCACACCCCCTTGTTTTTCTCCTCTTTAAGTAAAATAAAAAACAATTTTCAAAATTCATACTACAGCAAAATTTAGATTTACTAAAAAGGGTTTACTGAAGTGAAGCAATGAATTTAGGTAAAAATAAATACTACTGAAGACTCAGCCCTAAAATATGTCATTGGGTTCACTTGTCACATATATAATTTTTGTTGATTGCTACCATGACTAGTTTCAAATTATGAGAGCAAAAATTACTATACTTGACCTTGTGGTCTCCTAAGACTTTTTTCAGATGAAAAAAAATTAACACAGACATAATTCAAAATCATCTTACCTCCTGACTGAAAAGTGGGGAAAAAGGGATATGTGCTTTAAAAAAACAAAGGACATATTTAAATAGTTTCTCTATGAAAGATTATGGAGTTGTTTTGAGGGAAGCTAGTACAAAGGTTAGGGACATCATCTTTACATTATCATGTGAATCTTTATCAGTCTCTAATTGCCCCCGACCCCAGCATGGTTAGTCTTCATTGGAACTCCGACTGAGAAAAGTTAATCTTCAAAACACCATATTTAAACACAAGTATTCATTTAAAAGAGATAGCGGCCTAAAAGTATGTATTACTGGGGCCAATATTGTGGTACAGTGAGTTAAGCTTCTGTTCGTGAAACAAGCATCCCATAACAGAGTGCTGGTTTGGGTTCTGGCTGTTCTTCTGCTCCAGCTTCCTCATAATGACCCTTGGAACGCAGTACAAGAAGACTTAAGTATGTTGATCCATGCACTCATGTGGGTGATCAGGATGGAATTACTGGTTCCCAGCTTTGACCTGGCCCAGCCCCGCTTTCATAGCCATTTGGAAGATTCCACTCACTCCCTCTCCTTATCCCTCCCCCTCTCTCAGTGCCTTTCAAATTAACAAATAAATAAATCTTTTTAAAAGTACATAGTGCTGATGGGGAAAGGTACCATGTCTTAACTGGGTAATCCTCTAACTGCAAGTGCCAACATCCCAAATGGGCACTGGTTTCGTATCCCTGTTGCTCCACTTCCCTTTCGCTCCCAGCTTGTGGCCTGAGAAAGCACTGAAGGATAGCCCAAAGCCTTAGGACCCTACACCCACATGGGAGACCAAAAAGAGGCTCCTAACTCCTAGCTTTGGATCAGCTCAGCTCTGGTGATTGCATCCATTTGGGGACTGAACCAGCAGAAAGATCTTTCTCTCTGTCTCTCCTTTCCTTTCCAATAAAAATAAATAAATCTTTAAAAAAAATATATATAGTATTGAAAGTTTCCACTATTTCTATTTAGAGATAATATAAATGGTTATATATTCAAGAACAAACAAAGGGTCCAGTATTGGATTAGGGAATCCTATGTTTATAAAGTGGCTTAGTAAGACAAGCCATCTCATTTCTCTACTTTTCATATTTCAATGCTTAAAAAGAAAAATAATCCAAATGACAAAACATTACTTAATATGCAAATTGAAAAGCTTTTAGACAAAATTATCTTGAAGTATGAAAAATATGATTAAACTGGCTAGATAGAAGTGCTATTGGAAATGAATTCAAAAGACAGTTTTCAGTTAGTCTTTGAAGAATTTTTAGAGTACAAGCAAAATCTTAAGAGAGATTCTCTTATATTTTAATGAAAGTAAGAAGAACTGAAATAATAATAGCAAGAATAATAAAATAATTGCAAGAATAATTTTTTAAAGTTTTTTTAAGGGTAAGAAATAACACGTTTCCTAGTCTACATTTCCTTGTCATGTTCTAAATCTAGCACTTACAGGAAGACACCAAAAATACTTTTGACATTTAGTCATTTCTGACAAAAGTAGAGAGCATAAAGAACCAATAAGTAAATTAATGAAACCACACATGCAAAGACCACAAACATACAAGCCAAAGATCTGGGTTGTGACAGTTTAGAATTTTTAAAACAGGTCAAAATTGTTAGAGAGAAATGCTGAAAAAAGTTATTCTATTTTTTTTTAATTAAGAGTATGCGGATTTAGACAATTCAGACAACTACAGTAATTCTGTTTTTACTAAACAACCTCTAACTCTGATGCAGAAAGTCAGAAGCTCATCAGGACATACATGTCCTAAAATATTTTTCCTCATTGTTTCTTGCATATCCAAAGTTCCACAGTCGTTTCAGTTGACGTGACTACAAGTTTACAAGAAAATTCCAGGATTATTTTCAAGTCATTGTCTAAGTCACGACCCTGCCCATGTGCTTCCACTCCTGCAGATTGAGGACAGAAGATAATTTCTGGCTATTCTCCTCCAGTTGCTGTCTCCCTTCTTGTTTGTACTTGCAGAATGAACCAACACTGCCCCTCAGGGAAATCACTGACATGAATCATAGCTAAAGCAATATAACAACTTCCAGCTGCCGTGAAACAGCCAGCAGTGGCCACACTTAACATTGCAGTGCGGGGCCGCCCTTCCCCTCTGAAACCTTTCTACTTGGGGAAAGCGGGAAGAGTAGGACATTGGGGAGCAGGAGAAAAGTTCTCCACACATGTCCAACAAAAGTTTCACTGAAGTCACCGTCCAGCTGAGGAAAGGCAAGGAAGTGAAGAACTCATGTTTCTAACTCTCACAGATGTTCATTTATTCCAACAACTTTGAGAGGCAAGTGCTCTTATCCTCGTCGTGGACACAAGGAAACCTGAGATCAGAGCCATGACTTGCTCAGAACCATACTGAAGCAAGTTACAGGCCACCTCCCAACCTCAGGTTTCTTATCTACAAAATAAGGAGAGCAATGTTTACCCCTCCCAGGGTCTGTGAAGATTAAATGAGATCTGGTCATGCAAAGTGCAGGCTCCTTTGGCCGCAGCAAAGTAACCCTCACAAAGAGAAAGACACAAACAGATAAAACAAAGAAACTAGTTGTGGCAATGCACATATCAAACACAGAGAGGCCAGGCAAAAGTTAAGAGTACAGTTTCTGTAACCAGAAAGCCTGAGTTAAAAATTCTGGCTCTGTCGCCAGCTATCTCTGTAAAGAAAGGAAGGCTTCTAAATTTCCCTGTGCCTGTTTTTCCACCTGTGAAATGGTAGTAATGATATTTATTTCACAGAGTTGGAAGTAGTATAAAAATCAATCCATTTTTTAAATGTATGTGTGTATTTATTTAAAAGTTGCTTTTGAAACTGATTAGCTGGGGCTCAGTGCAGTAACCTAATGCCCGAATCGTTGTCTTGCAATCACTGGGATCTCATATGGACATTGATTTGTGTCCCAGTTACTCCATTTCCCATCCAGCTCCCTGCTTGCAGCCTAGGAAAGCAGCAGAGGACAGCCCAAAGCCTTGGAATCCTGAGACCATGTGGGAGACCCAGAAACTCTTGGCTCCTGGCTTTGAATGGACTCAGTTCAGGCTGCTGCGGCCACTTGCGAGTGACCCAGTAGATGGAAGATCTTCCTCTCTGCATCTCCTTCTCTCTCTGTAACACATTTCATTGCATCAGAACCTTCCTAACAGTACTTACCATTATAAGTGAGGACCATTTTGGTTCTAGTCTGTGCGACAACTGGGAAAAATTCCAAAGAAGTAAATAAAAATCAATCTCCTTTCCAACTACTTCTTCCTACACCAAGTTTCTTTGAGTTGTTAGTTTAAAAAATAGAAAAAAAGAGAGAGAGAGATTTATTTACCCATTTGAAAGGAATAGTGAGAGAGAGACACAGGGAGAACCTCTATCTCCTGGTTCACTCCCCAGATGCCTACAATAGAAAGGTCTGGGTCAGGAGCCAGGAATTTCATCTGGGTATTCCACATGGATGGCAAGGACACTTCTGTTGCCTTCCCAGGAAAACTACCATGAGGTAGATCAGAAGTCGAACAGCCACGACTCAAACCAGGGCTTTGATATTGATGCTAGTATTGCAAGCAGCAGTTTAATTCATGTCATAAAAACAACCATGGGTTTTCTCTTTAACATCTATGAATTTCTTAATTGATCTGAACCAACTAATGAAGAAAATGGTAATGTACAAAATATAGATGGTGTGTTGAAGATGACATGAATGAATAAGTCATGATTATTCCTTTATAGGGAACACCAGTCAATAACTCTTATGTGTCTCAGAATGTTTTAAAGACTAAAAGAAGGGATGTATGTATAGAAACAATAGACTTAGGGATGAAGCTCATTACTAGAACAAAGGTTTAGATGTAGAAAAAACTCCTGTTTAATACTATAACAGAATTGGTAACAAGAACTCAGACCTACATTTACATTTAATACGGGAGAAGGCTTGTACTGAATCAATTATCTTCTTTTCTTTGGATTCTGTGCTCCCTGCTGCTTTAAAGTAACACATAGCAGTCTTTTTAATGCCTCATTTAGCCTTCAAAAATGAATGAGTATGGGTTATTTTTATTAAATTGAGCTTATTTCTGGAATCTGGAATTATTTTAAGGAATCATCTATTTATGTTTCAGTAGAAAATTATTTACATGAATTAGATAATATCCTTTTCTGTATATCTATTTATATTTTTGAATTCTCCTTTAGAATCCAGAGCTTACCATTTATATTTCTTCTTCTTGTACTGTTCCACAGGCCTGATTACTATTATAGTAATAATAAAAGCAGAATGACTAACTTAACAGAAACAATGTGGGATAGTGACAGAGCATTTTACTGAAAACCAACAAATAATTTGGAACTAAATTAATAATGTAGTCAAATGTCAAATAAGTGACCTCAGACAAATTACTTATCCTTCCTGAATTGATTCATAGCTTTGTAAAATGAAAACAGAATTATCAACTTCATAGAGTTGTCATGGGAATTACATCAGAGAAATTCTTTTCATGCACAGCATACTACAGTTTGTCAATAAATGTTAACATCTCCGCTTTTTAAATTAAATTTTATTTATTTGTAAGGTAAAGTTACAGAGAGAAAGAGAGAGACAGAGACAAAGAGGTCTTTGATCTTCTGCTTCATTTCACAAATCCCTGCAAGAGCCAGAGCTGGGTCAGGATGGAGCAAAGAGCCCAGACACTTGGACCATTTTCTGCTGCTCACCCAGACACATCAGCAGGGAGCTACTGGAAACAGAACAGCCAGCACTTGAACCAGCACTTATATGGGATGCTGGAATGTCCACTGTATCACAATGCTGGACCTTAGTTCCGCCCTTCTATCCATCACTAATTAGCTCCTAGTTAGGACACAGATATTTTCTTTCCTTGCATGCAAACTGGAGTCATTCCTTCATTATTAACCCTACAGCTAAGGAACCTACAAGGAATGTCATTTTAAAGTTCTACACAATTATATTCATATAGAATCAGTCTTCCAGAATCTTGTTAAACAGTGGTCCACAGACTGTCAACTCAGAAACACCTTGGAGTTTGTTCAAAATACTGACTCTTGAGCCCCACCCTAGATTCACTTGATAAGAATCTGTATTTTCCTAAGCTCCCCAGGTGATTCCTGCGGACATTAAAGTTTGAAAAGCACTACCAAAAATGACTGTCAGCTTAGAAGAAAAGAATTTTGTCAATCTAGTTGTTCCAGAAACCTAAAAGGACAAAGGTCATGCAGAATAATGCATATTTGTTTAGAAGAGCAAATGAGAGGCAACAGGTGCTATGAACTGGCCGAAACTGAAACATCAAGAAATAACAACTGACAGGAAAAGAGATTGAAAGGGCAGGGGAAATAAAACACTAGGCAAACAGGAGAGTATTCTCCAGAGGCAAGTGAGGAGTCCAACTCAAAAACAATAGACTAATGTGTACTTCAAAAGCACTTTATTTTTTCTCTGTTGAAGAAAAAGTGATGAACTTCTCTATTTCAAGATTTCCCTCCAAAAAGTAGTTGTGTTTAAAAAGTTAGTGCATAAAATTATCCGGTAAATTCACTTTTGTACAGTATCTCAAAGACCAACATAATTAGTTTTTTAATTTTTTAAAGATTTATTTACTTTAAAAGTAGAGCTACAGCTAGAGAAAGGCAGAATGAAAGAGACCTTGTATCTGCTGGTTCACTCCTCAAATGGTTGTTATGGACCAGGGCGGGGAGAGGCAAAAGCCATGAGCCTGGAATGCCACCCATGTTTTGTGTGTCAAGTGTGGCTTTTAAACACAAAATGTACGTTTTCATTACAGCCACATGGCTGTTATGAATAGCATCATGCTGCTTCTCTGACCTTATCCTGATTTTTAAAAAGCATCAAATGTGGCTTAATTATTACTTTAAAAGTCATTTTAATTATTGTCTTACAATTCATTTGCTTCCTATGAAATAGCTCTCAGTAAAATGTAGCTTTTCTTTCTAAAACAATGTCTAACAGTAAATCCTAAAACCTTTGTGCAGAGTGCACCAGAGGTTAATGATCCGCCATGCAAACACTCAGCAGATATCCTTTCTGGTTTTTTTAGAGCCACAGGCTTTTCTCCCTTTTGTGTTCACTTCCTGTCAAGTCTGACATTTTGAAAGAATACCAAAGAAGCTTTAAAAAGTGTGTTTATAAGTTTGTCAGTGAGTGAGGACTTTAAAAATATGGAATATTCATTACAACTAGATTGATGAGCCCTTCATTTACACATATGGAAAAACAATTTGAAAGGCATGCTTTCAATCTTTTCCTGTGTATTAATACTTTTATCAAAACTTATAAAATTGTAATGAAGAAACTTGCTAATCTTTGGTGACCACAGAAAAATAGCATGAGAGAATCCAATCTAAGTATTCAGCTACTTTTTACAACATTTAAAGGGGACAGCTTTCTTGTGACTTGTTAAAATTTAACACAATTAAAAAATTAGTTAACTTGGGGAGTGAACCATCAGACAAAAGACCTTCCTCTGTGTTTCTCCTCCTCTCTGTATATCTGCCTTTCCAATAAAAATAAATAAATCTTTAAAAAGAAAAAAAATTAGTTAAAAAATAGTATTTCTGTGTTCTTATACAGTAAGTCCCCCTCCAAAACAGAATTACCCAAAAGACAAGATGCATTTGACACAGGAAAAGAAAAATTTAAAAAATACTAAAACTAAACTAAAACTAAAACATATATTTAATATCTATAAATGCTTTACCATCATTAAGCCTTTGATTTAATGACCTAGATGGAGTTCCGGGCTCCTGGATTTAGTCTGGTTTCAGCCTAGCTTTTGCAGGCATTTGGGGAGTGAAACACTTAAAATATCTTTGTCTCTGTTTTTAAAATTTAAAAATGAAAATAAATGAACTGATTAAAAACCCAATAGATGGGATTTTAGCAGAGTACATACTTCAGAAATAAAAAAAATTAGGAGACAGCACTATGATGCATCAAGTAACGCTGCTTCCTGCAATGCCAGCATCCCCTATGAGCCCTGGTTAGAGTCCTGGCTGCTCCACTTCCTATCTAGCTCCCTGTTAAAACACCTAGGAAAGCAACAGAGGATAGCCCCAAGTCCCTGTGCCCATCACCTATGTGAGAGACAGGAAGAAGCTCCTGGTTTCTCTGTAACTCAGATAAATTAAGTAAGTTTTTTTTTTCTAAAAATTAACTTGAAGTTGTATAAAAATTATCCAAAATTAACAATAACATCTGGGTTAAAAAAAGAGCAAAATGTCAGTTCACTACAGGACAACCACAAGCAATTTCATGTGACGCCTCACAAAGAGGTGAAACTTTCAGAGCCAAGCATGAAACGAAGAGGGTCAGGCTGCCATTTGCAATACTGGCATCCCATAATGGAGTCTCAGGTCTATTGTGGCTACTCTGCTTCCAATTTTGTTCCCTGCTAATACATCTGAGAACGCAACAAAGATGGTCCAGGTACTTGGCCTCTGCTAGTGACATGGAAGATTTATATAGAATTCCAGGCTCCTAATTTTAACCTGGCTCAGCACTGGCTGTTGTGGCCATTTTGGAAATGAATCTTACAATAGAATATGTCTCTGTCTGTCTTTCCCTCTCTATATGCATGTCAGTCTGCTTTTCAAATAAATGGAAAAATTTTAATCTTCTAAAAAAAAAGACCAAAATTAACAAATAGATGAAATCTCTAGGACCACATATCTAAGTATTATCTATTGCGAAAGAAACATTAAAAAAATAAATAAACCAAGACCCATCATAACCAAACTACTTATAATTAATGACAGAGAGAATCTGAAAAGCACTCAGAAAAATAATCCCATTATACACAGAGAAGCAAACACAAGGCAGATTTCATCAGAAATATCATGCTGAAGAGGGAGTATAGCAACATTTCAGGAAAATGAAAAACAAATTATCAACCATTTAATACTAGCAAAAATATCTTATAAAGGGAGGGAAACAGAGCGGGTGTTCTGTTCAGTGGTTAAGATACTGATTGAAACACCTGCATCCTATTCCAGAGCTCTAGCTCCAGATCCCAACTCCAGCTTCCTGCTCATGCAGACACTGGAAAACAGTGGTGACAGCTCAAGTCACTGAGTCTCAGCCACCCAGGACTGAACTCCCAGTTTCCTGCTTCAGCCTAAACCTGCCCTGGTCATTGCAGGTATCTAAGAAGTGAGCCACTGGATGAGTATTCTCTTTCTCTCTCTGTCTGCATGTCTTTCTATGTCAATATATATATATATAAATATATGTATCCTTTCTATGCATACATATATACACACATACATATAAACACAAAGTAAATTTTTTTCCAGCCATTCAAAAGCCAAAAGAATTCATTAGACTTATAACAAAACAAAAAAAAGGTTCTCTAAAAAATGTCCTGTAGAAAGAAAGAAAACAATTCCAGAGGGAGGTCTGGATCTATACATAAAATGAAGGGTTCTGGAAAATTAAAATATGAACATATAAAAATGCTTTAAAAATGCTTTTCTATAAAACATAACTGATGGTTTAATGCAAAAGTGGTATCAATTTTCTTATGAATTTTACATCTTATGCTTCACTTAGATGTGAGACAGCAGCACAATGATTGGGAAA
This sequence comes from Ochotona curzoniae, assembly GCF_017591425.1. NCBI lineage: Eukaryota > Metazoa > Chordata > Mammalia > Lagomorpha > Ochotonidae > Ochotona > Ochotona curzoniae. The sequence continues at coordinate 44,906,347 of NW_024466502.1, read as the reverse complement.
GAAAAAATGAAAGTACACTGTTCTAAGCCTCTTGCACTATATATAAAGTGGTATAATAATACTGAAAGGTAAACTGGCATGCATATTATAAATCAAGTAACCAATTACAAAGTAGTACCGAAAGGAAGTATTGCAAAGAAACCTAAAAAAGTAAAATGGAATGAAAAGCAATATAAAAAAGAAGTTGGAAAAAGAATAAAAGCGGGAACCAACAAGGGATGGAACATATAGAAAACAAATAGCATGATGGAGAATTTAAACTGAACCGCTCCAATAATCACATTAAATTTAAGTTTTATATTGGGCCTGGAGTGGTAGCCTACCAGCTAAAGTCTTCACCTTGTATGTGCCAGGATTCCATATGGGTTCCAGTTCTAATCCCAGCATTCCTACTTCCCATCCAGCTCCCTGCTTGTGGCCTGGGAAAGCAGTCGAGGATGACCCAAAGCTTTAGGACCCTGCGCCCACATGGGAGACCTGGAAGAAGCTCCTGGCTCCTGATTTCAGATCGGCTCAGCAACAGCCATTGCAGTCACCTGGGAAGTGAATCAGCAGACACATCTTCCTCTCTGTCTCTCCTCTTCTCTATATTATCTGACTTTCCAATAAAAATAAATAAATCTTTAAAAAAAATGTGAGCTTTATAATCCATTGGTTACAGATAGAGATTGTCAGATTAGATTAAAAAGAAAGCAAGAGTCAACTTTATGTGCCATTAACGCACTTTCAGTACATATAAATATACAAACAGATTTTAAAAATAAAGAATGAGGGAAATATCAAAACACTAATGAAAGTAGTAATGGTTTTAATATCAGGCAAAATCGTTTGCAGAACAAATGCAGCCAGAGATTTAAAAGCATTGTTTCATAATGATGAATCGGGTAAATTTGTTAACGTACCTTACAGCTCTAATTAGTTATGTTCCTAAATTCTGTATGTAAGACACTGGACTACGTACCATGAAAGATTAAAGAGGCGGGAGAGAGAGAAAAAGAGAGAGTGAGTGAGAATTTTGCTCCTTAGGACTTCTTCAGCCTTTCTGCTCAACCTAGTCTATCTCTGACCATTTTCCTTAAACACTGAAAATTTTAGCCTCTAGTTCACACCTCTCCTCGCAACCATATATTGTCGGTGACTTCATCTTGGTTCCCTAATTTACTCATTTTTAGTAGTGTTCATCTTCATTGCAATGCAGCCATGCACTTCCAAGATCACTTCTTAGAATACATTAAACAATCCAGCAATGTTCTGTCTTTGGAATATTTAAAGCACCTCACACTCTCACTACAAGCTCTTAGGCTCTTTCTCTGTTGCTCCTGTTGTACCTATTAAATTATATTAGAACTTTTTGTGCCTTTTAAAAAAAATTCCTAATTTATTTGAGAAATGAAATACTGGGGGATGGTGTGGGGGGATGTGCGGAGAGACTCGGTGGGATCCAGTCCAGGTCCCATGTGGGTGACCAGAACCCAATCATTTGAATCATCTGCTGCTTCCCAGGGTTTACATTAGCGAACAAGAATCCAAAGCTAGGAACTGAACCCATGTCCTAATGTGCCTTTTTCCTTTTTAAGATTTATTTATTTTTATTGGATAGTCAGATATACAGAGAGGAGGAGAGACAGAGAAGATCTTCCCTCCAATGATTCACTCCCCAAGTGACTGCAATGGCTGGAGCTGTGCTGATTCAAAGCCAGGAGCTCTTCAAGGTCTCCTACACAGGTGCAGGGTCCCAAGGTTTTGGGCCATCCTCAACTGCTTTCCCAGGCCACAAGCAGGGAGCTGGATGGGAAACGAGGCTGCCAGGATTAGAATCAGTGCGCATATGGGATCCCAGCACGTTCAAGGCAGGGACTTTAGCCACTGGGCCATGGCACTTGGCCCTCTAACCTGTGTGTTAACTACTAGGCTAAAAGTCCACTTTCTCCTGTTTCTTAAAACCTTTATAAATCCCCTATCTTCTTCACACAGCTGAAAACTCCAGGCCTTATATTGTAATCACTCCTTCATCAGCACCCTTAACTTCCTTGCTCCACGATTATTCTATCACTTCTGCTAGTCATACTTCACTAGCCTGGTCCAATTTTCAATTCAGCTGCCCATCTTTTCCAAGCTCACATCTTAGTACTAAGTAATGCTCGTAAAAATACCATCATACAGAGCTGTGGTGGTACTATAAATGCATGATTTATACCTTCAAAATTGTCTTTAATACTGCCAGCCAATCCTCTTACCTGTCCTTAGTCAAGCATTATTATCCTTCAAAGCAACACTTTCAATTTACATCCGTTCTCCTCAAACTTCTGACTATGCTATTTTGTACTCCTCCCCAGACCCGTACCCACCTCCAGAAAATTACCTCTAGTCTATTTTACTTTCTTGCAAAAGAAAATCCTTAGGGGAAATAATGCTGTAGGAAAATGGAAAGAATAAGAGCAGGTAAGGTAGGAGATGGATGCCATGGCAGGATTCTTGGGAAATTTTCATTTTAGGAAGAAGAGAGGTAGAGGCACGTGTGCACTAAGGTGCAGGAAAGTGCCAGATTTGGGGTTGAAGAAGCATCTTGGAAGTGGAACTCAAGCCTCAGACACCTGCTGACAGCACATGGTCGGAGATGAAACATCTATCCAAATTCTTCCAAAATTCCTGATTTATGAAATCATGAGCAAAGTAAGAGTTGTTTTAAGCCACCAGTTTGTTTCCCACCAACAGACAACATCTTATGGCTCTTTTCAATCAACATTTAATGCCTACCTTGCCTGTTAAAAAAACAAAAACAAAAAACAAAACAAAGCCTCTTCCCTCTACTTTACACAACTCAAGCTGTACCTCTGCTTCAGCTCTATCTCCATGCCCTTTTGTAGGCAAAATTATGTTGAAAAGCCATCAGTAATGCTTTATCTGTCATTCACAGCTCATCAGATCCCTACCGCCTAAACGCCTTTGCTACTGTCTTTCTTGTTAAAGCCTTTTAGTTCTTACTGGTTGCTTCTACTGTATCTAAAAAAGCAGGCACTCACCCATACTCTGTAATGCTCTCTTTTTATGACATCATTTCTGATATCTTTCTTATATCTCCAAGTTCTTCTATTTCAATCTTTTTTAGGAGTAGAAAACTCTTTCCAGGCCCTAAGTGCTGAAGTTCTTCAGGATTTTATGTTCAGCCACCTTCCTATCTCATACTAAAATCTTCTTTTGGATAAACATCCATTTTTTAGACTTCAGTAACTCAGTAAAAACAGGGATTAGCAGCTTTGAAACCAGACAGATCTGAGTTCAAGACACAGCTGTTACATTTAGTTTCTGTGGTGATAGAACAAGTTACTCACTTCTGTAAGCATTCATCTCCTCATCTAGGCTAATACTACCTCATGGCTTCCCAGTTTTTCTGCTGAACCCCTCTCCCTACTCTACTGTCCTTCCCAATTCTGCATCTAGCTCAGACTAAAAACTCTACAGGCTCATAGCTCCCTTCCAAACATGCCACAGTCTGTTTTTCCTGTCCAGTGATTTCTCTGCTTTTTGTATCCAGTATAGGTTGCACAGTGGCCTGTTTCACAGGAGGTCCGGTGGGGTAGTGTCCTATCATCAGCAGATGAACATGTTCCCCACAGAAGGTTTTTACCTGAAGAACTGGTGTAAGATCTGCATCAGCAGTTTCTCTAGCTGCAGTGGTGGAAATTATCTCAAGGTAGCAGATGTTAAGCTACCAGATTTTGGCTCCTGTCCTGGCCACTGTAGCCCTTTGAACCTGGAATTGCATCCAGGTCTTCCACATGGATGATAGGGGCCAAAGTATGTGGGCCATCCTCTGCTGCTTAAATGTACCACTATAGGGACAGCCTTATGGTATAGCAGGGAAGCTACCGAATGAGGTACTAGCATCCTATCTGGGTGCCAGTTCCTGTCCTGACGCTTCAATTCTAATCCAGCTCCCTGCTAATTATTGGGAAAAGAGGTGGAAGATGGGCCAAGTATTTGGGTCCCTGACATCTACTTGGGAGACATGATTGGAGATTCTGGCTCCTGGGTTCAGCCTCACACAGCCCTGGCCATTGGGGCCATCTTGGTGATGAACTAGAAGATGCAAGATTAATCTTTCTCTCTTGCTCCTTGCCTCCAGTCCTCCTCCCTTTGTCCCTCCCTCTCTCTCCTGCTAACTCTGATTTTCAAATAAGAAAATCTCTTTTAAAAGTTTTCATTATGTCTACTCTAAATCAATGAATAGAGCAGATGATCAATAAACATGCGCTAATGGAAACAGAATTAATTCTAAACAAAATAATAGTTACTTTCAGATGATACAATGATGTCTTGATTTTAATATCTCAGAGAATAGGATAAATAAGCTTCTAAAAACATTTTTTGGTATCTATTTATTATTTCTGCTTTTGCTTAATCTTTCGGGTTCAGAAGGTTTTCATCAAACCACTCACTTTCTTAATGAGAGGAAGCTGATCCTAACAGTAGTTACTAAGTTCAATAATAACAAAGTAATGCCTTCTCATGTGTTTCTCTATTCACCATGTCTACACAGCACTATAACACTGAGAGCTATCCTGACCATTGAATATTTCAAAAATCAAAAAAGGAAAACTAAGGCTATATATGCAGATTAGAAATCTAATGTATCAGAAGTCTTTAGTTTTTAATTAACGTTTCAACAAATTCGTACAATCAAGGTTGAGGATCCTTTATCTAAAATGCTTGCCAGAGGTATTTCAGATTTCTGAGTTTTTCAGATTTCAAATATTTTCATAGAATTTACTGGTTTTCCATAATTCAAAATCCTGAAATATTAATGGTTTGAAAATCTGAAACCTTGAGCACTATGTTGGCACTACGTTGACACAATTTCAAAGAAACCAAATATTAATCTGCAAACCTGAATATTCACAAACTATTCTCCAACTATCCAGATGTGGAACACAACAAAATTTTAAGTATTTTATCATTACTGCATATAAAGTACCACCTTTATTAAGACAGAAGCTTTATCAACAATGTGTATCAACAAAACATGACTTATGGCCCTGTAATACTTGAAGCAATACTTGCAATTTAACTAATTTAACTACCGTGCAGACTGTTATGTGATCTTCAGTAACAAGACAAAGGCAATTTTACTCAACTGAACAAGACAAATACTTTTTAATCATCTAAAAGAGTATAATCTTCAAATTTTTGTTGAAATTTAAAAAGGCACATTTTCAAATATTGGCACCCATATTTTAAACAATTTATCCAAATATTTTAAAAATTCTTCTTTCTTTTAAAATTAAAAAAATATATATATCTTTATATGGCTAGTGTATTATTTTAGGTGGTTTGGGAAGCTCAAATAAAACCCCACTCTAATATTCCACCAGATAGTTTATATGGCTAGTGTATTATTTTAGGTGGTTTGGGAAGCTCAAATAAAACCCCACTCTAATATTCCACCAGATAGTTTGTGCTACACAACATTACTTTTTGGTCTAGATATAAATGCTAAGAAGCACCTTGTAACAATAGTTAGCTATATAAAAAGTAACGACTTTTAATTATTTTAGCTAGTTACTTACCGAGAGCCATGCAAGGGATTCCATGATTCGATGCTCACATCGTTCCAAGTGTTTTATCATTTCTCTTGTCAAGTTGGCTTCTGCTTTGATAAAACTTTCAATCACTTTGTAAAAATCAAAAGGCTTTAAATTAAGTACACTCAGAATCCATGGGAAGGACAAATTTGTTCCAGAATCAAGATTCTGAGATGTACTTCCTAAAAACAAAAGAAAAAAAAAGTACAGATATGAAGTGTTAAGACTTCAACTTAGTTTTTTATCCAAATGGTCTTATCCAATAAGAATTAAAACACAATAGAACAGCTAAGCAATTTTTACTTAGAGCGTTTTTTTCTCAAAATATTTGCTTATTTATTTGTTCAAAAGGCAGAATGCCAGAGTGGGTGAGTGAGAGAGAGAGACAGAGAAAGATCTTTTAATCACAGGTTCACTCTTCAAAATCTGTGATAGCCAGGACTGACTAAGGCCGAAGGAATAAGGCAGGAATTACATCCAAGGTCTCCTCTGTGGAATTTCAAGGACTCATACACTTGGACCATCATTTGCTGCTTTCCCAGGCACACTGGCAGGCTCCTGGATCAGAATCAGAGCAGCCAGGACTCGAAGTGGCACTCTGTTATAGGATGCCAGTAACCTAAGTAGTTGGAAAATAGGCTCCATATATCAAGTGTATGTGACGTTACACTTAGGGAAAAGGTTCATAGCTTATATCAAAATCTCAAAGGCTTAAATATCCTAAACTTACGTAGGGACAGGTTTAATATCTCATTAGCTATTCATTAACATAATCATTTTAACTTTCATTAATCCTTGGAAGAGAGAGAGAAAGATTCTTTAAAATTTTACTATTTCACTAACTGAAAAACAGCATTTCATTTTTTATGGGCATTTCTTGGTTAGTAAGAAAACATTTCCATGTGTGTTTAGTAATTTTACTTGCTCTCCTATTAAGTGTATATTTATTTGTATCCTTAGATAAACATTCCTATTTTGTTTTTTGCAACCAAAAATTTTTTAACATTTGCAACACTACTTACAAAATAATATACATCTAAAATTATACTTTACGAAAACACTGTTATTAGGGGGCTCAGCATTAGCAGCAAGTTAAGGCACTATTCAATCCATATGCATCCCATATTACAGGGCTGGTTCAAGTTCCAACTGCCCCATTTTCAGTCCAGGTTCCTGTTAAATGTAACAGGATGACCAGTCAACAATAGTCCAAGCACTTGGGCTCCTGTCACCCCTGGGGAGACTAGACTGAGCTCCTAAATCCTGGCTGTTACAATCATCTGAGGAGTGAGATAGTAAGTCAAAGATATCTCTCTCTCTGCTGTGCCCTCTCTCTCTGACACCTTGCCTTTCAAATGGATAGAAAGGAAGAAAGAGAGAGAGAAGAAAAGAGAGAAGGAGAGGGGGACAGCGTGAGAAAGGATGAAAGAAAGGGAAGAATTGAGGAAGGGAAACACAAGGGAGAAAGAAAAAAAACCAGCAAGAGCCTTTGCTGTTTATCTGGTATATTCTAGCTCCAAACTTTGTTCTAACAACCATTAAGACTATAGCCATGCTTCCACATTAGTACAAGTGGCTCTTTAACATTCCTCTGGCATTTTACAATTTTACAGGTCTTGAAGAGACTTCAGTAGGCATGTTTCATAGATTCAGTACACTCAGAAGGAGCCTAATAAAATACTATCCTCCAGAAGACACAAAATCATTCAGATAAGCCAGTTAAACGGCTTATGATGACCAACTGTATCCTTCAGTATACACCAATCTAAGACACACATTCCTTCTTAATTTCATATTGCCCCCATCCCTCAAAAGATACACCACACCTGAGCAATAACTTTTTACTTTAATTAAGCTAAAATATTTATTTATTTATTTATTTATTTATTTAAATGTAACTTACTGCTATATGTAGCCATTACAACTTCAAGGGCACATGCCAATAAAGACATATGAAAGATGTTGTCATTCAGGAGTTTGCTAATGAAAAAAAGAAAATGTCATTTAAAAATCTTTCTTTTATAGAAATTGTACAATGTTACATTAAGACTAAAAAATTTACCTAAAGTTTTGAATGGACAATCGTTCCTCTTCCTAAAAGAGAAAATGTAAATAATACTTTAACTGAAACTTTCTTTGTGCCAACACTGAATTTTTTTTTCAAATACAATATTTTTAACTTACTGATTTAAGCATGGATTCCATTACTCGGTAATACAGTCGGACTCCAAGTTTGTATCGCTATGAACAGAGAAAAAAAGAAAAAAAATGAGATCCTTCAACTTTACAAAACTTATAAGTTTTAAGTCTTTTTTAAAAAAACATTTTTCTGATCTTTCTTAGGAATAAGACTACCATGATATCATTCAGATAAGTTATCTAAACTTAAGAAAGACTATGGTATAAAGTGATGGCTAACATTTCCAGCAAACTGGGTTTTCTTTTTAAGATTTATTTTATTTTTATTGGAAAGTCAGATATTCAGAGAAGAGGAGAGACAGAGAGGAAAATCTTCCATCTGATGATTCACTCCCCAAGTGAGTGTAATGGCCAGTGCTATGCCGATCCGAAGCCAGGAGCCAGGAACTTCTTCCAGATCTCCCACACGCATGGGTGCAGAGTCTCAAGGCTTTGGGCTGTCCTCGACTGCTTTCCCAGGCCACAAGCAGGGAGCTGGATGGGAAGTGGAGCTGCCAGGATTAGAACTGGCAGCCATATGGGATCATGGCGCGTTCAAGGCAAGGACTTTGGCTGCTAGGCCATGCCGCCGGGCTCTCCAGTAAACTATTAAGAGAGTAGGTCTACTACCTGATTTTCCTTCATTTCATGTCATTTATACCACTGATAACAGAAGTTACAGTGCCTGGTATCACCAGAAGCACTTTGTATCATGCTTAAGTATACTTTAAAATTTGTAGGTAATTGGGATTAAAAGCTACTTATTTGGGTCCACCCCTCTCCTCATATTTTGAAATCCATGCAAAGTTTTTCATATTATACACCTTCCTGAGCTTTCTGAAGACCCTCCTCATATGATACTTCTTGAAATCCCTAACACATATTTATTAAGGCGGTTATCTGGGTTCAAAAAGCAGATTCTGTCTATAAAGCTTAGTAACACTGGAATAGGCAAAAATCAGATCTAACTGACTTTATCAGTAAGAAGTTTTAACCAAATAATGCAGTGTTTGGGGCTCAGCATGGTAGCCTAGTGGCTAAAGTCCTCGCCTCGCACAAGCAGGGATTCAATATGGGCACTGGTTCTAATCCCTGCTACCCTGCTTCCCATCCAGTTCCCTACTTGTGCCTGGCAAAGCAGTCGAAGATGGCCCAAAGCCTTGAGACCCCAGACCCACGTGGGAGACCTGGAAGAGGCTCCAGCCTCCTGGCTTCGGATTGGCTCGGCTGCAGCCATTGTGGCCACTTGGGGAGTGAACCATTGGACAAAAGATTTTCCTCTCTGTCTCTCCTCCTCTCTGTATATCTGACTTTCCAATAAAAATAAAATTAAAAAATCTAATAATAACAATAATAATAATGCATTAATCGAAAGAACCACCAAATTCTAGATTTGCATACAAACATATACACATGATATTATTTCACTCCAAATTAAGAGGAAAAAACCAAAAGAACTTATAAGTAGTTAACCAAAACACTGAAGGATGCAAAATGTAACTAGAATAACTGTGTATAGTGAATTATATTATAGAGTGAATTTTAAATTTATTTTTACAAATTACATTTATTAATGCTTCACAACAAAATAGAACAAATTCAGAACCTGAATCTCAGAGAACTTAAATGATGTGTTCATAAATCGTAGAAGCAGATACAAACCTAGGGTGTACAACTCCATATTCCATACATTTGCATACAATGCATTGAATTAAGATTTTCTAGAATAATGAAGTCTCAAATAAATGGCTAGTACCATATATTCCCATTCATACTGGTGTACACATATATGAACATTCCTACATACACACCCCTTTAGTAATATCAAAAATCTTAAAATATTTTTCTTATTTGTATTTTCTAAAACCCTTATTAGTTGGCATTTGTGTTTACGGCTTTTTTGCAATGCAATGCAAGTTGGTTTCCCAGTTTCTCACAAATAGCTGCCTAAACAGGCAGTTGGGATATAGCCATCTGCCAATATTTTATCTATTGAACACATACTACTACAATCATTTATACAATCTGGAGAGATAGTACCTTTAAAATTCTATATATATATATATAGGGCACACATAAAAACAAGCTCAAATTACCTGTGATCCAATATCAACACATCCCTGTCCCACAGCTTTAGCAAATTTTTCCTTAAAGATGATTCCAACATCCTTTACTCTTTTCAGAATATTTTCTTTTGGATTCACTGTGCAGTTCTTAAAGAGATATAAACCAAAATCAGCACTAAGGATACTGTTTAATTGGAATAAATATTTTGTACCATAACACATAACTTTTGAACTAATAATTTACAAAAAAAGTGGAAACACTTCCAAAATAGATAAGAATAAAACAACCACAAAAAAAGACAGACAGACGGGAAGGGAAGGGAAGGGAAGGGAAGGGAAGGGAAGGGAAGGGAAGGGAAGGGAAGGGAAGGGAAGGGAAGGGAAGGGAAGGGAAGGGAAGGGAAGGGAAGGGGGAAGGAAGAAATATGCAAGCAAACAAGCAAGCAAGCAGACAAAGAAAACCAACCGCAGGGGCCAGTGCAGTGGTAATCTTCCTCCTGCCGCACCAGCATCCCATATGGGCACTTGTTCAAACCTGGCTGCTCCACTTCCAATCCAGTTTCTTGCTAAAATCCCAAACGGGTTGCAGGGATCACAAGCACCTAGGCCATCTTCTGATGCTTTCCCAAATGCATCAGCAGGAAACCACATGAGAAGTGGAGCAACTGGGACTCAAATAAGCATTCCAATACAGGATGCCAGTGTGATAGACAGCTTAGCCTGTTGCACCGTAATGCAAGCCACTCCAGGGAATTTTTAAAGCAGAAGGAAAGTACTATGCTCAAGTAAAGAAATTCAAAACAAAAAGATCTACATATCCTATTTGTTGGAAGTATTCAAAACAATATTTGAGAAGAAATAAATTTACCATTCTCTCAATTCCTACCTTTTAACTCCCTTGCTAAAATTCCAGGTAACTGGGTAGATACACATGTTAATGACAACTCATAAATAAATGCTATATTATCCAAGTTGGACAAATAACATCAGCTCTAAGCTAACAGTTACGATTATCTTGACAAGTATCACTTTACTAATTCCTGGGAGAAACAGCAAAAGATGACAACACAGTATAACAAAATCACAAGAAGTTACGGTAATAAATAAGCCATAAACTACAGAAAAGTACATAATTATTGCAACAGACCAAATTTTAGTAAGTTTCCTGATATTATCCTATTTCCATGGATGAGAATTTCAACAAATACTAACCAGCAACTAAATTTAAACAAGCCAGTGAGGGGAACAAGCAAGCAAGCAAGCAATACAAAAAGCTAATTTTCATTCTCTCTTCCTTTTTTCAGAGTAGGGAGGGGAGCAGGGGCTTTTGCATGTCAAACTCAAAGTCCGTTGGGAAGTTGCAAACTGCATTGTATACAGAATGAGGCAAGAACCATATATGAAAATGGGTCAAATGAACAATGAGACTGTAGGGTTATAGTGAATATAAGTCCTGTGTAACACCACATTCAACGATAATAGAAGTAGGTACTAAAGACAGGTGAACCATAAAGAATCATCAATTAGAGGGAGGTATTTGGAGCAGCAGATGAGTCATTACTTGGGATGTCTGCCTTCCACATTGCATGCCTAGCTGAAGCCCCAGTTCCTCTGCTTCTGATCCAGTCTTCTGCTAACATACTCCCTGGGATAGTAGAGGAGCAGTAGACATCCTCAAGTATTTGGGTTTCTACCATTTACATGAGAGACACAGAGTTCTAGCCTCTGGTTTCAGCCCTGTCCAGCCTTAGCTACTGCACAAGCTGCACACATTTAGGGGCTGAGACAGCTGATGGAAAAAAACATCAGTCTGCCGGAGTCTCCTCTTGCTTCTCTGCCTTTGAAATAAAATGAACACAAATAAATTATCTTTGGAAAAACAGAAAAACTAGAGAGACAGAAGACTTTCCAATCAACAACAATGGGATCCAAGAAAGAGTGCAGTAATATCTTCAAAATAATAAAATAATAACTTAAACTTCTGAGGGTAAGTAAATATCAACCCAGAGTTAAAGATCCAATTACCTCACAAAAGTTGATGAAAAAAGCTATTTTCAGACAACAAAGCCACATCTTGTAAATTCATCTCGAACTAACCTCACTTCAGGAATTACTAAAGCACTTGACATCATAGCTAAGATACCTGAATCCCATAATGAAATACCCAGGTTTTATTTCCAGTTCCAGCTCTTGACTCCGGCTTCCCACCAATGCATATCCTTGGAGACTAAAAGTCACAGCCCAAGTAGTAAATTCTTATCACCCCGGTGGGAGACATGGATTGAGTTTCTGGCTTCCAGCTCCCAGCTTTCCCTAGTCCTACCCCAAACACTGTAAGCATTTAGTGAGTAAACCAGAAATAATGTGAGCTCTTTCTGTCTCTGGTTTTCTGTCTCCCTGTCTGGGAAATAAGTAAGACAAAGCAAATTATAAAAAGTGACATTTATAGAAGAAAGAAAATCACTTCAGAAGTGAGGTACAGACTGCAAGAAAGAATAGTGAGCAAGGCAAATGATAACAGCAACATCTTCTATGTTAAAACAATACTACCAATAAAAATCTAAATTTGAGGGTAAAAAGCAAGAAATAAGATCATGGATAACTACGCACTGGATGGGAACTAAGTAACTGAAAAAAAAATAGTTCTCAATTTCTAAGTTAAAAATTCTTCAAACATTAACAGAAAATGGTATATATTTGGCTTACATTAAAATAGGAAATCAGATTTTCTGATGGTTGATCACTTGCTGAATTTAAAATCATCACTAACTGTTGAATGGTATTCATAACAGTCCTAGAAGAAAAAGTAAAGAAGAGTTAAACAATGACAGGAAATAAATAAGAAATGAAGTACACCTATTTTCTAAGTTAGATGTATCTTTAAACATATTGCCTCCTCTTTATCTTTTAAAAGTTCTCTGAAATTAGACTTCAACAGGGCAGGAGTGGAGTGGAGCTACGGCACTGACATCTCATGGGAGCACCTGGTTCAAGTCCTGGCTATTCCACTTCCAACCCAGCTCCACACTAATGTGCCTGGGAGAACAACAGAAGATAAGCCAAGTTCTTCAGCCCCTGGCCCCCATGTGCAAGACCCACAGGAAGTTCCTGGCTACTGGCTTCAATCTGGCCCAGCACTGGCCATCGTGGCCATTTGAGGAGTAAACTATGGATGGAAAATCTTTCTTCTTGTCTCTCCCTGTCTCTGTAACCTATAACCCTGCCTTTCAAATCAATAAAATAAATTTAAAAAAAATTTTTTAAGTTATTGTGTACGGTTGCTTACAAGGAATTTTACTTTATTTAACTCTTGAAGAAAAGATGTGCTAACGATCAGTTTATAATTACAGAACCGATATTCTTCTGTCAATAAAACTGTAATTACAATTCAATAAAGCATTAATGTGTCAAATCAATGACTATTTGGGGAGAAAAGACAATGGCATTATATATAACTTCATATTAAACAGAGAAATAAACTACATGAAATGGAATTGTTTCCAAAAAACCCAGTACTAAGCACACTTTCAAATAAAAACAGAGATACTTAATAGCTCAAGCCAAGAATCAAATGCTTCTCCTTTACAGAAATCTTCAAATAAGAAAGGAAACTAAGTTCCTGAATAATTTTTTTAAATTATCATTCTTAAAGTATAAAATACCCAATCAGTATCACTACCTCTTTTTTATTCTATATGTCAAGTGTGTATACGTGTGTGGCAGAAGTGTACCATAAGCAGTAGTGTTTCGATTTGGAGCATAAGTACATTTGAGACACTGTTTAATGATACTACGAGTTGTAGAATGTTTGGTACTGAAGGACCCTTAAGTATTAAATAAAACATGTTCAGTGTTCTCTGCTAAACCTGTGTAAGCTACAGCTATGCTTCTTCACTTTTCAAAGTATTGTGATCTGCCTTTCTTGTGCCTCTCTATGTTTACTAATGCATGTGTGCTACAATGAAGAGAACCACAAAAGAGCAGCTGTTAAAATCAAGACCTTCATCTTTCGTATCATTTGTTCTGATACCTGACTTCTCTGATACATTCAACAACTAAATATTCTTTCCTCAAACTCCTTCCCTCCTGGGGTTTTTATGACCTCATTCTGTGGGCTCTCCCAACCATACCTTCTCATTCTTTAAAAATCTAACATACACTTATGCCATTACAATTCTTGAGGGTTCCACTCTCAACCACCATTCTGCCCATTAAAAACCTCTGCTTCAGGCAATCTCACCTACTTTTATGGTTTAATATCCCCCCTGATAATCTCAACTTTATAAGAGTACCAAATTCTATCACTTACCAGTTAATCTTCTTCATAAGTGCACTAAAGCATGATATTCTAAATGTGAAATCATCAAATTTTTACCAACCTTCCTTCCCACCACCACTCCATTCATTCAAATCTTCAACATCTCTGAACTCACCTACCACAACAGACCAGCTCAGAGACTGTCACTCACTGTATCTGTGGTAGTAAGGCCTAGTCATGTGTACTTTGAAAAAGGATCCCTCAGGTTGTCCTAATTTGGACCTCTGGTTAAGAATCACTGAGATGAATCACTGAGATACACTGACAAATCTATTTGCCCACCTGTCTTCTCCTCGGTCCATCCATTTACAAACTATTACCATGCATATACTTGCAAATCCAAGTCTGATTTTAACTGTTACTTCTGCGTAACACCTATTTATAGCACAGGCTATATCATGTACAAACAAAAGTGCAAAACTATGATTATACCATAGAAGACATTTCTTGTCTAGCACCCATACCTCCCTGCCTTCATCCTCTTATTTTACAGTCAAAACGGAGTTGCTGACAGTGCACCGTGCTGTTTGATACTTTCACTACTTTTCACATGCTGTTTGCACATCTTAAACTGCCTTTCCTATGAAGCAGATCTTAACATGCTTCAAAATTCAGTTCACATGGCTTCATGAACTGTCTTCTTATTAACTTGTCCATTACTATTGTATATTAATATGAAAGTGATTCTATTCAATCATTTGAAATATATTAATGACTGTCTACTATGTGCCAATTATTAGGCTAGGATCTAATTATTAAATGGGAAAAATCATAGTCCCAATAGTATGGAGTTTAAAAGACATTGTGTGCCATGGTGAAAAACAAATACAAAGACAAATTATATACATTATGGAAGAAATAGATCATTATACTATGAGGAAGAATAATAGAACACTTCAGAGGAAAACATATTCTTTAAAAAGTAATATTTTGCTGAAGCATAAGGAAGAATAGCAGTTGGCAATACAAGGGAAGAAGAGAAAGAAGAGTTTCAAAAAGACAGAATATCCAGTGAATTGCTTCTCAAGTATAAAAGAAATTGCAGAATTTAAGAAAATGGAAGAAGCTCAAGTATGGATAAAGCAGACTGAGCAAGAAAACATGTTCCCAGGCTTTGCTGCAGAATTAGCTAGATGGTGCTAGGAATGGGGACAAGTCCTGTCAGGCTAGCCCACAGAACCACTTGGAAACTGTAAGATCCAGAGCTGGGGATGGGCCTCCTAGGGAAATTCTGGGCATTCCTCTGACGTGCTGCAGCTTTCACTGGTGAGCATGAGAACCAGGGCTGAAGACAAGCCTGGCGGGACAGGCAGTGGTATCTGTAGGCATGAGTGGGATGGATAGTGGGTTTGGTCAGTCTGAGCTAAGCTCCAACACCCATTGATGTGTACAAGAGCTGAATGGGATGCAGGAGACTGGACTAGTCTGCTACACACATCGGCATGCACAGGAACTAGGCCTGTGGGTAGAACTGGTGAAGGTTACCAGGAATCATTCCAACCAGGCTGCAGTTTCCATTTGTGTGTGAGGGCAAGTGTATGGTAGGCAGGGATGGGCTGGGCCACAGCATCCATTGGTTTGTGCATGAGACGGGGCTGGACACAGAACTGACCATGTGACTATGGCCACCAGCATACGTACAGGCTGAGCTGGGTGATGGACTGAGCCAGACGCCACACCGGCTAACACACACAGGAGTCAGGCCTAGGGTCACCTCTGGTGAAGTTTCTTTGGGAACTCCCCAACTAGACCACTGGACTCAAAACTCCAACCATGGAGTTGGAAAATCACATGGAGTGCATATGTCAGAACTGGACCTCCTTGGCTGTTGAAGCCTGTAAAGCAAATAGCATGCCCAGATGCACATGGGGGACATGACAACCAGTTCATTGAAGCCTGCAGGGGACATCTAGTACCATGGATGGAAGAACAAAGCAGGTAACTCTCTCAACCAACTTCTGACAGCAAGGAGTTGGGTAAGTGGAGACACTAAGGTGGACCATGTCAGCCAATGGATCTTGGAAGGATTTCCTCTACAATGGAATAACAAAATCAACACTATCTCCAAACGATCAAAATCATTTATGCAGAACCCTCAGAGCATGCTCCACATCAAGGACCCTGGAATGACAACAGGTGGCTGTCCTCCAACCCCAGGTACTAATGTGGTTGGGATGCTGTGAGCGGCTTCTCCTCTTCTCTCTCCCCTTCTCCCAGACATAGGAAGTAAAAAGGAGATTGGAAAGAGTTATTGCATCCACTTTCCCCTATTCCTTAACCCTTCCTACCCTAATAAGTGGTCTACATGGACATGCATCCTTCTTAACTATGTAAACATCATACAAAATAAAATAAACTTGTTATTAAAAGAAAGAAAGAAAACAGATGACCCCAGAGAGGCACAGAAGCCAGATCATACAAGGTCTTTCAGGCACTGTTAAGCAATACAGAATAGTAGTTGGACTTCTGAAATATCTTGGAGGTAGATTTAACAAGACTTGACAACAGATTTAGATATCAGAAGTGAGCGAGAAAAAGGACAGACAATACAGTTTGAATTCTGCAGGGTAATGTGTAGATTACATGTGATACGTATTTTTTCTTTTTTGTTTACTGAGAAAGAACACATTCCCATTTTAGGTTGTATGAACAGCAGCAGATAAAACTAGGTAATAATCATATTTGCCAAACTAGTAAATTACATGGCAGACAAACCACATTCAATATGTATTTGTTGTATATATGTACAAATATGTAAAGAAATAAATGAACAAATATGGAATGCTATCAGTAAATAATCACAATGAAAACAAATGGGAAAGTTCATACCTCACTGGAGTTGGTGGAGCAATCATATTTATATCTTCATCATGATGATTTTTTCTTGGTGTTCTCTGCATTTCAAAACTAAATAATAATAAACAAAGTCCTTCTTGCTGAAAATGTATTATTATTTGTTCTTAATAACTATAAACTATAACATAATACTTTCACTTCTTATCATACAAAGTGATAAATTATATAATAAAAGTGATAGGAAATACATGATCCAACCACTTCTTACATACGTACATAAGTGTAGGCTTTTCATGATATTGAGGTATACCATTAATTATTCTTGGAAGGGAAAGCTAAATGGTTTCTTCCTAATAGTATTAATAACTAAGTTGTTCAGAATTTAAAAAAAAATCAAAGCTCAAATAAATAAATAAATCTTCAAGAAAATCAAAGCTCAGATACCTTAACGCAGTAGAAGAGGCTGGTGTCGTGGCACAGCAAGTTAAGCTGCAGCCTGCAGTAGTAGCATCCCACAGGAGAACCAGTTTGAGTCTTTGCTGCTACACTGCCTATTTATCACCCTGCTAGTAAAGCTGGGAAAGCAGTGGATGGTTCATAGTACCTGGGTTCTTTCCATCCACATGAGAGACCAGGATATACCTCTTGGCTCTGGGCTTCAACCTGGCCCAGTCCCAGCCACATGGGAGTAGACCTGTGGGGAGTGAACCATCAAATGGAAGATCTGTCTGTCTCTCTCTCTCTACATATATATACAACTCTGCCTTTCAAAATATAAAATAAATGTTTTTAAAAAACCAAAACTCATAATTTTTAATGCAGTATACGTCCTAAAACTTTATTTCCAATTAAATCAAATTTAAAACACTTAATTATGTTTAATTTCTAAATTACATGTATTTTTAAGTTTCACATTAGAACATTTAATGCTGAAATCTTCCAGATGATCAGGTTAAACTTTTTATAATTATTTTCAACAATTTCCATGTTTGGATTCTACATGCAAATTCAAGCCAATATACTGGGCGGGGGTGGGGGAGGGGCCGTGCTGTGGAGTACTTGGTTAAGCTGCTGCTTGGGAGCCTGCATCCCACAAGGAAATGCTGGTCCCAGCGTTGGCTGCCTTGTTTATGACACAGTTTCCTATCAATGGGCATGGGAAGGCAGCAGATTATGGCCACTCACTTTGAAGATCTACATGGAATTCCTGGCTGCTAGCTACTGCAGCCATTTGGGAAGCCAACAAACAGATGGAAGATCCTGTTTCCTCTTTCTATCTCTTGCAAGGTAAGCAAACATCTTGTTAAGGTAGAGAATATATTTTGATACTAAAAACAAAAAATGGGGCCTGGTGCGATGGCATCGTGGTTAAGGTCCTCGCCTTGAACACACCAGGATCCCATATGTGCACTGGTTCTAATCCCAGTGGCCCCACTTCCCATCCAGCTCCCTGCTTGTGGCCTGGGAGGCAGTCGAGGATGGCCCAAAGCCTTGGGACCCTGCACCTGCGTGGGAGACCCGTGTGGGGAGCCATGCAGATCCACGCATCCTTTGCAAGCTCTCAGTCAGCTGGAGCTGGTCTCCGGCAGACCTGGGAGAGCTCCTGGCTTCAGATTTGCTCAGTTCCAACCGTTGCGGCCACTTGGGGAATGAACCATCGGACAGAAGACCTTCCTCTCTGTCTCTCCTCCTCTGTATATCTGCCTTTCCAATAAAAATAAATAAATCTTAAAAAACAAAAAATTTAACCAGGGGCCCAATAATATGGCTCAGTGGCTAAATCCTTGCCTTCATGCACCGGGATCCCATATGGGCATAAGTTTGTGTCCTGACTGCTCCACTTCTCCTCCTGCTCCCTGCTTACTGCCTGGGGAAGCAGTGGAGGGTGGCCTAAAGCCTTGGGCCAATGCATCTACAGGGGAGACCAGCAAGAAGCTCCTGGCTTCCGGCTTTGGATTGGCTCAGCTCCTGTCATTGTGGCCATTTGGGAAGTGCACTAGCAGATGGAAGATCATCTCCATCTCAACATATCTCTATAAATTTGCCTTTCAAATAAAAACTAAAATCTTAAAAAAAAATTATTCAGCTAAGTTAAAAAAGATACTGGTTATGAAACATTACTCATATTAAATCTCTATTAATAAATTATATGCTCAGAATACCATTATCTTTTTCTTTATTTAAAGACATTTGACAGTAACTTATTATTATCAACTGCATAAAAAGTCAGTACGTTATATCAAATCTATATATCATTGTTGATCTATATAAAAATGCATCAGTAAATGATGATATATTATGTGCAATACCTGTCTATAGAATCAGTCTGGAGAGTTTTATCATGATCCAAAAATAATCTTGCATCTAGATCTTTGTTTTTAAGATACATTTCTTCATATCGTTTAGAGAGACTTTCAACCTCAAAAGGAAAAAAGAATATGATCATCTTTTTCATGTTACATCTCTTACCATACTAGAACATAAATTCAATTGGAAAATTTTTATATAATAAATATTTATTATGCAATAAATATTCACATGCAACATATAGGCCTATCTAAAAGTGTAGTAAACAAAGCTGTAAGGTTTTTTTCAACTACAAATTTAAGTATATTTCATTCATGCACCCTAACTGTTAGCATTTTACACCTACAAGGATCACCAATGCCACAAATCAGAACTAAAGATAAAAGTAGGTATTATCATAACCAATTAACTAAGATTCTCCAAACATTTCATATATACTTCACTTTCAATCTTCTAATCAGCTTATTAATATAGAATAGCTTTTCCCAAAAACTATATTAAAGCCTCTTGATTATATATTCTGACAATCTTTTCTCAACCTTTTATTCACTCCAGCTTCCTTCATTCCTAAGTTAAGAATCTTAGGCAAAAGAATTAATTCAATAAATTAATCCAATTAGCACATTTGCATGATCTATTTCCAATCTTAGATATTTTTAAATTGTAAAAATGCATACATCTTTTGCTCTAACATTTTATAATTACACTTTAAAAAGAAAATACTCGAGTAGCAAGTTTTCTGCTGTGACTTTTATAAATCCAAGATGTTTCCAAGAAACACTGAGATAACCAAAACTGCATTCTATAAGGAGTAAAAAGAAACTCAATTAAATGTACATTTTTTGTTTGTCTGCATAAGTGTACTAAGTAGAAAAGTCACTCATGCTTAAAGTTTGAGCAATGCTCCTATGTTATCTTAAACATTAATTATCAATTATTGGTGTCAGTGTTGCAGCACTGCCAGCTATGCCACAGCCTGAAATATCAACATCTCATAAGAATACCAATTCAAATCCCCACTGCTCCACTTCTGATCTGGTTCCCTACTAATGTGATTAGAAAAGCCAAGTGTCTAAGAGTGCTGAGAGCTGTGAAGAGTATTTTTCCTTAATCAAATGCAAGAAAACATTAATATTCAGTCACTTCTTGCCTCTCCAATACCACATCTGATAGCTCTGTTACGGCTTGTACCCCAACCTTCATGAGCTGCTTGGGATTTACTAATCAGACAATACCATCTGAATCAGCGTGCTTCGACTGCATAGCACCCATACCCTGGGCTTGGCATTCCTAAGGCTAACTCAGCTTAAAAATCGCATCATTTCCAAACAATTTTCCACAAAACTCATCTGCTCCTGTTTGGATTCGGCAGCTCCTCTCCTGGACATCACTGAAGCTGGTGTGTGCATCCTCACGCTTCAGACTCTTGGGGATTTCTGTAGTTTCACATTAGCATTTTATGGCCAGTGACAGAGATGAAGTCTCTAACTGTGGTATTAACATAATCCCTGGCACACAATAATAAATACTGAATTATCAAGCTAAATCATGATCTAGCTTACCTAGTTTAGGTAACAGAATCAGCAATCTTATCTTACACTTTTTGGTCTGTGTTACTAACAAGGCATTGTGTTGTCACTGAGTGATAAAGCATGCTTCTCAAAGCATGCTTTCCTTTACTGAGTCTACAATACCACCAAAATTCTCAATTGTTGTACTCTCATCAAAAAGACAGTTGTGGCAACATTTGAAAAGTAACGGGTAGATGGAGAGTGCACCATTAAGGTTTAAAAAAAATCTGCAGCATAATCAAAGACATTCCACCAAATTTATTTCAATTGCATGTTTTTTTTAAAATACTCCAAAAAAATTACCTCTGGAAGTTCATTAGAAGCTATAATTCCAAGAGAATTCATAAACGGAATAAAATTTTTGAAATAAACATTTTTGACCTGAAAGAGATTAAAAAAAGCCAGAAGCTATTAAAACTTAAAACCAAAAAACTGGGACTGGCGCAATAAAGCTTGGCTTGCTATTCCTCCACTCCAAGCATTGGCATCCCATATGGGCACCAGTTAGTGTCTCAACTACTCCACTTCCCATCCAGTTCCCTGTTTATGAACTTGGAAAGCAACAGAGGAAGACCCAAAGTGTTAGAATCGTGCACCCATGTGGGAGACCAGAAAGAAGCTCCTGGCTTCAGATTGGCCCAGCTTTGGCTGTTGTACCATTTGGGGCATGAACCAGCAGATGGAAGATCTTCCTCTCTGTCCCTCCTTGTTTCTGTAAATCTGTCTTTCCAAAAAAAGTAAAATAAATCCTTATAAAAAAGATTTATTCCTGTATTTCAAATAAAATTTCACAAGTAGTTCTTAAAGTCAGATTTATAAACCAGACACTTAGAAAACTGCTATTTACTACTATCTATTATCTTGTGCTTCAGGGACAAAATTGGAGTAAAATGAAACATTTTAACTTCATTCATTAGCTTACTTGCAAAGATGAATTATGATTCTATCAAACTGAAAGTAAATATATACAGATGACACAAATATATATGCATACATACATAAGCCCAGATATTCTTTTAATACCTCTTCAACCAGATTTTTGAGACTCCTCCCATTCCTTCCCACAGCTGACAGAGGAAGTTCAAAGATACAATACTTTCTACTTGTATTTGTTCATAATAAATTACAGACAACATAACATACTGTGAGAAAACAGCAGAGTGACACAAGCACTAGTACTGGATGTTCCAATGTCCAGTGTAGACCCTATCCGTAACAAATCTCTGGAGAGTCATTTACTCATTATTAAAAGGTGGTACAACATATTATTGGCAATATTTTCTTCAATCTAACATTCCAAATTTATAAAAGAGATAATTCCTAGGTGTTCAAGGGCATTCTCCATAGTCACTAACATCTTGTATAATATTTAGAAAGAGAGCAATTATGAATAGTTAAACTGAAATTTAATGTTGGTATCCCTTACCACTAAACCAAAACACTAGGACTTCCTTAGTAGGCTAATTAAAAGCATTAGGGGTATCAGTAACTTCAGAGAAACTAACGAACAAACATATTTTAAAGTTACTGTCTTGATATATGCAGTGCAAGGGAAATACTCTCTTTAAAATCAAAGCGTGTGAGAGGGTGGGTAGTTAAGCCACTGCTTGGAATCCCTATGTTCCATATCGGAATGCAAGTTTACGTTCCAAGCATTCCACTTCCAATTTGGCTTCCTGCTAATGCCTCTGGAAACCAACAAAATCTGGGTCAAGTACTTAAGTCCCTGTGACCCTATGTGGGAGACTTGATGCAGATGTTGCCTCCTGTCTTCAGCCTGGCCCAGTCCTGGCTGCCGCAGCCATCTGGGAAGTAAACCAGCAGACAGAGTCTCTCAATCTCGGTCTGCTTTCAGATAAACAATTTTTTAAATAAAAATCCAGGTAACTTTTTCTAACTTTTGTTTTTACTGTAAAACTGGCACAATGGATGCTATTCACAAGAGGTAGCTACTATTAAGAACTATCACCGAAATCTACTTGAAATGTTTTACAGAAATCATGAATCACCTCGTCTATATTACAATCATGTTCTTTACAGAGCATGTCAATAATTCTTGAATCTTGTTCTTGTTGCTTGGCTGTCCGGGCACTTCTGTTCTGACCTCTCCTGGGTGTTCGAGGTGAGCCATTAATAGGTATTACAGCTGTTTCTGTTACAAAAAAAAAAAATAATAAGCAAGAACATTTCCATTTTCTACGTACAAACTATGAAGCATTCTAGTTACAACTTGGATACTTAGGAACAATATTTGTAACATACTACTTTTACATATTAGGCTTCATTAGAAGAAGAAAAATTTCTTTTTTCTTTCTTTTGGTTTTGTGAAAGAACTGAAGCTAGTTTTTGCCATCTTTATTTTTTCCTGCTGACAAATACCCCACAAAGAACTGTAAAATACTTCGTCTTCCCAAATAAACACAAACAGAAAACTGCAAAATGGCCTGTAAGTCTACAAGAAAAACGCTTTCTGGAGCAGGTACTGTAGCCACTAGGTGAAGAAGCTGCTTAGCAAGCACACATGCCACATGAGAGCTTGGCTGGAGCATCAGCAACTC
Organism: Ochotona curzoniae; assembly: GCF_017591425.1. NCBI lineage: Eukaryota > Metazoa > Chordata > Mammalia > Lagomorpha > Ochotonidae > Ochotona > Ochotona curzoniae. The sequence goes on along the minus strand of NW_024466502.1, from coordinate 44,882,971 downwards.
ACTGCTTCCCAGCATGCTTGGGAGGCAGCAGATGAAAATCCAAGTCTCCGGCTTCCTGTTGCCCGTGTGGGAGATTTCACGCAGTTCCTGGCTCCTAATTTAAGCCTGGTGTAGCTTCCGCTGCTGCAGGGACTTTAGGAGTGAATCAGACAGCTGAAACGTTCTCTGTCCCTCTGCCTCTCAAATAATTTTTTTAAACAATGTTTTCCATCTTAAGAGTCTTTAAACTGAGCAAATATTTATGGGTTCAATTTCCAGTATTTTTTATTGAAAAAAAAAAAACACAGAGCACATTGCTATGGCTCAGTGGCTAAATCCTTGCATTGTAAACACTGGGATCCATTTGAGCGCCAGTTCATGTCCAAGCTGCTCCGCCTCCCTTCCGGCTTCCTGCTTGTGGCCTGGGAAAACAGCAAAGAATGACCTACAGCCTTAGGAGCCTGTACCAATGGGGGAGACCCAAAAGAAGCTCCTGGCTTCAAATTGGCTTAGCTTCTGATGCTGCAGGCATCTTGGTGAGTGAATCAGAAGATGAAACACCTTTGTCTCTATCTCTCCTCTCTGTAATTGTGCCTTTCCAGTAAAAATAAACAAATCTTAAAAAACAAACAAACAAAAAATCTTCTATCTGCTGGTTTACTCCTCAAGTTTCCACAATGGCTAGAGATGAGCCAATCTGAAGCCAGGAGCTTTTTCTGAGTTTCCCACGTGGGTGCAGGGTCCCAAGGCTTTGGGCCATCCTCTGCTGCTTTCCCAGGCTACAGGCAGGGAGCTGAAAGGGAAGTTGAGCATCTGGGACATGAGCCAGCACCCATATGGGATCCTGGCAGATGCAAAGTGAGAATTTCAGCCACTAGACTACCACACCAGACCCCTCTCAGTTTCCTCTAAGTTATTCATTCCATTTAGGGCAATAAATACTTTTTACACTGAGTCATCTTTAACCTCTTTTACAGCTGACTCTGTCTTCTGTTTGAATTTGGAATGGCCAGATAATTCACGGGTTTTTTTCTTTAAAGATGTATTTATTTATCTGAAAGAGTTAGAGACAAAGAGAGAGAAACAGGGAGGGAGGGAGAGAAACAATCATCTGCTGATTTACTCCCTAAGGGGGCACAATGACTGGAGCTACGCTGGTCTGAAGCCAGGAGCCAGGAGCTTTTCAGGCTTCTACATGGGTGCCAGCACACAAACTCCTGGGCCGTCTTTTGCTGCTTTCCAAGCTGTAGTAGCAGGGAGCTGGATAGGAAGTGGAATAGCCAGCACCCAAACTAATATCCATATGGAATCCTGGAACCACAGGGATGCTCAACTTATTATGTCACAGCACTGGCCCTTATACCTGTTTTTTATTTTGCTCATTTATTTATAAATGTTTCTTCATTTATTTGAAAGACAGTCTCACAGAGAAAGAGGGAAAAGCTATCATGTTGGGCCTGGAATGGAAGATCTTTCAGTCTCTCCTTCTCACCATAAATCTGCCTTTCCAACAAAAATAAATAAATCTCTTTTTAAAAGAAAGGAGGGAAAAAGAAAGAGGCTTACTTTAAAAAAACAAAGAAGAAGAAACTGAGAGGATAAAGCAACATGCCAAATTACATCACATGATACAAGCAGCAAAAACCAGACTGTGGAAAATTTAGGACAACCACCTGATTATTTAGTAAACAAATTGTAAGTGGGAGAAAAAAAAAAACAAGAGATGGAAGAAGCATTTCTATCAGCCTATGATACAATTTGAAGTTTTAATAGTTGATAATCTGTCAACCTGGAAATACATTTTAAAATTACAAAGACACACTAATTGAATAGCTGTACACTTAACAGATATTTGGCGGTACTAAGGAATGATTATGACTTGATTTTACATGTGGTAATGGTATTGTCATTACACTTTTTAAAAACTCTTTACTTCATAGAGATATGTACTAAAACAGAAAAAGATGAAATGCATGCAAAGGTGTTGCTCAAACTAACATAGCAGGGGGAACTGGGCAGGAGACATGTGGCTATATACTGACCATGGAACATGTTGAAGCTTAGTGAAAAGCACATGGAAGTTTGTTATGTTACTACTCATTTTAATACTTATTTGAAATTCTCCAACAAAATTAAAACTCAATTTAATACCTCACCTTGGTCTCTCTTTAACACAACATTTAAAGAGCTGAATTATCCAAAATAAAGTCTTGCAAGATAAAGCAAATATTACATCACCTATTAAAGTTATGAAAAACAGAGAAAGGCATATAAAGAGAAATTTTAAAGGTCAAGAAAAGTTTGAAGTATATGCCTACCTCTCTTTCTTCTGCTCTGTATGATTTCTGCCTACTATACCAAACCATTTTCAAAACTCCATGCAAAATTTCATTTTTCTATTTAGCTGTTATTCACAACAATTAACCACTTTAACACTTTGAGACTTCGAAGTTTTGATCAATTATCTATTATTTTTAGAATTATTATTAAAGTGTTAATTGTTTCAAAAGCACTTGGCCTACCTTAGCTAGCTACACATTTTTCTGTATTGCTTTGACTCTGAAGTCCTATCCTTGGGATCAACAAAGGATGAAATTATATTCTAAGAAGAACACTGTCATTGATGCTTTATGTTACCTATGTCATTTAAATACACTTCTCATCTTTGTGTGCTCATCCACTGAAATTGTATCAATTACATTTCAAACACCAAAAAAAAATTAGACACAAAGTTAGACAATATTAATAAAAAGTTAGTTAGCTGCTCCTGTGGAATGGACCACTCTTTCCCCATGCTGTTTCCTTCATATCTTTGTCTTGGTTTTTGCTTTTTTTTTTTTTTTTAACTAGGAATGCTCTTCCTCAACTTCCTTAATAAAGATACCTCCTCCAAGCTAATTACTCTTCAACACTCATTTCAAATATTACTTGTTTCATATGGCATTCCTCAGTCTTCAGCATTTCAGAGTACTCTCTCATCTCCTGAATTCCCCATGCAGGTGCTGCATTTTGACCCACATCACCTTCTACAGAAACTCTCATTAGCTGCTTCTATGCCTTATTTTCCCTGTTAGAACTCCTATTACTTGAGGGCAGAGCCCCATTCGTTACTTTTGTAAATAGCTTTACAACCATACTAGCCCTAGATAATCAATACACACTTACTGGTTGATAAGTAAGAAAGCATAAATTATAGGAAATACTTACTATATGGCTCTTTGAGCAAAGCAGGAGGTGAAAGTTTGATAAAATAGTCAAGAACACACAACATTAACTGAAATGAGATCACCAGGTCATCTTCCATTTGCAAGACCTCTCCTGAAAATAAAAAAGGTTCACATTTTTAAGGAAAGTGAGATTAAGATGTTTTAGTTACAGGAAACTGTGGGTAAGTAATCATCCATACAATCATTCATTCAACAATTACTGGAGACATGGGGAAGCCTTGCTTTTTCTTTTTGCAGAAGATTAGAGATAGTTTGCAATTTTAAAATTATATAAAGTTAAGACTTAGTTAGAAAGTTTAAGTCTACCTTGAGAATTTTACTTTTAAGCATTATAATAACTCACTCTTAATTTCTAAAATTATTTTGCAGTTTGCTTTATTTAAACTTATTTTCTAGCTCTGTAAAACTATATAATAAAATTTGAAGTATGATGATGCTATATGCTAATTTTTAATTCTAGCTATATCTGAAACCTCATATATTTCCTATTTTAACTTTAAATATTTAAATGTTAATTATTTCTATTTAATATGAAATTATTATAATAACCAAAGCCATTAAGAAATAACCAAATTAACTATATAACAAAGCCAATTAAAATTATCAAACACAAATTTCTGAAAGTAATATATATATAAATACACAAACATGATAGATATTAAAATAAATGCATATAACAGATAACTGAGAAAAATTTATAGTTATATAAAATATAAAATTATTATATAATACAGATAATATGTATTTGCTTATATATTATTTGTGAAGAGAAGCTTAATTTGACTCTTTTTTTTTTAATCTTCTGACATCTGACTGGTAAATTAGAAATAATTTCCCAAAATACAAAATACATAGAAACTGTACTCTGGTTTCTCTTCAGATCATATAAATCTTTTGCCTTTTACAAAATACACAGAAGCTATGATAAAACATCATGCAGATTTTCTAGATCCACAGGTCTAGTGTCAAAAAAATTGTTTGCAAGGGCCCAGGGTGATATAATCTAGTAGCAAAATTTTTGCTTTGCAAGTGCTGGGATCCGGTTCATATCTTGGCTGATCCACTTTCCATCTGGCTCCCTGCTTGTGGCCTGGGACAGCAGTAGAGAATGACTCAAAGTCTTGGGACCCTGCACCCATGTGGGAGACACCAAAGAAACTCCTGGCTGCTGGCTTCGGATCAACTCAGCTCCAACCATTGAGGCCACTTGAGGAGTGAATCAGCAGATGAAAGATCATTGTCTCTCCTTCTCTCTGTATCTCTGCCTTTCCAATAATAAAAATCTACATAATAAAATATATAAATATATATGATAAATCTTTTTTTAAAAAAATGTTTTGCAAATCTACTGGGCACTTAGGATATTCATGCACAACAGCTGAGAGCCTAGGTTCAGGACTCAGTTCCTCCATCTTCCTAATCTCAGCCTTCTGCTACTGCAGACCCTGAGGTAGGCAACAGAGATGCCTTAAGTCACTGGGCTACTGGTGCCTGGTGGGAGCCCTGGATCAAGTGTCAGACTCCTGGCCTCAGCATGTGGGGAATGAATGAGCGAACAGGATTTCATTCTCTCTCCCTCCCTTCTTCTTTCTCTCCCTCTTGCTTGCTAATAAACAATAATTTTTTTCAGTTTGTAATATATTTAGAAGTTGTTAAGAAATATAAAAGTAAATCATGTTATCAAGGATATCAGATGAATGAATTTCTCTCCTAATAACTAATAAAATCATGCAAAAATGTACTGGTTAATTGCTACTATCAAAATTAAATTTGGCAGATATTAACTCAGAGTATTTCATCTTTTTCTCCTTCTGACTAGGAGGAGGGAGTAAAAACTGCTCACAGAAGGAAGGGTAAAAACACTGGTAAACTTTATTTTAAATATTTTATTTGAAAGGCACAGAAAGAGGGAGTAATCCTGCTGTCTACGTATTCATTCCCCAAGTACTCCCAACAGCCAGAGCTGGGCCCCATTGAAGCCAGCAGCTACGAACTCCATCTTCTCCACTGTGGGAGGCAGGAACCCAAGCACGTGGACATTATCTGCTGCCCACAAGGTCCATTAGCAGAAAGCCAGATTCGAAGCAGAGCTGGGACTTGACCCTAAGCACTCTTACAATCACTGCACAATGATACCTGTCACTATAGCATGCTTTTTTAAAAAAAAAACAAAGAATATAGCATACTAAGCTAAATCTGGAAACACACGAATCCCAACCAAACCCCTGGAAAAGAGAATTATAAATTTTAGCAAAAATTCAGATCAACAGAAGCTCAAATCACTTCAGATGAATTCTATATCTTCTCTCCCATCTTCAGACTAAAAGCACATGATAAATGGCTGTTCCCATGCTGTAGCTCTTTGGGCAACACTAACAAGTCACAAATTAGGAGTAAGGTGGAGTGAAGGTCATTCACCCACATCTCAGAAAACAAAATCAAGTCACGATTACCCACATAAGTCTCAGCAAAATACAGTGATTATACAAACATGTTATAGAAAAGGAAAAAACAGAATCATAACATTAGCCCACTGTAGAAGAATACCTAAAAAAAAAAAAAAAAAAACTCAGTGAGTTCTTTCTCCAAGATCTTAAAGATCTCAAATTATATACATTAAGAAAAACAAGGAGCTAAACAAGCTAAAGCAGGAAAATGTGAAGGGACAAACAACACCACGAGAAATGGTTTAGTTCAAAACATAAGTTAATATATAAAAAACAAAAGATTTGATGAGAGAAGATAATAAATTTGGAGGACAAAATCAATCCAACATAAGACAGTTAATGTTCCTTAAACAGAAGAGAATAATACAACTGAAAAGAACAGCATTTAAAAATACAATGAGATATCTCTGATACGAATAAGCTCATCCATTTTAAAAAGAATATGGTATTCTAGGAAAAACCGACACAGTGCAATGATAATCAAAAGAAGGAGAAGAGAAAACAACTCCAATTATTCAAGAACTAAATGAGATGAGGAAACTAAGGAAATATCTGTCTCAACAATGTTCAATGTCAGAACAGTATCCTAAGAAAAACAAAAGATGACACAAAAATAGAATACATAGCTAAGTTGTCTTGCAAGTATGCATCGACAGGCATGACTCACACAGGGAACACAGCCTACTTGTAAAAATTTTGTGATGATAAAATCCAGTTAGCTAGGAAAATTAAAAAAAAAGAACTCAGAAATGCATTAGCTATGATATAGGAGCTATAATAATTAAGAACTGAGAGTAAACAGATGCAGAACTGAGAGTAAACAAATATAAGAACTATAATTGCAAACAATATATAAATGTTACAATCTTTGATGGGATAATAACAATAAGATGAACTCATCTGAAAATGAATAGAGGGGAGGTGATAGGAATGTAAAAATGCTAATATTCTTCAAGACAGATTAGTACATAGTTTTAAATCAAAATATAAGGAAAATAGCTTACCCTCTTGATTTTTTTCATGTTTTTTCATAATCTCAGATATTTTAAAAATAATAAGCAGCTAAACTGGTAAAAACACAATTAAATTTAGGCAATTTTTTTTTTGTAAAATTTGAGTAAAACTAACTTTAAAAAATTTTTAATTTACACTATCATGAGAATCCATTTTTAGACAATTATGTCTTTTTGTGAAGGTATTTTTCCATCTTTATTTATTGGGCTATATATACAGGAGAAAGCATTTCTCAGTAGTTACAATGTCACCTGGGGGAGAATCAAGATGGTGGAAGACGGTGAGGACACATTTAAAGAGATGGAGAATCGTTAGCCAGGGTGAAGCAGAGAGAGCAGATTCCAGGAAACAGGAGAGGACAGACTGTCAGCAGAGGGGCACCTGGAGACTGACAGACATGCAGAAGCAGCGCTGACAACGGAGTGGTAGTGACCAGATACCCCTTGGCAGTCAGCAAGTGGTGACCCAAACTCTACCACAAGTGGGAAGATGAGTTCACCAGAAGCTGAGATGAACCCAAACAAAGAACTGCCCATCCTGCTGATTTGTCTGATTCAACCAGCAGCAGAGAAACAGCAGCAGACCCCAAGCAGGCAGAGCAGGAATAGGGTGGATTTCACAGCCTAGACCTCCACATTGGGAGCCATTTTATATAGTGAGACAAAGGCTTTGGGACTAGAAGGACAACATCAAGCTGTGTATACACTAAGCCAGGAGCAAACTCATTTCTTGGTACACTGCACTGGTATCACAGGGAAAACAGAACCGACTTTGGCATACTACAGGTCCAACCCCAAATAGGTCCAAGTGGTCCTCAGACCTAAAAGCCAGCAGGTCTGGCAAGATCAGCACCACCAATGACCCAGTTATTTAGGACACCTAGTGTCTCCCTAATCCTAGGAACCACTAGAACAGAAGAGGGAGAAAGGTTGTACAGGCTCAAAGAATATGTCTCTTCCAAACCTACCCTACAAATGATACTTAAAGATGTTCTCTTGACAGAGGAAAGGAACAGCACCCATCAAAACCAAAGGCAAATGTGAAGAACATCCCAGCAAAATAACAACATAAGACTAAATCAAACAATGAACAACCCATTGCTAAAATGACAGGACCAAAGTTACCACCTATTCATATTAACCCTAAATGTAAAAGGCTTAAACCCAATCAACGAAATAGCAGAGATTAATAGATTAGATTAAAAAATAAAACCCATCTATCTGTTGCCTACAGGAGACACATCTCATCCACAAAGTTCAGCAGAAAGTACCTCTCATGGAATTCTAATGTTTTTGTTTTTAGTTTCATTTTTTCAAAACATTTTCTCAAATTCTTCACTGACTCCTACGTCATACTGTAGCACCATTTTCTTCAAGAAGGTTCTTGATTTTCTTTTGCATTTCTTTAGTGACACATTAATCATTTAATAGCATGTTATTTACTTAATTTCATTGTAAATTTCTATTTTTCTTCCTGTTGTTGATCTTGTATTGTGGCTTTTCATTTAAGGGGATGTATAATAACTGTGGAATGGAGACTACCATATCCAGATGTGAGTATACAATTCTGTATGTATCTCTACTTCCAGATCAAAGATGGACTCCCAATAAAACTGTTAAATATATCTTGACAATAGGATGCTGGACTCTTTGCCATTGTTCATGTCCTCAATGTCAGGATACACTTAAATAGCAGAATGATGGACTCATGAGTGTTTATGAAAGACTATACTATTGTAATAACAGAGGGGAAATCATTGGTGGAAGGGGTTTAGGGAGGGAGCAGTGGAAAATCCTAGAGTCTATGGAACTGTATCATAAAATAATAAATAAAAAAAAAGTCACTTGGATAACTATATCCCATTTTGGAATGCCTAGTCCGAGTTGGGGAGTCTCAGCTCCACTTCTCATCCAACTCCCTGCTATTGCACATCCTGGGAGACAGCAGGTAATGGTTAAATTCTTGAGTCCTGTCACCCACATGGGAATCCCAGATTGAGTTCTGAGCTCCTGGTTTCAGCTTGGCCCAGACCTATTGTAGCCAGTTGTTGAATAAATCACCAGATGAAGGATCTAAACCACTCTCTCCTTCTCTTTCTCAACTTTTCAATTGAATTGAAATCAAATAAAACATTTTAAAAGAATGTCTAAATAAAACATACTTGAAATAACACTCAATTTTAAAGATGATTATTCTTGGGTGGATGTGAGGTATTTTTGGTACTTTGGTCTACTGTCTGACATATTTATTGTAAGCAAATATCATCTTTATGAAAACAACAACATCAATATTTCTTTTAAAAGATTGGAAGGGAAACAGAATGGAAATACTAGAAATAGAAATGAACCATTTCTAATACTGTTTACAGTATCAGAATCATATGACATTGCTAACAATAAGTCATGCAGAGAATGAATGGTGTGGTGAAATGTGCGCATTTTTTAAAAAAAGTTTTACATTTAGTCCAAAAGAATGTCAATTTAATTATTACATTGGACTGAAACATTAGAATGTAATCAAAAAAACAAATTTACCTTTGGCTAGTAAAAATGTGATCCAAGAAACTCTTAGCACCAACAGAGAATTTATTTCAGTAGATAACCTAATAAACAAATTGAAAGCAGAAAACAAGTTAACACTGACAAAATATTTCAGCTACCTCTTTAGGGTGATTTTTTTTTTAAGTAAAGACCTTAGTTACATGCACAAAAAAGGACAAGCTACTTTAAATGCACAATTTACACTTGAACTCAATTTATCTCAATTCACTTAGTATTCCTACCAAGACAGTAGATTTAGCCCATACAACAGTAAACATTTTATAACGAAAATACTGAATATCTCAATTATAGTCTAAAAATATAAAAATTACATGGTATACAATAATGTACTTGGTTTCAATTACTTCAATACTCCTGCTTTTTCTAATTAAAATCAAGAGTGTAAGAAGAAAGTTTCGGTGATTCTAGTTCGCCAATTACACACTCTGCTTTGATAATTTTTCCACAGATATTCATTTATGAGAATTAATAGAAGCATATCAATTAATTAATTAATTATGAGAAACACAATTTCCTCTTCTATCAATCATCACCAACACCACTACTTCAATGGGACAGCAAATCTCATGCACTACTTCTTTTGTTTGGAGCTCTATTTACATGGCATTTTGATACAGATTTTCATATTTAGTATTTATTTTTTGGAAGGGAAGTAGGACTAGCTGGTCTGCCTGGAAAAGGCTGGGGCAGCACAGTGGAAGCCCTCATGAGGACTGGGTCTACCATAACTGGCGATGTGTGTGACACCATAACTATCACAGATAAGCCATTTCCAAGCCACTAAGTCTTTAAATGAATCTGTGTTAAACTCAGTAAAGCTCCTTTCCTTTGAAGTGTGGATCTGATGGTGGCTGGGGAACTTGAGCTCAGCCTTGCCTAAGGCCTCAATCACATGTTCTTTGTTGTGCACCTTGGTGCAAACAGACAGGATGACTTGGCCAGTGTAACCCTAGCCACCAAACCCTGGGGCTTCTAAGGAACAAACGTACCTGTCTGGAGCCTAGATTAGAATAGCTCAAGACATAGGTCCAGGGGAAAGGCAACCCATACAAGAAGCACACTGTGACACTATTAAGAAGGCTATTTGCAGTCACTGTGCTGTATTTATTATTCAACAAATCATGCTGTAAGTCTTTAATAAAAGGGCCAATGAATCTGGATTTTTTCCTAAAGAGGTTGGTGATATGTTGGCACTGAATCAATTTCTATCTAATTATTCTTTTCTTATAGTACCGGGTATATATTTGAAGTCTCTTTGTGAGAAAAATATAGAACTTAAGTCAAAAACTTTAACCCAAAAAGTAGTATGCTGTAACATATCAAATAGCAGAGATTATTTCAGAAAAAATCATATTTTTAAAAGTGACAAATACTACGGTCTGAATTACTTACGAAGTACTGGGTTGTGCCAAATATATTAGTTCACATGTCCTGAAAGGAAGAAATAATTAAATCAACACTATGGATTTTTTAGGAGTTATTTTTTTCATAGTTTAGAAGCGATAATAATTTCATCACTTTGTGATTTTTAAGAAGTAACAAAAAAGCAATAAAAGATATTTAGCATTATTAAACAAAGTAGATTTTTCCAATTTGTAAAATTCAACATCACTGTAACCTTTAATTACAGAAGAATTAGATTCCACATGTACATTTACAACTTGGAATACATTTTATATTTGAAGATCTAGTTAGAATCACAGATGTAACATAAAAGCCTATTTAGGGGCAAGAATTGTGGTGCAGCGGGTAAAGCTCCTGCCTATGATGCTGGCAGCCCATTAGAGCTCTGGTTCCTGTCCTGGTTGTTTCATTGTTTTGTTTTGTTTCTCTCTCTCTCTTTTTTTTTTCTTTTGTAAAGATTTATAGTGAGGGAGATATAGTGAGGAAAGACCTTCTACCTGAGCTTTATTCCCCAAATGGTTGCAACAGCCAGAACTGAGCCAATCCAAAGCCAGGAACCAGGAGCTTCGTCTGGGTCTTCCATGAGGATGCAGAGTTCCAAGGCTTTGGGTCATTCTGCATTGCTTTCCCAGGCCATAAGCAGGGATCCAAACCAGCACCCAATCAGGATCCCAGCATTTCCAAGGTGAAGGTTTAGCCATTGAGCCATGTGCCAGATCCAGCTGTTTCACTTCTGAACCAGCTCCTTGCTAAAGTACTTTGGAAAGCAACAAAAGCTGGGCAAAGTGCTTGGGTCCTACCTCCCACATGGAAGACAAGAACAGAGTTCCCGCCTACCAGCCTCAACCTGGTCCAGTTCTGGCTCTTCCGGCCATTTGGGGAAATGAACCAATAATGAACCAGTAGTAAGAAGATCTCTGCCTTTAACTGTCTTAAAAAAAAAAAAAACCCTATATAACAATTTTATATTCAAATAGTCTACCCTGAAGAAAATAAGATTTAGTATTAATCTTCCCAATTCTCCAGAAAAAGGTACTAATAAGGACTAATAAGTTAAATTATGACATATGACTAGTCAACAAAAGTTCTAAATCCACGTATTCTTGTAAGGTTAAATCTGACTGTCACTACCAAGTTTAAAATCACTGGATGCCTTTCTATACTCTACAGGGTGAAGGTCAGGTTCCCCACTACTACCTTTCAGATTTAGCAATTTCAAAGCACATCCTTCTACCACACTGGCTTTGCAGACATGAATCACACTGCCTAGGATGTTCAGCTCCTACTAATTTTGGTTGGTAAATTCCTATGTATCCTTTCAATTATATTTAGATCAGATAATTTACTATAATTATCTTCCTAATCAAAATTATCTCTAATGCTACCCATCTCACCCTTCCATTTTCCCCTAACCTTCAATTGTTCCCACCCCGATCAACTACGTAAATTTCATCAAAAAGTAAAAACTAAAAATTAAAAAAAATTTTAAATAAATGCACACTGAGCAAAAAGAAAAAGCTAATGTTCATGTGAAGTTTACTATATTTATACCAGACAGTTGATTAATACTTTATATTACTTAATAAATTAGAAAACTTAACAAGATAGGTACTGCCATCAATTGCACTTACACATTAGAAAATGAAGCACTATAGTTAGATAACACACTTGCACCAGATCACCCAGTATATGTTACAGCTCAGACTAGAAGTCCAATCTGTCTAGCTTAAAAGCCTCTATTCTCTTCTTCGGTAAACTGCCATAGGCAACCTTTTTTGGTAGGGTGTCAGAACAGACACTGCTTTCCAGAAAATTGTGGGAACTAGAGTCATGTGTCCTACTACTAATCTGGAAATACCAGTATTTACATGACCTCCAGTAACAACAGCATAAAATAGAAGAGCCTAAACACTTCAAAATTCTCCATACAATATTGTAAAGCTTTCTTCTTTTCAAAATATGTATTTATTTGAAAGGTAGAGATACAGAAAGAGAGAAATACAAACTGGTTGGAGAAAGTTTTTGCTTACTTTATTATATCCTCCCTAGAACTATAAGTTACTAATATAAAATCTCAGTTAAAATTTTGACAAACATCTTTCCAGTCATTTCATTCTATGCAGTAGTGATCTAGGCTTTTTCCCTATTCACAGTTATATCATAGATTTTTTTAAAAATGTATTTAACATTAGAAGCATTTCATCATAGTTATTATTTCTCATAATTATAAAAATATTTATTTATTCAAAAGGCAAATCAACTGCCACACACACGGTGTTTGGGGGGACTTTTCAGCCACTGATTTACTCCCCAAATGGTCACAAAAGCCAACTCCGGGCCAGGCTAAAGCCAAGACTACACAACTCCTTCTGTGTCTCCCACGTGGGTATCAAGAGACCCAAGAACGTGGGCCATTTCCTGCTTCCTTCCAAGGCTCATTAGCAGGAAGCTGGATAGGAAACAGAACCTCAAGGACTCCATCCAGCACTCTGATATGTGATGCTGACAACACAGCAGCACCTTAACAGTATGCCACAATGCCAGCACCTGTCCCAATCAAATTTTATTTCAATATTTATACCTTTTAAAATTTACTACATGTAGTATATTTTAGTATTTACAATATTACATATAATGCCATACTGCTAGTATAAGTCACATCTGCTTTCCCATACCAATAAGTTTTCTCTTTCTAAAAGGATGTATGCAATTATTCAAAACTACAAGTCTTTCAGCAGATAAAGTTAAAGCAGAAACTAAGCTCAGAGTTTACAAAAATAAATGATATGTGTAAAGACAAAAAATAGTTAATTTGGGGGGATGCATTCAGAATGCATATGATTACATAAGTGAGAAAGGTAGGAATTAATAACAAACTTGGAAGCGGGCATTGTGGCACAGCAAATTAAGTCACTGCTTACATTACCCACAGCCCATACTGCACAGCCAGATGCCCTGCTTCCAACCAGCTTTCTACTACACTCCTGGGAAATCACTAGGTGAAGGTCCAAGTACTCGGGTCCTGACCACGCATGCAGGTAATCCACATGCTGTTCTTGGTTCCTGACTTCCGTCTGGCCCAGAACTGTTGAAGCCATTTAGGTTGTAAATCAGCAGATGGAAGACATCTCTCTCTCCCTCCCTCCCTCTCTGTTGCTCTGCTTTTCAAAGGAAGGAAGGAAGGAAGGAACTAACAGTAAAAGTCTAAGAGGGTACAGTGCTTAATTACTTTACCAACTATGCAATAGTTTCCAAATGTAGCCTAATTGTCAACTGTGATATGAAAAACCAATAAATAGACTTAATTATGATTTTACTTTACCTTTCTAATTTGCTGTAGAGAGCACACAAAACATTATACTTCTTCAACAGTCTTGACATAGCACTATCAACTTTGGTACTTGTATCAATTTCTTTTAGTAAGTCGAAAAATTTATAGACACTACAAAAAATAGGAAAAAAACAAGTAACTTTCAAATTTGGTTTTATTTAATTTTCAAAGCATGGGCATATTGACACAAAAGAGCTCTACATTAAATCCCTATTATGTTTCCTGTAAAGAATTAATTTTTTGCATTCCACTAGAATTTAAAGAAAAATCAAGTACTCGTCATACCTACATCCTTATATATATTTGTGCTTATATTTGTTAATAGTTGAGAATGCAGGAGGGAAAGGTCATGAAGGGAAACACACATGCAGATTCATTTCTATATTAAATCTGTGTTTTAAAAACCATGGGATCACATCCATTTATCCTATTCCAACACCAACTCCTAAGGTTCATTCCAATTCTTCGACAGTAAGAAACCTGGAATTCATGTTTCTTTAATTTACTTATACATGTAATCAACCTCCCTGTGAATAATGTCCTTCCACCTTCAGAGTGAGTCACTACTCCAAATGAACACTTCCCTCTGCTGTCAGTCTGACACTATTTGGGACTGCATTCCTCACCTTCTCCACACGGCAACTTCCCCACCCTCTGCAGGCTCTGACCCCCACACCAGGCTCTCCTCACGTGACTCCTCACAAAGCTGCTAGTGCCACTCCCCGACACGGCCCTCCACTCCATGTGGATAGCCTCCCTCCTCCAACTTTGACATCTTTTCTGAACCCCATGACACTCCCCTGCCACAGATGTACACACTGATTCTTTGCCCAATCAATGGTTACAGAGCTGAGATGTTTGGGAAGTGAAAAAGAAAGATGATTAAAATGCTAAAGATGTTTGAAAGATAAATTTAAATCACTCATTATTAAAAAGTAAACCTATTTTAAACATCAATACATATATTTTTCAATAGAGCATCAAAGATAGCATCTCACATACTGATTAGTAACCAAGTTTGTAGGAAATTATACTAAAACAGTTAACTGAACCAGAAGGTAGCCACTGGACCTGTTTATACACAATCCAGCAACCAACAAAAGTGTCAGGTAAGCAGCACAGGGTACCAAACTCAAAAGAAAGTTACTAAAAGTTCCTGTGATATAAAAGCCATTGAAGTAGCATGACTGACTACATGGAAAAAGAAACAAAGGAGCAAGAATGATAGAAGAGACTATAGAAAATGGGGGCGAGTATGTGGCCCAGTTGTTAAAACCCTTGCCAGGGATGCCTACATTCCACATTGGAGTATGTGGTTTGAATTCAGGTTTTTCTTGCATATACTCTAGCTTCCTGCTAATGTACGGCCTGGAAGGCAGCAGGTGATGGCTCAAGTACTTGTGTCTGTCACCCATATTAATACCTGGAATAAGTTCCAATCTGCTGGCCAGGCCTAACCTTGGCTCTTGTGGGTTTTTAAAAAAATGAGCCAGCAACGGAAAAGTTCTCTGTCTCTGCTGCTTTGCTTTTCAAATAAAATTAAAATAAATAAAATATTTCTTAGAAGATGATAATCAAACTATTGACTAGAAGACAAAAGAGAATGAAGTAAAATGTGGACATATCCAAAGAAAAATAAATCAATCATAGGACAACGCTTTGTTACAGTTTCCTTTTTAACTTTTAAAAAATGTATTATTTCATCTATGCTTGATTCATTTGAAAGGCAGAAAGAAAGAGAGAGGGATAGAAAAAGATCAAGATCTCACATCTGATGGTTCAGTCTCCACATGTCTGAAGCAGCAGGGGGCTGGTCAGGCTGAAGCTACAAGCCCAGAAAAAACCCAGGGCTCCAAAATGTGTTGCAGAGATGCAACCACTTGAACTGTCATTGCTGCCTTCCTGGGTGCACTTCAATAGAAGGACAGAATCAAGTGTGGAGCCAGGCTCGAGCTCCAGCACTACCATTTCACACACAGGCACCCTAAGTGCTAGCTTAACGTCCATGTCAAACCCCGGCACCTCAGTTCCAGTTTTTACGAGGTACATGACTAAACCTGTTATTAAACCACAACAACTGTCAATTGTTAAAATGAAGTCTTCTTTTTTTGTTTTGTTTGTTTTAGAAATAACTTAAGGAATGGAAGCACTAAAGGAGGAAGTTCAAGTTTGTATTGCATTGTATTGCAGATATTGTCTCGATGAACTATCAACATTATTTTATCTTATATTTGTACATTTATGAAAATTCAAGATCTTTGTTTCTACCCTCTGGAGGTAACAGACATTACTAAAAGAACAGTAAATTTCACTAACTTAAATAAAACACTAATTATTTTTAATTCTAAAAGGTTTTCTCCAAAAAGAAGTACTACAACTACTTCTTTGGTGAAACTTTACTGCTGCATTTATGCTGCAATGGAAACAACAACAAGTCTTGGAGGGTTTCTTAGAGTAAAATTAATGAGTTATGGAAACAAATTAGGAGACTCTCCTAAAGCTTATAAGCACAACAATAAATATTAATTAAGTAATTACTTGGTCAAGTATTATATTTTATATTCAAGTGACTACACATTCTGAAACATGAGGTAATTACAGTCTCTACTCTGTTAAAACAATCTTAAATTTCAATTTCCTCTAAACTCTTACAGCTAGACGACTTCCACAAAAGTTTTAGTAATACAAGTATTGCATGTATATCTACTTTATAAACTCCTATGTTTATGTCTAATTTGTCAACAGCAGCAAATAACAAAGTTCATAGGTAAATAACGCGAGACATAAAAAGTTTCCCAAGAAAAATTGCCATACTGTTCAGAAACATCAAAAACAATTTTTTTCATTAAGGCTTCTATTATAGAAAGACCCAAGCCCTGTGCATTTTCACTCAGTTTTGGCATTCATCACTAATTCTCTAAAGTCTGTGCAAGCAAAGTCCAGAAGCAGTTTAATAGCAGAGGTCAATGCAACAGAAATTTTACCTTATTTCTATGCTTTTTTGTAGCTCAGTAAAAGTGAATGGCATGTCATCAAGGTCAACTGCTGCAATGAAGATACAGATTCCCCACAGCTTCTTTTTCTTTTGATTATAACCTCCCTGGAAAAAAAAAGTTCAAATATTTCATCATGTCATTTACACACTGGCTGCGGTAAACTGTGCTGTATGCCTTTTGCTTATTGAGCTTAAGAAAATAAATGTGTCTGATGGACTATGTCAATCAGTGGATTTTTCAAAGATCTCATAGTGCTTGGAGTGGCAAGATTGACAGTGATTCATAACTGTGGCAATATCAAAACCACTTGAGCAAGAACCTCAGAGCATGCCCTACATCCGGGACCTGGGGAGGGTGGGAAATTGGGTGGGCTTCTCCCTTAAATACCCCCCTTTAAATATGAAGCTAACAATATGAAAAACATACTAGTATTATCCACTTTCCTGTAGCCCTTGAACCTTCTTACCCTAATTAACTATGTAAAGAATGTCAAAATAAAATTTATTAATAAGAAAAAAAAAAGAAAATAAATGTGTCTCCAAATATTCACGGTGGCTTTTATTTGAAAACATTTCAAATGTATTAATAATATTCAAATTCTACATTCTAAGACAAAAAAATTACAAGACCAAAAATGTGAATTATGACTTACTGTGATAACTATACAAATCAGTCAATTCTTTGAATAGCTTCATTTTTCAATAACCCAATATAACCAAAGGACATGCTGAAAGATTTTGAAATCTGTAACTAGTTTTCTACTTCATTATTTGATTATCCTTTCTTTGTTCTTATTTATTCTTTAATCAACTTACTAATTCAAATTTTTTAAAACTGTGTAATTTTTTATTACTTAATTACCTTCTTTCTAAAACAAAAATAATACCTCAATTTTCTGAGAATTGAGATAACATTTATACAGCACAGTGTTTGCACAGTATTTAGTATTCAAGGAGTGATGGCTTACCATTATCACTAGCATATTTTCTCATTATCATTATAACACTTTTTTCCTTACCAATATATACCACCTTTTAAATATGTATGTTTTATGGGTAAAACTGCACTATATTGTTAAAAACAGTCAAATTATCTAATATTCTACTAAGCAATGAAAACTCTTCGCTTATACTTTCTTTAATTTTTTTTTTTTGATGATGTTTACATAGTTGATCAAGGTGGGAAAGGCTGCTAATTAGGGGCAACTGGGTGTTTCCAAATTTTCTTTTTCTTCCTCCTGTATCTGGGAGAAGAGAAAAGATAAGGGGAGAAGCCACACCCAACCTCCCAACTGCCTCAATACCCAGGGATGGGAAATGGCCACCAGATGTCATCCCAAGGTCCCCAGTATAGAGTATGTTCTAAGGGTTTTGCTCAAGTGGTTTTGATAGTTATGACAGGCTGTCGATCTTGCCAAACCAAGAATTAGGCGATCCTTCCAAGGTCCATTGGCTCACACAGTCTCTACTTTAGAGTCTCCATGCGCCGAGATATTCGCTGTTAATGCTTGACTAGGGAAGTTGACCAATTTATTCTGCCCTCCTTCCTCTGCTATGGTACCAGATATATTCAGCAGGCCCCAGTGGACTGCCATATCCTCCATGTGCATCTGAGTATGCCATCTACTGGTCAGTCTTAGCTACTGAGGAGGCTCAGTTCTGACACATTCACTCCACAGTCCACAGATCCTGCAATTCTCCCCATGGTTGGAGTTTTGAGTCTTGAGTCCAGTGATTCAGGTGAAAGGATCCCCAAGGAACCTCATCTAAGGTGATCCCAGACCTGACTCTTGTGAATGCTTGCCAGTATGGAGTCTGGCTCAGTACATCACCCACATCAGCCTACGCACACATTGGTAGTTGCAATTTCTGTGTCAGTTCTGTCTCCAGCCCCATCTCTTATGCAAATCAATGGATGTTGTGGCCCAGCCCAACCCAGCCCAAAATACACGTGGTCCTCACATACACCAGCAGGAACTACAGCCTAGTTAGAACAATCTCAAGTTACCCTCACCAGTGTTATGAACTGGTCCAACCTGGCCCACTCCCAGACCTGACCCACACATATGCTGGCGGGTACTATAACCTGGCCTGGTCAGTGTTGCTCCCAGCCTTGGTTCTTGCATTCATCTAAGGGACTGTATCCTGACAGAGGTGTTCCACAACCTCCTCGATCATGTCTCCTTTCAGTGGCAGATCTCACGTACATCAGTGGGCCCTTGGTCCAGACTGACTTAATCCACCTCCTATTCTGGCAAGAAAAGCAGCCTTGCCCAACCAGCCCACACTCATTCTGGTTCTTACTGTTGGGTGCTACAGTCCAGACACAGTTCTTACGTGACTCAGCGAGTGCCTAGATCTAGCCCAGGTCATCCTGCAGCCACCCTGGCTCTCACGAGCACTAGCGGGTGCTGGAGTCTAGTCCAGTCTGGTTCACCCCAGACCCAGTACCCACCTATGCTGAGAGACATTGCAGCCATGTCTAGCCCAGACTGTCACCCCCATTCCAGCTCTCATGTTCACCAGTGGGAACCATAACCCAGCAGGAGTATCCCCTGAGCTCCCCAACTGGGTGAGTTCCCAGCCCCTGAAATTGTGCATGCCAGTAGTTGCTCTGATCCAGCTCAACACAGCTAATCCTCTGTTTTGGCTTTTGCCATCAGAAGCTGCATCCTGCACTGGCCCAGCTCACGCCCAGTCCCAACTCTCAATGGTGGGTGCTGTACCCTAGATTTGCTCATTCTACTTCAATTTCTGGCTCACGCAAACCAGTAGGTATGATAACCTAGCCTAGCATGACCCGCACTCCATCCTGGCTCCTCCACATGCCAGTATGCTAAGGTTTGGCCTAACCATGCCCAGTCCGCTTCCCTCCAGAACCTACCCAGACACTGGCTAACAAGTGAAGAGCCCTACCTGGCCTAACCAAACCCAGGTCTGAATCACCTGCTCACCAGCGGGAGCTACTAGCCACCAGAGGAGTTTCTCAAATTCCCCTACCAAGCCCATTCCCAGACCCAGATCTCACACGTGCCACTGGATGCTGGGCCCTTAATCAGCAAAGTATGTCCCTTTCCAAACTAGCCTTTGTAAAAATTTATTTTTTAATTATTTTTTTTTTATTAGAAAGGCGGATATACAGAGAGGAGAGACAGAGAGGAAGATCTTCCGTCCAATGATTCACTCCCCAAGTGAGCGCAATGACCGATGCTATGCCGATCTGAAGCCAGGAGCCTCTTCTGGGTCTCCCACACGGGTGTAGGGTCCCAAAGCTTTGGGCCGTCCTCGACTGCCTTCCCGGGCCACAGGCAGGGAGCTGGAAGGGAAGCGGGGCTGCTGGGATAGAACTGGCGCCCATATGGGATCCTGGGCGTGCAAGGCAAGGACCTTAACCACTGCGCCACTGCGCCGGGCCCCAAACTAGCCTTTGTATGTGGTGGTGGATGTGGTAACCCAGCCTGCCCCACACCCTATTCTTGGGTGCACCTGTGGGTGCTACAGCCTGGATTAATCCATTTCTTTACTCTTACTAAAAGATCCCAAAAGAGCTGAAAAAAATAATTAATTTTATATTTTGAAATTTCAATTATATACAACTTTAGGACAAATGATTGTCATAGGTTGGAGTGTTTTATGAATAAATATTTAGCACCATCCAACTCTAAACTTTTCCCTAAGATTAGATACTTGTGATACAAATAATTATAGCACAGGCCTAATTATTTGTATCACAAGTATCTGGGCTGATATGGCTAAAGTCCCCATCTTGAACTCGCTGGCATCCCCTATGGGCACTGGTTCTAATCCTGGCATCCCCGTTTCCCATCCAGATCCCTGCTTGTGGCATGAGAAAAAGTCAACAAAACCAAAGCACTGGAACCCTGCACCCACGTGGGAGATCTGAAGGAAGCTTCAGACTGAACCATGGCACTTAAAAATTAATACATTCTAATGTGTCCTTTGATCCATTCCACTCATCTACTTGTCTATCTTTTCACCGGGAGCACAAGGTCTTGACTATCTCGGTTTTCTTTTTGATGTCTTATTCATTTTTACTTGAGCTTGGTTCAAGATTTTTCCATCTCAGAGTACTATGATTGAACTCTGTGCAAACAACACTACAGGGGGCGTGACGCTGGGCTGAGTCGACAGCTGCACAGTGGTAATATCTCCTTAGACCCGGGGAAGCCTCAGCACCCACTTCCCCCTGCAAGCTCTCGTTCCAGATTAAGAAGAGCAGAACAATTCTAGTGGAAGGGAATAATTCATGCGGAAGGGAACTGACTCCTTCGCCAGTGGACACCGCCTGTAGTCCGCAGGAGCCAGCGCACATGCGTGGAAGAAGCCGCGGGCGCATCCATGGCTCCTTGCTGCCGCCGTGAGGGGACGAGAGGCAAGTGGATGACGAGCCTGCTCCCAATTCTGCCCTGGCGTCTGTTATTTCCTCCTGATGATGAAGAGGATGCATAAGGAAGGTGCTGAGCACATTATTAAATTGCTGAATGGGGGGGGGGGGGGACTAAAAACTGTGAGATTCCTTCAACAATCAATGTCATAGTTCTAAACTCCAAGCTTCCTATAGTGTTGCTCCATTTTTTCAAGCATTCTTTATTCCATTTTTTTTTTTTTTTACATTAGTGTTTCTAACATTTTCACTACTAGGATCCTTAAACTCAGTGCTGTCAATTTGTATCCACTTCTCTTTTATGAAATGATACTTATGAATTCCTCTAACAAATGGATATTCTTACAGGTTTTTTAAATTAAAAATCCTTGGGTCCTAGCACTGTGGTGTAGCGAGCTAGATAGCTACCTAAGATACAGGTATCCCTTCTGGACACTGGTGTGATACCTAGCATCTTCAATTCTGATCCAGCTCCCTGCTGATATGCCTAGAATAGCAGCAGAAAATGGTTCAATTCCTGGGGCCCTGCACTCCTTTGGGAGATCCAGAAGAAGATCCTGGCTTCTGGCTTCAGCCTGTTCCACCCAGCCCCAGCCATTGCAGCCATTTGGAGAGTGAACCAGCAAATGGAAGATTTTTCCTTCTGTCTATATACTAGAAATTTTAAAAAGAAAAAAGGAAAAATGTTGAGACATTAGGTCCTGATCAATGAATCAACTGATTCCCCTTGCAAGTGATGCTGGGATCCCATATGGGTGCCAGTTTGTATTCCAGCTGCTCTACTTTCCATCCAGCTCTGTGCCTGTGGCCTGGGAAAGCAGTCAAGGATGGCCCAAAGCCTTGGGACTGGGAACCCGCGGGGTGTGGGCGAAACCCAGAAGAAGCTTCTGACTCCTGGCTTCCAATCACCTCACCTCTGGTCCTGCGGCCTTTTGAGGAATACATACTGAAGAGCTTTCTCCATCTCTCCTCTTTGTACATCTTATCTGCCTTTCCAGTACAAATAAGTTATGTATATCTTTTTAAAATTATAAACTCTTATCCCTGCTTTCTTTCCACTTTACATTACATGGCCGACATTTCCTTTAAGGCTTGGCTTATTCATTCTTCCCTTTTTCTTTTTAAATTTCTCTAAAAATTCTTTTTGTAAAGTTTTCCTTCCCTCTGGTTATGAATAAGCTTTCGTTACTTTTCTCAGCAACAAAAGGCTTTCATTACATATGCACATCCCCTCCCTACATACACTCCTCTCTTGACTGTTCTCACTAGTCACACACTTACTCATCAGCTACAGTGGACTCTCACTGCACAGATACTATAGCCGGTGCTTACATATCCATCTTACTACATCAGCACCCTTCCAGGGATGGACATTGGTGTAGCAGTTTGCTGTAGCCCCTGCTGGATTTCTGGAACTGGATTCCATCTCAGCTTCCTGCTAATGCATACCCTTTCAGGTATTCTTATCCAAGGTCTCAATTGAATTCTAGGCTCTTAGATGCTGCCCACTTAGACCTGGCTGTTAGAGGTACTTAATGAAGGAACCAGTAAATTTTAAGATTCCTCTCTGCCTTTCCAATAAAATGAAAATAAATTTAAAAGACCAGTAAATGAAAGAGAAAAATGTGCAATTTTCACCAACATTTTGAACAATGCTAATATCTCAGAATACAGCCATATGAAAGTTGGTTTGTTAATAAGTATCAAGTTCCTGAAAAATCCTTCTGTCTCATACCTTAGAATTTATCCAGTGGAAATAATAATACCCTGAGTCAAAATTTAGTGTACTAGAGATTCAAAGAACTACTTGTGTGTAAAGACTAAATATCTTAAACTAGGTAATGATGTACGATGTATCACAAAATGATGCAAAACCCCTAAAAATTTCCAAAGAATTTATTATAAGAAGATAGAATATCCAAGATGCAAAGTTTGTTAATGGAGAAAAAAACACCTAAGTTAAAAATTCTGTGTACATTTTTATTCCAATTTTGTGGCGAGGGGAAGTAAGGAAATAAAGGTTAAAATGTTATGAAAATGTTGATTATCTTTCAAGTTGGTAGAATTAAGAAGTTTTTATTTTATTATCCTAGAAACATTTCCAAACTAACTAATATGAAATAGATGAAAATATTTTAGCTGCTAAATTAGGTTTACTCTTGAGAAAAATAACTGAAACACCAAAATTTCAATTATATATTTTATGCTCTTTTTAAATATTTATTTACTTACTTATTTCAAAAGGCAGATTTTTTTAGAAAAGGGAGACAAGGAGAAAGATCTTCCTGTCTGTTCGTTCACTCCCCAAGTGTCCGCAACAGCCAGAGCTGAGCGGATTCAAAGCTAGGAGATTCTTCCGGGTCTCCCACAAGCATGCAGCGTCCCAAAGCTTTGGGCCATGCTCCACTGCTTTCCCAGGACACAAGCTAGGAGCTGGATGGGAAGTGGAGCAGCCGGGACATGAACCAGTGCCCACATGGGATCCTGGCACATGGAATGTGAGTACTTTGGCCACTAGGCTACCACACCAAGGACCCTATTTTTACACTCTTAAAATCTATAATCAACACTATGTTACCACCTGGGTAAATTTGTTTGCACCATCCTAATGATAATCTCAAGTTAATGACAACTTGTCTGTATCCATTTTTAATGAATTTGCAAAAGAGCTCCACCAAGTGGTAATATCAATCATCTTGGAAACAGTCTACTAGCTAAATTACTGTAAATTAACAAACATGAATTTGGGAATTTTACAAGTTGAAAGTGATGTTCTATTTAACCTATTTTTTTAAAAAAGATTGCTCTAAGTCATACAAAATGTTATCCATGTCAAAAGCATATATCCTTATACTTAATTAATGAGAATAATAAGTGATTAGTTACAAGGTTACTGAAATGTATTATTGGAAGGGGTTTTGAAATTTAAGATTTATTTATTTCTGTTAGAAAGTCAGATTTACAGAGAGGAGGAGAGACAGAAAGGAAGATCTTCCATGTGCTGGTTCACTCCCCCAAGTGGCCACAACAGCCAGAGCTGAGCTGATCTGAAGCTAGGAACTCTCCCACATGGGTGCAGGGTCCCAAGGCAGTGGACCATCCTCCACTGCTTTCCCAGGCCACAGGCAGGCAACTGGATGTGAAGTGGGACCACAGGGATTAAAACTGGCGCTCACATGCGATCCTGGCATGTGCAAGGCGAGAACGTTAGCTACTAGGCTACTGCACTGGGCCTGTGTTATTGGAAGCTTTTACACGCAGAGCTTCCTTAGACATCTATCTACACCTGGATTTCCTCCTTGCCTGGGTTATATGTAGGAACAAAAGCAGTAACCCATTCATGTGAATATACACTGATGTACATGCAAAGAATGGCACAGTCCAAAGAAATGCAAAAGCTAACCTTGCTTGTACTTCTTCACATGTATTTATACCACAGTAAGAGACACATATTAAAAGACCAGCTGAATCAACCATCCAGTTACACATGCCTTTGTGGGAAAATGGTTTATTTTTTTCACTCCCAGAAAAACACCTACTTGCCATCTTCAGATGTACCTGATCCTCTGCCTAAAAGATAAGCACCTAGGACTGCTCCCTTAAGAACACCTGCGGAACGTAGGCCTAACTAAGCTCTCACTGGTTACTTACTCATTTGTTCCTAACTAAACTGCTCCACAAGCATCTTGAAAGCACATAAATTGCTATCTAATTTACTACTGTACCCACAAAAGCCTAGTATAGCACCCAATATTAATACATGTTAAATGTATTTCCTTTTTAATGTATTTTCATTTGAAAAGCAGACTTTTTTTACAGAGAGATAGATGCACATTTCTTTTGTTATATACCCAGAAGTACAACTCTTAATCCATATAGTTATCCTATTTTTAAAAGAATTTTCATATGGGTTTCCATAAAGGCTATAGCAATCCACCTTCCCAGGAACCGTGTACCAGGGTTTCGTTTTCTCTGCATCCTCTCATCAGCTACCTTTTGAATTTTTGATTATGATCATCCTCATAAGTGATATCTCACTGTGGTTTTGTATTTTGCTGATAATTAGTGCAGTTGAGTATCTTTCTATATACCTATTCTCCATATGTGTATTTTTAAGGTTTATTTTTATTTGAAAGGCATATTTTTACAGAGAAAGAAGAGATCACAAGAGAGAGGTCTTACATCTGCTGGTTCACTACCCAAATGACAGCAATGGCCAGAGCTGAACTGATCTGAAACTGGGAGCCAGGAGCTTCTACCAGGTCTCCTATAGGTGCCCAAGGACTTGGGTCATTCTCTGCTGCTTTCCCAAGTTCTAAGCAGAGAGCTGGATCACATGTGGAGCAGCCAGGATGCTGGTGCTGCTATGTCATCATGACAGCCCCCTTTTGTTTCATTCTGGGCTTTCCATTCTGTTCATTTGTCCATGTGCCTGTTTTTAAGCCAGTTCCATGCCACTTTGACTATTGTAACTTGGTAACAATCTTTGAAATAATCCAGTTGATCTGTCCAACAACTGTTCAATATCGCTTTAGAGCTATTCAGAGTATTTTGTGGTTCCACACAAATTTCAGGGTTGTTTTTACTACTTTGGTGAACAATGCCCTTGGAATTTTGATTGAGACTGCACTGAATCTGAAGATCACTTCTGGTACTATGAATACTTTAGCAGTATTAATTTTCTGCCTCATAGACATATCTTGACATTTATTTGTATCTTCGTCAATGTCTTTCATCCAATGCTTTTTAGTTTTCAGTAGAAAAAAATATTTCACTTGTTTTGTTTACTCTTATACATGTTATTCTTTTTGATGCTAATGTAAACGGTATTCTTTCAAATTTGTTAATATAAAGAAACAACTGATTTTTCAATGTTGGTTTGCTATCTTTTAATCCTGCTCAATTCATTTTATTTGGTTTTCTGCTTTAACAGTTTTTGTGTTTGGGGGGGTTTATTTACAATTCTCTCTATATGAGATCATGTCACCTGCAGACAGTATTATTTCTTCCAAGCCAAGAAAAGGAGTTGCTGATTGCTGAATTTTTTTTCCCATCTTTATGAGTTTTCACAAACACAGCATGACACTCTGAAGATTAAAAATTATTATGGACTGGGAAAAATCTAAAAATGAATACAATTTCTTCAGAAAAAAATAAGGGACCAATTTTTGAAGACTGGAAGAATATTTGAGGAATCAGAATAATGAGGACCCTCCAAAAAAAGAAATTCAGAAAGTCTTAAAATTAAGAAAATTTATGTGGATTCTTTTTTCTTTTAATGAAAAGATTATTGGCTAGACTTTACACTACATGCTGTTAAAAAAAAATTCCAAATCTCTAGAAAACTGGATATGAGTATTCTGTGATACCAGATAATTTTGATAAAAATACAGGTCTTTGTACTTCCCAGATATTTTATTTTCAAATGAAATTATAATGTTGATTACATACATTTTGTACTTTCCAATAATAATATTGTAAAAATATACATATTATTTCTTCCTCATCCATTTGGATAAATTTCATTTTTGTTCCTTGCCTAATTGCTCTGGCTGGGATTCCCAGTACTATGTTAAACCGAAGTGGCAGAATGACAAGTCAAATGCATTTATTGCATTGACATCTTATGACTTTTGTACTTCAGTCTTTCACATCACAGATCATATTTTTCAGAACTGTATATGTTGAACCGTTTTCACATACCAGAGACAATCTCATTCTGTCACAGTACATGAGCCTTGCTCAAGGATTTTTGTATTTTCAAGGATTTTTGCATCAATATTTCCTCCTGCTGTAATTCTGGCCTGCAATTTTCTTTTTTTTTTTTTTTTTTTTAATTTTCTTATCTTTCATCTCAGGATAATGCTGGTTTGTAAAATGAGTTTAGAAATGTTTCTTCTTTTCCACTTGTCAAAATATTTTAAGAAGGGTCAATAGTAACTTTTTTAAAGTGTTAGAGTTCATCAAGTCCTAGTAGTTTTGCTGTTGGGAGATTTTTTGGTTCCACATTCAGTCTACTTACTCATACTGTTGTGTTCAGATTTTCCATTTATTTATGGTTTAGACTTGGTAAGCCACGTTACTAATTAACTTGTCTACTAAGTTATCAAATTTGTTGCTGTGTAATTTCACAGCAGTCTTAAGATATTTCATATTTCTGTAGTATTAGCTGTCATCTCTCCTCTTTAATTTCTGATTTTATTTGAATCTTCATTATTTCTTAGTCTATAAAAATCTGTCAATTTTATCTTTCTAAAACACTTTCAGTTGTATTGTTCTTTTTCTATCATATTTTTAATTTTTTACATTTATGCCTGCTCTAATCTTTTTTTTTTATTAAGATTTACATATTTAGGGCCTGGCATGATAGTGTAGCAGTCAAAGTCCTCACCTTGCACACACCAGGATCCCACATGGGTGCCGGTTCTAATCCCGGCAGCCCCATTTCCCTTCCAGCTCCCTGCCTGTGGCCTGGGAAAGCAGTTAAGGATAGCCCAAAGCCTGGGGACCCAGCACCCGTGTGGGAGACCTGGAAGAAGCTCCTGGCTCCTGGCTCCTGGCTCCTGGCTTCAGACTGGCTCAGCTCTAACCATTGCAGCCACTTGGAGAGTCAACCATTGGAAGGAAGATTTTCCTCCCTGTCTCTCCTCCTCTTTGTATATCTGCCTTTCCAATAAAATTAAATAAATCTTTTCAAAAATTACATATTTATATAAAAGGTAGAGTGATGGTGGGAAAGTATGGGAGGGCCACTCTTTCATCGGTTGATTCACTCCCCCAAATGGTTACTACATCTGGATCTGGGCCAGGCAGAAGGCAGAATGGTGGAACTCCATGTTTGATGTGGGTAGCAAAAACCAAAGTGGATAGGCCACCTCCCCAGTGCTTAGGGACTGGATTGGAAGCAGTGCTGTCAGTACTTACATTGGCATTCCAATATGAGATGCAGGCATCACAAGCAGTGGCTTAACATGCTGAACCACAACACAAGCCCCTGCTCTGATTTTTTTCCCTTTCTTCTATTTATCTTGGTCTTAGTTCTTGTACTTTCAAGTTCTTTGAAGTACAAAGCTGATTTATCTGAGATCTTTTTCTCTTTGTGTTGATATTTATCATTTAAAACTTTTCTCAGAACTTTTTTTTTGCTGCAATCAGTAGGTCCAAAATTGCTTTTGTTTATTTCCCTCAATATTTTTTTATTTCTTCACTGACTCACTGTTCAGGAACATGATACTTCATTTCCACACATTTTTTTTTTTAATTTCTCAGTGATCCCAGGTGTGTGGATTTCTACTAGCAAACAGCACGATGGATAGAAAATCCGCTTAACAAGATCTAACTCTTCTTTAAAATGTTAAGACTTGCTTTGTGGTTTATCATATGATCTGTGCTGAGGAATGTTCCTATGTGCCTGAATATCCAGGTACTCTCATGAGTGTTGCTTATTAAGATGGATGCTTCTGGGGGCTGCTGCTCTCACTGACATTACACCCCTAACCACTCTTATTCACCCCAGTGGAGGCAAGTTCCCTTGAATTGAAATCTCCTAAGGAGATGCCAAGGCAAGAGAGGAGATAGTGAGTGTTCCCAAAAGACCTGCATTGTATGTCATCAGAATAAATGGATTCCAGGTGGACAGGGAACTGAAAAGAACACTGAGCCTCCAGCTCAGTGGTCTTGAGGTTTCTAGAGTTCCCAAGCTACATTCTTTGACAAATTTTCCAATATTTAACCAAAGAGAATGCTTATTTACTTTCAATGAAGCCAAGTAACTTAAACAGCAGATACATCACTATTGGTAGAGTTCATTGCAGTACACAAACACAATTTACCTCATGTTAATAAAAGGCAATGTTGTATATCTTGAATAAAATCAGAGAAGATTACTTAAGTTTAGTAGGCAGTTTCTGAATTGTAGATTCAATGTGAAAGAAAAATAATGATTACCTGGTGGTTTTCAATGCAAAACAGTCCCAATTCAACTTGCTTTAAGCGATCTTTAAAATATGAAAATTTAGGTGCATACAAAAGGGATAAATTACAGCAAGAAAAAAATAGCAATCTATTTCACATTTTTTGTTTGATAAATTAATTCATTCCAGAGGCAAAACTTGTGGCTCAGGAAATTAAGTCACCTGTTGGGACACTCACATCACAATTGTAGTATCACCTCCATTTCTTTTTATTGTTGTTGTTGTTGCAGACAAAAGTTTATTTGCAAAGGCACCAGATGAGCAGGGAAGGGAGAAGGAAGGGGAAAGCACCTCCGGAGAGAATGCCAGGAAGTGGAGTGCCTCTGAGGGAGAGACCCCACCTCCACTTCTGATTCTGCCAACACATCCGGGAGGCATCAGATAATGGCCCAAGTATTTGGTTCCTGCCACTCACAGGGGAGACCTGGATGGAGTTCCGGGTTCTTGGCTTCAACCTGGCCTGTATCTGGTTT
This sequence comes from Ochotona curzoniae, assembly GCF_017591425.1. Lineage (NCBI taxonomy): Eukaryota > Metazoa > Chordata > Mammalia > Lagomorpha > Ochotonidae > Ochotona > Ochotona curzoniae. The sequence goes on along the minus strand of NW_024466502.1, from coordinate 44,853,162 downwards.
TTGTGAACAGTTGGGAAGTGAACCAGTGCATGGAAGATCTCTGTCTCTCCTTTTGTGTCAACTTTTCATATAAATTTATTTTAAAAAGACACAAGAAAAATACATTCCAAAACTCTCCTAAATATCTACAATTTATTATTATTATTATTGCTGTTAGTATTATTATTATTACTATTACTATTTGAAAGATACAGGAGCAGAGATACAGAAGCCAATCTTGCATGGACTGGTTTACTTCCCAAATAGTCACAACAGCCAGAGTTGGGCCAGGCTACGGGTAGAGGCTAGGAACTCCATCCAAACATCCCAAGGTGATGGAGTACCTTGGCCAGCATCCACTGCTTCCCATGGGAATTTGCAAGGAAGTTGGACCAGAAGCACCCAACAGCCAGGACTCAAACTGGCATTCCAACACATGCTGCACATGGAGCAAGTGGCCATTTCACCACAATACCAGTTCAATACCTAGGTTTCACATAAATTTGATCATGTTTATACTTATATGTATAATAGAAATAACTGCCAGTCTAAATATAATTGACTAACAGCTCTCTAAAATTATATTATATAAAGAACAACATTCTATTAGTGCTATTTATAACCATGTATTTCAAGACTGCATAAGTTGTATGTAATCTGTATTCATATGGGAAACAGATGTTTTAAGCACAGAAAAAGCAATTAGTCCTATTAAAGTGAGATTTAATTGAGATTTAAGACCAATTTGAGTCCTGGCTACTCCACTTCCAATCAAGCTCCCTGCTAACATGCCTGAGAAAACTGCAGAGAACAGCCTAAGTGCTAGGGCGCCTAAATGCATATGGGAGATTGAGAAGAAGCTCCTGCCTCCTGCCTCCTGGCTGAAGATGGGACCAGCTCCAATGCGGCCATTTGAGGAGTGAATCAGCAGAAACAAGATCTTTATTTCTCTACTCCTTGCCTCTATAATTCTGCTTTTCAAATAAACAAACAGATCTTTTTTTTTTTGGAAATTTAAAAAATTTATTTATTTATTTTTGCTTACTATATTTTTGACAATCTTTACATAGTTATTTATGGTCAAAGGTTCAAGGGCTATAGGAAAGTGGGTAAGACTATTATTTTTTCCATATTGTTTCCTTCATGTTTAAAGGGGTGTTTAAGGGAGAAGGCCCACCCAATTTCCCACCCTCCCCAGGTCCTGGATGTAGTGCATGCTCTGAGGTTCTTGCTCAAATGGTTTTGATAATTCACCAGTTAGGAATCGCTGCCAATCTTGCCACTCCAAGCACTATGAGATCTTTGAAGAATCCACTGATTGATGCAATCCATCAAAGAGTCTCCGTTTGCCCCGTTTCTCGCTGCCAACCTATAGCTGAGATGGTTGATTGACCTGTTCTGTCTTCTGTCTTTTCTTGGTTAGGGTTCTGAGTCCAGCATTTCGATTGGGGAGATCTCCAAAGAAACTTTCTCTGAGGTGTTCTCCAACCAGATTCTTGTATGTGCTAGCAAGTGCAGGGCCTGGCACAGTCCATTGTCCCAATCAGCTGGTGGTTGCAATTGCTGGGTTGGTTCTGTTTTCACTCCCGACTTCCACTGGAACCAATGGGTGTTGCAGCCCAGCCTGGTTCTGCCCAGCACATACTCGGCCTTCGCATAAACCAGTAGGAGCTACAGCCTAGTTACAGCCAACCATAATAACCCCCACCAGGACCGCCCCTACCCTGGTTTGCCAGTATGTGTAGCAGTAGTCCAGTCTGTCCCACACCTTATTTGGCTCTCATACATGTCTCACACGTGCTGGTTGGGCGCTGTGGTCACATCCGGTACAGGCAACCTCACCTTGGCATTCCGTATTGTGCACTAGTTTTTGTTGCGACCGAACCTAGCTGGACCCACACTGTTCTGGTGCTTGAATTTGCCAGTGGATGATGTGAACCGATTCAGCCTGGTCTGCCCCCGACCCATGCCAAAAGTACGCCAGTGGGCAACTTTCCATGGCCTGTTCTGGGCTGAACAAACAGATCTTTTAAAAAATAAAATAACATACCCTAACTCAAAAATGTGTCCAGAGGGGAAAAACATTCTCACACTGTAATTCTATCAAAGAAAAGATTTCCAGGCCAGGCGGCTGAAGTTCTTGCCTGAATGCGCCGGGATCCTATGTGGGCGCCGGTTCTAATCCCAGTGGCCCCGCTTCCCATTCAGCTCCCTGCTTGTGGCCTGGGAAAGCAGTCCAAGACAGGCCAATGCTTTGGGACCCTGCACCTCTGTGGGAGACCTGGAAGAAGCTCCTGGCTCCTGGCTTCGGATGAGCACAGCACCCACCGTTGCACTCACTTGGGGAGTGAATCATCAGATGGAAGAACTTCCTCTCTGTCTCTCCTGCTCTCTATATATCTGACTTTGTAATAAAAATAAATAAATCTTTAAAAAAAAAATTCCCAAGGTGTCTGATAAATCCTTTTTATACTCATTTCAGGAAGATAGGACAAAATCTATCTAGGTTTTCTGAGAATTGGGGAATTTTTTTTCAACCCCCCCCCTTGGGTTACCGCTGCCACGGGAAGGCACTATAACTAGGACAGGGGCTGAGGTTGCTAGACAGAGAGGCACTCAACCACACCTGTGAAGGCTTGACTGTTGAGCTGGGTAGATGGATCCTAGCTTCAATGCCATTTGCCATGTACGACAACCAGGGGGATGTGGATCAGATTGGACTGGTCTGCCACACATATTGGCAAACCAGGGTAGGGGGTTGGCCTGGTGAGGGTTATTGTGGGCCGCTCTCATCAGGATGCAGCTCCCACTGGTTTAGGTGAAGACCAAGTATGTGCTGTACAGAACCAGGCTGGACTGCAACACCCATTGGTTCCAGTAGAAGGCGGGGCTGAAAACAGAAGCAACTTAGCAATTGCAACTACCAGCTGACTGGGTATTGGACTGTGCTGGGCCCTGTGCTTGCTGGTGCATACGAATATCTGGCCTGGGAACACCTCAGACAAAGTTTCTTTGGTGATCTGCCCAATTGAAATGCCAGACTCAGAACACAAACCATGAAGGGACAGAAGATGGAACAAGTTAATCAATCACCTCAGCTATAGGTTGGCAACAAAATACCGGGCAAATAGAGACGCTATGATGGACAATGTCAATTAATGGATTTTTCAACAACCTCATCGTGTTTGGAGAGGCAAGATTGGCAGCAATTTCAAAACTGGTGACCTATTGAAACCACTTCAATGAGTATCTCAGAGCATGCCCCACATGCGGGACTTGGGGTGGGTGGGAAATCAGGTGGGGCTTCTCCCTCAATATCCCCCTCTACCTCAGATATATGAAGGAAACAATATGGAAATAATAGTCTTACCCACTTTCCTGCAGCCCTTGACCCTTTATGCACAAATTAACCATGTAAAGATTGTTAAAATAAAAAATATTAAAAAAAAACTCATTTTGATTAAAAACTTTTAGAAATCTAGAAATGAAAGAAAATTTATTTACAAATTATATTTTCTCAAATATGCAATAAATGTAATTCTTTAAAAAAAAAAAAAAAAAGAAAGAAAACACAAAGAGCAAATAAGCTGCCTGGCTGTCAAGAAACGCGCTGAGGTGTGTGCGCGAGCAGCGCCACAGCCCAAGCACCAGTCCAGCATCAAAGGCACCTTCAGCCGCTGTCCATGGTGGCCAGCGCGCCACTGGCGGTCTGCAACCGGCTCTCGGGGTACCAGCACATCCACACTCACCACCCGGTGCCTTCTCATCACAGGCGATTCACAACTTTTCCCAGAGCCTTCTTGCAAGTGGGGGCATCCATGGTGGTCCATTGGTGCTTGCGCTCCACAGGGTCTTCGGCGACGGTCTGCCAGAGCCTATGTGCGCCCCGAGCTTTAAGGAGACTCATAAATACCCGCAGGGCGGGCCACAGCATTGCGCGAGGTGGCTTGTCCAAGGTTATAAACCAAGGGCCCATAATTGTGCGCAGTTCCCCCAAATGTCACTACGCGACCAGTTTGCCATGGCTCCGAAATGCCCGCAGGACAGTGCACGGTATCGCACAAGCGATCGTTTGCCGTTGGTTGTACATCACCAGCAAAGGATCGGGCATAATTCCCTCGGATATTTACGCACAACCAGTTTGCCGCGGTTTGGAAATGCCTGCAGGCCGGGACATGGTATCACGTACGGTGGCTTGCCGATGGCTGTACACCACCCTGAATGGACCGGGATCGTGCCCAGTTCTCCCATGTCTGCACGCCACCACTGCCCTCAGCAGGTGGAGTCAGAAGACAGCGCAAACGTCCAGTGTGCTTTCAAGAGTTCCCGCTGTCCTGGCTATTTCGCTCCAAGCGGAAACACATTAACAAATGGTAACAACAGCCTTATGCATTGACTTTTGGTGATCAGAACATGATTCCACAGGCAGCGACATGCCACATCACAACGAGAAATGGAGAGACACTAGATCGTACCTAAACAACAACAAATCTAAATTTCCTTTAACACTAATTACTTTCTGAATCAGAGGAGAGGGTCATGAGCGGGAAGGGACATCTCAGCTACACTGCCTGTAGTTACTCCACGGATCTCCTGCGCAGCCTATTCTGGAAGAGCACTTCCCATAGCGCAGCCCCAGCCTCTACTCCTCCAATCTGTCCCTGAACGTTACCAGGCCAGGGAACTATTCTTCCACCTTTGGACTCTCCAGGCACAATTAACACAATCAACAGCAGGTGTTTGTATGCACTAACGCGTTTTGGACATCCATTCCAGTTTTCAGTTTACCAGAAAGATGCATTCCCTTGCTTCTCTCAAGATAGTCCTATGAGAGGTTTATATTGGACTTTCGTTCTGCCCTTATGTTTTGCAATGTTCTGACTTACAACTTTAGCTTCAGAGGAAATAGTCAATAATCTTGTTGGCCGTTAACACCCCAGTCATAACCTAGTAACTATTTTTTAACCCATTCATCAAAAAAATTAGTCATTGGCAATTCGGTTGTTTTGTTTAGTCTCAAGTTTGCTGATGAAGAAGTCACAGAGTGTAATTTAGTGACAAAATTTTCATAGTTTAGACTCAATAATTCAATTTCTAAGAACTGATTCTAATAAAATAATAACAGATTCACTAATTAATTAAGTTGACAAATTGCCAAGGACTTATTCTGAGCTAAGCATTAATATAGATGCTTATTACTTTCTTTTAAAAGCATCAGAAAGTTGAAGAAAAAAACTAAATACTAAATACTAATACTAAATAGGGTTAACAAAGAAAATACAGATAACAGATAAAAGATTATACTACTACCAGAAACCATATTACCAAAAATGAATAAAGTATCTATGATATGTTAAGCAAAAAACATACAAAATTATATGTAGCCACATGTAACTATGTAAATATGTGCATACACATAGATATCTTTGTATAATTCCCACATCTTGCATTTGGGATCCTATTTCTTAGGGATCTTAAGTCTAGTTACTTTATTATATTTCCATTCTTCATCTCTCAAATGAATATTTTAAATTTTACATGTAAAATATTTTATAGCTGTTACCTCAAAAGATTGTTAGATATTTGCAAAGCAGTTATAATTTTCTTCTGATACATTAAAGCACTAGATATTAGTTGCTGCTGTTATTGTTATACACACACATACATTTACAAAAAAAACAGAAAAAGATACTAAACTATTATCAAAAATCTTGAACTCTAACAAAGCTAATTCTGAGACAATAAAAAAATATTAACACTGACTGCATAGATAGTATAAAATCATTTTATAACATACAATATTTTTAAATCTTACATAATAGTGAAGTACTTGCAAGCAAATATATCTATGATTTGCATTAAAATGGGAAGTTTATTCTGAGCCTTTTTAATTTTATCAGAAGCAAACTATATTTGGATAATAGAATTATTTTATATATTTCTGTGTACTTTTCAAATTTTCTACAGTGGTTTGCAACTATTTTTTTACATTTTTTTTCAAAAAATTTTAAGAAAATCCTTACCGATGCTCCATTAGCAGATGAAATTTTCTCCCAAGTTAACCAAGCTCTTTCTCTGACATGATCTGGTATCTTTAATTTCTGACATAATGCTGTAAAATCGGGGTCTTCAGCTTCTTCAAACTCAAGCCTAGCAAATGAAAATAATCATATAACAGCACAAACTCTTAAATCACACTAATTAAGCAAACATTTTTTCCACTGCTCTGCAAGCAACACAATTCTGAAAAACCGCAGTCTGCAATGTTTCATATATTTTCTCTACCCATCAATACTTCTTATCTGATCATGAGTCTGGTATGTTGTCGAATGGTTTATTTCAACTCTTTCTCCCTTGACCTTTCTTTCCAAGACCAGCATCCAATAAATTATTAGTAGCTAACTTTTTCCCATTCATTTAATGTTTGACACACAGATAGAATAATTAATATTTTCCATCTTTACTAAAATCCTACACAAAGTGCCTTAGATCCATGGTTTCACTGAATCTCCATATCAACCGTATAAGGTAATTATCCTCATTATCCTTAATGTCTAGATGTGCTTCAGAGAAGCTTAAAGCACTCATGTGAGGTCACTGCCAGTGGGGGACAAACCATGATATGAACTCAACAATCCACCTCCAAAACCCAAGCCCCTGAGCACTAGCGTGGACTGCCAACTCCTTTTCTTTTCTTTTCTTTTTTATTTATTTTTATTATATTTTTGACAATCTTTACATAGTTATTTATGGTCAAAGGTTCAAGGGCTATAGGAAAGTGGGTAAGACTATTATTTTTTCCATATTGTTTCCTTCATGTTTAAAGGGGTGTTTAAGGGAGAAGGCCCACCCAATTTCCCACCCTCCCCAGGTCCTGGATGTAGTGCATGCTCTGAGGTTCTTGCTCAAATGGTTTTGATAATTCACCAGTTAGGAATCGCTGCCAATCTTGCCACTCCAAGCACTATGAGATCTTTGAAGAATCCACTGATTGATGCAATCCATCAAAGAGTCTCCGTTTGCCCCGTTTCTCGCTGCCAACCTATAGCTGAGATGGTTGATTGACCTGTTCTGTCTTCTGTCTTTTCTTGGTTAGGGTTCTGAGTCCAGCATTTCGATTGGGGAGATCTCCAAAGAAACTTTCTCTGAGGTGTTCTCCAACCAGATTCTTGTATGTGCTAGCAAGTGCAGGGCCTGGCACAGTCCATTGTCCCAATCAGCTGGTGGTTGCAATTGCTGGGTTGGTTCTGTTTTCACTCCCGACTTCCACTGGAACCAATGGGTGTTGCAGCCCAGCCTGGTTCTGCCCAGCACATACTCGGCCTTCGCATAAACCAGTAGGAGCTACAGCCTAGTTACAGCCAACCATAATAACCCCCACCAGGACCGCCCCTACCCTGGTTTGCCAGTATGTGTAGCAGTAGTCCAGTCTGTCCCACACCTTATTTGGCTCTCATACATGTCCATGGGTATTAAAGCTTTGTTCCCTCTAACCAGATCCATTATGCAGCCCACACAGACGCTGTTGGGTGTCTGACTAGCCACTCCAGCCGCTGTCCTAGTTTTCATGCCCTCCAGTGGAAGTGGTAATCCAAGAGGGAGGAGCCTACTATTTCCCTCCCAGGCCTCTCCCACTCCCAGATTATGCACTCTCCAGATAGTTCTGTGGTTTGACTTGACAGAATTAGACCCCTGTGCCAGCTTCTGCCAGCTGATGCTGCAGCTAAGCCCAAATAGCCCTTACCCATTCTAATTTTGTTTGCACCACTAGGAATAATCAGCCCAGCCTGGCTTTTCCCTGATCTAGTCCACATGAGGCGCACAGGTATTGTAGCCCTGCCTAGTCTGGTCTGCCCCCATCCCAGCTCATGCTCTCCAGTGGGAGTAGCTATCCAGCAAGGGAACCTCCCTATATTCCCCCTGCCGGCTCTGCCCCCTCCCTTCCTGCCTCTCACATGTGCTGATTGGGCGCTGTGGTCACATCCGGTACAAGCAACCTCACTTTGGCATTCCGTATTGTGCACTAGTTTTTGTTGCGACCGAACCTAGCTGGACCCACACTGTTCTGGTGCTTGAATTTGCCAGTGGATGATGTGAACCAATTCAGCCTGGTCTGCCCCCGACCCATGCCAAATGTATGCCAGTGGGTAACTTTCCATGGCCTGTTCTGGGCTGTTTCCTATCATGTTTCTTGCGCTTAGCTTATGGGTCTATGTCCTACCAGAGGAGTTGCCCAGGCTCCTCCATCAGAACCTCTCCCAGTGCCAGATTTTGCGCATACCAGTGGATCCATGAGGCAGCCCTACTCAGCTTACCTCCTGTCCTAGCAGGGACAGTGGCTTTTCCTGACTGGCCTTCAACCCAAACTGGTCCTTGCTGTTGGATGTTTCAACCCAGCCATGGCTCGTCCATACCCACATATGGCTCACACATGGTTCAGTAGGGGTTGAGACCTAGCCTAGTCCATCCCACATCTACCCTGGTCCTCCAGGAGACCAGAGGGTGTTGGAGTCTGGTCCAGCTCAGTGCATCCAATTCCAGTCCACACCTGTGCCAAGGGAGACTACAACCATTTTCCGATCAGAACGCAGCTCCAATTCCAATCCATGCGCCCCTTGGTGGGAACCTCAACCCAGCTAGGGTTGTCCCCTTAGCTCCCCATCTGGGCCTGTTCCCAGCCATAGATCACGTGCATGCCAGTGGTTGCTCTGACTCACCTTGGCTCAGCCCCTCACCTGTCCTGACTTCTGCTTTAGACACTGTGGCTTAGCGTTCCTGGCTCACACAGACCAGTAGTTACAAGAGCCTAGCTCGGCATCACCTGTGTTCCGTCCTGGTCTCTAGTTTCACTTATGGGCTAAGGTTTGCTCAGTCCTGCCCAGTTCACCCTGTTCCATTACCAATTGATACATTAGCCAGCTGTTGGAGCTACTTTGCCCAGCTTCTCCAATACCCAGGTCTGGACCACATGTTCACCAGCAGGAGCTATGACTTGCCAAGGAAGTTTCCCAAGTTCCTCCATTTAATCCACTCCCAGACCGAGTTCTCATACATGCCATTGGGTTTAGGCCAGGTTCCGGCAAAGTCTGGCCTTTCATTTGGCCTTGTATGAGCTGGTGAATGTTGCAGCCCAGTCCACCCCATACCCTATTCAGGATGCACATTTGGGTGCTGCTGCCTTGACCAGTCCAGACTGTTGCGGGTTCCTTTATCTGTGATTGATGGCAGGTTCCTTGGTCACACCTAGCTTAGTCCATCACCACCCCAACTTTTGAGCTAACCAGTGGGGCTAGAATTTCCACAGGGTTTGGCCCATACATCCCCCACAGAATCTACCCCCAGATATGGTTCTCGAGTGCTAGTTAATGTAATGGCCCTGCCTAATGTGACCCTTCTCCTGATCCATCATCATGTCAGGTAACAGGATATGATTCTGATGGACGAGCCCCAAGCCATAGCTTTTGCATGGACTGGTATTTGGTGGTCAGCATTGTTCAGACACTACAGGTTCTACAAAGGAAGAGTTACTGTCTTTAGGATTGATTCACGTCCTAGAAGCATAGTGGGTTTAACCTGGAGCTACCTAAGCAGCGATTCAAAGAACCAAAACCCCAGAGGTCCAAGCCGGGCGGCCAGCAGGCGGAGCCTGGCACCAAGTAGCGCTCTGGCCGCCTGGGGACAGCTCACCACGTGCACATGGCAGCTGTCATCTGGGATCCAGGCATGAGACGTCCTGTCCTGAGACCCACCAGCAGCCGAGAGGCTGCTGGAAGTTTAAACCCCCAGGTCCAAGGTCACGACCCTCCCCAATCCCATTCACCGCACAGTGAGGGCGACAAGTGGGCCCCAGACCTGCCCAGTCACAGAGACCTACCCCCTCGGTGTACTCACCCCGAAGGGAGCACGTGGTGGCTGTCATCTGGGATTTAGTCCTTTTTGAAAACATTATTAAGTTTAGGTTATTTCAACAATAAAGATGGCATATAGTTTCTAGTGACAGTTTCCCTTGCAATTGTATCATTTAGGCAAGAGCTACTGCAACAGGAATGAGATCTCAATACTCAAATAGAAATGGACCTTGTCAGTTAAGTGTGCCTGGACTGGACCAGTGAATCTACCTCTAAGCATTCCTAACTTCAGAATGCCAAGCAGTGGTTCAACTTCTGTTAAGTCCAGTCATGCACTGCTCAACAACATCTCAGTTTGCAATGGGTAGCATTTATGTAAGAGGTCCAAATGAGATTAAAAAAATTCCTATTGCCTGTTAGGTCTAGAGTAGCCCTAGTACCTTAGTGCATAGCACTAATTACGTGTTTGGGTGATGCAGATGTAGACATACTATGGTGACATTAGTATTCATGTGAAAGAACACTTAATCATAATCACCAAAAATGACACTACTGGTTTAGGTATTCACTACACTATGCTTTTTCATTGCTATTTTAGAACATATTCCTTCCAATCATAAAAATAAAATTTACTATAAAACAGAATACCATGTTTCAGTGGCAGCAGTCACATATATTCATGTTTAACAAATCTTGGTGCACCAAGAGGCCATTTGGGGTTATTGTTCAACTGAATCCAGGTTCCTGTAGTACATTCTATGACATTCACACAACAATGAAATCACCCAACAGTGCATTTCTCAGAACACAGCCCTAGTGTTATGTGGCACATGGCTACAGTTAATCTGTAGAGCTAGACTCTCCATGCTAATGAAACTCTGTGTTTGAACAAAAATGAACAAAATAATCTCTTGTATGGGTCTGACATGTAGGAAAATTCATTTGTAATTCCATCATTGAAGATTATAAGCATATCTCATTTTATTGTACTATGCCTTACTGCACAACACAGATACTGCATTGCTTTACAAATAGAAAATTTGGGAATCTCGCAAAGACAGAGAAAGTTTTTTAGCATTTTTGCAATGGCTTGGGTGGCTGCTAGCATTTTCTCACAAAAAAAATATTTCTTAAAATTAAGCAATGTACATTGTGTATTGAATCACAATGCAAACGTGCACTGGAGAGAACACAGCATAGTATAAAAATAAATGTAAGTGAACAAGGGAAAAAACCCAAGTTACTCACTATACTGCCATATACACTTTATGGCAGCGCTCCGGAATGCAATCTGCCATATCTCCGACGTCTGCTGGACGAAAAATGAAGGAAACAAAAGTATTCTTTCCCCCAGGGGATGGCCAGAACTTTAATATTTCTGGTTATCATGCAATCTTTGAAAATGCTTCTTTAAAACAGACACACCACACCGCTCTTTTCAAGGACGGGTACGGGTACAGTGGAATTTAATCAGAAACTAAAATGATGTCTTCTCCCTGGATACCCCTCAAATCTGGGTTTGTTCTTGCTTTCGCTAGTGAGTGTATGATTTCTAACTGACTCACAAGATGGTCTTTTTAATTACATGAATTTTTAATAGAACCGCAAAATAGTATTTCAATGTTTTACAATTTTGTCTGAGCTTTGTTAGGAGTCTGGAGTGGAAAGAAAGATACTATTCAGCGGAAATAAAACAGGACTTGGGGGGAACAGGGGAGGGAGTGCCACTAGAAAACAAGAGTGGCATACCCCTGCCATGGATCCGAACTCTTTCCAAGGAAAGCCACCACAGACAATAAATAACACAACCTCGGCCGCTCAGTCCTAGTTGCCTCACCGCAAAAGTAGCACAATCAAGAAAAAGGTGTTGCAATACAACGAATATATCTCCCTCCCGGTCACGTAGTCCTGCGTCCAAGATTCCACTCGCTAAGGCAGGGAAAGAGGGAGGAGGGCAGAGAGAGGTTCTGGGGGGGTGGGGAGTTCCACGTGAGCAGAAAAACAGCACCAATTTTTGTACCAAAATCTAACAAAACCGAAAATAGGGGACCCCAGAATCCCTGCTGACCCAAAGTGAAAGGCAAAATGGAAGAAATAAATAATAAGGCGTGCCAAGGCCCGCAAACACACAAGAGTTCTATCCAACAGGGGGAAAAAAAAAGGCAAGCAGAAAACGAAAGGTTTAGTAACTTTCAAGCACTTTGTTAAAGGTCTCAATGAAGTTTTGGCGCACCGGCCGGTTCCCTCAAGTTTGGCTTCTCCAAGTGTCTACAGATGACTTTAAAGCCTCAAGGCCTCCACGCATTGTTCTAGGGAACCCCACAAAGCCTCGCCGCTGCGTAGCCCGTGGGCAATTGACACTCGGCTCCCCGCCCTTCACGTCCAAGGCCTTTTCCTGGCCTCTCCCAAGTCTAGGCTTCCCAAGCAGCGCAAACACAGAGGAGGAAAACTTTCAACTGTTGCATCGCAGGAGCCTCCCTCCTCGCCCCCCAAAAAGAAAGGCAAGCGCCGATCAGAAGAAAAACTCTCCAACACACAACCAGTCACATTTTTTTGTACTTGAAGAACAATATTTTTTGCACCGTCTGATAGCTCACATCCAGCCGTCGGCTGCGAAGCTCCGTCTGGCTAGAGGAGACTGCACCTGTCACTTCGCTCGGGGACCCGAGCCTCACCCGCCCGACACCTGTCAAGCTGGAGCCGAGACCCCTCCAGCACTCCTCTCCCCGGGCTCGCGATCCCCGATCTCTGTCACCGTCCCGCAGACGCTCCCCTAAGCCGTGAGGGACGCGGAGGGACCCTCCAGCCGCCGGGTCCGGCCCCGGGACGAGATGCGCCCGGCCGCCTCGGCACCCACGGAGTGCCCCTCTCTCGCGCCCACCGTGGCGGCGGCGGCGGCGGCTGCGCTCGCTCACCTGGCCAGAGGCAGGTCTTCGGGACCGCTGTCCCGTTCCGCGTCCTCCTCAGGAGGGGGCGGCGGCGCTGGGGGTTCCACGGCGGCGGTAGCGGCAGCGACCGCTCTTCGGGGGGTTTTGGGAGGCATGACGCCCTCTCAGTGCTGGAGTTACGAGCTGAGCAGCAGCGCGGAGGAGGCCGACGCGCGCGCACCTCGGGACACGCCCCGTCCCCTCCCGACTCCCGTTACAAAAATAATTTGAACGTCCCCTGAGAAAAACCGGACGCGCCCTCCCCCGCCCGGCAACCGAGCGCCGCGTCCAACCGCGGGAAAACGTCACTTCCGCCCGCGGCGTCACGTCCGCGAGGCTCCAGGGCCCGCCAGCGTCTTTTCGGGGGGAATCGGGGCGCCGGCACCTCCCGAGGGCGCGGGCGGCCCGGGCGGCGTGGGAAGGCCAGGCCCGGCTGCAGGCCTTTCCCTGGGAGCAAGGGACCACTATCCGGACTGGTCTTTCCCCGAAACTGTGCCCTGCCGGGTGGGCGTGCCTGTGTCGCGACTTTCGGAAGAAACCTGGTGGGTGACACCGGGTTCCCCGCCGCTGTCGGGGGGCCGTGAGGGAGGGCGAGCGCACCCTGGGCGGGCACGCCCCTCAGGCCCGCGGGCACCGCCCTGCCTCCCCGGCCCTCGGCCCTCGGCCCAAACAGAAAGCGATTGGGGAACAGCGAGTGGGGGCGGCTGGCTTTGCTGACCACCCTAAAATGGGAAGTCGGGGGTCGCTGGTTGGACGGCCCGAGGCTGGGTGCCCGAAAGGAGACCCCCGCGTAATAAAAGGCCTTCATGGTGATGGGAAAGCAAGCGGCATCCTCCACACCGCTCAGGGAACTTCCAGAGGAGCAGGAGCAACTGAATAAAAGTTTACTAAGCCAACCTCATATTTAGGACTAGACTGTGCTGAGCACCTTCTGTATAATTGGCCCAATGAATCCTTAGAAGCGGCCCCTTTAAAGTTGACTTGGGGTAGGGGCAGGGGTACTTTGAAAAGTTGGTGAAAATGACATTAGAAGTAGATGTATTGGGATCTGGCTGGAAGGCTCATTTAGCTAATTATCCCCTCACAAAACACCAGGGTCACATCTGGGCACCGGTTTATGTCCAGGCAGCCCCACTTCCCATCTAGCTCCATGACTGTGTCTTGAGGAAGCAGCAGTTGATGGCCCAAAGCCTTGGGAGACCCAGAAGAAGCTCCTGGCTTCAGATCAGTTCAGCTCTGACTTGTTGGGACCATTTGGGGAGTGAATCAGCAGATGGAAGATCTTTGTCTATCTCTCTGTAAATATGTGATTCTGATAAAGAAAAAAATCTTTAAAAAATAGATGCAGTTCCATGCCAAAACATGTTGAAATCCACATTAGGAATCTTCACAAGGTTCATGGAAAATATATTCTGGGAGAAAGCACTATGATGTTGAAAGTGTTTGCATCCAAATAAACGTTCAAAGATTTATTGATTTTCACTAGAAAGGCAGAGTAAGAGATTGGTGGGGGAGGCTTTGCAACCACTTGTTCACACCCCAAATGACCACAACAGTCAGAGCTGAGCTGGTCTGAAGCTTGGAGCCTGGAGTTTCTTCCAGGTCCCCCACATGGGTGCAGGGTCCCTAGTACCTGGGCCATCCAACTGCCATTTTCCCACGCCAGCTCCCACAGGGAGCTGGATCAGAAGTGGAGCAGCCAGGACACTAACCAGTGCGCATATGGGATGCCTGTGCCAAAGGGCCAAGAATTAGCATACTGCACCAGGCCCCAAATAAACTTTAAAAAATTCTATTTCCCCTGTGAAGTTTTTGAAGTAACCTCGTATTAGCCTTTCACATAATAGAAGGAGAAACCGGCTTGGAGAAGTTCATGACTGACCAGCATCACAGAGCAAGTGGCTGGTAGAGAGCTTGAAGTTCACTTCTGTGTTGCATTCCATTGAAAAAGCCAGGAGAGAGCAGTGGGTGCCAGGGCACAGAGACACCACAGAACTGGAACCACCACCAGGGTGAAACAGTGAGGCCGTGTGGCTCTGACTCTCGGTATTTCTTGACAGTAACAAATTTGAATGTTTTTCTCTCTTTGGCAGACACTGTTGATCCACCAGTCAGAATTCTCCCATTAAGGTTCTGTGAATAAAATACACTTTTGCTCTGATGTCAGTCCGCTTGCCCTAGAACAGCTGAGTAGGGCCCAAGGCAGCAGAAACCTCCCAGGAGTTCCTGGCTAGAGATCTCCCTGAGTTTAGCCCAGCAAGTCGCACAGTCTATCTCGTTTCTCTGTGGTAAGTGTTTTTTTGTTTTTTTTTGTTTTTTTTTTTTTTAATTTTTGATGATGTTTACATAGATGGTCAGGCAGGGAGGGATCAAGGGTTAGGGGAAAGTGAGTGTGAGCATTGTTTCCAACTTTTCTGTTTCTTCTTCCTGTTTCGGGGAGAAGCCATTCCCTGCTCCCCCACCACCTCAGTACCCAGGGATGGGAAACGGTGACCCAATAATCAACCCAGGGTCCCGATGTGGCACACACGCCAAGCGTTCTGCCCAGGTGGTGTTGATAGTTCTGAAATGCTGTCGATCTCGCTGATCCAGGGATGAGGGAAGCCTTTCGATATCCATTGGCTAACATAGTCGACCTTAGAGTCTTCATTCACTCAGTTATTTGCAGTCATTGTTTGGCTGGTGTCGTTGTCCAGTTTGTTCTGTTCTCCTTCTCTGCTATGGTACCAGATGTCCTCTGCAGGCTCCAATGGACTACCATATCCTCCATGTGCATGAGGGCCTGCCTCCACTGCTCCATCTCTTTCACTGAGGAGGAGAAGTTCTCACAGGTGGGAACCAAGGATCCTCATCCCTGGGACTCACAGACCTGGTACCCACCGCACAGGTGGACCCACGGACCTGGACCAGGAAACCAGGGCCATACCTGCCATACCTGTGGCAGGTGTTTTAATTTAAAAGTTGGTGGCAGATAGAATGCAAAATTTTGAAATTATGCAGTTTTTTCATAATACATGTTTCCATGAACTTTAAAAAAATATTTATTTATTTTTACTTGAAAGGCAGATTTACAGAGAAAAAGACAAAGAGAAAACTCTTCCATCCCCATTTGGTTCACTTCCCAGAGGGCCACAACGTCGGAGATACGCCAATCCAAATAAATAGGAGCTTCTTCTAGGTCTACCACATGGTTGTATGTTACCAAGGCTTTGGACCATCTTCTGCTGTGTTCCTGGGCCATAAGCAGGGAGCTGGGTGGGAAGTGGAGCAACCTGGACATGAACTGACACCCATATGTGATGCTTGAACTGCTAAACAGAGGATTAGCCTGATGAACCACTATGCCATCCCCAGCATGAGCTTTTTGAGTATCCTTCATATGCATGAACATCAAAATTTGGCATCAATAATAATTTATCTTTTAATTCCATTATCCATGAACTTTTTGAAGGGCTCTGTGTGCCAGGACATATGTGAGGATGTATGAATGCATGGCAAGCACTGGCGGACTCAGTAGCCAGTCTTGCCTGACTTCAAGAGGAAGGCTCAGATCCAGCTCTAGACAATGAATACAGGTCAAGCGATATCCCATTCACCTTCTCACTATTTAGGCCAGAGCTCAGGATACAGGCTTGACCTTTGGGAGGTGAGGGATGGTTGGTCCCCTGGGAGCCTGAGAAAGGGAAGCCCAGGGTGATGCAATTCTGCCTCTTGACTACAATGAGAAGGTGACACTTAGAACTGCTGCAGCCGTTGTAACCTGAGGCAGGCTGACCTAGGGAGAAGGCAGAAATGCTGAGACTGGTACAGGAAGGGAAAAAAAATCTGGGTCTTTGAGGATATAACAGAGCTGCTGGTTGAACCAAACCTGGAACTGAACTCATGTAAGCTGCTAGTTCCAACTGTATGAGAAATCATCATGACCCACAGTATTTCTCCTGAGAACCTCCTTTAGGATGAAGACCCAACTGTAGACTCTGATGTAGCCTTCCTGCCCAGCACTCAGTAAATGCTTCCTGGTTAGAAGCAGTGAGGGCAGGAGGGCAGAGGAAATCCGGGGGCTTGGACTCTCCTCATTTGGGAATGACTTGCCAACAATCAGCATAGAGCAAAGAACACTTATAAAAAGATGCAGATCTTTTTTCCTGAATTAATTGAATCATGTTCCCTAGGGCATTTTAATTTTAAGATAAATATGTATTTTTTTAAGATTTATTTATTTGTATTGGAAAGTCAGATATACAGACAGGAGGAGAGACAGAGAGGAAGATCTTCCACCCACTGATTCATTCCCCAGGTAGCCAGTACGGCCAGAGCTGAGCTGATCAGGAGCAAGAAGCCTCCTCCAGCTTTGGAGGAGACCTCCTTAGGGTTTTATGCCATCCTTCACTGCCCTCCCAGGCTGCAAGCAGGGAGCTAGACAGGAACCAGGGCCGCTGGGACACGAACCAGTGCCCATGTGAGATTTCATCACATGCAAGGCGAGGACTTTAGTCACTAGGCTGCCACTCCGGGCCCAAAAAAATATGTATTATGAAAAAATGCATAGAACCTTAACTTGTATTTCTCTTTGAACTTCGGAAGGCCCTTTGTATTAGAAATCATACAGAGTTTTAAAAGAAGTTTCTCTGAGCTCCCCTCACCTGCATAGTAATTTAAGAAGACTGCTGCGAACACCCTACCCTGTCACCAGAAATAATGCTGTCTTCAATTTTCTGTCTGGGGAGAAACCTTTCTTCAGCTTGAGACCCCTTCCTTGACAGGAAGATGTTTTTGAGTCTTATTCACCCTGCAGAATCTTTCTTTAGTGTATCTCTTTACCGGCTAGTGCCTTGAAAGTGTTGTCTCCCACTGGCTCTTGCTTCCTCTCCAGTTTTTAGCTTCTAATGTCTGATTTCCTTCCACTGCACCTCTAGCACTCTACTGAAATCACTCTTTGAAAGATCACCCATATTCCTGATTATCAGTCCAGTGACTGTTCGGCAGTCCTTCACCCCAAAGCTTGACCTTTCTTACAGTTAACACAGTCCTCTCCTTTCTCTTCCCAAGATGTCCTTGCTCTCCTCTCTCTGTTGGTTTGTAAACTCCTTCTCTGGATCTTTTTTCTGAGGATCTCATCACTGCCTCTCTTGCCTACAGCAGTACTGCTCAAAGACTGGGACTTGCCTTCAAACTGCTTATGTTTAATCCACAAGGGGCTAACTACAGAAAAGTGCTTGGCAGGGCTTATGGCAATTTGGCCAATCAGCAATATCTAAGCACCTGATGATTAAAATGCCTCCCTTTAACCAGAATATGGAGCAGTCCAAGATATGCAGTGAGTTGTGGGAGACATGCCATATTCTTGTCATGCCACTAAGACTGCATTACAGTAAAAGAAATTTTTGAGGTCAGTCTGCCATGGTAACCCAAAGGAGGATAAAAATCTGTGGAAAAAAAATTTAGTGTTGATTTATCTTCATAACTTATTTGTAAGATTTTCTTAATTTCAAAGTTCACCTTGATTTTCCTTTTTGAAATTCATAGGTAAGAAAAGCAAAATTTGTCGTTATTTTTAAATTTATTTATTTATGTTTATTTGAAAGGCATGTTTACAGAGAGAAGAACAAGAGAGATCTTCATTCACTGGTTCACTCCCACAAATGGCCACAATGGCTGGAGCTGAGCCAGTCCGAAGTCAGGAGTCAAGAGCTTCTATCTGGGTCTCCCACAGGGGACAGGGGCCCAAGCACTTGAATCATTCTCCATTGTTTTCCCAGGTCCTAATCAGGGAACTGGATCAGAAGTAGTCAGAACAGACACAGGCATCCATATTGGATGCAGGCACTACAAATGGAGGATTGGGCTACTATGCCATTCTACCTACCCCCTGTGTCATTTGGTTTTAATCCCAAATTGTAGATGAAAAAAAAATAAGTCTCTTATTTTAGCAATAAAAGGCCCAAATCAAAATCGAGTTAGTACATAACAAAGAGAAATGAAAAATAACAGATGAAAGATATTGTACTACTTTTACTCAGAAGTATAATCCTCCATTTATTGAGTCCATAGCCATAGCTCATAGTGAAGGGACAAAGCCAAGTACACACCAATGAAACAATAAAGCCATTAATCTTATGGGAGACACATAAATAAGAAATCGATGATGAAATTAATGCCTTTTTTCATATTTATTTTCCACTAGAATACACTGAAATTTATAAGAAACTCATAGATCCAGAATTCATGTGACTAGAACTTTAGAGAACCCTTGTTGGAACTGGATGCTGAAATGGGGATTGGTGATAGATTTGGGAAATAAAGCATTATACCCTTTATCATGGGTAAAAACTACAACGAATACCCTGAGCCTGCTGAAACATTGCTGTGAATCTCCTTTTCCATTCTCTCCACAAACTTTCAAGATTGGTTTCTCTTTTATTAGAGTTATGAAAAGTTTTCATGACAGACTGCCACATGAAGCAGTCTTCAGAAAGTTTGTGAAAATGTCTTCTATGAAAAAACTATGCATGGATTTCAAATATTTCTGCACCAAAAATAAACTTTTTAAAAAAGATTTATTTATTTATTGGAAAGTCAGATATACATAGAGGAGGAGAGACAGAGAGGAAGATCTTCCATCCGATGATTCACTCCCCAAGTGAGCCGCAACGGTTGATGCTTTGCCAATCCGAAGCCAAGATCCAGGAACTTCTTCCGGGTATCCCACACAGGTGCAGGGTCCCAAAGCATTGGGCTGTCCTCGACTGCTTTCCCAGGCCATAAGCAGGGAGCTGGATGGGAAGTGGAGCTGCCGGGATTAGAACCGGCACCCATATGGGATCCCGGAGGGTTCAAGGCGAGGACTTTAGCCGCTAAGCCACGCCTCCGGGCCCCAAAAATAAACTTTTAATTCTGTTTTCCATGATCTTTTGAAGTGCCCCGATATGTTACTTCCTACCAGTAGCTTGCCCCAGTTCAATATAGGTTGGATAATTTAATAAGCAAGGAATACATTATTTTATCACATTCAAACTTTAAGTGTTGATAATCATACTATTAGTGTAGTGTTTTTAATATGGGAAATGCCATTTCACTTCCAACTCTATTCGTTGTTATTAGCATAATAACAATTCTCTGCATCCATTATATATACACTTTGAATAAAATGTGTATGTTAGTAATTTTTCCACTTGATTCTGTTATGTTTGACCTAATTAAACTGAAATGTAATTTTACTTCTGTCTGAGAAATGTGAGCCTATATTTGATGAATCTTTTTTGTTTTCATCTCATGACAAATGGGAAATTAACAGGGATAAGCAGTTGCTTTTCAGAAACTCACAGGTTGAGAAATACTGGCATTCAGGGATCTTAGTTCCCTTGTTTTATTTCAATCTTGCAATTTCAACCACTAACTGAGACCTGTTTGGTTTAATTGAATTATTCGAAGTTAAGGATAATTGTAAGGAAAGATAATGAAGAAAACATCAAAAAAGTGTTCCTGCTGCCACACTTGTGTGTCTTAAGCTCCCTCCCCAAGCAGGCTCCCCTTCTTGCTGCCATTGTAAGTATCATTCTTTATCTCAACTCACACTTCTTAGTAGAGATTGTGACTTATTGACCTACTAATTTCCATGAGCACTTACATAATTTACAGGACACAGAGCAAAAGGAAAATGTGAGGCCCTTTGTTCAACAATTAAGCATTTCAAGATGGTGACAAACAATAGTGATTGCCATTAGGTCAAGCATATGCCCTTCCAACCTGAGGACTAGCTTACAAGCTAGCTTACAACCCCACGAAGTTTGCCAGCTGATGATATCTGTATCTGTTCAGCTAAGCAGTGTGCCCATGCCTAGAATGGATGAATGAACCTTTATCTATTGAATCCCAAGTCACTTTGCAGGCCTCTGTCCACTTAGTAAAGATTGCTTTGGACTAAGTCTGATCCCTACTAATCAGGTGTAACAAGGATGGTGAAAAAGTCAGTGTTGATGGAAGAGTCCTGCTGCTAGAAGTTGTCTCAGAGATGGCCACAATCATAGGGTCAGGTAGAACATTGTTCTTTGTTTTGTTGTTGAGAAAAATCTTGGTTCTTTGCGGGGAGGTCTTAGTTTCTTCATTTATAAAATCTGTAAGACATGAATGAAAACACCTGCCCCTCTCCCCCAACGCTCCAGAAGGCTAGCAGAATCCTCTATCAGTAAACACAACTGAAAGGTTTGTTATAGCTGAGGTTTTTTTTGTTGTTTTTTGTTTTTTGTTTTGCTGTGGTCCTGCCAAGAGCACACAGCCACTCCACCCACCCCCCTGGCAGTCAGGTACCGCCAGCTCTGGGGTAGAGGGATTGCTAGGTCGTGTTTGGAAATTGCATGAGTGGTGGTTCCTACTTTTCTCCACTTCCCACTATGTCTAGACACCACGTCTTAGAAGACAGTTCTTTCAATATAGAACAGAATTTTGAAAACAGTTAGAGCTAGGAAAGGACAGCTTTCCCAGTAACAACAGTATACTATTGCTGAGGCAGCCACCACACACAAAATAGAAAGCCCTGATCTCTCAGTTGTCCCTTTATGTAGGTAATAAGGCAGGCAGATATGTGAAACTTCTCCACATTAAAGTTCTAGACACTGAAACCTTGCATATTAGTTTCCTAGGGCTGTTATAACAAAGTCCCACAGACCAACAGAAGTTTGTCTCCATTCTGTATGCCACAGTCAGATCACAGTGTTGGCAAGATTGGTTTCTTCAGTGGCCTCTTTCCTGTGCCTACCAATGGTCATCTTCTCTCCATGGCCTCCTATCACCCTCCTTCTGTGTCTGTGTCCTAATCTCTTCTAAGGGCACCAGTCATATTGGACCAGGGCCAACCATGGTGACATTGCTTTAATGTCATGAGCTCTTAAAAGACTTGCTCCAAATACAGTCACATTCAGAGGTACCAGAGGCTATGACTTCAACATCTAAATTTGGAGATAGGCTGGGGAAACAAGGTGTCTTCAACTCACAGTTCTGTCATCCATAGGCAGTGTTCAAGGTCTGAGGCATCAACCAAAAGGACATTTTACTATTTGCCTACTTTGTTATATATATGTATATATTTTTAAGTCCTCTTTGGTCAACTTCAAGTCACCAACATAGTGTCAGAAAACATAGAGTTGAGAAGAGATGTACACATTTGGCTCCTGCAAGTTGGTATGAACCAGCTATGAACACTCCAACAGAAGCTGATCTATTCATGCCTATACATCAGTGACTCCTTTGGATAAATAAATCCCCAAAAGGACTTGGGGTGATTTTCCAGGATAACCATGTACTAGAAAAATGGATATTTAAAGTCTTCAAAAACTCAGATACTCTGAACTGACATATCACATGGTGTAATTCTCCAGTTAGAATGGCATCCAATGGAGTTTTGGCTCAATTCTAACTTATATTGGATTTAGCGGGCCCATGAAAACATTCTATGGTTAATTCACTTGAATGAATAGTTGTGATAAACAATCTTAGCTGAAGAACACCTCACTTAGCTGAAGAACATCTCATCTCATCTGTAGAGTAATATTCATTTGTGAGTAAGGCCCACCAGAGGCATTGAAGCCTGCCACTGTCACCCCTAGCTGAGATAATAAATAGGGCTAGCATTATGGCATAGCATGCAAAGCACCACTCATGACACCAGCATCTTGTATGGGTGGTGGTCCATGTCCTGGCTGCTTCACTTCTGATTCAGTTACCTGGCCTGGGGAAGCAGCAGAAGATAGCCCTGTGGAAGTCCCAGAAGAAGCTCCTGGCTTTGGCCTGGGGTCCAGCTCTGACCATAGTGGTCATGTGGGAGTGAACCAGCGAATGAAAGATACCTCTCTCCTTCGCTCTGTGTAACTCTGAATTTCAACTAAATCTTTTTTAAAAATAGCAAATTGGAAGCAAGGTGACACCTTCAGAACAACTGCAAGGATTTACACTACTCTCAAAGATATAAAGGCTGCAATGCTTATACTTTCCCTCGTATTCCTATCAGGTGTCCTGTCTGAATTCTAAAAAAAAATGTTTTCTTGGCTGATCAGCCACCCGTTTGATTAGGTGGTATCCCCAAAAGAAGCTATCGTGAAGCATGTGTTGTCTTCAGAACAGATCAATATAGACTCTGGCTTTTGTATGCCATTATTAATTTGATAAATGTGGCTTTTTAGGTCCAAATAGTACGAAGAATCTACAATAATTTAAGGGGCAAACATCATGGTACTCAGTTAAGACACTATTTGAGATAGCCCCATTCCATATCAGAATACCTGGGTTTGAGTCCCACCTCCACTCCAAAGCCGACTTCTTACTAAGCCACACCCAGGGAGGCAGCAGGTGGTGACACAAGTGCTTGGGTCCCCACCACCTAAGCAGAAAAGCAGATGGAGCTCCTGGTTCCAGGCTCTGCCATGGCCCTTCTCTCGCTGATGTGGGCACTGGGGAATGAACCAGTAGATACATGAGTCTCTTTTGCTCTCTCACCCTCTCACCCTCTTGCTCTGCCTTTCAAGTAAGTACATTTAAAAAAAAACCTATTTGCCATTTATACATGAAGGATAGAAATACAAGGTTAGTTTCTGACTCTGGAGCTCTTCTACCCTCTGTCATGTTGAAGATAAAGGAAGAAAAACTGTAGAACAGTGCTTCTCAAAGTATTTGTGCTAACGGGCCAGTTTTCTCTTCTCTTCTCTCTTTTCTTTTCTTCTCTTCTCTTCTTTTCTCTTTCTCTCTCTCTCTCTCTCTCTCATCCTCTCTCTCTCTCTCTCTTCCCCAGTATATTTGCAAATTATTGAACTTGACCACTACACATTTTGCAACATATATGAAAATCACTGAATTTAACAATAGCCAAAATACTCTAAACCTGCTTCAAGGAGAAGAGTCTTGATCATGTGCTTGAATGTCACAGAAATGTCAAATTGTTTCAAAAGTTCTAAACATAACTTTTCAGTTTCTGAATTTATCTCACCATGACCTGATAGTCAAGAGTTTAACAGCCAGCACTTGTCTATAAACTGTATCTGGAATGACATGGTCTAAATGCCCTGGACAAACACATGCACGTGAAAGAACAGGAGATGGACTCTGAGATTATCAAGGGTTTGTCAGACTGATGAAATGTTTAGGATTCATTGCTCTGGGCATGTCTCTAACTCCCTTCCACTAAGAAGGAGACTCTTCAGTGGCTGGGCCTTTTTAAATTTTGAAAGCAGTGTATGCTGTTTTGGGGATACAACTCCAATCCATTTACCAGGTGGCTTAAAAACTCCCAGGTGCAAAAGGATACCAAAAGCAGAAACATCTGTTGACCAAGTCCAGGCTGTATAATACTGCCCATCACTTGACATATGTAATCCAGAAGATTCAGTGGCACTGGAGGTATTTGTAATGGGTAAGTGCTGTATGACATTTCTGGAAAGTTCTTATAAGAGCTACACCCCGGGGCCAGCGGTGCGGTGGCGCAAGTGGTTAAAGGTCCTCGCCTTGCACGCCCGGGATCCCATATGGGCGCCGGTTCTAATCCCGGCAGCCCCGCTTCCCTTCCAGCTCCCTGCCTGTGGCCCGGGAAAGCAGTTGAGGACGGCCCAAAGCTTTGGGACCCTGCACCCGCGTGGGAGACCCGGAAGAGGCTCCTGGCTTCGGATCGGCATAGTATCGGCCCGTTGCGCTCACTTGGGGAGTGAATCATCGGACGGAAGATCTTCCTCTCTGTCTCTCCTCTCTGTATATCCGCCTTTCCAATAAAAATAATAATAATAATAAAATAAATCTTTAAAAAAAAAAAGAGCTACACCTCTAACTAGAGCCTTGGAGTAAGACAATGACTTATACAACAGAGATTTACTTTCTCTCTGAACCATCCATAGGCTGTAGGAGCTGAGAGCAATCTCTAGCTGACACCCCCCCCCCCCCAGTAAGACACTGAAGCCTTGGGGCATACGACCACAGAGACATGAATTCTGTCAAGAACTGAGTCTGGAAGCAGATTTTTTCCCAATTGAGATGCCAAATGAAGACCCAGTCTTGGTCAGTACTTTGATTGCAGTGATAAACTATGCTCAGACACCTGACCCAAAATGATGATGGGATAATAAATGTATGTTGCCTAAGCTGTTAAGTTTGTGCAACATTTTTACGTAACAGATAGCTCACAAGATAGCACAGCCAATCTGAAAAATGGTCTGATATTTTCCTATAACACTAAACATGCAGTAACCATGTGACCCAGCAGTTCTGCGACTAAAAGAACTGGAAAACAAAGGTTCCCTCGAAAGACTTGATTGGTACCTGACCTGGGTGGAGTTCCTATCTCCTGGCTTTGGCTTGGCACAGCCCTGGTCATTGCAGCCATTTGGAGAGTGAAGCAGCAGATGAAATATCTGTCTCCTTTCTCTTTATCTCTTTCTCTAATTCTTTCAAATGAGCTTGTAAATCTTAAAAAGAAAAAGAGAGAAAGACAGAAGGAAGGAAAGAAATGATAAAGTCCTCCATCCTGATCTCCCTTGTGGTGGCAGAAATCCTAGCATTGGGCCATCCTCTGCTGCATCCCAGGCACATCAGCAGGAAGCTGGATCAGAAGCATAGAACTGCACTCCAATATGGGACACAGGCTTCCAAAGTAGCAGCTTTATGCTCTGCATTAAAACGCTCACCCTGACAGTTATGTGGGGTTTTTAAAAAAAATATATTCATTTATTTGAAAGAGTTATAGAGATGGGGAGACAACAGAGAGAGATATCATCCAACTACTGGTTCGCTCCCCAAATAGCTGGGCCAGTCTGAAGCTAAGAGCCAGGAACATTGGGTCTTCCACACGGGTACAGGGGTCCAAGCCCTCCACCACCTTCTGCCTTTCTGGGCACTTACGTAGACAGCTGTGTCAGAAGTGGTGCAGCCTGGACCCGAATGGGTGCCCGTGTGCAAGTAGGTGCTGCAGCAACAGCTTTATCAGCTTTATCCTGGCAGTGCCCATCTCCAATAATTGTTTTGATGATTTTGTAGCAAAAATGAAGAAGGTATTCATGCTCCCTTTTAAATAAGACAGTTACAAGGATGTTAAGAGAACAAAATCTGAATGTAGATAGATACTGTGTCACATTTAAGCTCCTGAGTGGGGTAATGACTCAGCACTTATTTAGGATCATGGCCTGGTTCTTAGGAGACACATGCTAGAGCATTTGGATGCTTATAACCAACCCTCAGATGGTTCAGGAAAAATATGCTTACTCACACTTCCCTCTGTGACTATTCATTTATCTGTCTTAACTACATACTAAGTGTATATACACACAGGTTTACACAAAGATATACTCTGTATATGTATAATATAGGAGGAATCCACAAGGACTTATTGTGCTATTCTATTTTTCCAAGGTGTGTTATTTTTCAAAATAAAATAGTTGTGAACATCCACCCTAAAATCTCTGCTCTGCAAAATCCACATGTGGGCTAATGCCTACCAGCAGTCTCCTCACACTGGGCCACACCAGCTCTGATGGATTTGCAGGTTCTCCCCAAGACTCTATCTCCGTCTCTCTCTCTCTCTCTCTCTCTCTCTCTCTCTCTCTCTCTCTGTCTCCCACTTCAAAGAAGTGCTGAACATCCAGAGATGTCGCGACGCAGGAACCACTGGTTGAGCCCATGGCCAAGGACTTTCACAGGATGGACAATGATTAAGGATTTCTATGAGTTGGAAGATTATCTCTTAATTTCTAAAGCTCCAATTACTGTTATTATCTTAGACTAAGGCATTTCGAAGGGATTGTCCTAGTCTGAGAGTATAAGTAAAGGACAGCGAACCTGATGCTAATCGTAAGTGCAAGTCCAAGACAACTGAGTAAGACATTACTAGGAAAGTCTGAGTCAACCAAGTTCAGTGTTGTTTGTGTTCCCTAGGCTGCAGGACAGGATCGCTGGGTTTGCCTCTCGGGCCTGCAGTGCTCCTTTGCTCCCCTCTCTGCTGTTCTGAAGCAGTTCTCCCAGCACACTTAATGTCCTTGTGTTGCTAGGTTTGTAATTTTTTTCTTCTTCTTTTTACTATGAATGAGACAGAGAAAAGAGAGTGAGTACTGCCATCTACTGGTCCACCCCTCCAAATGTCCAAAACAGCCAGATTTAGGTCAAGAAAAAATCAGGAATCGTGAACACAGCCCAGGTCTCCTAGGTGAGTGATAGGAATACAAATATTCTAGCCATCATCTGCAGCCTCACAGATTGTGTATCAGCGGAAAGTTAGTTCAGAAGTAGAGGAGTTGGGGCTGAAATATGGGATGCAGGTGTTCCAAGCAGTGACTTCACTGCCCAACATTCATCCCTAGCCTCCTGTTCGCAGAGCCCAGCTGTGTTCTGCACTCTATGGTCTCTTCCCTCATGGTCTCCTCTGCCACAGAATGCTGTCACTCTTGATGAAACAGCTTTCCACAGCTCTTTCATGTATATTGGCTCTGCTTTTGCAATAATTCCGTGAGATATAGTTTATTAGACCCTTTCACAACTGAAGAAACCGGTTCAAGGATGTTATGAGATTGCTCAAGCTCTATTAACTGGTGAAAAAAAAAATTTAGGGCAGGCAGTGGTTTTATTTTAAAGCTGTAGTTTATTCCCGATCTTGTCTATTTATTGACTTGAAAGGGAGGGTGACAGAGACAGAGAGCATTGCTGATTTGCTAGTTCACTCTCCAAACACCCACAACAGCTAAAGCTTCGTTAAGTCCAAATTAGGAATGAGGAATATTCAGTCCAGATCTCATAGCTCCCAGGACCCAACTACTACTTGAAACATAACCTAATGTCACCCAGGACGTGCATAAGCAGGAAGTTGGAATTCAGAGCAGAGCCAGAACATAACCCCAGGAACCCCATAAGGGATATAGGGATCCCAAGCCCCATCTTAACTGCTATGCCAAATGCTCATTCCAAGGCTGTGATTGTTAATCCAGTATTTTTTCCCCTGACCTTCAGATAAAATTCTAATTTCTGTGGTTTAAAGTACTGACCGTAAACATACTAGAAAAATGGGAAATCCTGAGAGTTCCATATGAGGATCACAATGAACATAAAGAGGCATGCTGGACATTAAACAGGCTCTGTTCCCTCTCCTCTGGTCTCCCCTGTCTCTCCTTTCTCTTCCCATTAGAAAGTGGATCCTTCCCCAGTTCTTCTCTCCTTCACCTTTAAACACTCTCTTTCCTCCCACTAGGTCCCAGTGATCCACATCCCACTCACATCTGCTTTTCTTTTCTTTATTTTTTAAAGATTTATCTATGGCTTTTTATTGGAAAGGCAGATGTGCAGCAAAGGAGAGACAGAAAGATTTTCCATCCACTGGTTCATTCCTGCCATTCATGCAACGCCTAGAGCTGAGCCAATCTGAAGCCAGGAGCCAGGAGCTCTTCCGGGTCTCCCACACAGGTGCAGGGTCCCAAGGCTTTGGGCTGTGCTCCACTGCTTTTCCAGGCCACAAGCAGAGAGCTGGAGGGGAAGTGGAGCAGCCAGGACATGAACCAGCACCGATATGGGATCCTGGTGAGGATTTAGCCACTGAGCTATTGCACCAAGCTCCACCTCTGCTTTTTCAACAGTTAAACTAAGTTAAGAGATGTTGTAAGTGACAGACATCATTCATGTAATATGTGAATGAAGAATATCAGCATTCTAGAACAAAAGCTTGTGTAATAATTCCAAATTTAAACCCACCTGCTTGGCTATGTAAGAAAGGGCAACTTCATTTGTCCCTAATTATTTTGTTTTATTTTGTTTTTAATTTGGCACCGCCACCAAGTGACAACGACTTTAACTTGGTGAACACATATCAAAGAGACAGTTCAAGGGTGCTTATGGAATGTCAGAGCATCAGGAGATGGAGTGCCTGGCCCCAGGCTTCCATTTAGCCTTCGGTCTTCCTGTTTATTATTTGTTTCCTGACACACAAGTGATTGCTGAATTGTCTCTTGTGATTCCATTAAAGTGGCTCTTACAGCTTGACAACTGTTTTAATCTATTAATAGTCTCATTACTTTAACAATACTTGCGGCTGGTGTTGTGGTGTAGTTTATTAAACTGTTACTATGATGCCAGCATTCCATATGGGCACTAGTTCATGTCCAGCTGCTACACTTCCAGTCCTGCTCCTGGCTAATGTGCCTTGGAGAGCAACAGAAGATGAGCCAAATTCTTGGGTTCCTGAAGTGGGTTTATTTTGGCTGATGATTCTGGAAGTATGAGATCTAAGGGTGGCGGTGGTCTCCTTGACAGAGTCCTGCAACGGCAAAGATCATCACACGGCATGTGAACACACACACATGCAGATATATATATTCCCGTGTATACATACATGTGTACATGTTTGTGTGTATACATAGGACTATGTTTTTTGCTGGTCTCTCTACAAAACCACCAGGATTCAATCCTGGGGTATCCACGCTAATAACTTTGTCCAATCTTTATCACATCCCAAAGGCCCCATCTCCAGATGCCATGGTGAGATTAAGTTTCTGACTGCTGATACTACACAATGGGTGGCATAATTTCAAAACATGAGCTTGCAGGACGCTCCAACTACAGCAACACGATCCTTTTCACGTCTGTACAGCCTCCGGGGCCATAAGAACTCACTGTACCACAGCCTGCATCTGAGCAGCAGAGGCAGCATCCAGCGGCGCCAGCAGTTCCAGCCTGTTGCTTTACTTTTGGCTGCATCCACACAGCCATTATGCCAAGGAGGAAGTCTCCAGAACATACAGCGCGAGGGCAAAGATGGATCCAAAGTTAGTAAACTGGAGTCCACAAGATGATCTGCCCGATTGTCAGCGAAACCTGCCCCACCCAAACCGGAGCTGAAATCAAGGAAAACGCCTGCTGAGAAAGAAGGTGGAGCAAAGATTAGGGGAAAAGGAGTAAAAATAAGAAGTGGGGAAAGAAAGTACTGTAGCATCTGAAAAGGGTGAAACTAAAGTTGAAGAGGCTCAGAAAAATGGAATCTGTAGTTAATGAGGGAGAACAAATGGTCACAAAAATTGATGTTTGTATTCGAACAACTTTTAAAAACTATTTTTACTGTATATTTTGTAAATGTTAATTTTGTGGGGCTCTACTAGTTGTCATACAAAAATATATAAGGGTGGACATTTTACCCTATCATAGTGATACTTTTTGGAAATTTTCATCATCCTCAAGTAAAATAAATATCAACTTAATATTGGGAAAAATAGAATTCATTGTCTTGTCAGGCAGAGTTGTGGACATTATGAAGAGCTACTTAAGTCCTTGTGTGGCACCCTCCAAGCATGACCCATCCAGGTACTTCCAAGCCACACTGTGGCCCCTGGAGCTCTGAACGCTGACCCGGTCCTGTCTGCCACACTGCCCTTTTGCCTCTCTCTAGGAACATATCTGAGATGGCCTCTCCTCAAGCCCACACTGTCCCAGTGTGCTGTCACAAGACATCTTACCCTCAGGTGTGGCTCAGTGCTCCTCTCAGTGGCCACCAACACAAGATATCTTCCCACTACATCTGCCATCTGAACCCTCCTATTCTCAAGAAGGGGGCTCTTCGGGCTGAAGTCAGTGAGATTGTTGCTGATTCCTGTTACAATACATTCTACATAATCATTTGTGCTCTGTGTCTTCCTTAGAGGTGCTATGAATATTAGATGAGAATATTAGATGGGCTGTTATTTAATCTTATTAATTTATTTGAAGAGAAAGGTTAAAAAGAGAGAGGGAGATCTTCCATCCACTGGTTGATTCCCCAGATGACCTTGAGAGCCACAGCTGGACTAGACCAAAGCCAGCAATCAAGAATTTCATCTGAATCTCCCACATGGTTGCAGGGATATAAGAATCCTGAGCTGATCCAGCCTTGATCATTATAATAATTTGGGGAGTAAAATCAGTAGGTAGCAGCTCCGTCTCTCTTTCTCTTTCCTAAAAATAGAGTGAATGTTCAAAAAGAGATGTTTTCTGAATCTATCATCTTGCATATCTGATCGATGATGTTTTTTGTACAGTTGCAAGTAAACTGAATAGAGGTTTACTTTCTTGTCTACAGTCATCATTGTCCTTGGTCATGACTTCTCAGCTATAATTACAGAATGCACAGTAGAGGGACAACTTGTTTTTGGAGTTAGCTCATTTTCATTTCCTTCTCAGTTTGACTTTTCTCCCCCCAAAACAAGCAGGAAGATTCTCTTTTTATGCACAGGTGTAGGGGAAATATAAAATAGGAATTTCATCAACCTTCTTCTCAAGCAGCTTGGGATCTTTTTAGAAAACAAACTAGACATCTGTGAGAAGTTCCATGGCAAGGCAAGAGTGAGCATGCAAAATATATTGCTGGAAATTTATTGGAAAGTCATATAAGGCTTTTAATAAGCTCTGGGAAACTAGATTTTTGAGTAATTAGTGAATCTTAAATAAAGATTAAATTCTGATTAATTTTTTTTAACAGAATGAACCAGTAAACAGATCCAACTAACTACACACATACGGGAGATAAACAAATATGTTGGTGAAACACAAGCTGGAGTCCCAAACTGCTTTTGCGACCTATACGCTTCATCCCTCTGTCTCCGCCTCTCTGCCCTTCACATGGATGTGTGTCTGCACTTGCCTGTCAGTGCTTCCCTAGGTCAGAGAAGAAGCCAGCTGCTCACTCCCGCAGCTGCCTGATATCTGCTTGTCACAGAGAAGGAAAAACGTTCTAGCTGTCGTCCATGTGACAAAACTGGAAAGTGCACCAAGTTACAGAACTGCATCTGTGCCCACCAGCTGGTGAAGCCTGTCATAGTAACTTTTCCATATTTATTTTTGTCAATTTATTCATCTCATCAATATTTCTTGAACCCCTATCACAGGGGTCCTTTGGACCCCGGGGGAACCTTATAGACGTGGATTCTTTCGATGGACACAGGAGGCAAAAGCTGCAAGCTAGGCTGGCTTGTCTTTCCCTATGGCGAAGCAGTGGAATGCACAGCCAGGAGAGGGCGTTAGTGGGGAGCAGCTCTGCTCTGGGGACTCTAGCACAGCCTCTTTCAAGCCGAGTCAAGCCTTAAAGACAGAGAACTGACCTGTGGACAGGCCAGAAGGCACGTGAGGAACAGAAGGATGTGTGAGGCTAGGGCACTATCAAAGATGACACGAGATTGGAGAGATTGACCAGGGTACACAAAATCTTGCAGGCCTCAATATGGGACACAGGGAAGGATTTTAAACGCAGGAAGGACACAGTCAGGACCTACTGGCTGTGTGAAGTGAGGAAAAGAAAAGAAAAGGAACGGGATGATCAGTTAGGAGGCCATCATACCACTGCCTAGTGTGACTAGAACATACTCAGGTTCTCCCCTGTGGATTTCCAAGTCCAAAGTCTTCTGGATGACTGGCCCCACCCAGAGAAGGAGAAGCTTTCAGGAAGTCTCCACAACAACATGAGACTTTGCACTGGGTTTATCAGTCAGCCTGACAGCAGATCAAGCAAGGTTTGCTTAATGAAGTCTCATGACACCCCACATCTCTGACAGCCTGTGTAGGAGACCAGGGTTCTGCTTGTACAGTGTCGAAGATCACGTGGTTAGCTTCGACAGGATTCTCTGAGTGTGCAGCCAAGGCCATCGGACAGAGGGAAGGCCAGGACTCCAGTGGCCAGGAGAGCCCAGCTACAATGTCTCGGCCCTGCAGAACACATCTTCAGAAAGACAGGAGTTGACATAACCTCATTGCTGATGGCCATAGTGCACCTAGTAGACACAGTCACATTAAGCACTTCAACACTGGAAATTGTGAAAATAAACAGACTTAGTGGATTTGGACACAAATGTAAAATCAAGAGGAGATGGGCACTTTTCTTAACAGCGCCCCTTGTGGCAGCAGATGCTCACAGCCTGGATTCTCACAGCAGGATGCCTGTGGGGGACAACAGGTCCCATTTTTTGTTTCCTTGGCCTGTTTTTGGGCCAGAGTAGCTTTCAGACAATCCTGAGCACAGGCAATATAGGAAGCTCAGCAGTGTCTCCCTTAAAATGTTCCTTCAAGGGCCTGGCTGCCAAATGATTCAATCACCATGGCCTAATTCACAGCCCAGCTCCCCTGGAGGGTCAGGCTGCAGATCAAGTTCATCTGGAATTATACCTTCATTTAGTTTCTTCCTCATCCCATTAGGTCCTTCCTCTATACATCACTTGCTTAAGAATCCTATTTAGGGGGTCTGGCACAATAGCCTAGTGGCTAAATCCTTGCCTTGAATGCGCCAGCATGCCATATAGGGCTGGTTCATGTCCTGGCTGCTCCACTTCCCATCCAGCTCCCTGCTTGTGGCCTGCGAAAGCAGTGGAGAACCCAAAGCCTTGGTACCCTGCACCTGCAGGCAAGACTAAGAATTGGCTAAGCCAAACCCCTGTAAATTGGTTCATCTCCAGCCATTGTGGCTACTTGGGGAGTAAACCAGATCTTTCTGTCTCTCCTTCTCTCTGTAAATCTGACTTTCCAATACAAATAAATAAGTGTTTAAAATTAAACAGAAGAATCCCCTTTAGGGCTCTGCTGCCTGGGAACATGACAGTGGACAGGGAGTTTTCTAACTGCATACTCATCACAGAGGATGTGATTAGGGATGTGGTTACATCATCCACTTGAAGTATCTTCCTGATAAACTTCTTGTTTACCACCTTCTACCACATACACAGGAAGAATTAAGTAATCTCTGGCTACCTGAGGAATTGAGCAATGGAGGGCTGTCAGGCCTTCTGGACAGTTTGTGAAAAGAGCTAGGTAAAGTTTCGGAACTGCCAAGCAACTATTAATCACTTTAATTGGAATGAGTTGCTGGATCAGTTCTGTCTCCAGCCCCATTTATTATGCAAACCAGTGGATGCTGTGGCCCAGCCCATCCCTGCCTACCACACACATGCCTCATGGCACCAGTGGGATGTGCAGCCCAGTTGGAGCGACCTCCCCTTACCCCAGCTCTGATTTCTATATATGCCTGTGAGTGAAGCAGACTGGTCCAGTCTGTCATGCATCACATTAGGCTTTTGTACACACCAATAGGTGCTGCAGCCTAGCCCAGCCCAGCCAACCCCACCATCATCCCATACTTAAGCTGACAGGTACTGCTAGCTGTCTAGCCAGGCTTACCTCCAGCTTGGTTCTCATGCTCACTGGTGGAAGTTGCAATCCATCTGAGAGGTGCCTACCATTTCCCTACTAGGCCCACTCCTGGACCTTGCACTTTCCAGGTGTTTCTACAGTCTAACTTGACAGGATTTGTCCCCAGTCCCAGCACTTGCCAACTGATGCTGCAGCAAAGCCTAGCCAGCCTATACATACTCTAGCTTGTGCATGCACCAGTGGATACAGTCATTTAGCCCAGCCTAGCTCTCCCCCTAAACCTGCTCAGATGTAGTCAGTGTGTGTTGTAACCCTGGCTAGGCTGGTCTGCCTCTGGTCCCAGTTCTCACACTCCCCAGTGGGAGCAGTGATCCAGCAGGGGAGTCCTTGCTGCCCCTTACCAGGCTCACCCATCTCCCCAGTGTTACGTGTACTTATAGGAGCTGTGGCCCAATCTAGAACAGCCTGCCTCACCTTGGCATTTACCAGCAGTTGCTGTAACCTGGCCTGGCCTGGTCTGCCCCCAGTTTCAGCTCACGCTGATGGGTGCTGTAGCCCAGCCCCCCCAGCTCCCAGTCCCAGCCCTAATGTAAACTGGGTGGTGTTGCGCCCAACCCAGCCTCTCTCACACTCCATCCTGCTTCTCACATCTGCCAGTGGGTGCTATGAACTCATCCAGCCTGGCCCACCCCCAGACCTGACCCATATGTATGCTGGCAGGTACTGTAATCTGGCCTGGTGTGGGCTACTCCTAGCCTTGTTTCTTGCACTCACCCAAGTAACTGCTTCCTGACAGAGAAGTTCCCCAAGATCCTCTTCCAGGGGCAGATCTTGCACACATTGGTGTGTCCTTGGCCCAGACTGACTTGACCCACATCCTGTCCTGGCAGGAAAAGCAGCTTTACCCAACCAGCCCACACCCATTCCAGTTCTTATTGTTGGGTATTATAGCCCAGCCACACCTGGTGCACACCCAGACACAGCTCTAACATGATTCAGCGAGTGCCGAGACCTAGCCCAGCCCATTCTACACCCATCCACTCTGGCTCTCATGAGTGTCAGTGGGTACTGGAGTCTAACCTAGTCTGACACACTCCAGTCCCAGTCCACACCTGTGCTGAGGGACACTGTAGTCATGTCCAGCCTAGATTGCCGCCCTCATCCTGGCTCTCATGCTCACCAGTGGGAATAATAACCCAGCCAGGAAAACCCCTGAGCTGCTGGCAGCTACAGATCTTGTGCATGCCAGTGGTTGCTCTGACCCAGCTTGGCATAGCCCATTCCTTATCCTGGCCTTTGCCGTTGGATGCTGCAGTCTGGCCTGACCCAGGCAGCTCCCAGTCCTGACTGTCACTGGTGGGTGCTGCACCCTAGCCCTGCCCAGTTTGCTCCCATCCCTGACTCATGCAAATCGGTAGGTGTGATAGCCTAGCTTGGCATGTCCCACACTCCATCCTGACTCCTGCACATGTCAGTGTGCTAAGGGTTGACCTGGTCTTGCCCAGTCCAACTCCCCCTAGAATAAATCCACATACTTGGTGATAAGTGGAGTTGCCTTACCCCCAGATTCAGGCCTGACCAACTACCAGGCCTGAATCACATGCTCACTTGCGGGAGCTATGGACCACTAGGGGAATTTACCAAGTTCCCCCACCAGGCCCACTCCCAGATCTCGATCTCACATGTGCCAGCGGGTGCTAGGTCCTTACCCAGCATAGTCTGTTCCCCTGCCCCCTTGTTCCGACCTTTGTATAAGCTGGTGCAAGTTGCAGCCTAGTTCGCCCCACACTCTATTTTGGGTGCGCCTGCAGGTACAATAGCCTGGACCAGCCTGGCCTAAACCCAATCCCTTGAGTGTCAGAGGATTCCATGGTCACACCTAGTTCAGTCTGTCACCACTCCAAGCTCTTGAGCAAACCAGCGGAAATTGCAGTACCACAGGGGTGAGTTAACATATTCCCCCACAGAAACAGTCTCCAGACCTGGTTCTCTCTCATGGTGGTTAGTGTGTGGCCCAGCCTAACATTATTCATCTCCTGTTACGACACTTACTTGCACGTACTGTGATCTAAACCTGCTAGGTAGGCCTTCAGCCATAACTTCAGTGTGTGCCAGTGGATAGTGTTTGGCAGTGGTTAATGCTAACTAGCCCAGCTTGGATCTCCTACATGGGCAGGCCAAACTCAAAAAAAGTCCTCCAGCTTTCTTCCTCCAAACTACTCAGTCTCAGCCCCCTCACTTACTTGCAAGTGCAGTGGCCTTGTTGATGAAGTCCCTCGGAAGTCATTCCTTACCTGAAACATACTCCCTCAGTGGTCCTCCCTCTCTCACATCCCCATACCCCTTTCCCTGAGCAAGCCACATGCCTGCACCCAGAAGCGCATGAGTTCCCCAGTCTAGTCTTCAGAAGTCTAGTCTTCCCGTGGAGTGGTGTGCTGGCCTGGAGCTCTGCCTGCCTACTAGGGGTCCAAGCTCCTAGCACGAATGCTGGCCTGGCACCTTACCCCTCCTCCCACCAAAGATCCAAGCACATTCACAGTTCCCCAAACCTGCTCTACCATCACACTACACCAGTATGATGACCTAGGGCTTTCCCCTTTCTTCCCCACTCCCTGCCCAGGATCAAGCACCTGGGGAAATCATCAGGCTTGCTCCACCTGCCTGAATGTGAGCCTCAGGTCCCCCCCAAACTCACACCCCCAGGGCTTCAATAGCTCACCCATACCCTCAATTATGTTTCAACCAGGGAGGGATGGAGTAGGTGAGAAAGTAGACTGACTTTCTCCCCTTGGTTCCTACAAAGTTCTTTTGTAAACTCAAGGTGCACACCATTTAAATCAGCTTTATGTTTGGGTATTCCTATTATATAAATGGTCAATTGTCAACTTTCTACCCCATAGCCCAAGCCAAATTTTAAGAATCTTTCTAGTTGCTGTTTTTGGCACACATCCAAACTGCAGAGTTTGAACGAGAGGCTAGGGGGAGATAAAGAACCTTTAAAACTTTCCTTCCTGGTAACAGCCTAGGAGCTAAAGCCCTCGCCTACCATGTGCCCGGATTTTATAAGAGCGCTGAATCCCGCTTCCTGTCCCGGCTGCTCCACTTCCCATCCAGTTCCCCTGCTTGTGGCCTGGGAAAACAGTCAAGGACAGCCCAAGGTCTTGAGACTCTACCCCCATGTAGGAAACCGGAAAGAAACTCCTGGCTTTGGATCAGCTGAGCTCTGGTCATTGCAGCCACTTGGGGAGTGAACCAGTAAAAATAAGTTCTTTTTCTCTATAAATTTGACTTTCTGATAAAAATAAATAAATCTTAAAATGAAAGCAAAAACACTTTTCTTCCACAAAGACCATAAATTGGTTTGCAGCTATGCACCTCCCATTTCAGTGGTTACCTGACATAGAGCACAATTGCATCCATTGAGTCTATATGTCTAGATTTATACACCTGGTGTTGAAAACAAATCTTGATAGAACTAAAATAATAGCAGATACTGCACTGCTTTTTAAAAATTTAATTAAAATTAGCCAAACTTTCCCATCTTTAAAGACAAATGACCATGGTTGTCAAAGGGTCAACTGTGGGCCAGCATTGTGGGGCAGTGGGTTAAGCCACCACTTTCGTATCTGCATCCCATATGAGAGTGCCAGTTCAAGTCCCTGCTACCCTATTTCCTATCCAGTTTCTTGCTAATGCACTTGGAAAGCGAGTGAAGACTGGCTGAAGTCCTTGTATCCCTGTCATCCACATGGGGAAAGTAGACACAGTTCCAAGGTCCTGGCATTAGCCACTCCCCAGCCATTTGGCTTTTTGGGGAGTGAACTAGTGGATGGAAGAAATCTCTCTATGCACACACATACACGGCTTTCAAATAAAGTATACTGCATGTGTTTTATATATGTGTGTATGCAAAATTTTGGATTAGCAGCATCAACATCGCTGAAGAATTAATTTTTGCTATTTTTTTAAACTCACATTCAAGTTAATTTTGAAAGAGATATTTATTTACTTGAAAGTCAGACAGAGACATTTCCCATATGTTGGTTTACTCCCAAGATGAACATAGTGGTTAGGGCTGAGCCAGACCAAAGCTAGGTTCCAGGAGCTTCTTCCAGGTTTCCCACATGGGTTAAATTGCCCAAGCATTTGGGTCATCTTCCACTGCTTATCATAGATCATAAGCAGGGAACCACATGAAAAGTAGAGCAGCTGGGACTGGAATCTGTCCCCACAAGGGATGCCACCAGGCTCCTGTCTGGGAATTCTTAGAAATATCAATTCTCTGGCCTCACTTCAGACCTTCTGAATCAGGTCTGAAGTTTTAACAATCATTCCAGGTAATTCTGATCAACTGGCCTAAATAGACAATAAATCATAATGTTAATAGACTAGAAGACTCAATATCTGAAAAGTGTTAACACTCTCAAATATCCTCAGACAAACAAACATAATGGGATAGATATTTGAATAAACAGTCTCTAAAAGGGAAAGGAATCCTGACAGATCTTTCTGTGTCTCTCCTCTCTGTGAATCTGACTTTCCAATGAAAATAGATAGATCTTTAAAAACAAAATAAAACAAAAACCGTAGGATGGTGGCTGCCTGACACTGGGGGCAGAGGGAGCAGGAGTTGTTCTGCAATGCCAAGAGCGTTCTGAAGCTTGGTTGTGTAATAACGCGAACGTACCGAACACTCCTGACTGCTATACTTAAACGTGCTGTGGTGGTAAGTCTTCCCCCAGTTCAAAACATCTTATCTGAATACTGATTCACACTTTCCCATTCTTTTTTAAGATTTATTTATTTATTTATTTATTTATTGCAAAGAGAGGAGGAGAGACAGAAAGGAAGATCTTCTATCCATTGATTCACTCCCCAAGCAGCCGCAATGGCTGGAGCTGAGCCAATCCGAAGCCAGGATCCAGGAGCCTCCTTTGGGTCTCCCACGTGGGTGCAGGGTCCCAAAGCTTTGGGCCGTCTTTGACTGCTTTCCCAGGCCACAAGCAGGGAACTGGATGAGAAGCAGGGCCACTGGGTTTAGAACTGATGCTCATATGGGATCCCAGAGTGTGCAAGACAAAGATTTTAACAGCTGTGCTATTGCGCTGGGCCCATACATGCCCATTCTAAAAAGGGCTGGAGCTGTGGCACAACGAGCTAGCCATCACCGAATGGCACTTGAGTGTTTTTTCCCTCATTACATAATTCTTTAACTTATTTTACTTGGAGGCAGCAAGACAGACAGACAGTGTTCCCATCCACTGATTAATTCCCCAAATGCTCATGATGACTGTGGCCAAAGCTGGCAGCCAGGAAAGCAACTAAGTCTTCCTTGTGGCTGGCAGAAACCCAAGGAGTTGAGCAACCACTGCTGCTTCCCAGGGTTAATGGAAAGCTGGAATCAAGAACCAGAGCTGGGCATGGAACTCAAGGTACTATGATGTTATTTTTAAAAATTCTTCTTTCATTTAAACATGGATAGATAGCTGATACTATCCCTTACAACTGAATAGGCATATAGGAAAGATAGTATATTTCTATCAACTATTCCCAGCCCATGACGTGCATTTTTTTTTACCTCATCTAGTAAATCTGTTCCTTTCTGTCCAATACAGTGGCACTCAGCATTTCTCTGCATTCTAATTGCTCCAAAGCCAGAATAAACAACCACATCCCACTTCACTGTACTGTACATGGTCCAGAAATAGCATTATAACGTGGAAAACGAATGCACATGGTCATCTGCGGAAAGAAGTCCTGCCATCCTGCAGGTGTCAGAACCCTGTGACCTATCACTGACCTACAAACAGGACAGCCCTGGAGACAGCGAGACTCAACGTTCAGGTTAAATTTATCCAAGAAGGAAACAGAGAGGCTATGTTTATAAGCACATCATCAGCTACTTCAAAGCATTGTCCCAGCAGCTTGCACTGTTTCCTGCCATTTACTTGTAATCTCTTAGGTTTACATTTCATATTGCTATGAAAAAATTCTGCTTCAACTTTTGAGGGTGTCTTCCATATCTGTCTTTCGCATGCTGCAACATTTCTATAAGAGAGTGGAATCCATGATATCACAGACAAGCTTTGTTTCTATTTTTCTTTTGAAACTAAAAGGTCGAATCATTTTAACCGGCACATTGACTTCAGTTTATCCAAGCAAGCAATTATGTTGACACGAAAACACACCAGGAACAACATAATCACAGTCTTAGTTAAAATAGGTTTGCTCTCTGCTTCCTACTCTGCTTTATACCCTGGCTCTCAGCTTGCACAATAGTAGGAAACCATTTTTGGCATGTGTTTTAGTAGGACATAGTTCTGAATCCAGTATCTATCGTAGTAAGTGTAAGGGAAATATTATTTAAGCCTTGTGTTCATTGAGTGGGAAGTAGTCAAAACAGATGAAATTCATGCAACAGTAATATACATTGCAGGACGAAGATACTGAGTGCAAGGCATGCCTTAAAATCAAAGTAGTTGTGTGACCTACTGAAAAGCATTGAAACCATGGGGACTTTGGATTCTTCATAATATATCGAGAATATTCCAACTGACCTTTAAGACACTTTCTAATTCTAAATCAATGTTTCTTTGAACTAACTCATGTGATTAAAACTTGATATGACATAAGATTTATAGGCAGCCCCAAAATCAATGTCCTCTGTTATTCATTGTTGCTTGTCTTTCTATTATATTATCTACCATAAGTAAAAAATCTTCAACAGCCATGACTACAAGAAAAGACCAATAGTAAAGATGAACCAAAGCATGGAAAGTTTCTAAGATTGAAAGATACAGTGAAAAAGACAAGCGAAAAAAATCATCCATCTGTTGGTTCACCCTCCAAACGGCTTCAACAGCTGGGTCTGTGTCAGGCTTTAGGCGGGAGCCAAGAATTACATTGGACACTCTCACATGGGTGCATGGGCTCAACCACTTGAATTATCTTCCACTGTCTTCTCAGGCACATTAGCAGGAGACTAGATCAAATGTAGAGCAGCCGGAACTCAAACAGGTGCTCTAATATGGGATGTCAGCATTACAAGCAGAAAATTAATCCATTGCATGGCAATGCTGCCCCTGAAAATCTTTTAATCCATGAAAAGGAAAAACTTTTTTGTATTTGGTTTTCATAAACATAAATGAGTTTGCCTAGTTAAATAGCAAGTAAAGTCTCTCAAGAATTTTAGGCAACTATTAAGCTTTTTCACACCCATCATGTATATTCTTACTTGGCTAGAAAGATTTGTCTTGCTTTACACCAGGATACTACACATTCAGAAAGAAAATGAAGGTTAAGATTTTGGACTTGAAACCAGAACACTCTAAGTCTTTTTGGACGCAGAGTTAAGGACTCCAGGAAGTCTGACTTTAAACTTCCCTTTTGTAATTGGAATATCATATCTGTGACAAGGTCACTGTGAAGGTAAGTAAAAAAATAACTTAGGAGCAATAGCCACACAGCAGATGCTTAAACTATACTTTCTCCTTCCTCTCCCTTTGTTACATGGTTCCAGAATCGGAATACAGTAAGCATCCCACTATACTGGCTAACCTAGGGGCTTACTGGATATTTTACAGGGCAGCAGCGTGGGCATCATGGTGCCAAGGTTGAGCTGCAATTCAGGATGTCTGCATCTTACACAGGCATGGTTTCTAGTCCCGACTCTGCTTCTGCTTCAGATTCAACTTCCTGCTAAAGCACAGCCCAGAGCAGACAACAGGTGATGGCATAAAGCATTTGGGATCCTGTGAGACCCAGATGAAGCTAGGGTTCCTGATCTTGGCCTGGCTCAGCTGTGGCTATTGGGAGCATTTGGAGAGTGTATCAATTTTGCTCTGCCTTTTGAATAAAAGACATTTTTAAAAAGGATTTATTTATTTTTACGGGAAAGGAAGAATTACAGAGAGAAGGAGATACATAAAGATCTTCTGTCCACTGTTTCACTCCCCAAGAGGCTACAATGGCTGGAGCTGAGCCATTTTGAAGCCAGGAGTCAAGAGCTTCCTCTGGGCCTCCCATGTGGGTGCAGGGTCCCAAAGCTTTGGGACCTTTTCTAGTGCCTTTCCAGGCCACAAGCATGGAGCTGGATGGGAAATAGAACAGCTAGGACATGAACTGGAATCCATATGGGATCCTGTTCGGTTGTAAGGCAGAGATTTAATCACTAGGCTATTGTGCCAGGCCCAAAGCAGTCTTATTTAGCTTTCTCAAACAATTTTGACTGATGCAAATTGTAAAAGTAAATAGGTACATGTCAATACAATTAAAAAAGAGAAAACAAAATAGAGAACACATGGTGAGGATTTAGCCACTGGGCTATTGCCCTAGGCCCTTACTGTTACTTTTGCTGAGATAAAAATAGTGTTGTGAAACCTGGGATGATGGTTCAATTGGGTAATCGTACTTCCTGCAAGTATCAGAATCCCATATGGGTGCCAATTCATGTCCTGGTTGCTCCCTGCTTTTGGCCATGGAAAGCAGTGGAGGATGGCCCAAAGTCTTGGGTACCTGCAACCACGAGGGAGACCCCGAGGGAGTTCTTGGCTCCTGGCTTTGGATCAGTTCAACTCCAGTTGATGCACCCATTTGGGGAGTGAGCCAGCAAATGAAACATCTCTCTGCATCTCCCTCTCTGTGTAACTCTAACTTTCAAACAAAGAAAGAAACAAAGAAATACTGCAATATATATAGGTAAAATGATACTGTTTAGAATTTGTTTCAAGATAGTCCAGTGGAAATAGAATAATATAGAAAAAGAATTGCTAATTGGTAAAGCTGAGTTATCCTAGCAGTGTTTCAACTTTTATGTCTATTTGAAAATGTATCTAATAAAATGTTAAAATATTTGTGACCTTTGAAAAATAAAAAGGGATGGATGAACAAAAGCATTTCTTCTCTCCTTCCTGTCTCCTGCTGTGCTCTCTGGCTTCTCTGCTATTCTGATGACCTTGTAGCCACACCACCCGCACATCCAGGATTGGCTGGGTGGGTCAGTAATGTTGAAATTTCTGTCTTGAAGTCATTGCTGCGAGCTTCGGAATTTTTAACATCATTCCAAGAAATCCAAGCTTTCTGGGTAACCTTCAAAGGTCCTTAAAAAGTTCATGGAAAATGGAATTATGAGCCTAGGGGCCACCATGGTACAGTACGGCAGGTTAAGCTCCTATTTGTGACACCTGTAACCATTCCAAAGTTCTGGTTCAAGTCTCAGCTTGAACTTGGCCTCTGATCAAGCTTCCTGCTAATGCAGCTGGGAAAACATGTGATGGTCCAAGTGCTGGGGCCTGACACTAAAACGAGAGACCAGGATGGAGTTGCTGATGCTTGGCTTTGGTCTGCAACAGCCTCAAGCTATTGCAGCATTTAGGGAAAGAACAAGTGGTGTTAAGACTGATTCTGTTAACCTACCTTTTAAGAAAATAAGTGCATTCTAAAAGATGCCTATTCTGGTGTTGAAAGTGTACATCGTATACATTTTCTATCAATTTTTGAAGGTCCTTGAGATGAATGAATTTGTGCTTTTTGTTCCCAAATAAACTTATTTTTAACTTTTTGAAGTAACCTCCCATGCCCACAGGGAAAAGGACCTTTCATTTTCTGGCTAAGGATTGATTCTTTCAGAGATACAGGTCAATAGGCTGGAACTTGCCTTCAGCTCATCATTAATGCGAACTTCACTAACATAACTTTGTCCTGTTAGCTTGCGTCTCCACGTGGAGCAGCTTTTGTTATCATTGATGCTGTGACCTCCACCTGCTACTTTTCCATGTAATTTCCATTCCGCTTCTCTGCAATGCCCCATGTGTGTGGCTTTGTGATCAACTGGAGCTAAGTACTGCCCATCGTTGGCCAAACTCCCTGTGCAAAGGTGATCTGTACCAGACTTGCTTGCTTTAGCAGAAAACTTCAAAGGATCCACATACATTTTTGACTTTGCAGATAGTTTTAATGTACATTCAACCATTCTGAAAACTCATTTCTCTTTTTTCTATTATTTCTGCTTAGACCTTGGTGATGGTGATGGGGAATACTTTCATACTGGCAAG
Source organism: Ochotona curzoniae (assembly GCF_017591425.1). NCBI lineage: Eukaryota > Metazoa > Chordata > Mammalia > Lagomorpha > Ochotonidae > Ochotona > Ochotona curzoniae. The sequence continues at coordinate 44,809,248 of NW_024466502.1, read as the reverse complement.
AGCCATAATAACCACCTTTCTGACCATGCTCTTTCAAATACTTGGGGAGGAGGTACTTCAGATAGCTAAGACATAGAACTGTCCAGGCCTGCCTGGTAACAAAATGATTGGATACAATATCAACAATATCAACTATCCTGCCAAAATGTGACATGATCAATGTTAGCTTTTTCTGTAAGAGATGACAAAACTAGTCTTATTAGTCACCAGCCTTTCTCACATTGGAAGCAACGCTTACAACAGATTCAGGTTTACTATTCATTCAACCAATGGAACTTGCCAAGTCCTTCAAGGCAGAACTTAAGAGCTGGAATCTGCACACATGGCCTCTCATTCCATGTCACTTATTGACAGGACAAAACCAGATTTTCTGGGTCACCTGGCAGAAATGCCTTACTATGACAGTATGAACTTAAAAAAACAGAACTAAGTTCTGATGTCAATGTCTGATACACTAGACATGAGATAGAATTGTTAGAATAAATCAAAAAGTAGCAGCTTACAATTTTTATTTTTAATCTTGGTTCTGTGCTAGGCCATTCAAACGCCAATGCACAGAATTGTAAAAATGGTTTCCCAAAGGCCTTTTCTTTGCAATTTAGTTGAACTTTAAAACACCCTTGGAGATGTTTTTTTTTTTCCTCCCGTGTGATTCAACACTACAACATCCAAGGGACCCCTATTTTAAAGGTAAATTGAACTTTAGTAAATAAAAAAGAGATGATCTTCTACTTCTTTTTTTTTTACTGAAGACACAAGAAACAAAGGTCACTTTCTTTTTCAAAAATAGGATTTATTTATTTGAGAGGAACAAAATCACTCTCCAAATGGTTGCAATAGCTGGGACTGTGCCAAGCCAAAGCCAGGAATCTGGAACTCCATCCGGGTCTCCTATGTGGGTCACAGGGGCTCAAGCACTTCAGCAGCAACAGCAAGAAGCTGGAGTGCAAGCAGAGCAGCTGAGACTGGAACCGTTGCTTCGCGAGGGGATGCTGGTGCTGTGAGCAGCAACTGGCTGTGACACAGTGCCAGCTCCACAGCTCACTTTAAGAACATGGCAACCAAATCTAGGGTGTTACTTAACTTACATTCCTGTGGCCATTCCAAACCCTGAATAAAATTCCACCACTGAAAGGGAAGAAAAAAAGCAAAAGAAAGGCTTGATGTTGTTTGATGTCGGGAGCCAATTAACTTTGTGTGACATTTATTGTTATCTTTAAAGAAACAACAAAAAAAATATTTAAGGACAAATGCAGATGTGGAATTTCTGTCTGGAAACTTGAGAGCAAAGGCTTTGTGGCAGGATTGCTTGACATAGGTTCAAAACAAAATGAGGCAGCCATGTGGCTATGGAGAAGTGGCAAGTTATATAAGCAGGCGTTCTGGGAGGCTTTGTAGGGAAACAGAATGTTAGCTTCTATTTTGAATGAAGATGTTGAGATGAAAGCAGAGGGACATGTGGCTTAGCTCTAGAAAGGATTGCCTAAGCCACTGTTGAGAGTAGGCTCTAGCTCCCAATAGCAGCAGCAAGGCCAGTTAGCAGGTTGCTGAATGAGTCATCCAAGCAAGAGATAACTGTGGTTCTGACTAGTATGTTGGCATTAAAGTGAGAAACGGTTGCGCTTTGGATGACCTGTCGCAGCGCTCCACTTCCCATCTAGCTCCCTGCTTGTGCTCTGGGAAAGCAGCAGGGATGGTTCAAGTGCTTGGGACCTTGCACCCACATGGGAGACGCAGAAGCTCCTGGCTCCTGATCAGCTCAGTTCCAGCTGTTGCGGCCACTTGGGGAGTTAACCAGCAGATGGAAGATTCCCTCTCTGTCCATCTAACTCTGGTTTTCAAGGAAAATAATCTTAAAAATAAATTTTAAAACACATGCAAATGAAGAATTTTCTAGAAAATTCACAAAAAAATTGTAGATTCATATTTTCTGCACAAAAATACATTTTATATTTTACTTCCACCGTCAATAAACTGGTCTGAATTACCCTTGTAAAAACCTATTCAAGCACAGCTCAAGAACTGCCAAGAAAAAAATGCATGATTATAAATATCAGATAGTATTTGAAGCAGATTGAAGGAGCATTGACTAGGAAGGGGCACACTCCTACCTGTTATTTGATACAAACCACTAAGAACAGAGTGTATTTTTTTTCCTACTTACTGAGTGTGGAAAAGATAATAAAGGGATTCTGGTAAAACAGAAATGAGAAGTTACACATAAAAAAAAAAAATTCAGGGGCAGGACTGCAGCACTCAGTTGGGTAAGCAAGCAAGTGTTTAAGACACCAAGATCTGATGTGACTTCCTGCTAACTTGCATACAAGATAGCAGACGATGGCTCAAGTACTTGAGTCCCTGCAACTCAAGTGAGATCCAGGTAGGAGTTCCTGGCTCCTGGCTTCCACCTGGACCAGTCTCAGCTGTTGTCAGCATTTAAGGAGTATATCACTGGATGAAAGATTTCTTGTCCCTACTGTTGCTCTGCCTTTCAGACACAAGAGCATTTTTAAGAAGAAACAGCACTTTTACTTGCTATCACTGCAGCAATATGGTGCACAGAAAGCTTGTATTGTAATGCTGTCCAAAGCATTTTCGTTATTCTATTTACCAGCCCCTTGGGTTAAAGCTTCTCACTCCCAAGATATAGATGGGCTCCTCTGAGAAGCCTGATATGCCATGAGGAACCACAGAGAGGTTGAAGGGCCACCCAGGAGAACGCAGACCCTCAGCAGACAATGAATGTGCAGGTACCTTGTCTTGCATATTGCAATCCCTCAGAACTATGGAGGAGACTTCCAGTATTTACAATATCTATATTCTGTTATGGCACTCCCAGGTTAGGAAGGACACCTGAATCTCCTGAGACCCCCAAGAGTCAGTCTGTCAACTTACTCACCCTCTGTTTTTTTCAACCTTTATCTAGCATGGCCCATGAGTTCACAGGGAATAGCCATGGATCTGTCAGAATTCCAACATTCCAGGGAGGCATCTAATAAAAGACCAAGCTTGGGTGTGGGGACATTTTATACTCACTTGATATTCAGAAAAGGCACTTATAATTTATAGTAGAAAAAAAGTAAAATCATGGATAAAAATTTAGACTAATCTGGCAAAATCAATATTTGTAAATGTTCTGAAAAATGTATTTACTCAAGAATTTTGTAAGAACTTCAAAAAATTCTAACGAAGTTATTGTTTTAAGTGTGAGTCTGGGTGCCTGGGAGGCTACACTGTTGTGAGAAGCCAGTAGATCCTGGGGCTGTCTGCAGCTCATGTATCCAAACACAGCATTACTACTACAATGAGAAAAGAGAAAAATGCCCATTTTAAGATATGCTCCAGGAACCCATGGTCTGGTGAGCAAGGTCCTCCATGACCTGATCCTGTAAACATTATATGCTAGAACGTCACAGAACCTGCTGAGTGGGCTACAGCACACAGACTTATTCTCCCCCCTCAGGAGCAGCCACACATATTCCAACTTGCTGGGCACTGACCAGTATCCCTCGCTAGCCTGCATCTCCATGAAGGCAGCAGCTCTCCACCTTCTTCGTGACTACACCCTCAGTACTTGTCAGACACAAAAAGGATGCTCAGTAAGTATTTGTGGAATGAGTAATATGCTTCTAAATGTTCATAATTCTCTGGGGGAAAAAAATAATCAATAAATTTTAGAGCCTAGAAGGTAACGAAAAAAGCAAATTCATTTTATTGGAAAATGTTCTCTTTAAAGAAAAATTTTCAGACACTAAACGCCTACCTAGTTGGCTGAAAGCTTTGAGACAAAAATCAGGAGCTGGGAGTCAAACAATGCTCTCTGGAACTAGAACTGGTTTCTGGATCACATCCTTTATGAGTTTGCTTTTGAAGTTTTAAAAATGTTAGCCTCCTAAACTCAGAAGTGAGTTAGTTACTTTTGTCTCGGGAATTTGTACTGAATTACTCTTAGATGTTCCAAACAGTGAGCTCTGAATTACCTCAGACAGGAAGCAACCTCAGAAATGTAAAAAAACATCACTCTAAAGTCTATCTGTCCAGATCTGTGGGGGGTGAGGGAGACCTTCAGAGAAGCTTCAGAGAACCTCCTCCATTAAACAGCAAATTATTACATATCAAACAGCATCATTCAAAGTTGAGTTTTATATGTTACTTTCATTGTATCCATTAACAATCTGGAAATTTTTTTAAAGCTCCGATTTTACTAGGAGAACTGGATTTTCTAAATAGTTTTTTTCCTTTATGTGATATCTTAAGATATGAAGAACCAAATGACTCTTTGGTTTTATTATATGGGAAAAACAACACACAGTCTAGTCAAACAACTTTGTGATATTTATATTCCATTGCACAGATATGGGTTATACAAATTAGTAACACATGTAATTTCTTAAATTCCAAACATTTTCTAAAATATTATTACAGCAGATGCCTCGGATATTAAAACAGCAAGGTGGAAATCGTCCTCTAAATAGTTGAATGCAACACTGAAAATACTGCACATTATAATTGGAGGAAAACTAGGATGAGTGCTCAAATGCTCTAATAAACAAGGTAGCAGGGCAACTAACAACTGCAAATAAGTCACCGTGGTCCATTTTACATATGCATATGTGTGATTATCTTTAGATAACCCTTCCTCTTGAGAACATGTAACTAAATCAAAAAACCACAAAAGAGATTCAAAGAAATTTAATTTTTCCTAACACCTAGGATCTATGGTGAAGTGTGCTACTGGTCTATGACTTCATACAATTACTAGTTCAAATATAAAAGACACCACACTTGGAAAGAAGAAAAAAATGTTTAAAGGTAATGGTTTTAATTGAAGATGAGATGAAAGATAGTGAAGCCCTGGTTGCTACTTACATGAAAAGATTTTAAAAAATAATCACTGCACAAAATACAAAGGATGGGGTTATGCTGTGGTAGTAAATGTTTTTCCATTAATGCTTGTCTTGACTATTCAAGAACAAATTAAAGTTTCCACGGCAAATTTGTTTTCAAAATGCCGAATTGTGACACAATCACTGGCCTCACGTTTCTGAAGACCTGTTAGGGAAACAAAGTTTTAAAAATTTTCTTTTTTCATTTAGGAAGTATTTACCATAAGTTTCATAGTTACTGAGTCATACTGAAGAACCTCACTATATATTTCATGACTGTCTATAGGCTCAATTTGTTACACTGGAGAAAAGAATTGCTTCCGTTTAATATATGCATATTACTGCAAACTGATGAACTAGGCCTGAAAATGCTATCCACATTGACTACGACATATTTGCATAACCTTGTGTGTCTTTGTATAAATTCACAACTGGCTGCTACAAAGGGCAAGCTTCAATGTATGTCTAACTCTCTGACTTACAAGATATGAGTCAATTTTAAAATCTAAGAAATTAAGCAGTAGCTTTTGGATGACTCATCAGCATAGGTAAAAGAAATGTTGTGTTTAAATGTCTTGTTTAAAAAGCAAAAAAAGCACCGTTCCTGTGTTACCCAATTCTAAAGAAATCCTATATTTGAATGGTATGTCTCACTTTCTACACTGTTACATGTACTTTCATTTTCATAATGATCTTAAAAGGAAATAAGGAGCTACTATTATCCTTACTTTTGAGGTATGAAAATGAGTTACCAAAGTTACAACATTAGTTTTGACAGTGCTCTTAGGTTGTCATCCAAATTCCTTTCCTATTAATCTGGACAGATCATCTCCCAATGTGATTCGGAGAAATCAAGCAATCTGCTCAGAATCCAGTTTCCCGAGAACACAGCTAAACAGCCAGTCTCAAGAGACCCCTATGATGTTAAGAACCTTTGCAGGGGTCCATTTTACATACCATTCTAAAGACAACCCCTCCTCTTCAGAACATATAATTAGGGGTAGAGGGCAGGCATGTGGTACAATGGATCAGGCCCTAGCTTGAGGTGTCAGCACACTGCATCAGGGTTCTGGTTTGAGCAGCAGCTATTCCACTTTAAATCTAGCTTTCTGCTAATGCATCTTGGGTGACCTCACAGATAGGAGACCTGAATGGGACAACAGACAAACAGGCTCCTGACTTCAGCCTGGACCAGCTGTAGCTGTGTAAAGGCATTTGGGGAATGAACCAGCAGATGGAAAACTGCCATCTCTGTCTCCTCTATGTTTTGCCTTTTAAGTAAATTAATACATATTAAAACAAAAGATCTCTTATAGTATGGCTGAACCAAAGGGAAGTTGGACTAGCAGATACATACAAAGACGTACCACCACCATTTCAAGGCAGTGGCATTTCACATGGACCTCTTCTGAAAAGAGTAGACACAGAATTTGGATGGTTCTCTGAAAGTACTTGTAGTGACATGTGTAATTTTATTTTTTCATGTGACTAGCACACTGTTAATGATGACTAGATTTCCCCTAAAGTTAGCTCAAAGTGACATAGCATAATGAACTTTGCTGCTAATAAAGGAACACTGAAAAGAATTACCTCTAATAGTGTCTCTGCGTTGCAGTTTGTAAGTTTCCTTGTCATGACACAGTCGGTAAATAAAGAAACCCAGGTGATCGATGTTGTCAATGCGATCAGTAATGACCATGTGCTCATGAATCAGGTATGACTGAGGCAAATAAGTTCCAGCCTACATATAAAGAAAGTAGTACATGATTATCTTACAACATACCTTGAGCAGAGTAGAAAAACAGGCAAAATTTTTAGAATTTATACTTTGAAACAGAGGCTGACAAACTCATATTCCCCACCTATTTTAGTGCCAGTTTTCTGGAATACAGTCATGCTTGTTTACATATTATCCAAGGCATCAAAATTAGGTAGTTGGCTAATATTTACTCTGGCAAATTAAGAACACCATCATAGAAAAATATATTTTTTTAATTTCAAAATGAAAAATGCTAAAACAAAAACAACAACAACAACAAAAACAAGTTTTAACTTCTCTTTGTAATGTGCCTACTAATACTTTGGTAGTTTGGACTCTTAAAGGGATAATGTCTCAGCAGGAAATGCCAAGACACTATAATAGAATTCAACATTTTTATACCTTGATGTTAATAAGTAACTCCAACAGGTTTCTGGGTGGCATGACAATCGAAGTGTTCAGAGGGATCACATAGCACTTGTCCAGGTTAAGATCTAAGTAGGCCGTAAGTTTCTAGGAAGAAAGACATAAATTTCAGTTTATTATTATTTGTAGCCAGCCAGCAACAATCAGTATTTCAGAGCAAAAACTGGTTTGCTTTCTGAGTTTTGAGAATAATCTAAACCATTAAAATGGGGTATCTTTACAAAATGTTATCACATATGTTTCAATAAATTGAGAATTTGGTGGAGACAGGAATAAGAACAGGAATAGGAATAGGAGAGGAAACATTTCTATTAGGAGCTTGTTTCTATAATAAGTAAAACCTATTAAAATTAGATATAAATGCCTAAAACCTGATTACGGGATTTAGACTCCTCACTTCTAAGACCAAATGTCCTCTAAGCAATCAATCCATTGCATATCAAGATGAAACATCTCTTTTATGCACTTGAAACACTATAACCATCCCTAGGGCAATGGACAAAGTTATTTAAATGGTTTTATGTTCCCTTGCTCCAAAGAGAAACTTCCACTGAAAAGGACCACTGCCTACAATGGAATTAAACCAAACAGGTAAAAACTTAGATTTCTGAGAGCTTAATAACTATTACCTATTGTGATTAACTATTTGCTTTGATAAAGTTTATCTTACTTTAAAGTAATTTGTCAATTGGTTTAAAATTCACCAAATGCATTTACAAGGCATGAAATGTTTGGAAAACTAACTTCAGCGATAGGGTAAGAATTCAATGTGGCAGGCTTAGAGACAAGCCTAAGAACCACAGGTACTACATGAACTCATGAATCTCTGAATCCTAATTTAAAACAAAAATTTGCTGTGACAAAAATTGCTGAGGCAGTTGATATTACATAATACTAGCATCAAGTTAATGATATGGTGCTTATGAGAGAACATCTTTATTCTTCAGAGGTAACAGCCTAAACATTTAGGACTGTGTTAAACATGTGAAAAAGAGGTAAAGCCAGAATGACAAAATTCTGAACTAGATGGAAGATGTAAAGTATTCCAACTTTTCCACATTGCATAAAAATGTTCAAAAGTGACAAAAGTATAAATGCTACAACAAAACAGGAACATGAATTATTTGCCAACAAAGAGGAAAAGCCATAAAATGGGCTTGGCATTGTGGCACAGTATACTAGTATCCTAAATAGGAGGTTTGAGTACCTTCATTTCTGATCCAGCTCCCTGGTTATGAGCCTGGGAAAACAGTGAGAGACCACCCAAGTACTTGGGTAACTACACTGGTATGGGAGACCCAGATGAAGCCATTGCTCTTGGCTTCATTTTGGGTTCAGCCTTGACCACTGCAGATATCTGGGAAATGAATGAAAGGATAGAAGATATCTCTGTCTTTCTCTAACTCTACCTTTCCAATAAATAAATAAAATCTAGGAAGAAGAAGAAGACAAACCAAGGGAAAGAATAATAAAGAATAACAAGAAGGCCAGTCACTGGGGGTCTGGTTCAGAAAAAGCAGTGTGCCAGCAAATGCTGACAGTTCATCCTGTGGGATACAGAATGCCAAGTTCATTTTTAAAATATTTGGTAAAAACCACACAGTACAATAGAATATTTAGCAAACATTGACATTAGGACTATAAAAACCGTATGGCAAAGAACTTGCATGTTTTTAATAATTCTGGACGCACAGCTCACCTTATTAAAGTCATGAACAATGTTGGCAGGATCACTGTCTGCAAACTCTGGAACAGGCACACTGATGAATTCAACCTCATCTTCCTCAAAGATCTTAATGTTCTCTTCGATAGTCTGGTAGCGAGCAGCCGGGGCATCTGCAGAAGGCTCGTTTAGGACGACGTCATCCTTAATGTACTTGATTCCGCAGTAGTACACGTCATCCGGCTGCAGAGAGTTCCGACATTCAGCTCAGCAACTCCATGTGAGACCGGTTTTTAAACGCGAGCATTACTTAGGCTGCCACTTCTACCCAAATAGCATTTTGCTTGCAAACTCTTACTTTCAGATGACAAGTCAGACAGCTTAATTACTGAGCTAGCACATTCTTTAAGATCAGGTTTTGAAGTACTGCTTAAAGAACCAGTGCTTTCTGAGGTAGATAAAAATAGAATTTAAAAAGTGGTTATCCTTCTGGTAGCAAGTATATCTGAAGAACACCCAGGCATTCTTCTAACTGTACATAATTTTTAACAACAACAAAAAACTATGTTGAAACTAATATGGTTCAGACAGAACACATTTTAAATACTTTTAAGTGGTTTGCTGGTTAAATCATTTTTCTCTCATTAGCCAAAAGGAGAAATTTTTCTAAAATTTCCACATACAAATGGGTAGCTTTGATTTTTCCTAAAACTACCAAATATTAATTACTTTAAAATCTTCACTAAAATTTATATTTAAAAAGATGACTTGTATTTCAGTAGTACCTAGCAATATCCACAGGAAAGGAACTATCCTCTAGGTTTCAAAATTGGCTACTTAGATTGAGTTTAATAAATCCAGCTGTCAACTGTTTCCCCAGCTTTTGTTATCTACTGTTGAAGCAGTCATAAAGCTTGAAGGCAATTTGCCTTCCCCACCAAGATTCCTGAAAGAAAGAAGTGACCTGATACAATCACAAAACACAGATCACAGATCTGAACTAACTGGAATAAAATCAATCTGTTAATCAGCTGGGATCCTTAAATTGTAAGCAGCTTTCATTCTAAATAACCTCAACATCACTGCTGAATTCACCTGATTCTTTAGATAACACTGAGGAGCAAGCAGGCAGAGAATGGGTGCCCGTATTCTCTGGTTCAGACAGCAAATGACATTGTGGGGGGGCCTGGTGCAACGGCTCAATCAGCTAGTCCTCCCCTTCAAACGCAGAGATCCCCTGTGGGTGCTGGTTTGTGTCCCGGAGCTCTACTTCCCATCCAGCTTCCTGCTTGCAGCATGGGAAGGCAGCAAAGGACAGCCCAAAGCCTTGGAACCCTGCAACCACATGGGAGACCAGGAAGAAGCTCCTGGATGCTCCTGGCTTCAGATTGGCTCAGCTCCAGCAGTTGCAGCCTTTTGGGGAATGAAACAGCAGAGGGAATATCTTTCTTGCTGTTTCACCTTCTCTCTGTAAATCTGTAAATCTTCCTTTCCAATAAAAATAAACAAATCTTTAAAAAAAAAAAGGCTATTGTGGAGGGAATTCAAACTAATGATAGTCAACATTTGTGTGGCTAATATTAGTATATCCAGCTGACAACAGATGATGCCACACCTGTTAACCATTAATTACAGAAGGAGAAAGAAGCCTGGTCAATTTTGAAAAGTCACCCAAACTGGAGCCAGTTCTGTGGCACCAGCATCCCGTATGAGCACCAGATTGAGTCCCAGCAGCTCCACTTCCAATCTAGCTCCCTGCTACTGGCCTGGGAAGGCAGTGGAGGAGCACCCAAAGTCCTTACCCATGTGGGAGACCCAGAGGAAGCTCTTGGCTCATGACGGGCCCAACTCCAGCTACTGAGGTCCCATTTGGGCAGTGAACCAGCAAATGGAAGACTTCTTTCTCTCACTCTCCTTTCTGTAACTCCTTAAAAATTTTTTGTTTTTAAAAAAAAGTCTTCCAAGGGGGAATCCCAGAGCCTAGGAAACTGTGTCACATAATGCGATGTAATTAATAAATAAATAAATATATATATATTAAAGAAAAACAAACAAAAAAAGTCATCTAAACCAAGCCATTCAGTCAGCAAGTGTGCCAAAGTTAACCCACTTTCAGTGACTACAGATCTAATGGGCTAACAAGTATAATCAAGATTTTTCAACCTAACTTTAGAGCCTGCAGTCTGGCTAAAAGCCACTGAAAACAAGCATAATTTTCCAATACATGTGGAGGGCAGGCCAAAAATCAAAAAGCAAAAGACAAAAAGTTTTTCAACTTACTTGAAGTGCAAAATATTTATACAGGTATGCTCCTCCCAGGATAACACCGGCAAGCATGAAAGCAAGTCCAAAGCACATGCACCAGCACCAGGCTCTTCTCTGACCGACTGGTACCACGTCATCTGGATCCTAAAAGATGACAAAGTCAGCGTCTCTGCAAGCAGAGTCTAGAAACCAACAAAAACAGAAAGATCCAAGGACTTGGATCTCTGATCCCAATCAAGCAAGAATGATTACGTGGCGGTGCAAGGACTCCTCACAATGTTTCTCGGACTAGGGTGCTGGGGGCGTTCTGTGGACTTCTGACTCAACACTCCCTGTTAGATGTCTCCAGCAATGATACGTTTCATAATTTCTATTTCCCAAGCAGAACTTTTAAAGACAGCTTTTTTTTTTTTAACACTTAAAAACTCAGAAGAGAGGGCATTTGGTGATGGTAGTTAAGATACCACCTTGGGTGCCCACATCCTGTTATCAGAATGCCTGGTTCAAATTCCAGCTCCACCTGAGTCAGCTTCCTGCTAGTATATGTACCTTGGGAAGCCGCAGATGATGACTCAAGTACATGGAACCCTGCCGCCCATGTGGCCAATTTGGGGATTAAGCCAGCAGCTGGAAGACCTTTATATCTCTGTGTTCGCTAAATTAAATGGGCAATAATAAATCAGTAAAAAAAAAAAATCAGAAAAGGCTGTAATATGACTTTGTCATGCAAGCTGAACCTTACATGTTACATGTTCAGGTTATATCTGAATTGGGCCATTTACAAAATTGTGTATTAGCTTGCTACAAGCTGTTTACATATCTTATCAGGTATAAAAGCCATTCCTAACAATTTACAAATCACAAAAAAAATTAGAAGGGACAAAACAAACACTAACATTATGAAGCCAAACTTCTTCAAACAATTAAAACCTCAAAAGGGGACAAAGTTGGTTGTCTAAAAATAATCCTGTCTTTCTGCTACTCTGCCTTAAGCATTCGTTTGATAAAATTCTTCATGTTTTATCATGAAAAATAGAAAAAATGGGTGAATACTGATTCATAAAAACAAAGATAGAACTAGCATACAATTATCACAGAATTTTTATTTAGATTCACTGAAGGGAATAACTTTCCACTAGAACAACATTTGCAGCCATGACACGGTTCTTAGATCTCTTTGCATTCTTTTATCGCTCTTCCTTTACCCTTGTCACTTTGGAGTCACTGCTAATTTTTGATGTGTACTCAGGTTCATGGATGAAGCAAGACATCATTTAGGAATGTAAACATGAGGTTGTATGTTTTCAATTCTAACAATTTTACCTTGATGCTATTACTAAACCTCAGATGTCATAGCAATAGTAACACAAGGGCTAGATAAGTATGTTACTACATTGAGGTTCTGTACTCAGACATTAAGGCTGAACAAAACTGATTAGCCCAAGAATCAGATCAAATGCTGAGAGCGCCACATTATATTCTGCTGTGTGTAGAAGCTCAAGGCATTGAGAGCACTGCAAGGAAGTAGTACACAGTAAGAACAAATGCAGGATTTATCACGCCATGAAAGATAATCCCATCTACACAAAGTTACAAGAATTTCATGCAGTTATAAGGTATTATGAAATGTGAATGATAAAATATTCATGTGTTGTTTAAGCTTTTGTCTGGCATAAACACCTAAGGAGATAAGAAATTGTTTCTAACATAATTAGTTTTAGGGTGGAGGAATGAAAATGACAAATGGAAATATTCATGTCCAACATGTGCTATCAGCTGCCGAGACAGCCAAATGTGCACACGCCCACCCTGTTTGGCAGCTCTCCTAATTGTACATAAATGAATAGCAAGAAGCACACAGATACTTGCAAAAGAATCTACAACCAGCAACTGTCAAACCAATGGCAGTTTTCCAGGCCTTTATATATATATAAAATATATATATATAAAATCATTATTCAACAAACAGTAATTTTGGAAATAAATTGTAAATGTCTATCATGTGCTAAAGCTAGCTAGGCACTGGAAATACAGCTTCCATCAACAAGACTGGTTGGATCCGTCTAGAAAATACATAAAAGCAGAGAGAACATGAACGAATGAGTTTAGCGAAGACTTCCCAGGGGAAGGAGATAGTTGAATGAAATGCTAAAGCACAAAATTTCATTACATACACAGGAGACAGAGCTAAAAGAAATTATGAAGCAAAGAATTAATAAAATCATGAAATCAGAATCTATGCTGCTACCATGAGTCACATATATGTCCCAATGTGGTAGAGGAACGGGAATAAGAGGCAAATAAATAGGGCAGATCATAAGAGGCTTTGTACATTGTTCGGCAGCATCTGCATCCTCAGATTTATTTGAGAATCATTTCAAAGACTTTTACAATAAAATGAAAACCTCAGCCTCTTGAAGAATTTAACATATTTATTCACAGATTATTTATTTACCACCACAACAATGGGAAATGTAACTTAAAAATCAGGAAATAAATTGAATAGTCAAGAGCTACCAAATCTACAAAGTCCATTTAATCCCTCTTTGCCTCTAAATTCCTAGTGATCATTTTCTATCTTGCATTAGAATAATTTATATAAACAAATACATAAACATTCTAAAAAATAGAATAATCCCTACACAGATCTTACTTCTAACTAGAGTACAAGGATCTTGAGAGGTATCCATGCATATTCATTTTGCATTACTGGTAGCTCCAAGCCAAGCCTGGCTCTTAGTTGGCACTCAAATAGTGATCAGTGAATAAAGCTTAGATACTAAAGAGAAAAAAGCCCTCCAACCTTCGGTTATTTAACTTTCTGTGATTCTCTAAAGTTACAATTGCTGCCAGCATGATAATAGAGCTTGGGGAATGGGGAATAAAATAATTCATGATGTCCAAACCAGACTATTTAGAAAAAAACAGTAGCCCTAATAGACCAGTTCTTTATTAAGAACCTGTCATTTGCAAGGCACTGTGCTATATCCTCTGGGAAATTAAAATCTGACTAAGACATAGCTCATACCTTGGCAATTTGCGGTCAAAAATTATCATCAGGTGTGACAGATAAATGGTGTCCCATATTATAAACTAAATCATGGAGAAGATTAAAATATACTGAACATTTAAAACATTTAATCTAAGAACTTGAATTTGAATATATTTCAATGATTAAATTACCACACTTGAACGAGTCTGACTTAGTAAACTAAGCCATACAAGTAGGATTTCAGAAAATTCTCATGATCATCGCAAAATGTATAGAAAATGCATTTGACAAACTCAACTTTTATAAGATCTCTGTGCACCTCACAAAGAAGTGAAGCTCTTTAATCAGGCAAAGATCAAAAACCTAAAGCAAACCTCAAATTTAATAATGGTGAAATTTTAAACTTCAATCACACCCTTTGCAGTTAGGAATACAGAATTACCTTCTAACACTGATCCTTTGTTTTCATCTAGCATTGTACTAGAGATATCAGCCAGTACACAAACAATAGGCATATGATTAAGAACCAAAACTGTCATTATTTGTAAGTGATCTATTTATGTAGAAAATCTAAAAACGTCAGTTTATCAAAACTAATAACTTACCAAGACTGCTAAAGATCAGTAAGCAAATATCAAGAAGGCATACATACTTATCAATCAATATTCGTATCAGCGTAAGGCATAATAGCCCCGAACTAGATGGGCATCTGGGGAATGAATCAGCAGATTGGAGGGAGTGTTTCCTCTTTCCAGTTAATAATAATTTAAAAAGCAAAAGTAATGTTCATAACAGCAAAAACCACAAGAATGTCTCTGAATGTCTAGGAGAATATTACATGTTACTGACAAAAAGAATGCAGCTCCCTGCTGAAGCGCCTGGGCAGGCTGCAGAAGATGGTCCAGAACTTGAGTCGCTGTCTATGTGGAGTCTATGTGGGGACCAGGCTGGGCTTCCTGGCTCCTGGTTTTGGCCTGCCTAAAACTGGTTATCGCTGGCCTTCAGGGAGCAAACGAACAGATGGAAGATCTCTTCCTTATAGACACATACAAAATGTGACAGGTTTTCTCTTCTTTTAAAATATGCTTGGAATAGTTCATAAAAGAAAAAGAAAAATCACAAATAAGTAGGAGATTTCCCAATGGGAAATGTAACTTTACCTGGCCTAATTTAAAACAAGTCAGACATTTCCTTCCCCTGTACTGCAATAAAATTGGTGCGTCTTAAATTGTGCTTATGAGGTAACAGAACTCCCACAGGTGCCACTCAATTATCATCTCATTAATTTTCCTAAAACCTCAAATTTTTAGCCCAGTTCATAAAGGAAGACATTGAAGACACTGAAGCACAAGCTGGCCTACAACCAGCTTTCAACAACAGATACAGAAAGACAGGGCCTTCTGATTTCTGGTCCAAAAATTTTATTATCAGATTATAAAATAAAAGAGCTAACCAATTATATCTTAAACCAAATGAAGGATAAATGCTGTTCTGGTACTTCAGTTAAGAATCAGGTCACCTCGATCAGTTCTCTAAGAGGCTTTGTTCAGTAAATGGGCTTCAATTATGAATTTAACTCAAAATTTAAGAAGCAAAGCGGTTTCCTCAATTTATGCCCTGTTCTCTGATAAATCCCTTTGAATTCTTAGGTACTTCTTCTTGAATTTTACAGGATGAATGAAGTCTTTAAGAGATGAGACAATATAATAGAAATGCAACAGCAATGCTTTAGGAACCGGAATACTAAAGAGTAAAGCATCTCTTTAGGGTTAAAAATTATAATATATGGGGCTGGAGCTGTGGGGCTCTGAGCTGTAGTTCAAATCCTGGCTGCCTCACAGCTACCTGGAAATGAACAGAAGTTAGAAGCCAGCTAGCTAGCTCACTCACTCAAACTCTGACTTTCAAACCAATCAATCTATTAAAAAAAATTATAGTATGCAAAAAGGGGGAGACAGCAATGGTATAAAAACACTGTAACCCACTATGTCCCATGCATCTACATATAAGCACACCTATAAAGGCTTAAGATGACCAATAAATATACCATTTACAGTAATTTGAAATAATTTTTTGTTGAACTAGTCACAGAATTAAAGATATAGGATTTACTGGGTTAAAGTGAGACAAAAATAAGTAAAAGAGCCAGTACAAATTAGCCTATTCAGAATACCAGAAATTATTGAGCATTCACAAATAGATTCAGTTGCACAGAAACATGTAAAATTGAAAACAAGTTGGGTAATTAAGGTAAATGTGAGTTGCATAGGCCAGCTACCTATGGATGTGCTGTTTTGCCTGTAATACATCCCCTGATAACAGAGAATTAGCTGGCAACACTTTAAAAATGTAGGTTTGGGGTCTGGCACGGTAGCCTAGTGGTTAAAGTCCTTGCCTTGCATGTACCAGGATGCCATTAAGCACTGGTTCCTATTCTGGATGATCCACTTCCCTTCCAGCTCCCTGCTTGTGGTCAGGGAAGGAAGTCAAGGACAGCCCACAGCCTTGGGACCCTGCACCTGCATCGGAGACCCAGAAAAATCTCTGGGCTCCTGGCTATGGATCAGCTAAGTTCAGCTCCAACCCTTGGGGTCACTTGGCGAGTGAGTCAGCAGATGGAGGATCTTTCTCTCTTTCTCCTCTCTGTTAAATCTGACTTTCCAGGACCTGGCACAGTGGCCTAGTAGCTAAAGACCTTGCCTTGAACATGCCGGGATCCCATATGGGCGCCGGTTCTAATCCCAACAGCCATGCTTCCTATCCATCCAGCTCCCTGCTTGTAGCCTGGGACAGCGGTCGAGGACGGCCCAAACCCTTGGGACCCTGCACCCAATTGGGAGAACCCAAAGAGCTCCTGGCTTCAGATCAGCACAGCACCAGCCGTTGTAGTCACTTGGGGAGTGAATCATCGGTCAGATGGAAAATCTTTATCTCTCCTGCTCTCTATATATCTGACTTTGCAATAAAAATAAATACATCTTTTTAAAAAATCTGACTTTCCAATAAAAATAGATACATCTTTTAAAAAAAAGTAGGTTTCACTTTAAATAAAAATGGTTCTCCCATAAAATGTTTCAATGTTCTCAACTCCTGTTTTATCATTTTTTTCTCCTACTTGAAGAACAAACATATGAAATATTATTACCAAAACGAAGGTAATAGAGCTTTGGATTTTAGAGATGGATACTTTCTGGGAGTGGGATAGCCAGGACTTGAACAGGTGCTCACATGGGATGCCAACACTGCAGGCAGTAGCTTTACTTGCATTACCATGGCACCGACCCCATATTGTTTGTGCATCTTCTCTTCACATGGCTTCTACCTCAAGTTTCTTTCCCCAGCACGGACACATTATATAGACATGACCTAATCTGGTTTTTTTGAAGCCCGTGTTGTGGTGCCCGTGGGTGAAGTCTCCACCCTCACTACTGGAATCCCATACAAACACTGGTTCAAGCTCCAGTTGCTCCACTTCTGATCCAGCTCCCTGCTACTGTGCCAGAGAAAGCAGCAGGAGAAGGCTCAACTGTTTCAGCTCCTGTCACTCACAGGAGACCCAGAAGAGTTCAGGGTTCCTGGTTTTGACCTGGCTCAGCTAACTGATGTAACCATTTGAAGAGTTAACCAGAGGATGGAAATTCTCTTTGTAACTTTCCCTTTCACATCAATCAATCTTTAAAGAACAAGAAATCTTGTTAATTATCTTGTTCATAAAGTTAAATATAAAACTCAAAACCTCTGGCTGAAGAGTTAACAATCTACAGGCACCAACTACTTGCTTGCATTTTCTCTTATCCACTTAAATCAGTTTCTTAACTGCTTCCTAATTTTCCTTTTCAAATAAGATTGCTACTGCTTCAACTGTGGTCACAAAGTCCACATGAGAAAGAAAAGAACACAGTTTTTCCAGTGACCAGCATTATGCAACTACTCACTGTTATCTGTACATTCCATTTATTTTACAAGGCCCTCTCTCACCTAGTCAATACTGGCTTTTGTTCAAATAAAACTGAGTCAGACCGTACCAATGCACTGTGACGAACAAAGTGAATGCATCATTCTCTATTCAGAATGGGCGAAGAGTTTATAATCGCAAATTATGACGTCTACACAGACATCATAATTTCTCATTAGCATATTTGTGCTAACCAATTTTTTTTTTTAGCAAATAAACAGCAATAGAGGAAGAGAAACTTTAAACCTACTATTTAACAATTTTAACTACTTTGACAAATCTATGAAAACTGAACCAAATTATTAGCGTATCAAATTAGCACAGGTCTAGGTTGCAAAAAAATCTACCTAAAAAAATAAAAACAGAAAAACTGTCAATGTGTTTAAGGCTAGATCATAGCTTAATAAGTAATATTTGTATCATTAGAGAAACAGGCTCTGGTGCAGAGTAGTATATTCACTTAGGAACGATACCTCAAAAATCTCCTTTTTTCTACATGGTTTAAAAGATGACCTTCAATCCTATACAATATATATTTCAACTTACGCTATACAGAAATACACTAGTGTGATAGTTTATACAGTACTATGTAAGATTTACAAATGCAGATTGGTGAGTTAAAAGGCACTAGGAGGGCGAGACTAGCAAAACCAGGCAGAGGTTATAGACAACAGCATTATACACAAATGTTACTGCTAGAGGAACAGCCTTGACCAGCAGGAGATAAGTGTGTCAAGACAGATTTTGTTTTTCCTGCTACTGGATGAACCACAATGGCATCACACACTGTTCCCACAGTATCAACTGACTTCCTAAAAATTTTAACCATGACAAGAATGCTCTTTCCTGTAAAGTTCATTATAACATCCAAGTGTCAAGATTAGAGAAAGCAAACCTGGACTCGTTTTTGTGTGCATGTTGGGTTTTAATACTATTCAGTGAAAGAACTGTTACATATTCATATTCAAATATGGGCAATTTCATTTAAAATGCAGACTTCTGGTAAGAAAATTCAAAGTGTATTCTTCTAAAAATATAAATAAATTTGAAAATTTACAGTGTCTGCCATCCAGATCTGAAATTTTACAAGTTCAAAAAACAGTGACTGGGCCCGGCGCGGTGGCGCAAGTGGTTAAAGGTCCTCGCCTTGCACGCCCGAGATCCCATATGGGCGCCGGTTCTAATCCCGGCAGCCCCGCTTCCCTTCCAGCTCCCTGCCTGTGGCCTGGGAAAGCAGTCGAGGACAGCCCAAAGCTTTGGGAACCTGCACCCACGTGGGAGACCCGGAAGAGGCTCCTGGCTTCGGATCGGCATAGTATCGGCCCGTTGTGCTCACTTGGGGAGTGAATCATCGGACGGAAGATCTTCCTCTCTGTCTCTCCTCTCTGTATATCCGCCTTTCCAATGAAAAAATAATAAAAATAAATCTTTAAAAAAAAAAAAAAAAAAAAACAGTGACTACCATGGAGGAAAAAAAAAAAACAAAACTCTGCCTTTGTTTAACAAAAAAGCTACTGCCAGTACTGCCAGCATCCCATGGTGTCAGTCCAAGACTTCCCTTCCAGCTGACTCTACCAGCTCTGTGAACCAGATAGACTTTCTCTTTCTGTTTCTCCCTCTCTCACTTTAACTGCACCTCTCAAAGAAAATCTTTAATAAATAAACACAAATAAAGATAACACTTGCTTTGAACAACTTTCTGAAATTTTATTTTTATTTCTTTGAAAGACAAAGACGGAGATCTCACACCCAATGCTTCTCTCCTCAGGTGTCTACAGCAGCTTGGGCTGGGCCAGGCTGCAGCCAGGAACTCTGGGTCTCATTTGCTCCCTCCCAGAGGAGCACCAAACACCTTCTCCAGTTCCAATGTTTAATATTAGGGATGTTTGACTCTTTACATCAGTTTGTGCTTTGATACTATAAAGCTACAGCATCAAGCACTGAATACATGTAAAATACTCAATGGTAGTAACTGATCTTGCTTGGGGGGCCTGGCACGATAGCGTAGTGGTTAAAGTCTTTGCCTTGCATGCTCTGGGATCCCATATGGGCAATGGTTCTAATCCTGGCGGCCCCACTTCTCATCCAGCTCCCTGCCTGTGGCCTGGGAAAGCAGTCAAGGATGGCCCAAAGCCTTGGGACCCTGCACCCATGTGAGAGACCCGGAAGAGCTGCTTGGCTCCTGGCTTCGGATTGGCTGAGCTCCACCCATTGTGGCTGCTTGAGAAGTGAGCCATCAGACGAAAGATCTTCCTCTCTGTCTCTCCTCCTCTCTGCATAACCACCTTTCCAATAAAAATAAACAATATTAAAAAAAAATAATTCATCTTGCTCCTTTAATACACTACTCCTCGAGTTGCTGGAACAAGGGGTGTGATTTTCTTGTGAAAACAAATGTAGACACGTAAGTGGGTTGTGATTAATTTGGTTTACACAATAGCTTGGTCTTTCCTGGCTACACTACATGATTCTTGAAGGGTGGGGTGCTTAGTAATTTTTAAATCACTAAGTGTCTAAATACACATAGATGTTTCCGCATATGCAATCAGTAATAGTGTTCAGAAAGAAAAGATTCTCTTTGAAAGGCCATTTAGCTCAACATTCCATTTGTGATAAGTAATGAAACGCAGAGAAGTGAATCTATTGCCGTAGCATCTCAAAGCCTGAACATCATCTGACTCTACATGCATCTTAAGGGCACTCATATCCAAGAGACCACTCTAATTTTCTACAGAATTACGTTCCTGTAACATGCTTACTTCACTTGAGCCACACTCAATGAGCACACTCTATGGATTCACTATTACAACATAATACGACTATGTGTAATACACTAACAGCAGGATTTTTCTATAATGTTCATCAAACTATAAGAGATAACGAAAATATTAAAATCACATGCACATAAAACAAATAGAGGAAAATAATTCAAGTATACCACTATGTAAGTACTTTAAGATCAACAAAAAAGATATTATAAAAGTGAAACCCAAGCAATGTCAGAGTAATAACATCACAAGGTTGGCAGCGAGCTGCCTCTATAGTGACTCCTCACGATGACAGTCTGGGCACTTCAAAAAGGGAGACCAAAGGATGCTTCACCCGACTTTTTAGGGCATCCTGTCTGATCAAATTCATGTTAATAAAAACAATTCAGATGGTTTCCATTATTGCTCATTATCATCAAGTTCATTTTCAGCATAAAAGAAAATATCCTAATTGATCTTTAAAAAGCTTTCAAAATAGTTGAGTTGGAAGCCATGGTATTGATTGTCAATTAATTATTTACTTTTACTTCCTCCTGAAAATCGAATAAAGTGACAGTAAAGGGATAAACAAATAAACCCTCGGTTAGAGAGAATGGAAAGGAATGACAGCCAACGAGTTATGTCAATATCGATTCAAAAGCTTGAAAGCACGGGGAAAAAATACCAAGCATTAGGAGAAATTTGAAGCTTATAAAAGGGTCACACCCAGCCAACTAGGATTCAGTCACCAGAACAGCATCAGATGAGATCATAAGAGCAATGTGAACCAAATGTTAAGAGAAAACCAATGCTGAGACCGATGCAGTAACCTTGTGGCTAAAGTCCTTGTCATGAATGTGCCAGGATCCCACTGGGGTGCCAGTTTGTGCCCTGGCTGCTCCATTTCCCTTCCCAGCTCCCTGCTGGTGTCCTGGGGAGGCAGCAGAGGATGACCCGAAGCCTTGGGACCCTGTACCCACGTGGGAGACTGGAAGAAGCTCTGGGCTTCAGATTGGCTCAGGTGTGACTGTTGCAGCCACTTGGGGGGTGAACCAGCAGATGGAGGATACTTCTCTGTCTGCTTCTCACTGCAAACTGACTTTCTTTCTCTCTCTTCTTCCCTCTGTAAATCTGACTTTCCAATAAAAACAAATAAATCTTGTTTAAAAGTTCACCTTCCATCTAATATTGTGAGAAAAGGAAAACAAAAAAACTCCCACAAATCAGTAATGTAAGTAAATTTTGAAAAAGTTCTGCCAAAGTGGCTCAGGAACATCCTTTCAAGGGATCCCCAAAGCCAAAGCATTTCCATAATAAAGCTAAGATAATGATTTTTTTAAAGATTTCTTTTTATTTGAAATGCAGATTTTAAGATGTATTTATTTATATTGGAAAGGAAGACTTAGAGAAAAAAGAAAACAGAAAGATGTTCCATTTGCTGGTACACTCCCCTAATGGCAACAATGGCCAATGCTGAGTCAATCTGAAGTCAGAAGCCAGGAGCTTCCTCCGGGTCTCCCATGCAGGTGCAGGGTCCCAAGGCTTTGGGCCGCCCTCCAGAGCTTTCTCAGGCCACAAGCAGAGAGAGCTGGATGGGAAGTGGAGCAGCCGGTACACATGAACCAATGCCTACATGGAATGCTTGCACTGACAGGCTGATGATTAGCTTGCAATGCCACTGCAATGGCCCCATAACAATGATTTCTTTTTTAAGACAATGATAAGTTTTACACTTCTTCCATTTTTTCCCTAATTTACGGTGGCAGTTTCCAGAACCTGAACATTTGATATTACTATAGTCTAGAGGCAGAAGCTGAAAAGACTACTATCTTCTATTTTTTTTTTAATTATTTTTATTGGAAAGGCAGATTTATAGTGAGAAACACCTTTTATCTACTGATTCACTCCCCAAATGGAAGCAACAAAGCCAAAAACCAGGCAGAAGCTTCTTCTGGGTCTCTCATGTGGGTTCAGGGTCCCAAGGGCCATTCTCAACTGCTTTCCCAGGCCAGAAGCAGGGAGGTGGAAGGGAAGTGGAACAGCCAGGACAAGAACCAGCACCCATATGGATTCCAAGTGTTTGCAAGGTGAGGACTTTAACCACTAGGCTACTATGCCAGGCTCCTTCTATTTTTTTTTTTCTTAACACTTAGTGAATTTATTTGAAAGGCATTGTTACAGAAAGGCCTCCCACCTGCTGATTCACCTCCCATACACCCCCAACAGCAGAGGCTTGCCAGGCTGCAGTGAGGAGCATAGAGCTTCATCAAGGTCTCCCACATGGGTGCTTCGGCCATCCTCCACTGCTTTTCCAGACACATGAGCAGCTTAGCTGGATGGAAACAGGAGCAGCTGGGATATGTACTGGCGTACCTATGGGATTCAGGAGCCACAGCAGTGTACATCTAGAGGGGCTGGTGTTGTGCTATTGCAGCTTAAACCACCACCTGCACTTTTCTTAATTCTTTTGAAAAATTGTATTATTCATAAAAACATTGAACATTACAGATTTGTTACTTTTAAAACATGTATGAAAACATTCTAATGAAAGTAATGGCAGGACAAACTATAAAAGAACACAAGATAACTTTGAGCTGAAGGTGGGACTCTATTTTGACTGAGATGTTATTTCAGGTGTATACATTTAAAATTATTCAGCTCTATGCTCATTGTGAATTTTATTATGGATAATGATAACACTATTTTTATATAGTGTGATCATCTGATAAGGACTAGGGCTATTTACATTTTTTAAGTAAGTACATACTACTTTAATAAATCCCAAATTACAACTTGAAGCTTCATATCAGCATATATAACGTAATGAAGAAATACACATTTTCAAACTGCAAATGGATATAGTTACTAAAGCCTAAAGGTTTTTATGTTCCAGGACTGAATCCTCATTTAAATACTTTGCTGCTGGGCCCGGCGCGGTGGCGCAAGTGGTTAAAGGTCCTCACCTTGCACGCCCGAGATCCCATATGGGCGCCGGTTCTAATCCCTGCAGCCCCGCTTCCCTTCCAGCTCCCTGCCTGTGGCCTGGGAAAGCAGTCGAGGACAGCCCAAAGCTTTGGGAACCTGTACCCGCGTGGGAGACCCGGAAGAGGCTCCTGGCTTCGGATCGACATAGTATCGGCCCGTTGTGCTCACTTGGGGAGTGAATCATTGGACGGAAGATCTTCCTCTCTGTCTCTCCTCTCTGTATATCCGCCTTTCCAATAAAAAAATAATAAAAATAAATCTTTAAAAAAAAAAAATACTTTGCTGGAAAAAAAAGATTGCAGTACATCTATGCTGGTGACTAATCAGGCTAATTCTCTACCAGTGGTGCCAGACTTCCATACAGATGCCAATTAGTGCTGGCTGCTCAGCTTCTAATTCAGCTCCCTGCTAAAGGCCTGGGAGACAGAGGTCATGACCTACACCTTGGATCCCTGCACCCACATGGGAGACTAGAAAGGAGCTCCTGGCTCCCAGCTTCCACCCATCCAGTTTGGGCCATGACTGCCATTTGGGAACTGGCAGCTAAAAGACCTCTCTCTCCCTAATTCAGCCTTGTAAGTAAAAATAAGTAAGAAAAAAAGTGTTGTTACATAACTGACAGGTCAAGTAGAGATAAGCAGGAATGATAGTACGGCTCAGGGGCTAAATCCTCACCTTGTAAGCGCCAGGATCCCATATGGGTTTGTGTCCCAGCTGCTCCACTTTCCCTTTAGTTCCCTGCTTACAGCTTGGGAAAGCAGTAGAACATGGCCCAACACCTTGGAACCTGCACCCATGTGGGACACCCCAAAGAAACCCCTGGCTCCTGGTATCAGATTAGCCCAGTATCAGCTGTTGTGGTCATGTGGGGAGTGAACCAGCAGATTGAAGATCTTTCTGTCTCTCCTTCTTTCCTTAAATCTTAAGAAGGAAATAAATAAATCTTGTTAAGAAGGAAAGTGGGGAGGAAGAGGGAAGATAGATTACCAGCTAATACCTAAGGATTCTTTCTCTGCTTCTAGGCATCATGTTAATCGCAGTCTAGACTACATATATATCCCAGACACCTAATGGGGAAACTGAGACTTATCCAAATAACAAGGTTAAGTAGTAGAGCCAAGAACTAAACCTCAAGTATAACTGAATAGCCAGAGTTCTTCTTAAGATTCATTTATTTGAAAGGCAGAACTGGGGAGATACACACACAGAGGGGGTAGAAGAGGGCAATATTTCCATCCATTGATTCTCTTCCCAAATAGGCTGCGTTTGTCAAGGCTGGGGCAGGCTGAAGCCAGGAGCTTCACCTAGTATTCCTATGTGGATGCAGGGATCTAGGGCCATCTTCCAGCGCTTCCCAGGTACATTAGCAGACTTGGATTGGAAGTGGAGCAGCTGGAACTTGAACCGGTTTCCATATGAGATGATGATGCTGCAGGCAGCTATTAACTCACTATGACACAGTGCCAGTCAAAAAACCTGAATTCTTCATCACTTGGCTGATAATACTGCTCAACCAGAAAGCCTCTATTTTATAAACATAGCAGGCAAAAAGAGTATTATTCTTGGGATCTTCTCCCCGCCCCCCAACCCTCAATAACTTAAAAATGTAGAAAATCATTGCTCTCAGTCATGAGAAAACAAGTGGTGTATCATATCAGAAAATATGAACCATAATTTGCTGCCTTTTTTTCTGCTTTATAAATTGATGGCCTCTGTCAGGACTTCCATGTCTTGGGCTGAAATTCTAGTACAAAACAACAACAACAAAAATGGGCTGGTGTGCTGCCTCAGTTGGCTAGCCCTTCCCCCTGTAAGCACCAGGATCCCATATGGGCATGGGATCGTAATCCAGCTGCTCCACTTCCCATCCAGTTTCCTGCTTCTGGCCTGGGAAAGTAGTGGAAGATGGCCCAAAGCTTTAGGACCCTGCACCCTATGAAAAGCCCAGGGGAAGCTCTCTGCTCCCAGGTTCAGATCAGCCCAGTTCCAGCCATTGCAGCCATTTGGGGAGTAAGCTGGCAAATGGAAGATCCTTCTGTCTCCTCACTGTAAGTCTGACTTTCTAACTAACTAACTAAATAAATAAATAAATCTTTAAAGCAAAATAAATCGTCCAAAACTTGTTTCCTAAAGCATGAAATCTAATGTCAAAAGACCCATAAATATTTTAAAATGTCAACTTATAAATGTCCAATACCACAGTCCAATACCACATTCAAGTGTCAATTTCTCATATTTATTCCTCAAGTCATTCAGTAGGTTTTTCTTTTTAACAATTTTTTTCTAGATTATTTATTTTTTATTGGAAAGGCAAACATATAGAGAAAAAAAAAGGAGAGACACAGAGAAAGAACTTCCATCTTTGGTTCACTCCCCAAGTGGCTGTAATAGCCGCAACTAAGCTGATTCAAAGCCAGGAACTTCTTCCAGATCTTCAACACAGGTGCAGCGTCCCACGGTTTTGGGCCATCCTCGACTGCTTTCCCAGGCCACAAGCAGGGAGCTGGATGGGAAGTGGAACAGCCAGGATGCAAACTGATGCCCATATGGGATCCTGGTGCAAGCGTGGAAAGTATTTTAGCCAGCAGGCTATTGCACGGGGCCCCTTGATGGCTTTTTTCCCCCAAGATTTATATATTTACTCAAAAGGAATAGTGACAAAGAAGAGATGGAGAAGACAAAGATTTTCCATCTGCTATTTCACTCTTCAAATGGTAACCAACAGCTAGAAGTGGGCAGGCTGACACAGAAAGCCAGGACCTCTGTCTTGGTCTCCACATGGGTGACAGGGGCCCAAGCACCCAGAGCATCTTCTACTGCCTTCAGGCACATCAGCACAAAGTTTCATCAGATGTGGAGCAGCTAGGACTCCAATTTGTACCCTCAAAACCAGATGCTGACATGTCAAGCAGAAGCTTAACTCACTGTGCCACATGCTGTCATATTTATGTAAGTTCTAAGTTAGAAAATAACTGCTAGAAACTTACCAGCATTAAAACACAAAAGGTTTAAATGAAAATATCTTTCTATTATAAAAACAAGAGTAACTGTCTTATTACTACAATTCAATACTCAATTTTTCTATTTAAGAACAGCGAGTCTGGGCCAGGCGCGGTGGCACAAGTGGTTAAGGTCCTCACCTTGCACGCCCGGGATCCCATATGGGCGCCGGTTCTAATCCCTGCAGCCCTGCTTCCCTTCCAGCTCCCTGCCTGTGGCCTGGGAAAGCAGTCGAGGACGGCCCAAAGCTTTGGGAACCTGCACCCATGTGGGAGACCCGGAGGAGGCTCCTGGCTTCGGATCGGCATAGTATCGGCCCGTTGCGCTCACTTGGGGAGTGAATCATTGGACGGAAGATCTTCCTCTCTGTCTCTCCTCTCTGTATATCCGCCTTTCCAATAAAAAAATAATAAAAATAAATCTTGAAAAAAAAAAAGAAGAACAGCGAGTCTGGTTGTTCTGATTATTCCCCAAATGGTCAATTATACAAATGCTGCATAAAGTTTTTTCCTCTAATCAACTAATGAGATTGAAAAACTTGCAATTATTTAAAATAATCTTATTCATTCAATAGGTAGCTTTTATAAAATAAGAATATACTTTAGGTTTCTTTAAAACAAGAGTATGTATCATAAATACTGGTTAAAGAAGATAATTACATTCAGACAGCTTTTTAAAAATGAGGACTTTAGGGTTTTATGAATATAATTCCTGATTTTTAACTTTCAGGTGACTATCCTGTAAAAAAGATTTTCTTTGTTAAGTTTTATGCAAATAATAACTGTATCAATACACGTTTATTCCAAGTTCAGTCCCAGTGTTATCTTCTGAATCCTGTCAAAACCAACCTCACTGAGAAATCCAGAGCCCTCAAGGTCTTTACCAGGTCAGCATTGTCAGCCCATGGCCCTTGGTGGGGAAGTCCTTAACTCCTCCTTCAGTCTTGAATAAAAAGCACCATGTTGTCAACATTTTTAACAGGATGAATCCACTGATGAAAAAACAATTTTCCTAGATCCTTCTTTACTGACAACAAGATATACAAAGCTAAGAAGCTTTAGCTAAAATACTGATCCAGAAATAATTTCCTTAGGTGATTTTGGAAACTGGGTATATATATATGTATATAGTTCACCATACTTAAGTGATAGCATGATAAAACTAAAAAAAAAAAAGCAAACCCTGATACCAATTAGTATACTTTCCTATATATGTGAGTTAGCAGATAAGTTAAATTCTAAGCCAACTGTAATAGGTTTGTACCCTAAATGTGTTTGAGATACTTCTAGTTAAAAAATAATAATAAAAAAAAACTTCATATAAATCTTTTACACAGCACATTCAAATTCCATTAAGCTCTTTATCATCAGGCCAAGGGTACCAGACTTGCTTCTGCGTACTTGCAAAGAGGACTATTCTGGATCCCTGGCAGGTAATTCACAGTATGCAACCTTGCCTAGCCGCAGCACAGGAAGTCCTGAACCAAGGCACTTGGGAGGCCTAGGGCAATGCAGTCATCTCCCAGAGAGATCACTTCACTCAGAGAACCCAATGCAATGACTGGTCAATGTCTGCACTTATATAATCACGTAATGACGTGCCTTCAGGGAAAGACAACTTAACCTCCAATCCTTTTTCTAAAGATCAACACTTTTTAGTAAATGTCCAGTCATGCATTTCATGTTCCTCTTTCCTCCCCCCAAAAAGCAAAAGCTACCACCCATAAACAAATAGCTCAATTTCCAAACCCTCTGAGTATGCAAATTTGGAGGACAGGAAAGGGTAAAGGCCGACAGACTGAATGGCATGCCACGACTGCCAACTCATAACTTACTGCTTCATCTACCTTCACTTTCTCTCCCTCCATCCACCCTGCCCCATTCCTCTGTAACAGCACTTCTCTTTCCCTCCTTCCTTTTAGGAACAGCTGCAGCACAGGGTAGAGAGGCATCTAACATTTCACCAGCCAAACGGCTGTGAGGATACCTGTGAAGCAAAGGTAAGCTTTTCTGTGGTTTGACACCAGAAAAGGGAGTTTCATCAGCAGGCACTGCAACAAAAATAGTTGTTGACAACTTAATTGCTTCATAGTGAGGTAACCAAAAATGAGAATTTGCATTGTTACATAATCCTATCCATCTCCTCTTGGAGCCAATGTTCTTCACTGTGATAGAGGAATGGAACATGTTAAACAGGGAAAGGGAGAAGGGGAACAGTTTGGGCAGCGTGAGAAGGTAGCTGTTATTTTTCACAATGAACAATTTAATTCCTGCCAAATATAATTATGTAATGTTGGCATCTTTATGAGAATTTTAAAACTGAAAGAGTCCTTATAGACCATCTGGTTCTCTCATCTTACAGGCAAGAAAATAAAAATTAAAGCCCAAGATCAAGCAGTTATTTGATGACAGAACTGGGACATCCAATCTAGTACATCAAGTATTTTGACAAGAGTCACATAAACAACAAACAATTTTCCTAGGTTCAAAGTTATGAACACAAATATAAGTGCATGAGTTGCTGCCTATAAAATATGCATGTAGTTTCAAATTTATCTTTGATATACAAACCAAGATCCTACTTTTTGCTGTTTCAATAATCATAAGTTTTGGACCAACCTATATAGATTAAAAAAGAAGAAAAGATTCAGAGAAAAATGCACTAGA
The DNA here is from genome assembly GCF_017591425.1 of Ochotona curzoniae. NCBI lineage: Eukaryota > Metazoa > Chordata > Mammalia > Lagomorpha > Ochotonidae > Ochotona > Ochotona curzoniae. The sequence goes on along the minus strand of NW_024466502.1, from coordinate 44,779,904 downwards.
GAATAAGCAGGAAGATAGTTGACATAATAGAAATCGCTGACAGGACTGAGAGCCCCAGAAAAAGAGAAGGAAAACAGCAATGTCACTGCTTCCAGATAATTCTTACTCTATAAAAACAGCAGAAGACAGGAGGAGTGTATAAAAGCACCGGAATGCATGTTATATAAGCCAGCTGACTAGCAGGAACAGAACCCTGGTGACATAAGGCATGAGGATCTGCACTTTAAGAGCGGAATTCAGATGACACCACAGCAGGTGGTCTGTAACAGCACACTTTGAAAAATATGAATGATGGGATGTTGTGGTCTGGGAGAGTTAAAAAGATAATAGCAAATTGTCTCCAGGAGTTCTGAGCCATATAACTAGCTCCACTCGTTCCCCTCCACAGCAATCCAGGGAAGGCAAGGCTCCAGGCAAAGCTCACTGAGGCTGATTCAGTTCCCAGCCCTGGGAAGGCCAAGGCGGGAGGCGGTTAGCTCACACTCCTCCCCAAGGAGGCAGGGAGCAAACATTATGTAATCACCGCCCAGGCTCGGAGACAGAGAGATCCCAAGTTCTCTTGGCAATGTCTCTCACCAAGTAGGTTTTTTGCTTTGCTTTTTGAGAGACTGTTCATAACACAATTAATGTAGTGAAAAAAAAAAAAAACCCACTACAGAAGATTCATCTTTTTCAGCTTAGGTGGAAACAAATATTTTTCTATGTACCAATTCATCTGTGGGGTCTGTGTGGTTACAAGGAAGGCTCTGGCCCCGGCCGGCTCAGTCCCACTGACTTTTCATTAAACATGGGAATCTGAGAACATAAACAAAAAGCAAAGCTCAAAACCTTCGACTAGGAGCTCACCTTTTACAATTGCTGCGACCACGAAATTTGAATATGGTGAACCTGTGAGACATTCTGAGAATCTGAAAATAGGGTCACCACTTCAGGAATGACAACTGTCAAGCTAGCTTTAAAGCAGCTCAGGAAAAGCAATTATGCTTGCCCAGAGTTTCCAACCTCCTTCACCACAGTGGAACAGAGCGGAGCTGTCTGGAGTGACATCATCCAATGCTTTTCTCTTCCTTTTTATAAAACATGGGAGGAGGTATATTTATGTAGAAGATTTTTTAAAATATACAGAGCAGCATTGAGAGCGTATCTGTATACCTGAGGTGGCTGTAATCCAGTACTTGACAAGCTACCTGAGGTATAGTGAATATATTTAAAGAGCTAAAACGATTTGCTACTAGATCTGCACATTCCACAACACTTTCTTTTAAACACCAAGACTTTGCAGTGGGCTCCAGAAAACAATACCAATCCCAAACCCCAAACCTTTAATCCTTTTAGGGAATCGTTTACTGTTCCCATTCCGAGGCAAGGCACTCACAAACACCAACCCCTGCCTATTCCGCAGGCAAGTCCAGATTAAAAATGCAATTAAAAAAAATTTTTATAACAACGGCCTACTTTCCAGGAGTAATTTTCATTATACCACTGAAAAGCCCATTATTACTCAGACCTGGCCCACAAGTGCTTACATTTTGAAAAACAAATTTGCATAGGTCCCCAAAGTTTTTCAAACAAGCTAAGCTACCTAACTTCTACAGTTAATTTCTAGAGGACTGAATGCAGCCTAGAGACTATCTGGCAAAAAGGGGGAACTTTCTGAGGTAATTCCACTCCATTTAAACGAATATTCTTGCAAGCCACTAAAAGTTAACGCAAGAGTGCCTACACGCAGGGCCAAAGGGAAATGTTGTAAAATGAAGAATTTTTATGAGGGACCCGAGGGCAAATTTCTCCGATTTCACTTAGCATTAAAGAGCAGTCACCAAGACGATTTTAAAGCCAACTGTTAGATTTACCCTCCCATCCACCCAATTCCTGACCTTCACCGGGAATACTGCTTTAATTGTGAGATAAACAGCTAGCACCTACTCGGAGCAGGATGTCACCCCGTTCCCTTCTCGGGACCCCCACGGTCCAGGACCTCAGCGTCGTGGAAAGAAAAAAAAAGGAGGTAAAAGAAGAAAACCAAAACGCTCACAGCGGCTGGACTTAGTCCAAGTGCTGCTCGGCTGAAACGAAAGTAGCAAACAACATGGATTTAGGCTTGCAGTGATGTCAGCCATTTTAGGCACATTATTTATACTGGGAAGGGAAGTGGTTTCTTTTTGTTGTTGTTTTGGTTTGGTTTTTTTGGTGGTTGCTTTGCTGTCTCCACCGGGGCTCAGGCGGAAGCGACCAAGCAAGCCCCGGCCACAACGCACGTTCCCGGGCTGCACAAACCAGAGCATGAGCGCAGTCCTCGGGTCCTCCTTCCCCGGGCCTGGCGGGCGCCGCTTGCCCGCACACGCACTTCCCTCACAAAGGAGGACGAGCGGCGCTCGCTCTCCCCGGAGCCTCTCCCGCCGGGGCCCCGTCACCCACACTCCCTCCCCTGGACTCGGACCTTGCAGTCCACCGCGACGGCGTCGGGGGGTATGATGAGAGCCTCCTCGCCGCTCTTGGCATCGTCTTTCTTGGCCTCCTTCTGGGCCAGAGCCGAGTTGAACGTCACCTTCACCATGGCGTGGCCTGAGGCGCCCTCGGAGGGGGGCGGCGGCGGTGGCGGGCTGGAGGCGCGGGCTACGGGCTCCCGGCTACGGCAGCAGCCTCCTCGGCCGGGCTCCGGGCGAGGCTCAGCGGCGGCAGGACGGAAGCCCTGGGAGCTCGACAGCAGCTGAGGTGGCTACTGCGGCACGGCTCCGGCAGCCCCCAGCTCCGGCGCGAGGGCGGAGACGGCTCGCGCACCAGCCCGGGGCAGGGGGCGGGGCCTCGGGGAGGGGCGGGACTGGCCGGGCCGGGGCGGGGCGAGACGCTTCCTGGGACCCCGAGGCCCGGGCTCGGGGGCGGGGCCTCGGGAGGGGCGGGACTGGCCGGGCCGGGGCGGGGCGGGGCGAGACGCTTCCTGGGGCCCCGAGGCCGGGCTACCAGAGAGGGAGCCCGGTGACTGGGGGCTGGTTGGCTTGGCTCGGGGCCGCCCCTTGTCTTGGGACTGCTTGGCTGTTCTTGTTACGCACTCGCTTCTGGCCCACTTGCCTCTGGACCCAGTGTTGGGGGTGTCTAATTGGGGCTAAGTTGGCGGGGTTCGCCGCGTACGGCGGATTCACCTCGGGGAACACTTCAGGCCGTCTGTTTCCGGACCGCCGCCCCCTTCGCAGGCCTCCTCGGGAACAGGGAGCTTTTGTGCATCCCACAGCTCCCTCCGCTCACTGGAGCACGGAAATACTTCACCCTCTCTATCCCTGGAGATCTAACCGTGCCTGCCGCGGACCTCACCCAAGTGTGGGCCTCATTCAGGCTTCTCCTTGCCTCGTCTGTCTGCCCGGCGTAATCCCGCAGCCTTTCACAGGAAGACTTCGAGTTTCAAAGCACACTGTTAAAACAACATATTCCACTCCTGTATAGGCTTGGAAAAAACCTTGGAGAGAGAGAAAACCAACCTCATGCACACTGTGATGCAAGGCAAAACCAACACTCGGTGAGGAGTTCTTTTTCTGCAAAGTGAAAACCCCTTGCTTTTTCCTGTACTGAAGAGGTGTCAGCGAAAGCAAGAGCAGATACTGGCCCACACGGCTTGGGGTTCTGTGACAGGCAACAGATGGCCTCTTGGACAAAGGGTTAGTCTTGTACTCCCTCCCCCGCCCCCCGGCCTGGTTCAGCCACAGTGTGGGTGTGCTCCAGAATGTTCCAACTGTGTCAACTTTACCCTGGGTCAACCCCAAGAGAAAAGTAGGCTGAGTTTGAGGTTCTTGGGGCTGTGCTTGAGAAAGGAGTTAGGTACCGTGGAGTCTCTGTAGAATGTCAGATCACAAATCTCTAAGAAATAGCCCAGGTTTCCGGAATCTTTCAGAACACTTATATCAGGAATATCAGGGACTGAGAGAGAATCCCCAGACCAGAGTTTGGGTTGAATTGATTATTCTGAAATTCTAGTCAAAGTGTTCAGCAGGGTATGGGAAAGCTGGGGTTCTGGCTCCTTTGAGTTTTAAACAAGCTAGTCATGTGACTTACAGTAACTTGTTTGGATTCCCTTTGTTTCCTTTCTGCAGGCTTCAACTCTGAGTTGACCCTGTGAACTGACATTTGGTAGTAAAAAAGGAATTCAGTTTCTCAAAGTTAAATGTTGCTGCCCATCTCTCTCTTCCCAGGTTTCCTGGGACATTACAATCCACGCTTAAGGAATCCTGGAAGCAAGATCCCATGACAATCCTCATATACATCTGTCAAAAGGTAAAATTACAAATTGGCTTCAGGATTTTAGCTCTATTTTCAATTTTGTGGTCAAGTACTGTGTGATTCGCTTCATTTCAGAGAACAGAAAAGTATCCCAATGAAATCACAATGAGCCCAGCAGCAGACGTTGCTTTTAAAGACAGAAAAGAATTAAAGAAAGCAGAAACAAAACTGAAAAGTGAAATGATCATTTTAAAATCACTTCTCCTTTTGAGACTAGAACAGAGACAGAACAATAGAAATATAACTGCTTACTATCAAATTACCTTTTCATCTGCAAAGATGAGGGCAGAAGGAACTCTATTGTCATGCCAATTGAAACTGGCTTGTTGGGAAATTTGTATCATTGTACACCTGGTTTCTCAGGTCAAATAGTTCTGTTTCTGCTTGGTATTGTAGAAGTTTAGCAGGAGTGACTCCATTTTAACTTTTACACTGGGTCTGTTGGAGCCCAGTGTAGGCGCTGAATCCAAAACATTGGTCTCCTGTAATCTTATTTAATGGTCCCTTAGTTCTTTCTATGTTACACTGAAATAGTGGGAAATACTCAAAATACCCATTTTGCAGTCAATAGATATGGAGAAAAGAAAAAAATTTTGCCCTGAACAACAGTGTGAGAGGAGTTAGACTGGGTAGTAGGCAGGATAGGATATTCTGGGTCCCCAAGTCATTTTCCCTCAAATATAAAGAGTATTTTCCCCACCGGTCTTGGATTCACCAGAGCAAGTCTCTCCTGAGACAAGTGCGTATCTTATCAGGAATGCTTCCCCAAGAGACAAGGGCGACATTAACATTCCTATTCCCCTCCTGAAGGATCAGATCCATTCTGTCTCCCGCGGCCAATGCCAAGCGGGAGGGCTTCTCACTGGCCTCTTTATCATTAGAAAGGGACCAAGGAAGTTGGCCAGTGACACCTTTCTGGCCTTTTGTCCCAAGGCCAGGTACCATGGAAACCAGGAATTTTCTTTGTTTATGGAGAAACATCTTTGAGGGAAACCTTTAAAAGATGCTTTCCTCACCATTAATACTGGTCTTTTTTTACTTTTCCTCCTGCCACCATGGCAGAGCACTAGGGTTTTTTTTCTTGTTTTTCCTCCTGCCACTATGGCAGAGGACTGGGGTCTCTTTTTTCCATTTTTCCTCCTGCCACTATGGCAGGGGGTAAGGGTCCTTTCTATCTCAAAGCCCCCTCCTGTCACTAGGACAGGAGTCTCCTTTCTCAACTTTTCTAATAAATCTTGTTTTAAAACTAAACTGTGTCCACACGAAAATTTTTTTTTCCTGCGAGACAAGAATTGAGGTTGCTGCAATGAGAGAGGAATTAGAGTGGGTAGTAGGCAGTTAGGGTATTCTGGGTCCCTCAGTAAAAGAGAATTTCCCCACCATGTCTTAGATTCACAAGAGCATGGCTCTTCCAAGGGACAGGGGTGCTATTAGCTTATCAATTCCCCACCTGAAGTATTGGCCATCACCTCTGGCCATCGTGGGAGGGCCTCAGGCTGATCTCTTTATCATTGAAAGGAGAGCAGGAAGAAGTAATACACATCTGCCTAAGGCCTGGAATGTGCTATGTCTGGCACCTCTGTGGCCTTTTGTCCCAAGGCCAGGTACCATGGAAACCAGGAATTTTCTTTGTTCATGGAGAAACATCTTTGAGGGAAACCTTTAAAAGGTGCATTCCCCACCATTGATACGGGTTCTTATGTTCCTGCCACTATGGCAGAGCACTGGGGTCCTTTTCCTCCTGCCACTATGGCAGGGAGTAAGGGTCCTTTCTATCTCAAAACCCCCTCCCGTCGCTAGGATGGGAGTCTTCTCAGCTTTTCTAATAAATCTTGCGTTAAAACTAAACTGTGTCCGCATGAAAATTCTTCTTTCCTGCGAGACAAGAATTTGAGTTTGCTGCCATACTCGGAGTCAAAAATCCTGCAACAACACTAGTAAAAGATTGGGAAACTGAGGCAAAGAACAAATGAAGTTGACAGATTGAGAAATCCTGCCCTGCTCCAGGAGTTTTGTTTTAAAAGATGTGTGCATAAAAGACCATTCAGTATTTGTGTACTAGCAACAAACAACAGTTCAAAATCAACTGGCAGCAAACAGTCTGGGAAAAGTCTCTGGGTTTGTTGCACTGTTTTTATTCTGGGGTGTCTCCAGAACTGTGTAGTGCACAACGACACAAGGATAATAAAGAAGCTGGCCCAAGACCAAACATAGCAACTGGAGTCTCGTGATTTATAAGAGGTTGCTGCTGACCCTGGAAACTAAGATGCGGGGGAGGAGCAGAGTGATGAGTCAACAGAAGAAAGTTGAAAACATAATCATAAGTTACCATGAAGTACTGAACTTAAAGGGAGTCCTTAGGAGAGCTTTGTTTTCCCTTTTCACGTTGGTTTTGAGGCAGCCAGAGCCATGGGTTTTACTAACTTTGCATGTCTCTGGAATCAAGTTTGTATTTGCACTTAACTGGTGAGGAGAATAAAATAGAATCAAGAAACTAAATGCGACACTTTGTTCCTTTAAATTTCGTTTAAGCTTGGACTTTTCCCTTTTGGTAGGTTCCTTATATTTCCACACCCTCTGTTCTTCCTCAGGAAAGCATTTCCTTCTTATTCCTGGAATTTCTTATGGTTTCCCAAGATGAATGGAAAATCGTTTTTTTTTTTTCCTTTTGCAAATACCAGGCTGTTGGTGAAACAACATATCTGAATATGTCCTTTGAAATGTGCTGCTGACACCTCCTAGCCTTACGGAACCTGTGGCTTTAACTGGGCGTCTGTGCTTTGTCTCAGCTTTCCTGAAAGAAATGTTTCTTTTAGGTGAGAGGTGAAGGCTTCTACCTCTCTGGAGACGTAGCCCTGCCTTTCTGTCTTCATGGCACTGGATATCCTTCATTGTTTCTCACTTTCTTGCTGCTAAGTTGATATTTCTCCTCAACTTAATTTAAAATAATTCATTTTTTATTCCAGTAGCAGGCTATTTGATTTTTTTTTTTTTTTTAGAGTCTTGTGCTGTACTACCCAAAGCCCTTTGGGAATTATCTTGACAATAATTTTACTGATTGTGGCATTTAGAATTTTTGCTTTGTTTTGTTTGATCATGAAAAGACTGAGTATGCTCCTTACTGAGTGTTTTACCTTTCTGGTTTCCATCTCTTGGTTTTCCTCCTCAAAAGCGTTGCTTTCTAAGCATATACATGTTTAGAGTATGTTTCTTCATACATAGGGGAAAATACAGAAAATATTAGAAACATAAACCACAAAAAGTAAAATTGAATGCGAGGATGAGCAACTGATTGGGAGAAAATATTTGTTGGAGGGCCCAGCGGCGTGGCCTAGCGGCTAAAGTCCTCGCCTTGAACCCGCCAGGATCCCATATGGGCGCCGGTTCTATCCCGGCAGCTCCACTTCCCATCCAGCTCCCTGCTTGTGGCCTGGGAAAGCAGTCGAGGACGGCCCAAAGCTTTGGGACCTGCACCCATGTGGGATACCAGGAAGAAGTTCCAGGCTCCTGGCTTCGGATTGGCATAGCATCGGCCATTGCGGTCACTTGGGGAGTGAATCATTGGACAGAAGATCTTCCTCTCTGTCTCTCCTCTTTTCTGTATATCTGACTTTCCAATAAATAAATAAATCTTTAAAAAATATATTTGTTGGACACATAACTGATAAAGGAATTATAGACAAAATGTTCAAAGAATTCTTTTTTGTTGTTTTACTGAATAAAGAGCTGATTCTTTTTTTTTTTTTTTAAGATAAAAAACACGTTTTGTTGGAAAGACAGATTTACAAAGAGAAGGATAGACAGAAAGTCTTTCTGTCGTTACAACTGCCGGAGCTTAGCTGATCCGAAGCCAGGAGCCAGGAGCTTCTTCTGGGTCTCCCCTGCAGGTGCAGGGTCCCAAAGCTTTGGACCATCCTCGACTGCTTTCTGAGGCCACAACAGGAAGCTATATGGGAAGTGGAGCAGATGGAGCATGATCCAGGTCCCAAATGGGATCCCAGCCCTTGCAAGGCAAGTATTTAGCCACTTAGCCACCGCATTAGGCCCCTGATTCTTTTCTTTCTTTCTCTCTCTTTTTTTTAAGATTTATTTATTTTACCAGAAAAGCAGATCAGACTTTATGGAGAGAAGGAGAAACAGAGAGAAATATCTTTCATTCACTAGTTCACTCTCCAAGTGGCTGCAATGGCCAGAGCTGATCCAAAGCCAGGAGCCAGGACCTTCTTCTGGGTCTCTCACGTAGGTGTGGGGTCCCAAGCTTTGGGCCATGGTCTACCGCTTTCCCAGGCCATAAACAGGGAGCTGGATGGGAAGTGGAGCAGACCGGACATGAGCCAAGCCCACAAAGAATTCTCAGAACTTCAATTTTGGGAAAACAAACTAATAGTCTAAAAAATAGACAAACTACATCCTACGTGGGTGCTGACTTAAGTCCTTACTGCTTCACTTCTGAATCAGCTCCCTATGAATATACCTGGGGAAGCAGCAGAGGATGGCCCAGGAGCTTGGGCCACTGTACCCATGTGAGAGACACCGAAGAAGCTCCTGCTCCTGCAGATGGAAAGTCTTTCTCTCTCTCTCGCTTGCTCTTTCTGTGACTTTGCCTTTTTTTTTTTTTAAGATTTCTTCGTTGTTTTTATTTAAAAGGCAGACTTGCAGAGAAAAGGCGAGATAGAGTAGGTCTTCCATCCCCTAGGTCACACCCCAAGTGATCGCAATGGCCAGAGCTGAGCTGTTCTGAGATCTGCAGCCAGGAACCTCTTCCAGGTATCCCAGGTGGGTATAAAGTTCTAAGGACTTAGGCCATTCTTTGCTGCCTTCCTTGGTCACAAGCAGAGAGCTGAATTGGAAATAGAATAGCTGGGACACAAACTGGCTTCCATATGAGATGCCAGCACCACAGGATATAGGATTAGCCTATTGAGCCATTGTGCCCAACCAAGTCCCAGGGTCTGCCTTTCAAATAAATACATTTTATGAAAACATTTTAAGATTTATATTTTTTTGAAAGTCAAATTTACAGAGAGAAGGAGAAACAGAAAGATCTTCTGTCCCCTTGTTCACTCCCCAACTAGCTGCAACAGCCAGAGCTGAGCCAATCCAAAGCCAGGAGCCAGGAGCTTCCTCCTTGTCTCCCATATGGATGCAGGGTCCCAAGGCTTTGGGCCATCCTTGACTGCTTTCCCAGGCCAGAAGCAGGGGCTGGATGGGAAGTGGAGCAGCTGGGATACAAACTGGTGCCAATATGGAATCTTAGAGAACGCAGGGTGAGAATTTAGCCACTAAGCTACACACCGGGCTCACAAATAAATAAATATTAAAATGAAAACAAAAAAGGGCAAACTATCTGAACAAATATTCACACAGGTGCCAAGCAAGCCTCTAAAAATGTGCCTCACATCCTGTTGTCAACTAGTGCTGCAACAAGGAGAAACACCTGCACAACTCTTAGAATGGGCCACTCCCAAACACTAACCACTAATGCTGATGAGGATGTGAGCAACAAGAAGTCTAGCTCATTGCTGGTAACAGTGAGGGGCAGTTTCTTATAAGACGAAACTTAGTCTTATCCTGTTCCCATGCAATCTAACAATCATGCTTATCATTTTTTACTCCCCAAAATTGAACATTTATGTTCACAAATAAACCTCACATGTACATTTATGGCTGCTTTATTTGTGGTGGCCAAACTTGGAAACAACTAAATGTATTTTTTGATAAGTGGATGTATAAATGATAGTGTGTAAAGACAATGGAGTATCATTTAAAAAGAAATGAGCCTTCAAGCCATTTATTGGAAGAAATTTCAATGCACTTTACTAAGTGAAATAAGGAGATCTGAAATGACAGTATATTCTGTAAATTCCAACCCTCTGACATTTTGGAAAAGGCAAATGTGTGGAAACAATTAGATCAGTGATTGTCACTGATTGGTGAAAGATCCATGGTTGGTAGGAAGGAAGCAAGGAGGAATAAGAATAGCACAGGGGAGGGTATTTAAGGCAGTGAACCTGTTCTATAAGGTACTGCAAAAGGCAAATGCACGTTTGTCAAAACCCACAGAATGTACAGCATCAGGAGTGAACTCTGGGGCCAGTGTTATGGTACAACACATTAACTACCACTTGATACACCAACGTCTCTTCTCAGAATGCCAGTTCAAGTCCCCGCTGTTCACTTCTGATCTTGCTTCCTGCTAATGCACCTGGAAAAAGCATCAGACAATGGGCCATGTATTTCGGCCCTTGTCACCCATGTGGGTAATCAGAATGGATGTCTTGGATTCTGGCTTTCTCCTGGCCCCACTTTGGTTGTTGGAATTAACTGGGGAGTTGAAGCAGTGGATGGAAAGTCTGCCACCCATACCATATCCACATCTTGGAGTATCTCTCCTCTAACTGCTCTGTCATTCTGGCTTTCAAATAAATCCCTCCCCGCTTTTTTTAATCTTTAAAAAAGAAGAGTGAATCCTAATGCCAACTATAGACATTGGGTAACAGTGGTGTGTCAGTGTAGGTTCATTGGTTATAACTGGTAAGCCTGTGTGGTCGGAGGGATTGATAACGGGGATGACTATGTGTGTGAAGACAGGAAACTGTTAGACTATGGAAACTGTTGGGACTATCTTGCTCAATTTTGCTGTGACCCTGAAAGTGCTCTAAAAAGATGTTTTTTAGAAAAAGAGAGAAGTGAAAGGCACAAAGTCTGGAAAGCCAGTGAGCACAAGCACTCAGAAGACCCAGGCCATAGTTTTCCAGAAACCTCATCATGCTTCTTATTTTCATTGTCAGTATAATTTTCCGTTGGTCTACTTAGGGTGTTTGTTCCAGGAACCCCCTTGTGAATATCAAACACCATGAATGCTCAAATTCCTTATATCGTATTATGTGATATATTTACATATAACCTATCATGCATCCTCCCAATTGCTTTAAATCATCACTGGATTAATTATAGTACCTAATGCAATGTAAATCTGATGTGAAGAGTCATTGTACTGTATTGTGAAGGGAGTGATGAAAAAAGAAAAAGTCTGCAGATATTAAGTATATGCACAGTTTGTTTCCTCAAACATTTTCCAACAACCCTCTTTTGAACCTGCAGTTGCAGAACCCAAACATATGGAGGACCAATTGTATACTGCCAGTAAACCAACTGTTCATAATATGCTGTTGGAATGTAGAGTGAACGAAGTGACTGGATAAGGTTTTATGAGAAAGAAAGAATTTTAGTTGGAGCAAAGCATTTGTTCAAAGGCAAAGGAAGAAGGAAACAAGGACCCAGAACAATGGTTAAGTGGTTAAAGTCCTCGCCTTGCACATTGCCAGGATCCCATATAGGTGCCAATTTTTATCCCAGCTGCTCCACTTCCCTTCCAGCTCCCTGCTTGTGGCCTGGGAAAGCAGTCGAGGACAGCCCAAAGCCTTGGGACCCTGCACCCACATGGGAGACAAGGAGGAAGCCCTTGGGAAGTGAGCCAGTGAATGGACGATCTTTTGCTCTGTGTCTCTCTCTGTCTGTAAATCTCCCTTTCCAATAAAAACAAATAAATCCATAAATAAATAAATAAAGGAATGAAGGGAAAAAAAAGTGAAGGAAAGAGATTAGGAAGAGCACCAGGTCCAGAAGAGGGAATTGAGGCAGGAACAGGGGGTATGTGTTGAATAATGATAGGAAACACAGTTGGGTAGGGACTGGAGCCAAAAGCTCATATCGTGTTAGAGTTAGGAGGATGGGGTTTACCCTCAGAGGGATTGCTGAAAGATTCTACAAACATCAGTTAATGAAAAGAGGGTGGGGGAGGTATGGTGGAGGGTTTGCTCTGTAACGAGTGAGCTAGCATTTTGGATGAGTGAGAAAGGAAGAAGTACCAGAGGCAAAAAGAGAAATTCAAGCAGCTTGCCTCTGTCTCTGTCTCGTAAATGAAGATGCAATGATATGTTTTTAATGTCCTTTTATTGGTGTGACAAGAAAGAACACCATATAAATTCAGCATTATCCATAGCAATATGCAATATGAGTAAAGAAACAATATATTGTGGTTATAAATGAAATGTAGAACTGGACTGATGGAACATTTGGACAAATCTGTCCTACTGCCTCTGAACCTTACCAAGGGTCACTCTGCTTCATTCAGAAAAATTTTAAACTTCTGCATAAATGGCATTATGTATAGATGTCATAAGCATTATTTCAGTAACACATCCTTACACAAAATGTGTGTGTGTAGGTGAGTGGCTGTGTAATCTAAACCACCCCCCAACCCCCGCTGCCATGGTACTGTGTTACTTGGAGACTTCACACTACACTCACCTTAAATCCCCAGTATGCTTTTCCTACTGTATTCTGTTCAGCTAGCATCAAATTTTCCTCCCTTCCGCCTCCATCAAACTCATCATCCCAATTAAGACAAAAAAGCATGTATCAAATTTTGTTATAACAATAAATGAAAATAAAAAGTTGGTAGTAAACGTCTTCCAGTGTATTTCTTAACGTCTTCCAGTGTATTTCTTAATTGAATTTTCAGAGAAAGCTTGTGTGTGTGTGTGTGTGTATTCTAATTTGCTAAAGTTGAGATACACAGAGTTTTCCAAAAAGTACATGGAAAATAGGGGGTATAAAAACTATGCCTAGATTTCAATAGCTTTTTGTACCAAAATAAATTTATTTTTAAAAAAGATTTCTTTGGGGCCCGGCGCGATGGCGCAATGGTTAATGTTCTCGCCTTGCACGCCCAGGATCCCATATGGGCACTGGTTCTATCCCAGCAGCCCCACTTCCCTTCCAGCTCCCTGCTTGTGGCCCGGGAAAACAGTTGAGGATGGCCCAAAGCTTTGGGACCCTGCACCCACGTGGGAGACCCGGAAGAGACTCCTGGCTTTGGATCAGCATAGCATTGGCCGTTGTGCTCACTTGGGAAGTGAATCATTGGACGGAAGATCTTCCTCTCTGTCTCTCCACTCTGTATATTTGCCTTTCCAATAAAAATAAAAACAAATCTTTAAAAAAAAAAAGATTTCTTTGACACACAGAGTTACAGAGAGAAAGAAGAAAAGACAGAGATCTTCTTTCCATTGGCTCACTCCCCAAATAGTTGTGACAGTTGGGACTGGGCCAGTCAAGAACCAGGATCCTGGAGCTCCTGCAGAGATCCAAGCACTTAGGTTGTACTTCATTCCTTTCTCAAGCACATTAGCAGGGAGCTGGACTGGAAGTGGAGCAGCTGGAACTCACTGCAACTGGGGTCCTTGTGAGATGCCAATAGAGCAAGTAGCAATTTAACACATTATGCCACAATGCTGGCCCCAGGCTTACCTTTTAATTCTATTTTCCCATGAACTTTTTGAAGTCTCCTTATGAATAGTAGGACATATATGAGATGCCTGAAGGCAGATACATTTAACTTCGGGTTTTAGAGATGTGTTAATTACTGTAGGATCTAACGTAAAGTAAGCTCTGAATATTTTGTCCTTTCTTCATTGTTTAATCTTTCCCCATCGGTGAGGCAAATCACTGGTGAGTTTCAGTGATTTATTTAACATTCTACCAATTTTGTAAAAAAAGAAAGAAAATGATCTCAGTTAACACCAACTCTGAAAATAAAGTGTTGCAGTTTTTGTAAGTGGAGCATATGATAACATATGTTATTTCCTGGAAATGTTTTTGTAAATCTAACTGCTTTATCTAGCCCTTTTATGAGAATAACTGACAGTCTAACCATGGTTTGATATACTACATGCCTTAATATTCGTGTATAATATTTTTTGTCTATATTGTTCATATCTGAGGTATATTTGCAATTTAGTTATATGTTAAATTAGAGGAGAAAGACATACCAGGGAAGAAATACAAAATAAACTTGGCTTTCTTGGGAAACTCAGATTTCTGAAAACCATAAATTTGAAACCTTATGTTCTCAGACTTAATAGCCAGAGGACTTTGCCTTAGGTTCAAACAATGTTCTTGCTAATAGAATCAAAGTTCTGGAAAACAACTTTAAGAAGTCCCTGATAGTTTTTTTTTCCTGCCCAGTCCAAAAATGGGTTACAATTAAATATAATGAGAAGGCCATGCTTATTGAGACAGACTTCATTTTTTTAAAAGCCACAACCAAATTACTTTTTCTTATGATCATTTAAAAAAAATCTGTTCAAATATCAAAGAAAAATTTGAGCTATTATGATCTCCTACAGAAAAGTGGTTAATGGCAGCTATAGGTGGGCAAGCACTGAAGTGATCTTTCCAGCTTGGAGCCCCAAGACACATTGCATCTGGCAATAGTTATTAAGCACGGGAAACACTCATAAAGCAATGTAATTAATGGGATGAAAACAGTAAAGGCTTTATTACACACTTAGTTTTCATAGCTCCTGGGTGGTAGTCCAACCCCAGCCATTGATATTATGGAGAAAGCTGTTTCCTATTAACTCAGCATCATTTCCTACATCAACATGACAGTGTCTGCCTAGTTAAAACTGTCCCCCATGTTCCCAACCCTTAGCACAGATCTCGGAAAGGCCTCACAATAAGTTATTGGCAAATGAACCCTGAGAAACTCCTGGCACAGCGCAACTGTGTCATCCAAAGCAGCTGAAATCTGTGTGTCTCAGATTTACTGTAACCTGCAAGACCTTGGGACTGGTGAAACACACTGTTGTTGTTGTGTTTTTTTTCCCCCTAGGTTCTGTGTCACTAGATTCTCTTTCAAAAGTCTTACAGATTTGCTATGATGCCAAAGAGGAAACTACTAAAGGTATTTCATTGGCTCTCATTATTCATTGACTTCATGATATGGATTCCACATCATGATAAGGGTTCCAACCTTGAATCTAAAATATTTAGAAGAAAATATTGCATCTGTACTGTAGGACTATTTTTCTTGTCTTTATTTCCTAAGCAATACAGGCAAGCATTTTACTAATTAGGAAAAATAATCTGGAGATGATTTAAAATGTGCTGGAGAATATGCAGATATCTGCAAGCACTATGCATTGCATGGGAGATTTAAACATCTGCTCATTTTGGTATCTGTGGCTGTGTGTCTTGGAACCAATCCCCTATGAATACCAAAGGGTGACTAAATCTCTTTAGTGAGGTCACAGGTGTAAAGCAGATTGGGAGACTATAACCCAAAAAGCCTCACGTAGAGTGCCAAAAAAGAATGGTGCTGGATGACCCATGCTGGGGACCAAAAAGAAAAAAAAACCCTGAAAGAGGTTACTTCCCACAATGACCTCAGATTCAAAGGGAATAATTTTATTCCCTAAATATGCCTGTGCTCCAGGCCAGTTTAATTAATCTACAAAAAGAGTATGAGCAAAGCAAATAAGTCCCATCAGACCAAGAGGAATTCACTTGGAGTTTTACCTTTAGCTAGGTATAATCAACTTCCTTGCATTTTGAATCATTAAGTAACAGAGAGGATGTGAATTCAAGAGTAAATTGTGCTTTGAGCTAGGAAGCATCTAAAGAAACTGTTCTGTACAATCTTTCACCCAGGGAGAATGGTTTGATTTATTAAAATTCAAAAGAGCAGAAATACAAACATTTATGTTAAAAGCTTATTTTTTAAATTTTAAAAATCTCCCTTAAAGGATATTTCACACTGTTAAAGTAAGACCAATGTCAGGATATATCTTTGGAAAGCCAAGAGAAATATACTGAAGTTTCTCCATAGGCTATTCTTGAGTTTCGCTGATCATACTGCATTAAAGGCTACAGATTCAATCTTAGAGAAGGTATATGACCGGAACCGGAAACAGTGTGTTTAACTGCTGTTTGCTTTAAGAGACCACACAGAGGGCCTGGTGCAGTAGCCTAGCAGCTGAAGGCCTCACCTTGCACGCACCAGGATCCCATTTGGGCGCCGGTTCTAATCCCGGCAGCCCACTTCCCATCCAACTCCTGCTTGTGACCTGGGAAGGCAGTAGAGGACAGCCCAAGGCCTTGGCACCCTGCACCCTTGTGAGAGACCCAGAAGAGACTCCTGGCTCTTGGCTTCAGATCAGCACAGTTCCAGCCGTTGTGGCTGCTTGGAGAATGAATCATCAAATGGAAGATCTTAAAAAAAAAAAAAAGACCACAGAGAGTGGGGAGAAATATTATAAAAGAAAACCTCATCAGATGCTGAAAGATACACAAAGAAAGTGGTCTTCCTTTGTATTTTACTGATGAAAACAGCAAAGGAATAAAAACAGAATCCTCTTCCTCTTTCTAAGAGCTCAAATCAGGGCCAACCGTTAGACACAGCAAGTTTAAAGCAGTAAGGGCAGTAAGAATTTCCAGAAAAAAATTAAATTGCACAGGAGTGCAAATAAATCTGTATTTAACAAGGGAAAACAAAACAAAACTAGTGGTTCAAGAAATACTCCTGGACTGAGGAAATCCGAATTGTTCTAGTCTCATTAAAGCCGCAGCAGGCCCCAGAGGGCGGGCAGGCCAGCAGTGTGATTGTGCGCTATTAGGAAGAGGAACATTTGTTCTACTCAGCTTTGCACTGCCTCGTCTTTTAGTACTGTGGCTCAAGCTATGGATACAGGATGCTGCTTCAAACGCACTCCAACCAGTTTTTCCTTCTTTCCTTCCTTACTTCCTTTCTCCCCCTGCTTCCCTCCTCCTCTCCTTCCTTTCCTTTCGCCTTCCTTTTCCTTCCCTTTCCTTCTCCCTCTGTCAATCATTAACACTTGATGCTCATTTCTCTCTGAAAGTGAACCAATTCCAATTGGCAAGGAGAAAGATGATATTTTGGTGGCATAGCCAAACACTGCATTATAGTTGTTAACGAGACCTGCCATGACTGTCATTCTGAGACACCAGTCCGCTTCATGGAGCAAGGAGCTGTGCGCAGAAGCGAAACCGGATATGTCTACTGCAGGCAAGCAAATTTGACTCAATGTCTTAAAAACCTTTTGCCACCTTACTTACACACTTTATAAAAGCCACCTGTGTCATAATGGAGTGCAAGAGGTCCCTGGGTAATGGCCAGTAGGTGGGTGGTTATAGGAGACTGTGCAATGCTAAACTAATAAAGGAAGAAAGAAATGGAGCAGAGAGGACATGGGGTCTCAGAAGCAGAAGAAAGGACACTTATTATTAAGAACAAGACGTTCTGTGAGGCAGGAATTTGGACTAATAATTCCTGTTGGCTAATGGACTGCACCCAAAAAAGCAAAGAAAATAAACCAGCTCACTTGGTTGAAGACAGATTTCTAAGATTTTTTTTTTTAATAGCGTTCCCAAAGAAAATCGATATCACAAAAGCTCTGGTAGCCAGGATTAAATGGCACTTCAGACAGCTAAGGGGTGAAGTCAAGAGCAGCGTGTGTGGTCATGCAATTGTGAGCACGCAAGCTGGTGAGGAATGATCGCCTATTGGAAGCGGAGCCCAAGTCTGTCGTCCCTGAGCCCAGCAAAGTTGTTTCTAACATGGCAGTGCTCTCAATCAGAACTTCCCCTGTGGCCCCAACACCAGCTGAAATGTCTTACTTCGAGCCGGCTCCCTCTGGAAGGAGCCAGAGGAAAGACACAAAACGGGGAGAGGAAGTCAAAAGAGTGTTTTTAGTCTCACATATCCTGTGCTTTTTCTCAGCTGCTATTTTGAAAGATAAACATTGCATTCGTGGTTGAGCTTTTTTCCCAGATTGAGGAAAACAAAACAATATGGTCACGAAAAGAAGAGACCTGAGATGGAGTTTATGACCTTGGAAATGCAGGCTGAATTCCTGGTTTTCAAAACCAAAGAAAGAAACCATCAAAAAAAAAAAAAAGAAAGAAGAAAAGAAAAGTTGTTGAGAAACAGCAAAGCCTTTGCAGGATCTCCAGCCCTCAGCCCGCCCTCAGACCTCAGCTGTTCTAAAATAACCTAAACACAAAGCAGCCAGTGGGAAGCTCAGCAAGTGAAGAAATGGCATGCCACAGGCCATTTTAAAAAAAGATTTACTTATTTTTTAATATGGAAGGCAGAGTTACAGAAAGAGAAGAAGAGACAGAGCTCTTCCATCCCCTAGTTCACTTCCCAGAGGGCCGCAACAGCTGGAAATGGGCTGGTCCAACTAGGAGCTAGGAGCTTCCTCTGTATCTCCCACATGGGTTCAGAGGACCAAGAATTTAAGCCGTCCTTCACTGCTTTTCCAGGCTATTAGTAAGGAGCTAGAACAGAAGTGGAGCAGTCAGCACTTGAACTAACACCCATATCTGATATTGGTGCCGCAAGCAAAAGCGTAGCCTCAATGTGTGCCAGCCGCAATTTTCTTTCTCTCTCTCATTTAAGATTTACTTATTTGAAAAGCAGAGTTAGAGAGCAAGAAAGAGATCATCAAATCAAATATTCTCTAAATATTTGCAACTGTG
This sequence comes from Ochotona curzoniae, assembly GCF_017591425.1. Taxonomy (NCBI): domain Eukaryota; kingdom Metazoa; phylum Chordata; class Mammalia; order Lagomorpha; family Ochotonidae; genus Ochotona; species Ochotona curzoniae. The sequence continues at coordinate 44,761,286 of NW_024466502.1, read as the reverse complement.
AGATCTGGAGCAGGCCAGAGCGAGGAGTCAGGAACTCCATGTAGGTCTTTCCTGTGGGTTCAGGGGCCCAAGCACTTGGGCTGTCTTCCACTGCTCTCCCAGGTACAACAGAAGGCAGCTGGAGCAGAAGTAGAGAGCTCATATAGGATGCCAGGCAGGTACTTAATGTGCTATGTCACAACACCTGCCCTGCCATATTCCATTACGTTTCATTTAATGGCTACTTAAAGACATATTATTTTATTCAACTGGAGTTTTTTTTGAAACTAGAGTATTTCCATTTTCTTTCTATTTTTTTAATGATTTATTCATTTATCTTGGAAAGGCATATATAGAGAGGACATACAGAGAGAAACATTTTGTGTCAGCTGATCCACTCCCCAAGTGGCAGCAATGACCAAAGCACAGCTGAGCCAATCCAAAGCCAGGAGCCAGGAGCTTCTTCCGGATTTCCCACATGGGTGCAGAGTTCCAAGGCTTTGGGCATGCTTGACGGCTTCCCAGACCACAAACATGTAGCTGGATGGGAAGTGGAGCAACCAGGATTAGAATCAGTGACCATATGATATCCTGGCACATGCAAGGTGAGGATTTTAACCACTAGATTACTGGCACCAGACCCATTTTCTTCTTTTTTTAAAAAAATAGATTTGTTAAGCCTGGTGCAATAACCTATGGTTAAAGTCTTCATCTTGCATGTGCCAGTATCTCATATGGGCACCAGTGCTCCACTTTCTTTCCAGCTCTCTGTTTGTGGCCTGGGAAAGCAGTCAAGAATGCCCAAAGCCTTTGGACCCTGCACCCATATGGGAAACCCTAAAGAAGCTACTGGCTCCTGGCTTTGGGTTGGCTCAGCCCTGGCTGTTGTGGCCACTTGGGGAGTGAACCAGCGGATGGAAGATCTTTCTCTCTGTCTCTCTCTCTCTGTCTATTTGCCTTTCCAATAAAAATAAATACATCTTTTAAAATAAATAAATAAATTTATTTATTTGGAAGGTGGAGTTACCATCCTGGCATAATAGCCTAGTGCCTAAAATCCTTGCCTTGCATGCACAAGGATACCATATAGGCACCAGTTCATGTTCTGGATGCTCCACTTCCCATCTAGCTGCCTGCTTGTGACCTGGGAAAGCAATGGAGGACAACCCAAAACACTGGGACCCTACACCCGCATGGAAGATCAGGAAAAAGTTCCTGGCTCCTGGCTCCTGCCTCCTGGCTTTGGATTGGCTCAGCAATAGCCATCACAGTCACTTGGGGAGTGAATCAGCAGACAGAATTTCTTCCCTTCTGGCTCTCCTTCTTTCTGTATATCTTACTTTCATATATCTTTACTTTCCACATGGGAGACCCAGAAAGAAGTTCCTGGCTCCTGGCTTCGGATTGGCACAGCACCAGCCATTTTGCTTACTTGGGGAGTGAATCATCGGACAGATCTTCCTCTCTGTCTCTCCTCCTCTGTATATCCATCTTTCCAATAAAAATAAATAAATCTTTTAAAAAAAAGAGAGAGAGAGAACACTTGTAATTAGCATTTTGGGCTCACTGTATAATCCAGTATGATCTCCCGATTTCAAGATTCTTAGCTGAATCAATCTGCAAAAACCCTTCTTCCATATAAGGTAATGTTTTTAGGTTCTTGGGATTCGAACCTGTTATTTTAAAGGTTGTTATTCAGCCTACTGTAGAAATACATTCTGTTCTGTCTTGCACATGAGGTAACACACAATACCCACACTATTCTAAGAGTCATCGCTGGGTTACTTGGAGAACTCTAACTAATAAGCACTTTCTAAGCACCTGCTCTATGCTGAGTATTGGGCAAATTGCGGTAGCAAAACAAGAGCAGAAAAAACACAACCTGTGCCTTGTAGTAAAAGACAAATATGATTGGAAGACAAGACTCACACACAAGTGACACAAATGCTGCAAGACAAAGGTTAGTCAAACTCTTTTTAGATTATAAATGCTGCAAATGTTCAAAGAAAGTTTTCATTTAAAAAGAACAGAAAATACGAGCCATTTCAAGCCTGCAAATTTTTTAGAGATAATCTTTTTTTCTTTTTAACTATTTGGGAAATTACTTATAATACCTACAGACATTATTTAAAAAAAAAAAAGAGGTAATAAAGCAACCTTTGAGGCATTACTGTCTTTTGTAATGGTAATGTCTTTTGGTGGTACTGCATGTGGAGCCATCGCCTACAACTCCAACATCCTGTATGGGCACCAGTTCCTGTGCTGGCTGCCTCATTTCTAATCCAGTTCACTGCTAATGGCCTGGGAAAAGCAAAGATGGATAAAGTGTTTGGGCCCTTGTCACCCACGTGGCAGACCCAGATGAACTCCCGGCATTGGCCTGCCAAAATGCTAGCATTGCAGCCATCTGGGAGAGTGAACCACTAAATGTTGCTCTGTCTCTGTTTGTATATTACTCTGACTTTCAAAATAAATAGATCTTTTTAAAAAATCCCAACTAGAACCAGTATTTTTTATATGTAACATGTCCCTTTCATTACTAATCATAGCCAGATGTTGGTGATATTTCTTTTTTCTTTCTCTAACACTAATTTTTAATCATTTAAAATATTTTAATGAACATAATGCTTGAACATTTTCATGGAGTACAGTGTAATATTTTGGCATGTAGAGCAACATAAATTGATTGAACCAGGAAATTTGCCTTTCCATTTTCCGTATCTTCCTTTTTGTTTTTCCTGGCAGGATGAGGCTTCCCAGCTGTGAGCTGGCTGTATGGATGCAGGGGTGGCTGGCTGGTGTGTGCGTTGTTCCTCCTCATTGCCCTGTGCAGTTCTGCCGTGTGCACTCCCCTGGAAGTTTCTCTCAGTCGGTCCAACAGGAATATGGCCTTTGTTTTTCTGATACTTTTCTGTGGCTCAAGTCTGAGTGGCTTCTCACTGCTAAGCCATTTTGAATTTCTCCCACCTAGATATTCCTTAATGAAGTACAAACTGGTTTGGTAAAAGATGAATTTCCTTAGAAATGTAAATTTCAGGGACTCAAAGACCTTTGCTATTCTAAGAACAGACATAAAATGTGCATAACCAGCAGTAACTTTTTGTACTTTTCTAGGCTACATGTTTTTATTACCAACAATGGTTATCAAAACAAGAATAGGGTTATTAAAGGTTATCTGAGTTTCAACATGTTGGTCCCAAAACAAAATAAAAATACATGAAAGAACACAAGGCAGAGTTATTGCTATGGCATCAGGTAAAACAGATTCAGAATTAAAACATAACACGTGAGAAACAAGATCACTATATGATGATAAAAACTGTATGAAGTAAAATATTAGTAACAATAAATCTGCATGCCCCCAGGAAATAGAACAAACAATGCCCCAAAACAAAAGCTCTTGTACAGGAAGAGATAAGTAAAACTATCTTTGTAACTGAAGACTTTTAAGTTATGCTATCAAAATAGCTATATATAGCTAAACAATTAGAGTTAGCAGAGATGGAAAAATATTTTCTTCATGTGAAGTAGAGTCTTTGATGATACACTATCACCACAAAATACCATACATGTCACTTTGTTTACCATTATAAAGTAGAATTTCAAATTTTTACTTTCTTGTTTTCATTTCCTTTGAAAGGAGGAGAAACAGAGATAAAGAATGAACTTCCATTTCACTGACTCACTCCTCAAGTACCTGCATGAACTAGGGTAAGGCCGGACAGAAGCCAGAAGCCTGGAATTCAATTCATATCTTCCACATAGTAAGGACCAAAGTATTCGAACCATTACTTATCACCTTTTAGAGTATACATTAGCAGGAAGCTGGATCAGTAGAGGAGCTTGTACTCAGTCCAAGCATTTAAACAGGGAATGTATGTGTCTCAAGCAATGAACCATTATGCCAAACAAAAGCCCCCACAGAAGTAGAACTTTAAAGTAATCAACCACCTGGAAAGCGTAGAACACTCTCTTAAGTAACAACACCTGGGTCAAAGAAAAGTCAGAACTACTAAATAAAAAAACAGATAGTGCCAGAAACAAATTGGATGTATTTCAAAGCATTCTGAAACTATTATAGTTGATGTTCCAGTGGCTGTTCCACTCTTGTCACAGGCAGGGATTGTATCTGAATTGGACTGGTACCCAGTATTTACCAGTGAATTTAAGTTTGTGAAAATAAACCTTCTCACTTTTATGAGACAATATAACAAGAAGATGGCCTCATTTCTTCCCCTTGGTTTTGCCATATTTGGATATGAAACTAGGGGTAACTTAAGCACTTAGCTGCCAATATTTGTAAATCTAAGAGCTGAGTAGAACGTTGGTCTTTGAGAGTGTTATTGAAATGATGTCTCGGCCAACCGAGGCTCTTGCCTGTTCTCAGGCCTCTTATTAACTTAGTCAAGACATATGCTTTTTTAAGAGTATTTTTTCCTTTTAAGATTTATTTATTCATATTGGAAAGGCAGATATACAAAGAAGGAAAGACAGAGAGAAATATCTACTGTCCACTGATTCACTCCTGAGTGACCCAAAAGGCTTCTTCTGGGTCTTCCATAGGGATACAGGATCCCAAGGCTTTGGGCCATCCTTGATTGCTTTCCCAGGCCACAAGGAGGGAGCTGGATGGGAAGTGGAACCGCCAGGATGCAAACTGGCGTCCATATGGGATCTCAGAAGATTTAGCCATTAGGCTATCCTGCCATGCCCAACACAGTCTTATTTAATTTTCTTTTAATGTATTGAGAACAATTTTGACTGATGCAAAGTGTAAAAGTAAAGAAATTTTATACATCTTAATACAATTAAAAAAGAAAACAAAATAGAGAATACACAGATGTGAAAAAATGTAACTGCTAGAAGTGGTGACCATTGAAAACAGGATCTAATAGTGGATTATGTATTGAGATAAATATATTAACTCATTTAATCTTTGAAGTACTTATTTTTAAAAAAAACTTATTTATTTGAAAGGCAGAGCTAAGGAAAGGAAGCGGAACAAATACACACAGAGATCTTCCATCTGCTGGTTCTCTCCCCACTTTCTGCAACAGCCAGGGCTGAATCAGGCTGAAGCCAGCAGTTGGATTTCTTGCACTGTGCAGGCGCTTGGGATAGTTTCCCTACCTTTCTAAAATCTGGATCAGAAATGGAGCATCAAGGATAAACTGGTGTACATACACAGGCCAGGCCCCAAAATACTTCTGAGGTAGTTACCATTATTTCAATCTAAAAAATAATAAGGTAACTGTTGGTGACTTGCTAGTAATTGGCAAAGTCAGGATTCAGATGGAGGTAGTCTAATTCTAGAATGCTCTCATATATTAGGCTAGATTGCTTTTCCCTTCTCTATAGTTTTTTCTGAATTTTTTTAAAGGTTTGTAATAAAGACTTAAATATATTAGTATTTCAAACTGTAATCTGTAAGAGACTTAAAAGACATATACACTGTATCAATAATCTGTTGCAGTCCCAAATTTTGATATCTAAAACTTAACAATCATTTATTTTATGCATACCGTCTTTGAGTTGGGCAGGCTCCTAAGGGATGCCTGTGTCTTCTCCTGCAGATCAGAGGCGTGGCTAGTTAGGACACTTACAGAGCTGCTGTCAGGATGAATCATGCCCCTGGCTGCACACTGGCCTTGGCTGTTTGCTGCGGGCTGGGACTCTCTTCTGCCTCAGGTGGACCTCTTCCCAGATTCCTTGAGCTTCCTCATGGCTTGTGGCTCAGTGCCAAGAGCCAGGATATATATGGGTAAAACCCAAGAGGAAGCTGTATTGCACTTAATAACTTAGTCTTGGAGGTCACATACTGCAACTTGAGCCAGACCCACAAGGCCAGCCCAGAAGCATGGGGTATGAGCCTTGGTCTCACTTCTCAGAGCCAGGAAAGTCAAAGAAGAATGTGTGCCTGGATTTGTAGCTGTAGATTGATTGGGAAAACAGATTCTGTCACGGACACTTTCATGTGTGACAGATCTGACAGGAAATCAGATCTGATATGGAAAAAGGAAGTCACGATGTAACTTCCAAAAATGTTGAATATGGTGCTGCACTTGTATTATAAATTGATTCAAGGATTTTTGAAAAAATGCTTAATAATAGCCATATGCTCAGACCCAATAAAACATATAGAAACAATTGATGTGTTTCGATGTTGTTTAATAATTATAAAACAGTAAAAATGGCAACTTTGTAAACTAGTAGATATAAAAAATTTATACACGAACAAAATAGCACAAGTAATGGGATGCATAAAATAGTAGAGTTATGCAAAAATGTAAACATATCAGGTATTTTAGAAAGTTTGTGTGGAAATGTGTATTATGAAAAACTAGGACTAGATATAAAAATATTTTTGTGCTGTAATCTTCTACTTTAATTTTCCCACTAATTTTTTGAAATATTATCATATATACTGATAGACTGACAGTGATTGTAGAAAATAGAAATCTAACTGAATGGCCTGTATGTTTTTTCCATATAAACTTTTTATTGGAAAGGCAGATATACAGAAAGGAGGAGAGACAGACAGGAAGATCTTCCATCTGATGATTCACTCCCCAAGTGACTGCAACGGCTGGTGCTGTGCCAGTCCAAAGCCAGGAGCCAGGAACTTCTTTCTGGGTCTCCCACGCGGGTGCAGGGTCCCAAGGCTTTGGGCCATCCTCAACTGCTTTCCCAGGCCACAGGCAGGGAGCTGGATGGGAAGTGGAGCAGCTGGGATTAGAACCATTGCCCATATAGGATCCCAGCATGTGCAAGGCAAGGACCCTAACCATTACACTATCGTGTCGAGCCCTATAAACTTGTTTTAATGAACAGTAGTAATAAATACTTTTAATGTAAAATATAAATTAAATATATCACAAACTCCAACAACCATATAAAAGAAAGAACTTACAAAGCAGAACCGTGCAACTTCATTGTATGTAAGTTAATTTTACTTTTAGAAGTTTGACTTGGTTTTAGAAGTTTTGGTTTGAGCCCAGACCCCACTGTTGGAGGCATTTTGAGAGTCCACCAACAGATGGTAGATTTCTCTGTCTCTCCTTTGACTCTATCTCTCTGCTTTTTAAGTGGAAATAAATAAAATCCAGCATAAAACCTAACATAAATGTTAAGAAATGCTGCCGGATATGTATGGTAGGCCAGCTGGGTGTGGAGGTGTGGGGACAGTATAGGAACTTAGTACTTTCTGTTCATTTTTGCTCTGAATCAAAGCTGCTTTAAAATGTTTTTAAAAGAAAACGAAATAACCACAATACCCAGAGACTTCATAGGCAGCAGTGCGTGAGGGAGTGATGCATCAGATAAAGGAAGAGAATTCCTCAGTTAACTGTTTTCGGAACAGAAACTAGCGCTACCTTGACCTCCAGGACACAGAGGACAGAAATACAGGGGTGTTCCTCAGAGTGTATCTCAGCTGGGAGTGCTATCACTTCCATCAGAGTGAAGGTTGCTTCTTGGGTAACAAGAGAACAAAATTCTCTGAGATATTGGCACCGTTTTGGCCCTCCACACTGTACATAAACAGATGTGTCTCATATTGGTGATACTAAAATATCATGGGGTAAAAACTGTCTAGAAAGGTGCTTGGAAGACAAGTAATACTGAGAAACATTTCTCTGGACAGCAACAAACTTGAAAGAGAGCAGGGAGTCCTGAGTTGCTCCTCTCAGCACCTTTACCTAACCTATTCTTGGTGACCCAGACAAGCTCTTGGCACCACAGCCAGCTCCCATGGACAGGTGCTCTGAATCACAAAGACAAGCAGTAAACCAAAAATCATCAGGAAGGATGAGTACCAAATCTCGTCCACAGAAGCAGCCCAAAAGAATGAACTGTATCAGGAAACCTTAGCAGTAAGAAGAGTTACTGTGGTCACAATGGCAGGCAGTTTTTAACCAGGTCAAAGACTAGAACAGGTAACTATTAAGCGATAAGCACTAGCATTCAGTCCTAACAGCACGCCAGAAATTGAAAGTGTAACAGAAAGAAATCAAATAAGGCATTAATCTGTTTTAATTGCACACATACATTTGTTTTTTTGAAAAAAGGTAAAACTTAGACCTATATATAGAGGTGGGAGACTGTCTTCTCTGGCAGCTCCCGGTGGTCCCTGCCAGCAAGCGAGGTGATATTGCAATGCTTTACTGCAGAAGGGAAGCTGCATGGGATGAGTTCATGAAGCTATTCCTCCTTGGAGTTGCCATGAGAATCACTGTCATAAACACACCAGAGTCAAACAGTTTCTGAAGGACACCTGCCTTCCTTCCAACTATACTGCGCAGTCCTTGCTGGTGTGACAGATCTTTTCTGCCATGATGCAGTGAGATCTTGGTGTTAATGAGTAGTTGGAAACAAGGTAGTAGCTTTCCCTAAGTTCATTGCACAACAGCAGCAAGGAGAGCACTGAGTCAGTTGGAGAAATAACGTGAGCATGCCTTCAGTCAGGGGAATGAAAGCCGCGTTAGTAACAGTAGTCCTCACACTGCATGGTTATTGCATTTTATGAGGAGTAGTTAACTGCTGTAGGAAACTATCTGTGTGTAAAGGTTCAGGAAGGTAGAAAGGCAGAGGTGGCAGTGCTCAAACCCATCCAACAACAGGCGAAATTGCAATATCCCACAATTACTGACTCTCTGATATCCTTCCCCCATCAAATTTATTTGTTTTTATTTGAAAGGCAGATTACAGGAGAGAGAAAGAGAGAGAGAGAGAGAGAGAGATCTTCCATCTGTAGGTTCACTCCTTACTTGACCACAACAGCCAGAGCTGAGCCAATTTGAAACCAGGAGCCAGGATTTTTTCCAGGTCTTCCATGTGGGTACAGGGGCCCAAAGACTTGAGCCATCTTTTGGTGCTTTCCCAGGCCACAAGCAGAGAGCTGGATAGGTGATAGAACAGTGAGGACACAAACCAGTGTTCAAATGGGATGCTGGCACTGGCAAACAGATTGGCCTGATGAACCACAATACTGGCCCTCCTGATATTTGCATAGGCTTTACTAGTTGCTAATAAAAAATGATAAGCATTTGATATAGAAGTTAAAATGCCACCTGGGATGCCTGCATTCTGTATCAGAGCACCTGACCTTGAATCCTGGTACCATTTTCAATTCTAGCTTCCTGCTAATGTGTGCCTTGGGAGAGGACAGCGGACGGTGCAAGTAATTTGGTCCCTGCCACTTGCATGGAACACCTAAGAGCATCTTGGCTATTGTCTTTGACCTGGCTTGGCCCTGAGTCTTGCTGGCATTTGAGGACTGAATCAACAGATGAGAGACCTCTGTCTTTCTCTGTCTCTTTCACATTAAATAAATAACTTAAAAATAATCCCCAACAGGTATTAACTAGCTAATCATACTCTTGGCCTGCTTGAAAGATAAACATTATCATTGTCATCCCCATGTTATAGGTGAGAACACTGCAACTCACAGATGTGTAAGCAGCGGCTATGGTCTCACAGATGGCAAGTAGCAGTGCTTCACATGGTCTGAGCATTCTGGCTCCAGAGCCATGCTCTTAGTTTGGTGCGTAGTGGACACAGTTTGGGGTTATGGCCCAGAGGTGCTGCGGCCTGGGAAGATGTTACATAGAGTGGAGGCTGAGAAAGGAATCCTACATTGGGCAGTCCAGGCATTTCACACAGAGCTGCTGCTTGCCTGTACATGCTGATTCTGTTTCCAACACTTTAGTTCTGTCTTACACTTTTTCCTCTGGGCTTCTTCCTTTTTCCTGTGGTTTGGTTTCAAGCCTCTCTAGGGAGAGTGGCCATGGCTATGGTGTCAGCAAACTCTTGTGCTGAACAGTGTGTACACATCGGAGAGGAACTTGGAGACACCAGGGAGAGACACACTCACATATGGTGATCTTTCAGATTTCAAAGTAAAAATGTGAGAAGCGTGGTTTCACTCTTTTAACATATTGGCAGTTTTCAAATTGCATCTGTTACTGGGTTTGTTTTTGTCAGGACTTTCATAGAAAGACATATCTGTACTGTACTAGCTAGTGACCACATTCTTAAAAATTATGATAGTAAAATGCTCATTGCAGTAAAATCAAACAGCATGTATTTGTGCAGAGCAAAATTTTCTTTCTTGAATTTAAATTTATGAGTTCATAAACTAACTGGAAGAAATCCTTGGTCAATTTACATAAGAATCTTGTAGCCAGGAAAGAACTCCAGGATAAAATAATCTTCTATAATGATAAAGGGAAACATCCACACATTAAATTGCATAAATGCTCTCATGAAAAATGAATCATGGAAAACTTAAAATATGAAAAAGGCAGGTACACAAAATTTAAACTATTCATAATTAATGACTTTTAAATGCTACTTCAGATGAATAAGAAAATTACAATTGAATAGAAAATTGGTCAAAATATATGAATATCTTTCCCAGGAAAGCATATAAAACACTTTCAATCTCATTAATAAAATATTAATTAAGATTATGATGTAATTTTTATCTGATAACCAAAGGTTTACCTTTTTATACTGTACAATGTAGACATGGATGTGAAGAATATTGGGGCAGTCAGAACTACTCCATAGCCATAGGTTCCACATTTTATGACTGAAGTCACAGTTCAAAACTATTTGGAAAATAAAAGCTGTACAGACTAAATCCCTGCAAACAGTTTTTCTGTCATTATTCCCTAAATATTACAGTATAAGAACTATTTACTAAACATATACATTGAATTTAGGCATTATAAGTAATGATAAAAATGTATGAGGTGATGTATACAGCTTAGAAGAGAAGTGGAGCAGCCAGGATTTGAACCATCACCCATATGGAATCTAGGTTCATGCAAGGCAAGGACTTTAGCCACTAGGCTCTTGTGCCAGGTCCAGTTTCAGAGATTTTTAAAACTCTGTTGTACAGCAATGTGAATACAGTTAATACTATGGAAACATATATGTAAAAATATTTACAATGGATTCTGGCGATTCTGATGGGTATGTAGTTTTAGTTTGCAGTTCTCTAACATCATGATGTCAACATCATCTGCTGTGCTTATTTGCTATAGATCTTTTTTGATGAGCTCTCTGTACAAGTCTTTTGGCTATAGTTTATATGGGTTGTTTTTGTGCATTGACTTGAGTTTGTTGCATGATTTGGGATATGTTTTTGGCAAACATTTTCTCTGGTCTGTGGCTTGCCTTGTTTCTTCTCTCTCTGCATTGTTTTTACAAAGTAGAAGTCTTCCATTGTAATATAATGCAGCTTCTCAATTCTTTTTTTTGTGACACCACATGCTGGCAAGAGTGAGGAGCAGCAGGAACTCAAATTTATTGCTGGCAGAATGCAAATGGCACAGCCATTTTGGAAGACAGTTTTGCACTTCCTTACAACACTGAAGATATTCGTGCCACCTGTTTTAGTCCATTTTGTGCTGCTCTACCAAATATCTGAGACTGGTTTGTTGATAAAGAGCGGAAATTTACCTCTCCTAGTTCTGGGGGTTGAGAAATCAAGGTCAAGGTATGAGCCGGTTTGACTGGTAAGGGCTGCTGCTCCAATAAGGAGACTTGCTGCTTTAATCTCTGAAGGATAGGAACTTTGTGTTTAGACGTGGGAGAAGGCAGATGGGCAAAAGGGCCTTGCATCTTGATTAAAGGCTCTTTCAAAAGAATCTTAAATCCACTCACAAAGGAAGAACTCTCGGCACAGGCAAGGCAAGGACTTTAGCCACCATGCCACTGCACCAGGACCTAGGCCCTAATTATTTGGCAGAATGATAGAGAGGATAGTCTCTCTCTCTCTGCCCACCCTCCCTTTCTCACCCTCTGTCTCTCTCTCTCACACACAAACTGTTAGGTTTTAAAATGCACTTAAAGTTCTTACATTGGTAAAGTTTTTTTTTTTTAAGGATTTATTTTTATTATCTTTTTATTGGAAAGGCGGATATACAGAGAGGAAGCTCTTCCGTCCGATGATTCACTCCCCAAGTGAGCGCAACGGGCCGATACTATGCCAATCCGAAGCCAGGAGCCTCTTCCGGGTCTCCCACGCGGGTGCAGGGTCCCAAAGCTTTGGGCCGTCCTCGACTGCTTTCCCAGGCCACAGGCAGGGAGCTGGAAGGGAAGCAGAGCTGCCGGGATTAGAACCGGCGCCCATATGGGATCCCGGGCGTGCAAGGCGAGGACCTTTAACCACTTGCGCCACCGCGCCGGGCCCGGTAAAGTTCTTTTTTAAAAAGGATTTATTTTATTTTTATTGGAAAGTTAGATATACAGAAAGAAGGAGAGACAGAAAGGAAGATCTTCTGTCTGTTGATTCACTCCCTAAGCAGCTGCAATGGCTGGAGCTGAGCCGATCTGAAGCCAGGAGACTGGAGCCTCTTCCTGGTCTCCCACATGGATGCAGGGTCCCAAGGCTTTGGGCCAATCAACTGCATGAATTAGACAATCCAAATTGGAACATGGGTGCTTAACATGTCTCAACGCCACAACTTGCCCCCTTCTAATAATCTCTTAAAGACCTTACCGTTTAATATTATAACACCAGCAATCAAGTTTTCAAACTTAAATTTTTTGAGAGAGACACATTTAAGTTGTGGCATTATGGTTTTTGATGTTTACCCTGAGAGTTGAGGTAATAGGGATGCTTATAGAAGTTCTACTCATAATGGCCCAAACTCAGATGCAGCCAAACTGTCCTTTAGTAGATGAATAAATAAATAATCAGTAATACCAAAAGAGAATGAGTACTATTCAGCACTAAACAAAAAACAAAAAAAAACCTTAAGCCAGGGAATAACGTGGAAGAAAGTTAGATGCATCTTATTTAGGGAAAGAATTCAATTTGAAAACATTTAATATTTGTGATTCCAACTCCGTGACATTCTGGAAAAGGCAAACCTGTGTTGACTGTAAGCAGGTAGAGGATTAATGGGGATGGAAGGAGGGATGAACTGGAAGGACTCAAAGGATTTTTAAGGTCAGGAGACTTCTGCTTGAATCTGCAAAGCGCATAGAATGTGCAACACTGAAGAATGAGCTCTAAAGTGTGGACTCTGTGTGACAAAGATACGCTCATGTAGCTTCATTGATTGAAATTGGTATCAGGTGCTGTTGGCTAGGACTGAGCTTCACAGCAGGCACCAAAAGATCAGACCACAATGGAGTCTCTCAGGCTAAAGTTCTACACCACCAACAGAAAACAAGGCACTCATCTGACCTGAGAAACGGGAAATGGGGATCGTATTCCAATCCCCATACAGACTGCTGTCAGCCAGTATAATCAGAAAGTCCCCTTTGTTTTAACCTTTACAAAGAAAGTGATATTGACATGACCAATCTGATGTTTGTTCCTTGCTTCTGCTTTCTTCTGCCTTTTGCTGTCATAAACACTCCCTGCCCACACTGGAGTGCTGGGTCAGAGGCCGCCAAGTCCACAAATCATTTTTTACTCAAATAAATGGTTTTATTTATTTTGTGTAAGATTATTCTTTCATCCTAGCAAGAACCATACTGGTATAGGATTTTGATAGTGAGAAAGTTTTGCATGTCTAAGGGCAATAGGAAGTATGTATGAACTTTCTGCTTTCCTGTTTATTTTGTTTGAACCTAAAACTACTCTAAGAAATAACCTATCTTAAAAATTGTTATGATGGGGCCAGCACCATGGCATAGTGAGTTAAACCTCTTCCTGCAGTGCCATATCCCCTTTGCATGTTGTTTCAAGTACTGACTGTTCTGCTTCTGATCCAGCTCTCTGTTGATGTGCCTCAGAAAGCAGCCAAAAGATAGCCCAAGTCCTTGAGTCCTTGCATCCATGTGAGAAACCCGCAGGAAACTCCAGGCTCCTAGCTTCCAAATGACCCAACTCCAGGTACTGCAGCCATTTAGACAGTGGACCAATTGATGGAAGATCTTTCTCTCTGTCATAAAAATAAGCATATCTTTATTTTAAAAAGGTAAAGATGGTAAATTTATGCCCATGTGCTCTTTTTGTCACAACTTTTACAAAAGCTAATCAGCAACAATAATCATCTACAGCATCAATTCTATAAAAATACTTTTTAATATTATTTTTAATATTATTTACATAGTTGAGAGGATTGCACACACATGTGCATCTCTGATTAGGGAGGTGGGGAAGGTTGAGGTATGCAGGAAGGTGGGTTCCACAAATGCTTCAATTCTTTTCTTTGATTTTTATCCAGTGTCTGCAGGGGAGAAATGGAGGGGACCACTCCTTGCTGTCAAACCACATCAGTACCTACTAACAGGGAACAGTCATTGGATGATGTCTTAGAGACCCCACTGTGGGGAAGAAGGTTCCAAGAGTGCTACTGGAGTGGTTTTGAGAGTTCTCAGACATGGTTGGCTTTGTTGCAGCAGGGCTGAGAAAATCTTTCCAAGGACTATGGGCTGACCAAGTCTACCCTAAGAGTCCACAGGCCCAGACACTTGCATCAAAGCTTGGTCAGAAGAGTGGTCCAACAGGTTCTACTTTCCATCCTCTGACAAGGCATTCAAAGTCCTCTGCTGGCCTGGATGAGCTGGCTGTTGTGTGCTTCGTGTGCAGCTGGGGTGCTTTCCACTGCACATGCATCAGCAATCCCAATACACACATTCCAAGATTGACCATATATCCTGTGATCTTCCATGTGGCTGTGATTTGAGTTCAACAATCTCATTCGGGAATCTCCTAAGAAACGTCACTGGAGGTGACCTCAGACTTGACTCTAGTGTGGGCCAGGCAATGCAAGGTCAGGTTTTCATCACCTGCACCAGGCAAAAACATCCATATTTTTAACCAGGTTACAAACTTCATAGTTTTATTTTTAGATTATTATGTAAAAGCAAATTCTGTGCTCAGAGAAAGGTTCTGAGTGGAGAAATACAGATTTTAGGGTTCCTGCATGTGGTACTGCTCTCAAGAAGGAGAACCAGATCTCCTGGATCTGTGTGTAAAGAACATTAAAAAGGCTAAGAAGGAACCCAAAAAAATCACAGTAACGAGGCAGAGAAAGAGAAGGAGGAGTCAGCCAGGAGTGAGAAACAGAATAAATAGAAAAGGCCAGAACCAAGAGCAGGGAATATTTTGAAAAATGTATTAATCAAAACACCTAAAAAGAAATCACCATTAGAATGATTATTTTCAAAAACTAGAACATTAAAAGAAGTATGAAGGGGATATGGAAAAATTTATTTTTGGTAAAATTTTAAATGGCCATTATGGAAAAGAGCATGGCAGAACCTAAACAAGATGACTCAAATTATTATCTATGATCTACTAATCCTGTTCATGATTGTACATCCAAAAGAATTTAAAGGAATGGCCCAGAGATAAGTGTTTGTTAACATGTATTCATTATATCGTCATTCATATTAGCAAAAAGTGGAAACATCCCAATCATGCATGTATATATTGAGCTGTCTACAAAAGCACATTTTGATTGATGCTGATGCATTGATGGACCTTGAAAAAGGCAAGCTAAATGAAATAAGCCATACATGAGAGAATAAGTATTGGATAATCTCTTCCTGATAAGATCCATAGAAAGGGCAAATACATGGGAATGGAATGTGGAATAGCAGTTGTCAGCAGCTGAGGGGAAGGAAGAGTGAGGTGTTATTGCTAAATAGATGCAGTTTTCCAGTTTGGGAAATTATGTACGCTCAAGAGACAGATGATGGAGATGGTTGTACATCCGGTGACTGTGCCTCTCAGCTCTGAACTGTTCAGTTACGATGCCTAAAGTGGTAACCTTTATGTTACATACTTGTTATCACAATAGGGATAAAAATAATGAATTCCTGGAGAATTCAGACCCCACAGGGTACATACTGCAGTCATTTATACAGTTTTAGAACAGGCAAACCTAATTAGAGGTAGCGGTAGAGTCAGAACAGCTGTTACTTTGGTGCATGTGTGTGGGAAGGAAGTTGGAGGAAAGGAGAAACAGAGTGTACATTTCAAGGAGTTTGAAAAGGGGACAAATCAGGTAATGTTCGCTAGGAAAGCCTAGAATGAAGCTTTTGTGGGAAAGGGAAACTGGAATGCATTTTTGCTTTGGGGAGCAGATGGAGAGGGAAGGGTAACATTCCAAGAGAGAGAGAAGAGACAGTTGACACCAGAGGCATATAAAAAGAGAGCATGGGGCAGGGCACTGACATATCATTGGGATAGCACAGGGACACCACTTTCACTGAGACTATGTGCAAAGGCAACGCTGGTATGTGAGGAATGCCTGATGAAGCCAGGGAAGAAGGAAAGCACATCAGAGGATTCAGAGTCACATGGTCTTTTTTCGTTATACTCCGTGGCTGTACCCTTCCTGTTCAGAATCACCAACATCCCTGCAAATTTAACCCTGCTGACCTATTTCTCTACAACTCAGCACTGCCACTAACTTTGATTTTCAAAAACAATTCTATTGAAATTTTCCCCATGTTGTATTCCAGGTGTATTACAGCTATAACATTTTGTTTTACTCGATGTGAATTTTAGATTAAGTCAGTTGGATATATATCTTTTGCATCCTATATTTAATAAATGCAGCTGGGAAATAAGTGCATGTATGCCAAGATTGTGCAGGAAGTAGGCAGCTATTTAACCCCCTCCCAAATGTTCTGTGCACTTTTTCTTTTGAAATGAGAGTTTTCTTGTTTCACCAAAACAAGAATCTTTGACTTATATGGATGACTAAATTGAAAATATTCACATGCACTTGAGGAGGGAAATGTTTTCTTGGAGCAAATTTATCTGTCAATGCAGAATAGTAAGGATTTCATGGTGGTACATCAGCCCATGATAAGATTTTGGCTATGTGGGCTCATTCACTCACAAGTAGGGACTTCCTGAGACTGGCACTGTGGGTTAGTAGGCTAAGCCCACCTATGGTGCCGGAATCCCATATAGAGGAGGGTTCATTTCTTGGCCACTTTACTTCTGAACCAGCTCTCTGCTGACAGGCTGGGAAAGCAGTGGAGAAGGGCTCAAGTCCTTGGGCCACTGCACCTAAATGGGAGACCCCAAGATGCTCCTGGCTTTTGGCTTCCGGCTTTGGATCAGCCAAGCTCTGGATGTTGTGGCCAGCTGGGGAGTGAACTAGTAGATGGGAGATCTCTCCTGCTCTCTCTGTAAATCTGCCTTTCAAATAAAAATAAATAAATATTTAAAAAAAATTATAAATAGGTGCTTCGTTGAAGGGTAGACAATTTAGTAAAGGCCTCAGTAGAAAACTACTTCATCAGAAGTGTTCAGAAAAGTCATTTTTAAAATATATACACAGGCCATTCAAAAGCCAAAATTATAACCAGATGGGAAGAAATGGAAAGTCTCATTAATATTCAAAGAATGCAAATTAAAATAACACTCAGATCCTGTTTTATCTTGCCCAATTAGCAAAGCTTGTGAAAGTCATGCTGAAAGGTAAAGTGTAACACAAAAACTCATGTACTTCTTGGGAGAGGGTAAATTTGTCTAATTTCTTTCAAAAGCAATAGAAGAATCTGTATCAGACATTTTAACAAAGGTCATAAATCAAAAATTGTAGTTCTAGGATGTCATTCTTTAAGGAATTAAGTGAAGTGGTTATACATTGCATTGCTAACTATGATAGAAGGGGCCAGCATGGTTTACCTCTCAAATAAAAAAATAAACAAATCTTTAGGAAAAAAGCGTTTGACACATCTGATTCTTCAATAAGAATTTCTAACATTAAGATTCATGTGATATAATTAAATTGAAAACCATTTTAAAAATATAATAATGATGTGACTTAATGGTGCCTTATCATTTCTACTGTATTAAAAACATTTGTATATGCAGAAACAAAAGACAGGAAAGTGCTAATAAGTGGTGTTTTGAGTGACAGGGTTTCAGTATTTTCCCCTCTTCTTCTGCTCTTTCATATGAGCTGGGTATTGTTATTTTTTTAAAATCCATTTATTTTTATCACAAAGTCGGATATACAGAGAGGCGGAGAGACAGAGAGGAAGATCTTCCGAAGCTGGAAACCAGGAACTTCTTCCAGGTCTCCCACGTGGGTGCAGGGTTCCAAAGCTCGGGGCCATCCTCCACTGCTTTCCCAGCTGGATGGGAAGCAGAGCTGCTGGGATTAGAACCAGTGCCCATATGGGATCCCGGGGCATTCAAGGTGAGGACTTTAGCCTTTAGGCCACACCACCGGGCCCGAGCTGGATATTGTTTTAACAATCTATCGCCCAAGTTGCTTTCTGGTAAGGGAGGAAAGTTCCATTGGATCATTTCTGGAAATTAGGTTAAGCCCCTTCTCCAGTAAAATGGGCAAAACATCCAGCTATAGACATCTATTTAGCCAACAATATTTATTAAGTACTTACTGTGTACTGAACTCTGCAGTTAATACTTGGAATCCAAGGCAAAGGAGAGCCCAGACCCAGGCTATTCCCAAACGAGCTCAGTCTAACGGAAGGTATAGTGTATAGTCTGCTGTGTCTGCATTGATGTGGTGGCTTCAAACAACAAGAATTAGCCACATTCTTGGTAAAGCAGTCAAGGATGGCCCAAGGTTTTGGGACCCTGCACCCGCATGGGAGACCTGGAAGAGGCTCTGGGCACCTGGCTTTGGATCGGCGTAGTTCCATCCATTGTGGCTACTTAGGGAGTGAATCAATGGATGAAGGATCTTCCTCTCTGTCTCTCCTCCTCTCTGTCTGACTTTCCAATAAAAATAAAATGTAATCATTTTTAAGAATTATCTATTTTGCAATTCTAGAGGTCAGAAATCCAAGTGCAAGATGTTATGGTGTCAGTATCTTCTGAAGTCTTCTCTCCTTGGCATGTAGAGGTTTGTCTCTTTTTTTTTTTTTTTTAAGATTTGTGTTTTATTTATTTGAAAGGCAGAATTGCAGAAAAACACTTGGGCCTTGCTTTCCCAGGTGCATTAGTAGGGAACTAAACTAGTGCTCACATGGGATGCTGATATCACGGACAGAGGCTTAGCTTGCTATGCCACAATGCCAGCCTTCTTACTAAGTCTTTATATTATCTTCCCTCTATGTCTAGTTGCCAATGTCCTCTTCTTGTAAGGACATGAGTCATACTGGATTAAGACTCAGCTCAATGGCCTGGTGTTAACTTAATTACTGCTGTAGAGGCCATATCTCCAAATACAGGGTTAGGATTTGAACTTATAAAATTGGCAGGGTTGGGGGCCCCTAACTAAGCACATAACACCTAGCAATTAAACAAGCAAATGCACTAGGAAGAAAGGCTAGAAAAAACCGACATCAAAGATGAAATACTATTGATGCACTCTCTGAACTATCGTAAATTTCTAGAGAACAGTTTGGGGTTTACTATATGCATATAATTGCTACTTTCAGTCTCTTTCCCGCCAGTGTGTTTGCATGTTTTATGGGATTTTTTTTCTCTAACAGGTTAATAGGTACGAAGCAAATTTCCATTTCATTATAATAACAAGCAACTGACATTTGAAATTTATCTTTTTTACCAACAATGACATTTATTTCTTTATTTTTAAAGACAGAGGGAGACACAGGTATCTTCCATCTACTGATTTACTCCCAAACCCTCATGGGCGGGACCAGGCTAAAGAACCAGCCAAGAACTCCATCTGGGCAGCTTAACCCACTGTGCCCCAACACTTGCTCCTAAGTTTATCTTATCTTCAATATGTCAGAAAATGGTTTATTATTCTTTGGTGACTGATATCATAAAGTCATTTACTATGTTTCACGGAACAGATTGGGATGCTAACTGATGCCTCTGGTGTTCCCAAGGGAGCAGAGGTCATGATTCCCAAAAATGTCTGATGGGTTCTACATCCCTAGAACTGGAGACAGCAGTCTAGGGAATAAACTCTGTCCCATCTAATAACTTCTCTGTGACTCATTTTCCAGACTGCTCCAGGTTCAGTAGAATACTTCTTTATATATATATAAGTTCACCTTCTCCTTTAAAAAAAAAAAAAGGATGTTTTTATTTTTATTGGAAAGGTGGATATACAGAGAGGAGAGACAGAGAGGAAGATTCTCCATCCATTGATTCACTCTCCAAGCAGCCGCAACGGCTGGATCTGAGCCGTTCCAAAGCCAAGAGCCTCTTCCGGTCTCCCACGCAGGTGCAGGGTCCCAAGGCTTTGGACTGTCCTCAATTGTTTTCCCAGGCCACAGGCAGGGAGCTGGATGGGAAGCGGGGCTGCTGGGATTAGAGCTGTCTCCCATATGGGATTAAAGCAAGGACTTTAGCCACTAGGCTACAATACTGGGCCCACATTCTCCTTTCTATAAACCTTCCTTTGGTCCCAGATCATTCAGAATGGTTGCTGAGAATGCACAAGTCACAGCTGGCAAGTATTTGTTACATGACATGTATAACTATATCACTCCTTTGCTCTCCATTTCCAGAAGAGACATTTTGCATACTTACCTGGGATAGCCTGGGAGCTGGAGGGGGCTCTTACATCCTTCCTGCTGGAGGATGTAAGGGTGAAATGAGTAAACCCCTGGAGAACCTTAGCCAGGTGCTTGGTGATGCATACATTGTGTGAGAGCTGTTGTTACTACACTTTGTAGAGGTGACTTTCTGTCTTCCATAGGTTCTTGTGTTCTTGCACTTTCCCCATTCTCTCTCCAGATTTAGCCCCAGTGCGTTACTCATGCTGTAGTTTAGAGTACACAGTGAGTGGCCTGTGACAAATGTGAGCCCTTGCATTGGTGATATTTTCATAAGGCAAACACTTGACCCTTGACTAACTGAAGTTCAACTTTGGACTTGATTGGGCCCTCACAATAACAATGACTCTCTTTTGTAGCAAAATGAAAATCAGTATAAAATTTAAGTTAGTACAGCTGTGTGTGTGTGCTGTAAATACTTCTCATCCTGAATTCATTTGAGTCATCTGGGAAGAGTCATCTATAACACAGTCACTCTCGCTGCCTACTTCCGCTTTAACTTACTGTGCTGGGCTTATTAATGGCTCAGTTTGCTCTCATCTCCATGGTTGCAAGGCAGCTTTTCCCAGTTTGCAGAGACCTTGTTCTTTCTCACCAATGTTATTCTTCCTTGAATTTCAAAACGGACTCCCACACCTCTGGAATTTTGTGATTTTTATTCTTCCATCTTGCCCCTGATTAATGCTTCCTTATCTTCTACATTGTGTTAATTTTTCCTTATGAATTGTTGCTTGAAAATTGTGTTTCTGGGGCCTGGCACAATAGCTGAATTAGCTAATCCTCCTTCTTCAAGTGCTGAGATCCCTTATGGGCTCTAGTTCATGCCCCAGCTGCTCCACTTCCCATCCAGCTCCCTGCTTGTGGCCTGAGAAAGCAGTGGAGGATGGGCCAAAGCCTTGGGATCCTGCACCCATGTGGGAGACTCAGAAGAAGCTCTTGGTTCCTGGCTTCAGATCAGCTCAATCCTGGCCAATTGCAGAGTGAACCAGCAGATGGAAGGTCTTTCTACTTGTCTCTCCTTTTCTTTGTAGATTTGCCTTTCCAATAAAAACAACTGAATCTTTGAAAAAAAAATTTTTTTAATTGTGTTTCTTGTTGGTGTCTTTTATCTCCCTGTTAGATCATAGGTTCCTTGACAGTAAAGATCATGTTCTTGAATGCTTTTGTAGGTTAACCATTAGTACATACATTAGAAATTGCTTATTGCTTATATTGGGCTTTTTATTATCTGCTTTTCCCCCTTAGTTACTCCCTTCTCATTTAGCTTTTTCAAGGTGGTCTCCTTATGTTGACATAGACCATCTAGAAGTTTTACTGCCTCGTTTTTTTTTTCTTTTAAGATTTACTTTATTTTTATTAGAAAGGCATATCTTACAGAGGGTAGAAGATACAGACTGAAAGATCTTCCATCCTTTGGTTCACTCCCCCCCAAGTGGCTACAATGGCCAGAGCTGAGCCAATTCAAAGCCAGGAGCCAGGAGCTTTTTCTAGGTCTCCCATGCATTCTCAGGGTCCCAAGACTTTTGGGCCACAGGCAGGAAGCTGGAAGCAAAGTGGAGCAAATGGTATATGAACTGGTGCCCTTATGGGATCTTGGCGCATGCAAGGTGAGGATTTAGCCACTGAGCCATCCCTTTGGGCCTTTTCCTGCTTCTTACATCCTGAATCCTCAAGTATATTCTGACACTTGCATTACTTTGCTCAGCTGTTCAGTCTATCTACTAGTTACACTTGTGGAACTCAAAAGTAAACATGTTCCCCAGAGTAAGTAAAAAGAGAAAACAGGCAAAGTCCTCACTCCAGATGAAATGAGTGCTTTCTCTTTGTGGTTCTACAGACCTTCTTCTTTACCTTTTTTCATGTATCTTTCTTTTTTTTTTTTCTTGATTGGATTGGAAGACTATGTTCCATTATTTTTATTAAATCTTTCAGTACTTGGCCCCTTGTCTAGAATATAGTGAATACTTGATGAACATGTGTTGAAGAGATAACAGATCTAACACAGAAATTTACCCATGAAAATGGTAGCATGAACAATATTCTTCCACTGCCCAACTCCCTTTTAAAAGCCTAGCTTTAGACTAATGCTGTGAAGTGTGGGCACTGGAGCCAGATGGTGTGATTAACTCCTCAGCTCTGCCACTTCCTGGCTGCTGACAGAGAGCAAATTACCTCTCTGAGGCTAGTTACATCAGACAGAAAGTCTCATAGGATTTTAATACTTGGGCCAGTACTCATTATTCGGTGAAGATTTAAGAAATGTTTTGTTATCATGACTATCTAAAAAGGTATTAAAAAGCATTGGCATTTATGTATACAAGAGGATCTGGGATATGACTGTCACACTTGCATTTGCTGAGCACTCAGTTCTCCAAACACAATGGAAGAGTCACCGGTCAGCCTTAGACCAGGTGGGATTGGAATCAGGTTTTTAATCCATGTGGATAGCCAGCAATATCAGATGCCTAGGAGTTATCCCATAATTAACTTCTTAATTTAAACATTATGACAAAATAAGCATAAGAAAGTTTACCATTTAACTGTAAACAGTTTTGTGGCAGTAAGTGCATTCCTGGCCAGTTCTAGTACTCTTCTTCCTGCAAAACTGAAATTCGCTATGTATTAAACAACTCTCCATTCTCCTCTCTCCCCCTGCTAGCAACCACCACTCTACTCTGTCTCAGTGAATTTGACTATTCATAGAAGTGGAATCATGTAGTAACTGCCTGAATTTCATTTAGTTTTTTTAAAAAGGTTGAACAAAATTGTTCTGAATTTAATGGTTATAAAATTTTCCCATTCTGTTGTTATGTATTTAGATGTTTTCTTCTATTTTAGGAAATGGAAGTAATAAAAACTGAACTCTGTCTTTAAAAACATCCAAGTTATTTGATGTCTTAAATAATAATGGAAGAATGCAAAAATATATAATATAATAAAAATCTAGCGCCTAAGAAATTTCTACTTTCCTTAGAAACATATAAACTTGCCATTTTAAAATGCATTTAAAATTCTATTTAAAAAAATAAAAGAATTGCTGAAATGCATAATGTTATTATTGCAATGACTATCGGATTATCTTGGTCAAAGTAGTCACTGACCCCAAAATGGAAAAAAAAAAAAACTTGTGTTTCCTTGATAATCTTGAGAATGAGTTGGCAAGTAACCTCTGAGCTCCAGGGTGGGCTGAAAAGTGAAACGGGAAAGGTATATTACAAACTGGCTAAGGAAGCTTCTGGCATGTGTCTTATTTCAGACAGTGAGACATCAGGACACAAAGGACATAGTTGCTTGTCACAATCTTGCTCCTTTAAGATGTACTTTTCAGATGAGAACTCTGACCACAAGCGCAGGCACTTCCTGGGGTGTGGACAGTCCCTCTTTACTTAAGGGAAGTACACGTCAAGTTAGAGTTTATCTTGTTTATTATGCTACCCAGATGGAAGACACATTTATACAATAACGTTTTAAATCTCTGCCTAAATACAAAACTTCATTGAGGCAACTGAAAAAAAAATTAAAGGACATAAAAATAATCTAATTAGAATTTCTCCAGGTTCGCTCACGTCCTGACCCATTCTGTGAAAAAGCATAAACTTTCCCAAGCACCACAAGCTCTGATGACTGTGTGGAAAGCAACTGAGCAGCTCCCTGGATGGCAGTGGCTGTGCTTTGTTTATCTGAAGTTGGTCAGTTTAGTCCTCTCTTGTAATTAGGATTTTCTTGGCCTGTTAATAAGGTAACCATATGTTCTAGATTTTCTGGGACAGCTACAATTAAAATACTCTCCTGTTGCTAGACCATGTGTCAGACCATGTGTTCTGATATTTTTTATGCAAAATGTGGCCAAAGTTGTCAGTATTTCCCTAAAGGGCCATTTCTTCAAGGTACCTAGAGGCCTCTGTTTCTGTGTTGGGGTCCACATGATTCAGGCTCTGTAAGTCAGCTGATGTCTTTGTTCTTTTACAAAGCCCATGCGAATGTACTCAGCTGTCTCCTATTCCACCTGTAGAAGTTGTTTAGTTTCTTTTTTTTTTTTTTAAGATTTGTTTATTTTCATTGGAAAGTCAGATACAGAGAGAGGAGGAAGAAACAAAGATCTTCTGTCCGATGATTCACTCCCCAAACAGCTGCAAAGGATGGAGCTGAACTGATCTGAAACCAGGAAACAGGAGTTTCTTCTGGGTCTGCCACTCGGGTGCATTGTCCCAAAGATTTGAGTCGTTCTCTATTCTTACCTAGGCCACAAGCAGGGAGCTGGATGGGAAATGGGGCTGCTGGGATTAGAACCGTCACCCATATGGGATCCTGGCACATGCAATGTGAAGACTTTAGCTGCTAGGCTACTGTGCTGGGCCCTGTAGAGGTTTTTAACTGTGCAGCATTTGATTGCACACATCTTGACTGGTCCTGCTGCTATCTGTGAATTACTCAGCTCCTTGATAGATTTCTAGTCATATATAAGGGAAGGCTTCCTTAAGTTTTCCAACTTCTACCATGCCTCTTTAGTGCTGAGTGTACAGCAGTTTTTGATTAAAAAAAAAGAAAAAGTTAGGGACCGGTGTGGTGCGATGGCTTAAGCCACCACCTGCATGCCCGAGTGATGATTTGAGTTCAGTTTCCTAATCCAACTTTTAATCCATCTTCCTGCTAATGTGCCTGGGAAGGCAGTAGAAAATGATCCAACCATTTGGGCCCACATCATTCGTGCAGGAGATCTGAATGGAATTCTAGATTTCTGGCTTCAGCTTGGTCCAGCACTGGTTGAGGTCTTATGTCACTTTCTCTTCCCAGTTTCCCCATTTCTTCCAGTGTTAATACTCTTCCATGAGAAATCGGAAGGTTTAAGAGGAGTTAACTTGTCATATTCATTTATTTCAAATATTAGCTTTATAATGTTATTTAAGTACTTGGGGGAGATCTTGCTTGATGGGCTAGAAGTTTGCTCTGCAAACATCTGAAATGTTTACATTAAAGTCAACTCTATTAAATTTGCAAATGCATTTCCAATTATTTAAGGGGGTTTAATCATCCAGGTTCATAAATGGTGCTGATGATTTAATTGTTTCCTTAACATGAATTCAGTAAATATCAAATAAAAGTAAATTGTTCTTAATTAGCATAATAAGATTAGTAATTTAAATTCATGAAAAAATTGGATTTTAAATTTTGTAACTTTAAAAACATTGAATGTTAATTTTCTGTCCCAGCAAATGTTAATGGTTCTTTTTATCCCTAAAGATTTCTTTACTGCCGAGGAACTAAAAACCAAAATTGGAAGCAAACAGACTTCTGACAAAATCAAGACATAGACTACAACTACGTTTAAATGTAACTGACACCTTATTTCTTACACCCCTTTTGCTCCCTTCAGTCCTGAAATTTCTGGAACATAAATGACCCAAAGTTCTTCCTTAATCTGAGAATTATTAGCACTTTCTAGATCCCCTGTTTAACCATCAGATCTGTAACACAGAATACGTTTGTATTACAAAATGGAATTTGCTCACTTGGTCTATAAATGATCTGTGTTAATTCAAGCCTAGCATTAAATAAATCATCTCAGATCTGGCTCCCCTACCCACCTATGCATTTTTTTCTCCTTAGGGGCAATTCAAGTGAAAAACAAGGCAAAAATATATATATATATATATATAGATAGATAGATAGATAGATAGATAGATAGATAAATGAAAACAAGAAAATAAAACCTTGTCAAGCCAGTGGGTTCAAACACAAATGCAGACCCTGAGTCTGCGATTGGGAAAGCTAGGCTGATTGCTCTTTTCTCACTTCCGGTCTGCAGTCAGCTCCCTCTTGTGAAACCGCAAACAAAGTTCCAGTACTGCGCAAGCGCACTGCCCTTAACTGCGCGGAATTCTCTTCCACGGCCTGGCTGGCCCAAGTACCACAGTGACTGCTATAACCAACGATGGCCAATGGCGATAATCCCACCCTGCAGATAGCCACATTTTCTTCCACTCTATATAGTGGCTTCTTGCTGTGTGAATATTTGTTAAGGGAAGAAAATAGCCAAAGGTAACTGAAGAATATCCTGGCATTGCAAGTAGATTGTAAAATAAAATATAAGCAAAAATTACATATGCAAATCCTCATCTGTGTCGAATCACTGTGAATGAGGATTTTCTTGGTACCATAAAAACCAAAATTCAGAAACAACTGAGATGTGTGGATACTAATTTTTTTTTTTTAAAGATTTATTTTTATTATTTTTTCATTGGAAAGGCGTATATACAGAGAGGAGAGACAGAGAGGAAGATCCTCCGTCCGATGATTCACTCCCCAAGTGAGCGCAACGGGCCGATACTATGCCGATCCAAAGCCAGGAGCCTCTTCTGGGTCTCCCACGCGGGTGCAGGTTCCCAAAGCTTTGGGCCGTCCTCGACTGCTTTCCCAGGCCACAAGCAGGGAGCTGGAAGGGAAGCGGGGCTGCCGGGATTAGAACCGGCGCCCATATGGGATCCCGGGGGTGCAAGGCGAGGACCTTTAACCACTTGCGCCACCGCGCCGGGCCCGTGGATACTAATTTTAAACTGCCTCCCATCACCTTGAAGTTAAAATTTTAATGTTCCATTTAATCATCTTTCTTTGGGTTTTGGTTGATTCTATGATAAATGCATGTTATACATTTAAAGTTGCAAAATAAATTATCCTACCAAAACACTAGCATTGTTTTCCAGCCATATGGTATTAGGATTTTACATAAAATTTCATGTTTTGAAAGAGTTCCTGTTGAGGAGACTTAAAAAATGATGATTTATCTATAATACTCATGGCTTCCTACTTTCCCTCTGGGATTTTGTCCATCTTTCCTTATCTCACTTTGCATACTACCACTAACTATATATTAATTTTCTTGCAGATTTTATTATATTTCCTCTCCTTTCTGTATGGTATTAAAATCTCTTTGTTGCCTTGGACTTTAAATTTGTCATTTTGGCCTGGCTTTCCATCATCCAGTCCCATCTTAGTTATTCCAATGTAATTCCCCCTGGTCATCCACACCTATCTTCTGGTCCAGGATAGGTAAATGCACGGTACGTCCACTTCCCTATCTCTTGCTCTTGACAGGTCCTGCTAATCTCCCTGCCCTGAGTCATCATCAGGCTATTAGAACTGATGTGTGTAATGCAGCCCATATGCTGCCTTCCCTCTGCTGGGAAGGTTGCCTCCTGCGGCACCCCTTCTGTGCCCTGCAGTTCAGCTCATTATGTCCTCCAATCTGAGACTGTTTCCTTATCCATTCACCCCCTCCAATTCCGGCTTCTCCTTCATACTCCATATGCTCAGGGACCCTCTTTTATTAGCTTGTGTTCACAGCAATCTCTTCTGCCCACAGACATATCATTTAATTTTGCCTTAGAGCTTTCTTTGTTCCATGGCAATCCCACCAGAAGCACATGTGTCTGTATTCCTGCACTGACTTGAGATAATGGTAGGGATCTATTCACGAAGGTTAGAAAGAACTCCTAACTGCATTTACCTCTGTTGAATTTAGTCTCAGGGCTGTCTGCCCTGTCAGCCAAATCACTCAAACTTTCATAGTCCCACTTTTTCCTCTTACAATGAAGATAATCTCTGCTATGTTTTAAAATAGAATTGTCATTGGTGGAATGGTCTGCTGCTTGATTTGGCTAGTCACCCTGCTGGAGTTGCCATGAATGAAGGAATGATGACGTCTTCCTGGTTGAGACACCTGATCTTATGAACTCATCCAAAGTTGCTGGGCTGTAGGAATCTGTAAATAGGTAATTCTCTTTGCTCCTTGTGAACGTTTTCTCCCAAAGTGCTAGTTAAATCCTCAGAGCTTGAAATGTTTTTTGTATTCTAGTAACCCTCAAATGCTAGTGGGGTGGAAACTCTCTATTGAGCTCCACTGCCCTAGATCTAAATGGTCACTGGACATTTCCCTGGGAGGTCTCACAGGTTTCTCAACTTCATGTATCCAAACCAAACTCTTGTCCATAATATCTACATTCCCATACAGAGCCATGTCTATCCTTGTTCACATTTATGCCTATGTGGCAGCTCTGCAACTTAATAGTTCCAGACAGGTGTCTAGGGGTCTAGGCTATTATGCTTCTTCTCTACATCCAATCCATCTCCAAGTTATTGGTATGGGTTTTTTTTTTAAGATTTATGTATTTTTATTTGAAAGGCAGATGTACAAGAGAGAAGGAGAGACAGAGAAAAGAGAGATCTTCCATCTGCTAGTTTATTCTCCAAAGGACCACAATGACTAGAGCTTAGCCAATCCGAAGCCTGGAGCTGGAAGATTCCTCCAGGTCTCCCACGCGAGTACATGGGTTCAAGGACTGTAGCTATAAGCAGGCCATAAATAGGGAGCCTGATGAAGTGGAACAGCTTGGACACAAACCAGTGCCCATATGGGATTCCACACATGAAGGTGGAGGATTATCCTGTTAAGCCACCATGCCAGGTTCCCCCAGCACCTTTTTAAAAAAGATTTATTTATTTTTATTTGATTTGCAGTAGACTTACAGAGGGAAAGATGTCCTCAAGTTATATGTAGTAATTCCATTTCCTAAACATATCACAAACCCATCTTTTTTTTTTAAAGATTTGTTTATTTTTATTGCAAAGTCAGATAGATATACAGAAAGGAGAGACAGAGAGGAACATCTTTTGTCCAATGATTCTCTCCCCACAACAAGTGACCACAACAGCCGGAGCTGCGCCAATTTGAAGCCAGGAGCCAGGAGCTTCTTCTGGGTCCCTTATGTAGGTGCAGTGTCCCAAGGCTTTGGGCTGTTCTCGACTGCTTTTCCAGGCCACAAGCAGGGAGCTGGATGGGAAGCAGAGCTGCTGGGATTAGAACCGGCACCTATTTGGGATGCTGGCACATTCAAGGCGAGGACTTTAGGCGCTAGGACACTGCACCGGGCCCAAAGCCCATCTTTGATAGGATTATTGCCAGGTATTCCTAGCAAATCTCCATTTCTTCCTCACTGACCTCTCCAGTTCATTCTTGATGCAGAAGCCAAAGGATCAAATTCCACAAATTCCAGCCCTCTAGCCCTACCCTTATATTTCATACTCAAAATAAACCCAATAAACCCAAGCTGCGTCCACATGCACATCAGGGCCTTTGTGGTGAGGTCCCTGCATACCTCTCCGGGCTCATGTTCCATGTACCTTTCTCTCCCTACCCCTTGCAGTCAGTGTTGACTTTTCAGATCCTCAAATCCACCATGCCCTTCGCTGCCTTCCACCTGAAAGCTCCCTTACTAGCCTATTACCATCCCAGCTTCACTTTGTCAGAAAAGCTTCTCCTATTCCTTAGGTCTAAGACAGTGCTTAGCACAAAGTGAAATGATAATTTTATTTCTGTGATTACTTGATTCCCTGTACTCCTTCTGGATTGTAACCTGGGCACAAGAACCTTACCTAGCCTACCATTGTGTGGTCACACAGATGGTCAGAACCGAGATATTTGCACTTTGTTCTGTGCATTTAACCTCTCTTGTCCCAAATAAGCATCCCTCACTTGGAATGCACTGGATAAACATCACCCATTTTGGACTTCTCAGTTCTTCAGCCCCTCTGTCCTTCTAATAGGTCCTTGTGAATATAAGCAATTGTGTTGCTTCAGACAGATTACAATATCACCAATTGGGTAATAGAATTGCTCCACTAATAATAACAGAATCACACCACAAGCATTTCCATTGTATTTTATGATTTTCTAAATGTTCTTAATTATAATTATCTCATTTAATCTTGGAGCCTGGGCATGAAGGTGAATCCAGCTATCTTGCTTCATATAGATATTTTCCAAAGTAGTTTAGCAGCAGTAGTTTATATCTCATTCATCATAAAGAGAAGGACTATTTCAATTTGCGGCTGAATTTATGCTTTTCCATGTTAACCTTTAGTAGTTCCATTATAAGACAGTGATCTTTTCCTTACCCCATCCCAGACTTCTGGGGATTCTTACTCAGTTTGCTGGTCATAATATCTTCTAGGAATCTTGGGACAACTAGTGGGATAGTACTAATATTTGTTGACCGATTACTAGAAGCAAGACAACATCTTAAATGCTTTACCTGCACCAACTTACTCAGTTTTCATAACTTCTCCAGGCATCAGCTAACATTGTCATGGCCATTTAAAAAAGGAGAAATTGAAATAAACGGACATTATGTTATTTGGCACCTTGCTAATAAGTGAGGAAGTTGGAACATGAATCCAATAATCTGATGCCAGAGTACAGCTCCTAATGCTCCCTAAATGTGAATAGTTCTTCTTTATGGCATTATTCTTTAATGACATTTCTTTAGTGTGTTGATCAACATCTTAAAATAAGCTGACTTTATGCCTGACATTAAGGACAGTACAAATATATACGCTGTTTTCTGGGGCAGATATGGACTTGAGAAAGTGATGTATGCTAAGAAAGTGAGGGGCCAAGAATCAAAATGGCAGAATAGTGTAAGGACACATTTAAACAGATGGAGAAACATTATCCAGAGTGAAGCAAAGAGGGCACATCCCAGGAAATACGAGAGGACAGAACTACAGCAGAAGGGCACCTGGGGACTGACAGACACGGAAAAGCAGGCAGACATGATGGTGTAGTGTTGCAGTGACCCCAACACCATTCAGCGAACAGTGATCTGAATCCACCAGCAACAAGGTGGGAAGGGACGTTCACAAGGAACTCAGGAAGTGAACCCTAACAAAGAGCTGCCTGTCCTGCTGGTCTATCTGATTTGACAAGGAGTAGAGACGGAACAGAGACAGAGCAGCAGGTTCCAGAAAGGCGGTACAGAAACAGGGTGGATTTCAAAGCCAGTCCATCCCCTAGAGCCGAATCAGGCGCCATTTTGTGTAGGGAGAAAAAGACTATGGGGACAGGACTGCACATGCACTAAGCTTGGAGTGAACTCATTTCTAGCTCAGTGAATTACAACAATGTGGAATCCTGTAAGTTCCACATAAGACAGGTACAAGTAACCTTCAGACCTGACACCCAACACATCAGGTGCCATTTCATACAGTGTGGCAAAAGCTTTAAGACTGCAAGGACAACAGTGAACTGCACATGTGCTGAGCTGGGTGCGAACACACTGAGCTTAGTACATTGCATTGGTCCCACAGGGAAAATAATACCAACTTCAGCATCATATGGGTCAAAATAGGTCCATGTGGCCCTCAGACTTAATGGCGAACAGGTTTCACCAAGATCAGCACCACCAACAATCTAGTTATATGTGACACCTGCTCCAACCAGAAGTGGGAGAAAGGTTGTACAGACAATGGTGCAGCCTCAGCATGGTATCACAGGAGGTAGAGAGTGGTGAGCCAGGAGCTGGGGCTATGGAGACCAGAACTCTATGGTAGAAGTCTAACATAAGAGGACCCGGCGCGGTGGCGCAAGTGGTTAAGGTCCTCGCCTTGCACGCCCGGGATCCCATATGGGCGCCGGTTCTAATCCCAGCAGCCCTGCTTCCCTTCCAGCTCCCTGCCTGTGGCCCGGGAAAGCAGTTGAGGACGGCCCAAAGCTTTGGGACCCTGCACCCGCGTGGGAGACCCGGAAGAGGCTCCTGGCTTCGGATCGGCATAGCATCTGCCATTGCGCTCACTTGGGGAGTGAATCATTGGACGGAAGATCTTCCTCTCTGTCTCTCCTCTCTGTATATCTGCCTTTCCAATAAAAAATAATAAAAATGAATCTTTAAAAAAAAAAAAGAAGTCTAACATAAGAACCCAGACTTAGAACTTGCTGGAGGGAGTAGTACAAGTGACTACAAAGAGCCGTCTAACAACCACAATAAGTAAAATCGAACTGTAGAGCTATGGGTCACACAGCTTAGAAACCTGCCCCAAAGAGAAGAAACTGAAAACCAGAAGTACAATGACCAAGAGAAAAGAAGAGACAGAATATTACTGAAGACTCCCCTGCAAAGGAACAAAAGCCTTTGCCAACCTCAGAGTTAACTGAGAAAAACATCGAGAAAATGGGAGTTACAGAATTCAAAACACTTGTTATAAAGCTTCTTATCAACAATGAGAAGCTCATAATATGTGAGTTCAAGGAATTCAGGAATATGTCACAAAGGAAATGAATCAAATCAAAGCTGATATATAAGAAATTAAGGATGCAGTGGAGCAAATTAAAAGTACAGTGGAGAATCTCCAAAATAAAATGAAGCAAGCAGAAGAAAGAATCTCAGAATTGGAAGATATTTCCTGTCAGCCGGGGGAAGCAAACAAAAAGCTGTAAGTAGAGCTGGATCAGGCCAAAGAAAATATTCAAGAATTGAAAGACACTATTAAGAGGCCAAATATAAGAGTTACGGGAGTCCCAGAAGGTGCAGAAAGAGAAGCTGAGTTTGCAAATGTATTTAATGAAATAATCAAGGAAAATTTCCCTAGTCTGGAGAAAGAATTGGGAAACAACATCCAGGAGGAGTACAGAACTCCCAATAGGGTTGACCAAAAGTGATCTTCACCACAACACATGACAATCAAACTCTCTTCAATTCCACATAAGAAAAAGATCCTTAAATGTTCACATGAAAAAAATCAACTGACATAAAAGGAATGCAAATTAAATTCACAGGAGACCTCTCACAGGAAACTCTACTAGCCAGAAGAGAATGGAGCAACATATTTTAGATTCTAAAAGGAAATAATTGTCAGCCCAGGATAACTTTCCCAGCAAAGCTTTCCTTTGTCTTTGAAAATAAAATAAAACTCTTTCATGGTAAATGAAAGTTAAAAGAATATGCCTCTTCCAAATCTGCCCTACAAATGATACTTCAAGATGTTCTCTTGACAGAGAAAAGAAATAGCGCCCACCAAAACCAAAGGCAAATGTGAAGAACATCCCAGTAAAATAACAATAGAAGACTAAATCAATGAACAACCCATTGCTAAAATGACAGGACCAAATTACCACCCATTCATATTAACCCTGAATGTAAATGGATTAAACTCATCTATCAAGCATCCTAGATAAGTAGAGTGGGTTAAAAAACAAAACCCATCTATCTGTTGCCTACAGGAGACATATCCACCCAAAAAGATCAGCGGGAATGGTATCTCATGGATTTTGGTGTGTGATTTTTTTTAAGTTTCATCTCTTCAAAACACTTCATTATTCTTCACTGACTCATAGGTCATACAAGTAGCATCATTTTCTTCAAGAAGATTCTTAATTTTCTTTTTCATTTCTTCAGTGACGCATTAATCATTCAATAGCATGTCATTTAACTTCATGGCATTTTTTCTTTCTTTTTTGTTTCCTGTTGTTTACTTTGTATTGTGGCTTTTCATTTAAGGGAGTGTATAATAACTGTGTAATGCAGACTATCATATCCAGCTGTGAAGACAATGCAGTATGCATCTCTACTTCCAAATCAAAGATGCACTCCCAATGAAGCTGTTAATTATATCTTGACAATAGAATGCTGGACTCAGTGCCATTGTCCATGCCCACAATGATGGACATATGACTTTATGAAGAATTATATAGTAATATAGGAGAACTCACAGGGTAAAAGGGAATTTGGGGAAGCAGGTAGAGAAATCCCAGGGCCTATGGACCTGAATCATAAAATGATAATAATAATAAAAGAAGTAAATGGGAAAAAAAGTGAAGGGCCAGTGCTCTGTGGGATCACAGGGCTCATCCTGAGGTTAGGAAAGACCTCTATGAGGCAAGACCTCATAGGGGAAGGGAGTTTAGCAATCGGGGTGCAACATTCCATGTATGCTTGAGAAGTTACAAGAAGTCAGGGCAGCTGGAGTTTTTTTGGATAAGCAGGCAAGTAGGGCAGAACAAGGCTGAAGGATGAATCATTTGTCCCCATTACAAAGGAACTTGAATGCCTCTATAAGGCTCTAGTATGTTATTCAAAAGGTCTCAGACAGCTGTTGCAAAGATTTTGAAGGGCAGTTCTTAAAAAGGTGGCTTTATCCATAAGTGAGGAGAAGGCAGAGATTGGGGAAATGAATTACTCAGTTGATTTTGCATTGCTATCATAGGACATACTACTTGAGGCTGGATCATTAACAAAGGAAGTAACTTCTGGAAGTTCTGAAGGCCAGGAAGTCCAAGAGCACAGTACTGGCACAGAACCACCAGGAAGACAGGGAACATACTTTGAAGGAGATAGAAGTAACAGAGGCCCAAATTCACTGTCATCACAACACACACTCTCATGAGAATGACATTAATTCATTTGTGATGGCAGTGCCCTAGTGACCTGGCCACCTCTTACAGCCCATCTCTTAAAATATTACAGTGACAGGGCTGGCACCATGGTGTTACAAGTTTATCTTCCACCTCAATATTGATATTCTACATGGGCACCTGTTTTTGTTCTGGTTGCTACATTTCCCATTTAGCTCCCTGCTTATGACTGGGAAAGCAAGGGAGGATGGTCCAAGTAGTTGAGGCCCTGCACCATATTGGAGACCTGCAGGACACTCCAGGCTCCTCCTGGCTTCAGACTCGTCCAGCTATGGTCATTATTGCCATATAGGGAGTAAATTAGCAGATGGATGATCTTTCTTTATCTCTCCTTTCTGTAATTCTTCTATTCCAATAAAAATAAATATTAAAAAAAGACAACAATGCCCATGTAGAGTACAAAAAATAGATAAAAGTACCATCAGAACAAAAAATACCAGATTAACATCTCCCTTTAGAACATAAATACACAGAACTCCTCAAAACCCAGTCTATAGTTCCCTGTTGGAATGTTGCTGAACCTTTTTGTTTTTAGTTGCAGTGAAATCCACATAGCATGAGTGCCATCGCCTTACTCATCCTTCACTCACGCTCATGTGTTACTGCCTCCTTTTTATCATAGTGTTCTATCTTATTTTTGAGTAGATACATAGATGTCATTCAAATTTCAGAAGATACAAGAGGATAAACAATGAAAGTTCTCCCTCCCCACTGTGTCACCCACCACCCTGTTTGAGAAAACCAATCATAGTCTTTTTGTGTATACTTTCAGAACATCATCCAATCAATCAATCGTTATTTAGGCTATGAATGTATTTCAAAAAATTCATGAAAATATGAGTTGATTTTGATTCAAAATATTTTTAATTCACCTGTATTTTTCATTCATAATACACGTTTTATGTGACCTTCTTGAAAATTCTTGTTTCTAAACACATATGTGCTCATGTGTGTGTCCCACAGGCACACCCAAGAATGTTGTTCAGATCTTGCCATAACAGAACATCTTGGAGGGCCCAGCATGGTAGCCTGGTGCCTAAAGTCCTCCCCTTGCATACGCTGGGATCCCATTAGGGTGCTGGTTCTAATCCCGGCAGTCCCACTTCCCATCCAGCTCCTTGCTTGTGGCCTGGGAAAGCAACCAAGGATGGCCCAAAGACTTGGGATGATGCACCCACCTGGGAGACTTAGAAGAGGCTCTGGGATTCTGGTCGACTCAGCTCCAGATGAAAGATCTTCCTCTCTGTCTCTCCTCCTCTATGTATATCTGACTTTCCAATAAAAATAAAAAATAAATCTTAAAAAAAAAATCTTGGAGATGGCTCCATGCCAATACATGCAGAATTTCATTCTCTCTTACAGCTGTCCAGTAATCCATCTGGAAATAAACAGAGCTGATGTCTATGACTTTTCCATGTATTTGGATATTTCTGTGGGATAAATTCCTACAAATGGAATTGCTAATCATGTTCACTGGACAATGAGTGATTTTGTTCAAATAGCTTTTTCTTGAGATTCCATTGAATTATTCTTTAACTAACAATGGGTAAATTTCTCATTGTTTTATAAGCTGTTCACAAAGTATATTATCAGATTTTTGTTCTTTTTCAACTTGATAGGTGAAGAATAATATATCAGCACAATTTAAATTTCATTTCTTTCATTTTTGACTGAAGTTAAGCATCTTTTTATATGTTTATGAGCCATTACTATTTCCTTTTTAATAAGCTGTGTGCTTTCCTTTTGGGTTTTTCTGGTCTTTTTCTTATTAAATCTTAGAATTTATTATCTGAAAGAAATCACTCCTTTGTTTTATGAGTTGCAAATATTTCCCCTGTTTTGTCACTTGTCTTTGGGCTTTGTTGCTGGGCGTCTTCCCAATTCCATTTTAAAATTATGTAATTAAATTAATCAGACTTTCCTTTTATGGATCCTTTACTTTTTGTCACAATGAAGTCTTCCTTATTCTAAAAGTTGTCAAAAAAAATTTTTTTTCCTCTCATACTTTAATGCTTTCTATTTTACATCCAAGCCTTAGCTTCCTCTGGGTTTTTTTCCCCAGAATTTTTTTCCCCACCGGACAAAGTGGTTACCTGTAGTTATATATTCTACCATGCATCTTTGCCTTCCCTATTTTGAAATTCTGTCTTTAAGCAGGAATTCTGTCTTTAAGCAGGAAACTGCATGGGTTAGTACCTGCCGCTTATGCTGAGGGAGCTCTTCCTGTGTTTGGAAGTAACAGTAAAACAATGCACACCTATGTTTACTTATTTCTAATTGGAAATTCTGGGGCCAGCACTGTGGAAAGTGGTAAAGCTGTCACTTGCAGCCAGCATCCCATAGAGTCACTAGTTTGAGTTCACCTGGTTCACTTCGGATCCAGCTCCTTGCTAATGCACCTGGGAAAGCAGTGGAACACTATTTCGGAACCTGCACACACATGCAAGACCCAGAGGTGCCCCTAGCTCTTGGCTTTAGACCTGCCTAGCTGTGGCCACTGTGGCCATTTGGGAAGTGAACAAGTGTATGAAAGAGCTTTCTCTGTCTCTCCCTCTCTTCTGTAACTGCCTTTCATATAGATAAATACATCTAGGGGAAAAAAAAAAAGAAAGAAAGAAAATTGCATGTGTGGCGAAGATGGGACAGGAAACACCAAAGTTCTGTGACAGTTGAGAAACTGGTAGCATAATTTGTTGACTTTTGTTGGTGGTGTTGAGTGAAGGGTCACAAAAATAGCAGAAGGAAATATAGAACTTACCTCACTTTGAGCCCTCTGGTTAGTTCCTCCCTCTGTCGAGATGTCTTTTGTCTATTTCTCAGGGAGCATACATTTTTCATTAATGATACCTATACAAAGTACAACTGGCATGGTGAAACTATGGGAGGGTCTTTGAAAAGCCCATTTTTAATGCCTGTTATGAAAAGCTACGCATGGATATCTAGAGTATTTTTGGCAGCAAAATCAACTATTTTATTTTCCCACAAACTTTTTAAAGTACTTGCATATGCCACATCCAAGAACAAAAAATGTCTACTTGGCCACTTTTTCAGAGAAGAGTTTCCGCTTGACTAAAGCTAATCTTGGCATCAGATTCTGTAGATAGTGAGACTTTCAGCAGTCATTGTTTATGCAGTGATAGAAGTTTCTTTTTTTTTTTTTCAATGAGGAACTACAGATAGCTGACATGGTGACCGGAGACTGTGGCTCTGTCACATGCTGGTCTCCGGAAATGGTCCTTAGCCAGCAAGCTGATCAGCACCTTCTTGGTCATTGTGTGTCATGCCTCCTGCACAGGATGGACCGTTGAACAGCTGAACACAACTGGCGGCTGGGATGGCTAGCCCATTAGATAGCTCATGAAGGTACCCCTCACTCCTTACCCAGCAAGAAGGGAAGAAGAGGGCTTGGTCAGCTAAGGCTTGAAAACAGAGTCCCTTCCTTCCCACTTATTCCTCAACACTGAGAGATTCGGAAGTGGCTCTCCCCCTCCTTCTGTCCACTTCCTGCTTTCGTGACCCTGTAGGAGTTCCTTTCCCCTTTATGGGGTGCTTGGCTTGAAGTGTTATTGGAGTTCATCCTCCAGTGTTCTTCAGAAACTTCTTGAGAAATGAAATCAGATTTGGCATTGTGACGTAGCAAGCTAATCCTCCACCTGTAGCACCAGCATCCCTTATGGGTGCTGGTTAGAGTCCTGGCTACTTCACTTCTGAACCAGCTTCCTGCTTGTGGACTAGGAAAAGAGCAGAGGATGGCTCAAGTCCTTGGACCACTGCACCCACGAGTGGGACCCAGAAAAAGCATCTAGTGGGTGGCTTTGGATAGGCTTAGCTCCAGCCAATGTGATCATTTCGCAGTAACCCAGCAGATGGAGGATCTTTGTCTATCTCTATTTTTCTCTGCGGGTCTGCCTTTTAGATCAAAATAAAATATATTTTTTTAAAGATGTGCTTACTTTGGTACAAAGAAAAAGGTTCATGGAAAACGAGTTATAATGCGTCCCTTCCAGCTCCCTGCCTGTGGCCTGGGAAAGCAGAAGACGGCCCAAAGCTTTGGGACCCTGCACCCAGATGGGAGACTCAGAAGAAGCTCCTGGCTCCTGGCTTTCGATTGACACAGCTCCGGCCATTGTGGTCACTTAGAGAGTGAATCAATGGACAGAAGATCTTCCTCTCTGTCTCTCCTCCTCTCTATATATCTGACTTTCCAATAAAAATAAATAAATCTTCTTTTTTTAAAGCTATGTGAATTTCAACATCTCTTTGTTCCCAAATGAACTTGACTTTTTTTTTTTTAAGGCTTATTTATATATGAGAGAGATTGGGAGAAGCAA
The DNA here is from genome assembly GCF_017591425.1 of Ochotona curzoniae. Taxonomy (NCBI): domain Eukaryota; kingdom Metazoa; phylum Chordata; class Mammalia; order Lagomorpha; family Ochotonidae; genus Ochotona; species Ochotona curzoniae. The sequence continues at coordinate 44,722,298 of NW_024466502.1, read as the reverse complement.
AGAGAGAGATCTTCTGTCTGCTGGTTCATTCCCCAAATAGCTACAATAGCAAAAGCTGAGCTGATCCAAAGCTGGGAGTCAGGAGCTTCTTCTGGGTCTCCCACGTGGATGCAAGGGCCCAAACACTTAGCCAAGTTTCCACTGCTTTCCCAGGACATTAGCAGGGAGCTGGATTGGAAATAGAACAGCCAGGACTCAAACTGGTGCCTATAGGAGATGCTGGCTCCTCATCACCAACTCCCTAAATAAACTTAACTTTTAATTCCAGTTCCCTATGGACTTTTTGATGTACCTTGTATGGAGGAGGGGGTAAAGAGGTCAACAGGTGGGTGTGGTACATTGTGCATTGTTACACACCCTATGGAATAACTCTGGACTCCACAGGCTGTTCCCAGCCAAGGAATCCTGGGTAGGGCAGAAGGAGAGGTTAACTTGCCTGTCTTTGGCTGTTGCTCCCTCATAGTAGATTGACCATGTCTGACTGGGCAGAGCTGACTTTTAGCTTAGTCTTTGGCTGAACTTAGTTTTTGGCTGAACTGAGAACTCTTGTCCTTGGCCTTGTTTTTAAAAACCTTGACTCGCCCCTTAGTGCCTGCTGATACTCTCCAGGTGGCCCTGATAAATGATTCCTTCACTCAGTGTTGCAAGACAAAGGAAAAGCTTATTTTTATTTTTCCCTGTTATAGTCCATTGAGTAAAAAATGGTTAGTATGCTGAAATAACTAACATCCTCTAGTAAAATATTAAACCACATGTTATATAGAGAAGGTGCAAAACCACCAAGTAAGTGTAACACCAGTCCTGTTCCTAAGGTATTTGTGCCTTGAAGGGGAAGTGAAGGAGAATGGGAATGGAATAACAGAGGGATTGGAGAGAAAAGACAGGCTGTAGGAGGGGCCAAGGATTAAAGCAAAGGAAAGTGACAATTAACCCCTGCATTCCTTTGATGCTTCGAAAAATCTAAAAAAAACAAATAAAAATCTTCAACTATTTCCAACTTTCTATTGTTTTGTATCCTTAACTATAGCGGGTTAGTTATGTTTAAGGTATTAAATCATTGTCTACAGTGGAAATCATTTTCTAACTTGTAAAACAGGAACTAAATCTAACTACACGAAGGTTCAGACAAGAGCCAGAAAATTGAAGAATCCATCCATTGGCTAACGGTCAAAGTTATAGTGGGGCCTGGTTACTAGAATGTGTGTGTGTTGCAGGGTGCACATAGGCAAATAAACTATATTTGAGAGTCAGTTCAAGTATTCTGCTGCTAGTGAAAATCACTGGCTGGCCCCAGCTGGGCTAGGCTCTGTAGCACTGGCTGGTAAGTGCCGAGACTGGATGCAAATCATGTGTGGCTGGACCACAGCACCCCGTGGAAGGTATAAGATCTGGGGCTGGGAGAGGGCCTGGTAAAAAGAGCTGTGGGCACACACGCTGGGCTGCAGCTCTTGCTAGTGAGCATTAGAGCCAGGGCTGTGGGTGGACAAGGCAGGTCAAGGTGGCAGGCTCTGTTGGGATATGTCTGGGCTGGTTCTGCGGGCAGTCAGGCTGAGCTAAGCCACAGAAACCATTGATATTCAAGAGATCTGGTTGGAATGTGGGATGGCCCAGGCTAGGCCTCAGCACATGCAAGGACTAAGGTTGGAGACAGGCCTGGTGGGAGATATTAGGGGTCACCCTGACTAAGCTGTGGTACTGGACCAGTGGAGGCCTGGGTTGGGTTAGGCCACAGCTCCAGCTGGTTCATGTGAGAGAAGGGGCTGGGGCAGAACTGACCAGGCAGCTGTATCCACCAGTATGTGCATTTGATGGTGCAGATAATAAATCAAACCTGATCCTGTACTAACTGGGGGGCCCACACTAGAGTCAAATCTGAGGTCACCTCCACTGATGTTTCTTAGGAGATTCCCGAACGAGATCGTTGAACTCAAATCACAGCCACATGGAAGATCATAAGATATATGGTCAGTCTTGGAATGTGTGTATTGGGATTGCTGATGCATGTGCAGTGGAAAGCACCCCAGCTGCACACGAAGCACACAACAGCCAGCTCATCCAGGCCAGCAGAGGACTTTGAATGCCTTGTCAGAGGATGGAAAGTAGAACCAGTTGGACCACTCTTCTGACCAAGCTTTGATGCAAGTGTCTGGGCCTGTGGACTCTTAGGGTAGACTTGGTCAGCTCATAGTCCTTGGAAAGATTTTCTCAGCCCTGCTGCAACAAAGCCAACCATGTCTGAGAACTATCAAAACCACTCCAATAGCACTCTTGGAACCTTCTTCCCCACAGTGGGGTCTCTAAGACATCATCCAATGACTGTTCCCTGTTAGTAGGTACTGATGTGGTTTGACAGCAAGGAGTGGTCCCCTCCCTTTCTCCCCTGTAGACACTGGATAAAAATCAAAGAAAAGAATTGAAGCATTTGTGGAACCCACCTTCCTGCATACCTCAACCTTCCCCACCTCCCTAATCAGAGATGCACATGTGTGTGCATTCCTCTCAACTATGTAAATAATATTAAAAGTTAAGAATAAATAAATAAGTAAGATCACTAGCTAGTCTCATAGGTGTTTGCCTTTTTATAGAGACCTCTTAAATGCCAGGTTACCTGTGGTAGATAGGGACCTGAGTCACTAATGGTGGAACTTGAGAATTATTTGCCCGGGCACAGAAAGCTCTTTTTCAATTTTCTTAAGCAACTTCTTTTCTTCTCCTGAAGAAATCATTGCTGGACTTATTTCACAATATTTTTTCCTGCTTTCTCACCTTCTTTTCCGACCTTGTGTTGGATACATGGTAAGTGCTGTTATTTAAGAAGTTGCCAATGGGGAAAGGGAGAGGTGATTGGTATGTTAGGAACCCTCCCTCTCTTCTGCTGACCTTGGCCTATCTGGCTCCCATTCCCTGGACATGCCAGCAAAGACTCTACACCCTACTACTGCTGCCCTCCTGACGCATCTACATGGCCCACATGTTCCAGCCCACACTCCGTGTGATAACTTACAGGCTTCCTGTTGCAGGCGTATTCTGGTGCTGAGGGTGAAGGAGGAGAGTAAATCATTTTCCATCCGTTTTCTCTAACTTTCCGCAACAGAGTGCTGTTAGAGCAATGGCTAACATCACCTCTCTGTCAGTCAGTAAATCCCATGACAGCCTCGTCTCCAGAACATAGTGGGTGTGGGGGGGAGGGGGGGTGTGTTATTTTGCATTTCATGAAAGCAATAATCTTTCATGGCCTCCGTAGAACATAATTTTGGCTTGGTATGGTGGAAACTGTTCATTTACTTCCATATCATTCCTGTGAACGTTTCAAAGTGGGCAGACTTTGCTCACTAGCAGAAGATGAATAATTCCACAGAGAAATGTCTTTGTCAGCAGCTAAGAGAGAGTTCTTGCCACCTGAAGCCAGAGGAACTGGTTTTGTAATCCCAGTGGGCAAACTGCTTAGCTACTGTGTGGGAGTCATGGCTGGTTTGCTCTAGATTTTCAGGCCTGACTCCTCTGCCCTCACCTTGTGTTTACTGTCATTCTGTCTCTTTCACTTTCAAGCCTAGAGAATCAATTGCCCTGAAATGGCTCTTTTCTGACCACCTGAGTACCCTGGACCACCTCAGGCCACGACTGGCTTGTAACTTGAATTTGGGCTCCCTAGTGGCAGTAACAGATAGTCATTAAGAATGTGGGGCCCTTGCCTGGGCTTGCTCAGAACATCCCCCACTGCGGAGGAGGGAGCAGCTGTCTGGCCAGCTCCCTGGTTGTGCCTCCCTGTCACATTAGCAGGAAGTTGAGTTCGGTCAAATATTAACCCTTCTGCTGGTGGTTTTCACTGGTGAGAACCAAGGGGAGAAGGTGAGAGAAAAGAGAAAGGGAAAGAAATTGTACAAAGTCACAGGGCAGAGAGCTGGGAAGGGAGGCGGGAGGAGTCTGAGGGCGGGATACAGCTCATGGGGGTGGGATGGGACTCAGGGGACTTCTGTCGCTGATGGGTTTTCCCACCAAGGCCTCTGCTGTTTTCTTTTCTTTTTTTTCTTCCTGGCTCTGTTCTTATTGTCAAGCAAAAACATGTAATTACCAAGTGGAAAAAGTCAGGGTGAAAAGCAGCGGCATGATCTCCCTTTTAAACACATGTTTGCCTAAGTAGCTGGGAACCTTTAAATGCAATGTTTAGTTGTTACCTAGGAAATGGCATGAATACAGAAGAATTTTTAGTTTCTTCCTTTTGCTTATCAATATTTTCTTTTTTTAGAAATGTCTTTCTCAAACAAAAAAATTTATTTGAAAGGCAGTGGGATAGAAGGGAAGAGGGCGTGAGGTCTCTTACCTAGTTCACTTGCAAACTGTTCTTAGCAACCAAGACTGCCAGGCTGACGTCAGGAGCTTCATTCAGGTCTCACACATGTGCGGTGGGGCACAAACACTTGGGTCATCCTCCACTGCTTTCCCCAGGCCTTTAGCAGGGAGCTGGATGAGAAGCAGAGCAGCCAAGACTTACACCAGTGCTCATTTGGGATGCTGGCACTGCAGGTGGTGGCTTAATATACTATACCACAACACCAGCCCTTCTGGTGTATATTTTCTATAATCAATATTTGTTGCTTCTAATAATAAAGCTGAGCTATATTTACAGTGAAGAGAAGGGAGAGAGACACGAGGAGAACACGGAAATTGGTTACTGAGGTTTGTGATGCTCTAGGTATTCACCCAAACTGTCAATTTTCTGGTGCCAGTTGCCTGCTCTCCGTACATAGTTGCTGTTTGAATACTACTGGCAAATTTTTAAGGACTCCAATTCTTCAGTCACTAAAGTTGCATTTCTTAACCAAAGATGCACATGGAAGTCAGCAGGGAGACATCTCTGAGATAGTCTCAGAAATTCTGACTCACATGCTGAAGCAGGAGCAGGACAGGAGTGTTTTGAAAATCCTTGCTTGTGTTCAGTGCTCATCCTGATTCCGTGGGATGAGAGGAGTACAGAAGGAAAACATAAGAATTTCTGGCTTTATTTCTTTTCTGTTGCATCCTTGAAAAATATCTACTTGTTTGTGTACTAATAATACTGTGTTGAAGCTCACTTGAGGGGGCAGCGATGTGATGTGGGGTGAAGTGATCGCAAAGCCTGCATGTTATATCAAAGCTCTTCTGAGTCCTGGCCACATCCAACCCAGCTTCCAGCTGGTGCGCCTGACAATCAGATGATAGCATAGTTCCTTGGGCCCCTGCCACCCATGTGAGTTACCCAGACGGAGATCCCAGCTTCTGCCTGGATCAGTCCCAGCCATAGTGGCCATTTGGAGAGAGAAATAGCACATAGACACACACAGACACTCTCTCTCTCTCTCTTTCTCTTTCTCTCTCAAAAGAATAAATATGTCTTAAATTTTAAAAAGAGAGAAAAACTGATACGATAAAACTTTCAAATAAATTTACAAGTTCTTCTGTTAAGATGCACAATGGAAAAATTTGGGGACCAGCTCTGTGGCCTAGGAAGCTAGGCCTCTGCTTATGGCACCAGTATCCCATGTGGTTGCTGGTTTGAGTTCTGGCTCTGGCTGTTCCAATTCTGATCCAGCTCCCTACTGATGTGCCTGGAAAGCACCAGATATCAACTCAGGTTCTTGAGTCCCTGATATGTGGGAAACCTGGAAGAGGCTAGAGCCCAGCCCAACTGTCGCCATCATGGCCATTTGGCAAGTGAACTAGCAGATGCAAGATTTCTTTCTGTGTCTGCTTCTCTCTCTGTAGCTCTGATTTTCAAAGAAAAGAAAAGTCTATAGACACCTGTTGTAGAGAACATATCACAAGTAGAATAACTCAAATACCTGGTGGCACTGAAAACCTCTGAGCTGAGTTAACAATGACTGAAGACATTTTACACCACTGTTGTCATTTCGGTCTACTTCATTTCCTGCTTTGGGTGTATTTTTTTTAATTATTACTATTGGTCTGATGACATCATTGTGGGTATATTAATTTCTCAGGTAGGCTGCAGCGCTTCCTGCAATAGCAGTTTGCAGATTAGCGGGCCTGGACAGAGCTGAGGGTTGGGTGTTCTGCTGGAAACCCAAGGGTGGAGAGAACACACACCGAGACCCACTGCTCCTTCCCTCACTGCAGTCCAAAAGAGATCCTTGGAGTGGGAGACCAGAAGCATCCCTTCAGAGAAACTTGATCTCCCCCTCAGGAAAAACTTAAAGTCACAAAGAATGTGGGGGTGGGGATTCCTCCAGATCAGCACAGGCAGAATACAAGGTGAAGGCTCTGGTCAACAAACCCATAATTTTAGAATTGCCACTTAGTTTTGGAGACCAGAACTTTGTTCTTGGGAGTGATCCAGGGTGCACCTGTGGCCTGAGCCAGCAAGGGAAAGGGTCATTTGTTCTCCTCAAGACCAACCAGGGAGACATCATTGGGGCTGTAATCTAGGCTGAGGGAATGATGTAGCAAGGGCAAGGGGAAGGTGAGAAAGAGGAAGGGGAGTGCCATTCACTTTTATTCCAACCCCCCTCCCCACTTTTTTAAAAAAGATTTATTTATTTACATAAAAAAGCACAGTTACAGAGAAAGGGATCTTCCATCTGCTGGTTCACTCCCCAGATTTCCCAAATGGCTGCTACAGCCCAGGATTGAGCCAGGTTAAAGCCAGGAACTTATTTTAGGTCTTCTGCATGGGTGCAGAGGCCCAATCTTTTGATCCATTTTCTACTGCTTTCCCAGACACATTAACAGGGAGCTGGATTAGAAGTGAAACATCAGGACTTGAACCAGCTGGAATGCAGGTGTTGCAGGAGGTGGTTTAGCTTACTGCACCACAATTCTGGTCCGCTTCCCCCTTTCTTGTGAAGCAGATCACCATGATTGATCAGACATTATAGGAAAGCCTTCACGTGAAATATGGAGATTAGGATGAGCAGGAAAAAAAGCTACTTGATGAGACTGAACCAACAAAAACTGTGTAGGAAAATGTCAAATACCTTCTGGTTGACATTACTGGAGCTAAGATATAACCACTGAAAAAGAATATGATATTAGAAAGGAAAAAGGGCTTAAAAAGTCTATGGAAGTTGGAAATTAAAGAACCAGCATTTTTGAAATAAGGGCAAAAGAGAAGGAACAAAAGTAACTTAAAAAATTAGGAGGCTAGAACAGGAAGCCTAATATGCTTTTAGAAGTTACGAGAAGAGAGAAGAATGAAAGCAGAGGAAAGGAAATCGTCAAAAATGGTTTTATTGTTACTTTTTAAAGTTTTAGTTGTGTCTTCAAAGGTAGAGTGACACCGAGAGGGAGAAACCAGAGAGAGATCTTCCATCCACTGATCCAGTCTCTACATTCTGCAACAGCCATGACGGGGCCAGACTCAAGTCAGCAGCTGAGAATTCCACCCTGGTCTCCCACGAAGGTGGTTGGGACCCAAGTATTCAGGCTGTCTTTCCCTGCTTTCCCAGGTGCATTAGCAGGGAGCTGACTCAGAAGCAAAGTAACTGGGACTGGAACTAGCATGCTGACATGGGATGCTGATGTCACGAGCTACAGGTTAATCCACGATGGACCCCAATTTGAAAACCCTTTCAACTGAAAAGGCCTGCGCAAAGATTGAGAATGAGCCTATACCATATCACGCCAAAGTGACAAATAAAAGATGCTTCAAGCTTCCAGAGAGGAGAATGCAAACTTTGCATCAAATGAAACAGGGGCCCGGCGTGATAGAGTAAGGGCTAAAGTCCTCGCCTTGAATGTGCTGGGATCCCACATGGGTACTGGTTCTAATCCCAGCAGCCCAGCAGCCCAGCTTCCCATCCAGCTCCCTGCCTGTGGCCTGGGAATGCAGTGGAGGACGGCCCAAAGCTTTGGGACCCTGCACCTGCTTGGGAGACCCAGAAGAGGCTCCTGGCTTCAGATTGGCTCAGCTCCAGCTGTTGTGGCCACTTGGGGAGTGAACCATTGGTTGGAAGATCTTCCTGTCTCTGTCTCTCCTCTCTGCACATCTGCCTTTCCAATAAAAATAACTAAATCTTTCGGAAAAAAAAATGTTCTATTAAAGGAAAAACCAAGTCAGTCTTTCTTCTGTGATTCCAGTTCCCCAGCCTCAATCACTGGACACCCTTGCTGTCCTTGTGTGTCTTTCCAGACACACTTGGGCTTGCTTCACTGATCGCAGGGCTGTGTCTTGTGGGAGACCCACTCTGTTCTCAAAGTTGAGAGATCTGGGCTCTTCGCCTCATGTTTTCGAGGCTCCAAATACATTTTAAGAAGGAAATGTTGCAAGTATTATCATAGAACCAAGGTGTGCTTCGCACGTTCATACCAAGAACACTTTCATCAGATACCTGGAGCTGATCAAAGTCTGAATTTCAGCGCTTGTGTATATGTGAGGCCCAGGCCAAGTAGCCCTACAGCTTCAGCACTCCAATCAGCCTCATCTTCAGATTCTTTTCTAATTTCACAAAGTCTTCCCCCTCCCTGCCTGCCATTGTACTATTTCTTTCCTTTTTATGGATGGTACATTATTCTGCATCTGCCTTCACCGAATTGCATTCCATTCCCAGCAGCAACTCTGGCACCACCTCAGCTTGCTGTCACCTGTCCTTTGAATCAGTAAGTCCTACAGCCTCACAGTCCTCATTCATTAATTAAAATGCCCTCTACCGCCTGTTTTCATCTTGGTCTCACATTCACATTTAATGAGCATGCTCGCCACTCCAACATGCAGGTCACAGATGAAATGTTACATCACCGGGCCCGGTCTCTGCGGACACCACGCACATTTGGTCCTCCGAGGCTGATCATAATGTACTGGTACTCACGCTCTAGGCACGCAACCACTTCCTAATTATGTGAGTTAGAATCTGAAATTTAGACCAGCGGTTTGCAAACCTGGCTGCATACTGGAAACCAAGGGAGATTTTGAAAATATGGATCCTGGATCTTACCACAATGTTATTCAAATATGTTTCAATTGGCCCAAAATGTGAACCTGGTCTCCCTGGAGAGAGAATCCTCTCTTTCTCTCCAAAGAAAGGCAAAATCAAGTACTGGGTATGACTTGCAGAACACCGCAGTGCCAAAGAGCAATCTGACAGACGTTCAAGTTCTGCTTTCCTTTTCTTGACTTCTAAAGAAAAAAAGGAAATTTTAAAATATTTATTTATTTTTATTGGAAAGGCAGATATACAGATATATCGTGCCGGGCCCAGGAATTTTTTTTTTTTTAAAGAACTTAGAAGGCTGTAAATAAAACATATGACAAATGTAATGCCTTAAAGCAGCATGCATGTATTATCATTCAGTTCTGGAGGCAGACATCTGATGTGGGTCTCCCTGAGCAGGGATGGATTCCAGCTTCCAGAGGCCACCCAAATTCCTAGGCTTGTCGCCTAACTTCTTTGGCAGGGTAAAGCTGCTAGCTCTCTTCACTCCCTCCCTCTTGTGCTTTTAAGAACTCCCTATATTTACATTAGGCCCTCCCAAGTAACCCAAGCTCTGATTTCCCTCTCGGGTTAGCCACCTGACAACTTTCAATCTTAGCCATATCACGAAACAGTCACAGTTTCAGGGAACAGAATGTAGACATGACGATCAGCGCCATTATTCTGCTTACCGCCAGACCACATTTTCTCTGAATGATGTTTAGACCTGGAGCTCCTCTGCTAGAATCCTGGATGGAAGTTGTAGGTCCTCTGGGCACAGTGGCACAACCTTCCTTCTCCCTTAAAGGTTATTCTGGAGCCCGGCGACCTGCTGTGCATAGGGTCTGCTCACATCAACTGGAAGGGCAGTGCTGCAACCATGGAAGACCCACTCCCCAGGCCTGTCCCCTCCTCCCACCACCACTTCCAGCCGTGACAGGATCCCTGTACCTGGCATTCTCCCTTGGGCACTAGAGGAGGGAGGGCCTGAGTCAGCAAGCCCAGGCCATCCCTTGGTTAAGTCTACCCACTGTCAAAGTCCTGAGGCATCTGCTCCCTCCAGGGAGGCCAGGTGCTTTCCTTCATTCCCCACTGAATCAGAAACTGCAAGTCATGGGGCCTGGGAATTCGGATTCTCAAAACTCCCAGTTCAACTCTGTGTACAGACAGATGTAGGAACTGTTTTAAAATAGACTACACAGTATGACTATATCATAGGAAATAAAGTTTAAACTTCGTTAAGCTCAGTATGTACTAGTAGCATCAAGTACTTTGCAGTTGTGGGCATTTGGAGAGTGGACCAACAGGTGGGAGATTTCTGTGTTTATCTCTGTCTTTCAAATAAATAAACATTGAACACTAATTTAAAAAATACAAAGAATTGGGGCCCAGTGGCATGGTCTAGCGGCTAAAGTCCTAGCCTTGAACGTGCCAGGATCCCATATGGGCACCGGTTCTAATCCCGGCAGCTCCACTTTCCATCCAGCTCCCTGCTTGTGGCCTGGGAAAGCAGTCGAGGATGGCCCAAAGCCTTGGGACCCTGCCTCTGTGTGGGATACCCAGAAGTTCCTGGCTCCTGGCTTCGGATCGGCGTAGCATTGGCTGTTGCGCTCACTTGGGGAATGAATCATTGGACAGAAGATCTTTCTCTCTCTCTCCTCCTCTCTGTATATCTGACTTTGCAATAATAATAATAATAATAATAATAAAAGAATTGAAACCAGATTTATAAAAATAGTAATCGAAAAACTTTCCCAGGCTACTTAAAGTATCAATTTCTCTTTTTAAAAAAGATTTATTTATTTATTTATATTTGAAAAGCGGGGTCTCGGCGAGGGTGGGGGTGGAGAGTGAGAGAGAGAGAGATCATCCACCCACTGGTTCACTCCCCAAATGTCCTCAATGGACAGAGCGGGGCTGATCCAAAGCCAGGAGCCAGGAGCTTCTTCTGGGTCTTCCATGGCTCTTCTTTTGCTGCTTTCCCAAGCACATTAGCAGGGAGCTGGATTGGAAGTGAAGCAGTCAGGACTCCCAACTGGCACTCAAAAGGGATGCTGGTGCGGCTGATGGAGGCTTGACTCACGACATCAGCCCCCAAAGTACCAATTTTTTAAAGATTCAACCTATTTGTTGCTTTCCAGAAAATTTTTATTGTATATAGCATAGTGCTCTTGAATCCCGATGGTGTCTGGGATTCTATGCAGCAGAATCTAGTTGGTCTGTAGTCTGTTGGGCCAAGTCTCTGGCCCTGAGGGTTCCAGCTGCTAGCCTGTACAAGTGTGCAAGCTCAACTGTGCTTTTGTTTCTGTAGGCCGACTCCTAAACAGATCACCGGGATGAGGCCTAATGTCAGGGGAATTTCAGGATCCCCAGCTCGTGGAATCATTGGTACTTCCAATGATTGGGCTCTCGACTTTTAAAGATAATTTAATTAATTTATTTAAAAGATTTAGAGACAGAAAGACAGAGCAAGATCCTATCTGTTGGTTCATTCCTAAAGTGCTTGTAGTGGCCCTGGTCTGCTAGCCAAAGACACAATCCCGATCTCCTACATGATTGGCAGAGACACAGCATAAAGCCACGGCTGCTGCCTCCCTGTCAGCGTTAGTCAGGAGCTAGACTCAGCAAATGAACCTGCAGAATCCTGTATGGGACATCAGTGTCTTGGGCTATTCCCACACCAGATTCTAAGTTTCCCCTCTACCCATGACCTCCAAGTCCTTGACTACTGCTTAAGTTTCTGCTTCCAGTCTTTGAAAGTTTCTGGCTTTCCCTTCAATGGCAGCCATGTGCCCTGAAAACTTAACTGTATACAGACTCTGAGCTTCTCCTGCTCAAGACAGGCTCACCAACCAACGGTGTGGGAGTTGGCCTTGTGCTGCTGTGCCAGGGGTTCTGCGGTATGCCCAGCCTCCCTCTCTCCCACAGCTATGAGCCTGAACTTTCTTCATCTGGGATCCAGTTCCCTACCTCTGTCCTGTCTTGTGCCAAGTCTCAGCCTGTTCACCTGTAGGCGTAATACACCACTTAATTTTTCCCGTGTTTTCTCCCTGAGAGATTTGATTCTACATTCTTGACTGTTCATGGAGCTTCTGTTTCCAATTTAAAGCACTGTCTGGATCCACTGTAATGTGAGCAGTCCCAGGTGAGCCTCGGCTTCACCACTGCATGAATCAATTTGTCGTTACTTTAAAATGCCAGAGAGGAAGAACTTGGGAGGGAAAGTTTGTTTCAGCTTACAATTCAGAGGTTCACAGTGACAGATCAGGAGCCCCAAAATCTAGTGCCTGGTGGAGGCTAGCATTGGCAGAACACGTGTGGAGGGAAACGTGATGAGCCAGGAAGCACTCCTGGTTTATGCAACCAAAACTTTTTTGCGGGAAGAAGTGGATTTGAATTAATTTTTAAAATGTCTTAAAGTTACATTATAGTCAGACTTAATGGCTTTATCAAATGAAGAGTTTAATAATACAAAGGAAAAAGATCATATACAGTCTTTTCTAGGAAAGTAGAGAAGGACTATAAACAATAACCAAGCTAAAGGTATTCAACTTCACTCATACAAACTTATATTCATAAAATTATTAATATTCTAGTCACATATAATTCCCATCAACCTGTTTGAAAAACTTTATTGCAGCAAAACTAGTATCCACAGGCCTTCCTTTCCTTCCTTTTTTAATTTTTTCTTTTTCTTTTTTTTTAATTTTAGCTCCCACATATAAGGAAGAACATATAGAATTTGTCTTTTTGTGTCTGGCTTATTTCACTTAAATGTTCTCCAATTCCAAACATTTTTGTTGCAAAGACTGGAACTTCATTTTTTTTAAAAAATAGCTGAATAATATATAACCAACCCTCCTGTGAGAACTACCTTTCAAAAACAAGTTCCAATTGACCTAAAGGCCTTTTGCCAGGCCCAGCTCTGTGCTGCCATGATTATCATGTCGCCACACTTAATCCATCAGTAATTAACATAAGACTTTAGAGTTCACATGCCTGCATATGTGGGAGGAGCTAAATCCTTTTCAAACCACAGCTAAGAACTCTGGGTGAAGTGGTTTATACTGTTATTCTTCCTTGGGACCTGCCCTGAGGCAGGTTAGTGTGACACATAGCCCCTTGATGTTATAGAATTGAAACCCACTTCTGCCACACAATAGATGTAAGCTAAGTTCTTCCAACTTAAATGGTATAATCTGTTCTTAAGGAAGCTGTGAAATAATGTGTGTAAAATGGCTCCTGGGCTGGCATCATGGTGCAGGTAGTTAGCCACTGTGACATTGACATCCCATCAACAACTGCTAGATTGAGAACCAGATGCTCCACTTCCAATCCAGCTTCCTGCTAATGTGCCTAGGAAGGCAGCAGATGATGGTCCAAGTATTTGAACCCCTGTCAACCAAGTGAGACCGGTGTGGAGTTCCTGGCTCTGGCCTTTGTTCTGGCCCAGCCAATACCTAACTGTTGAAACTATTTGGTGAGGGAACTAGTGGATAGAAGACTCTGTACATCTAAATCCCTCCTTTCCTGCTTCCTTTTCTCCCTGTTGCTCTGCCTTATAATTTTTAACATGATAAAATTAAATTAATTATAAAACAATAAATTTATTATTAAAAAATTATATGGGAGGTTGATACTAATGTTTCCTTTCCTCCCTTAATTGCCAGTGAGTACCAGTGTGAGTAGCAAAGGGTCACACATGTCTCATGGGAAAACAGGCTCAGAAATTCTTATCTGCATCGCCTTACCTTATCACTACTTCTTCAGAGGTCAAGTGAAGGCTGACACCCTTGTGATTTTTAAGGTATTAATATTTTAAGTATCTGTTCGTCAATAAAGACAGAGACTAAAAAAGATGTTTGCAAAACACATATCTAATTAATGACTTGTGTCCAAACTAGACAGAGCACTCTTAAAATTGAGCAAAAGGAAAACAAACAACCTCATTAAAAAGTGGACAAATATCAGAATTGGCACCTCACCGAACAAGATATGCAAATAGGAAAACAAGCATATGAACAGATACTCCACATCAAATGTCATTGGAGAATCACAAAGTAAAACAACAATGAGCTACCACTCAAATCTTTTAGAATGGCCAAAATGCAAAACACAGACAACACCAGCTGCTGACAAGGATGTGAACAGTGGAGCTATTACGCATTGCTGGTAGGAATACAAAATGGTGCAGCCACTTTGGAAGACAATTTGACAGTTCTTGTAAAACTATACAATATCTCGCCACATGAGGCAGCAGTTGTGCTCCTTGGCATTTTTTCCTACTATCCCAAAAGCTTGTGTCTCCAGAGAAAGCTTTTACACAAATGTTCATAGCAGTTTTATTCACGATTGTCAAAAATTGGAAACTGACACTTTTCTTCAATAGGTGACCATTCTGTACCACAGACTGTTCCATCAGTAAGTGACAAAGAGAAATGAGCCATGAAAAGATAGGGAGGAAACTTATACACATCATGCAAAGTGAAAAAGCCAATCTAAACAGGTGAAGATTCCAACAATATGATATTCTGGATAAAGTAGAACTATAAAAATATTGGGAAGAAGTCACTGGTTGCCAAGGTTGGGGTAAACAGGTGAAACCCGAGATTTTTAGGTAGGCAACACTACATCTTGTCAAAAAGCACAGAACCACGTAACAGAACAATTGCTAATGTAAGTTGCAGCCTTCAGTGGCTCATGATGCACCAACATTGGCTCACCAGTTAAAACAAATTTCATGCAATAACACAAGATACAAACATCAGGAGAATCTACATAAGGGACAGGCATGGCAGAATATAGGTACTCAGCTATCTCCTTAGTTTTTGTGTAAACCTGAAACTCTTCTATAAAATAAATTTATTAATTAAAAATACAGAAATGCTAAGCTAGAACTACTTTTAAATGTGGCATATATTAAATATCTCTGGGTCTGGGACAGCAGCCTAGTGGCTAAAGTCCTCTCCTTGAACATACTGGGATCCATATGGGTGCCGGTTCGTGTGCCAGTGGCCCAGCAGCTCCCAGCCAGCTCCTTGCCTGTGACCTGGGAAAGCAGTCGAAGATGGCCCAAAGCCTTGGGACCCTGCACCCATGTGGGAGACCTGGAGGAGGTTCCTCGCTTAAGACAGACTCAACTCCAGCCATTTTATTCACTTGGGGAGTGAATCAATAGACAGAAAAGTCTTCCTGTCTCTCCTCCTCTCTGCATATCTGAGTTTTCAATAAAAATAAATAAACCTGGGCTCGGTGGCGTGGTATAGTGGCTAAAGTCCTCGCCTTGAACACGCCCAGGATCCCATATGGGCGCCGGTTCTAATCCCGGCAGCTCCACTTCCCATCCAGCTCCCTGCTTGTGGCCTGGGAAAGCAGTCGAGGACGGCCCAAGGCTTTGGGACCCTGCACCTGCGTGGGAAACCTGGAAAGAAGTTCCTGGTACCCGGCTTCAGATCAGTGCAGCACCGGCCTTTGCGCTCACTTGGAGGGTGAATCCTCAGACCGAAAGATCTTCCTCTCCGCCTCTCCTCCTCTCTGTATATCTGAGTTTGTAATAAAAATAAATAAATCTTTAAAAACAAACAAATAAATAAATAAACCTTAAAAATTTTCTATTAAAAATGCAAGCCTTGGGCCTGGCAGGGTGGGCAAGCAGCTAATGTCCTCACCTTGAACACGCTGGGATCCCATATGGGTGCTGGTTCTAGTCCTGGCAGTCCCACTTCCCATCCAGCTCCCTGCTTGTGGCCTGGGAAAGCAGTCGAGGACAGTCCAAAGCCTTGGCACCTTGCACCACATGGAAGACCTGGAGGAAGTTCCTGACTCTTGGCTTCAGATCGGGGCAGCACCGGCTGTTGTGGTCATGTGGGGAGTGAATCATTGGATGGAAGATCTTTGTCTCTCCTCTCTGTATATCTTACTTTGCAATAAAAATAAATAAATCTTTCTAGAAAAATGCAACCCTTTAAATTCAACTAAAAATGTAATGCCATGTGAATTGTGTTGCTCATAAAATAAGCACGGGGTTATGAATATCTTAATTCAGAAGGATGGTCTGGTAACAGGAGGAATGTTCAAAGCTATGTAATGAGGGGAGGACATATAGTAATATAGCATATATATAGTAGTAGCCAGTGTACCAATTAGAATGCCCACATTCCATATTGGAATGTCTGGATTCCACCCCTGACTTTAGCTCCTTACTCTAGCTTCCTGCCAGGGTGGACCTTGGGAGACAGCAGTGATAGCTCAAGGAACTGGGTTCTTGCCACCCACCTGAGGACCTGGATTGAAATCCTCATTCCTGCCTTTAGCCCAGCCCCTGTTATCATAGGCATTTGAGAAGTAAACTAGCCAATGGAAGCTCTGTGTCTAGCTATCTCTTTCTCTCTCTCTCTCTCTCAAATAAATAAATCAACAAAAAGTTTGAAAACCTGAATGATGAGAGTCATCTTTCAGTCTTCTTCATGTATGTCTCTTGGTATATGAAACCTATATTGAAAATACCCAGCTAAGAGGCCCATAGTGAGTGTAGGGCCTCTGATGAATTCAGCACCAAGGTGAGCTGGAGCTTGGTGTGTTCTTACCAGCCCATCCCCGGTCCCAGCAGTTCTGGTCTTGGACGCCAGCAGTCAGGCTGCCTGCAGGTAGACGCTTCTGTAATGTGAAGCGCTTACCTCCTGCACTCTCAGACTTCATCAGCTCACGATAGCTCCTTTCTCTTGCTCATGAGTCTGCCTGAACCAGCTGTGACACTGAACTACTGCAATGGCTGTAGCTGCTTTAGCTTTTCCTTTTGTCTGCCAAACTTTATTCAAAACACACTGCACCAGTGGTTTCCAACAGAGGCAGAAGCAGAGTCTAAAAAGGAGAAACGGTTCATTGTGAGCAATAAGGTCTTGCAGCCGGAGTCACTTCTGTCTACTTCCTCTGTTCCTAGTTCTAAGAAAGATAAAAATCAACACATTTGTTAATTTCACTTTTATTCTACTTATTTTCTATTTTTTTCTAATTATGGTCAAGCTTAGAACTCATTCCAGAAAAATTTACAAGTCATACAATATGTGAAAAAGCACAGCAAAATGCCACCCCAAATCCTATGTTACCTAGAGAGTACCACTAATGCAGTTTTGCCTGTGTTATTTCTAGTTCTGTATTTCACTTCTTAACTCATCCAGTTTGGGTTTTGTCTCCTCGATTTTCCTGACACTGCTGTGCCATCTGTCACCGTGTGCCGGAGGAGAGCTTTCTGGCATGCTTTGCAATCTGCTTCGTCATCTTCCTCCCAAGGACTGTACTCCTGCAATTACTCACCGCTTCCTGCATTTTCAGCTGCTACCTCTTTGTTAAATCATTCCCACCACGTTGGAAACATGCTTTAATATTGCTCATCTAAAAATCTTCCTTCGGGCATCATGCCGGGCCAATGGAGCTGGCCTGGGAACTTGTGCACGTTCTTGGGTCTAAGGTGGGCGGATGGGGCACCAGGCCAGCAAGCCGTTGTGTGCCAAGGGTACCCATGCACGTGCTTGGGTTCCTGGTAGGCAGAAAGTCCAGGTGAATTCATCCTTATCACTACTGAAAAGACTCTCATTAAGGTGATTAATGAGTTTCCTTTCATCAAACCCAGTGGTCAAGCCCTATTCTCAGCAGATTTCATGTCTCAGAAGCATGTGCTGTAGTTCATGCCTCTCTTATTTCAGTAACAATCGTGTCCACTGTTAACAACACACTTCTAGCTTCCCACTATTTTTTTTTCTGTTCCTTAGCTGATTCTACCTTCTCTGCCTGTATTTCAAATGTTGGATTGTCTCAGGCCTTTTCCTTCCTACAATCTCTATTCTCTAATCTCACCAATCCCTTGGTTGGTTGGTTGGTTTTTAAATTTTTTTAAAGATTTATTTTTATTGCAAAGTCAGATATACAGAGAGGACAGACGACAGAAAGGAAGATCCTCCATCTGCTGATTCACTCCCCATGTGGCTGCAACGACTGGAGCTGTGGCAGTTTGAAGCCAGGAGCTTCCTCATGGTCTCCCAAGCCAGCACAGAAATCCAAGACTTTGGGTCATCCTTGACTGCCTTCCCAGGCTGCAAACAGGGAGCTGCATGGGAAGTGGGGCTGCCAGGATTAGAACCGGCACCCATATGGGATCCCAGCGCATGTAAGGCAAGGACTTCAGCCACTAGGCTACCACGCTGGGTCCTGTCTGTTTTTAAGACTAATTTATTGGGGCCGGTGCAGAGGCATAGCAAGTTAATCTTCCACCTGTGGCACAATCATCCCATTTGGGCACCAGTTTGTGTTCAGGCTGCTACACTTCCAATTCAGCTTCTTAGTTATGGCCTGGGAGGCCAGTGGAGAATAGCTCAAGTCTTTGGGTCCCTGTACCCACAGGGAAGACCTGGAAGAAGCCTTTCATAGAAAAAAAATATGGAGTTGTTTTGTTTTTATTTGAAAGATTTACAGAGAGAGAGAGAGAGAAAATTCACAGAGAGAGAATGGAGAGAGATCTTCCATTTGTTGATTCACTTCCCCGGTGGCCACCATGACCAGAGTTGAGCTGATTCAAAGTCAGCAGCCAGGAACCTCTTCCTGGTCTCCCACATGGGTGCAGGAGCTCAAACACTTGGGCCAACATCTGCTGCTTTCCATGGTTGCAAGCAGGGAGCTGGAGTGGCTGTGGAGCAGTCTGAACTCGAATCAGTGCCCTGATTCTCGAGGAATGCTGTGCTGCAAGTGGGGGCTTAGCTAAGTAGGCCAGGTTCTGGTCCCCCACCCCTTTGTTTTAAATATAACCTACACGATATTAATTCCCAAATCGGTGTCTATTTCCATTTATGGTTCTTGGTATTAGTGTAGATTGCATAATTCATAACTCTCTCCCATACCCAATAATGGCTCAAACAAAACAATTATTTTTGCTCAACATGTAAGAAATTTGCAAAGAAAGTCACACTAGGGCTGGAATGGCGCCTTGACAGTCCTCAGAGACTTGAGGAAGTTCTCTTCCTCTACATAACTATCCTGGCCTTCGACTTTCGTCCTTGAGGGCACCTCATTATTTCAAGATGGCTGTTGGAGCACCAGTTGGATTAGTCCCCTTAAAGGAAGTCTCCCAGCTCCTTCCATGACTTGCATTTACATTTCATTGACAAGAATATAGTCATGTGGCCCCAGCTAACTGCAAGGAAGGCTGGTATCCTTTATGCCAGTAAACAATATTCCTAGTTAAACTCTAGGATTCCAATTAAAAGAAAGAAATGGAGAGCACGTTCTGCCATGTCAGCTCTGACATCTGCCCTGAGCTGTAGATTCTCTGTCAGATGCCAGCGTAAGACCCCATTGGGATGGGTCAGAGACATTTCAAACTCAACTATATTTTCCACATCTAAACTCTGTTCCTCTCTAGCATTTCCATTTTAGTAAATGACTTCACTCCATTATTCAAATTATAAGCCACAGTTATTTCAAAATAATTTATAACTCAAACATGTTGAAAAACAGAAGAATTGGGCCCGGCGCGGTGGCGCAAGTGGTTAAGTCCTCTCCTTGCACGCCCGGGATCCCATATGGGCGCCGGTTCTAATCCCGGCAGCCCCGCTTCCCTTCCAGCTCCCTGCCTGTGGCCTGGGGAGGCAGTCGAGGACGGCCCGAGGCTTTGGGACCCTGCACCCACGTGGCAGACCCAGAAGAGTCTCCTGGCTTCGGATCGGCATAGTATCGGCCGTTGCGGCTCACTTGGGGAGTGAAACATCGGACGGAAGATCTTCCTCTCTGTATCTCCTCTCTGTATATCCGCCTTTCCAATAAAAAAAAAAAAAAAAAAAAAAAAGAAAAACAGAAGAACTTAGGGATATGACACTTTTTTTCTTTTTGCTGCCTAAACATCCCTTCTTGATTTGCACACTTGTTCTCCATGAGTCCTCCTCGTAGGTGCCATGATCTGCATAAGAGAAAGCCTGAAGGCGCACATGGAGGTTATGGCAGCACATCGGAGCCTGCAGAGGAAACCTGGTACCAGAACAGAGGACAGACAACAGAACAAATCAACTATCTCAGCCAAGCATTGGCAACGAATAACTGGGCAAATGGAGACCCTAAGGTGGACTATGTCAGCCAGTGGATTCTGGAGAGATTTCATTGTGCTTGGAGTGGCGAGATTGACAGTAATTCGGAACTGTTGAACTATTGAAACTTCATGAGCAGGATCCTAGGATCATGCCCCACATCAGGAACCCTGGAATGGTGTCAGGTTGCTGTCCTCCATCCTGGAATGCAGAGGTGTTTGAGAGGCTGGATGTGGCTTCTCCCCTTATCCCCCTCCCCCCTGCTTCCAGATATAGGAAGCAAAAAAGAGAAAGTGGAAATGGTACTCTCACCCACCTTCCTGTAGCCATTGGCTCTAATCACCCTAATCAACAATGTAAAAATCATCAAAAATAAAAATACATTTTAAAAAAAGAGAGAGAAAGAAAACCTGAGCTGGTTGCCAGGGTTTCTGGTCTGCCCCTTCCTGCTTCTTGCCTCAAGTACATTCAGAGTAACCTATAGGATCATTTCCTACTATGGCCAACCTTGAGCCTCGAGAAAGATATATAGTCACGGGTCCCTCTCTGCTCCCTCCTCCTCACGTGAGCCTGACTGGGGTTTATCTATGCCCATGTGTCCCCTCCTGGTGTGCTGTGTGTCTCTCAAGGACCTGTGAGTGTAGTAGGCTTTGCTCTGCACTCCCTCCTGTGCTGCTTCCTGCAGTTCCACCTGACTGACATTCTTGGATCAATTTGAATTCTGTAGTTTTTATTTTTTTAAAGATTTATTTTATTTGTATTGGAAAGTCAGATATACAGAGAGAAAGATCTTCCATCAATAATTCACTGCCCAAGCAACTGCAATGGCTAGAGCTGCGCTGATCCAAAGCCAGGAGCCAGGAATTTCTTCTGAGTCTCCCACACGGGTACAGGGTCCCAAGGCTTTGGGCCATCTTCACTATTTTCCCAGGTCACAGGCAGGTAGATGAAAAGGAAGTGGGGCACCAGGACTGGAACTGGTGCCCATATGGGATCCCAGTGCATTCAAGGAAAGGACTTTAGCCACTAGGCTACTGCGCTGGGCCCCAATTCTGTAGTTGTAGCAACCTAGAAAAGAACAATCACAAACTCATCACCCACCCTCCTTATTGATCTAAATGTTTATGTGTAGGCTGAAGTATGTTATAATACTGTTATCAGACATTCAGCTTTTAGCTTACATCTCTAAAACGAGTAGGGCTTTTTGTCCATATTTGTAGCACCGTTATATTATAACCCATTATCAAAATGGGCAACTGTTGTCTGTTCTTGTTTTCTCACTTCCATACTGACCCATCAGCAAACAACATTGGCTCTTTGCTCTGTCCTGTCTCTGTCCTGGGCACTCTGTGCCTGCCCCTTCATCCTGAACCTAGACTTGGCTTAAGGTTCTTCCCTTGAATGATCTGTTTTACACATAGTACCAGACTGTTCTCCCAATTTAATACCAATTTCACCTCTTCATTTAAAACCCTTCACTGATTTCCTTTTATGAATAGACTTAAAGAAGACTTTGACCTGATCTGGCTCCTGCCTGCCTATCCAAGCTGTTCTTTTTCTCTCCCCCTCAATCTGTCTTCATTGAACACCCAGCATCATTTAGGCATAATAATCATTATACTTTTTCTACCTTCTGTTTGGAGTATTTTCCCGCTAGATTTTTGTATGGTTGCTTCTTCTCCTTATTTCTGTCTTAACTCAAACACTCCTTCCTCAGGGAAGCTTTCTCTGCTCTTCCTATCTAGAAGCATAAGTGAACTTGGAGTCCATGATCCTATTGCATGCATCTTTTCTTGCTGCTTGAAATGATATTGCTTAGTTACCTGCCTATGTCTTGTGTCCTTTCCTTGAATCTAAGATCCATGAAAATGCCTAGTTCAGTGCATGGTGCAAAATACACTGTTAAGAAATAATGAAAGAATGAGCCAATAAATTGTTCTCTGGATATTGACGTACCTTGTTTGAATTTCATTTCTCCCATTTATTATATGCAGTGGGCAAGTTACCTTCTTCTAAATAGCATTACAATACCAATGTCACAGGACTCATTACCATGATCAATTATTGAGTTTCTCTGTGGCACTGGATCCTTGTCAGTGTTGTCTTCTTAAAACTCTGCTCTCTGGCTTTCTTGATGCCACACAGGTCATGGAGAATAAATATTATGAAAAACCTACACATGGATTTCTATGATCTTGTTGAAGATCCTTCACAAAGTCCTAATTTTTGTTATCCATTTGTCCTTTCATATGCACTGGCGTTGTTTCTGTTTCTTGGCTGTTGTGAATGATGCTGCAACAAACATGGGCATGTGGGTGTCTCTTTGACACTCTGATTTAATCTCGTTTGGACATATGCTGATGGTGGGATCATTACATCATCTGCTAGCTATATTTCTAACTTTTGAGGGACTTCCACTCTGTTTTCCATAAATGTTGTACCAATTTGCATTTCCAACAATATATCATCACTAACACTTGCTGGCTTAATTTTGATCACAGCTATTATAACAGATATGAAGTTTCATTGTATGTGTTTGTTGTTAAAATTTTATCTATTTATTTGGGTAACAGAGGCACAGAGAGAGACAGATACAGAGGAGAGACAGAGAGAGAGAGAGATCTCTGTGCCATCTCCCTCTGCTTTTCCCAGGCTGTTAACAGGGAGATGGATCAAAAGTGCAGGAGGGACCCAGCATGATACGGTAGTGGTCAAAGTCCTCGCCTTGCACATGCTGGGATCCCATATGGGCACCAGTTCTAGTCCTGGCAGCTCCACTTTTCATACAGCTCCCTGCCTGTGGCCTGGGAAAGCAGTCGAGGACGGCCCAAAGCCTTGGGACCCTGCACCCATGTGGGAGACCTGGAGGAAGTTCCTGGCTCCTGGCTTTGAGTCGGCACAGCACCAGCCTTTGCGGTCACTTGGAGAATGAATTGTCGGATGGAAGGTCTTCCTCTCTGTCTCTTCTCCTCCCTGTATATCTGACTTTGCGATAAAAAAAATAATAATAAATCTTAAACAAACAAAAAAAGAGTGGAGCAGCCAGGACATGAACCAGTGCCCATATGGAATGCCAGTGTTGGAGGGAGGAGATGGTTCTACCCACTATACCACAACACCATCTCCAATAAGTCTATTTCACACACTTCCCACTTCTTCAAATGTTTGCAAATATACAGTGTAATTATTTCATCATGAAGCATATTTTCCTGATAGACTAAAATTTCCGCTTTGACCATATGTCTGTAAAAATGAAAGATTCTGTTTATAATTTTACATGTCTACTGTTAAAATAAAATTCTATAGACTTCTTACTCTATTTGAAGTCTTGTTTCCTTTTTAGCACTTCTATAATTCTAGTAGCAAGTGCTAAACAACATGTTTCTATTTCATTATGACCTCTGGCCCTGTACCTTCTTGTCAGAATGGCAGCTGGCTGGCTCAGCGGGTGGAAGGAGTTTTTCTAGAAATCATCCCTACACCAGGACTCTTGATAATGTAACTCCCCAGGTGGTAATTACATCTTACATACCTATATCCAACTGAACCCCAAATTTCCTGATGCCACAACAGCGCCACACTTCACAAAGGAAAAGGTGATAGAAAGGATGTGTTGATGGAAAGAGAGCAGTGGTCTTAAAGTATCATGACAAAGTACAGAATTTTGCAAAGTTTGCAAAAACATACGGTGTGTTGGAACCTCTCCCAGGGCCTTCAAAGAGGTTCATGCAAGAGAGATGCCCTAAAGGGGATGGCTCAGCAGTTTCACCACAGCTCTCCTTTCACCTGTGTGAAAGACATCACCAAATGGTCCTCTTTAGAGGCTGTGCCAGTTTACCCTGCCACCCACTAGCAAAGTCATCCCCTCCTGAGGTCTCGACTGCAGACTGTGTTATCAAACTTACAGCTTTTGCCAATCTGATGGGTGAGGCAAAACAACTTAGTATAATTGTGTCTTGCCTTTTGTTAATTACAAGTTGAATGTCTTTTCTTAGGATTAACAGCCATATGCATTTCCTGTTCTGTGAACTCTCAGTTCATTTGCTGTGCTTTTTTGCATTATGTTGTTACTCCTTTACTTTTTGATTGCTAGGAACTCATTATATATTAGCAGATTAGCTGATGTGGGTTGCAAACCTTTATAATCTATTGTTAATCTTTTTTATTTTTCTTATTATGTATGTATATTTTTATTGCTGTTTACTTCATAAGTCTGAGGCTTAAATTATTATGCTATAATAATTATTGTAACTTCTGAATTTTTAGTAATAAGAGAAAGAACTCTCCTTCAAGATTATAAATAAATTCTACCATATCTAGTATAGAAAAATCTTTGATCCATACAGTATGAAAATTTAATAATTTATATAGGGATGGTAGAAGACAGAATTCTACATCCTAGGGGCTAGTGTTGTGGAGCAGATGGTTAAGATGCAGTTAACATCAGCATCCCAGATGGAAGTGCCAGTTCAGTCTTGGACACTCTGTTTCCAATTCAACTCCCTTAATGTGCCTGGGAAGGCAGTGAAAAGGGTTCAAGTGCATGGGCTGCTGCCACCCATGTGGGAGACCCAAATAGAGTTACCGACTTCAGGCTTTAGCTTGGTCCAGGCGTGGCTGTTATGACCACCAAGGGAATGGACAAGCAGACAGAGGACCTCTTTCTGTCTCCCTTTCTCTCTGATGCTCTGCCTTTTAAATAAATTAATTAAAGAAATAATAATAATAATTCTAGATACCAATCAAAGGGCACTGTCCCTCGCCTTATCTTAAAGAAAAATCAGAGCATACTTATAATTAAAGCTTAAATATTAGTATGCTTTCTCTATCAAGCTGATAATTGTTAGGTGGCTATTATGTGCCGAGTCATTACATTTCCCTGTGTTAAAGAGAACAAGGCTGGGAATGAAAGGATTCCAAATAAAGGGCAGTCTATTCTCAGAAATAGAAATAATAAATAAATGAATGGCCAGAAATAAAAATTCTACATGCTTCCCAGACATCTTAATATTTATAGCATCACAGATAGTTCTGTGCTTTCTTCACGGCCAGGGCAGCCAGCTTCCTGCTGGGGAACGCAGCCTTCTGCCGAAGGCCCAGCAGTCTCCCTTTGTAGTACAGGTACTCATTTTCCAGGAAAAGATCAAATACTCCTCTCAGCTGGAAACACCCACGCTCCCAGTGATTTCAAAGGGTTTCTTACTCTCATATTCCAAACATGTCCAAACGAAACCCTGGTCAGAATAAGACCCAGCCCCCATTTCCAATGCGATTTTTTGGGGAAAAAAAAATCCTGTAAATAGGGTAGATGTATATGAAAAGTTGCAGATATGCAGAATGGGCCAGTGTAGAAATCTAATGTAGAATCTGACTGGACTTGGGATTTTTGCTCAATGAGTATGTTTCAGGTATTTTTGTCACTTATACAAATAAGTCACTAAGTGAAATGATAAGCATTTTAATTTGAGTATAGTAACCTTTTTTATAACCTATATGTATATCAGAACATTCTCATACATCTTAACTATAAACAAAAAAAGAAATATTTTAGATATGCTTATCCTTTAATAACACTTAGGATTTCCTAACTATATAATCAGTTTTTTAAAAAAGATTTATTTATTGTTTTTATTGGAAAGTTAGATTTACAGGAAGAAAAATGTGAGAGGAGAGAAAGATCTTCCATTCACTGGTCCATTCCACAATTACTTGCAATGGCCAGAGCTCAGCTCATCTGAAGCCAGAAGCCAGCAGCATCTTCTGAGTCTCCCATGAGAGTGCAGAGTCCCCAAGGCTTTGGGCCATCCTTAACTGTTTTCCCAGACCACAAGCAGGGAGCTGGATGGGAAAATAGAGCAGCCAGGACATGAACCCATATAGGATTCTGGTGCATGCAAGGCAAGGATTTAGCCACTATGTTATTGCACTGAATCCTATATAGCACTTTTATGTGAATTCTTATGTAATAATCATCACCAACGAAGGTAGTCTTTACCCGTCTGTAGTGTTACAGGTGAACAGCCAGTTCTATGATTCTCCCTTTGGTGCTTGCTTAGCTGGCCTCACTTAACTGGCCAATGTAGGGTGGGAGAATCCTCCAGCTGAGCACTGAGGGAGTGTGCCTTCTCCGAGGCATAATCAAACTAGAGTGTTAGGTACTTTTAGGACTGAAAGGTGCCTCTGAGATTGCTCATCTGAACCCCCTCATTCTGAATAGAGAAGGAGACCCAAAGAATTCTGAACTTGGGGAATCATCACATCTATCAATAAAGCAGCCATTTAGCTGTCTCTACTCATGTTATTTCATTCATTTTAATTCTTAAAAATGTATTTATTTATTTATTTATTTGGAAAGGCTGATTTACATACAGAGAGAAAAATCTTCCATCTGCTGGTTCACTCCCCAAGTGGCTGCAATGACTGGAGTTGTACCGATCCAAACCCAGGAGCCAGGAGCTTCTTCTGGGTCTCCCACACTGGTGTAGGTTCCCAAGGCTTTGGGCCATCCTTCACTACTTTCCCAGGCTACAAGCAGGGAGCTGGATGGGAAGTGGAGCAGCCAGGATACAAACTAGCACCCATGTTGGATCTCTGTGTGTGCAAGGCTAGGATTTTAGCCACTGATTACTGCACCAGACCCTCATTTTAATGCTTAAAAAAAAAAAAGCATAAGGGTAAAAATGTGTGGGAAGTATCACCCAAGGCTTCCATCTATGGCCAGTCACTATCAACACGTAGCAGGGAATTAGGAAGTGTGAGTAGCTGTCAGGCAGAATCGCGGCAGCTCTGCCACTAATTGGCTATGGATCGGGGTCTAGTTGCTTAACCCTTTTAAGCCACATCTTTCTTTTTTTCTTTATTATTTTCTTTCTTTCTTTTGCTTCTTTTTTTTAAACATATATTTATAAAGAGAAGAAGATACAAGAGGAAAAGATCCTCCATCTGCTGGTTCATTCCCCAAGTGGCCACAATGGCTGGAGCTGAGCCGATCCAAAGCCAGGAGCCAGGAACTTCTTACCAGTCTCCCCCATGGGTGAAGTGTCCAAGGCTTTGGGCCATCCTTGACTATTTTCCCAGGCCATAGGCAGAGAGCTGGATGGGAAGTAGAGCAGCCAGGACACACATCGGTGCGCATATGGGATCCCTGAGCTTCCGAGGTGGAAGATTAGCCAGGTGAGTTATTGCACTGGGCCCTAAACCACAGCTTTATCTCTAAAATTTGAGTGCTAATATTCATTTCACGGTGAAGATGAAAGTATTATCGTGTAAGTGCAGCAGAGACAAGCATAGTTGTTTTTAACTCTGCTGGCAATTACTGATACTATAATTATATTACCCTACCTGTTTTCGTGCCATCTTTTGTCACTTGATGAATTGTACACTATTCCCTACATCATTAAAGAATCTTTATTAATGTATACCATTTTTTTGTGTGTCATAATCACCTTTGTAAACCTTGAGTTTCCATTTGAAACTCAAGGTTGCAAACGCTTTCTCCTTCTTAGGGGGAGAAAAGCTGAATCAGCAGCTCCCAACAAAGGCAAAAGCCAACAGGGATTAATTCAGAGGAACTATTTTGGAATAAACAGCTGGATTTACAAGGGAGTACATGAGACTACTTTGATGCATACATTTAGAGGGTAAAGGATGTAGAATAATTGATGGCTATATTGGCAGATCAAAGTATCTCAAGGGCATTGAAGGCTGTGGAGTTAAATCGTTTGCACTTTTCCTGCAGTTAGTGTGTGTCCTTTGTGAGCATAATAATAATTTGTCCTCACACAGGACCTTTCATCTGAGGAGGAGCTCAAAGCACTTTGAAGATGTTAATAAGAAAAAGACCTGCTAATTAAGATTGCTTAAAAAGGAAAACTTCTTTCAGCAGGTTTGCATGATTGTTCAGAAGGTTCTGACAGAGTTTGGCTATCACTGCCTTTTAAATCACACCACTGGATTTTACATATTGATAAAATGGCTTTCTCTGGAAAATCATACCAGATAGAGCCAGAGGAATCCAAAACCTTCTAGGCTGTGTTTGCTTTGGAGATTTCACATTTATTCCAAAAAGTTTTGGCTAGAGCAAAGAGCGCTACCATGTTGGATATGTGGAACAAGTCTCAAGATAATCATACACCTTTGTAGACTAAACCCAGCAAAATGAACTTAGAGGAAGGACTAATCATGTTGCAAGCTTTCTGGAAACCTGCTTCTTGAAAGAAATTCAAGTCATAAAAATTGCAGAGCCTGCTGTCTCTAGTAGGATGTGGTGGACAGGATGACTTTGCTACAAGTTTTATAAGCTTCTGCCTCCATTGTCCTGTGTTGCCCACACTAAAGCAAACTGAGGGTAATTCGGTGCAATCTTCCCCAGTCCCAATGGTCAGGCTTAATAGCACCCTCCTTTCTGCTAGCTGGGACATATAATATTTATCTAATTTTTAAAGATTTAAACCACCTATGCCAGTTAATTTTGTTTAGTTCTCCCATATAAGATTGTTAACATAGTCAACTCCAAGAAGGCCAAAATTATGTTTTATTTTTCTGTCCACTGGTTCACTCCCCAAGTGACCGCAAAGGCTAGAGCTGAGCTGATCTGGAGCCAGGAGCTTGTTCTGGGGCTGCCATGTAGATGCAGGATCCCAAGGCTTCAGGCCATCATCTGCTACTTCCACATGGTAACACAAAGGGAGTTGGATGGGAAATGGAACAACTGGGATATGAATCTGTGCTCACATGGGATCCCTGCATGTGCAAGGTGAGAACTTTGTTCATCTTTTAAAAGAATTACTGGGGCTGTGGATAGCAAGTAAAGCTGCAGGTGCTGGCAAACCATACGTGTGCTGGCTCCAGTCCCAGTTGTTCTACTTGTGAACCAGTTTCCTGTTAACATGCTTGGGAAAGCAGCAGAGGGTGACCTTGTCCTTGTACCCACATGGGAGGCCTGGATGAAGCTTCTGGTTCCTGTCTTCGAACTGGCCCAATTCTAGCCATTGTGGCCATTTGGGAAGTGAACCAGTGAATGAAAGATCTGTTTCTCTCTCTTTTTTTTTTTTTTTTTTTTGTTATTCTGCCTTTCAAATAAATATTAAAAAGCCTTACAAAAAGATTTCATTCTCATTCTGAAAGTTAAAGAGGGAGAGGGAGAAACAGTTTACTGTCCATTTGGCTGCAATACCAGGCCTGGGCCAGGCCGAAGCCAGGAGCTTCATCCGGGTTCCACACTTGGATGCAGGGACCGAAGCACTTGGGCCATCTTCTCTGACTTTCCCAGGCATTAGCAGAGAGCTGGATCAGAAGAGGCGTTGTCAGACTAAAGAGCCAGAATCCTGCCTGGGATGGTGGTGTCACAAGCAGTGTCTTAATCTGCTGTGTGACAATGTTGGCCCAAATAACTATTGTTTCCCATTAAGAAATTTATTATAGTATTTTGTAATAGAAAGAAACTGGGAACATTATAAATGCCCATCACTAGGGCACTGTCCAAACAAAGTTATAAAACATTCATGCAGTGTGCTGTTGGGTCACTATTAGGATAAAGCTGAGTTGCAAAAACTTCAATAACACATTGAATTAAGACTTCACACAAAGGATTTATATAAATTATAAATATATGTATATATGTATATGCACACATACATATATGTTGCAAAAGTAAAACCAATCAAATGGCTGATTGAGAGACGCCTGGAGTGACTAGAGCAAGAGTTACACAGATAGATATCACATTTCAGAGGTGGGGGTATAACTCATGGAAAGAGGAAGTCCTGGAAATTCCAAGCAAATGATCAACAATGAGAACTTCTACAGAGCTGAGGCGAGTGTCCTGGCTGTCAGAAAAGTGTCCTTTCCTTTTCACTTTACTCTGGCATGTGAAGTTGTAGCGACAAGCAAGTTTTATTTTTGGTTGT
Source organism: Ochotona curzoniae (assembly GCF_017591425.1). NCBI lineage: Eukaryota > Metazoa > Chordata > Mammalia > Lagomorpha > Ochotonidae > Ochotona > Ochotona curzoniae. The sequence continues at coordinate 44,692,418 of NW_024466502.1, read as the reverse complement.
TAAAGCAAAAGAAGCTATTTGTTGAAACTTGGATTTGTTGAACTTGCTTCAGCTGGGCAGGTGACCTAATATCCCATATTTCTCAAATTCACAGCCCTGCTCTCTGACAGAGCTTCTGGCACTCAGCAAACCAGCAGGGACAAAGCCTTCCTTTTTCAAGAGTCAGCATTTGGCCCGATTCAACCTGACTCTCTTGGGTTTCTTGCTGGGGCATCTTGCCAGGGCCCTGCTTTCTAAACTTGGTGTCCTAATGGGCTGGACCACATTCCCTGGCTGACTCTGGAAGCTGTCATAGCTCTCCGGTAACTTTCCGAGGCTTTTCTGGTCTCCAGTGAGGCATCCATCTACCTTTTTCAGTTGTAAATCAAGCTAGATAAAAATTCCAGCTGGAGGCTTGCTGCTCCTGAATTCCCTTCTGCTTTCTTGCTGGCTGCTGGCTTCTCACTTGCTGGAAGTGCTGGCTGCCCTAGAGATAATCAGAAAGAGCTACCACACTAGCTCCTAATTGTGATTGTTCTGGTATTCTGATGGGCGGGAGGGGTGTACATTGTTTTCCACAGTTCGTGTACATTGGCTTGGTGCCAGTGGGAGTCTCTCAACCAAAGAAAAAACACTTTCTAATATGGAGGATAAAGTAAAATAAAACAAAGTGGAAAGTAAGAAAGAATTTTTATAAATAATGTAAATTACTTCACTTTGTTGGGGTCCAGTCTGGCCCATTTTTTGGTTTTTCGCTTTTTATTTGGTTTTTCTTTTTTTCCCCCTGTGGGCTAATTTAGGGTTGCATTAATTTGCCAACAATCCAGAAGAGGAAAGAATTCCCCCTGGCGGTAAGATTATATACCTGCACTGCACCCTAGAGCCACACTTAAACCAGGACACGTATTTGCATTTTTCATTCCAAAAGTCTGCCTAAGAAATCCACTCAATCTTCATCATGAATGATATACAGAGATGTAGACATAAGCATTCTTTCCATTTCCCTGCCTTGCCTTGCTGGAGTTTTTTTGTTTGTTTGGTTTTGGTTTTTTGGCTCTCAGTTGCATATCATGCAGATTAAAATTTTTAACTTTGTTATAGCATTCTGTTACAGAGAAAAAAAATCCTTATACAGATTCTAGAGTCTTAATTGGCTTTTGTGTATATTATTATTAATGATGTCTTTATTCTCAGTTTATTTCAGGCCTATTTTGATTTTACAATGCATCTATTCTGCAATGTAAGAGATTTTCTGCTCCCTTGGACAACATTCAGAGTGAGTTGATAGTGTTTGGCTTCTTCTTGTCTGTCTTCACTCAGCTCTGAGGGACTCGGTCCACTGGGCAGCGCATTGTGGAAACAGACGCTGTGAGCTTTGCCAGGAGTAGGCCTGGGGCGGAAGGTTTGGGACAAGTCAGCGTTCCCATGGACCCTGGATATCTGCCTCCCAAAGGCTCTGCCTTTGACTTTCCTCTCTGGAATAGTGCCAGGAGGGTCATGTTTCCAGTTCAGAATATTCCTTTGAGTTTCTGTGTGGTGAGAACTTGGCTGAATGCTTTTTCCCTTGACCATTTGTCCTTCTAAGCCTGAGATGGCTTCAGAATGGAGAGAGTTGGACAAACAGCATTGCTGTGTGGCATCTTGCTGTCACGTGGGAGGGTGACCACAGTTCCAGGTTTGCCGGCAAGGGTAGGATTGTGCAGGATGCAGAACTTCAAGGTTAAACACAGGAAAGTCCCAGGTCAGCTAGAAAAATGGGTAACATCCATGCGGGCTCATACTGTGTGAGGCCCATTTTTTATTCTTTCCTCAGTGAATTGTTCTTCCTTTCACCACAGAATTGTTGGGTGCTATTCCTTATGCCTTAGAATAAAATCTCCATACTTGGAAAATGATTAACCATTAAGGATTTATTCCATTTCAAGAAGCTGCCTGTGGAAAATTTTCCTTTGAGTTTATAAAGTACACAAACATCAACTTGAGCTTGGCATGCCTAAACCACTCTATGGTAATAACTTACCCTTGCCAGTAGGCCTGTGTAGTGAAGGTTGACTGTTTACATTCAAGGTCTGCTGGTGGGAGTGAGGAGCTGAACAGATCAGCAGATAAATGCCCCATGATTACCCGGGGGCGGGCAGCGTAGGAGGCCAAAAAACAAAGGGATGACTGTGGGCTGGGCAGAACTGGGAGCGGCTCCTTGCAGGAAGTGGGATGTGGAGGGGGCTGGAGAGAAATCAGAAAAATAGGTAGGCCTTAGCCGAGAAGGAAGCCACAGCCGCCTGCAGCCCCAGGAATGCTGGGCCGGGAGGGGGCGGGAGGGCTGCACAGGCTACTTTCCTGGCAGCTGCAATTTCAAGAGGATGATCACTTGAAGAGGGTGTGTAAGGCAATTCTTGCATGTGCATGTAGCAGCTTTTGTGTTTGTGATAGTCACAATGAACAGAGCCTTACCAGACAGCAGTACTTCATCCTGCTATTCTTCAGCCAGCTTTTAGAGCATGAGGCTTGGTCTCTCTGAAGCACTACCTGTCTCAGTAAATATTTGGAGTACAAAGAACTGGAGTGTTGTCCAACCTCTGTGTACCTGCTCCACCCTTCCTTCTATTGAGTCCACAGAAGGGTGGGGCGACCGGCCGAGTGAGGGAGGAAGCCATCCTTCTCCTCTTGTAAACAGGCTCTGGCATGAACACAGGAGCACCAGCCCCGGCGCACCCTCGCAGCCAGCACCTCAAACATTTCTCACTGAAATGGGATTCCAAAGGATGCTTGGCCTCCCGGACACTGCTTTCTAATCATAAGCCTTTTTTGTGACTTTGTCAGAGATAAGACAGAACAAAATATTACAACAGAATCTTACCTTCATGGCTATTCCCTCCCCCCCCCAAATTATTTTATTTATTTTAAAGACTGAGTTACAGAGAAAGAGAGGAAGAGAGAGATCTTCTGTGTGCTGGTTCATTATGGCCACAATAGCAGGAGGCGGAATGAGGCCTTCTGGGACCATGAGCCGCAACCATTTGGGTGCAGGAGTCCAAGCAAGCACTTCGGCCATCTTCTGCTGCTTTCCAGTGCGTTATTAGGGAGCTGAATTAGTGGGACCTAAATCAGTGAGAACTCTAATCATTGCCCACTATACCCCAGATATGGCGGACAGTAGCTTTACTGGCTAAAGGCCAGCTTAATTTGTGGCCTTTTCCTGACATGAATCATATTGTCATTTCATCAAAAGAACTGCTTTCATTCTAGGCAAAGACAATGTGTTTTGTAGACCAGACAACCGAATCATAAATGTGACCGAAGCGCATGGGAAAAGCTGATAGTCCTTAGTGAGATGTGAGAGAAGGAACATCAGGAAGGTGCTCAAACCTTCTTCATGAGTTTTTGACCCGAAATGTCCTCCCCAGGTAAAGGTGAAGCTTTTAGATACTCCTAGAGAGGTTAAGCCTTGCTTCATGCTCACACTATGTCTATCACCAGCAGCAGTTGAGGAACTATGAGAGCTTAAAAGGCAAGAAAGTAATTAAATCTTAAAATCAAGTCTCTTGGGCCCAGCTTGATGGCTCAATGGCTAAATCCTCACCAGTACCAGGATGCCATGTGAGTGCTGGTCCCTGTCCCAGCTGCTCCACTTTCCAGCCAACTCCCTGCTTGTGGCCTGGGAAAGTGGTAGAGGATGGCCCAAAGCCTTGGGACCCTGGGCCCATGTGGGAGACCCGAAAGAGACTCCTGACTCCTGGCTTCAGATTGGCTTAGCTCTGGCCATTGTGGTCACTTTCTTCCTGTCTCTCCTTCTTTCTGTAAACTTGACCTGTGTTTCCAATGGAAATAATACATAAATCTAAAAAAAGAATCAAGTCTCTTATGTCCAGATTTTCCTGAAATGCATCAGGCTTTTTACTTGAAGCTGTTTAAATCACAGCAACAAATCTGTGTTTGTGTTCCTTCCTGGAATTTATGGTTCACTCATGCTGCCACCTTGTCTTGACGAGCTTCCACCTTCCTTTGATTGTCAGTTTCCTCTTACCATCAAACCCCGTCAGTTCGTCCTTGGCCCCAATCTGGAGCTTCCACCGTGGATCTCACTGGTCATTCTGTCTCAGCTGCAGGGACGAAAGTGCTACAAGATAGGATTTTGTTCTTTGAGAGACATGAACACAAGATGAAATTATTGAATTGAATAACGTGGGTCCCTGACTGAAAATATTGTGGGAGTAGGCTTTGGGACTAATAGTTCAACGCCGCTTGGGATACCTGCATCCTATTTCTGAGTGCTCTCTTCCTGGTTCCAGCTTCCTGCTATTGTGTATCCTGGAAGGTAGCCTGTGATGCCTCAAGTACTTGAGTTGCTGCTACCCACACAGGAGACCCAGACTGAGTTGTAGGTTCCACAGCTTCAGCCCGACCCTGCCCTGGTTATGTGACCATTTGGAAAGTGATTCAGAAGATGGCAGATTTCTCTCCCTCTCTCACTGCCTCTTTGTTCATCTCTCCGGCTTTCAGATAAATAAATAAGAAAAAAAGAAAAGAATGAACATTCAATTAGTTTGTGTTAGCATGCATTAATCAGACACATTGTTTTTATATCTTTTCTTAAAAGAAAAAACTGTCTTTTTATTTCTTTCTGTGTACACTGGTCTTTAAAGATTTTTTTTTTATTATTATTTTTTTATTGGAAAGGCGCATATACAGAGAGGAGAGACAGAGAGGAAGATCTTCCATCCGATGATTCACTCCCCAACTGAGCACAACGGCAGATACTATGCCGGTCCGAAGCCAGGAGCCTCTTTCGGGTCTCCCACGTGGGTGCGGGGTCCCAAAGCTTAGGGCCGTCCTCAACTGCTTTCCCGGGCCACAGGCAGGGAGCTGGAAGGGAAGCGGGGCTGCCGGGATAGAACCGGCGCCCATATGGGATCCCGGGCGTGCAAGGTGAGGACCTTAACCACTGCGCCACCGCACCGGGCCCCCACTGGTCTTTAATTGTGGCTACAGCCAACTCTCCTTCATTCCCCATTCTCTTTGTCTCAGGCAAGTTTTTTTTCCACATCTATTTGTAAATCATTCTTTTAAAAAAAAAAAACAACTCTTTACAATTGACCCTGCCCTTGGTAGTATCAGCCAGATCACTATCATTGGAATTAAATGCTAAAGTAAGATGCTCACTATTAAATTAAAAGTTTCCTTGGAGTGGGCCCAGTTCTTTTAATCTTTTTTGATAAGCAGCTATTTTCAAAAGTTCTGACTTAATGATCCTCATTTTCAATTAGAAATTCTTATCTTTAAATGTTTGGACAGTCCCAGACAATGTGGGCATCTCTTCAGTCTCCCAGACAGATCTCCTTTCTGGAAGTTGCACAGTTTTTTTTTTTTTAAGATTTATTTATTTTTATTACAAAGTCAGATATACAGAGAAGATGAGAGACAGAGAGAGAAATTTCTCCACTCCCCAAGTGACTGCAACGGCTGGAGCCGAACCAATTCAGCGCCTCTTCCAGGTTTCCCACGCAGTGCAAGGTCCCAAGGCTCTGGGCCATCCTTGACTGCTTTCCCAGGCCATAAGCAGGGAGCTGGATGGGAAACGGGGCCACAGGGATTAGAACCAGCACCCATATGGGACCCCGATGCATGCAAGGCTAGATCTCTTGCTGCTAGGCCACTGTGGTGGACCCTAAAGTTGCACATTCTTAAGTCCAGACAAGAATTCGGATAGGCATAGTGGACCAACTGCTGCGGCACTAAAGGGTAATCCTGCAGCTGAAATAAGAACGTCTAAAGACAGTCCTAGGAAAACATTCTGTCACTCTGTTGTTGTAAACCCCATTGTCAAATCATGATATTCTCTAGAAGTTGCATTTGTCTTGGTTGTAGCTCTAAACACTTTGTGTGTATCCATTCTTGGCTTTCTGTGCATTGCTCTGTGCCAGGGAGCTGACAATTACAAACAAAACTAAGTTCCGAAACTAGAATCAGAGGTGCAGAGCACCTCAAAATGTGACAGGATCATTCATGATCGTTCATGGAGGCAGCAAAGCCACGTGCATGGAAGGCCGAGAAGGTGTCAGAAGCCCGGAGAACCGTAGCGGTAAGCTCATCAGCGCCAGCACTTCTTCCAGTCACCACCAAGACCTTGACCCCTGGATCTTCTCTCTTTATCCTCAGCCCTTTGCAAGTTAACAAGCTTTTCAGGAAATGCCAGTTTTGTATGTAATGCAGTTTGTCTCTAGACCAATTGTCTTTTACAACTTTTTAAAAAATGATTTATTTCTTTTTATTGGAAAGACAGATTTACAGAAAGAGGGAGAGACAAAGATCTTCCATCCACTGGTCCACTCTCCAAGTGGCCGGAAAGGCCAGAGCTGAGCTGATCCAAAGCCAGGTGCTTCTTCCTGGTCTGCTACGTGGATGCAGGGTCCCAAAGGTTTGGGCTGTCCTCTACTGCTTTTCCAGGCCATGAGCAGAGAGCATATGGGAGGTGGAGCAGCTGGGACATGAACCAGCACCCATGAAGAATCCCTGTGTTTGCAAGGTGAGAATTTAGCCACTAGGCCAATTTGCCGAGCCTTTGTCTTTTAAAACATTTTAAAAGAATTGTATTGACTTGAAAGCTAGAGAGTATACTCCCATCTGCTGATTTACTCTCCAGATACGTTCAAGAGCCTGACCTGAGTCAGGGCTGAAACTGGAAACTCAACCAAGGTCTTCCATGTGGGTGACAGGAACCCAAGTAGTTAAACCATCACCAGTGCCTCACAGAGTCTGCATTAGATAGGTGCTAGAGCCTAGGAATGAATCCAGGTACTCTAGTGTGGGACACTAGCCCTTTAACTGGCCTCTGAACCGTGAAGGCAAATGCCTGCCCTAGGGCCACTCTTTCTGTATCCAAGAATGTGGACTCCTGGTTTGGAAATGTCAGAACTCAAACCTTGATCCTACTATTGTGACCTTGGGCAAATGACTTTGTATCTGGATGATTTCATTATCTGTGAGAGATGGATTTATGGCAGTATGCGCTTCAGCCAGGATGCTGTGGAGATTGAATGAGTTAACCGGTGTAAAGCCCTTGGAACAGACCCAACACTAAATGCTCAGTAAAAGCTTCTTCTGTTATTACTCCCTTCCATCTTTGGAGAGCCCTCTTCTGCTAGGGCCTGCCATTCTCTCCATGCCTCTTCCTATTAAATCAGTAAGGATGTATTGTCAACCATAACATTCAGTAAGAAAAAGTTTCATATTCCTGCTACCAACTAGTGTGATTGTCAAGCTTTGTCCCTCATTGTAAAATGGAAGGAATTTCAGGTACCGTATGTGGCTGGAGCAGGTGGTGGAAGTGGGAGATAGAGCTTCAGTGACCCTTAATAGCCTCCAAAAGAAATCTGCTTCAGTCTCTGGAAGGTTCCTCCTCTGCCAGTGCAGGTCTACCTACCTGAGCAGAAGGCTCCCTTCTGCCTTCCATTATGCTGACTGCTGGGGGCCAGCACAGTGGCTCTACTGGCTAATCCTCCAACATGCAAATGCCAGCATCCTGCCCTGGCTGCTTCACTTCTCATCCAGTCCCTGCTTGTGGCCCAGGAGAGCAGTGGAGGACGCCCCAAAGCCTTGGGAGCCTTGTAGGAAGTCCAGAGTAAACTCCCAGCTCCTGGCTTCAGCTCAGCTGCAGCTGTTGAGGCCATTTGGGGAGTGAACTAGCAGATGGAAGATCTTTCTGTCTCTCCTCTGAAATCTGCCCTTCTAATGAAAATAAATAAATCTTAAAAAAAGGGGGGGGGGGGAAGAGAAAAAAGAAAAAAAGAAAGAAAAAGTTATGCTGACGAAATCTCTGTCTCGCTGCTTCCTACCTCAATGGGACAGCATTTGTTTTTGTCACCCTGCGTCCTTTGCATTTCCCTCACAGTCCACCAAGGCTTCCTGTCACCACAATGCAGGCCGTATGAATAAAAATGTATTTTCTGTTCTCCTAAGACTTCTGACTCAGGTTCTCTTCTCATTCCAACCCGCTTGTCCTTGATGTTGCTGTGAGGCAGACCCAAGGAGAGAAGACTGAAGGTTCAAAGGCAACATTTTCACATTTTCACACTAGCTATGTATGTGATTGCTGGCTAATTATGCCTAATGGCCTATCTGCATAATCCTATAGACGCTATGTTATTAAAGATGTAAAATATTCACTTCATTAGTGAAATAGCAAAACTCGGTTCACTTTTACTCATCCTTCTTAATTAGCCACTCTAGTAGCATGGCCGCTTGATCATAGCTCTGTCATGATGTTTCTGCTTCCAGGCACGTGTAATTAAAGACATGAACTTCAACTCCCAACCTTGTACTGCACAGTAGAGAGGAAAGGTAAGGAAGAGGGAAAGACAGAGCAGATGAGTGAGTGGATGTGAGAGAATTCCCAAAGTCCTGAGCCTACCTCCCCCTAGGCCTGTCCCCAGACTTTACTCCCTAGAGGGACTATTTTAAAATCTCAGGGCTTAAAAGGCAGTGATTCTACATGTAAGCTCCAGTGATGCTAGAATGACTATCTCTTAGCTTGTAGCTCATGTCACAGTCTTAAATGACATAAATAATTTGACTCAGAAACACCGACCAGTTTTTCTTATAGCAATGGAAAAATCTGAGATGGCAGTTCAGCTCTCAGCCTTTGTTTAATTATACCTGCTCAATGATATCAAGGTTAACGTCCTTTATATTTTTTTGTAGTTTGTAAGCACTTAAACTTTTTTTATTTGGATCTCACCAATGCTTTATTTTACACAATTTTAAAAGATTATTTGTCTATTCATAGTACTCCCTCATACAACAGAATGTATTTCTTCTACTTAAATGTCTCCTGTTAACTGTTTTCCTTGGTGGTGTCAATCATGTACCCTTCAAATCGGATTTAGATCATACCTATTCACATAGGCACTGAAATGTCAGAAGGAATGTTCTCAGTGGGACAAGTTTTATCACTTACCTATGGCTGAGCACAAATGGGACAGAATAAAGCACTTGATTTCACTGGAGGTACAGATTTTCTTTTCTTTTTTTCTTTTTGATTTTTGGACGTACAGATTTTATTTTCTTCCCCCTGCCCTCAATAATATGGTTTCCAAACTGTGTTCCATAAAAACTGTGTTCCCTAAAGGGGTTCAACAGGGATCTTTGAGAGTCTCAGAAAATAAGGATGCACCATATTATATACCTTTGATTTGTGACCTGGCTGATCTTCTCCAGTCACCATCCATGACAAACTACTACTCTACTGGCAGATAAACAGGAAACCTGCATATGCTTGGGCAAATGTGAACCAATTCAGCGTTTACAATTCAAGTCATATTTTATATGTGTGCTAATATTAATTGGGCACTCATTATGTGCTGGTACCACTTGTATTATTTAAATTAGTTCTCGTTATTATCCCCCTTAGAGTGGTGATGAAATTTGTTCCAGGTCCCAGAGTAGAATGAAACTGAGCCATGATAGGAACCTCGGGCATTCAGTTCCACAGTTTAGTGCCCAAGGTCTTTTAAACAAAGGCAACTGCCACTTGTCTTCTGTAAAAGTCAAGCTTTCTTTGTATACAGTAAGCTTGTTGCTTTTCCTCCAACCTACTTCATTTTAGCAAAAGTATGAATTACAGGATCAGAACCGTCAATATCCACGATAATCATGGACTAAAGGTGCCCCTGTGCGGGCAGCCCTGGGGCTGTTTTCCAGGTAGCTACTTCAGAGACTGCCTCTAATTTCAGCAGAATGGCAAACACTGAGTTCTTTAATGTTGGTTCCCGTGACTCAGTCTCTTCTCAGAGATGCTTGAGTCAGCAGGGTTTAGGAAAAGGAACCACCATCTCTCTGTCCTCCCCAGTCTTCCCATCTCCTGGCTGCTCTCACACCAGCAAGCTGTCCTGAGAGGCTGCCCTCTCCTTGCTGCAAGCAGATCCACAGAGGTGCTCTCTAGAGGGAATCTCTCCCTATCTTGGGGAGGAATTGATGGATGCTGTTGCCTTAGTATTGGGATGTGTTGGGAGCAAAAGCATTTGTAGTGCTGGTGCTTATTGCCACTGACTTAAGTAAATCCCAGGTTAACAAATGTAGTCCCCTGGAACTCAGCCACTGCCACTCTGAAATCTGCAAACAAGTTCAGGCCCACTCCACCCCCAAGCTCCTCCACTCTGACTCTCCCAAAGTCTGACCCTGTTGATGACTATTCAGTGACTTAAGAAATTCAAAACTTTGTCTGTCTCATGGTTCCAACTCCACAGGCAGCAATGAGGTAGGCAGGCCTTCTGTTCTCAGAAAATCTTGAAACTTGTTCTGGGTCCTCTAAGGTAGCTGTGTTTACTCAATGGTTGATTTCTCTGCATGAAGTACAGGGTACCCTCTTGGAAAACTAGATTAGCAGAAACTGGTAAAAACTGATCCAAATTTTCTTTCGTCCAATGATTCTGGAATTAGATTCCCTCCTTGGTGATTCCTTTGAGTCCAAGTTAATCAGTCTTTCCCTCCTTTCACTTGAGTCTCAGATTTTGTTGATGGTACTGATTTTTTCTTCATGCACAGGATCCATTCATTCATCCACCCATCTGTGCCATCCACCCATCCATTCATTGTGCTACCCATTGAGTCATCCACTCTAAAGCATTGACTGAGCACCTCCTGCTAGTGGCTTTTCCAGCAACTGGATTGAAAACCATCATAAGGCATACTCTGTTTCTGAAGGACTTGTGGCCTATTGGAAAAGCTGAGAAGTAAACCATGACCCTCCATTGTAGCAAAGGATGCTACCGCCTTTCTGAGTATTGGACAGTCACATCTTCCCTCTATCTTTGAGGGTCTGACATCCCATTGACTGTGACTTTCGATAAATTTGATTGGATTTTTAGGGTCTGGACTAAACTTCGACTGTAAAGAGAAATGGAAAATACTGCAGCCCTTACCAACTCCCGTCAGAAGCAAAAATATTATCTCAGCAACATGGGAGAAAGCATGCTTTCCAGCTTGAGTCAGGTTTTCCTCCTTCCTTTTAAAAACAAATTTTGAAACACTGGCGAATGCTAATGTCTGCAATGTAAGAGTCCTTATCCAATCAAGTCAGAATGTTTACTTTGAATTGCAAATTCACTTTCCAGGTTCCAGTGGATGCATTACAGAATTTACTGTTGAAAATGCTTCCAAAAGACATTATTTTATCATGCCCCCTTGACTCTGAACTACCTTCTAGTTCTTTCTTGATATTCTAGGCTCAGTAAGGATATTCATGTCTCCAATGTGTCTTTGCTTGGAATAGCCCAGCTGTTTCATTGCACCCCCTGCAGACTTCCTACATTAACCTTGACATACACCTGTTTCACTTTCCCCAGGACAACATTTTGCCTTTCATCTTACAGCTTCACAATTATATTATTAAATTAAGTCTTTTAATTTCTGTTTTCCTGCTCTAGTCATTCTCTCCCTTTGGCAGACACCTGATTTTTATGAGTAGCACCAAGTGTTTTGGCCTATTGTTGGCCTGACCCAATAGCAACTCCAATGGCTGTCTTGTTCCAGTTTGAAAAGCTCTTGGATAGAAAAACTAATACAAAACAAATACAGCATCTAACAGATTCTAGACACCATGCTAAGTATTTCCACACACATTGTTTTGTTTCATTCTCAAAGTAACTCTAGAAGGTGAGCAGAGCAGTATCATGCACATAGGTGATGCTTATAAAATGTTTTAAATATATATCTACTGGGGCTGGCACTATAAGGCAAATAAAGCTGTCCTGAGTGTCAGCATTCCATTTGCCTTCCACTTTGAGTCCTGGCTGCTCCATTTCCCTTGCAGATCCCTGCTAATACACCTGGGAAAACAGTGGAAGACAGCCCAAATACTTGGACCCCTACTATCGCTTCTTGGCCTTTTGGCTGAGATCAAGTGTAGCATACTTGGGCCCCTATCCTCACACATGTGACCTAAGAGTGCAGCAGAAGATGACTCAAGTGCTTGGGTCCCTGCACCCATGTGGGAACCCCAGAAGAAGTTCCTAGCTCCTGGATGCCGGGTTCAGATTGTACCAGATCTGGATGTTGTAGCCATTTGGAGAGTGAACCAGTGGATGGAAGATCTCGTTCTCTTTTTCTCTCCCATGACCCAGGCAGATCTTTGTTGTTCTTGCCCTCTGTTTCACCTGTCCTCTGAGCAGTAAAAGTTAAATATTCTCTCCAAGAAGGCCTGTGCTGTGTCCTCAACGTGATTCCCTAAGGATTTTCTAAGTCATCGTAATCAACACTTACTAAGCCCCTTCAAACAACCAAAGCCCTTTCATCCTCAGTTATGAAAGCATAAGGGAAGACTTTCTCTGTGTGTCTATGTTGGATAAAAGTCTCTCCTGAAACTCAATTGTCTTGATATCAATTATCTGAACAAGTATATGGAGACGCTCTTGGAAAAAATTCAGAGGATAAAATTAATTGTAATGACTTTAATTGATGTCAGACCCCATGATTTAACTGTGCCATAGTGATGTTATCTTTGCCACATCACCCTCTGTCCATCTTGATGAGCCTAAACTCCTTTCCAGACTACAGCACTCTCTGTAGCATTCTTCTTCTCTGCTTCCCACCCTGGTTTCTTCTGAGTCCCAGCCCTGACTCCCACACACCTTCTTATACACACACACACACACACACACACACACACACACGACAAAGAGACAGAGACGGAGAAAGAAGGACGTCTGAACTGTCCCCCAACCTAGTGCACATAGCAGATGTTTAAATCAAGGCTACTCTCCTTTTTTAAAAAAATATTTATTTATTTTTATTGAAAAGTCAGATATATAGAGAAGAGGAGAGACAGGAAGATCTTCTGTCTAATGAGACAGAGAGGAAGATCTTCCATCCTCAAGTGACTTCAACAGCCAAAGCTGAGCCGACCTGAAGCCAGGAACCAGGAGCTTCTTCCAGGTCTCCCACATGGGTGCAGGGTCCCCAGGCTTTCAGAAAGTCTTTCGGTGGATAGCAGATGTTTGGTCTAGTGGTTAAGATACCTGTGTCCCACATCCAAGTACCTGCTTTTGACACGTTCCTCTGCTCCTGCTATTAGCTAATGCAGCCTCTGGGAGGCAGTAGAGATGGCTTCAGAAGTTGAGCTCCTATTAGCACCGGTTCATATCCCAGCTGCTCCACATCCCTTCCAGCTCCCTGTTTGTGACCTGGGAAAGCAATCGAGGATGGCTCAAAGCCTTGGGACCCTGCACCTGCATGAGAGACCCAGAAGAAGCTCCTGGCTCCTGGCTCCTGGCTTCAGATTGGCTCAGCTCTGGCCATTGTGGCTACTTTGGAAGTGAATCAACAGATAGAAGATCTTTGTCTCTCTGCAAATCTGACTGTCCAATAAAAAAATAAATAAACTTTTAAAAAAAATTGAATTCCTACTACCATTGTGAGAGAACTGGATTGAGTTCCCAGCTCCTGGTTTGGGTCCCAGTTGGAAGCCAGTGAGGGATTTTGTCAAAGTAAACTGGGGAATGGGAATTTTCTCTTTCTTTTTGGCTGTCTTTGTTTCTCAGCCTGTCAATTTTTTTTTTTTTAGATTTATTTTTATTATTTTTTCATTGGAAAGGCGGATATACAGAGAGGAGAGACAGAGAGGAAGATCTTCCGTCCGATGATTCACTCCCCAAGTGAGCGCAACGGGCCGATACTATGCCAATCCGAAGTCAGGAACCTCCTCCGGGTCTCCCACGCGGGTGCAGGGTCCCAAAGCTTTGGGCCGTCCTCTACTGCTTTCCCAGGCCACAGGCAGGGAGCTGGAAGGGAAGCGGGGCTGCCGGGATTAGAACCGGCGCCCATATGGGATCCCGGGCGTGCAAGGCGAGGACCTTTAACCACTTGCGCCACTGTGCCGGGCCCATCTCAGCCTGTCAAATTAAAAAAGAAAAATATCTTTGACCTCTGACCAGACCAAATCCAGTATCTCTATCTTGGTAATAAAAATGCCCTTCAGGATATGGTGCCTCTTTAGCTTTCCACAGCCTTTTCTTCTGCTATTCCCTACCTCTCAATTTACCTTATCATCCAGCCTGCTTTTGGTATTCAACTCCTTGCAACTCCTTGCAAATATACCTAATATCTTCTACTTGTTTCTGAAACTCCTCATACCTATGAATGATCTTTTATGTCTGAGTCCAGATACTGTATCTTGAACTGCTTTAGGTTAAGCTGAATTTGCTGTTTGTAAAACTGTAGCACCTGTGCCTATTACCCGTCTTCTGACACAGAATGTTGTCTGTTGTTAAGATAACTAAACGGGAACCTATTACTGACTTGGCTGTAAATCTTTGGACTCCTATGTAAGCAAGCCAAAACCCATTCAGCCTTACTTGCTGCAAGCAGAAAATGAAACCTCAGCCAATCACAGGTGGTCAGCAGAGCATTTGTTACATATTTATTTTCAAGAACCTATTGCAGATATTATACAAATAAGGCAATCTTTCTAACCTTAACCAAACAATTTCTTCATTGTACTTCCACATTCGTCTTATAAAAATGTCTCTCTTTGGGACTGGTGTTATGGCTCGGTGGATTAGACAACTACTGGCATTCCATATCAGAATGCTATTTTGAGTCCTGGTAGGTCTCTAGGATTGCTCCTGGGAAAACAGTAGAAGATGGTCTGCATGCTTGGGCCCCTGCTGCCCATGTGGAAGATCTGGATCATGGTGTCACTACAAAGATTGGGGAGTAGACAACTGGAAGGTCTCTCTCGCTCTCTCTGACACTCTGCCTTTCAAATGAATAGATAAATCTTAAAAAAAATAAATAAACAAAAACCTAACTTTCCTTTCATGTTGCTTTGGTAGAGCCCCAAATTTCTGTTATGGAGAGCTCAATTTCATCTTCTAAAGTCGGCTGTTAAAATTTTTATTGTATGTGTCAAAGCTTATCTTTTAATACTATGGATGTGTGACTCTATTTCTCATTAGACTATAAAACCTAAAGAATATGGGGCCCGGTAGGGGAGCCTAGTGGCTAAAAGCTTTGCCTTGTAAGTGCCAGGATCCCATATGGGTACCGGTTCTAATCCTGGCTGCTCTACTTCCCATCCAGCTCCCTGCTTGTGGTCTGGTAAGGTGATGAAGGATGGTCCAAAGCCATGGGATACCTGGAGGAGGCTCCTTGCTCCTGGTTTCTAGCTCCTGGCTTCAAATCGGCTCAACTCTGGTGATTACAGCCACTTGGGGAGTGAACCAGTGAACAGAAGATCTTTCTGTCTCCCCTTCTCTTGATGACTCTGACTTTCCAGGAAAAAAAAAAAAAATCCACAATTACCAGAGCTGAGCTAAGCTGATCTGAAGCCAGGAGCCAGGAGCTTCTTCCAGTTCTCCCACATGAGTGGAGGGTCCCAAGGCTTTGGTCCTCCTGGACTCTTTTCCCAGGCCACAGGCAGGGAGCTAGATGGGAAGCAGCCGGGATATGAACTGGTGCACATATGGGATTTAGGAGTATGTAAGGTAAGAACGTCAGTCACTAGGCTATCCCACTGCACCCAAAAGATCATGGACCAGGCCTTTCTTTTTGTTTCTGCTCTGTGCAAAGCCTGGAACGTGTAATAGATTGCTCAATGCTCAATTTTCTTGTAACATACTCACTCTGAACTTCCAACTGCCACCCTTTCCGTTTGCTTACCCTATTCTGCTCTGTCCTTCTGACGTCTGGCATCATTGATCATCTGGGTTCCCAGCACCCTTTATTTCCTCTTTACTGTTTGACCAGACATCTCTAGAATATACTGGAGCACTTCCCAGCCAAGTCGGCTGATTGTTTCCGCCTTCATCTTATTTGGATAGTTGCCTCTGGTTTGTGCTTTTTGGCCTCAAAGGAGGGTTTTTTTTATGGCTGAACACCAGCCCCCAGAAAAGGAATTGGAGACAGATCCATCAGACATCATGGCCAGTCAAAACCTTTTGTTTTGAATTTACATTCCCCCAACCACATCACCATTGTAATTTGGCTTGGTGTATTGAAAAGGAGTTTGTCTGTGGACATGGGCAGTCACGATTGCTCAGAAATTATGTTGTACATTATAACTTTACATGCATTCTTTTAAGTGTTTTCTTAAGCTGTTGGTTTGCGGAAAATAATTACTATTTTATTCAGATTCTTTACATTGCAAGAAATAAAAACTCAGGGAAGATGGCTCCTCTTTGGAGAGGGAAAAGCTCTCTCTGTGAAGCACTAAGGGAGTCAGGGATCCTGGGAATTCATGAAGAGGACACAGAATAAAGAGGAGCCTGCATCTGGAAGGTTTCCAGGAATTAGACCGGCCCTAGGACCTGCCAGGCCCTCGCTTCCCCCTGCCCTTCTCCTGGTCCCTTTCTTCCTATTACCTTTTTGTTCCCCTATACTTCACATATCCTTCATCTTGCTTATTGCATCTACATTTGCATGGGATTTGCTCCTTTATAAATTTGACTTACACGGCCCATCACAGATTCCTTGGCTTCTTTCTGCATCAATTTCATTCTCTATAATTTGTTGGCTCAGTTTCCTAGAGCGAGCAAGCAAGACAAAGAGAATTGGCTCTGGATCATGTTTTTTAAATGTTGGATAAGTATATCTGGAATCAATCAGCATTGCTCCATCTCCACATTATTATTTTGTTCAAATCGCTATTATTATAATGTCTTCTACTGACTTTTCCAACCGTCATCTTCTTCAAAGTCCCAACTGGTTTTCCACACCATCCAGATATTTTCCCGTTGTCATCATGATAAAATAATATGGCTCTTTTAATAGTCTAGTAAGACTCTGCACTATGTAACTCAGGATCTGGTCCCTGGATAGATCTCGAGCCTCATTTCTTACTTCTCAGCCCTGTACTCTGCCTCCAACCCTAGTGAAATTACTCATATTGCTTAAAATACACCATCTTCTCTCTCTCCTTTGCTTCTATGTTGTTCCATCTATCTGGAAGACTCTTCCACTTTCTTTGCAACTGGCCTTCTACTTAATCCTCAGCTCCCAGATTAAGCATCATGTCCAGGAATCCCTCCTTGACTGAGTTTTTGCTGTTGTTGCTGCATGCTTCCATATTACTAATTTTTCCCTATCTCATATATTTTTTCAGTGTTTTCAGGTAGGTAGTAAACTTCATAATAGCAAAGATGGTCTCACCACTCTACCCCTACTTCATAGCAAGCACTTGCTATCTATTTGATGAAAGAATGAATACTCTACTGGTGCTATTAGTGACTTCATAACTAATGGCTGTACCTCCAATCCTAGCTGATATATCCTGACAAGGTCTATGGGAAAGGAAATCTTCTTTAGTAGGAACCATGGTTTTTTGGGCCCGGCACGGTGGCACAGTGGTTAAGTCCTCGCCTTGCACGCCCGGGATCCCATATGGGCGCCGGTTCTAATCCCGGCAGCCCCGCTTCCCATCCAGCCCCCTGCCTGTGGCCTGGGAAAGCAGTCGAGGACGGCCCAAAGCTTTGGGAACCTGCACCCACGTGGGAGACCCGGAAGAGGCTCCTGGCTTCGGATCGGCATAGTATCGGCCCGTTGTGCTCATGTGGGGAGTGAATCATCGGATGGAAGATCTTCCTTGTTAATCAAACCCAAGCCAGTTTTTTTTTTTTTTTTTAAGATTTATTTATTTTATTGGAAAGGTAGATGTACAGGGAAGAGGAAATACAGGAGGAAGATCTTCCATTTGCTGGTTCAATCCTCAAGTGGCTGCAACAGCTGGAGCTGAGCTGATCCGAAGCCAGGAGCCAGGAGCTTTTTCCAGGCCTTCTTTGCTCCTCCAAAACCCCCAGGCTCCCCCCACCCAGATGGTCACACACCAGGTTCTCCTCATCCAGTGAGTCTCCTTAGCTAAAGCATCTCCTTCCTCAGGGAGGCCTCTGGCCATCCTGTGCTGATGGCATTCACCTCTTCCTAACATTGATCAGAAGTGACAGAATCTGGTGCGTTTCCTTGCGCCCTTCTGCCTGGCTCATGGGGAGATAAGCTCCAGGAGGGCATGGAGTTGCTTGGTGCATTTTCTGTTCTCTCGCCAGGGTTATAGCAGTGCTTGGATAGCAATTGTTTAATGAATGTGCTGAATGAATGTATGAATGGGGCCAGAGTTGGGCACAAGATTTGTGTCTATCAAAACCCTCCTCATTTTCCACCCTTAGAGCCAGAGTCCTAAAGGAGGCAAAGACGGACTCAATCCACCAAACAGCCTCCTGCACTGTCTGCCCTCGCCTGAGACTCCTCTCCAAGTCTTTATCCCTTCCAAGACCACCTCCAACCTTGACCCCTTCTCTCTCTCTCTCTTACAGATATATTTTTATTTTTATTGGGAAGTCAGATTTACAGAGAGAAGGAGAGACAGACAATCTTCCATCTGCTGCCTCACTCCCCAAGTAGCCATAATGGCCAGAGCTGAGCTGATCTGAAGCCAGGAGCCAGAAGCCTCTTCCGGGTCTCTTACACAGGTGCAGGGTTCCCAGGGTTTGGACCATCTTCTGCTTTCCCAGGCCACAGGCAGGGAGCTGGATGGGAAGCAGAGCAGCCAGGATGTGAGCTAGCGTCTATATAGGATCCCAGCACACAGAAGGTGAAGACTTTAGCCACCAGGCTACTGTACCGGGCTTTTTTTTTTTTTTTAAGATTTATTTATTATTATTGGAAAGGAAGATTTATAGAGTGAAGAAAAGAGAGAGATCTTCCATCTGCAGGTTCACTCCCCAAAGGGTCACAACTGCCAGAGGTAAGCCAATCTGAAGCCAGGAGCCAGGAGCCTCTTCCTGGTCTCCCATGTGGGTTTAGGATCCCAAACATTTGGGCCATCCTCCACTGCTCTCCCAGACCACACTCAGGGAGCTGGAAGAGAAAAAAAACAGCCAAGACATAAATCAGTGCCCACATGGGATGCCAGTGCTTGCAGGTGAGAGAATTAGCCAATTGAACCATCAGGCTGTCCCCAACTCTTGATAGATTAGGTCACAGCCTTTTCCAGCAACCTTTCTTCCCTCTTTTCTGGGGGCCACCCTAAACCACCCTTGGTCTGGGAGTGTGTCCCAAATAAACAAAATGTATCCCAAACATGACTTGGGGTTTTACGATCGCTGATTTCCCTCCTCTTTGCTCTTGATGGTAGACCAGGCCCAGGGTCTTCACTCATTCTGGGGGTAGAAAGTTAATTGGTCCATGCCCAAGGGTACAAACAGCCAAGAGGGTACAGTTTGCAAACAGACTTAATTATGCACCTGTCTCCGTGGGCATTTGCCAATTGATGCATGTTTTTCGCAATTCTGCCACTTCACATCTGCATCCAGCATTAAGTGCTCTGTGGGTTCAGAGTCTAAAGACTTGGCAGAATACTGCTGACTTTACTTCAAAAGCAAATTATCCAAACTCCCTTCGAAACCATAAGGCCTTTGTTAAGGAATGCCACAGTAGAGCTGCCAGGCCCGGAGAAACACCTCTGGGGCACTTTGCACAGCACCTTGCCCAGGTTGGGGCACTGTGTACAAGCTGCTTTTGGAAAGGCCTGGCCTGGTCTTCCAGCGCATGAAGCCTTCTCTGCTTGTCTGGTTGGGAAGAGATAAAAAGCCTGGCCAGGATGCAGGGAACCGCAGCCAACACTGGGCCAAGGTTTGCCCGGGAGAAAAAAAGTTCTGAACAAAGAGCGGAGCAGGCAGTTGCAGATCTCGTGGGAGAGTTTGGTGTGTGTGAAGAGAGATTTCATGTCAGGTGTTGGACTCGCTAACTGGGCAGGCTGAGTGCCGAGGACAGGGAGTCACTGTTCATGGGGAATCTGCCGTGGAGGTCTGAGGACCAGACAGGCTACAGTGCAGCCATGTCTGAGAGCAAGCGAAGGCCAGGTCCCGGAGAGGGAAAGCACAAAACTGCCACCTCCAAGATGCCCAGAAACCTCTGTTCCCCTCACAGCTTTCGCCCCATCGTTCACTAGTAAAATCAGCCTCACGCTGTTAACCGTAGGAGGACATTGTGTCCCTGGAAGGCCAGCAGCACAGGATTGCAGTTCATTGGGCAGTATTTGCATGAAAACAACCAAATGGCTACCTTTTGTATACCTGTTGGGAGATAGTAAACAGCATGTAAATGAGAAGACCTAGCGCGATATACAAAAGGAATTCCAATCTAGAGTGCGAAAACAGTTGATGGTTTTGTTTATGAGCTCGATACTTCCTCTCCTACCCCATACGGACTTTCAGAGTATAAAGTCTGATGCCCCTAATAAACTTTGGCTTTTGACCATCAGTCAGAGTCCACGCGTGTTATTATCGGGTCCGTGCACCAAGTCCATCGCTGCAGGACAGCGACAGTTAACGGTTCAAAAATCTTCTGACCAGGATCGGGCTCAGGTAACCGGAGCTTGGATGTGTTTAAAAGCAAATGGGAAAAGAGAAGTAAGGACCATATAGTTATCGAGCCAGCTGAGTGGGCTGGGAATCTGCAAGTTCTGAGGTGGCTCCAATTCTTCATTTCCTGGCCTTTCCGTGTTTATCTCTGGGTCTTTGTCAAGGGGCCATCCTGTGACTCATTTGTAGCCAGGGTCGAGACAGCGGCCAGGCCATCTGTGGCCTATTTTGTCAATTAAATGATATAATTTGGCTCATCAAGTGTTTTCTTTTAAATTAAACCCTATCAGTAAATGCTTATCAAGTATCCATCTATCTGTGAGAGGCTAAGACATAAAAACAAGCCGAGGTGAAGTGCAAGGAAATTAAAAGCAAAAGCAAGCCGGGAGCCTGGGGATTACAGTCAGTCTTTTCTGAATTTCTCCACCAAGTTCAAGACAGGAAGTGAACTAACTTAGTAACAACTTTGAAACAACAAAGGAAACTTCATTCTGGGAAATCTCCCTTCAGGGAGCCAACACAAATATTTTGATCTGGGAGACAACAAAAAGTTAAAATGAATATAAAATTGACCTTTACATTACGATGCTAGATAAGTCTAACAATTTCCAAAAAATACCCAACCCTGTACTCTGCGGTAGGTGGTGGTTACGCCAAGTTAAAGAGACATGCATGACCCGCATGAGAACAAATTGAAACACATTATTCTATGAAACCAAGCACTGTTATTTCCTTGTCCACAGATCTTCTCATTTTTTAGTTGATGAATGCCAGCTAAAGGGAGATAAGGACGATTGTGAAGTTCATGAATTTGGCGAGATTGATCACGGATTCCTTGTCCATTGGATGAGGAAAAGGTGATGCTGTCCTCACGTTGGTTTGTGTAGGTGATGCCTAACTGCACGCCAGGAGCACTGCCTTGTAAGTGTATTGAGCTTCCAGCCTGAGTTCTTGAATCCCAGAAGGGTCTCTGTGTGTGTGTGTTTTCAAGATTTCTTATTTGAAAGTCAGAGTTACAAAGAAGCACAGCTCTTCCATCTGCTGATTTACTTCCCAGATGGCTGCAATGGCTGGAATATGGCTGAGTAGAAGTCAGAAGCCAGGGACTTCTTCCAGATCTTCCACGTGGCTGACAGGGCACAAACACCAGGTCATTTTCCACTGCCCTCACAGGCCATTAGCAGAAAGCTGGTTCAGAAGTACAGCAGCCAGGACTCACATTGGTGCTAATATGGGAGGCTGGGATCACAGCGAAGAGAAACCATTTTAGTCAGCTTTGTGCTGCTGAAACAAAATACCTTAGGTGGACTCGTTCATCATGAACAGATTATGATTTTGGAGTCTGGGCAACCCAAGGACAAGGTACTCTTATCTAATGAGGGTCTTTCCTGCTGCACATCTGAATTAAAATGTTATGATGTGGCATAGTGAGTTAAGCCACTGTCTGCAGCATTGGCATTGCTTATGGGTGGAGTTCTGGCTGCTCCACTTCTGACCCAGTTCCCAGCTAATGGCCTGGGAAAGCATCAGAGGCTTGGACCCCTAAACCCACCTGGGAGACCGAGAAGAAGCTCCTGGCTCTCCACTTCCACCTCACCCAGCCACAGTTGTCACGAGTACGTGAGGAAGTGAACCAGCTCCCCACCTCTCCACCTCCAAGCCTGCCTTCCAAATAAATAAAATACATCTAAAAATAAAAGGGGGTTGTTGTAGTCTAAGCACTCTCCCTGCCTGGTATTGCTTCCTGGCTCTCCTTAGTTCCCTGTCTTCCTGCTCACCTCCAACAGGTAACACAGACATTCGTGTCAGAGGCGTGTCTGTCCCCACCTCCTCTGGGAGGACTCTCCTGATTGCAGTTGTCTGGTTCAACTCCACGGGCCCAGAGTTTATCCCTAGTGAGAAACAGCGCCAATATTGTTGGAAGAACAAATGAATCTGTCAAAAGAAGACAGTGATGCTGGGCACTTTCCTTCTGAGTTACTGACAAGTGGTGAGTGTTTAATGATGCCTGGACAGGGCCCAGTGTGGTAGCCTAGCAGCTAAAGTCCTCACCTTGAACGTGCCTGGATCCCATATAGGCACTGGTTCTAATACCAGCAGCCCTGCTTCACATCCAGCTCCCTGTTTGTGACCTGGGAAAGCAATCGAGGATGGCCCAAAGCCTTGGGACTTTGCACCCGCATGGGAGACCCTGTCGCGCCCACATGTCTTACCGCCCAGCAATAAGACGCAGACGCGAGTGAAGTCTTCTGCGGTAAAATTTATTGTGCACAGCAAGATGAGGAGGAAAAGGGGCGCTCCAACCCCGGCAGGCTTTCTGCTCTTATGTGCTGTCTGGCCCCGCCTCTGCCGATGATAGGTCGGCGTCATGATTACGCAGGGTTCTGGGCGACTGGATTCGTCAGTCCCAGTGTTTACGTGCCTGCCGCGCCTGCGCAGTACTGCGAAAGCTACGTGACTCTCCACCAAACACCAAGATGTGGCTTCTCTGGCCGGCGCCATTTTGGGTACGGCATGTGGCCAGTGCATACAGATGCGGCTGGCAACAAGATCCGGAAAAAGCTCCTGGCTCCCGGCTTTGGATCGGCACAGCTCCAGCTGTTATGGTTACTTGGGAAGTGAACCATCGGACAGAAGATCTTCCTCTCTGTATTTCCTCCTCTCTATACATCTGCCTTTCCAATAAAATAAGTAAATCTTAAAAAAAAAAAAAATAAGTGATGCCTGGACAGCTTGGAAACCAGGACAAATCATTTTGAGGTCTGATCCATTCTAGAAGATCTTCATGTTAGAAGCACACCAAAAGTATTTAAAGAGAATGACAGATTTCATGTACATTGATATTTTTAACTTATTTCTTTAAAATGTTTGCTTGTTTATTTTTAATGAAAGGTAGACTTACAGAGAAGGAGATTCAGAAAGAAAGATCTTCCACCCGCTGGTTTACTCCCCAAGTGGCCACAATGGCTGCCAGAGCTGAACTGGGCCAATCTGAAGCCAGGAGCCAAGAGCTTCTTCTGGGTTTCCCACACAGGTGCAAGGTCCCAAGACTTTGGACTGTCCTTCACTGCTTTTCCAGACCACAAGCAAGGAACTGTATGGAAAGGGGAGCAGTCGGAACACAAACCAGCATCCATATGGGATCCTGGCATGTGCAAGGAGGGTTTAGCCACTGAACCATTTTTTGCAAGGCCCGATATATATATATATATATTAAGATTTATTTCTTTTTATTGGAAAGTCAGATATACAGAGAGGATCCGAGACAGAAAAGTGCCACATCGGCCAGAGCTGAACCAGTCCGAAGCTAGGAGCCAGGAGCTTCTAGGCCTCCAAAAGGTGCAGGGTCCCAAGGCTTTGGGCCGTCTTCTACTGCTTTCCCAGGCCATAAATAGGGAGCTGGGAGGGAAGTGGGACCACCTGGACTAGAACCTGCGCCCGTATGGGTTGATGGCAAGTGCAAGGCAAGGACTTCAGCTGCTAGGCTACCACATGGGGCCTCAGGGCCTGATATATTTTATTTAAGGAAGGCACAAGAATGTAGGGAGTTAAAGTCAAACTGGTGGCTTTAATTAACTTGCATTCCGGGCAGTGGGAGTTTTTTGTTGTTGTGTGGTATGTTTTGAAAGGAGGATGGAGTCCTGTGATGAGGGCTCCACGGGTGACTAGTGTGGGAGGGCCAAAGGAGGTGAGGGGGTCTGTTCAGATCCTGAATACTCTCCTGGCATGGGAGGGCCCCCATGGGATACAATGGAGATAGCTTGATTTACAAAATGCAGTTAAAGCGGACTATTTATTTATTTAACATTGTTTCAAAATTTATTTTTCATGATACAGTTCCTTAGGCTCAAGGTTTTTCGAGTAGAAATTTTAAATTTCTAATTTATTTTAAAATTGGACTTGCTGTTATAAAGCAACAACTTGCTGGGAGCCCATCTGTTACCCGCGGTAGCATCTTAGGAGGTGATTTCAGGTTTTAGAAACGATCGGACTTGATCAGGAGTAGAATGCTATTCTTACCTGGGCCGAGGGGCTCTGAGACACACACTTGAGGCAGTGTCTCCAGGGATTTTGTTTCTCAGGGGAGGGAGCTAATGAAGGCAGTGGGACTGTGTTCCGTCCCTCCCTGCCTGGACCCTTGGAAGGAAATTCCTGAGCTTGAATCTCTACCTTACCTGCCAACTGCCACATACCAGGGGATGACTATATATTGTTTGATGAAATAAGACATAATATTTTTATACAGGCATGTAGTGTGTGAAACTCCCTGTCCTAAGGGCTCCTGGGGGAGGAGTGGTACCTTGCCCAAACCTCCACATCAACAATTGAGTGCATTCAGTGCACTTGACAATATTCACATTTATGGCAGTGGATCCCAAGCCTTTCTCAGCACATGCAGCTATCTCTATGTTTAAAATCAGCTTCAGAGCCCGGCAGCATGGCCTAACGGCTAAAGTCCTCGCCTTGAACACGCTGGGATCCCATATGGGCGCCGGTTCTAATCCTGGCGGCTCCACTTCCCATCCAGCTCCCTGCTTGTGGCCTGGGAAAGCAGTTGAGGATGGCCTAAAGCTTTGGGACCCTGCACCCGCATGGGAGATCTGGAAGAGGTTCCTGGCTCCCGCTTCGAATCGGCATAGCACCGGCTGTTGCAGCCACTTGGGGAGTGAATCATTGGACGGAAGATCTTCCTCTCTGTCTCTCCTCCTCTCTGTATATCTGACTTTGTAATGAAATAAATAAATCTTTTAAAAAAATAATAAAATCAGCTTCAGGACAACCAGGGATAAAGAACACAGACGCCACCAGAGCAATTGCTGGCACATGCAACATCTGTGGCTGGGGTCAGGTCTGGTTGAGCAGCTAAGGGGATGCCCTGGCTGGGTTGTGGATCCCACTGGTAAGCTTGAGAGCCAGAGTGGGGGCTGAAATCTGGTCTGAACATGGCTACAGTGTCCCTTGGCATGGGTGTGAACTGGGTCTGGGGTGTGCCAGCCTGGGCTAGACTCCAGCACCCACTCATGCTCATGAGAACCAAGGTAGGCGTAGAACAAGCGAGGCTAGGTCTCTACCCCTTCTGAACCATGCGTGGTCTGGTCTAGGCTTGGCTGGGCTGTAGCACCCAATAGTAAGAATCCAAACGGGTTGAAGGCCAGTCAGCAAAGGCTACTGTTCCTGCTAGGACAGGAGGTGGACTAGGTAGAGCTGGCCCATGGACCCACAAGTGTGCCTAAGATCTGGCACTGGGAGAGGTTCTGGTGGGGGAACTTGGGAAACTCCTCTGTCAAGACACAGTCCTTGCAGGTGAGCGCAAGAACCAAGAAAGGGAGCAGCCAGACCAGGCCAGGTTGCAGCACCCACAGGTTTACCTTTGCTTCTGGTCTGGGACAAGCCAGGATGGACCAGTTTATATCACCTGCTGGCAAATCTTAGAACCAGAATGGTGTGTGCATCATGCCAGATCAGGCTACAAAACCAACCAGTTCACATTAGGGTCGGGACTGGGGGCTGGCTGGGCTGGCTAGGATGTAGTCCTCACCAGTGTGAGCTGGAACTAGGGATGGCCCAGGCCAGGCTAGGCGACAGCACCCTCTGGCAAATGCCGAGGCGAGGTGGGCCATGCCAGACTGGGCTACAGTGCCTAACCAGCACACGTGAGACCCAGGTAAAAGTGGGCGAACCTGGTGGGGGGCTGTAGGGCAATCCCCTGCTAGATTACTACTCCCTCTAGTGAGTTTGAGAGCTGGACTGGGGGCAGACCAGGTCGGGCAGGACTACACCTGTTGACGTGCATATAAACTGGATTGGTGAAAGCCAGGCTGGGCGGATTGTACCTACTGGTACATACATAAGTCAGACACGGTTAGACTGATTGGGCTTTGCTGTAGCATCATCTAGCAGATGCTGGTATGGGGGCAAACGCTGTCAAGCTAAATGGCAGAGCCACCGGGAGAGTGCAAGATCCAGGAGTGGATCCATTAGGGAAATAGTGGGCAACACTCTGATGTGCTGTAACTCCCACTGGTGAGCACAGAAACCAGGACTAGGGGCAGGCATGGTTAGATAGAAAGTGGCATCCGCCGGCACTGGTGTGGACTGGATAGTGGGCTGGTTGGGTTGAACTAGGGTAGGCTTCAATGCTCCTCGTCATGGATGAGCACTGAATGGGATGTGGGACAGACTAGTCTGCTCTTCATGCTGGCAAGCACAGAAACTAAGGTGGGGGCGGGCCTGCTGGGGGTTATTGTGGGCTGCTCCAACGAGGCTGCAGCTTCCACTGATTTGCTTGAAGGCCAAGTGTGTGGTGGGTAGGACCAGGCTAGATTGCAACACCCATTAGTTTGCATAGCAGACAGGACTTGAGACAACTGAACTAGCAATTGCAAGTACCAGTGTATACGTACGCTGATTTGGGCAACTGACTATGCCAGACCCTGTATTGGCATACACACACAAGAATCAGGTCTTGGATTACCTCAGACAAAGTTTCTTTGGGAATCCTTCCAACTGAACCACTGGATTCAGAACTCCAACCATGGAGGATATTGCAGGTTCCATGGTCTGACCGTGGAGTGCATGTGTCAGAGCTGGGCCTCCTCAGGTGCTTAGATGGAGCAGTGGACAGCACAACCAGGTGCACATGGAGGATATGGCAGCACATTGGAACCTGCAGAGGACAACTGGTGCCATAACAGAAGACAGAGGACAGAACATATTAGCCCAGCCAAACGTTGGCAATGAGTACCTGGACAAACGCAGACTCTAAGGTGGACTATGTCAGCCAGTGGATTCTGGAGAGATTTCATGGTGCTTGGGGCGGTGAGATCAGCAACGATACAGATTTGTTGATGTATCAAAACCACTTGAGCGGAGCCGTCGGAGCAGGCCCCCATACTGGGGACCTTGGGATGGTTGGGAGGCTGGCTGTGGCTTTTCCCCTTATCTCCCCTCTTCCCCCGATGCAGGAAGGAAAAAAGAGATTGTGAAAACAATGGTCTCACCCGCTTCTTCTAGCCCTTCACCTTTTGCACCCTGATCAACTATGTAAAAATTATCAACAAAATAAATTAAAACAAAAAAAAACAGACTCCAGAGGCTGAATACTTGTTTATGCCCCCTCTTGGCCCCTGACTGGTCCCTTAACTTCTCTATGTTCCCAACCCAAAACTCACCCCAGTCCTATATCTGTGACGGAGGATCATAATGGCCTTGAACTCGTAGGAGCATTATGAAAATGGGAAGAATTCATATTTTTTAACGTACACGTTCTTCATCTTCTTTGAAAGGCAGAAAGAGAGACAGAGATCCCCTCTAATGCTCGCAACAGTTGGGTCCCATCTGGCTGCAGCCAGCTATTCAGAGCTCCCTCTGGATTGCCCAGGAGAGTAGTAGGGACCCAGGTGCTAGAGGCATCAGCACTGCCCCCCAGCGTGGGCACTGGAAGGGCACTGCGTCGATCAGAAGAGAAGTAGCCAGGACTCGAGGCACAGATATGGGATCTGGGCCTCTCAAGCAGAGACTTAACTGGTATGCCACAAACCAACTCTGGAAAGTTCATATTATTGGGCTGTTAGGATGGCTCGGTGGCTAAATCCTAATCTTGCTAGTGCTGAGACCCTTTGTGGGCACCAGTTACAGTCCCAGCTGCTCCATATCCCATGCAGCTCCCCATTTATGGCTTGAGAAAGCAGTCGAGGATGGCCCAAACCCTGCACCGGCATGGGACACCTGGTAGAGACTCCTGGCTTCTGGCTTCAGATTGGCTCCATTTCGGTCATTGCAGTCATTGGGGCAGTGAACCAATGGATGGAAGATCTATCTCTCAGTCTCACTTTGTTCTTTCTGTAAATCTGCCTTTCCAATAAAAATAAATAAGTCTTTTAAAAAAAATTCTAAAAAAACCTGAAAAGTTAATATTTTTATAGTGCTTAGAAAAGTACCTGACATGTTAAATAAATAAAATTTGACAAGGAGGTAGTTTTATTTATTTATTTATTTTTTAAAGATTTATTTTTATTATTTTTTCATTGGAAAGGTGGATATACAGAGAGGAGAGACAGAGAGGAAGATCTTCCGTCCGATGATTCACTCCCCAAGTGAGTGCAACGGGCCGATACTATGCCGATCCGAAGCCAGGAGCCTCTTCCGGGTCTCCCACGCGGGTGCAGGTTCCCAAAGCTTTGGGCCGTCCTCGACTGCTTTCCCAGGCCACAGGCAGGGAGCTGGAAGGGAAGCGGGGCTGCCGGGATTAGAACCGGCGCCCATATGGGATCCCGGGCGTGCAAGGCGAGGACCTTAACCACTTGCGCCACCGCGCCGGGCCCGATAGTTTTATTTTTAATCAATTGATTTAGAAAGTACTTAACCAATGTTACTGTGAATTCAGCAATGTTATATAAACTAATTAACATTTTTGCATACCACAAAATACACAAGTTACAACACAGTCTATCTGTGGGAGATGCTAGAATTGTACAATTCGCCCTCCATTTATGTGGATTCCATAGTCATGGGTTAAATGGATTGCACAAGAAAAAAATTTTTAAGATTTATTTATTTTTTATTGCAAAGTCAGATACACAGAGAGGAGGAGAGAGAGAGAGGAAGATCTTTTATTCGATGGTTCACTCCCCAAGTGACCATAACACCTGGAGCTGTGCCGATCCAAAGCCAGGAGCCAGGAGCTTCTTCCGGGTCTCCCACGTGGGTGCAAAGTCCCAAGGCTTTGGGCTGTCCTCGATTGCTTTCCCAGGCCACAGGCAGGGAGCTGGATGGGAAGCAGGGCTGCTGGTATTAGAACCAGTGCCTATATGGATCCCAGCATGTTCAAGATGAGGACTTTAGCCACTAGATTACTGTGCCGGGCCCAGTAAAAATATTTTTGAAAATTGCTTCTGTACCGAACACCTCATTACCTTGCTGTAACTACCTATACTAAATAATGTAGCAACTATTTACATAGAACCAACATTATATTCAGTATCAAATAATATAGAGATGATTTAAAAATCTATAAGAGGATTGGGTAGGGTATTTGTAATTACTGCATCATTTTATGTAAAGAGCTTTTGACTAACCTTGGATTTTGGTAACCATGGAGATCTGAGATGACATGCTGTTCAGATACTCCGCAATGTGCCTGTGAATTTACAATAAATCTGAGGAGTTCTGAGGCTCACAAAACATATATCCAGGCAATACATGTTTTTTTTTTTCCTGCAAAATAGGACTCATTAGTGATTTTAAAAACTAATTAGAATCTCCCTAAAATTGTGGTTGGAAACTTCATGAATATGATATTGCCCAGCTCACCAGCAATGTGGCCCAAGGTGACTCTGTGAGGGTTAAGTAAACAAACTCAGAACATATTGGGGGAGTTTGGCACCCTGGAAACAATGTAAGAAATCATTGACTAAAGCACCGGGAGGCATGCTTAGCATGCAATTATGAGTGAGGAAGCGTACATTTAATTCGCTACATTGCCTGAGAATTGTTTTTAGTGACTTTGCTATGAGTTGACATTTTGAACTTCAAAAAAATCCTTTTCACTTTACTTGAAAAGTGGGGAGGGGGAATGGCAGAGAGAGAGGAGGGTGGGGGAAGAGAGAGAAAGAGAAAGAGAGAGAGAGAGAGAGAGAACCATCCTCCATCTGCTGATCTAACCCCCAGATGCCTGCAACAACAGGACTGGGTCAGAGCTCAATCCAGGACTCCCAAACAGGTGGCAAGGGTCCCGAGTACTTGAACCATCATCTGCCGCCTGGAAGGGTTTTCATAGCAAGAAGCTGGATTGGAAACAGTGTAACTTGGATAGGATCTGGACGTTCCAAGTGGCATCTTCACTGCTGCTCCCAGCAGCCTACCCCCGGCCGGCTGGCCGGCTGGAGAATTGACTATAATTGCACAAGAAGAGATTGTCAGGAAACAAAAGGAGTCTTTGTCTTTTTTTTTACATTGTCTGGGGTTCTGGGGAGAGATTTCCTGAGTTATGAATACAAGCATTGCGGATCACTTTATCACAAATCGTCCTTTACAGTGCACATATACAGCCTCATAACTGCATCCCCCCCCCCCCCTTTTTTTTCTTTATTGGAAAGCCAGATTTACAGAGAGGAGAGACAGCCAATCTTCCATCTGCTGGCTCACTCCCCAAGTGGCAATGGCCAGAGAAACTTCTGTGTCTCCCACACAGGTGCAGGGTCCCAAGGCTTTGAGCCATTCTCTATTGCTTTCCCAGGCCATAAGCAAGGAGCTGGAAGGGAAGTGGAGCAGCCAGGATACAAACCAGCACCCACAAGGGATCCCGGTGCAGGCAAGGTGAGGACTTTAGCCACTAGGCTACCACGTCAGGCCCCCATCATTCTTTTTTTTTTTTTTTTCCCCAATCTGTACTTGTTCTCACTCAAATCACCAAGCAACATGTCGATGACAATTTGGCTTCTTGTCTGGTTTTGTCCATGGAAAAATATGTTTTGTGCTATTACTTTCCATTATAATTTAATAAATCAGCCTCCTGGCTCCTGTAGCAGTTCCTATACACGCATTCATTTAGCGCAAATCCCAGAAGGAAGTGACACACTGGGCATTGAGCGGCAGGAGTCAGACTCCCCAAAGGACAGGCCAGGAAACATGACCCTGGCACGACGAGGCCACAGGTACCACTGCCCGAACGCCAGCTGCTGTCTGCGGCGCCATCTCCACTTGCCGTTTTATAGCAAAACTCAGCCGACAGCTTGGCTCCCGTCCTCAGCAGGGTGGATGTGTGGGCTGTCCTGGCCGACATGGCCCCCACCCACCGCACTGCTCTGGTTTAATTGTGTACCACGGCAACTACTGCAACTGTGTTCATCCATTGGCACACACTGCAGCAGATTCATTTGGCTCCACAAGCATCTTCAACCCTAAGCAAAACTCGGAACATTGTGTTATAAGGCTGGATTATTAAAAAAAAAATAAGGAAGCAACCCAAGCTTCCATTATTGGATGAACGGAGAAGCAAAATGTTGCATCTGTGTGCACTGCACATAGACAAACAGCAAAGCAAACTGTGGTATCTATGTGTAATGCACTACCATGCAACCTCAGAAAGGCACGTGCTGCAACATGGGTGAAGCTTGAGGACGTTTTGCTATGTGAGACAAACCAGTCAGGAAAAGATGCACAATGTATGACTCCATTCATACATGAAGGATCTGGACGGCCCAGCTCATAGAAACCAGAAAGATGCATCATGGGAAGGTGGGCATATTTGATTGACAGGTAAGGGGGAGGAGTTGCAATGCAGGGCTGTGCAGAAACTGAGAAAATATTCCCGTTCAACTATTTCTACTTCATCTTTCTTCCTAGTTTCCCCCTTATCAAAAGTTTTGGAAATGGACTGTTGGAATAACAGTATGAATACACATCGTGTCACTACCTATACAATTAAAACAGCTAAAATTGTAAATTTTACCTTTTATGTATTTTGCTATCATGGAAGAAAAAAAAGATAGGGTCACTCATGGTTGTGGTTCCTGTGCTAAAACGCTTCTTAGGGCTTCTTCGTGGAGCAGCGTCCTGGGCATGCAGACTGACAGCCGGCCCGGCAGGTGGCGCCGGCGCCCGCAGTGCCCAGGCAGCGCTCGCGCGGAGCCCCTCTCCCTTTACGTCTCGGTGACCCTTCCTTCCGCCTCTTCTGCCGCTGGGGCGGAACTGTGCTTGCGTCAGCTCCTGGTCTTGAGGAGCATGGCGGCGTCTTCGAGTGGTGAGAAGGAAAAGGAACGATTAGGGGGCGGCTCTGGAGCGGCTGGCGGGAGTAGCACACGAGAGCGGCTGTTGTCTGCGCTTGAGGATCTCGAGGTCTTGTCGAGGTAAAGGTCTTGGCCTGGTTGCGGCTGGACTGGAGGGCACTGCTCTCAGAACCAGCCGCCCGGCCCTCTTGGCGCTCCGTGCCGGGTCTGGGCGCAGAGGGCTCAGGGGTCTCCGGAGCGTGAGTGCGCGGCCTGCTGGGGGAGGCAGTGTGGGGAGGTGACGAGAGAGACCGGTGTGTGAGGAGTGCGGTGTGGGGCCTGAAGCTGGCTGGTCAGGGCAGGCTCCCGAGGGAGCTGTCTGAGGGGATCCGGGCTCACTGAGGGGGTCAGGACTCATTGAGGGGATCTGGGCTCACTGAGGGGATCAGGACTCACTGAGGGGATCAGGACTCATTGAGGGGATCCGGGCTCACTGAGGGGATCAGGACTCACTGAGGGGATCCGGGCTCACTGAGGGGATCAGGACTCACTGAGGGGATCCGGGCTCACTGAGGGGATCAGGACTCACTGAGGGGATCCGGGCTCACTGAGGGGATCAGGACTCACTGAGGGGATCAGGACTCACTGAGGGGATCCGGGCTCACTGAGGGGATCAGGACTCACTGAGGGGATCCGGGCTCACTGAGGGGATCCGGGCTCATTGAGGGGATCAGGACTCACTGAGGGGATCCGGGCTCACCGAGGGGATCCGGGCTCACCGAGGGGATCCGGGTTCACCGAGGGGATCCGGGCTCACTGAGGGGATCCGGCCCGGCGGGAGCCGTGGGCAGCTGAGTCCTCGGGACAGGAGAGGCAGCGTGTGTGGCACCAGGCCTAGGCGGGCTGGCCTTGGCTGAGCGGCCTTGCAGTCGGAGCTTTCCTCAGCCCCTGACGTGAACTCTGAAAGTCGCTCCGCTTCTGCCTCATCCAGTGGCTCTGGGCTTCGCCCTCTGCTCCAGGCTCGGCCGGCATCACGGCCCTGCACGCCGCCTCCCTGCTGCACACTGCGCGGCCCTCCCTGATCCTGTCCCGTGCTGGCCGCTGCTCGCCGGCCGAGGGCATCACGTCCCTTTGCTGCGGAGAAACTGCGAGCCTCCCGTCGTGCAGTCGGGCCTGGTTAGCGGGGCAGCCGGGCGTCTGTTCCCGTCCTCGCAGTGGCTGCCACGCCGCTCTGCCTCGCCCTACCCTTCCTGGAGCCTGCGTGAGTGCAGTCAGGGACACACCAAGTGTGCGTGATAAGTGATGCGGGTGTAAACGGCCGCGCCTGCCACTGCTGGTGTGCAAGCGCAGCAGTACAGTCAGGTGCAGTTCATACAGATTTTTTTTTAAGGTTACGTATTTGGAAGACAAAGTTCCAAGGACAGAGAGATTCCATTTGCTGATTGACTCTCCCAAAAGTTCAGGCCAAAGCCAGGAGCCTCAACCTCCACCCAGGGCGCCCACGTGAACGGCGGGGCCCTGAGCACTCGGCGCGTCGTCGGCTGCTGTCCCAGGTGCCCGGGCGCTGCGCTCCTGTGGGCAGGCAGCATCGCCGATGAAGCGGCTGTACCATGCTGCCAGCCCGGTGTGCATGGTTCTTGATAACAAATGACTGGTAGTGCCATTCCTGCTGCATCTCCAGCTTGCTGAATGAGTTCGTTATCTTCCGGAACGTAACCTTTGAAAGCTTTAAGTAAACGCTGACCTACTTACACTAAAGATCAGTGCTCTGTTTTTCTCTGTATTGGCTCTGGCCATAGCAGTACTTACCAAGTGACCAGATCAGTACAATATATATGTATTTTTAAAATGTATTTGTTTTAAAATCAGAATTATAGACAAATCTTCCATCTGCTGCTTCGCTCTAAATGGCCGCAGCAGCTGGGGCTGGGCTAGAGCGAAGGCAGGCACCGAAGCTTCTTGGTCCCCCTGTGAATGCAGGGGCCTGAAAACTTGGGGTGCATTAGCAGGAGCTGGGTGGCATGTGGAGCGGTTGGAGCTCGTACTGGGGCCCGAACGGGAGGCCCCTGCTTTGACCATCGCTTAACCCACCATGCCACAGTGTGGGCC
The DNA here is from genome assembly GCF_017591425.1 of Ochotona curzoniae. NCBI lineage: Eukaryota > Metazoa > Chordata > Mammalia > Lagomorpha > Ochotonidae > Ochotona > Ochotona curzoniae. The sequence continues at coordinate 44,658,277 of NW_024466502.1, read as the reverse complement.
TTCAGTCAGCAGCGTGGTAAGTGATGTAAGAAAAGCCTGGGAACACGCCGCCGGAGCTAGGTGCCTCGTGCTAGGTGCCTCGTGCGTGTGAGCTGCTGTCTCTGTACTAGCGTCAGTTGCCTGACGACAGGGCACAGGGACTTTTCTGTCAGCCGAGGGTCAGGCCCGTGAACCGGGCACTCGGCACCAGGCGGCCGTCAGCGTGAATGTTTACACAGATGAGCACAAGCGCTGCTTCCTTCGCCATCTTTGCTGGTTTTGAAGTTTGTGGTGGAAAGCTTGTAAATTTCCTCTTTCATTCTCAGTATCTACGTTAATATTTTTTTAAGATTTTTTAAAAAAGATTTATTTATTTTTATTGAAAGGCAGATACAACAGAGAGGAAGATCTTCTATCCAATCATTCACTCCCCAGGTGACTGCAACGGCCGAAGCTGAGCCGATCTGAAGCCAGAAGTTGGGAGTCAGAAGCTTTTCCGGGTCTCCCATGTGGGTGCAGGGTCCTAAGGCTTCGGGCCGTCCTCAACTGCTTTCCCAGGCCACAAGCAGGGAGCTGGCTGGGAAGCGGGGCCACTGGGATTAAAACTAATGCCTGTATGGGATCCCGGCACATTCAAGGCGAGGACTTTAACCACTAGGCTACTGCACTGGGCCCCACATTATTTCTTCGTTGAAAAGGGAAACATTAGCAAGGCAGAATATTCATAGTATGATGTTTCAGTTAAATTATTCGTGTGCCTTCTGTGTGACATTACTGCCTTTGGGACAACTGTTTCAATGCTCATTTAGTTCTTACTGAGTTCTAATTGTTTTTAAGTTACTAAGCTCGAAGTTACCATCCCATACATGCTGCCTAGCCCAGTGCTTTTCTCAAGAGGAGCAATTTTCATTTCTGAAACAAGGTGGCCTCAACCTAACCAAAGCTTTAGAATGTCCAGTGAAGCCTTAGCAGCTCTGAGGCAGGAGTGGGAGCCGCTGGCTTCGGGCCAGGTGCTGCTGATTGAGGGTCCCTGTGGGTTGTGGGTGAGCCTCTTGTTCCAGTTCACTGAATTCTACACATTGTTCTTGAAATAGTCCCTTGGGGGGTTTCTTCTGGGAGAATTTTCATCCAGAGGCTTAATCTGGTTGTCTCCTAATAAAATCATTGCTGAGCAGTCTTGCTGGTGCTGTTAGAATGAAATAAGTTGTTAGAGTTTGTTTCTGTTGCCCATCCATGCGGTGTGAAGGTAACAGCTAATTTTTCTATCTGTATGTTGTCTTGGTGACGCGGTGACGCCCTTTCAGGAGGAGCGGCTGCTGGCCGAGGTTGGGGGTTGGTCTTAGTCTTTGAATTTCGAGTCTTTGCCTCAGTACGGTCCGTGACCTGTGACCTCTCCCCTCTGCCCCGAGCCGTTCAGGCAGATTCCTTTCGGAGCAACGTGTGAGTTTTCTGTTTCTCTGAGTGACCCTGGAATATGAAGGGCTGACAAGAAGTGTGTGATAAGTGTGTATTAGAAAGAACTGTGTATGAGTTTTAACTTTCTTGTGCCCCAAATAAACATTTTATTTTATTTATTTTTTAAAGATTTATTTATTTATTGGAAAACAGATATACGTAGAGGAGGAGAGACAGGAAGATCTTTCGTCCGATGATTCACTCCCCAAGTGAGCGCAATGGCCAGTGCTATGCCGATCCGAGGCCAGGAACCAGGAACTTCTTCCGGGTCTCCCAAACGGGTGCATGGTCCCAAAGCTTTGGGCCGTCCTTGACTGCTTTCTCAAGTCACAAGCAGGGAGCTGGATGGGAAGAGGAGCTGCCGGGATCAGAACCGGCGCCCATATGGGATCCCGGGGTGTTCAAGGCGAGGGCTTTAGCCGCTAGGCTACGCTGTCAGGCCCCAAATAAACATTTTAAACTTCTACTTCCCATGAGCTTTTTAGAGTACCCTGAATATTCCCTTCTGACCAAGTTCAGGAATGATTGTCCTCACCCAGAATGACAGTGTGAGCGCTTCTTGTGACATTGGGCCACCCAGAGTCTGAGGTCTTGCTCAGTCATTTGGTTGCTGGCTGTCTGCAGTATATTCTGCTGGTTTTCTTGCTACCTGTGGTGTTGTGTGTGCTCGATTCTCGTGTGCCCTTCATTTGAGATAGCACAATTATGTGAATTTTTCAGAGACCAAACTGAAATTCTCTTACTTTTAGATTTGGCTAGTTTGTAGTTTTCCGTGTTTGAGCTGTGATGAAAGCTTGCATTGTATTCATTTTGCAAAGAGTTTTTTGATGGCTTTTCTTATAGGGAACTTATAGAAATGCTGGCAATTTCAAGAAACCAAAAGTTGTTACAGCCTGGAGAGGAAAACCAGGTAAGCATTTCTTTTTTAATTTAAAACATGATACAGAAAAACTAGTTTATATCAGTTTACTGTTCATATTTACATTGTGTGAGATGAGGAAGATTTTTTTTTTGAAGATTTATTTATTTTTGAAATTATGGAGAGAGAAGGGGAGAAAGAGATCTTCCATGCACTGGTTTATTCCCCAGATGCTGCAACAGCTGCGATCGGAAGGCCGAGGTTTCTCTGGGTCTCCTGTGTAGAAGCAGGAGCTTAAGGAGTTGAACTATCCTCTGCTGCTTTCCCCGGTCCATAACAGGGGCCAAGACTCAAACCAGTGCTCATACGAGATGCTGGCACCTCAGGCAGAGATTTAACCCACTACGTCACTGTGCTAGCATTAATGAAAGCTTTTACATTTGTATTTGTATCATTTTTGTACAGCTCCCATATCAGCATGCTGGGTTTCTGCTTGCCAGCAGTGTGCACCGTGGAAGGCAGCGATGGCCTGCTGCTCTGGCGCACGCTGCCCCCCGGGAGGCCTGGGCTGAGTTCCCAGCCCCTGGGTTCTGACTGTTGCTGCCATTTAGGCAGTGAGATGTTTAGGCAGTGGATAGAAGATGTTTCTGTCTCTCTTCCTTTCAAATTAGGGATTGATTTTTTTTTTAATATATCCTTAAAAAATTGCCCAATCTTTAACAGTATTACTATTTTCCCTTGTGGTATTAGTTATACTGACACATTGATTTTTTTGTCTTGAATGAACTTGTTAAATGGAGATTAAAACATCATTCAGAATAGAAAAAATTACATTCTGATAAACTTAGCTCTTTACTGAAGGCTTGGCTGCCTAACACAGCTTGGGATTGAATGGAAATGAAAAGTTCACAGATGCTGTCTTCATGTGTGGATGTTGAATTATCAGGTAGTTTTTAACTTTACTTATGCTCTAATTTTGTGTAGTGAATTTTTTGTCTTTTACTGCAGAAATTTAAAAGAGAATTTTGAGGGAATGCGCTGGGAGGAGTATTTTTTTTTTTTTTTAAGATTTATTTTTATTATTTTTTTATTGGAAAGGAGGATATACAGAGAGGAGAGACAGAGAGGAAGATCTTCCGTCCGATGATTCACTCCCCAAGTGAGCGCAACGGGCCGATACTATGCCGAGCCGAAGCCAGGAGCCTCTTCCGGGTCTCCCACGCGGGTGCAAGGTCCCAAAGCTTTGGGCCGTCCTCGACTGCTTTCCCAGGCCACAGGCAGGGAGCCGGAAGGGAAGCGGGGCTGCCGGGATTAGAACCGGCGCCCATATGGGATCCCGGGCGTGCAAGGCGAGGACCTTTAACCACTTGCGCCACCGCGCCGGACCCAAGGAGTATTGTTTTTTAAACATGCTGTAGATAGAAGAGGACACGGTGTTGGGCCTGGCCTCATCCTCCCCCTCATTGCCCTGCTCTGTCTCCTGCTGGGTGGCGGGGAAGAGAAGGTGGAGAGACTCCCAGGGCCTCCCGCAGAACTGTCAGGGATCCTGTGTTTCTCAGGGTTAACCCCTTACCACAGGAGGGGGAGTCAGATAAGACTAAACCTTGCAAAGAGTTGCTAACTTGAGGGACACTATATTAAGGTTTTTGTTTTTTTGTATTTTTAAAAATTTATTTTTATTGGACAGTCAGCTATACAGAGGAGAAGATCTTCCATCCATTGATTCACTCCCCAAGTGGCCACAACAGCCGGAGCCGACTTGATCCGGAGCTAGGAGCCAGGGGTCTCCCACTCAGATGCAGGTCCTAAGGCTTTGGGCCATCCTCGACTGCTTTCCCAGGCCACAGGCAGGGAGCTGGATGGGAGGTGGAGCTGCCGGAACCCATATGGGTTCCCGCGCGTGTGAGGTGAGGACTTTAGGTACTAGGCTACCACACCGGGCCCAGTATTAGGTTTTGTTTTGTTTTGTTTTTAGGAAAAGAAAGAGGCTAGGAATAAATATGTTAGAAGAGGACTGCTGTAATTTTTTGTTTGTTTTAAGATTTTATTTTATTTGAAAAACAGAGAGGAAGAAGCAGGGACAGATCTTCCAAATGCTGGTACACTCCCCAAATAGTCACAACTACTGAGCGAAGCTGAAGCCAGGAGCAGAAGCTTTTTCCAAGTCTCCCATATAGGTAGCAGGGGGCCCGGGCATGTGGACTGTCCTCTGTTGCTTTCCTGGAAATTAACAGGGAGCGGAGGGAAACTGGCCAAGTCGGGGCTGAAGCTGGTGGCCACTGGGGATGCTGGAGCTGCAGGCAGCTGTGTTACCCACTGTGCCACGGTGCCTCCCCAGAAAACTCATGATTTTAGATTCTCTGTAAATACCTGTGGGATTAAGTACAATATTAAAGGAAATATGCAATAAGCAAAATGCAAAACTTGATTTCATTTATTTACTCACTGATTGCTGGCTCTGAGCCAAGCATATAGACTGATAAAGCAATACTGAAGTCATATGTAAACAGCACCAATCGTTATTTGTTTTTTTAAATGATTAGTGGTTCTGTGAATTGTGTTTTATATTTTCGTACTGTTGATTTCTTGTGTGATTTTCATTGAAATTTAACTAGAAATGAATGTGCCCTCTTAAGTATTTTTATAGCCACTATTTTGAAAATTCATAATTTTTTTTTTAAGATTTATTTTTATTATTTTTTCATTGGAAAGGCAGATATACAGAGAGGAGAGACAGAGAGGAAGATCTTCCGTCCGATGATTCACTCCCCAAGTGAGCGCAACGGGCCGATGCTATGCCGATCCGAAGCCAGGAGCCTCTTCCGGGTCTCCCACGCGGGTGCAGGTTCCCAAAGCTTTGGGCTGTCCTCGACTGCTTTCCCAGGCCACAGGCAGGGAACTGGAAGGGAAGCGGGGCTGCCGGGATTAGAACCGGCGCCCATATGGGATCCCGGGCATGCAAGGCGAGGACCTTTAACCACTTGCGCCACCGCGCCGGGCCCGAAAATTCATAATTTTCTATGAAATCCTAGAATTAGAAAAGAGCTTTAAAAAGAGAGAGAGAAAAGATCTTAATGGCTTCAGTGTAAGATTGAGCTGCAGAAAGGACAAGTGAGCAAGAGACTGATGGGTTGGCAGAGCTGGAATGGAGGACTCACTGTGGTGGAGAGACCCCCGGCAGAGCGTGAGTGCTATGGCTGCAGCTGGGGACGACTGGGGACGGGAGACCCAGCCTTCAGTTCTTGGTGCCACCTAAAATCACCTCAAGTACCAACTTTTGGGAAAACTTCCATTACACTTTAAGAATAAATTTAAAAATTTTATCTTACAGAAAAATTAATAAACCTATTTTGTCTTATTGCTGATTCTGAAAGCTTTGTTTTGTGTTGGGGAGAGCAGAATAAAGAGAACATATTAATGCTTACTTGATTCACAATTATTGCTAAGTAGGCTATCTTTGTTGTAAGTAATTTCTACAGGTATAATGTTCTATAAGCCAGCCATTTCAGGTAGGAATTTGTGCCTATTAGAACCTAGCTTTTTCATTTTGCATATCTAATGCAACTGATTATTTGGCAGGTCTTGGAATTACTGATTCACAGAGATGGGGAATTTCAAGAGCTGATGAAACTGGCACTTAATCAAGGAAAAGTCCATCATGAAATGCAGGTCTTGGAAAAGGAAGTGGAGAAGAGAGACAGTGATATTCAGCAACTTCAGAAGCAGCTGAAGGAAGCAGAGCAGATACTGGTAAGGTGGCAAAGTGGGTTCCTAAGGTGAAAAGGGGGCTTGTTTACTTTTTGTGAAAAATGTCTGTTATCAATATTTTGAAGAGCAAAAAACTTTCAAAGAATAAAAATGACATCCTGTCAGGAAGTTAAAGGCCATGAAAGCTGCTCCCCTTTTTGGCAGATTGAGATGGTCTGCCTTACTTTGGAACCCTGTTTGAGTTTTAAGTGATCATCTAAAACCTTGGCTTTTAAAGTTTGAAAACCAGTAAAAGTATGTCTTCCATACAAAATATGTGGGATTAGTTAGCCACTGAGAGCCCTAGTATTTCCTGTGCTGTTCTGTGCCCCTGTGTGCAGCATCAGTTTGCTGTACGGACAATGTACTTATGATGTCATGGTCTGTAGCAGCAGCTGCGTTTCGTTCCCGTGTGTATCAGGCATTGCTAGTGTCCTGGTCCCTGGTCAACCTCTTGCAGAGGTGTCCAGTGGCTTCCGGGAGTGAGAAGCCTGAGCTGTCCCCGGGAGAGGAGCACCCTGCTGAGAACAGGAGATGCTTCTTCAAAAAAATACGGTTCTGGGCCCAGCACTATAGCGTAGTGGTTAAAGTCCTTGCCTTGAACGCGCCAGGATCCCATATGGGCGCCAGTTCTAATCCCTGCGGCCCCGCTTCCCATCCAGCTCCCTGCTTGTGGCCTGGGAAAGCAGTTGAGGACGGGCCAAAGCTTTGGGAGCCTGCACCTGTGTGGGAGACCCGGAAGAGCTCTTGGCTCCTGGTTTTGGATCGGCTTAGCTCCAGCCGTTGCGGGCGCTTGGGAAGTGAACCATCAGACGGAGGATCTTCCTCTGTTTCTCCTCCTCTCTCTATATCCACCTTTCCAATAAAAATAAATTAATTTTTAAAAATACAGTTCTGTTACAATCTTTTTATCCTTTGGAAAGCAATATTTGCTTATCAAAATCAGTTTGGAAAATGGGAAAAAAAGGGGGAAAATTGTCTGTAGTTCCACTATTCTAAACATATTAGACTCTCAGGTCGGTTTCTTAACTAGAAAAAAAAGGTAATTTTTACATATTTTATTCCTCTAGGGGAGGTTAAAGATTTATTTATTTTTATTGGAAAGTCAGATATACATAGGGGATTAGAGACGGAGAGAAAGATCTTCCGTCCACTGATTCACTCCTCAAGTGACTGCAATGGCTAGAACTGAGCCTATATGAAGCCAGGAATCTTTTCCTGGTCTCCCACATGAGTGCAGGGTCGCAAGGCCTGGGCTGTCCTCAACTGCCTTCCCAGGCCACAAGCAGGGAGCTGGATGGGAAGCAGGGGCCGCGTGGATTAGAACCGTTCGGTGGAGCAAGTGGTTACGGTCCTCGCCTTGCACGCCCGGGATCCCATATGACCGCCAGTTCTAATCCCGGCAGCCCCTCTTCCCATCCAGCTCCCTGCCTGTGGCCTGGGAAAGCAGTCAAGGACAGCCCAAAGCTTTGGGAACCTGCACCCGCGTGGGAGACCCGGAAGAGGCTCCTGGCTTCGGATCGGCATAGCATCGGCCCGTTGTGCTCACTTGGGGAGCGAATCATCGGACGGAAGATCTTCCTCTCTGTCTCTCCTCTCTGTATATCCGCCTTTCCAATAAAAATAAAAACATAAATCTTTAAAAAAAAAAGAACCGTTGTGCATATGGGATCCTGGTGCATGCTTGCAAGGCGAGGACTTTAGCCACACCAACCCTAGGTATTTTATTCTTGAACTAGATGCAAGAAAGACATGAAAGTGTAAAGGACTCGCTTTATATCATGTGTCTGACAACTAATTTGTAACTTAAATTGTGCAGGTTTTTGAGCTTTATAAATTGTTCCTGTATGAAAAGTCATTTTGTGAATTATGCCAAAAATTGCTTGATAAAGTTGAAAATAAGTGTTTTTTTTTTTAATGTTTAAATTAGGCAACAGCTGTTTATCAAGCAAAAGAAAAACTCAAGTCAATAGAGAAAGCAAGGAAAGGTTAGTACCGTGGGAAGATTGATGACCTGAAAAACCCGAGTTCTGGTACCCAGCACCTGGGAAAGGTTCTGGCAATCACTTGCTGCTGCTGGGACCCCAGGGCACAACCGTTGTCCAGTGTCACGTTCTGGCCTCGGGTGGGTGTTGTGAGGGACGTGGAAGTATCCTGTCCTTTGCCAGGTTTTCAGAAGCAATGAGAGAAGACAGCTTACAGTTCTGTACTCAAACGTGTGGGAACGACAGTGGATTTATAAAGTTACTGAGAGGGGACCAGTGTGAGCTGGAGGCAGGTGGGATGGGACTGGACCTTGAAGTGGCGGAGGGAAGGAACAAGAACATCGATCGGACAGCCACGCGGGGTTAGAGCCTCCCAGGGTGAGCTGGTCACGGGCGGAGAACCAGCCTGCCTTCCTGCCCTGCACTCCCTCTTTAAAAAGTCTTAATTTATGAATATTGCGACGTCATTTAGTCTGTTGATTGGAAGTGGGAATTGTAATGAATATTTTTCTTATTGCTTGTAAGAATTTGTAGATATGACTTAAGTTTAGTCATTTTGGGTTTACAACCTAACTTTTCCTATTCCTTTGGGAACCTTGTTTAAATCATTACATATGAAGAGTAGTGAATATTTACTGAGAGGTGAACTGGGTTTCTGTAGCAGGAGACACATCTCTAGGAAGGGTGATCGTGGGTATCTCAAGTCTAGATTATGTTTTGTTAGAATTTATTTTACTTAGTTGAAAGGCAGAGTTAGAGAGAGATTGTTCTTCTGTCTGCTGGTTTACTCTCTGAGTGGGATCGGGCCAGGCGGAAACCTGGAGCCAGGAGCATCATCCAGGGCTCCCATGTAGGTGCAGGGCCCAAGGACATGGGCCATCTGCTGCTGCTTTTCCAACCACTCTAGTAGGGAGCTGAGCAGAAGTGGAGCAGCCAGGACTTAAACTGATGCCCATAAGGGATGCCAGCTCTGTGGGTGGCTGCTTGACATGAAGCTGGCCTCTTTTTTTGAGTCTTCAAAATTTTACCTACACAAATACCTTACCTTGGTACATTTAAGCAGTATCTAAAGTTTATAGAAAAAAGTGAATCACTCTTATTTCTCAGAGATAACTGTGCAGTGTTTCCTTAGTGTGTCTTCCTAGATCCATGAATGTATATTAAATACAAATACATATGTGCATGTATTTTACAGCAAAAATCATGCCGCTTAGCAGAATTTTTTCCTACCTAATGAATATATTGTAGATATTTTTTGTTTATTTTTATAGAGATTTGTGTATCAGTTTTATTTTAAAGGCAAAGTTATAAAGAGAGGAGAAACAGATCTTCCACTGGCTGATTCACTTCCCAAAAGACCGCAAAGGCAAGGGCTAGGCTGGTCCAAATGTGGGAGCCAGGGACTTCTTTCCGGTCTCCAACATGAGTGCCAGAGGACTTGGGCTGTCTTCTGCTTTCCTGGGCCATTAGCAGAAAGCTGGATTGGAAGTGGAGCAGCTGGGACCTGAACTGGTGCTCATATGTCATGCCAGTGCTGCAGGAGGAGGCCAAATGTGCTATGCTGTGGTGCAGGCCCTGGCATCTTTTTTATTTAGATCTGTTTAAGGTCGAGTACATCAGGTGTAAAATCCTTTGGTGTGGCCCTAACAAGGTAGCCACAGGCAGGACTGAAATTCAGTAAATCCTATAGATTTAAGTTGATAAATTTGTAAGGTCCACAAATGATATTGCAGATACCCAAACTGCCCTTTGCAGAAAGCAAGGTTGCCCCCTCCTGATAGAATTTTAGGCTGTGTTAATCAGGCGAGACGGTGTGAACTGTCTACTTTGATTTCATAGCTTAGATATTGTTGGGGTGGTGAAGTACTGTTTTCTCTCTGTTATTTGCATTCACTGTTGCTTTCAGAAGAGTGATGTGTTTGGTGTAGTAATTCATTGACTATGGAGTCTCCCAAAATTTGTTTTTTTATGCTAGCTGATTTTTCTGAATAAACATCTTTATTTTGGCGATAAACAGTTTAGCTTTATTGTTTATGTGGGTATTGTTATGGAAAGTGGATGATTTGGATATCTTCCTGATAATTCCAGACATTTAGAAAGTGTGATGTATAATTGTGATGAACGTAGTTCCAGACTTACTAACATGTTACCCTGTCCCTTTAACTCTCTCAGGTGCTATTTCCTCAGAAGAAATCATCAAATATGCACATAGAATTAGTGCAAGTAATGCTGTGTGTGCCCCATTGACCTGGGTTCCAGGTAAAAATACTCTTTTGTTGTAGATCTGTGTGGTTTCAAACATCTTTAGCTGGCTGCATAAAGAATAGATTTAAATATAGAACATATTTACCCTTAGAAACACCTGTTTCGTGTTTTTACATGGACAGCAGATAACATGGGAGACCTAAAGTACAGCAGCGGCCCTCTCGGGGGATGGGAGCTGGCCTCAGCCTCAGCAGCTGCAGAGGGAGCACGTTCCCACGCTGAGGGCACTAGGGCAGCTGCAGCTCTGGGGTGAATAACCTGGAGTTGGTGAGAAACATTACCAGATTGTGGTTCAGCTGTGACTATTCTTACCAACCCACAGCTGCTAGTTAGCGTGCTTTCCTTCTGCAAATGAATCCTACCTGACCCTGCTAGCCCTTCATAAAGTTACAGGAATTAACCTTTAAATGGCAAGATCATACGAGATTGGTTAAAGTTTTGATTTAGACAGTCCTTCCAATAAATAGTCCTTTTTATCTCATGCCATGATCCTTTCTCCCTCAGTATATATATCTGTGTTATTTCTCTTTCATTTTAATATACATTTGTTTGATAGACACAGACTCTTCCATCTGCTGACTCACTCTGCAAATTCCTGCGACAGCCAGAGCTGAGCCAGCAAAGCGAAGCGATGCCCGTCTGGGTAGCAGGGTCTCGAGTGCTTAAGTCCTCATCTGCTTTCCAGGCACATCAGCCAGGAGCTGAATCAGAAGCAAACTAGCTTTGATAATGGGATGCCAACATTCTGATGTGACTTAACGCACTGTGCTATAGAGCCTGCCCTCCATTTTTCTTACTAGAAAATGCAGATGATTTAGGAAAATGAGATTATCATATTCTTAAGTTGACAGTTGTAATGTTAGCTAAAATGACAAAACTTTTCTCTCTTTTTTTTTTTTATCATTTCCAGGAGATTCAAAAAATTAAAAAACAGATGTTCTTCTCACAGGTTACTTCGTTTATATTTGAGGCAGACACACACACACACACACACACACACACACACACACTAAGCATTCCTATCTGTTGTTAGCTCACTCCCCAAATTCCTACAGTTGCCAGTTGGGCCCGGCCGAAGCTGGAAGCCGGAAGCTGCCACATGGGGGGCAGGAACACCACTGACCAGTGGTATTAGCAGGAAACTAAGACCAGGAGCTGGGACGTGATGACAAACCCAGGAATGTGATACAGGTTGCAGTGTCCTAACTGGCATCTTAACCAGCAGGGTAAACCCCAACCTCCATATACATATATTTTGAAAAATGATGTATTATTTTCTGAGTAACAGTTGGGGAGAATTTTCTATATACTTCAAAATTGAAGATGCAGTTTGAGCTTTTCATTTGTACTGAGGAAAGTTAATAGTTCAAGAAAGTGTTACTGCTTTATGTGTGTGTGCAAGAGAGATGGAGTTAAGAGCGGTCTTTATTGTTTCAGGGGACCCACGGAGGCCATACCCAACTGATTTGGAGATGAGAAGTGGATTATTAGGTCAGATGAACAATCCTTCTGCCAACGGTGTGAATGGCCACTTACCAGGGGACGCACTTGCAGCGGGCAGACTGCCAGGTAACGCTAATTGGAAGAATGTTTGTGAGCAGATTCCGACTTTTTAGCATTGACAGTGATAGGATATCTGCTGTTAACAAGTTTGCGACTCTCCAGCCCCATGTCATTCTAACAGCAAGGTACTCTGCCAGTGTATTCCTTTCTGCCAGAAAATATAGACAAGACTGAAATTAGAACGAGCTGCCTTTCTCTCTGTTGATTGTTTTTGCCGTCTTCCTCAGGCATGGGCATATAAATAAAGATTTATTTACTTTTATTGGAAAGTCAGATAGACAGAGAGGAAGATCTTCCACCCAATGATTCACTCCCCAAGCAACCTCAACGGCCAGAACTGAGCTGATATGAAGCCAGGAGTCTGGAACCTCTTCAGGTCTCCCACACGTGGGTGTGGGTGCAGGGTCCCAAGGCTTTGGGCCATCCTCAACTGCTTTCCCAGGCCACAAGCAAGGAGCTGGATGGGAAGTGGGGCTGCCAGAATTAGAATTGGTGCATTCAAGGCGAGGACTTTAGCCACTAGGCTACTGCGCCAGGCCCTACTCAGTATGTTTTGTATGAGTTAGTTTATTAGCTGCCTAGAGCACAGATTGGGAACCTCACTGTGCATCTTGTTTTCTGAGGCAGATGACTCATGTTTCTATTTGACTATACTGGCTTATACTTGGATGCCAGTCAGGAGACAGTAGTTTGAACAAGGAATGCTTAAGTTCAGAAGCAATAGATGCGGGGTCCAGTTCCCACAGTCAGGAAGCAAGCAGGCTGACAAGGAAGGATAGGCTGGATGCCTGCCCTCCCTGTCCTCTAGCTGACTTTAACATCACCGCACTCTTGAAGTGTAGCCTTGGCCTGCCCCCCAGGAGATAGAGGCCAGGGCTGGCACACAGGAACTCACCCCTGGGGTTCTGGGGGACCTCCAGGGAAGCCAGCCTTTGGTTTTATGGTGAAAGCTGCTGAGAAACCACTCTAAGGGGTGCCATCACTTGATGCTGTGCACTGACCAGCCCGGCCCAGGGAAGTGAAAAAACCCCATTCAAGAGTGAAGGCTTTTCTCTGCAGTGTGGCACTGGTGCCCTCTGCTGGCCACGGAGCAGGGGCTGCAGGCCTGGACGCTAACTGGAGTAACTGGATGGTTAGTACTGTCGCTTTTTCTTTTGACCTTTCTGAAATGTGCCTCCTTTAGTGTTGAGCTGCACCGCACTTGTTGATGTGCACTGTTCATTTTCAGTATATACAGGCGCTAATGTGAAGTGGGCACTTACATATACATACTGTCAGGCAACTTCTTTTTGACAAGAATCTTTTTCTTTTTAATATGTAAAGCAATTTTTTATTATTATTTAATTGGAAAGGCAGACTTAGAGAAGGAGAGACAGAGAAAAATCTTCCATTCCTGGTTCACTCCCCACATGGCCACAACAGACGGAGCTGAGTTAATCCAAAGCCAGGAGCTTCTTCTGGGTCTTCCACGTGGGTGTGGGATCCTAAGGCTTTGGGCCATTCTGTGCTGCTTTGCTAGGACGCGAACCAGTGTCCATATGGGATCTCAGTGCTTGAAAGTGGAGGATTAACCAGTTGAGCCATCATGCCAGGCCACAGAATCATTAAGATAGCAATTCCTTTCCTAAGAAATTGTTCAAATCTATTATACTTCATGTAGTAAAGATATTATTACCTATTTAATATATTGTATAATATGCATGAGATGTAATTATGTTTTAAATAGAATATATACACAAAGAAAACATTAGATTTTTAATTGTAAATGTCTTATAAAAAATTGGGTGAACTAGCTATTGAATTGGTTCTTGGAGAGTAGTATGATTAAAAAGAAAACTGCTACATCATACTTTGGTTTAATATTGAATGATTTGATCTTTACTAACTTGGCCAAATGTCTTCTTATTTCTAACCTAAAAAATTGTACTCATTTATTTGCATAAAGGGAAGACTAACTAGCAGGTTGATTGCTCCTGAGTAGGTCTATTGCTCATGTGCCTCTCTCTTCTGCAGATGTCCTTGCGCCTCAGTATCCGTGGCAGTCAAATGATATGTCAGTGAACATGTTGCCTCCAAATCACAGTAATGACTTTCTGTTGGAACCTCCTGGGCATAATAAAGAAAATGAAGATGATGTAGAGGTTATGTCAACGGACTCTTCAAGCAGTAGTAGTGACTCTGATTAAAAAAGAAATTGAAGAAACCATACAGGATTGAATCCTGTAGAATTCTGTTTCTTAAACAATAGCAGAGAAATATAATTACAAATCTGAAAGGGATATCCAGGGTAGATTTGTGCAGCCCGTTAAAATCTGAAGTGGACTGTCTAAAGCTAAAAACCATGGCTTTAGTTCTAATTCACCAGACAAATATTTGAGGATTAATCACATTATTCCCTGCTGCTTATGCCATTGTGCTCTGTTTGTACTGTATTTGTACTGCATTTGAGGGACATGATATGTACTAAAAGGCTTCCTGGAGTTAGAAAGCATTTTCAGAAGCAGCAGATTACTGACTGTGCATCTGGTTTCAAAGGAAAGGTCCTCACTTGAAAATGAAGGCTCAGCTTTTGTTGTAAACAGGAGACTTTGTCTCAATTTGTACCACTTGTAATTATTGTAATTTTTGTAAATAAATTTACTTTTATTTGTAATTTGTATTATTTACCATAGTTATGTTTGGTTTTAATTTAATTTAAAAGTTAAAAAATGATTTTATTTGAAATAGTTAGAGGAAGAGACAAAGATCTGCCATCTACTTTTTCATTCCTCAGAAGGTGGCATTGCAGAACTGGACCAGGCCAAAGCCAGGAGCCTTCATCTGGGTCTCCTATGTGGGTGCAGGCGTGCAGACATGCGGGCTGTCTTCCCTGTTGCTTCCCCAGGCACGCGCGTGGTGAGCTGGATTGGAGCTGGATTGGAAGTAGAGCATCTGAGATTCCAACTGGTGTCGATACAGGATGGTGGCATTGCAGACAGAACCTCAACTTGCACCAAAATGCTAACCCCTGTATTTGATTTCGAGACTCAGTTGTAGGGTCAGCACTGTGTGTAAGTCGGTAAGGCCAATTCCTCCAATGCCAGACTCCTATGTAGGTGTTGGTTGGAATCCCTGGTCCTCTGCTTGCAGTCCAGCTCCCCTCTAACGTCCTGGGTGAAGCAGTGGAAGATGGCTCAGATGCCTCGGCCGTTGGCCCCATACGGAGAGCTGGGAGCTCGTGTTCTAGCCACTATGGCCAGTTAGGGAGAAACAGCAAACAAGCTCACTCTCCGAAACATTCAGATAAACAAATACCATTTTTTAAACTCAGAAGAAAGGTTTTAGAATGTGAGGTGACCATCTCTCGCCCTCGCTTTCCCTCTTGGTATAGTTCCCCAGCATCTTCAGTTTATGTTTCAGTAATAAGCCCACACAACTTTTATCTGTTCTAGACTATTATTTTTCTGGTTGCAAATATGCTACATCTATTATAAGACCATTTGACAGATTAAAGCAGAAAGGAGAAAATAAAATTACTGTAGCATGCTATCAAAAGTTAATGAGCATTTTTGTGTATTTTCTTTTAAAAACATCCAGACGTTCAGCAGGTGCTTAGAGTAGATGCTGGAATGCCTTACATCTCAAACCTTAGTTGTCGCTGCTAACCAAGCTGCCTTGTAACGCTGAGACAGCAGGGAAGCGATGCCTCAAATACTGGAGTTCTGACTCCCAGCTTCATCCTGGCCCAGGCTCAGCCATTGAGGGCACATGGGCAGGAAAGCAGCTGGTGAGAGCTTGCATGCTCTCTTGTTTAAAAAAAAAAAAAGTGAAATTTGAAAATAACATGTTATTAAAAAAATTGTGGAGATGCTATTTTTTTTTTTTTTTACAATGTGCAAAGCAAGATTTGTTTAAGAGAAAGAGGTCTGCTGGCATATTGAGAGAGCTCAAGGGAGGAATGACTCCAAGATGGCATTTCTTTTATTTTTTTTTTTTAATTGTAAAGTCAGATATACAGAAAGGAGGAAATACAGCAGGAAGATCTTCCATTTGCTGGTTTACTTTCCAAGTGGCTGCAACAGCCGGAGCTGAGCTAATCCGAAGCCAGGAGCCAGGAATTTCTTCCAGGTCTCCCATGCAGGTGCAGCATCCAAAGCTCTGGGCTGTCCTCGACTGCTTTCCACAGGCAGGGAGCTGGATGGGAAGTGGGGCTGCCGGGATTAGAACCAGCACCCATGTGGGATTCCAGTACGTTCAAAACGAGGACTTTAGCCACTAGGCTACTGCACCAGGTTCAAGATGGTACATATAGAGCCCAATGGACTTACTCATAAGTCCATTTTTGTAGACATGGAGTCCAGCATCCAGTTGTCATGATTTCACTAGGAGTCCATCCTCGATCTGGAAGTAGAGATGCACACTGTCCTGTATCCTCCCATCTGGACATGACAGTCTCCACTACACAGTCACTGTAATGTCCTCTCAAGTGAAAAGCCACAAAACAAAATCAACAATAGGAAGAAAAGCAAATTTAGTACTCCATAAAGTTAAATAGTATGCTATTAGATATGATATGGTAGACGTCATTACACAGTTACTATACATGACCTTAAATGAAAAGCCACAAAAAAAAATCAACAACAAAAAGAAATGAAAGATACAATGCCATGAAGTTAATGCTACTGACTAATGTGTTGCTGAAGAAATGAAAAAATCAAGGACCTTCTTGAAAATGACGCTACTGTATGAGTCAGTGAAGAATTTGAGAAAAAAGTTTTTTTTTTAAAGATTGATTTTTATTTTTATTGCAAAGTCAGATATACACAGAGGAAAGAAAGATCTGTCTGATGATTCACTCCCCAAGTGGCCTCAACAGCTGGTGCTGAGCCGATCTGAAGCCAGGAGCCAGGAACGTCCTCCAGGTCTTGCAGGTGCAGGGTCCCAAGGCCTTGGGCTGTCCTCAACTGCTCTCCCAGGCTACAAGTAGGGAGCTGGTTAGGAAGCGGGGCCACTGGGATTAGAACTTGTGCCCATATGGGATCCTGGCGCATGAAAGGCAAGGACTTGGGGCCCAGTGCGGTGGCCTAGCATCACTGGCTAGTGGCATAAGAATGGAACTTTTTCAAAATTGCCTCCACTCAATCTTTTTTGACAGGTAGCTTTTCTGTCCATGGAGTATACTGATTGTCCTTTGCTGTATACTGACAGTTTGATTTCGATAAAGTATAAATTGTATCATGGAAGTCCATTTCAAAGTGTTAAAGGCATGGGCGTGAATCTCTCTGTCTTTAGGAAAAGCACAGCTCATATTTAAGATGTTTTATGTGTGCAGATCACAGTGGCCATGTTGGTGATTCTGTAAGCATGGCCGAATGGCCTGGTGACTGGTCCTAGGTGGCTGTGAGAGATGGATCCCAGGGGACCCACGGGGAGCCTTGGGCACAGGGGGTTCGAGCACGGCCCGAAGCCTGAGAGCCTCCCCATCCTTGTCATGCACAGTGCTTACTAACTCTTCTCTCTAGGGGTTTTCTATTTATAAACAAACAGAGACTGAATATAACAAATAAACCTACAGAGAGCAAAATATGTAAGAGGAATTCATATATAAATTCTTTCTGATGAGCCTAAATGGGACAAGGATTGGAAAAAGTAGGAATTTTCCATTTATCTCTTAAGAAATGAAGTAGAATCACTACTCGGCCTTTTGGCTAAGATCAAGTGTAGAAATGAAGTTCAAGGAAATTATATTTCTGTATTCAGTTCCATGCCTTCTTCCAAATCCTTTGGATCTGGGGTGAGCCCTGTTCAGCCACTGCTTGGGATGCCTGCAGTCCTTGTTGGGGAGCCAATTTTGGTTCTGATATTCTGTTTCTGACCCCGTTTTCTGCTAACATTCCCTGTGAAAGCAACAGATGACTTAAGTGCTTGGTCCCCGACACAAGGGTGACATGGACTTAATTCTGGGCTTTTGGCTTTGACCTTGCTCAGCCGTGGCTATTGGGGTGTTTAGACAGTGAATTGGCAAATGGAAGATCTTTCTCTTTCAGCCTCTGCTATTCTGCCTTTCAAGGAGATGAAAAATAAATATTAAAAATGAACAAGACATGGCTGTAAATGTATTTCAGAATTTTTTTTTTAATTTTCAAAGGTTACCAGTATTTACATACTGTTTGTTAGATAATTACTCCCAGCAAGATCTGAAGCACAACTCTATAAATCAAGCACATTTCTTCAGTAGGATCTAGCATTATCACACGGCTGCTTGCAGCGCCAGCATCCCAGATCTGGGCACCAGTTCGAATGTCGCTTTGCTTTCAACCCAGTTCTTGGCAAATGTGCTGGGGGAAGGTAGAGGAAGTGCTTGGATGCGGGCCAGTCACTGGGAGAGCTGGAAGGAGTTCCAGGTTCTTGGCCACCCTGGCTCCCCCGGCCAGTGCAGCCTTCTGAGGAGTGAAACAGCAGCTGTAAGCTTTCTTTTTGTCTCTCACTCTCGGTCATTCTGCCTTTCAAGTAAATAAAAATACTATTTCTTTTTCTTTAGCAAAGACATATATACTCTGACCCAGCCTTGTCACTCCTGGATTATATTCAACAGAAATAAGTTGCCATGGGTGCCGTGTATACCTTCATAATAATGTATGAGACTTATCTAATTTTATTGATTTGATTCCCATTAGCTTGTACTCAGCAATTTAATTTCTAATTGCTCACTGGAAAGACCCAGAAGAACATCAACACCACATAGGTATGGGTATATTGAAACAATGGGATTCTACACAGACTGAAAGTGGACTACCTGAAAAACCAATATTGACTGAAAGCTGTTAGATACAAAAACCGTGTGTTATGTGATTCTTTTTATAGCAAATTCAACCCTACCTTTATCTGTGACGGTGACAGTGGGGACTTGTGGACGATACTTCTGAGGTGCTGGTAAGATGTTACTCTAGGTGGTGATCACGTAAGTGTGCTCATTTTATATTATAAAGAAGTATAATGATAACTGAGATCCAGTGTGCATGTTATAATTTTAGAAGTTTAGAAAATTTGGTCACTTCAATGTACTATCATGTTTTCGTAATTTTTATCCTTCAAGTAGATTCAAATCCTTATAGAGCCATTACCAATATGTCCACTACTGTGCTACACATTTAGTGTAGCCTTGTTTGCTTAGTACAGCAGACTGTTCAATAAAGCCTTACGAATTACATTGTTTGTCTATACTATCAGATTCTACGTGAAACAAACTGAAGGGATAGATCGAGTTACTGAGCTCCTGGTGTTTGTACCATGGTTCTAGCAATTATTGCTCCTGGCTGCCTCACTTTCAGCCATTTGTGTCAACCAGCCAGCCGCCCAGACTGCTCACCTGTGATGCCGTGGAGAAAACAGCATGTACAGTTGCTGGGGTAGGAGGGGCAGCGTGCAGGACCTCACACCACAGCTCCAGTCTCACCTGCTGGCCCACTCCACTTCTCTGGCTCCAAACCACTTGTTCAATCTCTCCGACCCCTTTTAATTCTCCGTACTGGTCCTTACCCATGTGACATCCTTTTGCTGAGCCTGTTGGACACCTATTATTTTTTTTTCCACTGAATCCACTCAGTGGTGGTAACACGTGCAAATACAGATGTTAAGGCAGGAGACCTGCTTCCAAGTTCTGCCATGCCAGGGTTCTCACACCAGCATTGATTAGACACACACACACAAAGCAGCGTGGTTGAGAGCACTTGGTTTATTTTCACAGGTAGCAAATAGCACAGAGAGAAAAAAAAGGCAGGTGTGTGTCCAACGGTTCTCAAGCCCGTAAGCTTACTGCAACTCCTTAGTGGACAAGTGAAACCCTTCCTCATATAACCTGAAGGCCCAAGTTCACCCAGCTATTCCCCCAAGGTGAGAAGAGCCAGGTCATGGCAACTACTTGCTGGACATCCAACTGGGCTCCCTCGCAGGGCTGCCAAGAGCAGCTTACCTGGAGTCTGTTTCTCTGGATCCCCAGCATCTTGTGAATAAAATGTCTCATGGCATTTTGTGAATCAGATGTATCTAATTCTTCTGACTTGATATATGAATCCTGCTAACAGAGTATAACTTCAGAGTATTCTTAAGTATCATGGCCATATAATTATGAAGATGCTTCAAAAAATTCATGGAAATTACAAATGATAAGTCTATTTTAGTGCAAAAAAAGTCTGAAATCCATGCACATGAAGGATCTTTATCAAGTTTGTGGAAAATGCACAGTATGTAAGCACTAAGTATGATTGCAACATTTTTTTGTACCAAAATAAGCTTACATTTTAATTTCTTTTTTTAAGATTTATTATTATTATTATTTTATTTATTTATTTAGCAAAGTCAGATATACAGAGAGGAGAAGAGACAGAGAGGAAGATCTTCTGTCCGATGATTCACTCCCCAAATGGCCACAACAGTTGGTGCTGCGCCGATCTGAAGCCAGGAGCCAAGAGCTCTTCTGGATCTCCCACATGGGTACAGGGTCCCAAAGCTTTGGGCTGTCCCCAACTGCTTTCCCAGGCCACAAGCAGGGAGCAGGATGGGAAATGGAGTTGCCGGGATTAGAACCGGCGCCCATATGGGATTCCGGTGTGTTGAAAGGCAAGGACTTTAGCCACTAGGTATGGTGCCAGGCCCTACCTTTTAATTTTTCATGAGCTTTCTGAAGTACCCTCATACTTGCCTTTTAAAATACAGAATCCATTATAAGGTACATTTCACATATGTAACATAGTTAATAATTTCCCTAGGATATGGTAACCTGCCTTCTTCCATATGCTCACCAGAAATAAGCTGGCACTGGAGTTCAGTGGCCACATCTAGTTGTGGACCGTGTGCCCGCTTTTAGCCAGGGCTTTTCTTCTATGATTATTTCACACTCCAGCCCTTCTCCAGAATGCAGTTCTTCTATCTGAATATCCTGAATGCTACTCATCTCATTCTAGTCCAGAGAGGAAACAGTGAAGGAAAAGAAAGTTCACTTCCGATTCAACCAGTATGTAGTGGCATTCAGTACTCCTAGCCACCGTCTGGCTACTGGCATGTTAGGCGAGAAGTCTTCCCATAGCCTTACTAATTCAGAAGCTACGATAAAACTGTCGCCCAGGACGCATTACTTTAAGGTCACTGAGTACGATATGCCAAATCTGCTTGACTCAGTGTGGGTGGTTTTTCACAAGAAGGGACACTAGGGCTGAAATGCAAAAGCCATGGGTGGCATGCTGCCCAAAGGGTGGCAGACAGCATGGTACTTGAGGAAGCCGTGGAGGATATGCTGTGTGAGAAGGGTTTGTGGAAGGGCCAGGGTACAAGTTAGTGCTGGGAAGGGTGACAGGCCTCCTGTTAAGGCTAGGGGTGTTAACCCACAAGCGATGGACAATTTCTGAAGTCTGGGAAGGTAAGAAACACAACAAAATGTGTTTCTGAACTCACTTAGAAGTGCTTTCCAAACTAAACTGGTTGGTCAAGATGCTAGGTTTTACGTGTATTTTCCACATGAAAAATCAACATCAATGAATTGGAGGTTCAAAGCTGTAGGAGGGGCAGCATTGTGGCCCAGCCGATGAAGCTCTTAACACAGACCGACACTGGCAGTCCACACGAGCAAGCTTCAGGTAGAGTCCTGGCTGCTCCACTTCTGATCCAGCTCCCTGCTAATGCACTGGAAAAGCAATGAAAGGGGGCCCAGGTGCTTGGACCCCCGCCACCCACCCAGGAGACCTAAATGGAGTTCTCGACTCCTGGCTTTGGGCTGGCCATTGTGGCCATTTGGGGGACTGAGTCAGTGGATGGAAGATCCCACTCTGTGTTTCTCCTTCTCTCTGTCACTATTCGTTTCAAATAAATAAATGTTTTTTTGAGCTAAGGAGGAGCAGTGTAAAGACCTGGCCCAGGGGAGAGAGGGTTGGGACAACACGATGGGGGAAGAGTCAGACACATGAAAGGAACAGAACGGCCAAGACAGAGGGAGTGCGGGTGTGGGGAAGAAAACCAATCTAGAGCAAAGTGGCAGATGCAGCAGCCTTTTCCTGAGAGGAATGCCAGAGGAAGTTCAGTCTGGAACCCATCAAATCAACAGATGCAGAAAGTCTCAGGCTCTGGGGCCTGCAGTGCGACTGGGGCTGCAGCACAGCAAAGCTCTGGGCTGTAGGTAATGTGAGGGAAGGGCCTGCTATGTGGCATACCGAGTGAAGCTGGCATCACATACGAATGCCAGTCCTGGCTGCTGATCCAGTTTCCTGCCAGTATGCCTAGGAAATCAGCCAAAGATGACGCTCGTGTTTGGATCCCTGCAGCCAAATGGGAAACCTGGATGGATCTCCTGGAGCCTGACTTGATTCTGGCCTGGCCCTGCCACTGTAGCCATGTGAAGAATGAACCAGGGGAGAGATTTCTCTCTCTCTCTCTCTCTGCCTTCTCTGTAAACTCTACCTTTCAAATAAATAAATATACATATCTATTTTAAATAACGGGCATAAAGTGAATTCACTACGAAAAAGTAGAGCGCAGGAAACATCAGATCACAGTGAAGTTGGAGAAAAGTTTGGTTATCTGTTACTTCGCTCTTTTTGCCTATGAAACACTTTTCTGGTAAATGAAATGAAGATTTGCATATAAAGCTGATTAAGCAATATTATAATGCAGAAAGCCAAATATGTGAACATGGTAAACAAAATAATAGGGCAAATCTGGAATGGAATTTGGAATTAAGGACATGTGGAAGAATTAATCCACGCCATAAGTAGATGTGAAATTCAATGTCTGGAGAAGCAAGTACAGACTTAACACTTTCACTTACTTTGATGTAGAGAAAATAGAAGCCATAATGCACATTTCCCAATTTTAATAAAAACAGTGACTTGTCTCACTTCCCTCAGCCTGGAGTCCCACGGAAGAAGCCTGGAAAATGCTCCCTGCCAGCCTGTCCTGTTGTCTCCAGCTGAGGCTGTCCCACTGAAAACCACAAACGCCATTTCCACAGAAAAGGGAAGAAGAAAACCAACAAACAGGATAAAGCCCGCACCAGGCGCACCGTGTCTGAATGACCGTGTCTGCGCTGAGGGGTCTGAGCTGATGCACTCGGCACATGTGACTGCTCTCACCCACGCGTGCTGGCGGCGCTCCTCGACCCACGGGAAGGCGCCTATCCCTCTGTGAATAAGATCCAACATCCTATTCCACGGCACCTTCTCTCCAGTACTGACTGCAAGGGTTGTGAGCACATGAAGAGACTGCAAATAATCTAGAAATCTAGGTAACACTTTAGATGCCATGGAGTTGTTCTGAAATGTATATATTTTTTCATGCTCTAACAAAACCTTAGTTTTGTCCTTCAAGGGAAAAAAAAAAGATATCAAGAAATCTTCTGGTCATCTAAGAGGTGGCTTCCTTTGTACCCTACCAGATGATCCAGATCTTCCGTGAACGGGTCGTAGCCTTGTTCCTTCAAGCAGCGCAGCGCCCAGAAAAGCTCATCTGCTGGAGGAAATTCGTCCCAAGGAACCCACGCCCAGCCTAGACAAGAAAGATGCCAAGTCAGTTCGTTTCGCTAACAGGAAACAAAAGGTATGTATTGTGGCAACCTAGATTTGGAAAAAACAGAACTGAATTTAAATGTGAATGTCTGCTAAAAAGATAAACTTGAGTAGTGACACTTTGCATTGGCATGGCCACATAAGCAACCTGGCACTTAGGATGAAGATTTTAAGAGAACGGTAAATGCTTAAAACGCTTTTTGAATATAAAGTCAAGTTGACAAAGCTCATGGTGTGGTGAAATGCAGATTTAGAATTATTTCATGGTGATTTGGGTCTGTATAGAAATCCTCACAGGGTGTTCCGTGTGCTCCCCATGCCATGCCACGTCACCCCATCCCAGGGGGCTACTGCTCTCTCACAGGAACAGAGAGGCCCAAGCGTTATGAAACTTGTCCCATGCCATGGAGCTGTAACCAGGCCACGAACACCCAGGCCAGTTCCTGAAAGCCCTCTGCAGTCAAACACCTCTAAATGTGTCTATTGTCCTGGTCTGCTGAGGCCGCAGGCACAGACTGCCATGAACTAGGAGGCGGAGGGACCACAGAAGGCCCCCTTGAGCCCCAGGTCTAGAAGCTGGGCCGACTGGATGCCTGTTCCGGGTTCCAGTTCCAGGTTCCAGCACCTTCCCTCCGCGTACTCATCCAGTACAGGTCTCTCCCCACGTGTTTCTTAGAAGCACTCAACCCACGTGGGAGGTTTCTCACCTCCTTACTTTATTACCTCGCCAAGTCCCCCACTCGCCAGGACCTTCCCTGGGGATTCCAACAGATGAATAATGTGCGTGGGGGGGAGGGAAGTTGTTATGATACAAAGAGAATCTAACATCCCCGGCAAGAGGCTGTGCCCCAAGGATTATGACAGGCTCATTGTCTTACTCTCGTTTTTCTCGGGCTCCACGTTCTTGGGCTCCGCGTCCTGAGCCGCGTCCACCTCTGCCTTCATGAGGACCGTCACGTAGTGGTAGCCCTCGGCCTGCACGCAGGAGTTGACCACCGAGGCGAAGCGCACGTTCCGCAGCTGCAGCGCCGCCTCCTCCCACGTCTCCCTGCGAGCGCATTCCTCCCAGGTTTCACTTCAACACACAAACACATCAAGGAACTGCATTCGGTTTTTATAAAAAAAAAATTTTTTTTTTTTGCTGTGAAATTCTGGGGTAGGAACTTTGATAAAACAAAGAGTTGAAACGTGAAACTGTTCAAGGTTAAATGATCAAATTCTTGAACAATTAAATGTATGGGGGTGGGGGGACGGGGCTGGAGGAGGGTTACGGTTAGACTGAAAGACTCTGTATCCTTTCCTTGGATCCTGACAGGTACTAAACAGTAAGAAAACATGAAAACATTTTGCAGATCCACCAACCGGGACAACGAGTACTGAGGCGGTGAAGATGGTACTGGAGAGTGCACGAGGCAGGGGCTGGGCACTCCGCACTGTGGCCAAGTCCCCGCCTCTGACGCCCACCCTGCGCATCAGAAGGCCTGGTTCACGCCTGGCCTACCGTGCCCCTGGGAGGCAGCAGCCGAGGGAGCGGGTTCTTGGGTCCACCCCTAAGCACAAGGAGGCTGGAAGGAGCTCGGAGCTCCTGACGCAGCCTGGCCCAAGGCCTGCTTGTTGCAGCCAGGGCAAACCAGCAGACACAGGAAGTGATTCTGTGTTTTTTGTAAAAAACGTAGGTCTGTTTAGCAACGATAGCAATCTGCAATGTCTTTTAAGATAGACTGGGAATAATGAGTATGTGTGCATGTATCTGGGTTTTGGCAAGGGAGGAAAAGGCAGTGACGATGCAACAAAAACAAGTTCTGTGGGAGGGGGCGCGAGGGTCTCTTTCTCCACTTGGATGTCCATGCGAAAATTCTGATACCAGAGGAAGAGCCCTGGGTCCGGAGGCTTTCTGCTGTTTGCAACTTTAGCCTTATTCCAGAATGCACTTATTAGCACCGTGCCAGGCTTCCTTCAGCAAACCCTCCAGCGCGTTCGGTCTGGCATATGGTCACAGCAGAGTGCCAAGGCACAAGCGGAGCCTTAAAGAGCACTGCGCCCAGCCTCCATGTGCAAGAGCAACCGCCGGAGGCCCTGGGAAGTTCCACCTGCCGGAGAGCAGCACACACTGCATCTGAACCACAGGCAGGCCTGCAAGTGTCTGAGCTGACACCAGGCCCTGGTGGACGTTTTCAGACACGTCCTCCTCAGGGGTGTAAGCACCACCAAAACACACCAGCGCACAAACCACTCTGCACATCGCCTACGCGGCTGCGCGAGGTGACTCCCTGCCACGGCACAGCGCCCTCTCCCGGCCGAGCGTAAGAACAGAGTGACGCAGCGTCGGGGCGGACGTGCACACGCACACACGCAAGCACGACGCGAGCACGTCTCTCCCGCGCATGTGCCGTTTGCCCCGGGGTTGGCCTGGTGCTTCTCACCCGAACTCCAGATGGCCTCCCGGAAGCTGGAATCTTCCGGCTCCCAACGAGCCTTTCCTCTTGCCCAGGAGGACGCAGCGAGGGTGCCTGCTGCTGGTCACCACGACCCCGACGCCGACCCCGGGCCGCTGCCCCCGCTGCTCCGCCATGGCAATCACGGCGCGCCGGAGGGAGGGGCGGCCGGCCGGAAGTGACGCGCCATCGCGCGGGGCCGCGCCGGCTCCCGGTACCTCAGCCTACGGGGCGGCGTGCTTCTCGAACCGGGGTCGCCGCGGGGGCTGACCTTGACGGTGTCCGCCCCGGCTCCGGGCACCTCAGCCTGCGGGACGGAGTGACCCCGGCCCTCGGGTCCCCCAGCCCCGCGTCTACACGCTTGAGTTCTTAGAAACTTCCGTCCCCCTGTAGCTCAAATTAGGGACCAGGACAAAGTGTGTAGAATTGGAAAACATCCCAGTGTTAAATGCTGTGATTACTTGTCAATAAACTGTACCAGGATAAATTACCTATTTCGAGAAGTAAGACTTTGGATGTTGGCACATGTTGCATCGAATATAATTTTAAAAAGGAAACACTTCCCAACCAAGGCAGCGCTAGTTGTAAGTAAAATTTAGAATAAAGCACTAGTTTCTGGTTGGGGAGAATTGAATATATATATATATTAATATATATATTATATTTAACATATATATATGTTTCTACCTGTACCCAAGTAATAATGCATATAATTTGGAAAGTCAAACGATAAAAAACAAACAAAAAGACTGCAGTTCTCTGGCTCTGCCTCCGGCTTCCCGCCAACGCCGAGGCTGGGAGACAGATAAAGGCTAAAAGTAGTTGGGTTCTGACCAGGTGCGGTAGTCTAGCAGCTAAAGTCCTCACTTTCAACATGCCGGGATCCCATATGGACGCCACTTCCCATCCAGCTCCCTGCCTGTGGCCTGGGAAAGCAGTCGAGGACGGCCCAAAGCCTTGGAACCCTGCACCCGCATGGGAGACCCAGAAGAGGCTCCTGGCTCCTGGCTTTGGATTGGCTCAGCTCCTGCTGTTGCAGTCACTTGAGGAGTGAATCAGTGGAGAGAAGATGATCTTTCTCTCTCCCCTCTGTATATCTGACTTTCCAATAAAAAGAATAAATCTTTTTTTTTAAAGATTTATTTTTATTATTTTTTCATTGGAAAGGCAGATATACAGAGAGGAGAGACAGAGAGGAAGATCTTCCGTCCGATGATTCACTCCCCAAGTGAGCACAACGGGCCGATACTATGCCGATCCGAAGCCAGGAGCCTCTTCCGGGTCTCCCACGCGGGTGCAGGTTCCTAAAGCTTTGGGCCATCCTCGACTGCCTTCCCGGGCCACAGGCAGGGAGCTGGAAGAGAAGCGGGGCTGCCGGGATTAGAACCGGCGCCCATATGGGATCCCGGGCGTGCAAGGCGAGGACCTTTAACCACTTGCGCCACCGCGCCGGGCCCAAAAGAATAAATCTTTTAAAAAAAATTCTGCGTATGCATTTCTACTTCGATACTAAAGATGGACTACCAAGGAAATTGTTTACTATGTCTTGACAATAGGATGCTGGACTCTGCCGTTGTCCATACCCGCAATGATGGACATATGACTGTTTATGAAGAACTATACTATAGTAATGATTTAGGGGAACTCAGTGTGGGGGGAGGGATTTGGGGAGGGGATAAGGGAAATCCCAGGGCCTGTGGAACTGTATCATAAAATGATAATAAGTAAAAATTTAAAAATTCTGTGTAACATTCTTCTAATTTCCATCCTACAGATTTACATAACGTAATTATATTGTCTATCTTCGTATTTATCACGACATAACATAATGTAAAAATAATGAATTATTTATGTGTGTATTGTTTTGTATTTCTGCCCCATGCCGTAATTCTGTAAACTTTGATGCTGGAGACTATTTCTGTCTTTTTAATATGACTCATATGGACATAGTAAAGCACCTGATACATGCCAGGCTAGCCATCCAGAAAATGTTTTTCAGATGCATGTTGCATAAATGAACAGAATAAATGACTTCCGTTAGGCTCCATGGGAAGCCTTCCCAGCTGGCCCCTGCTGGGGCCTGACACGCGTCTGTTTGCAGGTAATTGATTGCTAGGACAGACTCCTTCACTTCTATCTTGAATGCCAGGCTAGGTCACTCATTAGCAGGCAGATAGCCTGGGCTTGTTCCCATGAAAGCATGATTCCAAGAGCAGTAAAAGGGTGAGCCTCAGAACATGAGCACTTTTTTTTTAAAAAAGATTTATTTATTTATTGGAAAGTCAGATATACAGAGAGGAGCAGAGACAGAGAGGAAGATCTTCCGTCCGATGATTCACTCCCCAAGTGAGCGCAACGGCCGATACTATGTCGATCCGAAGCCAGGATGCAGGAACTTTCTCCAGGTCTCCCACACGGGTGCAGTGTTCCAAGGCTTTCGGCCGTCCTCAACTGCTTTCCCAGGCCACAAGCAGGGAGCTGGATGGGAAGTGAAGCTGCCTGGATTAGAACCGGCGTCCATATGGGATCCCGGGGCGCGTTCAAGGTGAGGACTTTAGCTGCTAGGCCACACCGCTGGGCCCAGAACATGAGCACTTTTCAAATCTCAGCTCATTACATTTGCTGAGATGCCGTCGGTCAAAGCAAGCCAGTTACCAACTCATGTAAGAGTGGAGGAACAGTCTGGTAAATGAACTAGTCTCGATTTTCTTCTAAATTAAAAAAAATCATCAATATTCACGAACACTTTATGGAGTTAGTGAAAGGATTCGATGGGATTCCCTAAGGGGAGTATCTGGTATAGTTTGTGCTCGTTGTGAGGGTGGTATGGTAGCTATCTGCCAAGCTTTTAAAGATGGAAGTGACCAGTTTTTTTCATCTTCACTGAATTTTCCGGTGCTTACCACTATAATAAATGCTCAATAATAACATATACTTTGTGATATATTTATTATGATTCCCAAATCTGTATTTCTTCTTTCCCTATAAAATGGTTACACATCCCTGTCCATGGACATGAATGTAATATACATCATTGCCTTAGGCATCGGACAACATTTGATCAAAGGAGGTCAATTTAAAAAAAAAATATTTATTTGAGAAGGAGAGAGAGAGAGAGAGGATTTTCCATCTACTGGACTCACCCCAAATGGCCACAATGGCTAGGGCCAGACCAGGCTGAAACTGGGAGTCTGAAACTCCGTATAGGTCTCCCACGTGGGTGGAGCTGTTTTCTGTTGCCTTCCCAGGTCAGTTAGCAGGGAGCTGACTGAATAGGAAGCAGAGCAGCCTGCTATAGATTCATATGATGTGCTGGCATTGCAGGTCGTGGCTTTACTTCAGCACAATGCTGGTCCCTGAGGGTCAGCTCCTAGCAAGAGCTTTCAAAGTCTTCGCTTCCCCTCACTAACTCACTCTGTTTCTCCTGATCTAACAATGGCCTCTGCAGACAGAGCCTGCTCCTTCAGCCTTTATGGTAGGGTGAGAAATATGGAGGAAGGTCACAGTCAACTTGCAACCTTAATATTGACATAAATGAAAAATAAGAATTTTTTTAAGCCACTGAGATTTTGGGGAGCATTTGATATGAATCACAATCTAAGGCAGACTAACACATTTCTAGTTCTTAGTTGTATTAAAACAGGGAATATATCCTTGCAGATATCTAAGTGAAGAAAAATTCTCCTTTTTAAATGTTCTCCAATTTCAGACTAGTGCCACTTTGAGACTATTTGAAAACAATAGTTATTTAGTTATTTCCACTTCACTAACATGTCATGATGTTTCCTAAAATTTGTATATTTCTCCCGTTATAGGCAAGAAGCTTTCGTGATGCGCCAATCTTTCCCTTTATGTACTGTTGATGGCGTTTTGCAGTAAGCAGCAACATTAAGTCACACAGCTGGTGTTTTGTGTGTTGTTTGGTTTTCCAGCAGTTTTCATTTTATGAAATGCACTGTGTTAATTCTTCATAATTACTTCATTATCACTGGAATTATTAGAAATTATTTCTTTTGAAATTTATAATCCTAGTTTTCAATCAATTTTGCTCTCAAAATAACTATTCTGGACTTGTGAGGAGTTTAAAAGAGGCATAAATATTTTCTATAGTTTTTTTACAAAGCCAAAATTAGACGTATTCATCATACAAAATGCTGACATGAAGAAATACACAAAGAAGGAAAATCATTCTACCAGCCAGAGAAAGCTCCTGTCAACATTATGCTGTGTTTCTTTCCTGTCCTCCTAAGAATTAGCAAGCACCTTATCTAAGCATGGCTCCCTCCTTCCTTTGAAACTTAGGCTAACAGTGATTAGGGGCCAACTTTCTCTCTTGAGTTCCAGGGAGTACAGTTATACCCTCTTCTGACATCAGGCCTTCTCACAGTGTTTCTTTCTCTCCCCTAGTTTATTACTGCCCACCTGACTCCAGCACTGGAGGCATTCCGGGGTGTCTCGTTCTTCTAGGACAATGACGCTGGATAGTGGGTGACAAGGACACTTGCAAAGACTTTGAATTTACCTTGTGCTTCGTATCTATTTTATTTCCACTAAAGGAGATTTAAAAATCTCACACCCCTGTGTATCCCTTCTAAACTAGAACTAGAACAACAAGAATTTTATTTATCTATCTATTTATTTATTTATTGGAAAGGCAGATTTGTAGAGAGAAAGCTTCCATCTGCTGGTTCATGTCCCAAGTGGCCACAATGGCAAGAGCTGAGCTGATCCAAAATCAGGAGCTGAGAGCCAGGAACTTCTTCTGGGTCTCCTAAGCAGCTGCAGGGTCCCAAGGCTTTGGGTTGTTCTCAACTGCCCACCCAGGCCACAAGCAAGCAGGGAGCTGGAAGAGAAGTGGAGCAGCTGAGATACAAACCAGTGCCCATATGGGATTCCAGTGCATGCAAGGCAAGGACTTTAGCCACTAAACTACTACGCTAAGTAAGCCTCATTCCCACTTCTGACAAATATGTCCTGAAGACCTGCTATCTGCTCAGGATAGTGTGGGGCCCTAAGCATAAGCTGGTGAGCAGGACACCCATTCCAGGCTTTCGCTGGCTCCCAGCGCACCGGGAAAGCACAGTCCTGGAGGCACTCGCCCTCTCCTTTTACGTGAATGGATACTTACTTCTTCAACCATATCTTTGGCTATTCCATAATTGCTTTTTCTCCTCATCCTTTCATCTCCTCTTAATTAAAGTTGGCTCTTCCTGAGATCAGCCCTTTCCTGGTCATAGTCACAGCTGGTCCAGAGGGTGTGTTTGATAAACTGGCGGTTTGTCATCAACTGAAACCACCAATTTCAAAAGTAATGAATTTGAACATTTTGATCTGTAAGCGTGCCTTTCCTCCCCATAGGACAAGCCAGGGGCTGCCACTGGGAGGACAGAACCTGGGAGTGGAGACAATGTGGGGCAGTGGCTGGGGCTGTGCCAGTGGTTAGCCAGGCAAGAACAGCAAGGATGCTCAAGAGACATGATTCTTTTACTGCTACCTCAGTGTCTTGGCTTTCGCTGCCTTGCTGTTATGTTACTTCCTCTAATATTTGCCTCACAATTATAATGTCTTCAGCATTGCTGGGAAAGGACTGTTTGGAGAATGTGTTCAGAGATGACTCTGCCGTGCTTCTTCCCCTGCCTGTACCCTTGTCTTTCCTCTGGCTTCTGCTTAACCGCTCTCAACTGTGCTTTTGGACCCCAGTCAGCCAGCATCTCTCCTCCCAACTCCATTTAATCTGTCAGGCTTTTCCTCTTGGATTTTGTGATCTTTTATTCCAGTAACGTCTTTTCTTTAATTTTTAAAAATTTTACGTAATTTATTTGAAAGCAGGGGGCAGGGGGGAGAGAGCATACTTCCTTCTGCTGGTTTGCTTTCCATGTGACCATGAAGGCTAGGGGTGAATCAGGTAGAAGCCAGATCCCACTTGGATGACAGAGGCCCAAGGACTTGGACTATTTTCTGCTGCTTTTCCCAGGCACATTAGCAGGGACCTGGATCAGAAATGAAACAGCCAAGATTCAAATCAACATTCACAGGGAAGTTGGTGCTGCAGACATCTGGTTTACCAGCTGTGCCTCCGCACTGGCGCCGCAATAACATTCTTGTAAAATACCCTTTACTCCCTTGACCTACTTCTACTTCCTCACTGCAATTTGGCAAATTCCCAAGCTGAGTGGACATGTTGGTATGCTTTCTTTATGGTGACCCTGAGCCTTTGAACCCGTCAGGAAAAAAGTGCACAGTAGACAGAATGTTGTCACCATATAGGGAGGACTACCAACCTCAGATGGGTTGTTCTTGTTCTTCCCTCTTCTCCTCCACTGACTCCATTTATTTATTTTTATTTGAAAGGCAAATTTACAGAGAGGGAAGGAAAGACACAGAGGTTTTTCATTCACCAGATTACTCCCCAGATAGCTGAAATGATGGGAGCTGGACTGGTCTGAGACCAGAAGCCTGCATGGAGCTGGACTATTCTGAAACTGGGAGCTAGGAGTTTCTTCGGTGTTTTGCACGTGGATGCTGGTGGCCAAGGACTTGAGCCATCTTTTGCTCCTTTCCCAGGTATATTAGCTGTGAGCTGGATTGGAAATGTTGAAGCTGGACTTGAATTGGCTCCCGTATGAGTTTTCGCACTACAGGCAGAAGCTTAGTTTACTATACTACAGCACTGACCACCTGATAGGTTCTTCTTAGTACAACGCAACAGTCTTGCCACATTTCTGTTAACTGGTTTTCCTGTACTCTGTAACAAAAACTTCAAATCTTTTCTGCATTCTTCAAATATCTGAGTCCCACATTCTGTACTGCTACTAATATAGAGTTTAATTCTCTTCCATAGAGAAACGGGAGAGATAGGACTTTAGATAGGACTTCCTTCAATTTACTCTCTCAGAACCTACCCCCTCCCTACCTCTTCTGTAGATGCTCTGTTGTCTCATTCAAGATTAGTCCTTCCATCAGGGTTACAGGATTCTTTTTATGCAGTCAACAAGTATAGCCTATTATTTGTTTTCTTTTCTCTTCATATTTCACCTTTCCCACTCACCTGGATGATTCTAGCTCTTTTCCATCTGAAAAAAAAAAACAAAACAGAAAAATGAGTAAAAAACAGTATAGGCCATAGATCTTAAAAAAAAAAACAACTGTGCTCGTTACCTGTGGTCTTCATCTATAAATGGCACATTTGCATTTAAGCCACTCATTAATGTGTACATTCAACTCATGTCTACTTTCCCAATAGAGGTCAGTCTTGTGAGCAATAATGCTGTGGTGGCTTGTGCTTGCCACTGGATCCACGCTCCTAGAATAGAGTTGGCATTGAAACAGTAGTTATTTTTTGTTGATGTTGAATTTCTTCATTAATTTAGCATTGGATTTCCCACCAGCTGCTAAAGACTGAATTAAGGCTCAAAAATCAAGAGCGTAGATCTTGTCTTCAAGGGGCTCAAGTGTGGAGAGGGAGAGAGGTCAAACGTGCCAGGGATTTCAGTATGATGTGCTGGGGAAAGTCTTATGCAGCACAGCAGCTTTGGCCTGAGCCAGGGAAGAGCTGGGCATGAGAAGAGGCAAAAAGAAGCAGTTGATAGAATTCCAGGAAGAGTTTCCCATTATATTTAATCCTAAACGTCTAATAGGAGGCAGTTGAGTGAGTGTTGGGAAGCAGAAGGGAACAACGTGTGTACTGGCTCAGCACTGCACTGGCTCAGTACCACGACTTTTAACTCTGGTGAACTTTGAACTGCTAGTGGCTCACTGGGTCTCCAGAGCATAAGGACACCCAGGAGCTGGGAGAGGACGAGGTCGTGTATGCCCAGGAACCACCAAAGGACATTCTTCTTGGGAACACAGCCATATCCCTGAACCTCTGAAATTTGTGTAGTGCTGTTCTGACTCTCACGGCTGGGAGACTCTGGGGACTTTGGGGTCCCCTATTACTGAACTATTTCTATCATTGTCCTCTGGGGTATTACGAAATAGATGGTGGTGATGAAATAACCAGACTGAGGACGCACGTGTGCGCATGTGTGTGTGTGTATACTATATTTCTAGTTAATGCCCTGTTTAGTCTCACAAACATTCACCACCTTTGTAGAACATTAACCCCATCTTAATTTGTCTAAGATACGGTATTCTCCTGTCTCTGATAGAGGAGACTGGAGCAGTATTCTAAAGAAGAACTCTATGTCTCCAGAACATGCCTGAGCTGATCTGTATAACACAGCTTGTTTACAGTTTGTAGGTTGACTTGATACCTAACTGGCAACATTAGATTTGACAAACTGTCAAATCTCTAGGTTTGTGTCTTTCAAAATTTAAGTAATTTTAAAAATGATATTTCAGGTCAACAGATTAAAAGTCCTATGTTGAGTTTAACTGCTAAATCCATACTCAAATATATTCCTGCATTGGGTTAGCCACTTGTATTATTTATCCATTATTTTCCCCAACTTCATTCATTATTTTGTTTCTGTTTCTTAAATGGAATTGGTCATTGAGTTGAATATGGTAAGAAACAGGTCTACAGAAGTGTTAATGCTATACTAAGGTTTAATTTTTTTAATTTTTATTTTTAAGATTGCATTGTTGAGAGGGTTACACATTGTTGAGTGGGGATGGTTGAGATATGGTGGAAGGTGGGTAGAACAAATGTTTCAAAATTTTTTTTTTCTCTTGTGTTCCAGGAGGAGAGAGGGGCACTCCTTGCTATCAAACCTATATCAACATCTAGACAGCATTTGATGATTCCTTAGAAACCTCAGTGTGGGGAAGAGTGTTCCAAGGGTGTTACTTGAGTCATTTTGGTAGTTTTGAAATGTTGGCGAGAGAATCTTTCCAGGCACTATGGGCTGACCATGTCTACCTTAAGTGAGTCCAGAGATCTAGCAACATGCTGCAAAGCTTGGCCAGGGCAGTGGTCCAACATGTTCTGTTTTCCTTTCTCTGACAAGGCTCGAGGCAACTGATGTTCTGCTGGCCTAGATGATCTGGCTGTCATGTCCCATATGCATCTGGGCATGTGTGCTGTACAGACATCAGCGACTGAGGAGGCCCAGTTTTGACATATGCACTCTAAGGTTGGACCACATATATTGTGATTTTCCCTTTGGCTAGAGTTTTGTTGAGGAATCCACCAAGAAACTTCACCTGGGATGACCTTAGACTTGATTCTTGTGTGTGCCAGTCAGTGCAGTATCTGGTTTAATCCATCACCTGTATCATATTGGTGGATGCTGCTGTCTGGATGCAGGTGTTAGTTCCACTCCTAGTCCATCTTACATGGACTGATAGGTGTTGTGATCTATCCCAGCCCAGTCCAGACTGCTACAGGCCTGGTCTTCACACACACCAGCGGGGGCTGCAGCCTAGTCAGAGTGAAACCCAATAACCTCAACCAGACCCACCCCTAGCCCCAATTTCTACATGTGCTAGAATGTGCTGCAGTCTAGTCAAGTCTGTCTTACAACCCATTTGGCTCTTGTACACACCCATGGGTGCTGCAGCTCAGCTCAGTCTGCCACTCCCCCAGGCATGGCCCACATATATGCTGGTGCATGCTGCTGCCTTGACTAGCCTGGCACACAAAGTCCAGGCTGTCATGCTCACCAGTGGGAGCTGCAGCCCAGCAGGGGTATGTCCACAGTTCCCCTACAAGACCCACTCCCAGCCCCAGCACATGCCAGTGGGTGTCGTTGCTCAGTCTGAGATGACCTGTCTTCAGTCTTGGCATTTGCCAATGAGAACCACCCCCTGACTTAATCTGGCCCACCCGCAGTCACAGCTCCCACCAGCAGATCTAGCAGCCTAGCCCAGTCTGGTCAATCACCAACTCTCACGTGAATCTGAGAATGTTGTGTACTAACCAGGCCTAACTCGAGCCCTGTCATGGCTCTCATTTGTGCTAATGTGTGCTGTGGACTAGCCGAGTCTGCCCTCCTTCCACAAACCTGGTGCACATATATGCCAATGGGAGCTACAGCTCAGCCTGGCCTGTGTGTGCTCCCAGACCTGGCTCTTGTGCTCAGCAGCAGTAGCTGCAGCCTAGCAGGGGAGTTCCCAACATCCCTTACCAAGACTACTCCCAGGAGTGGATCTCATGTGTGCTGGCAGGTGTTGCTACCCAGACTGACATGGCTGCCGTCCATCCTGGCACTCACCAGTGAGTGCTGTGGTCTTGCCCAACTAGCCTGCATCAATTGCGGCTCTTACTGGTACAGCGGTGTTACTGCCTAGCCCACAACATAGCCTGCCCTGCTCCACACCCGTTTTGGTCTCATGAGTGTCAACAGGTGCTGTACCCTAGCCTAGTCCAGTCCGCCTCA
This sequence comes from Ochotona curzoniae, assembly GCF_017591425.1. Classification (NCBI taxonomy): domain Eukaryota; kingdom Metazoa; phylum Chordata; class Mammalia; order Lagomorpha; family Ochotonidae; genus Ochotona; species Ochotona curzoniae. Next base: position 44,622,136 of record NW_024466502.1, on the reverse strand, counting down.
AAACTCAGCCTACATACATGCCAACAGGTGCTTCAACCTTGCCCAACCCAGTCTGCCCATAGCCCCAGGCTCTTGCGCTCACCAGTGGAGCTGCAGCTGAGTAGAGGAGTCCCCAAAGTTTCCTAGGCAGGTCCGTTCCCAGCTCCAGATCTTGCTTGTGGGTGCTTTGACCTAGCCTGACAAGGTTCACGTACAATCTCAGCTCTTGCTGGTGGGTGTTGTAACCTAGCCCAGCTAGGCACAGTCCACATCCTGTCCTGGCTCTCATGCATGCCAGCAGGTACTGCAGCCTGACCTAGCCTAGTCTGCCCCAAGACCTGGTCCACACAAATGCTGATGAATACTGCAGCCTTGCCTGGCTAGCCTGTCCCCACCCCTGATTATCGTGCTCTCCTGTTGGATTGTGTTCCTTGCTCCTGGATTTGGCTCTGAGTAGGCCCTATTATTATGGGCTTTAAGGGAGAGCCAGCAGTAAGTTTTCTCTCTCTCTGTGTGTGTGTGTATGTGTGTATATGTGCATGTGTCTTTATGAAAAGGTCTTAATATAATATTTATATATGTTAACATCAAATTGCATAAATAACCAGTTGCCTATAAAAGCTGTATAGGTCCAGTTTTTAGTTTACTGTTTATTTGGATGCTTATTGTCAGTGTTCTTTCACTGTTCCTGATCCTCACTCCTCATTTTTTCTCTCTTCTTATATGTCCCATTAAGTTCATGCTCGATGTGTATCTGTGTGTTTTTTTTGTGTGTATGCATACATTTATATGTGTTCATGCCTTTTGCAGACATCAGAGCCAGTAATCCTATGTCTAGTCTGTGTCCAAAAGAATTGATGGCAGGGACCCATGCTTGTACACTAATGTCTATGCAGGCATTATCCCTAGTTACCAAAGATAGCAACAATCCAGCTGTCCGCCAACACACGAATAGATCAATGCAGTGAGATCTGTACTGTGGAAGTTAGCAGTGATGGGTGCCATGAGCGTATGGGCAATATTTCAATCTAAGATACTGAAATAACTCACAGAGGGCATGAGTATGTTCAGAAAAAAGTGGTACCAAGACCGACTGCATCGGGGAAACCAAAAAAAGGAAATTGAAGAAAAACCAGAAAGGTGAAAGTAAAACCAGGATGGTTTTCGTGTTCCAGAAACCAAGTGCAGGAAGTGTTTCAGGAAAACTGATCATTTATGTCAGATGCTGCTGACAGGTGCAGGAAAAGTGGACCAAAATGTGATCAGGTGATTTATTAGTGTGTAAATCAAAGGTCATCTTGTAGAAGCTTAAATGGCATGGAGGGGCATTGGGAGGATTATCTGTGTGACTGTTACCATCATGAAGAACTGCGAGTGAATGTGTAATGGGGAGAGGAGCCTTGGACCTTAAATGCAGCTGAAATATGCAAGGAATCAGGATGCTATGTATAATTAGGGTAAAATTAGGCCAATGTAATAAGTTCAGTGAAGTGACTTGAAGAATGAGTCTGCTTTTTTTCTTTATTGCACCTCAGTCTCAATGGGAGGAGGCTGATGGGGTGACTGTTGTGTGAGGGTATCCAGGGACACAGCTCACAGTCACTTCATCAGCTGCCCCCCACCAAAATTGTCATGCTCTTTATGCTATAGTACTGAGCTGTCTGCTGAAATGTCTTTTGCTACCTGTTTTTTTGTTTCTTTGTTTTCTGTTTTTAAGATTTTTTTATTTTGAAAGAGTTACATAGAGAGAGAGAGAGAGAGAATCTTTTACTCAGTGGTTCACTCCCCAGATTGGCTGCATTAGCAGAGCTGGGCTATATTGAGCCAGGAGCCAGAAACGTCTTCCAAGTCTCCCACCTAGCTGACAGGAGCCCAAGTGCTTGGGCCATGTTTTGCTGCTTTTCCAGGCATGTTAGCAGGGAGCTGGATCAGAAGTAGATCAGCCAGTACTAACTGGCACCCATACGAGATGCTGGCATTGCAGGCAGTGACTTAATGTGTTGCATCACAATACCAGCTGTAGGAGGACAATTGATCAGATCTGTAGGAAAAGAATTGATAAAGAGAGGACATTGGGAACTCTTGCCAAGGTGGAGCCAGAGCTAGCTGCAATTCTGCCAGAGGGTCCCAGGAGCAGTTAATATAGAAATGAACAGGCAAGAAACTCCTTAATCTTTAGATTTAGATAATAGATGAAAGAGAGGTGCTTCCTCTCAGGTGGGAAAACAGGAATTAACTGACTGAGGAAAGGAACCTGCTGGACAAACAAATTGTGGATTATGAGAATCCCTCTTACTCTTGAAATGTAATTTCCTCAAACCCCACACCCTGATGCCTACATGACCACCTGTCTTTAAAAAGTCTGATGCTCTTAATAAACTTGGGCTATTGACCATCAGTCAGTAATCCACACATGTCCTTATTGGCTGCGTGCACCAAGTCCATCGCTGCTAGATAGCTAACAGCCAGCCTTGTGTAAATCTGAAATAAAGGTAGATTTACAGAGAGAAAGACAAATGGTGAGACCTTCCATTCACCCATCCACTGGTTCACTCTCCAAATGGTCACAAAAGGCAAAGTTAAGCTGATCTAAAACCAGGAGCTTCTTCCAGGTCTCCCACATGGGTGCAATGTCCTAAAGCCTTTGTCCTACTCCCTTTCCCTCCATCCTACTGCCGTCTTGGGTCAGTACAGGGAGCAGTGTCCCATATGGGATGCCAGTACTACTGATGGAGTATTAGTGTGCTATGCCACTGAGCCAGCATATTCATTCTTTTTTATGGAATGTCATGTTTGGTTAATTTTGTCTTTTGGTACTAAGATTAATGGGTAGCTATTTTTTGAGAACTTAATTTGAAAAAAGACTAATGCTAATATGACTGAAATGATGGTAATAAATCATGTTGATGTATTTGATTAGGGCATTTCTTTATGGAGAGTTTATGGAGTCTTACTCTTTAAATTAAAAGGTTAATGCTGCTAAGCTTCACCATGGTGTTATTGTATAGAAAGCAATCAGGTTTTGAAGTATTTGAGAGGCACTGATTTAAGGGTGATAGGTGCCACAGATCCCACAGAATGCCTATGATATAAGTCCAGTTGAATTGATGTGTGGGTTGCTTGGTGAAGGCATTGTTATAGCTTAACTGGCATTTACAGCTTGACTATTATTTCTTTATGCCATGTTTAATCTCATGGCTGTTTAAGTGCGGTCCGTGGCCCTTTGGGGCCCCTGAGACCTTCCAGAGGATCTGTAAGACCAAAGCTACTTCATAATAATACAGGATATATTGTTCTGCTTTTACCTTGTGTTGATATTTGCATTAACAATCAAAAGTGATGGTGGGAGATCGTGTTTGGCATAGAGGTGAAGATGCTGCCTAGGACACCTGTACCCCGTGTCACAGAGCCTGGCTTGAGTCCTGGCTACTCTTCTTCCAATCCAGCTTCCTGTTGGTTCAAAACTTGGGAGACAGCAAATGTTTTCTCAAGTGTTGGGGTCACTGCCACCCGTATGGAAGACCCTAACTCAGTTTCATGCTCCTGACTTTGGCATTGCCCAACCCTGGTTATTGCAGGCATTTGGTGAAATGAACCAGCAGATAAAAGATTTCTTTCTCTCTCCCTTTCAGATAAAATAAATTTTGAAAATCAATGTCAATGATAGATAAAACTGCCAATCCTTAGCAGATATTGATGTCATAATACTAAGCCGTCATGACACAATTGTAGCTTTCACAAAGTGTACATGCAGTTAACGAACAAGCACATTAGTTTTCTTAAGATAATCTCTAATGAAACAGTAAAAATAATGGCACTGACATACCTGTGAATACACATGTTTTTAATATTCTGTACAAAACAATGGGAAGTATTCATAAAGATCTTTTTCTTCTGCAGTGGAAAGATGATGGTTATCTTAATGTGGAAGCAATTCTATCTTAAGGTAGAAGTCACATAGGATACAAACTTCATCGATAAAATTTCAGAATCTACAATGCAACAGATCTTTAAAGAAGCTGCTTACTTGTCAAGTTTTGGTATCAGAAATAAGTATCTAATTGTTTAAGATACTTATAAAATATTCCCTTCTTTCCCAATTACATATATGTACCCTTTTTCTTTATACAAGCAAGCCAAAACAGGTACTACAACATGCTGAATTCAGAAGCTGGAAAAAGAATGTAGATGTCTACTATTAATATCTCTTGATAACAAGCTCTGTGAGATCTGCAGTGACTTGAATAAGAATTTTAAAAGTTCTGAGACCAGAAGATTTGAGAACAGCTGAGTGAGGCTGTTTGCCTTCCTACTTAACCTTTCCCCATTTGGAATTCTTAATGCTTGGCAGGACCTGAGCCAAAGAGTTGTGGCTCACACCAGTGGGCACTGTTACTATTCATAGAAGATGGAGTGGACATCTGAGTATTCACTTCAGTGCCTTTGGCTTAAGGTACTAATGGGCCAAGGAGTGAAATATTCAATCAGCATGCATCACTTCTCAGCCTTTGGGCTAAGATCAAGTGCAGTCAGCATGGATTGTAGTGAGGGAAGCATTATCTACTTTGATAAGAAGGATTTCAAATCATGAAACTAGTTGAAACTATGTGAGGAAGACTTACCATTCCTAAACAAAGGAATAAATTAAAGCCTCATTTAGAATTAGAATTTCTGTACAATTTTTATATTCCATAGCTAAGTATATGATCCATTTTGAATTAATTTTTGTATGATGTGTGAGACTTTGATCAGGGTTGGACTTGTTTGTTTGCCTTTGGATATCCAGGTATTCTACCAATAGTTGTTTAATAGATTATGATTCCCTTGCTGAACTGGTTTTGCACCTTGTCAAAAATCTTACTTTGTTTGTTCCATCAGTGTATGTGCTTGTCTGTTCAATACTATTAGTCTTGGTTACTGTAGCTACACTTAATACAGTAAGCATTAAAATCAGGATGGACTACTTCATCCTACTTTATTATTTTTCAAAATTATTTTAGCTATCTTACTTTATTTTCCTGTCCATAAAAATGCTAGGATATTATTATGTATATAAAGGTAACTTGCTTTCTTTTTTTTTTTTTAAAGATTTATTTTATTTTTTTTTATCGGAAAGGCGGATATACAGAGAGGAGAGACAGAGAGGAAGATCTTCCGTCCGATGATTCACTCCCCAAGTGAGCGTAATGGTGCAGGGTCCCAAAGCTTTGGGCTGTCCTCGACTGCTTTCCCGGGCCACAGGCAGGGAGCTGGAAGGGAAGCGGAGCTGCTGGGATTAGAACCGGCACCCACATGGGATCCCCGATCGTGCAAGGAGAGGACCTTAACCACTGCGCCACCGCGCCGGGCCCGGTAACTTGCTTTCTTGATAACTTGCTTTTTTTGATAATTTGCTTTTTAATGGGAATTATACTAAATTTGTGTATTTGTGTGTTTCATTTTTGAGCAATTATAAGTGGTATTGTATTTTTGTGACCTACATTCAATGCCAATAGAAAAGAATAATTGGTTTTTGTGCTTTTCTTGTACCCTAAATTTTTGTAAACTCAGTTATTAGTTTAAATTCTCTGTTTTCTTTACTCTGAATTGCTTTTCCTGATATTGATATAGCTAGTCTTACTTTATTTTAATTAATATTTTTATGACAGATCTTTTGACCTTTAATTTGCCTATATCACTTATCACTTTATTTGAAGGTTTTTTTTTTTTTTTTGCTAGACAACATATAATTGAGTTGTATATATGAATTTACCCTGTCAGGCCCCGTGCCTTGGCCTTGCTGCAAAAGTCCTCGCCTTGAAAGCGCCAGGATCCCATATGGGTGCCGGTTCTAATCCTGGCAGCTCCTCTTCCCATCCAGCTCCCTGCTTGTGGTCTGGGAAAGCAGTCAAGGACAGCCCAAAGCCTTGGGAACCTGACCCACGTGGGAGATCCAAAGAAAGTTCCTAGTGCCTGGCTTTGGATCAGCACAGCACCGGTTTTTGCGGTCACCTGGGAAGTGAATCATCGGATAGAGGATCTTTCTCTCTGTCTCTCCTCCTCTCTGTATACCTTAATTTGCAATAAAAATAAATAAATCTTTAAAAAAAATTTTACCTGGCCAATTTGTATTTTAATTGCTATATTTAGACTATTTACATTTAATGTAATTATTGACTTTTAAAAACTTGAATTTATCATTTTCTTTTTGTTTTCTATGGTCTTTATTTCTGTTTCCCTTTGTTTTTTCCTTTTTTCATGTAATTTACCTGAACATGTTTTTATAATTACATTTTAATTTATTTATAGAATTTTGAGTATATCTTTTGTTATAACATTTTGAAAGATTTATTTTTATTTGAAAGACAAATGAAAGAGAGAGAGAGATCTTCCATCTGCTGGTTCACTCCCCAAGTGGTGCAGTGGTTAGAGTTGAGCTGCTCTGAAGCCAGGAGCCAGGAGCATCTTCTGAGTCTCCCATGAGAATGCAGAGTCCCAAGGCTTTGGGCCATTCTCCTCTGCTTTCCCAGATTACAGCAGGCAGCTGGAAGGGAAATGGAGCAGCTCCTTTGGGTCTCCCACCTGGGTGCAGGGGCCCAAGGACTTGGTGATCCTCCTCTGCTTTCCCAGGCCACAAGCAGGGAGCTGGATGGGAAGTGGAGCAAATGGGATACCAACTGGCACCAATAAGGGATGCTGACACTGCAGGTGAAGGATTAGCCATGGTGCTGGTCCCATGTTACAGCATTTTAAAATGATTTCTCTAATTATTATAATAACTATTATTATATAATACAAGTCACGCTATGTACTTATATAAGTATTATAGAAAGTATTATAATGTATGTACAATACGTACATCACTTATTGGACTAATTATGTTTTTTTTTTTCTCAGATTGTGTTAAGTATAGAAATTTCAAATCCTGGGCCCTGTGCTGTGGCCTAGCGGTTAATGTCCTCGCCTTGAATGCACTGGGATCCCATGTGGGTGCCGGTTCTAATCCCGGCAATTCTGCTTCTCTTCCAGCTCCCTGCTTGTGGCCTGGGAAAGCAGTCAAGGAAGGCCAAATGCCTGAGACCCTGCACCCGTGTGGGAGACCTGGAGGAAGTTCTTGGCTCCTGGCTTCGGATTGGTGCAGCACCAGTTGTTTGCAGTCATTTGGGGAGTGAATCATTGGACAGAAGATCTTCCTCTCTGTCTCTCCTCCTGTCAGTATATCTGACTTTGCAATAAAAATAAATAAATCTTTAAGAAAGCTTTTAAACAAAAAGTAAAAAGAATTTTTAAATCCTTTGATGCCATTTAACCCTCTCCCTTTTTATTATATGTTCATTTAAATTTTTCTCCATATACTTGTAGCTATGTCTATCCATATTAGAGTTTTTGCTTCAGTTATAAAGAACTAAAGAGACAGGGACCATTGTGGTAGCATTGTAAGCTAATGTTCCACCTGCTAGCACCAACATTTCATATAGGTGCAGGATTGAATCCTGGTTACTCCACTTCTGAACCAGTTATCTGCTTATGGCTGGATGGGAAGTGGAGCTGCTGGGATTAGAACCGGCGCTGGGCCCAGCAAATATATTTTTAAAGAACTTTTCAGGGCCCAGCGTGGTAGCCTATTGGCTAAAGTCTTTGCCTTGCACGTGCTGTGATCCCATGTGGGCACACCGGATTGGCTCAGCTGATCTGACTTTCCAATAAAAAGAAATAAATCTTTAAAAAAGAAGAAGAAGAGCTTTTCAGGGGATGAAGGGTGCAGCCAGGATTGAGAAGCAGTGATGCAACAGAACAAAGTTCGTTTCATGTGTTCACATGTATGAGAAACACAACTCCTTTTTCTACATTTGAATTTGAACTCTAGTATTAATTTTTCTTAGATCAAGTACTAGAATTTCTGCTGAATGAGGATGTATGCTGTCCTCTTCCTCCTCCTTAGCTCCAGGATATATACATTGTCACAAACCAATGGGAAACATTCATCCTTGCTCATGTTGTCTCATGAAGCTGCCATCTGTTGACCACACTCTTCCCATTAGCTCAGGGTTGCTGACCTGGAGGGTCTGGCCTTCAGCCTCCCATCAGCTGCTCTCTGCTTGTCTGCTAGGCTCTCAAGGGGCCTGGATGCCCTTGCAGGTACTCCCAGCTCTGCTTTGTTCTCAGGGAACCAATCTGGGAATGTGATGCAGATCCAGCTGCAGGGCTGCCTGGGCTTTTAGGGGCTTCTGCTTTTCTATGCTGCTCCTGTGTCCAAAGATTTCTGAGACCTTGAGTTCCTCTCTGTATTACTCTTTGTTCTAGATTCTCAAATCTCTGCAGGGGTGGACTTACCCTTTGTCCTAGACACAAAAGACCCTGGGGAGTGTGAGGCATGAGGGAGCCTTGCATTCAAGTCTCTCAGGGATTGTGGCTCAATAGTCTTACTTCCTTTTCATTCTTTCCTCCCCATCCTCTACAAGGAGGGTTAATTATTAATTTTTAAAAAAGATTTATTTATTTTTATTGGGAAGTTATATATACAGAGAGGAGGAGAGACAGAGGAAGATCTTTCTTCTGATTATTCACTCCTCAAGTGACTGCAACGGCTGGTGCTGAGCTGATCCGGAGCCAGGAGCCAAGAACTTCCTCCAGGTCTCCCATGCAGGTGCAGGGCCCCAAGGCTTTGGGAGTGCAGGACCCAGGCCACAAGCAGGGAGCTGGATGGGAAACGAAGCTGCTGGAATTAGAACCGGCGCCCATATGGGATCCTGGCGTGTTCAAGTCAATAGGCCACCACTTGAGGCCCGTGAGCGTTTATTCTAATGAAGGTCCCTTGACCCCTTCCAGGCTTTGAGTTTTGAACGCAAGCTTCAGTCTCTTGTGATTCAAAACCCTTGAATTATAACTCACAACATATCTTCTGTCAGCCTGTTTTATTTTTCTTCTCTTTTTAGAAAAGATTCATTTATTTTTTTTTTGTATTTGAGATTCATAGAGGGAAGGAGACATACAGAGAGAGGTACTTCATTTGCTGGTTCACTCCCTAAATGGCCCAATAGCTGGAGCTTCTCCTGGGTCTCCCACGTGTGTGCAAGGCCATGGACCAGATCCATTCTCTGCTGCTTTCCCAGTTGCTAAGCAGAGAGCTGGATCGGAAGTGGAACAGTTGGGACTAGAATGAATGCCTACATTGAGTGCTGGCACTGCAGGAAGAGGATTAGCCTGTTGAGGCACAGTGCTGGTCCCTGTCATCCTTTTCTTGAGGTGATGAATCCTGTTAAAATAAGAGAAAGAAGCAGCCCCAGAAAATTATAAAGGGGCAGAAATCTCAGTTATATATCAGTTCTTCATTCCATCACCCAGAATGAATTAAAAAAAAAATTGTACTGGAGCAATCAAATAAAAGCTATGGCACTGGGCAAGTTGCTTGCCTATCTAAGTTTCAGTTCATTGTTGTTTTTTTTTCCTGTTAAATGTAGGCTTGTCTCCAGGGTACAAGAGGATCTTAGAGGGTTGCTAAGAAAATGTAAGAGTCTGGTTACTATGCTAAGTGGCATTTATCTCAGCTTGTGATAGAGATTGGTAAGCAGATATAGTAAATGTTGTTTCTTTAACATTTTGTACTTGATTGATACCACAGTTAACAATAGGACATTTTTGCCAAGACTTTGTCTGCAGGCATGAGAATGTGGAACATAAGCTCAGTCATTTTGAAGGAGCAGGGTAAAAGCCCTTCTCTCGCTCGGGAAATGCCTCATTCCTGCTCTCTCCCCCCACCAGCCTTACTCTTCCAATCCCATTGTTTTCCCCTTACCCTCCTCCTTGCATACCCCCCCCTTCCCATGGCCCTGCTACTACCTCGGCAGCAGTCCTGGGCCTCAGTAATTCTGCCAGCCTCATCTGCTCACCACAAGTTTCTTAGAGCCTCGTTTATGAAGAATGCAAAAAAACTTTTTGTTGGGAAGAAAAGTAGCTCTAGGTAAAGTGAGTTTCGGTTTTGAAGGCTGGATGCCTAATGCCGTAATAGAGTTAGCAAGTGCGAGGCCTGGTCTGCCTTACTGTATCCTGTAAGTGAGCCATCGAAAGGTTCAGAGTCCTGGTCTGGGTTCACTCATGCATCCCTTAAATACCTGCTCTTTGCCTCACAAGGCTGTGATTCCTCAATCCCTGTCATTATTATCAACTATAAAATAGAGCCACTTGATAGTAAGGACGCTTTATTCATATTTGATGGGACAGGCGCTCTCAACAGAAAAGGATAGATGGTATGCTGGCTTTGTGACCTGATTGCCTGTGATGGCCAGAAGGAGGGCAGAGCAGGGGACCCTGTACAGCCAAAGCCTGTGTCCTGCCTGCTTCCCTGTATCCAGCTTAGCAGAGTGTCCGTAATGATGAGTGGAGGTTTGAGGTCTCTCTTCGCTGGTCCCGGTGGGGCCAAGAACCCCACAGGAAGGTCCTGCGGAGAGCTCCTCTTGGTTTCCTAAACCAACAGGCTCTTGTGTCAGGTCCGCTTTTCCTTTCCCGGGTGCTGTTCCCGCCTGTGAGGTACTGCTGTCCTCCACCTTACCTGGGTGGTAAGCCTGGCTGATACTGCTCAGCCACACCTGCCCATCCCTAGGTTAAGATCCTGCCCGCTGAAATTGCTTCCAGCACACAGCTTAAAGCTCCCTGCCCCAGAGCGAAGTAGATGCCCAGTCCTTTTTCTTTTTTTTCTTTTTTTTTATTTTTATTATTTTTTTTTCATTGGAAAGGCGGATATACAGAGAGGAGAGACAGAGAGGAAGATCTTCCGTCCGATGATTCACTCCCCAAGTGAGCGCAACAGGCCGATACTATGCCGATCCGAAGCCAGGAGCCTCTTCCGGGTCTCCCACGCGGGTGCAGGTTCCCAAAGCTTTGGGCCGTCCTCGACTGCTTTCCCAGGCCACAGGCAGGGAGCTGGAAGGGAAGCGGGGCTGCCGGGATTAGAACCGGCGCCCATATGGGATCCCGGGCGTGCAAGGCGAGGACCTTTAACCACTTGCGCCACCGCGCCGGGCCCCGCCCAGTCCTTTTTCAATGCTCTGAGCACTCCACACTTAATATGGAGCCTGGGGACGGCTTATTCAAAAATGTGTTTAGGTGACATGCTGTTCATGGCGGGGGTAACAGGCTGCTCGTCTCTCTTGGAGCCTTGGAAGCCCTGGTTTATTCACTGTTATATCCCAATTGCTCAATACAGTAATTGGCACAAATTATTATTATTTACATTTTATTTGTTTGGAAGGTTGAATTATGGCCCGGTGCGGTAGCCTAGTGGCTAAAGTCTTCTTGCATGCGCCTGGATCTCATGTGGATGTTGGTTTGTTTCCTGGTTACTCCATTCCGCATCCAGCTCCCTGTGTTTGACCTGGGAAAGCAGTCAAGGACAGCCCAAAGCCTTGAGACCTTGGGACTCTGCACCCATGTGGGTGACCCTGAGGGGGCTCTTGGCTCTTGGCTCCTGGTTTTGGATCAGCTCAGCTCCACTTGGAGTGAACCAGTGGATAGAAGATTTTTTTTTGTCTGTCTCTTTTCTCTGTAAAAAAGAAAGGCAGAATTACACACACACACACACAAAGTAGCTGCAGGTTCCCTCCCCAAATGGCTGCAGGCAGGAGCTGGGTTGGTACAGAGCCATGAGCTTCTTTCTGGGTCTCCCATGGTCGGTGTCGGGGGCCAAAAACTGTGGGCATCTTCTGCTGTCTTCCCAGGAGCACTAGCAGGAAGCTGGATGGGAAGTGGAACAGCTGGAACACCAACACACACGCATACGGGACAGCAGCATTGCCTGCCAGGGTTTTACCCCCTATGCTAGTGCATCTGCTCCACAAAACATTTCTTGAAGAAAGCCCATTTTACAGATAAAGTTACCGACCGCAGAGATCACATAAGTGACAGAGTGACACCTGTCTATGGGAATTAGCCAGTTCACGTTGTCTTCTGGCCGCAGGGCGGATATCGAGGCTGCGCTGGAAGTCCCCAAGATCAAAGTTGGTTGTGTCAGCCTGGCGTCAGCAGGTCACTTCTCGTCCCACCGGCTAGTTCAGTCCGGCAGCGACGGAGTTAACTCCCGGTCCCGCCCCCGACAGGTGGGGCGGGGGCGGAGAGCGCGTCGCTGGCCGCGCGGCCGCGGACCTACTGGCGCTTCTGCGCTTGCGCGGGGCGCTGAGGGGACGGGGTCGGAGTCAGAAATGGCGGCCTCCGTGTTCTACAGCCGGCTGTTGGCCGCCGCCTCTCTTAGGAGCCACCGGCCCCGGCCGGCGCTGCGGGCCGCCGCCCAGGTATTGCTGCCCAGCCCGTTCTCGTCTCGAGGGTCGGCAGGAGAAAGGGCGAGGTGGGACATGTGGCTCCTGTGGGCGAGGTGGGAGGGGAAGCGGGGCCCGGCTCGGGGTCACTTCGGCGGCGGTGACATTTCCTGGGTGCCGGGCTGGGCTCGCGGGCGGCTTGCCCGGGAGTGCTGCCCGCCGGCACCGCGAGCCCGACCGGGTTCACGCCGCTCTGCTCCGAGGGCCCGGGCTGCGGCAGCGCGCTCGATTCCCCTGCGGATGGCGGGGAGCGGATGGGCTCCCGGTGGAGGTGGCGACGGGTCGAGGCTGCGTCCTGTGGGGCAGGGGGGAATGCCCTTCCTTCGTGCTCTGTTGTCTGCGGAGCTGTCATAGGCGGGAGTGGCCTGTCCACCTGCCTGTAATGGGGCGAGGCAGCCAAGTTCCCCCTGTCCGGAGTGGCAGTGTATTGTTCTGCCTGTTAATCGTGGTAAGAGGATCACGCTTCTGGACTTAACCACTGTGGGCAAGGATGAAAATGATCTTTGAGATGCTGATAGCGTGGTGGCCACCAGCTTGTTTTGGTTTCGAATATTGCTTGTCAGCAGTCTTAAGAGCTGCACAGGTAGTCGCTGAGCAGGCTGTTGGGCTGCACTGTGAGGTGTGGCATGAAGATGGGGAGGCTAAGGGAATAGGTGGTTTAGGATAGGTCATCCAGTGGGTGAGCTTTAGCTCAGAACTTTGTGGTTCAGAGCCCGTGTGCTTGAGTCCGCCCCGCGGGGACAGCAGCCTCGTGCTTCCCAGTGTTGATCTCCAGGGACTGTGGACAAGCACGAGCGGTTGACCACATCCCTTCCGGTCTACTTTACCTTCTAAAGTAACTCCTCACAGATCCCATTACATTTTAATTTTATCCGCTTTTTATTTTTTAAAGCTACTCATACTTTGCAACTAAGGACACGGAATTCCATGATTTTGTTTCCTAGTAGAAGTGATATTTATCTCCGTGTCTTGAACTTGCCGAGGGGATCTTAAAAAGGTGCTGTCTGGTTCTTGGAAAATGACTATTTGATGAATAAATACATCTTTGGAAATTCCTAGCTTTTGTGTCTTCGCTTCTGTCTTGGATGCCTGATATATTGTCTTTATAATGACAGCTCCTTTCTTTTAATTTTGTAGTCGGGGACGCACGGGTACTTGGGGAAATGGGTTGAGGGTCCCATGTCGAGTTTAGCAATTCTGTGCGCATTTCATTGGATCCCTTGCCCCTCTTCTGGTTTTTCTGTATCTGCTGTTCAGACGGTTCAGGTTATAAGTGGATTAATGGTTCAGAGATTTCTGAACTGCCGTCAGTCACACTCAGTGACTGCATTCTTCCAGTTTGAATTCTGCCACGCGGGTGCAGGGTCCCAAGGCTTTGGCTGTCCTCGAATGCTTTCCTAGGCCACAAGCAGGGAGCTGGATGGGAAACAGGGCCGCCCCTATGGGATCCCGGTGCTTGCAAGGTGAGGACTTTAACTGCTAGGCTACTGCGCCAGGCCCTTCATTTTATTTTTTAAAGTAATAGTTACACATTTAGGCAGTATGCTGTGCCTATATGTATATAAAATTGTGTATATATATAATTCAGTGGTTAAATCGGGGTGATTATGGTATCTATTACTTATCAGTTCTTTGTAGTAAGACATTTAAAATCCTCTTTTCTAGCTATTTTATAATTCATGGTATATTATTAGTAAATGTCGTCACCTTATTGAGAACTTAGATTCTCTCGGATGGCTCTAACTTTGTGTTTGCTGACAGTTTCTCCCTTTGATAATAGGAGTGTTTAAAGTAGTAAAATGAAGAAAGATAAATACTGTGATTAACTCAGAGTCCTCATGGTCATGCCAACAAAATCTAAAGCTGATGTCCTAAGTGACAACTCATGATGATCCAAGGATAGAATTAGTGAAATACTGAGAGAATAAAAAAATTCAGTTATGGGCCCAGCGCCATAGCCTAGTGGCTAAAGTCCTCGCTTTGCATGTGCCAGCATTCCATATGAGTGCTGGTTCTAATCCTGGTAGCTCCACTTCTCTTCCAGCTCCCTGCTTGTGACCTGGGAAAGCAGTCAAGGACAGCCCAAAGCCTTGGAACCCTGCACCCACGTGTGGGAGACCTGGAGGAAGCTTCTGGCTCCTGGCCTCGGATTAGCTCAGCACTGGCCATTGCGGCTGCTTGGGGATTGAATCATTGGATGGAAGATCTTCCTCTCTGCTTCTCTTCCTCTTGTATATCTGACTTGGCAATAAAAATAAATCGTCAAAAAAAATTCAGTTATAAAAACAGCAATGCCTTATGAATTCTAATTGTTTCTAAGTAGAGTTTTTGAAAGAACTATAAAAATCTACTTAAGAAATTTGTGTCACATTTACTCTCAGGTTAAAAAAAAATATTTGAGAGCAGAGAACGGGCGAGCTCCTGTCTGTTGGCTCAGTTGCCATGTGCCCCAGTGGTTCCTGACTGTGCTGAAACCGGGAGCTGAGAACTAAATGCAGGTCTGTAGACGGCAGGTGCTCAGGGGCTTGAGTCTACCTGCCGCCTTCCGGGATCTGCATCAGCGAGGAGCTGGTTAGGAGTTGGAGCTGAGAGTTAAACTCAGGCACTTGGATGTGGGAAATGACTGAATAGCCAGGCTAAATGTCATTGTTTTGGGGAAATATTTTAAACTGACAGAAAGGGTCCAACAGTAGTATATCCAACATCGGTACTGCCTTCTCCTAAATTTAACATTGTGCTACATCATCTTACAGTATTTATTTTTTTATTTATTTTTATTGCAAAGTAAAAGATACAGAGAGACAAACAGGAAGATCTTCCATCTGCTGATTCACTCTCCAAGTGGCCACAACGCCCGGAGCTGAGCCAATCTGAAGCCATGAACCAAGAGCTTCTTCCAGGTCTCCCACACGGGTCTCCCAAGGGTCCCAAGGCTTTGGGCCGTCCTCGACTGCTTTCCCAGACCACAAGCAGGGAGCTGAATGGGAGGCGGGGCTGCCATATGGGATTAGAACCAGCATCCATATGGGATCCCAGTGCTTGCAAGGCGAGGGCTTTATCCACTATGCTATGGTGCTGGGCCCTGTCTTATACTCTTAATAGCTTATAAGCTTATGCATATATTTATTTATGGGTGTATGTGTGAAATCACGTGTATTCACTTACTTTTGCATTTACGTTGTGGGCATCCTATCGCTTCAGTCCTAGATATTTCAGCTTATGTTACTTTTAAAAAAAAGTTTTATTTTTATTTTTGAGTTTTATGATAATTCTGTAGAGTCTGGGATTTCCCCCTACCAAATTCCTCCCCCTCCACTGATTTTCCCAATATTGTTACAATATGTGTAGTCCTTCATAATGAGTTACAATTCCATTGTAACTCCATTGCTGTGCTGATACAGTGTCAGACAGTCCATCATCCCATTGTCTAGATATGTCCAACAGTTTAGTTTCATTGGGAGTCCATCTTTGCTTTGCAAGTAGTGATGCATGTTGCATTGTATCTTCACATCTGGATATGGTAGTCTCTATTACTCATATTTAGGAAATTTAACATTGGTATGACACAGGTATCTAATATATACTGAGATTGGAATGCTTCTGTTTGTCCTAAAGTATCCTTTGTAGCTGTTAATTATGTTTTAATTATTTTAAAGACTGGGAATGATGAGCTTGTGTGCCAGAGAGAACTTCCTGCGATGTGCAGGTTCACTCCTCGGATGTCACGGCAGTCCTGGTCTTGCGTGTGGGTGGCAGCGCAGCCACCTGGGTCACTGCACTGATTCCAGGTCTGCAGCAGCAGGAAGTGGAATGCGCTAGAGCCGGGGGCGTGCTCCAGGCTCTCTGACATGCGCATCTTAGCTGGATTCCATTTTTAAAAAAGATTGATTTATTTTCCTTTTTATTGGAAAGGTAGATATACAGAGAGGAGAAGAGACAGAGAGAAAGATCTTTCATCCAATGATTCACTCCCCAAGCAGCCGCAGTGACCGGAGCTGAGCCAATCCGAAGTCAGGAGCCAGGAGCTTCTTCTAGGTTTCCCACATGCAGGTGCAGGGTCCTAAAGCTTTGGGCCATCCTCAGCTGCTTTCCCAGGGCTCAAGCAGGGAGCTGGATGGGAAGCAGGGCTGTCGAGATTAGAACTGGTACCCATATGGGATCCCAGTGCGTTCAAAGCGAGGACTTTAGCTGATAGGCTATCGTGCTGGGCCCAGCTGGATTCCTTTTAAAAGATTTATTTGTTTATGTATTTTATTGGAAATTCAGGTTTATAGAGAGAAGGAGATGCAGAGAGAAAGATCTCTCTTTCACTGGTTTACTCCTGAAGTGATCACCATGACTGGAGCCGAGTCAATCCAAAGCCAGGAGCCAGGAGCTTCTTCTGGATCTCCTTTGCAGGTTCAGGGTCCCAAGGCTTTGGGCTGTCCTCGACTGCTTTCCCAGGCCACAAGCAGGGAGTTGGAAGGGAAGTGGAGCAATCAGGATTAGAACGGGTGCCCATATGGGATCCTGGGGAATACAAGACAGACTTTATCCACTAGGCTATTGCACCGGGTCCCTCTATGTTTTTTTTTAAAGGTTATTTTTTTTTCTTTTTTTGAAAAGGAGAGAGAACGACAGAGCTCCCATCTGCTCATTTCATTGAGAGATGCAATAGAGAGCAAGAGAAGGACTGGTCTTCTATCTGCTCATCTGCTTCCCGTGTCCAAAGCAGCTGGGTCTGGGCCAGGTCATAGTCAGGAGCTCCGTTGTGGGTCTCCTATGCAGGAAGCAGGGTCCCGCCTGTGTGAAACCAGTATCTGCTGCCTGCCATTGTTGCCTGTTCTCAGGGAGTTGGATGGGAGGTAGAGGTGGGGCTTGAAACATCTGTTCCGAGACAGGATGCGGGAGTCCTAAGTGGTAGCTAAAATCACTAACCACAATGTCCCGCACTCTCCTCCTCCTCGGGTTTTTTTGAAGCTGGGATCAAACACCTGGGAATTTTTCTATTCAGTTTATTAAGTGCTTCCTTGAGACTTGTTGTTGACCTTGTACTCATAAATGTAATTCAGTTGCCTATTTACATGTCTGAACTGTAGCTAGCACTAAGTTGGTTTAAATCTTTAAGTTTTACCAGCACAGTCTAGCACATAGGCATTTAAAAGTTACTTAAGGGGTCTGTGCTGTGACGCCTGCACCCCGTCAAGTCCCCCTGCTCTCCTCCCTGCTCCTGGGAAAGCAACAGAAGGTGACTTGGGTCTTTGGGCCCCTAAACCACGTGGGAAATCTAGAAGCTGCCCCCAGGCCTCTGGCCCAGCCAATGACCATGTTCAGGAGGGCGTTGGGTCAGGGGATGGAAGATCTGGCTCTCCCTCATTCTTTTCTCTGTAACTTTGCTTTTCAAATAAGTAAATAAAAATCTTGGAGAAAGATGAAAAGTTATTTGGTTGGCATATGTAGATGGTTAAGCTATCACTTGTGGTACAGCATCCCATATGGATGGTTTATGTTCCGGCTTATACTTCCAATCCAGCTTTGTGCTAATGAATGCACCTTGGGAAGCAGTGGGAGATGGCCAGGGACTTGGGCTCCTGCCACCCTTGTGAGAAGCCGGATGAGTGCCAGGTGCCCAGCTTAGGCCTGGTCTAGTCCAAGCCCTGGCTGTTGTAGCCAGTTGGGGGGTGAATCAGCCATTTGAAAATCTTTCTGTCTCCTCCTCTCTAACTCTGCCTCACAAATAGTAATCTTAAAAAAATAGATTGTGTATGATTGTCTTTCTGCCTTATTCTAGGTACTCCTATTATTAAACTTTGAGATATAACATGTAAGGTTATACAGCCACTAATTCTGACTTCTAATACCATAGGATAATTTTGACTGATTATGAATAGGAAAAAAAGAAATTGTATGGTTTTCATGTGTTTAGCTTTTTTCTGTTAGGTTGCTAGCTGTTTCATGAATGGTAGTTTTGTTGTTGCCCTGAGGTACCCTGCTGTTTCAGTGTACCACAGCTTACCCGTGCTGTTGTTGAGCAGTCAGGCCTGCTCTGGCTGGGTTACACATGCCTTTTGGTTTCCCTAAGGATTCCTTTCTACTGATGTGGATTTTCTCATTGTTGTGGCCCTGCCATAGAAGCTGAAAGCCCAGCCCCCACACTCCTGTCAGCAGTGAGATACAAGCTGGTAGAGGGACATCTTATTTTTATGTTTCCTAATTGTTTTTTTCTTTCTTTATTTTAAAAAAAGATTATTTTAATTGGAAAGTCAGATTTATAGACAGAGGAGATACAGAGAAAAAGATCTTCTGTCTGCTCGTTTACTCCCCAAGTGGCCGCAGTGGTCAGAGATGAACTGATCCGAAGCCAGGAGCCAGGAGCTACTTCCAGGTATCCCATGTGGGTGCAGGAAGTCCCAAGGCCTTGAGCTGTCCTCTGCTGCTTTCCCAGGCTGCAAACAGGGAGCTGGATGGGAAGTGGAGCAGCTGGGATTAGAACTGGTGCTCATATGGGATACTGGCACATGCAAGGCAAGGACATTTAGCCCCTAAGCTACCACATTGGGCCCCTCTGATTGTTCTTCTAAGAGTAATTTTGACTCATCTCAGAGGCATCGAGTCTCCCCTGCTCCCCAGCCCTGCCATCCTTCTTCCACTGTAAAGTAGCATTCAGTCTCATTCTCTTTATACTCCTCCTTACCACCATCTGACGTGTGTATTTATCATCCATTCTCTCACTACTTCCTGCCTCTCTAGTACATACAGACTTTAGGATGTGTGCTTCAGATGGAGAGGATGTTTTGTTCAGTTCACTGCTCTTATTCCCAGTGTTCAATATGTGTATTTGGTTGATTGGATGTTCTGCATAGATTGAAAATGGGAACCTGGAAGCTTTTGATTGGAGTCCAGTTGTGAAGGGCGAGCACTTGTGTTTATACAGCAGGTGCCAGCTAATGGAAATGTTAAGCAGGAATGCATTGAGGATGCCATGTCAGGTCAGTTCTCTGGACTAAGATTTTCTGATTATGCGGTGGAAAGTTGTGTGAATGTGGTCCTTGGAGCCTCACCTGGAGAAGAATGAAGACTGCAGAGTTGATGAGAGGGAGAACTGAGTTGCCGTTGTGACAGACAGCTGCCATTCCTGTGGGACATCTGGAACTAGAATAGCCCTTCTGAATTCTCCCGAATTGGGATGAAGGGTGATTTTATAACCCGTTTGTTCTCATTGTCGTAATGAAGTGTAGGCTGCCTGTGAGGAGGAGGTGTGATTGGAGCAAGAAGGCGCTCCTGAGAGGGCTGTGTTCATGGCCAGCAATCAGCATTTGCAGCAACTGAGACTGGGAATACCTCAGTCCGAAACAGGGGGTCTAGGCACTGTGCTGCAGTATCTGCTGTAGATGAAGCTAGCATTTTGAGACTTAAATTATCACCTTCTACTGCCAGGCGATTTGCTAGCTGCAGGTAGAATGGTAGAAAAAGCTGGAAAGGATTTTTGGTTTAGTGGAAACGATGGAATTGATTTTAGATCTGTCGAATTTGACCTGGAAGCAGAATTGCCCTGTGGATCACTGGAGATGTCACAATAACGTACAAATGTAAGATAACAATTAAAGATGACAAGAGTACTCAGAACTACAGTGGTAACAGTTGATTGTTGGTGGATTAGCTCCTAGTTTTATGCTGTAATTTATGTACTTTGAATGTTACATTTTGATGATTTAATGACACACTTTTGTTATAAAGATGCAGTTACTCTGTAAGCAAAGTATTTTGAAAGATATTTTTGAGTAATGGTTGTATCACTATAAAATGTAAATATGTTTCTGATTTCTCTAGGTTCTTGGAAATTCAGGATTATTTAATAACCATGGACTCCCGGTACAGCAGCAGCCGCAAAGGAATCTTTCACTGCATGAATACATGAGTATGGAATTGTTGCAAGAAGCTGGTGTCTCCGTTCCCAAAGGATTTGTGGCAAAGTCACCAGATGAAGCTTATGCAATTGCCAAAAAATTAGGTACCAAATTAAAAACTTACATCACCTTGACATGAGAATTTTGATAAGATATGAACTTTTTACTTATTAGTAACGTTTACCTTGTTTTTTTGGGAGGGGGATATATACAAAGACAGACACAAAGAGACAGAGCTCTCCTTTTTTGGTTTGCTCATAGTGCTGTACAGCCAGGAGCCAGGAATACATTCCAGGTCTCCCCTGTGAGTGACGGGTGTGCATTAGCAAGAAACTGAAGTCAGGAGTCAGAGCATTCTGTGGAACCCAGATACCCAGATGGGAAGCAGGAGTTTTAACTTCTGGCTAAATACTGTCTTTAACTTTTGTTAAAAAAATATTATTCGTTTAGAAGAGATGGCAGAACTTTATGATGTTGAAAATCTGAAATTATTCGAGGATGATTGTGAGCTAGAGCGCTTAGGAGTCAGCTTATATTGATTGTTCTTAGGGAAGCTGGAGTTCTGGTGTTAGTAGGATTGTAATTATGGGGAAAGTAATTTTATTTGTTGCTTCCCAAGGACTTGTGCCATCCTCCGCTGCTTTCTGAGGCTATAAGGCGGGAACTGGATAGGAAGTGGAGCAGTCAGGGTAGAACTGGCACCCATGTGGGATGCTGGCATGGCAAAGTGGAGGTTTATCCTGTTGAGCCACCAGGCTGGGATTTCTCAATGTGGGTTTATTTTTTTTTTAAAGAATATTTAAATATTTGAAATTTTAGTTATAGAGAGGGAGGAAAAGAGAGAAGGAAAAGGAACAGGAAGAGGTGGGGAGAGAAAGAGAAAATCTTGTCTGCTAGTTCACACCCAGATGGCTGCACAATGGGTAAGGCTGGGCGGAGCTGAAACCAGGAGCCAGGAGCTTCCTCCAAGTTTCTCATGCAATCGCAGGGGCTTAAGGACTTGGGCTCTCTTCTGCTGCCTTGCTAAGCACACTAGCAGGTAGACGGATAGGAATTGGAGCAGGTGGGGCTCTTACTGGTGCCCACATGAGATGCCAGCCTCAACATCGCAGGTGGCAGCTTAACCCCCTGCCCTGCCTTCATGATTATTAAGTACAGATGAAGGAGCAGTTTATATGTGCAGGGCAGGCTATAATCATAGATATTTCTGATAAGTTCCCTGAGGCCAGGACTTACAGGCAGCAAGGAGTATAGGCAGCTCTGATTTTGATGTCCTTGGAGCAGATGGTATCTTGTTTATTGATAAAGTGTGTAACTGTCAAAGATTACTGAAAATAAAGATCATAGTACAGGAATGGGATTGATGACTAGTAAGAGTCTTTAAGTCTTAGAGTAATGAAAATGTCACTTTAAAAATTGACATTTACTAACTTAGGAAGAAACTGAAGATATTTTTATGCTTTTGATTAGTTGTTAATGTTTTTTTTTTAAAGATTTATTTATTTATTGGAAAGTCAGATATACAGAGAGGAGGAGAGACAGAGAGGAACATCTTCTGTCCGATGATTCACTCCCCAAGTGAGTGCAACGGCCGGTGCTATGCCAATCCAAAGCCAGGATCCAGAAACTTCTTCCGGGTCTGCCATACGGGTGCAGGGTCCCAAAGCTTTGGACCGTCCTCGACTGCTTTCCCAGGCCAGGAACAGGGAGCTGGATGGGAAATGGAGCTGCTGGGATTAGAACCGGCGCCCATATGTGATTCCGGTGCCTTCAAGGCGAGGACTTTAGCTGCTAGTCCATGCTGCCGGGCCCAGTTAGTTCTTAATGTTAGAAGATACTGATTATATAGCAAGAAGTAACTACAGAAAATATAACGACTCTACATCCCACGGCATACTTTAGTGAGCTTTTTGACATAATTTTTATATTGTTTGCATTATAGTTAACTTCTTTTGTCATAAATGAATACTAAAGTATTGGCAACCAAGACTTGGCAGTAACCAGAAACAAGCAGAAAAAGGTGATTGCTTCTTTTCGTTTGTTTGGGCTCAAACTTCCTGATTTTCCATAGTCTCTAAGGCTACTTGTCTTGCCAGTAAGAAAATTGGTGTGGTTTGAAGGGTATTCCTAACTAGTCTCTACTATACTTGGTACTAGTTGTGTTACATTTGTAATTGGTGGAGACTGTGGCAAATTGAAAAGTGTCTTTCATTTTAAGCAAAACACTTCTCTAATGAACTATAGTTGCAGAACTATGGGCCCAGTATTTCTGGTTCTAGTTGTTTTTGTTTTTAAGAGCAGTAGAAAAGCTTGATTTATAAGAATTCTGTCCATTTTAAAAGGTTTCTTTTTTTTTGGTGTTGACCAGAATGCTGTGTACCAGGAAACCTTTTATAAACTTGTCAACATCAGTGGATGTAGTGAAGATTCTGTCTTCCTAGAGCCTGCTTTTTAGTGGGCTAAGTAATAAGTGGCATGAAACATGAGAAAATTATGATGTTAGAACATATGAATTCTATGGGAAAAATGAGTAGGGAGAGGGCTTGGGCACAGGTGGTTAGGGGTATGTAGTGTTCATAGGGTGATCAAAATAAGCCTCACTGACAATGTGAGAAATAAAGAAAAATTGAGACCCGGTGCAATAGCTCAATTGGCTATTCCTCCACCTCCAAGAAACAGGATTCTGTATAGGTGCTGGCTTGTGTTATGGCTGTTCCACTTCCTCTCCAGCTCATTGCTTGTGGCTTGGGAAAGCAGTAGAGGATGGCCCAAGGCCTTGGGACTCTGCACCCATGTGGGAGACTCAGAAGAGGCTCCTGGCTTTGGATCAGCTCAGCTCAGATGTTTTCTCTCTGTCTCTTCTCTCTGTAAATCTGCCTTTCTAATAAAAATAATAAATCTTAAAAAAAAGGAAAGAACTGGAGAGAGGTGGTGGAGGAATTTTCCAAAATGCAGAACTGGATGAAGACGATTTCAGGCAGAGTCCGTTAGTACCAAGTTCTGGAAGCAGCATGTGCTCAAGGGCAGTGAGACGTGTGGATCTGGAGCGGGGCTGGCAATGAGGAGGACTTGGGAGAGAGGAGTCAAGGTGTTGGGTGTTAATGTAGGGCTTTATTGGCTATTATAAACACTGGTTTTACTGTGACTGAAATGGTATTTAGTGTAAGGTTCCATTTTTAATTTTTGTTTTGTTTTGTTTTGAAAGACAGAGAGACAGACAGATGGCAAGAGATCTTGCATCCACTCTGACCTCCCGCAACCTCCAGGCCTGGGCGAGGCCGAAACCAGCTCAGACCTGAGCCCAGGTTTCCGCAAGGGTGGGGGTGCATAAGTACTGGCCATCCTCTCCTGCTTCCCAGGGCGTGCATCAACACGAGGCTAGATCAGAGGTGAAGTGGCCAGGACTCCGACAGGGAATGTGGGTCACTCTAGTGGTACTTAGCTGCTGTGCCCAACACCTGTCTCCAGTGTAGCATCTTGAGCAGAAGTGATGTGTTCACACTTTGCTGCTGGAGAATGTTCTGTGGGGGACCAGGTTGATTTTTTTTAAAGTAATATTTACACAGAGGAGAGACAGAAAAATCCTTTGTTGGCTCACTCCCCAAGTGACCACAATGATCAGAGATGAGCTGACCTGAAGCCAGGAGCTAGAAGCTTCTTCTGGGCCTTCCACGGGAGTACAGGGTCCCAAGGCTTTGGGCTATCCTCGACTACTTTTTCAGGCCACAAGCAGGGTGTTGGATGGGAAGTGGAGCTGCCGGGATGTGAACTGGTGCTCATGTAAGATCCTGTGCATGCCAGGTGAGGACTTTAGCCACTAGGCTACTGCTCTGGGCTTTTCCAAGTTAAATTTTAAGTGAGAGAGTATGATCATGGGTCCAAGCTGGAGGCTGTAAGGAGTGGCTAAGGTTTTGGATAAATTTTGAAAAAACTCACTATGTTCCTGAGTAGATTTGGCTTGTGAGAAAGGATGGTTTCTTCTTGTTTGTTTTCTTCTTCTTGTTCTTGTTCTTCTTCTTCTTTTTTTTTTTTAAACCAATAAGTTGAAGGTCTCATAGGGGCATTTTTGATTTAAGTAGGGAAAGTGTTTGGCCTGGTGCAATGGCTCAGTGGCTAAATCCATAGCTTATGAGTGCCAGATAGGCTCAGCTCCAGGTCTCTGTCTCTCCTTCTCTTTGTAAATCTGATCTGCCTTTCCGGTAAAAATAAATAAATCTTAAAAAGAAGTAGTGAAAGTGTTTCCAGTGTAGGCTAGTCTACATCATTCTCTCTCTCTCTTTTTTTTTTTTTAAACTTTTTTTTAGGTTTCTTTATTTTGAAAAGAGTGAAACAGAGTGAGAGACAGACACAGAGATCTTAGGTCTTCTGTTTCCCTCCCTAGATGGCTGCAGGGATCAGCACCAGGCCAGATGAAGTCAGAAGGCAAGGGCTTCATCCGCGTCTCCCTAAGTACTCTAAGTACTTAGGGAGTACTTTAAGTACTCTAGACCTCTGCTGGTTTGTCCAGGCCTTTTCAGGGAGCTGATCAGAAGTGAAGCAGCTGGGACACAAACTGGTTCCCACATGGACTGCTGGCTTCAGTGCTTCACCTGCTATGCTGCAGTGGCTTAGCTCCCTCCCTAATTTACATCATTTTCTAGGTTTTTTTTTTTTTTCACTTCTTTTTGTGGTAACTGTTTAGGCCATGTCTTAGTTCGATTGGTTCAGTCTGATGGGGAGGTGGAGCCCCCTCATTCTGCTTTGGTAGGAGCCTCATAGGGTGAGTTCTCCAGTGACCGAGTATTCATTTCAGCTTGTTCAGTTGCATGCTTATGGAGTAGTTCTCATTGCCTTGTGCTTGGGTGTTATGACTGAGACAAGGCATTTCATCCTGACCTCAGAGGTTGCATTTTTTTTTTGCCATTAGTGATGCTGCACTGCTGATGAAGGTTGGGTGCTATCAGAAGCAAAACGAAGCAGCTCAGAAATTTTGCTTGTCTAGGAGATAGTTCCTTTTTAAGAGACATTCTTGATCATGAGTGGTAAGTGGTTTCTAGGTTAAACTTCTTGTTTGCTGGCTCTCTGTATCATATTAGAAAGAGGAAGGCAGGGGGCGATCATCAGTCTGTCAAAGAAGAAATGCTTAGACTTGAAACAACATGCAAGCATGGCATTCTGTCATCTTTTGACATGCATATTACAGCCCTGATAGTTCTCGTAACAGCAGTGCTTAATGAAGTGGACTTTTAGTTGTGTTAGAGGCGTAGTACAGCATCAGTACTGCTAATACTCTCCAAGTGATGCCATAGTCTGTTCAGAGCACTGTTTGTAACTCGAATTTTCACTAGACAGCAAATTTACATGTGACTGGTGTTTAGGGGGATGGAGTTATATATTTGAGTCCTGTTTTGTACTGTTAATATCTTCATGAATAATAAATATTTAAAGTATCAAAAATGGTTAAATTATTTTCAGTAGACAGCAAGAAATGGTTTAACATGGGTGGCTAATTTTCAGACTCGTGGGTGGGTGTTTTTGACAGTGAATGTTCCTCTGTTCTAATTTAGGAAATCTATATACATTGGGCCCAGCGTGGTAGCCTAATTGGTAAAGCCCTTACCTTACATGTGCTGGGATCCCATATGGGCGTTGGTTCTAATCCCGGCGGCCTCACTTCCCATCCTAAAGCATTGGGACCCTGCACCCACATGGGAGACCCGCAAGAGGCTCCTGGCTCCTAGCCTTGGATCAGCTTAGCTCTGACCATTGCAGCCTCTTGGGGAGTGAATC
This sequence comes from Ochotona curzoniae, assembly GCF_017591425.1. Taxonomy (NCBI): domain Eukaryota; kingdom Metazoa; phylum Chordata; class Mammalia; order Lagomorpha; family Ochotonidae; genus Ochotona; species Ochotona curzoniae. Next base: position 44,596,215 of record NW_024466502.1, on the reverse strand, counting down.
ATTGGACAGAAGATCTTTATCTCTTTCTCTCCTCCTCTCTAAATACAACTGACTTTCCAATAAAAATAAATAAATCTTAAAAAAATTTATGTACAATGAATGTCTCATTTTTTGACACAGTGAATACATTAGTAAAAATTCTTAATAGGCTAAATAATTTGATGTATTCTTTTTTTAATTTTTATTTTGAATTTTGAATTTTATGGTACAGTTCCATTGAGTCTGGGATTACCTCCTCAAATTCCCACCCCCCAACTGAGTTTCCCCATATTGTTACACAATATTATAGTCCTTCATAAGGAGTTATAATTTAATCAGTCTGTTATTTAAGTGTACCCCGGCATTGCTGGTAAAATGTCAGATAGTCCAGCATCCCATTGTCTAGATATGTCCAACAGTTTCATTGGGAGTCCACTTTGCTTTGGAATTAGGGATGCATGTTGCATTGTATCTTCACATTTGGATATGGTAGTCTCTATTACTCCATCACTATACATTCCAGTTTGTGTGATGGTTTTCTTTAATAGAGAGAACATATGGTATTTGTCTTTTTCGGGTTGACTTATTTCACTAAGCATAATAGTCTCTAGTTAGGACCATCTAGTTGCAAATGGTATAATTTCTTTTTAATGGCTGAGCAATATTTCATGGAGTAGATGAAAACTGCATGTAGGAAGCGGATCTGTAATCTTGTATTTACAGCAGCTCAATCTACAATAGCAAAGACATGGGAACAATCCGGATGCCCGCCAAAGAGGAGTGAAGAAAATGTGGCACATTTACTCCGTCTCTACTCGATGTATTCTTGATGTATCCTGCTGCATGCCTCATATCTAATACAAGTGCTTTTCTTCCAGGTTCAAAGGATGTTGTGATAAAGGCACAGGTTTTAGCTGGTGGCAGAGGAAAAGGAACATTTGAAAGTGGCCTTAAAGGAGGAGTAAAGATAGTTTTCTCGTAAGTCTTATTTTTTTTAAAGAAAAATTCATTATTAACCACTGATTGAAGATTTAGTTTTTAAGTATTGTTTTTAAAACATTTATTTGGAAAGCAGAGTGTCTTCACTGCTGTACAAGCACCAATATCAAACGTTAAATTTTCTTTAGATTTATTTTTAATTTTTAAAATTGATAGATATTAACTCTGCTCGTTTATTAAGTATAGTGTGATGTTTAGGGCAGTTATTCATTGTGTAATGATTGTCTTAGGATATTGAGATTATCATTTCAAGCACAATCATTTCTTTGTGATTAGAACATTAAAAGTCTGCTGTCATAGTTACTTTGAATTATATAATACAATATTATTAACTGCTCAGCTCTTTTCTTTGTACTAGAACACCAGAACTTGTTGTTCTGCTGTGTACCTGTTAACCTCTTCCTGTCCCTCCTGTCCTCAGCCCCTGCTGCCCTCCGTGCTGGGCTCGAGTTCTATTTAGCTTTTTTAGATTGCACATTGGAGTGAAATCGTATTGTAATTGTAAAGATTGATTATTGAAGTGTTGAAAGTACTGATTAAATGTTAAGATTTAAAAAATTATGTAGATTTGTTTTACTCAGTTGGAGGAGAAAATAATTTGGATTCTGTTTTTTTTAACATTTTAGTCCAGAAGAAGCAAAAGCTGTTTCCTCACAAATGATTGGGAAAAAGCTGTTTACCAAGCAAACGGGAGAAAAGGGCAGAATATGCAATCAAGTTTTGATCTGTGAACGAAAATATCCCAGGAGAGAATACTACTTTGCAATAACAATGGAAAGGTCATTTCAAGTGAGTAGTTAATTGTAGACATGCTGTATTAAGGATGAATTTACTACAGTCAGTTTCAGAATTGATTATTTCTGTTTATATGGGAAAGAAGAATAAAAGTACAGTGTATAGTGTATTTGGTCATGAGCAATTATGTCATTTTTTAAAAGACATATATAATGTTATAAAGTTTGATATATAACATAATGCAGAAGCTAAAGAAGGAGCTCTGCTATAATAAATCTTATAAGATTTCCTAATTCAAAAATTATTCCAGGATGACCTTTAGATTCTGCCTTGGTACGACACTGTAACCAAAGTAAAAATCTGTGAACCATTGAGAGAATGTACATCCATTGCTTCATCTTTTTTAGTCTTTTAGTATTTTATATAGTTTAGGATTTGTTTCCCTACATGATTTGATACTAGCTAAGTTGAAAGATAATGTTAAGACGCAAACAATATTGGGCCCAGCGCAGTAGCCTAGCAGCTAAAGCCCTTACCTTGTATGCACCAGGATCCCATATGGGCACCGGTTCTAATCCCGGCAGCTCCACTTCCCATCCAACTCCCTGCTTGAGGCCTGGGAAAGCAGTTGAGGACAGCCCAAAACCTTGGGACCCTGCACCCGTGTGGGATGCCCGGAAGAAGTTCCTGGATCCTGGCTTCAGATGGGTGCAGCACCAGCCTTTGTGGTCACTTGAAAAGTGAATCATCGGACAGAAGATCTTTCTCTCTGTCTCTTCTCTCTGTATATCTGCCTTTCCAATAAAAATAAATAAATCTTTAAAAAAAAAAAGCAAACAGTATTAAAAAAAAGCAAGCAATATAATTTTGAAGAGTATTAACACTAGTTCTTGAAGACTCTGAAATTCAGACATTAAACATAAGATGTCAGAGAAGAGGCATTGTTTCATTGTTCTGATGCTTGGAAAGAGCATTGATATTCATTTTATACAGTAATTACCTGGTATTTCAGTGTTCTGTGTTTTGTGAGTTGAATCTGTGAGCCTATACATATGTATATATGAAAGATTTATTTATTTGAAAGGCAGACTTAAAGAGAAGTCTTGCATTCACTGGTTCAGTTCCCAAGTGGTTGCAAAGCCTAGAGCCTGACTGATCCAAAGCAACGAGCGAGGCGCTTCTTCCGGGTTTCCCATCTCATACTGCTTTGCTCAGGTGCATTATCAGGAGCTGGAACAGAAGTAGAGAAGTAAGGACTTAAAGAAGCGCTGATGTGGAATGCTGGCTCTGCAGGTGGCATCTTTACCTGCTATCACAGCCCTGGTCTCAAGTAATTTTGAAGCAGGCTGGGTAATTGTGTAGATTTTATAAAAACAAATTAAGAGAGTCATGAAAAATTTTTTTACATTTTAAAAAATAGCAATATTCTGCCTTGTCATTTTTCCCGAACTTTTTTTTAAAGATTTACTTATTTATTGGAAAGTCATATATACAGAGAGGAGGAGAGACAGAGAGGAAGATTGCTTTCCCAGGCCTCAAGCAGGGAGCTGGAAGGGAAGTGGAGCTGCCAGGACTAGAACTGGCGCCCATATTGGATCCAGGTGTGTTCAAGGTGAGGCCTTTAGCCGCTAGGCCACGCCGCCGGGCCCTCCCCAACATTTTAAGGAAGAGATTTATTAACCACTTGAGCAGGACCCTCAGAGCATTCCCCGCATCAGGGACCTAGGCTGGGTGGGGCTTCTCCCTTTATCTCCCTCTTTACCCCAGACACTAAAAAAAAAAAAAAAAAAAAAAAAGCAATAATGTGGAAACAATGGTCTTACCCACTTTTTGGTAGCCCTTGACCCTTTGTGCCCTAATCAACTATGTAAAGGTTGTCAAAGTGATTAAAACAAAAAAAGAGATTTATTTATTTTTATTGGAAAGTCAGATTTACAGAGAGGTGAGACACTGAGGTAAAGATCTTTCATCCACTGGTTTACTTTCCAAATTGCCACAATGTTCAGAGCTAAGCTGATCTGAAGCCAGGAGCCAGGAGTTTCTTTTGGTTCTGCCCTGCTGCTGCCGGGATGCAAGGCTTTGGGCAGTCCTCCACTGATTCCCCAGACTGTTAGCAGGGAGCTGGATGGAAAGTGGAGTAGCCAGGAAATGAACTGATACCTGCAGGTAGAGGGTTAGCCGGTTGAACCATCACACTGGTCCCTTTAGGCAGTGTTTAAAGGTTATAAAATGTGTTTTCCTGCTTTTGTTTTTACAAGGAAGTCTTTCTTAAGATGTGACACTAGATGGTAGTAAAAACCCATACAGAATTTGTGATGAAAATTATTTTTTTTTCTGTATGATAGAATTTCATTTTGTAAGTTTTTAGAAATCTAAAGATGACAACTTTATATAGTATACAAATTTTCAGAAACTGCTTTTGTACACTTATTTTACTGTTTTCTATCTGTGTGCTAAAGAAGTACCTATTTTCCTCTTTTTGATTGATTTTAATTATTTGAAAGGTAGGGTGACAAAAGACAAAGAGTTTCTTTCCATCTCCCTACATGTTCACAAAGCCAGAGCAGGGCTGGACCACACCAAGAGCCTGGAGCTCTATCTGGGCTTCCATGTGTGGGGGAGGGGGCCGAGTGCTTGGACTGTATCCTTCATAGCTTTCCCAGACACATTAGCAAGAAGCTGGATCACAAGTGGAGCAGCCAGCAGTTGAACTGGTGTTCCCATATGGGATGCCTAGGTTACAGTTGGCTGCCTAACTGGGCATGCCACAATGCCAGGCCCTGTTTGGTACTTTCTGTTGCAGTCAAAAGCGGTAGCTAACTGCCCAAATTGAAAGAGTCCTGTGCACATAACTCATTTTTTGGTGATCTACTGCCATACTTAATAAGTTAGAGCTTTTCTTAAAAGGATTAAATTTGAGTTTGAAATATTTTCAGGACTTGTATTTTCAGGGAACTGTTAGAGTTTTTTTTTTTTTTTTAAAGATTTATTTATTTATTGGAAAGTCAGATATACATAGAGGAGGAGAGACAGGAAAATCTTCCGTCCGATGATTCACTCTCCAAGTGAGTGCAACAGCCGGTGCTATGCCAATCCAAAGCCAGGATCCAGGAACTTCTTCCGGGTCTCCCACACGGGTGCAGGGTCCCAAAGCTTTCGGCCATCCTCAACTGCTTTCCCAGGCCACAAGCAGGGAGCTGGATGGGAAATGGAGCTGCTGGGATTAGAACCGGCACCCATATGTGATTCCGGCGCGTTCAAGGCGAGGACTTTAGCCACTAGGCCATGCAGCCGGGCCCAGACAGACCATTCCTTTTTACTCTATCTTCACATGCGCCATTCTCTGCCTACATCATGTCTCTCCCACTCCCTTCTTGAATGACTTCTGATTTTTTCCTTTTTAAGTGAAAATGTATTTTATTTTAGAAAGACCTTCCCTCTACTCCTAATATAAAATTGATTTCTTTGATACTCACTCTTAGAATTAGTTCAAAGTTAGTTCTTGGAATTAGTTCAAAGTTTCTTCTTTTATGTAGTATTAGTTCATATTTTTCCCAGCTTTTGTCCCAGTTTATAGACTGCTATTGGAGACTTAATTGATATAAATCAGGCTTAATTCCATGTCCCACCTCCCCATTCTCCACCATGTGCAGCTTTCTCTGGCTTTTATTAGTTTACATAAAAAGGAAAGGAAAATAAAAATTGAATAAAATGTGCAAGTACTTTAAAGGCTAATTGAGTTTACTTCTTTTATTATACTTTTGTGGCTATTTGTAGAATTTATCTATATTCTACTTTAATAGCATGACAGTAATTGAACAGGCTTTTCTTAAATCTTGGTTTTCTCCAGCTTTTTAGATCTTTTCATTTGAAATGTATAGGGGCATTTAAAGTTAGAATATAATTTCAAATGTTTCTGCTAGCTTAGATTTGCTAGTGTTTTCTCCTTTCATCTCACAAGGCTCCGTGCTTTTCTTGTTCAGTGTTTTTTGTGTGTGTGTTGAAATGAGTTCTGTCAGAGGACCTGGAGGGAGGCCGGTCCTCAGAGGTTATGGACATGGTCCTGTATGTGACTCTCCTTGTTTCAGATAACTAGTCTCAAGTTTGTGGTCCCCAAGCCACCCTTACTTACTTGTCTACAAATTTGAATTTTTCCTCTATTCTATCCCTTTAGTTTTGATAATTTCTTAGAACTGCTCATACATCCAAGGAAAATGTTGCACTTATGATTGCTACTTTATTACAGTTGAAGGACATAATCTGAGGGAACTAAATGGAGAAATACTTAGAGCAGGAACTAGAAGGTCAAGAAGACAACAGGAAGCTTCCGTTGTTCTCAGAAATGCGTCACCCTCCTGGCTTCTTGATGCGTGACATGGCAGAATTTTTTTCCCCCTCCTTTGTCCGCAATGGAGGAGCAGGAGAATACTGTTCTTTGTCGTAATACTACATCAGCACCTGGGGATGGGGATCAGTCATTTGATGATGCCTTAGAGACCCTGATGTGGGGACTGTTCCAAGGGTATTGCTTGAATGGTTTTGAGAAGTTGTTGGTTTTGTTGCTCCAGGGCTGAGAAAATCTTCCCAGCCCCGGCTCTTGGATTCACCAGTGGCAACTTCAGCCTAGCAGGGGAGTCGCCAGAGTTTCCCTGGAAGGGCCACTCCCAGCCCCGGGTCTTGGGGTCTTGCGTGTATTCACCCAGCCTGGCATGGCCCACTCACAGTCTCAGCTCTCATTGGTGGGTGTGGCAATCTAGCCCAGTCGGATGCAACCCATACTCTGTCTTGGCACATATGGGTGCTAAGGCCTGGCCCAGCTGGCCTGTCCCCAAACCTGGCCTGCACAAATGCTGCAAGTGCTGTAGCCTTGTCTGGCTTGGCCCACCCCCAGCCCTGGCTCTTGTGCTCCCCGGTGGAGCTGGGGCCTAATAGGGTAGTTCCCCAAGTTATTTTACTGGTCCTTCTCCCAGGTCTGGATCTCAAGCATGCGAGTGGAGGCAAGGACCTTCCCTCAGTCCTGGCCCCTGCATATGCCAGCGGGTGCTGCAGCTGGGCCCAGGCCAGCCTCTTCCCAGCTCTGGCTTCTGTGAGTGTCAGGAGAGTTTGTGGTCCAGCCTGGCTCATTTATTCACCAGCACCAGCTTTTATGCAAATTGGCAGGTGTCAGCTTGTAGTTTTCTTGTAGTTTTGTCTGATTTTGGCATCAAGGTAATGCTGGCTTTGTAGGATGAGTTCTGAAGGTTTCCTTTTTTTTTTTTTTTAAAGTTTAAAAAGGGTTGGTGTTAATTCTTTTCAAATTTGGTAGAGTTCATTAGTGAAGCTGTCTGGTCCTGAACTTTCCTGTCCTTGGAGATTTTTGTTTGCTGATTCAGTCTCAGTTGTAGTTACAGGTCTGTTTGGGTTTTTTCATCTTTTCATGATTGACTCTTTTTAAATTTTGGGGGCCGGCATTGTAGTATAACCTAGAAAGCCATAGCCTTTGATGCTGACATACCATATGGTGCCATTCATGTCCTGGCTGCCCCAATTTTGATCCGGTTCCTTGCTGATAGACTAGGAAAAGCTGGGTGATGATGCAGGTGTTAGTGCCCTACTAGCCACATGGGAGATCTGGATAAAGCTCCTGTTTGGCCCAGCCTTGGCTGTTGTGGCCATCTGTAGGGTGAATTGGAAGATGGAAGATCCCTTTTTATAACCATCAAAAAAAAATCAATAAATCTTTTATTATTATTATTATTATTGTTTATTGGAAAGTCAGATCTAAAGAGAGGTGGAAGATCTTCTGTTCAATGATTCATTCCCCAAAGTGGCTGCAACAGCCAGAGCTGAGCTGATCCAAAGCCAGGAGTCAGGAGCCTCTTCCGGGTCTCCCATGTGGGTGCAGGGTCCCCAGACTTTGGGCCGTCCTCGACTGCTTTCCCAGGCCACAAGCAGGGAGCTGGAAGGGAAGTAGGGTGACTGGGATTAGAACCTGTGCTCGTATGGGAACCTGGGGCAAGCAAGGTGAGGACTTTAGCTGCTAGGCTGCTGTGCAAGGCCCCAATTCATCTTTAAAAGAAAATCTTTGTAGATTGTGTCCCTAGGATTTCTTCTAAGTTATCTAGTTTTTTGGTGTTTAATTGTTGACAGCAATCTAATGGGATTCTTTCTGTGGTATCAGTTCTAATGTCTTTTTAATTTTTGGTGTCTGTCATTTGATTTTAGTGCAATTGAGTTTAACAGGTTTGCTGCCGTTTTCTGTGAACTCTTAATTTTGTCCTTGTATATAATTTTTCTTTTTTTCCACTTCTTTTATTTCTGTTCTTATCTCTGATTTCCTTTCTTTTGGTAGCTTTGGGTTTAGTTCCTCTTTAGTTCCTTATGGTGTAAATAAATAGTAGTGAGCTGGGTGCTTTTTCTCGATGATGAGCTGTGTTCACTTCTGTCTAGGTGATTGCGAGTTTCCTGGTGCTGCTATGAGTCCACAAGCCTCTGTTTTCTTGTTCTCACTGCAACCCCCTACAAGTCCTTAGGATAGCCACCTGAAAAACTGAAACATTGGACATATATTCTGCTTTTTTTGTTTGACTTCCAAGGAAGCTTTGCATTTTTTTTTTTTTTCAATCCCAGACTATGTCAGTTTGGGAGAGCTATGGATGAAGTGGAGAACTTTCCTTACCAGTTTCAGCACAGGTGTTCTTGGCTTTAAGCTTTCTTGGGTTACTGACACTCTTCTTAACTGGTTGGTTTTTTTGGCACGGTGTCTGGTTGCTTGAGTCATATCCCTAGTGTAAACCGTGTAGGTGCTCTCCGAGAGTCTCTTGTTAGAATAACCTGAAGGGTTAGTTGGAAGTGATTTTACATACGTTGAAGATAAAGGTTAGCTAAATTGTTTGTTGCACCTCTATATTGAAATCTAATGACATACCACACAATCCTTCCTCCCTGTAAATAGTAGTTCTTTTTAAAGTTATAGGTATTGTTTCTTCTTTTGGTGATTGCTTAAAGTATACGAAGAACTGTTTGTTCTTCAGACAGTAGTGAATGTGGTGACTGTAGAGATATTGTGTAAAAATAGTTAAAAGCTAAATTTCTTTTGGTATAAAATTCATTTGTATGGATTTCAAAATGGTTTTTTGATGATATGCATTTTCTGGGCTTTTTTTTAAGTAAAGAGGTCAAATCTGGTAATTAAAAATTTTATCTATTTGAAAAGGAGACATGAAGAAATCTTATATTTCCTGGCTCATTCCCTGAATACTTACTATGGCAAAATCTGGGCCAGACCTAAGCCAGGAGCCCAGAACTTTCTCTGAGTCTCCCACGTGGCTGTTTCTAATCCAAGTGCCTGAGCCGATACCAGTTCCTCCGAGGGTGCACGTTGGTAGAACGGTAGGATTGTAAGAGAAGCTGGGACTGAAAGCCATAACTGTGATAGGGGCTATGGGGCATCTCAGGGGTGTCTTAACTGCTGTACCACAATATTCACCCCCCTGCTTCAAGAACTCCTATATTTCTTTAAATTATGCTCTTAAGTGAGTTTGTTACTAAAACTCTACTTGTCATGAAAGAAAAGTGAAATTAATCTTTATGTATTTCTAGAGTGAAAATTATGCTCTTTTTCTGAATATAAGGAAGAATGATTATCTTAGAATTGTGTGTATGAAGTACATGAAATTTGTTCTCTTTATTAATAAAAAACTTTAGAAGAATTTTCTTTAAAATATTTTGGAAGGTAGTCATTTAAAATAACAAAAATCTTTTGCTATTTTATTTTCTGGTTTTGTTTTTCTCAATATTGTAGACTCACCTCATGTTTTAAAATCCTACAGATAATAGAATCTAGGCTTTTGGGTAATTTTTTCTCATATAACATTACATTATATACCACTCATTATGTAATGTATTACAGATCATTGTTTTCTGGTGTTACTTATCTTTAGTAACATGGTTTTACTGCTTACCTATTTTTGCACGTTAATATTATTTCCAGCTTTTGTATAAATTAGCAGACCTATTAAATAGTTTGCTTTAAGTTTTTTTTTCTTGATTGTGTTTAAAGTATTAAAAAGTTAATGACTTCATCATCAGTACTTACATTTGCTCTCTCTAGTTGATGGGAATAGCCACAACTATTCTGTTGAGGCTGTTGACCTTTATTGACTTATAATAGCCTGGAGCTTGGACAATCTGAAACTTTTTCCTTTGGTTTTTCCCCTTTCAAATATCAAGTCTGTTTACATGATTGTCAGTATTTATACTGTAAGCCAGCAGTGGGAAATATCTGACCTGCAGGCCACTTAGGACCCATGAAACCATTTTGTCTGGCTCTGCGAGCCAACCTCAGCCACAACTGAAAATTGAGTAAATCTGTAGCAGGTTCATTTCTCAGCTGATAATTTTATATGGCTTGAGAATGGTGTTATAAGTAAGCAAACTGTTCTTGGCAGATAAAAGATTTCCCCACTGATGCTAAACCAACAATACTTTGTTATGAAAAATATATAGGTTATATTTCTTGTCTATATTCAAGTTTATTTATCTGGTATGATTTATGTGGTATTTTTTTTAATCTTTCTTCCTCTCAGGTAAACAGTAATCTTCATCATCTGTGTCATTGTTTCAACCGAGGCTTTTAAACATGTAATTGTGAGGAGATATGAGGATAAATTCTCAACTAAATTTTAAAATAGAGATGGGAATAATGAATGCTTCAGTCTCATAGTGTGCACAGATAGGTTTTAACAATTGTTGGTGGCTTTAAAGTAAAGTCTGGGTATTTTGGCTGCTTTTTTTCTAGGGTCCTGTGCTAATAGGAAGTTCACAAGGTGGTGTCAACATAGAAGATGTTGCTGCCGAGACTCCTGATGCGATAGTTAAAGAACCTATTGATATTGTAGAAGGAATTAAGAAGGAACAGGCTGTTCGGGTATGTTATATTCTTAAAAAGTTTCATACTTAGAGCATTATAATGCTAAAGAAAGATAATTAACTTTGCGCAAGTGAAGTGGTTGTAAAAATGTAAAAAAATTGTGTCACAGTAAGTTAATTAAAATTATTCTTGTTGTAAATATGTACAATGTTTTTATATCCTAAATATTTCAATGTTGTTAAATATTTTAAAATGATTCTTTAAAATATGTCATTATACTATTACTGTATCTAGTATGGGGTCTGGTGTGGTAGCCTAGCGGCCCAAGTCCTTGCCTTGTATGTGCAGGGATCCCATATGGCAGCCCTGGCAGCCCCACTTCCCATCCAGCTCCCTGCTTGTGGCCTGGGAAAGCAGTCGAGGACGGCCCAAAGTCTGGGGACCCTGCACCCACATGGGAGACCCGGAAGAGGCTCCTGACTCCTGGCTTTGGATCAGCTCTATTCCAGCTGTTTCAGCTGCTTGGGAAGTGAACCAATGCAAGGAAGATCTTCCTCTTTGTCTCTCCTCCTCTCTTTATATCTGCCCTTCCAATAAAATAAAATAAAATAAAATAAAATAAAATAAAATCTAGTGTGATTTACAGCAATTCCTTAAAATCATTGTTTGTTCTATTGTTCAGATTTCCTGGTCTCAAAAATTTTTTTTAAAGATTTATTCGTTTTTATTTGAAAGACAGATTTACAGAGCGAGAGAGATATCTTCCATGTATTGATTCCCTCCCCGGATGGCCACAGCCGGAACTTGGACCACTGCTTATATGGAGTGGCGGAACCATAGGTGGAGGCTTATCCTGCTGTGCCATGATACCGGCCTCTCAGATTGTTCCCTTTGATAATTTGTGTAAACTAGGATCTACAAAAGGTTACTGCTGTTGTGTTAATGTGTCTCCTAGATGTTTCTGTAATTTATACATTTTCTTTTTATTGCTGCCTCTATTCTTTTCCTTTTATTTTTTGAGGAAACTGGGGTGATTTTTTAAATCATTTCTCATAGTCTAGGTTTTTATTTGATATATATTTTTTTAAAGATTTATTTATTTAGTGGAAAAAATCAGATATACAGAGAGGAGGAGAGACAGAGAGGAAGATTTTCTGTCCGATGATGATTCACTCCCCAAGTGAGCGCAACAGCCGATGCTATGCCGATCCGAAGCCAGGAGCCTCTTCCGGGTCTCCCACGTGGGTGCAGGTTCCCAAAGCTTTGGGCTGTCCTCAACTGCTTTCCCAGGCCACAGGCAGGGAGCTGGATGGGAAATGGAGCTGCTGGGATTAGAATCAGCGCCCATAAGGGATCCCGGGGAGTTCAAGGTAAGGACTTTAGCTGCTAGGCCGCCGCCGGGCCCATCGCTTGATATAATTTTAAAAGTTCTGTTTTCCGTTTATTTTTTTTTTAATGGTGTAGGGTGGCAAGGATACTGTCCTGTGATAGGTCCTTGGTTTTATGTTTTAAAGGTTTATGGATGACACTTTTTGGAATCTAACGAATGCCTTGAATTTTTTATTGTATTTATTATAGACATAATACATTTTGCCTATAATTTCACTCTTTGGTTTACTGTCCCCTCCCCCTCCACAACCAGTAAAGAAAAACAGATTAATATTGTGTCTTGTAAAGTTGCTTATAATGTTATGTTTGTGATTTTGTTTCTGCATTAAATTGTTTAGTTTGGATATAAAATGACTCATCCTAAAAAAAGCTTCAATAGTAAACTGAATGAAATGAAATATCTGTTAGTGAGAAAACTATGTTAGAATAAGCTGTGTTGGTACAGCAAAAGCAAGAATTTTGACAGGAAATAGAGAATTTTTCCTAATATTGAAACAAATAATTCAAGAAAATGAATGTTATGAAACTTGCAGAGAGATTTGATTTATTAGGTAGTTATTTGGAAGTGAATGACTGGAGAGTAAAGTTTAGATGAGTAAAATTTACAGAATTTGGAACAATGCTTGGAAGAGTAACCTAAGATCCTAGCACCTTCCACAATGCTCAGAAATAGTGCTTAGTTAATGTAATGCAAGATATATTTAAATTATACCGCAATTCTCAAATGTTTAGGCTGAAAAATAGGATATAGGGGAAACCTTTTGTAATGAAATTGTACTTTTTTATTTAAAATAGCTGCTAACCAAAATTACGTATAATCCTTAGCTTGATCATTCAATTTCTTTATTGGACTTTGGTTCTTTGAAAAATCATTTTCAACTGTGTTAGTGCACATTTTGTTCCTTTGAGTAAAATACCTGAAAGGAGCTTCTTATAGAAAGGAATGGTGATTTTTAGCTTACAGTTTAAAGATCACAGTTCAGGATTGGGTGGCTCTAGTCTGGCATCTATGGGAACAGTCATGGTGAATATGGAGGCAAACTCACAGGTTGAGCCAGGATGCAGAAAGGGAAAATTTAGATTGAACTTGAACTCAAAATACACAACCTCCTGGCAAGAACCACTCACAGAGGGCATTCCTCCAGTAACCCAAGGACCTCTCATTGACCCTATCTTTCAGATTCCACCATTAGACTAAAAGTCTCCATCTTAGGTCTATCAACTGTTGATAACACAACAGAGTTTAAGCTACTGTGTGAGTTCTGGGTAAAAAAAAAATCCTTTTCAACCCATAAAAAAATTAAAAATTTTTATTTTCAAAAACAAAGAGAATGTGTTATAGCTTTAGCAGTTGAGAGGAGAGGAAGAAAAATTCTCCGTAGTGTTCCTGTGCAGAGACAGTACTGTTTGAATAAACATGTAGACTTGTGTAGCCTTTGTACCAGTGGTTCAGAATTGCTGGTAAAACTTTGAAATTGATTGATGTCAGTTCCAACTGTAGAGCCTTGTGAACCAGAGCTTCTAGTTTGGGAATTTGATATTGTGCTGCTTAAAAAGCTTTAAAGTACTCCAATTAGGATCCTTTGTTCAAGATGATAAGTTCTTCCATCAGAGAAACAATGTAATAACTCTTATCTTTTGGGCCCAGCACGGTGCATGGCATATGTTAGGTGCTCAGTTGATTTTTGAACGAATGCAATAATCCTTTTGGTCTGAATGTGTTCTTATTGCTCAGTGGATACTTAAATTTTGGGATCATTGAGGTGAACCCAACTCTCATGGATACTTTAATAAAACTTAAGTGTCTTTCTGGTTTAGATATTGAGACAGTAGGATAAATATTGGAACTGAAATCCCCATGCTGAACAAGATGTTTGACTTTTCCCAATCGTATGTATTAAAATATGTGTGAATAATTTCAGTGATTAGTATTTGATTGGAAATAGCATGTGCTTATCATTTAAGAGATAAACTATACTTTTTTCTTTGCAATAACTTAATGTTGATTAGATATATTCAGACTTCCTATAATAAAAAGATTAATTGTTTCTAGCTTGCACAGAAAATGGGATTTCCACCTAACATTGTGGATTCTGCGGCAGAAAACATGGTCAAGCTTTACAACCTTTTTCTGAAATATGATGCAACCATGGTAGAAATAAATCCAATGGTGGAAGATTCAGATGGAGCTGGTAAAGTATCTTTCTCTGTCAGTTGTTGAGTCATGTTGATTTATATCTCAGATGTTACTAGGAAATGAACTAGTTCTTATTTTAAAACTTACCTTGTAATAGAACGAATGTGACCAAAATTTAGAGACCCATTAAAATGATCACCTTACTGCAAAATGTGTGTGTATTTATGTAGGCACACAAGGAGTTAGAGCTGCGTTGTCCAATAAACCATGTGTGGCTATTAATTAAAATTATGTGACACAGTAGTTGATCCACCATTTGGGAATGCCTGCTTTATAGTTCTGGTTCTGTTTCCAACTCCAGGTTCTTGCTAAAGTGTTAACCTGGGAGGCAGCAGGTAATGCCTCAAATACTTGAATCATTGCCATGTGGGAGATGTGGGTTAAGTGATGATTCTCTTGGCTGCAGCCTGGTCCAGCCCCAACTGTTGGAGGATGGAAGGACTTTATCTTTCTTTGCCTTTGAAATAAAACTAACTAAATTTAAGTTATGTATCTATAAAATGTCAAAGGAGGAAATATAACTATACAACTTACAATCCAGTTACTCTATTCATGTTTCATGGGCTCAATAGGCAAATCTGGTTACCGTTCAGGATAGAAGACATGCAGGATGAGTCCACCATTGCAGAGGGTTCTGTTGAACTGTGTGGGAGTAGCTAGAATGATGGTAACAAAGTAACCATAGCATTGGGGAATTACAAATATGCTTCTTCATAGTTTTAGGCTGGATCTTAATGGTGCAAAGCAACATACTTACACATAAATCATTAAAATATTATTAACTGCCATGGGTCTGGTGCAGTGGTTGCAGGCTAATCCTTTAGCTGTAGCACTGGCATCCCATTTGAACACCAGTTAGTGTTCTGCTCTAACTTTTTTTTTGTTTTTAAAGATTTATTTATTTTTTTTTATTGGAAAGGCAGATATACAGAGAGGAGGAGAGTCAGAGAGGAAAATCTGCTGTCTGATGGCTCATTCCCCAAGCAGCTGCAACGGCTGGAATTGAGCCAATCCGAAGCCAGGAGCTATTCTGGGTCTCCCATCTGGGTGCAGATGGAGGGTCCCAAAGCTTTGGGTCGTCCTTGACTGCTTTCCCAGGCCACAGGCAGGGAGCTGGATAGGAAGTGGGGCCGCTGGGATTAGAACTGGTACCCATATGGGATCCTGGCGCGTTCAAGGCGAGGACCTTAACCACTACGCTATCATGCTGGGCCCTAGTGTTCTGCTCTAACTTCTGACCCAGCTCCCTATTTAGGGTCTGGGAAAGTGTTGGAGTGTGGCTCAAATTCTTGAACCGTTGCACCCATGTGGGAGACGTGGAGAAAACTGGTTTCAGGCTTCTGCTCAGCTCATTTCCAACACTTGTGGCCGGATAAGGCCACAGTAGATGGAAGATTTCTCTCTCTCCTCTTTAAAATAAAAGTCTTGAAAAAAATATTTTTAACTACTAGAGAAGTGAGATTAGCTTGTTACTTTGACACCCTATTTTTTACGTTTGATTAAAAAGTAGATCAGATTTAAATCATTTTGCTGTCTATGTTTGCTGTTTTTAAATCTTAAGATGTTTAGTTCTATTCTAAATTTTTCTTAGTATTTTTTACTAACTGCTTCAAGTGGTATAATTTATTTGATTTTGTTTTAAGTCTCCTTGGATAGTTCTAATATTAATCATTTGTAGTCTGCTTTTTATTTTTATACTTTCAGTTAAATTATCAAAGAAATAAAAATTTCATTGGTAATTTATTTGTTAATACAAAGAAATAATATATTGTCTAGGATAACAGGTAGTTTATAAAATTGTAGTTTATAAAATGTTTACTGTCACATTATGATTAATCTCGTTCAGACAAACAAAAGATATGGATGGTTTTCAGTTCTTTTGACTAGCTAATTGGGGGGATTTTTCATGCCTTTTTGTGCATGTTTCCCTTGTGTTAGAATTTGCTATTGATGTCCTTCACAACCTGTGATAGTTTCTTATGGCCACTACAATACATCCAGATGATCTAAAACAGTAGGAACTTTTTCCGTCAGTTTTAGGGAAGCTCAAAATTTCATGAATTCAAGACGTCAGCAGGATCAGAGACTGTAGGGAAGAACTTCTTCCTTACATTATTTCTCTACCTTCCAATGACTGTCTTGGCCTGAAGCTTCTGCCTCCGTGGCTGCATTGTCTTCTCCTCCCTTTATATCCATTTCCCCCTTGCTTCTGTCTTTTTAGGACACATGTGGTATCATTTAGGACCCAGCCACCTAAGCCAGGGTGCTCTCTTCCACTGAAAAAGTTTTTTTTTTTTAGATTTATATATTTTTATTGAAAAGTCAAATTTACAAAGAGGAGGAGAGACAGAAAGATCTTCTATTGCTGATTTACTCCCCAAGTGGCTGCAAAGGCTGGAACTGAGCTAATCTGAAGCCAGGAGCCTGCAGCATCTTCTGAATCTTCCATGTGGTGCAGGGTCCCAAGGCTTTGGCTTTGGCCGTCCTCGACTGCTTTCCCAAGCCAGAGCAGGGAGCTGGATGGGAAGCGGGGCTGCTGGGGCACGAACCAGCGCCCATATGGGATCTTGGCACATTCAAAGTGAGGACTTTAGCCACTAGGCTACTATGCCCAGCTCTGCCATTATATTCTGTTAATTGTTTGTGGTTAGCTTATGGAGACCACTGATTTTATTCTTCATTTGCATATTTTAATTCTACCCTATATTTGTCTTAGCTTTGTAAGGACATTTCTAACATATTTCAGTTTAATCCCAAGATTTGATTTCTCAGTTGTTTTTCAGTTTTGAATTTTAATCTCACAAAGAAGCATTCTGAACATTGGTTTCCCCAGATCAAATTTAATCCACATAGTTTCCTCTGTTTAACAAAAATTCAGCAATTATTGTACTCCAGGTACTGTTGTAAACACTTTCACAAAGATTTAGCATATGTAGGAGTCCTGTAAGATAGGTATCACTGTTATCTTTATGTTATAGAGTAAAAATTTTGGTTTTCAATTGGTTGAATAACTTGCATTGGACATGGAGCTATTGGTCTAGATGGGCTATGAACCAACTTCAGTTAACTTTAAGCAGGGCGTGGTATGTTGACCATGTTGGAGTAGGAAGAAATTGAAGTAGGGTAAACACTAGTAAAGCTGTAACTGTAGTCCAAGGGCTTGTGCCAGTAAGTCCAAATTTTGGCTTTGTTAACAAATCTACGTTTTCCACTGTACTTTCCTTTATATATATTCAGCAGAGACCTCAAACCAATATAGATGTTGTAGTTATTAACACTGTAATGCGATAAGTTTTATTTGTTTAATTTGGTGAGTAGAACTTTGCTTGATCACTGTATACTATGAATACAATATTGGCTTCTCCCCATTATTCACTTATTTAAGCAATTTATTATTTGAAAGGCAGTGAGAGGAAGGGATCTTCCACCCACTGGCTTAGTTCTCAAATGCTTGCAACAGCCATGGTTGGCCTGCATGAATGCCAGGAACCTACAATTCCATTTATGTCACCCATACTGGTAACAGAGACCTACGTACTTGAGCCATGACTCGCTATCTTTGAGGGTGTGCATTAGCATGAAGCTGGAACCTTATGTGGAGCCTGGACTTTATCCTAGACACACCAGCATGGCAAAGTGGGTGTGTCAAGTGGTGTTCTAATCAGGTGCATCTGCCTCCACTCTGCTTTTTAATTTTGACACAGAAGTAGCACCACAAACTCTTGTATGTACTTCATATAGCTTTGCAAGTCTTATTTTAAACTGTTTTATTATTTTCTATTTTTTGTGTTTATAATTCTCTTGTCCAATAATTAGAAACCTGTTTTTTTTTTTATCATATTTAGTGTTCTTATGCATTTACCCATGTTTTTCTGGCATTCTTTTACATATATAGATAAAAGTTTCTCAATGTTGGCACTGTTGACATTCTGTAATGGATGAATTTTTGTTATGGGTAGGCTAGCCTGTGCATTATAGTATAATATATTTAGTGAAATTTTACCCATTAACAATCAGATGCCAGTCCAGCATAGAGTTGTGACAGCACAAGATGCATTAAAGCATTGACAGGAGTCCCTTGGTGGATAAAATTGCCCTTCCTTGACAATCACTGCTATGGATCAAGGTTTTTGCATGTTAAATCCTTGAGTCTAAAGAGGTTCAACTACATAGAGCATTTCTCTTAGTGTAGGTCTTCCAGTGACAATTTTGCTTTCCATTTGCCTGAAATTTTCTTTATTTTGTCTTCTTTTTGAAACATGCTGTTTGCTAGATTCTGACTTGATATATTTTTATCTAGCTTCAGATTCACTGACCCAATACCAATCTGCTTTATAAGGCCATTGGGAATTTTTTTTTTTTTTCATTTCAGATGTTGTCCTAGATTGTACTAGATTTTTTTATTTAGACCTTCTCTTAGTTTTATTCTCAGCTAATATGTCCTATCTGTTCATTTAGTATAACGCTACTTTCCTTTAAGTCTTTAAACATACTTAAAATCATCGTTTTTCTGTCTTGATTCTCTGAATCTGTCATCCTGGAATTGGTTTCGCTTGATTGCTTTTTCTCTTTCTAGCAGTCAGCTGTAGTTGTTTGTAGATTTAATAACTTTTACATTGTATTCTGTATTTTGTGGGAAGATAGTGGGATACTCTGAATTCTTTTACATTCCTCTGAAAGAATAATGATTTTTGCTATTACTAGTAATTAGCAGGACACCAAAGGGTGACAGGGGCCCAGATATTTAGGCTATCTTTTTGCTGTCCTCCCAAGCACATTAACATTAGTGGGAAGCTGGTGTTGTGTTAATCTGCTATGCCACAGTACCAGTCTGTGCTTAATACTTGGTGCCTTTTGTCTGTTCAGGAACTGCACAAAGAATGTGGCAGTTAGGTTGGAATGAAGAAGGGATGAAGCACTAAAAGGTGAAGTCTAAGACCTGGCCTTTTTTTTTTTTAGTTTTATGGTACAATCACATAGGGTCTGAGATCACCTTCCCGACTGATTTTCCCCATATTATTGCAATAGTATAGTATTTCATAAGGAGTTATAATTCCATCAGTCTGTTATTTAAGTGTGCCTTGACATTGCTGGTACAGACAATGTCAGATAGTCCGGCGTCGCATTGTCTAGATATTTCCAACAGTTTCATTGGGAGTCCATCTTTCATCTGGAAGCAGGGATGCATGTTGCATTGTATATTTACATCTGAATAGGGTAGTCTCTATTACTCCATCACTATACATTCCCTTAAATGAGAAGCCGTGAAATAGAGTCACCAACATGCATGGGTGAAGAAAAGAAAACATAGAAATGTTTTGGATAAAATGATGTCGCCATGTGATCCATGAGCTAACGTTGAATTTGGCAAGAGAAAAGAAGCTATTTGGGAGAAATGAAATGAAAACAAAAAAACATCAAAACACTTAGATTTAGCAAAAACAGTATGGAAAGGATTATTGTTCTTACAATTTGCATGAAGGCTACATTGTATCAGAGAGAACATATGGTATTTGTCCTTGTGGATTGACTTATTTCACTGAGCATAATGGCTTTTAGTTGGGACCATTTGGTTGCAACTGATATAATTTCGTTCTTTTTTCTGACTGAGTAATATTCCACAGAGTAGATGTATTACAGTTTCTTTAACTACTCCCCTTTGGACAGACATCTGGATTGTTTCCATATCTTTGCTATTGTAGATTGTGCTGCTCTAAATATAGGATAAGAGATCCCTTTCTCATATGTAATTTTCATTTCCCTTGGATATATTCCTAGGAATAGAATAGCTGGGTCACATGGCAGGTTTATTTGCAATTCTCTAAGCACTCTCCACACTGATTTCCACAGTGGTTGTACTAGGTTACACTCCCACTAGCAGTGAAGGAGGGTGCCTTTCTCCCCACATCCACACCAGCAGGTATTGTTACTAGAGTTCTGAACGTAGGCTAGTCTCATTGGAGTTAGGTGGTACCTCAGTGTGGTTTTTGTTTGTGTTTGCCTGATGGCTAGGGAGCCTGAACATCTTTTCATATGTCTATTAGACATTTGAATCTGTTCTTTTGAAAAATGTCCCTTCATTTCCTTTGCCCATTTCTTCACAGTTTTTTTTTAAACTGTCCCTGGGTTTCTGAAGCTCTTTGTAAACCCTGTGTATCAGTCCCCTATCACCCGTGTAGTGTGCAGATCCTTTTCCCACTCTGTTGGTTGCTTCTTCACTTTGTTAATTGTTTCCTTTACTGTACAGAAGCTTTTTAGTTTGATGTAGTCCCATTATTTTGTCTTTGACTGCTTATACTTTTGGCGTCTTTTCCAAGAAGTCTTTTTGCTTTTCTGTATCTTGGAGAGTATTTCCTATATTTTCTTTTAATAGTTTGATGGTTTCTGAGTGTAGATTTAGGTCCTTGATCCATTTTCTGAGCTGATTTTTGTATAATGTGACAGGTATGGGTCTTGCTTCTTAATTCTGCAGGCTGCTATCCAGGTGTCCCATCAGCATTAGTTGAAGAGACCAGGCTTTTTCTTTTTAAGAGATGTTTTGGTAGAGTGCTGGAAGTTATAGCCTGAATGGAGTGGCTTACAGAGAAAACGGCAGTATAGTTTGGTATTAGGACTTTGAGTACAGGGTTTGATAATTAATATATTCTCTAGACTTTTGGGATTCCATATGCATGCTGGTTCGTGTCCTGATGGCCCTGCTTCCCATCCAGCTCTCTGCTTGTGGCCTGGGAGAGCAGTCGAGGCTTGCCCAAAGCCTTGGGATCCTGCACCTGCCTGGGAGACCCAGAGAAAGCTTCTGGCTCCCGACTTCGGATAAGCTAAGCTCTGGCCATTGTGATCGCTTGGGGAGTGAAATCATCTGACAGAAATTTTTTCTTTCTGTCTCTCCTTCTCTCTGTGAATATGACTGTCCAATAAAAATAAATATAAATAAAAAAATTAAAAGCCAAATATCACCCATGAATCATAGTTTGAGTATCCTTTTTTTTTTTGACAGACATATCTTTCAAGTAGTTTTACTATATGGGAAGCAAAGAGTAAGGGGGAGGCATGAGGTAAAAGATTTTTTTTTCTTTTTTTTAAGGGGACGATGACAGTGGTTTTGTAAATCAGTTGGCTATTAGCTAATGGGGGTTATACCGTAGGAAAGAAATTACTTAAACAATGTCTCAGTAGATGAATGGCAATGGGATCTGGGATTGGATTGAAAGGATTAACTAGAAGCATGAACAACTAATTCCATAGAATTTTAAAATGCTTTAAGATTATTTTTATTATTGTAAAGTCAGATTTACAGAGAGGTGAGACAGAGAAAGATCTTCCATCCGCTGGTTTACTCCGCAGGTGGCTGCAACAGCTGGAGCTGAGCCGATCTGCATCCAGGAGCTTCTTCCAGATCTCCTATGCTGGCTCAGGATCCCAAGCTTTTGGGCTGTCCTTGACTGCTTTCTCAGGCCAGAAGCAGGGATCTGGATGGGGATATGAACCAGTGTCCATATGGGATCCTGGGCCATGCAGGGCAAGGACTGTAGTTACTAGGTTACTGTGCCAGGTTCTTAAAATGTGCTAAAAGATTTATTTGAAAGAGCAACAGGGCTGAGAGTAGGGAGAGAAGAAGAGAAAGATTTGAGGTTTTCATCTACTGATTCATTCTCCAGTAACCACAATAACCAGGTTTGAGCCAGTCTGAAAGTAGTATGTCAGGAACTGCATCCTGGTTTCCTTTGTGGATGGATGGGCCCCAAGTTCTTGAAACATCTTTGGCTGCATTTCCAGGTGAAGCTAGATCATAGGTGGGGCAATTAGAATTCTCACATACGCTCTGAATTCTGATGCTGGCATTGCAAGGGTTGAGTTCATTTGTTGTGCTACAATGCTGGACCCATAAAAATTTAAATTATATTTAAGGGTCCTTTTCTCTGCTTCTTCATTGACTAAGATGGATATAGAATCAGTAATTTTGGTGAGGCAGTTTTAATTCCCACGTATTTTTAAAAGAAATAATTGGAATTAATTATGAACATGAATTGAAATATTTTGAATAAGTAATAAAGTTTTCTTCCTTATCTAAAGAATATTAGATTATTGGCTAATTTATTGTGCTTGTCTTGAAATTAATTCCAGTTTCTTTTTTCTCTCTTCAAAGTGCTGTGTATGGATGCAAAGATTAATTTTGATTCTAATTCAGCCTACCGCCAAAAGAAAATCTTTGATCTGCAGGACTGGACCCAGGAAGATGAAAGGGACAAAGATGCAGCTAAGGCAGATCTCAACTACATTGGCCTTGATGGAAATATAGGCTGCTTAGGTACCATTTGTTTTCACGTTGGATTTGCTCAACTTAACTACATTTTCTTTTAATTTGATGCTTACACAAATCATATTCCTCTCTTCATAGTAAATGGTGCTGGTTTAGCTATGGCCACAATGGATATAATAAAGCTGCATGGAGGAACTCCAGCCAACTTTCTTGATGTTGGTGGTGGTGCCACAGTTCATCAAGTAACAGAGGCATTTAAGCTTATCACTTCAGATAAAAAGGTAAGGTAATGCTTGTACTTAGAATTTGAGAGGTGAGAATTAATTGTATTAATCACTGCATATGGTGGTTAGGCTAGTTGGGCATTATAATTTGAAAGGCCTCAGGACTTTGGGAAGAGAGTGTGTAAGAAGTTAACTAGGGATAAAAAGGAAGTTGACTTATAAGTCAAGGAAAATTTGGCTTACGAATGTGAAATCTATTTTGGAAAACAACATGAAGAACATTATGTGCCCTTTCCTTTAAGCTTATAGACGGCTTTGACATATTTATTAATTTTACAGACTCAAATGTACTGTTTCCTTTTTTTAATCACTATTCAAAAATAGATTTCATTGAACTGTATACTTTTTTTGGTATTAACAATAAAATCTTAGTATTAAAGAATGACTATCAATTGAATATTTACTGAGGTTAATTAGAACTCATTATTCATTTTTCTAACCATCATTTTTAAGGCCCACATGTGAGAATGGTGGAAAGGATATAAGTTTCAGTGTTGGGGACTGATTTGATGGATGTTGCAGTTGGAAGCACAATAGTAACTCAAGGGGCAATGTGGATCACGCTCAAGGAGTCATTTACCTATTATGCTGGTTGAGTTGGACCTTGTGCTTGGACTTGAGATTATGTAAATCCTCCCCTTAGGATATTTATAGTATAACCAGGGAGGTAAATGGAATGTGATCCTATAAAAGAAGTATAGTAACTGTCAATCAAAATGGCTTTCATTGAATGGATGATACCTTGAACTGTCTTGAAAATAGGCAAGGGAAAGAAAATGCATAAAATCAAGGAGTTCTGAGAAGACCAGTATGTTGATTGAAATGTAAGATGCTTATATGCAAGAAGGTAGTGTTATTGGGAGGGAAATAAGGATTGGGAGAGCTTTGTGATTTTTCCTTACTCATTTGTTTAGAAGGTAAGGAGATGAGCTGTTTCTCATTGGAATAAGAGAATAGATTTGAAGATAAAGAATAGTATAATCAAAGATTTGGAGGAGACACTCTATCCTATGATTAGGTAGAGAAATAACTGTTAGCTTTGAGAAGGACTTACCTCCTTTTCTGCATTGTGTTTGGAAAAAGGAAGATTATAAGTTGGAATGGAACATGAGGCTTAGGAACAGAGTTTAAGGCTTAAGCAGGCTGGTAAGGAGGTTACTGGTAAATCATTTTTGTATTCCTCTTCAGGTTATTCTGTGTTAGAGGTTTTTAACTTCTAAATAATTGCATTTTTTTGGTTTTATTTTTTTTGAAGTTGAACTGTGTAAACTGCAACTGGAATCACTCTAACATTATTCAGCTTGCATTAGGCTTTGACAGGATGTAATCCAGGAGTGGATGTAATGGAATTGAGCTGTGAAGTTACTGCAGTTGAATTGCTCAGCCACAGATTGCAGGCTGTATAGTGAAGAAAATCAGATTGGTTGAGAACTGATAGACTGGGAGATTAGAAAGATACTGAGGAACTACAGGCTTTGAAGAGGAGATATTGGGTTTAATGGAGTTAGACAAGAAAGACATTAAATGGAGAAGGAGAAGAGGTTGGACAGATACACATTTGATTTTCAGGAGACATTAATTTTGATCAAGCTCAAGATTTATTTTTGGAAAAAATCAGTTGATTCCAATTGGAGGTGAAAGTGGAGCAGGCTGTTGCTGTTGTGTGGCATGTTAAACTGCTGCCTGCAAAGTTGGCATCCCATGTGGGTGCCAGTTTGATTCCCAGTTTCTCCAGTTCCAATCCAGCTCCCTGAAAATGTGCTTCGGAAATCAGTGGGGAATGTTTCAAGTGATTGGGCCCCTGCACCTATGTGGGGACCAAGAAGATGCTTCTGGTTTCAGCCTACCCTAATCTCAGCTGTTGTGGCTTTTTGGAGCATGAACCAACAGATAGGAGATATCCCTTCTTCCTTCTCCCCCTTTGTAAGTCTAATCTGCCTTACAAATAAGTAAAAAACATCTTTTTAAAAAAAATTATTTTAGGTGATATTTACATAGTTGATCAGGGTGGGAAGGATCCAGGGTTAGGGAAAAGTGGGTGTGATCATTGTTTCCAAATTTTCTGTTTCTTCTTTCTGTTTCTGGGAGGAAGGGGGAAATAAGGGAGGAATCCATACCCAGGCACACAACCACCTCAGTTCCTCAGGGATGGAAAACAGCCACCTGATATCCATCCAGGGTTCTGATGTGGCAGATGCTCAAAGGGTCTGTCCAGGTGGATGCGATAGTTCTGAAATGCTATTGGTCTCGCCAATCCATGGATGAGGAAACCCTTCCAGGGTCCATTGGCTGACACAGTCGACCTTAGAATGTCCATTCACCCTGATATTTGCTGTCATCGTTTGGCCAGGGTAGTTGTCCAATTTGTTCTGTTCTGCTTCTTCTGCTATAGTACCAGATGTCCTATGCAGGCCCCAATGGGCTGCCATCATCTTAATGTTCATCAGAGCCTGCCTTTCACTACTCTGTCTTTTCCACTGAGGAGGATCAGTAGTCACAGGTGGCTTCAAGGACCTGGGCTAGGCGACCTGGACCCCATCCCTGAGTCTCATGGATCCCACACCCACCTCACAGGTGGCCCAAGGGCCTGTGCCAGGTGACCTGGATCCTGTTTCCCCCCAACCCACCTCTGCTTCTGGGCTCATGGACCTGGCACCCACCACTCAGTGGGCCCAAGGACCTGGACTAGGTGACCCGCACTCCAGTGGATACCCCATTTCCAGGGCTCACAGACACAGCACCTAGCACCTCTAGGCTTACATGATTTGCCTCACCTTGGCATCTATCAGCGGGTGCTACAGCTTGCCTCAGTCCAGCCTGCCCTCAATTCTGCCTGCCCTCAGTTCCAGCTCCTGCTGGTAGATACTAAAGCCTAGTTCAGTCCAGCCAGCCACCAGTCCCGGCCCCAGTGTGAGCTCGCTGGTATTGCAGCTCAATCTGGCTCCTGCATCCTGTCCTGGTTCTCAGGTCTGCCAGTGGATATTATAAACTGGCCTAGACTGATCTATCCCTACACTTGACCCATATGTATGCTGGCAAGTACTGTAACCTGGTCTGGTCTGGCTGCTCCCAGCCTTAGTTCTTGTGCTCACCTGCAGGGACTGTATCCTGGTAGAGGAGTTCCCCAAGCACCTCTCTCAGGTCTCCTTCCAGTGGCAGATCTTGTGGACACCACAGGTTCCTTGGCCCAGTTTGATTTTGTCCACCTCTTATTCTGGCAGGAGCCATATCCTTGTGCAACTGGCTTACGCCCAATCTGGCTCTTACTGTTAAGGGTTGCAGCCCAGCCGTGCCTGGTCCACACCCAGACACAGCTCTCATGTGGTTCAGCAGGTGTCAATACCTTGCTAAGCCCATTCTACAGCCACACTGGCTCTCACGAGTACCATTTGGTACCAAAGTCTAGTCTGCTGCTCCGCATACCCAGTCCACACTCATGCCAGGGGAGACTGCAGCCATTTTCAGCCCCGCCTGTTGCCCCCATTCTGGCTCTTGTGCTCACCAGTGGGAACCCCAACCCAGCCAGGGTGTCCTCTTAGCTCCGCAGCCAGACCTATTCCTAGTCACAGTTCTTGCACATGCTAACAGAGACTGTTGTTCCACAGGGGTGAGCCCACATACTCCCCCAAAGATTCTGCTCCTAGACCTGATTCATTCACGTGCTGGTTAGTGTCATGGCCCAGCTTTACATTAGCTGTTCCCTGTTCTGACTCTCACTGGTAGGTTCTGTGATCTAGCCCTGCAAGAACAGTGGCTTTTCCATGGAAGTCCCTCAGAAGTCATTCTTCACCTGGAGACGAATCCTCAGATCCCTTGTGTCCCCACCTGTGCCATCCCCCATGTGCCCCCTGAGACTATACTGCAGAGTACACTAAATGTACTGAGGGCAGGGCGCAAATCCCAGGTCACACAAGCCTAGACTGGCTCAGGTACCACTGGCTGCTGCCACACAGCTGGTGAGGCCAAAATCCCCGGTCCCTTAGCCTAGACTGCCTGGGCTCTGTAGCCACAGCCACGTGGCAGTCAGGGCAAAATACATCTTTTAGAAAGGGAAAAAGTGGGACCCTGGCACCATGGTTCAGTTGGCTGAATCCCCCCCCCCCCTTCAAGCACCAGGATCCCATGGGCATTGATTAGTGTCCAGCTGCTTCACTTCCCATCCAGCTCCCTGCTTGTGTCCTGGGAAAACACTAGAAGATGGCCCAAAGTCTTGGGACTGCACCCTCATGGGAGACCTGGAAAAAGTTTCTGGCTTTGGATTAGCTCAACTCCAGTCATTGTGGTCACTTTTGGAGTGAACCAGTGGAATGGAAGATCTTTCTCTGTCTTTCCTTTTCTCTGTATATCTGCCTTTGTAATGCACATAAATAAATTAAAGAAAAAAGGGATGGGAGTAAGTGGCTTGGTAGAAATCTTCAAGGCTGTTAGATAATGCCTTGTTGAAGTTATCCAGAATGAGATGGGATGCAGGGAAATAGGAGAGGTGCTGATGTCTACTATGAGTGTTTTGGGTGTAGAAATAATAGTGGTCAAAGGAAGGAAAGTGTAGAATGGCTAGTATGTCTCAGCAATTTTCCTATCTTGGAACTGACAGAAGTGTTTGGGGAGGCCTTGGAGGTAGAGGAAGAAATGTGCTTATGGTCAGTCCAGCATCCACTGGATTGGGAATCCCACTGTGTCAGAACCTTTCTACCTGCCCTAAGAGGAATAATACTTTGGTTTATCCGCAACCCATTTTTACCTTACTTGTTGAGAAGTTCTTAAGTAGCTGAATGAACTAAGCCTGTTTTTGTTTTGTTTTGTTTTGTTTTTGGAAAGGGTAGATGATTCATAGCTATCAATGTGATGGTGAGATGGTACCAATTTCAATAGGTCCTGAGGTATGGAAGATTAAGTGTTACCTAGGAATGGACATTCATGCTAAGTCAAGTTGCTCTCGAGGGACTGGTTTATATGACAAGTTGGTTGCATGGGGGAAACAAAGGGAATAAGGGTTATAAACACTAAGTTAGGGCCCGGCGCGGTGGTGCAGTGGTTAAGGTCCTCACCTTGAATGCCCGGGATCCCATATGGGTGCCAGTTCTAATCCTGGCAGCCCCGCTTCCCATCCAACTCCCTGCCTGTGGCCCGGGAAAGCAGTCGAGGACAGCCAAAAGCTTTGGGACCCTGCACCCGCGCAGGAGACCTGGAAGAGGCTCCTGGCTTCGGATCGGCATAGCATCGGCCATTGCGCTCACTTGGGGAGTGAATCATCAGACAGAAGATCTTCCTCTCTGTATATCTTATCTGCCTTTCCAATAAAAATAAAATAAATCTTTTAAAAAAATAAACATTAAGTTAGAAATCTTGCATGTGACATTGTATTATACAGGTTCAGTATCCCTAGTCTAAACAATTTGAAAGCCCAAATTGAAAAATGTATAATTTATTAAGTACTAAGTGGAAATTCTAGACCTTGCCTCATGTGATGGATTGCAGTCAGAATACAAGTCAACAAAAAATACTGTATCTTCAGGTCTATATGCATCTTATATGAAACAAATGAATTTTACATCTATGCTCGAATCCTATTTCTGTGATACCTTATTCGGTATACATGAATATTTCAAAATTCAAAAACATCTGAAATCTATAGTGCTTTTGATCTCATGCATTTTGGATAAGGGACATTTAAGCTGTAATATAAGTCATGTTGGTGAATGTGTATCTTTAATAGGGAAAAAATGGAATTAGGTCTTGTTCATATGGATCACAGTAGAAACAATGATCTGAGCTAGGTATTGGAATTACTCCAAGGGCTGAGAACAGGTTGTAGTGGGCAGTTACCACGCTTCCGAAATGAGAACCAGAACAGGGTGGTGGTCGGAAAATGTTTCCATGGGATTCACTTGTATCAGAAGCATAGAAACTGCCATTTTCTCCAGAGGGAAGAACAAGCGTTCCTTATTTTTCAGTTTTAATCTATTAAAACCATCTTTTTTGCACAGGTACTAGCCATTCTGGTTAACATTTTTGGAGGAATCATGAGATGTGATGTTATTGCACAAGGTATAGTCATGGCAGTAAAAGATTTGGAAATTAAAATACCTGTTGTGGTACGGTTACAAGGTGAGTATAAAAGATGTTGTAATTGTTCCTACCTGCTTGAAAGTATTTAATTCCAGAGATTCAGTACATTTAAAACACAGTTGCAGTTAACTGTTCTGGGTCTTACTGTCTTAAATGAAAGCATCGTACACTAAAAGTTTTAAAACTGGGTTCAAATAATTCTTAACATGGGGCAGAGATGTTTTTGGTTTTGATTTATTTATTGTGATTTGTCTGAGATCCTGATTTTCCTAAATTTCATGGATATTAGGGAAATACAAATAACTCAGACCTCTACAATATTTTCTGTAGTTGACAAGTATTTATGCTATGTGATTTAATTGTTCCTGTGTTGAAGTTTCATGCTTTTAATATGTTGTGGCAAGCATTTTAAGTGCGTTTGTGTATATATTTAAAACTTGCTTCTGTTTCTATAAATTGTTTCTAGGTACACGAGTTGATGATGCTAAGGCACTGATAGCAGACAGTGGACTTAAAATTCTTGCTTGTGATGACTTGGATGAAGCTGCTAGGATGGTAAATGGCTATGTTAATCTAAGAACAAATGTGCAGAATGTCTAAAGTTTGTGTAAACATTAAGATTCTGAAGTAAATGGGCTAATTATTATAGCTAACAATTAGTGCTTTGTCTAACTTTTGAGAGTAAAATGAACTGAAAATGAAAAAAAAATTGCAAAGGTTGTTAAGACCAGTAAATCAGACTTTATTCAGAGGATTATTTGGATGGAGAATTAGTACTGAAATAGGAGATCTTACAGGAGGAGAGAAAGACTGGACTCAAATTCAACGTAAAGTAGAAGAAGGAATTTATAGTAGAGGAGCAGAGCGGGAAGTTAGTAGGTGAAAAATTACTGTGGAAAAAAAAAGAATCAAATCTGTAATTGTCTGGATGGTCTGTTTTTCTAGTCTTTTTAAATGTCTTTGTTGTGGTTGTTTACTAGGTCACTATATTCTTTAATAGTTACTCTTGCTGTATATATACATTAAAAAAATATATAAGTGCTTTTCAGCAGTTTATTTGTTGAGAAATTTAGGTTATTGATCCTTTAGAATTTCCTACAGTCAAGATTTCTGTAATTGCATTCCTGTGACATTATTTGCTAAATACAGTTCTTGTAAACTGTTAACTCAGTCTACAGACTTACCATATTAAATTTAATTTTTGAGGAGGGAAAAAGAGTAATCTGTAGTTGGTGTTATCTAACTTGCTCAGTTTATAATGTCTCATTTCTATCTTTTTGTAATATTAGTAACATACTTTTTTTTTTGAGGGTGTACGTGTCTGTGTGTCTAGTTCATTTGTGTAGAAATGCATGCTCCTTCCACTGGTATACCTTTTTCTTTGTAAAGTAGCCATATTTTAATTTACAGAAAATATATTTGAAAGGAGAAGAGGAGGAGAGGGAGAAAGGGATACTTATTAATGGGTTCCAACCTTTTGTTCATTTTCTAAATGTCTGTAACAGCTAGGGCTGGGTCACACCAAACCATGAGCTGGGAATCTGGGTTCTCCCACGTGGGTGGCAGAAACTCAGTACCTGTAGCATCACCTGCTGCCTTCTGGGGTGTGCATTGGCAAGCAATTGGAGTGAAAGTGGACATGGGGCTTGAATATAGGCACTCTGATATTGAGTGTGGATTATAAACACCCATGCCTAGTATGCTATTTTGAATTAATAGATTTAAACATGTTTGAGTGGTTCAGTTCATTTGGATATTGCTAAAGATTCAAATTCCCCCAACTTTGGTCAGTGGGGACCTTTTCAGGATGACTCTCAGTATTTCTGACATGCCTTCTGGCTTATTTTCTAGTGTGATGTGGTTTTTCAAGATTATCTTTATATTTTTGGCAAACATCAGGAGTGAGTCAGTTTTATGTTTAGAGAGCCTAATTTGTGCTTTTTGGGTACTTATGGTTACTGGATTAGAGGAGGGAATGGAGGAATCTCTATACTCACAAAATTGCATCATGAAAACAATAACAATAAAAGAATTAAAAATTAAAAATTAAAAAAATATTGGGCTCAGTCTGGTAGCCTAGTGACTAAAGTCCTTGCTTTGCATGGACCGGGATCCCATATGGGTGCTAGTCTGTATCCCGGCTGCTCTACTTCCCTTCCTGTTCCCTGCTTTTGGCTTTTCCCAGTGTGGGAGACCCGAAAGAAGCTCCTAGCTCCTAGCTTTGGATCAGCTCAGCTCTGGCTGTTGCAGCTACTTGGAGAGTGAACCAGAGGATGTAAGAATCTTCTCTGTTTCTCCATAAATCTGATCTGCCTTTCCAATAAAAATAAATTTCATTTTATTTAAAAATGTATTAAATTTATTAAAAAATAAAAGCTAGATATGTGAGGTGATGTTGTGGTGTAACAAATTAAGCTGCTGCCTGCAACATCATCATTCCACATGGGTGCAGTCTCAGCCTGGCTTCTTCAAACAGAAAATGAATGTTACGTGGCATATAATCTAATCCTCTTCCTGCAACGCTGGCATCTCATATGGGTGCTGATTTGTTTTCTGGATGCTCCACTTAATGATCATTGGCTGGGGAAGGCAGCAGAGAATGGCTCAAGGCCTTGGGCTCTTGCTCGCACATGGGAGACTGCAAAGGAGCTTCAGATCAATTCAGCTCTGGCTGTTGTGACCATTTGGGAATTGAACCAGTGGATGAA
The DNA here is from genome assembly GCF_017591425.1 of Ochotona curzoniae. NCBI lineage: Eukaryota > Metazoa > Chordata > Mammalia > Lagomorpha > Ochotonidae > Ochotona > Ochotona curzoniae. Next base: position 44,564,744 of record NW_024466502.1, on the reverse strand, counting down.
AGATCTCTTGTCTCTGTGAACTATGTCTTTCCAACAAATAAATCTTTTTTTAGAAAAGAGAGATAAATTTCTGAGTTTTATACTAAAATTTCTACTGTAAATTCAAGGGTACAGGTCATTAACAGAGGCCTTTTGTTTTTGAGAGAAATTTTGCTGAACCAATCCAAAGCCAGGAGCCAGGATCGTCTTTTGGGTTTCTCACTTGGGTACAGAGTCCTAAGAAGTTGGGCCATCTTCCACTGCTTTCCCAGGCCTTATAAGCAGGAAGCTGGATTAGAAATTGAGCCAGAGCCTGCAGGTGGAGAATTAGCCAATTGAGCTATTGTACTGGCTCCCAGATTTTTTATCTGACATCTGTTTCTTGCATCTCTCTTCAATGCCTTAGTGTCACAATTGTTTATTTGCTTTGCTGTACAAAGTATGACAACTTTTAAAAGACTAGTTTATTTGAAAATCATTGTCTGGTTGCAGTGGCTGGGGCTGCTCCAGACCAGAGCTGGGAACTTCACCTGGGTTTCCTAAGTGGGTGGCAGGCACCCAAGGACTCGAGCCATTTTTACTGCTTTTCCAAGGCCAGCCGCAGGGAGTTGGATCCTAAGTGGAACAACCAGGACATGAACTGGTGCTCAAGCAGAGTGCCAGTGCTGCAGGTGATGGCTTTACTTGTTATGCTACAACCTTGTCCCCCAATTTTTAAAAAGTAAAATCACTGAAACACAATTACTGAAAGTAGGGTCAGAATTGTTTCTGTGTTCCTTTAGAGTGTTATCCAAAACTTAAGTGGATTTGAAAAATTACATGAAGTAGTTCGTCCAGTGTTTTGCCCTAGCATGAAACTGTTAGATTTTGTAAAGGTTGTTTTCCTTCGCTTGACCCTGAAAACTTTTAGTTTTATATTATATTAATATTTATCTGATTCCAAAATCAAAACTATTAAAAATATATTCAGAGAACTACCTTTTGTACCAATTCCTTTTGTCCTACAGAAAAACACTTTTGTCAAAGCTTTTGCTTTACCCTTCCATTTTTAAAGAAATATAAGCAAATTAAATGCATTTATGTAGGTGTGTGTCCTTACCTGCTTTTTTTGTTTCTAGTATGTGTCATTCCTTTGTAGGTAGAGAGAAGCTTCTAAAAGTAGCTCTTGTCTTCCACGTACTGTTTGCAGACATGTCATGGAACCCTCTGGGACTTACAAGTTTTAAGCAATAATGGACTCTTGTGGTTTGCTGAGTTAGTATGATGTCATTTTGTAAGAATAATGAAGAATTTCTTTGGGACATTACCTAGTAGAATATAAAATTTAAATAGTTGGGATATAGGAATTTATATTTAACACAAAGGTAGAACTAAAGACTTTGGGAAAAGAATGACAAAGTATTTCAGAAAGCCTGTGGGATAACTTGGAGAGGGGTAGGGGGCTGTGGTGTGAAAATCAGCTAGGGCATACATCAGGTTGGAAGTACGGTTAAGGTAATGAAGAAATACTTGGGAAATATGTTTATTTACAATGAAACTCTAAATTAAGAAAAGCTCAGTGGCCACGAAAAGGAATAAGAATCGATAGAAACTTGATCAAATAGACCCGAGATGTAAGTGAATAGATGATTTAATTTGTGGTTGCAGTGCCTGTTACTGACTTGAAGAGTGTGGAAGTTGTAAAAATAATGTTTATTAGGTTGGCAATGAGGATGCTAGTATTAGCAACTGTTTCCATTTATTGTTAGTTGTTCTGGCAGTCCTGAATTATTTTCCTCAAGGGTGTTTTATTTCATATCAGTTTGGTGGTTTGTTTTTATAGCTGAGGAAGGGTGCTGTATAAGTTAACTTTCTCAAGGTAAAAGCCATAAATATCAGAGTGAGAATTTGAATTTGAATACAAGCCTGACTTCCAGGGCATTTCTTAGTAACCGTGTAAGAGAGAAGGGAAGCTGAATTTATTTTTTGGTTTTAGAGATGTCTGCTCTATATTTTATTTAATATGGTAACAGATGAATATTCTTGGCTTGGAACTGGCTTTGGAAATCATGTTGGCAATTTTTAACTCTCAGGAAAGTAAAATGCTAGCTTCCAAACCTAGTCTCCTAATCTAAGTTATGATTATACTCTTTTTACAAAACAAACTTTGGTTTAGATATACTTTCAGTTGTGAGATAATCAGTATGATTCTACTTCTGTCCTTAAGCAAAGTAAAATTTATGTAATAAAAGATTGGATTATATGTGTTTATTTGAAGTGTAGGTTATGAAATGCATCAACCTTGAATATTCTTTTGGAGTGTTGGTTGCTTGTAAAAATTTGTAGCAATTTATAAAAGTGTCAAAAAAGTCCAAATATTTTAAGTAGGAAAAAGACTGTGCATTAATTTTACATTTGCCTATAGTTACCTTTTTGTGAAAACGGATGCAACAATACTTTTGTTCTTTCCTTCCAGGTCGTAAAGCTGTCTGAAATAGTGACTTTAGCCAAACAAGCCCATGTGGATGTGAAATTTCAATTACCAATTTGATCTGGGAACCCAGTGGATGGCTGAAGGTCTTAAATGTGTTGAAATGGTTCAGAAATCTGTGTTCTGTATTATTGTCCTTTTTCTTTTTAATGTGTGGAGATTACAATTACCATCTGGCCGCACAAACTTTTAAAAATATTTGATCTGCATTTAATCCTGTTCCCAGTGGACTGTTTGTACAAAGAATGTATAATGCAGGTATTTAGTTTCTTCTCTTAGAGTTGTCTTTTTTTTTTTTTTTTGCTTCTGCAGAATGTCACTTGCAATATGCCTGTTTATTGTTGGATACAAAGTTCTTCACTGATAAGATTCCTATAAATAAAATATTAAGATAAAGCTTTATTCTTTAGTGTTAGAGTATGTCTAACCTCATTAGTGAAACAGTGTATCACAACAATGTTTTATATAAGACATGTTTATCTTTAACATAAAATAAGTATGTATCAATCACTATTTATAAACAGAGTTTTCAAACACTCCTTAGAATATTCTCTTAAGTATTCCAATGAAATAACATGGTAATTGGTTGAACTTTGTTTTAGTCATTATAAAACATGGATAATTGCAAGTCTTCATGATTCTGTGATATTAAGAAACATCTGCAGGTTTGTATTAAATAAGGCATCTTTACTGAGGACTTGATAGATAAAATAATATCAAGTAATAAAAATTACTCAATACGATTTGGGTTAATGTTTTTTTTTTCCTGAAGATGTAATGTTCAATAAAGAAGTTTAAGGAATCAATTTATAGGTTTGTATACTAGGATATCGCAATACATATGATAAAGCTACATGTAGAATTTTGTTTGTGTGTTTCTGGTATATACTGTGAAGAAAATACATCATCCTTTGTGTTCTTATATGTATATGTGTATATGAAGAAACTTCAAAAAGTTGGCTTGGTATTTCAAAGAATACTTAAAAGAGACTAATAATACATAAAGATTATCCCAAATAACACATTTTCAAATAACAATATCTATTATCTCATGGTTTCTGCAGGTAAGAAATTTAGGATGAGTTTAGGTGGGAGTAGTTCTGGTGATGCCATCATTGGCTCATTCAGTTTCTCAGAGTGGCCCGTCCATCATGTCTTGCTAGGATGTCCTTGTGACATGGCTGCTGGTTTCCCTTGAGTATGTGCTAAGAAGTAAGGAGAAAGGCACAGGGTCTTTTGTTCTAATCTCATTGTCACTTCTACCATACTTTATTAGCAATGAGTGTTTAAGTCCACTGTACTGGGCCCTGTGTTGCAGTGATGTGGGTAAAGCTGACATCTGTGACATAAGCATCTCAAATGGACAGGGCTTTGCAAGATGTCCCAGTTGCTCCACTTCCTATGCAACTCTCTGCAAATAGCTTGGAAAAAGCAACAGAATATGGCCCAGGTGCTTGGGCTCCCACACTGACATGGGAGACCCTGAAATAGCGCCACTCTGTGGCTGTGGCTTGCCCCATTTCTGCCCATTGTAGACACTGAGGGAATGAACCAGCAGATAGAAGATTTCTCTCTCCTCTCATTCCAACTCTGCCTTGCAGACAAAATAAATATTTAAAAAAGGAACTTATAGAAGCAGGGAGATCAAGCTCCACTTCTTGAAGGGGGAAGTATTGAAGAATTTGTTAACAAGTTTAAAACTATTACAGTTAAGAGCCAATATTTTGGTGTAGTGAATTGGTCTGCTACCTGTGATGCTGACATCCTATGTGGCTTTTTCCAGTGCTAGCTGCTCCATTTGTAATCCAGCTTCCTACAACTATACTTGGGAAAGCAATGGAAGATGGTCCACTCAGATACTCAGACCTCTGTGACCCAGGTGGGATATTGGCATAAAGTTCCTGACACCTGTCTCGCTCAGCCCCAGCCATGGAGATCATTTGGGGAGTGAACCAGTGGATTTAAGATCTCTGTGTCTCTCTCTGTCTCCTTCTCTGTATCTCTGCCTTTCAAGTAAAAACCAAAATGAAATGAAAACTATTACAGTACATATTGGGAGGCTGAGAGAAAAGAGCGGCTCCTGAGTCAACCTGGAGATGAGCATGTGCTGGGGCTGGGGTAGTAGGCCAGTTCTTGGCTGTTGCAAGGTTACTGAGAGGAGTGTGTCTTGGTTTCAAACCTGGTAACTTAAGTGGTACTCAGAAAAACAAAGAATGTACTACAAAGGTCTTCAGAATGTTCAGGGACTGTATGCATTATCTTTTTAATTCCATTGCTTCATGAACTTTTAAAAGATTTATTTTTATTTGAAAGAGTTACAGACAGCAGGAGAGACAGAGAGATCTTCCATCTGCTGGTTCATTTCTCAAATGGCTACAGTGGCCAGAGCTGGTCTGGTCCAAAGCTGGGAACAAGGAGCTTCTTTTGGGCCGCCCATGTGAGTGCAGGGACCAGAGGTCTTGAGCCAACCTATGCTGCTTTCCCAGACCGTAAGCAGGGAACAGCCTGGGACATGAACTGGTGTCCACATGGAATATTGGCACCACAGGTGGAGGATTGGGGTATAATGGCACCATAGCAGCACCCCCTCCTTTTTTTTTTTTAAGATTTGAAAAGGAAAGACATATCTGTCATCTCCAGGTTCACTTGCCAAATGGTTGCAACTGCCATGGTAGGGCCAGGAGCTTCTGGGTCTCCCATGTGGATGCAGGGGCCCAAATACTTGGGCCATTTTCTGCAGGTACTTTTACAGAGAGCTGGATTGGAAGTGGAGCAACTGGAACTCAAACTGGCAATCAGATGGGACACTGATGCTGCAGGTAGTGGCTTAATTCACCATGCCACAGCCTGGCCCCTTCATGAACTTTTGAAGTCCACTTGTCCAGCATCCCACTTCATTCCTATGTCACATAACATCCCTGAATATTCTTAATGCAGGGCTGATATTTCCTGCCCTGGGACCCTTCCTGCTTCATATGAAAAAGTCTGGTTTAACATTGACATTCTCTAAGTTATATTTAATTGTGTAGATCCTTGTAGACTACTACACTTTCTGCACACTGGATAACCAGTTCTGACTCCTATATAAACATTACTGTTGCCAAGGCTAGTATACTGGGACCCCCACAAGTGTATTAACATTGGAACTTTAAAATTGTGGTGATTTGTTTCTGATTTGCAAATAAATTATTTAAAGACATTTTGGAATCATGAATGTGAATGCTAGTGAGGTGGATATGGAATGCTGTAATTAGAATCATGTTCTTTTGGTCATGTTGAAATGAAAAGTGGGTGAGAAGAGTCCTGTGGTAAAGCAATTTTCAGATGTCTATAGTTTGATATGTGCTGCTAGAAAATAAATGTACAGGTATGAGGTATAAAATGAGGGGAGGTAGAAGGTTAGCAAATAAAATTTTGATTAAGTTTCAATTTGATTTGAAAGGAGGTGGAAGTGAAGGAGTGAGGTAGTAGTGTTGGCTGACAACTGGCGAGTCTGGAGTGCAGGCCTGGGGTGGAGGAGAATGAGATGAAGGAGTGTGCCTGTCTGCACACAAGCACAGGCCGGGCGGCTGGACCATCAGCCCTGCACTGCCCTCAGCCCCAGTGTTTTCCTTTTCTTGACCACTCTATCACTGCACAGTGCCCGTGTGTGTGTGTTTCTTCTCTTTTAAATAAACTTCTCTTACTTTCTGCATCTTTTTTTTTTTAAGATTTATTTTTATTGCAAAGTCAGGTATACAGAGAGGAGGAGAGACAGAGAGGAGGATCTTTCGTCCGATGATTCACTCCTCAAGTGAGTGCAATGGCTGGTGCTGCACCAATCCAAAGCCGGGATCCAGGAACTTCCTCCAGGTCTCCCACGCGGGTGCAGGGTCCTGAGGCCTTGGGCCGTCCTCAACTGCTTTCCCAGGCCACAAGCAGGGAGCTGGATGGGAAGTGGAGCTGCCGGGATTGGAACCGGCGCCCACGTGGGATCCTGGTGTGTTCAAGATAAGGACTTTAGCTGCTAGGCTGCCGCCGGGCCCCCACTTTCTGCATCTTAAAAAAAATGTCTGATGAGGCAGAAGAGACCGGATAATGAAGCCAAATATTGGGGAGCACTGGGATTGGCCCTGTTGAGTGTCCTCAGGATTGAAGTTGTGGTCTTCTTTGTTCTTTTCACCTCTGCAGCTCTTCCACTCAGAAGACATTTATGGGCTTTTTGTTTTTCACTGCTTCCCAGGGAGTAAGATCATGGTCAGTCTTGGTCCTTTTATTTTCCTTTTGATACTCATTTCTTTCTTTTCCGTCCTTGCCGTCCTTTTATGGTTAGTGCCATGGAAGTCTGCCTACATTTTCCTGCCAGCATTCTCACTGGCTATGCAGTCAGCAGGGAATTTTGTTCAGTATGCAGTCAGTGAGACCAGAGGAAAATGTGAAAATGGAACAGCTGAACTTCCCAACATTTAGTAATCGGTCAGCTGTCTGTAGGTGTTGGCATTGTGTCACCTTCATTGCCTGTCCTCCCACCATTGTAACTTTCATGCTTTTTGCTTTTGCTTTCAGAGTTCCTAACAAAGAAGTGAATACTTAACTGGCTCCAGACTTTTTTTTTTTTTAAAGATTTATTTTTATTGGAAAGTCAGATATACAGAGAGGAGGAGAGACAGAGGAAAATCTGTCTGTTGATTCACTTCAAAGGTGGCCTCAATGGCCAGAGCTGCACCAATCCAAAGCCAGGAGCCCAGAGCCTAGAGCGCCTTTCAGATCTTTCATGTGGGTGCAGAGTCTTAAGGCTTTGTGCAGGGTCCCAAAGCCTTGGGCCATCCTCTGCTGCTTTCCAGGCCACAAGCAGGGAGCTGGATGGGAAGTGGAACTGCTAGGATTAGAACTGGCGCCCATATGGGATCCTGGCACATACAAGGCTAGGACTTTAGCCTCTAGGCTAGTGCACCAGGCCTGACTACTGACTGATCTGTGGTAGACAGAGAAATGGCCTCTGCATAAAGATTTCTTTCTGTCCCCATCAACCTGTGTGTTACTTTTATGTGGTAAAGAGTATTTGCAGATGTAATTAAAGTTGTAGATTTTAAAAGGTGGAGATCATTCTGGATTTTCCTATGGGCCAAATTCAATAGCCTGGAGTTACGAGAGAGGTGGTAGAAAAGGGTGTGGAGATTTTAAACATGAGAAGAGTTCAAGAAGGGCCAGAGAAGCCCTTGTGTGAAGAGTAGCTCTCACAGGAGCCAGGAAATAGGGGTCTTACCACTAGGTCTTTGCCAACAATGTAAGTATGTTTGGAAGCAGATTCTTCTGATACCCTCCTGATGAAAGCATTGCAAACTGACATCTAGGTTTTGATTTTTGACTAAGCCCACAAACCAGCCAGACCTTTTTAGAATTCTGGCCTACAGGACCATGAGCCAGTAAACTTAAGTTAAGCTGCAGAATTGCTGTTATGGCAGCAATAGGAAGCTTAGTAAGTTACCAAATCTATACTGCTGTATGCACATTGAATCAGCTAACTCCTGTCAAGGGGGGAAGGTTATCCTTTTCAAAATTTATAATGGGAAATTTTTAAAGATTTATTATTATTATTATTATTTATTGGAAAGGCGGATATACAGAGAGGAGAGACAGAGAGGAAGATCTTCCATCCGATGATTCACTCCCCAAGTGAGCGCAAAGGTCAGTACTATGCCGATCCAAAGCCAGGAGCCTCTTCCGGGTCTCCCACGCGGGTGCAGGTTCCCAAAGCTTTGGGCTGTCCTCGACTGCTTTCCAGGGCCACAGGCAGGGAGCTGGAAGGGAAGCAGGGCTGCCGGGATTAGAACCGGCGCCCATATGGGATCCCGGGCATTCAAGGTGAGGACCTTAACCACTTGCGCCACCGCGCCGGGCCCAATATAATGGGAAATTTTTAAACTTCTAATCTGTCACAAATTGATTCTCTTTTCTTTGAAAGTCATTCATTCATTTGAGAGTCAGAATGATGGAAACAGATATTCCATCTTCTAATTCACTCCCCAAATGGCTGCAAATACCTGGATCAAAGCCAAGATCCAAATCTTTCAAGTTTTCCACATGGGAACAGGGGCCCAAGAACTTGGCTCATTCCCTATTGTCTTCCTAGGTGTGTCTGTCACCTGGAATCGATTGAAGGCAGAGCAGTCAGATCCCAAAGAGATGCTCTGATACTGGGATGCAGGAGTCACAGTAGTGGCTAGAATTACTGCACTGCAGGGCTTGACCCGAAAAGCTGGTTCCTTAATAAAATACAATAAAAAACAATTATTAAAAAACAGAAATTTGAGAAGCCACACACAAGAATAAGCCCTAATTCTATTTATTTTTGATTGAATAGTACTAAATTTCCCTTTCAGCTTGCTCTAAGAACTTAATAAATGCTTACTCTTAAATATTCCTTTTTCTTTTGGAGCTGTTTGTGGACAAACATCAGACTACAGATCACATTTTGAGTAGGACTGAGGAGAGCTCACCCCATTCCTGAAGATGTCAACACAGAAATTGTAAGTAGGCTGTACACATCTGGAGGAGAGGCACAGCACTGAGCAGCTTGTAGTCGCCTTTCTGGTACTCACCACTTTGCAGATCTGTGAACCAGCTGCTGTGAGTCAGAAAAGCGACATGACTCTGTGCTCTGGTCAGTACTAATAGAGTAACAGAAATCAATAGTCGGTTTACCAAATTGGAGGATGCCTTGAAATGGCCAGTGGTGGCCTGAGAGGGTGACACTTCCAGAGTGGCCAGATGAGCATGTAACAAGAAGGAAACAAGAAAAGATGGGCTCCATGATTATTCCTTTGAAAAGTACCTGAAGCTGAATTTTTAAAATTCAGCTTTTGATAGATGTGATTGATAAAAGTAGCATGATTTTAGCCAAACAGGTTGCTGTTAAGTAGAAATGATACATATAAAAACAAGGAAGAACTACCCTCAAATTTAGCAGATACAAAAACAGTACAGAAAAAAGTACAAACCACTTGCAATGCCAGCACCCAGAAATGGCTGCTGTCAGTAGTCTGGTAAGCAGACTGCTGGTCTTCTCACGACCCTAGCTACACAGCTGTATGAGTGCACTGCTTTGTCAATAGGGTCATGAAATATAGTCTGTTCAGTTAAAGATTTTGGTGTCTCCCCCTGGTGTTTAATAGCTACCCACACAGGGCAATTTTGGCTTCCCAGCTTACTTAACCCAGACTTGCATTTACTGAGATTTAATTTCTACATTTTTCTGGAGATTTATTTATTCTATTTTAAATGTAGATTTGCATAAGGAAAGAGAAAGATCTTTTCTCTGCTGGTTCACTCCCCAAATGACCACAATGGCCAGGGTTGAGCTATTCTGAAGCTGGGACCCAGGAGCCTCTTCCGGGTCTCCTTCACAGGTGCAGGGTCCCAAGGCTTTGGGCTGTCTTCTACTGCTTTCCCAGGCCACAAGCAGGGAGCTGGATGGTAAGTGGGACAGCTGGGACCTGAACCAGCGCTCACTGGGGATGCTGGTGTTTGTAGGCAGAGGATTAGCCTGATCAACCATCACACTTGCCCCTCATTTCTACATTTTAAAAGTTGAAGACAAAGCATTTTTTTAAAACATGTGAGTCATTTTGCATAAGATAAAAACCTGAAAGTGGAATTGCTATGTGAAAGTATAGCTGTATTTTGGGTTGGCTTTGTGACTTAGTTGATTAGGCTGCAGCTGGCATTGCTGGCATCATATGTCAGGGCACAGGCTAAATTGTAGTTACTCCTCTTCCTATCCAGCATCTTGCTAATGCACATGAAGAAGGCACATGATAACACAAGCACTTTAGGCCCTGCCATCCATGTAGGAGACCAGAATGAAGTTGCTGATTTCTGGTTTTGGTCAGGGTCAGGCCAGGGTCACTTTGGGAAGTGATCCAGCACATGGAAGATCTCTCCCTGTCTCTGTTGCTCTGCCTTTAAATGAAAATCAGTCTATGAATTATATTTCACAAAAGCATATCTATACTTAGCATCATGGCAATCGTAGAACTATATAATTGTTACTTTCTCTTTCACAGTGCAAAACACTAGTTCACGGTACTGCATTGCTTAGTCCAATGAGTGAAAGCTATAACCTTAACGTTTACTGAGCAACTGCGGAAGAATGTGTGACTTCAACATAGTTCTTGATTTTTTTCTGTTGACTTCATTCCTTGCTGTCAGTTAAGGACTTTTTGGATATTTGAGATGGCATTCGTCGGACTCTAGTTCTGTGGTTTACTGCTGTATGCCTGGTTGCCTTGACTTGCAGGGAGCCAGTGCTGAGCTGAGTTTAAGTAATATGTGTTCCTTTCCCTGGGAGGGTGCTAAAGAGGAACAGCGAAAAGAACAGTTTTAAGCAAATTGGTCACAACTTTCTTTTAAAAAAATTGTGATTCCATTCAATTGAGATGAGCCATTTTACTATTTATTATTATAAAAAGGAAACAGAACATTTTTTAAGTTAACACAATATTGACATGCCTCTGGGGTACAGTGTGACCCTGTAATCTCTATGCGAAAGTATAGTAACTGCTAATCAATTGATCTCCCTTTCACCCACCACCCCTCCATTTCAGAGCCTGAGTTCCTCTCTGTCATCATCATGGGCCAACATTTAGAACCATGGACTTGATTTACTCTGGTTGGGGGTGCTGATGTGCTTGGTATCCTGAGTCAGTGTGAAACATCAGCCCTTGACTGACCTCTGTGGAGACAGCTCAACAGACAGGGAGCAGTGTCTGACTCTTCCAGGATTGCTGATGATGTTCAGTGCCTGTTGTGGTTCCTTTCCGTAGTGGTCTCCCCTGCTGTCTGTGCTCTGCCCTTGAATGCTTGTGCACAAGGACCATTTGTTTCACTGAACAGTAATAACACAGCAGGCAAGGATTATTTTTGTGTTATGGGATTTAGCCTAGTGTCCATTTCATAGAGATGTCATTGCCATGAAGGCAGAGTAGTATGGGGATTTAAAAAAAATCTATACACAATTTTACGTTGTCACAGCCAGCCAAATAATTTAATTTTTGTTGTTACCACCCTGCCTACCTACTTGAGCAGCATTTGACAACCAGTCATTTGGGAGCCTTGTGAATGAAATGTTATGAGAAACAAGTCCATTGTTTTAAAATTTCCTAATGAGAGAAAGGCTATTTGAGTTCTAGGCTGTTTCTCAAGTGAGGAGGGTCCATTAAAAAAAAGTTGAACCAAACCAGAGATCCACTGTCAATCCAGTGTAATCGCTTCTCTGGTACCTTATGGAGAAATGAGTTACCTACTGTCCAGAATCCTGTGAGCTCAGAGCAGTTAAACATGGGTTAGGAAATCGCCATTCATTTGGTTTTGGTTAAACAGGAAATGGTAAACACAGTGCAGGACGGAGCCTGTGATGATAGCAGTGTTTGCATCAGTGGGTCACGCATGCTGTCATCATGCTTTTTGGAAGGTGTGCAGCAGGCACGAAAAGTTCTTACCCATGCCCTTTTTGTCTGTTATTTTTGTTTCCTTTTGCGAGAAATCCTTTTTGTAGTCTCAGCAAATTTGTCAAGTGCTTCCCTAATTTCAGGACACACAAAAAATCTTTCACATGCCTATAAACATGTATTTTCCTATTCCTGTACCCAGAGATTCTAATTCAGCTGGCCTGGGAACATGCATGTTAATAAATTCCTTAAGTGTTGCTAATGCAGATGGTTCTGGGAACAACACCAGGTTGGAGCTGGGGGCAGCTGCAGCTGAAGTGGTACAGCTTGATGCACCTTCTATGTACCAGACCTGGTTATAGAAGGACACTTCACTCTAGTGACCTCTCCCAAATTTCCAGTATCACACCCACTTTTTTCTAGATACATGTGTATGTGATCCTGTACTTACAGAGTTGTTCCTTAGGTTTGAAGCTTTTGCCTTTTACAATACATATTGAGGAGGTAAGTGCAATTTGTGAAGCTGTTTCTGATTTACAAGTAGGTAAGGTTCTTTGACAGGCTGTAAGTTACATTAGGAAGCACACTTCAGTTCATCAGCTACATATTGTTCTCTAAATAGCCGGTCAAGAAGAAAACTTGAATCCTCTTCTGGTGTGAGTTCTTGTTGCAGACTAGTGACAAATGGTTTCAGGGATGACACTTTTGAGTAATGTGGCTGTACCAAACATTTGAGTGCTAGACATTTGAACAGAGTGTCTCTGAGTGAAGGGAAGTCTCCATGACTCTGGGTGGCAAAGTAGCAGAAAGAATTAGAGTCACTGAATATTAACCTGAGTTTTATAAAAGTTGCCTAGATTCACGTTCATAGTTTGGCTTGAATGCTTTCCTCTATTTGGACTGCTTGGCAATGAAAGTGCCAGTGAAAAGAAAAGCCAAGTTATGTTGTCCAGACTACTACTTCACTAGTCTGCAGTCTCCGGGTCGACAGTGAAATCTGAAGATGAGATTGTGAGGGCCAGAACATGTTTCCTTTGAAGAACTGGAAGCTGAGTCTCAAGGATTTTGGTGGACACTTTTGAACTTGTACTTTTTAAGAAGTGCATTCACCTTGAGGCACATGAATTGTATTATTTTTAAGTGCTAAATGGGGTACTTGATAAAAATTAACAGCTGTAAGTATTTCCAAAGTCTCTTCTAATAGAAGATTTCATGATTCTAGAAATCTTTGAAGTATAATTACTTTGGGGATCTATTTTCAGGACTCATTCAACAAATAGTAATTGACAGTGAGAAGCAAGGAGGTAGACATTGAACAGTTAAATTCAAATAAGCATATGAATAAAATGCAATTCTGAACTGTGAACTTCATGAGTAAAGACCAATAGTTTAATAATGATCAGATAGAAATTTCAGTTCAGCTGGATTTTTGAATATCTGTTTGGTGGTAAATACTGTACTCAGTATTGGAGCAATGGGAATGAGTTGGAAAAATTTGTCCTCAAATGTGCTTGAAACTACCTGAAAAACTCCAACTTTCCTCAACTCCCAGTTGATTTTCTGAGTTGATGTGAGTAGGTTTGCTGTTTAATTTGTTGCACTTCTCTCACTCAGTATGTAACACTGAAATAGGGCTTTCTGGTACCCATTTGGGAATGTAAAGTCAGCCTTTTGGGCTTATGAATTTGGCTTGAAGAAAATGGTTTTGAACTTTTTAGATCAGAGCAGAGTAACTTGAGCTGTTGAACTGACACAGTCAGTAGGTCTGAATATTTATCATAAAATCATACATTTAGATTCAAAGTAATCATGATGCAAGCAGGGAGGTCATGAGCAAGAAGAACAGAGTTCTGACAGCCCTGACATGTGGCAATCCTACATGGTGTGAAGTGTGGTCACCGGCTCCCTTGTAAGGTAACATGGCTCAGTGCACATAGCGTGACCTAACAATGTGACAGCTCTGGACAGCATGCTTGGAAGTCCTGGCTGGCTCACGTGGTAGATCAGCCTGCTCCCCACAATAGTGCACTTAGCTCCATCCAAACCTCTTTTCTGTGTCATGGCCAAACCACCCTCCTCCTGTTTGCATGTAGGATCAACCATTGCCAGCAAGTTGCAACTTGAAATCACCAGTAATACTTTAGGCTGGGCCCCTCCATTGATCTGAGGTCATTAAAATGTCTTAGTTACCATGGCAGGCACTCCCATGATGCATTTGGTGCTGTGAAACTTCTGGTATTTCCAAGAGAAAGTAAGAAAAATAGCTCTGCCTCTTTTTGCATGTTTTCCTAAGCTCCCACCCCACACTATCCCCCTTTACCTCCAGATACTCTGAAAGGCCTCCATCCTTGTTGATTAGAGTTATTGTTTCTCAAGCTTGCTGGTACCTTAGTGTGATTTTTGCTTTCAATAAATATTGCTGGTGGGCTCACCACTCTCTCTGTTCCATTAGTTCTTTATCATATGGAGAGGAGAACCTAGGGCAAACCTCACAGGGGGCTAGCCCACGGCAACCACAACGTATGCTTTTTCTTTATTATTCATATCTGGATATGTTCTGTGTACCTGGCACTATTGTAGGCATAGGGTTACAACAGGAAAAAAAAAAAAAAGAGAGAGAGAGAAAGAGAAAAAACAGGCACAGCTCTCTGGCCTCACAGAGCTTGCTTTCAGATCCAACTAAATATCTAAACCTCTGCTGATAGTTGGTCATTCCTTTTGACTTCAGATATTTTTGCTCATTCCCTTACTTGCAGTCCTTCGGTTTTCAAAGAGCTCTAAATATTGGAAAGATGTTTATTTCATTGATTCCACACTTGCTCCTCTGGGTTTAATCAAACCAGAGTTCTGTCTTTAAGACACCCTGGAGATAGCTAATCTCTTGCTTTGGTCAGCTTCTTGTGATTATAGCAAAGTGCCTGAATGCTTATGAAGCAAAGGCATTTATCTTGGATCATGATGCTGATAGTTCACAGTCCAAGATGGTGGACTATTGGTTGTTTGTGTCTCTGGTGAGAGCAGCCAATGGCAATGGTGCAGGATGTGGAGGAAGGGTCACAAGGTGAGCCAGGAAGCAGAAAGAACAGCTAGGCCTGACTCAGCCTCTTAGAACCGACTCTCTGGGGAGAACGGCCTTCTGAGGGCATGGCTCTAACAATGCAAGGACTCCCCAGTAGGCCCCACCTTCTCAATGCCATAACTAGATTTGGGTCACTTCCTCTTAGTCCCATTAGCTTATGATTTTGGAGTTTAAAGTCCTACGTGAGTTTGGGAGCCAAGTCCCATTCAAACCATAACACGCAACCCTTTAAATATTTGAAAATCACTCATGTTTCTTTAAATAGCATTTTATTACATGACATATGTTTGATAGGAAATTTGTGTAGGTGCTTGAGCACATAGATATACTTTAATAACATACAGCAAATGTACCTTGAATTTTTGGGCCTCAGAATTCATGAAGTTCTAATGTTTTAGCCATCTCTGAACCCATGATTGAAATTAAAACTTGCCCTTCCATGTGCACGGTCATTTTGCACTCTGAGCAATCCTGTGTGACAAGTATTTTACAAGATGAGGACACTGAGAGGCAAAGGTTAAGTGAGTTAACCAAGGTCTGAGAGTGCTGTGTCCTGACGCAAACTGCTGCTGCTGCAAATTCTGTGTTCTTTTATGCAATGCTACCACACTGTGTACATACCACTGTGTACTTGCTGGCTTTAAAGTGAAAGTGATGTTAAGTTTTAGAATATGCTATCAATTGATAATAACTGCCGGAGGAACCCCAAACTCAATCTAGATAGGTCCCCATTCTAAATGTTTGGAGACAGGTTATGTTAGAGCAATTCCTCTGTGCTTTGTTTCAGTCCTTCCTCTCCCCCCCTTGTCTCTGTTCACCTTTCCCCTGCTGCCTTTTTTCTGGAACTCAGGGACCAAAGATGTTGGTGACCTCAGTCAGAACTAATGAGTTTTCAGCTGCTAACAACAGGAGCCAGATTCTAAAAATCTCTGAATCTGTTGAGGGAAAGCCCCAAATTGAAAGGGATTTAGAGGAAATTGTTCCAACAATAGATTTTTGTGCCCCATTTTAGGAGGCCTAGAGAAAAAGTCACACAAAACCAAAATATGCTTCTCTGTTAATTGCAGCAGAGTTGGAGGGAAGACTCATTTAGGATCCAAATGCCGAATGTGGGAGGGGTTGGTGGTTTTAGAATCACATTCCAGAAAAGCTGTTAATGCTCTGTAGTGGGAGGAAAACCAGAGCTCACCAGGAGGAATGTGATATGGGCTCCCTGGAGGAGGCCAAGTCCCAGGAATATCTCACTCCTTCATTTGCAAGGATAAGAAATCTCTTCTGCCTCTGGCCTAAAGAAACTTAAGTAGCTCACTGCTGCCTTCCCTTTAATCAACAAAGAATATATATCTGGGTAGTGAATAGCTGAGGGAAATGGGATTTGTGCTAAAAGTTTGCTTGCATGTAGATATAAAATGTCATGTTAGGTCAGCACTGCTTAATATGCAACTTTTTCCATTCCTAGGCAAGACAGTGCTATAATTAAGCACCAATCATTAGCTGTTTTTTCTCACGTGAAAAATCTCAGTCACCCGAAAGACAGCATCAGTTATTTATTTTCCTTATGTCAAATCATATATTCATGACTGGTTATGGGGTCCTTGCTTGTTTGCTGTGGGGACCGCTGAGGAGCCAGCTGCAGGGCATCTTCCAAAGTTTTGGTTGTTCTTTGTGAGCAAAAGCTGCTGCTTCTGTTTTCTGTGTTTTATAGATCAGTTTTATTTATGCTCTTAATTTGACAGAAGGACTGTTGGTGCCTTATCTCTGAAAACAGACATTTCAGTTTGGATGTACAAAGTGCCAGACACTCTAGTAGGAAGAGAGGATACAGGAATGACTCATATGTTGTCTCTGACCGCTCATGAGCTTTGAGGAGGAAAATGGGGGAAAAGGGACTCCATTTACTAGACTGCAGTTCCCACAAATATAAAGGTGTGTTCAGGGTGTCGTAGCGAAGCTACGGCTTGGAGGTCAGGGAAGGCTTTAGTTCTTATTCAGCCAACTAGGGGCCAGTGAGTTGGGGGGCATTTCCCAGCAAGGCAGTGACTTAAATCCTCCTGGGGAGGTGAGCTTTGTGAGTAGGCGCCAAGTGCATGGGGGTGCTAACATTGTGATGGTGGAGGGGAGGCAGCACCGCTGGCAGCTGTATTCTTCAGTTGGTCTGTGAGCTTCTTGGCAGCCAGGAATGCCAGGACCCCAAAGGAGCTTTATGAAGAGTTGTTCTTGAATGTCAGCAGGATGGAAAGGACAGTTGCTTCTACTCTTCTCACCCGTGCAGGTTAATTTAACTTTGCAGATCCCACAACAAGTGGGACCTGAGGTCTTAGTCATTGCTCCTGAGCTTAGGCCTTCCCTTTTCAAGGTGCCTTTGGACTTTCTACATCCAGTGGTGGCACAAAGAGCCACTTGCTAACAGTCATAAAATGTCCTATGAGAAGCACTTGGCCCAATAAATTGTTGATCTTCAAGCAGGAAATTATTGGTGAGCATTTCACAGACTGAACCTTTTATTGAGTGCTGAGTCATAATTAGGAAGCCTTTTTCAACTCCAGAGTTGAAGGAGAGAATTCCGAACTTACATTTTCCCATTTTCTTGCAATTAGAATGCTGACACATTTAATGTTTCTTTAAAAAAAAAACTTATTTATGTACTTGAAAGGCAGAGTTACAGAGAAGCATGGGGAGAAAGGAGAAGAAAGACAGAGCTTCCATTGCTGATTTATTTCCTAAATGGCCTGAAATGACTGAATTTGGGGTAACCCAAATTCAAGAGCCAGGAACTCCATCCTGCTTTTCACATGAGTCCAGGGGCCTGAACATTTGGGTCAACTTCTGCTGTTTTCCTGGGTGTATTAACAGGGGGATAGATTGGAAGTGGAGCAGCTGAGGCTTGAACTGGCACCCACATGGATTGTTAAATTGCAGCCAGTGGTTTAACCAGCAGCACCACAATGCTGGCTCCATTAGGTTAATTCATTTCTCTAGCTTGAAGAATACATAGTATTTCGTCTTTCTAAAATTAACTATGCATTTATTGAAATGACTAACCAGTTGTCCTACCACTACTTACTAGCAATGATTACCTCTGTTCTGCTGACTTAACCTATCACCTTTATGCTTAATTTTACTATGTAATTGGGTCTCTTTCTGGATTTTCCCATTCTGTTTCCTTGATCCATTTGTCTCATCATGTGTTTATACTGCACTGGTGTAAATGTAGAGACTTTGCACAAGTTTTAAATATCTAGCTGGACTGGTATTTCCAGAATTCATCTGTGCCCAAATTTTCTTAACTAATCTTATGTATTTATTTTTGTAGCTGAACTTTAGGATCATCTTTTATCAGAAATGTAATTTTAAAAAAAAATACATGTGTAAGTATATTAAATAATGTCTTTATTTTTTTCTGGGAAATAGAAAGAGATGGAGGAGAGAGACAGCTAGCTCCCATCTGCTGCTTCACTGCACAAATGCTCACAACGTCCTGGGATGGGCCAGGTGAAAGCTGGGGACAGGAAACTCAATCCAAGCCACCTATCTAGGTGACAGAAACCAAATTACTTGCGCTGTCATTTGCTGCCTCCCAGCATACATGGTGGCAGGAAACTGGAAATATGAGAAGAGCTAGGAATTGAAAACCAAGTATTCCTGTAAGGACCGAGGGCATCCACTCATAGTATCTTACTTATTAGGCCAAATTCCTTCCCCTGGGATTTAATTCTGGATTGTGTTTACTCCTGAAGGTGTGCCTGTGCAAGCAGCTGCAGAGACGAGGGCCTGTTTCTAATGCAGAGAGCAAGTCTAGGTATATTGGGACCTTGGAACAATAATGATATTTTTTCCTTTTTTTTTTTGAAGATTTATTTATTTTTATTGGAATGGCAGATTTGCAGAGAGAAGGACAGAGAAGTATCCTCTGTCCACTGGTTCACTCCCCAAGTAGCCACAATGGCCAGAGCTGAGCCAATCTAAAGCCAGCAGCCAGGAGCTTCTTCCTGGTCTCCCTTGTGGATGCCATCCTTTACTGGTCTCCCAAGGCTTTTGGGCATCTTCTACTGCTTTTCCAAGCTACAGGCAGGGAACTAGATGGGAAGTAGAGTAGCTGGGATATACACTTATGCCTATAAGGGATCCTGGCACATGTGAGGATTTAGTCACTAGGCTATTGTGCTAGGCCCTGGAACAATAATTTTAAACCTCAATTATGGATTAGAGTCACCTGAGAAGTTCATGATGCTAGGACCTTTGACTAAATTAGAATTGCTGAGCAAGAGGTCTTGAGTTCTTGACATTGCCAATTTTAAATAGCTATTCAAGTGATTCTGATGTGCATCTAAGCTAAAATTCACAGATTAGAGCTGGTACTAGGAATATTTTGGTTTAATTTTGTAGACCTCCAAGGACACAAGAAATGTCATATGATATGGATAGAAAGTTCAGTCCAGAGGGGAGTGGGGGTGAGGACTGAGTTAGGGGAAGGAAAATAAGAAATAAAGGAACCCCAGGACCCCTCAGAGTGACCACAGAGCGTGGACTCTATGCTCACCATCTTTGTCCTAAGTGGCTTCATTTGTTTCACTTCTTTAAATCCCTCAGCATATGCATGTTGTCCTCAAAACTGAAGTATTTCCTATTTGAAGTGTTTAAAAATGTTTTTTACCTGTGTGTATGGAGAGGGCAAATATATTTCCCCCAGTACTTGAAGGAATTCCCATGTCCTTACACTAATTAGGAGCTCCTTAGGCGCCACAGAGCTGCACACGTGTTTCTGAGGGCTGTGGGTGTGGAGAGCAGCCATCTCTCATGGTCCTCTTCTGGATCATTCCACAGCACACTCAGTTTTCATGAACAGGGCGTTAACACTGCCTGGCCCACAAACAACAGTCACTCTAACTTCCCTACCACACCCCTGAGTTTTGTTAGGTACTCTTTCTTGTCCTCAGTTTTACTCACTATAGCTGGGTATACTTAGGGAGAAATGGGAAAAAAGTGAGAATGTTTTCACTTATTACTTGTTTATTTTTGAAAGACAGAGTTACAGAGAGAGAAGGAGGGACAGGGATCTTCCATGCTGTTGTTCATTTCCCAAATGGCTGCAACAACCTGGAGCTGAGTTGAACCAAAGCCAGGAGCTACGAGTTGCACCTGAATCTCCCAAGTGGATGCAGAGGCCCAAGGACTTGGGCACTTCTCCACTGGCTTTCCAGGACATTATTTGGGAGCTGGATAGGAACTGGAGCTGTCAGGAATCGATGTGGTGCTATTATGGGATGCTGGCGCCACAGGCGGAAGCTTAGCGGCTCCGGGAGACTCATTTCCGGGAGCGTGAGTCTCACTGGAGCTCTTCTGAAGCACGTTGTCCAGAGCTGATGACAAAACCAGCCTCCCTATTGGCGCCTTTGTGGGAAGCAGATCGTCTAGCTGAGCAGGTAATTGGGGTGCTCCTCTCCTTTCACATCAGGTTAACTTCAGAAATGGGATGTTCCTTTGCTCTGCTTTCCTTTTTATTTTATGCAACCTTTGGTCACTTAATTAATACAACAAAGGTAATTTTAGGTGACTTTATCTCTTCTTGGCTCATTATTTTTAGTTCAATGTGGAAAGATGCTGTTCATATGATTTTCTTATTTTTCCTCCTTTTCAAAGAAAATATCCAATTTGAAAGTCATTTTTAAAGTTTATTTCTATAAAAGCCCTCTGTGACCTTTCTGCTTGACAAGGAGGAAAAAACCCTCCTGACCAGTGTCAGCAGATGGACTGTTGTACAATCAGTCCTGCTCAAGATCAGTGCTGGCCTATGGATGAATTACTTCAGTGTGATTTTAAAAGAAGAAAAAAGAAAATAATGTATAAGATTGCAAGTGCAATATCTTAATGAGATGGTTCATTTTATCATATTTTAAAGCTTAAGTCAGCTCTGTGGAGCTCACACTGTATTCTTCACCAGAAAGTGCCTGCGTGACTCGAGCTGAATTATGCCGTTCTCCATAAGGAGTTTCAGGAGGAATCGACACCAGCTAGAGGAAGGTATTCAAGATGTTAAGAAGTCTAGAATAAGTGTCTCAAGGGAACTAAGTTTAGATAGATGTCAAACAGATGGTGAAGGTGTTATGATCATTGTTATTTCTTTTAAAGGACATTTATTACAAAAGGCAGATTTGGTCTGCTTTGTTTCAAAAGCATAATAGCTATACTTCATACCTACGGGGAGGAATACATATCAGGCAGATCACAGCGAGAACTGCCTATAAGATAGTGATGTTATTCCTTGCCTTGCAAGCTGTGAGTGAGGGGCTAGAAAGGGACTTCCTGTGCTGGGTGGCTTTCAGGACTCTTACAACGAACACATTTATAAAGAGGAAATGTCTGCTCTGTTGATATAAAAGGTTTTGGTTTAAGGAGGAAGTCTTGAATCTTCCTTTATCATAAAATGTGGACTAAAATTTTAGGTATTTATAGATCAATTCTTTAAAATATATATATATTATATATATAAATTTTATAAAATATATATATATATTTTAATTTGAAAGGCAGAGCTCAGAGAGATCTTCCACCCACTGGTTCACTCCCCAAATGGCCGCAGCAGCTGGAGTTGAGCTCATCTGAAGCTAGAGCATTTCAGAAGAGTTTCTGAAGAGTTTCTTCAGGTCTCCCATGTGAGTGCCTGGACCCAAGGACTTGGGCCATTCTCTGCTGGTTTCTTACATCATAAACAGGGAGCTGAATCAGAAGTGTAACATCCGGAGCTGGAGTCAGTGCTTACATGGGTTGCTGGTGCCACGGTTGAGGGCTAGCCTACTGTGCCATGGCAATGGACCCTATAGATAAATTCAGTAGAGGCAAAATGTTTCAAATCACAGTGTTAATTAAATGTGGATTGTTTAGGTAGTCTGTCCAGCTGTTACAGTGTCAACTGAGATGCCCACACCCCATGTCGGAGCACCTTCTACTTCTGAGCCAGCTTCCTACGAACCTGCCTGGAGGCAGTGAGTGATGGCTTAGTACTTGTATTCTGCTACCCACATGGGAGACCTGAAGAGAATTCCTGGTTGTTGGCTTCAGCCTGTGCTAGTCCTGGCTGTTGTGGGCATTTAGTGAGTAAACCAGTGGATATAAGGTCTCTCTGTTGATCTAATACACTCTATCAGTCTAAGTAAAACTAAATAAATTAAAATAAATAAATTTTAAAAGATGAGCTTAATTAAAAAATGGGTTGTTGCTAACAGATCTTGACAAATACAAATGCTACTTTAAATCTGTGTTATAAATGTGTATGCACAATTTCCAGCAAGCACTGTAGATGGAGCAATTTCTCTGGCCTTCCTTCAGCCTCAGCCTTAATTCAGCTTTGGTGTTAGCAGGAAGTCCTGGGAATCCTAAACCAAGGTGCGTTAATCTGATATACTTTTAGAAATTGTCATGCTGTGTTCAACCTCAGGATCTGTTTGTTTTCTGAAAGTGCCACCTAAATATAGGTGCATGAAACCAGTGAGTTCAAGGTGTTAAATCAGTTCTAGAAATGTATGTATTTGAAAGTTCAGAACTTCCTAAAACAAGAGTCTGTTAATTTTTTTCAAGATTTATTTATTTTTATTGGAAAGGTAGATATACAGAGAGGAAGAGAGAGAGGAAGATCTTTCTGTCCAATAATTCACTCCCCAAATGAGCACAACGGCCAGTGCTGTGGCGATCCAAAGCCGGGAGCTAGGAACTTCCTTCAGGTCTTCCACACAGGTGCAGAGTGGAGCTGCTGAGATTAGAACCAGTGCCCCTATGGGATCCTGGTGTGTTCAAGGCGAGGACTTTAGCTGCTAGGCCACCATGCCGGGCCCTGAAAAGCTCTTCAAAAATATATTTGCCTTTTTACTTTTCTTACAGTAATAACTAATAACAATATATGTGTGCTTTTGAAAATAAAAGATAGAAATCTTACATCTGTTGGTTTGCTCTGAAAATGCCTGCAATAGCTAGAGAAGGGTTGGGCTATGTTGAAGCCAAATTCCATCTGGGTCTCACATGTGGGTGGCGGGGACTCAAATAGTTGAGCTTCTGTTTGCTGCCTGTCATAGAGCTGAACTGGAAGCAGAGATAGAACTTGAATCCAAGTACTCTGCTATGAGATGGGGACATCCCAGATAATGTCTTAACTGCTGTGCCAAATGCTCGCCCTGAATACAACTTTTAGCAACCACGGAATGCCCTAGTGAAATGCTGTAAGTTGGCAAGCTTGAATAGTTTAACAAAACCTCCAAGTCAGCAGAATGTTCATTATAAGGACAGAACTCGTAGTCCCATGATTGATGTTCAAAATAAGATTAGAGCTATGCAGTGTTGAGGTGTACCATGGCCTGTAATTGGTTCTTTGCACATTCTTTCTTTTTTTTTTTTTTAGATTTATTTATTTTTATTGGAAAGTCAGATATACATAGAGGAGGAGAGACAGAGAGGAGGATCTTCTGTCCAATGATTCACTCCCCAAGTGACCACAACTGCTGTTGCTGAGCCGATCCAAAGCCAGGAGCCAGGAACTTCCTCCAGTTCTCCCATGTGGGTGCAGGGTCCCAAAGCTTTGGGCCATCCTCAACTGCTT
Source organism: Ochotona curzoniae (assembly GCF_017591425.1). Taxonomy (NCBI): domain Eukaryota; kingdom Metazoa; phylum Chordata; class Mammalia; order Lagomorpha; family Ochotonidae; genus Ochotona; species Ochotona curzoniae. The sequence goes on along the minus strand of NW_024466502.1, from coordinate 44,541,201 downwards.
TCCCAGGCCACAAGCAGGGAGCTGGATGGGAAGTGGGGCCGCCAGGATTAGAACTGGCATCCCTATGGGATCCTGGCACATTCAGGGCAAGGACTTTAGTTGCTAGGCCATGCTGCTGGGCCTTGCGCATTGTTTCTTGTTTGATCTTCTCAATGACACTGGGAGTAGGTGTTAGTGTCACGTAAACAGGATCACATAACTGATAAATAATGGAGCTGATCCTTGTGACTGCCAAGCTGAAGTACTCCCCTTTGTCAAAGGATGGGTTAAGTTAGTCCATATGGTAGATGCTCCAAGTTGTCCATCATCCATTGTTCCAACTCATTTGTATGCTTATGGTAGGAATTGCCATGTTTGATATGACTTTTACCTCTTGCAGATTTTTTGTTTTCAAGTCTGGGGCATTTGATTCAAACTATACTAATCGGTCTTTTCCTGAGATTTTAAGTTTGAAAGTAACATCTGGAAATAGATTCCTTATTGGGTACATGAGCTGGAATGTACAAATTCTGCTGATAGTGGTGACTACTGTCTACCATGTGATTAGAAGGGTTGGGTAAAGCTGGTTTGGGATAATAGGGAAAACCATTGCAGATGCACAGAGAGATGCAGAAGGAGTGGTGCAGCTTCCAGGTTCTCTGTATGGTTCCAGCTGTGGACCTTTTTTTTTTTTAATTAATTTATTTGTAAGGCACAGTGAAAGGGCCAGTGAGACAGAGAACCTCTCTCACTCCTCCAAATGAATATGACAACCAAATCTGGGCCAGGCCAAAGCCAGCCAGGAACTGGTCTCTTACATGGTTGGCAGGGGCCTAAGAACTTGGGCAATCCTTTGAGGCCTTCACAGGCTTATTAACAGGAAGCTGTGTTTGGAAGCAGTACAACTGGAATTCTAACCACAGTTATGATATTGGATGCCAATGTCTTTGTCAAAAGTGGTGGCTTAGCCTGTACAACAGCGATGGTTCTGTGAGGATGCTGGCTATGTTCCTGCCTTGGAAGTATATAAGATAGTTCCAGCATGACAAGCAGGTCTAGAGGCCTGGCTATAAGCTTCTAAGAAGTGACTGGTTCTGGTCTTCCTACATACGTATGTCAGTGCTGGGGCTTCAGGTTGCCAACAAGTGGCTTCTTACGGGCCCCTGCTAGGTCATGTCCACTGATGGTGTGGCATCTTGCTCCTTAAAATGTGAGGACACTACTGCCTGGCAAAAGCAGAAGCCACTCTGTGCTTGCACCTTGCTTGTTCTATTAAAATGTCCTTCATTTCAGTGTCCTGATTGCTCGGTTATCCAGGGCAGAAGAGGAGTTTCTGTTTGTGAAATTTTGGTTCATCTCTGACTAAGAAATGTCAGATCCACAGTGAGGAAAACAGGAAAATTTGTTTCAACCTCTTTTTGCCATTCCATCCCTTTGTTGTAGCAGGATCTCTTAGCAACTGACTTGTAGTTAGGGCAGTGTGACTGTGAGAAAGGCTTGTGATTGTATTGTGAAACAGATAATAACCCTTATAAATTCACCCCTATGAAGCTGGGGTGAATATTAAATGAGGTTGTATTTGTAAGATGTAAAATGTTTTATCTAAAGCATGACACAGGTGGTAGTTGTTATTTATTTGAAAATTTTTCCAGGTTTTTTGTTTCTTTGAGGAGCAGAGAGAATGCCAGAGACAAATTACCTGTGTGTCTGTTGATTAATGAAACTCCCATCCGTTGGCTTACTTCCCAAATGCTCTCAGCAGCCAGGGCTAAGCCAGGCTAAAACCAGGAGCCCAAATTTCCTTCTGGGTTTCCCACATGGCTGACAGAGACCCAAGTACTTGATCATCATGAGCTGTCTCTCATTGCACACATCAGCAGGAAGCTGGAGTTGGGAATGGGGCGGAGTCACGGCCAGGCACTCTGTGACGGCACACGGGCATCTTAACCAGCATGTCAAGGTTATGACAGTGATTGTTGTTTGCCTGCAGGTATTTCAGTTACGGTCTGAATTCTGAGCTGTCTTAAGCTCTGACCAATTGACTCTTAATTAGAATCTTTCTTACTCTTCATTGTTTTAACACTGAGATCATGAGACCCAAATTCTCTGGCCTTTGAGAAAATATGAGATAAGGAAGAAGGACGGTGGATGGGGAATGTGGGCAGCAGGAGAGGAGGGTGGGTCATATCGTTAATGCTGCTGGATATGTACTGTAAAATACATGAAATCATCTCACCTTTTATCAATAATTTAAAATACAAAAATTTTACATACAGAAAAACATGTATCTTTTGATTTTTTTTGCCTATGCACATGTTCATATAATTACTATTTGGATAAATAGCTAGGGAATTTGCAGCATTCCGGAAGGTTCCTTATGTCCCATCCTGCCAGTAGTCACCCTCTTCCCCAGAGCTAACTACCGTTCTCATCTTTTTTACCACAGATTTGTGTTTCTGGCTCTTTTTTTTTTTTATGACACAGTTTGATAGGCATTGGGGTTTTTGCTCTCCATCCCTCCCCCATTGTTCTCACTCCAGTCTTTCAATAGGTGTCTTTCGAGTGCCCTCAGAAGGCCATCATGCTGCCATTGAGGTGTCTCCCAACAATGCAGGGGCTTATCTGTCGTTTCACTGTGAGCCCATCCTTGTATTGCATGTACAGGGATATACTTCTCTCTGTTTCTACCTATGGACATATTTATTTCTGCTATACTTCCATTAAGCATCCTCTTAGTCCACCACGGGTTGAGAAGAAAAAAGGAAAAAAAAAACTAAAATAAAATAGTGAGTCTTCATCTCCATTGCGCTGTTGAATTCGTAACAGATATCAATGTGGTGGGGGGTGTGGCAAAAGAGTGTCCAACATCTTCCTGCAGAAATAAATGCTACTGTGTGACCCATGTGGTTCAAGTGGGAGTATGATAAGGACTAGATTATTGTTATTTGGCTGTTAATAGTAGCGTAAAGTGTGTACTTGTGGTGTCTAGCTCCTTTCATGCAATATATTGTCTGTCCAGGGGTGGGTATTGAGAAGCAGTTGGTTAAATGGCCACTTAGAATGCCTGCATCCTGTGTCAGTCCTGTATTTAATTGTCACCTTTATTTCCCATCTATCTTTTTGCTAATATACACCCTGGGAATAGGCAGGTAATGATGGCTCAAGAATTTGGTTGGTTTCCTACTAACCATGTGGGAGACTCATGTGGAGCTCCTGGCTCCTGGCTTTAGCATAGCCCAGTCCCAAATGTTATGGGTATTTGTGGGAGTGAATCAGTGTTTCATTGTCTCTTTTCAATGTTCCAGATAAATAAAAATTTATAAACCTTTAAAAATGTAATATATTATATTGTTGAATATTAAATCAATTTATGGATGAATATTGCAGAATTGTTTACCCCTGGTATGGTGTTCTATGTTTCATTTGTGTCTGGAATTTGCCTGTTATGAGCACATGCCTTTTGGAGGAGATGAGCTCAGCTTTCTTGGGGATATACTTTGCAGTGGAGTCCCTGGGTGATGGGGTAGGCATGCACCTAGCTTTTGCATCGTTTTCCCGAGCCTCACTGGAACTTTGTTGACCTCTAAATTTGTCTTGGCAAGCATCAGATCCCTCAACTTCCTCATAACCCAGAGCCTAAGAGGTGTGAGGGGACAGATTGACAGCTGAGCCGCAAGGTCTCTGGGGACATGCAGGGATATGCAGAGCAACCTGGCTTCCACTGACAGCCGTCACAAGTCAGTTAGGGTCAGGCAGGCAGCTCCTGAATTTTTTGAGAAAGCCAAGAACTAGAGAAGTGACATGTCCCATGCAGGCCAGAAAAGAGCTCCCATGGCTCCATCCCAAGCTCAGTGTGGGAGGTGATGAGTCAGCAGAACGTAATCCTCTGGACAAATTTGAAGGGGCGACACTTCCTTTCAAGCAGCAAATGTTACAGGAAGGGAGGCCTCCCTAGGGTTGTGGAGGTAGGTTCCTGTGACCCTCCCATTAGGGATTCCAGCAGGTAGATTGTCACTGTCACCAATGACCTGGACTTCTTCCTGACATTTTTCAAACAATGATGCTTTGAATCTGGTAGTGACATTTTTTGCCAGAATTGGGAATGGACATTTGTTCTGATACTTCGTTTTCACAGTTACCATCATTTCTTTTTTGAACTAGATATTTTAGGTCTTTTCACTGCACAGATTTATTTTTCCCAACTGTTCTCGTTAGCCAAACAGAAGCATTATAAAGTATTTCCGAATTTGTAATGGCTAACACTTTTGAAAATGAATTTAGTTTTATAAGTGAAGCTGTCACAATGTCATTTCTCAAGTAAATTAAGTCCCCAGCTTCGCTGTGGCCTGAGCAAGTTGTGCCCTAAATCGTTCAGCTATGTACATCTGTTTCCTTTGGGTTGGAGTTCCCATTTGGGTTCTCTTTCTTCAGGGAAGGATGCATGTAACTTTCTCAAGACGGACAGACATCAAGATAAATTGAAGTTGCTGTTGTGTAGCTAATTCAGAATCAGGAATTTTGAAATATTTTTCTTTTGCCATCATCTTTTGAAAACTTTTCTATTTAGTGTTGTTCCAGAGAGTTGTTGTCACACATATTAAAGTCAGAGTGCCTGGATTTCCTTGTTGGGTCTTAGTCCGTTTTCTGTTGCTATAACAAAATGCTGAGAATGAGTAATTTTTATGACTGGATTGTGGAAAGAGATTTATTAGCTCATGGTTCTGGAACATGGTAATTTGAGATTGCAGCACTGGGCTCTGCCTATCCTTGTAGCAGAAGGTCATGCTGAATATGTTGAGGAAGAGGCAAAATGCAAGGGGTGCCTCTGCTTTATGACCCGTGCTCTTGTGGTCATTACTCTAGTCCCTCATAGCTGAGAACTCACTTGCTCCTGAGCAATAACATTTATCTATGCACAAGAGTTCTGTCCCTGGGATCCAGGCACCTCCACTGGGCACAATCTGTCAACATCTTGGTAATGACAATCATATTTTAGTGGGAGCTGGAGAGGGAACAAACTGCATGCAGCCATAGCATCCTGTAGCATTTGCAACTCCAGTTCTGGAGCCCTTTGTGAAAACTGGGATACCAGGAAGACCTATCCCAAGACACTGCTGTGTTGATACAATAATGAACAAGCTCCTCAAGGGGCCATACATGTAAAATGCAAATAATTGTTATTTATAAAAAGTTATTTACTTGATGGAGAGACAGACAGACAGACACCTGCCTACTGATCCACTTCCCAGTTGTCTACAATAGTCAGGTCTGAACCAGGTCCAAGCTGGGAACAGAGAATTCAGAATAAGTGTTCCATGTGGCTATGTGTTTTGAAGGTTTGGAAGGGGCCCAGTCATTTGAACCATGACCTGTTGCCTCCCAGGGCCTTAAGTCAAGACCTGGAATTGGGCCCTGGACTCAGGTACTATAAAATGGATGGATATAGTCATCTTAACTGATATTTTAACTGCTAGGCCAAATGCCTGTCCCAGTACCTGTTATTTTGATATTTATAAAATAATTGTATATTAAGTTGAAGTTATTAGAAAGTTGTATGATGTAGATGATAAATTTGTATGAGTTCAGAGTTTATTCAACATTGGCAAGAACCAAGGACCGACTGTACTGTCAGGAGTTGTTCTAGGCAAGCAGTTGATGCTTCCTCACTTGAAAGAGAAAGGAAACTTGAAAGAACCTGTTGCACAATTTGCAGAATCTCCAGAAGGGCCAGGCCCAGAGTGCCTTGCAAAATTAGGCTACAGAAGTAGTCTAGTGGAGACACCATTGCCCGTGCTCTTAGGGACAGGTTCTGCCACTGGCACAGAGACACTTTTTTAGAAAATTCTTTTATTTTGATAATCTTTACATAGTTGATTAGGACACAAAGGGTCTAGGGCTACAGGAAAGTGGGTAAGACCACTGTTTTCACATTAATATTATTCTTTCTTTCTGTATCCGGCGTAAGAGGAGAGATAAAGGGAAAAGCCCCTCCCAACCTCCTACCCATCCCAGGTCCTTGATGTGGGGCATGCTCCAAGGGTCCTGCTCCTGCAGTTTTGATAGTTTATCAGTTCTGAATTGCTGCCAATCTTGCCGTTCCAAGCACGGTGAAATCTCTTCAGAATCTACTGATAGTCTCTTCATGGTTGCGGTTCTGAGATTAGAAGTTCAGTTGGAAGGATCCCCAAAGAAATTTCATCTAAAGTGATTCCAGACCTGATTCTTGTGTATGAATGCCAGTACAGGGTGCGGCACAGTCCATCACCCCAATCAGCTTATGCATTTGCTGGTGGTTGCATTTGCTGGGTCATTTCTGTTTCCAGACCTGTCTTCCACAAGAACCAATGGGTGTTACAGTTAAGCCTGATTCTGCCCAGCACACATTTGGCCCTCTCTCAAACCAGTGGGAGCTGCAGCCTAGTCAGCGTGACTCCCCATAACCACCACCCGCCACACACTCGCCTCTCCCCTACCTTGGTTCCCGTGATTGCCCCTCTGTACCACAGACTTGTCCAATCTGTCCCACATCCCATTCAGTTCTTATACATGTCAATGGTCATTGAAGCTTAGTTCAACCCAACCATTCCTACTTTCCAGCCCACACAGCTGCTGGTGGGTGTCATTCTGTCCAGCCACCCCTGCCTCTGTCCTGGTTTTCATGCTCTCCAGTGGGAGTGGTATCCCAAGAGGGAGGTGCCCACTATTTCCCTACTAGGCTGCTCCCACTCCCAGATCATGCTCTCCACAGGTGGTTCTGTGGTTCAACTTAACAGAATTAGGCCCCAGTGCCAGCCACAAAGACACTTCTGTTGTTTCCTGCTAACTACTGCTGCTGCAGCATCTATTTTTTTTAAATTATTTTTGCTTTTGATTGTTTTTTACATAGTACAATAGGGTACAAAAGGTCAAGGGCTAGAAGAAGGTAGGAGAGATCATTATTTCCACATTCTTTCCTTCCTGTACCTGAGGGAAGAGGAGAGAAATTGGAAGAAGCCACACCCAACCTCCTAAAGCCACACCCAACCCCTGAGATGGGTACATGCCATCCCATGGTCCCTGATGTGGGGCATGTCTGCAGCATCTATTGATCTAGATCGATTTGCAAGGTTGCTGCTGCTCTGCATCCTTAGGTGTAGCAAGTGTGTCTGATCAGCCCTAACCCAGGAGATGCTGGGAAAGTAAGGAGCTGCCATTGCTACCTCTGGGTTTTACATCATGACCTATTCTGCTAGAGCTGCCATAACAAAGTATCACAAATTGGTACCAGAATCAACATTTTCCTAGACTTCTGGGGCTGGGAGTTAGAGTTAACATGTCAGCAGGACTCTGCTCCTTCTGCTGGTGCTAGGGGAGGGAGCTGTCCAGGCCAGTCTCTCTCCAGCTTCCTTTCATTCCTTGGCTCATGGCAGTGAACTCCAGTCTTTCCATGGTATCTTCCCTGTGTGCTTGCCTGTCTCCAGACTTCCCCTTTTAAGTGAAAAAATGTTTCTTATTTCTAAAGAAGCTCACATTCTACAATCCTGGGGTTGGGGCTGAATATTCACAGAAATAGAGTTAATCCCACAACACTTCCAAGGGTGGGGAACCCTTCAAATACCAACAAGGAAGTAGACATTATGACTATACATTTAGAAAAGAATATTTCCAATCTGGACACCTTAATAACTTATTGTTGTTGATTATGGTCGTATTTTTAAAAAAGATTTATTTATTTTACTTGAAAGAGTTAGGAAGATGGTGATTGGACAGAATCTTCTGTCCTATGGTTTACTGTCCAAATGGCCAAAACAGCCAGAGCTGGGCTAGTCTGAAGCTGGGAACCAGGAGCTTCTCTCCTCATGGATGCAGAGGTGCAAGGCCTCAGGCCATCTTCTGCTGTTTTCCTAGGTCATTAGCCGGGAGTTGGATTGGAAGTGGAGCAGCTGGGACTTGAACTGGAACACATATAGAATGCCAGCACTGCATGCAGAGCATTAAGGATTAGTCTGCTACACCACCATGCCAGCCTCAATAATCATGACCTTACGTGGGCTAAGGATGTGTGTGTGTGTGTGTGTGTGTGTGTGTGTGTGTGAAAAACCAAAGCTGCAGTAGCAGTTTTAGTGCTGGATAAGAGCTGGAGAGATGACCTGGTACATGCTTTCTTCCAGTGTAAAGATTATAGAAGTTCAGAAAATTCTGTGCTGTCTGAGATCCCATTTCAAACTTAGAGTGAGACCCTGAGAACCCCTGGCCATGCTCTTCCCCGCACAGCACATTGGCCAGTTGAAATTTTTGAGTAATTGGATTTTTTTTCTGGGCCAAAGACCAGCTTTCCATTTGTACAAATCCTAGACCCAACTTGCAGTTCTCCAAGAGCATTGTCCCCGGAACACCCGCTACCCACTTGCTGTCATCTTGGGCAATAGCCAGCTGAAAGTTGGCAGGCTGCAATTTGGCCTGAGGTTGCTTTGTGCATTTCACAGTCCCAGGCCTGGCTGCTGGGCAAGGTTGAAATTAAGGGAAACACGTAGGCAGTTCCTGGAAGCGGCTGTCAGCTTTTCCTGAGGAGAGGGGACCCTAGAAGCTCTAACCCCTGGGTTTTCTCTGCTGACAGGGACAGCATTCCAGATAGTTTGTGGAATGGAAATAAAAGATAAGTTTATCTTGATGCAAAAATTTTGAGATTGTGTATATGAAGACTCTTCAAAAAACTCATGAAAATTTCATATTATTGAAAACTATAGCCTTCAACTTCTTTGTACCAAAATAAACTTATTTTTAAATTCTATTTTTCAGAAACTTTTGAAGTACCCTGGTGAACAAAGAAAAAGGATTTTAAAAGGACCATTTAGAAAGACAGTTCTTTTTTTTTTTTTTAAAGATTTATTTTACTTGGAAGAATTATGAAGAGAAAGAAGAAGAGACAGATCTACTCCACAGATGGCTGCAATGGATAGAGCACAGCCTGTCCAAAGCTGGGAGCATGGAACCTCCTTAGGGTTTCCCATATGGGTTCAGGGACCAAGACTTTGCTCTTTCCCAGGTCACAAACAAGCAGCTGAATGGGAAGTGGAACAACTGGGACTCAGATCAGCGTACAAATGGGATACTAGCACCTCAGACAGATGATTAGCTTGCTATGCCACAGTGCCAGCTCTAGAAAGACCATCTTTATGCTATACTGTCCTGGTTGAATCGGCTTCTAGGATCAAGCTTAGAACTTTGTCACTTGCGTAATGAGCATTTTGGGCTCTCCTGGTGGATGTTTGGCTACTCAGGGTGTCTGGTAATGTTTACATACTGTGTGGGTTTGTTTGTGGGACTCTAACTAGAGTATTTAACCTTTGCTTTTCATGTTAACATTGTTAATGGCATAAAGACTTGGTGATAATAATGATTTCAAAGGTGCTCACCTCTGCCAGAGCATTAATTAAGTTAAATTAATTGTTATTTCCTTATCTTCTCTCTCTTGTTATTTCATCATATTTTTATCCAAAAACAGGGCTTATATTTGGGATTTCTCCCATATCCTTGTTTTTCTAGGTATATTCAAGAATATTTTGTGAATGTTTTGCAACCTGACCTCCATATAGTATTCATGGCCCAAAAAATTAATTTAATTGTTAGCTTATTTTAAAGGGGAGGGGAAAGAGTTTCCATTTGCTGATTCACTCCCCAAATACTTGCAACACCTGGGGACAGGGTAGGGATAGGCCGGGGATAGGCTGAGCTGAAGCCAGGAGTCCAGACATCAACCTTGGTGTCCCACATGAGTAGCAGGGGCCCAAGTGCCTGAGCCATCATCTGCTGCTTCCCCGGTTGCTTATTAGGAGGAAGCTGAAATCAGAAGTGCAGCTAGGACTTGAACCCAGACACTTTGGTAAGGGATGTGTGTGTGTGTCCCAAGCAGTGTTTGAATCACAGTATCAAATGCCTGCCCCCCACTAGGAAGGTTTTCTAGTTCGTTTTTCATCTTTTGTTGTGTTCTGAGCTGGGGAGTTTCCCACAGGGAGCAGTCAGTCCTAGTTTCACCTCTGCAGGGGTGAATAAACCAAGGGTGTGGATGTCTACTTTTTCTTGCTTCTAACAACAATCTAACAATGATCTCTTAGATCCTCTGGAAGGGATGGATGCAGTACCAACCCAGGAGAACAACAGTTTGGGCTCCAGCCACATGTGATGGGGGAAGAGCTTCTGCTTCTGTGGCTGAAGTTAGAATTTTGGTAGACCTTCTCTTTGCTGCTGCCTTCTCAAACCTCATGACCTTGGAGGACTAGATGTGTTTTGCCAGCACCTCACACTGTGACTGGCATTCAGTCAATGTTTGTTCTATTGAACTGACTCTCATTAGTCATGGCACGGAGTCTGGGTGAATTGGCTGAACATCAAAAGAGCCCAAAGGGCATTTTGAGACTTCCTCTTGAGGTCTTCTTTCTGGATAACTTAAGTCATTTATTTATTCATTTGTTTGAGAGCTGCGTGTACACACACACACACACACACACACACACACACAGAGTACACCTGCTGGTTCACTTCTCCAAATCCATGTAATGTTGGGTGGGCCAGGGCCAGAACCAAGAACTAGGTCTCTCAATCCAGGTTTCCCACATGGCAGACAGGGACCCAATTACTTGATCTGTCATCTGCTACTTCCTAGAAACTTACTGATCAGAAAGGTAGAGTCAGGAGCCCCTGTGGAATACTGGTATCTTAACTAGTGGCCTAAACACCTGCTCCCAATTTAAGTTTCAAATAAGTGGTCTGTTAGCATATGTGCTAGTTTATCAGGGTAATGTAACAAAATATCACAGATGGCAGGGCTTAAACAACAAATATGTTTTCTGATGATTCTGGAGGCTGGGAGTCCATGGTGGAAGCGTTAGCTGGTGTGTTTTCTCCAGAGGCTTTCCTCCTTGGCTGGCAGATGGCTTCCTTGCTGTGTGCCTCCTGTATTTTTCTCCTGTATCTTCCTCTTTGTGGGTTGAAGTTTCAGCTTCTTGTAAGGCCAGACACCATCCAGACTGAATCAGGGCTCCCTTGCCTTACCGTGGTTAACCTTAATTACTCTTCAAAGTCTCTTCTGTCCAAATGCAGTCACATTCCAGGTATTGCATACAAGGGGACTTCCAGAAAGCAGTGGAGAATGGAATAAAAGTGAATTTGTTTTTCTGTAAAAATGTTTTGAAGGTCCCATAGTGTTTGTTCACACTGTATATTACTCATAAACTTTTTAAGGGCCTCTTATGGATTTTGTGGATGGGAGAATGCAAGTCAGTCCGTAACACTGTCTTTTCTGGGAAAGGATCCTGCGTTGAGGAGTCAGAGACCATTAGGACTGGAGTGGGTTTCAAACCTCTCCCACTGTCTATGGATAAGGAACTTGAACTCGGAATGAGGAACTTGAACTCCTTCGTTTAAAAATCTGAATTAAAAAATACATTTGTAACTTCCTTCTACCACAGCCCCATCCAGGCTGATGTCACTGTGGCTGCCACCCTCCTCTGAGAAGATAATCATTCTCAGAGTTATAAGCCTGTGCAAAGGGCAGGAGAACTTCACAAGGAGTTCCTTGCCTCTGTACCCTGGAGAGGTTTTTCCCACCTGCAGCCTCCTTGCAGAGCTTATGTGCTTTCCATAACTACAAGCTGACCTCCCATGCTCATGGAAAGGTCTACCTGAAAAGTTCGGTGTCGCTTCGGTCACCCACTGCCCACCTGGATTATGCATTACCATAATGTAGCCTTTACCTTGACTCCTCCCTAGGCCCTCCTCTTTCCTGTGGAACCTGCTCTGGGCCTGCTCTGTGGACACCTCCTGCGGGATCAGCATTTCCTCTTTAGTCCTTGCTCTGCTTTGATTGGCTGGCCTCACCTGCCCTTCCACGGCAGTTGCAGGGTGGGTGAGGCAAGGTTTAAGATCGGCTTGAGTGATTTCTGTGGGTTTGGATCATTGGAATTGTCTCTGTTTTTCTGATATCTAGTCTGTGGTGATTGCAGCCGAGGGATGAACAGAGGCTCTGGTGGAAGTTTAGGCTCTGGAGTTTTTGGAAGGTGATTTGTAGTCACGTTGTTGACTGTGTCTGGGACTCAGATAGGCCTGTGTCAGCAAGGCTGCAGATGTCAAAGCATCTGAGATATATTTTTAAAAAGGTGTGCTGACTGCAGCAATGAAAACTCAAGAACAACATTCCCTTTCCCTTTGTGCCTTGATGTAGGACAGTTGCAGGGACACAGTGGGTATTCAGATATGTTTCTGGAATGAATGGAAAGGTCTGCCTGAAAAGTTTGGTGTCTTAAGAGTGGAATACTTAAGAATGGAATAGCTGTGTTGTGATTCTTGGCTTCTCATCCTCCGAGTTTGCATACAGTATGGAGGAGCCTACTTCTTTCGGAGGCAGTGCTTATTTCCAGCTGCATCAGGAAGTGCTGATTTGGGGCACTGTCCCTGGCTGTGACTTTGGCAATATCTATGACACCTGGTACCCTTCTATCAAACTTCTTTTCCTATTTAAATCAGCCAGAGTTTTTTGTAGTGCAAACATGGGCAGGTTTTCACACATTCCTCTTTCCTAGCCCAGCAGTTCATCAGTTTCCTCTAGATAATTCTCACATTTTTTTATTTGATCCTTTTGATGGATTTCACTTCTTGAAACAGTTTTAGGTTCACACAGATTGAATGGAAGATCGAGATTTTTCCCCCATAGTCCTTATCTGCAGACTTGTGTAGCCTCCATTGTCATCAGTATCCTAAAAGAGAGTGATGTGTTTCTTACGGTTGGTTAAATGATGTTGACACATCATTTTCCCCTAAAACCCATAGTTTTATTAGGGCTTACTATTTTTAATTTTTTTTCAAAGGTGGAGTGACATGGAGAAGGAAAGAGAAACAAAGAGATTTTTCCATCCACTGGTTCACTCCTCAAGTAGCCAAAATAATTGGGGTTGGGTCAGGCCAAAGCCAGGAGCCTAGAACTCTAGCATCGTCCCACAACATAGATGTCAGGGACTCAAGTTCATGTAGGCTATATTTTTCTGCTTTTTCAGATATGTTAGCAAGGATCTGGATCAGAAATAGAGCATCTAGGATTTGAGCTGGTGCTTGGGATGCTGGCTGTTGCTGTGTGCTAACCTCTATGTTATTGTTCAAGGAGTTTGGATAAATGCAGAATGACACATTCCCACCGTTATAGTATCATACACAGTGTTTTAGCCCTCCAAACTATCCTCTCTGCTCTGCCTGTTCGTTCCTCCCCTTAGCTCCCAGAAACCTCTGATCTTTGTATTGTCTGATCTTTGTATTTGTATAGTTTTTCTAGAATGTCAGGTAATTTGAAACTTACCATATGTGACTTTTTCAGATTAGTTTCTTTTTCTCAGTGTGATAAGTTTATGCTTCCTTCAAGTGTTTCTAAGATTTGACAGCTCATTTCTTTTACTGATGAAAAACGTATTGCTTAAATGGGGGTGCCATAGTTTGTTTATATATTCACCTACTGAAGGATGTCTTGGCTACTGCCTAGTTTTGGTGATTATGAGTAAAAGTGCTATATACATATGTGTGTAGGTTTGTGTAGATAAAAGTCTTCAGCTCCTTTGGATAATTACTATCAAACATGATGACTGGATGGCATGGTAAAGATATGTTTAGTTTTATAGTAGACTGCCAAATTATTTTGCAAAGTGTCTGTGCTGCTTTATAGTTCTACCAGTGATGAGCGAGTGCTCCTGCTACTCTGTGTTCTTGCCAGCATTTGACATTGTCGTGATGTGGATTTTGGCCAAACTGAGAGGTATGTGACAGCAGCCTTTAATTTTTCAAAATGTAAAAGAGACTGTATGATTGGTTCACTAACTCTTGCCTGAAACTGAAGCCTTGGGAATGTAGATCATGGGCTGCAAATGTTTATTCAGTAATTTTCTAGTGCCTGTGCTTAGAACTGGAGAGGAGACAGGCATTGATGATGTTGTGGGCTTTAGACAAAGCTTTACGAGGGGTTGAAAGGGATGGTGATGTGCCGTGCAAAAAGCTCAGCTGAAAGGAACGAGAAATGAAGAGTAAGATGGGGCTCCAAGGACTGTCTTAGAGACTGTTGCCTGGAAGATTGGTTTTGCTACCATGTCTTGGGATCTCTGCCCCGACTGGAGCCTCATCAGCCATGCCAGTAGGATGCAGTACTGTTGAAATCCTCCATTTTAAATCTCCTACTCTGATTAGGTTAGGATCAGAGCGCTATTGACTTAGATGTCATGCACCTGCATGAGGGGTTATTGCATTCTGGGAATATCCTGTAAGGTAGCTTCTTATAACTTAGGCTAGCACTTTGCCTTGCTTTATACTACCTAATGGGTTTTGTACAGGGTAAGAAAAAAAGAAGAGAAAAAGGCATTTGTCTTTAGAAAAGGCCAATGCTACAGTGTGGAAAGCAGATGGAAGGGAGCCTGGGTTAATGTGGGAACTCAGGAGGCAGCTATGGTCACCAGGTGAGGCAGGATGGCAGTTTGGATGAAGCTTGAAGAGCTTGGAGAGCTGCAGGTGGCCTCAGATGAGTTTAGGAGGTAAAGCCATCAGGACTTGATAGAGGCTTCTCTATGTGTGCATCAGCGGGGTGGTGTGAAGGGGATCATTGGGTTCCTGCTTGTGCAGATGAATGCATGCTGGTTGTTCACACAAACAAGGAACTTCATCTAGAACAGGGCCAGGGCAGCCCATGATGATTTTTCGGAAAGATCCCCACTCCCCCCCCCCCCCCCCCCCCCCCCCGCAGCAGAAGACATGCCCCTTAATTTTTTAGTTGATCATAGTTGATCAATCATTTGAGAGCCTAATAATAATCTGACTACATAATCTAGTCTTCGTGGCTGTGGTAAAGTACATGAGGTGGTTTTCAATTTTTAAATTTTTTAAATTAAACAATATTTATTTTTATTGGAAAGGCAGTTAGAGAGAAGGAGATACACAGAGAAAGATCATCTGTCTGCTGATTCACTACCCAGGTGGCCACAATGGCCAGAGCTGAGCTGATCTGAAGCCAGGAGCCAGGAGCTTCTTCAGGTCTCCCATATGGGTGCAGAAAGTCCCAATTGCTTGAATAAATTTTTATCTGTATCCACTTCTTGCAGTAAACTTATTTCAGATTCAAGAAGGAAGGAAGGAAGGAAGAAAGGAAAGAAAGAAGGAAGCAAAGAAAGAAAGAAAAAGAAAGAAAGAGAGCAAACTTGTATTATTCCTATCTCTGTTACCTAATCTCCAGGAAAAATCAGTCCAGTCCAGTTTAACTATTCTGATTCCTTCCTGAGCATCCCCTAAGGAAAGCATGTTGGGATCCAGTCAAACCATCTCAGGCAACAAAGAAATTCAGGCAATCCCCACTTTAGAAACTTTGCTCTTTTCCTTTCTCTCTTTCTCTTTCTCCCTCTCTCTCTTTCTCTCTGTGTGCGTGCATGTGCAGCTCAATCCCTATCTCTTACTCTCTCTCACCATACACACACGCGCGCACACACACGCGCGCACACACACACACACACACACACACACTCTGAGCTGGTGTGTGGTAGGTCTCTGCTTACTGGTCCCTTTGAGCAAGGGAGTAAGGTGAGGCACGTTCCATGGCAAGGTTATTTTCTGCCTGTCAGAAGCTACATCTCTCAGTTCTCTCTTGAGTTCGGAGGACTTTGGGGGTGGACAGAAGCATCAAAGTGTTCAGGTTCCCAGGTTTGACCTCTTCTATCCTTTGCATGTCACTGTAGCTCTCACTATGCACTGACGTGGCCCACAAACAGTGTGACATTATTGGCTTCTGGCTTGAATGGACCTTTGATTGGAGATCAGGACCTAGGGGAGTCTTGCTACAGGCAGAGCTGGGAGGTTGCTATTCATGTTTCTTGGGGACCCTCAGCCGCTAGGGGAAGAACTTGCTGGCTCCATAGTTGAGGTTCCTAGCAGATCTTTAAAAGGGATGAGTGCTAAGCAAGATATTTATTATATTGTCTTGTTATCATGTTAAATTTACTAAGGGATCATCTCAAAAAGATCTTCAGTATGCCTTAAGAGTATATAAATGTATGGCATACTGTGTGATGTTTCAACACATGTGCATAGCATGTAGTGATAAATCAGAGCAATAACATGTTCGTTATCTCAAAAATCACTTTTATGTATTATGAACAATGAAAACCGCCTCTTCTAGTGGTCTTGAAATGTGTAATAGATTATTATTAACTGTAGCCCATGTTTTATACTAGTGAACACTAGAACTTATTCCACCTAACTAGCTATGATTTTGAACTTGTTAATCAAGCTCCCCATGCTCTCACCTTCCCAGACACAGGTGGCCACCATTCTACTTTAATTCTGTGATATCAACTTCTTTAGATTCCATATATGAGTGAGAACATGCAGTATTTGCTTTTTAGTGGCTACTTATTTAGAAACTTGTACGTGTAAATGGAGTTGTTTTGGTTCTAAACATTGAAAGTATTAGTCATTAGTTTTTATACTATAAAATGTGGTTTTAGTCAGTGGAGAAAAGATAGAAATAGTCAGCAAATGGTGTACACAAACAGTTTATAGTGGAATAAATATGTAAATTTGAACAAAGAATCATGGAAGTTTTTGAAAAAATGATGGAAGAATTAAAAAATCATCTTAATGAGAAAGACAAAATGCAGAAACAGATGTGATATCATTAATATATTGAAGCAAATCAAAGTATAACATTTCTGCCAAGCGAAGCACTTGGTAATCAAAATCAACAGACGAATAACAAAGAGAAAAAACATCTGCCACTCATATCACTGCCCGAATCACTGATTTTCCTAACAAAAGAGCAGCTCCTATAATATCATAAAAGAGCAGTGTGCTCATAGAAAAGTAGAAAAAAGTTATAGAAGAGGCTCAAGTGCATAAACAAGTGTTTAGCCTTTTTTCCAGTAAGACAAAGCAAATTGAAACAACACTGGTGCATCTTTTTTCACTTATCAGATGTAACACATGTGAGAGAAGGTGTGATAACACACTGTTGGAGAGCCATCGGAGATATGTGCCGTAACATCAATCACTGTCACAAAGGTATGTGTCTTTTGGTCTGAAAACTCGACTTTTAGGATTTTATCCTGCAGTTGTACTCATACAAGTAGAAAATGACAAATACCTGGAGCTTGCATTGTGGCACAGGAGTTTGGGCCAAGCTGGCATTCCTTGTTGGAGTCCTAGAATAGAGGCTCATGTCTGAGCCAGCTCCCTGTTGGTGTGTGTTGAGAAGGCATCAGGGGGTGGTGCCATAAATGGTTCCTGTTACCCCATGTGGAAAACCCAGGTGGAGTTCTTGGCTTCAGCCTGGCATGACTGTGGCCATTGCAGATACTTAGGGAGTGAACAAGCAGATGGAAGAATTCTCTCTCCCTCTCTCTCTCTTGTTTTATCTCTGTCCTTCTGCTTTTCAAATGAATAAATATCCAAGAGCCCTCATTGCAGCCTAGTAGAGAATATTGAAACTCAATTGTCTGTCAGGAGAGGAAAGGCTAAATAAAATGTCACAGGTAGGCATGATAGAATATTATGCAGTCATTAAAAAATAGCCTGATCTTTATATAAATGAGTTCTGAAGTCTATTGTTAAGCAAAGCTAAACATGAAATAATATGCAGAATAATTTGTGCAGTGTTAGCAGTATGTACAACAGATATAGTGTACACATGCACGTAGATATGCACACACTTGCCTGTAGATGTGTAGACCATCTCTGATGTTTACAAAGAAAATCCCATGGAGCAGTATAGAGTTACTGGGAGACAGATGGGAACAAGAGCTATTTTTCACATTCTCACATTTGAACCTTTCATATTTTTGCTTTTAGAATCTGGAATATGTTGCTCCATTCTCTTCTTGCCTGTAGAGTTTCCAGTGAGAGATCTCCTGTGAGTTTAACTGGCATTCCTTTGTATGTCAGTTGATTTTTGTTCACATGCACATTTAAGGATCTTTTCCTTATGTCTGATTGAAGAGAGCTTGATTATCATGTGTCATGGTGAAGATCGCTTTAGCTCAACACCGTTGGGAGTTCTGTGACTCTCCTGAATGTTGTTTCCCAATTCTTTCTCTAGATTAGGGAAAATTTCCCTTATTATCTTATTAAATACACCTTTAATCCCAGTTTCTCTTTCTGCACCTTCTGGGAATCCCATAACTCTTACATTTGGCCTTTTAATAGTGTCTTTCGATTCTTGAATATTTTTTTTGGTCTGGTCCAGCACTGCTTCCAACTTTTTGTTTGTTTCCCCCTGGTAACAGAAATATCTTCTGATTTGAGATTCTTTCTTCTGTTTGTTTCATTCAATTTTGGAAACTCTCCACTGTACTTTTGGGGAGGCCTTCCCTGGTCTGAAGGCAAAGCTAACAGAGTAAAATCCCAGTCAGTTAAAAGCCCCAACAAAACATCAGCAACAATATATAGTGTTATGGAATTGATTGACATAGTATTGAGTAAACAATATGTTAAAAGTAATGCAAGTTCAATTTTTCAAAACACATGTGTTGAGACAGTATCAATGACAGGATAAAAAAAAATACAGGTTAAATTAAGGCAAACATGTGGTATCTAACCTTTTGGGATTCGCTCATTTCCCTTAGCATTATAGTTTCCAGTGGGCCCATTTAGCCACAAAGAACTGCATTTTGTTTTTTTTAATAGCTGAGTAGTATTCCATGGAGTAGATGAACCAAAGCTTTCTTATCCAATCTTCTGCTGATGGGCATTTCGGTTGCTTCCATGTTTTTGCAATTACTGATTGTGCTGCTATGAACATAGGGGTGCATGTTGGTTTGTCGTGAAACAGGTGCTTTGGATATATTCCTAGGAGTGCTATTGCTGAATCATATGGTATGCAGATTTTGAGTTGTTTAAGTGTTCTCCATACTGATTTCCATAAAGGCTGTACTAACCTGCAGCCTCACCAGCAGTCTCCACTGTACTTTTAATTTGTTCCACTCTATTCTTCATTTCTGATATATCCGCTTTGATTTATTGTTGCTATTTCCTGTGTAACACATTCCCTTAATTTCTTGAATGCCTGTATTACATGCTTCTCATTGATAAGAAGCTTTATAATTGTTTTAAATTCTGTGTTCCCCATTTTCTCACTGTCTTCCTCAGTTAACTCTGAAGTTGGCAAAAGGTTTTGTTCCTTTGCAGGGGAGTCTTCAGTAATATTCATTGTGCCTTGTCTCTTCTTTTGCTCTTGGTCATTGTACTTCTGGTTATCAGATTCTTCTCCTGGAGCAAGTTTCTAAGCTGTGTCACCCTCAGATCTACAGTTTGATTTTACTTATTGCAGTTGGTACATGGCTCTTTGTTTGCAGTCACTTGTGCCACTCCCTCCAGCGAGTTCCAGGTCTGGGTTCTTATGTTAGATTTCTACATTGGTCTCCGTAGCCCCAACTCCTGGTTTACCACTTTCTACCTCTTGTGACACTGTGATGAGGCTGCACCATTTTCTGTACAACCTTTTCCCCACTTCTGATTGGGGCAGTCCCCAGGATTAGGGAAATACCAGGAGTCCTATATTGCTAGGTTGTTGGTGGTGATGATATTGCTGGAATCTGTTGGCCATTAGATCTGAGGGCCACACGGATCTATTTTGACCCTTATGATGTCAAAGTTGGTATTATTTTGCCTGTGGAACTAAAGCCATGTACTGAGTTCAGTGAGTTCTTGCTGAGCTCAGTACATACACAGCTCACTGTTGTCCCTGCAGTCTTAAAGCCTTTACCACACTGAACAAAATGGCACCTGATGTGCCATTACTAGAGTTCTTGATCTGTTGGCTGTCAGGTCTGAGGACTATAGGGACTTATCTTGGGTGGAACCTATAGGATGCCATACTGTTGCAATTCACTGAGCCAGAAATGAGTTCACTCCCAGCTCAGTGCATGTGGTACTGTCTGTAGCCTTTGCCTCCTTAAACAAAATGGCACCTGATTCAGCTCTAGTGTACCAACTGGGTTGTGAAATTCACCCTGTTCCCACACTGCCCGTCTGAGACCTGTTGCTCTGTCTCTGCTCCTGGCCAAATCAACAGACCAGCAGGATGGGCAGTTCTTTGCATGGGTTCACCTCCTGAGCTTCTGGTGAACGTTCATTCCCAACTTGTTGCTGGTGTAGTTCTGGCTGTTGGTTTAATGCAGATCATTGTTAGCTGAATAATGCTGGGGTATCAGTCACTGCACCACCACGCCATTGTGTTCGCTGCTTTCCTCTGTCAGTCAGGTACCCCTCTGCTGTTGTTCTGTCTTTTCCTATTTGCTAGAATGTATCCTCTCTGCTTTACCCTGGCTAATGCTTCTCTGTCTGTTTAAATGTGTCCTTACCATATTCTGCCATTTTGATTCTCTCTCTCTCTTTTTTTTTTAAGCAAAAGAAGACTAAGTAAGGCTTGAACTGGCAGGTCTTTTGAGACCATTCTATTATCAGTGAGTTTCTATCTCTGTGTGTTACCACTGGGAAACTCAATTCTTATGCTTCTTTTTGAATTATATTGAGCATTATGAATGTACTTGAAGTAACAGTTGCCTCATATTGCTGAAAGAAAATATTTAAAAGAAGAGATTTTGTTGATGGGTGGAGTTCAGGAAAGTCTGAGCAGCAGATGGGTGTCTGGATCCCCTAACCACATGACTGTGGCTCGGGGAACCTGAGCCAGGCCAGGCTTCCTGCTGGGGATCCTAGCTCCCCATCCACCACTGCTGGGCAGTGGGGGAGGGTCCTGGGTTTGTCCAAGCTCGAGGTCCAAGAACTTCCTCTGTCTGCAGTGACCATGCTGGAGACAGATCTCAGACGTCTCTGGACATGCTCAGGACCATGGCTCCGCCCACTGCCACCATGTTGGTGGGTGGAATTCGGGTAAGTCTGAGCAGCGATGCAGGTGTCTGGATCTCTCAGCCCTGTGGCTGTCACTGGGAAAACCTGGGCTGGGCCAGGCTTCCTGCTGGGGATCAAGCTCCTCATCCACTGCTGCTCGGCTGGTGAGGGTCCTGGGCTTGTGGGTGTCCAGAGTGCCAACTTATGCCAGACTTCTCCCACTGGCTACCCAGTGGCGAGCCCTAGGGTCTTGGGGATATGGAACTACTGCCTAGGGACACCCATGGATAAGGCCATACATGTAGGTGAGGTTTGGTGTCCTGAGGGACACCCAATGACAGGGCCACTGCACTTGCAGGTAAGTGAGGGGTCTGAGACATGGTGGTTTGGAGGGGAGAGATCTGAAGATACTTATGAGTCAGACTGATGCACCAGCCCACATGGGACTCCTGTGGTACACAGTACCACAGGACCATGTACGTGGTACATGGCTGACCATCACATGGCAGCACATATACAAGCTGTGGCTGGGGGCCTGTCTGGCACGGATAGATTCCAGTACCTGACAGTGAATGTCAGATCAGGGTATGGGTCATATTAGACTGGGCTATGACACCAACCAGCATGTAAGAGAATAAGGTTTGGGTGTGGATTCTGTGGGGGACTACAAGTCCCACTGGCTAGCTTAAGTGTTGGGATGCTGATGGGCTAAGCTTGGCATAACCATGGAACTCACTGATGCTTACCGGTACTGGGGCTGGGAACAAGCGTTTACTGTTTTCTGCTCATTTAAACAATCAGACCATAGAGGCCATAAACATTTGTGGAACTATAAAAAAAAGAAACAAATTTATTTTGAAAGTCAGTTACAGAGAGAGAGATAAAGATAGAGAGGTGTTCCATCCACTGGTTCACTCCCCAGATGGCCACAACGGCCCGTGCTGTGCAAACCCAAAGCCAGAAGCTTCACCTGAGTCTCCCATATAGGTTGCAGGGGACCAAACACTTGTACCTGTTGCTGCTGCTGCTTTTCTGAGGCCATTAGCAGGGAGCTGGATGCTACCAACCATGGAATGCTGGAGTGGCAGGTAATGGCTTAACTTGCTGTGCCACAATATCAGCTCAGGAAGTTTTACTGTGAATAGAGTTTTGTGAAAACACAGAGGAAAAGCAACATTTACTTGAATAACAAAGTTCACTAATTTTTTAAAGAACATATATTAGCTAATAAGTGGGTCTGCAAACTGATTTCAGAGAATTGGAAGAGACAAAAATGAGGACAGATATCGCTGCATATTAAGAAAGAAGTCTGATAGACAGAATCTAGTGTTGATTCTATAAAGGAGACCAGAAAGCAGATGTCAGTATCAATAGCATGTGGACCAGAGCCATGCCCTGGATGTGACTAGACTGCCTCCCAGCCAGCAGACCTCTGCCAGGCATTGGGCTTCTTCACAACAAGATGTAATACTTTGGCTCATCCTTTGGGGCATGACTCAGCACAACCCTGACCATAAAACCTTGAAATATTTTATGGAGTTGATTTGCCCTGTTTCTCCTGGGATTTATCTCTCATCCCTTGGAGTGCATATATCTTCCCAAAGCCTTTAGTGTGCTCGTCTTTGGCTCATCTGGATTGATGTCATTGTCATGTTATCGATGTAATGGACTAATGTGATCTTCTACAGGTTGTCTAGATGGTGATGGTGCAGATCTCTCTGGCTTATGTTGTGACAGAAGGCAGGAGACTTAACCTAGTCCTGGGGCAAAACTGTAAATGTATCCTGTCGTCTGTGTCAAAGGAAAGCAAACTGTTTCCGTTTCTCTTTTTCAAATTGAGTGGAAAAGCTGGCATTTGCCAGGTCACTGGCCATATAATCTAATATAGATGTTGGTAAACTTTCTCTGTTAAAGCAGAATGATGGATATGTGACTGTTTAGGAAGGACTATACTGCTGCAATAATATGGGGAAAATCAGTGATGAGAGGGGATTTGAGAAGGAAGAGGGGGAACTCCAGAACCTACAGAACCACACTACAAATTTCTACTACTACTACTAATAATAATACTATTAATAAACCATACATACATTTTTAGAAAAAAGAGCTGGTAGGAAGTACATTAGGTTTTGTAGGACACAGCTAGTGTCTGCCACTTCAACATGCTTTAGTCAGAATCTTTATTCGAGTTCCAAGATTCAAATCCCTGGACTGCTTCAAGTAGCATCCTTCTTTGCAGGGTGAGTGGTTGGATGGTCCTTTCTCAGGAGACATGCCTGGTTACCTGTGGCAAGATCCTAGTGTTGTTGGCTTTCCTGGGTGCAGGTCCTGTCTCAAAAGTAAAACCTTTCCCTGCTTCACAGATCCTAGTTGTTGCAAAGGATGATTGCTGTCAGGATGTTGATCATTTGTTTATTACCTGACCTTGTTTATTATTCCCTGGACTAGTTCTAGAATGTTTTAAATTGGGAAAAAAGCACCTGGCCTAATTGTTGCTATTCCTGCTCTTTCTACAGATCAGAGAAGTAGTGTGTGAGATCCAGGCTTTCCTCAGCGATTAACTAAGCATAGATTGGTATTCAGTTAACCATGCTCAAATTTGTTATTAAAGTAAGGGCATACATAATTAGGTACTACTGACCCTCATTATATATGTGCACCCTATTTGTGTATTTGTGGGTTTCATTACTTGCTATCTTATTTGCTATTTTTTTATTTCTTTATTTGACTCCCCTGCCCCAAAACAATATGGGTGATGTTTTCATTGTTACTAGTAGGCATGTATAAATGGCAAAAATTTGTATCAGCTAGCATTCTCAGCCATGGCTGAGACTGACCAAGGCAACAGTCTGCCTTCTTGTGTTAGCTCTCATACTGTAAACAAGTGCCATGCTTTTTGTATTGCTGTACTTTCTGTTGATTATTTTGACATTGCAAATGATCCCTAGACATAGTGCTGAAGTGCTATCCAGTGTTTGTTAATGTAAGAAGGCTAGGATATGATTTACAGGATAAGTACACTTGTTAGAGAAGCTTCACTCAAGTGGGAGTGATATTTTGGTTGTCAGTGCAATGTTAATGAGTGTAATGCAATAAATGAAGTTGTTATACGACTTTGCTTAAGGATTCTGATAATGGGGTCCAGCACCTTGCAAGTGCCAGGATCCCATATGGGTGTTGGTTTGTGTTCCAGCTACTCTGTTTCCCCATCAGCTCCCTGTTTGTGGCCAAGGAAAGCAGCAGAAGATGGCCCAAAGTCTTGCGACCCTTCATCCACATGGAAAACCTTGAAGAAGGTCATGGATTCTCACTTTGGATTGATTCAGCTCCAGCTGTTGTGGTCATCTTGGGAGTGAGCCAGCAGATGAATGATCTTCCTCTCTCCTTCTCTCTGTAAATCTGATCTGTCTTTCTAATTAAAGTAAATACTTTTTAAAAAAGGGATTTTGATAATGTTGCCCTGGTGATGGTGGTTGGCGATCCCAGGGCTCTTTGGGTCTGTAATGCGGGGCAACAGTATTGTCCTAAGACTGGCATGTAGTAAGTGTCAAGAAGGACCACAGTCTCTCTAGAGAATGGCAGAGACCAAGCCTGTGCCACTCTCTAGGCACTAAATGTGATAAAAAACCCTCCAGAGCTGTGCAGTTGGTTGCTAGTAACAAACCAAGCAGCAAGAGTATTGGCCAAGTGGGAGCAGCTTCTTCATGAAGCATGATGGGTCCTGATGGATGTGATGTGCCAAGACTTACATCACTGAAGAATTCAGTTTCAAAGGCCCAGAACCTTTTGAGCATGTGGCAGAAAACACCATAGAAAGAAACAAGTCAATGAACTTAAGCAAGGTCATAACAGCAACTTTATTTAATATATATTGTTGGCTCATCAATACTGAATTCCTCTGGTGGAATAAGCAGGTACATAGTAGACACACTGTGGACCTTGACATTTTTTGATCTCAGAAGGTGGGCAAGGCTTGAAGTCTGGCAAAGTCAGCAAAAACAGGTCAGGTGCTTAGGACTCATGGTGGGTAGCTCTTCTAGGAGAAAATGTTCATAAGTGTTTGTTGAATGAATAAACGATGAGGTCTTTTTCAGGTTTCATTCGCTGTCTTGGAATGGAGAACTTGTTTCTGTCCTAGTATAAAGTTTTAACCATGAAATTTTAACTATAGCTTGTTATTACTGTGCTTGGGACTTTGAGGAGTGTTAGGAAGAAATATGGGTGTGTAGGAGGGTAAGATATTGGCAGATGAAATGCAAATTTTGCTGGGAAAAGAGAGGCATTTTGGGAAGCAGGTTGATGAGCCTCAGAACTATTTGCAAAACTGCCCGAAATTCCCACATAGTACCAGGCTGTGATTGGCTATTAAGTTGCAGCTGCAACCGTGGAACAAGATGTTATCCAAGTTTTAAATAATTCTTTGAAATGTGCAATTCTCCATGGAGTGGCAGATTAAAATTCATGTTTTCTATTTTTAACACTTCAGGAAACCTTCCTTTTAAAAAAATTCACTTCCATTTGTATTGAGGAGAGTAAGAGATATTGAAGGGAGTTAGTAAAATAACTGGGGTAGCAATAGATTGAAGGGGTGGCGGGAGAGAGCTTTCTCTGTAGAATAAGAAATTAGTCCTGTCATCTTGGAAGGTTCTAAAGACTGCCGGAAGTGTTTTAACTAAGACATCAGATTGAACCATCAAGTGTCAGGGCCCAGGGCTAGATTGAATTATCCACTGGTAAAACTATGTTTCACATCACATGTCTCAAGTCCACCCTTGTAACACAAAAGCAGTGGTTTCCCTTCACCATCAGTGTGAAGCCGTCAAGGCCCAGGGAAATAGCAGCAGAGTGTTTAGGTGTATGTGCCAACCCCTTCCCTGTAACTGTATCCTTGTTACTTCCTATTCTCCACTTGTTCTTAATCTATTTCCCTGTATCTACCTTTCATCCTTAAATGTCTTTTCTGCTTCAGCCCTCACAGGCCTCACATTCTTAGAGGTTCAAAATCCATATCACCTCCATCAGTGGTGCTGCTACTCTAATGGGTGGCAGAGTCACCCACAGAGCTTGTAAAAATACAGGTTTCTTGGGCAGCCTGTTCCATAGTGTTCTGTGGTACTCGTGGTATTGCGTTTCTGGCAGGTGCTGCTGCCGCAGCTCTCTCTAACACCTTACTTTGAAAATCATGGATCTACATACTTGTGTTTTCCTCTTAATGGTGTACATCTTCATACAGGAAACCTTTCTTGGTATTAAAATCTTATGTATATGTCTTGTCTGGCTCATAGAAGGAACCCAATGAGTGTTAGTTTCATTCACCATTCCTCACTTCCCCTTTCAAATGATAACCTCATCAGTGAAACAACTCTTAAATATGTGCAGCTATAAACTTAACAACTACTCAGTATATTTGCTAAGTAAATGGAAGGGTGTTTTTCTTCTCAATAAATGTTTCCCCTTAAGCCTTCTAGATCCTGGTTTTGCTCTGTTATAAATACCCTCAGTTTTTTTCCTCAAGAGAAAGCCCTGATAGAATAAATTTTTTTATTATTATTATTGGTTGAGTGTTGTGGGAAGAACTGACAAATTACAATGCCTCACTTCAATGGAGTGCCCAATTGGTTAATAAAAGATAATTTTCTCGTCCTATGTGGAGTTTTCAAAACAATGCTGTGCTCAAGTAAGCAATGTCGTCCTGGGATTTTGTGGGTGATTTCTTTGTAGTCTCTTGGCATAGGATTGCCCCTGAGGTTGATTTAAACTGTTGGAAATATGAGTTTTCTCTGTTTGAAGGCCGTTTTCCATCCTGACCTTGACAGGAGCAGCACTGGAGCTGTTGGTGCCTGTGATGATCTTTCTTGGTTGTCAATGAGATCAGATTCTTACATCTGTGTGCAGTTTGGAGGGAGACATCAGGCACTCCTTTTCCTCATGCTGTTGCCAAGAACAGGGTCTGTTTCCACAGGGCACGTATCCAGTAGAACAGAGCCAAGTTGTTCTGCATCTCAAACAAACCAGCAGAGTTAAATAACTTGGGGGAATGATAATAATAATAATAATAAATTGACCCTCAATTGACTTTTTTCTGTTTTTTTTTTTAAAGATCTATTTTTACTTGAGAGAGTAATACAGAGAGAAAGGGAAAGACAGAAAGAGAGATCTTCCATCTGCTGGATCACTTGGCAAATGGCTGCAATGGTTGGAGCTGAGCCAATCCAAAGCCAGCAGCCTTGAGATACAATTGGGTTTCCCATATGAGTGCAGAGGCCCAAGGCTTTAGCCCATCCTCTGCTGCCTGCTCCTAGGCCATTAGCAGAGAGCTGGATGGGAAGTAGAGCAGCCAGGACTTGAACCATGTCCCATATGGGATTCTGGTATTGCATGTGGAAGATTAGTCTACTATGCCACCATGCCTGTCTTGAATCCCTCAGTCCCACCCCCTAAATTGATTTTTAAAAAATCATTTCATATCCTGTTTTTTTGTGTGGTATAGATAAATCCATTTTCTTTTTAAAGTATTTTAAAATTAATACATGTTTTTGTTTGAAAGATGTAGAGACAGGGAAACAGAGCAATCTCCTGTTCTCTGTTCCATTTTCCAAGTAAACACCACTGCCAGAGCCTGGACAGACTAAATTTAGGAGCCTGGAACTCAGTCAAGTGGTTATCAGGGACCCAAGAGCAATCATTTGCTTTTTAGCTCCCAGGATGTGCCTTAACAAGAAGCTGCAATCAGATTGACAAGGAAGTTAACTATTGTTGGACTCAACAGAGCAGAGTTGGGACTCAAACCCAGACACTCCCATTCGAGATGCAGGTATCCCACATATTGTTGTAACTGCTGTGTCCCTCGCTAACCCCCACTCCATATTTGATATCCAAGAGATAGTAGAGTCTTAGTCTCTGTAACTATTAGGAAAACCATTTTCCTCCTGCCTGGTACTACTCCTGTGTATGGTGGAAAGAGCATAGACTAGAGTTCACTTAATTCTGATCTTGTTGAAAAGCAAACAATCAGGGCCCGGTGGCATGGCCTAGTGGCTAAGGTCCTTGCCTTGAATGTGCCGGGATCCTATATGGTCGCCGGTTCTAATTCCGGCAGCTCCACTTCCTCTCTATCTCTCCTCCTCTCTGTATATCTGACTTTGTAATAAAAAAAAAAAAAAGAAGCAGATAATCAGAGTAGAGATGTGGAGATTTACATGGAGAAGGAGCAGAGAATCAGATCTTACGCAGTTCTGATACCCAAAGAAGAAAGGGAAGGGGGCTGTGTGGGAGGTCTGGAAGTTCAGGGTTCAAAAATTTGGCCTTTTTCTGGCGAGCTTGCAAGTCAAAGGTGCCCACATTAGGAATCCTGTGTTTGAGGAATGTTCCTGCAATAGTCCTCATTGAGGTCTAGGCTCTACTTGAATGCAAGGTAAGTGTTTTTCTCCTGCTAACTATAGGGCAGCAATGAAGAAAGTTTTGTGATCTTAACAAGGATTCTGTTCTTCCTGTTGCCTATTTGCAGACCCGTTGAGGGTTCTCACTGGATTGGGGCCTCAGGGTACTTACCCCATTTGCCGGTGGGAAACAGGATAGCTGCCTACTTGCAGTGGCTCACACTTCCCCAAGATGGACAAGAAGGTGAACTCTGGGCAGACTCAACACAGCAGGAAATACTCATTCTGAAGTGCTTTTACAAAGCAATGTTATTGATGTTCATTATTAATCATATTTATTCTAAGATTTTAAATGAGCATGATTAACATAATTATCCTTGTCTTAGGTATTACAGAAATACAAAATATTAGACTTTTATTTACACAAGTACAGATACTAATTTTAGCCTTCTATGATTAGAAAAGCAAATTACCTTGAACAATACCAACTGGAGAGGCTAGCAGAAGAGAAAGCCCATCTCTTTTGTCCATTTAGTGTGATTTTAATGGCTTTAATATTTTAAAATCTGCAGTTTTGTTATTACTTTGATCACTTTCAAGAGATTAGTTGATGTTGCTGGGTTCCCACCTCCCATTTCTTTGCAAGAAAACAGAAATTTGCTTCAGGGACCTTTTATTTCAAGAAAGTTTACACATGCCAACTCTTCTTCCTGGATAATCCATTATCTCACCGTTGCAATTTCTGTTCCATAGAACTAGAAGACTTAGTTCAGAGGCCACAATCTCCATGAAACCCACTGACTTTGCAACAAGCTGTTCTCTCCCGCACATATCTTTCCAGGGGACAGTATGCTGTGTTGTAATGATGGTTCTTGAGAGTGTAAATAAATTTTATCTTTGTCTTTTTTTTTTTAATCTTTGCCATTTCAAGCTCTGTGAAGTTCTTGATGCATGGCTGGCAACCAAGGCATGAATGACTTCCTTCATGACTTCACACTGATTTAAGAATTCCCTGCACTCCCACCTCTTGAATTCGTTCTCTGTGCTTTTCTTCTCTCCCACTCTCTTTGCTTAATCTTTTTTCCCCTGAGCAACATGTATCCTCTAGCTTTACTGAAGTCAGAGAGGGCAGGTTTTTGGATTACAAATCGGATGTGGTGGCTTGGTGAGTAGATGGGGGTGGGCAGTCAATTCCATTTGAAGGCTATTGGGGAAAAAAAACCTAGAGGGCTCTGCACATTCATCTTGTCACTTCTACTTCTTTTTGACTGATGGGTCACTTTTTTCATTTTCAAAGGCCTCTGAGAATGGCAGTTTTGTATGGCCCCAGGTAAAAATCTTTATCATGGCATAATGATGAGACATGTGTAAGATTTTGGAAACATAAAGAGTGGGTGCTCTCAGAGGGTCCGGTGAAGCCTGTCAAGGCTGGGGCTGAAAAGAGATCTTGCCACATCATGACTGATTACCAGGGTTAATTTATCTGGTCTCACCAGTAGGGTCTCTGAGTCCACTGTCCTTCCCTTCTACCTCGTCAGTGCAGATAAGCATAGACCTTGGTCCTTCTCAAAGTTGACAATATCTGTTGTTAAGCTAGTATCTCATCTTGTATAATCCATGCTTCATTATATTTATTTACAGACACGTAAAATGAAGATGCTTCACAAGGTTTGTGGGAATTTGAATTTGAATTTAAGTTTATTTTGACACAACCATTTTTAAAATCCATACACATAAGAATTTTTACAAAGTTTTTGGGAGGTGTGTATTATGAAAAAAGCATGCATTTATTACAAATTGAGCCTTTCTGTGCATATTTGGAAGATGAAGTGTGATAATTTGATGCATATAGAAAGTGTACAATATTCACATCAGGGTAATATCCCCTGATTATTTTCATACATGAGTCATTTCTGTGTAAATAAGAAGATTTGGACTCTTCTATAGACATGTCTCGTACATTATTGTGATACTACTGGACTATAGAACACCGGGTCTAGACTTGCCTTGCTGTCTCCCAGTCTTGGCATTCTTTGTCTGGTTTCAGTCTCCAGGTGCGTGTTCTATTGGTACTATAATGGCTGACATAGAAGGTCTGGCTGAAGAGACCCAGAATACTACACTTAATCTTAGCCAAAAGGCCGAAAAATGATGAAGAGACCCAGAATTACTCTTTCACCAATAGAGTAAAATTGTGGCATCTTATATAATGATGCATCTCAGATTCTAGCAAATAAACTCATCATGTGTCATCCACCCATTTTAAATGCTAATGAAAAAGATAAGTGCATCTCTCATAACCATCGCGGTAGTGGGAGTTGTAAGGGGGTCTCGGCAACGCCTGTGTCACCGTGTACCCCTAGTTAAGTGGAGGGACTAGAGTTACAAAGAAGACAACACACACTGGGTCATTTCTGCAAAGAGAATGCCGCTTTATTGAAGTTTAGCCTGCCTTTTCTACTCTCTGGTTCCTCCCAGTATTTTTCCAATGCTCAAGCAGCTCCTAAGACCCCCCACGAGCATCTTGATAAAGGGGAAGCAGGAACTTGTGGTTAAGCCAGGAGCTAAGTGTATCAGGCCAAGATTGTGCATCCTGTTACCCCTTGAAAAACAAGCTAAGGTGTGGAGTCAACCCTTGGGAGACCCGGCCCTGCAAGAGGGAAAAAGGCAAGATGCATTTTGCTTTGCTTCTTAGTTACGCCTAACATCCTTGCTCTCTATTTGTGTCTATATGATCTTCCTTTCTTGTGCCAGGCTGGTCTATTGTTAGCACAGCACATGTGGGCTGTAGTTGTAATTTGTGTCCTACAGGGTTTCAGTTTACAAAAATAGGCAAAGTTTGACTTTCTACAACCACTTCCTCTGTAATTAAAATGGCATTTTCTTAAGTTACAAAAGGCTGAGTTCATGGTAAGGAAATAAGAACCTCTTCAAAGAGGTTGGCTTATACTCTTGAATCATCGCCATATGTAATAAAAGATTTATTATGACTGGAAAGTCAGCTGAGCATTGAATATAACAAGATGTGCAAATTGGATAAATCATGCTTTGAATTCTTTTTCAGAACATGTTGACTTTAAAAAGATTTTTAAAAATTCCTTTCTCTGTTTCTCTGGTTGAAAAGAGACATTTGTCTAAAGTGTCTTTCCTCCTTTCCTTCTTGTTTCTCTTTTTCTTCCTTCCACTGTAATTAGGCAAAGGTACATCTTCTTCTAGAAAGGTTGGGGAGAATGTTTTGCTTTTCAGAGTTGGTTTTGACTTCAGATACAACAGATTTAATGCATGTATACTGGCTGCTTATGCTCCATGCTCATTTTGTGTACATTCTGAATGGCCTACTGAATTTTTTATTAAGATAATATAGTTCTCACTCCAGTATAAGTTACAGGAGCAACTGCCTTTATGAACCTAATGAAGGCATAAGTGCTTAAGTTACAGCTCTTCTGTGACTAGTGAAGACTGAAGCAGCCTCCTTACACCTTTAATAAAAACAACAATGACAAATTCCCCCTATGAGTTGCTCTAGGGCAGCCTGGGAGAAATCTTATGTTGACTGAGAGAGAAAAAAGTCTTTAGAAAGTCAGATTCCTTGGTGGAGGAAAAAAAAACCTCAGTGAAGGCAAGAATTCTTGTATCATCTTTACAAGCAGTTGAAGTGAAAGTTTTTTTTTTTTTTTTTCCTGAGGTATTCTGCTCCCTGCCTGGCTTTCCCACTTGGTGTATCAGCTGAGACTGTTAGTGTGAGCAGAGATGTCTGAAATAGCTGCATGTAGGGCATTGGAAAGGCAACATCCTTTCCTTTTTAGCTTATTTATTTAGCAAGTAATAAATTGTGAAAAATGGAAAATGTGCACTATGGAAAAAATCCTATACATAAATGGGGGTCTTCTGCATGGAAAAACTAAAGCCTAATTCCCCTCCCTGTAAACATGAACACAGTTGTCCTCCACAACTCACTTCTAATGAACAGAATGTGTGTGGGGGGGGTGATGTCCTAGCATAGAACATACAAGCTTCAGGGAGGGAGATCTCTAACCCACTCACATCAAGGCCCAGCTGAACAGATACAGCTTTTAATCTGATTGAATTTGATGGCCCAATTGCTTGGAAGCCCACCACCCACTTGAGAGACCTGGATGAAGTCCTAACCCCTAATTTCAGCCTGGCCCAGCCATGGCCATTATGGGTGTTAGAGGGGTGAAGCAGTAGATGGACGCTATTCTCTTTCTCTTTTCCCCTCCCTGCCTCCCCCTCTCTTTCTCTATCACTGTCTCTTTGCCTTTTAAAATAAGTAAATAAATCTTTCAAAAAGATGAAAGAGAATTTATCAGGGAGTTTGGCTCATGAGATGGTGGCAGCTGAGAAGTTCGCAGGTTGAAAAGCCCGGGGTGCTGGTTTCATAGTTCATGTGTAAGTCCTAGGGCCTCAGAGAAGTCAAGGATATGGGTCTCAGTTTGAGGCCAGGAAGCCTGAGGTCCAGCAAAGGGATGAAAGGTGTAGTTTTGGAGCCTGAAGGGCAGCTACTGGCCTCCAAGGCAGGAGTTGAGTGTGGTTGAGCTTTTTCTCCATTACAGCCCTCACTCACCTTCCCATGTTGCCTCTAGTTCTTGAGTCCATTGATGATTCTTGCCCATTATATTCACATATTAATCTCTTTGGCAATCCCTGCCCAGGATGCACTCAAATGAATGCTTTTCTAGGTTTCTAAATATTTCTTATTCTATTCCTGTTGACACTTGGTAAACCTTTAAGATCTACTAAAATAACATAAG
The DNA here is from genome assembly GCF_017591425.1 of Ochotona curzoniae. Classification (NCBI taxonomy): domain Eukaryota; kingdom Metazoa; phylum Chordata; class Mammalia; order Lagomorpha; family Ochotonidae; genus Ochotona; species Ochotona curzoniae. The sequence continues at coordinate 44,508,233 of NW_024466502.1, read as the reverse complement.
GCCCTACTGAATTTATTGATTGTTGTTCAACAGGTTCAAAACCAATACCAGAGTAGTCTGTGAAATAATTTTTACTTATTTTACTCACTAGGCCCCCATCTATTTCAATAGGACTCATAATAGTAATAACAGGATTACTATTTCAAGCTACTGGCTATGTTTAATTTGACATGCCAAGTACTGAAGCTACTTTGGACACTTGCTACAATTGTGGCTCTTATGAACAAACACTATTGTTGTCACCTGATAGTTTAATGAAGTTTCTAGAGCCAGGAAGTGGATTTCACAGATTCACTCTCCGTGATCTCTTGTTTCCATTATCTGGACACTGCCTAGAGAGTTAAAAATGAATTCTGAATAGAAAACTGTAGTTGCAAAACTTCATAAGCTTAAAACACAAAGAAACCTTAGATAAATTTCCCACCATATCCAATATGCTGAGCTACAGCATACCCAATTTACAAGAATATGTACTCACTAATTCATTGATTTTGTTTTCTTTTTAAGTTTAGAGACTTGCAATGGCTTCCATATTGTATTGTATAGGTGGCAGTCCAGTGCCTTAAGCAGCTTGGATATTAATAGGAAGGATACTCCAAACTTTTCTTTAGCTGCCTGTATTGGCATTTGTAAACCTCAGAAATCAGTGTGTTAGGTGAACATGTGGTGTTCCCTGAAATTCAAATCAGTGAGAAGTAAAATTGTAAAGTGGAGTGCTAGCAACTTCATGGTAACTAACTTTAATTTTAGAAACTAAAAACTAGGATAATTTTAGAAACAACTGTAAGTTTGAAATGAAAATAGCTTAGAGCTAAAAAAAAAAAAACCAATGGGGATAGGTGTGTGTGTAAGAAATGAGGGGGTTAAAAATCACCGAAGAAGAATGCAACAGACATGTTGCTGACGGGCCCTGCTCCATGAAGGAAGTTACCACGTAACTGGACTGGAGATGGTGGTGCACCTGGCTGCTAAGACGTCCTGACATCAGTCCAATGGATAGCAGATCCAGCCCTTCCAGTAAGAATCTGTTTTTGTCTAATTTCTGCATTATGCAACAGAAGTAATGCTGATCTGACACAAAAGTGTTAGACTTAAAAAAAAGTGAAACTTCTCCGGAGTTGTCCAGAAAAATCCACTGAGCGTGGCTGGTCAGCCCCAAAATTTGTTTATCAGCAAATAGTAACTGAGAATTAGGTGATTGTGCTGCATGTGTCAATGTGTGTATACTCGGAAATGTTTTAATCATGGAACTCCTAAAGAATTTGACCCAGTTATCTATTTGTTTTAGATTTCTAAGTTTTGAGGATTCCCATTCTGGGAATTGATCAACTGTTCGATCATGCATGCCTTTCTAGATTGATGCCTCCTTGACCCTTTGGCTAACCACTCAATCGAAAATCCTCTGATTGTCTCATCATTCCCCACTTTCCCAGGAGGATTGGGCTCATCCCTGGACTCCTCTGTGCTTGTCCTGGCGGGAGCCGCCTTGGCCAGAATCCACCTATGACCCAACCAGTTTTATGCAGTCTTGGCTCTTTCAGTAGCTCTCATTCATATGTACCCTGCACTACAGGGCGGGGTTCCCCCTGGCTGCCCTGGAAGGGTGGAGGGTACACTCTGACTAATGAAGACAGGAGAGGGGCTCTGGAGAATGCATTCATCCCCATTTTGTTGCATGATGGACTTCTGAAGTGAGTGGTTTCTTCTGATCTCTCTGAAGAAGTTCAAACAACCAAGCAACTGGATGTGTTTTCTTCAAGCTGTGTGAGATAGATGCTTGATAGAGGTCTTGTATTTGCCAACTCTCTCTCTTTTTGCACCTTCTGTGGCTATTCTGGGGTTATACTTCCCTCTAAAGCCTAATGTGTTAGTTCTGCTGCATGCGTTTGCTCTTGGGAAACCAGGCCAGATGACTGGTGGAGGAGTAGGTCTAGAAGGCAACACCTCAATCACCTGACGCTGGACTGTGTGGCGGCCTGATCTGGCATTGTAACTTTCAAGCTGTAAGCTGAAACAAATGTATTCTTCCCCAAGGAGCTCCTCTCAAGTGTTTTAGTTAAAGCAATGAGAAACAGAGCATTCCAGATGCCTTTCAAGTTTTAATTAGTGGGACTGAGTGTGACCTGGGAAGCCACCATGTAAGTATCCCCTCTTTCAGTTTTAGGTCACTAATTATTCAAGTTTAAATGTATTTCTGGAGTAGTGAAATTGAGACGTGGAGCAAAGCCGAACTTTATCCAACTGCTGAGTCACTTATTTCATTAAAGCTTTGTCAAAAACTGCCCACAAGTGTAACAAGGAGCCAGTGACACACAATCTCTCATCTCAAGGAGCTCCCAGTCTAGTATGGGGAACAGATCCCCGAGGAGGAAAATCGTCTCTCAAGATCACTTCTTGGTAAGTCCTTTTGACATGTGTTGTAGCATAATGCATTTCACCTTCTGCAACAAATTGCTAGGATACTTGCTAGGTAAGGAAATAAGTCTATATCTTTGAAAAGACTTATGCAGCATTTTATCTGAAATGTTCAATTTGAAAAAACTTGAGGAAAAATAAGAAGATTCAGAAAATTTCTTCCTTTCTTTGTCTTTTGATATTTTTGCTTGGAGGCCCTATAATTCTTTGTTGAAGAATTTTTGAAAACACACTGTTTTGGTGTATTTCTTTTTCTTCTTTTTAAAGATTTATTTATTTGGGGTTGGCATTGTAGCATAGAGAGTTGACATCACTTGTATTGCTTGCATCCCTTATCTGAGTGCCAATTTAAGTTCTAGCTGCTCCATTTCCAATTCATCTTCCTGTTAATATGCCTGGGAGGCGGGAGGTGTTAACTCCAATGCTTGAGTCACTGCCACCCATATGTGAGACCTGGAAGGTATTACTGACTCTTAGCTTCAGAATGGCCCAGCCTGTTGTGGCAGTCATCTGGGAAGTGAACTGGTAAATGGAAGAATTCTCAAATGAGTAAATGAATAAATATTTTAATAATCATGCAGAAATAGAATTGCAAAAAGATTCATTTGTTTACTTGAAAGGCAGAGTGACAGGTGTGGTGGAGAGAGAGAAGGAGAGAGAAAGGGACAGAAATGGAGAAAGACAGAGAGTGTGTGAGATAAAAACATACAGAGACACAGAAAGAAAATGAGAGAGAGAGAGAGAGAGAGAAACCTTCCATTCAGTGGTTCACTCTCAAATGTCTGCGACAGCTGGAGCTGTGTTAGGCTGAAGCCTGTGATTAGGAACTCCATCTGGGCGTCCTACCTGAGTGCAGGATCCGTCATGTGCTGCCTCCCGGGGGCATCAGCTGAACTGCAAATATGGAGTAGCCAGGACTGAGATTTGAATCAGATTGTCCCATAGGGGATGCAGTCTTCATAGCACTAGTTTAACCCACTGAGCAATAAGGCCTAGGCCTCTTTTTCGGATTGTCTAATTTAAACGATATGAGCTTAAAGAGATATGCTTCAGGGAAAAGCCTCATTAATTCTTTCTATTTTGAAATTAACCAAAAGGTTAATGAATACTGGGTATAGGAACAAAAATGAACTTCTGTCTTATTTCATATGCCACACAGACATAATTTTTTAAAGCACAGAGAAACAGTTTTTGATAATTTAAGTTCCTTATGTAATTAATAGGAGTTTTGCTGGTCCATCAACTTATTCATTTTTTCTCATTCTTCTGTGACTTGTGGCACTAAGTGCCAACAATAATAGCTGAATCATGAATCCATGAAATATGTACTTATTTTAATGATTTATTCCAGTTAGTTAAGGATGGTAATGGTGATGATGGCGATGATGATGATTACTTAGTTTTAAAACCTCTATTTCAAGAGTGAGTTTTCTCTCATCAGCTGGTTTAAGCCCCCCAGCCCATAATGGCCAAAGGGCCAGATCCTTGAGATTCCCAGGTGGGCTGCTGAGGTGGGAGGAGGTACAGCATTAACAGAAAGGTGAAACAGAGAGCTAAGCAGGGACTTGAACCCAAGCATTTAAGAGGTGCCTCTACCATTGCCCCAAGGGTCCATGCCAGAGACTCCACTTAACTTGAGGTTGCTGTACTCACATTGGTTGGGAAGTGAGCCCAGCCAGCTGCTCCGCTTTCCCTGCCACTTCCTGCCTGTGGCCTGGGAAAACAGCAGAGGATGGCCCAAAGCCTTGGGACCCTGTTCCCACATGGGAGACCTAGAAGAAGCTCCTGGCTTTTGATTGGCTTAGCTCTGGTTGTTGTGGCTGCTTGGAGAGTGAGCCCGCAGATGGAAGATCTTTCTTTCCTCTCTCTCCTTCTCTCTGTGGATCTTCCCAATAAAAATGAAATAAGTCTTCCAAAAAAGAAAGATCAGCTTACTTCAATAAGGGAGTTCCAGGTAGATAGCACTGGTTTGATCCCCACTTCCTACTTCACTGACCACCCCTGAGTCAGATCCACTGAGGGTTCCAACAGAAACACTGGAATGAGGCTGGAACCCGGTGAGGGCTTGAGACGAGGAGTGCTGGCAACCCCTCCAACTGGTATAGACAGGGCCAGAAACTGCTGACTTGCTCCCTCAGCCCCTCCTCCAATATGTGCTGTCTGAGCTGTGGATTTGAAGGGCCTGACGGCCTGGAAGGCTCTCTGGGCAGGAGGGGGACACAGCCAGGAAGTCCTGGAGTCATTCTTAGTGGTGATAGAGCAATATTTGGTACAGTTCATGAAAACCATCATGATAATTATAAGGAGATCAATAAATATCTGAATGCTTGTTGCAGGAAGAAGCAAGTTAGAGGAAAAGCGACAATTTCCTTGACCAGATAATTTTATTCCAATCCTTTGGGAAAGCGGAATGTTTATTGACTGACTAGCTATAATTGGAGAGTTTTGCAGTAGGAGACCTGAATCCTGGTATCTGTTCCGCATGAGCTTGGGCTTTATTTTGGCAAATAAAAAATGTTATTTTTCTTATTATAAAAGCAATATATTATTGATTTGCATATTTTCAAAAATTGGAAGACCATGATTACTCATATTTCTATCACCAAGAAATAATGACTTAATATTTTGATATGTATTATTGGATTTTTTTTCATGAATCATTTTATGAAATAGACCTCATTCAGGAAAAGATATTGTTTTCCTTCAATGTCTGAAATGTGTTCTATTGTTTTTGACTTTCCTGTCTCTTGACAAAATCTTTGGTGTTCTTTACACTTTTTCCATTTTTTTTTCTCTCTCACACACTTCACTGACTGTGCTGGAAATATTTACATTATGGCAATTGGCAAATCCTTCCTTCCTTTTTCTTATAAATGTAATTTTGAAAAATGTTTATATCAGCTATGGGAGAGAGAGAGAGAGATCTTCTGCTAGCTGATTACTTCCCAAATGCCTGCAACAACTATTTAACCTGTTGGACCAGGCTACAACCAGGAGACTGAAAATTCAATTGGGTTTTCTGCTTAAAGTACTTGAGTCATCATCCACTGAGCCTCTGGGTGGAATCAGTAGGACACTGGATTGGAAGTGGAGTAGCCAAGACTTATATTATCTTTTGTAGCTGGATACAGGATGCAGGTGTCCAAAGCACTGGCCTAACAAGCTGTGACAACGTTCCCTTTCTCCCCAGTTTTGGCCTCAGCTAACCCTATTGCAAGCCATTCAGTACAAGTCTGTTAGTCTGAGGGCTTGATTCATAGTTTGTCTAATTAATAGGCGGTTTGGAGAAGTTCCTGGGAGTTCTTCTAGGACACAGGAAATGTTTCTTTCTGGACAGCAAAGTATATGGAGTTGAAACCCGAGCCTGTTGTCATGGTTGTGTCAAATCCTGAAGCAGGGCCCGGCGTGATAGTGTAGCAAGTTAAGGTCCTCACCTTGAACGCGCCAGGATCCCATTTGGGTGCCGGTTCTAATCCTGGCTGCTCAGCTCCAGCTGTTGCAGACCCTTGGGGAGTGAACCATCGGATGGAAGATCTTCCTCTCTGTCTCTCCTCCTCTCTGTATATTTGGCTTTCCAATAAAAAAAAAATAAATCTTAAAAAAAATTCTGAAGCAGCCCAGAGACAAAGTTAAGAGAGGTGCCAGTAGTCCTGAGCAAATCATGCCTGAGCAAACTAAATTGTTTAAATGCTATGGGCCAATAAGTCACATCTAATTTTTTAGCCTTTGAATTGGGCTTTCTGTTCCTGGCTACTGAAAACTTCCTAGCTGGCTAACATGTAGTATAAGCAGATGGTAATGGGAGACTACACTTATTTCCTTTCATGGAAATGTCCTGACCTCAGTAGAATCATATCCTTTGTGGAATTCCAGAGCTATTTTATGGAAATGACATCATTTCAAAGGAAATGCAGATATTTGAGTATGAATTATGCATTAAGTTTCTGCAACAGCTTTTCAAGTGCAAACATCAGGATGTAATGAATTCTCAGGAATATGCCCTATTAGTTTGGCTTAGTTGTGAGGGAACTTGATTGAGCCAAAAGATAATTAAGCTTTTCAAGGTGATTCAAAAATCTCTGTAAAGTTAGCATCAGTATATTACTTCTAGAATTTTGTATAATTTGTATTTTGAAATTTGTTTTGAAAGATATATGGCTAAAAGTTTGGGCATAAAGTTTGCTTCTACTTAACTTTATAGACACATTTTCCTTTTTAAGCAGGCATTAAAAGGGACCTGGGCTGTGGCATAATGGGTTAAGCTGCCTCCTTTGATGCCAGCATCCCATATAGACATCAGTTCATATCTTGGCTGCTCTACTTTTCATCTAACTCCTTGATAATGGAATCGGAAAAGCAGTGGATGGTGGCTCAAGTGTTAGGGACCTTGTCACCTGCGTGAGAGACCCAGTTGGAGCTCTTGGCTCTGCTGGCCATCATGATCATATGGAGAATGAACCTGCAGAAAGAAGATCTCTCTTTCTAACTCTGAATTTAAAATAAATAACAAAATCTTAAGGTATTGAAATACAAGTTATACATAAGATAAAAGTTAGAATCTCTTTTCTAGGATATTTTTAAAAGATTTACTTGTTTTTATTGGAACAGCATATCTACAGAGAGGAGAGAGGAAGAGAAAGATCTTCTATCCCCTGGTTCACTCCCCAAATGACTGTGACCAGCCAGGCTGGTTTGAAGCCAGGAGCCAGGATTTTCCTCCAGGTCTCCCACATGGGTCTAAGGATTGAGCCATTCTTTGCTGCCTTCCCAGGCCAGAAACAGGTAGCTGGATGGCACATGCGCAGCCAGGACATGAATTGGCATCCATGTGGAATACCAATGCTTGCAGGTGTAGAATTAGCCATTGAGCCATTGAGCTAGCCCCAGGAGATTGTAGTATGAATTTAGATGAATGGTTATTGAAATAGATCTCGATTAAAAAAAATTTGCTTCAATGACTTGATCAATATTGTATATCCTACATGAATAAAGTTGGCAAAATTTTTGTGTTGCTTTTGCATTCAGGCTTTAATCCCATCTGTCATCATCAAAATATTTATTTAATTTCATACGTTTTGTTTTCTTTAAAAGATTTATTATTTATTTGAAAGTCTGAATTAGAGAGGGAGAGCAAGAGGAGAGAGAGAGAGAGAGAGAGAGAGAGAGAGAGAGAGAGAGAGAGAGAGAGAGATCTACCCACTGGTTCATGCCCCAGATGGCAATAGTCAGGGGTGGGCCAATACAAAGCCAGGAGCTAGGAGCCAGGAATTTTATCCAGGTCTCCCATATGGGTGGCAGGGGACCCAAAACTTGGACGATGTTTTATTGCTTCTCTCAGGACATTAGCAGGGAGGTGGATTAGAAGAAGAACAGCCTATACATGAACCAGTACATCTATGGGATGCTGGCAAGACAGTTGGTGGCTTTATCCTCTTTGATATTACAGGAGACCTGTGATACTTGGTTTTCCAATCTGGTGTCCTGTGATTAACTGAATGTGTTCTCTTACAATTCTTATATTGAACATCTAATCCTCAATGTGATGATACTTGAAGGTAAGGCCCTTGGAAAGGACATTAGGTCATGAGGGTAAACACCATTATGGATGTCACTACTGCTTTCATGAGAAAAGATATGAGAGCTTGTTTCTGTTTTGGCCATGTGAGAATAGTAGCTGTCTCCAAGCCAGGAGAAGGCGCCTACTAGACCTTAATTTTGATTTCCTATCTCCAGAACTGCAGGAAATCAATGTTATTTAAACTGTCCAGTGGTATTTTGTCATAGCAGCTTGACCTAGCACTTGGCCTATTGTCCAGAAGTCTTAAACATCAGGCCTGGCATGATGGTTCAATGACTAAATCCTCACCTTGCAAGTTCCAGGATCCCATGTGGGCACCAGTTCATGTCCCAGCTACACTATTTCTCATTTAGCTCCCTGCTTATGGCCTGGGAAGGCAGTAGATGGACCCCGCACCCATGTGGGAGATCCTGGTTTTGGATCGGATCAGCTCTGGCTCTTTTGGCTATTTTGGGGAGTGAACCAGAGCATGAAAGATCTTTCTCTCTGTCTCTCCATAAATCTGATCTGCCTTTCCAATAAAATAAATAAATTTGAAAAAGGAAGTTTTGAATGTCTCTGTTAAGATAGTTGTGTTTGTGGTTCAAATGCACTTCTTTATTAATTTTATTTATTAATCCCAGTTATTTTCTCCCCAGTTGTGGCTAAGCTAGGAAATAGTGCAGAAGAAAAGTTACCACAGTATCATTTCCACATCCATGTGATTTTCTTTTCCCAGCAAAACACTCCAAGCTTTCATCCTTCGTTATCGTCCTTACATATTTTTGAACCCTGTCCGACTTGGCAAGGTCTTTCTTAAGGAGGATTTCTCAATCACAATGGGAGATTAACAGAAATAAGCATTGATGTAATCAGCCTAGTAACTTGACTGGATAAAGCTAATGAGAATTCTGTGAATATGTGGTTATTTACTGTTATTTATGTAATTTGAAGTACGATGTAGAGAGCTATTACAACTAAATGTGTGATTCTTTTTTTTTTTTTCAATAGATCTCTTTATTATTAATTACATTGCCTTGTGTGACACAGTTTTATAGGTACTGGGATTCCCACTCTCCCCCACAATGTGTGATTCTTAGGATGATTTTAAATAAATCATTTTTAGAAGGAAAGAAAGCATTAGCTGTGTTATGTTTCATCACATTTTTTTTTTTAAAAAAAGACCCTTCATTTGTTTATATTATCCCTAGATTCAGCATTTGTCTTTGAGCTGTGATTCCTAAGTGATGCTGTTGTCTCAACCTTGAGTTCTGGCTGACTCAAAGTTGTTTGATTCCATTGGAAGTGGAAATTGACCAGAGGCCCGTGTGTAACACAGAGAGAGTTTATGCCAGAACACAAGGGTAACATCATGCAGGAAGGGGTTCTATTGAGTGGTTCCCCAAAAGGAGCTGACAGGTAGTTTTACGGGGCTGGGGAGGCATGGTGTCTCCCTGTTTGGCACATAGCACTTCTAACTGCACCCAGTCCACAGTTTTTAGTACCTCATTCTTGACACATGGCACTTTGATTTGCTCCTGGCTGGGACATCTGTGCAGGTGGTTTTTAATTTTTTAATTTTATTTTTTTTTTTACATCCGGTGCTTAACATGGCAGTGTTGTTCACTATTGCCACCTTAAGGTCATATGTGGGTCATACTGGACTAACCTGGCCATGTGTGCAGATGGGAAAGCCCTAGAGATGGATTAGGTGGTCTTTTTCTTTTATAGTTCAGGGGTTCCTGGCTCCTGTTGGTTTGGACCTGGAGCTGGATGCACAGTCAGATATGGAGGGGAAGATTTAGTGAGTTCTGCTCTTATCCTGCCTCAGTCATTGCTATCTACAAATGTAATATAAGTGTAATGACAGACTTCTTCAAATAGGATCTCATTGGATCAAAACATTTCTCAACGAAGGCTACGAGTGGAGATCAAGCTTTTGCCTTTTGTGTTTTGTCCTTTTCTCGAGAAGGTGCTTTGGCCACATATGAAGAGACCAGCACCCGATGTGAAGGCCTGACCACAGGCAATGGTAAAGGCTCTATGTGGTTGGTGCCCAGCCAGTGGGTGGTAGTGTCTTCAGGGAGCTAATTCATGTCCTTGACTTCCCTGGGCTGGCTTTGTCCTGCCACCTCCATCTGGAGGCCTCCCGTTACTGGGTGACTGGGCCACAAATTCAGTATTCAGTATTTTTCCATTTCTAGTCCTCCTCCTTCTTTGGTCTCCTAAGTCCTTAAAACTGCAGGAGCCTCTTCCTGGGATCCCTAGGGAATGACATGCTCCTCCCATACCCAGAGCCCAGGTCTGTGTGGGTCCTCCTGACCTTCAGCTGGTACGCCTGTCTGAGGGGAAAATGGAACAGGTGAGAGGGAGGTGCTTTCTCTGGTTTTAGCCTCTTGCTTTTATTTGTTTTTTCATTAAGTAGTGAAAGTTCTCTCTCTCCCTTCCATTTTGGCTTATTGGTATTAATTTGTTTCCCCAACTGCTCAGCTTTCTCTGGCTCAGCCAGGGATAGGACAGGGCCTGACCACACAGTTCTCATCAGTAAAAGCTTTGTCATAAATTAGACAAATCAGGTAATAACAATTATGATAGCCAGCATGTATTGGGCTCTTGCTGTATGCTAGACACTAGACTAAATCCTTTAAATATATGATTGAAGTGCTACTGAATGTCATCTGCAAACTGATGTTGATTGACAACCTTTTGTTAGCAAGTTAAGACAAGTACAGAACTGGTGAATTATAAGCTTGTATTTGTCTTTGCTTATATAACTGGTAATTTTATTTCCAGAGTTTCAGTTCTAAAGAGCTTGAACATTTTAGAAATGCATCCTATCCACCACAGATGGATGGACACACACATTATCTCACTTAATCCTTATACTTACATGTTGAAGTACAGTGTGTAATTGCCCATTTATTGCTAATATTCCAAAGATAAGAGATGTTAGATAAATTGTTCAGGGAGAAACAGCTAAGTGTGCCAGTTCTGAAATGTAAACCAAAACACAAAACCCGTGGTTGCTGGGCTGAACTCTCACTCTACGGCTAAGTCCAGAGCTCTTTGATCAGTGAGTGTTTTATGCTACCATATAAGTGGCCTAACAAGGGCCCACGGAGCCACCAGGATAAAGTATCTGCAGTATATAAACATACTTCATATTTATATATAAGTATATAAAGAAATGTAAGTATATAAATAAAATCTCTTTCCCAGACAATCCAGGGTGAACAGCCATCTGTGCCACATTAGCTGCACCACCCAATGAGGTGTTTCTCTCCAAGCTGCCTTGACAATAGGTAGGTCAAGGTCTGCTCAGGAAATGCACCATGTCCAAGGCATCTCTTTGTGCTGAAACACAGTTCTTGGTAGAGTCAGTATTTGGCTACAACAGTCTGCCCTGTCCATTGCATCATTATCAAATTTATAGTTTCGTGTATTTCTTGTTCTTGAATTCTATTTACAATGATCTCTGTGTACTGGGGTCATCACAGCCGTGGAAAGGAAATTGTATGAATCCAAACTTTTCCCATGGACTGAGGTTTTGATTACTTATACCAAGAAGCCCAGAGTCCAGTGCCCAGAGCAAGCTTGATGAAGCATAAATGTCCTTATAAAAAGAGCTGATGAATCCCCTGGGTCAACTCCCCTTGACATTTTCTTATTTGTGACTCCTTGGGGGAAAAAGATAGACCAAGATCAAACAGAAGTCCTTGTTAGAAACCCCTGATGTGCAGAGGATGAATGAATTTACAGTGTGATGCCAGAAGGAAGACTGTAAGTGACTTTCTGGTCAGCCAAAGAATTGTCACAGGAGAAGAAAGGAGATGGAGCTGAGAAAAGAAGCTGGCATCACACAGAGAAAAGGAACTGCTGCCTCTTCCTTTCCTCTCATCAAGAAGGCTAAGAGGTGTGAGCGGCAGATTGTAGAACAATACAGGGAGCCAAGGACACTGCCAGCTTTCTGTCTGTGTTGGAACTGTTTCTGGAAGGCAGTGACTGAAGCCTGGGGAGGCTGATCGCATAGAGACTTCCTTCTGCAGTGTGTGTGTGGGGGAAGAGTACCCACTGACTAGAGTTGAGCAGGTCTGAAAATTCTGCAAGGGGTGCTGCTGCTGGTGGTGGTCTCTTCAGAGTTGCTGTTGCCATACTCAAAACACCCATACCCTGTTCTTTAAGCCTCTCTGTGTTGTTCTGGGTTACTACACGCTGGATTCCTGACTGGCAGTCTCTCCTGCGGACAGAAATCCTGTTCCTGGCTCCTACCTCCATGTTTGGTCCCACACATGTTGCCTGCCTAGGACTGCTGTTTTCTTGGCTAAATCATATCATGAAGCATCTCCCCCCCCCCTTTTTTCCTCCCAGCTAGTTATATTTCCTTCCTTGTTTTTGGCACCCTTTTTCATGTCTGTTAGTACTTCTAAATAAACCTTTTCTTCTGTCCAGGGGAGCCCTAATCAGGATCCTCTAATTTGTTAATGCCAGAATCACCAGAAGGGGGAGAGCTGGGAGAGCCACCACCAACAATTTAAGGGTTCACAGTAGAGAAATGTGTAGTTGCAATGAAACTCCAGTGAATCCAAATCTTAGATGTCTGCAGCTGAAGCATCTTCCCACCTCTTCCAGTCTTCTTGCTGGCCTTCCCAGAGAAGGCAGGTCCCACTGGAATCCTCCTTGGCTTAAGCTTTCTACCCCTAGCTCCTCTGTGAGGGTATTGCAGATGCAATCTAAAAGCAGGAGCTTGAGCTGGATGTTAGGAAACTTCCAGAATGGCCACACTTCGTTTTTTTATTTTGTTTTATACACATGAAAGGCCAGTGACCTGCTTCCAATTCTGTCCTCAAATCCGGACCCTGGGACCACAACATGGTTGGTGGTTTTGTGTGTGTGTGTGTGTGTGTGTGTGTGTGTGTGTGTGTGTGTGTGTGTTAGAACAGTGACTAAAACTGCTCCAAAGGGGTTATACTTTTCTTTTCTGCTGGCTTTTACATTTTAAAATAAAATAAATAGCTACCTGTTCAAAAGAATTTGAAGGGCTGGCACTGTGACATAGCATGGTAAGCCTCTGCCTGTGGTACTGACATCCCCTATGGACACTAATTCAAGTACTGGCAGCTCAGCTTCTGATACAGCTTCCTGCTTAGGGACTGTGAAAACAGGGAAAGATGACCTAAATGCTTGGACTCTGCATCCCTGTGGCAGACCTGGAAGAAGCTCCAGGCTCCTGGCTTTGGATTGACTCAGCTCAGGTGATTGCAGCCAGTTGGACAGTGAACTAGTGGGTGGAAGATCTCTTTCTCTCTCTCTCCTTCTTTCTGTAACTCTGTCTTTCAAGTAAAAATAATTTTTATTAAAGAACTTGTGGCAGTTCTGGCAAGAAGGGGCAGGTGTCCTGGCTGAGGAGATGTTTAGCCAACCTGTCTGCATCAGGAACTTGGCTGTCAGCATCACAGATTTCAGTGTGTGATCTCAGACTCGGCCACCCCTTATGTTTGCCAAAATGTGGGGACAGTAATAGTACCAAGGCTGTTATTCAGATGAAAGAAGTCTATAAGGAGCTTCATGCAGTGCCTGCCACATCATAAACTTTAGATAGGAATTTGCTACATGAAATAAAATGTTCCCTGCCTTTTCTATGTCTGTGTGCACATTTAGGTGAACTATTTTATGGTTATGTAAATAACTACTGACTGTGTTGGAGACATCTTTATTGTCAGTAGTTGCAGGTGTACTTCATTCCTTTTAACAATTGCATAGATTCCATTATATGAAGACTGCAATAACATATTTAACTGATCCTCCGAATACAGATCTGTTTCTATTTATGAGCACAGATGTAATCCATAGGTGTGTGCATATATTTCTGTACCCTTAGGCAAATAAATTCACAGAAGTAAAATAAATTTTTGGGAGCTTTGCTGAGTTGCCCTTTAAAATGATGATCAATTTATACTCGGTTTAGAGTCTTTTTAATGGAATAAAAAATAATAGCAAGCTCTTATTATTGATGGATGGGAAGAAATTTGGGGTATACCTGTCTATGACAATGATGGGGAAAATGCGGAGTTAGGTAAATTTAGACTACATGCTTTGGATCAGAGCTTACCTTAGTCTGAACTCGGACTTAATGGGTAGAACGTGACTTGCAGAGGTCCTTTCCTGTTAGCAAGGTGCATGCCCCGACATGCGTCAACATGATGGACATGAGGAACACTGCTTTGGTTGATGTGTGTGTCCAGCATCCAGCATTAATGATGAGTCAAGATTAAAGCTCTTTCTAACAATGTCCTAATTGTAAAAGCAGACTGTAAATATGCCAAAGAAAATAGATGCAGGGAGACTTTCATAGAAGGAGGTCTGTAGATCTCAGAGCAAGGAGCATCCTTCTTTTAAAAAATTTATTTTTTATTTTTATTGGAAAGGCGGATAAACAGAGAGAGGAGAGACAGAGAGGAAGAGCTTCCGTTTGATGATTCACTCCCCAAGTGAGCGCAATGGCCGGTACTGTGCCGATCTGAAGCCAGGAGCCTCTTCCAGGTCTCCCACGTGGATGCAGGGTCCCAAAGCTTTGGCCCATCCTTGACTGCTTTCCCGGGCCACAGGCAGGGAGCTGGAAGGGAAGCAGGGCTGCTGGGATTAGAACCGGCGTTCATATGGGATCCCAGGCGTGCAAGGTGAGGACCTTAACCACTGCGCCACTGCGCCGGGCCCACATCTTTCTTTTTAAAGGGAGTCCCACCTTCCTCGCTTGCCAGATGCCATTTCTGCTGATGCATGGCAGCCAATTTTGTCTACCATCCTGCAAGGTTGAAAGATTGGGGTACCAATGACCCAGAACCCAAATGAAACAAGCATTACAGCTGTGGAATTTCTGAATCAGAAGATCTAATTGGAATGGTATATCATTATTGGTAATTTCTTTAATTTCCAATGGGCATAAACTAAAATATTTGACCTGGAAAGATATTTTAAAAAGGGCAAATATTGTCCACAACTCCAGTACTTATAAATTACATATGATAAAAAGTGAAAAATGTGTTTCCTGCCACTTTCCTCTCCTTTCCTGCTCCCCAACCAAATAGCTGTTATTTGTTTAGGGTGTGTGCTGGGATTTGTGGTCTTTGAGATAACTCAGAGTGATGAGTCGGTGGTGGGGGTGGCGGGGAGCGATGAGACATGAGAGATGAGTGCTTCCCCACTGAGCAGCCAGCAGCTCCTCTAGTGGCACCAAAGCACCTTTTTAAAAAGAGACAGAATCAAGGAGAAAAAGGGGAAAGGCACAGAGGGAACGTGGAATGGAGAGGCATAGAAATGCCCGTGGCAGAAACTCCTCTTCCTTCTCCATATCCCTGGACCGTGGAATCAGAAGACATAAATTCTCTTTGAGTCCTCCCTCCTTGCTTCTAGATGTGCTACTTGCCCTTGGCTCCTGATGCATCCTAGAGAATTCTATGATAAAGACAAGCAAGATGACGATCGTAGAAACCATAGCAATCATCACTTGAACACTACACGCCAGGAATTTTAAAGGCCTTTTCTCTTTTAATGCCCACACAGTCCTTTTATTTTCATTTTACAGAAGGGAACACTGAGGTCAGCCCAGGGTTACAGAATGAATGGAAGGAGTTCAGAGTTTTAGCCTCCAGAGCTGGATCCCACAGCACACATTCCTTCCACCTGTTAAGACTCCTGGAGATACTGCAAATCTTCCCTGACTATTCTCGAGAAAGGCAATTCTTTAAATTTCTCAAACCTTGGGGGAGACAGCATCCACATCTTCCAAACCCATCTAACCTAAAAGAGGGAGATTTCTACATTCACTCTCCTCTTGATAGGAAACTTTTGGAAGGTAGGAATAGTTCATGGGGTATTAGATTGATTTTGTAAAATCTGTGGCTTGAAAATAAGGGGTCAGGAAAATGCCAAAAATGATACTTGGGGAAAAAAAGAACTAGCAGACAGAGGCAGTCATCAGTTAAAGGAAGCTATGGGTGATCAGGAGTGGCCCCTTACTGAGCGACACCCTACAAGCTGATGTCTAGGAAGCCAAATAAAAGCAATCAAGAGGAACTAAAGCGCAGACATCATAATTAATTCTGAGTCTGGAGGCTCTGGAGAAATGCTGTCATTAAGCCACCATAGTGAGGTGGGAGGCCCAGACAGATCTGTAGGAAGGTTTGGAACATGTGATTGCTTCGGTGCAAACTCGGGGAGAGCAGCTTGCTACAGGCTGCTTGTGGGCATAAACGGAAGGAAATGATTTAGCGGGCAGGTGGGGTCAATGGGCTGATAGGATGGCAAGAAAGTGATGTTCAGACACCAGTCTGTCTGGGTAGGAACCTCTCTCTGTGAGGCAAGGGTCCCTTCTGGGTGGCTGCGTTTCATTTCCCTGACACTTGCTACCACTGAATGGCGTTGGATATGTAGGCTCAAAGGAAAATTCTGGCTGTTCACTGGGCTAACTGAATTGCAGGTGAGTGCCTTGGGAAGAATAATCACCAATAGCTAGAGTCAAATCCATTAAGGATAACAGATAAGTAATGTTGGCTGAAAGTCCTGTGGCCTGGTGCTGTGCCGGGGGCCTTTCAACAGGTGATTTTTTTTAAAGCCGCGCAACCAATAGAACACAGAGAAAAGGCATTTAGACAGGTATTACACCTAAAGGAGATGGCTAGGCAGATGGACAAGGAAGGAAGCACTGCGCATGTCCCAACTGCTGGGCCAATCCAAAGTCAGGAACCAGGAGCCTGGAAGCATAAAGCTCCTTCTGCGGCTCCCACTTTCGGTGCAGAGGCCGAAGTGTTTGGGCCGTCTTTTGCTGCGTTCCAAGGTACGTTAGCAGGGCGCTGGTAGGCTGGGGAACAGCCAGAACTGAAATTGCCACTCTCGTGGGATGCCAGAATTTCAGGCAGTGGCTTAATGTGCTGCTTCACAACACTGGCTGCCCTCGAGCTCACATTTTGAGGGGCCAAACAGAAGCCTTGGAAGCAACGCAGAGAGCAGCCCGTGGATGCATGGGAGCAGCTTTTCTCTTCGCCAGTCCTTCATTTGAGAGGAGACCAGAGTAAGCATCGGATCCCAGACATTCAGAGGTGAATAGTGTTTTTATTCTAACTTGCCATCTTGTTGCTGGATTCTGTCATGTGCTCTGTGTGGTTCTCAGATTTGGCTGCTCATTAGATTCTCCTGGGGGAGGTTTGGTCCAGCCTTACCCCAGTCCAATCATGTGGAAATCTCTGGAGCAAAGACCCAGGCACCAGGATTTTCAGTCTCCTTGGGTGATGTCAGTATGCTACCTGGTTTGAGTTCCTGACCCTGTAATGTCGGTCTTAAACCATGGCCAGGCCCTACTTTCCTTGAGCTCAATTTGCTTTGTCTGTGCTGAACCTTGGCCAAGGATTCTCAGGTGACTTGAATATGCAATCAGGCTTGAGAAGCATTGTCTCAACACTTGGCAAAGCAACCCAGGAGAACATGTTTAACTTATTTAAAAAAGAGCTAGAAAGGGAAAATTGAGAACCTATAATGTATGTCAGTGATTTGCACATTGATGATTTTTATCTTGATTTCATGTCTAGAACATTTTTGTGGTAAAGGTTGGCCAGTGAGGAATACCACATGTTGAGATTCATTACAACCAAAAATAATATAAAATGTTAAGACAGGACAAAGGGGCTGTGGTGAGACGTGGTAGAGCAGGTGGATCATATGTAAAATGATAGTGAAAGGAGAAAGGACTGAAGGAGCCAGGCCCTTTTCTTGGTCCTTGCTCAGAGCCCTCAGGAGCTGCAGGTCCTGCTGCTGCTCTGCTGCATCCACCGCAGCCTTGGCAGTGATGGAGTGTCTGGGGTGATTGGGTGATAGAGCTACGATGACACATCTCAGGCTTTGTAGTGGTGGGGAGGTTGAGACGTAGCCCACAGGGGAAGGGTGATATCCAGATGGGGACTTGAGGTTGAGAACATCTAGACTGGGGAGTTTGGAGCCTCCTCTGTTCAACTGTGGCTTGGAACGGGCTGGACGTTGAGGTAAGTTATGGAGAGGACATTCCCTCTGAGAGCTTCTCTCAGCTCCCTCCCTCTGCTCGCTTATAGCAGTATTATCTGTCACAACACTGTGACCTTGGGTAAGCATTTATGCCACTAAGCCTTAGCTTCCCAAGTGCAAAAGGGGCACAGAAACATTTCTTTCAAAGACTGTCAGGAGAATAAAAAGAGTGATAGTCCCATATCATACAGTCCCATAGCAGCTCCTGTGTAGGTTTTGCTTGCTGGGAGCTGGTGTGCTGGGAGCAAGGCTTGTGGGCCACACAGGCCTGGATGCTGGTGATTGTGGAAACCTGGACTGGTGGGGAAGGGCAGGGGGCGGCAAGGAGCTGGGTTCTACCCCTGACTTGTGTGTGTGACTGACAGGTGGCTGCGGTACCCTGCTGGTTTCCGTGGAAGTATGGAAATTCAGCCATTCTTCATTTCTCCTGAAAATGCTCATTGAATTCTCAGTGAAAATATCAGGTCATTCAATGTCAACTGTCAATGCTCTTGGTCAGTAATGCTGAACATGTTGAACTTTGCTAACTGAACCTATCTGAACAGCTCAGTTGATGTTTTTTTTTTTTTTTTTTTTTTTTTTTTTTTTTAAGATTTATTTTTTATTTTTTATTTTTTTTTTTTTATTGTTGCTTACACTGTATTATGTAGTACAGTTTTATAGGCGCTGGGGATTCCCCCCACCCCTCCCCATACCCCTCCCCCCATGGTGGATTCCTCCACCTTGCTGCATAACCATAGTTCAAGTTCAGTTGAGATTCATTGCTTGAAAACACATGCCTAGCATAAAGTTCAGCGTCTTATTGTCCAGATAAGTTCAGTGGCCTCCTGGGGAGACCTTCTATGGTCTGAAGATAGGTCTAACAGAGTAAAGATCCGGTCGGTTAAAAGCCCCAACAAGGCCTCAGTTTCAATATACAACATTATGGAATTAATTGACATAGTAATGGGTAAACAATATGTTAAGAATAATGCAAGTTCCATTCTTCGAAACATCTGGGTTGAGACAGTATCAATGACAGGTTCAAAAAATAACAAACAACCAAACAGAAAATTACAGGTTAAATCAAGGCAAACATGTGGTATCTAATCTTTTGGGATTCACTCATTTCCCTTAGCATTATAGTTTCCAGTTGTGCCCATTTAGCCACAAAGAACTGCATTTTGTTTTTTTTAATAGCTGCGTAGTATTCCATGGAGTAGATGAACCAAAGCTTTCTTATCCAATCTTCTGCTGATGGGCATTTCGGTTGCTTCCATGTTTTTGCAATTACTGATTGTGCTGCAATGAACATAGGGATGCATGTTGGTTTGTCGTAAAACAGGTGTTTTGGATATATTCCTAGGAGTGCTATTGCTGGGTCATATGGCATGCAGATTCCGAGTTGTTTGAGTGTTCTCCAGACTGATTTCCATAAAGGCTGTACCAATTTGCAGCTCCACCAGCAGTGGAGTAGGGTTCCCTTTTCCCCGCATCCTCGCCAGCAAGCGTCGTTGGTGTGCTTGTTTATGTGGGCTAATCTTACTGGTGTTAGGTGGTACCTCATCGATGTTTTAATTTGGATTTCCCTTATTGCTAGGGAGCTGGAACATTTTTTCATATGTTTGTTTGCCATTTGGACTTGTTCCTTTGTGAAATGTTTGCCCATTTCCCTTGCCCATTTCTTGAGTGGCTTGTTTGTTTTGGTTTTTTGGTTGTTTTGAAGTTCTTTGTATATCCTGGAAATTAGCCCCCTATCGCCTATATCGTGTGCAAAGATCTTCTCCCACTCTGTGGGTTGCTTTTTTACTTTGTTGATTGTTTCCCTTGCTGTACAGAAGCTTCTTAGTTTGATGAGGTCCCATTTGTTTATTCTGTTCTCAACTGCTATTGCTTTTGGTGTCCTTCTTAGAAAGTCGGAACCTACTCCTAGGTCTTGCAGTGTATTTCCTACATTTTCTTGCAAGAGTTTGAAGGTTTCTGGATGTAGGTTTAGGTCTTTTATCCATGTAGATTGGATCTTAGTGTATGGTGATAGATGTGGGTCTATCCTTTTGTTTCTACAGGCTATCAGCCAGTTGTCCCAACAACATTTACTAAAGAGGCCTTCCCACTTGCTTGAGCTATCATTGGTCTTTTTGTCAAAGATTAATTGGCTGTATTTGTGTGGGTTCCCTTTTGGTGCTTCTATTCTATTCCATTGATCTTCCTTTCTGTCTTTGTGCCAGTACCAGGCTGTTTTGATAACCACTGCTCTATAGTATGTCCAGAGGTCCGGGATTGTGATTCCCCCTGCTAACCTCTTATTTTTCAGGATGGTTCTAGCTATTCGTGGTTTTTTGTGTTTCCAGATGAACTTTTGAATCATTGTATCCAGTTCCGTGAAGAATGTTTTGGGCAATTTGATTGGAATTGCGTTGAAAATGTATATTGCTTGTGGTAGTATAGACATTTTAATGATATTGATTTTGCCTATCCAGGAGCACGGGATGTTATTCCATCTTTTGAGGTCTTGTTCAATTTCCTTTTTAAATAGTTTGTAGTTTTCTTCGAATAGGTCTCCTACGCTTTTGGTTAGATTTATTCCCAAATACTTCATACTTCTCTCTGCTATTTTGAATGGTATCCTGTTGGTTAGATCTTCTTCCATCTTGGTATTATTTGCGTACACTATGGCTGTTGATTTTCGTTCGTTAATTTTGTACCCTGCCACTCTGCCAAACTCTCGTATAAGTTCTAGCAGTTTCTGTATTGAGTCTCCTGGTTTTTCTATGTATAGGATTATGTCATCTGCATATAGTGAAAGCTTGACTTCTTCGTTTCCTATACGTATGCCTTTAATTTCTTTTTCTTGTCTTATGGCCTCTGCAAGTACCTCTAGGACTATGTTGAATAGCAGTGGTGATAGCGGGCACCCTTGTCTTGTTCCAGATCTCAGTGGGAAGGGTTCTAGCTTTTCTCCATTCAGTATGATACTGGCGTTGGGTTTTTCATAAATTGCTTTAATTATGTTGTGGATTTTCCCATCTATGCCTACTTTGGCTAGAGTTTTTAGCATGAAGAGGTGTTGGATTTTGTCGAAAGCTTTTTCTGCATCTATTGAAACTATTATGTGGTTCTTGTTTTGCAGTTTTTGGATATGGTTTATAACATTTATGGATTTCCGAATGTTGAACCATCCCTGCATTCCAGGGATGAATCCTACTTGATCCGGATGAATGATCTGTCTGATGATTTTTTGAATTCTATTGGCTAGGATTTTGTTGAGAATTTTAGCATCAATGTTCATCAGAGAGATAGGTCTGTAGTTTTCCTTCTCTGATGGTTCTCTGTCCGGTTTTGGGATTAAGGTGATGTTGGCTTCATAGAATGAGTTTGGGAGGGTTGCTTCCTCCTCTATTGTTTTGAAGAGCTTGTAGAGGATTGGGGTTAGTTCTGTTCGGAATGTTTTGTAGAATTCTGTAGTGAAGCCGTCTGGGCCTGGGCTTTTTTTCGTTGGGAGATCCTTGATGACTGTTTCAATCTCTACCTCGGTTATGGGTTTATTTAATTCTGCAGTTGCCTCCGGACTGAGTTTTGGTAAGTGGTGGGAGTCCAAGAACTTTTCTATTTCTTGGTGGTCCTCAAATTTGTGGGAGTACAGTTCTTTGTAGTAATTTCTAATTATTTTCTTAATGATTGCAGTGTCTGTTGTTATGTTGCCTTTTTCATCTTTAATGCTATTGATTCTCACTTTCTCTTGTTTTTTTTTGGTCAATCGGGCCAGTGGAGTGTCTATTTTGTTTATTTTCTCAAAAAACCAACTTTTTGATTTGTTGATTTTATGTATAGTTTTTTTGATTTCTATTTGGTTTATCTCCTCCCTTGTTTTGATGATTTCTTGTTTCCTATTGTGCGTGGGACTCTTCTGCTGCTGTTTTTCCAGATCCTGGAGGTGTGAGGTTAGTTCTTGTATTTGGCGTCTTTCTTGGGCCTTGACATGTGCTCCGATTGCGATGAATCTACCTCGTAGCACTGCTTTGGCGGTGTCCCACAAGTTTTGGAGTGTTGTATCAGAGTTTTCATTGGTTTCCATAAATTTTTTGATCTCATCTTTGATTTCTTCTCTGACCCAATGTTCGTTTAATAGCATATTGTTCAATTTCCAAGAGTGCCTATACTTCCTGGGGAGTTTTGAGTTGTTGATTTCCAGTTTCATCCCATGGTGGTCTGAGAGGGTACATGGTATGATACTAATGTTTTGGAAGTTGTTTAGATTCGCTTTATGTCCTATCATGTGGTCGATTCTGGAGAAGGTGCCATGTACCGCTGAGAAGAATGTATAGTCTGTGGCCTTAGGATAAAAAGTTCTATATATGTCTACTAAGTCCAGTTGTTCTATTGTTTGTGTGAGCTCTGTTGTTTCTTTGTTGAGTTTTTGTTTCGTAGACCGGTCCATTGTTGTTAGAGGTGTGTTGAGATCGCCCACAAGAATTGTCCGGGTGTCTATGTCTTCCCTTAAGTCTGTAAGTAATTGCTTTACGTAACTAGGTGCATTAAGATTCGGTGCATAAACATTAATGATGGTGATTGCTTCTTGATGGATCATTCCCTTCACCAGTATAAAATGGCCTTCCCTGTCTCTTTTGATGTTAGTTAGAATGAAATCTATCTCGTCTGAAATTAGGATAGCTACCCCAGCTTTTTTTCCTCGTCCATTAGCGTGAAATATCTTTTTCCATCCCTTCACTTTCAGTTTCTTTGCATCCTTTCTGGTTAGATGCGTTTCTTGTAGGCAACAGATGGTTGGGTCTTGTTTGATGATCCATTCTATTAATCTCTGTCTTTTGATTGGTGAATTTAGACCATTTGTGTTGAGAGTTAAAATTGAGAGTTTGCAATTTTGCCTTGCCATGTGATTGTGTTGTGTGTGTGTTGTTGCCTATGTAGTTGTCTTGTTTGTGCAGCTTTTAGTTTGGAGACCTTCTTATTTGCCATCTTTGTTTGTGATTTGCCTCCTTTTTGTCCGGGACTAGCGCATTTCTAAGGAGACTTTGCAGAGCTGGTTTTGTGTAGACATATTCTTCTAGTTTTTCTTTGCTATTGAAGTATCTGATCTCGTTCTCATATACAAATGAGATCTTTGCTGGGTAGATTATTTTTGGTTGACAGTTGTTTTGTTTCAGGACTTGGAAGATCTTTGTCCATTCTCTCCTTGCTTGTAGGGTCTCTTCGGAGAAGTCAGCAGTGATTCTGATGGGTTTTCCCCTGTATGTGATCTTTTCTCTACTTCGTACTTGTCTCAGGATTCCTTCTTTGTCTTCATTGGAGTAGAACCTGAGCACCGTGTGTCTGGGTGAAGATCTCTTTGGGTCATGTCTGTTGGGAGTTCTCTGTCCATCCTGTATGCGGGGTGGATTCGTGTTCCAAGTGTTTTGGAAGTTTTCCTGTATAATTTCATCAAGCACTGCTTGCATCCCAGATTCTCTTTCTACTCCCTCAGGGAGGCCGATGATCCGAATATTCAGTTTTCTAAGGTAATCCTTCATCTCTTGCATCATTTTATTAGTTTTGCTGAGGTTTGTCTCCAACTGTTTAATTCGCTGGGCACTTTCATTTTGTGTGTCTTCTGTTTCAGAGATCCTTTCCTCTGCCGCATTTATTCTGTTGATGAGGCTTTCAATCTTATTCTCTTGGGCATCCAGTTTGGTTTTGATTTGTTGTATTTCGGTGATTATGCGGTTCTGGTAGTCTTCCAGCTTTGTGTCCACGTCTCTGAGAAATTTTAGCATTATTTTCATCAATTCCTTTGCTGGTAACACGTCCATGTCTTCATCTCGCATCGCCGATATTGATAATGGCTTTTGGCCCATGTTTGGTGGGGTGCTGGCTCTTTCATCTGGAGCACAGCTCTTTCTGGTGGTTTTTCCCATTGCGTTGGTGAATTCT
The DNA here is from genome assembly GCF_017591425.1 of Ochotona curzoniae. Lineage (NCBI taxonomy): Eukaryota > Metazoa > Chordata > Mammalia > Lagomorpha > Ochotonidae > Ochotona > Ochotona curzoniae. The sequence goes on along the minus strand of NW_024466502.1, from coordinate 44,484,304 downwards.
GGTGGGGCAAATGAACCCGTGTGTTGAGGGGCTGTCAGATGCTTTCCTGTAGAGATTGGAGCCTGCAGACGTGGTGTTGTCGAGCGTGGTAATTTTCAAGGCACCGTTGGTGCGTTCTCAGGGCCCGGGGCTGTAGAGCACCACCTTGGGGGCCCAGTGGCTCCCAGGCACACTCTGGGCACCTCTTCTACAGGTGTGACACCCCAGGGCGTGGAGGGATGGAGGCGCTCTCTGGGTGTGCCCCCTGCACGGGAATCCGCAGGACTTAGAAGGTTTTATGTGCTTTCTCCCTGCGTTCTCCGTGTCAGGGACTGCAAGGTTTTTCAGAGCCCACCTGGTGCGTCTCCCACACACGGGACTGTGGGTGAGGCACTTTCCAGGCGTGGCTCTTGTGCAGTGAATCCACCACTCGTGGTGTGTGGATGTTCAGAGCCCCTGTTCCTGTGTGGCTCTCTCACACCGGCCCTTAGCGGAGGAGTGGCCCAGGCGCCCTGCTATAATTTCACGGCAGGTTCGCACCGTGTCAGTGTGATGCAGGAGTTTTCAGAACTCTCCTGGTGGGTTGCCCACGCTCAGAACTGCAGGGTGGGAGGCGAGAGGTGAGCAGTTCACCCTATGGGAGTGGTACCTGCGTGTCGGGGACACACAGCACTACACTTCCCAAAGCTGGGCAGAGCTCTTCTGACACCTGACACCTGCGCTGTGGAGGCGGCTGCTGCAGGCGGGGCCGCCTAGTCCGCTCGGCACAGCCGCTCGGCGCGGCGACCAGGGTCTTCCTGATGTTATCTCACTTCCACCAGGCAGGATGTGGAGGACTCCAGATCCTCGCCAGCAGCCTCTGCGCACCGAGACGCACTGGCCCCCCCAGTGTAGGAACACCTGAGGCGCCCCCCCGGGGCCCCCTCAGCCACCAACACCACTGCACGCAGTTCCCAAGGCACAAACCCAACAGTTTCAGTCCGTCTGCCCCGCGTTCTCAGAGGCTAAAAGCTCGGCAGGGGTCTAGGAATGCGGAGGCTGCCACGTCAACCCCCCGGCTCACCAAACGTTCGGCCGCTGCAGTCTGCCTCCACCGCTGCCGAAGGCCTCCCGCCGGTGACGATCCGCCCGATCTCCCCGCCTCCGGGCTGTCCGCGTCTCCCGTCAGGCCGTTTTCAAAAGTGACTCAGCAGGTCTGGAGTGGGATGTCGGTTTCTCTACCTTTGCCCTGCTCCGTTCTCGCTGTTCTTCCGAGTTGTGTGGATCTTTTTGGCTCCACACTGTCCCAGGGAGCCTCACGGACCTCTCCCTGCGATTCCCTGCTGTTCCTCTTTGCTGCTTCTGTGACTTTCTATCCCTCTTTCACTGGAGACTCCCTCACAGCCTTCCTCCTACGTCGGCCATCTTCTTTCCCCCTCAGTTGATGTTTTAAAAAGTTCATTTTTAGTACTATACCTCCGGATATTTTTTGGCCGTATGTGTCAGTAGATTAGAGTTCAGGGTTTGTCACCTTTGGATAGAAGACATCCTGAATGTTAATTTGTGAATCTCTGATTTGGTATTCTAGAGCTTTTCCTTCAGAGAGCCTGTTATGTATGCATGATGCTAGGCTCATTTGTAAACATCTTTGGAACACAATGTAGCTGAATTAATGGTATTAATTAATCTTGGCTTTCCAATGGGAAAGGATTTATGGCATAGGGAAGGGAAAAGGGATGTGATTTTCTCTTTGACACTTACCTGTCCCAGCTCACTTCTGCAAGGGGCAGTGTATGCACTGTGGCCCATGTTTGCTTTCTGGAGCTTCCTTTCTTGGTCTCAGCCAAGAATCTGAAGGGAGGAGGTAGGTAAAATTAATTTACACCATTGTCTTAATGATCGATATCCTAGCACAGCATAGTGTTATGTTCTGGGAAAGAGAACTTTCTTCCTCTCCCTCCACCTTCATGATTTTTTTTCCCCTCAGTAAAAAAGCATTTGACCATTTGACAAAATGCAATGAAAAGATTCAGGCAAGCTGGAAGGAAAATTTTGTGTGCCAGCAGCTGTAAGAGGGCCAACATCTCCTTTGGTTAGTTTAACTTATTTTCAGTACTTTATTTAAAGCCGAGCCTTCTTAAAGTGTCTTTCTGGTTGTTAAGGTGTATTACCGGGGTGGGGAACCCTATGTCGGGAAGCATTATGGAATTTGGTGGCCCAGTGCAGAGTGAAAATGTGGGACTCCTTGATGCAATTTTTTTGATGTTTAAAAGTTTTACTTTTTGAGATTGAATTTTTTTTAGCTGCTGGTCTGTTTAGAGTTTTTGAGGACTTATGTCTGAATACACAAGAAGAATGCATGAGACCAGGGGCAGGATCTCTTCAGGCTGTGGGAATTTCCTTTTGGGAATTTACTTGTTGGTATTTTGCAGACTCCTTGGGATGCTTATCATGTTTCTTTGCTCTTATGTTTTGCTGACTTTAAAGTTTGCAGGCTTGTGTGTTACATACCTTGATATTCAAAGCTCCAACATCAATTGAAGGGGATGGGGAGGTTGAGGGTGGAAGAAATTTCCCTAAGAGGAGCTTCAGGGCATTTGGGGGTTGGGGTCTCTGTGGAGCTGGGTGTAATGGCAGCTTGAGTTCTCATCTTTCCAACTGCACCCAGGACAGCAGTGGCTCTTGTTGATGCTAGGCGCAGGTGCCTTTCAGTGCTCTGCTTGCTGTGCTCTGTTAGTCACTGTGGCCTCTTGAAGAGCCCTTTGGTCAGTAACATCAAATGAGCTCTAAGTTCTGTCCATTGCCAAACAGCTGCTAGTAAAGGTTATTTGATCTTGATTATAAATGAGAGGTGAGGAGCAGGCTTGTCCGCTTAATGTTTTGATGAGCATGTGCAGGTGTCCTTCAGGTAGATCTACACAAAGAGGAAGCATAGAGGAGAATGGGAAATGTGGTAAGACCCATTTCTATGTTCTCATGAAATTAACAGACTGTTTCATTAGAGATTCTGAAGCTGTGAGCAATCCCTTGTTTTAATTAGAGTAAAGTCTTCTAGCATAGTTCTAGTTCTCCTTCGAACTACTATATTGATTACATAAATGAAGGAGCCAGGCCCTTAATTCCAACATTGACTCTTGGGTTTTACTTCTGTTACAAAGAGGGAGAGAAAGAGAAAGGGAGACGTCAATCTTTCATCCACTGCTTCTCTCCCAGATGCCTGTAATAATTAGGGCTGGGTTGGGCCAGGTTGAAGCTATGAGCCTGGAATTGAGTCCAAATCTGCTCAGTGGGTGGAAGGGACTCACTCCTGGAGCCAGCAGTTACTTGAGCCATGATCTGCTGACTCCAGGAGTATTCATTAACAAGAGATTGGACCAGGAGCAGAGACAGGACATGAATCCAGCACCACCACAGGGGACATTGACATCATAAGCAGTGTCTGCTGTGCCAAATCCACACCCTTTGGTTTATTTTAGAGGAGTGTGTTTACAGAAGAGAACTATGCAATGGGCCACTAGTGTTATTTCTCAGTTACATTTCCAGTGAGACCCACTTTTCCTCAAAATTGAAGTTTATTTTATCTTTGAGAAAGACCCCCTTTCTTTAGTACAAAAATTGAAAAGAATAACCACTTAAATACAACTTGGGGGAGGATGATACAGTTCCAGATAAAAATAAGGCGTTTCCTAGGGCTGAGGTACCTTAACGATTTGAGGTTGGCAGGCTTTTCAAGTGCATGGGATGGGGTTTAAATTATGAGATGATGCATTCTTTGTTGCTGTAGCTGGGTGGCGAACAATGGCCTGAGACCTTGATGCTGCTCAGTGAATCCCAAGGTGTCTGTGAAAACTGAGGTTTTCAAGATCTCTCTTCCTGCTCCTCATTGTCCAGGGGAGGGTTTGAGTGTGGAAGGTGCAGTGTCCGAGACAAAGTAAAAGCCAGCTGTAGCTTGTGGGCTCTGGAAGATGACAAATCAAGCCAGGCCTTGTAATGGAGAAATTGCACAGTGGACTTACTGGGTATTAGGGCATTAGGTCCAGCACAGACTTCAGCCCGTCCAACACCTTATAGGAGAAGTCTGAGTTCCCTGCATTTACTCTTGCCTTGTGAATCTGTACACAGGGTGTGATTCACCAAACCAGGGACTTCGGCAGGTGTTTATTACATGCATGGCTCTAGAGGCCCTGGCCTTCCTTACTGGCCACATTTGCACGTTGTAAAGTGAGGGCTGGCTGCTGGCTCTACCTACTGTTCCCTGGGATAGTCTTTTGCTTATTTTGGTGCTGGAGTTTGGCTTTGTATACCTGACTTTGCAAGGTGATTGGTGTCTAAAGGAAATGGAGTTTCAAACTGTTATGGGAGCTTAAGAATCTTCTTTGGGAAAAACGATGGAAGCCACACTTGGAATTACCCCATTAACTGCCATGCTTTGTTGTAGTGAAGGACAAATGTAAGACATCTTGGATGAAAATTCTAGGTTGCATTGAGGCTGTACATTCATTGCATTTGTTTGCATGGAATCTATGCCCCCGTTTTTCTAATTTAAAATGCTGATCAATAACATCTTTCTGTTGTCATCATCACCACCTGTGTCATTTGTGTCATATCTATGCCTCCACTGATTTTAGTCTGAAAACAGGCCGGTGGCAATAACTCTGATAAAGTCAGGAGAAACTACCCATCACCTGCGAACCTAGTGGTCCATAAGTCTCTGGAGCCGATTCCCCACAGGGCCTTTTTTTTTAAAAAAAAAGATTTATTTATTTTTATTACAAAGTCAGATATTCAGAGAGGAGGAGAGACATCTTCCGTCCAATGATTCACTCCCCAAGTGACCTCAATGGCCGGTACTGTGCCGATCTGAAGCCGGGAACCCAGAACCTCCTCCGGGTCTCCCACGCGGGTGCAGGGTCCCAAAGCTCTGGGCCGTCCTCAATTGCTTTCCCAGGCCACAAGCAGGTAGCTGGATTGGAAGTAGGGCTGCCAGGACAGAACTGGTGCCCATATGGGATCCCAGTGTGTTCAAGGCGAGGACTTTAGCCACTAGGCCACACCGCCAGGCCCAAGGCCTTTGGTTTAAAGATTAGCTCTGTCATTTTCCTCTTGGGCCACTTCTCACCTCCCACCAGGAAGGGCAGTCCCACATCCCTGAGTAGCATTCTCCGTTTGACTTGCTGGGTCTTTTTAGTTCATTTATTGCTCTGCAAGTGTCATGTCCATAGGATTGTGAAAACACATGCCCAGATCGTGGCTGATTCGTGTGGCCTTGTCTTCATATCAGTGTTGTCCTGCTGAGTTCAGAACATTTTTCCTGTGCAGTCTACTTCTTACTGTTTCCATTTAGCTGGGGGAAGGCAGGAACGAAGGTGATCTGCTCCTGATTATCTTGGTATATCTTCTTGTTACCATGATTATTTTGTGGCCTCCTTTACTCTGTGAGTTAAAGAGGGCTACCAACTTCCAAAGTGGAAAGACACTGCAGTTCCAAGAGCCCCTACATTCTACCCTCTGTTTCTCCTCCTGTATTTCCAACTTGATTTCATGCTATCTTTTGGCCAGGTTCCCAAGTTGGAAAAGTTTGTGTCATTTTTTAAACCTAACTTCATTTTTTTAAATGTTTGTTTTCACCCACATGAGCAGGCATCTCTCTCAACTACATAAACACTATTAAAAATACAAAATTTATTAAATCCAAATAATTATTTTTAATTGAAAGGCAGATTTTTTCAGAGAGGTCTGCTACTTGCTGGCTCACTATCCAGATGGCTGCAATGGTAGAGTTGTGCTGATCCGAGGCTGGAGCCAGGAGCTTCTTCTGGGTCTCCCATTTGGGTGCAGGAGTCCAGGACCTTGGGCCACCCTCCACTGCTTTCCCAAGCTGCAATAGGGAGCAGAATCAAAAGTGGAGAAGCCAGGACACAAACTGGAGCCCAGATGGGATCCCAGTACTTGCAGGTGGAGGATTTAGTTTGTTACACTACTAAGCCAGCCCCCAGTTTTTACCTTTTTGATTTTGAAAGTGCAGACTTTCAAGCCAGCAACAGGGGTTGAGGATATGCTGGAGAGGGAGGAGGAGCAGGCTTCTCTGTGTCCTGGAGTGAACTGAGCAGGTGTTGAAAGGCCCTTTACTGCCAAACACTGCTGGTGACTCAAGTAAGATGGGAACAGAGAAGCGGACATGGCGAGGGGAGGGCAGGAAGGGCCAGGTCTGATTTCAGTTTGGTCAAGAGAATGAGAGAAGATGATTAGAGACAGTCAGTCTGAATGACTATGGCAAGGAGTTTTGCGTAACAGGGAGTGGAGACGCTGGGAGGTAGCTGATAGGGGAAGTAGTGCCATGTGCGCTTTCTTCGGGCAGTGATTCAGATGCTTCAGGCTGTCCTTTTAGATTGGGCAAAAGAACTTGGCATTCAGGCTTACATATGTGTTTGAGGGATTGAGAATGTCAAAATCTGAGGGCTGCAGGCTTTTCTGGACACTGAATGTCTCCCCTCTGTGACGATGAAAAGCAGCCAAGAACGTGGTCTTCTAGGGAAGAGGGTGGGCCAGGCCTCTGGGAGGGGCTGCAAGGCACAGAGTGGGCTTTTACTCTTGTCCCAGGAGGTTCCTGTCCTACCCTGATGGAGCTGCCATTGGCTCCTGTCTTTAACAGTGTTGGAGGTATGCTGTGAGTTAACTTGTCATGAACAGAGTATGAATACGAAGTAACCAAGATGGACAGGACACCTGAATGACTCATTGGGGACCATAGTAAAGGCTGCTGCTTCCGAGGCACTGTGCTGTGCATGTCAAATGCATTTGTTCTGATCCTCACCAGAGTCCTACCGGTGGGCTGTTCCATCTTCATTTATATTCCGGGAGCCTAATGTGCAAACATACATAGTTCCGTCCCACGTTTCCCAGTAGGTCTGCCATTCAAATCAGGTCTGTTTGACTCCAAAGTTTGCAATAAGTAACACCACTTCTCTATCGATTCTATCTAGCAGAAGTTTGCTTAACCTTTTCCAGACTTTATTTTTCTATTCAGCTTTTAGGTGTTGAAGCAGAAAGTAAAGAAAGATTCTATAACAACTTGTATAAAGTATGCTCTGTAGATAGTGATAATTGCTTTATTTTATCTTTGACTTCTTTCTTCAAGACCTGGAGAGCTGTCCTTTAAATTTGGTATTCTCAAATGCAAGGAGCAAGGACATTTATTGCATTTTTTTTGCTATGTATTCTGTATACATTCCTAACCTACTGCTTTTCTAACATTTTATCCCAACACTGTAAGCCCTTACTTGTGTGTGTCTTCCAGGTGATTGGCCTAATGAGTCCTGCTGTTTTAGTTTTTCTGTACTTGTCTAGGTCCATGTAATTATTAGAACATTCCAGACTTCCTGCCAGGCCTAAGCTGTGGATAAAGCATGAAAAGGAGTTCGTTTTGACTTGGTGAATAATAAGGTCAAAGGCTCCAGTAGCCCTCGGACTGAAGAATCCAAGTGTGTGGCTTTTAGGAACTTCAGGTTTTTTCTTGGAGCTATCTCTTTGATTCCAGCCAGCATTTTGCAAGATGGGCTTTATGAAACACTGTTCAGGGAGTTGCACTGGAGGACCCAATGTCAGCATGTCTGGGAGCTGGTATAAGGGCATCTCCTCTCAATGACAGAATGCTGATCAGCATGTTGTAGTCTAGTTACTGAGGAAAGCAGTATGCAATTTCACAAGTAAGAACCATGAAAGGATCCAGCATTTTCAGTACCAGGTACACATACGAGAGAAATGTCATCACTTTGTTAAAGACACATTTGAGCGTATTTATTGCAGAGCTATTCACAACAGCCAAGACATGGCAATACCCAAAGTGTCCATTAGATGATGAAAGGATAAAGAGAATGTGACACATGTACACGCAAGAATACTATCCACCCACCAAGAGATGAAATCAGTCATTTGCAACAATGTGGATGGAACTAGAAATTATTATTGAGTGAACTAAGCCAACCCAGAAGGACAAGTACTGCATGATATGAATCTCATATGGAACCTAAAAAGTTGATCTCATGAAAGCTGGGAGTTTAGTGGCTATTATCAGAGGCTTGGGAGAGTAGGGGAATGTGAGGGATGTTAGTCTTGATTAACCAAGACTAAGTTCTAATTAGTTATGACTAAGAAGTTCTGGGGTTTTGCACAGAAAAGGGGAATACATAAGATGGTAATGCCTTGCTTATTTTGCTAAGAAAATTAGCATAGATTTTGACTGTCCTTTGTCATGAAGAAATATTCAGTGTTTAAGATAGATGTATTTACTCGGACTTGATATTACATGATGTATGCCTGCATTTAAACATCATGTGGTACCCCACAAATAAGTACAGTTTTTATAAAAACAGTACATGAGTCTTTGGGTTTTCCTAGTAACAGATTGTGAAATAGAGGTTCAGAGATGAGTAGTTTGAGAAATACAGGAAACAATAGAAGAGCAGTTGGTGAAATGTTACCACAGCTAGAGAGAAGCTGACCAGGCATGTATGATCAAGCTAGGGATTCCTATGGCTCATTAGAAGCCAACCCCAAGGGCTGTCTGGGACCCCATGTGAAATGGGGTGACAGGCTCTGGTATTTACATGCCAATTCTGTCCTGCTTGCTCAGGGCTGCTCCCAACTTCTTCCCCAACAGACTTTTGTACTTAAAACATTCCTCTCTCCTGAGGGGTTTTGCTTATATCTCTGGAAGTGGGTGAAAGATATTTGGGGAGAATATAGGGCGTGGAAATTGCCTGTGATGTAAATGGAGCCCTGCTTTGGTTTAACCTAGTAGGTCCAAACCCCAGTTGGGTATAGAGCACTCACTCCCTTTCATACCTGTAAGGTGCGGTGGAGCTCCTGTTAGTGAAATGTAGGTGTAATAGGTAGGACCCCGCATTTAACACATCCTAAGAATCCTGAGAAAAAGCAAAGCCTGCTTGCTTAGAACACGTAAATAATTATGATATGTCAGTCAATGCCCCGCCAGGAAACTACAGAGGAATTCAAGCTGGAGAGAAAATGGGTGCAGGTGTTGTCATAGCACATCATCTTGCCACTCGGAATGCCTGGAATCAAGTCCTGTCTCTACTCTGAGCATCCTGCTAATACACCTTGCAGCTTGTAGGTGATGGCCCAAGATCTTAGGTTCCTGCCTCCCATCGTGTAGTATCCTGATGGAATTTCTGTCTCTTCCCAGGCTATTGCAGGTATTTTGGGAGTAACCCAATCCATGGAAGATTTTCTTGTCTCTCCCTGTTTTTCTGTCAACCAAATAAATGGATAGATGAAACTTTAAAAAAAGAAAGTATGCTGTTCTTCAAAAACATGTAGTGTAGTTGTATGGTATGTCATGCTGCCACGTATGACATTGGTACCCCATATGGGTACTGGTTCCTGTCCCAACTGTTTTGTTTCCATTCCAACTCCCAGATAATGGCCTGGAAAAAAGCAGCAGAATATGACTGCAGAGTTTGGACCCATGTCACCCACATGGGAAACCCGAAGAAGGTCAGCTCAGGCTATTAGGTCCTTCTGGGGAGTAACCCGATGACTGGAAGAACTTTTTGTAAAAGCTTTTAGTTTATGTCAACCTCCTAGTGTTCTGAATTTCTTTTGGTCTGGCAAAAAGAATTCATCCATTAAGCTAGGACTTGGCAGTAAGGATTGAGTGCATCCCATCCTTGTTGGGGAATTTCCCTAAAATACAATCTTTCTTACCCGCTTCCATTTGTAACTATCATAAGTTAGAGCAGGGTAATGACCTAAGCTTAACATCTTCTATTTTTGTCCTAACTTTTTGTTAAAAATTCCAGCAGACAGATGAATAGATTGGGATTCAGAGATTGAGAAAGTTCCCTCGGCTATGCAGTTATTGGCAGAACTGGGTTTGAACTCAGGCATGACCGACTCTCCAAATCCCAAATAATCATCTGTCTTCCCATTGTTGTTGTTGTTCATTAAATTTTCTTTCCCTCGGAAAACACCAGCACTGGCTCAGGAACTAATGCTCGATGGGGAGCTGGGGGTCGTGTGGGTGTGGGAAGGAAAGGCTTTGGAGAACAGGGAGGGTGAGAAGTGAGGAATAAAGAGAAACATGTCATTCTTTCCTGGGTCTGCAGGCTTGCATAAGCTGGTAAGATTGGCTGGAGGCTCCCTGGAGCAGGTTTTCATATACACTGGGAGAGTGCAAGGTTTGTTAAGAGTTGGAGGGCAAGGAATTCAATTGATCTCCTTGGGAATCTATAATTGATGCTAAAAAATGGCAGAGGCCGCACTGTTAAATTGATTGCAAACAAGTAGCCAGTCTATATTCAGTCAGGATTGCATACAAGGATAGTAAGCACTTTAAAAAAATATTTTTGAGACAGACTGTCAGATGCACATGCATACTCACACATGCACACACATACTAAATGCTACATAGAGAGGGTTGGGCTAGTCTGAAGCCAGGAGCCAGCAGCTCAATCCTGGTCTCCAGAGTGGGTAGCGGGGGTACAATTATTTGAGCCATCCCCTACTGCTTCCCAAGGTCTGAATTAGCAGGAAGATAACTAAAGCCCTGATTCTGTTCAGAGGATAAAGGCAGAGCAAACAGACTTGGTTCCTCCTAGTTCTCCCGGGTGAGGCAGGATAACAGTAAAAAGAAGGGGGAGCAGGAAACATCAGCGGAAGGTCCTTTCCAGGAAGGCTCTTGTGCTGCTGGAGACTGGGAACAGGGCAAGATCAGTCCTACAGGAGGTCACGCTGTGGGACTGCAGCTCTCCCCAGGAGTGGCAATTCCTGGGCTTCAGGGAACTGTTCCTGCTCTCCTGAGCTGAGCTATCTGGACATTCCTTAGCTGTGGAACTCAGTGCTAGGGATTTCCTGGCAGTGTGCAAGATAACAGACTCAATGAAATCCTCTCGGGGGGTAGGTGGTGGGTGGGGGTTGGGGTGTGAAGGCCTTGTTCAGTGTACAGACGTTGACTGCTTAGCTACCCAGAAAAGCCCTGACCCAATGGTACAAATAGTACAAGACTTAGAGTTTCTAGGAAGGCCTACAATAATGAAGGCTAGTGGTGCTGACAATAAAAACCATATCACCAACGATGTTAATAGCCTTGTGCATGTTCAACACAAAAATCATTCAACGCATATTTGCTACTTCTCAAATCTTGGGCTCTCTTTGTAAATGTGGTCCCAATGAATCCTCAAAACAAACATGTGAGGTATTTTGCTGATGGAATAAGAGGTTAAATAAATGAGGAACAGTTCTCAATCTAAAATTTAAATGCTGGTCTGTTGGACACTGAAACCTGCACTTGGCATGCTGTGTCTTGCCTGTCTTTTTTTTCCTTGCATCCAAATAGCTCAGACCTATGAATTGCCTAGGATATGCTTCCTTCCAGTCAGTCCTGTAATTTTAAGGAAATCAGTTCTATCCCCACATTCTGGGTAGATCTTCCTAGTTTAAGCTAGGAAGCACTTGGCATTCCTGCAGGGCCAAAGTGTGGCCTAACATTCCATGTGAAGGGGAGTGACGGGATGGTAAGTGATTTCTGCGGCAGCAGGAAGCCATTGCTTGATCAAAAGGAAAGGAAACCCCTGGGACAGAATGTACTCATGGAAGGCATCAGAATGAGCCAAATGAGTGCTCTGTGGGCAAACAGAACTAGAAGCCTAATCCCTTTGTGACTGAAGCTCTGCTCACAACATTGATCTCCTGACTCATTTGCTTAATCAGTTGAATCAGTTTCTGTGAGTTACAATTCAGTGTAGCCTGACCACAGCTAGTGCCTTCTCGGGAACCTGCAAAAGAAAATGCCTGGTATCTATAAGAGGTGTCTACTGTCTTAGTTGTACGAAACAACTAAGATAAACTTACTGTTCTCCTTTCAAACATTTCAAGATGCTTAAAAATGTTTAAACAGAAATCCAGTCCTCTAAGGGTGCTTAGAGCTGTGTTTTTATTTTTCTCGTCTTACAGATTGTAACTTTTCTCCCACCAAATGCAATAAGGGATCCTAGTGACTTTTTTAAACCTGCTTATTCCCCCCCCTACCTTTTGAATTGACCAATGTTCTAAGATGGGATATCACAAAAAGTCATCTTTTTCAAGAAAGGAGGAACAAGAATTTCAGGAAGCAAAACATGAGAGCAGAGGAAGGCTTGTCTTGCAACCCAGTAATGCGTGTGGTGTGCTTCCCAGTGCTGTGAGGAGCTGAATGGAGAGGACCAAAAGGGGGCTGGTGATGCTGAGACAGAGGTGCTGGCCAGATCAAGAACGGTCAGTGACCAGGGAAACTACTCTGTTGCTCTTAGGAATAAAATGTTGATGAGAGCTCGTTAGTACTCAAGTCCTGCTATGACTGGGTGTGAAAAAAACTGAAGTCTTATCTGTGCAACAAAGAAGGGTATGTACTGGGAAAGCTTGGAGCTTCCATAACAGTGTCCTGGAAGGTGGTTGGCTCGTGTTTCAGGAAAGATGTAGAGAGCATCTGAATGAAGTGCATGCGAGTTACCAGGGAGGATGGGCAGTTTGCAGATTCTGCGTGACCTTGGCCTGTGCCACTTGCCAGTGCAGGCAGAAGGATCTTACTGGGAGCTTGCAGGGAGAAGGGGAAGTAAGTTTGACACGCTTGAGGACATTCAGATATGGGCTCATACTTCTCATCACTGTAAGCTTCTTAATAGTCAAAACACCATGGGCTTGCAGTTCAATTCTAGAGGATTCAATTTCTTAAATTGGTTTTGTGTTTATATTTAAAATTTTATTTTTGACATTATTTACACAGTTAATTAGGGCAAAAAGGTTCAAGGGCTACAGGAAAGTGGGTAAGACTATTTCCATTTTTTTTTTCTCCTGTATCTGGGGTAAAGGTGAAGATAAAGGGAGAAGCCCTACCCAGTCTCCCACCCATCCCACGTCCCAGATGTGGGGCATACTCTAAGGGTCTTGCTCAAGTGGTTTTGATAGTTCAACAGTTATGAATTACTGCCAATCACGCCATTCCAAGCACAACAAAGCTGCTGCAGAATCCACTGATTGACATAATCCACCTTAGAGTCTCTGTCCAGTTTTTTTGTGTTGAACATATGGCTGGGGAAGTTGATTGATTTTTTCTGTCCTCTGTTGTGATGCCAGGTGTCCTGTGCAGGTTCATATGGTCTGCTGTATCCTTCATGTGCAGCTGGTTATGCTCTCCACTGTTCCGTCTGAGCCTCTGAGGAGACTCAGCCCTGGCACTTGCACTCCATGGCAGACCATGGGTTCTGAGTCTGGCAGTTTGATCGGGGAGATCCTGAAAGAAACTTTGAGATGATCCCAGACCAGATTCTTGTGTATGAATGCCAGTACAGGGCCCGGCACAGTCCATTGCCCAATCAGCTGCTGGTTGCAATTGCTGGATTGGTTCTGTTTCCAGCCCTGTCTTCCACTGCAACCAATGGGTGTTAAAGTCCAGCCTGATTCTGCCCAGCACACACTTGGCCCTCACATAAACCAGGGGGAGCTGCAGCCTAGTTGGAGTGACCCACAGTAACTCCCACCAGGCCTGCCCCTTGTCCTGGTTCCTGTGCTTGCCAGTATGTGCAGCAGACTAGTCCAGTCTGTCACACATCCCACTGACATGTATGAGAGCTGAATGGGCATTGAAGCTTAGTTCAACCTAACCAGCTCCACTATCTAGCCCACACACATGCTGTTGGTTGCCTGTCTGGCCACTCCTGCCCCAATCCTGGTTTTCTTGCTCTTCAGTGGGAGTGATAACCCAAGAGGGAGGTGCTGGCTATTTCCCTACTAGGTCACTCCCACTACCTGATTATGCACTCTCCAGGTGGTTCTGGAGTTTAACTTGACAGATTTAGCCTCCAATGCCAGTCCCTGCCAGCTGATGCTGCGGTAAAACCCAACCAATCCTCACCCACTCTAATTTTTGCTTGCATCAGTCGAAACAGTCAGCCCAACCTGGCTTTTCCCTGATCTAGCTCACATCAGGCTGTCAGGTGTTGTAGCCCTGCCTGGTCTGTTCTGCCCTCATCCCAACTCCTGCTCTCCAGTGGGAGTGGCTGTCCAGCAGGAGAGCCCTCCACATTCCCCCTGCCAGCCTTGTGCCTCCCCGTCCCCCGCCCCCCCGCCCCGTTCTTACATATGCTGTTGAATGCTGCAGCCACATCTGGTACAGATCGCCTTACCTTGGCATTTTGTAATGTGCACTGGTTTTGTCGTGACCAAATCTGGCTCAACCCACACTGTTCTGGTGCTTGGATTCGCCAGTGGGTGATGTGAACTGATTCAGCCTGGTCTGCCTTCAACCTGTGCCAAATGTATGCCAGTGGGTAGCTTTCCATGGCCTGTTCTGGACTGTTTCCTATAATGCTTCTTGTGTTTATCTGCAGGGAAGAGTGTCCAATTTCTTATCTTTCTAAGAAGGATAACCTTGACTGGCATGATTATGTTAATCATGTTTCTTTTCCAGGTTCCAGGCAACACTGTCAGTTTCCTTTTTATTATCGCATAAGCCCTTTGAGCTTTGTCTTTTTAGGAAACCAGAATGTCAGCTTTTCCCTGCTTATTTTGTCAGAAAGGATGGTAGAGGTTGGCCAAGTAATCGTGGCAGGTCAGTGCTGTAAGAAGAGAACCACAGTTAAATTGGATGACATGAAAGTATAGAAACAATCTTTGCCTCCTCCAACTTGCTAACTAATTTTTTCCTGTATGCTAGTTGCATTGCATCTTTATTTTTCCTAAAAGCAATATTACGAACTAAGATTGTATTTCTGGAATTCAGTTAATTCAGTTAAATACTCACAATATTAATCACAAAAATAAAGAAAAATGTGCCAGAGGAATAATATTAATAATTGGATGCATTTCAGTGTTTCTTATTAAACCCAATTGTCCCGGCAACCTCCCGTCTCAGTAGAAAAAGTGAGAGGTTTTGGAAAGAAGAGAATTCTCCCAATTCATTGAGCATATCAGGAAACGTGGAGAGGGTAGGGAGTGCAGACTGCTGCCAGTTTTGTGGTGGTGGGAGCCTTGTTTACTGGTGGTGGAAGAGGGTGGATCTGACTCAGAAAACCTATGGACAAACCCCACTTTTATAAACTGCAGAGCGAAGGGAGGAAGATGTTTGGAGGGGTCAGCTGTTCTCTGTGATCTGTGTGAGCTAAGATCTTTGTGTTTCACCAAATGTTATCGCCCGTGCTTGTTAAGGAGTGTTGTGTGAAAGCTATGATAACAATGGTGAAGGAGGAAAGTTAGGGAAAGCTTACTATTTTTAAGTTTTCTTAGAGTTAGGGATTATTATTTCCACTTTTCTTTTAATACATTTTTTTTTCTGATTTAAAGAGCATATGTTCACTGTCAAAGAACTCTTATCTCATTCTTCAGAATAATCACTATGCCTTAGTATGCTTCCTTTTGCAATTCATTTAATGGAAACCCCAAGTAGTCACAGAAGTTTCTGGGAAATATGGATAAGATGTATGAAGAAAAAGCTAGGATGAAATTGGATATAAGAGTAATGAATGACTGGCATACTCAGGGACAAATCACAGAATATTAGAAACTTAATTAAATAAAAAAAGTCTATAACATATTTTCAATGAACAATTCAACCCAAAGCTTTATCTTCTTACAGTTAATTCTTGTGACACTGTAACTCAGGGCCCCAAACCTACAATTCTCTAAGGAATTTCCAGGTCAGTGACTTATGGGAAAATGTAATGAAACAGTAGCAGTTAATTTAATTTCAGGCAAGGGCTATTGGACACCTTGAGCAAAAAGCAATTTACTGAGTGCTTCTTTAATATTCTTCCTGTAGTCATATCCCAAAGGTGCTCATATATTTGCAATCAAAATCCCTGTTCCTGATTTGAGTGTACTGGTGCTCATTTACCAGTTTCCTGTGTAATGGGTTATTTTTATACCAGCTATAATAGGGTAGTGGATGGGGTTTGGCTTAGTGATTAAGAGTCCTACATCAGAGTATGTGGGTTTGCTCTGTCTGTAGTTCTCTTTCTCCATTGTCTCTATTTGGCTTTGGTGTTAAGGTGAATTTGGAAAAATTGATTCCCTTTCTATTGTGTTGAATAGCTTGTGGAGGGTTGTTTCCCCATATTATTACAGCTGTAGTCATTTAGTAAGTTATAAGCTTAGCATTCTACTACTTAAGTGTATCATGGCATTGTAGGTATTGACAAAGGTAAAGATCTAGTTTCACATTGTCAAGGTATACTTAGCTGTTTCACTGGGAGTCCTCCCTTTATTTGGGAATAGAGATGCCTACTACAACATATCTTCACTTGTTATGCTAATCTTCATCATACTGTTCATTTATGAGAATATATGCATATACTTGTTCACCTATATATCTATATTTTGCATGGAGATTGCCTTATATCAGAAAGAACATATATTTACATGACTGACAGTAAAGATGCCTATGTGATAACGAATTCCACAAAGTGATTATTCAAACCCAGTTTATAGACTGTCATTCACTTCTTCCCTGGAGAAGAGAAAGCAGCTTGTACAGAATGGGTCTTACTATGGGAAATAGAGTTCTTCCCAGGAGTCTTTGGCCATTCAGGAAATGTCATACCCAGCTACTTCCATATTTTTTCCTATCTCAGAGTGTGAAAGTCCATCTTACTTGGCCACTGATATCAGGGCTATTCAGGAGGTTGTACCCCTGTTTGATGATTCTCTTTTCTTTCTTTTGCCCCATGGTCATTGCTCACTTTGTCACGACAGAAGGAAATCAAATGGATGGCATGGACTAGAGCCTGTTGGCCGTTGGTCTGGCTTGTATTGTTCTTTGTGGCCTGCATACTTCAGATACCTCTTTATCCAGTCAGTGATCACCTAGACTGGATTTTGACAGCGATGACTCAGCTTCAGTGAATCCCACAGATTTTCCTCCAAGGAAAAAGAAGCAATAGTGTCAAGAGGATTTTACATTGTTGACACTTCTGATTTCTGCTGTTTTAGCTTTGGATGTGACTGCTTCCGCTGATGATTAGTTCAGAAAAGGAGAGAGATGTTTCGTCAATTCAGCCCATTGTGAAGGCCGCAAAGCATTCATGCCAGAGTTGGGAAAATAGTTGCTTTTGTTGAAAGGATGATCTTTCCTTTGGCAGGAACAAAACCTGTATTCTGTAGCAGAGAGACACTTATGCAGTCAGAAAGACAGTCACTCTGAGCTTTTAAAGACAGTCACTCTGAGCTTTTAAAAAATATACCAGCTGAGAACAGGTTTTGTGATGCAAATTTGGTGCTGATGACTAAGCTACTTGGAAAACATAGGTTGGAGGATCGCTTTGGCCCAGGCCTGGAGCATCCCAGTATACTCTGAACAGATGCTGAATTTCTTTCTTTTCCTTGGTTTTGAAGGTTGTCTCTTTATAGGATATAGTGTTTTGTCAGGAAAGTTTAAGATAAAGTACTCTTTTTAAATTATTTGAAAGAGATTGAGACAGGTGTGTGCACACACACATGCAGAAGGGAGGAGGAAAGGAGGAAAGGAAGGGGGTCGTGCAGACTTGCACACAATGAGACCTTCTGCTCGCTGGTTCACTTCCCAAGTGGTTGCTATGGCCAGGGTTCAGCCAGGGTCAAGTCAGGAGCTTCATATGGGTCTCCCATGAGTTGTAGAGGTCTAAGTACTTGGGCTGATCATCTCCTGCTTTCCTAGGTCATTGCCAGAGAACTAGATAATAAGTGGCACATCCAGGACTCATACTGGATGCTTCACACCACAGTGCTGGCCCCAAGATAAAGTTCTCTCAAATTTAAGCTGCTGTGGAAAGAAGCCATCATGTCAGAGGTCAGTAGAATGTCTGTGTTTGATGGTTTCACCACTCGAGAGTTGTATGAACTTGAACAAATTATTCCATTTAACCTCTTTCCTCACCTGTTACATGGGGGACAGTAATAGATTCTATCTCATGGTGTTATTATGAAAACTAAAGCTTATGACCTAGTGTCTAGCCTGGTAGAGTGGCTAAAATAATGCTGATTATTATTACTCTCATCAATATAGCATCTAATATTTTATAACCATTCTCACTTCCTACTCTTAAATTTCTTGGTGCAGTGGCTCGTTACTGCAGCAAGCCAAAGCCGCGCAGAATCCCTACTGTCCTTGGGCATGTTTCACTTGTTGGGAATCAACAAAGAAACCTCATCTGAGGCCATCCCAGACCTGATTCTTGTGTGTGTTTGCCAGTGCAGGGTCCGGCATAGTCTGTCACAGTCTGTCACCCAAACCAGCCTACGCACACACTGGTAGTTGCAATTGCTGGGTCAGTTCTGTCTTCAGTCCCGTGTTTTATGCAAACCAATGGGTGTTGGGATCTAGCCCAATCTTGCCCACTACAAACTCCAAACTTGGCCTTCACACAAACCAGTGGGAGCTACAGCCTAGTCGGAGCAACCTACAATATCCTCCACCAGGCCCATCCTCTACCCTGGTTCCCATGCTTGCCTGTATGTACAGCTGACTTCAGTCCTGTCGGTCCCACATCCCATCCCATTCAGCTCTTGTACATGTCAATGGGCATTCAAGTCCAGTTCATTCCAACCAGCCCCACTGTCTAGTCCACACTGGTGCCAGTGGGTGCCACCATCGGTCTAGCCATGCCTGCGCCTGACAGAATTTGTCTCCCATGCCAGCATCTGCCAGCTGATGCTGCAGCAAAGCCCAACCCGCCCACATTGGCTTGTACGTGTACCCAAAGATAGTCAGCCCAGCTGGCCTTTCCCTGATCCTGCTCACAGAGTGCTCATCAGATGTTGTGGATCTGCCCAGCCTGGTCTGCCCCCATCCTAGCTCTAATGCTCAACGGTTGGAGTAGTGACCTAATGGTGGTGGTGGGGGGCCCAGAGCACCCCCCCCGCACTGGGTCCTATTTCCCCCACCCACTGGATTTCACATGTGCTAGTTGGGTGCTACGGCCCAGTCTGGCACATAAGGCTATTTTTTCTTATAGCTGAATAATATTCCATGGGGGTATGTTTTTAACCACATTGTCTTTCTGCATTCTCTGGTGATAGACACCTTGGTTCATTCTAAATTTTGGCTACAGTGCTGCTATAAGCATGGTGGTACAGGTGTCTTTCTGATTAAATGTGTTTGAGTTTTGAGTGTATACCTAGTATTGCAATTGCTGGATTATGTTGAAAGTCTACCTCAGAGTTTTAAAGAAATGTCCTGTTTTCCACAGTGGCTTACTACTCTACATGTGCACCAATTGTGTGTATGTGTTTCCCTTTCTCCACATTCTAGTTAGAGTTTGTTATTCTCCATGTTTTTGATTTTAGGTATTCTGACAGGGGTGAGGTGACATTTCACTGTGGTTTTGTTAATTCTTCAGAGAACTGTGTGTTGAAGTCCTGTGCCCATTTCTCAACTGCATTGTTTTTTGTTGTTGAGGTGGTTTTTTCTTAAGTTGCTGATGTATTTGGGGTATTAATCCATTGCCAGTAGGTAGCTTACAAATATTTGTTTCTTTCAGATGTCTATTCACTCTGTTATTCCTAAAGTGATATTTTTAATTGGTTTAGAGTTTTGTGACTAGTAACAAAAGACTACTCCAAAGCTTCAGTGATCTGTATGGGCAGGACGAGAAGGGATAATATAGGTTTGGAAGCATAATTTGTATTTTCCTCTTGAGCGATCTAAGAGGAAGTGTTTGTACTTGTTCAATACGACTTTGTTTTAGGTGGTGACTATAAATGTCATTTCTATGCTTTATACTGATATCTTCTGTTCCTATGAATATACTGTTTACATGTAATTAGTTTCCCCCTAAGATCTTTTGTGAAAAATCTAGGAAAAAGTAGATTTTGATGTCCATGACACTATAGTTTATTCTTTCACATCTCATGTATTTACAACAAAATGACAAAGTTTTTACTTTATTAAGAGAATGGACCATAACATTTTTTTGAATTCTTTACAACTTCTGACTCAGAATAGGCTATGCGGAGGTGTTTTGTACCGTATGTTCTTACCCTGAGAGGTGATGATGTCCTTTAGTGGAAAATTGCAGTGTTGTGAGATGTAAGTAACTTTACCACAAAAGGGAACTTAAACAAAAGTTCAGTTGAAGATAAGACTATGCTGGTGCAAAGATTTTGAAGCCCATTAATAATCTCTTCACAATCTGCATTTCCATGAGTGTTCTGAAAACCCCCATGTATGATTATGTATGTTTTTCCTGGTGTTCTGGAACAGATCGATGAAGTAAAGGTGGTTGATGGAGTGGAAGATTGGGAAAGGAAAAGACTGCTAAACCAAACACCGAAGATGAACGATGGTGATCATCATCTTAATATATTTGGAAGGGAAATGTGACTGTTTCCTAGATTCCTGTCTTATCCAGGGAGCAGGTTCCTTCTGGAACTAAGGCTGTTTAGAAAACTCTGTAGTTTTGTTATCTGTGCCAGATGCTGCTCTAAGGTTCTCTTTCCGGTTCTTCCATGTGCACTTGTTTCGTTTCTTTTTGCCTATACTGGCGGGTAAGGTCCATGCTAAATAGGTTCTAGGTAATGGATGGATGTCTGAATTGGTTCTTGGGTTCTCCACATTTTTTTTTCTTTAAAAATATTTGAGACAGTTCCTATCAACTTATTTACCTCTCAGATTCTTACAGTGTGAAGGGCTGGAGCTGGGAATTGGGGACTGAATCCCAGTCACTCATCTGGTGGCAGGGATTCAGCCACTGGAATCATCATCACTGGGTGAAACATCACCCACTGCCTCTTAGGGTCTGCATTAGTAGGCAGCCAGAATCCAAAGTGAATTCAGGACTTGAACCCAAGTGCCTTAATAGGGGATGTGGGCCAAATTCCTGCCCATATTCTATGACTTGATTTCACCTGTGCTGTCACCCTCTGTTCAGAAGTCTGGGTTCATCCTGTTACTCCCTGGATGCAGAGCCAGCACCTTGTTGACTTAATGAGTACTTAACCAGAAACCTGGGAGACTCAGATTTCACTGAGATTTCCCTATGTCTGATTTTAATATTTCCATTAGCCAAGTCTGTTTCACCTTCAGATGGTGACCACAAGCCTCTAAGCTTCTTTTCCCCCAGGTGAAACTCTTCTTGCCATTTGCTTAATTTTGAAGGGATATGCCAAAAGTTTTCACCCCTTTATTCTGGAGAGCATTGAGAATGTTGAAAGTTAGTATGACAAAGAGTACTTTTATCAGGCGTGATGGTTAATTCTGTGTTTCAACTTGGCTGAGTTAAGGGATGCCTGAAAATTATTTCTCAGTGTGTCTGTGAGGGTGTCTCTCTCATGTCTTAGAATAGGTTGATTGCATTGAGGATGTATCTTCCAACAGATGGATGGGCATCCCCTAATGGAGGGCTGGATTAGAACAAACAAGTGGAGGATAGGTAAGTCTGCTTGCTGTTGGAGCTGGGACATCCATCTTCTACCCAGCTGCACTCTGTTCCCAGGTCCTTGGACTTGGACTGAATTATGTCACCAGTTTTTCAGCTTGTGGACAGTACCTCCTAAAATTTCTTGATTTCCATAATAGCATGAGCCAGTTCCCATGTCTAATGTGTCTTTGCATTCTATATTATGCATATAAAATACCCCTTTAGTTCTTTTTTCTGGGAACACGAAGACACAAGCTATAACCAAGATAGAACTGTCTATCGGCTTCAGGCTAAAGCACTCTCTTGGCAGATTGAGCCATTTTTCCGCACATGCCTACCTCTGTTCTCTGAGAGTAAATGTAGGAAGTAAAATGGGAAAACTCTATATGTAAATATGATTTGCTTCCACAAATAATGGCTACAGTTCTAGGACACTGAAGTATTTTTTATTCCTTCACAATATCAATTTTAGAAGAGAAAAAAATTGAACAAATTTCCTCTTGTTTTTTGGACTCAGAGATCCTCTCCTGTGTCACCATGCTTTATTATTTTTTTTTTGGCTACCTTTGCCCTTTTCATAGATTTTGTCAATATACTAACTTTCTGATTATCCTTGGTTAAAGCTAAGAGTTACATGGAAAAATAAGTCACTAAACTTTCTTGGGTATATATCTAAGCTTCTTGGAGCAGAGTTGCAAAATATTTTTTTTTCTTTTCCTTGCATTTGTGATCTGTTTGTAGCAATGTGTCAATCATGAGCATAAATGATTGAAATAATAAGTGCTAATGTTGATGCTTTGCCCATCAGAATAGAGACCTGTTCAGAAACTCTGCATTAACTCTTTGAAGGGTCCCTCCATTCTCCCATTCCTATTTTTAATTATTTGTGATCAGAATGTAGAGAGAAACTTCAGTTTAGACACTTCTTGTCAAGTGACTTACATTGGCTGGTGTTTGTTCTTTTGTTACTTTTTTAAGATTTATTTTATTTTTATTGCAAAGTCAGATACAGAGAGGAAGATCCTTTGTCTGATGATGCACTCCCCAAATGAGCGCAACAGCCGGTGCTGTGTCGATCTGAAGCCAGGAGCCAGGAACTTCCTCCAGGTCTCTCACATGGGTGCAAGGTTCCAAGACTTTGGGCCGTCCTGGACTGTTTTCCCAGGCCACAAGCAGGTAGCTGGATGGGAAGTGGTGCTGCCGGGATTAGAACTGGCTCTCGTATGGGATCCCGGTGCTTTCAAGGCGAGGACTTTAGCTGCTAGGCCATGCTGCACAGGGCCCTTCTGTTTCTATCTTTATCTCCCCTCATCTAATTGAGCTGAAACTTCATCTTCCAGAGACTTTGAAAGGATGATAGGGGTGATATCAATTGCCTACTTATATTTTCTTAGTTTGTAAGAAGATAGTAGTGATTTGTGCAGTAATGGAATGAATTCCTCTTCTAGTTTCCAAACCTCATTTTTGAGAGCATTTCTATTAGTTTTGGACCGATTTGTTTGTTTTCCATGTTCCCCAAAACTACTAGTACTCCTATGATGGAATTTTTTCATAATTAATATTGTGCCAGGTTGTAGATTTAGAGACTTGATCTATTTTGTTGCATAAAATGTAAAGTAGGGGGTCTTATTTCATGTTTGCACAAGTAGATCCAGTTTTCTCATCGCTGTTGAAGAAAATGTCCATTTGCTTGTCACGCACTAGTCCAAGATTAGTTGGTTGCAGATGCATGGATCTTTTTTTTTTTTTTTTAGATTCTGTTGCATTGGTCTACATACGTTTTTGTTTCAACACCAAACTTCTTTGATTTTAACTGTCCTGTAGTATGTCTTGAAGTCTGGTATTATGATGCTTCCAGCTTTGAATTTTAACACTTTTAAAATATGTATCTGAGAAAAAAATCTTTGGCGTTTTGATTGGGATTGCACAGAATTGGTACATTGCTTTGGGTGATAAGGTCATTTGGATGACATTAATTCTTCCAGTCCATGAACAAAGAACATAATCTTAATTTCCTATGCACTTAACATGTAAGTACATTTTAAAAAATTTTCAAGGAGAAGAAAATGCTCAGGTTACTTTTCCTTTATTGATTTTGCAGAAGTGTTCTCAATGGCTCTTGTTTTTGGGCCATCTGGTAGTGACTCAATATTCTAGTGTGGGGAGGGGCAGGAGACAGGAGGAGGAGGAAAAAGAGCAGGTGGAAGATAAGACAGTTTGTGAAAGTTGGGAAAACCAGTGCTAATAGTTGTTACTTGATTTACCCTATTACTGCAGCCCCAGAATTTTGGGTTTCTTGGTCAATTACAGCATCATCAGACCCTGGTCCAACAGAACTTGCTGGTGTTTCCAATGACCCTGATGATCTACCCTTTATCTTGTCATACTACATTTTTATGAACGAGAAGCCACTTGATAGTCAGATACTGGTCAGATTTGAATCCCTTTCTCTACAAAATTCTATTTTACAGGTTAATTTACTTATTTTGAAAGTCAACATTAGAGACGGAAGGAAAGACAGCTCTCTACTGGTTCACTCCCCAGATGACTGTAAGCCAAGAGCTTCAGCTGAGTCTCCCACTTGGGTGGCATCTTCTGCTGTTTTCCTTGACTGTCAGCTGGGAGCTAGATCAAGAGTGAAGCAGCTGGACCATGAAGTGAGTCCATACAGAATGCTGGTGAAGCAGTCAGTGGCTTTTACCAAAATGCCTCAATGCTGACCCAGCTGAGTCTTTCAAAATTTCCCCTTCAAGTTTAAGTAAACATCTCACTCACTGGATTTGAATTGAATTCCTCAAAATGACTAATCCCCCTTTAGCAGCTGCAGCAACAGATGTCAGTATGATGAGATCTTGGCAAATGCTGATCCCACACAAACCTGCAGGCATGCAATGATGTAATCTGTATCTATGTGGGCCACCTCTGCCAGTGTGGCATAGAAACTTGCTGGGGACTGGAAGTCACAAGACCTTAGTGAATCTGGAGGAAAACTCTGATAATTTAGGCCAGTCATGTAATCTCCCTATAAGACAGGGAACTTAATAAAAAGTAATTTTTTGCATGTTGTATTAAGTGGGAGTTGGGATATTGCAGCATCTTGTGCAATGTGAAGTTCTCTGAAGGTGGCTGTTGCTTGCACTGCTCTTGCAGTTATCACTGCCTTGTTAGAGAGAAGGGAATTACTCCATTTGAGAAATGATAGTTCCAGAAAATGAGGAAGGGTACTGTCATTTTATCTTCTGAAGAGGCTAAATGTTATTGATGACTGATAGATCAAAGATTCTGGGGAGTCGGCCCCTGAAGATAGGAGACTTGCATGCTTAGAGTAATTCCAGGTTGAAGTCTACAGAAGTATCTCATTGTTTTATCTGTAGTTCTCCAATGACATGTGATGTTGAATAACATTTTACGATTATACACTTAAACCAAAATAACATGGAATTTTTTTCTTGACATTTCATTATGCTGAAAGTGTAAAATTAGCTATGGCCAGGGATCTCTTGAGAACTGACACTCATGACTGAAGGGCCAAGTAGCAAATGGCTGTGGGATAGAGAATCAGAGGTGTAACACTGAAGAATAAAAACTGCTTCAGAAAATGAAATGGTAGTTAATAGGCACGCTCTTTCCATCAATATAGTCATTTATTTCTGCTTGAAAACTCGTCTAGGGTCTCCTGCATGTATTATCTGTGGCTCTTGAGTTAGAAGAAAAGCTTGAAACAAGTTGTTCTGTGTAGTAGTTCTCCCGGGGTCTGTGGCTGTAGGAAGAGCCTTCCGCAGTGGGTCATCAGCCTCACTGTGTGGAAAGGCCTCTGTACGCTTCCTGCAGGAACCACTCCAGGGAAGACGCTGCAAATCCCTTTGGTCTCACCATTAAAGCACCCTTTTCCTTTTCAACAGTGAGCATCTACGCATCACAGAAATGTCATTAAGATGAAGTGTTACAATGGTATAAAGATGCTTTGAAAATAGTTAAAAAAAAAAACGCAGTTTTAGGGTTACTTTTTCACTTTGGCTCCTCATTGATTCCAATTGATTCCGATATGTGCTCTTCAGCTTACAGCATTCGTTTAAGTTTAACGGGAAGATTTATTTTGTTTGCTAAACTGTGTCTATAAGTACCTCACCATCTCATTTTGTAGTAAAATATAAAAATGCAGGAAAAGTAAAAAACCTGGGTACTCAGCAATTTTAATAACGGAGAAGTGGAAGAATCAACTTTTACTACTCTCTACACAAGCTTTTTTTTTTTAAAAAAGATTTATTTATTAGAAAGTAAGATATACAGAGAGGAGGAGAGACAGAGAGGAAGATCTTCTGTCCAATGATTTACTCCCCAAGCAGCCGCAGTGGCGGATGCTATACCAATCCGAAGCCAGGATCCAGGAACTTCTTCCGGGTCTCCCACATGGGTACGGGGTCCCAAAGCTTTGGACCATCCTCAACTGCTTTCCCAGGCCAGAAGCAGGGAGCTGGATGGAAGTGGAGCTGCCGGGATTAGAACCGGCACCCACATGGGATTCCGGTGCGTTCAAGGCAAGGACTTTAGCTGCTAGGCCACATCGCCGGGCCCTACACAAGCTTTTAATCAGTCAAATTTTGGGGAATTTCCTGTGACATGAGACATCTTTAATACCTTTAAAGCCTGAAATTGGATTCTTTTTAAAAAAATATTTTCATTTTGAATTATTATGTGGTACAATTTCGTGTAGGCTGGGATTCCCCCCAAACTCCCATCCCCCATCAGATTGTTCCCATCTTGTTACAATAGTGTAGTCCTTCATAAGGAATCATAATCCTGTCAGTCTTATTTAGGTGTACCCCGACATTGTTGGTACAGTGTCAGACAGTCCAGCATCCCATTGTCTGCACATGTCCAACAGTTTCATTGGGATTCATCTTTTGTGTGGAAGCAGGGATGCATATTCCATTTACTCCCATATCAGTATATGATAGACCCCAGTACTCCATCACTATATATGAAATTGGATTCTTAAACAATTACTTCCTATTTCCCCAAGTAGGAAATTGGGATAGCAATTTTCTTCTAATATTAAAAAATCTTCAGATACTATCTTAAATATCTTTTAATGTCATGTGTTTCTAATTGTAGAAGGAAGTTTTTTTTTGTCTAACTTTGTTGGAGAAAGTCTGAAAAATGACTATATTCCAGGATAAAATACCTTAGTAACTAGAGTAGCAATGTTGAGTTATGTATTTTAATTGAACATATATTATGACTTCTATTTGAGAGGAAACAAACTGTTTCCACTGAATATTTTAAAAAGACTTTTTGTTATAAAGGCAGATTTTATAGAAAGGAGAGACAAATAAAAAGATCTTCCAGCTGCTGGTTCACTCCCCAAGTGGCTGTTGTGGCCACAGCTGAGCTGATTCAAAGCCAGGAGCTTCTTCCAGGTCTTCCATGCAGATGCAAGATTCCAAGGCAGTGGGCCATCCTCTACGGCTTTCCAGGCCACAAGTGTGGGGCTGAAAGGAAAGTGGAACAGCCAGAACACAAAACAATGACCATATGGGATCCAGGTGCTTATAAGGTGAGGATTTAGCCACTGAGTGATTATGCTGAGCCCTTTCCATTATGTTTTTAAAGGTAGCTTGTTAAACACACCCTGGTTTTTTAACACCAAAATGTTATGTACACGGGCATTAACTTAACACTAGTCAGATGTCTTACTTATGTTTAGATTGATCAGTAATAATTGACATTGGCCTTTAGTATCACTGGCCATTGGATAATGATTCAGAACTGTAGCTTTGGTAACACTGGGAAAAAATCATTCATCAATATCTGAATGTTACCAAGATAACGCAAGTGTGCAAGGTGTTTGGAGCTTTCCTACTCTGCAACAGCGCTGTGTCTGCAGCACTTGAGGTTTCAGCTCGGGGTGAAGCTTTTGGAAATATCCTGCTGCGAGGTGATTTTAGGCTGGTAGCTTCCATCAGACTGGTGATTAAATGTGGGGGCTGCAGCAAACACACAAACTTTCTTCATTTGAGTGGAAGGTTTCAGCAAGCAATCCTGAGAAAATCAAGTTGCATGCCTTAGAAAGGTTTTTCAAAAAAGGATTTAATTTTTATGGCTTTCAAAAACCTTGACACTTCAATAATGATCAAATCAACATGTATTACGTTTCTCATACTTTATGTTGCAAGGAAGTCACTTGACATTTAGTGAGGGGAAGGGTCATTTAAGCGGTTATGCTATGATTAAAAAATATAGATGGCCTTTTCTGGGAGGAAATTAGAAGAAGATATGAACTTCAGTTGGCTGAGCAGCTGCTAGTGCAAAGTAGAAAAATAGTAGAATAGGGAATAAATTGATTGGAAAAAATGTTGGCAAGGCCCAATCTATGCCAAATGGATTTAGCAAACCAGTGGGATAGTAACACAAGTTAAACTAAAATACCTTTAAAAATGTGTGCAGTTTGACAAGTGTAGAACTGAACTTGGTCCAGGCTTGTGACTCTGCTTTCAGAAGCCTCCTGGTACCATCAAGGCTACTCTTATCTCTTTACTGCTTGAACTTCTCCCATGTCCCTTGATGGTACCAGGAGGCTGGAAGTGTCAAGTCAAGGTATATGCAGGACCATGCTCTGAAGGCTCCAGAGAAGAAACTGAGTGTCTCTGAGCTTCTCGCATGTTTGTCAGTCTTTGTGTCCCTGGACTTAGGGACACCCGTTCCAAGAACAACCGCCTTTGCCACCTCATTGCCTTCCCTCCGTGCATCTCAGTATCCTTTCCTCTCATAAAAAGTCATGTTGGATGGAGACTCACTACAGCATAAGCTCCACTTTTTTTTAAAAAATAAAAAAATAAAAAATGTTTATTTATTTGAAAAAAAGAGTGAGGGAGAAACAGATCTGCCAAGAGCCCAGAGCTCCATTTGAGTCCTGACAGTGTGTGGTGGGAACCTAAAGCACTTGACCCTCTTTCTGCTGATTTCTTGGTGTGTCAGAAGGCAGCTGGATCGAAATTGAAACATTTGGGATTAGAACGAGTGCTCATATGGGAGGCCTGTATGATGTTGCAGATGCAGCTTCACCTGCTGCAGCAGAATGCCAGGTGCAGTGGGGCTTTGTCTTATCTCAACCACATCCGCAGGCACTACCTCCAAATGATGCCATGTTGAGTGTTTCCAGAGGGCAGGACCTTGTATAAACTTTTGGGAGACACAATTCAACCTATAGCAGTATTTCTAGGGGTTGGTTGGGAAGCATTGGAACAACCTTGAATACTGAACTGCGGGACTCCTGAGGAGTTATTTTTAAAATTATTTTTATTTATATGAATCCAAATTTCATGTGTTTCAAATATACAGTTTAAAGAACATGATACCATCCTCCCTCCTTGTTCCTCTTAATTTCCTATTACTTTTTTGTAATAATAGACTTTGAATTTGCTTTATAATCACAAGATGAGGATGTTGTGCTTAAATCACAGGGTAATATTGATCTGCAGGCTGACAGGACGGAAGCTCACATCTGGAAGGGAAGGTTGGGTGGGATCTGACATGTTAAGTGATTAAGTGCTGTTTTGTCGACAGGGAATCTGTTGGGAGATAGTGACACTGATGTGCAGGTCCATGATACAGCCTGAGTGGTTGGGCCTGAACCTGCCTGCATCCTTCCTCTGTAGCACTCCCTCGGCCTCATCAGGAGACACTCCCATTCCACAGACCTGGAACACTCTCAAGTATCAAGACTAGCTTTGGAGATTTGGCCGAGTACCAAGGACTTGGTATTGAGTCCTTTTGTGTCACAACCCTAAAAATCAGGTTCTGCATAGCTTGGCATTCCCCGGCATTTGTGCTTCTTGGGTCCTTGTTCTCTGGGTCCTCCCTGCACCCTGAGTCCATGTCCTTTGGGGGAGGGCTCTGTCTTCTTGTCAGGTCTCTTTTCAGAACCTGATATGAGTGTGGATTCCATAACCTCTGAAAGACAGCCTTCGTGCCAGCTCTGGCATTTGTACCTGAGTGGCCAGATACCTCCCTTCCCTGGGCCTGGAACTGCGCTCTGTCCTTGTTTGTACCTTTTGTGTGTGGATTGTTTGCCGCCTTGTCATTTTTTAGTTGCATTTTGCTTTACCCTCTGGATATAACCTCTAGTGTGTGCTTCCCTGCTGCTTGCCCTGTTGTAGGTGGCAGTGATACTGTGGATGCCAGCCATTCCCAATCTGCCTTCCCATTCCCAGTTAACCAGAGGGCCTTCCTATCTAAAACAGGTGGCAAATTCTGGAGGCTTGATGGATTGTGAAATATTTAGACAGTATTTCCTCATGAACATCTAAATTTACTGGATGGAATTTGTGTATATATAGCCTGCTAAGCTTATGTTGAAAAGTGAGGTGTTTTTTTTCTTAAAGATTTATTTAAAAGAGTTGTGCGCGTGCACACACACACACACACACACACACACACAGATTTTTCCATCTGTTGGTTTACTCCCCAAATGGCCGCAATAGCTGGGATGGGGCTGATCTGAAGCCAGGAACCGGGAGCTTCATCTGGAACTCCTATTTGTGGGTAGGGGCCCAAACATTTGGGTCATCCTCTGTTGCTTCCCCAGGCACATTTTCAGGGAACTGGATTGGAAGCAGAGCAGCTGGGACATGAACTGGTGGCCATGCAATATACTTGCACTGCAAGTGGTAGCTTTACCTTCTGTGCTACAGTAGTAGCCCCAGTGATGTATTCCTGTATTATGTGAAGAACATTTCCAGAAAGTTGCAACTAATAAGTTGCTTTGGAAAACAAGAATTGGGGTTGTTGGAATAGCAAAGGAGCTCAAAATGAATGTTTCTTATAGAATCTATTAAATAGCTTTGGTTTGAAACTCAGTATATGTGTCATCTATACAACAAATATCTTTTACAGAAGTCAAATCAAAGAATACCATTAAGGTATTTTGCTAAATACAGTAACCTTGAGGAGACTGAAATTTTGTAATCCTGTCATAAGTGAATTTACTTGTCCTCTAAAATGAAGTCTTTTATACCGGATTTTCCAGCTTAGGAAATCCCTGCTCATCAACGTTCATGTCCCAAAGTCCCTTTGCTCAGCGAGAGCAAACAGAAAGGGGCAGTTGGCCTGGGCATTTGAGGCCAGTGTTCTTTTCGTAGCTGCCTGTTCTGGTGTCCTTGTGGCTTTGAGTTTGTAAGTCCCTGTTACCTCTGTATTCGGAAGTTGAAGTCACACTCCATTCTTCACAAAGTGAAAGACAAGACTAATTATCCTGCCTGTCCTACCGAGAAGGAAGGATGACCTTGCCCCATATGCTAGAGGAGATGGGGGCCCAAGGGCAACTTGAGGCACAGATCCCAGACAAAGCAGCAGTGCCTGGCACGGAGGCAGGTGGGCGGACCACGAGGGCTGCTCTGTGGCAGTGGTGGGTGGCCGCAGGGCTGCTTGAATGGGGCCACTGCCTGAAAGTCTGACTGGGCGGCTGAATGGCATCCATCACTATGTATGATGAAAACTGCTGTTCTTACTATGCCTTTGGTACCACCTGCAGTCCCCAGTGCATTCCAAGGGACGGGAATTGATAATGATGGCCACAGGTTCCCCCAGGTGGGACATCCTTGTCATTTTAGCAGAGTTTTCTAGGACATTGTCACTAAGTCCCCAAACAAGAAAATATTGCCAAGAATCTAATTCTTGGCCCTTCTAATCCTCAGTTCACTTGAGCAGTGAAACTGGGAAGAAATGTGTATAATTTGGCATAACACTGATTGGGGTTTTTTTTTTAAAACTGTTTTGATACAAAGAAGCTCAGACACATTTTAGCAGAGAATGCATGTTTTGGAAGTTTAACTCTCCCTGGCCCTTCAGTGTTACTAACAAATGGGAGAGAGGCTGATGGCTTAGAATCAGTTGAAGTCCACACAAGTGTGCAGGACCAACTATAAACCTGGCACTAGCGAAAGACAAAGCATGGCTCTCAGTCTCTCTTGGAAAAGACAAATATTTTAAAAAAACAGAGGGAGGGGGAGAGGACCTGGCGGTAGCTTAGCGGCTGAAGTCCTCACCTTGTATGCACCAGGTTCTTATACGGGTGCCGGTTCTAATCCAGGTAGCCCTGTTTCCCATCCAGCTTCCTACTTGTGCTGTGGAAAGTGGTCAAGGATGGCCCAGGGCCTTAGGGCCCTGCACCCACGCTGTAGACCCAGAGGAAGCTCTGGACTTCTTGCTTTGGATCAGTTCAGCTCTGGCCTTTGTGGCTGCTTGGAATGAATCAGTGGACAGGGGAATCTTCCTGTCTCTTTCCTCTTCTCTGATTATCTGACTTTCCAATAAAAAGAAAATAAATCTTTAAAAATAATAGAGATTCCCAATTGCTAAGTAGTATGCTCAAAACACTAAAGCTTCATAAAATTGAATTCTTTTCTCTAATTCATCGGGTAGCAGAAGTTGAACTGGTAAGAATCTATATATTTTATGTATGTCCTTTATTTGCCCTGTTCAGATCTCCTTGCTCTGCTTATGAAAGAGTAATGCAGTGTGGACATTTGTTTTCCAACTTAAAATCAGAATTCAAAACATATGGTGCCAAGAGATTGGGATCAGGGTCCTTGTTCAAAACATTCTTTGCTGGGGAAGCCCTGCTTGGAAGGCAGCTGCTGTCGTCTTGGCAGGAGATGAGCTCATACTGCCTTTTGCTTCCAGCAAACTTGAGCAGGTAACAGCCTCAGCTGGGCTTTCTCTGCTTTTCTAAGTAGTGTCCTACAACCTCCTTAAGGCTTTCGAGTAATTTCTTTTCTACTTTGAAAGTATTGCCTTGCCAAGGAAAAACTCCTTCTAATAGATCGCTTCCAAAATTTCTCATTACAGGTATTGCTGTATCATGATACAGTTTTTGCTTTTTTTTCCCCCAAGTTTGAACCAGTTTACTTTCTACTGAAGCTGCAGGGGACTCCATTGGAACTCTTGGGTGGGATGCTCCCAGGACTCTGAGAGCAATGCATGGGGAGCTTCAGGGAAAACAGCCTTTTGCAGTCTTCGTAGGAATGTTTGGAAGTTGTGTTCTTGACCCTTTGTCCTCACCATCTTTTCTCTGCAGACTCCCATTAGTTTGTCTAAAGTACTGCCTTAATGGGCATGAAGGTTTTCTTTTTCCCTTAGAAATATGAATGTAAGCCCCCCTAGAAGACCCTGAGGACACAGGACCCCTCACCTCAGGGGTGCACTGGTGGTCACTGGTGCAGGTGTCCCCAAGGAGACCAAGATGTGGGCCAGAAGCCTACTTAGCCTTCTTGTGCATTTGTGCTGTGTCACTCACAGGAGGATCCGTCTGTTGGCAGCCTCAAGTCCCACACACTTGCTGTAAGGAGGACACGGGGAGGGGGCATCCTGGAGCTACCTCCCCCAGGGAAATCAGTAGAATGCCCCGAGTTTCTCACCAAACACTTCCAGAGACAAAACCCAGGATAACAGCAGCAAGTACATGTGTACTCTGCTTGGTCAGTATGGTCTGTCTTGCCCATCGTGGTTAGAGGAAAACCTGATAGTACACAAACAGGAGGGTAGGGTCATTATTTTTAGGGATAGCAAATGTGAGTTCCTTTTATTCAAAATCTTTCTCTATCTTATATTCAAAATCTTTATCCCCCAATATACTCTATTCTTAGAAGAGTTAGAAAATATTGCTCTGTCAGAGGAGAAAACATTTTTTTTTCTGGCCTTTTGCTGCCTAGAGAACACATTAATCATTCTATTCTCTTCCAAAGTTTATTTCGCTTGTTCTGTTCTTCCCAAACTTGTTCAGAGCAGAGCCTTTCCCTGGAGCATTAGGGAACAGTAGGTTCTGCTCTTAGTTCAATCTTAAGAAATATTTAGGACAACTTACTGCCAGGCAAGAGGAAGAAAAATCCTGAATCCTTTAAAATGGAGTACACCCTGCTGTTGTGACCACTTCCTCAGAAGTGGCAAGGAGAGCCTGAAGGTGTAGTGCAGCCAGGAAGTTGTTGTGGGAACCCAGTGTAGGGTGATTTTGGGCAGTTAGCTCTAGGGCCCTCAAAGACCCTGAAGGCACTTTTTTTACTTGCAAGGAACTCTGGAAGCTTCCCAGGGCCCACTGAATACTGCAAGGGAGAAAAAGATCAATTATTGTCTGCTTCAGAGGTCAGCCAAATATTTGCATATTGTAGTAATGTGTAAGGAGTGCGTAAGTTTGGCTGTGAGTCTCAGAGGGGAGCTAATGAAAGATGCTCAATGGGGGGTCTTCATGTGGCACCATAGCTTAAGCCACTGCCTGCTGTTGGAGTCCTGGCTGCTCCACTTCTGATCCAGCTTTCTGCTCACATGCCTGAGAAAGCATTAATGATGGCTCAAGTGCTTGAGTTCCTGTACCCAAGTGGGTGAGCAAGAGGAAAGCTCCTGGTTCACGGCTTTGGAGCAGCCCAGCTCTGGTTGTTGTGGGAGGTAAGACAGTAAATGGAAGAAAAAATCATCATTGAAAAATGTTTACTGAGTTGTGTAAGTTGTCATAGCATCTGAAACAGTGTGGACACAGCCCCCACTCAGAAACGGAATATTCTAATTAAAGTCCCAAGACTTTCAAATTTCTTCTTGTAGCAAAATCCTGTTTCAGGAAAGCTAAATAGGCAAATGTGGAAGGATTGAGATGACCTGACAATTGATGTGCCTTGTTCCCCTTCCAGTTATTTCTTGCCTCAAAAAGTTTGTGTTGATAAGAGAGGTTGCTGCATTTTTTCCTTCATGTTTACTGTGAAGAGCAGGAAGTGAAGAGCTAATGTGAATGAAAGAGTTGGAGAAACTTTGAAGGGAAAAGCGCACGCCAAGTCAGCAGGTGGAAAGTCACAGCCAGCCTTGATGTTAGGGTTCTTCCTTGCTCAAGGTTCACCTAGGATGTGTTGAATCACCTAGGATACTGCACACATGCACACATATAATGAACTGCCTTGTGAATTAAATATTTAGATGTTTAACTTTATAGAACAAGTTTATAAATAAACTTCATAAGCCTTATTTATAAATGAAACATGAAATAAATATGGTTATACTACTTATAGATGAATGTCCATAAAATAAATTTACAGGTTGCATATGTTGTATATAAAAAGGTAAATCAATTTGTATATATGTAAGAATTAAAAACTATAACCTTCTCCTATGAAGTCATGGATGTAGTTGGAAGCCTTTAGAGATTGTCCTCCTGGGGCTGGCACTGTGGCTCAACAGGCTAATCTTCCAACATCCTGTATGGGTGCCAGTTCATGGCCCAGCTGCCCCACTCCCTATCCAGCTCACTGGTCATGGCCAGGGAAAGGAGCAGAGGATAGCTTAAGCCTTTGGGCCCATTCACCCATGTGGGAGACTAGAGAGAAGCTCTTGGCTTTTGGCTTTGGGTCAGCTCAGTTCTCACCATTGCAGCCATTTGGGGAATGAACCGATACATTAAAGACCTTCTCCATCTCTTCTCTGTAATATCTGCCTTTCGAATAAAAATAAATCTTAAGTTTCTTCCTTAAAGAAATAGAAGGGAACTAATTTGCACATGGTTATAGCATCAGTCAAGGTAATTCTGGAAACATGCTCACAATTTGATGTGCATTTTTTCTGTCTCATTTGCCAGCAGGTGTTTCTTAAGCTAGTAAGGCTTTTATCTGGCAGTTTTTCTTGCACATATTTGAGTTGCATTGTGTTTTCTTAACTTGCCCTGGTGAATTAAATAATGTGTTGTCATCTACTAGAAATTTCACTTCATGGATTGGAGATTGTCCAGATCCTTATGAAATAAAAGTACCTGGAATTTCTTTCATTCTCATTATTGGAATGAGAAAGAATTCACCGCAGATTCTCTTGCAAGCTAACGATATTCTTTTTCCTGAGAGATAAAAGCTGACATTTTAGGAATGCCTTTGAATTATAATTTGTTTTAACTTTTCTCAAAGCATCTGCAATTATAAATAAGTCATTTGTTAATTTTAAAAGGATAGGACTTAATATCGTATAAAAACATCCTCAGGCAACTGCTTGTATTTAATATTCCCTCAGGATTCTCGTTGATTTTTGATCACAGGTTTGTGTTTATGAACCTCCTTTGCAAAATGCAGCCAAGGGCGGAACAATTACAATTTTAATTCTAGGCAACTTGATTGTTCTCCTTTGCTTAAAGAGATGGAAGAAATGCCTATGCTGAAGAGAGGATGTTATTAATCTTTCTCCATCCTCAGATATCTACAGCACGCATCAAAGTACTTGTGTGGTGCTAGAGAATGATTAATTATATACTGTGAATATCCTTCATAATATTAATGGTCATTTGCATATAGCAGGTGCTCAGTATCTTATAAACTGATTGCAGTTCATTCTGACAGATTTTAAAAATCATATTATGGTATCACTACGCTTTATTTACATTTTTTAAAAAACTGATTTATTTTTACTTGAAAGAGATTAAAAAAGGAAAAATAGAGATCTTTTATTCACTAGTTCACTCCCCAAGTTGCTGCAATGGCCAGAGCCTGGCCTAACCGAAGGCAGAAACTTCTTCTGGATCTCCCATGTGGGTAGCGTCCAAGGACTTGGGCCATCCTCAGCTGCTTTCTGAGGCCATTAGCAGGGAGCTGAGTAGGAAATGGAGCAGCTGAGACTTGAACTGGCTTCCTTATATGGGATGCTGGCACTGTAGGCAGTGGTTTAGCTTATCATGCTTTGGTCCTGGCCCCTCATTTAAATTGTAAAAGCTTTAGTGAGAAATGTTTCAGATAACATACAATTTCTGGCGAATGCCTACTTAAAGTGTACAATTCAGTAGTTTTTAGGATATTCATAACATCTACTTCAGGAGCAGTTTCCTTACCTCTGTACTCATTAGCAATGATGCTTCATGTCCCTCCAACTTCTCGCCCTGCTCCCAGACCCGAGACAACCACTGTGGCATTGTCTACAGATTAACTTACTCTGAACCTTTTTCATAAATAGACTTGTACAGTAGCCCTTCACGACTTTTTCATTTTGCACATCTTCAGGGTTTATGCATGTCATAGCATCGGCCAATTCTTCATTTCTTTTGGTTGCTCAATGATCCATTTAATGTGGGTACCATATTTTTTTGCTGCTGTATTCCCCAAACGACCACCAGGAGCCAAGAATTCCATTTGGATCTCTACCATGGAGTAGGGGTCCAAGCACTGAAACCATCATCTGCTGTCTTCCAGAATGAATCGGCAAGAAGCTGGATGGGAAGTGGAGTAGCCAGTTAGATTATTTGCCTTATCACTTAGTCAAACATGTGTGTTCTTCGTGTAATCTACTTACAAGTCCCTTTTCAGATAGGATTTGCAGACATATCCTCCCATTCACTGAGTGGCGCTTGTGCTTTATCATGCCCTTTGGAACAAGATACCTTATCTTGCTAAAAATAGTTTTTCTTTTGTTAATTGTGGCTTTTGGTGTTGTGTTTAAATTAACTATAGGGGTTGTTCAATAGAGGACCTGTCTTAGACTTTTTGGTTGTTTAGTAGTTAATTCCAGTTGTGTAGACTTAAAGTTAGTACTAACATTAAGAAATGTATAACATAAATGATGCTTCTTTTAAGAAGGCTTCCATCTTATTTCTGTACTTGATTCTGAGTAGAGACCTTGTGTATTCCACCTCACCATTTGTAACTCCCATTTGATTTCACCCATACAGTTCCAAGTGAAACCAGGTGCCTTTAGAATAGGTAGTATCCTGCCAAAAGAGAGGCAGGTCTTTTAAGTTTCGTTTCTGTGTCTTCTCCCTTGGGTGAGGAAACCTATGAGTATAGCCAGACCAGCAGAGTTCTTTTTATTCATTATGGGAGTGTCTCTCTGGTGATGGGCAGAGGAAAGAGGAGGAGGAGATGATAACTAGATCTTCAATGTCTCTTTCCGTAGGTAGAAGGTGAATTGAATTTTCTTATCACTATCTTGCTTGTTTATTCCCACAACCAGGAGAGCTTTCTTCTGGAACACATTTCAGGCTCTCAATTCCTGAGCACAGGGCACAACACTTCCGGGATGCTGAGCAGGGATGAGGATGTAGAAGTGAGTGGGTTCTCTGTAGAACACTTCAGAGCTTCCTGATCTTTTCTGATTCCCTCTCACAGCTTCCACTCTACATGATAGCTTGTATGAACTTACTAACTCCTTTATGTTTGAACGATCTTGAGTGGGTTGTGGAGGATGACTCCAGCCCAGCTGCTTCCAGTTCTGTTTTCCACTGATGTCTGCCATGACATCTCTCTTTCCTGCTGTTCCTTCAGATTAGGATTACTAGATTTTAGCAAATAAAACTCAGGGCACTGAATATAATTTGAGTTTCAGATAACCAATGAGTTTTGACATACATCCTGTGCATTTTGTGTTTTATCTGCAGTCTTATTCCCTTGCACTTGCATGTTTCTTAGATGCACAGAGGGAAGATCAGTAAAACTAGTGCCCAATGAGCAAAGGAAATGTGAGTCCTTCTCATGCACAAGTGGAATGGACTTCTTGGCTAGCTCTTTGCTTGATTTGAGGTGGGAAGCATGGGGAAGGGAGAGAAAAATAGCAACATAAATGCATTTCCATTGGTTTGCCGATCCAGTGCTGCATGGGACTCTCTGGTTTGCAGTGGTAGGCTAGAAAGGGCTGAGCAGTGAATGTTGATGATGCTTTGATGGGGGTTTCAGACCCCAGTTTTGTGTTGTGTGTGGTTTTCTTGGCCTCAGCCTTGGATGCCACACTGCCAATCTGGAGGTATAGGAAAACTTCCTTTCCATATCTTATACATTTTCCAGAACAGCTGTGTCAATGCACTGGCAGGCTCTTTCTTTGAAAGTTGTTGAGTGAATTTGCTTTTGTTATCCCAAGTCATCATTTGCATTTCAACAACATGTGGGTTTGGAATTTGTCAGTTTCAACATGGTAAAAATGAATAAAATTATGTTATTGAGTTTCCCTCCATTTTTTTCTTCAATATTTTAAAAACATGTTTCTCACTGCCTGTTTGAGAATCTGAATCTTCACCCAAGCAGCTGTTCTTGAGCTGGAAAGATGTTCAGACTTACAGCTCTCTCCTGTGGAGTTCCACATCTCATCCTGAGGCCCCTAAATGCATTGCTGCTGCTGTTAGCTGACAGTGCTGCTGAATGCCCTCTGGAGTCCTGAGGGGAAGTGACACAAAGACCTGGAAACATTCAGGGTATTTGGAAATCTCACTTAACTCCAAACTCCTGCCTGAAATTTTGTCTGGATCTTATGCTTGCAATTGGATAGCTGAAATCCTGCCTTGAAACATTTTAATTCACTTTTGGCCATTGCTTTAATTATATGTGTATATTTATGGGGTATAGTTGGAACCACTGACTCAGATTTGTTCTGTCGATGC
This sequence comes from Ochotona curzoniae, assembly GCF_017591425.1. NCBI lineage: Eukaryota > Metazoa > Chordata > Mammalia > Lagomorpha > Ochotonidae > Ochotona > Ochotona curzoniae. The sequence goes on along the minus strand of NW_024466502.1, from coordinate 44,445,589 downwards.
CAAAGTATGTGGCTGAAGAATGAGCCAAGAAGAAAGTGATTAATACAGAATTTTATTGGATTAAGTGAAGAGACGAATTCCTGGACCTGACAGACCAGGTGGGCACTCCGGTAAAGAACTGGGAGCTCAGGCTGCAGTAAGACTGGTGTTTTTATGGGTCTGAGTCTGGGCCCCTGTTTTCTTTGTATTCTTCTGAGAAAGTCTGGGTGGGGGTTTTGGATGTGGAATTCTCTGAAACAAACCACTCCAGACAATACTGACCACCTAGATTCTCATCCTTTGGCAAAGCAAATGACTCCTTTGGTGCAGTGATTAGAACCTTGTCAGGTCAGCGGGCTCATTCCCCTAAGTTAACAAACTCCCTTTGACAAAGCACAGGCTGGGATCCCTTGGGCTAGGGCAGACATGGAAGAGGCTTGGGGTCCTGCTCTCCAGAATTGCTTCCTTGCTCCATTGCACAAACATCTATTTTCTTTAAAACCTCTCATTTTCTTGGGTCCCTCTTACACACATAGGCTAATATCTATCTTACTGCCTTAACAGGCTGGCAACTTGGTACATGTGTATAACGAGTGAACAAATTAATTAGCACTTGTATCTCTTTGAGCAATGAAAAATTTGTGATGTTCAAACCTTTATGTCAGAGGAAGACAGAGGTTCCATTTGCTGCTTTATTTCCCGAAATGGCCACAGTGACAATGAAATGCCACACTGAGCGAAGCAGGAGCTGGGAACTGGGAACTTAGTGCAGGTCTTAGAAACGTGGCAGAACTTCAGTCACCTGAGGTGTTTCCCCTGCCTCTCAGCCCGCATCAACAGGAAGCTGGAGTCGGTAGGTTTGGCCAGGTGGAACTCTAGGGTTTCTGCTGTAGGACATGGAGATCTTACCTGGCATCTTAACTGCTAGGATTCATGCTAATGCCTAAAACTTTTATTTTTTGTTACACTGAATACTTGTGTATATTTATGGGCTGCAGTGTAATAGTCCAATAAAAGTATATAATGCTGATTGATCAAATCAAATAATGTTTCCATTCTATTACAAATTATATTTCTATTTGAAAGGCAGAGTTACAGAGAGAGGATAGATCTTCCATCTGCTGGTTCACTCCTCAAATGGCTGCAATAGCCCGAGCTAGGCCACTCCTGATCCAAGAGGTTCTTCCAGATCTCCCACATGTATGCAGGGGACCAAGTACTTGGCCCTCTTCTAGTGCTTTCCCAGTCCATTAGCAGGGAGCCAGATGGGAAGTGGATTAGCCAGGACTTGAACTCCCACCCATATGGGAGGCTTAGTCTGCTATACCATGGTGCCAATCCTGCCTTCAACTTTTCATATTGTGTGTTTGAAACCTTCAAGCTTCACTCATACTTGCTCCTAACATACATAATAATTATTATGAGCTGTAGATGCACCGCTGGTATATTTGTTGCTATTAAAGTACTTATGGTGAAGGTATAGGTTGAGATAACGGAATCCCATATTGGTTGGTTTCAGTTATTTTGTCTCTGGTTTATGAGTCCAGTTTCTGCTGGTAGTGATGGCTCAAGTGATTGCATTTCTACCATCCACATGAGAGCTGGATTGAATTTTCCCTACTGGCTTTGGCCTTTCCCTGCCCTGTTTTTTCTGGACATTGGGACGTGAATGAGTAGATAGGAACCCTCCTTTTCTCATTGTCTCAAATTTTAAATGTTAATAAAAATTTTTAAGAAACATTTTAATTATTTTTATTGGAAAATCAGATTTACAAAGAATAGACAAAGATCCTCTATGCATTGGTTCACTCCCCAAGAGGCCACAATGGCCAAAGTTGGGCTGATCTGAAGCTAGGAGTCAGGAACCAGGAGCATCCTCTGCTTCTTCCACATGGATGCAGGGTCCCAAGGCTTTGGTCTGTCCTCTACTGCTTTTTCAGGCCACAAGCAGGGAGCTTGAAGGGAAATGGGACAGCTGGGACACAAACCAGCGTCTATATGGGAACACAGAGTGTGTAAGGTGAGGGCTTTAGCCACTAGGCTACTGCGCTGAGTCCAAAAGTATAATACATTCTTTGGAAAAGATTAATTTATTTTTATTGGAAAGATTTATAGAAAGACAGATCTTCTATCTGCTGACTCAATCCCCAAATGGCTGCAACAACTGGAGCTGAGCCGATCTGAAGCCAGGAGCTTCTTCCAGGTCTCCCACATGGGTGCTGAGTTCCACGGCTTTTGGGTCATCTGCTGCTGCTTTCTGAGGCCACACTCAGGGAGTTGGAAAAGAAGCAGAATAGCCGGGACATGAACCTGCACTCGAATTGGATGCTAGTCCTGCAAGATGGAAGATTAGACAGTTAAGCCGTCGTGCCAGCCCTTAAAATATGTATTACACTAAAATTTGTCTCATAACTAATTTGGTAAGCACAAAACATTACATTTTAAATGTTTTTCCTTCAAATGTTTCCCACTCCCCTTCCCTGCTCCCCCCACCCCCAATACTACCTTGAAAACATTCAGCACAACAGGCTTAAATTCCACATCTTTAAAATAGCATTTACTACCATATTGTTCCTCAGAAGTTTCTTGGAAACTTTATTTCATATTCATCCCAGTGGGCATTCTGTACTTCTCTGTTCAAAATTTCCTACTGATTTTCCACTAAAAGCATATTTCACAACATGTTTTGGTGGGATTTGAGCTTACTTTGATGCAAACGTCTTTAGCTGCTCTTGAGAAGAAAATTAGTGTAAAACAGTGTTTTCAAAACAAAAAATAGTTTAGGAATGTTGTGATGATCAGTTTCCCAGGTGGTCAGAGATTAGTCACTTCTCACCAGGACTGAGACAGCATTCTTCCCAAGGCATTTAGATAGGTTTATAATGGTTCATAAAGAGATTTTATATTTACCAATTCAGGTCAGTGTGTTTTTTGTATGTGTGTTGTTGCATAACAGCCCTCACGATGTTGTCCCTGTTCAAAGACTTCTTGTCTGCCCTTTGGAGAAATTCTTGCTACACAACTGTCTTGCCCCATCATACTCTAAGAAAACATACCCAGCTCTATAGAGATGCTAGGGAGATGTTACTTTCTGATTTAAATTCATAAGCTTTGATAGTCAAGAAAGCAGGTGCTACCCTGATGGGCTCCTAGGATCTGTGGAGGCGCTCAGAGGTAAATGTTGAGGACTGGGACAAGCATGAGAGCAGTCAGAAGATGCTCCAGGCCCCCAGCTTCCACATCAGACCAAACAGTGCCAGTGGTTTCTGCTCATCCTAGTTTCAGTATTCCCTATATATTTTCCCTATATACAGGATTTCAAATAACTCCTTATCCCGTATTATGAGTTGCCATGGGGCCAGCGCAATAGCTCTATTGGCTAATCCTCTACCTGCAAGTGCCAGCATCCTTTATGGGGACCGGTTTCTTTCTCAGCTGCTTTACTTCCCATCCAGGTCTCTGCTCATGACCTGGAAAAGCAGTGGAGGATGGTTCAAAGCCATGTGGAGACCCAGAAGAAGCTCTTGGCTCCTGGCTTTGGGTCACCTTAGTTCTGACAGCCACTTGGGGAGTGAACCGTAAGATGGAAGGTATTTCTCTCTATCAATCTCTTTCAAATAAAAATAAATATTAATAGAAAAATACTTGTAAAAGCCATAAAATGGCTTGCTCCTCAAATGTGTATATACAAAAGAAAATAGGTTATAAAAACTTAGGTATTTTTGTGGAAGTATCATGATTTCCTAAGCTACAACAGTGGATCCTAAAGGGGACATCTATGAAATTACAATTTCAAATATCTCTTTAAAGAAGTCCAGTGAACTACAGGAATCCATGGAAAAAAGAGTAAATGTAATTTGGAAAATAGTATATGAACAAGACAAGGAGTTTGCTGAATAACAAAGTCTTCTAGAGATGAAAAATAAAAGGACTGAATTGAAACATGCATTAGAAAGCTTCAAGCAGGCTGATAAAGCTGAAAAAAGAACCAGTGACCTAGAAGGCAGCACATTTGGGAGTATGCATTCAGAGGAGGAAAAAACAAGGGAGGGGCAGGATTAATTTGATAGCTGGCCTAATCAGAACAGGCTCTACAGGTCAGACAGGGAGGAAGAGCAGACACATTTCCTTGAGGAAGGAAATTCCCATGCAGTGGAGAGGACCCGATGGCAGGCAATTCTGGGGAGAACTTCAGTCCTATGGGGAAATAACCAGTAAGGCTGGAAGAGGAGGTAAAGGTTTAGGTGAGGTTTGCCCAGTCAGTACACATTTTGGTTGTTGCCTTGTGAGACCATGGGCAGCGTTCAGTGGAGCTGTACTAGCACCTGTGGAAACTGCAAGGCAATGAATATTTATGTTCCTATTTGTTATGTAATTTTAAAATTCAGAGCAGAATAAAAATGCCCCATTTTTCAAGCATTGAAAATGAGATATAGTCTGCACATGTGCCTTGAATTCTGCAACAACAGTTTTCAAATCAGGTCTAGATACCTGTTAGGGATTAGGAAACGTTTTCAAGAGGTGTACGTTTCAAGAGTTTTCAGAGCATCTATTTTCACGTGTTCAACATCCATCCATACTCTTCCCTCTGATTGGCTTAGAAAGGTGCCTTTAATTTAGGAAACCATTTGTATCCTTTCATCTTTCTTTTCACATCTTTTCCTACAGTTTCCAAAAGACATACGTGTCACACTTCTGAAATCATAGTGAATGGTTTGGAAGTGTGAAAAAAATCTCCAAATGAGAAAAATATCAGTATTGTTGATACTTCTGCTGATCCACATCGTGGCCCATGTACCTGCTACAGGACTTTGTGCAGTTTTTCTCATTTTTCTGAGGGGTGTAAGGGTGGCGTTGTAAACAGGATATTTCATCTTTTGTAGTAAAACCATAAACTCAAATACATCAAATTAGAGCAGCAGGAGTAATGAGAATTTTCTTGTATTTCCTACTTGTCCACGAATGCAAGACTTCCTGGGTAGAACTACAGAGAATGGACACCAGGCTTCCTTCACTGAAGGATGCAGTAACAGCACCTCACATCCAGGATGTGACTGTGCTAGGGCAGAGGGAAGAGAGAAGGAATAATGTTCCTGCCCCAGGAGGTTGGACTGTGGAATATGGCAAGTAATAAGGGCAGAATTTGTCCAGGTAGCAATCTCATGAGAAAGATTTCTTCCAGAACTTGGAACTTGGAGATGCGATACCTGTCACAAGGAGGTGTGTAAGCACTTTGACTTGAATTGAAACATGAAGCCAGACTTTTCTGACAGAAGGCACATCTATTGGCTGATTGGGGACTAGCTTTGGCAATTGTGTTTTTGTGGCATATTTCTTCAAAAATGCAAGAGCTCAATATGCAATGAACAGGTTTAGCTGGATATATTTAATGATCACATACAAATATGTTGTCAAAAACCCTGTACTGGCAAACTATATATTTTATGCTTATATATAGTATTTGATCTTTTATGGCCTTTCTATTTAGGTTACTTCTGCATAAGAGTGGTAGGTATAGTGTATATATAGTGTGTATATTTAAAGGCTTCTCTAAAGCCTTTAAAATTACTTGTAAAAATTAAATAAGGTTAGTGACTGGATAATCTTACAAAAAGGTTACTCTTAATTCTTTCTGACAAAGGAATTTCTGATTGTCAGTTCATAAAATGTTGAAATAATTTTCTGATAATTACGATAAATTCAGAAGTAAAAGCTCCTTCGTTCTCACTTTTATGTGTAAACTTTTTAGTTGTTTATATTCATAAAAATGTAAAACTGAAGGTTTTAATTCTGAATCCTGTCTCTTGACAATAAATAATATTCGTTTGTTATACAGAGCAATCAAACAGGGCTAATTCATATGCTTTCCCTTTTTATATTTAAAAATTACTTATAAAAATAGTGATTTAATTATATTCTATGTTTTGATCAAATGTGTACTACTAATTGTAACAATCCAGTCCAGAAGCCAAATTAAAAAAATCTTAACCTTTTGATCAAAGAAAATATATGATATGCATATAGGACAACTTTTTAAGAAAATATAACTAGTAAAATCTAGATTCAACTTTGGGATAAAGTGTAAGTTCAAAGACAAAATGGAATGATGCAGATTTTCCAGAAGACCTTTGTGCTTTTAAACTACAGGCTAGTATATTTTATTAGTGTGACATTTTATCCAGTATTTCACCTTTAAAAGAATGATGGAATAGGTTTATTTAAATGGTTGAATTTTATGATATTCTATAACTGAGAACTTTTAAAGAGTAGTAGGCATGAAACAGACCATTTTAGCGATTAAACAATTTGGAGAAATTCCATTTTTCTTAAAATTGCATTTCAGGAGATCTACAGTTGCAGCTGACCACAGGCTCAGGAATGCTGAGCCGATAGCCCCCAGTCCCAGTGGCTGGCAGCCATGAAGATTTGTGGCTCAGTCATGTTCCTTGCTTTCTGTGTCCGTGCTCTATTTTCTCCAGGATTCAGGCCAAGGCGCCATTCCTACCTAGGTGTGACAGGGGACAGAGAGGGGTCATATCTAGTCACTCTTAAAGTTTGATTTTCATCACACTTAACAGACCAGTATCCAAGTGGCAGTGACATTACTGTGGCGGGAAGCAAGATAGTCCCACTAGAAGTACCAGTGTGTCTTTGGGAACAAAATTAAAGTCCATGCAAGCAAGCAGGCTTACACTAGGGCAACAGGTGGAAAATCCCATGGAAACAGAGTTGGACAAAACAAATCTGCTTCTGCATGAAAATACAAGTACCGGAGCACAAATTAGGAATATTTCAGAGTGACCTGTTGCCTGGCTCCTTCAAATGCCTTTAGTTGCAGTCATTTAAATGTTTCATGGACCAGTGCTTTAAGCTGCTGGCTCACCTGTGAACCACATCCAATCAACAGCAAATTATCAAATCTTTCTGAAATTTGATGTTTTGAGATGACAGGTTTGCTTCATTTTCATTTTTCCAACAAGTGTAGTTTTACCATTTGCCATTTGTGAAATGACTGGTTCATCTATTTGGAAACAGCATGTTAGAGGATTGTCAGGGCATGTGAAGAGACAACAAAACCTGTTTTAAAATCTTAAAAGTTTGCCAGTGTAAGAAACTTTGTAGAAACCTTCTGGAACTCACAAATGAGAAATTCAGGGATCAGTCAAAGCTGTTCTACCACTTGATGTATTTTAATATGGAATCTCACCTCCTACAACTGTATAGGGAGTTTTTACCACATGAAAGTTTCACAAGGGGTTCTCAGAATTTTTATGCGTTTAACATATTTAAACATTTTTTTTTTTCATTTCAAATGAGTTGTAGAAAGATTGGTAGATGATAGTTTAAAGATAGTTTCAGGAAGGACATAACTGTGAAAATGTGTGTGTGTGTGTGTGTGTGTGTGTGTGTGTGTGTGTGTGTGTGTGTATTGTATTGCTCTTAGTAAGTTTAACTCATAGCTACCATAATATAATAGCCTGCTTTACATGTTGAGCACAAATACCTATTTACTTGGGGATATTGGATGCAAAGTATACTCACCACTGTGTTAGAATGCAGTGGGCACTCAGTAAATGTTAACTAATGAAAACAGTAAGCACAGACACAACAATTTGGGGGGAGTGATTATGGAATGGAGAGCCACAGGGAGAAACCTAAACCCTGAGTTGTAGTCTGTACCGAAATTGAGGCGTTTTTGAATAGTTTAGGGCAGGTGATTTAGAAGTGAGTCCTATGAGGAAGGGGATGTGAACAGTAACATTCTGAAGGTTTCCATGCTGGGGTTCTTTTCTGAAGATGTCTCAAGCTGCCTTCTGGCTGCCCGGATAGTCTCACCGTTTCCAATTTTATCGTGGACTTTGCATCTGGAACTATAATCAGGAACATCTTATTTATGTATAAAAATGTTTTTATAATGGCAACAAATAAATATACCTGTTAATTGCCCTTTACTTCAAAAAATTGTCCCCATGAGCTTTGGCGAAATGTAGCAAGTGTTTCAAAAATCACTCAGAAAAGTAATGGCATTGGACTAAGACGTCAGACATACTGTTTACATTTACTTTCTTTAAACTAAAAAACAAGGTGTTAATGAAAGGTGATCAAAATTGCAATTTCCAAAGAATCATCCCCATATTTAAAAAAGTGATTGCCACAATATTAACTTGTCTTCTAAGGCATTCATCAAGGATTTTCATAGATAGCCAATTATACCATTGTACCCAGTGGTAGGTATAACGTAATTATAACTTTTTGCTTAAACTCTAAAGTATTTTAATTACTTGTGTTTTCAGGATTACTGGATTGGATTGGGGACTCTTAGGTATTATTCTGAAAATAAATGGTCTTTTTCCTTTGCTGAAAGGTGATCAATCCAGGCAATGTAGAAGTCATTAAATGCTTCCTCAGATAGTCAGTTGGAATACAAAATGAGTTAATAAATGCTTAAGATTTAAAGGGTTGCCATAGCACTCTTAAAGGGAAGGGTTTAGTAAATTTAGTAAATTTAGCAAATTGGAAAAGAACATATTATTACTATTTTTTTTTTTAGAAATCTTTGATTGTTTTCAATATCTTTCCAACTTAGACTCTTCCAGTGTCACCAATAAGGTAGAAATGGGACAAAAGGGCAGCATTTAATTAGATCAGAGCTCCCCACCCTAGCACTTTTTATTGAATCAATGAAGACCTAGCCAAACTGGTTTGGAATTTTTTTTTTTTTAATTGTAAAGTCAGATATACAAAGAGGAGGAGAGATAGAGAGGAAGTTCTGCTGTCTGATGATTCACTGTTGTAGGTACTACAACAGCCAGTGTTGTGCTGATCTAAAGCCAGGAGCCAGGAACTTCCTCCCGGTCTCCCACACAGGTTCAGGGTCCCAAGGCTTTGGGCCATCCTCGACTGCTTTCCCTGGACACGGGCAAGGAGCTGGATGGGAAGTAGAGCTGCTGGAATTAGAACCAGCACCCATATGGGTACCTGGGACATGTTGAAGGTGAGGACTTCAGCCTCTAGGCCACGGTGCCTGGCCCAAACTGGTTTGGATTCTTGAAAGCAAAATAATTTCTTGATTAATTAAACATTTTAAAATGAGTGATTCTCTTGTTGCATGGATTCAACATTAGTTGAATTCCTTCTGTTCCAAGTAAGTTTGAACTTGTAGCGCCTGAACACTGTGGCAAAGGCAATCTTAGCTTCAGATCTTCTTGACTCTACTTCAGGCTCTTCCCACTCCATTACTGGTGACTCACCTCCAGGTACCAGCATATTTTGTATGGAAACACCCACTCCTTGTTGCATTCCTGTAGGGCTCTATGTCCTGCAATCTTAGCTGAGGGTTAAGTGTAAATTGAACATTCACAGTTCTCAAATTCCAAATCTGAAAGACTGAATCCAAAACTTTTTGAGGACCAATGCATGTGACAAGTGGAAAATTCCATACCTCACCTCATATGACAAGTTATAGGCCAAACAGAGGTGCACTAAAAATATTATGTACAATTACTGTCAGGCTATGTGTGTGAGAAGTATACAAAACATAAATGAATTTTGTGCTTAGACTTGGGTCCTATCCTCAAGACGTCTCATTATGTACATGAAAATATTCTAAAATCTGAAAGACATCTGGAATCTGAGATACTCTGGGCCCAAGCATTTCAGATAAGGAATCCTCAGTTGCTAGTAATGACCACAGGCTGTCAGCTTCCTGAGGATATGTGAATTTTAATAAGGGACTGGAAGGAGTAGCACCTTGAATCAATTACATTTTAAGTAGATGGTGGGTGAAGCTTTGGGATTTGGGAATTCTCAAACCCCACCCGACAGATACAGTGTACTTGTCCTAGACTGAGGCTTGTTCATGTGGTGAACACGGTTGACACAGAATTCTAGCCAGGGTCAGACGTGAGGGAGCCAGTTCATTTTTTCACCCTGACTGGCATTTTCACTCTGATTTGGGGATGATGATGATGAGATTCGAGAATTTCCAGGCCTCATGGGGCAGCTAAAAAAAAGGACAAGGGAATACAGTGACATAAGGCTGAGTACTAGGAGGCTGCAAAACTGACCTAGGCACACAGGTGAGCAAAGAGTGTTCTTTTCACCATGGCTCTTAACAAGATACACGCACACACATGCACACGCGTATATGAAGAGTCTTTGAGGAAGTCCACGAGCAAGGCAGTTCTCAGTCCATCAGATAAATGGATAAAGAAAATTTGCTCTATGTGTATGGTAGAATATTATTCAGGCACAACGAAGAATGAAATCTTGTCATTTGTAGCAAAACAGATGAAGCTAAAGGACATGAGGTTACATAAGCCATAACAGGGATGTTGAAGGCTGATTTAATCAGTATAACTGTATACGTGTATTATGTTGCAGCCTGTCTATATGCACAATTACTGAAGCAATTTTTAAAAGTAGACATGAATTTCTCAATGTTTTCCAAAATAAGTATCCTGTAATTCTATTTTTTCATGAACTTTTTCAGGTCTCCTCATAGGTAGTGTGTGTATGTGTGTGTGTGTGTGTGTGTATGTGTGTGTGTGTGTGTAATGTACATTTTAATATTATGAAGGAAAATAAAAAGATAAGAGTCACAGTGGGGGTTCTTCAGTTTTGTGTCTTGGTTTTCAGATGACCTCAGGGGCTAAATTCACAGGCTGTGGAATCAGAACCCTCCAATGATTCTATGACTTTAATTGTATGGCCTAAGCTTTCTATGCTTTCATCTTTAAATGGGCTTAATAACCACACTTTCTTTATAGTGCTGAGGATTAAATAGATGAATAGATGGTTATGACAGAGCCTGGCACAGAATTTTCTTTTATTATGATTAGGGATCATAAAGAGAGTCTCATTGAAGAGGGTGATTTGGAGGGAGCCTCAGGAAGAGGGCTGGGAAGTGTGCCATAGTCAGAAGCAAACACTGCAAGCTGGGAAGGAGCTCAGGACGCTGGAGATGCAAAGGAAGGATGGGAGAGGACTGACATGAGACTCGGGCAGGGCACCGATCGCGGGTTCTGTTGAGATTTGAAGAGCATCTTAAGGAGTTTGGATTTGAATCTGAATGCAGTGGGAAGTTATAGCTGTACTTTGGAAAAATGATATGTACTTTAAAAAAGAACACTGCTTCTGTGTGGGAAGTGCACAAAATACCTGGTGTGAAGAACCCTTGTGGTTTTTATTAGGGAGTTTCAGAGAACAGGATGTGTGTGGCATATATACAGCATATGCCTTTATGCATCTCTGCCTACTGTTACTACATCTGTCTCTGAAAGGGTTTCCTCATTCAATTTTGGGAGTTGGAAATTCCACTAAGAGTTGATGTTGGGATGGGCATTTGACACAGCATTGAAGATCCCGCATGGGATGCCCACCTTCCAAATGGGAGTGCCTCATTTGGGGTCCCAGCTCCACCCCTGATTTCATCTTCCTACTAATGTGCACCTGGTGAAGCAGCAGGTAATGGTTCAAGTTGTGGGGTCCTTGCCACTGACACAGACCCAGGCTGAGTTCCTCTTCCTGGTTTCAGGACTTGTGCAGGTATCTGCGGTGTGAAGTGGGAAATGAGAGTTTTCTTTCTGTTGGCCTCTTTATCTCTCAGCAAGAGTGATATTGTCATTCCAAGTTCATCTAGCTTAGGTAGGAATCCCTCTTCCTCAGTTTTTCCTCTAAAGGTTTTGAAGTAATGGGCTCAGTCCCATCCGTCTATGGCAGGGTCATCTGCTTTATTCAAACTCTGCTGATGTGAATGCTCATCACATTTTACAAAATGCCTTCATAGCAACATCTAGACCACATTTGAGCCTCTGTCCTTGCCATGTGGATACCTACAATTGTCTGCTGTGGGGCTGTTTTCAAGCTCAGAATGTGAACTGATGGTGCTCAAGTCAGAATTTAACTTGAGAATAGAATGAGCAGAATGAGCAGAACAGAGCCAAGTGTTGACTGAAGGTATATGTGTGTGGGGCGGGGATATGAAGCAGGAGCAGCAGCAGCAGCCCTTGATTTCTGGTGCAAGCAACAGGGGAAGTTTTCCTCCAAAAGGCCAGGTGGCGCTGTGGGGAGAGACTAAAGAGAAGAGAAGGACCCTGTGTGGGCATCCATCCAGGGAGTGGGCTCTGTCTGGGCAGGTGAGAGCACAGGGGACAGGTGTTGAAAAGCTTGTTTCACCTGGGTGCTGCCATGGCTGTGCCAGTCAGGCATATGGTGTGACCCCTTACCTCCTGCTAAACATAGCTTAAAGGCTGGCATGTTCTCCCAGGAAGGACTGGCCGACTCCACTGAGACCCAGAGAGGAGTTGTAGAGGGAGACGTCTTCCTTTCTACAGAGCTTGGAGGAAACAAGCCGCAGTCTTCGTTTTGCCAAATGAAGCTGAGATGAAGGGTATTTAGGTTGGTTAGCAACAAAGAGTGGTTTTGCTGATTGGTTTACAGATGTACAGATTGGGGCTCGATACGCTAGCTAGATCCACTGCCAGCTGCCTGTTCAGTTTTTCTGCCTTGAAAGACCATGTTGCTGATTTTTGCATGTTGCTCTTCTCTGGAATGTGCACAGGGTAGGGTCTTGCTCCCTCTGTCCCGACCTCATGCCTTTATGCTGTTGTGGGTGGTGGAGAGCCAGGACACTGCTTCTGGATTTTGGTTAGATGAAAAAATTAGTCTTCTAAGATCATTTTCAATTTCTATTGTTTGAAACTCCTTTGCCAAACTCATAACATTTGATGTGTCTTAAAGATTTTGTAATAAGATCCATTTTGTTTAAAAAATTAGAATTTCGTTCCTTAAATTGCTGAGTAGCATTGCATTGTGTATATGCTTAAGATAAGGCAGACCCCCAAAAACAAATGCTGTGTTTACTCTGGTATGTGGTAGCTGATATTTACAGTATAAAGACATTAAAAATGTATGAGTGAAATGGGCAAGTTGGGGTTTGATCATTGTTTGTAGTCCTTATCTATATTTCTGCTGAATAGTGGTCTTGTTAGTTTTTCAGCTATCGGACCATTTATTTAGTGGAACATTGTCTTTGATAAAGCAAATGAGAAATATATCATTGCAGAAATAAAAAAGGAAACAAAGTAAGGAAAAGGAAGGAAAGAAGGAAGTATGATATTTCTAGAATTGTATCTATAAACTACATGAACTCTGTTCTTTTTATATTAATAAAAATGTAAAAAAATAAAGCATAAAAATGATTTTGTGGCAGGGCCATTATCAATTTATAGCATCTTTAAAATCCCTCCTGGTTAGGAGAGTCATGGAATTAAAGCAAATTTGTTCAAACAGCTTTTGTACTTAGCCTTGAAACAAAATTTCACCCAAACTAAGAACAACACTTAACCATATTGGAGAGCTAATTTAGTTTTAGCCCAATGATTTTGAAATAAGTACTTGTATAATAAAATGTAAATTATAGTATTTCTTTAGAAGTTACTGTGTATATATTTCTAACCCCTAATACATGCTGTAATATGATTTAATGTTCTGTTATTTCCAACTCACATTAAGCTCCTGTTTGGCCTCTAGATGTAGATCAGTGGCTGTTCATTCTTCATATTCTGTCCATTATAACTGGTTGGTGAGGGCAACCTTGAGTAGTCTAATTTATAGATGTGTTAACAATGCCTTTTTAACGCCCCAGAATATATTTAGAAAAATGTATGTGTAAATTATAGTTGAATCAACAGAAACAAAACAATAAAAAGAACAAAGGTAGCTGGTAGCTGAAGCACAAAACACCAACCCTTCCTGTTATCCCTGAAGAAGATAGATGGATGTGGCCTTGCTGAGGCAGACACCGAGAGAGAGAGAGAGAGAGAGAGAGGAGGAACAGAAATCTTACCCACTGAATTACTTGCTTATGCCTGCCCATATCTGGGGCTGAGCTTGCCCAAAAGCCAGGAGCCAGGAATTCAATCCAAGTCTCTCATGTAACTGGCAGTGACCCAGCGACTTGAACCTCCACCTGCTGCTACCCAGGGCATGAGTTAGCAGGGAGCTGTGGTCTGGAGGCAAGAATCATCATTTTAATGTTTGAGAAGTGCAAGTATCTGGCTTCAGAGTCGGACCCAGGGTAGCCTGTTCTCCAGGGATTCCTGCACTGCCTGCCCAACCTGAGCTCTCTGGGATGTTCCGGATGTTTGCAGTGTGTATGAATGCATCTGATGCGGTCTTTAGGGACCCATTCAGTAATTTATCTGCTCATGCTTGAAGCTTTGGGTTTGTCACTGTGTCCCCGTTACGTGACTGATCATTTTGTAATGCTTTTTAACCTGTTTAACCTTAAATGACCCTAAGCCTTGGGGGAGGACATCCTACCATTCTCCTGACTTTTCCCAATTTCCATGCTCCCAGCCACAAGCTGCTTAATTTGTTATTTATCTCTCTCCCTGTTCTTTTGAAAAATTACATAATGACTGTAGCAGCTGTGGAAAGATGGGCAGCCAGGACACAGAAGCCAAGCCAGTTGTTTTATTTTAAAGGAAAGAATTTAATGTGAAGGTGGTTCATTGAATAAATGAAAAGCAACTAAGTTATCATCAAGTAGTGGCCACTGAGGGCTGCTGGGGAAACCAAGAAGAGAGGTGGGAGTTACAAGCATGGGGAAACGTGGAAGGTATATTTTATAGAGTGGAAACACAGAATTGGGTGGAGAAGCCACTGCATAGCTGGCACTGGGGCCTGAGCTATGAGCAGGTATTCTGACTTGGAAGGCAGGACCTCGGGGTAGCTAGTGGTGATGTCTCTGAAGGGGTTTGATGGGGCTCATGTTTACGTATGTGGAAAAAATAAAAGCTAGGCTCAGCTGTTGGGCAGGGAGACATACAAAGCAACAGAAGGAGGGGACACCTGCCTCCTCAAGTCTTGTAATCTCTCTTTAGTTCCCCTCTGGCAGAACTGACCAGGGTGGGCCCAAGAAAGGAGAAAGGTTCTGTCAGCATCCCAGCTCGCGTCTTAACTCTATCGAGTAAGGTGTGGTTGGAGCTGTGAACTTGGAGCCTGATGATACGGCACATGGAGCTACCTTGGTACGAATGCTTTCATTTGTAAAGGGCTTTTATTTGAGTTTTGCAGTTTCAAAGCAATAAGCATGCCATACGTAAGGGATGAATGCTACAGAGGCATTTATCATTTTCAAGGCATGCTTATAAAATCCTCAATAAATGTGTTATTTAAAAAATGAGCTTATTTCACTGAACACAAGATGTTCCATTTGGGGGCTATTTTTGTCAAGACTGTATAACCTGATGCAGTTTAAAATGTACTCATGCAGTCCTCCTTTCTAAAGCTGGTGCCTCATTTCCCTCATGTTTTATTTAAAAAATTTATTCATTTGATTATTCCATGATATAGTTCCATAGGTTTTGGGATTTCCCTTCTTTCCCATCCCCCCCTTACACTATTTTCCCCCTTGTTATTACAATAGTATAGTCCTTCACAGTTAGTCATAAGTCCATCGTTCTGCTATTTAAGTGTATGTTGACATTGTAGGCATAGAAATGTCAGAGTCCAGCATTCTATCCCTCCCTCGCATGCATAGGGGCTTAGTTCTTTGCTTCTAACAAGTACAAGGTACTAGAAGTGAATGCTTCTGACTTCTGGGGTGAGGATGCAAGATGCACTGACATGTGTGACTTCCTGTCTCGGATTACCCTCTTCTAGTGGCTGTTCAGTATTGCTGCAGGGATGCTCAAGGAGAGACTTCCTGTCCTCATCTGCACCCATTGGCCAGTGGGTCCTTCTGGAAGCAGATCCTGCAGCCCACGCAAACCTTGCATGACAGCAGCTCCTGCTGCCACTTCAACTCCAACCTGGAAGAATCCCTAAGCCAGGGCCATCGAGCTAAGCAGTTTGCAAATTCCCTAGCAGAAGTAATATTATTTGTGGTTGAAAAGAATCAGGTTTGGGAGTGATGTTATTCAGCTATGGATAATTGAGACATCTTGACTTCTGGAAACCATAAAGAATGAATCATAAATCTTTGAAAAGATTCATGTTCTCATTTGGGTGGTAAGAATCATGATTGTGTAAAGGAGTCTAACTTCCAGTATGGTAGCCTTTCCAGGGCAAGAATGGTAAGAGTAGTAAAAAGCAAGCTTGTGAATTCCCTGTCATGGCAGTAGAATATCTGACATCCAGTAATTAACATAAGATAGAGTAATTTATCTCCCATCATCATCACCATCATAGTCATTAAGCATATGACTGAAGATTAAATAACAGACATCCCTTTAAATGGGAGAGAAATTAACCAGTGCCTCAAAAGCCAGTTGTACAGATACATCCTTATTTATCAATTTCTTTTTTAAAAAATTATTTTTATTTGGAAGTCAGATATACAGAGAAGAGGAGAGACAGAAAAGATCTTCCATCTGCTAATTCATTCCCCAAGTGACTGCAATGGGTCTCCCAGACGGGTGTAGGATCCCAAGGCTTTGGGCCATCTTCCACTACTTTCTCAGGTCACAAGCAGGGAGCAGGACGGGAAGCAGAGCTCCTGGGATACAAACCGGCACCCATATGGGATCCCAGCAGGGTGCAAGGCAAGGACTTCAGCTGTTAGGCCACTGTGCTGGGCTCATCAATCTTTCTTGGTTATATAATAAAAAAATCTTGTTTTAGGTACAGATTGTATCAGAACACATTAGAATAATAATAGTCAACTGCCTCATAGTAAATCTCTTGCAGGATGGCTTTGGAAGTTAAAAGTAGTGTGGATTCCTCAGAGTGGATTGGTTTACAGCCGCCAGGCCACAGTCTGGATCCACATGGACCCATGGTGGAGCCAGGCCTTGGCTGGGCTGCCCTTCCTGGTGCTGCGGCTGTCATCTGTTCAGGACTCAGAAAGATTGCCTAGGGAGAAGTGATGATGGTGGGACTCCTGGAAGACCCTCACGCCCTGGTCTTGGTCCTGCAAAGGATTTCTTGGTGGCTTTAATTTTTCCACAGTGAGGGCCTTCTTGGGACTGGCTCTGGCAACAAATCTGAGGAAAACACTCTCTCTGCTAGCTCCCTCAGCCTTTGTCTAGAACCCCAGTGCTGATGACAGTATCTCAGGGGTTCTAGAAACCACTGGGGGTGAGGTGACATGATCTTTAGCATGAACCAGTGGAGACAGTCTGGTCGAGCATGTTTGTTTATTGTAGTGCAAGCACAAACTTATAAAGACTAAGAAAAGGGGAAGGCAGAAGGATGTCTTCTGACAGTCTTCCCACCCAATAATGGCACTGTAATTGGCTAGAAGATAAGTCTGTCTCTCTAGACCTTCCATTCATGTCATAGGTCACGTATACTACTCAAGGATAGCAGGTAGGCCATGAGTCATCTATACCAGGAAGGTTGGAAGGTAATGTGGGCTGCATATGACTTCTCAGAGTTGCCTATCAAGGAAGTCCCAGTACAGCTTGTCCAAGGACAGAGAAGAGACATTGGGGCAAATCCACTGCCCTCACTGTATGATCAGTGGACAGGCCATGTTGAGGTCATGGTTAGCTGGAAGCATAGTCAGGAGTTCTCCCGGGGACACAGTATACTATCTGCCTATGACCTTCCATGTGGACCAAGCAGGCAGAGACCCAGGGACAGTCTCCCACAGTGGTGCTTTTCTCTCAGTGCTATTGGTCCCTTTTGTCTCCAACCCTTATCGCCGCCTCTGCTTCTCATTTCACCTGTGCTGCATCGTTTTATTAAAAGTGTTTGTCTCAAACACAAAGTAAAAATGCAGGAAAAGTAATGTGAATTCTTTCAGCTTTTAAAAGACTGTATTTTGAACATATTAAACACATTCTAACAGTGAAAAAACTGTCTCCAAGGATGTCTTCTCAGAAAAGGGATCATAGGTTTCTGATTTGGTAGAACATATTCCATCATTGAACAGGATTGAAAGAAACAAATCTGAATAGAAATGTCAATTTCCTGTACAAATATAACTCTTTAGAGTTAATATTGTGTACTGCTTACCAGCTATGAACAAGAAGTTCAACAGCAGCTCAGAAATGACCTTGATGCTTCAGTGAAATCAGTGCCTTCATCCACTGGTGATCACGTCTGCCTTCATGAGCATCTCTGTCACCTCCTCTGACCTCCCAGGCCTCTTCCTGGAAGAAAAGGGAATACTCATCCTCTCCGAATGGCACTACCCAACCTGGAAGTTGGTTCAGGGTCTCTCTTGAAGCAACACCACACTTCACAGAGGAGGCAGGATGAATCAGCCCTTAGCCCTGGTGTGTCCCTGCCCCAGGCGCTGATGTGAGGAAGGTCAGTCATAGACTGATGTGGCCAAGGACGTTGGCCATGGATCCATCACTCCCTCGCATTGCCCAACTGGCACCTGGCACAGCCGATTCTTCTCCCGCCAACACTTATTTTCCTCTTGTCTTTAGACCCTTAATATTTGTAAGCGTGAAGATGCATACTGCGTATTTGTATGATGTAGCTGTCATTCCTTGGAAACTGACATAGTGAATCCAGGCAACAGCAATTTCTGTGACAGCATTCCATTGAAAATGCTGCCGTCAATTTAGCCTTTAGCTTCATTTTGCAAATTGATTGTCTTTATTGTTCCCCATCTTGGATGACAGAGCAAAGGGGAGGGATAGAAGAAAGAAGCACGCCTGCTGTGATAATTGCACTCTTCTCTCTCCACGGGAAATAAAAAATCGGCTTCATCTTTTCGTTCTGTTAAATATGCCACTTCAGAGTGCTGTTCAGCACAGAACTCAAATGTTAAAAAGCTCAGGTGACATTTCCGGAGAAATACGTTATCCAACTTCTGGGCTAGGGACAGGCAAGGTGACTAATGACTAGGAGGCTGGTCACATGCCGCCAGAGAGGTGTAGTAGTCACGATACAAACTGATTCCTCTAGGGGAGCCAGATCTGTACTTTGAAGGCTGTGATCTGTTTGCTATGGGACAAGCCAATTGGAGCACCTTTTGGCGTTACTTGCATTCCATGCTGCCAGGGGTGATTCAAACGTGCTGTTTTCACATTTCCAACCTCTGGTTTAAGAGGAGCTCAGATGTCCTACCTGAGCTATCAATACTGGCCTCTTCTGAAGTGGGTGCCCGTCAGGAGAAAATGAATCATACTTCCCCCAACTCTTGGTTACGGAGGAAACTTCTGCTATGTCCAGGCATGTAGCTCCTCCTTTCAGTTACCTGGCGTGTGGAGGAAGATCACGTAGTTATTTT
This sequence comes from Ochotona curzoniae, assembly GCF_017591425.1. NCBI lineage: Eukaryota > Metazoa > Chordata > Mammalia > Lagomorpha > Ochotonidae > Ochotona > Ochotona curzoniae. The sequence goes on along the minus strand of NW_024466502.1, from coordinate 44,426,412 downwards.
CAGTTTAATTCTAGACAGGTCTGAGGTAGGAGACTGCACAAGGGAGAGGATAAAGGGACAAGGCAGGAAGGTATGTAAGAAATTTTAAAGTACAAATGAGGATTAAAAGCCAAGTTATGGAAGGGCTGCTTTGGTGTAGGCATTTCAAGGCCAATGTTGTGCAGGCTGTCATCTCCTGTTGTACAACGTCCACTCCAGGCTCACCCCAGCTTCCAGCTGGAAGCACCAGTAATCTGGGTGTAGGTCTAGATCTGCATGAAAGTAAGAATTATTCTTTCAGAAAATTTAAAGAAATCAAAGTCTCTTTCTGCACTTAAGGAGTCTTTTCTCAGGACAGAATGTTTGTGTTTTAGTGTTGCCTTGATAGCTTTGTAATCCAAGAGCCTTACAAAATTGACCTCATGAATTTTAGAAAAGTGGAGGCTATTAAATAGTTAAAATCTTTATTGCAGTATGCAAAGATATATTGATGTGATAATTAACATTGCCCAGCTCCCAAGGAGACATTGAACATTTGAGAAAACAACTTCAGTAGAGTTTGGCTAAGCTGGGGGAGCATGTCCAAAACAGAGTGCTGGTGGCTGCCAGGGAAGCACTGTAATTTACGAGAGCAGTAGTACAAGCTTCAATTTCAAAAAGTAGAAGATTGAGCTGGAAGAGAGAGGACTTGTTCCTTATTGTCATGAAATATAAGGGGCTGAGAGCTTTTTGTATGTCTGAATGTTTTTCCTAAGTAAAAAAAAAATTTGAAAAGACAGATATTTTCTTAAGAGTGTATCATATCCAGGCTAGTAAAAGTTAGTCTAAGTTTGGGTTTGCACTAAGTTGCAAGATACACCTAGAGCGTTGTTCCAGCTGGCTTCCTGCTTCCCTCAGGTGTTTGCAACATGAAGGTCCTGCTCCTTTCTCTGAGCAGGTGTGTTTGGCATTGAGCCAGTGCTAGAGTTGCCAATGTGCCAGGTGATGGTGAGCTATAGAAGTCCTATGCCCGTTCTATTTTGGGAGTTAAGGCATTTGAATGGGCTTCTGGAATTTTTTCATAAGCAGCACAGTTGATGATTTTTAGAAATGTATTTATCAGTTTTTGTTAAAATGGAACACAGATTAGTCAGAGCTATTGAAGAACTATTCTAACAAGTTCTCATTAGCATATGTATGTGTGCTGTTGAATTTATCTTGAGTTTCCAGTATCTTGTGGAAAATATCTACTCTCTGACAGAGGCTTCTATTTTCCCCTTAATTCTGTTCATCTTCCTTTCCAGATTCACAGGAGAATTACTTGAGGGAAATGCAAAACATTCATGAAAATATGGAATTAAAAGATAAGCTTAATTTTGAGAACCATATGTAGTTTCATAATACACATTATTTGGATTTTTTTGAAAGCCCCTTATTTTTGTTACATTGCATTTGAGTAACTGGCATTACTACTGAGTTGTGAGTAGTAATATCACAATTTGTCTTTTGGGGTAGAGCACTCAGTGGCCAGTGTGTGGTCTGCTAGCCCCACTTTGCTCTGAATGTCAGAGAAATGGTAAAGTTAAGGGACCACATGGAGCACAGCTTTACATTGCATTTGAGTAACTGGCATTACTACTGAGTTGTGAGTAGTAATATCACAATTTGTCTTTTGGGGTAGAGCACTCAGTGGCCAGTGTGTGGTCTGCTAGCCCCACTTTGCTCTGAATGTCAGAGAAATGGTAAAGTTAAGGGACCACATGGAGCACAGCTGACCTGCTCATCTCTGATGTACACAAACTTATAATTTTAAGCCACACAGGGTCCTGCAATTATTTTTCGCTGCTTTTCCATTAACAGGGAACTGGATTGGAAGTGGAGCAAGCAGGGCAGAATCGTCATCCATAGGGATGCTCATGTCACAGGCGGTGACTCTATCTGCTATGCAATAATGAAAGCCTCTGCATTGGTCCAATTTGATTTAATTTACAACATATTCCTAACACAGATGACCACGTGATTCACAGTAGTTCTGTTCTATAAAATCTCTGCAAACACCAACTTAACAAATGCCCAGCTATGGTCCTAGAGGAAATACAGGGTCTCAAGTTTTCACCAACTGGTTTATACATAACTTTTTTTTTTTTAAAGATTTATTTTTGTTATTTTATTTTTATTGGAAAGGCGGATATACAGAGAGGAGAGACAGAGAGGAAGATCTTCCGTCCAATGATTCACTCCCCAAGTGAGCGCAACGGGCCGATACTATGCCAATCCGAAGCCAGGAGCCTCTTCCGGGTCTCCCACGTGGGTGCAGAGTCCCAAAGCTTTGGGCTGTCCTCGACTGCTTTCCTGGGCCACAGGCAGGGAGCTGGAAGGGAAGCGGGGCTGCCGGGATTAGAACCGGCGCCCATATGGGATCCCGGGCGTGCAAGGCGAGGACTTAACCACTTGCGCCACCGCGCCGGGCCCTACATAACTTTTTTTAAAAAAAACATTTTACGTAGAGAAGAGATTTCATGTATTACATAGATAAATTCTGAGAAGGAAAACATATTTCCCTCCTTCATTCATTCCTTTTTTCCCTTTTGATTTTTGCAATGATACAGTTTGAGTTTATGTTATAATCACAAGAATAATGTGCCACTAGCCATTATGCTTAACAAGTAACACATAGAAATACAGCTGTTCTATAAAAATACAGACAAGGGTTATAAACAATAAATCAGAGGGTGTAAGTTTCGTTCTTTATATTTTTTTATATTCTATAAAAAACAACATTTCAGAGAAAATATGAGATTTGTCTTTCAGGGACCAGCTCCTTTCACTAAGCATATGATTTCTAGATGCACATATTTTGTTATGAGAGGATTTTATTTTGTGGATGAGTAGTAGCCCATCATGTATATAAACCACTTTTTCTTTATCCAGTTATCCACTGATGGACATATGTGTTGATTCCATATCTTAGCTACTATGGATTGAGCTGCCATACCCATGGGAATACAGATTAGTATTCCATATGCTAATTTCATTTCATTTGGCTAAAGTCTCAGGAGTAGAATGCTGGGTCGTGTGGTAGATCTGTTTTCAGATCTATGAATAATCTCCGATGTATTAGTTTTCATTCCCACCAACAGTGCATAATTTTGTTTCACGTGTGGTGCTGTTTAAAATATCTTTTCTGTTGATTCACTAACCTCAGTCATTGCCAGCTCTACTATAACTTCTGCTTGAATGAGATCTATCTAATGCATATATATTCTCCATAACATCAGTTGCTGTCTCTTCTTCTGGTGCATACAGAGTGAGGATTTTGGGCCCAGTGCGGTGGCCTAGCAACTAAAGTCCTTGCATTGAATGTGCTGGGATTCCTTATGGGCACCGGTTCTAATCCCAACAGCCCAGCTTCCCGTCCAGCTCCCTGCTTGTGGCCTGGGAGGGCAGTTGAGGATGGCCCAAAGCCTTGGGACCCTCACCCACGTGGGAGACCTGGAGAAAGTTTCTGGCTCCTGGCTTTAGATCAGCTCAGCTCCGACTGTTGTAACCATTTGGGAGAGTGCATCAGTGGATGGAAGATCTGTCTGTCCTCCTCTCTGTATATCTGATTTTGCAATAAAAAGAAATCAATCTTAAAAACACACACACACACACAAGGAACTTGCCACAGGCATGTTGCTTAAGACAGGGCCATCAGCTAGACAGTGGGCAAAGGACAGTGCTGCTTGATGCTGTTTGGGAAATTAAAGGCAGACATAGATGGGCCAGGACATCTAATCTGGGTTTTGCCTGAAATACTTGGTTCATGAGTCTTGGAAAATTCAATTTTCCAAGTTGAGACCTTAGAGATAAAAAAGGATGACTTGGCAGGCTAATGGCAAAGTCTGTCTCATTTTGAAAGCCATCAGAGCTTGTTCGTTATTGTATTCTTACCCCACTTGAGCAGTGAGAACATGTGCAGTCATTTCCCATGTTGGAAGTGATTGCCAAATGTAGAACTGAGCTCCAGATGCCCTCAGCGCAAGATGTGCTAGTGTGGGTTCAAAGTCCCATCAGGTGGGAGCCGGGCCAGGTCTCTGGGGGGTCATCCTGTCCTGAATTTTAGCAGCTGGGGGGCCTCATAGCCCTGTGGAGCCCCACATGCCCACTCATCCCAGTCCTGTCCATCCAAATGTCTATTTTTCTGGTTATCTTAGTTTGTTTTCTGTTGCTGTGGCTGGATATCACAGATTGGGTAATTTATAAAGAGTAGAGATTTTTGGAACTCAGTTCTGGAGGCTGAGGAGTACATTTTGTTGGTATCCAGTGAAGACCTTCTTGTTTCATTTCATGGCAAAGGGTGCCACTTGGTGAGACCAAGCAAGTGAATTGGAGAGAGCTCATTTTATAGCAAAACCACTCCTCTGGGAACCCATGTACCCCCTAATGCATGGGTGGATGAATCTATGTGAAGGTACAGTCCCCATGATCCCACCACACTCGTGTCTCAATGTTGCTGTAATGAGGCTCAATTTTCTAACCCATAAATTTTGTTGGGATACATTTGAACCACAGCATTGCTCAGGGATTGGCTTTCCCTTGTCCTACTTAGCTTTTTAGAATTATCACTGGCCTCAAGCTGCTCTGACCTTAGAGTGGAGTCTGTGGAGGTATTGTTCGATGTGTTTTCCTGAGTTCTTTATCTGCAGAGAAAGCATGTGGATGCTTTCTAGCCACCCTGTTTGGTAGATCTCATTTCTAATGAGTTCCTGTGGAGAAGTTGGGGCTCCTTGTGGTTTTTCCTGCTATTCAATGTTACCTACCCAAAGTAATACTAAAGTAGCATTTGCAATGGTTGCTAACATCCATTCTGGGGAGAGAGAAGTGACAGTAGAAAGATGACTTCAAGGGAGGAGGACTTTTTCCCAAACGCCAAAGCCATTTTGATAGTGTTGACAATGCACAGCAGGTGGAGCAAGATTGTGGCACTCATTGTTGAAGCCCACTGAGCTTGGGGGACTGTTAGAGTGTTAGTGTATATTGCTGTACTTGTGCTGGTAATAGAAACTGTCATTCAGAAGTGGTTAAACTGTTCAGATATACCACCAAGTGAATGTGGAAATAAAGCATTTCAGCACAAATTACCATCAGGATGGTTATAATATATTAAGACTTTTGTGCTTTTGGAGAAAATTTGTCTGCACAATTCAGTAATGCATCACCTTATTTTTGGGTGATGCCAAGTAAACAACATGGAATCAACTGTAGATGAATTTCTTGATTCATAGACTTCCCAGTTTCTGTGCTAGGTTGGAAGAATGATAGCAAAGTGTCTCCAATGAAAGTCTGAGGGGAGTGGCAGAACCTTGGTTAATTCTCCCTTAAAGATGGAACATTTATGTTCCCCAAATTCATGTGTTGAAACTGCCTATGGGATGCGTTACGGTTTTCCTTTAGATAAAGTCTTAGTGGTTGACCCTCACAATGGGATGGGTGCACATGTAAGGAGAGGGAGAAGGGAATGGAAGGGGGCAGGGAGATAGGTTACTCCAAGGAAAGGTCACGTGAGCGTGCAGAGAGAAGGGATCAGGTGAATTGAGGGCCCTCCTAGGAACTAAGTCGTTTGGCACACGGAAATTTAACTTCCCAATCTCAAACTGCTAAAAAACAGATGTGATAAGCCAGCCAACCTATAATATTAGCTATGGCAGTCCGAGCTGACAGTAGCTATTCCCTTCCCTGTTCTTCCACAAGGTGACCTCAACAGAATCCATCTCAGAAAACATTTTCCAGTCCTCTTTGCAGCTAGGGGTGGGCATGAGGTTCAGTTACGGTCCATGAAATGCATAAGAAGGTCAGCTGCTTCTGTGAAAAGCTTTCCCTTTGAATTCAAAGAAAAAATGTAACAACAGGGACAGGTAGGAACATCGTCTCACTTCTCCCTTGTCTTCAGTACTTACTGCCTGCCTTTACACTGGACAGCACTTGATCCCACAATGCCCTCTTGAGTCACGAAGGCTCGCATCCCTCCCAAAGCAGGAGAGAGACAAGTCTTGATTCCCTGATGATGTGACTTAAATCCTCTACCAGGTATGGGCCTGACCCCATTTTCAGGCTTCTTATTCTGTGAGAGAAGAACTCTCAAAGGGTTGTTGATATCTTGGAAAATTACAGGTAAAAACATCAGAATAATCAGGAGAGGGGAGAACTTCTTTTTAAGGTCTGAAGCTTAACTTAAGGTTGACAGACATCTCTTTAAAAGACAAAACAAGAAAGGGAGTAGCAAGTTAGCAGAGAAAAAAATGATTGTAACAACATGTATACATCATGGTGTGTATGGACTGTTCAGAGCTAATGGTTAATGAGGTCAGAGCTAGGGATGAAATTCTGGGAAGTTTGACTAGTGTTTGTTTCATGGGCATAATTACGTCATCAGTGATCATAAAACCATGACCAACACAAAGCGGCAATACTGGAGCTGGTGTTGTGTCCCATCAACTCAGCCCCCCTTACAACGCTGGCATCTCATATGAACACTGGTTTGAGGCCAGGCTGCTCTGCTTCTGATCCAGCTCCCTGCCAATGTGCCTAGAAAAGTAGTGAAAGATGGTCCAGGTAGTTGTGCCACCCACATGGGAATCCCTGATGGAGTTCCAGGCTCCTGGCTTTGTTCTAGCTCATCGCCAGCTGTTTGTGGCCGTTTGAGTGTGACTCAGTGGATGGAAGCTCTCTCCCTTTCTCTTTTCCATTCTCTTTCCTCTCCTCCCTCTCTTCCTCTCTTCTCCCTGCCTCTCTTTCTCCCTTCCCTTATCCTTCCCTTCTCTCTCCATCCTTTTTCCCTCTGTCCCTCTGTAACTCTACCTTCCAAAGAAATTTTAAAAAATTTTATTTTATTGAATGTTTATGATGTATTGGGTATTGCTCTAAGACTTACACACACACTAACTGGCTAATTTTGTGGATATCCTCTTTATATTGTGTGGCACCCAGTCTCAATGACCCTCTTCTCCTGGCCTTCAAATCACTAGGCCGTTACCCTGACAATCTATCAGGGTTGGTGTGTGTGACCAACATCACAGAGCAGAAAGAAAGGATTGTAATTTCCAAGGCTAGACCATAAGAGACTACAGCTTTCTTCTTGGGAGACAACTGAAGATCCCATCCACTAGTTGGCAAGGAGCTAAGCCCTGCTAACAACAATGTGGAGAGTGAGGCAGTAGATTTTGTTGTTTCAGATGACTGCATTCCTAGCTAAAACCTTGGCTACGGCCTCAGGGGAGACTCTGAAATAGCATTTCCCAGCAAAGGCACTGCCATTTCCTCAATCATAGAAACTATTGGCTTATGTTGCTAAGCCGATATAAATAGTTAAACAAATGGGAATAAATAGTTGCACAATAACAGAGAACTAAGTAGGTATTATTTTTTTTAATCTGTCATCTAATTATTTACCTTTATGTGGAAGATTGAGAGACTTAGACACACAGAGATCTTACATCTGTGGATTCATTTCCGAAATGCCGACAACAGCTGGAGTAGGCCACACCAAAGGTGGGAGTGAGGGCTCTCACGCAGGTGGCAGGGTCTAAGTGCTGCCTCCAAGTGGCAACTTAATGACTGCACTGAAAATCCACCCTCTAATGTTTTCATTTTACAAGGTCTGAGACACTGGCAGATATGCAACTTTAAGTTCACAGAACCGATAGGTGGAGCTGTTAGGATGTAAACTTTGTCACCTTGGGATAAGATTGCCTCTGGGTATTTTCTGAATGTTTATTGTGTGATCATTTGGGGGCTCCTCAACATAGGAGTGATGTAAACACATCACCATTATGGGACTTGTGCTCCCTGATTTTGCTGGGGAGACCCTGTCAACTTTTTACATCAGGGATAATGGGTACACTGGGCCATCTCAGAGTTACTCTCTAAGTCTGTAACTCTCAGGGCTTGGATGTGTACTTAAAGCTTGAGCTCATTTAGTTTCTCATTCTAATATTTGATTCCTTTGAAACATCTGAAATTTACCTAGAGGATAAAGGGAATTTGTTAAAACATGGATTACCTTTTAGAAGGATTTGTTTTGTTGCAGTTTTATTCCTGCAACAAACAGTAAGTTAGCTCCCAGTTCATATTCTTTTCAAATTTGTATGAATGAATTCCTCCTTCCAGTGATCTCTGGGTGTATCTACATAACAGCTCTTGGCAGGCTGAGGTCCTGGAGGAGATGTCACATGTTGAAAGAAATCATACAATATTCATACCGGCTCACACAGGCTTGTATACTTCAGTTTACAAATTCAAGTAGGGCAAGAGAAGATTCCCTTTTTTGATAACAAACATTTTATCATTTCAGAATTCATCTAGTTGTTTTTCTGTTTTCTTCTTGTTAATTTTTATTTAATTTAAAGGAAGAGAGCATGAAAGAGAGAAAATGAATGAATGAATGAATGATGAATCTACGAATCTACCTGCTTGTTGACTGCCTAAACAGCCACAATGATGAGGCCAGGAAATCTTGCTGGGTTTCCCACATAGATGGCTGGGGTGCAACTGCTTGGGTCATCTGGTTTTGTTTCTCAGGTATATTAGTACAAAACTAGATCAGAATTGGAGCAACTAGAACTCAATTCCCTTTCCATGTTGGTCAGACACACATGTAAAACCTTTTTTTCACAAAACAGATGCCAGAGATTGGTCTTTGCATGCTTAGTTCAATGAAGCTAGTTTTTTGGCTAACAAATTCACATGTTCAATTTTGATCTTGATTCTTATGTTAAAGCTAGTAACTGTGCAAACCATAATAAAATTTCATATTAAATGTCCATTATTTGGAGGAGGAACCTGCTTTAGAAAACTGCCAGGCTGTGTATATGTTAATATAGCTCATATTTTTCTGTTAAGCTGCTTGCTTGCCATGTTTCATGGAAAAATGTTCTATGAGAATTTTGGAACTGCCCAGTAAACTTGAGCAATTGGGCCACCTGATCACTCACTGTTGGTTCCTGAGAATGAACCTGCAGATTCTAAGTTACAGGTCATTGTTAGTGAGCTTTTGTTGTAAAGTTTTATTTATTTGGAAGGCAGATTTAGAGAGAGAGAGAGAGAGAGAGAGAAAGAGAGAAAGAGAGAAAGAGAGAAAGAAAGAAAGAAAGAAAGAGTGCTTCCATCTGCTTTTACACTCCCCAAATGATTTGAGTGGCCAGGGCTGGGCCTTACTGTAGCCAGGAGCTTCTTCCAGGTCTCTCACATGGGTGCATGGCCTTAAGTGCTTCAGCTGCCTCTCACTGCTTTCCTAGGTGCTTTAGCAGGGAGTTGGACTGAAAGTGAAGCCGTGGAGGCTTGAGCCAGTTCTCATGTGTGATATCAGCACTGCAGTTAGCCACTTTACTTGACACACTACGGGCCTGCCACTGGGGTGTTAACATGACGTTGCATAGAGTCTCCTGTCCTTTAGAAAAAGGGAACTGGCAGGACTCTTTTTCCTCTTTAGTCTGGGATCTAAATGGAAACCAGGCTGAGGTCCTCCAGGGTTTCTTTCCCAGATTCATGTGTGAATTTGACTTTCAGGGTCTTAGTTCTCTGAAGTCTGGGGTTGTCGCTCACTGACTACATCATGTGTTACATCATGACTGTTAATCAGTGTTACAGTTAGCAGCATAGTATAGGGGCTAAAAGGGTGGACAGTATGAGGTGTCTGACACGGATTTTCTGCTCCTAATAATTCTCTTCTCTAACCTAGGCCAGCTAAGTAGTAACACATTCATTGTGATTGGAAACCCAGTTCTCTCATTGAATGGCAAAGGCTGAGCCTCATTTCCCTCTATACCTTTTCACATAAATGGCTAACAGTAGCTCCCACATGCTCGTGGAAATGGCTGGAAATGTTTCCTTCCAGTCAGAAGCACCCAGACTAACTTGTGCACACACCATTCTTGCATGAACTCAGAGAACTTTCCTATACATTACACTGCTGGATTCTCAATTCCATCCACTAAGTAGGGTCGTTACTATTATTCTAAAGAATCTTGGGGAAGCTCCAAGATTACCCAAAGACCAGCAGCAGGGTTTAAATTCAGTTCTCTGTTTCTATTATTTCCCACTATTTGCTCATTACTGTGCACATTCGTGGACTTTTTAGGCCAATATAAAGATTTTACAGTGATGAGTTACCTGGGGATTTCCAGAACATCCGCTAGGTCTCTCTCCCATAGGAGTGACTACCGGCTGCTTCCCCAGACACGTTAGCAGGGAGTCGATCTGAAGAGAGCAGCCGGGGCTTGAGTGAGCACTCACACAGGATGCCAGCATCCCAGGAGCACCTCATTTCTCTGGACCACAATGCGGGCCTTTCAGTTAGGTCTGAAAACAAATACCAGGAAACTCTGCTGCTCAAGATGCGTTCCACAGAGCAGTGGCACAGGCAACACCAGTGCAGACTCAGCCCCAGTCCAGACCTTCTGAGCAGACCCTGCTTATTAACGGGCTCCCAGATGGTGGGTCTACACATTACAGTTGGAGATGCTGTGGTGCAAGCTGCTGTTACAGCCCAGTTTGCAGATGTGGAGAGCGAGGCTTATGGGGGTGTAAGTGATGTAGATGTTCATTTAGCTGGTGGAAGCAAATCAGGCTGCCTGCCTCTAGAGTCTTACCTATTGTGCCGGATTTTCACCTAGGTTCTTCACTATCACTACTGGCTACCTTCCTTCCTTGAAGCTCGGCCTACACATGAGACATGGAGATAATTGTGCCTCAGGCTTTTGGTGTCATTGCATGCAATGTGAGATAATCAGATCAAATGGCAGGCCTGTCTGCTTTCCAACAAGAGACAGCTTAGTTTATTTTCTGGACGTGGCGTTAGCAACATTTTCCTAGCAGTGTTCTGAGGCTGCTCCACCATAACCCTGCAAGTGTCTCAGGGCTAGCAGTGGAAGACTTGGTTCTCAAAAAAGGGTCTCTTCCTTAATGCGCAGGAAAAGTGATTTCTGATTGTTTGAGAAGGCAAGAACCGTTTCTGAGGACACACTCACACATACACACCCTTCCAGCATTTCTACTCCAAGAAATCTGAACGTGAGGGAAGGAAGGAAAAAACCTCTACCTAGAGTCCTCAGGCTCCTGAAACTATTTGCTTAGGAGGGAACTTGCTAAATCGTGAGTGCAAGCCAATTTTTGTATTTTCTAGCAGTGTCCTTCTGCCACAAGTATGATTCCAGAAGTGTTTCTGCTTGAATGAGTAGAAACCCCCAGCCACTCCCCCATTTTTTTTTTCATTTAGAATTCAGATGTAGTACCTATGGTAGTATATAGAGTATGTGTGTGTGTATACACACAATTTCATAACTACCTTAATTTTCTTCTTTTTCACCAAAGAGAGCACGTGGAGTAGCGCCACACTAGGAGGTCTCATGGGGGTATGGCACTGCCTAAAGTCACAGCTATGACTTCTGCCTGTGGGTGCTGGTCCCTTACCCTGCTCTATGCCCTTGGGACCTTCCTCTTGGGTTGCAGCCAGGAGGACCATTTTCTCTGGTGTGGCCAGTGTCATTTGCTTTTCTTTGAATACTTCGCTTGTGTAGCTTTTGAGGCTGTGGCTTTTCTAGTTTCCTTATTTCTCATTTGCCATGAGGTAGATAGAGCACCCTGGTTTCTGTTGACAGACACCCAAGCTCAAATCTCAGCTCTACTGCTCGCTTTAATCTTTTTGTGCCTCTCATTCGATGTGCAAATGAGATAATAAAATGGCGACTTTATTGGGTGGTGAGAATTTAGACCAAGTTAGAATAGCATGCCCACTGAAAGGGAACAGGGGTGTCTCTTCAAAGCTTTGCTGTTCTTCTCAGGCAGTCTGTGACCCAGGCAGGACAGAGGAACATATTGGGATCACTCAGCAAAGTTAGTAATCCCTTATATTAAAAAGCAATGAAAACAGAGTAGAGTGCTTTGTTCAAGTAATTTATTTTGTGACAAAATCTGACCAGACTGGCATGATTGTATTTGTGCTTTGTATTTATTCAGTTGAGGGTAAATACTTAAGTTTGACTGAAATGCACGGTGTTAGGTTTTGGATGTGGCTACAGATCCTGTTGGAGTTGTTGAATCTTTCTGGGCCTCAGGTGTCTGTCTGGGCACGTAGTGACTCTGCTCTCTGGGTTGCTGCAGGGTTAAAGGAGCACACACTTTGCAAGAGATCATGGCACCCTTCCCCTGATAGGGACTAATGGAAGGATCAAGACTTGTGGGAAAAATTAATTGCAGCCCTTTCATATAGTGCCGGGGTCTGCATGAAGGTGTTTTAGGATCACCAAGTAACAGGGAGAGAGGGGACCCTGGCTTGCAACATCGGTGCCCTCCTAAGTTTGAGGGTCCTAGGAGAAGGGCAGCTGTATTGCTGCTATGAGTCAGAGAAGCAATGTCCTCTCTGAATGGAGTTTAATCTGCCCTGTCCTCCTGCTCCACCCCTAATGCCGCTTCTGCACATCTTTCACACATTGTCTGCTGCTCAGTGCTACCCGCAAGCCTCTCTAGGCTCTGGCCCTGCATCCTTCTTCTATACACTGATCTTCCTTTCCTGGGATGACCCCTATAAGTTCATCACTGGTTTTGCATCTGGGCATCTGATTCTCTCTGCCTGGAATATTCCTCTCTAATCCGCTTCCAGAATCCCTATCATCCAAATCTTTGGTCTTTAGTCACCGCTCCAGAGGTGACCTGGCTGCCCCACCTATCGAAATCACTATCTTTCCTTCATCCTTTTCCATCCTTCAGTCTCACTTTCTTGCCATTTTTTTTCCAAGCACTAATCTGTTATCTGATGGGTTCTGATCTGTTTGATTATATATATAAAACTTTCCCTCTCTCCTTACTAGGAGATAAGCTCCTTCAAGCAGAAGGCTTTCTCAATCTTGTTTGCTACTGTGTTCTCAGAGTTTAGAACAATGCTTGGCACATACATGGGATGAGAAATACTTAAAGTAGTGAGCTACCATCATGGAAGAGCCCTAACCTGAGATACCCCATTTCCACCTTACACTACCACATCTGGAGTGCCTGTTTCCATCCACGTTACACATTTGGGATGCTGTCAGAAGCTGGGAAACTGCTGGCACCCAGCATCATGACGAAGCAAATCCCAAACTACTGTAGCTCAGACAGTTTACACTTAAGGAGACAGGCAAGAGGTGGAAAAATATTTTGTGGAGCACACAGGTTGGAGAGTGATGAGAGAGATGAGGGAGGTGAAGTCGGATTGTGGGGAATCAGAGAACCTGAACCAAATACAGCAGTTCTTAGTAAAGCTGGGGAGAAGGAGATGTTTGGTGTGAGATTCTTCGTAATTTTTTCATTGTTTGAAAAACCTTTTTTAATTTTTATTTTTTTATTGAGAAGTCAGATTTACAGAGAGAAGGAGAGACAAAGATCTTCTGTCAGCTGGTTCACTCCCCAAGTTGCTGCAATGGCTGGAGCTGAGCCAATCCAGGAACTGCTGCTTCTGGGTCATCTGCATGGGCGCAGGGTCTCAAAGCTTTGGGCTGTCCTTGGCTGCTTTCCCAGGCCACAAGCAGGTAGCTGGATGGGAAGTGGAGCAACCTGACATGATCTGGCACCCATGTGGGATCCGACAGATGCAAGGCAAAGGTTTAGCCTCTAGGTTATCGCACTGGGCCTATTTGAAAAATTTTTTAATAACACACCAAAAATATGTACAATTCTTGAGTTGCCTGCATCTCATATGGGAGGACTTGGAATTAAATCAATCCTTTGCTTCTAGTCGAGCTTTCAGCTAATGCACCTGGAAGATAACAGATAATGGTGATGGCTGGCAGGAGCTTAGGTTCCTGAGCTCAAGTGCCTGAGCTCCTGCTACGCATGAGGGACCTTGATGGAGTTGCCAATTTCTAATCCTTTAGTGAAAGAGTTCATCTAGGTAGTTTCCCATCTTGGAGAGAAAGCCACACCCCATGGGGTAGTCATAGTTGGGATTTCTATATGTGTGATCATGACTGCTGTGAGAAGTTGCTCGTGGCAGAGCTGGGAAGGGAGAGGATGAGCCTTACTGATGAGGGCCAGATTCTCCTTTTGGCCTGTAAAGGCCATTGAGAATGGCCCAAAGCTTTGGGACCCTATGCCTGTGCAGGGGATTTGGAAAAAGTTCCTGGTTCCTGACTTTGGATTGGCTCAGCTCTGGCTATTGTGGCCACCTAGGGAGTGAACCAGTGGATGGAAGATCTCTCTCTCTCTGTCTTTGCTTCTCTCTGTAAATTTGACACATACAGTAAAATCAAGCCTTGGCCAAATCCATTCTAGTTGGTGGAAGCTGGAATTTGATCCAACTGGGCAAGTGGACCTCTGAGTTTTTCATGTGTCATAGAACATAACAGAATGTCAGTAGTATGTCAGTCTTAAAAATAGGGGAAGGTGGGTGTGAATCATTAATTGTGACACTAGTACAAAATATTAATAGGGATAAATTGGGTGAGAGATATATGGAAACTCCTTGTATTACTACTTTACAATTTTGCTACTTCACATCAAAAATAGTTTATTTGAAGATGAGTTAGGAAAAAAGAGGGACAAAGATATTGATCTTTATTTGTTGGTTTGCTCCCTAAGAAGCCAGAAGAATTGGGGCTAGATCAGGCTGAAGCTGGGAGTCTAAAAGTCCATCTGGGTCTCCCAAGTGGGTAGCAAGGGCCTATACCCTTGGACCATCTTACGCTGCATTCCCAGATGCATGAAGAGGGAGCTGGATTGGAAGCAGAGCAGCTGGGACTCGAATCAGTGGAGTGCTGGTGTGGCAGGTGGCAGCTTAACACACCATGCCACAACACCGGCTCTGTTCACATTCTCAAACTGGTTAATAGACACATCTAAGCTAGACTTACCAAAAGATGCTAAATTTGACCCCTCAAATAGAAACTTCCACTACCCATTTTTCAGCTTATAAAAATGTAAATAAACTGTTAGGATTGTATGGAAATGTTGCTTTTTTTTTCTTTAATAAAGAACTCTGGTGTTTTTCCAAGAGTGTTTTCAACAGGCTTTCCCACCTCCAGGCAAGGGAGTCTTGAAAGGTGACTATTGAGACTGGCAGTGGCCCCAGAGGGCTTCTTAATGCTGCGGTGGGGCCCATTTGGGGTGTTCCCACCGTGACAGCACCTGGAGCGAGAGGTCTTGGGAAACCTCATATATGAAGCTTCAATGGAAAATTTCTGCAGTTTGCTCTTCTCCGCTGGCTCTCCAGGGCCCAAAAAAGAAGCAGGATGGAGGATGACAGGTGGGAAAGGTGAGCGAGCAGTTCACACAGCGTCACACGTAGAGGAGACGTGTGACACACAGCCAGGGCTGTCCGAGGGAGGAGGCTGTGAATGTGTGCCACCTGGAGGTTCTGATGGGACTACTCGCTGTTGATTCAGCGAGTGCCAGTGAAAGTGACCAGGAGTGATGCATGCTGCGGTGGATAGAAAGCTTTGATGTGGGAGGGCGGTAATGAGAGGGAGAGCTGCTCCCTGGTTGTACCTTATTGTTAACAGCTTCTAAAATAAACTGTGAGAGTTGGCCTAGTGCCTTCTAGATGGCAAATTCGTGATAAATGCTAGGTAAAAGGCAGTTGTGGTCATCATCCTTTTTAATCTTCCCTGTGTAGCAAGTGAGTCAGGACCAAATCACCACTCTGCCGACTCAGAAGCCATGTGGTAACAAGGCGGAAGAAACGCCTGCCAGCCAGGGTAGGAAGCCAAGAAAAGATCAGCAACCACAGCGGGCCCTGAAGTTCACCCTCAGACCCACTTGCCTGGAAAATGCCAAAGGAAGAAACGGGAAAGATGAAGCTTGCGCCGAACAAAGGTTCTTTCTCTGAGGGCTAGGGAAATTTTGACTCAGCTTGAGTGTTATTTTCAATGTGTGCTGAGTCTTGCCAAGGCCGTCAGGACCCTTTAGCAGACTGGAGCATGAGTCCTAGGCTGGTGGGGGTTTTTATGCTGTCTGTTGGTCTTGGGACCCACAGGGTATGACTTCAGTCTTTCTCCTTTTTGCTGGTTGGATGGCTGGCATTAGGCTACCTTTTTGTCAAACGACCTCATGTCAGTTCACCATGGCTGCTCCTAATATAGAGAAGAGCCTTTGTGTAAGCACTCACTTTTGAGGGAATTCCAACGTGCTAGTAAATACAGAACCTCACGCATAATCCAAAAATGCCTCCTCAGTCCATCTTCTCTGAGACCCTAACTTCTTATGAGGCTAGGTTGGGGG
The DNA here is from genome assembly GCF_017591425.1 of Ochotona curzoniae. Classification (NCBI taxonomy): domain Eukaryota; kingdom Metazoa; phylum Chordata; class Mammalia; order Lagomorpha; family Ochotonidae; genus Ochotona; species Ochotona curzoniae. Next base: position 44,410,227 of record NW_024466502.1, on the reverse strand, counting down.
TTGGTGTTGTGGCATAGTTGGTTAAGCCACCACCTGCAGTGCAGGCATTCCATATGACAACTACTTTGAGTCCTGTCTGCTCCACTTCTCCCTGCAAATGTGCCTATTGTGCTGGGGCAAGCAGCAGAGGAAGCCCAAGTGTTTGGTTTCCTGCACCTGGGTGGGAGGCTGACGAAGCTTCTGGCTTTGTTCTGCCTCAGCCCCAGCCCCAGCCCTAGCCCCAGCTGCTGTGGTTGCCAACACTTAGGATGTGAACCAACAGAAGGAAGATCCCACCCCTCTCTCTCTGTTTAATCTATATAAATAAAATAATCTTTATAAAAAATAGATAAATCTTTTACTAAAAAAATTCAGGTTGAATTTTATTTTCTTTCATTGGCAATCTAGCATTTTGGAGTGATACCAGATACTGAAACAAAAAGTCGGTAAAGAAGTGGGACTTGAGAGTTTAATCTACACATTGGATCATCAGCCTTTGAGCTTTACCATCAGCTATAAATACTGTTTCATAATTATAGGTAGTTATCTGGGTGATTTATACCGACAATCTATGAAATATGACAAGAGAAATGCGCCATGCACCTGCTTTGCTTTCTCTTTAGATTTTTTTTTTGTTAACATTGTTTTATGTGATACAGTTTTATAGGCACTGGGGATTTCCCCCACCCCTCCCATACCCCTCCCCCATGTTGGATTCCTCCACCTTGTTGCATAACCACAGTTCAAGTTCAGTTGAGATTCGTTCCTTGCAAACACATATCTAGCATAAAGTCCAGCGTCTTATTGTCCAGATAAGTTCAGTGGCCTCTTGGGGAGACCTTCTCTAGTCTGAAGATAGGGCTAACAGAGTAAAGATCCGGTCAGTTAAAAGCCCCAACAAAACCTCAGTATCAATATACAACATTATGGAATTAATTGACATAGTATTGGGTAAACAATATGTTGAAAATAATGCAAGTTCCATTCTTCGAAACATCTGGGTTGAGACAGTATCAATGACAGGTTCAAAAAATAACCAACAACCAAACAAAAATTACAAGTTAAATCAAGGCAAACATGTGGTATCTAATCTTTTGGGATTCGCTCATTTCCCTTAGCATTATAGTTTCCAGTTGGGCCCATTTAGCCACAAAGAACTGCATTTTGTTTTTTTTAATAGCTGAGTAGTATTCCATGGAGTAGATGAACCAAAGCTTTCTTATCCAATCTTCTGCTGATGGGCATTTTGGTTGCTTCCATGTTTTTGCAATTACTGATTGTGCTGCAATGAACATAGGGATGCATGTTGGTTTGTCGTAAAACAGGTGTTTTGGATATATTCCTAGGAGTGCTATTGCTGGGTCATATGGTATGCAGATTTTGAGTTGTTTGAGTGTTCTCCAGACTGATTTCCATAAAGGCTGTACCAATTTGCAGCTCCACCAGCAGTGGAGTAGGGTTCCCTTTTCCCCACATCCTCGCCAGCAAGCGTCGTTGGTGTTCTTGTTTATGTGGGCCAATCTAACTGGTGTTAGGTGGTACCTCATCGATGTTTTAATTTGGATTTCCCCTATTGCCAGGGAGCTGGAACATTTTTTTCATATGTTTGTTTGCCATTTGGACTTGTTCCTTTGTGAAATGTTTGCCCATTTCCCGTGCCCATTTCTTGAGTGGCTTGTTTGTTTTGGTTTTTTGGTTTGCTGTTAATAAAGCTGATCTAACTTAATTACTAGTGACACAGAATCACAGGAGGTGCAGTGCATGGGGTAGGTATACATTTTCAGTGATTAAATCTACATTTGAACAGAGTATTTCCTGGGATAATACACTACTTACATTTACCAAGAATGTGAGACTCTTGGGATACTTTCCTTTCTAGTGTTAGAAATCCACCAGTCCTAACTTCCTTCCTTGCTCCTCCCTGGGGGATGAGGGTGGGAGTGAGCAGTGCAATGGTTTAATTGGCTAATCCTCTGCCTGTAGTGCTGGCATCCCATATGGTCACCATTTCTTGTCCCAGCTGCTCCACTTCCTGTCCATCTCGCTGCTTGTGACCTGGGAAAGCAGCCGGGGATGGCTCAAAACCTTGGAAGCTGGTACCCATGTGGGAGGTCCAGGGTATGCTCTTGGCTCTGGATTGGCTCGGCTGATTGATGTGGCCATTTGGGGAGTGAACCAGCGGAGACAGAAGACCTTTCATCTTTCCCTTTCTCTGTAAATCGGCCTTTCTAATAAAAAGAAATCAATCTTGAAAATGAAAGCAATCTACTCCCAATAAAGTCAGTGTGATCAGGCAGAACGTCTGCTGAATGCTTTAGCAATTTTTGACATCTCCGCAGGGAATAGCTTATTTTTAAACCGTAAGATGACTTTGCTCTTTTGGGTGCTGACTCTGCACCTTTGTTTAAACTAAACTGAGGAAAGAGTTTAATAACAACAACAAAAGTTGATTGACAGAATAGAACTCCTCTAAACTCGGCTATGTTGATCTGCTGCAGATCTTGTACCTGCCAAGGCTGGTGTCTGGCTCTCCATGCTTACCGAGACCTCAAACTACTTTCACTTTCCTGCTCACTTAATTCAGTTGTTACATAACTCCTTATTTGTTCATTTAGTTTACTAGTTACATAATCCTGTACATCTCCCTGTTTGTCCTATTCATGTGTTATATTACTCTGTCCAGTCCGCTAGTCAGCATGGCTAGTGGAGACTGGCTCAGTGAGTACAGCGAACAGACAAGTCTGAATGAACGTGAAAAAAAAACACACCATTAAATCCAGGCTGATGTCAGCATCCAAAGGGTCAGCCTAAACTAAAAAGCCAAGGTTCCCGATTTTGACAAAGTGTTAGTCTGGCCACCAAGTGAGAACACTTTGCAGTGAGTTACAGTTTTAAAGGGATTGGCAAAAAGTGTGCAAAATCTGTCATTGGCTAGTTCACCAGCTGGAATTAACACTGCAAATTGGGAATAGGTAACTGGGGGAAAAGTTAGTAGAGGGATGAGTGGGTCATGGTAAAGGTAGGGTGACCCTGTGGAATGGGAACAATGCAGGAAAGCTGTGATTTTGATGCTTTTATTGCTTGTAGCATGCTCAGTTTTCAGAAACTTAGATATGAAGGAGGCAAGTCAGGTGTCTCATCATCGGATGCTAGGTGGGACTGCGTTGCTCCATGGTGAGGCGTACACACAACTGAGCTCGGTGTCTTTTCAGCAGGTTGAGTGGGCTGGCACTTGGGGAAGGCAGGATCTGCCAATGCCTCACTCTGGCTTCTGCATGTCCCAGCACTCCTGCGAGGCACTGAGCACAGTAAACACTGAGATAAACTTTAGCACATCTCAGAAGTTGAGTCTACCAGGTTTATCACGTTTCTCATTTCAGCAGACTTCATGGTCAGAAAGATGGAGATCTGGATTCAGGTTGTGTTAGATGGTAACTGAGAGAATTTAGGTAAGTTACTGAGACCTCTGAGCCTCCTTTTCTTGTGTATGAACTGTGGCTCACAAGGCTGTCTTTTAGCATTATTTTGACACTGCAGTAAAGTAGAAAGGAAGCTGGGTGTTGAAATTTTACGCTTCAGTAGTGATTGTACCTCCACCCCCCTCCCCATTACTGTTGTTACTAGAGGTTTATTACCTTTCTTTACTGATAAAAACAAAGGAAGTGAAATGAACTTTTCCATGGTCACAGGACGGGACTTCAGTGTGACGAAACACTGCTCTTTTGACTCATGCACACCTGCTCTTCCTGCCCCCCACCCCGCTCTGTCATGTTAGCAAGACTCTAGTCTTTGCTGCATTGTCATAATTGAGCATTTCAAAATTGCACTAACATTTTGCAGTTTTGTATTCTCACAGAAATGCACACAATAAGCCCAAAGCAGACATTGCAAATACTAAATTGCTGAGATTATGTTTTGCTGACTCAATATCTCATACCTTAAATAGCACTAGAAGCATTTCCTTTGTGGGTCTGGCTGCACTTTCACATATTCCATTGTATGTGCTAAAAAATGTACCCCCAAAAGATGTCTGTATCAAATCCTTGGAACTAGTGGCTATTATGTTGAGAAAAGGATGTTCTAAGATGCAGGTAAGGCAGGGAACTCCAGTGGAGGTGTTCGCACTGGGTTACCCGAGTGAGCCTTCCATGTGGTGAGGAGCGTCTTTCCAACAGAAAGGCAGCAAGAGATCTGAGACAGAACACAGAGGCGGCAGCAATGGGCCCACGAAGCACGATGCTGCACTGATTCGGCCTTAAGCCAAGGAGAGCCGTGAGCCGCCTCAAGCTGAAAGAGCCAAGAGGAACCGCGAAGGGAGTATGGCCTGACTAGTTATCTGGTTCTAGAATTGTGAAATATTTCTGTTGCTCCGAACTAGCAGTTGGTGGTAATTTGCTACTGCAAACTTGAGAAATGAAGACACTCTGAGTTCATGCACATGTATTAAATGTGCTAAGAAATCACCTTCCGAGTGTCTGCCTCCTTTGATTCTAATACCCAGTATTGCTCCAAACATCGAAGCCTTGTGATCAACGTGGCTTCCCTTTGTCATCATGAGGGCTGCAGTGCCTCAGCTGCATTGTAGCTTGGGGCTTCCACTAGCCAATCTTGAATAGTACAGGGTCAGGTGGCACGGAGGAGAGTTTGGGGAGTTTAGGAAATTGGGACATAATGATCTAAGGTCAAGTTTTTTTTTTTCCCCTCTAATCATTCTCTTAGAAAGGTGAGGTCAGAGTTTTCATTAAATATGGAAAATACTAATTAGGGAAATGGGCAAAGAAGATTGCCTCATTATCTGGTAAATTAATTTTATCCCAGTTGCGACTTAGGACTGTTAGATCTGAAATTCATGCCAGTGGGCATTTTTTTGAGGCTGTAAAAATTGCCAGAGTGAAGAATGTGCAGCTTTTTAAAGCTAAAGTAAATTCCTGTAGGAAAATATTGAGGTAAAATTAGAGTGATCTCTTGACATCTAGAGGTGAATAAAGCTACTGAGGGTTATTTGCAGGCCATTTATGGTGAATAATTGCAGACTCAAAATGGAAAATGAAATAAAGATTAAATGTTAAAGATTTGAGATAAGGACTTTGGTTCTAGAGCTAACAAACAAGATCTGTATCTGACTAGCTTGGGAACAAAAAAAAAATAGCTTTCCTTAAAGGAAACTTGCCTGAAGTGGTGATTACTACACGGATCTAGTTCCATTATTAGAAAATCAAATAGGAAAATTCTGTTACATAGGCATAGAATGAATCTTTCTCAGGTAGACAGTTGGCACAGTAGGTTAGCCAGTGCTGGGGCCACACATCTCATTGGAGTGCCTAGATCTGAGTTGCGGTTCTTGACTCCATTGGCAGGTAGTGTGTACCCTGGAAGGGTTTGGATGACAGCTCAAGCTTTCTTGGGTTCCTGCCACTAATGTGGGAGACGTGGATTAAATTCCTTCCTTCTGGCTTTGTTCTGGCGCTGTGCTAGTGTTTTAGTGGGTATTTAGTAAATGAACTGACTGATCGGAGATTTCTGTCCATCAGTCTGAGTTTCAAGTAAATTAAACAAATGTATTTGAACTAAATATATTTTAAAGCAATAACCACAATAATTATGAAAATAAGACATGGACTTATCCCTAACTAAACCTGTTGCATTGTGGCTTCCACTTGGGCTTCAGGTAACTGGAAACTCGCACACTAAAAGTAGCCCTGATTAGAAGAGCTGAGAAAGTAGGTTTGATTTCAGGTCAGAGTTGTTGGTCACTCAGAGGGGGCGGTGCTCTGTTCCACAGGAAGGGCAGATCAATTAGAGCAGAAAATAGAAGCAGAGAGCTTCTTACTCATCCTTATTTATCACAATTTTATAAATTCTCGGTGCTCACTATGATGTCCTTCATTAATTTTCTTGTTTTCATGGCTGTTACTGTGTCAGAGATGTCACACAGCTGTCCTCGTGGCTCTGATGGGCTTGCTTGTGCTGCCTCTGCTCCGACCATCATCGTGGTACGTGGGTGGAAGGTGAAAGCGACAGATTGTAGAAGGGAAGTTGTTAATGACCCCCAGAATGTTCGGATGCAATTTTTCTGGGGAAAACAGATAAAAAATGTTAGTTTTAGAAATCAATTATTCCACTGCAAACCTATAGTCCAATTCTTCTCACATAACTATGAGAATCAAAAGTTGCAAGACAGATGATCCGTGTGGGGAGAGCAGCGCATGCTATCTCTTGGAGATCCCCAGCACTCCCACCTTCAGGTTGTATGAGGCTTCCAAGACAGGCTTTATTCATGCTAGCTGCATCTTATCCACTATTGTGTAACAAATTGGTCTGAGATTAGGGCTTTTGTATAACAAATATGTATTAGCAGGGTCTTTGTGAGCCAGAAACCAAGAAATGACTGAGCTGCTGCATTTCCTGAGATGTCAGTGAAGCTGTTGCCTGGGCCTTGATTACCTGTAGGCTCACCAGTGACAGCATCTGCTTTCATGCTTGTGTGGGGGAGGACTGCTGGCAGAGGTATTGGGACCATTTTCTTTTTTGTTAAAATAGTTTTACTTTAATATTGATTACATAATTGAGAGGGATGCCTGCCTATGTGGGCCTCTGTTTTCTTCCTTCTGTGTCTGTGGGAGAGGGGAAAGGGAGCCGGCTCCTTGCTGTCAAATTACATCAGTGTCCAGGGATGGAGATAGCCATTTGCTGTCTCTTTAGAGATCCTCATGTGGGGAAGAATGTTCTGATGGTGCTGCTCCAGTGGTCTCAGTAGCACTGAGATGTTGTTGGCTTCATTGCATCAAGGTTGAGAAAATCTAAGGTCTGTTGGCTGATCAGGTCTACTTTGTTACATCCACCGAACTAGACATTCATTACAAAACCTGGCCAGGAGGGTGGTTGAACCTGATCTATTTTCCATTTTTTGATGAGGTACTTGATATCCTCTTTCACGTCTTTTTTTCTGCTTCTGAGTACGATCTGTATTGCATTGATGCCAGCAACTGAGGAGGTCCAGTCCTGATACATGTACCCCAAGGTCGGACTGCAGATCTTGTGATTTTTCCTGAGGCTGGGGTTTGAATCCAGTGGGCTAGTTGGGAGTACCCTATGAAATCTTGCCTGGGGAGTCCTCAGACTTGACTGCTGTGTGCACTAGCTAGTGCTTGATCAGGTTCAGTCTATTACCTGCACCAGTCCACACACATACTGCTGGATGCAGCTGCCTGGTCAGTTTCACCCTTCCCCTCCACTGCCATCTCTTGAACAAACTGGTGGGTGCTAGGACCTAGCTTAGCGCTGCCCAGCCCAGCCCAGCCCAGCCTGCCACAGGCCAAAGCTCTTATACATACTGGCAGGTGCTATGGGCTAGTTGGGGTGACCGCCTCAATAACTCCCACCAGACCTGCCCCCAGCCCTGGCTTTTGCATGCATCAGCAGGTGCTATGGCCTAGCCTGGCTCATCTTGCATCTCTTTTGGCTCTCGTGCACACCCATGGTTGCTGTATCCTAGCTCATCTCAGCCTGCCCCAAGACCTGGCCCACAAGAATGCTGATGTGTGTGCTGTAGCCTTGTCTGACTTGTCCTTACTGCTCAGATCTGGCACTTATGCTCCCCAGCAGCAACTGCAGCCTAATACAGCAGGTCTGCTTTTAGCTCCAGATCTTGAGCATGAGTTGGGTACTGCAGCCTAGCCTGGGGACCATTTTCTCATACAATTTATCTGCATTAAAAGGACCTGTTTAAGTCTAATTATGTTTATCATTTATATGTGATGATGGAATGCTGTTGTGTATACTTTATGCATTGGAAGGTTATTCAACTCCCAGTATGTTATGTAAGATGGCATGATAACTTGACATCCCATGGTCATGTGTTCAGTCTCTACTAAGGCTTACTGGCAAATAGAAATTTGTTTCGCAAAATAAGTGTGATTATTGTCAGAATGCACCTAAGGGAGACTTTCAGCATTAAGGCTCCCGGCCTTCCACTTCCAACCCGAGCTATGGTTTTCCTAATTCTCATTGTAAGAGAATAACTAAGTTCTACTTTTTCCTTAATTTTAGCAAGGAGAAAATGGAAAGGTCCAATATTTGTGACCACAAATTCTGACCGCCCCCCCCGCGCCTTTGCATGAATAAAAAAGTCTTTTTCTTGCACACTCCTATAGCTACTCAAAGCTGCAATAGTCTGAGGAGGCAATTGTTAAAGGATTATAATATTTTCCTTGTTTTACTTGAGATGGGGAGGGGAAGAGAGAAGAGAGGGGTCGAGGTAGAGAGAGAGGAAGAGAGAAAGGGCAAAAAAAAAGAGGAAAGAAAAAATAAGCTTTCATTCACTGGTTCATTATAACAGCCCTATGCAATTTGAAGTCAGAAGCAAGAAGTTCCAACTAGATTTCCATGGGGGTTGCAGAGGTCCAAGTACTAATTCATCACCTTCTGCCTTCCGAGGTAGGGAATAGCAGGAGCTAGAGTCAGAATCAGAGCCAGGGTTCAAACCCAGGCGCTCTAGTGTGGGATGGAGGCTCTTCAAGGAGTGGCGATTTTCCAGCCAACAAATTATTCTTATATGTGCTCTGACATTGTACCAGAATAATGCATAGATTATTGGAATAGTTAACATGTTTGTTTTAAATCAGTCTAATATATTCTACAAATCATACATGTTGAAAAATTGATAGGATGAAGCTACAGGAGCTCATGCACCATAACAAACTCTGAATTAAATAATATATTGAGATAAGTCTGGTGTTATCACTCATAAATTGCAATGGAAAAGTTAATTCTTCTCACCTTAACATATCACAAGTTTCAGTGGCAAACTATCCAGATTATCAGCATTTCTTTTTCTTGGATAAATAAGTTTTATTAATATTTGTCTTTGATTTCTAGGCTGTCTCCATGGTAACGTAATTGGAAGTCTTTGTGGTAACTAAGTGGGAGAGAACATGTCCTATAGTCATTCTGACATATAGAAAAATGCCAGGAGTTGTTTGCTTTTCATTCCTAACAGTCAAAGAACATCTCATTAGAGCTGAATTAGCCTCCAAATTTAGACCTTTATAGCTCAGAAATAGAGATGGTCCTTTTCTCAGCCATCATGGCACTCTTACCCTCTTGGCCATGCTCTCTATTATATTATGGTTACCAGCCCAGTCCCCTGCTTCTGTTGGACTTGAAACTTCATTGTTTGTAACCCTATGTGTACTCAGTAATTCATGCTCTTTTGTGACCTTATTTCTGTTTTCTCCAAGACAGGAATGTGCTTTGTCAACTGATCTGTCATGCATTTTATGAAATAGGTTCTGTTCATGTTCCTGGCCCACTTAATAACAAGAACACAAAACAACAGAGGAAGAACGAGGGTTTTGAGCACTCTTTTTTTAATTGCCTGCCATCCATTCTTGGACAACTCATTGCATCATCCATGGTTATCATAACCCAGGGAGCATTTTCAGACACCTTGAAAACTGCATTACCAAGAAACTTGATTGAGACAGCCACCCAAAGGATTTTAAGAAAGTGCGAGGAACAATTAGCAACAATATCCTTTTCTGTATCAACTTTATTGTTTATCCCTTTCTTACAAATGTCATAAATTATTTGTGTGCACATTCATTACAGAATGCTGGCAGAAGTTAGTGGAAAACTAGTTTTTACTTTGCCTTCCGTGGTAAACTCATGTAAGAATTGTCCTTTATTTCCTGGATAGATTTAGCCCACAGGAATCAAGTCATCCATGGGCTTTAGGTAAGCTGATTAGGGAGGATGTGAGATGAGAGATTTCCTTAGATATATTGCAATACTGACTCTTCCATTCCTTTCTCTATCCTCTTACAATCCTATCTTTCACATGGATAAGTTTGTGTATGTGTGAAAATATTACAATATCTCATAAGAGATTTAATTCTCTCAGATCAAATTCCATCCTGGGTTCCTTGGTGTAGTCAGCTGGCTGTGGAGGAGACGGCTAGCTGTCCATCACAAAGGTACACCCCTTTTACACAATGCCCAGCCAATACTCTTTAGGCTCCCTGGCATAAAGGGCTGTATGACCAGTATTCAGCCTTAGAATGTGAGTGAAAATGACAACATCTTTTTCTGGACTGGGACTTTAAGAAATGGTTTTACTTTCTCTGTTTCTTTTCTTCCTTGGGTCTCTGGCTGGAATCAAAGTACTTTCAAGTCTGAGGGGATGGTGTCTTTATAGGATGGAAGGTGCCTGATCCTGAAAAGCTGTGTGAAGACAACGAGTCCTTTGCAGATTTGGACAATGTGCCTGGTATGAAATGAGCCTCTCTTGTCTTCCTTTGCTTCATCTTACCCATCCATCCTCCTGGGTAATCAACTGATCAGATGGATCAGCTGGTGGAAGCAGAGGGCAGGAATGGAGAGATGAGCAGTTCTGCCAAAGTTTTGGGGATATCAATCTGAATTTGTTGTGAGTTATACAAATGAAGATCTCAAGTAGTGAACTAGATGCTCCCATATGAATTTTGGAGGAGGGTGGAGATGAAAGTTTGAGTCAATACTCTGTTCAAACCCGAACATCTTGTTGAAATTATCTCTGGAATAAGGATAGAGAATGGAAAAATGAAGGTGAGACAGAACATAAGTTTCCTCAACATTGAAGTGATGAGTAGAGGAGTTTGAGAAAGAATGGAAGGGGAAGTAAAAGCCAAATCAGGATAGCATGACGTCAAAGCAGCAGAGGCTGCTCAAGAAGGAAGCTGTGTCCCCAGTCTGAATGCTGCTAATTACAGAGGGGACCGTGGGAGTCACGAGTGACTTTAGCAAGAGATGTTTTATAGGGATGATGCTGGGCTTCCAGACTAGAAGGAGTTCAGGAGAGAATTTATGGGGAGGAAGTGGAGATTGCTCTATCAAATAGATTCTTTCATGATGTTGAGGAAAGGAACAGGGAATTAAGGCAGCAAGAGAGTGGATGTGGGGCCATGGGATCAGAAGGAAGATTTTCTAAAGATCAGAAGGAGGTCTTACGTTCCATGTTTGGGAGCTTGTACTTTAATCTCTAAGCAATGAGACTCCATTAAAGAGTTTTAAGGAGGAAAATTACTTTGATGAAAGTTTGAATTCATCCATTTCATCATCCTAATAATTCCACAGTTTGAAAAAATGAAATTGCTCTGATTAGAAGGCTATATAGAAGATAATTTGATTCCTTTGTACTCTATTATTTGTATTCTTCTAGTTCTCTATTTCTTTGTAAGAGTTGACTATTAGAAATTACAGTGAAATTGTCTGAAAACACATACACCTTTATTTGTCACTTATTTTCAGAATGACATGTACACTTATAAATTATCTATTATAATAGATAATTGTTAATGGACCTCAAAGGCATTCAGTCACCATGTGAGTATTCAGTTACTGTGTTAGAAAGAGGAAATGAGGAACCTTAGAGGAAGGGACCAGACTTTGAGGGGAAAGCATCCTTGTCCTGTACAACAGTAGGATAGAAGAGGAAGTTCCAGGTAGGTAAGGATGCAGGATACTTGATGGTAAAGAGATAAGGGTTTCCATCTCTATTTCCAGGTGAAATATGAGGCAAGGCATCAGCAGGATGGAGAGGAAATGTTGATGGTGAGGAAGATCTAAAGAGTAGTTACGAAGGCTGAAATAGCCAATGCTATTGGGTCTTAGTCCCCAGCACCTGCAGATGTTAGTTGCTATGGAGAACATCTTGCATATGTGATTAAGTTAAAGATTGGGCAATGGGTACATTGTCCTGGATTATCTGAGCGACCTCTAGATACAGTCACATCAGAGGGAGACAGTGGGAGGGGCATTACAAGAACTCACTACCTTTTCTAAATTGTTCAAATATATGTTTAATTTTGTGTTAGTTCATATATAGATCTTTGTTGACTGGGCTGTGAATTTTAGCCAGAAGTGACATCTCGCTCTATGAAGTTTTGGCAGATGACAAAGTAGATGTGAAAATGTACCCCTGAGGTGCCATGTGAACTGGTTTTAATATGAAAACTGCTTTGCCTAGATTTTAATACCCATAGTTCTGGAGTGGTTTCCTTGGATGCCACTGTCTTTTATGTAGGTATGATAAAATGCATTTATAAAATGTAAGTTTAAAGTATTTTGCTTTTTGAGTTAGAATTTGTTCCAGTTTGTTTCCTATTGATGACAGTGACCTTTGGGATATGTGCTAGTTTTGTAAGTTCCTGAGGGTACGTGGCTTTGGCCCTATAACATATCCTTAATCTTGGCCATCATTGCTTCTAGTTTGGCTTATTGAAGTAACAACAGCACAAAACCGATCAGACTGTCAGGTGGGCACACAAGACAGACAGGACTTTTCGTGGTGTGAAGTCATTCATAATTCATGAGTTAATCTGTTTATACCAGCAGTTTTCAAATACTGTGACCCGGACATTACACTCTGGGTGTAAAAGTGCTAACCAAGGGTATGTGTCCCTCCCATCAGAAAGCATCCCCTTGGAGGGAAGTGATTCCTGCATGCTTGGTGCTATGAGAGGAGCACAGGCTGGATGAGCAGTGCGGAGGATCTAATTAGTGGGGTGGGGAGCCAGTAAAGACATCACAGGGAGTTCTTCATAGGGGAAGTGAGCTCCCACCCTGAACAACAGAGTTCTGCTGATGACACGCTACATGCAACACGCCATAACATTGTCAGCCTGAACCCTCTTCCAGACACAGCAGTTTCTTCTCACTCCAGGGGAATTGCTTCACTAAACTAACCTGAAGTGGCCTCCTCCAAACTCCGTGATGTTTCTTCCACCCAAATTTGGAGCCCTGGGATTTGAAATTGGGGAGATTAAGACTTCCTCCATGTATTTTCTAATGCTTATCTGGGCCTGTCTCTAGTGGGACCTGCCTCTTCTCTATTTCCTGTTATTCTGAGCTACCTAAATTTCTTACTTTTTAAGTTTTAATTATTTTTCTTTTAAAAATTATTAGTATTTTATGATGCAGTTCCATAAGCTCTGGGATTTCCCTTATTCCCTCCCAAACCCCTGCCTCACTGAGACCCCTATATCATCACTATAGTATAGTTCTGCATACACAGTCATATGTCCATCATTGTAGGCATGGGCAATGGCAGAGAGTCCTGACAGAGGAGTTTCCCAAGCTCCTCCATCAGAACCTCTCCCTATGCCAGATCTTGTGCATACTGGGTGGGTCCATGGGCCAGCCCTGCTTAGTCCATCTCCTGTCCTGGTAGGAACAGTTGCCTTTTCTTGCTGACCTTCAATCCTTTCTGGTTCTTACTGTTGGATGTTTCAGCCCAGCCAAGGCTTGTTCATAGCCAGAAACTGCTCACACATGGCTCAGTAGGGGCAGAGACCTAACCTATTCTGTCCTACATCTACCCAGGTTCTCCAGAGCACCAGATGGTGCTGGTGTCTAGCCCAGTTAGGTATACCCAGCCCCAGTTCACACTTGTGCCTAGTGAGATTGTAGCCATATCCAGACCAGAACGCAGCCCCCACTCCGGCCCCCACACTCACCAGGGGGATTCCCAACCCAGCAAGGGTGTACTCTCATAGCTCCCCAACTGAGCCTATTACCAGCATGCCAGTGGTTGATCTGACCCAGTTGTCTTAGCCCCTCACCTGTCCCAGCCTTTGCCTTCATTGGTGTGACCTAGTATCCCTAGCTCATGCAGACCAGTTGGTGAAGAGCCTGGTTTGGGATGACCTGTGTTCCATCCTGATTTCTGTTCTTTCTTGTAAGTTGAGGTTTGCTCAGCTCTGCTTGGTCCGCCCCTTCCAGTTGCAGCTTGGCCCACCCCACATCCTATTTTAGGACGCACATTCGGGTGGTGCTGCCTTGACCTGCCCAGACTATTGTCAGTTCCTTTACCCGTAAGTGATGGCAGGTTCCATGGTCACACCCAGCTCAGCCCATCACCACCTCAACTCGTGAACTAACCAGCAGGACTTTATCTCTACCGGGTTGGGCTAACACTTCCCCCACAGAATCTACCTCTGGACCTGGTTCTCTCATGTGCTGGTTAATGTCTTGACCCTGACAAGTGTGACCCATGCCCCATTTCACCACTCAGTCAGGTACTGGTACCTACCCCTGCCAGACAGGCCCCAGCCATAGCTTTCATGTGGACTGGTGTGTGGCAGTCAGTGATGCTCTATGCTAACAGTCCATCTCAGAATTTCCATATGGGCTGGTGAATCAGTCTGGCCCAAATAGATCTTATGGACTCTCCTCTCCAAATCACCAGATCTCAATCCCCATGCTTGCCAGAAAGTTCCATGACTCCATTGCTGGGAATCACCCAGAATTCATCTCTCACCTATACTCACACTGGCCTTATCCTTGGATGTCCCTAGGCAGCAATTATGTATCCTAAAAACTCCAGGGCTCGCCACTGGGTAGCCCACAGGCAGTGCCTGGCACCACTTGGTATGCTAGCTGCCCAAAGCCTAGGACTTGGTCACTGCCTGGCAGCAATGACTTTGGCCTGAGTCCCCAGCATTGGGTCTGACCTGGCTGTGGCATCCCACACAGTTGCCACACTGCAGGGGGCTCCTTTTACCCCAACCTCACTGCTGAATACTGCCCAAACTCTTCCTGGAGCAAGATGATAGCAGCAGGGCAGAGCCAGAGCCTTAATCCAGTTCCCAAGTTTCCCTCATTGTGTACTTACCCTGAGGGAAGAGATCTCTTGGGCCTGGAGAAAGCCTAGGACTTGGTCACCACCTGGCAGCAGTGACTTTGGCCCAAGTCCCCAGCATTGGGTCCAGCCTAGCTGGGGCACCCCCCACAGTCACCACACTGTAGGGGACTCCTTTTGCCCCAACCCCACGGCTGAACATTCTGCACTGAGTTTTTCATTTACTCATTGTGTCTTTCATTTTGTTTGATATTGTTTCAGTGTGGTTATTTCCTTAAATTCCTTGAACCTCTGTGTGTGCCTCTTGTTCATAGGAAGCTGAGTAATGGTGTTTTGAATGGTGTATTCCCCATTTTCTCGATGTATTCCTCAGTTAACTCTGAGGTCGGCAAAGGCTTTAGCTCCATTGCAGGGGACTCTTCAGCAATATTCATTGTGCCTCTGTGTCTTGCCTTGCTCATTGCACTTCTGATTAGTAGATTCTTCTCCTTAGGACAGGTTTCTAAGCTGTGTCACCCACAGGCCTACAGTTCAATTTTATTTATTGCATTTGGTATCCAGTTATTTGTAATCACTTGTGCCATTCCTTCCAGTGATTTTCAGGTCTGGACTCTTGTGCTGGGCTATAGAAACCATGGTCAAAGTCTCTGCCCCTGGTTTGGCACTCTCCACCTGCTGTGACCCGTGCTGTGGCTGCCATGTCATTTTTACAACCTTTCTCCCATTTCTGGTTTAAGCAATTCCCAGGATTAGGGAGACACTAGGTGTCCTACATAGCTAGGTTGTTGGTGGTGCTGGTGTTGCCAGAACCTAGTGGCCATTAGCTCTGGGAGCTACCTAAACCTATTCTGGGTGGAATCTGTAGGATGCCAATTCTGTGCAATGCACTGAGCTAGAAATGAGTTTATTCCCAGCTTAGTGCATGTGCAGTTCTTCCCCCAGCCTTTGCCTTCCTACACAATACAGTGCCCAATGCAGCTCTGGTGGGAGTCTGTGTTGTGAAATTCACCCTGCCCTGCACTGCCTCTTTGGGGTTTGCTGCTCTGTTTCTGCTCCTGGGCAAATCAAACAAACCAGCAGGAAGGGCAGTTCTTTGGGTTCACCTCCTGAGTTCCCAACTGGGGTATCTGGTCATTGCAAAACCACACCATTGTCTCCATTGCTTTTTCTATGTCCATCATCTACAGGTGCCCCCGTCATCATTCTGTCCTCTCCTATTTCCTGGAATGTGTCCTCTATGCTTCACCCTGGCTAATGATTCTCCATCTGTTTAAATGTGTCCTTACCCTATTCCACCATCTTGATTCTCTCTAATCTATTAGAATTTTTTCATAAACTCCTTACATTTCCAGGTTTTAGTCCCCTACTCAGGTGAACCCTCCTCTGTCCTCTAGGAATGGCTTACACCTGGTTATCAAACTCATGTATATTCCATGTAATACTTTTTCAGCTTCTACAGTAGATGCTTCTCCAGTTGCTCCCAGAGGACAGTATGCAACCCTTGGTAGCATACACATAGTGCTGAAGGACGGTGATCCTCATGTGCCTTTCTCTGGTTGAGCTTGAGTGCCTTGACTAAGAAAGAGGCCAAGCCTTATTCATCTTGGTCTCAAGTAACTTACACAGTGTCAAACACATGAAGTTCAAATACATATTCAATGAACGGATGATTGACCGAAAGAGGCAACACATTGGTTATTGTCTCACAGAATAATCTATTTACCCAGTGATTTAGCAATATATTTTTGTACACACACACACACACACACACACTTAATCACATTTTGTAACACTATACTGAAGAATAAAGTAATTCCCATTCCATTCCTAGGAAGTTAGTAAGCTACATTTCAATAGTAGGTGACATGACGTAAGACACTTTGAGGAATAGATTAAGAGTTGGAATCATGCATAACAGATACAATCTCCTGATTAAATTGCTTGGAAAATATCTTGGTTTCAAAGAAATTAACTGTTTATATCTACTAGAGTGAAAGTTAATTCTCATTGGGTAAAATGATTAATATATGATGAAATGTCAGAAGTGATTATATTGATGACAAAATACCATTTTAGTTTCGCTTTCGTTGAAATGAAACTGTTGTCTTAATTCTCCATTGAGATGGAGTGAAACGGCAAAGTATTCTGTCTCATTATCAGGGTAATTTACCTTGACAAATATGTTCCCTGCAATGAGTCATTTGTGAATCACCTGTAGGGGATTTGAAAAACCATACTTACAATTTGAAGTCAACATCAATTGATTTGTTTCATGAGATAAGTCACTTGGTAGGTACTATGATTACAAGGTTCTTAAGAGAACTACTGAGACTTGTCAGCCACCTCATGACAAGAGTTAAAAAGAGGCCTTCCCAGGCCAGATGCTGTGGTACAGAGAGTTCAGTGTGGGTTTGAACCAGGCTTCCTCACTTCTGATTCTGCAGATACATTGTGGGGGCCTGCGGCCTGTGAGAGACCCACAGAGTTCTGGGTTCCTGGCTTCTTCCTGGCTCAGTCCTGGGTGTCGCCACCATTTAGGAAGTGAGCCAGAGGATAGAGGGATCACTCTGCATCCCTCTACGTTTCAAGCACATGGAAAAAAGTTTTAAAAGAAAGAAATATGCCCTGTCACTTCAGAGGACCAAGATGATCACAATGTATCGAATGAAAAAATGTGGAATTCTTACGTATCATTAATCTGGAGAAATTGGGAAAAATAAAATACTTATGGAGTATTATCAATGTAGCTTAAAATTTTAAAATATTGAGCATTATTTCAAAGTAAACTTCCAATGAAATGAGCAAGAGTTTCCTAAAGAAACTGATAATAGAAACTTCAGGTTATCAACATGTATGTCAGGATGAAAGTAAATGTATTATAAAACTCCTTTGCTAGTTGAAGTAAGCAGAGGTGAATGGAAAACTTGGGATTCTTAAAACCCAGAATGCAAATGCCAGATTCATAACTCTAGAGTCATTTCATGTCATCTCATATTTATAAAGCACATTTTATCATAGAAATGAAATACAGAAATTCATGAATCTATTCAACAGACTAAGAAGCAGGTACAATGAGGGGTGACAAATGGAGTCACTGGGTTGTAAGAACCAGAACAGCATCCCTTCGGAACTTGTTATAGATGCAGAATCTGAAAACGTTGCTAATTCAAATGCACATTGGAGTTTGAGAAGCGCTGCTTCAGGCTCTCCACTTTGAGATTTAGTTCAGCTGGTTTACAATTCAGAGTGTCAGTTTTTCCATCCATAGGCTGGATGGCGTGGTCTGAATCTACTAGTTTTTTTTTTTTTTTACCTCCAAGGGATATTGCAGTGGAGGTGGACCCTGAAAGGGGGAGGGTTGTGTTTGTACGGTGCTTAATGCCACCAACTGTGTATTATGTCAAATGTGATATGCATAGAAAACTGTCCTGTGAGTGCATGACATATCACATCTGAAAAGGTGACATTTTTCTGGGGAGTGTTACTCTGTGAAGGCAGGGTTATTTGCCCTCAGCTCTGTATACCAGGGAGCTGATATTAGGGGAGAGAGCCAGAGAGAGAGTGCAAGCTCAGTGCAGGGCAGCTGCGATGATCTAGGAGGGCAGGACCTGGCTAGGAGCAAGGTTGGAGTGACCAGCGCTGTGGAACTTGTCTTAAGCAGTGATTTAACATGGGTAGATGAGAGCTTTCTGACAGTGTGTAAGTCTAAGAGGGAGAGTGAGTGTCTGCTATGACCCTTGGGAAATTCAAACATGAGATGCAAATGGAAACCTGCATGTAAGATTTTCTTGAAGAGCCGATGAGATGGGGGCGGATTCAAGGAGTATCTGACAGCTTGACTAATGAGATGGACAAAGGTGCTGAAGAATGTCAAGCAAATCTTTTCTTTTTGTGTGAGCTGGAAGGAGAGGGAAATAAATGAGAGGCTGAGTCAGTGTCCACGTTCTTTTTCTGGGTCATATTAGCGATGGCATAGTCACTTTGACTTTCCTTACGGAGTCCTTCTTAGACCTATCTTGGGGATTTCTTCCTGGTCCTTTCTATCCCCTACATGTCAACTACCATGAAGTATTTGCCTGAGTCTGGTTTGCCTCAACACTTTTCCCATTTCATTCTAGTCTGAAGGTTTCTGAGTCTTCCCTGTCTTGCTTCACCCTCTGCATCCTTCTCCTCAAAAGTGACATGCTACAGCTCACAGGTGCCGCCTGGAGCTGCCTAACAGCTGTTCAGCTAAGCTGTTCCTTTCCAGTCCCATCTCCTGCCAAATTTTTACAAGAGCTACAGACGTGCAGAGAAACCAGAAATGGCTGAGAAGTTGGCACTCCCTGTGGTGCAAAAAAGAAACGGCTTTGGAGGAGTCAGTCATCGCTTGATTAACCCTTGCATTATTTGAAGGAGATTGTGCCACTGTCACCTTCGCAAAGATGACCAAGAGTCATCCTGTTGACCATTTGGAAAGCACATGATTCCCATGGTTCTCCATCTTTTCTCGATTGGCTTTCATCCTTCTAACTTGGGTCAAGTTGCTCTGTAAGAAATCTGTCTAAAGGATTCCCTGCTTTCACTTTCGGAGACATGATGCAGGAAAGTGAACACTAGGTTTGGAGTTGGACAACTGTCTTTTATCAAGTGCCCTTAGAGAAGTCAATTAGCCTTCCTGAGCACCTTCTATCTTCCAAAATCACTCCTCCCCATGGGCATACACCTGCCCAGCCATTTCTTAAGAGACTGCATTTCTTGCCCTTCTGCATAGCACTAACAGTTTTCCTAAGTTGTCATTGATGGGAATTTAAGGAGAAGTGATGTGTGAAGAAATAACTTGCCTAGACCATTTCGATCTTGCCACCCTTCATTTGATTCAGCTTGTAGGGCAGTAAGCAGATTCCCTGTAAAAGTTACGTTACATTCTGAACTTAGTCCTTTCATTTACTTTGGTATGATACCAGTTATCCAAGTTACCTCAGTATCTCCATCCCCTATCCTCAACTAATCACCATTATGAATTCAGAATTTTCTTAGTTTCTACACACGAGGGAAGAACATGTGGTATTTTTCCATGTGTTATTTATCTTATTTCCTCCAGTTCCATTTATTTTACTGCAAATCACAGCATTTTCTTTTCAATGGCTGAACATATATGACATTCTCCTTATCCATTCACCTGGTAATAGGTAGTTTTGGTTGATTTCGTATCTGGGCTGTTGTTGGCAGTATTGAGAGAATCATGACAGTGGAGCTATCACTTTGGTGCAGTGATTTCATGTACTGGGATTCCCGGATCCCATGGCAATTCTGTCTAGTTTATAAAATCCCCATACTAGTGTCTGTAGTGCCGGAATTGACTTGTATTTCCATCACAAGTGTGTAAGTGTTCCCTTTTCTCTATCCTTAACAGCATTTGTTACTTTCTGTCTTTCTCTAACAGGGGTGAGATGGTATCTCATTGTGGTTTTGATTGGATTTCTATGGTAGCTAGTGGCATTGAGAATTTTTTTTTCCACATATTTGTTGGCCATTTGTTTTGTTTTCTTCTTTTAAAACTGTCTATTCAAGTCCCCTGACCATAGCTGAACTGCATTTTTAAATTATTTTGTTCTTGAGTGTTTATTTCTGAAATAATCTGGGTATTAAATCTTTATCAAAAAGTGGCATATCTATTTTCTTCCATTCTGACAAGATGTATCTTAAGTCTAATAATTGTTTCTTGTGCAGAAGACTTTGAGTGTGGTATAACCGCATTTGTTTTGTTTGCACTTTTGAGCTTTTATGAAAAATTGTTGCATTCACCAACTCCTGATATTTTCTGCTAGCAAGTTTAAGATGTTATATTTAGGTCTTCTATCTTGTATTGATTTTTGTAATGGGGAGAGGAGTAGAGAGCTGATTTGATGTTTCTACATACTTACATCTAGTTTTTCCAGAAACCTTTGTTGAAAAGACTATCATTTTTGCATTGTACATTGTTTGCAATTTAGACTGTGTGGACTAATTTCTGGATTCTGTAGTTTGTTCCATTGTTCCATGTGTTTTTTATGCTTTTAATAGTATTACAATGATGCTTTAATCATTACAGCTGTATAATGTGGCTTAAATTCAGATATTGTGTTGCCTCCAGCTGGAATTTTTGGTTCTGTGTAACTTTTGCTGTTCTCAGTTTTTTTGTTTTCCTATAAATTTCAGGATAATTTTTTTCTAATTCTATAAAGACTTCATTGATATTCTAATAGGGATTGCATTGAATCTAGTTTTTTAGGGAGTGAGGGAAATTTAGCAATATTAATCCCAAACGATGGATAGGGACATCTTTCCAATGTTTTTGGCTTGAAGATTTCATTTATCAGCATTTCACTTTTATTAAATTTATTCATAAAAGTTTGTTTTTGTGGATAGAAGATTTTTCTTTCTACAAGATCATTGCTGCATGATAGTAGTATGGTGTCTTGTATGTTGACTTCCTATCCCGTGAGTTTACTGATTAGTTTCTCCTTTCTAACAGCTGTGAGGTACAGTAGTTTTCCATGCAGAAAATCACATCTGTCAATGTGCACATTTTGATTTTTTTCCTTTCCATTTTTGCTGTCTGCTATCTTTCTCTTCTCAAATTGCTCTTTGTAACCTTCCATTATTATAATGAACACTGCTGGTGAATGTGGAATCCTTGTCTTGTTTCCAGATCTGAGGGAAAATGCTTTGAGCCTTCCAATATTCAGTATGATGCGCTGTGAATTTGTCATACATAGTTTTTATAATTATGAGATGTTCCTTTTATACTTAATTTGGGGAGAAGTTTTTTTTTTTTCAATGAAGGGATGTTGTGTCTTACCCAATGTATCTTTTTTTTCCTTGCACGTATTGTGCTCAAATAGTATTTTTCATTCTGTTGATAATAAGGGTATTTATTGATTTGTGAATGTTGAGCCACCATTGTATCCCTGGGATAATTTCACTTGATTATGATGTTTGATCTTTTTATGGTGTTGAATCTCATTTGCTAATATTTTTGTTCAGAATTTTTATGGCTGTGATCATCAAGGAATTTGGTCTATAGTTTTTATTTAGATTTATTTGTTTTTAATTGGAAAGTCAGATTTACAGAGAGGAGAGACAGAGTGCAAGATCTTCCATCCATTGATCAGCTCCCCGTGTGACCACGATGGCCAGAGCTAAGCTGATCTAAAGCCAGGAGCCAGGAAATTCTTCTGGGTCTTCCATGTGCAGGATCCCAAGTGTTTGGGCCGTCCTCGACTGCTTTCCCAGGCCACAAGCAGGGAGCTGGATGAGAAGTGGGACTGCTGAGACATGAGCTGGCACCCTTATGGGATCCTGGTACTTGCAAAATGAAGGCTCATAGGTTTTTTTTTTCCATAATAAGATTGGATTCTGTTTTTCTTTCTGTGTCTTTCCTGCTAGTGAATATGATATATTTTATGATTTTATGATGGTTAACATCTTTAGGATTTCCTGTAGTGCTGGTTGAGGTCATATATCCTCTCCTTTTTTGCTTATGTGGCAAATGCTTTATTTTACCTGCACTTCCTTATTATTTTTACGATGTATTTCTATTTATTTGAAAGAGTTCAGAGAAAGGGAGAGGAAGAGATATAAAGAGATTTTTCCATCCACTGATTCCCTCTCCAGAAGGCTGCAATGTTCAGCCCTGAGCCAGGAGTCAGGAGTTTTTCCCAGGCCTTGCATTGTGGCTGGCAGGGCCCCAAGCACTTAGGCCATCTGCTGCTGTTTCCAGGCTGTCAGTGGGGGGCTGGATTAGAAGTGAGGCAGCTGGGACATGTATTGGCACCCTTATGGGATGCCAATGACACCACAATGCCTACTTCTCTCCCTCACTTTCAAAGAGTAACTTTGCTTCATGTTCTATTCTTGATTGGAAGATTAAAGTCATGGCTGATGGGTGATGGTTGATAGAGGACTGGATTACTATTATCTAAGGTAAACTTTGTGGAATTGTATGTAAGCAAACAAAGGTGAATCAGAATGTATTGAACAGACATGTATCAAAGCGTTAAGGAACATATTTACATAAAGTTTAGATGCTTGGTTATCATCCTGGAGAAGAGTGGTTAGAAATTTTTAGTCTTTCAACACTGCCAATTTTAAACCTTTTGAAGTGTTTGAGTATAAACACTTAAAATTTAAAAAAAAATGTGATTTTAATATGAGAGAGAGAGCCCATATAAAGCTGGATGCTCCACTGTGTCATGCCAAAACTATATCAAACACACTGTCCTTTGCTAGATGAGCCCTTATTTTCTGCCAGTAGAGGATGGAAGAGGAGATGGGAGGGCAGGAGAAGACAGGGACTTGTTTCATCATTTCCTTGCTTTTTTGATCAGCACTCTGAGCAGGGCAGCAAACGCACAGATGCAGGTGGATCTGATAGCAGGTGGTTCTGTGGTGTAGTTTGCCTTTCACTCTCAGAGCCTCTGCGCTGCTTCAGGGTTACCACCAGCACTCAGTGTCCTTTGCAGAGGGGCTGAGTCCCACCTTCTCGAGCGAGTTCCTTGCATGGGTCCCTGAGGCGTTAACACTAGCAGGACAGTGCATCTCTTAAGAGATCTGGGTCCAAATCAGATGAACCCCATCTTTAAATTTCTCTGTTTTAAGGATCATTACTTTCTCACACCCACTCCTGGCCTTGGCAACCCCACTAATCTGAGGGGTAGCATGAGCAGTTCCCTGCAATTCTCATATTATACCAGGGATTTATTTTTGTGTTCTGAGTCCATTTTGCTATCTCTGCTTACTTGGTTTCCTGTACCGAATTCTCTGTTAAATCAACTGGCATAGCCTTCGTGGCTTGACCTTGAAAGACATTTTTGGACTCTAGCATTCCATTTACGTCAATTCATTCTATAGGCATCTTTTATAGATTGCTTTTTTTTGTTCTTATAAACCAAAAGATTAAGTTGAAACCATCCAATTTATTTCTTTCACATTTGTTGTATAAGTAGGTTTTTTGAGCAGTACTTTATGATTCTACTTGGTCACCACTACTCTGTCTGCTTCTGTGTGAAAAAATCTGTCGAGATGCACTTAACCAAATTGGTTAGGGATTGCCACGGAGCTCTGGAGTTGCACCAGTGCTGTATAAGTATTCTAGTTAACCTGTATCCTCACGAACTGTGATTCAAAAAACCTCTCCCCTCTAAGTTGATAGTATAATATGCTATCCAAATTTAAGTGTTTTTTAAATTACTGTTTCCCATGACACAGTTTTGTACGTATAGATTCTTTCCTCCCTTCCTGCCTCCCCCAATTTAGTTTAATGAGTTTGAATTTCTTCCAATACTAATCAAGATAAACATTTGGAAACATGTATATTGTTAATTTGGGTTTCCTTTACCACATTTTCTTTACCTATTATTAGCTTTTTTTTTTAATAATAGAAGTTGAAACAGAAACAGGTGTTGTCATCATGTGGTCCAGAAGGGCTCTGATGGAACAGTCAAGGGAAACGCTGTGCAGCTGGGGAAGCAGAGCAGGGTTTCTGCTGTTGATATGCCTGTCCTGCCGGGACTGCAAATGAAATGTGAAGGAATAAATTTATCATTGATTACATTTATATATAGTGTGTATATAAACAATATTAATACTAAATATTGTCAACGTTAAGTAATAGCAATATAAAATATTAGCCTATATTTAATATTTCAAATAGCAATATATTTACTACATATTTAAATACAAAAATATATACTGTTACTAATCCTTACCAGTTATAGGCATTTCAAATTGTCTTTTCTACACTACAGATTATCTTTTAACTCTTTTTCTGTCAGAGAATTTTTAAATGTTAAACCAAAATTACTAATTTTTATGTTTTTACTCTTTCACATTATGCGTTTGAAATCTTCTACTATCAGGACATGGGACTAATCTAGTATAATTTCTTCTAAAAGCTTAGAATTTTTGCTTTAAAATATTCTTTGTCTTGCTTAGATTTTTATTTAAAAATTATTTATTTGAAAGGAAGCGCGAGCGAGAGACAGGCAGACAGACAGATATTGTTCATGTGCTGGCTCTTTCCCCATATGGCCATGGTGTCGGAGGCTCTTGAAGCCAGGAGCTTCAGTATAGGGGGGAAGGGGCTCAGGAACCTGGGCCATCTTCCACTGCGTTCCCAGGAATGTTAGTAGGCAGCTGGGCTGGAAGTGGAATAGTCAAAACTCAAACTGCCATTCATGAGTTGGCATTGCAGGCAGTGCCTTAACCTGATACACCACAAAGCCCTCCTCAGAATCCCAGATCTTCCTACATGTAACATACCCAGTAATATACCTTTCCCCATATTTCCTTCTCCCCCTTTGCTATTCAACCTTGGGTAACTGTTATGATTCTTGGAAGTTTTATGAGAACACTGCATCTATTTTTTCAGACTTCACATCTGAGTGAGGTCATTTGGTTGTTCCCTTTCAGTGTGTGGCTTATTCTGTATGATTGTGATAACCCGTAGCTCCATCCATAGTCCATGTGTATATGCTTCATTTTCCTTATCAATCTGGGCATTTTAGTTGTTTCCAATTCTTGGTTAGTGTGAACACTGTTATCATAACTATGGGAGCATTAATGTCTGAGAGTAATTTCATTCTTGTTGCATATATGCCAGACATCCAAGTCGTGGGGCTGCTGGTAGACCTATTGTTGAGTTTGGAGGAGGGGGGCCCTTCATAGTTTTCCACAATGGTGGTATTAAATTTCCATCCTCAGAATAACATGCAAAGGATCTCATTTCCCTGCATCTTTGTCAATAATTGTTCTCTTTTGTCTTTTTGGCAATAACCAGTCTGACTGGAGTAAAGTGGCATCTTATTCTGGTTTGTTTTTTCATTTCCCTAATGGTGAGTGATATTCAGTATTTTTTTTCCTGAGCCTGTTGGACATCAGCATGTCTTTGAGAAATGTTTGTTTAGATCCACTGTCTACTGTTAAGTTGGAATACTTGTTTGTGTGTGTGTGTGTGTGTGTGTGTGTGTGTGTGTGTGTGTGTGCAGAATTACTTGAATCCCTTGTAGTTCTAGCTAAGAATCTTTTGTCAGTTGTACAGCTTGCTAATATTTTACTCACAATTTGTCTATTGATTGCTTCCTCTGCTATGCAAAAGTTCTTTAGTTTGATGAAATGTATGCTGCTTCTTTCATTTTTCTTATCCAAGAAAAAAATTTTGGGTTTGCTCCAAAAACCTGTGCCCATTCCAATGTCTGGAAGCACTTTCCCTGTTTTTGTCTCATACTTTCAAGGCTTTAGGTTTCACACATAGTTCTGTAATCCATTTTGAGTTGACTATGTATGGTAAGAGACGGGGGTTCCAGTTTCTTATTTCTGCCTGATATATCTAATTCTCTCACTTATTAAGAATACTGTTCTTTTCTCAGTGCACATATGAGGCACTGTTGTTAAAGATCAGTAGGTTGTAGATGTTTGAGTTTACTAGAATGTCTGTTCCGTTCCCATGGTCTATAATGTTTTTATGTTAGCATCATGCTATGTTATTTACTGTAGCTTTGTAAAATGATTTCAGTCAGGCAGGTATAATTCCTCTGTTATCTTTTTTTTTTTGTTCAACAACGTTGCCTACTTAAGAGACTTTTTTGGCTCTAAATACATTTTAGTAGTATTTTTCCTAGTTCTTTGAAAACTGTCATTGATATTTTGAGAAAAAGCCCAATAAATCTACAACTCCTTAAAGTGGAATAAAGAGGATATCTTAATATTAATTTCCCAATCCATGAATATGGGGAGGTATTCTCATTTGTGTCCTCTCTAGTTTCTTTTATCAATGATTTATAGTTTTCATTGCTGACACCCTGCACCTTTTGGGTGAAATTTGTTCATATGAATCCTATCTTTTTGTAGTTATTGGAAATGGATTTGAATGATTTTTCTGATAATGTATTTTTGGTAGAGCAGCAGTATTGAATGCTGACTTTGTATGTTTTGAATGTTGACTTTGTATCCTAAGTTTTGCTGACGTTTATAATAGATTTTTGGTGAGGTTTTGGCATTTTCTCTGCATGATATCATGTCATCTCACATCTGCATTTCTAATTTGGATGCCCTTTATTTCTCTTTCCTATTTGAACAAAAGTGGCAAAAGTGTACAATCCAATCTTTTTCTCGAACTCTATCTTTCCCCATTAAGTGTGTTAACTCTTGTATTACAAGGCCTTTACTTTAGGGAGATGCTTTCTTCCTATACCTAATTTACTTGGAATTTTTATCATGAAGGGATATTGGATTTTACTTTTTACAGTCATTGAGGCAATCGTGGTTTTTTTGTCCTTCATTCTCTTTTTGTATTGTATCTATTAATTTTGCATATGTTTAATTATTCTTGTATGTCTTGTGTGAATTCCATTTGACCATGGTGAATAGCATTTTCAAAATGCTGTTGGATCTGATTATCTGTTATTTTAAAGGGGTTTTTGCATCTGTGTCTCAAGATTTCTGGCCCATAACATTTCTTTTGAGAAGTCTGTGGTCAGGATAATCATACGCTTGCTTTAGCCAAAAGGCCGGGAAGTGATGGTCAGGCTAATTGTGACTACTTTATATGTTTCCTTTTTCTTGTAGGTCTGGGAATTCTTTCTGTATGTCTAAACTCAGAACATTTGATTCTAGTACATCCTGGAATAGTCTTGTTCATGTTGAAACTATGAAATTTGACCATTCTTGAAAATTCCTATTTTTCTCCCTTTTTAGATGCTGTATTTATTTACTTACTGAGAGAGGGAGCAACAGTGTTTCTATCCACTGGCTCACCCCCTAGATGACTGTATGAGCTAGAACCAGGCCAGACTGAGGCTAGGAGCCAGACGCTTTATTTGGGTCACCCACGTAGGTGGCAAGGACCCAAACACTTGGGCCAGTTTCCATTGCCTTCTCCGGGCCACTAGCAAGGAGTGAGATTGGAAGTGGAGCAGTTGGGGACAAAATCCAGGACTCACGTGGATGCCAAAATGACCGGTGGCAGTTTTACACCAGTGCTGCACCTTTTATGAACTCTGGATGTGCTTCGGTATTTCATTTGCCTCTTGAACCCTAGACACGGATTGCTGATCTTGTTATGCTGTCCCAATGTTCCTGGAAGCATTTTCACTGCCTCCCAACTGCTTACTGTCAAATAACTTAGATTTGAGTGTGTGTCAGTTTTTGTGTTTGATCTACTAAGCTATTGGTGCCCTTTGTTTCATTTTTAATTTTACTTTGTGTACTTCTCATGTAGTTGAAAGATTTATGCTTGACTGTTTTATTTTCATCTCTCTGTCAAGTTCCTCAGAACACTAAATTGTTTCTCTGTTTTCTTGAAAGAGGTATTTTTAGATATTAATCTGAGGTTTTGAAAAGTCTGATTCCTAGATGGTTGGTTTGTGGCATTGTGTTTTCTCTGTATTGTTCCCTGGAGGTTCTGGATTCTTCTTGCTGAATTCCATTTCTGAGCTTTGAAGGATTAGTTATATTATGTGGTTTCATTTGTGGCTGCCCTTCCACAGATTTTAAGCAGAATGGCTACTTTCCTCTGAGCCTGTGGATACCTGTGCTATTTTAGCACCAGATAACACCCCAGGTTAAAGTTTTCGAAATATAAGCTGTTGAAATTTTTACTCCTCAGCGTCATCTCAAATCTGCAGTTGGTATGTTGTCAAAATAAACTTGAGAAGTGCCCAATAAAGGCCAATATTCAGAGCAGCCTAGATACCTAGACCTGTAGCCACTATATCCACGGTACTACATCATGTCTAGAACTACAGCCTGGTGAAATTAGTGCAGCCTAGTTGTAGGACAGAAGCTCACCGCACGTTGGTCTGTTCCTGAGATGAACTTGCTGATTTATGCTGTTACTACCCAGTATTGGTGTTGCCAGCAATACAACGGGGCCATAGAACTGTGGTTCACACCAGAGCAGGCAGAGAGACCCCCATCTTCAGGCACTAGAGCAGGGACTGTTAGGGTCTATTCAGGTTGTCCTTTGCCAGCTTAGTTCTCAACCATCAAACTAGCCTGTGATTTCTTGCTATCTGCCCACAGTTGAAAGAAAGGTGATAAAGGCAACCCCTCAACTTCCCAAAAAGGCACTAGGTGAATTTCACCCAGGTTTCAGAGTGATTAGACCCTGTGTAATCTTGGGGGTGCACACCAGGCCCATGTGAAGCTCGCAGTGATACACACCCAAATGAGTCTGTTTCAGGAGGGTGCATATCTCATCCCCATACCTGCCTTGACTCTGGAACAAGTCTAGAGACTATCCACAGGCACTTGCCTGGGTTAAGGGGGACAGTGAAAATTTGTTATCTGCCAGTATTGTCTTCTTAGCAACCTGGTACTGAGTCCCAAGACAAAGACCCGTGGTCCCGGGGAATCTGTTTGTGACTGAAGGAGGGATGATAAAGACAGCCCCTTGGACTCCCATATGGACAGTGTGCTGGCTCACACCTGGGGTTCCTAGTCACTGGGTTACATTTTGGAGGTGTACTACAGATCGCTTTCAGGCTGGTGGTGGAACATGCTGGCATGAGTGTGTTCCCAGCAGAGCACACGACTCTACCTGATACTGGGGCTCACCACAGTTTCTGTTTATGAATACCATCCTTGGAGGAAAGTCCACTGAGCTTTATCAGGGTCTGGGTGGCTGGGTCTGCTGAAGCAGGTTCTGCTCTGAGCTGGAAGGCAGGGCCCTAAGCTCCCTGGCTGGCCCTCCTCCCAAGGGGATGGAGTACTGTTTTGCTTTCTGCTGGAGGATGAAGTGTTGGTGTCAGAGACTGCTGGATTTGGAGACTCCAAGCTCTTAATCTATAAGTGCAGGAGTGGGGGCAGAGTTGGTGGGTCTGGCATTGAGATTCAAGTCTATCTAGGGGCTGAGTTGTTTCTCCTTCCCCCACACAAGAAGTCTCTCTTCACATTGGATTATGTATGCAGGTCCTTCCTTCCTGCTTTAGTCAGTATGACTTTTTTTTTTGTCATTATACTAAAACCAGCTACTGTGGTCTTCTGCCTGATTTGTACAGCTCTTGTGAGGTGACTTGGTCTGAATAGCTGCTCAAATTGGCGCCTCTGTAGGGAGGTAGTCATTAGGGCAAATTACTCAGTTGATGTCTTAAACATCCATATTTGGTTGTTTAATCTACTTGTATTTACTTTTGGGTATGATGGGAACTCAGAATACAGTTTAGTCATTTTCCACACAGTTATTCTAATGGTCTATGAGATTACACATATTCTTAACTCTACTTTCAACGTTTATAGTTTGCTTATCTTAATTTCCAATAGAGAATCAAGGATGATTCATTATTTTCTTCAAACTTTCTTGATTCTGCATGTTCACTCTTTCTGGTGGATTTAAAAGCTATGGTGCTTCTTGCATGAACTCATGAAAGTCTGAATCAAGCTGCCTGAGAGGTAATTGTTCTTGGTGCCTACCTCATCTATACGATTGCAACCTTTTCTGCTTCATGGAACCTGAGAACACACCCCTGGGCCCACAACAAATCCTCCACCTCTCAGGAAAGCCCTTGCTGAGCTATGCTGGCTCCATGGGATGGCTCATCCTCCTGTATGGAAATTCTACCTCCTGTTGGTCTCCTTCCCCTATCCTTATGCTTGTGATTCCCTTATTCAATCAGGCCACTTGGAAATTCCTTGAGGAATGGGGTGTTGTGCCTTATTTTTCTTGACTCTTTCCCCAAATGCCCAACCCAGTTCTCTGATATGGAAGGCACTGGATTAATGTTTACTGAGGCTAATTAACATCATTTTAAACCAAGCAAGAGAGGATTTCACAACAAGGAGAGAGAGGAACTATGAGCTCCTAAGCATTATACGGGTGGAACACACACTAAGTGATTATTACCATCAGAAAGGTCATTATAGACATCAGAACCACAGTGATAGTTGACAGAAAGAGAGAGATGGAGGGAGGGAAGGAGGGAGGGAAATAGGGAAGGAGAGGAAGAGAGAAATTCTCAGGCTTGAAAACAGGCTTGAAAATCTACTTCTGGGGAGACTGCCTCTTACCACTACTGTTTAACACATGGATTGCTGGGTAGGTACCCTTTGTATTTATTTCATTATTTTATAAAAAGACAGGTCTATATCATCCCAACTCATTTTTTCCCTCTTCTAAGAGAAGTAAGTTTATGCCTGGCCCTGAGTGACGTCTACTGGGACCCCCAAAAGATTGTGTACACCACAGGCTCCCTACTGTTCTTCCAGTTGAAAAATGGAAACTCCAGCTGGGTAACCTGCATGCTTCTGGGGCTGACAGTGCTCACCACAATATACACTATTAATGACAGTCGCTGTGGCCTGGAAAGGCTCAAAAGTGATGTAAAAAAAACTTTTATCCTTGTAATTCCAAGAAAGCGCAGATTTAGTATTCCTTTAAAAATGTTTTAGAGGAAAACAATTTTGGCAGCTTCTATTTTCTTTGTCTCTTCAGAACAGGAACACAATGAAATTATATTAACGGAAAGTTGAAGAAACCTCTTATTGTTCAAGTGATCAATGGTCAGTGAACTTACTGGGCATCCTCCTAGGTTTGACCTTAAAAAGATGTTGATCTTCTTTCCATGGGAGTCAGTTTAGTTGAGAGACATAAGGCCATGCATATACAAAGTTAAGATTGTGGTGAATATTTGCTGTTTGACATTCCAGCTCCATGTTCATCCTGCTTTGAGCCCCTGGGAATGGATCATTATGGGGTAAATATTAGAAGTGTTTGCCTTTTGACTCTGGGTTACTTTTTTTTTTTTTTTTAAGATTTATTTACATCTGTTGGAAGTAAGATTTAAAGAAAGAAGAAAAGACAGAGAGGAAGATCTTCCACCCACTGGCCAGGGTTACGCTGATCAAAGCCAGGAGCCAGGGGCTTCTTTTGAGTCTCGCATGTTGGTGCAGGGCCCCACGGCTTTAGGTCATCCTCTACTGCTTTCCCAGGCCACAAGCAGGGAGCCTGAAGGAAAGTGGAGTAGCCATGACAAGAACTGGCATACATATGGGATCCTGGCACATGCAAAGCAAGGACTTTAGCCACTAGGCTATCACACTGGCCCTCCGGGTTACTTTTAATCAAGGAAAAGCCCCAGCAACTTCAGAAGGAGCTCAATTTTGGGAACATTGTCTTTGGTCTGTTCTCTGTTGGTCACTACAGAACAGATGGATTCCTTTCCTTACTCCTTATTGCATATCTTGAGTGGTTCTCACCTGCAAGTTCCCTGAATGCCTTAACAATAGCTTCTTTCCTCTGCTTCTTCAGACCTTGAAGTTACAGCTTCTTGCTCAAGGTGCTTCCTCATCCCTTGTCACTGTCCCTTATTCCTGGCCACATTTTGTTTATCTGCTTTATTAAGTCCTCTCTGTGTGCTTAAATGAGTGTTTGCTTTTCTTACAAGGTCCTGCAAGAATGCAGTATGTGGGACTGCAGAAGGTGATAAACATAGGACAAAGCAGAGCTAGCTAGTTGGGAATGGGCATTTCAGGCAGTTGGTACATAATGGACCAAGTTAAGAATGGTTTAATGAAGACAGGGAATTGCAGCGGCTGAAGATGTTGCAGGGTTGATGCTATTGTTGATTCTATTAAGCTGCAGCAAAAGAGCTGTGGTGAAGAAAGGGACACATTAAAATAATGTAGCAGTAAAAAGGAAAGCAAAATAAATTGATTCACAAACCAAGAGTAGAAGAAAAGTAGATTCTAGAATAACAACCAACATATAACTAATTGATAATTTCTACCAAGCTGTTTTCTGCTGTGTTCGCTGGGGTTATTGTAGTTCATGATGAAAAAATATGTATCCATGGTGTAAATTCTCTAAAGTAGAATAACTAGATTTGAGGGGGATGAGAAATTTTATGTCCATTGTCATGGTATCATCCAAATATTTCATTTTATATTCATATCAATAAATGTATCAGCGTGCTGGATACTATGTTTTACTCAATTTGACAAATAAGGATCCTATTTTTACTGTTTCCTAAGATTAGATATCATTGTTTTTAATGTACAATACGTGGACTATTATTTATTTCACTTATCATGTCTCTCACCACCAAATAGTCTATTTTGGCCTCAATAACATCCACTTTGGTGGGTATTACAAACCCTAGTTAGAGTGAAAAGAAAGCAAATTTGATATATACTAATCAATTTTATTCCCTAAGGGCTTCCTATAATGCATTTCTACAGCTGCTGAAATGCGCTTTCTTTTATTACCTTAGATATGTTTATTTAAAATTAGCTTGCACATTATTTTTCCTTGGCTCTTCTTAGTTGCTTTCTCTGGGTATTTAATACTCCTCCTTATTCATTGTGGATAATATGGCCCGTGGATTCCTGCTTGTATTGTAGTCAGGTAAGCAGAAAATAAGAAACTAAGAAACCTTTATAATTTTAGGGAAAGATAAATGATATAAAAATAAAACAAGGAGAGACTTACAGGGTGTTACACTGGGGGTTGTGTGTGGAAACTGGCATTTGCACATGGATCTCTGCAGTGGGTGACATTTGAGCAAACCTGGAGTGGTAAGAGACACATGAAGCACTGTGTGGGGTGAGTCAGGAGGAAGGAGGATGAAAAGGCTCTGGAATGAGAGGGGCTTAGCTGAGGGATGGGCCTCGTAATCAAGGAATAGGAAGATCAGGTCAGGCCAACACCGTTTTCCTAGATGAGTGTAAGAAGTTTGGATTGGCTAGGTTGAAGGGAAACTGTTGGAAAAAGACAGTCTTATAATATGACTTGTTTTTTTTTAGAAGTTTCACTTACATATTTGAAAGGTAAAGAGAGAATATGGATGAATATCTCCTATTCATTGGTTCATGCCACAAATGCCCACAACTGTCAAGACTATGCCAGGGTGAAGCCAGGAACCGATAACTCAAACCAGGTCTTTCATACCTCACAGGATGCTTATAAGCAGGAAGCTGGAGTACAAAGCAGAGCTGGGACTTGAACCCAGGAACTCCAGTATGAGAAGCAATCATCCTGAGCAGAGACTTAATGGCTCTTACCAAATGCTTGCCTTTGGACTTAGGTTTTAAAAAGGCCATTCTGGAGACCTGTGTTACACTGGCTGCTTCCCCCTTTTTGCAGCCCATGCAGCATTGGGAATCTTTCGCTGTCCAAAATTAGCCTTGTACTTGACCACTTGACATCATAGAATTACTAAACCAAATAAGATGCAGATTACACAGCAGAGGTAGCATTACATTCAGTCTTTTAATCTCTCTGTCAAGTCCTTCAGTCATTTCAGTAAACACAGTCTAACAAATCATTGAGTACCAGCTGAAGTACTTTGGATAGATCCGTTTTAATATTAGGCGTTATCTGAAAACAACCTTGTTTCGATCATGTTCCTGTGCAGAGCAGAGAGACTTAGCCATTTATCTGCTTCCTTCAATTCTTTAGAGATGCCTAAAATGCTTTATTCCTATGAAAATCTAAAAAGAAACCCTGCTCTTTTCCTTCC
Source organism: Ochotona curzoniae (assembly GCF_017591425.1). Lineage (NCBI taxonomy): Eukaryota > Metazoa > Chordata > Mammalia > Lagomorpha > Ochotonidae > Ochotona > Ochotona curzoniae. Next base: position 44,376,156 of record NW_024466502.1, on the reverse strand, counting down.
TCTTCCAATTTCTACTAAATTATGCCTTGTTTAAAACATTTCCAATGAAAGTCAACTTGGATGTGAATTTTAATTAGAGATACCATATCTGAGGTTGCCAAGTGATGTACTTCACAGCTCCATGAACATTCCCCAGGCCTCTGGCTGGTGCGGATCTGACTCTCGCAGGACTTTTCAACTACTTGTGCTGTTAGTTTCTGTACACTGACTGATGCATATCAAGTTAATTGCTGGCTAATTCTTTAATAGATGCATCCCAAGTGTTTTCTTCAGTCTCATGAAGCTTGTACTTTCTTATCGTTGGCATTTGGATCCCAACTCACATCTTTGCTGACTTGAGGAATTCATGTGTCTATCTCAGAAAGCATTCCCTCTCCCTGCTGTGAACTTCTGGATTAGAAAAAAATCCTGCTTGAATCATAGCATTGAATTTAGTAATTTTAATTAACAGCAAAAATCAGATCTAAAAAGCTGAACTATTTATAAACAAAATCTGAGCATGTACAACAGATTATGCATATTTGTCCCATGTAATTGCATTAGAGTTTGAGAATTGAATAAATGGAATACAAGAAAGCTTCAAAGAGTTAATGGAAAATATGTGTTATGGAAAATATGTGCATGGATTTAAAATTATGGGACTAGTGCTGTGCTTTTTTTGCATGAAAATACATTTTCTAACTTCACATTTTTTTCTTTTTCATGATAATTACATGGTTGATCACGGTGGGAAGGAGTGAGTGTTAGGGAAAAGTGGGTGAAATCATCATTTCCAAATTTGCTATCTCTTCTTGTTTCTATGGGAATGAGAGAAATAAATGGAGAGGTCACACCCAGCTTTTCGAAGTCCCAGGGATGGCAAACTGCCACCAGATATCAACCCAGGATCCCAGTGTGTGCATGTTTCGAGGATTCTGCCCAAGTGGTTTGGATAGTTCTGAAATGATGTTGATTTCATAGATCCAAGGATGATGCAGGCCTCCCAATTTCCTATTTTTAAAAATCTTTTAAAATTTATTATCGTTATCATTTTATGATAGTTTCATAGACTCCTGGGATTTCACTTTTCCCCTCCTCATCCCCCCCAAGTTCCCCTATATCATTACTATACTATAGTTCTTCATACTCAGTCATATATCCATCATTGAGGGCATGGACAATGGCTGAGAGTCCAGTATCCTATTGTCAATATAGTAAATAGTTTCATTGTTAGTCCATCTTTGTCAGGAAGTGGAGATGCATACTGCATTGTATCTTCACATCTGGATATGTTAGTCTCTGTTTCAGTTATTGTGCATCCCCTTAAATAAAAAGCCACAAAACAAAATCAACAATAAAGAAAAAGAGAAATTTACAATGCAATGAAGTTAAATAGCATGTTATTAGATATGACAGTCTCCATTACACAGCTACTATACATCCCCTTAAATGAAAAGCCACAAAACAAAATCAACAACAGGAAGAGAAAAAGAAATTAACAGTACCTTGAAGTTAAATAACATGTTACTGAATGACTAATGTGTCGCTGAAGAAATGAAAAAGAAAATCAAGAACCCTTTTGGAACATGATGCTGGTGTATGATCTATGAGTCATTGAATAATTTAATCAGAAGAAAGTGTTTTGAAAATATGAAACTAACAAAAAGAAACATCAAAATCCATGAGGTGTAGTTTCTACTGGTTTTTATTGGTGAAATGTGTCTCTTCTAGACAACAAATAGATGGGTTTTGTTTTTTAATCCAGTCTACTAATCTATGATGTTTGATTGAGCGTAAGCCATTTACATTCAGGGTTCATGGGAATGGGTGGTAATTGGGACCTGTCATTTTAGGAATGGGTTGTTCATTGATTTAGTCTTCTGTTGTCATTTTACTGGGAAGTTCTTCTCATTTGCCTTTGGTTTTGGTGGGCGCCATTTCTGTGTCAAGAAAACATCTTGAAGTATCACCTGTAGGGCAGGTTTGGAAGAGGCGTATTCTTTCAAATTTTCTTTACTGTGGAAGAATTTTATTTCATTTTGAAAGACAAAAAAAAAAAAAGCTTTGGATGTGTTATTCTGGGCTGACAATTTTTTCTTTTAGAATCTGGAATATGTGACTCCATTCTCTTCTTGCCTGTAGAGTTTCCTATGAGTTTAGTTGGCATTCCTTTATATGTCAGTTGATTTTTTTTTCATGTGAACATTTAAGGATCTTTTCCTTATGTCTGATTGGAGAGAGCTTGATGATCATGTATTGTGAAGATTGTTTTTGTTCAACACTGTTGTGAGTTCTGTGCCCCTCCTGGATGTTGTTTCCCAATTCTTTCGCTATATTAGGGAAGTTTTCCCTTATTATTTCATTAAATACACCTTTAATCCCAGTTTCTCTTTCTGCACCTTCTGGGACTCCCATAATTCTTATATTTGGCCTTTTAATAGTGTCTTTCAATTCTAGAATACTTTTTTGGCCTGATCCAGCTCTGCTTCCAGCTTTTTGTTTGCTTCCCCCTGGTGACAGGAAATATCTTCCAATTCTGAGATTCTTTTTTTTGCTTGTTTCATTCTATTTTGGAGACTCTCCTGTACTTTTAATTTGCTCTACTGTATTCTTAATTTCTGATATATCAGACTTGATTTGCTTTATTGCTGCTATTTCTTGTGTAACAATTTCCTTAAATTCTGTGAACTGTTTTTTCTGTTTTTTTTTTCCCCAAAGATTTATTCATTTTATTGGAAAGGAAGATGTACAAAGAGGAGGAGAGACAGAGAGGAAGATCTTCTGTCCGATGATTTACTTGATTTACTCCCCAAGTTACTGCAATGGCCAGTGCTGTGCCGATCTGAAGCCAGGAGCCAGGAACTTCTTTCTGGGTCTCCATGCAGGTGCAGGACCATCCTCAACTGCTTTCCCAGATCACAAGCAGGGAGCTGGATGGGAAGTGGAGCAGCCGGGATTAAAACTGGCACCCATATGGGATCCTGGTGCATTCAAGGCGAGGATCTTTTTTTTTTTTTTTTTTTAATTTTTTTATTATTATTATTTTTTATTATTATTGTTGCTTACATTGTATTATGTAGTACAGCTCCATAGGCGCTGGGGATTCCCCCCACCCCTCCCACACCCCTCCCCCCATGGTGGATTCCTCCACCTTGTTGCATAACCATAGATCAAGTTCAGTTGAGATTCATTGCTTGCAAACACATGCCTAGCATAAAGTTCCGTGTCCTATTGTCCAGATAAGTTCAGTGGCCTCTTGGGGAGACCTTCTATGGTCTGAAGATAGGTCTAACAGAGTAAAGATCCGGTCAGTTAAAAGCCCCAACAAGGCCTCAGTATCATTATACAACATTATGGAATTAATTGACATAGTATTGGGTAAACAATATGTTAAAAATAATGCAAGTTCCATTCTTCGAGACATCTGGGTTGAGACAGTATCAATGACAGGTTCAAAAAATAACAAACAACCAAACAAAAATTACACGTTAAATCAAGGCAAACATGTGGTATCTAATCTTTTGGGATTCACTCATTTCCCTTAGCATTATAGTTTCCAGTTGTGCCCATTTAGCCACAAAGAACTGCATTTTGTTTTTTTTAATAGCTGAGTAGTATTCCATGGAGTAGATGAACCAAAGCTTTCTTATCCAATCTTCTGCTGATGGGCATTTTGGTTGCTTCCATGTTTTTGCAATTACTGATTGTGCTGCAATGAACATAGGGATGCATGTTGGTTTGTCGTAAAACAGGTGTTTTGGATATATTCCTAGGAGTGCTATTGCTGGGTCATATGGTATGCAGATTTTGAGTTGTTTGAGTGTTCTCCAGACTGATTTCCATAGAGGCTGTACCAATTTGCAGCTCCACCAGCAGTGGAGTAGGGTTCCCTTTTCCCCGCATCCTCGCCAGCAGGCGTCGTTGGTGTTCTTGTTTATGTGGGCCAATCTTGCTGGTGTTAGGTGGTACCTCATCGATGTTTTAATTTGGATTTCCCTTATTGCTAGGGAGCTGGAACATTTTTTCATATGTTTGTTTGCCATTTGGATTTGTTCCTTTGTGAAATGTTTGCCCATTTCCCGTGCCCATTTCTTGAGTGGCTTGTTCGTTTTGGTTTTTTGGTTGTTTTGAAGTTCTTTGTATATCCTGGAAATTAGCCCCCTATCGCCTATATCGTGTGCAAAGATCTTCTCCCACTCTGTGGGTTGCTTTTTTACTTTGTTGATTGTTTCCCTTGCTGTACAGAAGCTTCTTAGTTTGATGAGGTCCCATTTGTTTATTCTGTTCTCAACTGCTATTGCTTTTGGTGTCCTTCTTAGAAAGTTGGGACCTACTCCTAGGTCTTGCAGGGTATTTCCTACATTTTCTTGCAAGAGTTTGAAGGTTTCTGGATGTAGGTTTAGGTCTTTTATCCATGTAGATTGGATCTTGGTGTATGGTGATAGATGTGGGTCTATCTTTTTGTTTCTACAGGCTATCAGCCAGTTGTCCCAACAACATTTACTAAAGAGGCCTTCCCACTTGCTTGAGTTGTCATTGGTCTTTTTGTCAAAGATTAATTGGTTGTATTTGTGTGGGTTCCCTTTTGGAGCTTCTATTCTATTCCATTGATCTTCCTTTCTGTCTTTGTGCCAGTACCAGGCTGTTTTGATAACCACTGCTCTATAGTATGTCCAGAGGTCCGGGATTGTGATTCCCCCTGCTAACTTCTTATTTTTCAGGATGGTTCTAGCTATTCGTGGTTTTTTGTGTTTCCAGATGAACTTTTGAATCATTGTATCCAGTTCCGTGAAGAATGTTTTGGGCAATTTGATTGGAATTGCATTGAAAATGTATATTGCTTGTGGCAGTATAGACATTTTAATGATATTGATTTTGCCTATCCAGGAGCACGGGATGTTGTTCCATCTTTTGAGGTTTTGTTCAATTTCCTTTTTAAATAGTTTGTAGTTTTCTTCGAATAGGTCTCCTACGCTTTTGGTTAGATTTATTCCCAAATACTTCATACTTCTCTCAGCTATTTTGAATGGTATCCTGTTGGTTAGATTTTCTTCCATCTTGGTGTTATTTGCGTACACTATGGCTGTTGATTTTCGTTCGTTAATTTTGTACCCCGCCACTCTGCCAAACTCTCGTATAAGTTCTAGCAGTTTCTGTATTGAGTCTCCTGGTTTTTCTATGTATAGGATTATGTCATCTGCATATAGTGAAAGCTTGACTTCTTCGTTTCCTATACGTATGCCTTTGATTTCTTTTTCTTGTCTTATGGCCTCTGCAAGTACCTCTAGGACTATGTTGAATAGCAGTGGTGATAGCGGGCACCCTTGTCTTGTTCCAGATCGCAGTGGGAAGGGTTCTAGCTTTTCTCCATTCAGTATGATACTGGCGTTGGGTTTTTCATAAATTGCTTTGATTATGTTGTGGATTTTCCCGTCTATGCCTACTTTGGCTAGAGTTTTTAGCATGAAGAGGTGTTGGATTTTGTCGAAGGCTTTTTCTGCATCTATTGAAACTATTATGTGGTTCTTGTTTTGCAGTTTTTGGATATGGTTTATAACATTTATGGATTTCCGAATATTGAACCATCCCTGCATTCCAGGGATGAATCCTACTTGATCCGGATGAATGATCTGTCTGATGATTTTTTGAATTCTATTGGCTAGGATTTTGTTGAGAATTTTAGCATCAATGTTCATCAGAGAAATAGGTCTGTAGTTTTCCTTCTCTGATGGTTCTCTGTCCGGTTTTGGGATTAAGGTGATGTTGGCTTCATAGAATGAGTTTGGGAGGGTTGCTTCCTCCTCTATTGTTTTGAAGAGCTTGTAGAGGATTGGGGTTAGTTCTGTTCGGAATGTTTTGTAGAATTCTGTAGTGAAGCCGTCTGGGCCTGGGCTTTTTTTCGTTGGGAGATCCTTGATGACTGTTTCAATCTCTACCTCGGTTATGGGTTTATTTAATTCTGCAGTTGCCTCCGGACTGAGTTTTGGTAGGTGGTGGGAGTCCAAGAACTTTTCTATTTCTTGGTGGTCCTCAAATTTGTGGGAGTACAGTTCTTTGTAGTAATTTCTAATTATTTTCTTAATGATTGCAGTGTCTGTTGTTATGTTGCCTTTTTCATCTTTAATGCTATTGATTCTCACTTTCTCTTGTTTTTTTTTTGGTCAATCGGGCCAGTGGAGTGTCTATTTTGTTTATTTTCTCAAAAAACCAACTTTTTGATTTGTTGATTTTATGTATAGTTTTTTTGATTTCTATTTGGTTTATCTCCTCCCTTGTTTTGATGATTTCTTGTTTCCTATTGTGCGTGGGACTCTTCTGCTGCTGTTTTTCCAGATCCTGGAGGTGTGAGGTTAGTTCCTGTATTTGGCGTCTTTCTTGGGCCTTGACATGCGCTCCGATTGCGATGAATCTACCTCGTAGCACTGCTTTGGCAGTGTCCCACAAGTTTTGGAATGTTGTATCAGAGTTTTCATTGGTTTCCATAAATTTTTTGATCTCATCTTTAATTTCTTCTCTGACCCATTGTTCGTTTAATAGCATATTGTTCAATTTCCAAGAGTGCCTATACTTCCTGGGGAGTTTTGAGTTGTTGATTTCCAGTTTCATCCCATGGTGGTCTGAGAGGGTACATGGTATGATACTAATGTTTTGGAAGTTGTTTAGATTCGCTTTATGTCCTATCATGTGGTCGATTCTGGAGAAGGTGCCATGCACCGCTGAGAAGAAGGTATAGTCTGTGGCCTTAGGATAAAAAGTTCTATATATGTCTACTAAGTCCAGTTGTTCTATTGTTTGTGTGAGCTCTGTTGTTTCTTTGTTGAGTTTTTGTTTCGTAGACCGGTCCATTGTTGTTAGAGGTGTGTTGAGATCGCCTACAAGAATTGTGCGGGTGTCTATGTCTTCCTTTAAGTCTGTAAGTAATTGCTTTACGTAAGTAGGTGCATTAAGATTCGGTGCATAAACATTAATGATGGTGATTGCTTCTTGATGGATCTTTCCTTTCACCAGTATAAAATGGCCTTCCCTGTCTCTTTTGATGTTAGTTAGAATGAAATCTATCTCGTCTGAAATTAGGATAGCTACCCCAGCTTTTTTTTCTCATCTATTGGCGTGAAATATCTTTTTCCATCCCTTCACTTTCAGTTTCTTTGCATCCTTTCTGGTTAGATGCGTTTCTTGTAGGCAACAGATGGTTGGGTCTTGTTTGATGATCCATTCTATTAATCTCTGTCTTTTGATTGGTGAATTTAGACCATTTGTGTTGAGAGTTAAAATTGAGAGGTTGCAATTTTGTCCTGCCATGTGATTGTGTTGTGTGTGTGTTGTTGCCTGTGTAATTGTCTTGTTCGTGTGGCCTTTAGTTTGGAGACCTTCTTATTTGCCAACTTTGTTTGTGATTTGCCTCCTTTTTGTCCGGGACTAGCGCATTTCTAAGGAGACTTTGCAGAGCTGGTTTTGTGTAGACATATTCTTCTAGTTTTTCTTTGCTATTGAAGTATCTGATTTCGTTCTCATATACAAATGAGATCTTTGCTGGGTAGATTATTTTTGGTTGACAGTTGTTTTGTTTCAGGACTTGGAAGATCTTTGTCCATTCTCTGCTTGCTTGTAGGGTCTCTTCGGAGAAGTCAGCAGTGATTCTGATGGGTTTTCCCCTGTATGTGATCTTTTCTCTACTTCGTACTTGTCTCAGGATTCCTTCTTTGTCTTCATTGGAGTAGAACTTGAGCACCGTGTGTCTGGGTGAAGATCTCTTTGGATCATATCTGTTGGGAGTTCTCTGTCCATCCTGTATGCGGGGTGGATTCGTGTTCCAAGTGTTTTGGAAGTTTTCCTGTATAATTTCATCAAGCACTGCTTGCATCCCAGATTCTCTTTCTACTCCCTCGGGGAGGCCGATGATCCGAATATTCAATTTTCTAAGGTAATCTTTCATCTCTTGCATCATTTTATTAGTTTTGCTGAGGTTTGTCTCCAGCTGTTTAATTCGCTGGGCACCTTCATTTTGTGTGTCTTCTGTGTCAGAGATCCTTTCCTCTGCCGCATTTATTCTGTTGATGAGGCTTTCAATCTTATTATCTTGGGCATCCAGTTTGGTTTTGATTTGTTGTATTTCGGTGATTATGCGGTTCTGGAAGTCTTCCAGCTTTGTGTCCACGTCTCTGAGAAATTTTAGCATTATTTTCATCAATTCCTTTGCTGGTAACACGTCCATGTCTTCATCTCGTATCGTCGATATTGATAATGGCTTTTGGCCCTTGTTTGGTGGGGTGCTGGCTCTTTCATCTGGAGCACAACTCTTTCTGGTGGTTTTTCCCATTGCGTTGGTGTATTCTGGTGGGGCAAATGGACCCGTGTGTTGAGGGGCCGTCAGGTGCTTTCCTGTAGAGATTGGAGCCTGCAGGCGTGGTGTTGCCAGGCGTGGTAGTTTTCAAGGCACCGTTGGTGCGTTCTCAGGGCCCGGGGCTGTAGAGCACCACCTTGGGGGCCCAGTGGATTCCAGGCACACTCTGGGCACCTCTTCTACAGGTGTGACACCCCAGGGCGTGGAGGGATGGAGGCGCTCTCTGGGTGTGCCCCCTGCACGGGAATCCACAGGGCTTAGAAGGTTTTATGTGCTTTCTCCCTGCGTTCTCCGTGTCAGGGACTGCAGGGTCTTTCAGAGCCCACCTGGTGCGTCTCCCACACACGGGACTGTGGGTGAGGCACTTTCCAGGCGTGGCTCTTGTGCAGTGAATCCACCACTCGTGGTGTGTGGGTGTTCAGAGCCCCTGCTCCCGTATGGCTCCCCCACACAGGCCCTTAGCGGAGGAGTGGCCCAGGCGCCCTGTTATAATGACTTCACGGCAGGTTCGCACCGTGTGAGTATGGTGCTGGAGTTTTCAGAGCTCTCCTGGTGGGTCGCCCACACTCAGAACTGCGGGATGGTAGGCGAGGAGTGAGCAGTTCACTCTATGGGAGTGGTACCTGCGTGTCAGGGACACACAGCGCTACACTTCCCAAATCTCAGAGGTCTCCTGACACCTGACACCTGCGCTGCGGAGGCGGCTGCTGCAGGCGGGGCCGCCCAGTCCGCTCGGTGCAGCGTTCAGAGTCCTCCCGGTCCTCCACCAGGCGGGGTGTGGGGGACTCCAGACCCTTGCCAGCTGTCTCTGCGCACCGAGCCGCACTGGCCCCCTCAGCGCAAGAACAACCGAGGCGCCTTCCCAGGGCCCCTTCAGCCACCAACACGACTGAGCGTAGTTCCCAAGGCCAAGACCCGACAGTTTCATGCTGCCTGCCCCGCGATCTCAGAGGCTGTAACCTCAGCAGGGGTCGAGGGATGCGAAGGCTGCCACGTCAGCCCCCCCCCCCCCTCACCAAACGTCCGGCCGCTGCAGTCTGCCTCCGCCGCTGTTGAGGGCCTCCCGCCGGTGACGATCCCCCTGATCTCCCCGCCTCCGAGCTGGCCGCGTCTCCCGTCAGGCCGTTTTCAAAAGTGACTCAGCAGGTCTGGCGTGGGATGTCGGTTTCTCTGCCTTTGCCCTGCTCCGTTCTCGTTGTTCTTCCGAGTTGTGTGGATCTTTTTGGCTCCACACTATCCCAGGGAGCTTCACGGACCTCTCCCTGCGGTTCCCTGCTGTTCCTCTTTGCTGCTTCTGTAGCGTTCTATCCCTCTCTCACTAGACGCTCACTCACAGCCTTCCTCCTACGTCGGCCATCTTCCTCCCCCCAAGGCGAGGATCTTAACCATTACGCTATCGTGCCGGGCCAAATTCTTTGAACTCTTGTATGCGCTTCTCATTGTTGATAAGAAGCTTTATAATGAGTTTTCTGAATTCTGTGTTCCCCATTTTCTTGATGTCTTCCTCAGTTAACTCTGATGTTGCCATATGGTTTTGCTCTTTTACAGGGGAGTTTTCAGTAATATTCATTGTGCCTTTGTCTCTTCTTTTGCTCTTGGTCATTGTACTTTTAGTTATCGGATTTTATTTCTTGGGGCAGGTTTCTAAGCTGTGTCACCCACAGGTCTACAGTTTGATTTTACTTATTGATGTTGGTACAAAGCTCTTTGCTTGCACCAATTGTGCCACTCCCTTCAGCGAGTTCCATGTCTGGGTTCTTACATTAGATTTCCACCAAGAACTCTGTAGCTCCAACTCCTGGCTCACCACTCTCCACCTCCTGTGATACTGTGCTGAGGTTGCACTGTTGTTTCTGCAACCTTTTTCTCACTTCTGGTTGGGGCAGTCCCCAGGATTAGGGAGACACAAGGTGTCCTACATAGCTAGGTTGTTGGTGGTGCTGATCTTGCCGGAACCTATTGGCCGTTAGGTCTGTGTGCAACATGGACCTATTTTGGCCCTTATGAAGCCACAGTCGGTATTATTTTCCTATGGGAACAATGCAATCCACAGAACTCAGTGAGTTCTCGTGAGCTCAGCACATGCACAATTCACTGTTGTCCCCAGCAGTCCTAAAACGTTTGCCACACTGTGCAAAATGGTGCCTGACTTGCCACTACTAGAGTTCTTGATCTGCTGGCCATCAGGACTGAGGTCTACCCAGACCTATCTTGGGTGGAACCTGTAGAATTCCATGTTGCTGCAATTCACTGAGTCAGAAATGAGTTTCACTCCCAGCTCTGCCTATGCGCAGTCCTTTCCCTTGCCTTTGATTCCTTATTCAAAATGGTGCGCAATTCGGCTCTATGGGGCTGACTGGGCTGTGAAATCCACCCTGTTCTTGCACTACCCATCTGAGATCTGCCACATTGTCTCTGCTCCTGGTCAAATTAAAAACACCAGCAGGGGGCCCGGCGCGATGGCGCAGTGGTTAAAGTCCTCACCTTGCACGCCCGGGATCCCATATGGGCGCAGGTTCTAATCCCGGCAGCTCCACTTCCCTTCCAGCTCCCTGCCTGTGGCCCGGGAAAGCAGTTGAGGACGGCCCAAAGCTTTGGGACCCTGCACCCGTGTGGGAGACATGGAAGAGGCTCCTGGCTTCAGATCGGCATAGCATCGGCCCGTTGCGCTCACTTGGGGAGTGAATCATCGGACGGAAGATCTTCCTCTCTGTCTCTTCTCTCTGTGTATCCGCCTTTCCAATAAAAATAAAATACTACTTAAAAAAAGGTAGTTCTTAAAAAAAAAAAAAACACCAGCAGGATGGACCTTTCTTTGGATTCACCTTCTGAGCTCCCAGTGAAAGTGCCTTTCCACCTGGTTGCTGGTGGAGTTCTGGCCACTGGTGGAGTTCAGATCACCACTTGCTGAATTTTGCTGGAGTATCAGTCACTGCAACACCACACCATTGTGTCTGCTGCTTTCCTCTGTCTGTCAGTCTCCAGGTACCCCTCTGCTATTGTTCTGTCCTCTTATATTTCCTGGAAAGTGCCCTCTCTGCTTCACACTGGCTAATATTTCTTCATCTGTTTAAACACGCACTTACCTTATTCTGCCACCTTGATTCCTCAGGGCTCCCAATTTCCATTGAGTGACATAGTCAACCTCAAGTCTCCATTCACCCAGATTTTTGCTGTCATAATTTTGCTGGGGTAGCTGTCCAATTTGCTCTGTTCTGCTGCTGTGATACCAAATGTGCTGTCTTATTCTCCATGTGTATCAGGGTCTTTGTTCACTGCTCTGCTTTTTCACTGAGGAGGGCATATTGTTGCAGATGAGTCCAAGAACCTGGGCCAGGCAACCCAAGTCCTGCCAGATTGCCTGACTACAGGGCTCACGAACCAGGCACCTCCCTCGCAGGTGGGCCCAAGGACCCAAGCCAGGTGACCTAAGCCCTGCTGGATCCTTCCCCCCCGCCCCTCCCACAAATCCTCATGAACCCAATACCCACCTCATAGAGGTGCCAAGAGACCTGGGCCAGGTAAATGAAGCCCCACTGGATCCTCCACTTTTTTTTTTTCTAATTTGAGAAAGAGAGAGAGAGCGAGTGCTAGCTTCCATTGGTGATTCTCATGCCCCAAATGCCTGCAACTATTGAGGGTGGGCTTGCTGAAACTAGGAGCCTGAAACTTAGCTTGCAGTGGCAGGGACCCAGTTACTTAGGTCATAGTCATTGCCTGCAAGGACTTGGAACTGGAGCTGGAGCTGAATCTGCCTGTCATATTCAGGTACTCCTATGAGGGTGACAGGCACCTTAAGCTGTGTCTTAAAGACAAAAGCCCTGGCCCTGTGCCAAGTTTTTGAAATGTCCTTGTCAACTGTGTCTGATTTCTAACCCTGCTACCTTCTGCTGTGTCTAATATACTCCTTCCTTTTCCATAACCATGGCACACAAAGGGGATGCTAGTGACATATTTCCTATTGTGGTTATTGTAGATGGGCAGAAGTTTGGAATCTGAAATTCCTAAACCTAGGAAGAGAACTCTATGATATTGCCAGTGGAAGATTTTAGTGGTCTTTTGAGCTCATCCCATTCCCATCAGCATGCTGCTGGTATCTTTTTCACTATCTCTTCCTAAGCACACCAATCCTGAACCTTTGAAGCTAATAATGCAGAATTTCACATCCCCTAAATCCCACACTTCTTTTCTTTTTCTTCATACCTGTCATTTTCTAGGTCACTATAGTATTTGCCTATTAATTGTTTTCAGTGTCTTAATGTTTGCTCTCCTGCTGGAATGTAAGCCTCACAATCACAATGATACTTGTTTTGTTTACCAAAATATCCTAACCACACATTTAAAACAGTGCCTTGCACATAAAATTTGCTTAAAAAGCATAGGTTGAATGAATGAGTGATGTTTTAGAGCAAGAATGGATCATCACTATCAGCACCAAGTCTGTTTGTAATTTGGGGCATCTAATAAACTCTTAACCAGTTTTGTGCATGTTTTTATGATGTAATACATCTGTATATATTGGATATAAATTTAAATGTTATTTATCAGTGATATATAGATATATCTTTATAAGATTTCTTTATTTTTATTGGAAAGTCAGACTATACAGAGAGAAAGATCTTGTGCCCACTGGTTCACTCCCCAAATTGGCTGCAATGGCTTTTGCAATGACTTTTTCTCTACTGCTTTCCCAGGCCACAAGCAGGGAGCTGAATGTGAAGTAGAGCAGCTGAGGTATGAACTGGCGCCCACATGGAATCCTGGTGCATGCAGGTCAAGGACTTTAGCTACGAGGCTATCACGACAGGCCCAGTGGTGCATATATTAATCTTACTCATAAAACTGCCAAAAGCCACAAAACTCACCTGCTTGATCTAGAATAGGTGATCCCCATAATAACATGTAACATTGGCATGCTTTCACTGTGTGCCACATTGTTTTATTTTCATGTGATCAAATGTTCTCTACTTGCAGTTAGCGTAGCACTCGGCACTTAGTGAATGCCAATTAGAGATTTCACAATGACTAATTGTGAAACACTATTAGACTGTTAAAGAAATGTTATTTTTCTGTCATTATTTTAAATTTAACAAATAAAAAGTTATGAGGTCATACAATTAATTTCCATATACACATAACCCTATTTCCCCTATTAACATCTCATATTAGTTTTTTTCAAATCTAAGTTGTTAGTAGTTCTAGTGTTAATGGGTATAGCACCTCAGGGTTGGTTCTTATGAAATAAAAATTGCACACTTGTCTGCTGCTGATGTTGCCTCCTAGCCATTTTTCCTGCTTCTACTTCTTTCCCCTGTACTCTATTCACAACTCCATCAGACTTCTTTCCCTGAAGCCCAGATCTGATATCTCACACTAATCTAATTTTCAATAATCCCGAGTTTCTCTGTAACTAGCCAGAAATTGTTAGTATGTTATTGAAAGCTCTCTTCAATGGACCCACATTTCTTTTAAAAATCTTTTGGTTTTCTAGGAGTATTAAAATCATAAAAAGAATCATTCTCTCACCTCCCCCAACTTCCCCATACTCTCTGCATTTCCTATTCTGTGACTTGACTCATACTGATTGCTCTAACAAGGAATGCCCCGTGGCCTGAATTCTGTCAGATTCTTTTTATCTTTGAGACTTAGCTTAAATGCCACAGACTTTATGAAAGCTTATAATTATATAAACTTCAATAGTTTCTTTCCTTGGATAAAATCCACCTGTGAACACAGATGGAAGGCAGGAATCTTCGTCCTGGCACCTGGCATATGATATTCCACAGCTACAGTGAGTGGAGAAAGAATTTGATTATGAGTAATTGTCACAGGGAGTGTAGGATCCAATCTCAGCCCTATAAGCCTGCCTGTGATGTTCCTAGTTAGTTTCCTAACCCATAGGGGTTGGTTGGTGCTCTGCCTTGGCAAGCTGAGTCTGGGTACCATGATGGAGAGAGGAGAGGGGAGCACTTCATGGACATAAGTAAAATCCTACCTTCTCCCCCAGTCCTTCTGACCAGAATCAAAGTCAGTGGGCATGGTGGATTTATCCCTATGATAAAATCCACCAGTTGTATATGGTCTGCAGGAGTCTCTACTTGGTTTATTAAGATAGCACTTCCTCCATGCTGGTTAATTGCTTTGCTACAAGAAGTTGACATCTCCAGCTGCCAGCTTTGGGAGTTGCCTGTGGTTTCCTGCTTGCTGCTGTGTGATGTGATGTCCCTGCTGCTCTTTGGTGACTTTCTTCTTTTTGTACAATTTCTCTAAAAGCTTCTCTCCACCTGTCTTGGGATATAGCTTTTTTCCTGTGGTAAGAATCAGAACATCTTTCCCTTATTCAGTCGTCCTGGATTCAATGGTAAGGAACACTTTCTAAAGATTATCTGAAGCAGAATCTCACAAAACTCACCAATGGAAAGTTAGTTTGTTATATCACGATCAATTTCACTACTTTGCCATTTAATGATAACTTGAATGAATGTAATTAGGTATCAAAAGTAAAGGAAGAAATGGTAAAATCAATAATTTGTGTTGGCTGTGTTCCTTCATTAAGTTAATCATTTATTCCATATGATCACATAGTGTATTAGGAAAAACACACTAAGGTAAAAAAGATCTAAGGTAAAAAAAGATCTAATTCTTTGAAGGAGCAATGTTACCACAGTAAAATCAAATGCATTAGCATGTTTTATTACGATGTCATAGCACAAGATCATATGACACTATCCTGACCATCTTTTGCTTGGGAAGGTCTAGGGCAAAGTTCTTAGTAATAGTGATAAGTGTGACTGGAGCCAATGATGTGAAGAAAACTCGGAAGATGAGAATGGGGAAGTAAGTAGGGCTGGGTTTTGTAAAACGTTTCTGTATTAATTTATGGAAAGTCTCAGAGTGAGATATTCATATTTCAGTTTATTTATGATTCTGGTTTGTGTATAAAGGTTGCACTGAAGTTGGGAAGCCAAGACTGACATATGCCATGCTGGAGACTAGTTGGAATAATCTAGTTCGGCTCTGATGAGGATTCTTCCAAAGCAATGGAATGATGTGGTAGACCAGGAAAGATATTTCTGAGGGTGAATCTTCAAGATAAGCAATAAGGAAAAGGGAAGTGAGACTTCAGTTAATTATGAGTACTGAGATATAAGATTAGAATGAGAGTACAAGTGCATATTGGATAAACAAAAGTAAGTTACTGTGGAGTAATGCAGTAAGCATTTTACACTAATAACTTTACAGCAGCATTTTATTTAATACTCATAGCTGTGAGGGAGAAAGTATCTCTATTTTATGTAAGACATGAGACTAAATGTTTTATTCAAGTTCAAGGTGCTAATGAATGGCAGAGTCCGAATTACCAACCAGTGACTTTCAATTGCACATTTGCATCACTAACTAGCCTTTCTCTGGAGAGACTGAGGGAACAGGTGGTGGGCATGCTTTAACTCAAGTGCGGACTTCCTAGGCAAAGCTAGTAGGCAAATCTCTTGTTGTAATGCAGCTTTCTTGCATGTGCGATGTTTCCAGCCTTGCTGTTTGTAGGAGGGTGGGAGGTGTGCTAGGTGACCTTAGAGGGCTGATGTTCTGAGATTCTGTCCTTATAACAAAACTCCACAGCCTGGCAGAGTGCCCTGATGCTCTGCACTTGTATAGGACTGTCTTATTTGCTGTTGCTTTCTGTTCGGCTGAGAGCCTTGGTTTGACAGCCAATATTTAGTTCGCAGTAACATTTTACCCTTTACCATGGTTGGGAGAAAACAGGGCTTCTTACATTTTCTTATTTTTCTGCAGATTTCCTGTTCTCCATCCCTGCTTTTTGGTGTCTTTGTGGTTGTGGTAGCTACAGTATAAGGTCTCTTGACCTCTCGAAGACTGCGATCTCAATCAGCACTGTCAAGTGCATTGCTGAAAGCTGCTAGTTAGCCTGATTGTGAAATGGGCTCCCCCAGTCTGCAGACAGCAATTACGTGGAGCCTTCCCAATTCTAGTACATTCTTCACTTGCATACTTGTTTCAAATCAGGGTCTACTCACCCTGACCTCAGTACCTCTTTCTTCTGTGCAGTTGGTACAAATTCTCAGAAAGAAATATTCCCCATTGAGTTTAACAATTTTCTTTCATCCTTTTTTTTCAAGGATTTATTTATTTGCAAGTCCAAGTTACAAGATTAAGGGAAAAAAAGACCTATCTGCTGATTCACTGCCTGGGTAGCTGCAGTGGCCAGGGCTGAGTCAGGTAGGAGCCAGGGGTTAAGAGCATCATCCGAGTTTACCATGCAGGGAGCAGGGTCCCAAACAATTGGACCATCTTCTGCTGCTTTCCTAGGCACATTAACAGGGAGCTGGATCAGAAGTGAAGCAGTCGGGATGCTAGTCCACGCCCATATAGGATGCTGGTTTTGCAAGTTTCTGGGGATTTTCAGTTGCTGCAGCTACTTCCTCTTTGTCCAGAAATTCATTTTTTTTTAATATGAAGGACTGAGCAGTTTTTCATCTATGAATAAATATTTGTTTACTTTCTTGAACATTTGACTTGGGCAATGCAGTGCTATGCTAATATTTATGTAAAAGTAACAAACTATGGCTCAGAAAATGTAGGAAGTATTTTAACAATATATTTTGGAGTATGGTACATTCAAGTTTTCAAGATTAATATTTACTTTTAGCTGGGTACAAGTTTTATTTATCCTTTGATATGAAATATGATCTTATCAATTGTATTTAAAGCACGGTGGAGCTAACTCATCAAGAGGTGCTGCCAGAATTTAGGGTCCATCTGGGTATAAAATCCAGTCCTTTGTACTGGGCAGTGTCTAAAGCTGCAGATGCCCAGGAATGGTGGCATTTGGCCTTCTATAAGAACCTGATGATTCCCCAAATTTTACTTAAGAGGATTCCCAGTCAATCTTTCATTTGTTATGTAGTTACATGCTTGAACAACTTTCAGTAAAGAATGTGGAAATTCAGTTCGTGCACATTCTCCAACTGCCTGTCTCTGTGGAAATGAGCTTGAAATTAGTTGATCATGGCCTGTAGTCTCAGAAGGATTACAGTTCAGTAGTGAGGATAGATACACATGTCAACAGATAAGATTGGTTAGAGCAACTTGCAAGGCCCAATACAGGCCAGGGTTACAGATAAACATGCTGTACTCACGGTAAAGGACAAGGATGGAGATGGAAGCAAGAGAGATGATGACACAATCTCCATTTTCAGGGGCACTTGAAAAATATAGAAAAAGGAAATTAAAAGGTAAATTTATTTTTGGTTAAAAAATATATGTAGTTTTTGATAAAATGCATTTCCATTAATTTTCTGAAGACCGCTTCTAGTTTCTTGTATGCATAATCTTTAGCTAGTTGTTATGCTAGTTGCCTCATGTAACTTAATTTACATCTTTGATAAGACTGAAGACATTTATAGTTTCGTGATTTATTTTTCTTTCATTCAGCATTGTTAAAAAGCTCTTCCAGGTGAATATATTTTTAAAAAGATTTACTTTTATTTATTTCAAATAGTTACAGAAAGAGGAAGAGACAGAGAATCTTCTGTTCTTTGGTTTACTTCCGTGAAGTTCTGCAATGGCCAGGACCATTGGAATCTGATCAGGAGCCTTTGGAATCTGTCTTGTGGGTGCAGAGGGCCAGGCATTTGGGTCATTCTATTCTGCTTTCCTGGTGCATTAGCAGGGAGCTGGCTCAGAAGTGGAGCAGCCTGTCTCTAACCAGTGCCCATATGGGATGCCAGCATCGCAGGTGGCAGTTTTAGCACTGTGCCACACAGAACTGGACCCTTAGAGGAATATTTTAGGTGAATGTATCATCCTAACTACTTATCTGAGTTATTACAATATGGAATTCACACAATTCTGAGAAGGCAAGGTGGCCGGACGTGTATCCCAAAGATCCAGGTTCATACTGTCCTTTCTACTCCGAAGGATGGATCTAGGTTCTTAATGCTCCTCTTCTCATGGTCTCCTTTATTTGAGTGCAGACAAGGCCTACAACTTGCTTCTCACCAATAGATTATGACAAGCAGGATGGAGGCATGCGATGCCTCTCCTCTGCTGACTGAAGGAGCAGCAGGCATATTGGTAAGGTGTATGTGGTTTGGAACAGAGACCGGCTTTGAGGCCTGAGTCAGCAGCAAGAAACTGAAACCTTGCAGCTTTATGAAGCAGAAGTCCCACAGAAAATGTGAGATGAATGATGGGTGTTGTTTCAAACTGCTAAGTTTGGTAATGTGATTACTTAGCAGTTGTCAATCCATTGTCCCCTTCAACATATGAAGCATGAGGTGTCTTCATCAATTTCTGTTGTCCACTGACACTATTACTAGATTTCATTTTAACATTTTGATCTGTTTTGTTATGGTTGGCTTAACTTACATGCTAGCATGAAGGATTTTTGATTATAGGCAATATGGAAGCAGATCTTAAATCTGTTTGTGCCACATGTGCTTGCATGTTAGCAGAATTAACATACTTAGGTGAATTTCCAAACTTCTTTAATATGTTTGGTCTAATTTTGTGATTAGGATACACAGACAGGAATGGTCATTGTCTTCCTGAAACTTGGTTTTTGTTTCAAGAGGCAGAGCATAACAATGAAAGTTTTAAATTATATCATTGAATTGTTGCCTGGAAGAAATAATTAGGCTACTAGAATAACTAGAGAATCTTTTCTAGTAAAATATTTGGAGGAGTTAGCATTTTAAGCTATTTTAAAGCATGAAAAGGAGAAAGCATTGTTTAATTCCAACTGGTTTATTGTCAGGTTTTCAGGTGCAGTTTTGTGCTTATGTATATGTTGATAATAAGCAAGATTTATAATAGGGATTGGGTTCAGAAATGAATTAAAATCAGTCTTGGTTGTTAGAAGAATGAAAGAAAGCACAGTGACAATGAATCTCTCCATATATATGGAATATTAACTTGTTATAAATTGGATAGGAATATTGGAATTGTGCATTGCAATTCCTTTGAATAAGGAAAAAATATTCATAAATTCTAAGGAATTAGATATTGAGTCCTGTCTAGCATAGACCAAGTTCACAGCTAGTCTGATATTTGCCAATGCAGTTAAGCTGTTTCTGAAACCACTTTGTATATCCATCTCCCTCTGGCATCTCTTGATTGTTTCTCTGCAATTGCTTAGCTGGCTTTTATTAAGCTACAGATTGCTCATGCTAATGTGAATCTAAATCTTTTGCCGTTGACACTTTTGCACATACATTGCATTTTAGAGTGGAGGCCAGTGTGAATTCTCGGTGTGCCAAAACAATAAAGAATTTTCTTTTATTTTGGGCTTGAACTTTTTACATTTCTATTAGTTTCTACAAAGCTGTCTCCTAAGCATTTTTTCATGACAACATTCTCTTAAAGGTATGTATAAATCTGGAAGTACCTATGTCTTCATAGCCTGACACCATCTTCAATTAAATGAGCACTTAATGAATTTTAGTAATTATTGGGAAACAGCAATGAAGATTTGTGTATATGAGTTCTTTGTGAATAAAACAGGTTGAAGAGAAGAATAATTTCAAGGGAATCATGAGGCACAAGAGAAGAAATAACAAAAAAGTAAAATCTCTGAGACAGCTGATAAACAGTTGGAGTTGAAGCAGGTGCCAGGATTGTAGAGACGATCTCCCAGTAAGACTGTTAAACAGCTAGAAAACAGTAACGACAGGGGAGCAGCCACCTAGGGAAATCTTTTCAGACAGTCAGAAGGCTCCAGTAGTGGTAAAAGATTTAGTTAGTCTTCCTTTTGTTGATTGTGGGTTCTCGAAAGGCTGATGCTAGATCCTATGACAATGGGTTCCATGCTTCAGGAGCAAGCCTGCTCAGGTCTAAGGTCCAGGAAAGTAACTAGACACCTGGAGTAATGGTAAGTGGTAACAAATGAGAAGTAAGGCACTCTATCCAGTACTGGAGAGCTTGAACTTTTGTATTAGGGTTCTTTTGTATTAGGGTTTTGTATTAGCAAGAGTTTACTAGGTTACAACTGGAAATGGGATAGAAGAATAGTATTCACTCTTCCTCTGGGATTTAAAAATAAACATATATTAGATCTTACAATTCAATTAAATTTAATTCAACCACAATTTATTGGATCCCCACATGCTAGACATTGTGCTAACGTGTGTGACTGAAGTGATACAAAGGCTGCTTTTGCTCCTGTAGACCTTCTCATGCCGAGGGTTTAATGGGGACAGAGTGGTGATGAGCAAGCAGATTGCACTCCGGAGGGGAGGTCACACTTGAGCTGCAGCGTGAAATGTGACTGGGAGGTCACTACACGATGTGGATAAAGAACCTGGGGAGACCAGGAGAATGCACAGCTTTGCAAGGAGAGAACATGTTTCCTTTCATACATGAAGTGAAGGGTATAATTGAAAAATACAGGAAAGGTTTAGCGCAGTGATGAGGAGTACAAATGAAAAGCCAGGGATTAGCATATCCTCAGAGCCAGACAGGTTTAAGGGAGCTATTCAAGGATGGAGCCCTGTGGTAGTATGGTCAGATATTTTTCTTTGCTTTAATGGTAAATTAATACTGTCTATGCGGAGGATGTACAAGTTTATTGGAAGTACAAGTTTATGAGAAGTAGGTTTAAATCAAGTGGAGTTGGTGGAGATGGGCTATAATGGCCAGTTATGTTTAGAAGGTAGATACAATAGAATTTAATAATAGATTGGATATTGATTTGAGGAAGCAAAGAGATTATGACCTAGAGGGGGGCTGTGCGTCTGTCTTTGAAACATCAAGGCGTACTAGGAGGCTGTGGACTAGACGTCAGCATCACAGTACAGACTAGGTAAGACTTGGGGCAAGATGAAGTGAAAAGGAAAATCCATGTGAGCACTAATGAGCAAAAAAGAGAAGAAAAGAAAGGCCAGGAAAGAGAGGTGCGCAATGCAATAGAACAATTGCAGAAAGGTGAGAGGGGCTCAGACTATTGGTGAAATTGATAGGATCAGTTATTTTGGCAAATGAATGACATCTTTGTTCAGATGAGATATGTACAAATTTAGATCATCTGTCTATTGAGCATCAGTGTTAACGAATACTTCTAAAACTGTCAGAAGTTTCCATATTATACCTGGAGAGTGAATGCCAATTACAGTGTAAGGAACCAGTTGGATCCAGAATATAGATGGGAAAATGGAAAAGTACTCATAGAAGAGAATCTTCTTGACTAGTAACATTTGGAAAATATATCAATTTCTCTTTTATATTATTCTAAACCTCCATTTCATCTAAATATTCAGTTCAAGAAGATATTGCTGTTAGAAGTTAAATTTTGTAGAAATGTTTTAGAAGTAGAACCTGAAATGTTTAAAAATACATGTCAAACAAAATTATGTCCATGGTGTTTATTTTTCTTTTAAAATGAACCCTTTCTGTCTTCCTCTTTTTTTTTGAAGTAACTGTGAGGTATTCTAATGAATGGATGGATGGTAACAGATAGCCAGCCCTGTATCAATGGAAATGTAGTTAATTTCCAATCCTCTCCATACACATAATGCTTTAATGAATAACCATGTACAGATGTCAATTCCTCAAGCTGCTAATGTGCTGGTTTTTGGGATAAATTCCTAAAAGTGGAATTGTTGCATTTAATGATATGTGCATTTGTAATTGCAACAGATACTGCCAAATTGTTTCTCTAAGGGTTGCTTCAATTTGCAGTCTCTATATTAACTTGCAAGTCCATGTTTTCTCCATTACCTTGCAGAGTCTGTCTGCATCTTCAAGGTGCTGCCAGTCTGAGAATTGAAAAGCAGTGTGAAATGTACAAATGTTTGATTTTTATTTCTCTTATTAATACAATCAAAGATGCATTGAATAAACTTAGGAAAAGTTTTTCTTTTACATGTTTACATGTATGGTGTGCTTCTTAAAAAAAATTAACCTAAAAATTTGTAATCAGAATGCATTATCTATTGTTGACATTGCTGTTGAAAATTTCCCTTATTTTTCTCTTGACTATGGTAGCTTTTGTGCCACAGAAAAATTTTCTGTGGTTAAATTCACCAGCCATTTAAAAATTATGTATTAACATCATAAAATACATATAATGAAGTTACAAACAAATTCTCCTATTTTGTTGTGTTATTTGTGTGTGTGAGAGAGAGAGAGAAAGAGAAAGGGTGGTGCTTTTCATTTTTTGTATTTGAGTCTAAGACCTCTTTGAACATGATACAGACAATGCATTACTGAATGGTCATGGTTTTCTGGAGAAGTTGACATTTTAGAAATTGTATTTCGGTTCTAAAATGGAAATTGTTTCTAAGCTTCAAATAGCAAACATTACAATTGGACTCACCATATGACCCAGAAATTCAGCTTCTGGGTATATGTCCAAAGGAAATGAAACCAGCATGGTGAAGAGACATTTGGACTGCCATATTTATTGCAACTTAACTCAGCCAAGAGGTGCAAACTTAAGTGTCCTTCAAGGGAAGAATGACTAAGGAAAACATGGCGTATGTACACATTGGTGACAAACATTCACGGCCCTAAAGAAAATCATGATGAATGAAACAAGCTAGATACAGAATGTCAAGTACTGACTGATGTTATGTGTAGATGAGAGCTGAAAAATTCAAACTAGAAGTAGAGAGGAGAATGGTGGTTGCCAGGGCCTGGAAACTGGAAGATTGGAAAAGATGTTTGTCCAGTGTTTCAAAAATAACTGTGCAAGCTGAACCAACTCTGAAGATTTAATAGACGACATCCTGTGTACAGATAGTAATGCTGTGCTGTACACTTTAAATTTACCGAGAGGATAGATCCTAAGTGTTCTGCCTGCATATAAGAGAAAAAGAAAATAGTAACTGTGGGAGACAATGGATGTGTTAGCATGATTAGGATTGGCACTTTACCATGTATACTGCTATCAAAACATCGCATTGTATGCCTTAAATATATACAATTTCTGTGCTTAGTTATGCCTCAATAAAGCTGAAATAAAAAGAGGAAAAAGTTGATAACTCTCCATAGACCCCTTACTCATGCATTCTACTCACACTTCCTCCCCCATCCAAGGTGGGTATCGAACAGGGAAGGAGGAAATCTTACAGTATGATAAGATCCCAGAGTCAGACATTTGAGGACAAACCACAAAACAGCTCTTTTAACTAGATTTTAGAGTGCAACTGCAAAAAGCTTATTGAAAAAAAGTGTTGAATTATAGCCACAGTGGCACAATAAATAAGAAATTTATATAGCCCCGAGGTCAGGTTTTGTAATGAATTTAGTTCAGGTCAGGTCAAGTTTTGCTGCCAAATGAGTGTTTTGAAAAGCCTTTTGTTTTTAGAACTTTTGGTATTTCAAAATTTCAGTTAAGTGATTGTGGAGTTTGTGCTTTTCTGAATCACGAGTTGTTTCTCTGCAATGATTTTTCATGCGTTTACTGGTGTCAGAAAGGAACTTGTGTTCTGCTGTGGCAGTGGGGGTGTTTTCACACTGTGGAGAGTGATTCTGAAAGTAGGAATAAGGATGTAGATTTTAAATGTGTTTTTGCCTATAGTTTAACTTGATAGAATGCTGTGAAATACAAACACATAGGTGTATGGAGTATACTCAGATAAAAACATTCATACTTCTCCTATATGGCTTGTGGTTCAGTGATTGCTTCGATCATGCCACTTAATACTAATTTCCTCTCAGATCAATATTCTGTGTTTGTGATTATCTGGTATTCAGTGCTGGGAACAAGAAATAGCACAAAACAAAAAGATAGCCCTTTTCTTCTGAACGATTTATACTCAGTTTGGGGAAGGAAATAAGCAAGCCAGTAAGTATAGCTCTGTTTGAGTGTCAACACAAATGGGCACAAGGTACATGGAGCAAGCCCAGCTAACCCAACAGAGGGAGAGAGAAAGCTTGAACTGGATTCTGAAGGGTGAAGAGGAGTTAAGTGAAGGACTGAAAAAAAATTACATGGAAGAGTAACAAGCTGTTAGGAGTGTGTGTTAGGAAGCTCAAGTGGCTTAGTTAGGCCAGAACAGAGGTTCATGTTGAAGAGCGGGCCAAGTGCAGCCAGCCACAAAACAAATCCAGTGATGAAGGATGTTACATCCTAAGCTAGGGCTCAAGGTCCCTGTTAACAGCTGGGAGGATGGGAGACAACATTGTGTTATTTATGCAGGAAGCTGACATGCGCAGGTTTGCATGTGATAAAGACTATTGCGATGCCTCTCTGGAGGAATCAGAAGGCCATGCCAGAGCTGATGAAGTCTTGATTGAACACAGTGAGAGAAGAGCCCTGAGACACATCAGGGTGGCAGAAGCAATTCGAACTGATGAGTGACTGCAAACAGAAGATGGAGTAGAGTGGAGTTCCAGCTTTCTTGTTTGATTTGGTGGATGGTGTGCCTTTTGTATGGAGACGCTAGAACAGGGAAATGTGACACGTTCTGTGTTGGGTAGTTTGACTATCTGAACTGACCAAGAACTGATTAGTAGGGAGGCGAGTTTTTTTTTTTTTGGTTTGTTTAATAAACTTGTCTTTTTAATATAGAGTTTTGATTTGTGGGAGAAGGATCAGAGCCTGCTGTGATTTAGTTCTTGGTATAAAGAGTGGATGTTTCGCAAAAGCCTATATGTTAAAGCTTGGCTGCCATGGTGGCACTATTAGAAGGTTGTGGAACCTTTGTAAGTAGAACCCAGAGGAGCTTTGGAGGCATGCCCCCAGATGGCAGCTCTTGGTGGTCTCTTTATCAAAGGTTGTAAAGAAGCCTGGATCTAGACCCATTTGCACACTCTCTTCCTGGATCATTGTGGGATCCTGCTGTACGTGCTCTGCTATCCTCGTCAGAAACCAAGCTATGGAAGCCACCTGAAGGTGAACTTGCACCTCCAGAACTGTCAGCTAAATGAGACTTTATTCTTTAAAATGTTAGCTGCCTCATGTATTTTTCCTATTACTGAGAAGCTAACTCAGAGCTGGATAACTGATTGAAGAGTTATCAGACTGTGTCTGTTACTATAGCAGAGGTTTGGAGGAGGCCATTCAGGATGAGGCTGTAGACAGTAGATAAAATTTATCTGTGATCAGTGCCCAAACCAGTCACACAAATGCCCTGTAAAGAGTGGGTACCCATTATTTTTAAATTTCTTATAAATCTTGAATTAAGAATATTTCTAGCTAGATGGATTAATTGTTCTTACTGGCTAACATGTGGCAGAAGATGGCTATGAAACAAAGATTGTAGTAGGGGGCTGACCCTGTTCTTGGTCTGTGATTAAAGAGCTGGCTACATACTGTTGCTCAAGTTTTCTCTCACAGTGATTGGTCCAACCATTCACAATGGAGATGATGCTATTGAAGAATCTCTACAAGCAATGGTTTTCAATGGGCATCATTAAGTGCTATCAGTTGCTTATCCGCCTATATTCTGTCAGTGAAAAAAACATTGGCATGTTAAAGGATCAGTATATGGGGAGACTGACTGGTGATCAAGTCAATTTCTAGAAGTTAAGTCTCAGCTTGTGTCTTTGTTATTGTTCAGGGTGAGCTGTCATGTCATTGCTCGCTGTCTGTGTCCAAGATGTAAAGTAAAAATTTTCTTTCACAAAATGTGGCAGAGTCAAATAGATCCAAAATCTCTCTTCATCTCCAATTTACATTATTCTAACTCAGTGATGTTTGCTTGATTTTTTTTTTCCTGCTATTAATCTGTTATTGTAAGAAAATACCTGAGGCAGGATAATTTATTCAAAAAGATGCATTTTGGCTGTGAGTTTCAGGGGTTCAAGATTTGGCAGCCTCATCAGATAATGGGCTCCTTGCATTCTCTCAAGGCGGCACAGCACAGCTGGTGGCAGTGGATGAGGAATGTCTGACTTTGCATGTTCCCTCGCTCTTGTAAGCCTGTCAGGATTCAGTCCTGAGGCTCCACCTGAGTGACTCACTGAAATCCACTTCCCATAGGCCCTGGCTTTTAAACACTGTGTTCGACATCCTCTTAATACTACTAACATACGACCTTGAGAATGAAGCTTTCACTCATGATTTTGAGGTGGGGTGAGGGAACAAATTCTACTAAACCATAGCATGGCAAGTCAGTAAGTAGTTTAACTGCCTTGGGATCTTTGCACTTTCTGCCTGGAGTTTTTCTTCTAGTTTTTAATCATGTCTGGCACATCCTCATGCTTAACTTTCTTCCATGATCACTGATTGCACCTTCATGTCCCTCTTTCCTCCCTCAGCAGTCTGTCCACTTGCCCAAAAGTTCTGTTGATTTTCCCTGTCAAATTTCAGTGTTCTGTCTGTGTTCTCTAATATTGTATATTGTTTGATATTGTGTTTGATATTGTTGCAGGTATAGCCATGTAACAATAGTAATATGAACATACTTCAAAAACATTCTCACTTGAGTATGTGATATAGCCAAGAGGTGGCATAACCTCGGACTCACTTGTCCTGATGAGACCCTGAAAGCTTGAGTGACTTACCCAGGACACAGGGCTGGTACCTGGAGAACTGTGCTTGAACCATTGCTGTTTTTCAGGACATCACAGTCTAGGATGCATGTCACGATGCCACCCTTCTAAAGAGGAATGCTCCTTTCCTGTAAAAGACCTATCATGAAGGTTTTACCTCTGTATCTCTTTCTGAGTCATTTCTTTTCTGTTTCCCTGAAGTCAAAAAGAATTCTGTAGAGGAATACTTTTTTTTGTTTCCCTGTGAAGGGGAAAGTCCAGCTTCTTTCAGAACTGATGAGAAATGATGTCCCTCCCTAGGGACACAATCAGCTTCGGACAGTTGGTTCTGATGATGCCTGAATTTCTTTGCCTCGCTCTTCCCTAGGGGGAGGCAAAGGATTTTCAGCATTTACTTTTAAATGACTACATAAGGAAAAAACAACAAGCTGATATCAGAGGAGAGGTTGGTCTTATTGGAAATGGTAATGGAGACTGCCAGGTTAGATGCCATGTGTCATTGAAACGGGGCTGATTTTGAAGTCCCCCTACATGGTTATCATTCAAGGTGCTCAATCAAATCCAGAGCTGGCCCTGTGCATATCAGTGGGTGAGTTAACTAATTGCCAATTTCTCCATTTAAATTAGATCCCTTTCTGTCATTAAGTACCTTCTGTAACATGGATGCATAACTCAAAGTACCTACCCTCTATTTGCTTGCAGTCTCTTCCCTCAGTGCTTCTGACTAGCAAGAATGGGCAACCCCGACAAATCAGGATTTCAAAGAGTAATGAGAGCCACCTAATTAGAATGAGATGAGACAGAAATTGCACTGGCAGAGAAAGAGGCTTATCCTCCTCTCTCCCTGAAACTATCTTGGAATTTTTTTTTTACAAAGAAAGCATACTTCTGAGCTCACTTTGGCAGCACATATACTAAGAAAGCATACTTCTGACTTTGGTGCTGCAGACATGCACCCCTCCCCTGATAAATTCCTCCTTGGCGACAGCGAAAAGATAAAGAGCCTACTTGGGAGGCTGTCCTCTCCATTCGGTTTGGGTTGAAATCCCCCGGAGCACAGGCATCCCTCCAGTTGGAGCAAGGTGGTGTTCCCGGTGGTGCAGCTGCATCATCACATTTGCAAAGTCAGGTTGAGGCAGAGATCTCATTTCTACTCTTACCAAGGCTTCGTGTGCCTGAGACCTAGAAGATCCAGCACACGACCCTTCAGTTGACGGTAAAGTCTGAAATCTGAACCTCTCCTGCTGGCTGATACACATGCGTGGAGTCTAGCTGAGGCTGGCCCAGGTTTAGCAAATGTGTCCATGGCCCCTATCTCCCTTAAGGACACCTGTCTGTCCTTACACCTCAGCTCTCTGAAGGAAATTTATGGCATTGGAGTTTAACTGTTTTTCATATTTTAGAAAGAAGAGTAGGAGCATTTTTATTTCTAGCTCCCCACAACTCTGAGGGGAAAACTCCAATTTGGGTTTTCCAAAAGAAACTGTGCATTTGGCCTTTTGCGTCCTATCTCTCTACAGGTTGGAATCTGAGCATAAAAGCACTTTATTGACTTCACCTATTCTGTGGACAGTGATTCTGTGATTTCTGATAATTCAAATGACTTAATCACAAAACTGAGTTTCAGAGACATTTTGTGGCTTTTTCAAGGTCACAGAGTAAGAAAATGGCAGAGATGGAATTAAATTCACTTCTATTTAACTGGTAAAATGCACATAATATAAAATGTACCTTTTAAGCCAGTTGTAGGTATCACTCTGTTGGCAATGTTTACAGTGCTATACAGCCAACCCCATTGTCCATTTCCAGAAGTTGATCATTCTCCTAATAAACCTTTGTAGTTCTTATTTTTAAAAAAGATTTATTTATTTATTTTTTGAAAGTCAGATTTGCAGAGGATGAGAGACAGGAAGATCTTCCGTCCATTGATTCACTCCCCAAGTAACTACAATGACCAGTGCTGTGCCGATCTGAAGCCTGGAGCCAGGAGCTTCTTCCAGGTCTCCCACGTGGGTGCAGGGTCCCAAGGCTTTGGGCTGTTCTCAACTGTTTTCCCAGGCCACAAGCAGTGAGCTAGATGAGAAGTGGGGCCACTAGGATATGAACCGGTGCTCATGTGGGATCCTGGCAAGATAAGGGATTTAACCCCTGGGCTACTGTGCCAGGCTCTGCATTCTGCATTTCCTATAGAGTAACTTTTTTAAAATTTCGTTTTATTACACTGTTTCATAGGCTCTGGGATTCCCCCAACTCTCTCCATGTCCTCCCCCCAAGGTGGATTCATCCACATTGCTGCAGTAGTACAGTTCATATCCAATCATGATTCCTTTTTTGTGAGCATGTACTATGCATATAGTTCAGCATCGTATTGTCCAGATATATTCATCAGTTTCATTGGGAGACCATCCCTGGTCTGAAAGTAGAGCTGGCAGAATATCATCCCCGCCAATGAAAAGCCACAACATAACATTAACAACAATTTACAACATTATGGAGTTAATTGACCTGGTATTGAGTGACGAATATGTTAGAAAATGCAAGTTTTAACTACATCCTATGACTACTTCATTGACATTTCAATTTTAGTTTATATACAACCAGCTGCTATACACCTTAAAATGGTTATAGGGTACTATTCAGTTGTCTTATGCCTATTTTCATTTTTATGTTTAGCAGTTTATAGTATTGAAGCTTGATTTTTTTTAACTGAACTTGGTGAATTTTAGGATAGTCCAAACAGGCTTATAACTCTAACAAGGCATATGTTAACAATTGAGGCACAGAACAGTTTTAGGAGGGGTGTGTAGAGAAATCTTCAATACCTTAGTGAGGAGTAACTAATTTTTGTGTCCTACCTAGTAAGGTATATGTGAGTCCAAGCTGACTGTTTCCTGTCTGTTCTAAGCTTTCCTTATTGGTCTCTGTCTATCTGATCTAATTTTGTGGGGGGCTCTGAAGCAACCCTGATGGTCATTGCAAGAGGGGATAGGGATCCAATGTTGGAACTTAGTAAGGACCAGAGAAAGCTCCTCTCCCGAGTCCCGAAGGAAGTTTATTGTTCTGTTTCTGAGTTCTGCTTAGGGCTCCCGGCTGTTGTTCCAATGACATGAGATCATGAGAGTAAGGATCTGGGCATCTTCCATCCCATGTGGGAGATCAGAAAGGGAGTGGATGACCTCAGAGTTCTTGGCCTATGAGGGCACTCTAATTTCACATGGTCTCCTTGGCAGTTGTGATATATTCCTTGGTGCCCATACTGATAGTCCTTGGTGAGGATCTGGGGGTCTCCAGAGTTGGGATACAAACCTCCTCCTGTCCTCCTGCTCTACTCTGGGGTCCCCCCGCCGCTCTGTGCATATGACTCCTGTTAAGAGGCTGTCAGGATCGCTCTTGGATGTCTTATAGTTTCTGTTAATGTCTAATGCCAATTCTAGTCTGCAATCTGTAAGTTACCTGTTATAAACTTGGTAGGTTATAACTGACATCTTCCTCAAACACTCTAAGAAGATGGAAGATTTCTCTGCTCTCCCAACCCATTACGGAATAATCTAGAGTATAACATCTGGATTTTCAGTTATTTGATGTAGATCATAAGCAGTCAGAAGGTTAGATACCACATATTTGCCTTAATTTAACATGAAATGATGTCAATCTGAAAAATAGTACCTGTTAATTGTGATATTACTACAACCTCAAACAGCCTGTGTCACATACTA
This sequence comes from Ochotona curzoniae, assembly GCF_017591425.1. Taxonomy (NCBI): domain Eukaryota; kingdom Metazoa; phylum Chordata; class Mammalia; order Lagomorpha; family Ochotonidae; genus Ochotona; species Ochotona curzoniae. Next base: position 44,345,661 of record NW_024466502.1, on the reverse strand, counting down.
TGAGATATTGTGAAGTAACCAATGAACCAACAAACAACGAGAGTCAGACTGCTTATGATCTACACAGTAACTTCTTATGCTCACCTATCCCAGTCCAGTAACCAATTTATTTAGTTTTTTTTCTTTTTTTCCAAATTTGCCCTTTTTAAAAAATAGATAATCTCTGGTCTTTTACATTATTTACATCTATTTATGTTCTCCCAGCGATGCATATGGGTTCCAGTTTCTACCTATTCTTACCAGCACTGGTCATTTACGCTTTCTCTGTGTGTATTTAATAACACTGAAATGGATATGAAGCCACATACTCACTTTCCTGAATTCTCATTGTAATTCTGCTTTTCTAGAGTCATGTCGGATGCTCTCAAACTGGGCCAGGATCATTTGGGAAACTTTTCTTTTTTGGCTGAGGGAGGATTGGGTTTTATAGCAGCAGAAAGACCGGAAGTTCTGTATCATTTCCTAGAGAGTTTTGAAATTTAAACAGGTTTATATTCCCGCAAGTTGGAGACTATTCCTTAGAAATTAAAAAGGAAAGAGAAGATGGAGGAGGAGCGCTCATCTCTCAAGTGCTCCGGTGTGCCTATTTTCTGGTATTTCCACTCCTGTGCTGCATTCTTCAACATAGGATACAGTGACTTTGGCAATGGTTAAATTCTCTGGTCTTGGTTTTCCTTATCCGTGTGCTTCATGCATCCACACAGATGGATCATGCTGGCAGCAAAGTGAGTCCAGGGGCAGGAGCAGGCTTCCAGAATGGGAGCTGCACACCAAACAATCCTAATTCTCTTTCTTTCTGCCTACCAGTTCCTTGTAAGATTTCCTATTGGATGATCTCCAAGGAAATCAGAGTGTGAGATGGACTGTTGATGTACTACTCCCTACAGGTTAGTTGAGTGAAATAACTTTCCAGTGAGTTCTGCAGGAATACACATATCTACTTGTTCTTTTGTGTTCCCTCTGATGCAAGGAAGTAAGACCTGAAGTTCACCACTTGTCATCAATTATCCATCTTTCCCTTTCCACTGACTCTGGGTCATTTCTTGATATTTTTTGATTAGTTTTCTTTCATCCTCAAAAGAAATTTTCCTCCCATGTTATGTATCTTTGAACATTCTTGAGCAGATGATACTAAGACTGAGGACTGAGCTGCTAGTAGCCAGATAAAGAGTGTATTGCAGTCAGGGAGAACAATGGTCTCTGTGAAATACTCTGTGAGAAGTAAGCGAGTGCCAGGATGGCCAAAGCTTGGTGAGTGAGGCACAGGAAGAGGCTGGAAGATCAGCAAAGGGAGCACGTGTGCAGGGCTCTGTGGGGTTCCAGAATCAAAGGTATATTTGTTCTGAAGAATCTGATTTAGTCATTAGTGCTACATACCAAATTGCCATCTAACTTAGTGTGAGGAATCACTTTATCTTTACTTAGATTTTATGCGGGTCAATAACTCCTATTGTTTGGGAAGCTGTCTTCTAGAGTCACTTAGGTGTTTATAACCAGGTGTTGGCTGAACCTGCCAGCAGTTGATAACATGATTGAGCTGGGTGGTCTGATAGAAGCTGATGGTTGTTCATCTAAAGCTGCTAGCTGAAGTATCCATGTATGGACTTCTCTGAGGAGTAGCCACAGCATGATTTACATGCCAGCAGTCTTCCCTCAAAGAAAATTGATGAGCTCGGTGACCCTTTTTGACCTAATCTTTGACCTAGCCTTGCTCACCTAGTGTGACCTAAGTCATACACGTAAGCCACTTCCAGTGCATCCTTTTGATTAATTAGAAGTGAATCATAAAGTTTACCCAGACTTAAGCCAAGGAGTTTGTGCTCCACCTCTTTATGCCGGTGAATCAGGCACCTGGTGTGTCTTACTTGTTGAAACAAAGTCCCAGAGGCTACAAAAAAACAGAAATTCATTCTCTCACAGTTTTGGAGACTGGAAAGTCTGCCGAAGCCCTTCATTCTGTATGTTCACATGGTGGAACACAGAAGGGCAGGAGAGCAGGAATTCACCCCTGCAAGCCTTTGTATAGCAACACTAATCCATTCACAAGAGTGGAGCTGCTTTCCTGAACAAGGTGTTACCCAAAAGGTCCTACCTCCCAGCACTGCCACACTGGGGCTCAAGTTTCCAACACAGGGAATTTTGGAAATCCACTTAGATTAGAAATGCTTATATGAACATGTGGATAAGAGTTATGATGGCCATCAATGGAAAAAATGTAACCTTTCAATCTATTAAAATACCTTCCCCCCCACTGAAGCACAAAGCATAAAAGGTAGACATTTTAGAGGATGTTTCATGATTATATAACCAAACATCAATTACACAAACTTTAAATATATAAGTGAGAGAGGTAAATCAGTAATGCAAAAATTGTTTCCCATATGAAGTGTTGGGTTTGAATCTTGGCTGTCTTTAGCTTCCTACAAATGTCATCCTGGAAGGTAGCAGGTGATTGGCTCAGTGTTTGGGTTCCTGTCATGTATGTTAGAGGCATCTCCTATTTTCTCCCTTTGGCCCAGCACAGTCACTATTGTTTGTAGAGTTAGCAAATAACTAGAAGATCTATTTTTGTCTGTTTCTGTCTCTGTGTTTGAAAACTAATTAAAAATAAATTATATATTGAAAAAGAAAAAAAATCTATCTTTCCAAAAGAACAGAAATGACCATCAGTTGAGTTTATTTTTAGTAGAAAAATGTATAATTTCCACTGGGTTTTCAACAAGTTAATAAAAAGTATAGTTAAAACTTGCAGATTTCAAAGTATTTTTTTGTAATAAAATACACTCATACTAATTTGTTAAGAGATGTCTGAGCAGGTATCAGTTTGAAAAGGAGCTTTTCAGAGCAATATGAATTCTGTTAAAACTGAAGCAAGAACATTAAATTGATGGTGCTACTTGGGAGGAAGAATGGTGAAATCATTGATGTTTATGAAAAGCTTATGGAGACAAGATATGAGAGATCAGCCATCTACAAGTGGACAATTTAAGAAAGGACAAGATAATGTTAAATAAAATTCATAGCAACAGGCCATCATATCAATGCATAAGGAAAAGAATCTTTGCTCCCTGAGGAGAATTAATGATTATCATAGACAAAATCCTGAAATCACAGGTCAAAAATGGTTCAGGTTACATAATTTCAGCTGGAAACTTGAAGCTGAACAAGCTTCTAATCCATGTGTACAAAAGCTTTTATTCCTAGAACAGCTGCAGAGAACAGTGGAACTTTTAGTTGGAAAAATGAAGAGTCAGCACACTGAGAAATTTCTTTGTATTGTAACAGAAGATGAAACATGTCTTCCTAAGTACAATCGTGAAGACAAAGCACAATCAAAGCAATGGCTACCAGGAGATGAAAGTGGTCCAGTCAAAGCAGAAGTAGACTGGTCATGAGCAATCGGATACTTGAGGTATATCACTTGTTGACATTCTGGAGGGCTTGGGAACAACAGCATTTGCTTTCTATAAGAATGTTGTAAGAATCCCAAAGCTCTTAACACAGAAATAGCTGGAAAACAGTTCGTTGGTTCATCAGAGTACTTCCTTAGCATGGCAACATTTCAACTCATTTCTCACATCAAACCATGGTTATTTGTGAGAGTTTTGGTAAAAAGTTGTCATGACTCACCTTAGAGCCCCAAAGTACAATCCTAAAAACAAAACAATGGCTACCAATAGAAGGAAGTGGTCTAGTCAAAAGCAAAAATGGACTGGTCCTGCCTTCTTCTGACTTATTGTTTCCTAAATTTTTAATTAAAAAAATTTTTTTAAGGTTTTATTTTTATTGGAAAGGCAGATTTACAGCAAGAAGGAGAGACAGAAAGATTCTCCATCCAGTGGGTCACACCCCAAATGATTGCAATGGCCAGAGCTGAGCCAGTCTGAAGCCACAAGCCAGAAACCCAGGGTCTCCCACATGGGTACAGGGGCCCAAGGCTTTGGGCCATTCTCCACCGCTTTCCCAGGATATAAGCAGGGAGCTGGATGGATGTGTAGGAGCTGGGACATGAACTGACACCCATATGGGATGCTGGCACCTGCCGGAGGATTACCCAGTTGAGCCGTTGTGGTGGCACCTGTTTCTTAATCTCAAAACAATGTGTTTAAAATGTACCCATTTTCCTTAGCTTAGAAAAATGTGTTGAAATGAATATGGCTTATGTTGACAAAGTTTACATTTCATTTTTTTAAATTTAATGGGACGTTAAGGTGTTTGTGGAAAAGGAATTAAAAGATGAGATTATTCTGGTGCCAAAATTTGAAATATGTGTAGTTTATCCAAAATATGCTTTTCTTTAAATTTAACATTTTTATTGGAAAGACAGAGATCTGCAGAGAAGAGAATATATACCAGTATTTATGTAAAAATGATATGTAACATAAATAAATATGTGTGGGGAGAACACTGCCATCAACTGGCTCTGTTTAGCTTGGCTAGGTTGAAGCCACAAACCAGGAACTCAGTCTGACTCACAGATGGTAAGGATCCAAGAAACTTGAGCCACTGCCTGCCTCTTACCAGGGTGCATTAGCAAGAAGGTGAACTCAAGGGCATGGACAGAACTCAAACTTAGACACTATTTTAAACACTTAGACACTTGAGATGTAAGGCATCCCAAGTGGGATCAACTACCGTGCAAATGAATGTTCCTGCATCAAGTTTTTGAAAACATACACACACGCCAATTAAATTAATATAAAATATCTGTATAAATGGAAGTGTTAAATATATACATAAATTATTACTTAAAAAGCGTTTTTCCTATTTTGTGAAGCACCTTTCGTACTTCATAGGATAACAGTCAGTGTCTGATATTCTGTGTTTTTGTGAAGGAAGGAATTGTTTAAATCATTAGTATTAGAATTGTTATTTTAGAATGCTGATCTCTGTTCCAAATAGCTTTAGTATATGGCATTCTTTTTGTGTGGAATCCTTATGGTATAAAAGGAATAGGTAACAATTAACTTAAAACGTTATCACATGGTTTGCTTTTTTTAGAGATAATTAATTCTGTGGCTTCCTTGTCAGAGAAATAGTATTTGAGATAAATGCACTAAGGACCCAGGTAGTAAATATAGATTCCACATTTTCTCCAAAGCACAGAAGGAAGGAGATGTATCGTTCGGTGCAATATAAAAGTAAAAGAGAATGTCACTTTCTCTGCCTCAGAATTACAGGAGAGGAAATGAGCTAGCAGGTGATTCAGAAAAAAATTGGCAGAGAAAAGATGAAATATTGAAGCAGAGAAATGGGGAAGAGTTGCATAATTCGTTACTGAGGGGACAGAGCATGCAGGGGACTAATATGAGGGGGGAGTTTTAGAAGTTATTTGACAAGTGAAACATGAATCTTTCAGTACTGATACAACTCTAGCAGTCTTTGAAAGGAACACGATTTAATTCTGAATCCATTTGTCTGAAACCCCCACAGAGGCCCACCTGTGCATGGTTCTGTTGGGCTGTCTTGCTCCTATCCCTGGAGAGGGGAGGCATACTCCAGGTCTGTTGAGCTGGGGCCAGTTGTTGTACCATAGTGATATTTTCATAGGCAGGATGACACTCTGAAACATCTGTGATGATTTAAGGAGTATAAAATCATTGATGACAGAGATAGAGGGGACAGTTCAGATCTGAGAACAATTTTTGAAGTGGAAGAATAAGATCTTGGTCACTGACTACACTGAGGCAGGTGAAGTGAAGGGAGTTTATTATTTATTGCTGAATTTTACTTAAAACAGTTTTCATGTATTTAATAGACATGTTTCTAAGTAGATAATTATATTAACATCACTCCCTCCTCCTCTCCTTCAACATCTGTTCTTCCTTCACTTTATTTTTCATTTAAATCTTTGGAGAAACATAATGTAAGTCCACTCTAAAAATAGGGTTAACGTACCATTAACCATAATTTTTGTATATGTGTTCATTTATCTTTTTCTGTCATGATAATCATATTTTGTGTTTTGTATTACTGTACTTATGGCAAACAGATGCTATCATTGGGTCTTTCCAGTGTGCCAGTTGATGGACATCTTAGGGTTAGGTTGCACTTAGTCCTAATTGTCTATCAGGACACAAGTCTGACAAAATCATCATTGTATAGGGTAACAGCCAGTATTTTATTTGCTTCCTCTAACACCAAGTAAGTTATGCTCTTGAGTTTGATGGAGTTATTCATTTGAAGGTTATTTAGTCTTCTAGAGATTGCAGTTATGATATCTATATCTTTGGAAACATATTTGTGCATCTTTTCCTCTACTACCATATATACAAATACTTCTAGCATTTTTACATGAATACTGAAAACATCCTTCTTGTTCCTTAAGTGATAACTCTTGAGTGTGTGTAAGGGCTTGTGCTGGGTCCATTTCTTTTCCTATGGACTGATAATTTAGATGAATAAATCCAGGCATTAAATATGACAGTGTTTTCCAAGTTAGTATATGGGATCCTCACATAACATTTATTGCTTGTAGAACTTTGGCCATGTCTGTGACTGAATTGATGTTGGCTTTTTAAATCCTTCCTTCTTAATAATTTTCATTACTTCAGGATAGGTTACAAAGGAGTCTTGAACAGGAAGGGATGGGGTACAGGATGTTTCTCATCTTTTAAGTCATCACATGTTACATTAAGTTTTTCCTATCTTCATTGACTATCTGCTTTTGTGTCATCAGTTGGAGGGTATCGCCTCTCTTGGCTAACAGTGAATTAGTTAGCACAGTGATCAGTTGTGATGGGTCAAAATAAAAGGTGATACAAAGTGCAACAAACATGAAGACAGGTCATAGAAGGAAATGCTGAGCTAAAAAATAGGCAGCAAAACAATTCAGACAAAAAGCAGAAATGGTAACAGATGATTTTGTTAAAGACAGGAAAATTACAGTCTAAGTCATAGAGTTGATTTGCCTCTGAGTAACAAACACTTTTGCATAGTCACAACAGATACCCAGAGAGGTGTTTCCAGTGCCTCTTCTGCTGTCCTTTCTTTTTGCCCAGGTCCCTGCATGAATTTCCTCCTGTAATCCCCAGGAATTGTTGATCCTTTCAGGGAACCAGGGACACAAATGAAGGTATTGTTGAGTTTCTTTTTTTTTAAAGATTTATTTTTATTATTTTTTCATTGGAAAGGCGGATATACAGAGAGGAGAGACAGAGAGGAAGATCTTCCGTCCGATGATTCACTCCCCAAGTGAGCGCAACGGTCGATACAATGCCAATCCGAAGCCAGGAGCCTCTTCTGGGTCTCCCACGCGGGTGCAGGTTCCCAAAGCTTTGGGCCGTCCTCGACTGCTTTCCCAGGCCACAGGCAGGGAGCTGGAAGGGAAGCGGGGCTGCCGGGATTAGAACCGGCGCCCATATGGGATCCCGGGCGTGCAAGGCGAGGACTTAACCACTTGCGCCACCGCGCCGGGCCCGGTATTGTTGAGTTTCTTGAGCTCTTTATAAATCCTGGATATTAATTCTCTCAGTTACATAGTTCACAAATATTTTATCCCATTCTGTTGGCTGGTTCTTCATTTTGTTGATTTCCTTTGCATTGCATAAAGTTTTTAACTTGATGTAATCATTTTTTTGTTTGTTTTTAATTTAACAGCCTGTGCTTCTGGGATCTTTTCCAGGAAGTCTTTTCCTATTCAAATGTTTTGCAAAGGTTTCCCAATGTTCTTTTCTAGAAAAAAAAAATCAATTCATATATTTATATCCTTGATCTACTGCACCTTGATTTTTGTATAAGGTGCAAGATAGGAGTCTTGTTCATGCTTCTACATACATAGATCTGATTTTCCCAGCAAAATTTGTTGAAGAGACTGTCTTCTCTAAGGATCCATTTTAGTACATTTGTCAAAGATAAATTGGTTGTAGCTGAGTATATTAATTTCTAGTGATTCTTGTATGTTTAATTGGTCTACATGTGTAATTTTGTGCCAACAATAGGCTGTTTTTGATTATAACTGCTCTCTGATAAATCTCACAATCTGGCATTTTGGTGCCTCTGGCTTTTTTTTTTAAGATTTATTTATTTTCTGGCTTTATTTTGTTATTTAAGATTTCTTTACTTAGGGATGTCATGCTTCCATATGAATTTTACTGTTGTGTTTTCAAGATCTGAGAATGCCACTGATAATTCCTTTGGAATTGAATTAAATGTGTGGATTGCATTGAGTAGTATGAACATTTTGCTAACATTATGTCTTCCAATCCATCAACATATTAAATTCCTCCATTTTAAAATTTATTTTTATTGGAAAGGTAGACTTTTCCAAAGAGCAGGTACAGAGAGAAAGAGCCTCTATCCATTGGTTCACTCTCCAAGTAGCTGCAAAGGCCAGAGCTGAGCTGATCTGAAACCAGGAGCAAGGAGCTTCTTCCAGATCTCCATGCAAGTGTCAAGGCTTTTGGGCCATCCTCAACTGTCTTTCCAGGCCACAAGCAGGGAGCTCAGTGGGAAGTGGAGAAGTTAGGACACAAGCTGACACCTTCATGCGATCTTGGGCATGCAAAGTGAGGATTTAGCCACTAAGCTTTTGCGCTGGGGCCAGATTCCTCTCTTTTTTTGTCTTCTATTTCCTCATTGTTACAATTTTCATTTTAGAGATCTTTCACATCCTTGGTTAAATTTACTCCAAGATATTAGTATTTATTGTAACTGTTGTGAATAGAACTGATTTTATAAGTTCTTTCTCAGAGATGACATTGCTACACGTGTGTTCAAAAACTATTGATTTTTGTGTGTTGATTTATATCCTGTAACTTTAGATAAGTCTTTACGAGTTTCAACTGTCCCTTAGTGGAGTCTTTTGGTTTTCTCGATGGAGGATCATGTCATCTAAACACATAAGGATAATTTCACATCCTCCATTACAATTTTTGTTGCCTGATTTCTTTTTGTAGCCTAACAGTTCTGGCTGAAGCTTTTAGAACTGTATTGAGTAGCAATGATAAACATAGGTACCTTGCCTGGCTCTGGATCTGGTTCTCATATTTCTACATTTATTTTTAGGAATTTGTGCAAATAATTTTTAGTCTTCTCCTCTGCCAGCTTTTACCTTTGAAATTTGCCCCTGTGACTAATTGGAGTGTCTATTCCTTCAGTGGACAGCCAGAGGCACATGCTGTGTGGGCCCGGGAGCTCTAGCCAGTGCTTGAAGGTGGAGCTAGAGCCTGAGGTGATGCCCAGGTTGGGCATGGTAAATCTGTCTTCACCATCATGTCATGATCACAGCATCATTCCCTCTTAAGATGATATTTTCTGCCAGCTGGTTGCAGCGTGACCTCTTCAAGGAGAGGGCGTTCCTTCTAGGCCCTGGCAGTGCGCTACTCAATACTGCAAGATTGACCTGTCCCTGCTGCGCTACACTCTTTTCTTTATGTAAAATTTCTACCAAAAATGGCTCTCCAACTACCTTGTAAGTATGCACTTCTTCCAGTTTTCTTCTGTTATCTACCTGTAGTTGAATTTAGTGTATTTTTTCCCTATCCAGCCTTTTTTGATCCCCTGTCTTCAGGGAGGAAATTTTAATGAAGTGAGTGTGTATCTTACAAATCAAATAAACATAGGTAGTGGAGCAGATGGACTTGATTCCTCTATAACAGCTGTAAGATAGGCGTATTTGTTGTCTTCTCAGGCATTCCACGAAATGGGATAGGCAGACTTTAATTTTCTCTGAGGAAATGCAGCTCAGATCACTATTGAAATCTAAAGTTATCATAAGGTGTAGTCACTTGTTACCCCTGGTATGGGGAGAGCAATTTGGTGAGAGGTTTTGTTCATCTTATTTCTACTTTTCTATGAATTATTTATGCTTCTCTCCAGGAACATAGTCTCATCTATTTAGCTGCTTATAACATAAATCTTTGGATAAAAGGAAGCAATTTAAGGTTGAAAGGCTTGTTCCTTACTCATTCCAGCCCCTCTTCCTGTGTTCCATTCAGTGATGGAAAGGCTGAAAAGTTAAGAGCTAAATTTTCACATTCCCTGAGGTCAGACTCCACATGTGGAAGAGAAGTGGGAACAGTGTAGTAGGATGGCAGAAAGATTTGCCTCCTCTAGGGCAAGCACGGATGAGAAATCATGGGAAAAATGAGGCTCATGGATGGAATAGTAATCTCCCAGAATGTAGGGAGGTTGTCCTGTTAACCAACCTGTGGAGCTATATCATAAAACAAAATATTTTTAAATGTGAATAAAAAAGAAACAGCTGGCATTGGCTCTGTCCTTGGCTCTGGCCCTCCTGGAGATACTGCATGTCAATATTGAATTTTAATAATTGACTTTCTGATTAGTTTCTGTGGGCTGCTCCTGGACACTATGATATTCCAGCTGTATATAGTTATCCTAAAGTTGGCATATGTGTATTCATGATGAGCAATTCTAGACACAAACCGCAGATTAAATAATGATTTAAAGCTGTAACTGACTTTTTTTTTTAGGTTAATAGGTCATCATAGGCATTAATTGTGCATTCCTGTGGTGTTCAAGTGGTATTGGTCCCAAGATTTGTGCAGATACTAAAATTTGGATGCTTAAGTCTTTTAAGTACTTTTTTCTTTATTGGATTGTTTGTTACCATGTTTCTTGAGCTTTTTTGTTCTTAAAGATTTATTATTTTTATTGGAAAAGTAGATTCACAGAAAGAAGGAGAGACAAAGATCTTCGATCTGCTGGTTCACTTTCCAAAAGGCTGCAATGGCCAGAGCTGGTCCAAACTAAAGCCAGGAGCTTCTTTAAGGTATCCCACGCAGGTGCAGGGTCTCAAGGTCTTGGGCCGTCCTTGACTGCTTTCCCAGGCCACTCGCAGGGAGCTGGATGGCAAGTGGAGCAGCCGGGACATGAACTAGCATCCATATGGGGTCCTGGTGCATGCAAATTGAGAATTTAGTCACTAGGCTATTATGCAATGGCTTCTTGTGCTTCTTTTAAAAATTGGGGATATTAACCCTTTATCAGATGCATTGTGTACAGATAGTTTCTTCCAGTCTGTCGGTTACTTATTTTATTGGGTGTTTACTTTGCTGTGTTGTACTTCTTATCTTTATGTAATCCCATTTATTTGTTTTTGTTTTTATTGCCTTCTCTTTTGAAATCTTATCCAAGAAGTCTTTGCTTATGCTTATGTCTTGCAGCATTGCCCTAGCCTTCCCCCAGTAAATTGCCCGTTTCCAAACTTAACTTTAGGTCTATGATCCATTGTGAGCTGATTTTTGTAGTGAGAAAAAATGTAGCATCTTCTTTCATACTTCTGCATGCAGAGATCCAATTTTCACAGCGTTTGTTGGAGATTTTGCTATGAAGTGCTTAGTTGTATACAGATATCTAGGTTAACTTTTTTTTTTTGAAGATTTATTTTTTTGTTTTTATTGGAAAGGCAGATATACAGAGAGGAGAAACAGAGAGGAAGATTTTCCATCTGATAGTTTACTCCCCAAGAGACCGTAACGGCTGGAGCTGAGCCAACCTGAAGCCAGGAGCTAGGAGCTTTTCCTAGTCTCCCACGTGGGTGCAGGGTCCCAAGTCTTTGGGCTGTCCTGCTTTCCCAGGCCACAGGCAGGGAGCTGGATAGGAAGCAGGGCCGCCGGGATTAGAACCAGGGACCATATGGGATCCTGGCGTGTGCAAGGCAAGGACTTTAGCTGCTACGCTATTGCGCTGGGCCCTAGTACCACAATTTTTTATAGTATGTCTTAAAATCTGGTATTTTCATGACTATGGCTTTTGCTTCATTATTTTAGATTGTTCTCTGTTTCCATGTGAGTATGTTTTATTTGTTTGTTTTAGATCTAAGAAGACTGTCCTTGATATTTTGGTTGGATTTAAATTGAGTCTGTAAATTTCTTTTGGCAGCGTAGACATTTTGGTGGTGTTCAACCTTCCAACCCAGAAAAATGGATGGATGTTTTTCCATTTTTATGTGCTCATCTGTTTCTTATTGTTTTTTGAAAAAAAATTTTCATGATTGTTTTTCTTATTCAAATGTGTATTTTTTCCTAATTTCAATTATTTCTTTTACTTTAGTAATTCTGGGTTTTGTCTTAGTCTTTTTCTTGGGGAGGGGGAAGGTCATTGAGATGCATTGTAAGGTCATTTCATTAATGTCTTTCCAATTTCTTTATGTAGGCACCAATTGCTATTTACCCTGAAGGCTTCTTCTATTCTCTTTCCTAAATTTTGATATGTTTCATCCTTATTGACTTCAAGTATTTTTGTTTAAGTTGCTCTGATTTCTTCTATAACTCCCCTATTGTTCAGAATCATATTTTTGGTCTTAATGTGTTTGCATATTTTTAGTTTCTTAAGGAGTTACTTGCCAGATTAATTCCATTATGATCAGAAATGATACATGGTATTTTAATGTTTTTTTAATTTGTTGAGACTGATTGGTTTTATACCCTAGCATATATGATTTATCCTATAGAATTTTCCATGCTTTGATAAACTTGTGAAAATTCACAAAAGACACCCATTGTGAAACTGCAGAGAACAAAGAGGAGGCTAGGGAACTTGGAGGAGGGGGAAGGGAGACCCCAGTGCCAAGTAAACTGTATCAAAAAATAATAATAAAAAATAATAATGCACTGAGAAAATATGTGTATTCTGCAGCTGTGGGATTAAATTGTTTTATAGATAATAATTAGGTTCGTTGGCTCATTAGTGTAAATGAGCTGCATTGTTTATTTTTTTTGTCTAGATGATCTGTTCATTGATGAAAGGAGGGTCTTGAAATCCCTCATTAAACATGAACCAAGTTTAGAGATTTTTGCAAAATGTAGTTAGAAATTTAATATAAAAATTTGTATTCCAATATCATTAAGCATTAGAAACATCTAGGAGATGGTTGATAAAATAAGTAAAAAACTTATACATAGAAATTACAAAACAATTCTGACATGGATGGAAGAAGATCTAAGTGAATAACCTAGATTTATGTAAATTTTATTAAGTACAAATTCTATCCAAATTAATAGAGTAAGTACATTAAAAATGAAAGCAGTTCCAGAATGCCTTTTTACTCTACAAGCTAGAATCTGATTCTAGAATGTTTGTGCAAATGCAGAGGTCACTAAAAACTTTGAAAAACGAAGTCTGAATTGTCACTGGCTTATCTGGTTTCAAGATTAATTACAAAGTTTCACTAATCAGGATAGTGTGATATTGGCCAAACAAAAGGAAAATGGGTAAAAGGAACTTAACAGAAAGCCCAAGAATAGAACACAAATATATAAACAGTTTATATTTGACCAAAATTCAAAGGGCACTCAGTGGAAAACGAGTCTTTTTGACAGGTTGGGTGTAACAATTGATTATTCATATGCAAAAGAGAAAAAAGAAGAAAAAAATGGAAAGAGTTAGAAGAGCTTATATTTGTACTTAGCATCTTGTCATTATCTACAAAAATCACTGTACATTATAGACCTAAATGTACATTCTAAAATAAGTCTTCTAAAAGTAGAGAAGAAACTCTTTATAACATTTAAATTATTCATGTGTGCAACAAGATGAGGTTGACTTCTTTAGAAGACTTCTTGACTATAACATTAAATCTGTCTGACCCAGATATCGCACTGCTGGGTATATATCAAAGTAAATGAAATCAGCATATGACAGGGTTACCACACTCACATGTTTATGACATCTTAGTTCTAACTAACCAAGATGTGGAACCAACCTAAATTTCCATCAACGAATAATTAAATGGATGTTGTATATATACAAGATGGTATATTAGCCAATAAAAATAATGTAATCCTGGCATTTGTAGCAATGGAATGAAACTAGAGTTCATTATGCTAAGTGAAGCAAGGCAATCTCAGAGAACAAACCTACATGTTTTGTCTTATTTGTGGAAGTTAGCATTGAGAACAGAAATAGTGTGGATGTCACATCTGGAAAATCAAACAGTCTAAGAAATGGGAAAAGAGTCTGAATAGACAGTTCTCAATAGGAGAATATAGCAGTCAAGAAATATGTGAAAAAAGGTTCAATATGACTAACCATCATAAAAGCATAAATTTGCTTCATCCCGATTAGAATGATTATGATTAGAAAAAACAAAAAGCAGAAAGTAATCTTGTAGATTGGAAGAAAGAGGAACATTAATATGGAGATACCTTTTAAAACTGTAAATGGAATTGCCGTATTCCACAAATAGGTGCATATCCAAAAGACATGAAATAATTGTATTCAAGAGATACCCACTCACCATGTTTACTGTAGCATTTTTCATTCTAGCTGTGATAAGGCATCAGCCAAAATGCCCATCAGATGGATATGTAAAATAATTGATATTAGCGCTTCTTTAAATATTTTGTCAAATTCAAAACAAATGTTTTAAATAAAGAAAATGAATAAAAGTATATAGAGGGCTAATGCTGTGGTATGATGAGTTAAGTTGGTGTTTGCAGTGTCAGCTTTGCATATGTATACTTGTTCTAATGTAGTAGCTCCACTTCTGATCCAGCACCCTACTAATGTGCCCGGGAGAGCAGCAGGAGATGATTCATGTGTTTGGATATCTGTCACCTATGTGCAAGACCTGGATGCAGTTCCAGGTTCCTGTTTTGAGCTTGACCCAACTGTAACTGTTGTGACCATTTGAAAGTTGATGGAAGATCTCTTTCTGTGACCTATCCCTCAAATAATTGGATAAATCTTTTAAAATGTTGATGAATACTAATGGCCAATATCCTTAATGAGCATACATGCAAAAATCTTCAATTAAATGCCAGTATAGTGAAATCAGCAATACATTAAAAATATTCCCATTGATAATTGAGGTTCATCTCAAAGAACCTTCAATATACAAAACAAGCCTTAATGTGGTATATCAAATTAAAAAGCATGTAGGGTAAAAAAAAAAAAAAGACTCACATATCAGTGTGGCAGAACAGATAGCCCTGAAATAAACTCACACATTCATAGTCAATCGATTTTCAACAAAAATGCCAAGAACACAAGTGGGGAATGACATTTCTTTTCTTCCAATAAACCATCTCAAGAAAACTGAATAGCTACATGCTGAAGAATGAAAGTAGACCCTTATTTTTCACTTCATACAAAATCATCTCAAAATGTAAGAATCAAAATAATAAAACTACAGAATAAGGGAAAGTTATTTGTAACATTGTGTTGTACAATCTTTCTTTTTTGTAAAGAAAAAAGCGAAGTAACTGAAGCAAAAGTGGACAGTAGGATTTTATGAATTGTCACCCTTTTGTATAGCAAAGGAAATGGTTAAGGAAGTAAGAGGGTAACCTAAAAAATGGATAATTGTAAATGACAATCTGATAAGGTGTTAATATCCAATATTTATAAGACGCACTAACAACTCGTTAGTAAAACACCAAATAACCTGATTGAAATGAATGAAGCACCAAATTACATATTTCTAAAAAGGAGACAAATGAACAACAGGTACATGGAAATGCTTAGGAATAGCATTAATCATTGGCAAATGCAAATTAAAACTATAGTGTTATAGTACCTCAAATCTTTAGAATGAGTGTTACAAAAAAATGAACAAATATTAATGATGTGGAAAAAAGGGAAGCTATACATTGTTGGAAGAAATGTAAATCATTGCAGCCATTATGAAATAGTATGCGGTTTCTTTAGAAACTTGAAAAAGTGATCCAGAAATTTCATTGACTGTTAAATATTCAAGGGGAATGAAATTGGAATGTTGGAGAGACATGTGCAGTCTCATGGTCATTGCAGAATGCTTAGAACAGACAAAATTGTACATCAACAGATGGATGGATAAGGAAAAAGAATGCACAATGAAAAACTGGATCACAAGACCCAGCCATTTGTGATAACATGGATGAGTGAAATAAGACGAAAAGAATATTGCATGCTTTCACTTATAAGAGCAATGCGAAACAGTTGAGCTCATCAAAGTACAGGGCATAGTAGAGGATGTTTTTAAAAGTATGCCCAAGATAGCAAATAGAGATTAAAATGAGATAAGTTATTGTCTGATTGCCAATAAGTTGAGCAGAAGATAAGGGGGTTGATGTTGAATGAGTACTAATGATGTGGAGTTGATTTTTTATGTGAATAATTTCAAAAATCACTGGTAAGAGTTGCATCATTCTATGACTATTGAGAACTATTGAATCATGTTTAAGTGGATGAACTGTATTTCAGTAAATTATATTTAAATAAGTAATCAGTAAGGGTTTCTAAGAAGAATCTTCAGAAGAATCTAAAAATGACAACCTATTGGGGAAATGTTCAGTTTTACTATAAATCAATAAAATCCTGGAGTCGGTTAACAATGAAATAAGACTTTAAGTACACTGAAGGCAAAAATTAACTAAGTTCTCGTAGAAAGATGGGACAAAAGGGATGCCCCTGCTGGCTAGATTGTCAATCAGTGAAACATTTATAACAAGAAATATAGCTATAGTTGGTGAAATTGATCCTGTGGTCAGCTTTTGTCCTGTTCTCTGACTTCTGAAGAACCACCATCCAACAACTCTTATGCAAGTTTAAGAGAGAGAACTCCAGATTGATGCATTTTATTGTCATTTTTGATACAGAAAATATAACGTACTATCACTAACAGGAAAGTAGATGCTTTTTTTTTGGGTGGAGGTTGGAAATTGTCAGCTGAAAGAAAAGTTTGTCTACCCTTTCACCAATAGGTGTGCATTTTATATAAATTTCAAGGGAATCGAATGTTAGCACATTTCAGCTGTGAAACATTTTAAAATCTCCACACAATTAATATGTATTTGCAAGGATATTTGAGAATAAAGGTATAGTAAATAAACTGGGAAAATATAATACAAATCCCAGTGGGAATATCTTTGGTGTTAGGAAGAATAACAGCAGAAGTAAAGTAATAATCAAAACAATTGAAAAGGAAATGAATGGGGGTTTGTGTAGTCAACTAATGGTAGCTTATTATGGGCAGACAGGGCCACATGAGGTAAACATCAAGAACCCCTTGCAACAGCCATCAAAAGCCAGCTGTGATGCATCAGACTGTGATGCAACAGGGCAGGCCTACAGCCTGGGGGTCTAAGAGTCCCTTGCAATTTCTGAAGTTCTAAGAATTTGAACGAGATGGTGCAGTTGGCAGTATATACAATATCCATTGGCATTATGAAAGCTAATGATATGATCTTAAAGCAGAATATGGACCAGTTGCCAGAAGTCCTGCTTTAAGATTAAAAAAATTTTTTTTTGAAAATGGGTTAAGTGGTTTTAATGGAGGGAAGGATCCAGTTCTTTCACCAGCGATGTGGTTCCCACTCAGGTGTTGAGTTGTAGTGAAGAGCAGTGATTTACAAGGGCTGAGAACCTGTGATGGATACATTTGAAAGCAGGGCACATAGAAACACTTGTGGGCACATTCTCTCCATTTTGGAGATTTTTTGGAACTTTTATGTTTTGGAAATAGAAAAGGCCTATTTTAAACAGGGCTCTGATTTCTGAGCTCTTGTAGCTCATTTGAGTATTTGCTTAGAATCTGTCAAATATAGAACAAACTAGCCTTGAATTCTGTGTCTGTCCTGTTTTTGGCACCTCTTCCCCCTAGGTTCCTCCTCATAGGCCCAGCACCTTCAAAAACAGTTGGCTTCATTTCCTGGCAATTCATCCCCTTTTCTAATTTTCCTTTCAGAGCTATTAAGTGGTAAAACCCAAAGGGTTTTCATGTTTTAATTTGGTATTTGAATAAATTCACTTTTGAAGCAGAAACTATCAACTCTGAAAAGCAATGAAGGTTTCCATTCATATTTTTCCTGGGGAGTTTTTTTTTTTTTTAGTTCTAAGGCTGTAACAGTCTCTGTTAAGTAGAACTTGATAAAATGGAATTTCATAAGCTCCCTCTTAATTGTTAGATCAGGGCCTGACTTTAATATAACAAGCACACATGCTAATAGAAAGAAATTCTATCTCCATCACTAACAACATCTAAAAGTAGTCAAATTGTATGACGAGAAGCAAAATGAAGCAGCAAACTGTGGATACTGACAGGTCTGCGGCAGATGTTTGGCCTACATCCCACACTGGAGTACTAGGTTTAGTGGGTCTGATTTCAGCTTCCTGCAGTGTAGACTCTGGGAGATGGTGGTGAATGTAGTAATTAGTTTGTGGATACCCATGCAAAGACTGGAATTCTGGCTCCTGGCATTAGCCTGGCCCAGCTGTTGCAGGCATTAGAAAAAGAGAATAGCCTTCCACAGGGAGCTACCTTGTGAGTGTTATAGTTCAGAAGGATAAATGTATGTTTGCAAGTGGGACAAGGACATTAGAAGCAAAGGAGAAAGGATGTTCAGAGGCATAAAGGATGTCTGCAAAACTATTGTTACCCTAGTTGAAAATATTTCCCTTCATTTGGGTTTGGTCCTGCCTTGTGAAAAACTCTGATGGTGCCTCTAAGTTCTAGATCTGTGTATTTGAATACCTTCCCTCTCTGCCCCCCACTCCCGCCTACACACATATACTCACCAGTTTTGAAAATACTATAAGGGTGTATTTTATATCCCATCACAACTCCAGATTCATATAAAAGCTAGGCTGAGTCAAACATTACAAGTTGACATTTTATTAAAGGGTGCAATTCTAGGACTGAAACAGTAACACGTGAGCTAAAGGACAGAAGACCAGCGAAAGTGGTACATAGTGTAACGATGGTGCTTCCTTTGTCATGTCTGATGTCTCTGAACTAATCAGAGGGAAGCACTTTGGGAATAGTTCTTGGGTGGAGGAGTGGGACATACGGAAAGAAGGCCAAGAAATGGAGCCATTAGTTCCTCCATCTCTTGTTCCCTTGGGGTCAAAGTGTGGATTACTGCTCCTGACTCTGCTTATTAGCATTTATAGCAGCATACACCTGTGCACACTGCTGTGTGACATTGCAGTTTCCAGCTGGGTCAGGCCGAGTGCTTCTCCCTATACCTTTCGTTGGACTTAGCTTTTCTCATGGATGCTCTAGAGGCTGGGAGCCTGAGAAAGCAGTGCCCCCAGTGTCAGGCTGTGATGAGGACCCCCTCCCCCCTTTAAAAAAATATTTTTCATGATACAGTTCCATAGGCTCAAGGATTTCCCCTCCATCTTCTGCATTCCTCTACCCCTGTACTGTTTTCCCCTTTATTATAATAACACAGTCCTTTAGCGACAGTCCCATGTCCATCATTCTGCTATTTAAATATATCCTGACATTATAGGTATAGACAATAGTATAAAGTCCAGCATCCTATTGTCAAGGTATATTTAACAGTCTCATTGGGAATCCTTCTTGAATTCAGAAGTAGAGATGCATACTGCAATGTAAATTTTCATTGTTTCGTGATACAGTCGCATAGGCTCAGGGATTTCACCTTCTGCCCTCCGCATTTCTCCTCCTCCACCACTGCGATATTGAACAGTGTCATTGGGAGACCATCTTTTATTTGGGAATGGAGAAAGCCAGAGAAATTGCACAAGGTTCACATTCCATTCATGCAGGATCCTATCTCGTGGGCCAATCCTTTCCTAAGCTCTGTCGAGATTTATTAATTGGGGAGATCTGCCCCCCCCAAAACCAGATCACGATGCCCGAGGACTCTGAATTTCAACAGTTCTCAGCAAACTGAGAATGCTACAGGGAGCAGAATCCCTGTTGTGATTGTGGATAAACCTTGGGCTGGCTAACAGTGTCTGGGGACATGCAAGGCATCTTCATTATCTCCCTCTTTTAGTGATTGTGGCCTAAACATACTGAGTACAAACAAAATTCTGTTAGATTCCAGTTCTAGTTAGATCTGTTTATTTTTCCGTGTTGATTCCTTTAACTCACATTTACCTATCTGCTGCTCAGAGCCTGGCGATTGTTTGCCCTAATCCCTTGTGATCTATTGGTGGAGTAGTTTGCATGCTATTGTTCAGTTAACTGGTAACTTTAACCAATCTGCTTGTCCTGCAAAAAATTATAAGCAGGCCAGAAAAATGAAATAAAGTGTACATTGGTTCATCTTGCTTGTGCATGCCCTGTGTCCCAAAGTTCTTCTTGGTGCGGATGTCATAGCTCGAGTCCCGGTCCCCACTAGAGGGACCACCGAGAAAGCCCCACTTCTTAATATCATCACATTGGAGGTTAGGTCCTCATCATTGAATTTTGGAATGTTTTGCCTCTGACTTGATGGAAAATGTGACATGAAGATCCTTTGTCAAGGTTATCCATAAGTTCATAAACCTTGGGTCTTGCACCCCACACTGTTGATAAGCCCTTAGAGTACATGGATCTTGCTCAGTTCAGTTGTACCCACACATGCAAAAATTAGTGTGGTGAGTATGTAAGGAAAAATTCTCCCAGTCAGCTGGGGACCAGATGTACTTGTCTGAGAGTAACTGGGACAACAATAACAACTGGGACAATTGCATGTGAGGGGAGGTGTACTAGCAGTACTTCCTTGCCAAGGTGAGGGGAAGGGCTGTGTTGGGTAACACCGGCCAGTTGAAGTGATGGCATGTTAAGGTTAAATTCTCCTTTCTTTATCACATGAATCCACTTACTCCTGAGGAAAGGCTTTTCACACCTGTGCATTAGAGCCTGCACAGATTTTAAAAGGTAGGATAGCTTACAGGCTCTGGTCACAGGTTTGATTTTTAATTCTGATGCTTTTTCTGTGTAACTGTAGGCAATTGTCTAAGTTTCTCTTCGATTTGACTTCTCAACTATAATGAGAAGATAATGAAAGTCAAATCTTTGAGCTCCAGTGGGCGGGGATAAGGAGGGGGTGACAATGTATGTTTTGCAGTCCTTAATGCCATTGAACGGATATATTCCATATCCCTGGATGTGGTAATGTTGGACATTCCTAGCTGCCTTTTGGCAAGAAAAGGCTACATGATTTATTCCAACCAAGGAGTTGCAAATGGAAGTGATACATGTCTTCTTGAGGCTGGTCAGGTTCCCCCACCCCTGCTCACCCTTGCCCTGCCTCCCCTCCTTGTCCTTGTTGTAATCACATGTTCATGATGCTGGCTGCTTTGTTAATTTGACTTCCTGAATAAGCACTGTGAGTGGAATACCAATCGCTTGTCTGTGACAGACCTATTTTGTGAGCAGATTGTACATCTTTGAAGCTATAAGTCACAGTGGCCTTAATTTTGTGCTTGACAGCAGCATAATCCATCTTTTCCTGGTGCAACATGAAAGCACTTGGCTAAGTCATGAAGATTGAGACTCTTACTATGGTTCAGTTAGGCAGAATCCCCAAAGTCCTTTTGTCTTATCATTAATGAAAAATAAATAGGAAGAAGAATAATTTCGAAGTTTCTTTTAGATAGTCACTCATTTATGACCTTAAATAAGCATGCAAGTAGCTTATTACTGCACTTGTAATTATCTTAGAATAAGTCTGAAGATGTTGAGAAGAAATCAATTGCATAGAAAGTTTATGCAGAGCTCAAGTATAAATGCATGTCATTGTCTCCTTACTTAATAACTATGATCATTCTCACCTGGTTATTTGGATGATAACTCTGGAAGATACACTGATTGTTCATTCAAGGACTATTATAAAAATAATAGAGCAGATGAGGAGAAAGTATCCCATTAGGTTTCTGAAAGTAACACACTGTTATTTGTGATCTCCAACTGCCAGTCATCAGAGTCCTCTAGATAGTGAAAATCTCATTTAAAATGACTTTTTAGATGTGGAAAAGTCAGAATATTAATACACAGAACACTTGTATTCCCTGTATCAAAATTTAATTTTTTTGCATTTTATAGATTTAAAAATTTTTTGTAAGAAAATATTTGCTTATGGTGTTACTGTATAGATATCAAGTTGCAAGGATGTAACATTGCATTGTTTTTATCTGGTCTGTAGTCTGTTACATTTTTTTCTATTTTAATAATTTCCTAAAAAATGAATTTTTATATATACTTATTGGCTGGAAAGAAGGGCTAATTATAGGAAAGATAACATGCAAATATGGATAGTGGTGAAAGTATAGAAGGCATTAAGTGCTTATACCAAATAAAGAAAACAATCAACAAGGTTAAGGTCTGTGTCTATAGAGAAGGCAGGTCAGGTCTAATAAGAGTTGGTAAAAAAAATTTTTCATACAAAAAATTGTAAGGCAGAGACTTTCTTGCAGGCTTACTGGATTTATGACACAGGAATCGTTGCTTACAGATTTATGACAGGGAGCCTCAGCAAAACTATGGGTGGAGCGCAGCCTGCATAGGTGCCCAGTGGACAAGGACTTACTGCTCTGTGTGGTCCAAAGGTCCTAAAGATATTTCCTTTGAATTTATAGCAGAAGACCAAAAGGCAGTCTGGTTTCAAAGAGGTGAAATGAGAAGAGGAAACCTTAAGCAAGATGCATTTCTTGCTCTGAAGTCTGCAACAGCCCTGGGTTGCAGTGTCCACCTGCCTGTAGGTATCTGAGATGCGCTAATACCTGCAGGGAGCAGCCTGCGCACTGCAGCTGGCACAGTCACCATTGTGGAAAGGTCACCCTGTGGAAATTACCTTCCAGCTGGGCAGTTTCCAGATCTGTTTGATCCAGTTTCTTTGCGGAGGCTTTTTCCAACTGACAACTAGGGAGATTCTTAGGTGGCTGCTAGTGTGGATTAAATGGAGTTTGACTCATGCCAGCATTGAAGGGCAGACCTCTTAGCCACCCGTAGATCTCCCTTTTCTGATTGTCTCTGTGTCATGGTAACACATGGGCTTTTCTCTTTCATTATTAATGCCTGCAACACCCCCCCTCCCATGTCCTCGCTGTACAGCTCTAAGACAAGAAAAGAAAGTATTTGACTAAGATGCCAGTGTGCCCCAGAAGCCTGTAAAAAGTGGCAGGGACATTAGGACATGAAATGGAGGACCCATTTCAGCCTCTGTATTGTTGAGATGTGGGCCCAAAAGCCCAGTTGGTTGAAAGACAGGAAAATGTGACTAAATTTAACAGAGGAGGAAATGGTGGCCAAGCTCAGCAGGGTTCTAGAAACATCGGGCTGCTTTTATCAACAGGCGGCTTATAGAGACCAGGTAGATGTTTTCATTTGCTTAGAGATACAACTTCAGGAAAAGCTGGAGGGTTGATGCACACAGTGAAGCTGTCTTTTAGGAAAGGCAGAGTTTGAGGAAATTTAACGTGTTTTCTTCACAAAGTTACAACTTCTCTTGTTGTAAATTCACTGAACTCATTGGTTCCAACAATAAACACAAAGCCCGTTTGTAGATCATCTTGTTATGAATAGTAGCAGTTCTTGGAACAGATAAAATGCATGCAGCTACAATCCTTTGTAACACTTCACTAGAGTGGCTTGCTGTACAGTGGAAGACACCTGTGCACTGAAAGGTTCCTGGTCAGCATGTGTTTTGTCCACCATGCTCAGAGAGAAAGGTTTATTGTCTATATTTTTGCTGATATGAACAATTCCCCTTAAGAAAAACAACAGTAGCAACAACAAAAACCAGTTGGCTGGAGTGCCAGCTAATGGCCTTGGCTGAAGAACGAGTCATTCTCTTCACTGCATATCCAGTACAGGATTTTGGCAGTGCCTGTGACATGGCAGTCCCGGGGCCCCATCTCAGGGGGCACCTCCCTGGCTAGCTCCATCTTCCATGGCCTGAGCCCTTTGGAAGTACAGCCTGGACCACTCGTCAATGATGCCGTCTCGTTTGGAAAGAGAAGACTGTTGTCTCTTCTCTTTCCAATGTCAGACTGACTGATGTTTTTAGGCATTTGAGGAATTCACAAATAAAATACCACCGAGAATCAATACACAAATGAATCAAGCAAATAGGTTTTATAATCACATGTTGGCTTTTGCTCGGGAACCATCCATATGTAATATTCACATTTGAGAAGACTGCTCTGAGAAAATATGCTAAATGGCGAATCAAATGGAAATGAGGTTTGGGTACCCATCTGAAAGAGAATAGAGGAAAAGTGATGGCAGGGTCCCTGTCATCCAAAACAGAAGAGCAAGCAGTCCCATTTCTACCTTTTCACTGGCACAGAACTTAAGTTATTTGGGCTTCTCAATTTTCATTGTGTAACCCTTGGATTATGGGCCTGTGTTGCTGAGTTTGACTTGTATTACTGTGCGACCTGTAAGTTTTTACTACAATTTCTGGTGTAACACAAAGTTGAGTTTTTGAGTTTACCTAGTAAGTTCCCCGTGCTTGTAGTTCTATGAATCCACTGGCTTGTATATATCATATATCCCAATCCTAGTCCTCTCCAGGTTGCCTGTGGAATGCTGTTTCTATTTAACTAGACCTCCCAGTGGTCCATATTTGAACTGGTGATGCCTGACTGTTCAAGGTTAGTAGGAGCCTTTGTCAGACTCCCTTGAAGGAAGCTGGACAAGACAATTGGCTTGAGTAGGGAAAAGCACATGCTTACCCCTTTTCCAGCTGAAAATGTACAAATACTTAAAGTTGAACACCACCTCATGTCTTGACAGCAGTACGAATTAGTTGGTAACTTAATAGTGGTTAGTTAACAACTTAACGACTTACTTCGTTGTTATCTCTACAAGATCAGAGATATCAGATGTGTAACTGGAAATATCAAAGTCCCAAGAATTTAGAATCTTGATTTTTCTGAAATCCTGGTGAAGATGCCAAGAAAGCTTAAAGTGTCTGCTCAAAACAGGTCTGTTAATGTCATAAAATAATACCCATCCCTTTAGTCAAGGTGATTTAGCTGGGTGCTGATCAGATTGTATTGAGAAATTGGCCACAGTTTGATCCCCTGACCTGAAAGAAGAATTGGCTAATTTTCTTATTCACACTAAGTTGCCATAATAGAAGCCACGTGACTAGGAAGCCTTGACAGAATCAGTTGGTGCACCTTGGCACCAAGAAGGACCAAATGAGAATGCCTGCCAGAGTCCATATCCCCTCCCCTCTACTGGTGATAGTTCAGTCCAATTTACAATACCTACCAAATTGTAAATACTTTTGGATAAATTTAACTAAAGATGTGAAAGATCACTACAGTGAAGATTAAAATACAGTTAGGAAAGGAATAGAAGGACACATAAAACTATCATCATTTTCCATACTTTCAGAAGAAATTTACAGATTCAATGCAATCCCAACCCAAATACCAACAACGTTCTTCTCAGAGCTAAAGTAATATGGAAACAAGAGATCCTAAATAGCAAAATCAGTGTTGCCTACTAAAGTCAATACCAGATTTTAAGACATACTACAGGGTTGTGACAATCAAACATTACATCCCTGGGACAAAAATAGACAAGTGGACCACTGGAACAGAATAGAAACCCCAGAACTTAACTCATGGATCTGTAAACAGCTAATGAATCCCCCCAAGAAAGGACAGTCTCTTCAACAAATGCTGGGAATATTGGATCTCTGTATGCAGAAACATGAAATATGATCCCTACATTTTTTACACATTTTAAAGCTCGTAATAGCTAACAAATCTAAAGTCAAATTATGAAATCATCAAGTTACCAGAGGAAAATGGGAATTGCTGCAAAATATAGGTTTAAGCAAATACTTTTTGCATGAGACCCCTGAGGCACAGGAAATAAAGGCAAACTCAGTATGCCAACAGACATGAAAAAAATGCTCAGCTTCACCAAGGCATCAGAAAAAGGAAAGTAAAAACCACAATGAGGTTTTTCCTCATCCAAGTCAGAATAAATGTCATCCAAAAATTAAAAAGAAGAAAAAAAAACCTTATAAATGCTGGGAAGGATGTAGAAGGAAAAGCAATATACTGTTGCCAGTAATGCAAACTAGTACAACTAGCACGGAAGAAGGTATTGATTCCTTAGAAATCTAGAAATAAATCTGCTCTCTGACCCAGTCATTCGGCTCCTGGAAGTTTACTCAATGAAATCTGCAGATGATAGCCTTATCTGTACTGCCACCTTTGCTGCAGCTCAATTCACAAGAGCTGCAATATGGAATCCACCTAGTTCATCCACTGTGAGTGGATGAAGAAAATGTGGCATATGCACATTATAGACTATTACTCCACTGTAAAAGAGAATAAAATTCTGCCTTTTGCAACAAAATAGATGCAGCTGAAGAACATTATGCTTAGTGAAATAATCCAGATCCAAACAGATAAACATTACATATTTTCTGTGATTTGTGGTAGCTAACATATAGAGCACAGACATTTCAATAGGTATGAGTCAAACCAACTTCTTTGGATTTCTTCATTGTTGATAGCTCTTGTCTATATCCTTGCTGAAAAGTGGTCTTGGTACTTGTTGAGATTTTCTTGAGTGGGACATTTAAGCCTATAACTATAAAGTAAATTATAATTGTCAAAAGAAAAAGCAAAAAATAGAAGAGAGGAAGTATCATATTTTTACAACTGTATATACTACATGAAATATGTTGTTTTCAAATCATTCCAAAATGTGAAACAATCCAAAATCCAGATGGAATAGAAAGTGAAAAGTAAAAATGAAGCAGTAGCCTTGTAGTTATGGTCTCCTGCCCAAGTCTGAGCATGCATCTATATGTTCTAAGAGGTTCCCTAGACAGAGCCTAACATGTTTATTAAC
This sequence comes from Ochotona curzoniae, assembly GCF_017591425.1. Classification (NCBI taxonomy): domain Eukaryota; kingdom Metazoa; phylum Chordata; class Mammalia; order Lagomorpha; family Ochotonidae; genus Ochotona; species Ochotona curzoniae. The sequence goes on along the minus strand of NW_024466502.1, from coordinate 44,319,149 downwards.
TCATTGCTGAGCTTCTACTACAATTATTTATCTACAACGGATAAGTTATAATCACAAAGTCTAACTGTAACCGTTAAATGAATCAAACCGTTCCAGAAAAAATGGCATTAAAAAGTTGAGAAAAAGCAGGATCATTTTAATAATTTAATACCACATAATAACCAAGGTGTCCAGGATATTATTTGGACTTGTAATTCAAAGAAGAAAATCAAGACATTCACAGGTCTTGAAACCTGTTGTAAATTTTGTATTTTTAAATTTAGCCTTTGATCTGCAGTATTTTTTTTATATCACTAATCCTCTCATCCGACATAATTTCTATCAGCTCCATGCTATTGTGTCACAGAAAGGTTCTGTAATATTTGTTTCCCTATTTTTGGACATAATATATTTTATTTCAGCTGTTCTTATAAATGATGGGGTGCTTAACATTCTTGCGTAAGTATATTTTTAGGTTTATGGTTGTTTTTCCAAGCCAGAATCATGGAAACAGAATTACTATCAGGATGTCTTGACAGTGAATGCCAAAATTTTGTACCATAGAAACCTCTGCTAGTGATCTACATGAGAGCTCATTTTATTCCAGTATTCATAAATACAGGAGTAACTGGTCGACAAAGCTGATAGTTTTTCGAAGCCTTAAATCATTGAAAAGAGAAGCAAACTGTGGCAAACACAGTGAAGAGAGAGTATTTCTTCTCCATTGTGAATCAAAATTGGATAGATAGCTGTGGAATATGGTGATGTGAAGAGAGAGAAATCTCCCATCTGCTGGTTTATTCTCTAAGTGCGGGAACAGGCTGAAGCTAGGAGCCTAGGACATCCAGGTCTCCACATGGGTGGCAGAACACAAGTACTCATACCTTCCTTTGTGTCACATGGTGTGCCTTAGCAGGAAGGTGGGTAAGAAGTGGGGATGGAACGCAGCCCCAGCCACTTGTTAGGGGATGTGAGCATCCCAAGTAGTGGCTTAACCCACTGCACCACAGTGTCTACTCTGTGCTTATCTTTTCTAAAGGCAAAAAAGTTATGGATAATTTTCAAACAGGAACCAGATGAAGAAGTCATAAGGCAAAGCAAGGTAGGCATAGGCATTAGAAACTATTGTTGAGTCATCTTCATTGGTCATTGAAAACCAGCACAACTGAAATGCCCTCCATCGGTCCCACTGAAGTGACACTGAACAGATAGTAGATTCGGAGGTGACTCAAGTTGATACTTACTATTCATTATAATTTACATGTGCTATTCAGTTATTTAATAGCTTTTTATGGGGACAGGTCAACACACAGCCATGGTTGCTTAAAAATACAGCCAAGCCTGCATCCAAGTTAAGTATGGTGTAGAGTATGGGAACAGGTAAAGTATGTTCCTATTTTCTGTGTAGTTTCGTTAATAAAAGATGATGTGAATGAATAGTGAGTCATGATTTTAGGTAGAGCGAGAACAAGGCATTCTACCTAGTGACTTGCAGACTTTTGCCACTAGAGTACTAATTTTTTAATAAATTAAAAAGTTTTCATTTTTACTTACAAAAGCAAGGGTTCTCTGTAATAGCGGGGCAGGAGGCTTAAAAGATTAAGCGAAAGGATCAGTAAAAACCAACCAAGTGTAAATTTACCATTCTCAAGAATTTTGCCATTTTGATTTATGTTCTTCTATTATTTATATTTCTGTCTACAGGTGTTTTTGTGTTTAGCCCTGCATATTGCCAGGAGCAATCTTTTATAAGAAATTATTTTATACTACTGCTATCTATCCTAAGTTACATTCACACAATACATAAATCCCATGCATAACTAAAAATGCCCAAACTATAATTGAGAAATAAAAATGGGAATAGTCTGATACAAAAGTAGACACTAACAGGATTGGTGCACCTTGAAGTTGTGCCAAACTCCTTTGCTTTCATATTTTAAACAGATTAATATCTAGGGTCATTAGTTATAATAATTCCTCCAGCCACAATCTCTAAAGTAGCTAAGTGCAGCAGGACAGACCATTCCTGGAGTGTCAGACTGTACTAAGCAATGCAGGATGTTCAGCATTGCTGTCAACAGCACTGCCCAATCCTGGCAGCAAGCAGAACTTCCCACCTCGCTGGTCCAGTGTCCTGCAGGAGGCAAAATGGAGAACTACCGGTCTATGGAATTCTTGTTTACAATCTGTCATTTTTTAATTGATATGAAGCAGCTGTTCATTTTTGTATGGTGCAGTGTGATGTTTCTTTTCTGTGATCAAATTAGGGTAATTCACATACTCATCACCACATAAACTTATCTTTCCTTGGTATTAAGGACATTAAATGTCTCTTAGAGTTATTTCAAAATACACGGTATTGTGTGTATTACATGCATTTTGGAGCTAAGTTTTCATTTACAGTGCAGTTACTTGAGGAGGCTTGTCGGACTTAGTATATTTTGGAGGCGTTGTTCCTGCACTCATCTGCTACTCATAAGTGCCCCATTGAGTGGTCACTTCTTCTGGTCAGTTTCTCACTTTTCATGCTTAGAGGGAAAGTCTGTAAAACTAAAAGCTATTCTTCCCTGGGATGCAGTCAATTTAGTATACACAATAGCTAGAGTCATTGACACCAGCTTAATGCTGTATGATAATTACATAGAACAGTGTGGTAGTTGTATAGGCCCGTCTCCAAATGCCACCAGTGCATTAAATTTGTAGTGCATTAACTGATGACTTATGAGGAAGCCAGACCAAAAAGAAAAATCCCATATTTTTTTTATTTGTAGCTAATGCATAGAGAATTAAAAGTGTAATGCAGCCGAGTGAAATGGACACATTGACATTTGGATGTTGTTGATACCCTTGTAGGTACCCCTGTAGAGAACTTTGTTCTTTTCAATCCTTTATTTTATGGGGGATTAAGTCTGTGACTAAAAAATAAACTGAAGGGATGTTATTATAAAAATTAAAAGGAGAAAAAGAAAAGGATGGATGGAGGGGGAGGGAGTAGGATGCATCATTTTGGCTAAATTGTGTGTATAAAATGCATGAAATCTGTTCCCTTTACACACATTAAAAAAAAGTCTTATCAGTTTGGGAACCAAATCTTGCTTGAACCACAGCAGTTAGTTTCATGTTCTGCTAAATAAAATTCTCAGTAAAATCCTACTCCTATATATGTATCATATAACAGGCACGGATTTGGCTTTTTTACACTCTAACTTGTTCTCATAACATTTTACACTTGATCTTAGACAAAAGGCTGAGGAGTGATATCCTAATGATATCTTTAAAATATTTATTTTTAAAGATTTATTTTATTGTTATTGGAAAGTCAGATATACAGAGAGGAGAAGAGACAGAGAGGAAGAGCCTCCATCCTTAGATTCACTCCCCAAGAGGCTGCAATGTCCGGAGCTGAACCAATCCGAAGCCAGGAGCCTGGAGCCTCTTTTGGGTTTCCTATGTGGATGCGGGGTTCCAAAGCAGTGGCCCCATCATCCACCACTTTTCCAGGTCACAAGCAGAAAGCTGGATGGGAAGCAGGGGCCCCAGGGGTTAGAACCTGCGGCCATATGGGATCCTGGCACATGCAAGGCGAGGCAAGGACTTAAGCTGTTATGCTATCATGCTGGGCTCAAGAATTTATTTTTATTGGAAAGTCAGATATACAGACAGGAAGATCTTCTGTCTGCTGATTCACTCCCCAAATGGCTGCAATGATTGAAGCTGAACTGACTTCAATGGGTGAAGTCAGGAGTCAAGAACCAGGAGTTTATTCCAGGTCTCCCATGTGGCTGCAGGGTTCCAAGGCTTTGGGCTGTTCTCCACTGCTTTCCCAGGCCACAAGTAGGGAGCTGGATGGGAAGTGGGACCACTGGGACATGAATTGGCACCCATATGGGAACTGGAGCATGCAAGGTGAGGACTTCAGCCACTAGGCTGGTCCTCCTCATAACATTTTAAGGCAGGTGTTATTAACCCCAATTTTGAAACGAGGGAATTGATAGTAAGAAAACTTAAGGAGTGAGGGATGGAAAAAAACGAGCATTTAACAGCCTACAAAAAAAATCGACATCAATTGATTCAATCAAAATATAGACTTTGTAATAAGCCTTTAAAATTTCCATTACATTGTTATTTCTTTGGAATAAAGTTTTAATCTCCTCTCTCGGTTTCCATTTGTGTCGTATTTCCTGACAGAAGGGCTGCACACCATCTTTGCAGATTGGCATTTCTTACAGTGTGCCTCCATGTCCTAATATTTTGCTGAAGTCAGTCTTGGGAATGTCTCCAACTTCCTTGAGCAGTTCTGAGCTCTTGGCTTTGAAGATTCTGAAGCTTTTGAAACAGATGGTCCCCATCCAGTCATCCTTTCAATTCTTGTGATATAATTTTTCTTGATTTCCTCCATATTTACATATATTTCACTATATATCAATACCTATTTGCAACAACATAAAACACTTTCCTACATGGTTAGCTTGTCATAATTTATAATTTCATTAACTCATATAAGCCTAGGATACACAATATTGAAAATATATGGTATGACCTCTCTCCTGAGCCATAATTTTGGATTTTCAGATATTTTCAGGAAATTCTGAATTGGTGGAAATATTAGCCTATTGAACTGGGTGTGATTAAAAAGGAATTTCTTTTCTCCTGTAAATAACCTTTCCTACTTTCTCATCTTTTTTATCTGCAGATATTCTATCATTCTCCTGACCACCTATAGATAACTCTGTTTCTTTGCTGCAGACACACACATATATATTTTAAATCATTGGTTAAGTCTGGTTGGTTTTTATCACTTTGAAGTTCCTGGTATTTTTTTTTATGGTCTCCTCATTGTTATTCTGATTTATTTTGAAATTGTATAAAAATCCTGTCTCTCCATTTAGCTTTTTGTTGTCTTCAAGACATCTTACCTTCTTCTACCAGAATTATTATGAAGTTCTCTAAACCTACAATGACCCAGTATCCTCCATTGCATATATTGGTTGAAATATATTCTCATATATTAAGTTGATTTTCTTTATTTTCCCTTTTCCGCGTCCCATCAGTTTGCTAGCTGTCCGCATATCATCTCAAGTGGGGATGTAACAGAATTGAAGCAAAAACAGAAATGATGGAGGTATTTTTCTGAATTTTGTTTGAAAAAAATCTGAGTGCTAGAGTGCATGGAGAGAAATACCAGGTTATTACATTTTTCTTAATCAAAAGCTTACAAACTTACCCAAACTTAAGCAGAAATTCTATTCTAGGGTGGAGGGAGAATAGTGGTTGTAGTGGTGCTAGTGGTGATAATGATGATGGAGATGGCAATGACATTGATTATGGTGGTGTTGATAGAGATAGCGGATGTGATGGTGATTGATGTTGCCATGTAGTTGTAACTGTACTGTATGTGGTGATGGTTGAAGTAGAGGTGGTAGAATGGTGATAATAACATGGTAGGTGGTCAAGAATTTGCACTATTTTCCAAGTAGCAGTACCTGTAAGTGAAGAGACTTCAGAGTGGTATATGATGCTGTAAGGAAAGAGAACCAATGTCTCCCAGTACCATTACTGGGGGTTCAGATTGTGGGATATGACCATATATTACATTAGAACCACAATAAACATTGTAATAAGAGCTTCAAAACTCAAATACTGCTAAAAATCTTTTTTTCAGTAAATAGATACAATACTCAATGGCCCGGAGATGCAATGCTTTCCCCTGGCATGATGCAAATCCTTTTCTCAGTCTAGAGTGAAAATGGGGATGGTGCAGAAAAACTAAGATTGAAATCTCTTGTCAAAAAAATATCTCTTGTAAGAGACAAGGCGTTGTGGTAGAGAGCATTAAGTCACTGCTTTCATCAGCAACATTCCAAATCAACATGTCAGCTTAGGTCCCGGTTACTGTTATTCATCTAAGTTTTGATAATGTACGAAGGGAGTAAGAATGTGATGGAACAAGTACTTGTATCTCATCCATGTTGGGGACCCAGTTGGAGTTCATGATACAACTCTGGTTATTGTAGACTTCTTGGGAGTCAACCAGTGGATGGAAGATATTTTTTCCTCTTTCCACTTCTTTGTCTTTTCACATAAAAAAAAAATCTTCAAAAACGAAGTCTGTTCATAGCCCAGTTTAGTACTTCTCAAATAAAAACTAAGCTTAGTGATGGGAAGTAAAGGCGGCTATATGCCTTGCTCATAAAAGCTTATGGGTTGTGACTCATTCATTCCCCACGCAATTGAGTATAAAACCTGTGGACCAGGACTTGAGTCAGTGTTTCTAGGCTTTCATCTCTTGTTCCGTCCTTTTCTTTCTTTTCTCTATTTTCTTCCGACTAAGTTCAGTCACCATTTCCTGGCCAGATTTTCTTGCTCCTCCTCCTTCTCTGGCCTTTCTCTTTGAGCATAGAAATGTTCCTCCAACATCATCTTGCCAAAATCCTCCAGCTTTTCAAACAATGTTGTCTGCTTCATAAGAAAAATTTCTCGTATCTGCCTTTTCTGGCACATGTATCCTCTGATCTTTGCTGGGTAATGAAGATTAGATACCACATCAACGCTCCGCTCTGAAACGATGTGTGTCCAATGTGTGGGCTCCAAATGCTTATTTGCCTTGTTCTTACAGCCTCCACTTGCATTGATAATTAATAAATAGAGGGAAAAGAGGAGTTTTTTTGATAATCATTTTGGATAGCCAGCTGAGTTGGATCAGCTTCAACAGAGAGAGGTGGTGGTGGTAGTGTGTGTGTGTAGGTCATCAAATGAACTTGAACAGTTATATACCACCCAGCTCCAGGAACTCTGAGATAAGAACAATGACATTTAAATGTCATCCCATGATTCTCCTCCTGGGACAGTTTTTGTAAAAATCTATGAGGCTAGTTTCTGTTTTGCTCACATCCTCCAAGTATTGGGGACTTGAAGTAAGAGGCGTGAAGCCTTATTCCTTGTATTTTCCAGAGAATGTAGTGCCCCAGTTGAGGGGAGCTTCAGTGGGATTTACCTTAATCTGTCTCGTGTCATGATTACTTGAACAGCTCATTTCTCCTGCTCAAATATAAACTCATTGAAGTTAGAATCTGCCTATTTTATAGCCTTCTCAGTCACTGCATGTAGTTAAGAGGTCAATAAATGTTTACTGATTTGGTTCTTTCATAACATTTATTAGTGCTATCAAATCTTTTTAATGAATCATTAATTTAAAAAATATAACCGCAAAACAAGTTGAGATACTGGTAAGAGCCTGAAGTCAGCCATAATAATCGACTATCTTGGATTTTCCAAGATAGTCTGTTTCATGTACTTTGTTCCTTTTGGTAATAACACTTCATTGAATGTAAAACCACTTGTAAAACCATTTTCCCACACTTGTAGGAGTTTCACCCAAATAAGCTCAAAACTCAAACTTCACTTCAAGTGATATGTCCTAATATGGTCACTGTTTACAGTGCAGATGTCCAGTAATCTTGGATGACTGCATCAACTATCAAATTTTATATTTTGCCTATAAAAGCAAATTAGACAAGGTTCTTCTCCATGGAGTATGAAATTAAATCAAGGATGATGATGCAGACTCATATTTTGGGAATGGATTTTTGTTAGATGCAATATGCTTCTAATTAGAGTTGATGAGATTGCAAAGTTTCGATCGAAAACAGTTCCTTGCTCACTAGGGTAATGACACAGTTCAGGTCACACATTGCTGGGTGCTGCTTAGCTTTAGAAAGAAAAATGAGTTTAAAGGAATACATACCAATTAGAGATACTTTATGGTCTTGCTGAACCAATATGGTATAAAGTAGCCTATAGACGTTTAGCGTTCTGTGTTACTAAGCATGCCAAACTAGGGATTTTTTTGTTGTTGTTGTTTTTGTTATCTCAGGCAACAATGAGGACCAGGCTGTGACCTTTTAGACTTGAATAGATTCATGGAAACCAAGCTTGCTTCCTCTGGGAATGAAGCAATTGGCTTATTTTCTGATACTCCATCTGGCACTACTGGCATTGGAGTTGTGGGAGGATACCAGAGATGCTTTTACAGGAAGCCTGCATCCTGGCTGGAATGGGCCAGCTTCCATGTATGAATGTGCCAGAAGTCTGGGGCAAGTGGGTGATGGGACACAGGCAGGATTGGGTATGGGTCTATGTGTAGCAGTAATTTACTTTCTTAGGGATTGTAAATTTCACATGGACAGAAACTAGATTTATCTTGGTTGTCCTTTTAAATTCTTTGCTCACGGAGCATGGCCCACATTGGATGGTTGGGAGCCTGGGTGTGGCTTCTCCCCTTATTCTCTCTCCTTGCCCTAGATACAGCAAGGAAAGAAAAGAATGTGAAAACAGTGGTCTCATCCACTTTCCTCTAGCCCTTGACCCTTCACAGTCTAATCAAATATGTAAAAATTATCAAAAAATTTATACAAGACAAAATTATTTGCTCAAAAAAGGGCATATATGAGACAAAACATTAAATAGGTAAGCCAAAAGACTTAAGACTATGAGCGGATCTGAAGATTCAAGATTCTCAAAATTTTGACCCTTGACAGCTGTGATGGGTTATTTTATCTGTTAAATTACTTGGACAGATCAAATTACATTTGAGGTGTTTATGTACTTTTTTTAAAAGACATTTTAATTGGTAGAAACTTCTCTCTGTAGTATGGGTCAGTCTCATTCTATCAGTTGAAGACCCAAGGAGAACAAAGAAACAATTTCCCTGAGTAACAGAGGAATCGGACTGCTGGATGTGCCCTGTTGGTTCCTCTGGCCCGCTGGCCCTTTGGCCTGCCAGCTCACAGTACAAATTTGAATGTCTCAGTCTCCATATAGGCACAAGTCAATTCCGACCAAATTTCCTTCTGTTTACAAATACATCCTGGTTAGGTTGTTTTTTCTTGAGCACACTGTTCAATGTAGTAATTGTGTGCTTGCAGGGAAGCTGCCTAGTCTTGTTCATTATTGAGTTGGAGGTCATTATATTGGCCTTTCTGGGTTAGAATTATATGTGACTATTCATATTAATCAGGTGCCCATCATTGTGACACCATTTTAAATGAATGAAGAAACTAACTCTCATAATAATTCAACAAGAGAATATTTCATTTTTTAGATAAGGCCGTGGAAGCACAAAGGCGTTTATAAACTTGGCCAGCTCCTAGGTTAGCCAGAGCTGTAGCAGAGACAATGCCGCATGTCTACTGACACCAGTGATATTTCGCTCAACTCCCAGGAGTCTGCCTTTCCTCATCTGCTCTGTGGTTAGGTAGGAGCTGTAGGATGGATTCCAGAATAATGAGACCTGAGCAAAAATGACGGATACTATTTCCAGGTTTGTCTAAACAGTCACACATGGTCACATTCTGTATTTGTCTGTGGCCATCATGAGGTCATTTGTTTATGGTACGGCTACAAGGTTTAAAAAGCACTGGTTCTCTGAGTCATCATTTGGAGAATTGCCAGGACATTCCCCTTATCAGAAACCTCTCCAGTGTTCTTGACACAAACAAGCAATCACTTCTTTCTGAATCAAGCCATTGGGACGTCAAGGTTTAGCTGTGAACACATCAGATCCCAACTTAGACTACTTGATAGTGTAAGAGTGGAGTTTGAGCTAACACATTCTGCATGTAAACATCATGCTCTAAACTTATGGATTGTGTTTTTCAGTTCCTGGCACAGGCAAGGTACTCAGAAAATGGTAGTTGTGATTATTTTCTTACTTTTTGTGAGTTTGCTTAAAATAGAATACATTATGGGTATTGGGTTTAAGTAAGATGCTAATTGATATTAATTTCCCTGATAAAAGATTATGGTGAAATATTTCTTAAAATGTATCACCCCATTGAACATTTTTGTGGAAAATACTTTTGGCAATCTTGTTTTGAGGCAACCTATGCAGTAGGTGCTCTGGGCTAGACTCTCTGGGTTACAATCCCGACTCATGTACTAATGGTGATGTGACCTGAGACAAAACTCTTCACTTCTGGTTCTTTTTTGATTGAATGGAGACAATAGTAACTCTTTTATAGTCTCGCTAAAACATCATGCATCCAAAAAAGTTTTTTTTCTTATTAATTTCTTCACTGACTCATAGGTCACACAGTAGCATCATTAGCTTCAAGAAAGTTTCTGATTTTCATTTTCATTTATGCAGTGACACATTGGTCATTCAGTACCATGCTATTTAACTTCATATTGCTCCTAATTTTATATTTTTCCTGGTATTGATTTTGTTTCATGGCTTTTAATTGAAGGGGTGTATGGTTACTATGTGGTAGAGACCGTCACATACAGATATGAACATATGATACACTGTCCATCTCTACTTCCAAATCAAAGATGGATTCCCAATGAAACTGGTAAATATGTCTTGACAATAGGATTCTGGACTCTCTGCCATCGTCCATACCTACCATGTCAATATACAGTTAAATAGCAGAATGATGGGCTTATTTTATTATGAAGGACTATACTATTGTAATAATATAAGGGAAATCTGGGGGAAGGGTGAAGGTTTAGGTAGCAGGTGAGAGAAATCCCATGGAACTCTATCATAAAATAATAGAATAAAAATATAGAAAAAGATTTTTAAAATTAGTGACCAACAGATAATAAATGCTGTGTGTGATAGAGGGTGTGCAGTTTAATAATGCAAGATTTCTCTTCAAGAGAAGTGAACTGTTTGAAATCTGGGAGAGTGTCTCTGAATATTAGAAGATTCACTGTACTCTTAAGAGTTATTAAACAGTGGTGATAGAAGAAACAAATTTAAAAATGGCTCTCATTTCATGGTAGGAGAGGAGTAGTCTGTATCTAATTTACTGTTAGTTTAAACAACCCACCTTTTGACAATATTGAAAAAATAATGGTAATCAACTTTCTGTTGCTCTGAACACTCATATGAGGGAAATTCTTGTTTGGCTTCTTGGATATGTTATGTATACCTGTCTGTATTTGGGGGTGATAAGCTAAATTACTTTCAAAAATACGAGAAAGAGTTATTCATGGTACTAACTTGGAAGCAATACTCTCTTTGTGCAGTAGAGGGTGAAAAATCATAAGTTAACTTTTGTGCATATCCTGCATTTTGAATGTGTTTTAGAGACATGGGTTAAAAAAATGGGAAGATGGTTGAAATGAATGTAGTGAAACACACACACACACACACCGCACTACAGTATCTGGTAGAGGTAGAAGGCTTATATGTAAGAATTCAATCACACAGAAAGAAGCCAAACACGAGGTATTTTGCAGGGACAGGCTAATGACTGGAGGACTCCACAGAGGTCTTTTTAAGAAGTAAGGCACAGAGTACAGATGCTTGGAAGGCTGTTACTGATATTGTAAGATACACATTGTCTAAAAGCAAAACTGAAAGAAAATCAGACCCTTGCAACTTTGATATTAGTCCTCTCATCAGAATGGATTGAAAAGTTAGAGAACGTTGTAGTAATATCCCATTTTTCCAAATGGGGGTCTCCAACACTGTTAGAAAGAGGATGTATTCTTGGTCATGCAAGAGTTTTCTATAAGAATTTTTCAGATATCATACTTTTATTTAGAGGATAAACTAGTCACTGCTTTGCCTCAACAAATGGGTGTTATGGGTTATGTCTATGGTCACATTACTGTATGAAGATAGAATAAATAGCTTCAGGGACTGGGTTTAAAATGCATTAATGATAAAACAGCAGAAGTAGATATTAAAATGAGATGTTCATGCCGACTGAGAATGAAATGATGCCACAGCACGCTTAAGTTGAAGTTTGAGTAGATAAACAGCATGAGGGAAGAATTGAGTTGCCATGAAGAAAACAGCAACATGACTCAATATTTAAGCATTTGCTTGTGCTTTGGTTGATGCTGTTTTCTGCAAGTAATTTTGTGCAACTCTGACCTTTCCCCTGCATCTTCATTTCTAGACAGACTGTATGGGAAGTAGAAAACACTTGCAAATCTTTTGGGGCACCAAGGGAAAGGAGATTCTGAACCTTGTTTCCAGAGTTAGTCCTTGGAACGTGGCCACATTCACATGGAGAATAGCTCTTGGTTATGATGGGGAAGGTGGCGTTGTAGACAGTAGCATGGCTTCATGTGCCTTAGATTTTCTGTCTCATGACTAGCCAATAATGGTAATGCATTTTTTCACACAAAGATTGATGGGAAAAGAGAAAAATAAGATAATTTTGTTCTCTCTCACCTCCCATCTGCCCACTACATACACCTCTCCTTACTCACATACTATACTAGCCTCACAGAATCACAAAACCAAATGCAATCTTTAAGAGAAACAAAGCAAACCCTGAACTGGAGGAGATCAAATTTTTACTGTCTTGGCTGATGACAGCTATAAAAAGAAGTTAAACAGTCATTGGAATAATGAAGACAATGACTTTTAGGTGCACTGGGAAGCGTGGAGAAAGGCACGTGGCCCTACATGTGTTATAGGCACACCAACTCAAAAGAACCTGGAAAATAGCAGATCAATCTTTATTCTTGTTGGAAACAGTGATTCAGTTTTAGCAAAATCAGATCGTTTGTCACATTAGATATGTTAATTGGAATTTTCTTGGTTCTGTGGTTTTGTCTTATGTTTAGTATGCTTTGGTTTTGTAATCATGTAAGAGCACTCTGTGTTTGCATGTGACACACCCATCATTCATGAAAACATGGTAGATATCTAAGGATATCTTTTTCTTTTCAAGAGTCTAGAGTTTTAAAATCTGAAAACCCCTGTTGTAAAAAGGTGGTGAACATTACGGAATTTAGAAGTCTGAAATAAGTATATTCAGCCTTCTATATCTGCATATTCATACAATTTCTGAACTAATATTAAAAATTCATTAGATTGCTGTACTATGTAGTTAGGTTTGTGGTGGTTGTATTTGCATTGAGTAAGTAGAGACCTTTTTCTTGGCATTATTCTGGACATTACTCTATAAAACAGTGTAACATTTGCATTATGTTTATACTGTGTTAGGCATTTTAAGCAATCTAAGGATAATGTAAAGCATGCAGAAGGCTAACTATAGACTACAAATATTATGTCACCCTGTATAAGTGACCTAATTAACCAGAACCCTGGAACAATTCCCAAAGGAGACACAATTGCATTTGTCATTGTCTGTGATTGTCAGTAACTGACTGCTCACTGTACAAGGTAATTGAAGTTACTTATAGAAATCATCTTTGGGAAACATCCTTTGTACATTTTCCACTACTTTTTTTACATTTTGAATTTTTCACAAAGGTCTTGTGGCTTGCTTTGGCCAATAGAATACTTCAGAAGTGATAGTATACTGGTTCTGAGTCTAACCTCAAGATACATAAGCACTTCCTTGCTTATATTGAGAAACGTAGTGCTGCTATGCCAATAAACCCAGCATGGCTAGCTGGAGCCCTAAAGACTGGGTGGAGCAGAGACAAAGCATCCCTAGACAATCCCACCAATAGGTAAACACAGAAACATGAGAAATCAAGCTTATGTTCCAGGGAACAGCAAAGCTGCCCAGTGGATATTGGCTTACAAATCAGTACAGTCATGTTATAAATAAATACTTGCTATTGTAAGCCACAGCACTTAGGAATGGTTTGATTTCACAAAAGCAGTGACTTAAGGGTTACTACACTGAAGAATTAATGCCTGACTAGGAAGTTGAGAAGAATCATCTCTGCAAAATAAAACAGCATGCCACAGAAATACTTCATGCCGAGAAGCAACATCACAAAAGGCAGAATGCCCTGTGCTCATGAGGTTGTGGAAATAGCCAAGCACTGTAGTTTACAGCATGAAGAGGTTAGACCAACAAGTGCACACAACAATGGCACAGACCCTGGTTTCCCAGGTAACAATGGAGTATAATAGCCTTTATAGGAAGTGATTAAAAAGAATACCTGAAAGCAAAATAAAGTGTCAATATTTGTTGACACTCTTGTGAAAGTGTAACTTTGCGAGTGTGGTCAACAGTATTAAATGAGGTCAGTTAAGGTGAGAATAAGGAAAAATGTGTTCAGTTTGGCAGTACCCAGGAAGATGTTAGTGACATGACGTAGGGTAGTTTTAGTGAAATGGTGTAACTTTTCTTTTTCCAGATGGAAAATTGTCTTATAGAAAGCAAAAACAAAAGCAAAAATGAAGTAGTTGAAACAGCTCTAGTTTATTATCACATTGTCAGGCTCAGATGAGCATCTCCAGGATGTGTGAATTTTCAAGCTTACGTGGAAGGTAATCTCTCACTCTGTCCCAGATAACGTTTGTGATGCCTTTTTTGCTTGCTGATCATGCAAGTTTTTTTTTCATGAATCATAATGATGCACTGCCTGTAAGCTATAGGAGATGAAATATATTCTTACTCATTTCTTGATATCCTTGTTAAAGTATGTTTCAGCCATTTCAAATAACTGAGAATGTCAGTTTATTGACTTTATCTTTATTGCTTATGTAATGTATCTATGGCAGTAACTTTGGTACATATATTATGGTTTGTATGAAGGTATCCCCTCCAATTCCTGTTGAATTGCATGTCTGCACAATGGAGCAGTATTACGAGGTGTGGCTTTTGGAAGGTGATTTAGCTTTGAGGGTTAGATCTTCATGAATGGCGTTAGCACTCTTCCAAAAGAACTCAAGGCTAATACGGTGCTCTTTTGCTGTCTTTGGCTATTGTGATGAGGCATATTCTAGAAATAGAAAAGAACTCTCACCAGATATTGAAATTATTGATGCCTTGACCTTGGTTCCAGTAATAAGAATTATTAAAAAAAATGAATTTCCGATCTGTACAAACTACCCAGTACTCACTCGTTTGGATGCGGTTGGGTATGCTCTGGGTATGTTCACCAAGGAATGTGTGCTGCCAGTGTGGTCCTCAATGGGGTTTTGTTGAGGTCATGGAAACTTTGAGGTGGTGCTTAATGCTTGGGTCACTGGAGCTTCTCTTTAGGAAGGGATTAGTGCAGTTTAATAGGATCCCATGAGAATGATTGATTACAAAACAAGCAAGCCTAAACCCTGGTTTATACAGCTTTCTGTTTTGCTTTATAGTCCACTCCCAATGTGCTTCCCCAACACAATGCCAGCTGTCATCGGGCCCTCACCAGAAGCCAGGTAGGGTTATCAAATGTTGAACTTTTAACTTCAGAACCAAAATCCTAAATAAACCTTTTTTATTTTTTGAAAAATGATTTTATTTGAAAGGCAGAAATATAGGGAAAGGAGAGAAAGAGACTTATATCTTTAGTCAACTGGTTCATTCCTCAAATGATCCCAATGGCTGCGACTGGGGAAGGCTAAAGCCTAGAGCCTAGAACTTCTGAGTCTCCCATGTGGGTGTCAGGGGTCCAAGCATCTGGGCATCTTCTGTTGGTTTCCCAGGTATATTGGCAGGGAGCTGAGTCAGGGATGAAGTAGCTGGGACTCAGACTGGTGCTCCTACAGGATTATGCGATTGCAAGTGGTAGCTTTACTTGCCGAACCAAAACACAAGCCCCAAATTCTTTCCTTTACAAAGCACAGAGCTTCAGTTATTTTGTTACAGCAAAAACAAAATGGACTAATAGAACAATTTGGGATGTTTTCTTATGTCTACTTACATGGACCATGACACCATGAAATTGGAATAAGCAATAATTCTCTGGTAGTTAGGGTAACTAACAAAAGATGGGTAAAAATTCTTTCGTTTTTAAATTTCACTCTTGATGCTTATTGAAAAGTGTTGAAATAGAATTTTAAAGAGATTTTTGCATCCCCAAGCTCATTACATCATCATTTCCAGCAGCTAAAAGTTATACTAAATCCTCATGTCTGTCTTTAGATGGAATGGTAATGAAAATGTTGTGTACTGTATACAGACAGTATATTCTTTCCGAATAGTTGTTAGCTTCAAGAAAGATGGGGATTCTGTCATCTTTGACACAAATGAGTTTGGAAGATGTACTAAGTGAAATAAGTCAGTTTCAGGATAAATCATGCTTATTTCTTCTATCATGCCATAGTCCACATATATGAAATATCTAAAGGTGCCCCAATTCACAGAAGGAAGGAGAATGGTGTTTGCCAGAGGCTACAGGGCAGGGGTTAAGGGATGGTGAGTTATTATTCAGTGGGTGCATGTAAGACAAAACATTCGTATTGATTCATGTACAGTAATGTGCGCAGTTAACAATTCTGTACCATACACAAGCTGTTGCTGTCTGCTTTACATCGTCTTAGGACATTGTGACAGGACATATTCTAGAAGCAGAAAGGTGCCCTCACCAGATAGCAAAATTGTTGATACCTTGACCTTGATTCCAGTTCCCAGAATTACAAAAAATGAATTTTCATTCTGTATAACATGTTGAACAACATTTCTATCCCGAAAGTCATGGACTTAGGGTCACAGGTACAAAAAAAATCAAGCGAATAACATCTAGATATATTTAATTCATATAAGAGCAATGAATAAAATATTCTCTTAAAGCTAGCCAAGATTTTCCTCAAATGTTCAGATTTAACTTTCTGTATTATTCCAAGTGACAGTAAAATATATTGTTTTTAAAAAAAATTTTGACCAAGTAACTATAGGCTTTTAAAGCATATAATTTTTTTTTCTTTTAAAATTTTTATTGGGCCCAGCATGGTGGCGCAAGTGGTTAAGGTCCTCACCTTGCACGCCCGGGATCCCATATGGGCGCCTGTTCTATCCTGGCAGCCCAGCTTCCCTTCCAGCTCCCTGCCTGTGGCCTGGGAAAGCAGTCCAGGACAGCCTAAGGCTTTGGGAACCTGCACCCGCGTGGGAGACCCGGAAGAGGCTCCTGGCTTCGGATAGGCATAGTATCGGCCCGTTGCGCTCACTTGGGGAGTGAATCATTGGACGGAAGATCTTCCTCTCTGTCTCTCCTCTCTGTATATCCGCCTTTCCAATAAAAACATAATAAAAATAAATCTTAAAAAAAAAGAATAAGTTTGTAAACATGACAAATCAGTAGTTGGTTAAGTTGGAATTAGATTTCAAGAATCTAAATCTTTCTACCTGACTCTCTATCTTCATTAACCTTTGGGCTCTGTGTTGAAGCTATCATCTCTTATGATTCTGTCAACTGCTGCTCCAGTTGACATAAGACAGTACCTGTACCCCCCAAGATCATCTTCTTATTTGTGACTTTTTTTTGTAATAAGTGATTGCTTTCCTGAAGCCTCAAAGGCTTCTTTTCTATGGCAATGACTAGAATTGCACAATGTAATATTTGTTAAACCAGTTGTGAGGAAGGGGGAATATGATTAATACAGCTTGCTTCAGAACGGAAGCACACAATTTATGATAATGAAAAGCAACCTGTTCCTATTGATACTCCTTTGGGAATGCAGCAGGCAAGGCAGGTATAAAAGGATATACAATAGGCTTAATCATCCGGAAGCTATGACACTGCTCCAAACAAAGCGATGTAGTGTCTCTGCCTCCGCTTTTATACCTCAGTATTCCTTTATGCTGGAGTGAGTCTTTTGGCTTCGGCATAAACTTGATCTTGCCAATTCTTATTTTGTGATGTGGTAATTAACTCAATTTCATTATCTAGAAATGGGGATAATAACAACACCTGGTTCATAGAATTATTCGAATATTAATGTAAGGAAAACATTTGGATGATACCTGATATATATAGAAAGTAATTGGTACATTGTATTTCCCTGGACACAAAAGCACACACAGAGATGCATTTGTTTATTCACAACTATGATAATTATAGAGATTAAACTGAAGGTCAGAAGTCAGTATATTGTTAAATTATTGTTATAGTGACACTGAATCCTCACTGAGATTTCCTTTTGTGTTAGGTCATGTTTCCTGGAAACACACTATGATTTTTTTTCACAGCTTACTGGAAGTTGCTGTCAGAAATACCCACTTGCAGAGGGCAGTGGGAGCAGGACAGGCAGCGGGGACACTTGGCTGCGATGCAGTTTCTCAGGAGCCTCGATTGAGCCCTTGGATCTCAGGAGTGGAGACCTCCCTTCCTAATCATCTCATATTGAAGCAGTGGTCCCAAGCCTTGTGCTTCTCCCATCACATCATCACTCATACAGTCTGCATGCTGGGTGTATCATTTTGTGTAAGAGAGGTGCTTTTTTTTTAAAAAAGATTTATTTATTTATTTTTATTACAGAGTCAGATATACAGAGAGGAGGAGAGACAGAGAGGAAGATCTTCTGTCCAATGATTCACTCCCCAAGTGAGTGCAACAACCGGTGCTGTGCTGATCCAAACCTGGGAACCGGATCCTCTTCTGGGTCTTCCACGTGGGTGCAGGGTCCCAAAGCATTGGGCTATCCTTGACTGCTTCCCAGGCCACAAGCAGGAAGTTGGGTGGAAAGTGGGGCTGCCGGGATTAGAACCGGTGCCCATGTTGGATCCCGGGGCGTTCAAGGCGAGGACTTTAGCCACTAGGCCACGCCTCAGGGCCGGAGAGGTGCTTTTAATGAGGGTAATTCCTGGAGAACGATGCAGCAGTGACTCAACACTCAGCCAGTGAATATTTAAAGTGCATCTGGGGGATCTGGGTATATCACAGAGCATGTACTCCGCCTTCCTTCTTGTCTGCTGTGGGAGATGATTGCTGTTGCTAAGAGTAGATAGAAGGGAAGGCCATGATATACAGTTAACAGCATAGGATGAATGATCCAGAGCTTCCAGTGCTAGTTTTAGGTCAACCTGTCAATTCCATGTTTCTGTGGAACTGACATCTTGTCAGCGAGACCTCAAGGGGCCACTTGCCTGCTACCTGTGACTCTATGTTGAAACTCTGAAACACTAAATATGCTTTGTTTTGGGGGAAAGGAAGCCTTGAAATTCTCAGCTTTTTAACCTTCCAGAAAGCCTATGAATGGAGAGAAGGCAGAGTATAATAGATTTAATTTTTCAAAAATGTGGAAAATTTTATTGTAGTTAATTATTGAGGTAAATCTTACATTTTGACTTGAGCTATAATGTCCACTCCATGTCTCAAATGCACTTTTCAGTTCAAATCTCCACCTCTGCGTTGGTGTCTCAGAACCTAGATCTTGTGCATGATAAAGGCATTATGTGTGCAAGGATGAACTGAAAGCACAGGGACATATTTTTTGGTGATAAATTTATACAATTTAATGCTTGTGCGACAGACAGCCTCCATTAAGTGGCTAATCAATATTTGCCATATTGAAAGGGGTGGAAAAGCAGCAACTTTCTGCTTCTTGAGGCACGACATTGATCATCGTTAACTGGAAGACAGCTGTGCTGTGTGAAGCGCACGCAGACAGGATGGGTGATGCTGCATTGGGAAGCTCAATGCATGTGCACTGGTTTCGCAGATTTATGTTTTGAGGAATACCTAGTGAAGTGGACACAAGGAGCAAATGAAGAGCATTAATCTCACAGAAAGAAAAGTAACAAGTTGAAAAAATAAAGAATTGATTATCGGGGCAGGGGAGTGAAGAAGACAAAATGATAAATATTAAGGCTTAGAATTCTTTTATGCAAATTGGAAGAAGCAGTATCATTAAGTAATGAGAGCATCTATTGGCAGGAGCCTTGGATCTAAAGTGTATTCTGTCACTTGGTAGCTGTATGGTCTGGGGTCAATAAGGCCATCTGTAAACTATATATTGGTCAGGTGATAAATTGAGCTCTCTAGAGGAAGACAATTATGTGTTCACTAAAATCCTATTCATTTTTATGTGTGCACATTTTTATACTTTATAAAGTGTTACTGAGAACACTAAATCGGTCCCCCCTACCATGAGTCAGATATTATAGTTTGATTCCTTTAGGGTATAGATTTCTAACCTGCTATTCCTGGTGTATACATGATAGGTGGAGTGTGACTCTAGCTAATTCCTTATCATCCAGTAGTTTTGCCATTGTTAGTTTATTTTTCATATTAATGCTATATTAATACAAAAGCAGATTTCACATAGTTACAATTCCAAGAATATGATTTTCCCTTCTTCCCTCGCCTCGTCCCCTCTTTTTGTCTTGCTTCCCTCTGTTTTCTTCTTTCTGTTTTAGTTTTTGAGGTAACATTTTTAATTTGTTATAATTCAGGGCTTAATAAGAATCACTCTCAGAGATGGAACCAGTTCTGCGATATTTCAGTCATGGCTGTGCATAAAATTTAAATATGAGAATTCTAATTGGAGTCAAAGTGAAATCTATTGATATTGTATAAACATGTTGGACTCTTTCTGAGCATTTGGTAGGTACTGTGGGGTTTCCAGAAAAATATTTTCACATGGGAGATCCAAGCACTCCTTAGGGAAAATAGCATCTGTCTTGGTAAGGTTTTTCCAGTAACTAAAATATTGCGGATGTGAGGATGCTTGGAATAAAGAACCTGAAATTCAGATTTTCTCTGAACCGGGTCAGAATCATAGGGGGGGGTGAAGTGCTAACCTGTAGCACTTAGGCTGTGAGATAGGGCAGGGCCCTCTGGCTCATTGGGCATGTGGGGAGGAAGCCCTCGGCACTGCCCATGGGTGAGGTGCCTGTGAGTCTCTGTTGGGGGCCTTGAAAGCACATTCAAAGGCCCAAAGTCTGACAGGTAGTAGCTGACCGGAAGTAGCTGATAGCAGAGAGGAAAGGCTAGACATGTCCTGGGAACTCCCAATAAAAGACAGGTAAGCTTGACAATGAAGGTACATGCTGATGAGTGAGAGTACATCTTTTGCCACCATAAAGTGACCTTATGTCGATCTCTGGTACTTGCTGTGCTTCTCCCCCAAAAGTAGCTTCTCTCTTTCTCGCCTTTGGAGTAGTGTAACCATCAACACTTGCATTTTTTTTGTAAGGTTTACTTTTTTTATTTAGAAGGCAGATTTGAGAGAAAGATTGATTTCCATCTGCTGTTTCACTTTCTAAATGGCTGTAAAGGTCAGAGCTGGGTCTGTGTGAAGTTAGGCACAAGGAGCTTCTTCCAGGCCTTCCGTAGGGATATAAGGGCACAAAGACTTAGGCTAACTTCCACTGCTTTCTAAGGTACATTGTCAGAGCTGGATCGGAAGTGGAACAGCCAGGACAGCCCATGTTGGATGGCAGAATTGCAGGAAGTGACATAACTATACCACAGCACTGGTCCCATCATCAAAACTTCCCAATCAGGACTGGAATGGTGGCTCAAATGGCTAATCCTTCTCTTGAAAGCACTGAAACCCCATATGGCTGTTGGTACATGTCCCAGCTGTTCCACTTCTCATCCAATTCCTTGCTTATGACCTGAGAAATCAGCAAATAGTGGCCCACAGTCTTGGAATTCTGCACCCATGTGTGAGGCCTGGAAGAAGCTCCTGACTTTGGACTGTCTCAGCTCCAGCCATTGTGGCAATTTGGGGGGTGAACCAACAGATGGAAGATCTTTCTGTCTTCTACTTTCTATAACATACCTTTCCAATAAAAGTAAATCTTAAAAAATGACTTTCAGGTCTCTTTGTATTTAGATATGGCCTTGGGACTGAGTTCTGGCCAGAGAAATTTGGGTGGAAGTAACACATACCACATCTGCACATCCTCCCTTGCTCCCTCCCCAAGGCTGACTTAATGCCGACTGTTAGCATTCTTTCTTCTTTATTTTTATTTTTTATTTGGTATGCATACTTTTTAGTTTTAGGGAGTTGCAAGGAATCAAAATTTTTAAGGTTACAAACTAGTTTAGGACATGGAGCTCTTCAATTGACCTCTAATTCAATATTATTTGGATTCACTGTCAACACACACACACACTTCTAGAAGTTAATGTAAAACAGAATCAGAAGATGTTTGTCTTTTGGTGTAGCAGTTTTTGAAATCCAATCATAGAGTTGCTTCTCAATAAGTTTATAAAAATGTATACTATGAAAAACTGCAAATTTCAAAATGTTTGCATCAAAGTAATTTTACTAGTTCCATTTTCCATGAATTTTAAATTGTATACACACACACATCTATACACACATATCCATGCACACATCTATGGATGCTATAGACTCATACAAATATACACATGTAAACACATAGATTCCTATACTTATATCTACATACCTGGATTTTCTGTAAAAAAGCAGAATACTGTTTTTCAGCCATTTTTGTTAAACAATAAGAAAACATCCAAGTGTAGGTAATTTATAAACAGCAGAGACTTGCTTCTCACACTTACAAAGAATGGCAAGTCTAAGATTAAGGAGCTTCATGTGACAGATGCCGCCTTTGTCACCCCATGGTGGGGGATAGAAGGACGAAGGGCATAACAGCATGAGATAAAATTTAATTTTGGCGTTAACTCCTTCAGCAGAGTAGAACTCTCCTGACTTTTGCCCCAACACTGGTACTGCGGGGATGAAGTTTCTTATACGTGTTTTTGTTGGGACATATTCCTATTAAGGCAGTTTCCTAACACTGCTAGGTTAGGCTGAGGAGAGGCTGCACCTGTTGATGGACAGTTTGTTCTCCAGTTGCCTTTGTTCCCAGTTCTCCCAAATGTATCAAGGGCAGCCCAACTCCCTCATTTATGTTTTCTGCTGGGTCTCTGGAAACCCTTAGGGACTGTTAGCCCATTACTTTAGAACAAAAAAAGCTATGCTTTCTTTTTTGTTTGTTTTTTAAGAATTTTTTTCAATGGAAAGGCAGATTTACAGACAAGGAGGAGATACAGAGATAAATGCATTCCATCTGCTGGTTGATTCACCAAATGACCACAGTGGTTGGCACTGAGTTGATTTGAAGCCAGGTGCCAAGAGCCTCTTCCTGGTCTGTCATGTGTGCACAGGGTCCCAAGGCTTTGGGCCATCATCTGCTGCTTTCTCAGGCTATAAGCAGTGAGCTGGATTGGATGTGGAGCAGCTGGGACAGACTGACACCCATATGGGATGCTGGTGCTACAAGGCAGAGGATTCGCCAGTTGAGCTATTGCATCAACTCCTTTCTATGTTTTCTGAGAAGTGTTTTTGTTTTGTCCACTAGTGACACCCGAAATGTTCTCCATGGCAGGATGGCCTTCATTTACTCCTTTTGTTTGTTTTGAAATATCTTCTGTAGCCTGGACGCAGAATGGCCATTCTTCCTCAGACTTTAATCTCCTCGAGCCCCTCCCTTGATCTTCTGCTTGCGGGTTTTTATTGCCTCTGACATGGCCAGAGCATAGCGTTCCTGTTGTCTTTTAATTCTCAGCCTTTGACATCTTCACACCTGAGCCTTGTTCAGACACACCACGCACAGGGCAGGGAGCACCACCGCGATGGAGCTGCCAAGGATTGTGTTTATTTTCAATTGGGGCTAACAGTTACCACAGAGCCTACTAAAAGTTGCATGGGGAATGGTCCTGATCAAGTTCCTGGGAGAAACCAAAGAGAAAGAAGACCTTATTGCTAGCTCTCACACACAGATATAAGAGTAGGGGGTGCAGAGTGGGGGAAGAGGAATGGATGAAGTTTTCCTTAAAACACAGCCATGGTAGTTTTTCCTTAAATTCTTGCTATTCAAACAGTAAAAATTTTGCTAAGAGGCAGCATTTGAAATGATTAAAGTCTGATATTATGTAAGTGACACACTTTAAAGCAATAACTTATGGGGATAGCATAATATCCGCTATTGCCTAAGAAACTTGCGGTAATTGTTTAATTTACTTGATATCATTTTTTGCTTGATTTTTTTAGAGTCATGGTGAGCTCACCCCCCTTTCCTCACAAGCTTGCTTTCATTTGACATATTCACATCTCAGCTGCTTGCCCTGACATTAACTCAGTGAGTCAGACCCGCATGAAGGGTTAGGGAGGGAAATGGGTGCTGTTTAAGGAAATTCATTGCATCACATTCTGCTGAAATTCTGCCCGAGTTTCTCTTCCCCATGTGGGCTGTTCCCCATGTGGCTGCAGAGGCCAGATCGGCCCTCAAGATGAACCTTCACCCTTTCAAGCCAGGGATCTGTCCTCAGTGATGACGTGGGATTGGATTTCTCCCAGGTGGCCTCCTAACTGATAGGCTTTTCTTTTTTTGTTTAATTCATACATTCTTTTATTGCATTTCGTTTTATAACAACGTTTCATAGGCTCTGATGTTCCCCTCTCCCCTCCCCGTGCTCTTCCCCCATGGTGGATTGCTCCATCTCATTGCAGTGTAACAGTTCAAATCTAGTCTTGTTTCTTTCAATGCAAGCATGTGCCTTGCATAGAGTCCAGTATCTTATGGCCCAGCTGAATTCAACAGTTTCTTGAGAAGACCAACTCTGGTCTAGAGACGTAGCTGGCAGATTATATTCGGACCAATTAAATGCCATAGCATAACATCAACAATGGTTTCCAACATTATGGGGTTAATTAACATTGTATTGAGTGATTGATATGTTAGACAATGCAAGTTCTTAACTGCATCCTGAGACTGCTTCATTACGTTTCAATTATAGTTTGTATACAGCTGGCTTCTATCTATCTTAAATTGGCTATGTGATACCATTCAGCTATCTCATGTCTATTTTCATTTTAGCATTTAGCAGTTTATTGTGTTGAAGCATAATTTTTACTGAACTTGGCAGATTTTAGGATAGTCTAAACTGCCTTATACCTTTAGCAAGGCATGTGACACCCGTTGAGGCATAGAACACTGTTGGGAGGGGTTTGCAGAGAAATCCTCCATACCCTAGTTAGGAGTAGTTTATTTTCATGTCCTACCTAGTAAGGTATGTGTGAGTCCCCACTGATTATTTCCTGTCTAGTTCTAAGCTTTCCTTGTTGTTTTCTGTCTATTTTAATTTTTTTTGTTTGTTTTGTTTTGTTTGGGGGATGGGGCTCCAGGGTGACCCTGATGGTTACTGTAAGAGAGGGTGGGGATCCAGTACTGGAACTAAGCAAGGACCAGAGAAAGCTCCTCTCTCTGGTCTCAGAGAGAGTTTACTGTTCTGTTTCTGTAGACCACTCAGGACTCCTGGCTGTTGCTTTGGTGACATTGGGCTCTGCAAGGAGGGATTTGAACTTCTTCTATCCCATGTGGGAGATTCAAGTGGGAGCAGATGACCTCAGAGTACTTAGCCTCCGGAGGCACTCCAGTTGCCCGTGGTCTCCTTTGCAGTTGGGATGTAGTCCTTGGTGCCCGTACTGATAGTCCTTGGCGAGGATCCGGGAGTCTCCAGGGTTGGAACACAAGTCTCCTCTTGTCCACCTGCTCCACTTTGGAATCCTCCCTGCTCTGTGCATATGACCTCCTGTTAAGAGGTTGTCAGAGTCGCTCCTGATAGCCCCCATGTCTTTGTGGTTTTACTATTGTCTAATGCTGATTCGAGTCTGTTGTCTATAAGCTACCTGTTATGTTCCTGATAGGCTATGCTTTACATCTGCCTCACACATTCTAGGGAGATGGAAGATTTCTCTGCTTTCCCTTCCTATTACCGAGAAGCGTAGGGTCCTAAAATTGCATTAGGTTTTACAGTTCTTTGATGAAGATCATGAGCAGTCTGAACTGATAGGCTTTCCTATGAAATATATAATAATCGCTCTTTTTTCTGTCAGACTGTATGTGTCATTTGAGCTTCATTTGCGCTTTCTGGATATTAGAAAGCAAATCCATGGCTTGAGCTTAGCTATCAATCACATGTGAGGCCCCTTTCCTGACTGGGCTCTTGCCTGAGCTTGGTTCTTTGAGCTTCAGACATTTTCCTACATTGCAAGTGGTATTTATTCAGACAGAGCTGTTCTTGGAGTACACTGTTGGTATTGACTGGTGAGACTTCTCAGTACCAGTCGGACACTGACTGGGGCTTCTGTTTGGTCAGTAATATCACCAGTTTGGTTCATCTCAAGTGTTAGCCAGGCCTTTTGGAGTGCGTTACAGCCCTGGCTCTCATGTTTTCCAATTATGAACAGAAATAAAATGGATACTTACTTCCTAAGCACTATAGTGTAGCCATGTAGAAGAGATTAGATGGTATTCTGACAGTTTAGGAGTTGGTTAATACTTTATTCTGCTGCTAGATTTGGGGGTGACAGGATTAAATAGAATAAAACTGACTACATTTGTCATGCTATTCTTGGTAATAAGCATATGTCAAACTTGGATTCAAGCTAATTTATGTGTGTATTTATATTGATGTACGTATGTCTCTTTGTGTTTTATGAAAATTGCCTCATTATTTATAATCACATATGCATAACCATTATACAAAGCCTTCCACAGTTGATTGATAGCAAGAGAAAATCCTGCATATGGAAAATTAATTTGATGTTCTATTCAGTGTTCAGTCATGGCCACATGCAAGATTCTATTTAACTCTGAAATTTAAGTTTGTGGATAATTTGTTTTAGGTCTAGGAAAAGGATAGTCTCTTACGCTAAGTATGTATCTTGGAATCTGTCTTTGCTGCTCTGAGTTTCTGATTAGAAGTGAAAATGAGGTGTTTGAAAATGATTGCTAGAGCATTTGCAATTCATGAAAGGAAGTGTAAGAATTATCTGGAGAGCAGAAAGGTTTCTGGGTAACACACTAATCAAAGAGAATGAAACTCGCTGTGTTTGTGTTCTGGCACTGTAAACCATGCCAACGACGTGGTCATGGAGGCAGCCATAAAGTTAACACCGAGTTGTGAAAAGGTATTTCTACTCTTCCTTATAACCCAGGTATATTTGATAACTGTTGTGGTCTGACTTTTTGTATTCCCCAATTTCATACACTGGAGCCGAACCACAAATGCAGTGACATTATAGGACAAAGTCTGGGGGAGGATTAGGTTCTGAAGGTAGGACCATCATGAATGGATTTGTGTATTTTTATTTTTAAAAAGATTGATTTCCTTACCATCATGAACTTCTCCTCCCACTCTCCAAGAAAGAGGGGGACGGGGATAGAGAAAGATCAAATCCCATTGATCCACTCCCCACTGACCACAACACAGAGCTGGGTCAAGCTGAAGCTGAGAGCCGGGAACTCATTCCGTGTTTGCCACGTAGCTCGTGGGACCCAAGAGCTTGAGCTGTCATCTGCTGCCTCTATGGATGGATGTCCATTGGTAGGAAGCTGTATTTGGGAACAAAGCCTGTACAGAAGCCCTGACCCACTGATAGAAGCATCACAACTCCTACCCTAAATTCCCATCATGATACCGTATAAGAGGTCCCAGAGTGTGATGAAAAAGCACAGTGGCAAGACCTCTAATGTCCCCATGATGACTGTGTGCTGAGACAGAAAAGTAAGGACTGAAGTAACAATCATGATTATTACTTTAAAACAGTGCTAAGCTTATGTGTCCCTTCAGAGTTTGTGAAGTAAACTAAGTTAACTTGCTTACTTATTACCTATAAAAACAGAGTGCCAGATGAATCCTTGTAAATATTTGCTGATTTTTTTGGTGTGTGCCTTGAGAAAAGATTGTTTCAATAGAAATGCTCATGCAAGAAGCTTACTGGTGAGCTCTCCATGGAACAGTAGTTCTTGGGGATGTGGGGAAGCAGATTGGATTGAGGAACAGTTGAGTGACAATGACCATTCATGGAGGCTGCCACAGCTGACACAGAGTTGTCCTGAACGAGTCATGAGACAGGGATTGCACCCATGGAGAGCCTACGAGCTTGAATGAGGTTCTCCAGAGAGTCTCAGCTATGAGTCATCAGCTGTCAGTCTTTGCAGGAGCTGACAATACAAGCCTTGCTGTCAAGGGGAAGTCTGGGTGGCCCATCACAACATCTACTAAGCCTCCTTCTAGAGCCACTAGTGTCATATGATGAAGTCACCCACATGGGAAGAGCTTCTTTGGGAATTTGGTACCTTTTCCTGGGAAAATTGAGGAGTGTAGTTAGATGCATCTAAACCTCACTAGGTAGCACTCATATTTTACCTCTCTTGCCAGCCCCTTCCCTTCCCTTGTTTCTTGTCTAGGTGGCTTTCCTGGGAAGGAGACACTGACCCTTACCTGTAACAAGCCTGAACCTGTGGCTGCTAAGTGCATCTCAGATAATGGCTGCTATGCTTGTCTACTTGCTGTGCACACTGGGATACACCCAAGCTGCCTCTGGTCTCAGAATCTGGTCTCCTTGTGCAGCAACAGTTCTGTTACTGCTGCTACTGATGGCCACAGTAAATCACTCCTTCCATAGCGGTTATTTCTTTGCCCACTGGCAAAGCAACTGGGTGGTAGGTATAGCTAAGAGTTTGATGGGACTCTTACTCCATACTCTGGTGAAAGCCTTTCCCTTTGGCAACTGACATTTTAAAAGTCATAGTGTCTAGAGTTTCTGTGGCTGGGAACTGAGAATACTGTAATGGAGATATTCCTGGCAGGGGAAAGCCAGGGCAGTCCTGATGCCACCTGTTGTGTCTGAAATGGATTCTCCCTTCATTCATCCTCACCCTCACTTGAGTGACACCTGTCTCTTAACTTTGCGGCAATGCTGGTGCAGCTCTTATCACAATTCTACAAGCTTGTAAGGTGGTCTCAGAGAAAGTGGCTGTTGTGGAGTTAACCAAAGAGATTTAAAAGATCTGCAAGTTTTCTAGCTATGAGAAATTTACCTTTTTTTAAAAAAGGATGTTTGCCAGATTTGAATATTGAGAAAAGTTTAAAATATAAAATTGTTTGTTGGGTGTTACTTTCACAGATCCAACTTTTTATTTTTAAATGTAACTCTAGTGTCCACAAACTAGGTCCACAGACAAAAGCCAAGCCATCATCTGTGTAAATGAAGTCTTGTTGGAACAGAGCCATGCTCTATTGTTTATCCAAGTTTGTGTCGACAGCTGCTTTTGGGCTATAATAACCCAGCTGAGTGCTGACACAGAGACAGCATGGCACACAAAGCCTATAATATTTACTACTTGGACTTTTATTTTGTATGGAGTTTGTCAACCGTTGGTCTAGATGGCTAAATTGTGATTAACAATCTGTTTGATTGTAACAGTAACACATGTGATATTTAGAAAGGGAGTTGTACTGAAAAGCTCTCATCTGAGGACAACAAACAGAAGTTTCTCATGAAAAATTATGCTCGTTATCTTAACTATTTGGTGATATCCTCTGGTCCTGGCTTCCTTTTCGATTCCTGGGATTTTCCTCACTTCTTCATTTCCCTCTTGTGGCCTGATTTGAGTGTTTATTCTGTAGCTTGAACCAGGGCTTACTGCACTTGAGTTCCTGCAGCTTTTTGATTTATTCTGCTTTGTTATCTTTCCTTTTAAAAGCAGTCAGCAGCTAATCCCTACATTCCGTGCCTGCAGTGCTCCTGCAGGTTCCTGGCCTGGCCTGCTTCTCTGTTTTGCTAGGAGCATTCAACAACAACAATGTGATAAGGAAATTGCCGTTGGCCCCATTCCCAGGTCTTGGCTCTCCCATGGGTGCCTATGAGGAGGGTTCTCCCATGGGTGCCTGTGAGGAGGGTTCTCCCATGGGTGCCTGTGAGGAGGGTTCTCCCATGGGTGCCTGCGAGGGTGTCCAGGAGATCTGATTACCTTCTGCAGTCGTTTCTTGAGGAGCTTCCTGAAAACAGCTTCTGTGGTTGGAGTCCCAGCTGTCCTCTGCTTTCTTAAGCAAGGATGCCAATGCTAACTAGCACTTGAGAGCTTTACTGTACTTCCACAAGCAAGCTCTGTGGAGCAGACTAGCCTCAGAATAGCCCATTCTCCAAGCGAGAATGAACAGAACATCACCCTTACCTAATTCCTCTCAATGATTCTGCCATGCTTGCTTCTGTTATTCAAGATACATGCAGTTTCTTTTTCTGGCCATGATATAGCGAGAAAAAGGGCACAGGCGTATGGGGCCAAATACTCTGAGTTTTTTTTTTTTTTCAAATGAGAGGCAACACTGTATTAAGTTATGTATAGCATGATTTGTGGTAGTAATTTGAATTTATTCATGTACAGAGAAATTATAATGAAATTTAAATAAATATAATAAAAATGAGACAACCGAAAGCAGAAGAGAATTGAAAAGTGGCCAAATACAGTACTTTGACAATATAACCTACCCACCTTCTATGATACAAAGGAAATAGACTCCAAAATAATTATTTTTTAACGAAAAAGGTGGTGGAGGAGGTAGAAAAGGCAGAGGAGAGAAAGGAGGAGGATGTAAAGAGAAAAGGAACAAATTATGTCTGTTTTAGCAAGTCACTTCAATCTACTTGGGACTTTACAGTTTGTAAAATGGAGCTGTTTTCTACTCGTTGGGGTCAGAACGTGTGTGTGTGTGTGTGTTTAAATCTAGGTAGAGAGCAATTTCTATCATCTTACATCATTGCTCTTTTCAGTGTGAGAACATTCCATAACCACTGTCCTACTTTTGAAGCCTATAAGAAGGTCTGCTGGAAGGGATTTCTCATGCTGTCCCTGAACTCACTTGCACACACCCATGGGTGAAGATGTTCTGCACCCCCTGCATAGCAGAGCTGTTTAGGGTGGAGAAGGCTGCCTTTCAGCGTGAGAGAGTAAGGCTTTGGATGATGAAATCAAAACAAAGAATGAGGAAGGGCAGTGTGGTGTGAATCCATCCTTGAACATTCCTGGCTCCTGTGTGTTAGCGACATTTGTTCTGCATTTCTATGTCTCAAGAACCTTTGTGTTTCACAGCAAGTAGATCCAGTGTTCTTGTCACTGGGAGGCATTGCATGAACTTAAGGGTGTACCTGGTGCTGAGCCAGCATTGAGCTGTGCCATCTCCTTGACCAAAACCATCTGTCTAAGTCCCTCTAAAAAGGCAAGACTTGCCTAAGGTAGTCATCACCAGTCGCCCTCCAATTTCAGTTTAAGCTTTGTCTGCCAAACGTTTGGAAGCTAAAAATTTCCAAGTATTCAGATGTTTTCAAAATTCTATCTAAATGGAAAAATTCTGATAAAACCAAGCACGTGGTAGACACTTGTTCAGCATGTGTTTGTCATGGGCAGGCCTCCTCACAGCAAGGTGTTGGCAGATTGTGCCGTTATTGTTTCTTTACACTTTGCTGAAGGTTGGCCCATGTCCAGTTCATCACAAAGATTCTGGAAGCTGAAACGCAGATGAACACAGAACATTTCTGCAGAGATGGGCAGGTGCTCAAAGATTGCTAAAGTCCCTCCTTGGCTGGAAATAATGGAAGAAGTCAACCATCCTCCATCTTCACCTTTTCTTTAATTTTATTTTTGATGATGTTTACATAGTTGGTTAGGGTGGGAAGTATCCAGGATCAGGGGGAGATCAGTGAGACCTTTGTTTCCATGTTTTCTTTTCCTTCTTCCTGTATCTGGGGCAAAGGAGGAGGCAAGGGAAGAAGCCACACCCAACCTTCCCATTGCCTCAGCACCTGGGGATGGGGAACAGCCACCCAGTGTCATCCCAGAGTCCCCTATGTGGAGCATGCCTCCAGGGTTCTGCTGCAGTGATTCTGATAGTGCTGAAATGCTGTCGACCTTGCAGATGCAAGGTTAAGGATATCCTTCCAAGGTCCATTGACTGACAGAGTCTACCTCTGAGTCTCCATTTGCTCAGATATGTGCTGTCATGCTTCACTGGGGTAGTTGATCAATTTGTTCTGCTCTCCTTCGTTTGCTTTGATATGAGGTGTCATCTAGTCTGACATATCCTCCAGGTCCCTCTGGGTATGCCATCCACTGCTCCATCAAAGCCACTGAGGAGGTCCAGTTTTGACAGATGCACTCCATTGTCGGACCACAGGTCCTGCCACTCTCCCCATAGTTGGAGTTGTAAGTCCAGTGGCTTGGTTGGGAGGACCCTCAAAGCATTCTAGTCTGAGGTGGTGTCAGACCTATCCCTTGTGTCTGTGCCCACCTGTAGAGGGTCAAGTTTGTTCTGTCACCCGCATTAGCCTATTCCACACTGGTAATTGCAATTGCTAGGTCAGATCTATCTCCAGCCCCATTTCTTACACAAACCAATGGGTGCTATGGCCTAACCCAACCCTGTCCTTCACTTAGTCACCCCTAATGTATACCATTGGGAGCTGCAGCCCAGTCAGAGCAACTCCAAATAATCTTCACTGGGTTGGCCCCCAACCTTAGTTTCTGTGTCTGCCAGCAAGTGCAGTGGACTGATCTGGACTGTACCACCTCCCTTTCAGCTCTCATATACATAATTGGGCATTGAAGTCTAACTCATCCCAACTGACCCCACCCTCCAACCCACACTCATGCCATTGGGTGCCACCATCTGTCTAGCCAGGCCCAATCCCAGTCCTGGTTCTCATGCCCACAAGTGGGAGTTGCAGCCCATCAGAGGAGTGCTCATGGTTCCCCTACTGGGCTCACTCCAAGAAATGGATCTTACATTCTCCAGGTGGTTCTGAAGTCTAGTTCAACAGGACCTGCCTATTGTTCCAGCACTAGCCAGTTGATACTGAGATAAAGTCCTGTCAGCATGCACTTACTCTGGCTCATGCATGCACCAGTGGATATAGTTGGTTAACCCAGCCTGACTCTTCCCATAGCCCAGGTAACATGCAGACCAATAGGAGCTGTAACCTTGCTCAGCCTGGTCTGTCCTCAGTCCCAGCTCTCATACTCACCAGCAGGAGCAGTGGCCCAGCAGGAGAGTCCCTATAGCTCTGCTACTGGGCTCACACCACACCCACCAGGTCTTGTGTGTCCTGGTGAGTGCTGTGGCCCAGTCTAGCATGGCCCATCTCACCTTGGCATTTGCCAGAAGGTGCTGTAGCCTGACTTGGCCCAGCCTGGTCTGCCCCAGGTTCCAGTTCATGTTGGTGGACACTGCCACCCAACCCGGCCCAGTCAGCCCCAAGTCCTGGCCCTAATGTTTCCTGGCTGGTGCTGTGGCCCCAAATAGTCTGTCCCATATCTTGCTTTGGTTCTCAGAATTTCAGTTGGTATTTTGAACTGGCCAAGCCTGGTATACCCCCAGACCTGAACCACACATACGCTGGTTGGTATTATAACCTGGCCTTGTCTGAGTTGCTCCCAGTCTTGGTTCTTGAGCTCACCTGCAGGGACTGCATCCTGACAAAGGAGTTCCCCAAATTCTTCTATCATATCTCTTCCCAGTGGCAGCTCTCATACCCGTGGGTTCTTGGGCCAGGTTCACCTAGGCTACCTCCTGTCATGGCATCATGGCAAGAACAGTGGCCTTTCTCAATTGGCTCACACCCATTCTGGTTCTGCTTTTGGAGTTATAGCCCAGCTATTCCTGGTCGACACCTAGACACAGCTCTCATGTGACTCAGCAGAAGCCAAGACCTAGCTTATCCCTTCCTTTACCCATCCTGGCTCTCAAAAGCTCCAGTGTGTGCTAGAGTCTAGCCCAGTCTGGTGCACCCAAGATCCAGTCCACACTCATGCCAAGGGGTACTGCAGCCATGTCTAGCCCATTCCAGTCGTGACACCCATTCCAGTCCCCACACTAACCATGGGAGCTACAACCCAGTCGGCATGTCCCCTTAACTCCCCAACTGGATCTGTTCCCAGCCACAGCTTTATGTGTGCCAGTCGTTGCTCTGACACAGCTTGGAATGGTCCATCCCCTGTCTTGGCCTTTGCTATTGGATGCTGCAGCCTGGCCTGAGCCACCCTACCATCAGTCCCAACTCTTGCTGGCAGGTGCTGCAGCTGAGTCCTGCTCAATCTGCTACTATCCCTGACTCAAGCAAATCTGTAGGTGTGATAGCTCAGCCCGGCATGACCTGTACTCCAGCCTGGCTCCTGCATTTGCCAGTAGGTTAAGGTCAGCTTGGCCCTGCCCAGTCTACCCCCACTCCAGAGTCAACCCACACACTTGCTGATGGGTAGAACTTCCTTGCTCAGCTTCATCAACACCCGGGCATGCATCACATGTTCACCAATGGAAGCTTCAGCTCATCAGGGGGATTTCCTGAGTTCTCCCATCAGGTCCACTCCCAGACCCAGTTCTCACACATGCCAGCAGTGCTAGGCCATTAGCCAGCATAGTCTATGTCCTCCGTTCCAGCCTACGTATAAATTGGTAGATTTTGTGGCCTGGCCTGCCCCACACCCTATTCTTGGGTGTGCCTGCAGGTGCTGCAGCTTGGTCTAGCCTGGCCTGTACTCAACCTCAGTACCCATCAGTGTCAGGGTTCCATGGCCATGCCTATCTCAGCCTGTCACCGTCCCCAGCTCTTAAGCAAGCCAGCAGCTATTGCAATTCCACAGGGGTGGACTCACATATACCCTTACAGATTCTGCCCCCAGATTTGATTCCCTTGTGTGCTAGTTAGCGTTATGTCCCAGCCAACATTACCATTTTCTGATTATGACTTTCACTGGCAAGTACTGTGGTCTAGCCCTGTCTAGCACTCCCTCAGCCCCGGCTTTAGTGTGTGTCAGAGAATGGTATTTGGGTATTTGGATGTCGTCAGTGCTAACTACCCTAACTCTGATCCCCACATGGCCTGGTGTTTCTGTCTTATCCTAAAATGACCTCTGGTTTCTCCCTCCAAACTGCTCAGTCTCTGTTTGACCTGCAAGTACAGTTGGCTTGTCGATGCAAGTGCCTCAGTATTTATTCCTCACCTGCATCACACTCCTCACTGGTCATCACTCCCACACATCCACGCACCTCTTCCCTTGGCAATCTGCTCTTCCTCCTCTGTTAGGGTAGTGGATGTTGTCTGCAGGCCCCGATGGACTACTATATCTTCTTTTTGCATCTGGGTATGTCCTCCTTTGCTCCTTTCAAATCATTGAAGAGACTGATATGCAGATACAGGGACCTTATCCATGCAAGTTCCTGCAAATAATTTCTCACCTGGAAGTGGGCCCTCAAGTCCCTACACACCACCACCTGTGAGCACATGCCACTTGAAAGGGCCTAGGTTGGCAGCCCCAGACTCCACAGATTTTCTCTTCCACAGGGCTCAGAGGCCCAGCCCATGGCACCACACATGCGGCTTGAAAGGGCCTAGCCATCTTCATCTTTGACTAGAAAGAAAACAAACAAAAACAGACACTTGATTAGTTTGGATGTGAGAGTGACAGGATAATCCACAGCAGAGGTAAACCTTCACAGGTACCCAGGCAGGTGCAGAAAAGAACAAATGGGCTTTGGACTCACCTATGTAAGTGAGTCTTGTGTTCTGTGAAGTTGTGGTGTCTATCAGCATGGTAATGAGTCTTCCAGTGTATATATTAGGCCCCTACGCTTGTTGGAGACTAAATATTTCCTAACTTCTACCATGATAGGCTATGGAGACTCAATATGGAAGGCAGTCCTTGGTTTTAAGGAGCTTATAAATCATAGAAGAATCACTGAAGAACAAGTATTTATGTCATCTAGTCTTGACTCAAGTGATTCATGTTATTTCTGTGAAATTTTATATGATTGAATGAGATGAAAGTTGGTCTTGTAGTATTTTTTGGATTTCTGTGACAAGTGATAGAGTTTTTAAATGGATCGATTGGTAACCTATCCTGCAATCCTGGATGAGGCCATACCAGAATAGTTGAAGAAATTGGCCATGCTCCTGGCTGCCCTGTGGTCCTGTGAGCCACTGGGTGGGCCTGCGATTCCATTGCAGACAACACCACATTAACCTCTGGCGTTGGCTGTTCCTGTTAGGGATCACTTGCTTCTCAATGAGTGTATACTTGTCTTCAGGATATTGAATGTGAAATTGGAATGTATCTCCTGGGGTAGAAACTCCAAATTGCAGATGAGGGAAAGATGGCTTTTACAGAAAATATTCTAATTTGAAACCGAAGGCTGAAGCAGTATGTAAAGGTAAAATACTGCTGAAATTGTTACCCAAGTACTTACATTTGCTACTGCATTAATCAGAGCAGGAGCAGCTGTTGGATGTGGTTGGGATGATGCTTGCATCCCACATCCAAGCACCTGAGTTTTATTTCCAGGTCCAGCTCCTGACTCCAGCCTCATGTTGACGTGGATCCTGCAAACAGTGGTGATGGGTCAAGTAACTGAGTCCTCGTCATCCAAGTTGGAGATTCACATTGAGTTCTAGTTCCTGTCTTTAGCTCAAAGGCCAATGTGAACATCCAGGGGGAGGAACCAGTTGATGGAATCATACCCTTTCTGTCTGTCTCTGCCAGTTCATTCATTGCATTGAGATAAACTCTCATTAGTCAGACAACATGCTTCTTGGTGTATGTAGTGAAGCAACTGAAGCTGGCATCTGAATCTATTAGAGCCGGTATTTCTACCACTATTATAAACACATACATCTATTGCTTCTTTATAAAAGAAAGGTGGCATAAAAAAGTTGGGATTAAGGGAAATTTTCACAGTCTGCTGGAAGGAAGAGCAAAAGGCTCTTGGAAACTTATTGCAAGGTTTATGAGAAATGTGACTGCCCCTCAAAACTTCGCAGTCATAAAATATGTTTTCCTTTCATTCAACTTAATGATTTAGAACCCAAGTTAAAAATCTTCGAAGATTCATTAGGAAGGGTACGTAATCTAGCACAGTGCATGATGACAAAGGTTCCTGGGGATCAAAGTTGTGCCCTTGAAATACCCAGCGGTATTGTTAATACTCTGGTGGCCACATAAGAGACAAAGGAAAACAACTCCCATGAACAAAAGGCCAAGTTTTGTTCCATAGTGAGTTTTAGGGAACATTTCCCAAGTGGCCTCATTTTGCTTTCCAGGAAATTCAGCTACAGAAGTGATTATGCTTACTTTAAGTGTTTTGTCTTCCTAACTGAAATACTCACCAATTGCATGTGCTGTAAATGCCATGTACATTTTTCTACTTTAGACAGAAGGCATTGAGGAATTTGGCTTTCAGAAGAGATGAAACGCTCCTACACAGGATGTGAGGCATTATCTAAGAAGGGAACTGAGAAAGATGTACGTGGAATCAGAACTGTGAAAACAAGGAAATCACTGTATTTATACAAGCAGAGAATATTGCAAAGGCAGGGGAAGGGTATGGAAGAGAAAGAAAGTGTGATAGCACAAGCGAGTAGCAAATTATGCGAGTTGAAACAGCAAGAAGAATCCACAGGCCCTCCTAGTCTGAAGACTGTTGGCTAGGGAATTAATGTGCTTGATGGAGTGACGTGGGGGGGTAGTGACCTTTTGGACTAAGTATCTGAGATGTGAGCAGTATGCTTGAACTCCATACCTGCCTCTTAGTGCTACCCATTCACATCTCGTAAGTAACTCAGGAGTGCCAACTCCAGAAAGGATTCTTTACATCGTGGGTTAACAGCATACGATAAGTGTTTGGGCTATTCTTTTATTAATGTGTGTTTATAATTTGTATGTTTGTTTAAGAAACTGTTTCCCACACACACATTCACACATATGCACACAGCTTTGATCTGCTGGTTCGCTCCCCAAATGCCCCTGATAGCTAAGGTTGAACTAGACTAAAGTCAGAAGTGAGGGTTCCAATCTAAGTAACCCACAGGGATGTCAGAGACTCGCCCACCTGAGCCTTCACCTGCTGCCTCCAGGGTAAACGCCGTTAGGGAGTGGAGTGGGGATGCACAGCTAGGATTCTGATTTGGGATTTATATGTCCCAAGTGGTGTCTAAACCACTGTGTCAAATGCTGTCCCTTGGGCTCTAATTTAAATAAAAAAATAGAAAATAAAGAGAAATTTAGGAAATTAATGGATATTTTCATAGGTAGCATGGATGATGGCCTGCTTTTTGAAGACTCGAATATTGATTGATAAGTCATTCACACTTTTGGAGCATCTACCTAATACTAGCTGTGGAAATAGCAAAGAGATGAAAGAAGACATGGTTCTTTTTGAAGAAGTGAATCTTATTCTAACTGGGGAGGAGAGAAGTGCATCTAGTAATATGCAGAGAGATAAAGTATACAGGGGTGCTAAGCCCGGAATGTAATGAAGACATGGGGAGAGGTCCGTAATTCAGACTGAGCGTTTGTAGAAACTTCTCCAGAAATTCACTTTGAGCTGAGTGCACTGGAGATAGTGTGAAAAGGGACATTGAGTGACTGTGTAATGTGCTTGAAATACAAATGTATACATTTCTGGGACCTCCAACATTTTGCCATGGCTAGCTTCATAAAGTATCGCTGACTGGAGAGAAAGGGGCTAGCAGAATCTCAGAGGTTTCGGCGAGCTAAGTTATGGTTCTGAACATGTGCCCAAACTTATGGAGAATCACTGCACAATTCACGTAATGATGCATTTTAGCATCTTACATCAATCCGGGATGTGTATGGTGTGCCTCTCATGTCAGTTTCATCAGAGACCAGAGGGTATGAATGTCAGACTCAAATGGAAGGGCATTCTAAAGAGTCTGAGAATAATAGGTTGATCAGAGGGTGTTTGATTAACAATACTAAAAGCTTGAGGGGTAGAACGAAAATCTCTGGTACAATTAAGTAATAGAATATAATCGAGTACAACCAATGCGCCGTGTGAGAGTAGTTATGACAGATGTTAAGGTGAAAAGGAACAGCCGAGCTCTGCCCATTTCCTCGGTCAGCAAAACTCTGATTCTTTCCCATTCTTCCTTCCCACATTCCTCACACACACACGGCAGGAGGTTTTACCAGCTTCTCGGCACATTATGTACAGAATCTGTTATCCCTTCAGTTCAAACACTAACAATTCTTATTTGGACATTCAGTAAAACTTCCCGTTTTTGTTCACTGATAATTCTGTCTCCATAGGGATAGTTTTAAAGCATCAGTTATATACTGTCTCACCATCTCACTGAAAATCCTCATTGCTCTCCTCTTCCTCCATTGCAGTCCACACTTCCAACCTGGTCCCGAAGCCCTGCCTGACTCACCTTCCCCCTTCC
This sequence comes from Ochotona curzoniae, assembly GCF_017591425.1. Classification (NCBI taxonomy): domain Eukaryota; kingdom Metazoa; phylum Chordata; class Mammalia; order Lagomorpha; family Ochotonidae; genus Ochotona; species Ochotona curzoniae. The sequence goes on along the minus strand of NW_024466502.1, from coordinate 44,280,514 downwards.
CACCAGCCACTGAGCTGAACAGATTTGCCCTCTGTTCTTGAAACATTTTTAAAAACATTTAAAAAATTTATTTTAAAGGGAGGGACAGAGAGATAGAAATGTATGATTTCTCATCTGCTATGTTGTTCTCCAAATGACTCCACAGCTGTAGCTGGGCAAGATCAAAGTTGGGAGAATTGAATTTCACTCGAGTCTGTCACAGAGATTGTAGGAATCTGAGTCCTTGAGGGGTCACCTGTTGTCTCCCAGCGTACTGGGGCATAAACTTCGTGCTTAGGACTTTATCCTGGGTATGTAGATATTCAAAGGGGTGGCTTGATGTACACTCCTGTACCCAAACAGGTGACATTCTTAACCTCAGCCTCTTGATGTTCCATGCCTTATTTCTCTTCATACAATCTTCTGAGCAACTGAACTGCCCTTTCTGTTGTCATTCAGCTCTTGCGTGGGACGGTAGCTCTCAGAGAGGACCTGACAGTGATGTCTGAAGCCGCCTTCCTCTCCACGTTCTCCAGCTTACAATTGTGTTTAACCCCAATTGTATTTATTTTCTTCCAAATAGATGCCTTGGAGGGAAAGGGCTGGGTCTGTTTCGTTTCCATCTTTGGCATCTTCCTTCCTCACATGTTAGGGTGTTCCCCTGGAGCAGGGGCCTTCCTGGGCTGTTGTGTCTCTGTAAATTTGCAGTATTTGGAATAGCATCTGGTCCAGAGCATGTCCTAGGAGTGAATGAGCGACTGAAGAGTTCCCAGTATCTGACTTTTATTCTTAACACAGAATCAGTGCTGCCTCACACTCTAAAACCTAGATGGGATTGGTGGCTTTTAGTTTCATCAATTCCCTTTTCTTCTCCCTGCTAATTTTGACCCCAGTCCTGGGTCGAATGAGACTATGTACCTTTGCCTCCTTTTTGAGATCTAGCGCAGCTTTTTATTCAAACATTTTAAAAAATTTTATTGAAATAAATAATAATGTCATTATTTTAAGAGCATGACACTTCCTGTCACACCCCTTCTCTTTCTTCTCTTATTTTTCTTTTCATTTTCATAATGGCATACATCAGTTTTCTTTATAATCACCAGTTTAAACATCCACAAAATAAAGACTTCAAGAAGTAGTAAGAAGGGAAACCACTGCTCCTCAAAAGAATATATTATGGCTATAAGTAATTGTACCTTCTGCCCTGGTCACTGACTCTCTTCCTTTCCTAGGTCTCCCTCAAATGTTAGTGGAAACCTTCTGGAGAATAACATAGTGTGCTAGCAAGTGGGAGGTTTAAGTCACTGAAATTTAAATTATGTTAAGATGTACTCAGTTGTTTCACAAATTGGTGAGACTTGGGAGAATTTTGCTTGTTTAGAAATAAAACCAGCATGTTTGAGTTATGTAAACCCCTAAGGGTTTTTATTAGTGCATATCAGTAAAAAGTGCATGCTGTGTCTTTGAGTTGTATTAAACTGCCAAGGGAATGAAAAACAAACTACATTCTGCTCAGTTCTTGAAAGGTTGGACCACCCTCCCCACTACATCCAATAAAAGAAGCATGTGGTCCCACAGGCTTCATTTTACAGTACCCATCAGTGTTGTGTTACTAATGGGAGGGGCTAGTTCACAGTTAACAAGGAGAATAAATTACAGGAAATTTTAACAAGAAATGAATAAAAAAACACCTAGGGATTTGGTTTGTTTCAGGTTTCATAGCCTGATGGATATAGATTAGGATTTTGGAGTAAAAGGCTTAATGTTGGAAATATAATTATAAGCAAGGATATCCCAGGCCAACAAATTTCTCCACAAAAGTGATAAAGAAAATTGTTTTATTACTGAATAACAATGAAACCAGAACATGATGTACATTGCAGGCAATCCACCAAATTGTTTCAAAGACAGAGAAAATTTCCCCCCTTATTGCCAAGCAGATGATATAACCATGAATATTACATGCACGTTTTTATAATGCAGAATAATTAATCCTTAAATAGAACTTGGTAGAATCATTTGCCACACAGTTTCTCATAAATTCATCTACTAATTGGGATGACCATCTGTAATGGTCAACTGACCTTTTATAAAAGAAAAGGGTATTTCTCATAGCTTTGACAGGAGGAAATTTGCAACTTGGAGCAAGACACCATTGAAGTTAGTGTTTTCTCATGGAAACTGGAAGATGGTGTACTGTCTTCTCTGATGTTTACATTTCAAACAGATATTTACTGGGTCATAGAAACAGACGTTCCCAGGTTGAAAAACTGCAATTCAATCAATCAATCAATTCATTTTTTAAGGGGCAAGAAAGAATTTATCAGTGTACCAAGAATGCTGTAAGAAAAGAAGGAAGGCAAAGGACATTTTTCAAAGGATAAAATACAAATGGTCAACCGACACACGAAAAAATGTGCAGGATCATCAACCTTCAGGAAAATGCACATAAAAATCAACATAAGATTTCGCCTCATCTTGGTTATAACAGCTAACACCTGGAAATCAAAAGACGGCAAATGCTCATGAGAACATGAGGGAAAAAGTATCCTAATCTGCTGTTCGTAGGAATGCAAACTAATACAACATGGATTGACAGTGTGGAGACTTCTCAGAAATCTGGAAATAGATTGACGTGACTCAGCTCTCCTACTGAGAATTTACCCAGAGGAAATTAATCATCATATAAATTTATGTGTACCCCATGTTTATTGCAATTAGATTTTAATAGCTAAGGCATGGATTAATCCCAAATGTCTATCAAGTGATAACTAGATCTTAAAAAGTGAGATATATAAATATATATATAGATCAAGAGAGAGAGAGATTATGAAATACTACCCAGCCACAAGAAGAATGAAATCTTTTGCAACAAAATGGATACAACTGGAAATGATTATGCTTAGTAAAATAATGCAGTTCCCCAAAAAACAAATATGTTTTCTTTAATTAATATATAATACAAAAGGATGTAAGAATAAAATTGGATACTTTGTGATTGCATTTTTAGCCCTTGTTTATCCTCCTGTGAAATTGTGACATTTCTATTTTATTTGTTGATTATTACAGTTATGAATTAGGCATATGAAAACACAGTGGATTGAAACGTTTTGCAAAATTCAAGAAATGAAAAGGAAGGAAAGAGAGGGATTGTGAGAGGAAGAGATGGAAATACAGTGATCCTCTTAGAAATGTACTTACCAAATGCATAAAACCTGTTCTCTTTATGATAAAAATTTAGAAGGAGTTGCCTTTTGTTAAAATAAAAACTTTTTTAGAGCAGTTGTAGGTTCATGGAAAAATTGGAAATATGAGTTCCCCAAAGCCTCCTTGTGCCCCGAAATACCAGTTATGTATACCTTCTGCACACCCTTTGGTTCCTTGTTATTTGCTAGCATCCATAGTTAGTATGCTACTGATTCTTGATATTGTATACTTTCCAGGTCTGAGCACATATATAAAGATGTGCCCAACACTGTCCAAGTGTGGAGAATATTTCTTGCACTCCAAAAACCCTGTGTTCTCTCTCTACTCCCTTATTGCAAACCCTTTATATTCAGGAGCCTTTGGTGGCCTACATACATTGTTTTGTCTTTTCCAGGGTATCATATTCTGGAATCATAAATTATATTGGCCGTTCAGATAGATTTCCTTCACTTATTATGTGTATGTAGGGATCTTCAAGTCTGTCTGTGGCTTGGTAGATTGATTACTTTTAAGGCTAATAACAGTCCATTGGTGTGAATGTACCACAGTTGATTTGTTAATTCACCTACTAACAAGCTTCTTGATTGCTTCAAGTTTGGGTAATTATCAATGAAGTTGCTATACCCATTCATCTGAAAGTTTTTGTGTGGACATGAATTTCGGACTCATTTGTTTGTATGTAAAGAGGTGTGATCACTGATCATTCAGAAAGAGTACGCACAGCTCTGTAAGCACCACGCTGTCTTCTAACGTGACTTTATCATTTTGTTTCCTACCAGAGTGAAGGAAGGGATCCTGTGCTCTGCAGCCCTGCCAGCGTTTGGATTGTGCCATTCTCATAGGTGAGTAATGATGTCTTGCTCATTTAAGTGCATGGTCAAGGTGACATGTGGCACAGAGCAGCTTTTCATCTGCTGATTTGTCAGTGTGTGTCATCTTTGGTGAAGTCTCTATTAAGTTCCTTGGCTCGTGTTTAAATTGGATTCTTTATTTTTTATTATTAAGTTTGAAGAGTTCATTATGCATTTTGCACAGTGCTCTCTGCCATTCCGTGGCTTGCTTACTCATTCTCTTGACATTGGCTTTTGCAAAGGTTTTAAAATTTAACGAAGTCTAGCTTATTCATTATTTTTTTCTCATGAACTATGCCTTTGATATTTTATCTAAAAAGTCATCACTGTACCCAATGACATGTAAGTTTTCTCCAGCGTTAACTTTAGGAGTTTCAGAATTTTATTTTTTGCTTTTAGATCTATGATCTATTTTGAGTTGATTTGTAAAGGAGTATGAGGTCTGTCTGTGTTCAGATTGATTTTTCTGGCATGTGGCTGTACAGTTTTCCCAGCTCCACTTATTAAAAACGCTATCTTTCACTTCACTGTATTGCCTATGCTTCTCTGTCAAAAGTCAGTTGAATATATTTATTTTTTTTTGTCTATTTCTGGGCTCTCTGTTATATCTATTTGTCTATTCTTTGGCAAATTTCACACTGTTTTGATCTCTGTGGCTTTATATGAAGTCATACAGTCAGTAAGTGTCAGTGCTCCAATTTTGTTGTTCTCTATTAATAGGATGTCGGCTACTCTGAGATTTTTTTGCCTCCATAAGTAATCCTAGAAGTTGCCTTCCTCCAGGCCAGTTAAGCTCTGATAATAACAGCTTATTAATGACAGAATGTTGTAAGGTAGCTGAAATGTACTCCAAATCCTTTTGATTTGCTGTCAACATAAAGGCATTTGTCTCTAACTACAATGAAAGTCTAGTTCAAGTTTTAGAAGTAAATGGCACAAAGTTGTGGGACTCTGTAACACTAGATCATCCTGAAGTTAATTCTCAGAGTTATGCACAGCAGTCCTCACTGTTTTTTGGGGGGGTGGTGTGGTCTCGAGAGTCTTGGCTTTGGTAAATCATGGCCTTCTGCCTTCACTTGAATGCTTCGCCAATCTTGGGAATATATTTATTTTGTTTTTCAAATGTTCCATATTCTCTTATGCAACATAGAAGATTCCTTGACTTTCCAATGTGTTCAGTTTTTTTTACTTGTTAGGGTTTGGTGGTGACTTTCAAGCTTCTTTCAAGACTTATTTTTTGATATGAAGAATTAAGACTATAGTCTTTTTTAAAAATAAACGGTCTTGTATCAGGGTTTTGAAGCTGTGATTGTTGAGTGAGCTGAAAGTACGCTATTGTAAAAGTGGTATTGTGAAATATGTGAATTTTGTTCACCTTAAATACAATAATTTAAAATACATAAAATTTTCCTGTGTCCTACAGTGGAGTTCTATTCCTGACTCCAACTTTTTCCCTGTGCAAACCCTGAGAGTCAGCAGTGATGGTTCAAGTAGCTGAGTTCCTGTCATCTTTGCGGGAAACCTGGGTTGTATTTAAACCTCTCAGCTTCTGCCCCAGCCTAGTCCATACATTGGTATCTGGGGAGTAACTGGTAGATGCAATTTCTCTATCTTTGTCTCTCAAATAATAGAAAAATTAAGTGTAGTTAGCTAACAATACTTTTGTACAGAATTTGAAAGACTGATTTGTGACTATACAATCCATTTATTAGAGCAGCAGCAGTGCAGGTAGCCCTGGAGAGAAGGAATCACCTGGATTCTTGGTAAAATCTGTAAGTCTACTATTCTCTCTGTATTTTCCAGTGTTTTTACTTTTTCTTTTATAACGTGGACAAATTTCATCTATTTCACAACAACAGATTTAGGAGCAAAGTAGTACTTCACACTCTATATTCCCTCCCTTTTTAAAAAGAATTCTAATTTTCACAATGATGTATTTTTGGCTCTTGATAATGCAAAGGCTTATCCTTTAGAATTCAACAAATATTAAATAAACACTATTTCTCAAGATTATAGACCAAAATCATAAAAGATAAATTTTGTCATATTGAAAGCATTTTTGTTTGTGCTCTGTGTTTTAGATACCACAGATCAGATTAAATATATTTGTCTTTTGTTTTCTGGCTTATTTCACTAAGCATCATGGCTTCCCGCTGTATCCACTTTGTTGCAAATAGCAATATTCCATCCCTTTTTTATGACTGAGTGGTATTTCATTGTATATCTATGCAAAATTTTCTTTATCTGGTCATCAGTTGATGACCCTCTTGATTTATTTCACATCTTGTTTATTTTCACATTCATTAGCTATGTTATTGGGGTCTTTTCCAGGAAGTTTTTGCCTATGCCTATGTCTTACAGAGTTTCCCTAATGTTTTTTTCTAGTAGTTTGATTATATCAGGTCATAGAAATAGATCACTGACCCATTGTGGGTTGATTTTTGTATAAGGTGCGAGATGGAAGTCTTGTTTCATACTTCTGTACAGGTAGATCCAATTTTCCCAGCACAATTTTTTTTTTTTTAAATACACTGTCCTTTCTCCCTGGATTGAGTCCAAAGTCTGTGATGTTTTTAACGTCATCTTTCTTTGCGTTAAAGATACCATTTTCTTGGTCCTTTGTCTTTTACAGATGCTACTGTTTCTCTTCTTCGTCTTTTACTTTTCTTTTTCCTTTTTATTCTTTGATGTAGTGAGAGAGAGAGAGAGAGAGAGAGAGAGAGAGAGAGAGAGAGAGAGAATGAATCAATGAATGAATCAGGCCAAAGGCCAGAGCCAGGAGCTAGAAATTCGGTCCAAATGATTTGCAGGAGCCCAAGTATTTTAGTTAAAATCATGTTTTTCCCAGGTGCATTAGCAGGGAGCATGATTGGAAGCACTATAGCTCTGATATGTGATGCTGACATCACAAGCAACACTTTACCCTCTGTGTCTAAACGCCTACCTCTTCCAGAACTCTGTCTTCCTGAATGAGCATGAATGAGACGTTTTGGGATTTTCATGTGGCTGATACTCATTTTGGTGGAAATGATATTGATATGTTTCTGGGTTTTTAAAATTTATTTATTTCCAAAGGAGGCAGGCAGGGATGGAGGGAGAGAAAAGGAGAGATAGAGATAGAGAGAGAAAGAAAGAGAGAAAGAGGGGGAATAAATAGATTATGAAACAGACAGACAAAGTGACTCTGCTTGTTGGTTCATTCCCCATATAGCCACAGTCAGGATGCTGGAACTACCTCCAGGTCTCCCACATGGGTGATGGGGGGCCCAAGTACTTGAACCAACATCTGCTAACTTTCTCACCTATTAGTATGGAGCTGGGTCAGAAGTGGAAATGCTGAGACTCACACTAACAGTCTAGCGTTGGATGTTGGTGCCATAGTGTTTTCCGCATGAGATGGCCATGCACAGGGACTTGATTGGGTGGTGAAAGTCCCCTGCTTCAGGGAAACCACTTTGTTATCTCTTAAAAGTCCAGTGAAGATAAGGACTGGGATGATGCTGGTTTGTGGTTCATACACGTGCCGAGTAAAGGCTGTTTTCCATGGCCCTACAGCTTGGCCCATCTAAAAGGGCAGTACCCAGGCCTTTTGCATGGATGGCAGAAGGTAGTATCCTGACCTCCTAGGTACCACTTCTCACCACTACCACATCTTTTCTGACAGCAGCAAAAAACTTTTTCATCCCAGTCCTGGACTTAGCAGGTGAAGTCTTGGCTGTTGTACACATTCCTTCTGGAATATGTAGCACATCAACCATATCTGAATTTCTCTCCTGATGACAAGACTTTGGTCATAGTGAAACTTTTCTTTCTTTATTGCTTTAGCTTTGCACTTTCAAAGTTTTGTTTCTGTCTATTTGGTTATGGGTTTCTCTTCCAGTATCCAGTTTCTCAACTTTTCCACCAATATCTTGCAAGATGGGAAAGAGCTGGATTTTACTTCTTCATTTGTCCTTTCATTAGCAAAGAGCATAACCTCTACTCTCAGCTTTTGGAGTCTGGCAACCAGCAACACAACAGAAACAAGGGGAGCCCAAGAATTCCCTAAGCAGTAACTGCTGCAGATAAGCCAGAAAAAGAATTTTTAAAAAAGCCTTTTTTTCTCCACTCATACTTTATTCATAGATTTGTTGTTCATCTATTGCTGAGATTCTATTATTTTACCCATTAATTCTCCTAGTTGAGAGGGGAAATAATGCATCACCCCTCCTCCCCACTTTAAAACGTGTAACTTTGCTGCAGCAATTTGTCATGGTTTCCTAAAAGATGCAGCTGTTTCAGTTGCTTCTTTGTGTAAGAGATTGGAGTAATTGCTTTGCGTGGAAATCGCCATTACCCTCTTCACAATACGCTCCTCCTGGAAACGGGGCAGGCATGAGCTGGGGTCCTGGGCACTGGTATTTTCCAGAATTGGAGCTCATGACACTGGTAATATATTTTGTGTTTTCTTTGAGAAAATGGATAAAAACAGGTTTGCCTGGCTTATGCCCTCTAAAAATTTAGACTAAGAAATTATCTCAAAGCTCACTAGTTGTTCCTGGTGGGTCTATCTAGCGGTGGCCTAAGATTCCTTAATGAACCTCTTTCTACCTGAATCAAGTTTCCAAAGATTCTAGTTGATTGGATAAAAGAAAAGCCTTCTGGAAACCAGTTTTAGTTTGGACTCAGGTGTTTACTCAGTTATCTGCCTGGAGAAGCTGAGAGTCACTTACACAGAATGGAGTCTTTTTATTGGATTCTGGGATTATGTGAGGATTTCTAGATTAACTTGAACCAAAGAACCCATCCTGTTAAGGCATATCTCTTTGAGATAAATCCACTTACTAAAGCTGGCTTCTGTTTTCAAATATTATTTTTATTTATAAAAAGGAAACAAATGTCAAGTATTTCATGTATACAGTTTGAAAGCTGACTTCTCATGCTGTATTTGATGCCTTGCCAGATCAGGCTACTCGACATGTATGAGAATAAGGGAGTTAAAAATATAAAATACCTGAAATTGGAAAAAAAATCCCCTTTGTATCTGTTTCCCTTAACCTTTGTCAGAGGGGTCAGAGGAGAGTAAAATCCTCAGAACATTGGTGGCGTTTGATTTAATCCAGTGGAGTTTAAAGACTTTGTTCCAAAAGCCCAAGGATACCTTGTGAAATCATATTTCTAATCTAGCTTTCTCCTATGAGCCTTTAAATATAAATGTCACCTAAATATTGGTTAAGTACTAGTCTATGTTTTAGGCTACATGCCAAAAGCTAGCATTAGAATTCTGCTTAGCACAAGCAAAAAATAGGGAACAAAAATGTTGTCAGTTGTTGGATTTTATCTACTGCGGTGTAATTTATGGGAGTTTAGCATAGAAATGAATTCAATCGTGATGGGAGCACACAGGCAGTAGATCAATGGACTCAGACTTTATTATCCATATTTTCATAAAGCACTTGCTCCTGTGCTCCTGTAAGAAGCTAACTTGGAAAATTAAGTCACATTAAACTGAGATGTGAATATGGTCACAAAGGCTTAATTTTGGTGGAATTCTCATAAAAACAGAGTAATGGTGGTCATCAATGTATTCAAACTGTAGGATGCTGCCCAGAGCAGCACCTCGGGAAACGGGCACCAGACTGGTTTGAGATCATGTCTCCTGTTAGTGATGTGCAATCATCCTCGCGGAGGCCATCTCTCCATAAAGGAGGCAGTCGCCTAATGGGTTTAATAAAATGTAATTCCCCACAGTAAATCTTTTTCCATTAAAAAAATTCTTAGCCATATTTTGAACTACATGAAATAGGCCAATATCAGAAGTGGTCCAGAAATCCCTTGGCCATTTTAGATACCTTTAAGTCCTCTTTGTGGGAATAATCTCACACATGAGTTAAAAATAAGTTGCATTAACTTTTGGAGTTTGCGTAAAGCCAGTTTGTGTTAACTGTTTTGCACCACCATGTGTGAGATAGCACAACAGAATGAAAATAGCTTCTCCAAGATGTGAGCGAGGGCTGCTGCACTGCCTTTGCAAGTGTTGGCAAAGCACCTCAGTTCATGTTTAGATGTTCTTTCCTGAGAAGATGGCTGAAGACAGGAATCTGCCATTTGAATATTTGGAAAAAGATGTTGAAAGGTTTGTGTTGGTGCTGCAGTGAGCAATCTTCCAGGCAGAGGCTGATCTAGATGACTTCCAAGATCACAATCAGAGAAGCAGGTATCTTCATTTTTAAGGTTTATTTTTTATTGGAAAGTCAGATACACAGAGGAGGACAGACAGAAAGGAATTCTTTTGTTTGCTGATTCACTCACTGCCCAAGTAGCCACAATGGCCGGAGCTGAGCTAATCAGGAACCAGGAGCCTTTTTGGGGTCTCGACTACGCAGGTGCAGGGACCCAAGGCTTAGGGCAAGTCCTTGACTGCCTTCCCAGGCCACAAGCAGGGAGGTGGGTTGGCCAGGACATGAACTGGCGCCCATATGGGATCCTGGTGTGTGCAAGGTGAGGATTTGAGCTGCTAGGCTACCATGCCAGTTCCATATCTTCATTTATGTGAAGTAACCTAGAAAGTATATACTGGACTATCCTGTTTTTATTTATTTATTTTTTTAAATTTTTGATGATATAGTTCCATAGGCTTAGGATCACCTGTTTCTTTTACTCAATCCTCTTGGGGGCCAAAGAAAAAAATTTCATAGATAAAGGTGTAAGAGCTCAGTCTTTGCTTCTTTTCTGTTCCAGTTAGAGCAGAGCCCAAGAGTACATGGTACTATTACTTAATAGGAAGCTACATGAATTTATAGCCATTTTTATTCTGTTTGTTCTGCCTTTGACAAAGTAGATGCTATTCTTCGGCACTAGGCTGGCTCCTGGAGCAGCGGTGAGGGCTGCGTATGCGTGAGGAGGGGTGAGGTGCAGGAGAGTCAGTCTACAAAAAGCCCATAATTAGAACAACTTGAACTTTAGCATAGGGATCCTTGCCACGAAGAATGAAGAAAGTATTCAATGAGTCTGGTTTATATTCCCTGGGGTCTTTGAGCAGGATTATGTTATCAGTTTTATAGAAACCTACAAAAAGTCACATTGAAGGTAGGGAGGCATGGTGACTATATAAACAATGGGCAAAGCAAAGTCCATAGCCCTAATTCCCAGAAACTGTGAACTCAAACTGTGATTAAGAATCTGGTATGGGGCCCAGTGCAGTAGCCAAACAGCTAAAGTCCTCACCTTGGACATGCCAAGATCCCATATGGGCACAGGTTTGTGTTCCTGCTTCCCATTCAGCTCCCTGCTTGTGGCCTGGGAAAGCAGTTGAGCAGGTGGGACCCTGCTCCCACCTAGGAGACATGAAAGAGGCTCCGGGCTCCTGGCTTTGGATGGACTCAGCTCCAGCCATTGCAGCCACTTGGGGAGTGAATCAATGCATGGAAGATCTTCCTCTCTGTCTCTCCTCCTCTCTCTATATCTGACTTTGCAATAAAAATAAGCAAATCTTTTAAAAAAGGAATCTGGTAGAGGGGAGATTCTTATGGATTAGCTGTTTGGTCCATAAGTGCCTCCTGTGAGGGCTGTGGTAGGAGATGATGCAGTAGCAGAAGAGGGAAAAAAATGATGTGTTAGCAGCAGAGAATGGAGGGAAGGACGCTGGAGATGAGGGAAGAGGCCACCAGTTAAGTACACAGGAGGTCACTGGGAGGTGAAGGAAGGAGAAGTTTGGAACTACCGGAAGGAAGCCGGCCTAGTAATTCATTGCTAAAGCCCCAGGAGATGCAGTATTGACTGCTGGTAACTGTGGCTGGAAGAAAATAACCGTGGGGGATGGTAAGCGCCTACATTTGTGCTAATTTGTTACAACACCAACTGGAAACGAATGCAAGAATGACTAATAAGAAATGTCCCACCATCATTAGTTAGCAGGACACACATTAGAAGATCAGTATTATTATATGAAATTCCATGAGCACAGTTACAAATAATAATTTCCGGAGCAAGGCTCTGGATGAGTTAATAATGTGTACATGAATGTCATTAGAGTTTCCAAAGGCCTAATATTGGTACTTAAAATGCAGGAAGACAAATGATCAGAACAAAAGACAATACACAGAGAATAGTAACTTGATTTTTGACTAAAGCCTGTTTTCATCCAAACACTATATTGTAGTAAATACTGTCAAAGAACTTGGGCTACTGGGACAAAACCCCTGAAACCTCAGGATATGAAAGATTTATAAAAGGGACTTTTAAGTAGATTGGTAGCTTCCTCCCCTATTTAGTTGCCTGACCTGAGGTTAGCTTTCCTGGGAACAGACAATTGTTGAGTGAAACCTGTGGAACTGAGACTCTTGGACCCCAGGTAGGCTCAGTGTCAGAAACGCTGGCATGTCCTTGGGGCTGACAGCAAGATTTGACTTTCTGCTTTGCTTTTCTCTTATGGTTCACATGATCAGAATTAACGAGACCAGAGGGAAGTTGGAGCTGAGCTCCCTAGGCATGAGTTGGCTTGGGACATTTTTTGCCATGTGAAAATCGGGAGTTATTTCCTTGCTGTTAATTTTCTGATATATGTAAAACCTTAAAACTGCACACTTCGATGGAATGGAAGATCACACAGGCAGAAGAGGGTCTGTAGACACAATGTAAGCAATAGTTTCTCCCTGTGCAACAGGAAGGTTGGATTTCTAAGGAAATGGCTATTATATTGTTTATATCAAAGGTATTTACTGTTTGGAATGTTTCCAGGGAAAAAAAAACAAGCATTTAATTAAAACTACTTTGGAGCTGCGAGATAATACACTAAAGTAAATGGAGATTAGAGTTTGTCTTTGCTGATTAAAGTCAATTCTAATTGATGTATCCTGGAAAAAGATATTACATTTGTTAAGGACCAGAGCCATGGAAAGAGTAACACACACAAAACATGATCTTCTCACTTTAGCATAGGAAATAAAAGCTTCTGTGAGGATTCGGCAAGTAGACCACTCAGTGTCCCATTAAAAATTTTGATCTGCACATACTGAAGCAATTAGGCAGCTTTTGAAAGATCCCATGTAGAATGAGATGGGGGAAGGTGGCTGGTAATACAAGCAGGTTGCGTTTTGGTAAACATCTGCATCTTTTAATGTCTCCTATTTTTTTAAAACGTTTTATAATTTTCATTATAGAAGTCTTCCACATCTTTTGTTAGGTTGATTTCAAGGTATTTAAGGTTCTTTTCCGCTATTTTAAAGGGGGCTATATGTATAAGTTCTTTCTCAGCCACGGAGTTGTTGGCATATGCTAGGGCTGTCAATTTGTGTTTATTGATTTTGTATGCTATGAGTTCTAATATTCTATTAATTAAACCTTTTGGTTCTCCTATGCATAGAATCACATCATCTATAAACAGGGAAAATTTTAATTCCTCATTCCAGGCTTGCCCAGTGATATGTAGGTGGAGGAAGCTTGGGGAATGTCGCAGCAGAACAGGGCAGCATCTATAACATTTGGGATCAAGGGGTAACAGCACAAATAGGAAAAGAAGTGAACAACACTCAAAGAGATGGGAAAGGATATTGTGACCCTTTAAGGCTTGTTTATTTTTATTGGAAGGGCAGATTCTTAGAAGGAGATACAGGGAGATATTTTGTTCCCTAGTCCACTTCCCAATCTGAAGGCAGGAGCAAGGAGCCTCCAGGTTTTCCGAAGCTTTGCATCATCCTCCACTGCTTTCCTAGGTCACAAGTAGGGGGCTTGTTGGGAAGTGGAGCAAGCAGGACACAAACTAGCACCCACATGGGATCCTGGTGAATGCAAGGTGAGGATTTAGCCACTGAGCCGTCACAGTGGGCCCAAGATAAGTGTGACTTATTGAAGGCTTGAATGTAGAATGAGGTAAAAATTGCTTCTACATCAAGAAATCCGTTGAGAAATTTTGAAAAAGTATTTGTTAATTTGAAAGCCATAGAGTGGGAGATATAAAGATATCTTCCATCTGCTGACTCACTCTCCAAATGATTGCAAAAATCAGCACTGTGTCAGGTCAATGCCAGGAGCCCAGAGGCTCATCTGGATCATCCACATTCATATAGGGACCCAAATACTTGGGCAGTCCTCTGCTGCTTTCCCAGACACGTTGTCAGGCAGTGGGATCAAAAGTGCAGTAGTTGGAAAGTGAACCATAGTCCATATGGGATGTATGCATCACAAGTAATGGCTTTACTAATTATAACACAAATACTTAAGTACCTTAGAAAAAAATCAGGGTTTGATATTATTAATATCACATAATGTGGGATTTGTAGAAAAGATTATAAAATGAGGAAAGTGGGTATATTTTGTAAGGGGTATAATTCAGAGTATAACATTTATAATAGGGATACATCAAACATGAAATCCATACATTTTACTAATCCATATATATATATATAAAATATATATCAATTTCCTCATAAGAGAGAAATTGCAATTATCTTTTACATCTGGTTTATTTTACATGACTAATGACCTTCAGTTCTATTTTTTTTCTGCAAAAGTTAGGATTTTATTCTTTTTATGGTTTATGTTACCACATTTCTTTATCCATTAATCCAACAATAGATATCTCAGTTGAGTACATCTTTGTTGTTATTATGACACAATTGCTGTACAAATGTTGGAAAATATATAAAAGGAGAAACATTAAATGGCCTCAGATTTTCCTTTCTGTTTGAAAAATGGAGCCCAACTACCAAAGCTAATTTTCAGCCAAGTCTCCCTTCTTTATTTTTGTCACTTCTAATCACTGACACTTTGGCTGCCCCCCACATCGTCCTCCCACTTGATCATGTATGTGTATCTGAGAATGGAAACACTTTTTCTTTACTCAACAAATATTCATTGAATAACACACAAAAAAAATGCTGGGCCAAATTTAGCCACAATTTGTATTCTAGCTGTTTTAATTAACACTGTATAACATGCAGTTTTCAATATGCTTACTATTAAAATGTATTTTTCATATCTGCATAATATTCCATGTGTGACTCTATCAAGTAATTACTATTAAGTATTTATTTATTTGAAAGGCAGAATTACATATACACACAGGTGATAAGAAGGAGAGAAATCTTCCATCTGCTGGCTCAGTCTCCAAATGATTACATGGCAACGGCCCGTCTGCAGACAGGAGCTTCTTTCCAGGCTCCCACAGAGATACAGGGGCCCATGCACTGGGGATATCTCCTGCTGCTCTGGCAGGTGCATTAGCAGGTATTTGGATCAGAAATGGATCAGACATGACTTGAATGGGTACACATATGGGGATCTGGGACTGCAGGCAACTGCTTTACCTTCTATGCCACAGCCCCATTCCCTCTTATTTTTAACCTATTTATGTTAATTAAAGAAACAGTAGATTCAGAGTATAGAGAGGATGCCATAAAGAAGTTAGAATACAGATACTGTGTTTTGGGGATCAGCTAATATTGAACCATGGAAATCTTTTCAGTTGTTTTTTGAGCACTTACTAGAATAATTCAGTTTGTTCTAACAGGAAAGTCCAAATGTGAAAGTGATTCATCTTGGGAATATGAAAAGAGCAAACCAAAAATGTGCAAAAAGTAAAAAGTATCTAATAAACCAAGTCAGTACAGTAAATGTTTGTTTGCATTAAGTATTTGGAACCATAAAGTGCAGACAGCAGTTACTGAAGAGTCACGGAAGACCTAAATGGGTTGCATATCATGCTATTATGACAGAGCAAATAAATACAGCAAAACATGAAATAGATTTATTTATTTTGAACCAGAAGAGAAAAATGTTTCAGGATCAAATTCAATATACCTGGTGGTTCTGGATAATTCCAAGGAGCATGACAATTTTCAAGTTCAAAATAGGAAGGTAAAAATTCTGTTGAAATTGCTGTGTGTGCTTTGCATCATGGAGTTGGGGGGAGGACTTTAGATTAATGTGTATTCTGGAGCATTTATGATGAGGCAGTGACTTCAGAAAAAAAAAGGTTTGACAATTGGTATTCCTATCATCTGAGTCTGACTTCTGTTATATAACTCACTGTCTAAATTTATGTCCTTTAAATTTTCTTTTCACTGGAATAAAGAGACTGGATGGGTAGGGGATTCAATCATGGTGGGGTCACCACTGTATTTTCATGGTCACTTTCTCTGAAGGGGTTATCTTGTCTGAACATACTTATTGCTATTTCTCTACCATGCAAACTTATCTGTAAAGCATAAACAGCATTTTTTTCAAGATTTATTTATTTATATTAAAATGGGAAATCTACAAAGAAAAGGAGAGGCAGAGAGAATGATCTTCCACCAACTGGTTCATTCTCCAGATGACTGCAACAGCCAGAGCTGAGCTAATCTGAAGCTAGGAGCCAGGAGCTTCATCTAAATTTCCCATGTGAGTGCAGGGTCCCAAGGCTGTGGGCCATCCTCGGCTGCTTTTCCAGGCCACAGGCAGTAAGGTGGATGGGATGTGGAGGAGCTGGGTCATGAATTGGCACCCATTAGAGATGGGATTGCTTGTAGGCAGAGGATCAATGTTTTTCCTAAGTAGAAGGTGGGATGCCAAGGAAAAAAATATGAAAGAGTTCAAGAAAAATTTTGAATTTGACAAGTATGTTTATTACCATCACACTCATTAACCCTGATGGTGGTTGCAGGGGTGTATGTGTCAATATTATCCGATGGCACCATTTAAACATGTGTAGTTTGTTGCATGCTAATCATAATTCAATGAAGCTTTTTAAAAAAGAGACTGCTGTCAGACTTAATATTTAACATTTCTCATTGTGCGAATCTGCTGATGAGTCCTTTCATTTTTGTATATCTGGCAACACATTTATTTCATGTATTTATTTTATTTAAAGCAGTTCTTTTCATATGCTATAAACTTTTATATTGATAAGTGTATTTTATTGTTTTGAAAAAATTTTTTAATTGTTTCTGATGACAATTCTAGCACAATTTTTGTTTTTCCTCCTTTCTACATAGCAGTTATTTTTTTCTTGTTGCTTTTAAGATTTTATGTTAATCACTGATTTTGTGCAGTGTTTGATCATGGTTATATTACTTGGTATAAAATTTTTAGCATTTTGTGCTTGGAGTTACAAGTTTTAGATCTTTGCATGAATTGATCACCAACTATAGGAAATATCTCATTTATTATTTCTTCAAAATTTTTTCCTACTCTCCTTTGGGCACTCCCAGTTCATGAATGTTAATTTAGCTAAAATAACCCCAGAACACACTGATATGCTAGTCTTTTTTTTTTTTTTTTTACCATTTTGTTACTAAACTTAATTTTTCAGATTGCATTGCTTTCCCCTCATGTTCATCAATACTCTTCAAGATCTAATATACAACTAATCGCATTTGTGTAGGCTTTCATTTCAAACATCAGTTTCCTTTTTTAGAATTATTTTATTATTATACATTTCATATTAATACCTGATTTTTCAATCTGCAATATAGTTATATCTATGTCTTTTCCTGTTAATTTAAATATTCGTGTTAGTCTAGGCAATGCAGTTTTTTTCTCTCATAAGTATGGATATAGTTTTCTACTTTGTATGCGTAGAGATCTTTGAGTTTTGTGTTCCTACAAATATGCTTGAGCTTTTTTTTCCTGTGATGTCATTAGAATGAATGAAAATGTTTTCCTTGGGGTGAGGAATATTGCTTCACTATTTTTTTTTTTTTTTATGGAACCAGAGTAGCCTTTGAGTCTAGGGCTTGTTATACCCCAGGACTAAGGCCAGATGTTCCTGAGTGAAGAGCCAATACTCCTTAATTGTAAGTTTTCCAGTATATCTGATACAAGCATGTACTACCTGGCGCCCTTCGTAAGAGTTAGAAAACATGATTTCCCTTAGTCTTATCCCCGGATTCGTTCCTTAGCCTTGGGCAGGTTCACATGCTAGCGAGTCAGTATTCTGTAGGATATTCAGGAGGACATGAATATGTCCTCCCTGGAATTCATTTTTCTTGGCTGTGCTCTTCCTTTGCTTCTTCTCCGTTGTGTGACCTGAACTCTCCTATGCAGTGGTCCACTGGGCTCAGAGGGATTCCCCTCCCTACACCATGGCCTCGGAACTCTGTCAAGAAAATAAGATGAAGCAATTGCTTATCGTTTCTCAGACATCACTGTCCTATTACCTGATGTGTAGTTTCTTGAAACACTCATGTTTTATTACATCCTTAGGCTATTTGGGGGAGGTTATTTAAGTGGAAGGATAACCTTGATCCCTGTTTCTACATATTGACCAGAGGGGGAGTTCTGAATCCAGGTTTCTTCCTATCTTGTTTGATATACACTAAAGGGGTTAAACATGGTTTTGATATAGCTGTATCAATACGTGTATGTGTATGTTATATATAATAATTGATTGCAAAAGTCAGAACTTCAAATAGTTACCTCTTCATTTAATGGCAAGAGCATGCAAAATACTCACCCCCTAATTACTCTTATAGTAATTTCCAGTATGCCATGAAATATTATTAGCTATAGCCATCATGCTATTTCTCAGATTGTTGGGCTTACTCTCCCACATAATTCCATTTCTATCTTTTGGCCTACATCTTTCCATGGCTCACTGTGCCTGTTACCTGTTACTGCTAACCATTATTCTACTCTCCTTTTCAATGTATCATATATCTCTTCAAGTGCCATCTCTAAGTGAACCTATGCATTTTTGTTTCTTACTCAATTTATTCTGCACAATGTCCCATACATACATACATATAATCACAAAAATCACAGTCCCCCTTTTCAGGCATTTGCTAGTCCATTATGTTTACATGACATCTTCCAAAGTTCATAGGAAAAGTATATTGTGAAAAAATGTATCACCACCTTAGGTGTCCATCTGTAGAGGACGGATCAAGAAAACATGGTATACACACAATGGAATACCATTCAGCTATAAGATCAATGGAATTCTATTGTTTGTACCAAATGGTTGCTTGAGGAAGGGTGTGTGTTGCCTTGGTGAAAAAGAGACACTAACGTGGTCACTTGGTGCCCTCTATTAATAGCTCATTAAGCTGTCATTTTTTTTTATTTACTCAGACATATCACAAGCTTCTGCACAAACATTTAATTGTTCTGTTTTTCTTCAAGAGTAAGCAGGCATGCAGAGATGTTTTATTATTATACTTTTTACGTCATGGTTAGGCAGGTGTTCATAAATATAATTCTGCAAAATACTATATTCATTTTCTTCAAAGCAAACCATTTGTTCATTTTTCAGTAGTAGCCAGTGGGCGACAGCCAGGACTCCAAGGTCAATGCACCTGTGATTACTTACTAATTAGTAAACATTCGTACTACATTTCTATTTCTACAAGTTATCTTTTAATAAGAAAAATGTCACAAGGGGAAAAAAACAAAGATCCAAGACAAAAGTTTCAAATAAAAACCCCTCTACAACTACAAGCTCTACAACCCCATAAACAAAGAATAATTAAAAGCATATCTCTATAATAAAAGCATCGTTTAATTCCTCTAGCCAAAAAAATTATAAAAGCAGCTAAAACAGATATATTTTCTATGCATCAAAGAAATTGCAAAGACAGGCTAGCCTTTATGGTCACAGTAACTGTATTTATAGCCATAGCAGTTTCAGCTCATACTCTCATCACTTTAATTTTTAGCATACTTATCAAGCCCTTTCCCAGAAGGTGTGCTATATATCTGGGCCAGATTCTGGGGCAATAGTTAGGCAGAAAATAAGGTGTCCAGAAACAGCATGGACTTAATTGTACCCCTGTGTGTAAATTGTTAAAGGGCCACTTATCAAGACATTATCAGCAACAATAATTCCCAAGCTCATATCAGTTGTAAAAACTATCACACAAGGGCAAACAAAAGTGCCTGAATAGATCACAGAATTCTTTAATGGCGTGGTTAAGTGTCCAAAGGGGGTGGAACTGCATCGAGGTGGTTGCCTGGACTTGCCATACAGCTGGGAAGCTCCTTGCGGCCTTGCCAACAGGGGAGCTGTTCTCTTTCCAGCTCCATGTCGTCCACACCCACTGCATGGACCCCAGCAAAAACCATCAATTTTCATTTCTTGCACAAAACTGCACTGATTTTTAAAACTTTCAATATACTTCTTGTATATGGTTCCATATACTCCAATATCTTCCATATAATGTTGAATCCCCTGGTACATATATACAGATTATTTGTGTATTCATCTGTTGAGATGGTATTTGATTGTCTTGGCTAATGTGAATAGGATGCAGTGAAAATGGGAGTGAAGCAATACTCAGGAAGTCTTGATTTAATTTCCTTTGGTGTATATCAAGAGATTGGTTGCTAATTCATGGTAGTTTAAGTTTTAATTTCTGAGGAAATTCTGTACTGTTTTCTATAATGTTCATACAAATTTACATTCTCATACATAATGTATAAGGGTTACCTTTTCTCTACATAGTCCCAATACTTGATAACTTTTGTCTTTGAAAACAGTCATTCCAGAAGATGTACAGTGACATCTCATCATTGCTTTAATTTTTGTTACCATGACGATTAGTGATGTTGAACCTATTTTCATATGCCTGTTGACCCATTTGTATGTTTTCTTTTGAGAAGTGTTTATTCAGTTTTTTTTTTGACCAGTGTAAACTCGGCTGCTTGTTTTCTTGCTGATGAGTTGTTCAAGTTCTTTATATATTGACACCCTTTTTTGAAATGCAGTTTACAAATATTCTCTACCCATGTCATAGGTTGTCTTTACATTTTGTTGTTCTCTGTGATGGCAGAAACCTTTCAGTCTGACAAAACCTTTGACTATTACCAAGGAGCACTAACTCTATGCAGTCCTTTTTCCATCTGATATCTGACTTCTCCAAGGATTGCAATGGCCAGAGCTGAGCCAGGCTAAAGTCAGGAGCCCAGGTATCCCTTGCAGGTGGTAGGGACACAAGCAGTTGGATCATATTCTGCTGCTTTTCCAGATGTGGAACTAGGAGCTATATCAGAAATTTGCACAACTGGGACTTGGAGCCTCTCTGAGATGCTGGCATGTCTAAGTATGGCTTAACCTGGTACCTTGAATTTATTTATATTCAAGACAATTATTGATAAACAAGCACATACTATTGCTGTTTTTGAAGCTCTCAGTTGAAGTCTTTAGTCATTGTTTTCCAGAAATTGTATTTGGTTTTTTAAAATCTTTTCTATCTCAGGACCAGTGTTATCGCATTACAAGCTAATCTTCTGCCTGTGGCACCTTATCCCATATCAGCACCAATTTGTGGCCTGGCTGCTCTGCTTCCAATACAGCTCCCTGCATATGATCTAGGAAAGCAGCAGGAGATGGCCCAAGTCCTTGGGTCCCTGCATCCATGTGAGAAATCTGGAGAAAGCTCCTATCTCCTGGCTTATGATCAGTTCAGTTCTGGCCATTGGGGCTATCTGGGGAGTGAACCAGCAGGAGGAGGAACTCTGTTCCACTCTGCAAATCTACCTTTCTTTGTTCAATTTCTTGCTTTGTTCTTGTATTATTTCATTGATTTTTTTTCCAATTGATTTATAGCTCTTCCAATTTGTTGTATTGGTGACTGGAAGATTATTGCATTTGATAGTGCTATATTTTCCTGGCTCTGTAGCTTTATGTTGTTTACACACATTCAAGAAGTAGTTATTGCTCCCAGAAAATATCATTTGTTGTGGAAGTGTGCTGGAGTATATTGTGGCACGAGGTCTAACTGTGTGCATTTTCAAGAATAGGGCTATGTGGTGGCACCAAATACAGGGTCAGAGACAGGGCATGCTGGAGAGAATACTACTGGATAATTTAGGAGGGACACTTCTGGCAATGGAAAAGGGGTTGATAGATAAAGAACAAAGGATTGCTGAATATTGCTTCAGAAGGTTGGGAAGAATCAGACTTTATATTCTCATCACCCAAGTCAAACTGAGCTGGCAGACATGATTCATAGCCCTGTGGGGTTCTGATTTTTTAGTTAACCATCCAGAGCATTAATCTTGTATTCTAATCTTTAATTTGGACTCAGACCTACATGCTCAGAGCCTGGTTGAACAGTAGAGATTGAAGTTGATTCAAGTATTCTGAGGACTGATTTGAAACAACACCCAGTCAGTTGTAGAAGCTGGCTGCTCTGCCAGCCTGACTGGGTTATAGATCTTGTTTTTCTTCCAGCATGGACATATATATTGAGCCAGGATTACACAATGCAGATTTGTGTATGTCTATGAAACATATTGAAAGTTGAAGGATATTCAGAAACATTCAATGATTTAATCATCATACAATGACCCCCAAATCTACAGCTCCCTCTTAGAGAGCAGGAGGTATTTCCTTGTCCATGCCAGAGGTTCTTGTGTGCTGACTGAGGTTTGTCAAAAAATCTTGTTACCTGGGAAGCAGCTGCAGGGAAGGGTTGTCTTCCCAGCACTGACAGCATCCCTGCTTGGTCCTGGACAGGAGTTAAGTTTAAATATGGAACTACACATTTCACTGCTAAGAGAAATGGGCCATTTTCTACAGCTGTGCCTTGTACCTTACAAAAAACCTCTGTATTGATGGTATCTGACATTTCAGGAAAAACCTGCCCCAGTGCAGAGCTATAGCATTTTCAGATGTATTGCCCATTGGAAGCCCCAAGGCATGTCAGGTTATATTTTCCTACAAGTGAGTGACAGCACAGGGGTTGTTAAAGGGACTGGATTTCTTTATTAGATGTGTAAATGTAATTTAAATGTTATTCTAGGTGCATTTTTTAAGTCAGAAGAAAATGAGATCTGTAGACTCATCTGAAACAATCTAATACATGGAATTATAAGCTACATAAACTCAACATGAATATTTATTTATGAACATCTGCTTGAATACAAAATATGTGGCTTAAGCAAATCTAGCATGAAAAATATTGCAATTAAAACTAAAAGCATTTAAGAAGCACACTGTGTTGAAAGGAATAGCTTTTATTTGCAGAGTAAGAGTATAAAAAGTGTAGAGTAAGTGGTGAAGATAAGAGAAATAGTTTGCTGAAATTAGAAGAAAAAACTGATGAGAACTAGGAATGTACTTTATTGTCTTTATAGTACTTCAATTAACACAACAAAATATAGTTCATTGGATACAACAGATTAATAAACCAGCTTTGAACTAACTTCTTTTGAAAACAGAATTACAGAGAGGAAGAGACAAAGAAAGAAAGAGAGTCAATCTACTGATTGACTCCCCAAATGCCAGCAATTACAGGCTACCCATGCTCAAACCTGGAGCCAGGAACTTCTTCTGAGTGGATGTAGGGGCGCAAACACTTGGGCCATCCTCTGCTGCTTTGCCAGACGCATAATCAAGGGGCTGGACTGGAAATGGAGCAGCCAGAACTCGAACCTACAACCATATTAGTATGCCAGCATCATGGGCAGAGGTGTATCTGTTATGCTACAGTGCTCACTTGAATCCTATCGCATAAGCATACATTTATTCAAGTTCCTTGGAAAAGTGGGCCCGGCGCAGTGGCGCAGTGGTTAAGGTCCTCACCTTGCACGCCCGGGATCCCATATGGGTGCCGGTTCTATCCCGGCAGCCCTGCTTCCCTTCTAGCTCCCTGCCTGTGGCCCAGGAAAGCAGTCGAGGACGGCCCAGGGCTTTGGGGCCCTGCACCCGCATGGGAGACCCGGAAGAGGCTCCTGGCTTCAGATCGGCATAGCTTTGGCCGTTGCGCTCACTTGGGGAGTCAATTATTGGACAGATCTTCCTCTCTGTCTCTCCTCTCTGTATATCTGCCTTTCCAATAAAAAAATAATAAAAATAAATCTTAAAAAAAACACTGAAAAGTATAAAAGAGAAGTTATAATCATAATGTTCTCATATCATGGCATTATTGATTATACCTGATAATATTATTATGTAATATATGCTTTAATGGATGGCCTTATAAGTTTTGTGCTTTTTTTCCAGCAGGAGCTAACAGTTGGATAAAATGAATCTAGTTGATGTATGTGGAAGAGAATTCTGGGTAAGTGTGGTTTTATAGTTCTATCTCTTTTTCTGGGAATTATAAAATGTCAGTGTTTGCTAAAGATCAAGAAGCTACCTCATTCTGTGTTGTTGAAACTTTGTGCTCGAAAGGTAAGATTGGGATTTCAAACTCAAGAATGTTTTGAGTCCTAGGAACACACTGAAGTTTAGTGTACACATTGGAAATGTCAGTAGAGAACTTTCTCTGTCCCTCCTCTTTGTAAATCAGCCTTTCCAGTAAAAATACGTTTTTAAAATTGTCAGGTAGGTGGGTTACCATAGCCATGGCTTATTTGGCTAATACTCCTCCTTCAAGTGCTGGAATCCCAGATGAACATTGATCCATGTCTCGGCTGATCCACTTCCCATCAAGCTCTTTGTGGCCCGGGAAAGCAGTAGAGCATTGCTCAAAGGCTTAACACCCTGCATCCACATGTGGGGCCTAGAGGAAGCTCCTGGCTCCTATCTTTGGATTGGCTCAGCAGTGGCCTTTGTGACCATTTGGGAAGTGAATCAGCAGATGCAAGCTCCTTCTTTGTCTTGCCTTCCAATTAAATATATTAAAAAAAAAAAGAAAATGTCAGTAGAGGTAGAGTTCTTAATCAAAAATGAGCGATTTTGCACAGAGAACGTATCATGCTGTGGTGTGAAGAAGTAATGAAGGTGAATGTATCAGGGTCAAGCAGGTTAAACCCAGAAGCAAGCAACGGTTACTGGGTGGCATCGCCTTTGATTATGATTTGATCAAGTACTAGTTTATATATGTGTTACCTTTTCTTCCATTCCACCCCCTGCCCTTTACAGGGTATATATTCACAGCATACTCCAAGGGAGCCTCTGGTATGTTTTCTGCCACATGTTTTTACTAAACAGTCTTTCCCTGTCTTAATTTCACACACAAATCAGACTGGAAAAAACTTGTCATCTACTCTGGTCATATGAAGTGCCTTTCTGTGAATCCAGAACATGATGGACAGCTGTCAGCAAACAGTCAACAAACCCATCCTGATGATGCTTCTCCCTGTTGAAGAATCAGTGGCAAAGCAGAGGAATGAGGCGGAGCTGGCATTTTAGTAGTTGGGGACAGAAAACAGGTAAATGCATAGCCATGTGTGCAGTGTATACTCACAGCAGTTACATTATCAGTAGGTATAGAAATATCAAACTGAGATCTGAAGATATATGGTGGAGTTTGAAAGCTACATTTGTTTTTAAGTCATTTATTTATTATGCATTTATATTATTTTAAAGGAAGAGAGATAAAAAGATATCTTCCAACTGCTAGTGAATTCATTTTATCACATGCCTGGAGCAACTTAAACAGCTTGTAATGGAGGATAGTGAAGCCGTGTTCTTGGGACTCAATTTGCGATCAAGTACTTGAGCCACTACGTACTACTTCCCAGGGTCACAGTAACTAGAAGCTGAAAAGGGAGCTCTTTTCTTAGGATGATTTTCTATGGAGGGCTGGATGTTGTCATCACTATAGCAGAGGAAGGATGTCTAACTCCGTCGGCCTAGGCAGATAAGTTCAACCTTGTTGAGCCTAGAGAAAGGGCTGTCCAGCTCTGGGGCGAGGCAGAATCACCAGAAACTTTGATGTTGCTTTCAGTGGTTTTTCACTTTTAAAACTTTCCAAACTCTGTATCCAAAATCATTTATATGCAAATATCCCTACCCAATCTATTTGATATTTATGATTTATTGTGAGCATCAAGCAGGCATTTAAATGGTTTTTCTGTAACTCACATGAAGGATAATAAAACATTAGGCTCCATTATTTGTCCCACCTTGAGCTGTGGTGCTGTGGTAATTTAAGGAACCACAGAGATTAAACCTAGAAGGGGACCTGCTTGTGTTGTGATTTCCATTTTGCTTCCTTCTAGATTCTCTTTTTCTGTGTGCCTTGGAATTTACTCCAAAATAGGAAAGGTTCAAATGATTTCCACTGTGGGCATCATCCGAGCAAATGCCAGTTGTTAAGAGTGAGGCTTTCTGATTTTAACCAAAGAAATTAGAGGGAAGTGGCAAGGCATCAAGGTGACAGCCTACCAACTACGTACTTACCTTAGAAACTATTTGTGTTGTATCCTCACATGATGTCATTGATCTTTCTAATATAGGCTTATTCCAGAAATACTGCATTGGCACCTTATGTCCTTTGGTTTTTTAAAACTTATTTATTACTTTACCTGGATTGTTTGGTTGATTGTTGTTGAGTTTCTTGAGTTCTTTACAGATCCTGGATATTAATAGTCTGTACATATTTTTTCCTGTTCTATTGGTTGCCTCTTCACTTTGTTGATGGTTTCCTTTACAGGGTAGAAGCTTCTTAGTTTGATGTAATTCCATTTGTTTATTATTGTTTTTCTTGTGTGTGCTTCTGGGGTCTTTTCCTAAGTTTAAATATTACAGAATTTCCCTGATTTTTTTTCCAGTAATTTAGTGGTATCAGATTGTACCTTCATATCCTTGATCCACTGTGAGTTGAGTTTTGCAAAAGGTGCCAGGTAGAACCTTGTTGAATACCTCTTCACATGTAGATCCACTTTTATGAGCATCATTTGTTGAAGACTGTTCTTTTTCCCTAGATTGATTTCAGTTTGCTTGTCAAAACCTAGTTGGCTGTAGATGTGTGTGCTCATTTCTGGAATTTTGTTCCATTGCTCTGCTTGTCCATTTTTGTGCCAGTACCAGACTGTTTTGTGTACAGTTGTCCTGTGGTGTGTCTTGAAATCTGGTATCATGATGCCTCCAGCTTTGTTTGCTTTGTAAGATAGCCTTAGTTATTTGTGGCCTCATGTAGTTGCATATAAATTTTGGTTTTATTTTTTTCTTTAATAAGAATGTCGTAGGTATTTTGATGGAGATACATTGAATCTGTCAATTGCTTTTGGTAATATGGACATTTTGATAATTTTAATTCTACTGATCAAAGGAACGTGGAAGCTTTTTCATGGTTTCTTGTCTTCTGTTTTTTTCTCTTTAATGTTTTGTAATTTTTGTCATAGAGATCTCTCAGATCCTTGGTTAAATTTTCACAGCTATTGCAGATGGCACTAATCCTACAAGTTCTTTCTCAGCCATGGAATTGTTTGTGTATACAAAGACTTAACTTTTTTGTGTTGATTTCATATCCTGTAACTTTACCAAACTGTTATGAGCTCGGATAGTCTCTCAATAGAGTCTTTCAGTTCCCGTAAATAAAATATCATGTCATTTGTGACGAGAGTTAACTTGACTTCCTTGTTTCCAATTTATATCCCTTTAATTTATATTTCTTGATTCATGGCTCTTGCTAAAATTCCCAGGTCTTTATTGAATAGCAGGAGTAAAAATGGGCGTTCTTGTCCAGGTATGGATCTAGGGGGAATGTCTGAAATTTTCCCCATTCAATAGGATGCTGGCAGTGGAATTTAAAAAAAAAATGCCTTCATTGCTTTGAGGAATGTTCCTTTTATAATTTATTTACTGAAAAAATTATCATGAAAGGATGTTGTATTTTATTAAATGCTTTCTCTGTATTTATTGAGATAATCATATGATTCTTATTCCTCAGTTTGTTAATGCAATATATCACAATTATTTTGCATATATTGAATTATCCTTACATACTGGAGATAAATTCTACCGTTTTGCTGGATCAGATTAGCAACAATTTGTTGGGGATTCTTTCATTTATGTTTATCAGGGGTATTGGTTTTTAGTTTTCTTTCTTCATTGTGTCTTTGTCTGGTTTGGAAATTAAGGTGAATCTGGCTTCTTAGGAGATCAGAAGGATTCCCTCATTTCAATCATTTTGAATACTTTGAGAAGAACTGGAATCAGTTCTTTAGATGTTTGTTAGTTTTCCTCAGTGAAGCCATCTGTTCCTCGGCTTTTCTTTGTTGGGTCTTTCTACTGATTCAATCTCCGTCTTGGTTATTGGTTAATTTAGATTTTATATGTTATTGTAATTCAGTTTAGGTAGACTGTATGTGCCCAGAAATCTACCCATTGCTTAGACTTTCAAGTTTAATGGTACATATCTGCTTATTATAAAAGTTGATGGCTCTTTGTATCTCTGTGGTATCTTGCTATGTTTCATCTCTGATTTTATTGATCAGGGTTTGTGTCTTTTTTTTTTTAAGTTGGGCATGAGTGTATGATTTTTTTCCCAAAAAACCAGCTCTTGAATTATACAATTCCATGCATGATTTCTATGGCTTTAATTTTTATTTATTTCTTTTTTAAGTATATCATTTATTATTAATTTTGGCTGAGGTGCCTTGTTTTTCTAAGTTCTTGAGATGCATTGCTAGATCATTTATTTGATGCTTTCTGATTTCTTGATATAGGCACTAGTTGCTATGTCTTTTTTCCATCCTTTCCCTTTAAATCTTCATGTAACTTTGTTGATGAGATGTGTTTCTGGCAAGAAGCAAGCAGGTCCTTTTTTTAAAATTCATTCAGCCAGTCTTTATTTTTTTAATTGGAGAATTTAGAGCATTTGTGCTCAGAGTTATTAAAGATGACAAGTTGGTCATACCCATTTTCCATAAATATTCTTATTGGTTGTTTCGGATTTCCTTTGTGCTTTTACTAGGAGAGGAGGGTTTTCTACTTTTACATCCTTAATTGTGATTATCATTCTCCATGTGTGTGTAGCACATCCCTCAGTCATTCTTTATGGGGGTGGCCGGGTGGTGGCACATAGTTTCAATTCATTTTGGACTTGTCCTTATCTTGCCTTCTTTTATAAATGAGAGCTTTGCTGGATACAGTATTCTGGGCTAGCAATTTGTACTTTTAGGACCTGGACAATATGTCTTCTCTCTCTTCTAAACTATGGGTTTTCTGATGAGAAATCAGCTGTTAGTCTAATTACCTCAGAAGCCAACTGACATTTCTTTCATGCACATTTTTAAATCTTTTTAAATATTTATTCTTTTTATTATAAATTCAGATATATATGTGTCTGTGTGTATGTATATATATATATATATATATATATAGAGAGAGAGAGAGAGAGAGAGAGAGAGAGAGAGGAGAGAAGGAGAGAGAGAGGAAGATCTTCTGTCCAATGATTCTCTCCCCAAGCGACTGCAATGGCCAGAGCTGGGCTGATCCAAAACCATGAGCAGGGAGCCTCTTCTGGGTCTCCCACATGGGTGCAGGGTCCCAAGACTTTGGGCTATCCTCAACTGCTTTCCTAGGTCACAAATAGGGAGCTGGATGGGAAGCAGGGCCACCAGGATTAGAAATGGTATCCACATGGGATCCCAGCATATTCAAGTCGAGGACTTTAGAAGCTAGGCTAACACACCGGGCCCCAATCTTTTAAATTTATCTCTTCCTAATGAATGTTTGACTGTGATCTGTCCTAGTAAATATTGTTTTTGATGATGCCTATTAGGAGTTCCATGTAACTCCTGTGCTTGGATACCCCTTTTTCTACATTAGGGAGCTTTTCTGCTATTATTTTGCTGAGTAGGCCTTCTGACCCATTGTTTTTTTGTGTTTTTCTACATCTCTGGGAACTCTTAAAGTACATATGATCACTCACTCATACTCAGTATTTCATACATGTTGACTATAGAATTTTTCTAGTTTTCCTTCGTGTGTGTGTGTGTGTGTGTGTGTGTGTGTGTGTGTGTGTGTGTGTGATGTTTCCCACAGTTTTTTTTTTCTAGATCAGATACTTTGTCTTGTATCTCAGATAGTTTATTCTGGCTCATCAAGCCTGTTTTTGATACTTTGCACTGTATACTTTACTTGGCATATTAGAACAATAATTTCTAATATTTACATTTGATTTTTGCCTCAAAATCTCAATCTCTCATAGGAGTTTTTCACTCATACTATATGGATTTCTTTTGAGTAATCACATAATTACTTTTCCCACTCAGTTTCAGACTTCTCATCAATCCGTCATCTTCACATGCTAATATAGAAGAGATCTGTTCCTTTTGGGGAGTCATAATGCCTTGTTTTTGTTGTGTTTTAGCATTTATTTTTAAGTGGCACTTGTTGGCTTTCTCTTCTGATGGTCTTTACCTTTGAATGATAGCTCTGTGGCGTAGTGCAGTGACTATTTCTCCAGTAAGTACGCATTGGTATATGCTGGGTGTAGCCAGTGTGCTCTGATGTGCTCAAGTGAAGAGCTAGAGTTCAGGGTGATGCCTGGGTTGGGCATAGTGGTCCTCCCCTTCTGTCAGCATGTAGGACTAAATGATTACAACTTTTAGCATAATCCCAGTTTCCCTTCCTCTGTTTCAAGTTGATCAGTGTTAGCCTTAGCTCATGGTGCCTACAACACATGTATCACACAACAGATCTGCTGTTCTTTGTTTTTTGTGTCCAGGGACCCAGCTATGCACTGCACATTATCACAGTCACAGGATCCTCACAGTCTGCCTGTATGACTCCCACTTCACAGGGTGCCAAGGATCCACTCAGTCCTGGGAGCCTGCCCCAACCACAAAGTGAGCAGAGGCATCCCCATGCCAGCTGCCTATGAGTGTGCTGCCTTGTCACCTTGGGCCTGTAGAAAAGTGGGTTAGGTGCACTAGCTTACAGTCCCATATGTACATGCCACTCTTGGCCAGGCCATCAGCTCAGATTCAAAGTCAGGGAGAAGCATGGCTTTATCATTTAAAAGAATTGGTTAACTGTGTATTCCCATACAAGAGCCAAGCATGCCAGACACAACTGCTATAGCCTGTGTTAATCTCAAAATGTCAGTCCCTCTCATCTGGCTGGGGCTCCCTTTAAAATGGCACTTTGTGGTGGAATGGAGGAAAGGAGTGTCTTCCTCTCCATGATGACCCCTGGAACCTCCTTCCTGCTGACTGGCTCCGACATGCAGTCAGTGTGGTTCACGTGATACTGTGTTAGGCAATGCTCCCAGTGACTCTGGCTGCCACTGTCTGCTCCTACCTTGCTCTCTGGATCTGCCATCTTCTCTATTCCCCAAATAACGTCTACTCACTGCTGTGTGATACTACTATGGTCCCTCTGCTTTCTGGAAATGCACATCACATGCTTTTCTTTTTCTAGCCTTCTCAAGTCAGAATCGGCAAATCTTCCCCCTCTTCAGTCATCTTCATGACCTGCTTTAAAAACACTACGGTAATTGCTCTATGAAGTCTAAATACTGCAGTATCTAAAAAACCCTCTACAGGTAAAGGCTTTTCCCAGTGTTCATCTGCCTTTTCTAAATATTGTTCTACTTGTCTGCTATAGGGTTCCACATCATGTTTTTCATTCTGAAACTAGACAGGAAAGCACAGTATATACTTATTAGGCAAAGAAAATCCAGCTCTAAATACACATTTTTGGATGTTGAAAGAACTTAAATTAGTGTTTCCTCTAGTTTTCCAGGATATTGACAGCTTTCAATGTTAAATTTTAACCTAGCATTGGTATTAATAGGCTCTTTGGAGGTACAATTGAGCACATAATTTAAAAACACACATTAACATGGGAAACAATTGCAACATAAATAATCTGAGAAAGTCGATATCTGATAATTTCCCTGTGAGTTTTTACAATGTTGTCTAGGCTCACACAGATCAGTAAAGAAAAGTTCACATAATCCATCTTGGTCCCGGTTCCATATTCAGTTAATATTTATGCATAAAGAATGCATATCTGTTCCAGGCACTTGAGGAGTCAGCCACTATGCTTTCTGAAAGAGAAGTCATTGAATAAATAGGGAGGTTACCTTTGTAGGAATAAGATTACTCACATTTTTTGGTTTAAGCTGCAATATAACTTGCTCTGATCTGCAGGTTCACATTTGAAGGTTGTTTCCATGGTAAAAATGAGATAAAATACATTTTACCACAGAGAATTAAAGTTTCAATTTACTGACAAAGTTATTTCTGATTGAATTACAGTCATCAAGTCCCCAGATACTACGCCAAATGCTTTGTCACCTTTTACTTTTTGATTTGCAAACAAACTGTGTAAAAATCTGTTTTTGAAATTATTTCATTCTATGCTTTCACTAGAGAAGTGTCAGGTATTACCTACATCTTCAAGAGAGAATTTTTTTTAAAGATTTATTTTTATTTTATTTTTATTGGAAAGGCGGATATACAGAGAGGAAGATCTTCTGTCCAATGATTCACTCCCCAAGTGAGCGCAACGGCCGATACTATGCCAATCCGAAGCCAGGAGACTCTTCCGGGTCTCCCACGCGGGTGCAGGGTCCCAAAGCTTTGGGCCGTCCTCGACTGCTTTCCAGGGCCACAGGCAGGGAGCTGGATGGGAAGTGGAGCTGCCGGGATTAGAACCGGCGTCCATATGGTATCCCGGGCGTGCAAGGCGAGGAACTTAACCACTTGCGCCACCATGCTGCGCCCCAAGAGAGAATTTTTAAACCAAATTATTAAAAAGCTTATAGAGTTTTATCCAACACCTAGCTGCTGGCCTATTGCCATTGTAATTTTCTTTTCCTCTATCTTGGCACACAATATTTAGCCAACCCTAAAGAGACACAAAAAACTTGCTCAGTCTTTAAAACAAAGGGAGTTCTTTGTTAAAAGGAAGAAATCTGTGCCCCAAAGGGAAATTGCAACAGGAATGTGAATTTTTTTTTACTACTATCCCAGCTTTCAGAAGTTAGTGATAAAGCATGAGTTAATGTATCCCAATAGTTTGATTCTCTAGTTTATTTATTTCTCTAGCAAACTCCAGAGCAAGTGATTTATTAACTATACATATTGTATTGGTGTTGCAAGTCCTGGGTGCTGAATGTTTCAGTACAACATGGCCCAACAGAGGAAACAGAATACAGTGTTCCACAGGGATTGCCACAAAGAGCTTAGATGAGCCAAATGTTAATCATGTATACAAATGTTAATCATGAATTTTGCTCTTTCTAATTTGTTATCCACAGTTTGGTACCCAAGGTATGTGACTATAGAATAGTAACTCCATTCTCAAAACTGAGGAGCTAATTAGGGTACTTTTAAAATTTATTTATTTAGCATTTGGTTCTACGTAGAGTCATTCAGAAAGAGAATAACTGTCTTGTCTTTAACTGGCATGGGCTTTCAGTTTCATGGACACCAAGATGTCATATTTGTATATGGTATTTCACGTTGCTCCTCAGGATTGATGATAATAGTACAAAGTCACTTTCCTCTCTCCTGACTCCTTAATTTTAGATGCCAGCAAATCTGAATGAAATGAGTTCCTGCACATGGGCACTCGGAGAAGCTTGAGATCCCAATGACAGCCTCCCACTTGGCAACACACAAGTGTATCCAGCCACAGAGGGACCGAGCTCTTGCAAATGCACTGAAGGATGTGGCACCAACTCTCTCTGCCCTTTAACAATCTGACACTTTTACAGAGACCTGATGGCCCATTTTCTACCTCTTCAGCTCTGCCTCTTAGAAGGACTTTCATAATTTATTCCCAAGCCTCAATACTGTGGTTAGCCCTTCCAGCTGATGTAGGTGGATCTTCCTCTACCTCTGGCAGATTAGTTGGCTAGTAAATGAACTTCCCAACCTAGTTTACTGGGACATCATTTTTGTTCTGTAGCAGATTCCACTTAGAAGACTACTCTGGGCTTTCCAGTTCACTTCCCAGCTGTCATGAATTCATTTTTATCACAAGAGTTAAATAGAACATTCAAATTAATCCACTCTGTGGAGGGCTTCCACTGTCCTTTGCCCTGTTGTCTTCTTTCTCCCCAATCATCTAAATTTCTGAGACTTTCTCACTGTTCCTTGAATTGCTTCCTATCCTTTATTTGGTATAGAATATCACAGTGTTCATAAACAATGGACAGAGTGTTTCAGTGTAATACAGAGTCACGGGAGAGCTTTAATGATGAGCTATGCTATTTCATTTGCTTTTTAAATGAGTGCTGATGCAGACTTGTGTGGAGAGCAGGTGGATTGGGAGCAATGAGATCATCTTAGTATCACTGTTATCATGGGGTAGGTTGATGATAGGATTAGAGAGCCATAGAGCGGTGATAAATCAGTGGAACCATGACATACTGTGTTTGAAGCTGGTAGAACTCTATGCTGGATTGATTATGGAATGGAAAACAGATGCTGTCCAAGTTATTAGCAGAGGAGGGGTGTATTTACAACCATGGATTATGAATCAATCACTGTGGTAGTATAAGGGCAACCAGATCAAATGGAGAACCATGACCCAACTTTGGAGCTATACATCCTTGAGAGCCAAAGGAGAAAGTAGAGGCAGTAGAGCAGTAGATTGGAAAATAAATGTGCTACAGTAGAGAATAGTTAAAGTTTGCAAAAGCAAAGAGAATGTTTCCTTTTTGAAAGGTTTATTCAAAAGACAGAACTAGAAAAAGAGATATCCTCCATCTGCTGGTTCATCTCCTTAATAGCCCCAGTGATCGGGCCTAAGCCTAGCTGAAGTCAGGAGCCAGGAACTTGGTATAAGTCTCTCACGCAGGTAGCAGAGGCCCAAGCATTGGATCATCTTATACTACTTTCTCACACATATTGGCAGGGATCAGAAGCAGAGTAACTGGACTTCAATCAGCACCTATATAGAATGCTGGCATTGCAGTTGCTGGCTTAATGTGCAGTGCCACAATGCCAACCGTAATGTTTTCAAGGGAGAGGGAGTAGATGATTGCATAAATATTCAGGTATTTTTGTGGTTTTGGTGCCAAGGGAGAGTAAAAATGAACAAGATTTCATTGTTCCATTTTATGACACTGTTCTCTCTCCCAGAGAGCTTTTTGTCATTTCTGTGTGAACAGGCAATAAGCTCTTCCTTCTAAGGTTTCCCTGTGAAGTGCATACTAGAGTAAGCATGCAGATAGAGGTAGGTGTATCATGGGATATGGGATGCTGGTCTCCATGCATCCCTATTCCCATCCTTCCAGGTGATGTAGAGAGGACAAGAGACTATGAGCCTCCACTTTAGGCCCTGGTTTGCTCAGGGTTGCTGAACTCTGGAAGGACTGCTGTACCTCTTCAAAGATCTCTTATTGAGTGCAGAGGGGTGGGAGTAATCAGTTTCGTTTGGAGGTAGAGTGGCTTATAGGATTTTGCATTAATTTTTTATATTCTTTCCAGAAACTACCAGTTGTCATCAGATTGTGTTCCTGCTTCTGTCAGGATTTCCTGCAAGTAACCAGTCTTAAGATGGCATTGCCTCTGCATCAGCTTTTGTCTCAGGGGCTGCTACTTTGGGCAGAGCTGGGTAGAGACATAGCTTATGTATCTTACCTTTCTTTAACAAGATGTAGAAGGTCTCCACCTCTTCAATCCGCTTGACATGCCTAGGGATGGTTCATTATTGTAGCAAGTTTGGCCACACTGTGGTGTACTGCTTTCAATGTTTGCAGAGCAGCCAGCTCCTCTTTCACCTTCCTGCTTCCCAAATCTCTTTTTAAATTATTGTTTGAGTCACCACCCTAGTCGTTGGCATGAGTCATTCTACTCTGACGTGAATGAATGAGGAAGGTTGTGACTTCTACTTTGTTTTTGTGCTTCTAACATTAAAAAAAAAGTTCAGGACATATATACTTTATTCTTATGCCAGGTGTTCATTTTCATGTTTTCTGACAGTTGTATTGGTATCTTTTTTATAGAAAATTTACCGTGTGTTCAGAAAAAGCGGTGCATATATTGATTGGAACAAAATATCATGTATCATTTTTTTATTAGGAGGATGAAGTCTGACAGTCAAATAGAGCTATGAAACTCCAATTGCAGTGGGTGTAGAATTCTTCACTTGCTCCTTTTTCACTGTGTTTCAGGAAAAAAAGCTATGATTAAAGCTGTAATGGGCATAAGAACAGGAAGAAAACAGAGCAACGATGACATTTCAATACGTGATTCATTTTCGGGTATAAATGCAAGAAGCTGTGGGTCGCAGAGGACAGAACACTTTGTTCCAATGCGTGCTCCTCCCTACACAGGCTGAGTCTAGCGTCCTGTGTTTAGAAAAACTACAGCAAGAAGTCTCCTGCTCACAATGTCTCTAAAGCGGCCTTCTATATATAGCTGCAGGAATAAAATCACTTCTGTTTTTCTCAGATAGAAGACAGGGTGCACAGTCATCTAAGAACTGTGCCAACCCTTAAGCACTCATTTCAAAGCATTAGCAGGGCCTTTGTGTTCACAGCAGACAAGCTGCTCCTTCTTCTAGGCTTTATGTGTGAGTATCCTTGAAGCAGGAACAGAGACACAAGCTCATTTATTTCACTTTCAAATGTCTCTGCTGCCATCATCAACTGCCTTAATCCAGCTCAATAGATTTTGTGGCTTCTGTTATGGTGCCTAGTACCCAGTCTCTACATGTCCCAGTTACAAAGTCTAACTAGTTTCCATTTAGACAGATGTTGGCCATCAGACTATGGACTCAGCACAAACCCATCCTCCTTACCCTTTGTTTGGATGCCAGGCAAGGGATTACGTGTGTCACCTTCTTTCTTTTCTTCTTTGCCTCTCTTTTTCCTTTTTCTTTTCTTTTTGCCATATGGCTCCCAAACTGTTTTTTCACTAGAGGAAACTATCAAGAGGAAGGAATAAGGAATTCACCTTTTCCTGCTTGCCTTCCTATTGCTGCTGTCATCAGCACCAGGGTAGTTCTTTACCCAGGCTCTGGTGTTGTTTCACTGTGCAGTTCAGTGACACCCTCAGAGGCTACCCCACTGCAGCTCTCAGAGCAGCATCCTCCCCTCACGGGTCTAGTCCCCAGTCCTTCGTGACGAGTTTGATACTTTACATTCTGACTCTTCCTTCCTTGGGTCAAGGGTAGCTGGCAGCTTCTACTCAAATTTATTTCCTTTGCGATAATCCAGTGTCTCAGTTCAGTTACTTTGCTGTTCTCAAAAGCTTAGTTAAGAGATCTGTATTAAATTCTCCCTTTGTAGAGGCATGTGTTTTTCAAGCAGTGGCTTAACCTGCTATGCAAACACCTATGTTTCATACCAGAACGCCTGTGCTTCTGATACAGTGTTCTACTAATGCACTTGGGAAGCAACAGATGATGATCCATTTACCTGGGCTGTCCCATGAGTGGCTCTTGCAGCAATTTGGAGAGTAAACGGAATGTCTCTATCTCTTCTCCCCCCCTCTGCCAACTTGCCTTTAAAATAATACATAAATATATAATCATTTTTATGTCAGTAAGTGTTTTTAATTTCATGAGTGTACTCTGCCTGGTAAAAATCAAAACTTTCCCTTAGTGTCCTATTCCAAAGCTTTGGTACAAGTAGGACCTTGCGTGACCCAGCTCAGCAGGTGCTGCAGTCCTCCAGGGAGGCAGGCTCATGGCTAGGTGACCATGGCTGCTTATCCCATCCCTTCACTGACATTCTTTCTAGCGAGGGTCATTCAAATTCTGAAAGCCTTTCATGAAGACTAACTACAATTTATTCATACTTTCCCAGGATGGCCTATGTTTTCCCTCAAGCATCAGGCTTCTGGGAAGTTCAGTAACATGTTGAGAAACTGTACCATCCCGGAAGTAAGTTATATTTAAATGGTCCAGCAAGTCCTTGGAAATGAAGTGGTTGAAAGCTAAATGAAGACAAATGGATTGCTTATGCTTGTGAAATTTATATAGAATACACAAGGGAAATTCAGATTCTTTACAAGGAGCTGTGAGTTTTATAAAGAGCATGCATATTTTCATCTTGGACGTTCTGTTTGATACATGGCTGAGAAATTTTCCTAAATAGCTATGTGTGGGCCACAGCTCTTAATTTGGTTTATTATAATTTTTGCTCATCATAGACAGTGCAGTTTATTCCTCAGTCTTACAAGTTACCTGGAATACATTTACTTAATTCTCATTATTAAATTGTCCACTAAGTCATGAAAATCTGTTTACATACCTTGTCTTCCTAAATAAGGGAGGAGATGCAGGGTTGTGTGGGGGGCATGGTGCACCTGGATGAGGGAAAAGTAGAGAAAGTCAGGAGTGAAACACATGGTGGATACATTCTATGTTTATTTTTAAATTCTGTAACACTGGAAGAATCTGAATGACTGAATTATTTAGAGAGGCAGATGAGTTAAAGCTCCAGAAAAAATTCATCATCTAAATTAACATCATAAGTCATTAAATTAGGGAGATTGTGAAGTTTGTGTAATCAGACACTGTTTAACTCACAGTGAAATGATTGTTTATTTTTATTGGCTTGTATCACTGTATTTTGAAAGGTTGGCACACTGTTTAAACTCAGACACCCTTTTTAAAGAGGTTTTATGTTCACAGCAAGGTTAAGTGGGAATCACAATTCTCGTTTAATCCCTCACCCAAATACCTACAGCCTCTGCCATTGTCAGCATTGATGGTGACACAGTCAGTGGTTTTGGTTTTGCCAGTCTAATAATACAGTGGTATCTTATTGTAGTTTTCTGAGGACTGATGATGTTGAACTTTTTAACATATTCATCTGCTTCTTGCACATCTTTTGTTGTGTTTAGATTTTTTCCCCACTTTAAAAATATTTGCTTTGCATAACAGTTCTAAATCCGATGTATCTCTTGTGAAATATTCTTGGTTTGTGAAAATTTATTTTATACCTTTGCCAGGCCAATGGTTAGGAATGGTATACTTAGTTTCAATGAACTGTGATCATGTTTGAATGAGTGAAATAGATGTTCTTTCACTTGGTTATGTTCATCCACTTGTCTCTATTGCTCCTGAACTATATCCTTATTTTTTACTTGTTGAAATTTTATTTAATGGAGCACAAAGCCATTGAGCATAAGTTTAGAATATGTCATCTCAAGAATTAGAATGAGAAGGATGGATGAAGGGGCATACAATGCAATTAATAAATACAATTCTAATATAATGGTATCTGTTCTGTTGGTAGTTCTATCTTATTAATACAACAGTTGTGCTATAGCATCTACCATACACTCACTGTGGTCTTTACATTCTACTGTATTAACAAATTCCTTTAAAAAAATAAACACGATCACACTTCCTAATTTTTTTCTTCTCATCTGTAGCTGGTCTTCTCATTTCCTTGATGTTAGTACTAAGTATGCTATAAATAGAAGTACATGTAATTTTAGGTATTAAAGGAATTTCACATACTTTGTGATGCTCACAATAATTATATAGCATTGATGTTAGCATTAGTTTCTTTCTTATAAAATACAGATGACAATACTTTTTTTTCCCTAGAATCATGAGGATTGAGAATATAGTATACACCATGAAAGAGTTAGTACTATTATTATCCTTGTTTTGAAAATGAAAAGCCAGGGGTGGTATAAAACTGATCCCTGTGGTGTAGGCATCTTACATGGCTATAGGTTCAATTTCTTTCTGCTCCATTTCTGTTCAATTCCCTCCTAATGGCCTGGGAAGAAAACAGCAGAAGGTGGTCCAAGTGTTTGGGCTCCTGCACCGGTGTGGAAGACTAGGACGGAATTTCTGACACCTAGCTTTGGTCTACCTCAGCTCTGGATGTTGCAGCCATTGGGGAGTGAACCAGTGATGGGAGGACCTATTCCTTCTCCCACCCCCACCCCTTCTCTTTAACTTTGCCTTTTAAAGGAGAGAGGGAGAAACAAAATTTGTTTCTTCATCCTCTGGTTCGTTCCCTAAGTGGCCAAAATGGCTGGAGCTGAGGCAATCCAAAGCCAGAGCCAGGAGCTTCTTCCAGTTCTTCCATGCAGGTTCAGAGTCTCCAGGCTTTGGGTCATCCTCTACTACTTTCCCAGGCCACTAGCTGGGAGCTGGATGGGAGTGGAGCATTCCGGATATGAACTGGCACCCACAGGGGATCCCAGTGCTTGCTATTGAGCCATCACAACAGGTCCAACTAAATAAATTCAAAAAAAAAAAAAGAAAATTAAGGACCCAAACTCAGTGGTATCCCATCAGCCATGAGTGCTACCATGACTTGCTACTGAGCAATGTGATCCTAATTTGTGGTCTTTTTTCCAGGACAGCATGGAAGAAACAGAGGAAAAAGCTCATGGAATTCCTAATCTCCAACAAGGTGTGACATAAGGAGACCTCCTCTCCCCGCCCCTCCCCTGGGATTAGGGGGAAGACAAGGTTGGTAATTACAAACTCGTTCATTTTTTTCCCTTATGAGGCTTGTTGCCTCTTACCTGGGTATTATTTGCCGAGGCATTGTCCTTGAAAATTCACAGTGATAGAGGACCTGCTAGGGACTGCTTCATGTTCTCTGTTCAGGCTTCCTCTAAGCCAAACATGGAACAGGACTGAGGCACAAAAAGATTCATTGTCTCATTGAGTCTTGAGCGGAAACATGACCCTGTACTCAGGTCTCCCATTTGTTAGTCAAAGTCCATTTCCTCCATGTTCCTGGTTCCTGTTATTGATTCCCCTCCAGCCCCCTTTTATTGTTCCTGGTCTCTGAGTTGTTTGGCTTTTTGCTTTTCCTTACCAAGCTCATTTTGTGTGTATATGTAACATAACTAAGATACAAAATGCTTAATACATATGAGCACATGCCATTTATAAAGCAAGCCAGAGACCTCCATCTGAGTCTCCTGCATGGGGCAGTAGTCCACATGTTTGAGGCATCACCACTACCTTCCAGTTTTACATTAATCTGGAATTGGGATCCAACCTGAGGACTTGAAGCCAGGCACTCTGAGTTATGGGATAAAGGCCTCCCAAGTGACAACTTAGCTGCTACGTTGGATGCCCATCTGACAAACTCCTTCTTATAAATCACCACTCAGATCAAGAAACAGCCTAATTGGCTCTTGACAAATCACCATGTATTCATCCCTGATTGCCAACCATTCCCATTCAAGGGAACCCCTACTATTAGTTTTCAGTGACATTCCTCCCTGCTTTGTAGCTTTGTTAGATACACCGACCACCAAGGAAGGACTGCATCAGCCAAATCTGTAAAAAGAATTTAGATGACCTTTGTTCCAGGAAACCGCGGTCGCGGACTTTACTTCCCCATGCAGTGGAAAGGCAGAGCAAGCTGTAAAGGAAAGTAAAGACCAGGAAGAACAGTAAAAAGGGGGGTTTTAAGCTCCCCTTGACACAGAAACTGAAGCTGGGTTCGCTTTCACCTGATTTGGTACAGCAGTGATGGCATGGCCTCAGGGACCACCATAACTCAGGCTGTTCTGCATTGCAGCCTGGGACCAGCTTGAACCAAGCTCCACCCTCCTCCAGTTACTGTGGTAACCATTATTACTATTGATGTATGCATTCCCGTTTAAGTTAGACTACTCTCCTACCTTTGTTTTGAGACATAATTGATATGTAATAAGCTACACTGAGTATACAATTTGATCATTTTTGATATATGTGTATAAACATGAACCCATTATCACAGTCAAGAAAACATATATGCCAATCATCCTAGAGTTTCCAGGAGCATTTTCCATTTCCTTTTTCAGGTCCTTCCCTATCCCCAGCTGGTTTCCTCTCTTACCTCTCTAGTCAGTCTCAAGCCTTCTTCCTGTCATTACTGATTATTTAGCATTTTTAAGAATTTGACATAAATGGAAACAATGGCTGTGTTCTTTTTTGGTCTGGCTTGGTTCATATTTAGCAAGCGAGCATGCTATATTTACATGGTTTTAATTTGCACTACCCTGATGATTAATTGTGCTGAGCATGCTGCCACATGTTTGTCATTTGCTTTGTTAGAGTTTTTAGTCTCTTCTCTACATTCTTAAAGTTTTAATTTTATTTGGGAGAGAAAGACAAAGAAGGTGTTTTCTTCTGGTGCTTTCCTCACCGAATGCCTAGTGGTCATGGCTGAGCCAGGGTAATTTCATGATCTTGACATGGGCTGTAGGATGAGATTATTCTTTACTATTATTTTGAATTTCATCACAGGGGGCTTAGAAGCCAAAATATATTTAGTCATAAGCCTGGGATGACAAAAAAAAAAAACCCAGTAACTTGAAGCTTTTCAAAGACATAAACAGCTCCATTAAGTAAATGGATGAGAACCCTTAAAGTTCCAAGTAAAAAAAAAAAATTCAGCCTCAGAGGAAACAGCAGAAATGGTGTTGCCACGGTTAGGAGTCAGGAGAGAGATGTAGAACGGGTAGATGTTAACTGGACTAGAAGAATAGGTTTTAATGAGCTACTGTACTGCATGGTAAGTACAGTTAATATAATGTATTACAGTATTTTTAAATAGCTGAAAGACCACATTTTTAATATTCCTGCTATAAAAGTAAGTTGATTACTGATAAAAATGTTCATTTTCTCAAAATTTAATCTTCCTACAACATAGACATAAGACCAAAATCTCACACTGTGTCCCTAAATACACATGCTTATTATTTGTCAATTTACATAATTTATTTTCAGCAGAAGAGCTGATCTGCATAACTTAATTTCTCTTTACCAGAGGTTGAAAACTCTACTTTCTTCAGCATGGCAACTTACTGAATTGAGAAACAAAGGTATAGAAAAATAGGGCGTAGTTTAGACTCTTAAGATGACAATGATGCCATTCTATTTCACTGATTGGCCAGACAGTTCGTTGTGGATTTGTTACAATTATCTAGTTACGTTTCAGCCACTAGAAAGTACTTGTGTTTCCCTTGATGTGCCTTTGCTATTTAAGGACCCAGATTGATTTTCACTAGAATTTTGTCTGGAAATGACTTCTGAAAATTTCTACCGGCTGCATTTAGATGCTACTCTTCAGTACTTCTACAAATGATCTCTGCTTGAACTTAGCATGCTGTATTTATCCGTTCAGTCAGAAACACCTGCTTAGCATATTTCCCTTCCTCCCAAAGACTTAGATGCAGGAGACAATCATTACCTTTGTTTCACATTCTTACTCGTGTTTGTGTAGTTAGTGGCCTACCTGCCTTGGCTCATCATGAGCTTTACCTTTTCACACTTGACACAGGAACTGTATATAGTAAGGACGAAATGCTTTCTAAACAAATTAAGGAGTGAATATGGCAGCAAAAATGGAGGAATTAGGAAGATCCAAAAGAGAAAATGTGCATTAGTCCTTTGGAACACATTTTTAGGGGAAATTATTATTTGTTGTTTAGCTTATACAATTTATGTACACAATGATGTAATTTTATCTTTAGCATATTTATACACACAAGAATGAAATAAAAGAAATACCCAAAAGCCATAAAGCAATGCCACAGCTATTCACTGCAAATCCAGACTTCTTTGTAATTATTCGGGAACTGCAGTAAGTCAGCATACTTTATGGTTTTCGCCCATTTCTGGTACAGCAGGGCTCTGAGGGTTTGTTGTAGTGGAAGTATCTATATGGTTTTTTGCTTGCTGCTGATACACTAGCAAGGATGTGTGAAAAGTTGGCCACTGAAAACACTTCTGTCTTCATCACAATTCCTATAAACTTCTAAATCCAATTATTTTAAGCAAGCGTCAAATCTGCATTTTTATCCCTACACTTTCAAAGCCTGACATTCATCATAACCAATACTTCCAGTAGCCCCCTTTAGCATCGCCTGAAAAATAGCCCTCACTCTGAGTGCCAGAAGTCATGGTGTTTGGCTCACTTTGTCAGAATCTTCACTGATTCCAGTGGACCGAGCATTTAAAGACACCAAGAACAGACTGGTCAGCACTAAGGAAATGTCCATTACTGAATGAAGAATTTAGTGAATGACAAGTTGGACCCAACTAGTTTAATAAATGACTACTTGGGGTATAGGCTCCCAAATCCCCTGGAAACCAGTCTTTTACAGTCTTAGTCCATACTAGCCTCTCAGAATTCAGTATTCCCATTTATAAAAAAAAACATG
Organism: Ochotona curzoniae; assembly: GCF_017591425.1. NCBI lineage: Eukaryota > Metazoa > Chordata > Mammalia > Lagomorpha > Ochotonidae > Ochotona > Ochotona curzoniae. The sequence goes on along the minus strand of NW_024466502.1, from coordinate 44,236,793 downwards.
GGGAGCTTAATAGTAATATGTATTTCAAAAGAATGTTGTGAGGATGCCCATGAAGCACATTGAGTGTTAGTTTCCCCTCACCATCAAGTAAATGACGAAAAAGCTTTTAATGAATAGGTGCATAGCTCAGTGATGACTGAAGCATTAGAATTTTTTCCCATCAGCATGAATTGCTTTTATAAATCTTCAGTCACACCCTATTAAACATCCAGAATAAAAATCTCTCTTAAAAAAATCCACACATACGCCTAAAACTTTGAAGTGAAAGCAACAAAACCCAAAAGGCGACTCAAGGCAGAGATAGCAGCTTGCTGATTGATGGAAATGCAGCCCAAGGGGAAAGGAAAAGAGATTGCTCTTTGAACATGCCCCTCTCCGACTCTGTGTTCTCTGCCCACCTCCCTGTCCTCAGGGCTAAGATGTGGGTAGAAAGAAAAGTTCAGTGGACTCCATTCCCTATGAAATGCAGGAAATGTAACGTTATTCCAAAATTTCTGCAAAATCTAATCTAAGAGTTATTAAGTTATCTAATCCTTTTGGAGGAAAAAAAGCAGGAGGTTTGCAACAGGCATTGCAAGATAGCAGGTTAAATTACCACTCGTAACTCATACATCCATATCAGAGTGCCTGGTTCAAATCTGAGCTCCTGTGGATTTTGATTTGACTTCTTGCCTTATGTGTCTGGAGGCAACAGGTGATAACTCAGGTATCTGGGTTTCTGCCACTTCTCTGGATATCTGGATGGAGTTTCTGGCTCCTGGTTTTGAGCGGGGCTTGTCATAGCTATCGTGGGTCTCTGAAAGGTGAACAAGTAGCCAAAGAGCTCACAATCTCATGCCTTCAAATAAATCAGTCATTTAAAAAGAAAGTCCACTAGGCTGTGGAAATGATACTGTGATTAGAGTTCAAGAGGGGCACTATAGCAAAAGGGAGTAGGGTAGATGTATTTGTAGCAAAGAGGAAGATTGGGAAAGGTGGAATTTCTCTATTTCCACAGTGAAGTAGCACAAGCCAGACACAGCCACAGATGACTTGAGTGTTGAACTCAGTGGAGGTCTAAGGCTGAGCCCAAATAGAATTCAAGTTTTTTTTTTTAAGATTTATTTTTTATTGGAAAGGCAGATATACACAAGTACAATTATCATTAAAATTGTAGTGATTGCAGTTATATTCTTAGAATCATTTCTATGAAATCTGTTCTTATATTAATAAAATGCAAAAGAGATTCTGCCATAGCCAGCTCATGCCAGCCAATACTGCTTCTCCCCCAAGTTTCTGATGGGGTAACTTGGCAAATAATTATAACTAGCTCCAGTAAAATGTGACAGGAGGTATTTCTAGTGTGTCTCACATGATTTAATCATCATGTTAACCTATCAAGTAATTGCTTTTTTAGACTGTTTCTCCAATGTAGGAACACAGGCGCTGGAAGGTTAAACAACCTAATTAGCAGAAGGTTAGTAATTGGGCAAGGCTTGAACTCTAGGTTGTTTTGCTGAGTAGGTTTCAATCTAGGATGTAGGAATCAGGTTGGAGGATGAGTAATTATGGCCATTCCTGGCTATTAAGCAAAGAACTTCAAGATTAGAGATGGCAGAAGGGATTTTGTGACCTTCCTTTAGTCACTTTGCTCATAATCGCCTGTGAGATTTCCTGATATCTGCCTACCTCTCATAACATTATCAGGTTATAAAGAAAGAAAATCATTACAATTCTACACATGAAAACTTACTTGGTAAATATTCCTTAGCTGTAGAATGCACAATTATTTCCTATATCATATATTCTAAATTAAAGCAATTCCAGATTGTGTGTGTGTGTGTGTGTGTGTGTAAATCTTACTGAGGCAGACCAACAACAATTCTGAGACAAGAGTCTGTGTTAAGTAATTGTCAATCTATAGTCAGAATTCTAAACAAGGGATGTGTGTTTGGCCTAGCATCAGTTAGGAGAGCTATGTCCCATATAAGAGCAGCTGGCTTTAATTCCTTGTCTGTGCTTGTAATTCCACTTTCCAATGAATGCAGATCCCATGAAGCAGCAGTGATGGTCCAAGTGATGGGATTCCTGCTCCCTTCCCCCCACTCTTGGGAGACTAGAATCTCATCCCTGGCTTTCATCTGGCTCAATCCTAGCTATTGCAGTGATTTGGAGAGTGCTTTTCTGCCTTTCTCATAACATAACATAACATAACATAACATAACATAACATAACATAACAACACTCTAAACCACTGGCTAGACACAGCCCTAATTAGGGATCAAGCATCCATAGACCCCATCTTAAGGGGAGGAATGCAAACTGGGGTTCTTAACATTCTTTCTTTGCCAGCAGGAAAAATACCTCTCCATCCACACAGCCAGAACAACTTAATGCTCTTCCAATATGATCCCATCTCTACTATTCATCATACTGAATAATAATTCACTGCTTCAACATTGAAAATCCATGTCTTTCAGTATGCTAATTAACAAAATGCCAATTGTTCATTGAGATATTAATGATAAAATGACTTTCAGAAGATGTTTTTGATGGATGGCCTTTCGGAAGTATAATGCCCGGTGACTGTCTCTAAAATTACATTTTGACTGATACAACCAAAGTGATAACACCAAGTAAGTCACAGACTCTGTAACAGTCTTAATAAGCAGTTGTGATTTTTTTAAGTTACTTAAGATGCCTTCCTTTTTTCCTTTTAATTCTGCTTTTATTTGGGGGAAGATAATTTCATTTCTTTGGCAGACTTCTTGGTTTTGTACATGTAATAAAAATGCTGCCTTGCTCTTTTACTTGGTGTGTGGTATTGCATTTACAGTTATAAAAGTCAAATCTTTTGGATGATAATAACCACTTCTATTAAGTTTACAATGGTACAGAGAATTTTATTTGGCACTTTGGAAGCATTGTTTAGTGTAATCCAATGATTGAATTATCCCTGCCTGCAGAAAAATGAACCTGAGGCTCCAAAAGATTAAATAATTTGGTCAAGGTCAGACAGTAAATGGCAGCAGCATTATTCAAACACTGGCGTGAACTTATAAGACTCAAGTGTTGAATTCATCAACTACACTTTTCTAATGGGAGAATTTCCAAACACATGTTATTTCTGAGAATCAGTACATAGCTTATCCATAAAGACTGTGCTAAGAAATATTTAGGAGCAATTATAAGGTGGTGAGAATTATGCATCTTATTTAAAATGCATGACAGATATCAGTGTGCATGTGCACATGCTTGCCCCTATGTAGAATAACAATTTATATATTACTTTAAAAGTTTTACTTTTATTGGAAAGGCAGCTGTTACAGAGGAGAAACAGATCTTCCAGCCTCTGACCTGTTCCCCACCTGGCTCCAAAAACCAGAGCTGAGCCAATCTGAAGCTGAAAGCCAGGAGCTTCTTCCTGGTCTCTCCTGTTGGACAGGAGACTAAGGCATTGGGCCACCTTTGGGTGCTTTCCAAGGCTATTAGAAGGGAGCTGGACAAAATGGAGCAGCTGGGACATGAACTGGTGCCCATACAGTGTGCTGGCAGCTGTAGGTGGATTATTAGCCTATGATGTTACTGCGCCATGTCCTGCATTACTTTTAAAAAAGATTGATCTTTATTTTTGTGTCTTTACCTTTCAGACAAAGATCTTCCATTGCTGCTCACTGTTGAAAAGCTTTCAAGGGCTGGGCGTTGGCCAGACCCAAGCTAGGAGCCAGAACTCAATCTGGGTCTCCCACAGAGGTGTTGGAATCCCATTAGAGAGCCATCCCATGTTGCCTCCAAGGGTGTGCATTAACAGGAAGTCCGATTTGGGAATGAAGCTGACACTAGAACCCAGATCTTTGGAAATGGGATGCAGGCATCTCAAGTAGCATCTTAACTGGTCTGTCAAACGCCCACTCCCATGTTTAATATGTCAACATATTTAAAATATATTTGCAATCTAGGGGAAGAATTGTTTTGGTTATACTTAGTATCTTTAACTTAACACTTTCAGGATGACTGAAGAACTCATCCTCTACCTCCCTCCCAACCCTTGGCTGAAAATTCTTTAGGCAAAAGAGTAAAGAACTGTATTCCTGTGCTTGCTGCAGAGGGCTTATGTGCTAAACAGATTTTTCAAGTTGTTTGAACATGACTCTCTTATAAATAGCATGTCTTTGCAAAAATACATGCAAATATTTTTCTATAAAAGGTTTCTAATAAGATTATTTCTTGACATTAAACATATGGAAAAACACAAAATTTTCCTGGATCTTTAAGCTTAAAATCTGTTGACAAAAAGGAGTAAAGCATGTTTGTTTTTGTAATTGCAGTATTTTGTTTATTTGGTTTTTAAACATTTTATTTCTGAATAATTATAAATTTAAAAATAACTGTGAAATATTAATATAAAATGTTCCCACATATGGGCTGGCACTGTGGCAAAGCAAGTTGGGCCTCTGCGGCACAGGCATCCCTTGGGGCACCAATTCAAGTCCTGGATGTTCTATGTATGACCCAGCTCCCTTCCAATATGCACAGAAGTGCAGGGGAGGATGCCTCACTTTGTTGGGACCCTGCACTCACATGGGAGACCTGAAAGAGGCTTCCAGCTTCAGATTATCCCAGCTCTGGCTGTTTTGGTCCTTTAGAGAGTAAAACAGTGGGTCAAAGAGATCATTCTTTCCTTCTCTCTTTCTAAAACTCTGTTTTATGGTTTGTATATTTACAAGGCAAAGTTCCTCATATACTAATCACTCTACTTCCTCTATTCACATCTCACATTTGTATATTCTTTGCAATTACTGAGCCACCCAGCCTCCATTGAGTTTTCTTTTTAAATTTTAGTTCCCATTTATAAAGAAAAACACAGTATTTGTGTCTATTTCTGGCTGATTTCACTCAATATAACATCCTCCTGTTTTTCCCACTTTGCTGAAAATGACAGAATTTTTTAGTTTAATGGTTAAACAGCATTCTGTTGTGTAAACATACTGTGTATTCTTTACCATTCATCAGATGATGAGCACCACGTTTTAGCTATCGTGAAAAGCGCTGTTATAACAGAGCAGGTATTTCTCTGTTACCCACCTAGATTCAAGCAGCTGTTTGGAGACCAAGACCTACAGAAATATTTCACTTTCAACTTGGAACTTGCAAAGTCACCTGGGCATTGGCAATCAGATGAAAGTTAGGAGGAGAGAAGAAACTGAAGACTGTCCAAAAGTTTTCTGTGGATTATATTTGTAAGTGTTGTGTATCTTTTCCCACCTATATTTCACTGGCCATAGCTGAGCTGTCTGGCCTTATGTAGATGGTAGGGAGATTGTAAAATGGGACCTATGTTTGTGGCATAAGCTTGAAGAAAATTTACTAAGTTAAGTGCAAAGAGAGGATTTGCTAGTAAAGATCATTGACCCTGGTGTTGTGGCACAGCACAATAACCTGCCACTGCCAATCTGGCATCCCATTTCAGAGTGCCATTTGAATCTAGCTGTTCCACGTCCATTCAAGCTCTGTGTTGATGTGCCTAGATAAGCAGTTGCAGAAGTTCCAAGTGCTTGGACCCCTGCCACCTTTGTGGGAAATTTAGGAGAAGTTCTATCTCTTGGCTTCTGTCTGACATATCCCTGGCAATTGTGGAATGAACCAGCAGATGAAAGTTCTCTTTCTCTTCTCTTGCTATCACTCTGCATTCCAAATAAACATGATAAATCTTGAAGAAAAAAGGACTTTGGCCCCAGTGAAGAAGTATACCCTAATCAAACAACTAAAGGAAAGAATGAGTTGAAAAATCTTCAGGCATGCACTCCTTCCTGACATTTTAATTCTGTATTTATGATTTCTGGAATTACAGTTCATGAAGACCCATTTACTGATAGTTGCTATTAAAATGTGAACAATTGGGCCTGGCGTAAAGGTTAAGGTCCTCACCTTGAACGCGCCAGGATCCCTTATGGGTGTTGGTTCTAATCCTGATGGTCCTGTTTCCCATCCAGCTCCCTGCTTGAGGCCTGGGAAAGCAGTCGAGGACAGCCCAAGACTTTGGGCCCCTGCACCCTGGATGGGAGACCCAGAGGAGTCTCCTGGCTTCGGATTGGCTCAGTTTCAGCTGTTACGGCCGCTTGGGGAGTGAACCATAAGACAGAAGATCTTCCTCTCTGTCTCTCCTCTCTGTATATCTGCCTTTCCAATAAAAATAAATAAATCTTTAAAAAATTTTAACAATTACAGAGAAATGGGTTTCTAGGCTTTTGGTAATATTTTTTGTATTGAAATAACCATAAGGACCTGAACCTTGTAGTTAGTGGATTATGGAAAATATTTCTGTACAAATACTTATGAAATGTGGTAACAGAAAACATCTCAAAGTATGCTCCAGTGATCCTTAAAATCTGTGTCTTAGCAAAGATCCTGGGAGTTACTTAAACTTTCCCCAAGTCATCAGGACAAGAGCAAGAAAAACAGGTGTCCAATAGACTGCAGGTTGTTATGAAGGATACTGAACACAACATTAGTCCCATGTTAGACACAGCTGACCTTGCATCATTTAGTTCTGCTGTACTTGCTGAAGATAATCCCCGAGGCTAAAACCATTATTTAAACAGAAACCTTTGGAAAATAGAAATGTTAAGAGAAGTATAACTACTGGATCTTTTTTTTTTTTTGCCTTTCTCGTTTCTACCAGGTGTCACATGCATATGTCTACCTCCATGCGTGTCATGTATGTAACTGTATGTGTTTGTACATGTGGCTGCTGTGTACATACTCTCCTCCCTGTCTGGATCTGCAGTAGTCTAATCATCATATGCTCCTACGCTGACACTTCGGGATGTCAGATGCCAGATGCTCGAAAGAAACAGCTGTTCCTGAATGCCAAAGGAGATAACAATGAAAGAAAAGTAGAATAGTTTTACATAACAAAGTAAATTCAACAAATACATATCATCATTTCTGTTTAAAACATGCTGGCACACCAGGGGAAATAATGAGACATTCACATTGTTATGCCACAGGGTACTATTTCTGTTTTTAGAAGTGTGATATTGGACAAGCTGTTATTTTTATCAATTATAGAGTGAGGGGGTGGATGACAGCAAGTGGAGGAAGGCACAATGAAGATCAATCACACTTGTATCGCACTTTCTCCCTGCTTTGTGCATAAAGCATGTCAGTGCTGAAACCATCCATCTTCACTTTTTGACCCAAATTATGGTGGAATCACACCATGCTTGACAGCGACTTTAAAAGCCCATGCAGAAAAGGCAGTTGCAGCTACAGGCTGAGGCACAGGGACCAAGAAGAACAGGACCTCCATGGAGAACCAGGAAGTCAAAAAGACAAAGCAAGCCTCACCAAATAGAAATGTGACTTGCATGGAGGACCAGTCTGTGGTTTTTCATTAGGAGGATCAGAGAGCAGCTAAAAGGAACAAATCCTCTATGTTCTAAATACCAGACAGTGTTTTCTATTAGTTTAGATAAAGCTTCCTGAAAATTCTTTAAGTTGCTCCCATTTGTGCTCATGATACTCATTTTAGATGACTCCTTGGAGTGTCTGCAGTACAGCAGGGTCCTCATGTCTCTTGCCTATTAAACTGAACATTGGGATCCCCAACTCACTTGACCACTAACGTTTACTTAGGCCACATGTGGCCTCTTACCCTCCTGCTGGCATTCCCCTCATCCTGCCTTATTTAATTTCCACCCACCTACCATTTTCTTCTGCCTTTTAGCTTCCTGCAAGGATATGGATATTTTAATGCCAAGAAAGGGCAGATACTGACTCATTTATAGTTTCTGTCTTCAAAAAACCTCATGCTAGGTGCAGCAATTTGTGTTCCATTGCCTGGCATTTTCTTCCCAAACTTCTCATGCTCCCATTAGTCTCCCTGGAAAATTGAAAGGCATTTCCTTATTTATTTTGTAAAATTTTAATCCCAGCGCCCAAGTGTCTACCTTCAGGCTCCATGCCTCCTTTGCCACTTCCCTTATAGAAAATCCATGTTACAAGGAGTGCTGGTGGCCTGACTTCTGCAGTGTTGTTCAAGGATTCTTCCTGAAATTATCGTGGGTGTGGAATATTATCACTTCACTTGCTCTTCTTTATTTCCTGTTCCTCAACTGCATCTGTATTAACACACAGAATGTTCTTCCCATTTGAGATCAATAGGCACTATAAAATCATGCCCTCATCTGCCACTTTATAGTTTTATCTTATTCTCTGAGAAATATTAGGTTCCTCTATGGGGAAAAGCATTGAAGTAATGAGGATAAACTCATCGTGGGATTATCCTTGGTAGTACACACAAGGAGAGCTTCCCAGAGTCTTGATCCTGTATTTTGGATCCATTAACTCATTAGTTGAAGAGGGTGGACTTAACCATGAATGAAAATCTCAGGCCTCAAGCACATAAATTTTGTTTTTCTTGAGCAAAGTTCTGGGGAAGTGTCTGTGAAGGGAGACTAGATAAAAACAAGAGCCAGAGACCAGTATTCTTTCCCAATAGATTTCTCTCTCTTCTCACCCTGGAACACTCTTAACAGTTGTTATCTGAAACCTAAAGTTGAGAGACCACTCTGAAGTCTAACAGTTAGGTTTTAGGATATACACTACACCCTCTCAAACATCATCTTGGATCAGAGACCAGTTACCTCTGAGTGTGCAGTGATATTCAGATCCAGTGTTAAAGGCACCCCAGTTATTTCAATTACACTGATTCTCCCTGGATTATAGACCACAGTTCTATCAGCGGAGAGTACCAGTCTGACTCTTAGACTCTGAGGAGACTTCAGTGAAATGCTAGCCAGTATCATGAGAGCAGACTTCATGTTAAACACGGCCAGCATTGTGAAAGGTATGTATAATAGGGTTGTTCTGTCAAAGATGATCTGCTGGAAAAATTCTGAAATGCTGACTTCGCAAGAATCCAGTAGAAATTTGTTTATACTTTTGGACTACCACTCTCCTCCCCACATTCTAGCTTCACAAGTCCTGGTGGAATTTAGGGCTGAACATGTTTTCATAAAAGATTCTAAGACTCTCAGACTGAGTGATACTTAGTTAATGGGAGGGATGTGAAAAAAGCGGAAGAGGAATGATGACGAATAGGACAAAGGGAAATATTCCATCCTAGGATTTCCAGCAATTATGCTTGGACAGCAAACATTCCTTATCTGTTGCCATGCATATGCCATGCATTGTTCTGCTATTATCCAGGAAGTAATCATCTACACAATTTTCACATTTGATTTTCATTTGCACTTGCTGAAGAAATGGCGTGCTTGTGCATGCAACTCCTGAGTTCATCTTGGGGAATCCTAATTGAAAATGCATAACTCAAAATGAAAGACGAGCATAATAATGTGAAGGAAAGAGTCAGTAACCAGATGTATGATTTTCTCTTGCAACTATGCTTTTTCTACTGGCAGAAACGGAGGCAGTGATGTTTCAGGTATATGTGGTTGCCATAGGGATAGCAGTTGTGATTTACCAGGTAACACTGCTACAAATAGCAATTCAGCAGAGGTCAGAGGCAGATTCCATTCAATAAGAATTTTGCAGTTGCCATTGCAACATAAGTGGGAGAATGGCAAAAATCAGAGCATTTCATTTTTGCTCACATGTCCTGAAGTGCTCCAGCATCTTTTGCTCAAAGATTTCAAGCTGCTATGTTAGACAACCAGAGTTAGTTGAAGGAAAAGAGAATAGATAAAAATTTCACCTTTTATCCAGTGACTTAAAAATCAAAAGATACAACCTAATTATTGTTTGATAGATGGGCTGTATGCAAATGTTTGATCACCTATATGTATGTGTGTATACACAAGCACATCTACAGTGATTGTTACCTAGAGTAGAGGTAGACAGCAGGGTTCTATCTTCTCCATACCTATTTTTCCCCATAGGAAATGGTGTTCTGTAATCATGATTTGTCTTGGTTATGTGAGCCTACCATGTCTTTCAATGTTTTTTTTCTCAATGTCAATGAAAATCGTGCTATTGTCTCTTCAAACTGACTCCAACACATGTTATCCTCACTTTGTTTAACACCCTAATAGTCATCTATTAACTATCAGCATTTTCTATTACAATTTGTTTGTGTATGCACATACATACTAGGATTTGGTGGCAGGATAATGGTGGTGTCTTGAAATATCTATATTTTACTCAATATTTCATTTACTCTTTAATTCACAGATATTTCCATTCCAAGTAATGTAATCCAGAAAAAGCAAAATAAGCCACATAAAGTTGAGGGAGACTCTGAGAGAAACCTACTAATACACAAATTGGTGTGGATTATATAAAAGCTTAAGTGTTTTATTGGCACATTCCTTCATGATAAAAACATTAAGTAAATTGGATATTGAAGGAATAGCAATAAGTAAAACCCAATGGCCAGGATCATATTCAATGGAGAAAACGTTGGAGCCAGTTCCACTAAAATTCAGAACCAGACAAAGATGTCCAATCATATGATGGCTATTCAATAAATAGTCCTGGAAGTTCCAACCAGAACAAATAGGCAAGGAAAAAAATCAAAGGGATACATATTGGAAATGAAGAAATTAAGCTCTTCCTGTTTACAAATGACATGATTCTCTATGTAAGAGAACCAAAAGTCTCCACTATAAGACTATTTCAACTTGTAAATATTTAGTGAGGATTGATGATATAAAATCAATACAGAAAAATCATTAGCCTTTATATATATAATTTCATGGCTGAGGAACTACTTTTAGGATCAATCTTACACTAGCTGCAAAAAATTTAAATACTCTGGAAAAAATTTAACCAAGTATGTGAGGAATCTATCATGAAAATTATAAAATATTAAAGAAATAGAAGTTTCTACATTTTGGTGTCTTTATGTCTACGGGTTGATAGAATTAATAACATCAAAATGTCCATACTACCAGAAGCAATTTACTGATTCAATGTGATTCCAGAAACTGCCCGTGGAATTCTCATATGTAGGAAAAAAAATGATGCTAAAGTAGAGATAGGAATGCAAGGAGTCTAAATAGCTAAAGCAACCTCAAACAAGAAAAACAAAACTGGAAGCATCATAATCCCAGACTTCAAGATGTACCACAGGGCAACACAGCACTGGCACAAAAACAGACATGAAGATGAATAGAACAGAATAGAAATCCCAGGAATGAACCTACACAGCTACAGCTAAATAATTTGTTACAAGTAAACCCAAATCAATCCATGGAGAGGGGACAGTCTCTCTTACAGCTTGTTCTGGGAGAACTGGATCTACATGTGCAGAAGTATGAAGGGAGATCTCAACCTTACATCTTCTATGAAACCAACTTTAAATGCATCAAGGATCTAAATGTATGCCCTGATACCATGAAATTACCAGAAAGGAATAGGAAAACTCTGCAAGAAACAGATATAAGCAAAGACTTTTCAGAAAAGACCCCAGAAGTACAGGCAAATAAGCAAAAATAAACAGATTACATCAAGCTAGGAAGTTTCTACACCAAAAGGAAACCATCAACAAATTGAAGATGCAGCCAACAGAATGGGAGAAAATGTGTGCAAACTATGCAACTGATAGAGGATTAATAGCCAGGATCTATAAAAGCTCAAGAAACCAAACAAAATGAACAATCCAGTTAAGAAATGGACAAAGGACATGAACTGGCATTTTTTCGAAGGTTAAAATTGAAAATGGCCAATAGGCATAAAAAAAATGCTCAGCTTCACTAGCCATCAGGGAAATACAAAAAAAAAAAAAATCACAAATGCACTAATTCACCTCGGTTAGTGCAGCTATCATCTGAAAATCAAAATCAAAACAAAACAAAACTGACGAGGATGTAGGAAAAAAGAAGCCAAACTCAGTCTTGGTGGGAATGTAACTGGTACAGCTATTGTGGAAGACAGTATAGATACTCTTCAGATAACTGGAAAAAGATCTACCATATGACCCAGCCATCCTAATGATGGGAATTTATATGCTGAAGTGAAATGAGCAGATGAGGAAGTTATCTGTGCCCCCATGTTTGTAACAACCCAATTTACAATGGCTAAGATAACAAATCAACTCAAATGCCCATCACACGATAACTTGGTAAAGGGACTGTGGTATATTACTGCTATAAAACGTTACTCAGCCATAAAAAGAACGAATTTTGTCTCTTGTAACTAAATGGATTTGGTTGGAAACCATTTTGCTTAGTCAAAGAAGCCAATTGTAAAAAGAAAATGTATGTCTTACCTGATCTATGATAAACTAAATACAGAGAATACGAAAGTATAATCTATATGAGTGGTATTGACACCCTGGGATTTCATACTGCTTATAGCTTTTGTTTATGCTCCTAAAGAATAGTAAGGTTTTAATTTTTTCCTACTTGCTATGTATTGATATCTTTAACCTAATAGAGTGCTAAACCTGTGATTGCAAAGTTAAATAAAAACATGACATAAAAATTAGGTTGAAAAAAATAGAGAGGGAAGTATGGAAAGTATAGTTATGTTCATACATATATCATGAAATATGAAATTTCTTCAATAGATATAAATATGTCTCACATAAAGTTTTTAAAAAGACAAACTAACTGTGTTAGTTATAATACACAGTAGAGTGGGTTAAGTATTCACATAGGACTCAGTTTGGGGTCAATGGATAAGGTTTGGTTAGGGTGCTATGTAAGGACAGATGGCACCTCGCTATTGAAGCACAGGCAGTAATTTGACAAGCAGTGTTTGGGCTTTGCTGTCTTTCAAATAATAGGAGTGATACTTTGTAAATCCCTAGATTTGGAAATGCAAAAAATATGCACTATGTAAAATTGGCACACAAGTTAAAATGTTTCAATATTTTCAATGAGAATAAAAAAAGAAGCAAGTTGGTGCCAACTAAATTAAGTTTGTTTTGTGATTAGCCTAAAAACAAAACTCATCTGAATCATGACTTCTCTTTCTCAGCCCATGAAGATCTTTGAGAATGTGAATTTTTTTTATATTCTCCATGCTTTTTAAAGAAATTTCAGTCTATGTGTTTAAAAATAATCTTAAAACGAAGCAATTCATCCAACAAAAATTACTTGTGAATGAACACAAACCTACTTGAGACATGAATTGAGTCAGTTTGAACATAATTCTCATTTTTCTTTATGATCTTAGTTTACTTACCAAAATTAAACTGTTTATAGCACTGCTAATTGCTTCTGAGTACTTTAATGTGAGAGGGGATTCCGTTCCCCTCTCAAGGCAAGTTAGTGCTGTAAATGGTTAGTGTTCTTACAAAGGCAGGTCACATAGTATTAGTAAATGCTACAGCCTTTTGTTAAAGGTGAAATAATGAAAAGAGTGATCAAGTTTGTGATTCAAGTTTGTGTTGCATAACTTTTTCTTTAGGAAACATTAATTAGCGTGCCGTTTACAACGGTAAATCAAATAGAAGATAATGGCACACAAGTTAATGAAGGAAAGCATGTGGGATTCTGTTTCACAGCAGAGCAACAGGGATCAGCAATAGAGCACAGACTGAAGAGCTCTGATTGTGTGAGGACCCATGTACTCGTATGTAATGTGAGTGTTTTTAATTGCACAGTAGTTAAGTCAGGAAAATGAAACCCTAATGAACTGCAAACTTCAGTGGAAAAAAATATAGGTAATCGAATCAGGAGATGGAGGATAATTCTATGATAAAATAAAAATCACTGTCCTGGCCTATATTGAGCTCACATAAAATATGCAGTCATACACATTTAGGGCTAAACTGCATATGTTCATTCTCATGTCTAACAAACTTCTATGTTACAAGGTATAGTTGATGTAATGGAAGTGGATCATGTGTGTGCTAAACACCAGAATTCCAGATCCTCTGAGATCACTTTGGTAGCCAAGAAACTTATTATCTAAGTTTTTAACCAAGCTTTTATCTCACTTATTTCATTGTCACAAGACTTAGGAGTCAGATCTACTGAATCACAGCTCTTGAGGAATTCACTTAAAGTGATATTAGAAAATAACAAGTATTTTTTTTTATCAGTAAGCTATTTGCAGAACAATTTTAAATTACATGCTCACTACACACACACACACAAACTCGTGCTGCTGTGCCCTTGACCTCTTGTAGGCTACAAACCTGCACCAGGTGGCACATTATTAAAATGACCCTTCCTTCACATGTCACTGTCACCTACAATGCATAGTGTTTCTTGTGGCTCATTCATGGTATTTTATAAGATTGTTTGCATTTTGACAATAATATAGTGAAATGTATCCAACCAATTAATTTCTGACTTAATGCAGAATTAATTTGAAATGGATTTATAAGTTTGGCATCCTTGTTTTTTAAAATAATTGCAGTAATTTAAATGGTAATGAAGACTTTGTATCAAAGACTATTGCCTACATGGGTCAAAGTTATTCCCAAGGAGGGAGAGGGAAAAACTCCTCTAAAACAAAGGCAGGAGTGTGGATAAATACTGCTGGAAGCTAATATAAATTAAACCTTGGAATATAATGGGAGGGGGCTTGGTGTGTATAGTTAGGCCATCTGTGTTTGCTAATTTGGGTTTGTCAATGTCAGGTGCAGGCTCTTGTCTGAGAATTATTTTCCTTAATGGTTATATTTCATAGGCCTGAATTCTTGATGGCTGAGAAAGACAATCCGTGGGTTGTGAGACTGGGAGCAGATTTATATCCCAGAGAGGCAGAGATAATCATTCTGGGCAGTGGCAATTTTCCTAATATAAACAGTACAAGGAAAGGGTGGTCAGTTATCCTCAGCAAGAAAGAAACTGACTGGGTTAAGCCAAGGGGAAGGGAATGTTGAGGCCCTCTTGGCCAACTCTTCCCAAGAGACTTCAAGTGATCACAGAACAACCAGTTGGCTCCTTCCTCAAATGAATAGTAACAGAGGCATATTTATGTTAACGGAAGCTGATCCCATATTTTCCTGGCTCAGGGAAATCTCCATGGAGTCCCACACTGCTTTTTGCTCTGATCTTACTGCATTAACTGCTTGGGGCATTGTACACACACAGAGTAACTGGGAGTTGTGGAGGCTTCATGGACTCTGCCTTGTGGCTGGGGAACTGTTTTATTTCTACTTGGAATTTTAAAATTGAGCAGGTTATGTACTGTGTACCTTCTGTTCATGGAATCTAGCCTAAAGCTTCTGAGAAATGACTCGAAGAACTCTAGTTCAGGGTTGGATGCTCTAGGCTTGCTCACTTTGACTTCCACATGAAATGTCTATGCAAATGCAACCTCCTCCCAGCTTCTCTAGCCTGTCTCCATCCTGTCTGAGGAATCAGAGGACATGGACTGGATTAACATCATTTGCAGCAGCATGAGGTCTTGAACCTGTGGAACCTCTAGATCCAGCCACTGCTTTCAGATTCTCAATCCTACCTGACCTCCATATCTTCCTCAGAAAAAGCTCCAAAAATTAGATACTAATTAGCACAGATGTTTAAGAGAGTTTTTTTTTCCTGTTGAATTGGCCACTTTTATTCATCTGTTTCATCTTTATTATCATGACCCCAATTAACTTTTTTACATTTCCAGTAGTCTATACTATGCATTCTCTAACTTTTCTCCCTGCCATAGGGTTCATCCTTCATCTATATGCCTTATCCTTGAATTCAAATCACAAAGCACAGATTATAATGTTTCTTTGAATAGCATGCCCTGTCCCCAAAGGGTGAAATTAAAGTTTGTTGTTATAACACTTTGAAATTCTTCAACTTTGATTTTTTAGCTTCTTGTCCATCTTAACTATTCTCACTATACAAGCCATGCAGGTGAAGGCTTTGGGACCCTGCATCCACGTGGGAAACCCAGAAGAGTCTCCTGGCTTCGGACCAGCATAGCATCGGCTGTTGCGCTCACTTGGGGAGTGAATCATCAGACGGAAGATCTTCCTCTGTCTCTCCTCCCTGTATATCCGCCTTTCCAATAAAAAAATAATAAAAATAAATCTTTAAAAAAAAAAAGATGGTGATGATCACTGTTTCTGTCCTGTGAATCCTTTCCCTGGCCTTATTGTTAAGGGTGCTCAGGAAAGAGGAAATGCCTAATAAATGTTTGAAGAACATTTCTGTCAAGGTGCATGCAAATCCAGTCAGCTGAGAAATGCATTGAAAATACCTGGATGGTGAGGGGAAAATGTTGGTGAACACCTGACATGTGCCATGTGACCTTAACCTCAACCATTTATTGCTAATTCCACTTCCCTATGTGGAGATGGTGGCATGGCTGCACAGTCAATCCACTGTAACAAATGACCTCTTGATGCCGATGTTCAATGCAGCAGTTAAGATACTGCTTGAGATGCCCACACCACAGCACACCCTGGGAAGCTCAAGTGATTAGGTCCCTGCCAGCCATATCAGAGACCTGGATTAACTCCTGCACTCCTGACTTTGGCCTGGCTTGTTGTGGTCATTTGGGGAGTGGATCAGTAGATAGTAAATCTTTGTCTACCTGTCTCTCTGCCTTTCAAATAAAAAAATAAAGCTGCTCACCTATTTAAATGAATAGTCATCAGAAGGTTTCATTTAGAAAAATAAAAATGGAAGAAACAGGACATAGAAAAATCAAAGAATGGGGCTCGCACTGTGATAAAACATGTTAAGCCACTTCATAAAGTGCCAAGCATCCTGTGTGAGTGCTGGCTTATGTGTTTAGCCTCTCTGCTTCTCATCCAGCTCCGTGCTAACGTGCCTAGGAAAGCACCAGAAGTTGGCCCAAGTGCTTGGGCCTTTGCATCCTACGGGGAGACCCTGAGCATGCTCCTGTTTTCAACCTGGCCCAGTCCTGGCTGCTTTGACTTTTTGTGGAGTGAACCAGCAGATGGAAGATCTCTATGTGTCTTTCCCTCTGAAACTCTGCCTTTCAAATACATAAAATAAATCTTAATAATGAAGGACTTTAAAAAATAAAAGAAGTCCCTTATATCAAGAATAGAGGAAGTGTAACAGGAGGTACACACTAAGAGATAAGGTGAAAAGCCACAAACTGTGGGATCTTCTGCTAGACATGTGAGTACTTAAGGTTATAGAAGTCACAGAACTCCATGGAGATTTATCTTATCCATCATTCCCCGGGATAAATGAAGTATTATGTTGAGAATAATAGGCTGAAGCTATGGAGTAAAGCTCTTCTTCATTTCCTGCTTCTTTGTCTGAAAAGATAATGTGGCAACTGACTCTTTAGTCTCCCGTGACAATGACTTCTCCCAGTCTGTTCTGAGAAGGAGGTAGGCAGAGGGGAGGGGAAGAAAGCACCCAACCCAAAGAAAATGATGACTCAAACTGAAGCATATGACAGAATGTGGGGAGTGAGGGCTAATGGGATAGATTCACATTCATATTTATTGGGAATAAAATCACTAAACTTCCACTGAAGCTTTTGAGAATATGAGAATGAGAAAAAAGAGAAATGCAAACGTAAGAGAAGAGCTTCCAAAAATAATGTTGGCAATTTAAAAACATCCATCTGACTGCCTGGGCCCACTGCTTCTGTATCTGCAAACTCAACCAAATGGGAATCGTAAACACTTTCAAAATTTGATATTTGTACTGAACATGTGGGTCTTTTCTTGTTATTACTCCCTACATGATACAGTGCCATAACTATCGGCATAGAATTTCCATTGCATTAGACAGAATAAGTAATCCACAGATAATTTAAAGGATCCAGGGGAATTTGGATAGGTTACATGTAAATATGATGCTATTTTGTGTGAAGGACTTTGAGCATCCTTAGACTGGTATCTGCAGGGAATCCTGGAATCAATTCCTCATGGACTCTGAAGGTGACTATAATTGCCATTAGAAAGAAGAAATTGAGTTTAGTTAATAAATTATGGTTTGCACAGCAAATTCAATGCTAGTATAAATAATACATATATTTTTATAACTGGAAATGCCTTCAATTATTATAGATATATTAAAGACTGAAAGTACATGAATACAATATTAAAAATTTTAATGCAAGATTTCAAATAGACTAGCCTTGTTAAGCAAAGCCCAAGAGTTCCAAGAATGACTTTCTTTTTAACCATAAATTGGAACAAGAGGCTTCCTTAGTGCAGGATACTCTCATAAAAAATTATGAGATTTACATGGCTTGTTAGCATCTAGAAAGCAACATTCCATTACCAAAAGAAAAATAGCTATGAACATTCTATATCGATAAATACTTAGTTTAGTGCTTATTTGCTTTTGTGATGGCTCAGAGAGGAGTAGC
This sequence comes from Ochotona curzoniae, assembly GCF_017591425.1. Taxonomy (NCBI): domain Eukaryota; kingdom Metazoa; phylum Chordata; class Mammalia; order Lagomorpha; family Ochotonidae; genus Ochotona; species Ochotona curzoniae. The sequence goes on along the minus strand of NW_024466502.1, from coordinate 44,218,589 downwards.
TAAGAGATGAAATAGCACTCCTGGTAGATTTCCATTACTCATGCTATCCTGTCTGCTGTTAAAGTGAATGGATATTGACAGGAATTTCCAAGTGCAACAGACTTTCTGATTCTGGTTCTTTATAATATACAATATGAGTTGTTTGATATCATCGATTATTAATCAGCTAAAGTCACTAACAATCTTCCTTTACACATGTGTGTATACATATATATGCATGTGTGTATACATACACACATATATGTAAAAATGTTCTATTTTTTTGAAATGAACGTTACAGAGAGGAGAGACATCTCCCATCCACTAGTTCACTCCCTAAATAGCAAAAATGGCCATAGCTGGCCAGACTAAAGCCCGAGCCCAGATATTCTTCTGGGTCCACTTACATGGGCTTGAATCATTCTCATTTTCCCAGGAACATTAGCAAGGAACTGGATAGAAAGCTGGAATGAAACCAGTGCTCATATGGACTGCTGGCATTATAGCAGGTAGTTTAACCTGTGAAACCACAACACTGGCCTCTCCTTACCTACATGGATACCTTTTCTATATCTAAATACCTTAGGACTGTTCTCCGCAAGGGATTTTCCTCACAAAAACCATCTTTTGGAAAAGGAAATTGTAACATATTGCTGCCAATTGCATTACTGTGACCATAAAGAAAATAAGAGAACATAGACTGTTTTTAATTTCCCATTAAGAAATATTAAATGCGCATGTGCATTAGAGGTTATGTTTGGTATAGGGTAGCAATTTAATTGAAGAAACTGCTTAGAGGATGCTGAAATAAGGTTGCAAATTTTAGAGAGTTTCTATGGATATGCAGTGGATTTCTTTTTAATTATTCAACATCTGTTTAGAGATATGCAGTTTCCAACTATGTAATTAGATTTAAGTACTTTTTTCCAATTCTATAAATAAAGCACTATGTGCAATTACACAGAAATGTGTGGTGCAAAAGCAAGCTACACCTCATAGGCTATGACACTAGCATCTGGAGGACACTCCTACGGTGTGATGATAGCCAAGTTAAAAAGAACACTGTACTCCAGACACAGGGCAACAGGCTGACTATTTTGGAGGCATATCCGCTTCCTACAGTCATCTCTCCTGGCCACTGTCATGATTGGGAGGAATTACTGGTGAAAGAAAAGAACATATTTACCCAGAATCTACATTTAGAGGCTAGAGTTTGAAAGCAAAGATCTGTTTTTGTCCTGCTGTAAGACTTACGTTCCCCCCCTTCCCCCGCCTGCTCCCAAGAACAAAAGTGGTGACTTCAGATCTGTGGGGATCAATTTGGAATAAAAGATTAGAAGGTGTGTGACCTTTGTGTTGATTCCAGCCTGCATTGGCACCAGCTGCAAACATGAGATACTAAAGTGGTTCCTTTTCCCCAGTTACATCTGGGGACAAGGGCAGCTTTTTTTTTGTCACAGCTGCTGGATGAAAAGTAATTCTGAAGTCTTTGTTAGGAAAGATCCTTGGTGTAATGAGCCCTAGGCAGACAAGGGCATTGGAGATCACTTGCGGACAAAGGGATTGAAAATGAGTAAAGTTTCATTCAGTTGCTCGGGATGGAGCATGCTGGCAGCAAACACACCCGTGCCACAATCAATTTAATTCTTCCCTTTTCATGTCCTCTTCCCTTCTTCCCTTATTTACCCAAAGGACTCCTCCATGATAGCCCAGGCACTGTTCACAGACCTTGTGTCATTGTTCAAGTTAATTTTTTTTTTTTTTTGCTGTGAGCTCCACCCAGTAACTCTGCTTAATCACTGGCTTTATCCCCCCTTTCTATGGCTCACCTCTGGGATCACCAGTTCTCTCCAAAAGCATTTCCTAAAACACCTCTATTCACATTCATAAAGCCTTAGAAGATACCGTCTATGTTCTAATGGCTTATTTTTTTTCTGAACATCTGAGTGGATTGCTCATTTTTAAAATTGTTAGATTTATGTGGGCCGTTGCCAGAGAGAAATATCTCTGTCAACACTATTTCATCGTTTTAATTAATTTTCATTGATGTGAAGAGAATAGATTTCATGTATTTTATAAATACATTTCTAAGATAACTGTCTTTCCATTCCCTCAATTTCTTTTTCTTCCTCTATTTTAACCTTTGAGTTTTGAAATATCAGTTCAAATTTACTTTATAATCTTAGACTTTGATATATATTTTATAAAAGGTTTAATTTTGAGATGCAGGCACACACACACACACACACTGAATATTAATCTTCTCTCTGTTGGTTTACTGCTTAACTGACTACGATGATCAGGACCAGATCAAGCCAAAGCCTAGGGCCTAGAACTCCAGCTGGCTCTCCTACGTGCATGCGGTGGACCAGGCACTTGGGCTATCACCTGCTACTTTCCCAGGTAATGTTAGCCAAGGGTTGGATCAGGAACAGAGCAGCAAGAACCTGTGTTGCAGTATGGGATGCTGGCCTTGAAGGTGGCAGCTTAACCCTATCTGCCACAATGTCATCCTCTGGATGGATGTTTTAGTTTCCATGTTGGCGTCCATTTTTTCATTTCTTTGAGACCTTCTTTTTCTCTGTCTCCTGGTCTCTCACTTGAACGCTTTGACAAAGTCATTTTTTATAAGAAGAAATTTTAGACATATACTAGTAAAAACTCAGTCTTTCTGGCTCTATGTAGATCAATGCAGGTGCTCAGGGCTGGTAGATTTACCCCCTATACGCCATTGTGCATGAAACCAGTGTCCAGAAACGACCTGCAGCTGGTAAAGCTGCCTCTTGTGATGCCAACATCTAGTTTGGACATTGGTTCATGTGCTGGCTGCTCTATTTCTGATATAGTTTTCTGCTAATAGCTTGGGGAAATGGTGGAAAATGGCCAAGGTTTTTCGACCTTGCTATCCACATGGGAGACCTGGAAAAAGCTCTGGTTCTGATTTCAGTCTGGTCCAACCCTGGCTATCTGGAGAGTGAAGCAGCAGACAAAAAACTTCTATCACTCAGTCACTCTGTGTGTGTGTGTCTGTAACAAAAGAGAAAAAATAGTAACAGATACTGCTGACTTTATAATTTTTAGCATTCATCTTAAATTTCACCTAAGAATTTGGAATTCAGGGGTAAAATATTTTGGAACAATTTTCTATGTGTCTAGCTCTAAAGTACTAGTGATTTTCATTTGTGTCTTTTTCAGAAATTGTGACTCATACTTAATTTATTTGATATTATTTGTGTAGATACAGAATCAGATATGTTGTAAATTGAAAAGTCTTTGGGACTCCTTTGTTCTTAAATTGCCATGAGATGAGTGAGGTACTAAAAAGTGTTTATTATTCATATTTTTTCATGGATCACAGTACTGATATCTAAAGTATTACATCTAAAAATTCATCGCTCAAAGTTTCTCCTATGTTGTGTCTTACAACATTTTATTTCATTTAGGTATATGGACTTAGATACATAAACCATTCTGAAATAATTTTTGTGTATGGTATAAATTTGGTATCATGATGATTCTCAATGGTAGCAGCATCACAAAAAAGCTGAAAAGACAGAGTATGCTTTCTTGCTCTCTTTATTGGGCTGTTTTTGCTTCCTTGGCAAAACTATTTGCTGGGTAGTTGTATTTGTGTACACCTAATTCTGACCTGTCTAATTATACTGATCTACGTGTCTACTCTTTTGTCAATATGATCAGTTTTGATAGGTGATGAAATAATGCCAGGGAAATTGAGTGATCATCACAAGGTTACCAGTCCCAAAGATACAGACTTTGAGGTCACATCCAATACCCAGTTCGCTTAATTACAGCTACTTTTCTCCTAATGGAGAATGGAAAGCTTGACTGTTATTCCCAATCCTTCAACCAATCTGTTTCCTTTACATGTTTTTTTTCCCACTATAAGACCCTCCATACACTAGGAGGGAAAGCAGAGTTGCAAGAGTGGTTCTTAGCTGGAAAATATATTGCAAGAAGCTCCATTTACCTATGAAATCTTAACTGTGTATTACCTCTCTTGGCACTGATACTTTATTGAAATTCATACAGATGCAAAATCAAAATCAAGTCCCTCCACCACATAATATCGAAGATTTCTGGTAACACCACATTGCTAGGTAACAACATGAATTGCTAATGATGCCACTCTAAGGACCTTTGATTTTTGCTTTTGATCCTGCACTCTATTAAAGTTTGAGGAGAGAGGGTGAAATAAGTTTTGTTTGAAGAAACATTTTTGGTCCCTTGTTTTGCTGTACAGATATTTCTAAAGAAGGACAGGTTTATTTTGAAGTTTGAAGATTTCATGGTGTTATATATATATATATATATATATATATCTTTTAGGAAAGTATAACAATATAGGTTTATATAAAGCTGAATTTCTTTAGGACTTACAATATTTGGCACATTTAATCATTATTCAATTCAAATTTAAGAAAAAGACAAGCTTTAAACTGAAGGCCAGTTTTTTTTGCTTTCAAAATCCTTAAGAGGATTAATCAACCAATAAAGAGAAGAATTCAGGACTCAGGTTCTCCTCAACTTCTATGGATTTTGGGCAAGAACTAGGGGAATTAACTCTAAGATGCTAATATTGACAAGTAGGACAGTTACAAATCCTCTCTCTGCATGAATTTCACGATGCCTTGGTTAGATTATGACTGAGAATGAAAGATAATCAGAATAGGGCACTTTCTGTCATCAAACTTCAAGTAACATTTACATCTGATGATACCACTCCCAATAATTTAGACCATAAAATGCAAATCATGTCTCTTGATGGGAAGATAGATGATAAAAAAATTGGCTTACCTGACTCAGTTGGCAACTTGGAAGTCCAGGAAATCCAGTGACCCAGTTCTAATCAGAGTCTGAAGACCGGAGAACTAGCAGGACCAAGGAGGGGGTAAGCTCTAGTCTGAGTCTTGAGTCCCAAAGCAGGAGACTGATGCTCCACCTGGAAGAGAGACAACAAATTCTTCATTATTCAGTCCTTTGTTCTGTTCAGGTCTGTAACACTGGTGAGGACTATCTTCATTATTCTGTCTCATGATTCAAATGTTACTCCCTTCAAGAAATTAACTCCCAGACATATCCAGCACAAAATGTAACCAAATTTCTGAGGATTCCATGAAGCAGTCAATGTAAAATCAACCATGACAGTTATCCTTGGGTTCTTATCTCTTGAGTGGTTTCTAATGTAAGATAGTTCATGGATTGGCTCCCATTTGGGGAGTATTCTCACCATCCTTCTCCTATTCCTGCATCCCCAAATCTATTAGTGTGCCTGATTGGAATAGACAAGTTCAAGGAAATCAAATGTGAGCCAGGGATCCTAGGCCTGCCTCTATCCTGGCATAAATAGTCCTTGTGGCCCAGATACAGTCTGCTTCCTTTCTGTAGGAGACTCTGGTGGAATTTGAAGTATGTCATTTTCAAGATATACTGTATACCTTGATCTGACTTTCATAAAAGACACCAATGACCGGAGCTCGTAGGAAATTGTCCTCACAGACCAACTCAAGGAAGCTGGATATAAAATTCCTTTATTGTGCTTACTAAACAAATCTTAGTGTCTACCAAGCAGAGATAAGTATCAGAAATGGAACATTTGCCTTTTTAGAGGAGACAAATGTAGCATGAGTTTGCTTTTGAACATTTAGTCTGTTACTGTTGCTTGTGAGTCTGCAATCAATATTACTATGTATTAAAAATAGTATGTGAACCAAGAAGTCATTCTAGTTGAGCAACTATATTTTACTTGTCCAATTTCCCAGAACACAGAATACCATCTCCAAAATCAGTTAAAGAAAACAAATTATTGAAAAAGAATCAGGACCAGCACATTTCCCATGTGGAGTGAATTTCAAGGGCTGGAATGAATAGACTACCAGGAAACGCAGGGTGAGACCCAAGTGTGCCATTCTGTAGTGCTTCCTTCAGGACTGCTCAAGCCTCATCCCTGGCTTGCAGCACATCACACAGTAGGACAAGCAAAGTACCGCGAGGAACTTAGAGGACAGAACTGCTGTCAACTTCACCACTGACCCTCTTACCCAACCTACATTCATAACCAACTTTAACATGGATGTGGGAATTCTATATCTGGAAAGTATGAGCTTTATTTCTAGTAACACTGCAGTGAATGTTTAGAATATAAATGGCTGAACATGGACTTGCTCATATGAAACCTTCAGCCCAGCCACAATGCTCTCAGTTCTCCCTGATAATGGTGGAGGAATGGTGAAGCAGCAACAATTCAGGTGTTCTGAGGATCCACCCTGATGAATGCAGGGAGTGGGCCTAATACCTGTAATTTCAAATGCATGTAGACTTGTAACATATGCTTTGGGGTCCAGGCTAATGGCTTTACATGATGCTAAAATATAATCCTCCTAATCCTCTTGTGGGACAAGTTAGTCCAAATAAAAGAAAACTTCCTCTCAGGCCCACCATTCTCTCCCCAGTTTTAACAAGAACTTTATGCTTTACATGCAAGTCTTTCGTAAGAAATCCACTCATTAGTTGCACAGAATTCTACAAGCGCTGTAGACAAATAACATTATGCCACAAATTAAAATATTCGTATGGTCACATTTGTTTCCTTATTTTAAAAATATTTCCCTTTGTCACTTTGGACAAGTAAAATAATGAAGATACTTAAGTTGCCTGCAGGGTCTACCTATTCACCCTGAAAACTTAGTAACTTCTGTATCAGGGAACTAACTAATGCTAAACATTACCAAGAACTTTTCCCCTAAATGTTTGCTGTGTTGAGAACAACTACATGGTTTATCATTGCACTTTAAATATCTAATAAAGAGGATATAACAGGATTCAAACAGTAAAATACAATCTGACTCTGGAGTTGGTTTTACGTCCATGTAATGCTCAAGTTTTATTTAAGTTAAAGAACATTGCTCCAAAAAGGCCATAAAGTACTATTTCGTGGTGTATAATTCTATTTTCCTGGATGCCAATCCCATTATGAAGCAATAGGAAGGCTTTCATATTTAAGTCACTGGCACTGTTAGTTAAAACCTAATGCAACAACAGATTTACTTAGTTTAAGACTTCTCAGAGTTCTTATTCTGACAGAATAAATTATGAATCCCTGTGGAGCAATATGTGACTTTTTATTCGTGGAGCATCCCATGGGACCACTTTTACTTGGATCACATTTTGGGACACACTGCTCCAAAGACTTCAAACTAAAAGTCCCGATTTCAGTTATTGTGACAGATGGTGCAGCAATAGGTATCTGCTCTTGGCCAAGTAGTAAGTGGGATCCTGTTATTTCATCAAGAATAAATAAGGGAACCAATGCAATCTAATGTGGGCCCAGCAGCATGGCCTAGCAGCTAAAGTCCTTGCCTTGAATGCTCCAGGATCCCATATGGGCGCCGGTTCTAATCCCGGCAGCTCCACTTCCCATCCAGCTTCCTGCTTGTGGCCTGGGAAAGCAGAAGGTAAATAATATAGAGGAAGCAACATCTTATGTGCAGCATCAACAGCAGCTGGCTCTAGGGATGCCCTGCGGGGCTGACAGTGGCTCTCCTGCTCCCTGAAACACTGGGAATTCTGTGACAGCATGATAAGGCATGGAGCGTAGCTGGGATTCTGCATCTGTGATCCCTGTGTATGTGCCTGGCTTCACAGCTGAGTCCACTGAAGGCCTAGGTTGCATCATTGCAGAAGATTCTGTGCTCACATGGAGAACCACATAGATCATACAGGCAGGACTGGCAGGTATGTGGGAGTGTTCCCACTGCGATCTCTCCCTGCACTGATCCCCTAAGGAAAGGGGAGGTAAGGCAGAGATCATACCAGCAGAGCAGCTCCTACCATCCCACCAGCTTTGCATTTGTTAAAATGCAAAGATGAAGAAACTGATGAAAAACCTCAAAATCAATTTTCAAAAATGATCATTAAATTACTCAAAAATGAGAAATAAATGCATGAATTACGAAAAAATCCATATGGCATGGTTGAAAAGTTTCCCCATGAGATTGTAATATTGAAGAGAAATAAATCTAAAATATTAGAAATGAAGAATATGCCAAATAAATCTACAAATACAAAAAAAACCCCAAAAATTGTGAAGCAGAAGGTCTGACAAGAAGATGAATATTTGGAAATATCACAGAAAAAAAAAATGAAGAAGAATAAGTAGGAAAAGGAGGAGGAGGAAGAAATGAGAAAACCCAAAAATAGAGTGTGCAATTCATGGGATATTATGAGATATCAAGTGACCTAACACGTGACTCTTAGGAGTTCCTCTAAGTGTGGAAAGAGAGAATGGATTAGAAGGCCTAATTAGTAAAATAATAACTGAAGATGAGAGGATGATCTCTACACCATTTTTACAGCAGCTCAACTAACAATACCTAAGATATGGAGTCAACCCAGGTACCCACCAACTGATGACTGGACAAATAAAATGTCATATTTAAGCACTGTGGAACACTACTCAGCCATAAATAAAGAATTCAATCCTGTCTTTTCCAGCAAAATGGATGCAACTGGAAGCCATTATGTTTAGTGAAGTAGCAAAGTTCCAAAAAGACAAATACCATATGATTTTCCTGGTTTGTGGTAACTAATACAGAGTACAAAGGAATGTTCTGTATGAGTGAATAGGCATTTTGAGATTTGATTGTTGTTTACCTTTTTTATACCCTCGAAGGACAGTGATTTTTTTTTTGTCTATTTGTTGATTCTTTTATCTGATGGAGTATTCAGCCTGTGACTGCAAAGTGAACTGAAAGCATGTCGTTTTAAAGCCAAGAAATCAAGGAGCATGGTGGGTGAGGGACGTGACGGGCAGGAAGGGTGTCTGGTGCAGAAGGCCACAGTGCTCCTACATCTCTGCCATGAAGCATGAATATGTCCACCTGATGTACATATATTTAAAATTTATCAGCTCCTCTGGCTCAGATCCTGTTGCTTTATCATCACAATGACTCCACGTACCATGTTTCAGTAAAAACTTTGTAATGCTCCTTTTGTTTTTTAATGAAGATATTATATACTTTAAATGCATAAATTGCATGATATATGAATTACATTTCAATAAAAGATAAGAAAATTAAAATTAGCCTTCCTTCATGGCAAAAATGTTTACAAAATCGTTTAGTAGATTTAAAAATTTAAAATGGCCACTGCTAGGGAGTATAAAAGCTATGTTTTAAAGCATACTATTTTCAGTTACAGAAAAAATGTCCTTGAAATGCACATTGTACAGGGATTTAGGCACCTCTGCCTTGTGACATTCACTGAGTAGCCTTACGATATTATCTCAGATAAAACAGGAATAATAACTTGGCTTCTCCTTGACAATAAAAACAATGTGATGCTATCTGAAGGTGCTTTGGAAGGTGCAAAAGTATATAGTACTGTATAAATGTACCCAGATTGAATTATTTTATCTACTGTGAGAAGCAGTGATAATACCAAAGCAATAAAAAAATTTGACGTGTAATATATTTCATGGATACCTGTCAAATAGGAATAGTGCCCACCATTAATACTGCGTCCTCCTTGTATCTTTACAAAAGAATGGCTCGAGCAAGGAGTGGGATTGTGGTCTTGTAGACAATGAAGGCATCTTGTACTTTACTACAGAAAGACCAATGCATCTGAGGGTTGCTTGTGCAAACAGTATTTTCAGAACAGAGACTTAGGAATGTGAAGCCTGATATCTATTCAAACCTCTTAGAATAACAATAAAATAAAAATAAACAAATAAAAATGATAGTTTTCTCAATTTACTGAAAAAGATCTAGGAAATAAATTTGCTTTAATTGATATCTCAATGATTAGGCAGATGCCCCACTCCAAGGTTTCTGATTGTAAGGAGTTCAAAACCTGCTAGAGAAGGATCAGCCGTGACCTATGATGACGACAACGCATCATCCTGTGGAAGCTGTAACTAGATCACTCATACTTCTAAATCCTGCCTCAGTGAATCCTGCCTCTGCTGGTAGAATAGGACTCCAGCCACAACCAACCATGTCATTGAAGGTTTTCAGACTTAGAGAAACTTCATTTCTTTTTGGAATAGGCAGTGATAGAATATAAGTCCAGAGCTGAATATAGTCATGTCCTTGCCAAAAAAGGGATAAGGTGTGTCTGATATAGTGCCGAGCTGAGCCAGGAATGAGAAAAAGGATCCTGCAAACCTGGCTTCCAAATGGAAGCTTCTGCTTCCTGCAAGGGTTTGATTTCTGGAATTAATTTTCTGGTTTGGCTTAAGCAAATTTTGCTGTATGTTAGATTAATGTATCTTTTATTTTAACACTTTAGACCAGAAATATTTAGGATCGCAGATCTCAGGTTGTGCTTTTTTTCCCCCCATGTCTCTCTTAGTGTACAGACTTGGGATGAAACCCAAGTTTAAATATTAGGGCCTGGCACGGTAAGCTTGTGGCTAAAGTCCTTGCATTGCATGCACCGGGATCTCTTATGGGCACCAGTTCTAATCCCGGCAGCCCTGCTACCCATCCAGCTCCCTGCTTGTGGCCTGGGAAAGCAGCTGAGATGGCCCAAAGTCTTGGGACCCTGTACCCATGGGGGAGACCTGGAAGAGGATCCATGCTTCTGGCTTTGGATCGGCACAGTTCTAGCTGTTGCGGCCACTTGGTCAGTGAATTGTTGGACAAAAGATTTTCATCTCTATCTTTCCTCCTCTCTGTATATCTGACTTTCCAATAAAAATTAAATCTTTAAATAATACATTAAAATTCACTTATGTCTATAGAATGCTTGTACATTTAGTCTGAATGTAATATATTTTTATAGGGGCAGTGAAAACTTATAGAGAGTAACTAACCAAGAACAAAGTCTGATACTCAGAGGAGGATTAGAATTTTATTAAGTCAAAAATTGTATTCAACAACAACAACAAAGAGTGGAGAGGTGCTGAAGGTAATCCCATACAATACTTTTAGAATGTGTGTTGACTGCAACAGGAGGTAAACGGGGTCTTTTTCCATTTATGGCATTTAGTCAGTGCTCACGGATTTGGACATTTTGAAGCGTTTGAAATCTGTACTTTTTCTGTAGATATTTAACCTGCATTAGCAATTCAAGCAGTAAATGATATAAGTTCCGGTGGAGAAATTGATTACAAGACTATAGCACAGGTACAATATCTCTGTTTTAGACACACAGTTCATCTTCATTATGTGAAGATTCTGTACTGGCGAATTGGCTTGCTCCTTAGCATTTATTTGTGATCCTCAAAATAAAACAGTGTTTTTCTGGTTATTCCAGGTACAGATAGAACAAAATGTCTGACTCGCCTGACACATGTGTTCCCAGCTGAACTGTCTCCTCTTCAGTACTCACCTAGCAGAGTACTGTTACTTCCACCATCTAAACACTAGTATGCTCTTTAAAACACATGTTTGTTGTTTTTCTGTGCTAAAGTTTTGGGGTTCCTATGATGATGAAGTCTGGACTATGTCTTTCCAAGAAAACACATCTGTTAGATGGGCTGCTGTAAGCTGTGAGGTTTAACACTGCTGCCGCTCAGTGTAATTGTAGTGGGTCAATGGTGTCTTTACAAAGACACACACACACAAGCTGAGGTTACGTGCTAATTAGTTGACAGAAATATGGCTTAGGGGTTTGCACCAATCTATGCATGTTTTTCTCCAGGAGCAAGTGCAAGCTCATTATTCATGGTGGCATTAGATAATATAACTGTTGTGAATAATAAGCATTGCTGTATATTCAAAGAAAGTAGTCATCTGCATTTGAAAACTAATTTAGCTTTATTCATAGAATCACTACATCTATTAGCAAACAAACAGCTGGAGAAGGGCTCAGGCCCAAGGAACTATGGATAGATATATATAATATTGTGTAAATTAAATATTTATATATTTATATATTATATTGTCTGTATATATATATACACAATATATGTTATATAATATATATAGCTAAGCAACAATTCTATGAGATGTTTATGCATAAAAATGTATTCATAACATTAAAAGTGAAGTTCTTGGCATGTAGTTTACTGACACAGAAGCCATTTTTTTTGCTAATATTTCTATCTACATTAGGAAGCCTAGCACATGTTAGATGTGCCAAATTTGCTTGACAGGTAGAGTAATGGAGTGCTGGGCAAGGGAGGAAGATGGGGAGAATGAGAAAGGTAAAGAAATGGGGGAGGAGGAGGGAGAGAGAGAGAATCAGTCAGAGGGAGGGAGAGATGGAAGGACAGAGAGAATATTTTCCAATAGATGGCTCACTCCCCAAAGACCACAAAGTAGAGAAATAACTGCTACATTTTTCATCTGAAAGAAAAAAAAAGAAACATTTTGGAGAGCAACTTGTCAGCTTGCACGGATGTCAAACATACACATATTCTACAACTCAGCTTCTCTCCTAGAAATATATCCTAGAAACACTCAGGAGCAAGTGCCCTGGGAAAATGATGCAGACACTCACAGAGGGAAGCTTATTGATAGTAAACATATGGAAATAGCCTATATATTTACCGAGAAGAGGATGGATCCATACATGACTATATTCAGAAGGTGGATATTTTTGTTGTAGCAAAATAAACCAGTGCCGCTCATATAAATGTGTTTAAATCACAAAGTTATGGGTGAAAGAATTTTGCATGATATTGCATACTGCATTTGAGCATCTAACTTTAAATACTTGCAGAAGAATTCTGGGTAGAGCATAAACCCATAAAGACATGAATGAGAATAATCAACTCCAAGTTGTATGTGTGATTATTTCTGCACTGAGACAGAGAAAAGAAAAAAAAACAGTGGCATAGGGGTTTCACTTTTTTGTGATTTTATTTTTAAAAAGACAGAATCATGTAAAGCTTATACAAAAGTGTTAGAATATCAGTGGGTTAAATTGTGGGTTTCTACATTTCAGACTTCTCCACGTTTCAAACATCTAACACCGTTCATTGTCAGAATTTGGAAGTATTAATTCATCAGGTGCAGAAGTAAGTAACCAAGGGTATCTAAGAAGTGGATATGGAAATGAAGATGCATATGAGAGCTAGTTAGTTTTCACACAGGGAGAGTGCTAACCAGGCAGCTGGTTTCTATGAGGAACTCTAATATCAAATAAAAAAAAGAGATAGCAAGCAAAAGTCCCTGTGCCAGGTGACGTCAAACGTGACATCCCTCTAAAAGCTGTAAAGTATGCTTTATTGTATTTTTGGCTCTTTCTCCAAGTAGAAAGCACCATTCATATTTTCCTTAATTTACATTGTACAAAGAGATTAGAATCATGTTGTTATATCATTTAAAAGCTTAAGACAAACTTTTCTCAAATTAACTTTGGAAATATATATATGTATATATATTTATATATATGTACACACACATATACATGTGTAAATATACATTTGAAAATAAGGCTTATTAAATTGACCAATAGAATATGTTTCAAATGCATAATACAACAACAAACTTTAAGCTGTAACTACTGGGGTAATAAGAACTTTAATATAAGTGTTACTTTCTCTCCTGTCATTATACAGATGCTAGAGGAAAAACAAGAACAACCAGGTTGCTAATTTTGAGACTTGGATTTTAAACTTTATATGCAAGAAACCTTTAGAAAGGTTATATGTGTGTCAGGTATTTACTAGAATGTTATGATGCTGCTTTGGATGTCTGTGGCCCATATTTAAGTGTCTGTGTTTGAATTCTGGCTCAATTGCTAATTCTGCTTGCCCCCAAATCAGCACCCTGGGAGAGAGCAGGTGACGGCTCAAGTGGTTGGGTTCCTGTCACTCACATGTGAGACTAGATGGAGTTCTAGGCTTCTTACTTCAGACAGCTCCAGCTCGCCTTGGCATTTGGGGAATGAATCAGCAAATGGGTGTGTGTGTGTGTGTGTGTGTGTGTGTGTGTGTGTGTGTAATGAATCAGCAAATGGGGGTGTGTGTGTGTGTGTGTGTGTGTGTGTGTGTGTGTCCGTGTCCGTGTCCGTGTCCCTCTCTCCAAGCTACCAGTTTCTCCCTCTGTAGCATATGGGTGTTCAATTGCCCTTGGGATTCCTCCACATGTGCTTTGAGCAACAGAAACCGGTAACTGCCCCATAGATCATTTACATGAAGAAAAAAAGTACTCTCCACAGCAAGATTCCATCTGGAGTTAGTCATGTGGGTGGAAGGTTAAGAAAAGAGGAATAACTGCCTTTGATTTTTCCATTACCTCTTTCTAGAGCTGAAAATTGAAAATAATTACAAAACTAAGCAACATTATAGAAGACAATTTTTAATAAAAATAACTTGATTTCAGAAAATTCAGTTAATTAATTTGAAAGAATATGGTTATTGTTGTCTTAGCTACTTCTGCAGAACCACTGAGAAGAAATAAGCCATACAGCAGCCACTGTTACATCAGAACTACCTAAAATGAACTTTGATTAATACTATAAAAAATCAAGATAGCAATCACTGTAACAGTAATTGCATCTGGAAGCTAAAATTCTCCATGTAGCCCAAACTCTTTTTTTCACCCCTGTTACTTGAGAGAAGTAAACATTGTCATTGTTTCCATGGCTGTAGTTCCAGGACATGGTCCCACACCACACCAGCACTCCTAGCTATTCTATTTTGCATTCTTAATTCTTTGGCTTCCTTAAATTTCATCAATAAAGCAGTAACTGCAAAGTAATACTCATATGTATCTAACAGTTACATATTTTTCTAACAATGTATTTTTGCAATTATATGAGAATCTTGTCCTGTGCAGAAAGTGTTGCGCAAAATAAAATTGCTCAGGAATGATGACAAAGACCTGTTCTTAAGCAAATATTAGAAATTTGAGTAAAAACTAACCATTTCTCTCCTGCAGCCAGCTTCTTGTTTTGCCTACACATTTGTATCTAGAACAGTGCTTGGAGAGTCAACAATTGTGCTGGACTGTCTGCCATTGTCCATACCTACAATTACTTACTTGATTATTTAGGATTAGACGACTTACTTAATTACTTAGGATTAGTCAAAACGACTCTGATGTCTAACATTGTTTTTCATGTGTGTCAATATACTGTATAGCTTTTTCCTTGTTTATTTGAAAGCTTAGGCTTCTTGAATTTTATATTTTTACATAAATTTCATTTAAAATATCTGTAGTTAATCTGCGCAATATTTGACATTTCCTGTCACCTTCCACATGTCTGTTATCATTGAAGTAAGTAGTTCAATGATCTTGTTTGAAGGCAGCTTAGCTTTTCTGTATGTATGCTTTGAATATTCATCAATATTTGAATTGTTTTCTGCCTTTATCATTGTTTCTTATCTGTTATCTTTCCTCTATCATATACTTAAGGTAGATCTTTCAAGGTTATTTCTGAATGTTTAGGCCTTTTGGTGCTTATAGTTCTTTAAATATTTCCAATGTATTCTCATTCCTGACTAGTTTATTTGCTGTATTGTTTTCTCTCAGCATTTAGAAGATATTTCTTTCTCACCTGTATTAAAACTACTGAGGAATCTGTTTTCTTTTAGTTCCTCTCTGTGTAGACACTATGATTAATCTTTGATAATCATGACTAATTAGTTTTTATATTCTGCACCTTCATTGTATTGCAACATGTAAATACTTGTAGGTACTTTTACTGACATCTTTTTCCTTACCTTCTCTTCCCAGCTTTTTTCCAATTTTCTCTTTTCTCTACTAAACATCTTTTCCTTGCCTGATTTTTGTCTACACTTGTCTCCTTGGGTCATTTTTCTTAACTGTTTCTATCTGAACCAGTGAGGCATCAGACAATGCCACTGATGGAGGCATCAGACTGCAATTGGCTCCCTAGACCTCCATTCCGTCACAGGCCTACTTCTGGGATGCTGTCTGCTCTACTCTTTGGGCTACCCTTTCATCCTGTTTATTCTCTGGAATTGTGACTTCACCAAAGATGCTTCTCTACTTTTTCCTATACTAGATACATAGTTCTGGTTGTGTGTGTGATTATGTATGAACTCATTGCCCCATTTTCATTTGAAATGCTGACCATTGTAGATGTTGGAATGCATTATTTCAATTACTTTACTGAAATTCAATTGTATATATTTTGATCATTGGGGAATGCTGGGGTTTTAAATTTTTTTCTGAACTGTATGGTATTAATGCTGACAATAATCCTAGATGTTTATAGTATTGCTTTAAAAATCAATTTCAACATAAACAAGAATATGCTCTTCAATACTTGTAAATATAGTAAAAATTTCCAAATTTGAATGCTAATATTGATTATCCAGAACCATACAGCAAAATAGTATGGGACTAAAAACAAGATGAAAACTTCACACTTGATCTTACCCAAAATGCTGAGAAGTGGTACAAAATGAAAAGTCAACAGTCTAAACTACAATCAGACAACAAAGTCTTCAGATAAGTTAGAGGGTGTTGGTTAAAAAGAAACAAACAAACAAAAAAACCCTGTTGGTTGTGATAATGTTCTTAGAAAATCTAATTGCATCAGTGATACATATTATTTTGCCTTTTTGTTTAGTGATCTAAATCTTAAAATTGCTTTAAAAAAAAAGCTCCTTGTGGGCCCCATATGCAGAAGAATCAATGGCACATGAAATGAAATTCAAACAAAAGAAAACCAAGATCCTTTTTGCTTTTGAGTGCCTTGGATGTTTTCCTCCACACAGTGCTGTGTCTGTTGATAAGAGTGTGATTAAATAGCCATACACAGGGAATTCTGCTGCGGCACAGCAAAATTGCTGCAGCTTCAATTGGTAGCTTGGCTTCATAGGTTCTGAAATGTTAACTTTTTTTTCTCTGATTTCTTTTTTTTTTGCCTTTTTAAATGTAACTTTATTAGTTTTGCTTGTTATTTGAATTCATTTAAACTGTAACTTTTGTAATAATATGGGAAAAATGGCGGGTTGGGGAAAGGAGAAGGAAAGAAGGGGAGGTAAAAGGGGCAATCCCTATATCCACAAAACAGTATCATGGAAAACAAAACTAAAATAAAAAAATACAAAAATACTTTAAAAAATCTGTAAAACAAAAGTCAAATATGGATTTTAAGAAATACATTTTTATTTATTTGTGTCTTAATCCATTACTGCTTCTAAAGCAAAATACTAATCTGTGAAAATGTAAAAGCATATTTATGTGCCAGGAAGCCACTTGGCACTTGCTGGGTCTGGTGGTGCTGGGAGGAAGCTAGGTTTGGTCAGAAAGCAGCACCTGCTAGAACACGGAAGGGCTGGACTGAGGGCAGACCATGCCAGCAGGGCCACTGGCTCCACAAGCATATATGATATCTGGGACTGGGAACAGGCCTGGTAGGGGAACACGGAGAACTCACCTACTAGGCAGCAGCTCCCACTGGAGAGCACAAAAACTGGGGCTGTGAGCAGGCCAGACCAAAGAAGACTGCAGCATTCCTTGGCATTTGTGTGAACCAGGTGGACAGGCCTCAGCACTTGTTCTCATGCACGGGAGCTGGGACAGGGTGTGGGCCTTGCCCAGCTAGGTTAGGCTGTAATATCTACCAGCAAGAGCTGAGACTAGCAGTAGGCCACACCAGACTGAGTCAAAGCACCCACTACACCTGCAAGGCCTGGGACTAGGAAATGGCCTGGGAGGAACTCTGGGAACTCTACTGCTGGGCTTCAGCTCCCACTGGTGAGTGCAAGAGCTGGCCAGGCTATAGGTGGACCAGGCTGGGCAAGATTACAGTACTCATTGCAGTTATGTGTGGGCTGGGTCTGGGTACAGGCCAGATAGAGCTAGACTCCAGCCTCTGCTAGTGATTGCAAGAGCCAAAATCAATGTTATACAGGGTGGGCTAGGCCACAACACCTGTTGGATCCCATGAGGGCCAGTTCTGGGGGTTATCCAGGCTGGGCTAGGCAAGAGCATCCACAAGTAAGAGCTATAGTGGATGCAGGCAAATTGGTGTAGGTCACAGTACCCACCTGTGAGTGTCAGGACTGGGTGCTGGCCATGTCAGTCTGATCACAGCACTTGCCAGCACACACAAGATCTATTGCTATAGACAGTTCTGCACAGTTCCCTCCGGTAAGCATGAAAGCCAGGGCTGGAGCAGGCTAGACCAGGATAGGCTGCAGCACCTACTTGGATATGTATGAGCCAATTCTGGCGGCAGCTGAGGCAGCATCAATCTACAGCACACACTGACATGAGTGCAAGTTTGTGGTTCTGATTTCAGAGAAAATGATTTAATAAATGCATCTTTCTTCAGTAGTTGTGAATGAGTTCAGACCCCATTGGCTTAATTCCTTTCCTGGTATTCCTTCCATCATCTGAACATAGAGAGACTAATAACCTCTTTTTCCAATGCCAAACTTGCATATGCAAAGATGCACATGACAGTCCTATAAAAATCTAAAGACCAATTCAGTATTCCAGTCAGGAGAGTAACCCATTTAGACAATCAACAATGTAATATAAATCTTCCTAGGAGCTACTTACTTATTTTTCATGATGTTTATTTTTAAATAGTAGTAATTATTAGAAAGGCACTTAAATTGAAATGTGCCTTTAAATAAATTGTCCAGGCAGTTCTAGCCTGCTTTCCAGAGCCAGAGAGAATAGACCAAGCCCTGTTTATGTTAATTTTTTGTCAATTTCAATCTTTAATCTGTTAAAGTCTAGTTTCTATTACTCAGTATTCAGGTATTCTAAGGCTTCTATAAATATGAAAATGAGTTGTGCTTTTTTTTTTCTTATATTCTCATCCAAAGCACTGATGGAAATGTTGAAAATGACAGACAAATCCTTTGCAGCATGAAAACAGTTGCATTCCATTGAACTGACCTTTCCTTTTCATTAATGAACCTTACAAAAGGTTAAGGGTTATAGAATTCCATCCTGCCATGGTATTCACCCTTTTCCCTTTTGATTGAGAGCCTGAACCTTGGGTCAGCAAGCTCTAAGACCACTGAGGCTTGGTATCACCAGCCTACATTTGATATGTTTTAAATGTTTCCTAGATCTCAAGTATTTTAACTTTACAGCATCCTCCTCATTGGCCAGTCCAGAAATTCTTCCACAAAGTAAGTGATAGCAGTCTGAAATCACTTGTGAACACATGAATTTATTCTGTTATCACCTCTTTTCCTAACTGATCTTACAATGCGTGAAACTTTTGGTGAGTCAAGGTTACACTGGGGTCTGATCTCATGATTGCACTGTTAAGCTTGCAGTGTTAATGAACTCTAGAAGGCAGATGGTTGTAATCCTAGATAGTGACTGGAGATATCCACGTTTTCATCTCAGCTTCTTATGGTCTCAGAGGAGCTTCCAGAGATGGACGTCCTCCCAGGACCATAGTAGTGGCTTCTGTTTCCTTCTCTTCTAAAATCTGCATGTGCATTCTAGCCTTTAAACTAGGAATAACATGAAGAATTTTGCTGGTGTCAAAAGATTAAAGTCTGGGCCCGGCGCGGTGGAACAAGTGGTTAAAGTCCTCGCCTTGCATGCCCGGGATCCCATATGGGTGCTGGTTCTAATCCCGGCAGCCCCGCTTCCCTTCCAGCTCCCTGCCTGTGGCCCAGGAAAGCAGTCAAGGACAGCCCAGAGCTTTGGGACGCTGCACCCGCATGGGAGACCCGGAAGAGGCTCCTGGCTTCGGATGGCATAGCATCAGCCGTTGCGCTCACTTGGGGAGTGAATCATTGGACGGGAAGCTCTTCCTCTCTGTCTCTCCTCTCTGTATATCCACCTTTCCAATAAAAAAATAAAATCTTAAAAAAAAAAGATTAAAGTCTATGTAACTCTTTCCTCTCATGGTATTTATCCTTTTTCCCTTTGACTGGGTGGAAACAATACTTGAGATCCTAGAGCTTGGATCAGATTCCATACTTTGATATCCTACTTCTGGAAGTTCTGGGTAATTTCCTTAATTTAACAAGGTCCTCCAAATGTCATTTTTGTGGTCTGTCAAATGAGAATAATATTTTCTGTTTCACAAGGTGGCTGTGAAAATTGAGGAATTGAAGACAGACATTTAGAGTTCTTGGCACAGAACCACCTGTGTTTCTGAGGATATGGTCCTTCCCATTTTGCAGAAATATCACTGCCCAAGGGCTCTCAGTTGGCTAACTGAGGTTCCTCCATACACACATTATTAAAATGATTTCCAATCAAGGAGAGGTTACCTCTACAGATAATTAGAAAAGTAGTGAGAAAATGTAGGGCATATGACCATGTTCCAGCAGGTAATGCTTTTACCATGCCTCTAATGGATTATTTGTGCAAAGCCACTCTCCATCTAACAAGAAGAAAATATCTAGACATTATGATACCCTGATTCTGAGAAGTTGCTAGGCTGCCAGTTCTATATTATTGTTTCTGTTTTGGACAGGGATTCTAACCAACTTGCTTATGTTTTCACAGGCCCAAAGTTAGCAGCCTGGAACTTCATCCGGGTTTCCACACAGGTAGTAGAGACCCAAGCACCCAAGTCATTAGCTACCCCCTTCCAGGGTACACGTTAGCAGGAGGCAAGACAGGAAGCAGGGATTATTCTTGAATCCAGGCACATCAACATGAAAAGTATGTGTCCCAAGTTGTGCCACGAAACACTCTCTTGCCCTAGGTTTGGTTGTGTAATATTTTGTTATTTGAAAGAAAGACAGTGAGAAAGAACAAGAGGAAGAACACAGAAAGGAGACAGAGTTATTTCCTAACTCCAACAGCGGCAGCTGGGCTGGGCTGGAGCTCAGTCTAGAGCTCTCTCCCATGTAGGGGGCAAGAACCCCCTGGCCCGAGCCTTCCTTGACTGATGTAAAGAATCAAAACTCAGCACTCTAATGTAGCTTGTCATCATCTCAGCCACTAAGCCAAATGTCTATTCCTACACATATCTGGAACAATTTTCTGTACTCATAAAGCCATTTTCAAGTTTTTAGGCTGTGATGATATTCCTCAGAAAATCTATCACCAGAAATATTTTGGTTTTTTACTACCTCACGATTCACAGCAGTGTGGATGTTTATGACCATCTTCCTTCTGTTATGCTCACTTAATAAAATTACTACACCATAAAAATTTATTTTTTAAAAAAAGCACTACTTTGATGAATTTGTTCGTACTGCTGACATGTTGCTATCTATTTGTCCAAACCATCTTGCAAAATTGCATTATGTACTATCTCAGAAAAACCAACACTTGCCTCTCAAAGGCATGTGTTCTTTCAGGTTCCTTGTTATTTGAAAGTTGGCAACTGCTTTTGTATGCATGATAGCTTACTCAAAAGGTTAGTGCCAGGTCAAGTGCTGCTGCAAAGTAGACTAAAATTCAGCTTGAGATATTGGTATCTGATGTGTCAGTTCCTGTTCTAGCTGCTCAAGTTCTCATCCATCTCCCTACTTATGATCTGGGAAAGCAGTGGAGAATGGCTCAAGTCATTGGGTGCCTCTCATTTGGGAGACCTGGAGGAGGCTCCTGGCTTCAGATCATCTCAGCTCTGATTATTACAGCTACTGGGGAGTAAATCAGCACGTGGAAGAGCTGTCTCTAAATACAAGTAAAATAAATCTTTTAAAAACTATTAGTGCCAGTGATCACAGCTGAGAGGGGATAAAACAGGTCTCAATATAAATTAAGTAGGATTTCTTTTTCCAAATTCAAGAAGAACATAACAAAAGGCTTTTTCTGAGAAATATTTTGTTCTGGTGTTTTGGGGGATAGATATAAAGGAACGAAAAGAAAAAAATAACATTGTAAGATCTGATCTTGAAACTTTATATTTGGGCCATAGGTATTAATTAATTAATATATTTACTTAGAGGATGAGGAGAAGATTATATGAATCAAGAGTATATTGAGGGGGAGGGAGAGAGATTGAATTACTGGTTTACTCCCAAAATGACTTTCAAAACTGAGTTCGGACAAACTCAAGGGTAGAAGTCTGAAACTCAAGCAAGGCCTTCCACACAGATTCAGTGACCCATGTACTTGAGCTATCAGCTGCTGCCTTGCAATGTGCACTTTACCAGGAAATTGGAAATCGGAATCAGAGGAGGCATTCAAGCCTAGCCACTCTGATACAGGACGTTGGTGTCATGAGCAAAGTCCTAAGCACTGTACCAACTCTTCAGGACCACAAAGACTTTGGAGGATATCATCTGGGATACCAAACCTCTCACACCCATCCTCCTCATTGCCGTTCTGTAACTGGGATCAAATCAAAAGGCACACTCAGTTTCAAGAGAAATGTACAATGTAGAATACAATTTAATGAACAGTGAATTGCAGAATGTCTTGTATTTTAAGCTCTGTTAGGTTTGTTATATACGATAATGTAGTTGCTTCTTACTACTGCCACAAGAATGAGATTAATTTATTACTCAAATACTCATGGAAATGCTACAATTGAAACATCTCCTCCCTACACCCGACCCTGTAAGAGAAAGTCAGTGAAGCCAGAGATCAAATAAGACAGGAGACCCAGCAAAAGTAGGAGTTGGGGCAAAACTCGACTCTCACTGTAAGGAGGAACCTCATAGGGCACAAAACAGTAACGGTTGCTACACAATTTAATGATTGCTGAAAGGCATATTGTAAGATAAGGGGATAGAGTCACTCTCACATACTATGAGAAAATTAGTACATGTCTTACGGACAGAAATTTGGATGTGTGAAAAGAGGCCACTTTAAGTCACTGGTTAGTATGCATAATTTTTATTTCTCTTAGCCTTTTTATTTAGACATTCCTCTCAACAGATATAACGGTTTTTAAAAATGTTTATGACTGAACAGACACAGTGAGAAATATACTAATGAACATAGAAAGGCTGAAATGTATTTAATACTGCCACACACCTGGATACTATCCTGTTTGGTGGGTTCTCACATATACACAAAGGGAAAAGAAAGTAAATTCAGAAAAGAATCATAGTCAACAGCAGGGTACAGATGTGAGGTTAACCCTGTCTCCAACTCAGTGCTTTTCCTGTGTCCCCATGGAATTGAATTTATATAGAACAACCTAAAACCAACAAGTTCTGTATGAAAAGGTAATATCCATTTTATTGTTTTAGAAGATGACTATCCTCTAGTCTTGTAATAACTTGAAAAGAATCAGGACATTAAGATACAGAGATACCTGTTTTACTCAGGCTATTTTGCTCTGCTATGTCTATGCCATTATATTTACTTGTTGCTATCATAATATGCAATTAGAGCAGGGTTTTAAAATACCTTATTGTACAAATTAAAAAAACCTAAGATTGTCAGTACCACCTCTATTTACATATACATGGAGCACTAAACTTTAATAGGTACCAATATTTTGTCTTAGTCTTTCTCATACATGAGCATATGCAATTTTATACAGCACAGAATTTCAGCTATGTCAGGTATATAATTCTAATAGGAAATGACAAAATAACATCACTTCATTTTTAATTTAATGTTAGCTCATAATATTCAGTCTACTTTTCCAATGATTATGTGAAAATCTCTCTATATACAGTTTTTTTTTAATTTGGGTCAAAATTCAAGCAAGCATAACACATTTATTTGTATGACAGCTCTTAAAATTCTTTTTTCCCTCATACATTATTGGTGGAAGAAATGCTGGTTTCTGCACACTTGGATACATAATGAGTGTGGCTGTTTAACTGGGTTTAGCTGTCAGTAACGGGGTTATATTGACTGTCAGTTCTTCCTTAAGTTTCAGCTTTGCTTTTGCTGCCTGCTGCTTGCCTTACACCTGCCAACCCTTCTCAGAGGCAGGTTGGTGAGGAGGTTGTCATACATAATTGCCAGCGCCTTTGTAGCTTTTTTCATCTGAAGCAACGTTTCAGTTTCTCTACCTGCAACCTCTCTTAACTTACCTGACTACTTTCTGATATTCATTTCATTCATCCGTCCAGTCATTCATTTCCAGTCTCTCTGTGCTTATTTCTTTTTCCTTCCCACCTCTTTCCTGCTCTTATTTCTGAGGGAGAGGTGTACGCTATGGTGATGTTCAAGTTATAGATGTACCCAAACCATGACTGGTCTTTTAAAATAGACTCCCTGCAACTTGTGTCAAAGATTGTGTGCACTTCAAAGCTTGTATTTATTTGCTCTTACATACTGTAATTAAAATTTTTGAATTTCCTTACAGATGAGAACATGTGTCTGTTTCCATCTAAGATGCCTTTACTTCTATTTCCTGCACCACACATTCCACTTAGAACATACAGATCCTAGCCGGCCCTTCCATTAGCCACCAGTTACCTGGGAATCCAACCTTTCCATCCCCAGTCCCAGCACCTGCAGCACCTCACTCAGTCGTTGTTTTTCTTTCCCTATTCATTGGGTATATCATCTGGGCAAAAACAAGACACATGACATTCTTTCCTTCACAAGGAAACTTCTATATTTCTCAGGGATAGTGCTATCCAGAAACTCAGTGTGAAATCACACGTGGTTCTCTTGGAATTCCCATCAATCAAAGCCTAGATCCAACTCTATAACACATAGCAGTTATATTAACCCAACTATTTATAAAACCAGACAAAGGAGTGATATTAGCCAGGCTGGATTTCCAGCAAAGATTCAGATTGTTCAGTTGTGTCACACATGATTTCGATGTGGGCTGGAACAAGAGGGTAAGGAAATAGTTCTCCAAGAACCTGGAACTTGGTTATTACACTTAACAATGGCCACCTACACTCCAAGAGAGCCAGAAGATGTAATAGTCATTAAGGTTAGAAATAAAGTCAAGCAAAATCTCAAATATACATACATATATATATAAATATATATATATATATAAATCATAGCTTCTCTATATAGAATTATCTCAGGGATAATTTTATCTTGTACTTTCTTAGTAAACTTTGATGGCATTTACATGGACATTTAATTCATAAGCATTTCTTTTTTTTTTTGCAAAAAAATCAAAATAAAGATGTCCCCTTGTGCATGGGAGAAGACAATTATCCTGAGCTTATGGTTGGAAGTCCAGCTGTTTATGTAAATTTG
Organism: Ochotona curzoniae; assembly: GCF_017591425.1. Lineage (NCBI taxonomy): Eukaryota > Metazoa > Chordata > Mammalia > Lagomorpha > Ochotonidae > Ochotona > Ochotona curzoniae. The sequence continues at coordinate 44,193,645 of NW_024466502.1, read as the reverse complement.
GTAAATGTCATTATATCCTCTGCACTCCTAAGCAAAGCTGGAACAACAGTCACAGATATGGGGTCCTCTGGCCAGGCTGCAAACCAACAGGAAGGCAAAGAACAGGAGAAAGCCCAGAGCCCAAAGCCAAACTCCTTTTGTCAATCACATAGATGATTTTATTAGAAATGCCTTTCTTATTACCCCTTCAATCTTTATACCTGTAATATACTAGAGGATATGAAATTGTGTCATGTTGCAAAGATAACCTAAGGAACAAAATTAAGGTATGTTCACTGGAATATTTTTTCCCTCTGCAAGATTGAGTCAGCCAGTCTTGACTCATAGAAGCGCATGGTGCCCAGAAACCCAAAAATCCTCTGTTCTCAGACTTCTTGGAAATAGGACATTACCCAATGGATTCTGGGATCAAACATTGTAAAATAAAGTGGGATTTTCAGTACATCCTTCTCAGTACATCCTTCATTACTGAACAATCCTCAGTAATATTAACATGCCTGCTTTTCTTCAGTGTGGTCTTTCCAATCCTCCCACCTACTTCTCCGGAATCTTGGAGGGCTGGTTACAATGTAAGCCAGTAGGCAATACAGCAGAAGTTCTACTGTGACTGAGTTATCTGTCTTGCTGCCTGGGATACCCCAGATGGTCTGTGAAGCCACAATAAGAAGTGTGACTACATTGACACAGGCATGCTGTGGAGAAGCCCAGGTCAAATGGAGAGCCATACAGAGTAGGAGCTCAAGGGGAAAAACCAGCTCCAAACCCCAAACCGGACAGCATAATCTTTCCAACAATGGAGTGTGCATAATTGTATATCCACAGGTTAAAAAAAAAACCATAAAAATCAGCCAGCATTACATGCGGGCACCAGTTTAAATCTTGGCTGCTCCACTTGAGATCTAGCTCCATGCTAATGGCCTGGAAGTGTGGTGGAGGATGGTTTGACCTTAAGCTCCTTACCCATTCAGAGAGCTGGATGAAGCACCTTACTCTTGGTGTCAGATCAGCCCAACTCCAGTCATTGCAGCCGTTTGGGGAGTGAACCAGCAGATGGAAGGACTTCATGTTTTCTCATTGTCTCTCTCTCTCTTTCTCTCTCTCTGCCTGTCTATTCCTTCTCTTTGCTACTCTGCCTTCCCAATATTTTTTAAATTAACTTTTAAAATTAAAAATATATTTAAAATAATTTTTGAAATTAAAAATCCCTTTAAGAGATTTTAATTTTTATTGGAAAGGCAGATATACAGAGAAGAGATACAGAGAGAAAGATCTTCTGTCCACTGGTTCACTCCCCAATTCACCACAATGGCCGGAGCTAAACTGATCTGAAACCAGGAGCCAGGAATTTCTTTCAAGTCTCCCACACAGGTGCAGGGTCCCAAGGCTCTGGGGCATCCTGCACTGCTTTCCCAGGCTACAAGCAGGAAGCTGGATGGGAAGTAGAGCAGCCAGGATATTAAATGTCACCCATGTTGGATCTTAGGCATGCAAGGCAAGGATTAAGCCACTAGCCTTTCTGATCTGGCCCCCCAATAAATGAATCTCTAAAAAAAAGGAAAAAAGAATATCATTGTGTTCTTGAGTTAGACAATGATTTAATGAATAAAATACAAAAATAAAAATACAAGAAAAAATATGACTTTGACCTCATAAAAAATGTGAACTCATAAATGCTGGAATCCAGGCTGGATCTTTGGGAATCATAGTCTTTTTATTCCATGGTCTTTGTTTTGGGGAGGGAAGGGCAGTAAAGGGCAGTAACATAAATCAGCTGATGTTAGCTGAACTGAAGAGTATTGGAACCAAAAGAACTAGCTTATGAGCTGTTATAAAGAGAAGGGTTTGTAAGAGGAATGTGAGAATATTCTAAATAATGAAAATGTTCTATATCTTGATTGTGGTGGTTGAGCGACTATATGCATAGTGAAAACCCATAGAATTTTTACATTAATGGGGGGAATTTGCTTTATATATAAATGTATCCATATATGTGATTGAAAAAAACAACAACAGTCACCTATTTGAATGAGACTCAAACCTCTGACTATTGATTCACGTTTTGGTGTTTCCTCCATTTGCTGTATCTCCCAGAGTTATTCCTTTGTTTGATCCCTCCACACTTAAAAGTCGGCTGTACTAGATTTAAAAAAATTTAAAACTTTAATAACTGTGTTCATTCTCCATTGTGTCTCACATTCTGTATCTAGCTGTCAGACCCATCTTTCCTTCCTTATTTATGTCTGTTTCCTAATATTTTGGTTTTATTATAGACTTTACTAGAGAAATTTACATCTTAGCAAAGAACCAAATAAGATCAATGCTAAACATGCTAATATTCTGGAATTTGTGAAGGTCAAAAGTAAAGATTCCATTATTCAGAGTTTTGGGAATATACTGCCAATTTGTTCCAATGACCTTATGTTATTCTAGAATTCCTCCTTGACAGCACAAAACCACGTCCCAAAAGGATGAGACATTTAGTCTTTTGTGCAATGTCATCTTACACTTTTAGCAATAAGCATCACAATGATAATAATAAAGGAAAGTAACTTTTTAGGTCTCAGTGTATACAGAACCATGAAGTTCTGTGCAGGTTTTACTTTGCAATCACACTTCATGAACTAATACTTTAATGAATGCTTCTGGAAGATAATGAACCTCTTCAGGCCCTTACCTGTCAACTGAAAGCTACAGTCACTCTTCAAAGTCTCTTTTCATTTTTTTGCCACTAACTAGTATATTAATGTTTTTCTTTTTGAACATGTTCCTTCCAACTATGGTAAAAATTTTACCTTCATAAGAATTTTCCTAAGTTTATCAGATGTATTTTTATTGGCAGGACAGAGTGAAGTAAAGTGACTGAAGAAACTACTCAGTCTTGCATCTAAATACATGCTTGGATAACCTATGGATTCAATAAGAAGAATCTAGCTAATTGCAGCATCTTGATCAATGGCTTATATTTTCCTAAGCAGCCTAGGATGTGAACTGTTCTTTAAGGGGTTCTTCAGAACTGTGCAATCAAAGGAAAGAGGAGACTTTATTGAGAATCTTCCTGATGTAAATGTAGACACTTCTAAGTGATGTGATGCTAGGAGCACATGGTGGGTTCATCTGCACTGCATGCTGTGAAGAAGTGTGTTGTATCCAGAAAAACCTATTAATGATGAAATCATGGTTGCTGAACTGGGAATTACGGTGCCTCTCTACTCAGTGCCTGGAGAGGGCAACTAACACATGAAAAAAGAAAATTATTTAGTTTAAGCTGAGTTTCAAATAGGAACAGATCAGAAGGAACCCAAACTGTGCATTTTTATAAAACTCGCTTTTTAAAAATTCCCTTCCACTTGCACATCCATGAATCTGCTCTTCCCAATGACTGGTGAATAAAATGCAGAGAATCAAAAGATAAAAACATGAGCAAGTCCCGGTACAATCACCAACTCCTGTGACTTGTGTATCATATCACCGGTTGCAATTTACTTTCTTCCAAAACGAGACCATTGAATTAAATTATTTCTTTGGTTCTTTTCAGGCTAAAATCACATTTTGGTGAAGTGAGAGAAGAATTCATTCCGTTCAGGTTTAAGATAAATTAATGAAAAAAGAATTACAATTCAAATTTAAAGGATCTTTTCCATTATTGAATCAGGATATATAATTTTTTCTCTGAACTTTCCAAATAATTCAAAGTTACTCATTTTTACTGGTAGTCTTACATTCAGTGACTGAATTGCACAGCCACAAATCCTCAAATATTTTAAAGTTTATTTGCTTGTATTTCTTTGGAAGGCAAAGAGACAGTAAACGTGATAAGCAACTTCTATATTGTATGAAGTAAATATATGTAGCCACTCCTAAAATTCATGTTAAAACCCGAACCTCTAAATTCAAAATATTTGTCTATGCTGCCGGAAGTCTGCTGTTTATCCACCTGCATGGATAAGGCATCAAGTCATTTACAGACCTTGTGCCACAGACTTCCTGCTAGCTGCAAAATATTGCCTTGTTTCCTGGGAGGCACACAGATTGAATGGGTTATATATTCATCTCTGTGTCCTCACCTCTGACCAATCTCTTATGTTCATTGGTAACAGACCATACTTAAGATTAATAGATCTTGATGATTTTAATTCCTTCACATACATGTATTTTTCAGCTAACTGCTGATTTGTACCCAATTTCAAAAGGGCAAAAAAGGCTTATTGAGGAAATATACATCTCTCCTAAAGGTAACTCTATGACACAAATCATTCTGTGAAGTAGAATGCATGTAACATGCACAGAATGGATGTTGTATTTAATGGATAAGAATTCCTTCATATCTACTCATTTGTTGAAGACATGTTTACAGGCACACGAGCAACTTGTGCTGCTGGCAAGTCCTAGTGGCACCTGCCACAGCTGATCTCATACAGTCAGTTTTGAAGATCTACTGAACACATTACGCCAGTCCACATTACTACGTGTCTGGGGGATGCAGTCCCACTCTCATCAGGTCATGCGGATGAATTCTTTATTTCAATCTAGTGATAATAATCCACATCAGTGGGTTTCAAAGATCAGATAAGTTACAAAGTTTTGGAAGGGTTGGATTAAATTTGGATATTTTAAAATGACAGTATGAAAACTATGCCATTCAGATCTATAATACAAATTTAGTATGAGAACTTCACATTTATTAACATGTGGTATTAGCAAACATGTGTGCACATGTTTAACTTTTAGAATAAAGCTTATGTGATTTCTACATAGTATCAAAAATTTAAGTTCCTCTTAAAGTCCACACGGTGAAAGCTAAGTTGCTGACCACAGAAAATGAGGCTTGTGAGAAGTAATTAGGTTCCGAGGGTGAAGCTCTCAGGAGGGGGATCAGTGCCCTTATAGCAGACGTCTCAAAGCGCTAGCTCATTTTGTCTCCACCATCTGGAGACACGAGGAATGATGACCCTCCACAAAACAGTCAAGTGAGCCCTGACTGTGGACTCCACAAACTCCAGGACCGTGGGAGATCGATGTTTGCTGTTTGAGTCTCCTATTCTATGACAATTTGTTGTGGCGCCCCTGACTGATACACTACAAGTATGTAAGCTTTCTCTAAAAGCATCCCATTGATAAAATGGTGGTACTTACAGGTGAATGTGACTGTATATACGTTTACACACTAATTATCAAGACAGTGTGTACTTAAAGTTATACACAAACCTCAATAAGCTAATCACAATGCTTAAACATGTCTTCTTCTGTGTCCCTGTCAATGAATAATTTTCATTTGTGTAATAAACAGGTGAATATATGGCAGGTTGCATCATCATGATATTGCATTATTGATGGTTTTGTACATGCAAAACCTCAGTGCTTTTTTGTCTGGCTTCTTAGTCTATAATCTTCACCTTGGAACATAATACCATATTACTCATATAAAAACTCTGTAATCCTGGGCCCGGCACAGTAGCCTAGCAGCTACTTGCACGCACTGGGATACCATATGGGCACCAATTCATATCCCAACTGCCCCACTTCCCATCCAGATCTTTGCATGTGGCCTGGGAAAGCAGTCAAGGACGGCCCAAAGCCTCAGGACCCTGCACCCGTGTGGGAGACCTGGAGGAGGCTCCTGGCTCCTGGCTCTGGATTGGCGCAGCTCCGGCCATTGCATTCACTTGGGGAGTGAGTCATTAGATGGAAGATCTTCCTCACTGTCTTTCCCTCCTCTTTTTATATCTGACTTTCCAATAAAAAATAAATATTAAGAAAAAGAAACTTTATAATCCTAAATACTGAAGAATACCTTGAGTTTTCAATGTTAAATTTCCACATTTATGATAAATACATGTTTGAGTTTGTTTCCATCATTTTTAGATTAACAGTATGTGGAAATGTATTGCTTGGGAGTACTAATGCATGAATGTAATTGCCAGTCACACTGTCAATTTCAAAGTTTTCTGACTGTCAAGATGGCATTATTCTTAAGTGGAAAGAAGCAAATTAGGCAAATTTTTAACTTTCACTCCTTTATAAATACCACAGACCTTATTTCTAGTTTATATGTTGGGATCTTGCATAAGACTTTACTTGAAATAAAAGTTCTGCTACCACAAATCTAGAAATTGGTGATTAAGGTCAATGGATTGCAAATTGCGTTTTTATCCTGCATGGCTTTGCACATACCATTCATGTATTAAAAATATTAGCATCTGATGACTTTTTTCACTTTCTATAGTAAGAGACCTGTGTCAAGTTCACCCCTATTTGAAGGTGCTTAGTACCAAAAAAAAAAAAAGCATATGCCTTGGATGCCAGGAAAATACTAGTGACATAGGTGAGAAGCAGCACAGTAGACACTGCTTTTAGAGCTAACAGGAACACACATGTGTTGGGGCATACATAGCATGTGCAATGGGAGACATGGAAAAAGCAAGTTGGTTGTTTGAAAACGCTTATCTTTGACTTGCTAAGATTTCTCTCAACCTATTTGCTTGCCCATGGTGCCCTTAGAAGGACATCATGAGCTAATTTCATTCTCAGAACACACCAGCTGATAGCTGGAAGATACAAGACCGGGATTGCCATGACGCACTTTCAGTTTGCTTTATGATCACAAGCTTAATCCTCCTCTAAGTAATATTTCAATAAGTATTGAGTAGAAAAACCACTGCTCCTCAGAAATTAAAAAAAAAAATTAAGAAAGGAAGGAGGAGGGAGCGTGGAAGTAGAGGAAGAAAGGAAGGGGGAAGCATTATTATGTTGTTAAAATTATATATCAAACATTTTCCTTTACATAATACATTTTTAAAATTTTAAAACTAAGCAAAATTTGTAACAAGATTAAAAATGATTGGAATTAAACTGCGGCCCTACACAATCCACAGTTCACAAGTGCCTGTTTTTTATTTCTGGCTTCCAAATCTGTTGAATTCTTGTCTCATATGTCATAATTCACATCCTTGTTCCTGGGAGGTGAGGGGGCACTTGTCTTATCCTGAAGCTATAGGAGTCAAAAATGTTTATTAAAACCACACAGGAGGGACTTGTGTGGTGTCTCAACTGGCTAATCCTCTGGCATCCTCTGTGGTTATTGTTTCAAGTCCTGGTGGCCGCACTCCCATCCAGCCCCCTGCTTATGGCCTGGGAAAGCAATGGAGGGTGAGCCAAAGGCTTGGGACCCTGCACTCACGTGGGACCCTGGAAGAAGTTCCTGCTCCTGGCTTTGAATTTGAAGAGTGAATCACTGAGAGGAAGATCTTTCTCCTTGACTCTCCTTCTCTCCATAAATCTGCCTTTTCAACAAAAATAAGCAAACCTTTAAGGACCAAAAAAAAAAAAAAAAAAAAAACCAAACCAAACAAACAACAACAACAAAACCACAAGGAAACCACAGAGGAGCAGTAAAACAATGCCCCTTCTGAATCTCTCTGGCCTCTGTTCTGAGTCACTAGTAAGCCCACTGGCCTCCCTCAAATTCCCCTGAAATATGTTTTTGCCTGATAAAGAGCTGAGAATTCTATTCAGTGACACATCATGCCCTGAAATGACTCACAAGGAGTCACAAAGTGCATAATCCACCACAGAAAAGGCACGTCTGAGTCACCGAGGATCATTTCTGTTAGAAGCAGTATATGGCACGTTAGTGTTTATGCCAAGGGCAGTTGTTGCAAAGCCTCCCTTTTACCCCAAAGATCACAATGTCTGTATGGCCATGCATTCTGTAGGGTCTAGCCTGGAACAAAGGAGGTTGAATCAATAAGACAAACATTACTGTGCACATGAGAGGGTGAATAAAATCAACCGTCTCGGTGAACAGTTCAACTGAGGGGATAGTAGTTATCCATCTTCATTTCATTTCTAACTGACTAATTTTGGAGGATTGCTTAACTTTTGTGGACCAGTTTTATGATATTCATAAAAGGGAGTTTATCAAAGCATGCTAGATAGCTCAAAAACTGCTAGGAGATCTAGAAAACTAGATCAAAAATAGGTTTCTTAAACAATAATGAAAACCATGCTGCAGGAGTGAGTTCATGAGCATCCTGTGGTTACCTCCCTGCATCGATGAGAACTCAGTTTCCAGGACTTGATCTTCCTACAACTATGTTAACTATTCTGAAGCCGGACTCTGCAACTGCCACCCATGTAAGCAATACACATACACTAACAAGCCTGCATGTTTCTGTGACTCACATCCAAAATGAAATCTCATGCAGGTGCATCTGCTTGGGAGCTGAGCTGATAGTATGGGAATTTATAACACATCAGGCAGCCACATGCAACAGATGTCCACAGCTGCCTTCCAGAGCTGATGAGAGCTTTCGATGTGGGCACATTGCAAAGCAATTTCCACAGTGCCAGGCACACTCAGATACCTAACAAGGTTATTTTTTTTTCTTTCATTCCATCTCTTGTGAGGAATTATAAAAGCCCACTCTACAGAGGTTCAAGAATGATGTCAAGGGGTTTGTGTTTATGGTGTAACTAACAGTGTGATGCTGAACCCTTGCCTTTCTTGTTGGGGTAATCAGCACAGTGTCACAGAACATAGGACAGTGTGCTGCCTTTCTTTTCTGGTCATGCAAAGATGATGTGCCTGAACAGAAAGCAGAGAAAAGGTTTTTTTGTCACTTGATTTCCAAACTTCTGGGAGTATGTGTCAATGTGGAGTTGCTGCAGCCCCACAGGGCTTCTGGGAAATGCACTTAGGCATGGGCCTTTCGTTACTGACCCCATGGAGAGTAGGTCAGCTTCCTTTTATCCTTTGATGAGTTGTGGGATTGTCCTTTGCACGTAGGCAGAGGTGTTTTTTATTTCCTGTGCCCAAGATATGGGCATGGGAATAGAGAGGTGAGAGAAATGGGTATATTCCCTTTTCCTTCCAGGGGAAATCCTACAAGGGGCAGAAATGAGACGAGTGGATGGTAGGACGGATCTCTGGGGACCAAGAAGGAGATAGAATATTTGCCAGAGAACCACAAACATAATTCATCCCTGCCATTAAGTTGAGGTCAGAAACAAGAGACAGTGTCTGGAAGACCGAGGGTTAGCCCAATGCAAAAGAGGATGCCAAATGTAAACCCTCATGAGGCTCCAGGATAACTGCTCCGTGTATTAATCATGAAGATCAAATGCATTTTATCATGTTGTGCCTCGTGGATGAGACATCTTAGAGATAATTTCTACTTGCATATTGATCCTCAGGAGAAAATTCCAAATATCAATGGTTTGGCCTATGTGATCTAAAAAAATATTTTTAAGGTGAGAAAGGTAGCTGGAATTACTTCACCTTCTACAAAGGTCACAACCAAAAGTGGTGAGTACAAGGGAAGATATTTCAGCAAAGGTCACAGGGCTACAGTGTGGATTCAGGACTCAAATCAGGTGATTTTTTTTTTTTTCTTCCTTAGAATTTTAAGCTATTTCCTAGCAAATTCATGAAATAATTTCATAAATATTACAGTCAAATATATGGGAGGAAATTAAGGTGTGGAAGTTTTATGATTTATATTTTAGGTGGGCATACATGAGGAAGATTTTAAATTGGGTATCTTACTTCCAATCTATCTTTTAGCCATCCAGCAAGGCTTGAGCTACCTAATGTACTTTAAAACACCCATTTTGTTTTAAATCATAAAGCTGGCTCACACAGGCTAAATAACTAAAGATGAGATGAAAACGGAAGAGCTGTGGTCTTCACAGATGTTGAACTCTTTGCTGAGACAATTGATCTCATTTTATCTACTCTCTCTTGTGTATGGTAATGGTATTTCATTTGCATTTCTAATTAAAATACCAGAATAATGGAACTTTTGCTCTTCAGTGGGCCTGAATAATGTTTGGGAACTTCTTAGTTTTATTCGGTTTTGTCATTGTTACACCATCTTTAATTTTGAGAACAGCTACTTTCCCATTTTCCAGGTAATTTGAAACTGGGAAAGGAGCCCAATACTATGTGCTTTCCTGTATAGCGTGCCACACTAGTTTGGGAAGTTTGTGGATGAAGGCTTTCTGAGGTCCACACATCTGAAGTTGAACATGTTTTTGCTCTATGGCTTCAAGAAGGGCAGTAACTTTAAAGCTCTGCCAAGCCATTGTAGCTTCAGAGCATTTTGTCACAACTATGTACATGTTTGGCAAGACAGTTCAGATCATTCATAAAATTTTAATGCCTTTACCAGCATGAGATGAATTTTTACATCCACATCTTATTTTTTTTAAAAGATTCATTTATTTTGGGCCCAGCACAGTAGCCTAGTGGCTAAGTTCCTTGCCTTGAATGTGCCGGGATCCCATATAGGTACTGGTTCCTATCCTGGTGGCCCTGCTTCCCATCCAGCTCCCTACCTGTGGCCTGGGAAAACAGTATAAAATGGCCCAAAGCCTTGGGACCCTGGACTTGCATAGGAGACCCGGAAGAAGTTCCTGGCTCCTGGCTTCGGTTTGGCTCAGCTCTGGCCATTGTGGCCAGTTGGGGAGTGAATCATAGGATGATGTTCCTCTCTGTCTCTTCTCTGTGTATCTGACTTTGCAATGAAAATAAATCTTAAAAAAAAGTTATTTATTTAGCCATATGGGATTCTGGCGTGTGTAAGGCGAGGAATTTAACTGCTAGGCTACTGCACCAGGCTCAAAATTAGCATTTTGAGATATTATTGTTTAGATATTATTCTTCAGATACATAGTAGCTAAAAGGTCCAGAACTGGCACACTTAAGAAAATATTCTATCATGATTAAAAACCTTAAGAAAAATGCATATAAGAAACATTCCTTAACACAATCAAGGCAATATACAGCAAACCCATAGACAGCATCATATTGCATGAAGGAAACTTCAATGCATTTCCACTAAGGTCCAGAACCAGACAAGCATGCTCACTTTCTTTTTTTTTTAAGAGTTATTTATTTTTATTGGAAAGGCAGATTTACAGAGAGACAAAGGTCCGTCCAGAAGCTCACTCCCCAAATGGCTGCCACAACTGGAGCTGAACCTACCCAAAGCCAGGAGCCAGGAGCTTCTGTGTCTTCCACATGCATGTAGGGTCCCAAGGCTTTGGGCCATCCTCTATGCCTTGCCAGGACATAAGCAGTGAGCTAGACTGGAAGTAAAGCAGTCAGGACACAAACCAGTGCCCATATGGGATCCTGACGCTTACAAGGTGGAGGATTTACCAACTGAGCCATCACGGCAGGCTGCGTTCTCTTTCAACATTGCTAATTAACCACCTCTGGTTGTTTTAGGCAGAGCCACTAGGCAAGAAAAAAGTCAAAGGGATACAAATTGGAAAGCAGGGAGCCAAATCAGCCATATTTGCAGATGTGTAAAGTCAATACACAATTACATGGTTGAAAAAGATTAGTACCCTTCATGATAACTACAAAATGCGTCAATTTTTAAGACTAAATCTAACCAAGAATATGAAAGATCCATATAATGAAAAACCACCGAAATGAGATACCAAAAATGGAATAATTTACTATGTTCACGGATTAGAAGAATCAATATCGAAATGCCCATACTGCACAAAATAATTTATAAATTCAGTGTAATCACAATCAAAATACCAGCAACACTATTCTCAGGCCTAGAAAAAAATACTAAAATTCATAAGGAATTAGAAGAGATCCTGAATAAATAAAGCAATCTTAAAAAATATAAACAAAGTTGGAGTCATCACAATACCAGATTTCAAGACATACTATAGGAGGATAATCAAAACAGCCTGATGCCGGCCCAACAATAGGTAGACTGATAGAACAGGTTAGAACCACCAGAAATTAATCCTTCCATATATAACCAAGTGATATGGACAAATGAGATAATCAGTCTCTTGAAAGAAGATAGGCTCTTCAAAAATGGAGGTCTACCAATGAAACAGTTCAATATACTTAAAGTATGATACCAGTTTTTTTAACCTTTGCGTACACCTCTAATGCCATGATACACTTAAATAGCAGAATGTTAAACTGGTAACTATTACTACAAGACTATAGTGCTGTGATAATATGGGGGAAAATAGCAGAAGAAATTAGGGAGGCAGGGAGAAGAGGCGGGAATAATCTGTACCTGTAAAACTGTACAATGGAAAATAAGAATAAAATCAATTTTAAAAACAAAATAATTCTTAAAGCACACAGATAAAAATGGTGCTGGGACTATTGGATCTCCACAGGCAGGAGTATTCAAAAGGATCACTACTTACACCTTATATAAACATGAACTCAAAATGCATCAATGGTCTAAATCTAAGATCTAATACATTAAAAGTCCTAGATGAAAACTTCAGGGAAACCCTGTAAGATATTAGCATGAGTGACTTTTGAAAAAGATTCTAGAAGCACAGGCAAATAATGCAAAAATAAACTAATGGAAATTACATTAAGCTAAGAAAGTTCTGCCCTTGCAAAGGAAACAATCGAAGTCAAGAGACAACAGAATGGGCGAAAATATTAGCAAACTGTGTAACTGATAAAGGATTAATATACAGAATTTTTAAAAGCTCCAGGAGCTCAACAGGAACAATCAATTGAAGGAATAGGCAAAGGATAAGAATAGGCATTTTTGCAAAGATGAAGTACAAATGTCCAACAGACAGATGAAATATTGTTCAGGATGACTGGTCTTGAGAGAGACGCAAAGGCCACAATGAGGGTTCACCTCACTCCAGTTAGAGCAAGCCAGGAGGGGAGCAGGAAATACCATTTTATGCTTAAAATAGAACGCATGAAATTCATGGAAATTGTTCTCTATAAACACAAAAGAATTTTAAATGCTGTATTACCATTAAGAAAATATTTTGCTATAATTTATGGACTAGATGAAAAAGATGTATCTGAAATGACAGGAGTTTTAGGTAATGTGAGAATAGTCGGGCAAGTCACTCATTGCCTTGTTAAATTCACACCCAGGTATTCCTATCACAGCAGACAGACTGTGGAAAGCTGAGATGAGAATATCTAGTCCTCCAAATTCTGCCAAATCCAGTTTTGCCCATGGACTTCATTGTGTAGAAGGAGAAGCTGACAAAAATAAATCACTTGTAGTTTATATGAGAAGGTTATTCCCAGCTAACAGCACGCAGAATTACATCATTATAAAGTTTATCTCACCACTGTGTTCAGAAACTTCTGTGCTGGTCCTGTCTGGAAGAAATGTTGACAGTAAAGTCTCTGGTAGACACTTAAAAGCACAGAGGCTCACAGACAAACAAAAAACTGATGCCCTAAGGGATATGCCAGTGATTATTTTTCTCTTGATTTCTCTGTAGAATTTGCACAAGCTGATGTATCTAACCTGATATCCTGGCTAGTATATTCTACTTAAAGTGCAGAAAAGCATATCCCAAGCTTAATCTGAGATGAGTTAATTCAACACTATTGGGCCGTGGTGACTCAAGGAAACAGCTCTTGTCATTTTTAGTTATGGTGTTATAATATGCATACTTTTTAGATAGTGTAGCTGAACTACACAGGAAAATACTGGATTTTTATGTAACAATGGAGAAGAGTTGGATACATGAGAAAGTTGCATTTCAAACTCAGTTTAATTTAGGATAAATCATATTAGATTTGACTTAGTGAGTTTTTTTTTAAGATTTATTTTTATTGCAAAGTCAGATATACAGAGAAGAGGAGATACAGAGAGGAAGATCTTCCGTCTGATGATTCACTCCCTAAGCAGTTGCAACAGCTGGTGCTGAGACAATCCAAAGCCAGGAGCCCGATCATATGGTTTTTATTCTTTAATATGTTGATGTGTTGTATCACTTTTGTTGATTTGCATGTGATAAATCATCCCTGCTTGCCAGGGATGAATCCCACCTGGTCTGATGAATGATCTGCCTGAAGTATTGTTGGATTCTGTTGGCCAGTATTTTGTTGAGGACTTTTGCTTCTATGTTTCTCAAGGATTTCGATCTGTAGTTCCCTTTCTCTGTTCTCTACATGGCTTTGGTACTAATGTGATGTTCACTTCATACTGACCTGTTATCAATATGAGCTAGTCAGACAGGTGCTACTCCTGCAGCAATACACACCGGAGCATAATTCAAGCCAGAATAGAGTGTGACTTTCACACAAGGCCTAGTATCTCCTTGCTGTAGGACCTGTTTAATGGCTTTTACTCCTCAGAACATATCCACTAAATTCAATTCCTCACTGTCTACTTGATTTATTTATCAAATCAGACCTGTACTATTACGTCAAACTAGTCCCCCCATCACCTTTCCATTATGCTGCTTCACTTTTCTGCACGTAGCATCTCACTGCTTGATTTTATAACACATGTGCATCTGTTTGTGTATTTGGTGATAGGCTCAGCAGGAAATAAGTGCCATATGAGAATGTGCTGGCACAATGTTTCAGTTGGCTAATCCTCCACCTGCAAATTCCAGAATCCCATGTAGGTGCTAGTGCGTGTCCTGGCTGCTCCAATTCCCATCCAGCTCCCTATTTATGGTCTGGAAAAATAGTGGAGAATGGTCCAAAACCTTGGGACACTGCACCTGCCTGGGAATCTCTGAAGAGGCTCCTGGCTTCCAATTGGCTCAGCTCCACCCATTGAGACATTTGCGGGGGGCTAAACAGCAGGTGGAAGATCTTTGTCTTTCTTTCTCTGTGTAAATCTGCCTTTCCAATAAAAATTTTAAAAAGAAAATGCACTTGTTTGTCTTTTCCATTGCTTAACACTCATAATAGGAATAATCTGTGAAGCTTATTAGAATGGAGTAAGAGTACTTTATTGCACTCTTACTGGGAATGGAAACTGGTGCTATATTATGGAAAACAGAATGGAATCTCTGTAGATTAATTAAACAGATCTACTATATGACCCATGTTTTCCTTTGCTGAAAATATAAAAATAGCATATGAAAGTTATCTGCATTCCATGGATACAGCAACTCAATTATTAGCTAAGGTAAGCAATCAATATATGTGGCCATCAACTAATTTTTGGATTCCACATGATGGAATCTTACCACTTGCAAGGAAACAGTCATTACATTAAGTGAAATAAAAGAAAAAAGACTAAAATTCCCCATGATTTCTGACACTTAATATTTTATATTACTATAGTTTTAATGATCTGTAACTTTTAAAAGTTACCATATAAGACTATTCATTTGATTACTGTTTGTAGTCCTTGCCTATATTACTAATGAACTACATTCCTAATGAACTATGGTCCCTTTACCTTTTACCTATGTAATTATTTAGCAGAGCACTGAGCCTTCAATTGTAATGTAAACTTAAACTATCATTTCAAAAATTTAAAAATAAAGGAAAGGATAGAGGGAATAGGATGGGAAGTATTCTTAGAACTGTATTGCTGAGGGTCAGCATGATGGTTCAATTGGCTAATCCTCTGCATGCAAGTGCTAGAATCTCACATGGGCACAAGGATATGTCCCAGCTGCTCCATTTTCCAACCAGATCCCTGTTTGTGGCCTGGGAAAGCAGTGAAGGATGCTCCAAAACTTGGAATCCTGTACCTGCATGGGAGACTTGGGAGAAGCTCCTGGCTTTGGCCTCAAATGGGCTCCAATCATTGTGACCGTTTGGGGAATGAAGCAGAGAATAGAAGATCTTTATCTCTTTCTCTGTAAATTTGCCTTTCCAATGTAGGAAATATATATTTTTCAATTTTTAAATTATTTTTAACAACTTATTTAATAATTCATTAATAAACATACCTTTTTAAAAAGAGTTGCATGCTTGAACTATATTGAATCTGTTGTTTGTATTAATATTAGTAATATGAGAATAGGAAAGAAATAAATGCTTGTTGGATGGGTAAAGTCTCCACCTTCACATGAGTCAGCTTTGTCTGGTTGGACACTTATGTCACCAACTACTCTGGCTTGTGCAGAATTGTTGCTAAAGGGAGGAGGGAAGGATTTCACATTGTATAGCGAGACCAACTCATTCTAGAATTTATGTGAAATTAAAATTTATGCAAAAACAAAAGAATGAAAACAATTCTCATTATATTATATGTGTGTTGGTAGATCATAAATTATTTAGTAATTTATGTACAACTCAGGAGTAGTTTTCTAAAGTAATTCAGTGAATCTGGTGGCTGAAATTTAATGAATTAAATCATATCTACTATGGAAGAGTTAACTATTCCCCTACATAGAGTCAGCCTTGATCAACAATAAGAAATGTCAAATACATTTTAATTCTTTATGTTGGGTCTCACTTTTCTTCATATTTTCTCCTAGCTTTCCTCTGTCTCTTTCTGTTCTCAGATGTGTAAGCCCACAATAAATATGATTTTACCAAATAATTGATATTTCAAAAATCAGTGTACAGCTTTTCCTTTTATTTAGAAGGTCTAGCAGTTTCACTTATGTAGTGGGAATGTGGGTGAGAATGGCATTTGAAGAACACTTGGCTCCTTTTATGCTTCGTTCTATGCTCTCGGCATCCCTGTCAAGCAATTTAGTTAAGAAAATGAACACTCCTTAGCAGAGGGGCTGGAGGAGGTATGGTGGGAAGAAGAGCAGTACAGAAAAGTGCTAGACAGGAATTAGGCCAAGAATATCCACACTTCCTATATTGAGAGAGTTCTCACGGAAATTATTTTTTCTTTTCTGTCAAGTTGAAAATCATTTGAAAGTCTGCTTTGTGAACATTTAATATTTTATTCTGTTCTATCTCCTGTTATAAAAAGAATGGGCATTTTAAATACTTTTTGGTTTCAGATTTCTGATTTAATTTTTTAGAAAAATAACTGATGCTGCTCACATTAAAATTTTAAATTTCAATGTTTAAAGGATCTTCTTGTTATGTTGTTGGTATTAGCAGATACTGAATCAAAGACGGAAACTATTGATGGTCATGGTGGAAGCAGTAATGAATTCCATGAAGTGTGTCTTATGCTCTAAGCTCTTACTGACCTGGCCGTCCTTAGGCACCTAGTCATAACTATCTTACCTACATATGGCTGCATGGAGGGGTGCAAACCCATCAGACATAAACTAGAGACAGCAATGCTTTCATTGTCATTACCCAATGGTATCATGTAGAGTCATATATATCTTTGATGTAATTTTAAACTTTATGGATGTGTATAATGAAAATGCCTCACAATCTTTTAGGATGCCAGAAAAACACATTTGCCGTATAAGTATTTCAAAGTTTACAGTAAAAGCAAAAGTCTTGTACATTTTCAGATACTGTTTTCTTGTTACAACTAAATCCTATTTTAAACTCAATTGTATTTGCATAGAACCTACTATTTACCTAAAATTATGCTGGAGAGTAGCTGCAACAGGCTAAGTAAGAAAAAAAAATGCCCTTCCCCCAACAGAGCAGAGAGAAACAAATAACCCATGCACAACTGTGCAAGTAGACAGTAAAAGATTAGGTAAGGAAAACAATGATTCTCTAGAAAACAAACAAAAAAGCTTGGAAGG
This sequence comes from Ochotona curzoniae, assembly GCF_017591425.1. Taxonomy (NCBI): domain Eukaryota; kingdom Metazoa; phylum Chordata; class Mammalia; order Lagomorpha; family Ochotonidae; genus Ochotona; species Ochotona curzoniae. Next base: position 44,176,236 of record NW_024466502.1, on the reverse strand, counting down.
ATTTAGCACAGGTAAGATGTAAATGAATACTGTTTTGAAAAAATAACACTGGAACAGAGACTGGGCAGCTGAGCAGAAACTAATCAGAAGCCAGAGGAGTTTCTGGTAGAATGGCACAGGTAGAATCCAGAATGGAAAGCAATTGGAATGGAAAAACTAGAAGATGCTAGAATATCTGGCACTTAACAGACAGTGTCATGAACTGAGGGTGGATTTGGTTGGAGGAAAGATCATAAAATAGGTCCACATACACTAATTAGTTTAGATCTAGTTTAAGTTATTCATAATGTTATGAAATGTATGACAATCTAATCCAAATATCAAAGATCACTCTGGCCACTTTGAGAACGGATTATAAGATTGGTAGGAGGAGGGGTAGAGGGGAGACAAGAAATGGAGGTCCCAATGAAGTTTGAGAACCAGTGATGTCAGGTCAGCCTACAGTGGTGGCAGGGAGAGAAATAAGAGATTTGAGACTTCTACCTTCCTGTCTGTGAGGATTTGTGCTGGAGCCGTTTGCAAAAAGTGGAGATGGGCAGCAAAGAGAATGGCTCTCAGAAATGATCATACGACTATTATTACGTGATCATCATGCAGCACACTTACATAAACTAAGTTGGTATGATCCTTGTTCCTAAACTATCTCATAGCCTACTCCTCCTAAACCGTGAAACTGTAAAACATGCTACCATATTGAACTCTTTAGGCAATTATAAGGTAATGACACTTGAATATCTAAACATAGCTAAACATAGAAAATGTACAGTAAATATATGGCATAAATGATTAAAAATAGTATACCTGTACAGGATACTTATCATGAAAGGGGCTTGTGGGATTGCATATTGTTTTGGGTGTGTAACTTGGGAGAGTGATGAGTAATTGTGAAAATCTAGGATTGTGCACTATTATGGACTTTATAAACTTTGTAAAATTAACACTAAATTTATAAAATGTTTTTGTCAATTATAAACTAGTTTAATGCAGCTTTTCACTTTTAAATTTTTAGTCTTTAGCTTTTTGATTCTTGAAATGATATTTTTCTGAAAACACAAACATGGTATAAATATACATTATGTCTCCTTTGTGCATTTTAAAATCTTTCTACTTATTTTTTCATAACTTTAGAACTCTTGCTGAAATTTAGATGCAAACACAGCTTAAGTCTGTAGAGGGGCAGGGTTACTGATGCCACTGTTGCCCAGCTCTACTATACAAATAGATGTTATCATCTATGACAAGAAGGCTTTCTTCTGGATGTGCCCTGAGGGCCCTAACTTGGGTCCTCCTTGAGGAGGGTTAATTCCTTCAGAAAATATTTCTAAGGTGATTTGCATTATATCTTTGTTATTTGTTAATCATAATTTGCTTGTTAGTTGATAATACACTATACATCCTCCTCTCAATGAAAACCTTTATATTTTAAGCTCATATTTTCAAACATTTTAAGACACTTGGTGAGGTTTAGAAAAACTTCTGCTAAAATCTGTACTGTAAATTTTCTTTTGATTTCTTTTGTTCTTTTCTCTCATTTTTTTCACTCTATCTTTCTGTTCTAGCTTCAGCAACCTATTAGCCAATTCCGTGGGAGTCACAGCTAGGAGTGTTTCAGTGTTTCATTTAGGTGGCCTGCAACATTACGCCAAAACTATAAACCTTTTGAAACACGGCACTGACTTGGCCTTTTTATGGAAGAATGTATTTTAAGGCATCTATTTCCAAACTGGAAAGTTTAGACCATTCTGTCTCTATAATGAAATATTTGATATTGAGTGACACTATAAAGAAAATGTCTATTTGGCTTATGGTTTTGGAAATACAAGGACATGATGCCAGCATAAATTTAGAGCTGGTAAAGACCTCTTGGTATGTGAAAGCATAATGAGGAAAGTATGTATGAGAGAAAGACCAAATTAGAAGCTCCTGTGAGGGCAGGGTAACAGTCCTGCAACCTCCCAGTAGGCCATGCCATTTAAAGTTCCACTTGTGAGCCCAGTGTGATGGCTCAGTGACTAAATCCTCACCTTGCACCAGGATACCGTATGGGTGCTGGCTTGCGTCCTGGCTGCTACACTTATCCAGCTCCCTGATTGTGGCCTGGGGAAGCAGTAAAGGATGGTTCAAAGTCTTGGGAACCTGCACCCTCATGGGAGACCTGGAAGAAACTCCTAGCTTCAGATGGCTCAGCTCTGGCCATTGTGGCCATTCGGGCCATTGTGGCCATCTCTCCTGTCTGTGGATCTGACTTTCCAATAAAAATAAATAAATCTTTTTTAAAAGTCCACTTGTATCTGAACACTGTCACACTGGAGACAATGTGGAGTCAACAGTAGAGAAAACTCTTCAATATACGAGACGTTGGAGGACATACCATGTCTACTCTGTAAAGACTAATCCTAAAGCATTTGAATGACACAGGCATGCAGTAAACTCAGTACCATAGTTGCTAAGGCTTTTCTTTCAACATTGCGAAGAAACTTTTTCATTAGCTATGATTGTCACAGTGATGAGAAGGGCATGTTCTGTGTTTGAAATTTAGGTCATTAGAGATCTCTGTGTCTGATACAAAATCTTTCTCAAATTTTGTTAGTCTCATTGCTTTTAGCAAAATATCCTGTAACAGTTTCTGTGACTTTACTTTTGTTCTTCAAAATCATAATTATTGTAGCATGGGACATAACCGCCTAGTTATAATCACTTGTTTTTCACTTTTTCCATTAAAAACTTTTTAAGACACATTTCCACAGGCTTAGGAATTTCTCCTTTCTCCTCCCCTTCACTGATTTCCCATATATTATTACAATAGCACACTCCTTTTACAACACTCAAAAGTCCATAATTCTGCTACGTAAGAATATCCTGACATTGTAGTTTTAGATATATTACTCAGCCATGAAAAAGAATGAAACTCTACCATTTAACAAAATGGTCCTAACTAGAGACTATTATGTTCATATTCTGGTATAAGGCAATCTTCATGTAAAATAAAAGATTGATTGATCTATCTGACATGTGTTTACATATATTCATCTAGAAGAATTAGATAATGGAGGCTAGCATACCAAGAAGTGAAGATGCATTGCAGTATCCATTTCTACTCCCAAATAAAATATGGACTCCTGGCGAAACAGTTAAATATATCGTGACAATAGGATGCTGGACTTTTAACATTATTTATCTTTAACTTTCATAGTCTCATAGCACTTTCTTTACTTTCATTATAGCTATAACAGCATGTAATTCTTAATATATTTGGCTAGAATATAAAATAGAGTGACAAAACACTATGCCACAAAGCTGGTACACACAGGAATCTCTTTTCTTTTTGGTTTTTTGATTTTTCTTTCAAATTTTAGCTCCCATACATAACAGAGAACATATGGTATTTTCTTCTGTGTTTGATTTATGTCACTGAACAGGATACACTTCATCAAAGAGATATCTGTACCACCATCTTTATAGCCACATTGTCAGTAGCCGCCAAATAGCCGAAAGAGACTCAATTTGAATGCCTCCAGATTAATGGATAAAAAAATGATATGTATAATACACATATGTATAGTATCAGGTATAAAAGAATAAAATTTTATTATTTATATCAAATCACTTTCAATTTAATTCTTGAATAATTATGTGAAAATATAACCTCTTTCTGGTAATACTAATAGTGAATTTTATGCACTTAGAGATCAATATGAAAAAAATTGAGTCAAGTACAAGGAACAGATTTTTAGCTTATCGATTAAGATTCTTGCATCTCATAAAAATACGGGTTTGATTCTTAGGGCAGCACCTGGCTAGTTTACTGCTAATGGAAGTCCTGGGAGGTGGTATGTCATGGTGCAAGTAGTTAAATTCCTGCCACCCCAAAGGAGACTTAGCTTTAATTTCAAGATTCTGGTTGTAGCCAGTAAAGCAGTGGATTGGGGGAATCTATCTCAGTTTGTGTATCTCTTCCTCTGTTTTTGTCCATCTCTATTTCTGCCACACTGCCTTTCAAATGAAAGAGTGAAAACAAAGTATAAAACCAGAAGCAATCAAGAAATGAGGCAAACTGGAGACATATGAGCTCTTGCTGGTATAACATGGCTGACTACAGTCAGCTTCTTTATGATGCAATGCTATCTGAACTAACAAAAGTATAATATGAGCACATAAGCCAGTAACACAATTATTTATTATCAGTATGTGTTATGCACAATTGCACATGCTTTATTATTATAGGACTGACATTATTATAGATCTGCTTTCAAAGTGTTGTTATAGACACATGAGTGAAGCATTGCACTATGATGTTTCATCAGATAACACACCGCTAGGTGAGAAGAATTCTTTGCCTCTTGTATGATACTAGAGAACTAAGTTTGTACCTGCAGTCTGTGGTGATTGATGTTGCTTTGTGGTGGCATGACTGGACTGAACGGTAGCCTTAGGAGGACAGCCCGGGCAGAAGGGTGGTGTGCTCAGCTGTGAGATTTTCCCAAGTACTCTACTCACTTGGTTCCTTCACTAGGGCAAGTCTCTCACAGTCTCTCACTGGTGAGTCCTTTTGGCTTCTCAACACTGAATATTTAAGTTGTGGTATTCACCACACATTTTCTCTTATAGTTTCAATTTTCTTGTTTACTCCCTCCTTATAAATACCATGAGGGAATAGATCATGATCTTTGTATTTTTCCTGCACATAGTTGATTTTCTATAAATTCTTGATGAATGAATCAATTAAAGTAGGATGACAGAGAAGAGGTAAAGGACTTTAAAATTCTTGGTGACATCTTAAAATCCCCTGGTGTTACAATCCTAAGCAGAGAAATGCTTATCCTAACACTTAAACATCCATCTTAACTCATATATCCATGCAACACTTGTTCGGGAAATGGTGTTAGAAATAAGAGGAGCGTAAACCCAATAATTTACAACAATATCCCCTAAGGCCAACAGTTTAGTACAGGTAAGTGAGATCACGACTTACTGCTGTAGAAGATGGGGACATCGTTGGATGCAGGTAGAGAGGACTGGATAAACAACGTGTGTCACGATCACTCCTGCTAAAAAAACACACAAAGAAATACATCTGTTAGAAAGGACATCAAGAGCATCATAAAAATATTCATCTATATTCATCAACTTCCACAAAATCTTTCAAAACTATTGTTACTCACAGGGTCTGAAACCTGTACTCCAGTGCACATCATATACACACTCATGCACACCACTTATTGAAAAGACAGTGAGCAAAATAGAAACATTTAATCGGTCATTTCACATAGGAGCTGCAAATCAAGATGAATAAAGAATATCATTTTTATATCATGATAATTATACTGCCCAGCATTTATGGATTGGAAGAGAGGTGGCCAATGTTGTAGGTAAGTCTTAAACTACTAGGCCACAGCTCTGGACGCCAGCTTTCACATTTCATCAAAGTAATGAAGGACAGGATTTTTAGAATCACAGTAATAGATTCGGAGTCTTACATTTTGACCTGAGACAAATACCTATGCAACATTAAATTGGTAAGAATTTAGCACCCACGTTGCTGAGCATGTGTTTCTGGAGTCTAGACTGCAGTTCTCTAACGTACTTTAGAATCTTTTTCTTATTTGTGCCTCATAATATGACAACAGCTAGGACAAGAGCTTCTATGGTATCTAAGTTCAATTAGTGACTTCTAGCCTCTATTGGAAGATACAGTTATTAAATACATAGTAACATGATGACTTTGTTTCCAATATGCTTTCCAAAATGTTTACCAGTGTTCGTTTATTGTTCCCTCTTTTCTTAGGGTTGCAACACAGTTCTGATTTTTGGCTAATCTCTGCATTTGTATGCTCCTTGTTCTAATCCTCTTTGGATGCAAAAGTAGCCATTGAGAGAAGGGCACTGGAAGTCCTTCATTCTGGCCGGAAAAGTAAGTGCTTTATTGGGTTCTGTTAGAAACTAATATGCACATGGACACATACATATGCAATGTGATTTCCTTGTAAGGCACTGGTGATAGCTGCTATTTACACCTGTTAGGTACCATGGTAATGTTTTCACATTTGTCCTCCTGACTTTACAGAACATTTGTGTATAACTGCCTTTTGTGAAGAGCTACATCAAGTTTGCATTAGATTGAAAAAAAGAGTTTCCCAAGCCTGTGTTGAGCACTTTCACTGGTTTTACTTGATCATGTACCCATCAGCACGGAAGCTCAAGTCCTAAATATAGAAGGAATTAAGATTCTGTCCAATATGGTTAATGACTTTGCTCTGTATTTAACAAAGGTAAATTAGCTCCCAATTAAGATCAAATTATATAAAAGGGAACAGAAAGTTGATTGTAATTTGTGTATCCTGACTTGAAAGACAAATGAATAAAGATATTTATTAATGCTATGGATAAATAATATTCATAGCTATATTTTAAAGAAAATAATTTCAAAAAGGAGTGGGAAAGGTATATGGCTATAGTTAGTAGTTGCAGTAACTGTAAAACATTTATATACTATTGAAATCAAGAGTCTTGGGGCTAGTACCAGCAGCAGCCCATAAGAAATCTGCACCCAGTTGGAGCATTGGGTCCCACTGTATTTCTAAGCTCACAGTGCAAGATGCCTTAGGCACAAATGCCATAATGCCCCTGCATGCCTTATGACAGCTGGGGGTAGTATCATCCATGCCCTGCACAACCAGGAGTTTGAGAGGAATGTAGCTTTCCTGGGTGTGGATCTTCAGTCTCCCAGAATTCAGTGTCACATTGGGGATTGTGATTACCAGTTTTTTTGTTTGTTTGTTTGTTTTGTTTGTTTGTTTCTGAGGGAGATAAAGGGCACTATACCCTTGTTCCACTGGAATCCTGAGTGGTGCCTAAACACACACACACACATACACAAGGGGGTAGGAGAGAGAAAAATGGAACAGAGGGAGGAGAGGAAGGAGAGAAACAGAGAAGGAGGGAGAAAGGGAGGGAGAGAGGGAAAATAGAAAGGACAGAAAGAATTTCCCAGTTCTAATTCCAAATTTTACAATTTGAATAAAAATGGTTTTAACTGAAAAGCAACATATTGAGTGCTACAGGCTGGACACAAAAAGTTAAATACCATTTGCTGTCCTATATATGTGGTAATTAACATCAAGGCAAACAACCATAAAACCTCAAAAATACCAAAACAAAAATAGAAATAGATTCCTGCATTTAACAGTATTGCTATAAATCTAGTTTTGCCTATTTTGTGTTAAATCTTTGTCAGACCAATGGGTAAGAAGATGTAGCATTGTCCCATCAATTGTATCATTGATGATATAGGCATCACATTTAGTAAAATGATCTAGACCCAGAAAGACATATACTGTGTTATTTCAGATATATGTAGACTCTAAATAGGCCAAGCTCTCCGAGGCAGTGACACAATGTTGGGTGCCAAGGAGGGTAAAAAGAAAGGAGAAGGTAGTTGAAGGGCACAGTGTTTCCAATAAGCAAGATATATAACTTCTACATAACTATTATACAATGTTATGAATTCTTAAAATATATACATAACATAGGAAATACATATGTATACACACAGACATACACACACTCACACACATTAACAAAGGGGAGGAATTTGGGAGCAGTTATATTTATGTTTATAGCCTTGAACGTGGTAATGGTTCTTTAAGTGCAAAACTCGCTGAGGTAATTTATTACATTTTGTATAGCTTTTTATATGTCACTCACATCTTTATAAAGTTTTTTTAAAAATAAAAGTTTGCTAAGAAAAAAATCCAGAATGTGCATTTATAGAATTAGAAAATCAAATTATTAACTTAATAAATGCATTTTTTACAGATTATCGTCCTTAATGATAAGGACTCTCAAACTATGAAGAGAAGGGAATTTCATCATTCTCAGAGGCACAATCTACAAAAAACTGCTAACATATTCTTTCATGAAATATTGAAAATTTTCATCCACTATCCATGCCAATGATACTTATTTCCTCTGATTCATTTTAATACTACACTCAAGTTTTTAGCTAGGAAATGTAAAGAAGCAGAAGGGAAATCACTTGATCAGGTGGGAAAAGATGCAAAATGTTCTGCTTGCATATGGCATGATCATGCACACAGAATACCCTACGAAACCAAAGAATAAAATACGACAGATAAGAAACAAGGTTAGCAAGCATACATAATGCAGAATAAATACAGACATATCAACTGATTTTAGGTCATAGCAATGGACAATACCAAAATAGAGGCAAAACATTTCCACATACAACAGCATCATGGGTAACAAAATAAGTTTAATCCACAAAACATCATTGGTTTAAAAATATATATATCTACATTACTGTAAAGATATCTTGGTTCATGCATTGGTTCATTGGGATCTTTGTTAAAATTCCAATATTGTCCTAACAACTACAGATTCAATGCAAAGCCTATGGAAACTGTAATAGCCTCTTTGCTGAAGTTTACAAGCTAGTGCTAGAAATTATATGAAAATGTCAGGGATCCAGGTAGGTCCTGAAATAAATTAACCCTGAAAAAGAGGTGATCTAACTTGCAGGCCTAGAGCTTCCTGACCCCTAAACTTGCTGTAGAGCCACAATAAACAGGAGAGTGTGGAATACTATAGCTACATGAATCTATGAAGTGTAAGTGAGCATTCACAGATAAATTGTTTATGGCCAATTTGTCTAAGCAAGATTACCAAGGCCATTCAATGTACAAAGAACAGCCTCTTTACAACCACATCCCCATGGAAACAAAGGACTTGTGACACATTACACTCAAAACATTCATTTAAGTTAAGACCTAAAAGTACATACTCATAGAAGAGTAAATCATCTTGTGTCAGATTAGACAACTGTTTTTTAATTTTAATGTTAACTAGTTTTTACCAGAAATGATGTAATTTTTACATACAATTCAAAGAACATTATGATATCCGCTTATATCCTCCTTGACCCTCCCTCGTTTTCTCCCCTTGTTTCTGAGATGACCTGTAAGCTTGCATGACAGTAAAAAGGATTAATACTTCCTCAAATAATAGTTGGATAAGTAAAAAGAAAAAAATATGTAATTAGCTTAGTAGGAATACAGACAAGCATAAACATTTATTTCTTAGATATGTTCTTAATTTACAATTGGACACAAAAGAAAAAAAATAGTATTACACAACACAAATTTTATACTTCAGTCATGTTATTGTAAAAATAGAAAGACAACTCAAAATGTGAAGACACGTTTTTCAAATAATTTCTATGAGAAGAACTTATACTAGAATATGTGAAAGGATCACAACAAAACAAGACAAACCAAAAAAAATCACAAAAAACAGAATTTAAAAGTAAGCAGAAGGATTCTGTATTTCTTCAAAAAGAGATTTTCAAAAGAGCAAAAGCACATGAAAAGTTCTAAATCTCATTAATCATGAAGGAAGTATATTTCAAATGAGGTATCATGTTACACCCACAAAGACAATTATAATTAAAATAAACTCAAGGGAATCTCAAAATACACAGCAAACAAAGCAAAAAGTATTGGTAAGGAGATACTGCTAGGAATATAAAATGATGTCGCTGCATTGAAAAACTGTTTGACATTCCTCACACTCAAATATATAATTACCATATGACTCATAATTTCACTTTTAGGCATAGACCCAAGCGAACTGAAAATATATGCCCACAAAAAACTTGGTATGAATGTTCATGGAAGCATTATTTGTAATAGCCTTAAAGTGTAAATAACTAAATGTCCATGGGTTGATAAATGGATAAAGCAAATGTATAAATCCAGAAAGGGAAAAAATTTAGCTGTCATTAGATATTAATGCTGAAGTGATACACTAAGACAAGCAACCCAGTAACAAAGGACCATAAATGAATTATTTCAATCTATATGAAATGAACAAGATAGGCATATATATGGAGACAAAATGATCTGGTATTTGTCTGGAGTTGAAAGCATTATGGGGAAATGAGTAGTGCATACTAATTGGCATGGGTTTGATCTCTGGATTGATGAACATGTCCTAAAGTGGATTGTAGTGATGGTTAGATAACTCTTTAATTATACTGAAACTCATTAAATTGTCCCTCCAAAAGAAAGAACTTCATGGTACTTGAAGCATATCTTAACAAAACTTTGTTTTTAAAATAAATGACAAGAGGGCTGATGCGGTAGCCTAGAGGCTGAAGTCGTTGCCTCGCTTGTGCTGGGTTCCCATATGGACACAGGTTCTAATCCCAGTGGCCCCGCTTCCCATCCATCTCCCTGCCAGTGGCCTGGGAAAGCAGTCAAGGATGGTCTAATGTCTTGGGACCCTGCACCCACGTGGGAGAAGCAGAGCAGGTTCGAGGCTCCAGGCTCCTGTCTCCTGGCTTTGGATTGGCTCAACTCTGGCCACTGCGGCTGCTTAGGGAGTGAATCAGTGGATAGAAGATCTTCCTCTCTGTCTCTCCTTCTCTCTGTATATTTAACTTTCCAATAAAAATAAAATAAATGTTTAAAACAATAAGTGACAAGAAATTCATTAAGAATAAACCCAAGATCTGAATAAATATCCCACCAAAAAAAAAAAGAAGAAAAATACTGAAAGCAAATACCTAAAAATCTTGCCTATCACTTGTCTTTGGGAAATGGAAAGTAAAGCAACAGGTATTTTTTTGTCTATAAAAATGATCTGTAACACCTATGGCTAATCGTAATACAGAGAAACTGGAGCAGTTGCCAATGTACAAAACAAAATAGAAATCAACCCCCTATCATTATAAAAATTATAGGGAGGTGGTAAAAAGGAAGCATAGTCATAAAATAGTCTTAAAATTACTAACAATTGGCAGTAGTACCATGTCATTTCTTATCAGTAATTACTTTGATAAGCATTGCAATTTCTAAAGGACATTTTTGAATTGATAAAGTAAGATCCAATATGTGCAGCTTTTGAAGAGACTCACTTTAAGCACAAATACACGATGAAATAAAGATATGGTAAGATATTCCATGCAAATGTCAATTAAAAAGTATGAGCTGGTTACACTTGTATCAGGCAAAAATGACTTTAACTCAAATATTGCAAAACAGAGAAAGAAGGTGAATAAATTATGATGAGAAATTCAAGTAAAACAGATAATAGAACAATTACAAAAGTATACTCTGGATAAAGAAAATGTGATATATATATATTCAATGGAAGAGAGAGGGAGAGACCTATCTGTTGACTCCCCAAAGTTTGTGAAGACTGATACTGGTCGGGGTCAAACCAAGAGTTGGGAAAGCAATCCAAGTCTCCCATGTAGATGACTTCTCATTTTCTTCTATAAAGTAGGAAGCTTTCATTACCAACCTACTATAAATATTTTTTTGGATACCTTTTTTGCTTATGACACTGCTTAGAGCTGGTTAAACGGGTGTGATCTCTTTTATCACCAAATGTTGAATTTTACTACATAGCCCCTTCAGGTTTTGCACAAATAATTACAACATTTAGAGCTCACACATGATATTTTTTTCAAGAAGAAAATATCTTCAGAAATTATTGAACTGAATCTCATTAAGATATGCTAATTTATTCCTATGTATGCCATCTTGAGGTTTGATTTTTAAACTCCAAGCTCCAGTTCTGACAGTCTCTCAAAAGACAAGGCAATCTGGAATTACAGCCAATCCTTTGTTCATATTCTGTAGCTTAGAAAATCATTCTTCTCTTGTCCACTTCAAGAAGAATAGAACATAATTTCCATTTGCAAGCTTGGAGGACAATCATTTGGCATTCATGAAGCGAACTTTTCTCATAGGCATAATATTGAAATACAATTTGCCTTTATATATGGATTCATTCATATTAATCATGTCCCCAGACCATGTAAGAATTCTAAACTAATGCTTCAGCTTCCACACTTGGGTAAATACAGACTCCATTCTAGAGTTCATTCAGAGTTGGAGTTGTTTTAAACTGAACAGATGTATTAAAAATCTCAGGTACCACTTTCTGTCTCCTTCACCAGTTGCTCCCACTAGAGCTGAAGCACTGTTTTTTTTTTTTTTTTTTTTGGTATTAAATAAAGTGCAAAGTCTAGTACTGATGGCTTATTGGTTTCAGTAGTTTCATATCACTGGTTTAATAGAATGGTCTAATGGTACTCTATAGGTCTACAAAAGAATATCCTACATTGTGCATTTCTTCTTCCCGAGAGAACTTAGGTATGCTGTTAACTAACAAAAAGCTTTCCGGCTGAATGACTAGAGAGAGATTTGAAGAGAGAATTAGCTACTTCAGATCACATTGTCAGCTCTGGTTGCAATGCCTAAATACTAACCACGTATTAGATATTTGTGTTCCTAAGTCACTACTTGGGGTCCTGGTGAAGTTTTATGCTCCAGGAAATCTTTACATACACAGAAAAATAAGTTAATTTTTAGTTTATTATTTCAGATCCTGTCAGCATTCAGACAAAAAGAGATCTGTCTCAAAATTTGTCATCTACTGGCTCACTTTTCAATTGCCTGAAACAGTGGAAGTGAGCCAAGGTAGAGCCTTGAGCCAGAAACTCAATCCAGCTCCCCGTGCCAGGGCCGGGGTCCTAGCCACTGAATTTAACACATTCTGCTTCCTAGGGTGCAGGTTATCAGGGACACTGGAACTAGAAGTGGAGATAATAGATCCAGTGTGATGGCTTAATAGGTAAATTCTCACCTTGCAAGTGCTGGCATTGCTTATGGGTAATGGCTGGTGTTTCAGATGCTCCACTTCTCATCCAGCTCCCTGCTTATGGCCTGGGAAAACAGTCAAGAACAGCCCGAAGCCTTAGGACCCTGCACCTGCATAAGATACCCAGAAGCAGCTCCTGGCTCCTGGCTTCCAATCAGCTCAGCTCTGGCCCTTGTGGCTGCTTGGGGAGTGAACCAGTGGAAGGAAGATCTCTCTCTGCCTCTCCTTCCCTCTCCTTCTCTAATAAATCTAATTATCTTTGCAATAAAAAGTATGTATATAATGTATATGTGTGTTTGCATATAAATAATATTTTTGTACATTAAGTGACATAGTTCCCTAGTAAGAGGATTTTATTAAAATGTAATTTAAATTTTGAAAAATATGACACTGAAGGACTCCAGAACTTTGATAAATTTTTGCTGTTCATATAAACTACTCAGATTATGGTGTTTCATGGCAATAGGCTGGACACACTAAAACATTGTACTGATTAAGTTTTAATATATACTAATTAGCAGTTGATAGAAAAAATGAAAAATATTCTGTTCCTAATTCTATAGATACTATGTTTAATATCTATATATCTTACACTTCTCCATGATGATTTTATTTTGAAAGTTTTGATAGCTTTCAGTTTATTAAAATGCACATTAAATAGCTGTTCATTATCAATTATGTATGCAGTTAGATAATCCCAAATAATCTGTACACATAGAATATATTACACTGCATATGCTGTATATACTAAGGCATACATGTATAGTGTGTACCTGCATGCAATGCCATCATTCATTGCTTTCTAAATACTTTAACTGAAGTTTAATGAAGCTCAAATGGAAAAACATCAAATAGTGTCTATTTTAAGAGTATCTTCCATTAAGCTCCTAGGTATTATTTACATTTCAACATTTTATACTATATTATAGCATGAATTTTGGTAACCTTGGTTATGATACTTTAAATATATTTGTAAATTTAAATTCAATTTCAGTTTTGTGAACGTTACAGCCAAAAAGTGATTTGCACAGGACACAAAAATCAGAACAGATAATGTTTAAATTTTCAACTTTTTTTTCAAATATTTACTTAGCTATTTGAAAATCTAGTAAAAGAGTAAGAGAGAGATACTCCACCTACTGGCTCACTTACTCATTCTTCCAAAATTGTCCAGTTTGTTAAAATGTAACTGGTTCTAATACTCTTACAATCCTTTCTACTTCTGTGGCGTAATATTTCACTTCCTCTCTCATGTATACCTTTATTTGTTCGAGTCTTGTCTATTTTAGTCTAGGTATCAATACTTTCATTTTCCTTATCTTGTCAAGAAACTGTTGTTTTATGCACTGATTTCCTTTTTTTGGGTGGGTTTTTGTGTGTGTGTGTGTGTGTGTGTGTGTGTGTGTGTGTATGTGTGTGTGTGTGGTGGGTATTTTGCTAGTTTTTTGAAGACAGGTTGAGACTTTCCTTGCCCTGAACATTTATTGCTAAACATTGCCTTTTTCAAACAGTTTTTCTTCCACATCTTATGTTTTGGGATGCTGTATTCTCATTTCATTTTAGTTTCTCCAGGGTGTTTTTTCATTTCCTCATCAGTTTCGTGTTAGGCCTATTGATCATTTAGAGGAGTGTGTTATTTAAATTACAAATAATAATGAATTTATTCATTTTTCTCCATTTTTAAATTTTTCATTTTGTTGAAAAATAATTGCTACAATTTCAGCCTTAATTTTTTTCTCCATCTTATTTTGAAACGTTGAATACACAACATATGTATCCTATGTCACACTGATTACACAATTGCTGACTAACCTTCAAACAGGACTCCCAGTGAAGCAGTTAAATATACCTTTGTCAATATGATAGTAAATTTTCCATCTTTGCCTATACCTACAATGATGAGATGGACTGAATGAGCAGAATGTTAATGCAGTAACTTACTGAAGGGTTATACTACTGCAGTAATACTGGAGGAATTAATGAGGGGAATAAGGGAATGGAAAGGGGGAGGAAAAGGAGGGAATCCCTATAATTACAAAAATATATCATGGAAAATAATGAAAATAATTTTAAAATTTAAAAAAATCAAACATGAACATCACAGACACATGATCATTGTTCGTATCTATGTGCTGTTTTCCTGTCCCAATTTTTTTTTTAAAGATTTATTTTTATTATTTTTTCATTGGAAAGGCGGATATACAGAGAGGAGAGACAGAGAGGAAGATCTTCCGTCCGATGATTCACTCCCCAAGTGAAAGCAACGGGCCGATACTATGCCGGTCTGAAGCCAGGAGCCTCTTCTGGGTCTCCCACGCGGGTGCAGGTTCCCAAAGCTTTGGGCCGTCCTTGACTGCTTTCCCAGGCCACAGGCAGGGAGCTGGATGGGAAGCGGGGCTGCCGGGATTAGAACCGGCGCCCATATGGGATCCCGGGCGTGCAAGGCGAGGACCTTTAACCACTTGCGCCACCGCGCCGGGCCCCCTGTCCCAATTTTTAATCTTCCTATCAGGCATAACCTCTTGTTTTTTTTTAATGTATTTGAATACATATCCATATATGTATATTCAGATATAATTTGATTACACATGTACCCATGAAACAGTTTAGATTTGCTTGTTGAACTTTATAAGAAAATCTCATTATGTATGCTGGTTTCCTTTTATTAAGATTTCATTTTTAATACCCTCATGTTTATTATAACTCAGTTCACAACAGTTAAGATACAGAATCAACCCAGATGCCCATCAACTGGATAAAGAAAATGTGGTACACATAGACAGTCTCTCTGTCTCTCTGTCTCTCTCTCTCTCTCTCTCTCTCACACACACACACAAAATGGAATACTACTCAGCCATGAAAGAAATTAAGTCCTTTCTTTTCACATAAAACGGATACAACTAAAAGTTATTTTGCTGAATGCAGTGAGCCAGCCCTCAAATAACAAGTTTTATATTTTTTCCTGATATGTGGTAGTTAATACAGAGTAAAAAAATAGGAATAAAATGGACATCAACAGTTGATCATTATTTAACTCAAATTTATACTCCTGTGCAATTTAGACTTTCCAAGTTTTATTTGTTGAGTATTACGGTTAGTGGTGTGTCAAGCCTGCAATTAGTGTAAGCTAAAAGTATGCGTTGATGAGCATTTAACAACAAAAAAGATAAAAAGGAATTTATGGAGGGAGAGGGGGCAGCAAGGAAGGGAGGAAAATCCTGTTATTTTCTTACAATTGTACCAATGAAATGCATGAAAAATGCTATCTTATTTTTAAGACTGTGATCTTCAATTTCCAGCCTTTATTATTGCTCTAATTCCAACTTCAGTCTCAACAGAGTGACCACATTTTCTGTGAACTCCATTTTTTGTTTTTGTTTACTTGTTTGTTAGTTTTCAAAAACCACAAGCTGTTAAGTGCCCTGATACATAAACCAGATGAATGTTAATTCACCAGTTTTTCCCCCTTCTTCCAAGGATTGCTTATCCTGTAGTCCTACTTTGGGTTTCTCTCCACTGCTTTCAAATTATATTTTTCTACAGAGTTTATAATTGGTATTAGAAAGAAAATGAGTTTAATACAAATGCCTTTATCATTAGTGGAATGAGACTCTGTCATTTCTTTGCATTGTGATAATGAAACCTAAGACAAATGTGACTATTGAAATCAGAGGCAGTTCTAGGTAATGGAGACTCACAGAAAATTAAGAATGAGTTACGTATTTCACTTTTTTTTGCAAAACTTATTTGTAATTAATCATGTGTTTTTCATTGTGTTTTTCTCATTCCATGTTGTATTTATTAGAATGTGAATAAAATAAAACAAAGTTTCAGTCTTTCTAGAGTACTTGTAGATTCCAGATTAATGCACTTAGTTCTAGGAGGCTCCAGTTTGAGCCACAAAGGTCAGAGCTGAGATGCTCCAAAGCCAGGAGCCAGGAGCTTCTTCTGGGTCTTATTTGCAGGTATAGGATCAGAAAGTTTCGGGCCATCCTCACCTGCTTTCCCAGGCCATAAGCAGGAAACCAAAGAGGAAGTGCAGCAGCCAGGACATGAACTGGTGTAGAGTTAATGCTGTTGCATAACTGTATTACTCAAGGTCCTGACACAAAACCTGACTATGGTGCAGGCCTTACCATAGAGGTTGGAACAAGACTATAGGACAAACAGTGAACATGAACAATGTCGTAGCTGGAGCCATAACGCAAGAGTTAGAGTTTGCTGGATGATGCAGTATAGGGACTGAAAAGCTACATCTGGATATGAGCGGGAAGGAAATAAAAGTACCTTAAACCTATCACCGTCCATATTCTGATCTGCTGGCAACACATCCCTTCATCTGAACTGGATCAGAAGCCAGAAAGAAGTGGGTTCACATATGCAGTTTTTAATAATCAGCCTCCAGGTGGAAAGAGACTGAAATGAGAGCTGAAAACTGCTGTCAAGGTAACTAGCACATCCATTTGGACAACATGTACTGCTGATGGAGTAGCTCCCAGCCCAGAGGACTTAGGTGCCTCACACAGTCTCTCACCCTTGCTTCTACATGCTGTGAAACCTCCTGGGATGAACTCCGTTCATCAGTGCTGTGCTGTGGCACCTTGGCTCTAAAGGAGCCTTCCTGTAGACATGGAATCCCTTAAGCCATTGCTCATGGACTGACACACAGAGTGCTGTTTGTCTTTTCTCATGAGTTTCCATCATGGAGTACTGAAACACCTGTAATTGCTATCGTGACTTTCCTGCTACCTTCAACTCATTGTACAGATTTAGTTTGACCCTGCCCCCTCTAGGTGGGTGAGATTTCCCCTTCCATGTACTCTTCAGGAATTCTAACTTCCCTCCCTGCCACTTCTCACATATAGTCTGGCTTTTGTTGTTGTTGTTGTTAGTATTCATGTCCAAGGTATAAAGCACCAGGCATACTGTATGATCCTTAGCCATGACTCAATAAATAGTTATAGTAGTAGTAAATGAAAAGCATATGAATGAATGGAAGACATATTCTGTTTTGCTCATCTGTTGCAGGCAAGTACACATGAACACACCCATGGAATGTCTCCATGACCTTGGCATATGTCATGAATGAAATTAACAAGATTCTTCAAGATTGTCTTTAAGACTGATTTATACACTAAAATTAGAGATGCATATTTTATGGGAATCAACCAGTATGTTCATGTTTAAGAATGGAGCATTTATTTTCACGTAACAGGAAAGTGGCATGTAGATATCACAGGCAATAATTGAGCATTGCTTTCCATCAACTATTGAATACCAGTGACTGTGAGAGCAGAGCAAGTTTGACCTTCCCAGGACCGTTGAGTGCCCCAACGCTGGTGTCAGTTGTGTGTTGGGGAACACATGTCACCATAACTAAGAATTTAAGAACTTCAAGTACTTCACCTCACCTTTACTTCCCTGAGCAATTGCATTGTGTGGGAGTAAAAGTAAGGAAAGCAGGCAGGAAATACTGAGGAAGAATCAGCTTAGTAAGTCCAGGGCTGGAAGCATGCTTTGTGGCTTAAAGTTAACATCAGGAATCTGAAGTACACTGACATAAACTTGAATGTTTATCAGGCACAGGTCTCTTCGTAGCTAGTTGAGTGCAATCTAATATCTTCCTGCAAAATGGAATCAATTTTCAGAGAAGAGGTAAAAGTTAAATAATATAAGAAATAAAATATCTAATTACATAGTGAGTATTCAACAAACACCTGCTGTTATTGTCATAGGCACAGTTGATCACAGATGCAGAGTACGAAAAGTGTTAACTGTAAATTGTCTAGTTAACCTTGCTGATTTTAACCTTTTCCTAACAATTTTATCACTGTGAGTGTTTATGGGATGATTTCTTTTAGCCAGTAACATTGCTTTTCCTTTGAGGGTAGTAATAACATTTTTCAAAGCATTACCAAATGAATTACCTCATTTTGATCTTATTCCAGTGTGTCAACCAAATGAGATAATTCAAATGTCCTCATGTAATCACCTGGATCAAGCTTTTCCTGAGGTATAGAGCTACCCTGGAGTTCATTGCTTCCAAATACTCAATGTTTTTCTAATATTTGTTGATTTTAGAAAACAATTTCCAAGAAGTTGAAAAACTAACTAGCTAATAAACATTGTTTCCATGTAGGTACACTATCCAGATGTGGCGAACTAAACATTTTAAGTATTTCACTCAAGGATTTAGTTATTTCAATGAGGCCTAATTATTTCACAGTCTTCCCCAACTCTTTTTTCCTTAAGACAGATTATTCTGGGGTAAAAGGATCTTGCATGTACTAATGAAACAGCAGGTAAGAAATAAAATGTTCTTCTAGATAGAGTCTACTATGCAAAGGAAGTACCACCAGTGATGGCAAGATCCAGTAGATGTAAATCACCATAGAAATTGTCCCTTCTCCTGGAAACTGTTCACACCAGCCATCAATACACAGCACCATGTTCCTATTTAGTCTGCAAGTGCCAAGGTTTTAAATTTTGTTGCTCTGCTCTGTAAAAATAAGTTTGTATTTCTGTGGATGATAATAAGCTTGACAGGAATGGAAATGGTGTTTCATAACATGAATGAAAAAGTAAATCACAGGGCCTTTTTCCTTTTTACTTGTTTGGAGTATGCTTTCTACAAAAAAATTAGTATCCATAAAGTTATTATACTATAATAATAACTATACTATAATAACTATACTATAATATATATAACTATAACAATAATAATAATAACTATAGCAAAATAACCGAGATTCTATTACTGTTTACTGTATATCAGACACAGTTCTGAGAAACATACATATCCTGTGTGAGACAGCAGTCTGATGATCATTCCAGAAAGGCACTGGTACTGTTCTGCTTTACGGACAGGGAAATGAGATACACAGAAGTTAAATAACTTGCCTAAGATTGCTCAGCAAGCATGTGTTCAATCCATGATTCAAACACAAAAATACAGACCTCCCAACCCAGGATTTAAAACATTCTCTTACAGATAAACATAAAACAAAAAACAAAAGAAAATAGAAAATAATTTCAAGATCTACTTCAGAGTTCTCATTTGTAAATTGGGTATAAGTGTATGATATTCACTGCATAAGGCCACTATGAGATTAACCAAGACAACACCCTACAAAATGCTTGAACTTGACCTCAAATTTATACCTGAATTACATGGGATATTCCCACAGCCTCCATGAACAGGACAACCCGCTTGGGACAGCTACCTAACAAAGGCCCTCTTTGCCCACAGACATCCTAGGATATATATAGATGCACCTAGCCTTTATGGAACAGCAGCAACCTACCTTGTCCCAGGCAGGTGTCATGGAGAGTACTCTGATACTAGCTGTCCTGGCGGTGCTGTATGAAGCTGGTGTGACACCTGAGTCAAAGTGGAGTTCTAAAGAGTCCTGGAAGCTTTTCTCACTTCTCTGAAGGATGGCTTCAAGGAGAAACCTTAAAGATGCCACTGGGATTTTTACATTAAATTGAGGTGCCCCAGACAATTTTCCAATGACAAAGCAGCTCTATTAATAATCTTGTTAGAACAATGCAATTTGTAAATAAAAATTGAGTTTATCTTCTCCATAGGGAATAATAATTACTTCTACATATACAGATATGTCAGAAAATAATATCAAGGTTCTTAAGCCATCATATTTATAACTTTTAAAAGATAAGCCCTATATTCTAACCTGGAGAAAATGTGATCAATAATTTCTTACACTGTTAGAGTCACCAAACCTAGCTCTGGGTTTTAAACTAATCTTCAAATTTAGCAATGAAAAAAATTACAAAAATATGAGTGATTATTTCAAGAACTTGATAAAATTAACACTCTGTGACATAAAAATCTACTGGAAGAGAACAGATGTTTAAGATAACAAAAAAATAAATAACGTCATTCCAAACATCCTACCAGCTGGTGTTCTACAATTATCCCAAAGTATACCCCTTTTTCAAAACTGGGAGTGTGATGATCTGTTCACACCATGATCCCTATATCCGTCATTTTCGTTTAATGGTATTTCTGGTCCCACAGTTTCAAAGTGAAAATGCAGCATCAGCTCTCAAAAGTAACAATTTATGCACAGACAAGTCCATACATATGCTTCCTCCAAAGTAGAAAATCTTATTAAAGTGTAGATATAAAAATGTTACTATACCATTTAGGTCCACTGTTTTCATATAAGAGAATCAGTACATTGGGCAACTTTAGAACTGATGTTTCTGGTGATGTAATTCACATTCAGTAGGCTGAGTAACAGTCCTCCAATGAGGCTCAAGTCTTAATCTCTGGGCTTTATGAAGTATTCACCTTATCTCACAAGAGAAATTCTGTAGGAATGGTGAATAAGCAGTGTTTTGAGACGGGGCTAAATATCCTGGCTTATCCATGTGCACTGAGTGTAATGAAAAGAGCCCTTATTATAGGGGGGAAGAGGGGCCAAGGGTCAAAAGTGATGTGATGATTGCAAGCAACTGAGAGAGATTGGAGAGAGAGGAACGAGTGCTGGAAGGTGCACTGATGCTAGTTTTGTAGACGGGCGAGGCAATGCAGGTGATGGTCAGAAGCTGGAAGAGGCAGAGGAACGAACACTCTTCCATAGCTTCCAGCAGGAATAAACACACTGATACCTTGAGGCTAACCCAGTAAGTCTGAATTTGGACTTCTGACACACAGAACTGTAAGGTACTTGACCTGTGTTAAGTTGCTATTTTGTGATCATTACAGCTACCCCAGTAAGTTATTTCTACTCCTTCGTTGACCCAGCTCAAAGAGAACAGGCAACAAGCTCAATGATACAAAAAGGGGATTCTGTCCATATAATGAGACCACTTTGAGATCTAATCCAGTTTCCCAAATACAATCCGGACTATTAGATGAGGTCTAGATTATCACTGTATTTCCTTTGAAAGCTCATCTTGTTGATATTACATCAAGGACATTTTGCCTAACCCAGGATTATAAAGACTTTTCCTTCTTTTCTTAAAAAAAAAAAATCTGTGTATGGTATTCACGTCTATGATCACTTTAGGAGTAAATTTGTGTATAAGGTGAGGCAAAAGTTTAAATTCATATTTTTTGTGTGTTGATATCAGATTATCAAAGCCTATCTGAAGAGATTACTCACTCCTCTCAATGAGTTTTTCTCACCAGACTTCACTTGTCCATAAATATAATTCCATACTTTCAACTTTGTTCTATCTATCCATATGCTCCACCTTTTACCCACAATCTAGTTTTCATTACTCCAGCTTTAAAAATAGGACATTTTTTTAGGTGAGAGAAGTGAAAGCTTTCCATTTTTAAAATTTGTTTTTCTTAGTCTGATTTTAAAACCTTTTCAGAATTTTAAATTTATAAAAACAAAGATGTGTTATTCAGTTTTCATATATTCCACAACCAGCTTCACCTGTTATTAGCATCTCATAATTTTTATGTCAGAATCCATATATAGTTTAGAAAGTACGTTCCCATTTATGTTTGGATTTTAGTAAGTTTCATGTTGAATCAGAGAGAGAATTATCTCCTTTCTGTTAAAAGTGACTTGCCCAAAGCCTATTCAATATATATGCACCTAGTCATCTAATTAATACTTGTCCCCTCTTGGGCTTTATTATTGGTAGGACAGAAATGTGAAATCTTTTCCAGGAAGAAAGTTCCATTTTTCAATTATTGATTCACGCTGGTTCAATGGCAAACCAACTTGGCAGGAGTAGCAATTCACTTTGCCTTTTGTTTTCCAGTTGGTTCATTTCCCACATCCACTCGGAATTGTTCAATCTCCTGATGGCCCCATTCCCACTCAGCCATTCTCCCATTTTGGCCTCATGCCCCATTCACTTTGTCTTTCCATTTTGCCTTCATTTTCCAAGAGAATGGTGTCTTTCCAAGTCTTGTGACCCAGAATCACTTCTTATAATGTAAGCATCTGTCTTTACCCAGTTCTCTTTAAAGGAAAAATGAGGCAATTGCAGAAGAATGAAGCAGGCTTCAGAAGATATAGTCACAGGCTGGTTACTGATTCCCAGCAATAACTCCTTAGCCCTAAAATGATTATAACTAATTCTCTTAAATCTTTCCTTTAGAGTCAAAGCAGGTAACATACAAGGTGGTTTGTGAAATGCAGCAACATTTCTTATATAAGATTGTATGTTAACAGTACCTTAAATTCACATATCTATTTTTATTCCTCAATTAATTATATGCATCAGTATATCTTTGTAGCATATAACATAAGGTGGCCAGAAGAGCTCTCTATTTTAATTGAAATAATAAAAACTAATGAAGCAGAGAGAACCATGCAATTAGATACAATAATTTGGACCTGTGATAGAACCATATAATTTATGCAAGCAGAAGCCAGTATGTGTGTCGGAGGGAGAATAAGAACAAGAGAGAGGAGGGACAGATTCCTCTGTCAGCATCTCAAGGAACTCCAGTGTCTACTAAGGAAACCACCATAAAATAAGCAGATACAAACTAAGAGTCTCTTTACTTTTATTCCCTCCTTAACATCTTCTAGCAAGCTTGCCCAAATGAAAACAAAAATGGTCTTGTAAGGATGACATCTTGTCATTTAGCATCTCACATAAGTGCTGATCCATGTCCCTGCTGCTCCACTTCCTTTAAAAATCTGTTTATTGGAAAGTCAGATAACCAGAGAAGGAGAGACGGAGAGAAATATCTTCCATTCACTGGTTCATTTTTCAAATGGCCAGGACAGCTGGAGCTGAGCCAATCTGAAGAGCCAGGAGCTGCTTCTGGGTCTCCCACACGGGTGAAGGGCTCAAGGCTTTTGCCCATTCTGTATTGCTTCCCAAAGTCACAGGCAGGGAGTTGTATGGGAAGTGGAGCAGCCAGGACACAAACCAGCCCATATGGGTTCCCCTTGCATGCCAGGCAAGGACTTTAGCCATTAGGCTACCATGCTGGTCCCTGCTGCTACAATTCTAATCCAGTTCTCTGCTTATGGCCTGAGAAAGCAACAGAGGATGGTTCAAGTGTGTGGTGCCTTGCACCCATGGGTGAGACCTTGAAGAAGCTGCTGGGTTTCACTTTCAGAAGAGCTCAGCTCTGGCCATTGTGGCCATTTGGGGAATGAGTCATTGGAAGGAAGACCTTCTCTCTCTCCTCTCTGTGAAATCTCCCTTTAAAATTAAAAAAAAAATTTAAAGTTGTATTAGCAACACAAGCACACACATTGGTCTTATTAAAGATCACCTTGAGTACTAAGGGATCACGTGATCTTATTAAAGATCACCTTGAGTACTAAGGGATCACGTGAAATAAAACATCATCCTACAAGTTTGAGAAAGATAACTTTTTTGTATCAGGACAAACCAGTCTTTGCAAACAAAAATGTTGAATAACTCCAATAAAATGCCTCAAATAGAATCATAGTGGATACAATATAATTATGTAAAGAAAACAAAATAAATGATAAGGAAAAGGTTTTCTTTTTCAGATGCAGAATTCCCAACTGGCTCTCTGAGGCCTTCTGCGCAGCAAGGCAGAGGAGCTGAAAGGAAAGAAGACCTTCCCTACCACCTAGTCCTAATAGCAAAAACAGACTTTTTAAAATGAAATAGCAAAAGGCTGGAGAATGCTCACTTATGTCCCTTGATTTACAAGCTAGTCCCCTTCTTTACAAACCACATTTTTCCTGGCTGTAACCTTGACATTGCTCCCAATTCTGAATTTCTTCCTTTCTACCATGCAGATCATAAAATTGACATTAAGCTTTAGCATATGAGTAGCTCATATGGGAAATGGTGTCCTTTGAAGATGATTTTCTTCTCTCAATTGTGCTTAATGTACCCCAGCATATTGCTTTCAAACACTATATCCAGATGTTTAACTCAGTTACAAGTTTAATCCATTACTTTGAAATTTTTTCTATAAAGTGAAATAATGAATTACATGAGAAAGTAAAAAACCTCCCTGTATTCAAATATAAAATTCTACTTAACTTGGGCTACTTTAAAATTAAAATGAATGACAAGACTACTGAATTTAGAACAGAAGCGAAACACACAATGTTTGAGAGAAGAATGAGAAATTCTGAATATTAAATAAAGATAGAAAAATAGAATACTGTAAGCTTTTCAAAATGATGTTAAGTCCTCACTAAAGAAAAGTATGAAAATTGAAGTTTGGTTTCATTCCATTTTTCGAAACACTGGTGCAAAATAAAATCTTCTTTCAATGGACAAAAATGAAATCTGACTTTGTTCAGAGGGCATCATGAAGAATGTGCTGGAAAAACACCAGTGTCAGGGACTGGCTCTCTGTGTTACTCTTGGATCCACTCTCAGATTTGCTTTACGTGTCTTCACCTGCAACACCCCATCTTTCCCTCTCTACACATTTGTCTTCCATCACATTGCTAACTTCTGGAAATGTGAACGTGGGCTTGTGATCTTTATCTTTCGTTCTCAGAATAAATTTGTGTAGCATTAAGGCTGACATTACTCTTGTTTTATATATGTGATAACAAACAGAGGGCTTATATTTCTGTCCCAATCAACGAACTGCAGTGGAGTAACAGCAATATTTTTTCTCCTCGCTCATTGATTTTATTACAAACAATAAAAATAGCTATAGCCACTGTTCTTTGCATATTTCCAATTGGTCTATAAGAAACAACTGTAACTATAGGAAGCCGGCTGTGTTTGGAGAGAGGCAGGGAGCAATGTGGGCCATTAGCTTCCCCTATATACTGCTTGCCATGTGTTGTAAGTCTATGTTAACCAATCAGTGAGGACAAGCCCTAGGAGGATGGAAGTGGGAGTGAACGGCTTCAGTGGATTTGCCATGTAGCTGGGAATTCTGAAATCCAAGTCAGTAACCAGATATGAAGCAGAATGAAAAGATGGGCTCTCAAAACAGCACTACAATGTAGAAAATACAAGAGATAGAGAGCTTAAAAATCTTGAATACTGTGTACCAGAATTGGAATTGCTCTGTGGGAAAGGGTAGTAATTGAACTTGAGTCCTCCCTTTTCTCATCCTTCGTGTTCTCTTCCTCCCCCTACTACTGCCACTATTGACAAGACTGATAATGACACTTACATAATCAGGAATTTCTCTCTGCCATGCGTTGTTTGAAGACCTTTACATTTACCCATTTAAATCTTTGTAATAGCTTTGTAGCTAAATACTACTACAAGCATCTTCAATTACAGATGAAACAATGGTAACACAGAAAGACCAAATAGCTTACCCACCTTCCCACAACAAAACCAGGGAAGTTATGACTCCAAGGTAGGTTGCTGAGTTTGGGTCCAAGGCCTGTTTCAGTGATCTTCTCATTGCTAACTTCACAACTTCAACTTCTTGTTTAACCTGTTTCAACTATTGATCTTCTGCTAGACATCAGAACCCTTAACATGACCTTAGACACTGTGAAAATTGCCTTCTAGCTATTTCTCTAATGCAAGGCTATTCTTCTTTCACTGTGTGCCAGCCTTATCAACCACACCAGCGTTCTTCCATGCAGACCTCTGTCTGAGCTATTCCTTGTGCTCACTTCCACATGACTACTCATGAACACTAACATTTCAGACCAAGCAGTGAAGCAGTCCACGCCTTCCTGAGGTTAATTAGTACAAATGTGTGCTCTCATGAACTGGACTTATCTTTGAACAGCTGTAACTTAATGACTAATGATGTGACTCTCTAGTCATCAAGGAAATGCAAATAAAACCACAATGAGATTTCTTCATTCAACTTAGAATGGCTATCATTTGAAAATCAAAATACAATAAATGATAGTAAGGATTTCAGGAAAGGGTATTCTACTCCACTTAGTGTGAATCTAAGGTAGTACAGCCATCATGGAAGACAATCCTGAGGTTGTCCAGGATTTGATAATAGATCCAACATATGGATCAGCCACCCTACTCAAAATTTTATTCAAATAAAAAATCAGCACTTAAGAGAAATATGTGTATACCCATGTTTACATCAGCTCAATTCACAAAAGCCAAGAAATGGAATCAACCCAGATGTCTATTGACTAATAAGTGGACAAACAGAATGTGATATACATATATGGTGGGATACTATTTGGCCATAAAAAAAAAATCTTACGTCTTTTGCAAGAGGATGCAACTGAAAACAATATGCTTAGTGAAGGAAGACAGTCCTCAAAAGACAAATATGTTTTCCATGATTTGTCATGACTAACACAGAATACAAAAAAATGTTATCTATTGAGTAAGAATGACATTCTGGGATTTGATTATTGATTGCAGTTTTATCTATACCACTGAGGAATAGGTTTTTAATTTCCAACTTTGTGTTGATATCATTACCTAATTTAGGGTTAGGCCTGTGATTGTAAAGTGAACTGAAAGTATGCCTTTGTAAAAATAGAGAAAAGAGTGGGTAGGAATGCAGTAAGGGAGAGTACAGGATGAGTGGTATCATTAAGCTCCTTAATCTATGTTGTGAAATATATAAAGTTTGTTGATCTTACATAAATTATTGAAAATGTTTTTAAAATTGTGGGGTTCTGCCATCTCCCCACTTGCCCCTCTCTCACTGGCACTGAACTCTGAGTCCCGTACAGGACATATTTTCCCTTTTGATTTACTTTTCTATCACCAGCAAGTTATGTGGAACATGAAAGTACTGCTTAAATGTTTGGATAAGTGAGAGGATTCACATTAAATGTCAAAGGAAAGAGATGCAAGTCCTGGTTAACGCAACAGCAACGACCTCTTGAACATATGGCTTTCTGGCAAATACTTAGGGGGACAGATGGGTGAATAACCCTGCAGGAGACATTTTAGAAGGAGGAATGGCATGTAGGCACGTACAAGTAGGAGGGTATAGAGTACAACACAATATTTAGCTCAGCTTCAGAAAGTAAAGGAAGAGACCTATGACTAGAAATGGAGAATTAATGTAGCAAAGAGGCTTATTTACATGCCAGCCCATGAAGCATAGCACGTGGGGGCAGGACTGTGGAGGGACTTTACGTGTAAAGTAGGGCTAAGTGAAAAATAATTATGACAAACTGGGGCTTCACCTCAGTAACACTTTGGAATTTTAACTAAATCAAGTAGTCTGGTAAGAAAATCTAGCTGGTTCACAGGGGATGAAAATCTCAGGAATGGTGAAAAATATCTGGAAGTTTTAACAATTGCTGTGTTGTGAAATAATTTGAAACACCATTCAGTACGAATGAAGTGAGGAATAGAAAGACTATGAAGGTAGCTACACACAGTGAAGTATACACTGTGAAGGAAACACACAGAGGTTTCAGAACTGGATATGTCAGGAATCAGATGGTCAGCCAAAGGTTAACTTCCAATGAGATCCTTAAGCTTAGTTTCACATCATGCTTTTTTATTATTTTCTCACTGCTGCTGCTGTGACAACTTGCCAAAAATGTAATAGTTTGAAACAATATAAATTTCATGACTTACCATACTGGAGGTCAGAAAACCGACATGGGATTCACTGGGTAGTACACACTATCAACACACTGGCCTTCCTTCTGCAGGTTCGTGCATGTTTTATTTTCCCAGCACTTAGAGGCTTTCTACATCCTGCAGCTTATGATGGTACATCACTTCTATTCTGCTTTTACAGCCCCTGTTATGCCTTTCACTTTCTTTCTTTCACTGGGAAGCCTTAGAAACCCATTAGATTGACTAGATATTCCAGGATAGCTCAGTACTGTAATGCTTGACTTCATCACATCTGGAAATTCGCCTTTGCCATTTGTATTGCATATGCCTGGTGCTGACCTTGAAACGTGAACAGCATTGAGGGGTCACTACCCGGCCTCCTCTGGTCAGAATCCTTCCTATTCACATCAATGTCCCCACAACTGTTACAGAGAGGGTGCCAAGATGGTTGTGATGATTCAGAAGTTAAAGAAATTACAGACAATTATGAGGAAGCCAAGGGCCCTGCCTTATTTTCATTCTTTGGCTTAGATTCTTGGATATCCAAAGTTTACATCTCAGGTATAAAAGACAGAATTATCCCTGAGAAATGTTACTGTCATTTTCTAGAAACTCAAAATTTTGATTCATTATTTTTATTCTCAGCTCACAGTTGTGGTCTCAACTTGAATGTGCGCCGGTACTCATTCATTCATTCAGCCCTTTATTCAAGTCATTCACAAATTTATATGAGGCTACTTCTATGTATATGTGTCTTTATCCTTAGAGCAAGAAGACTGATAAAATGCACCTGTATATGCACCATACCATGAATATATAGAGTTATCAATGTATTAGACATTCCATTAAATATTAAATAAGTCATGGGTTCTTATCCCTGAAAAAAATCATAGAGATACAAAGAAAAGCTGACTTCCGATTTTCAAAAGAGTAAATTTGAATTACAGAGGCAGACAAACAGAAAAACATTATAGGATAAGTTGGTAAAAAGGCAACAGAGAAGAAGCTAGATTCCCTTGAGGGAAGAGGCAAGAATCCTTAAGTCGAGCATATGCCATCTGAACTCTCAATAATGTATAATTGTGATTTGTTCTGAGTCTATGGTGCAAATGTTTGCACCTTGGGGTACGTGTGATGGCAGCAGGTATTTACAGATTCAGTAAATAGGCCATTCTTATCAATAAATTCCTTATTCTCAAAGCATGAAACCTGTATGGGTTTTCAGTGAATTTAATGATTAATTCACCTTTCAAATCGAGGAATTACAAATTCAGAAGCTTTCTACTCAAAGAATAATTTTTGGCTACATTTTTCGGTGCTGTTCACTGTTCTTTAATATCCACTAAAAGATAAATTCTGTTTTGCAAGGCAAGTTTCTGCAGGTCACATCTTTTCTAGCTTGTACCCACACTTCAATCTCTTTGAAATTGAGCATTTGCCCACAAATGCTTATGAGCCAAACCTTTCTGGAAATATTGATAATACTGTTGATTAGCTAATGGAATCTTAAGATAATTGAATTTCCACTTAACCCAAGTACAAAAAGAGCAAAGTTTTCATACTATATATACATATATGACTATCCCATGTTTCAACTCATAATGAAATAAGCTTTTTTTGTAAATATGGCTTTTACTCATGTTAATCTTTATCCATTCAGTTCTTTAGTTCAGAAATAAGTACAAAGCCTGTACCAGACACTGGCTCACCTGAATAAAAGTGAAGAGGCAAGGAAATGAAGAAGAAAAAGAAAAGAAAATGAGAAAGTGGGAATGGAAAAGAGGGCCATGAAGGGGAGAAAAAACAGAGAAAAGGAGAAAAGGTTTTTGGAGCGGACACTTAAATGAGTGGTTAATTTTTCCCTATGACGGGCCCAGCGGCGTGGCCTACTGGCCAAAGTCCCCGCCTTGAACGCGCCAGGATCCCATATGGGCACTGGTTCTAATCCCAGCAGCTTCACTTCCCATCCAGCTCCCTGCTTGTGGCCTGGGAAAGCAGTCAAAAACAGCCCAAAGCCTTGGGACTCTGCACCCATGTGGGAGACCTGGAAGAAGTTCCCGGATCCTGGCTTCAGATTGGCGGCCGTTGCAGCTCACTTGGGGAGTGAATCATCGGATGGAAGATCTTTTTCACTGTCCTCCTCTCTGTATATCTGACTTTCCAATAAAAATAAATAAATAAATCTTTAAAAAAATTGTTTCCCTATTCTACATTGGCTGTAGATCCTGACTCAAGCTTCCTGCTCATGTAGGTCTTAGGATGTAGTGCTGATGACTCAAGAAGTTTGGTCCCTGGCTCTTAACCTTGTCCAGGCCCATTCCCTTCCACTCTAGTCCTGCGGAGTGACTTATGGATAGAAGTTCTTTTTCTTTCTCTCAAATATATTTTTAAAAATTCTAACTAAAAAAATAAACACCTTTTACATTTGGGGTTTATCCAAGTGGTAGCCATGCAAGTTGTAGGTTGTAATAATATTTATTCATCCATATGCTTTGCTCAGGGCTTGGAATCTCTCAAGGCTCAGAGTAGTATTGTTGAACTGATCTAAGTAGAAAAGCCCTTTTCATAATATATTTGAGCCCAAGATCACAAAATATTTGTTCTCCCCTACTTTTTTGAAAAATGAGATGAGAATCAATGCATTTTGGGTTTATGGGACAAGCAGAGATAGCAATTACAGATGCATACAAAATTCCCCTCAGAAAACGATGAATCTGCATGCTCTCTTAACAGACTTTGAAAAGTTATCACTGCTTAAGGACAAACAGTACATACATGAAAACTCTGAAACAGACACCATCAAGCACAGGATGGGATGAAGGGGAGACAGGTACTCAAATCATTCCAACTTTCAGTTGTACAAAATTACTAACTCCTAAAAATCCACTCTATAGTATACACTGTAAAGATTGTTCTAGCCTGGGTAGGATCTAAGAGCTGTCAAGAGATGGTTTATGTAAAGTTTTATGCAGTCATGGACATGAAACCCAGAGACTATGAGCAGCACAGAGCATGAGATTCTGGAACAAATTCTAAGTTTTTATCATATGTGAGCAAATACAAACCAGCACACACTGAAACTACAATGGTGCCAGAAGCATCACAATACCAGATGTTAGGATACATTACAGAGCAGTTATAATCAAAAACAGCCTGACACTGTTATAAAAAACATTTCTAGATAATAGAACAGAATAGAATTACCAGAATTCAATGAATCTACAATCAGCTCTTCTTCGACAAACGGATTAAAAGACTCCCGGAAAAAGGAAAGTCTCTTCAAAACATAATGCCAAGAAACTTGTTTCTCTGCACACGGAAGTATGAAATATGATCCCTGCCTTATACTTTCTACAACAATCAACTCAAAATGGATCAAAGGAGTTCAATCTAAGACCTAATACTGCCACCAAATACTGGCAGAAAACATTAGGGAAACACTGTTAAGACACCAGCATAGGCAGAAGTCTATTGGAAAAGACCCAGAAGCACAGGCAACTAATTAAAAATAAACACATGGGATTGTATAAAGCTAAGAAGCTACTATACTGCAAATGAAGCCACTAACGAAGCGAAGAGACAAGACAATCAGTAGACATCAGGGAAACACAAGTAAAAATCACAATGAGGTTTCACGTCACCCCCAATTGGAATGGCTAGGCTATCATACAGAAATCAGAAAACAATAAATGCTGCCAAGGATGTGGGTAAATTGTACCCTAATCCACTATCGTTGGGAACTAAGTACAATCATATGGTAGACAATATGGAGATTCCCCAGATATCTGAAAAACCAATCATGTAAAAACCAATCTGTAAACCAATCATGCCACTCATCAGAATTTACACAAACAAAATAATATAAAGGTATGGAGGGAGTTATCTGTGCTGTCATGTTTGTAGCAGGTTAATTAACAGAACGTAAGATATGTATCAACCCAGACGTCGATCAGTAGATGATGGGACAAATAAAATATCTTACGTTTATATATAATAAAGAAAACTACTCAGCCATAGAAATAATGAAATCTTGTCTTTTACAACAAAATGAATACAACTAGAAATCATTATCCTCAGTGAAATAAGCCAGTCTCAATAAGACAGATATGTCTTCCCTGATGGATGGTAACTAATATGCAGAGTACAAAAAATTGTGATTTTTAAATTTTTAAAAAGAAGGATGGAAGGTGGCGGGAGGTGGGAGCACACACGGTCGGGAGGGCAGAGTGGAAAGTATCTGCTACTAAATCTGTATTATGAAATACATGGAAGTTGTTCAACTTACATAAATAATTTTATAAGTACATGCAAAGGAAGTTCTGAGAAACTGATCAAAGGATTGTGATAAATCGTATATCATCCTTTATGATCAGAAATGGAAACCACCTGTAGGTCTGACCTGTATCAATGCTGCCTCTATTATCTTCCTGCTCTCCTACCATTCTCTGGATGATTGATCTTTTCCAGACATGTTCTGTACATAGGAATGGCACAAATGGCCCCTATGCAGTTGGAAGGACAGTTAAGCAGTAAAAACACCATGTACCTCCCCCTCCCCCAGGCTCACTGGAAGTGGATGCTAGCAGCCCTCCTGACAGCCCTTTATATCCTCCCTCAGTCATGATTCTCCCCTTGCAAAAGTAAACATCAACATGTCTTCTCTCATGATCTGTTCTCAAAGTTTGGTCTAAATGAGATTACATATCATGTAATATTCTGTATCTGCCTTCTTTTTCTTTTAGAGAAATGATCTACACATCAATAATTCATCCATTTCCATTGTTATGTGTTGTATTACTTGATTGTGTCACTATGCATTTGCCATTACACTAGGGTATTTTCAAATGAGTCCTTATAAAGAGTCTAATTGGGCCTGGCACTGTGGCCTAGTGGCTAAAGTCCTTGCCTGGAACGCACCAGGATCCGACATGAGCTCCGGTTCTAATCCCAGTGGCCCTGCTTCCCATCCAGCTCCCTGCTTGTGGCTTGGGAAAGCAGTCAGGACCCTGCACCCATGTGGGAGACCCGAAAGAGATTCTGGCTCCTGGCTTCGGATCTGCTTAGCACCTGCCACTATGGTTACTTGCGGAGTGAATCATGGATGGAAGATCTTCCTCTCTGGCTCCTCCTCTCTCTATATATCTGACTTTGCAATAAAAATAAATCTTTAAAAAAAGAGTTTGATGACAAGCATTGTTCCTTCAGATTTTAGAAGAGTTTGTGAATCTTGTGCCTTTCAAGACTCGTGTCCCTGTTGTTGAAGTTGTTAATTTGTTGGCATGAAGTTATTTGTAATGTTCTTTTGATGACCTCCAAAGTATCTACAGGGTCCAGGATGTTATTTCCTTTTTTTACTTCTGAAATACGTTATTTTCCAATTTTCTCTTTTATTTCCCTTGATTTGATGGGAGGTTTACCCCTGTATTTTCTCTAAGAATCAGATTTTGGTATTTTTTTCTCTTTTGTTAATTTACAAGCTCATTCACTGATTTTTTTCCTTTGATCATTATTATTTCCTTTCATCTACTTTCTGCTAACAACTATTTTTCATATCTTATTGTGGAAATTTAATTTGTTGATTTGAAACTTTGTATTATAATGGAAGCATGTAATACTATAAAATGCTCCAAAATTACCACATTAGCTATGTCCCCTAAATTTTGACATTGTATATTCACCTGCAGTCTATTCAGAATATTTCTTGATTTCCTTATTCCTTTATTATTAGTTCCTATATTATATACAAAAATACTTTTATAAATGCTTGACATTTTCCAAATACATTTATTGTGTTTCTTAAACAATTTTTAATTTCAGAATGGTTCTTAATTTACAAAATTGTGAGCAAGTACAGAATTCTCATATACCCAACCCAACTTTCTCTATTATTTGTCATACCATGAAGTTAATCCAACTTCCTCCATGTTTTTCCCCAAACTCCTATTTCTCTCATTTCTCCCACTCTCTTAATCAACATTCTATGTTCAGATGTTTAATTTAGTTTTTCTCTTTGTCAAATAACATACACAATACAGTTGCTTTAAATTTGAGAAGGCTTGCTTTGTGCTTTGGAGTGTGGGTTAGCTTTGCAAATGTTCTCTGTGCGGAAGTGAATGTACATTGCTGTTAAGGTATGGGATATCTTACAAAACCCATTAGATTACATTCATTCACTGTTCAGATTTTTCATATTTTCCTGGGTTTTATTTGTTCTAACAATTATTTAGAGAATGCAATAAAATACTGCAGTTTTGATGGTGAAATTATTTCTCTCCAACTCTATTTTTTATTTCATGGATTCTGAAACTCAGTTATTAGGTCCATGTTTTCATTTTCATATCTTCTTCATGAATAAACTCCATTATCATTCTGTAATAACACTCCGTGTTTAATAATATTTCTTTTCCTGAAGTGTACTTTGCCAGCAATGTAGTTATTATAGATTTCTTTTGATTTGCATTTTCATGGTATATCATTTTCTATCTTTTTAATTTTTTTTAAAGATTTATTTATTTATTGGAAAGTCAGATATACAGAGAGGAGGAGAGACAGAGAGGAAGATCTTCCGTCTGATGATTCACTCCCCAAGCAGCTACAACAGCCGGTGCTGAGACAATCCAAAGCCAGGATCCAGGAACTTCTTTCTGGGTATCCCACGTGGGTGCAGGGTCCCAAGGCTTTGGGCCATCCTCGACTGCTTTCCCAGGCCATAAGCAGGGAGCTGGATGGGAAGTGGAGCTGCCAGGATTAGAATCTGCGCCCATATCAGATCATGAAACGTTCAAGGCGATGACTTTAGCCGCTAGGCCACGCCGCCGGGCCCTATCTTTTTATTTTTAACTTTTATGTCGTGTTACACTAAAGGACTTTCTTCAAGACATAAAGCAGTTGTGTCTTGTTTATATAAAGGCCTTTTTATTTAAAAGGTTTGGATCATTTCATATGTAACGTAATTATTGATATACTTGGTTTACTTTTCACAAGTTTCCTGTATATGTCTTCTTCCTATTTTATTCTCCCTTGCCCTGTTACTATCTGTCTCTTTTTGGGTTAACAGAAAAGCATTTTATGATTCTATTTTACCTCATCTATTAGCTTATTAATTTGAGCTTTAAGGAAATGTTAGTCGTGGCTATCTAGGTTTTACCATGTAGATTGTTAGGTTATGGAATCTGTTTTCAAATGGTATTGTACTGCTGAATGCAGTCTTTCAGATCTGATAACATAACTCTGCTATCTTGTGTGCAATCTCCTGATTATAATTCCATGGCCAGCAAAGGAAAGCAAGTGGTAAGGATATTCAGCACTGAGACAGTCACTAATAAAGAGCACATTCTCCAAAGGGTAGGGATATTTCCTCCAGTTTCCTTATGCCACACTTATTTAAAACATTAGAGAAGGTTGACATGATTAAATTGTATAAATTCATGTTACTTTAGAGCCCTAAAGATACTGATACTTTCCTATTGATCCCAAATCAAAACAGAGATGTTTAGATCTTCTCTATTGTTTTCTACTGTTATTTGCATATTTTAATATCTAATTAATGGATCTTCAATGAAAAAGTAAGCACAGAGGCACTTTTACCAATATCAATGTTGAATGTTTTCATTTTCACCCATAAATCTACTTGATAAAATAAGAGAGAACTCTGGAAATCTATTTGTTGGTGAAATGCATATACTTTTATTTACTGACTAGAGTAAGTAAATAAGAATAGTGGGAGATGATGATGTCTTGAATTTCTCCACAGCACTATGTTGTACCACCAGATTTTTACTATCTTGAAGATGATACATGAATACGCAAGATACACATAAAAGCATTGAAGATATAAAATGCAGGCATTATTTCAAATAAAGAATGGCTTTGGGATAATCTTTAGAAAGTGTGTGCAAGTACTTGGCACATAAGAGATGTTTGTAAGTATGAATTGAACCTGAAATTGAACCAAATAATCAATTAGGACTCAGACGCCCTCAGAATTTGGCAAATTCCAAGTGTAGTAAATGAATGTAAAAGGGAACCATTTATTAAATGAACTCAAGTCCTAGCCTAACATAAATCTCCATGCAATCAAAGTTTTGGCTTCTTTGGAGCTATATTTTTTCGTCTAAACCTTTCTTTATGTTAAGAGGTTTCTTTGCAGGCTAATCTTTCCACTGTAGTAAAAGTAGGTATTTCTCAAAGTTACACCCTTGAACTATGGCTTTACATCTGTGTATTTTTTTCCAGGAGACTATTCGTTTTCATTTTTATTCATGGCTTTGATCACTAGAAAGGTCAGAGAAGAACTGACAAATGAGTTGTGTCTTTTAATGAGCTACGTATCTTAAGAGATTACTTAGAAAACATGCAAAGGGCGTGGCATACAATAGATCCTAGCATAACTTATCAGTGACTCAATGAAGTTTGCAGATGCCATCCTAACACTTGAGCCTTGAACAAGATATTTGTTAGAGACCTACTACTTGTTCTCTGCCATACTGGGCCAGCATAGGAGATAATAGTCTAAGGCTTCTAGAGATTGGTTCTAATATGTTCATATTTCCACGCTTAGTTACCAACAAAGTACCTGCGTAGAGCAAGCACCATAAATGAGAAGTAAGCATCTGCATAAGGTGCTTTCACACTTCAGGAAGAGATTTTCAGGCTCTACGAGTAGCCTTTGATGAGGATGCATATCCTGGGGAAAGCTGCACCTGCCTGCACTGCCTACCGATGCCTCCGATGCCTCCCCCTTTTGGATAATGCCGGGCTTCTCCGTTGACCCACAGTTCCAAAGTCTTGCCTACTCAGTACACAACTCAGGCTTTTAGACCCTTCTCCTCTAAAGGAATTCTTTTATTGTCTTCATTTAATTCAGTTGAAGCTTCACAAAGGATTTTATGTTTTGTTCCACTGCATTTGTTTTAGAAAACTGGCTTTCACTTGGCAATTGGAAGTCACCTTCACTTCAAAACTATACTTTTAATTGGAGACAGTGATTTAAAAATTCCTTGAGTCAGGCAACATGTGTACAAATACCAGCTCTACCCTATGCTAGCAAAAACACTCATTCTTTATGTGGCTTTTTAGTTTTCTCATCTGACAAAGATATTTAATCAAAGAACTCCCATCATAGGATTATAAGAATAAAGAATTTACAACATGTGAGAAATTTATTCATTCAGTTTACTGAATTTGGTTAGTTCTTAGGACAAAAAGTATTTTACGTGATTCATAGTCCAAGTAAGTCCTAAATCTGCTACTTTTAAGAGGTCTTTCCACTCCCTGAAGAACAACAGCTGTCTTTACCACCTGCCCCTTCTTTAGGAGCTCACTACCGTATATATATTATCCTTATCCATCAAAAGTCTTCAATTCTCTAATTGTTTCTGTGCTCACATCTTAATTCTCATTGTTCCTCTTAACAGAAGCCAAGTATTTTTTTTTCTTTCAATTTATATCAAATTCATGTTATTACACTCTACCCAGCACCATTCAATAGCTCCCAATTTCTTGCGGGTCGGGGGGGGGTGGATGGGGAAGGTTCTTCGAAGTCTTCCAAAGCCTGATAATCTACCTCCCTTTGCTGTATACTGTCATATTTGATCTCTAAATTCTTCCACACTGCCTGCTGCAGCCCCTTGAAATCTTTGCCACAGGAGTACCACAAGCAGGCCAGGCAGGCCCCCTTCTCAGGGATGAGCCCCGATGGTCTCTGAGCACTGGAATGCTCTGTGCTCCCAATGTCACAAGATGGATCACTTTGTCTCTGTACCTTTACTCAAGTGCTCACTTGTCCCCGAGTTCCCTTCAGACTCCCCATGTGTCATTTGCCTTGCCACAAACTTTTCTCTTTATCCTTGCTTAGAGTTTTCTTTTTTTTCCTCAAATACTCAAATTCTCTAGCCTAGGTATAAATACACTACTTATTAATTAAATGTTTTCTTATGGCTGATATACTTAAATAGAATGATGGATCTGTGATTTTATTGAAGGTCTATATAATTGTAATAATACAGGGGAAATCAGTGGGCAGAGGAGAACTGGGAAATGTGGAGGGAAAATTCCTGATGCCATAGTACAGCATCATAAAATAATGAATTTTAAAAATGAATTTAGAAAAGATAACCCAAAATAAATAAATATAACACTCTCCTTATATTCAGATACCTTCTCCCCCCTATTGGCTAAGGATTATACTCATGATATAATCTTTCTAACAAGGATTACATCTATTGTCTCCAAACTTACTTGTCTGTGAATGTTAAAATCTCAGAGTAGATAGCATCATAACTTACTCACAGTGGTCTGTGAATGTCCATAGACTAATGAACATCCCAAGTTTTGAAGAATCAGCTGTTAAATTATTTCATATCCTCTCTAAAAACGGTAATGGATGATGTCTTCATCAATCTGGCCTTGCAATTAGACTGCCATTGTGTCCAAATTTCTTCCAAGTATTTATCTACCAAGAAATTAGGTATCATACTTTATGAGCAATAACTACATTCTCTCTCTACGTAATTCTACTGCAAATAAAAAGTCTTCTTTGAGAGGGTTATTCATGTATTCAACAAATGGTTATGAGATACTCATCAGCTACCAACCACTTCTGGAAGGATCTTGGGGCAAAGCTGTGTGGAAGGCAGCAAGATCCCTGTTCTCATGAGGCCACCCAGATAGGACAAGTTCAACAACTCAGGTCTCTGGGTGTCAGTTCCAGTTGAGAGGCCTTATTGCCACTAAGGCGGGTGGGTTTAAGACAACCCAAGGAGAAATGCTGATCCCCAAGATATGTTTGTCCGTGTCTAGAGGTATATTTGATCTTTACAGCTAGGAGAGGACAGTGATAATGACATCTGGTGGGTAGAGGTCAAGGATGCTATTTAGTATCCTGTGGTGGACAGGACTCATGAGATGTGTCACAAAGAATCATTGGAATTTATTGTATCAGAGATACTGATTCCATCATATTTGTAGCTGTACTGTTCACAGTAGCCAAAATAAAGAATTATGCTGTGTAACATTAGGCGCCTGGATAAAGAAAACATAATAGACAATGGAATGTTGTTCATGTTACTTTTAAAAACAAGAATAAAATCTTGTCTTTTACAGCAAAATGGATTGGAACCAGAAGACACCATGTTGAGTGAAACAAACCAGACACAAAAAGACAAATACTGCATATTTTCTTGTATATGCTGGAGTTAAAACTTTAAAAAACTGAATCAATCAGAGTAATTAGAACACAAAAGGTTGATTACTTGAGGCTGGGAGAGTTGGAAAGTATGGAAGGGATAAAAAAAATTCCTTGATTTGAAAATAGTCACCCTGAATGCAACTCATTAAATATGACAAAGATGCCAGTCTGACATCCTCAGGTTAGCAGCCTCATACAATCCATGAAAATGGTTCACCACTCACTCGTCATTGAAGACGCCACAAAAAATCATGCAAATCAAGAGTTTCAGATCTGCCTATTCATTTTAAGAATATCCAAGAAACTTCTCAAGCCATCCAGGATATACATTTCTTAAAAACAACCGAATATCAGAAACATGTCACATTAAATAGCAATACATGCTGTTCTGTCCCTACAATTGAAACTGAAACTGGCCTGCATGTGGGAG
Source organism: Ochotona curzoniae (assembly GCF_017591425.1). NCBI lineage: Eukaryota > Metazoa > Chordata > Mammalia > Lagomorpha > Ochotonidae > Ochotona > Ochotona curzoniae. The sequence goes on along the minus strand of NW_024466502.1, from coordinate 44,136,505 downwards.
AAAAACAAGGTCACAAGGAGGACACATATCAGGAAACCAGGAATCATACGAACAGCAACATCAGGTAAAAGACAAAAATGCCGAGGTTAAGATAGGAGGTGAGGGGGCCCAGCGGCGTGGCCTAGCAGCTAAAGTCCTTGCCTTGAACGGGCTGGGATCCCATATGGGCGCCGGTTCTAATCCCGGCAGTTCCACTTCCCATCCAGTTCCCTGCTTGTGGCCTGGGAAAGCAGTCGAGGATGGCCCAAAGCTTTGGGACCCTGCACCTGTGTGGGATACCCGGAAGAAGTTCCTGGATCCTGGCTACAGATCGGCATAGCATCAGCCATTGCAGCTCACTTGGGGAATGAATCATCGGACGGAAGATTTTCCTCTCTGTCTCTCCTCCTCCTCTCTGTATATCTGACTTTCCAATAAATAAATAAATCTTAAAGAAAAAAAAAAAAAAACGATAGGAGGTGAGGAAATGCTGGCTGTAACACCTTAGGAAGCTTCCAGGAGGGCAATAACCCAACAGCTAACTGTTGTGTATTTGCTTCTGTATGTCTGCTTGGTAGCCCCTACCATTGATGAAAATAGCTCAAACAATTGTTGCATAAAAGCTTTAAAGAACGGACCATCAAGGCCCACCCATTATAAAGTGACCCACACTGGTGTCCTCTAGAATAAAATAAAGGCTCTTCTTTCCCATAGTGGCTAAGAAGCCTTTGGTGGTGTTTTCATAAGCTAGTAATAGAATTTGTGGGTGTGCCCAGGCCAAACAGTTGGTTCAGTGACCCAGAAAGAATGCTGAATTTCTGTTATACATACTTAAACAGGCAAAGTGATGAAAAATGTAAGGGTTTGGTGTGGCTTCTGTGGTCATTTACCACACGAATTTGAACAAAGCAAAACATCCAACATGGGCAGTGAGAGAGAGCTCATGTTCAGATTTACCCATGTGTGAGCTCTCCATGCGACACTTTCAAAATTCTCACTGAAAAGGAACAACCTGTGCCTGAACTAAAAGGTAGAGACAGATGAAAGACTATTCCAGCAGAAGCTGAAGAGACAACAAATTATGGGTTGGGAATAAAATCTACACAAATAAACAAAACCTAAAACAACAGAATGATACTATCATGAGATTTTAATAGAGTGATTGGAATTTAGGGGTGGATGAACATTTGTATAGCATTCTTAAATATTAAGACAAAAAAAAAAAGGGTCAGGCATGGTAGCTCAGCAGCTAAAGTCCTCACCTTGCATACACCAGGATCTTATATGGGTGCTGGTTCTAGCCCCAGGAACTCCACTTCCCATCCAGTTCCCTGTTTGTAGCCTGGGAAAGCAGCTGAGGACAGCCCAAAGCCTTGGGACCCTGCACTCGTGTGGGAGACCCAGAGGAGGTTCCTGACTCCTGGTTTCAGATCAGCTCAGTTCCTGCTGTTGCAGCTGCTTGGGGAGTTAATCATTAGACAGATCTTCCTCTCTGTCTCTCCTCCTCTCTATATATCTGACTTTCGTTAAAAATAAAATTAATCTTAAAAAATAACAAGAAGGGATACTTAAAATATCATGAAAGATGTTTCAATATCACTGAGATCAAAACTCTGGCCCAGCACAGGACAAATTCTCCCATCACTGGGGACTAATCAGCCTTCCTACACTGTCCATTCAATGAGTCAAGCTTATAACTTTGGGATGATGTTATCAATTTAGTAATCCTGAGAACATTAAAACTCATGATAAAATAGAGACTCAATGGACTGATTTTTTTTCCTGCAACTTCAGGATGTTTTGAACATATTTATCAACTGTTGGCACTTTCTTTGTATACTATGGAAAATGCACAGAAAAGAATGCACAGAAAAGCACAGAAAATGCACAGAAAAGACCTTTCCAAGTACATGTCTTAATTGCCATCATTTTCTTTCAATATTCATGGTAAAGTGAGGACATTTTTAGTTTGGCTGCCTACGTTTCATTGTTAGAAGCAAAAATTTGCCACTCAAACCAAGACTATTTAATTCTGCTTTTAATAATCCTTATAAAGTGTGTGAAGAATGGATTCTTCTCAGCATACAGATGGCAGCTACATGGCCTTCCATATGCATAACCTCTCCTTTCTATTTCTCATTATCTAAACTCTCCTCAAATTTTAAAATATTTAGCAATAAAAAGAGAGCAGATGTCATGTATTTCTTAAGTATAGTTGTTTTCACTAATATTGATTAATTGATTTGGGAAAGGTATATTTACAGAGATAAGGAGACAAAGTAAAAGATCTTCCATCTACTGATTCTCTCCCCAAGTGGCTGCAATGGCTGAGCTGAACCAATCCAAAGATAAGAGCCAGGATTTTCTTCTGAGTCTCCCACATGGGTGTAGGGTCCCAAGGCTTTAAGTTATCCTTCACTGTTTTCCCAGGTCATAAGCAGGGAGCTGGATGGGAAGTGAGGCCATCAGGATTAGAACCTGTGCCTTATGACCTGGGAAAACAGAGAAGGAGAAATGGAGCAGCTAAGACAGGAATCGGTGCCCACATGGGATCTTGGTACTTGAAGGGAGATGATTAGCCAATTGAGCCATTACACCAGGACTTTGAGTACAGTTCTAAAAAGGTAATTATATTTCCGTCTGCCTACACACCTTCCATCAATTTCCCTCATTCCTTCCTTCCTTTTTAAATCTAAATTTTGCAAAAACAATTTCCATCCACTTCCAAGAGGTTAAATCATAAATAAGCAATCTTTAAATCACATCCTAGAGGGAATTCCTAGATAGTTGCTGGACTAGTAGGACAGACATTTATAACAAATGATCAACCCAAGAAATCTATGTGGAAACTGGAAGCTAGAGAACCTTGCAAACCAAAGGGTGAAGAGTTTTCAATAGAGAAGTGGCAGGTCCCTCAAAACAGTGCTTACTAAATCATTATGCCACACATTGTGAATGGTCTATGCCTAGACTGATGAATATTGCAAGCTTCCTGAGAGGACTCTGATCCAGCTAACAAAGCCTCCTCCTGCTGGCAATGAGCCCCACTGTCAAAAGGTCTCACCTGCCCCATGCCCTGGACTTGAACCTTTATCAGAACAAAGCCTGAACATGTGCATAACTATCAGTTGAACAGACTTATTATTTTATTTCTAATCTCACCCTGCAACTTTCCTTTTCCCTTTAAGCCTCCTTTGCTGGCTTGTTAGGTAGAAACAGCACATTTTTAAATAAAAAAAATCTCTTTCTGCAAGCTTCTTAAACTTTTTCCTCTTACAAAAAAGAAATGAGAAAATAAATATCCATTAGTTTCAATCATATAAAGAAAGTGGTCTTGTCTGAATGGGTGGCGATTTTCTCTGTTGTAATAATATTGACTTTTTCATGTATTTAATAGTTAGATTTCATTCCAAGTATTTCATTCCAAGCAATCTATTGGTTTTCATTAAGTTATCAATTTTAGGTATCTTCTCAATGAAATGATTTTTGTGAGCCTACTATTTTCTCTAATATTCCATACTCATTTAAACTGATCGACAACTACATTTCCTTCCATCTGTATAATTCTTGCTCTCCTTTTTGACTCTAGCATTTTGAAGTAGAGGTTTAGGTTATGGGTGCCAGCATTGTGGCACGGTACATAAAGCCACAGTCGGCATCACATGCATTCCACATGAGTACTGGTTTGTCCTGGCTACTCCCCTTCCATTCCAGCTCTTTGCTAACAGCCCATGAAAAGCAATGAAAAATGGTCCTAGTGTTTCGGTCACTACTACCCGCATGGCAGATCTGGATAAAGCTCTTGGCTGCTGGAGTTAGCCTGAGCCAGAACTGCCCATTAGAGCCAATAAAGAGAGTGAACCAATGCAAAGTAGATCAATTTCTCTTTAACTTCCTGTAATTTTTTCTACCTTTAAAAACAAATCTTTTTATTGTTGTTACTGACTTGAGAGGAAAGCCTCAAGTCAGAGTCTTTTTTCCCATTGACGTGTGGCCTATATAACTTTTTTCTCAGCACTGCATTAGCTGAATTATACACTTTTTATTTTATTTTTAAGAATTATATGTAACACAGAGTGACACAGAGAGAGGGGGAGGCAGAAAAAAGGGAGATCCTATGGACTGTTCTCAATTCCCATCACTGTCAGATGTAGACGGGGTGATTACAGGAACCTGGAACTTCTAACAGGTCTCCCACGCAGGCAGCAACTGCAAACGCTCCTGAGGCATCATCTTCTGCCTCCCAGGATGCATTCGCAGGACTGAACTGGATGTGCAGTAGTCACAATTTAAATCAGCACTACAATATAATATGCAGGTGATGCAAGAAACAGTTCAACTCACTGTGCCATAATTCACAGAGAGTTTAAATCAATCCAGTATGTTATTTTGGCTCATAAGTTCTTTTTGACCTATGGCTTATTTATAAGTATCCAGTGTAGTTCCCAAGATTTAAAAATGTTCCTACTATTTCCTGTCACGATTTCTAGATGGATTCTATTGTGATCAGGAATCACATCCCCTATGATTACATTCTTGTACATTTAGTGACATGTTGCATGATCTCTTAGTAAATGTTTATGTCTTCAAAGAATATGTGTATTCTGATATTATTAGAATGTTCTTTATTATTGATAAAATCCTGATGGCTGAAGGAGATGAAATTTTCTAAATCCTTGTTGAATTTTTAACTGTTCCATAAACTTTTCAGCTCTATTTCTTAACTACTTATTTGAAAGAGAGCAATGTGCACATAACACACACACACAAAGAAAGAGGGAGAAGACAGAGAGGGAGGAGAGGGAGAGAGAAAGAGAGAGAGAAAGAGAGAGAAGAAAAAGAAAGAGAGAGAAGAAAAAGAGAGAGAGAGAGAGAGAGAGAGAGATTCTATTCAGCCTGGAATTTCATCTGCATCCTCCACATGGGTGACAAGGATCCTAATCACTGGAACCTTCTATCGCTGCTTTTCAAGGTGTATTAGCAGAGAGTTGTTTTGGAAGTGCAGCAGCTTGCACTCCAGCTGGGGGTCTTAATAGAATTCCGGAATTGCAGGTGGTGGCTTTTCCCACAATGCCATTAAACACTCACCACCCTTTACCGTCATTTTGCATTTGGAGTTTATTATAGACATCACGTGGGTTTACTTTTCTTTGTCAGTCTTTTTAAATGGCATATTTGAATCATTTATATTTACTTTAATAGTTAAGTCTGATTTTTTTTTTTATCTGCTGTACTTTCTATTCTCTGCTTTCTTGTTTTCCTGTGAGTTACTTGAATGTTGAGGTGTTTCCACATTCATCTTTCTATAGTGTTTTTTCTATAATGGTTTTAGATCTCTTTATGCAATCTTTAGTGGGAAGTGTTGATTCACTTCCCAAATGCCCTCAACACCCAGGCCAAAGTCAAGAGACAACAACTCAGTCCAGGTTGGTAAGCAAAATATTTGAGCAGAACCTGCTGTTTTTCAAGATGTATACTAGGATGAAGTTGGACTACAGACAGAAGACTTTGTATATTAGATACAGGCACCCCGAGTGGTGACTTAATCACTACATGAAATATGCTGCTCCTTTTCCAATTATCATTGCCTTTTCTTTCTTCTTGATGTGCATAGATACCATCCTGCATCATTAAATTTCTTCTCAAATAATTGTCCTTAATAGTTACGTTGGCATAGGTCTGCTACTAGCAAATTCTCTGAAGTTCATTTCATCTGAGAATGTCTTAATTTCTCTTTCATTCCTGAAGGATATTTTCACTGGATACGCAATTTGGGAATAACAGTTCTTTCTTTTTTGCTCTAAGAAATCCTGTGACAATTTCTTCTAATCTCCATAAATATTTATGAGAAATCCATTGTAGTTCAAGTATGGATTTATTTCTCCTAGTGGTTAAATTCCTTGCTGCCTCATTACTTTTCGGTTTGATGGGAAAATCCAGTTTCTGTTTAACATCAAAAGGGCTATCTCATTACAATTCCCTACATTGCTATCAATTACACAGCAGATAATGGGCAGTGCTTATTATGGCCATGGGGATGGAAGTCCTGATTTCTCATTCAAATGTCACTGGCTGCACAGGAGCCTCCTCACAAATAGCCGGCTGAGGACTGTGTTTGAATTCCTCTACTCATTTTTTGCTGGTAAAGGTAGAGTTTGCAATGCTGAATGAAGTTGAATTGTTTGGCCTAACAGAACAAGGTCTTGTTATATATTACCATTCTGTTGGCTGCATGAATGAAATGAGTAGAATTTTCTTTGGACTTCTTTTGTCTGGACCCATTGGTTTTCCCAGCAAATTAAGCATCTCTTCTGCTGTACAAGATGCAAAAAGACAACCCAGGAAGTCAACTGCCATGTTATTGCCCACGGGCCTAATTATGTTCCTGGTCAGTGAGCCTCCTTCTCGCCTTTCTCACCGTTTTCTGTTTCTCATTTGCAACATCCAGAATTTTCAGTGTACTTAAAAGAACAAATAAGTTTATCACATTTTGCCACAATTAGAAATTCAATCATTTTAAAAATTGCATTATTTTGACTTTATTGTGTTTCATCAATCTAGGTAGAATATGCATTTAATTCTATTATGTGTTTATTTATTGAAAGACATAGCTAAGCTAGGCTGAAGTGAATATCCTGGCATATAATTTTGATCTCCACATGGATCAGACATTGCCAGTTCTAGAATTTCCACACTTTGAAAGCTTTGATTTTGCCTTTTGAAAAATCACCATATTTGTTATTTCCTGTAACTTGTTAAATGAAGCAGTCATTTAAAATTCTTATCTGCTAATTTGGATATCTGTGCCACCCCCTTTATTAAAAAAAAAAACATTTTTTACTTCTTTCTGGCATTGTGTTCTAAAGAAGAGTGGCAATAAAAAAAATGATTTTATTTTACTTTCCTTAGAGGTTACCACTCTGTCCTGTATTACTGGTGTGGTAGGGAGCTGATTCCCAAAAGGGCCAAAATTAACTGATAGTAATTCACAACTTTAATAGGCTTTATTCAGCTCTGATGAGTTCTCAACATGTCATGCCATTGTTATCAAATCACCAACTTATTCTCAGAGGCATTTAAGCTGCAGAGTAGTTTGCTAGTTTCATTAGTTTAACCTACAGATTGCACCCCACCCAACAGTTCCCAAGAATTTTACTGTGACTCCAGTGATTAATTCTCGTGGCTTCTTAGTTCCCTAGAATCCCACAATGACTCCATATACTAATTCTCATGGCTCCTTTGTACCTTCTTTACTGTCTTTTCAGGAAATGTTTTGTAGATGATAAGAATGATTGATCTGAATCACTTGGGACATTTTTAGATATTAATCTGTTCTTCCATGTCACCTTAGGGATAAAACATCTGTATTTTTGTTTTTCTATGCAGTGACATCCGTTGTAGGATTGCTTTCCACCTGCTCAAACTCTGACCAAGCAATTGATCTCATGAGTAGTAACTGACACAGCTCTTTATTACACCATAAAGAATTCTTCTTCCTCTGGATTTCAGGTCACCAGTACTTCCTTGAGTCCTCAGCACTTTGATAACTCACTACGAAGTATCATGTTTACCTTAGTTGCATTTCTTTGTTGTTACCATAGTAACAAAGGTATATTCTATCCTTTAATTATTTTAACAAGGAGTTAATGAAAGCATTGCTCATTGCACAATTAGGTTAAAATGTGGTAAGCTATAGCACAGAGACTTTTATCCATTGCTGAGATTACATAAATGGTAAAATCTGACTCCTAGCAAATATTATAAATGCTTCTAAAATGCTTATACCTTTTGACTGGCTTATTTCTCTATATAAGTATAGGCATTAAAGAAATAATCACAATTATTTCTGTCTAAAATAGCCAAAGTTATTTATGTCCAAAACTGGTAATCAAAGTAGTATTCACAGTAAAGAAAAACTGTAAATTTCCCAATCTTCTACAAAAGAGAAATGATTAAATAAACTACATAGGAGCCATGTGATAAAATATTATTCAAATAGTAAAATTATGTTATTATTTAAACTATATGTAATTAAAATTATGTAAGTTCAAGGACACAAAGTTTTGCAGTTCAATCTCAATATAAAAATGCATATTCACAGAAGGCATTAGGAATCTTCAAGCTCATGGAAAATGTGCACTAATGGAAAAAGTATACTTGGAATCATCAAGTGTTTGAAACTGAAAAAAGTTTCCTTGTTAAATACATTATCCATGAACTGTTTAAAGTATAATCCTACATTTATATGTCCAGAATACTATCTTCAGTATTCTTAACATTCTTCACATTTTCTGTAATTCATTAAGTTTTCTTTTTCTAAGATATATTCATTCTTATTGGAAAGTCAGATTTACAGAGAGAAGAAGAGACAGAAGGAAAGATCTTCCATCCACTGGTTTGCTTCCCAAGTGGCCGAAATGGAACTGAACCTACCCGAAGCCAGGAGCTTCTTCCAGGTCTGCCAAGTGGGTGCATGGTCCCAGGTCTTTGGGCCATTCCCTGTTGCTTTCCCAGGCCACAAAAGCAGGGAGATGGAAGGGAAATGTAGCAGCCAGGATAAAAATTGGCACCCATATGGGATACTGGCGCATGCAATGTGAGGACTTTAGCCATTAGGCTACTGCACTGGGCTCTCACTAAATTTTTAGTATGGGAATTTGGGAGTAAGTACTAGACATCAAGTGTCAGACTTAGATAGTTACAAAGGCTGAAACCCATGCATGATTCATTTTAGATTCAAAAGGCATGGAGATGGACACTTAAGTCAGTGCTTACAGCTGCTCAAGATGCAAATATCCTGTAGAGTACCTGAGTTCCAATCACAGCTCCACTTATCCTTCAGCTTCTATTAACGTACAGCCAGAAAGAAGTAGACGATAGCTCCACTTCTGTGTTCCCTGCACCTACACTGGAGATCCAGAATGAGTTCCAGGCTCCTGGCTTTAGCTGGATCCAAAGCCAACTGTTGTGAGCATTTTTGGAGGGAACTAGCAGATGGAAGATCTCTCTCCTTCCCCTGTTTCCATTACTTTCTATAACTACTTTTCAAATATGTAAACAGATAAAAAAGAAAAAATCGACATGACAACTGATGATAAATAGAGCAGAATAACAGATCCTGTGAAAACTAATGAAACCGACAGGTACTAACGGTACTATGAACCAGCGATTTTTATGACACCCCTTAAATTTTTTGAAAGAATGCAATCATGACAAGACACATTCAGCCAATTGTCAGGTAGAGGCTGAGTTTACATTAAATGTTTGTCGGAGCAAAGAACTACTGAAAATCTTACACATGCTTCACAAGCACAATTTGTACAAGGACGCTAGTACAAGGAAAAAAGTCAGTAGTGTGTACTTCTTGGGGGCATTTTTTGGTTGAATCTTGACTACATGTATGTTACAACCCAGTATCATATCCAGGAAAGTAAACAGTAAAGGGATATCAAGAATATCAGGAGGTGCATCAGGCTCCTCCTAAGATTTGCAGTTTTAAGTGATATTCAGCAGTTTAAGTTTTCATACAATCTTAGCGATCAACTCAAGACAGAATGGTATCTTTTTTAAGGAAGTAGATATTTGGTCTGGCTGTGCAGAAATTAGATATTATGTTGCAGAAATTAGATTTTACACAAATTAGATGTTCTGGTTAATGCTTTTCATAATATCACTATTATAATGAAGTAGCAATTATAGATCACAAAATGTGAGAAAACTACATTTAAATAATATTTTGCATCTGTATAAATGTATCTCTTATTTCCGTTTCTATATGAATCTTAAAATATAGTGTTAATGATGGATGCTAGAGCTCAATAGTTGGGACCAAATACTGGCAGTTGACTGTGGAAAGACCACTTAACTATTATTTTAGTTGGTTTATTCATCAACTCAGTAGGAGAGACTCCATTCTAAATTTAAAGTGAAAATTGAATTACATACATAAGTCTAGTGCAGATTTTAATGATTCTGTTACTATAAAGCAATTATTATTTACCCTTTTCTTGACATCAAGACAGATTCAAGACCTCCTGGGAAAGAGAGAAAAGTTCAACCACACATCAGTGAGTATGTCATGTCATTATCTAGTGCCAACGGGGAACATCAGGTTGCACTTTCCTGGCCTCCCAAGACATGGAGGGTACTTCTTCTCAATCTGGTGTTATTTCTCAAGCTGTACTACTAGATTACAGTTCAAGTTTAGATACTAAGTGTTTCACACATACACATACCTGGAGCAGATGGAAAATAGAGTTGCTAACACCTATCACTTCCAAAAACATCTTCTTTAATGCAAAAGATGTAGGTAGAAATAAATTCAGTCTTTTGGGGTTAAGAAAAAGTACAGATGCAGTACATATCAGTTAGAACCTCCCACATTACTTTTCCCTTGACAGATTTATTCATATTTTTGGTCTCACTGTCAAACTTCTGGCCAATCTATTTTATAAGACTAGTAAAACTAGTAAGTTACTTTGTTATCCTATTGGCCCAATTAAAATCATCCTGACTTTGGTTAACAATAATTTTATGGGTCTTGTTCACATAGCTTCTATTATTTGTGAAGATGTTGTAAAGTGAGAACAATGCTTTTAGATATGAAGTCTTACCTCCCAACAATCTTAATACAGAAGCTTCTGTAAATGATTTTACTCAATCCTATGGGCAATGCAGTCAAATCGTAAGGTGAGGCCTTCTTTTGCAAAGAAGCCAACAGTTATCTGTTGAAAGGATAGCATGTAGGCTCTGAATTACCTAAAAATAGCTTTGCCCATTCACAAAACAGATTAAACTGAAGACTCATCATTTTCATTTAGGAAAAACAAAAAATAAACTAAATCAATAAGCAAGCCTTTCTCTTCCAAAGATGCTAGGCTTCGCAAACTGCCCTATGGAAGAGCTCAAGATACTCCATGGTCTAAGTTTGGGTTGTTAGAAGAAAACTATCCTAATGAATTAAACATGCATGGAAGATAATGCAAAGATAAATGAAATGGTGATTTGCTGATGTTGAGGGAAAATAAGATCAACACTTTAAGCAGAGAGAAGCACTGTCATCTTAATATTTCTGTGCAGAGTGTACAATAGGTACATGTAATCACTGAAAATGCCTAGTGTCCAGCATGTAGTGAACACCACAATGAATGAATGGTTGGGTTGATGTGAAAGTTTGTTGGCACAAATATATGTCAATCAAGAGGTAAATATGATCATCATGCAAATATGTAGCACTTGGCAAGTAATGAATAAACAAGCAGCATGCATTAATGCATTGATGTGCCAAATTTTACACGCACTGTCTTACATGACTCACTGCAACCTAATGAGCATGTACTAGTATCTATTCTATAGTTGAAGATAAGGCTGTGCACAAAAATGTTGGTGTGTGTGTTCAGGTCGGCTGGTCTCCACTCTTCATGCTTCTAAACCAGCCTCTACTCTGAACAGAAGTTGAAGTCTGACTGCAGGGTTTCAGATTCATGAATGTGATTTTTAAATACTACAGTTTGTTATTTTAAATGGAGATTTCGTATTTTAACTATATCTGCCTTTCACAGCAAAAGAGAGTGAATTTGAATTTATCAGGAAAAGGAAGCAATCATATGCATACTATACAGAAATTCCTCCCAAGACACAGGTCAAGTACTTAATATAGAATTAACAAATGACCTTGATGAAGTTAACCACTACAGACCACCTCTTCATGCCAACATTGTGGATACCAGACTGTGGCTCAATGGGAGTGCCAATGCCCATGATTTCCAGGACTGAGATTATTCACCATACTATAAATGAGTCCCTGTTGCTTATAAGGACTTAATAAAACTTTTCTCAATCAAAATATTCTCCTTGCCTTCCAGTGTACTCCTACTCATTCTTTCCAGTCATTTTTAAGCCACAGTTCAGATCACTAACTCCTTTCTTTATAAAGTCCAAAAGTATATTAATGGTTTGTCCAGTTCAAATTGTTAACCCTTGATAATCCATATCTGAGCCACTTTCTTAACTGTGCTTAACAACTTCTCCTTTCCCTAGTCTATGTCATCTCTCATTTTGCATGCACTCAAATGGGAAGTCCCTTAGACATTTCATTCTTTCAGTCTAGAATTATTGTTTCTCTACTCTCTGCCTGTCCAATAATCCTCCTTAGCTTCCAGGATTCAGTTAAGTTTCACATTCTCTACCCACTTTTCTACCAACTTCGAGTCTTCCAGGCACAGTATCTATGTTCTTTGAGTCACACTATTTGATGTGTATGATACTGTTTAGTTTTAATTAAGATTTAACATGTGATAATTACCTATAACCCTCTTTCCTCCAAATACATAAGCTTCCTCATGTACAAAAACAGTTGTTTAACAGACCTTTTGGTGAATATACATAAGTTAGTTGATTTTTCCATTTAATGCTTTCTAAAATGTTATTAATATGAAGATAACAGATCTGTTGTAGTTCACAAAGTCCTAAGAAAATAACCAGACTCCCTTTCCTTACTAAGTTTCTCTTAATCCCTTCTTCCTTCTTTTATTCAATTTTTGCAATAGCACAATTTGAATATACTTTATAATCACTGGCTCAATGCACCACTAGCCGTGATGTTCAAAAAGAAATGGAGGGCCCGGCGCGGTGGCGCAAGTGGTTAAAGGTCCTCGCCTTGCACGCCCGGGATCCCATATGGATGCCGGTTCTAATCCCAGCAGCCCCGCTTCCCTTCCAGCTCCCTGCCTGTGGCCCGGGAAGGCAGTCGAGGATGGCCCAAAGCTTTGGGACCCTGCACCCGCGTGGGAGAGCCAGAGGAGGCTCCTGGCTTCGGACCGGCATAGTATCGGCCCGTTGCTTTCACTTGGGGAGTGAATCATCGGACGGAAGATCTTCCTCTCTGTCTCTCCTCTCTGTATATCCGCCTTTCCAATAAAAAAATAATAATAAAAATAAATCTTTAAAAAAAAAAAAAGAAATGGAAAGACCATTGCTCCACAGACACACAGACAAGGGTTTAAAACAGTGGACAAACCATAAAATGTCAGTTTCATTCTTATATATTATAGTAAATGCCAGATATCAGAGAGAACACTTTTTTTTTTTTGCCTTGGCTTATTTCACTTAAGCACATGATCCTGGTTGCAGCCATTTTGTTGTAAAAAATTTCATTCATTTTATGGCTGAGTAGTGTGTCATAATGTTTATACATCACTTTTCCTTGCCCAATAACCAGTTGATGGGTGTCTGTGTGGATTCTGTATCTTAGCTGTTGTGAATTAAGCTGCAATGAAAGTGGGAGGGCACAGTTAATTCTTTCATATATTAATTTAATTTTCTTTGGGTAAACTCCCAAGAGTGAAAGGGCTGGCTATAGGGAAGTTATCATTTCAGATTTCTGTGTTATCTCCTAACTGACTTCCATAACGATTATACTAGTTTATATTTCCCTCAACAGTATATTAAGGTTCTACATCCTCATCAGCATGTTTTTTTTTAATTTCTCGTAGATGTGCATTCCAACTGGGGTGAGGTGATAGCTCCTTGAGGCTTTATTTGCATTTCCCTGATGTCTAGTGCTCTTGTGCAATGTTCTCATGTATCTGTTGGCTGTTTTAATCAATGGTGATCATACTTTTCTTTACAAGACTCTTGAGGCTTGCAAAATAAAAGCTCTGAGATTAAATTTGATTTCCAATTGGTCTTGTTTAATAGACCATCTTTTTATAGATGAATCAACAATACAGACCTTTTATGTTATTCTGATTAAGAGTGTCTCTTTAGCTTCACAATTAATATTTTCTAGCCAACGTTAACAGCTTGTTTGTAACTCACACAAAAGATATTGGGAGGTCAAACGAAACAGCCCAAATGCAATACTTTCATGTTAGAAGCACTTGCTTGAATAAGTAGAAAATAAACATCCTTATGAGGCATCTTGGTGTTTCAACCAGTTAAGAAAAATTTAATCACGAAGCCAGGAGACAGCTCAATAACTCATGAATATTTAAGATGAATTTCATTAAGTCTAGAAACATTTAGAAATGCTGTCATACTTGAGACATACCTGTAGACTAGCCTATAATAATCAAATGCCAATTATGGCAGAGCTTTGCCATCTTCAACGTAATGTGCATTTCTGAAACAATTGTTCATGAATTCATTAATTCAGATTATATTACAATTAGCAACCACAGAACAAGTAAAGTGCTCAGTAAACACAGTTCTGTCACTGGTTCACATAGCCATTTTCCAGCGAATGCCTTGTTAAACACAGACAAACATGGCAGGATAATTTTGGGAATGATGTTGTGGTTGTTTTAATGGCAGTAAAATCACATCATTTGTGAACTCCAGACACAATCCCAAATTTCCCAATTGGGATCAATGACCTTAATCTAGAAAACAGGCAAGGGAAAGGAGAGAATGGAAAAGTATTTTGTTATTGCTGTTATTTAGCTAATTGTATAAAAGTAGCATAATCCTGTGGGCCTGGTTCCTTTTTCCCCTTGCCTTTTATCACTGAGCATCTAGGGGCAATTGGAATAAGATGTATCTAACTTTCACTATATTCAGTATATTCAGCTTCATAATCATGATCTTTAAACTTGCTTCTCCTTGTTATATCATTCATTGATTTCACTGATTTCAAACATCTCCATTTTACTAAGGAAGTTATCGAGTGGCAACCTCTTCAGTCTTCATTCTGTTTTATCTTAAACACCTCCTTAGACTTGCATAAATTTGGTGGAGTGTCAGATGTAGAGGTGAAGTGTCTGGCACAGATGGTAGCCATACATCAGACATAATTTGGCTAATCATTCAGGTGAGCCCTTCATTTTTTTTCTTGTGTTTCCTTTAAAAACAAATGATTGATGGAAAAGAGAATCTACCCAGAGACAGGAGGGTCAATTTGATGATAGAGATGGCAAATAAGGAAGCCACAGTGAGTGAGGGGGACTAAGGAAGGAAATACAGGAATTACCCAACTATTATTATTATTTCTGCTTTGGTTTGAAGATTACTCAAAAAATTTGATGCATGTTTTTGTTTATTTTGAAACGTAGATTCAAAATTGGATTCCATTCTTTAAACACACACCTACATCAATTGTGAAACATGCGTTATCTGTTTCAATGGTAAACACAGCTGATGCTCTTAAAGTTTCAAGGTGTTATGCGATAAAGAATTACAGTAACAGAGACTATTTCAAACAGTGGAAGAATGTTCATGAGAATAATAGTAAAACGAAGAAAGAGGTAATGGACAACAGCAGTGAAATGAGAATCTGTCCTTGTCACCAGGTATTTATAAGGAAAATATTTTTGGCTGTCTCTGACTTCCAATTCTGATGATAATCATGGGAATGGTTTAACTTTCTTCTTCACAAGTAATATAAAGCCAAATGAACTTAAGCTAACAAGGAAGTTTTGGAAATGCACTGGACAGCTCAATAAGGCCTCACGATGACAGTCACTACAGGGACTAGTATGAAAAAAAAAGTCCTCTGAGCTATCCTCAGATACACATCTACACTTCTTTCTATGTATCTGTTGAACATCCTTGACATACAAGTCATCCTGTTTTCATCTTTATATTATGACTACTGTCCCAAAGGGAGCTACTCCTCTGTCCCATTCTCCCTACCACTCCTTTTCTCTGCTCCACAGTTAATAATCTAAAAGAGTACAATGTAGTTCATTTTGAACTGGTCCAAAGAAGCAGATCCTAACATAATATACTCAAAGTATATTATTATACTATTTTTTTATATTTTATATTTTATATATTTTATAAATTATAGCTATTTCCTGAACTATGTTCTTTTTACTTAAAAAAAATAATAAAAAAAAGCATTTTTATAGCTGTAAGGCTGAGTTGCAGGGAGGAAATAGAAACAAAGAGAAACATCTTTCATCTGCTGATTGACTTCCCAAATGGCCATAACAGCCAAGGATGAGCCATGCCAAAACTAGGAGTTTCATTCAGGTCTCCCACATGGATACAAGGGTCCAAGTACTTGGGTCATCCTTCACTGCTTTCCCAAGGAGATTAACAGCAAGCTAGATCAGAAATGGGGAAGCTAAGTTAAAAGGGGGAGCACATGGGGTGTCAGTATCTCAGGCAGTAGCTTAACCAACTAAGCAACAATGCTGACTCCCTATTTTGTTTTACTTTTGTTGTGCTGAACTCTGTATCTACTGGACTATTAAGCTACTGGACTATTAAGCCTTTGGCTATCAGGTAAATTATGAATTATCTTTAAAAATATTTAGTTGAAGAAGAAAATACTTAAGTGACAGATTCTATTAACATGTGTCAAGATTTTATATATCAAAACATACCACTTGGTTAAAGTAGATAACCAATTTGCAGATAACCAATTTGCAGTTGGCATTTAAGGATAGTTTAGTTAGGGTCAGGTACTGCAGTCAAAGCAGATTAAGCTGCTGCTTATAATGCCAGCATCCCGTATTGCAGTGCTGGTTCATGTCCTGCCTACTCCACTTCATTTCTGACCCAGCTTCATGCTAATGCACCAGGGAGGGCATGCCCCTGCCATCCATCCCACCATTCTCCATTCCTTTCTCTTTGAGGAGTGAACCAACAGATGTGAAGAGATAAGACCTCTCTCTCTCTCTCTCTCTCTATATATATATATATATATATATATGTCTATATATATATAGACATATATAGACATATATGTATACATATAGACATATATTATATATAGACATATATTATATATACATAATATATATAATATATATACATAATATAGACATATATATATTACTTTGCCTTTCAAATGAAAATAACAGAGTTTAAAGAAAGCAATGTTTCATTTAAAAGGTACACATGCTACTCATGACTTATTGTGCAATTGCAATCCTTTGCTTCATTAAAAATAAGTTTCTTTCCAGATTTGAACTAACACAGAATGAGATACTGGGGAAGGGGGCGGGGGGAATACACAGAAACCACAAGATAAGGTCAACAAAAATGTCACATTTTCTAATGATCAGTGGGAGTATAACATTTTATCATGAGCCCTACGGTATATACACTCAAATAGCAAAGGCAATTTCTGCCTTAATGATATGAACAAGGTGTCTACTCAGATTTACATGAAGAACTAGGGCAGATGATACCATCAATGGATACATCAGGTGGCATCAAGCTGCAAATGACTGAGAAATATTGAAAAAAAAGTGTAGGGATCTCTGTCAACGCTTTCAAACTCTGGAGTTATGAGGATGCTTTTAAATTTATTTTTAATTTTAAAAATTCATTTGAGAGGCAGAGAGAGAAAGATGCAGAAATACAGTCTCAGAGAGCTCCCATCAACTTGCTCATTCCCAAATGCTTGCAAGAGCCCCTGCCTGTGGCAGAATCTGGGAGCCTGGAATCCAGTGCCACTCCCCCACATGGTTGGTAAGGATGCAATTCTTGGGGCCATAATGTTCCCTAGGGTCTGCAATTTAGACGGAGAAGAATGGGTTATCAAATCTTGATAGTTCCTTATGATACTTGAGGATCCCAATCATTAGAACAAACGCCTACCCTAAAACCTGTTTTAAGTTTCATATATGTGTTAAATTATATATATGAAATTATATATATATGTAAAATGTCCTTGAGGATATTTATGTGTAGTTATCCCTGACTTTTTTGAAGCATGCCATGTTTTTGTTGTTGTTGTTGCAAAGTCAGATATACAGAGAGGAGGAGAGAGAGAGAATATCTTCTGTCCGATGATTTACTCCCCAAATGACCACAATGGCCAGTGCTAAGCCAATCCAAAGCAAGGAATCAGTAACTTGCTCCAGGTCTCCCACAAGGGTACAGGGTCCCTCGGGCCATCCACGACTGCTTTCCCAGCCACAAGCAGGGAGCTAGATGGGAAGCGGGGCCACTTGGATTAGAACCGGTGCCCATATGGGATCCTGGCACGTGCAATGTGAGGACTTGAACTACTAGGCCACCGTGCGGGGGCTGCATGTCATGTCCTTAACAAAAGATTTTTATTTGGGGTGTGTGTGTGTGTGTGTGTGTGTGTGTGTGTGTGTGTGTGTGTGTGTAAAATCTTATAAACAGCCACAGTGTTGAACAAACATTGCATACCATAGTTACACACTCTGTCTCTATTCCTTGGAAAATGAGAATATCTATATCCTGGTTTGTTAGAAGAAATAAACAAATAGGGGGCCTAGGGTAATGGCTCAGTGGCTAAATCCTTATCTTGCATGTGCTGGGATCCCATATGGGTACCGGTTCATGTCCCAGATGCTCTACTTCCCATCCAGCTCCCTGCTTATGGCCCAGGAAAACAGTTGAGGATGAGGGCCCAAAGCTTTGGGACTCTACACCAGCGTTGGGGATCAAGAAGCAGCCCCTAGTCACTGGCCTTAGACAGGCTCAGCTCTGGCCGTTGTGGGCACTTGGGGAGTGAACCACTGGACAGATCTTTCTTTCTCTCTGTAAACATGCCAATGCAATAAAAATAATCTTTAAAAAAGAAGATGAAGAAGAAGAAGAAGAGGAAGAAGAGGAGAAAAGAAAAGAAAAGAAATGAAAAGATAAAGAAAAGAAAAAGAAAAGAAAAGAAAATAAAAGAAATGAAAATAAAAAGAAAAGAAAGAGAAAAGAAAAAGAAAAGAAAAGAAAAGAAGTTAAATAAGACCTGGCATGATAGCCTAGTGGCTAAGTACTCGCTTTACATGTGCCAGTATCCCACATGCATGCCAGTCCATGTCCCAGCTACTCCACTTCCCATACAACTCCCTGTATATAGCCTGGGAAAGCAGTTAAGAACAGCCCCAAATCTTGGGACCCTGCGCCCACATGAAAGACCTGAAAGAACCTCCTGACTTCTGGCTTCAGATCAGCTCAGCTCTGGCCGTTGTAGTCATATGGAGAGTGAACCAGAGGACAGATCTTTCCATCTGTATGTCTTTCTTACTGTATATTTGCCTTTCAAATAAAATAAAAATTAAAAAAAGAATTAAACAGATACGTAGCTTTAGAATTTGCAATCATCACATTATTGTTACTATGATTATTACTTCCACCACTCTCAGTGTAGTCACAATAGATGCCGGATGAGTTCCTGTTTACTTTGAGCCCAGCAGTAATGGAAGAACGCATCTAGTAACTCAGTTATACATGAACACAGTCAAGATTGGCTTAACCCAACTTCTATGGGAAAAGCTTCCTTTTTGGGGAGCATGGATGATTAGGACTGTTTGTTTTGTGAACCATGTGCATTCGATGTTTAAGGCTTTATCAATGAGGCTTGTGTGTAGACACTCTGGTCACGAGGCCTTCTTGCAGAACATCAAATATGATGCTAACTGCCAAGGAGACTCTGCAGGTTTGCTCTTCATAGAAACAGCCTAATAGCATCAGTGCATTGATCCACTTACAGTATACGGCCCCTTGGCAATACTTAATGCTACTAAGACCGTGTAATGAAGTGTTCTGCTTGGAAGGCTGAAAGAAAGATTATCCTTAGCTGAAGTAGGCATGCAGCATAGTGTAACTCTCTGATGTCTGACTCTCAGATAGCAAGCTTTGCTAGGATGACCACACGTGTGTCATAATTTATCACCTATACACCCATTGGTTTCAACTGTGCCTTAAGGTTATTTTCTAGTCATTTAAATTTAAATTCTATCTTCATAGGGCTACATGAAAGGTAATAAGGAAAAGTGCTTTTTTGACGTTAAGAGGAATGGAAGATTGATATTTTAGGTTAGAAGCAGGAATAAAATTTTGGTCTGTAAGTAAAAGCACTATTATCTTTAAATTTTTATGAGTATATAATATGTGTGGATTTGTATGGAGTATAGTGCAATAGGTACACACACACATGAACCAATGAAATCTGGAATGAACCCTTCCCCTATTCTTTTGCCTTTCATTTTTAGCCTACAAGCTCTTCTCTGGTTATTGATAACAACATATAATACATAATTGTAAATTCTATCACTAGACTATGATATGGAAACAGAAGTTGTGCCCTCTGACTCAGTTTTGGTACCTGTTGTGTAACTCCAACCGTTGACTACTGTGTGAGTTGGTGTTGGAAGGGGGCAGACCAGGCAGGGCTGAGGAAACCTTAACTCACTGGCAAGTGCAGAAACTAGACTGGAGTGCAGATCATGCCAGGTCAGGCTGTCTTGCCTACTGGTTTGCATGAGCCAGGAATGAGAGCAGACTGAGCAGGGACAGGCTGTAGCACCCGCCAACAAGAGTTGGGTCTGGGAGCAGGCCATGTCAGGCCAGGCTACAGCATCCAAAGGCAAAGGCCAAGACAGGTGAGGGACTATGCCAAGCTGGACCAGAGTAATCACTGACATGCAGAGGATTTATGGCTGGGACATGGGCTGGTTGGGGAGCAAAGAGGGCATCCTGGCTGGGTTGTGGTTCCCACTGGTGAGTGAAGGGGCCAGAGTGCAGGGGTTACTATCTGTTCTGAATATGGCTGCAGTCTCCATGAACACAAGCGTGGACTGGGTCTGGGGTATGTCAGACTGGGTTAGACTCCAGCACCCACTGGTACTAATGAGGACCAGGGTACATGTAGAACAGGCTGGGCTTGGTCTCTGCCCCTGCTGAGCCATGTGTGAGCTGTGTCTGGGTGTGGACCAGGCTTGACGGGCCTGTAGCTCCCAACAGTAAAAACTGGATTGGGTGAAGACCAGTCAGAAAAGGCTACTTTTCCTTCTAGGACAGGAGGTGGAATAAGTAGGGCTGGCCCATGGACCCAACAATGTGTACAAGATCCGGCACTGGGAGAGGTTATGATGGAGGAGCTTGGGTAACTCCTCTGTTGGGACATAGTCCCTGCAGGTGAGTGCAAGAACCAGGATAGGGAACATCTTATGCCAGGCCAGGATAAAATACCCTTGGCATATATTTGGCGCAGGTTGGGGGCAAACCAGGTCAGGCCAGTTCTTATCACCCACTGGTGAATTGGAGAACCAGAATAGAGTGTGGGTCAGCCAGGTTGGACCAAAACAATCCAGTTCACATGAAGGTCAGTACTGTGTAGGTTGCGCTAGGTTAGGTTGGGCTGTAGTACCCACCAGTGTGAGCTGGAATTGGGGGTGGCCCAGGCCCAGCCAGGCTACAGTATCCACTGGCAAATGCTGAGGTGAGGCGGGACATGCCAGACTAGGCCACAGCACCCAACCAGGACACGTGAGAACCAGAGAGGGAGGGAGGGTGAAAACCCAGTAGGGTGGGGGGGTTGCATTAGGCTCCCCTGCTGGACCACCACTCCTACTGAAGAGTGTTAGAGTTGGGGTTGGGGGAGATCAGGCCAAGCAGGGGTACAACACCTGTTGGCCACATGTGAGCTTGCCTAGGGAAATGCCAGGCAGAGTTGACTGTTCTTTCCAGTGTATGCATAAGCCAGAGTAGGTGTGTGTTGGCTGGGGTTAACCACAGCATCAGCTGCCTGGAGTGGAGGGAGCAGAAATTCTGTCAAGTTCAACTGTAGAACCACCTGGAGAGTGTAAGATCTGGGAGTGGGCCCAGTAGAGCAACAGTGGGCACCTCCTTCTTGGATTGCCATTGCGACAGGTGAGCACGAGAACCAGTACTGAGACAGAGATGGCTACACAGAGTAGCACCTGCTGGCATGTGTGTGGGTGGGATAGTAGGGCTTCTGGGTTTAAACTAGGCTTCAATGCCCACTGACATATATGAAAGCTAAATGGGATGTGGGACAGACTGAACAAGTCTGCAGTATACACTGGCAAGCCTGGGAACAACAGTAGGGTCAGGCCTGGTGGGGGTTATTGCAGGTTGCTCTGAGTAGGCAGCTGTTCCCAGTGGTCTACATGGAGGCCAAGTGTGTGGTGGGCAGGATTGGGCTGGGCTGCAACACCCATTGGTTCATTTGCAAGCCAGAGCTGGAGATAGAATTGGTTTAGCAATTGTAACCACCAACATATGCATAAGCTGACTGGGGCAACAGACTGTGCCAGACGCCGTATTATTGAGCACACACAAGAACCACGTCTGGGATCACCTTAGATGTAATTCTTTGGGGATTCCCCCCAACTGAATAGCTGGTTATAACCCTAACCATGGAGAGAATTGCGGGTTCCATGGTCTGACTGTGGAGTGCATGCATCAGAGCTGTGCCTACTCAGTGGCTCAGATGGAGCAGTGGACAGCAATCGAGGTGCACATGGAGGGTTGGCAGTACACTGAAGTCTGCAGAGGCTATCTGGTACCATAACAGAGGACAGAGAACAGAAAAAAATGTTCAACTACCACAGCCAAGTGTTGGCAATGAATATCTGGGCAAACGGGGACTTTAGGATGGAATATGTCAACCAGTAGATTGTGGATGATTTTGTCATGTTTGGCAAGACTGGCAGTAATTCAGAACTGTTGAAATATTGAAACCTCTTGAACAAGACCCTCAGAACATGCCACACACCGGGAACTCTGGGGTGGTGTCAGGTGGCTGTCATCCATCCCGGGGTACAGAGATGTTTGGGAGGCTGGGTGTGGCTTCTTTACTCATCTCCACCTTCCCAATACAGAAATAAAAATGAAAATGCATAACAATAAAAGTGAGGGCATGGGGGCCCAGCCTAGGCAGCTAAAGTCCTCGCTTTGAATGCACCAGGATCCCATATGGGCGCTGGTTCTAATCCCGGCAGTTCCACTTCCCACCCAGCTCCCTGCTTGTGGCCTGGGAAAGCAGTTGAGGACAGCCCAAAGCTTTGGGACCCTGCACCCAGAAGAGGTTCCTGGTTCCCGGCTTCGGATCAGCGCAGTACCAACCATTGCTGTCACTTAGGGAATGAATCATCAGACAGAAGATCTTCCTCTCTGTCTCTCCTCCTCTTTGTATATCTGACTTTGTAATAACAATAAATCTATCTTTAAAATATATATATAACAAAAGATTCACAAGTCAAATGAATGAAAAAGACAATATGACTCCCCAAAGGAAGATGAAGAGATTGAAGAACTGCCTGAAAAAGAATTTTTGAAGTATGATCACAAGGTTAATCCAAAGCAACAAAAGCAAATGCAGGAATAAAAATCATTTACAACATGAATGAAAACTTTTCCCTGAAGATATGAACTGTGAAGAGAAATCAAAATGAAACTAAAAATGAAGGCTTCAACATGCCAAATTAAAGGAATGCAGTGAAAAGCCTTAATAAGAGACTTGAAAAAGCAGAGGCAAGAATCTCTGAACTAAAATAGATCTTTCACAGACTCTCTGACAAACAAGAAGAAATGAGAAAAAAAAAAACATTATCCAAAACCTATGGGATGCTGTTAAAGAACTTAACATATGTGTCTTAGGAATTTCTGAAGGCATGAAATGAACAGATTAGAAGCATATATAGGGCCTGGCACGATGGTGTAGTGGTTAAGGTCCTTGCCTTGCATGCCCGAGATCCCATATGGGCACTGGTACTAATCCTAGAAGCCGCGCTTCCCATCCAGCTCCCTGCTTGTGGCCCAGGAAAGCAGTCGAGGGCGGCCCAAAGCTTTGGAACCCTGCACCCGCATGGGAGACCCGGAAGAGGCTCCTGGCTTCAGATTGGCTCAGCTCCAGCCATTGCGGCCGCCTGGGGAGTGAATCATCGGATGGAAGATCTTCCTCCCTATGTCTTCTCTCTGTATATCCACCTTTCCAATAAAAAAAAAAAAATCTTAAAAAAAAAAAAAGAAAAAAGAAGCCTATATAATTAATAGAAAACTTGCCCAATATGGAGAAAGAAAGGAATACCCAAATATAGGAAGCATGTAAACTCCTAATAGGCATTACCAGGAAAATTCTATACCATGATAAATTATAGTCAATTTTTCCAAAACATAGACACAGAAATTCTAAAATGCTCAAAAAAAAAAAAAAAAAGAAAGAAAGAAAGAAAAGAAAAACAGGAAAACAGGTTACCATCAGAGGATCTCTCATGGGACTTCTGAATTCTTATCCAAAACGCTGAACGTTATGAGAGAAGAGCTACTGTCCAGGTCCTAAATGAAAGAAATTGCCAACCCGTAATAGTAAATCCCCAAAGCTCCCAAATATACAGAAAATCAAAATAAAGACCTTCCAAAACAAACAAATTTAAAGAATTGCCTCCACCCAATCAGTCTTACCAATAAAACTTAATGATGTGTGACACAGAGAAAAAGAGAATGATAATCAACATAATCAGAGAAAATAAAGTAAGATCATTTCCTAGTAATGCTATGAAGAAAATTTAAAAGCAAACTATGAGACTTTTTATGTTAAAATGATAGGCCCAAGTTGTAACCATTCACTAATAACCCTGAACACAAATGGCTGAAAATCTCCACACAAATGATATAGATTGCTTGACTGGATTTGAAAGCAAGATCCATCTGTAAGCTGCCTACAATAAACATGCTTCAACGAAGATACACTCAGATTGAAGGTGGAAAGGAAGAAAGAAGATATCGCATGCCAATTGCAATGTAGACAAGAGGGTGTAGCTAAAAGAGACAATGAAGGAAATTCTATAATGATTAAGGAATCAATTCAATAGCAAAAAGCATACCAGGGTACCTGCTATCTAAAATAATTATTAATGAATCGAAAAAAATATGATATCTCATTTTTTGCAACACAATGGATCCAGGTGGAATCCATTATGCTTAGTGAGATAAACCAACCCTCCAAAAGACAAATATATTATGTTCTCCTTGGCCTGTGACAATTAATACACACACAGAGGGAAAAAAGTAATCTCTGACAGTTGAACATTCTGGGATTTAGCTGCTCTTTACAACCTGTACCTATACTCCTGGGTAATAGTAGGATCACTCTTCAGTGAATGACCATGCCATAATAATAATTTGGAGAAAATAAGAAGTAAGAATTAGGTGAGGAAAAGAGTGAGCAAGGATGCCCCATGCTTCTAAATCTGTATTTTGAAAAATGTAAAATCTATTCATTTTATATAACTAAAAAATAAACGATACATAGTTAAGCAGCAAACAAGTGCCACTATATAATTGAATGTAAATGACAAGACGCAGAAACAATAGAATTCAATGTAAAATCAGTTTTCATGAATATTCTCTGCTTTGTCCTGGGCGAGTTTTTATATTGCCTTGATGCTGGTGTAGTCAGGCAAAGCCACATGCTTCACTCTGTGCAGTAAAACTGAAGGAAGGGCCAGTTTTCATTTCAGCAAGGAATTTTAAAAGCAGTTTGTGCTTTCACCTCATCTTTAATCTTCTTTCTGAAGACCCATAATGTCTCAGACCATAGAGTCTACCAGGCTTGGATAATTACCAGATCCAATGTGATGATGGTGTTACTGGAGTGAGAAATGAACCTTAGTTCTGGTGAGCCATTATACAGTGTCCACCCTTTGCTATTTGATTGATTTCCTTGAAGCCCCAAAGCCTTATTCACCTTGTGCTCTAAAATATGGTTCAGCCTATAGGGTTTAGAAAAATTCTTCAACTACCTGCCAATTTTAAAGGTTAAAATGTCACACACTGACATTTGAAAGGTTTATAGTTTTCAGTGACCCAGTGGTGCTTTTTATCTTGAAAGCTGAACCTCTAAACTATATGTTCAGGCCTCCATCCACTCAAATAAGCACAGTGTCATTCAAGCAATGGCACATACTTGGTGTTGATATTGAATCATTTCAATGCCACATCATATTGGGCACAGCAGGGAGGCTGAATGCTATTTGAGCATTATGAAGGGCTGCAATGTTTGGAATTTATTGCATTCCATCATTAGTTACCTGTGTTGGGTTGAACAAATCATAGTGCCTTAGGCTTCACTTTCCTGCTATATATGAGTGGTGTCACTATTCCTACAATGTGAATTGTGTTGTGCAATGCATGAAAATTTTTGTGGAAGAGTTTTTATGGACTACAGAACAGTATTCAAGCATCAATTTTTATGTCTTCACTTGGCTTTCTTATACATTATTCCAGTACATTTGCCAGCACAAAGGCCAATTTCCCTTGTCCAAGAATTCTCCAGCACACACTGCGTGCTGAGGATGTCATATCAGCAGAATTCCAGGCTGGGAGGAAGGATTGCCATACATGCATCTCAAAAGAATTCCCCTGGGATTAGCCTCAGTCTTACAATTGGAAAAAAATATTTGCAGACTTACACTCCCTTATTAAGTACACAGAGAAATACACAGACCCACATATATGCGAAATACATACAAGCCCACAAACTTGCCAAAACATACATGCGCACCCACACATTCACACTCAAATACCCACATAATACACATTTGTATGTATATACATATGCCCGAGGACATGTACAGATACGCATGTGTGTGTAATAAATACACCTATGTGCACAGCTGTGTTTATGTGAGTGATTACATCAGGCATCACCTAATTATCAAGGGTTGGCGAGCTTAGTTACAGTTCTGTATTCCCATTGGAGATTAAATGAAAATAATTTAGAAGGAATTGAAGCAGTGTCTCCATGATGATATATTTGGAGATTTGGTAACCTAATCCTTTACCTCTCTTTGTTGCAGTGGTTTTTGAACCAAATGAAGTTAAAGCTACTTTATACCCAGGGAAGCATATTGGAAAGCTATGGCTTTGCAGTATGAGGTTTGGAGACCTCACCGTGGTGCTTAGGAGACAGATGTTGATGAAAGGAACTACATCTTGGGCGAGTCATCCTCTCCTCAGATCAATGTTATGAGTCAGAACCCAGGGACGACTCATTCTTTCTACTTGTGCAAACAAGTAAATTACACAAAGCAAATCTTGTGGATACAAAGACTTGTTACCTTTAGAAAACATCCTTTTATCAGTGGCCAGTCTTAAATGTCTTGGAGTCGAGGAAGTGTCTGGGCAGTGTTCAGCCAGGGGGCTGGAGCAAAAGAAGTCCTCTGCAGTGTGGCAGGTGTGAAGGGTGCCCAAGTCAGGTCAGACCCAATGCTTTGGACTGGGCCTGAGGACACTGTCGCCACATGATGAGTGAGTCCTAGGCTGTTGGGCACGAGGCTCTGGCGTGTTGGCCACCCGGCTGCAAGCTCTAGAGATTTTAGGGCATGTAATTGCTGCCTAGGAACATCCATGGATAAGGCCAGTGTGAGTGTAGGGAGGGATGAATCCTGTGTGACTCCCAGTGATGGAGTCACGGAACTTTCTGGCAAGCATGGGGACTGAGGCCTGGTGGTTTGGAGGGGAGAGTCCATAAGATCTATTTGGGTCAGACTGATTTACCAGCCCACATGGGAATCCTGAGATGGGCTGTTAGCATAGAGCATCACTTACTGCCACACACCAGTCCACACGAAAGCTATGGCTGGGGGCCTGTCTGGCAGGGGTAGGTACCAATACCTGACTAAGCTTTGGAACAGGGGACGGGTCACACTTGTCAGGGTCAAGACACTAACCAGCATACGAGAGAACCACGTCTGGGGGTAGATTCTGTAGTGGATGTGTGGGCCCAACCCTGTGAAGATACAAGTTATTGGTTAACTCAGGAGTTGGGAGTTGGGGTGGTGATGAGCTGAGCTAGGTGTGACCATGGTACATGCTATCACTCATGGGTAAAGGAATCAACAATAGTCTGGGCAGGTCAAGTCAGCAGCACCCGAATGTGCATCCTAAAATAGGATGTGTGGTAGGCCAGACTGCAACTGGAAGGGGACGAACTGCAAAGGGCCGAGCAAACCTCAACTCACAAAGAAGAATAGAAATAAGGATGAAGCACAGGTAATGCCAAACTAGGCTTTCACACTGACTGATCTGCAGGTGCCAAGGACACTAGGCCACAGTATCAAAGCCAAAGGCTGAGGCAGGTGAGGGGCTAAGACAACTGGGTCAGAGCAACCACTGGCACATGCATAATCTATGGCTGGGAACAGGCCCAATTGGGGAGCTATGAGAGTACACCCTTGCTGGATTGGGGTTCCCATTGGTGAGTGTGGGGCCTGTGTTCTGGTCTGGATATGGCTGTGGTATTCCTTGGCACAAGTATGAACTGAGGTTGGGCACACTGTCCTGGGCTAGACTCCAGCACCATATGGTGCTAATGAGAACTAGAGTAGGATGGACTAGACTAGGTCTCTGCCACTGCTGAGTCATGTGTGAGCTGTGTCTGGGTATGGATGAGCCTTGGCTGGGCTGAAACATCCAACAGTAAGAAGCAGAATGGGTTGAAGGCCAGTCAGGAAATGCCACTGTTATTGCCAGGACAGGAGGTGGACTAAGTAGAATCCACCAGTGTGTGCAAGATCTGACAATGGGAAAGATTCTGATGGAGGAGCTTCGGAAACTCTGTTGGGACACAGTCCCTGCAGGTGAGCACAAGAACCATGATAGGGAACAGCTTATACCAGGCCAGGATACAATACCAAGTACCAGAACAGAGTGTGGGTTGGGCTGGGTTCTGTAGCAACACATACAACTACACATTAGGACTGGGACTGGATGCTTGCTGGCCTGGGCTAGGCTGTAACTGTCTCCACCAGTGTGAGCTGGAATTGGGGGTGGGCTGGGCCAGACAAAGCTACAACACCCACTGGCAAATGCCAACGAGAGTTGGGCCGTACAAGACTTGGCTGCAGCACCCAACCAGGACACCTGAGAACCAGGAAGGAAGTGGCACAGCCAATAGGGGGAATGTAGATTTCTCCCCTGCTGGACTGCCACTCCCACTGGAGAACATGAGTTGGCATGGGGACCGACCAGACCAGGCAGGGGTACAACACCCGTTGGCCTCATGTGAGCTAGACCAGGGAAAAGTCAGGCTGGGTTGATTGATTTATGCGTACACCAGTAGGAACAGAGTGGGTGAGGATTGGTTAGGCTTAGCTGCAGCATCAGCTGGCAGAGGTTGGCACTGAGGGCTAAATCTGTCAAGTTAAACCCCAGAACCACCTGGAGAGGGTAAGATCTGGGAGTGGGAGTGGGCCAAGGAGGGAAATAAAGGGCACCTCCCTCTTGGGTTACCACTCACACTAGAGAGCATGAGAACCAGGATTGGGGCAGGGGTGGCTACACAGATCTGTACCCGCTGGCATGTGTGTGGGTGGGATAGTAGGGCTTCTGGGTTTGAACTAGGCTTCAATGCCCACTGACATATATGAAAGCTAAATGGGATGTGGGACAGACTGAACAAGTCTGCAGTATACACTGGCAAGCCTGGGAACCACAGCAGGATCAGGCCTGGTGGGGGTTATTGCAGGTTGCTCTGAGTAGGCAGCTGTTCCCAGTGGTCTACATGGAGGCCAAGTGTGTGGTGGGCAGGATTGGGCTGGGCTGCAACACCCATTGGTTCATTTGCAAGCCAGAGCTGGAGATAGAATTGGTTTAGCAATTGTAACCACCAACATATGCATAAGCTGACTGGGGCAAAAGACTGCCAGACCCCATATTATTGAGCACACACAAGAACCACGTCTGGGATCACCTCAGTAATGGTCTTATTTCACTCAGTGATCTAAGTTCCATTCATTTTGCTACTAATTATGGATTTCATTCTTTTTTTTAATAATTGAATCATATCCCCTAGTGTGAAGATAGACATTTTCCATATATGTTCATATTAGTTAAAATACTTTTTACTTGTTTCTCTATGGCAGCTTCACTGATACTGCTTAAACATAATTTTGTCATTTTCCTAGCTAGTTTCATGGAACTTGTGTAAATATAAAGTCTTAATCAACATTATTTCTTTACATGTTTACCTCTGTGTATTTTCTCATCTTCTAGGGTTTTTGCATACATGGTATTTATTCAATTTTGACTACGTTACATGTGACTCTGACCTGGTTCTACTTTTTTTCATTTGATCCTCCCTGTTTAGTACCTGCCATAATTGACCTATTTCCCATTTACTAAATCTCTTTTGCCATATTTAATTTGGCTCTACATCACTCTATTTAGGTCATAACTATAACTTTACTCCTTTGTAACATATTTTTTGAAAACATGTTATTTTCTGGTTAAATTCTTCCTTTTGTAGCCTATAGTACCACACACAAATCTTACACTTTAGGTGCAATATCAGGGTCTCCTGTCCCGTGGAAGAAATCACCCGACACTAGAGAGTGTCTCAGAGGCGCTTTATTCAGACCTTCTGTTAAAACAGTTATGTCCATTAAATCCATTACGCAGAAGACCCTCCCCTGCCAAGCCCCCAGCTTATATGTCAATCCTGTCCAATCAGCTTAAAGATCACCAAGGCACACCAATCAGGGAAAAAGGCCAATCACAGGGCAGGAAATTGTCAGTGCCCCCAACGGGGCAATTGCTGTAAAACTTGTCCAGTTCTGAGAATCCTTGTATTTACATTGTATTAGACTCCTGCAATGTAACTAGTGATTTGCTGGGATTAACATTTACAACCTTATTATTTGCTTACTGTTTTCCCAATTTATTTTTCTTTCTTTTGTTGTTTTGTTTTTATTAAGGACCTTGCTCCTATTCACTTGCTCAGTTTTTGTCCATTAGTAGTTACACTAGAGATTAAAATGTGTCTACTTTATTTGCTAAAGTTAATTGACTATAATTTCTTTATTCTAAATAACTTAAAGATACATAAAATAAAAAACAAAAGTGGAAATCTTCATCATCATTTTGGAGACAATTTTCTGAATAACAGTAAAAGTATAACTAACCAAACAGAATATTAATAACACAATTCTGTACATTTCAACTCCAGATTGAAAATCACACATACACCCTTCAACAGAATAGATAATCAATTTACAAGTGGAATGCTATGCTGTAAATGGAATGTGTCAACATCCAAATGCAACACAGACTAAGTCCTGCAAAAACTATCTTGATTGAATAAGTAAAAATAAAATATAATCTATGAGCCAATTGATTCAACATTTTAAAAGAACCAACCTAATCTATGATGAGATTCACAGCATCAATTTCATTTGGGGAAGACATTAACTGAAAGGGCACATAATACACTATGATGCTACTCATGTATTTCTCCATGTAAGTTGAGCATTGTAAAAAAGACAAATTCAGCCAAGGGAATTACTATACGCTACTCAGCACCTGTATGGTCAGATCAACATCCTATCAGACCACACTCAGGATTTGGACATGAAAATAAAGAGGGACACCATGAGCCTAGCAATGCAGCCACAGGTTATAATTTAAGGTAGTATATTTCAGGGGTAATTTTCAAAAGTCTGAGCCTGTAGACTCTCTCAGAAATCATGATGTATTCAGGAATGATAAATCATATGCAGGAATGAACATTTTTGGTTATTGTTTTTCATGATATTTTCATAACACAGGGATCCTTCCTTTACCCCAATCCTTCCCCACTCCTTTCCCCATACTATAACCATAGTATAGTCCTTCAGTAAAAGTCAGAAGTCTGAGATTTTACTATTGCAGTGTGTCATGACAGGTATAGACAAAGTATCCTATTGTCAAGATAAATTTAACAGTTTCATTGGGAGCCTTCCAGTTTTTAATGAATATTCTTGACATTACTTACACAGATATTATACAAATGATACTTTCAGGAACACAGAGTTAAAGTTACATGATCATTAGTCAACAGGTTACTAAAATACCATGTTTATATATGTTATATGAATTTGTGTATAGCAGAATTAACAATGAAGTCTAACTTTGTGACACAGCATGGGTTACAAATCACATATTATAGTCTATGAAGTGCTTTTAAATTCAATTCTGCACATAAGAAAAACCATAAATGTCTTCAACTTAAAAACAGAAATTATTTAAAGATATGGCTATATGTTTCTGAGAATAAAATTTTTGTTAGGTACAATGAAGTGATTACAGCACACAGCTTTTCATGACACTATGGTTGATCCTTCTTGGTTTGTTATTGTAAGGCAGGGATTGAAGTGAAATTTAAGAAGAATCATTCATGGAGCACATTATGAAGGAAGCTAAAAAAAAATCTCCTACTGCTGGCTTTTGTTTCAGTATTTCTGGGATTCAACCTGCTAACTTCAGTTTCATCAGTCCAGTCAGTGATTCCTTTTATTCAGTCAATTCCTTGATTCAGATTTAACAACAACTGTATCTTACATTTATAATTTGAGGTAATGGTTTTAATTTATATTATACAAAATATATTGCCTCCACTAAATAAAAGTTCAGTAAGTAAAATACAAAAAGCCCATCAGCCAGAAGGAAAACAGGTAAGAATTGTGTGCATAAGGCAATATACCTTTTGTTTGCAGAATATTCAGAAACCAAATAAACAATTCCTCGTAACAAAAATCTCATTTCAGTGATGATTGCAATACTTCTGTGCCTCAGTGTGTGCATGTCTGTGGTCATTCACAAGGAGGAGAGCACAACATAACTGGAGTGCTGGGAGGAGCGAGCAGACTTTCTGTGCACTGACAAAAATTTACAGAAGTAGGTGTCTGAAGAAATTAATTGGAAGTGGAAAGGCAGGAACTTAGTGCTCGCCTTCTGATCATTTAAAAGCAGTTGGTTTTGTGAAGCTGTGGCTTTTTCTAAGTGAAGTGAACTGGATCTAACTAGGCTTTGGCAAGTCAGTGAGAACACCAGAGAATGTGTTTTTAATTACTTGAGATATGGGAAACATTTCACTTAAACTTTCTGGACAAGATTCTTAACAGTACAGGCAATACAGGCAAAATCTCCCCTCTCTGTATATCCGCCTTTCCAATAACAAAATAATAAAAATAAATCTTAAAAAAAATACACAAATGGAATCACATCAAGCTAAGAAGCTTCTGCATAGCAAAGAAAATGCTCAACAAAGTGGAGAGGCAACTGTCATAATGCAGGAAACTATTTGCAAACTATCTGATAATGGATTAATACACAGAAATATGGAGTTCAAGAAATTTAACAAACAAATGGTACAGTTAAGAATTGGGCAAAGGACAAGAACAGGCATTTATCCAATATTGAAATGCAAATGACCAACAGACATACTAAAAGACGCTCAGAATCATTGTCCATCAGCAAAATTCAGATAAAAACCACAGTGCTGTTTTATTTCATTCTACTTAGAGTGACTATTATCCAAAACTGAAAAACTAATAAATACTGGCATAGTAATGGAAGAATAGATACCTTGATCCACTGTTGGAAGGAATGTTAACTATTATAACCATGATGGAAGACAATATGGAGATTTCTCAAAAATCTCTAACTAGATCTACCATGTGACCCAGCCATTTCACAACATGAAATTTACCAAAGAGAATGAAATCAGACTAAGCATTATCTGTGCCCCATGTTTATTGCAGCTGAACTCAATATTTCTAAGATATGGAATCATTGCAGATTTCCATTAGTGGATGAGTGCATGAAGAAATTGTATAAAGAATGAAATTCATTTACAACAAGATGGATACAAAAGGAAGCCATTATGCTTAGGAAAATAAGCCAATAACAAAAAATTTTCTCCTTAATTTGTGCTAATTTAGAGTACAAAAACACGTAACATTATATGCAAGTTGACATTTTGAGATATAATTGTTGTTTGTAGCCCTTGCGTGTAGAGAAACAGTGGTTTTTATACATACTAATTGTTGAACTCTTAAGTTGTAAGTATCTGATTGAAAGCAAGTTGAGGGTGTGTCATTGAAAATTAAAAGAAAAAAGATGGATGAGTTAGGGATGGGGAGGGGATGAAGTATCATTCTCTTAAAACTATATATATGGAATTCATGAGACTTATTTACCTTATTTTTTTCAAATAAAAGTGTTAAACAAGTGTATCCTCACAATACAACACTCTCATTAAAAAGAATTACTAGCTACTACCCAAGAACATTGCATTTGTCAGAGTCTTCATAGAGGATCAGGTGTTAAAGTAAGAGTGAGGGAGAAACAGGCGACTATATATCCAAGCACTAAGTACAAACTCAAAGCTAAGGGTTAATCAGAAATACGAATATGAGGAAATAGCATTCTCTGTGCTCTTCTTCCAGTGAAGTTCTCCTAATTTGGTATGAAAATGGAAAATGCAATTAATTGGTAAGTTCAGACTTACTGAACAGATAGAATTCTCTACTTTCTAATGATCACAGAAAATGTATCATGTTGTTTTTGCTATTAAAGAAAGCTATGTAAATATTTCAGGTTGTCAAGAAAAATGTAAGACCTCACTCACCTTTAAAAAACATTTATTTCTTGGGAAATTGAGAAAGAGAGGAAAAAAGAGAGAGAGAACAGGAGAGAAGACGATCTCCTGGCTCACTCCAAAAATACCTGCAAAGTCCCTACCCAAATCTGGTAGCTAGCAACCTAGTCCAAATTTCCCTTTAAGAAAGCCATCATGTGAAACACCACTACTACTTCCTAGAATCCACATTATCAAGGAACTGGGGTCATGAGCAGAGCTGTTGTTACTTAAACCTAGTCTCTGATGTGGGATGCAGGCATCCCAACTGGCTCCTTAACTGCTAGCTCAAATGCCTACCCTGAGGTTTGACATTTATTTTAATTTTGAATCAAAAACTGAAAAAATGTCCATCAATAAATTCTTTCTTCATTTTGGCGCTTGCATTAGAAGGCATGGATAAGATTATCACTTGAGGGCACAGCATGATAGCATAATGGTTAAGGTCCTCGCCTTGAACGCACTGGGATTCCATATGGGTGCCGGTTCTAATTGCGCTGACTCCACTTCCCATCCAGCTCCCTGCTTGCAGCCTGGGAAAGCAGTCGAGGATGGCTCAAAGCCTTGACACCCTGCACCCACGTGGGAGACCTGGAAAGAAGTTCCTGGCTCCTGGCTTCGGGGCGGGGCAGCACCGGCTGTTGCGGCCACACGGGGAGTGAATCATCAGACAGAAGATATTTCCTCTTTGTCTCTCCTCTCTGTATATCTGCCTTTCCAATAAAATAAATAAATCTTTTTTAAAAAGATTATCACTTGAGGTAGATCATATGGCTAGAAAATAAATTATTATGCCAGCTGTCTCCCCTCTTCACAAGTTGTGTGAACTTAGACAAGTCACTCTTCTGACATAGTTTGACTCTTGCAGTAATGAAGCTTCTTCCTTTATACCTCTCAAGAATACTGCTAAGATAACATGTGCTCATGTAGTCAATATTTTATGAAAAGGCAAAAGCATCCTGGAAGAAGCATTCCCAACATAGAATAGTCAATGTCCAGTGATGTCTCATAGTAGAGGAATCCAGGAGTGGGAATTTTCCCAACCTATCGAGCAGTAATGTATGCACAAAGGCCCAGTTAAGCTCCAGTCAGGTATCTAACAGAGAACTCTGTCACAGCTCCAGCCTTGGATAATAGAAAGCTAGGTTCCTTTCAGAAATGCAGGGCTGTTCTAACCAGGCAAAAAGAGCAGATGAGTTAAATTGAGAGACCAAATTAATGGTGTGAAAGTGCATCTTTCTAACAGCCTTTAGTTCTCATATGGCAGTTCTGTGTGAAGGTTATTCTATGAGACACTTTAATAAAGATATACCAACTACTCAATTCAATTACCAAATGTTAGAAGGGTCAGAATTATGAAGATGTTCACTTAGAGTAATTAAGTGAGAAATCAAGAACACTACTATGCAATCTGTAGAAGAAGAAACAGATGCCCAATTCTGGCAGAGGAAAATTCAAAGAGCAGAGAATACATCATCATGACTCATAGACAGATGACACTGTTTTGGGTTGCCCTTGAAGAGATTTACATTTATGATTTTCTAGAATAAAGGGCTCTCTCAACCTCGGCAAAAGAGTATTCTCTACTAATGAACCAGGCTGGTTCATATGTGTTAAAGCAAACTGAGACTCTCTTAAACAAAGCTGG
Organism: Ochotona curzoniae; assembly: GCF_017591425.1. Lineage (NCBI taxonomy): Eukaryota > Metazoa > Chordata > Mammalia > Lagomorpha > Ochotonidae > Ochotona > Ochotona curzoniae. The sequence continues at coordinate 44,100,752 of NW_024466502.1, read as the reverse complement.
CTGGGGTTCATATGTGATCTTAACCTTGCTTGACTTGATAACATAATTCAAAATTAACTTTAGCTTTTTGTTGTAAATGCCCACCTTAAAGAAAAACTGAATGTCACTTCAGTCAATGAGAAGTAGTCAATAGACTTCTACTTAGGTAACTAATAACTCCTAATAACTTGGACAGACCAAGAAAGGTAATTCCATAAGTGTAAATCCTGAAGTATTTGATTCATATCACCTAGACTTCCCCTGCATATAAACTCTTTCTTATGCTTCATTAAGGACCCTGACCACTTTTGAGTAGGATGCTTCTAAACTCACAAAGGAAAAACAAAGAACTTCAACCTGCTGGTTCAATTACCATATGGCCATAATGACAGAGGCTGGGCCAGGTAGAAGCCAGGAGCTTCATCCAGGTCCCCCATGTTTGTGGCAGGGTAGCAAACACTTCAGCCATTTGCTTCTGCTCTTGTAGTTACATTATCAGGGAGCTAAGTTGGAAGTCAATTAGCCTGGACAAGAGTGATGCCTATAGGGGATTCTGGCATTGAAGTGGTGGTTCTTATCCAACAGAAAGCCTCAATTCTAGACTACATAGCCTTTTTCTGGTTATAAAACCATTAGCCTCATCTCTTTCATTTTCCTCTGTATTTGTTTTGCTTATTCCTTTTTGAAATCCTAGCCCTCTTCTTGAACTCTGGGAGAGCATTTCTCCTATACATCCCTCATAACCTATATCACACTTCCCCTCCATGAAAGCTTTCTATTCATGTTATCATTTTGTAGTCTCTTGCTCTAAACACCTATAGTTCTTGTGATTTGTAGCTCATCAATTGTATCTGTGTGATTAGATATGCATAGAAGTTTGAGTGTCTCATCTCACTTCTTTGTCTTGTTTTACACATATTCCTCCAATTATCTGTTTTCATTTTATTTGAAAGATAGAACAAGAGAGGTAAAACACAAACATCTTCCCTCTGTTGGCTCACTCCTCCAATGTCTACAACAGCCGGGATTGGGCCAGTCTGCAGGCTGGGGCCAAGAACTCCATCTGCCGCTTTCATGGGGGTGTCCGGGCTCAATTACTTGAACTGCCGTGGATCACCTCCAAGTTCATGAACAAGCAGGAAGTTAGATTTGGAAGTAGGGTAGCCAAAGCTTGAGTTATACAGGTCCCAAGTATGGGAAGTAGACATCAGTACTCAATATATATTATTAATAATAATTTACATAGGGGTTATTCTCTGGAAAAAACTAAGCCAGACATGTTTTCTTTTTTATGATTTTACCTAGGGAAACAAAGATGAAAGAACAATGGATAATGTTGCTGTTGATGTTATATTAAAGGTTTATTTTTAGAAATGAACATTTGTTAAAATATTAATTTTTTAAACTGAATTAATTCCAGTTGTTTGTTTTATCACAGCATTATATTCCACTGTTGCTATTTGTTTAAGGCTTTATTTTAGATCTGTAATAGAGGTTTTAGAATCATTTTTTAAAATTAAGAGGTAATAGAATGGTTTGGTGAAAATACATCAATGAAAGATAACCACATTATAGCCTCCCTGTTGGATGGCTCTGGTTAGGAGAGGTGAAGTGGGCAATCTTTCATTTGGTAAATAACTTTATGATTTATATTTAACTTAGTTCTCTGAATTCAGCCTGTAGGATCTAAGGAGTCAGAGAAATCTAAAATAGTTATGAAATTTAGCTTGTAAATGATAAAATATTAATTTCACACTAGCAAAAAGGCTAGTGTGACCAGGAATGTGACAGACAGGCAATACATGGCATGAAGTTATTGAAGTATATACAAGTAAGAAAGGCCATAAATCATGACCCAACCTCAAATTTACAGAAGAGATGGGTTCCCAGCTTACAGAAACTGACCAGTGTAACATGTATGCTTAAATCTTATTTTTCAAATATGTACTCAGGACACACAAACTCACACACAAACTTACACAGACATCTTCTTTACAAACATACCCAGGTTATATAATTGGTCCAAAAGTTAGTATTAAAATCACTTCTTAATCTCCCTGCATTAGAATTTTAAAATCCCTAAATTATATTACTGTTATTCACAAGAAGGGAAGGGCTCATCTCTAGCGAAGGAAGAGTTGCATTCAACCTGGCTGCTTAGGGCCAGACTAAAATTGTTGGCCCATGCTGTTGGCTCTTTTTTGAGGAAAGCAGGATGCTTAGATTTATGAGAAATTTACTTAATTATGAATGCTGTCAACGAACTCACTAATGCAATGTAATACAGTACATATGGTCAATCATCAGTTTGTGAGTAGTTCTACTATCAGGAAGTGAAAATGCCCTGGCATGTTCTGCCTCCATTATCCTAAGTTTCATTCACAATGGCCACACACACAGGTCATTTGCTGCCTGCCTTCCTATTTGGTATTCTTCTCTCAATTTTGGCTCATGTCATAGATGGCTTCAAGTGCTACCCAATCATATACTTGTCCTGCTTAAGTCCATGTCTATTCTTAACTTTCAACCATCCACTGGTCATCTCCCCTGGACTGTGCCAGTGTGAAACTCAACATGTATAACTCTCCTGTACGCTTGTTTATTATCTACTTTGCTGTCCAAGATTAAACATCTCTGCTCTTCTCTCTCCTTTGTCATAAGACTGTAGAGTTATCATCAACTCCTGTCAATTCAACCTTCAAAAGTGTCTTCCAGTGCAGCCCAGCCTCTTAGTACTGGTACCACTGCCTTGTTGTGTTTCCTCATGGCCCACCTGAACCCAAGAATAGCCTACACAATTTCTTGGGAGCTTTACCATGAAGCAGAAATAAAGGAAGTTTTATATATAAAATGCTTCCCCATCATCTTGCCACATTTGCCATGGCCTACAGGATTCCACACATGGTTCTTCATCCTGTGTCTAATGGTCAATCAGCAGAATTAACAGAACCTAGAACATACAAGCTCTTTATGGATTTGCACCAAATTGTCAGTCTCTGCGGGAACAGTCAGGGGGAATTCTTAACCTGCATCTTTTGTTTCAGTGTGTGTAAACATGCGAATTGTATGCATGGCCAGAATTTTGTGAAGAGTCAACACTCTGTATCTGTTTTCTTTCCCTTTTTGTTTCAGATTTCTAACTGGTATATCAGGGATATCAAAATACCTATAATCAAACTTTTCTCAATGATTGCATCATTTGATATTTCACATTCCAAGTTAACCTGGCTAGGGTAAAATGTTCAGTGATTTGGTCACATGCAAGTACTACTCCAGATGTTATAGAGGAGGCATTTTTTAAAAATCTGATCATGTAAATATACACACTCTAGGTCTTCAAATTATGGACTATGCCAAGATTTCAAACATTTTTGCTTCCATGTTACCTTCTATTTTCCTTCAACTTTTTAAAGTATCCACACATTCTTGTTGGTTGTACTTTTGGGAAATTGACATATGCACCTTTGAACAATGTTCTATTGCACATGCTTTGATTTACACACTACAGAAATTCCTTGAGGATATCTTATGGACATCTTGTCTGGATTTCATATTTTAGGTCATTTTATACTGCTAGAATGGCCTCTGTAGCTTTTTAGACTGTTCATTTCAAAGTTTTATTGCAAATTTGACTAAAGAATGCGTACTCCTGGGGCTAGAACTGTGGTATGGCACATTAAAGCACTGCCTGCTATGCTGGCATCACATATTGGACTGCTCCAATTCTGTTTTTTTAAAGAATTTATTTATTTTTATTGAAAAGGCAGGTATTTCAGAAAGCTGGAGAGATAGAGAGGAAGATTTTCCATCTGCTGGTTCACTCCCCAAGTGGTTGTAACAATCGGAGTTGAGCCTATCTGAAGCCAGGAGCCTGGATCTGCTTCTGGGGCTCCCATGCAGGTGCAGGGTCCCTTGGCTTTGGGCCATCCTCAGCTGCTTTCCAAGGCCACAAGCAGGGAGCTGGATGGGAAGTGGGCTATCTGGACATGAACTGGCACCCACATGGGATCCCAGTGTGTGCAAAGGAAGGACTTTAGCTACTAGGCTATCATGCTGGGCCAGAGTGCTCCAATTCTAATATACTAGGGAAGGCAACAGAAAGATGGCTCAAGTGCTTGCAACCCTGCCACCCACATGTGAAATACAGAGGAACTCCTAGCTCCCAGTTTTACCTGGCCCATACTTGGCAATTGTGCTCATCAGTTTCTCTCTCACACGACTCTTGTCAAATGCTCACCCTCTCTGCCTTTCAAATAAATACAAATGTATATGTATAGGCAAATCCTTAATAAAATGATACTTTCTTTCAACTTAATGCGTGTCAGTTTAGTCCTATTTTGCATTTAAATACTTCGGATGAGTGAATCTTCCTATTTATTTCTTGAGTTCCAATTCTCCCTTTGTGACCCATAACTTTATCTTGTCCAATGACAGTGTGGAAGCCTGTGGGGAAATGAAATTTATTTAGAGAACTGACTAATGGCTAGTGCTTCAAAGAACATCTTGTCTACTTTAGACATTTATGGCCTCTGTTATAGCATTGGCTTCTGCATAGAAGTTCTACGTAGTTTTCTACAATCATGCTAAACCTTACCTGAGCTCCTTCCTCCCCTAACGATACTTTCTAAAGCGATCACCATGACTCTCCCTTAGTATTTTACCCAGCTAGCTGGACATTCTTTCACTTGCCTCGACATTAATGAAGGAAGCAACTATCACTAGTTACTATCTCTGTCACACTGGGATCCTTTCTTAGGATCCTAGAATCAGAGAATAACCCTGTATGTGTTTCCTCAGTGAGGTAAGAGCGAACTGGAATGGAGGAAACTTAATTTCATTCTTTCCCCCAGAAATATGACTCCACTCTACTGAAACCCAGCCAAACTCCAGCAGGTCTATCAGCTTCAGAAATATCCAGGTCAGAAGTAAAAATTGCTGGTCAAGTATACCCTCAAATATCGCTACAGGACACCTAGCAGGTCTCTACTTCTTTGCAGTGGGGAAGAACAAATGAACCAAGTGTCAATTCCTGAATGACAACTATGTGAGTGGAGTCTGCAGAGCTGTGCTCCACATAGGTTAGCCACACTGCACCCCTGAACCTGTGGTTCAGGATATTCACTTTGGGGTTGTCTGCCTATGATAAACTCAGGCAGCAACCTAAGTGTTGTGTGTGTGTGTGTGTGTGTGTGTGTGTGTGTGTAGCAGGTGGCAAACAGTGGGGCAGGGCACTTCCAGTCGCTATCAATTAAGAAGCCAGAAAGCAAATTCCAGTTTCTGCTTCTTATGTCTTTCTGATTCATCTCCTCAGTGTCCCTTCACTGTGATATCCCTCTTGACACAAAGCCATTGATAGTTTGAGTCATTATACAGGAAGCACTGCTTTCCTCCATTATACCTTCTGCCTCTACCTCACAGTGTATTATCCACTGATGTGCTGCGAAGGTGTTACTGTTCCTCTTGGCTCACTAATCAGTCTCCCTGCAAAAGAATCATATTGCAATTTGGAGCTTCAACTTGGAGCCTTGGCTGTAATTATTGGACAATAGTCGATATCAGACATCCTGCTATGTACATAAATGTGCCTGAGTTATTGCAAATCATATGATGATTTTGATTAACCTTAAATAATTTACAACAGAAAGTACTATACTGTCCCCAAATAACATGAAAAACATTCTTTCAGTTTTAACGTGGAAAGGTATGAGGGAAAATGGCAAAGAGAATTGAGGCAGATCTTCAGGCCCTAATGAGTAAGCCTGCCAAACACAGAGCCTATAGGAATAACATTAAGTGAAAAATCTTGTAACTCTCATAGGTAATTCTGGTCTAAAAATGGAAAAAGAAGATTGAAGAGCAAAGGAATGAGTTATCTAGTTTTACTGCCTGCATTGATCTTACTCACCAGATAATTGCTTGGCACCTCCACTTTGCTTTAGTGGGCATCACCTAAGACAGTAGTTTCTGGGTGATTGCCTGTGGTCTGTATCTAAATTTTTTATATGAAGACAGCCAACTAGATAGCAATTACATTTTCATGTTATGATCAGTAAATAATCAGGGCCAGTATGGTGACCGTAGGAAATATAAAACCCTAGTTTTTTTTTTTTTAACCAGACATAGAAATCTTCATATTTGGCTGTGGAGGGAATGATAAAAAAAATCTCATTTCTCTTCCTCTGATTCTTTGGTCAACAGTCATCCTTTTCCAACCTCTTCGCCTTTTCTAAGGAACTAGTTTTCTTGTCCCATCTTAAAATATTAAACCAAAGAGATGTGGAATTTTTACATAACAATTTTTAAAAGTTTCTCACATTACTGACTTTTACTTTTATATCATTGTGATCAGAAAGGATACCTGATTAGACTTGAATCTTAAAATGAAAAGTAACTTTATAGTTTAACATGCAACCTCTCTTGAAGGATATTGTACAGGCACTGGAGAAGGATGTGTATCTGAGGCAGTAGGAGATGGGATGTCGGCTGTGCTTATTAAGTCCACTTTATCTGAAGTGTAATTCAAAGTTCACTGCTTACTTATTGATTTTCTGCATGGATAATTAGTCTATGCCATTGCTGAAAGAAAGCTGAAGTCTCCCCTTATTACATTGTTACAGTCAATCTCTCTTCCAGATCTGCTAACACTTGACAACATCACTAATCATCAAGGAAATAAAACTTAACGGTAAGATATCACTTCAGATCTTTAAGGATTGCTATTAACAAAATGATGAAAAGATAACAAATATTGCCAAGGATCTAGTAGAGAGGGAACTGATGTATTTTCTCTGTAAGACTGAAAATCAGTACAGAACTCATGGAAAACTACATAGGGGTTTTTTAAATAGTTAAAATTATAGAACTGTCATATGATCTTGGAATTTCACTTTTGGATGTATATACACAAAAGATACAAAATTAGCATATTAAAGAAATATCTGAATCTCCATGGTTATTACTGAATTACTCAAAATAATCTAGATCCTCTTAATACCACATCCTGTTATTTGTGGTAACATGAATGAATTTGTAGGATATTATGCAAAGTTAAATAAGGTAGGCATATAAATGCAAATACTACATGATTTCACTTTTACGAGGTTAATAAAACAGTCCAAGTCACAAAAGACAGAATGGTAGTTTCAAGTGGATAAGAGTATGGTAATAGATAATGACCAAAGGGTACAATCTCAGCTAGAAGAAGGAACAAGTTTTAGATAATGATAGCACATCACATTGGTAATAGTTAATATTATTCTAGTAGGTAGTTGAAAATTCCCATGAGTGGTTCTAAATGCTGTCAACCTAAAAAGTAGTTACGTAGGTGACAGACATGCTAATAAGCTGTGCATGATAATTCAACAATTTACTGACATATATTAAAATAGTATCTTTATCAACAAAAATATGTGAGTCTTTCAGAGATTCAAGTGAAATGGGATTAAAACAATGCAAGTTTTCCATGAACTTTGTGAAGCACGTGTGTGTGCACACAGTGTATATATATTTTTATATGTCAAACTAAAATGTAAATATGATTTCCTAGAACTATTTTGCCCAATATAGTTGCTACTAACAATCTGGTAACACACTTGAACTACAGTCGTATATTTTAAGTCTAGAATAGACACTAGAATCTACAGAAAAAAATTAGCACAGAAAAATAAGAAATATTATGCTGATCACAATTAAAATAAAAATACATTGAGTAGTAGGTTTCTTTTAAATTTTCTGATATGAATACTGGACATTTTAAAATAATATGTACAGCTCACATTTGTGGCTCACACTACAGGTCTATGGGATAGCCCTTCCCTGGGTCTGTAAGTACAAGAAAAATGACTATTTCATTCTTGCTATAGTTCTCCTCTGAACAACTTATTTTCTCTACCACATTTTCCCCTGCTTCCTTTCTATTCTGAACTTCATTCTTTTGCCTTCTTCTTCATTCAATTTCTCTTTCTGAGATTTGGAATAGAGAGAAAGAAAGACAAGTTTAGAGAGGAAAGAACAAATCATGAAGCAAGGAGTGCTCCTTGGCTAGGTGTTTTTATTAATTGTATGTTCCTGTCTTCCAGGTTCATTCAACCAGACTAGCAGGGAAAGCTTTCTTTCAGACATTGCTTGATGGTTTTAAGATCAAATGTCTCCAGTTCTGTGTTGCACCAACTGCTTCACTACTGCCTTCTTTTACCTTAGAATTCAACTCAATTTTGCTTACAGGGTATTATCAGGGCCTTGCTATAAGAGCGGTTATTCTGGTGGTATTAGAAAATATCTAGGTCTTGTATAATACTCAAGGAAACATTGTCTAGAAGGATGAATTCTATGAAAGTAAAATAGGAACTGTGAAGAGTGCACTGGGGTTTCCATGTGATTTTCAGTATGTTTAGCTTACTCACATGGAATCCAAAATATGAGAGAAGGTTATACGTGGTTTTCCCAATTTTACAGACTCCTCCAACATACTCTGTAAAACGTGGGAAAGCAATGTATAGATTTGTCACCCATTGGTTGTCTTCAGCTTTCACTTCTGCTTGATCTTCACAGGCTTTCTCTTTATTAAACAGTAAGATTAGAAAGTAAGAAAGGTGGTGCTGTCAATAATGTCAGGGAAAGGACAAGTGTGACAAGCACAGGGAGATGAAGGGCACTATTGCCATTTGGAGTTTGAACACTCACTGAAACTTTCTGGACACTAGGGAGTCCTCAGTACATAACAGCAAAAAAAGTCACAAACATCAAATCAATTTCTAAAATATCAGAAGTGATAAATTCTGCAAAGAGACTTTCTGGTCTATAGAGATTACATTTAAGCTGACACACGAACAACAATAAAGAGATAGCTAGGTAAAATTTTCAAAAACAGAGCATCCTAGGAAACAGCTAATTATAAAGGTCCTAAAAAGGAAGTGAAGAAGAAAAAGGCAGCTGGTATGGCTAGAGGACAAGCCATGTTAGTCCAGGAATTTCTTTTTCAGCATCATAATTAATGAAATTAGGTAATTTGAAGAGAATATGCATTTATAACATACTGTAAATAATATAAGATACTCTGAGATAGTCAAAGAATTGACTGAAAAACAGACATGTATAAGCCCTATGGAAACAAAAGTTTAAACCACTTCAGAAGGACAAAAGTAAGTCAAGAACAAATGAAAAGGCAGAATGTGTGTAACAGGAAGACTCAATATCAAAGGAGTAAATTCTGCAAAGCCACTTTGGAGTTATGACATGATTCCAGTATAAACAAAAAGTATTTTGTTCTTGCAACAAGACAAGGTTGTTACAAACTTATAAACAAGCCAAGAAACATTCCTAGAAGAAAGAAGTATAAGGAAGAATCAGATCTACCACATATTAAACTTAAATCTAAAGTCTTAAAGAAGTTCATGGAAATACATATTCTCTAATATGCTCTTTTTCAAAAAATAAAAGGCATATTTTACCTAAAAAATCACGAGAAAGTCGGAAGAGAAGGCAAGAGACATAGAAAGAGGTAGATCTAGCATCCATTGGTTTATTCTTCAAATTGCTGCAATAGCATAATTGGGAAACTCAGAACCCGGGAGCCAGGAGCTTTATTCAGGTCTCCCAAGTAGGTGTACAGGCACAAGGACTTGAGCCATCCTGTTTTCCCAGGGTGCTGGCAGAGAGCTGGACTGCAGGTGGAACAGCCAGGGCTAGATTCAGTGTTTCCATGGAATGTTGGGGCTACAGGTAGAAAATTAGCCTGTCCTACCACTGCATGTTCCTTTGATATACTTTAAAATTCTATTATGAAAGAAACTTTGTTCACTTTTTATAAATAATGTTTTAGAAGTACTGATTTTCATGTTCACATCAAAACAAACTCATAGTAATCTTCTATTACACATTTAAACAGTATTTAGCTAAAGGCACTAGAAAAAGACTTAGATTTGAAGACAACTTGTATCATAGTAACAAATTCTGCTAAAATTTAAGCAAGGACAAAGATTCAGTTTATGATGAAGCTGGGTGGAGGAGTGGCAAAATCACAGATGTTTTGTGAGGACAATGACCCAAGGAAGTCAATATCTGATAAATGAACATCTCATTGTAAGTAGGGAAAAAACAATGATTAAAATAATTCCTTCTACAGTCTACCACCTACACAAACTTATTAGGGAAAAGAAAAAAAGCTAGTTTTGCTTGTGTCCTGATTGAAAAGGTTTTGAAATTAACTAATATTATAGATATTTGAATTTCTTCATTTTACAAAATTGTTACTGAAAATAAAAATGAATCAAGATCTCTTTTCATAATGTGACAAAATTTATGTCTTGATCAATTGCAAAAGTTTTAACCTAGTGACATCAAGACCTAGAACAACTTCCTCAATGAGTGGGACAATGAAAGATAGCTTTACAATACCATCCTAAAGACAAAACATTATCAAAGCAAGTGCTACCAAGAGAGGGAAGTGGCCTAATGAAAGCAAAAGTGAACTGGTGAATCAAGAGCAAAGGTCACAACAACAGACTATTGACATAACCAAAGTGTTTTGTCTACTGACATCTTGGGGATCAAAAAAAAAAAAAAATCTAATAACCAAGATAGTACACTGAAGAAATCAGCCAAATCTTCAGCAGAATAAACCATCGAAGAAAACATCAAACAATTCTTTTTCATGGAAATAATGTTCCTATCAATTTTTTTTTTATCAAACAAGGGCAATTTTGTAAAAGTATTGATGGGAAATCATTTTGCATGTATAACACTGGTTTGATAACTTCCAAATTTTTATTTCCTAATTTTAATAAAATTATTTAATTATTTTCTTAATAATGTAAAAAAGACTTGCTCAAATCCCAGGAGTCTACATGCTTCAATGATAGACTAAATGGTTAGAACCATCGCTTGCAAAAACATCTTGACTTTGATCCACTTTGGTTAATAAATTGTGTATTTTTATGTTTATATTTTATTAAACATTGCTACAGACTGTTTGATATTCCCCAATATGAAATATAAATAACAATGGTGTTAGGATACAGTGTGAGGGACAGACATTGATACAACCAACTGGAATCCATTCTTGTAAATAAAGTAGACTACCAATTAAACTTTTAAATATTCCTCTAAGACATAATATTCAGTTTTCCAATTTTGCCTGTATGTACATATCATGATATAGTTAAATGTCAGAAAGTTAAACTTGTAACTAGTACTGAGCGGCTACAGCATTGTGATAATACGCAGAAAAAATGATGGGAGGAGACACTGAGAACAGGGGAGGATAAAATATCAGCTACAAAGACGAACTGAGGAAAACAAACCAAACACTGTGTAGCAAAATTTCTACATGAACCCCAATGAAGAAAGATAAATTGAGAAAGTGGATTTGCAATCTGACTACAAAAGCCTGAATTTCAATATAGGAGCTTTTTTATAAATAAACTAAACCCATGAGTGAATGAAAAAAACTGCCCATTAGAACCGTGCTTTTAACCATGGAGCTATCGGCAACAACCTCTCCCAACCAAGTTTGGCGAACTTTGAAATAAAAAAAATTGTAATATGTAATGTGTGTAGCTGCCAGAAAGAAGGATAATCACCTGTGGAGTGCTCACATTGTATTTATACCCAGCTACTTACCCTTAGAAAGTATTTGCAGATTAATCACAAATGATAAATCAAATTGCCATTTTCTGTTTCTAAACTGGAGGTTTCAGTAGGTAAAAGCTATTTAACAGGTCCTTTATAATTTGTATTCAAAAGAGACTTTCTTTAGGTTATGTCAATTCATTGTATAATGAAATCCAAATGTTCCTTTAATGATACCCAACTACAGTGGAAGGTTTGTAACAAAATGAATTAGCATAAATACTAAACCATGCTTTTGTTCACCTAGTCTCTTCTTTACATACAGCCTGACTCATTCTAAAAAATAATTTGGAGGGATTTGCAGAAGAAACACAGGAACATGATAAAATATAAATGGGCAATGACAAAAGCAGTTTCAAACCCACAATAAATTAGAGTGGGTCAACACATGCAGGAAAATATTGCAATCTGCAAAGAATTATGTAATAACTATAATTTTTTACATTTTATGTTTTATTATTATCATATTATGATACAGTTCCATAGGATCCTGGTATTTCCCTTATCCCCACCTCAAATCCACCCCCACCACCTAGTTACTCTATGTCATTACTAAAGTATAGTTCTTCATACACAGTCATTTGTCCATCATTGTGGGCATGGACAATGGCAAAGAGTACAGCATCCTATTGTCAAGATATAGTAAACAGTTTCATTGTAAGTCCATCTTTGTCTGGAAGTAGAAATGAATACTACATTGTATCCTCACATCTGGGTATGTTAGTCTCCATTTCACAACTACTGTACATCCCCTTAAATGAAAAGTCATAATACAAAAACAACAATAGAAAGAAAAATAGAAATTTACAATGCCATGAAGTTAAATAACATGTTGCTAGATATGACAGTCTCCATTACACAGCTACTGTACATCCCCTTTAATGAAAAGCCACAAAACAAAATCAACATCAGGAAGAAAAAAGAAATTAACAACACCATGAATTTAAATAACATGCTATTAAGTGACTAATGTGTGGCTGAAGAAATGAAAATCAAGAATCTGCTTGCAGAAAATGATCTGCTTACTTATTACTTATCTTACTGTATGATCTACGAGTCATTGAATGATTTAATCAGAACAAAGTGTTTTGAAGAGATGAAACTAACAGAAAACATCAAAACCCACGCAATATAGTTTCCGCTGATGTTTGTTGGTGAAATGTGTCTCTTCTAGACAACAAATAGATGGGTTTTGTTTTTTAATCCAGTCTACTAATCTGTGACATTTGATTGAGGGTCTTGGGAGGTGGGAAAATAGGACTATTATCCATTGATTTACGTCCCAAATGTTCACAATGTTTGGATGTGGCCGTGCCCACCAACTGGGTGGGAAGTATTCAAGTATTTGTGTGACCACCTGCTGCCTCCCAGGATGTGATTATCCAGGAGCTGGAATCAGGATCAGGGTTGGGACTTAGGCATTCCGATATGGGATGTAGGCAACCCAAGTAAGGTCTTCATCACTAGGCCCAACACCCAACCGCAGCATCCCTTCCAGCTGGCACAAGTATTGTTTTCTTTTTTTGAAGCGGGATTATGTGGTGAGTTGCTACATCAAATTGACTGTGTGTCCAGAGCCAAATATAACAAAGTCCAACACAGAACCATAGCCCTCCATTGTTTCATTGAGCCACCGAAATTTTAAAGTTTCTCTGTAACAGTATGTATTATGTAACACAGATATACAACTTTAGATATGCTCAGTAGTTGGATCAAAGCAAATTTCTAGTTTAAGATGCCTTAATTCTATTTGTTTGAAAGGTAGAGAGGAGGAAGCATGAAGATGCAGATAACCAGATATTGCCTATCTTCTGGTTCACTCCCCAAATACCCACAACAAAGACACTAGGCCAAGCCAAAGCCAGGAGCTTGGCACTCAGTCTAGGTCTACTACATGGGATAGAACCAAAAACAACAGCCAGTACCTGTTGCTTCCCATGTTATGTATTAGCCAAAAAAAAAAAAAAATGTGGATACAAAATAAAGCTGTGACTTGAACTTAGGCACTCTCATATGGGAAGTGAATATAAGAAGCAGGGTGTTAACCACTGCAGAAAATATTTTCTTCAAACAAACTGTAATACCTACATACTAGAATCAGTTCCTCAACTTGGTTACATGGAGAGTTAGTGTATTTCCTAAACAGAGCAGCACAATTGAGCAATTTCATCTTCATGGATTTAACCTTTGTTCTGCCAGTTTCCACTATCAGGCCCTCCCCAACTTACTTCATTAAGCAAATTTATATGTGTTTTTAAAGATCTATTATTTTTCTTGGAAAGTCAGATATACACAGAGGAGAAGTGACATAAAGGAGAGAGAGAGGAAGATTTTCCATCCAATGATTCACCCCCCCAAGTGACCTCAACGGCTGGAGCTGATCTGATCTAAAGCCAGGAGCCTAGAGCTTCTTCCAGGTCTCCCTCTGGCTGCAGGTTTCTAAGGCTTTGGGCCGTCCTTGACTGCTTTTCTTGGACAGAAACCAGCACCCACATGGGATCCCAGCAAATGCAAGGCAAGGATTTTAGCTGGGCCCAACAAATTTATATTCTCATGCTCTCCACATATGCCAAGATTAGAAAAATATTTTGTTATCTTCATAAACTCAGCACACCTTCTGGCAAAAGTTATAGTGATTCTATTTCCTGGGGAAGATGTCTTTGGAATCCCAGAAATGAAGGTATGTTGGACTACGTATTCTCTAATTGCACACATAAGATGGAGGAAATTGGGGTGTGTTAAGAAGCCAGTTGATTTACCAGAAGGGCCAACGGCCATCTTGTCGGAGTAGCTGTCTCCTGAATTGTTTGTTTTCATAATACATCCTACCTGGAATTAAAATGTGATCAATTGGTAGCACTGATGCATTTTATGTTTACTGTCAGCTGTAACTGCCAACACCCCTCCCCAAATCTCAGAAATTAATTTCTGAAAATCCCTGTAGAATCTCACAGGATTTCCCTGGTGACCTTACTCTCTTCTGCTTTAGTTCCTCCTCACTAGCATCCATTGCCCAAGAACCTCAATAAAGCTACAGCCCCAGTTACAGCACGAAGAAGGCAGGCATCCTCAGTAACGATACTGTATCTGTGGGCAGTCCGCATACCTCGAGGACACAATGAAATATTCTCAGCTGGATTTTCCATGCAAAAGGAAGGACAAGTCCTGATCTCAAGTATCAGATTGTTAGAGGACATTTCTGTTTTCTCCTCGGGTACAAAAGAATCTCTGTCTAAACTTTGCCTAATGAGAAGCTATCCAGATTCACAGGATAGCCTGTCTTTCCATAGATCAATGTCAATTCTGAATTATTAGACTAGAATCAGCTGGATTTGGCTTGGTTGAGCTGGATCAGGATGGAAAGCACTCAAGAAGAAAGATGCCAAATGTCTTCTTTAATCCATTTTGTCAGCACAGGAATCTATTCTTTCATCTCCTTTCACTAAAATCTTCATTCAAATTGACTCCTGGCAGCAGCTCCACCAAGTAGATGTCTCAACACATCTAAATCTAAATTCACTGTTAGGTTGGTGCTTTTATTACGTACACAAAGAAGTGAACTTAATGAATAGGGTATTAATGATAACATTATAAACACATTCATGGTAAACATTTACTGAGGCTATGTGCTAATCGTTCTGCTACAAGCTTTTTCAGCATTTATTCTCCTTCAAACATCTTCGAACTGTTCTTCAATTTCATTAAAAAAACAAAAAAGCATGAAGACAAAACATTCATTCCCTTACATTTTGTTAGATGAAATGTATCAAGTATGGTTTATCCTTTGGATCTTGTACTGCTATAAAAAGATTGAAAATAAAGACTCCATGGATCCTGAGTATACAGAATTCCAAGCACAGAATCTCTTTCTGAACAGGCTGAAATGTAATTAAACGCAGCTGTGTCTAGCTCCTGCCTGTCTCATGTCCTGCAAATCTTCTACGCTCAAAGTCTTTTTAATCTCCCATGAACCCAACTGCAAAGAACAAGTAAATCAGTACACAGAACTCTATTTCTGAGATATACCCGAAGGTAATATAGTTACAAAACATCAGAAAGGCCCAGGCAACCAAAAATCAAAAGTACACAGTGCAAATTACCTAGCTGCTAAAGTCCTCACTTATCACGCACCAGGATCCCATATGGGTGCCAGTTCTAATCCCAGCAAATCTGCTTCCCATCCAGCTCCCTGCCTGTGCCCTGGGAAAGCAGTTGAGAAAGGCCCAAAGCCTTGGGACCTTGCACCTGCCTAGAAGTCCCAGAAGAAGCTCCAGGCTCCTGGCTCAGGATCGGTTCAGCTCCAACCACTGAGGCCACTTGAGGAGTAAATCAGTGGAAAATTTTTCCTATCTCTCCTCCTCTGTGTATATCTGACTTTCCAATAAAAAAATAAATTGTTAAACATAATTAAACAAAGATTTCACACAGTATTCCAACACCAACTGACCCAGCTACATTTATACCCTTGTGTATGCCTTCTATTTTGTTAGTGTTGGGATTAGTTCCTGTTTCTGTCAGAACTACCTCATTTCATTTGATCAAGAGTATACTCTTCAGCAATTATCCTCCCAAACATTGCTATTTTTTCTTAAACTATGTTCTAACATTCCCATTGGAATATGGATATGTTAGTTTCTCTCCTTTTGATGAGCCAAGCCCTAGCCCTTTAGTCAAACTCATATGTTTCCCTGACTCCCTATCTTATTGCCTTCTTCATCCACTGGATTTTCAGTTCACTACAAGCATACTTTCACTCTCACCAGTCCCAGAAAACTCAATCACCTAGACTTTCTTTGCAGAATGCAATGGCAATTTGCATTCCTCATGGTACTAAATCTTATCAGCAGCTCTTTGTATGTCGATAACTTTCTCCTTCTGAAGCACATTGCTCATTTAGCTTCAGGTACATCATTTTCTTCTACCAGGCTCACCCCTCTTTCTCTGGATCCATTGTGGACTCTTCCTCTTCTTCCTGATATGTCACTGTGCACAGAGTGCAGCAAACTGTCTTTATCTAATCTTCATTTTGTTCCAGCTTCCAATTTTAAAATAATTCTTGTCAATAGTAAAGTGCTTTTTAAGACAGCTTTCAAAGGCCAACATGATCCAGCCCCTTTGCATTTTCATTCATTAGTAAAATTAGCCACTTACATTCACACTTGTAAAACAAAAATGAGGTAATTGCTTGAAACAAAAAGCTGTACAGTTGATTTATGTGAGTTAAAGTAAGAGTGCCTACTGCTTAAGAGGAAAACTGGGGTCCAAAGGGACATAGAGTTATGTTTAATGCAGTGCCCCTTGTAAAATTCTGAGTACAACTCTGTATATTCATAAAAGCAAGTACTAAAAATTTTCTAGAATATGCTGTCATCCCCTCTTCTCTGTTCCATCTTACTACAGCTTAAGTGTTTGGATTAGAATCTCCTCTTGGCTCTCCATCCCAAAATCTATATTTGGGCTCCAGTATGTCCCTTGTTCTATTTGGATTTAGTGTATTTCCCTCTGCACTAATAGTCATTTCCCATATGTGGCTATTAAAGTAAATTTTTTAATGAAATTGAATGTTTTACTTCTGTAATGTGAACAGATTTCCTGTACTTCACATATGCAAATTTAAACACAAGATATATTCTACCTACCCTCCCTCCATTCTCCCTTCCATTTTTTTAATATTTCTATGATAATATGCTCTCAGTTTACTTAGAAATCACAGGCCTAATCCTCCACCAAATAAGGAATTCAGTAATTCGAAAATCACTATTCTGCCAGAGTATACTCAAGGAGTATGAAAAATAATCAAATCTCAAGATGTCAATTTCATTAAAATTTTAGTTCTTGAAATGATCAACATCCACATGTGGCTAGTGACTATTGTATCAAATAATACAAGATTGTACAGAAGATTTGCATCATTGCAGACAGTCCTAACAGATATTTTCTAGGTTACAGGATTCCACTTCTTGAATCCTAATTAATTTTTCTGTATCTTCATTAGTTGTTTGAGCCTCTTTGTCACAGTTGCTGTTCCAACTCCAGCTCCTCTAACACTGGATTTGGTCATGTCTTAATAAGGTAGTGACAGTGCCAAATCTGCTCTCCATTTATGCATTGTACATTTACATATAAACAGTTACATTAACAATGTGGTAATATTCAAGCACAGGTCGCAAGCCAAAAGGGAATAGATAAGAAAGGGTTTACTGCTTGGGAGAGAAGGATGATAACCAAGATGGAATTAAACATAAAGACAATAGTCAATTCTAGTGAATTGACACAGGAGGTTCCTTCCTCTTGAGGAAGGAGAGATACCAGTTAAGAAAATCAGCAGAGAGTTGGGGCAACTGGCATATTCTGATTGAGCATCCTAACTCCACAGATCAATGGGAAACTGATTTAGTGGAGATAAAAGAGCTTGCTTACATCTAGTTTATACACAGATCATTGTTTCATGGCAGCAAGTCTCCCACTTCATAGCAACAGTGTTATCATGAGGAGAAAAGCAAAACCAGTAACCTAAAGGGGGAACACTCCCTGGGTTAGGGCTGGAAGGCAGTTTCGGTTGTGTTTGCTCTTCTTAGCTATGAAGGAGGAACAATTAACTCATTCCTAGGCTAGAAAGAAAATAAGCTGCTTAATGTCTGGGATTCATGCTTAGAAATATGGTAGCTCAGGAGCTGGAGTAAAGGGTGGAAGAAGGGAGCTAGCTCATTCTTCCTGGGAGACACTGAGTGGGCTTCCAGAGTGGCCGCCCTCTTGGATTAGTCTCCTGACATTTATCATCACTGAGAGGAGAGGGCCTGCCAGGACCCTGAATAGAACAGAAAAGTCAATGGATGGCATCTGCTTATTTACCAAGAAATAAGGTCCTCAGTGATGGAATGAGGTTTTCTTTATAGGATATCAGGCATTGGTGGTGGTGGTGGGGGGGGTGGGTTACAACAGAGAAGTACAAACTCTGACCCCCTAAAAACACAACAAGTCTACTTCCAATCTCCAAACTACCCATTTCCCTGTAGCAAAGACTGAAGATGCAAAGAACTGAGCAATTACACTGGGTGATGAAATTCCACTAGCAGGTGTTCTACAAAAGCAAGTTGACAGTGACCATAAATGCCCTCAAAGACTTTAAATCCAGGCAGCATATTTCAATAAAGCTAAATTTTTATATCATTTTCCAGCATCAAATCAGGAGATTAAATGTTACAAATGGAATTTCAACTTTTACAGAGCCTACAAAACATGTGACAAAGTCTTCATAGGAAATAAATTACAAATTCTTTTCAACAGTATGTACGAGCCATTCTTGCTCTGGGCCAATCTCTCTAATCTGGTTACAATTTGATTTTGAGATGCACAGATACAAAGGCAGAAACAAAGAAAGGTGGGGAAAGAAAACCACATGAGCTGTGAAATCTTTAATGCTCTGTTGGGCTCAGGTCTTTCCTTTTCAAATCTGGCAAGAAGCTATTGACATTCCCAGAAGCAAGCAAGGATCAGCTAATTCCTTGAGGCAATTAATAGCTTTGTTATTTAACATTTCCCAAGGGCATATCATGCACAGGATATATAGCGCCCTTCCTGATGGAAACACCACATGGAAGCCAAACAGCCAAGAGGAGAGGCATTAGCATGGGCTGGAGACATCCCTATGTGACTGGACTTCCTGGCACGGGTGAGGTAAGAGTGTTGTCCTTTTGATCTCTATATTCACTATGAGCTCAAGCCACCTGAAGGACTAGGAAAGGCAGAAGCCTTTCAAATGCATGGAAACTTGAAAAAGTTTCTGGAACAGTATGTTTATTTTTGAAAAACTATGCTTATTTTGATGCAAGTAGTTTATTAAAGATCTACTTATTTATGTGAAAAGGGGAGGGAGTGGAGAGAAAAAAAGACAGATACAGAAACAGAGGGAAGGAAGGAGGGGGAGAGAAATACCTTCCATCTACTGATTCTAACCCCAAATGGCCAGGACAACTGCCTATGGTTCCATCCAGGTCTCTCACCTAGATGGCAGGGGTCCAAACAAGCAGGCCCCAAGCACCTGAGACATTCTCTATGGCTTTCTTGGGCACATTAGCAGGGAAATAGATTAAAAGCTGAGGAGCCAAACTCCATCAGATGCTCCAACAGCATTGCAAATGGCAATTTAGTGCCTTACATGACAATGCTGGTCCCTGATGTGAAAAATATTTGAATTCCTGCATGCACATTGTCCATGAATTTTCTTAAGGCCCTTTATACTAAACTCTCACTATAAAAGCAGTATTATACTAGCTACATTCTGATGCATGATTTTATGATTTTTTTATAATAATCCTAAGAGCTATTACTTATTGTTTCCAGTTTTCTGATGTAGAGACGTTAGGTTAATTGCCCAAAGTTGTACAACTCTATAAAGTTTTCCAAAAACTCTATATTCAAAACCTAGGTTTTAATTTGTAAGTAATGTCCCTCAATGCAATAACATAGAAATCTGTTTCTTCAAAAAAAAAAAAAAATCTTTGGTTGGAGTTTGCTCAGTGGCACAGCAAATCAAGCTGCAGTTTGTAGCACACATAATCCATATAATCCATATAGGCAGCAATTCAAGTCCTGGCTAACCCACTTCCAATCCAGCTTCCTAAGAATGCTCCTGGATCCAGTACAATGGTCCAATGGCTAAATCCTCCCTTTGTAAGCACTGGGATCCCATATGGGTGCTGGTTCATGTCCCAGCTGTTCCACTTCCCATCAAGCTCCCCAATTAAGGCCTGGGAAAGTAGTAGAGGTTGGCCTGAAGCCTTGGGCACCTGAACCTGTGATGGAGACTTGGAAGAAGCTTCTAGATCATGGCTTCAGATCAGCTTAGCTGTGACCATTACAGCCACTTCAGGAATAAATCAGTGGATAGATCTTTCTCTCTGATCAGCCTTTCCAATAAAAATTAAATCTTTTTTTTTTTTTTAACTAAAGTGCTCCTGGGTAAGCAACAAGGACATCCTATGTGCTTGGGCTCTTGTACTCATGTGGGAAACCCGAAAGAAGCTCCCAGCCTCAGCCATTGAGAATTTGTGAAGACTTTGCCTTTCAAACAAATAAATCTATTAGAAAAGTTTTTTAAAATAATTTTGATCTCACAAGAATATGATTGGAGAATAGTTTTATAAATAATATTTTCTACATATTTGCTCACAATGAAAATTTCTTCTGGAAACTATAGCAAGGCAGGGAAATGAAGAATCAGAGATAATACCATACCATGCTGCATGGAAAGAGCATGCAGCATTTCTGGCCCTCCATTGAGCTACCCCAGAAGTCACAAGAAGTCCTCATCAGGCTTATAGGTTTTTCATGGGCTCAGCAATTCAACTAACAGAAACCTGAAAATTTCATTCCATTAAAGCATAAAAGCAAGTGAATGAAGTGTGTCTGTACAGTTCTTCAAGCCACATAGGTCAAAAGATTTCTTGCTACTAATCCTAGATGCTGGCTGCAGCTTCCTGCATTGTGTTTCCATCACAGGTGGTGATTGCCAAGAGGGAAGGTAAAAAATAAATAACTTTTCACTAGGTAATCCATGACAAAAGTGTGGAACACTCTCAGAAGTAAAATTCTAGAAACAGAATACCTTCCTTTGGGAAAGGTTTTTACTCCCACCCCATATCTGCAGAGATATAATGCTAAACAGGTGAACATGAACTGTTGTTATACACTTTATACAGATCTCTTCATAGTCATGGGAGAGAATTACTATTATGTTGTCTACACAATCCAGAAAGCCAAGCCAAGGCTGTTTTAGGAAACTTCTAAGGCCATGTAGCTTACAAGTAGTCTTTTCTTTTGTTATTCTTAATTTTTATTTTTATTATTATTTTTTTTATATTGAGGGCCAGCACTGTGGCAAGAGGTAAAGCTGCTGCCTATCGTGCCAGCATTCCATGCAGGTGCTAGTTTAAGTGCTAACTGCTCCACTTCCAGTCAAGCTCCCTGTTACTGTGCCTGGGAAAGCAGTGGAAAATGGCCCAAATCACTGGGCCCCTGCACCCACTTGAAAGACCATAGCAGCTCCTGGCTTTGGACCTGCCCAATTTCTGCCACTGTGGGAATTTGGGGAATGAACTAGTGAATGTAAGATCTCTCCTGCTCCCATAACTGTGACTTTCAAGTCAATACATATATCTTCAATTTTTATCGAAGCATAATGTTCATATACTGAAGTATATCAACCACACTAAATGTACAGTTAATGAATTTTATACAGATGTAAGTATGTATATACCCATAACCATTGTCTAACTCAGGGGAATATTCCACACTGAAAGAGGTTTCTTTTGGACCTGTTTTCAAAATGGACCCTAGAAGTAACCTGCATTTTGACTTGCAAAGTTTTTCATTTTCATTTCAAAGACAGAGACAGGGACCTTCTATCTACAGCCAAGATTGGGCCTGGCTAAAATCAAGGACCTGGCATCCAACTGTAGTTCCTCAAATGAATGGCAAAGACTTGAGTGAGCCATTATCTGATGCCTCTCAGGGTGCGTATCAGCAGACCTAGTTTGGAAGTGAAGGGGCTGCGGCCTGAATGAGGTTTTGCAATCAGTATAGGATGCAGGTGTTTCAATCAACATCTTGACTACTACATCAAACACACACCCAACCCTGGCTTCCAAATAGATTAATTATGCCTGTCCTTAAACTTCACATAAATGTGCAAAACAAGTCACTGCACTTTGCCTTGAAGCAAGAGGTTTTCCAGAATGAAGACTTTTTAATACAAAATCTGGAATAGTCCAGAAATGCTATAAATGGAATCATACAGTGTGCATTCTTTTGTACTGCATAAATGTCTGAGGTTCCAGTGTCAGCCAGAGCTGTGACACTGGCCAGCTGTTTAAAAAGTATTTCACTGCATGACTATTCCTTAATTTCCTCATCAGTGATCCTGTTGGTGTATGTTTGTGTTACTTTAATATTTGACTTTAGTGAATAAAGAACAGTCTTGTATATCTTTTTAAAAATTTTCAAACTCTTTAATTTGAAAAGAAGAGCAGGGAAGAGACATACCTTCCATTCACTAATTTCATTGCTAAGTATATACAACAGTCAGTGCTTTTCCAGGTCAAAGCTAGTAGTCCAGAGCTCAGTTTTGCTCGCCCCCGTGAATGGTAGAATCCCAAGTACTTGAAGCATCACTCAGAACCTCCTAGAGTATGCATTAGCAAGAATCTGTTTTGAGAAGCACAGCCAGGGCTCGGGTCCAGGAACCCCAATATGGGATGTGGGCATCACAAGCTGTATCTTAACTGCTGTGCCAAATGGCTGCTCCTCATAGAAGTCCTTTAGTGAATATAATTATTCAACTCCCTTGTAGAATTTATTGGTCACTTTTGGCTCTAGTGAATACTGCCAAGCTTTTCCAACATAGTTGTACAAATTTATTGCTCTGTCAGCAATTTCTGAGCGACTTTGTTGTTGCATAGTACTCATGAAGATTTGCTATTTCATGATTTTTTATTGAGAAAGAGAGAAACAGAAACAGACAGAAACCAAGAAAGAGCTAATATTTTGCTAATTCACTCCCCAGACACCTCCTGTGGCCAGAACTAAGACTAAAAGCCCAAACCAAGGGATATAGTCCAGATCTCTTAAGTGTGGAATAAAACTCAATTAGTTGAACCATCATCCACTGCCCTTCAGAGTCTATGCTAGTGGGAAGCTAGATCTGGGAATTCAACATGAGCACTTCTGCAGGGTGGGATGCAAAATATTGTAACCACTAAGTTAAACTCTTACTCTAAGTTTTTAAATATGTATCAGTTTGGGGATATTTGAATTGCTTTTTACCAATTGTAACTAAGGCTTCACACAGCATTTTGCCCGAGTATAGTTTTTCTTCATAATTATTGGGTAAATCATTGAGAGAATGATTTTGGATAAGCAATAAGCGTATGTTCAATTTTTTTAATTATAAAACTGTTTTCAAAGTGACTGTACCATTTTGCATTTCCAACTCTAATAAAGTTTTAGTTTTCCATGTCTTGCCAGCATTTATCAGTTTTCTTTGCTTTAGAGGAATCTTAGTAAGTATATTATTGCAGTTTTAAAATTCATTCTTCATATAACTTTTTCATTGTTCTTAAAAATTACCCATGTATCTACTTGTACACTATCCAGATCTATTATCTAGTCTTAATCTTTTCATATTGTGTTTTGAAAATAAATTTTTTCAGGATATAAATCTTGCTAAGATGTGGTTTGCAAATCATCATTGATGGTTTGTGGTTTTTCATTTTCTTTGGTAGAAGAAAACTCACATTTTAATAAAATTATACACCAATCTTTATTGTAGCTTCATTCACAATAGCAAAGATATGGAATCAAAAATGACTAGATAAAGAAAATTCGGTATATTTATAGTATGGATTGCTGCTCAGCCATAAGAAATACTGAAATCCTGTCTTCAGAAAAATGGATCCAGAATTATAATACAAATTATAATTCTGATAAAAATAAGCCAGTTCCCCAAAGACAAATATCATGTCTTTTCTCTGATAAGTAGCAGCTAAAATAGAATGTATAAAAGTGTAGCAATAAAATGGTGACTTGGGGCAGGATTATCATTTTTAGCCTATGTTTATGCTCCAGTGGAAATGTGGTCTTGTGACCTTTTTAACTTTTTATTCAACTAATTAGGCCTGTGTAGCTTTGACTACAAATTCTGTTTAAGAGAGAGAAATGAGTTAGAGGTATTTGGAAAGAGGCATGGAAACAGGTAAAATATGATTATCACCTTGAAGTGTACATAAGCAAAGTATAAAGTGTATTCTCTTTATATTAGCAAAAATAAAAATGCAAAAATACCTTATTTTATATAATTCAGTATTGCATGTAAAATTGTGATATCAAAAAATAAATTTAGATGAAAGAAGAAATGTAACTGATACTACAGAGATATCAAAGATAAAACTGCTGTGTGTAATTATATGGCAATGAGTTGGATAGACTAGATTAAATTAATAAATTACTACAACCATTAAATCACAACAGAATCATAAACCTGTAATTTGAACATATTAATACATAAAGAGATGGGTAGAGTACTCCAAAATAATTCAAAAGATAGCATCACAAGTAAATTCTACCAAACATTTAAAGAATCAGTAATTTTCAAACTCTTCCAGAATATTCAATAAGAGGAGACACTTCAAAACTCATTTTAAAAGATCAGCATTGATTAGGGACACTATAAAATAATTATGGACCAGTATGTCTGAGGAAATCTAGACACAAAAAATCCTCAACAAAACCCTAGCAAACCAAATCCAGAAAGGCACTGAAAGGATCATATGAGAGAAGGAGGCAAGATTGATCAAGGATAAAGGAGTATTCAATGTATGCGAGTAGCATGATTTATTTTTTTAGGTTTTTTTAAATTAATTTATTATTTTTGACAATCTTGACATAATTAGGATAAAAATTCAAGCACTACAGGAAGATGAGCAAGACAATTAGTTATGTATTGTTTCCTTAATATATCTGATATAAAAGGAGATTTTAAGGGAGAAGCTCCACCCAGTCTGCCACCCAACCCAGGTCCCAGATGTGGGGCATGCTCTGAGGGTCTTGCTCAAGTGGTTTTGATAATTCAACAGTTCTGAATTGCTGCCACTCTCACCACTCCAAGCACGATGCGGTTGTTGGAGATTCCACAGATCGACATAGTCCATCATAGCATCTCCGTTTGCCCAGTATTTTCATTGCCAACATATAGCTGAGGTGGTTGATTGACTTGTTCTGTCCTCTGTCATTTGACGGTTAGTGTTCTGAGTTCGAAAGCTCAGTTGCGGGGATCCCCAAAGAAACTTTGTCTGAGATGTTCCCAGACCAGGCTCTTATATGTGCTAGCAAGCACAGAGCCCAGTGCAGTCCATCGCCCCAACCAGCTGGTGGTTGCAGTTGTTGGGTTGGTTCTGTTTCCAACCCTGCCTTCCACTGGAACCAATGGGTGTTTGCAGTCCAGCCTGGTTCTGCCCAGCGCATACTCAGCCCTCACACAAACCAGTGGGAGCTGCAGCCTAGCCAGAGCGACCCACAAAAACCCCAACTAGGCCCACCCCCTACCCTGGTTTGCTAGTATGTGGGTCAGACTAGTCCAGTCTGACCCACATCCCCTTGTGCTCTCACACATGTCAATGGGTATTAAAACCTTGCTCCATCTAACCAGCTCAACATGATTTAACACCTTCATAGAGTATGAACATCCTGTGATCATCTCAACAGAAGCAGACTGTTAACAGCGACTACAGAAGACTTTCCTCAAAAGTTAAGTCTCAGGGTACCATGAGATTCAACACACACTCTTCTGCATATTTACTGTAGAGAACTGAAACCAAAAGCTGAGAAAAACATGGCCACTGCAGCACATTCACAAAATTTAAGATGCAGAATCAGCCGAAGTATCCACAAATAGATGAAGAACAAAGAAATATGATATTTGTATAAACAATATAATTTAGCTGTGAAAAGTTGGAAATTTTATAAAATTGGAAAATATGTTTGAAATTTGAGCACACTTTGCTTAATGAAATAAGCCAGTCACAGAAAGCAAATACTGTACGATTCAACTTACATTAGATATCTAAAGACAGACTCAGGAAAACCAAAGAAATAGTGGTGATTATCAATAACCAAGAGTAAGCAATAAGAAGTTAATAATTATCAGGCATAAAGTTTCATTCAAGCAATGCAAATCAGCTCCAGTTATCTACCGAAGGACACTGCATCTATAGCCAGCAACATGGCATTTCATAGCTTGAAAAAAACTGCTTGAGAGCACTCATTATTTGTTCTGACCACAATTTAACAAAGCTATTTTAATAGATTAAAATAATCATACTCTCCACCCAAGCTAACAAAGAGCAAAAGAAGTCTTAAATTACCTATATCAGAAATGAAACAAAGGCTAACACAAACAATTCTGCAAATAAATGGATAATGAATGATATTATGAACAGCTCTAGGTTGACAAATTAGATAACTAAATTGAAATACTTTGAAAGACACAAATTATTAAAATCAGTATGGAACTACATAATGGTTTCAAGTTGGTATCCACTAAGGAAATTGAATCATTAATTAATAATCTTCCAAAGAAAAAAGCAGCTGTCCAAAATAGTTTCACTAATGAATCCTGCCAAACACTTAATGAAGAAATATTAGTATTCTACAATCTCGCTCAGACACGTGGAAATACTTTTAACTCATGAGGTCAGCATTCTCATATTAAGGAACTCAATGATATTACCAAAACAATGAGGCAAATATCTTTCATGAAAATAAACGAGAAAATTCTCTATAGAACACTACCAAGTCAGATCCAACAATGTATTAAAATAATACACAGCAACTAAGTTAGATTTATTGCCAGTAGAGACAAGTAGTTCAACATTCGAAAGCCAACTGATACAACCTAAACCTAGACTAAAAATAGTGTAACAAATACAGACATACTACCTGAGCCCAAAATCTCAAACTCACTGATGACAAAACATTAAAAAAGCCAAAAATAGGAGGGAATGTCCCCAACTTGAAAAATAGCTTGTACCAAAAATATCATCTGACTTCACATCTCAACAGTGAGAAATGAGGTGTTCTTTCTCAGAAGACTAATAAAGGAAAGCATGTCATCCCTCATTACTTTTTAAAAACAAAAATATTTGTTTATTTATCTATTTGAAATTCATTGTTACACAGAGAGGAGGAGACAGAGAGATCTTCTACCCATTGGTTCATTTCCTACATGAACACAACAGCCAGGGCCAGGCGAGGCTGAAGACAAGAGCAAGGAGTTTCAGCTGGCTCTCCCATGTGAGTAGCAGGGCCCTATGGAGTTGGGTCATTCTCTGTCCCAGACTTTGGACCATCCTCCACTACTTTCCCAGGCCACAGACATGGAGCTGGATGGGAATTGGGGCCACTGAGGCACAAACTGATGCTCATATGGGATCCTGGTGCATGCAAGGCGAGGCCTTTAAGTCACTAGGCTACCAGGCTGTGTCCCTTAAAGACAGTTTTAAGAATTATTTCACAGTGTAAAGAAAATTCAAGTAACTAGGGAAATATCCCATGTTCATGAACTCAAAGGCTCTATTTTAGGATGTCAGCTCCTTTCAATATGATCTATTGCCTGCTAAAATGCTATCTGAAACTCAATAATCTATTAGCTAAAATTGGATCATCCCTGAATGTGAAACTATAAAGCTTTTGAGAGTGACATAGGAGAGAATCTAGGCAACCTTGTACTTAGTGATAATTTTCATATATGATATAAACCTGACCCACTATAGAAAGGTAAAAATCACACTTATCAATTCTTGTCATTAAATTGGTGTCTTGTAACTTAGTCTATCCTTTGAACCAAACAGAAGTGAGATGTCCAAGAAGTGAAGTGTTGTGGTGTACTTGGTTAAGTCACATCCTGCAATGATGACACCCCTATCGATGCTGGTTCATGTCCTAGCTGTTCTGCTTCCATTCTAGTTCCCTCCTAAATGGCCTCGGAATGCAGCAGGTGCTTGGGTCCCTGTATCTTTTTAAGACATCTAGTTGAAGTTCCTGGCTCTTGGTTGCAGCCTGGCCCAGCCTTGGTTGTTATAGCCACTTAGGGGAGAGAATCAGCAGATGGAAGATCTAAAGAGATGAAAGCATTCTCTTTCTTCCCTCTCTGTAGCTCTGACTTCCAGTTTCCAGAGTGAAGCAATTAAAGGTGATGCTCGTCTTCTAGGTACCTTCAGAAAAGTACAGCTGGAGGTATCCTGTTCCATTTGGGACAGCTACAAGATGGCAGAATCTGCATTAGCCAGGGTCTCTGAGAGGCTTGGTGGAGCACACTTGCTCATCCACCTCCAGCAGGTGACAATAAAACTAGCTATTCCTGTAACAACTCCCTCAGATTTTTTAATACATTATTATGGCACAATCTTAACTAAAGAAGGTTATAAAGTATGCATACCAGGTTTCAATTGTAACCAACATAAATACAATGACTAAATTAACAAGCCTTATGTTTAGAACACTCTTCTCAGTTTAACAAGACCCTAATATGACTCTCAGTTCAAACTCCCAATCATGTCTCCTTTATTGGCAAGGTGTTATTTCCTTCCTTCTGCATTATGGAACTATATCTGATTTAATAACTTAATCTTCTTGGATTTAGGAGGAGCCATCACTGGTACACAGATTTCCTTCCTGCATTCCAGGTCTCTGTGTGATGTGTTTGGCTGTTCTGGTCCCTGTGCTGATATTTATGAAGGCATTCTAGCTCCTGTCTGGACTTTAGGGCATTATTTTGCTTCTTCATGCTGAAGTCTATAATGACTGGAGTCAACCCAGTTACGAATTTCCTATGTCATATAGCAGGTGGGGCAAACTTCATCTCAAATGGGAAGAGAAAACAGTTTAGGGCTTATATACCACATAGAATCTGCATCTTATTTTTCTTCCTGTTTTTGTTTTTGCTGCTACTCTTGGTTGTGTTTCTCCTCAATCCCTTCCTTCAGTTCCTTTTTCCTTTTCAACATTCTTTTTCTCCTTCTAGCCTTCTACCTCCATCTTTATTGTTCATACTTCACTAAAATTACAAAGGTGGTTTTTAATCTCAGGGCCATAGAAGACAGCCTAGCAGGATGTGGTCGACAATGATCTGCCAACACCTGACCTTCAGTATTGTTGCTGACCTTGAGAGCCTTGCGGTTCCACATGGATTCTGGGAAGCCCCAGCATTGCTGCCAAGTTGCACAGAGTCTAGAGAAGACTGTGGTGCATTGTATCAAACCTGGAAAACCACAACCCATATCAGAGCCCAGATGCAAGTCACAGCTGCTCCACTTTAGAGGCAGCTTCCTGGGAACGCTTTGTGGGTGGTAGCTGAGGTTTTACATGTTCAGGTCTTTGCTGTCTATACCTAAAACCCAGAGAGAGTGCAGTTCCTTGGTTTTGACCTGGCTCAACATGGTTATCATGGGCATCCAAGAAGTCAATCAGCAGATGCAAGATTTCTCCATCTCCCCCTCCTTCCCAAGTAGATGACAACAAGCAAATGAATAACCATTTTAAAGAAAAAAAGATTGAAGACTAGATTATTTCACATTCATATATCATGTAATATAATGTTGGACCTGAAGCAATTATTTCATTTCTCCTCAACCTCACTGGGTTTGTACAGGGAAACTAAGACCTAGGAGCCAGAAGGCGCCCTATTGGCAAGCACGTAGGCAGCAGCTCTTTCATCAGAGACACATCTTCTCCAAGTTCCTCTTACACTCTGCTCAGTAAGACATTTTTAGCTTCTGCCTGTGGGGTGGGCAACATCTTACAGCCTGAAGTATGTTAAACATAAACATCCCTCATTGTGTATATAAAACAGATTTGGAAATTAACATAATGCTCTCTTCTTACCCAACCAAACCTCAGTGTTGTGTGAGCTCCAGGTTTATACTAGAAATGAAACATTATGAGATCATTTTTCAACAGACATGTTTAATTTTTTTAAGATTTATTTTATTTTTATTGGAAAGGCAGATATACAGAGAGGAGAGAGAGAGAGGAAGATCTTTCATCCGATGATTCACTCCCCAGCCGGCCGCAACGGCTGGAGCTGAGCCAATCCGAAGCCAGGAGCCTCTTCCGGGTCTCCCACGCGGGTGCAGGTACCCAAAGCTTTGGGCCGTCCTCGACTGCTTTCCCGAGCCACAGGCAGGGAGCTGGATGGGAAGCGGGGCTGCCGGGATTAGAACCGGCATCCATATGGGATCCCGGGCGTGCAAGGTGAGGACCTTAACCACTGCACCACAGCGCCAGGCCCAACATGTTTAATTTTTAAAGCTTTTAAATGTAGCATTTTTTGGCTAGCACTGTGGCATGGCAAATTAGGCTATCACTTGCAGTACTAGTGTCCCATATGGGGATCAAGTCCCAGTTGCTTCACTTCCAATCCTGCTCCCTGCTAATGCACCCAGGGAAGCATGGAGGACTACCCAGTTGCATAGATCCCTACACCAGTCAAGAAGAAGGTCCTGACTCCAGCATTATCAGGCCCTCACCACTGTGGACATTTAAGGAATGAACCAGTGAATGGAAGATGTCTCTCTTCCCCTCTTTTCCTCTTTCTAGAACTCTCTGTAGCTCTCTTTCAAATAAATTATTTAGGAAGTTTAAAAAGCAAAACATATGTATTAATCTTTAATATTCATTCCAGAGATATCATAAAAACATATATTTATATACACCAATTCTCTTGAAAATAGAGATAAAAGGGTCAAAAATGGTGGCATTCATGGCAATGATCACAGAACGAGGAAAAAGAGGATATAATTCAGTGAAGATAACATAGCTATTTGTATGCTGAATGATGACATCGATACAATTTTTCTACTCTATGCATTAACTTGCACACATAAGACAAAGTGTGTGGCTTTTTGTCTGATTTATTCCACTTAGCGTCATAAACTCTACCTCCATCCATTTTGTTCTAAATGTCAGGAATGTTGAAAATTCTTACTGCTGAGTATCTCGCATTTTCTTTATTAAGTCTTTACATGAACATCCTGAGGATTTCATATCTTTTCTATTGTAAATTGTGCTGCTATAAACACAATGCTCTCTCTTTACAATGCAACTTTCATGTCAAAACATTTTCAAATATATTCCTGAAAAATAATCGTAAATCTCCATTTTACATAATTAAGTACATTTCAACTGATCACACAAGTTTGTTAAAAGAGGGACATATAAACTACATAGTCTTTGAGCACAAATTTCCCACACTTTGTAACAAGCACTTCTCTTCAAGGGCAAAATTCAAATATTCTAAAGTTGTATATTATAATCATCTATTTAAATATTTAAGTGATCATTTATTCATAAGGCCCTACATTTTCCTTCCCAGGATACTTCGCATAAAGTAGCAGCAATTAAAAGGCACTCACAAGCATAATCACAGCAATTATTGTTTTCTGGCAGCCCAGCTCCACTCTTACATAGCAAGCCTCCAGAGATAGAGCTCTGCCTCAGGAACAAAGCATCCATCTTTAGCAAGATGCTCGCCTCCACTCCAAACTCAGTACTGACTCAGCCACACCCTGGGAATTTGCAGTAGGACTCTGTCACTCAGCATAGGTGGCAGCTACAATACCTAGCCGCTCTTTATGCCTGGGAGAGCTCCTTGGTCTTTGATATCTTCAGAGTGGGACATGACAGATTAAAATCCCAAAGAGTTTTCTGCTTTAGATGCCCTACAACGTGGTTCATGATTTGATTATAGAAAGGAGAGGAGTATATAAAATGACTATTTAGAAAATTAAAAAGCAATGATTTTTTAAAAAATTCTGATTACAGTAAGGCAAACGGTGGTTGCCTTTGTTTTCTGTTTTCTTTCACTCCCTCCCACCCTCTCTTTTTTAGGCATGTGTGTGTGTGTGTGTGTGTGTGTGTGTGTGTGTGTGTCTGTCTGAAGGGAAGAAGAATGTCCAGGATATGAAGTAGACAGTACTGGATAGCACTCGACAGATTATTAGCAACCTGTCTGGTCTGGAATTCTATCTTTTCCAGGAAAAAGGTTTGTCCTTTCCAAGAACAATCACAAGTTTTCTCCTTCTACTTTCACAACTAGGGTGACCAAAAGTACAAGTGTGGCAAGGTCCAAAAATGATTTAACTTTTGGTAAAGTTCTACGTCCTTGGAAATTCCAGGATCTGGGAACACCAGAGGAGTTAGTCACCATCATCATGCTTTGCATTAGCAGTAACTGTTTGTTGTCAGTATTTAGAGTAGTACATTCCTAAACTTAGCTGCTATTACTCTCACTAAATGTGAATTCCTTTAAGAAATAAATTATGTCAGTCTAAAATAATGAATCGCTTAAATAGATAGTATCAGAGATTAACAGATTAAGAGAGGAATGATTATGTGAATAAACAGAACAACTTGTTGGAGTGATCTTATCTTATTTTGAGGGATCCACTTAGTTTTTTCTGCCTTGGGGAAAGCAAATTTCTCATCTTTCAGTAAATGATCACAGATTAGCACATTAAATGTGGTAAAATGTCTGGATTCCATTGCAAATATTGTGACTGTAGACAGATACTGAAATCATCATGAAGAAAGAATCCAGAAGACTTCCAAGATTTTCAGATGCTGAGAGTAAACCAACAGAGATGAAGATCAACACCAAACACAAAGGTTTTACAAGTGAGAAAGGCAAGGGCTGTGGTTTGAACGTGTTATCCAACTTTCATGTATTGGAAACTTGAGGCTTTGGGAGTAGAACCTAATAGGAAGTGTTGTTTCATGAAGGCACAGCCCTCATACCTTGATTAATGCCATTATCTCTCTCTCCCTCCCCAAGCTTTTTCTTTTTTTTAAAGATTTATTTATTTTTATTGGAAAGGCAGATACACAGAGAGGAGGAGAGACGGGAAGATCTTCTGTCCACTAATTCACTCCCCAACCAATGGCAACGGCCAGAGCTGAGCCGATTCAGAAGCCAGGAGCTTCTTCTGCGTCTCCCACATGGGTGCAGGGTCCCAAGACTTTGTGCCACCCTCAACTGCTTTCCCAGGCCACAAGCAGGGAGATGGGTGGAAAATGGGGCTGCCAGGATTAGAACTGGTGCCAGGCATTCAAGGCAAGGACTTTAAATACTAGGCTACCACGCTAGGCTCACCTCAGCTTTTTCATGATGGAATGGTACAATCAGAAAGTCCCTGACAGATGCTATATCCTTGAACTTCCCCAATTCTAGAAACATGAATCCGCAAATTCTTTATTATAAGAAATTTAAATGATAAGGTTTCAGGTATTCTATTTTAGCAAAACAAAATTGGCCAGGACAGTAAGAGATCAGGATTTTGTTCCCAGTCTATCTTCTGACAAACAATTACACTGTGTATGGCATGAGAGGCTTCCTGGAAAGTCACAGCTACGCTTAATATATCATTACCTTTTGTTTCCTTTCAATTAAATGAATAACAGTTATTCTATTGTAGCATCGTGTTAAATGCCCAAGGTGAACACTGGAGGAAAACAAAGGTCAACTATGGCATGTTGAAAGGTGATATGGAGTTCTATTAATAGCAGGGTCCTGAAGCCAGATTGTGTGGGTTTAGACTCAAGGACGCCTCCTGCCTTCTACCTCCATGGCCTTGGACAGGTTACATAGCACAATTTCCAATTGCCTTTTAAAAATAATACTAGAATATAAAATTATTTTAAAAAATGAAAGATACAACTCTTGGCTTGCCACGTGATAAAAACATTCCCCATAGAGAGTAGTAGCAGTAATTATTGCTTATGTTATTCTTATTGTGGTAGAATCTGTCATGGGGAGCCACAATTTGACACTTATAAAAGATTGAGGAAAATGGCAAATACTGTAAAATCCATTGCAATATCCAAGCAAGTCCAAATTTCTGAGTGTTCTGGGGTAAGTAAATGAGGTGAAAGAAAGGCAGACCGAGAGCTAGAAACAAATATACAGCTGGGAAGCTGCAGGAGAATGAATTGTCCTAAAATAAAACCCACTGGGGCCTGCGCCGGGGCAAGGTTATGTTAAGCTTCCACGTGTGGTGCCAGCATCTCACATAGGAGCTGTTTTGAGTCCTGGTTCCTCCACTTTCAGCCCATCTCCTTGCTAATGTGCCTGGGAAATTAGCAAAAGATGACCCACCTATATGGATCCCTGCACCCAATCCACATGGAAAGCTCCAGAAGTAGCTCCATGCTCCTAGCTAATGACTAGGCCAACTCCAACTATTACAGCAAGTTGCAGAGTGAACCAGTAGGTGGAAGCTCTCCCTTTCTGTCTTTTCCCTCCCTCTGTGTAAAATCTGTGTTTCAAATAAAATAAGAAAATTCAGCAAGGTGTTTGGAAACAGAGACATGGAAATGTTAAATCGTGGAAATTTAGACATGATCTTGGACATGGTAGAACAGTAAAATGTTTAAACAAGTTCATGCATCAAAAATTCCTTGAGTGTTGGCTCAGTCTACAACTTTTACATGTTCAGCCTATAACCCTGTACAAATTACTATTTATTCACTTATGTCCATAAAATGGTCACAAAAATTAAATTTTCTAAATATGTTAATGACCTTACATATTGTTTAGAAATATTTGTAGAATATATAGTATGTTTAATTTATCTATGTATAAAAGAAGGTAGGATTGTTTATCAGTGTTCTTATTAAATCATATTCTGTCACTGTACAGAGAGCTATGGACTATTTAACCGCCTCCATGAAAATTTAATAATGGTAATGATCTTTTGTTTCCAGAGTTTCTCACAGGATTGAATCCATTAGTTGCCATGTTAATCCTCTGTAACAGCTACGTCGAGTTCAGAATAATTCATTTTGCTGATAGAAATTCTGAGATCTGTACAAACCGATTTACATTCAAAACAGTTTCCTTAGGTCTTCAAGAGTTTTATGACATTAAGATAACATCAGGGACTACAGAGTTTTCAGTCTACATGGGGATGACTCTGGGGATTGTCTTGTCAAACAGAATGGCGATCCCACGAATAGCAGTCATTTCCAATATCCCAAAGCCTTTAACATGTCAATCACCAAGCTACCGAAGTGAAATGAATTCATACAAAATCTTCCACAAAAGTTAAATTCTTCATACTACAGTAAATCTGGAATTAAATCTGAACAATTACTTCTATTTTGATTTTTTTCTGTGGGAACACCTGAAAGTATACATAGATAATCAGGAAGTAGTGATTATAGCATTCAATTTCCTTTTCTATTAGGAACAAATGTATGTCAGACTGGTTTTCCTAAAGTACTTGCTTGTTAGAATATATCACTCTAACTAAATATGTGACGTGAGCAAAGCCTTAGAACAAGTTTCGTGTCTTCCTAGGTCATCTATTTTTACCAAGGTTTGATGTGGGCGCATTATTTTTAGATTGAGACAGATACCTCATGCATTTTTTAAGAATAATTAGGAAATACAAAAATAGATCTCTCTTTGTGATTCCTTGAACCCCAGAAATGTATTGACTTGCATCTTCTGATATTTTGATGGGATATTTGAGTATCCAACGTGATGATATTTGTCTAAAATAAAAAATTCCAATCCATGTTTCGTGACCTTGTATCCCAAATTTGATTGCATTTCTCCTGTGTTGCTAGTACATAAGGATAGATGACACAAATATATACTAACAGATGCAGGGCTCATTTTATCATTCTCCTCTTCCCCTGGCTTCATCTGTCTGTATTCCCTCTATAGCAAAGAGGATTTTGTCCTTATGTTGTGATTGCCTGGGAACACATAATTTCGCAAATTCATGTGTACAGAAGATGTGGTGATACGGTATGGTTTTTGTACAAGGCAAAATGCAGGTGGTGATGAACAGCCACACTTGGTAATTTTTCCAAGACACCACGTTTAAGCGACAGATTCTAAGTCAGTGAATTGAGGCCACATTCATGCCAGTAGAGAGCAGGATGCCAAAAACATAACGGAGCTCTACAGATTCTGCTCCATGTACCCAAACCTCACATTAAGACCCAGTAGTCACCCAGAATCTTGAATGATTAAGAACCCAGATCAATTTCTAAACAATAGGAGGCATGCCCCCTTTTCTAGGGGAGATGAATAACTTTCCAAGAGGTAGATTAGGTGCTTTGGTCTCTAGGAGAGTCTAGGCTTGAGTCATGAAATCACAGAACACTCATTCATCCTTACGTCCTTTGTTCCACTCATCATTACAGCAATGGGTTCTGGATGTGCCAAAGAGGCATTTGAAGCATGAATAACTAAAATAACAAGTAGATGTTAAAATGTATTTTAATGTAAAAGAGACTGAGGCCCAGAAAGGCCTAACAGAATTAGTTTATCACATGATGACT
Organism: Ochotona curzoniae; assembly: GCF_017591425.1. NCBI lineage: Eukaryota > Metazoa > Chordata > Mammalia > Lagomorpha > Ochotonidae > Ochotona > Ochotona curzoniae. The sequence continues at coordinate 44,064,245 of NW_024466502.1, read as the reverse complement.
AAAATTTCAACTCTAACATTTTGCTATTTCATCTTGGTTAAATTACTTAAGCTGCTTAAGTCTGCTCCCATGCATAAAATAGCATCTTTACCCTGTGGGGATGTTCTGAGAACCACATCATACTGAACAGCAAATGTCCAATGACTTACCACATTATTTCCACAGATAGATCTTTGGTCAATTTTATCTCCCTTCACAGGTAAACATTTGCCACACCAGTGATGCAGAGCCTGGGGAGAACACTGAAAATACTCTTTTCTGCACAATAATGGAAACCTAATTACAACAGCAAAAATTGAAGTAAGAGAACCATTCATAGGTTACTGCCTTGATTTTTACTATTTATTGGCTGTGTAACATTGAGAAAAACTACTTAATCTCTGATATCCTGTTAAGTAACTCACAAATGATGACTAATTTTTGTACATATCATAATGCCCTTTTGTAAATTTCTAAGCTTTATTATGCAGTGAAACCTCATACAAATATAAGATACTATTATGAATTAATGTTTGTTTTCAAGGTTTGAGAATGAAAGGGACTAAAAATACACTTGGTTTCTTAATAGGTGAGAAAAACACCATGCCTCCAAGGTCAAGATGTAAGTTAGCACCCCTGACCTTAGACTGAACAGTCTAGCAACTACATTTTGCGAATCTGAAAAATTTAACTGAAACATAGCATGTTCCTGCACCCAATTACCAAAAATGGCATTAAGAATGCTATGACCGGGCCCGGCGCGGTGGCGCAAGTGGTTAAAGGTCCTCGCCTTGCACGCCCCGGGATCCCATATGGGCACCGGTTCTAATCCCGGCAGCCTCGCTTCCCTTCCAGCTCCCTGCCTGTGGCCTGGGAAAGCAGTTGAGGACGGCCCAAAGCTTTGGGAACCTGCACCCGCGTGGGAGACCAGGAAGAGGCTCCTGGCTTCGGATCGGCATAGTATTGGCCCGTTGCGCTCACTTGGGGAGTGAATCATGGGACGGAAGATCTTCCTCTCTGTCTCTCCTCTCTGTATATCCGCCTTTCCAATGAAAAAATAATAAAAATAAATCTTTAAAAAAAAAGAATGCTATGACCTGGACCTGACGCAGTAGCCCAGTAGCTGAAAGTTCTCACCTTGTATGTGCAGGGAACCCATGTGGTTGCAAGTTCGTGACCCTGCTGCTCCATTTCCCTTCCAGCTCTCTGCTTGTGGCCTGGTAAAGCAGTTGAGGATGGCCCAAAGACTTGAGACCCTGCAGCTGTGTGGGAGACCTGGAAGAAGCTCCTGGCTCCTGGTTTTGGATCAACTCAGCTCCAGCTATTATGGTCACTTGGGATGTGCACCAGCAGATAGAAGATCTTTCTCTGTCTCTCCTTCTCTCTGTATATCTTATTTTCCAACAAAAAATAAATCTTAAAAAAAAAAAAGAATTTTGTGAACTTTTCATCTTAACATTATGTCCTTCCTGTACCCAAAACATTGCTGATAGCCCACTTTCTGAAAATTTTTATCAATGTCTTCAATTTGAAAGTCAGAATCACAGAGCAGGGGAAGGGGGGGAGGGGTAAGGAGAAGGGGGAAGAGGCAAAAGGAGGGAGGGAGGGAGTGGGAATGAGTATCTTCCATGTGCTGATTGACTTCCCAGAGGGCAGCAATAGCAAGGGTTGATCCAGGCTAAAGCTAAGAGTCAGGAGCATCATGTCGCCATCTCCCACATGGGTGGCAGGAACCCAAGCACTTGGACCATCTTCTGCTGCTTTCACGGGCCATTAGCAGAGAGCTGTACTGGAAGTGAAGCAGCTGATACATCAACTAGCTTTCAGCTCTGCATAACACTGCTCTGTTTTATGAATCTTAATTTGCCAGTTGCTTTGGCTATTTTTTCCTCTGCTTTTTGGCACACCTGACTTCCTCTCACTAATTATGCTTTTATTCCTCTTCAAAATTTAGTTCCTCAGTAAGCATTCATGGGAATTCCCATGTGAATCCATAATTGACATTATTGTTCTCATATCTTATTCGTACACAATTCTTACAACTTATAGCAAATCTGATCCAACAAAGCTAAAAAATTTTGCAGTACTCTCTCCAATTCCTTTGACCAAAGTGGTTTCTGCCTCTTAGCATTCTATTGTCTTAAGGATATGCTACATTTCACATTTAGAGGGTTATGTAACTTAAATATATCTTGTGTCATTGAAGGAAATAATCTCAATCAATCAAAGGCTTTCTCACTTCCTTCAGGCCAAAATGGCAAAAGAAATTATAACATGGAAAATACATTAATTCGTATTTCAGAAATAAAATGTTTCCTGATTTTATAAACATGATGAAATAACAAATTTAACAAATGTCTTTTTAAGACATTGAGATCCTTAAATATGAAGTAATGGAAGATAGTGACTCCTAAGAGGTCAGAAGCAAAGTGCAGTTTGCACAGCCATTTTGTTTGCAGATCACATGCAGGAATCAGGGCCAGGAGTTCTCCATGACTTAGACAGCATGGAGAATCTGGTTAAGCCAGTGTACCTTGAGCTCACAGGACAGCAGAGAAGAGAGGTGCAGATCACACACATAGAGAACACAGCAATTCTCCAGGGGGTTGCACCAAGCATTTGCATAGTATTATCTAGCACATGTGTACAAGGCAACTACTTGAGGCCAGAATTTTTTAAAAAATGAAATGATCAGTGTTCACAGAAGGCAAGAATATTTCCTGTTCGAATGTATTACAATGGAAGGCATCATCATTCCAGAGGGAGCTGGTATAGCACTCACAAGGGGATTAACCCAGAGGGAAACACTTCTCTGATACTGCCTAACAAGTCATAAAATAAAGCACAGAAGAAATTTAAGACATTATTTCATCCTACATAAATATTTATAGAAACAAAAACATATCTGACACCAAGCAAAAAATCCATTTTAATCCGCTCCAGGAACAAATTAAAACACTAGCCATGTAAGGAAGCAGAAAAATACAATCTTAAACTAAGAAAAAATTAGATAGTGGAAGCCAACTTAGGAATGACAGAGATGATAAAACTGAGCGGGGAAGAAAGCCCAGTTAAACAATTTTAACTCATTTCAATATGCTGAAGAAGTGAGTTTAAAGACATTTATGCTGAAGAAACTTTAAGGATGTTAAATAGAAACATGAAAGGTACTCAAGTAATCAAATTTGAAAACTTAAAAGTGAGAAAATGTGATAAACATGATTAATGACCAAAAAGAAATGATTAATGAATTTGAAGACATAGAAATTATACAAAGAAAAAATAACTGTAAAAAAAAAAAAGATCACTGACTCATGGAGAGAAGCAACCAAATATCCAGCTAACATTCAATTTCCAGGGGATGAATTAAAGAGTGACAATAACGATGCTGAAGAAAAAAATTACAAATATTTTTCAAAAATATGATGAAACTATAAACCAAGCTTTGTTTCTCATGAGAGGGACATGAATTCAGGGAGCCAGAGTAGAGACTATTATTAAGATGAGTTCTTACTGCAGTAGAGTGGGTTCTTAAACATGAATGGTTTCCGAAGAGAAGAGATGAGAAAAAGTCAAGAGACATTGCAGATAAGAGTTGAGCCGAAGCATATACAAGGAAAGGAGCACTGGAGAACGTCAGCAAAGGTCAAAATTTAGGAGATGCCAGGAAGATTTTTTTCCCAGAGAGTCGAAAAGAACAATGAACTGGACAATTTTAGACTTTAGTCTTTAGAACTGAAAAGAAAAAATGAAAAGGTCTATGCTTTTAATCACCTATACTATGGTATTTTCCTATAGAAACTTAGGACTCCAGTATCTAAGTTTCTGAAGTACATATTATTTTCAGCAAATGATCTGAGACAGCTAATTGCTCACATGCAAAAAATTAAACTGGAATGCATCCAATTCTATATATATAAATTAAGTCTAAATGGTTAAGTAAATGCAAGGACTAAAACATTAAAATACCGAGAAGACAACATTACAAATCTTCATGGCCCTAGATTAAGCAAATAGTTTCTCATAGATGACATGAAAACTACAGCAAATGAACACCAGAATTCCAAAACTAATTGATGTTTTAATAATTACAAACTAGTTTCATTGTATATTTTATCAGTTTTGTGTTAAAGTCTATTTTGTATGATTTTTGGATAGTTAGTTGCATTTTTTTTACACTTTATTAGTAATGGAATATCTTTTTCTACCAATCCACTTGTATCTTTGTTGGTGACGTATATTGCTTATGGGTTGCAACTAGATGAGTCTTTATAATTCAACAGGCTAGTTTACATCTGTTAACTGAAGAATTTAGGACATTTACAATTCAGTAAATGCCATTTTTACAGTGAAAATTCCTATTTGTTTTATATTTCTTTTGTATTTTTACAAAGAGATTCTCTACTTTCATATTCTTTCATGATGGAAAAATTTTTGTCTCATGTTCACGGATGAGGAGAATCAATACCATCAGTGTATCCATACATATGGAAGAAACCAAGTTTCGATGAGATTCTAACAAAAATACTACAAAATTCTTCACAGATCTGGAAAAAATATGATCCTTAAATTGAAATAGAATCACCTGAGATCCCTAATAGCTAAAACAATCCTAACTAATACAAATAAGGCTGGAGGCATCATAACGCCTGGTTTCAAGACATATTTCAAGGGAGTTATAATCTAAACAGCTTGGAACTATCTCAACAATGGACATGTTGACCAATGGAAAAGACTAGAGATAGCAAAAATTAGCTTATGCATCTATAACCACCTAATTTTGACAAAAGAGCTAAAATCAGATTTGGGGGAATGGACAGTCTCTTGAGCAAATGGTGTTTGAGAAATTGATTCTCTGCATAGAGAAATCTGGTACAAGAAACTTACCTTAGATCAACACACAATGGATAAGGCATCTAAAGGTATGAATCCAACCATCAAATAACTAGAGGAGGGTCCAACTCAATAGCCTAGAAGCTAAACCCTTGCCCTGTCTGCGCTAGGATCCCATATGGGTGCTGGTTCGTGTCCCAGGTGCTCCACTTGCCACCCAGTTCCTTGCTTATGCTCTGGGAAAGCAGTAGAGGATGGCCCAGATCCTTGGGACCCTGTACCCATGAGGGAGACCCAGAAGTTGTTTCAGGCTCCTGGATTCTGATCAGCTCAGCTCTCACCAATACAAGTACTTGGGGTGTGAACCAGGGGACAGAAAATCTGTCTCTCCTTCTCTGTAAATCTGCCTTTCCAACAAAAATAAATAAATCTAAAACGCATAACTATAGGAAAAACATATGATAAACATTGCAAAACACTGATATGCAAAAAAACTTCTTAAATGAAACCATGGAAGTCCAATAAAGAAAAAAATATATACAAATGTGATTACATCAAATGAGAAGCCCCAGCATTGATGAAATAAGGAGGCAATTGACAGAAGAAAATATAAGTTATGTATCTGATAAAGAGTTCATATTTGGTATATAAAAAGAGCTCAGGTACGTCAACAATTAAATAAGCAATCCAGTTCATAAATGGACCAAAATAAATACATTTCATATGTTTTATATTTACAGATTTAGGGCATTATGAATTTTGAAAATATATTTTCCTCATCTTCCCATCCCCATTCTCCTTCCTTATGTTTTTAAATTTTTACAATGGCATACTTTCAGTTTATTTTATAAAAATAAGCTTAACTCAGTAGATAAAGAATTTAACAAAAGCTAGCAAAATCACCACTTAAGAATAAAGACAATGGTAATAAGTAATAATCAAATGTCAACATGTCAATTTTGTTCATATACATGTATTTTTTTGTATACTGTATATTAGTTACCACAAATTAAGGAAAACATTTGTTTTAGGGACACTTATTTTGCTAAAAATAAGGTACATCCATTTTGTTGTAAAGGACAGAATTTCATTCCTTTTTGTGGCTGAATAGTATTTAAAAATATATGGACTACCTTTTCTGCTTTTAAGGGCAGATACAGGATTCCTCCGAAAAAAAATAATTCATGTAAAGAGAACAGATTTTGTGCGTTCTATAAGCACAGTTTCAAGAATATAACCACATTTTCCTCACCATTCCTCTCCCTTTGCCCTCCATCAGTTTTTGCATATATAACTTTAATCTATAGTCACAGGCTTAATTCAATGCTGATTGTAATACTCAACAAGTATAAAGTAGGAAGCCTACAGTTCAGTTCGTATAAAACATAGGCTAAAAATGATGATTGTATCCCTATGTAACCATGTGAACAAGCAGACACATGAAAAGAAGATGCTTATGATGACTAGCCATCAGGGAAATGCAAGTAAAATTCGCAATGAGGTGTAGCCTCACCCTGGTTAGAAAGGCTGCCATTCAAGAACTAAAAACAACAACAAAAGTTGGCCAGGATGTGGAGGAAGGGGTACAACAGTACTCTGCTGGTGAGAATGTAAACTAATACAGCATTTATAGAAGACAGTATGAAATTTTCTTATAAATCTGAACATAGGAGCTGGCATTGTAGCACAGCAGCTAAAGTTGCCACTTGAAATTATGGCATCCATAAGGGCCCTGGTTCTTGTTCCAATCTAGCTCCCTGATAAGCTTCTTGGAAAAGCAGCAGCAGATGACCTGAGTGCTTGGGCTCTTGGTACCCACTTGGGAGACCTAGAAGTTCCTTGCTCCTGAATTCAGCCTGGCTCAGCTCCCTGAGGTTGCAGTCAGCTTGGGCCAGGGGATGGAGGCAGAGGGAGGAGGCAAAGCAGCAAATGGAAAATCTTTCTTTATAATTCAGACTTTCAAACAAACAAACTTTTTAAAAAGTCTGGAAATAGATCTACCATATGACCCCGCCATTCTACTCTCGTGAATTTACTCAGAACAATTGAAATCAGCATATTAAAGATTGATAGCAGATCAACTCAATAGCTAAGATATGGAATGAACACAAATGTCTAACAACTGATGATTGGATAAAGAAACAAATACATACATGACAAAATGCTACTCAGCTACACAAAATAATGAAGTACTGTCTTTCATAACAAAAATGGATGTAATTGGAGACCCTTAAATTCATACAAATTGAAAGTATATTAGTGTTGAACAAGAGCTTAAGTAAAAGGGGAGTACAGACTGATTGCTAACTGGGTTGGGCTTTCCTTTTGCAGTGATTTTAAATGTTCTAACATGGGGCCGATATAGTGATGTGACAGTCTAACCCTTTGCGCTGTGGTATCTACATCCCATGTGGATGCTGGTTCGTGTCCTAGCTGCTCCATTTCTGATCCAGCTCTCCACTTATGGCCTTAAAAAGCAGGGGAACATGGCCAAAGTCCTTGGCCCCCTGAACCCACATGAGAGATGCTCAAAAGGCTTCTGGATCCCAGCACTGGTTCAGCTCAACTCTGGCTGTTGCAGCCATTTAGAAAGTAAATATGCAGACAGAAAACCTTATTTCTCTATCTCTCCTTCTCTCTGTAAAATCTGCTTTTCAAATAAAAATGTTTCAAAAATAAAAACATGTAAAATAGATCATTTTGATGATTTCACAGCTATTAATATACTAAAACCCACAGAATTGTATAATTTGAAAAGCTAAAATACTATGGTATATGATTATATGTGTGTCACAGTATCATGTTTGTTATAAAAATGCTATTACGGCATGTATAGACCTGCTCTGTATTTTTGCAACGATGGTTTTTTGCAGATTATACTGTTTATCAATTGAATACTGAAAAATCAGTTCTGTACACTGATCATTTCTATGTATTTTCCAATTGTTTTTTCTTCTGTGTCTGTAAAATAGTGGCATTGAATATTGCTATTTAATAAATATGATTAATTGATCAAAGTTTAGAGAATCTAAAATTTGGGAAAATCTAGGATAAAGAAAGTCAGTTCATCTTCACAATACTTTTCAAATCCATTAGCATGGTAACCAGTCTGGTGAATTACAGTACTGGGTCTATTAGCTACTCATTCCTATGTGCTCACTCAGAGCAACGATACACTTTGAGGACATGCAGCATCTTAAATTATTTCTACCATCTTCATTTTCTATGATCACAGATAGCTGAGGCCAAAATATAGTAAAGCAAAAGAAGCAAAAATTACTACTGATCCTTATAACTGAGCAAATTTATAACTTATGCTAGAACCAAAGCCAAAGAAAACATTATTCACTTAACCAAATATATGAAGTCAGGAAATTTTGATAGTTGTGGAATATATGTTAAGGGTCTAGTCTCTTAAGGCAATAACTTATTAGAAAGACACACCCCCGACTTTGCCACTTATAGACTGTGAGTATAGTATTTCCTAACCCTTCTGAGCTTAAATCCATTCACCTCTAAATTAAGATTTTATTGATTTATTTTATTGGACAGTCAGATTACAGAGGGGGATATACAGAGGATGAAAGTCAGAGTATCTTCTGCCCAATGATTCACTCAGCCCAAGCAGCCACAATAACTGGAGCTACTCTGATCTGAAGCCAGTTCCCCGGAGACTCCTCTGGGTCTCCCACGTGGGTTCTGGTTCTCCCACATGAGTGCAGGGTCTCAAGGCCTTTGGCCTACCTCGACTGTTTTCTCAGGCCACAAGCAGGGAGCTGGATGGGAAGCAGGGCTGCCAGGACATGACCTGGCACCCGTATGGGATACTGGCATGTGCAAGGCGAAGATTTTAGCCATTAGGATACCACACTGGACCCTAAATGAAGGTTTTGAATGTGTTAACCAAGTAATGTGTACAAGGTTCAGTATAAACTCTTGTTTATTTTTGCTGATATAGTTATTATTCTCAACTGGAAGATCTTGAAAAAGACTGGCTAGAGTGCACCACTGGGTGTCTTAACAGCTTCACCCATTTGGTGGACCCTGGGTCTTCTGGTCAGGCCCTTGGGCCCACCTGTAAGAACTGGTCCTCCTTGAGTAGAAGATGTGCAGTGGACAGCTGGCCCAGATTCACACAGAGGACACTGCATCCCATGGGGCCCTGCAGAGGACATCTGTTACCATAGCTGTGGAATGAATATAGCACAAATTGCACTTCCACCCCAGCATGACAATGACAACCATTATCTGGGCTGAAGACTACTGTAAAGTGGACTATATCAGCCAGTGGACAGTGAAAGTGTCCCCTCATCCTTGGATTGGTGAGAATGACATTTCTAAAGTATCAAAATCACCTGGGCTGAACCCTCAGAGCTTCCACCACATCAAGACCCTGTGTCAATACTGGGTGGTCATTTCCCATCCCTGGGTGGTGAGTGGGTAGGAAGCCGTGGTGTGACTTCTCCCGTTGTCTCCCTCCTCCCCCCAGATACAGGACAAAGAAACAGAAAACCTGGAAACAATGATCACACCCACTTTTCCCCAACCCTCAATCCTTCCCACCCTGATCAACTTTGTAAGTATCATTTAAAACAAAAATTGAAAAAAGGAAAAAGACTGGCTAGGTATTAGCATAAAAAGACCAACTGTTCTATATCATTATCCTGTGTAATGGAAAATCCTTGCCAACCTTAAAAAACATTCTAACAAAAAAATATAAAGGAAAATATGGTTTGATCATATTGCTCATCAGCAGGATTACATCTTTTACAGTAAATATCCAATATGAAAGGTCCCTGCCTAAGAAATTATGTTAAACAATTGATCAAAATGCTTAGCCAAGACAGCTGTTTCACTTTGACAACTCAATGGACAGTTTGTGTTGAAAGAAAAAGTTCCTTCTGCCAGTAACTACAGATAAAGACTCGGGCCTCCAACGTTTTCTAAGCCTCTGACAGCATCTCACTTCCGGTCCACTAGGTTATAATTACAGATATCCTGCTTATTTCTATTTTAGGCCAAAGAGGCATGTGCTTGTTGCATATAAATCACTCCCAGCTTAGGTTGTCACCTCTCACCTGGACCTGCATTAGTTGGCTCCCAGACACAACCATGGTCATTAAGTGAACCAACACTCCTTTTCATGTACAATGCTGACTTACCTTCATTAGACTGCCTCTGTCTATAAATACATGAATCACTATGAGTGTTTCCAAGAGAGCTTTATATTTGTTTTCTGAGATGCTAATTTTGCATTTCAGTTAAGTGGACACAAGATTCAATATATGACCTCACATCTTTATTAGTGAAGACATGCTTCTAGGAAAACAGCATGCAATAGGAACAATTACAAAAATACATCCTAAAGGCCAAGCAACAGGAACTATGACCAGGTGCATAAGGCTGTGATAAAATTACCTGTGTGAGCTGCTGCTGCTCCAGTGAGAATATTCTACAAATATACACTGGTTTGTTGAGTAGGTTATTAAGTACTTGAAGATTCACAGTCCCTGAAAGTAATGTTTGATTGGTCTAGCCAATGTCTTAGGTGGGGGAACAGTGGGAGACAACTCCATGAGGCTGCCATCTAGGTCTACCTGCCCTTGAGTGTTCATCTTCAGGGAGGAATCAAAGGATTCGCAATAGACAGAACTGGTTACAAGCAGAGAATGAAAGCTATTCATTCTGAGTAGTAGCAATGATAGTAATTGATTTGGAATTGTATTTAAATATAACTCTATAAGCAATTTATAAAACAATCTAACAGTCTCAATTATCAGTTACAAAAAAAACTGGATTAAGCACATTTAACAAATGAGGTACCATATACTCAAGTCCATCATGCGCTTTCCCCTTCATATGACTGAATCAACTTTTTTTTCTACTATGTGAATAATTAATTCACTCACTAAAGAATTGCTGAGTACACAAATAGTGACAACTTGATATAATCTTACAGGCACCATCTCTTAGAGATAACTTCACAAAGGAAGGATTCTTTTCAAAACACTTTGTCCAACATCTTTATTATAAAACACAAAGATTATGAGTTAAATTACAAAAGAGAAAGCAATCAAGACTACAATTACAGTTGACTGCACCTGCGCATTTGTTCCTATTCTTACTACTTCTCTTCCTACTCCACTTTCCATCCTTGAACTTCACTGGGTATCATTAAAGGATATCAAGAGCATAAAGTAGTCTACTGTCTCTGTGAGCTCCTGAACATCTTGAAAGTCAGTGTGTCTTGTGTTCCAGCCCAGACTTAATGGTTTTTTTTTTTTAGGATCTGTGGTCTTATAACTACTTGTTACTGCTTCACTTTCAGAATCCCTGCCTTCTAGTTGCCATCTAATCCTGGAGGGCTCTATCTCTTGAGTCCCCCTCCAATTACCTCACACATCTACCAGACTCACAGTAAGATAGTCCCCAAACCCTCTATCAGAACTATAGAGAGTGGGGAGTTTTCAAATGAATGAACATGATATGTGTCCCAAACTATAATGGATCCCATATCAGCAAGCCTCTAGTGTCATTAAATTGATTTAGCTCTTTGATCCATGGCTAAGTACAGTATAAATAAGCTTTTCAAGTCCAGGCAAGTGCATCACAGTGCTTTAAATCACAAAACTAGCATACAAAATTAAAAGTGACTTAAGCCTTAACAATGTTCATGTCCAGTAGTGTGGAGGTAAAAGATTACTAATTGCCTCTCCAGAGGAATAAAATGACCTGATTTGTAGCATTTTCAATTTCCATAGTGTAAATATACCCTCCATGGGTGATTTCACACCACCGGTGCAATTGTCAAATGTAGATGGAAAGAGACATAGTTACTTCTCACCAAAAGAGCTGAAACCAGCACACCACATGGCAAGAAATCAACGATGGCAAGTTAACTCATCAGTTGAATGAAATCTTTAGGGATCCAAGTCATTCTGAATTGCCTTTCTGCCATTCGCAATATATTTGTCATTAAACTTAGGTGCTGCTCTTTTTGGTTGCAAAATGGCTGTCCCTGCCCAGACAGTGTGTTCTGCAACATTTGCATCCAGAAACAGAAAGGACAACTCCTTACTGATCTCTGACTTATTTCTTTCAGTTCATCTAATCTTTCCAGTGTCAAATATGCTGTCAGAATATGCTAGTTTTATAAGTGATTAGGATTTATTTATCCATTCATCTATTTTAAAGCCAGAATAACAGTGAAAGGCAGAGGAGACAAATACAAATAGATTATCTTCCTTCTGTTGGTTCAGGCCCTAATTGGCTGCAATAGCCAAGGATAGGCTCAGCTGAAGCCTGGAGCCAGGTGTTCCATCTGGATCTCCTGTGTGGCATGAGGGGCTCAAATACATGGGCCATCTTCTACTGTTTTCCCAGACACAATAGCAAGAACCTGGATTGAAACTGGAGCAGATCTGCAACCGAAGATGTTGGTATCACAATTGGCAGTTTAACCAACTATACCAAAATGCTGAACCTCTAACCAACTATACCAAAATGCTGAACCTCATAACAGGATTTTTGATAATTTTGTATTGCTTTTCTTTAAAAACCTTTTTAATTTGCATAATTTGAGATAAGTCTACCTGGAACCTCTATCTTTTCATACATTTTTTTTTTTTGCCTATTTTAGTGGGTATTTAATATGTTAACCCCAGTTGTTCTCAAAATTCTGTCTGAAAGTGCTGACATGTGGGTCATCGCTGGATCTTGTTCCATTGGTTAGTTTATCACTTCATGCTGATCACTGTATCTGATGGTTTTGGTCTGTTTCATTATTTTTGATTGACTTTCAGATATCATATATAAAAGAATAATATTAGTATTTATATGTTGAAATGGGCATGACTTCACTCTCCTTATCTCATGCTAGTAGAGTGGGGGCTTGGGATATTCTTGTCAATAAATATGTTGAGGTTGGAAAAAAAACCTATTGTTTTTAAGTTTTGAGACATAAAAAGGGATAGTTATTATTCATTCATTAGTTCACTTCCCAAATGCCCACAGTGGCTAGAGTTGGTCCACACGGAAACAAGGGAATAAGAAACTCAACCCAGATCACCCACGTGGATGGCAGGTTTCCAAATATTTGATCCATCATCTGTTTATCAGCATATGAAATGGCAAAAAGCTAAAATCCAGAGGGTAGCCAGGAATCAAACCCAGTCCAATTTAGGATGTGGGATTGTTAATGAGTATCTTCATAACTAGGTCAGAAATCCACCATTCAGCTGTTTAACAAAAGTTAATGTCTTGATGATACACTGGAAATAGTATAAGCTGGAAAGATCTATGATTGTGTGCTTAAAAATTGGATACTTGCATTAGCAATTGGATCCTTCCCTACTGGATAAGTGAAACAGGGGCTTGGAGACTCTGGAATGTGCAGGTTGAATTAGATTCTGGAATGTGTACGTATAGAATTTTAAACTGAACTGGGCTACATGCCTGGCAAGATCACATCTAGTCCAAACCTGGCCACTAATTACTCAGCGACCTTGGACAAGCAACTTAACCTTTGCAATAGGGTCTTCCTCATCACTGAACAGAATTTTAGGAAACTCACTACGCTCTTTTCAGGACAAAGGGCTATGGTTCAAGTTAATGAAAATGACAAAATAACAATGCTGGCTTCCTACATAATATTGGTCAAATCAATGAACCGCTCTGTCTCCTTATTTACAAGAAGACTTCATATAGTAAGCTACATGGCTACGTGCCTCTGGAAATAAACTACTGAAAAGGAAGCATTCGGTGTGCAAAAACAACATTCACTAGAATATAAATAAACAACCTTCTGTACAACAAGGGGTAGATATTTTCATACAGCTTCAAAGACAGGTTTAAGTCAAGTAAGCAAAAATCAGATGCAGTATTAAACAAAGCAAGGCTAATCTTTTATAAGCCTATTTCTGAGAAATAAAATGACATCTTAAATTACAAAGTTTATTTCAAAAGCAAGATGCTCAGAACTCAGAAGTTTTTATTACAACACAAGATTAATTTCCCTGTACAGACCATAACGCTTTTTAAGCTATCTGTATTTATAGGAGAAGTTGGCTCTTTGAGGCCCAAGTATGGTATGAGGGAAAGCCATAGATTGCATGAACATCAATAACAATGGTGAAACCAGATACACCACAGGCAAATGTGTCCTCTGGATTTTCTGTTCACATTGCTATTTCTAAATGAGTACATGTTCTCATACCTCATGAAGTGTTCTTATGCCAGTGTCAACATCAACAGCCCCCCTATCACTGCCACTTAAGCCAAGTCTGAGCTCTTCCTGGCACACCTTCTGTCCTGGCTATAAGCAATTATTCAAAGCAGGCGGGACTTGACAGCGAAGGCATCTCCTGCTCCATCTTTCCTAAGCAGCTTTGTGAAAGATTGATCTATACACATATTCCCCAGTAAAAGTACCACAGCCTGTCATAATGGCTCCCAAGAGGAGACGCCTGCTTCCTTCCTTCCTCCATGGCTATCCTGTTTATACTACACAGCTGTGTCTCACTGCCAGCAAAGTGCCTTTTGGGGGAACCTTCGGTCTGTCCTAACATCCACTATAAATAATCTTGGCAGAGTAGAAGCCTGAGTAATTATGAATTCATGCTCTCTTACGAAGTCTTTCTGGAGTAAGCCATGTATATAATGCCTCTGCTGTTCTTTGGTTTCTTGTAAGAAGAGTGAAGTGTTCAGACTACCTAGGGATGGGTCTATTAACCAAGTGACGCTTAGGATAGTCATAAATTAAAGCAGAAAATAATTTTTTTGTTTTTAATTTCAGTGCTTGTTTTGGAAAAGCTCTTTGATTTATTGGTCTATATTCCTGTCTCAGTGTATGGGTTATACAAAGACAAATTGAATGTTCTTTAGTTACAGGGACTCTTGTTGGTCCCAGAGGCAAGAGTTATTCCAGCTTTCACTCATTATATAGTTTTCTATGTTAATTCTAGAAATACAAAGAAGGTTGTATGTCATCCATATTACCCCACTGGATTTTTCTGGGAATATCTATTTGCAGCAAATCTCCCCTGTGAGACTGTTCTGCAAGAGTTATACTCAAGAAATCCCAGTTAATCAGGATTTTACTGTGCAGCCACAATTCTCCAAATGGCCAATGGAGATCTTAGATTTAAGGAATAGTGCTGCACAGACCTTCTATCTTTTTTTCTAGTCCTCTTCAGTGATGATTAAAAATATTTCAGTAAAACTCTGCTATGTTTCAGAATCAAATTAATATAGTGCGATTCTAGGGCATGCTTGTTTGTTCAATCGACCCCCATGCTTCCAGAAACCTTCTCCTGATTTAAGATTAGTAAATAAAAGTCAAAATGATATGTGTACTTTTGCCATCCAATTAAAATCACAGGATAAATGATCTACTTATGAATGTATGTCTCATTTTAGTGCCTGTCAACTACAAAAAGCTTTAAAAATGTTATCTACAATGTGAAACATTTCATTTACAATTTAGCTTCCTGTTTTTGGTGACAGTGTTTGTGCTTTTATAATCCAAACACTTAAAATGATAAACTGATGAGTCAGAAGTTAAGAGTTCAATCAATATCAGTAGAGGTAGCAGTTGTCCTTTTCCTCTCCCCGCACTCCCACTTTCATCCTCAGCCACTTCCTACTGAGACCATTTCTGTAACCCCTCCAGTGTTTCTCCTACTCTTTCCAGCATAGTGTTAGCACCTCACCCATCTTGGTGATTCCCATATCTTTCTGAGGCACCAGCCAAGAGTCCCTGAGAATTTAAGCCATAAGCATCCTAAAAAATTAAAGCTAAAGAGATTGCACTTGACTTTTTCTGTTGTGTGTCTGCATGTATGCCCACAAGTACACACATACTGTGTACCTCCCAATATTATCTTGCTTTATCATATTTCCCTATTCATAGTTTACAGATAAGGAAATGAATATTTAAAAGCTGCTGTAGACTGCCTAAGTAGCTAGAAAATATAAATACACTTTGAAAGCCAAGATACTCTTATTTCTGAAGTCTATTAACTCTTCATTGAAACAATTCACAAAAGGCAATTTTCAACTGAAGTACAGCAAAACAAAGTCTCCAGACTGCACTACTTGAGAACCAGATGCTATGCATTGTTGCGAGCTGACCAAAACTAGCTCAGAAATAAGTTGGAGGCAGACACTTTGAGGCTCAGAAGTCTTTATTTACCAGCCAATGGACTGTCCCATCCCATCACACATGGAACAGGGGAGCAGCCCTGACCAGCCTGTTTAGGGGTTTTTAAGCAATGATCATCCAAACAACTAAGACAACACTAGTACATGATATGAATCATTCAATCAACCAAGCTCACATCAGCCCCAAATACAAACTATCCAGTCAACAATTGTGGCATGAAACATTGATATTCAATCAGTTCATTCAACTGACTAAGTTTACATCAGCGTACAATATGAATTACCAGTCAATTGTAGTGGCATGAAACACAGACACCCAATCAGTTTAAGCAATAAGCATTTTAAACTATCCAATCAGGAAGAGTCAGATCCAAATTGCCTTTACAAAAATCACTTTGGGGCAATCATCTTACCACATGAGTTGTTAAAGAAAAGCAAGATCTCATCTGGAATGTTGTATTTTCTTGTGGTAAGTATCCTCACTTCCCTTTCAGGACTTTGCAAAACCCTCATGCATGGACATGTCCCAGAAAAGTTTCAGAAGACCCAGCCTTATTGTCACCATTTTTATTATCTGGGCTTTACTCTCTGGGCTGTCACATCCATAAGATTTCCCAAGAACCCAAAGTTATGGCAAAGATTAGGTTATGAACACGCCCTATCAATGTTTCAGAAGACCTAGACCTATTGTCACCATTTTCTATTGTCTGGGCGGTTACATGCATCTCACCTAACTATAGATCTGATTTCACAGACATGTAAAAATTGCCTTAGACATGAAACTTTTCTTCAACTATGCTTCTAGCATACCTATTCAAATATACTAAATAAGTACATTTGGACTTCTTCTTAACTGTTGAGATGACAACTGCACTGAGAGCACTGTAATAACCTAACTTATTTGCACTTGCATATGAAAAAAAATCCTAGGTAAAGAGGCAGAGATGTCACCTGTGACACCAGCATTTTGCATTGGAGTATCTGGTTCAAGTTCTAGCCATTTCTAATCCAGCTTCTGATTAATATGTACTTGGTCTCTGGCATTTCAATGAGGGATCAGAACTGAATTAGACTCCAAGCTGCTGACAGCATTTGGGGAGTATACTAGCAGGTAAAAATCCTTTCATGTCCCTCCATCCTTCCTTACCTCCCTCCTTCCTTCTTTATTTACCTCTCTTCCTCCACCCCCCTCTGAGTCACTACTTTTCCAAAACAAAAACAAAAACAAAAAAAAATTTAAAGAAGTGGGGAAATAAAAGTGTGAGAGGCATTTGCTACTACACATGCAGGCTTTGTTACAATTCTAAATGTGTCATATTGAGAAATAAACGTTAATTTAAGATTTTCCTGACTGGTCCTGTTGGGATGGCTCAGTGGTTAAATCTTCAGCTTGCAAGTACCAAAATCCCATAGGGGCTTCAGTTTCTGTCCTGCCTTCTCCACTTCCTATCCAGCTACTCGCTTATGGTCTAGGGAAAAAAGCAGTGGGACCTTATACCTGCACGGGAGACTGGGAAGAAGTTCCTGGATCCGGGCTTAGGAATCAGCTCAGTTCCAACCATGGCAGCCATTTGGGGAGTGAATCAATCAGCAGAGAGAAAATCTTTCTGACTCTCCTCTCTGTGAATATCACTTTCCAACAAAAATAAATACATCTTTTAAAAAGATGATTTTCCCAATTATTTCAATATGCAGAGATATATCTCAGTGTATCTCAGTATATAGTCAGGTATCTATGTATAAAAATATACTCAGTGTATAAAAATATTTGCCTACAGAATGTGGTTATGCTGAACTTCATATGAACAATATGTATGATGAATAAGCAAAATTCAAAATACTGAATATTCCAATAGTACAACATAACTTTTTAAGAGAATAGTTTATTTGAAGGTAGAGTTTCAGAGTGACAGAAAGATCTTCCATATGATAGTTCACTCTCCAAATGATCTCCAGCAAAAATTGGCTGGTGCTAGGCCAGGCTGAAGCCAGGAACCTGCAACTCCAACTGGGTCTTACAAACAGGTATTAAAGGCCCAAGCACTGGCTCTCTATTTTTCTGATTTCCCAGGCACATTAGCAGGGAGCTGAATGGGAAAAGGAGCAATCAGAACTGGAACCAGTACTTCTATGGGTTATTAGTGTCATAATCAGTAGTTTAATTTGCTGTGCCACCATGCTGGCCTTGCAAATGAATACTTGATTAAATCTTGCAATTCTTTTAAAACTTCTTGGGGTTCAATGTGATTATCCAGTCTGTTGCTCATTTGTGCTGTAAAATTTAATTCCTCAGACTCTTACCAACTTAATGGGTCAGTGTACACGTGGGATAGTGATGAAAGAACTCATATAGTGACTACAAGACTGCTTAAATATTCTCACTTCCTCATCCCCAAGATGAAATTAGAAAAATTATAGGTTAATTACACATTAATTCAGTCCATTCACATGTATTGAACAATTACTATGTATAGGCAGTATATACAGCATTGACAAAATCAGATGTGATGCCTCTTATAGAAGCCAATGACCATGTCATCATCAGCCTAGGTGATGAATTTTCTTCATAATGGGTAACTAAGGATTTGCCAGCTCAAGGGCTCATATATTGAATGACATCATCTCTGAAATTATCACTCTTCTTGCAAAGTTACAGACAAGAATATGGAGTCACAATAGCCAGTCAAATCATGTCTAGTCAGGGAATTCCTAGGTTTCACAAAACAGAGTTATGCTTTGGATCCCACCCTCCCCCCAGCAAACAGCCATGCAGATGTTGGTGGAACCACACAGCAGACTTTATCTCCCGTTGAAAGGACCATGCAGAGGGGTCAAAGAATAAGAATCCCTGAAGCAAAGGAGGTCCATTTCACATCATTTGGCCCCAAAGCTCAAGATGCAAGCTCATTTTAAACCAATTCATTTCTGGAAAAGATTTGATAATTGTGCTGCACAACATAATTTCAGAACCACAATTCAATGAAACTATTTCAAGTGATAAAAGTTGTGAAAATACTAAGTGAGGAAAATTGGCAAGACTATTGTCTTGTTCCTGCCATTGTTCCTAATTTCTAGAACGTCTGTGTTTATGCCCCAGCCTCAGCACATTACAGAAATTGTGAGGGATTTAGATCAGGGAAACTGAAGCCAGAGCCATATTAAAAGAAAGCAATCAGGGAGGCACTGTGGTTCAAATTAACCATGGCTTTTAACAGTGACATCCTATATTAAAGCCACCTCCAGTCCCCTATAATATTGCTTCTTATCCATCTTTTAAATAATGTTTCTGGAACAGCAGCAAACAATGGCTCAAATGCTTGGGTCACTCAAATGAGAGCTTAGGATACAATTCCTGGATTCTAAGCTTATAGTTACATAGTAAGTCAACCAGCAGATGAAAGATGTTTCTCTGTTTCACACAAATAAGAGAGAGAGAGGAGAGAGAGTTCCTTATTAACACTAAGGTCCAC
Organism: Ochotona curzoniae; assembly: GCF_017591425.1. Taxonomy (NCBI): domain Eukaryota; kingdom Metazoa; phylum Chordata; class Mammalia; order Lagomorpha; family Ochotonidae; genus Ochotona; species Ochotona curzoniae. The sequence continues at coordinate 44,044,803 of NW_024466502.1, read as the reverse complement.
AACAGAATAAACCTCTTAATAATCCTTGCAAAGGATTAACCCTAATTTATCCTAGGACATCCTAACTAATGCCTGGAGAACACTGTGTGCCTGCAGCTTGTGGGCTCCTCTGCTGGGCTGGACACTGGCTACCATCACCTAAGGGGGAGTTCCTGACACTGACAGCTTCATTTTTTTTTGAACACCTGTTGCACTTATTACCCTAACTAGTTAATACAATTTTAGAATCCATAGACTAAGACCAATGGGTCTTTACCTCTTATAACAATTAAACCAAATGCATGGCAAAGCTTGCTCACTAATACATACTTATCATTCACTATATATCATGTTGTCTGTATATATTTACAACATATATCACCACCCACACTTGCATGTTTTTGTACATAGGAAAGCAATATCCAAGGTCTACAAAGACCTTTAAAAACTTAACAGCAGCAAAAACAAATATCCCTGTTAAGATATGGGTGAAGGAAGTAAGCTCACATTTTTCAAAAGAACTTCAAATGGTGAACAGATAAATGAAAAAATGCACAAGCTCCATAACTATTAGGGAAATGCAAATAAAAACCACATTGATGTACCACCTAACTCCAGTTAGAATGGTCAACATACTGAAATCAACTAAAAACAACTGCTGGTGAGGATGAGGGGAAAAGGTACATTAACCCCCTGTGGGTGGAATTATAGGCCAGTGGAGCCCCTACGAAAGTCAGCATGGACAGTGCCCACCCAACTCAACACTGATATACAATCCAGCTACTCTACTCCTGGGAACATACCCAAATGAAATGAAATCTGCATTTGAGAGTTACCTGCAACCCTGTTATGTATAGCAGCATAATTCGCAATAGCAAAGCAATGGAAACAACCCAAATGACCATTAACAAATGTATTTTTCCTTTGGGTCCTGTCTTTCTAAAAACACCTTCATATTAAATAAATCGATAAAAGTAATCAAGTATTATAAATACACCCTCATTGATGAACTACATAATGGAGACAAGCTTACAGATACGTGAAGATCATTGCAGTATGTGTCCCTACTCTGAATAAAATAACTCCCAACGAAACATTTATATATACCTTTGTAGAAGAATATCAGATTTTCTACCTTTGCCTATGCCTACAATGGCCTGATAAATAGCACAAAGTTAAACCTGTCACTGTTACAACAAGAATATACTACTGTGATAATATGGGGGAAAAAATGGTGGGAGGGGAAAATAGGGAGGAAGGAGGAATCCCTGCACCTACAAAACCGTATCATCCAAAAAAAAAGTGGAAAATGGAATTAAACACCTACTTTATTAAATCCATTTGAAACCCTTCTGTAAGTTTTTCACAATACCTACTTTCCATGAAGCTTCTGAAGGCTTTGGTGTTGACACATATTTGTATGTGTTTCGCTTGCATAATACATAATATGTACCATATGCATGACAGATAACTACAAATGTGTGGGAAGTATCAGTCAAAACTGAGTGGGAGTTTGCCCTTTAATTGCTTCTTACATGTCTTTAAATCTGTATTGTTTGTAATCTCAAAATCCTAGCTGATGTATTAAGGGTGTGGCTGCTGAAAGAGGACAGGAGTTCCAGGCAGCATATCCTAAATAGAAGTCATGGTCCTACGCCAAAGGGTCAGAAAAATAAATTTGACTTTGCATAGATTAAGTTAAAATAAGACATTTAAGGGACCTTATCATTTATGATTCTCAAAGAATTCTTGAAATTAGTCAATAGTTAGTTGAAAAGTTGGCTAAAAAAATTATCTTTGGGTACCAAACCATACATGGCTGCCCAAAGATTTTGTTGAGAATTATGTTGTTTTCCTTTCCTAAGAAAGTGAGGTCATGTTGACCGAGGCTCCCCTCTATGCAGATACAGATGTAAGTTAGAAGCCCAGATGTGGGGGTCTGGGAAATGGGGTTTCTGAGAACTCCTCTGTCACTGTCTAGTTCTGTGAGCTTGAAACAGTGATTCAGTATTCCTTAGCCCTGTTTGCCTTATCTATTAATGAGGTGATTAGGGTTAATAAGAAAATAGGGAGAAATAAATAAAGTGAGGTATTTAGAAGGAGTATATGATAGGAGTTAATAGCTTGGACCCTGAAGTCAGAGAGCTTAGTTTAATCCTTGTAATACCAATTACTGGCTTTGTAAACTTGAGTCTGCTGCTTAAATTTTCTCAGCTTATATTTTCATTTAAAAATGGGTAAAATCATAATACTTATTACATTTTGTAGGATGAAAATAACACATATAGAGCACTTGTTCTCAGGGGCCTTCACAGTGTTAAATTAGGAATTTAAAAAATGCTTACGGTGTCTGGTAATCAGTTGCTCTTATTAGCATCATTATATTCAGCTTGGTTTTAAGATAAAATATGGCATGGTGATTCTGGACATATTGTAGAAACTCTATCCACTGACTCACCAGCTCCTCAGAGGGAAATGCTAAGGTCATGTACCAGACAGGAGTTTAAATGATTAATACTACTGTGGCCTTTTGAGTTCAGTGAGACAATCTTATTACAGTATTCAGGATTGACGCGTTGAGTGATGGCTGAGGAGTTTTTACCCTACTCAGTATGCTGTGGTTAAACCCATCATAGCCCTGAGCTTAATCGACAGTAAGGAAATTTTGACTTAAAGGCAGTTTTGTGATAATCTGATACCATCGTGCAGAAGGGACAGTAGGAAATAATTACCAGGGAAGAAGTAGGAGAGTGTCCTTCGTATCTGTTTTTGAAATAGACTCATCTACCACAAGGTTGATTTTTTTAAAAAACATTTACCTTGTCCAACAATTACATATAAGTAATGTTTGCTGCATTTTCTTACTACCTTTAAAATAAATGTGTATGTAAGCTTTGCATATCTCAATATTACACATCTGGATCGTTTTTTAGATCAATTCCAAATGACCAAGTTTAGCCAAGGTACATGTTTTATGATTCATGAAATACTTATTTTTCTTAAAGTTTCCTTTATGAAGTTCACATAACACACAACTCACAATTTTAGTTATATATATTATATAAATGCATGCACATTTCTGTGGCTGTGTATTTTACAGTGTTGTACAGCTATCAAAACCATGCAGTACCATAACATTGCCCAACTGCCCCCAGTCCCAACTGTCGCTGGTGGGTGCTGCAGCCTGGCCCTCCCCAGTCCTCTTCCATCCCTGACTCACACAAACAGCATGTCAGGCATGCCCAACATTTTAGCCTGGCTCCTGCACTTGCCAGTGAGCTAAGGTTGGCCTGGTGCTGCGGGGGTCCATTCTCTTCCAAAACCATCTAACATGCATGCAAACAAAAGAGCTACTCTGCCCGGTCTGACCAACACTCAGGCCTGAATCACATGCTCACAAGTGGGAGCAATACCCCGACTCATTTGTATAGTTCCTCTACCAGACCCACTCCTACACCCAGATCTCCCATGTGCCAGTGTGTGCTAGGCCCTTACCAGGCACTGGCTACCCCCTTTGTTCTGCATATGTGTGAGTGGCGGATGTTGTGGCCCAGCCCACCCCATACTTGGATGTGAGTGCAGGTGTTGAAGCCTGGACCACCATGCCTGTACCCAACCTCAGTACCCATCGAGTGTCAGGGGTTCCATGTTTATGCCTAGCTCAGTCTGTCACTAACCCCAGCTCCAGGCAAACCAGCTGAAATTGCAGTTCACAGGGGTTGGCCTACACGTCCCCCACAGAATCTGTCCCTCGACATAGTTCTTTTGCGCGCTGGTTAGTGCCACGGCCCAGCCTAACATTACCTATCCAGTTTCGACTCTTGCCAAGTACTGTGATCTAGCCCTGCAAACCAGGTCTCCAGCCCTAGTTTTAGTGTGCACCAGTGAGTGGTATTTGACATTGGTCAATACGAACTACCTCAGCTCTGCCATCCCTCTAAAGCTGGTGTTTCGGTTTGAACTTTAAAGATCCTTGCATTCTCCCCTCAAGATCCCAAGACTGGGTGGCCCTGGTGCCAATGGCATTGGGCAAAACCCTCAGGCTACCTGACTCAAACCGTGCTGCCTGGAAGCCCACTGTCAGGGCTAGCTGATCCCCTCCAGCTAGAAGCAACCAGTAGGCTAATTGGCTCAGGCCTGCAGACTCAGGCCCCACCCCTGGGACAAACCAACCCACCAGGCTCTGAGCACAAGACAGGCCGATGGACTCAAGCCTCCTTCCAGAGGCAAGCCCACCCTTTGAAATTATCAACCCACCTCACTCAGAGCACATGGTGAGTCAATGGCCTGAACCTCCAGATCCAAGCCCTGTCCAGGGACAAACTGACCCACCTGACTCCTAGCCCGTTGCTGACTGAGGGGCCTAGGCCAGACAGCTCAAACCCTGCCACCTAGGAGCCTACCCCCAGAGCTAGACAGTCTCTACCGGATCCAAGCACCTGGCAGGCCCACCCAATAATTTTAATTCTTAAAGTGTTGGTGGAAATGCACACTGTTCAAGTGGCTTCACTACTAAAACTCCCACCAGGAACATATGAGAGCTTCAATATCTCCCAATTTTTATCAGTATTTACTATTTCTGTACAGTTTAAAAAATATTCTAGATATTCTAAAGAGTATGAGTTGATAGCTAACTGTAATTTAAGATTAATTCATTTGAAAGGCAGAGTGACAGAGAGATGAAGAAACCAAGGGTGATGTGGAGAGGTAACGAGAAACAGCCAACCCATTGGCTCAATCTCTAATTGTCCACAATGGTCAGGGCTGAGCATTAAGGTACAACATACTTCAACCATTTTCCACCAATCTCCCATGTGCACTACCAGGGAGCTGGATTAGAAATAGGATATTTCAGACTTGAACAAACATTCTGATAGGGTACACATTGTTTGAAGTCATGGCTTCACTCACTGTGCCACAATGCTGGCAGCATACTGTAGCCCTTTTTATGCATTTCTCTAATAGCTAACAATAATGAGCATTGTTTCATTGGCTTTCTGGCCAATTATGAAGCTATTTGGAGGAAATACTTATCCATTTGATTCTGAAGTTTTAATTCTACTTAACTTCATCTATTTTCCTTTTATTGAATATGCTTTTGATGTCATAGCTTAAAAACCATTAAGGTGTCATTCGGCCTTACCTTTTTGTTTGCCTCTGAGTTCTGTAGCATTAACATTTAGAAATTTAAGTTTTACATTTTGCTGTGGTGTGAAATAAGGGCTTTTATTTTACACTGTAGGTGGATGTCCAGCTCTAGCATCCCTATTTGTTGAAAAGAATATTTTCATAACCCATTGAAATACCTTGCTTGGTACCTTGTCAAAGAACCCCACAAGTATACATTTCTCGAGTTTGAATGTATCCAATATATGTCTCTGTTTCCACCAGCACTGCACTGTTTTAATTACTGTAACTTTATTAAGCTTGAAAACAAGAAGCTAGAAATCCTCAGCTTTATTTTTTTTCAGGTTTGTTTTTGCTGCTCAGTCTTCTGCAAGACTTGAATTTCATATGAATTCATATGAATTTTAGGATTGCCTTTATCATTTTTGAAATGGGCACTAGGATTTTCAGAGGGGTTTCTTTGATTCTATGGATGACTTGTGACTTGTGGGTGTACAGTCAGCTTCATATTTAGTGTTCTAGCCTTGAACATAGAATCTTATTTATAGCTCTCTTCATTTCTCCCAGCATTGTAATGTTTCATAAATTTCTGTGCACAAATCTCACAGATCTTTGGTTATTACTGAGCATTGTAGTCTTTCCAATGATATTATAAGTGATATTACTTAATTTCTTTTTTGCAATGTTCATTTCTGGTGTATAAAAATGCAACTGATTTTTGTAAGCTGATATTTTATCTTACAATTTTATTGAGACTGCTTATTGATTCTAATAATGTTACTGTGGGCTCTTCAGAATTTTGTATAAGATTATGTCATGTGTGAATCAAGATCACTTTCCTTTTTCCTATTAAAATGTCTTATCTGGTTAAGGGTGGAGAAACAGCCCTTTCCTTATAATGTTGAACAGAAACAAAGAAATTGTTCTTGTCATTTCCTGATCTTCGGGAGAAAAATGTTTACTGTCTACAGCTAGGGATGGTGTTAGCTGTACTGTCCAGATTCACTTCACTATACTGAGGAAATTCCCTTTCATTTCTTTAGAAAGAAATGACAACAGAAATCCTAACAGTATCCTCCATCACCTTGACACCAGGCGAAAACAGAAAAGAGAAGTTCATTCAATTTATGTGTGACTGGAACAGATGACAAAAATGTTTCAAAACTGATATTGATTATATAATAAATAATTATGAGACTACTAGCCATCTATTTGGAAAGAAAACATTTTTCTTCCTCTTTCAAAATGATGGTCTATAATAGCTAAACAGAAGGAGAACTTGGTGTCTATCTTATTACAATTGTCATATCAGATGCTGACTTCAAAAAAAAAAGGTTTAATTATGTGTTTGAGATATACAGTGACACAGAAGACTTTTTTTTTTTTTTTTACTTTGCTCATTCACAACAGTTGCAGTACCAAATTAGAAGTGGAGCAGCACAGAAACTGGCACTCATATGGGATGCCCGTGCTTGTGGTAGGCAGAGTATTAACCAGTTGAGTCAATATGCTGATACCCTTATATTTTGAAAACTATATTAATTGTGGAGCTTTTGACTTCATCATATCATCTAGCTTGCTTGTCACATTCTGATTTGGTAATTCAGAAGTAAGTTAAATTTTTAACACCCTAGACATCTGCTCAGTTAAAAGTAATAGAAAATCATCTGAATCAGACCTTATATTGATTATGTTCTCTAAGAAGCAATATTCTTTGTAGCCTTTTCATTGGATTTATTCTTTTGACAATTCAGTTCACATGTTGACTTCAAAAGTAATTGTCAACCGATAAGATCACAGTGTAATTTGTGATTTAAATTTACATAAATCACTACACCCACTGTGAAACTTATTATGTCAATTAGAATCATTAGACTACAATGGATTAAAAGGTGTTTAATAACAGGTTTCTAATTTCGGTTACACGGTTACATGTATATTGATAGAACTGTCTCCTTGCATTATTTTTCTAGATGCATTTGAAAAACAGTGTTAGAAGAAAGGAAGAAGGGTGAAAGAGACAAAGCCTCCAACTATTGCTTTATTCCCAAGACCCACAACAGCCAGAACTGAGCAATGATGGCACCTGGAAATACCTCCAAGTCTCCCATTTGAGTGTCCTTGTCTTCTTAACTGGATGAAATTCAGGCACAGACCATTAAAGTCTTCATCAGGGAACAATGGAAACTATTCTCAAAGTCACAAAGATGTGACTGTGTGTTGGTTATTTGCTCACACATTTTTCTTTAGCTTTTTCCATAACTTTTATTCTAGTATCTCCTCCTCCATTATAATTTTCTTTTGGTCACCCATTCAGGGTTCACACCCTTTAATCTTTGTATACATCCTCTGCTTTTAGACTTTCAAAGCATTGGTTTTTACTTTTAGCTTAAGATTCAATTGACATTATCTCCCAGTTCCTGACCAATAGCATCACCTTATCCTATCTGTCTCCTACTCCATGTGATCTCAATCATGTCCTTTCAACTCCTGTAAAGATAAGGGGACTCCAACAGCCAGTTCACACTTCCCTACACACTTACAGGGATGTGCTAGGTCATTTCTGAAGAATTGATTCCATAACCTACGGGATAGGTTGCCACACTCACTCCCAGCTTTCTTCTGGATGAAATCAACAAACTAGAGTCCAGATTTATTTATTACTTTTCTAGTCCATGTCTCTTGATAGCAAACTTAGAAATCTTTTTAAAAAATCAAAGAAAAGTAAAATACTATTGTCTTTGTGAACACAGAAATATAAACAGATTGTAATGCTCTTCTTGGTGCAAAAACAGAAATCTAAGCAAAACCCACATGTAGTGAAATGTGTGTAGTGAACTGCCTTGCTATGATGAAATTTAAAAAATTGTAATCAACTGATTAATTTTATTTTTCCAGATAGAGTGTCATGGGGGAGAGAGAGAGAAATACCATCACTTTATTGACTTTCAAATACCTGCAAAACGCCAGGAACTTGGAACCTAAATCCGGGTCTCACACATGGGTGGCAAGGACCAAGTACTTAAACCACCACCTGCTGCTGAACATATACATTAGCTGGAAACTGGCAAAAAAGCAGAGACTTGACCCTGGGCACTATGAGATATCGGGGTCCTAAAATGGCACCAATGTGCCAACTCTGCGATAAATTTCTAAGGTATAGTCAACTTGAGGTTCTTACTTTAAAGAAACATTATCTTGATCTGAAAATATATGGAAGAAGCAGGAATTCATTCATAGGTGATTAGAAAGCTAGAAGATCAGAGTAGGTCAAAGCAATAGAAGCCAAACAGTCACAACCATAAGCAAACTTCAGCACATCGCACTGTGGCCACTGTGACTGAGTCCTGATCTCAGCATTACCAACGGTAGGCAGTGGGTATATGCAATAGAAATACTTAAGGCTGACTTTCCAAGAGACAAAACACGTCCTGATTCACCACATTTTCCAGTTTTTGTTTAATGCATATTCTTACTGTGGGGGATCTCAAACTATCAACACCATATCACTGAATGCACAGTTGAGAAAAAGTGCATTAATACTCCATTGTATTGTATGTCTTCAATAAGAGAAGCAAGTAACTTCAAAAGCATGTAATTTATAATGTATATATTCCCTATCTTTATGAAATGTGATATTGAATAATACATTTAACAACTGATTCACAAAATTCCAGAAATTTTAACAATTAGCCCTCAGCATCCAGAGCAAGTTGGCTCTAATACATCACTAACAAACATTGTGTTCTGAGTGTGGTAGCCTGGATTATCAGGCAGGATGCTAACAAAATGCATTCTAAAAGGTCCTCTAATTTTCTCATCACTTCTTCCTAAATTCAAAGTTTTAGGAAGCAGCATCTTTAGAAAACATGCCAGGATTCACTGCAAGGATTTTGTTTCTATAGACAGAAGGGGTTTCCTGCCTCTTCAAAGTAGAACAGCAGCTAATTCCCAGTGCAGGAAGTTCAACCACTGAGTCACATTAAGGAGAAAAATGCTTGCTATAAATTATGAGGGAATTCTTAGGTAGATAAGTAGGCCATGGAAATTAAATTATATGCTGCTAAACAATCAGTGAGTCATAAGGAAATTAAAAAATATCCTGAGACAAACGAAAAGAGAAGATATTTAAAAAATTAAAGGATATAGCAAAGTTATTCTAAGAGAAAGTTTCTAGGACTAAATGTCTACATTAATTTTAGGTAGGATGCCACCTGCCACAGGCCTGGTAGGAGTTCTGGTTCTGTTCCCGATTCTCCTGAATTCAACTTTGGAAACCTGGAAAGATCTTCAGTCCTTCGAATATTCGATTTCGCCTTGATAAATATGTTTGTGTATTTTATTTCAAAACACAAACCTACTTATTAGGGCAATATCAAGTTACCTTAACACTTGAGCTTAATTTTGGAATTAACTGCTGGGATATAAAACAGCTGTTCACTCCTCTAAACGAACTTTCTGAGTCACAGAACAAGACCTCTAGGTTAGTGCTCCTCAAGCTGTGGTTTGAAGGGAACACACGCATCAATGCTTCTCGGACATTGGTCAAAACTGCAAACTACTGAGGCATAGTGCAGAAAATAGCATTTTCAGGCCAGTGCTGTGGCACAGCAAGATAATCTTTTCCCTGTGGCACTGACATCCCATATGGGCATCGAGTGTGTCCAGGCTGTTCCATTCCAATCTAGTTCCATGCTGGTAGTCTTGGAAAGAAGCAGATTGTCCAAAACCTTGGGTCCCTGCACTGACATAGGATCTGGAAGAAGCTCCTGGCTCCCAGCTTCAGCTCAAATTGGCCCTCAGCCATTTAGGGAGTGAGCCAGAGGATGGAACATCTGTATCTCTTTTTCTTTCTATAACTGACTTCCAAATAAAAGTAAGTTAATGTTTACAAAAATGGGCAGTTTCTAGGAGTTAACATATTAATTTTTTATTAGCATAAATAAATATTTCATAGGTACAGTTCTAAGAGGATAATCTTAATGCCCACTGTCTCCATCCCTAAATCTCATCCTTCATTAAAAATGTTCTGGGCCCAGCGTGGTAGCCTAGTGGCTAAAGTCCTTGCCTTGTATATGGTGTTTGGGTAAATTCAAAGCAGTGAAATGGCTGGGTCATATGGAGGACTTACTTTCAGATTACTGAGACAATTCCATACTCTTTCATAAAGGTTATGCTAGTTTATATTCTCACCAACATCCTTGCTTGCTTGTGTTGCTTTTGAGTCTCTGAATGATAGCCAGGAGAACTGGAGCAAGGTGAAGTCATTCTCGTGTTACTCACATTTCCTTGGTGAGTAGTGATCCTGAGCAATTCTATGTGTGTCTGTTGGCCATTTGTATTTTATCCTTTAAACAATGCCTGTTTGTGTCTTTTGTTCTTTTCTTTTTGGATTATTTGTCTTCTTGGCTTTTTTAGTTTGTTTCCTGAGCTCTTTATGTAGCCTGGATATCAATTCTTCATCATTTGCAGAGTTTGCAAATATTTCTCCTACTCTGTCAGTCGCCACTTTGCTGTTTCCTTTGTCATGTAGAAGTTCCTCAGGTTGATGCCATCACATTGGTCTATTTTTGCTTTGATGTCATGTGTTTCTTAGTTTATTTTGTAGAAGCCTTTGCCTATGTCAATGTGTTGCAGTTTTTCTGTTATTCTCTTCCAGTTGTCTGAAGATATCAAATTACAATTTTAGATTATGCAGGAGATTTGTGTCCTGTGATTGGTGAAGTCCTATAATCCACAGTATTCAGCTAAGTAAAGCAGGTATCTATACTCATGAGGAAAAAATGGGGGCGGGGGAACCGGCGCTGTGAGTTAAGCCACTGTCTGCAATGATAGCCCAGCACATGAGCACATGTTCAAGTCCTGGCTGCTCCACTTCCCATCCAGATTCCTGCTAATCAGCTTTGCGAAGTGGTTGGGGATGATCCAAGTGCTTGTGCTCCTGGACCCATGTGGAAGATCTAGGTGAAGTTCCAGGATCCTGGCTGGGCTAGGGGAGGGCCCTACCTATTATCATAATTCTGCCTTTCTGATAAAGAAGTCTTCAAAAAGAAATTTAAAAAAATTGATTCTTGATATGTTTCCTGATGCCTGTTTGCTAAAAAGAATGTCATCCTGAATTCATTTAAACACAGTTTTGTTGCAAAGGACTTTGCTAATCTTAGAAAATTAACATACTTTACTTATCTAGATTGACTATTCCCATACATACATTTATTAATAGCAGCTACATAAATTTTATGAAAAAAAATCAGTTTGAGAAAAGCAAACAGATTCAAGTTACCATTTTAAAAAGGGCTAAAGGTTTTTATTTTTATAACTATAATGAAACTAAAATTCCATTATTACAATTTTATGAAGTTCATTCCTCTAGTTTTGCTTTTAAAATGTTGTGGTCTCATTCTCTCATCTTATTTTTTTTTTAATTTCTTGTTATTGGAAAATCAGATATACAGAGAGGAGGATAGACAGAGAGGAAGATCTTCCATCTGGTGATTCACTCCCAAATTGGCCGCAATGTCCAGAACTGAGCCAATCTGAAGCCAGGAGCCTTCACCAGGTTTCCCACATGGGTGCAGGATCCCATGGCTTTGGGCTGCTCTTGGCTGCTTTCCCAGGCCACGAACAGGGAGCTGGATGGGAAGCTGGACTGCCAGGATTAGAACCAGCACCCATATGGGATCCTGGCAAGTGTAGGATGAGGACTTCAGTTGTTAGGCTACCACACCGGACCTTCAGCTCATATTTTTTAAGCTGCTACTGTCTTTATTATGCTTTATCACAAAGTGACATTTGCAAAAAATCAAGAACAGAGATGCTCAGGACCATAATCCTAATGAAATTGTTAAATATTTCTAGAGCCTGACTCCTAATAACAAATTGTATAAAGGAAAACATTCATTGTGCATACACTGTAATTGACTTTGTGCTGCATTTCAAATATTTCTTTGGTGACACAAACCTAATTTCTACCTAGCACCAATAATATTATTTTTATTTTTTAAATGGGTAAAAAAATTCCTGCTGTGGTGTTAACCATGTACTAGGTATATCTTTCAGAAGGTATCAGTTTTGTAAGAGTAACAAGGTCTGCATGTGTGGAAAACATTAGATAATACAAATAATGTCAGATAATTAAATACTGGTATAAATGATACAGTCAGTAAATGTTGGATCATAAGGGAAAAACAGATTAGAGAATAGAGCAAAATCTGAAGATGTGGTCTTTTGATCCTTAAAAGATTAATAGGAGTAATAGTGTGGATGAGAATGGGTATTACAGTGGGATAGCACTTTAAGCTGAATTTAGGTATATCAAAACTAATTTTTAAAGAAATAATTAAAACAAATTTACTAATAGGGTCTAAGTGATACTGGTTTTAAATCTTTACTGTGTTTAATCATCTCTCCTGATGTGCCTTAATAAGGCACAAGACCACCTGAGCTTTGCTTTGAAACTGTGACCGTCAACACCTCACACTGCATTGTTGAACAACTCACGATCTCAGAAGGTTGTTTTTTTGTGCCAAGGTTATATCATAGTGTAGTAATTTCTACTCTGTGGTTCTTATTTTATTCTCCAGATAGAAAATAGCAGCCATGTCAATAATCCCTCCAAATGTGGTGGTAACTAATAGAAAGCTCTGCCTCTGACGCCTACTCTGCAACTCTGGGAAATGAAGTATCAGGATAAAGATTGTAAAGCTGTTCAAGGACACAGTCACAACTTAAAGTGGTTCTTCAGAGAAAAGTAAGCTCTAGGGACCAGGGTTAGAGATGGGATGGTACAATCCTACGCCCAACGAAACAATAAAGAAGTACTCCAAAACAAGTGAGTAGTCTCTAAGTACCTCCATGAAAGGGACTAAGAAAAAAAATTAAAACTTTCAGAGAAGTTGAGAACATTCTGATTCACATTCTCTTTCTCTTTATTTATACCAAAGACTTAGCAATCACAAACTTTTCTATTCATACAGTAAACATGCTAGTGGCAAGTGAATCAGACTATGACCTTCAGTTCTCAGGGCATTCGGTGTCTTTGCATGAATCAACTCCAGAACTATTTCAAACCTTTTTTTCTGTGAAGAGTTTTCACCATCAAACTTTGAGTAATATTTGATGACAACTAGGAAAATCATTTGACGGAGCTTAACATTTCCTCCCTCACCCTTTCTATAACTCTTCATTCAAAGAAGGTACTGATAAGCTTGAAAATGGGCAGAACAAAAGTATCCAGAAGGTGAGGAATCAAGTAAAGGCAGAGGGAAGAGGTCAAAAGATCGATAGTCAAGGCTGTGGCTTGCTGGATCTATGACTGAGCACACTTTTGCTATCCCCATAAGGACTCAGCCAATTCCATCATTTGCCAACATCTATGAACTTTTCCATATTCTTGTGATCTCCATTACTCGGTGAAAGAATATAGGTGTCGACAGAGTAGTAGTGCTTAGCTTGTACAAACCCTGTCATTAGACTGCATGCTGTTGTGCATATACACAGACACCAATGCCTAAAAATGGTTATGTTGTCCTGAGAGGGATTAGTCCTAAAATGCTGTCTTAAGTAATACTTAGGAAACCACATCAAAAATGCCATTTAAAATCAATATGGAGAACACTCAAACAACTCAAAATCTGCACACTATATGATCCAGCAATAGCACTCCTAGGAATATATCCAAAACACCTGTTACACAAGAAACCAACATGCACCCCTATGTTCATAGCAACACAATCAGTAATTGCAAAAACATGGAAGCAAACAAAATGCCCATCAACAGAAGACTGGATAAGAAAGCTATAGTTCATCTACTCCATGGAATACTACTCAGCTGTTAAGAAAACACAATGCAGTTCTTTGTGGCCAAATGGGTCCAACTGGAAACCATAATGCTAAGGGAAATGAGCTAATCCCCAAAAATTAGATACCACATGTTTGCCTTAATTTAAGATGAATTGATGTCAATATAAAAATAGTACCTGTAAATTGTAATATTATCTCAACCTCAAACAGCCTATCACACATACAATAAGATATTGTGAAGTAACCAACGAACCAACAATCAATGTGAGTCAGACAGATTATGATCTACATCAAAGAATTGTAAAACCTAATATACTTTTAATTGCCTGTGTTATTCTGTAACGGGGCAGGAGAGTGGAGAAATCCTCCATCAACCTAGAAGGTGTGAGGAAGACATGAAATATTAGTTACTCCTCACTAGGGTAAGGAGGATTTCTCTCACACCTCTCCTAAAACTGTACTGCACCTAAACTGTTGACATATGTCTTGTTAGAGTTATAAGCCAGTCTAGACTACCCCCCCAAAAAAAGCCAGGTTCAGCAAAATTATGCTTCAATGGTATAAAATGCTAAATATTATAATGAAAATAGACACAAGACAGCTGAACAGTAATCTATAGCCATTTTAAGATGTATAGAACTCGGCTCTATGTAAACTAAAATAGAAATGTCAATGAAATAGCTACCAAAAAAAATACCATTTAGGTGACAAGATTTAATAGTGTATGTTGTTCACCTCTTATTTAAAAATGAAGAAAATATAGCAAATGCTTAGGCCATATCAGCAAAGAGATATCCTAAAATAAGTATAACAGTAAGTGTTCAAATGTTGCTGGGTCACTACCTTATGATTGGGAAGGATTCCAAAGAATGTTTCATGTATACTTGCACAATGTTTATCTTAGTTACTGCTTCTGCACAGTGGTTTATTTTTGATACCTTCCCAGCTTTTCAGCAAAATAATTCCTTTGCATCCCACCACTTTTGTGAGAAAGGAATGTTAACAACCACATAGAGTTCTAGGAAGAACTAAAACACAAAGCTGTCCACAAATGCATGTATCTAACTGCCAATTCAGGGTATTAGTTTCTTGCTTATCTGTTGCCATTCTAACTACTGACAATTAACTAGATGGCTGAATCCACCTATCTATGATGGTAGCTCTACTGAAGTCTGAACTGGGTTTCACTGGGCTATCTCAGCATCACCTTTTCCTTCTGGAGACCCTGGGAAGAATCTATTGCTTCTCTTCCTCAGGTTCTAGGGCTCTTGACATTTCTTGGACTGCGTCTCTGGCATCGTAGTATATTCACCAGAAGTTAGTTATTACCTTGTTTGGACCCAACTGGATAGCAGGGATAATTCCTCCATTTCAACATACTTAACTTATTCACATCCAACATTTACAGGACATACAATGAAGGCTATTGTTCATCCTACTGATATTCTCTTACTGAAGCCATATTAAAGCAGTCACCTCCACATACAGGCTTATCTTCATTTAGAGACCTCCTCCTGAGGGATTAATGATGAATCAATGATTTTTCCCCCTTTGACTCAGTACCCTTCTACTCCTAGTATTTCCCACTTTTTCCTCCGGTCCTATGGGTCTGTAAAAGGGGAGAACCCTTTTGCTTGGATCTCCTCCCAGTAGTGGGATTATTCATCTGGTCTGTGCTAAATTCACTTGACCCTTACTCAGCACTCTTCAGTGGAGAAAAAGAAACCCAAAGCCAGTCTGGTCTTTTATCTCCCTCCTGCACTATCCCAGGGAACCAAGGTTTTGGGGTGACCTTCAGTGTAACTCTCATCATAATGGGCTATCGTAAGATCCAGTCATGCTCTCTGACCTGCCAATCATGCCCTTCTTTCAATGCCTATTCAATTTTTAAATTCCAACCTGATTCCCACTAGATTCCACACTCCTCTTCCTTAGCTTGTTTCCTCAAACTTCATTGTTCATTAGTACTACTGCCTGTTCTGTTTCATGACATGTAGTGCCTAGAGAGTTTTCTCTAGCGAAACAATATATATTATCAGGTGCTTTAACAACAATGCAAAAATATACTTGAGCATATCATCAATTTATGAGCATGTTAAAGAGTACACAATTTATCACAGTATTTTAAACTTACATTTGAGTATTGTCACTGAAATACAGTGTAT
The DNA here is from genome assembly GCF_017591425.1 of Ochotona curzoniae. Taxonomy (NCBI): domain Eukaryota; kingdom Metazoa; phylum Chordata; class Mammalia; order Lagomorpha; family Ochotonidae; genus Ochotona; species Ochotona curzoniae. Next base: position 44,028,730 of record NW_024466502.1, on the reverse strand, counting down.
GGATCACTTTGAAGCTAATGAAGATAGGGAAAAAATACATCTGTCAAAATAATGCTCTCGAGCCCTGGTTCTCCTGGGGAATAGCACCTTTTAATTTTAGGGGAAAAAAAACGGCCTTGTTTTATTTTCTTTCTGAAACCCTTGCTGTATGTTTGCCAGAAAAGGGTGTTAAATACCCAGAACAAAAGACTCGCGGTAGGCAAGGTGTTTAACAGATGAAAATCCTGGAGTTGGTATTTGAACTTATCAGAAAGAGATTTTATGTTGAGGATTAAAATGCTCTCTAAAGGCTTCATTTTAAAGTGTGTGGGCATTTGTGTATTCAGAAAATAAATATTCCAAAATCCTATTTCTTATCCTTAAATGTGTAATAATTATTTATATTTATTTTTCTAAAAATTGACGTTTCCTCAGCTTTGTACTTCTTAAAACTCTCAAAGTGATTTCACATATAGAAGCATCATTAACATTATCATAGTACTTGATGCTTGAAGGCATTCAGTAACAAAAACTGGATGAATTAGAAGCTTCTGCATTCAGTAGAATGAATGAAATTATCATCCCCTGATATAGATATAACCAGCAAGGCTCAGAGAGGAATATTTACCCAGTGGCCAAAAGCATGTAAATCTAGGATTAAAACTGGATTCGTGGATTCCTGACTCTTAATACAGTAACAGTTCCAATTTAAAAATCCAATTTTTAGAAAATTGGCAATTTTACCAACAACTAATTTGGGCATTCTGCCATTAAATATAGTATCTCAGCAACAAAAAAAATGATTTGCAATGTATAATATAACCTAAATAATCACCTTGAACTCAAAGATGAACTACTTGATGGCCAATGCTTTATATTGCATTTGAGACATTCACATATTATTCTGATTATTCTAATAATCTCTTTAGTAGTATCTTCAAACACGAGAATGTCAGTTGCATTCATTCTTTATGTAATGGAGCAAAAGTTTTATTTTCTTTTCCACTGTCTTCATCTTTTGGCTTATCACAAAATCTCTTCAGAGCACAGATGCTGCATTTGGCATCTCAGAAGCTAGTGATCTTAGAGATTCTGCATGCATTACCTTCAACAATAGCTTTGCTTTTTGAGGAAGAGTCATATGTAGAAATATTATCTAGTTTTATAGAAACAGTACTAATAACTTAAAAAGTCAAAGCGTAATCCTAATATTTCAGGTAGCAGAAAGTCCGCATTATTAGGAAGAATTACCAAAGAGTAGATGAAATAAGTTTGAAAATGAGAATCACATCTTTTACTATACAGGCACTAATATTGATAATTCTCTGGGCTCAAACAGTAGTGATTTCCAGACACCAAACTGAGTACTTTACAGTACTCCTCCATTCTTTCAGAAATATTACTGTCTCCACTCTCCAGTAGAGGAACTGAAACCACAAGAGGTTTTCCAGTGAATATTATTCTGATTCACAAGGCCAGGTTTTTAGACACTGCGTCATTCTGGCTGTGTGGGAGGAAGGAATTTATCTTTCACATTTTCTGCTCAGTCGTGTCCAAGCCAACCATCATATGCAAATGACACTGGTTTTAATTCAGCAGCATTACTCCCATCCTTGTTTTGTACATAGCCTAACTGGCTGCAACCAAAGATCATTATTCCTATCCTGGATAAACCAAAATTTCCTAAGTGAACTTCTCCCTGCCTGCATCTTTTCTAACTTATTTTTACCTGACTTCCAGATTCATTTTCTTGCAGTCCTTATAATATTCTTTAAAAAATATGCAACATTTAAGATGCCCATATTAAAATGATCGAGATTCAAAACCTTTAGTTAATAATACAAGACAATTTATCTCAAGCAATCAATTTTCCTATGACTAAGAAAAAAAACTACCCCTTTTATCATACTTCTGAAATGTTAGAGTAAATGCCTTTTTAACCATCAGACTCTGTATTAACGTACTAATGATTGGAGTTTGAATGATGTATGGATTTAAAACAATAACCATGTACCAGTTCCTTTACAAGTTTCTTCAGTGCCACACTCAACTATGTATTAGCATTTAGTATTAAACATAGGTTTGTATTTTCACTATTCCAACAAAATGAAAGTAAGATTTAAAATTTCATAGTTTTACTGAACTTTTAACTATTAAATGTAATCAACACCTCTTACCTTTTCCTTAAGGAAGGAAAAAAACTTACCTCTTAGCACTCAGAACTTTTTTCCAAGTACTGTTGATGGCTGGTCAAGTACATTGTGTTTAAAATGCTCAAAATGCTTACGAGATACCAACATTCAGTTAGCAAAGTCAAGTTTTGAGCAACTTAGGCTGAAGCAGTTATGTCAGCCCAAATTCCAGTTTGCTGTACTAACAACATCAGAGGTTGTTTTTTCCCCTACTCCTAGGGGTTGTTTAAAACACAACATTAATTCAGAGGGAATGTTTCCTTAATATTCCTAAGATTTGAGTTATCCATAAGTGCTGTAGCAGTAGAGACACTTTTAGACATCTAATGAGTTATACCATAATACATTTGTAAATTCAAAATATCATATATTGAAAATACATTCACAGCACTTAACTTACCACACTTCTTGGCTCTGCTACGTAGTCCATGGTCATGTTTTGGTTGCTTCCCCCTCACAATTGCAGGGCTGATCAGAAATCATGGCTTGCTGCACTGCACGGCCCTGCAAGAGAGGGATGGATCATATATTGTTATCCCAAGAGCAGATCAAAACTTGAAATACAGCTTCAACCAAATGTGTGTGTTGCACAATTGCAAAGCCAAAAATGTCTTAAGTCAAAATATTCTAAGTACTGGAAGATTGTCTATATTTATGATTTGACAAGAAAATTTAACAATATTGGGCTTAACTTAACTCACAAAGAATAACCCAATCTTTCCCTTATTTAAGTCAGAGAGAAAAAGCAAAGATGATCCTAATTCAGAGTTACAAAACTGCATATCCCACGGGTCCAGAAAATGTCCAACTGTGACATGGAGAGGCCTTGAAGGTAGGAACACCTGTTCTATAGGAGAATCAAGGATTTTTTTTTTAAAAAAGACATGAAATTTGTAATACTTATACTTAGGGAATTGCCCAGAAAAGAATTAAAAACTAAAAGTTCAGAGCTGGGTTTGTAATCCGAGAGTGTTACCTTTTGTTGCCCTACACAGTTTTTATTTATATTCCTATAAAACACAATTCTTGTGATAGCATCCATGTTCCAACGAAACTCACATGGAATTGTTTGTCACCACCCTTCTTAGCCAAAGCATCTTAAACTGCTAAGACGGAGGCTGAAGATGTGTGTTGTACCCTATTCGTCCACAGGGTGGTATAACGGAGAGAATGATGGCTCACAGGGCTGATGTGAAGCTTTTAGGAAATTATGTCAATCAAGTGTGCAAATGCAGAAGTTATTTCCCAGATGTTCCATTCCTCATGGGATTTGAGTTTGGGGGGCAATTTGTTTCCTTTAAGAAGTTCAGATAGCAGTCACAAATTCATCTCTCAAAAGATTTTCATTCTAGCTGGAAACTCAGCTTGTAATATCCCAGTTCACCAAGGAATACGTTTTAAAAGCTAAAATGTTGGCATTTTTATGGAGTGCTTTTTCTTCTACAGTACTGAAAATATAAGAATGAATAACAGTATTTGTGCTCAATGAAGTTACGATACCAGGACTGACTTCCTAAAACTCATGCACTCCTCAGAGGGCAGAAATGGGATATCACAGGTCTGTAAATGAAGTTTTAGGCAGAGGTACAAAGAAATTACTTGAAAAGAGATTTTGGTTGGAGACAACATTTTTTGTGACTCACACAAAGGAATTTAATCCATGTTTTAAAAACATTTAGGAACTGCTAGATTAGCTGCAAAGCTTTTTGTTTTGTTTTGTTTTTCCCTCTCCTTTAAAATTTTTATAGTGGCATATTTTCCGTTTGCTTCACAATCACAGATTTAACACTCCATTAGGTAGTAGGAAGCTTATTTGATAATTGGAAGATTAAGTAACTATGAATTCTGTTCTGATATTCATGATCATGGGTTTGGTGCCTGATTACCAAATTCTCTGGAGAGGAGGGTGGACATTTCCTCGTGTCCCCATGAATGAATTTGGGTCACACATCAGCCCATGTGTGATACATTTGATACTAAAAAAGCTGAGAAGGATTTTAGTCAGACCCAGTTGAAAGAAAACTGAATGTTAACCTCATAGAAACAGTTTTAGCATAAGTAAATGATACAAAAGGAATATACACATTTCTTATTGCACAATCCAGCTCACCAAAGTAGAAAGAAAGCAAGCATACAGTAAAATACAGAATCAAGGGTTAAATATTTGGCTGAAAGTCTGTCTGGCTCCACATCTTACGGAAGCTTAAGACACAAGAAGAGAATTCCACTGGTAATAAATAGGAGTTCGGCATTGCAAGTTTTCTGCTCATGTTCTAAAAAGTTACCACAAATTTCCTGGATTTAAATCACACAATACATTATTTTGAAGCCTTAGAGGTGAAGTGCCCTCAGTCTGCCTTGGTTAGAATGGACGTATTGGCAGAAGTGCATTACTTCTGCTCATCAGGCAGCTGTTTTCTTTGCCTTCTCCAGCTTTCAGAGGCCACTCCCATTCATTCCTCCCCTGATGCTGCTTTCCTCCAATATCAAAGCCAACAGTCTAACATCCTCTTGTTCTGTCATGATGTATCCCTCATCTCCCACCTTCTAGCTTGCTAAAGAACATGTTTGTTAACATTGGGAATATCTAGATTAAAAGGTTATATTGTTCTCACTTCAAGATCCTGAACAAAATTTCATGTGTACAGTGACTTTTTTCAGGCAAGACCAACTTGACCCAGATTTCAGGTGGTAGGGCCTGGGTATCTTTAGGGAACCACTATTACGCCTACTATTCAATTTCAGAATAGGGTGTTGGTATTAACAGAAGTGTGCAAACACAGTGATGAGACAAAGCAATTTCAACTGTGTCTTATTATCATGTGCATACACTAGTCTTTACATCTTTGGAATAAGTAAGTTCTCCTCAAAGGCCATAGAGGCTAGTTTGGAGGTAGCACAAAAGCCTGTTAATCATGTAAGGACTTCTTCCTTATCAGACAAGTGACCTTAACATTCAGCAAACATACTGCTAAGTGATCCTTTGCCTTGTCTTTTTTATAGCCTTGCCTAGCATTAAGGTTTTATGCTTATTATCATCATTTGGCCAACATTTGAATTCATATTTTTTTTATTTAGAAAGAAAATTAGATATTTTCTTCCTCTTTCCATTCATTGGAACAGAAAGGGAAGTCAGTGTTATTTCACTTGTCTGTTTTCACATAAATAATGGCTATTTCTTCATTGAATGCACCATGCCAGAAACAGAGAATCACAGGTTGCAAAGCTACTAAGAATTTGTATTTTGTTGCTTTGTACATAACAATGAACTTGGAGCAATGACTGGCAAGAAATTAAAAAAAAAGTTAATGAAGAAATTCCTTCCTATGCTGAAATAGGATTGAGAAAAATAACTGAAGGCAAATGTCAATAATAGAATCATTCAGAATATTTATCTTGGGCCCGGCACGGGGGCGCAGTGGTTAAGGTCCTCACCTTGAATGCCCCGGGATCCCATATGGGTGCCAGTTCTATCCCGGCAGCCCCACTTCCCTTCCAGCTCCCTGCCTGTGGCCCGGGAAAGCAGTCGAGGACGGCCCAAAGCTTTGGGAACCTGCACCCGCGTGGGAGACCCGGAAGAGGCTCCTGGCTTTGGATTGGCATAGCATCGGCCGTTGCGCTCACTTGGGGAGTGAATCATGGGACGGAAGATCTTCCTCTCTGTCTCTCCTCCTCCTTGTATATCTGCCTTTCCAATAAAAAAATAATAAAAATAAATCTTTAAAAAAAAGAATATTTATCTTCAGTTGAACATTTAAAGACAATGTGATAAATACGTAACAGTGGGATGTCATTCAGCAATTGGTAAAGTATGAAATTCTGTCATTTGTAGCAAAATTAATGAAACTGAAGGATATTACATTAAACGAAGTAGGCCAGACACCACAAGGTAAATACTGAATGTTAGGCTTCATACCTGGAAACTAAAAACCACAGCCTAATCAAAGAACAGTAATTGTTACTGATCGGAAAGGGTAGTGGGTAATAAGAAGGCATAGATAACAGGTATTACATCTGAGTTACAAAGAAAGGAAATGTTTTTAGTGTTACAGTACAGAAGGTGTAGCTCACAATGATCTATTACATATTTTATAAGCAAATAGGAGAGGATTCTAATACGCCATTTGTGAAGCAATACCAAATGGAGATATGTTGATTAAGCTGATTTTAACAATATACATTATATACATGTATTGAATGATTAGGATGTATATCATTTTGTGTAATAATTTTAATTGGGGACAAATTTATAGTTGAGAGGCAGATTTACAGACAGGGAATGAGAGAGAGACCTCACTGGTTTGCTTCCCAAATGGCTACAATAACCAGGGCTGAGCTAAGCAGAAGCCAGAAGCTTTCTCCAAGTCTCCCACATGCATGCAGGGGCTCAAACACTTAGGCCATCTTCTGCTGCTTTCCCAGGCCATACAGATGGAGTTGGATCAGAAGTGGAGCAACTGGCACTTGAACCAGTGCCCATAAGGGATGCTGGCACTGTAGGGGGAGTATGAGGCTGCTACTAAGTTGCTAATTAGATCTATTTAAAAAAAATCCTGGGATTCATAGAGAAGCACAGATGAACTGGGGTAGCCAGAGCAATTATGAACAAAAAGAACAAAACTGAAAGACTCACTAAAGCAATTTCCAGACTTACAAAATAGCTAGTATAACCAAAATGGCATAATCTAGACATTCACATCACAGAACAGGAAAGCCTCAAGAACTTATTCAACAATTCCACAAGTAATTTATCTTTGACAGACCTCACAAAAATACACACTGGGGAAAAGAGATTCTTCAGTAAATGGTGCTGGGGTAATTGGGGGTTCATATGCAGCAGACATTCCCATCTTTCATATTAAAATCATAAAATGAAATTAAAAAATCAGCCTCCACCAACATCCCATGTAGGCATTGGTTTGTGTCCTGGCCACTCCACTTCCAAACCTGGCCCCTGATTATGGCCTGGAAAAGCAGTGGAAAATGGCTCAGGTCTTTGGGTCCCTGCTTCCATGTTGGAGACCTAGAAGAATCTCCTGGCTTCAGACTAGCTCAGTTCCAGGCTGCAGCCATTTGGGAGATGAACCAGCAGGTGGAAGATCTTTCTGTCTGACCTCTCTGTGAAGCTACCTTTCAAATTAAAACAAATAAATCTTTGAAAAGAAATGAATATACCAAACTAAGTAACTCCAGCACAAAGGAAACAATGAAAAGACAAATTTGTAAAATAGGAGAAATTACTTGCAAACTGCTCAACTGATAAAGGATTAATATCCAGAATATATAAACAACTGAGAGAAAAAGCAAGATGCAAACAAAATATCTGAATAAGTTTTTCTCAATATAAGAAATACAAATGACCAAAAACTACATGAAAAAATCCTCATCATCATGAGCTATGAGGGAGATAAAAAATTAAAATAAGGCACCATCTTACTCCAGTTAGAAAAAAATAACTAATTTTGTGATGCATGTGACAAAAGGGAGATACCTACACACTTTTGGTCAGGAGACAAATTAATAAAAACCTCAGTGGGGACACCAGGATGGAAGTTTCTCTAAAAAAAATTAAAAGTATCTCTGCCATTTTACCCAGATGTCCCAATTTTTGTGTTGGTATGAAGGAATTGCAATCAGCTTGTTAAAGGGATACCTTCACTTTATGCTTGGTAAATACTTCCAATGAAAGAACCACAACTGAATTTGAACTGTGGTAATGCAGCAAGGTGGAGAAATGCACCATGGGGAGAGGGTTCAGGGAGGGGTGGGGGGAATCCCAATGCCTATAACACCATGTCACATAATGCAATGTAATTAATAGAAAAAAAGCGGGGGGATACCTTCATCATCAATGAGGTATTACTATAGACCAATAACAAATTTCTCCGCTAATATAACCGTTATGTAAGACAGCCTGGAGACTCCTTTTAGGTCTGAAAATATATCTAACAGATGACTCAGTCATCCAACTCCTGGGAATTTATGTAAACAAAAGGATATCAGCATACAAGAGTTATTTATATATCCATATTTATTGCAGCATAATAGCTAATATATGGAATCAATGTGGTTGACCCTCAATAGGTGATCAGACAAAAAATATGTGGTTTACACAATCCATGGGATACTATTCAGTCATAAAAAGGGTGAAATTTTTGCTCTTGCAGCAAAATGGATTCAACTGGAAACCATTATGCTTAGTGAAACAAGCCAGACCAAAAAAGAGAAATATCATGTTTTCCATGCTATGTAATAACTAATACACAGAGTATTAGTCACACTGAGTGAGGAACATGGAAAGGAGGGAGGGTTGGAAGGCAAGTACCATTATGCACTTAAATCTGTATTGTGAAACATGTGAAATTTGTTCACTTTACATAAATGTTAAAGATTTTGATTAAACCAAACAGTAAAAAAAAAATGCAAATGTCATAACATTCTAAGCTATGGAATAACCAATCAGCCTCTAATGATTCAAGGTTTATCACACCAACGAAGTTGTACAAATCCAGTTTTATGGGAATATAATGATAAATTCCACTTAAACTTAAAGACAAGGTACTGACCCTTCAATTTGCAAGAAATGCCAACTGTGTTACAGGTCTTTGGAGGAGGCGGATTTAGACAAGATTTTTATAGTTGATCATAATCTTCTGAATCATTTACAAGGTTGCTGAAAAATCTGCCAATTTTGACTGGCATCTTGTTCTGTAGCATTGTACCACAAGTGACCCAGGAATGGAGGCCACAGGAAAAACCATCAGATGTTACTAAACCTAACTTCAGTGATGCTGTGTTTAGGGTATAGCAGTATCTGATTGAAACCATATAATAGATCCACGGCCTTATGAAGGAAAAAAAAATTTTGGTGTCGTGAAATGTCTCCTTTTGAGAACCAACTCCTGCTATGCTGTTGAGTTGCAGTAGAGACTGAGCATCTGAACATGATGTACAATGAGATAGTGATATTAGACATGGCCATCATGAGCTCTATTATCAAATTCAACAAGCTTGCTGTGTTGGGGAATAAGGAATCTGCTGTATGATGGAATTCATTCAGGAAAAGGCATGCTCGGGCTCAAAGGATACAAGTCAGTATAAAATGTATACAAATTTTTACATTACCTGCATGTTTTCCATAAATATGTATCCTATCTTACCCCGTATATCAACAAACACAAATTGCCTGTGCTGCAGTGAAATGAGAGACAAATCACAGAAGGGTTAGCTTAGCAGCATGAAACACACTGCAAAAACATTCTGCTCCAAAACTATAACCCAACACAGGGTTGTTTACAGGGCAAATGGTGAGAAAAATCCCCTTTGTGTAAGTCCAAGTATCACCTTGATGTTTCTGATTAATGTGGAAGCAGCAATGGCTAAGGCACAAATAATCAGAACTCTAGACAGTGATGACTAGCTAGACAGTAGCTAGAAGGTTGTAAGAGTTTTATAAAAACATTAAGCTAAGAAAATGTTACCTGTAGGATGAACTCATGAGAGTGGATTTAAAAATGTAGATTTTTTCTATTTCAAATGCAAGCTTTTCAGAAAGCCTCTATTGCAAGAAAGGGCCTTAATGTCCATGAGAACCAGATGAATCATCCTGTGGATGTCTAGTAGTCTATCCAGAGTCAACATGGTGTTTGTGCTATGGAACCTTGAATGCAGAGCCAAGATGTCAGCAGTAGAAGCTATTCTTCGGACAATGGAATGGAATCCCCTTAAGTAAGGCTGACCTTGCTACTTCCATTTCTACCTAACTTAGCATCTCTGTCGGCTCCTCTGTCTTAAGGAATCTAGCCATCAAGTTGATTTTCTAACATGACTTCTACCATATAGATAGTGATAGTCCTCCCTGAAATAGATTCCACTCAATGGAGACGTTATCTCAATGATCGAAGGGGTGGACTGTATTAGATACCTCTTACATAACCCTTCACATTCTCAGAGATTCAACTCTGACTTCAGTCCCAGCTACATGGATTTCTTTCTTTTAGTGTTTTGTTTCTCTGGCCTCACAATTAAGAGATAGGTTTGTTTGTTTTTGGTGGTTGTTATTCTAGCAGCGTTCAAGAATTTCAGTTGTGATTAATAAAGAAAAAAAAAACTTTATTAGTGTCCTAGAACACAACCGACCTAGCTGGCATGTGCCCCATCTAAGGAAAAATGGAATGGACCAACTATCCTAAACACAAGACAATATGCACACGGACGTTTTATGTGGGGTTGACACAAATCATAGGTGGAAAGAAACTGAGTTCCTAAGGGTAACACAGAACTTCTATTCTGGCCTATTCTACATGATAACTAAGATCCACATTTAATTAAGTCAGTTCAGTGTGTTTCCTGTTGAGTGCAGCTGGATATAATTCTAACTGAAGACTGTTTACTTGTTCTACTCCGACCAGATCCATCTCCTTCCTAATGCTCAAACACAAGTTTGATTCTGCCTCAGATTTGCACTTAGCATTTCCTGTCTCTCTTGAACTTTTTCCCTCATGTCCCCATGACTCATGGCTCCTCTTTCCACAGATCTCTTCTTTCATACCACCTCATTTAGAAGATTGTTTTGATGTTCCTAAGGTGTCCTTTTAATCCTTCATATCTTTCTCATAGAATATATTTCTAATCATTTACTAGCCTTAACATAGAATAATGTATTTAAATAATGCTTTTACTACTGTCCTAAATAATAAAATCATTATTCACTGCTATATTACCAAAACTTAGAAGAACATTCTGGATGGTGTAGATAAACTGAGCATTAGAGCTAAGATTTAACATCTCAGCAAATGTACTTGAGCTTTCATTGTGCTTCTCCACTCTGAACACTACTTAAAAATTAAGAAAGCCAGATTCTAAAAAACCAAGATACAGAGAGAAGACCAACCTCACACAGGGAAATTAAACTAAAATCTCCAATGCCTTTAGAAAAAAAATACATCCAACAAGGTCTCAAAATTATATAGCATAACAAAGAAATGATGTGAGAATGTAAGTTTGATTTAATATAAATCAAAGCAAGATACATATCAGAATATGAAATCATACAATAGTCTCTAACATAGTAAAAGCAATTGACAAAGAAATTATAAAATAACTAAGAACAAGCATAAAGGTAAACTTCCTCAACCAGGCAAATGATATGAATGAAAAATTCTATTTTAACACCATTAGGTGAAACATTTTATACTTTCTCACCTAATATCAAGAATGAGAAAATGATGCCCAGTGTTGTCACTCCCATTAAACAACGCACTAGAGGGCTTAGATAGGGCAATTAGGCCATGAAATAGAAGAAAATATCCAGAAGGAAAAAGTAAAAGCTATGTTTTTCAGGAAGACATGATCTGTAGAAAATTACCAAGAAAAATATTTGTTAAATTATAAATAATAACTTCAACAAGGATAAAAATTATGACTACAAAGATCAATCGTATTTCTTTATAACTGCAATTATTCTGAAAATTAGAATTATCTCATTTACAATATCAATATGGTAAAATACCTATGAGTTAGTTTAACACAAAAGCACAAGATATATACTCTGAAAAATAGCAAACTTTGCTTTAAAAAGTTGTAGATGATCTAAACTAAGGCAAACACTTCAAACTGCTGAAGCTAAATGTGGTTATAGCACCACATTCTGCAAAGCATTCTACAGACTGAATTGAACCCTGAAGGAATCAATAAGCTAATCCTAAGAGTCATATGAAAATTCAGGGATCCCTATCTAGCCAAAATAATCTTGAAGAAGGACAAAGCTGGAGTAATAACAGTTCATAATTTCAAAACCTAGCTTACATGTGCAGAAATATGGCAGGATAGGAGGCTCTTTGCCTATCTAGCATATAACTGGGTCCTTAGGATGTCAGAGTAACTTTAAGTTGAGAAGCGGATGGAGGAAAAAATGGCTCTATATAATAAAAATAAAGACAGTTGTAGCTCCAGGACACTCTCATCAATGACCTCCCACTGCACAGGGAACATAAGTATGGAAGCAGAGAGATCGAATTGTTGAGATCAAGAGAAATTATATGTTAACAGGTTAGAACTTTCTAAAAAATGTAGACGGTGAGAAATGTAGATGGTGAGAAATTCCTGATGGCAAATTAACGAAAGCAATAAAAAAAAAAAACTAAGGGGGTTAGACTTATTATTACTATGTATTGCTCTGATGTAAACCATGCAATTTCATTCAGGTCAGCTAGATACACAAGTGGCTTGCCTGAGTGCAGTTGTGTGTGAAGAAATAACCTCTGCGAAAAACAGATTGTATAATACTTCCAGGTCCATGTGACACACTCCACACACGAATGCAAAAGAAAAAATAGATCAACAGACAGGATTTTAAAGATAGAACAACAAAAGGCATCCTGATTTATGGAAATCATGAGACAGTACCAAGTGTCAGTTTAAGTTTAGAAAGAAACTGAAGTTGATTTTATGAAGATTTCAAAAGATAGTCACTTCAGTTAAAACCTTGGATGTAAGATTAATCCACTCCTGAAAAAGAAAGCAACACAGATTCACAACTCGATCTTGTGCTGAGGATCTAAGGTGTTTCCAGACTTAGCTTGGATATTGCCATTTTAGAAATCAGTCAGAAAAATATCAAGGGACTGGTTAACAGAGAGAATCTTTATTTTCAGGGCGTCAAATAATTCTCAACTGAAATTAACCCCGCCCAACCCCGCTGATGCTCTCCTTTCATTCCTTTTCATCTATGTTTTTCAAAAGGGTGTCTTCAGATTCTTGCTACTCCTAGCTCAATGTCTCTAACAGCTGCAATCATCTGTGTACACCACAACTGCAACTGTTCTCATCAAAATAGCTGCTTTCTGACTCCAGGATAGGTTGTATGCCCCAAACATATACGATTAGGTCAACCATGCAAACTGCCAAAAATAAATTCTATAATAAAATATGAATTCATACATACTAGCTTAGCCTTAGTTTTTATTTAATTTTTGAGATAATATTTTCATTTTACATTACAGATAAAATCCTTCACTACATACAGAGATTCAACAAACAAAGCAAAAATGATAGCTCAGCAGGAATACTGGCAAGGGGTATAAACATTCAAATGAAAAGATGTCAAGTTAACCAATACACAATTTCAACACAATCACAGTTCATCTAAACTATAGTGCTATGCTAACAGTCTCACCCAACAAAGATTTAAAACAAAATTTGAAAGTAAATGCTGTATCTGCAGTAAAACTAAAACATCCAGGACAACCTTTTTCACAAGGTTTTTCTTTTAAATAGTTCCCACATAGATAAAAGAATATGCAGGTTCTTTCCTTTCTGTGTCTAGGATTATTTTAAAGACTTGGTGAGAAATGGAGAGTTGGGGACTCCAGGTCACAACTGTCAATAATGTGATTTCATCAAATCACTTTAAGAAAACAAAAAGAGCAGCACTGAACTTGAAGGTGTGTATAGGCTCTGATGCAACAGTTTTGTAATAAATCTCAAGGTTACCCATGCAAAAAATCCATTGAATGTGTGGAAAAATTATGAACAACCCAAGTGCTCATTGCCAGACTAAATGACAGACAGTAGTACAATTTTACAGAAATATATTAAACATTGCAAATGAAGGAAATGAGTACAATACTTCTAGACATATCCAGGTTTCTGAGCCTGGATAGTGAAAGAAAAGAGAAGATATTGCCCTAAGGGTTAAGGTACCAGGAAAGACATCCACATTCCACATTGGAGCATCTGATACAGTGCCCCAGCTCTGGCTCCTAACTCTAGCTTCCTATTAATGCAGTTACTGGGAGGCAGTGGAGGTGGCTCAAGTAGTTGGGCTCTTGCCAGCCATGTGGAAAATTTGGATTAAATTCCCCAGCTCTTGACATCAGCCTGACCCATTCCCAGCCACTTCTAATTATCAGAGGAGAGAAACACTAGGTCAGAGTTCTCTGTGCTCCCCAAATAAAAAAAATCAGAACATTTTACACAGCATAATACTGATGAATTTCAAAAACATGTACAAGTAAACAATATATGCTTTAAGTAAAGCTCCCAAATAATGAAGCAAAACTCAAAAATTTAAAGCCAACTTCCCACTGCAAGAATAAGTTTGGGGAGGTAAGGACATGAAGAGGCACAGAAAGGGGTCAGCAATAGGTGTAGCAGCTTAACACACCTTCTTGAATGACAGCATCTCTTACTGGAGTCTTTGCTGCTGCACAGCTGATCTAGCCTCCTGTTAATGCATCTGGGAAGGGAGCACAGGTGACTGGGGCCCCTGTCACCCACACTGAGGACCTGAATGGGATTCTTGGCTCCTGGCTTCAGCCTGGTAGAGGTCTGGCCATTACTAACATTTGAGAAGCAAATTAGCATATGGCGATCTCCCCTTCTCTTTCTTCTTCTCTGTCATTCTGTATTTTAAATAAATTTTTCTTTTAAAAAGGCACTGGGGTTTCAAAGTTACAGCTTTACATCTTTAAAAGATTCTATTTGGTTGCAAGGCAGAGCAACCCAGACAGGAAGACAGCAGGAGCTCTTCCATCTCCAAATCCCTGAAGAACAAGGGATGGAGCCGACTGAAGACAGGAGACTGGAACTACTTCTCTCATACCAGCTGCAGGGACCCGAGTACTGAGCCATCACCTGCTGCCTTCCTGAGTGCACATGAACAGGAAGTGAGGATCTAAACCCAGGCACTAGGACACAGAATGCAGCAATCACACGGAGTGCCTTAACTGCTGTTCCACATGCATTCCCTGGTTCATGTCAAGTTTAGTATCGCATACATGTGTTCAATTTGACATGTAACACAGACAATACACTTATATAAAAGGGAAATCAAACAATTTGTGTAATCACTATTCTTGTATGCCTTTCAAAAGCTTATAATTTTTAGAAGTAGGGAAAACATTTACATAACAGTACAATTTTGATTGTAACTTTAAGATTTAAACATTCTAGATCCTAAAATATTCTCATTTTTAATATTTCAAAGACACTAGGATGAGACTCTCAACCTACCACAAGATAATTTATATATTCTGAAACAAGTCCACCCACAGGGGAGCCAGAAAACTTACTTTTGGGGACAGTCTTTTGTTATGTCATACGTTTTGTACAGTTCACATGTGGGTATTCCACGCAGTGTTGGAAAAGCCAAAACCCCATTTACAAGTATCATAGGTTAAATTCATCTTTCCTACTCATTGGAAGACCTTTAAAATCAGATTTATGTTTCCACTAGAATTCTTCCAAATTTCCACATATAATTAAAATATTATGTACTATAATTGATATTAAAATAATGCAAGTGACAGGGAGAGAGAAATTAGAATGGTATGTCTTTGAAATACAATTTCAGTAGATGCTGTCTTCTGAGAAGACAGGCATCTAAAAATAGAATCACTAATTGGTTTTCCTTTCTGTATTATTCAAACATTTTGCAATAAGTATTATTTTTGTGCCATGAACAAAAGATACCTGGCATAGGTATGCAAAATCATTATAAATATTTAACAACAGCAGCATTTAGCATGTTTTCTCCAGAAAGAAAAAGAGATTTCTTAGCTACTAGCATTTGGAATAAGCCAAGCTTGTGAAGTGGACACTCAGTCTTGAGCAATCTTTTTTTTTTTTTTTTTGCCTTTGTTAACCTGGTGTCATGGCCTTGACCTTTCCAAAGCATCTTCCTGTACAACTCAAGGTCCCCTGCCTGTTTTAGAATTCACACCAGTTCCAAGCCCAATTTCAGCTAGTGGTCAATAGAATTTCACAGGCCCAAACCCAGGCAGATCTTGCTTCAGAAAGAGAAGCTTAGCCCCTAGAGTATAAATAATTCCAGCTGCATAAAAAATGATGCAAATGTGATTGGTGGCAGTAATTAACTTCAAGTAATTACACAAAGTATATACTTTATAGCTCTTCAATACAGAAATCACTAAGAAAATAAGAAATATGCATCACAATCACTAAGCAATCACATCAAATTCTCTTGATGACTGATTTGTTAATCTGCCACTCAGTTCCCACACAGGCAGCAAATATGTACTTATGTAACTCCCCGATAAGCCCCCACGACATTCTAAAAACATTAATGAATTGGGTGGAAAAAAGCACCAAGAAGTGAAAAGGGATAACCCTGGAAGTGAAAATCAGTTCCAGTGTAAATATAGTCATACCAGAAAGAGCCAACTACAAGAATATTGATGCAATCACCAGTCTCTGAAAGGTAGCAGAAGCAGCTTATTCAACATCTATTAATAACAATGAAGCAAGTAGCTGGCACTAAAAAGTTCAGAAGAATGTCTCAGAAGAAGTATTAGATAAATGAAATTGATGAAGATATTTCCATTAGACAAATGATCAGGTTTATTTTTCAATATTGAAAAAACAGAATAAAATGCTACAAGTTAATCCAAACTTATAAAGTAGTGTGATCGCTTGTCAAGGTGGCAAGAAGAATCAATCCTGAGTCACTCTAAGAGGACCAGTGTTCCTCAAACCTATTTTTCAGATAGATCTTAAGTCACACTAAATTACTTCATAAGTCTTCTATGTAAAATTGGTCTCCATAATACACCAAAAAAAAAAAACTTGTCATAGGTTCAATGCCTGAATAATAATAAAGTCCAATCTCCTAGTGCCATCACCATTCATACCTGAATTTCATTAATGGGGTGGCTTGCACACAGGGTTAACTTCATATACAAGCTATCAAGCACAGTTTAATAGAGAAATAGATTGAATCCCCATTTTAAATCCTTAAGCAGCTGCCTATTCTAACCATGGTTTCAGAAGGAATCTAAGGAACAGGTTTATCTCTGAGGATGAATAGTCTTTCATACTGCCTAGGAATTTGAACAAAAAAAAATATTTGAACTTTTATGTGGTTATGCCTTGGACCAAAACCTAAGCAGAAGTATACCATACACCCCCTTTGATCGTTTTAAATCTATACTTTCATCTAGCAGCCCAGACTTGGCTTCAAGAAATAACAAGCCAAAGACAAATCAAGGGAAACTGCTACTTCATCTAAGACTTAACAGAAAACCTGTCAAGGCCTTCCTTTCCCACCTTCAGATTGAGAACTGCTAGGCTGTGAATCATTGCAAGAGGGAAAAAATGCCATTGATGAGAAAAAAATTCAGAAGATTCCTAAAAGGAGGAAAAAATGAAACCTTTCAGACCAGGCATGGCTGTGACTCACTGATCAGTTTGACGTCCTTCTCCATTGGGATAGAGCAAGCGCCAGTTGAGAAAGCAATTCAACTCTAGCAGCACTTCTCTTTTCAGAATCCATATTTGTTTCTTCTAGTTTTTTGAACACAAATAGCTCAATCAGCAAAAAACCTGTACTTCTTAGTCAAGATGTTGGTTCCCAAGTTTTTAAAATTTATCACATAAAAAATTGTCAACCATCAATAGTAGAACAAGCAGAAGGAATCCACATAGCCCATCCTGTAGAATATCTCATAACCTGGGTCATTTATTTTTGGGGTCAACAAAGTTTTGCTATAGAGGTCTGGTAGCAAATGTCTCCTGTTCTCTATGCCATATGGACCCTGCAGTAACTACTTTAACTCTCCTGTTGCAGTTTGAAGGCAGTCACAGGCGATAGATCAGAATGTGGCTGTCTCGATGATATTATATTCACAACTACAGTCTATTCTTGCCACACACAGGCAATATATTTTCAGAGTTAATCTTCAGAGATTAATTTTGTTTATTATTGAATGCACTAACAGTGTATTTTCTTGCATTTTTATGGAACATAACTTATCATAAATTATTAACATAAGTTACTTCTTATCAATAGTTCATTCCTTTTATTTTTGAGAATTCCACTATGTGAAAATAGGGGACAGTACTGTGGCATAGCAAGTAAATACTCCAGCTGTAACACTGGCACTCCATATTGGTGCCTATTCAAGACCCTGCTGCTCTATTTTCAATCTAGCTGTCTGCTAACACACCTAGGAAAGCATCTGAAAATGGATCAACTTCTTGGGCCCTTGCACCCACATCAAAGAGCTAGAAGAAGCCTCTGGCTTCGGCCTGACAGCCTTGGCTGTTGTGCCTGTCTGGGTAATTAACAGAAGCTAGCATATTTGCCTGTTGTCCTATCTAACTCTTTCAAGTAAATAAAAAATATACTTGATCTTCGCCCAAAGGTTGAGAAGCAATCAAGTAAATGAAATACAAGTCTTAAATAAGGGTCCAGTGTGGGTGGCTCACATGCTAATCCTCCACCTGAAAGTTTCAGCATCCCCTTATGGGCACCAGTTCATGTCCTGGCTGCTCCACTTCCCACCCAGCTTGTGGCCTAGGAAAGCAGCTGAGTATGGTTCAAGTCCTTGGGATCTTGCACTCATGTGAGAGACCAAGAAGCTTCCGAATCCTGGCTTGGTTTGCTCAGCTGCAGCTCTTATGGCCATTTAGGGAGTAAACCAGCTGATGAAAGATCTTTTTCCATTTCTTCTCTCTGTAAATCTGCCTTTCTAATCATAAGTCAATATTAACAACTTTAATATTAGTAATTTTAATAATAAAATAAGTATTTTTTAAATGGCATGCTGTTTTGTTTATCTGTTCTTCAGATGGACATCTGTAGTATTTAAAGTCAGTCTTGCTATGCAATTTTACTCATTCTACATGTTTGTAGCAAGTTTCATATAAATAAAACTTATTTTCCTGAAAATAGCATTGATAAATCATACAACATGTCAACAGTTAAAAGTGACTAGCACTGTGTCTACCATTCTACATCCCTCTCATCCCCGCAGAACATGTAAGAAATTCGCTGCTCCACATTTTAGCATGTCAGCCTTTCTAAATTTTAGCCTTTCCAGTTATGCTTGGTGATATTTCACTGGAATTTTAATTAGTATTTCCATGATGACTAAAATACATAAACAGATTTTCAAGTATTGTTCATTTGAAGCAATGTTGATGAATCATCTAAAACCTTTGCTTATTTTTCATGATCTTTTAACTACTAATTTGATTATAAGTTGGTGATTTCAAGTTCTGATTTTCTTACCAGACTTAGGTTTGCAAATATTTTTCCGGTGCTATTTAAGGTTTTTGTTTTCCATAAAGAAGTTTTACAGAAAAATTATACCACTCCCACTTGGTCACATGATTGTTCCCATTAATATCACCAATTCAAATGGTACAAGTCATTGCAAAATAAAAAACAAAGATAGTAACTATAAACCATGGCTTAATGAGAATTCATTCCTTGTGCTATGCATCTCTAGGTTTGACAAATTCTCAGTTCCCCCCACAGTTGAGGGCCAGTGGAGCCTGCAACTGGCCATTTACTTCCCACCCCTAACCCCAGAGAAGCTAAGAGGTAAGGAGTATGGTGCCTGTCCCTCAACTCAGAAGGCAAGAGGGAACCAAAGTTCCCTTCCTCCAAGCAGCTTAGGCTTCCATAAAACACATGTTGCTTTGTCATAACAGTTTCCCTGGATGACAGGTCTTTTTGAACAAAACAGTGCTTTGGCTATATTTAAAAATGGTTACTACATGGGCTGGCAGGGTAGCCTGGTGGGTAAAGTCCTCACCTTGCACATGCTGGGATCCTATTCGGGTGCCGGTTCATGTCCCAGCTACTCCATCTCCCATACAGCTCCCTGCTGTGGTCTGGGAGTGCCGTCAAAGACAGCCCAAGGCCTTGGGACCCTGTACACGCATGGGAGACCTGGTAGAAGCTCCTGGCTCCTGGCCTCAGATTGGCTGAGCTCTGGCCGCTGCCTCCACTTAGGGAGTGAACCAGTAGACCTAAGATCTTTCTCTGTATCTCCTCTCTGTAGAGCTTCCTTTCTAACAATAATACATTTATCTTAAAAGTGGTGTGTTCAAATATTTTAACGTATAATTTATAGAGAAAAAGTAGGCAAAGGCATATAATTATCTGTAGGATAAACTAATGAGGCCAGAGACTACAGTTCTTGATTCTGGTTTTGTTCCTTCAGGGTTAAAAAGCAGCAATCTTTTTTCCTGTTTTACTATCGCCTCTTTTTTGCAAAGCAACAAGCAGATGGGATGCATCTTACAGAGATCCTGTAGTACTCAGCGTCCTCAGCCCCACTGCACATTAAACTGCAGGCACTTTGCTTACAGCAGAGCAGTGATGTGTTCACATCTACTGTTTATTTTATTGCCACAACATTGTCTCTGAGGGTGCACCACAAATTCCTTTAGGTCTACAGTCTCTATTAATAGTGTACCATCTCGGTTACTTCCAAATGTTTTATTTCACACTTCATCCCAATATTTAAGTTTTCCTTTTTGATTCATTATTTGGATATTTATAACTAGGATACTAACTCATGTTTCTGATTGCATACCAAATAGTTCCCAGACAGACCCACAGTTGGAAGGTAATGTATATGAGTAACTCAAAAAGAGTATGACGGGAGATTTTGTGGTGCATTTGTCTTTAGGTAAGCTGCAACTAATCAAAAAATTAGTTTAGCTTGCAAGCAGAAGATTCTAACTTTGCACAGATGGGTGTTAGGCACAACAATTAGGAGGTTGTTTGGGACATGTGTTCTGGACTCCAGCTTCCTGCCAAAACACTTTGGAAAGTAGCAGATAGTTGTCCAAGTACCTGGGTTCCTGCCACCCACCCATGTGAGACACACAGATGACGTTCCCAGCTCCTGGATTCAACCTAGCCTAGGACTGCCTGCAGACATTTGAAGAGTGACATTGTGAATGAAACACTTCTCTCCGTATCTCTTCTCCCTAGATCGCATTTTCCTGCTTGTTCCTGACACTGTCGCACAAATAGTTTTATTAAAAAGTAGAAAGATAATTAACCTTGTGAAAAAAAAAAACTGTACATTTTTCATTTTGGTGATTTTCTTACTTCATTTGGACTGCTGTAAAAGAAACATGGCATATATCAATATGCTTATAAACAAAAGAAAGGAGTTTCTCATGTTCTGGAAGATAGGAATTCAAAGTCAAGGTGCCAACAGACCTGGTGTCTGATGTTGGATGTTGGATCCCTTCTTCATGAAACAAGGCCTTCCCACTATGTCCTCACATGGTGGCAAGTAGTAAAGCAATTCTCTGGGGGCCTATCTTAACTAATCCCATTTGTGAAGGTGGAACCTTAAGTATGTGTTCACCTCCAAACATTCATGCGTTCCAAGGAAAATACCTGGTGGAATATGATTTTAGCACACAAACTGGGGACTGGAGGGAGATCTACAAGCATTCAACTCACTGCAATTTTATTTTCCCTTTCATCTACAGCATGAATGAAGTCACATACTGCAAACAACAGCAGAAACCAGTACTTCACTCCATTGACCAGTTCTCAGAATATTGATACTCTGTCACAGCAACTTGCATTGCTATCCCAGAACTGTTTACATGGTAGAATGAGAATTCATGTGTACTCTTATAGCTAATGTCTTGCTGTTTTCAATACTCACATAGTCCCATTTACATACTGTGGGTCCCTAACAGTTGTTTCAAAGTTCTTTTGAAGTCTTACCAATGAACTTTGCTGTGTTTTTGCTTCTTGGCATAATGAGATATATAAGGATCATTTTGTACCTTTCTCACTTCAAACCTAGAATTAGGCCACTTATTCAAGGAGCTCTTCTTTGTTTCACGGAAAAATGACACTGGAAACCATAATGAGGGTTATGTGGACACTTTTTGATATCAGCTTTGTCACTGCTTCTATGCTCATTTAATGGGCAACTTCAGGAACTACATGATTATTCTAAGTCCAAACAGCTATTTCAAGTTTAACAATGTAGCATTCTTGACTTTGATTATATTCTTTTCTGTTGAAAAAAAAAATCTCAGTTCTTACAAATCAAATACTTAGAGATTTTACCAAACCATTTTATGGTAATTCTAAGCCAGCAGTATACATCTCATTAACAAATTACCCAGATACAGTTACAATATAATGTGATTCTTCTATGAAGTAAATCACATTGGGAATAAATAACTAAAATGTGTTTTAAATTCACTTTAGGGCCCGGCGCGGTGGCGCAGGTGGTTAAAGGTCCTCGCCTTGCACGCCCGGGATCCCATGTGGGCGCCGGTTCTAATCCCGGCAGCCCCGCTTCCCTTCCAGCTCCCTGCCTGTGGCCTGGGAAAGCAGTCGAGGACGGCCCAAAGCTTTGGGAACCTGCACCCACGTGGGAGACCAGAAAGAGGCTCCTGGCTTTGGATCGGCATAGTATCGGCCTGTTGCTTTCACTTGGGGAGTGAATCATGGGACGGAAGATCTTCCTCTCTGTCTCTCCTCTCTGTATATCCGCCTTTCCAATAAAAAAATAATAAAAAAATAAATTCACTTTAAAGAATGTTTTTCTGTATATTTAATTCTATGTAAGTTATGTAGATTTGCATGATTTGTTTTCTCCCTTCAGTTTTTAGAGTTTTTCTTTTATTCAGATTTAGTTATGAGCAAATACAGGGCTCCAGAAAGCTTTGTAACAAGTCATATCCACAAAAGTGTCACTGTCTCCTTTGCTTTCTCTATCCAGTTACTTTTGCATTTGAATTTTTTTTTTCATAGTTTGAGTTGCTTTTTCACTGCTTTAAAAAATTTTCTCCCATGCCAACACATCCAAGTACTTCTCGTGCTTCTTATAGAAAGAAGGTACGCATACTTTAACTTAAAAAAATTTAGGGTCAGGTGTTTGGTGCAGCATCCAAGATAACGATGGGATGATACACTGTCATCACACATGTTAAAATGTCTGGGTTCAAATCCCACTTCACTCTAGATCACAGATTTTTTGCAACTTTGTATCTTGGGAGGCAGCAAATTATTATACATGTGTCTTTGTCACTGCCATCCAAGTGGAAGAGCTAGACTGAGTGCCCAGCTGCTGACACTGGCCTAGGCTAGCCCTTGATATTGCATGCATTTAGGGAGTGACCCAGCAGTTGGGGGAACTTTTTCCCTCTGTCTTGCAAACAAATTAAAATAATTCAGTAAAGAATATTAAAAATATATCTTGGCAATCATACTGGAATCATTTTCCCCCTCCCCCTTTTTAGCTACATTGGGTGAGGATATATTAGGCAGTTTTTGAACTTAAGATTAAAAACATTTTAATTACTACTATGAATTGTACAATGACCATTTATCATTTTACTGAAGACAGATTTCAGGTAGGGTAAATGACCGATGAGTATGTACAAGTTATTTCTTAGTGGATAACTAAAGAGAATGTTATTAAAATTGACTAATACTGAGTTCTGTTATTTGACCTAAGACGTCTTATGAGCCTGATTCATTAGAATCAGACTGTTTAGTCAATACACTCAATTAAAGTTGAAATTAAATATGATGGATGATTACTGTGACTGGGGCACAAAGCATAGATCTTGAGACGAAAAATCCCAGGTGTAATGATGGGCCTTTGGCACAGCATATATAAAACACAGTTGGGACTTGTGTGTTCCACATTGGAGTGCCTGGGATCAACTCTCAGTTCTGTTTCTGATTGCAGTTCCCTGTCAAGGTATCATCACTTATATGGCAGCAAATGAATCACGTAATTGGATCCCTATCACTCCACTCACACACAAAGCTGAATCCCGGCCTCTTGTCTGGCACCCCTGTTTTGGGCATTTGGGGAGTGAACCAGTGCATAGAAAATGATTTCTCTCCATGCTGTTTCAAATAAACAAAAATGAAATTCTAGTTTTAACTATCAGAGTATACGAGTGTGCTTCAAAATATTTTTATAATATGAAATTCAAAATTTTGGGCACAAAATTTTGGTACAATATATTTGAAATCCACATATACAAGGAATCTCTAGAAAATGCTCCTCCAAAAGCATGTATTGTGTAAAAACTTTTTTTTCTCCAGCAAACAAATGTATCTTCTAATTTGTTTTTCCTTCAACTTTTTGGAGCACTCTCATAATCTATTGTTGAGCTGTATGGCTTACACAGCTAGTTGTGTAGAAATGTATGTTATAGCTAAGACGAGCCTAGAATAAATTAGCCTTGGGCTGAAACTTACAGGAAATGATAGATTTGTGAAGAATAAATTCTGGAAAGTGAAAAATCCAGAAACAGGAACAAGTATATTGAGTATTAAAGCAAGTGAGTCTCTCATCACCACTAACAGAAAATTAAACAGTAACTTGAGAAATCTTAGAAGCTGACAGCACTGATCACTTCTTCAGGCAGGAATAACATTCAACGGTAGGAGGAATGGTCATAATCTGTTTAAAAATAAGATCCCTAAAACTTTATCTTCATGAGTAAGAGTGACCTACTACCTCTGAAAAAGTACATTTTTTTTTTGACTGAACAGTCAGACTTGAGTATGGAAATGTAAGGTTCACCACAGACAGATAAAGTAAATATTTGCAACCAGAATGAGGTGGTGCCTATCCTCCACTCAGTCCCCTCTCCAAAGACAACAGCCAGCCTAAAAGACTCAAATTGTCACTGAGGGAACTACCCGGCCAGATCCTCTAACATGAAGTTAGCACTAAAAGCCACTGCTCAGAGCTTTCAAATACATTTTTATTTTCTGCCTCTTAAATAAGAAAATGTACCCAAGGGTTAGCAGACCTCTGAACAAACTCCCTCACATGAAAGGGACCAGAATAATTGTGCAGCTGCAGTGCACGTGGCAGTAAGAGAGTCTTTCAGAAGGAAATAATTTAAACTTAAGTTTCACTAGTTTCCTTATATAACATGATGTCTTTAAAATCAAACTTCAGAGAGCAAAAATGAGCTCTTATAAATTAAAACTATTACAAAAGAAATAAAAATTGTCACAGAAGATAAAAATAAAAGATATGTATAGGAAATTGAACAGAGACAGGGAAAGCAAGAGGAAAAGTGCTGTATTAGAAGACTGGATCAAGAGGACCAGCATCTGAACCAGAATGATCCAGAGAGAAAAGAGAGGAAACAGGAGGAAGGCAACCATCAAAACCCAGTTCATGTTGGAGCCTTCAGGAACCGAGGACTCTGAGGTCATCCACTCCCACTTGAATCTTCCATGTGGGATAGAAGATCTCCAAATCCCTCCTAGCAGGGCCCAATGTCATCAGAACAACAGCCAGGAGCCCTGAGTGGTCTGCAGAAACAGAACAGTAAACTCCCTTCAAGACTAGGGAGAGGAGCTTTCTCTGGTCCTTACTTACTTCCAAATTTGGATCCCCACCCTCTCTTGTAATGACCATCGGGGTCGCCCTGGGGTCCCCCCTCCCAAAACAAAACAAAACAAATAAAGAAAAAATAGAATAGACAAAGAACAAGGAAAGCTTAGAACTAGACAGGAAACGATCAGTGGGGACTCATACATATCTTACTGGATAGGACATGAAAATAAATTACTCCTAACTAGGGTATGGAGGATTTCTCTGCAAACCCCTCCCAACAGTGTTCTGTGCCTCAACTAGTGACATATACCTTGCTAAAGCTATAAGCCAGTTTGGACTAGCCTAAAATCTGCCAAGTTCAGTAAAAAGTATGCTTCAACACAATAAAC
This sequence comes from Ochotona curzoniae, assembly GCF_017591425.1. Classification (NCBI taxonomy): domain Eukaryota; kingdom Metazoa; phylum Chordata; class Mammalia; order Lagomorpha; family Ochotonidae; genus Ochotona; species Ochotona curzoniae. The sequence goes on along the minus strand of NW_024466502.1, from coordinate 44,003,056 downwards.
TGTTAAATACTAAAATGAAAACAGACATGTGATAGCTGAATAGTATCCTATAGCCAATTTAAGGTAGATAGAAGCCACTTATATACAAACTAAAATTGAAATGTTAATGAAGCAGTCACAGGATGTGGTTAAGAACCTGCATTTTCTAACATATCAGTCACTCAATACTATGTCAATTAACCCCATAATGTTGGAAACTGTTGTTGCTGTTATGTTATGGCTTTTAAATGGTCGGAACAATATTCTGCCAGCTATGCCTTTAGACCAGAGTTGGTCTCCCCAGGAAACTGTAGAATTGAGCTGGGCAATAAGATGCTGGACTCTATGCATGTCACATGCTTGCAATGAAAGAAACAAGACTGGATTTGAACTGTAATACTGCAATAAGGTGGAGCAATCCATCATGGGGGGAAGGGCACAGGGAGGGGTTGGGGAAACAGCCTATGAAATGATGTTATAAAATGAAATGCAATAAAAAAATTTAATAACCCAGTTCATGAAGTTTCCATGAATAAATGACAAAATCCGCTACATCAAAAGAATCCATTAATGCACTAGCCTAGTGAATGAAAACATGCATTCATCCAAGCACAGCATATTTTAGCATTGCAGAACATGAAGGCATAGTGACAATTCCACAAAATTTGAACAAAGGAGAGACAGACGAATTATAGTACACCCAAATCAGATATAGGACTGTCTTCTGACTTCCTCCTAGCAACACAGAGGACAAACAATAGTGGAAAATACAAGCACATTCTAAAGACAAATGATTTACAGCTATGTCAGGAGGGTCCCCAAGATTTTCTACTCTGCAGGTTCAATGAATTACTAGGATATTTTTCAAAAATTCATTTTATGAAATTATTACATGTGACAGCAGAGGGATACAAAAATTAGCAAAGCAGAAAGGTACATGAGGTAGAGTGTTGAAGTTATTAGGCTCAGACTATCTGTAGAGTCACAAATAGTATGCATGAATCTTCCAGCAAAACACTGTGATGCCACTGATACACTGGAACACTATCAGAGAAGTTCATTAGAAATGCAATGGTCAATTTCTTTTAATTGGTAACTGGACTGGTAGAAGCACCCTCTGAGTCACATGTAGCAGAATTTCAGGTTCCCAAAGGAAGACCACACTGTTTGCACAAACATCTTAGGCACAAAGTACTTGTGTTATAGGGAACATTTGCATTGGTGTAGCAAATTGTAGCAGTTCAAATTCCTAGACAACAGGTAAGCTCAACCTGGTCAGTAGGCCCTCCTATGAGCAAAAGTATCACTTAACTAGGCTAAGCAGAGCAAAAAGCCTTTGAACAGCACATTTTCTCAAGTGCTAATTGCTATTGACAAAACTGGTTCAGGCATACCTGAAAGAATAATCTTTACCTGAACAACTGGCAAAATGTTTTCATAGTAAGTGGAACTGAGGTAGGCTTGAAGAAAGGTCCTGACAGGAAAAGAGACCCAGGATACTCCAAAGTGCAAAGAACTGTGTGGAGTGCTCTGCAGACATGATCAATGATTTTCACAGTATCCTCTACAGTAAATGGTCTTATTATCATAATTTCATCAAGGAGAGAACTGCAACTGGAGAGGCGACATGAGTTACTGCAGGTCACATGCTGGCAAAGCGGCTGAGACGAGTGCCTCATCTAGGTTGTGAGACTCCAGACCTTGCAGCCTGAGCCACTCTGCATCAGCCCTCTGTCATACTGCCAGATCTAAAGGGAACTTGAGACAGAGCAGAGGACACATAATGATGAAGAGGTGGCAACGGAAGCATGTGTGGGGATTAATTTCCACAACACACAGAAAAATGTTCATCAGATACACATGCTTTTCCAGGAATCTACAAGAATACATTCACATAGGCAAGAATAAACGTTTTAGCCCATCACAGATCCGTATTTGTGAGTTGCCTACTCACTAAAACGTAAAAGTTTCATCAACACCTGAAACAATCATTTGTGGACATTTACACATGCAGAGTAGCAAAGACAGTCTCTAGGATATAATGTGCAAGCTAAGATTCCACAAGCCAGAGACCCAGCAACATAGCCTAGTGACTAAAGTCCTCACCTTGCATGTGCTGAAATCCCATATGGGTACCAGTTCCAATCCCAATGGCCCCACTTCACATCCAGCTTCTTGCTTATGGCCTGGCAAGCAGTCCAGGATGATCCAAAGCCTTGAGACTCTGCAAATGCATGGGAGACCAAGAAGAAGCTTCTGGCTCCCGACTTCAGATTGGCTCTACTCTGGCTGTTAAGGCCACTTGGGGAGTCAATCAACATCTGACTTTCCAATAAAAACAAATAAATTCCCCGCCTCCCGCCCCACAAAGATCTAATAAGCCCATGGTGCAGCCTTTCTGTTCCAAGTCCTATAATATGAAAAAGTGTGCTCTCTGCAATTTACGTGGTGAAATATTTGAGAACATTTGTGTGTTTTCCTGTAATGTCATGTTTACAAAGGTATCCAAGCACAGCATACCTCAGAGCAAGAACTCTGTGTTCTACCTTAAATGTGAAGACACACTTGTACTATATAGGATTTGTTCAAGCATGAGTTACCAGTCGTAAGTTCAAGGTTAATCAAAGATGAGACTTTCAATGGGAACACACATCCATACTGATTAGCTGACAAACATGTTATAACCAGAGGTTTGTAGCAATCTTGCCCTGTACTTCCAAATAAGGAAACCAGTATTTTTAATTCAGTTTTGATAGTGACTTAGGAGGACAGAACTGCTACTAACAAGAAATGACTTATTTCAATTTCCACAAGTAAAATACTACCTCTAAGCTATGGAGTGCTTGGTCAGACACAGTAACAGAAGTGTTTGTGATGCACAGTTGTTGGCTTGATGTGACAAGTGCATGAGAAGGGTATCATTACAGTTCTGTTGGGAAGGAAGTTAACAGTGATCCATTTTCTTCTCAGGATAAGAGTTAATTTACAGGGCCCGGCATGGTGGCGCAAGTGGTTAAGGTCCTCACCTTGCACGCCTGGCATCCCATGTGGGTGCCGGTTCTATCCCGGCAGCCTCGCTTCCCGTCCAGCTCCCTGCCTGTGGCCCAGGAAAGCAGTGGAGAATGGCCCAAACCTTTGGGACCCTGCACCCGCGTGGGAGACCCGGAAGAGGCTCCTGGCTTCGGATCGGCATAGTATCGGCCTGTTGCTTTCACTTAGGGAGTGAATCAGTGGATAGAAGATCTTCCTCTCTGTCTCTCCTCTCTGTATATCTGCCTTTCCAATAAAAATAAATAATAAAAATAAATCTTTAAAAAAAAAGAGTTAATTTACAGAGCCAGTACTGGAAAGTAGCCCTGACATCAAAACTTAACTGTGTTTAGTCTTATTCCTACTCTATAAAACTTCGTACCTGCTAGTTTCAAACACATGATTCATAACAAGGTGGGTAATGAAACAAATGACATCGGGTTTCCCTATTTTTGCTACTTTCTGTGAATTAAGTATTTACAAAAATTTGTAAAATGGCTGTAAAAATCTCCCAGAACCCCAAATGACCGACTATGTTCTTCCTTTGTGCTTTCCAAGAAATGGTGCCTTTGTGGATATTCTGTAAACGTGAGAAGAGGAGCCTGTTGGCAACACACCAATTTTTTGTCTGTGCTTAGAAATATCAGAAGCAAAGATGGCGTTCTGAGAAGAATGGGCCTACTTAAAGTGACTGTACCTCTCCTACACAATGTGAGGACACACTGAAAAAAAGACCTGTGTTGGAGGAGGTCTCAACAATGTTATCATAGAGGGCAATACTTACTGTACAAATGTCCTACTTCTTTGTACAGGATCGACAGGGAGTAGCTACCCCAATGTCCAATGTTATTAAAAGCAACATAATCAAGTCACAATTCAAACAATTCCTGAAAGCAAAACAAACCTTTAAGAAACTTCTGTCTGCAGATCTTGAAATGAGATGCAGATTTGAAGCCCAAATCACTCATCCAAACTAAAAATATTCACAGTACGGACAAGCTTAGGATTTCCTGTTTTTAAGGGCATATCTCTTTAGCAACTCATTAAAATACTTTGTTTAATTTGTAATATTAGAATTTAAAATCATTAAAAGGGGCTAGAGGTTAGATGTCACTTGGGATGCCTGCATGTGAGTGCCTGGTTTCAGCTCCTCTCTCCACTTTGAGCTCGTTTCTTCCTAACGCAAGCCCTCTGATGCAGTAGGTAATGACATTAGCAGTGATCTGGGCTACTGGACGCTTGGATTGAGCTCTAGGTTGCCAGCTTCTGCCTCCTCTGATGCAGGGTGTCACAGACATTTGGAGAATGCAATAGTGAATTTTAAGTTCATATTCATTCTTTTATTCTCTTTCAAATAAAAGAAAATAAACATAGGATATTTTTAAAAAACAAAAATGCTGCACTGAAAAAAAACAGAAAAACAGTCTGCAAACAAGGAAGCTATCAGGGCATATCTTATTTTAATGATTTAAGAAAATTGGTTAGATACTGAACACAATCTTAAGAGGACTGTCCATTGATGTGTTAATATATTTGAAAGGCAGAGTTAGAGAGGAGGATAGAGACTTCTTCCATTTGATGGCTTACTCTCCTAATAGCTCAATGGCCAGGCCTGGTAGGCAGGGACTCAAGTACTTGGGCCATCTTTTGCTATTTTCCAGGTGCATTATCAGAGAGCTGGATCATATATGGAGCAGCCAGGACACAAACTGGTACCTATATGGGATGGCAGCACTATAGACAATGGCTTAACATGCTTTCCACAGGGCTGGCCCTTAAGCATGATTTTTCCATTCTTCATTCTTAATGGAGGTAGCAGATGTTTTACTGTATGGATGCCCATAATATAGCAGAATTGGTTTTTCAAAATTACTTATCACAGGATAGGAAGGCCATTTTTTCAAATGTAAAAGCAATGACCAAAATTCTAATGCCCCACACATATTCAGTAGAAAAAATTTGTTCAATCTCTTATTCAATAGTTAGAAACTCCAAGGTTTTATCTATGTCAATAGTGTCTTTAGTGTCAAAGATGTTACACTGGAATTTCAAAAAACACAATATCAAAGAGCCAGCTGACCACGTAAATTTCACTGTATAGCATAGTTCCAATCACTTACTTTCCTTACTTTAACATTTTTGTGTGTATTTAAGCATGTGGTTTAAACATATTGCATTTCACTTTGATTTTGGTCACGTTGACTCAGGATGTCTAATGCATTTTCTCAGTACTTTAGACAAGTATTTTTGAATCCATTACAATATTTCCAAAAAAATTATTTTAAAAATGAATCTGAGCATAATGCTAGCAGTTTTGGTGATGTTAAGCATATCTCAAAAATATTTTAATAGTAATACTTTAAACCTTAGATTAACATTAATATAATAAACATGAACACTTCATATTTCATAAAATTTAGTATTTCAACAGATATACAGAGCAGAAACCAATCTTACCAGGCAATTAGCCCTTCATTTCCTCTTTTTGTTAACTATAGTTAATCTACTTTCCTGTGGATTCTATTTTAGGTTCATTATATGTAATTTATACACATATATATACATAGCATGGTAAACATATACTTAATAGTGAGGAAGATCAAAAAGTTGCGTATTTTATTTCCCCCAAGGCAAAATCAAACTGATAGATTTGAATGGGCTGAAGAGATTTACATAATCAATGGGAGGTCCCAGAGGCATTGATAACCCTCGAGGACATGGAGCTCAATGTGAAGGTGTGAGGCAGAGTTCCCACCAGGGAACACATGCCCATTTAATAAAGGACATAATCTTAATATTGGAAAGTAGATTAGCAAAGCAGTGTGACAAATAAAGCCTTGTGCCTATTTACATTTGTATAATTTCATACAAGAAAACACACATAGTATTTGTCTTTTTCTGTCTAGCTTATTTTAGTCACAGACCTCCAATTTCTTGTGACGTTTGATTTAAAGCCAAAGCCAAACATAAACTTGATGTATTTTAGATTGACAAACTTTCTTTAGCAAAAGCAAACAAATGTTTATTTCTTCTAAATAGTCTTATTTCTAAGTGACATGGAATACTTGCATGTATTTATGGGGAAGAGTGTGACATTTCAATACATGTTTACCATGGACTATGAACAAATCATAGTTGCTGGCATATTCATTACCTCAAACATTTATCATTTCTTGGTGCTGGGAATATTTTTTAAAAAGCTCTCTGTACTGGCTATTTTGAAATACACAATTGCTAGTATAGTACACTACTGTGCTCCAAAAAATTAGAAGTTATTCCTCTTATGCAGAAGCACTGCTATACCCATATGCTATCCTTTCCAGTCTCTCGCAAGCAGTATTCTAGCCTCGACTTCTGGTAGATATTAACAGTTTTAAGCTAAGGTACTTAAAATGTTTAGCAACACTGGTTAAGTAGATTCAGTACAATGTAACTACAGAATTCCTTTCTTTCTGCTGATGAATGAAGAAACGACATATTTACATGAATTGACATAGCCATTGTGGCCCTGGTTACAGGCCACTTGGGTCATATTTGCTTGGAAGATCAGTTGTAAACAGCATTATCAGCCTATAAAACGCCGATGAACTCTGTTTTTTTGTACCATAGCCATAACTCAGCCATGGAGACTGAGACACTGTTTCATGTTTATGCTTTCTCCGTTTATTAAAAATGTCAGTCATGTGCAGTGTGATTTCTTTTGGGTAGCATTCAATTTCTTTTGAGTTTCTGGGCCTAGCAGTCCCTGTTCATTTGAATGCTCCAAGTTACACTGTGGTATGCGTTGGCTTTTATCTCTATGTGAAGACACTGCAAAGCTTAGAAAACTGCCAGGCTTCTTGTGTTGCTGCACACTCCTTTTCTCGGAGCACCTTTCTCACGACCAGCTTTTTTTTTTTTTTTTTCCATTGGAAAGTCAGATATACAGAGAGAAGGAGAGAGAGAGAAAGATCTTCTGTCCAATGATTCACTCCCCAAGCGACCACAATGGCCGGTGCTGTGCTGATCCAAAGCCAGGATCCAGGAACTTCTTCCTGGTCTCCCACATGGGTGCAGAGTCCCAAGGCTTTAGGCTGTGCTAGTCTGCTTTCCAAGGCCACAAGCAGGGAGCTGGATGGGAAGTGGAGCTGCCGGGATTAGAATCGGCAGTGCCCATATGGGATCCCAGCGCATTTAAGGTGAGGACTTTAGCTGCAAGGCCACACCGCCCGACCCATGCCCAACTTTTTTGTCTACTGATTATGCCGAGGTCTTTGACTTCCAGCCTATGTGTTTATTCTTGCTCCAGGTTCATTGTATGCTCCAAGGCACATATTTTGGAACCTTAATCTCCAAACAAACAGTATTTAGGGAAGAATTTTCTAGAGGTTACTAGACCATAGGGGCTCTCTTTTCCATAAATGGATTAATGTTGTCATTGCAAGGTACATTTGTTATGGAAATAAATCGGGCTCCTTTTTACACTCTCGCTCTACTGCCCTGATGGTTCCCAACATGTTATACTGCAGAAATAAGACCATCACCAGATGCCAGCCAGTTACTCAATCCTGCATTTCCCAGCCTCCAGAAACATGGGCCAAACAGGTGCATCTTCTTCACTAATTATCCACTCAGTGAAACTTACAAAAATACAAAACAGAATCACTTACTTACAACACTACCTCCAGCAGATTATCTGTTTTGTATCCTGTAAGATACTTCTAAGTGGTGTCCCTTTATCCAAGTATTGTCTTCAACATCTCAATCATCCAATCCAATGCAGTTGATGTTTTACAAACCATTCTCCAGAATTCTATTCAAAGCACCCTTCCTAAACTTTATCTTTATCTACTCTTACCATTACCTAAAATGACAACACCCACATGGTCGTTTTGTATTGCAACACAGTTTGGGAAAAAAAGATTCATACTGCTCTCTTGATAATCTAAAGACCACATGTGGATGGTCCACTGCAGACATACCAGTGGCTTCACATGCAATAGGTGCACTTTTTGGGCAATAGGAATGTTCATGCAAAAATCATTAGGTCTTGTTTCAGGCAATATGTAATCGCATTGAAAGCTGTGCATTTTAGATACTATGTTATTTTCATAGCATCTAAAAGGAAGTCCACTATTGAAGCAACACTAATGCAGAACCACTTATATCATTGATTTCTCTAAGTATGTTTTTCAATTAAGAAAAAATACCTATTTAAAACATTAAGAAAATGAGTGTAAAGATAGAAATTGCAACTTATGACATAGTAACTTGGTAATATGTGATTTTTTGTATTCTATGCTTTAAATAAGTATATTTATTATTAAAGTGAGACCCTTTGAAAAATTCCATTTAGAATATTGTTTTAAATTTAATATTCTAATATGTTTTCCTCTGTCATAAAGTATTTCATAATTGTCTCAAGGACTTGGCACAGCAGTTAAAATGTCAGGTGGCATTCTGAGGTTTCAAATGGAATAATATGCCTGGATTCAAATCCCAACTCTACTCCTAACTCCAGTTAGGCAACTGGATGTGCACCTGGGAAGCAGCAGATGGTGGTGAGAGGCCCAAATGGAGTTCCCAAGTTCTGACTATACCCTGGCCCAGCCCTGGCCATTATCTCATTAGGAACAGATTTTTCTCTCTCCTTTAAAACAAATAAAATTTAACAACTTGAAAAAAACTTCTAAAATGTTGTATCTACATGATACTCCCTTTAAAAAATACAGTGATTTGCTTACGCAAGCCTCTATTACTAGACATTTAGATTTCTACAGATTATAAGTAAAAGTTTGATGACTACCATTGTTCTCATGTACAAATAAATGGGATTTAAACATCTCATAAAAGTACAGTAGTGATACCACTTCTAAGGCAAATAAAAGGTTCATTTTATTAAACTGATAATACCAAAAGCATAATGATAGCTCCAAGCCCATGAGATTCAGCCAAAAGATTCTCTACTTCTCCTTGTCACCAATGTATATAGTTACAACCTGCCTAGATATATAGGAGGTCCCCACATATTTAAAATCCAGCATAATCACACAATGGTCATTTGTGATACATACTTTTCTAACATTAGGTTAGAATAGTATCGTCGACAGTACTGTAAAATCACTCTATTGTATTATATATTATTAATTATAAAAAATTAATCACTCTTTATAAGAAAGTAGTAAAGGGTCCTGTGTCCTGGTATAATTAGAAGGCACAGACTTTGGATTCTAACCCGATGTATTATTCTCCTGAAGATACAACATTTAGGGTTCTGATCCTGGGCACTTTATCTATAGTCTGAGGTTGCTGCTAACGAAAAATGGAGGCCCTAATTACGTCAGATTTCTTTCAAGAATTAAATGTGACAAATCCTGAGTCAATATTTAGCATTTGCAATTTTCTAACTAAATGTTAATTCTCTTGTGTCAAGACCCAAAGCAACGAAAAAATGCACATGAGTATGTGAATGATCATAGCCAATCCTTCAAGCCATGAACAGCTGGGTACAAATGAGAGCAAGGCAAGATCTTAATTTAGGGTTTAAGCCATGAGATACAGCAAGAAGGCCAGTACTGTTGGAAGGATCAAGCAGAAATCCAACAGTAACAAACCATAAGTGAACAAATTGAAAGCACGGAAAGGGGAGGTGCAGGCAGGCAGGCAGGGAAAAGCTCTAGGGTAGTACAGATTTTCCCTTGCACAGAGGGTTGCATTTTTCATTTTAGAGAACCTAGTGCTTGAAAATGGGCTAGTGGGGATCTTCAGAGTAAAGCTGATCATCTGCTGGAGTTGGGAGCAATACACAGAATCCTAAAAATTTAAGATACCTTATTCATCAACGTCTCAGAACAGAGCAGGTCAAGAATAACTGTGCATCGGTCAAAATGCAATCAAGTACAAAGAACAGAAAACACAATTGCCAAGTCTGAAAATCAGACACGTGCATGAGGGAGATGTGTTTAGTTTTGAAGCTCCAGTGTAATTTCTATTAATATCGCAATTGCCTGAATTATGTGCTTAGCACCACTGATAAAGCGTACACTCTCTAAGGTCCCTGTTCTCTGAAACCAAACATGATTCCTTCCACAGAATGAGGCACATGTAAATGAACAAATTTCGACTTCTCAGAACAAAACTAGCTAGTTCTAGCTAGTAGACCAATACTGACACAGATCTGGCACTGCTTACTGGAAAATACAGAAATGGACAGAGTGTTGGCCCTGCCTTTTATAACTCCAACACTTATACTCTTTAAGACAAAGCTCATTCTTAGTACAGTGGAGATAATAAAGACACACAACAATGGTATACCACTATGTTAGCAAGATTCAGAGACCAATCAAGTGAAAGTTTTATAACGTGGCACACAGAATGGTACAACTATCACTTCAGCTGAATGAGAGTAGAATATCTGCTTTGTTTATCCTAGCCATAAGGAAAGTGCCAGCTCAAGAGGAAAGACACTACATGCTACACAACACTTAGAAAAATTGGGGAGACAAAACATAATTGACAATGTATACTAAGGGGCAAATTGTGTGCCCTGGGGAATTTTAAAAGCCTACTGAGTTTTACCTTGGAGTTAGAATAATTGTAAATATTGTTTACAGTATATCTGACACAGTAGAAGCCACTTTGTTTGCTATGAAAGACACAAGTATTGACTGCACACCAGCAGGAAAAGAACTTTCTGAAATCTTAGCAGAAGCAATTTTCAATGTATTAGAACTCTGTATTACATGCTTGAGTTACTCCAAGAACAAAACTCAAGGTATGAATAAACAGACACAAGCAATAGAGACAAGCGAGATGTTTTTGTAATCTGTTCTCACAAGAATTTTCTGAGAGCAATGAGAAGGTGACTTATCTCTGTTTGCTGATAAATCAGTGCTGCAACTTTACAATGACAGGAAGGAAAACACTGAGTCAGAAGAATGATGTAAGCACCTGATGGAACACAGGGCTGAGAACACGTCTGTCCTGATACCCAGACATTATTGATTTCAATGTAACACTATCATTGGCCTCCTGAAAATTATTTTCTGAATTATTTATATGTTGGTGTGGACATCAGCAGTCTTCAGGTCAGGACAGTTGGGGAGTGAGAATCATATGGCCTCCCTTTCCATAGTACAGATGGACAAGCAAAATTGCCATGCCACAGCTTTTCTGGTATTCTGGTTCCTTCCCAGGGCAAAGCCTCAGATGACAGATGCGGAAAGAATTGTCTGTTCAGCACCTTGAGACCAAAGCTTTCCCCTGTTCCCTCTGTATATTCCTTTCTTTACATTTATTTTCATTTTATTTGAAATGGAGGCAACAAGGGAGGAAAAAGGGAAATAGAAGAGATGTATCATCTTCTGGTTCAATATCCAAATGCTCACAATAGCCAGAATTGAGCCAGGAGTCAAACTCCAGCTGTATCTCCCACACAGGCAGAGGGATCTGAGTACTGAGCCATCATCTACGGGCTCCCACAGCACACTTTATCAAGAAAGCTGGAATGGAAATCAGAAGCAACACTGAAACTCGGGCTCTCTAACATGGGATATGGGCGATCCCAAGTTTTGTCTTAACCACTGCATCAAATACCTGCCCCTCTTTTTGTTTCGTTATGGTCAATTATATGCAACAGATCAGTAACTCAACATTAGCATTTTCTCATCATATCATTATGGCTCTTCTACACACCACTTCCTTTCTGAACACTTTTATGTAACAGGCTGCTGGGAATAAGAAAATGCTGCAATAAGAAAAAACCAAGAGGCATTGCTGCCATTCAGCTAATATTAATGCTGTGGATAATCTAGAACTAGATAGGAGCTAGGGAAAGTTTATACATTCAGATTGAGTGTAGAACATAAAACAAATGGAAGAGGAAAAAGCAGAAAGCAAGTTAGTTCAGGTACTTTAACATACTGGGTATACTAACAAAGATAGACATTCAGCAAAGCCTTGGAAACGGAACAGCAAAGCATTTTAGCACTTCTACTGTCTGGGGTTCGGGTTGGACACAGTAACAGGTTTTTATTTGATAATATATGGTTCACAGATACAGGGCAAATGATGTCTGAATTAAGTCTTGCAGCAGGAGTAAGAGAGGAACAGATAAAAGAAAGATATGAGTAAAGGAAGCAGGACTGTTCTCAAGAATGGGATTCATGTGTCAAAACACTTTCCTATGCTCTGATTGATCACAATCACTTTAATAATATTTAGTTTACATGCATTCTTACTTGTAAAAGATGTGTCTGCATTTCACACAAGAGGAAAATATTTCAGAAACTATTTCAGTAAGCAGAGATCAGACCCCAGAGGCTCCAGGTTTATTCCCTAAGGCCTTCTGCTGTACACTACTTTTACTTCATAAAATAAACCATGAAAGAAAAGGGAATCTAGGGCACCATATAATTCATTGACTTTCAAATTTTGAGAATGATTAGTAAAACATTATTTGTCTATTTCAGTCTAGTACTCTAATAACACAAATGAAAATTATATATAGATATATTGGTATTTCATTTTGTTTCCATTTATTCAAATATACACTAGCCACAACCACTCAAATAATTCCAGCACCTCTGTACATTAAAGAAATTGGTTATGATCTCACCCACTAAGACAAGCCAGCTGAGTTTCTAAGGAAGGAAAGGACTTACTGCAGGTCACCCTGTGAGTACCAGTCCATAGAGGCAACCCTTAGTTTTCCCTGTTCATCCTAGTTCATCCTAACCTAAAAACCTCATGAAAGAAGTCCATTTTTTTTTTTTATTGGAAAGGCAGATATACAGAGAGGAGAGACAGAGAGGAAGGTCTTCCACCGGATGATTCACTCCCCAAGCGAGCGCAACGGCCAATGCTACGCCTATCTGAAGCCAGGAGCTTCCTCTGGGTCTCCCATGCGGGTGCAGGGTCCCAAAGCCTTGGGCCGTCCTCAACTGCCCTTCCCGGGCCACAGGCAGGGAGACTGGATGGGAAGCGGGGCTGCTGGGACTAGAACCGGCGCCCACATGGGATCCCAGACGTGCAAGGCAAGGACCCCAACCACTGCGCCCCCGTGCCAGGCCTGAAAGAAGTCCATTTTTTAAGTCTCTTGACTGAAGTACAGTACAATTTGGCAGGAGTTTTGTCCACACCTATTACGGAAACTCAAGATTCCCCAGGCCAAGAAAAACTGTTCAGGTACCTTCAAATTTGGGGCAATAGATTCCTTACATATGGATGAAGGTAATAAGTCTTCCATTTCACTGTCCAGAACTTTTTTTAAAGTTATTCTTGGTGATGTAATTGGAAGGAGGAACCAACACGCCTTAAAAGATCTGTACTGACAGAGAATCCAAAGCATGTCCTCAGGACTGCTAAATCTTGGAAAGTACATTAGAATAACTTAGCTTGTCCATATTTATTTCATCCCACTGATTGCTGGGTGAGTTATTTCTTGTTTCTGCAGAACCAGAACATTTTTTAAGAATGCAGAGAAGTGTAGCTGCCTCTTGTGAGAAAGATCATTGGTATCCATGATCTTAGTATTTGCAAAATTTTTGTATCCTGAGATCTACAAAGCTGACTGATGATCACCAAGGAATCTGAATGCATATCACAGGGTATATTTTTATTGTTGAAACATGACTGTTTATTTGTAAATAGCTGCTCTATTTTTAAAAATGCTTTTATTTGAAAGCCAGAGATACACAGAAAGGGAAAGAGGGAAAGACACCCACCCACCTACACACATACACCTCTACACATCTAATTCACTAAGTGGATGTAGCAGCCAGAATTGAATCAGGTTGACACACGGTACTATATAGTATCCCATGTGGGTGACATGGTCCTATGTGCTTAGTCCCTTTTCTGTCTGATTTTTCAGAGGCATTAGCAGAGTGTAGATCAGATGCCAAGTAGTTGGCTCTCAAGCTTGTGCTCTTATATGGAATGCCAGCATCACAGACAGTGACTTAACCTGAATTCTCGCGTCAGTTAAGTGCTATGTCCATGCGCTCAGTGGAAAATCAGTTTTTACCAGATATGGCTCTTGTGAATCCCACGTTTGCCCTGAGTAACAGTATCAGACTTCAGGAAGGATATTAAAGGAAAAGAACTGGATTTTACAGTGAGAATCAACTAAATCTCTAAAGCAGTACTTACACGTTTTTAGGAATTCAGTGCAATATATGGTTTAATGAAATCCCTCTGACAAAGAATCAATCTTTAGAGAAAAAGCCTCGGCTTTCTTAAACAGGAGAAATATAGGAGACAACATCAAGAAGTGCCAGAAAATATAGAGATGCTTTGAGTGAATGGCATGAACTAAGCAAAACCCTGCATTTTTTTTTTAACTCCTTGTCTGCCCCTGAGAGCCACTTAGATATCTAGGCATGATTGATTCCTCTTCCAAGCTGTTACTCCTCATACATGATAGATCTCCAGAAAGTGGGCTTCTCAAGCACCATGTCCTACATTAGCAATTATTTTTGCCTTCTCTCTATTACCATCACTCTTATCCCTCTCCCCCAGTCCAAGAAATGACTTCACCATATCTAAGACAAAATGGCAGATCTTTGCAGGCAACATTTGGATTGGGTTCTGACCCTGGCTCATTGTGAATGAACCAAATTTATTTAAGTGCATCACTTATCTACTTGGAGCCACAGATTTCTAATTCATGAAGTCCAAGGCCCGGGTCAGAAAGCCTGCAATTGTTTCTGGCAATGACTTGAGAGCTTATCTACCTCGGGAAGCACACTGACCTCCTCTTTTCTAAGCTTTGACTTCCAGAGGTCCCTGAACACCAAACCCTTTCCCAGTATACATATTCCTTTTCTTTTTCAAAGGGTAAATTCTGCTTTGTGGCTTTAACCACTGAATTTGGCTTTTTCGGTTTTTCTACTTGAACAATTTTTTTAATAAAACACTTGTAACTGTTCACTCAAAGGCTTTGGGACAGATTTTTGAGTTTCTAAGGACATATTCAGTAGCATCTTCAAGTTCTCTGATAAAAATACCATTCCACTCTCAGATCCTTGACCAATTAGGTTTATCTTTCACATCGTTTTGGCTTTTACCTTTCTTTTCTCACTTATTAGTTGAACTTCATTTTTCACTTGCTTCTTCCCAGGTTTTGATCACATATAGCCCAATGTATAGACAGCTCCTACAAATCAGGGCCATGCCCTCTGTATCATGTGTATCCATCAAGCCCACTGCACTGTCTCCCACTTAGGCCATAAATTTTAACATAGGAGCTTTCTAGCAAGAGTGTTCACATGGAGAATTTTATGATACATACACGCATAGGTCGACAATTTAAAAATACAACGAAGAAAGGAAAAATGAGGTGACTGGTGGAATAAATAATGCTTTCAAATGTTAACCTCTTATTGCATAGTAAACAAAGTTTAGAATACTCAAAAAAGACATTTGTGAAAAAACAGATTAACCTGGAAGCCACTCTAATACATGAAATAAGCCAAGCAGTGAAAAACAAATAGTCAGACTTGATGCATATATGGGATCTGATTTTCCTTTTTTTGCGTTTTTTTTTTAAACTAAGGAAGCAGAGAGTAAAAATGATGGCCCCAGCTGCTTTTGGGGACAGGGGACAAAGATTGGAAAAATATTGATCAAAGGATACAAAATTTCAACTGGAAGGGAGTAATAAATTCAAGGCATCTGCTCTATACCATGGTGCCTACAGTCAATAACTTAAACTCTGATATGTTTATATTTTATTTTTCATACAGGATTAAAATAGTTTACCTCTGAATTCTTTATGTGAAACTTTCAAGAACATTTTAGGTAAAGAGGGAAAATTTGCAATGCACAGAAGTTATATCATTATGGCAGGATAATTTATCACCCTATTCAATTATGTTCTTCTTATCAATGAATTTCTCTCCCTACTCATTTCACATCCCTGCTCAAGAATCTTGGGCTCCTTAATAAAAGCTGAAACCAAGTGTGCCTTTACAAGGTAGTTAAGCAGGAAGAAGAGATTCCATGGGACTGAGAGATAGCTGCATGGGTTCCTACAAAGGATGGCTTCTACCTCCTAGAGATTCTCTTTAGGGAAATGGAAATACCTAAAAAGGCAGGGTATGATAGCTCAGCTCCAGATGCCAAGCTATCAGGAACTTCTGGTATAAGAAGTGCCACATCTGCAGACAGGCAGAACCAAGGTGGTCTGTAGAATGAGCAGCCCATTAGGTATGTCTGACCAGAGTTGCCACTGTAACACCGAATGCAGCATAATTGGGTGCCCTGGGCGACCCACACTAGGAGGTCAAGAACTCAAAAAGTTTCACTTATGTTTCACTAGCAAAAAATAGACACTCTGAAGAAAATGGTCAAATGAAATGCTTGTAACCTGGATTCGAAGGCTCTGAATTTCCTACTGTTTTATGATGCCAAGACTCCTATGTGCTCTCTAAATGTGTTTATAATGTCTGCAATGTCCATTTTGCAGAAAAGCCATAAGGCTTGTTTTTCAGAGAGAAGTCAGGGAAAGAGGGTAAGGAGATAATTTACATCGAGTGAATACTCTGTATAAATAATACTTTCTTAATGGAAACTTGAATAAATAGCATGCTCTTGTAATATCAGCAAGAAAGTAGCTATAACAAAGCCGGAACTGAACCATCATTACCCTGTGAACCTCTATTGCAGTCTTAGATTTTGCAGTATTAAACAGCAGGAAAAAAGTCTTGAAGGAATGTTCACCTTTTACATGCCAAAAGTAACAGCAACACTAAAAATCCAAACCCTTGCTTGTCAGTGACACGAGTGTGACCATAAGGCTGATGACACACTGAGCATATGTAGAAAGTCTGAGCTCTCTTGGTGTTTGATCCCCAACATCTCAAATTTGCTTAAGATCTTGAGAGCTTTCACTTAGTCTGTGCCAGGATCATAGCTAACGGTTCTTCACATAAGCCTAGTTTCTTGGCATAGCGACTCCTCACCTCTCAAAGGTGAATGGGGAAAAGGTAACAGCAGACATTTTAGAGCAGAATCTACCATCTGACCCAGGCATCTTACTTCTGGGAACAGATCCAAAAGAAATGAAGTCAGCATATGAAAAGAGATGCCTGCATTCCCATGTTGACTGCAGCCCAATTCACAAGATCAATCAATATAGAATCGTATCAATTAGTGTCTGGATAAAGAAAATTGGTGTATGCATATGACAGACTCTTATTCAGCCACAGGAAAAGGATGAATTCCTGACATTTGCAACAACAGGGATGAAGC
The DNA here is from genome assembly GCF_017591425.1 of Ochotona curzoniae. NCBI lineage: Eukaryota > Metazoa > Chordata > Mammalia > Lagomorpha > Ochotonidae > Ochotona > Ochotona curzoniae. The sequence goes on along the minus strand of NW_024466502.1, from coordinate 43,985,815 downwards.
TGGACAACATGCTAAGTGGAAAAAAATCAGACGACACAGAAACACAAGTTCTACATTCTGTCTCACTTGTGGAAGTTAACAGTGTAAAAAATATTTACATGTCATATTGTTAAGTATATGCACTGTTACAAGTGTTGCCTTCACTAATTATACTCTAATTCATTTTCTTTCCCTTGTTAATAATTTTTTAATGAATCCCAGGTTATGTGGTATTGATATCACCACTTCCTAGAACAACTGTATAGGCACATATGAAGTTAATAAAGCAAAATTTTAAGGCAATTAAAATATGAAAAATACTTTCAGAAACATTTGGAATAGGTAGACAATAAGTGTCTAACTTGATATGAAAAACTATTAATGTGACAAAAAGGTACTAGCAGAGGGATGGAAAAATACATGTTTGAATCAGTTTTCCAAAACTCGCCATGAGAACCTGAAGAATAATCTCTACATGCAGTAAGGACATGTTACTTTTTAAAATAACATTAGTAATCTGTAAAAAAATTTTCACAAATTATTTTTAATTTAATTAGTAAAAATTTAAACTTTTGCCACATATAACTTTGATTCCTGGATCGTAGGCAATGGTTCTTAATTTTGATGGAGCCATGTGGCAAGCCTTGGTTCTCCTAGTTGAGTAACAAGGTTTTACCTGTCCCCATCTGAGCCTCCATCACATAATGAACACTGTAGCTTCTAGGAGCTGGCTGTTAGGAATATAAACATCACAATGTCCTCCCCGCCCCCAGTTACTATCACAATTTGTCACATCCAGGCAAAGGACAGCAAGACAAAACAAACAAACAAAAAAACAAAAACAACAACAACAACAACAACAAAAACAGGTATTGAAAAGGAAACAAACTGTGTTAGGAACCCAAGAAACTCAGTTCTGAGTTACCTCCTCACATCTCATGTGTGCTTTTGGGTGAGTACCACCAACTGTGAGTATCATCTCCTTTGATAATTAACACCCACTTTCAGAACAGTTTTTTCAGGGTGCTGTAAGGATTGCTGATTATATTTGAGTATATGGCATAGCTCAGGCATGGATTGAATAGGAACCATTAGCCAATGTCCCTTCAGCTCCAATTTCAGTTATATTTCATTCCAACATTTAAGCAGAGATCGAATCATTTTTAGTAAAAATTGCATATAAATTAGGATAATTTAGGCAGGAGTAAAATTTAAAGAATAAGTAAATGAACCTATTGAACTTTCATCCAGTTCCTGGCTGCAGTTCTACTTCTCTGAATCAGGTCTTCCTCTTTATTCACTCCTTTCTCCTTACCTACCCCTTTCCTGTTTTGCATTTCCCCCAAACCACTTACAGTGTTTTCATGCACGTGAAAACATGTGCTGAGTACTGTGTCTTCAAAAATCTTTAGGTGGAACTTGAGGTTCCCTGTTGCTGGACATAGAAGAAGTTTTTGCTGTATAACCATCTGCTCTGGCTACTTTGGTTCTGTGCCCTCTACCTGGCTCCTGCTGACCTGGAGGCCTCCTGGCTGTCCCCCCACTCAACCTCCGTGAGCTCCTCTCACAGTATCTTTACTCTAGACCTGCATACTTGTCTTGCACATTCTCAAATGAGCTAAATGCAGAAAAGCAAGCCCAGGAGGTACAAGATGCAGGTGCGATTCTTGTCTCCTAAATCACATAACATCTTTAAAATCAGCATTTTCAGCTTTAAAATAAAAATGAGTCTTGCCCTCACTGTCATACATACCCATGCTGAGAAGCACATGACATACTGTGCAGTCTTATGATTCGCTGTGCTAAGATGCAAGATTTAAAAAAACAATGTAAGACTTAGAACCTGATCTAAAAATTAAGCATACTTTTCTCCATCATTATTCCCTAAGTATCTAATAAACAAATCTATATTGAATCTACTGTACTAAAAGACCATTTGTGTTTTTAAGGAGAAACATGAATAATCAAAAGGAAAGCATCTCTAAATATTTTCAGGATGTTGAGGTGGGTATTTTTGGATGGTGGTTTTCCTTTTCCTGTGCCTGTCATCACCGCATATACATGCAAACAGTATTTGTCTGATTTCCAAAAACCATCGTACTTCTAGTACTTGCTTGTGCAGCAGTAACGACTACAGAGAGAAGTATGGCTCTGCAGAACATACATGGAACAGATCACTTCATCCTATAAGATGTGTCAAACTATGATGGCTGCCAATTTGAAAACACAAGATACTGGAAGACAGTTTTCACACTCCCTCAAGACGTGGCACCTGATGCTCTTCTTCGAATTTGTAACAGTTGGCTCCAGTGATCTGTTGAATAGCCACCAAAATTGTCACTGCTTCCCCACAGGGCAGCCATCACACCCAGGCTATTTCTCTTCTCTACCCAGGAGCTGAGTGAGGACAATTCATCAGAATCAAGAGCAGAAGTGCATTGTCATCCCAGGGAATGTATGCAAAGGAGTTGCATGAAAAATTTAGCATATAAGCAGGCCTTAGAGGTCTCCAATGGTTACACATACCAAGATAATAAATCTGCGAAGATGTCAAATTTCCTGTATGTTATGGAGTTCTCAAACTATTACCATGGACATGAGTCTAATATTTTATTTAAATCCTTTCATGTATATAACTTCGTTTGGAGTGAGTTTTATCTCTTTATTTAGAAGTCTGAGAAAGGTTTTTAGTCATCTCTATTCTCCTATCCTTTTCTATGCCCATTTTCTAGGGTCTTTGTTAAAATTTAAATCTATTAGAACAGAGTCTGAGGAACAAAAAGGAACTGCTGCTTGAGATGTTAATTGAGAGGGTGTAGACAATCAGGACTCAAATATGAGAGCTATCAGTCATCTTGGCCTTCTTCATCCATATGATCACCATTGTACTCAACTAGATGGAAGAATCAGGTGGAGCTGGTACTGTGGCATTGCAGGCTAAGCTTCTTCCTGAGTTTCCAACATCCCAAATTGGCACTGGTCCATGCCCTAGCTGCTGTGCTTCCAATCCAGCTACCTGCTTATGGACTAGAAAATCAACGAAAGATGGCTCAAATCCTTAGGCCCCCACACTCATGAAGGAGACCTGGAAGAAGCTCCTGGCTTCAGATCGAGTCAGCTCAGGCAAGTGACACCCCTTTGGGAGTGACCCAGTAAATGAAAGATCTCTCTTCTATTTTGTGTCTCTCCTCTCTTTCAAATAAAAGAGAAATAAATCTTTAAAAAGTGGAAGAATCAGGTGCTGAACAGAGGCAAAGATGGGATATACTTGAAGTATGGTCAGATGGAGGGAAGCATGACAAACAGGTGATGTGAGAGGACTTGGAGAATGAGGTACACTCATCAGGGTACCAGTGGGTGAGCTCAGCCAAATCTGACACTCTGTGCTACTATTGGGAGATTGCCATCACTTTATATCCAAACTAATAAGTATCTATACAATAAATTTTCTCATTACTGAATGCTGTCTCCTAAATTAGAGGCTTGGCTAAATAGTCCTAATTTCATGGAGTACAGATTCAACCCTACCCATGTAAGAATCCAGTTAATATTACAGCAAAGAAAAAAAACAAGTATGAGAGAGCAGGATATGCACAACCACTGTAAGCCAAATATTCAAGACTACAATTGGATTTCAGGACTCTGTCTTTCATTTCTCCTTCACCTGAAAATTTTTCACAATTTTTCCTGATTAAACTACATGTAGGTACTTTGGGCCTTAACTTTCACTTTCTAGGGATGCAGGTTAAAGCTAAGCATTATATAGACAACTTAGTTACCAAGTGTGAAGTCTTGGGAATTCACATGGAAATTGATAAATGCATAAGACTCTAAAATCAGGCCAAAATGTCTCAATGATGTTAAAATATTGAGTCTTTCAAGAGCTTGTTTTTTTTAAGTTGTTTTAAACTACATTTCCACGAAAGGATGAATTTATGCAAAAAGGCCAAGGGATATTTGAACATGGTTTAATCAGAGAAAATAGTGGAGCAAATTTTAGAGGGAAAAATGAGAAGTGAAAGAGTAGTTGAGAAACAGGTAATTTAGATTGTAGTAATTCTGAACCATCAGGTTAGGGAACTTAAAGGTAGGCTGGGAGCCAACAATTTTTCATCTCTGTTCAGAATATGTGTTTCTTGGCCTCTACAAATGTGTCTCAAAAACATCCTTAAGGAACTTTATGCAGGGAACCATCTGTCTTCACCTCTGCTAGGATAGCTTCAACCTGATTTTATACAGGAAAGTTCACACAAATATACAGTTAGCTGCACTGTTCATTTAGAAAGAATGGTTAAAATTCTTTATACCTCTGCTTGTAATTGTTTAAATTTTATTTGAAAGTCAGAATGACAAGGAAATAGGAAGAGGGTGAGTGGGAAGAGAGATCTTCCATCCACTCATTCACTCTTCAGCTGCATAGAAGGGATCATGAAACCTACTTGGAACTCTCACAGGGGTATCAGGGACTCTCACGCTTCGACCACATTCTACTGCCTTCTCAGGCATTAGAAGGGATCAGGGTTGGAAGCAGAGCAGCCAGGACTGGAACTGTTGCTCCAATATGGATGCTGACATTTCCTGTTGAGAACTCACTGCAGTACCATGATGCTGGTCCCCTCTCTGAGCTATTTGCAAATGGTCTACACACTAGCTAGGAAACACAAATACTCCATCTAATCATATTACTTCAATTAACGGTCAAAATATTCACAGAGAAACACACTGCTAAAATTCCTTTGGAGATTTCTAGTATCCGCCTATAATGCTTTGAAGGTATATATATATGTATATGTATATATTTTATTTTAAGAGGTGCAGAGTCAAAGAATGAAGACAGAGAAGAAGCTTCCACTGAATCTCCCAACACTCACCACCTCCAGGGCCTAAGTCAGGGGCTAAGAACCAACCTAGGCTACTACATGGGTACAAGGAATGCAAGCACTACTTTAATCATTACTACCACCTTTCAAGATCTGCCTTGGCAGGAAAATGCAGTCAGGATCCAGAGAAAGTATTGAAGTCAGATGTCAAATACAGGCCCCCCAATCAGAGATATGAGCATTTTAATTACTGGTTAAATGGTCACCCCTGGAAATGATGAAAATGTTCCACATGAAAAAGTTGCCTTCATTTCAAACGACTCACGGGTCTTTGATTGTGGCATTCACCTTCCAGAAATTTAATGGCACATCATACAGAAATCCAAATGACCGTTTATTTTCAATATAAATTTATACATTTTTCCATGGTAGCACTGTCAGGTATACATTTCAAGTTCTCTAATTATTTGCTCATAGCCTATTTAGTGTAAAAATATCCCAGTTCTAAATATTTGAACATTCATAGTCTTTAGTAATATTTGACACATTGTCTTTCACTGGGACATAGGTTTTCTGCAAAAAAAAAAAATTATTTTAAAGTCTGCCTTGTTGGGAGCCTCAGGAAATAGAAGAGATAGTAAACTTAAGATGTTTCTACCCTTGTCTCACTAACGTTTATATTCCTACTGGCATCCATGATTTCAAAGGTCCCAACATTGAAAGAAAATTTGGGTTAACTACAGGGAAGCTTTTCATAAACAGAATTAAGATGAACTCACACAAAAGCAAACTTAAAAGTCTGTCCAGTACCTCCATCTCCATGACAACCAGAGAACTGTCATCTTCCCCAGGAGCAGGTAGCCTGTGCTTCTTCTGGCATCTGCTGACTTGCACTTTGGCACATCATAGGAAGGTGTGAGAACAGATGTGCTGTTATCTCCTGAGACTGGTAACTCCCTCTGGGCTCAAGGCTAGGAACAAAGCAGTACAACCACAAATCTAAAATTATCAAACTTTCAGAAGAAACACACAAGGAACTAATTTATTTTACCTTGTTATTCAAACATTTCTTAGATGTGACTCCAAAACCAAAATTGATGAACTACATCAAAATTAAAGACTTATGCTCTTCCTAAAACTGTGCTTGGGCCATGAAAAGATAAGCTACCTACTTAGAGGAAATATACATAACCATCTGCCTGTTAAAGGACTTGTATCCAGAATATGAAAGAACTTACAAAATCTAGCAAGAAAAACAATCCAAGTGTATGTTAAAAAAAAAAAAAACAGGAGTACTGATGTTGTCTCTTGTAGAATTGTGTTCTTTGCTGCTCCTCTAGCCTTGCCTTATCACCTCTGGGTACTCTCACCTCCAGCCACCCTGAGCTGACTCCTCAAGGCTGTTCCCTTTTCTGGTATTCTGCACATGCTTTTTTATTCCCTACAGTCTGCCTCCACTGACTAATACTTTCCTTATCCTTTTAGCAAGAAGGACTTTTCTTTGTTTCGTCAAGGAATTTTTTTTTAATTCTCATCATTCAACAAGTATTTACTGCAGCTATAAGTTCCCATGGCTACAGCCCCTGAAAAATCATCCATCAAAGCATTTTTCCAATGCATTTAATGGTCTGTTTCCACAACAAGGGACAAACCTTGAACTCAAACTACTGTAAGGCTTCCTTCTTGTTTTTCTCTACCTACAGAATGAATGGATCAAATATATAAAGTGTCTCATAGTTCCTGGGAAATGTTCTTTATCCTCTAACTTCATTGTTCCAAAAGCATTTTTGCAGTAGTTTCAGTTGTAATGAATGAAAAGAAAGTAAATGGGGTTGGCACTGAGGCACACAGGCTAATCCTCTTGTGATGCTGGCATTCCATACAGGTGCCAGTTCAGGTCCTGGCTGCTCTATTTCCCATCCAGCTCCCTGCTTATGACCTGTGGAACAATACAGGATGATTCAAATCCTTGGGCCACAGCACCGAGAAGAGAAACCTTAAAAGAAGCTCTACTCCCCTGGCTTTGGATGATTCAACTGATTATTCTGGCCATTTGTGGTTTGAATCAGCAGATGCAAGTTCTGTCTCTCCTCTCTGTAAATCTTTCAAGTAAAAACATTTTTAAAAAGTGAAAAAAAAGTGAGAATATTTGACAATTCTAATGTGCTCTAGTTCTATAAAACATGCACTAATGTTTTGTTATTATTCATGATAACAACTCCATAGCTTAGGAATGTCATTTTTAACCTTCTCAATCACTCCCACTGCTTTCCTCCATATTACAATAGTATAGTCCTTCAGTTTCAGTAACAAGTCCATCATTCTGCTATTGGAGAAATAGACAATAATCATTTTTTTAAAAAGCCCAAATCATTCCTCACAGGATCCAAGGTTATCAGAATAACAGCTAGGAGCCCTGAGCAGTCTGTAGACACAGAAGAACAGTAGGTTTCCTTCGGGACTAGGGAGAGGAGCTTTCTCTGGTCCTTACTTAATTCCAACTTTGGATCCCCACCATCTCTGGCAATGACCATCAGGGTCACTCCGGAGCGCCTACCCCCCCCCCCGCAAAAAAATAAACAAATAAAACCAGAATAGACAGAACAACAAGGAAAGCTTAGAATCAGACAGGAAATGGTCAGCGTGGATTCACATATACCTTACTAGGTAGGACACAGAGATTAGATACTCCTCACTGGGGAATGGAAGATTTCTCTGCACACCCCTCCTAAAACTGTTCTACACCTCAACTAGCGACAAATGCCTTGCTAGAATTATAAGCCAGTTTAGACTATCCCAAAATCTGCCAGGTTCAGTAGAATTATGCTTCAATGCTATGGATTGCTCAATACTAAAATAAGGATAGACATGAGACAGCTGAATAGTACCCTATTGCCATTTTAAGGTGTATAGAAGCTGTTGTATATAAACTAAAATCAAAATGCCAATGAAGTAGTCACAGGATGTGGTTAAGAACTTGCATTTTTTAACATATTGGTTATTCAATAACATGACAATTAATTCCATAATGTTGTAAATTGTCATAGATGTTAAGTTGGGGCTTTTAATTGATCAGGATGATTATTCTGCCAGCACTACCTTCACACCAGTGATAGTCTCCCCAAGAAACTATTGACTGTATCTGGACAATTAGATGCTGGATTCTTTGTTTGGTATATGCTTGCAATGAAAGAATCTCAATTGAATTTGATCTGTAATACTTCTATAAGGTGAAGGAATCCACCATGGGGGAAGGGTGTGAGGAGGGGTTGGGGGAATCCCAGAGCCTATGAAACTGTGTCAAATACAATGTAATTAATAAAAAAAATCGGTAAAAACAAACAAGGAAATTATTTTTGGTAACTAGAAATACTGTATCAGAATGGAGTCTACCAGAGGGACATTCATAGGTGGAAAGGGTTAGATAGCAGAATATGCTCCCAGGCTTCTGAAGTGACACTATATTGATGAAATGCATGCTTCACATGATAGTTACACCCATGCATGTATAGACATTAGTATATAGACACCCATGTATATCCCTTAGTAGCAATGAAAGATCCAGCCTTCCTCAAAGACTTACTCAGCATCTTCTGGCTGGGAGAAAATTTTAAGGGTTCCCTTCATTAAGAGGATTTCAGGTTGCTTCAGTAGAAGATGTAGGTCTCAGTTCCAGAAGGCGTAAGCATGAATTTGACAACTGTGGTAACAAATGGATGTGCCGAGAAACTGCTCCTTCAACACTTCCCAATTGTGGATGAAGCAAAGGAAATGACAGACTGGAAGGTCTGTGACTAGGAAATTTCTATTTCTGTCTGAGACCCACGTACAAAACCTACTTCCAGATAAAAATTCTCAGTGTATTTTCAAATTTTCAAATTGTTTCCAGGAGTTCAGGAGGAAAGGAGACCAAGTCAGGGAAAGTAGGGAAACTCAAAGTTCACGAAATAAGAGCATGAGGATTTCTATGTTAGATTGCCCTGACAAGTGTGTTCACATAGAAAAGTGCTTTACTTTGTGCCCAGCATCAGAGCAATTCTAAAGCAACAATTGTCACACTGAGCTACGAAATGTGCTTCCTATGAACTAAACAAGATAAATGATAATAAGCTATTGGACCATCAATTATACAAGATGTTCCTTCTTTGTTTACCAAGCCCATGCTTGTTTCTGCCTTCCAGAGCGTTTCCTACCGTCTCCCCTTGTTCCTCCACCTTTCCCCCCTTGCAGGTTAACTACCCACCCACACGCTCCAGCCTCCACTCCACCTGGCTGCTGGCCACTCAGACTCCTGTGGACCGCCATTCTATTACCTACCTCCAACAGCTGCCACGCCCGCAAGAAAACAGTTCTCAAAATACCTAATTAAAATGCTACCTATACTTGGATTTATATTTCACACATAAGAACCAACTAGGGCAACTTTTAATATTTTTGTTGGAAAGGCAGATTCACAGAAAACAAGAGAGAGAAAAAACATCTTCCATCCTTAAATGACCTCAACTTCTTGCAAAAGTTGATCCAAAGCCAGAAGCACCTGTCGAGTGTCCATATGGGTGCAGGGGTCCAAAGCACTGAACCATCCTTTGCTGCTTTCCTCCATGTCTTTAGACTCTGCTCCCATGTGGGAGACCTCAAATAAGCTCATGGCTGTTAGCTTCAGATCGGCTCAGCTCCAACCATTTCAGCCACCTGTAGAGCAGATCACCAGTGGATGGAAGATCTGCCTCTCCTTCTTAAATATGCCTTTCCAATAAAATGTTTCTAAAAACAGACTAGTCAGGGCCTGGTGCGGTAGCCTAGTAGCTAGGACCCTCATTTTTAAGCACTGGGATCCCATATGAGCACCGGTTCAAATCCCAGTGGTCCCACTTCCCATCCAGCTCCCTGCTTGTGGCCTGGGAAGGTAGTCAAAGATGGCCCAAGGCCTTGGGACCCTGTACCCATGTGGAAGACTCAGAACAGGCTTCAGGCTCCTGTTTTGGATTGGCTCAGCTCTGGCCGTTGCAGCAGCTTGTGGAGTTAATCGACGGAGAGATGATCTTTCCATCTGTCCTCCTCTTTGTGTATCTGACGTTCCAATAAAAATGAAGGAATGAATCTTAACAAGAATATTCAGCATAATTCATTGGAATTGAATAGAGATATAAGCTATATATATATATATATAACATATATATATATATGAATATATATGAAGTTCAACAGGCACTTCTCTAGGAAAAGTTATCTACCATGGAGCAGAAACACTGAAGTTAAACTTCTTGAAAAAGACTCCTCCCAGCTTCAGTTATTACGGGCATTTGTGAAGAGAAGCAGTGTTTGAGAGTAATCTCCATCAATCTCACTCTTTCTCACCCCATACCAAACAAAATGATTAAGTTTACACCAGCTGAATGTTACATTATCAGTGTATATGCACACAGACATACATATATGTGTGTATATGTAATATATGTATGTATATGTGTGTATATGTAAATGTATATGTACATATACCAGAAAATTGTGTTTTTCTGAAGGGTAAAAATTGTACAGTTAAAATCTTACATGATTAAAAGAATTGAACTAAATCATACATACAAAAATAGTATTAGCTAATGCTCATCGATCACTATGTCAGGAACTGTTATAAACCTCCAATGTATGAAGTCATTGAACCTTTGGAATCATTCAGTGAATAGTACTACATTTGTATTTTATAGGTAAGTAATTTGAAGTACATGGAGTTGTAGCAATTTCCCTAAGGTCACGAAGAAGGGGCCATGATTTCAATCCATGTCCTGAATGAGCTCAGGTTTATCGTGAAACACTGCCTCAAACTTGCAGAAATTTCAGAAATTGATAATGGAACACTTATAAGATACTGACCTAGTATGAATATACTCCAGGCAAATTTCACTGGGCTCTTGTCCCCACATGGCTGCAACAGCCAGGGCTATGCCAAGCCAAAGCCAAGAGCCCAAGTTTCTTCCAGGACTCCCACACAGGTGAAGGATTCCAAGAAATCGGACTGTCTTCCTCCACTTTTCCAGGCACTTAACTTCCGGCAGACTAAACTGAAGCAGCCAGGTTTTGAACCTGTGGCAATGTGAGATACCCACTTCTCAGTGACTTAACCTGCTATGCCACAACACTGGATCCTACTTATTCCTTAACATTCCTCTAAACATTGCAAATTGATTAAATGAGGATCAAGAACCAGTAATTATCCCCTAGTTATGATTTATCTGCTCAAAGTAAATCCTATTTCTAATTTCATGTTGCCTTAAACTCATCTTTCCTTAAAAATCCACAGGGCCGGGCCCGGCACCGTGGCTCAGTGGTTAACTTCCTCTCCTTGCACACCCGGCATCCAATATGGGCGCCGGTTCTATCCTGGCAGCCCCGCTTCCCTTCCAGCTCCCTGCCTGTGGCCCGGGAAAGCAGTCGAGGACGGCCCAAAGCTTTGGGACCCTGCACCCGCGTGGGAGACCAGGAAGAGGCTCCTGGCTTTGGATAGGCATAGCATCGGCCGTTGCGTTCACTTGGGGAGTGAATCATTGGACGGAAGATCTTCCTCTCTGTCTCTCCTCTCTGTATATCCACCTTTTCAATAAAAATTTTAAAAATAAATAAATCTTAAAAATCCACAGGGCCTTCATTCCAACGAAAGACAAAGATCTTGAGTACAAAATCCATAAGTTAGAATTCAGGAAAGAAAGAAAATAATAACCAATAAAGTCATGTAAAAATAGGCTAAAAGTGACATGATTTTATGTAGATATACCTGCAAGTGGTCCTTCTATTAAAAATTTATTCTTTCAAATAGCCATTAAATTTAGGATCCTCAAAATTAACATTTAGTAATAACTAAGGAAAGAAACTCAGACACTTACATTTCAATTATTTACCAAGTAACTAATTAGAATTTGGCCATGCTGACGGCATCAAATGACCATTCTCCAATTTCCTCAAGGAGAAAAAGCATACCGGATTCCAAGCACGGGGTGCAGCAGGTGAAATATATCAGGATCATTTTCTCCTTTCATGGAACCCATAGATACATGGGCCGTTATCAAACAGAAGCTGGGCCAATGAAGAATGTATAGAATAAAGACTTTTCTGTAGTGTGACTAAGAACTACAAGAGATACATGGTAACGAGTTGCAAATGTGGAGACTGCTTGGGTCTACAGAGATAGGGTCCCAAGAGCATCCTATTAGCCTTCTTCAAATATTCCAAATATCATCCTGAGAACAATGTTTTCCAAGCTATAAGTGAAACTAAGAAATTTTAGCTCTGGAATGTTTTGTTGCACTTTATTATTTACAATATGCCACTGCCTTCTAAGAAGAGTAGATTCTGCTTCCTGGGGGAAAAACATCAAGACTACTCTTACTAAATAAATACACAGTGAGCCGCAGAGAGGACTGTGCTGCAAAAGGGGCGAGGATCTAGGTTTAGAGACTGCTGCTAACCACTGCAAGGATGTCAAGGTGGCAAAACCAGCAAGCGGCAGTCTAAGTGAAACATCGAAGGGGAACCACACAAATCTAGTGTTTTATCAAGACCATCAACAATTGGTAGTGTGTGGGGCAACAGCCTAAGTTGCCACTGGAATGCCCACATCTCAAATCCAAAGGCCTGGATTGAGTTCCACTTACTCCATATCCAACCTACCTTCCTGCTAATATACATCCTTGGAGGCAGCAGGTAATAGCTTACATACTTTGGGTACCTGACTGCTACAGAGACTGACTTTCGGGCTCATGGCACAGGTTAGGCCAAGCCCCCATATGTTCTACATTTCCAAAACTGAGAGCAAGCAATTTTTCTAATCAGGGAGGTTTTCGCTCTCCTCTTTGTAGGAACAACCCTTACATGTTAAGTGTATGACTGTTAAGCTTTGAATATTCAGTATGTGCCAAAGATTCTTCACATTCTCTTCCGCTTTCCCAATTAGCCCAAACATCATTAGATTACTTTTTGGCAATTACCTCCATACATTTGTCACCCTTCTACCCACCCATTCTGCCCATCACCTTACTTTATGCCACATCCACACTATAGAATACCAAGGTAAAAAAAATGTTGATATTTTGATCTGGAATTGCAATTTAGTATTCCCTACTTTATTTGTACATGATTACAAAATTGAAAAAGAAAACCATCTCCTTTGGTAAATATTGGTTTTCTCAGAACTGATTTTGGAAGTCAACAACATTTCTCCTAGTTTCTGTGCCATCCAGCACACAGGAGTCTTATCCTCAAGTTCCATCAAGGACCTAATCACATTCTGTTTTCATTTCCCAGATGCAAATATCTCCTTCTGTAAGTTTACATAATGGCTGTTTTACCTGAATGTTTCACTTTTTTTTTATTGTCAGAGTGGGTATTGTGTGTATTTAAAAGAAAATCACACAAGATAAACAAGAGAACACTGTATTTAAGACTAGTACAGAAAGAGAGACAGAACTTAAATCTGCTTAAGCAAAGGCAAGCGATTGCTGGGCACTGGAGTGAGATAAGATAAAGTGCTAAGAAGCGTCTGGAGGCTTCTCTATGTTGTTAGGGACCTGCTTTTACCAATTATCACTCCTGGAGATGAGGTCAACTTCAAATGCTACATTTTATAGAACAGTTCTCAGATCCCCCAAAAGACAGTCCTCAAGATTCTCATTTCAAAGGGGCAAAAAATCTACAACACATTTGAAAGTACAAAAGACTTAAGGAAGATCAGAACTTGGAGTCAGAAAGCAATATATTCTGGGCTGGTGTTAGAGGAGTTTCTGAGTTCAGGTCCTGGTACCATTCCAGCTCCAAGTCACTGCTCATGCATGTTCCGGGAGGCAGTAGGTGATAGCCCAAACAGTACCTGTCATCCATTCATGTGAGACCAGGAATAAGTTGCCAACTCTACACTTTGCCCATCTGTTGCAGAAATTTGGGGAGGAAAATAGTGGACAAAAGATCATCTTTCAAGCTACTTTTTTTAAAACATTTTTCTAAAAAGGAAGCCTATTGAAAGTTTATTCTTTAGGTCTGACCTGGGTTGGAGAGAGAAAAACATTTACCATATTCCTAATGAATTATTTACTGATTTTTCTTCATTTAAGCTATTTGCCCACTTCCAACTTGGATCATTTGAACTGTGCCTACCATTCACTAATTTTCCATGGAATGGACTTATGAATGGATTAGGTAGATATCACATAATTGCTAAGAAAAATGCTAGTTCTCATCTATTCCTGTGCCACCATCGCGTCAAGTACATTAAGATCTGTCTTCCAAACCTAGTGCCAAAGTTCTTGCCTTATATGCACCAGATTCCATATGAGAACCAGTTCTAATCCCGGTGACCTTGATTCCCATCCAGCTCCCTGCTTGTGGTCTGGAAAACCAGTTGAAGACAGCCCAAAGCTTTGGGACCTTGCACCCACTCGGGAGACCCGAAGGAAACTCCACAGCTCCTGGCTTCAGATAGGCGCAGCTTCAGCTCATGCAGCTGCTTGGGGAGTGAATCAACGGATGGAAGATCGTTCTCTGTCTCTGCTCTTCTCTGTATATCTGACTTGGCAATAAAAATAGAATAATCTTAAGAAAAAAATCAGTCTTCCACACTAAGCAGTTGTCTACCCATTGTGCTTTCACAGTACTAACATTTGTAAATCCCTACAATCAGAGCAGTAATGAAGATGGCACACACTTTACTATCAGGGCTCCAGGAGACAAATGAAAAGGATCGTTGGGTTTTAATAAACAGAATGTAAATGCCCTGGGAGGGACAAACTGTCTAAAAACAAACCTGATTACAATGATCGTAATGATTAAGTTAGTTGATTCCCCTGGGAGAAGAAAATACGAAAATATTTTAGCATTGCACTTAAGATTGTTTCTAATTCAACAACTAAGTTTCACATCTCTATCATGCCACCCTGCTGTTGAGTCACCTGAAGCTACCTGTTTTCCTCAAAATATTCTAGGTTAGGGGTCAGTTCACATGACCCATCTTTCAGATAAAAATTGCCTTTTTCAATGCTACAGCAATTGTTGCAAACTAATTACACATGTAGAAAGTATGAACTCGGTGAATTTGTCAATCAACATCATTCCTATAGGACCATGATAAATATGGACTTTGAGACAGAAATTTTATTCTAGCTCCAGTTTTCCCTGTGACTGCAGAGAGGTAGAGGCCCAGGACAACTGCTCGTCTGTGGAGGGGGACGAGGAAGGGAGGGCCTGATGTACAGCCAAAGACATAAGAGCAGGAAACTCTAGCACCTTTTACCAAGGGGTAAGTCCTCCCCTCTTTGCACAAAGTAGCACTTCAGAGAAGTCTTTTTTAGAACGGCAGAGATAAGTTTACATCTTAGGATGCCGAGCAATCCTTCTGCCTCAGTTATTTCTTTCAAATATAATTCCAGGTGGATGCAAAATGTCACTTCCTCTATAAAACTTTTCTACTTGCTAGGAGAAGCCAGCTATTTTTTAAACATTGTTATTAAGATATGTTATGTGATCAAGTATCTACACAAATAGTTACAGATCCATACAGTGTTACAATCTCTTCTATGTACACTTGAGGACTAAATAAACTGGATGATGTCTGGTGTCCTTCTTTCTGTGACCATAGCTAGCACCTACTGCTACCTGGTTCCATGCATACATGACTTTCAGATCTCTACATTGTGGCCCCTCTCAGCGGCAGAAAATGTTATCACTTGTATCATCATATCCCAACCACCTAGAATAGCTCTGGAAATCAAGTACAACAAGTGACCACATTGAAGGTGATAGAGTTGCAGGAGGAGGAAGTGAGGTTTTGTTTTAAAGCACTTGACATCTGCAGAAATGGATTGACTTCATAACACCAAAGAGTAGGTTTTGCTGAATAAGAGATCATTAAGAAAAGCTAGATGGTATCAAACGCAAGTGCCTCCGATTTCTGAATATGCCCTAAAATTCCCTTTGAGGCACAGTTTCCTTTGCACAGCAGTAATAGATCCTCTTTCAATGGTCACAGGGCTATAAGCAATGCCCACTTTGATGCCTAAGATGATACCTGTATTTCTTACATTCCTTGATGTCATCTGACACTTCCATTCAAACCAAAATGGGCAGGGAATAAAGAGGGTTAGAGTGGAGGCAGGAAAGAATCAAAACCAGAACCCATTCCCGAGACATAAATGCAATTATGCTTTCCCGTTGCCTAGATTAATTCCCGGTCTATCTTATGTACCTCTGCTCCTGCCTTCCATTTTGCCTAGAATGGCATTTCAGACCAAGGATGGTTCTTCGTGTTTCCTTTATGTTCACCCACTTCTCACAA
This sequence comes from Ochotona curzoniae, assembly GCF_017591425.1. Lineage (NCBI taxonomy): Eukaryota > Metazoa > Chordata > Mammalia > Lagomorpha > Ochotonidae > Ochotona > Ochotona curzoniae. Next base: position 43,969,702 of record NW_024466502.1, on the reverse strand, counting down.
AATTACCATGATTCCATTGCATCAAGAAGGCAACCCACAGGAGTTACCACATTTGACGTAACTTAAAGGCAGGCTTTAACCCAAACCTATTTCTGCCAACAAATGCCTGATTCCTGTGGATCTCATGTAGACACAAGCCTGTCGAGTTGCCAATATTGCAATCCTGCTCACTCAGAAGAGTAGCTGCTAACTCGTTCCTTGCACTCCAACGACAGCACCCATTTTTCCCAATGTCCACCACTGTGGTAGGATGGTTGTTGCAGTCTATATTCTTTGCCAGAGCATGTTCAGCCACAGCCTAGTTGCAAAGTCTTTATTGGGAAGCTCAATTTTTGGTAGAACCAAGACATGGTACTGATCCTTCTTTGTATTAACCTGGGCTCATTAAATTACTTTTGTGTCACTCCAGAAAGTACCAGTATTAATATTCTGATAAAAAGTGAAAAATGAGTTAACTCAGTAAAACGAAATCAATGATGCAAATTTGCAACTAGAATTACATCAGAGACAAAAATCAACAGCATAACTTTTGCTTTTCCCGTATTGGTCAACAAGGAAAGTTAAGGATGAGAGTAAACCAAAAGTAGTTCCATCCTGTGGACCCTCAAGATTTAACGAGCTCCAGTGACTCAAAACAGGTAAACGGTCTTAATGTTCAACATTGCTTTGATGTCTAGATGAGACATAAGCAGTGTTTGTGCACACATGACAAAGCCAAATAGAGGACTGAGGCAATCACCCTAGTTCAGGCCAAATATTCACTGGTCACTACTAAATGAGGGTCTTTATACCACTCTTCATGTCTCAACTCTAAGATGTATCTTGAAAAAAAACCTAAAAGAGGCTACGGTTTCACATTTTAGTATAGTAAATAAATGTACTATTTGGTTTCTTTAAGCTCTCCTGGTATCTTCTGAAGACAGATGAAAATGAATCTTGAATGATCATTCTTTTGGTTCCTAACTGATCCACAACACTTAAGAAAAAGTTAATATTCCATTCAGGGAATCCAAGATCCTCCTTTTCTCCCCATTTCCTATTTCCTCTCCTAGAATTCTGCATTCTAAGCTAATTAAGGGAACAATTTTAACAATCTCTGTGGATCAGATACTATCCCCATGTAGTCCTTTATGTTCTCCAGATATTAACAGAATTCAGTGTGAAAATGAACATTCTAAGCTATGATCATGTGCATTTACATCATGGCCTGGATTTAATGCCTAGATGACAATTAGTCCTTCCTTTGAGGTAGTTGAACTAGAATAATCCTTGAATTGCTATGGTCTTTGAAAAGTTCACAATTTTTTTGGAAAACTTATACCCCAATGATTACCTAACTTCTAAATTAATCTCTTTACGATCTAAGTAAATCATATTAACGGATAGGATTAGGCAAGACTATGGCAAAAACCTCAACAGCCTCAGCCCTGTATGCCTGGGATGCCATTCTTCATGTGCCTTAGTAGAATAAAGAGGAAAAAATGGAACCTCTTAGTCTTTTCCAATACTTTGCTCATCATGTCCTTTAACACATAAGTTCTCTTTTTGTCATCCTAACTGCCCACTAATAAGGCCTGGGAACACTATTTGACTTTTATAAATCAGAAGCTGAGTCTTGCAAAAGTTGAGCAGCTCCTTTAAAATCACAAGGTTAATGTAGGTAGACTATTTCTCCAGACTTCCCGATTCCAAATTCGGTGGTGTCTTTTTCTGTCCTTGAACTCCCTCTTCACGTTACTAGACACAGGCCTTTCAACTCTGACCTTTTTGCATGAAGGCTTTCTACCCTAGTGATTAAAGCATAATACTCAAAGAGCTTCACACCAAGTGACAACCTCCAGGAGATGTGTTAGTAAATTGATAAGATTAGGTTGAACCACACATTAACTTTTCTTTCCGTTTCTCCTGCAGTCTTAAGCATACATCATCAGCAAGAACTTTCTGAAAGACTCATGGTCTGGACTGTGTGTGCAGCCAACCTTCCACCAGCTGCCACTGCTCTTCTGCGTACCTTGGGTCTCTTTGTCTATGTGATACAAGTTTGCTTTTGCCTTATTTGTCCATTTCCTTATGTAAGTGACCTTAACTGATTGTATAACACCACAAGGCTGTGATTCAATGTGCTGTTCTTTCCTACTCAGTATTATTAGAAACTTTGAGAAAAACTGCTGGTACTCTCCCCCAAAGGAATCTTTTAATATTCTATTCAGAGATCTTGTATTTTCCTGAGGAAACAAAATAAATGATAAAATTATTACATAGGAGGCTAAGAAATGCTAATTTCTGATTTTTACAATACATGCTCATTTCCAGAATGGTTTGTTTAGTAAAGAAAACAGTGAGTGCAATTAACATGTGATACATGCACAGCAGGTATGCCAAAAACAACCTATTACCAGACATTCACACAAACAGCTAGGCGTTTTCTTAGAATTTCTACTTGAAACAATATAAAAAGGAAATTAAAATGCATTCATAAGTACTTCTGTGTTATAAATATGAAATAATGTTATTGGCTTTTCTTGCTATGCATTCAAGTGTAGATAAAAAAATATTTTGAAAACTAAAAAATAAATTTCAACAATTCTTATGATTCACAAGGGGAAAAAAAACAGAGTAGCTAAAATGGCCTGCTTCTAAAACCAATCTAACACCAAGCAGGGATTCTGACAAGAAATCTACAACAAAGTTCTTCTGACTTTGATCATACCATAGCTACAGAACAGTGTGATACTACAAGGCTCAAGTGGAAATGAGTTTGTTCTTCCCTTAGAATTTACCTTAACACCAAATGTAGGCAGAACTCAGTGTGCACACCTCCAGATTTTTATCTTGAACTCCCAGCCCTTTCTCCACACTCATTTTTTTCCTCTTACTGGTTTCCTCAACTGTTAACTCTTATTTAGCAACTCAAGAGATTTGCTCTACACACGTGTTTTGTTTATGGTGACTGATTCAACAACCTCGTCTCAAAAGGAAAATTTCTTCCATTTTACTTCACTGCTGCTCAAACCTGCCCCAGTTAACTTACAATTACACCATAGCCTTCTAAGATAAAGTATCTCGATCACAAATTTAAGATGCTGTACCTGTATTGAGATGCAGCAGTATACCGTAACAAACTCGTCACTCAGAACTCTCAAGTATAAAGGAAATCTTACCCTGTAGATCGGAGATGCTGATCTGTTTCACCAAGTTGAAACCTCTACCTCGTGCCACTTTTCTCTCAACGTACAGAGCTCCCTGGAGCACAGGGTCAGCTCTGTTTTGCAGCCTGTGCTCTGCTAGCATCTCTAAAGCTATGCATGAGCAGGAGAGGCCACAGAGGGAAGGAAACAAGACAAATGACGCATCACTTGCGTGGAATGATTCGTTAGGAAGAGTCACAGGTACTTTAGTGCCCTAGTGAGTCCAAGGCTATTTCAAGACCAAACATCATGAGTAAAAATGTGCGAAAGGCATTTGAACATCTCTCAGGATTTAAAAGGAAATTAGACAGAAGTAGTTTCTCCTTTCCCATTAAAAGGAAAGTGTTAAAAGCCTACCCCTTCCAAAAAAACCTCTATCAACATTTTCCCTTCAGTCCTCAAATCTGATAATATCCCATGTCCACAGGTAAAATGAATTCCTGTTGAAGAATAAAAGCGAAATTATTAGATGTACCTGCATGCCCAGCACAAAATATTTAAGTCTATAATGTGTGGGCAGATTCCCTAACAGGTACATATCCAATCAATGAGCTTATCATAATTGGGGAAAAGCAAGAATAGGAAAATGCCTTTTCTTGAGAAATCGCTACCTCGTGTGAGCTGATACATGCCTGAAATTCCTGAAAGTAAGTTAACAGTAGAAAGCAGGGAGATGACGGGAAGGCGGAGTTACTGACTGAAGTGGGGGATGCATACACCTGATCCCTTCCACTCTTCTCTAGTTTTAGACAATGGAAAACAGTCAAATTAAAAATGTAAAGTACTAATTTGATAAATATACAAAAAGAGTAGGACTGGTGAATAAGAACAATCAAAGCTGTTTAACACTGCTGGGAATGGTACTTGGCACCATGGTTAAGATGCCACTTGGGAACACCCACATTGCGGAGATTGGGTTTGATATTGACTGCTTCTGAGGCCAGCATTTTGTTAACACACAGGCTAGGAGTGTGATGGCTGAAGGAGCTGTGTCCCTCTAGCAATCGCTTTACCTGGCATGAGTTCCAGGTTCCTGGCTGAAGTCCAGCCCAGCCTGAGTACCAACAACTGGCAGGTATTTGCAGATGTAACAGTGGGTGAGTTTTGAAATTTAAATCATTTTCAGAAATAGTCTTTGTATAAGTAGCCACTGAGCTATTGCACTAGACCCAAAGTGTGATTTAAGGTTAGCTGCTCAGATTGACGACTAGTTGTATGTGAAACCAACATTGCTTATATTTAGATCCATCAATAACTTCAATTGATTTCTGAAGCATGTGATGCAGTGTAAGAATCAATCCTGATTTTAACCTCCTAAGACACAAAACCTGCTTTGGGTTGATGTTCTGGGATTCCAGGTGTCTTGCAGGTAAATGCTATGAGGCTGTGCTTTGTCACGGAATATCTTGTCAAGCATCTTCACCAGGAGCAGCTGTGAAAGACAGAAATGATGTTTCCCTCTGGAACAAAGGGCAGCCATGCTCACTTTCCATCAGTACAGTGCTGAATTCCTCTAACAAAACCAAGTACGTATGTTGGCACCACCTGGCCTCTTCAAGAAGGCCTGTGAGGATTGGGTCTTGGAGAACCATGATAGAATGCAAGAAAGCTCACCCTGCTTTCCGTTCCATGAATAATCAAGTTCTTTGATCCAGGAGTCTCACTTTCCTCCATGGAATAGAAGATAAGCTGTTAGCTTGCAAGTAGAATACATTTAGATCCCTCACAGCTCCTGCTGTGGTTAAAACTAAAATGATAAACATGGTATACATGATATATGGCGACCTGTATTAAGGCTGAATGAAAAGGCAGCTTCAGCTAAATTCATTGTGAAAGCTTCTACTTAAAAATTAGCAATGCCGGGCCTGGTGCAGTAGCCTAGCAGCTAAAGTACTTATCTTGCACATGCCGGGATCCTGAATGTGCACTGGTTTTCTTTTTTATGAAAAAAAAAAGGTTTTTTTAATTGCAAAGTCAGATATACAGAGAGGATGAGAGAGAGAGGGGAAGATCTTCCATCTGATGATTCAATCCCTAAGTGAGCACAACAGCCGGTATTGTACCAATCCAAAGCCAGGAACTTTTTTCTTCTGGGTCTCCCATGTGGATGCAGGGTCCCAAAGCTTTGGGCCAGCCTCAACTGTTCTCCCAGGCCACAAGCAGGGAGCTGGATGGGAAGTGGAGCAGCTGGGATTAGAACCGGCACCCATATGGGATCCCAGTGCATTCAAGGCAAGGACTTTAACTGCTACACTATCACACTGGGCCCATGGGTACCGGTTCTAATTCCAGCAGCCCTGCTTTCCATCTAGCTCCCTGCTTGTGGCCTGGGAAAGCAGCTAAGGATGGTCCAAAGCTTTGAGACCCTGCACCCACATGGGAGACCCAGATGATGCTCCTGATTCCTGGCTTTGGATCTTCTCAGCTCTGACTGTTGTGATCACTTTTGGAGTAAATCATTGGATGGAAGATCTTCCTCTCCGTCTATCCTCATCTCTGTATACCCAACTTTCCAATAAAATCAATAAATAAAAATAATTAGTAATGCCTGTCAAAGAAGCCTGCAGGGGCATTGCATCTCAAATACCATCAATACTGCTATTATGAAGCTATTTGTCTCAGTGTTGGTTGCCTAAGAGATGCCCAATGAATATGTGTTAAACTGAAACGCCTAGTAAAATCCTGATGGATCTTAATGATTTTAAACTAAGGAATCAAGCATTACTTACGTTAATAACATTGAATTCTTAATCAGAACTGAGGATGGAGAACGGAACAAATTCATTAACTCTAAGAGTTGACAGTGAATACCTGGGCAAATGGAGACTCGGGTGGACTACGTCAGCCAGTGGAATCTGGGGAGATTTCATTTTGACTGGAGTGGCAAGACTGGCAGCAATACACAACTGTTCAACTATCACAACCACTTGAGCACGATCCTCAGAGCAGGAGCCATATCAGGGACCCTGGGATGGCTGGGAGGCCAGGTGTGGCATCTCCCCTTACCTCTCCCCACTGTCCTTCCAAGTACAGGAAGAAACAAAGATAATGTTGAAACAATAGTCCTTACCCAACTTTCCTCTAGCCCCTGACCCTTTGTACCCTGATCAAATCTGTAAAAATCATAATAAAAATTATATGATTTTAAAAGCTAAATACAAACAAGGAAGATAAATGTTTCATTCAAGATAGAAATATTGAAACTTATTTTTAATAGAGCAATACAATTTATTATTTCACTATTGAAAGATATGCTAAGTCCTAAAGAGTTAAAACAAGCATACCAAATTAAAGTTTCATGTTATTCCATTTTGATCAGGTTCTCATAGTTAAAATGCCCTCGTCTGTTTTGCTGTGAACAGTTTCTCAAGATCTTTGGTTTCAATCAGAGACAGACTATCTGGCGTCACACCAGGACTAGCCTTTCTACAATGAGCCAGAGATTATTTTTATCATGCACAATACATAAAGTGTCCCTTCTCCATCAATTAATAAACAGATACTTTGATTTTCAAAAAGTGAAGAAACAATGACTTGAATTTGAACTTCGCTATCAATGACCAATTTTTTGGTTCATGTTCATTTCTCAGAATTGTATGTTTGTGTGCATTCCATTGAAATATATAAGGAAAAATGTGAAATTTTACTGCTGTACATCCTCAAAACTTGATCAGAGAAATTTTAATGAATCGTTCATGTGGCTAAACGCTAAACAGGCTTGGAAAACCTGTTATTCCCAAAGGAATCTGTAAAGAAGGGTCATTAACTTAATTTAGGGGATGCTTCTTTGGATCAAAAGTGCTAATTATGATAACCATTCAAGTAGTACATATTGTTAATATGCAGTCACACAATTCATTACCTGGAACTCTTTGTAAACATATCTTGATTGACATTTCATCTCAAGTATATAAAATAAGCCCATATTAGAAATGTAATTGTGTCAAATAGTGGTTAAGACACTGGTTAAATCATCTTCATTTCCTATTGGAGCGCCTGGGTTTCAAACTCATCTCTTTATCCTAGCTGTAGTTTCTTGCCAATGAAAATCCTGGAAAAAGTGCTAATGACAAGTAACTGGGGAGGCTTTGACTGAGGTCCAAGCTTCTTGATCCGGCCCTGGCCCACCTCACACAAGTAAGGTCTGAACCAATAGATGGAATCTGTCTCTTGAGTATTAAATATTAAGCACAGTGACTGGCACTGTTTTATAGTGGATAAATCTGTCGCCCGCGGCACCAGCATCCCCTGTGGCTGCAATTTCTAGACCCAGGTACTCTATTGCTTCTGCAGCTCCCTGCTATTATTGTGGGAAAGCACTGGAGGACAGCCCAAGTCCTGTGCCCCTACACTAATGTCAGACCCAGAAGATCTCCTGGTACCTAGCTTTGCTTTGGCCAAGTTCCAGCTGTGACAGTCATTTGGGGAGTGGATCAACAGATGGGAGGCTGTCTTTGCTTTTACTCTGCAACTCTGCATATCAAACAAGTGTGTTTTTTAAAAATAACAAAAGCATAAGCATGGTAAAAATTTTCCCAGATTACCACTTGAGGAGTTACATGGATTTTTTTTTTTCTAAATAGGTGAATATTGGAGGAACAAACAGATAGAATGAAAGGAAAGGGAGGTATTAGGACAATAAATTTTGAATCACATTGCTCAACCTTTGCAGCTAAATCCACATTATAGCACACTACGTCAGTACAGGGATGGTAACTCTCCTTAGTGAAATAAAGGCTTTGGATGTTTTCATTCATCTCAAACCATGTCATATTTCAATTGCCTTACAACTCCCTGTCAGAAAGTGACTTCAGCTTAAGAGTTTCTACACGGTCAAGGTTTCCTGAGTCAAGAAGGTAGGAAGCCTAGATTGAAGACTTTTTTTTTAATACATCATCTTTAAAGTCCAAGATAAATCCTAAGAGTGAAAAAAAAAATTAGTGATTTATCCTTCCTGGACTCTTTTCTTTCTAAAGTACAGGCAACCTAGGGATCTGGCAAAATGTGCGCACATCCTAAAAGAGTGAAAAAATTCCTTCACTCAAAAACTTCATTCCATCACTGGAACTATGTGTGAGAAAATACTGAACCAACATTCACTTTTTCAAAAAATCTCATGTTAATCATGCATCTGGCCTGTGGATAGGAATTAATTCATTCTTCACTCAATACATCTTCAAATAATTGAAGGTCATTGCCATGTCTGTTTTAATCTCTCTAGCTATTGATCTTAGCATCCAAATCAATAGTCCTTCATGTACTTGTGATCAAAGCTCTCTGTGCCTTGAACTCACCCAGGAATTCCCCAGCAACTACTCCAAGATCAAACTACATACAGCAAAATCACGGCTGTTTTATTCTCAAGCATTACAACAACATTGCCTCAGGTCAGTGAGCTTTTCAGGGAGAATAGAGGAAATTGAATTATTTGCAACAAAATCTTAAAATCTAAAATATGGAAAATTAATAAGACTTTCATTACGTAGCTACAAGGCATATAATTACACCAACTTCATTCATTATTAAATCTAATATTCATTAAAATCATTACAGATGAAAACAATCTGTAGGTCAGTTTTAACTTAATTCCCAAGAACAGATAATGATTTCAGAAAAATGAGTAATAATTGTTGTTAATTGACTTTAAGCAGAAAAATCTTGGTAAAATGTAGCAATATTCATGTGTAATAGTGATATTTGCATTTTACCTGAATGTCAAGGATGTCAAGAGAATCTAACATCAAATTACTAATATTATAAACTATAACCTCCATAAAGATACAATAATGCCAAATTTTTAGAAAAGATGTATTTGAAAGTCACAAGTACATGGGGGGAGAAGGGGAGGTGCACAACGCGGGTGAGGGGCTTTGCTAATGAAAATTGTGGAAGAAAGCAGTGATGACTAAAATTACTGGGAAAGCATGGATTGTGGTCCTAGCTCCTTGCTCTGGTCCTGACTCACCTCAGGCATGTGAGGACTGATCCAACAGAAGGCAGAAGAGGGAGAGAGAGCAATAGAGCCAGAGAGAGAGAAAGAGGGAGGGAGGAAGAGAAAAAGATGTAAAGTGCAAGAGAACAAAGGGAGGAGGGAGATAGAGAGAGAGGAGAAAGGGAGAGATAAAGAGAGGGAGGCAGGGAGAGCTTCAGCCAGCTAGTTTACTCCCCATGTGATTGCAATGGCAAAGACTCAGCCAGACTGAAACCAGGAGCTTCCTCCAGGCCTCTCAATGGTGGTTGGACTTCAGGCCACCTTCTGATGCTTGTTTCAAGCCATCAGCAGGGAGCTGGATGGGAAGTCAAGAGTTGTGGACACCAACCAGCACCCATACGAGATGTCGCACAAACTGCTAAGCCACAAGATCAGGCCCAGTGCTTACAAACTTCTATGCTATACTTAAGTCCTATCACTTTACCAGTCAAGTTTCAGAGATACTGGATTCTCATAAACCTCCAGTTTTAGCCAGTAAATTTTCCGTATTACTTAGTCACTTCACTCTTTGACATCTACAGCTTAATACTTTGTCAGGAAAACCAACATTTGAGTCCTCTAGTTCAAAGCAGTCAGTACTCCCAGTATAGCTAACATGTGCCAAAAGCAGATCATAATGAACTTCAATTTTATCCATGAAAGAACAACAGAAAAATATCAAAGGAACTACCCACATGAAATCATTCTGAACAGCTGTAGTGCCAAAGTACCAGCATAATTTACTGTGTTTTTCTTCTCACTTATAATTTGACCCAAAACATGTATGAGAACTCTGCTATCTGGGGTGCAGAAGCCAAACTGAGGCAGGAAAGGGTTAGAGCTGAAGAAATGCAACTCTAGACTTCCTGAATCCTGACCACAAACCATTGCAGTAAGGAAACGCTCATTCTTGGAGCTGCTTCAATTAGTGCAAATTTAAAGACATTCTTCAAGACTTACCCCCAAGCCACAGAGCCTTGCCATGCTGTCTGTTCCCTCTTCCTTCTTGGTCCTGCTAGACTTTGGTTAGTCATTTTTCTAAAAATTATTCAAGTACTTGCTGTGCTTTAAATGGCCTCCAAGAATAGTAACTAGAAATAGTGACGGGACCTCCTGAAATACTGCTTTGGTATGACTTAGACGCCAAGGATTACAGTGGTCAATAAATATTAATAACTTTTGATTCTAAAATAAAAATATTTCTATAGAATATTCAGCAATTCTGCTTTTATGTCATTTTCTACAGGAGATGCAATTCTGGATATAGTTAACCCTAATTGAATTCCAATATCTGGAGGAATAGGACATGTATCATTTTGAGACTGCTTATAAAAATAGTGACTTCCTCTTAAAATTTTCTTTTTAAAAAATATCCCTATGGAATTGTACCATAAAATTCAAAATTAAAAATAAAATACCCATTTAAAGCCTTGATGTAAAATAAATTATAGAAAAGAATTTTCATGCTACTTTTGTGAATTAAGTTTTCTTTTGCTAGAAATGAGCAGAGTGCTAAAAGAAAACTTTGCCATCAAAATTTAGCATAATTAGTCTTTACAATGGAACAATCCTGAAAATTACCACTGGACATACCCGTAGACTCACAGGTTCTGTATAATGGCAGGACATTCATAGTTGATCAATTTCTTTACTCAGTCACAAGTTGCCTTATTTATTCATTCATAGGGAGTGGGTTGATTGATTTTTTTTACAAGTATTAAATCATAAGAACCAAGAGAAAGGAGGTGATAATCACAATAAAATTTTACAAACAAAATCTCACGTGCACATGGCAACTTGGCTAAAAGTCATAAAGCCAAATCCTAGACTGGCAGCACAGAAGGCAACAACCTATAGAGCAGACACTCTACAAGGGGAAGAATTCAGTTCAATAGTGGCTCTAGGTGGCTGACATGGTAGCCTGGCTTCAAGCCAGGTGAGGAAGCTTTAGTGTCCATGTCCCATACTCACTCCATGATGCTGAATCACTATCCCTTCTCGAGGATACAACTCTGGAGATGGATTTTTCTAGAGAGATATGCACAAAGTGTGGTCTGAGAAACAAATGTATCTGGCAGTTCAAAAGGTTCACAAATGGAGTCAAGAGTGCATATATTACATTAGCTTCTTGGAGACCTCTTATATGCATCTCACACAGGACAGCAGGGCACAATTCACTACCTATCTGGCATGGTGAATGATGGCACCCTCATACTGATAGCTCACATCCAGCCCCGGGACCCCAGAACAGTGGCAGCCTTGCTCCTATTCTCCAGGGAAACTCAACAGTCTTCCCTAAGAAATTAGATTACTCTCCTTGGAAGTGCCACAGATACCAACATCCACGTCTGACATCTTAACAGGCTCCACACACTGAAGTGAGAATCATGAAGGAAAGTTCCCAGGAAGGCTCAGAATTTCCCAACACCTTTTGCACTGCTCACTCAAAGCAGACAGCTGTAGTACAGGACATCTCCAAACAATCTCTTAGGTGTAACAAATAAACCAACTTAGAGACTATTTGATTCCAAAAACATTAGCAAGGATTTCCTCAGATACTACATATATAAAACAAGAGTAGAATTATCTAATAAGGAAATTAAAGAGTAGTTCTTTAGTTTTTTGGTTCAAGGAGTCTTTAACATTCTGTAAAAATGACCAACCATCCAAAAAAAAGTAAGAAAACCTTTGTATAGATCATGCAGATCAGTGTGTGAAATCTTAGCAATTAGAAAATTGTTGATTGTCTACATATATTGGCATCCAATAGCTATTCCAACTTTATGAAAAAATCCAACAAAAATAATGATTCTTAAATTTTTCAAATCTTAAATATCTGGCTTCATAAAAGCTTGATTGGCATGTGTTTCTGTATCTTACATGGCATGTCACATATCATACTATCTTTAGAAAACACTCTCAAGGGAATGGAAAAATAAACTATGAAAAGTCTTCAACCAAGAACTTTTGAGGATTAATGTAAGAAAAATTAAAATAGATAACTTGGGGTCCAGCACAGTAGCCTAGTGGCCAATGTCCTTGCCTTGCATGCACCAGGATCCCATATGGGCATCAACTCTAATCCTGAAAGCTCTACTTCCCATCCAGCTTCCTACTTGTGTCCTTGGAAAGCATTCCAGGATGAACCAAAGCCTTGGGACCCTATACCCATGTTGGAGACCCAGAAGAGGCTCCAGGCTCCTGGCTTCGCATCAGCCCAGCCCCGGTCATTGCGGCCACTTGGGGAGTTAATCATCAGACAGAAGGTCTTCCTCTCTGTCTCTCATCCTCTCTGTATATCTAACTTTGCAATAAAAGTAAATCTTTAAAGAAAAAAGGAATAGACAACTTGTGGCAAGTCCAAAAAATTCAACTGAAAGACAAATGATACAAGGAGAGTTTTTAAGCTGAAGTAACATCATTCAATGTGCATGTGATAAAGTATTAGAAGGAACAAAAGATTTATAGAAAGACTCAAAACAGCTTTGTGTAACTCAGAATGTAAATTCCAGAGAAAATCTCTCAAGTGACCAAATAAGCAAAATTAGAGCCTTGCAAGTCTACATCATTATCACACATCTCATAACTGGAGCTAAAGAAAATCATGAATCTCAAGAGAAATAAAGTAGGTCATTCCAAATGAGCAGGAAAGAGAAACCTCCCACTTCCCAGCAACAATTCTAGAATCCTAAAGAAAATGAAGCAATGCCTTTGAAATCTGGAGGATCATTATGTACAATGAAACTCTCCATTAGCTGTTTCCAGAAACACAGGAGGAGTTTTAGAGAATGTGGCTTCATTCTTTGTTAAACTCCCAGAAAATGTGTACCAACAAACTGAATGTTTAAACCACATACAGTAACATAACAAAATGCAGGAAACAAAAAGCTTAATTTAAGACAGATGAACAGAACAGCCAGAATAATGGTGAAGGAAAATTCTAGAAATGCCTCAGGTTTAGAATGACCAGTCCAGAAACAAGCATGTATGAAGGCGCCAAAATTTGATTTCTGAAAACATAAAACTAATGAAAATGTACTGAAACCTGTGTAGACAATTATTAGAAATGAGACGGAGGGGAGGGTAGTTAACTGATGTTATGTCAATAGAAAATGAAGCAGTAAAAAACATGGGCAATTTTGAACCCCAAGGAAGACAAAGATGATCTAGCTTGCTAAATTAGAGTCTAATTACATTTAGGTAGTCTTAATGTAAGAGCTAACAAAAACTAAACTATATTGAGACTGGAGAGCAGGTTAATGAGTCTGTAAAAAGTACAAGGAAATTTGGAAAGTGAAAGGGAATCAGTCAATGCATTGTTATCCGTGGCAACAGTTCATCAGCATCTACCCAAACTTTTTTTAATGGAGTGATACAAACCTTGCAGTCAGACATGGAGGTAAAGTTTAAAACCATAGCTAAAAATATGTTACATGCTATCATGGAAGAGAAAATAAGACGTTTTCCATATTATTAAGACTTACACAGTAGTTGACTTTTAAAAACGTATATAAATTTGATGATTATCTTTAGGCATTACATCAATTTCAAAAACCAAAATAAATGAAGTCCATGAAAATGTAGCTTTACCAATGGGCATTTAGCTTAGTGATTAAGATGCCCACAGCCCACATCAGGAGGCGTGGGTTCGATTCCCAACTCTGGCTCCTGACTCCAGCTCCCTGTAAATGCAGACCCTGAGAAGCAGCACTGGTCGATTCCATAACTAGGTCCCTGCCATCCTGTGGGAGGTCTGCATTGCATTTCCAACACTGGCGTGAGCACATTTAAAAGCTGACCCAGTAGTTTTTAGTGTTTTATTTTAAAATATGTATTGATTTGAGAAAAAGAAACATTTAGGTCAAAAGGAAACTATGGGTTTTTTTTCATTTAGATGAGTTCTCAAATATTTGAGTGTCTGAGGAGATTGGACATATGCTAATGATCTCAGATCTTATTATTCTTTGGTAAAGTTCAAAACTGAAAGATCAACAAAGACAATGCCAGTGGCTATGTGAAGCAGTGCAATGCAAATTTGTCCAACAACATAGTCTTGGCAATGTGAAACTCTCAATTATTACTTTCTAAATTAGCTTAACCAATTACAATACACATCTGCTATTGCTACAAAAATAAAATTAATAAACCTAAATTGGTCTAAATTGAGGTCTTTTCCAGGATAAAATCAAAGATACATTTTTTCTATGAATGGCACATATCACATAGAATCACTTCTATATGTTAGATCATTTCCAGTACATAGCACATAAGAGCCATTCAAATGCTAATGATAATAATGTACTTGACAGCAATTCTAAAACCACATGCCAACATAGATAATTTGATGTTCTATTCTTTCAGTGTTCAGGACACCAAATGGTGGCCAGTACCAATTTTGACACAGCTGAATGTTTGGGCTGAATTTAGTAATTATTGATTAATCAGTTTCCTGGTTCCAGATACTATATTGGCCTATCCAAAAGGTGGAATGTTGATGCTATAAAGCCTACAAACATATTTAAAGCATTTCTGAATATTAGGCTTGTTCGTTCTTCTCAAATTCCGGTATACCACGTTTATGTCAAGCATACAAGTTGCCATGAAACTGAGCTGGACTTGCTCATTGCCTGGGAAGAAGTTCCCCAGGGACAGCAGTGAAACTGGCTGGTCTGAGCTTTCCCGAAAGGAGCGCCTTTGTCTCATACAGCCACCAGCTCAGCTGAGAATTCCCAAGGAGCTTTCTGTCACACCATACCAAAACTGAAGTCCGAGAATCTATGCAGAATGGACCAAACACACAAATACTTTGGGATTCTCTTCTGTGCTCTGTCATTGGGAAGAAGACATGGAATGACCTCACCAGCCACACAGGACCAATGAAAACTGATAACAAAGTACAGGAAAAGAACCATTAGAACTACGTAACAGGTCCTAGGATAATCATGCTAGTGGAAGGCGGCCAAGTGGAAAGCAAAATAGAACAGATGAGCTTGGAAATATAAAAATGGGTTTAAACATCAGGGCTATACACTTTGCACCTGTTTTTTGTTGTTTTTGTGTTTGTTTCTGATATGTTTGTTTCTGATAAAGGAATTTATTCTTTCTAAGTTTCCATTTATGTTGGCAACATAGACATTGATACTTATTTTTCAAGGTTGTTTGAATATTTAAAATTCACATATATCTCCAAAGTCTCACAGGGAGGTTAGTTTAGTCCTTACAGAGAGTGGGTAAAGTGCTTCAAAGTGCAGTGAGTCCAGGCAGAAGCATTAACTGTGCTAGAATCAAGCAGGAAGGCAGGTTATGAGAAGATCCCATCTTAGAAGACAATACCCTAAAGGGACATGTTTGGGGTGGAATTTTTTGTAACTTTCCAGGATGGTAAACCATGGTTGGCAACATCATGGCATCCCTGAAGATGCCCACATGATAGTCAATGAAGGCTGTGAAAATGTTGGCTACGTGGCAAAAAGGAATCAGAAGCTGGGCTTGAATTCAACATCTTGACATGTAAGGGAATGTCTGATTACCCAACTGGTTCCACTTTAAACACAAGTGTCCTTACGTGGGAGAAACAGGAGGGACAGGATGAGAGAAGCTATGACAGAAGCATAGAGTAGAGTCATAAACCAAGGACTTTCAGAAGCCATTAGAATCTGTAGTAAGTTCAGCTGTCAGCAGGGTAACAATAGAGAATAATGCATTACACATTTCAAAAAAAAAAACCTGAAACTGTTACCATGAAGGAGACATTAATGTATGAGGAAATAGTTATCTTAATCTGGGCATCATACATCTACACAACAAAATACCTCATTAATAAGCACAATTTTTAAGTATATTAATATTTTTTAAGTTGGAGTTAGAGAAAGAGTATCTTCTACTCACTAGTTCACTCCCCCAAATGGCTGAAATTGCTGGAACTGAGCCAGGCCAAAGTCCAGACATCATCCCCATTTCTCACATGGGTAGGGCCCAAAGACTTGGACTACCTTCTGCTGCATTTCTAAGCGTATCTCCGAGTGGAGCAGCCAAGCGTTGAACTGGCACCCAAGTGAGAATGCCAGTATTGTGCTTACTTAATCCCTAACACAATTTTGGCCACTATATGTACAGTTTTTATGTAGCAAATTAAATGGAAGAAAAGAATAAATTCAACCTGAGCTTTCAGAAGGAAGATCATCTTGCCAACACTTTGGTTTTACTCTAGTAACACTAATTTCAAACTTCCGACTTCCAGAAAGTGAAGACAAAATTGTGTCATTTCAAGCCACTGCTTTTGTGACAAGCTGTCACATCAGCAGTAAGAAGTATCCTAGAGGCATGACTCAACATCCGTGGCCTGTACCTACCCTTATCCCTCTCACTGAAGGTGTAGAGAAGAGCCGGACATGGGGATCTCAGCCCATCTCAGCTACCTTCCTTCTGGGCGGAATTCCCTACCAGAAATCCCACTCAGTTCCTCCACACCACCATGTTTACAGGCATCAACTCCCATGCAAGCTGGTGGGAAGCATCTGTAGTCTTTCTGGGCTGCCTAGGTCTGGGTGGACAAGATCCGTTTTGACGATGAATTTAGGGCCCTGGTAGAGCAGGATATCTAAGTCATGCCCTCCCCTCCCCCATCACTACAACTTGATTTCCACCCTTCTGTATTTATCTCCTAAGTGACTTACAAGGCAGGTTGAAAAAGGAAAGGCGGGGACAGAGTTAAGCTGCAGGCTGTGACACTGAAAAGTTGAGATAGGCTAACATTTGGTTCTTCAAACCAGCTTGGGTTGAAGGCCAGTCAGGACAAGCCACTGTCCCTACTAGGACAGGAGGTGAACTGAGTAGTGCTGGCTCATGGACCCACTGGTATGCGCAAAATCCGGCATTGGGAAGGGTTCTGATGCAGAAGCCTGCGCAACTCCCCTGGCAGGATACAGACCCTGCAGGTAAGTGCAAGAAGCATGATAGGAAACAGCCCAGAATAGGCCATGGAAAGTTTCCCACTGGCATACATTTGGCATGGGTCAGGGGCAGACCAGGCTGAATCAGTTCACGTCATCCACTGCCAAATCCGAGCACCAGAACAGAGTGTGGGCCGGGCCGAGTTCGGTCGCAACAAAAACCAGTCCACAATACGGAATGCCAGGGTGAGGTTGCCTGTACTGGATGTGACTGCAGCGACCAACCAGCACGTGAGAGAACCAGGAAGGGAGGGGGCAGAGCTGGTAGGGGAGTGAGGGGTGGTTCCTTTGCTGGTCACCTACTCCCGCTGGAGAGCATGAGCTGGGATGGGGGCAGTTGAGCTGGTTAGATTGAACTAAGCTTCAATACCCATCAATATGTACGAGAGCCAAATGGGATGTGGGACAGACTTGACTAGTCTGCTACACATACTGGCAAATCAGGGAGGGGCGGGCCTGGTGGGGGTTATTGTGGGTCGCTCCAGCTGGGCTGCAGCTCCCACTGGTTTATGCGAGGGCTGAGTATGTGCTGGGCAGAACCAGGCTGGACTTTAACACCCACTGGTTCCAGTGGAAGTCGGGGCTGAAAACAGAACCAACCCAGCAATTGCAACCACCAGCTGATCAGGGCAATGGACTGTGCTGGGCCCTGTGCTTGCTAGAACACACAAGAATCTGGTCTGGGAACACCTCAAACTTTCTTTGGAGATCTCCCCAATCGAAATGGCAGACTCAGAACCCTAATCAAGAGAAGAAAGAAGACAGAACAGGTCAATCAACCACCTCAGCTATATGTTGGCAGCAAAATACTGGACAAGTGGAGACTCTATGATGGACTATGTAAATCAGTGGATTCTTCAAAGACTTCATCGTGCTTGGAGTGGCAAGATTGGCAGCAATTCATAACTGGTGAACTATCAAAACGACTTGAGCAAGTATCTCAGAACATGCCCCATATCCGGGGCCTGGGTTGGGTGGGAGACTGGGTGGGGCTTCTCCCTCAATATTCTCTTTACCTCAGATATATGAAGGAAACAATATGGAAATAATAGTCTTATCCACTTTCCTATAGCCTTTGCTCCTTTTACCCTAATTGACTATGTAAAGATTGTCAAAAATATATTTTAAAAACATTTGGTTCTTCAGAGAAGAAATCAGGACAGAAATCCATCCCTTTCCATGAGCCAGTGTGGAGGATGACAATAGTTGTTCTTAAGAGAAAAGGATGTGTGACTGCTTCTAAGGTTGTAACACCCAGACAGAAAGGGAGATCTACTAATACACATGTTGTCTCCAGGATTTGCTGAGGAGCCGGGACACATCGCACATTGCAGGTGAAATTTTCAACAAATCTGGCTTCAGGTCATTAGAGAAAGCAAAGCCACAGTTGAGACTCTGGGTATACAGCTCATGACAAGCTTGGCAAACAAGCTTAGCCCAGCAGCCATGAGCATGGCCATGTTCCGCCTCTGAATAAAGGAATGCTTATAAAATGAAACAAATTGCTGCAGAACATGAGCTGGAATCTTCAGTCTTCTAAAGAAGTGAAGATAATCATCTTCAGATTTCTTTATGAGCTGGTGCTTACATTTTCATCATTAAAATCCTATTTTGCCTATCAAAGGCAAAAGTAAGTATACATGGTGGTTCTTTGGGGCCCAATCATTCATGTCTCCTACATAGAAGTAATTACATTCAGTCACACTTCAGTCACTCCCAGATGACTTAAATGGAAGATACTCTCCTCCTCCCCACAGACACAACACAAACAAAAGCTTTCTAACATACTAATTCTTAGTCATAAGATCTTATTGACAAGACTACTAGAAGACAAATTGATTGCAATTATCAATCATTTCACACCATCAAAAAGGCACCTCCCAGGGCTGTGAATTGATTATTGGAGAGAGGCTCTGATGAGCCCAGGCATTATTACAGCAGAGCAACAGCAAAACCCAAGTCCTTGTTTCTAAGAGCAGCCCATGGGGAGTCTCAGCCACCACAGCCAGGGTTTATCCTAACGAAATTTCATTACTCAATGAAGTGGAAAGAGAACAAATCTAGAGAATTGATCTTTCCTGACACCTCTCCCCACACTTCCCCTCATCTTTCAGAACCTTGCCAAGGAGAGTTCATTCCACAGAACTGTTAAAGAGGGTGGGGAGTAGTAGAGGAAAGTGTCACTTTCATAAAACAATTTGGGACACACGTGGTTATCCAGACGAAATGCAGGCCACCTGGATAAATCACACACAAAAAGAAATTGGAAGAACCTCAAAAAGCAACAGAAGTCTACATTGGAAATGTAGGGAGGAGAACAGCGAATTGTTGCTGTTGCTATTGTTTATAGTCTGTCAACCGAAAAACAAAGATTTTAAGTGGCAAAGAAGAGTCTGAATAGTTGGTTTCTAGGATAGGTTGCACAACATTGAGGCAGAACACTATGTGGGTGGAGACTTACTTGGTATAAACCAAGAAAAGAAACATCACATGCCAGTGCTTTAGAAAGTTAACTTGTAAGTGGATTTGACAGATTTGGGAACAAGTTTTTAAAACAGACTTTTTGTATACACATTTTCATTGGACTCTAGGAAGACCCCTCACAAAGCAGAATGCTTCTGTGTAGAGGCAAACTCCCAGTTCTCAGCCAGCAGGGAAGCAGCCAATTACATGTGAAGGGAGATGGCTCTGAGAGTACATTAAAACAGTGCAGTCCTGAGGAAGCTACATGGTCAAGGAAACTTAAGTATTCAGAGTTAAATGGGAAATGTTTGTCACATATCAGAACATCCAAGATCCTGATTTTTAAAAAGGATTTGAAAGGCAGAATATGACAGGAAGAAACACAGAGGCCATTGTCACAGGAGATGGAAGAATTCACCAGAAAATCCAGATGGACTGAGCAAATTTGGATTTATTGAACACACTGCCTGGGGACAGCAGGGAGGATAGCCAGAGGCTAGCTGCTGTTTAAAGCATTGAAATCTAACAAAAGGGTTCAAATTCTGCAGGTACATTTTATTCCTATAATATATGCAATTTTTTTGAAAAGTGCTTCATATACCTTAGTACATTTATTCGCTCAGTGCATGTTTACTGAGCTCCAATTACATGCCAGGCACCAAGTTAGGTGTAGCTAAGAGTGCCTTAGTCTAGAACAGGTGGCTTATGAACAGCAGACACTGCTTACAGTTCTGGAGGATGTTAAGTCTGAGGTCAGGGTGGCAGAAGAGTTAGTGTTCATTCCTGGCTCACAGTTCATTCTGTGTCTCTCCAAATGGAAGGGACAAGGGAGCTACAACCTCTTACACAGGCACTACTCCCACTCATAATGCCTCACTTCCATTAGTTAGTCCATTCCTTAGTTCATCACTGCCAGATGTCTCAACTGTCAATATTACAGTGGATGTTGAGATTTAACATCCTTAAATTAAGATGTCTTGAGAACTACTGCTTGAGATTCTGGGGCCTTCTTGCCCAACTGAAGTTAAACTATGCAAACAAGGAGGAATGTTTTTACTTTTTTTTCTCATAACTTATTAACTGTAAGAGATTAACTGCCTTAAGTATACATTTAAAGTCTAAACACATGATTATAGATTTTCCTTTCATTTGTATCAGAAAAATAGCAAGCAAATGGTCTCCAAGTTTAGCAACCTCATGTAGATTTTCTTTACTCTGAATGGTAGCAGAAATCCTCAAAAAAATTCATGGAAAATTCATTGTATGACAAAAGCATGAATGGATACTACAGTTTGTACACAAAACTATTCATTTAATTCCATATTTCCAATGATAATATTGAAGTTTCTTTAAACCTATGGAATCTCAGAAATATGGTTTCTTTTTTTCTAGAAAAGAACGTGTGACATCATGGGTTTTGTATTCTGGAGTTTCCCTATCTTGGAAGCCAATCCCCCCCTTAGAATGGCCTGCTTCATAGGTACCATAGCCCATTTCCTTTTCTTCATCTCATTGGTCTGGTTAAGGATGTTAGCAGATCCCTTCCAACCCTCTTGATCTTTCATACATGTAACTTACTATTTAAAAAAAAAAACTAGGTCTTTCTGTATTAAATCAATGTGTACAACTCTAATGTTTAAAAGTAGCATGCAAGACCTGATTCCACAAAATCTCACACAATCAGACAAATTGGAGAGTTTACAAATGTCACACATTATAGTTAAATGCTAAAAATAGGGATAGTAAAGTGCTTTTGAGTATGTCATAAATGAGGTTGTGTCAACAGGAACTCCTAATCTGTAACCTGCAGTATAAATGCAAATAAAAACCTCAATAAAGTTTCAGCCCGACCCAGTTAGAATGACCATTATTCAAAAATGAAAACCTAATTCTTACTAATGCTGGTAAGGATGTCTAGGAAAAGGCATCCAAATAGACTGTTGATACGAAAGTCAATTGGTATAATCATTATGGAATACAGTAGGGAGACTCCTCAGAAAATAACATATATCCATTGTATGAGTCAATCATTCTATTCCTGGGAACCTAAACAAAATGAAATCAGCATATGAGTAACCTGTATCACCATGTTTTTACTAGTCCAATTCACAATCACTGAGATATGGATCAACCTAGATGCACATCAACTGAGAATGGATGAAGAAAATGTGATTTATATACATGATGGAGTACTACTCGAAGCCAAAAAAAATTATCTTTTGGAACAAGTGGAAGCAGCTGGAGATCATATAATTTAGTTCAATCTTGTAGCTAAAATATAAAATACCAAAACAATTTATATAAGCAGAATTGATACCTTAGGATATTTTACACTCCTAGTTTATATTCCCGAACAGTGGACTTTACACACATTATGGAAAAGAGAAGAGGGCAGGAAGGAAGCACAATTTTTTCAAATTCTATTTATGAATTGCAAGAAATGTTCTTTTAATAGAAAAATGTTTTAATCAAGTGATAAGAACCTAAGAAACCATGTATTTTTTTCCTGTCAAGTCTCTAGACCTGAAGGTGTATTCACTCAAAATAACTGTCACATCTGATTAGAAAGCACATTCTTATACTTTAGATATAGCTGTGAACAAAGTAAATCCATAACCCTTAAGGGGACTTGCATTCTAGTGAAGACACATGAACAGTAAACACATCCAACAGAATGACACACCTACATAGTACATAAAACAAAGCAAAATAAAATAGCAAAGAAAATGGCTTGGTATGTGTACTTGGGAGAAATAATATTTAAACCACTGTGGACAGGAGACCATTCCTCAAAAACCTAAGTCTGAGAAGATACCATGTTGTGATTTTAGGAAGTTAGTAGGAAATACTAACTGGAAAGTAGGCAATGCCAAGGGGGGAACAAACAATAGTATTCCAGGTGGCAGAGAGAGCAAGGAAATAGGTGCTGAGAGAGAGGCAAACATTTACTGGTGTGGAGCTTATTCTAGTTGCCATATTTATTACTTGCTTTTATTTTCTAAAATCCCTCTCAAGCCCCCAAGGAACCACTACTGATAAAAAAAAAAAAGCATTTGCCAACCACAGTGTACTCTATATTCCTGTTATTTGTATGTCTTACTGATCTATGTCATTCCCCAGAACTTTATAATATCTTTATGGGCACCATTACCACCAAGGCCTGACAGAAGCTTGAACTCACTGTGAAGTTGTATTTCAAGTAACAGTAGTCTATCAGATATATAAAGTCTGGGCTTAAAATGAAAGGCAATTGAGATTTTTTTCCTAAATCAGCATGCACATTTTAATAAATGCCTTAGCCTGCGAATTTCACTAAGAAGAGATTATTTTGTGTTAAATGTTAATCAACAATTAGACATTTAAAATCTTTACAGTCCAGACCATAGCTGATTCAAAATCTACGGATATACTGAAGAATGCAAGCATCAGTTCCAAGTTCAAAATTACAAAAATTGCCTAGCATGCCATTTACAGACAAGAGAAATTTATCTACCTTTAACAACTTACTGCATTTATGCCTGCCACTAGTATACAATTAAACCATTAAAAATTAATCCCCCAAAGTAACTGATAACAAAATCATATGAAGATAAAACTAAGCAGAAACTTTCCAAAAACAAGTAATTATACACTTAATATTTGGGAAGTTACAAATAAAAATGGGGGTGGTGTTGTATAGCAATGAGATTGACACCGATAGTGCTGGCAGCTTATGTAAGCAATGGTTTTTGTCCAGACTGTTCTGCTTCTTATACAGTTCCAGCAGATGTACCTGCCAAATGCACCTGGCAAAGAAGAACATGGCCCAAAGGATGAGTGAGCCCTGGTCACCCATGTGAGAATCTGGATGATGTTCCTGGCTCAGCCTGGGCCATCCCAGGCCTAATGGCCATTTGGGCATTTGTCAACCAACAGATTAATGATCTCTCATTTTGGTGTTCAAATAAATAAGCCTTTAAAAATAATACTTAACTTGGTTTTGTAAATTTTTTGCTATTACAATGAGTATAATGAAATAAAACAATGGATAGGAATGTGGGAGCCAAATACCAGTGTGAAAACTCCCACATGGTGAGAAATACACAAATTCTCCATTATGTGTCCATGTTTAGTAAATATTGTTTTCCAAGTGCTGTCATTTATAAAATTCTGGGTCTAGAGACAAAGCTCTAGTATGATTTGTAGACTTAGAAATAGCTCTTTCATCATACTTTTCCAAACAGACTGCTAATTATTGCTTACTTGAGATAAAGTATTGAATTACAGGCAAGGATGTAAAGCATCATTGGCTTTGTGAGCAATCAAGTTATGCATTATCCATCTTCCTAACAGCTCACCAGAATTCCTGGACTCCAATCTAGAAACAAGAGCAATCAGATTCTAGCAATTCACTTGCACTGAACTGGAGTTTGTGACATCCCTTGTTCTACTGTGAATTGAAGACATCCACAATATCTTACTCTAACCATAATGAAGTCAAGGTATTTTTTCTTTGAGAAGCAGGATCTTTTTAAATTTTAATTTTGTGACACAATTTTGTATAGACTGGGGTTTCCCCAAAACCTCCACCCCCAACATTTTCTCCGTGTTGCTACAATAGGAGAATCCTTCATATGGAGTCATAGTTCCATAAGTCTCTTATTTGAGAAGCATCAATCTTTACACACTCTCCAATGAGCACCTCACTAAGCAGTTAGCTTCCCCAACAACTTTGTTTGCTTTTTACCTGCCAATATGAACAGCAGATAAGACTTTCCAGGTTTCTCTTGTCATCTTTCTAAATACCTGAGAGTCTGCCCCTTTCAGTGAAACTTCTGTACAGGCTCCACATGGTGAACGTGCAAAAGCAGCCGTACTGCACCCTTGGCAGAACTCATCCTTCAGTCTCCATTGCCCAGAGATGGCAGCACATGGATTTTGTTATCTGCTTTCTCCCAGTGGACATAAAATGGGATGCAGCTTCCCTACAGTAAAGTCTTGAAGATTTGCTTTCTAGCCAGATGGATCTAGAAGACAGCTGTGTTTTCCATAAATTCCTCACTGCAAAGCACACACAAACTGGCACCCTGTTTTCATGCTATTGATGCTCCATAATGTTTTGATCTGTTGCCGAAACTGTTCTGATAATCATACAACAATATGTCATTGTCCTTTTGCTTCCAAAGCACATTGGAGATTGATTCTCTTGTGCTGAAAGACTGCCAACTTAAGGGGCTTCTCCCCACTCTTATTCCAGGTTTGAAACATACCTGCTCCTGGTATGATGACTTTGTCTTTTCCTACCCCATGTTACCCCTGGCACTCATTGCTTATTCTATTCCTTTGAGGTCCACATTTCTCATTATTTCTCTTCAAAATGATCAGCCTCTTCACTAGCCAAAGATGAAAACAAAAATCTAAGAAAACCTCGACAGAACTTACCAAACACTACAGTTTGTGCCTTTCAATAGACTACTTTAACCTTTGGGGAAAACTAGCCAAATGAAAACTACAAAAATCTAAGTAAATTATGGGTTAGTGATGATGGGCAAACTTGAACTGGTTTGCCTTCTATAAGTCCCAGCTTCACTATATCAGCCGCTAAGCAGCTGCTATTTGTAACATTGCATCAATATGCTAATCTGCTTCCTTCTCAGATACTGAGTAGCAAAAGCACCTAACACACACAAAGACCTGAAGGATTAAATGAATATAAAATACACTGCGTTAAGGCTGGGCATAGTAGCCTAGTGGATAAAGTCCTTGCCTTGAATGCACCAGGATCCCATATGAGCACTGGTTCATGTTTCGGCTACTCTACTTCACATCCAGCTCCCTGCTTGTGGCCTGGGAAAACAGTAGAGGACAGCCCAAAGCCTTGGGACCCTGCACCTGCCTGGAGGACCCATAAGTAGCTCCTGGCTCCTGATTAGCTCAGCTTCGGCTATTGCAGCCACTTGGGGAGTGAATCAGCAAACGAAAAATCTTTCCGGTTCTCTAAATCTGTCATTTCAATTTAAAAAATTAATCTTTAAAAAATACAAGGCAATAATATTACATCATTAATGTAATTTTAATCATTTTGTCAAAATGTTGTTTTGAAGGAGAGTGTCCACAATCAGGAATTGTATGTTACCTTGGTCATTGGGTTCAACTTAGCCTCTAAGACCCTTTGCATCTCCACACCAGCTCCATGTCTGAAACCATCAGACCTAACCATTTTTTCTGTATACCAAGATGCTTTAGTTCGTTAAATTCCTTCCCAATCTCCTGCTAGTATCACCATGTTTTCTAGTTGCACAATGACACACTGAACTAAATAGTATCAGTATTAAGGCATAGAGGAACCAAAACATGTTTCTTATGAAGATTCTAAGCCAACTGAAAAAGGTAACTGAGAAAGGCAAGCAGAAAAATATGAAATTCCTAAGGTGTTTGGAAAATTTAATTAAATGATACAAACTTGAATGAAAGCTCATCAACTTCATGACACTTTTGTGTGACCCATGATATATTATCAGGTATTCTATTCCTCAAGATTTGAGGATCCTGTCAGTTTAACCATGGAAAAACAACCATGTCTATACTATTAAGAGAAAAAAAAAAGTAACTTATAAAGATTTTAAGATTAGGAGGCAGATAAAAATATGAGCCACATCAGGCCCCATCATGATGAATGTCTAATGATTTCCATAGAAATTCTTACGAAACTATCCTTTTTTCCATGAGGACAATGAGTATAATGATTACCCTGATGGACAACTAATAAGATTCTCCTGGTATTTCCGTTAGCACCTTGGCCAGCTTTCTAAAAATATTATCTAGTTTTTGTTTTTTTTTTTTTCCCAGCCATTCAGAACAGCAACAACAACAACAAAAATGCCTTGAGTATCCCAAGAAAAAGGTTGCCATGACATTTGCTTTTAAATAGCCTGTTTATGCTTTGTCTGGAGTACTTCACAAGTACTCCTTTGATTATAGTTTGTCTTTGGGATCACACCGATAAACTGTCTTATTATTTGAATAAATGTTTCAAAATCTTGCTCCTATGTGCTTAAAGCCTTCATTGGAAATTGCTCTTGCCTGCCATTTATCCCATTGCAACAGTTTTGGAACTCAGTAGGGTGTTTGCTCAGCTTCTGTTGATTTAGAATCTTGTAAGCTGATCCAATTGAGAGGTCTGTGGTACTGGGTGCTTTTGCTGTTAATCATGGCTCCTCTCCAAAGCATGAACAAGAGTAAGTCTCTTTAAAATGCATGTGGATGGTCTGCTCTGTGGGCTTTATCTCCAGCATCACTTCTTCCTCTCAAGATGAGTTTTCCATTAACTGCTAACTTGGGGGATAACTCCCTTTACGTGTTTCATAAAATCTCAGCGATCTCACCATTATACCATCTAAAATTCACCATAAATTGAATCTGTAATTTTCATAAATTCATTTTGAATTCATGTTGTCCTAACAAGGATGGTTTCCAAATTGATGTTAGCCTCTTAGTATCCCAAACTAGATCCTATTCAGACAAATTAGTATAAATTGTCTACTTCTGAAATCCATAATATTTTCCATTTTCATTTTACACAAACATTTTAGAAATCCCTAATATATGCATGAATTATGGAGTCACCTTTAACATACTAGAACAATGGATAAAACTTTAAGGAAATGAATTGTTGTATACTTAATGTCAAAAACAGACTTCTCTCAGGTTCTGACTACAGATCTTTCCAACACTTACTGGTAACTCACCACACAGGCAAAGGCAGAAATCATCTGTGAGCAGGTCTGCCTCTTAGAAAAGGGGAAATTTTAAGAATACATGTTGGATTTCTCCTTTCCAAATGCCCGGTGAAGTTTGCTCACAGGTCCTCTAGAGAATGTGAATAGACAGAATAAAAATCAAGTGGCTTGTGAAGAACCATCAGGGATTGGAAGAAACATTCATCTTCAAACAGACTGGAAGCCAGTGAAGTCCAAATCTGCCCAATAGAAGCAGAAGCCATAAGATTCTTAAGTTTCCACTTCCTGCCCTGAATTTCTGAAGAAAGAGGGAGAAGGAGAATGAGTCATTCCACAAGCCCACATTTGAGTTTTAAATCATTTTTCCAAATTTAAAAATGGAAAATGAAGTCAAATTATCCATGTTTGCAGATGATATGATTCTATACAGAGGGGAAGAAAATGATTCTAGTACAAGATTTTTGGGGACCTTCAGGGTTCAAAAGAAAGTCGCAGAATATATAAATCAACACACAATCAATAGCATTTATATTTGCAAATCTCGCCACAGCCAAGAATGAACTTGGTGGATCAGGCGGTTCTTGCTACAGAAAAAAGTCTGAATACCTTAATATAAGTAACCAAGGACATGGAAGATCACAATGAATGATATCTTACAAGGATAATCATGGGACTTTACAGAAATTAAAGATGACACTGTAAAAAAAAAAGGAAAAATCTTCCATGTTCATGGACTGAAAGAATTGTCATTAAAATGTTCATACTACGTAAAACAATTTATAGATCCAAATTAATCCTGTAAAAAGTACTATCTTCTCAAATCTAGGGAAAATGACCCTGAAATTTACTTGGAATCTTAAGAGATTCTAAATAAGTAAATTTATCCTAATAAAATAAACCTGAGTAAAATAAACCTGGAGGTTATCACAAAACCAAATTTTCTGACAAATTACAGACAGTCATAATCAGAACAACCTAGTTCTGGCACAAGAGCAGACATATGGGTCATGGATCAGAGTACACGTCCCAGAAATGAATCCATGCATCCTCACAAACTAATCTTTTGCCAATGAGCTAAAATAACTTTCTAAATAAATGATCTTTTGGAAAAAAAAATCAATGTCTACTTGCTGAAGTTTTGAACAGGACCTATACAAAAAATCAACTAACAATGCATCAGCAATCTAAATCTAGGAAACCATTTGATCAGTGCAAGAAAACATAGGGCAAACAGTGCATGACAACGGCACAGGGAAAAGCTTTTTGGAAAATACCCTGCAAGCATGGGAAATAAATAGCATTACATCATAGAAGAAGCTTTGGAAAAACAAAATACTCAAAGAAGTAGCCAACAGAATGAGAAAATATTTGTAAGTATACTTCTATTAAAGAATTAATATTCAGAATATACGATGAACTCAAGAAACTTAAAACAACCCAGTGAAGAATTGGGTTGAAATATTGATGAAATCGACAGGAAAGCATGTTTAGGATCACTAATGCCCCAACGAAAATCAACATTACCCTAATGAGGATAGTTATCGTCCTCCCCCCAAAGACAGACAAATGCACAAATGCTGTGGAGAACCTGAGCTCAAAATTCCCGTACCCCACTGTTAATGGGGATCTAAGCTAGCATAACTATTATGAAATACAGTATGGAAATTCCTCAGATTTCAAAATGACTCAGCCATCCAATTCCTGGGAATTTATCCAAATGAAATGAAACCGGCATACCAAAGAGCTAGCGGTAACTCATGTTTAGAACAGTTCAGCCAGCAATAGCCAAGATAAGGAATCAACCCAAATGTCAGCAACTGATGACTGGATAAAAAAACTTACATGCACATGCAGACACACAGATGTACAGTGGACAAATGCTTCACAAAAACAAATCTCTTGCGTCAGAATATGTGCAACCGAAGATCATTATGCTTAGCAATAATTCGTGGTAATATAGAATAATAACTATAATATATGAGCAAACAGGCATTTGGTTATTTTCTATAGCATTTGTCAATACTCTTAAAGAATGGTGTTTACTTACTACTTGTTGAATCTTTCAGTAGAGGGTTAGATTTTGTGATTATAAATCAAAGTAGTTATTGTAAAAATTAAAAAAAAAGAGGAGGAGAGGATAGGAAAGAGGGAAGGACATGGTGAAAAAGTATCAATGTCTTCAACACTATATATGAAATACATGAAATTTATGCCTTTATATGAATGTTTAAAAGTTTATTAAGTTCCAAAATTATGGTATGATCTTTTAAGCAAAAAACCTTGAAGATCTCAATGTTGAAGTAACTTTATCTTAATTTGAATTAAATAGATATAATTGGCCTTTGTGTATATTGATATTGAACAAAGAAATAAAATATATTTGTAACGCACCAAAAGGTATAAACTATTCAGAAATTAACTTAGAAGAAGGAAAGTCTAGGCAACAGAAACACATTACTGAAATGAATTTTAGAAAACCTAAATATACTGAAAGTGCTCCAGTCATGGAATTGAAGGTTTAGTAGTGTTATCATGTTAGTATTATCTAAATAAACTTTTGAATTCTATCAAACTTCAATTTTTTTGGCAGAAATATACAAGCACATCTAAAAAACAAATCAAGGAACTGCAAATATCTTAAGTAACCCTGAAAAAGGACAACATTGGAACACTTATTTACTGATCCCAAAGCATGGTGTGGTATTGCCACAGTCATTTACACTGGTGAAATAAAAAACAACCTTTATTTATACTTTGAATGCATAACCAAATGATTTTTATGTGTGCTAGAAACATTCATTAAAGAAATAGGGTTTTCAAAAAATAATTCCTCATACAATTAAGAACAATCTAGATCCTTACCTCACACCATGTGGAATAATCAAATCAAGGTGTACCTATTATCTGTCTAATGAAAGACCTAAAACTATAGAGAAACAAGGAAATCGTTTCACAGTATGGAATTTCGCAATGATTGCCTGATTATGACTTTGAAATCAAAGGAAACAAGACAAAATAGACTTTTGAAGATGTGCAAAGGGTACTAACACTAACAAGGCAATCCATAGAGTTTAAAATATATCTGGTAAAGAATATAGATCTACCTTCCAGAGAGAATAAAAGCCTGAACACAAAACCTAAGTCAAAAATAGCAGAAGATTATAGTCTACATTACTCTACAAATTATATACAAATGACCAAGATGCACATGGAAAAATGCTCAGCTTCACTACAGAAGTAAAATTGAAACAATATAAGGCCTTGTACCCTAGAGGATGGCTACTATTTTAAAATAGAAATATTTGAGGAGTTAAATATGCTTACCTTGATTTTAACCTTGCAAAATATACACAAGCTGAGATACACATAATACACCAAATATGTAAAGCTTTTGCAAATCAAAAAAATATTAGTAACTATTGATGATGAGGATCTAAAAACAGAATTTTTAAAATTTTCTGATGGGATGTTAAAAACGTTTTTTGAAAATATTGTGGCAATGTTTTGAACTTTAAGAATAGGATTGTCATTCAATCCAACTATTTCACTTATAAATAAGTACCTCAGGACAGCACTATTTACAACAGCCAAAACATGGAAGCAACTGATGTCCAGAATGAATCAGAACAGTGCCCAGAGCAATGGCTTAATGCCTAAATCCTCACATTGCAAGTACAGTGATCCTATTATGGGTACCAGTTCATGTCCTGGCTATTCTACTTCCCATCCAGTTCCCTGCCTGTGGCCTAAAAAAGCAGAAGATGGTCCAACGCCTTGGGACACCGAATCTGTGAGGGAAACCCAGAGGAAGATTTTTCTTCTGGCTTCAGATTGACCCAGCTGCAGCCATTGAAGCAATCTGGGGAGTGAACCAGCAGATGAAACAAGTCTGTCTTGTCCATAAATCTGATCTGCCTTTCCAATAAATAAGAGAAAGTATGTATGAAAGCATTACATTTGGCCCTACAAAAGCATAATCCTATATGATGCTATATGAAGATACAATGCAAAGTTAAACAATTAGAAGACTAATAATATTGCATTTATAAGAGACCTTTAGAGTAACCAAACTCAAAATTCTATGTTGCCTGCCAGCAACCAGGGAGAAGATGGAGAGGGGAATTTAATGGCATAGAGATTGCAAGATGAAGAATTCTGTAAATGATGGTAACTATGGTTGCACAACATGGTGAATGAGTAAATATTACCGAAATTTACACTTAATACTAAATTTTATAGTATCCACATTTCACATTAAAAATAATTTGGAATGGATGGAATGGATCATAGTCTGTTTTTAGACACACAGAATGAACTTTCATGATTAGTCCCAGATTTGGGAAGATTCTGAGTGGCATAACAACAACTCATAGTATTACACATTATTTAAATCTAATGTGCTAGTTTTAAACTGAGTTACCTTTTAGTTGTTCTACAACCACTAGCAAATGACAAAATCAAATCATCATTTCCCCAGAGCACACTAATCAATTCCTCATACCAACTGCATGGGGTGTTGTAGCAGCATTCCACAACAGTGTAGCCAGATAATAGAAGATACTCCTCTCAGTTTTACATATGCAACCAAGAGTTGCTTCAGCATGACTACATTCCAAGTACTTTCTCATCTTGTGTTCATTTTAATGATAAATCATTGCCATAGCTTAAGGATGCCCCTCAAAAGTTTGCTCACACTCCTCCAGAGCTCCACAGCTCCACAGCTCCTCCAGAGCTCAGCTCTGAAAACAACCACACCTTATTCTTTGTAATGCCTTCTGAAGTTGTGTTTGAGTTCACTTTGAATCAGGGCTTTCTACAGTCACTTCTGTACTGGCACAATTACTGATCAGTTCAGGAAGTAGTCCAGGCACTGAATTTAAGACTAATATTTTAGCAAGAAAAAACATAGCATATGATTTTAGTAAACTTGTAATCTAACAGGGGACAAGTAGTACTGCTTACCATGACATGCTAGGCTCTTTTATCTGGGTCTGTACTGCCTTCAACCCCATGGGATCTACAGCAGGAGAATGATGCAGAGATGCTCCCAGAGAACTGGATACCGTGGAGCATCACAGCCAAGGCAGAACAGACATGGAGACGAACAAGGGTTCCTGTTCTGCCTTCTTCAAAGTGATGGTGAGTGCAGTGTCACCAGTGCTGCCAGGCACACTGCAGGTAACTGAGTGTACAGAACGACATGACTATATTAACAGCGCTGCAATTATTTCAGACTCACATACCATTAACTGCATAGTTCATGGTCACTCTTGATACCTTTATTTACACCAATTTACTCTGAAATCTTAACTGCTCGGTCATGATTTCAGCATTTTGCTTTCTCTGTATACTTTTGCAACATAATTTACAATAGCCTTGCTGTTTCAAGATTTAAAAATTCTTGCAAAACAAAATTAACATGATGTTTTCCTTAAGCTTAATTGTCTTATGTAACACTCATCCAAACTCTCCCAACAGACAGACATAGCTACATGCGGTGTCAGCTCACTCTGCAGGCTATCTCTTCTGAAGCCAGTTGCTCATTCCCTTCAGACTGGCAAGAACCTCACCTGTCACCCATCCACCAAGCTATCACCATGTGTCTGCCCTCTCAGTGTCAACTGGGGCTCTGGCTCTTGAATCTAGGGAATTCTGTCTCTGCTGATCCCAAGTGCCTCCAACAAGCACAACACAACCTGCAACTTCACAGTAGCCTTTTCCAAGGCTGCTCGAGGTTTGGAACCACAGATGGGCCTTGGGACTATAGTGTTCTCAGAACAAACATAGCTCACCATGGACTTCTGCTTTAGGAACACACCACTAGGCTGTGATTCCTTCCATCCTAGAAAGTTAGAGTGGTAACTGGGTTTTAGCATTGAGTTAATAGTGTTCTACATTTAGGACCTAGAAATGAGCCTGAATTTGTTTCTTTCCTTCCCACGATTCAGGCTTATAACACAAGTCTTGCTGGTCAGAACTTCCCTTCAGAACCTCCTGGAAGAGAGTAATCCATCTGTCTTCCAGGCAGGTATGAATCCCAGTGACAGATCTATGAACACACTTCAAAAGCTTCATAGAAGAATGAAAACTAAATTTATTTTGTTCAAAGCAAGTTTGAAATGCGTGGATACTTCTTTTCATCACCCGAGTTTCCAAAAACATGTTGAAGATTCCTTGAAGATCAGGCTAAGGCTGAAACCCTGCTACCTTTGTACTCCAATCCAGGGAAGTAAGTTGGGCTCTAATCCACAGAAGACACTTTTCAGTTTTGAAATTAATTTTGACAAATTTACACTTAAGTTTCGACTGCTATAAAGGTAACATCCATTTCTATTAAAATGTTCTGAAAATATAAATTTGTTATATTACAATTTACAACTACCCAGAAAAAGAACCAGAGTCAAAGGGCAGATCACAAATGGGATGAAGTATAAAGGAACAGGATAAAGGAAAACTCATTTCCCAGACATACAGATGGCTTTTTTCAATCAGTAGAAAGATAAGCAATACAATAGAAAATCATGAAAAAGATACACCAACAAACTTAAGAGATACTGATCTCACAGGAAAGCAACTCTAGTATTATTTCTCACTAACAGCTTAAAAATACTCAAAGGTGGGCCTGTCACCATGGCCTAGCGGCTAAAGTCCTTGCCTTGAACGTGCCAGGATCCCATATGAGCATCGGTTCTAATTCCAGCAGCCCCACTTCCCATCCAGCTTCTTGCTTGAGGCCTGGGAAAGTAGTCGAGGATGGCCCAAAGTGTTGGGACCCTGCACCCACGTGGGAGGCTGGAATAGGATCTGGCTCCTGGCTTCAGATTGGAGCAGCACCGGCCATTGTGGTCACTTGGAGATTGAATCATAGAAGGAAGATATTTCTCTGTCTCTCCCCCTCTGCATATATCTGACTTTGCAATAAAACTTTAAAAAATATTCAAAGGCATAACAACATCTAATATAGGCTAAGAAACAATCTGATGTATCATGATAGGGAAAACAAATTACTATGTTTTGTTAATTATATTGGTAACAACAAAGTGAACTTGCTGAACATCTGACTTACAAATTTCAAAGATTCATCCAACAGATATAAATGCATGTTAAATGTATCCAATAGATTTATCCTTAGGAAAATGAGATAACTTACATGAAAAAAGTATTCTTGTTAAGGGAGAAATCTGTTGATCTTTACATATGAATAGGTAATATAAAATGAGAGGTAGCTGGAAGATAGAGAATTCTAGGATGTACAAATAAATGGGCATTTTGACTGCACAGTAAAATTAAGGAAGATAACTGAAACACTGGTTAGTTTGCGAGAATGAAAATTAGGGTGGGAGAAAATGGGGAAAACTCAGCTTTTCATTTTATTTCCTTTGTGATATCTCAACTTGCACAATGTACAAGCATTACTTTTAGTCAAAAATGTTACTTTGAAGTCTTAGTGTTGGAGCACAGTTAGCATTCTCATGTGAGCACTGGTTTGAATCCCAGCTACTCTACTTCCAATCCAGCTCCCTGTTCATGCACCTGGGAAATTAGTGAAGCACGCCTGAGTGCTTGTTGTCCCTGTCCACTGTCCCCCACCCCATGTGGAAGATCTGGATTCACTTCCTGACTCCTGGCATGGGTTTTCTCTAGCCCCTGCCATTGTGGACAAATGAGGAGTGAACCTACAACTAGCAACATGCAAACTACCTTTCAAGTTAATCATTTTAATGCTACTTTGTTTCAAAAAAAAATGGAAAAAGGATAAATAGGCCTACCTTAAACTGCTCCTTTAAGTGGATAGTATTAAAGTGTCACTTAAAGTCTAGGTCCTCAACATTCTCAGTCTTTCCATGGTTGGATTGCTGACTCATTTTTCTAGTTCCCTGCTGCTGAGCTCATTCCTCTCTCTGGTTTAAGTCTCAGTCTCTCAGCATAACACATTTCTATTTCCCCTACTCATGACCTTGGTTATTTCATATATCATCCTTCTGCCACTCATTTCAGTCAAAACAAGTAAAAACTAAAAAATCATAAATGACCCTGGCTCTTCACTGCCCAGTTTCATGTCATCCCCATATCTCCTAGTTCATCTGTCCTAGTTGAAGTTTCAAAGCTATGCTGTTCTGAAAACTGACTACCGGTAGTCAGAAAACCAAACACTAAATCACCCCTCTGAGTATGAACTTGCACTGTTTGCTGCAGACTGTATACGCATTAAACAGAGTTGTTCTTTGTATAAATAACAGAAAACAATAGAGGCAAGAGCCCCAACAGGGACTTTTACAAGTTTTCTAAGTCACATATTCCAAGGTACCATTCAGTAAGTGCTTAAGACATCCCTCCTTTAACCTCCTTTAACATCTATAATCCCCACCAGAACAGTGTATTTGCTTCCTATATGGACATGTCATATCACCCAAGATGCATGGCTTACCTTCCCTTATGTGGCACATTCAGAAGGGATGACCTACGCGTTACTGCAATATCAGACTATTTTCAGTTGCCTAAAAAATTTCTTCCACTGTATTGCCAATATTTATCCTCTTCTGCTTTTCAGTTCTTGGGATACAAAGTACATGTCCTTTTCAAGTTGGCTTCTTTTAACCACTAATAAGCATTCCAGTTTCCTTTGCTTGTTTCCATAGACTTAGTTAAGGCTTAAACACGTTCTGTTGCCTGGAAAATCAATTCATTTATCCATTCAATTGCCAGGGGACTACTTGTTTCCCAAGTTTTGGCAGTTTAAACAAACCAGGTGTAAACATCTCCATATAGAGTTTTGTACCATTGTTAACTCTTCAAGTCCTTTGGGTAAAGTTGAAGAAACAATTGTTGAGTCCTATGAGGGGCATAATGTAAGAAATGCCTTCCCAATAGCTCCATCACTTTGAAAAGATGCTCAATATTGTAGCTGAAAATGCACAGACTTGTTTGTTTGATGATGAAGCCCAATTAAAAAGTGGGTCAAAGTCCATTCTTCCTATTGAATTTTAATTACATTTTCATATTTTGGCATATGAATGTAAATTCTCAGCTCACAAAATTATTTACATGTGTACATTTATCTGTTATTCTCATTAATACCTACAGAGTATGCATTCTGCCTTATTGGCAAATATTTTAAACATTGTATTCTGTCAATAAGTAAATAGTTCCATTTTAATTTTTAACATTTCATTTTGATTCATTTTTACATGTTTTCATTGAATACTAAGGAGGCTCTTCTTAATCATAATTATAAATATCCCTACCATGAGCTTACATTGCACAGAAAAGACAAATTGCTTTGTTCATAACATTACCTGCACATGGGTAAAGTGAGGTGAGGATGCACTGTAGGGCAGGCAAGGCACGCAGAGGGCCTAGGTATAACAGAGTGGGCAAAGCAGATGACCTTTAAATAGACCAGTTGAAGTAGGATTAATCCCCGGTTGGGGAGGCATAGTTTCGGGGGGGGGGGGTGGGAGAGGTCATCAAGACTGCAACAATCTCTTACTGGATATTTTTATTTCTACTTTATTTAAAAGGAACAAATTTTTATTTCATATATACTATTTTAAGGATACAGGGATATCTTACCCTACCTTTTTTACTTTTCCTTGAATTTTTACAGTGACATACGGTTTTTTAATATTTTTAATAGGATAGAGAGAAAGATCTGATTCACTTCCCAAAATAGGATTGGCTCAGCTCTAGCCATGACTGTCAGGAGCCAGGAGCTTCTTCCTTGTCTCCCCTGTGGCTTCAGGGTCCCAAGGCTTTGGGCCGTCCTCCACTGCTTTCCCAGGCCACAAGCAGGGAGCTGGATGGCAAATGCGGCTCATAGAATCCTGGAGCATTCAAAGGGAGGATTAGCCATGCCAGGACAATGTTTTAAGTTTACTGCATTATAAAAAGCTTAATTCTCCTAAAAACTCTTAAATGTTACATAAACATTCTCTGCATCTTTCTCTAGCATTTTGGGAAGAGTCTTAATTTTTACATTTAAATCTTGATTCCAAATTAAGCATTTGTTGTGAGGTAGGGACATGATGTTCACAAACTCTAATATTCAACTCTTTATGGCATATATTCTATTTCCATAAGACAACTGCCTAGCTATAGGAAGGATGTATTATAAGCATGGAAATTTTTTGATGCACACTGCCCAATTTCTTACCATAGTAATAATTTTCAGTACTTGGGTTGTTAATCCTTCAATACATGAAGAATTTGTTTTTTCTTACATTATGTAGATGAGAAAAAAATCCTAACTGCTTCTACTGTATTTTTAAAAGTATGTTTACATTTCATTTTATATTATCTTCCCATGGATCTTAATTCCTAATGTTTTCATTTCTATAGTGTTAGAATCTTTTATACATTAATGGAATCAAAATGAAATGTTAAAAATTAACATGGAACTGCTTACTTATTGATAAAATACGATGTATATTCTATACATTAAGATCACACCTCAATCATTCCCTTAATTAGAACATACTATTCTATTCATGATCAATTCAACATTAAGTTTTAAAATGTGTATCTTCTGAAAATGCTGAATCACTTTTGTTTTAATTTGTACCAAATGCTTTGGTTTTCTTTTTTTTTTTTTTTTTCTTTTTTCTTAGTTCATAGTTTGAGGCACTGTTTTAGGTGTATCTGCTATGAGATCATTTGAGGTTTGGTCTAATTGGTGTTTTGTTAAATTGATGTCATTTGTAATTACCAACATGGTAATTATTTCTCAAATTGTTTTTTTAAACTTCATATTCCTAAATATCCTATTACTTTTTTCTCTAAGTTAAAAATCATGTAGTTTTTCCCATTAAGGTTTACTCATAAGATTTTATAGAAATCTAAGATGTTTAAAAGTTCTGGCATCATGGCATCGCTTATTTAACTGCTTCTTGTGGTGATGGCAGCATGCTATATTTGAGCAATGGTTTGGGCACTAGTTGTTCAAACATCCAGTCTAGCTCCCTGCTAATGTGCCTGGAAGGTAGCCGGCCAAAATGTCTGGCCCCTGCCAAACATATGAGAAAACATGGAATTCACAGTACTCTTGGTCATGGTCATGGATTTGCCCACTGCTGCAGCCATTTGGACATTGAACAAGATAATATTTTTATATCATTTATTTTTATTGGAAAGGCAGATATACAGAGAAGAGATACAAATAAAAAGATCTTCCATCCACTGGTTCACTCCCCCAGCCGTTACAATAGCTAGAGCTGAGCTGAAGCCAGAAGCCACAAACCTCCTCCAGATCCTCCATTTAGTGCAGGGTCTCAAGGCTTTGAGCCATCCTCCTCTACTTTCCCAGGTCACAAGCAGGGAGCTGGAACGGAAGTGGAAGTGCCCACATGGGATCCGGTGCATGCTCTAGGCTATCACACGAGGCCCATGAACCAGGTTTTTTGACATTGTTTTTATCATGCCTTTTGAATATATAAATCCTTTAAAAAATGCTTCTCTAAATCAGTGAAATGTTTTAAATTTTGCCTTCTCTATACACGGCTAAGAAACACAAACTTCTCTTGCTGTTTCTTCCATAATTCTGTAGTATTGTAATTTTCATTGGATTTCTTTACTGCAATTTTCTGCTACATTCTGTATGTTATCTCTTAAGGTTAATATTGACTTTTTAGATCTTAGTGGTATTTATATTTCTACAACAAATAACTTTCCCATGTGATCACTCCTTAGATAGTGATTTGATTTGTGATTGTTTTTCCTGTTGATTAAAAACTTACCCAGATACTTGATGAAGAAGGAAAAGTCTTATGCACCTAGAATCTTCTCCATTGCACTTTTAACCATGAAGCACCTGGCTTAACATGCAGTTGGAATAGCCCATACTCAAAATTATACCTCTAACACACCAGTTTCTGCTGCAACGCTATTGTTGTGTAAAAAATTTGTAGGAATTGGGCCCAGCAGCGTGGCCTAGCAGCTAAAGTCCTCACCTTGAATGCACCAGAATCCCATATGGGCGCCGGTTCTAATCCCAGCAGCTCCACTTCCCATCCAGCTCCCTGCTTATGACCTGGGAAAGCAGTACAGGACAGCCCAAAGCCTTGGGACCCTGCACCTGTGTGGGATACCAAGAAGAAGTTCCTGGATCCTGGCTTCGGATTGGCGCAGCACCAGCCATTGCGCTCACTTGGGGAGTGAATCATCGGACGGAAGATCTTCCTCTCTGTCTCTCCTCCTCTCTGTGTATGACTTTCCAATAAATAAATCTTAAAAAAAAAAAAGAACAAATTTGTGAGAACTAAAGATTTTTTCACTGAAAATATGTAGTTCGAAATTCCAAACTAGCTTACATCAGGGTTCTTTTCTGGGGGGTTGGGGAGAGAAACACCTGTTTCTGCAAGTTTCACTTTGATATTTAATAAAGTTGTCAGTCTTTTCCCTGATGTTTGATTATAAACATCTAGTCTAGGTAAATCCTTCAGATAGTAATCTTGAGTTAAATAACCTAGTCTTGAACAGTTTCAAAGAAAAAAAAAAGCTGTAATCATTGATTTAGGCTGGGGGAGTAGGTTTCTTCATGCTTGGCTCTGTTTAACTTTTCATTTTGTATAGTGATGTAAGATTGGCTTTCATTCCTACATCAGGTATTTGGACAAACTACATTTAGCCTTCTTTGTAGTGCTTCTGCCTGCTGTAGATTGGTATACTCATTGCATTGACCAATGATGGGCTCTCCAGGAGAAAAACAGCTATAAATCACACCATATAGACTATTTTCCGCACTACTGATCTGATACTCCTGTAGATGATTGGGGAGCTAAAATTGAAAGTAAAGTAGTATGTGTTATCCTGGTACCCTTCACTGACTCAAGTGTGCCAACTCCCAATGTGTGCTTGGGATCTTCCTGCAGGACTTTATATCCTGCTTAGAATGCTACACCATTTTACTGTGGTTTTTGAGTTTTTATATGGCATCAGGACAGCTACATATAGCTCAATTTTCTCAAGGATCCTAGCATTCAGGAGGTGTTTCCTAGTTTCAGCACTAACCTAAGTTTTCCTGTGTTTGGGCTTTTTTAGTCATTACATAAGGAAGTTTAATGGTGTTCCTATTTTACCGTTTCTTTCCCTAGAATCTCACCAATCCTCAGCGCAGAGGATACACAAATCATGCTAGCTTAACTAAAAACGAATAAAGAACTGTCCTTGTCATTGAAGAGGCTTTTCCCCCCACTGGGAGAGTAAAATTTCAATCTATCAGCCCACTCGGGTTTGATGCCTCTGGAATTTCTATGTACTTAGTCACCAACTAACACTTCACTGTATTAGGGAGCCAATGAAAGGATGGAAGACTTCAGCAGCTTCCAGAGTCGAAAGGAGAAAACATGGTTATCCTGTGCTACCACACAAAAGGCATACTAAGAAAAGTACTGAAAACTTTAATTCATAAAAAGAAATGATGGAGGGGGGGAGGTATCAACAAGACACCCTAAAATGAGAGCAAGTTATTTGCTAAGAACTAAAACCATTAGCTTTCCTTGAGTTAATGATTCACTGTGTAGGCCAAACCCTAGTTTGACGTCAACTATTTTAAGCAAATGACAATGGAGCATCCTCATGACCAGTCTTGCAGAGTAATAGGGTGGATGTGCTCTAACAGCAATCATTTCTTGGACCATGATACCCAGGATTGATGGCTTCTTGTCTTGGACCGTGAAACAGCATATAGAGCAAAGAACAGAATTAAAACCACTTAGGACTGCCAGACAGTAAGAACGATGAAAGAGATGTTAAACAAATCTAATAACTCTGAAAAACGTCATGTTTTACACAGGCAGTGGGTCTACTTTTCAAATCAGTTGGGACACCCACAACCTGCAACAGAAGGGTTCGGTTCCTAACACCAGCTTCCAGCTACTGCATACCCCATGAGACAGTACATGATACCTCAGATAACTGGATCCCTTTCACCTACATGGGAGACTCAATGCGGTGTTTTAGTCCCCATTTCTATCTGTCTCAGCTCCCAGCCATTGCAAGCATTTGGGAATAAACTAGTACTAAAAAGTGTGTCCTATTTCACACTCTCATCCTGACAACAAAAGTATAAACATGAGCAATCTTTTAATGTACCTGTTAACTGTAACTTATTTGTTAACTATAGAAGACATGTCAAACCAGTGTTCAAAATCAAGCAGCCTAGATGACTAATAAAAAGTAGAAATTGATCGTGCATATGACATTAAAAATTCATTTTTGTTTCATAACCCCATTGCTAAAAGCTTTTGTATTATGTTTTCTGTACACTTTGTGATTTTTTTTATTGGATTCTCACTGTTGTGAACTTTACCTTTTAAGTGAAATATATCCTCATAAATATTCTTGAACTTTATACTGAGGTACAGTTAAAACACCTGATCCACTGGAGTATTGTTTTGTGTTTGCCAAGTAAGATGAGAGCAATATTTAGGGCATATTTTGCAGGACTGGGGTGAAACTCCTGATTCTAGTAAATGTTCTATGAAATTCAGACTTTTATAATAACTCATTAAGATCTATTTTTATTGGAAAGGCATATTTGTAGAGAGGACAGAAAGAACTTCTGTCTATTGGTTCATTCCAAGTGGCCACAATGACCAGAGCCAAGCAGATCCAAAGCCAGGAGGAAGTGCAGGCTTTTCTAATCTGGATAGTGTGACCAGGCATAATTCCTGGCTGTCCATGAGCTCAGGAACTCATTTCTGTTTTGTTTTGTTTTGAACCAGGATTAGACATGCACATGAGCTGATCAATTCTATTCTGCTCCAAGGTGACACTGCTGGGTTGTGGGATTCCCCTTGCACTATGAAGGCATTATCTGTCCTATAACTGGTCCTGCAAAACTGAGCTGCCCTGCTTTCCCATATTAGTATTATTTCATTATTCATTTTCTTCTGTTAATGATTGCATGCTGCTTGATACTCAACGCCTTCGAAGTTGTTTTATGTTTTTGCCACATACTGCAGTTGTTTGAAGTAGGATGGTGAATTTGGCCCTCATTTTTCCATCTTGACAAGAAAAAAGTCTAACAGAAGGATTTGAGATCTCAAAATATGAGTCTCAGAGTAATTTGGGCATCCATTCTTCAGCACTATCTTACTGCCAATGAGAATCCTACTGACATGTGCTACCCAAAAGCACAACGAAGTCATCTCACCAGGAAGAGGCCTACTATGCCTTGGAAGGGTATGAAGCAGCTTTTTGGTTGCTTTAATGCTAATCCCCAGGCTGAGCCTCGGTTCCTCAGTGTTGCAGAAAGAAGCTACTGAACATCTGGAGTCAGAGCAGAAGCTAAAGTATTCCCTTCTCCTCCTTTTCTCTGTGTGTGTGTGTGTGTGTGTTTAAGCTGTTACCTCATTGCATCTCCATCAGACAAGTACAGTATACCCTGAAACTCCAACTGCATTTCAAGATATTATCAGAGTCTTGCTGTTAGTATTTCCATCTTTTTTTGTATATGATTTTATCTTCTGATCACATTCAATAGCCCACATAAGCTCACACTCTTCCTGCTCTCCACAAAACTCGGAGCTATCTTAACCTGCATCTCTTAAATCATAATGCTTAACATCTCC
Organism: Ochotona curzoniae; assembly: GCF_017591425.1. NCBI lineage: Eukaryota > Metazoa > Chordata > Mammalia > Lagomorpha > Ochotonidae > Ochotona > Ochotona curzoniae. The sequence goes on along the minus strand of NW_024466502.1, from coordinate 43,926,841 downwards.
AACATAACCATTTATGCTCTAGTTAGAGTCCGCATTCAAAGTGCCCACACCCAGGAAATAAATCACAAAGGGTGATTTGAACACACCCAAAGGAATGTATTAAGACACCATTGAAATTAGAGTCATTCAACAAGAGGTCTACATTCAAGAGTGATAGTTGCCTAGTCCATCCATCATAGCCACTCAAATTGTTTAAAAGTCTTCTTTCCAATCAAAGCTCCTAGCATATGACTTTAATTTTAGTTAGGTAAGTGGTTCCCCTATGTCACTTACCACAACTAAGTAACCTCCTTCACCAGTGACCAGTCAGAGCATTGACCTTAGGGTAACAGATTCTGTATGGTCCATGTAAGCACAGTTCCTACACAGTATTTATAGGTAAAGAAATTGGGAATCAGCACTCAAATGACTTTCTCCAAATGATATAATAAATAAAGCAAGTGTATCCTAAAATTGAGGCCAGTCTGATCTAGAAATCTATGCCCAACGGGACATGATATGGTACTTCCTGACATAGATAGCTCTGCCAACTCACAAGATAAAAATTAACTCAGCTTCAAAAACAATCACATCAGAAATATTAATCTTTCCTAATGCCAATACTACTGGAGCATTGCGCTGGTGCTCCCACTTTCACACAATTTCCATCTCTAGAATGAAATTTTACTAATTAGCATAAGATAAATAGAAGCACTATATAGAATTCTCTATGGTACACATTGGCAAGACAGCTAATATGCAATTTTTTCTTTTTAAAATTCCAATAGAAGAAAAATCTAAAATATTTGAACTCTGGATTACTTGCCTCTTGGTCTGTTGGCTTGAAATCAGGACAAATGGTAAACCCAGTTATTTGGTAGTGGTACGAGTGTGACAAGTCCAAAAACACTAACATGCTCGGCCCATATAAAGCATCATCACTTTATGAGAAAAGGGAAAGGGTTATCTTTAATAGCGAGCTTGAAATTTAATTTGTATTTGCTTCCCCTGGTACCTATTACTGTAACTGTATGGCCTGTCATAGCCATATCAAATTGCAGATGCATGAGCATGCAATTCCATAGGCAAACAGGTTTAGTCTTTTCCCCCCATCTGGAAAAATTTGTCTAACAAAATAGGCAGCTTTTAATATGTTATGTTAAGACACTGCTCTAGTATAACTGTCATTAAAACATTACCTCACCAGTTATATTCAACAGTTTTTCTGGCTTGTAAGGCCTCTTACTCTCTCCAGAATTTTGGGAAATGAAGGTTGTGCTGCACAACAAATGAGCTCTGTAACAGAACTTAAGACCTGGCTATGCTCAGAGGGCAAGGATAAATCTTAGCAGAATGCTTATACAACTCATCATGCACAAGCGTGAAACCCACATAAAACAACCCATTGAATATTCACTTGTCAGAGTAACATAACCCTTTAACATATGTCAAAATTATGCTCATTGACTTCAATTGGTATGTATTGAGCATTCCTATGTGCCAGCTACTGTAAGAGGAAATCAACCAGGAAGTCAAATTTCTAGCCTTCATAAAAGTCAGTAGAGATGGGTAACAGCATAAATAGAAATCACATGAATTGTGTCAGTATTGAGTAGTGACCATGAATAAATACAGGTTCAGAGCGTGGAAAGCAGGACAGGAACGATTTCAGTTGTATCCCTGACAATCCGGAAAGCTTATCCAAAGAATCTGACATTTGAGTAAATCATAAATATAGTAGTTCTCACCTCCTGCGCTTTCAGTAACTTGGGACACATAGTCAGAAAACCATAATGGGGTTGGGCATTTGACTTTGTGGTTCACGTTCCCAGTTAATACACCCACATGCCACGCTAGAGTGCTTGGGCTCTGAGTCCTCATCGCAGTCAACACTGACACAGTGAATGGCAGTGCTGGTACTTTCTCCCTTTCTCTTCATCTCCATTTAAAGCTGTAATAGGCAAAGAAATATTAAGTGGAATGTTATAAAAATAAGCAGTTTACACATTTTGAATTGCAAGCTTTGAGTAATGTCATCTTTTGCCATCCCACTCTCAACCACACAGGTGAATCATTTCTTTATCCAGGATGCAAACACTGTAGATGCTACCCACCTGCTCACTGAGTAACCACTTTGGGGTACCAGGTTGATTGTCACAGCATCACTGTGCTTGTATTTTAGTGTCCCTTATCTCATTGAAATTTGGGCCCTAACGGTCAAGAATTATGATGGAAATTACAATGTTTTGTTCTGTTTTACTATTGGATACTACTGTGCATCACTTATCCCTAATTTATTTTTTCAACTTAATCATACATAGGTATGTATGGAAACATGTATGTAGGATTTAGTATTATATGATTTCAGGCATATATGGTATGTAGGATTTATAGGTATTACACGATATGAAGGATTTATATATATATCATATCATATATATCATATTCTATGATTCTGGGCATCCCCAGGGAATCCTGAAACATTCTGTGGATAAAAGCAGATCTCAGGAATGTATGTCATAATCCTGTTAGGACTCCATTACAGAGGAAGACAGGTATAAAGGCTCAGATACGCAAGCCTAATATGTTCTAGTGACAGTAGAAGTGCTTGTGTATGGTTGAATCCAAATACAGAACTTGGAAAGTAAATGGGCACAGGGATCAAATAATAGGAATAGATCAGACAGCATAGATTAAGACAAGAAAAAGTATAGATTCAAAGATATTGAATGTAGGTAATCCTCGAGTTTGCTTTTACTGACACATCTCTGTGGCTGTACTATAGGCAATAGACTTCCAAGAAGCAACATGGAAACAGGGGTCAGTTACATGGTCATTGGAGGAGTAAAAATAAGAATCAGCAATGATATGGACAAGAGGGGAGAACATAGCTAACTGCTTACTTTAACATACTTAATTAAAAATGCCTATTCAAACAACTTGATTTCAGAGTTTGGAAGGCAGAAACACAGTTAACACTGAGTAGACAGACTAAGAATAGCGTGGGCGAGTCTCTGAAGCTAGGGAACTGTTGAGACCCCGAAGACATCTATATAGAAAAAAAGACAACTCCAGTATTTTTGTCTTGAAACAGAGTGATTAAAGGAGATCCCAGAAAAAACAAAAAAAAAACAAAACAAAACAGAAAGCCAGGTGTGCAATGCCTTAGAAGTCCTGTGAAAAAAAAATTGAGAAGTGCAGCTGTAACAATAATTGCCACCAAAATACTAAAGATGGCCTTGATTGTTGGACTAAAATAAACTTTATATAATTTTAATTAGCACCCAGCTTTCAGAAAAGCCTTTCTACCAAATGAACCAAATTGTAATTACTGTAAGAATTTTAACAAAGTTTCCATTGATGAAAATGTTTAATTTTATTAGTAATAACATTCAGAAAAGCATGTTTCATTATCAGCAATCATAAGTATTTCCTACATAATACCTTTTAATGACTAAGTTTTGAATTGACTATTGTGCTAAGAATCCATCATATTTATAAGTGTGCATCACTATTGACTACAGGTAAAGATTGTATCAAAGACCTCTAGATTAGCCTAAATGAAACTTGAGCTTCATTGGAAGCTGGTTTACTTTTAGTCCAACTCCTGACCACTTCCATTTCACTCTTTGATGTTGCAATATTTAATTTTCATGCCCAAAGTATGTGTACCATGGAATTTCTGCTTTTCTAGGACTAAATTATTCAGCATAAGGTCTTTGAGATTAATCCATGTCAAATATTGAATAATTTCCTTTTTTTAAGCCTAACTAGAAGAATTACAATTTTTTTAAGATTAATTGTAAAGGCAGATTAACAGAGGACAAAACAAAGAAAAACAGCAGGGCTGCACCAGGCCAAAGTCAGCAGCCTGGAGCTTCATCTCAATCTCATGTATGGGAGGTAGAGACCCTGAAACTGAAACCATCTTCACCTGCACTCCCAGATGCACCTATATGGAGTTGGATAGGAAGTCAAGCAGCCAGAAATATATATTAGAACAGCACTAAGGAAAACAGTATAGAGATGCTTTTAAAAGTTATCAGAACTTTTTTATGACCCAAAAATCTCACTATTGAGTATATCTAAAAGAGAGGAAATAAAACAGCTACTCTTACCACTCACAACAGCTAAGATACTGGATCAATTAGGGATATTATTATATAGTACATTTTCTTTACATTTGTGACAAACTTATATATATTGTATGTATGTACATGCAGCAATATTTGGTCATATCCATTTGCAGCAAAATGGATAGAACTGAAAAATACCATACTAAGTGAAGTGAGAGGAAAATACTCCATGTTCTCTCTCATGTGGCACCAAAGGGAAATTTTTAATCTGAACACAGAAAGAGGATTGCTGGAGGTTGGGAGGGATGGGGTAACAGAGGGAACTCAATTGAAGAATTAAGTTCCTGGTACCACACAGCATGATCAGGTGACCCCTGGTTCACAATAACCTAATAATATTGCACAAATAGAACAAAACTTCAGAAGCATCCAATCATGAACAAATACCCAAGAGAAAGTGATGATTACTGTTTTGATCAGTACATGGCTCACGCAAGGAATCTGGAAACAAGCATCCAAGTGTACTTCTAAAGTTTTGAGAACCATATTTGAAAGAATTTGGCTATCATCCCCACTTGATCTCAGCCAAAAGCCTGATAAGCAATATCTATCAGCTACAAAAGTATCAGGAGAAGCAGGAAATGAGACTAAGTTATAAACATTTTGAGTTTGACACACTAAGGGTACATTTTGGTGCTAATGTCTAGCAGACAGAAATGTGAGAGAGGATTTGGAAGTCTGTAAATTATGTTTTTGCCTTCCTCTGGATGTGTGGATTCATTTTCAGAGTGAATGAAATCATGAAGAAAGAGAATGTGGGAGGAAAAGCAGCAGCCAGCACAGGAATGCAGGAAAGCACTATGGTTAAAGAGGCTTAGGTGGTCAGGTAGATTTTGGGGGGAAACAAATGGAGTTGCTTCAAGACACAGGTGGACAACATTCAATTTTAGAAACCCACAAAGAAAGTCACTTTGCTGATTAATGATCCATGTGTCACACCTGTTTTACTTATGCAAACATTTCCAAACTTCCAGAAAGCAGAATTTTAACATATGTACCCTCACTGCCCTTTGTATGAAATAGTCTAAATAAAAATTTAAGTTTTTTTTTTCCCTTAGTCAATGTTAGAATCAACATAGAAGTTCCCATGTTTGACTGGAATGGAAGTAGGAATTAATGTTTTTGAAAATCAATAGTAAAATCTGATCTCATATAAAAAATTTTTTCTCCAATTAGCATGAATTGGTAAGGTTTACTTTTTTAGGTCATTACTTTATGTCTTTTAACTATGTTTTCAGTTGTGCTTAGTTGAACATTCTGCTTAGATGAGTGACATAATGGGTAGATTATTAATTGGCAGGTTTAGGTAGAGATGCACACTGAGAATAGTGCAAATTACTACAGTTATTAACCCAGAGGCACAGGCAAGAGTTATTTTGAGTCATTCAACCACTGTTGAACTACATGGAAGAATTCAGGATGATTATGCAGACAATTCCAAGAGATTTGTAATAGGTTTAGTTTGAATCTACTACCAACCCAAGAGAAGCATGCTTTTCTTTCCAGGCAAGGGCAAACTAAACATTTTATACCAGATTCTTACAATATTAAAGAGTATGCATTAAAAAACTTAGAATTTTAATTTTCTTAAGGACTTGAAACTTTTGGTACTCTACTTTCTCAATTGTTTCTTTTCATCATTAAACAGTAAGTTAGCCACATATTCACCTATCATTTGACTACTTCAATGATTCCCACTTAGCCTGATTTCCACTGTGTCTATAATGAATTTTCAAATGTATACTATACTGACACTCAATAAGGCTCTTCTAGTCAGGTTTTTTTCCAATGGATGGGGACAGCTGCTAGCTAGTGTTTTGTTCATACAGATGCTAGAAAAGGCCATCATTTTGTAAGAGTTCAGACGAAAAGAACAATATTTAAGTATGACAACTTTTGTTTCCTCTTCAAAACTTTGACTAAAACAGCTTGAATCATAAATTTAAGATTCCACAGTCACATCCAGATACATCATTTTGGCTTAGATTATCTCTTCCTTCTTCTACAGAGATCAGGAATGAAAACAGAGGATAAAATTCAGATTGTACTTCAAGGAGAATGTTAAAAAGGAACTATTTCTGTAGATTCCAATGATCAAAATAAACATGAGAGTTGAAAGGAAGCTCACATTTTTTCATTGGTAGTAATAATAAAAGTTGAATCAGTGATTGCTGTGGTCCAACAATACTTTGTTTGTCTTCATTCCCCTTCATTCTCATACAACCCTGGAAAGTAGGAATGCCATCATCTTATGGTAACAGATGTCAAAGGTAAAATCCTGGTCAGCTATGAAATTTGCTCAGTGTCATAAAGCTAGTAACAAAAATTGAATGAGGTAAGATCTACAAGTTGATCTAGTTTGTGCAAGAGGGATTATGGGGTTTAGACTTATTGGCATATGCAAAAAGCTAGATCCTTTCGGGAATGGTCTAGTAATTAGGCTACTTAAGCACCAGCTTACAGTGTTTAGAGATGAAAATGCCATTGTGATAGAGCTTAATCCCAGCAAGCCCAAGATGAGCCCTTTAAATATACAGCGATTAGCATGCAAGAAAGGACAGATTTACAGGAAAAAGCATTCAAGAATTCATGACCCCATGTACATAAAGACCCTTCATCAACCAATCTTCTAACACTTCCATAATACACCAAAGAAGCTGAAACATACTTTAAATTCCAATTGCTTGTGTTTCTTTATAGATATTGCCCAAGAGTGGAGGAATTTCAGATACTTTTCAGACTAGAAGTTAATCAGATTTCTTAGAACCAGATGTTGTTTAGGAGGCTGTAACTGGCAACATATTTTTGCTTCCTTGTGTCTCCAAAGACCACTACCTCTAACACTGGTTTCTTTAGTCATCTGAAAGGATTATCAACAGCTAGCAGACAGCATGACCTAATTATTTTCAGCAAAAACATTCAAGACAGTGAATGAAGGCAAAATCAGAAGCCGTTAGGGCAAAACTAGATCATGGTAACAAATATTCCTTGTGGAAACCAATACTAAACGTGGCAGTAATTCGAAACTGAGTTTGGACAATTTGTTATGGGTCTCTTGATAAATCCAACATAAACTCTTCCCCTTAAAATCCACCAGAAGTTGATTTGAATGAAAGGCAGAGACATGAGCTAAGAATATCTAAGGTACAAAGCTAGTCTTTAAATGCTTAAAACAAAACAAAAAACAGGAATAAAGATTTGTATGTCAGTTACAGAACAAGAGCAACAGAGACAGAATTATTCCATCAATTTGTTCATTCCTTCAGTGATCCCTATAGCCAAGCCTGAGCCATGCCAAAGCCAGGAGTCAGCAGTTTCTTCCAGTTCTTCCACATGAGTGGCAGGGGCCCGAACACCTGGAACATCTTCCACTTTTTTTCTGGTTATGGCAGGGAGCTGGATCATAAGTGGAGCAGCAGGAACACAAACTGCAGCCAAATAGGTACTAGCATCTTAGCTGTAGTGGTTTTACCCATTATCCCAGCATTTTGGCCCCATTATCAATGTCTAAACATTTCATTTTTACTAGTACCACTCCCATGCTTATCAACTCTACTCATTTCCCAGTATAAATCTAAACCTAAAGTTAATAAGGGATTAAGGAAAAGCTCAGCAGGCCTGCAGGCCCACTGGTGTACAATTGCTCTTTTCTGGATTCTTTCAGCTGATCAATGATCAGCAGCTAGTTTAAAAGGAAAAGCCGATTCAGTAAAGAAAATGATGTCAATACTCTAGCCTTCTTTCCCAGGTCTTTGAAATCCATGCCTTTGTTGCCTTATCTCTAAAGCTGGGATAAAGATAGAATCTCCTTTAACTTGAGAATTAATCGAGTTCATGCAGGTGCTATGTTTAGAATGGTGCCGAGCATGTATTAAATTCTAGTATGTGTCGTTTTTTTATTACAACCTAAATTTGGTATTCATAGGTTGTTGCAAACCTTCAGGTTTTAGCCAAGTTGATGCTTCAGTAAGCCCTGCCTATTTTATCTTCAAGAAAAATATTCAACTACTACCTAGATGCAGAAATTGCTTGTCTTATGCTGAAAATACCAAGTAAGAAGTACATCAATTTCACCTAAACTGCTAAATATCATGCATGGCCTGGCCTCCTTTTAAAAGGTTCAGAACACCTGTACTAACCTGCAGTTGGACAAAACCACATGGCGCAAGGCCTTTCATAATGAAATGTTACCTCTCATGTAATTTATTCAATACACAGTGCTACAAATGAGAAACTGAATCATTTCATCTGTATGGGTATTTACCAGTAACATCATCAATATGCATTAAGCAATGGTTTGTATGGAATGTGTGTCACTATTGCACCATCCTTAAGTCAAAATCTCATTACGCTGAATGAAAATAAGCTGGGACTGTATGTCCCAAGTAGCTGAAAGTTAAAAGATGGGGGCCCCATAAGCCACATCTGAAAAGTCCCTTAGTTTTGGTTATATCATAGACAGAACACCTGTAGAAGAACAAAAACAGAATTCAGATTGCAAGAATAGTGGAAGATGTAGGGGATTCATTGATTGTGAACGAATGTATCATGTTAATATGAGATATCAGTAAAATGGGAGGCTGGTGTGGTTTATTGGCTTTGATGTACGGATCATAGTAATATAACAGGCAAACTAGGTTTATATGGGAACTCTTTCTGCTAAATAATTGTTTACTTACAGGTTTAAAGACTTCTGAAATTTGAGCATAGCATTCAAATACAGTATTATTCAACTAGCAATAGATTTTGAATGAATTATGGCTTGGGAAATAGATTGTCTTCCATGAGGTGAGTCAAGTAACTCATCAACATAGTGCAGACTAAACACAAGTCATTACTAGTATTCTAACAGAACAATATCCACCTCTCAGTTGATTGTGAATACATACAATATATATAACATATAATTTGAGTTGGTAATTAGCTAAGATACCCGGCCACAAGCCCTTTCAGGGCTCAAAAATGCTTGTTATTGTTACTCAAAAGGGCTAAACACTGGTAAACAATGATACTTTGCTTAATTCTCAAGGAAAATTATGTGCAATGTAGTTTAAATAATTTCTTACAAAGAAACTCTTATAGAGGTGGAGGGAGAAAAGTTATTTGGAACTTCCATCATCCATCCTTTAAGAAGCTCTGCCTTGTAACAGTGCTATAAACAAAGGAGCAACGTGGGATGCAGAAATTAATTACAGGCACTGCACAGGAAAGAGACGGATTTCTCTGAGATGCTGGTGAGAGGAGACACCAGGTCAAAAGCAGTATGTTCAGAGTACATGCAGAGAACTTCCAAGGTGAACTAACCAAAATGCATGAATTTACAGTGTGGAGTACAGGTTCACATTTCCATCATGCGAGTGGACTAGTGCCAACAATGCATGCCATCAAAATGTAGTTATTAAAATCTATGGAAACACGTTAGAAAATGTAAAAAGTTTACCTAGGACCCACCACAATAGTTCAATAGGCTAATCATCCACCTTCAAGTGCCAGCATCCCAAATGGGAGCTAGTTCATGTCCCAGCTGCTCCACTTTCCATCCAGTTTTCTGCTTCTGACCTGGCAAAGCAGTAGAGGATGGTTTAAAGCCTTGGGACCCTGTACCTGTGTGGAAGACCATACGTGGTTCCTGGCTTCAGATCAACTCAGCTCTGGGCTTTGCAACCATTTGGAGTGTGGGCCAGCAAATGGCAGCACCTTTTTCTGTCTCTCCTCTTAGTAAATCAGCCTTTCCAATTAAAAAAAAAATCTAAAAAAAAGTAGCTGCTGGGTTTTGTTTTGTTAGTTTACAGCTTGGTTGTGGATAAAAATAATCAATGACAGTGATAGAAAAACCATATATATACCAGACTACAATAACATGGGAGGAGGATGGGAAATTGTATGTTATGTGTGCACTGAGCATTTATTTCACCAACTAGAAAATCGTTTTTTAAAAAATGGTTTTTTAGAAAAGCAAAATCATGAAAAGAAAAATCCATCTTTCATCTGCTGATTCACTCCTTATATGGCTGCAGCAGCCAAATTTCGACAGGCTGAAGTCAAAAGCCAGGAATTCCATCATCATCTACCACATAAATGGCAGGAGTCTAAATAGTTGCTGACTTCCCAAAGCAGTTCTAGAAGCTGTAGAATAGCAGCCAAGATTCAAATTGGCACTCCAATGTAAGATGTGGTATAACAACTTACTTCATTGTACTGTAACACCAGCTCCAAAGAATACTTTTTGAAAGAATCCATCATTAATATGGATAGAAATACCCCAAAAGTAGCTAACCCACTTAGAAATGGTTATTTGGAGGGAAAGAATGGAAAGAACTAGAAAATTATATTGCTCACAACAGACCTTGTAGAACTACTTGGCTTCATATAATTAGAGATGACACACTTATAGGAAAATTAATGAAAGGTATTTTAAGTTATTTAATTTCATTTAATAATCTTTTTTTCTTATTTTAAAGCTCACGATTTGGAAAGACTGTTTCATTTAATCTAAGTTTGCAGTTTTAAAAATTTAGAGGCAATCTTCAGTTTTTCCTTCCTATAGGTAGGTTTGAAATAGAATGAGACAGTCCTATCTCAAAGCAAAAAAAAAGGTTTGCAAGTTTGCATGAATTCCTTCTACTCTCATCTACTCTATCCCTCACACAGACTTCCTTAGTTAAGGTCCTAAAACTAGTTACTTGTGTTTTTCTTATATCCTATATACATTTGCAAGTAGAAGTTGTATTGCCTGAAGACAAAACACATCTTATTCATCTCTGTATGTCCAGTACCTGGCCCAGAGCCCAGAAATTTTTTTTTAAAACGTAGCCAATCAATGAAAATTTATTGCTCTGAGAGAGAATGTGAAGAAAGGAATAAAAAGGAAAATGAACGAGACAAAAATTTTAACGGGTAAGAGGTTACTCATGAATGACTGTCTGGGTGTTGGATATGACTCATAGGAACAAAGATGTCTGGCATGTTTCATAATTTAGTAGTGGAGGCTAACAAGCACATGAAAAAGGACATCCAGTGAGTTAGCACCACACAGGAGAGAGAAAGGACAGGAAGAAGCAGGTCAGGTTCTGTAACATTAATGCTGCTGAGAAACTGGGTTGTGTCAGGACAGAGAATTCCCATGTAGCTTGGCACGTCAAGATAGCTGGTGTCCTCGAAAATAATTTTTGGGTGAGGTGGAAGGATCCATCTCCATGGGCTGATTCGTGAGACAATCCTGGCTGGGAAAGCATCAGGCCTGCTAAGGTATTTTCTGTCAGAGGAAATGCAATAGGATGTGAAATCGGCCCAAGTATTACTAAGGCGGAGTTGTGGGCTGACAGGAAGACTCTAGCAGAGGAAGATCGAACAGAAAAGCACCACAGCAAGGTGGGTACCACTGCAGGAACAAGTCCTCTGAGAAGATGAGAGGCTTGTGAGAGCAAACTTGACCCAATAGTGAGAACAGATACTTTCACTGTGAGGTGAAGAAGGAATCCCTCAGAGACTTGCTGGTCAAGATTACAGTGTTTCAAGACAAAATAGCTCCCTTTTACTTGGCATTTTTAAGTGATAATGATTATGTGATTCACTGATAGCAAAAAGGAAATGGTCTTTTAAAAAGAGCAACATTGAACAGGATAAATATGGGGTGGAAGGGAGCAAATCTGAATTTTTCAGAGTAAGATATTACTTCCAATCCTAGATACAAATCAATCTACAATGCCAAACCATGGATCACGCATCTAGGAAATATCAGATGTTGTAAATCTGTGAAAGAGGATACTAATTCAGTTTTAGAAAAGAACTAAAACCTAAATTGTTGCCATGTTTTGGGATCAAAGCTACAGCTCCAAACACATGTAATTACAGTGTTTCACAGACCATCGAATAAGCATATTCTGAGTATCAGAATATATCAAGTATGTTCAATATCTACATATCTAGTTTTAATTCCTGCAAGTCTAAGTAATCATTTGCCTTTTAAAAATAAGACAAATGCTTTAAAAGATTAATGCAACATAAGTGTCAGAGCTACCAAATGGTTGGAAATTTTCAAAATTATGTCTGATTTTCAAGTCCATTTCCTTTTATGACATTATATTCAGAAACTGATGGCTTCATGAAAAGCCATGATTTAAGAAATACTTACTTCACTACATACTCGAAATTTAGCACAATTTATTCGTTTAAACTCCACTTTTCAGCTTCAATAATCATGTATATCTCAGATTATGGTGATACATTTTGAATTCATCCTCTTTAAAAGCACATATTAATAAACACTTCATAGGTCCATCTCCAATGAGCTAATAGGAAAGGAAAATCGGAAGTTAGAATCTGATAGGAAGGGGCCTGTGAGCACCAGACTTCAGTAGGTGCTCAGCTTTTCAACATGTCCATTACTGCATGTATTCAAGGTCATGACACTCAACAATGCAAAAAATTAAGTCTCATCATTTTCAGTGATACTTGACCTAGAGACCATGTTATGTGAATTAAGTTGACACAGGTAGGCAAGTACAACAATTCACTCTTATACGTAATTTAAAGCTGAGCTCCTAATGAGCAAAAAAGTAGCTACCAGAGGAAAGGGGAGGAATTGGCTAACAGGTCCAAAGCTATAGCCAAGAGTAGTAAGTTCTCATTTCCCATAATACAGAAGACTGACAATAGTTAGCAATATTGAGCACATTTTTCAAAATAGCTAGCACAGGTGTTAACATTTGTGGTGACAGTGCTGAACTAATGTGATTTATTTTATCTGAATATTTTGAATGTCACAAAATGTCCCAAATAATTACATTGTACCCCATAAAATTACCTATGTAAATAGTTATTACCTTTGGGTGGTAGGTGTAGGGGAATTGTTGTGTATGCTTTTTGTCTTTGGTAAATACTATTACAGACATAATACAACCCAACTCCCTGCTATTGTGCTTGGGAAGGCAGAAATTGGCCCAGGAAATTTGGCTCCTGCCACCAAGTGGGGAATTTGGATAGAGCTCCAAGATCCTCCCTTCAGCCTTACTCTTGGTTATTGAAGACATCTGGGGAGTAAACAAATGGATGGAAGATCTGTCTCTGCCTCTTTGTCACCCTGCATTTCGTATGTACAAATCTTAAATTAGAAGATGGGATTGGAGGTTTTTGCCATAAAAAAGTATTGCATTGTAAAAAAGATATTTACCATGAATTGACGCTTCAAAAATTCATGCTTATCCAAATATCAAAGTTACTGCAAATATATAGTTTTTTGGTTTTTGTTTGTTTGTTTGTTTTACTTAAGATTTCGTTAAGTACAATATTTTAAGTATGCTGGAAATCTGTCACCAGGGGAGAAAAGCAGCACACTAGTACCAGCATGAGTTAATGTAAGTGAGCAGCACACAGAACAGAAAAATAAGTCAGGTACAAATGCAAATTTAGTTCTAGAAATAAAAGAGTGAGACTAAATCAGCAGAGAAAAGACTGAAAACATTGCAGTGCTAACTGATTAATAGCTGTAAATTTAGAAAGTATGAAACTAGACCAGGACCTGATGTCATTATTAAAGAAACTTTAATAAGTTAATGTGAAGTGAAATTCAAAAATAATCTTCAGTGCAAAACTTGGTATCTATAAAGTTCAAGGAAAGATTGTGCTGTGTAAAATTATACACATGGATTTCCAAACTTTCATACGTAAATCTTATAATTCCGGTTTCTATAAACTTTTCGTAATACCCATAAAATTTCAGATGGATTGTGAGTAAAGCAGTTAGCCTTTTTTTTTTTAAACTAAAAGTTCTTTTAAACATTCGTATTACGCTAAGAATGGCTTTCCCCCATAAGACGCAAAGCCTAGAAGAGCACTGAAGAGACTTGGGCCTCATCTAAATTTAAACCTATCAAAGAAAATGACATGAAAGGATGAAGATGAGCAAGCACTCAGCTTAGTATGTCTCCATCCCACATCACAGTACCTGGATGTGATTCTGGCTCCAACTCCTCACTCCAGATTCCTGCTAATGCAGATTCCTGCTGCCCTGTGGAAGACCTAGATTGCATTCCTGGCTCTTGTCCCAGTCTGGGATGTTTTGACCTTTGGGGCAGTGAGCCAGCAGACGGAAAGGCAGAAGATGCTTTCCTTCTCAATGAATTTTAAAGACAAAAACACTTGACTGAGACATGTTCAGCATCTTTAATGTTAAGACTGCTAACCAGAACAGACTGGCTATTAGAAAGCAGACCAAACTCTTCCTCTAAGAAATAACTGCAAATGCAAGCTGTGAAGATATCTTCTGCCCCTCTCCGCCTGCACAGTTCAGAAACATGTTTTCCAAGTATGTATCAGCATGCCAGGGGATGAGGTATTCAATATTTCCACTCTTAAAATTACAAATAAAGTAGCAACTGTATTAGAAACCTTGAAGAGAAACTAGAGCATATAATGAAGCATCTTACAGTCACCTTATTAGAGTCAGGCAAGTGATATTGCCAACATGAATGGGTACTGGAAAGCCTCATTCTGCAACTATCAATCTGACACAAATTAAAGGATAATAAATGAATCTAAGTATTTACCAACAATCTCAGTGTGGTAAGTACAGCTACCCTGTGTGACTGATAAATCTCCCCCAGGAGAGTATAAATGAAGTTGAACACAATAGCTGGGTATGGTTCCTTTACTGTGACAAAGATACTCATAGAAGGTGTTCATAGTGAATGAGGGAGGGGTATATGGAAACTGCATTGCTAACTAATTTTGCTTCATAAAGTTATACTTGAAATACATTTAACATCCCCTCCCCCCCCCCAAAAAAAAAAAACAGGCAACTTGGAATCTAACCCAAGCCAGGTCAATTAATATCATTACCAGCGGTATGTGAGCAATGTGATGTTTAAGTATATCTTGACAATAAGATGCTAGACTTTCTGCCATTGTCTATACCTACCATGTCAGGACACATTTTAAAGAACAGAATAATGGTCTTCTGGTTTTGAATGACTATACTATCATACAGGGGAAATAAGAGGGAGGGGAAATGAAATAAATAAGAAGGGGAGGGAGCATGGGGTAATCATTGAGCCTATGGAACTGTATCATAAACACTAAAAAAATTAAATCTTAACAAAAACCTCTCCAGGAAAGCCTATAATATAGCAAAGGGTTCAGAATATGCAAGTCCAGTGATGAAATACTCATTACAAAGTGTGATACTTTTGGTAAGAGCATGGCCAGACTCTTGATCTGAACACAGTTCTATGTTCCAGCTTACTGCATATCTGGACTTCGTCAGAAAGAACGGCTCACTAGAGTGGCTGAAGAGCCATAACATTTTCCCTAGCTTTGTAGACAGGGTTGTTGCTGAACTCCAAGTCCTCACTAATCTTTTTCTGTATACTTAAGAGCAATGTAGAAAAAAATTATAATTGCACATTCTTCCACTGAGTTGTAAAAATCAAAGATTAAGACAAATTTGACAAGGTAGGAGAAGTCTTTCAAAGTACCGTAGTGTCATGAAATCAAGGACAGTAGTACCCCTGTTCCCCAGTCTCTGTGGGTGTCTAACAGCCTCATTCCCATCAACACCAATTAGCAAACACAGATGGCATGATCGTGGAAACCAACCTCCACACAATTCTGGTATTTTTCCACCAGCTTGCATCAAGCTTAAAACTTTTAGCAGTGTTCTCTCTCGGCGCCTAGCATGAGGTCTTCAGTGATGCCTTCTGATCTAACTATCCAGTAAAATTGCTCTTTGAGTGAGTCTGAGTTTTTACTGGTAATTGCTACATAAAAAAAAAATGATGACCCAAGTGGTCTTATTTTCAGAGATTTACAGACTCTGAAATATCCTGATCTGCTACCAGAGCTAAATACTAAAACCTAAACTCCATATGGTAAACACAGGATTCAGTCTCCTGTCTGTCTCTTCCTTAAAAACAAGTATTCTTACCTTCCCTTGATCTAAAGGAATTCATTGACTTGAGAGAGTGATGCAGCTACCCTTCCAAGCTTCTAATAATTGGACTCAAGGAGTCATTTGCTTCTGCAAGAGATAACCTTGACGACAACTGTTGTCCTGCAGTGATTTGTGTAGGAAAATCCCAGGTCTGGGCAGAACATAACTGCCATCTTCACATGACCCCCCAGACCAAATGAAATTCACATGGTCTTCATAAATTTCCTGAAAGTCATAACATCACTGATCAAAAGAAGGTCATGAGTTCCAGTAACCAACAAGGAACTTGGGCACGAGCTCACCAGCACCACTCATCTCACTATTAATCTATAGGGACCTTTACCCCTAACACTTCAGAGAGTCCAGTAATTAAGTGATTATTGCCAACTCCTTGCTCTGTACTTTGCAATAAATGCCTACTTCCACCACTGCAATATCGGTGATTGGTTTCCTGCATGTTGATCAAACTGATCTAATTTGGGTTCCTCCCATTTCAGGAGACAATGACATCTGTTTACGAATCTCATTGTCTTTAAATGTTTAAGTTTCATGGAGATCTTCACTAAAAATTAGTCTGACTTATTTCATGCATTAGCATGTTCAGTCAACACCTATACACATAACACAGCACCAAATGCACATGTTCTCAAATTCAAGAAGAGTCTGTGTAAGAAATGAGAAGATGTTTGAGCAAGGCTGAACAGCAGGTTCCAAGCAACAATTCGAAGTTTCCAGAGCTATACAGCACAGCAGGTTGACTATCATAATAACCTATTACATACCTTGTGAGTAAATAAAAAGGATACATATGAAGGCTCCAAGCATCACTTATGACTCAGAGGGGAAGGTATTCATTGTCCTGTCAGGGCACATTGCCTCTGCATGTATTCACTATAATTTCATATTATATCTAAAATACATATTATTGCTAATCAGACTTTGTCATGATTTAATAATCTGATAATTAAAAATTGTCAAAGGCTACCTTGCACAAAAACACAAATTATTAAAGTCCCATAGATATGTCTCTTTTGCATCTAGGGCATGGGACAAAATATTGAAGAGATAAGTTTGTAGCTCAATTTTAAGTCTCCAGTGATCTATAAAACCAAATGAAAGACAAAGTCACCAAAAATATTTTCTCTTTATTGTAAATCAAAACAAGCTCAGATGATGTACAATTACACTATCATTTGATATTGAGTGCATTTCTAAACATTCATGAAAAAAATGCCTAAAGATTTGTGTGCGAGAAACTGTTAATGCATAACTTTGTCATATGCACTTTCCATGATCCTCACTAAGGCCCTCTATAGACACCAGTTCTAATTTCAATTTGGAATTAACATAGGCTGTTTCTGTTACTCAGTTTTCTCAGCTCACTTTTTCATATGAAACTCACTTGTCTTTCATCAATGTGGTAGGGGAATAAAAATGGAGACAACAGAAGGAAATTGAGGGATTCAGCCTAAAAAAACCCCGACCTCAGGTTCACAAAAGCTTGAATACTATCTTAGGCCATATTATGTCTATGCCTAAAGATCTTTAATGGTTTTCTAGAATCAAAGGTAGGATACCAGCCAACATACTAGAATAGTAGTTTTTTGTTTGTTTGTTTGTTTCCTTGTTTTTAACTTTGGCTGTACTTTAGAATCACATGGAAAGGTTAAAGAAAAAAAAATGTATTGATGCCTGGTTTCTCCATCCTGAGGGTCTCATTTAATTGGTCTGCATGCTGCCTGGATATCAGGATTTTAATGCTCCCGATTGAATCTGCCATAGTCGAAATTGAGACCCACACTGGGTGTGAAATACTTGGCCCATAGACCAGATAATGAAATTACTGGTTCTGGCCCTGCCAAAGCACTCACAGGTGTGACTTAAAATCTACTATATACATATAAGTCTACAGCAAACTAATTTTTAAGTTCACAACTTTTACAATGTTTCAAGTATCTAAATGGCCCTTGGCAGGAAAAATATAAAGTTCCCCACTGTTACAATCTAATTTTAAAGCATTCAGAGGTGTTCAGTGACAAGTAGTAGGAATCTCAGAAGAATCTGCAGGAAAACATACACAGGAATACCAAGCAGCACTTGTAGTTTAAGCAGCATTAGTGGAACATGGAATGGACTACAATGATAATGGAAAGATATGACCATCTGTATAGAAATAATGCACAATAAAAATACAAAGTGACATCTAGCAATGGTAAGTCAAACCATGCACACAGTAAGATATTATAAAGGAAAAACAGCACCCATTTAGAGTCTGCTATGCTAGGCATTTTACCTATGTTCCCCTGTTAAGTTTGTAACACCCCATGAAAGCAGGCTTTAATTAGGTAGCTATTGTTATTTTGCATTGAACATACTGCCTCAGAAACATTACATAATTCCCCAAAGTTATCTAGAGCACACACTTGAACTAAAAATTCAGTTTGGCCCAAAACACAGACTATCTTGTCCAGATTATTAATGAAATTACTAAGAACAGACTTGAAATTCATCAATTTGACAACCATTCCCCACACGATAGTTACTCACCCTTATCTGCTTGCACTTGGTTCATTGTGTAACTTTCAGAGTCTGGACAATGCCAGAGAAAGTACACTAATCTGATGAATAAAACTACATAACTTCACATTAAATTCAGTGGTGCCTACTCAGTCACATTTTAAGAGATGTTATCATTTGACTATCAAAGTTATAATACCTGCATTTTTCTGCATTACAAAGCACTGCATTTCTGCTCCCTAATCATCTTAGACATATTTAACAGTTCAATATTTGGCCTGTTGTCCACACTTCAATATGTTCTGTGTTTGCCTGTGCCTACCAACTAGTTAAAATTTTGTCAATTTCAAAATGAAAATTGAGTCTTGCTCCTTTGCCATCAATGAACTTTGATCTTTCTAATTGTTTAGCCTCAGAGGCTGCCATTTGACTTAGTGTACTCTTAACTGACATGTTTTTTGAATCCTTAGACTTCCAAGTTATAGTCACACTTTCATTCCTAAGTGTCTTGAGCCATCATCCATCTTGCCATTTGTCAATGTCACTTCTCAGAAGCAAATATTTTCCCTGGAAAATTCATAGGTAATAATTCCCTTCTTTGTTTACTTTCCCTCTGAGTTATTTATTCTGGTTTTCTCTTCCCCTTATCTTTTTCGTGCAAACTGTATACCTACAATCTCAGTCTTCTTCTGTGGCTTTTCTGTCTAATTTCCTCTGTGTAGTACTGGTTCAGTTTTGGCCGTGATCACAAGAGGTGATGTTCTGGGCTTATTTTGTTCTTATTCAGAGAAACAAGCAATTTAAGGTCCCCCATTCTGATTCAGGTTCTTTCACCTGCTTCATGCGATCGGTATGCATTCATTCAACAATTAGATTAAAAAATTGAACATTACTAAATTTCATGCTTTCTGGTCCTCTAATTCCTTTGTCACAGAGTGTATTTCAGTGGTGACCTTCAGCTAAACTGGGGCCTGGGTAGGGCAGGGAAGCAGAGAATCCTTCCCCTGCTACTGTTGCTTTTGATTCATTGGTGGCCTGAAAAAGACACCTGGGTGCTGGTCCTCAAAGTCCCTGGGCTCTGAGAAAGGAGTGACTGGACAAAGAATATCTTCTAGAATAAACTCTAGGCACTATGCCAGGGAAGGTGAATGCCATCATCTTTAATAGTCTAAACCAAGGTGGACTTGGGGAAAAAGTAACCAAAGTGCAAGAGTTGCTAGAAACTGGCTAAATGCCATTCCTTCCCTGGATTCAAGAAAAAAAGGTCTGGTAGCCTTCACAACATTGTGTTACATCCCTCATTTAACTCCCAACATCCCAACATGCCACATTCTGATTATCCAAAGGACAGCATTAAGACATATCTAACTCTGAAAATTCCATTCTGTATATTTTAGAGGATAGGGAGTCAAGGTGGCAGAAAATGCCAAACTTTGGGAATATAAATATACAGACATAGAGAACTGAGTAAATCTTGTAAAAAAAAAAAAAAGAGATATGCAAGTCTAAAAGGAAATGTAACAAAACAAAATGCTGTACTTGTGCACCATCAGATGGGAAAGTGCTTTGGGATTTCTGCATGTGAGGTGCTCCATACAGGCTACAAAGACATTTTGGCTTTTGCTGGAGATGAAGAATTAGCCTACATAAACAGGAGCTAATGATTCTGAACAAATCAACTGTCAAACCAATTTGCACAGTTCCTTTTTATTTAATAATGTATTGGAGGCTGATGGTTAAACTCAGATCAGCAGCATGGGGTGCTACAATAGCTTCACACATTAACCACTTGTAGAAATCCTTGTGTACTAACCACTGGGGGAGAAAAACACAGGAAGTCTGCTTTCAAGAGAAAGATGGGTCATGTGGATAGCTATTATGGAAAATGTGAACTAGCACAAAGTACATGACAATTATTTTTGTTTTCACCCAATGTTGCTTCTAAATTACATTAGATGTAGTTAATAGCATAGCTCTTTGCTAAGAGTAATGTATTAGCCTACAGGAATGCTTTTACTAATCAAATACTAATTGCCATCTCAGAAGCCTGTTCAAAAAATCTTAGCATCTAACAAGAAATTTTGTAAATTTTAAATACTCTTCTGTAAATTAAAATGGAACGCCCATTTGATGCTAAGCACAACTGCATGTTTTCTCAAGAACCTCATAATCTGAAACTTCTGTACCAAATTACGTAAATGTCAAGAAACTTCTCAAAAGCAGCAGTTCCAAATAATCCATACAAGTTCAATGGAGCTGCCCTTGACTCCCCAGCTTTGTCCTATTCATCCTCCACATCACAAACTGTGGCAGGCTGAGACTATGAGTAAGAGTGGGAAATTACAGCATAAATGGTGTTTCTGCTTTGTTATGTTTGGTACTTTAAGTTGACTAAAATCTTGCTCACGTGGCACCCACCCAGTGAAGAGACCTTGTAAATCAGATTTTTAATTGTTGTAGTAACATCAAAGGAATGCCTTGATTTCGATTTCCCAATTGGCAAATGCTTTTCAAGATAGCGTCTAGCAGTATCATATTGTCTGAATAAATCTCTCTCTTGTGTCATCCAACTAAAGATCTGAAACATAGGCAGTGATTAGCATGCCAACAGAACAAATGCTTAAAAAACACATGTTGAGTGAGCACTGTTTTACATCTTACGCAAGGGGCTCACAAAACTAAGAAAAGCATCACACGGAAGTTCCAAGAAGCAGAAATTCAATCTATCCTATGGTAAGTGTCTGTCATGCTCAGATCTTGCAAGAATCATGGTACAGAATCACATATTCAATAGACGAAGAGTCCAGTATCCTTATCAGACTTTCCCAATTTCCTTTGCAATTGGGTGAATGTCAATCAAATGCTATGGAGTTTTATCCCAAGTATAGTCTCTTGGATGTACCACTACAGTCAAGGCACAGAATTTAATCACCAGAGACATCTCTTGGGTTACTCTCCTATATCACACTTGATTACAACTTCCTTCTAACATTCACTTCCGTAGGGTTATCCTTTCAATAAGACTATATAACTGAAATTTCAAACTATAACATTTGAAGATTGCCTTTTGAACTCAACATAAGCCAAGTAGGTATGGGTACCAATAGTCTCTCTTACCTCATCATTGTGCAGTTTTCCTCTGACACACATACAAGAAGTTTAACTCTTGAGGGTTTGCTTTTGGTAAATGAATGCCCAATTTTACAAGAAAAAAAATCAACTCATTTTTTTGAGTGGCTCTATCACTGCAAATTCCTATCAGAAATGAGTCAATGATGTAATTTACCCACATTATCACCAACATTTAGAAATGTCACTTTAACCGATTATGACAGGAGGGTAATACCATCACTGCAGATTTAACTTGCATATGCGAAGCACCTGGTGGTATTGAACATCTTGTTCATGTATTTAGCTGCCACTCACCTTTGTGAACTAATCTATTCATTTTTCTAATTCAGTCATAGTTAATATTAATTTTGTGTTTTATATAAATGCCTTTTACATATGCTATTGAGTTTTAAAACTTTGATTCTATTTTAAGGTTTTTTAAAAAAATTTCTGGCCCATTGTGATGGATCAATGGCTAAAGGCTCACATTGCAAGTGTCAGGATCCTATATCAACAGGTCATGTCCCAACGTGTAGTAGAGGATGGTTGAAGGCCTTGGCACCTTGCCCCTATGTGGCAGACCCAGAAAAATACTCTTGACTTCTATTCCGCTCAGTTTTGGCTATTGTGGCCATTTGGAGAGTGAACCAGTGATGGAAGATCTCTGTGCCTCCTTCTCTCCATATATCTGATCTGCCTTTCCAATAAAAAATAAATCAAGATTTATTTGTATTTATTTGAAATGCAGAGCTGCAGACAAGAGGGGAAAACAAAGCTACCATTCACTTATTCACTCTTCAAATGATAACAGCCAGGAGCTCCATTCAGCTCTCCCAAGTGGGTTGCTGAACTCTAAGAACTTGGGCCATTTTATGCTGCCTTCCCAAATACGTTAGCAGGAAGCTGGAACCAAAACAGAACACCTGGGACTTTGGTACTTGAATTGGTGCTCCTATATGGAATAATAGCAATGAAGGTTGTTGACTTGACCTGCTATTCAAAGTCCCCATGATTTTGTTTTAGACCAACTTTGGAAGTGTTCGAGTCCCATGAACAAGTTATTGCTAATGGAAAATACTATGTTTTAGGGCTTTGAAATTGTCTTAAAATCATCTAGCCAAATGTTATTTCTCAATGGTAAGAATCCTGTTTTTGCTTAGCAGAAAAAGCAACTAGTACTCAGCAGAAGCAAATAGTTTGTCCAAGTATAATATGTTTTAAACCACTAACATATTGTCAGTGGAGAAACCATTTGTTGTTTGTTAGCCTCAGGACTTCACCTGCAAAGTTGAGGTGGTACCAATGTCCTCTACCCCTAAAAAGGCTAATATTTAAAAAGCTAATCTTAGGATTCATATGAGCATTTATCTGAAACCTATAGTGGCACTACCTAAACCTACCAGTGTCAGGTTAATAGTGGCAAATGCAACTTGTTCTGTTCTTGCCCCCAGATTCCTGCACCTCAGTGAAATTGAGTAAAAGCAATGAAGCTAAGTAGATGCACACCAACTAGGCTGCTAAAATGTTAATTCCATCTAAGATATAAAGAGAAATGGAGTCAGTGTTCACAGTTGTAGGGATTGGTGCCCTTCTTCATTTAGTACTTCTGTCTTCAGGTATCAAAGGAAAAGGCTCTATTTTGAAACAAAGTGAAGGAGTTGTACCTTAGGCTAGGCAGGAGTATCATGTTGATGTAAAGGAAGAGGGCCCCATCTCTCCCCTTGGAATGTTTTTTATCCTCTTTCCAGCTAGAAAGGTACAGTCAAAACCTTTCATCTTTCAAATAGCATGGCTTTATGCGATCAGTTATGGCATGCTCAGCTTCTGCTCCAATTACTTTTTTTAATACACAGGAAATCTCAATATACATTCTCTAGTTGGTTAAACCTTGCAAAATCTTATCTAGTGACTGGGTATTTTGACAACTCAATCAGCACTTTGTCTACTACATTAGTTTTCAATTGTTACATAACAAAATCCCAAGATACTTGGCAGCTTAGAAACAACACATTTTTCACTGGATGGCTTCCGTAAATCAGAAATCCAAGCATGGATCTTCGTTAAGTCTCCTACTCAGGTCCTCCCTACATTTGCATCTGGCAATTGTGGGTCCTCCTGTCTTGTGCTGTGACTGTTGGAAAGTTACAATTCAGGTCCTCAAAGCCAGATGCTGTTCTCCTTCAAGTAGTCTCTTAGATGAGTCACAATCTTACCTGTTTTTTCAAAGCCAGAAATAAAGCACTCTTGATTTAACATGGAGACTTCAATATCACAATTATGAGAATAGCCTGCAATTACTTTCCCAGATTCCATTGGTTTGAACTAAGTGTTCATTTGGATAGGATTAAGAAGTTCTGGTATCCTATTGAACAGCAGGGTGGCTACGATAATGTACTGTATATTCTTTTCCAAAATAGAAGATGTTGAAAAGGTTTTGGATGTGTCACCACAGAGAAACAGCAAATGTTTGAAGAAGTAGTTATGTTTGCCCTGATTAGACATTATACACAGTACAAAACATCACATGATGCCCCATAAATATGCCCAGATTTTATGATCTCCCAATGAAACTGTTGAATTTGTCTAGACAATAAGATGCTGGACTCTCCACAAGGTCCATGCCCGCAATGAAAGAATTATGACTGGTTATTATCTGTACTACTGTAACAATATGGAGGAATTCAGATTGGGGGGAGGGGTTGGGGGAATACCAGAGCCTATGAAACTGTCATAAAATGAAATTTTTTTAAATGGCAAAAAAAATTGAAAGGAATATTTTGAACTTAACAGGTCACCCCGATACCATCCATACTCAAGGATAAGGAGTTGCACAGTAGCATGACTCATCTGAGGCCATCTTAGCCACTAGCACAGATACTGATTTGAGAAAAGTTCCTTCCTTTGCAATAATCCCTTAAAGGGATCACAAATTCATAAGGAAATGCATAGGTAATTATGAATGTATGAATGAATTTCTCACACATCGAAATATGCAATGGGTGGGAAGGAGTTAAGAATCTCATGGTCATAGCTGGGGCTCAATAACAACACCTGCATTAATCTCATCTGGGTGAGCAGCAGGAGTAAAAGGCAAAACTTATTTCACCTTGGAAAGCACTGTGATTCAGGGTTGAGCTTAGAGAAAATAAGATTATTTAAGATTTAGGAATTAATATCTGTTTACTAGATAACAACCCATTCTCAGAGGAATTACCAATTCATCCTCCAAGGCACTCTTTCCCCTTACACTTTCACCACAGTATCTTCTCCATTTTCTGGAATCCCAGTCAAAACAAGCTGTCTTCTCTTGCCAACATCCTAAATCTTATAACATAATATATTTGGCAGTAATGATGTCACTTCATGATAATTATATATGGGAAAACAAGGTTAATTATGCCTAAGTAACTGTGCAAACAGACTCACTTTTGCTGTTTTTAAAAAAGGAAACCTGTAGAGCCTGGTGGTGTGGCCTAGCAGCTAAAGTCCTCTCCTTGAACGTGCCGGGATCCCATATGGGTGCCGGTTCTAATCCCGGCAGCTCCACTTCCAGGCTACAAGCAGGGAGCTGGATGGGGAAAGCAGTTGAGCATGGCCCAAAGCCTTGGGACCCTGCACCCACATGGGAACCCAGAAGAGTTTACTGGTTCCCGGCTTCAGATTGGCGCAGCACCAGCCATTGCAGCCACTTGGGAAGTGAATCATCGGACGGAAAATCTTCCTCTCTGTCTCTCCTCCTCTCAGTATATCTGACTTTGTAATAAAAATAAATGTTTTTTTTTTCAAAAAAGGAAACCTGTAATATCATCCAGAAATGATTCCAACAACTTTCCCACTGTTTCTTCCTATGAGTAAAAGATATATGCAATTTATAAAGGTGCCAGTCCCACTCCCACATTCCCCATTATAGCCACCAGTACCAAAGTCCTTCAAATGAAGATGCCAGACCAAACAATCACATGAATTTCTATCATTAGCAAGACCTCACCAAAAATGGTCATCAAGGACACAGAAGCAATACATCCAAGAAATCAGTCACTTCTTTGTCTCTTCCTCCTCCTGTTTTAATATCACTTTCCGCCCCCATTTCTCAGATCAAAATTGAGTCATCTTTATTTCTTCCTTCTCTGCAGTCTCAAGCCTATGCCACCTGCACTTCCAGTGTTAACACAATCCTTGCCCTTCAACACTTTGCCTCTACCTCACATCCTGTCGTGAGAATAGATCTACTCTGACCAGATTCTACTCAGCTTCCACTGTGATCACCTATCATGACCTAATCCTATTGAAAAGCAGTCAATGACTCCGTAAAATTTGAAGAGTTAAATTCATCATCTTCTACATTGCTATGCCAAGTTAAGTTTCTATTGTTATGATCTCAGATATTTACACTCCCGTTGTCATCCAATCATTTATTCACTTCAACTTGCTTAACTTAAATTTCCTTTCCCTTGGCTTTTCACTGCTTTCAAGTTCACATATCTCCAGGCTTACATACCAAAGCTCAATTTTAGAATATTTTAGTGGTTATCACAATCCCCATAAACATGGCATTTCATAAGTTTCTTCATTTTGTATTATGATGTTTCACAAATATATAAATGGAGGAACTCTACCGTACTACTGCATTGAAAAAATAGGCTCCTCATTTTCAATGTGATGCCATCAAGAAATGGAGGTATATTTGCTTGGTTTTGTTAAAGGTTTTTCAGAAATTTTCCCAAGAAATTTTTATCATCCATCCAGTAAACATCTGATATTTTTTGTTTTATAAACTATAAAGGAAAAATATGTGTATTAAGGGCTCAAATTTGTATGATGTGATGCTTTTGTGCCACACAACTGCTCCCCTCGCTGCTTTCATTTCTTAACTCAGAACTTCGAACATATTTTAGTCTTGCACTTTGCGACCTAATCTAAGAAATTGCCCTTTAAGCCCTGTAATAGTTGTATTGCAGATATTGGTTCTGGACTTTGCAGTAAGCTTATTGTCTAATCTCAAATAACATTACAATTGTATTACACAGTATCCTGCAGCAAGATCATCCCATCTATCTTCTATTTCAAATCCATGCACATTCTAAATCCTGTAACTGTGTCATATCTGTATACTCAGAACCTTTCAGCCGTCTTGTGCCTCTATGCGAGGCTACTAAAGCCCAGTTCATTTGCCTTCCTCATGCTCTCCATTCCTTCCTGCAGATCTGGAATTCTACCGGGTCTACATGGTACCACTTCTTGTCAGACTGAAGTATCTTAGCACTCCTGTGCTGCATGTCGAGTTGAATTTTTCCAGGTTTCACCTGATTGCTGTATTTTGGAATATTACATTCACTAAATGTAGTACTTCATGTTTATAATCATTTTTGGTAAATAAAGATGTAGTTTTCTGTTCTCCATTTTTTTTTTTACTAGCAGGAAATCAATAGTAATTGCTCCCTTGAGGACAAAAGTATCTTGTGCCCCTACAGTCACTCAACTTTGCCGTTAATCAGTTTCCAGAAGTTAATGCCACCAGTGGCTTTCTTTGTCTTCACTGATATCTTCAAGAAACTCAGTATTTTTCCCCACTCTTTCCCTATCCCTATTTTCGTGGAACTACTCTGGAATTCAGCAATGGTCAGTGGGAAGAGTATAGGCGGAAGGTGGTGGGAGTTCAGACTCACTCTGGGTCTAAGCTGTTCTGGATTCAATTCTGTTGCATCAGCCCACACACAGCTGTTCAAATTGTTAAAAATTAATCTGGTTTCTGTCATCCTGTGATGGCAGGTCAATTCCATCTTCCTCTCTCTGCCTAAGATTGAGATAAACTATGGATCACTTATTTGGAAGAATCTGTTGCATATGGCATTCCACTTAACTTTCTTTGCATCCTTATCTACTTATGTTTCATATTATTGTTAAGCAACTTGTTCTTGCTTAGAGTATTTCATGAGAGAAGTCTCTTCACCTGAGCAGGAATAAGTGTACTATCATTTTTTCATCTATCTCCATTCCTATCCTCCCAGTGTCATCCAAGAAGCAGAGGAAGGACTAAGATTCATGAAAAGAGATCCAATTATGGGATTCTATACAGTATTTGAACTAAACCTATTTTTCACTAAAAGTAAACATTTTCATGGTTAAAAAAAGTATTCCTCTGTACATTTGAGAAAAAAAAAAACACATCCCTACCATAATAACTATTTATGTATTTAAAAATACTATGTCTAATGGATTATGTCTTTGGATTTTAATCAAAAAGGAATATGAGTTTTACAGCTGGCTGATCCTGGACTCCTTTGCTTTTGGACTGGAATCTTTGGCAATTTGCTGAGCTATGTTTTTACTAACTTAAATAGCAGTAACAGGAGTGAGCATTTGATGTATCATTATGACACAGGTTGGAATTCCCTCGCATTTTACCAGAGTTCCTGGGTTTAGTTCTGGTCTACTCCCAACTCCAACCTTATGCTAATTTGTATATTTGGGCACAGGAGGTGACTGCTCTGGTGGTAGGGACATGCTACCCAGGTAGGAGATCCTAACTGATTTGCTGGCTCCCAGCTTCAACCCTCCTATGATTTTTACTCTGCTGTCTGTCCAAATACTGTCAATACAGTTAGTTATCAATGAGGTTTATAGATACAAGGTTCTCAGAAACTCCTTGCATATTCAGTAAATGCTTTGTGATGTTAATGATGATGGATCACAAATCTTATCAGTTACTATTATCATTCTTTACCTTTAGTCAAAGAGGGAAGTTGAGAAGATGGCACATACAAAAAGACAACATGAGGTTCACAAGGCTTCATTTATCTCATTATGACCAAGGATTCATTTATCTCATTATGACCATTATATTCTGTTTGAGAATTCAGTTCCACTGTGATAATACCTGAAGACTTCATTTAATTATCTCCACTTGCATGAACAAGAAAACTGACAGAAACCCAGATGGAGGAATTTTTTCAATATATATTTACTCTACTGCATGCCTTCATTTAAAAGCCACTTTGAATAAACGATTGAACAAAGCATTTAACTTAACCTGAGACATAATGCAATGGGTACTGCTTTCATACAAGCAGGAAGGGATAAAATACGAAATGACTAAACAGATCCACAATATCTGTCACCCAGTATTACAGAATTTCATGGCATAGTCAACCTGCTTTTCAAAAGTCACAGACACAGAGGGAAACACAAGACAGGGTCGGAAACATAAGACATATCTGTCCTTCTCGTTTCTAAGACTTCAACCAATAAACAGGACCAAAAACTGTCCCATCAGACAATGACACAATGGAACCTTTGTACTCAAACAGCTCCGCTGCAAGAATCAACAGTCCAGCAAAGCTATACTCTAGAAGTTAGATCAATGACAATAGCCAACCACCAATTCTATCCATTGCCTGGCATTTTTAAAAAACAAAAACAGAAAAATCCTGCATTCGAAAGGTACAAATGCTTTTATTATGTTCGGTACAAGTAATGCTAGAATACCTTTATGGTGAACCAATGAGTGCTTCCAAAGGGTGTGTCCCCTTTGTTGTAGCTCATTCGTTGAGAAGAGCCCCGGAGAAGAGAAGGCAAAGGGCCCCTCACCCAGAGTGAACTCCATCCCCAGTGACTCCTTGGA
This sequence comes from Ochotona curzoniae, assembly GCF_017591425.1. Classification (NCBI taxonomy): domain Eukaryota; kingdom Metazoa; phylum Chordata; class Mammalia; order Lagomorpha; family Ochotonidae; genus Ochotona; species Ochotona curzoniae. Next base: position 43,897,548 of record NW_024466502.1, on the reverse strand, counting down.
TGTGCTTTCCCACTTTCCTGACAAATGAGGAACATCTGTGTTCTAGTTAGTCAATTACCCAAGAACAAAACAATACAATAGTATTCCTTAAAGATTTTTTTAGCTGTCTGGGACCTCCATGCTTACATACAAGGCATGAGCTGTTAATTAAACCTCGTAATTGTGACCCAAGGTTGACCAATTTTAACTAAGTTGTACTGTAGATCTGTCAAGTATATAAAAACTGGAATCCTGGAAATAAACTTTCTCAGTTGCCTCACAAGCACTGTCCACCTCATTCGTTTGATCCCTTTTCTCCCAGGTTTCCACAAGGCAACTTGCAAAGTACCGATGAAGGTCATCAATGAGCCTTTAGCCTACTCTAGATGAGCATTTAGCCTAGTGGTTAAGCTATCACTTAAGATGTTCACACCTCCCTTTTGATTGGCTGGGACTGATTCCCAGCTCTGGCTCTTGGCTTCTGCTTCCTAATAACGTTGCTCCCGAGAGGCAGTAGTGATGGCTCCAGCAAGTAAACAGCTAACCATAACCACATGCACGGAGGGCCAGATTGAATTCCTTGCTCCTGGCCTCAGCCTGCACCAGACCTAGCTGTTACAGGTACTTGCAGAGTGGAACAACCAACAAACTCATGCTTACTCAACTCTTGTGCTGTGCGCACACATACATACACACTTTTAAAAAGTCGAACTATAAGAGTAGCACTATGATCATAAATGTTCACTCTGAGTGGTCGCCTACATGTGCGGAACCTTCCAAGCTTTACAAGGAAGATTTGCCAAGATTCTTCTAAAACCTATCTCATAATAAAACAAAGATAAACAACTTCTGAAGAGCTGAACTTTATTCGAAGTTAGGAAAGAATCTAGTTATCCTACAAAACTCCACAGCCTCATGGCTTTTCACTACCAGTACCTTTGCGACCCCTGAGACTGATCTTGTCCCAAGGTATCTTTGCTCCCTCTTCTAGTAAGATTCGAGACTACCAGATCATTACTCACTTTTCAGTAATGATAAGATACTTTGTCAGTAAAGCCACATCAATCCTTCACAGCATCCTCATCAACCTCCTTTCATCAGCATGTCACAATCTGGTAAACAGTAGATTCAATTATCTTCCTCTCTACTAGGATATAAGCTGTACAAGGCTAAAGAATCATCTTTGGATATTGGAAATGCATCAGTGATCAGATTGCACAAAAGAGCATGTAAATGCATACTGATCAAATAATTTATCCACTTCTATTACAATGTAAATAACAGAACATTAGTCTTCTCCCTCCTTCTCCCCTGCAGTGAGCAATGCTAGTTTGCTTGCGCAAGGAAGAAAAGAGGCAGCAAAGTGATAGTTGAATAGATCATGTAATTTTTCATTAAAAGGATAACCACTAGTACTGTTTGTGTCTCCTTCAGGCTTAGTTAAAAGGGGTATTTATAATACAGGAATTTTGATAAGTCTTGTTTATACTGTTAGCCATAAGTCAAGTTTCCCCACATTCCAACTCTAACCCTACCTTCTTCAGGTGAAATAAACTGAACAAATAAAACTGAATACTATAATGCATACAACACACATCCCTTCTGTGAGAAATACTTGAGAAAAATGAAAATACTTAATTAAATCTACCATCTAAACAAACCATAAATTAGGAGCTTTACCTGAGTGACTACCATCATGTATTTTCAAATTTATGCAAGTAACTTTCACATGGAAAAGATACTTCAGAGTACTTTGTAACAGGCCAGAGATCATTGGTATATTCTGGCATTTCCTCTTTTCCTCTGCAATAACAGCCTGATCGACCCTATAGTCTTCAGCAAGTAGGACAAATGCTTTTGATACTAGAAATTGGCTTCTACATTTAGAAGAGCCAGCACTGAAATAATCACAGCAGCCACTTATGTTTCATCTTTCATGAGGTGCTCCTGAGGATTTGGCATTCATTGAACCAGGGCAACATCTAAGCCCTTAACACATCACACCAGATGCAGATAGTCAAAAGAAAAATGCTGAATATAATGCATGTCAAGTGTCAAAATCTGCCATGGTTTAGACTAAGGCCTGTAGGATTTTAGTATACATATTTTAATTTTTAACCAACAAATACAAAAATTTGACTTGGCAATTTCAGATTCAAATTTAAGGCAATTCTGCGTCATTGGTGTTTTATTACAGAAATTTCTTCATAAATTAATAGGACTATAAATACTCTATTATAATTTACTTTCATAGCAGACTTTATTTACACTGCAGGTAATATAGTTAGACCTACTGAATTGGTGTAGTAGAGGGACTGCATCAGTCTTGGAAATAGAACACATTTAGCAATTTGTCAACAAACTGATCTGCTAACCAATACTCCTGGAAGATATTCCAGGAACAATGGTGAGTATCAGGGAAAGAATTTCAGTAAGTAACAAGCAATGATGCCCTGAAAACCTGCTAGTTTCTCCTTTATGTAACCATCTTTCCTTTTTCATCATATGCTTAATAATTTTCAGTGGGTTGAAAGAGAAGACAACTGAGGAATATTAAGGAAAACAACTATTTTTCCACATACTCTTCTTCAAAAACAAGTTTAGTAAAATAAGCCGGACAGTTACATGTTTTAAGTGTTTGATAAGGGACATGACCAATAAATTTTGGAAAACTAGTTGAGCAAACTTGACTCAGTGTAACATGATTTTCGTCTTGGGAGGAAACTTACTGGCGAATAATACTGAAAGTTACACATATTTTCACAAGAGGCAAATCTGGTCCAGCTTTGTCTGCACCTAGAGTTTCCTCTTGAGTTGCTACTTGTTTAAAACTCTTATCCATCCCTCAAAACCAAAACTAAGTTATATAAGAATGAACAGGTTTCTATTTACAGTTTCTAAGATCGTTCCTGCCATATTTTTCCAGTGGGACTCAGAATGGTAAGTAAAGTGAGGTTGACACATGCAGACAAATTACTTTCTGATTAGAAAGGATTTAGTCATTAGTTCTAAGGTAATTTGTGTCCGTCCTTTGAAAGAATTTAGCGGAGCCTTAGTTTACCTGACCATAGAATAATGCCACCCGCAAACATGAATTTTATTTCTTCCTTCCCAATTTACATTTGTTTCCTCCTAATGGCTCTCATGAGAACTTTTACAGACTATTAGAACTATTAACAATTCTCAGTGAAATAAGCCAGCACCATCCACCATTCAAATTTTTCAACGGGGTGGCTGGCATGCAAGCCTTAGGTCCAGCAGGCTCAAGCCCAACTCCTCCAGCTCCCTGGCTCCAGCCTGGGCATTACAGGTGCAGGCAGGCAGAAGGCACCAAAATGCACACACTCCCCATAATCTCTTGATGGTGAGATAAATGTGGTTTTTATTTGAAAAATACAAAACCCTCTATTGTTGAATTCTCACCTTCTCTGAAACAGGACAAACTGTGAACTGAGATAAGCTTTCCGTTTCCTATCAGTTTGGAAGTAGCTTTGTTTACTTTTCTCTCTAGAATTTCAAGCATTCTCACAAGTCTCAATCACATCTAAGCCCTGTTTAGAGTGAGTTGTATCAGCTGGACAATAAACAAGTTATAGCCCAGCCTCAACGTCTGTTGGCAAGTCCAGGATCCCTATTGGGATCCTCAACAATGTTAACTTACAGATTTTGGCAGAAGATGCCTCTGGCCACAGGGTGATTAAATCAAGTTTTCATGAATTCTAATAACCTTAACATTTTTACAGTCAAACTCCAGTGTCTGGAAAAGTGAGGGAAGGCTGTCAGGTATAATATGGTCAGGTCAAACTTGTTCCCTCCACATTCCTCCTACCCCGACAGGGCATGCCCGTCTTCCAGCCTTCTTGAGAGGTTGACCAAAGCCTTGGAGTAGTCATGCTGGTGCTATATGGCTAGCCACAACTGAAGCAGTTGCTGGTAAGACTATTCCTGCTGAGGATAGTTAGGATGGTTTTTGTTGGTTGGAAACAGACCCCAGAATAATGAGGACACATTGATTTGGAGTGACTCAAATTGATTCTAGACAGGACTCCATACAGTCCAAATAGTGCTATTACCTTCTTGACACTTGATATCATTTTCCCCATATTGCAAATGACATATGTAAAACAATTTCCATAGAATGGCAAAGGAATTGTGTGAAAGTGTGAAATTATGACAAAAAGAAACCACATTGAGATAGACATTTCTCACTTCTGGTTAATAACAAAATGGCAATGACATAGTCGTAACAACCATCTTGCAGACAAACTAAGGCATAGAGAGCTTTGGTTCCCCATTCTGGTTAACACTGTCATCATCCCATAATACTAGGATGTCACCATATCAGTGTTGTATTAAGCACACAAGCTGATTCAGAAACAAAGCCAATCCAGAGATATGCAAACATGTTCCTTGGACAGGCATTGCATCCTTAGAGATGTATCCTGGCTGTGCTGCTGTGAGTCAACTATTCCTACCTTTAGTCATTGAACCAGTGACTTGATGCATACCACATTGTTTGCTGAGCCATGAGATCCTAAGAACCCCAATGTTTACAACAAACATTTAAAGTAATTTTACCCTGGTTCCTTCATGAAATTCACAGGTGAAACCATGTTTTCAAGACTGCATAACTAATCATGCATATTAATTCAGGGTGAATTTTAGCAATCAAGAATGCAGATTATTGCTTTTAGTCAAAACCTCAAAAATATTAGCTGTATTTAATCGAAAGCCCTGTTAAACATCTCCCGTGACATAAGGAAGCTGTGAGATCATTCTTTGGAAGTCCTATATGGGTCCGAAAGAATATTTCTGTATGATAAAACCAAAAATGGAGCTAGAAATTTCAGACAAGTAATTTTTATACTTAATTTCCTAAAGAGTGGTTCTTGAAACATTTACCAATTGAGACATATCAGATAGTGTGTTTAACAAAATGCTGGGGCTGGTGTTGTAGCTTAGTGGCCAAGGCCTCCTGGGCATCTCATAGGGGTAGAAACTAAAGCTCTCAGTTTTTCTGCCTTTACTTCAACTCTGGGATCCAATGGTATTAAATCCAGTGACAGAAATAAGCACAAAGGATTATAGAGGAGTTAACTCATCTATAAATGAAATCATCAACTTACAAGCCAAAGGGACTGGCTAAGGCATTCATTTTGAGTTGGGTCTTGAAAGTTTGGGAAATAAAGTGTGATCATGATAGCGTTTTGTGAATTGGAAAGAGAGTCATTAAGCTAAGAGACACAATCAGGGGAGAGGTAAGCGTTACATACAACCTCCTCAAGAAACTGCAAAGCACGCTGAAGACATCAGTAGGAATCAAACCTGTGACCTCCTGCTATGGCTGCTGACAGTCCAAACAGTCCCACCTTTCAGGTGATTCCCACCAAGTAGATCCTACAAGACTTACCGGGATCTAAATACTTTTGAAATGGGATTCTAGATGTATTTTTCATGACTGCCACCAGAGACAAGTAGCATAGGTCAGTGAGGAATCTCAGTGTTTTTTGCTTTTGTATTTTCTGCCTTGCTTGGTTGGCTGAGGGACTTGTGTGAACTCCAGGTCTGACAGCCTATGTGACATCTGACAGGTCCTCAGGAAGGAGGCCCCAGTGTGTTTTTTAGGTAAGACTTCCTCACTACCCTACAGCCCACCAGTTTGTACTAGTTGAAAGTTGCTCGCTTCAAACCACAAATAGAAGCCTGCCAACCTGCTCTTTTTAAAAATTAACAGTTAGGGCCTGGCAGTGTGGCCTAGCAGCTAAAGTCCTCACCTTGAACGCGCCAGGATCCCATATGGGCGCCAGTTCTAATCCTGGCAGCTCCACTTCCCATCCAGCTCCCTGCTTGTGGCCTGGGAAAGCAGTCGAGGACGGCCCAAAGCTTTGGGACCCTGCACCCATGTGGGATACCCGGAAGAAGTTCCTGGCTCCTGGCTTCAGATCAGCATAGCATTGGCCGTTGCGCTCACTTGGGGAGTGAATCATCAGACAGAAGATCTTCCTCTCTGTCTCTCCTCCTCTCTTTTTTTTATTGGAAAGTCAGAAATACAAAGTTAACAGTTAAACTGGCCAATCATGCCTGTAAGTGTGTAGAACTTGCCTGAAGTGTGTAAAAACCCTGTGCTGTCCAATCTTGGGGCTGCCCACCCCCAGTCCTGCTGGGCTGGAGGTGGCTGAGTACCCAGGATAGTCTGAAGAAACTGCTCTTATGCGTTTTCATTGACTTCACACTGCTGAGGATTTCTGGGGATCTCAAAATCTGGGTATAATGTAAGAAAGGTCCACCTCTCATGGTGATAAAGATTAAAATCTAAGACTAACACATTGGCAGGGTTCATTTCTTCTGAGACATCCATACCCCTTGTATCTTCCCATTGCCTTTCATGGTACTTGTTTCAGTTTCTTTATCATAGAAGTACACTAGTTAAACTGGACTGAATCCATTCTAAGGACTTCCAACTTATTTACCACTTCGAATTCCAATATGATCACATTCTTAGACACAGGGAACTAGGGCCCAATTGTCTGAATTGAGAGGCAACAATTCAGTCCGGTAAGAGATAAGAAACTTTAACCTGCATTTTAAGTCTTTGTCCTTTTAGTGCAGTTAGACCTGTTTGTACATAAATTAACCAGAAAGATCAAGCTTCAGTTTCTAAGGAGGTTAATTATAGTGGACAGAATTAGAGAAAACTAAGTATCTTTTGGACACACTGATTAAACCTTACAGGGTTCAAACACATGAAAAGTCAAACTGAAAAAGACCACACCTCAGACTCCTACAGAGCCTGTGGTACAAGTCAAGGAAATGGCAGTGTTAGTCAAACGAAGTATGTGATTCTTTAAGTGTTCAGGATCCAACAGTTAAAACTCAGACTGATAGCATCATATCCAGTGGGTTGATCGGGAACCAACAAACTCTGGAGACTGTAAACAATGAGAGAAGAACTTGCAATAGCAGCTGTAGAAATGAGGAACAACCATCACAGAACAACAATTCAGAAAAGGAAAGATATTTATAGCAACTTCAAAGTGAAGAATTCATGAAATTTAATAAGAGAAAGCCAAAAGTTAAGCCCCACTTATTCATCACTACACTGATACTTTTTTTTTCATTTTAAATAACCAATTAAATTGTCACTTAAGAAATATGGAACAACTTCTGTTGCTGGATGTCTGTTTATAAGCTGGTTTGCTTTCGCTGTGCTGTGACTATTAATTAGAAAGGATAACTCTTTTCCCTTCAGAATGTTTAATTGCTCACAAAAAACTTACTAATTAAGTGGCTGGAACTGTCACTAGTAAAATGTGATGGCCAACTTAATTGACTGTTAGCATCTCATTCGTAGAGGACACATGAATTAATTTTACTGCATGTAATTTCAGAAACAGTGTCTTCTACTCCCTGTTCCCTGTCATTCCCTGCCTTCAATGCCATGTTCTCAATATAGTTAACTGCAATCTTCATTGGGTCCTCAGTTAATAGTGCTTTTATTAGTAAGTAAACCAATCCCCTCACCCTAAATAGGAATTTAGAGCCAGGCTTATTACGGTAGATTTAGGTTTCCTGTGTCTGAGCTTATAGACCATCAGATGCCTCAAAATTTATCTCTATCTACTGTCCCTACTCTTTGCCTCAGATGCATGTGGACCTGCAGTGGTAACATGGAGACTGGATAATGATAGAAACAATTTTCACTATAGAAACAATTTATTACAGTTTATAGTAACTTTAAATTGTTTCAACTTTTGATATTATTTTGAAGCCTCTAAGACCAAACACTAGAAACCAGTTGTCACCAAGTACTCCCACACAATTCAGCCATCCATTGTGTTCAATATTCCAAAGAATTATCTAATAAATTAACCCATCTGACTGTTGTTTAAGCTATAAAGAAAAAAAATGTAAATTGGAAGCGAAAGATCTAATGCACTGGTGAGCACTTAGTTCTAAGTGACAAAATCTATTCTGGCTAGTTTCATTATGAGATGTTGTACGAAAGGTTTCAAAACACTTAGATGAAACTACTTCTAATGTTCCATTGCACAGTGGGGCAACTGTAGTCCACAAAAATGTAGTCCATGGTGGATAGCAGTGTAGAAACTGCTGACTACAAAAGGAAGAGAGGGAAACAAATGTTGATATTCAGTTTTATCAGTTTACAATGTATACAAGGTATATTGTAGGTTGGCTCCACAAAAATGTTACAGGGTGATCAAATTTTAAAATGTTGCAATTCTATTATTTCACACATGTGAATTTTTATTATTTTGAAGAGGCAGAGAAGAGAGGAAGAGTTCGATATACTACCCTAGATGCCTGCTGTGTCCCCAGGACCAGCAAGAGGACAAAGTTGGAACTGGAAATAGTCCTGACACCATAGGCTACAACAATCTAGTCACTTGAGCTATCACCACGGCCCCACAGGGTCTGTATTAGCAGGAAGCTAGACCCAGGCATCCTGATAGGGGTTTCAGATTTCTCAGTGCTTCAACTGAGAAATATTCCAAATATCCACCCTTAATTTTTGCCAAACAAGGCCTGTTACCACATGGAATGAAAGTTTTGAAAATTCAGTGTAGATGAAAAAAAGATTTAAAAATCACTGATAGAAACTGAGTGGAAAAACTTGCTAATTAACCAAGCACAACGTAGTCCATCTCTCAGTCAAGGGAACAGTAAACTAAAGGAAATGCTAGTAACCCCCAAAGGTGTCATCATCTTGCTTAGCAAGGAACTCTATGGAGAATGGATCAGACCATCACTGCACCTGCACCTTGGGCATAGCCACAGATAGGACTAAGGCATTTAGTTTCACTGCAAACTAAAAGGCAATCTGAGAAAAGTGAATTTTACCTTCCTAATAGAGAAAAGCCAATCAGAAGGGAACTGGAATGAGTTAAGTGAAACAACCTACAGTACCCACTCCTATCTGTTCCTATAATTTATCAGCATCCCTCATGTCTTGCCTCTCCAATCAGCAACAAAGCAAAGTAACACTTTTGCCTGTCATATTTTGCCTTGTATGAATGGAAAATTTAGCCTCTTCCTAGAAAGGTTAATGCTACACTTTCTGTTCTTGTTATTTTTTTAAGTTCTTATAGTTTCATGTTACACTTCCCTCACCCCACCACCCCGCTTTCACCTGTATTTTTAACAGCACTTTAGTCCCTCAACAAGTTCATCATTGTTCTATTTAAGTGTACCTTCACATACGTATAGCAAACGGTATGAAGTCCAGCACTTCAATGTCAAGGTATATTTGACATTTCATTGGAAGTCCATGCTTTATTCAGAAGTAGAGATGCACACAACTATGTATCTCCACTTCGTGGCATACTTGCCTCCATTGTACAGATCCTCTAGGTAAATGTACATAATATATACATGCTTACCTATACATCTATTCATCTTGCACTTTACATGAAGTTTGCCTTATAAGAAAACATATGATCTGTCATTTTTGGATTGGCATGTTTCACTAACCATAGTGGTCTCCAGTTGGGACCATCTGAATGCTACTTTTATTCTCTCCTAGTTCCATGTGCATTCCTCTAGCTAAATGCAATCATAGCCTTCATAGTTTATGAACCATGAGCTACATCATGTTCATGTTTAAGGCAAAAGTAGAGCACAAAGTGATGGAAATTAAACAGATAATGCAGTTATCTTAAGTTCTGGAGCCAATAAAGGGAAAGAGCTGACCTACAAACAATGACCCTCATGAATATGTGCTGCACCTTGATAGCTACCTCCAGATCCTCCCAACTTGTCTTAGACATGTCCTTCCATGTAAATAACCACTTGACACTGCAAACCTTAATCTCCCGTTCCAATCTCTATGGGATCCTTACTGCTGTCAAGCACATCAGATGCCCAACCCCAGATTCTCATTTTCTGAGATCAAAACTCCTGTAGGATTTATGAAGTCTGAATAAGGAATATTCCACTACCTAGATTTATAGTAGGGTATAGCTTCTTGCTAACAAAATGAGTTAATGAAATAACATATTCAAGGGTTACATATGAAAATACTAAGTAGAAACTATTTAGGTTACTTTTGAAATCCTCATTCTGAGTCGACCACAGAAGAGCAGCGAAGTCACCGATGTGAAACTCAGCACAGAGGCTCACGGAGAGGGATACTGAGGGAGCCACGGTGAAGAAGCTTATGTACAGCAACATAGCTGCTCAGGGAATACATTAAAAAGTCACCTGGGCCCGATGCGACGGCATAGTGGTTAAGGTTCTCACCTTGCACGCATTGGGATCCCACATGGGCACCAGTTCTAATCCCAGTGGCCCTACTTCCCATCCAGCTCCCTGGCTGTGGCCTGGGAAAGCAGTCGAGGGTGGTCCAAGGCCTTGGGACACTGCACCTATGTGGGAGACCTGGAAGAAGCTCCTGGCTACAGATTGGCTCAGCACCAGCCCTTGCAGCGGCTTGGGAAGTGGATCATCAGACAGAAGATCTTCCTGTCTCTCCTCTCTGTCTACCCACCTTTCCAATAAAAATAAATCCTAAAAAATGTCACCCAAGCCTCACACTTCAAGAGCCCCAAGAAGCATACCTCTCTCTCCTCCACCAAGACAGAAGTAACCAGATTCTCCCGGCATTTTCAGTATGTTGGCAACAGGCAGTCACTCTTCAATCAGGCACAAATGCAACCCCCAGCTCTGCAGCTGAAAAGCTTCATGATCCTGGGGAGGTAACTCATTCACTTTCCCTCCGTGTGGACTACTGGCATTTTAGCATTGTTGTGTGTTGATGAACAGATCAGAGAGCATGTCCATAAGAAGTCCCATCCTGTGCAGCATGCTAAGTAGTACATCTTAGAAACAGAAGCCATGTTAAACTGTTGAGATGACTTACATAAAATCTTAGGACAATCCCATCACATGCTTTATTAAATAAGCCCATGGGGTGTATGAAGCATCTGAAATTAAGGAAGCAACATGGGATTTCAGATTTCAGCCCACTGATAGAATCAAAACACACAGAGATTCTGCCCTGGAGCTTTTACTTGACTTCAAAGTCCTCCATTGAAAGGCAACTATGGGGACTGAAGTTCTCTGGATCTCAGTCATAAAATACTGGAAATAGTATGTAAATATTCTCCAAGCAATAGAGGCCAAAGTATGTAAGACATTATCAAAAACTTCCAGTACTCAGAGCAGTATTCGCACTTTAGTGAGATCCATGCGATAATCCCGAGAATATCATAGTTTAAGGCTCCGTGAGAATGAACAGATAAACCAGCTGGCTCGAGGTTCAGATGGAACCAAGCACGCACTGCATCTCTTCATAGCCCATGAAAGCAAGTCAGGGATGTGGTCCCACAGCTCAGGGTCTGCAAACCACCTCTCTCTCTCACCCACAGTGAGATTAAGCTCATGAAGGAAATGCCTACAAGAGCAGAATACATACATTGGGGTGTCAATCCCAACTAACTGAGCAAGGGCACAACCCTGATCAAGTGACAGTCTTCTCTGTGGTCTTTGTGGCCTTCTATAGATGACCCCAAGCACAGAACAATATGCCAACGCTTGAATTCAAGCAACTATCCGAGGTGCTGCATAAAGGCAGGGGCTGCTTAGGAGTGAAACGCAATCTGGCCCTTTAAACCAGGTAGCTGAAAAAGACAAAGTCAAAACAGTGAAGAAGATGACCTTCTCCTGGCTATGTCTGGAATTAATTTGAAGACTGGAAGACCATAAATCAATTTTAAATAGGTTATGAATAGTCAGACTGGAGAAAAAAGTCAAATGATCTGGTATGAAAGTTTACTCTATTTTAGATCAAAGAGCAGATAAGAATATGAAGGAGAAAAACAGCCCTGAAGGGGGAGAAAGCTCCTTGTGCCCTTGTGTTATTTGAGGAAGAGTTGACTTTATTCATCCATCTTTTTACATTTCTCAGAAAGTCCACCACTAAATGTGGCAGTATTTTCTACTCATGAACTTGAAACCCAGACTCCCATTCGTGCTAAGTCAGTTCAGCCAGTTTCGTTCTACTCCAAGTTCCATCACTTATTAACAGAGCGGTAGACATGGAACTGAACTGTCCAGTCCTTTCTCAAAGTAAGCCTTGTCACACAGCTACTCAGAGTGGGCAGCTGTCATTTTCAGAGAACCACCTCCATACAACACTCCCAAGAAACCCTTAATAGATTCCTTTTTACACTGAGCTGGAGACAGATTTCCTTCTCCTGATCTTGGTTATGTCATTTAGTTTTTCTAATCTCATTTCTAATAATGTTATCTCCAATTGCTTCACTCCAGCAGCCCCAGATTCTCCTAGCTGCTGTAGGAAGTTTGCATATGAGATTCCTTCTTCCTGAAGACTCACGTTATCCCCCTTTACTCTTTTACTCATCATCCCTTAATTCAAGTTTCACTTTCCCCATGGATTTTTTAACCCAAGTCAAATCTTTCAAAGTAGTTCTAATACCTTCTATCTGTTCTTTGTAATTGTGCATGTACATTATTGGATGATCATTTGCCTTTCTGCAAGCTGTACTCCAGGAGGACAGAGAATGCATTCAGTTTTACACATCATCTATTCCCAGCACCTATCACCATCCCAAAGCCTTGGGACCCTATATCCATGGAGGAGACACAGAAGCAGCTCTTGGCCTTGGATCAGCTTAGTTCCAGTCATCATGGTCATTTGGAAAGTGAACCAGCAGATGGAAAATCTTTGTACCCCCTTTTCTCCATAAATCTGATCTGCCTGTCCAATAATAATAATAAACAACATTGATGACAGTGTTGTCACTAAAACCACATCTTGCTTGCCAAGAAAGATCAAGAAACCTAAAGAACTCCGTCATTGACATCTGCAGACAAGATGCAGACTGACAAGGATACTGACCACATGCACAAAAGAATAATATGGTCCAATGTTTACTCCAGAAGTGAGCAAAGAAAACATTAGGAAAACAATATGGGTCAGCCTTCTGAAGTAACCAGTAAAGCTGCAGTGTACAATGCTGGCATCCTATATGCGCATCAGTACAGAAAGCACTGGCTGCTTCACTTCCCATCCAGCTCCCTGCTTGTGGCCTGGGAAAGCAGCATAGGATGGCCCAAAGCCTCAGGACCCTGCACCCACGTGGGGAACCCAAGAAAGCTCCTGGCTTCAGATCAGCTCAACTCTGGCTGTTGCAGCTAGTTGAGGTTTGAACATCTTTGTAATTCTGCCTTTCCAATAGAAGTAAAATTTTAAAAATGACCTGAAACTTTGAAGATATGCCAGAAAAGGGGAAATGTTTCATGAATGGGTAAGAGTTATGTCAGACTCCAAAGCACTGGAAACAAAAATGCAAATAGACAAATGATTTCTCAACAAATGGAACATATAGTAACTGCAATAGAAACTATCATATCCAGATATGAAGATACAATTCAGTACACAGCTCTGAATAAAAATCAAAGATGGCCTCCCATTGAAACTGTTTTATATATCTTGACAATAGGATGCTGGTTTCTACCATGGTCCATGCCCATATTACCAGGATACACTTACACAGCTGAATGATGAACTTAGGACTGCTTATGAAGGACTATACTATTGTAGAGGAAATCAGTGGAATGGATGAAGTTTGGGGAGAGAGTAAAGGAATCCTAGAGCCTATGGAATTGTATCATTCAATTAAAAAAAAAAAAAAGACACCAAGGCAAACAGTGAAGATGTAAGAGAAAGCTATACATCTGACAAGAAACTAACATGCAATATACATAAGGGATTCAAACAATTCAATCACACAGACAAAAGAAATTCAATTTAGAAACAGGCAGCAGATCCATATACAAATTTCTCAGAATTTTTTTAAAAGATTTATTTTTATTTTTTTTTATTGGAAAGGCAGATATACAGAGGAGAGACAGAGAGGAAAATCTTCTGTCCGATGATTCACTCCCCAAGTGAGCACAACGGCCGATACTATGCCAATCCGAAGCCAGGAGCCTCTTCCAGGTCTCCCACGCGGGTGCAGGGTCCCAAAGCTTTAGGCCGTCCTTGACTGCTTTCCCGGGCCACAGGCGGGGAGCTGGAAGGGAAGTGCCGGGATAGAACCAGTGCCCATATGGGATCCCGGGCGTGCAAGGCGAGGACCTTTAACCACTTGCGCCACCGCGCCGGGCCCAAATTTCTCAGAATTACATGCAAATGAAAAGATGTTCAACACCTGAAATCAGGGAATCAAAGTCCAAGGAGATCAACTCACTCAAGCTGCAGCCGTTACTATTTTATGAAAGTCAAAAGATATTAAGTATCAGTAAAGGTGTAGAGAAAGAGTGTGGAGGTTTCTCAGAACATTTAACATTGAACCAGTGTATGATCTAGCAGCCCCATTGCTTGAAGTATATCCAAGCAGCATCTGGAACCCAGAGTTTACTGAGGCACTATACATAACAGCCAAGAAACAGACAACCTAAAAGGTCTGTCCACTGATAAATGAAGAAAATGTAGTACATGCACACAAAGGAATGCTACCAGTCATACAGGATCAACACGTCACTTGCAGTAACTGGATGGTACTGAATGTCACTAGTCAAACATGTCAAGCACAAAAGGTATCACATGATCTCATTCATACAGAACTCAAAAATATTCTCATGGAAGTTACAATAATGGCGGTTACCAGAGGCGAGAGAGGGAAAGCAGGAAAGACAGACTGAGAAATAATGGTGGTTACCAGAGGCCAGAGAGGGAAAGCAGGAAAGACAGACTGAGAAAAATTAATGCATATCAAGTTAGAGCTACATAGGAATTAAAAGTTTTGAGGTTCTATTGTACAGTAGGAAGAATATAAGTAATATTAGCATACTGTGTAAATAGAAAATCCTATAAAACAGTATTTAGGATTCCTTAAGAAATAGATATTTGAGTATCTAGATCAATTTACCCCTACTAGGTATATGTGTGTCAAAATATCACCTGGGGGCCCATAAAGTTCTGAAGTACTGTGTGAAAACTATGAATTAGAGCCTCTGAAAATTAATGTATCTTCCATTAATGCAAAGTTTTTCTAAATACTGAAATGTTGTACTCCCTCACATCCGTTTCAATTAAGGATGAATAAGGTCTAAAATTAATGCACAGCACAGTGACTACACTTAAAAACGTCCCTTTTCAAAGATGTATTAGTGTAGGAGAGTTACAGAGGAACTCCCAGGCCCAGAGCAAGAGGAAGAGATCTGCAGCGAGTGGAGTGTCAATATCCAAAACCACCAAAGCTGAGCTAAGCCAAAGCCAGGAGCCTAGAACTCTGTCCATATCTCCTCATGGGCGGCAGAGGCACAACTGCCTGGACCATCTTTCACTGCTTTTCCAGGCTATCATTGCAGGGAGCTGCGTAATGTGCTGTACCATAACACCAGTACCAAGTAATGTCTTGTTTAAAAATTCACTAGGTAAATGGAACTGCAGTGTTCTGATCACACATACCAAGAACAGTTAGGTGATATATGAGGTCATACAAGTTATTAACTTGGTGTATGGGACTGCTTTTCAGTGTATACCAAAACATCATTTTGCGCACCTGAACTGTTGCGTATATTGTGGCTTAGACCTCAATCATGCTGAAGAACAAACCTCAACTACATGCCATCTTAAAAATACAACATAAAAATGCGCTAATTCTTTTCATGTAAAAAGTGAGTCGTTTGAACACTATACTTTAGTAAGTCTAAGTGAGGGGCTGCCGATGCAATATAGCAGGAAAGGCATCCTCTTCTGATGCGGACATCCCATGTCAGAGTGCGGCTACATTCAGCACCATCTACTCCATTTCTGATCTCGCTTCCCATTAGTGTGGCTGTCAAGGCCGAAGACAGCCTGAGTGCATGGGTTCTTGCTAGGATAGAATTCCCAGCTGCTGGCTTTAGCCAGGCCTAGACCTAGTTATGGTGGCTATTTGGAGAATGAACCAGCAGATGAGATCTATCACTCTTTAAAATACTATTTTTAATTTTTTGGAAGGGCAACTTTCCAGGTAAAGTAGATCAAATGTATTAGAATCACTGCCAATGCCTCCTAAAAAGTCAGATGCCTGGATTGCATCCTAGATAGGAGAACTGGAACCTATGGAACCTGGAGATCCAGTTGACTACATTATTCAGGCCTAATAACCTTTGACAGAAGTTCTATGTGAAATAGATACCACATTGTAAATCTTAAGATTCTAGTTTAAGACACCTAAAGAATGCATAAGCATTACATTCATGGTTGATGTACAGCAAATCTATGCTCAAAATGACATACCGTCATCCTATCCTGGGCTCTGTTCCTTCTAACTCCCAAGTTACAATCGCTGTACAATAAATGGGCTCAGTTTGGCTTAGAAAATATAATGTTCAAACAAAATAAGTGAATTCCCATTTTGCAACTATACATTGAAGTGATTCTGAGTCTGGATTGTCCTGCTGCTGCCCACATTTTCCACAGGGAATGAATGATATCACTTGAGGTAATGATGCTTTACCATTAGGAAACTGATGGCAAACACCAAGAAATTACAGCGTGTTTCAGTGGTTCTTTGGGGCAAACTCAGCATCTCATATGAGAGAGACAGAATGATGTATATGGAACTATTTATCATCTACTAAAAATTTGTTTCTGCTAGTAATGACTATTGTGTAATTGTGCCTCATTATTTTAACGAATCAAAGATGATGAAATATAAGCACATCATGCAACTTTAACCATTCTTACAAGCCAAGGACTGGGCAGATGTCAGTCCTCTCATCTACGCACAAAAGCTCAAGTGATCCATTTCTTTTTTTTTTTTTTTTTTTTTTTTTTCTTCTTTTTTCAGTTTTTTTTTTTTTTTTTTTTTTTTTTTTTTTTTTTTTTTTTTTATTGTTCCTTACATTGTATTATGTAGTACAGTTTTATAGGCGCTGGGGATCCCCCCCACCCCTCCCATACCCCTCCCCCCATGGTGGATTCCTCCACCTTGTTGCATAACCATAGTTCAAGTTCAGTTGAGATTCATTGCTTGCAAACACATGCCTAGCATAAAGTTCAGCGTCTTATTGTCCAGATAAGTTCAGTGGCCTCTTGGGGAGACCTTCTATGGTCTGAAGATAGGTCTAACAGAGTAAAGATCCGGAAGTGATCCATTTCTAACAAAGCCAATCAGAGGCAGCTGCATGCCAATTCTCACCTAATGAGATTTATTCAAATGATAGTGTGTGTATTTAAATTTCGTGAGGAAGGTCAAACACCACTTAATGGGTCCCTAACAGATACATATCCGAATTTTCCCCAAAATTATTCAATGCAATTTTAGTGGACATAAGCTATCCCTGTAAATAAAATTAAACTATAAAAACACTTTGTGACTATTAAAGTAACATTACAAATATTATCACCGCTTATACCTATTCCAAGAAGCAGAGGAAATAGAATTAAACTACTTTTTATTGGAAACAAGAATCTCAAGACTACCTGATTATTTTTATAAAAATTCGATGAAATTCACAAGATCAATCTTTCGGCCACCATCAAGAAAAATACCACGTATCACAGAAATACAATTATTTCTGTTTCCAATATGGCAGATTATGAAAAATAAAGTTGAAAGTTCCAAAGCAACTGCTTGATTTCTGGCAGAAATTCCATCCATTTAAAAACTACTAATATAGTTAACCTAAATTAACATCAGAACGACACTAATCTAGTGCCTGCAAATGCACTGATCAACATACCAGCTGATTAATAGATGTGAAGCCAATTGGAAGTGTTTATAACAGGACTTCACCTGGAAGCCCTAACCTACAATGGGATGTTGTCATTTACTTCAAAAATTTCAAGACCTTACTGGGGATAAACATGCGTGCATTCCAAGGCGTACACACACACACCCACACACCCCACACACATCACACACCTCATCTGAAAACTCAGAAAAGAATTCATAGGGCCCAGCGGTGTGGCCTAGTGGCTAAAGTCCTCGCCTTGAACGTGCTGGGATCCCATATGGGCACCAGTTCTAATCCTGGCAGCTCCACTTCCCATCCAGCTCCCTGCCTGTGGCCTGGGGGAGCAGTCAAGAACAGCCCAAAGCCTTGGGACCCTGCACCCACGTGGGAGACCCGGAAGAAGTTCCTGGCTCCTGACTTCGGATAGGCATAGCATTGGCCGTTGCACTCACTTGGGGAGTGAATCATCGGACGGAAGATCTTCCTCTCTGTCTCTGCTCCTCTCTGTATATCTGACTTTCCAATAAATAAATATTAAAAAAAGAATTCATAGGAGTCAGTGCTGAAAGCCGACAAAATGACAGGTAGTAAGTACAGGCTGGACTCTGGACCTAAAAATGGAAACAAGATGTAGCTACCCTGTCACAGATCTGGACATTAGAACATGGGGCAAGGGAAAGAATCCAACAGTCAGTCTCATAACAAAGACAAGAAGGAATATATGAGAAAGCATCTTGTACAATGTCTTTCTCATATGTATTCTAAGTTTGCTTTTTAAAGTGTTGATTTTAATGGCACATGAGATTCAAGATTATAAGCCTCAAATTCCCAAACAGAGTTCATCTGTGCCCATATCTGGTTATAATGCAAGGTCTGAATGGGTCAGTATAAGAACCTGCAAGAGTTTAAGAATGGATCCTCAAGAATAACACACCAAGGAAAATTCAGCAGCAGGCAGGGTTCAGAATGATGCATACTTGCTCTTCTCTACAGAAGGCCAGTATGCTGCGAGTGTTCTATCCTGCGATGTCTATCACACCGAACACTGACACAGAACACAAAGAGCTAAACAGGACATTGCAATGAAACAGCAACGTCTCACCACTCTCATCCTTCTTCTGGCCAATTATACAACTCAAGGGAAGGGGCTTTCTGAATTTTACTGAAGTAAAGATTAGAGCAAGATCAAAGACTCAATCCAGGCAAACTAGTCCTGAGAAGTTGACAGCCCTTACAAAATCAAAATCAGGTTACTGCCTGAGAATGGAAGTGTGTTTCTACAAATTGAGTGTGATGGAAATCCCAAGAAATCAGGTTAGAAGATGAATAATTTTACAGATGGATAAAGTTTTGGGGACTTCTTCCACGTGCTGGAGCTTACTGATAGTTTAACATTGGATAAGTGCCCCATCTCCTTTGGGCCAAAAACATTAGTTCTTTCCTGCTTCCTCTACTCAGGACAAATACTGATCACTCCTGGCCAGCAATGAGCACCAAATCAAGCTTCAGTGGTCTTTTCCCTACACTTGCCTTTCTATCTGTATACAGGTCAAAGAATATTTTGATGACCACAGATTCAGCCCCAATAGTGGAATTCTGTCTTTTGCAACAAAATATATCCAACTGGAAACCAGCATGCTTAGTGTGACAAAACATTTCCAAAAGGAAAAATAGCAAGTTTTCTTATATGTGGTGGTTAACACTGGATTAAAATAAGATGGGCATCACGCACTTTTGCTGATTTTGGCTCTTTATACTCCTATGTAACTAAGATCTTTTATTTGGTAAACATTATGCTTAGTTGTACATTAAGCCTTTGATTATAGAGTGCAATGTGTTTTTCAAAATTGAATAAATTCAGTTCTCTGCTAGTATGCCTGGGAAAGCAGCAAAGGTGGCCTAAATACTTGGGCTTCTGCACTCAAGTTGGAGACCAGAAGCCCCTGCATCCTGACTCAGATTCAGCTGTCACCACCACTTGGAGAATGAACCAGCAGAGTGAAAATTCCTTCTGTAACTTTCAAATAATTTTTTATTGAATAAAATAAAAAGTAGGGCTACTGTGATTAAAAACTCAGAAATTGGTATAGCACTGTACGTTGCTGCTTGTGATCCAACACCTGCTCCATATTTCTAATTCCACAATTTATTTGTTCTTATTCCTTTATTTACCCCTTGTCACTATACTTGGGGATAAAACATTTGTGTAGAGATATTTTATGCATCTTTACTGAAGATAAGACTGCTGTATATCAATGTAACATTGTAGCGAAAATTCTAGGTATTTTTAGAATCAAGAATTATTTGTTTTAGAAACAAAACTAGGGCCTGGCACAATGGCCCAGTGGCTAAATCTTCACCTTGCAAACACTGGGATCCCATATGGGCACTGGTTTATGTCCCAGCTATTCCACTTCCTATTCAGCTCCCTGCTTGTGGTCTGGGGAGACAGTGGAGGATGGCTCAAAGCCCTGGAATTCTGCATCCATGTGGAAGACTCAAAGAAGCTCCTGGATCCTAACATTGGATTAGTCCAACTCTGGTTGCTGTGGCCACCTGGGGAAGGAACCAGCAGATGGAAAATCTTTGTCTCTCCTATCTATTTCTGAATGAACTTAATCTCAAACACACACACACACACACACGACCCAGTAAAAGAGGAGGATCATGGGTTGCTGAAGTATAGAGTTGTATAGGCAGAGCACAGAGTATTCTTAGGAAACACATTACTCTGTATTGACATGATAGTTGATACATGGTATCACCCATGTGTCCAAACTCTTAATTTATTCAACACAAACAAGCTCTAATGTGAACCTTGGACTTGATACATAGATATAAGTGAAAAACATACCACTCTGGTTCAGGATGTTGATAGTGAGGGAAGTTGTGCTTGTTTAAGACCAGAGGACAAATGCTGTATCTTATCACTTCCATTTTCAATTTTGTAAGGAAACTAAAATTGCTGTTAAAACAAAGCTTCCCAGACATTAATTATTATAGATTTTGCTAAGGCTAGGGCTTCAATAGATCATGTCATACTGAAGTATAAGGCCCTAAGATTCATGTTGACATGTTTACTTTTGTTTACTTTTAACAAAAATGTGTTACATATAGAAGAGAAACAAGATAACTTCTGAGAAAGCATCATATAACAGAACTATTTATGGACCCAGCATAGCCTAGTGGCTAAAGGTCTCTCCCAGCATTCACTGGGATCTGATATGGGTGCCAGTTTATACCCCAGGTGATCCATTTCCCATCCAGCTCCCTGCTTGTGGCCTGGGAAAGCAGTTTAGGATGGCTGATAGCCCTGGGAACATGCACCTGTGTGGGAAACCTAGAAGAGGGTCCTGGCTCTGGATGGCTCAGCTCTGGCGATTGTAGCCACTTGGGGAATGAACCAGTGAATAGAACATCTTTCTCCTCTCTAGATTTGACTTCATAATAAGCACAAAATTTTTGGAAAAAGTATTTCTGTAAAGGTATCTAATATGCAAGATAGCCCTTTAACCATTTTGGTTATACATTAGAGGACTACTTACTCGTATCATTCTACAGTAAGTCTAACTTGATCTTTTTTCCAAAGACTTCTTTTATTTGAAAGTCAGATACAGAGAGAAGAGGCATAGAGCAAGATCTCCAAATACAAACAAATCCACAGACAAATGAAATAGAATGGAGATCCTAAGAAATGGTCTTAAAAATGAAAGTTAACCTTACATGAAGTATTAGAAACATGAAAAAGTAAAAACAGACTTTAGAAAGCATGCCTTAGAAATTGAAAGTTTTAAGAGATTAACAATACATGCACAAATTGGATTACTCAGAAGACATGAATGAATTCCTATAGATAGAAACGTTGTATCATGAAGGAATAGATGTTGGGAAATGTCGTAATTACAAAACTGAGTCAATAGTAAAATATCCCACTGCAGGTGATTTTTCCTAATTGATTTCCTTTACGAAGACAGCATTACTGCAATAAGAAACATGTAGAAAGACAAACTAAAGGCACTAATATCCCTGATTAATATAAATTCCAAAATGCTCAAAATACTACAACAGTATTGTACAGTGTATCACAGGACCCATATATCACTATCAAGCATGATCTGCTCTTGGGATGCCAAGATGGCGTAAAGTGTGAAAAACCATTACACAGTATAGCACATTATCAGAACTAAAAATTTTTATGATTATCAATAGATGTAATAGCATTGGATGTCACTAAACTCCCTTTTCAAAGAGACCATTTTTCTCCAGCCAGAAATAAAAAAGTCACTGCAGTTTAACAGATTTCACCTCTGTATTGAAATTTTGTATTAGAGTACTGCAAATTTTCTAAAGCTTCAGTAATACCCAAATTTATAGAGCAATGGTAAGAAATTTACAAAGGCAAAAACTGGAGTTGCCATGAAGAATATACTTATAAAAAATTGTCACATAAAATTTTGTGGCTCTGATAAACTAAAAATCCTGTATGTCTGCTCAGAATTAAATATTTCCCCTCTACATGATCTTAACCCTTTATGCATACTATTTTCTCCTTTAAAAAGTAAAAAGTTTCATGGTTTAAGAAAAAACATTTAAATGTTAAAATTGAATTACTAGTGATAATAGTTGATAATGGCAAGTTTTTAATGCTGATGAGCAGGGTTTTGCTTTAGAGCTATATTAAGCCAGCCATATTATACTCATGTAGCTACTGCTACAAAATTCAGGATCAAAAAGAGCTACCTCCTAGTGCGGTGGATTTCTAAAGCAAGTGCATTGCAACAGTGCCACAAATTTGAATGAAAACTACTCAAACTGAGTTGGAATTTGAAAACGTACCCATTATCTTGGATCCAACTTGTCCCCTACCCAATATTCAGGAGACTTGTGACAAGACAGCAAGTGTCTCCCGTTTCTCCACTGACAGTTCATCGGTGTGAAACTTCAACCAGCTGTACAATTCGGTCCTATTGTTTCTCCTATTATGTACACAGTTTGACCCCTTTTTAAACAGCTTAAATAAAACCCAGCAGTCAGTGAGGGCTTGTGGCTAAATACAAATACAATGTCAGAGAACAAATTACATTTTTTACCCTCCAGCTGTTTCTAAAATGAGAAACTACAGCAATCATTTGGAATAGAAATACATATGCCAAGTCAATCAGGAGAACTTCACGTTATGTTTGATTTTTCTAACTAAATACACATATTCCATAATATTAGGCAGAATGTGAGGGGTCCCATAAAGACATGGCACAAAATATCCAATACAGAAATGCCAACTCCATTTTGCCTGAGACCTGAATAGACAAGTAGCCCACAGTTGAAAGCATTAATCATGAAGTTTCAGAAAGCAGAAGGCCTTGGGGAGTATGTCTGGTGACAGTCAGCCTGATTGCATTAAGGCAGAAAAGCTGGGAGAGTGACTGAAGGGCTATAGCCTGTGGCAGCAGAAAAAGTGAATTGAAAGAGGAAGAGGAGACCAGTTCAGAAACATCACCCAGGCTGTGGTAGGGTTCTCTATTTCCTTTTGAAAGACATCAGTTTAACAGAATTTTAATCAGGAAAGCCACATGGTTTGGGGGGACTTCTCAAAGTGATTTCATTAGTTGTCACATGGAGAATGGCCTGTGGGATCTGAGGATGGGAAGGAAAACCACAAGACAATCTCAGGCAACCAGACAAAAGCTGGTAGAGCCTTTGACTAATGTAGTAATGAAGGCATGAGAAAAGGTTTAGGATGGGACTAAGATTTCATTCTAGTCCTGCTGATGGATATAGTAAGAGAAAAGGAAGGGTAATAAATTATTTCACCAAAACTGGGAACCTACAATCAGCAGAACACAATACACACATCTGCAGCAGTAGGCAAAATCTGCATGATTAATTTTCATGAAAAGTTTAAAGTTCTCTGCTTAATGAAAAAAATCTTTGCAAGTATTTGGGCTAACAAGAATGTATGAAAAAGGATTTAGAGGTCCATTTAAGTCCATTCTCCGTGGAGAGACACACAGACACACCAGGCTGTAGAATGGCAATACAGTATTTAGAGTAAGAAAAACATTCTCATTGTTTCTTCCAGAGAATTCTGTTCTTACACCACACTGAAACATACTGATTGATCAACACTTTCCACATGAAGGAAAGTATGAAAATCTCGTCCTGCTGTCAACACCTAAAGGGAATGAGACAGTATGAAGGATAGAGGGTAAGGAGCAGTACAACAACTAAAAGTGCCGATGAACAAACCTGTTCCATATGTTTTTTTTTTTTTTTTCAGGTAGATAACAGCACACTTCACGAAGAAATCCTACAAGTTTGGGATGACCATTCACCAGGAACACAAGAAATTTCATATTGAAGAGAAAGATGAAGAAATGCATATGTTCCAGAGATTAGAGACTCCTCACTGGGGAATGGAAGATTTCTCTGCACACCCCTCCTAAAACTGTTCTACACCTCAACTGTTGACAAATGCCTTGCTAGAGTTATAAGCCAGTTTGGACTATCCCAAAATCTGCCAGGTTCAGTAGAATTATGCTTCAACACAATAGACTGTTAAATATTAAAGTGAGGATAGACATGAGACAGCTGAATAGTATCCCATAGCCATTTTAAGGTGTATAGAAACTGGTTGTATATAAACAAATCAAAATGTCAATGAAGTAGTCACAGGATGTGGTTAACAACTTGCATTTTTTTAACATATTGGTTACTCAATACCATGGCATTTAATTCCATAATGTTGTAAACTGTTGATGTTATGGTGGGGCTTTTAATTGATCAGGATGACATTCTGCCAGCTCTACCTACAGACCAGAGATGATCTCCAAGAAACCATTGACTGTATCTGGACAATTAGATGCTGGACTCTTTGTTTGGTATATGCTTGCAATGAAAGAATCTCAACTGAATTTGATCTGTAATACTTCAACAAGGTGGAGCAATCCACCATGGGAGGAGGGTAAGGGGAGGGGTTGGGGGAATCCAAGAGCCTATGAAACTGTCACATAATGCAATGTAATTAGTAAATAAAAGGAAAAAAACGCATGTGTTCCTTCTAATGCTAGTACACTAACATTTTGTCTTTTCTAAACACATATTGGAGCACTTCTAAGTACTGAAGCATGTAAGTGAAATTTTATAAAAGGTCCAATTCAATCTAGGATGTTGGTCACCTAAGTATCAGGACCAGAAGCATATAATGTATAGGTTTTTTGAGTAAGGAAGGAAAGGTAAAGAAACAAGTCATTTAAATATTAAGGGTTTGGTCTGATAGCTTAGTGGTTAAAGTCCTCGCCTAGCAGAAAGCAATAGAGGACAGCCCAAAGCCTTGGGACCCTGTACCCACTTGAGACTCGGAAGAAGCTCATGGCTTCGGACAGGCTTATCTCTGGCCCTTGCAGCCACCTTGGGAGTGAATCAGCAGACGAAACATCTTTCAGTCTCTCCTCTATGTAAATGTCTCCAATTAAAATAAATCTTTAAAAAAGGTTAATACTTGATTTGGTATGGTAGGCATTGCTATGCTCAAAAATTAATGAAGTTTTAACATGTTTATAGTGATGACACTGTATAGAAAAATAAACAGAATGGCCAAATCCTAATCCCTAAGGAATATTCTGGCTTTACTCGATTCCACAACATAACACAACACAACACAACACATATCAAGTGGTCAGCTTGTGGTGACTGGTTAAGTCAACTTGACAAGGTTTTTACTTAGCTATGTAACCAGTAGCTAATCCATGTGTCTCTGGGAAGGTAGTTAATAGATATGATTGAATGTAGAAGAAATTGAATGTAAGTAAACATTACCTTTCTTATGGGTAGTTTTCACTCTGTTGCTGCACCTAAAAACAAGTTGCCTGCCAAAGAAGAAATTCCGGCACAAAGCCACTGTATCAATTCCTGTAAGAATTTGCATTCTCAAATACTAGCCCATTCCATCACTTCAGCCAGGTCCTACTAGCTCTGCTTCTCTAGACAATGCTGATGCTGAGAGGGATGGGTCAATATTATCAAACTGTAAAACATAAATTATCAGAGCATGTTTGAATGTAAGGAGGGTAAGCCTAAGTTTCTGTTTCACTGCATGTTTTGACCTATTCAACTTGATCACTAATAATGATTGCAGTATTGAATAGGGCAACCGAAGGTACTAAATCCTGATATGGCTACTGTGCTTTTTCTACTTCAGTATTAACTTTTTCTGAAGTGCAAAGATGGAATTAGTACACTAGTTTTGGTTCAAAACAATGAAACTTCTGAATAGCTTTCAAATACATATACATTTTCCAAGATCTTTTTCAAGACCCTTAAGGAACTTTCATCTCCTTAAATGTATAGATCTTTCGATTTGATGTTGTACCACTTACAATTTTTGCTCTTGTCCTGAAGACATTAGAGCTGTAAAAAAAAAAAAAAATCAAAACATTGCTTCCCAGGCTGTTGAGGATGCAGGAGGCAACTCTACAGTAGCTCAGTCACTGAGTTTTCTCCCTCAACACTTGACAATGTTATCTTGACAAAAGTAATAATTTCATTGTGGCAAATAAAGCATGTAGGCAATTTATCCCAAAATGCTATAACATGTTCAACTGAAGAAATTCGACAAGATTACTGCTAGTGTGATAGTCACCCTCTACAAAGCTATCAGTCAAATATCAATACTTCCTGCTTGATCAATTTCAATAGCCAATGCAATGAATGACATAATTCAATCACAAGAACAGGTGGACCCTGTTTGGAAAGACGGGATATACTCTGCAGAGAAACCATAGGGAGGAAATCTTGGAAGCTGTGAGAAGCCTAACATAGGTAGAATTACCTTTTAAACATTCTTGTTTTACTTCATTTTAAAGGCAGAAACAAAAAGGGAATGGTTCAGGGGATACATGTATGCATGCATGCATGTATATCTGCCGTGTGTGTGAATGTGAGAAAGAATTGAATGGAGAGAGATCCATTCAAATTCTCTGAATGAATAAAATGAATGTTCACTCTAGTTATAGATAACATACAGAATAAACAAGCAGAAATCTTCCCAGAATGAGTGGGTGCTCCTTGCTGAAGAGTAGCAGAGATGTTACCCACTCTGAACCTTCAGCATGGGAGCTTGGATAGTTCCCTTAAAGATAGGAAGTCAACAAAAGGCCAACTGACTCAAATGGACAAAGCACATTTGGGTACAGCAGGTTTAAAAACAGTCAACTTTATGACACATCAACAGTCCAGATAAACAGCAGCAAGGCTGTAACAATGATGCTGAGCTCCCTGGGAGCTAAGAAAAAGGAAATCATTTTTTAATCAGGCAAGTAGGAAAACAAGAGAATGCCATAGAGAACAATGGATTTCCAAGCTAATGTGCCTCTTGCCAGTTCTGTCCTTCCTGCTGATCAATATAGTACTGCTCTCTATGCTTGGCAATCTAGGCACACTTGCATATAGTCACACTCCATGTTCATCTAAAAAGCCTTCTGAAATTTGCTTATAATTAGGCTTTTTCCAAAAATGTATGGACTGGAGAGTGTTGGAAATCTTTTGCTGTGGTCACCAAATACCCACAGTTCCTTGCTAAGTAAGCACAGCCAGGTTAACTTCTATAACCAGCCATCCAGGCAGTTACATGGGTCAGAGTGACTTATCGTCCCAAAGGAGGGGACTGAGTTGTTTCATGTTTACTAGAAAAGATTGTGAGCCTTGGCCATTGGTTCTGTCATACACTACACACAGGCTTTGCACGTAGCCATCATGCCTTGTGGAACTTAGGAAATGGCTACTCCAGGGATGTTCCTGCTTTTGCTGTATTGAGTTGTCCTGCACTTACATATGTGTCTTGTATACTTTCCTACTTGGAAAATTATGGTACCACTTTCATCTATTACAGTAGGTCTCAAATGGAAATCTTGTAGAAGAGTTAAGAGCTAGATTCACAAGGTGTACAAGGAGCCAATAGTAAATGTTCTCATTCAAGTGATGTGCCAGAATATGTCAGGGAATAAATGGTCTCTCAAATTCCCATCTGTTCAGGAACAATAGTCAAAACAATGAATGTAGGTCAGTTCGTGAGAGCTAAAATTTAAACAAAGTGCCTGAGTATGACCTTGGTTGCTTTTGTTCTCCTATGGAGAACCTAGGGTCTCCATTATAGATGGAAACAAATTGCATCCTGATTCAATGCCCCAAAATTGTAACTCAACCTGAAGGACATGGAGAGGAGGGAAGCCAAGGACCATTTTTGTCACTGAACTGAGAATCTCAAAGATGTAGTTAGTGCATGTGTATGAGGGTACAATAAATATTAGACCTTTTGACAATGAATGGCAACTTGGCTAATACACCTGCGAAAGTATATTGCTAATCCAAGACTGGTAAGATGCAAAGTTCCCCAAACCAAATTCCTCTACAGAGATCAAGGTCACTTACTAATGAAATAATGGTAGCCTCTTTGGAAATAACTCAGTACATCCACTGCCTGTGCACCCTGTACCCTGATTTCATAGATTTTCCAAGGCAACTAGGGCTGAATATAAGGTTTGTCAATCCTCCAGTGAGACATTTAAGACTTATTTCAAAGAGCAGAGAAAAAGAGAATTTTTCGACTGCTGTCTGTCTGCCAAATAACCAAAATAGCAAGACTGGGCCAAGCTGAAACTCAAGGTCTAGAACTCCTTCCTGGTCTTCCACAGGAATGCCTTAAGAACAAATATTTGAGTCATCTTCCTCTGCCTTCTTAAACATTAGTAGAAAGCTGGTTCAGAAATGGAGCACTGAGGACTCAAACTGGTGTTCCTATGTTAGATGGTGGCATCCCCAGCAGCTTAACCTGCGATAGTATAATGTGGCCCTGGTTTTCAGTAGCCCTGACTGCATGAGCCTGTAACTCAAGACTTCTGCTCATTCCTGATAGTGAATTACGTCAGTACTTTGTTTGCCATCACTGGTGTCCAATAGTTATTTACTTTTGGTTCAACTATGAACCGCAACAGCAGCACTGGAAACTAAGACACTTCATGTGTTTGGATACTTACATGGTTTGCCAATCAGTTACTTCCCATTGTGAGGAGGCTGCCATCAACAGCAGAGAAACAGGGCATTCAATCTAAGTTCACATCCTTCTGTCACCCAGTTAAAGTGAGTTCAATATTTAAGATCACTACACAGAATACATTAACACTGGAGACTACTATCTTGAAAATAAATTCTGCAGTTTACAGCAAGATGTTCTTCATTAAAGACCATTATGCTCAGTGAAATAAGCCAATCCCAAAATGAATCATGTTTTGTCTGATGTAAGGCAACCATCATGCAAAACACAAGATCAATTGATACAGAAGCCAACATTTACATATTGTCCTCTAAGAGGAACTGTAAAATAGACTACCATATGCAGATGTGAAGATACAATGCAGCATGCATCCCCACATCCAAATCAATGATGGACTCCAAGGAAACTTTTAAATATATCTTGATAGCTCATAGACCCACTGGTGTGCACAAGATGTGACATTGGCAGAGGTTCTAACAGAGGAACTTGGGAAACTCCCATCAGAACAGTCCCTGCAGGTGACTGCAGGAACCACTGCAGGGAGCAATGGTCTTACCCACTTTTCTGGGGCACAAAGGATCAAGGGCTACAATCAATTATGTAAAGATTATATATATATATTTAACTATTTTGATATATATATGTAACTCTTAAAGACGGAATGCTGGACTCTGCCATTGTCCGTATCTACAATGTCAGAATACACTTAAATAGCAGAATGATGTACACAATGACTGCTTCTGAAGGACTAAACTATTGTAATAACATAGGGCAAATCAGTGGGAGGAGGGGAAATCCCTGAGCCTATGGAACTGTATCAAATTATAAATGAGTAAATTTTAAAAATAAAAAAGTATCGGGGCCACTGTGGTGTTTCAACGGACTAATCCTCCAGCAGCCATCCTCTACCAAGCTAATCCTGCATCCTGCAAGAGGCCAGTTTGTGTGCTGGCTGCTTCACTTCTAAGCCAGCCCCTTGTTTTATGGCCTGGGAAAGCACCAAATGATGGCTCAAGCCCTTGGGACCCTGAAGCCATGTGGGAGACCTTGAGGGAGCTCCTATATCCTGGCTTTGGTTTGGCTCAGTTCTTGTCATTTCGGCCAGTCAGGGAGTAACCTAGCAGATCAAAGATATGTCTTTCCAACTCTTTAAACCTGCCTTTCAAATAAAAATGTTTTTATCTATTCAGCGGAGTTAGATCTCTTCCATCTGTTGCTTCACTCATGAAATGACTGCAAAGGCAGGGAATAGGCTGGCTGGGCTGAGTTAGGCTAAAGCCAAAAGCTTGACCCAGGTTTCCCATGTGGGTGGGTGGCCCAAACACGTTGGCCATCTGACTCCCCAGTAGTATCTTTAGGGAACTGGATCAGAAGTATAGCACCCAGGGCTCAAAACAGTACCCATATGTGTGTTTTCAGCACTTTAAGCAGCAACTTAACCTGGTAATCCACAAAACCAATCCCATGGAACTAGTATCATGTATATGAGAAACACTTAAATACAGCTGTTCCCTCCCTCAAAGAGAACATACTTGGAAATTAAGAAAATCAGGACACAAAGGGAAACAGCCAAGACAGATAAGCTTTGCAGGTCAACAATTGTGACAGATCCTAACCCATCTTCCTTTTCCTCTATTCATTCCACGTTTGAAGGGTCCAGTTAATTTATCTTATAGTCGCACTATGAATGCATGGCATTTGTGACTCAAACCTACAGCCTAAACTTGACAGGTTTCAGTAGTTTAGTGTGACAGATCACAAATCATGCATTTAAGCAGCCAGTAGAATGTATACTCATAGAAAGGCTCACTTTGGATAGCATTGAGGGCATCTTAAACCCTTATATACCCCAGCCCTTATAACAACTGACCCATTGGGCTAGCCAAAAGTAGTGGTTATTAGCTTAGGAAATCTGTTTTTGAAGAAAGATAAAATCTTTAATCTAGAGAAGGAAGGATTCATGTATGTTCAGTATTGAAAGGGAAGGGAAGTTAGTGTTCTCCTTGTACCTAAAACCTGGCAATATCATCACATGGGCTTCATGAGCCAACAAGTAGCTAGGCTAGGATGTGTTGTCCATATTCATGCTAGTTACAGGAGAAGTCAGCCGAGCATGACTAACTTTGCTGGACTGTGGTCAAGACCTTCTGATGTGTATCTCCCCTTCCTGGTGTATATAAACACGGGAAGTAACAACCTTGGCTCAGTGGGACTCATGTTTGTCCTCTGAGGCCCAACCAGCCTTGGGTGATGCCATGTAAGTCAACTGAATCTGCAATGACTGAACAACACTGCCAACAGTCTTAATTGTCCATAGTGAACCAAGTGAACTTCAGTGATAAATTTTGAACCACAGTGACCTTTATCCTTCAGGTTTTGTATTTACAAGTGAAATCACCTGGGTCATAGAGTATGTCTTTGGGTACAGAGACTACTTTCTGCATCCTTTCCTGTGCTCTGTATTTAACAGCACTGACATACCCCTAAAGTCTACATTCTCTTTGTGGAACATAAGACTAAGATATGTGTATGAAATCAGGATCTTCATATCACAAATATGAATACTATCTCCTGGCCCAGAAACATGATATCCAAGGTCACACCCTCAAACTTAGTGATGAAATCCAGTCAGTGTCAGCAGGCCAATCTCAACACCATCACTTGAGTCATAATGGACAATAGACCAATCTTAGGCTCTATCCTGGGTGAACAAAGTGCAACATGGTCATCTATGCCTCATTTGAATGCATCAATTCCTGACAGATGAATAATCCACTGCATCATTGGTGAAGAAGCTAAATGAACATGTGAAGTAAAAGCCACTACTCTCTTCTGGGACTTTCTCTGCAGAGTCAGGAATCCTGGGTACGTGACTAGATCCAATACTTAAGACCAGCATCAACCTGCTAATCAGCAATCTGTTCACAGTAGTACTGTGGCTAGCATTTGATATAGCTATTGAGACAACACACAGCATGTCCAAATCTCATGCAAGTCCCTGGATTTCAGTCCTGCTTCCAGTCATTAGATTCCTTGATTATAAGGAAGGTAACGTGCATCCAAGGAGGAATAAGCAATGGGATCAAGTAGTTGGGTTCCTACCTCCAACGTGGTAATTATGGATTGAATTTGATTCCTGTTTGTTTCACTCAACCATAGATGCAGCAGGAATTTGCAGAGTTAATCGGGAGATGGGAGATTCCCCTCTATGCCTCTCAAATAGGTGTAGAAGCCAAAAACAAACATTGTTATATAAATTGAGTGCTGGTCAAACCCTTGTTTGTGCATCTAATTTAAGTTACCCACAGGGTGGTATATCACATTTGAGATCTGTCTAAGAATGTATGGCCAACGGGTGAGCTATTGAGAGGGTCAGGCTATCATGTTCTTTGCAAGTCTCTCCATGTCCTGGCGAATGCACCAAAGCCTGACCTCCAAAGCTGGGCATTTCCCACAGCTAGTTACTCAGGCAAATAAAGAAGTCAAAACAACCATCGCAAAATTATGTTACAACTTCTCTCCAGAACAGAGGGTAACTTGTTTCCAGCTTGCAATAAAAGGGGCTAAATTGTTTGTTCTGTGTTTCTTCCCTGTGGCACAACCTGCTATAGACTAGGCTTTTGACATTCTCTGCAGAACTCGGGAGCAAGGAAATACCTATCTATTGATGCCCATGTTAGCTATTCTATACAGTAACCACTTCACTCATACCATTGTCTACTTCTGCTATTTATGCACTTTTGCAAATTCTATTGCTATCTATTATGAAATTGGAACCCATCTGAAGAAAATTAAGGAAACTCATCACTAGAATGAACTAAAAAAGCAGTATGATCCTCATTACAGGAAACACAACTAAAGAGATCAAAGAAACCAAGTGAGAATGCGTGAACGTAATCGTCATCAGTTTATACATGTGTACTTGATACAGAAATAAAAATGCTGATGGCAACCCAAATTAACAAAACGTCCTTAATCATTGACCTAAGATTTAGAAAATGTTCTCTTGTGCACTTAAAAAGTCCAGCACATTGTTAACCAGACAGCATGTTTCACAAGCCTTCGTCATAAAAGCAGTCCTAGTAAGTACTCATTACCCATGGAAACAGTAGTTTAGTGGCAAGTAACTGTTATCACATGCATGTTTGGGTTCAAGAATCCTTCACAACGTAACATTTTGTTCACTGGGAAATTACTCCCATTGTTCTTAGCTTTTTCTTCCCATGTGTACCTTAAGAGTAGCAGGAGTCCTATGCCTGTGACAACAATATACAATGAAGACAAATTCCCTTCATCCTATCTCCCTCCAGCACCACCTACTGACAGAGTGTAACATTCATTAAGACAGCTGACAAGATAAACAGTAGGCTCAAAGATATTCCAAGAAATTTTAACTATGAAACAATTACATATGCATAAACCCAAGTACTTTTAGCAAAAGAAACACTTTCAGTTTCTTGCATACTAAAAAGAGAAGGAATAAAGATCCTCTTTGCTTGTTTCTCCCCACAAATACCTGTAGGTACTGCGACTAGCCCCAGTCCAAAATGAGTAATTCAATCCACAAATCTACATTGGGTGTCCAACTGAAATCAGCTGAGCTGCAACCATTGCTAAACAGGATTGTCATTGGAAGCTGCAATCAAAAATCAGAACTTAGTACCTAATCCAGGCACTCTGGCATGTGATATGGCATCCTAACAAGCCAAATGTAGAATCCTGATTTTTCATTCCAACATGTTTTGAAATAGTTTTATACATTTCTAAAAACTGAGATCAGTGACCACCATGTATGACCAAAAAAAAAAAAAAAAAAAAACCAAAGGAGGTGTAGTAACTAGCATACCATCAGAACTGAACTGGTCTAAGAATTAGGATAGCTGCTTACACTTCAGGAGATGGATTTTGTCTCAAAGAGTACCTCATGTGTAAAAGCACCACTCTTGGTCCCGGAGCAGTGGTGCAAGTGGTTACGGTCCTTGCCTTGCACACCCGGGATCCCATATGGGCACCGGTTCTAATCCCGGCAGCCCCGCTTCCCTTCCAGCTCCCTGCCTGTGGCCCGGGAAAGCAGTCGAGGATGGCCCAAGGCTTTGGGACCCTGCACCTGTGTGAGAGACCCTGAAGAGGCTCCTGGCTTTGGATCGGCATAGCATCGGCCGTTGTGCTCACTTGGGGAGTGAATCATCGGACAGAAGATCTTCCTCTCTGTCTCTCCTCTCTGTATATCTGCCTTTCCAATAAAAATAAAATAAATCTTTAAAAAAAAAAAGCACCACTCTTTCATTCCACCACATTATCATGAATCTACTGAGTTAGAGGCAATAGATACCCATTCTCACTTAGGATCACATAGATACTGGCAGTTGGAATACATACTGGCAGTTGGAAGGCTTCACAAGATCTTTGCATGAGTTATAAAGTTTACTGAGTCATGGTCCTCCCTCCTGGAAATTGTGGCCAAGAGGGTACACAACCCTGGTACCTAAAATGGCACAGGTCCAACCACAAGGTAGTAGGAACTTATAATTGCAGCCTTTTTTAACATACACGGGAATGAGCTGGAAATGATTTCTCCACAAGGTACAAGACAAGACAGAATATTCATTACCAGTATTTCGTAAGTATGTTCTTCCTTGCTTTTGCTGTGAGGTCACTAGCTAAGGCCTTCTAACTAGTAAGAGGAAAAGTCTGAAAACGTACCATGAAGGAAAATAGGTTCTTGCACCACCAGCCTATTCACTGTTTTCATTCTCCCCTGCACCCATTTCTGCTATGAGTAAGTACAAAGGTCTGATCCTGAGCACAATGACATACCACCATGCAAGGAGACATAGTGCTGGGTTGAATTCCACTGTTGCAGCTTCTTAAAGGCAGCTTCTTAAAGACAGGGGTTAAAGAACTTAAAAAGCATATCAAAGTTTTGTTAGTGGGACAATGGTTTTAAATTTACAGTTTCAGAAAACCAGTCGAAGTTTTCACTCAAGGATGTTGAACATAGGTTACAATGTCATTTGGCCTAGTGTTCCATTTTTAATTATGTAATGGAAAAAAGCTGAAAATTGATTTTATTGAACATTTAGACATTGGTTATAAATGATTCTTTTGAACTATGCAATTGCAAATGTAATATGATTGGTTCTTTCCAACTTCTCAAACATCTGGGACATGTACAATACAGATATTATAAAACATTTTATATCAAATTTGTCACAACCAAGATGTGTCTGACTGCAATCCTTACTGTTTTCCTTTTACTGATACCCTGCCAGTGTTTCTACTTCAAAATGTTGCTAGAATTGATACTTTACCAGCCCCAAATTGGAACAATCTCACAACTCAAGCTTGAGGATGGAGTTGTGGGCTAAGCAATCCAAGGGTGGGATCTTGGATTGGTATGATTATATTTAAACCTTATAATGCTCAGTGTTGCATTTAACACCATTAAGCTTCACCTTTTCTTGAAACACACACGGCTTCAAAATGATGTATTTTTAACATGTTGGATGTCCTTGTCCCTTTATCTATGAAAGCACTGTAATTTGGTGTAAAATGCTAAAATCTGTCTCTTTTCAAATATACCTTTTATGTGAACTTTTTGGAGCTACCTAAACAATGCCTGGATTCCAAATATTTTCCCAAACTGAATTCCTGTGTTCACACAATTTTTAAATAGTATTGTATCGTCCTATCACTATGATTTATAGAACTAAACTGTTGTCATTGTTCAAAAATGCTTACTAGATTTGTTAGTTTAATTACTGGAACCCTCCAGAGATGAAATCTTATTAATAACTGCATTGAGATCAGGCTATTTCTCTAGGGGGAAAAAACATGAAATTTCCTTTGTAACCACCAGGTCTGATTAATTTTCACACCCATTTACCAGGTTATTTCATATGATTGCTGGTGCTAGTCAGTAGTTTCTATTCTTTGTGGAGTTAGTCATTTGCATAGATTTTGCTCACATAGAAAACATGTTGCACATCAAAATCCCAAAAACATGACATTAGAAGTACCTTACTGTAATATTTTTGAAGATTTATTTTTATTAGAAAGACAGATACACAGAGAGACATAGAGGAAGATCTTCCATCAGCTGATTCACTCCAAGTGGCCGCAATGGCTAGAGCTGAGCTGGACCAAAGCTAGGAGCCAGGAGTTTCCTCCAGGTCTCCCATGCAGGTGCAGGGTTCCAAGGCTTTGGGCCATCCTCGACTGTTTTCCCAGGATGAGAAGTAGAACACTTTGGACATGAACTGGTGCCCAAATGGGATCCCAGTAGTTGCAAGGTGAGGATTTAGCTACTAAGGCCATTGCACTCTACCTGATTTTTCTGAGAAAAGCAAAGTTATAGAAAGGAGATTCTAATCCCATTGGCCCCGCTTCCCATCCAGCTCCCTGCTTGTGGCCTGGGAAGGCAGTTGAGGATGGCCCAAAGCCTTGGAATCCTACACCTGTGTGGGAGACCTAGAAGAAGCTCCTAGCTCCTGGCTTTGGATTGGCTCAGCTCCAGCCATTGCAGCTGCTTGGGGAGTGAATCATTGAACAGAAGATCTCCCCCTCTGTCTCTCCTCCTGTCTGTATATCTGCCTTTCCAGTAAAATAAATCTTTAAAATATATATAAATATATATATATATATATATATATATATATATATATATATATATATATATTTAAGAAAGACTAAGACCAGCCAAATGAAAACAAAGCATGTGGAATGTCCTCTAGGGGTGCAGACACAAGGGGTTCACCTTTTTTGGGCAATTAAAATCGTGCCTCTTCAATTTTAATAGAATTATCAAAATGGGTGGTCCATGTCTTAGAAATATCTAAGTAGATGCATGATGAACACTTTGTAATTAATAGTTCAAGATTTAGTGAGTAGTCCAGTCTGCTACATGAATAGTGAGAGGCTCTTTGATTCATCTTCCCAAAGGAGATTTTTGGTTAAGTGGTTAAAACATTTTAAATTCTCATGTGATAGCATTACAGGTTAATCCTACACACGCAATTCAGATGGGTGCTGGTTATGTCCTGAGTGCTCCAAATCCCAATCCACCTCCCTGCTATGGCCTGGGAAAGCAAAGGATGCCCCAAAGTCTTGGCCTATGGAAGACCCAGAAGGAGCTCCAGCCCCCAGCTCTGGACCAGCCTTGCTCTGGCTGTTTCAGCCATTTGGAGAGTGAACCAGCAGATGGAAGACCTACCTTTCCCTCTGACTTTCTAAGTAAACTAAATGCTTTAGAAAAGTAATTCTAAATTCTGATCTTTGCTGTCTGTCAAACATACCAACCTTATAGAGTGGGCTATGACTTCACTTCCACTGTTTCAATCAGTACAGAAGCAAATATTTGCTTTTGAGAAACTCTAGCTTATAGGAATTATGAAAAATGAAGATGGAAACCAGCAGCCTTCAAATCGAGTTTAGTAAAGTTTGAAATAGACTACACTTAAAAAAAAAAAAAGAACTATTTACCAGAACAAATGCTTTTTACTTCTTAAAGTAAATATCAGCCTCATACACTGCGTATCTAAAAAGGAAGTTAGAAATTATTCTTTATCATCTCATGCTGTTAAGGCAGAAGACCTCTTTAAACTGCCAAGTGGAAACATTCTATATATGGCTTCACCAGCAAAACTATGCCCCATTAGGGATTGTTGAATTACCATGGCCTCAAGTATCTTTAGAAATGTTAAATTCCCCTGTATCTTTCCTTCCTTTTTCCATTGTATGAGTTGTATTACAGAAATATTAAACTTTCATGAAGGAACCACAAATTGTGAGGTAGGTGAGTGACTGCAGAGCAGAGATTTTTTATTCTAAAATGTAATCTCTTAGCCATTCATGAGTGCTTTCAGCATAGCAAATGAGAGGAAAATAAACAGTCCCCAGCTCTCAGTTATTCCATTATTTGTTTAAAGTCTTCCTCTCTTTAGCTAAATAAACTACCTAAAAAGCCAAAACTTTGTCTTGTCATGGCTATGTGTCAAATGCTGACAACATAAATGAGAAGCAATGAATTGGAATAAGTTTATATTAACAGCATTATCTTGGAATACTCCGTGTAGATTCACCTGGCTCAATCTGGTAATCCTTGCTTTCATCATAGGATGTCAATACTCATTCTTACAGTAGCTATTTAGCACAACAATGAAGACATCACTTGAAATACAAACATCCCCGGTAGTCTAGTGGCTAAAGTCCTAGCCTTGCAAATGCTAGGATCCCTTATGGCAGCCCCGCTTTCCATCCAGCTTCCTGATTGTGGCCTGGGAAAGCAGTTAAGAATGGTCCAAAGCCTTGGGACTCTGCACCCACCTGGAGGAAGCGCCTGGCTCTAGATCAGCACAACTCCAGCCATTGTGGCCACTTGGGAAATGAACAAGTAGACAGACGATCTGCCTCTAATAAATCTTTTACACTTGATCTTAGCCAAAAGACCAAATAGTGATTCTAACAAATCTTTTAAAAAGATAAAATTTAAAAAGAAAGAAATATGAGCATTCCACATCAAAGTGCCTAGATTCAAGTCCTGGCTCCTGTTTCAATTCCAGTCCCTTACCAATATGCACATGTGGGAGGCAAGTGTTGATGCTCGAATTAAGCAGCTGGCTGCTACCCAGGTAGGAATCCTGCACTGATGTCTGGGCTCCTGATTTTTCCCTGGACCAAACCCTGTTATGGGCATTTGGAGAGAATAGCAGAGACTTCCTCCTTTGACTTTCCTAGTTCAAATATAAATTTAACATGTAAATATGTACATTTTACATAATGAGCACTTCTTGTTATGACCAAAGCTGATCACTGTCTTGTTCATTGGATGTGGCTTCTATCACCGATGTGCATAATTCTCATCTCACCACCTCACAGGCTTTTCTGAACCTGTTAATTGTCTTCCCATCAGTGAATTCTCCATATCCATCTTGTGTTGAAACAACTGGAATAATTCAGTTCAGTTCTAATACCAACTTCTTCAGTTAATGCAGACCCCATGGGCTGGGAGCTTGATCAGGCACAATGTCATCACTTCAGGTGTGAGCTGCACAAGGGTGGTGAGGTTACTCAGTTCTACAAATCAGAGTTCAACAACCTCCACTCATGCTCCATGATTTATTATGAATTACTCACAAAATTCAGGTCCATGATGTAACTCACCACTGAAGCTGAATCACAATATTTGAAAGCCTGGCCTGGACCCATGCCTTTTCACTTAATCCTAAGCATCCTGGGCTTGTCTCCCCTCAGCACAAGGTGTCTGCCTGCTTTTTATCCAAAGGAATGCACCGACTTAAAGGAATGATTCTTCAGGAGTCATTCACCTCTCCGATCAGCAAGAATCTTAATGGCCAGAATGATCTGGAAGGAAATCCTGAGACTATATTCAGGTAACCCCTCTCCACAGACTCCAGCCACTAGATCATAAATCCCTTAAAGATCACGGCATAGCTGATCAGTCAGGAACGTTACACAAATATACCTCTCAGCCCCAGAATTCTGTCTTCAAGAACCTTCACCCCTGACTACTCAGGGAACCTGGGAATTAAGCAACAGCTGCCTGGGTCCTTGCTCTGTGCTTCATAATAAATGCCTCCCATGTCAGTAAATGGTTTTCTGCACATTAGGCAAGCATATCTGGTTTCAGAGTTCTACAACAATGCTTCCAACCAGTTTGGGGGTGCTGTGGCAACACCAACATTTTTGCTCCTATAGTGGAAAACTTAGGAACAACCAAAGAAGGGATATGCATAGATCAAGGCACCATGGAAGGGGCCTAGAACTAACATGCCCTTTCCAGGAATAGTATTCTCCGAGAAATCCACTGTGTTCACTGATTTGGAAGCTCCCCAAACCCTCTGTTAAAAGCTTTTATAGTATTCTCATTGTGTAAGCACTGTTGATTAAATAATTGATCATTGATATAACTCAATATTCACCTTTTCTTTCCCTGGAAATTAGGGAGTAGAGGTGAAAGTTCCCCATCTCTAACCAAATCTTTGTCTTTTTTCCCTTCCCA
Source organism: Ochotona curzoniae (assembly GCF_017591425.1). Classification (NCBI taxonomy): domain Eukaryota; kingdom Metazoa; phylum Chordata; class Mammalia; order Lagomorpha; family Ochotonidae; genus Ochotona; species Ochotona curzoniae. The sequence continues at coordinate 43,857,790 of NW_024466502.1, read as the reverse complement.
AAGCTGCCTGGGAGCTCACAAAAAAATTCAGTAGCATAAACTCAAGAACAGTTTATGAAGTTCTATTACCAACAGCAAGAGGAAGAAAACCCCATGATCTTTACTGCTTTTACACTTCTAAAGGCTCTAGCTTTACTGGAACAAAGACAAAATGTTTTCCCGCTTTTTTATTACATCATGATTGTCATTGCTCATTTCCCTGTGATCTGGGATTATTGTAAGGGGGGAAATAAGACATCCTGTTTGTGTCCACTGTGAAACTACAGCACAGAACATCCCGTGCTCCAAAGCACCAACATAACGTAGCTCCCCACAGCCTCAATACAGCCCCACCTGTGTTCTTTCAAATCCTGCCACTGCAAACCAGATCTCGCAACAAATCCCCTTTCCCCATACCTAATGCCACCCCCTTCCTGTTGGTTCAAACAGCCTAAAAGATGTTTGTGAGTTTCACAGAACAATTTTTTAAAATAACTAAAACTGGCACTGTACTTATTTTAGTTACCTTAACTCTGAGATTTGTTTTTATTGGAAAGGCAGATATACAGAGACGAAAGAGAAATCTTCTGTTTCTTGATTCTTTCCCCAAGTGGCCATGATGGCCAGAGCTGAGCCAATCCAAAGCCAGGATCTTCTTGTGGGCCTCTCACATGGGTGCAGGGTCCTCAAGGCTTTGGACCATCCTCGATTATTTTCCCAGACAACAGGCAGTGAACTGGATGGGAAGGGAGGCTGCCAATACACAAATCAGTGCCCATATAGGATCCCAACACATGCAAGGGAAGGACTTCAGCTTCTAGGCCTAGATGCCAGTCCCTACCTTAGAAGCTAAGGTAAGCTAAGCTTTCAGGGAGGCAAAAGGGAGAAGCCCTATAACCATAAAACCATAGCGGAAAATGAGAATTTTTAAATGCCTTTTAAAAAGTAGATCTTTCAAGTAAGTAATATTTCCCATATACTCCCTAGATAAGGAAACTTAGGCAAAAAGCAATTAAACAATTTGCCCTAAGCAATACAGTTAGCATGTAGGAGCCAAGATTTTAATTCTAGAAGTCTGGCTCCAAGAACCTACTAAACCAGGATTTACCTTATGAAGTAAAATCTGGAAACCATATCCAACTTTCATCTGGTTCCTTATGAACTGTAATGCAAAGGACAGATCAGTTAAAGCTGAGTAAGAATGCAGAGATAGGAGTAATTTCCATGGGTAAGCAATGTTGATTATGAAGTAGTACAAATTCCTTGGTAAGAATCCTTGAGGGAGAACCAATGCCACATGACTGATACAAGGTAAGTTACAAATGCGCATGCTTAGTAAAAAATGCTCATAAAACAAGGGTTCATTAATATTTGGATTTGCATGTGCAGTTTCTGGGCATCCTGTAACCCTGCAGTCATTCCAGATGTCTATAATCAAAGGATAGAAATAACCAAAGCTCACTTTTTCAGGCAGCAACTTCAGACTTGCATAAGTCCAGCTTCATTAGTGGCCTGATGTCCAGCTGTATTTTGTAAAATGCTTTCACTGTTACTTTCATCATGATTTTCCCTGTTATTTTCACAACTAAGAAGATCCCTGGGCTTTCACATAGATCAAACCCCTCATCTTCTACTGAATGGTGATAAGGATTCAATTGCATGATATCACTAGTATTAGACTCTTCATTAGAAATGTTATTTCTAATGTCCTCTCCTCTGTTCTTCCTTCCTCCCTGTGATCCTACCCATCTGCCTTCTCTCATTTTAACAGCTGCTCTAAGAGCACACTATCATACTCATGGGTCCTTGAGAATTGCTTCAAAACAGCAAGAAAGACTGATGGCGATTAAAGGATGTATTAATGAGAACTCCAAAATACAGCCTCATATCAAACCCCAACTTGATGTAAAATTTCAGGCGGATGGATGTATAAGCCTCTAGGGCTGTGCTAAATAACCGAATTGCATCACAGATTATGGAATCAAGAATTACAACAGTTCTTCAAATTAAAGTAGCCTATCTTTGCCAATTTAATTTTGGTGGGGCTGCAAGAGGGTCTTAAAATCTGTTTAAGTTTCTATAGGGGAAAAAGTGAGTCTTTGGTTAACATCTGTGCCTTGAAGATAAAGGCTGACAGTTTTTCTCATGCCCCCCTGAGTATTTCTGCAAATAAACATGTACTTCCAGTTCCGAGAAGTTAGTGTGGCTAGTTGACAATGTGATAAAGTTATGTTTAATCATAACTAGCATTAGGAAGTTGCTGAACAGAAAATATTGTGCTTGTATGTCCATATGAAGTGGTTAGAAATGCCTTGCTGCTATTAAAGCATTCTGTTTTCATCTTAGTTGATACCTCAAAGATAGTGCCATCTTCAAGTGTTCTGCTACCAGCTCAGAGGTTGAGTCCATTTGCTGTCTTATCCTAGTATCGTGAAAAATTATTGGGGGGGAAAAAAAAAGATACCAGCTCCATAAATCTTGGCCATGAAGTAGTACTTGAATACAGTTCCAATCCAGCTCTCTAATGTATCTGGGAAGAGGAAACAAGATATCCAAGTGCCTGGTCATTCATATGAGAGACCCCATTGGGGTTTCTGGTCCAACAATGGCCAGGATAGTTATCTGGATAGTCAAGCCAGTAATGAAAGCTCTCTCCCTCCCCCTGTGTTTTTGAAATTTATACATATTGTAAAAACAGAAGAGCATCAAAAAGGTAGTAGCTGAAGAAAGGATGCCAAATTAAACAAGCCAATGATGAGGAAGTAAACCTTCAGCACTGAGGTCCTTGGTAGGCTGTTATACTAGATCAAAGCATCTTAATTGAAAGAGAAGGTAACTAGTAATCTCAAATTTCCTAGCTATACTAGATTACAAAGTGAAAACCATGAGGCTGATTTTGTATTACTCATTTCATTTCAGACCCCAGATTAATATCCTTTAGTAAAGCAATCTCTGGGCACATTATCTGAAATAGAATTTTGAAAATTGTGTTCTGCAGTCCAGCTGGTTCTTTAACAATTACACCTGTTCATGACATACTGTGGCCTATTACAGGCTACAAAAGCAGAGTAGTTGTAACAGGCTTCACTTCACCTTAAACTTGAAACATTTACTGTCTGGCCCAACAGTGACAGAATATAAAGTTAAATCTAAGTTCTAGGTCAAAGTTGCCGATTCTGGGCAAAAACAGGGTGAGGGTATCCCTTTCTCTTCATTAACTGAATTTACTTCCAAAACCTCCACAGAATTTATGGAGAAGCTATTGATGGATTCTGGAAATTGAGTAGAAGTAAACGTGTTAAGGACAAAGGATACAACAACATGCCAAAGCAGTGGGGATTTGGTTTTCTCCATTCAGAATTGTTATTGCTCGTCTCCATGTAAACATATCTATGGAAACCCAGAGCAAAGGGTAGTGAAAACCATTCATGTCTTTGAAACATGGGCTGAAAGGGAACCTCCAGCCTTTTTACTGGCAAAGTAAAGATGGGGTAACCTTGTGAAATCAATTCCATGAAGTTGTCTATTAAAAACTGGGTTCACTCATGAACTGTGCATACGTAGGTAAGGTGTTAATCAGAATAGATATTGGCTGAATAGCTTTCCCATCTGGATACAAGTTATGATGTATAAGCTGTCAAAATACTTGGTTCTGGGCAACATGTAGTGAAGCCACTCCTGACTACCTCTTTCACTGTATTCAGTTTGAAAACCTGGAGAATGCATGGGGAAGTTAATAAATGTTTCTAAATTAAGTAATGGTAGCTGCATCAGGGAGAAAAAAATGTTGAAAACATATGTAAGACCCAAAATTGTAAAATTTCTAAGAGGCAATAAAGGAAACTTCACATCAGTACACTTGGCAAGTTTTCTCAGGGATGTGACTGAATTAAATTTAAAAGCATCTATACACCAAGACAACCAGGAAGCCCATAGATTAAGGGCAAACATTCGCTAACCATCTGACTCATAAGAGGCGGATATCCAAACTATGTAAGGAATTCCTACAATTCAGCAGCAAAAATAAACTAATGACGTGTGAAATGGACAAAGGACTGGAGTAAACATTTATCTAAAATATGAGTGAAATGTATGTGGAAATGCTTGATGCCATTAACCAATAAATTGGAAATGCCAATGAAAACCAATGTGAGTTATCTCAACTACAAGTAACTATTACTGACAGGGCATGGCAGGGTGAAATCCATCTGCAAGAGTATAAACACATAGAAATTCTTGTTCTCAGTTGGCCAGTGGTTGAGATTGTGCAGCCACTATGGAAAACCTCAAAAAATATTTTTAAATTGTACCATCACTCCTACACCTGAGTATATATTTAAAAATAATGAGATCCTGATTTCCATGCAATATTAACATGCCCTGATCATTGCAGCACTACTCACAATACCCAAGATATGGAAACCTAATTTCCTCTGAACAAAGCCTATGCAACCTAAAAAGGAAATTGTGCAATGTGACAATATGCATGAACCTTGAGAACATTATGAAATATGGTGAAAAGCTTGCCATTGTCTTACAGATAGAAGGTGAACAAAATTGTCACATTCATGCCATGAAAGAATGGTCATCATCATGGGGTGGGGAGATGTGGAAATAGGCAATTACTAATCCAGAGATACTAGAATTTCAGATGAGAAATTAGCTCTAGAAATGAGTAAGATCATCTATAACAATTACATGTAGGGCACCTAAAATATTTAAGTGGGTGTATCACCTGTTAGTCTGAAATTTTACATATGACAAGAACATCTAACGAATAGACCAACACCTGCACCCAGGTCCCAGAGAGGCCACTGATGGATACACCAATGGAGTAGATCTAAGCATGGCTGCAAGGCTTCGGAGACTGACTTCGGAACCACTGCACGTGGTACAACATTTCAACTCACAGCCTGATTCTCAGACTGCTTAAAAAAAAAAAACCTGCCAACATTTCCCAAAGCATTTAGGTAAACCCAGAGTCTTACAACTTAGTATCTAAATTCAGACTTAATCCAGAATTATTTCTGCAAGGAATCAGGAAATACTCCATTTATGTAAGAGAACACGCCACAAGAAACACTGAAGTGATGTTAATGCTAGGGCCGTCTAGAGAAGAATTTAAATTTTTAACATTATCCAACTACCCCACTAAGAAATCAAATATTCAAGGGCCATGACCTATAATGCCAGCATCCCCAAAGGGCACCAGTTCAAGTTCTGACTACTCTATTTGCAATGCGGTTTCTGCTAATGTACCTAGGAAAGCAGTGGGGTATGGCACAAGTTCTTAGGTTGCTGCACCCATGTGGGAGATTCAGAAGACACTCCTGCTTCATGTCTTCAGATGGGCCCAGTTTTGGCTATTGTGGCCATTTAGGGAGTGAACAGCAGATAGAGTTTTCTTTGCTTCCTCTGCTCTGTAACTGAGATTTTTTACCCTTTGCGTTTGGAAGGCAAAAACAGGTAAAAGGCAGAGGACACAACAAAGTTTTGGAACTTTGAAGTTTTCTTAGTTTGGGCTGCTCTAAGAAGTTGCCATAGACCAAGTGGCTTAAATCACCAACATTTATTCCTCCAAGATCCTGCAGTTAAAAAGTCCAGGATGAACATACCAGCAGATCTTGTGTTTGATGACAGCCTATCTCATGACTTGCAGATGGCCATCTTCTCACACCCTCACAGAGCAGAGGATAGAGAGGAAGATTCTGGGGCTATACCTCTTGTTAGCACCCTCTTTATGAGGGCAACACACATGACTTTAGTATCTGCCAGAGTCCTACCTCCAAATACCACTATACTGGAGCATAGGAATTTTAGAGACAAAAACATTAAGAAATTCAAGGAAAAGGTTCACTGTTGAAGCTCCCATCAGAAGGCACTAATTGGGCCTGGCACGTTGGCCCAGTGGCTAAATCCTCACCTTGCAAGCACCAGGATCCGATATGGACACTGGTTCATGTCCCAGTAGCTCCACTTCCTATCTAGGAAAGCAATAGAGGATGGCCCAGTACCTTGGGACTCTACACCCATACAGGAAACTGGGAACAAACTCATGGCTTAAGAACCAGCAGATGGAAGATCTTTCTGCAGGTCCTCCTTTCTGTAAATCTGCCTTCCCAATAAAAATAAGTATTTTAAAAAATAAAACACTAATTCTTTTAGAATCTACAGAAATGTCACACTGAAACAGTATAATTTCAAGTTCTGAATATGAACTGCAGTTTTTCTAGAAATTGAGAGTCCTTTGGAACAATTTCAAACATGCCATTCATTAATGATGAATACTCGTATTTGTGGGTATGAATTTTATTTGTTTGCTTGCTTTAAACTAAATTGTTGTCAAACTTGGTAGAATTCTGGCACCAACATCTGACATACTTGCAACATCGGCTTAGTGGACGCTTAATGCCACTTAGAAATAAAGACAACGGAGTGGGTCAGGAGGACACAAGACACAGAAAGGGCTGTATCTAGAGTAGTGTAATTTCAACAGTGAACAGTCAAAAATCCATGAATCCACAATGGTGATTTCTATAAAGTTAATTGTGCATCTTTGGAAGTACCCAGGTCATTTTTCCCGGAAGCTGAGAATGGAAATTAAGAGCAAAGAAACATCATCCAGACTTCAAAGGTTTTGGAGAAAGTATTAAACATGCATGTTTTCTTATCATTTAAGCAATACAATTATTTATACACCAGTCACATAACATAAGATACTGTAAGTACCTGGAAGATCAAAGTATTCTAGAAGATGTACACAAGTCATCTACAAAACTGTACTAAAAGAATTCCGCTCTGATGCATTTCTGTATATGCAGCAGGTGCTGGAAGCAATCCCACACAGATAAGCAGATAAATGCACTGCCCTCATATTTCTGAGTGTCTAAAATTTTTATAGTCAAGTATTTTAATGGGATGGCTTTTAGAGAAGCCATGAAGAAACAAGAATCTAGATTTGAACCCTAGCTTTTTTTTTCTCTTTATTATTTTAAATAATCTTCGTTGATTAGGGTACAAAGGATCAAGGGCTACAGGAAAGTGGGTAATACCGTTGTTTCCACACTAATAATTTTTTTCCCTGTATCTGGGGTCAGGGGAGAAACAAAAGGAAAAGCCCCATCTAGCCTCCCACCCATCCCCAGTCCCAGATGTGAGGCACATTCCAAGGGTTCTGTTCAAGCAGTTTTGATAGTTCAACAGGTCTGAATTGCTGCCAATCTCGCTGTTTCAATCACGATGAAACCTGTTCAGAATACACTGGCTGACATAGTCTCTTCATGGTTGGGGTTCTGAGATCAGCAGTTCAGTTGGAGGGATCTCCAAAGAAACTTTATCTGAGATGATCCCAAACCTGATTCTTGTGTGAATTTGCCAGTACAGGGCCTGGCACTCCATTGCTCCAATCAGCTTAAGCACATGCTGGTTGTTGCAATTGCTGGGTCAGTTTTGTTTCAAGTCCATCTTCCACTTGAACCAATGGGTGTTGTAGTCCAGCTCAATCCTACCCCCTTCATACTCAGCTCTCACACAAACCAGTAGGAGCTGCAGTCGAGTTGGGTGACTCCCCATAATGCCCACCAGTTCTGCCCCCACCCTAGTTCCCATGCTTGCCAGTATATAATGCAGGCTTGTTCAGTCTGTCCCACTTCCATTTAGCTCATACTCGTCAATGGGCATTGAAGCCCAGTTCAACCCAACCAGCCTACTATCCAGCCCACACACATACTGACAGGTGCCTTTCTGTCTAGCCACTCCTGACCCTGTCCTGGTTCTCAGCAGCAAAGTCCAACCAACCCTTGCCCATTCTAATTTTTGCTTGTACCAGTCGGAACAGTCAGCCCAATCAGGCCCTTCCCAAATCTAACTCACATGAGGCCCATGGGTGTTGTAGCCCTGCCTGGTCTGGTCTGCCCCCATCCCAACTCATGCTCTCCAATGGGGGTGGTTGTCTGGTAGAGGAGCCCACATTCCCCTGCCGATTTGCCTCCTTCCCCCCACCCCCGGTTTTCATGTGTGCTGTTTGGGTGCTGTAACCACATCTGGTACGACTCAACTCACCTTGGCATTACTTAATGTGCACTGGTATGTGTTGCAACCAAAACTGGCCTGACCCACACTCTAGCTGGTGCTCGGATTCGCCCGCAGTTGATGTGAATGGTTTCAGTCTGGTCTGCCTCCCACCTATGCCACATGTAAAGTGGGTATTTTCCTCTGGCCCGGTCTGGGTTACTCCTTATCATGGTTCTTGCACTCACCTGTAGGGGCTGTGTCCCAACAGAGGAGTTTCCCATGCTCCTTCAGAACCTCTCCCTATGCGCGTACTGGTGGTTCCATGGGCCAGCCCTTATTGCTGGCCTTCAATCCATTCCAGTTCTTGGTGTTAGCTGTTCCACCCCAGCCAAGGCTTGTCCATACCCAGACACTGCTCACACATGGCTCGGTAGGGTCAGAGACCCAGCCTAGTGTGTCCTACATCTACCCAGGTTCTCCAGAGCACCAGATGGTGCTGGCGTCTAGCCCAACCTGGGGCACCCAGCCCCAGTCCACATTTGTGCCTAGGGAGATTGCAGCCATATCCAGACCCTCTCCAGCCCCCTCTCCAGGCCCGCACCCTCCCCTGGGTATCCCAACCCACCAAGGGTGTACTCTCACAGCTCCCCAACACTCTATTCCCAACCCTAGATTGTGTGCGTGTCAGTGGGTGCTCTGACCCAGTTGGCTTAGCCCCTCCCCTGTCTCAGCCTTTGCCTTCGATACTGTGCCATAGTATCCCGGCTTCATGAAGAACAGTTGGGGTAAGAACCTAGGCTGATTTTTTGTGAGTTGAGGTTTTCTTGGCCCTGCCCGGTCTGCCCCCTTCCAGTTGCAGCTCAGCCCACCCCACATCCTATTTTAGGATGCAGCTTTGGGTGGTGCTGCCTTGACCTGCCCAGATTGCCATTGGTTCCTTTGCCATGGTCACTCCTAGCTTAGCCTATGGCCACCCCAGCTTGAGAGCTAACTTGCGGGACTTGTAATTCCACAGGGTTGGGTCCACACATCCCCCACAGACTTTATCTTCCAACCAAGTTCTCTCGCGTGCTGGTTAGTGTCTTGACCCTGCCAAATGTGAACAGTCCACTATTCCACCACCCAGTCAAGTAACGGTACCTAGCCCTGCCAGACAGGTCTCCATCCACAGCTTTGGTGTGGACTGGTGTATGGCAGTCAGTGATGCTCTAAGCTAACAGCCCATCTTAGGATTCCTAATTTAGCTAGTGAATCACTCTAGTCCAAAAAGATCTTATGGACACTCCCCTCCAAACCATCAGGTCTCAGTCCCCACACTTCCAAGTTTCATGACCTTATTACTGCAGATCACCCAGAATTCATCTCTCACCTATACTACAACTGGCCTTATTCATGGGTGTCCCTAAGCAGTACTTTCATATCGTAAAAACCCCAGAGCTTGCCACTGGGCATCCAGCAGGCAGAGCCTGGCACCGTTTGGTGCATTGACCACCCAAAGTCAAGGACTCCTTCACTGCCTTTGAGCAGTGGCTTTGGCCTGATCCCCCAGCCTTGGATCTGGCCTGGCAGGGGCACCTCCCCCACCCCCCACAGCTGCCACACTGTAGGAAGCTGCAATCCATCCCTAACCCCAAGGCCCAGACCCCTCCCAGACTCAGCCTGCAGCAAGTTTTAGTGGCAAGCAGAGCTAGGACTTTAATCCAGTTCCCAAGTCCCCCTCATGGCGTACTACCCTGTGGGGAAGATCCTAGTTCTACTTTCAATTCCAGCTACCTGTTAACCTGAATTATAGACAGAGCGTCAAGTGATGGCTCAAATGGCTGAATCCATGCCACCAAATGGGCAACTTTGATCGAGTTCCCAGGCAATCAGAGAATGAGTTAGTGGATAGACTCTTACTCTGTCAAATATATACACATATACACACCTTAGTAACTTTCCATGAAAGAGTTGCCCCTGAGGACATCCTGAAGGTATTCTAATAATCACCTAGGCTCCAAAGCTACTCTGAAAAAAGAAAAGTTGGGTGCATTTGCAACTTCAAATATGACTGTCTTTCCAAGTTAATATTTTCAATGAAGAAAATTTTGAGGATTAAGGTTTGAAATATTTTAATATGCTTACTTTGGGGCCAGGTGTGGCGGTCTAACCCTCTACCTTGCAGAGTTGGCAACCCATATGGGGACCACTTCACGTCCTGGGTACTCCACTTCCTGAGCCAGCTCCCTGTTTAAGCATGCAAATGCAGCAGAAGATGGCCCAAATCCGTGGGCCCCTGCACCCAGTCTTGGACCAGCACAGCTCTGGCAGCCATTTAGGGAGTTTACCAGGACGATCTGTCTCTCTTCCTCTTCGACTTCCCAAATAAATATATCTTTAAGAAAACAGTTAATTTGTGATCTTATTGCTTACTCTATGACAGAATTCTGTATTTAAGAACATCAGATCCTCCAACAGCAATAAAAATAATGACAGAGGAAGAGTAAAAAGGTCATTGGATCTCAACTACTTTACTAGAGATTCATCCATTGCTTCGATACAGCCACTTCAATGAGGAATTGAATTATTTAATATCATGGTCTAAATCGTGACATACAACTTTTATATCACCCGACCTCCTTCAGGCAAAGTGCAGACAAGGCTGAGACATTTACATGTTATTTTAATAGAAACTGGCAGAGAAAATAAGCACTGGGAATAATGTATCAGGGCTACTACAGGGGTAATCTCACACCTTCAGTATCAGAATCACTTGGAAGTATGTTACAAGTGTTGCAGAAACACAAAGACTTAGTATATCACCATATCTTCTGTCTGCACACAGGTCACATAAATCGGTGTTCCAAGAAGCTCAGGTGTTCCTCTTAGACAAGTTTTAAAACTATTGAGCTTGAAAACTGATGCATCTGATGAAGAACAATCACTCAAATCTTGCTATGCAAAAAATCATGTAGGAATCTTTCAGTGGACTCAAGGCCTTACAAAAACCCACATAAATGACTATCAGGATAAAACCCAGACATTGGGAGTTTAAAATTCCAGATTACTCCAATGCACGTGCACACTTGAAGACTGCTGGTCTAAAATTCCAGGGCCCAGATATTCTAATGGGTTATCCAGATGAAGCTAAAATTCAGCCTAGCCTGAACAGTGAATGAAACGGCTTACATTCAAGCTTTACTGCATTCATCCTGACCTAAGGGTCTTTTAAGTCATCTTGCCACATGCCTCTACCTTGAAGTGCATCCTTTCATTGATGCCATGAATATACCCATGCATGCCTTAATGGTGTTGAAGCCGAGAGTGCAAGACTGAATAACACCAGCAATTTGTTTACTTAGGGTATGCTTTCCAAGTTCTGATTTCTTCATGTGATGATTAGCTCTTTAGTCAGGAGACTTTTCGTCACAGAAAACCTTATCTTCCTACTCATAGTGAATGACCTTACCTCAAGGCCTTTACAACCTAGCAGGGCAGTGTCACTTCAAGATGCAAGCACAAGGCACCAATTTACAGCATCTGCAAAGACTTTATGTATGTATGTCACAAATAACTCAAATTTCAGTATCCAGTAGCTGAAAAACAAGATTATGCAAGTACCACATACATGCATAGGTTACTCTAGTTTATAATTTAAATTCATGTATAGTTATGAAGTATGTGGAGTATATATTGCAATGTTTCCTAAAAAACAAATGTACCTAACTGAAGTCATCCTGAGGTAGCTACTGCTATACAGATACTGCCTCATGACTGTGCTGTAGACTCATATAGCTGCATTTTAAACCAGACCCACTGTTTTCCATCTGTGGGATTTTGAGCTTATTTTATGCATTTGAACTTCAATATTTTCATCCATATAATGGTAGTGGTAATGGTATCTGTTCTTAAAAAATAAACATTAGATTTTTTATTTTAAAAAAGCCTATTAAATGTCTTGTAGTGGCCGGTCAATAATGAATTCAAGGAGAGAACAAGATAATGGTGTAGGGTGAGAACAGATATAAACTGATGGAGAATGATTAGCCAGGGTGAAACAGTGAGAACAGATTCCAGGAAATAGCAAAGGTTAGGCCAACGGCATAGGGCCACCTGGAGAACCATGGAATGAGAAATCAGAAAACAGCGTGGTGTTGCAGAGACCAGATATCCTAGTGGCAGTCAGCTGTCAGTGATTGGTGTTTGGAGCTCTGCCAATGATCAGGTGGAAAGTAGAGTTCACCAGGACATTAGGTGAACCAAGGCTAAGAGTGCCCGCCCTGCTGGCCTGTTTAATCTGGTCATGGGCAAAGACAGCAGCAGAACCCAAGCAGTGGTGCAGGAACAGACTATTCCCTGGACTAGATCCGCACCAATGCCATACTGGGTGCCACATTTTGTACTATGGCAAAAGCTGAGGGAGCAGAGGGACAAGAAGCTATGCGTGTGGTACACTAGGAATGAACTCACTTCTGGTTCAGCACATTGCACTTATCCCAAGAGCAACCAGTATCAAAATGGTATCCTAGAGGTTCCACCCAAAACAGGTCTAAGTGGCCCCCAGACCTAACAACTAGCAAATCCAGAACCTCACCAGTACCGCATCAGATGCTGTTTTGTGCACTGTGGCAAAGGATGCAGAACTGAAGGGAAAACAGTGAGCTTCACATGTACTATGCCAGGAAGGAACTCAACTCCAGCTCAGGACACTGCACTGGTAGAATTACCAGCATAGCATCCTATGCGTTCCTACCAAAATAGGTCCAAGTGGCCCTCAGACTTTTAGGAAGACCAGCACCCAGTGATTTAGGACAGCTGGCTTCTCCCTAATCCCAAGCATTGCTTAAACTTGGAGTGGGAGAAAACCTGTGCAGGCAGAGTGGGGCCACAGCATGGGATTCAGAGGGTAGACAGGGGTGAGCCAGGGGCTGAGGCTACAGAGACCATGGAAGAAGCCTACCACAAGGGCCTGGGAATGAAACTTGCTGTAGGAGTTACACAAGTGATTGCAAATGAAGAACCACATACCAAACAAAAATCGACCTGCAGACCAGTGGTCAAAACAGCCTTAGGATAGTGTCTAAGCTAAGAATTTGCTTAGTAGAAGTGTAATGACCAAGAATGAAATAAAGACACAATGCATATTAGTGCTGCCACCCTGGGAAAGAAGCTAAAACCTTTGTGAACCTCAAAATTAACTGAGGAATACATTGAGCAACTGGGAGATACAGAATTCAGAAAACTCATTATAAAGCATTTTTTTTTAACAATGAAATGCATGTACCTTAAATTCTTTGAACTGTCACAGAAAATAGCAACAATGATTCAAATAAAAGCTGGTATGTTAGATATGAAGAGCATATCCTAAACAGGTTGTGGGGAATGCCGGTTGCATCACCCACCAGCTCATACAAAGGCTGGGACTCGGGGCAGGCTGTGGTGGGTGGGAGCCTGGCACCCACTGGCATGTATGAGATCTGGGTCTGGGAATGAGCCAAATGGGGGAACCTGGGCAACTCCCCCATTTGGGTCATAGCTTCTGCTGGTGAGCACAGGATCCAGGCCTGGGTTTTGGGCAGGCTGGGTAAGGCAGCTCTATCCCATTGTCAAGTTTGCAGACTGGTTTTGGAAATGGGCAGATCAGGCAGGGCCAAGCAGATCTTCGCCCACTAGCTAGTACAGAAACCTGGATGAAGTGCACACACATTCTGGGATAGGCTACCACACCCAATTTGCAAAAGCCAGGGATGGGAGCAGACCAAGCAGGTACAGGTTGCAAAACCAGTTTCGGTTGGGACTGGGGGCTGGCCAAGTCAGGCCAGGCTGCAGCATCCAAACGCAATGACCTAGACAGACGGGGGGAGGGGGTGTTATGCCAGAAAGATCAAAGCAACCACTGGCATACTAGAGATCTGTGGCTGGGAACAGGCCTGGTTGGGAGCTAAGAGGATGCCCTGCCTGGGTTGTGGTTCTCACTGGCAAGCACAAGGGCGAGAGGGGGGAGCTGCTGTCTGATCCAGACATGAATACATTCTCCCTCAGCATGGGTGTGGACTGAGTCTGGGGTTTGTGCCAGACAGATTCTAGCACCCATTGGAGCTTGTAAAACCCAGGATGGGTGTAGGATGGGCTAGGCTAGGTCTCTGTTCCTACTAAGCCATGCATGAGCTGTGTCTGGATGTGGACCAGGCTTGGCTGTGCTATAAGTAAGAACCAGAAATGGAAAGGGTCAGTCAGAAAAGGCCACTCTTCCTGCTAGGACGGAAGGTGGACTAAGTAGGGCTGGCTCATGGACCCACTGGTATGCACAAGATCTGGCACTGAGAGAGGTTCTGATGAGCTTGGGAAACTCCTGTTGGAACACGGTCCCTGCAGGTGAGCACAAGAACCAAGAAAGGCAGTAGCCCAGACCAGGCCTGGTAATACTGCCCACTGGCATACATTTGACTCAGACCTGGGGCAAGCCAGGCTAGGGAACTTCATATTACCCGCTGGCAAATCTGAGACCCAGAATGGTGTGTGGATCAGGCCGGGTCGGGCTGTGATACCAGCCAGTTCACATTAGAGCCAGGACTGGGGGCTACCTGGGCTGAGCTAGGCTGTAGCCCCCACCAGCATAAGCTTCAACTAGGGGCAGTGCTGGGCTGGGCCAGGCTGTAACACACACTGTCAAATGCTGAGGTGAGGCAGCCCATGCCAGAACGGGCCAAAGCACTTAACCAGCACACATGAGAACCCTAACCATCAAAAGACAGAGGACAGAACAAGTCAATCAACCGCCTCAGCTATATGTTAGCAATGAAAATACCGGGCAAACGCAGACTCTATGATGGGCTATGTCAATCAGTGGATTCTCCAGCGACCTCGTTGTGCGTGGAGTGGTGAGAATGGCAGCAATTCAGAACTGTCAAACTATCAAAACCACTTGAGCAAGACCCTCGGAGTATGCCCCACATCTGGGACCTGGGTTGGGTGGCAGAGTGGGTGGGGTTTCTCCCTTACAATCCTCTTTTACATCAGATATTAAGGAAACAAAAAAAAAAAAAGATGTGCTCAAAAAAAAAAAAGAAAGAAAGAAAGAAAGAAAAACTTCCTTAAATTAAGAATTGGGAAAAATACAGGCAGGGCAGAGTACTCCCAACAGGATTGACTAAAAGCCAATTATCACTAAGACTCATGATAATCAAGCTCTCTTCAGTTGAACTTAAGGGAAAGGTCCTGAAATATGTACACGAAAAAAATACAGGAGCCCTAGGCAGATTCACAGCTAACATCTCAAAGGAAACACTACAGGCCAGGAGATAACCCAGTAATATATTCCAGATTTTGAAGGGGAAAAATTGTCAACCCACAGTGATTTACCCAGCAAAGGTTTTCTTTGGCTTTGAAAATGATACAAAATTCTTCCATAGTAAATAAAAGCTCAAAAAATTTGCCTCTTCTGGGCCTTCTCTAACATTGATACTTAACCGTGTTCTCTTGACAGAGAAAAGGAAAAGTACATACCCAAACAAAAGGAAAGCTGAAGAACATTCCAGTAAAGGACGACAGAAGATTAAATCAACCAATGGACAACTCATTGCTGAGATGACTGGATACAATCACTACCTATCCAAATTAACCCAGAATGTAAATGGCTTGAACTCAAATGTCACATTAGTAGACTGGATCAAAAAACAAAATCCATGTATCTGCTGCCTACAGGAGACATCTCAACAACAAAGGCAGATGGGGACTAAAAGTCAAAGGAATGGAAAAGATTTTAGGCAAAAGGGAAGGGAAAATGAGCTGATGTAGTTATTCTTTTATCAAGAAATGGACTTGAAAAGCATTAAAGGAGATGAAGGAAACCACATAAGATTAAAGGATCCATCCAGCAAGAAGAGATCACCATAATAAGTGTATACAGATAAATGCCAGGGCACCAAGCTATATGAAACATTAATGGATTTAAGGAGAGAAATAGACATCAACACAGTTATAGCGAGAGCGCTTAATATCCCATTAACATCAATGGAGAGATCAATGGGACAAACTTAGTAAGAATATAGAGCTCAACCGGACAAGCAAATGCACTTAATTGATATCCCCAGAATCTTTCACTCTAGACAAATACGTTTCATTACTACATTAACTTTTCACAATATTGACCTTGTTATAGGCCACAAAGCTTCAAATTAAAAAGTTGAAATCATACCATGCATCTTCTCATACTATCATGGAGTAAAGCTGGAGACCAATAGGTCAAAATACCCAGAAAACATGCAAATACTTGGAGACTGAACATTATGCCACTAAATGAACAATGTGTTAGAGAGGAAAGCAATGAAGAAATTTTAAAAATGCTTGAAACAAATGAAGGCATCAACACATCAAAACTTATGGGACACAATCAAGGCAGTTTTTAAAAAGAACATTCATTTCAGTGCTTGTGTGAAGAAATCAGAATAGTAGTAAGAGCCCGGCCACCTGGCCCAGGTCCCTGAGACCACCTACAATGGTGGGTGCCAATATTGTGAGCCCCAGTGGCAGGGATCCAGCAGAGCCTGAGGTTCCTGGCCCAGTCCTTGGGTCCACCAGGGAGAACACATTTTCCTCAGTGGAGATCACTAGACAGCGGGCCCTCATACACATGGAGGATAACAGTCCATTTGTGGACTACAGAGGGTATCTCATACCATAGCAAAGGAAGAGCAAAACAAACTGGACAACTGCCCCAGCCAAATGACAGCAAAAATCTGGTCAAATGCAGACTCTAAGGTCAACTATGTCAGCCAATGGACATTGGATCCACATCCTTGGATCAGTGAAATTCACAGCATTTCAGAACTATCCAAACCACTTGGGCAGAACCCTCGGAGTGCGTACCACATTGGGACCTTGAATTTGTCAGGTGACCGTTCTCCATCCCCAGGTACTGGGACAGTGGGGGTGCTGGGAATGGCTTCTTCCCTTATCTCTTCCTTCCCCCCAGAAACACAAAATTTGGAAAGGATGCTCACACCCATTTTTCCCTAACCCTCAATCCTTCCCACCTTGGAAAGATCAAAAATTTTAAAAAGGAATTAGAAAAACACCAAGCAAATGAGCTAACCATACATCTGAAGGAGTCAGAAAAACAGTGAAGCAATCCCAACATTAGCAGAAAAACTAAAATAAAATAGACCAAGTAGAGTCTACAACAACAGTATGGAAGGTCAATGAATCAAATGTTAGTTCTTGGAGGAAATCAAAATACCTCGCTAGCCCACCAATCAAAAAATGAATATGATCAGACATGAAAAAGATAATAGGTACCTCAGACATTCATAGATATTAGGAACTATTACAAACTCAACTACAGAACTGCAGAAATGGGTAAAGGAAATGAAGGAAATGGGTGAAGAAATGAGTATTTGTCAAAATAACAAATTCAAATGGTAAACAGACACGAAAGCATGCTCAGGCACTTAGCCATCAGGTAAAAGGTAGAACCTCAATCTGGCTTCATCTGCTAACTCCAGGAGATCAGTGTGGAGGAAGGCATCTTCTTTCACTGTGGGGAGTGTAGGCTAGTACAATCATTGTGGAGGTCAGTGGAGTGCTAACAGAACTGAAAACCCATCTACTGTATGACCCAGCTACTTCTGGGAATATATACAAAGGAAATGAAATCTGTATCAAAAATCTGCAGTCCTATATTCTCAGCAGCCCAATATTCAAAAGCAAAGACATGGAAACAACCCAGATGTCCATCAAAAAAGGAGTGGATAAACAGTGGTACATCTCCTCCATGGAATACTACTTACCCATTAAAAAGAATCAAATTCTACCTTTTGTAACCAAATGATCATAAGTAAAGTCCAGTACATTCAGGAAAATAAGTCTATTCCAAAAGGACAAATATGTTCCCTCTGATGTAAGGTAACCTCCGTGCAAAATAGCCAATCAATAACCCTTTGAATACTGTTAGATCTCGGGGGGAGGAATTTGTTTTTATTTTTCATTCAAAAGTCTTATTTCCTCACTTATTCATAGGTCACGGTCAAATTTGCTTCAAGAAGTTTGATTTTCATTTTTTTGGTGACACATTCATCACACAGTAGTACATTACTTAACTCTGTGTTGTAAATGTTCTATTTTTGTTCGATTTTGTTTTACAGCTTTTAACTTAAGCAGATGTATAGTTACTAATTAGACCAGCACATACAGGTACGATATAATGCAGTATACATCTTTACTTTCAAAAGAAATATTGATTCTCAATGAAACTATTGAATGTATATTGACAATAGGATGCTGGACTGAGTCATTGTCCCTGCCTACAACGTTAGGCTACACTTAAATAGCGTGATGGATTTAGAACTCATTATGAAGCAGTGTACTACTTTAATGGTATAGTGGAAATCACTGGGAGGGATATAGGCTCTAGGGGAGGGGTGGGGGTGGGCGGGGAAGGGACTGCATTGACATACATGCAACTGTATCAGAAAATAAACTTATAATGTCTAAAAATTAACCTGTGTCCAACAGAGCTTGAAGACTATCAGAACACTTCAACTGTCTCATTTTCCAAAGCTACTGTTACAATCTCACTTTAAACAATTTTACATTCAGAAAGTAGTTGGTCATACAAATTATCAAAATAAATGTTCCAGCTGAAAAAAATGGATAGTCATCATTCCAGCATATCCATGTCATTTCATGCTTCCAACTTAGCCTTCTCATTTACTCTACCTGGAACATCTCTTACTGTGGTCATCCTAATTCCTCCATCTAGTATTTGGTGAGGAACTTGTATGTGCTGGTCCTACGATTAGATACTGTGGCTAAAATAAGCAAAGCAGAAAGTGCATGTACTCATGGAAAGACTTCATGAATTGGTAAATGCAAACATGGAAAATATTTGAGTTGCTAGATTGACAAAGTCTTGAAACTCTTGTAAATATGCAGCCAGAAATTGATGTGTAGCCCAACCTAAAAAAAGCACACAGATTGCTCATGAATGATAAAGTCTTGTAAGGAGAGCAGATATCCATAGCAAATAGGTTATGCTGCCTCAAGATCTTTACATTTTTTCTTCTAAAACAAAGCCATCATAGGATTGATTAGTAAACAATAGTAGGCATCACTGGCAAGGCACCTGCCAGAGACCTCAGTGGGTTGATAGTGTGTTGCAGTGAGTTGAGCCACCCTTTGCAACACTTATACTGGGCATATCAGAGTGCTGTTGAAGTCCCTGCTGCTCTGCTTCTGACCTACTTCCTGCCAATCTTCCTGCTTTAAAAAAGTGGATTGCAGCCCCGTTTCTCAGCTTTTGCCATCCACACGGGAGACCAAAATAAAACTCTTGACTTCCAACTTTAGCCTGGTTTATCCCCTGGATGTTGTGGCCATTTTGGAGAAAGTCATCCCCACCAGTTTATCAAATAAATCTTTAAGTTCAGGGGAAGGAAAATGTGTCATCTGTGCACATCATTGAATTGTAGGTGTTAAAGATCAGCTGAACATTCATACAGTAAGATGTGTTTTCAAATTAATAGGATTTCATGTCTGGCAAGGGACTGAAAAATATCTTCCAGAGTTACACAGCAATACACCAGGTCTCCTGGAAGGTAACCTGAAAGATATTCCATATATGGGCTCAAAGTCCAGAGAAGTTTCAGGAGGCTGCAAGGAGCAAACCTGCAAGAGCTGAATGCAAGTAAACTGTAAGAGTTTCTCCTATGGAAGCTCATACAGGGTAACTTCAGACTTTATCCAAAGTGGATTCCTGGTCTTCATACAGTGTGTGTAAGGGGGAGGACAGAACTGACTTACCTGAGCAAACTAAGGCACAAAAGCATGAAGACTGCCTTAAATAACTAGATGAGTCAGAAATGGTTTGGCCCTGATAGATAAAATTCTCTGCACATCAGCCACCCTAGAAGTGGCTCAAGTTCAAGTAAAATGCTGTACTGCAAGTTTCTTCCAGTGTGATTGGATTTGCTGGTAAAGATGGAAATGGGAGGGGGGTTAACAGACCCCCCCATAAAGAAATTGACCACTATGATTAGCCACAGGTGTCTTCCTTTGCATGGGGGGAGGGGTGCTCTAGAAAGAGCTACTGAAGTGAGCAGGCAACCTCTGCCAGTGCACATTTGCTTGTAAGTTGTCTTAGCCCTTTCAGGCTATCATGAAGCAGATAGTGGAGAAATTTCTCAATTTTGGAGGGGATGGGCAGAGAAGTACCAAGTCTAGCTGTAGGCCAGCAGAAGTGAAAGGGACCCAGGGAGCCAACCACACTTAGACTGTGCAAGGTTGTCCTATGAACCAGTAACATTGTCAGGCAGGAGACAGTAAGCACCTGTGCTGTATGCCACCCTAAGCTCTGATAGCTAGAGCTGGCAGAGGATTCAACTAAGAATCTTATTGTAAACATAGAGCTATCAGGACAAGGTATATATCCTGTGATGGCGGAAGCCATTCAAATTATCTCTTGACCTATGCATCAGTCAATATCCAACACGTAGATGTAGCAGCTTGAACACTGTCATGTGTTACTTCTTGTGGGTCAGGAATTTGGACAAGTGTAGGTTGTGTATCATGTTCCATGATAGTCTTTTGGAATTACTTTGCAGCAAACAGCTGACAGCTGGGCTCACCTGATCCTGCACTCACCTTCCTGGGAAGTGGTGGGGGAGGTTGCAAACTTGGGTGAACGTGAATCCTGATACTTCTCTATTTAATCTCACAGCATCTCCACAAAGTTCCTGTAGTGGCAGGGTACCTAGACTACACATGGTGGTCCCAGGCCACAAGAATCAATAAGCAGGAACTGCAGTACCTTACAGGAGAGGCCCAGAAAGGACCCAAGTAATATTCATACTCTATTGGCCAGAGCTATTGCAGGCCAGCCCAAATTCACCAAGTAAATCCGTATCAATATCTCCACCCCCACCTCTGCTGCCCACTATTCAGAGCATCTTTTATCTGCCAAAGAAACACATAAAAATCAGTTTTTTCTGATTTGCAAAGTGAGACACAACTTCAAATACATGGACTATAAGCTATTCACACTATCCTGGAGCACAGAAACACAGAACTTCAGTGTCAAGGGGAATAAAAGAACATCTTGAGTTCACAGGAAGCTGAGGATGCTCACAGCTCTGCCTCCAAGCAAAATACAAATGGAGCTGCAGTCTCTTCAATGTCAGGTGTAGAACAGTCTAGGGGCAACCCTGGCTCTGAGCATCCCTGTGCATCACGGCAGCAGAGAAGGTATCCCAACCTCCACAGACAACTCAGACAACTCAGATCAGCACAGCCTCTCACATGTAAGCTGTCACCAATCCTATGACTGCAGAGAAGAGCTTCAGGTTCAACCTTTTGGTAGACCATGAATCCTGCGATATGCTTATATTCCTGTTCTATGGTTCCTTTCCCTCCTCATGAAATGCAGGTGCCATAACAGATTCAGTAACATTTGGAATCTTCTGCTAAGGCTGAAGGAAGGTTAGCCTTTAGGTAGACTTATAGTGCATGACCAGAAATAAGCAATTCCTGCTAAATCATGCTTTCTCTGTATTCTGGAATCGTCAGTTTGTTCTGCTGACAGATTTAGATATAGTGACTTGTTGCAATCAGTGGGAGAATTAGAATGAAGCATTTGGGGTTTTTAACAAGACTGGTTATTCTGAGTAAACATGCTTCACCCCATAGCCTCAGATTCAATTCCTTTCCATACATGTCAACAGCATCACCATGATTTAGGCCCATACTGGTAGCAACATGGTATCAGATCCTTATTAGTGTTAGAGGGAATAAACTTGGAAATAAAACATCGTCAACATCCTTCCTCTACTTCCTTCAGAGTTTCCATCCCTAACCTTTGCAGAAACAGAAAGTCCACCTAACCAAAACGTCTCTCCATCACTTAGTATTCTTGTCATCCAGTAAGTTGGGTACTCTTAAATCTCATTCTGTTACCTGTCATGTAACTTAAGGTGATACTAAGACAGCCTTGGACACAGATGATAGCAATTCATGTAAACTAGTGTAAGCACAAAGAACTCCCAGTGGGACAAATGGGTTATCTCGTGGGAGAATACACTCAAACCAGACAGATCTGCAAGACTGAATGCTGCTTCTCCCACCTTGTCTCACCTGCAATAGGCCAGTTCTCTGCTTTTCTGTATTTCCCTCATCACTCACTACCTGCAGGTTGCTCTCCAAGAGCAAATGGATCATTCTGTCTCATGGCATCTCCATTTCTGATCTCATGGCCTTCTTATACTCAATGTACACACCTCAACTTGGTATAGTAGTAACCAATAAATTGTTCATCAATTAAAATTGCCAAAGCCTGAGCTCCACTTAGAGATCAGCAGGCAATAAAAGTGGATCTCAAAATTCTTGGACTTGAGATACATGCCACACTGTAAGAGGGGTAGTGGGCAGAAACAAGCAGCACAAGCCCACATCACATGACCAGTCCTATTTGGTGAAACTGCAAAGTGTGTTCAAAGAAATATGAACAGGGCTTTAAATTCATCTGGTAGTAAACTGATTGCTGCATAGTTTTTTTTCCTTTTTGTGAGTAAACGGAGGTGGTTTTAAGTTTCATTGCAACTTTCTGCTTTGACATAGCATCCTGTTCTACATCCACAAATAGACTTTAGTCCCCACTTATCTGAAAGCCCTCTGCTAGAAACATCTTGCAATCACATTTTGTCAATCACGTTCAAGTCTCCGTCTTCCCCTGTCTATTTTTCAGTCATTTTTTAGACATTAACTGGCTGAAGAATGTCAATTCTGGGGTTTCACAGTATCTTGCTCTCCTCATTTCCTCTTACCTCCAGGACTGCACCTGCTCTGGCTCCTTGCCCAAATCACCCTCCTCCTGATGCACTATACATCAGACCCGTCCAGAGCTCAATTCTTTTCATCTCCACCTATTCATTCTGTTAGGCAATTCAAATGAATGCCTTTAAACACCATCTAAATGCTGGTAGTTCAGATATCATTCAGACCTTCACATGTCAATTACGTTCTCACTTCAATTGCATAGTAAAGCTACTTGAGCAACTAGGAAGCACCTCAAACCTTGCATATCCTAATTAAATCATTCTCCACCAAAAAGTATGTAAAGAAATTAACATGATTCCTTTGATTTGAAATTTCTTAATGTATACACAAATCAAAACACATGGTAACCGAAAAGTATTTACAGTTTCTATGAGTTTAACATTACATCAAAAACTCATTTCTCCTATAAACTCACACCTCAGATGTCACTTCCGTCCTCATCCAGGCCAAACATTTTTCATTTGCCCTGACTGCTCCCTTCCTCACAACCCACATTCAAGAAATCAGCAATTCAAACAGGACTTTAGATTCAGAAGAATTATGACTGTTACAGAAAAGAGAGAGATTGACAGATAAAGTTTGAGATCTTCCATCCACTGGTTTATTCCCCAAATGTCAATTACAAATATATCACTCCTCAAATGGCAACCACAGCCAGGATTGTGTCAAGCTGAAGTCAGGAGCTTCCCCCCAGGTCTCTAATATGGGTGTCAGGGGCCCAGTAATTGGATCATCACCTGCTGATAACCCAGGTGCATTACCAGGGATCAAAAGCATAGCAGATGGGAAACCGAACAGCACATATGAGAGAATGTTGCAGGAGGCAGCTTAACACACAAGCCACAAAGCAACCACTGGGTTTTCCTTCAACACATTCCCAAGAGCAACATCCCACTTTATCCAATGTTGGCTAGCTCAAGTAGAATTCCAAGCTGGAAATCCTTCTCCATTTACCTCCAACAATTTTCTATTTAGGGACGTAAGTACTCTCCTGAAATCCCAAGCTTCCTACGCAGCCTCTAAACAGCAGTTAGTAATCTAGTGGCTACCTATTCTTAAAACTCATGCCTTAGCTCTCTGGCACACCCTTCCTCCCAAGTTTTATTGTCCCTTAGCTATCTCAGTCAATTCCAAATGGAGGTTATTTGTATTTCATTTTCCCTGCATCTTGCAAGCTTTCATCCCAATTTTCCCGAGAGCCCCGTTCTTAGTCCCGTATTGGCCTATTATCACTTCAGCATCAGTGCTGTGGCACAGCACGTAGAGCCACAGTCTGTGGCACAGGTATCCTACAAGGGCACTGGTTTAAGTCTAGGATGCTCGACTTCCTATCTGGCTACTTGTTCATGACCCTGGGAAAACAGCAGAGAATAGTTCACATCCTTGAGTTTCTTTTTTTTTTTTTTAATTTTATTGTTGTTTACATTGTATTATGTGGTGCAGTTTTATAGGCGCTGGGGATTCCCCCCACCCCTCCCATACCCCTCCCCCCATGGTGGATTCCTCCACCTTGTTGCATAACCATAGTTCAAGTTCAGTTGAGATTCATTCCTTGCAAACACATGCCTAGCATAAAGTTCAGCGTCTTATTGTCCAGATAAGTTCAGTGGCCTCTTGGGGAGACCTTCTCTGGTCTGAAGGTAGGGCTAACAGAGTAAAGATCCGGTCAGTTAAAAGCCCCAACAAAACCTCAGTATCACATCCTTCAGTTTCTATAGCTACATGGAGACCCAGGAGACGCTCCCGTCTTAGGACTGGCACAGCTCCAGCTATTGTGGCCATCTGGGGACTGAACCAACTGTTAGAAGACCAGTCTCCCCCTCCCTTCCAATTTTAACTTTCTAAGGAAAAAGGCACATCTTTCAAAAAGAAGTTTTATCTTCACAAAGGCCTTTTACAACCGTCCTAAGATACTGTCCACCTGTCCCTGTCAGTTACTCTCCAGTCACTTACATTGTGCCCTTATTCTTACTTGTAAGCATTCACTAGGATTGGCCAAACTGTAGATATTTTGCATGTATGCTTATGTTCACTCTTACCAAATGGAACTAAAGCTCTGTTAGGGGAGAAACCTAATCAATGCCCCTCTGCTCATACCTGCAGGCCCAGCAGCCAGAGCACTGCATGCAAAATATTCAATAAATGGTTAATGGGTGAGGGAAAAAGGGGTTATTTGAGAAATTGAGGGAGGAGGGTCGTGGTGGGATGAACTGTCAGGGTAATCAGAAATGAAAACACATTTCAGAAAACATACCTCTGTTCAGAGAGCATTCTTAATCAGGACAGAACATCTCCAAGCTAATTATGTTTGCAAGAATCTGACTGGTTTTTAAATACTGTTAAGTGACAGCATAAACACTGCAGAGAATGTCAGACTTATGACAGAAATGTGGCACTTGGAATTTCTCAGCAATTATACAAAGAACATAACATTGACTAGGTTGCAGCTTGAATCTAATGTTTAGTAAGGGAAGTTATTTACAATTATCTATAAAGATGAAACTATGGTTCTTCATTTATTACAGATGGCTAATTTAGAATTCTATCCTTATTCTTGTTTGTTCATTTAGTTATCAAATTTCCCAGTTATTGCACAACTAGCACTTTCTCACTGGTGAAATCTAAGGAATAAAGCAGCAATTTCTGAAAATCTGAAAAGATCTAATAGTATCCATCTCCTAATAACTTGTTCAAAGTCCATTTCCATAGTTTTTGCTTTTTCTTCTCTAGCCGAATGTATATAACTGGGCATCATACCTCTATACCACTTCTGACAGAAAAAAAAGATGCCAGATACCCTAAATGGACTATTCAGATAGCCTTCAAAAACTTTAGAGAAGGACCTTCTCCTGAGAGGCACAATTTTACTTTTTCTGCCAAGTACTGCCAAATAATCCTCTATTAAACAGTTTCAAAAATTCACAGAAAGTGGAATTCAAGGATGCAGTTATCCACACACTCTAAGATCCTTGCCTATTATATCTAGAAAGAGATCATAACATGATTTTGGAGGTGGGTTCTGTGGCCAACATACTCTACCAGAATTCTAGTTCAAGTTCTTGCTCCTCTGCCTCTAATTCAGCACCCTTAGATGAAGCAGCAATGACTCAAGTGATTCAGTCCTTGTCAATCAGTGTGAGATTCAGATAGGATTCCCAATTCCTAGCTTCAACCTAGCTCAGTAATAGCTGTTAGATATTTGGGAGGGTGAACCAATAGGTAGAAGATTCTCTTGTCCCCTGTATATATGCCTTTTGTAAAATAGAAACTTCAAGAGGTCTCTGAAAGAATGTAGGCTTAGTGGAGTGCTCAAGCTCCATGGAACAGAATAGTAATGGTTTCTAACAACAACAACAACAAAAAAAAACCTGTGGTACGGAGTGAGTGAATCAGTGTGTGTGTGTAAGCATAATAGTGCTTTGGTCCCTTCTGTAGGTCTAGCCCCAAATGCCTGCTATAGCTATGGTTTAGAGTTGAGGCTGGGAATCAGGAAGGCAACCCGGGTCCTCAAGTCAGTAGCAGGAACCCAATTACTTGAGTCACCACAGCTCCTGCTCAAGGTCTCCATTGTCAGAAAGCTGGAGCCCAAGTCAGAAGTCACACTCCATGGGGGTTCTTTCTGGGTTCCTAGGAATATGTCAAGTACAAAAAGCCAACAGAAAATGACAAGCCCCAAGAAAAAGGGGAGAGCGAGCATACATGCACCTGGCGAGCATACATGCACCTGGCAGTATGGTTCAACTGGCTTATCTTCCACCTCCAAGCGCCAGGGTGCCATGTAGGTGCCAGTTTGTGTCCTGGCTGCTCCGCTTCCTGCTCCCTGCTTATAGCCTGGGAAGAGGGATAATCCATGGTCTTGGTACCCTGCACCCAAGTGTGAGACAAAGAAGCTCCTGGTTCCTGACTTCAGATTAGCTCAGCTCTGGCCATTGTGGCCAGCAGATGGATAATCTTTGTCTCTCCTCTCTTCAAATATGACTAGAAAAAAACTAGGTAAGACTTATCGAGGACAAAAAAAAACATGGTGATGGTAAGTAAGACTATAGCCTGCTGAGGGAATCAGTGTGCTTTTGAGAAGACAATGAGCTAGCCAGGCTTAAGGGAACAACCTATTCATTCTTCGTTGGTAGGAAACCTTGCAGCCATCCCATGAGATTAGGGGGGTTTGAACAAAGACTGCTTTGAAATATGTTTAGCCAAGTCAACAGCGGAGCAAGTAGGCAGCTGTAGGGGCCAAAACCAGCAGCATTTTGGGCTGTAAAATTTCATCCTGATGTCCTCAGCGTTCTTAATTTTATACCTGGGAATCTGAGGCCCAATTAACTTTGTCTCAATGGCTCAGCAAGTCCTGATAATATACATATGATCTCATAACCATACTGTAATCAAATTATTAATGATAGAAAAAAAACGGAAGAATCTCCACATACATGGAAATTAAGCTGAAGACTCTTAAGCCATGGACCAAAGTGGGAATCTCTAGAGAAACTTAAACGTTAAGCTGATTTAATAGCCTAACAATTAACAAATGTGATGCAGCAAAAACAATACAGAAACTTAAGATTTAAAGGTCTGCAAGAGAAATGTGTTAAAGTTTCAAAGCTTCCACAAGAGTGGAAAAATAACTCAGTGTGGAAATTATGAAAAAGCTAAAATCAAAATGAGTGGAAAATAATTGATTATTTCTTTGAAAAGAATTACATATTTAAACTAGACCAAAGGTAGACTCCGAACATAAAATAAACCCCAAATATTACAAAAACTTTGCCTACAAGGATAGTGAGCAATACAGCAAGTGTAAATTTAGCAATTTAATGGGTCAATTTCTTTGGAAGTACCAGATACAGTTCACTCAATATGGAATTTCTTGATTTTCTAATTCCCAAAAGAAATCTCCAGCCCAAATGGTTTCATTGTAGAATCTTACCAAATACTTACAGATTAAACTCAGTATTACACAATACCACCCAGAAAATATCTGTTTTGTAAAATAAATTATACTGAGACAATCCAGGCCTGCTGAGGTCTTGGCCACACCTTCAGCACCACCACTGCCCACCGATTGATTTCCTAACTGATTAAGAGACCACAACTGGGGAACACCTTACCTGTAAGTTCCCGCCACCAAAGAGGGGTCAGGGAAAGCTGAAAATCCTAACATCCTTCCTCAAACCTTTGGTGTCTCTCTACTTCCACTTTCAACAGGCACTCCACCTCCTGGCTTTCTCTCCAGAGGTGCTTTCCCCTTCCCTCTCTTCCCTGCTCATCTGGTCCCTTTGCAAATAAACTTTTCCTTCTGCAACAGATTCCCGGCTTTTTAATTCTATACTGATGTGAGTAAAGAACCCACTGGGCATTTCTTGTAATGCTACAAAGAGGGAAATTGAATATCCCACACAAACACAAGAATGTATAACCATGTATCAGCAAATATTAGCAAATCAGATTTGCTAGTTTAGAAAGAATTCAACACCATAACCAAGTCAGGATTACTCCAGAGACCAACTATCTGCAGACAAAATTAAACATACTCTACCTTGTTAATAGGTAACTGAAGGAAAATTAAAAGCTTCTTTCAACTGATAAAAAAGCACATTTAAGAAACTCCAACATTCATTTAAACTCCATAAATGGGAATGAAGAGGACCCTTGACTTGGCAGAATGCCTAAAATACATTTACTGCTAACATTATGCTTAATGGTTAAAGAAACAGCAAAACAGTCTTTTCTTCCATTATCATGTATCATACTGCTGAGGAAGTTTTATCCATTAAGACAGCTAGGTAGATATTAGCCTATTAGAGGCCAAAGAAAGTACGAATGCTACATGCAAGGGAAAGGAAGATAACATCTATGGAGAGAAAGAGAAAGATCTCCTTTCACTGGTTCACTCCCCAAATGGCAACAACGGCCTGAGCTAATGTTGTTTCAAAGCTGGGAGCTTCTTCTGGGTCTCCCACACAACTGCAGGATCTCTAGGCTATGGGCATCTTCTGCTTTCCCAGGGTAGAAGCAGGGATCTGGAAGGGCAATGGAGTGGCCGGGATATTAACTGTGCCCATACAGGATTCCAACATGGAGCAATTGCATCAGGCACAAGACCATAAGGTTTAAGATGCAATAATCAGCTTTATTTTTACATAATGTACTAACAATGAATCAGAAGCAAGCATGGATTGTAGATTAGTGTTTGAAAGTTTATACAGGAAGGCAAACAACCTAGATCACTTATGAGCAGCAAACTCATTTTTATCAAGTGGTATTAATATACTTTCAGTAATTATGGTATTGTGATACTGGTATAGGTATAAGCATTTAGATAGCAGAAGTAATAACTTAGTAGCCTCACAAATATCAAGTTTGCTTTTTTTTAATGATGTCATGAATATATGGAAGTATCTAACGAATAGTGATGTAACACTTGGAAATTTTGGCAAGGAAAATGAACCTCAGCCTGAATGGAACTTAGACAAACATTACCCAAAATGGATCATACAGTTACACAATATCAAATCATCAACCCTTTAGAAAAATATAGGAATAAGTCTTTAGGTTTTGGGGCTAGTGAGGATGTTTAAACTGGACACTAAAATTTGACTCATGAAAGGAGAATGCTTCATACATTTCCTTGAAATTGTAAAAATTATTCCATTAAAGATCCTTTTAATAAGATAAAAATAGAAACTACACAGTGGGAGAAAAATGTTTGCAAAGCACTTATTCAAAGTATCAGCATCTTGAATGTAAAACTCAAAACTCAATAGTAACAAGAAATCCAATTTTGAAATGGTAAGAAAGATGAATAGACAGTTCACTGAAGAGGATAGAGCAAATAAAAGGAAAACATTTTCCATATCATTAAATGTTAGGGAAATGGAGATTAAATGCATAATGGGAAAATTCTAAGGTGGAAGAAGTAAAGCATGAACTTTGGATAATTAGATAACATTGAGTCAATGGCTTCATGCACACCTGTTGCAATTAATTTTAGCATTCTAACTTTATGAAAATTCTAGCAAGGATGTGCAAATCCCAACTCACTGCTAGTCTCACTGAACAGTGCAATCACTGTGGGCAATATTTTAGCAGCTTTAAACCCACACAGCTGACCTCAACAATCCAGCAACTGTTACGGGCCATTTGCTGCAGAGAAATGAAACCTTAGTTCATACAAATACTTGCACCCAAATGTTACAACAGTTGTATTGTTAGTATCAAAAAGAACTCAGATTTCCTTCAACAGGTAAATGATTAAACCATGGCACAAATATGTCATGGAATACTATAAAGCAAAAATAAGGGAAATGACTCATCTGAGTAATATGTTCGTGTTTAAGCATCTCACTGAGTAAGAAAATACAACTCCTGAAGCTTGTTTTCTATAGGACTCTCTACTTCCATACTCAGATTAGTGGTTGTAAGGAGCTATCAAAGGATAGAACTGAGTGCGACTATAAAAGGCCAACAGTTGGGCATGCCTGTGGTGCTGGAATTTTATCTTCACTTTATGATGCCTGTTTATGCTATTTTGGAAACTGGCAAGGTCATAGTTATACTCTCAGTATTATTTCTCACATTAGCCTGTGAATCCTCTCAGAATAAAAGCTTTAAATAAAAACTTTAAAAAAGCAGCAACACTTCTGTGAGCTTGAGCCATGGGCTTATTTAAAGTAGAGACAGTGTTAGAGTTAGGTAAAGCACAACACCTTTTGTAATAAAGATGGAAATTTGATCAGATATTGTAGATATAAAATCAAAAACATCTGAAGAGCTCTGCAGACAGGGATCCTTGAATGCCTTGGGGCAACCAAGTTCTTAGAACCCACATCACTCAAGGACAGACACTTGCAAAACTTTCCCTTTAGTTGAGACTCCTTTGGGCTTACGTTGGTTTGGGTGGGTTCTATGTACCACTATCAAACCATTCCCTTCAAGTGGTCATGTTTGTGGTGACCTCAACTCTTTATTGCAAAAGAGAATATAAACGGTGAAACTGTTCTGACCATGTGACCCAGCAATCCTATGCCTTGGTATTTGTACCCTCCCGTCCAACACACCATATTGCCCCATATTAATGCAACAGTATAGTCCTTCAACAACAGTCCCAAGTTCATCATCTTGCAATTGAAGTGAATCATGGCATTGTAGGTACAGACAATGACAGTAAGTTCAGCATCCTATCATACCAAGAAGGAAGATAGGAGTAGAGATGCATACCTCACTCTGAGTAAGAAATGGATCCTCAATGAAACAGAATGTGAAACCTTACATTTGCACCAAGACAATGTAAACTGCTCTCAGGGAAAACAAGTGCAGCATGTTGCACAAGTTGTAACATAGATAACATAGAACTTAGTCTTGTTGCCACCACTGAGAGCGGTCCCAACTAAAAACAGCTTCAGGGAGCCTGACATTTGTAATAGAATATTACAAGAACATTATCTGATGTTTTTTTGGTGGGTTTTTTTTTTTTTTGGTGAATGGGACAAGCGTACAACTTCTCCCTGCTCATGTGGCAATATGATTAAATTAGAGTGAACACTTTAATGAGATCAATCATCCTGCCTGGGGATATTGCAAAAGCCCCTTTAGTCTTTCCTTTTTAAAATGTTTTGTTCTGAATGTATTTGAATAGACACTACCCCAATTAGAATCCTAACTAATGCATTTGTTGGGTGCCTGTCACATTCCAGGTGTTAGTACTTGGTACTTTCTTGGTTGTCACGTTTAATCCTCACAGTAACCCTACGTGATACTGCCACTCCATTTTATAGGGGAGAAATCTGCTGCTCAGATTGGTTGAGCAAGCATAGAGTTCCATGGTGCCAGATGGAAGTCAGACACCTCACACAGGCTGAAGAAGCAGAGAAGGAAGACAGAGGGTATGGTGATCAAGAAAGCAAATTTCCATTTCAGCTTTTCAGTTTGTTTTGTTTTCTGGCCCAGGAACAAATTACTTGTAAAATTTTCTTCATCTGAAAAACTTGCTGTATCAAAACAATAAATTCTTTGAGTACTGACATAGTATTGAATGTCTACCTGCTAGATAGAACTGCACTGGATTTAAAACTGAAAAAATTATAGAAACTAGCTAACAGAAACCTTTTTTATCATAGTTCATGAAGCACATTAGTATGTAGGTGTATGCATCCATAGCAAAGGTACATGGAGAGCATTTAATGTTCCCTGCTAAAAGTCACTATCAACTTCTG
Organism: Ochotona curzoniae; assembly: GCF_017591425.1. Taxonomy (NCBI): domain Eukaryota; kingdom Metazoa; phylum Chordata; class Mammalia; order Lagomorpha; family Ochotonidae; genus Ochotona; species Ochotona curzoniae. The sequence goes on along the minus strand of NW_024466502.1, from coordinate 43,825,781 downwards.
TGCAACTGATTTTCCATCTAGTGTTACTATAATAACTTGGCCCTGCTCTAGATGGATAACCACAGTCAAATCTCTAATGGTAGAAGTTAAGCATATATAGTCTGAACAATCTCCAATAAGCATCTACTGGAACAGTAAATGAGTCTCCCTACATATGACAGCATTTCAAACTGTTAATGGAGAATGGGATTCAAAGAGCATTTTAATGCTCCTTTGCATTCCCCATAGAATACACTACTTAGGTTTCCCAAGAACTACACATAATTAATCATGGCCCTATTACTACCAGCCTGAAAGTAGCTATTATTCCAAAGAGTATGAACAGAATAAAGTTGTATTCACACAATACGAGCCTATGCACCATTTACAACTACATGCAACAAATGAATCGCACAAAATACTCAAAGATAATCAGATACAATAGAACACACACTGAAGGATTATATTATGGTAAAACTATAGACCAGACAAAACTCATTTCTGCTGTTAGATGTTGGAATAGTGGCTATTCTAGAGTGGGAGCTGAGGCTTGGGGAAGTAATTGAAAAGGGAGACCCTCAAGGATCTCTAGGAAAGTGGCATTTTCTGTTACTTAGTGTGGGCAGTGATAACCTACATATATTCAGTTTAGGGGAAAAAAAATCAAGCTGTACACGGGTTATAAGCAGTTTGCTGTACTATGTATTACTACAATCTAATACAAAAAATGTCCTTAACAAGTCAGGGCCATTGCACAGTTTAAAAATCTGAAAGGCCAGATGTGACAATTTTAAATACATGAAGAAAAGGTGATGTCATTGAGAGTGTGTAATGAAGGCATCAAGATCTAGTAGCAGCATTGCCCATGCCAAACTCAGCTTGAACTTGACTTGGAGGAACATCTGAGTCAGATTCTGTTTCACTACTAACAACTGTCATCAGGAGCATGTTACATATGGATAGAAAGTGTAATTCTTAGCTTATGGTTCAAAGATCACTCACTCACCTCCATTCCTTCATTGTCTCTAAAGCAATATATGAAGATCAGTTTCATAAAAACCAATAGCTATAGTTTTAAATGTATACATAACAAGCATGTAACTTCTTATAGGCAAATATGCTGAAACAAAATGTTGCTCAGGTTAAGGTAGTTTGTGGAGAATTTTCAAATAGCTGTAATTTACATTTCTAACCTAGGACAACATGGAAAAGCACAAGCGGTGACTAAGCTACCAGACCAAAATCTCGTATCCAGATCCACAGGGTGCACAGTGTGCTGTCTAAAACACCTGCTGGAACACGCTGTTTAACAAACCTGGGGCTGTGTTCCTGACTCAGTGGGGTATCCCTACACTAAGCATCACTACTGTAGGAAAGCTGATCAAACTCTAGAAGTCAAAGTCAAATACAACAAAAACTTTCTAGGTATCAAGAGAATTTCAAACTGAATGGGAGCCAGCACTCAAATGTATCCACCTGAAAACAGTTCATTGTCAGATGTTGCAAGAGCTGATGATTATCACATCCGTTGCATGTTCCCCATGCATGGAGCCTCTGCCCTCACCGCCCAGTCTCCATGTGGGCTCTGGAACAGACAGGACAAGTTAGTGTACAAGGGTTGTAACTCCTAACACAAATTAAAATTAAGTACCATTACTCACATGAGGAACACTGCAGAGGAAACTTGAACATGTGGTCAACAAAAAAACACAGCATATAAATGAAATATATATTATAATAATCGCAATTTTACTGCCCAGCGTATTGATTCCATTACAACTTTCCTGGGCAGGAATGATGCATCCATCACTGGCTTTATTTTGATTTCAGGAAAGCACACACATTCAGGACATAAAAATCATAGTGCCTGCTTACAATATGTAAGTCTGAAAAGAGAAGCCAGTAGTATAGAAGAGAAAGCAATGGTTCAATCAGTTCTCGATTCCATAATCATGCCATGGTCCCTGGTCATTAGGGACCATTAAAGAGGACTAAAAGTTAAGGATCGTGCTCTTCCCCTGAAAGAGATAACAAAAGGGCAATTAGATGCCCATGAAAATAAACACACTATGTGATATATAAGATGACCAAAGAACAGTGATATATAACCTTGTTTTACCTTTAAGTTTGAAAATTTTATTTTCTAGCATTTTATAGGAAGCAAATTCATCACTTACACCAAGAATCAGGTCTGTGCCTCAGAATTCACTAGAAAATTATGGTGCATGTATCATTTGTTCAAGGAACAGAAGTCAAATATGGGGACTTACTCTCAGTGACACGAGATACAGAAACAGGTCTTCTAAAGCTGAAGTTGGTATTGCTTCTTTTAGAAAAGCAGGCAAATTCTTTGGAATTTAAAACCTTACATGTTTTCTGACATAGACATTCTACACTACCATGTACCAAAGCCACAGACAATGTGTAAGTAAATGAGCATGAATCAAATCTGTTCTCTAAGTTTTGAGTACTTATATTTAGCCTGAGAGGCAGTTTGTCAATCCCTGCCAGGTGTAGTAGTAAAACATCATTCCTATTGATGATACATCAAAACATTAAACCCCCTACTATCTACTGTAAGAGGTTACTGGTCGTTATGACACATCAAAATATTGGGCACCCATCTCACTGTGAAACAACTTTATCTTCGAACCTGCTTTGGAAAAACCAACATGTTTGTTCTTGATTTATAAAACACACATTTCACCAGTTTTCCCGAGTTTGTAAAGCACATGAAGAACTAATTGAGGATTCAAGTTCACTAAGTCATTTGGAAGAAAGTCCAGTCTACGTGACTGATTCAACATAATTTAAACTGATGAAACAAAGATACAGCCAGGATAAAATATTCAGGCACTTGACCTAGGAGTTAAGATTTTGTGGCTATTTCACATCAGAATGCTTGGTTCTGATCCCCAGCCTTGGCTCATGATTACAGATCTCCAACATAGATCCTGGGGGACTAGTCATGGTTCAACTACTTGGGTCGCTGTCACATAGACCTAGACTGAGTTCCCAGCTCCTGGCTTCAGCCTGAGCCGGCTTGACATCTGAGAAGGCAATCGGTGGATGGGAATTCTTGGCCTCTCAGACTTTATAGAGCACATATATGCCTCGTCCAGCCAGCCAGATATTTCTAGAGAGAATCAGTGAATGAAATTTCAAAATCTCCATCTTTCAATGGTGAAAATGTTTTAAAATAAGGACTTTAGTGCAGCAAAAGAACACCTTAGATATCGTATTAATGCAGGCTCCATTTTTAACAAAATTGGTAGCCAAGTGTTACCTTTAACTGCTACATGAGAAACTTTCCAACTGCAAGGATTCTGAGTGCAGCAGGCTAATTTCAGGAGCAGGTGCCTTTGACCACTGGTCTTTGGCAAAGAGTACACATTTTCCCAAGGGGATGGTAAACTATGTAAGGGAAACCAATGACCCCTCTAACCAGAAGAATGGGGTAGGCATGCATGTTGGTGAAAATAACTTTCCTAAACTTATTTGGCACAGAAAATGCAGGGGAAAGTGAGAAACCAGTGAACAGCCTGAATGGGCCAGGGTGACAAGAAGAGCATGTTTGCACTGCCCAATGTCCCACAGATTCTCTGCTGCCCATTAAACACATACGTCATCAGGGATTTGCCCAAACCAGCTATTAGTCTACTCAACTTGGCTAGGCAACCAAACTCTGGCCCAATAAGACTTACAGAAACTAAGAATAGAACAGATAAAAATAACTGGCAGGCCAAGAATATTTTTCCTGTCCAAAAAAATTATGGAGACTACAATCTTGACTGAACATTTTTTGATACAAAGTTGATAATCTTAAAGCATGATCCTATTTAAACTATAATTTAAGCTGTGATTCTAAATCTTAAGGAATTTTAAGTGAGGTTAGCAGAAACACCAGCAGGAGATGTATAGTGGGTGACTCATGAAAAGAAAAATAAGCACAAAAATATAGATCACATTGAAAGGAAGAGTAGGCATTGCAAGATTACAGAAAGAACACAACTGCAAAAAAGTGAAGACACAAAATGAAGGCATTATTATGTACTCATAATCTGATGAAATCAAGTAAAAAATGTTTAAATACAGAATGTAGTGAACTATGAAATTCTTGAATGTTTCCAAAACTAAGGAAAATAGCCCAAGATGTGTCAAGAGGCAAGGCTTTAGTACAGCCATCAAGATACCCCTGGGACAACCGCATCCTGTATCAGGTGCCAGGGTTTGATATCCAGCTTTGCTTTCAACCCAACTTCCCAGGTGCAATGCTGGCAGCTATTTCTATGATTCATGTAGAACAAACAGACATAATACACAAGAAAAACTTGACAGAACCAATGATATAGAACCTGGTAAAGAAACCGATTTTCAAAATCTCAACGTCTGAGCCCCAAGAAACAGCAGCAACAAAAAGCCACTTAGTTCATCTAAGAAACAGTCACTCAGTTGTCCACATCCACGTTCAGCCTCAGATGATTCAACACCTACTACAGTGTCATCCCTAGGAGAACTGTTCATTTAAAATTATTCTAAATCATTTGAAAACCAGTGATTCTCACATGTCCCAAACTAGCATCCTGTATCATTACCTCAGTGTATCAGTGTTTAGGCAGATAAAATTGAAGTATAAAAAGAAATGTTTTTCCATTTTGGAATGTTCCTATATGTACTTTTATTTGAAAAGCAGAGATTTTTTCCATCCACTGGTTCACTCAAAGTCAGTTAAGGCCACCCAGCATGGAGCTGAGAGCTCCAGTTTCATATGTGGGCGACAATGACCCCAGTACTTGAGACTTTGCAAACTGCCTCCCAGGGTACAGGTCAGAGAACTGGGATTCACCACTAGGCACTGTGATATGGGATGTGAGGAAGTGGCAGCTTACCTACTAAAACATTCATCCTTGTCTTAAGCTTTTATACACCAGAAAATATGATCCATGATTCTTTTCTGAAGAAACCACCGAGAACCATCATTACCCAGCCAAGAGCTGAAAGGACAGCCATGGCAGAATAGATGTGAGCATTTAGCCCATTCAGTTGCAAGACTGAGATCAGAGCAGACATGGGCACTTATGTCACAGAACATCCTAAACCCTGAACAAGTTAGAAAGTTATGCTGGAAAAAAAAAGTAGAAATGCAAGGGCCATAGGTTGATTTCTTCCTGTCATGCAATGCTGTCATGTCTTCTATGTCAGTAGAACACCTCCCAGAGCAACTCTGAATACCTTGATGGGAGTCGGCTCAGTGCAAGTCGTTAATGCCACACAGTGCATTTTTTGATCTGCAGTCAAATGCTCTACCCCTGAGCTATACCCGCCACACCCACACAGTGCATTTTTATAATTATCTCTGGACATGGTGTACCCCTGGACATTTTCACAATAGATGCAGAGAAAAACACATTATCTTTGTACAAATTATATGTAAGCAAAGTACTAAACTCTAATTCCAAGTGAACATTGGTAGGACTAGAAAAAGTAGGCAAGCTGAAACAGTAGGATAGTGTTACCAATTTAAGAAAATCAAGGCTTTGAGTTAAAGTTTGTGACTTCCAAAACATTGCTATATTTTTAGGCCATCAAAATTTGCACAGAAGTGATCATTTAGAAAAGCTGTTTTATAAGGAGACAACTTTAGATAATGAATTGGTGGTTCATAAGACCCATGTATATGAACCTCACCAGAATTTTTAACATGTGTTTGTGTGAAAGTCAGTGACAGGAAAACCTCTTCACCTGATAGTTCTTTCCAAATTCCAGAACAGTGCTACATGAGGCAGGAGCCAGAAACACCTTCCAGGTGGTAGGAATGCAAATACTTGGGCCATTAACTTCTGTCTCACAAGACCTTAGTAACTGGACCAGAAAGGTACAACAGGGCCCAGTGCAGTATCCTAGCAGCTAAAGTGCTGACCTTGCATGCACCAGGATCCCATATTGGCACCAGTTCTAATCCCGGTGACCTAGCTTCCCATTCAGTTCCCTGTGTGTGGCCTGGGAAAGCACTCGAGGACCACCCAAAGCCTTTGGGCCTTGCACCCATGTCAGAGACCTGGATGAAGCTCAATTCTAGCTGTTGGGGTCACTTGGAGAGTCAATCAGCAGACAGAAGATCTTTGTCTCTTCTCTCTGTACATGTGATTTTCCAATAAAAATTATATCTTTAAAAAGGAACAGCCAGAAGCTGAACCAACCCTCCCTTATAGGGGGAGCGCATCTCAAGTGGTAGGTTGCCCCAAAGCTGCCTCATGTAAGATCCTGGATTAGGTTTGAGAAATATGCTGAGTTGCTGGGAGAAATCTAGAAGATTCATCTTCATATCAGCTTAAATTTGGCCCTTGAATCCAGTTGGGGAGTAAAACTGAATGGAAGATCTGTTTCTCCTCTGTAAATCTAACAAAAAATGAATCCTAAAAAAAAAAAAATGAACCCACATAATTTAACATTGAGAATCTTCGCAGGCATGCCAACATGAAATTTGCACAAGCATAATAGCTCCATTTGATTTGAGATGGAAAATACAACAGAATTAATGTGACCTCAATGTATAGTAAAGTCTTGAAAGAACCTAATTTGAAGCAATCTGATCCATTTCGGCTTTCTAGGACCCCATCTGATATACTTAATAAAGGCCTCCAGGGATTTAATGGTCTGAGTCATTGATACCATGTGAACAGAAACCTGAAATATTTTATAAGAATAATTCTCTGGGACTAGTTAAATTATTTTTGCTTTATAGTTTTGCATTTTTTTGGTTGTAAGAAAGGTCACTTTGATCTGTTATGAGAATCTGAGTATATTCATTTCTCCCAATCCTAGGTCATGCCTAGTAGTAAATTCGACATTTCAAAAAATACTTTTAGGTCACTGACTGAGGTGCTATTCATCTCCAAAGCAGAAAGGCCCCAACAGCCCCTTTATGACTTGAAAGTGTGATGCCCACACAAAGCAACTCAATGTGAACCACACAGCAGAGCCAACGTTGCTGAATGAGAATTACCGCAACTTTCACCAACAGAATTCAGAGTCACTTTAATAGTACAGGTAAGAATCTACTTGAAGATTCATGCTCTACAGCCCAGTGAAGGTAGCTCATTTAAAAATGTTGTCCTGTCCCCTCACCATATGGGTGCTCAAGTGTTTGATCTACGCAAGTTTCATTTCTATAAATTGGTCAGAGGTGGGGTGAGCCAAATTCCAACAGGAATCTTACCTGTAAGTAACAAAATGTCACCAAGTTAAACCCTGTTTCACACACCGCAATGATGTAAAATCACAACTGTTGAAGCTACCCATTACACAGATTGGAGACATGCATAGAAGATAATTGGGTCAATCAGAAGGACTGGTTTTAAAGTGCAGTCTTAAGATCCTTTCAGCCACTAGATCCAGTAAGGCCTGAAATACATTCAACCTTGGACTCAATTATGTGGTAATCTCTTGATGTTTAACACTAAAGTTCTACCCTCTGCCAATAAAAATCCCTGACAGTGTGACAGCTACAACTGAAAAGTAACCTGTTCCCAAGTCTCACCTGGTATCAACAGGTAAAATTAGAATAAAGCCACCTTTGGCCCAATTCTCTTCCTATGGGGTTGCTTTCAAAATTCAAGTTAAAGCTACTGAACATTATACATGCTTCCACAAGTTTACAAAATCCCAAATCAAGAGGGAAAAAAATGTATGCCTTCACTGAGAGGTAATCACTATTAGGATTCAGATTTCCTTCCAGCTTAGCTACATGAGTATTTTGAAGCTGGAATCATATCTTGTATTATTCTACAGCTATTATTCAACACTGGTTATGTGTAATTTCCTACCTAATGAAACATACTTCTAGTATGTGACTCTTTACAGCTTCATAGTGTTTAATGGGTATGTCTCCTCCTTGAAATACCTGCTCTTGCCTTGCAGTGCATCATCTCCTCTGCTCGGTCTTCTTCCTCACCTCCAATAATCTCCTTTGCAGAATATTCATGCCTCCCTACTTAGACATGTCCCTGGCATAAACCCCAAGACTGCTCCTCTGAGAGACCCAGTTAAGAATTCTCTCAGCTTCTGTAAGGTTCAAGCATACATCTGCTGTGTGGATGTCTCTAGTCCAGGCTCTTATTTTTAACTGCCATGAGTAGTCATGTTAAAAAGCTCAAATTTAGCACATTCAAAATTGGTCTGCTAGACACCCATAACCTTCTGCTCCCAAATTTCTGTATCCATCAAGAACTCATCCTTCCCCTTGCTTCACTCAAAAACCTTTAGAACTACTTCGTCTCCTGTTTGTCTCACCTCATGTGCTTTACTACCCAACTCTACCTTCAAACACAAAATTATAGTTACCATTGTCACAGCCCTGGCACTACCATAATTTAAGTCACCACTATTTCTCATTAGAAAAAATCCCAGCTTCTTTCCCCTCCTTCCTATTCATCGAATTCTCTTCAATGAAATAGCCGGTCATCTATTCCTATGCATGTCATGGCACACCATTGCCAAGATCAATCCAAGCTCACTCCAAGTGCATGGCAAATGCTTTCTATGATCTATGTAATGCTTCTTATGACCCTGACTCCCTGTACTTCACTCACATTACCACACAGGAGATCCTTATTATTCCTCAGACTTTCACATCATGCTTCCATCCTACAGCCTTAATATGGAAAGCATTGCTATTTTCTGCCCGGAACTCTGCCCCAGATATATACATGCTTCATTATCTGACCAAAAATGTCCTTGTAGTCCCAATCCCATGCTTTGATATATAACATTTGCATTGTGTCGTTTGCACCAATACCTCACGCTCTCTCGCCAACTACCACACCCACCCCTCCTTGCATTTTAATATTTTCACTGAAGCTTCTAATTAACACCACTCCATGTCCAACAGACTCACCTTTTTCATGTTATATTCCTTAATGCTATCAGACCTCTCCATTGACTTCAGGGCAAATAGTCAAACACTAGGAAAGTGAGAATATTCCATCCATTGGTTCACTTCCCGAACATCAACAGTAACCCTGGAACTCCATCCAGATTTCCAACCTGGGGTGCAGGGATCCAAGTACTCTATCTTCTACTTTCCAAGAGGCTTATGAACTTGAAACTGTGCTCATATGGATTGTCCTTTTTTTGCAAGCAGTGGCTTCACCCACCAAGTCACAATACTAGCTCCAACTTGTTTTTTGAAATGCTTTTCTGTCATCAAATTCCCCTTGTTCTATGAAGAAAGGTTTTTGCTGAATCCTCTTATTCATGCACCATTTAAAGTTTATAATTGTAATATCGTCCCACTTGTGTCAAGTCCTCTATTCTTCTGTTACCCTTCGTTTCTTACATTACCATGATGGAGTAGAATAATGTCCCTCGTTCATTCATTCCTTCATCTCCATAACTTGTGAATGTTCTTGGATTACATATATAGCTTTATAGATTTAAGGACTTTGCCTTGAGAATATTCTGAACTTCCAAGTGGGCAAAAGTTTAAAGAAAAAAAAAATTGTTTGAAAGGCAGAGTTATAGAGGAAGGGAAGAGAGAAGGGATCTTCCATCTGCTTGTTCATTCCAAGTGGCCACAATGCTTGGGGCTCAGCCAAAATAAAGCCAAGAGCTTCACCAGTGTCTTCCAAGTAGACCCTTTCTAACCAGTGAGTCCCCAGAAGCACAGAACTACTCCCTGCTGCCAAATCACCAAGATGGTATCAGAAGGATTCAATCTCCAGTTGCTGAGTGTAGCAATGGAGCAAAGGACTTTGAGCCAAACAATGTGGATGGTGTCTAGATGCTGGCAAGGTAGGTCTCCAGTCCTTTAGGCACTTCAACACTAAAGCAGCTCCAAAGTTTTAATGTACAAATGTATAGTAAATTGATGTTTAAAGCAACCAAGTTTGTGCTAACATGGCAGGAATATAAGCCCAAATGTAACTGTAAACATTACCTACACTGATTGGAGACTCCAGTGTATGCCTCCTGCCCTGGCAGCATTTGCATCCCAATTCAAGTGTTCAATACCCTTGACTCAATTCCTGATTCTGCAACAGAGGCTGCTACCATCTCTCATTTTCATTCTGTTTCTTTAACAGCCAGTTGGAATCGAGACCACACTTCCAGACATCCCCCCTTCTCCCTTGGAACTACAGTGGTCATATATCCAAGTTCTGGCCAGTGAGAACGTGAAGTGTCATGTGACCTAAGAGGGGAAACTTGGCCCTTCCTGCTAGCTGTGTTGGACAGCATGCTAGAGTTCCACATCCCATCTGTACTGCTTCATAAAGCTTTGCTGCAAGGATAAAGCACCCAGACATTTGCAGTTCCAGAGAACTACAAAGTCAGCCCTGGATCAACTACCAGCAAACACCATGTGGAAAAGGGTAAACTTTTTAAAATATACTATTACTCAGATTCTTGCCATATGCAATTAAATGCAATTCTAATTAGAAGATTTATGATAATTTTTTCCATGAAAATTTAACCCAGTCTTTCCTTCTTCTAGACGACACTTTAATATACTTGACACCAAAAACTCTTTGTACCCTGACACAGCTCTTCCACAACTCCTTGACTTTAAATAGGAAACCTCATGCTCACTTCGGCAACACAGATACTAAAATTGGAACGATACAGAGAAGATTAGCATGGCTCCTGTGCAAAACATTGAGTACATTATATATGAAGTATATTTCCCAAGTGGCCACAATGTTTGGATATACATAGTGTCAGATCTCTCCCCTATGTTTTACATGGTATTAGCCAGTACCATACTTAATCCATCAATATTCTACCAGTTTATATTCCTGAAGTCTTATACTCATCTAGGCTACCAACCACATCAAGTCAACAAGTTCAATTCAGGATCTTGTCCAACTTCATGGTTTTAATCACCTGAAAACAGTGTTACACACCACTCAATTTAGGTTAGGTTAGAACTTAGCCTAGTGGTAAAGTTTCAAATGCCCATTTGCCTCACCATTACCTGGCCTTGAGTGTCGACTCCACTCCCAATTTTCAGTTTCCTGCCAATATGTACTCTGAAGCAGCAAGTGAAGTCTGAAGTAATTGAATCCCTGCCCCATATACAGGAACTTTGATTCTCAGCTCCTGGCTTCAGCCCAGTCACTGAAGAGATTTGCAGCAAAGGAGTGAGAGACAGCAGATAGGAGTTTGTTCATTTTCAATTGTGTATTGACAATTCATTTGTTAGGACAGGAGTTTGGAACCAAAGTTAAGGCACCATTCAGGACTCTCTTACTTCATATTTGATTACCTGAGTTTTAATCCTGGCATTACTCTTCATTTCAGCTTCCTGTAATACATACCATGAAAGGCAGGTGTATGTGGCTCATGTACTTGGCTCCCTGCCACCCACTTTGAAACTTGATTTTCACCTTGTCCAGCCTTAAGTGTGGCTGGCACTTATGGAGCAATCCAGCAGGTTAGATACATTTTAAATTAAGAAAACTAAGTTTTATGAAGTTAATAAATTATTTCACAGTAAAGTTTAATTGTAATTAACAATTTAGATTTCAAGACAGGTGTATGGCATAGAATACATTACTTGCGATACCTGCATCCTAGACTGTGGTCCCTAGATCCAAGCCCCAGCTCTGCAAATTCCAGCTTCCAGAGACATGTACCCTGGGAGGCAGCAGTGATTCAAGTAGTTGACTCCCTGTACCTCACATGGAAGACCTAGTTTCAGTTCCAAGACCCTGGCTTTGGTCTGGCAGTTACAAGCATTTGGGGAGTGAATCAGCAGATTAAAGATCCATCTCTCCACCTTCAAACAAAATCAAAGTAACTGTTTTTATAAGATAGATGTAGTCATTAGCTAATTTCAAATAGTTTCTTTTGATTTAAATCATTGGCACAGAACAAGACAATTCAAGACATTATATATTCCAGACATATGGTGGCCAAGTAGCCTGGCTTGTTCCAAATCAGAATTGGAGTATTTAAACAAAGTGGTAGATTTAATAGCGTACAAGAAATTCTGAAACTCTTCCTTCATCCTGAAAATACCGTTAACAGTTATGTGGCAGAAATCTCTCAGGGACATGGTCTTAGGAATATGGAGAACCATCTTCCATCTAGCCATTTTAGAATGAATTAGGTAGTCAACTGAGTCAACTACTTGTGCCTTGAGAAGTTATAAAATTAACAAAACAAAAACTTCTGTTTTTTTGAAGTGTTGATTCCCCAAAATTCTAAGCCCTTAAACAGTTGACTCACAGCAACATGGGTCAATGTCAAACATTCTGTGAAGAAAAAAATTAGACAAAACAGGTATATGAACTACATGTTTCCGTTTAAGTGTAAAGTTCCTTCCTGGTCTTTCTGTACTTACAAGATGTAGGTGCCAGATATTTGGATTGGGGCAATGACTACAAGTGTGTGTTTATCAAGATTCAAACTGAAGGTCCAAAAATATTTATATTCAGGAATGTAAATTAGACCTCACTTTTAAAAATAAAAGTGCCACCAGTAATTGTTCTGAAAGAAGTTCCCTAAGAAATAAATATCTATTGCATGACCTCACAGCCATCAAGATGCAATGTACCCTGTTTGTATCTTAGTGGAGGCTGCAGTCCACAGGATGTACCAAATTAAACTGCTCAAGGCAAAAACTTCCCATACATCTGTTAGGCATTAAAGTTTCAAAAACCTTAACTTCAGTGTAAGAAAAGCTGTGTCACTAGTCATTTAAAAACAGTCACCAACTTAAAGCAACCACTTTCAGTGAACACTTCAGATTAAACTAGCTGTAAATTGTGTTCCAGGTCCAATTAAGTATTGAATTATTGCTGCCCAAAGTGTATTTAGTTTGTATATTTGGGTTTGAAATTCCTTATAGCAGTGATTAAGCAGAAAAGTTAGTTGTTTATCTTCAAATACTCAGCAAGGAAACACTCAACATATAGACAACTTGCCTTTTTGGCCTCTGAGACATTAAACTCACCCAGACGCTTATCAAGACAGCAATACCTACACTTAGAAAGGTAGATCTGTTAGGTTCGACTCAATTTCAGATAGAAGACTTCAATCAAAAACTAAAGGACTAAAAATGAAACAGGACTGAATGGAAGGCATCTTTGATTCAATTGTAATGAAGGCCTCAATTGCTCTTAGAGGGAACTTGAAAAGCAACACAGCCTGAAAGAGTAGCAAGACCTTTCTATCTCTACAACAGACTAGTCACTGCATGCCAACTGCCTTAGGAAAGTATGAACATAGGCAAGCTAGTTCTTTGACTAGGAGTAACCTTCACAGAAATCGGCCATCAGCTTCTAATACATCCAACCACAAGCAGCCTGGTTGTCTCGGCCAGAAGGGGCAGCTGGACAATGCATCAGAGTCCACACTGGCAGCTGATGCACATTCCTATACCACAGAACTGAAAAGGAGCTACCTGACCTGCAATAAATATTCCTTGGCCCGGCACAATTAGTGGCTATAATCTTTGCTTTCCAAGTACCAGGATCCCATCAGGCACCACTTCGTGTCCTGGCTACTCCACTTCCCATCCAGCACCCTGCTTGTGGCCTGGGGAGGCAGTAGACAATGGCCCAAAGCCTTGGGACCCTGAACCCACATGGGAGACCCGGAAGAAGCTCCTGGCCTCAGACAAGCTCAGCCCCAGCCCTTGCAGACATTTGGGGAGTGAACCAGTAGACTGAAAGTTCTCTAAATCTACCTTTCCACTAAATATAGGAATATTTTTCTCTTTTAAAAGTATTCACAGCAAACTCCTATGCTGTTAGTGTTATGGTCTCCAGCAGTTCAGGGAGTAAGTGTGGAAGCCATAACTCCTCCACCTTTGTAATCCTTTCTGCCCAATCCATCAGTCAAATCACTGTCACCTAGCATCACCTGGAACCTGAGGGGAAAGCAGCACTGCATTGTTATGTCACTCTTCTCCACAAGACCCATGATGAGGGGATCAGTTTCTTGGTCCCATGAGCCTGTCACTTTCACACTTTGACCCTAGTCCTTCCAAGGACCCGCTTGCTCTCCCTGCTTGTCAGACTTTGAGGACAGAGGCAGCTCCTGAGCATGGCCCACGTATCTGTTTCCTTCACCCTCTGTTCACTGCTTGGGCGAGTCAGTGAAGACGCAAATGCTAAGGCGTTTTGTATTTCTAATTTGCCTACTTTCACAAGTTTCAGGAAGAGTGAGGCCTAGCAATAATCAAATGTGGGAGAGAAACCAGGAAAAGGTGTTGTGTGTCTGGAAGCTAGAACATAGGTATTCAGTTTAATGGACTGATTTCACAGAAATGGCCGTTTCTTCCTCTCATGATTTTGACTGGATTGCCACTGACTTTGTTAACTTCTGTCAGATGAATAGTTGCCTAGTAGATATTAATTAGGAAGATGGTATTCCCAACATGCTAGTGGTTACTGGATGAGTGCTGGCATTGCCAATCCTAATAAAAACTCCTTGATACTTCCTAGACTTATCTAGCATGTCATCTCACACCCTGCAATAATGAGTAGACAAGCTCTACTGACTAGCCATGAGTAGCCAGGTGTCTAGGTTGGGTTCACCTTGCATCTTCCCTAAGTGTTCATAAAACTGCACCAAAAAGTCTCAGTGTCAGACGACAGAACAAGAAATTTGTTGTCTGATTGTGGCATGCCTAGAAGCTTAGATTATCCATCCTTTTGAAGAATAGCTAACAACAGGCTTTAAGGAACAAATTAAGTCATTTTCCAACACTGGTGTTTTTCATCGCATTTCCCTTTAATTAAAGTATGATCCCCCAATTACTCAGTTCTAGGTTTCTCCAATTTGTTTAATGTCTGCTAATATTTTAATGAATATGCATGTTCTGAAGACTTTCCATTGAGGAAGAGAAGGTTTGGTGTTCAAAGATGACAAAATTCACCATGTAATAAAGACACATATGCTACATAAGTGATTGTAAACCACTCCCTCATTGAGCAAATGTATGTAAGCACCAATCCTGTTCATCTGAGTAGGAAAGTTCACTTGTATGTTCTTGACATACTGTGTGATCAATTTTTCAGTAGAAGGCAGCAGAGGTTGGTACTGTTTTGTCTCCATTATGACACGAAGGGCCACAGCAAGCTTAGTACTAACAGTGAGAATATGAGACGAGCTTGATGGAAAATCTTTACCTTTCCTTCTCTGTAAAATCTGCCTGTCAAACAAGACTGAGAATATCAATGACTGAACTAACTAGGCACTTAAATTGTGCTTTACAAATACAAAAAAATTTGTTCAACTTTCAAATCAGTATTCCAAGGTAGGTATTATTGGTAGTTAGTGTTTTAGGAGAAGAAACTTAAATACAGAGATTAAGTAACTTAATGAAGCTCATGTACAGTAAGTGGCAGGTATGCCTGAGCTCTCTACAAGGAGTAGGACTTTACCTGACAGACAAGCATTCAGAGGGTGAACACATCCCAAACACTAAAACCCAAGTTCAAATAGCATGCAGAAGTGGCCAGAAACATTCAGGTTCAACCCATCCAATATGGATGTAGGCTCCACATGTCGAGAAAAGCCAGAATACCGACCTGAGAAGTTAGACAAAAAGACAGGCAGGTAGAAAGAACTGTGTGTCTCACAAGAGACAGAACTTGAGACATAGCTATGTTGTCAGTTTTGTTACTTAATAGTATCAGAAGAAGTGTATCAAGGCCAGAGTCCTGGCTGCTTACAATCAAATTTCCTGTTCCTGTACAACACAGTAGACAGATGATGGATCAAGCAGTCAGGACCCTGCCATCAACATGGGATGCTCAGACTGCATTCCTAGCTCCTAGCTTTTATATAACCAGACCTGGTTTGTGGATTTTGGGGAGTCAGTGATACTGAGACTGTCTCTTTACAGTTCTAATAGAATTGGAAGTGACTAGTACTTAAGATTATCCCCAAAGAAAGATAAAGTATTTGATACATGGTCTCATTTTAGCTTCAGACACTCTTGTAATGAAGGTACCACAGCTATACCATTGTAAAATGGAGAACTCTGAGCTTTTAAGATTCATTCATTTTTGGTTGAAAGGGAGATTCACAGAGGAGATTGGAGTAAAGTACAAGTCATCTTTCATCTGCCGTTCACTCCTTAACTGGCAACAGCCACCAGAGCTGAGCTGATCCGAAGCCAGGAGTTTCCTCCAGGTCTCCCATGTGGGTACAGGAGCACAAGCACTTGGCTCATCTTCCAATTTACCAAGCCAGAAGCAGGAAGCTGTATCAAGCGGAGCAGTTGGGGCATGCACTAGAACCCATGTGATTCAGGCACTGCAGGCAGAGGATCAGCGTACTGTATCACCATGCTGGCCCTGAGAACTCTTGAGCTTTGACAAGACAAAGCAGATTGTTCTGGAACCCACTGCTTATACCTGCAGAGCCAGGATTTAATATCAAGGACCTTTCACTCCTATAACTTTGCTCCCAGCCAACTGAGCCTGGGTGCATTGAGTTAATACAAAGGAACAGGAAGATCGAACAGGGCAACAGGGCAAAACAAATGCACCAGCCCAGGCAGTGACTGCAACCACCCTCAGCTACTACTGTGCCAGCTGTGGGCAAACAGAGAACTGTGAGAAAAATGTAGCTCGAGGTTTCCCTGGGGATTGTGCGAGATCCAGCAGCAAAAGAAAGTCATGACCAAAAGGCAGCTGTAAGAGGAGACAGTGCTTCCACACACCAGTGGATGGCAGCAACCCACCCCCGCCCCAGGGGAGCGAGTGGATCGAGGGGTGGGGCAAGACGGAGTATGGCAGAAGGTGCCAAGGAGGTCAGGGTCTCCTGGGCTATGTATGGAAACAAAGGGCAGCTGGAAGCACAGAGCCAGAACTCAATCACATTGCAAAGGTACAGCCACAAAGATGGTGCAGGATTTAGTGCAGTTAAATTGTCAAGAATAATCATGAAAATGATGAAGAGGACAAATAGAGACCTAGAGACCCGAAGGTATCAGCAAGCAACCCCTATCATGTCTCCCAGTAGGAAAGGCATCTGCCCGATACCCACCTACCAGACACACACAACTTCTGCTAGTGAAGCATGTTGCCATGGACATTTGTCAAACCAACTTATTTCTGCCCCTTGTGAGGTTTGGGATCATTTCTGGGCAGTAAAATTTTGCCAGGGAAACAAACTAACCAACTGGTTGTTAAAAAAAATATCCTTTCCCCAACCCCCAGTTCACCAGTGTTACTGTCAGATGTGCTTGGCCATCTTCAATCCACTCTGGGCACCAGCTAGCTCTGGCTGGGAGCTCCAGGGTTCCATCACTCTCCAGACTGCCTGGTTTCTGCTCTCTAACACCCTTCACCAACAAACATTGCAGAACAGCCGATCTGTCTATATCGTAAATCTACATTAACAGTCCAGTTTTCAGTTTACAGGCAATAAACTTCCAACGTTAGCACGTAGCAAGGAAAAGGAAAGAAAAAGCTGCTTTTGTCTGCCCTCACTGTCCATCGCTACCTCACAGTTTGCGGTACACAGACAGAAGGAGGTCTGCTTAAGTCAAGGAGGCAGCCAGAGGGTTGTTCATCCCCCTGGAAACCAGGAGCCCCTTCCTGCTGACGTCTCTGCCTCCTTCCCTAGCGACTCTTTTGTATGACTTAGGGAGGGGGGTGGCGCTCTGGAGGAGGTGGCTCAGTGGGTGCGGGCTGAGCCAGCCACGCAGGGTGGGAGGATCCGCTGAGTGGTTGGAGGGCGCCAGCGTGGACCTCACCGTGCTGGAGGCGGCTCCAGTCTCGCATGCAGTTTTGAAAGTCAGCAGAACAGAAATCAAATTACTCTCAGCTGATGCTGAAGGGAGCTGGACCAGAGGAGCTTCATTACTATGCAAGAGAGGCAGCGAGGGAGAGAACAGCCCGGCATGCCTCCCGTGTGGACCTGGAGGTAATGTAAGTTCTCACACAGCTGTGTTTTATAGCTGTGTCCCTTTTTCCGGTTTGTGATCATGCTTGGCGGCCACAATGCCATCGTTTTCATGAAAATTTCTAGCGGGAAAGTTATCTGCAGCTCTTCAAAGATGTTTCTTCTTTCATTAACTAAGCAACCTAGTGCAAGCCGAAATTCCTGAAATTGCTCATTCAGCGCAAGACCGAGAACTGTAACCCGGAGTCCAGCCGGTTACTATGGGATTACCATCGGTTCCGTTTTTATTCGACTTTCTCCAAAGACTGCATCCACCCTGCTGTTCTCATCTGAGTGCTCTCTTAATACTGCTGTGACTCAATACAATATGATCAGAATGGCCAACAGAAGGAGAAACAGTTAAACCTGACTTCTAGTAGTCACCAAAGTATTATTTTTGCCCAGGGTCTCTCCAGCAGCTCACAATTCTGCAACCTTGCCAACTCTGAAACTTTATGGTAAAGTTCATTCTGCATCCCGCCCCCCCGACCGCCTTTTTTTTTTTTTTTTGTCCTTCCTTTGGATTAAAAAGATTAAGGCAAGGGTGGACTCTTCTGAAACCGGCCAGGCAGCTATAGGAAAAGCCACCTCAGTCCTTGATTACCGTAATAATGGGAGAGGGGAAGGCAGCCACCGGAGCGCAGCGCCCAGCAGCGTCAGTGTGACAGAGTGCGGGCACAAAGATGAATGGCGTGCACAGGCTGTAACTTGGGAGTCTTTGTACACTGCCTCTGCTGCATGCGGCGGCTCAGACATGGAGATTCTCTGTGAAGAGAACACTTCTTTGAGCTCCACAACCAACTCTTTAATCCAATTAAGTTATGACACCAGGTTCTACCAGAAAGACTTCACCTCCGGAGAAGCCAACATGTCTGAGGCGTTTAACTGGACGGTGGACTCTGAGAACCGCACCAACCTTTCCTGCGAAGGGTGCCTCTCGCCGCCCTGCTTCCCCTTCCTCCACCTGCAGGAGAAAAACTGGTCAGCCTTGTTGACGGCCGTAGTGATCATCCTCACCATTGCCGGGAACATCCTTGTCATCATGGCAGTGTCCCTAGAGAAAAAGCTGCAGAACGCCACCAACTACTTCTTGATGTCACTTGCCATCGCTGACATGCTGCTGGGTTTCCTAGTCATGCCCGTGTCCATGTTAACCATCCTGTACGGTGAGTGGCAGCAGCTTCCCAGCCCGACCCTGGGGCTGGTGAGGTGGAGTATGTGCATGTGTTAGCAGGAAACAGGGCTGGGAACTCATTCAACAGAAGGCTTTGTCTAGAGACCGGGTTGACCATGCTGTATTTTTTTTTTTTACACTCTTCAGTGGAGTTTCACAGAAAAATACGGGTAGTCTGAACACTATGGTGCTTTAACATATGCACATTTTACGTAGGGAAATTAGTACTGTTGGACATGTGAATTCTACGTAGAAATGGGAATAAGACAGTTTTGAATCCACTTCTGTTTGTGCCTTCATACCACCCACAGGGCCAGCCTTCAGGAGAGAGTAGTTTTATCTTTGTCACACAGTTTTCCGCACTTCTAATGGAGTGGTAAAACCCTTGAATTTATAGTGAGAACATTAGTGGTGGAGTAGGGCGACAGTTACAATATGCAGAGTCCCCCATTAGCATAAGTCAATTACTCCCCTTGGCGTCATTGTTCCCTGCCCAGAAAAGCTAATCTGAAAACGTGCCTTTGAATTACACCCTCAACTCTTTAAAAAATGCCTCAGTATAAACTCCTCCCTTCTAGATAGAGGACAGTAGAAAACGCAGATGCATCTCATTGTCTTCCCCTGCTTGAAACAAGCAAACCTCATACACAGTATACACTGTGATGACTTAAGCAGGACAGAGAATGCCAGATTTCCCAGAGAAGGAGAGGCGGGAGGGGAGAGTGCGACAGAGCATGAATGAATGAAGAGTTGAAAACAGCTGACACTGGCACATCACCAGTAATCCAGAGCTCAGGTTGTGAGCGCTATCTTAAAGATGGGATTTTCTTGCCAACTCTGAGAGTAACATTCTCAACACCCACCCTGCCCTGATGTGCAGGAAAGCTGGTACCAGTTTGCCCAGAGCTTTTGATGTGCTTTACAAGACCAGCCCCTGCTTAACTGTTCAAGTATCAGACCCGAATTTTTTCGCAAAACTTGCCCATCATTTCTTAGGCAGAAAGGTCCTCACCACCTAAAACCCTCCCCCCTTGGGAAACCAATTCCCTGGGGTGGCTGAATGTAACCAAAACTACCCCAGGAAGGCAGCGATGACCCTGGTGGCACGACCAGCTCGGGGTGCAAGGGCGCCCCCTTGTGGCAGTTGCTCAGCCTGCTCCTGCTACAGTCCGGCCCCTTCCTGGGACCCAGAGCCACTCCTACCAGGGAAATGTCCCCTTCCTTATCTGGGGCCGGAGGCCTGAGGCCCCAGTTTACATGTTGACATCAACACACAACAGCCACTGCTGACTTCCCCTCTGACCACTGCAAAAGGAAAGTTTTCCTTTTAACTCGACTGCTTTGCAAATATTGCAACTGAATGGGACCTCATCAAGCTTGTATCTTGCACCCTTTGTCTAAATAACCCTGCGCAAGTTTGTGGTACAGAAAATAGAATGACATATGGAGCGCTGGGCTTCATCTGTCTGCAGCACAATGGAAGAGTGTGCTTGATCATTTTCCTTCTCACATGCAGGCAGAGCTAACACCATTGCTTTTGCTATCATCATAGCTACTTAAAGTCCAAACAGCCTTTGATTCCCTTCCAAAACACCCGTCAAGCCAGGGTCACTTTGCTCACCATCCATGAAGCATAATCCACTTCAACAGCAAGTGAGCCATCATGCCCTAATAATGGAGTTGTCTGAGGAGCTTTAGTGTTTTAGTACTTGCAACACACCTTTGCCTGCCCGCCAGAAGTAATGTTTTCATTGTACTAGGTCAGGCTGCGGGCATAAGAACCTACCCAAGATTTGTCCAGGGACTCCAGCTGCAGCTGTGCATGAGAAGCACTGTTGTAACAGCCATTCAACATGTGGTCTGTGAGTCAGGTGATATCACCTGGGAACCTGCTATAAATGCCTATCCTTAGGCCCACCCCAGCCTAACCAGTTCAGAACACCTGAGCCAAGTACAATAGCCAGTTTCAACCCTCTGGGAGGAGGTTGCTCACTCATTTAACAACTGCCCCTCCAAAAAGCAGCTCAGTACAAGTCACTTGTGCTTTTGATTTTTCCACTCAAAATTCAAGTTTAATGCTACAGTATCATTAGATAATGCATCTCTTGTTCTTCAGAACAAAACATTCCCATTCTGGATTTTTAACCTTTTAGCTATTCATTTCCATCACTACATAGTAACTCCTAGTTGGCAAAGGGGTGATACATAACCTTGGACACCTACAATCTAGTGAAAATGGCAGTACAGTAGGAAAGTGTACCTAAATGGAAGATGCCAGAGCATACATATGTTTAGCTAAACTGTTAGCCAAACTGTTAAGATTTGGTTGAAATGCAGAGTTAGAAACCAAGAAAAAGAGGTAAGTCAAACTTGGCATATGCTGTTAAGCATCTGAGGACAGCATTATGGTGTAGTGAGTTAAGCCACTGTCTGTAGCGCCAGCATTGTAGTTTGGGTCCCAGCTCCCTGCATAAGTGGAAAAGAAATGTGTGAAGTAGTGAAGCATGGCCAAGTACTAGAACCCCTGTGCCCCTGTGGGAGATCCAGAAGTTGTTCCTGGTCTCAGCTTGGTCTAGCCTCAGCCTTTGTGCCCAACCTCGCTTCAGCTTGGCCCAGCTCAGGCCATTGTGGATACCTGGGAATTAAAACAGCAAATGCAGAATGTCTGGTTCTCCCTGTCACTTTCAAATGAGATCTCAAACATGTAAACTGGGGCAGGGGGAAGGCGAGCTCCCTGAGGAGGAGCTCAAAGTTTTCTACCATGCACTGACAGAATTGCAGATACTAGAAATTTCAAGCCAATACTCATTAGCAGTACACTCTTGCCCCCAGAGAAGAGCAGTTCATAGGAGACTGTTGAAACATTGAAAATTCCTTGCATCACCCTTCACTGCCACCCCTGCTCTTCCCGGACAGTAACTGCTGTCATGGGGTGTGGCTCACATGTACCAAGAAGCACCAGGCTGCTTCCTGACACTGACCTTCTGCATCACAGGGTACAGGTGGCCTCTGCCCAGCAAGCTGTGTGCTGTCTGGATTTACCTGGACGTGCTCTTCTCCACGGCCTCCATCATGCACCTCTGTGCCATCTCGCTTGACCGCTATGTGGCCATCCAGAATCCCATTCACCACAGCCGCTTCAACTCCAGAACAAAGGCCTTTCTGAAAATCATCGCCGTTTGGACCATCTCTGTAGGTGAGTGGAAGTGGATTCCACTGACCTTGACACGACTGTATGCACTTTCCAGAGACCTGCCCTGTTTTGTTGCACTGAAACCTGATGTGGTCAATGTGTTACTGACACAAGGTATGTCCCAGCCTAGTAGCAGTCACAGGCGTTTTAGGAAAGAGCCTACTTGGATCACTGCCTGCCAATATGAATTTGCATTGCTTTGCATAGAAAGAAATACCAGTAGGGTCAAAATCAGGGAGGGTAACACTGTTCTCCCCAGCCAACTTCCAAGGTCACAAATACGGGATTTCTCAAAGAACTCAATTTTCCATCATCAATGGACCTGTGATCAGTGCCAGGATACAGATTCCATTCTCAAGAAACTTACATGTTTTAAGATCTAGGAAAACATCAAGTGAACAGATGCTAGAACCTTCAAGACAGAATGGATGAAGTGTAACAAGTCACAAAGTGTTCTTAGGGTGAGTGCACTTAAGTGTGCCCAAGTCACTGTGGCCCTTCATGCTGGAACACCACACCCTAGATGATTCAACCGCCTAAACTAGGCTGATTAGGCACACTCCATCACCTCCCAGCACTGATCTCCTGTCACACATGCTATAGGTCAGGAAAACCCAGGGGATGGCTCCCAGAGGGACATGTCTCAAGCAGCTGAGTCAGTTGTGTGCACCACCCCCACGGGTGTAGTTTGTCAAAGACTTTGAAATTTACAAGTCTCAAACTTTCCAGGTAATAAGTGCTGCCATAACTGAAGGCCACTTGAGTGTCAAGACAGTTGCCCCTTGCAGTTTGAGATGGTTCCAGGACCACCCCTTCAGATACTAAACTATGTAGATAGTCAATTCTTTGCGAAATATTATAAAGGCAAACTGAATGAGTATTAAAAATGCCACTGGTATTTGCAAATAACCTGTATACATTGTCCCATGTACTTTATATCATCTCTGCTTATAACAACTCAATGTAAAAGTATGTTAAAACTTATGCTGCATCATTTAGACATTAAGACTTAGCAGATGCAAGTTTTTCCAAGTACTTCAAGTTCTCAACCTGCAGGTGTAGATCCCATGAGCATGAAGGGCTGACTATATCCATTAACATGAGAGGACTTATAGGGTAGGGAGCAAGCGGAAATCAAAGCCTTGTGTGAGTCTATCAGATTGGTAATAAGAATGCCAATCCTTAACACAAAATTTGGCTTCCATTGTTTCCATTACTGCTAAAGATGTGAACAGGCACTTGGAAGATTATCTCCATTCTATAGATGAGGAAACCTGGATTCACAGAGTGACGAACTTTATAGTGCCCACAGCACGGAAGTCATTGTAAGAATATTGTTTGATTATGATGGGAACAACAAGTTACACTTGTGTGATCAGGAATTTTACAAGTCTGTATTTGATTGTGAATGTCACTCATTGGAAGTACAGAATACGCTAGTATGCTTCTGATGCAGTAGGAATTCTGAGTACGCAAGGTCCGTGGCTCACAGGGTCCTATCTCCCGTGAGCAACCAGGTGAGGACTCGGAGTTTCAGGCACCAGTCCCTGTTCTACTGATTTAGCCAACTTCTCTAGGCAAGGAGGATTTTGTGCAAGAACATGTTTATGGTTTCTGAACTTGTACATTCTTGGTCTCATGATCCAAGCAGTGACAGAGTAAAGCGACAGCTTTTCACAGTCCCAGCTACATAGAAACCCTCTTGGAAAAGTGAGTCAGAGTAAGGTACAGCCTGAGTGGAGGACTAGGCTAGATTCGTAGAGGGGGGACATGGGAGCAGGAGAGGATCAAGGGTGGCAGGAATGAAGCAAACTGCTTCACATATTTACTCCAGTTCTAACCCCCTAGACTGCCATGATACTGATACAAGCTGCAACAAGCAGGTGCTGTTTCTGTACTCAGCAATTCCCCATCATGGTGCAGATCCTCTACAGCCAACACTCATTAGGCTGTATCCAAGCACCAGCCCCAGACCTGGCAGTGTAGAAAACATCAGTCTACAGAAAAATCAGCTGCAGAGAAGGTGTTTACATGAGATTACATCACTCATATCTAGGAGTCAATCCAGGTCATGAACCCCAGAGCCCACACCCTGTCTGCCATAGAAGGCAAGCTGCCACTGGCTGGTTCTGGCTATCACCCTGGGAGACTGTCAGGCTAGAGTGGTTGCATGGGTGCTAGCCAAAGTCACTGTTCAGTGAACAAAACTGATTGCCTATCTGCTATGTGCTTGGCACTGCATCTTGTAACAAAACAGGCATTCAGCAAGCTGAGTGTGAAGGCAGGTGAAGAAAGCTAAGAAAAATGGATATTTTACAACCCATGTGCCAGAGGCATGCAAGCTTCATGGCTGATAGGGTAGATGAGTTGTGAATGTAAGAAAAATTCAATTGAAGAACTGAAACAGGCTTGGTTCATGTATTTTGGGGAGGTTTTTTGTTAAGAAGTAGAATCACGGTAGTTAACACACCTTTCACCTTAACCAGTTCAACTTTGTTTTTCTGGGATCTAAGCATATTTTAAGTGTTGTGCTCCTTATACTGCCTGTTAGAAATGAATATAACTATGCTTGCATGTCCACTGTACAATTTCTTCTAGTCCCTTCCCTCACCACTGTTGGTCATTCAACATTTTAAGAGTTCATGTAAAATTGAGATCGTGCATATCTGACATTTCACTATAATGCCTTCAAGGTTCATTTGTCACAAATGAAAAGCTTTAATGCACTGACATTTCTGATCCAACGTGCTCTTGTCAAGCAGCTTTTCCAGCTTTTCCCAGCATCTGTAATATAATCATTTCTTCCCCTTTATTTTATCAACATTTGGTGATTTTCTCAGCATCAAGCCGTCCTTGAAGTCCTGGCATATAATCATACATCAGATTAGGATGAATTTTCTGTTAGTACTTACAGATTTTCACTTTCTAGCTTTATTTGGATAAACTTGATATTCATCCACAAAATCCTTCCCCTGTCCCCATCAAGGAACTGAAATAGAAATTTACATTTTTTTTTATTCAAGAATTTGTTTCCCTGTCATTTGCTTTCCAACTAAGATTTTCTTGGGGCAGGACCCAACCACATCGAACAACTTGATCCCAAAATCCTTCTGGGCAACAGGGGTCTAAGTACGTGGACCACCTTCCATTGCTTTCTTTACTACATTAAAAAGAACCTAGATCAGAGGCAGAGCAAATGGGACTCCCATTAGCCCTGTAATATAGGATTATTGGTATTGTAAGCATTGGCTTAACTACAAAGTCAGCCCTTCAATTTTTGCAAGACTAAAGAACAACCTACATCTCTCACTCTAATGCTTTCCCATTATGTAATTTATTTGAAAGGCAAAAAGAATAGTTAGAGACATACCTGTGAGGTATTGGAGACAGGTAACAGTTCACTCTCCAAATGCCTGAAATAACTGGGATCCTGGGCTAGACAGAAGCCAGCCCTCCCACTAGAGTGTCAGACTTTAAAATACGTGAGCCATCATCTGCTACCTCCCAGCACACATATCAGCATGAACAAGGAGTAGAGCTTGAACTCATACCCAGGCTCTGAGATCTGAAGCAGGCTTCCCTAGCAATACCTTACCCCCTGGGTCTAGGGCCACTCCTCTGTTCTTTGCTTTCTGGACTAATCAAGGACATCAAGTATTCTTAGGTCCTCTTTCATGCAAATGACTGACTTTTTGATACTGTCAGGTCTAAAAAGTCAAACACAGCATCTTAGAGCATACTGTTTATATCCAAATTGTGGTTAATTTTCTATCTGTTTTCTGAAAACATACAGTGTCATTTCAACTGGATTTAATCATGTGATATGGATATGATTAAATGTGGATTTCATCATATGTGTCTCATTTTCTGTTCATGAATTTCCCCACCTGTGATTTTGCTTCTCTTCATTATTCTCCCTTCCTTAGAACTTTAATATTATATGGTTTCTCAGTTTGCCGTGTTCTGGGTATCTTTATTTTGCCTGTAAGTGTATTTTCTGCTCAAGGTTCATGAACACTTTCATCCCTAATCTATAGGTGTTATTTCAGAGTTCTAATTTATGCCGTTTCTTTGCTTGTATCTTTGTCTTGTTCTGTGGCAATCACTACTTAAACATTTGCCATGCTACAATTTTTCACTTTAGCAGTTTTCCTTTGATGTCTAGAGTGGGTCAGTTTTAATTTTTAACAGGCTTGTATTGGTTAAGTTTTTGGCATATGTGTTGCCCCTTTGGGAAAATTCTGACCATTATTTCTTCAAATACGGCCTCGGTCCTATTCTGGCAAACCCTCATTTATGGAAGTTTAAGGTCCCATATTTTGTACCAGTGTGTTTTCTACCTACTTCTCCCTATCTTGCTTTAGAATGGATAGCTTAATTGATATGTTTATTGTGTACTTTTCATTAATCCTGTCAAAAGCTATTTCTAATTTTATTTGCGTCTGTCTGGTACAGTCTCAACTTCAGGTACAGTATTTGTTCATTTTTCCTGGGTTGTTCTGTGGACTCTAGTTTTTCTTCTTAATTACAAGTCACAGGTATCTGAACTACAGGGGGATTTCCTAGGTTTTCCTGAATTCTGTTTTCCTGATTTGTATTTTCATTTGAATATCAGGCACTGTGTAAGAACCCCTTAAGTGCTCTGTCAGTGTGATCTTTCTCCAGGGAAGATTCCCTTAGCAAGTGGAATCCAAATTCTTTTAAATGGGATTGTCAAGATCTATCCATGTTTACCTTTATAGGGTCAGATGTGTTCCTTCTTGATCAGATAAAAGCCTGATGTGTTAGCTTGAGTTGCTCTGGACTCTTAGCATCTGTTCAAGTCAACAGTTTATGTTTTTCACAGATACAATTCTAGTATGACCATATTTCAAGCCCCCTTACATCTTTAGCTTTTGCAGACATGATTTTACTTCGTAGTCAAAGATGTAAAGCACCCACTTGAGCTACGTTTTTTACATCCTTGGCACCATGTCACTTCTAGTTCTACATAGCTACTGAACATACTAGTCAGCCAATAACAAGTAGCTGGATATATGCAACTAATTATTACAATACCGTTTTCATCTACAAACAGCAGCTCACTATCACTTCCCCATTCAATCTGAGTACCAATCCCTGGGTCTTTGTCCCCCTAACTTTTGAACTAGATCTTCCACATAAAGAAAAAGCAGAATCCATATAAAAGCCAATTTTAAGAAATAAAGCTGTTGTGGCCAGAATAAGCAAAGTCAAAAGAAAAATGTTTGCAATGTGTATCAGTAAGGAGGTTGATATCTTTTAGGCATTACACATTTTGATAAAAAAAAAAAAAACACTAACACTAACACTCCACTCAAAGAACAGGCAATTCACAGCAGCAGAATTTGGAACAGATAATAAACCTCATTTAACAGTCATGGAAACAATTTAGAACAGTAGCACTCTTCTCCTGTATGATTGCCCTAGCGAATGTGAGAATACCCAACACTGTTCTGGATTTGGTTCAGTGGGTAGTCTCACCTGCTTCTGTGTATTTGCATTGCTTCTTCTAGATAATGCAAAGGGCATGAAAGTTACATCTACTAATCCCTTTAGTATTTAAGAATCTTTAATGCACTGAAAATATTTTGTGAACAGCAGCAAAGCAAGATTGTGTTGCAGTTTGGGTGTACTGGTTTAGTCCAAGAAAATATTTTGCATATTGTATTTTAACTGGTCTTAAAGCAAGGGGAAGCACATGTGAAAAAATTTAGGGTGTTGTGTGCTTCAATTCGTTTTAGTGAAGGAACAGTATGGTTTGAAACCTAACAGGTACACCCAAACACTTTACAATTAGAAAATAGAGATTACCTTTTCTTTACAATTTAAAAGTTCTACAGATGGGTGTGAGTCTTAGAAAGTGTTTTAGATGACCAAACACTGAGTGTTGGGGCTGGTGTTGGAACACATCAGCTTGAACCACCGTTTGAAACACCAACATGCCTTCTGAGTTCCGATAGGAGTTCCACCTGCTCCACCTCCAACCAAAGTCCCTGCTAGTGTGCCTGGAAAAGCAGCAAATAATGACGCAACTACTTGGGATCCTTCAACACCCATAGGAGGCCTAGGTAAAGTTTTGAGCTCCTGGCTGTGGCAAGGAAAGGAAATGGGGGCATTCTGGAGGAGTTCAGCAGGTAGAAGATCTGGCTTCCAAATGCATCTAAAAAAGTGAAACTTCTACCTCTGTCATGGAAGAGAAAGTAGCCAATACAAAGTTTGTTACCATCTTCCATATGGCGATTTCGGTAACTGCAGAGATTACTCAAGTTCATGGCACTAGATATTGCTGATATTAACTGCATTTCCTCCTTAGTTCCTGCAATCAGCATGGTTATTTGTTTTGCTGCTCACCAAGGCTTCCATCTAATTTTGAGAATGATCATAATTATAAATCAGTTGTGTTTTTCCCCTTGTGAGCCTCTCTAAGTAGCAATGACAAAGAACTTAAGCATTCTATTAAGAATGATCCTGGGAATCTCTGCAGATTATTTTCCCTTCAAAAGCTTAATTCCCATGCTTAGGGAGAACTATGACTTCATCATGATCTATGGAGCAAGCACATCATTTCTACCTGATAGCCTGCTAATGCCACTGGAGAGAAAGATTTTACCTTATTTCTCAATTGTTTACAGCTGAAGTGCGTATCACAATGAAAAATGAGTACTTTTACACTGTCACAATCTCACAAAGATAGCGCTGTCATTAGTTCATTTCAGAGATGTATTTGTAGCTCATGGGGCAACTCTGAGTTATCATGGATCTAAATTGATTTTTCCCCCTCAAGGCCAAGTGTGTCCATGTGTTTTCTGTATTATTTCTGAAGCAGGAAAAATTCTAAGCTGTGCTACATTTCCTTGGGGTTTTAACCCTCACAGCTTGACCAAAGATTATGAACCTAGAAGCCTTGGTCACCAGACCCAACTTCTCACACATATTAACTAGCTTCCTATAGGACATTTGCACATTTAAGTAATGTCACTGTAGCTTTAACTTATGTTGTAGGATTTTTAGCACTTTTTTTATGTTTGAAGAAATTTGTATTGTCTTCTGTATTTGGCTGTTCATGGGTTCCCAATGTTTAATTTCATGACCTAAAACAGTCTCTGACTAGATGGGTCTACCCTTTAAGCTGTGACCTTGGCCAAGTTATGTATTCTTCCTTCTCTGGTGCCTGGTAGTGAGATGGACATAGCTATATATACAAAAACAATTCAGAACGTTGATGAGAAAAGAATCAATTAAAAGTAATTTAGTGGAGAAAAATGAGCACTTCTCTGTATAATATGCATTTTCTACCAACTGCATACATTACGGGTATGCAAAATGAGTAATGTAGCACTAGGTACGTCTCTAACGTTTGAACTCTTTCTGTAGTCTTAGGTTTTCCCAGTAAGTGATAAGGCAACTCTTCACCTATATTATCAATATCCTCAATTCTCTCAATTGACTCTTATTTTCCTGTTTTTATGTCAACTTCTATGCATTCTCTTTCATGGCTTCTAACTCTTTAAATATCCACAGAACCTTTCCTATGACAAAGCTGCAAAGGAACACTTCCTACAGGTTTTTTATTACCTGTGTATACACTTAAATAACCATTAAGACACCTTTCATTTGCTTGTGCTCTAATTTCATTGTTCTACATTGACACCAGTTATCCCAGTACCTGGGATTCGTATGCTACCCTGGTCTTCTAAATTCATTGGGATCTATACTCTTATGTACTGATTTGCCTACAATACTTATGAGGATAAATTTGAGGTTGCCCTAAATTAACTCCATTGTTTCGACACTCCCTTATTCTCATTCAAGCTTAAGAAGTAAACTTTTGTCTAGTTGAAGGCTGGGAACTGATCTGGAGAGAAAACTGTAAACTTTACATCCATTTTAGATGGCATATTTTTGTACTTTTTTGTCCTATACTTCTTATATATTCGTAATGCAAATGATGTTTGGAATAAAGCTGATGCATATCAATAGTTTGATTACTTTAAACTCATGAAAAATTGCATGGTACAAGTTTGATCCCTAGGCAATGATATTCAAGTACCTATGTTAGTGTTCTTAAGATTTGTATTCTTGGAGGAAAAAAGTGCTTCAAGAAAGTCAACTGAACAAAATACCCAAAACCAGATAGTGTTCCATTGGCAGTAATACTGCAGCACATTTCCAGTACCATAGACTCAAACAAAATTGAGGAATTCATTTGGGATTCAGTCGTCTGGGATCTTTCAGATCAGTTTACTCATTTATAGAACTATAAATGGCCTAGGAGTAAACTTCAGAGACTTTAAGCATCCAGATCAGAAAGGGCTTTGGGTATCCTGTTCTTGCTGCCATTCCTTGATCATATAGTGGGTTGGCATCTACCAAGGTAAATTTGTGAAACATTTATCAAACCATTTCTGTCACTTTCTGTCCTTGGAGGGGAAGAATGAAGATTTAAAAATTCTTCTCATCTCTTCCCAACACATCACACCTCCCCAGAGATCCAAGGGAGAAATTTGAATACTATTCCAATTGTGGGTGAGTAGTTACTATCCAGGATCATGAAGATGCTCACAGCCACAATAAGGTGGTCTCGTTCTGCAGTACAGCAGCAGAGAGTTGCCATGCTGTCATTGTCAGAAAGAAAAGCTACTCAGAGGCACCATTTGGCTCTCAAGTACACTGACTTTTCCTCCATGATTTCCATGGGAGTACAAGAATTTATGGAGGTATTATGCCCAGCTAGCCCTAGTTATGCCTAGGAAGCCAAAATGGTTAAAAGACATCACAGAAATCCCTACATAGCACATTCTTTGTTGTCTTTCTAGAAACAAACCCACATGTAAAAAAGCCATCTAATCCCCCAAGCAGCTCCAAGCCTGGCAGAGTACTAGCCAACATCTCTGCATGGTCACCTCTACCCACAGCCAGAGGGCCACTTGCACAGTAGACAGTACTGATTAGCATCATTGTCCATGGCCACTAGGAACTAGTGCAACAGCAGCATACTATGAAATTGTAGTATGTTATACTTTGTTACTCAATAGACTTGATCTCACATGTGGACTATTTTCCTCATTATGCTCTCTAAAAGAGAAGTGTGGTAGAGAAATGGAGTGCTTGCTGTTTCTGCCCGTAGTAAGAGGAATAACATCTATATACTTCCTCTATCAGAAACCCATTTGGTTTTAGGGTTTCCGCTTTCTCCTGATTATCCATTCATCCATCCTAGAATACCGTAGAAATCATCAAGCCAGAAGCTAACGGAGGATCATATAATGGAGTGGTTATCATCAGCACCTTTGGTTTTCTGCTCCTTCATTGGCTCAAGGAAATTTCAACTCTAGTGGTTTTAACAACCAGCCCCAACTATAGTTGCAGCCTTGGAACTCAGAATCAGAAAAATAGCTTGCCCCCTCCTGGGGATTGGGCAGCACTACCTCCGGGCATTTCCAACCTCCTCTGGATTGTTGTTAATGCTCACAAGTTCCAGAGTGTGCTTTAGTGGGCTTTTCCATATACCTCTTGCCTATTTATGTTTTCTTCAACCTTGAATTACCCTTCTGTCAACAGGAGCTTGTCCTGTTCTCCCTTAAGAAAATGCAACCCAGTCACAATTTGTTTCTGCTTTATTACTAGATCCATGTTTTTCCACACTTTTAGATCTATCTCTAGTTTTTCCTGAGGAATCTTCTTCCCAGACATCTTTCCAATGCATGGCATTTGCCCCTCTATCACCTTTAAGAGCCTTTGTATTTCCTACTTTTTCATTTCCCATTTGTGCCAGAAAATACTATCTGGCCAGAATCTCATTCCCTTTTATTGCTCTTCAAAGTCATCAATGCCCCAATCATTCAACTGAATCCAAAAGATGACTTCTATGTTGTTGAGGTACTCAACACTTGGATATGTTCTGTGATTTAATACTTAGAACTATAGGATGCAACATAAAATCACCTTTCTTTGAACCCTGCCCCTCTAGATCAATGCTTTGTCTTTGTACCAACCATAAATTAGGCTGTTAACTCTTCACAGAAAGTGCTAGGGCAGCACAGCCAAGTGAAACCCCCTGTCCTCAGCCCTTCAAGGCTGCCCCAAGTCCTCTTGCATACTCTATCCTTTCATGTTAGCATTTCAAGCACTTTCCTTAAAATCCAGCAGCTATTTGTTGCCAACTTTTCCTTACTTTTTAGCTCTTCAGATTTTAGCTTCTCTCCATCAGATCATTTCTGCTATCTTTGAGATCCCACTGTCCTTTTTCATATAGAAATGAAGCAACGTTCTCAGGAATTGGAAATTGTTCTATTCATATTTAATCACATAGCATTTTAGGAGTAAAGTAGCACAAATCTGTTCTCAGGATACCTTGGCCCACATAATCTAGATTATGTATGAATTAGAAATGTCAACTCTGTTGCTGCCCATTTCTCTGAAACTCTTGCAGTATTGAAGTCTACCTAGTTGCTAGATACCCTGTACTCTGCCCCCTTCACCTCTATGTCTTGGTAATCCACTACTCCTCTTGCATTTAGTTGTTCGCCATTAACCAAATCAATCTTCTCATTCAGCCATCTGTCATTTTCCTATCCATGAACTTTTCATGCTCTACCTTGTCATTGTCAACCATGAGATTTGTCACATTTGCTTGAACCCTTTAAGTGCCTCATCAGTGGAATATAGATCTTTAAAAAGACACAAAGTCCCTTTAAATGACTCCTTCCCATACCTATTTCATCTCCTACTATAGTTTGCCTCATCTTCAGTTCTCCCACTATACACCACATGTCCATCAGTCCCCTCTGCTCACTTAGAGCCCATTTTCAATCTTACACCTCAAATGCCCTTGTATTTCCTCTTAGCTAGCCTCTGCTATCCTTTTGTTTTGGTCCCACATCCCTAAAGGAAATTCCCTTTTCTGCAGGGATTAGGTACTTGTCCTGCTTGGGTTCTTCCATAACCCTTCTACATATTTATCTTTTCACATACAGTTATGGGATTATCTGTTTATTCTCCAATTAGGTCATGTATTTCCAGAGAACAAGGAATAGAAAGCAAAAAAAAAAAAAAAAACAGTGCAGTTGATCTTGTGCTCCAACTATATAATACAGGATGCTTATCCAAACATACATGCATATAGAAATTAATTTCTTGAGTCTGACACTGTGAAGGCACTATTAGGAGAAATTCATTTCCTGGCAGCTTCAGTTTCAAAGGCTATTTTTCCTATTGCTCTCTACATAATTTAAATGGAAGTCCAATATTTATAGAATGAACTTCCTGCTTCATTTCAAACATGTTACAAAATGCCTACTTAGTGGGGTCTAAGAGCTGAAAATATGTTTTGTTTCCCCATTAGCTGATAAGCTCTAGCTTGAGATTTTTGTACAGCATGTGCTAAATCATATTCTAAGCTAAGCTCTTGTATAAAACTCAGATGTTTTACCTCATTGAATCCATTTTCGAAAGAATGTTACAAAGTGGGGCTGACGTGCTAGCTCAGCAGGCTAATTCTGTACCTGCAGCACAAGCATCCGGTACAGGCACTGGTTTGCGTTTTAGTTACCCCACTTCTGACTAAGCTCTCTGATTATGGCCCAACAAAGCAGAAGATGGCCCGAGGCCTTGGACCACTGTACCTACATGGGAGACCAGGAAGAAGCTCCTGGTTCCCACTTCAGAGATAAACTCAGTGTTTGCCATGGGGAACATTTGGGCATAGTGAACAAGATTGAAGACCTGTCTCTCCTCTAAAAATCTGGCTTTGATACAGAAGAATCCTTTTAAAAATTTAAGTACAAGAAAGGATAGTGTTGAAAGCTTCATATGCTTGTCAGCAGAAGGTCACCTTAGTGGTAACTTGTGAGTAGGAATTCAAGTTCAGGCATAGAGTATTCACACTGCTTACTACTAGCTTTAACCAGGAATTACACTTTGGTAAGTCAACCTGCAGCAATCAAGTTATCCTCAACGCAATTGTGTGACTTGTAAGCAATAGATCTTCCTGGATCCATTCTCCTGTATGGTACACTCCTTCCCAGTGGGTAATTCCTTGGGGAGAACCCCAAGCAGCAATATTAATTGGATTAGGGCCCAAAACAGGCCAGGGGCTCTGAATGAGGCTTGAATGCATAAAAGCATCAAATGACTTAAACATTGTCACTGGCAATTTAAAAAACATAAATCAAAATAAATGCACAAATAGTTTGTAACCCACTGTAAAAATTGCTGGAACAAAGCAGAATTTGCATAAAGATGAAACATGTAGCTATCAGAAGTTTGTGGGAGTTGTTTGCCTTAAACCTTCAAGACTTAGCAGAATTTCAGTGGAAGAGGAAAACAGGACACAACTTTCCAAGGAGAACAGCGCATGAAAGTATAGTATAGCTTGATAAGCAAAGATAATGAGCTCATTTACAAGTGCCTTTAAGGCCAATTTTATAACCCTAGAACACCAGCTAGTTTCCTTTTTCACTGAAGGGATGCTTGCTTACAATTAGGCTTTAAAAAATGGGTATTCAGAGGAACATTTTAACGTATCTTTCCCCTGAGCAGTACTTCTTACATGCTAATTTTCATTGTCAGACTTTTAATCCTGTAGTCTTGTGCATTGTTAATATTACAATTCTAGGATTAGCACTGGTTCACAGCAGTCCTGTTGTAGGTTAGGACCCTGTTTGATTGTTAGAGAAGCATTGGAATTGCAGAAGCAGAAGCCAAGATATATATATTGATCACAACTATTTTAAAACTTTCTGGAGAAACCAGTTATACAAGAATTTAAGATGAACAGTTTCATCCATTTTATTATCCTTCTTGGTTTTCATTTCAGAAGTTAACATTTCCTGACCAACGCTTGCTTTCTAAGCACTTGTTTATACATCTGCAATGACTTGTTTGATCCATAAGGAATTGGAGACATGAATTATGCGGACATTCAGATAAATTTCTTTGCCAGTTTATTAGGTCCTTTTTAGCTATTTGTACCCAATTTTATAACTTAGTGAGAAGTAAATGTGCCCCCAGAGTCATCTTGCGGACAGCAATTGTTAATGCTTTGCCATTTTAGCTTTTTAGAAGTATTTAAGATGTGGAATTCTCTAACCTTTGCTTCCCAGTATTTGCCTATTTTTTTCTGACGATATTCTCACATTCCTGTTCTGAAATACAGAAACCCCAGAACATTTGAACCACAGTGAAGTTAATGTAAGTGACTATTTAAGGCTATGACTGTTTAAAGGCTATGTTACCATGGTTAATGCATTGCCACGTTAATTTTCATTGTGCATTTTATCAAGGGCACCACTCAGATTCTACGTACAATCTTTCAGAGAAAGGCCACTGTTTATTGGGAAAAGTCAAGATTGTTCCATTGTGGGTATTATTTCCTTAGTAGATTCATATATATACTTCTTTAAGAGCAGTGCCTAGAAACGTACTCTGATCATATCTGTGTGTGTATATATATATATATATATTCAAACCTGCCTTAGAATTGCTTGATTATTGGTTATGTTTGAAGCACTGTGCTTTTGCAACAACCATCTCATTATAGGCACAAGTTCCTAAATCCCTGTTAAGGTTCTATGTGCCAGACACTAAACACCTTACTGCTCTGTTTACAGAAAGAAAACAGGGCCCTTCCAGTTTCTCAGCTGTTTTAACTCTCCTACATACATCCCTAAACTATTCTTCCAGCTTAACCATTCTATCCAGGTGTCATTTTGCTTGAAATATGGTGACCTGGTTTTTGACTGCTATTAATGTTGTCAACTTTGCTCTTCCATAACATCTGTTAATAGACTTGTTTCCTAGGTAATACTGAAGGACAGCGTTTGCCAATTGGTGTAACTTTAAGAGGGAAAATCAGTGGCCAGAGACAGGCATTTAGTCTAGCAGTCAAGATAATGAACACTTGCATCCCATATTGGAGTGCCTGGGTTTGGTATCCTGCTTCAGATCTGAGCTTCTGGCTAGGGTGTACTTTGGGAGGTAGTAGATGAAGAACAGACTAGCTGAGTCATGCCACCCCCATGGCAGACAGTTATGGCTTCTGGTTCTTACCCTGCTTGTTTTGGGCATGCTTATTTTGGAAACTAATCCAATGGGAGCTGTGTCTCCCTGCTTGTCATACAGGAGAAAATGCATGTACATGCAGATTTAATAATGAAGACTCAATTATGCTTAATGAGTAAATGTGAAGACAAAAAGACATTGTTCCCCCAGAGGTCTTTGTAGGTTTTCCCTGGTAGGAAAAACCCTTTCAAAGTAGATGTTTCAAAGTAGATGTTTATCTGTGCCAATCTCTTTACACATCGGACCTTACTACACAAAATTCAGCAAGTTAAGAGTCGGGATAAGCATCTCTGTAGCAGCTTTTTTCAGTGTTTTTAGGCTTAATATGTTTCTATGGAAATAACTTTGGCAAAGCTGGTTGTAGATAGAAGAGTGAAAGACATACCATGAGAATTTCACATTCCAGTTGTCAGGCAAAAGCACTTTTGTCTTTTTAATAACTTGGCATTTTGAACTCAGCAGGAGAAAGCCCTATTAATTCAAGCAAGAAATATTTTCATTATATTAATGATATTTTTGACTGTTTACATTTCTCATGAAAGGAAAAGAAATTACAGGGACCATGTTAATAGGGAACTTTCCTCAGGGGAAAGAATTCAGATACTGGTTATAGACTTCAAACTGCCCCATTTACCACCCCATTCACCGCTAGCGATTTCCTGAAAGAACATCTTAGCTACTAACACTTCTGCCCCTTCCAATCTTAAGATCCTTTCTTTGGTTTTCAACTATCATGTTTAATGTGGAGAACTCATGGAAGGAATCTGATCAAACTGTTGAAGAGAAATATTTGTAGATACCTACTGCATGTACTCACAGGCAACTTTGTTAGGTATAAAATAAATGGCCACAAGTGAAGAACATCTCACACCATTATAGAACTATTATTTCTGTAAGGATGATTATTTGAGGGAAATGACAAACACTCAAAATCATAGAAAAATGCATAGTTTAAGCCAATTCAGTGAAAAGGTAGAGAAGTCTAAAAGCTGGTAAGCTCCAAGCAGGACTTCCTGTGTCATCACTTTAGGGTTTGGCTAGACTTAAGTGTACATGGATGCTGCTGCATAGCCACTTGTTCTTAAAATCTCTAGCAATGTTTACATAGCTGGTGTGTTTGCAAACTACTAATAAAAGTGCTTGCATAAAGTTAACAAAAACAAGGGCACTTCAATAATTCATGTAAAATGGAACTAAAGCTAGTTTATTTTGGGTGCAAAAAAATCTTGAGGTCTACTTAAAAACATGTTAATAACTCTCATGAAAACTAAGACTGTTATACAGAACATTCAGCTTAGGGATATTGCAACAGTGTGTACTGTGTCTTGTGTGTCTCACCATTACCACAGCAGGCATTTAACCAATGCTAGTTAAATTGACCATTATTGAACTAGTTCTGTTTTCCCTCAATCAGCTGCATCAGCTCTGATTCTTTGCAATTCTTTTCTGTCTCATCTTTGTTTTAAAGTCTGCACCTATAACTTATTTCCAAATTAGGGAAGAAGCAGATAGGTACCTGCTCTGACTTCAAACACCATGATGTCTCTAGAACATAAGAGGGAAAATGAAAGAAACTACTCCATTTTCAAATAGTTTAGACAGTCATCTCTTATGTAGGATTTGTCTAGAATTAGATTTCGATAATCCTCTCCAGCTTTGTAATTCCATTTTCTGCTGTTTGGTTTCCAAAGCTAAGGTTATTAACAAGCCTCTAAACAAAAACTACTTATTCCATTAGCTAGAGAGTCCACTTCCAAGTCCCTACATGACCTTCAAAGCCGTACTCAGAGCCAATTGTAGGTCAAGACACAGGGAAAGGCATCTGAAATCTTACTGGCCTACCCACTGTAGCATCCACTTGCCTAGCAGAGTTTGGTGAACTTTGTACTTATTTCAAGCTAGGGTTGGTCCTTGGTAGAGTCAGTCGTAGAGCCTTTTTAAAGTAAAGCTAAGCATTCTGTTTGCAGCACTATTTGCTTTTTTTCCTTCCTGCAGCGGCTGAGTGCAAGACAAATAATTGTTTTGCAACCTGACCAGCACCTTGCAGCCAATAAGAGGATGGTAACAGGCCAGGCAAGGATAAAGGGATTCTTGATTAATCCTGCATCTTGCTGCATGTGGAAATGAACAGATCAGAATCAAGAGAAAGCTTAACAATTGATCATTTGCTTTTCAGGTAGAAATTGACTTGTGTAATAAACTTTGATCTAGTTATTACAGATCCTTAAGCTTCTGCGTGCACCCAAGTCCGGTGATTGCATAATCTTAGTTAATAGTAATGAACTACCCAGGTTTTGTAGCTACATCCTCTAGTACCAGGTTTCATCAGTTTCTTCATTCCTAAGGCCTGGAACTACCAAATTCCTGAACTAGTTTTTGACCATTGCCTTAGTTATAAGAATTGAACCTTGGGGCCCGGCGCAGTGTCGCAAGTGGTTAAGTCCTCACCTTGCACGCCCGGGATCCCATATGGGCGCCGGTTCTAGTCTCGGCAGCCCTGCTTCCCTTCCAGCTCCCTGCCTGTGGCCCGGGAAAGCAGTCGAGGACGGCCCAAAGCTTTGGGAACCTGCACCCGCATGGGAGACCCGGAAGAGGCTCCTGGCTTTGGATCGGCATAGCATCGGCCGTTGCACCCACTTGGGGAGTGAATCATCGGACGGAAGATCTTCCTCTCTGTCTCTCCTCTCTGTATATCCGCCTTTCCAATAAAATATAATAAAAATAAATCTTAAAAAAAAAAAAGAATTGAACCTTGAAGTCTTACCCCTGCTATTAAGCTGAAAACATTTAATGAGAACCCAAAAAACAGTGTAATGTTTCTTTCAGTTATAACTTCTGCAAAGAACTGGTTCATCTCAAATATCGGTAGCTCTGGCCATTTTTTCATACCTCTGCAGATTAAAGCTGTGTAGGAGCTTACATTGGAGTCTATAAAGCTGCTCCTACAAATCTGGCAACCCATACAGGCATTGGTTCAGGTCCCTGCTGCTCCACCTCTTATCAAGCTCCCTGCCCAGAAA
The DNA here is from genome assembly GCF_017591425.1 of Ochotona curzoniae. Taxonomy (NCBI): domain Eukaryota; kingdom Metazoa; phylum Chordata; class Mammalia; order Lagomorpha; family Ochotonidae; genus Ochotona; species Ochotona curzoniae. The sequence continues at coordinate 43,786,429 of NW_024466502.1, read as the reverse complement.
AGATGGCCTAAGCGTTTGGATCCCTGTGCTTACCTGGAAGATTCGAAGAAACTCCTGTCTTTGGCTTGACCATTGTAACCATCAAGTGAATGAGACAAAATTACCTGCCTCGCCCACTCCAAATGCTTTTGAAACAAATAAATCTATAATTCAACCAAAGAATAAAGGTAATTAACCTCAGGCTCCAAAGTTACTTTTCATATTACTAATACAAACATAAGGTATAAAGAGGAGCTTTTCTATTTTTTTAAGGTTTTACTGACAAGTCAGTATTACAGTGGGAGAGCTTGCTATCCCATCTGTTGGTTCACTCTCCACTTGGTTGCTGCTGCTGCTGCTGCCACAGCAGTATCAGTCCAAAGCTGGGAACCAGGAGCTTCTTCCAGGTCTCCGACATGGGAGCAGGGACCCAGGCACTTGGGCCATCCTCTGCTGCTTCCCCAGACCATTATCAGGGAGCTGGATTTGAAGTAGAGCAGCTGTGACATTAACTGTTGCCCATATAGGATGTCAGGTGGAGTGTTAGCTTATTATACTGCATCTCTCCATTTTTCCTTTAGAAAAACATAGCAGAAGTATTTTAACCCTACCACAATTGTTCCCATTTTATATTGTCTCCTACACACTTAGCACAGTTCCAGATATACGGTATTTATATTCTCATCTTATGGTACTGCTTTCAATATTTCCATTTTTCATATGAGCTTCATAGACATTTTAATTTCTGTAATTATTTCCTCATGGTGGTATACCAGTAATTTTTGTCCTCACGACATTTCAGAACTGATCATTAAAGATGTGGTATATTACTAAGTCATTAAGCTATCTACTCCAATTTTTCAACTCTTACATTCATCTTTGTGTGGCCATATTTACTTTAAATTTTTTTTAAAAAGGAAATTACTGGGATTTTAAAGAGTAACTTCTACCAGCATATAATTTAAAGAAACAGGTGTATGCCTTCCTGTTGGAAAAGGTGCTAGAGCAAATATAGGACTTACCATGTTCACTTTGTGAATGTAACCAGTGCCACTAAATTATACAATATTGTGCTATCATCACTCTGCTTCCAAAACATCTTCATCCCCCTAGAAAACTATGCAACTATCAAGCATTCAGTTCACATTGCTTCCAAGCCTCGTTCCTTGCTAACTTCTGACTTTGTTTCTGTATCTTTATCTATTCTGTAGTTCATATAGGAGGGATCCTACAATGTTTTTCCTCTTTGTGCATGTTTCTCACTCAGCACATGTTTTTTCTAAGTCAGCTGGTGTTATAGCATATATCTAAACTTCATTCCCTTAAATCTGGAAGTGATTGTTACATGTGGACATTTGTGTTATTCATACTTTTGGGCTATTATAAACATTACAATGAATGCTGGCATACAAGTAGTATTTAAGCCCTGTTTAATACTTTGGGCCCTAAACCAGGATAGGAATGACTGGATCATATTTGAGGTAACTGCCAAAAAAATTTCCATACCAGTGGTTTCATCTTATGCCCTCAATATACAGGTGTTTCTGTTTGTTTAATAGCACACATGAGTGATGTTACTTTGATTTCCCTGTCCCTAATTAATGATGGTCAGTATTTCATGCATTTATTTGTATAGCTTCTATGAAAAATATCCATTTAAATCCTTAATTTTTAAATTAGATTTCTCACTTATTGAATTTTAGTCATTCTTCGTGTGTTATGAGTAAGCCGTTATTGGACATGATTTGTATGTATCTTGATAGGTCGTCTTTTCATTTTCCTTGTTATGCCCTTTGAGGTACAGTTTAATAGTGAGGTCAGCTTATTATGTTTCCCAGATTCTCCTGTTGATCTACCTTGAACATTTTATTCATCTAATTTACCTTTTCACTCCATAGATTCTTTACAATAAAAAACTTACATAAAATTTTAGATACATTTATAGAAAGAGAAAGATCTGCTGGTCATTCCAAGGGGCTACAACTGCCGGAGCTGAACCTGTCTGAAGCCAGGAGCCTCTTCTGGGTCTCCTATGCGGGCATAGGGGCTCAAGACTTTAATCCATCCTCACCTGCTTTCCCAGGCCACAAGCAAGGAACTGAATGAAAATGAAGTGGCCAGGACACTGTCACCCATATGGGGTCCTGGGTGTTGAAGGCAAGGATGTAGCCACCAAGTCACCACTCCAGGCCCAAACCTTGTCTTACTTTTGAGTTCAGGCACTTTGTGTATTTAACAATGTGTTTGGGAATAAAGAATGTTAGTGAGGCATAGCAAGCTAAGCCTCCACCTGTGATGCCAGCATCTCCTATCGGCACCAGTTCAAGTTCTGGCTGTCCCACTTTCAATCCATCTCTGCTCATGTGCCTGGGAAAGCAGAAGATGGTTGAAGTGCTTTGGCTCCTACACCACATGAGTCCCAGGAAGAAAAAAAAAAAAAAAACTCATGGCTTCAGACCACCCTGGCTCCATCTACTGTAGCCATTTGGGAATGAGCCAGTGGATGGAAGATCAGTTACTCTGCCTTTCCGTTAAGTAAGTAGATGTTTAAGGGGGGAATGCCTACAAAACTTATATAACTTGTTGCTGAAATATTTTAGTAAGTACTGAATTTCCCTCATGTGGGTGTAACGGTTCAATCTTGTTTCACATTTAGAAGTGACAGTGCGGTGGCTAGTTAACATGGTTATATCTTAGGATTTTTTTATGTTTGTATTTTAGTCACAAGGGTGAGAAGAGAGATCTTCTCTGTCTATGTGTTGATTCCAAAAGTGCCTGCAACTTCCAGGACTGGGCCAGCCTGAACAAAGGCTGCATGGAAATCCAAGTCTACCATGTGGGTAGCAGGAACCCAACTATCTGAGCCATCCCCTACTTCCTCCCAGGGTGCAAGATGGTGGGAAACTAGTTTGGAAGTACACCCAGAATTTGAACCCAAGCACTTTAACTGTGATACAAGCATCTGAGTCATCTTAACCACAGTGACAATGCCTACCCTGTATGTAGTTCTTAACAGTATTTGAAGGCCTTCAGGACAGAGAACTGCCTAGACTTCAAGAAGTACCTGAAGGAAATGCTATTTCTAGGACAAAAAAGGAGCTCAACTTAAACAGCGATTCAAATATATTCCTTAAGCGAAGGTTCTAAGAAGTAGGTACAGTTGTTACGTTTCTCAAGAATGCTAACCTAATTTGATAAAACAAAAGTGAGATTTGAGCTGTTCAGTAGGAATTATAAGTCTTTAGATTCAAGAGTTGGGTTTTGATCATAGTCATTGATTACTAAAATCCATGATCCACTGAGCAATTTTCATACTTTGGAAACATCTTTATCCAAGAACTTTGCATACAAATTTCAATAGGAGACTATCCACACTTTATTTCCCATTTCATCTTTAGATTGCATTTCCAGCATCTCAGAAATCTTCAGTAACTCCATTAAGCTATACTAACCCAGCTCTGTCAGCTTTGCTCACCCAAGGATACCAAGTTTAGATTATCCAAATGTCAAAATTTCCTGAAGTCTGACCTTTCTAGGCGAAACTGCCAGATGACTAGACAAATGGTAAGTTACCTTTATTTTGAAAGGCAGAGAAAAATCTTTGTTCATTCTTCAAATGCCAGAAACACCCAAGGCTCTGCCAGGCCAAAACATAACCCTCGTCTCAAATGAGTGGCAGGGATTCAAGATTTATCACTAATGACTCCAAGGGTATTCACAACCAAGAAGTTAGAAGTAGAGCCAGGACTCGAACCAAAGTACTCAAAAATAAGACTTGGATATCCCAAGCATTGTCACAACTATTGCACTAACACTCCTTCTCCCAAAGCTTTAGCAAACTTTGAAGGAAAAGTTTCACAGTCAAACAGAGTATCAATGGAACCAGAACCTCAATTGTTCACATTCACAGGTTGTCAGCTAGGTGTTCAGTTGCCCAAGGAAACCAACTGAAGGAATGACTTTTTGAACGACTTCTGGTTCAATTGATTAATCACATTTGCTGTCTACACTTTATCTGGATATTTTCAGTCTTATGTTGCAAAGATTGTTCATTTTTAAATTTTCTTCTGGGGGACATCCAACTTAAATAGAAATCAAGATCAATGGTCAAGTCCCAGATAGCAAGTAGAATTTAAAGACTGTTAGAGTTCATGGATATTGGCAGAAGACTAGAGACTCTACGGTCAGAGATTCAGTACAATTGCAATATTCAGAATGTAACCACATTGTTGCACTGGTTGTCTGAGCCATGGTTTTGTACAGAGTGATGCTAAGAGGGCCAAGTGACAATTACACACAATGAGAATTTTATTACAGAAAGAAAAAACCATGTGTTAACATATATAATTTGTTGTAATTAGCAGCAAGCAAGTTTGTCCCTTGGTCCAAGTGGAGTCATTATCTTTCAGGATAGATAGCCACTTAGAAAATTGTTTTATAATTTTATACTGTGGTACATGTATGTACCAGTGCAATAACTAATGTTAGTAATAGCTCACAGTTGTGAGTGGTAGAACTAGACTGGTTTACCTGGGAAATGGCCCTTTCCTTCATCCTGGAAAATGTAGGCTAATGTGAAGTCCAGTCAGCATGAGCATGGACACCCAGCATAGAGTAGTTATCTTCAACTGAAGTTACTAGTATTTGGTTTTTGTCTCCTCTGGATTCCAATCCAATTTGGAAAGCAATTCCAGCTGAGTGCATGCTTCATGTTCAAGTCTTTGCTTAAGTCAAAGTATGTATGGCCTATCCCGATTCCTACATAGAAACTGAATCATCCTTTCCTATCAGCTGTCCTTCATTTACCCAGCCTGGGTTTTTGTTTTCAAAGCCAAATTCACTACCTTCTGATATTTGTGTTTTTTTTTATCTTAAACACACACCTGCCAATCTAACTTTCATTAGAGTAGATTTTATTCTGGTTCTCTAGTCAATTCACCATCTGTAATACATAGTCCATTGTGAGTAGTCAGTATTTGCCAGATGGAAAGAAGTCTTAAGTACTTCAGAAGTGTTTCAAAATTTACAAGGCAACACTAATTCAAAGGTAAGTCTGATTTCAAGTCCATTGCTGCACCCACTGTGCAACTCTTTCCCCAGCCTCTCCCTACCCAAAGGCCGTGAGCTACTGGCACATTCTTCTACACTTCCTGAGCAGAGCGATCTTATACTCGCTGAGGGGGAACTCACACGCAAACAAGGACATGTAGGCAGGGAAGAGGAACCATGTGGTGGGACGGAGGTAAAATTGGATTTCCAGGAAAGCACGTAGGCTACCCTGATCAACTGTATCTGTGAGCCTGCCTCCTAGGTTAGGATCAGATCCATCGCTCTGAAACCTATAAACAGGAGCTGTCAGAAGTCTAATCTCCAAGTCAGGACTGCCAAAAGATATTTTATATAGAATTTTAATCCACAAAGCAATGTGTAAAACTCAAATGAATCCTCTTAGGACTCCCAGGATGTGGGCAAGATAAAGATAGCAGAACTTGAAAATAATGAAATTCAAAGACGGCAGAAAGTTCTCTTCAGATGGCTGGAAAGAGCCCAGAAAAGCTTTCCTCATCCCAAGCATCCAAATATTCCTCACTGCTAAAAACTTCCAGGACCTCTTGTCTTCTGTATCTATATGTCCTCCCATAGAGAGGAGTGCTACCCACTTTGCCACACACGACAATCACTTCCTTTCAGTTGCATTGGTCATTCTCTAATCATACAATTTCCCTTGAACCATACTTCTGTGCTGATAGTAGTTACTAGCACAGGTATTACTGTATTTGATTTTTGAAACACTAGCACTTTTAGTGGTGATTAGTAAATGCACAGCTGATGGTGGGGATATGAAATTTGTCCTTAAGTAGTCATTGGATGGACCCATAGACACAGTCCAAACGATGCAGGTCAGGCCCAATCTGCATATCAACCTAGCAGAACTTTTCTTCTGTATTGACATTAAGTGATATAACTTAATAGTTTTCCCTTTCTCTCGGTGAGCTTTGAGCCATTGCTTCATCTTATCTTGCCTTTCGCATTCATGGAATTTGTCTCACTAACCTGAGTCCCCTACAGCTGAGCCTTTTTCCTCCCTGTCACTTGCAGTCCTCTTATAGCTGTAATTCCTAGCCAACTGTAGCTTAGGACAATCCATTCTGCTTGTTATCTAATACATACAATTTGTCTTTTATGTTCAAATTGAAGAGTATTAGAGATAGGAAGAAGATGGGGAAATAGAAAAATATTAAGTATGTAGTAGCAATTGTGATGGTTGAGCTGCCATTTGGGATGCCCAGATGCCATAGCCAAGTCCCACCCCTGTTTCCCATCCAACTTGCAACTAATACATTAGTCCCAAGAGACAGAATGTGCCAAGTACACTTGCATGCCTATTAGCCACACAGGAGACCTGGCTGAAATTCCTGGACCTTTGTTTCAGCCTGGACCAGTTGTAGGGGACATTTGGAGAGTGCATCAACTGAGGAAGAGCTTTCTTCACTCTGCCTTTCAAAGACTTCCAAGACAAATACTCTAGTACATACAATGTGTGATATCTGAAGGCCAAACAGTCAGGTTTGGCTAACTTATGGCTAACCCAGTGAAATTACCTAATGGTGTTTGTAGGCAATGTTTTACGAGCTTTCCGAGATATCTATACTGTCCATATGAGGTCATGGTGGGGAAACATTAAAACAAATTTTTCCTCAGAGAAAACTTTCTAAAAAGAGGAAACAGCTTTGTAGTTGAACATTCAACTACAATGGAATGCCTCTCGCAGGAAATCCACCAAGATTGCCAAGACAGAAGGAAACTTCATCCTTATATAACTAAGCCAACAATGCATTCAAGCCCTCAAGTAATAGTACTTGACCATGACTTGCCACACATAATTTCTCACATCCACCCAATATTTCTTCACTATCTTGAGCTCTCTTGCCATATAGAGTCACAAGAAAACTTAAAGCCAACTACACAATTTATGTTCTACAAAGTTGTGGTAATAGATATCAATTAAGCCAGAGACTGTTCTCTTCAGAATAGAACAGGAAAAGAGACTCCTCCTGCTGTTAAGAGTGTTGTCTCTCTTCCAGATGCTAATTTATCTGAAATAATACACTCCACATTATTTCAGGCCCCACAGGACATCCGTTTAGACAAAGGTTTTAGTTGATAAGAGCTAATGGGTTCAAAGTTATTACCTCTTCAAGAAATGTTTGCATTTTAAACAGAGGTCAGAAAGATCAAACAATCCGACAGAACAGGCCTCTGCATTGACTTCCAAGCTGTGGCACAGCAGCTGGCTTATCATTTCTATAGCTGGATCTAAGGGAGTGGGGAGGGGGAAGTGTAAAAGTTTGGTTTGATGTTCCTGTCAGGTCCTGTGCCTGAACCTGATGGGAATTTGACAATCATTTTAAATATAACATGGAAAAACTGTTGCAACTTAAAACTGTCAGTGAGAAGGAAGCTGCTAAGGAACCAATTCTTCAAAGGCAGGCATTTGTGCATCTGTTGAAGCTTCCAAATATTTCAGAAACACCAGCACAACATATCATTCTCTTATTTATTCCCTATTCCTGCTTCTGAGCTTTTCTCCAACTCCCATATCTGTTTGTCTCCATTTAGTCATCCCTATTCAGCTTCCTAACATTTATTATGAACTAAGTACAACCTTAAGAATAAACTCCTATTTGTCCCACCTCACTTCTCAATTCTGCTTACAGAAACATCTAGGTTTAGTTTTACACAATAAACCTGTTCAATATAGTTAAGAGATGCCTATGTGCATTTGCATTTCATTTGTACAAATTTAGCTCGGGTGCCACTCATTTTTATTCAAGCTCCCTGTGCATTCCATTCCTTCCTCACCTTCTCCCTGTGGTCAGCCTGAGGAAGCAGTTCTGTTACCCTCTGATGCGAGATCATCAGCAAGTATTAATAGTGGACTGTCAGACTTCAGTGTTTTGGTAATGCAGTATCAGGGTCAGCCTCTGACTTTTAATGACCAGCTTGATGATAAAGAGAGTAACTGCAATAACATTCATTTTAAGCAAATAAAGATGCTTTGATTATGGATCCATTCTACCCAGGAGTCCCATTAAGCCAGTTTCAGATATAGACCCATTTGGGATCCCTGCACTTGATACAATCAACACAGTGGAAATTTCACTTCACTTTTTAAATGACATTCTCTTCTGAAAGCAAGACGTTCTCTCTCATCCAAAGGAAAATGATTGTTGTGTAACATTCTTGTGCCACACAGATCTCCCCAGCTTAACTTAACCTAAAGCCACTTACAGATAGCCCATCCACTTATGTCCGATGTGATGGCTTTATATTATATGTGAAACCAAATTAGTCCTTTAATTAGTCTTCAGTTTTCATTATATGAACAGGGAGATTTGTTTAAAAGTCTTGACAGGATAAGCCAAAATATTTAAGGTACACAGCAAACACCAACCAAATAGAAACAATTTGGCACCAGAGTTTGGATCAGGTATTAAGCCTTACATAGTGGGTTGTAGAAAACAGCATGAATTCTAAAGAAAGTAGAACATGAGGACTCAGGAGGCAGAGAGAACTCCATTGCTGGCAAGCAGGTACAGAAAAAGGTCAACTTTCAACAAACATTAGGCCCATGATAGGGATACTGGCTGCAAACAACTTGGGAGAACAGGCTTCTTGAATCTTGATTGTGAAACAAGATATCATTTAACAGTAATTACACATACCTCATGCTGCCACTGGTCAAGAATTAGGTAAGAGTAGCAGATGTAACCTCCACCATCAAGGATAAATAGGACACAGAACTGTGATAGTAGCAGAGGGATCAGATTAGACAAAGTGTTGAAGGAAGCTTTTCTGACCATTTTTATCTCAATTGGAACTTAAGAACAAAGTCACAGGGTACCACCTTGAAAGACTTGGACAAATTATGTTACAGTGAAATATTGGCATCTGATAACTTGCTGTACAAGCATTGCCGTAGTGACAGCTTGTCAATTTTTAACATACCTATATTCCCTTTAAAACCTTAAGTAACTTTGCAGTGAGTGAACCAGCAGTTCCCAAATCTTACATTTAAAGGAGTGACATTAGCACAAAATCTTTATTGCAAATGAGTAATTAAAACTGTTTCCATAGGGAACACAAGTTCTAGTTTCAGTGACATGACTTTAAGAGGAAAATCAGGTTTTCTGGCCCATTTGTTCCAATTGTCTCATACACAGGCCTTGTTACTCCTGACACTGCCCATCTAACCAGGTGGTCCAACCTCTGCCAACCCACACATTAATGCCACCCTTGCCAGCTTGTAAGAGTTATTTTTTGGAAAGGCAGATATACAGAGGAGGAAAGACAGGAAAATCTTTCAACTACCGATTCACTCCAAGTGGCCGCAATGGCTGGAGCTGTGTCAATCCAAAGCTAGGGGCTCCTTTCAGGTTTCCCATGCAGGTATAAGATCCTAAAACTTTGGATCATCCTCTACTGCTTTCCCAGACCACAAGCAGGGAGCTTGGTGGGAAGTGTGGCTACCAGTACACCAACTGGCGCCCATGTAGGATCCCAGATGTGAAAGGCAAGGACTTCAGCTGCTAGGCTACCGTGCCAGGCCATCTTTCAGGAGATAATGATCCTCAGAAACTCATGGGGAAAAAAAGTTTAAATCAGCATCTGAATTGTGATATCTATGCAGACTTCTCATAACTGAACCTTTTAAAAACATACTAAAGCCCCTTTAGTAGACACATTTGCAGAATTGATCCAAGGTTCTTCCAAATCCTGTTCATGGCCATGCTAGTATCAGTCTAGTTTCTAACAGAAACATCAGCTCATTCCAGCCCTATACACAAAATACCAGACATCAAGATTTAGCCCCTGCCTTCCAGCCTTACCTCTAGAGCAGCCTGGTTTGAAAGAACTACACATACTTCTCCTAGCACTCATGGTCCTCATCCTAGTGTTTACCATACTGAATTATAAAGTATCTCCCACTCAACTGTCAGCACCATAATAGGACTACAGCTATTTCAGACAAGGCTGTACCTTTGGCGCTTAGCATCATGCCAAACACTTAAATAGAATTAGAGGACATTCCTTTTACCCAGTTAAGTTTCTCAATAATATCCCTGGATAAAAGGGTATGTTTGGAGTCCCGGTGCCATGGCCAAGTGGCTGAAGACCTCCCCTTGAATACGCCCGCGATCACATATGGGCACCGGTTTTAATCCCAGCAGCCCCTCTTCCCATCCAACTCCCTGCTTGTGGCCTGGGAAGGCAGGACAGGCCAAAGCCTTGGGATCCTGCATCCACATGAGACCCAGAAGAGCTCCTGGCTCCTGGCTTCAGATCGGCACATCACTGGCCATTGCAGTCATTTGGGGAATGAATCATCGGATGGAAGATCTTCCTCTCCATCCCCCCTCCTCTGTATATCTGACTTTCCATAAAAAAATCAATCTTTATAAAATAATTGAGTGCATGTATGAGTCACTACACTAAATTACACTGAAGACCCACTTACCTTAATATTCTGTTAGGAGTTCAGGAAGCCAGGTGGGGAATGACTTCATTTTGACAAACTTAAGTTATACAAGGCTAGTATCCTATTCCTATTCAAAACTTAACTCTTCCAGCTCTTCAGATTCACCAATATAGTACGTAAGGTAATACTTCTTTACGTTCCTTATCTGCCTTTGTCAGCAAAAGTGAAAATAGGTTTATTAACATTTCATTGTGAAGAGAATGTTATTCCCTAGCATTTGCATAAAATTTTTAAGTTTAATATTAATTTGACCATGAACCTGTAAGGGATTTTCTTTTTGATGAATTTGTAATTAAGGATTATCTAAATTAGGCATTCTTATTCAAGGTGATGAGATGGCATTGGGAAGGACTCAGAACTTCCCAAATCATCCGAATCTACTGTTCGGAACATTACACATTCTGTTTTAAGATGCGCAACCAAACATGAAGCATGCAAAGTGTTATTTCAGGCCTTTTGTTTAATCCCACATGCAGTCCCCAATCCCATCATTCCAGGTGTAAGAATGCACCAGCCAAAAGAAGTGCAAGCATGAAACAATGCTGACAAAGACGATTTGCTCCAATTGCTGAGGCTATTTCAGAGTTTGCAAAAACAGCATACCCAATTTCCCCCACGTTTCTCCTCCATTATGCTGCCACATTACCTATAAAGCCATAAGAACTGATCTGTCTAGTGAATAAGTTGCATTTCAGTTGAATGCTCATTAATTTTCATATTGCATTTTTTGTACCTTGGATCAACACTTTTTCCCCTCACGTGGTTCTGAAGCGCACAAAGACCACTCAAAAGACCAGACCCACCTACTGACAATCCTACTTCGGGTCTTTCTAGAAAAGAAGTGCTTTTGGATAATGACTCCAGTTACATTTTTCCTGGATACATGGTATAGGGAAGAGCACCCAAAGAGAAAAACAGGATGTCTCCATTGGGAGCACCTTCACCTCCCTGATTCAAAGGATTCAAAGCTGTCATTTATCCACAGGAGGTTGCAAGAAAATGTGAAATAGCTTTTTCTAAAGGACAGTATGTTTCATACAAGCCTTTCCATGATTCAAGCTCTATCTGCCCCTAATGTCCTTCAGTTTGACCCCATCTGGAGCATCATTTTCCCTGAAAGGCATAGGGAAAGGGTGTACTGGTTTCCTCAGATTGCCAAGTGCAAACTCATTGCCTTGGGGCAAAGTTATCAAGAGTACGATAGGTCAGTGAACAGATCAATAGGTTGGTTTGATGCATGGCTGCATGACAGCCTGTTTCTGCCCTATCGTTAGCTTCTAGTGATGTGCTGGTCACCTCTGGTCTTCCTTGATTAGTAGACTGCACCATCCAACCTGGCTTCATCCTCATAGTATAATCCCTTAAAGTCATAATTTCTTTCACAAGAGTTTCAAGACTAACTTACCATCCTAATGACCTTGTTTTGGTTTACAAGGAACCTACTTCCAAATAAAACTATATTTACAGCTGATGAGGATTAGGAACTTAACATCTTTAGTGGGGTACAGTCATACCCTAACAGGGTAACAGAAATCTATAGTTTCCTGGGCATACCACTAGTACACTGCTAATTTTAGTGCTATCAATCTGAAATTATCACAGCCCTGTGCCTATGAGCTTTTACTAACTTGGATTATTAGTTATGCAGATCTTGAAAGCCAAGGAAAAATTTGGCCTAGAAACTGCTGAAAGCCAGAGTGGAATGAGTTCTGGCATAATAGTATTGTTTTGTTCTGACATATTTAAAAACCACTCCTGGGAGCCCTGACCTTAAAAATCTGCTCTAGTAACTTCAACCTTCAGCTGGTACAAGACTAAAATGAACCGAGTTGTATGAGCTCCATGATGTCCCCCTACTGTCACGCAACTAGTCAAATAAAGTAAATGCTAATGAAGTGTTAACAATCCTAACAGAGCAGCAGCACTGAGGTGTCATACTGGGGAACCCCAAATCCTGAGTAATGCAGCCTGTTAGGTGGTTCTTTTAATCTTGTAGAGCTCTTCACTGGTTAATAACATTTCATCCTGTCCAATCCCAAGGTTCAAATTTGGCTAACATACCAGAAGGTTCTGAAATCCCATTACTGCTAGTTATTTTCCATTTTGTCCTATTTAATCCCCATAACAACTCTTTAAGGGGTGAGGCACATTTGCCAAGGATCAAGCTGTAGACATCGCACTTTAAATCCTATGCTCACGAGCTCCCACACTATCGATAATGTTCCAAACCAAACTCAAAACAAGGTCCCGATGACCACGACTCCCTGTTTTAGTCACCCACACTAATTTTCCTTCATTCTCGCAGGATGCAAGTAAAAGCGTATTTCCAGGATATATAAAAGTAAACAGATTATCCACTACCCTCTCTAAACTGGAAATAGCAAAAGGGAGACTGGCAATTCAGAGCACCAAAATTAGAACTATCAAAAACCCCAACGAAAATAAAAGGTTAAGTCCACATGTGAGAAATATACTGTAGAAGACAGGGAGACTTAAGAGCTCAAACCAACAAGGTTGATAGTACACTGGTCTGGTGTCCACCCTGCCCCAAGCTATTAACAGCCTCCCTAGTGATTACAAAAAGAAACAGCAACATTCATGGAGATTGTTCTGGAAAAAGCCAGTGATTTCAGGTCAGGCTCGGACTGCATAGCTCAGCCCTAAAGGCATATTACACGCACCTGGAAGCCTTGACCCATCCACGACGACGCTCACCTGGGACTCACGGAATCTGACTAACTCCAGCTATGGAAGCAACATTAAGCTGCCACCTGATTCTAATGTGCTGCTAAGAACCTCAAGAAGCACAGAGCGAGGAAGGAGAGCAGCCCAAGAGCCTCTCTGGTCTTTCCTGGCACTCATAGCCTAAGTGTCAGCTCTGCAAGCCAAGCCAACATCCACCAAGGCAGGATTCTGGCGTTCACGCTGAAACAGAAGTGTTACTTTGCCATGAAGCCCAGCCCCTTTCCTAAAGAAGATCACCATGAGGGACATAGGACAGGCCATAGCCATAACCCCTTGAGACACGGTAGCTTGTATCACTCAGGTAAAGACAATGGGAAAACAATCTCCAGGCCCAAAGCAGCTTTATCTGCACAGAGAAGTGAATTTGCGTACTAAATTTGAGAGGTAATGAAACAAAAAGCTGTTGCTAATTGCGTTACTGGATGCAAATCGTCGACACAACAGATAACCAAGAAATATCTGTACAATGAAACAAAAGCAAAACCACTTAGGAAACACAAAACCTAAGATATAACATGTTCCAAATACTGATATAATTTACCACTGCAAATTGTAAGTCTTAGGTTTTGTCACATTAATCCACAGCTTTAATCCAAGTGTTACGGGAGCAAAGCTATTTTAAAGTGTTCAGGAATACAGGTTCATCCCATCCAGAACTTGTGTATGCAAAGGCCAAGGAAGAACAAGGCTGCTTCTACTTTCCATCTTGAGCTTATTGCACCTCACAGGGCTACAGCTGTGACTGGCACACAAAATATACACCACATGCAGCACTGTGTTTCATATAATAGAACAATTATCCTGCTCACACGAAAGATTACCAGTTGACACACACACACAGCCCTCATAGTCTGACAGACGCCCCTCTGCTAAACATTTCCATGAAACGCAACAGCACAGTTTGACAAAAACATGCAGCAGCTTCCAAAAACTGTGACAGTGGCTACAAACTTAAACATTGCTTTTCTTTTAAGCTTAAGAGATTGCCAATTGCGTTACTTACTGTTCCAGCAGCAAGAAGAGCAGGATAGGTCTCATCCACACAAAATTCAGGTGTTGGGGTGAGTTTCTTACCAGCAGCTCTCAGGAGCAAAGGCGGCCTGGTCTTCCGCTAGGAGCTGTTCCTCCAGCTTCAAAGCTAGCCAGAGCAGGAATGAGGCCTCCGGCCTCCCTCTCCCACTTTTAACGACTCATGATAACTAGGGCCACCTGGAGAACACAGCACCCACTTTAAGGTCAGCTGAGGCACATCTCCAATTCCATCTGCAACTTCACTCCCTTGTGCCTGTGGGGCTACATAGTCACTGATTTGAGCAGCTGGATGTGGGCATCAGGTTCAAATATTTAGCAGTGTGGTGCTAACTAAGCAGCTCCCTGTTAGTATCAAAAAAAAAATTTACAAAAACAGTAAAGCTATTTTCAGGAAGTCTGAAGCTTTTTTTTTTTTTAGCTGAATCTGACAGTGGCCTCATAAGCTCAGAGCACCCAGTTATACCAAATCCATCCCACCCTTCTAAAGTTTCTCAGACATCCCTGTTTCCATTATGTGCAAGTCTTACATATATGCAGTGTATATATACATACATGTGCAAGTATTCCCAGGCCTGACTTCTCATAAAAGCGGCAATTTTACCATGTTTATGGGGCCCCACATAATTAACTTTTCCTCAGGTTCCTAATGTGTTGTGTACATTTATGCATGTATGTGTGTGTTAACCAAAATACAGAATTCATCAAGGAACTCATGCCTTATACTTTCTGCCAATTCCCTGTGAATGCTCTGACTCATAGATTCTGACAGTGATTTGCGTTCCTTAATGGTTTTTAAATTACAAATTACTCAAGAAAGTACTGTCCATAGAGAAAAGTGGAACTATGAAACAATGAAGCTATGGTTTGAGTACCGGGAGGCACACATGAACTACACATATGTTTGTATATGTTGGCTCAGTGGTCTAGAATCTTCTTTGTATTATAGAGAACTAAGAAATTGCTTCTCTCCCTAAAAATACACACAGCCACATACACAAATCTTGTGCACTCATTTTCACAGCCTCTACACCACTCCCACCCTCACCCACCAAGTCATCTACAGGTGAAGTTGGGAAAGAACCATTCAATACTTGCCCAGGACACCAATTAGCTAGAACTTGTGCAAAGAAATTAAGCATTGTGAGAAATAGCAGAGGAAATGACGAGCTTAAAAAAGTGTTACTTTGGGAGTTGTGTACTTAAGACCTACATAAAAAAAAAAATACTTGTTCCTTAACATTAAGCTGAGAGAGATGGGTTAATTTTGTATCTCTCCTCTAGGGAACCATGACCAGGCTGCCCATCAATACCATCTTAATTCTCTAAACCTGAGATGCATAACCACTGTGACACATGCGCAAATAAAAGGCAAGTTCTCATAAAAATATTTTGAGATTTATTATCCAAAAGACAGAGAAAATTAAACAAAAACAGAAAGATATCCTTAGCATACTCTTTCATTCCCCAAATGCCTGCAAAAGCTAGGACTGAGCCATGCTATAATCAGGAATCAGAAACTCCATCTGGATTTCACACATAGCTAGCAGGAACTCACATACTTTAGCCATCACCTGCTGCCTCTCAGGTACATTAGCTGAGAGGTTGATCATATAGGGAGGAGCCAAGACTCATATCGGGCACTCTGATACAGGATGCAGGCATCCCCAGCAGATGTCCAACCTCCTACAAGTAGATACCCATTCCATAAAAGGTTTGATAGGTAGGGTACAGCATAAATTCTAGGCACCTGAGCCCAGTGATCTATAATCCAAGAACCAGGTCTGACTGGCGTGACTTACTAAGCAGTAACTTACCTGAACTGAGGAAGTTTGACTCCTAATTCTGTGTGCCTGACAGCCAAACTGTGATTAGGGTATACAAAAACACAGTTTATAGAGCCAGGTTGACTGTGGTTAAAAATTCTAGTTCTACCAGGCACAGTGTGATCTTAGGCAAGTTCTTGAACCTTCCTTTGCCTCAGGTTTTTCATTATCAGCCAATACAGATAAGACTACCTCACTGGGTTTCTGTGAGGAGTGACTCATTTGTGTAAAGCATTTACTGTAACAAAGTAACATCACAGAAGTATTTGCTGTGCCAATTATGATGCTTATGATGGTTCTTACTATTGCCACTAATATGAAGCCGACCCTGATGAAGGGCTCGGTTGTAAAGATACAGGATTGTTATTAACTAGGATGTTGAAGAAGCACCAGTGTCTGTGCAAAGTTCTCATATCAAGTAACCTTTCCTTCAACTCCTAGAAAGCCCTAATTTTTTAGTCTCCTACATGGGCTACGTTTGGACAATTTCTAGCTATTTCCTCTATAACTAATGCAAGAAGGAAATCTATCGTTTAGCCATGATTGTTTTCTTCCATTATGTTTACGGAGTATGTTTTTCCAAAGGCCTCTGGATTTGTTCACTTGTCCCGCAAATCTCTATTAGTGCTTTGCATTTAAATTTTATATACCAGGCACTGCCTTTGGAAAGGGTCCTACTTTTGTGGAGCTCCCATTTATGCAAAGGGACTCCCAAAAAGCAAATAAACAGAAAATAATCTTATATTGTGGCAAGGTGCAGATGGAGTACACAAGCCAGGGAGATGAGTGGCTTGGGCTTATGCAGCTGAAACATCAGAAAGTTACCCATGAAATTACATGATAAGAAAGGGAAGGTGAGAAAATGAAGAGGGAGAGGAAGGGAGGGCCATTCCACAGGGCCTGAAAAACAAATAGGAATTTCTACATAGCCCTGAGACCAAAAAGAACTTTGGAGGGTTTTAAGCTTGGGGTAAATAGACAAGAGTAAAAGCAGTGGGAAGGTCAGACTAGCATCACAATGGCTTAGTACCAGAATATGACACTGAAAATAGAGACGTGGACATATCTGGACACATTTTAGAAGTAGAATTGGCAAGGACTATTATAATTATTAGGATGCTGGGAAGGATGACTCTGATGTTTCTGAGCTGTGCGTCTGGATGGATAGCAGCATCATTTGCTGAGGTAAGGACAACTGAAGAGGCAGGGAGGGGGGAGGTGTGCAATCCAGATTCATTTGGACCTTGTAAGTAAGGTAGGGATGCCAGTTAGAGGCATCTCAGTTGAGAAGTAGGAAGCTAGAATCTTAAGTTGTTTACTACTTATGACAATGCCAGTCCTTGGAGTAGAGATCCTGTTTGTATTCCATTTCCTATCTTTTACCCCTGTTCCTATTTCCTAAGCATAATGAAGGATCTCATGAAATTTTGATGTCCTCAAAGCTCTTTATAAGCACATACTGTTACTCTTTCACACACAACTGAGGGGCAACATGAAAGCAATGGAGAATGCAAACTAAATATTCTAATGTAGTTACAAAGAATGCTAGACAAGGACTCATGAAGTTAAGGTCCCCACAAAATATAAAACACCCAAGAAAACAAATCAGGCCTAGATTAAAATCCTAATCCATTCATTTTTTTATTTATATATAAAGCTTACAGGGAGCTGGAGTATATCTTGGAACCTTAGTTTTTTCAGTCTTCAAAATGGGAACAACACTCCCTGCCTCATTGATTCTTTATAAAGATGAAATGTACCAGCACCTGCGAGGACTTCCTCAGTGCCTGACAACAACAAATGTTGTTATGGACACAACAAATGTGTTTCTCCCTACTTTTCAACTCTCCCTGAAAATTCGTACTCAACATTTCATATCTCCATTTTGTGAGGATCGGATGTAGGAAAAAAAAGTGATCAGTAAGCTCATTTTCGTATTCAAATGGAAATTTGCAAGTGATCCTCTTAGCAACAAGCAGATAAACTTTTTGACTAAAGCTGCTTTTTCAAGTATTTAGTTAATTAATGGAGAGAAGGAGAGAGTTTCTCGCTACTGGTTCATTCCAAATGCTCAAAGCAGCCTGTGCTGAAGCCAGGAGCTGGGAACACAGTCCTAGTCTCCTGGTGGGCTGCTGAGAGCCAGCAATGCTGCTTCCTTGGGTGTACAGTAACAGCAAGCTGGAGTCAGAAGGCCAAGAAGAGAACTGAATTTGGGCATTCCTATTTAAGGCTTGCAAGTCTTTTTTAAAAGATTTATTTATTTTTATTGGAAAGGAAGACTATACAGAGAGAGGCGAGAAAGAAAGGAAGATCTTCTGTCTGATGATTCACTCCCCAAGCAGCCATAATGGTCAGACCTGCGCCGATCCAAAGCCAGGAGCCCAGATCTTCTTCTGGGTCTCCCACGCAGGTGCAGGGTCCAAAGGCTTTGGACTGTCCTCGACTGAATTCCCAGGCCACAAACAGGGAACTGGATGGGAAATGGGGCTACCGGGATTAGAATCAGCACCCACAGGGATCCCGGCACGTGCAAGGTGAGGATTTTAGCCACTAGGCCACCACACCAGGCCCAAGGCTTACAAGTATTAACTGCTAAATCAAATTCTTTCCACTGAAGCTGCATTTTAACCTAAAATCAGCACATCTTTCTGTAAACTATGAGTATCCCTAGCCTGTGATATACTGAGCATTCACAGCAGAAAACAAACCACAAAAACCATTTTCTTTCCAAATCAAATGTTCTATGGCGTATATAAGTTTGCAGAAGAGTACATGAAATCTCACTGACTGAGCAACAACTTAGTCCCCATCGCTCAGTGCAAGCAGAGGCTAAGAAAAACTAAATCCAAAGTTCTTCAGTTCAGGCTTTCCCCAGCTAGAAGAGAAGTTCTCAGCTCTGATCAATCAGGCTGTGGACTGCAAATGAGTGAAAACTGTGAAGAAGTTCCCAGAATTCCAGGAACTCAGAGGGAAGAGTAGCTAAGACAGGTGGGATACACGAGAGGTTAGCTGAGGTTGGAAAAGGGTGTTGCTAAAGAGGGACTTCCTGCATCCCCCACCCAGGAGTGGCCAGGATCACTGTCAGAATAAGAATATGACCCCAAGGAGCAGGTGTCTGAAGCCCAAGTTGCAAAAGACCTTGCTTGGGCTCAGGACTTAGAAACCAAAATCAAACTTATTTAATGGCTGTGAGGGGAGTAATGTCAATTTCTCAGGACAAGGATAGTTACCTCCAAATGCAAGACAAAGATGAGAAACATGTAAGAGACAGGAATAGGAGAGAGGCTTTTAAAGCCCTACATCTCTGTCAAGCTACCTCTGCACAAGGAAAGATTGGTCAAACATTCAGATGTGTTTTTGTGTGGCTTGACAATGTGGTTCTTGTCGATTTGCTT
Organism: Ochotona curzoniae; assembly: GCF_017591425.1. Classification (NCBI taxonomy): domain Eukaryota; kingdom Metazoa; phylum Chordata; class Mammalia; order Lagomorpha; family Ochotonidae; genus Ochotona; species Ochotona curzoniae. The sequence continues at coordinate 43,766,915 of NW_024466502.1, read as the reverse complement.
TCATTTAAATGGTTGTTCCTTAGTTCCTAGTTTACCAAGCTCTGTTCCCCCGATATTCATGTACCCAACCACATAATTCAGCTCTCACCAGCCCCATAAGCAGCTGAGCTTATAGCTATTGGTACCCAGTCTTCATGTCAAAACTGCTTCATTTTAATGCTTGAATACATTAATCACAGAAAATCTCCTGAATGCAGAGATCACAGAAAAGATGAAGAATCATGGAGAAATAGGGAAAATTTGAAAAGGCCAGAAATTCTAACAGCAGTGCCCTAGGAGGAAGCATCCTCCTACCAACCCACCCACCCACAGCAGCTGCCAGTCTGGCCTTAAGTCAAGTGAGGTGGGTGTTGGCCACAGTCACAGCTGCAGATCATTCTCAACCAGCCTTTCATGTTTGGGAAAGTTCCCAAGAGTCAGAACTCTAATTCCCAACCTCTCTTATAGTGGGTGCCTTGGCTTTTAAGCATGAGTTCCATCAAAGAGCAGCACCCTGGCAGAAGTGCCTTTTGCAAAGCATTAGAATGAACAAATAGGATGAACAGGCTACCTTGGCTTTTGGCAGTTTCAGCAGAGATGTCAGGCTTCCAAAGATTGCACCACTGAGGCCCTGGCAAGGAACCAATACCGATGGCACAGCTGCAGCACGTCCCTTATTTTTCTCTCTGGTGCTCAGTGGATGAGGAAAACAGTACAAGTGTCCTCCCTGGCCACTGCCTTGGTCATGCATTTTACTGCTGAATCTTAACCTGGAACCAAGCAAGCCCTCAAGAATTCTGAGTGGCAGGTGTTTGGCACAGCAATTAAGACACCACTGGGATACAAATCCTATGTAGGAGTGCCTGGGTCAGCTGCTGACTTTACTTCTGATTCCAGCTTCTTGCTAATGTGCAGCATAGAAGGTAGATGGTGATGATGACTCAAGTACTTGGGCCCTGCCACCCATGTGGGAGACCCAGAGGAAGTTCCTGATTCTATCCCTGGCTGTTGTTGACATGTGGGTAGTGAATCGGTGAGTAGGGAAAAAAACTCTTTCTCTGCCTTTTAAATACATAAAAAAATGTAAGTGAAGGAAAGAATTATTTGAAGGACTCACTGTTTTCTCATTTTATCAAACTCATGTCAGCATCAGCTTTCACTGCCAAAAAAAAAAAAAAAAAAAACCCTGACTAGCCAATGATGGCAGGCCCTTCTTTAAGAACCTCTCACTGGACAGCCTAGGAAGAGTACCATCTGTACTCACTGTTCTGAACCCCAGCACCTAAGGCTGCTCCTGGACTCCCAGAGGAAGTAGATAATGGAAGCTTCTCCGAGGACTTGTTCTGTGATTCCCAAGGTGTGCTTCTAAGGCAGTGGGACATTGTAGCCTCCCCAGTCAGGAATCTTCACTGTTTCTATCCACAGAGGAGGCCATTCCATAGTCACTGGGAAGTCCATTATCAGCCACTCAAGGAGTTGTTCTTGTCTGTCCAGGGCTCTACCTTGGGTGATAAACTTGCTCCATATTAATTCATATCTATGTGCAGGGGAGGCAGGAAATGTCTAGAGTTTTAATCCAAGCCATAAGAATGATAGCAAATGGGTTTTCATGTCTCTGGGAGCCAAGCAAGAGTAGCTGGCAGGTTCAGCTACAGCAGATATGTTAAACAGAAAGAACTCCAAAGAATTAAAAAAAGAACATACTTCTCCATCAGCTGTTAGACAAAACTATATTTACTATTCGTGGTACAACAGTTCTTACGTAGGTTCATATTCCTCATGATATAAAGGTTCTGTGGGCAACACAAAAAACCTCTGAGAAGCTATATAGAACCTAAAACCTTACAGGGCATGCACAATGTGCACACATGTTGGAGTTAAGTTACAGTGCAGGAGAGAGCCTAGGTCAAGAGGACAAACACACGGTGTGGATGAACACTCCTTGTACTAAGATGCCAGGGAGTGATGCTCATTGTGGGTTGCTGTCACATAGGAGAAGACAGCCAAGCTATGCATGCTCAGCTTTGAGATAGGCACAAGTGCAGCAGAGAATCACATTCCACCAAAGTGGATTTTACTAAATAATTCTCATTTTACAGGAGAAAAAAATTTCAGGGAGAGTAAGTGGCTTGCTTGAACTTGCAAAGGACATAAACTTGGGTTTTCTGACTCTACACTAATGGATTTTCTTTTCTATATCTGTGCCTTTAAAAGTTACGTTCTGCAGGTCCCAGAGACCCCTGAAGGAATCCAACTCATGTCAACATTAGCTTTCACTGCTAAAAACCAAAGACCCTTGACTGTAAATGTTGATGGATACAACACTACCAAAAATGAAAACAAAACACCTCCTTGATGTCCTCAATATTGATTTTTCATCAATGTGTAAAGGGGTCTGGAGACAAAAACTTTTCTGTGCTGTTCCCCTGTGAAATTCAGAACCAAAAGAGATTTATCCTGAGTGCACTATTTTTGGGAACAATTTGAAGCTTATGCTAAATTTAGCTCTTTTGTTTATGTCCTTGTACCTCCAGCTTTGTTTTGGATTGATGAGTTTATGACTGACAGGGAAAGGTCTTAAACTGCAAAGTATCTGATTATGGACTCGAGTTTGTCTTCTCTCAAGTCACACCTAGTTTAGTGTATGCTCAACTGATGTTTGACGAGTAAATGACGCAGTGGATTTCTGCTTCAGGTGGAAGGGTCATTCAGTTCCTCCGAGCAGTGATGCGTGCACTCACCTGAGCCCACAAGTACATGGCAAATGACAGAATGTCCAAGCCCAGCAAGGCCCATCAGGTGGACCATAACCTGGAGGGACTGAGATGCTCCTGTGCCTTGGTTTTTGGTGCTGACCCCTGGCCAGATTCTATTCACTCACAAGGCCCAGGTCAACTCTCCTCTCCTGCATGATTTCTTCCCTGTGACAGCAACCCACAATGAGCATCACTCCCTGGCATCTTAGTACAAGGAGTGTTCATCCACACCGTGTGTTTGTCCTCTTGACCTAGGCTCTCTCCTGCACTGTAACTTAACTTCAACATGTATGCACATTGTACTTGTCCTGTAAGGTTTTAGGTTATCCATAGTTTCTCAGGGGTCTTTTGTGTTGCTCACAGAGTCCCATGCTAAGTAAGTTAAAATCTCTTTCATCTAAATAAAATGTACCATTTTACCAAATAATTCAGATATAGTAAAACATTATTTTCTTAACAAAGTCTTGCATCAAAGTTAGGGGATATTTTTCTTTGTATTATCACCACCTTAACAGAGATTATTTAAAACTAGACTACCCGGGTCAGGCATTTGGCCTAGTGGTCAATATATCCAAGTCCCATATCCAAGTGCCTGTATTCAGTTCCTGACAGGCTCCCGGATTCAGCTTCCTGCCAATGCAGACCCTGGGAGCCAGTGGTTATGCTCGAACAATTGGGATGTTGCCAGCCACTTTGGAAACCTGAAATGAGCTCCTGACTCCTAGCTTCAGCGTTGGCTAGTGCAGGAATTTGGAAGACTGAACAAATGGATGGGAGCTTTTTCTCTGTGTGTCCCTCAGATTTATTTTAATTTTTTTAAAATACTAGGCAACCTACATATCACCCATTAATAATTAACAAAGTTAGATGACCTTGTATCTTATGATTCTAAATTCTGTGCTTTTCTCACTGTATCATTCTCTACTTTTCTAATGAATACTTGTTAAATTTACCTGAAAAAGAGCTTTGAGAAAAGTAACATGCCTAGATTAAAGTATGAGTCAGAACAGACAGTCATAAACCAAGGTCTCCTGATTCTCACCCGGAACTGCGTTTCAAAGCAACTGATTTCCCTTGTGATTTTAGCTGTTTACGTGCTCAGCTCAAGTGCTGGTTAACACTATAGGTAGCTCTCTTACAAGAGCATAAAAATTATGTATCATATAAAAGTCCATTTTCTTTTTCTCTTTCCTATGTGGTTAATTAGCAGCCTCATTACTATTATTTTCCCCAGCAAAAAAATGAAGAGATGTATTATGACATTATTGAATAATTTCAAGCTGTGTCTGTAAATTACATCATGAAATTCCCAGTCCTCTCTTTTTTTCCTCCTTCTCATGTGTTTAGCCATTAATCCTACAAGCATGTGCCAAACTCCTGAAAGGAGCAAAATTGCATAAGATGCCAGAGTGTCTTGTGATAGGTAAAAAAGAAGACATCCTTGCCATCAGTGAAATTACAGTATCAGGGATAGAATGACATTTCTAGAGAAAAAGTCTAATGATATGGGAAATGTGTACTGGTACAGGACGCATTACTAAGGAAGTGACAAGGGAATATGAAATAAGAAAAACTTTTATCCTAGACAAAAGCAATTTGGGGAATGACTCATACTGGGGATGAATCCTGAGATATGCATTCAAAGAAATGTGGTCTTCACGTACAATTCCCTTTAGCATCCCCAAATAAGCATGCAATAAAGACTATGTGCTTTCATTCCAAATGTAGCCATCACAAGACAGGTTGTCTGGCTCCCTCATGCCCAAACAGTTGCTACCCTTAAATTTCTGCTACATGGAAACCCTAGGGGCCTACCTGTAGATAGAACATTGCAGAGAGGGAGATGGCATGCAAATTGGTCAAAGGGAGTAATACAAAGTGGGTCTCTATGTCTCCTGGTAAATGTTTGCAGTGGTCCTTTCCCTCACAGTGCTCTGGGATTTGAATTTCAGCCCTGCATGTCTCTGTCATCCCATCTGTCTTCAGGCTGCACCCCTGAACTATCTTCTGTGTCATCTGTCCTATGAAAGCTTTCCTTTCCAAAGCCTCTGCCCTCAGGAGTCTCCCTACCTTGCAATTTCATTTTGGGTTAATAGTCAAGTTACAAATAAGTGCACAAATGGAATCAATCAAACAATGGGCCACTGAAAGACACCAAGCAGACTGCTGGACAAGATATATGTGAAAGGGGATAAGTCCAAGCCATGTGACTGATTACAGCAACAAACTGTGTGATAGCCATCTCTTCTACACACAATGTATAGAGACAAACATTATTAGAGAATCCAAAATGAGTGTTGAATAGCTATATTAAGATCTGACTCCAAAGACCTATTAGATTGGGCTGAGTAGTTAATTGCTCCAGCAATAAGGATAGTGTAGGTTCTTCATAGCTTAACATGACAAATGTGGAGATTTAGGACATTATGTCCAAGAGAAGCTGGAAGAAGAACAGACTGTGTGTGGGCCTGGATTATGTGGGCACCTGCTGTAGCCTAACTTTCCAGACACTGCGAAGGTTTCTATGCACTGTCTAGAGGCTGGAGTCTCTGAAATAAGACATGTCGCATGTCAAAATCACTCTCTAAACTCTCGAAATCACTCCAAATTCTGCTCCATCAATAACACAAAAGAAAAAATGGCATTCTTTCAAGATGACATCAACAATGTGCAGCAGCAATGAATTTTTTTTCTAAATAAGTCTTTGCTTGTGAGCATGTTGCTAAATATACCATCTAGGGAAAAAACACTTGTGAATGGTCATATTATCTTTACTTATTTTATTTTTTTAAAGATTTATTTTTATTATTTTTTTTTATTGGAAAGGCAGATATACAGAGAGGAGAGACAGAGAGGAAGATCTTCCATCCGATGATTCACTCCCCAAGTGAGTGCAACGGGCCGATGCTATGCCGGTCCGAAGCCAGGAGCCTCTTCCGGGTCTCCCACGAGGGTGCAGGGTCCCAAAGCTTTGGGCCATCCTCAACTGCTTTCCCGGGCCACAGGCAGGGAGCTGGAAGGGAAGCGGGGCTGTCGGGATAGAACCGGCGCCCATATGGGATCCCAGGCATGCAAGGCAAGGACCTTAACCACTGCGCCACTGCGCCAGGCCCTATCTTTACTTATTAAGAAAGAAAGGTGCAATGGAAGACAAGTCAAAGAGTTCTGGTTTTTTATCATTAATATTATTTTTCATAGGAAAATATTATTGTATACATTTATGGAACAGAATGTGATGTTTTGTCAAACAGATATATAGGTAAACATGTGTATGAATATGTTCTTACATAAACTTATCATGGAGACTAGCATACTGGAAAGTGAAAATTCATTGCAGAATGCATCTCTACTTCCCCAATAAATGGAATACTCCCAATTAAAGTGTTAAATATACCTTGACATTATAATACTAGATTTTCCACCATGGCCAATACTTACGATGCCATGATATACTTAAATGGCAGAATATTGGACGTGTGACTGTTGCTGAAGAATTATACTGTTGAAATAAGTGAGGGGGAACTGTGGGAAGGGAGAATGGGGAGGAAAGAAGGGAGTGGAGGAAGAAATCCCTTATACCTACAGAACTGTATCATGGAAAATAAGAATAACAATTGAAATACAAAAGATGTGATATTTTGTTACACATGTAATAAAAAAGTACTAAATCAAGTTAACTATCTCACCAAAATTTCCTTTAATATTTATGATTCCAACAGCAAAACAAGTTTAAGATAATTTATTCAAATTGTATCATAGGGTTCAGATTCCATTTGGTTTTTGTAACCTATTATCAGGGAAAAATAATGGATGGAAATAAAACTGCCCCAGATGGTCCTCTGGGTGTTGCAAGGCTGAGAATCATTGTTTATGAGTCAGCATTCAATCTTTGCCTTCACTATGGTTTGGATGTGATTCAAGTGCACCCCCAAGGGTTTTCCTATTAGAAAATTAGCCCCCAGTATGGTGACATTGGGAGGAGGTGGGGCCTTTGAGGGTTGGAACCTAGTAAGAAATGATGGGTCACTGAAGGCAGGACCCTCAGAAGGGCTTAATGCAGTCTTATTGGAGCATGCTTAGTTCCTGTGAGTTAGAGCAGAACTGGTCTATGGTCTCTGGCTTCTGTCCCCTCAAAGAATCTCTGCCTCTAGCACATGTTCCTACCATGAAATCTTCACCAGAGGCCAAACTAATGGGTTGCTCAATTTGAGGGAAATGAGTCATATTCCTTTTTGAAGGACATAGCCTCTGGCTTTTTAGTACAAGAAACAGACAGATACAACCTTTCAACACGATAGCATCATATCAAGAATGCAGCCTATATGCTAGGAAACTGAAAAAAGGAGGGAGGGGAGACATTAAGAAAAGCCAAAGACCACATTGTTAGGAATTGAAGAAAGAGGACAACTGGCTCCCCATCTCCTAGAGTGTACCCCTGCTTAGACTTTGGGCTTGCAAGGGTGTTTTTGGTTTAATATCTATGTAGGGCCTAGGCATTCATAGTTTTTAAAGTACTAATAGTAGAGCCCCTGGGAATGCAGCCCAGGCAATATAATTTTTTAAAGTTTCCCAGGTGACTCTGATGTGCAGCCAAGGTTGAAAATAACTATTTTATAGGAGACTAAGTATTTATGCTAAGGATCTTATTTTGAAGACATCTACTTGGAATCTAAGAATGTCTTACAAAAGGAAATTTTGACTTTAAAAGAAACACATTCCAGTGCTTTATCAGGGTGCATGTGTGTGTATGCAGGTGTGTGTCTTTTATGAACATGTGCCACTGATGTAACTTAGTGATTATTATCCACATTGGGAACTAGAACTTCTATAATAATCTGATGAAGGCTCTATCTCCATAGAAATGTACATAAATCCAGGTTTTGGCAGATTTCAGGACTATCACAGACTTCCTGAAACCAATGTTAAGAACCTTCGATGTAGGCGTAGACTTTGCAAGCTACCATCCAAAGGATAAATAAGCAGTTTTTAAAAATCAACCATAAGTATTAGAAAACATAAGTAGGAAACTTAATTTTGTTCCTAAATTTCTGTGGATTCTAAACAGATGAATTCAGATGGCGAGGCCTCAGTTTTGGTGTTTTTATCTATCTATAGGACAATGCAATGTTTTTAAGGTTGTGCAAAAAAACTGTACATGTGGAGTGAATGAATATATGTGAAAGTACCTTGAAAAGTTGCAATTTTTATTAGGGTTATTCAGAATTAATTGAAGAAGAAACATACAATTTCTTGGGAAACTATCACATTCAGCTAGTTCTCACTTGCGTGTACTTGTCATTATAAGGAACTTGGTAATTCTTGGGCAGGATGATCTGTCTCGGGATAGTGGGTGCTGGCCACAGTGCTCTATGCAGTCGCTCTTTCTCTCTCTGCACAATGAGGATAGTCTTGCAGTACTTACCAGCAGTGTTTTCTTTTTCTTTTTAAGATTTATTTATTTTATTGCAAAGTCAGATATATAGAGAGGAGGAGAGACAGGGCAGAAGAACTTCCATCTGATGATTCACTCCCCAAAAGACTGCAATAGCCAGTGCTGAGCGAATCCAAAGCCAGGAGCCAGGAGCTCTTCCGGGTCTCCCACGCAGGTGCAGGGTCCCAAGGCTTTGGGCCATCCTCGACTGCTTTCCCAGGCCACAACTAGGGAGCTGGATGGGAATCAGGGCTGCCAGGATTAGAACCAGTGTCCATATGGGATCCCAGGTGTGTTCAAGGCAAAGACTTTAACCACTAGGCCATAGTGATGGGCCCACTGGCAGTGTTTTCAAACTGCTGGAAAATCCATTCTTCTAACTTGAAAAACTTCAACATGCATTAGAATGCAAAGGAAAGGTGGAAGTTTTAGGAGAAATGAAATTTAAGAGGAAGATTTTCACAAGATCCTTGAAATATTTGTTTCTTCTCCTACTTCCTACTCTGCTTGAAGCCTCGGGGACTTCCGTTTGTTCCATTGGCAATGAGAAGATCACTGCTTAGGCAACTGAGTATCCCCACTCCCAAGATATTAAGAGACAAACCTGAGGTTAAAAATGTAGGCCTGTTGCAGGCATTGTGGCCTGCTGGGTTAAGCTGCTGCCTCGGATACCTGCATTCCATATCAAAGTGCCAGTCTGAAACCCAGCACCACTGTTTCCAATCCAGATTCCTGATAATGCATTCTGGGAGCATCAGATGATGGCTCAAGTGACTGGGCTCCCACCACTATGTGGGAGACCAAGGAAGAGGGCTTGTCAGTGGCCTCCTATTCCAACTTATTTCAGCCCTGATGCCTCCCAAGTAAATGAAAATAAATGCCTACACATCAAAAAAGCATCTTTCACAGCTGCTGGCTTAGAGTTAGAGGTCCAGCTCATGGTAAGATGTCAACTACAAGCACATACTTTATACACAGAGAATAAGCAAAGTTAGGCTAACAGAAAGATTCCAAAACCTTCGCACTTGTAGGTTTAACATTTCCCATTCATCTCATTGTCTAAGTTTTGACAGAAAGAAATGAAAATTGTGCATCGAGGGTCCAATACTAACACTGAATTTTGATTGCTATCTTCCACTCCTCAGAAAATATATTAAATAAAATGCAGAGTCACGTAGTTCAAGCTCCTGTCTGTTTTTCATAAAGGAAAGTGCTTTATATGCAGATATTTCAAGTGAGAGGGGATGCTAGGACTCCAAAAGCACCTATTATCAAACAAAGCAGCCAGAAAATGAACGCCCTGGAGATGACTATGACCACAGTCTGGGACATTAGCCAGTGTCTTCCTCTCACTTGATAGCAGCATGTTTTTGAACTATTTACTCTATCCACTAAGCCTCTCTGAGTGCTGTAGCTCTTTGACAAAATTTCTTCCCTGTTTTTAGACTACTGCTTTAACTTTCTGGTTACAAAGACTTGCTGGCTATTCATGGTGAATGAAGCAATGAAAAGGAATGGTATAGAAGACTAATCAGGTTATTTTGTGTATGGATATATACATATATATTATACTCTCTTGCTCATATCCCTCATCCTTGTATGTGTATGTGATGGATGCGTCATTGAAACACCTAATGAGCTCAGTTCTCCTCCTCAGAAATAAGAGGAGGGTGGCAGGGGTGGTGGGGGAACATGGGCAGCAGAGATGGTAGAATAGAAGTACCACTGTGCCCCGAAATCTGTATTGTGAAATAGGTAAAATTTGTTCGTTATCTGAATAAACTAAAATATTAAATTAATAAAGTAGCTAAACCTCTACAGAAAATCAAAGTACCTCTTACACCCCTTCCAGATGCTGAACAGTCTGCTCTATAACCTCTTAATACACCCTCTGCTAAGGCAGCTCTCCATCCCAGGCAGGGGAAGGAGTGTCTCTGCTTCAGTGCTGTGGCTCATCACCCCATTTCCCTTCCCAGCTGTGGAAATCCAGGCCTTCTAGAGCTCTGTGTGTGTGTGTGTGTGTTCTCTTCAACCAAGGACATTACTCTGAATTACAGATGGTTGAAGAATTGTATGTTTTAGGTGATCCCATATTCTGGTTAATTGATATATGTCACTTTTATAAATTATAAGGTGTCAAACACATGGAGAAAAACAACCTCAAGATAATAACTTCCTTTGTATTCATCAGGAAAATGAACACCTACCACATTAAATAACAATCATATACCTTTTTTGGACAGTTAATATTTTGTTTATATATATCATGACTAATAGTAATGAACAGTAATTCATCACTTTGGAAAAGTAATCAGGAATTCTAGTTATATAAAATTAAAATTGATTGAGACCCTTTGTCATCCTGACAAAAGCAAGTAATAATATCACTATGAACCATTAATAGACAAAACTCTTTTTAGCTTCTTTTGGTTTGCAAAGATCCCTTATATAAAGCCTAGTATGTACAAACTAAGCACAATAGATAAGAACAAAATAACAAGAAGTATTTAATCTGGACAGTTCTGCAGAGAAGCAATTTGTCTACCATTAGTAGAATTTTTCTTCTTGACTGAATGTTGTCATGGGCACTCAGCTTATGTGACACGTTTTACCCTCAGCACATTCATGAATGCACGGTAGTGTCAGCTTCATATTGTTGATACAGACTGAGAACCATCAAAATGATGTACATCATGCTGACAAGAGGCCAACCCAGAGGTTATTCAGTGAATATTCAGGCATCCATTCTAATCAATGAATGACAAAGGATAGCCTGTCATAATACAATCAATGGATTCAACCAACTATCAAAAGTATTTTTTTAAATGCTGCAGCTGCACTGATTGTGTACACTTTTTTTTGTACCATCATCCAATGTAGTAACAGCAGTTCACATAGCATTTACACTATATTTGGCATCATAAATAATTTTGAGGGTTTTTTAATGTTACATTTATGTGAAGGTATATAGGTTATATGCAAATACTGTAACATAGCTATATCTATATCTATGCATATATATACACACCATATACATGGTATGTTTCAGAATTCGATATTTACAGGGGGCCCTGGAATTAACATACATGACTACTGAAGAATGACTATACGTTACTGACAAAGGAAACATCTTTCACAGATATACTCAAATATTGATAGAAAAAAACACTCTTTTTAGAAATCATATATTTAAGCCAGTGCTGTGGCATAGTGGTTAAAGCTGGCACTGGTTAGCTTCCCAGTCCCAGCTGCTCCAATTCTGAGCCAGCTCCTTGCTAATGTGCCCCTCTCTCTCTGTCTCTCCCTCTGCCTCTCCTTCTCTGTAACTCTGTATTTCAAATAAAAGACACAATTCCTTTAAACATTTTCATTATTCAGGTATTATAATATGGTAAGAGGAAAATGGAAAAAACTGAAAACATGTGTTAAATTTTACAGTCAAGAGATTTTTGAAAGACAGGTGAAACTGAAGATTATCCAAGGTTTCAGAGGATGTTCCCCTTGGAACCAAACCTCTTCCACTTCTTGGCCTACGGAATGTTCCCAAAAGGAAGCCAGGGACAGAAAGGAATGCAGGAGATCAAGAGTCCTTAGAGACAGTGTGTGTCCTTAAGAACCATGCTGATGTCATTTATTACCACCTTCCAAGAATACTGGGACATCCTTGAATAGACAAAGGATAAATATTGTTATTTAAGTCTGTAAATATAATGGCAAATGACACTAAGAAACACACTCTAGCACAGACTGCTGCCAGAGTGTCCAATGTGAAGTGATGTGAGGTTAGAACAGTTTTATTGAGGTTGGATATAGCCAACTCAGAGTAGACGGAAGTTTAATTATGAAACCTTAATGGAACTTTCTCCAGACGCTGCCACTAGCAAAGCAGTGGCCTCATTGCTGGATTACCCCAGTGCTCTTTGACTTTCTCAAGACCCCCTTTCTAGGCTGTTAGGCAGCAGTTTCCATGTAAAGCTGTGCTACAGGCCTGAGGGAGCTTAAAACCTAGGCCAAGGGAGGAGAAAACTTTCTCTTTCCCCCAGGATGTCCCTCTGGAGGATGCACTACTTACAGAGTATTGCATTTCTTCTTCTTTCTCATCATCGATTCATCCTTTTTTTCTAAAAATAAATAAATAAATAAATAAAGCTTTATTTTCATTTGAAAGGCAGACTCGCAGACTAAAGGAGAGAGACAGAGAGCGCAAGATCTTAAATCAATTAGTTCATTTTCCAAATGGCTGCAACAACCAGAGCTGGGCTGGTCCAAAGTTAGGAGCCAGGAGCTTCCTCCACATTATTGCATTGTCCCAGATACTAGGACCATCCTCTGCTGCTTTTCCAGACCACTTGCGGGGACTTGAATATGGGAGGCCAACTCTGCAGGTAGAGGCTTAACTTACTAATTAACCATCCATCTCATGAATTCTTTGGCCTGATCAGTTACAAGCCAATAGAGAAAGACACTCTTCCAGGAGCAGAAGCAGGCTCCATTGGGACTGAAATCTGCACAGAAAGATCCAATCTTCAGGCATCTCCAGAGCACAAGAAATGCAGGGCAGAGATGTTGCCACACAACAAGGTCAATGTAAATTTGGGCCGTGTTCTTCTGACATAGCTGGTACCCAGCAGGAAGCTGGAATGAAATGGAGCAGGCAGGACTTAAATGGGACCCCATATGGGATGCTGGTATCATAGGTAGGCTTAACCCACCTCACCACAATGCCAGCACCGTTCATGGCTTTTTACTGTCATAAAATCTTAACAGAATGATGTGACATCTGGGGTTTCCTGTGGAATAATGCAAAGTGGGTGGGAGCAGATAGGTGTATCTGTGAAACAAGATTAGTTTGGAATGATCTTTGTTGAGCATAGCGATCACCAGGAGGTAGAATCATTCTACCAGGATTTGTTGCTGTTGCCCTTCTGTGAGTTTCCTTTATTTTTTTTAAAAAATACTAAAAATCTTTCACAATAAAGACTTTTTAAAAAATCGAAACTGGTTAAAGCTATGTTAAATTAATATTGAAAACATTTTTTCTAAAATACTTTAAAGTACATGAAATTTCCATGGTTTACTGTTATGTGTTTCATGATCTATTACTTTATGTACTGCATATATGAGCAGAAATAACTTATGTATATGTGTGAGTGGAGAAATACAGAACATGGTTGTCCTTAGCTGGTGAGAATTCTTGATATTTTTCTTTATTGATTGATATGCTTTTGTATTTTCTGAATTTTATAGAAATAAAATATGTCCAATTTGATAATGTTACTTTATATATCAGCTACACTCATGGGACAATAAGGCCCAGCGTGGTGGCCTAGTGGCTAAAGTCTTCGCCTTGAACGCACCAGGATCCCATATGGGCGCCGGTTCTAATCCCAGCGGCTCCACTTCCCATCCAGCTCCCTGCTTGTGGCCTAGGAAAGCAGTCAAGGATGGCCCAAAGCTTTGGGACCCTGCACCCGCATGGGAGACTCGGAAGAGGTTCCTGGCTCCTGGCTTCAGATCGGCACAGCACTGGCCTTTGTGGTCACTTGAGGAGTGAATCATCGGATGAAAGTTCTTCTGCCCTGTCTCTCCTCCTCTCTGTATATCTGACTTTGTAATAAAAAAAAATAAATACTTTTTTAAAAATCATGGGACAATAGATAGGTGGAAAGCAACAGAACCCCAATTGTGTTTCTAAATGTGTGCTCATGGTATGTGGTGAGTTTTGATCTAAAGTAAACAGCATCAACCTGTTAATGGTTCTTACAGCTAGATGGCAGCATGTCATTCATTTTTTTGCTCCTGTGTCTTTTCTTCTACTAATAAGCATAATGTTTTAACTGAAAATGTGGCATGGAAATTAAAATTAGACTTACTGTAGTTTTTGATAGAGAAAAAGCTATCTATTTAGGGCACAATGCAACATATAATGATAAGAATTCCAAAGGAAGTCCAAAAGAATCTGAAATTCTCCATGAAAATGTATGCTTTTAAATAATATCAGTATGAAATTCTTTGAACAGACACCATCTGTTGGCAGTGCTCTTGGTTTCATGTATTTCATTCCTTAATAATTCTGATTCATTTGCTGTCCATTTCTAGGTATATCCATGCCAATACCAGTCTTTGGGCTACAGGATGACTCCAAGGTCTTCAAAGAGGGGAGTTGCTTACTTGCTGATGACAACTTTGTCCTGATTGGCTCTTTTGTGGCATTTTTCATCCCCTTGACTATCATGGTGATCACCTACTTTCTAACTATCAAGTCACTCCAGAAAGAAGCTACACTGTGTGTGAGTGATCCTGGCACGCGAGCCAAATTAGCTTCTTTCAGCTTCCTCCCTCAGAGTTCCTTGTCTTCAGAAAAGCTTTTCCAGAGGTCCATCCACAGGGAGCCAGGGTCCTACACAGGTCGGAGGACGATGCAGTCCATCAGCAATGAGCAGAAGGCTTGCAAGGTGTTGGGTATCGTTTTCTTCCTGTTTGTGGTGATGTGGTGTCCCTTCTTTATCACCAACATTATGGCTGTCATCTGTAAAGAATCCTGCAACGAGGATGTCATCACAGCCCTGCTCAACGTGTTTGTCTGGATCGGATACCTCTCCTCAGCTGTAAACCCGCTGGTCTACACCCTGTTCAACAAGACCTACCGGTCAGCCTTTTCACGGTACATCCAGTGTCAGTACAAGGAAAACAAAAAACCACTGCAGTTAATTCTAGTGAACACTATACCGGCCTTAGCCTACAAGTCAAGTCAACTCCAGATGGGACAAAAAAAGAATTCCAAAAAAGATGCCAAGACAACAGATGATGACTGTACTATGGTGGCTCTAGGGAAGCAGCATTCAGATGATGCTTCTACAGACAATATCGACACAGTGAATGAAAAGGTTAGCTGTGTGTGATAGACTAGTTGCCATGGCAATGGTAGAGGACATGCTGAGCAAATTTTCACCTTCCTGGGGGGAAAAAAAGTATTATGGAGACTGGAAAAAAAATTAGGCCAGTCTAATGGAACCAACAATAATATCTGTATTCCTCATTTTATTCTGTCAATGAGAAGCAGGGTTAAATGCCACAAATGTGCACTGCAAACATGTTCTGGCAGCATTTCTGCTGTGAGCTTTATGATACTTATTTTTAACATTGTAAATGATATACCTTTAAAGTAATTAGCTTTTATTGTATAATTGTAATGAGGTCCTGAATAAATCTCAATTAACTTTCATTGTCACATGGAAACCTTGCTATTGGGTTGTTAATTGATGGTTTGGGATTGAGTTGGTTATCTCTTCCTGTAAATACAAATAGGTATCACTAGTGAAAAATCAGTTCAATTGAGTGGCCTCTTAAATAAGAAACACTTCTACTTAAAAGCTACTGAGATATATATTTTGGAAAAAAAAAGAAAGATCTAAAAACAATGTTATACAATCTATATTGCTATGACAAATGAAATACTTGACATTTTCATTCCTGGTTTTTCATAGATGCCATTTTGAAACACTGAAACAGTTGCTGGCCTTTGATGCATTCTGAGTTTTTCTGCTAAGAAGTAAAAAGACTTTAAATGGTATTAACCAATTATTGCTGCTTTCTCTTCTACTTCTTACGCTATACTCTGAATTTCCAATGTGGTCTTGTTTAATATTTGTTCTTCTATGTAAACTGGGAGGATAATTTATCATTGCCAAATACATTTGTAAGAAGTGCTCCTCTCAGACAGCACCACTGAGGTGTTTGGTATCTTGCTGTGAAATGACTGCATCCTGCATGCGCTCCTTTGAGCAGTGAACAGTATGTTGATGTAACTGCGTCGGGATTGAGCAATAAACTCAGGTTTCTGGCTGTTGACAACAGTGGAATCTTAGGACATCTCTGTAAAGAGTAGACAGCTTTCCTATTGAGACTCATCAGGTTCATTGATGTTTTCGGATTAGTTAATCTATACTATTTATTAAAACCATTCAACCAGGTTCCACAGTCATCTGCTGAGTAGACACTTATTTGTGAAGCAATTTTCTAGGTACTACTAGCAAATATAAAAATAAAACGATGAATGCCAACCAAAGAAGGAAGGAAACATCATTTGAGGTCAACTCAAACATTGCAATTTATCGAGTCACATTCATGTCCTGATTTTAGCTAATCTATCAATAAACATTATAAACTTGAAAAAAATCAAAAATTGCAATTAACTTAGAAATATGCCTCTCAATCAGTTACCAATTTGTAACTGCCGAAAAAAGTCTTTTTGTTTCGTAACTCTTTAAAAAACTCATTTGTTTTAAGTTAACTCACTAATATGAAACTCACCAATAAAAACAGTAAATAAATCTAATGTTTTACAGGAAAAAAAACCTTATTAAAGAGGAAAGTAACTAGGAATAGTTGCTTCCTCTGATACTGTAATAGTCAAACACTGTTACTGGAACAGATATTAGGCACATGATCAGAATGCTGAGACGGTTCTACGGAATAAAAACTAGTTTTTGCCTAAAGTTTATGGCAACTGTCAGAATGACCTCACTGTTGCCTGACAGAAGTCTTTTGGCTTCATATATTACAAACATGTTCATATTTTCTTTTTTTTCTCTCCAAAAATATATATTCAAGTGTATATAGACAAATGTCTATCTGTATATATGTACAGACCTGTTCTCATGCACTTTATTCAATATTTATATATTTATATGGAGGGAAAGTCAGTCAGTAAAGACACTTGGTATATACACATGTGTGCATGTTTGCATTATGTCCACTGAAATGTGAATCAATCTCTTAATATTCCCATGACCTTCCATGGCTGTGACAGCAAACTGAAGAGTGACAAAGATGCCAGTCCTTTAAATAAACTGGATCTCATTTTGTGAAAAGACTTTAATGCAATTCTGTGAGGTGGTGAGAAAAATGGTCCATACATCATTTATTGATCTTAAATAAAACAGGATCCTGGGCCCTTCGTTTTGTCTGGGGACTTTGTGTCAAGGTTTTTAAAACACTGCTCATGTCTGTGAAGTACGTTCCTCAGATGATTTACAGTTCTGTGATGAAGGGATTCACTCCTAGACAGTACCATTAAACCAGAGTAACAAATATTGCTCTGCTGTAACTTGAATGATAGAAAGGAATTAAATGTTACAATTACAGGAAGCTCAGTTTAAAGCATAATCTACTTGGCCACAGTGCCATCTAATGGTCGTTTTTTAAAGTGCTACTATTGCCAAATTGAACTAAATCACCATATTGCTTTTAGCAAAGGGTGCTTCTCCCATTTGTGCATCAATGAAACATATTTATACAATGTTAAATTATTCTGTGCCATATGTAACAAATACAGTGAAGATTATTTTATGTACTGATTTTAACCAAGATGATTCTAAAAGATTTCAAGAAAGAATGAATTGTAAATAAAGCATATTCAAAAGTGAATGCAATTTTGTGTGAGTTCATACTTGTGTTTCTACTGAGGGGAACCTGCCAACAGCTTGCTGAGTCATCTAGCGGGAAACTCTAGGTATTATTCTGAAAGCTACAGAGTTAAAAAAAAAAACTGTGTTTCTGGAACCCCACTACATCACAGAATCAGGATCCACTGGTTGAATTAGCTTTAGACCACGATCCAGTATTCAGTTGTCTGAAGTACACAAATGCTCCATGTTTGATTGTTGTGTCTCGTTCTACACATCTTAGTGATATAGGAGACACTATTTTACTCTAAGACATACACACAAACACACTTGAGTACCTACATACCAGTGGACCCCAAGATATGCACACACACACACACACACACACACACACACACACACACACACACACACACACTTTCAAAGGAAGTAAATTAAATCAAGGAGATTTGATATCACTGACTGAAATGTAAAGTTTTTCCCTAGTTTATCGCTTCACTTTCACTGTTCAGTAAGGACAGTAAAGGTACAACAGTTCTACCCCAAATTCAGGTTACTCCCTTTAGGGTCAGTACAATGGCTCAATAGACTAATCCTGCCCTTTCAAGTGCTAGTATCCCATATGGATGCTGGTTCAAGTCATGGTTGCTCCACTTCCAATCCAGTTCTATGTTTGTGGCCTGAGAAAGCAGGGAGGATAAACCAAGTCCTGGGAACTCAGATGAAGCTTCTGGTTTCAGCCCAGCCCTTCACTGGCCATTGCTGCCAAACAAAAATAAAATCTTTTGTAAAAATAAAGATTACTTGGGCCCAGCAGCATGGCCTAGTGGCTAAAGTCCTCGCCTTGAACGCGCCGGGATCCCATATGGGCGCCGGTTCTAATCCCGACGCTTCCCATCCAGCTCCCTGCTTGTGGCCTGGGAAAGCAGTTGAGGATGGCCCAGAGTTTTGGGACCCTGCATCCGGGTGGGAGACCAGGAAGAGGTTTCAGGTTCCCGGCTTCAGATTGGTGCAGCACCGGTCATTGTAGTCACTTGGGGAGTGAATCATCAGATGGAAGATCTTCCTCTCTGTCTCTCCTCCTCTCTGTATATCTGACTTTGTAACAAAAATATATAAATAAATCTTTTAAAAAATAATAAAGATTACTCCCTTTTATGAATTAAAAAAAATGAGATTCAGAGTAGTTAGTGATGTGTCCAAAGCCATAGAGCTAGTAAGAAAAGTTTGAGTTCTCCCAAGTTCACAGAGTCCAGAAGGAAGAACCCCTGAGAAATAAGATGTGTGTCTCCAGATTAGCTGCCACACCTTAGTTAGTTATGTGAGTTTCGGTCAGTTACAACCTTGTGGCTCAATATCATTGTCTTCCAAAATGGAAACATCAACCAGAACATGTTTAGGTTCACTAACAGAACATCTTAAGATTATGGCTATCACTGTGCCAGATGGCCTGCAAAATACTAGGTAAACTTACAAATGTGTTATAACTAAAAAGAGATAATAGGTGCTGGTGTAATGGTATAACACTTAAGCCATTGTCTGTGACACCAGTTTCCCATATGAGCCTCAGTGTGTATTCCTGCCGCTCCATTTGCAATCCAGCTTGCTACTAATGTGCCTGGCAGAAGAGCCAGGCTGAAATCTTCACCCAACTGAGAGATCTAGAAGAAGCTGCAGGCTCCTCTAGGTTAGGGCTGGCATAGCTTCATCCAGACTGGCCACTTGGAAATTAACGAGCCAATGGAAGACTCTCTCTCTCTCTCCCCACCAATCCTTTCTCTCATAACTCTGCTCTTCAAATGAACAAATAAATTTGTAAATATAAAAATAAAAGAACCCACCAAAACCTCTAAAAATCGTAGCAATCAAAGAAAAGCAAATTCTGGACAAAACTGTGATGCAGCAACAGTATTATCTTGGCAGCTTCCACTGCCCTTTCTGTGACGACTTCTCATTTTTTAGAAAAAGCTCTTCTCTTCTACCTGGTCTTCACCATGGTATACTGTTTCCTTCTTTGGTACTCCTTTTATTGTTTCCACCAAGATTCATTCCCCCTATGTCTCATTCCTCAGGTCACTACATTCTAGCAGTGTTCTATCAATATGCTGATGAACTGGTGCCTTGCACGAACATCTCTTCAGCTGTCCACCATGAAAATAACCAAAAGGCAGAAGCCAGAGGCAGACATGTGCAGTGTCAAGGAGACAAAGGAAAACCAATTTTAGAGGCATTCCTGTTCTTCCTTAAATGATCCAGAGGGGAAAAATATATACTTACATGTACATAAATAATATGTACTTATATATACTAAAATTATATAGCAATTAATTTTAATCCATAGCAATAACAATAATTTTGATCAACTCATTACTTTCATAATATTTTTTACCTGCATAATATTTTTGTGTCAGTAAATATACAGTACAATAAAACTTATTTGTTCATTTCTGGTTACTTTGCGTATGGCTTGCAAAAACATTTCCCCCCACCCCTTGGTGTATGAACTCACTACTGATCCTAGCTCTGTCCTTCCTTTTTGATATTCAAAACCAGTGTGTTCACTTAGATGAACATATTATGGAAAGTCTCTATCCCAGTTGGAGGCTCTTCCATGTATACCAGTGGAAAGAGAAGACCAAAACAGGACACCCAGAACCAATCTGTTGCTGCTGTTAGACTTTGGGCAAGTCCCAGCTGTCTCTTCCCCCAAGCATATACCAAAGGAGTAAGGAGCAATGATCTAACTATGGAGTCTCTTCCTGATCAATGCTGAGTTGAATGCTAGAGTTCAGTCAAGATGCTCAGGAACCAAGCCACATGCAAAGAATATTCTAGAAGTCATGACTTGCACCTTCTTTAGATTTTCTAGATAAATTTCAGGTAAAGAACATGAATCTTCATATAATTTTTACATCTCACAAGGCAACTCAACTTGTTAATGGTCTAAGGAGTTTCTAAGATGTAAGACCAAAAATCAGACATCTACATTAGTGATTTTTACCATGACATTGGCCACCCCTCTGCATGGTTTCATGGCTACTGCAAGACAATAGGCTGCTCTTTTTCATAGTCCACCAGAAGTACAACCATTCTCACTGGGTGATATTTGTTTCCTTGAAGGGTTAGAATTTTTTAAATAAAATAAACAGGTTTAGAATAGTGCAGAGAAGATCTTGCTTTAAAGCTAGATTTTTGTTGAAAATGAGCCAAGATCATTTAAGCTTTCATTTATAATTAAGCTTATGAGATCTTAAGAGTGCTTACTCTTTCTTCTAGAGAACAGGACAGTGTGTACTTCCTGCCCTATATTTATTTTATATATTGGAAAACAAAACACACCATTAATCAGATGATCCTGTTCCTGAGGGCAAAGGGGTACCTCCTCCTTGAGTACAGATTATTAACTCTGGAGATGATCTCAGGAAAAAGAATTAAGCAGGGAATAAATAAAAGTCCTTATAAGCATATAATATCTACTGCGGTGGCCGTGTAACCAAAAGTGTATACTGGGCTGAATAATCATTGTTGTAATCTTAAGCATTTTGTTAGTGAAGACCTACTGTGCAAGTGTTTTACATAAGACTCCATTAAGTGTCGGAAATCTGGGTAGGTGATTACTCTCCTGATAAATGAAGGATACAGTGATGGAGAGATCATATTAGGATCTTTGAAGAATTCACATTTGGGATCAATGATTGGCACAATTAAGATGCCCAAATATCATGTCAGAGTGCCTGGGTTGAAGTTTCTACTTCACTTCCAATTTAGCTCCCTGGCACTACACATGGTGGGGATATAGTGGATGAAGGCTCAAGTAAAGTTCCTATTATCCCTGAGGGAAATTCAAATGGAATCCTAGGCTTTTACTTTGGCCTATCCCCTTCCCAGTTATTGTCCTCATTTGGAAAGTCAACCACTTAATAGAAGATTCATTGTCAATATCTCTCTCTCTCTTTCTATTTTCTCCTCTCTTCCCACCCCACCCCCCACTTCTGCCCCTTGCCATCATCTCTCTCCACTCCTCCTCCAAATATGTAAGTAATTTCTTGCAAAAATAATTTTTAAAAATTCCTGTTGATTTTGCTCAGCCTGCCAACTTTGTCACAATTTAGTCTACTATGTGGATAACTAAACACCCTAACCCACTAATGCTACTTAAGAGACCGCATAGGGTAAGATGTCCATTGAAGCCACATTAATATTTCAGCAGCTTTTTAAATTTTCAGTAAACACTTGTGAAAAGCAGAGTTGTGTGGAACAATGGCCAAAGTGTTAAGAACAGAGAAGAAAATCATTTTTAAGGGGAAAATGAAAATTACAGTGTTAATATCTCTAGGCTCCACTATTAAAATTCCATGTTCACAATGGGCTATACCAAGAGCAGTCAGAAGGAAGGTAGAAGGAAGATCTTACATCAATATTTACTGAACAATGCTTTGATACTAAGAGTTTTCATTACTATAATTACAGTAGCCTGTTCATTTGGAAACTGAATCTCAAAGGGAAATCTAGTTGATTTTTTTCAGCATGTAATATTTAGTCATTTATTTCTCTGATACTCTATAAGAAATGAAATAGTACTAATGAGGTGGTGAGATTTTTTTTTCTGAATTAGCAAGTAAATAGGAAATGTTAGTTATTTGCGAGTTATAGTAATTAAGACAACCTAACATTTTAAGATTGGAGAGCTAGGGTTATTTGCATGAAAATGAGGTGTTATACTCGGTCACTTTCTAATAAATTCACCAGAGAAACTGACCATGATTAATTCATCCCTGTACTTCTCTGCAGAACATGAACACTATGACTCACATTTGGTCCTGTACCAGTCCATCAGACAGACCTGACCAAATCCAGAAATGCATTCATTAGGAACACTCTAAAGGAATCAATCTTGTCAACCTTAGAATTATAATCACAATCATCATGCAAATGTCTTAAGCATACATTAAGTCATATAAATAAAACATTAAAGCTATAAATGCATGTATACAATATCCTGCTTTGATAAATTTACCTTAATGATTCTAAAAGACAAATTAACTATCCCTTCTTCGAATAGAGTTTTTTTTTAGATTTGGATTTAGTAACAGTTTATGATGCTAATGGGTTTCAGTAACCCTCCTTGTTGCTAAGAAGCCAAAGTGCATTGCCACTGCACATAGATGTTAACGTGCATATAAAAGTTTGATTAGCAATATTTCAACATTTTTAAATATTAGATTTACTTATTTTATTGGTACAGCAGATATACAGAGAAAAGGAGAGACAGAAAGTTCTTCTGTCTGCTAATAAACTCCCCAAGTGGCCACACTGGCCAGAGCTGAGCTGATCTGAAGCCAGCAGCCAGGAGCTTCTTCTGGGTCTCCCACAAGAGTGCAAGGTTCCAAGGCTTTTTTTCCGTCTACTGCTTTCCCAGGCCACAGGCAGAGAGTTTGATGGGAAGTAGAGCAGCTGGGATACAAAATGGTGCCAATATGGGATCCAGGTGGATACAACACAAGGATTTAGCCACTGACCCATTGCACTAGCCCCCTATTTAAACATTTTTAAAACCATAAATTTAAACCCAGAACCAACATACTTTGCTTACTATACAAGAGAAGCCAGAAGAACAAATGGAGAGCATGCTGACATTACCAATCATTGAACAATAATTTTATGCTAAGTGCATTTATACATGCAATCCTTCTCCTTTTTTTAGTGATGTATCTATTTGTATCAGAAAGGCAGTTTTATGTAAAAAATAAACAGCAAGAAAGATTTTCCATCCACTGGTTCACTTTCTAAATAGCTTCAATGGCCAAAGCCAAGCCAACCCAAAGCCAGGAGCCAGGAACTTCCTGTGTTCTCCCACATGGGTGCAGAGACCCAAGGAATTGAACCTCCCTCTGCTACTTTACCAGACCATACACAGGGAGCTGGATGAGAAGTGGAGCAGTAAAGACACAAACTGGAGCCCGCATGGGATGTGGGTTCTTAGAAGTGGAAGATTAGCCAGTTGAGCAAAAGCTTCCACCAAACAAGAAATCCTAATGGCATGCCTATTTATATCACACTGTAACCAATAAGGAAACTGAGTCTCAGAAGAAAATTGGACTACTTTTAACAATGTAAGGAACAGAGCACAAATACAAATATGTGTAATTATTAATTTATACCATTTTCTATTGGCACAGTGCTGCAGATCACAGCATATTTCCTATAAAGAGCTACATGGTATATGTTTTAGATTTTATGGCCCATATAGTGTGTTGCAATCACCCAGTTTTGCTATCATATTATGAAAGCAGCCATGGACAATAATCAAGAAGACGATACAACTGTTTTCCAACAAGACTGAATATACTAAAACAGACTGTAGGATGGATTTGGCCCATGCATCATAATTATTCAACCCGTAGATTATGCAATACAATAATAATTATCATAACTACAATATATATATGACTATTACCATCACAAGGGTTTGAGTTCCACATTACACACATTTGTACCACGCTTTTAAAATAAAAGATTTATTTATTTATTGGAAAGGCAGATTGACAGAGAGAAGGAGAGACAGAGAAAAAGATCTTCCATCCACGGATTCACTCCACAAGTAGCTGTAACAGCAGGTGCTGAACCCATCCAAAGCCATGATCCAGGAGCTTCTTCCAGGTCTCTCATGTGGGTGCAATGGCCCAAAGACTTGAGCCACCGTCCATTGCTTTCTCAGGCCATAAACATGGAGCCGAATCAAAAATGGACAGCCAGTAGAAACCAGTGCCCATATCAGATCCTGGTGCGGGCAAGGGGAGAATTAGCCAATTGAGCCACTATACTTTGCCCCTATTTGAATCCTTATTAGATAGTAAGTGTAATATTAACTATTTGATTATTTTACTTCCTCTTGATAATACCAACACTACATACTTGAATCATTATCATTTTCATTAAATGTGTAAGGAAGTGGAAAACTAAATAACTTATCCAAACTCACATATAGTAATTGGTAGAGCTGGTTTTGTTTGTTTGTTTGTTTGTGTTTAGAGCTGGTTTTAAATCTACATCTATCTTCTCAGCTACTTGCTCTATTTCCTGCCTACCCCAGAAATTCAGGAGCACATCTCAAGCATGACTGCCTTCTGCCTGTGAGGGCCTTGCCTGAATTAGAGAGAGTGAATTTCAACAGAGCCCTGACCTTGGGAAGGCGACCCTTTCTCATAAAGCCTCTAACTTAGGCAAGATAGATCAGATCTTTCAATCCAGATCACCCAAATGACTAATCCTCTACATCAAGGGTCATTTTTGATCAAAGATAGAATCCTGACAGACCAGATGCTAGCTCTTGGTTCATATTCATGCTCAGGGATCACATCCAATCTTAAGTTCCTACTAAACAAAGGGGGAACATATAAAATCTATATCCTCTGTATCAGCAGTTTCAAAAACAAATTCCTGATATGATACAAAAGAGTAAATTGCAATTGAAAAAAAAACAGTACTGCTTTAGTGACTGATAGGCATACTTATTAAGGAGACTGAGAAACTCTAGGTTCCTTCAGAGAACACAGAGTTTATGGTTGGGATATTATAGGAGTGAGTAGACAGGTATTTCTAGTGTCAAACAGGCATTACAGAACCAGAGACAAACATCCCACTCTATGTCAGAGCCAAAGCTGTTTAGTGGGTGCAGGCACAAGTTCTCCCGTTTTCATTGAAGGCTTCAGTGACCCAATGGACTCAGCTACTCCCTCTCAGCCAGTGTGGCATTGTGCCCTGTTCTGTCATGTTCCCCCAGCAGTGATTTCCTTCTTGCTGTTTCTTCTTCATGACTTCTGCTCACTGTGGCCACCATGGCTTCACCCCTTCTGTCACCTCATGCACTTCTCTCTCCTAAAGTCACCACTATTTATTTTTAAACATTTATTTGTTTTTATTCCAAGGGTAGATTTACAGAGAAGCGTGCATGTGTGTGCGTGCGCGAGCACACACACACACAAACAGAAATTCACTCTAGTGGTTCACCCTTCAAATGGTCACAACAGCCAGAGTTGGCTGATCCAAAGCTGAAAGCCAGCAGCTTCTTCTAGGTCTCCCACGTAGGTACAGAGTCCAAAAGACGTGGGCCATAACCAGGGAGGTATATGAGAAGTGGAGTAGCTGGGACTTGAACCAGCATCCATAAAGGATGCCAGCATTTTAGGTGGAGGATTAGTCTAATAAGTCACCATTCCAGTCTCACAGCTAATTATTACATGGTCTTTTCTCTACTCTCTTGGGCACATTTCAGAGAGGCTTGATTAGAGGGGTCCAGGTTCCCCAATAGAAGCAGAGATTCTGATTTGAGTCCCCATAATAATCCCAACACCAGATCATGCAAAGATGCCCTTCCCAACCCAATCAGCTATCACAGGGCTATGTAGAATACTCCCTTGAAAATCTGAATGGCTTTATAAAGTTTCCCAGGATGGCCATTCCTAGGTCTGAATGCTAGTCAACATCTTAGCCTAAAAAGAAAAAGACTACTGTCATCCTATTTGGGTAAAGATGGCCACATCTTTCAATGAATATTCTTATTTTCCTTCCAATATTTTTTGCAATTTCCCATCTATGGCCTGGTCTGAGAAACAAAGGTGTTGCAGTAGTTGACATTTTAAGCAATGTTACCAAGCAGTAATTCAGCTAATTTTCTTTTATAATGCAATCTGCAAAATAATCATCACCAAACAAAGTATACAGATATTTGAATATGAAATCCTAGGAAAACAATGGATGGCAGATGAGCAAAACAGCATGATGTTTTTCCA
The DNA here is from genome assembly GCF_017591425.1 of Ochotona curzoniae. Taxonomy (NCBI): domain Eukaryota; kingdom Metazoa; phylum Chordata; class Mammalia; order Lagomorpha; family Ochotonidae; genus Ochotona; species Ochotona curzoniae. The sequence continues at coordinate 43,740,550 of NW_024466502.1, read as the reverse complement.
ACGCTTACCCTGCAAACTGTGATTCAATGTCCTGAACAAGCAATCACAGTGGACAGTGATTAAAACAGCCATGCTATAAAAATTAGACAAATCAGGTAAAGAAAGCCTGCCAAGATTCAACAGTGGAGAAAATCACCTAGTACCTGAATTAGAAACATTTTTGTCATTGGGCTGACCAAGTCCTTCACTCGTTGGGTCTTCCAAGGCCACCAATCCAATCCCACCAGAAGGATAGCACAGAATGGACTGTGTCTAAATCCCTCAGGAGGATGCCCAGATCACATACTTGTGAATTGAGAATGGATTTCTATATCTATAAACCAGAACTCTCAGAGCAAATTAGTGAATTGAACATTAATTTTTAAAATGTGTTGATACATTTTCCCCTGTAACAACAGGAATTGAGTAATTCTATGGATTTATAATAATAAGAAAAAATATATAACAGAACTCTTACACTTAACTTTTAGAAGTTATTACAAAGGCTCCAAGTATACAGAAAGGACAAGATTTGAAAGTTGTTTTATCTAATGCTAAAAGATTTAGAAAAATATTAGAAAGAGCATGGGCTTAGGGTTTACACAGAAATTATTTTAAAGTCTGCTTCTTGTGTTTACTGACTGCAAAAGTAAAACACTTAAACTCTGTAAACAACATAGGTTAGTGAAAATCTTCTTGAACAGGGTCAGACCCATAAAAGAACATACTGCAGTTCAAGTCCTGGCTGCTTCACGGGCCTGGGAAAGCAGCAGAGGATGGCTCAAGTGCTTGAGTTCCTGCAGCCCTGCAGGGGACCCAGATGAAGCTTCTGGTTCCTGGCTTCAGTCTGGCCCAGCCCTAGCTATTGAAACCATTTGGGGAGTAAACCAGTGGATAGAAGATCTCTGTCTCTGCCTCTTTCTTTCTATATAACTCTCCCTTTCATAAATAGGTAATAACTAAGGCAATGACTAATAACATTACCAACTAGAGGACAAACCAAAAACTCTACCTCTTTGTAACTTCCTTAGGGAGACCATCCTGCCAATGTGCTACAGAAAAGGGCAAAAAAACAAGGACAAAGGAAGCTTCACAGCCCCAAACAAAAAGGTCTGGCAAGGATTTCAGACTAATCTAATCCTGTCTTGGTACTTATATAGTCAGGTGAGCTATCAAGGGAAAAACAATCAACAAAGGCAAATGCTGCATTTGCCACTTATATGTGGCAACTTAAAAAGTCAAACTTTTTAGAAATAAAAGGTAGAACTGTAGTTCCTAAAAGATGGGAAATCAGGAGATATTGGTCAAATTGTACAAATCTAATACATTTAAAGCATGTAAAATAAAGCATGGTGGTTTATTTGAAATGTGCTAGGAGAGGAGCCCAGTGCCATGGCACAATAGCTCAGTGGCTAAATCCTTACTGTAAGGGTACCATATGGGTATCCATTTGTGTCCCAGCTGCTCCACTTCCCATCCAGCTCTCTGCTTGTGGCCTGGACAGCCCAAAACCTTGGGACCCTGCACCTGCATGGGAGACAAGGAAGAGTCTCCAGGCTTCTGGCTTCAGATCACCTGCTGTTGGCAGCCATTTGGCGAGGGAGTCAGTGGATAGATCTTTCTCTCTACAAATCTGACCTGATTTTCCAATATAAATCTTTGAAATGTGCTGGAAGAACAACTGGCATTGTTGCACATGGGTTAAACTGCTGCCTGTGACATCAGCATCCCGAATCAGAGTGCCAGTTCAAGTCCCAGCTCTTCCATTTCCATCCCAGCATCCTGCTAATGTGCCTGATAAAGCAGCAGATCTCCCAATTATTTGTTTCTCTGAAATCCCTGGAGAAACCTGGATGAGATTCCAAATCTGCCCTTTTGTGATATATTAGACTAGTGGTCTGTCCCATCTGTCCACACAGAAAGGGCCCTCATGCCATCCACCCTCCCTGGGTGAAACACTAGCATGGGAACAGAAGGAGTCCTCAACCATGCTGAGCCACATCAGCCTCCAGAACAGAGCCAAGAAGAGACCTGAGGGAAAAGAGCTTCAGAGCAACCAATTAACTTTGATCTACCTCAGAAGCCCAGCTAGGCCCTTTTTGCCAAAAACAGAAAGTGTCCTAGGCTGACATTGTGGCATAATGGGTTAAGCAGCTATTTGCAGTGCCAGCATCTTATAAGAGCATCAGTTCCCCTGGCTGCAGTACTTTCAATCCAGCTCCCTGCTAATGCACAAAGCAACAAAGGATGATCCAAGTGTTTGGGCCCCGGTACCCACATGGAAAACCTGGAGGAAGTTCCTGGCTTCAGCCTGAGCCAGTTCCAGCCATTACAGCCACTGTGGTGTAAATAAATAGGTCTCTCTCTCTTTCTCTCTCTCTCTCCCCCGCCCTCCCTCTTTCTCTGTATGTCTGCCTTTCAAATCAATAAAATTTCTTTTTACACATATAAAAAACAATAAAATTTCCCAAATCTCTGAAGCGCAGTCTACAGATTCAGGAAAAGCCATGTGACCTGAAACTTACCAACTGGAAGCACAGTGCACCTTAGGGGAGTTGTGGTAATCAGGAGATACAGTTATACAGATACAGATACAGTGGAGGGGGCTGTCCAACAGGCAGACAGAGAAAACACAAACTGGATAGTGTTACATACACGTTGGGCAAAAATAAAAAAACCCACTTGCTTCAAAACAATGGACTTCATCCTTCAAAATACCCAAAGAACTTATTGAAAATGTAGATTTAAGAGCATTTTCCAAAATTCTATTTGAGCTTAGGTTGAGCTCAGGGAGTCTAAAGTGTTTGTTTTTGCAAGATGGTGGTTGTTTTGGAGTGAGATCACTTCTCAGGACACATGAACCTAAAGGTATGACTGCATCCCAGTTATCTAATCCTTCAGCTAATATTTATCTAAAACACCCCCAGGCTGGGCATTTGGTGCAGTGGTTAAGATGACACATGGGGGCCTGGCACGAGGCCTAGTGGTTGAATCTTCAACTCAACATGCACTGGGATCCCATTTAGGCACCAGTTCACATCCTGGCTGCTCCACTTCTCATTCAGCTCCCTGCTTGTGACCTGGACAAGCATTAGAGCATGACCTAAGGCCTTGGGACCCTGTACCCTCGAGGGAGACCCAGAAGAAGCTCTTGGCTCCTGGCTTCAGATCAGCCTAGCTCAGGCTGCTGTAGTCACTTGAGGAGTAAACCAGTGGATGGAAGGTCTTCTTCTCTGTCTCTCCTTTTTTCAGTTAAAAAAAATCTGACTTTGAAATAAAAATAAATATATCTTAAAAAAAAAAAAAGAAGCCACCTGGGACGCCACATTCCATTTAAGAGTGACTAGATTAGAGTTCTGGTTCCATTCCTAATTCCGGCTTCCTGCTAGTACACAATCTGACATAGAGCTTTTATTTCAGGTTTCCTTTCTAAATTCAGGATAATATGGATCATAAATGCAATAGGACCCAGAAGTTTTGCAGAAGAGTTGAAGAACCTATGAACAGCAGAGATGCTGCCCGGTTGAAAGCAACAGAGCAGTAGAAGCAACTGGAGACTCGGGCATGGGTCTGAAAGGGAGGAAAGAATCTCATTTCTGGGTTGGCTTATGACAACAGAGACTATAACTGTCCAAATGAGGTAAAAAGAAGCCCCCCAAAGGGTTGTAGACCCTTCAATGAGAGTTAAAACTAAAAATATTTTTTAAAATTTCAAACTATTAGGTTTTTTTGATAGTAGTGTCTAATGGGTAAACTAAGAACCCATTAATAAAGCATCATTCAAACTTTTCAAAATACACACACACACACGTCTTACACTGGCATCCAGAGCTTACAAAGTGCTTTCCTGAAATTATCCCACGTAGTCCTCTAAATAGCTGTGGCATGTTTATATGCCTGGGCTCACAAAGTCAGAGAAATCTTCACTTCAAAAAGCATTCAGGTCATTTTTATAAATAGGAAGTTTTAAAAATTATATCTCAAGCCAGAAACATCTTTATGTACAAAAAAGAATTCATGTCCTGCAAAAGGAAGCTATTAAGTTACATATGATCGAATTAATTACACTTCCACAAAAATGTGAAAATATTGAAATCTAGGGAGACAGCTGGTGATCACCCAAATCCTCATGTGCCTATTACCCATGTGGAAGATCTGGTACCTGGCTCCTGGCTTTGGTCTGGCCCAGCCTTCACTATCGTACACAACTGGGGAGTGAACCAGTGCATGGAAGATTTCCTCCCATTCCCTGCTATTCTTTTCAAGTCAATATTTTTAAAATAAAGAATTCAGCGAATAGGGCCTGGCACAATAGCTGAGCAGCTAAATCCTCACCTTGCATGCACTGGGATCCCATATGGGTGCCAGTTCATGTGCCGGCTGCTCTACTTTCCATCCAGTACCCTGCTTGTGGCCTGGGAAAGCAGTAGGGTGTAGCCCAAAGCTTTAGGACCCTGCGCCCATGTGGGGGACCAGAAGAAGCTCCTGGCTCCTGGCTTCGGATCAGCTCAGCTCAGACCACTGCAGCCACTTAGAGTAAACTAGCAGATAGAAGATCTTTCTGTCTCTCATTCTCTCTGTAAATCTGCCTTTCCAATAACAATATGTAAAATAAATAAATCTTTTTTAAAAATCAGCAAATAATATAGTAGCACTAGAGTGTGCTAGAAAAGATCACTATATTGTACCTCTTGCCTTTTAATCGCGCTGCATGGTTTAAGCACTGCTTTCTTTCCAATCAGTGAATTCCCTCCCTTCTAAAATGTGTAACAGTCTATGTCTGTGCGTCTATTAGTCTCAAGTGCATTTATATCTCCATTTCCTTAGTCAACAACAAATTCCACTGTTCTGTTCTTGATTGCTTTTTTCTTTTTATTCCTATATTTATCAATTCACAAACATTGACATATCCTTGCCAACAGTAATGCTAAATATTTCCCTCATTTAGCCCACACTTCTGGCCAAGCTCACACCACGCTTGCGTGCATGGTCCCAAGGTGGAGAGAAAATTGTTCTTGGCAAATTTTCAGCATGAGAATATATTGTCATCATAAAATATCCAAATACATACCAGCTCACAGAGGTATAGAACTGACCCTTTCACACCAACACTTCCTATATTCCACCTTCCTTCTAAAACAGATGGGAGAAGCCTATTGTTTTCTCTGTTTTCTTTTAAGATTTGCTTTCTTTACCTCTACCTGCCCTCCCCCTCCCACAGCTTCCTCTCGTTTAGTATCTTCCCCATCAGGGAATTCGGCTGACTATGACTGTAGCAGCTCTCTTGCTCATTTCCAGGTGCTTGTTCCTATCCCACCAGAAAACCACCTACAGCACAACAGTCAGGAGAAATCCTTTAAATCCTGTCTGCTGTTCAGAATCCATCCCTGAATAACCCCCTTATGCAAAGTAAAGCACCAAGAAATCTACCACAGCCCTGTCTCCCTGGTAAGTCTCCTGGCTGTGTCCAGCCACAGGGAAGTCCAGCCACTTGGCTTCCCTGCTGTTCAAAAACGCCTGGGGAGTGTCCATTTCAGGCCACTTGAATGAATGCTTCCCCTTCAACACCCAAGGTTAGCTCTGGGAGACTCATTTCAAAAATCTGATCTCCAGGGCCAGGCACAGTAGCCTAGTGGCTAAAGTCCTTGCCTTGCATGCGTGGGGATCCCATATGTGCACCGGTTCACATCCCAGCAGCCCTGCTTCCCAACCAGCTCCATGCTTATAATCTGGAAAATCAGTTGAGGATGGCCCAAAGCCTGGGACCCTGCACCTGCATGGGAGACCTGGCTTTGGACTGGCTCAGCTCCCGCTGTTCCAGCTACTCAGGGAGTGAATCATCGGATGGAAGATCTTCCTCTCTGTCTCTTCTCCTCTCTGTATATCTAACTTTCCAATATAGATAAATAAACCTTTAAAAAATCTGATCTCCATAACAGTAAATTTCTGTTTGTGTTGTTTTAACCAGAGTTATAATCTGTGACAATCGCGAATTTGCCATAGCCACAGGCTAGCACCCTTTGTAGACGTAAGTGAAACAAGTGCTTCCAACTTAATAAGTTAATGAAATTTCTACTCATTGTGTAGTGAGCTACTTTTGTATTTCTTTATTTATATCTGATTAGAGGACTAGCCATAACAAATAAGAAAACCAAATATTTAGATGGTGAACAGGCAAAGAGAGAAAATTAAAAAAAAAAAAGCTTTGTTTTTGCTAAGCTGAATTTACTGAAAATACCCTATGGAGTAGATACTATACACATGGCAAGCACTGTACCACTGTGTACTAGGAAGGAAACTGATATATTCAATGACTGAACTCCAAACTGAGTCATTACTAACTGATCACCCAACTCAGTTTACTGATCACCTATCACTTAGTACTAGATTAGACACTAGTACAAACAGGAGCAGCAGAATGAGTCCCTGGATATATACAATCAGTCTGACCAAAATAACAGGCCAGGGCCCAGTGAGGTAGCCTAGTGCCTAAATCCTCAACTCACACACACCAGGATCCCATAAGGGCACTGGTTCACATCTCGGCTGCTACACTTCTCACCCAACTCCCTGCCTGTGACCTGGGAAAGCTGTTGAGGATGGCCCAGGACTCTGCACCTGTTCCTAGATCCTGGCTTCGGATTGACTCAGCTCTGGTGGTTGTGGACATTTGGGGAGTGAATCAGTGGATGGAAGATCTTCCTCTTTGTCTCTCCTCTCTGTATATCTGACTTTCCAATGAAAATAAATAAATCTGAAAGAAGGAAGGAAGGAAGGAAGGAAAGAAGAAAGAAAAAAAGAGAAAGAAAGAAAGAAAGAAAGAAAGAAAGAAAGAAAGAAAGAAAGAAAGAAAGAAAGAAAGAAAGAAAGAAAGAAAGAAAGAAAGAAAGAAAGAAAGAAAGAACGAACAGGCCAGAACTCAGGAATAAACAGAGGGTGGTGGAGGATCATTTCCATTAAACCATGCATGTGAAAGGAAAATGAGCATGGTAAGAGTAGAGTGCCACTCATCCTTCGAGGGACATTTTTGGGTTGTTTTCAACCTTTGGCTATCATCAATAATTTTGCTGTAAATATTTGTGTGCATTTTTGGTGGTGAACACTTGTTTTAATTTCTTTTATCTAGAGACCTGGTTGCAAACTAGGTTGTAGCCTAGTTGAGTTATATGATGATTCTATGTTGAACATTTTTTTTAGAAACCAGTATTTTCCATAGCATCTGTACTATTTTGTTTTTCTGCCAAGGATGTATGAAGAATTCTCACCTACATTGTTAATTTCTCATTTTAAAAATTAGAGCTGGGTTCGTGGTGATAGCCTAGTGGCTAAATCATCATCTTGCAACCGCCAAGACATGGATGCTCTGGTTCCCATCCAGCTCCCTGACTGTGGCCTGGGAAAGCAGTTGAAGACGGCCCAAAGCCTTGGAACCCTGCACCCGTGTGGGAGATCTGGTAGAGGCTCCTGGATCCTGGCTTCAGATCGGCTCAGCCCTGGCTGTTGCGACCACTTGGGGGAGTGAACAGATCTTTGTTTTCTCTCTATCTCTCCTTCTCTCTGTAAAATCTGACTTTCCAAAAAAATAAAATAATATTTTTTTCAAAAAAAAATTTCAGCTGACCTAGTGGGTATGAGATATCTCAGGGCAGTTTTGATTTGCATTTCCCTAACAGGTAATGATACTGAGCATGTTTTTATTATATGAGCTATATGTAAGTTTAAATATAAAAATCAACAAATAGCTTAGAAAACGAGTAAAGGAAAAGAAATTGCCTTTGTTACAGCATTGAACAGGACTAAGAATGTTAGCTAGTAGAGAACATATATCTCTGTAATTCAAATGCCCATTTGAGCAACCACTGGATGAACCAGTTCCCCATTTAACTAACCAGATGAATACAATTTATTTATGGTAATTTCTTTTCAATTTTAACTAGAAAAAAAATTTCTCCCATGTTCTCATTGAAAGCCTTGTATTTTCACTGTGGAAAAAAGACCCACACAATTACTTCTGTCCTCTAGAAATTACCAAGTCTAATATGTGACATCATCCAGGGACCAAATCATAAGCAATTAATTACATACTCCTGGTAAAGAGTTACTTAAGCAAAATAAATTATTAGAAATGCCCTGAGTGAACACTTGGTGTTATCTGATTCTGCAGGTGGGAGCACTTGTGACTGACTTTTCATTGATCAGACTACTTAGCAGCCCTGAAAAGTAGAGTTTACGTTATAGAATACTTATGCTGAATGTGGAAGGGAAGTCAGCCTAATACACCTTTGGTGGGAATGTAAACTAGTACAACCATTATGGAAAGCAGTATGGAGGTTCCTCAAAAACCTGAATAGAACAAAATTCCCACTCACTCTTGGGAAGTTACCCAAAGAAATTGAAATCAGCATGTGAAAGATTTATCTGCATCTCAGTATTTATAGTAGCTCAATTCATGATAGCTAAGGTATGGAATTAACCCAGATGTTTATCAGCTGATGACTAGTTAAGGAAATGATGGTATACACACACAGTGGATACTACCCACTCACCAAAAATAATTAAATTCTGCTTTTGCAACAGAATGGATGCAACTCGAGACCATTATGCTTAATGGAATAAGCCACTGCCAAAAAGACATATATATTTTTTTCCCTGATTTGTGGAATCTCCTGATATAAAGAGTACTGAAAAAAAAAAGTAATGGGCTAATCTTCTACCTATGGTACCAGCATTCCTTACAGATGCCCGCCAGTTCACATTGTGGCTGCTCCACTTCTGATCTACTTCCCTATTAATATGCCTGGGAAAGCAGAGAATGGCCCAAGTGTTTGGACCCTGCCCCTACATGGAAAACCCAAAGGTTCTACTGGAGCTCACAAGAGCCAGAATGAATGTGCGACAGACCAGGTTAGGCTGCAGTTAACTGATAGTTCACATGAGCCAGGTCTGCGGGTGGGCCAGACCAGACTTGGTTGTAGCAGCCATCAGTTAGAGCTGGAATGAGTGTGAGACAATTGGGCTGGGCTGCGGCACCCACTGGTGAGTGCTAGGACAAGGAGCCATCCTTGTCAGGCTGGGCTAAAGTACCTGCTGGCATTCATGAGATCTGGAGCTGACAGTGAACCTGTAAGGGAACTTTAGGAACTCCCCTGCTAGACTACACCTCCCACTGGTGAGTGTGAAAGTCAGGGCTGAGGGCATGCCAGACCAGGCTGGGCTACAGTAACTATCAGCATATGTGGTGAGTTGGGTCTTAAAGTGAGCTGGGCTGGGCCAGTGCCTAACACATTGAGGCAAGTGAAAGCCAGGACATGGCACAGGCCAGGCTGGGTTGGACCACAACATCTGCCAGTTCACATGAGGGATGGGGTGGGCCAGGCTGGACTAAGCTGTTACACCCAATGCTAAGAGCTGGACTGGGGGTTGGGCTATACCTATTGGCGAATGCCGAGATGGGGGCAGACTTTCTCAGAGTGGGCTGCAGCACCCACTGTCACATGCAAGATTTAGGGGTGGAAGCAGGCCTGGTAGAGTAACTCTGGGAACTACCTTGGCAGGCCACTGCTTCCATTGATTAGCATGAGAGCTGGGACTGGGGGTGGACCAGGCTGGGTTAAACTACCACACCCACTGACATGCACAAAAGCCAGAATAAATATATGCCAAATGCCTAGGCTGAAGCACCTCCTAGCAAGTGCCAGGACTGAGTGCAAGTAATTTCAGACTGGACTATAGTCCACCTTGACAGGCACAAAATCCAGGGCTGGAGCAGGCCTAGTAGGGGAACTGTGGGTACTCCCCTACTGGGCTGCAGCTTCCACTGGTGAACATGAGAGCCAGGTCTGGGGCAGGCTAAGCTGGTCAAAACAGCAGCATCTGCTGGCCTATGTGTTGACTAGATCTGGGGGCAGATCAGTCTCAGCTAAGCCGCAGGACCCATGGGTGTGTATGAGAGCCAGATGGCAGGCAGCATGGACCAGGCTGGGATATAGCACATGCAGAAACCTGGGCTGGAAGCAGGCCTGGTGGGGGTTATTTGGGGTAACCCCAATAGGCCATAGCACCTGCTGGTGTGCCTGTGGTAGGCTGAGCTGCACTGAGCTAGACTGCAGCACAAATCAGTTAACATAAGAATAGAGCTTGGCGCAGAACTGACCAGGCAGCTGCATCTATCAGCATGTGCATTGGCTAATCCATGTGATGAATTAGTCCTGGCTAGTCACAAGAGTCAAATCTAAGGTCACCCCACCTGGAAAACTCCCCAAATAGACCATTGGACTTACATCCTGATCAAAAAGCAAATCACAATATATGTGGTCCAGCCAATGCATGTACTGGAACTGGGTTCCATCAGCTGCTGATGACTGTACAATGGACAGCATGCCCAGATGCACATGGAGACATGACAGTCAGCTCATCTAGGCCAGTAAAGGATATCAAGTGCCTTGTCAGAGGATAGAAAGCAGAACAGTTTGGCCAGTTCTCCTGGACAAGCTCTGCAACATTTTCCCAGGCCTATCGATGCACTAAGGTGGATTTGGTCAGCCAACAGACCTTGGAAAGATTTTCTCAACCCTGGTGCTAAAACCAATTATATCAAAAACTATCAAAACCACTCAAGTAGCACTCTTAGAACACTCTTCCCCATTTTGGGGTCTTCAAAGCATCATCAAATAACTGTTCCAATTCCTAGGTGCTGCTGTAGTTTGCCACCAAGGAGAGGGGGACTTCTTTATGCTACTACAGACACAGGAAAAAAATTAAAACATTTGTCCCACTCACCTTCTTCAATACCTTGACATGCCCCACCCTAACTTGAGATCCACATGGGCATGTTCTCAATAATGTAAACAAAATTAAAAGTAAAATAAAACAAAAACATTTAGTGGCATGCTTGAAAAAAAAACTGCACTAACAAAAAAAAGTTGATTATGCAGCCAGATCCAATAAAGACACAATAGTGACCTAGATTGTTATTTTCCAAAATACGTTCTAGAAAACACCAAACTGTCAGAATGCTCTAAGACAAAAAGGAACCATATTCCCCAGTGGAAGTTTCATAACCTATCCTAGCATATTGAAAACCCAGGAACTGGCCCACATTCAGTCACAGAAACATAAATCCCAAGTAACTGGAGTTTCTCAATGTCACCTTGAGGAATATGGACTCAAATTGGGAAAAAAAACAGTAACTGTTGGTACTTGATACTAAAATCTTAAATGAGACATAAATTCTTAATTCTGACTTCACACCTAAGTTCATTTGTGAAACATTAATTCCTATAAAGCTCCAGAAGTCTGGAAGAGTCATAAGAATGGCTGTTTCTAAGCCTATAATTATAAAGTAAATTAAAAGTACACTATCACAAAAATTAAAACAAAGGAATTAAGGGAGAGGATTGGATGGAAAGTATCATTATGTGCTACAAATTGTGTATATGAAATACATAAAATCTATTCTCTGTATAAATAAAAACAATTAAATCGATAAGAAATTTCAAAATAAAAAGAACAGCTTTTTCTATTTCAGTCAATCCAAAATAATAATAAAATTTGCATCACCATTTTCCTTACAATTTCATTAAGTTCAAAATGACCTTGGCATTTTCCCTAGGTTTTTTTTCCATCTTGAGTCATGTTCCAGTCTATTAAACCTCTTTCTTATTCATACAGCGTTTCCCTCATGTTACTGTCTGCTAATACATTTCATTCATGCTGTTTAAACTCTGCTCTTTGCCCCTATTGATTCCAATAAAAGATCTGCAGACCTGACTCAATTCCAATGTCTCCTAGACACAATACAATATTCCACAATATTTACATAACATTGCTGACTTCAAGTTGGATGGATACATGAATAGGAAACAGACTGGAAAAGGCCAGAATTTAATAATTATTATGAGCAGAGATTGGTTATGTCTCCAGTTCAACTGAGCAAATCTAGACAAAAACCAATGGTCATTTATACTCATCAGTTCCCATGCTATCAGACAAACCTTGCTTTTTTGGGGAGAGCTTTGAAGAATCAGACCCACTCATCATTTGGGTTGGATTCATATCACTTGGGTGATGTAATCTAATCTTCAACTTATTGGCTGAGCCAACGCATTAACTCAAATTATGTATCCCTTTGTGAATCATATTAGTAAAGATCAAACTAACAGTCCTCAGACAGCTGATTCAGTTAACTGAGTTAATATACTAAAAAGTATTTGCTTTGCTAGAACTAATATTTTTCCGTAGTTTTAGGAAAAAGTAAGCTCCATGTGTTCACAGACACTGATCTGAATACTGCTATATTTCTAGTATCTAAAGATACGCCTGGCATATGAGAGATAAACAGTATGTAATGGTGAATGAAATACAGGATTGAATTGTGGCATAATTAGAGATCCAGGGACATAGCATCAATTTACTTTGCCCTAGCACACACCTACTATATAGCCTATGGATCCCATGGCTATTATGAACAAAGCAGCATGAGATTAAACCAAGCACACAGGATGGGCGTTAAGCTTAGTGACTAAGATGCTGCTTGGCAATACCTTCTTTAGATATTGGCGTGCCTGGCATTGCCTAGATTCTATTTCCAGCTTCCTGCTAGTGTGTACATTGGAAGTCAACAGATTCTGGCTAGCAGTTGGGACTTGTCATCCATGTGGGGCACGTGAACTGATTTCAGTCTCCCAGCTTTGGCCTGGCCCAGCCCAGACTGTGGATTTTTCAAGAGGGAGCGGTAAATGAGAAATCTTTCTCTCCTCTTTCTCTGTGGTGTGTGTGTGTTCTATATGTGTGTGGTGTGTGTGCTTTCCTTTCAAATAAAATGAAAATAAGTAAGCATTTAAAAAGATAAATAATGAACTAATACAGTGATAAAGCTAGTTAAACTACTGCCTAGTGACCCCACTACTCTGTACCAGAGTGCAGGTTTGAGTCCTGGCTGCTCTGCTTCTGATCTAGCACCCTGCTACTGTGAAAAGGCAGCAGATGACGGCCCTAGTAGTTGGGTCTTTGCTACCCATATTGGAGTCCAAGAAGGAGCTCAAAGTTCCTGGCCTCTGTCTGGCCCACCAATGGCTGCTCTGGCCATTTGGGGAGTGAACAAGAGAAGATGGAAGATAGATTTCTCTTTCTTTTTTTCTCTCTCCTTATCCTTCTCTGTATCTCTGCCCCAATTAATATTTGAGATAGAGAGTGACAGAAACAGAAGTCTTCCATCCACAGTTCACTCTCCAAATGAATGCAATGACCAGAGTCGGAGCAGCCAAAAGCCAGGAGCCAGGAGTTTCCTTTGGGTCACCCACATGGGTGCAGCTGCCCAAGCACTTGAACCATCCCCCATGGTCTCTTACAAGGGAATGTAAAAATATCCAAGCACTTAAAAGAAAATTACAAATACTAAAAAACAAACCCAGAGAAAAGTGTGATAATAATAATACAGGTGAAACTTTCTCAATGCCATCACAATATGAAATCTGTATATAAAACAGATCACCCTTTTGGAAAATGTAGATTATAATAAAATTATTGAAAAACTGCTTAAAGAGCTGAACAATCATGTGAAAGTGAAAACATGTCACCACTGCTTAAAAACAAATTATCCATATAGAAAAAAGTTTTTGTATATAAGAGTTTTCACCTTAAATAAGCAGATTGCCTAATAAAAATTTAAATAGAATTTTCTAAGAACAGTAAATATGAGTGGCCACATTTCCTTTTTGAGTTCATTCTCTAAGCATTCTATTTTTCAAATTTATTTTGGCTTTTAATATGGTAATGTTAAGAAATATGGTAATGTAATAAAATTTTACTTAAAGTTGAAATGGAATATAATTCAAATCATAAAAAGTGGTAACAAAATTTTCATTTTCAGAATAAATACAATCAGCGAAAAACAAATGAGGAAAAGGCAGTGCTAATTTGGAAATGTTGAAAATTTTAGGAAAAAGGACAATAGAAATGTAGCCTGAAATCAGACAAGGGGGTCAGTATCAAGAGCAGATGGCCAGGGCACCCCAGAACCGTTCCTTTTTCTGGACACATACTTATTTTTAAATCACAAAATACATGCAGGGATAAACAGAAATGTATGTGACCTAAGTTCAATGTAAATTATGAGCTTCATAAGTTACTTGGATGTCAGAAGTTCAAGATACATGCTACCCAATATGATACTCACTAATCAAGTGTGGCTACATAAATTATTTAGAAATTAAATCAAGCTTCCATTTTATTTAGAAGTTCTAACCACATTTTAAAAAAAAAGATTTATTTATTTTTATTGGAAAGTCAGATCTACAGAGACGAAGAGCTTCCATCTGCTGATTTATTCCCCAAGTGACGGCAATGGTTGGAGTTGAACCGGTAAGAAGCCAGCAGCCAGGAGCTTCTTCCAGGTCTCCCATGCACGTGCAGGGTCCCAAAGCTTTGAGCCGTCCTCAACTGCTTTTCCAGGCCACAAGCAGGGAGCAGGATGGGAATTGAGGCTACCAGAATTAGAACTGGTGCCCATATGAGATCCCAGTGTGTGCAAGACGAAGACTTTAGCCACTAAGTTACTGCACTGGGGCCTCTACTCACACTTTTGAGTATCTGATAGCTACTGCCTATTGTGTTGGAAAGTGCCAATACAGATAATTCCATTTTGCAAAACAAAATCTATTCATCAAAACTACTTTAATCTCTCAAAGGTACTTTTTTACTTCTGACCTTTCAGAAACATAAAAAAAATCCATCTCCTACCAGTTTCTTTCACAGTACATTTCACTGACCTCCTCCAAGGGATACCCAATAAGAATTCCTAAAGCACAAATTACTACACTCTATCTCAGATTCACTGCTTTTACAGGCTAGAAATGTATTTTAGAATCATGCTACTAGACTTCAATCCTTGATTTCCATTTTATAGATTATGTGATCCAGAACAAGCAATTAAGCTCCTAAACATCAGGAGTTTTAGAAACATAATTATTATGAAAATTAAACGCATGTCAAAAGTCTAGCACTTAGGCCTCCATGGGGTATAACAGGTAATGCCACCAGCTGTGAACCTGGCATCCCATATGAGTGCTAGGTTGGTTCCCAACTGCTCTACTTTTGATTAGCTCCCTGCCATCGACCTAGAAAAAACAGGGGGAAATGATCCTTGTACTTGGCCTTCACAACTCATGAAGTTGCTGGCTCTCAGTCTGGTCCAGACCTGCTTGGTGAAGCTACCTGGGAAGTGAAGCAATAGATGGGCATTTTCTCTCATTCTCTCTCTCCTTTGATTTTCAAATAAGGAAATTTTAAAAAGAGAGAGTATAGCACTGTGCTTGCTTAAAAACTTCATAGATGTGGGCCCAGTACAACAGCTAGATTCGCTAATCCTCCCCCTTTCAGTGCCAGGATTTCATGTTCCAGCTGCTCCACTTGCCTTCTAGCTCCCTGCTTGTAGTCTGGGAAAGTATCAGGAGATGGCTCAAAGCCTTGGAACCCTGTACCCATGTGGGAGACCCAGAAGAAGTTCCTGGTTCCCAGCTTTGGATCAGCTCAGCTCTGGCCATTGCAGCCATTAGGGAAGTGAGCCAGTTATTTAGGATCTTTCTGTCTCTCCTTCTCTGGATAGACCTGCCTTTCCAATAAAAATGAGATATAATAAAGCATTACTACTGCAAGTCACCAAATTTTACAGTGACCTGTCAAAAAGTCATAGATAACTAGAATACCATCTCACTCTAAAACACCTGTTTAGATGATTTAACGTCAAAAGCAATATTTGATTTCTAAGTGAAAAAGAAAAATTATTTCCAAATCTTAAAGCAACTTATCTTGGGTAAGAAAACAGATTAATACGTAAACCTAAGGAAAAATATTTCTATGGATAAATTGTGAGTACATACATTAAAAAGTCATTTAAACTAGGAAATTCAAAAACAAAACCAAAATCAGGATGATGGAGGTATGGAGTGCCAAAGATGCCTGCCTCTAACTCTGCTGAAAAAACACAAAAGGGATTTAAAAAATGTATCAATGGCATAATCTGTTTAGAAACAACCATGTAAAAAATAGTAGCTTTGCTATTTGAGACTTAGCTTTTGTTTCCTACATGTTCTTATGGAAAGTAAATAAAAATTTACTTTTGCATCCTATAAGCACTATATGTTTATATTTATATATAATTTATATATATATGTTCCAAAAATGTCAGAATTATTTAAACATTACCTGAGATTATCAGTGTAGTTTTTACTTACATGGACATTGGAAATAAAAAGAAGACCTGCTTTCTGTAAAGGGACGATCACAATGCCTTCATGTTTTATAATCAGCTAGGCCTGTAAGAATTAACACAAATATGACAGCTAAGTAATACCCAGATGCTGCATTTATTTTTTTAAAGTAATTTCATCTTTCCTAACAGTCTTATTATTAAACCAAAACTGAAAATTCTAGAACTTCCTCTGATGCTTTCCCAGGCTATATGCAGGGAGCTGGATGGGAAGTGAAGCAACCAGGACAGGAACCAGTGCCCATATGGGATCCTGGCATTTGCAAGGGGATGATTAGCCAACTGAGTCATTATACTGGGCCCACATCACTTTTGCAGATTCTCATATAACATCACTTTTATATCTGGTTCACGAACTTCTCCTTGCCTTTAACCCCAAAATCTGTGGTTCTGACATTTATAATTCCATTGTAACCCAACGACTATTATAGTGTGTTAAGTTTTTTTTTCTCTCTTAATAAAAAAAAGTTTAAACAAAAGAAAAATACTTGCATTATGTAATTTACAAACAGCAAAAATTTGTTGATCACAGAGCTGGAAGCTGGCTATTCAGGATCAACACCAGCAGATTTGTGTCTGGTAAGGCCTTTCTGCTTCACAGATGACTATTTCTTGCTGTGTGCTCACTTAGTGAAAAGGGCAAACTCCTGTGGCCCCTTCCCTAAGGACACTGACTCACGAGGGCTCACTCACTCTCATCACTTACCATTTTCCTAGAGATTTCATCTCCTTGTACTAAAACACAAAACTTGATTTCAGCAATACAAATTTGGAACATTTAAGCCACAGCAATACTCCAAAGATTCCAAAGTCACTGTGCACTTACTATGCACAAGCACTACAGCTAGTACATGACTCAACTCCTGCTTTCAAGGAAGTTCTGTTAACAATTATAATGAAATGTGAAATGTTATCATAAAGTTGCGGTTGTACAAAGGCCATGCACCAAAGCATACTTTGTTTTACTTGCATATTCAAAAAATTCCCTGGCTAATGCACATTTAAGCTGGAAAATCAAAAGCATGTAAACACTTGTTAGGTGTGCTGTGCACAGCAAGCGGCATGTTGTGGGAACAAAAGGAACAGTAAGTGCAAAGTCATGGTGACATTAAGTATAGGGAGGAGGGAGGATGAATAAGGGTGGAAAGGATGAGAGCAAATGAATAAGGGGTGGAGAAGATGAAAGACTTGCAGAGTCATGGTGACATATGGATATGGAAGGGGTGGATGAATAAGGCGGAGAGGATGAGAGAGGAGGCAGAGAAAAGGGAGAAGCCTTAAACAGTTATTTTGTGAGCAGGCAAAATAGAGAGGGCAATCTGGTGCGATATATGGATATTAGGGTCTTGCAATAAGGCCAAGAAAGCATGTCTGCAGGGGATTTCTTCCCTATTATCTGATTTTGCATAGCCAGAGACTCTAACCAAGGACCCAGCTTGAAAAATATAAGGAAATGATCCTGTAACATGGTAAATGAAAACGATGCACTCAGAACTACTGGGCTGTTGAGAATGTAAAGCACCAATTCGCTTTGGCTTTTAGCAGCTTTTAGCTAGTCATGGCTGAACTGACAGTACCAAGCTTTCCTCCACTGCCTGAATGTCCCCTAACAGCTTATTTACTTCACTCTGTATATTTCCAAAGCATTAGACAAGCATTTTTCAGATATGCTTAGGAATATCTAGGTAACTAGGAAGCATTTTGAAAATGGTCTAAATAAAGAAGTCATTGGGGATAATGAGGAAAGAACTTTGCAAATGTAGATAATCTTATTGGGAAGATATTAATAATCTAAATAAACCAGACCTATCAACTAAGCCTAACGATATCAGCCTCAATATATTGGTGCCTGCTACAACACTATCAAAAGATGCCAAGTTTCCTTCATCATCTTTATCCTTGTAACAGGTGCTAGGTAGATAGGTACTTTTATTTCCATTAAAAACCTAAAGAAGAGCAGACACAGCAAAGCCACAGTTTGTACACTATAATCCCATATATGTGCCAATTTGGTTCTGGCTGCTCTGCTTCCAATCCAGCTCCCTGATGATGGGAGCTGGGAGCTGTAACACACACACACACGAATTAAAAGCTATGTATCACCCCACATCAGCACTAACAGAACTTCTTATAATGTGCAAACATTTTTATCTGTGCCACCCAATGCATTATAAACCTAGGCACTTGTGGCTACGGAGCACTCAGATGTTGCAGGTGTGCACAGCACACAGAAAGATTTTGTGCATCAAATGACCACTGTGGGAAAGATTAATTAATTAGTTAATTTTTGCCAAAACTATTTGTCAATTGGCCTTTGTGAATTCTCGTATATGCTGATGGTTAACAAATGGCTACCATCCATTTTGATCCAATGCACTTTGCAAAATACAGCAAGAAACTGAAATTCAACAGATATGTGAGTTGTTAAATTGAAAACACACTGTTATAGAGCAAAAGAGGAAGGAATCTCTTTGGACAGTTTTAGTTCTCTGCTTTCCAAAAACAGTAGACATGGCTCCCACACAGTTCTCGTTCTGTGACTTTTTGAGATACAGGAGGAGCAACAGTCCCTGCCTCCTTAGTTACACATTTAAATACGGTTTAGGGACCATGGCTCTAGGTAGTTCATATTTACCCACATTTTATTACTAGTTTCATTATCTGAAACATCATCCTTAGTTCTGACTTCAGCTTAGATTGCTTTTCTGTCCATATAAAAGCATAATCCTAATATTTTAAAGAGGCCGATTTTGTGGATGTTTTAATCTATGCAGGGTAAAATAAATTTTAGTTCTGAGGATTATCAAACTATACTAATACAAAGATCCTTTAGTAAAAGGACTTCAAGATTATAGATGCTAGGCTAGCGTGTGCACCTCAGAACACTAAATTTGTTAAATGAACATCCTCAGTTTTGCTCAAATATTCATCAATTCTAAATAAACAGCAATCTGAAATATCCTTTTTATCATTTTGGCTGTGAAACTCAATTTAAAGAAACTCCATTTAGCGATTATATTTTAAATTAACAAAAAGGAAAAATGACCTTTTCTATTTTTTACCTCAACATTTTCTTTAAATAACTAATTTTGAATAGACACTATTTCAGCCCGAGTCCTAGTTCATCCATAGGCCCACAAATTCAATTCACAGGTTTTTCAGCTTAAAAGATACTTATGCCAAGGACTTGAGGCACAACATGGGTTCCAGCACTTAATCTCATCTGGGTTTACATCATTTTCCTGCCAGTTTCCTCAGCAGGATCAGCTCCCGAGTTCTCAAGGTCCCTGCCAAGTCCTGAAGTCACTAGGCGGGAAAGCAGGCGTGCAGGCCTTCCTGTCAGCGGCCGTGCCCACAGTCGGCCTGAGCCACCAACTGCGTGCTCTCAACTTGTCCTTCTAACCTCTGTTGAACCTATCCTAGTTCTTTCCTCACAGGTTTGGTTAAATTAGAGAAGCCAAACAGGCAAAGATTGGCAGCAAATTATCAACCAGAAACTCTCACTCAGCTCAACTTTTCCTGAGGGAAATATAAAACAAAACAAAAAACAGGACGTGGAGCGTGGGGAAACCAGAAACCCTTTCATCGCTAGAGCGGGGAGCCAGACCTCACTTCATTGAGGCTTCGTCCAGCCTCCCGGGAACACCGAGGGCGCGCCCGCGCGCAGGTTCGCCTGAGGTGAACCCGGCCATTCCAAACGCCCCAGGCACTGACGCAACCGCGCGGAGGCCGCCGGGAAATACGGGGATAAGGAGCCGGGCCAGAGAGGGGCGGGCCCAGAGAGGACTGGGCCTTGGAGTGCAGGCGCTAGGGGGCGGGCCCAGGAATGGGCGGGGCCTGCTGCAGCCGGAGCCAGAGGACGACCGGAGTGCGGACCAGAGGGGGCGGGGCCAGGGGGCGGGGTCGTCCGGGTCCCTAGTGGCCATATTGAGCCCCAGCACTTTCCCTCAGGGTTCGTTTCATCTGCACCGCTTCCTCGGCTGCAGGTAAGACTAGATCGCGGCAAAAAGCCTGGACGTCCTTGGCTCGCCCGAGCCCGGGGCTGCGACGGCGGCGCCTGCTGGAAGCAGAAGCCGAGGCCTGCAGCCCCGAGGTGCGCCGACACTACGTGGGGACGTCGGCCCCGGCCTTGACCTGGGGGCACGCACTTCTCTCTCTAATCCCATTTGCTGCGCCGATTTCCCCCAGCTGGCCTGTAACCCCGGGGCCGCGGGCATGCTGACGCGTTCTCATGCCCGCTACTTGGCATACTCCTTTCCGGCTCCTCCGGCACCTGGGCATGCGGTGGACGTGGGCCCACTCGGTGGCGCGCACTGGCCCGCGAAGCATTGGTTGGCACCACTGGTTGGCCGGGCGCGCGGGGCCGGATCCCACGCGGGTGTTTGGCTTTCATCCCCGGGCGGGATCACGGGGTGCAGACAGGAAGCCCACGCTCTTGAAAGCTCGGGGGTGCCAAGTGTCGTTAGAGTTGGTGTGGGCTGGCTTGTGTTTCCTATGGGGGTTCTTGTGGAAATGGCGCTCCTAGTTGCAGGAAAAAATAACAGCTAACTTTTGTGCACTACGTGAATGAACTTTCATTCTTGGAGCAGCACTGTAAATTGATACTATTATATGCTCATCTTGCAGGTTGGGAAATGAAGCTTTGGGTTAAACAGCTTGCCTAAACTCATGGGATTGTAAGGGGTAAAAACAGGATTTGAACCTGGAGCGTTTAGCTGGAGAACCTGTCCGACATCGTTTTAGTGTGGCAGGAGGCCAAGCCACTCAAGAGAAACCTTCCAGTCCATCCAAGAATTACAGAGTTGGATCTGACAAGATTAGACGAGACCTATCATATACTGTGGGGCCAGAGAGACAGATGTTAGAGGCAGGGGAAAGCATTTGCAGAGATGACCGCGGAGGGATGAGGACTTGGTTTAAGGCGCAAGCCCTGCCTTTCAGGAAGGAAATGACACAGTTATTGCCAATTGCAATGGTATCAAACATCAAGCAGATTATATAACTGACTACTCTGTCTTCAATTTCCATGGCTTACAGGTTCTTAAACTATTGGTCTGATTAGCCAAGTCCAATTAGCCATCTGAACCTCCAGCAGTCAGGGTGTGGCCACAGTTATTATTTGCTGATTAATTTTGGCTTGCCAATCCTATTTCTTAAAATGACTAACAGTATACTTACCACTGCTGAAACAGGTAATTATAAAAGGCTAAGACGGTTTTATGTGATTTTTTTTTTCAATCACAGTTGAAATGGAAATGAATAATAGTTCCATGTAGGCTAAGTTGCGATACAGAACCGCTTCAAAACTGGTGGGAGGAATTGCTATAGAACCCCCTAAATTCTCTTGTCCAATGTGCAGAAATCCAGTCGCTGATTTCTCGGGTAGAGGAAGAAAGGGAATGTTTGTTGTAGCCTGCGGAGCAAGAAGTCATGTGGCCATGCCTCCACTTCCTGGCTCCAGGAGCAATTTTGGGGAAAGCATCGTACAGGTTCAAGTTGGGTGCCCAAGTTCCTAGTTGGTCTGCTGTACATGTGACCCTCCTTCAGTTGATCAGTAATACCTGGTCCTTCAGGGAATTTTGATGATGACACGGTGGGCCCCTGTCTTCTGGGGGCTGCATGCGGGGTGGTCAGTTTTGCTGCAGGCCTGGATTTCAACCCTTAAGACAAGACGGGACATCAAGAAGTTGTCTGTTGGAGAAAAAAAGGAACCCCTGCATCTAGTGACTAGACCCTGGCAGATGCCCCTGTGTCTCTCTGCCAGTTCAGTGAGATCATTGTAGGAGTGGTTGATTTGCAATGGGCAAGCACACCAAGTGAATGGAGGCAGGCTGAGGAGACCTTGGGAGATGAAGGTGGCATGGGGGCTGGCCTCTGCATTCAGAGCCCTAAAGATGGGCTCTTCTCAGGTACTCTTAGTGGGCTAGGGTCCTGTGCATTCATGCAGAAGTGATTATAGTGAGACATACCACTGCAAAGCAGGTATCTGCTTTAATTTAACTTATACCTAATCCGGATGATGGCACTGGGAATTCAAAAAAAGGTTCACTTTGGGAGTCTTCAAATGTAGGTGAAGCAAGATGAGCATGGCCCTGGGAAGTAAATGGAATATAAAAATGCTTGGTTTTAGATTTATTAGATGTTGCTAGCTAGTAATGTACCCTGGCAGAAAGCTCCAGCAAGAAGGTCCATTTCTGGTACTAACACTTGAAGGACATGCAGAGTTAAAGTTTTTCATCCAGAAAATGTAGTTGAAATATACGAGCTAGGCGGTGGAGGGGAGAAAGGGAAGCATGTGAGAGAAGACAAGCAGAGGATAGAAGGACAAAGAGAAGGAGGGAAGAGTTTCACGGAGGAAGGTTTGAGCAGAGAGGCCGTGGTCAGCAGAGTCACTTGTAGCAGTGCCATCCATTGGTTTGGGGGAGCCTGTCTAGGTTGTTAACTGCCAGTGGAGTGGGACACGCTGAAATTGCAGACATGGGTCAAAAGCCAAGGCATCTGAGAAAATACAAACAAGTAAAACAGAGGTATGCAGTGAACTTGAGACACAAGAAAAAATTGGGTAAAAACTGGAATAACTCAGATATCCCAAGGTCAGTGACATTTCACTTCTGTAATTAAAAAGAACAGATTTGACAATTTGGCCTTTTAGGAACAGCTGCTTTGTAAACAAATGCAACTTTTTTTTTTCTTTTAACTGATTGACTTTACCAGTTCTTACCATTGACATGTGTCTTTCTTTTCCAAATAAAGTTAATGTTTACTAACTTTGTGGAAAAATTATGTAATTCCTATGGCATTGCAAAATTCTTTGGTTTTGGGCCTTTGTGGGGAGATTGTCTTGTTTCTTGCTATCTACCCAGCTCTTGTCACCCAATGCTCCTACATAATGTTGGAAAGGAGGTTCACTGGTGAGCCCTTAGTAGAACCTTCCCTTTGTGGTCAGCTTGGCCTCCTCGCCAGAGCCAGCGGCAGCCCCCAGCCTTCCTGAGCCTCCACTCCTGTTTTCTTTGCTCTCAGCTGTTGACTACATGTCCTACTTCTAATTAACAGCCCAAGACTATTTTTAATATATTTACAAGTTACAATGTAATTTCTTCATAGCCCAGCAAAAGATTTCAACTCAGTACCAGGCCTTGTGGTCACATAAGTCTTAAGGTGGCTAGATGAAAGCCTAGATGAAAGTGGTGGTACTGCAGGATCCAGGGTTGAAAGAAGACGACGTCTCAGCTCATAATGGGTTGTGTGTAGAAGTTCTGTCTGATAGCTTCTGCGTAGAGCTTTCCATTTGTAAATGCTTTAATTTTTCTTTTTTCCAGGATCATCAGCTTGTGGTGCAGACAAAAAAAAATCAAAAAATCATTGACAGGTATATTTAAGTTTTACTGTTTATGGGTTACTCTGACAGTTGAATGAAAAACAGTCTAATAATTTCATTTGGGAAGCTACTATTTTTCACACAAAGAACTTACTGAAAAATATAATAACCTAGTATATCATCATATATGTATTAAAACACATATTTAGTTCTTACCTTTGTCATATTTTTTGTTATACTTAACATTTTTATTTTATTTGTAATTGAAGGTAGTTTGTAAAATGGTTAGAAGAAAAAAGAAGTTCCAAAAAATTTTTATGGCATTCTACAATTTGAGAAAAGTATTATCCCTTTGCTTTTTCTAGACAAATGAAAGAATACTACATTTTGGATTTTAATTAAGGAACATTCAAAGAGCAGAATAAATAGACTACTGTGGTTTACTAATAGTATAGAGTGTTAGAAATAAAAGGACAAGCTAATTTTTAAACTTATATAATTAGAAATTTTTTAAATACTATTCATTAATTCAACAGATAATTATTAGGAACCTCCTGTGTGCCAGACACATGCTCAATATACCACGTTTTGGGTAAGCAGACATAGTTCCTAATAGGGTTCAGAAAATGGGATTTCCTTTTAAAATAACTTGGCCAGTTTTACTCTTTGGACTCATGTATAGCTATTAAAATTGCATTCATTATTTAAGATAATTAATCAACAAAATAGCTGAAATGTATATATGATAATTAATAACATGTATGGGGCACTTTGTTGCTTACTGAGCTCCTGGCTTTGGCTTGACCCAGTCCCCTGCATTGTGCTCAGTATCTGGGGAGTCTGCCTTTCAAATAAATACATTTTTAAAAAGATTTTTTTCTTTTTATTGGAAAGTCAGATTTACAGAGAGAATGTGAGACAGAAGGAAAAGAAATATCTCCTGTCCATTGGTTCATCCCCACCCCCCAAGTACCCACAACAGCCAGAACTTAGCTGATCTGAAACCAGGAACCTGGAATTTCTTTTGGGTCTCCCATAATGGGTGCAGGGTCCTAAGGCTTTGGGCCGTCCTCTGCTGCTTTCCTAGGCCACAAGCAGGGAGCTGGATGGGAAGTGGGGCCCTCTGGGGCACCAACTGGTGTCTATATGGGATCCCTTTGCATGCAACGTGAGGACTGTAGCCACTAGATTACCATGTTGGGCCTATCAAATAAGTACATTTTTAAAAAGAAATGAAAACATAAATCACCCATAAACAGAATAATTTCCCTGTGATAAATGGTCCTGTAGGATTAGTCAGTCTTGGAATGTCTGTGTTTCTTTAAGCCTAGAGAGAGAGGGCGGCACAGCAGCCAAGGCAATAGGCTGTGGTGTCAGGCTGCTTGAGTTAAATTCAAGCTTCCAATGCAAAACTATTTGGATTTATTAAAGAGATTAAAAATAAGATTGAAGCTGTTCTGGTGAAGAATTTTACAAAGATGTATCCCAAATTATTTTTGAAAAATTATTATTGTATGTCTTTGTAAGAATCCTCAAGCTGCAACTGTACATTTCCTGAGAGCAGCAGTGCCGAAGCAGCAGTGCCTGTTCCTGGCATGTAGCGCTGCTGACTTAGCGTGCAGGATTTACTGCTTTGCGTTTAAGTGCAGTGGTTGGAGGGATGGGAAAGGAAAGCTTCCTTCGGAGGCTTGCATCTGAGTCGGTCTGCTTCCCTTTAGTCCCTGGGCATTTATTGGAAAAGGGAGTTTTCCTGAGTTTTTTCTCTATTGAAAACTAATGTGGGGTATTTATGTAAGTTTAAGATAACTTTTATATACAAATTTAAAAGGTTTGTTGGTGAGAAGTTAGTCATCAAATTTTGGAACTTCCTAATGACTTTTAATTTGTAGGCTTACATTTTTGTCAGTTGGTTTGATTTAAAAGGAGATATAAAATGTTGTTAACACTATTCCCTTGAATCTTCTGAGACTGAATTTGGTTTACTATATAAAAAATAGATATCATTGAAAGTGTTTCCTGTTATCAAAATCAACAGTATCACAGCATCTGTCTTCCTCTCATTTTAAATCAACCATGATTATGCGGCTGGCATTATGGTCTAGGGGATAAGGCTGCTGCCCCCTGAGATACCAGTGTCCCATTTGGGTGCTGGTATGTTCTGGCTACTTGGCTTCCATCCAGCTCTTTCTGGTGGCTGAGAAAAAGCAGCGGAAAAAGCAGGGAGACCTGGATGGAATGCCTGGCTTCTGCCTGGACCAGTGCTGGCCTTTGCCACCATCTGAGATGTGAACCAGCAGGTGGAAGATCTCCCCTCTCTCTCTTCTCCCCGCCTCACTTTTCCTCACTATGACTTTCAAAATAAATAATTAAATCATTGAAAAATGAACTATGATCAGCCCAATTCCTTGACTTCCTTGCTGCAAGTTGGCAGGCTATTAATATGTTTTAATTTTAAAATAATTGGTATCTTGAAATCTTTTACAAAGCATTTTGGGCAGTCCACAAAAACAAACTTATTAAGCAGTAATGGTATACTGCAGTGCTGTGGAAACCCAACCTGTGTTCTGGTAATTTAACTGAAAGCGATCAGTTTTGTTTCAAATCTTTCAGGAACTGATTCTCTATAAATTAATGAGATTCATGTTTATCACTAGGAGGATGGCGTTGAAACAGGTTTCCAGCAGCAAGAGCTTTGGGGGATTCCAGAAAGTTTTTGAACATGACAGGTAACTGCTAAGATCAAATCTTAGATCTCTTTCTTTTTTTTTATGTTCATTTGCTGTTTTGATTTTAAACAAGTCATTATCTCTAGGTTACCCCATGCCATTTTCAAACCTGTGTGCTTTATCATCTGTTTAACAAGTTAGCTTACTGAGTGACTGATTTGACTGTGTGAGGTAAAGGGGAGCCTGAATAAAGACCATGTTCAGACTTGATAATCTGCATTTCTGTGAGAATGCCTGTGTTATGTTAGGAATTCTTGAGAACCTGTTCTGTGGGTATCTTTTCTACATGAACTTCTTGATAAAATGTGGCTGGTTAAACACTGGCATTTGCCTCTGTTGTCACTTTCCAAAGTCTGACTAACATGTAATTAAGTAAAATGACTAAATACAAACACATTTGTGTAATAGAGAAACGGAAACAGAGACAGAAACGGTATTTTGGAGCCAAGCATAGAGATGAGCAAATAATCCCTGGCTTAGTAAAACCTAGAAAGCTGAATTTTAAACACCAGCAAAAAAAGAGCCTGGGAATGACAGTTTATACCAAAGTCTTGGGAATTGGAGGCATAAGGTACACCTGGATATAAGCGTGAAACTGGATCTCAGAGAAAGGAAGATCAGAGGAAGGGTTTTATGAAGCAGGTAAGAGCTCAGATCATCCCAGGCTTCTCTGCAGCCCTTCCTTCAAGGGACAAAATATATACCCTAAATGGTGGAATCACTCATCTCCTGAGCATTAAATCATCTATTTTGGTCTTTTCTGTATGTCTTACTTTTTCATACAGCATAATTACCTCTGCCTGATTAATTTTAGGGTGGCATTAATATTTTGTTATTCAAATTACAGTGCTGAACTGAAGTGCAAAATGAAATTTGGTGTTTACTTGCCACCAAAGGCAGAAACTGCAAAGTGCCCTGTATTGTATTTCCTGTCTGGTAAGTACCATGCACCGAGTTTTATGGAGTTTTATTTTTCTTTTTAATTGTCTTAGCCTTATTTTGAATTAGTGGTATGGTTTCTAAACCACTTACAAAAGATTTAAAGGCCTGCCATGGTCCACTCTGTTTATTTATCTTAAGAATGTCTTAAAATATGAATTACATTAGATTTTTTTCTTTTTCAGTTAGACCAAATAATTTAATAGAGAATGTGAGGGTCTGGATTCAATGACAAGGGCTTGGAAGTGTTATTCACTTGGTTTGTATCTGCCCCAGCATTTCTGGTTTGTGCAGACCTTAATGAAATCAAACAGAATTAGATGAAACTGGGACACCATGCTGCGCCAATTCGAAATCATAGACAAGTAACGTCTTCTTTAAGTATTCTCTAGAATATTTTAACTGAACTCCGTAGAGCTTTTTTGCAAAAACGTGGAAAGTTTAAGGCTTCCTCTTCAGTGATTAAAAGATTGTAGAATAGATGAGGAGACAGTAATTTTTGGTGGTGTAATTTTGAACACCTGTCCTGACTTTTCCTCCACAAAGTGTTGGTATTTCTTTTGAAGCAACCATGACAAGAAGAAAATCATATCATGGGATGCTGTTTTATTTTTTTAAATAGGTTTTTACAGCTTTGATTTCCCTAAACCTTTTTTTTGTATGTGTCATGAGGGATATGCCCCAGACACTAGTCTGAAAATGAGAATGAATATTTCATTGTAAGAAGTGAAAGTGAAGTACATATCTGACTAACTCAAAATATTTTTGTGATTAGATGAAGAATACTGATGGAAAGATTAGATCAGCTGTTAGGTTGCTACAGTTAATAGTTTAAATGAAATGAAAGCATCCATATGGAAATCCTGAAAGATTGTCCATATATAAATTATTCTTTCCCTGGTCACACTGATCAACAAAAGCAGGAAATGTTCATAGCACTCTACTTAAAATATCTAAAAAAGTCTATCGGTTGGTGAGATGATAAGTAAAGTATATCCATATAGTGGATTATTATTCTATAAGCCAAAGTACATATATGCATGCTACTATGTGGATGAACACTGTAAACTCTATGCTAAGTGAAAGAGGTCATTCGCCATAGCTTGTATATCACATTCCATCTAAAGGAAGTGGCCAGAATAGGTGGCTCCAGAACCTTCATACTAGAGGTTGCATAGGGCTGGGAGAAGGCAGTTGAGGTACTGATTAACTGCTAATGGGTCCAAGGTTTCATTTGGGGGTGATGAAAATGTTAACCATTAGATGGTGGTAATATTTGCATAACTGTGAACATAGTAATAATGGTTGAATACTTTATGTGGATAAATTGCACATTTAAAATTATTCTGAAAATCCTTCATGTAAAACAAGTACAGTTTTAAGTACTAACCATCTACAAACTCTTATGAGTAGCTTTTCTATTGGACATAAATTCAGTTCTGTAAGTCTGCAATTCAGTTTCTTCTACATTAATCAAAAAAATTACTTTCTAAGTAGACAAAACACACAATTTTTCCTGCAGTATCTAACATGCATATCTCAAGTGTGAGACACTGTGTGTTGTGTCCCAGACCCAATTCAAGCGCCTTGACATACCATCACATTTACTGGTCCATATGAGGTACAAAGAGAGAACTGAGGCCCGTCGTAGTCTCCATGACTAGTTCTTAAGTGACTGAGTGACTACCAGATCTGATCCTGTCTGAAATCCCAAACTCATGCTTCCTAGGCTACAATTCCTCCTCACCTGAGCACACTCATGCTAAGGTCTACAGTTGCTGACCTGTGATCAGTGTTTGGAGGAATTTTCCACTACAGGCTAACAGGGATCCGGTTCATCCGACATGGACTGGTCAGTCTTGACAGAACTTAACTTCTAACACTTCATCCAGTGAGACTGGCAACTTCAAGTGTACTTATTATTTTAAAATGTTTTGGGCCCACTTTTTCATAGCCAGGAGCCCAGAGCCTCTTCTGGGTATCCATGCAGGTGCAGGGTCCCAAGGCATTGGGCCATCCTCAACTGCTTTCCTGAGCCACAAGCAGGGAGCTGGATGGGAAGTGGAGTCACCGGGAATAGAACCAGTGACCATATGGGATCCTGGCACATGCAAAGCAAGGACTTTAGCTGCTAGGCTACCATGCTGGGACCTCTCACATTTTTATAGCAACAAGTATTTATAGGAAGAGAATTAAATTGTATCCTTCATTGCATCACTGAAAAGCATGAAATTAAGAAAAATGACAGGAACAGTTGTAAAACCTGGGAAGATGTGATAGTCATTAATCTCATTTTGGTTTAGTGAGGAATGCAAAGGTAATTATGCTAAATTTTACTGCTGAGAATTATCTATGTAGAATATTCAGTATTTATGTTAAAATGGCTATAGTTTTAGTTCCCTGTGAATATTTATGTTGTGATGCAGAAATAATAGCATGGTTAAGTAGCATGTTTACTAATACCCCAGTGGGGCTGTTGTAATATTAGGGCCATACACCACGTTGCCTTTCTCTACTTTGAAACATACTGAATTCTGAAACATACATGGTCCTCAGCATTTTGGTCATTTAAACTTCAGAAAGTGATTGTAGCACAGATACAAGGTGAGTTAGCCTAAGACAGTTCTCAGGTTAATAATGTTACAAGTTTCATTGAAGAGAACTGTTATATCTTGTCTAACATTATTTCTAAAGAAATATTCTAAGTAATATCAAGTAAACTTGTTTTATTACAAGAGGAATAGCTTATGAACCATTCACATTACAGAATGAAATAACTTTTTTTTAATCTTCAGGTTTAACTTGCACAGAACAAAATTTCATAACAAAATCTGGTTTTCAGCAAGCTGCCTCTGAACATGGCCTTATCGTCATCTCTCCAGATACCAGCCCCCGTAAGTATTCTTGTTCCGAAGAGCCTTTGTGAAAATCTGCATCTTAGAGACTGTTTGGTGATATAGCACACTTACACATTCTGTAGTAATCATTTCATATTTTTTGCTCTCAGTTATTTTCAAGTGACATTGTAGTTCAGATACTATGCTACACTTTCCTCACTGCGTTGCATTCATGACGTGGCACCCAGGAAAGAGGTTAGTTCTGTAGCTATCTTCCGTAGTCTAAGATACGTAAACAGAGTAGGTAACTCAACTCATACCATGTTGGTGGCAGTGTAAAAGTAATAATGTACAGTGCTTAGGAAATTACTTTGTATTTCCTGGAAAAATTACCTTGTTACATAATTACGCATTTTAACATGAATGATTACAATATTTAGAAGCATGAAAATATCAAGTATTTGAGAACTCAATAGTTAAGTATCAAGAAATGAAATTTAAATAGCTGCAAAAGCTGTTATAGTCAAATGACTGGCCTTTAGAAGTACAGTATAGGCCATATTGTACAAGAGCAAGGCATATCTAGTTAGAAATGGAATCATTAATTTTGAATAAAATATTTTAAAAAGCATCAAAGGTATAAAATCACTAGGCATAAATTTTAATTACATTTTTCTAGATATCATAATGGACATCTTTAATAAGAGAAAATCCTGTGTTACTAGCTAGGTAGACTGCATATAATGAAGAGTGCCTACCCTCAGAATGCATATTACTATAATTTTATTTGAAAATATCTTGATTTTGACTCCCAGCTCCATTTCAGCAGCAGGTAATGGCTCAGGTGGTTGGCTCACCCACCTGGGAGACCTTGATTGAGGTCCTGGGGCCTACCATTCCCCTCTCGCAATATCAGCTGTCAGCATGCATCTGGGGAGCAAACCAGTCATGGGAGAACTCCCTCTGTTTACCTGTAGCTCTGTGTGCCTGGAGGGGATGTGGGGCTGCCAAGATTAGGATCACGACCCATATGGGATCCTGGCATGTGCAAGACAAGGACTTTAGCCACTAGGCTACAGTGCTGGGACTAGCATTTTTATAACAGGTACCTATAGAAAGAGAATTAATACATTCTACCTTTCAAATAAATAAATATCACAGTAATTGACTTTGTAATTAC
This sequence comes from Ochotona curzoniae, assembly GCF_017591425.1. Taxonomy (NCBI): domain Eukaryota; kingdom Metazoa; phylum Chordata; class Mammalia; order Lagomorpha; family Ochotonidae; genus Ochotona; species Ochotona curzoniae. The sequence goes on along the minus strand of NW_024466502.1, from coordinate 43,709,304 downwards.
ATGTAGGTATATGTAAAATGAAACCTAGTAAATTTAAAGGCAAATAAAAAAAAATCTCAATGGGATATGTAGGCAAAATAGCATGGAACGATTCCAAAGTATACTGGGATATGTTTTAGGTTCAAGATAGATAACTGGGCATAAATGTATGCGTCTTTTCCCTTCTAAGACCACGTTTGTAAAGATGATTAAATGTTGTTAGTGAGGGAGGATCCTCAGGGAAGGGATCTCAGTTCAGTTCCCTGACAGGTAGAACATCAAGGAGGCATCTATGTGGCATACATTAGAAGAAACTTCGTCACCATGGAAGGCTGGGTGCCTGCCCATGGCCGCTAAATTCTCCAGTGTGGAAGGTCGTTCCTTGTCCTTTATCAGCCAGAACCAGTCACATAGCCACTTTCAAAGATAATGGGTCAAGAAGTCTAATCCTACCATGTGTCTCAAAAGGTGAAGACTGCACAGTATTTGGGGAAGAGCTCTACTGCAAATAGATTTTCTGATTCATCTAAAAAAATGTGTTATTAAAGTATAAGCAATTATGACAAAGAGATGAAAGCACCAAATTTTTCCTTGATAGGTGGCTGCAATATTAAAGGAGAAGATGACAGCTGGGACTTTGGCACTGGTGCTGGATTTTACGTGGATGCCACTGAAGAGCCCTGGAAGACCAACTACAGGATGTATTCTTATGTAACAAAGGAGGTAATTTAATTTCTGTTGTGAGTGCTAACCGCTGACTCCCGTCAGTGTGGCTTTGGACACAGAGTCTTCCAGCCCCAAGAATTTCAAGCTAGGGTTTTACATTGGTAAGTCTATTTGATACAGTTTTACAAATTATCTTAGTGAAAATTTTGAAGCTACTAAGTCCAATTTTAGAATTTATTAATTGTCTTGATCTGTGTGATCAAAGGAAATACTATGTGAAGGCACCTTTCATTTCCTCAGCAGCTGGTTTATAGTGATAAATAAGGTATAGTTAGAAAGGATAACTCCAGCATGGTGTCATGGCAGGCTAACTGTCTACCTGTAGTACATGCATCCCATGTGGGCATGGATTCAAGTCCTGGCTACTGCACTTCTGATCCTGATTCCTGCTAATGGCCTGGGAAAGCACTAGGGGATGGGTCAAGTTTTGGGCCCCTACACTCACAGGGGAAACCCAGAAGAATCTCCTGGCTCCCAACTTGGGTTCAACCAGCTATGGCCATTGCAGCCTTTCAGGGCGTGAACCAGTGGATGGATGATCTTGCTCTCTGTCTCTTCCTGCCCCTCCACTAATCTGTAACTCTGACTTTGAAGTTAAATAAATCAATCTTAAGAGAAGGGATAAGTGATAAAGCACTGCTTTTATTTTTAAGATTTGTTAATTTTTGAAAGGCAGATTTTACAGAGAAAAGGAGAAACACACAGAGAGGTCTTCCATCCACTGGTTCACTTACAAAATGTCCACAACAGCCACAGCTGAGTGGATCTGAAGCCAGGAGCCAGGATCTTCTGGGTCTCCCATAAGGGTGCAGGGGCCAAAGGACTTAAGCCATCTTGCTTTCCTAGACCATAAGCAGGAAGCGGGATCAGAAGCAGAACAACCAGGATATAAATCAGTGCCCAGATGGGATACCAACACTTCAGGCTTCGCCATCACATGTGCTCCAGCGTTTCTTCTATTAATGTTTATATGTACCTTATATACTTCTCTAAATTTACATGATTTGATTTTTTTTATACATACATTATAAAAAGTCAACCAGTATTCTAACACTTTAATCACCTATAATTCTTACTCAATTTTATAAACAATTGTTTTGATATATTTTCTATGACTGATTTTCACATAATCATACAATTTTATGCTATTTTTTGATTGTATAAAAATATTTCCAATATTTCTGCATTAGTTTGTGTATAATTTCTCTCTTAAGGATTTTCCTTAAAATGGATTTCCAAGGAGTAAAATTGTTAGGTCAAAGTTCAGAACATTCTAAATGATCTTTGTGAATCATCTTCCTGAGGTGCTAAGAAGTCTGTTTCATATCTGCTAGAGATGTAGTAATAATCTCTATCAATCTGAGGTGATTTTTCTTTCATTTTCATCTTCCTAAGTTCAAATCATTGTAAGACTATAATTTGGAAGTGCTGATTGTGTGATTATTTTATATAATTTTGTAAGTTATTTTCTCTTATGCCTCTTTTCGTGCTGTTAAATTCCCTTTAGCTTCCCCAACTCGTAAATGCCAATTTTCCAGTGGATCCCCAAAGGACGTCTATTTTTGGCCACTCCATGGGAGGCCATGGAGCTCTGATTTGTACTTTGAAAAATCCTGGAAAATACAAAGTAAGATTTCTTAAGCTCCTTGTGATAAATATCACTTGAAAATACAATGTCAGCAATTTCTAAAGATTGACATGATAGAATTGTTTTAGTATTGGCACTAAGCTTTTCTGCTATTGATGGCTTTGGGGGCTGTGGGAGAAAGGTGTTCCACTTGACCACACAGCGTATGCTGCAGGACCAGAAGCGCAGGAGCCTGCCCATGTGCTGGTTGGCTCACTAGAACTGGCAGAAAATGCAGCCTTAATCTCACCGCTTTCATGCGGCTATAGTTGTGAGCATACGTTCCCCTGAAGATCATTAGTCTTGATTAAAATATTGTAACAATATCTTTCACTGATTTTTTTTATCAAGAATATGTTTATAAAGTCAGCTTTGATTTCCTAAGCTCATAGAGCTTTAAGAATTCTATGTACTCCTTGCCTCTGGTGAAAAGTTAAAATGCAGGTTCATTGAAAACTTCATTCTCGGCATCATTCATTTCTTTGCTAAAAATGATTATATTTTTGATAGTGGTATCTTGCTGGACCACCAGATATTTCACTTTTATTATAAAGGTGAGCATTATATAGTGCATAGCCTAGAAATTTTAAACTCATGTGCAACATCCTCTTTTCAATGATGATAAAAGATAAAATATTTCACATATCAAAAAAAATGAATATTCTATTTTTTCATTGTGCATGATTTTGTTTAAAGCTTATAAATTTATAGAATGTTAGACACCCATACTTCACTTTATGTACTACAGCAGTTCATTCTAAATAAAAGCTATATTTTATTAAGAAAAAAGTAAAATATTTTCATGGTATGATAGTGGCGTTCTTTTTAATTTAAAATAGCATTTTATTTTGAGTGTGAGATAGTGTCCTGTATACCACTAGAATTAATTCAGGTTTTTACTCTTTAAAAATGCTAGTGCACATTGCTAAACCTGAACATTGATAAGTACTTTGAGCCTAAGAGATTCTGTTTCTTTATCTAGTAGAAAAAAAAAATCCTACAAAAACACAAATAGACACTAAAATTCAATTACACTTGAAGGCATTTCTTATTGTTTTCTTGACATTGTTTAAGAGAAAAAATACCTCATATTTTAATCATATATTCACTAAAGCAAAGCATTCATTATTTTTATTTAACAACAGGCTTTGAGGGAAAAAAAACAGGAAATTTCCATTGTGCTTCATGTAAATAAATTCTGATGTGTTGCTTTGCAGTATTTTGACACCTGTTTTTATTAGCTTTCTTGCTATAATATTTAGAAGATGTGTTATGAAAAATTTGAGATTTAAACCCAGAATATTAGCATAAGGAAAATTGTCCATAGGAAATTCCCTGACAAATCAGAGATTGTAACAAGCTGCAAATAACTTTTGAATTTTAAGCATTTTAAATATCTATTTATACTTGATTTAACAAAAAATATAATTTTAAAATATCTCTTGCTTTTTAAAGTCTGTGTCAGCCTTTGCTCCGATTTGTAACCCAGTGCTCTGTGTCTGGAGCAAAAAAGCCTTTGCTGCATTTTTGGGACCAGACCAAAACAAGTGGCAGGTAGGTACCAGGTGGATATTCTTCATGCTTAAGTTTTCAAATCTGTTGAAAGAGTATACTGCATACCACAATATTATATTCCTAGACTGCTCAAGTTAAGGCTTCAGAGCTGAGCATGCATATATATATAAGGTATGCTGAGCTAATTTATTTCTAAATGAACATAGCTAAAAAAATATGTCAAATATGATTGCTGTTTAACTTGCCTCCTGTTAACTGTCTGTTCGTTTATATAGTAAGAACCAAGACCTGACTTTGTGCATGTATATCAGAATGAAGCAACTCTTGGATTTAGAGCTTAAACTTCAGATTTCAAAATCCTTAAAAGAAGATATTTTGCAATGTGACATTTATGTAATTAATGTCAATGGCAAGGCTGTTTTTTTCAAGCATGGGAAGAGGTGCTTTGAAATGGAATTTCTCATAAGAGCCAGCTTTACTCTTGTCCAGATATGGGTTATTTGAAAACCCCACCAAGAGTTGAAATATTTTGCAAGTGAACACATTAGCATGTGTGTTAGTTAACAAACGGAAAATAGGGGAGCAGATAAAAACCAACTTCTTTGTTCTAAAATATTTCTATTGTAGTTTTCTGTCATTTCCACATGGATTCCTACTTTCTTTAAGGATTTATGATTGGAATTCTAACACATTGGAGCATTACACCTTGGTTACTAGGTTACAGTTTTGTTCGGGTTTAGATTGCATTAGCAGAACAGTTAGGACAGAAGGCGTGCTGAGAGTGTTTATGATAGGGCACTCAGAACTGGTGATGTGTGTATACATCAGTGTTTCAAGACTTCGCCCTGTATAATCTCCTTGTCCTGAGATCTTTTGTTGTAAAGATAATAGCCTTATTTGGACAAAAGATCAGCAAATTAAGGCAGAGTGGAAAAGCTTGAGGCCCAGGAAACTTAAAAAGAAATCTCATGGTATAATTTTCTCCAAGTGCAGTGTATTCCATTGTCTTAACTGTATCGTGTTTAGGTTAGTATTTAATAATAATGACAGCCTGAAAGGAGACCACGTCAAGATTTAGAACTCATTGAATTTCACAGGTTTCCATCCACTGTCTCCTTCTAAGATAAAAGGAGATGATCTTCAGAAATGTAGTACTTAGGGAAAATCATTTGGTAGTTGTTGCCTTGATCAAAGCCCAAAAGTTATGGTTAGTGAATATGCTTGCATATAATTTTGCAAAAATATTTGAAATCAAGTGGCAAAATATAAAATTGTAACTAATGGCAGCTAGCTCAGATAGGAAACTGGATGTGTTTGATATGAGATTCAGATGACTTATATCTGATCTTTAGGAATGGCAGAAGGGAAGGAAGGCTAAATATCTAGAATTGGATCAAAAAAAAAAAACACAAAACTTTGAAGTACAGAATATTTGGAAATAGAAAAAGATCTAATGGAGTTAGAAGAATTTTTAAAAATTTCCAATTGTGGAAGGATTTATAAAGAAACAAAAACATGTTTTAATTAGAGTTAAGAAGTGATTCAGAATTGTAATGCTTTAAAACAAAAACCAAACCAAACCAAACAGGACATACTGTAAAAAATGTGATACAGGCTTCTTGCCACTAGGCTAGGAATGCTTGAAAGCAGGAAAGAGGCTGTTACTAGGAAACAAGGCTGAAGAGCATGCAGCTAAAAACCTAGCGAGATTCTGGTTTAATCAACCCTCAAGTTTAAAGTGCATCGGGTGCATGGTGTATAATGTATTCCGAGAAGTTTTTTTTTTTTTTTTAATGTTCTCTTACAGGCTTATGATGCTACCCATCTTGTGAAATCCTACACCGGTCCTCAGTTGGACATACTGATTGATCAAGGAAAAGCGGATGAGTTTTACAATGAGTTGCACCCTGAGAACTTCATAGCTGCCTGTACAGAGAAGAAAATCCCTGTTGTTTTTAGATCACAAGAGGCAAGTACTGGAAAGTTTTAGCTTGATCACAGAAATTTGAGAAAACAAGATTACCTTGCACTTTATTTTAGGAATAAAATGAAATGCTGCCTTTAGTAAGGTAGTTTTTAATCCTGTTAAAGATACTTTAAAAAAAAATCTCCCCATTAATGATTTCTAAGAGCAAATTTGATACAAGTCAAAAAGCTTTTGGCATTGAAAAATGCCTACATATTTCTCCTCGCTGCCAAGCTTCATCCCTGAGTGATCCATCACCTTCAGCATCTGAGGGTGCCTCCGTCTTCACATGCACTCCATGTCGCAGGGGAGTGCAAGGAGATCTTAGCCAGAGATGAGCAGTGCTTATCCCTCACGCACAAGCACTGTATCTCTCACCCAGTTGCTGTTTATTGAAGAGCAATTACTAAATTTCAATTGACTTGGAAATGTTATCCTGACTAAAACAATTATCTACAGAACACCCTGACTTGTAAGGAAGTTCTGCTTTTGTTTAAAAAAAAAATTAAAAATACAAACAAAATCTAAATAGAATAAATAAAATCTCTTTCTGGCTTTCATTTAAATTTCACCCAAATTTGCATCTGGTCATGATTCTTTTTAAACATGATTTTCACTCGTGACAGGCACATTGATCTAAAATGTAATTCTGATGGGAACACTAAGCCACTGCACTTTATGGTATGTTACGATTACAAGATAGGCAACATGATCTCGTTTCACTGTCGATCCCACTGGATGAGAGGGTCATATCTCCCGTTCATCTGTGACAGATGAGGATGGGGTGGTGGCATCAGGACTGGAGGCAAGGTCACTGGCTCTAGATTCTGTCCTGTCTTCCCTCCAGCTCCTTGAAGCTCGGATGGAGCTAGAGCCGGCTGAGCCAGCTCAAGGAGCAGTCAGGCGTGGCCTGCAGTCTAACTAGTGCAGCAGATCTTAGCCATCTCCTTCTCCCTAGGGAAATTCTGAACATGGGATCAACGTCCTTGTATGTATCATGTATTTTTCTGTTTTGTTTTGAGGTGTATATGAACATTACCCATCACAATGACATTTTGAGTCCGTCACCAACCTTCAGCAATTGTATTATGAAAACAGTATTGTGCTTAGATATAGTAATTGTAGCTCTAAGTGATGTACAAAACCATGTTTTTGTTTTGTTTTGTTTCCAAATGGCACTTACCGTGTTGGGTGCCTCATCTCCTTTCCCTGAGGTTGTGCCAGGAATTCTTGTTTCCACAAAGTTTCTGCCAGCAAAGTCTGAGAATCTCTGGAGTTCTTTTATAAAAATAGTATAAAGTTAAAACACAGATGACATTCTTGGGGTGGTGGGGAGGTAAATCAACTTAATTATTTCTAAAATGTTTATATCCCAAGCAACTAATAACAGAGCTGAGCGTAGCTAATGAGGAGTCAGGAAGCAGTCAGCTCTTCTTTAAAAGAAAAAAAAAAAAAAAAGTAAGGCCGTATTGCGGTCACACAGTCGCAGTGCTGAGCCAGAGATGGTTTTGCACTCTTTGCAGGAAGGCCAAGGTGACGGTGAAGCGCACAGTCTGAAGCAGATTGCCTTTACTGTCATGAAATGAACAACCAGACTCGCCTGAGTGGGGGCTGCAGTGCGGTCAGGGTCAGATTTTCTAGCCGATTTGTCTTTGACCTCACACTACCTAAGCTCTTATCACATGCCTGATGGGTTGGTGGTAGGCACTGTGTAACTATATTTTTTTGTGGAGTAGAAGCTCTGAGAAAAAAATTCTCTGGGACTAGTAGGGCATGTGTAAAGCAAGTAACTGGTACAAAGGGAGAAAAATTATTGTAATCATGGACATGATGTGTCCTTTGTTCTCTCTGCTTTTTATCCTGGTACTAAATGCTCACGATTTATACTCTGTCAACTAGGGAAATTGTTGAGCAGGAAGGGTTAGTGCATGGGGTTTTTGTTTGGTTATGATTTATGATTTCATTTATATTTATATGTATATAAAATGTGCTGTGTTAACTACAAATGCTCTAAATTGAAAGAAACCTTTAGGCAATAGAATTTTGACAACTACTGTACAAAGATAAAAATCTTAGCCTGGAAGGGAAAATGTACTGAGGAAATTTCTAGAAACAGCAGTTCTCTTTTTGAAAGCTAGGAAGAGAGTCAGTCCTTCCTTTTCAAGTCTCAGGGTCCCTTTGAAGCCTCCTAGGCTGTTTTGCCCACTGTGTCGGCCTTTTATAGTATTCTAGGATACCAGGACCCCTCGCTCATCTCTGCATTCTCTGCTCAGCAGTTATCTAGCCCACAGGCTCGGAGTGTTTGTTAAATAAACAAATGGATACCTTTCAGCAGTTTTTGTACCCAGGGATTCATAGTCAAGCTTTTCTGATTGAGTGTGGAAAATATGTTGGAAACACGCTGCCTGTTAGAATAAATGCCCACTGCAGCTGCTGGAGCACTGGGTCCTTTTCTGAGAGTTGAGTAAAGAATGAAAGAATGCCTGCATGTATTTTTATGCACCAGGAGTCAGAGCTTTCTGACTCAGGATTTTTCCATTAAGAGAGTGATGGAGAGGAGAAACAAAAGCCCTAAATGCACGTCATTAAATACAGACAGTTGTACCAAGTGTTTAACAACTCAGTGCTGAAAGAAGCCACCCCCATTTAATGAGATAAACAGAACTTGCAATTGGTCAGGGTGACACCTTAGCTCTAATTGTGTAACTTCAGCAGAATGCCTGTAGTTAACTGTCCCATTGCCTCCCTGTTAGCACGTGTTTGAAGTCCTTCCTGGTCTCTCATGCAGGCATTTTACTTTTTCATAAAGTTAAATTTTAAATAACACAATGAAGTTAAGGACAAGAAATATACTGTGACTAGGCAGTCCCTTCAAAGCTGGCACTTTGGTTTATCCTGAGACTTCTCCAACCAGGATAGTAGCAGTCGTGGAGGCGCCCTGGCCTCTTCCTGCAGCTGTGCAAGACCCTGAATGGGCAAAATGACAGATCAGTGCAGAAGCTCCGACTTGGGCTTTTGTCAAACATGTGCATCCTGTACCTATGTCTACTTTCTGTTGGATCCACCTTTTGAATTGCTTGAAATGATGGAGCAGTTCACAGGTGTAGGGTCCTAAAACTCACGGGCCTGTTTAACTTTTTAACAATTCAGGAATTACATAGGTGGAAGATGCGTTATTTTAAATACTGTTTTTATGTAAGAAATAGCAGTTGTTCAACTGCAAGTGGATCATTGGGAGATGTAAGTCCAAGTAATTTGCAAGTTCAACGTTCCTGTCCAGTTGCTTCCATGATAGAACACAGACTGCTTTTAAATTACTTTGATGACTTGAAGCTACAACTTTGCAGTAACTCCCATCTCCAAGATACACATCCCTTATTTCTTTGGAAGTAACAGATTCAAAACATCTGCTGATTCACCAGAACCTTGGGGCTTCCTCTTGTTCCCTGAATCCATAGTGATTTTTTTAAAAATCCACTTTTATTTCTGCTATGCTTAGGATTCCCATTTTCCCCTTAGCAGAGCCCATTTACTAATTAACCTTGAAAAAAACAGATCTTTGCTGGCTTTCATCTCCATCCATTTGTTCCACCTTATATTTGAATTGTAGTGAGCTGGGCAAGGAGGCTGCCCTGAAATTATCTGGTTTTTAACATCGAAAGTCTCACACCTTAATTCCTTTCTCCTTTAAGAGCTACCTCTGTTTATGTGTTTGGAGCAAGTGTCAGTCACCAGAGAAGGGAGCTCCTCTCCATTTTCCCACAGCAGTACTTGGAATGGACTGGAGAGATTAAGATGTGTCTCAACTCAGTTGGCACACTGCATTTTCTGTATTCCTTGGTAGTCTTCAAGTGATGTATTGATTTTTCTTTACTCAATTTGCTAAGGAATATCAGGATTTAATAAATTACTCTTTTTTCCTTAAGTGAAGATGATGTGCTTATATAGGAAGTGGAATTCCTGGCTTTTTGGTTTTCAAGTGTTTATTTTCATATACTTGACAGAGACTGCCTGTTCATCACCTCCATGTCTATAATAGCTAGGTCTGGGCTAGGATGAAGCCAAAAACCCAGAACTCAGCACAAGTGTCCCACGAGGGATAGCTGAGCAGTGGTCTCACTCCCAGCGCCCAGCCCTGGAACTGGGATGCTGAGTGATTTGTAATGACCGTGTTTAGCTTCCTAGGGATAAAACACTGGCCATGTTTATGTTCTTCCCTCGTGCTTTTCATATTGCTTATGTTGTGTTTGAGGTCGGTATCTTACTGATGTCATTAATGCTCCTTTTGTTAGTTGAAATGTCCATGTTTCCAAGTTGTTTCAGTCCTGATTTTAAAATCCTTGTTGATGTGCTTGCCTGTTTACTCTGCACATTCAACCAATGTGTTATTTTCTCTCTTTGCATGTTAATGACAGCATTTAGAAACCTGGTTGTATTAAAAGCTTCATTTTGCTTCATGCTTTTGTCACACTTTTATACTTAATGATACCATTTAAATACACAGCCACCTTGATGTTGAGTAAAAACCTTCCACAAGCTAGTATTTTCACATTTGGACTACTTAAAAGTATAGTGAGGCAACAGAAGAGATAATGTCCCTGATAATGGGGTTTCTCAATGGTAAATAAGCCTGTGTCATCTCTGTTTGACCTTCTAGGGTTATGATCATGGCTACTACTTCATTGCCACCTTTATTGCTGATCACATCAGACATCATGCCAAATACCTGAATGCATGAAAACGTCTCAGAAGAGAATCACTGCTGGAGAAGGAAAATTGTATTAAAGAGAATTGCTGAGAAAGATTTCAAAACATTGATGGCATAATGCTAAAATGGGTTCATTCTACAGTTGAATCATCTGAATAAATAAGCCTATTTCTAATATGACAGATTATTTTTCACCTGTACAAGTACACTTTTTCAGTTTCACTGAAAATCCCTGATGTATGATCCACAAATAATTTCCTGTCACATGTTTAATTTTAACTCACCAAGAAAAGTAATTTTTTTGTAAAAACCAAATTGCATTCCTTTAAGATATTAATAAATTTTTTTGAAAGACGCAAGACTGGTTGCTTTAAAAGTATGTTTTTCTGTTGAGAGGCACAAAGATTATACATTCTAATCCTTGACGATGAATACATATTGAACAACAATAAAAGGTGATGACACCAGTTTCTTAAAGTTCCAGGATTTGTATTATTTAAATGTAGATAGTTCTAAAATTGAGTCTTGGATTTACACACACCATCTCCACTCTTGTTTCCTCTGATAAGGAAAATCACTTAATTCGTAATGTTTTCTGCATTTTGTTTATTCATTGTAAAGAAAAAACAATTGTGTTGTCCTAAGGTTATTATATTTGTTGAGGTTTTAATTAGAGAAGAACTAGAAGGAGAGTCAGTGTTGGTTGATTGATTGGTGTTAATAAGGGACTGTTTCACACAGTGCTTCCAATGGCTGCATAAGCAAAGCTAGAGCCATAAGGGGCAGTCTGGAAGGAGAATTCTAGCCAACGTGGAACTTGTGGGCATGGCTTGAACTGTTGTTCACAGGGGACATTTCTGTTTCTGTCTTGGAGTCTCAAGACTTGCTTTAAGGCATTCTAACAGATAAAGTGAGACTCACCAGTTTCTTTCATTTGCCAATCCATGGATTAAATACCTAGAATAATACTGGATGGAACAATGGGAATGTAACCTAGCGAATTAGGCACGCCATTATGAGAAAATGGTTTCTTTGAATTTTTTGCACAGTGAATAAAATATTTAGGATAGCTGTGGTGAAGACCCTCAGTTACAACATAGAAATGACCTTGGAGAAAGCCAGTAGATTTGAGCTTGGATTTCTTTGTATGCTGCCAATACTGGCTAGGGAAAGACCCTATTTCTAAAACATGAGTTTTCCACATTAAAAATTCTGAACATCACAAGGTCTATCTCAATAACTTCACACTAAAGAATAATGGAATAATTGACCACCCACTGGAGGTCAATCAGTTTTAGATATTTAGAATCACCTGACAGAGTTTAGATACCAGGGGCCAGTGCTGTAGCGGACTCTTTCATGTCCTGGCTGCTTCACTTAGAATCCAACTCTTTGCTCTTTGCCTGGGAAAAGCATTGTGGAAAGTGCACAAGTGTTTGGGCTTTGGCACCAACATGGGAGACCTAGATGAGGCAGCTGGCTGTGCCTGGCCCCTACTGGTCATTGCAGTAATCTAGGAAATGTGCCAGTGGATGGAGGATTCATGTCTCCCTTTCTGAAACTTGACTTTCAAATGATATCTCTTTAAAAACTCAAGTAATACAGGTAAAGGAATTTGACAGATTTTCTGGATTATGTTAGATATAAACCTCTTGAAAATCTCTAAGAAACCATAAAGTCACAATTAAAAGTAAGAAAAAGGTATATGCAGATGCTTGCAATTTGTGTATCTGACAAATAACTTGAATCTAAAGTACGTGGAAAACACCCACAAGTTCATAAGAAAACAGAAAAACCAACAAAATGGGGTCCAAACAGAATAGGTGTTAATTATGACTAAAAAAAAAAACCTTGAAAATGTGCTTAACCTTGTAAAAACTACAATGAAATACCCATCTGATTGTCCAAGTAAGACAGCAGAAAGAGTTGGCAAGGCTTGGTGACAGCCTAAACTATCGCTGCTAGTGGGTCTATCAATAGCGGCGCTTTGCACTATTGATAGGTAGGGTATCTGCATAAGGTATCTCCCTTCTGAGATCTAAGCAGACACATGCTTCATATAAAGCCTGTACGGGAATGTTCACAACAGCACTACTCATAATGGCCAAAATCTGGAGATAACCCCCAAATCCATTTACAATAAAAGGGATAACTTGAATCTGTCCATATGATGGGATACTTTACATGAATGAAATGAATACCCTACATAGGTGTGGATGCAGCCATATGTGGGGGTCTCAAACATGACCTGGAGCAAGAGTCCAGATACAAAATTATTTTCTGTTTAGATACCTTGGTACCATTTCATACAAGTGCTACACTGGGCAACACACATCCATGGTGTTGGAAGCCAGGAGCAAGGGGGATGGGCACAGTCCAAGTATGGGGACAAAGCCAGAAGTGCCTTCCAAGTGCATGCCTTTAGGGTACTGGTGAGCTTCATCTGGATGCTCCTTCATACGGTAACTTAGCAAAGGCAACAAGCCATACAACAAAGATTCATACATTTAGTTTCTCAAATGTCATGTTACCTTAACATGAATTAAATAGTTATAACATGAAGATCAAAAACTACTGTTTGAAAATGAGAAGTTCTAACATTGCCACAAAGAACATTGATCTTGCAAAAATAAAATTCCCAGTGACTGCATCATGCAGAGATCCAAATAATGCATCTCAGACAGTGAGAGTGAAGATGATGTGTGAGCATAAAAACAGTTTTTAAAAAGAGGTTATTAGAAGTACAAGTAGTTGTTAAAAAAAAAGTCTGATTGGAAATGGCCCCAGGTATTTCTGAGAAATCAAAAGAGCACTTCAGAACTGGTGATAAAGAGGCTTTCATTTTAATGAAAGAAGCAATTTCTATAAAGTGATTTGAGGGTATTTTGCAGTATAAAATATTAATTTTGAACATGTATTTAGTAAACACTGAAAGTTGGAAAGACAGTGCTTATGTCCATCTGCTCCAAGGCCTAGAAACACATCTTGGAATTGAAGTTCTGATCCAAGACATTTAATTATTGTAGATTATTTCAGAAGAAAACCTGACACAGGTCCTGCTTTCCAAAGGGGCCTTAGCAGATCATTTGATCATTAAAAGCTCATTCTTCAGGCCCGGCACGATAGCGTAGTGGTTAAAGTCCTTGCCTTGCACACGCCGGATCCCATGTGAGAACCGGTTCTAATCCTGGTGGCCCTGCTTCCCATCCAGCTCCCTGCCTGTAGAAATCAGTCTGGGAAATCAGTCGAGGATGGCCCAAAGCCTGGGACCCTGCACCCATGTGGGAGACCTGGAAGAAGTTCTTGGCTCTTGGCTTCGGAGCAGTGCAGCACCGGCACTGGTTGTTGTGGTCATTTGGGGAGTGAATCATCTGATGGATCTTCCTCTCTGTCTCTCCTCCTCTCTGTATATCTAACTTTGCAATAAAAATTTTAAAACATTTTTTTTGAAAAGCTAATTCTTCATGTGACAAGTGACAGAGGACTAGAAAGCAAAAGCAAAAGCAGCTTCTACGGCTTCTCATCCACAAAGCTGCAAAGCAGAACAGTATCGAGGCAGTCAGCTCATCCTCCCAGCAGTGAGCAAGCAAGCGGACACCTGTGCCTCTGGCCCCAGAACAAGGTGTGCTGGCTTCAGGCTGCACCTTGCCAGACATCGAGTGCACAAGGGCGTTCCACATATATATGAACAATAGAGTGGAAAGACATGTTTAGAAATGGTGGCATTTAGGACACCCAGGCCCTACTGACCACAGTGCCTGGTGGTTCATGCTGTTCCCTATCCAGCTTGCTGCCAGCACAGACCCTATGAGGCAGTGATGGCTCAAGGAGATGGATTCCTGCAACTCACCCAGAGACCTAGACCATGGTTCCAGCATCCGGCTTCGTCATTGATCTGGCTATGGTGGGCATGTGGGCCGTGAGCCAGCAGATGGGAGTGCTCTGTTTGCTCTCTAGGTGTGTGCCTCTCAAACAAATTGTTTAAAGGTTAGTGGTTTTTGCTGCAAAATGTTTTCAGGGATCCTCCAAAAGTTCATGGGAAATGTGTATTACACAAAAATTACTGCACAGAGATGAAAATGATTTTGCAGCAAAATAATGTGTCCTTCACACTTTTGTCAGTCATCATATCTATCTGTCAGGCACAAAGGCTGCTTCCATTCACTGGTTCACTCCCCAAATGCGCCCCAATAGTGGGGGGCAAGCCAGGCTGAAGGCAGGAGTGGGGCATGCCAACAAGGCCTGCCATGTGAGAGACAAGAACCCAATACTTGAGCCATCATTGAGGCTTCTCAGGAAGTAGGAACAAGACACTGTTCTGTGGAATGTGGCTGTCCCAGAGTGTCCTAATTGCTGCGTCAAATGCCGGCTCCAAATGTACCTTTTAAGTCCTCTTTCCATTAACTTTTTGTAGTATCCTCATGCTAGAGCTTTTATTTCTATATCTCACCTCCTCTTATTTTTTTTATTTGGAAGGTAGAATACAAAGAAGAGAATCAGAGAGAGAGAGAGAGAACTTTTCCATCTGCTAGTTCATTCCCCAAATGGCCACCATGGTCAGAGCAATGTGATCTGAAGCCAGGAGCCAGGAGCTTCTTGCTGGTCTCCCACAAGTGGTACAGGAGCCCAAGGAATTTGTTCAGCCTCTGCTGCTTTTCCAGGTCATAAGCAGGGAGTTGGATTAGAAGTGGCTTACCCCCTCTTATTGAAATTCATATGTTGTATATGTGCTTTATTCTAGACACTGGAATAGTTATACACACAGTTAAAAAAAAAAGCATTAGTGTAGGAACATGTGACAAATGTGAGATAACTCTTCCCTCAGATTATTCTCTTAGTTTTTTTTTTAAACTACAAGAGTAAAAAGCATCAGGGGGCCAAAACAGTATATGTGCTGTGCTATTCATCTGTACTCTGTTCCAAGGCTTATGTCTGGTATAAAGTATCTTTCTCTAGTTTGCAAGCTTCTCATTTTTCAGTAGCGCTGGCAAGTGAAGCAGGATGCGTCCTTCTCATCCTCAGAAAGCATATAAAGCTTCTGTACCCTTTTTGTACTTGGCCCACATCCGGGACTGAATTCCCAATGTTGTTTGGGTCTCTGGCACGCAGCGTGAACTTTCTGTCTCCAGCAACACTTAGTGGGTAGCTCACTTTCTGGTGCCAAAAAAAAAGAACTAGAACTCCAGCACCTCCTTCTTTGGATGGTAAAGGATATGGACAACCAGGAAAGAAACTAACATTTCCATATCATGGAGATTATTAGCCAAGTTCAGATATGAAAAAAAATGAGGCAAGAGACTGGGCATGCTTTTCAATTTATTTTCAGCATTCAGCTTTTGGCACGTGTTTGAACGCTGCAGTAGAATTGTGATGCTTAGCACAGGTTGTTCACAATGTAGACTACTACTTCCGGGTAAATTGCTAATTTTTATTTTTATTTATTTATTTTTTGCTTTCCATGAAATAGTTCCTTATGGATTTTTCTTCCACCTGCTCCATCCTCCTCCACTATTTCCCCCCATATTATAACAATAGTCTAGTCCAAAAGTCACAAGTCCACCATTCTATTTAGTCACATCATGACATTGTAGGTATAGACAATGGAAGTCCAGCATCCTATTAAGATAGCAATGAAGTGCTCTTATGAAATTATTTCAGTCAAACACTGCCACCTTGTGTTTCAATCAGGAGAAGCATTTCTTTGAGAAAACTCAACAAAAATATATATTGTTATGTTAACTGCCTTCCTGAAATGATCCATTCCCCCAAATATGAAAGGTATATATTAAAGTGATTAAAGGAAGAACATTAAAACTCATTAACCCTCCAAGTTCTTTTTTCAGCAGAGGCACATTTTTTCTCAGAATTCCAAATGCGAAAAAGGACGGTCATCTGATACAAACAACAAACAAAACAAAAACCCACAAAGATGTGCCAGGGCCTGTAGGGTAGCTGGTGAAGGCCGATGCCTGCACATGGGTGCCAGTTCAAGCCCCCGCTGCCCTAGTTCCGATCCAGCTCTCTGCTGACAGACCTGAGTTAGAAGCAGAAGATGGTCCAAGTTCTTATGTTCCTGCACCCATATGGTAGAGACTCCAATGAAGCTCCTAGATCCTGATTTCAGTTCCTAGTGTATGGCCATTTGTTGGTGAATTATTGGATAGAAGACCTCTATTTCTTCTCTTCCTCTCTACTTTCATGACTACATTTCAAAATAATAAATAAATCTTTTTTGTTTTAAGAAAAAAGAGGTGGTGGGGCTGGTGTTATGGCAGAGTAGGCTAAGCCACTACCTGTGGTGCCGGCATCCCATATGGGCACCAGTCGTGTCCTGGCTGCTCCACTTCTGATCCAACTCCCTGCTTGTGACCTGGGAAAGCAGTGGAGTATGGTGCAAAGCCTTGGGCAACTGCACCCACATGGGAGACCCAAAGGAAGCTCCTGATCCTTAGTTTCAGCCACTTGGGATATGAACCAGAGAAGATCTCTCTCTTCCTCTCCTTCTCTCTGTAAGTCTGCTTTTCAAATGAAAATAAAACAAGAAAAGATGAAGCAATGTTTCAGTTCAAATGCTTGAGTAATTTTGCTGCTGTGGTTTTGTGATGTCTATGGTTGAAGGTGATCATGTCTGCTAACCAATGTAGAGTGCTGTTAGATCCATTTTTTGTTTTAGATTTATTTATTTATTGCAAAGTCAGATATACAGAGAGGAGGAGAGATACAGAGGAAGATCTTCCGTCCGATGATTCACTCCCCAAGTGAGCACAATGGCCGATGCTATGCCAGTCCGAAGCCAGGATCCAAGAACTTCTTCCGGGTCTCCCACATGGGTGCAGGGTCCCAAAGCTTGGGCCGTCCTGGACTGCTTTCCTAGGCCACAAGCAGGGAGCTGGATGGGAAGTGGAGCTGCTGGGATTAGAACTGGCGCCCATATGGGATCCCAGCACGTTCAAGGAGAGGACTTTAGCCGCTAGGCCATGCCGCCGGGTCCCCTAGATCCATTTTTGATGTACAATTTAAGATCACGGGCAATAAGATGCTAGCTGTACCTGACCTAAAAAGCAGCCATAAACGGTCCTGTTGGAAAACCACCAGTTCATAACGATGGTTTTAGCATCACCAACATTCAGTTGGTAGCACTCAGTGCTACATGCATTCGCTTGTGCACCATGAGTCTCTCTTCTCTGTTTTAACCATCTTAACTTGGGATCACCCAGAACGTGGCATGCTATCTACCCACTGCACCTTTTTTTTTGTTAAACTTACCTACTACAGCAAGCTGTCAATAAGCTCCCAAGCTTGCTGCAGATATCCCAAATACTAGAACAACCCCTTGATTGACACATGGTTTCTTAGATAATCTAGTTCATAACCCAGCTATAGTCACTCATTCTGATTTGGCTCATGGCACAATATTCAGATTAAGAGATTTGTTACTATTTGCCCAAGAAATTACTCCAGTGCAATTCAGAGTAAGCTGAGATAGCAACTCCAACTAGAAAGCCCCAGCTGAAGAACCCACAGTTCTGTGCTTCACCTCAGAAGAAGCACAATTCTCCTTGCCCCACCAACGCAAAGATAGCATAGGTGAACTCGGAGCTGGTCAGAAAAGCGCCAGAAGCCAGTATGCGGTGCCCAAATTCCCAGAGAATACACATCTGGCTTTCTAAATAGTCTCACTCATGCCCATCCAAGCAGCAGCCATTCCTGCTCCTGTTCCTGGGTCAGGGGAAGATGAGGGAGATGCCCGGATGCCAGAATCTCCCTTGGATTCCGCAGGCCTTTCCCAGGGTGTGTTGGACAGAGGTGGCCTCTGTACTTCATTTACAGATGTCTCATCTCTTGGAAGGTGGTGGCACCTATGCCCTTTATGAGGAACCTCTTTGTCAATTCGGAAAGAACAGCCCCACTCACATCCTGCAGCAACCAGAGATAGGAAGGAGAATGCTTCTCAGGGTCACCAAGAGGATCAAATGGAAAAAGCTAAATAGAGCCTGTGGCCATTTGCTCTTCTTTATGACTATTATTAGTTCATTGGTAAGTGCCTGCTGGGCCAAAGATCAAGTGGTTGTAGTGTAAGGGAAGGGTGTGGGTTACAAGACAAATTGCAGGGGTTCTGAATCCCAGCTGCACTACTAGGTATGCACAGGACTTGAACCACTTACTACCCCTGTAACATGGGGATTGACTAGGTGCTATTTCACAGAGTTGCTGTGAGACCTGTAACGCTTGCTACACACCAGCCTCCTGAGTTCCTCCAATTAGGTCATAATCACTTATATCCATCAGGATTCTCCAGACAAGCACAGTCAATGGGAGACAGATAGATACAGAGATAGACACAGATAATATACAGAGGATAGATACAGACAGACATAAATGAGGAGGGATTTGAGTCTGGCATGGTGGAACTATGGCTTACCTCAGCCTGCAATGCTGGCATCTGCGATGAACTCTAGTTTGAGTCCTGGATGTTCTACTTTAGCTCCATGATAATATACTTAAGAAAGTAGCAAAAAAAACAGCCCAACTTCTTGGGTCCCTACTACCCATGAGGAAGACCCAGATGGAGTTCCAGGCTCTCATGGTTATGAAGGCTAGAGAACCATGGGATCCAATAGCATGGCTCAGGTCTGAAGGACTCAGAACCAACCAACAGTATAACTCTATTCAAGGCCAAGGGCCTGTGACCTTAGAGTTCAGCGGCATGGAGAGGGGGTAAGCAGGGAAAAAATGGTTTCCTAAGTCCAGGAGAGAACTTACTTTTCTTCTGCTGTTTTCTTCCATTCAAGGCCCTCAGTCACTTGGATGGCGCTCACCCAGCACAGATTTTACTGTTCATTGATCCAGCAGAAGAGGAAGAACTCAGTATGTAAGGCGCTGCTATGTAAAAACAGGACAGAAAATATTTCAAAAAAATATTTCCATAGTTTTATAGTTCTCTGTAAGATGTTAGAGACAATCTTTCACAATTACTTTATATTGTCTAATGTTTCTATGACCAACCTGTACCATTTCAATAGAAATGGAAACAAACTTTAAAATTTAAAAAGTGTTATTAAATTAGAAGAAATATGGTGAAAAAACCCAAAAAGTAAATCTTTTTACTTTGGCCTTGATCTATCTTAGCATTTACAACCAGCCTGGTTGGGCTCAGCTTCACAAGTTTTATGTTATAAATGTGCTTCTTTTTGTATCTCCAGACATCTTGATCACTGCCCAGAACTTTCCATTTCTAGAAACTGAAATGGGTCAGCTCTGCTCGGAAGCCCTCTGGGTGGTGATGACACACAGCTGACTGGCTAAGCTGAAATCAACTAGTTCCTTTTCACCTGCCATGACCTTTAGCCAATTATTTTAACAATGAGTGTCTCTTCCTTTCCTTCTTAGTTTGCATTCTTAATTAGAAGCACTAGAAGCCCAATAAATATTGATGGTTCACAAAACAGCACAGCCTCTATTAAGTACTTCTGGAAGGTTTGGCTACTCAAAGTTCCTCCCCTATTGGGCCCAGGAATGTAAAATCAGGTTTCTTTGCTGTTCCCATGCCAACTCCCTCCCACCCCCCGCATGTTAGTTTCACTTGCTAGATCTTTATCTGGTTTTATATCTTCAGTCAGGAGAAAATGCATCAAAATCCCAGCATCCTGGTCCATTTTGTGCCATAACAGAGAACTGCAGACTGGATACATTATAATAAAATAGATGTATTTGACTCACCCATTCTGGAACCTGTCAAGTCCAAGATGGAGAGATCCCATCTGGGGAGCCACTTCTTGTTGCATCAGTCTGTGGTGGGGAGGCGTCCCAGGAACAGAGTTCATGTGTGTAAGTGATTACGAAAGAGCTGACCTCATCCTTAAGGAAGCCAGTCCCTTGCTGACAAGCCCCTTCCTGTGGTAGGGAAACCACTTCTGCCAGGTGAAGTGACCTAATCATCTCTTCAAGAGCCCAGTTCTCAACCTTGTACGTTTGGGAATTCAGATTCCGGCATGTACAATTCAAGCATGTGTCTTTGGGAAACAAATTAAACCAAAGCACTGGGGAAGAGAGAGTGTTCAATGATCAGTCAGGCAGCTGCTTCTAAACCAAGGAACTACAGCCAGGTGGGCCACGTCATGCATGAGCACAAAAATCCCTGGGTGCATGAGGCAGGGACAATTCCTAGAAGCATGAAGTGGTAGGGAGCTATCACACAGGAGTCCACTGTAAATCCCTTCCTTGCACGGCAAGGCAGCAATTTCTGAGTTGGCACAGACTTCTCCTGGCACCTCTTTAGTCCATATGACAGGGGCAAGCACAACAGGACACTAGGGCAACAGCAGAGAACTAGACAAGGAACAGACCGTTCTGACAGAATACCTGATCCATAGTAGCTGCTCCACAAACACTGGCTTGTGGGTGAATGTGGGGAGTCAAGACAGGCTTGGAGGAGAACCCTGTTTCACACTTGCGCATGCTCAAGGAGTACTAGTTCCTAAGATAACTTCTGTGTTATCATGCCTGTCTGAGATCCAGTCTGGCAGGGACAGTGGCTAGCTGACTTCCTGCACAATATTAGGGGTCACTGCTGCCAGATTTGCCTCATCCAGAAAAAATTGGGCAGCTCCTCAGTGCAACTGTTGTCTGGGACATGCACTGTCTCTGGGGCAGCCCCTTGCTGGGGCCAATTCCATGTGGCTCTACAGCTTGGGTGGCCCTCACAACATCCTGCCAGACTCGCCGCTGTGTTGCCACCCTCCCATTTTCCTTACACACTCACTAGGGGTTCCAGCCAGCGGATGGTAGACAATGTCTGTGAAGCACTGGATCTCTGCAATGTGCAGAGGGACAGCTAAAATGTTGGGGCGTGGCACGGGGGCTCATCTAAGATCACACCATAACAGCTCGCCAGCGCTTTCAACCTTGCAGGTAGAGGTCTGAAATACTGACACTGGTTCCTGTGCAGCCTACGCAGGCTAATGGTCTGATGCTTCTATGTGACACGTGCTGTGGAGTGAGAGGCTGAAATCATCCTACAGGTGTCCAGATAAGTGAGGTGTGAAGCATCGCCTCCCTCTAGGTGTCAGCTTCCTATGGGTGAGGCCAGAAAGCAGGAGGGCCAGATGCTGTGGTTGCCACAGGGGCTGAGCAATGCTAAGGCTCCTCAGAGATGCTGCTGAAGCCATGACCTTGGGCAGGTGGGGGTCCTGAGCATGTACCCCTACTCCACCCACCACAGCAAGACTGCTTTTGTTGTATGCTCTGTAGTTTCAATTAAGTTGCAGTTTAGGACAAAACAGGAAATTTTCTGAAGTTTGTGGTATATGTTCATTTAATTTCCCCTTATTGGGGCTGTGGGGATGGAAGGTCTTCAAAAAATTCACCATACATGCATAGTATGCAAAGAAGTACTCATGGACTTCAAAAGTTTTTGTGGCACCAAAATAAATTTTCATTACAATTCATTTTTTCTCATACTTTTTCAAATGCTCTGGTAATATGCCCTAATATCCCCAGGCCTGCAAAACACACACACACACACACACACACACACACACACACAAAATGTTTTCCTCTAGGCATACATACTTATAATAAAATTTAATTTACAAATTAGGCACAGAAAACAATAAACAGCAACAATATTAAAATAGAACAAAGATAACGCACCTTGACAATGCAATCTCTGTTAAACACGTTAAGATAAATGTTAGTATTTTACAGATTTTACTTGACTACGCATAGTTGAAGCCTTAGGAATTGACACCACAGATAAGGAGTGGACTAATGTGCATCTGAGTGTGTTTGTGTATTCTTCTGACAACTACATGTAAAGTTGTATTTGCTCTCAAGATCCTGCGTACATATACACCCAACATGCATTTATTGCATCCATATACACAATACAAGTATTCACGCTAGATGACCTCTACTGTGTTTTAGCAGGGACATCCAATGCTCTTGTGCGATCTAATCAACATTTGCATCACATGGGTAAATCAATCAGAAAATGGTTTATACAAATTCCAAGTTTTAATGGCTGTTAAATAAGATATTTGCACTATACACAGTCTGTCCATTTGTAGTACTTTCAGCCAACCATGCACATTTTATTGCACATATAAATAGTGTACAAGGGTCTTGAAGATGTCTTAGCCATACAAGTGCATTTTAAAGAAAAAAAGCTCTTTTTACAAAATACTGAAGCCATTTGTATTATACAGCGAACTTCAAAAAATAATAAAATCAGTATCCAAAGAAATATTTTAACTTTGAAAAAATTCTCAAAACAATGATTACAGAGCTTTGTAAGTTGCCATATATACATGTAAAAAAATATTTCAGGACCCTGCATTCTGAATGCCCATGAAGGTTCAGCAGTCTCAATTCTAATGGAATCAATCTTTGAGTGTTGCCTCAACGCTTTGTTCAAAAATGTCTTTCCTCTTTACATAGTTATGCTATTGACAAAACAGATATTTGTGAAGTATAGAATATTAAAATACAATTTCAGTTAAAGTGCACAGTACATATGATAAGAAATCATTGCTAGCTGCCAATCCAAAGTCCCATCTGCAGAATACCCTCTCCCGCCAGCCCCCACCCTGAGCAGGGGAGCAACGTCTGGACTGGTTCCTGCTGGTCTGGGGTGAGTGCACACTGCCCTCTTCCTGGGATCTTTTCTTTTACATTCACCTTTACATTGGTCATAGAAACTGTGGCTGCTGCTGCTTCCTCAAAACTTCCAACGGCTTTTCCCAAAGATGGAAGTGTGGCCAACATTCACAGGACTTTGAAAGATGAACTACTGGGCTAGCTGTAGCTGCATCATGAGTGTGCACGCCTAGCAGTGCATGGCACCAGGGGTTGTATGACATGAAGTCGCCTGGGACTTTTAGACCAACACGGACAGGTTCCTTTGCTTTGCTGGTTCTTCCCTTAGTCCTGTTCAGTTTGCATTTGCTCCTTCCTTGGCCGCTCTCACAAACTCCACTTGCTTGACCTTCTCAGTAGCCTGCTGTGGCCGTGGCTGTGCCTGCAGCTGCTTTCACTGGCTCCCACATCATTTGCCTCTGAGTTTCACATTAAAGATCATGAATCTTGCAATATATGACATCCTACTTTGAAAATCACCATCTAGACTACATCAACACAAACACATCTGTTTCTGAGTCCTCTTACCTTTTAAAACTGGCAGTTGTAAGAAGTGCTGGTTTCCTGGCCTAGTTCCTATGTGCCTTAAGGAGTTTTTGTTCACTCTGTCAAAGTTTCCTTTGAAAAACTTTTTGGTTAAGCAATAAACTTTGTATTACCTCTACTCTCCTGTTCCATTCCTTCTTTATCAACCTTTGGTGCCAGACTCTTTCTAATTACCCATGATACAGTGCAAAATGACACTTCAAGACACATGGTGCTAACACTTATGCTTTGTGTTAAAATGTGAATGTTTTGTGCATAGCAAAAGAAATCTGAATCCAAGAAAATAACTGTTCACATTTTTATCTTCAAGTTTAATACATATTTTTTCCCATCACAGCTATTTACAAATAACTTTGGGGTGCTCTCTTGATTTCAGTTTATTATATTGGGGGACAAAGGGCTGCTGGAATGTAGGAAACTGGATGGAATGCAGAAGTATAAATAAGAACAATGTTCCACAAACCTAAGTGTAAGCAATGCCTCCCCAGAGAACAGTTCTTTGTCACACAAGCACCTGATGTTGGCTTAATTTTTTTTTTCTGAATAATATATACCAGAAAACATGATTACTGAGACCTAAAACTACCACATATCAAAGAGGATAGAAAATAACTCATTATTTATAATATTAAAATAAAGTGTTTAACCACAAAAAAGCAGTAATAAAATAGTTTCCTAATTTACAATTTGCATCCAAAGGATGAATAACAACTCACTAATAAATAATATTTATATAAATATTTTTGTATGTCGAAAATAGTTTGTTTCTTTTTTAAAGGCAATGGTCTCAAGAAACTTCTTGAAAAATTTGGTGGTGAAAAACCTGATTGTGACCCCCCCTCCCCCATGAAATACCTCATGAGTCTGGCTGGAACAAAACAAGTGCATCTTGCTGCTTGGCGGTTGTGCTTGGTGTTCTGGTAACGGCAGTTGGTGAGCGTGGAAGGGATGAGAGGGTGTAAAGGCATTGATGTGGTGCTCAGCTCTTCCCCAGCTCTCTGCTTTCAAGGTAAAAATACCTGTCAAGTCTGAGCGTCTGAGGTCAGCTCTGAAAAGCAGAAAGCCCTGCCTCAGTCTGCAAACCTTCCTCTCTCAATGCAACAGAGTTGGGAAGTGACAGGCAGTGATGGGGAACGAGGGTGGACTAGGTGCCAAGAAGAGGGTTCAGGATCCCTGATGAAGTACAGTCTGAGTGACCCCAAAGGAGAGAGAGGGGTTGCCTTCACGTGAACAGAGCCTTCGTGACACTGACATCTAGCAACGCTTGAACGGTAATGCCCACTTTGACCAGGCCTTTCTCTTCAAGGATGTGATGGGGTAGACATAATTTTTCCTACAAGGAAGAACAACAAAACATTAATTTGCCACTGATCAGACTCTGATTGTCAAGCTCTGCAACATCAACACTGGGGGTTCAGTCTGAACACTGGCCAGGGCCTACGCAGCTGCCTGTCTGTGCTCCTTGCCTGCTTCCACATCACTGCAGACATTGCTGTGTTGGCAGAGAACAATGATGATTTTCTACATGTGAGACATGTACAAGGAAATCTGCAAAGCCATCTGAACATTTCAGAAAGCTGAACATGAGATAACTGAGCCACACAGAGTCTGTGCAAAGGATATATGAATACAATAGCAGAATTACAGAGTATGGTACCCATTTTAAAGGCTCTCAAAAACTCATACATGCAGATCACATGTTTGTTAGGCTGACCACAGACCTTGAGTTAATTTGCCTCATTTCCTGTGATCTCTGGAAGACAGGAATGTTGTAAACCAGTCTTCATGGTTTACATGTAGACCTACAGATAACTATTTAACCACAGCCATTGATTGCCTCTTTCTTCACGCTTTCTCATAAAATTGTCCAACACATAAGTGACCCGCTTTCTCATGTTACACTTCAGCTCTTAGCTTACATCTTGCACATACTATTCAAGGAACATAATGAACAGAACCTCATATGTTCTTACGTACTGATCCTCACATGTTCCACAAAACATGTAAGATACAGAATACGATAACATATTGCTAGATCCTTGGCATTGGGCAATGACCTAACAACACATGGGAATCTTTTTCCAGGGTGTCCCTGCAACGTAACTGCTAATATCTCCACTAATCTACCTGGTGACCGAGTAGCCCAATGCTTTTACTATGTCATTTTTTTTTTTAAAGATTTTTTAAAAATTTTTATTGCAAAGTCAGATATACAGAGAGGAGGAGAGACAGTGAGGAAGATCTTCTGTCCGATGATTCACTCCCCCAAGTGACTGCAACAGCCAGAGCTGCACCAATCCGAAGCCAGGAGCCAAGAGCCAGGAACTTCCTCCAGGTCTCCCACAGGGGTGCAAGGTCCCAAGGCTTTGGGCCATCCTCGACTGCCTTCCCAGGGCACAAGTAGGGAGCGGGGCCACTAGGATTAGAACCAGTGCCTATATGGGTTCCCGCTCATTCAAGGCGAGGACTTTAGCCACTATCTCCTTTTATTTTTTTAACTGACAAACCAAAATAGTATAAATTTATGGTGTGCACAATGGTACTGGATGTTTCAATCAAGCTAATTAACATATTTCTTTCCTCGCATACTCAATTTGTCTGTTGGTGGTAAGAACACTTAGAATCCTTAGAATCCATTCTCATCACGTCTCAAGCGTACATTAACTACAGTCACTGTAAACATCTTGAACACACCCCTCCTGTCAAGTTGAATATTTCTGATTTAACCATGAGCCAAAACTCCCCATTCTACAATCCACCCTCACCTCCTACCCAGCCCTAGTGATCTATTCTCTACTTCTGTGACTTCAACGTTCTGAAATTTCCACATAGGAGGGAGCTCACAGGAGGGAGTGTTTGTCTTCTGTCACTCAGCTTATGTGACTAAGTATAATGTCCTCTGGGTACACTGATGCTCCAAGTCACGGAATTTCCTTTCTCCTACAGCTGTACTGATGAACAGTGCTCGTTTCAAGGCACGCCCAGTTGGGACGTGCATTCAGATCCTGCAGCCGAGTTGGTGCTCAGCATGGGGGGGTGGGGTGGGGCTGGTCAGGGCACTCTGCACTCTGCACTCTCTCTCCATGACTGTTGCTAGTGGCACTAGGTCTCCTTGCTGTTTCAGTGAAGGACTTAGCATAAATCACCACTAACATAGGCAGTCGTGTTTATAGGCGATTTCAAGGACATGCTGTGATCTTTGCAGAAACTTTGCCTCTAAGCATTGGTGGGTTCTCCAATCTCAGCATCCTCCTGTGCTCCCCTTCTTCCCTAACGTGTGGTAAATTCACAGCCTGCTAGACTTGGAGCCCAGGTGTTGGGAAACAGAAGACAGCTGATTTTTCAAAATACAATTATAACTGATTTCACATAGCTGCTGCATACTGAAATGGCGTTATATTGTCAATGGCAGCAAGAATGATGACACTACTGGTCAATTCAGGATTCAGATTAATGTGAGAGAGGAAGGGGTTCTATCATTTGCCAAGGGAAAGAGCAAAACAAACGACTATCTGAAAATGTCAGCTTCGGGCCTGGCTAAAGTCCTCGCTTTGCACACTCTAGCAGCCCATATGAGCGCCAGTTCATGTCCCGGAGGCCGCACTTCCCATTCAGCTCCCTGCTTGTAGTCTGAGAAAGCAGTTGAAGACAGCCCAAAGCCTTGGGACCCTGCACCCATGTGGGAGATCAGATGAAGCTCCTGGCTTCTGGCTTCGAATCAGCACAGCACCAGTCATTGTGGTCACTTGGGAAGTGAATCAGCAGATGGAATATTTTCCTTTCTGTCTCTTCTCCTCTCTGTATATCTGACTTTACAATAAAAATAAATAAATTATTCAAAAAATGTCAAGCTTCAAAATTTCTCAAATTAGATAAATTGTGAAATATGTTTAAAAATAGTTTTATTTGATATATAAGTTCAATAAATCACTAACAAAATACTAAAAGATGATTGGAACACGAGGGAAACAAACACAAGAGCAACATAACAACAACAGGGGACAGAAACCTTAAAGGTGCTGGGTTAGTCCGAGGCAGTGGGATAAGATGCTTTGTTTCTTAATCTTGGTGCTTATTCATCGTTAGTCTCAAATGTGTCTGAATTCTAGTAGACATTTCCACAGAGCCTAATCCCTGTGCACAGCAAGGCTTTTTGATGGGACATGGTGTCCTAGCTGCAGTTCTGATCAGACAACTGCAATGCAGCATGTTTCCTCCAATTAGCAACTGGCCTGGTCCCATCAGTGAGTGCCGATGATAATGATCTACAGAGTTCCCAGCTAGCAGTCTAGGTAAGGGAGGATTTGCAGCAACAGAGAGACAAAAGGCCACAGTATTGAGGCCTCAGCCTCCTACTGAGAGGACATTTGGATATTTCCCAGACGTAGGTCAAGATCATTCAGGCCTATTATTTTTCCAACCAGCAGGTCTCTGTACTCCTCAGCCAGGTGCAGGGTCCAAATGCTCCCTTCTATGTCTATAGCCAGTAACCAGGTGTAGCGAGTAGAGACGGGGCTATCTGGATAAACAAGGAGCATGAGAGCTTGGTGCTGCCTTCCTTCAGCACGCTTGGGACATTCCCAATAGCCTGAAGCTGAATAAGATGATCTAACACAATATCAAAGTAGTGAACAGCTCAGGTAATTAACTGAGTATCATCTTGGAATTGAAAAAAACCAGAATGCTCGAATGGGTATGCTTTGGAGCACTAGCAAGTTGGAAGAATTGTGAAGTTGAGCCATCATAAACTGGGAAACACCTGACGTCAAGGAGATACAGAAAGGTCTTCCATCATTCCTGACTTTCCCTTTTTATTAAGAGTCGCCACAAAAAAAAAAAAAAAAAAAAGAGATGCTCTCAGTTTACTTGGAAGGATGACTAGCATAGGGAAACAGACACCTTATGGAAATACAGCACTTCTGGTTATTTTATCACAGGACTAGGATGAAGACTCATGGAAGTGTAAATCAAGGTGCTCTTTAAAAAGATGACAGACTTGCCAGATGGGGGAAGAATATCAAGGATATTTCTCAAGCCAATGTTACTGTCTCATCTCTCCCAGGGGGAGCAGCTCTGCAGTGAGCTCAGCCATTGGGCTGGGGAAGGAACCACTGTAGATTTACGGGTGGCTGAGGGGCAGCAGGACAGAAATGCCTTCTAACAATCAGATAGGTGATTTAGGTACACAGCAGACCTAAAGCATAGATTACTGTGCATTGGCCCTGTCATGGGATCCTAGAGATTTTGTTGTTGTTGTTGAGAATGTAATACTGTACACTCATGTGTTGCTTTTGCTACATTTCTTCCTAAAGTAGAGTGGGTTCATCAAGTAGCATCCTGCATAAACATAATGCTTCTGACCCCCCTATGGAAGAACACATGGGATGTGCTACTTCTCTGATGGTGGCAGAGACGACTGGCATCTACTTCCCTTCTGAGCCACAGCAAGCAAGCCTGGAAAAGGCAGGTAAGCAACAGAAAGCTACATTCAATGCTAACTTTGAAAGAATTCTCAAGAACCTGCACTATGCCTGGTCCCAACGTTACAATTTCGCATGTTATGTTTTCTTATGACAGTCCTATAAAGGTCGTATATGTATCTCCGTCCTGCAGACAGGAAAACTGCGTTCAAGTAACTTTGCTGATGTTATACTGCTGGGAAATGTTCTACCTGTGTCTGATCTTGGAGTTGGAGCTCTTTCTAGGATATCATGCTGACTCCATGAAGTCCTTAAGTCAACAGAGAAGGTGCTAATCCTGATCCAGGGATCCTCAGAATCTTAATGTTAAGGGCACCAGAGAACCTCAACTCAGTGATGGGGACACTAGCTTCGCCATTCAGTTTGCTGTAGTGAGGGATAGCAGAAAATACCTCACAGGAAGTGACAGATTTTGCAGCCATCTACCTTCTACTCTTTCCATAAGACACCTTCATGCACTGTCTTGTGCCCCTCCCACAGACTGTGCCTTTACTCATTTCACTTGGCCATTGCAATAGCTCATCTAAGTCTTAGTGGAAATGTCACCTTCCCAGGAAGCCTACATGCCATGTATTTCATAGCATCCTCTTTCCTTACCTAGGGATTTGCTAGATTATGACTCTGTAAACTACAGGCTGCTGATCAATTTGCTGCCTGATTTTGAACACAAAGGTTCAGAGGATATGGCACAAGCTCATCCATTATGTATTGTCTATGAACAAAGGCAGGGACACACGGTGAAGTAGAGACTGTATGGCCCCCAAGGCCTAAAATATTCACTATCTAAGCCCTCACAACAAAAATCCAAACTTCTGGGTATAGATTATAAGCTGCATGAGGATGTGGTCATGATCACTATTTCCAAAATTTATTTTTATTGCAAAGTCAGAATACGAAGTGGAGGAGAGACAGAGAAGAAGATCTTCCATCCCTTGATTCACTCCCCAAGTGGCTGTAACAGCTGCAGCTGAGCCAATCCAAACTCAAGAGCCCAGAGCCTCTCCTGGATCTCCCACATGGGTGCAGGGTCTCAAGGCTTTGGGCCATCCTCAACTGCTTTCCCAGGCCACAAACCAGGAGTTGGAGGGGAAGTGGAGCCAATGGGATTAGAACTGGTGCCTGTATGGGATACTGGGCATGCAAAATAAGGACTAGTTAACCACTAGGCTACCATGCCTGTCCTACCGTGATCATTTTTAATCTCTAGAACATTCCATTGGGCACTGCATAACATTCAGGGCCTGGTGTTACAGTACTGAGAGCTAAACTGCCTTCTTTGACATTGGTATCCCATGGGAACTGGTTTGAGTCCTGGTTGCTCTACTTATGATCCATAGCACTGCTAATGCACCTGGGAAAGCAGCAGAAGATGGTCCAAGTGCTTGGGCCCTTGTTATCCACAGAGGAGATGTAAATGGAGTCACAGGCTTCTTGCTTTGGCCTGGCCCAGCACCAGCTATTGCAGAATTTGGGGAATGAATCAGCAGACAGATGATTTCTCCATCTCTAATTCTGTCTTTCAAATAAATAAAATAGGACCCAGCGCAGTGCCTAGCAGCTAGGGTCCTCGCTTTGAACGCACCAGGATCCCATGTGGGCACCAGTTCTAGTCCCAGCAGCCCCACTTCCCGTCCAGCTCCCTGCTTGTGGCCTGGGAAAACAGTTGAGGACAACCCAAAGCCTTGGGACCCTGCACCCGTGTGCGAGACCTGGAGGACGTTCCTGGCTCCTGGCTTTGGATCAGCTCAGCACCGATCATTGCAGTCACTTGGGGAGTGAATCATCTGACGGAAGATCTTCCTCTCTCTCTCTCTCTTCTCTGTATATCTGACTTTGTAATAAAAATAGATACATCTTTAAAAAAAGGAAAGAAAAAAAACTGTCAAACAAATAAAATAATTCTAAAAGAAAAAACAAGAACAAATATATATAGTTAAGAAATGGCGACCTCGTGTTGTAGCCTAGCAGCTAAGTTCTCACCTTGCATGCACCGGGATCCCATAATGGCCCCAGTTTGTGTTCTTGCAGCCCCAGTTCCGATCCAGCTCCCTTTTTGCGGCCTGGGAAAGCAGTCCAGGATGGCCCAAGACTTTGGAACCCTGCACTCACATGGGAGACCTGGAGGAAGCTCCTGGCTCCTGGCTTCTTTGGATTGGCTCAGCTGTTGCTGTCACTGCCACTTGGGGGAATGAATCAGAGGACAAAAGAAAAGATCTTTCTCTCTTTGTATCCTCCAGTCTGTATATCTTTCCAATAAGAATAATAAATCTTTAAATATATTTATAGGAGAGAGAGAGAAACAGCAATCATCCAATGCTTGAGGAATAGATGAATGTAAGAATGGACAAATTTGTACTAAGAACTCAAAGCACCAGACCCTGACAAAAGAAAAGAAGTATACATTCTTAAAGAAAATTGATTTTTTCAGAACTGATTTTTCAAATCCAAAGCCTAACTTTAAAAGCCAAATCTCCAAAAATAAAACTATATTCAAATACTTTTTATCACCTTCAGACCCAAACCACCCAAACCACCTTCAGAAGTTTTAAAGCCTCGCCCCTACTTTCCGCATGACAAAGTTCTTCTGTCATGAGACTCCTTCTGAAATTGATGTGAGTTTTAGAGAGACAATCCAGGCCATCACACACCAAATTTAATTTCTCCTAGACAAGCAATACTGGAGTATCCAGGGCCTTTATTTACCTGTGGTCACTGATCATATTCCTTCTCTGGGTGTTTTGCAAAGCTATTCCGATCTGCCCTGTTTCCTAAGTATCTCTCTTAAGGGCAATGAAATACATACCAGTCAGAAATGGAAGGAACAATTAGAAACTAATTAGTTGATATAAAATCAGTCAATTTTAATACTGAGTGAAGAGTTGCCACTAATTGGAGAAAAACCACAAAATGCCTACATGATAAAGAAAATACAAATTCATATTTGTTTTTATCAGGCATTGGAAGGAAATGGTCTTTTTTGGGACAGAAAGAGATATATAGGTACAACAAATCCCATAAACTAGACCCCTGACCACCTCTAGACTACAGTGCTCTGCCAGGCATCCTAGGCAAGCTGGAAGGGTGAGCCTGCATCAAGTTAACACAGAAGCATCTTGAAGAAGAACCACAGAGAGGGCCAGTAATACTGAACAGAAATGAACAGAATGCCAATGAGCAGGGAAGTTCATTCAAAGTTTTGCCCAAAGGACTACATTAATTGTGTCCTGCTGGATATCATACTTCTGAATGAAAAAGAATAATGCAATCAATCCCAAGAAGTGCAGTACATTCGGGTACAGAGTCATGACATATAAATGAAAGTGTATCCAAAAGAATACTGTGGATGCCAGAACTGAACTAACAAAGCAGCTGGAGGGCTCTATCCATTCAATCCCTGAAATCTGATCTGATTGCTCCATTCAGTTCTTATTGGTAGGATTTCTCCTTCAGGTGACAATCCTATAAGTTTTCTTTTTTCCATTTCTTTCCCAGAAAGGAGGGAAGCCCCAATCAGAGGCCTCAAGGCACTGCACAGCTGTATGGGAATGCTGAGCCACTCCGGGAGTGTGTGCAGAGACAGGTCCACCAGCCAGCAGAGACTTGGAATAATTACCCACATTGTGTTTATTAAGCAACGTATGGCTCAGGGCACCCACTCATCATTGTGCAAAGGGATTTTATTGGGTTACAGATTGAAGAGTACAAGATAGCACCAAAGGCAATTCAGTACATCTGTGACTTATTCATACACAATTAAGGTTAAGCAACTTTAATATACCCTGTATTTTACCAATTCACACAATGCCAGAAGGAAAAAGCTCAGACAACTCAAGGCAATATCATGAAACTTGGTTTCTAATTAGAAAACATGACTGGATTTAGCAGCAAGGACTCTTCATAAATATATTCTTCTGACTAGTGGGTTTTCCGTATTCTCCATTCCTTGGAATTATACATTTAAATACAGAAAAAAGATATTATCTTCTTAATAACCATGTATGAGGCCTATCATCATCTAATTAAACTAAGACATTTCTCTTGAGGAAGTTAACTTTATTACGTCCCCAACCGAAGAAACCACATTTGGCAAACAGGATGTAAACTAAAGCATAGAAGAGACTGGCTCAATCTTGAAGCAGGGTCTTCTCCTATTACAAAAAGATATCCTGGAATCCAGAAATACCCTGGCCTAGATAAAACCCTAACAGTTTTTTTTTTCTTTTATTTACAAACTGATTGCATCACTCTCAAAGCGGAAGTAGTTGATATCTAACAATTTGATTTAAAAATAAAGCAGCTGTTAGTTAATGTCACTGGGATCCAGGTTAAACAGGCATTGCAATTAATTAGATAAACTATACTCTTCTGAAGTAAGACCAGTTTTATTATTGGCTCCTGACATCAGGACCCAAGCCCCAGGACCAGGAATGTTCCATGACTCATGGCTTTATATATATAGTTATTTATAAAAGAAATACAATCAAATTCATCACATTCTGGAAATGCAGTTATTATGATATGTAGCAAAATAATCCATTCCATTATCCAAAAATAGAAATCCCTTCCAGGAAACATCTTTCATAGAAGCCCAGAGCAGAACTAACTGAGGAAGTTAAAATGTCATGAAAAGTGGTATGTAATCCAATCCTCCAGGTGGCGTTCCGGCACCTGGAGCCTCATTTCCTGCAGAGCCCCTCCTGCACAGGCACAGTGGGCAGCAACCTTCCCTGTGGTCCCTCACAGTTCCAGGAAACTGGAAGGAATCCAACTGAATGGCTGGCAAAGCAGTCCTTCTCTAGACAATATTTTCCAACTTGGTCAACAGTAGCAACATTAGAGGCTTTTATAGGCCAAGTTAGGTCAAAATATGGATCTTCTGTCTCCTTTTCAAAGTGGTCCTGCTACAACCCAATTGCCTAGTCATGAATTAGAACAGGAGGTAAATGCTGACCTATGGAAAATCCCTGTCTCTTACCAGAGGTCCCCTTCCCTTTTGCTGGAGGTGGCAGCAGCTCATTGGAGGAAGGAGGGGGCATAGGGAACATCATTATTGGTACCATGTGGGAAAAGGACATTAGTCTGGGAATACGCCGCTGCCAGTAATGTTGCTCAGTAAAGGAGAGAAATGATAGGAGAACTGCAGTCTACAAGGTTTGTGCTTTTGGAAAATCATATTTGTAAATGTTCAACTTCAAAACTCGAAAGATTACAGAAGAGACGGCCTTTGGCCAGGCAAAGGCCCAAATGGAGGAAGGACCCTGGGATGGGCCAGCGTGCCAGAGCAGAGTGTTGGGATGCACATGCAGGCGTTAGGTAGACAGAGCATTCCAGTGGTAAGTGATATAGACCAGCACTAAAAAGAGAAGATGGACAAGACAGAAGCCTATAAGGTCCCTGGAGCGGAGGGCGAAAGTTGATTGTGGGGGTTTCTCCCCGAGTGCCAGTAGAGTATCAACAGTCTTTCGAATGTGACGAAAATCCAACTGCAGGATGTCACACGGAGAGCACAGGTCAGCCTATTCCGAGGGCAGCCATTAGAACAGAAAGAGACAGTGCATACGATTAAAAATACACAGAAGAACAGCTGCAAAGAAGCACACATTGTTGGTTACTAGCACATAGCAGGAGTAACCCCTTACTCAAGCTGGTAAAAACCTTTTGCACCAATATTTCTTAATACAGTACAAAAAAAGTGCATGGCTCAACATGGTTTTAGGTCAACAGGTCAAAGAATTCCTTTAGTCAGAATTTTACTAAATATTCTGCAATTTATACACAGTCTGGCATTCAACAAGCTTTTATTTCAAGTTTCATGTGCTCACCTGTGGCATAAAAAATTAGAGCTTTTCATTAAAACATTTATGGCTTGGGCCCGGCGCGGTGGCGCAAGTGGTTAAAGGTCCTCGCCTTGCACGCCCGGGATCCCATATGGGCGCCGGTTCTAATCCCGGCAGCCCCGCTTCCCTTCCAGCTCCCTGCCTGTGGCCTGGGAAAGCAGTCGAGGACGGCCCAACGCTTTGGGACCCTGCACCCGCGTGGGAGACCCGGAAGAGGCTCCTGGCTTCGGATCGGCATAGTATCGGCCCGTTGCGCTCACTTGGGGAGTGAATCATCGGACGGAAGATCTTCCTCTCTGTCTCTCCTCTCTGTATATCCGCCTTTCCAATGAAAAAATAATAAAAATAAATCTTTAAAAAAAAAAACATTTATGGCTTAACCCTAATGGAAAAAATATAAACGTTTAAGGATCAATCCTCATCTCTTTTCTTTGAATCTTTTTCTATGGTCTGTATTGACTCAATATAAAGTATTTTCACTGTGAAAGTTGACGCATAATCTAATTTATTTCCAATTTAGAATTGTCAACCAATTCTGGGGAACCCAAGTTCTAACTATGTCTCTATGTGTCAAAAATACATTTGATTTCACATTTTGACAAATACACCTTAATCAAAAGTCTAGACAAGACTTCTTGAATGTGCAGTTAAAATAAGAGGACATTCTCCCATAGGTTATTATATAGATCCCTTCCTCACTAAAGAAGGATGGTGGGGTACTGCTAGGTCATGTCCATTTGATAGTTACCATATAAGCAGGTGGAGTATCTACTACATCAATGAAATGCCAATGTAGCATGAATTGACTTCCAGTAGCCTACTGTGGTCAGGAAGTAGTTTTCTGAGATACTGATTTCCTAAATCAGGAATGACCGAAACTGAAAAATTAACAGTGATTACAACTGGTATGTCAACTGAGGCCTTGCCTCCAAATGCAACAAGATTTGAAAATATCTGTGATGCATTTCATCAATATAGCTCCATTTCCCAGTTAGGCAAAGCTTTTTAAAAATATATGAAAGTGATGATTCTAAAATAGAGGTTTTGTCTTTCTTGTATTCTCTGAATTTAGCTTGATATCCTCCTGCAGGGAGGAATACAATATCAGGTGGGTTGGATAAGATTATAACACCTAGACAATTTTATTTAGGAATGTAGAGCTATTCCTATGGGATTTTCAGATTAATAAATCATGCCATACCTCTTCAGATCTTACATCTTCTCTCAGTAGATTTGCAAGGATTGCAAACCTACCATTGTTAGAGTCTCTCAAGAAACATAACAGCGACACACAGATCGGATTTCACTGGGAGACATGTTGGTTAAGCAGTCACAGATGGGGAAACATCTACGTTTCCTATTGCAATGATAATGTTTGACTGCAATGCTGTGTTTACCAGTGATCTGAGCAAAGTAGACACAGGATGGAAGATGACGTGCATATTGAATTGTGATTTGCACATGAGTGGTATTTCTAGATTACAAGTATACCATTCCATCTCCAAGACATTTCCCAGGATCCTGAGGACCCAGGCTGACCAGAAACATCAAGTGACCAAGAACTCAAGTGAGACAGTCTGTGCAGCTTCAATGGATTTAGGTGCGCACTCCTCATGGAGGAGGCAAGCAATACAGGCCAGGCTTCTCATCCTGAAACAACTGCATCATGTCCAGGGTTGGGGTTCTTTTTTTTTTTTTAAAGATTCATTTTATTTTTATTGGGAAGTCAGATATATAGAGAGGAGGAGAGACAAAGAAGATCTTCCGTCCCCTGATTTACTCAAGTGGCTGCAACAGCTGGAGCTGACCTGATCAAAAGCCAGGAGTCCCGAAACCAGAATCACTTTCAGGTCTCCCCCCCAGGGGTACAGGGGCTCAAGGTTTTGGGCTGTCCTCAACTGCTTTCCCAGGCCACAAGCAGGGAGCTGGATGGAAAACGAAGCTGCTGGGATTAGAACTTGTGCCCACATGGGATCCTGGTACATGCAAGGTGAGGATTTAAGCTGCTAGGCTATTGTGCCAGGCCCACAGGTTTGGGGCTTTATCAAAGCAGGTGAGGCATAGTGACAGTCTACAGTGGTAGATTTCAAAGAACCACTGTGGCAGGCATTGGACCTGATGGTTAGGATCCCTGCATTCTATACTGGAGTGCGTGAACTGAACGCTCTCTAAATCATAACTAGAGTTCCCAGATACTGCAATCCCTTGGAGGCAGCAGTGATGGCCCAAGTAATTGGGTTCCTGACACCTGGTTATGTTACTGGTTTCCAGTTTTGCCTTGGCCCAATCTTGGTCATTTTAGTCATTTGACAAATGAGCAAGAAAATGGCAGTGTTGTCTTGAGTTCTCTCCCTCTCCCCTCTCAAACACATCAGCTAAAATAAAGCAGTAAAAATAAAGTTAAGGAAAGGCGTGTATGCAGAACTTCAGGTTGCTGTAACTGCAAACTACACTGGGATCTTAAAATACACACAATAAATAAGTGAATAAAATACAAACTAAAATCAAGATCACTTGAAAGAAAAAGGAATGGGTCTGAGCCTGACAGGTAAAAATCCAGACCACAAAAATTCACGGTCATAAAGTATAAAACATGGGCCACTGTGGCCACCTGATAACTAGTCACTGATTCCAACCCATGTTGCACAGCCAAAGGCAGTCAGATCGAGCCCTTGCATAAGGCGGTCACGCACACCAGGGCTGCAATTCCCAAGGAAACCATGGATCTTCTGACCAGTGCTTTCCAAAAGAGTCCACATGAGAGGGACGTAGATATTATATTTCACATTCTTCCTGAAAAATTTAAATCGGAAAACTAGTTAGGAAGGAAGAAAATGTAAGCAGGTAAAGTTAACCACGTTTTTACAGAGCAACTGTTATTTATTGGAAAGCATCTGAAATCCACAGTTAATTCTGTCAGTCCAAATCACTGCAGAGGCAAGTGCAATGATCACTCCCACTCAGGTGAGCAACAGTTACAACTGCTCAGAGAGAACACAGGCTCCTTGTTCCCTAAACATGATGGATACAAACAGAAATGGAGGAGAAAGTCTGGTGTTTATGGAAGTTTCAAGTGTCAAAATTCTAAGAGGTAACTCTAAGTTTCATGTAGACATCTGGAATATATTTAATTTACTTAAATATAATTCCAGGAATATTTAACACTCTGAAATGTACAGCTCTCAGGGGACAGACATGTGGATTTCCAAGTTTCTCCAATCCTACGACAATGAACTACCTCTTGATGAAATTAGAAGGTCATTCAAGTACCATAAATTTATTTAAAAATTTATGTTGAAGCTTTGTGATGGTGGTGTTTCCCTGAAAATTTTTTAAAGATTTATTTTTTTTAATTTCAAAGTCAGATATACAGAGAGGAAGATCTGTCATCCCTTGATTCACTCTCCAAGTGCCCACACAGTTGGAGCTGAGCTGACTCAAGGCTTTGGGCTGTCCTTGACTGCTTTCCCAGGGCACAAGCAGGGAGCTGGATGGGAAGTGGGGCTGCTGGGATTAGAACCGGTGCCCATATGGGATCCCGGGTATGCAAGGTGAGGACTTTAGTCGCTGGGCTACTGCGTTGGACCTGATGGTAGTGCTTCTAAGCCAATTTAATCTCAATCACACACACTATTTATTCTCAACCATATACATGTAAAAGTCTGTCAGAACACTGACCACAGGTAACCAGGAGTCCTGCACCTAGCAAGCTATATTTACATGAAAATAAAGGCATAATTTACAAAAGAAATTGACACAAGAGATAGCCTGGTTGTTTTAGGAAATTACGTATCTAAAAGTTAATGTTTACAATAACAATGAGCCTGCCAGTCTGAACCTTTGGTTATTCAACACTAACAATCAGTAAAAATGGAAAATTCAAATTAATCTTACAATGAGAGTCTTAGTTTTTCCCACACAGAATTTTAAACTGATATTGAATTTAGGGGAAGAACAAGAGGCAGAAAAACTTAAAGAGGATAAGAAACTATTTTTTCTGATTGCTGATTGAAACAAAAATAAATATAGCTTCAATATAGACTATCTTTGAACAGCATCTTCACAACAGGCTCAAACAGAAGAGCTGATGCTCACTAGGATGCCTGCATCTCATATCAGAGTACTAAGGTTTGTGTCCTGGCCCACTTCTGAGTTCAGCCTCCCACAGACATAGATCCTGAGAAGTAGCAGCTGATGGTCCAAGTAACTGAGATCCTGCCAACCTTGAGGGAGACCCAGCTCCCCACTTGCCCATAGAGCAGCATGTGGCAGCCATCTCAGGAGTGTTTCTCTGAGTATCTCTCTGCCTTTCAAATAAGTAAGTACTTCCAAATGTAACATATTATAAAACACAATAAAATGCAAATATGAAAGTTATTAAAACAAAGAAAATCTCTAATTCCAGTCACAGTAACATAATTACTTTTAGCATCTGAATACATTTTAGAATGTTTTCACTCTAATTGGCTGATGTAGAAACCAAGGAACAAACAGACCTGTCTCAGTGAACATGGAATGACAACCCCCTGCCTCCTACAGTGCTGAGAAAACGCCTGGGAGTCCCGGCCTGGCAGGAAGGGGCCATGGGCTGCCAAGAACTCCACACTACTGAGTCTGCTTCTGCACATTTTCCTCTGGAGTCAGTGATGAAGATGAAGGGCTAGATATCAACCAGCTGGTACATTTCCATTTTGTGTTCCTTACTCATTTAAAGAGGGCAAGTCGATTACATTAAGAAACTCACTTCCCACAAGGGTCTGAGACCAAGGCTTCATATTTAAGATTCAATAGACAAATTTCCCTGGTGAACCAAATAAATACTTGCTCTCTCGCTCTCGCTCTCTCTCTCTCTACTTCACAACTGGAGCTCTCTCTTGATGAAACAGTCCTAAAATGGCTCCAAATCTGGATGGATTTGGAAAGCACAACAGCCAGCTATGAAATGACTATCCTTAGGCTGGAAGCCAGGAACAGACAAGCTGATCAAAAACAGTAAAAGAAAATTCAGCATACCAATACAAAGCCTATGAGCCCAAGACTTACTAGACTCAGACTGCTGTGTGGTACAAAGAGTATATCCTGGAGAATCTGGAATCCCACATGGCTAATTTTCAAGACCAAGTTGACAGAGTCAAAACAGGAGCATCATCTGACCAGCCCATATCAATACCACATTGCACAGTGCCTCACCCAGCCTGTAATTCCGGGTAGAGCCAGTCTGATGAAGCCCCATGTAGAGATAAGCCACATTTTCTGTAGAAAGTAGGCATATCACTGGGGGACCCCAATCCAGGGAATGGGGGTGATTCCCTGCCACATTCTCTGCAGATACATTTCCCTAATATTCAACAAACAATAAACTGCTTCTGATGCACACATAAAAGTTTCATAAACTGTGATCGACCCTGAAACGAAAATTTGGTGTCAGATTCACAAAGATCTCTAAAGAAAACATTATAAACTATAGCAATTAGGACAATTTAAAAATTGCTTCCATCCTATTGAATGACTTGGTGGGTAGTAATAGCTAAATTGCTCAGTCACTGTATTCCACTTACATGTATCTGATACAATTGTACAAAGTACAGATTCTGGCTTGTGGCTTCAATTGTCATTCTATCATAAAGGGCAAAATCTCAAACTTAGAGCATAGCTGTGACTCTTCAGGCTGTCCTGCAAAATTCACCCCAGGCATTTAACATACAGAAGGCAGGACAAGTTCTCTGCAGTGTGTGTGCATACAGATGGCAAAACTAGTGGAAAAACACCACAATGTAGAGGAAATTAACTATATTGATTAATGCATAATAAATGAGTGTCACCCAAATAAGAAGTCCGATGCAAGAGGAAAAAGTAACAGCGTAGACTCTATGTTTTGTCAGGTGCCAGTCCTTTGAAATGCCTACTTTTAAATGGAGAATTTCTGCAAGTGGTTTTGTGATACAATTATCTGTTTAATACAATCACCAGTTGCACTGTGCCAGGTAGGTATTCAAACAACACTCCTCCTAAAAAGTAAAAAAGCATAAAGAACTAAGGAGGGGGGAGCCACGTGACCCACCTCTCTAAAGAGCACATTTTCTCAAGCATTCTGTAGGCCAAAAGTTTACTGTTTGGAGCACAACAGCAAGACAGATCAACTGCTTTCTAATTGGGAATGTTCCTTACTTCCTCTACCATTCTTACTAATGGAGTACAACTGCTAGCAGATTTTTATGGTAGTAATGAACTTAAAGTAACTCTAATAATCAGTAAAGTGCTACTGGATACTCACGTCTCAAAAAAAATCACCTTAAATCTTGAATTACTTAAAAAATATTGTAAGCCCCCACCCTAATTGGTTATCCACATGGGCATGCATCTTTTTTAACTATGTAAACACCGAAAAATGAATTTAACATTAAAAATATTGTAATCTATCTACATTTTACCAAGCATAGTTAACTGGGATATTGGCCAAGAAGATCATTTCCTGTATTTCAACTTTCTTGGGAATTGTGAGTTGCCTATTAGTGTTAGGGCCCCTCTGCTAAGGGCATAACTTGCAAATTATGTTAGATTTTGCTCTGCATTTTATGGTAATTTAATTTCCTTCTTCTCACTTAAAAGGAAATTATAATTACCAATCTTGACTCACAATAAATGGCTTGGGGCACTTCCACTTAATTTTGTCTCACTGTAAGCCAAAAATCACTGATGAATTTTCAGAAAATCATACAAGGTCAGATGATAACTCATCAGTGTTTTCTAGCACACACATGAATAATTTATCATGAAACTAGGTCTGAGAGTTTTGGTTCACTCATGGGAAATCTTGGCAACCCATACAGAATCCCCTCATTAGAAAAGGTACGTTAAGTATTTCAGATACATACAAAGCTAACATTCAGAAACTACTGAGACCCATAGATAAACATCATTGAAAGAAAAGCTGACCACAGAGACAAACAGTCCATCATCAAAAGGAAAACAAAAGCAGGTTTAAAAACTGCACTGAAAGTTTGCCTTTACTGATACAGGACAAACTTATTCCTAATGCTCTCCTTTTCCTAAAACCTTATTAGAAACCAGTCACTAGTCCCGACTTCTAAACCCCACCAAACAAAAAACAAAAACAGAGGGAAAACAAAATAGGGAAAAAGAAAGACGGAGAGAAGAGGAAAAGTCCTTTTTGTCTATTTCCGTAGGGTAATTCTTTCCATACTCAATAAAATCTTATTTTAGTTGTTTTATCTTTGGGACATTAGGAAACCAAAAGATCATAAGAAATACAATTTCTATCCCTTTCTGTTTATCACAATGAAATACACTTAGAAGACTAACTCCAAAATTCAGGTTGTCTGGCTCCTGTCTACCCAAGAAATACTTTTCTGTTACTAATGGTACAGATTTTTTTTCAGTTTTATTATTATTGTTACTATTATTTTCCATGATACTGTTTTGTAAGTATAGAGATTCCCCCCTCCACCTCCTTTTCCTCCTTTCCCACATTCCCTTCCTCCTCTCCCCCCATATTATATCAACAGAATAGTCCTTCAGCAACAGTCAGAAGTCTAACATTCTGCTATTTAAGGGGGTCATGGCATTGCAGGTATAGACAATGGTGGGAAATCTAGTATCATATGGCAAAGCATCAAGATCCACTGTTTCCCCAAGAAGAAATGGTGCCAGGCTGTGTAGTTGGGTTGGCTGCAGAGAACTGCCAATTGGGCCCACAGCTGACTACAGAAGAGAATGTAGATGTAAATTATTAACAAACTATAAAGTAGCACATGTATACTATTATTATTTAGGAAAATAATAACGGTATGTGTAATATTTTCAGTGTTGATTATTTTGATTTGCATATCAAAAATACAACCATGGGGAACAAAAATCTACAAGCAGTCAATGACTGCAGGTCTTTTCAGAAGGCTGGGTCTGAAGAGAGCCTGCACCTGCCCAATTTTCCCCCACTGCACCTTAGAAGGCTCACTTGCAGCCTCAGCAATTTCTACCCTTAGATGAACCACAAGCTGATTTATTTTTTGATGTTTAGGATTTCTTCAGTATTTCAAAATTTGCACAATTATTTTCCTCCCCAGAACTGCGCACTCTGTAAAGTCACTATAATTTCACTTCAGTACAGCAGTTTTGACTAATTTATTCAATGATATTCCTTTCTGAGACTTAAAAGGATACTTTACATCCATTCAAAGTCTCAAATACACATTTTAAATCAATATTTCACCATAAAACAGTTACTGGAATCACGTTTGATGTTACCTCTGGTACTCCTAATTTTCGGCATGCTTCTAAGAAGTTTTCCACATTTCTTCTGCACTTGGCCATGCTAAGTTTGGGCTGGAGACACAAATATATAGAAGAGTGCATTAATAAAATAAGAAGATGTTCAATAAAATGTTATAATTTTAAACTACATTATGAATGTCACAGATAATGCATGTTTCTCAGAGAAACAGAAGAGTTTACTAGCAAATTCCAAAGATGTC
Source organism: Ochotona curzoniae (assembly GCF_017591425.1). NCBI lineage: Eukaryota > Metazoa > Chordata > Mammalia > Lagomorpha > Ochotonidae > Ochotona > Ochotona curzoniae. The sequence continues at coordinate 43,665,792 of NW_024466502.1, read as the reverse complement.
CAACATCATTCAGAACATTTAGGTCAGTCTAGAGGAAACCAAGGGAAAACCACATTTCAGGCTCCATAAAGATAATTCATCACCTCTCAAAGTGAGGGAGGACTCATTCTAAGATTATTATCTAGATTCATGCAGAGAAGCATGTGAAGTAAACGCAATGATTGAAGATTTAACCTCATCATTTGCCAAAACATCAAGGTTTTGACCGAGCAGATGTTAAAGGGCTGAGAGGATTTGAGGATGGCACTTCTCAGCGTAGAGAACCATCTGTACCCATACTCAAACAGAGAGCAAAGCCAGTGCTATAAATGGATGGAGAGTTGGTTCTGTGGCTATAAGAGATTAGCCTGGGCTGCCACTGGTAGAGGATGAATGCCTAGGATTTATAAAGCACTCAAGAGAGCTTACAATAAACAAGCAATCCAGTTAAGAAATGGGCAAAAACTATGAATAGACAATTATCAAAGGATGAAACCAAATAATCAACAGACACAGGAAAAGATGCTCAGGATCACTAACCATCAGGGAAATGCAAGTAAAAACCACATCTCCTGTCGCAACAAAGACTAGTGCACAATATGGAATGCCAAGGTGAGGTTGCCTGTACTGGAAGGGACCGCAGTGCCCAACCAGCAAGCGTGAGAACAAGGAAGGGAGGGGGCAGAGCAGGCAGGGGAAAAAGGGAGGGTTCCTTTGCTGGACAGCTACTCCCACTGGAGAGCGTGGGCTGGGTTGGGGGCAGACCAGACTAGGCAGGGTTACAACACCTGTGATCCTCAAGTGGACTAGATCAGGGAAAAGCCGCACTGGGCTGATTATTCCTACTGGTGCAAACAAAATTAGAGTGGGTGAGGGTTGTAGGGGCTTAGCCACAGCATCAGCTGGCAGAAGCTGGCACTGGGGGCTAGTTCTGTTAAGTCAAACCACAGAACTATCTGGAGAGTGCATAATCTGGAGTGGGAGAGGCCTAGGAGGGAAATAGTGGGCTCCTCCCTCTTGGGTTACCACTTCCACGGGAGGACATAAAACTAGGACAGCGGCTGGGGTGGTATGGGGTGTGGGACAGACTGGATTACTGGTGCACATACTGGCAATCCAGGGTAGGGGGCGGGCCTGGTGGGGGTTACTGTGGGTTGCTCCAACTACGCTGCAGCTCCCACTGGTTTATGCGAGGGCCAAGTATGTGCTGGGCAGAACCAGGCTGGACAGCAACACCCACTGGTTCCAGTGGAAGTCGGGAGTGAAAACAGAACCAACCCAGCAATTGCAACCACCAGCTGATTGGGGCAATAGACTGTGCTGGGCCCTGTACTTGCTAGCACATACAAGAATCTAGTTTGAAAACACCTCGGACAAAGTTTCTTTGGAGATCTCCCCAATCAAAATGCTGGACTCAGAACCCTAACCAAGAGAAGAGAGAAGACAGAACAGGTCAACCAACCATCTCAGCTACATGTTGGCAGTGAAATACGGGGCAAACAGAGACTCTATGATGGACTATGTCAATCAGTGGATTCTTCAAGGACCTCATTGCGCTTGGAGTGGCAAAATTGGCAGCGATTCATAACTGTTGAAATATCAAATCCATTTGAGCAAGAACCTCAGAGCATACCCTACATCCAGGACCTGGGGAGGGTGGGAAATTGGGTGGGCCTTCTCCTTTAATACCCCCCTTTAAACATGAAGGAAACAATATGGAAAAAATAATAGTCTTACCCACTTTCCTGTAGCTCTTGAACCTTTTTACCCTAATTAACTATGTAAAGATTGTCAAAATATTTTTAAAAAACAAAAACAAAAACAAACAAACAAAACACATCTCCTAACCCCAACTGGAATGACTGTCATCTGAAAACCAAAAAATTGCAACTGCTGGTGGGGATGTGAGGAACATGGTACCCTAATAATGTGAGCTAGTATAACCATTATGGAAGACAGTTTGGAGATTTCTTAGAGATCTGAAGCAATCTACCATAAGATCCAGCCATTCTACACCCGGCATTTTACCCAAATAAAACGAAATCTGTATTTCACTTATCTGTACCTCCATGTTTATTTCAGCTCAATTCATGATACTAAGATATGTTATCAACTCTGATGTCCATCAATTGATGATTGTATAAACAAAAGGTGGTGTATACACTCACATACATAGACTATGGAATGCTAATTAGTCATAAAAACGAAATTCTGTCTTTCACAAAAAAATGGATGCAACTGGAAACCATTACAATTACTGAAATAAGAGAGTCCTCTCACACATAAAATAACTATAATGTTTTCTCCAATATGCGAAAGATAATGTAGAATACAAAAAAGTACAGTAATAAAACACACATTTAATGTATGATTATTATTTATGCCTTTGTTTATACTTTTGTAGAACTGTGGCCTTGCTACTTTTACTTGTTGAATATGATGGTAAGTGATGAATTAACCCTATGATTATAGACTGGACTGGACTAAAAATATTAAAAATTTAAAGAAAAAAAAGAAAGAAAGGAAGGGGATTTAGCGAAGGAAGGAAAGAATGGCTATCTTTTCAGAACTGTATATACAAAATACATGACATCTATTCTCTTCATATTAATGAAATTTTTAGAAGGAGCTCACTGGAGAAAAATATACACTTAAGCTGTACAGATGTTTTAAATTTTTGTTTGTCTTATTTAAAAACAGAGACACAGAAATCTTTCATCTTCTGGTTCATTCCCAAGGTGTCTGGGACAGCCAGGGCTTGGTCAAGCCCAAGACAGGAGCTGTGACCTCAATCTGGGTCTTCCATGCAGATGGCTGGAACCACACTATTTGAGTCATCAGCTGTTGTCTCCTGCAGAGTGGCAGCTGGAAACAGGATAAGAGCTGTGACTCAAAACCAGCCACTCCATTATTGGAAAGAGATATCTCTACTGGTGTCACAGCCAGTACACACAATGCCTGCCTTGCAAGTTGTACTTCTAACTATAATTATATTGTTATAATACATTCTTTTGTTTATTGATTGATGATTTAATTACTTGTTTGAAAGAGAGAGAGACATGGCAGAAACAGAGATTATCTGCTGGTTCATTTACTAATTGAAGGTAACAGCCAGGGCTTAGCCAGGCTGAAGCCAGCAGCCTGGAATTCCATCTGAGTTTCCCGTGTACGTGCAGGGACAAGTGGAGAGAAAGAAATAGAGAGGAGAGACCTTCCTCGGGTAATTCACTCCTCCAATGGCCCCCACAGCTAGGCCAACCTGAAGCCAGAAGCTTCTTTTGCGTTTCCTACATGGGTGCAGGGGCCCAAGCCCTTGGGCCATCCTCTGCTGCTTTCCTGGGCATATTAGCAGGAAGCTGGCTAGAAGTGGAACAGCTGCAACTTGAACTGGCACTCACAGTGACTTAGCCTCCTAGGCCATAGTGCTACCCCTAAGACATTTCTAAAATGCTCTAACCTTTTCCTAAAAGAATTAATAAAATGCCAAGGTATTTCAAAAATTCATGGAAATACATAACTATGAAGACTACACATGGATTTAAACATGATTTTCCCCAAAATAAACCTAATTTTTACTTTAATTTCCCATGAGCTTGCTCTAGTATGCCTATATCCTAAGGAATATGAATGCACAATAGATGGTGCCTTCTTATGTGCTGTAAAATGGTAACAGCACATTCAAGTTGGTGGTCAAGGAGTCCGTAGCATCTCTCTCATATTTTGGGAAAGACATTAACATTTTCTCTTAAGCTATTAACAGAGAAACTAACACTCAGCTCAGACAACTTCAAGGCAGCTTGGTCCCAGTTTGTAAAATATACTGGCTGGTTTCCTACTGCATCACAGGTCAGAACTACTGTCCTACGTCACACTGCTGGGGCAAATATGAAACAGGCAAAATAGTTGTTCTTTTCACAGTGTTCTGAGGGAAAAGGTCGGGTGTTAGTGAATGTTTGCATGAAAAACTTATGTTCAATATTTCAGAAGGAAACAGACAACTGAAATGGTATCACATCAGATCCTCCTTCCTGCTGCCATGAGAAAAGGAAGCAGAACAAATAAGAGTATGTACTGTGATTAGATGGTAATTTAGAAACATTGTGCCTTGAAATTAGGCCTCCACATTATAAAAATCTGTGACAAAAAATCTGGTGTGTGTGTGTGTGTATAAATGTATACATACATAAATATATTAAAATTATTTATATAACTATATATACATATACATATAATATCATAATGGAGTTTTATATCTGCATGTATATTACATAGCACCTCATCCTCACAAGAACATTCCCATTACAGGAAAGTGCAAATCATGTTGAAGAGATAATGCATAACTTACCCCAGGTCATAGTGCTTTCAGAAGCAGATCTGGAAGTTTCATCTAAACCATGCATGCTTAGCACTTCAACCTGTCTGTCTCTTCTAGTAAACAGGGGAGAGCAGACATTGTTCTCTTTTTGGCTGGATCCCAAGCAAGCCTCCTATGAACTGATGATGGGAGCACTATTCTGGCTCATGTCTAGGATGATACTCTAGGCAGCTGTCATCTTCCCTACCAGGGAGGTGAGGATTTGGTGGGGCGATTAATGGAGTCTCGCATTCTCCCCTCCCACCTCTAGAATGTCACTGAGCTCAGTGACTGATGGAGTTTTTGTGGAACTCCCCAGTGGCTGCCAGCCCCCTGCTCGTTTGACAAGGTTACCAAATGGTATTTTCCAGATTCCACATCATTTCAGACCTGTACTAAAATCTCCAATGAGGAATCTAGGAGAGAGATTCCATGCAGAAGGAAAGCGACTGACCGCACAAAGCTTCCCACCATGACTTCTTACTGTTGAGCAGCAAGTAAAAAAGGAAGCTTCATGTTCCTATAGCATCTCATATACTTTCTTTAAATTTGACATGTGAGATCACATTACTCTCCTGTTACCTGCAGAAGATGAAATATTCTCCATCTCTACAGTGAAAATGCCGATTCAGCTCCCTGCCTTTGTTTTTGTTTGTTTTTCTACTATTTATGGCCCAAGAGAAAGAATCACCCTGGCATCTTTAACCAACTATACAGTCTAGTTAGTGTCCCCTTAGAGAGTGTTTACTTACAACTGCTGGTGAGGGGACATGGATGCTCGCGACGGATCGTGGGCGGATGTGGTTGACCAGATGGCAGAGCACAACACCATCCATGAGTGCAGCCCCCAGGTCTTCATGCAGACTGACCTTCAGTCTCATTTCAATGCTCTGGTGGGGAGATCAGAAGGAAGTCAGCTGAGGGGAAGGAGTCAACTGAGGGGAAACAGGCTGTGACCTGGCCCTGCCTCAGCTTTGCAGACATTTGAGAATCGAACCAACACACCAAGATCTCTGTCCCTCTTTCTTTGACGCTCTGTCTTTCAATAAGTAAATCTCTAACTAGTAGAATGAAAAAACTGATGAAATTACTTCTTGACATGAATGTTTCTTCAGCCTTGGTTATTAATATGAAAAACCAGAATGACTTGATAAAAACCAAACTTGATGGATTTGGACAGACTACATGGAGTAGAAGATAGATTAAGAGATGCCTTTCACTTGGCCTATGTTTCAGCTCAGAAATAAATTTTTAACCTTTTAAAAAAATTTCTCTGATAATTTTGACATACTTCTAGACTCATGCTTTTGTAAGAGATATAGCACAGGGTGAACATGGTGGCATGCTACATTAATCCTCTGCTACTGGTGCCAGCATCCCATATGGGTGCTGGTTTGAGTCCTGGGTGCTCCACTTCCTGTCCAGCACTCCATGACTGGTCTGGGGAAGCAGTGTAGGATGGCCCAAAGCCTTAGGCTCATGCACCCATGTGGGAGACTCAGAAGTCCCTGACCTCCAGCTTCAGATCAGCCCAGCTCTGGACATATAGGCTATTTGGGAAGTGAATGCATCTCTCTCTCTCTCTCTCTCTCTCTCTCCTCTCTCTCTCTCTCTCTCTCTCTCTCTCTCTCTCTCTATATATATATATATATATATATATACATGTATATAATTTTGCCTTTCAAATAAAAATTTTAAAAAATCATAAAAAAATAAAATATCCCATGTACCCTTGGCCTAGTTCTCTACAATGGCAACAATTTCCTAAAACAACTGGAATACTGCCATCATGGTCAAGATAGACAACATTTTAGGTCCAGTACTGTGATGTAGTGAGCTAAGCTACTACTCCCATATCACCATCCCATTTCGAACTGCTTGTTAAAATCCTGGGTGCTCCATTTCTGATTTGGCTTCCTGATGAGTGGAGAGTGTTGAAAGGTGAGTGGCCCTGTGCTTGGGCCCCTGAATTAACCACAGGATCTCAGCGTGATGCTAAGAGGTTGCTGTCTTTGAATTCTTTCCTCCTGATTAGCAGCTCACCATACATAAAGGGTCACTTTTCAGCACAAACTTGCTTAACTATCTCAATTCCACCTTATACTTTCTTTACAGAACTCATGTCTCATCTGTACAACTTATTGCTCTCTGCAGTTCTCTATGTTCCCTTTTCTTCACTATCTGTTCCTGGGAGACTGTAGGGGTCTCTCTATTCTTCCCGGATTCATCACTCAGGATATCAACTGGCAGGGAGAGAAAGTCTACAAATACTGGTTATAAAAGATTTAACATAAAATCTTCTTCAAGAAGCTCTCCTATACTCTTCTTGCTCATAGCTATGGTATTTCCCTCTAAATCTAAAGAACTAATCTAGCAATTTACAATGTGCTGCCTTTGATGAAGAAAACCCTATCTTACTCCTTGGTGATTGACCTTTGTGCTGCTATTTAACCTTCCACACAAAGTTGTTCCTTGGTATTTATGGAGGATTGGTTCCAGCATGCCCCCATCCAGTCCTCAAGATTCCAAAATTCCATGGAGGTTCAAGTGCCTTAAATAAAATGGTGTAGTCTTGGTAGTCATCTACACATATCCTTCTATATACTAGAAAGCATTTCCAGATTACTTTGAATAAGGAATCCAACATAAATTCTATAGACATAGCTGTTAATCTGACCATTCAGGGAATATTAATATAAGAGGTCTGTGCATTCCACTGCAGATGAAATTGTTTTTTTCTTTTTCTTTTTCTTTTTCTTTTTTTTTATTAACAGATGGCTTTGATGCAGTTTTGGACTCTGTGGACATGAATCCAACAGTTAGAGAGTTGGCTATACTTATTTCTGATTTTCCTAAGTGGGAACAGTAACCATGAAGGTAGACAGGCCTTCCAGGAGCTAAGAAATACCACGAGGAACAAGCCAATGCCCTGCTATGGCCAGGGACCAAGCTTAAAATCTTACACTTTTAAAAGAACTCAGATGCTCAGAACAAGATGGCATCCTTGGGCTGGGTATGGTAGCCTAGCCCTCACTTCACATGCACCAGGATCCCATATTGTATGGTGCCAGTTTGTATCCCGGCTGCTCCACTTTCCTTCCAGCTCTCTGCTTGTGGCCTTGGATGGCCCAGGACCTTGGGAACCTGTGTCCACATGGGGGACCCTGAGGAAGCTCCTAGCTCTGGTCTGGTCTGGATCTGGCTGCTACAACCCTTTGAGGGTTACGCCAGTGGATGCAAGACCTTATTCTCTGTGTTTCCTTTTCTCTGTGGCTCTTTCAAATAAGTTAAAAAATTTTTTAAAAACTTATTTATTTGAAAGTTACAAAGACAGATATTTGAGAGAGATCTCCCATCCACTGGCTTATTCCCCAGATGGCCACAATTTCAGGTATTGACCAGGCCACAACAGGAGTTTCTTCTGGGTCTCCCACATGGGTGCCAGGGCCTAAGCACCTGGGCTATCATCCACTGCTTTCCCCAGGTGCCTGAGAGAGCACCTGGCTAGACCAGAAAAGGACCAGCCAGGACACAAACTGATAGTCTTATGGGATACAAGCAACATAGGCAACAGGTTGTTATTATGTCATAATACCAGCTCCCAAAGTGTTTTTCAGAAGTCTATTTATTTGTACTTATTTGGAAGGCAGAGTAACACAGAAAGATTTTCAATTTGCTGTTTCACTCTCCAAATGCCCACCACAGCCAGGAGTGGGCAGGACTGAAGCCAGCCGCACAGAACACAATCCTAATTCCTCACATGTTGGACAAGCACCTTGAGTACTGGAGGCCTCACCAGCTGCCTCCAGGTAGGGGTGTGTGTGTGTGTGTGTGTGGGTGGGTGGGTGTGTATGTGTGTGTGTGTGTGCAGTGTACCACATTGCTCCTTCCCAGTGTTTGTTTTTTATCAAAAATGTAAAATACCATTTCAGTTCTGAAAATTACTATTTGGTTACATAACAGTTCTTGGGTACCTCACGAAGTTGTCCCACCAGCTCTTTTTCTTCTCTCATCTGTTCCATTTTCCTCCGAATTGTAAATTGTGGATCTATAGATTCCAAATTTCTCTGAGGTCTGAGAAACACTATAACAGATAAAGGGAAAAGAGCCTTTAGGTCTTGTCTTACACAGGCTGCCAGGTAGGGCTATTCATATTTAAATTAAACAATTTCCTTATTTATTCCAAATATCAGATTTACCCCTCAAACAAAGAAATGATTACAGAGAATGTTTTATCTGAAGTTTTATTTGAATATTCTAAATAAGATCGCATCTTGAGTTATCCTGGGTGGTGCAGACCTAGCAGCTGTTGGTTTGAGGATAACAAACTGAATACTGAACTGAGTTAGGGTGAGTACTGCTTCTTGTGGGAATCACCCCATGCCTTTCTGTGTCAGGCACTTTGCATCTTTCATGTTTCCTCTGCTGTCACTCTTCAGTTTTAATCTGTTCTCACAATCCTCTTATTAGATTCAGATAATTTACTCCAACCAGAAGACTGTTAGAACCAGTTTATCTATTAAAAATAAGCTCAGGTGAACATTTGTGGCCTCATGTATTTGGTGAACTTGTTTAAGAACTCTGTGAGTCTATGTGATTCCCATCTGAGAAGAGGAAAATTCTGTTATGTCACCGACAGGACATCCTAAAAGTCAGCTCGCAAGCAATTCCTTCTAAAAAGGTTGGCAAGATGAAAGGCAGTTGAAGAGGGCATACTGTTGGCTTAGGTTCTTGGCATTGCAACCTCTGAGAACAGTAACTACACTGCTCTCTCTCAAAGTGGAGTAACGAAACTGCATGCCCTCAAACCCTAGAGGGTAATTTCTTTTAAAGTCCAGTCAAGATGTCAAACAATCAAACAAAAAACCTTGTATGTGGAAGGATGATCATAGCAAAGTTTTTAATGGAAATTTTTGTACTACAAAGCCCAAGGTAGACTTTTTTTTTTCCTTCCTGGAGATTTTTATCCTAGAATATCAACTTTCCCTACTTGCAGAATACAGCAAAGAACTGTCAAGAGCTGTGTTTGGTTCCCCTGTGGAGGAGTCCTTTGGGACATTTTGGACACAGAAGTCCAATTTTAGACATCAATATTGCATAGAAGGTTACATAGAAGTAGCTTCAATCACTATAATTTAAACAAATTACACAAGAGGAGTACACAATTTTTATCCTATCCTGAGAAACGCCCCCTATGGATTAGTTCAGAAACTATTTCAGTGAATCTCATTTTAAAAAATCAAGTACGATTTACAAATATACTCTGATTCAAAAAAGACTTCTTGAGTTCACTCCATATAATCAAATACCCTGTACTTGCCTAACTGTATCACTTTAGTTAGTATCTTCCTATTTTTTTCCCCAATCAGCACTTAGAGGCTCCAGGAGCTATCAGCCAAGCAGACACATGGTTAATCCCCTGACTCACAAACACTGGAGAAGAAGCATGCTCCACCCCATCAGACCATCTGCCTGAGGGAATCCCAGAAAGGAATCAGCCTGGGGCATGGTGATTTGCTGGAAATCATCCAAGGGATCTCAGACAGAAGTGCCAAAGGAGTGTCCCAGAAAGACTTTCACAAAGGAAGTGAAACCAGTTGTTGAAAAAACACAGTCAAGGCCAGCAAAAGATGGACAGACCATCAGGAGAGAGGATCCTTTCACAGAGAAAAGGGAAAGGAGATGAATGAAGAAACACGAAACACACTGCAGAATGTGAAACTGTCTCTGTAAAACCTTGATAAAACCAAACTAAAAAAACAAAAATCTACCCAATGAAGCATAGCTTTCAAAAGAGACAGACACTTGAATGCAAAATCAGGAAGTCATCCACACCTCCAAAGAAAGTGATCAAATTTACCAAAAAAGTCAAGGAATGTAGACAGAGTTGGGTAATACACACTCCTGCCAGCACGAGGTGCTGTAACTGTTTAAATGAACCTAATGCTGTCCAGAGTCTAGTTTCCTTTGCCTTTCTTCTCATCTAACAAGGCACGCTTCATATTTTCAATGTGTTTTTATTGGCAGGATCCACTTCAAATAAGAAACTAGCAGGAAGTTAAAGGAACCATGAGCTTTTGTTTGAGTATCTATGCAGTTGCAGTAGGAGTCTGTTTTAATTTCCTGGCATTGCTTTTCACCTTAAATTCTTGTGCATCTTAAAAATACAACATGCATGACTGAATAATTGTCCTATGCCTGTTAAAAAGAACAAAAGCACTTTTAAAACATTTGAATTGTCGTTTTTAAATGAACAGCTCAAATGTGTTCAAAATTACTAGATGTAACTACGCTACAATGTATTATTATTATTATTATTAGCTGTAACTATGCTATGATCAATTTTCTGAATCTATCATTTATTTAGGCTCATGATAAATTTACTAGTTTTATTTTTGCTGGGTTTGATACAACTGTGATTTTAGTGGAATCATATTCACTACTTGCAATCACATATTCTTTAAAGCCACAAATCTAGCCTAAGTCAAACCTTCCGGAAATTGATCCATGGAAGAATTATAGATCTTTCTTACTTCCATATCACTAACTTTCAAGAGCTCCTTTACTTAATCTAGGAGAACAGAAGTTGAACTTGAAGCTAATAAACAAGATAAAGCATTACTGTGAATACCTTTTTTTTTGTCTAATACTTATTAATTTGAACACCAGCGAGACATAGCTGTCACCCACTGATTCACTCCTTTAATGCTTGCAAAGCTGGTGGTGAACCAAGCCAGACCTAGGAACTCAATCCAGGACTCCCCTATGCAAGGCAGAAACCTAAATACCTGAGCCATCATCTGCTGCCTGCCAGGTTTGCATTAACGGAAGCTGGAATTAGGAGACAGGAACCCAGATACTCCAATGTGCTGGCCTGCATGTTAGGTGATAGGCCAAGCCCTCATCCTAGCACCTCCTTTCAGAATCAAATACCAACCCGGCTGTGTAATTAAAAATGGGGGAGTGTTGGGCCCAGCGTGGTGGCGCAGTGGTTAAGGTCCTCACCTTGCACGCCCCGGGATCCCATATGGGCGCCGGTTCTATCCCCACAGCCCCACTTCCCTTCCAGCTCCCTGCCTGTGGCCTGGGAAAGCAGTCGAGGACAGCCCAAAGCCTTAGGACCCTGCACCCGCGTGGGAGACCTGGAAGAGGCTCCTGGCTTCGGATTGGCATAGTATCGGCCGTTGCGCTCACTTGGGGAGTGAATCATTGGACGGAAGATCTTCCTCTCTGTCTCTCCTCTCTGTATATCCACCTTTCCAATAAAAAAATAATAAAAATAAATCTTTAAAAAAAAATGGGGGAGTGTCAGGAAAGTAGAGTTAGCATGAGTGGCTGTGTTTGTGTATTCAAGGAGAGACAAAGGGGTGGGTGATTTAAAATGTCAGAGGGGAAATGAAGCTTGCTTACACGCTGAATTACCATAGGTCAAAAAATTAACAATGAAAAGAACTGATCATTTGTTTATACATGTAATCTTAGCGGAAGTAACAAATTTGTAGGAATAGCCCTAGGGAATGATGAATATACTTACGCACAATATCAAATTCATCCTTGTAACCCAGTGCTGTGGCAGAGTGCATTGTGCTACTGCTTGGGATGCCAGCTTGGCTTGCCAGAGGAGTTTATAACCTGGCTACTCAGATTCCAAGCTAGTTTCTGCTAGTATGCCTGAAAAGCCAGTTCAAGATGGCCCAAATATTTTGGGCCTGCCACTATGTGGGAGAGCAAGATGGAATTCTTGGCTTCTGGCTTTGGCATGGTTCAAGTTTGGTTGTTGCAGCCACTTGGGGAGTGAACCAATGGATAGAGGAATCTCTGTTTCCATCTGTCTTTGCTTCTCTTTCTATAACCCTGCTTTTAAAACAAATCTTTAAAACAAACAAAAACAAAACAAAAAGCCCTCCAATTCACCCTGGTACAGATCAAGTTCCACTGTTTTTCCCATTATCTCTATGATTTCCTTCACTCTCCTCCCTGACCTCATGGCCAAGGTACGCACTCTCCACCTGGTATAAATTAACAAAACTTTTTGTTAGGGTCTCTTTCATGGTACAACCACTGAGCTTACAATATAGACATATTTCCCTCCATCAAAAATGTGTGTTTGCCTGTGGGCCACAAGAGTGAGTGGGGCAGGATGAAATTGTTGAACGCATAAATGACATGAGTGTTTCAAAAGCCACTTCACTCAAAGCTCATTTTATGGGGACAGCATTTTTTTTTAAAGATTTATTTTATTTTTATTGGAAAGGCGGATATACAGAGAGGAGGAGAAAGACATCCTCAATCCCAGTCCCAACCCCTCAACTGGGGATTACATTTGTTTGGTAATGGGAAAAATAATACCTTACTGCAAGACTGCCAAACCAAACAAACAAACAAATAAAGAAAAAACTAAGAAAGCTGTCTGTGAGTTGGTTCAGGATACATGTTTATTCACTTGTTTTCAGGTGATCATTTAATATAAATTTGAAATAAGGCTAAATTAGCACTCCTTGATTCATTACAAGGGGAAAAGCAAAAATGATTAGAAGACAGGAAGGCTTTTCACTTCAAAGAGATAGGACAAGAGGCAGCACACCGGTGTAGTAGGCTAAGCCTCTGTCTACAGTGCTGGCATTCCACACTGCTGCCAGTTTTGAGTCCATGCAGCTCTGCTCCCAATACAGCTCCCTGTAAATGTGCCTAGGAAAGCAGAAAAAAATGGCTCAAGTCCTTGGGCCCTTGCACCACGTGGGAGACCCAGAGGAGGCTCCTGACTTCAATCAGTTCAGTCTGGCTGTTCCAGCTAGTTCAAGAGTGAACCAACAGATGGAAGAGTTCTCTCTCTTTCTCTCTCCTCTCTGCAAATCTGCCTTTCAAATAAAAGTAAGTAAATCCTTAAAAAATGAGAGAGAGAGAAAGGACAAGGCAAAGAGTCAGAACAAGAAAAGGGAAGGCACAGAAATGACATCTCCAGGTTAGGGACACACTGAGGCAGAGTTGGCCACCTGGAGGAGGTGTGCGACTCCCATCCTTGCAGCACCCTCAGGAAGCACCACTTTGGAGACTGTGGGAACCCCAACTCCCAAAGGGCCTGACTTCTGGACAGCCTGCCACTGGAAAAAAAATCTCTTGGAAGAATATGTTTCAGAGAAAATGGGGACTTTAAGAGGAGAGAGATTGGGAAAGAGGTATTGAAGAGAATTTAAGTAAAAGGTGGATTCTTACAGAAAATGAGACAGTGAGGTATAAAAATGCCAAAAGTACTCCCCCATAAGAGCTAGTAAATATTAACAGAAGTCAAGTTACATTATGCCTGCTCCATGGTAATAAGATGCCATTTCCTTGCAAAGGCTGAGATAGATGCAAAGAATATGAGGAATAAACATGTAGATAAAGAAAATATGAGGAAACAAAATTGATGCTTCAAATAAGCTTTGAAAGGCCAGAGAGGCCACCTAACCGGATCTTTTACTTTAAGAGGAACCAGACAGAACAATATAAGCAGTGGGCTGTATGTCTCTTGAAACATTAGCTTATCCTCTCGTGGTCACACAAGGCAGCTTCCGTCACCGAAGGACTGTATTAGCTAAATGTATTCCAACTCCAGGGCCAAATGTAGCACAAAGACAATGAAGGTCTAGGAACCTGCAGCAGCATCTGCAAAGAGTGTGTCTACGCAGAAAATGATCTGCTGCCTGGGGTATGTGGTGGCAAGTAGGGGAAAATCACAATCACCAAACATCTGACAGGAGTGATGGAGCCACATGAATACTGCAAACAATCCTTCTAGAGTTAACGTGATGCAGCTTCACGTCTACAGACGAATCCCCAGAATCTTCGCTCACAGACCAAACACAATGTAATGACGAGAAGGCTCTTTCATTTTTAGAAAGGTTTCCCACAATGATTCTTTCCCATGGCACTCAGGGAGGTTTTAATAAAAGAGAAGGGATACTGGTTTAGTACCAGGTACACCATATCCTTAGGAAACACCTGCAGAAAGAATGGAAATGTGCAGAGTGGAGACATGGCAGGGTACGAGCTGACCCAAGCGGTGTACCTTACCTCCCTGGCTTTAGCTGGCTCAACTATAAGAAAAGATATTCTACTGCTACAGGAGACATCTACTTCTCTCCCAACTTAAAACACATTCATACACACATACACTCATACACACAACGCTTTGGTGTCAGATATCATTCCTAAGGAAATACCAAATCAGACATAAATCTTTCCTTCTCAGCTTTATTTTCTTTAAACACCAGACCCATAAATAGCCACTATGTTGAAAAACTTTCCCTATCTGCCTCCATTTCTTATTTTTAAGCAAAGGAATAGTTTATTACCGAAGTTTCCATTTAGTTCTCGTTAACTTCCAGAATCAACATCAGAATAATATCAAGAGGGGCTTTTGTTTCATGATTCTTGCTTTATAGTCACATTTATTTTCACTTAAAAAGTGTAGAAATGCATGCAATACTAAATTTATTTTATATTCAGCTGCAAAAACATGTTATCCTTCTACATGAGGAAACCATAACATAGCATTTGATTGGATTTTAATAAAAAAATAGTGTTTATACATATATATATATTTCCTAAGGATTGCATACAACATTCTGAGGGGGGAAAAACTGGTATTCTCTGAAAATCATCACTTTGTTTTCAGAAACTAAAATGGAGAATGAGATATATGTAGTAGATAGACCCAAATAATTTCATTTATTTTATCTTTATCCTTTGGCTGCTGAAGTATTTAATGGCACAAAATTGAAATAATCACATAAATTCTCGCTAGACAGTCTCACTTGTTTTTTACACATTCTGATCTTCAGGCTAAGTGATTATTCTTGAATCTTATATAGATGAAATTATAATCAAGATGATAAAGAGTAAAAATTCAAATAATTTGAAAACAGAGAGAAGGCAAGTGATTTTTCTTCCTTTTAAGAAATGTCTCAACATTAACATTTTCTCTGCAACACTCAAGGATCAGTCAAGCAACTTAATTACCAGGAAAATTGCATTGGGTAAAATAGAGACCAAAAAAAAAAAAAAAAAAAGATAAAGTTCTTAAGGCATTTAGGTTCAGGTACAGGAGTAAACAGGGATACTCCAAATGTGCAAACCCCACATATTTGTAGACAAGCCACCAAGACAAAACACCCAAGCAGAAAAGCTAGAAAAGAAAGGAATGTCAAGTCTTCCCCAAACCCACAACAGTGGAGATAATTAAAACACAATTCGATAAACTGCTAGAGACCATTTCCCACATGCAGCTTTCTGGATGTGAGTTCCAGGCTTACTCATCATCTCTTGTCTCAAGCATGCAGGAACACATGCTCTATCCTCAGCTGCACAGAGAGGAACCGTCACTATTGGGTTATTAACGAGAAAATTGAAGAAGAGGTACAAAGCCACCTACCATTGTCACAGTCTCCTTCAGATGGAACACTGTAGCTAGAGCTGTCCCATGTTTGTGCCTGTGTAAGTTTGTTGAAGGAGATAGGAGGGAGAATGAGGGCTGGGTCTGCAGGAGAGTGAGAGAGCCAGTCCGCGTATAGTTGCACAAGGACCAGGGAAAACCAAAGGGGTGGCAGCATTTCATAAATGGCATAAGGTGCATAGGAAATGGAGTGGATTTCATTTACATGGGTTTTAATTTCAAATGCACAATATAGGAGGAGAATGAAAGATGGCGCATGGAATAAAAAGAATGACAAAAACTGAATGTTAGTACTCATCAACCAAATACTTTGCATGCAGTTAATATTGTTAATCTTAACAATTCTCTAAGCCTATAGATTTAGAGGAACTAACGGAGTCACATCAACAGAAAGAAAGATTAACCACAGATTATAAAGACTGCAAAGAAAAAGATCCAGCTGATAACTAGACAGATAACATTCTTTCTACCAAATACTATTCCCACACAAACTTGGTTGCATACAAAGTTTTAAATACATTGGAATATGCTTGTTGCTTACAAATAATACTACTACAAAATCGCTGTTTCTCATTAGAACCCCTCATCCCCCACAAGATAATATAAATTTTGTTTTTAAAGAAATTTCTAAGTCTATTGGTATCTTTTATTGATATCTGAATCTATGCATCTCTTGCCTGAACCCTTAACATCTCCTTCAAAACTGTAAAAAAACAAAAGAAATGGAAGGAGGCATACTAGTACATAGCAATTTAACCAACAAATGTCAATCAATTTTATAAACTTCTGAGTTTGTCACTTATCAAATGAAAACATCTTGTGATGTTACACTGAATATTTATATAGTAATTTCACATTTGGGAAATATCCCCATAACAAGTAATCTAACTATAAGGCACGGCTGAGGAAAACAAATGGACACAGTTCTTGGAAGAAATACTTGAGTAAATGCATTACATTTCTTTGGGAGGAAAACACAAACGCAAAAAGAAACTTCCATTTTTAGAAAACTATTCATCTACTGTAAAATCTAAACGTTATTTCAATTTACTAATTTGAGTAGACTATTTTTACTGATAACACAAAATTCATATAAGGTCATATATTTAATTTTAAAGTAGAAAATTACTTGGTTTCAAGCATTTCTTGAGTGCATGAATAAAAAAAAAATATTTATATTGTTATCACATACTCTCTAGTATGAGTCCAGGTATTTTTCTCCAGAAAATATGAAAAATATATATTGTTAATTTAAAAATTATTTAGTAAAATGAAAATAATCCCCAATATATAATACTAGTTTTACAAAGTTCCAATATTGCCACTTGCTATTCCTGGAGATAAATAAACATTATACAGAATAATGAAATTCCATAGCACTTTCAACAACTAGAACAATTTCCCCATCCATTGGTTAGTCATCATTGCTGGAAGGTTTGAAACCTAAAGAGGAAACAAACTTTGCTGTCTGTCTTCTAAAAAAAATAGTGTGCAGTTCTCACTACTACAAAGAATGGTTCAACAATGCCAGTACAATCAGTACAACAAACCTAACTTTGAGGAGAAAAAAAAAACCACTGGGTAATGTTATAACTACATTGCACAGTTGCACAAATAATGCTATCCCTTGAGATCCTTTCAATTTGTGATCTAATCCATTGCACAGTATTTTTAAACTGTGTAGAACTGTCTAGGAAGATTAGGAGTCTGTCTCCCAGAATGGGGTCCTCAGTGTGGTTCCCAGGGATTCTCAGGAAAGCATAGAGCAGCCATCTGTCAGGACTTCCCCCCACTCTCAGGACACACCCGAGACTGCAGAAGTGGCCCCGCAAAGGACCAACATCCCAGATCAGTCACATAGGCGGACCTCAAACATCAGCCACTAGAGCCTTTTTCATGTACAATTTGCTTCTCCATAAAACACACAAATTCACAGCACGCTCAAGCTCATTCTTGAATGGCTTTTTCCTGAAGTGCCTTCTCCAACTGCCAGCAAAGCATCACACCTGGCTACATATTCCCCATTCATCAACTTTGGAATGGAAAACATGTCTGTTATGAAAGAGTCGCCCTTGTTTCTGTGTTTCCAATGGCTGTCTTTTATCCAGATATACACACGTATTAACTGCTGTCAATACCCTTCTGTCCAAAGCTCAAGAGCATCCAAGTCCTTTATCACTTCACCTCCTACGTGTCTGTGTCCTTTATCAGCACTAGCTTAGCAGCATTAGAAGCAAATGTGTGCTAGATACCAAAGAATCAGAAACACCAAAACAAAGAGGCTCATGCAGGAAGGAAGGTGACACCAAACTTAGGGAAAATGCGAAAAATCTAAAGAATCTAAGGAATCCTACAGAATCTCTTCCTTTCTAAGATTGGTATTTATTAAGCATGTTGCTCTGTTATTTTTGTGAATAGACCAGTAACAAATTAAATTAGGTAAGATAAGCAGGATGCTGTTCCAGATCTTTTAAAAATTACTTCTATCTACTCCTGCAAGCCTAGATATGACCATTCTGTTGGGACAGCAAACACAGAAGACAACACACCAGGCTCAGAAAACCAGTGAGGAGTGTCTTAGGAAGGAGTTCTTCTCTCAGATGCCACCCTTTAACATAGCAGAGGGCCAGGGACCAGTGTGAAGCAGAGAGCAGCTACTTTATCTATGTTGGGTAAAAAAAAAAAAAATCTAGAACATTCCTTCTTCCCCACATGCATGCTCTCATCTTCTTTCTGTGCTTCTTTGCTCTGATTCAGAAAACAAAACAAACAAACTAAAACAAAACAAAACAAAACAAAAAAAAACCAGATGCTGTTGACTGACAACAGGGACTAAACAGCTGATTCCCTAGAAAGGAAGCTGCAAGCTCTGTCCTCCCAAAGCTGTCAGCAGGTTGTGATACCACGGTCCCAACAGGCCAGATTCACAGGATGTTTACAACTAATACTGACCAGGTTAAAAGGCTACACAGAAACCACAGAGTTATTCAGTGTAAGGATGGGAGGAGGTTTTAATTTACCTGATCGAGGCTTCAGGCCAAACGGAGCTATGCTGTTTGTGGTAGGAGAGACTGCAGGAGAGTCCTGGCTCGTCTGTGGCATAAGAAGGGAAAAGAATTAGAGAAAAGCCAAAGCAGAACCATGAACTTCAGCATACTCCAGGAATACAATAAAACTGCTCTTATTTTGCATATGTGAGTATGCAAGGAAGTTACAGCCTAAAAACAAAACACCCTCTTCACAAATGTTTCTGTGGTATAATCCACATCAACAAAGTTGTTGTCTTAAGGGGGCCCATAAATTATAGTTTTTCTGCTTGTTATAAAAATGCTTCATGATCACATGCAACTGGCAGCACACTTCAGCAGCACAGCTGTGAACATCTGGGGGAAACCTGCTGTAATGTAAGGAGATGAGAGGCAGCACTGCACAGGTACCTCATCTAAACAAATCACACATGGAATCATTTACCAAAAGGAAGACACTCCAAAGGTTGCCCATTTGAGCAGTTTTCCTTCTGCTTTCTATAAAGACGTCCCTTCATTTGTTCTTGAAAATATTTCCTACAAAAATCAACCCTGAATTACAATTAGGACCAGAGAAGGCTAATGAGAATGAGATGGATTCCCCTTGGAGACTCTTGTAGTAAAGCACAAATTAGATATCTGATCCTGGAAAAGATAATCTCATTCAGCCTGCATGAGGAAATGTACCTCATTTGCTGAATACTGGCTCCCATTAGTCTGCAAGGCTGGATCATTCTGCACCTGAAAGAAGGAAATGTGTCATGTTATCTTACACGGAGAAGCTGATGTCCAAAGAACTCCTGCTTACTTCTCTCACATCTCTGACCCACAGGCACACATTGACTACACAATGAATTAATTAGTGTGCTAAATAGCCAGGCAGGTCATACTTCCATCTTCTACAAACCAGCAGCTATATTCACAGAAAAATCTAAGCATCACATAACTACTCCAGAATGTCTGTAACTATCACCTTGCCCGGTAGGTTACCAAATCATGAGGCTTCATTAATAAATAGTCCAAGGTAGTAATCCTGATATTTAGAATCATATTGAGAGTTTTAAATATCTACCTATA
Organism: Ochotona curzoniae; assembly: GCF_017591425.1. Lineage (NCBI taxonomy): Eukaryota > Metazoa > Chordata > Mammalia > Lagomorpha > Ochotonidae > Ochotona > Ochotona curzoniae. Next base: position 43,645,922 of record NW_024466502.1, on the reverse strand, counting down.
CTTGGACCTTGAATCATCTGGACAAATCTCCTGTAGTGAGTTAAACTCATGTGGCAACCAAAGGTTAAGAGAAAAATGTATGAGATTTTCCTATGGTAGCGTTTAGTAGCCATGAGGAATGTCAAGATGACACGCTGGTCTCCAGCACAAGGCACTGGATGGATACTGGCATCACTGATGATGCAAGAGCAGTTCAGGAAGAGTTGATAGCTCAGGTCAGTCCCCAGGAAATGACAAGCCTGTGGGGCTTGGAGATAAGCTCTGAACACTGGTAGAGGCAGGGGGGATTTAGAACCTTCATGTAAATGTGACGGTCAGTATTATCCACCTGAGTCCATGATGAGGGCCAGATTCTCTAGAGACAGTAAGGATCTGTGGCTGAGGCAAGAATTCTGGGAAATCAACAGGAAAGGGACACAAATAGAGGAGGGGCCCACAAGGGGCTCAGCCTAGCTCATTTCACCCAGATCTGACTCCTGTGCAACCAGCGGTCCAGCCTTGACCATTTGGTGATAGGCGCATTTTCACAAATCTCAGTGATGGTTTCTATTCACCATCAAGGAGTACTACTGAAAATATTCCTAACTTTGAAACAAATCTTTGAAATAAATGGCATTAATGTCCCTATATAAACTTACTTGGCTGCAGCAACTGTTCACAAATAACTGCAGGCTGGACCCCTTCCTCTGGCTTTCTTCCCTGGGCAAAGTGTACCTGGTATCTCTTCATGTATAAAACAGTAAAGCAATATGCCTATCCCAAGCAGAAAATGACACTCTGGAGAAAAGTACAGACACTCCCAAAGCATGAAATTAGTGGGCCTCTGTAGAACCTGGGGACTTTACTGGGCTTAAGGCTGGTTGGATGATACAATCAGCACACTTCTGAGCACAGAAGTCCAATGTCAGAGACTCTACAATTTACACTAGCTCAATGAAGTGCATTTAAAAATATAACATATATTTATTAGTTGTATTATAAAGTGTTTTCAGTTACCAAATAAGACCCAGAGATCTGCAGATCAAACAAACGGGACACTGAAACTCTGCTCACCAAAACCTATTCTTAATAGTCTATTTCTTATCTCTTTCCCTTTCTTTTCACTATTCATGGTATACTCAGTACTAGGTTAAGTTCCACTTCCAGTAAACATACTTGGTGTCTGTGGGACTTGATTAAGAAAAATAGGATATCAAATAAAGAGGAGATCAAAAAGTTCAATGAAAATCCACTTTGAAAATGTACCTATAGGGCCCAGTGTGGTAGCCTAGTGGCTAAACTGCTTGCCTTACATGTGCTGGGATCCCATATGGGTGCCAGTACATGTCCCAGCTGCTTCACTCCTTCCAGCTCCCTGCTGCAGCCTGGGAAAGCAGAAGACGACAGCACAAAGCCTTGGGACCCTGAACCTGCATGGCAGAGCCGGAGGAAGCTCCTGGCTCCTGGCTTCAGACTGGCTCAGTTTCCGCCAAAGTTAAAGTGAACCAGCAGACAGCTGTTTCTCTCTGACTCTCCTTCTCTCTGTAAATCTGACTTTCCAATAAAAATAAGTCTTTTTTTTTAAGATAATATAGTTGTAGTTCACTTCTGTTGATGGGAATGAAAGAATGCTACACATCAAAACTGTCTCAGACTGTTAGGAAGGCAATGTGACATTCGAAACATTTATTTTCCAATATCATCAAATGCTTACTATCAGTAAGTAATTCTTAATAATGTCTGAATCAGCTACTAAGCCACAATTAACAGAAAAAAAAACCCAACATTCAATGTATTGTTTTTAAAGATGAGATGAAAGCTAGACAGACCCAGACAAAACTGTGAACTGGGCTCATCTATATTTAGGATATACTTAGCATTTGTTCCTTCCATATGCCATAAACATTTCTGTATTGCTCAGCTACATGGAAGTACCATGAATTCACTCCATATACTAACAACTGCTCTGAAGAAGGCTGATACAATTACACCATGCAAAGGTAAGTATGGCCAGACCAAGCGTGCCATTAGCCTATAGCATGGAAAAGCAGTATGTCAAAGCACAAAGCAGGACATACGCGCTGACCATGTGAGACGTCCAGCCAGATACCTGGCCTCCTTGAGCTTCATGTTCTGCATCTATAAACTGGGCACAATAATTCCTATCTTTTGCTAATACCTCAACTGGGGCCCAAGCTCCAAAGAGCAGAGAGAACATTCAATTTTTTCATGTTGCTTTTACAGAGTTCAAAGTGGTGTTTGACATGTAGTAGACAAATAAGTAAATATTTGCTGAAGGAATGAAGTAATGGGAACATCAGATAATACTTCAAATAGTTTTTGGGAAAAAGAATTGAAAGATAAGTTTCTTTGGGTGAAAAAGTTTTGAAACTCATACACATGGGGGGGGTCTTTAAGACATTCAAAGAAAGTGTATACTATGAAAAATCTTCAAAATTTTTTTGTTAAATGATTTCTTTAAAATTTGCTTTTTTGAAAGCAAGGCCAACAGAAATGGAGAGACTAGCCTTCCATTTGTTTTCTTCAGAATTGCTCACAACAACTGTGGCTTAACTTGGTCAAATCCTGGAGTCTAGAAGCTAATCCAAGTGGGTGGGCTCTACATGGGTGGGAGGGACTCACCTGCTGCCTCCATGTGTGCACCTGTAGGAAGCTGGAATTGAAGTGGGGCTAGGACTCAAATCCAGGTATATTCCATAAGAGATGCAGGTATACCAAGTGGCAACACTGCACCAAATGGCCTCGCATGAATTTATTTTTTAATTCAAGTTTTCCACAATGTTCTCAATTATGTATACCTCATATGTCAAGTTTGGCTTACACAAAGGCCTACTATTTTTTTTAAAAATCAGACATACATGTCAAATTAACATCACCAGTGAGGGACAGATGGACAGAGAGTGGCCCCAAATGTGATACTCCAACGGCACAGCATCACTTATTTGGTATCCAAATAAAATTGAAGTTTGTTAATATAATCACAAAAAAAAATCAGCCAACCACAAATGGGTCATATTCTATTTAAAAAGTGGGAAGCTTCTGTTCTTCAAAGTTTAAACATTAGAAAAATCAAAGATAGGGTGTGGAAATGTTCCTCCCAGATTAAAGGAGGCTCTAGATTCCTGACAACTAAACACAACACCTGCCATCAGACTGGCAGGTGCTTTGAACTGTATCATTCAATCAACTGACAAGCAAGGAATACAGGTGAAGATTAGATGAAAACATGTCATTGTGTCGGGACGATATTCTGCCAGCTCTGCTTTTAGACCAGAGATGGTCTCCCTGAGAAACTGTTGAATTTATCTGGACAATGTTGGTCTGTATGCATGGTACATGCTTGTAATGAAAGAGGCATGACTGGATTTGAACTGTAATACTACAATAAGGTAGAGTAATCATACCATGGGGGAAGGGTACAGGGAGGGGTTGGGGGAACCTCAGAGTCTATGAAATGATGTCATAAAATGAAATGCAATAAAAAATTCCACAGGAATTTGTTTTTTTAAAAAAGAAATCATGTCATTGTAACTGATGAAGCTAATAGCTGAAATGAGATTACATAAGAAAAAAAAAATCCTGCTCATAGAAAACAGCCACATTAGCCGAACTTTTGTTGCTACAGTTAAATTATTCCCTAGGATCCCCTCATCCCATACTAGAGTGCTTGGTCCAGCACTCAGCCACTCTGCTTCTGGTCCAGCTTTCTGATAATGCAGATGCTGGGAGGCTCAAACACTTGGGTCCCTGCCAGCCATGTGGGAGACTGGGATGGAGCTCTGAGCTCTTGGTCAGCTTCAGTCTGGTCTAACACCACTGTTGGACATTTGCAGAATGAAATGGATGATGTCTCATCATTTCCATCTCTCTCTCTTTCAAATAAAAATAATAGAAAAAAAGAAAGTGAATTGAAACATTTATGGATGAAGGAATATGATGTATGTAACCTATCCTGAAGTATTTCAGAAGATCTATGTGGAGAAAAAGAGGTAAGACAGGGGACAAATCATAGCAGCAAAAGAGGCAGAAAGTCAACAACTGGTACAGCCAGATACAAAAGTATGAGTTTTCACAACCGTTTTTAGGAGACTATAATTCTGTTTGCCATCTTTTTTATAAGTCAAAAAATACTTTCACAAAAGAAGCTTTATAAAACTAAGTCTGCATAATACCTAAAATCAATCTCACAAGGACATCTCCAAGAACTAGAGGCAGCCTGCAAATAAAAGACATCCTGATATTCCACTATCAGGTACCTCACGGATGCTTCCAACCAGAGTGGGAGTGGTGCCATGATTCAGTCTAAAGACCACATCAGGAATAGTCGTCGGGTAAGAGCTAACATTTAGCCTTGTGTGATGTAGTCTAAACACCATGTCAGGAATAGCCATAGAGTAACAGCTAACACTTAACCTTGTGTGAGGGACCTTTTTGGAACCATCTCATTGAATCTTTTCAATAGCTATTATTATGATCCCAATTTATAATGAAGGTTAAGGTCAAAAATGTTAATTAAGGTGCCCATAGCTATCACAACTATTTAGATGAGACTAACATAATTTCATGCCACTGAACTGAACAATGAGAGCACATTCTTTTCGGCATTTTCTTAAACAGAGACTCATGCTAGTCACAAGTGAAACTACTTTACCACAGGATGTAGGGAGACACCTCAGGTGGCATAAACAGGTTTATGTTCAACCTTGGCACCCAAATTAGCCACCTTGAGCGCACTCACTAAGAAAGAAAGATGAAACAGGCTGTCAACTGCTTCATTTTCACATAATCAGCTCACACCTCCTTCCCTCTGACTTAAGGTCACTTCACCTATCTTTGGGAACTTGTAGGCTCATTTCCAATTTTATGTCTAAATTGTTTTTCTACAGCCTACCTACCCCTGCCACAGTGTCTCTTTATAATGTTCTTTCCAACTGACTGTTCGTGTCTCTGTCTTTTCCAACTTAATTCCATCTGACCAGCTCAGAGATTCTGTGGCACTAAAACCTGTGAGAAATGTCACTACTACGGTTTCTGAATAAACAGAACAGGCTCCCCATATGTCTCTACTGCCATGGCCTGGCTCAGCAGGCTAGCTGATGTGAGAGAGAGAGAGAGACTCTCACAGGAATTCATCTTTATTGAAAGAATTGGAACTAGTGAGGGGGGAAAAAAAAAACAGAAAGGGAAAACCTGTCTTGAATAAATGGAAATACTCTCCTCACACATGAAAATATTCACTCCCAAGCCATATGAATTTTCAGAGTAGGGTGAACAGTAGGAACAGCAGAAAACTGCACAGAATGTTGGTTCCTCCAAGAGCTGTCTTACCTCACACAAGGACGACGTCTCCAGCTGTATCTGACCACTATAGTAACAGGGAGACAGGAAAAACAACACATAAATGGAATTGAACACCCATAGACTTCAGTGTGCAAGTAGAAAATACACTTTAAAATTAAAAGGTACACATACTTCAGTGTAGGATCTTGTAATTCTAAGGCTTCTCCTGACTCCATAGGGTACAGGCTTAAAATACTTCTCTCTGTAATATCCGTGCTTAGCCTAAAGAGTAGGGGGAAAACAAGTCAGCCAAGAGATTATGCCTTGATTTCTAACACATGCTATAGGACCACATGGGTCAAAATGATACACTCAACAGTTTCAGTATCTTTAAGTTTCTGACAGCAATTTTGAACTGCATGGTATTTTTCTACCCATGTATCAAAATCTAATGTTTTTCATCTGCTATTGATACTAAAATCCAACTTCCTTAAAAAATAACAGTTAATTTCAGATAATGCATTATTTTCCTAGGTAGCATATGTTAAATTTCATTCTAGAATGTCAGTAAAGATGCCAAAGTAAACACATTATAGTATATGCTTGGAAAAATGATGTGAGCTTTGAAAGACAGAAACAGGGAGAACATATGGTATAGTGGTTAGGAAACTGTACAGCAGTTTGCATGCATGTCACAGAACCTGTGTCTGAGTCCCAGCTCTGCTTCCAATTCCAACTTCCTGCTAATGTGCTTTCTAGGATGCAGAGTGTTAATGAAAAGTATGTTTTCCACTTGCATTCCTTTACCTTTAGCTAAGAAATTTTTTTAAAAAATTGTTCAATTTATTGTTGATAGCCAATTCAAATAAATAAAAATATTCAGTAACCCAAACCCCAATAAGCATTTATTTAGTTAACATATGTATGTATGGTAACTATTAGAAATAACTGCAATAATATTCGACATACAGTTCTTTCTCTTTTTTAAAAACGATCCCTTATATTTACATAAATCAGGGTTTAAAATCCTCACCTAGATGAAATATGCACTCCTATTATATTTCTATTTTTAAATATAAATTAGATGAGGAAATTCAATCCCCCTGGAAGTTCTTCTACTTTTGGATCTTGGGAAAACAGTCAATTAAAATGGGCCAAACTACAAGTAAAAATGCACTAGGAATTGAGATGATGTATTCAATAAAACAGAATGCATTTATACATAAAACCTAAGCTAGGAAAGACACATACCCGCTGGGATCTTGCAGCAAGTCTACTGCTTCTCTTAGCTGCTCAATCATCACTATATCCATGTCCTGATCTTTGGATGAACTTACTCTGTAACAAGAAACCAAGCACCAGAACAAAAACAATCAGTGAAACATGAACAGCATCCAGGTTTGTAACAGCAAACTTATAAAAATCCACCTGACTCTTAAATATGATCTCACTGTAGACATGTCAGCATCCTGTAGTGTACAGTGACAGAGTACAGAGGGAAGTCTCCTTGTAGGGGAAGCCCTGCTTTGCTGTAAAGCTGCTCATGCAAGACCTCAAGGTGCTTGGGATCTCAACTCCAGTGCACAAGTCAGGCAAGGCACTAGATGGGAAGCCTTCCCAATGTGCTTCCCTGACTCTGCGGGGCTTCCCACAGGTGCTCCTCTGACCAAATCTGCTCTCCTCTCTGGGCCTTCCATTTCAACTCTACCAACACAGCTTTGCCAGGTGACACAGTACTGCTTGCTGGCCTTCCAACTTTAATTAACCAGCATCGCTGAGTCTAATTACCCCCTCATAGTACAAAGCCTCACTGTGGGACAGCGGCGATTGGCTTGGGCTCCACATGGCAATATCATATATGGAGCTCAAGATAAATTAATAATAATAATAACAACAAATCCAAACATTAGACCTACTACTCCCAAGTGGGTCTCATTAGATATTGAGCATTTTAATTGCAGACAACCTATTTTACAGGCAGGGTGGAGAACAGTATTAAATTGAGATTAAAAGGTCCAAAGTATAGTTTAAAACAGCTCCCTTTTCCCCCGTGGTTCTGTGATCAAGGCAGTTCTCCTTACTTTCTCAGAAGCACAAGTACCTCCAATAAATATGCAGTGGTAGTACAGAGATCAAAAAGAAACTTCCAGTGTTTTTATAAGAGCAACAGAAATTTGATCATGGTTAGCCCTTCCCACCACAGAACAAAAGCAATGACTTTCTTATAAGCAATGTGGTAAATTCTTACTAAGAAAAAACTTCACAAGTATAAGTGGGAATTTTTGGACTAAGATTTCTAAGATTCTACAAAACAAAATCCTAGAAAGCATAATTTAACTGACATGGTCAAAATTAATTCCTTTAAAACAGTCATGTGATGTCATTCCCCACCCCCACCCCCAATGCACCATGCCAATTAAATCTTTATAGACAACACCGCAGAAGAGGTATCTGTCTGTTGTCACACTCTTTGGGTTCAAATGCTAGGGCCAAGGGAATCAAATCTGTGCCTCAGTGAAAGAGAAGAACAAGTCTTCTAAGGATTGTTGAACAGATCAAACCAATTATGACTAACATGTGTATTTAATAAATGCTTGTGATGGCAGTCAAGGGACATGCAGCCACAGCACTGGACATCAAATCTTAAACCTTAAGGCTTTGCATAATAAAGGGACCTGTACTACAAATGACTTTGGGTCTAGCTACTGGCTTCTTCAGACAAATGAAAAGAAGGGAAGAACATCTCCACCTTTAAGTTATTTCTCAAAATCTTGCATCCAAGCACAGCTTCAGTCAGATGAAATTTAGGCCAATAAAGAGATATAACTTTGATGACAACATCCAATATTGTGACAGTAAGGATCACACAGAGGGAAACTGCTAATTTCTTGTCAAAACCATCAGGTAAGAGTATCAGCAGATCCAAAGAACAGGGGCTCAAATCCTATTTCAACAGGGCTACCTGTTTCCTTAGAAATGTACACGAGGGCCCAGCTTGGTAGCCTAGCAGCTAAAGTCCTCGCCTTGCACATGCCAGGATCCCATATGGGTACTGGTTTTAATCCCGGCTGCCCTGCTTCCCATTCAGCTCCCTACTTTGGCCTGTGAAAGCAGTTGAGGACAGTCCAAAGCTTTGGAACCCTGCACCTGTGTGGGAGACCTAGAAGAGAGTCTAGGCTCCTGGCTTCAGATCAGCACAGCTCCAGCTGTTGTGGTCACTTGGGGAGTGAATCAATGGATGGAAGATCTTCCTCTCTGTCTCTGCTTTTCTCTGTATATCTGACTTTGCAATAAAAATATTAAAAAAAAAAAAGAATAGTTGACTTGAAGACTAGTGTCGTGGCTTGAATGCTAAGCCTCTGATAATGGCACTGGCATCTCATATGGGTGGTGGTCCTATGTCCAGCTGCATCAATTCCAAAATAGGTTCCTGCTAGTTAAAAAAAAAAAAAAGTACAGGAAAGGTGGCTCCTAAGCAAGCCTGGCACTTACATTCCCTCGCCTGGCCAGTGTGCGTCCTCTTCTATCCTTAACAGCTCTTCACAATCTTCTGGCCTCTCCTGTCAATGAAACACATGGCTTTCTGAGAACTACTGGCTGCTCAGAAGTCAAGGTGAAAGCCTGCCTCAGCCCATGTCCACAGCAGCATTATCCACAACAACCAAAAGGCAAAAAACAAGCCACGTCCTCTAAAAGCAGAAGACTTGACACATGGCACACACATGGATGAACCTTGAGGACACTGCGCTCAGTGTCATAAACCAGTCACAACCAGACAAACACTGGATGGCTTCACTCAATTATCAGAAGAGTTAAATGACACAAAGTAGAATAGCAAATGCCAGGCTTTGGCAGGAGGGGTAATATCGAGTTGTTTCGTGAGTACAGAGTTTTGGTTTTGGAAGACAAACAATTTTGGTGTTGGCTGCACCACCAAGTCAATGTGCTTAATACATGCTGAGGTATACACTTAAGAAGGGTCCATTAGGGGCTAGAGCAATGGCTCAATTAGCTAATCTTCCACTAAGTGCATTGTGATCCAATTTTGAGCACCAGTTCATGTCCCCGGTTTTTCCACTTCCCACCCGGTTCCCTGCCTGTGGCCTGGGAAAGCAGTCAAGGATGGCCCAAAGCCTTGGGACCCTGCACCTGCGTGGGAGACCCAGAAGTAGTTCCTGGCTCCTGACCAGCTCAGCTGCAGTCAGCTGCTGCAGTTACTTGGGGAGTGAACCAGCAGATGGAACATCTTTGTTTTTCCTTCTCTGATAAATCTGCCATTCTAATGAAAGTAAGTGTTTTTAAAAATGGTTAGTTATTAGAGGGTATCTAGAATGTTCTCAACAAAAGCAAATGATATGTCAAGGTTGCAGATCATATTAGTTACTCTGATCACTGCACATTGCATATAGGAGCTCCCCACCACAAATTCATGTATAAAATTGTCACATTGCCCTACATATAATCACTATGTGTCAATTTTTCAAATACATAAAAATGGAAACATAGCTAAGATGGTAAATTTTACATCAACACATTTATTACAATTTAAACACTAAAACAAACTGGCCAAGGACCACAGACTCCGTTAATTCAGCATCAGAAATTTAACATTCAACTGGATTCGTTACTGCCCTGTCAGCAGTCTTGGTGCTGACAGATCCTGTCCTTGAGCTTGGGAGTCACATGTGGATGTGTACACTAGTGTTTGTGAGAGCAGGAGGTAGGGGTGTGTGTGTGTGTGTGTGTTTTATATTGTTGGCAAAGAAGAGAATGTATTAAGGACTTTATGACTTATATTGATTTAATCATGTGTACAAAATTGGAAATTCACTCAGATGTCCTCTTTCCCCTTCCCACCATCCACTCCACATACATTTGAGTGAAATGGGAATGAATACTGACAGAAGAGAAAGGTATGTGTTCCACTATGGGCCTATGCTTCCTTGCACTTTCATCTGACACAGGAAAAAAACAAAACTGCTGTACTCAGCCAACCGCCAGAACGGAAGCCACCCCCATGCCCGGCGAGGACCACATTTTCCCGGTGAGGAAGAAGGAACAACAGACAAAAACTCTGTTTTCCATGTCAAGGTTCTGGTGGGTCACCAGAACCAAGACCAGACCATTCTGCAGATGTGTCAGCAGGATGAGGCTCTTCCTGAGCAGCTCACTGCAACTGCCTAAGGCAGGCCTCTGGCTTGAGACACGAGATGTTTTCCACGTGGACTATAATATGCTGTGTCAGCACATTAATTTCCATACTACTCTCCAAACGACAGTGGAATTCATAGGTGAAAATACACTACCAGGAATGACCAAGGCAACCTGTTCTATCTCTTTCTGTTCAGTGTCAGCTATTGGAGCCATGGAGATTTCTTTCCCATTTTCAGCTTCAAGATGAAAAGTAGCCATAAGTAAAAATCATTTATGCTTCTCCCCCAACCCCTCATTGTGTAGAAAAGGCTTACTGGGCTTTTTGGGTTCCATTAGATGATGATAATGTTGATTTTCATTATTCATGAATTCTATATTTGTGAATTTGAGTACTCATTAAAATTGACTGGGAGGCCCTAAATGAGTGTTTGTGCTGCTTTTCAAGCCATTTGCAGATAGATGCACAGAGGTATAAAAAAAAAAAAAAAAGCTGTGAGTCACAGATGTGTCCATTCCCAAATGAGGTGTCAAAAGGCATGTGCTACCTTCTTCCTTCAGCTCCTACAAAGTAACTAAGTGTAAATGCTGTGCCTTAATGACATTTTTCCACACTTCAGCATTTTTTGTTGGTATATTTCTATTTCAAACAGCCCCATAATACTGCAATGCTGACTAGTGTATCAAAACCTAAGAAGACAATAATATAATTTGCAGACAAAAGATGTGTGTGAGATAAGCTTTCGGCAGCAGCTGAGTTATGGTGCTGTTGGCCATGAGTTCAATGAGAAAGAATTCTCTCTCTCCCCACCCCCAACTATCCAGAAGCGTCTTTAAATAGAAAGGAGGCTATTAATTGATTGGCCAACAAATATAAAGTAGCTAAAAGCTCTCAGAAACCTAAATCTGTATTTGCTTTTGAAGCAATGATTCCTCACTGGATAATTTAATACGCTAGGTGACTTCTCATAGTATACCTGTCCTGAATGAAACAAACAAGTGCTGTTACAAAAGTATGCAATTACCCTTAAAGGCTGCAATGACTGCGTGTTGGACAGTTCAACGTGATGAATGACTTCACACAGTGCACTACCATGAATGATAAAAACAGACTGCAATTACAAGAGTACAAGATGCTAATTTTTAAAAGAAAACAGTGATGGTCAAAGTAACAAGGAGCTTGACACTCTTGTCTCTCAGGTGCATTTCTCAATGATAGAAGTCAACCCCAATTTGGGCCCAATTGTCAATGTTTGGCTTTTTGCCCCACCTACTGCAGATTAAGTTTTCATTTTATGGCCAGGCTCCTCCTGTTGGTGTTCCAATAAAAGGGCTTTCCAGGAATTATTCATTAAATTGACCTCAACACTTCTCTTAGCCACTCCGTTTCTGTTCAAACTATCAATTCTGCAGAAAAGACACTAACCAAAGAAACTTTCACTTTAGGAAATTCATGAATCCAGGGAAAATAGCTTTTTTGAAACAATGCATTTTATTTTTCTAATCACCTTGTTTTCCTTTAGAACTTAAATTTAGGCATCTTACTAACACCTTCTGCAGGGTTTCCATCTCTTAATCCAATACTGAGAAAGTTTCAATTCTCAGTGTTGTTATGACTTGACTGTCCCACAGAACTGACAGATGAGTCAAATCCAGGAGAGCTTTGTGAGACTCACAAGAGTAATGCGACTAGATCTATATGTAGGAAAATGTCTGCTTGTAGAATACAAAGTGTGTGCATGTGTGTGTAAGCATATGCACGCGTAGATGCTGCAGCTAGGACTCATATATTCACCGAGTGAGAGAGAAAAAGGCATAACTAAAGCAGTGTCAATTGAGATGGATTGCACAAACAAGGACAGAGGGCGAAGAACCGAGGCTTTCCATGTTTATCCTTCTATGTAAGTTAGGGAATCACTGTAGATGGCTTTCTACGCACATGTCAAGTTCATTATTTTATCTTGTTGACATAAGGATATCCTGATCATACCAGGGTCTCACGCAATATAAAAATGCTCAAAGTGAGTCCAGCCTTGATGACATGGTCTTCAGAAAATAAGGATATACACTTACAGACTTCATTCTAGGAGGCAATATTATAACTCAGAGATCATCAGCTCTCCCAGGACACAGTGCATCTGCATGCTACTCAAACAAGAATGCTCAACTGGAAACAACGGAGTGGCAGAAACAGACCACAAACCTACTCATGTGTTGACCAGGGGGTTTAGCCACCTGCTTTCAGGAAGGGCTCATTTTTCTGTGACAAGGGTTTTGCTGACAATTAGAGACATCTCACCAACACTACAGAGCAACGGTAACAGGTCAGTAACAAGGTTCTGCAGAGTGACCTTTCCCAAAGGAAAACACATTCACTTCCAGGTCTTCGAAGGCTCCACTTTTCTCTTTGTCTATGGGCATATTCACATTCAAATCAATCACTTAAGATTTACAGAAAAGAAGCTGGAACTTTGTTCGATTTCACCTTCTATTAAGTGGTTGTGGTAATTCTAATAGGATGCACTGAGTGATGGGAAGTGAAGTTATTTTTTTAATATCCCTGAAGCAGACAAATGGGAGGCCCACATGGTAGGAATAAATACACAGGCTTTGGGAAGATGATCTGCAAGCTGCAGGGCAGTTTACACTGAGCTGGACACTGAAGGTCATGGACTGGTAACCTTGAACTTAAAACTGAATGGAAGAAAAGGAGTAAAAACACTGACTGATGCAAAACCTTGCCTTGACACAGTTGCGAAAGCCAGGGTGTAGAACATCTGTCTCATGCAGAAAATGATCTCTTTCTTCTCCTGAGTTATCGTTGTCACTCAAAAGGGAAGGCTCTGGTTGAAATTCCTGATGAAATTCCCCTATTAGCAAGATTAAAAAAAAATAAAATAAAAGAGCAAGTGTCATTTCCTGAACAGAAGAATCAAGCACGATGGTTCCCAACTACATTATCTGATTATTTTAATCTTCCCTCTTGCCAAAGAGTAAGGAAGAGTAGTGGAACAAGTTTTGTCTTACCTGAATTTTTTGAAAAAAAAAAAAAAGAAAGAAAGAAAGAAAGAAAAAAAGGAAGAAAGCAAATCAAAAAGAAAAGAAAGCAAAGTAAAAAAATAACCAGAAAGTCCCAAATTAAGTGGAAAAAATCAAGCCTTCTTTAACATGTAGTTCCTTACATACCAAATATCCCTTACTTGCATAGAGAAAAGAGAAAAGAACATACAAAAGATGACTCTCGGCAAAATGTCACTAAACATTTCAAATTTAGTGTCTACTGAGGAGCTGTTAAATGGCATGTAGTATGCCAAACATTTCATGGATTAAAAAACTAGGGGTGGGTGCTTGGTGCAGTGATTAAGGCACCAGCTGGGACCCTGAGTCCTAAACTGGAGTGCTTAAATTTGAGACCTAGTTCCACTTTTGTTTCAAGCTTCCTGCTAATGTTCACCTTGGGATCCAACAGATGAAGGCTCAAGTGACTGGTCTGTGCCACCAACATGGGAAAGCAGGATCGAGTTCCTACTCCCCATTATTAGTTGAGCAAACTGGTGGAGCTTTGCTTCTCTGGCTCTCTGCCTTTCCAGTGAAATACTTTTAATGAGTTAAATATGATCCTTTGGACTTAAGCAGCAATTAATTTCAGGAGAAATATGGAGTTAGAACTGAAAAGAAACAACTATGCGGACAGGAACCATGGCATAATAGAGGCTGGCATACCATTTGGGGGTCAGTCCATGATCTTGCTGCTTTACTTTGATTTCAGCTTCCTACTCGGGGCCTAGGAAAACAGCTGAGAATGCCAAAGTCCTTCGTGCCTGAACCAGCATACAGGATCTGGAAAAGGCTTCTGGCTCCTAGCTTCTAATTAATACAGCTCCGGCTCTTGCAAATCATTTGAAAAGTGATCCAGCAGATGCAAGATCTCTTTCTCTCTCTCTCACTGTCTCTCTCTCTCTGATTCTGACTTACACATAAAAATAAATAAATCTTTAAATAAACAAAATAAGAGATGACTAGGAAAAGGGCCTTACAAAGATGAGAGTATGCACAGGTAAGATAAATCCAATACCACATCCTTGGCATACTGTAGAGAGTAGAGGAGGCAAAAGGAATGCCAAGAACAAGTTTTTGTTGTTGTTGGTTTCCTTTTTGGTTTTATTTATTTATTTATTTATTTGAAAGGTAGAAAGAGAGACACAGAGAGAGATTTTCCATCTGTTTCTTCGTTTCCCAAAGGCCACAACAATCAGGGCTGAGCGTGGCCAAGACCACGAGCCAGGAGATTCATCTGATTCTCCACATGTGTGTCATGGTCCAAGAACTTAAGCCATCTTCTACTGCCTTCACAGTCATGTTAACAGGAAATGGGATCAGAAATGGAACAGCTGGAACTTGACCTAGTGCCTGTATGGGATACAGGTATTACAGGCAGTGTTAACTCATTCTTCTATAATTCTGGCCCAAGGAGAAGAAGTTTTAGTGGATTGGTGATTAAAAAGGAGCAAACAGGGCTACCTCTCCAGATTCTAAGTCAGCAGAACACCCATGTCTAGAGCAGCAGGGTGATAACTCACTGGTAACAGATGTTGTACTTTTATTTGAAATCTTGCTTAAAACACTACCTCCTACACTGTATAATATTACCAAGTTTATCTGCATGAAGCATGTGGTGGTTTCAGCTGAATATAAACTGTGTAGCTACGTTTCTGGATAACATATGGCTCCAATCACCATCTCAGGTAAACATAAAGGCTACACTTGAATGACAATCTTTAAATCCTAATGGAAGAAGTAAAACTAAACAATTTTGAGTTGATTTAAACACTTCTCCAATTAATAGGAGCATATCATCATACTTTTAGGAAGAGGATCTGTATGCCAGTTCAATTCTGTATCATTTACATAGAAATTAGTCTCCGCTACAAATTAATCTATTTATACTAAAGAAAAAAAAAAACCATGCTACAAATGAAAAAGGAGCAAATTTGAGTATTTTCCATAAAAGTCATCGAGCAAAGAAGAATAATCAAATACTGTCTTCAGATACTCTCTATGGGCCATTCACTGAGCTATGAAAAAGAAGACAAAAGTATGCAAGATACTGTGTTTAGTGATCATAAAATGACTCAAAGAATCACTAACCTTCATTATCTCATTTTAATGTCAACCAGTTTATCAATATTAAGCAGACTGCGGAACACACATCTCAAATATATTTCCCATTGTACGTGTCATTAGATGTGGTCACGGGATGAAATCTACCTTGCAAGTAATGGGTACTCCTTCCAGACCCAACCAATAAAACTCACCATCAGCAAACTTTCATGCTACGCACTATGGGGACAGTCTGAAAGTTTTGGGTCAGAGACAGTGGGGTCTTTGGAGGAAAGCTCAAGTCCTGGAGTTAGTCTTTGGGAGAGAACTGCCTACCAATCTCTAACTTCAATTTAGATTATACTGGATTCGTGATACACCACGGGGATTGGGAAACGTTATGTGTTACAGCAGCTAGAGCTGTCCTGACTAACCATGTGTTACATACTATTGTTTCATTCCCAATACTGGATTTACATAACTTCTATAAGTCTTCAGAAAGAATACTGTCTGTGTGGCCACTGGAAAGTGACTGAATTCCTCAGGGCTCCATCTTTCTAAGAGGGAGATTATCAGAGCATTTATCTCACAGTTTTGAAATTTTTTTTTCCCCAATAAGACCAGCCTACCAAAGGTACATAATCCTGGGACACGGGAAATGTTCAATAGGTACTAACAATTACCTTGTCACATTTGTATACCTGTTGTGTTAAAAATAACATCTGATATAGAACACAAGCTCATTCTCAGACCTTTAACTGGGCTAAGGCGAAGATGGCATGAGTCGTCCTTGGCGATCTGTTCCTCTTCCATGATATTTGACATTGGCACATTGAGGCTCACAGTGTCTTCATCAGAAGGCTAAAAAGACACAATGTACTATTTCATTCAAGAGAGAAGTATCAGCATGGAGAGAATAAAAATTACATAATGCAACATTCCATGATGCTTGCAAACATACTGAGTAAAAACACCAGAGATTAGACAATTATGCTTACACAGTTCCAAAGTTCAAAAACATAATACTAACTCAAGTTCTTAAACTGAGAGCTGGTTACATGGGTATGTGTTTCCTCTGAGGACACTCACTGAGCTAACACTAACCTGTCCTGCTCTATATGTATATTCTGAGTGGAGATCTTGGCAGTATCCATCTTTTTGCTAACCTAAATGCCAAGGTCAGGGGACTACAAATGACTATGTGGTACCAGGTGTAAGAGGAACTTGTATAAACAAATTCACCACCATATCAGGTCTTATTCGACTGTTTTCATAGAGACAACACTCACATCTGAAAACAAAGCTAATTTACAAAAGTACATTAATGATGTATATGGTTAGTCATAAAGTCAACCTCGGCAACTCCACTTCCTTTCTTTAGAGTATATCCTATGTGCAACATCAAGCCTAGATTCATTTCCATCTGAGACATAACACACACTTGTACAAAAATGCTACACAATTGCAGGAAATGAAAAGAATGTGTTCTATGTACTTTTCAGAAGACAGCTTTGGCTTATCATGGGAGTTAGTGCTCTCGGAGGATCTCCCCTCTCACATGAGCTGACAATGCTTATTGAAGAACCTGTGACTCAGTGAAAAAGGAGACAGGGAACCTCATTTTGCTCCAGCCCCCAATTAGTGCTACTACGTAATGAACAGCTACGTTATGTCAACTCTCAGGAACCTCTGTAGCTGCAAGTGATGGTGGGCTGTGGCCATCTAAGTCCTAGAGTGGAGTGTGACCTTCAAGTCTCAGGAATTGCCACCAATGGCCTTTGGACACATGCACAAATTGTCTAGAAATTGGCAGAAGAGAAGCATACATGTGGTTCATTACATTTATATTCACTGTGCCCTCATGTGTTCTTGCTTGCTTTACCTTGAAAGCACAAATAGAAGCAAATGTTCAATCAATGGCAACAGCCAAAGAAAGGAAGGAGTCAAGATTCCTGAATCCCACAATGAGATGTAAAAGTAGGAAGAGTGACAGACCTTGGCTAATAACAACTGCCTAACAACAAAAAAATGGATATAAAGGATAACTCAGAGCCCAATGCCATTCTAAAGTAATAGATTTCTCCAAGGTGTTCTTAGCTAATGAGGTTATCATGGGAAGCAAGAAAAAGCCAAAAGGAGGATCTGTGTGCATTTTGTTTTGTCAAATATAATCCTTTCCAGAGTTCCTTTTCCATTCATCCACCTCCCTTCTTAAAGATATAGCAGAATTTCTTGACACACATCTAATTAAAAGAGAGGGAATGAATCCTTGGGCTCCTTTTAGAATGATATTAGCATCCTACTTATTCAAAGTGAGGACAAAAGGATAATGGAGTTCTTTGTGTAATGTTTTATTAATGAGTTAATTACCCTTAGAAGACAGATAAAGGATAAAGCAGAGTCTGTTTAATAGAAAATATGATAGAATTTAATAGAAAATAAGCTCAGAGTGAGTAGTTTCTTAAACAATGGTGCATTGAGGGGACTTAGGAGTTTAATAAAGTGTAAAGGGATGAATTAGCATACAACTTAGGAAGCCATGTGGGTAACATCCACCCATCCCCTGCCACAGTAGACTATTCATGTGATTAAGTTTCTTTTACTGACATTAGCTTTCTTTTTCTTACTGTTAACCTTCCCTCCATTAATATATTCTGCATTAGAAAGATTAAAAAAAAAAGAATCCTGGGATTTCAAAGTACACAGCAAAATACAGCTTTTTGTAAGAAGGTGATTAAAGTACCTTCGTGATATAATACACTATAGTCCTGAGGAGTGCTGGGAGAAAGCTTTCTCCTAGAGCACCAGGTAGTAAAAATGTGAATTCCCTAAAGGTGTAATTGACAGGCTGGTTAAAAGGTCAGAAGACAACAATGCTTCAGAACTCAGTGACTATAAGACCTCAACACCTTCCCTCAAAAGGGAGGGAAACTTGAGGCTCCATTCTCTATCACACCTGACCTTCCAGTTCCCTGGGTCAACAGGCACCATTTAATGGTGAATAATAGTTGAAGAATGTAACGGACTGTGCATGAGATAATCAATGTGTTAACAAAGAAGGCTGACTTTAAAACCACTATAAGAAAACACTGGGGTATGCAGTCTCTTCGTTCACACGCATTTTCATTAAAGAGCTTCACGGATACCTAAACACCACAGAATCTTTCTTTTTTTAAAAGTATTTATTAAGCATTCAAGAATATCCTATGTAACCTATGCCAGGGGAAGAGGAAGACAGAGATTCTACTTTGGAGACATTTATAAAATAGTAAAGATGCAGAATGAGCTACCAGCAGCTAATATTACAACAAACCTGCCAATGGTTTCATCACATGTTCTGCAGGTGCATCAATGCTCTTTCTCAGAAAGGAGATCAATGAATACTACTGGCAGGAATGAGGCAACTTTAAAAAGCTGCTGGTAGAGACTGGGTAAAGATATATGCTTGTGTTGGTAAGAAATGATGGGAATTCACCAGTATAAGTATGGTAAGTATATTCCACACACTTTTTGAAGACCTTGCATACACTCGGGAGCACAGAGGGGAGAAATCTGATTGCAAACTTTACCTCAGTGGCAGATAATCGCTTATCTCCATTATCACTTCCAACTCCTGAGTCAGAATCCTTCTTGCTGGGATAGATGTCATCCATAAATAATTCATTTAGGAAAAAAAATTTAATCACAAACTTTATACAAAGACACATCAATTAACAATCCAATAATGATTGCTATGCAAACTCTGACTGATAATACAAGGGAATAAATCATTGTCCAAATAAATATTAAGATATTAAGTTAATGAAAATCAGGTACTTGTTCTGTTTAAACACAGAAGCAAGGGTGAAGCAGTAACTCTAGCTACATGTTGTTAGTTGCCCATTTTCTTGTTTATTCTAGCATATTAAAAACAATAAATTACACAAGTCTTTAAACCTACTAGTCATTAAGTGTAACTACTTTGGGGTTGTCATGGCTTTGTCATGGCTCATCCCTGGCCATTGAACCCTTCTGGGGACTAGATCAACAGATGAAAGATTTCTCTCTTTTGTTTCTTCCTCTTTCTCTATAACTTTTTCAAATAAATAAATGCTTCCAAAAAATTATCTTCTCCAATTATCTTCTCCAATCTGTAAACTTTTGCAAAGTGATTACATAAATTTGACAGTGTCTTTACAAAGATAAAATAATGAATCCAGGTTAAACATTATAAAAAGCTAATTCTAAATGAACATGGTTAACCAAACATGAAGCAAAAGATTTATACAGTGAAGACTTCTCAAAAAAGCAAAACAAAACCACTCCTGCAATTTTATAAGTGTGTTCAGTGTGGGAATTTTGTTCTTTTAAAGTTCAAGGCCTGCTTCATGCCATTAAAAGTTGAAGAACATGTGAAAATGTTCTGACACTTCTATCCTTAATAGGAAGTGGGAGAAACAAAAAGCCTCACACACTGCATTTTAAAAGGACAATTAAAAAGTAAAGCATTCACAATGTTCTGAAGGCACATAAAAGATTAAAGATAATTGTTAAAAAGATACTGTTAGCTTAATATCACTATTTTAATTAAATAAAATGTCAAATATTTATAGATCTTAGTTATGCATAAACACACATGTGAACGAAGTACAGAAGACTGGTAGGGGAAGGGGTGCGAGAGATGGAGAGATGTCAGAAATTATCTACAGCCTCAATGTTTTCTTTCTTTGAAACAGTGAAGGTGCCGACTCACCTGTCTTCCACGTGCTGCTGTAAATGGGGCCTCTCCATGGCTTGGAGATAAAGGGAATCGGTTGACTTAATTTGACACGCTTGTATGCTCAAGTACTTAAATATGTGCACTTTGCCCTTTGTGCAAATCTGTGGAGGGATTAACCCGCATTTTTCAATGAGAAAACAAAATGCAAATACTGGGCACATGCTATTTCCACCACTTCACTTTAGGCAATGTCCACATACTGCTTGCTAAATTTAACATCTCCAAAACATTGAAGAATTTGAGAGAATAATTTCTCCAAATCCCACTCTGAATAGAAAAACCATGCATAATCAATTTCTAATTTTTCTTTAACTATAAAATTCTAGTAAAAACAGATCTCAGTGCTAATTGTATAAGAAGTATAAACATCATATAACTAACCTAATAACACTTTCAGCAGAAAAGATAACAGAAATGTAACCATTTTGAAAGTCACAGGAAAATAAGAGCTTAAAAACAACTGGAGATTACAAAGTTGTGGAATTACTGCAAAAGAAGACAAACTTTAAATAAAAAATTCCACTCATCTGAAAGCATATGACCTTCTTGTTATCTTTATGTAGCTTAATATTTGAGCATGTAGCCTGACTTCACACAATCAATATTCATATTTTAAGATGTTTAAACTCCATTTTCTAGGTAACTTTCAAATCAGGAATTTTTGCTATTTTAGTAAGCTGCAAGTTACATTGAAAAGTTTCAAAGGTGGGTACCAATGATCAACTGGCAGACACAGAATGCCAGGGCTGGAGCCATCAGAAGGGCGAGCCACACATGCGCCAAAGGAGTCGCTGCAGCAGAAGGCAACTTCTGGTGGTTGGATTCACCCCAGCTTCCCATTTAGTAGGAGTATTCATCAGCAGGGCTGCTGACACGTACCACTCCCAGCACTTCCCCAGGGGCTGGCGCAGGACGCCCTCACCTGTGCAGGAGGCGATTGCAAAGGGTTGTTTTCGAGCAGCAACACCTGCAGCTGCTTCATCTCCCGAAAGCAGATTGGAATCACCAGCACTTTGTTGCAGGAAAAGTCAAACTTGACCAAGGGAAGGTCTACTAGCTCTAAAAGAATTGTTATAAGACAAAACAACAATAATAAAACTTAGAGGGCCATAAAATTAACTCACCAACATTCAACGATTAGTTTCTGTTGACCAGGAAAAATGTCATTAAGCTGTGCAAGAAGGAAACATGGTGTGTGTATCTGGTACTTCACCCAAGGAGGGAAAGATCTTTCACTAGGAGCCTAGAAACTGTAAACTGTTTTGAGCTCTGGTATGAGTTGGCAGCACTTGACATTACTTTTTCTCCCCAGCAAAAGATTCACTCATGTCATCTTGCACAAGGCATGTTTACGCTTTAACTGCAAACCGTTTCCAAGTAGCATTTGTGAGCACATGAACAATATGCTAATTACAGAATATGTTTTTCCATTCGATGTCTCTGGGCTGGCACAATCTCAGCACTAGTTATATAGGACCAATGTTTGTGATTTTTTTCCCCTCAATTGCATTTAAAAATATGTTATTTGATTCAGAATTTTCTGATGGGTGCTGCCTTTCTGATGTGTTGGGACTTGATTCTGTTCGATTTAAGAAGTCTTCTGCAGCACTAAGGAGACAGATGTTATATTTAGCTTAAAATCCCCACCCAGTGGCACAGTAAACACTCAGTCATCTCAAGCATTCAAACCGACACTGGCAGCTGCCAGACACAAAGTCAAATACATTCCACACAGCACAGAGCTTCGCCGCCATCTGAGGTGACAAGGCACCAAGGTCTTTGTGAGAGAGGTGACAGGAGGCAGGATCACTTCAGAATGGGAGCCTCATCACTCAGGATGAGATGTGTGAAGGAAGGAGAGGTGCAGCTTTGAAATACATCAGAACTGCCCTGTAGAAGTAGAGCAAGGCCTAGATAAAGAGGCCGCAAAGGCAGGAACCTGGAGCAGGGACCCACACTGTCTTCCCTGCTCTGACCTCAGGCTGTCACATTCAGCTCCCAAGATTTCCAATCCTACCAACAGACTCTCCTAGCCTGAATGTCTTCTCTGGGTGCCTCAGGGACTGTCTTTCTCTCATACATAAGCAAAGTGTCCTCAAGATAAGGGGTAAGGGAACCAAAATTCCAGAAGGAGGCATAAGAGCTTTACTTCCAATAGCTCCAAACTCAGGTCCACAATGGTGGGCTGTGCAGGGAAAACTCAAGAAGTCTGGTTTTCGTTTTGTTTTGTTAAAAGAAAAACAAAAACAGACCCCTGTGCCTGAAACTTCAAAGCTCCAGGCATTTTTTTGGTCAAATAATCAGCATTTCAAAAATTGCTCTGAGGAGGCCATTACTCAAATCCAACCCGTCCTCCAGTCACAGGCTGAGATTTGCCTTGGGCATACCAGCCAGTGGGGCCACTTTTGAAAAAAGGCTATTAAGTTACTGGAAAAAGCAGGAGTGTGTCTGTAGGTGTGGGAATTAGGAAGGGGGAAGGTCAGCTTCCCTGTCTCTTCCTCACATGTGCCTGAAACAGGGCTAGGCATTAATGGATAACACTACCAGAGGAATACCTTATTGTAACACCAGCCCATGCAAACCTGTCTTGGAGATGGCCAATCTCACTCAGATTAGGCTGGCTAATCAGTGGGAAAACTGAACTAGATTCCAATTCTTTAGCGATTCTTTGTTACCAACAACGAAGACTTGGAACCAAGGCTCAAGGGCTGGGTTCATGGAAGACATAACGGGAGGTAGCTTAGAGGTAAATAAAACAAGGAACGGTTGGATAATGACTATTTTCCTTCCTCTCAGGCCCAGTTTGGAACACAATTATCATCACAGTGTAGCAAAATAAGAACCAGACAGTTTCACAACAACAAAGTGGGGGAGAAAATGATAAGCCTGCAGAGACAACACAGAAAATGTCAATGAAACGAAACACAAGGGGGAATAAGAGGGGGAAAGAAAACAAACCCGACTTCCCCTCTCTCTATTGCAAAGAAGGGTAAGGATGGCTATTTTATTTCTCTGTTTATTCAAAATAGGCTCTCCTCACCCCAGCAGCTGCAGTGAAACTACTACTATACCGATATGGGTAATTAGGCCACAGAGTTTTTCTGTTTTTTTTTTTTCTTCCCCTCCTCAAATTGAAAGCATATGAGAACTGGTACCCAGAAAGGAAAAACATGTAAGTAAATATGTAAAATCTTTCAATTGGCTGAGAGCCTTATCAATGCTCCTTTGTGTCAACAGAGCTCTCCAGAAGGAAGCAAAATGACATTTGATATTTGGGAAATTATTTTAAAAAAATATTTTCCAGTAAACTGAAATTTCAGCTTGCAGTGCATTTTAAATGATCAGCACTGAAAAAAAAATAATTATGGAAACCAGATTTGTAATTAATCTTTCCAGGGAAAGGAATGCCTTTAAGATAGATGAGTCAGGGAAGGTGAAAGAAATGAAAACCTAGGGTTTACAGGTGCTCCATTCTTCCTGCACATTTCTGAATGATTACAGGCAACTCCAGGATGATTAATTTTCCCCTTGGAAAAATGAGAGCTCAATTAGTTGTGATCTGTTTATAATGTTCAACTTGGAAACTTGAATTTAAAGTCCTCTCATATCGGGAAAGGTGATCTGTGTATATATTTGCTGTTCATGAGAATTTCTCTTTGTACTTGCTTCAACCAAAAAAAAAGTTATATATATTCTGGGGGAAAAAATGGGATTCTGCAGTGAAAGAGTGAAAAAAAATCAATATTCTTATGCTGAGTCACCTCATGTAATACATCGATGTGGAAACTGCTACTGCTTCTACTTCTTTAAAATGCCAGTCAGCAGGAGGAGGAAAGAGCACAGGCAGGACTAAAGTATGTCACATCTCATGAAGTTGTCTCCTGTTCTTGAGCTCCATTTTCTTGTTTGGCATTGCGGAAGCACTTCCAGCCACAGGTCAAGATAAAGAAGATAATAAATGTCAGGCAGCTCTCAAACAGCTGCATACAAGGCAGATCACCCACATGTGAACACATTCAAATAGACGCTTTTGCTTTGAGGTATGTTTGTGAAAATATATGCTTGAAATTGGGTATGGCTAGAATCCCCCAGTGGAAAGCCACATGATCTTTGTTAAACAGAGTGTGTTCAGAAGAAATCACGTGGTGAGCTGCTGCCCATCAACGTATTCCTGATTCAGGTCCACATGCTTAGGTGAAAATCAGCTGCTACAATCTACAAACCCGTAAGCTCCTCATGATAAACATTTTCTGAACAAAATGCATCTTGTTACTGGCAACCCACATACAGCATCACAGGGACACATGAGAGAGTCTGATGGCTGGGACAACAGGGCTGTGTAGAAGTCTTAAGCTGCAGTACTGCAGGATATTACTGTATTTGGAGACCCTGTCTTGAAAGGGGAAAAGAAATTAAAATTACATCACTGGGGTGGGCCCTGGTCCACCGGTGTCTTTCAAAGAAGAGAGGAGGAGACACACACACACTGAGGGAAGACCACAGAACACAGAAAGATGTCCATCTACATGCCAAGGAAAGGGGTCTCCAAAGGAACCATCCTGCCAACACCTGGATCTCAGATTTCAGCGCTCAACACAGAGGGAAAACACACTACTGTGGCTTCAGCTGCCAAGCCAGTGGACCCCTTACAGCTGACCCGGCATCCTAACGCATTCACCCACATCCCAGCATTATACAGAAGGGAGTGATTCTGTTGCTGTGGCCCTAGATGGAAATTTGCATTTGGACATCACGTTTTTGTTTTCTGCACGGGAAAATTCTCACGAATATTAATAGGCTAATACCCACGTGACAAGATTTACCTTCTTCATAAGAGTAAAACAGAAACAAAGTTTCCCATTTCTTTCATTTCCACCCTACCCCTCTTTTCTTTTACCTGGCGGCAAAACTTTCAGATAATTTCTTCTGACATTCAGTTCTCGTAGAGACTTCAATTGACCTATTTGCTGGGGCAATGCTGTGATCTCATTGCAGCTGACATCCTGTTTCAAAATCAAAGCAAAAAGTAATATAATGTGTTCTTGTAGAATTGAAGTTTTCAGACAACCACAGGGCACACTTCGAGATGAGACTAGCAAGTACCACCCAGCTCAGGGAAGAAGAAAAGTTCACATCTTCAGACATCCAGACGCAACACAGAAAACCATGAGCAGCATTCCAGAGCTGCTTCTGCCACTTACACATGCCTCAGCCCTGCTCAGTTCTCACAGCAAACCCATGAGGCAGTATTATTTAGCTTGGACTTTGCAGATCAGAAAGACAAAGCTCAGGAACCCAAGGTGTGCTAGCATCACAGCTAACACAAGAAACAAATGACCAGCATGCTGCTGAGTGTCTCTCCCATGGAGCCACTAAGCAGAAAACCACAGGCATCTTGTCTCACTGAACTGTCACACTGTACCAGAGCCACCTCTATTTCCAAGGAAGTGGCTTAATACCATGTAGCTAACTACTTTCTTGAGTATTTGAGAAATATGCAGGTATTGGTGCCTTGCTTAAGAAAGCCAAGATTAACACGCTCTTCATCCTTCATTCAAACTACTTCCTGACATATGCAAAACGGAGGCCATGGTATGTATAATCATACATGTTTTTTTATTATCTCCCCAAATCCAATTGCTCCTCTTGGCTCATGAGCTGTGCCCTACTCTCCACTCCCCATTTCCAGCAACTGCTTAAGTCTAGACCACAGACTGGTTTCCATACCCCAGTCTCCTCCAGAGATCCATGCTTCACCAAGCTGCCTGAAAGCAAAGGCCCTAGTATCAGCGTTTTCAGGAACCCCTCGGCAACTGAAGAATAAAACCCAAACTGAGCAAACAGCATGTTTGTGATGTCCCATTCTACCGAATGCCTTCCTTTGCCTCCTACACTCAATGCCACATGACAGCCACTTCCCTTCTTGGTGGGTGCCAAGTGACTGGTCTGGCTCTCTGCCAGATTCACCAGTACCCAATATTGCCCTCTCGTCCTATCTCCTCTATTTTGAGACTGCATTCAAATCTTAACCTCCTTTTTACAATCTACTACATTTCTTCTACGTCTCCCACTCTGATTCCTTCAACTAGAGAGACTGCTTTGCGATCTTACAGAGTATAAAGGCATCTCAAGCAGTTCACAGAAAATGGAATTCAGAGACAAACTGTGAAATCCACATATAGTTTTTCTCATAATACAAACTTTTTGAAGACCCTGGTGTGTCACTCGAATGCTCTCACTTATGTCTGCCTTCCCACTTAAACCTATAGACTCCTGAATGGAAAGGACTCTATCTTGCCCCCTACATCCTCCTGGTGCCGAGTGCTTGGTCTAAAGTAAGGGATAAACACAAGTTGGGTGAAACTTGTGTAATACAATTCTGTGGCCCCTTCTGCCTGCTAGCTAGGACTCTAAAATGCTCTACTGCACACCTAAACCCTGCTTTGGTCCCACTTAGTAACAGAGAAGCAAAGATGGACCTTAATCAGGAATGCCCCGAGCGTAGTCAGGTCTGTAAGCATCATACCTCTTCTCAATCTGCAATGCTGACTGACCTTTTCACCTAAGGAGCTGCAAAGCTCATGTCAGTATCATTTCACATTGGTTCAGATGAGGGGAACTCAACATTAGCCCAGAGCCATCCATGCACAGCACAATGGGATGTGCAGGGGACCCACCAAAATGCTGTGTTCTTGAGTGTTCAATGCATTCCACTGGCTGGAGGGGAGCAACATGGCTGCTGCTGCAAGGGACAAAGCCACCGTCGAGATGGCTGAATGAATGTAGTGTCGCAAACCCACCCTACGCTTCTGTACTTGACTGTGTGGTGAGAAGTGGGGGGCAGAGCAGGATAGATTATAAACACACCATGTTTTGATGGTATTACTTCGCAGAGGCTGTTGCTGCATTCATAACTCTAACTCCAGAAAAGTCAGACTGAATTTGAAGCAAAGCATAGCAAATGTTTAAAACTAAAACATGATAATGATGACAACAGTCTCACAAAAACATCTGCAGAGAAAGAAATGTCCAAGGAAGTCGTTATGGGATTAAGATATTTGTGCCATCACTCCCAGCCCCTTACTCTCCCCTTCGGATTTATTTCCACGTGTGCTGTGCCAACAGTGAAATGCCATCTTTCTGCAAATACTGAAGCATTTTATCTGAAAGAGAAGACAATAACCAAATCCTTTCAATGAAAGCTCTCCTTCCTTTTTCTTAACCATTTTACAAAAAGCAGGTGGGACTAGTCTGCCTCACACAAATGGAACACTAATAAACACTAGAAATGCATGAAATGAGCTCATTCCATTGGATTCATAAACCAGGAAATTCACTTGGGGAAGGCAAGTTTTGGGCAAGGATCGGTGTAATTTATTTTCCATCTCCAGAAAGAATTCCTGTTGCTCACATCTAAATAGCACTAGAACAATGATGAAAAACCTCACATTTTAAAATAGAAACTGACAATATTTTGAAGTTCCAGATTCAAGTTTTTAGTAAAATCTGTCTAATAACAGAGGATGGGGATAAACACAATGGTAATATTCATATGCTCTACTTAGGCACATTACCAGGATTCAATCTTCCATGATGGAACTCAGTGTGATTCCTTTTAAAAATTTATCTGAGGGCCCGGCACAGAGGCCTAACAGCTAAAGTCCTCACCTTGAACAAGCCGGGATCTCATATGGGCACTGGTTCTAATCCTGGCAGCTCCACTTCCCATCCAGCTTCTTGCTTGTGGCCTGGGAAAGCAGTCGAGGATGGCCCAAAGTCTTGGGACCCTGCACCCACATGGGAGACCTGGAGGAAGTTCCTGGCTCCTGGCTTCAGATCAGCACAGCACCAGCCACTGTGGTCACTTGGAGCGTGAATCACTGGACGGAAGATCTTCCTCTCTGTGTCTCCTCCTCTCTGTATATCTGACTTTGTATTAAAAATAAATAAATAAATAAATCTTAAAAAAAATTTTATCTATGAAATGCTGAGACAGCCACAGACACAAAGAAATCTTCCATCCACTGGTTCATCTGCAAAACGCTGGAATCAGGGAGGACTGTGCCATGCCAATCCCAGTAACGGGGAAGCCAATCCAGGTACTCAACGTGGGTGACAACTTTAGCCATTATTGCTGCTGCCCAGACAGTGCCATATCAGGAAGCTGGAATCAAAAGGGGAATTGGGACTCAAACCTAGGCACTAGGATACTCAGTACAGACTCCCCAAGCAGTATCCTTGTCCATGCACCAAATGCTTGCCCTGACTCCATTGCTATAGTGAACTATATTCACTTTGTTCTCTGCTGATCATTCCTGAGTTGTTCATGAGCCCAAGGCATGGTGCTTTCTGAAAACGAAGGCAATTTTCTCCAACATACATTTCTAACATGACGGTTTTCTCAAAGAAACTCTATCCCTCCCCCTGCCCCCAACTATTTTTAACTACTTAATTACTAGTAGGAAAATGTCTATACAATTTACTCTACATAGAAAACTTCACACAATGAATAAAGCAACTTTCCTCAGAATACAAGACATCTGTAGACAATTATGAACACACAGTTCAATTGTCCATTCACATTCTGAAGGGTATATGGTGAAGGTCAAATTATTTCTATACTTCTGTGCGCTGTTGTCAGTTACTTCCCTGACCTGAGAAAATAATGGGAGGAAAACACCCAGATGGATCTGGAATACCAGCAAGATAAAGACTGTTCACAATTGTACAGGCAAACACTGTAGAAGATAGTGCAAACCTCTATTTCCCACAAGTCATTGGCTGCGGCCAAATTTAAAGAGGTTAGGAATTTCATTTCAAAAAGAAAATCCCAGGTGGGGTATTGTGGCCCAGTGGCTAAAGTCTTCGCCTTGAACACACCAGGATCCTATACGGGTGCTGGTTCTAATCCTGGCAGCTCCACTTCCCATCCAGCTCCCTGCTTGTGGCCTGGGAAAGCAGGTGAGGATGGCCTGCACCTGTGGGGGAGACCTGCAGGAAGTTCCTGGCTCCTGGCTTCAGACAGGTGCAGCACCGGCCGTTGTGGTCACTTGGGGAGTGAATCAGTGAATAGAAGATCTTCCTCTCTGTCTCTACTCCTCTCTACACATCTGACTTTGCAATAAAAATAAAATAAATCGTTAAATAAATGAATAAATAAAAAGAAAATCCCAGACCCAGTGTGGTAGCCTAGCAGCTAAAGTCCTCACCTTCGACACGTCAGGATTCCATATGGGTGCGAATTCTAACCCCAGCAGCCCCATTTCCCATCCAGCTTCCTGCTTGTGGCCTGGGAAAGCAGGCGGGGACAGCCCAAAGCCTTGGGACCTTGCACCCACGTGGAAGACCCTGAAGAGGCTGTGGGCTCCTGGTTTCAGATCTGTGCAGCTCTGACAGTTGTGGTCGCTTAGGGCGTGAATCATTAGACAGATATCTGCCTTTCTGCCTCTCTTCCTCTCTGTATATCTGACTCTAATACATACATACATACATACATAAATTAATTAATTAAAAAAAAATAAAATCCCATGGCAACTGTATCTTAGTTAGTCAAAGGATGAGGAAGAAGAAAGAAGTGAGAACTATCTAGTGTTCCAGGATAAGTTATTTCAGTTTTGAAAGCATGCAATCAATATTCCTTGATATCAGCAGATACGAAGATAAAGTGTGATTTTTTTTGGAATTATTTAAGATTATATTTAGAAAAGTAAATATTAACATAAACAACACTAACACCTTACATACAACTGGTCAGAATTTATAAGGTTGTCAATTTCAGATATGGTTTCTTCTTAGAACAGAAAATTAATTCCTTCTGTATTTTTTATTAGCCATAAGCTGTGTCTCAGAGAATAACCACTGCAAGCCTCAGTGAAATCAAATTACCACATATTTAGTATCTATAGTAAACATTTACTGACCTTCTTATGATACAAACACAAATCTAATTATAATAATATAAATTCTCAAGCTGAAGTTCATGGGGAACCAGCAGGTCTCATTTTGTGATTTAGATAACAAAAACCAATTCTGAGTATGATTTAAAATATACCTATTTCCCACGAGTTGAATCATTATGTTTTTAAGGAATCAAAAGAACAAAGGGAATTGGGTTTCTCTTCTCATCATAACAGTCTCCAATACATACTGGAAAAGAATATATTCTTAAATGTTAGTTGCTACCTTAACTTCAGAATGCACCAATGACAAGAACAGAATGCATCAAAGTGAATTCTGAGATTATAGTGTAATAATCACATATAGTGTAATAGTCACATTCAGAAAATGATATTGTCCAAAAAACTTGAAGTGATTCGTTTGCTTTCAAGTTTTTAAAGTAGTGATATGAAACAAGCAAGCAAGCAAACAACAAAACAATATAAATCTTGATCACAGAAAAAGTCCAGTGTGACCAGGCCACACCATACACCTGCAGGTGTATTCTCAAAAGTGATTTTGCTGTTAAGCCAGGATTTCAAAAACTCAATGTGCTGATGCTATGGTTTAACACACATTTTTTGGACTATGTCACCTTTATTTAGTAAAAGGAAACACAATTATTTGAATAGGAAATGTAAGCCTTGAACCCTTTCCCACCATTATGCAACCATGCCTTTTTATACAACACATGGTGTATCTTTTAAAAGCAAAGGTTTTACCCTCTCTGTGGCTATGCTAAAATAACAGAGTGCAATAACCAATTCAAATTGTCTTTCAATGCCAGGAAAACTTATTTACTATATCAGAAATAATACATCTTTATTGAAATGTAGATAAATTTAACACAGTAATTTTTATTTCTTAGTAACTTAAAAAAAACCTTTATAATGTCTGAATTCAGAATATTTTTTTTAACAGAAAAGTCAGGATGTTCACTTAAACTTGATATTTCCTCAAGCTCTGACATGATACATGAGCATCCAGTTTAACACCAGTGTTTTCCCCAGCAGAACTCCACATCACTGCTGCCCCTCACATACTGCTCTTCACAAACAAACAAACACACAAAAACAGTAGAAAGGACCTGGAGCAAGCCTTGGGTCTCCAGTTGTCCTGCAGGAACCAAAGAGGTCAGGCAGCACCTCCTAAGGTCACAAATGGACACACAAGTATGGCAAACTTGTGTATTTATGACCCTAGGAAACCTACCTCACAGACTGGAATGCCGCCCATAAAAGAAATACAGAAGGGATTTCCCCCAAGAAGCCACTCAATGCATCATGTGTCTATAACCAATCCTTGAGTCCAAACTCTCCATACACCCAATGCTTTGGTGAAAAGAAAAAACAGAACCAAACAATGCAATTTCCACATGCTTATCGCCAGAGCTACATCTTGAGATGGTTCTGGTTGCACAAGCAGGTCTCAGTGTTAACTCTGACAGGAAGGTTAAGAGCTAGAGGGCGCAAAGGGCAAGGGAAGACTGACTTAACAAAATCCTAACACAACACAGACCATTTGAGCCCACCATGCCGCCATATACACAGAATCTGTGGGCAATCGTACCAGGCCTCTGCCCTGCTGCCTGTGGGCATGGCCTAAAGTTTACTTCCCTATGGCCTGAGCCACAGCTTTCAGGCCTACACCTTGAGTGTGACCTCCAACATGGCTAGAAGGTCAAGAGGAATACGCATGGAACATGACCTCTGACATGACTGGAAGATCAAGGGAAATAGACGTGTCATACAGCCAACTACAATGTCTTTGGTGGGGGCTGGGGAGTCTGCTAGAAGACTCCCTCCTTCCCGCCACTTTCTTACACTGTAAACTTTGTAACCTGTGCATAATAAAGCAGACATTCCTCACCAGCTTCTCTCCGGTGCTTCTTACGGCCAAAGAGCACCAACACCTCACCCTCGGTGATCTGGGGCCTGCTGGCAGGCCAGAACCCACAGAATCAACAGGGAAACTTCTAGGACTCTGGTAAACGCCTATCGAAGGCTCTTCATCTTACTGTGCTCTAACATAGTGTTGATCTTCACAGCTGTCTGGTTACGTGCAGCATGCGGCACTTATTCAGTTTCTTCCACCACATAGACCTCTCCTTTCTGGCATGACCTCACAGCATAAGAATCACATTTTTCATACATTAACAAGGTTTTATTGAATTGAATGAGGTTTAGCCCGTGCAAGAGATGTCTACAGTCGTCATACCTTACTGTTGGTTCCACAGTATGGAAACTTTCCGGAAGATGTGCCCACCCCTGGGTGATATGCACTGAGACCATTCAGCATGCTGAGGCCAGAAAGTTACAGATTAATAGGAAGGATCATAGAGGGGCCAGCTCCAGAAAGCTAAGATTCTGTTAAATTCTCCTGCACCTACAAATACACCTGGCCACTTCTGTTCATTCAAGAGGAGCATGGGGACTCACTTTCAGGGTAGTAAAGATACTTTCTGGGGGCCTATCGCAGTAGCCTAGCAGCTAAAGTCCTTGCCTTGCACACGCCGGTATCCCCATATGGGCACTGGATCTAATCCCAGCAGCCCCGCTTCCCATCCAGCTCCCTGCTTGTGGCCTGGGAAAGTAGTCTAGGAAGGCCTAAAGCCTTGGGACCCTGCACCCGTGTGGGAGACCCAGAAGAGGCCCGTGGCTTCAGATTGGTGTAATTCCAGCTGTTGTGGTCACTTAGGAAGTGAATCATCAGATGGAAGATCTTCCTCTTTGTCTCTCCTCTCTGTATATCTGACTTTGCAATAAAAATAAATATTTTTTAAAAAAAGATGATTCCTGGAATGCCCACAACCCACATTCCAGGGCCTACATTTGACTTAAGGTGACCCTCCCCAGTTCAGCTTGCTACTAAGGCATATTTCAGAGGGCAGAGGTGCTGATTCAGGTGACTGGGTCCAGACCAGCCATCTGGAAGACTTCAACGGAGCTCCCAGCTCCTGACAATGACCAGGACCAGTCCCAAGCTATTGCAGGCTTTGGGGGGGATGACCCAGCAGCTGGGAGGTCCATCTTCAAAACAAATTTTAAAAAACAAAAAAGGATGTTTCAGTAGGCTTTTTTGTTTTTTGTTTTAAGATTTCAAAACCTGGGGCCCGGAGTGATGGCGCAGTGGTTAAGGTCCTCGCCTTGCACGCCCAGGATCCCATAGGGGCACTGGTTCTAATCCCAGCAGCCCTGCTTCCCATCCAGCTCCCTGCCTGTGGCCTGGAAGGCAGTTGAGGATGGCCCAAAGCTTTGGGACCCTGCACCCGCGTGGGAGACCCGGAAGAGGCTCCTGGCTTCGGATTAGCTCAGCTCCAGCCATAGCTGGAGGAGTCAATGACTGGATAAGAGTGCTTTGTGTGTTGCTTGATTCTTAGATATCCATGGTATAATTGAAAAGATAGCCTATTATGTTCCAACTGCAGTTACTTTCAAATGCAGGAAAATACAACTGCTTTCCTCAACATTACTAAGGTGTTTTTATGTTTTACACAAATGTTGACCCTGAAATGTTTGTTCACATTTTGGAAAAGACAAAGTTTCCAATTTAACTGTGGAAACCACAAGTATAATCATAAAAAAAATTAAAGAAAAAACTTTTTCCAAAATAGTTAACAAGCATGCTTTAAGCCTAATACTAATAAGTGGAGAGATTTTATCAGCACTCAAGCACTTGGAACTCCCAAGGTTGTTGGCTTTTTTTTTTTTTATTTTTTTTAAACAAGTTGGTGATGTGTGACAACACAGCAGCCTCTCACTGCAATTCCAGAATTACTTTAGATTCTCTAGGGGATTGCTTTTCCCCTAACCGACTGCTTAAAATAATCTGACATGGTTACCTATGGGAACACTATTTTAAGTAAAAAGATAAAAAAGATAAGTAAGAATGGATGGAAACTAATCTTTTTTTAGTCTGTGACCTTAAACAAGGCCAATGACTCCTTGTGGTTAAATAACATCAACTTTCTAAATCTTCACCCACTTCATAAACAAATGCTGTGACCAATACCATGCTTGTTCAACTACAGGGGGCAGCAGAATAGAAACAGCTGCCACAATCAGCCAGGGAGCCACCAGCCATGAGTGGCTAGGGAGCTCCGAGGTGTGGTCAGTCCGATGGCTGATGTGCTAACAGCATAAAATGCAACATTGGATTTCAAAGACTTAGAGCAGAAAAAAAAAGAAGCAAAAGAAATTCTTTCAATTTTTTTTTACTTTGTGTACATGTTGAAGTAATAATAATTGGCTGTTTGTGATGAAATATTATTCAAGCCAATCTCACTTTTTATTTTTTAAAATATGGCTACTAGAACATTTAAAGCCCCACTTGCTGCTTGTATTACACATACTTTCGTTGGACAGTGCGGGGAGATAACATTTCTGTTTATTTCACAACTTAGCCAGAACAGGGTGATCTT
The DNA here is from genome assembly GCF_017591425.1 of Ochotona curzoniae. Lineage (NCBI taxonomy): Eukaryota > Metazoa > Chordata > Mammalia > Lagomorpha > Ochotonidae > Ochotona > Ochotona curzoniae. Next base: position 43,611,276 of record NW_024466502.1, on the reverse strand, counting down.
CCATATGCTGCTCATGGCCATTCTGTGCCCTGGATTTCTTGATGTGGAAAAGATCAGAGCTTTGACTACACACCTTTTACAGGAGCCCTTACAGTGGAGGAAAATCACAGGCACTGAGAGCTAGCAGTGCTGGAATTAAGATGCAGGGCAACTCTTGCCACAGCTGGGCTGGGGATAGGGTGCCTTAAAAAGCTTGGGTGTCCCTTAGGCCACCCTGGAGTCACATGTTCTGAGTACCCAATCAGAGCAGCTGCTCTTTCTGCTCCTGAGCAAACTCCACACCTGCATCATCTGGTCAGCAGAGCCACAGCTTCTCATACAGCGACAGGTATCCCGAAGACACCATGCCCACAGTCAAATGACAACCTGGAAATGTCAGGTCCTAGGAAACGTGACACACACACACTTTTGGAACTGCGTCTGCTGGGCAAAGCCCAGACTGTCAGCTGAGTGTCTCCACTCACAGTCTCCATCACACATGTCCTGCACACAACTGCATCTCTGGGATACTTAGAGGGTGGAGAGTCCCCAAGGGTTCAAGTGTTGGAAACTACGTCCTAGGTGTGCTGCACTTTAGAGGACTTTTTAAAGAGTTGCAGCCTCGTGGGTGGCTGTGAGGTTCTTGGGAATCCCTGTTTGTTCCTGACATAGTGGACTGTCATGAAAACACAAGCCCAGTGAGCTTCCTGGCTTCCTGTGTGGCCACGTGATGCTCTCTTCTCCCATATGTTCCCACTCTAGTGGCACTGGCTGCCATGATGTGCTGTTAGCCGAGGCCTTCACCAGAGGCCAAACAGATGTTGCTATCTGAGCTTGGGATTTCAGCCAATAGAATTGAGAGCAAGAGGTGCTATGGTGTAGCAAGCTAATCCTCTGTCTGAAGCAAATGGCAGTGCTCATGTGTAGAGCTGGACCATGTCCCAGTTGCTCCACTTGCAATCCAGCCTCCTATGAATGGCCTAGCAAATCAAGAGAGCTCAAGGTCTTGGGATCTGGCATGCATTTGGGAGACCAAAACAAAGCTCCTGGCTCCCAGCTTTGGACCAGCCTAGCTCTGGCTGTTGTGACCATTTAGGAAGTGAACCAGCAGATGAAAATCTCTCTTACTCTCCCTTTCTCTCTCTCTGTAATCCTTCAAAGTAAAATAAATAAATAAATAAATAAATAAATAAATAAATCTTCAGAAAGAAACTTTGAACAAATACATTTCTTTTTTCTTTTTATATTGAGTACCCAATGTCAAGCATTTTCTAACAGCAATGGGAAACACACTAACACAGGGTCACCCTGGTCAAGCTGTTGTCATCTTTAGGGAAACCCAAGAGGCAATGATCAAACAGCAAATCAAAACAGCATCTTAAAAACAGCAACATACCAACTCCATTAACTGTTTGAGCTGACCTATCTCTTCTGGGAGTGATCCAAGCTTGTTGTTACTTGCGATTAAGACTTTGAGAGGCAGACCACACAGGCAGGCAGGCAGGGCAGACAGCTGATTTCGACTGCAAAGACAAGACAACAAGAACACATGTAAACAGCAAGGCCACTTCTTGTGTCTGTGAATGGGTTATCAACCAGAAGAAAAAAATAGAGACCCAAGATGACATCTTACAAGTATTAAAAAAGCCAATACATTTCCTGTATGTGTCATCACTCAAAGCCCAAAGTGTGGACATGATGAAGTGTAATTGAGAAACAAGAAAGGGATGGGCAGTTCTGAGGGAGACAGCTACCCCCAACACCAGGAATGCCATGAGGCCCAGCTGGCCAAAGCCAGGGCCAGAAGCAATGGAAAGCTGGCACCCACTGACTGCTCTCGCCCGACCATGTGTACGGAAACTAAGCTGAAGCTGAAGCTACCACCAGCATGAAGGCATCATGCAGTGGGGATGGCCACTGTGGCACACAAAACCGCCAGGCTGACTTCCACTTTGTCACAGCTTCCTTTGGTTAGAACAAGAACTGCTGCAAGGCTGTTGTGATGCCTGTGAGAAAGCTGAAGTAAGAGAAGAAGTCAGACTGGCCTTCCAACACAGCAAATCTGAGCTGGAAAGATTTGGCCAAGAAGTCTGAGTTGGGCCTGCTGTAAGGAGACTCCAGCAGTGGAGCGCTGAGCCTTCTATGAGCCAGGCTTACTTCTCTGAGAGTTGGAAAAACAATGATTCAATGAACTCTATGAATCACCCATATTTACATTCAGCCATTTATTTCATGTTCCGCCCCTTCTTTTCTGTTACCAAGCAAGAAGACAGATGGCTCTGGATGTCCTTGACTTTCTTTACTGACACTCTGCTTGATGAAGCCACACAGCACATCCACACACTGGTCATGTTATTACAACTATCTGACCCTTCCTCCCTATGTCTGTGCACACATGCATAAGGTTTCAAAGGTTAACTCCTGCTTTGTGCATTTATTGACATACATACAGCTGCAGCTGCAGGGGGTGGAGGAGACAGAATCGAAATACACAAAAACGTTACCAGTAATCATTTTGAGATATGAGCACCAGGCATTGTTTTTATTTTCTCTTTATTATCTTGCAAAGGTTTCTGAAGTTCTTACAAGAGTTAATACTAATCGGGAAAAGAATCCATTATAAGAAGAAAAACCCAACTTAAGTTGGATGTGTGTTCCTGGGTGCTTCTTATTGTTCAAACCCACCAAGATGAATGCAGAGGACAGGCACAATGTTTGGTACGCATGTTGTACTTCAATTAACAGTTTTACTTTCCCTGCCCTCCCCTTCACCCATGTGGAGGGCAGGAATCCACTGAGCCAAAGTGCATCTTAACTGATGGGCTCAGAAAAAGCAGGTGCTGTGCTGTGCAAAGAACCTTTCTAATCTGGGCACTTCCTTGTCAACACCCTGATTATCACTCCAGCTCCAGGCACCCAATGTCCAGGTAACTAGGCTTAGGCAAGACGGCCTTATGTTTTTCCATGGTCCGGATCTGTATTAAAAAAAAAAAAAAAAAAAAAAGCTATTTCCAGAAAGCAGCAGCTATAGATGAGCTTTTTCCAGCTGGGTCCAGCAGAGGGAGGGAAGACACAGAACCTTGTTGGTGTTTCAAGGACTGGTGGTTTGGCTCTTCCCTCCCTTCGTGCGCAGGCAAAGGGCAGACAGAAGGCGGTTAAAGGCTTCCCACTGCCACCCTGTCCTGGTCACCGGGAGTGATATATATATATAGAGAGAGAGAGAGACTGCAAATAGAAATATTAGTAAGATAATTCTCTGACTGACTTTGGATTTACACTTTTACACTTAAGATTTACTTTTATGGGAACAAAGATCAGTATTTTCAGAAATTTCTGTATTCCCATTTTCTGCAGAATTAACTATCACAGGTTGAAACTGCTCCTAGGTAATCAAGACAGTAAGAGTTAAATTAGTCCCAGTCTTGTAACCATGATGCAGGCATATAGTCAGGTTAGGCAGACACAGCACTGAAAGGCTTCTTTACTTATTTGTTCATCTGCAAAGTAGAGAAACAGAGCATGGAGACAGTCCATTCCCACATGGCCTCAACAGCCAGGTTGGGGTCAGACTCACTCTGTTCTCCCTTTGCACTCTGATTTGGGATGCTGGCATCTTAACCACCATTCCAACTCCTTGCACAGGACTTCAAGTTGTGAAAAGACATTACTGCTCTTCGGGGTACATGAGTGATTGTGCTGACACTGGGTTTATTCTCACTGGAATTCTTCCAGCATGGGTACTAACTTAAAACATACAATGTATGCTTGTGAAAATAATGGCTATATCTTTGATGAGAGTGAATTCTTTTTCCATTAAAAACCACAGATGGGCCCAGCGTGGTGGTCTAGCAGCTAAAGTCCTTGCTTTGAACGTGCCAGGTCCCAGATGGGTGCTGGTTCTAACCCCAGCAGCTCCACTTCCCATCCAGCTCCCTGCTTGTGGCCTGGGAAAGCAGTTGAGGATGGCCCAAAGCTTTGGGACCCTGCACCTGTGTGGGAGACCTGGAGGAGGTTCCTGGCTCCTGGCTTCAGATTGGTGCAGCACCAGCCATTGCAGTCACTTGGGCAGTGACCCATCAGATGGAAGATCTTCCTCTCTGTCTCTCCCCATCTCTGTTTATCTGACTTTCCAATAAAAATAAATAAATCTTACAAAAAACCCCACAGATGACATAGCCTTTATATGCCCCAAATATTTCTTTTATACTGAACTAATCACCTGCAGATTTAATAATTCCAGGATGTCAAGAACTCAGCGATAGGATAGCATGCCCTAGACCCGAGGCACATTTCCTCTATTTCATTCATCTGTTCCCCAGCCTCTGCTTCACATATTTTATCACAGGATGTTCCTGTATTACTTGTAATTTCCCCAATTGAAAAAGGAAATACACATGCACACAAAAACCCATTAGCTTCCAAGCAAATATTTGTAAAGCAGAGGAAAGCTGCACTCCCTTTAATCCTGTACCCACTAAGACCCCATCAGCAGCCTTGGCTTTGGGAAACCACTCATCTGGCAGCAATTTTATCCTGCAAACAAGTGCCTCAGGCTGCAGGCCTCCGTGCTATAAACAGTCCCTCACAGAAAGAATGTTTAAAATAAGGTAAATTGATGGCCAACATTAAGTTTTCCAACCTACCAAAATTCAATCGTGCTTTCTCTCACTATTACTGAAAAAGCAAATCTGTAAGGAAAAAAGGTAGAAACTACAGACTGAGTGAAGATGCTGAGAGACTTTTCCTTTGCCCGCTGCAAAGCTGTGCCTGCCTGTTTCCTGACACTGTACTTGTCTCGTCTTGGTAGAAGATTGAACAGGGAGGAAAAAAACAAGGGAAGGCAGTAGGCTTTCCATGGACACATGCTTTCTGCTAATGCGTTTCCAAGCTTTTAAATCAAATGACTCTCGGCTGGATTTGTTTATTACCTCATTTCAGGATGAAATAATCTAAACATTTCTGGCAGCCTAAATTTGCAGGATAAATTTTTCTTGGCTTCAAATAAAAGTCCCTCATTTAATTCCTAAATTAAAGAATTCACAAGCCAAGACACTTTTTATGGTTTAACATTTTAAGCCTCATATTTTAACACATTATGGCTCTGGCACTAACTCATGTCCATATTTCCAGACTCAATTACAGTATTGCTATTAGTTATTACTGGTTTCTTCAAAAGGTTATTTTTCTAAAAATATGTCATTATAAACATATCATATATTTTATAAGCAATTTTATTATGAGGGCATACTTTTATTATTAGGGCAAGATTTCAGTCTATTGGATTATACTTTTTATTTTTAGTGCATGGTTTCAATGAATAACAAAACACAGAACTCACTCAGGAAACCACTGATGAGGCCATTTCTGTAATAGACTGACCTACTCCATCAACCTCTTGGTGTGAAGGAAAGGTCACCTATTGTAGAATCAGAAGACCTGCAGAATTCAAATCCTATCCTGGCCACAAAGCAACTCTATTACTTTAAATAAATTATTCAATCTCTCTAGTTTCATTTGCTAAAAAACTCAGATAGTAAGATCTAACTAACATGAGTTTATGGTTGCAAAAGTGCGCAAATACCACCTCCATATACAAAAATTAGATGATACTCAATGTCTAACATAGGCAGGCAGAGGGGAGGTGTTCTTCAGAACACAGAGATATTTAGCTTAATTTTATTTAGTAATTTTATTTATTGTATTTATAATTGTTAAATTTTTAGCCACTTTAAAAACAGGATTTCATGCTACACTTGTTGAAGATATATCAGATAAGTAGGCGGAATTAGAAAATTCTAGAACAAACCCACTACCTATTTTTTGCAAAGGTTTATTTGTTTGTTCATTTAATTATTTATTCATTGATCTAGTCATTTTAAAGACAGACTTACAGAAGAGATCTTCCGCCCAAGTAGTCATAATGACAGGAGCTGGGACAAGCTGAAACCAGGAGCAGAGTCTCCCAATGGACAGCATGGGCCCAGGTACTTGGGCCATTTTACAGCCCTTTCCCTGATGCATTAGCAAGGGGCTGGTGTGGTGGCACAGCTGGGTTCTTCTGCCTGCTGTGCCAGCATCCCATATGGGCACCGGCTGAAGACCTAGCTGCTTCACTTCCAAGCCAGCTCCCTGCTTATGGCCTGAAAAAAAGCGGGGGAGAATGGACCAAGGCCTCGGGTCTCTCTGCCTACAAGGGAAACCCAGAAGTTCCTGGCTCCTGATCGGCTCAGCTGTGTCATAGTGAGCATCTGGGGAATGACCCAGTGAATAGAAGATCACTCTCTCTGTCTTTCAAGTGAAAATCTTAAAAAAAAAAAAAGGGGGGGGGGAAAGAAAAGAAAGGAAAGGAGGAAAGGAAAGGAACGCAGCAGCCAGAACTATGACTAGTACTCATGGAATGAAGCATTGCAGGTAGCAGCTTAACCCACTGGGTTACAGCACTGGCTCTTAAATATCTATTTCCAATCAGAATAATCAAGACTCAGCACATAACCCCTTAGATTACATTTTCCTTCTGTCTTCTTGAATTCTAGCGCCCTTCCACTTCTCTGAGTATACACACATAACCTGTAACTCCCACCCCTATTTACTAATTGGTTTTCAAACAGGAATAGCGATAATGATGTGGAATAACTAATCATCACAAAATTGTTGTGAAAATGCCACAGGGAACAGAAAAAAAAGACAGAATACTCTACAGTGAGTCTCAGCAAAGGAAGGAACTGCCTACTACTAAGCAATTATGATTTGTTTAATATATGTTTTAAAGAGTTTATTTGTATTCAAAAAATACTCTTTGCAGACAGAGGGAGAGACAGAGATATCTTCCATCCAGTGGGTCACTCCCCAGTTAGCCACAATAATTGGAGATGAGCCAATTTGAAGCCAGGAGCTTCTTCTAGGTGTCCCACTCAAGTACAGGGGCCAAAGGTCTTGAGTATTTCTCCACCACTTTCCTAGACCATAAGCAAGGAGCTGGATGGGAAATGGAGCAGCTGGAACTAGAACCAGTGTCCATAAGAGATGCTGGCTCCCACAGACAGAGGATTAGCCCGTTGAGCCAAAATGCAGGTTCCTGTTTGGTAATATTGTCTTGGCTTGCTACTTAACTTACAGAAAAACAGCAGCTACTTTACTTTATGTGAATGAATTTCCCTGTTCACCTTTCAGTTAAAAAAAAAAAAGCCAGGTGACTGCTTCCTGTTTTGCATGTGACACCTGATTGTTGCTGGCCTTCACACACGCAGCACTGAAACAATATACACACAGAACCATTTCCTTTTTCTTGTTTGTTCTGTTATGAAAAGAAAAATCTACCATGCCAAAATGTCTCACTCTGTTTTCCTGATACCCAAGTACTTCCCTTTCATTGCCACCCCACCCTTCATTCCGGCCATCATTCTCCATCTAAGACAGCTGCCAGCAACAACAGCCTTGCTTTGAAATGTCAGTGATGTTTTGGTCAACCATAACTTCATGGTATACAGCTTCAGTCAACTGGAGATTACCAAAACATTCAATTATACAACTAAACTCTAACATTTACATGAGGTTATAAGACAGATACCTAATCCAGAATATATTAAATATAATACATATGTATATATGTAAGAATGCATGTGTACATGCATAAAGTTTGCTAACCCAAGCTTAAAATCAACTTTGAAAGCAATTATGCTTATGACAACTTCTGTATCATGATCATTTGAAAGCTACAAATGTTTCAAAACTAGAAGTACTAGATCATCATATTAGCTGCATTTTGAACGGGTTCTGGAAAGCCACACCAATCAATTTTACATACAATATAGACAACAGCCACGTGTTTAGGATATAAAGGATTAACTTTAGAGAGAACTATGAGAAAAGGAATGGAGATCCAAGGCAATTCAGAATTCAGCCAATTTCTACAACAGCTACATATTTTCCTGTTCATTTTTGTGGTGTGTACTTGCCCCATATTTGGGCTGCTACGACGCATTAGTTTCCTACAATAACATCCTATCAGTACCCTCTTGAGTATAAATAAACCATTGCTCAAATACTCCCATTTTATTTTTTTGCAGCCATAGCAGTCAGCTACTATTGTTCCCAGTGTTTATACTTAGATTGCAAGGGCAGTTATTGATCGATAGCTTCTTTTCAGCCATTTACTCCCCTTTCTTTTAAGTCTTCTTCGATTCCAGAGCTATCCCTTCATACTGCCTCATTTTAAAATGAAATTGTTGCAAATCAATGGGGCAAATTCAATATCTAATGCTAGCAAGGATAGTAACTGTCCAGATACCTGCAGGGGCAACAATATAGTTTTGGGAGTTCTATTTTAAGGCTTTATTTATTTATTTATTTTTGGAAAGTCAGATATACAGAGAAGAGGAGAGACAGAGAAGATCTTCTGTCTGATAATTCACTCCCCAGGTGGCCACAATGACCAGAGCTGAGCTGATTCGAAGCCACGAGACTCTTCCAGGTCTCCCACATGGGTGCAGAGTCCCAAGTCTTTAGGCTGTCCTCAACTGCTTTCCCAGACCACAAGCAGGGATCTGGATGGGAAGCGGGGCAGCCAGGATTAGAACTGGCACCCATATGGGATCCTGGTGCATGCAAGGTGAGGACTTTAGTCACTAGGCTACTGAGCTGGGCCCAGTTTGGGAAGTTTTAAGCATTAAGACTTTAACAGCAACTTCATTGCGCTTGGAATGGTGAGACTGGCAGTAATTCATAACTGTTTAACTATCAAAACCACTTGAGCAAGACCCTGGGAGCTTGCCAACATCAAGGACCTGGAATGGGTGGGAGACTGGGTGGGGCTTCTCCTTTTCTCTCCCCCTTTACCCCAGATACAGGAAAAAACAATATGGAAATAATAGTCTTACCCACTTTCCTGTAGCCCTTGAACCATTTTGCCCTAATTCACTATGTAAAGATTGTCAAAAATAAAGAAAAAAATTAAAACAAAAACAATCTTAACAGACTGATGCTACATTCTGAAAAGTGGTAAGGTGAAGAATGTTACTGGCATCCAGGAAAATCATCACCAAACGGCTAGGGAAGGGAACAGGTTAAGTTTAGCATGGTAGTTAAAACGTTGGCTAGAATGACTGTATCTCATATCAGAGTAATTGACTCAGAGCCCTGGTGCTTGATTCCAGCTTCCTGCTTATGCAGGCTCTAGGGGGCAGTAGTGATGATTGCTTGGGTAACTGGGTTCCTGCTACCCTATGTTAGAGACTTGGATTTTGTTGTGGGTTCCTAGTTTCCTTTCCAAGTCAGCCCTAGCCACTGCTGGCTTTTGAGAAGTGAACCAGGAGATGGGAGCTTGTATATGCTCACTAATAAATAAAATTCTCTTTGCTTAAAACATTTTAATGATTAGAAAAAAATGTACTGGAACTGAAGACCATTCTCCCAGTTTGTAGATGTATACTCCAGGTAGAATCAGCTCTACTTTCTATTACTAGGAAGATACACCTGTTGTATTTCTCCTCTGTGGTATGCCATGAGAGCCAAGAAAACATACTGTCTTTCAGCATCCAAGAGGAACTGGCTCCAGCTCTCCCACAGAATAACAAGTCTGGGATGGTCTTGTGCCTAATACAAAATGTCACAGCATTTAGATACAACCTATACATATTCACCTGTATGCTTCAAATCCTCTCTAGATTATCAATTCTAAAACAACATAAATGTATGTAAGTAGCTGTCTTACCATATTGCATAGGGATGATGATAAGGGAGGAAAGCCTTTATATGTTTGGTACAATGATTTTCCTGACTATTTTTTATCCATAGTTGGTTGAATTCATGATATAGAACATGGACATGGAAGGAGTGCTCTGGATTAACACTCTCTCCTCACCAAAAAAAAAAAAAAAAAAAAAGGAATATTGACATTGACTTAGAAAACAGAGGCTACTGAGATAAATTTTTTTTTAAACCAGGAACACTGACTTCATAAAAATATTCACAATACAATGAAGATGCTTGGGGCCAGCACTGTGTGACATGAGTTAAATTGCCACTTGCAGTGCTGGCATTCCACATTGAAGCTGGTATGAGTTCCAGGTGCTTTGCTTCTGATCCATCTTCCTATTACTACATACGGGAAAGCAATGATAATGATGCAAGAGCTTGGGACCCTGGCACCCACTTACTTGGTAGGCCCAGATCAAGGCCTGGGCTCCTGGTTTTGTCCTGGGTCAGCCCTGGCCGTTGTCAGGGGAGTAAACTAACAGATATAAGATCTCTCTATCTATCTCTTTCTTTCTCTGTAACTATGACTTTCACACAAATAAATAAGCACATTTTTAAAAGCTTACCATTATTGAAATGACAGTGTTTTCAAAGGTGTTCTTTTTTCAAAGGTGCTCTTTTTTGGAGGGTGATAAACATTTAAGTAGGTAAATAAAAGTGACTTGCAGTTTATTTGGGGCTTGCAGACTAAGCTTTCAGAATTACTTTGGCTGAATAACAAAACAGTGAATTAGGAGTAGCCATTTGCCTCACTTCCAGAGAGCTGAGGTTCAGGACAAAGACCTTAACATCTCTACATCAGAAACAGACCTAAAAACAAGACCAACCCATCTGACCGCGCCACAGCTATCAAAGTCATAATACATCTTTGTGTGTGTGTCTGTTCTTTTTTTTTTTATTTCAACACTGAATTAAATCAACATCTGTGACCAGGTAATGTGCATAATGGAAAAATCTTCCTAGGAAGCTTGCCAAATATGGGTTATGCTAAAAGGAATGGAATTTGATAAGAAGGACCCAATTACTAACTCAGTCTTGCTTTGCAAAGCCAAAAGCTGCCAATGTCAATGGTCACACTTTTATAGGCCCAACAATTTATAAACACATTAAAGTTTTTAGGGATCACTGGCTATACATTACACTTTAAAAGTAAGTGACCAGTGAGCAACAGACAAAGACAAGGCCAACCAAGGGAAGGGTGTTTGGCATAGACTGCTGCTTGGGATATCCCACAGCAGAGTGACGGGTTTGAGTCTCTCTGCTCCTGACTCCAGCTTCTTGTTAATGTGTGTAAGAGAAAGAATGAATTCTCAGCCCCTGACTTCAGCCTGCTCCAGTCTTAGCTGCCGCAGCCATCTGGGAAGTGAACAAATTGATGGGAAATCTCTTTCTCTCTTGTCTTTTCAAAATAAGTGAATAACTTAGTAAGCAGAAGAAGGAGGAGGGGGGGAGTATTTGGGGAGGGGAGAAGAAACAGCAGCAGCAGGATTTAACACACAAGGCTGGTAAACTTGTGTACTAGATAGCCTTGATAAGTCTTTTTATATCTATTATTCTTTGAAAGCATTTTCAGATTTTTAGGCAATAATTTCAAGTTCTATTTTTATATCTTACTAACTAATCTGTCATTCTATACAATAAAACATGGCCAACACAAACCAGTTCCAACACACCCATATATGCTACAGCATTCTCATTGCCCTTTCAATGAAGTTACCTTCAGGCCAAGACAGAAACTTCAAGGTTTTTGTATTTATTTTTTATAGTCTATTTTTTTTCAAATGAAAGGCAGATGGAGAAAAAGAGAGATCTTCCATCTGCTGGTTCACTTCCCAAATGCCCACACCTGTTGGGGCCTGGAGATTGAAGCTAGGAGACAAGAACTCGATCCGTTTATCTCCCATGTGAGCGGCAGAAAGCCGCTACCTGAGCCATGATCTACCACATCCCAGCATTCACATTAGCAGGAAGGTGGAATTAAAGGCAGGGCCAGAATTCAAATGCAGGCACCCTAATACTAATGTGTCCCAAGCAACATCCCAACAGTCATCCAAATGACTGCTCCAACAAGTTTGTTTCAACTTGGATAAAATTCTTCCCTCTTCCCAATGCGGAAGACATCATCAATTTTCTCATTTTCTACAGAGAAGGAACACTATCTTGCAACTGAGACACCCTTCAGAAATGCCAGTGTAAAGACAGAGAAAACAATAAAAATTCCTTCTTATTTTACAATTTAAACACATTAAACCTGTGCTTTCCAGGGCAATTCTTGCAGGATTCTTCAAACAGAGAGTGACATTATAAGGATTAAAGATTAGTACTCAGAACGACTCCCCAAGGAATGCGGGAATACGAGTTACACTGCCATCAGGAAGTAGACTCTTTTCTGAACATTGTTTAGCAGCCAACAAGGATGCCGGGTTGCAGAAAAAGCAGCCAAAACAGACTCCTTTTATGGCACCATGATTTTTCACCCCAAGGGACCGCCCACTTCTGTACAGACAATTCCTCAGGACACACAGCAAGCTGGGAAAGGCAGGGCTTTCTGATGGGTAAGCCAGGCCTGGATGGAAAGTAAAACCACTCTCCCAGAATTTTAGAAGCCATGTGAACCAGTGTTGTAAGGAACTTTCATTTTTTGGCAATGTCTGTGAGATGAGACTTGTAAGCCAAGGTACACTAACAACACATTTCTATTGTGTTGCCAAGAATTTTGGTACTCTGGGTTACCATGTTTTCCTAAGGTACCTTTCTTCATGAGTCTTCTCAACAATAATCTCTCCAACAACCCAAAATAGATTTTAAACTTGGAGAAGGCTTTCCTAAGTAGTTCAAGTTCAAAGTCTTTGTTCCGCTATAGGAACAATTCTTGCCTGCTCATTTTTATTGTTCTTGGCCACATTTCTGGAATTAAGATAACCTGGTAACAGGAAGAGACTCAGGTTGTGTTGTGAACACCAAGAAACAAAGATAGAAAGCTCAGAGATCCTTCAAACACAGGCTTTGTAAAAAGCACTAAATCACTATCACCACCACCACTCATCCACACCCTCGTCAGCATCATCACTACTATTACATTCATCGTTACCATTGTCACTACTACCATCATCATCGGTATCACCATCATTACCATCAACACGATTTCTTTTATCATCATCACCATCACTACCATCAGCACAATCAATATCATCACCACCACCAGCACTATTATCATCATCACCACCATTATCCTCCAAGATGTGCAGACCTCTACTTTGCTGCAATACATAACATATTCCATAAAGCGTAATAAATTTGGACTGTTTCTCACAAATTCAAAGTAGCTTTGTATGGCACACCCTTGCACCAAAATGCAATCAACAATTTTTATATATACTTTAGTAACTGAAAAAAATTGAGTACCCAGTGAAAAACAGAAAAATCTGTGAATATTTTAAAAATCAGTTTCATTGACACTGTTTTTTTCTAATAAGTTTCCTTAGTTAACAGAAATAAGGAGGAATAACAGTGGACTTGGTGCAACACGTTAAGTTACCTGTGTCCCAAATCAGAGTGCTTAGGTTGAGTCTATCTCCACTTCTGATCCATCTTCCTGCTAATGCAGTATTTGTGCTCCTATCATCTATGTGGGAAACCTACCTGGAGTTCCTGGCTCCTGGCTTTGTCCTGGCACAGCCCTAGTGGTTGCAGGCATTTGGGGAGTGAAATGAGCACATCAGTACTTGAAAGATCATCTTTTCCTTGTCTGTCTGTCTCTTTCTTCAAAAAGATTTTGTAGTAATTATTCATAAAATCAGATGAACTTTCCTGTTTGTTAACACTTTTTCAACTGAAATGCCACATTTTATATAATTTCACTTAAAAGGTAATCTCAAAAACAACTTTTTTCTTTAGTTTTCTGAGATGCATACCAACTGCCCCAATATACTTTTAAATTAATTATAATGTCATGCTTGGATATCACATTTCTATCTTGAAAGTCCACTTCTTTAGCATGTCATCCCATAGTTTGAAGCAACTCAGTAGTTCTACTGCATCCTGAGATCCCATTAACCTCTTCAAGCTTGTAAAAGTCAAAAGCCCAAATTCCATTATACCCTCTTAACATATCCAAGAACACACTCAGTCTATTCTTTGGACTTAATGGTTGTTTAGGGCTAAAATGGACAGAATGACCATCTTTAACTGTTGTGGAGACATTTAGTCATGAATGATCACGCACAGGCACAATATTTTAAGCTCTCCTACTGGATGGCTGAGCAGGAGGCGGTGGCAGTTTGTAAACAAGAGAAATTCATCAACATAACACTTCCATATGGATTATGTTGCACAACAGTTTAGAAGGTTTAGCAATTTAATTAGATGCTAATTGGTATTTTCTAGATACTACTATACATTACAGGCAGTCAACTGCTTTGTCATATGTGACAAGTGACTTTTTTTGGGCCAGGGCTATATTGCTCTCTACCTCAAATCACTGCAAAATTGAGAAACCAATTTCAAAGGTGCAATTTCTAGAAGACATGCTTCAACTAAATCCAGAGATCAAATTGGAATTAAAGGACTTGTAACTGACAATCTCCCTAGCCTGCCTTCATTTCAATTTTATGCTTATATATTTACATTCACGCAGCAAATTTTACAGGAGGCATGAAAAAAAAATCACATTTGTACATATAGTATCTGGCTTTTAAAAAGCCTATATATCCGCACAATATTCCTATAACCCAACCAGGACATCTGAGATATGAGACATACTTAATTTCTTAATTTTCTCCAATTCTTTCAAAAGATGCATGAGTCAGTAAAGAACAGGTCTCAACCAATGTAGAACTAAAAGTGGGATATTTAAATTTAAAAAAAAAGCAATACAAATATGACCAATACAAATGGAAGAAAAGAGGAAGGGAACATGAAATTAAATTATGGGGAAAGCAAAATCCAACAGTTGGGTGCTTTCCTTTCTCCTCATAAGAGTCCCTGCCTTAAAGGATTCCTAATAATCTTTTACTGTACATACTCTTCCTTCTTTCCTTACAAATACCAAGAATCTACTCTCAACTAGGTACAACACAAAAATCATCACACCAAAGCCAATTTTACTAATGTTTTAGAAGTATAAAATTTCATTGTATTATATAGTGCTTTTAAAAAAGTTATAGTATATAGTATCTTGTAAGAACAATATATGCATATTGCATATATGCAATATGTTGCATATGCAACATATGCAAAAGTTGCTCAGCCACACTTAATAAGGCATTTCAAAGTTAGATCAATTTACTTCTTGCAGCAGGTATACTCGGGATGAAAATGCCACAGCAGGACAAAAGTGAGGAGACAAACCACCAAGCTCTGCAGGCTTTGGGCTTTTTAGTTCTCCTTTGTGGGTTGGGAGTAGAAGGGAGCTATCCCGGGGAGACATTGAACCACAATCTGCAAACACCACCATGGTTGGCTCTCCTTGACAATTTCAACGTAGCTGCCATTCCACAGGGGCAGAAATAGTAAATAAAAAAGAAAGTCAGATGAATTTAAATCTGAAGTGAGGATTAGAAATAGAAGCCTCCAGACCATCTAGCAGTAACATACACCTCATTGATGGAAAAGACATTCAGCCGCCTACAAACATACCTAGGATTTTTTTTCCAATCCTGATGAAAGACATATGCATTCCTACAGATATGCAATGAGAACCAAGTTTTTAGCCACAAAAAAAAAAAAGGCAGGAAAAATCTCCTACTTCTAAATAACCAGCCAAAAAAATAATTTTTTTTCTCTGATATTGTTATGTGTCATAAAGTGTTGCTGTACCAAAAATGAATTTTTTTGAGCTTTATTTAAAAATATATATTTATTTACTTACTTGAAAAGCAAAGCAACAGAGAAAAGGAGGAAGGGAATAAAAACACAGAAGGAGAGGTGATGGGGTGTGGGGAGGAGAGAGCTCTTTCATCTGCAGTTTTATTTCCCAAATGGCTCACCGTAGGCAGCTCTGGCTTAAAGTCAAGAGCCAGGAACTCTGTCCAGGTGTCCTACGTGGATAACGGGGCCCAAGTACCTACTGCCTTCCAAGTACATTAGCAGGAAGCTGCCTCAGAAGTGGAATAGACAGAACTCAATCTGGGGCTCCCATATTGAAATGCAAGCTTTACAAGCTGCAATTTAATCCACTGCTTCACAAGGCTCAATTTGTTTGCTTTAAATTCCCTGTGACTTTTGACTTTAAAGTCAAGTTATGTTTCATCAGCAGCAAAAATAATGCACAATCAAGTGCGACCCTCTGCACACAGAAGATACTACTGACAGTAAGTGAAGAATATATGTGAGGATTGAACTTTATGGCCTTATCTCCATAGGAGAGAGGTACTTGATAAAACAGTTCCATTCTCTTTTCTAAAATCCCGGGTATGATACAAGGATTTTGGAGAAAGGAGTCACAATGTGACTAGAGCAACACCCAGCCACAAAATCTAACACAAGACCTTAAAATAAATTATTTTTCCCAACTCCAGGGCTTCCCAGGGGTGTTGCTATGTTAACCCAAGAGTTATAGACACATTCAAGCAATCACAGCACAGCACTAAGCCATCCTCAGAAACACTGAACTAATTTCTCAGACTGTAATCATGGCAAATTTTATGCACAGCTAGAGTTGCTCAAGGTTCCTCCTTAGCTTTCTACAGGAGGCTTCGCATGATCGGGCTCAATGTAGACAAGAACACTTAAAAGACTTGCCACTTACTTTCTCTTACTCCCAATCTGTCTCAACTCCATAATGCTTTTCAAGTCAGTTGATTCTTTTCCATGTGATTAGAAAGTCAGAAAAGACAGTGAGACAGAGTGACAGACAGATTGGTCTTCCATCTCCTTGTTCACTTCCCAGTGCTTACCACAGCTGCGACGAGGAATCACCACGTGACACTCAGAAAGCCTAGCACAAAAAACACATGAAAGGCACCACAAACTCATTATGAAAAGTACCTCTTCATTAATCTTTGTGGCTGCCTGTTTCAAATAATGCTGAAGGAATTGCCAAGAAAGAAAAAGGACAAAAATGAAAGCAAATTTATTTCATATTTCTTCATTGAACTTGAACACAATTTTTACAGATTGCCTACCTCAAGTTTAAGTAAGTCAGCATCTGCAGATTGACAATGGCCTCAGGAATGACTCGGATACAATTGTGATAAAGATTAAGAATTTCCAGTGATACAAAATGGCACAATTCCATTGGAACTTCAACCAGTCTGTTTTTAGATAAATCTGTGAAAAAAGAAAAGGACATTTTGTCAATAAATCCTCAACAAACTCACGTAATCTTAGTAATCATGCATTTTTCTCATATCATAAATTAAATTTAAATTGACATGAACGATTCTTTGCACTTGTTAGTACAGCATCATAATTTTTACTCTCTCCATCACATTCAGGTATACATGGGAATGAAACAAAAAGCTTGCTGAAGCATTCTAGGTCTCTTAATTTGCCATCCAAGCCAGAAAGGGGATTTTCTTAATGTACCTTACAATTAACAGACTCACTCTAGTTTATGCATTCTAGATCCCCCCCTAAACAATCCCTTCTTTAATATAATTAATATACATACTTACAAAGCCTAATTAACTATATATATAGTTACATGTATATATATATATATATATATGTAAAATCTCTGGAACTGAAATATATATTTTTATACCCAAGGAATATGTCTTTCACATCCTTGGCACATCATAAAATTCTAAATATCTCATTTCTTAAAATTACATACCTATCATACTCCATGACCCAAATTAACACCTATTAAAACCCAACTCTCACTGCCATGTGGCCGCCAGTAAAACTGGAGTCCAGCAGACAAGTGTATAAAACGATAATAATGGTCTATAGAGCAATGTAAATGTCCAGTATGGTTTACAGTCTCACCACCTCCACAATAAATGATGGAATAACCCTTAATATTTAAACCTCAGAATGGGCAGTAAGACTGCCAGACATCATAAAACACTGCATAAAGAAGAGTCACTACTTTTTAAGACAGTAACTAAACAATAACAGATTATCTCATCCTATATCAGTAGTAACTGAAAATGCCCAGCCAATAATATTTAACATCCACCCTCACCAAGGGAAGGGACAAAGAAAACTTCAGTGCAATGTCATGATAGAAAAGGAAGTTAGAGGTACATTCCTGATTCCCTTACCAACAAATGAATACACAAACAAAAACAGGGCCAATGATTTAAGAGGGACAATTGCAGCAAAATTTTAAGGAATCACATGACAATATTTAAACTATTGCAACTGATATAATGAAAAGAAACATTACCAAATTTTTACTTTAAAAGTGAGTTTTAGAGGCTATTGTGGTATAGCACTAGAGCCACCACTTGTGATGCCAGCATCCCATTGAGGCACCAGGTCAAATTCCATTGCTCCACTTCCTACCAAGTTCACTGTTAAAGGCCTAGGAGAGCAGTGGAAGATGGCCCAAGTGTTTGGGCCCCTGCACCCATGTAGGAGACTAGATGATTTTCCTGCTCTTGGTTTTAGCCCGGCTCAGCACTGGCCACTATGGACACCTGAGCAGTGAACCAGCAGATGGATGATCTCTCTTTCTCTGTTTCTCCATGTCTCCCTGTGGCTGACCTTTAAATCAACAAATAAATCTTTGAAAAAAGGTGAGGCATAATATTGATACAATCACCTAATAACAAAGGTATACAAAAGGGAAACTGCATTTTCATTTCCCTACTAAATACTGATACAAGTTCCAAATTTTAAACATTAGCAAACAGAATTGAATAACACATAAGAGCATTAGTATACTATACATAGTTTCTATTGTAGGAATACAGGTTACTATATTATTTAATTTTTAATGATTCATTTATTTTTTTAAATATTCATTTAATTTTTATTGGAAAGTCAGATTTATAGAGAGAAGGAGAGATAGAGGGACAAGAAAAATCCCCCATCCACGGGTTCAATCCCCAAGCAGTCACAACAGCCAGAGTTGAAGCCAGGAGCCAGGAGTCAGGAGCTTCTTTCAGGTGTCCAATGTGGATGCAAGGTCCCAAGGCTCTGAGCCTTCCCTTGTTGCTTTCCCAGTTCACAAATAGGGAGCAGGATGGGAAGTAGAGCAGCTGGGCACACACAGGTGCCCATACAGGATCCCAACACATGCAAGGCAAGGATTTTGCCATTAGGCTACTGCACCAGCCCAATGTTACAAGATAATTAAACATACCAACAGAACAAAGCAAAGTAGCATACAATAATCTCCATGGGTATTACAAAACTTTATAAAATACTACATTCACTCCATTTTTTTCAGATCATTTCATTAAGATGTATTTCATATACCATCAAAGTTATTCCTTTCAAGCATTTTGATCCCTAAGAACTTTACTGAGTGGTGCACTCATTGCTACATATCAGTTCTCCAACATTTAATTCATTCTTCTATTTTTCATGTCTTTTTTTATTAACATGCATTACCTATATATTTTTATAGGGCACACTGCAGTATTTTAATATATGTAAGCAGTGCAGCCTGATTAAATGAGGTGATCAGCATTTCCACTTCCTCATTTCTTATTCATGCTTAGCCCTCCTGGCTCATTAAATGGTACTATGAACTGTACTCACCAATTGGGCTGTGGAACACTAGAACCCATTACTTGAATCTGTGTTTCACTACTCATTACACAACTGCTTAACCGACCAGAACTGCTGGGTATCTCCTTTCCTAATTTATATACATGCACATAAGACAGGGAGAGAAAAGGAAGAATTCTTTTATTACTGCTAGCTCGTGAAAGGCTAGAAGTTTGACCACTAATGTCAATACTACTACCACAATGACTACTTTCATTTATCATTGTTCAGAAGATAACCATACTATGATACTAGAGAAAGAGTAAAACAAAAATCAAAACTGGAAATCAGAAGACAGTTTATCATTATTTACAGATAGTATGCTTGCTTTTCTGTAAAATCCAAGAGTACAAACAGAAAATCTATTACAAACCATTTAACAGTATAACAAAGATACAGGGTACAAAATTAATATGCTAAGACATAAGACTTCACACATAAACTTACAAACTGACGTAAGGGCAGAAACATATGATCTGGCCACTGCAAAAAGGCTGAAAGACTTAAATTCTGAAGAAACAGCACAAAATTTACATGGAGAAAACTTCAAAGTGCAACCCAAAAGTTAAATTAAGCAAGGAGACTCAATATGAAATAAGTGTCAATTCTAATTAAATCCTAAAGGATTTAATGCACTCTAAAAAACCACTTTCAGACTAATCAGATAAGGTAATTGTAAAGCCTCATAGTAAAATAACAATACAAAATAATGAAAGATCTCTCTTAAAAAGAGGAGTTATGAAAAGAAGCAGCTCAATATTACAAACACATAAAGCAACGTGGTAGACACATCAGAAGTTCACAAGAAATAAACCAAAGCAAAAAATCTAAGGAAATGAAGCAGGCAAACCAAGTGGCATTTCAAGTCAATAGGGAGAAGATGCAAGGTCAGTTAATTGACAACACTGGACAGCACTTGGAATCAATAACCAGGAATGCTGCCTCTGCATGAAGAGTGAAGTCATGACAACTTTATAGCAAAAGGTGAGAATTTTTGTTCAAGAATTTTAACTATATATATATTTTATCAGAAAGGCAAATTTACAGAGAAAAGACAAAGAGAAAGATCATTCTCCAAGTGGCTGCAACAGCTGGAACTCAGCCAATCCCATGCCAGGAATCAGGAGTTTCTTCTCAGTCTCCAACATGGGTGCAGGGTCCCAAAGCTTTGGGCCGTTGTGGCTTACCCAGGACACAAACAAGGAGCTGAAAGGGAAGTGTAGCTGCCTGGACATGAATCGACACCCATTAGGGATCCCAGCGCCTGCAGGACAAGGATTTAGCCCAAAAGGTAAGAAATGTGGGTTTATGATCTTGAATAAGGAAGGCCTTTCCATGGATGACATAAAACAAAATTGATAAAACTGACACATGAAAACCAAACCTAACACATTTGAAAATAAACAGAACTCCACCCTAAGCATACATGATAATCCAAGAGTGGAGGGATGGTGATGATGACAAGTTCTACAACTCATAAATCCAACAGGTTAACCTTTTATACATGTAAAGAGCGTCTACAATCAGTAAGAATGAGATCAATGGACGTACAAGAGGAAGGTGGCCCAAACAGGATTATAAATGGCCCTTAAGCTTTCACAGAATTAAAGCATGTTTTAGGAATATTTACCAAAGACACAAATGCAGAGACAAAGAGGAAATGAGGAGCCCTTGATCAAAAGAGGCCATTCTCTAGAGTGAATAAGTATGGACACTGATTAAACAACTGCAGGTAATCATATTTACCGTGTCCTGGAAATCTGCTGAGAGTAGATACTTTAAGTGTTTTACACACACACACACACACACACACACAACTATTCCGGATGAGGCATATATTCATTCAGGACTACAGATGTCATTTCACTATGACTGCATTCAGACACCAAAATATGTTATTTAACCTTATGCATAATTTTTAAATGACCACTTTAATTCAACAAATTTTATTTTTAAAATTTATTTTAGAATTTGTTTCTTTTTATTGGAAAGGTATATCAACAGAGAGATCTTCCATCCATCGATTCACTCCCCAGGTGGCAGCAACAGCTGGAGCTTAGCAGATCCAAAGCCAGGAACCAGGAGCTTCTTCTAAGTCTTGCACATGGGTTCTGGGTCCTAAGAGTTTTGGCTGTTCTCTACTTCTTTCCCAGGCCACGAGCAGGGAGCTGGTAGGGAACTGGAACAGCCAAGACATAAATGGGTACCCATATGGGACCCCAGCACATGCAAGGCGAGGCTGGGCTACCGCATCAGACCCCCCCTAAAAACTTTTTTTCACCTACAGATAAACTCGTAAGTCCAAGTGACATATTTTTAATGCATTTTGAAAGAGCAAAAGACAAAATACATTTTAATTAGCAGTAAAAGCTGGTTAAATATTAATTTGCTGTTAGTCAATATCATAGATATCACTAAAATTAAAGCAGTCAGTCAATATGAAAATAATTTCATGTGCTGGAATGTAACATTGATCATATTCCATAATGGAACATTGAAACTATGAGACCTTAAAAAGAATGATTCAGCCCTTTATGTCAGGGCTGGTGGGAAACTCTCCAACACACAGTATAAATGGCCTTGTAAAGAAGAGTACAAAACAGTGCATATTGTTTGTGCTTTCTAGTGGATATTTACACAAATATTTAACTATAAAATCTTTTTTAAGACTTGTTTTTGTAATTTTTATTTGAAAGGCAAAATAACAGAGAAGAGAGATAGAGAGAGATCTTTCTTCTGCTTATTTACTATCCCCAAATGTCCCACAATGGGCGGAGCTGAGCTGAATCAAAACCCAGGAGCCAGGAGCCTCCTCTTTGTCTCCCACCTGGCTTCAGGGGCCTAAGTACTTCAGCAATCCTCTATAGCTTTCCCAAGCCATCAGCACAGAGCTGGACCACAACTGGAACAGCCAGGACTCGAACCAGTGCTCCTATGGGAATGTCAATGCCCCAGATGGAGGCCTAACCTACTAACTACCAGCTCTGGTATTGGCTACAAAAACTTTATCTTGGAAAAGCTAGACAAGAAACTGCTAAAATTGATTGTTTCTGAAGCAAGGATCTCTGTCTAGGACAGGAGTGAGAGGAAGGCTTCTCATTGTGGATCCTTCCATGCCTTGGCATTACAGATGCTCTGAAATATATAACAATGTAGGAATATTCCTAAACAATGTGGGATTATACATATATATAATAATCATTGTGTGCATAAAGCAAAGATCCCTCCCAGCAGCATTGTTACTCTTTTTTCTACTGAAGGAATTTACTTCATGAGAAAATACCTTAAAAAGCCAAAGAAAACTGTGAAGCCCTTCTAATTAAGTTAGAAGGAAACATAGAAGAAAGCTCCCTTTCATGAATGTTTAGAACCTAAACAGAAAAAAAAATCCCAGAAGTCCCTTGTGTTCTTGCTTCCTGACACTCCTTGTTAGACATGGGCGATTGCCATGGACTACAACTGCTGGAAGTTTGCCCAGAAAATTCATATGTGTTGCTTCCTCAGGTTCAACTAGAAGAAAATTCCACTAAGGAACACAGTTCACATTCTAATTTTACTTTTCTGAGAACTGCTAGAACTATATTGTGCAATTAGATGCAAAATATATAGATATAAAATATTTCTAAAGCTTTGTATTGTAGGGAATTTTATTAAAACTTGTACTTGCTTTGAAAGGCAGTGACAGAGACAGGTGATCTCTTTCACCTGCTGGTTCACCGTTCAAATGTCTACCACACAACTGGGGCTGGGCCGGGCTGAAGTAAAGAGGTTAGAATTCAGTTCAAATCTTTCATATGGGTAGCAGAGACTCAAGTGCAAGAGCTGCCTCCCAAAGTGTCCGTAAGAAGGAAGTTTGAAGTGAAGTTGGGAAGGGAACTTAGCCATGTTAGTGTACAATAGAGGTGTTCTAAGCAGTTGTACTAAACACAACAGGCTCACCAAATGTCCACCACTGATGCTTTAAGTAAAAACAAAAGTTATGCAAGTTTTTATTTTTAAGAAAATACTGCCATACAGCCACAAGCTTCTTAATAGACAGCAAATCATCAACTCCATAGCAGAATCACTACAATCTGAGAACAGAAGTTCTACAACAACCTGACATGCTTGACAAAGTAACTCAGGGGTCTATGTCTCCGAACCCAGAGCGTATGTACAATCAGATCAACTCTAAAACACGTTTCAGAGTTAATATTTCTGTAACTAAGTCAAGGTATCCAGAATTTAAGCATTTTAAAGCAGAAGCATGACAAATCCAAATGATTTTATTTTATTAGAACAATAGCAGCCATTATAAATATATCAATCATGTAATAAATAAATAATAGTAATATTAGTATCAGTTTATATTATAAAACACAAACATAATAGATATTGGCAAAACCTTTCAGTAAATTGTTCACTGTTCTATAAGAATATATTTCTCAAGCAATCTGAATTTTAAGTACTCTGTTCTCAAACTTGGAGGTAAATGGTTTAAGATAAATAAAATTATAAAGTCATTTATAGAAATTAATTTATAGAAATTAAGGGTGTTTTAAATTTGGAGATAAGGTTCTAAAGGCGAAAATATTTGCAATTTGTTTAAAAAATAATAATGTTCTAGTTAAGGTATGAGCCTAGTGTTCTTATCACTATTTACAGTACAGATTTTTATTTGCTCTCCTCCCCTTCTTCATCAGAATCTCCAGGGTGGAGGGGAAAGTTTAGCAATTTTTCCTTCCCTGTGCTGGCTTCTGTGCAGTCTAACTTGGCCCAAACGCAGGAGCTGCACCCAGGGTTGGGCAGTCCCTGAAGGGTGGGATTAGTCCTGCTTGCTGCCAGCAGCTGGTACACCTGCTCAAACCCAAATCTGCCCTTTCTTCTTTTTTTTTTTAATTTCTTTTTCTTTTTTTTCCCCCCTTTCTTTTTAAACTGGACCCAATCTTTCCCCCTGACTTCTTGTTAACTGTGCTATTCAATACGTGCTTCTTTAAGAATCCTTTTCTGAAAGAAGTTAGGCTATGAGTTACAAACAAGTAACAACGGTTTCTGCCCTGGCCAGGCCTACTCAGCAGAGAGCTTGTCCACTGAGTGAGTGAGGATGCCTCTATGCCATAGGCCCTCTCTCTTCTTGGAGTTTGTGTCCATTTCTATAGGAAAAGAGAAGAATGAGTATGAGAAAATCTGCACGTTGCTGATTTAATGTCAATATCAAGCCAGTGGCCTTTATCAGTATTGTTCAAGTTCAACAAACAAAACCAGGAAAAAAATTCTGACCTGTTAAGTGAATGAGCCATATGCTGCTTTATTTTTGTATTCAGCAGCATTTAAAGTATACATATGGTGTCCACGGAAATGAAAAACGACACAGGTTTACTTTTAAGCTGCTCAAACTTTGTAAAAAGGACGCAAACCCCCAAGTGAACCATAAGGCAAGATGTCCCATTAATGTTTTTACAAAATACACATTTGGAGCTGGACATGTGGTAAAGGGAAGAGAAAATGGAGAAAATGCAGATTATGTTTACCATGCGTTGCACATCTGCAGCACTGCAGACCCTGGAGCTGCACAGCTGGCAGTTCATCTAAACCTGCATGGAACAGGGTCACCAAACAGTCAGCAAATGAAGCCCGAGGGAGCGCATGTCCTTGCCCAAAGCCACACAGGTCACTCTAAAGCTGCACCATGTTTCCCAAAAGACCACCGTTTTTCCAAGGAGTAATGCAAGACTGTGATGTGTCATGTAGTTATGTTATAGGAAGATTTAACCATAAAATCTTCTTTGCATTTTAATAATCCAAAGTTCAACTGGGGCCAGCTTTTGGCCTGAGAGTTGAAAACTTTCCCTGTTACCAGAAAACAAAGAAATAAAGCAAGTGAAATGGTTGGGTCACTTTTTAAAAGGGGGGAAAAGGAGGGGAGAGCAGAATCTAAGATTTGGGTGTAATTTAAGAGAAGAGAGGGCAGACAGTTCATGGTGCTCATAGAGAGGTGGATTCCCAGTTCAGGCAGAAGCAACAGAGCCCGAGCAGCAGTATCGGTGTCCTACTAAGCGTTACAAATGCTTCAGGCTGTGAGCCACGAAGGTTTTCCAGCTCAAGAAAGCCACTCAGAGCTCTTGGTATGGCAAATGGGAAGAAGGCAACATGCATCTTGATATTGAAAGACAACCACCCCCAGGGGGGTAAGTGGCTCTAAGCATGCAAAAGACCTTGCAAAGGCTAAGACACAGAAAGGTAAGACAGTATTGAAAAATGCTAAAAAAAAAAAAAAAAGAGATATAAGGAGACTGTTTATTTCAGCTGTTAATCTAAGTGTAAGAGTATACTAATGAATTCAGTGATAAATGTTTTCCAAAATAATAGTGATCTCCTATTTCTCAACCCTGCTGGCAAACCAGAACCCCCAGCAAATTTTTGCTTGGTCTTTTGAAACCAACTGTGAAAATTGGGGCATAGTAGCCAGAAGCTTAAGGATGTGACATGGACATCAGAGTCCCCCAGGAGTCCTGCTGACTCCCATGACTCTACAAGAAACCCTGTCAGTGAAAGCCCCCATGAAAACCAAGTGAAAGCAGGCTGCATCATCAGGGACATAAGTGATGCTCAGGAGAGATACGGTTCAGACACCAGAACAGAATCCCACCAGTGCCCCCCATCTTACCTACTCCAGAATTAACCACTGCTAGGTACAATTCTTACTCCAAATGCTTCCTTGGTTAGCTTTGGATAGGATCAGAGGTCCAAAGATCTAGTATGGGGTGGAGCTTTGCTATTTTGAATTGGCTGTGATGATTTTATCCTCACCCCATTCCAGTGAGCCAAGTGCTGCTACTGTCTCTTTCAGTTACACAGCAGATGCTGAGGACCAAAGAGGTTAGGGAATTTACCTAAGGATACAGAGCAAGTAAGAGCGGAGCTGAGGACTACACCATATTAGCATGACATCAAAGTCCCACCCTGAACCCTTACTCACTCCATCTCAAAGGACAGAAAGGCCCAGGAAAGACTCCAAGAACAGTTCATACACGCCTCATCAAATGAGGAAGAAAAATGGATGCCTGCTTAAGCAGGCATGAAAAAGACGCTGCAGCTCTGTACTGAAGGGAAGAGACCTGTCTTTCTCATCAGGCCCCTTATATTTTATCCAGAAAAAACAATACGCACCTTCAGTTCCCTCCATCCAGCCCAAATCCATCACTGTGTCTTCTCAATGGAAACCCCATCTAGGATCCAGCCATGCAGTGGCAGGCAGGCACAGCACATCTTGGTGCCAGTACAGCCAGGCAGCCAACAGGAAGCTGAGCACCACGAACTCCCCATGTCCGCTTCTTAATTGAGGCATTCACATGAAAGCCATGTGCAGCCAGAAATAAAACAATACGGGTCACCACTGCCAAGACAAGCTTTGCAAAGCCCTAAAATAAAGTAGCCAGATGAATAAAAATAAGCAAAGTCGGGTAGAAAAACAGCCGATGGAATCTGTTGTGCAGGCAGCAGCACTGTCAGAGGGAGCATGCTGGTTGCTTTTGTATGAAAAAGGAAAGTGATGAATCATGAGGTCTCCATGCTGCAGCAAAAACATCCCGAGTTCATGGCCACCCTGGGTCAGGATGCACACGTGTGACAGAAGAGGACAGCAGCAGGGTTCCTCACATATACTGTCACAAGGCCTATTTTTGGAAGTCAGAACCATGGCCAACACCAAATGGCACCAGAAATATCCTACCCTGGACACTTGACTGGAGTACCTTAGTGCCAATCATAATGGCTCTATAGATGCTCTTCACATCTAAGTCTAAAGCTCTGGACCTGGGCCTGGCACAATGGCTCAATTGACTAATATTCCTTCTGCAAACACTGAGATTCCATTTGGATGCCAGTTTGTGTCCCAGCTGCTCCACTTCCCATTCAGCTCTCTGCTTGTGGCCTGGGAAAGCAGAAGTGGAGGATGGCCCAAAGTCTTGGAACTCTGCACTTATGTGGGAGACCCAAAAGAAGCTCCTGGCTGCTGGCATGGGATCAGCTCAGCTCCGGCCACTGCAGCCACTTGGGGAGTGAACCAGTGGATGGAAGATCTTTCTGATTCCTTCTCTCTGTAAATCTGACTCTCCAATAAAAATGAATAAATCTTTAAGGCCCTGGACTTCTACTAAAAATCAGCATTTGCTGTTTCCCTAGCCATCCTGAGAGTTGCCCCTTGCCTGGTATCTTCCCCACCCCTTGCTTG
Organism: Ochotona curzoniae; assembly: GCF_017591425.1. Lineage (NCBI taxonomy): Eukaryota > Metazoa > Chordata > Mammalia > Lagomorpha > Ochotonidae > Ochotona > Ochotona curzoniae. The sequence goes on along the minus strand of NW_024466502.1, from coordinate 43,583,666 downwards.
GCTGCTCCTGGGACTCACACCTTAGTGGGGACAGTCCTCTTTAAGCCAACCCATCCCTTCTGCACCTGCATAGACAGGCTGTCTCTACATCTGCATTGTCAGGCCTGACCTACTTCCCTTGTCTCCACAATGTCCTTGTGGCTGCCCCCCACTTCTGCCTTCTCTCCCCACAGACTTGCTGAAATGCACTGAAGCCAGGGAGGGCTGCTCCGGTGAAGGGGCAGAGCCCAAGGCTGACTCAACCTTGCCTCTGCAGACAAAACTTCCAATGCTGCCAGGACTAAATGAGCAGGAATAAACGGATCCCTGTAAGTTCCGAGTGAGTCAGGATCTCAGGTTGCATGATTTGGAGATGAATAAAGAAATCATAGCCAGCAATGGGAAGGTGACAAGCAATCCCTCTGTGCAAGTCCCGAAATATTGCCTATCACCCACTTACAAAGTCTGCATATTCATTTCACCCCTTGGCTCCAGACCATGCTTCGTTTTTGTCCTAGCACATGGTTCTATATTTCTTTATGAGTTGAAGGTGGTTAATTTTCTCTCTCCTACCTCCACAAATGAGAGCTTCATGAAGGTCCTCACCTTTGCACTGCTCACGGATATACTATTACAAATCAATAATATTTGCTGAACAAACAGCAAACAAAAGAAAACACGGCAAGAAAACAGGTTCTTAGGTTAGACCGCTTGAATTCAAATCCTGGTCCTACAGTTAGCTGGGTAGATTTGGAGATAATTACTTAATTCCTCTGTGCCTCAACTTTTTCACTTGTGACAGAAGAATCATAAAACAGCAGTCCTACTCAGTTATTGAAAAGATTAAATAAGAAAGATATATATGAAAAACCCTTGCAGGAGTGTCTGGGATGGACAAAGACACTCAGAATAATGTCTATGGCTATGATGGTTATCACTGGGATCCATGGGACAGCAAGAAACAGGGACTGGATGGGAAGGTGCTTAAGGTCTGACAAGCAATAAAACAGCACCCAGGAACAGAGATGGTGGTTTAAGATCCCTACGCAGGGGTACTAATACAATAGCCTAGTAGTAAAGTCCTCGCCTTGCATGCGCCAGGACCACATATGGGTGACACTTCTAATCCCGGCGGCCCTGATTCCCATTCAGCTCCCTGCTGTGGCCTGGGAAAGCAGTCAAAGACGGCCCATCCGTGTGGGAGACCACAAAGAAATTCCTGGCTCCTGGCTCCTGGCTCCTGACTGCTGGCACAGGATCAGCTCAGCTCTGGCTATAGCCACTTGGAGAGTGAATCAGCGGACAAAAGATCCTTCTGCCTTTCCTCCTCTCTGTATATCTGACTTTCCAATAAAAATAAATAAATATTATTTTAAAAATCCCTATGCAGGGAAATGGTCCAAGGGTTTTGCTTGAGTGGTTTTGATTGATGAAAAAGATTCTTTACACAAAATATGGAGATCTGTTTTAAGGTTTCCTTTTCTACTTAGCACCCAGTTTAGCCAATGTGGGTGCTATCCAATCATTCAATCATTTCCCCCAGCTCGATCCTATAATTGACGCATCACAGTGTTAACCAGACACGCTCTCTAAACCTTTCCACCTCCTAAATGCTGGAGATACGTCAGCTGATATACACAAAGCAGTCAGCAGTATCTGGAACTCAAGAAATTAATACTGGAAAAAGGCCTTCTTGTGTAATTAGGCCATAGCTCATGCTCTGAACGTCACAGCAGAGAAAGGGAGATGCACAACTCGACAGCAACATTCTAGAGAGGAGTCAGGACAGTCAAGAGCATTGATAACCATAGGGACAGGTGTCCTCCAGGGCAGCCTGGAAGTACAGCACGGTGTGGGCTCTGAGAAGATTTTAGTTTATCTTTTATTACATATTTTTCAAAGAACCAATCAAAACATTAGGAAAGTACACAGTGACCCTCAGAGGTTAAGAGGATGTAGAATTACGGTTTTTATAGCACACTCACATGTTACTGATTTGATCCTCCCTGTTGTAAAAAACCCTTTGGAGGGAAAGTGAATATTATCATCTTCCTTTTCTGACCATGTACTGTGTGAGACAGTGTAAGTCCATGACACCCTGGGCAGGACATGGGTCACTCTTAATGTAGCATGAGAGGAAGGCAGGGGATTGAGGGTTCTCTGCCATGTCAGAGGAAAGAAGCTGTCCACTGGGTAGCCTGTGCCTAAGTCAAAGAGCTCAGTCTTTCCATGTAAGCAGTGAAAGACATACCTTGTGGCTGAACTCAAACCAAGCAGCTGATAACAGGCTCCAACCAGCAGGTCATAGACAGCCTCTTCACACAGTAATTACAGGAAGGCCAGTTATTAGTGATGAAGGCATCTGGCAACTACTGCAAGATGAGTCATTTGGGGAATGCATAGAAAGCAAGTCCCATGGACACAGAGGAACACTGGCCTCCAGCAAGCCCAGACTCGCATGCTTATGTCGGGGTCAGGGAAGAAGAGTGAACTTGTAAAAAGGGAAGGTAAAGGCAGAGAAGCACCCTTAGACCCCATCTTGCTGGAGTTTTATCATCATTCCCGGTTTGTTATCCAAGATGAAACAACACTGTTGTGAGTAGATGATTATGTCAATACTGAAACTCTCAACCAATGTTTTTTTTAAAGGTTATTTGCAGGAAAAGAAGTCCTTTATAATAAAAATCTCAGAACACATTTTCTGGGATTTTCCACCTTGGTTGGAAGTTTCTGAAATCAAATATGCTGAGAAAGAGTATACTATACCTCAGTTAACCACAACCCCCATCTAATCAGATTTTTCTTTTATCATATACTTTAAAAATAACAAAAACCTTAGGAAAGTTAATACTACTCAAAGGTAAAGAGGAGTGGAATTATAGCTCTTTAACACATCCAAGTATTATTGATTTGGTCTTTCCAATATTAAAAGTCTTTCTGAAGCAAATGAAACATTACTATCTTTTTTTTAACAATGTGCTGTACATAATTTCAGGTAGGAGAACATGTAAGAGTTTTTATCATCAAAGATATGATCAGTGACCCTCTAAGAAACCTTGTAAATTTGGCATGGAAATATGTTCAAATAGCTCCAACGTAAAGAAATGAATCTTCTCTTTTATCTGGAATAAATTACAGGTTGATCAGTCAGAAAACTCATTACTCAAGTTTTCCAAATACCTGAATTAAGCATCAAGTGAGGGCAATGGTCATAATTTTGAAGTAGAAATCATGTGGAATTCAAAATGTATACCATATGGTATTCTTCACAGCAGCAATTGACTAATCCCAAATAAGGCAAAAATTTAAACGTGACCCTACAAGTTCTGTGCCAGTTTCAACATACTGCTCAAGAAATGAAAAAAGGAACCACAACCACAAATTTTAACAAAGAAAACCTCAAAGATGTTACTAGTGATGCTTTAGAGCAGATGTGATCCAAGAAATTCAAAGCCACTATAGTATATTTGGATTCAGTATATATTTCCCATAAGAAAGCACATTTTATGCACCTATTTGAAAATCAAGAGCAATCGTATATAATGTAAACAGCCTTTTTACCATTAATGACATTTTATGTGCATAAAAATGTTGACAGTACCCTAAATTATCATTTCTTTTATATAGTCTCATAAAACAGCTATCATTTCAGAGGACTGAACATTCAAGTTTGTTATCTTTCAGAATGAAGTAAAAATTTGAAAGGCAGGGGTTGTGGTACAGAGGGTAAAACTACCTGCTGTAACACAAGCATCCTATACAGAAACCAGTTCAAATTCTGGCTGCTCCACTTCAGAGTCAGCTCCTTGCTAATGTGCCTGGAAAAAGCAAAGGAAAATGGCCCAAGTGTTGCGGCCCCTGCCACCAACATGAGAGACCTGGAAGAAGCTACTAGTTTCTGGTTGGCTACTGTAGCCTTCTGGAGAGTAAACTGGCCATGTTGTAAGATCTTTCTCTGGCTTCCCACCATCCCCTTACTCCTCAACTCTTTTAAATAAACAAGTAAAATCTTTCAAAACAAATAAGTAAATTCATAGATAAATGAGGTTTGTAATTTTTTTTAATTGGAAAGAAGATCATGATTATGGAGAAAAAGAGACAGAAAGATCTTCCATCCATTGATTCACTCCCCAAGTGGCTGCAATGGCCAGAGCTAAGCTGATCCAAAGTGAGGAGCCAGGAGCTTCTTCTGGGTCTCCCACATGGGTACAGGGTTTCAAGGCTTTGGGCCATCCTCCATGGCTTTCCTAGGCCACAAGCAGGAAGCAGTATGAGAAGTAGAGCAGCCAATATACAAGCTGGCACCCATTTGGGATCCCAGCACTTTCAAGATGATTATTCAGACATCTTGGCTATCACATCAGGCTCAATAAATGAAATGCCAAATGAAGTCTGTAGTTTAAAGAAAGGCAAATGGACAATAAGTAATGTTTTCTGTTTTGTGAAAGTGTAATCTCAACAGAGTCACTCAACAACTTTTTGCTGTGCGCTGACTACGTGCCTGAAACAGCTCTGAGCAGCAGGCAAACACAGCCAACACTGGCCAAAATCATGCCCTCTGGAACATACAAACTAGAGGGGGTGTCAGAGACAAAGCTCACAGGCAAAACTGACAGTACATTAGATGGTGTTAGGTGCTAAAGAGAAAAGGCAGCTAGGAGTTATAGGAAAGAGACTTAGGAAAGCAAAACTATAGGCAGTATCAAAGGAAGCAAGAGGAAGTTCCCTGCCCCAAAAGAAAACAGCAAGCAGGTAAGTCCTCAGGTGGGCATCAGGTGCACATACACAGGTGCCAAGGAACCAGAGGGAACCAGAGTGAGAACGCAGAAAATAACATCAGGGAGGTCACTAGGTACCAATCTTGTAAGGCTTTTGCTACTGTAAAACTAAACCTGACAACTACAAGGTTTTGTATTCGGAACAGACTATCTGAATTTGTATTCAGAATAGACTGTGAAGAATCAACAGAAAGGGCAGGAAGACCAGACAGGGGCCACCGTGGTTACTTGGACTACAAAAGGTAGCTTCTAGAAGACCCAAGGGGTGTAGCGGAAGTGGTGAGAAGTGGCCAGACCCTAGGCTGCAGCCTTTGAAAGTAGACCTAACCAAATTTGGGTATGGTTTTGAGAGAAAAGAAGTAGCTAGCAACAACTGCTGATTTTCGCTCAGGCCGTAGAAGAATTGAAATGTTATGCTCAGCTAGGGAAGCCCATGGACAGATATGAGACAGCAGATCCAGAATCACATCAGAGCTGTTCATGTCAAGTGGTTAGATATGCAGGTAAGGAAATAAAGAAGAAACACAAGGATAGGAGCTCAGGGAACAAACGCTGGGAGTTGTCAGCATGTAAATGGATGAAGGAAGAATTTGAAAGGAGGAAGGAGTGGGTCCACTGTGTCCAGTACTGTGGCTGAGTCAATGATGGCTTAAAGGGGAAACCCAGTGACAGAGAAGAGAAATGGAACAGCTGATACAGTAATGCTCATAAGGAGTTGGGAGGCAATGGGACAAAGGAGCCCAGGGGAGGGATGGCCCTGCCCAAAACAACAAGCCCTCTATGGCAAGAGAGGGAAGCCGAGATCAATGCCAATAACTGAGTAGAGGTCTTGGTGACCTACAGGTGAGGACCTTTCATGCTTAACTAGCTGACACTGAGGGATGGGAAAGACCACATGCTTTCAGGAGAAGAAAAAGTCTGAAGCAGTCAGGGCAGGAAGGTGAGCGCAGCAGAGAAACACAGAGTCAGTGCCGGGAGGTGCTGAGGGCCCACTTCAGGCAGGCACTGAGAGAGTGACACCTGTATGGCCATTGTCATACAGATGAAGAGTGGCCTTGTGGATTGTCACCTTTGGGGAAACAAAGGAAAAATGAGGAAGGAAAATGAGCAAGAACCATGAGGTCAATGCCTTCTTTGACATCATGACTTGTTAAAATGTGCAAACTTGGTTTCATGGTGTAAAGACCACGGCAAAGCCTGCATTTCATACCTCCTGAACCCAGATCCTGTGCGTCTTCCACTGCAGCACTCTGCTCCACAGTTCACTACAAAACAATACTGCAGGTGTCAGACATCATGGTGTCTAATACCATGACCAATTAGTTGCCTACCTGGTCACTCGTTTTATAGGAAATGAACATCTCCCCTCAGCCTTTTGGTTAAGATCAAGTGTAGAAATAAGTATACTTTCTGTTACAGTCACTCTGAATTTCCAAACAGCCAGTCTTACAGGCTAAACTACTAAGGCAACTGAAGAGTTAGACTTCTTCCAGAATTACTTCCTTAGGTCTTTTATTTTTTTCTGTAGGCCAAGAATATGAAACAAAGAGTGAGTTGTCTACAAAGTGCCTGTTTTTCCAATTTCTAAAGTTCACATTTAGCTAGAGCAGCTGATAAGAAAGACATTTTTGTGATGGAGACTGGACATAGTATATTCCATTGTGGGAACATGAATTTTAAAGGCAGAAATCATTTATTTTTTCAGATGATTTCTACATCCTTCTCTACAGATCTAGTTAGAAGCTTCTTACTAAACTAAAAAGAAATGACAGCTAATAAGAAAATAAGAACCATTCCACAATATTAAAAATTATGATAGAAATAGTACTGAAATAATTTAAAGTAATATACTTAAGTGGTAAAATATTCTCTGGAAGTTATAAATAAACATAATGTTATTTCCTGAGACTTCTCTGTTTTCTTAGAATTTTGATCATATAACTCAACAAGAAATCATAAAAACACATTATTATTGCTAACATTCTTTAAATGAGATTTTCTCAAGAGCAACAAGAGGAAGTAGCTCCAAAATCTACCCTTTTCAAGCCTCTTATGTTATATTTTAAACTTAGACTTTGTTTTGTTAAAGCTTTATTATCTGTTTCTCTGCAAAAATAATATAACTTTATGCTAAAAGTAATGTTGAAATCTGGAATTTTACAAAATGGAATGAAATTATCTGACGTGGAATCTAAGAGAGTGGAGATCTTTGAGTACTTCGTTAAATATGTCTTTGGGGCAGTGGTTTTTTCCTGTGCTCATTGAACCTGTACAGTCTTCAGTATTACACACGTAGGAATCTTATTATTCAAGTGAGTCTTCATATTTGTGAGATAATAAAGATCAGCAAAACTTTCAAAGAAAACATTCTGAGATCCAATCTGTGAGATAATCAGTTTTTCTCCCTTGAGCATCAAACTGCTTGTTTGACCCATGCTAAAGTAGACAAAGAAATTATGCAAAATTATATAATGTGTACTACGAGAATTTTCCAGGTCTTCACTGAGACCCAACAGGCAACATCGGCCCCATGCATGTACAGGCAGATTTTTGGCATCAGACTCATCAAGGTTTCTAAATTAGTTAGTGTAGTCCTGCCAGTACTACAAAACTTCAGGGACACTAACCAACAGTGAGCATTTACTGTGTCCTGTGCACACCAAATATTTCCCATGAATAAAATCACAATCCCATAAAAAATTTAACGAAGGTACTTCTCCCACTTGCAGAAGAGGAAATGGAGACATAGCAAGCTAAATAATTTAACCTTTAACACACAGCTGAAAGGGAGAAATACTGTGCATATACTTAATGCTACTGAATTGTACACCTATAAAAAAGTTAAGACAGTCAATTTTATGGAGTCAGCACTGTGGCACAGCAAGTTAAGTAGCCACTTGTGAGGTCCAAATCCCATTTCAACGTGAGTTTGTCTCAGCTACTCTGCTTCTAATTCAGCTTCTTGTTCGTGAGACTGGAAAGGCCAGTTAAAGATGGCTCAAGCACCTGGGCCCCTGCCACTTACACTGGGGACTGGGATGAGGTCTGCTACAACCTGGTCCAAACTTGGCTTTTGTGGCAATCTAGGGAATGAACCAGCAGATGGAAGAGTCCCTCTTTTTATGTTTCTCCTTCTCTGTTACTCTGTCTTTCAAAGTTTTTTAATGATAACTTTTGTTACGCATATTTAACCATAAGAATAATTTTAAGGGCCCATGGCAATGGCCTAGTGGTTAAGCTCCTCACCTTGCACGCCCGGGATCCCATATGGACACCAGTTCTAAACCTGGCAGCCCCGCTTCCCATCCAGCTCCCTACTTGTGGCCTGGGAAAGCAGTCGAGGATGGCCCAAAGCTTTGGGACCCTGCACCCTTGTGGAAGACCCAGAAGAAGCTTCTGGCTCCTGGCTTCAGATTGGCTCAGCTCCAGCTGTTGCAGCCACCTGGGGAGAGAATCATTGGACGGAAGATCTTCCTCTTTGTCTCTCCTCCTCTCTGTACATCTGACTTTCAAATAAAAATAAATGAATCTTTTTTTTAAAAAAAAAAGAATAGGGCCCAGCGCAGTGGCGCAAGTGGTTAAGGTCCTCGCCTTGCATGCCCAGGATCCCATATGGGCGCCGGTTCTATCCCAGCAGCCCTGCTTCCCTTCCAGCTCCCTGCCTGTGGCCCAGGAAAGCAGTTGAGGACGGCCCAAAGCTTTGGGACTCTGCACCTGCATGGGAGACCCGGAAGAGGCTCCTGGCTTTGGATTGGCATAGCATCAGCTGTTGCGCCCACTTGAGGAGTGAATCATTGGGCACAAGATCTTCCTCTCTGTCTCTCCTCTCTGTCTCTCCTCTCTGTATATCCGCCTTTCCAATAAAAAAAAAAGAATAATTTTCAAAAGAATACATAAGAGAGGGTGCATTTGGCACAACGGCGGAGACCTCATTTGGGAACCCCCAAAATGCCTGGGTTCAAGTGTCAGTTCTTCTTCTGCCATAGATTCCTACTAATGCACACTGTGGAAAGCAAATGACAGCTCAAGCAGTTGGGTCCTTGTCAATTATGGAAGATATGGTTTCTGGCTGGCTTCTGGCTTCAGCCTGGCTCAGCCCCAGCCATTGCAGGCATTTGGGGAGTGAGCTATCAGATTAAAAAGCCCTCTCTTCCTCTTTCAAAGAAAATGAGTTGAAAAAAAAAATCAAGATGAAATCACTCACTATTTAAAATAAAGAACTAGATCCAAATCTAACTCTAAAACAAACCTTTGGTCCACTGAAACTTTAACAGTAAAATTAACTAATTAATTTAATTAACAGGGGAAAATGTAGAAAAGCCTTGATTCAGATCCAAGTTATATAGCTTCTGTGTCATATTACACACTCATGGTCTTCCACAAATTGCTATTTTAAGGGTAAAAACAATCCAAACTCTTATTTTTATAGATCCACCTCATTATCATCATCACATTAAGCTCATAATAACTCGGTAGTGCCTCAAGGCTTGCCTGAAAAACCTGCAATGCATTAAGCATGTGTGGCTGCTGAGTCTGTGAGGGACGAGCCCCGAGACGGGGCTGGACACCTCCTAGAGTGCCCAGCAACACAGCCAGTTCATTCCCTGCAAAGGAACAAGTACTCTGGATCCAAGAAGCCTTCCTCACAAGGTGTGCCAAGAGCCCTTGAGTTCCTACTTTCAGAGCCTGCAGTGTAGGGAGAAATGTTTGCTATGGAAAGGACGCAGAAAATAATCACATTCATGTTTGTAGAAACCACACACATACAGCAGAGGACAAACAAAATTACAGTTGTCCAAAATACCTCAGAGTTGAAAGCTTGCGAAAAGCCTCAAATCTTTGTTGCAGATCTAAAATAGGGATCAGAGGGTGGATGGAGGGGCAGATCTCAGTCTTCAGGTCTCCCGGTAGCATTAGAAAAAAAAAACCAGATTGCCAGATCTGGGGAGTACCTCTCTCCCGGGTGGCAGAATCAGAAGGGATTGGCTCCCCAAGACTGTGTTCACTCTGTGAGGCGTTCATAAACGCCCTGCACACATGACCTATGTGACCAGGCACTTTGTTTATTTTACCATCTCTCATGTACTTTATTAGCACATTCTCACCATTGTTCTGTGTATCAGTTTAACTACATTTTACAAAGGAAGGAAAGTCAAAATGCTCCTCTCCGCAGGCATTTTAAACTTCACAGCTGAGTCTAATTTCCATCTAACAATGTGGTCCCCTCCCCAAGCTGATTTCTTAACACACAAAAGCCCCGCAAGGCACAAAAAGACAAAACAGAACTGGCAGCTTGCTTGAGCTCTTCTCAAGTTGGGAGAGTACAGAGATGAAGTAAAGGCACCTTGGATTCCCACACAACGGATTTGCTAAAATGAGACACCATCTTTAGATTCAGATGTCCCTGACCCACCAGGCCCTTGCTAATTTGAAGCAATCAATAGCATTCTTGGAACAGTTTGATGAGGAAACAGTAATTATAAATAGTGACACCTTCAAGAACTGGGAGCTACAGGCACAAACAGAATGCCCTTTTCTATAACTTACACTCAACTCTTACTAGAAGGAAGAGAACAATATTCCACCCCAGCCATCTGCTGCTGATCACGCCCTGGGGAGCTAAATCCCAGATAAGCTAAGGGACTTTTCATATGGCCATTATCACTAATTTTCAATGAGCATGCGTTTAATACTCCGTAACAATATGGGAAAAAATGTTTATCAGTTACCCTGTGGTTCCATGAGTGAGGTCCATTGACTTTATTATCACCCTCACAAGCATTAAGCAATACCTTTGTATTTTTTCTTTAACCCTAATTCTCCCTAAATCCTACTTTTCTTTCCTTTGATCTCTGTTTATCCCAGTACTACCCATTCTTTATAAAGACATTCTCAGAACAAGCTCCCTGCAAATGCACTTGAGAAAGCAGGGGAAGGAGAACCAGGTGCTTGGGCTCTTGCCACACACAGCAAATCCAGATGAAGTCTGGAGCTGATGGCTCTGGCCTGGCCCATACTGAGCCATTACACCCATCTGTGGAGTGAACCAACCAATCAAAGACCTCTCTATGTGTGTATCCGCATGCTTGTTGCATTCTACCTTTCAAGTATATAAATAAGTAATTCTCAAAAAGACTACTCTTCTATGCCATGATAGATTTCTACCTTTTCTACCAGATGAATGCTGTTGTTTATCCAGTCCTTATCCTATTCTGCCAAGTCACTCAAAGAACCACAGGAAGTGACATGGGACTCAAGTTCCAACGTGCACTGCTGATTGTCAATTTCTGCTCCCGTTTCTCAAACTTTCCTGCCTGTTTCCATAGACTTATAAATGCACAGATCATTCCCCCATCTACTCAGCAGCCACGACACAGAGACTCCTGGGAGTCCCCACAGGATGGGTCAGAAGCATCCTGGGAAAGCTCCACAAGAATAGAATTAAAGACTGAGTTTCCAGGGGCTGCAGTCAGAGGCCCAGTGCCAGCACCAGCCAGCTGCTCTCCATCACAAGCCGTTCACAAACCATGCAGCTAGAGCCATTCATTGTACTTATTCTTGTTTCTGATCGGCACAGAAATGCAAGTGAACCTCAACAGAACAAGTATGGCAGAGTTGAACATGTAAATGATAAGTAAGACTAAGAAATAAAGGACAAATGGGCTTGCAAACCATGAGAAGACAATCAGTTTTCATCTGCACTCTTTTACTTATTTAGCAAAAATGTCTTTTTCCTCCCTAAAGGATTTTATTCTGATTTCACCAGTTTGCTTTTCTGCTCACTGACTTTGCCCCAGGTTCCAAACCCTGGGAAGCTCTGCAACTTTGCCGTTGGCCTTTTTCATGTTTTCCACAGCTTACCAGAGGGAATGTTCCTCAGAAATGTACACTTACATGTCTTTATTTACTTTATGGAGTTCAGGGTGATTTAACAGGTCATTGACAAAATCAGAAGGAAGAACACATTCAAAATAATTCCTAAACCTTTCTATGTGCATTACCACTGGGTACATCCAGTGAGCTTCAATGGCTATAGTAGGGCTACATGCTGTCTGTCCTACTCCAGGATTTGTTCCCACAATGTGAATTGGAACGATAATAGGAACCTGACTGATGCATAAGGTAGGAATCATGCTGGTCCATCAGCAACTCAACCTTACATAGTATCATCCCCAAATAACATCTGCTGGACACAACATCCCCAGTAAAGCTGAATAGAGCACTCCACATGCCCCGTGTCCACTTCAACTGCTCCCCTCATGGCTAAGCCTGTCGGGCTGTGTTTGAGATATACCCTCTGTGCGATTCTCACAGGTCTTGTGCATTTCCCTTGTGTTTCCCAGGCCTAATCTATCTTAACTCTTCCTATATACTTCCTTCAAGCAGGCCCACATGTTTTAGTAAAGTCAAAGTTATATTTACCACAGTGTCTGTAAACAGTAGGAATCTCATGTCTTCTGAACTTCCCCATTGCATTTACTGTGATTTTTTTTTTTTTTGCAGGGTGTGGGGAGGGTTCTTTCTCTGGTTGTAAAACAGTTTAGGTTTTGAGTGGTTAGCCCCCCAACCCTGTGTTTCCCATGGCCCTATGAGAATGATTCATTGAACAAGAGGTTTTCTAGTGCTGTAGAGTATTGCCTGTAATAGCAATACAGATCAGAAACACAGAAAATGAAAAAACAATGTGGATGACTCAAGGATCTCACAAGTCCCAGCGCTATGAATGGAAAGGAAAATCTGGAAAGAGAGGATTAAATTTATCCTTTAAAATATGCTGCTGTGATGGGGCCTGGCGGCGTGGCCTAGCAGCTAAAGTCCTCGCCTTGAATGCGCCGGGATCCCATATGGGCGCCAGTTCTAATCCCGGCAGCTCCACTTCCCATCCAGCTCCCTGCTTGTGGCCTGGGAAAGCAGTCAAGGATGGCCCAAAGCTTTGAGACCCTGCACCGTGTAGGAGACCTGGAAGAAGTTCCTGCATCCTGGCTTCGGATCAGCACAGCATTGGCCATTGTGCTCACTTGGGGAGTGAATCATCGGACGGAAGATCTTCCTCTCTGTCTCTCCTCCTCTCTGTATATTTGACTTTCCAATAAATAAGCAAATCTTAAAAAAAAATATGTTGCTGTGATTAATCAACAACCAAAAACCAGAGCAAGCATGGGACAAGACTAGCAGGTTCTGGTAGGCACCTTCTTAGTCTCTGGGGCAGGTGTGTTTGTGTGCAGGTGCAAGTACTTACTTTATGTTACCACCTGGGAAAAGTGGGGCAGAGGAAAACAGGGAAAAACAGGTAGCGACATAATGAAAGAACACTAAACCAAGTACCTCACTCTTCCTTTGACGAGCTATACACAGGAATTTACATAATTCTTTTAATGTGTGGGGACCTAATTTTCCTTTTGTCAACTAAAAATTAATTATACCTAAAAACTCTACAGTACAATTCAAAGCCAAAGGCTAGGGCCATGACCAGGCTTTGTACAACCCTAGTTCCCAGAGAGACAAATGAGTCTGCTTCGATCACCTTTCCACTCACAAACACTAGCACCCACAGCCACACACATGTCTAAACCCCAAAACAATACTACCAAGTTCTCTGCAAACACACATTCTCTCAAACTGGCCAACTGGGTTGAATTCACTCTTTCCAATGGCTCTCTGAGATGACTGTTTTCTTCTTTTTCCAAGTATTTCCTAGTAAATGACAGAACCAAAATGCAAATTAGACCAACAGCGTTGGCATCCAAAGCCCTTTTAATTTTATCTAAAGCTATAAAAGGCATTGAAAATGCTCAACTATTCCTCTAACATCAGAAGAAATTAGAGTAAAATATTATCTGGCATTTACCTCATTAACAATAGAAGAGGAAGGCAGAACTTTAAGATCATCTTCATTTTTTGTTGTTTCAATCTTAAATTTTGTGTAAATTTACCGATACTGAACAATTAGTGAAAAACAATGAAAAAGCTAAGGTTGGCTATGTACTTGATATACTCATAATATAGGCCCTTCTTCTTCTCTGGTTCTTAATTTAAAAGTAGAAGGGCAACACAGTGTCATCAGATTTTTACCTCTATCCATTCCATTCCTGTCACTAACAGTGATAAAACCACACAGACTGTGCTTCAAAAAGAGCTACTCATCTTTTTACATGAAAAGGTCTAGAAGTGTTCTAATAACATCTCAGTCTAATATTACACGTTTTACACATTATATATCATTATCAAGAGTTCCAGATTTCAAATTTAATTGAAAAGAAGCTAATCAATACCCAAAGGAAGTAGTTCTGCTTCTGTAACTCCTTCAATTACAAAGAACATTACTGACTATAGAGAACACATTGACCTCAAACAGAGAGCAATGGAAACTTATTAAAATATCACTTTACATGCTCATAGCCTAGTTTTCAGTTGTAATTTAATTCAATGTAAGACAAATTCATAAAATGTTATATCTGTGCCAAGTGTTACCCAACAACTATATTTAAAATATAGAGCTCAATCTTGCCCATCTTTAAGGAGATACAACATAGGATGAACTCAGCAGCAAAATACCAAGACCCCATCACATTGCAGAAATGAGCTATTCCTCCTTATATCTATAGGAGTGCGAACCCATATACCCATCTATTATTTATTACTTTCTGTGTTGAGCTGGGCTACAGGGGTCATCAAATGAAAAGTCATTGTCCAATCCAGGAAGCAAACAGGCCTGAAAACTAAGAATCAACTACAACATTCTGGCTTAAAACTTCACAATGTCTCATGGTGTTATTCACAATCACCAAAAAGTAGAAACAATCCAAAGGTCCACCAACACATGTGATATCCATACAAGCAAGCTACATAAAGTGGAAGGAAATTCTGACACATGTTATGATGTAAATGAATCTAGATGGCACTATAGCAAAGGAGGAAAGGTCATTTACAAAAAGTCAAACATAGGATTTCATGGTTAAAAGGTTCCTCATTGAGAACAAACAGTAGTCTCCTCTTATCCCAGCTTCCTTATTTTCATGGTTTCAGCTACCAAAGGCTTGCAATAACCTGACAATATTAAACAGTAAGTTTCAAAATTAAAGTTTTCAATTGTATCCTGCTCTCCGTGGCATGATTAAGCCTCATATCATCTTAAGACAATGAGACAGTGGTTTAAGCCACTGCCTATGACACCAGCATCCCACATGAAAACTTACTCAAGTCCCAGCTGCTCAACTTGTGAGGCAGCTCCGTATTAAGAAGCCTGGGAAAGCAACACAGGACAGATCAAATATGTGGGTCTCTACCATGCATATGGGAGATTCCGATGATCTCTTGGCCTTGGCTTGGCTCCAACCCTGGATATTGTGGCCTTTGGAGAGTAAACTTGTGTCAGAAGCCCTGTCTCTAACTCCGCTTTTCAAATCTAAAAACAAAAGTCTCATTCCATCCCCTCTTAGATGTGAAGTACTCCTTTGTCCAGTATATCAACACTGTACATACTACCTGCCTGACAGTTACTTAGTAGACTACTTAGTAGTCATTTATATTGCCTGTGTTGAAGCAATCTTCATTATAATGACTTAATAAAAGCTCCAAGGAACAAAAGTAGCGATGCTGGCAATCTGACTGTGCCAAAGCAAAGCTGTTGATTGCCTCCTTTAAGCAAAAAAAAAAAAAAAAAAAAGTGAATGTTCTCAACTTACTGTAAAAAAAAAAAAAGATTTCAATATCTTGCTGGCCTAATTTATAATGAAATTCTCATACAGAGAAAAAAAAACCCATCTATGGTACTAGCCATGATGTCAGGCATCTACTAGTGTAGTCTTGGATCATATCTCCTTTCATTTCCACCCAAAGGGAGAACAGATCCAAAAGCACAGTGACAAATGTAAGAATGGAGTATGGCTAGGACCTTGGCTTAGACAGACAGTGGGGGAAGGTAAGGCCACATAGACTACCCAGGGCCCCAAGGAAAAGTACCCAGAGACTGTAAACGCCTCAACATTTTAAATAATAAAACAGTAGGAGGAAGATGACTGATCATAATGAATCTGCCTTACACAAAAACCCACACTACAACTACATAATAAGAGTCAGACAGCATCTCGATAAAGGGGTTAACAGAGCTGGAGTTGTTCAATGCAGTTCACACTAACGTGCTTTTCCTTTCCTTTTTCTTCATGTAGACAAAAACAAGCTGTGTCACTAGCTATGAACACCTGAATTCTGACCCTGCAAACTTCATCTGCTCAACCTTCCACCCGTCCCAGGGCATTCTCATCACGGAGAACCCCATCCAACACTGACTTTTCACAAAACCTTTCACCTCTGTGGGTCTCCCAGAATCCTCAGCAAAATCAAACCACCAGTGGGACAAGAACTCATGTTCACTCACCATGGAAAAATCAAAGTCATCCCGTGCAAATGATGAGTTATCTGCCACAACAGACTGTCTTCAAGAGCAGGGATGCCTTAGGAAATGGGAAAGACTGAGGAATGGCCAGAGCACTGTCATTCTGAAACTGAATTAATTCCTGGCCAGTTCCCAAAGTACTTTACTTAAAAAGGCATGGAACACCTCCACTCTACAACTCCACAACAGACAAATCAAGCACCAGAGAACAAAAGGAACAAAGGGGGCTCTTAGATTGCAGGGTTCTATTTTGTCCACAAACCTTATTACTGCAATTTGGTCTTACAGAAAACTTAATCTCAAGTTAAAACAGAAACAGTGTGGTTTAAAAATATATATATATTTTTGGATCAAGAAAATGAGACAGGGCAGCAGTCGTGGAAAGAATGATTAAATTGGCACCAAACACAAACAGAAGATAGCAGGCTTGAACATACTCCTGGCGGAAAAGGGTGATTTTGAGCAACAACAGAAAGTGACCTATCCGCCCTGACCCAGGATGAGAAGATGTTTATAAAGAAAACTAGAGATTGGAACTTTGCCTTACTGACACTGAAAAGCTAACATTTTAAAGACTTTTTATGAGACTTCTAACTAATCATCTCTGGCTGTCCTCGGCAGGCACAATATTCTCCTTCCCCCACTATCCTTTCATTAAATATTCGCTTTCTCTCCACTACCTTTTGGCCAAAGCTCAGTCTGTTCATTCTAACAGCCACAAGCATTATCTTTTGCCAAGACTATGCATCACTCTTATCATTAATAAGAAATCACTCCCAAGATGGCACAGGATTATGTTTAAACACACCAGATGATTGGCCTCCAAGTTCGTATGGGAGCTGCCGCCTTCTACCAGCTGCTCTCAGTGGAAGTATAATGTAAAACTCCATCTGAAACCACTTGCCCAATTACAGTGCATGCAAATGACAGACCGGCATCTTTTAACTACAATAAAAGCTTCCAGCCCTGCTCTCTCTGGGACACGTGCCAGTGGGATCAGCACCACAGGTCTCCCTTCAAACGCTGTCTTCCCAAAAGGCCTCGGTTCACTGAGCATGATGACACCAACAACAGAGCTGCTTTCCTCAAATGACTGAGGGCAAACTTTTTGAGAGACACCGAAGCAAATGTAATAAGTTCTCAATAAGAAACGAGAGCTTTCTCAATGTTGCTGGGTAATTCTGCAGCAAGTCAAGTCGTTCAAATAAGAAAGTCATTTTTTTAATCTTAATTCTTGGCATAAATTAGTCTCAATAAGCAGACTAGTGCCAGAATACATGTGTTGTTTCCAGACCCTCTTATCTCACGGGTACTTTGTTTCTTTGACAATTCACCTTGGGTTTAAAAGCAACGTGGAAAAGGTCCTAATCTAATACCAATAGTCTTGGACCAAACTTCCATGACAGCATGAAGACAGTGAAGAAGCCTTTCAGACACTGGCAACGCAATTCACTTACAAGAGTTCTACAAGTCCCAGCCTGCTGCTAGCCATGGCCCTCAGATTTGCATGGATTTTTAAATGAGCTTTCTCTGCTCAATACTCTTGTGCATGCTTGTCAGTTAGGAAGATGCAAATCATATCCACCCAATCTGAACCGAATTAAAATATACTTATTAGCCAAACTGTACATGGCAAATTATAGCTTATTTCCTTTGTAGGGTTTCAGTGTCACTGACTACGTTAATGGTATACTTTATTAACCACTCAGGTGGTTGGTCAACTGCAATTTGGTCCACACAGAATAGACAGGATTCTAATTTCTTGAGAGTGGAGGGGGTGGTAACCTCAGAAACAAATATGCTTATTTATGTTTCTCAAAGTTTTCTATTATAAAGTTTCATCACAGTGTTTCTTTAAATAGCAACTTCTGTTAGCACATCCCATTTCATTCAATTTACTCAAAGTTGACTTACACACAACCTCACATTAACATTTCTATTACGTAAGAAAGAATAATGTACTACTTGTTTTATGTTTAGAGTCCGATGTCTGGATCACAGACATAATAAGCCTGTGCCTTATCCGTCTTTTAAATCCCTCTCATCTAACATCTTAGGGCATAGAAAGGGAATTAATAAATGTCTGCAGGAATAAGGGATGAAAGCCAACTGCTAATGCAACACCCTCACAAACTTGATGAGTTCTCTATTTTACTGTCCTATCACAGCATACAAAAGCGTCAATTGTGTTAAAAAAAAAAAAACCTCATCCTTACTGATTTCCAGTCAGTTACAAACTAGATCTATATTCTGGTAAGTCACTAGGCTTTATGTAATTCTATGATACCAGGGGCATTATAATATCAAATATATTCAATTGAAAACACAGTAAAAGCCTGACATCAGATTTACTTATTCTAAGAAATTTAATTACAGGAATAGAGAACAAGCAACACAGGGCCTGCCCCTACCCTGCGGCTCACTTACACTAGGCTAGTATGCTACAAACTAATATCTGATCCCAACCTCCCCTTTCCTGATGACACTAAAATATACTTGCTAGGATGTAGATGGAAACCTGCCACCACCCGCCCCCTGCCCCCAATTCAATGACCATTGATCATTTCCTGCTTCCCCAGACCAAAGTCTGAACTTGATTGTGTACTCAGAACTGAGTTCTGGCTAGTCACAGCAAATGTGCACAGCATTCCTGCTGGGTGCTAGACTCTAGGGCAGAGGCACGGCATAGGCTCTCTTACAACACACCTCCCATGGACCGGGAAATGTCATTTTGTAGACAGAAATGCCTGTTTCACAACATCTATGGGATACCTGAAGAGCCCAGGTCAGAGCAAAAGAAGGGAGGTAGGGTGAAAAAATCTGCGAAATATCAAACAATGTGCTCACACACGCCCCCTGCTTTAGGACCCAAGAGTTTCCTGAGTGTTAAAGTGCAAAACATGAAAATGGCTCATGAGGGAAGAGGAGCAGGAGAGGGGACGAAGCCCCATCCTGATTCGCAGAGGCAAGGGTGCCTAACACAACACCCAACAGTCAGAACTCACAGAATCAGACTGTACCTCTTACATATACTCAGAAAGATAATAAGCCCCCTATTTCATCCCAGCATGTGACATAAAGTACTTCATTATCATTGGTTAATTATTTACTCAGCATCTCTATAAGACAGAAACAAACACAGATGTTTATTTAGCAGCGTCCAGGCTAAAATACAAATCAAATGCAAAGCACAGAAATGTCTAACTCCAAAGGCATACTATCCATTAGTTGTACAGTGACCAGATACCGCCTGGGAACTACAACTCCAGAACATATCATTGCTCAAAAAAACTATGGTAAATCAGACAGGATCCTGCACCACTGCATGGCTCCTGGTCCTAATGAATCACCTCAACACAGTCTGTTTGATATTTAGAACACACTGTCTTTCAACTCTATGCCAGTTTCCAGTGGAGAATGTCACTGGCTTTTGTTCTGTTCCATATTTTTCATTTTTTTCTCAGAAACAACTGGTCATGAATGCACATATCACACAACAGTGGACATAACATGTAATCATCCCTATAAAAACAGGAGAAAATAATAAGCATTGGTATATATTGGTACACACAAGGAAATGTGAGAAGCTGATAACACAGGTTGCCTGGATAGACATGGATCAGACAGTTGGAAACAGACCTGGGAAGAAATTTCCTTCCACTTGGTCCTTTTTCATATCTATCCAACTTGGAAAAAGTAAATGTATTACTGAGCCAAAGAATATCACCAATCAAACACAGACACTGGAGTTATACTCTCTCCCTTCCTAATTTAAATCAAAAGACTGAACCAAAAGGCAATAACATGCGCTCTTTCCCGTAACCATGCATTTAATACAACATTAAAACATAAATACAATGCAAATCACAAATCTGCACTTTGGAAGCTTCATCACTAGCAATAACACAAAGACCGAATATGTAGGTGGAAAATTGGGGAAGTGCTTCAACATAACAATCTACTGGAGCTAAAATTCTCAACACATGAAATCTATGAGGCTCGCAGTTTACACTCTTCCAAAGAATAAAGAGTAATAAGACTCATGCAAACCCAACAGCTGCCTCACCCAAATGTTCACTTCCCTTTCTTCCAACTTCACTTGCCAAACTCTTGATGCATTTCTTTCTAAGAATAAAATTGCCCAGAGGATGATTTCTGCCCCTAGGTCTCCTCTCCCCCACCTCTCTTTGCCTCTGTACTAACCTGGGCCTGCATTCTGAGACCGTGTTGCTAAATAATTCATTTCTCAATGGTGTTCCTGAAAATACCCAACTTCTTAAGCTCAAGGAACTGAGAAGGAAAATTCTTAAATAGAAACCTTACAGAACTTAGTCAAGAGACCTCAAGAATTCAGCAGGATTTTTCTAAAAAATATTTTTAAATTCTGAAGTACCACCCTTTGCAAAGTCAAGATTTCACTTAAGGGCTAGTTCCCTCAAGGGAGATCTCCTTCCCTTTCACAAGAAACCCCACACTGGAAAATATACCAGAAGGACAAGAGTTGGGGCATGAAGTTCTTAGAGCCGCCACCAGGATTCAACTCTGAACCTCCTCATGCACAAACCTAACAGAAAATCTGACTGGGTGGGGAATGTAACAAAGAAAACCATAGTCCTACACACTCCTCAAAACACCCCAAGTGTTTCAGTGGTGGTGGTGATTGTCTTACATCAAGTGTAGGCCAAACAGATAGGCCCACTGAAGATCTTCTCCAGGGGGACACACTGCAGTGTAATTTCCAGTGTCCTCAACATTATCTCCATGATAAACGCCCAATCACAAAAGTGCAGCAAGATCTCTCCTCAACATTATCTCCATGATAAACGCCCAATCACAAAAGTGCAGCAAGATCTCTATCTGCAATATTGCTTTGCTACTAGGCTCTATATACACACCCTCTCTCATTCTCTCTCTCTCTCTCTCTCTCTCACACACACACACACACACTCACACACAAACAGCTTTAGAAGATGCACTGAGGCCCTACTCTCAGAGAAAAAAGCTTCTTCAAGTGGGGAGCCATGTCTTTTATCTTTGTGTCCAGTTATTAAGTTATGCCAATTGCTCAGAAGGGTCTTAAAAATACTTGCTGAATGAATGAACAAAACCATCCAGAGAACAATGAGGAAATGACATCCCATGCTGAGGAGGAAGGAATGGTCGGGCCTATATTGGATGAGAGCTTTGGATGCTGTTCAGAAGCTTTCTTCAGAAAAAGACTCTCAGGAGAGTCTTTCCATTTTCTTAGGAGAACCCGAGTGGCAAGTCTAAAGGTACTTGGCTTCCCCAGAGTAAAGGGAATAAAACCCCGGAGAGCTGTCTTGAGTCCCCCTTGCGACTCAGTGATAGGACAGCTTCCCTCAGCCTCCCTGGGTAGGAAAGAGGAATGAGAAGCTCAGGCGACCCCAGAGGAGCTATGACTTCAGATATTCAAGCTCCAAGTCAAGAAAACAGCAAAGGAAGGGACCACCCACATGCAATGATAGCCTTATATTAAGAGGGGTAAAGAGAGGCTGAGAAAAATGAAGTGAGTCGCCCACACAGCAAGTTAGTGACAGGTTCAGGATGAGAACTGAGTTCCCCTGAACTTTAGTCCCAAGTTGCTGAGTAACTCACCACACTGCTCTGCCTGACTCCCTCCCTGTTCCCAGCCCAGGCACCCCAGTGTAAACAACCAAAAACACCTCAGCAAACAGCCAAGACCACCGGGAAAGTGAGAGTGCTGCACCTGCCATGTGCTGGGGAACTCTCACTAAAAAATATTTTTAAATTCTGAAGGGGTCCTATGGCTGGCTCCTATGGTCCGTCACAGCACTAAGTAAAACAAATTTCAATTGCTGAAGTCTGACATAAGACGCTGACTCAAGGGCATGTTTTACAAACGATGGTGCACTCCAGTTTGTCCACATAATGCTACCTAAATGCTCTCAGAACAATCTGGAAGCAAGTAGCTTCCACTTTCATTTTTAGGAACTCACACAGTAACAGAAAAACAGCAGCCTCCAGTGCTACATGGAACTTGTACCTCAATTTGCCTTGACTGTTGCAGCAATCACGCCAGGCCTGTTTACAACCAAGTGCTTGGATGAGAGACACTATCAGGCCTCAAGCAAAGCTATCCACCAGAAGATGGTTCAATGGCTCAGGGTGAGCTTATTTCGATAGCAAATCAGTTATCATTGTGACGCTGTAGTTTCAAAACCTAGCTTACAGGGTCCATGTTCTGCTACTATGTCATTTACTTTCAAGTTTTATTTTGGAAGCTGATCTTATGGCCAGGAAAAGAAAGTACTCATATCAGGGCATAGGTCTTGCATTGTTCCAACTAACTAAATAAAGCCATTTTCCTCATTGGCAAAACTGAAAGCCTTTCCAGGATATTTTTTTTCCCCCAATAGCCAAGTCCTCTGCCAAGTGCATTACAGCATCATCATTCTAAGTCTTATGTTTACATTTTCAAGAAACAATGTTTGAATTACTCTAGAACCAAAATAGAAGGGAGATTCTCAACTTCACTGTAGCTACCAGACTTGCTTTACATGGGAGATACAGAGATAAAAGGCAGAAAAGAGACAAAGGATCAGGCTATATCTGATAGCTTTTCTTCCCCAATTCTCAAAGCATTAGGCATCAAACTATTAGTGATAATAACTCATTTTAAAGACCAGCTACACAGAATACCACAGTCAGGCATATGTGTACACATCAGAAACATTTGGAAAAAATGTAACTGAAAAATATCCAAGTTTGAGGACAAAAGCGTCACTGAAATGCTTGTCCCTTAATGCCTCTTTAGTCTTATGAACAAAAAGACAAAAATAGACCCCAGTAGATATTCACAAAGAAGGTCTTGATGAAGGAATGGAAGGGGATTCAACCCTGGGTTTCAAAGTCAACAAAAATTGCTATAATTACATCTTAAGTCATTTATCCATGGCAGAAATCTTTTTAAGAATAGGAACTAAATTATCATCAATATTAATGAGGCAGATTCCCTGCTATTCAATGAATTCACCAGAATGAACAAAAAGTCAATGTAGTATCTAAACTAGGACAGCACCTTTACAATGAGGTCCTAAGGAGGCATGGCTGTTAAACAAGGTCAGAGTCCCAGACACTGCTTCGGGTCAGATGGTCAGAATGACTTCCGACACTATGATATAACCCCAACAGGATTTTCTCAGTCCCTGTCATCCTTCCTGGACAAAATGTTTTGATATTTCACAGTGATATCCAATAGAGTAAGGCCTTCTTACATCATTTTTCATCTTGAATGTCAAAATATTTTTAGGATCTGGCAGGTCCTGGAACAGAGAATTAACGCAGTGATTTATAAGGGAGTTGAAACAAGAAGAACTACTGCACTCATTTTCAAATAAAAGACAAATAACATGTCAGCCAGAAAATATGATTCAGGATACAATTTTGGATGTGCTGTGGAAATAGTATCTACCACTAGCAACTGGTTTTTACTAAAAATTTCTTTACAGGGCTGGCATTGTAGTACAGCATGTTGAGCTGCCACCTTTCACACTGGCATTCCACATAGGCACCAGTTTAAGTCCTCGCTGCTCCACTTCTGACCCAGTTTCTTGCTAATGTACCTGGAAAGACAGTAGAAGATGGCACGAGTGCTCTTGTCTCTGTCACACACATGGTAGATTCAGATGGAATTCCTGGCTTCTGCCTTCAACCTGTTGCAGTCATTTGCAGACTGGAGCAGCTGATGAAAGATCTCTCTCTCTCTCTCTCTCTCTCTCTCAATCTTTTTAAAAAATTTCTTGGCGAATATTCACTTAACTATGCTTGCTTTTGCCTCTAAAAACAGTTTAATTTCACCATTCTTTGTAAATTTGACATTTCTCTTTTCATTTTTTCCTTTGAGGGATTTGCTTGGCAGATTTTTATCAGTAGATTTTATGATTCTGGTCATGTATCATCTTTAAACTCTGCTCATATTCTTTTTTTCCCTAGTCTAACAATTTCACCTTCTTGAAACCAGGCAGAATGTCTTCAAATGGAGTAATGGCCACCCTGGCTCAAAAAGCACAATGAGAAGGAATGACGCAAATGAAGAAAAATAGGTCAAAGGATATGATGAATAAATCTAGAGATGAGAACTGGTACATACTAGAAATTGGCTGAGTAGGCTTAAAGGCTCTCACCACACATACACACACACACACACACAAATGAAATGATGAATATACTAGTTTGCTTAACTACAGTCATGGCACAGTGTACAGTGGTTCCATATCATGCTGCTGTATACCTTCAACATACACAATTTAAAAAAAAATAAACCTGAATGCATCATTAAAGAAGTCAGCTTGAAGTGATTAACAACACATACAGCCCAGTTCAGTTGAGGACATGTAGAAAGTGTTAATGAAGCAGATACCTTGCTAACTTTTCTTTTTTATTATTGAAGACACCAACATAAACTCATACACACACAAGTCCGTTGAGAGACACCATGGAATGGCTTACTCATTAAATGTTCACAGCAGCCATGTGTCCCCAACTGCCAGAACTAGGCAATCCAGAAAAAGGAGTCAAGAACTCAACCAAGATCTCCCATATGGGTGACAGGAACTCAGACACCCACACTATCACCTGCTACTTCCCAGGGTTTGCACTAGCAGGAGACCTGGAATCCTAAGCTGGAGCAGAGTATGGAACCCAGGTATCCAATATGGACACAGGTGTTCCAACCAGTTGGTGTCTTACCTGCCAGCCAAACATCTGCCTCTGCTAATGTTTTTAATCCTGGAAAGAAGGTATTTGGTACCTTAGAGTAAAAGGTAGGAATTTAGAGGACTTTGAGGAACAAATCAGATGTGGCTGAGACAATCTATGGTTGCCCTACTTGGGCTGTGTTTGGTTGAATAGTCTCAGCAATAGACTACAGTAAAGCCATTTCAAAATGGCTTAAGTCAGAGCCTGTATCAACAAAATCAGAATTTTTTGACTATTTTAAAGTCCCAGGTGATTCTTACATAGATGCAGGGTGAAAAATCCCAGCTCTGGACAACTGTCCTTCAGTGACCAGTGGTAAACCAGTTACTAGCCAAAGCACACAGAAAGCAGAGAAGGGGGTGAGTGAAGCTGAAACATGATTATCAAGGAAGAGGGTGGGAGCAGGTATTGATGTCTGATGGGAAAGGAGCACAGAGTGTAAGTAAAAGAGATGCACAAATTATTGCAGAAAGTTGAAGGAAGATGTAGGAAGTTGAAAACCTGGTAACATTTGCTATGGTGACTTGAACTAATACTGCAAAAATTACAGATTTCTGAAGCTTTTAACAAGCTTGCAAAAATCAGTTAAAATTATTAAAAATTATTGATAGACATTGATAAGATGGATAAAAGTTATTGATTAGTATACATATACATACACATTGTGCTAGGAAGAATTAATTACTTAACCATTTAATTGTCTGATTTTAACGAAGCGTCTTTCATAAATTTCAGTCTTTGACTCAGTGTACAAACAAAAGACATAAACTGAAAGACTGAATAAAGGGGAGGGCTTTGTAACCCTTAACATCACATTGCCCTATTTTTTGAGAAATCATTGCTTATCTATACAGAAGTAGAGCACTGTCCCTTTACTACAATAGTGTTTTGAAAACACAAAAATGAACCCCACATACTGAACAATCCCAGTGTGAGAGCTGTACACTTATCACAGAAAACACACATGTGAATGCGGAATGGTGCTCAGGCTGGCAAAATGATCGCATGCCAAGAGGGCTGCTTCCAGTCCAACACAGCCAAGCTTATCTCTGCAAAGAGGCGGGAGTTTCAGCAAAGCTGTGAGCTCTTAGGAATTTTCATTTGGAACATATAATGAAACAGGCAAGGTGCCAAAACATTAAGGCATATCCAGTTACTTCTTGCTTATGCACACTGAAAACTACAAGAAAGAACTATTCATAATTATTCCGCACCATATGTTCACATCTTTGTAACTGCGTATATAATACATATTTTTATTGATGATGCTTTTTTACTGATAATATTTTATTGGCAATATTCACTCTTAAAAACAGCAAACATAAATGGCATGTCTTGACCTATTTCACTGCATTACTAATAAAGCTGCATCTATACCTTTTAGGTATTTTTAGCCACTTGTTAATGATATGAGCGGTCTCAAAAAATTCATGAGAAATGCATGTATTTCAAACTTTTTGCACCAAAATAAGCATCTTCTATTTCCCTCTTTCACAAACATTCTGAAGTGCCCTCATGTAACAGGCTCTTCGTTTTGTTTTCCTGGGGAAAACTGAACTCTGCATAAAAGCATGATAACCTGTGTTTTCCAACAACAGCGACAATACGGTATGAAAAGAATATGTACTTGTGCTACTGTCTATAGAAACATAACACAAGCCACTTGCATAATTTGTAAATTTTTCTAAGAATCACTTTTTTAAGAAGGTACAATTTTTAATACTATTTCTTATTTAATTTAATAATAGGCTAAATATTAACGTCTGATTTTTTTTCTAATCTTAAGTCTAAAATATATAGCACCTATTTTATTATATGTCTCAACCTGGACATTACCTTTTTAAACAGATTTTCACTTATTAGAAAGGCAGAGTTATACAGAGCTAAAAGCAGAGCTTTCCATTCACTCTCCAAATGGCCATAATAAATGGGGCTTGGCCATGCCAAACCCAAGAGACAAGAATTCCATCAAGGTTGCCCATATGGATGGCAAGGACTCAAATACTTGAGCCATCTTCTGCTGCTTTCCCAGGTGCATTAGCAGGAACTGCATCAGGAATGGAGCAACAGGGACTTGAAGTGGCATCCAGGTGGGATGCTAGCCTCACAGGCAGTGGTTTAACCCACTATACCACAATACCAGCCCTAGACATTACATTCTTTAAAAATTTTTTTTTTTTTAATAATGATTACATGATTGATCAGGGTGGGAAGGATCAAGGTTTGGGGAAAATTGGTACTTCTTCTTGTTGTTCCTGAGGGATGGAATGAAACAAACAGGGAACCACTCATGACTTCCCACATGTCCCAGTACCCAGTGATGAGGAGCTGCCACCTCACATCACCCTAGCGTCTCAATGTGGACATATTCCGAGGGTTCTCTCCAAGTGGCTTGGATAGTTCTGAAATGCTGCTGATTTCACCAATCTGAGGATGATGTCATCCTCCCAATATCCATTGGTTCCAACCACCGAGATTTTGCTGTCATCATTTGTTTGGGGTAGTTGTCCAGTTATTTCTGTTCTTCTGCTACAGCACCAAATGTGTTGTCATATTCTCCTATTACAACATGGCCTGTGTCCACTGCTCTACCTTTTTCATTAAGTAGGGCATATTCTTGCAAGCGAGTCCTAGTACGTGGGCTAGGTGTCCCAAGCATCGCCAAATCTAACCACCACAGGGGCTCATGAACCCGACACCCACCTAGTAGGCAGGTCCTAGGGCCCAGAATAGGAGACCCAAGCCCTGGCGAATCCCCCATTCCTGGGGCTCGTGAACCCTAGCAGGTAGCCCCTGGGACCCGGGCCAGCTGACCATAGCCCCGCCAAATCCCCCATTTCTGGGGCTCACAAACCCAATACCCACCTTTAGGCGAGCCCCGGAACCCAGGAAGAGACCCAAGTCCTGCCAAATCCTCCAGGGTTCATGAAACCAAAACCTACCTAAGTTGATAAATCCATGTCATTATATTTTTATTGGAAATCCTGGATCATAAAACTTAGCTGAAAAGTTAAACTGATATACTCCAACTGGTCCAGTAACTGACCTGAGTATCTAATTCAGGTTTGAGTTAAAATAGACTGAAATTAAATAGAAAGCAGTTGTTAAGTCTTGTCACCACACTGAAGTGTTCCTTAGCCTAATGTGGTTTCTGGTTACTGTACTGGACAACCCAGTTTTAAGCCAGGGAGCCAACTGATGCCCAAGAACAGCTTAATTACTGTTGAATCTTATATGGATACGTCTAAGAATAGCCAGCTGTCACTACTTTAAACTGATGCTGTAGGTAAGCCCTTAGATGACTTGCATGGTGATCCACCTTAAAGCATGATGGTGCAAAGCTGGCTCTCAGCAGCACACCCAATTCAGACACCAGCCCCTAAATATTACGCTAAGGATTTCCTGAAGCATAGTGTGGTTAACTGTGGCAGGATGTAAAATCTAAGCCCCCAGAACCCAACACCTTTCTTTTTTTTTTAAAAAAGATTTATTTATTTATTGGAAAGTCAGATACACAGACAGGAGGAGAGACGGAGAGAAAGAGCTTCCATCCAGTGATTTACTCCCCAAGTGAGCACAACAGCCGATGCTACATCAATCCGAAGCCAGGAGCCAGGAACTTCTTCTGGGTCTCCCACATGGGTGCTGGGTCCCAAGGCTTTGGGCCGTCCTCAGCTGCTTTCCCAGGCCACAAGCAGGGAGCTGGATGGGAAGTGGAGCTGCCAGGATTGCAACCGGTGCCCATATGGGATCCCGGGCACATTCAAGGCGAGGACTTTAGCTGCTAGGCCACACCGCCGGGCCCAAGAACCTAACACCTTTCAAGCTAACTGTGCCTGTAAAATCTATTCCTTGGCAACATGGTCAAGTCACTGTTAGCTCTCAAACACATACATTAACAGGATTAGTGGCTATCTGGATTCTAGGCCATTTTTCCGAAGCCATTTCTGGTCACCTGGGTAAAAGGTGCTGACCTAAATACCTCCACAGTGAGGTAGTAGGGTCGGGGGAGTGATACTAATAGTGCCAGATGACCACATACGTGCTGGGAAGGAGGTATGAATGGATTAACAAAAATTTCACAAATTCTTAAGTAAAAAAATATAAAAACACAACAATCCATATTTTGTGTTCTCCAAGGAAAATGATGATAAGGTCTGAAAAAGGCAGAGTAACACTATTAACCTGGAAAACTTCCCTTTGAACAAAAAAACAATGGGCCAAAAAATGAAATCACATTCCATATACAATCAAGAACTAAAACACAAGTAGCAGTCAGATGTTGCAAGGAGAGATCCTTTTGAATTGTCACTCAAAACTTCCTCTCAAATACAGAATTTACCAGAATTAAAAGTGAAGCTTAAAAAATGGGTAGTCTACTTCCACCTCTTTCCTTTCTGCTGGATTGGATGATGTGGCCAGTGACGAGCACAAAAGTCTAACTGCCTGCTCCCAGGAAGAAAGAGAATGGGGAAAACAAGTTCCCCCACGCCTCGGCCTCATCAGCTCACAAAGCACAACCTCTCCAGTCTTCCTTCTACGCCAGCCCTTCTCTAAGCTTTTCAGAGTCCCTTTTCCCAGGCTGCAAATCCCTCAGGTAGCTGTGAGTCTGACAAGTAGGATCAGACCATCTCCTCCCTTTTCTGAATCATTCCCATTCACTTTCCCAGTTTATCCACACATCCATCACCCCTACCACCTCCAGGCTCCACCTGGTCCTTCTTTTCTCACAGGGTCTCAAAACCCCTTACCCTCCTCCTTTGGCTCTTGTTTATAGTACAACTTCTTATAAATTACTTGATTACTGCCAGTCACTCCCCAGCCCGTATGCTTCTATGGAGTAATGCTCCTTCCCTAACACACGTTTCCTAGCAGCAAGTGTTTCATAAACCTTCTCGTTGCACCGAATAATTATTAACTTGTTAAGCTAAGCTAGCTAGCTAAGATCTCTGCATTCTGGAATTCTGTAGGACATTTTTGTAAATAAAGCTTTTCCATCAACAAGATCAACAGTAGACATTTGTGAAAATATGCTGCTCCTTCCCTTGCACTCTTGTTGCTGCCTATCAAAACACAATTTTTAACCTCAGAGAGTAACAGTGGACACAGCTGGAATGGAACCTGGAAGAAATGAAAGCTCCTGCCCTGTCAGCAAACCATCACCTTCCACGAATGACAAATGCAGGTGTTTGGTCCAAAGCTGTGAACCAGAACATCGAGAAATGGGGAAGGCACTCAGGCCTCGTGTTTGTGCCCAAATAGAAAGTGTGTGACCAAGAAGCAAAATACACAGGATGGTACCTGAGCCCATTCTGAGCAGAAATGCCCACCTTGGTTTACATCATGATGATGCAGACACTGACAGCTAAGCTGAGCTCTGGAAGACTTGACAGATATTGAACAAAAGCATGGGAGGAGCTGGCATGGACCTGGTTCATCAAAGTGTGTCATCCCTTCAAGAGACCACACAACCATAAAAGCAAGGCAATTCCCCTTCATGATATAAGCCAGAGGAAAAGACATGTCTAAGACATCCTATTTAATCCGGTTAAATTAATTCCTGTCAATTTTCCTTAAAAGGCAAAATGTATACAGTGCATAGTAATTCTAGAAGCTCTTACAAAATAACTTAAAAGTAACTTAAATAACTTACAAAATAACTTAAAAGTCCATTGTCAATCTCATGGAAAATACACCTATTCTCAAACCCCAAACTGCATCACACAAAAATCCATCTAAGTTAGAAACCTCATATTAACTCTTGTTGTGGCAGGCTAACAAATTTCCCTAATTGTAATGGTATCCATTTGTAATTCAACCTCAAATTATTTTTTCTTTTATTTAAAAGGCAAGTTGAGGAGAATAAGGGAATAGAGAAAGAGACAAAACGCCCACAATAGCCAGAGATGGGCCAGACCAAAGCCAGAAGCCAAGAATTCAATCCAGATCTCCCATGTAGGGATTGTGGTGAAAAAAGCAAGATGAATGGGAGGAGCAATATATGTTTCACTAGAACCTTCTAATTATACACACAGGAAGACACTGGTGTGATTTCCCAACCAAGTACGGACAACAGCAGCATATTCATAGACTTGTCAGACTGCACAACACCCTGCTAAGCACTTACTTCCTTTTCCCATAAATTGCCCCAGTTCTATCTTACCATTTTTTCCTCATACTGAGTGGAAACACAAGTCAAAGTTACTCTGCATGACACAGGGCACTGTCAGTGGAAACTATGATCAGAAACACCATGTACAGGTCTCTTTTTAACTCAAAAGCACATCAGCCCCAAGAGTGAGAACAATGGCTTCCATCTCTCTTCACAGCACATCTGGAAGAGACAGGAGAGCTGGGGAAGGCACTGCCCTGGGGTCAAGAGACAACAGGCTCTACTGCCCACTGGACCACCAGCTTGCCATGCGCAGGTCCCATCATGTTTCTAGTGACCCAGACAGTACCATCTTTCAGCTCTCCTGTCTTAGATTTTGAAGTGGATCATCACTATGAAATCTAAAATTAAACAAATACATTCTTATCACTCATTACAGCTTTGTTTTGCTTAAAAACCACATGCGCCATGGTTTTAGACAGCAAGGACATGGAAAGAGAAGATAATCTAATTATCAAAACAATCTAATCATTCTTTAGGAATTTAATCATGAAGAAACGCCTAACCTCCTCTGACCCGGATGTTTAGAAATCCCATGAAAGAATGTACAATAAAAATATTTACTGGCACATGACAAGAAAACACATGCTTGTAATTAGTTTTTAAAAGAAGAAAAGTGAAGAGGGGAGATTTTGAGGAGGAGAAAAAGAAGAAAAAGGAGACATGCCCTTGTTTTCAGCACCTATGAAGTGACTTCAAAAAGTTTAAGGAAGATGGATAAGCATCTGGTATAGCCAATGGGACTCTTCACAGGATGCCTGTATCAGCTCCTGGGATGGAGCTTTGGCTGCCCTCCCCATTCCAGCTTCCTGCTAATGCAGACCCTAGGAGGCAGGTAAGGATAAAGGGCTTAGGTTCCTCATATCCACCATGGAGATCAGGAGTGGGAGCCCAGCTCCTGGCTTCAGGTTGGCTGAGCCCCAATTATTGCAGTTATCTTGAAAGTGAGCAAGTAGATGGGATGTGTGTATCTTTCAAATAAATACATTTCTTTAAAAAAAAGATTCTTATTTTTGTACAAAAATTTTGAAATACATACATATAAGGGACCTTCAAAAAGTTCCTGGATGAGCTGGTCAGATGGCCTGGGAAAACAGAGAAGGATGACCCAAACCCTTGGAACCTTGCACCCACGTCAGAGACCCAGAAGAAGCTCCTGGATCCTGGCTTTGGATCGTCTCAGCTGTGACCACTGAGGTCATCCGGGGAGTGAGTCAGTGAATGGAAGGTCTTCCCTGCCTTTCCTTCTCTCTGTAAAATCTGCCATCCCAATAAAAATAAATAAATCTTTAAAAAAAGTTCATGGAAATGTATAGTATGTGAAAAAGAAAACTTCACATGGAGTTAAAATTTTTCTGTACCAAAATAAATTTACTCCTTACTTCCATTTTCCCATCAGCTTTTTAAAATACTCTGGTACACGGTGGCATGCCTCAACAGAAAATCTTCACAATTTTTAAACCACCACTCCTGCATGACAGGAGAACGATTTCCAAGTGGATACAAATGGATGAAAAGCACAAGGCTTCTGTAAAATAAATACATAGAGCAGCATGGAAAGAACACATTATTGTTCAAAAGTCAGGAAGCTTTGGAGCCCAGCCCAGGAAAGCACTCTAACCCAAGGTGTGCCCTTCCAAGTCTAGATCTGTTTACAAGGGGCTCCAATAATTCCAGACATGTGATATTCAGCGTCCATCCAACTCTCCTTAGAGAAAACACATTTCTATTCAGAGCATTCAAGAACTAGAAAGTAGAAAGGAGATTCTTTGAACATCCTTTCCAGCTCTTCGCTAAGCAAGTAAAGGAATCCTGCACAAATGGAGGCATAAATGCATCAATTTCTTAGGGAAACAACCCCATGACATCATCACCTGTCACTCAGCCCAATTTTGTTCTCATTTATATCAGTTTCTGCTCAGGATCTCTTAGCCAGTAGTGAACTTGGCTTAGAGCATCTTCTAATGTGCCTTCTTCTGTCTTCAGTGCATGAGGACATTGAGTCTGTGTGTTGCTAATCTGATAATAGTTACTCTGCAATTGGATTCTGTAGAAGGAGATGTGAAAACTGGGGATAGCACAGGCATGAAATAAATGACAGGAAAGGACTTTTTGTATCTCATTCCTAGGATAATAGGGGAGGGAAGTGGGGTAGGAAGCGAGATGAAAGGATAAACTTTGACGGAAGCCAGAGGTGGAAGGCAAAACAAGACCAAAACACGTAAGTGCTGCCTAACCCCACCGGAGTTACAATTTCATGCTTATTCAGTACCAGGTGGAAAAGGCAGGCAGCAGAGAATTAAAACACCATGATTAGGTCAACTTTCCGGGAGGCTGGCCTACTGTGTTCCTTCGAAAGGAAGCCACCCCAGGTCATGATGTCATCATCATCATCATCATCCTCCTATTTTGAGTGACCACAGGGAAAAGGCACAGACTATACACAGTGATAGAGAACAACGCAAACAGCCACAATGACCTCCTGCCAGACTTCACACCCACTCCACCTGAGCTGGGTTACCATAGAAAAATAGAAGATCCACAGTTGGATCTGAACATCAAATAATTTTAAAAATTAGCACAAGTATTGCATATGACATGATTACACTTTTAAAAATTCATTAAATGTATGAAACTGACATTTAACTACATGTCCTATATGGTTCTTTGATAAATCTGGCAACTCTACTCCTCCATCCTTTCAATACAGCTCCAAGGTATTTTATGATATAGGAGAAAAAAATTGTGCCTAACAACCCAACTCTAGGCAGAAGAAATCAACAAGTTATTTTTGGGGGGGGGAGAGGGAGGAATATCAGATTTATGGAGAGAAGGAGAAACCAAGAGGAACATCCTCCATCGGCTGGTTCTCTCCCCAAGTGGACAAAATGGCCAGAGCTGAGCTAATCCAAAGCCAGGAGCCAGGAGTTTTTTCCAGGTCTCCCACACAGGTGTAGGGTCCCAAGGCTTTGAGCCGTCCCTGACTGCTTTCCCAGGCCACAAGCAGGGAGCTGGGTGGGAAGTGGAGCATCCAGGACACAAATCAGTGTCCATATGGGATCCTGATGTTTGCAAGATAGGATATAGCCATTGAGCCATTGTGCCAGGCCCAATGGGCTAATTTTCTAACACCACCGATGGTAAATGATTTTAAAGGATACTGTAATAATCATCCAATAAAAAAGTGTGTTACTTAAAAAGCTTGTCATCTTTACTTGAAATAATGTCAAAAGCATGGATGGTCTCTCAGATATAACCTCCTTTCATAGTACTTGAGTATTAAATAAGAATCATAAAGGTGAAAAGAGATCTTAAATGTTTTTAAACAGCATGCTTAAGATTCACTAACATGGATCAGGTATTTGGCCTATTGGCTTAGGTGTCACATCCCATATCAGACAGCTAGCGTTCAAGTCCCAGCTCTGCTCTGATTCTAGCTTCCTGAGGGAGCATGTGATGGGGTTCCTGCCACCCAGGTGAGGACACTGACTGAGTCTGCAGTTCCTGGCTTCAGCCATGCTTAGCTCCCTCCCTTACAGTCATAGGGAAGTGGTACAGCAGGTAACAGATCAATCTGTCCACCTGCCTTGCAAATAAAAACAAAATAATTATTAGTCCACAAATGCTTTCTGAATATTTAAAGATGACTGACTCAATTGTTTGTAGCAGATATGATTTTTAAAATCTCTAACAGCACTGCCAGCTTGCACTGCTGTTTTTCACTTCTTCTGTACTTCAACGACACATGTGGACTCTCCCTACATTCTTTTCTGCTATAAGAAATCCCTCTATGACTCCCGCTCTGTAAACATAAACAATGGAAACCTACTTGGGTTCCGGAACCAGGCTGCTAATGGTCAGAGAAGGAGGCCGGCAGCAGGCAGCAGGGAAGACTTGAGTAAGTGTCAGCAGGAGGAAACTGGACTGTTTCCAGGACCTTGGATCCACAGGTGGCTTTGTTATCCCTGGTGATGAGATACACCATTCCCACAGCATGGTGGCATGCCAACCAGAAGTTATCTGATACTGTCTACACTTTGCTCCATGCACACAACCAAGACAAGCCCACCTTCCCTTGTCACAGAAACTGCAAAGGGGATAAATCTCAGCAAGATAGATCAAGCCCTGACAGTTGTGAGAAAGCATGTGGGGAATGAGCTGGCAGTGGGCAGCGAGCTGGCAGTGGGCAGCTTACCCTTCTCTCTTTTAAATTAAAAAAGATATCCTAGGACAGGCATGGTAGCACAGCAACATAATCCTCTGCCTGCAGGTACCAGAATAACACATAGACTTTAATTCATGTGGCTGCTCCATTCTTATCCAGCTCACTGCTTATGACCTGGGAAAGCATAGGAGGATGGCCCAAGTCTTTGGGCACATGCATCCATACGGGAGGCAAGTTAGAAGCCCCTAGTTCCCAGGTTCCCATGGGACATAGACGTTCTATGATAAACACATGAACACATATCCAGCAAAGAAAAGATCTATCTAAGTTTACTGCATGACTGGCTGGTTGATTAAAGAAGTATTGAGCAATGGCTATTAATAACTAACTCTATAATATGTGGAATATGGACATGATCTTTAGATAAGAAACTACTAGCAAAAAGAATAAAGAATGCATTCTACAGCAACCTTCCAATTTATTTTAGGCATCAAAACTTTTCGCTTAGGAAATAATAGTACTGGTAGGCCCAGCATGGTAGCCTAGTGGGAAAAGTCCTAGCCTTGCACACGCCGGGTCCGTGCTTGTGGCCTGGGAAAGCAATCAAGGATGGCTCAAAGCCTTGGGACCCTGCACATGGGAGACCCAGAAGAAGCTCCCGGATGTTGGCTTCTGATCAGCTCAGTTCTGGTCATTGAGGTCACTTGAGGAGTAAACCAGTGGACAGAAGATGTTTCTCTCTGTCTCTCCTTCTTCTGTAAATCTGACTTTCCAAGAAAAATAAATAAATCTTAAAAAAAAAAAAACCTAATAATAGTGTTGAGCACTTTCTAAATGCCAACCATTATGTGAACAACTTTGCATAAATGTGTCATCTCATTCAATATGCACCACACCCACATGAGTTAGAACTAAATCCTTATTTCTATTTCATTTCATGGGAAGCCTGGGTCTGCAAGACGTTAAGAAGCTTGTGTAAGGCCACAGATGTGGAAACTGCAGGGGAGTGATTCAGATCCATTGCAGACTCATGCACAAACAATGCTCTTCACCCCGAGGGGGATCCTGTCCTGGATGAAATGACACACATTCTGGGTGGTAAGTGTGACCCAATAAACGAAGGCACAATGGATTCCACAGCACTCCCATGAATTTCCTGGGTCTACAGTCATGCAATGAAGCTAGATCATTTCCAAAGACCTTCTCATAAACCCAAATCCAGGCTTCACTCAATTGGAACCCAAACTTCTCCACACTCAGTTACACATTGATTCATGTGCCGCTTAGGCTTACAAAAACTAGGTGGCTTTCTCAAAGCTACATGGCTGCCTGCATTCTCATATTTGAAATTTACATTCAGTGCAGTCACTACTAAATCAAAGCAAAATCCACCATCTTTTGATTGCATGTCCATGTGGCACAAAAGCAGAGATAAACACAAAATCACCCTTATTATCAGCCTCACTGTAATGTACCAGCTATCAAATCAGCCCATTAGTGGTTTTGTGGTATTTCATATGAAACTGAATTCTGAGCCTAAAGAATTCTATTAAAAAACTGATTGTGAGCCCAGTACAATGGCTCAATGGCCAAATCTTCATTTTGCAAGTGCCAGGATCCCATACAGGCACCGATTCGTGTCCAAGCTGTTCTACTTCCCACCCAGTTTCCTGCTTATGCCCTGGGAAAGCAGTAGAGGATGCTCCAAAGCCTTGGGACCCTGCACCCACATGGGGGCTCCTGGCTCCTGGATCAGATGGGCTCAGCTCTGACCATTATGGCCATTGTGGCCATTTAAGAAGTGAACCAGTGGATAGAAGATCTTTCTCTTTGTTTCTTGTTTTCTCCATAAATCTGACCTGTCTTTCCACAAAAACAAATGACTCTTTAATTGAAATTAAAAAAAAAAACTTATTGCAAGACACTGAGCTAACTTGGGGGTGGGGGAAACCATACAACTTTTGAAAAATATCTGCTCCTATTTACCTATGAGCAATGAGGAGCTTACTAGTCTTCCTCACATATTTATGATCACAACTTTCTAAAATGCCTAATCTTGCCCTTCCTGAAATAAAAAATCTTGTCTTGTGATTTTCCTCAAACTTAAGCTTTCACAGACCTCTACCTCAGCTGTCCCTCAGGCCATTTCACACAGTGTGTCTGTCTGATTTTATATTTAGCTTCCTGTTTCCTGTAGGACAGAAGCAAACATAGCAAAGAGGCAGAATGAGACTGAGACATAAGTCATCACACTGAGGGCTATGCGAATGAAGCATAGGCAAGGGAAGGAGCAGGAGTACATGGCCTAGTGGTCAAGATGCTGCATGGATTAAGTCCTGGCCGGCTCTCAATTCCAGCTTCCTACTATTGTGTACCCTGGGGAGGCAGCAGGTGATGGCTCAAGGACTTGGGTCCCTGCCACCTGTGTGAGTGAGCCAGATGGCACCCTGGCCTCCTGGCTTTCTTCTGGTCTAGTCAGCCCCAGCTGTCGCAGGCATCTGGCCCATGAGCCAGCAGAGAGATCTCCCTGTCTTCCTCTCTTCCTTTTAAATAAATAAAAAGAAAGATAAACCACACCTACCCCTTCTCTCAAAAGTGTCCATGAGTTAGTGAGACTGTCTGTTCTAAGTGACCACAGAGCCCAGTGGAGTGAACAGAGGCTTTAAGGGACAGGATGGGTGACTTCAATACTGCTGCACCTCTCTAGAAATTTCCTTTAACCCTGCTTCAGCACAGACACTGCCTTGTGTATGCCCAAAGGCCACACTTAAGGACTTGGCACCCAGGCTGGTGCTACTGGAAGGTGATGCAACTTTTGGCAAGGGGTCTGTATTTGGGGTTTGTGCTCAGAAAGGCCTGAGGGATCCTCTCTCCAACTTCCTACTCACACAGACACAGACTCACCATGATGAGCTGTCATCATCAATCTACCAAGGCCCAACCAACACAACCATCTCCCTATTCAGTTTTGAGATGGATTTCTGCAACTGTGAACCAAATAAACCTTTTCTCTTTACCAAAGATAGCTGTCTTGGTTATTTCACTACAGCAATGCAAAGTTGACAGGTACTACCCCGTCCCCACCCCCTCACCACACACAGAATGCTTCAAGCATGAATTTGAAATTTATTTATGGAAAATTCCTTCTACTCTGCAAGTCCCACTTCCCAAGGATCAGCTGCCCTAGAAGGGCAAGATTGAATGCAAAAATCAGGGCTAGCATGCCTTATCAAAAAGTGGTTCAAACACCTATTAGAATGAGATGGCAACAGGCAAGACAGGAGCAAAAGAGCTGATTGCTGCCAGAGAACATGAAAGTTCCATGATGCCAGTTGTTCAGATTTTTTTCAACTGCATTTGTGGATTGTGAAATTGATTCTTGTGATTAAATAGAAAAAATACCGTAGGAATAACTAACATTTTTGCAATTTAGAACAAATACCTTTGCTACAAAACCAGCTGGGATATAAAATGTATTTGTTCACTGGATGACTTGATTTGAAGAATTTGGGGGGAAAAACCTTTTAAATTTTATCTTTAAACTTTAAAATAATGGCAGAGAGAGAGAGAGAAAGAGAAAGACTGACTGATCTTCCATCTGTTGGTTCACTCCCCAAACGTGTACAATAACCAAGGCCTAACAAAGCTAAAGCCAATTTGAGTGTTCCATGTATAAGGCAGATAAAAACCTCAGTCATTATCTGCTGTTTCCCAGGCAGTGCACTGGCAGGA
Organism: Ochotona curzoniae; assembly: GCF_017591425.1. NCBI lineage: Eukaryota > Metazoa > Chordata > Mammalia > Lagomorpha > Ochotonidae > Ochotona > Ochotona curzoniae. The sequence continues at coordinate 43,544,706 of NW_024466502.1, read as the reverse complement.
AGCAGGAATCAGAAGTGGAGCCAGGAATTTCAACAGGAGAGGCAGGTGCCCTAAGCGGCATCCTAACCTTTGCAAGCAATGCCTGCCTCTGGAGAACACTGCCTTGGGCACAGCAGTAAAGTCAGCCCTGGGTCACTGCAGCCAAAGGAAACAGCAATAGGAACCATGATCTCGGGAAGGGCAAACAACAACAACAAACCTCATTTGAAAGACACGATCTTGATCCCAACTTTTTTATTCTTGTATGAAGGAATCCAAGTCAGAACCAACTACTGCAGAACACCTAGCAGATTACAGAGATGTCTGGAAGGCCAACACAGAATAAGCAAGCAATGTCACGTAAGCAAAGACAGGACTCTGTGTTCCTAAACATTAAAGACATTTTAATAGAGAAAATGCTTATGTTTCTATGCAAAAAGCCTTTCCAGCACACAAAGCACGCGCTAACATGAGGTGGTCGCTGGCAGTCTCCAAACATAACAGCATCAACAATGCCTTACTATGCACAAGTGGAATAGCACCAACTAACCTCTTCTCACTGCCCAACACATGCACCCAAACTTTATTAATTTGCTAAACATTTGCCTTTGATACTGGGTCCAAATAATTTTGCTTTAAAAATGGCAAAAGAGGAGGGCTAATACATATGCCCTAATTCCCAATCCCATTCTCTCTTTCTCCGTGGCAGGTGTCAACAGCTATCTTCATGGTCACTGATTCACTAAGTGAACAAAGATTAGCTCAGCACCTACCAGGTTACGGCCAGTTTTAAGGTCACACAGGGCAATCAGTCCAATCAGATTTGTTTTTGTTGCTGCTGCTGTTTTTAACCTACTGAGTGCCTAGAAACATTACTAAAATAAAACTTGGTTTAGATCAGCATTTCTTGTCAGGAGACTATAATAGCTCTTCAACAAAGTTAAAAGCATCAGATAATGATAAACAAATAAAATAAGTGTTTGCAAGAATGTGGAGAAATCTAATCTTTCATGCACTGCTAGTACAGCAATTTGGAAAACCTGGTGAGTCTTTAAAAAAATTAAGAATGGAATGACCCCTTAATTCAGCAATTCTACAGATATTTCCATAAAGAAAAGCCCCAGCATGGTCTCAAAGAGATATTTACAAACCTATGTTCTTAGCATTATTCACAACAGTCAAAGAAAAAAGCAGCCCAAGTATCCATGGACATAACATATAAACAAACAAAAAACGCTACAGAGAAGCAGGAATATAACATAGTGCTTAAGCCACCATTCAGGACAGTTGTATCTCATCTATATCCCTGGTTTCCACCTGCCCCAATCCTGACTATTATGGCCATTTAGAGGATGAACCAGTGAGTGGAAGATTTCAAGATTTCTCTCTACCTTTCTGTGTCTCTCTCTCTTTGCCTTTCAAATAAATGAAAATAAGTAAGCAGCTTCAACTGTAACATGCATATAAAATGGAATATTGTTTAAAAAAAAGGAACCTGATCCACACTACCATATGACCAAGGCTTGAGGAATGATACTACGTGAAGTGAACCAGCCACAAAGTCATCAATATTGTAAACTTCCATTCAGAGATTAGAATAGTACTGCACAGAAACCCACAAGTTGGAGGCTGAGAAGGAAAGAGCTGTTGTTTAACACAATGTTTCAAGTGACAAGTGTTCTGAAGGCAGTGTGAATGTACTCAGTGCCATGGACTTGCTAATTTACAGATCAGATAGCTCATTTATGGATACGATTGCCATAATCAAAGTCTCTAACTATCCATCAATCTGTTTATCTATAGGGTTATACACACACACACCAGAAAACCAACCCGAGGCTTCGCAGCAGCCCTCACATCCCAGACAGAGAGCCCATCCCGGAAGTCCTGCCTCTTTCATTCATTGTATAACCAAACAGCCTCACAAAAAACCATTTCCTCAACAAAGAATCAGGCTGTTCAATGGCCTTCTCATTTTGTTTTTTTGGCAGAGAAAACACACATTAAAAAAATAAAAGCTACAGGCAGTGGAAACAGGTAAGCCCCTCACGTCATTCCTTGATTTTCTTCTGTGAAATCTCATCCTCAAATTAGATGTTCTTAAGCTACAGAATATCATCCCTTTCAATGCAAAAGACTCTCTTTCCCCTGAGACAGACGAGTTCCTGTGTTGTCTATTTTTATTGTTCCCTGAACTGGGGCACTCTGGCTGTAAGAGGGCCAGGGGAACTACGCAAAACATCATCTGACAGGTCAAGAAAGGGTGTGTTTCTGGAACTTCTGCAGCTGCAGCAAAGTGTCCACACACATGGACACACTGTGAAGCTTGAGCTCTGTCAGCATTTGACAGGATGCCTGGCTCTGGGCTAACACTGTGGCACATTTGTATCTCTACAGCTGCAGTTTCCACCCAGGATAAAAGAGAATCTGGAGGCTTCATGACCTGAGCATGCTCACCAACTCGGGAGGATCTGGCTGGTAGGAAAGCACAGGGATTCCCCCAGGAAGTGCCCCTTGGGACTGGTAATGATAAAACTTGCTTATATCAAATCATCTTTATCCCTACATTAGCAAATGACAAACCTTTGCTCCTAATAAAATACAAGCTACTGGTCACAACATTCCTAGCACCACCACTGGCACACATCACCATGGCAAGCATTTTCTTGCTTAAAAAAAAAAAGGCAGATTTCACTGATGCATGTTGTTGGTACATGAATATCAGGCTCAGAATCAACAGCAATGCTACTCACAAAAGCTTCATTGACCCTCATATGTTTTTCTCTTTAAGCTACGTTCTAGCTTTCTTGCTCTTAGGAGTATCAATCTGTCAGTCCCAGGCCATTCTGGAAGCCATTTTCAGCAATACAAAGCATGAAAATGCAAAAATCATTTCAGTACACAAAAGATTGCAACAAGGACACTAGTTCACAATCTGAGCCATGAAACAAGAAGCAGCATTGCATTCTTCAACCTCAGCTGGCTCTAGGAACCTGGAGCTACTCAAAGCTGTGTTGCTCTATGTGGGTCTGCGAATGATCACAAAAGCTCCCCAAGTGCTGGGCTAAGGGTTCCAAATACTTTTTTTTAAGATTTACTTTTACTGGAAAGGCAGATTTACACAGAGATGGAGAGAGAGAAAGATCTTCCACTTGCTGTTTCACTCCCCAAATGGCAGCAACGGCCAGAGGTGAGCCGATCCAAACCCAGGAGCCAGAAGCCTGCTGCCTCTTCTGGGCACACATGTGGATGCAGGATCCCAAGGCTTTGAGCCATCCTCCACTGCTTTCCCAGGCAACAAGCAGGGAGTTGGATGAGAAATGGAGCAGCTGGGATACAAACTGGTAGTCATATGGGATTCTAGCGCTTGCAAAGGGAGGATTAGCCAACTGGGTCACTGTGCCAGGCCTAACAAATAAATTTTAACAAGCTAGCAAATTCAAAAAATACAGAATCCTTTAATAACAAGGATCAACTATATTAACCAACTGGATATTTCCCTAGAACTACTCAGTGTACAGTAATACTTATGGTTCATTCAAACCGGTTTGTGACAACCCTATGAAAGGCTACTTAAAAATTTCAGTATTCTGGGCCCGGCGCGGTGGCGCAAGTGGTTAAGTCCTCGCCTTGCACGCCCGGGATCCCATATGGGCGCCGGTTCTAATCCCGGCAGCCCCTCTTCCCTTCCAGCTCCCTGCCTGTGGCCCGGGAAAGCAGTCGAGGACAGCCCAAGGCTTTGGGACCCTGCACCCGCGTGGGAGACCCGGAAGAGGCTCCTGGCTTCGGATCGGCATAGTATCGGCCCGTTGCGCTCACTTGGGGAGTGAATCATCGGACGGAAGATCTTCCTCTCTGTCTCTCCTCTCTGTATATCCGCCTTTCCAATAAAAAATAATAAAAATAAATCTTTAAAAAAAAAAAAAAAAAAATTTCAGTATTCTGAGCCACACATACATTGTGTGCTAGTCAGTAACTGTCCTCAGGGCCCCATGGCCACATTCCACATGCCGCCAATACAGCAGGTACAGTTAAGGGCCAATGGTCATTGGAGACCACCAGCCTAGACCTCCAACTCTGAATGACCATGATCTAATCATGCTCATCCACCCAGGAAGGGATTCCCCACATGCTTCAGAAGGCACCTCCTCAAAACCACCCCCTCTGTCTACTCATGCCTTTATCATCTCGTCTGAAACTTAATTCCAACTAGAATTCACCAACATTCTTTTTTTTTTTAAGAGTTATTTATTTTTATTGGAAAGTCAGATATACAGAGGAGAGACTGAGAGGAAGATCCTTCAGTCCGATGATTCACTCCCCCACAAGTGTCCACGCTGGTCGGAGTTCAGCTGATCTGAAGCCAGGAGCTAGGAGCTTCTTCCAGCTTCTTCCAGGTCTCCCATGTGGAAGAAGGGTCCCAAGGCATTGAGCCATCCTCAGCTGCTTTCCCAGGCCACAAGCAGGGAGCTGGATGGGAAGTGGAGCTGCCAGGACTAGAACTGGCACCCATATGGGATCCTGGCACGTTCAAGGTGAGGACTTTAGCTGGTAGGCCACTGCAATGGGCCCCATCAACATTCTTTCACATCCTAAGAAATCTCTACTCTCAGATCTTCATTTTATTTTATTTCCACATAAATGTTGAAGATAAGAAAGATTGGAAACATGCTCATTTTTTTCCAACTTGCTACTCAGGGTAATGTCAAGTATGTTCTACCACCAAAACGCAAACATTTGACACCGGTACTGAGACTCACACAGTACCTTTATCAAATAACAAATGATTCTGGAAAACATAAACACTTTGATTATGGTCACTTACAGGTGGCACCACACCAGGCTGGCTCCTTGAGAGTGGAGATGATCTGGGGCTCGGTACCCACTGTCTTGGGAGTTCTAAAGGGTCACAGCCATTTCCTTGGAGCTGCAGGAGAAGTTCAAACTGCAGTAGCCCTATACTCTTGGAATAACAGTGGACGAGCTAAAGCATGACTCCCTCCCCCAACACAACCTTCCCCTGCTCAGCTCTTCCTCCTTTTCTGTGATACTAAAATAGGAAGTCACTTCTCTTGGAAACTTCTGCTTTTTAGAAGTCTCAAAACTGAATTATTCTTTGAAAAGCCTTTTTGGAATTGAAACCGTAAAAGCTTTTAAGGGGTGGCATCATTGGCTCAGTGGATAAAGCTGTCTCCTGTGACGCCGGTGAGTCCGCTTTTAGTCCAGCTCCCTGCCAATGGCCTGAGAAAAGCAGCAGGAGATGGCCCATGGACCTGGATCTCTGCCACCCACATAAAAGGCCGAAGAGAAACACCTAGCTCCTGGCCTCACCTGGCCCAGCCCTGGCTATTGTGACCATCTAGGCAGGAAATCAACAGATGGAAAATCTGTTTCTCCCTCTCTATATAACTCTTTCAAATAAACAAATCTTTAAAAAAGCAAAAAGCTTTTAAGTCCATTAAGCTATGGTTAATATGTTTAAAGATCCACTTGTTGGTCTTAATTGCTTCTCACCATTTTCACACTGAGTGTTCCAAAAGAAAAAGTGGGGCCAGGCATGCTTCACATTTCCTGGAGCTGGCTTTCCTCTGTGCTTGTCGTGAGCAGGACTTCACATCTGGGCCAACTCAAATGCGTCCAGGGCTTTCCTGCTCCTTCTGTTTCCGTGAATCTATTCCTGTCAGGTGCAAATGCTCCAGAAATACAGAACTGGGACAGAAGAAATCACAGGGACTTAAAGTGGGAGTCTTTCTTCCTCTTCTGGGTTCACAATTACAAACAAACAAAACCTAAGATTACATTGAAGACACAAAGTAGAAGCCACATGTGCTAATGTGGCTTCAGCTCCAGCTGAATCTGCTTGAAGAAGAGATGTCACCAACAAAGCTCAGAGTGCAGCAAAGGTGAGCCGCTATCCATCTCAAGTCCTCGACGACGATGCTGATCCGGATTTAAACCGCACCACATTGTTTCTCCACACAACAACCTGAAAAAGCATCCTAAAATGTCATGGACATATGCAGAGCAGCTCGGCCACAACAGGGCTGAGGAAGTCGGAGTGTGAAACGGCCAGATCAGGGTCATAAGCAGCACCATCCGGAGAGCTGTTCCACCTGCTATGGCCAGGCAGTAGGCCTTGGCCTTGACTTAGCTTTCTGGGCCAGAAAATATGTCAGCACCTATATTCAACTCATTCAAATCTGACATCAGGAATGTGACTCTGGGTGGAATCTACTAAGTTGAGAGAACAAAGCTGTAAATAATCAGCCATTTCAGACCGAAAGTGACCACGGTCAAAAATGAATCTGGGTGTGATCATCACAAAGACGATAATTAAGTACACATATTACAGTTAGTAAGAAAACCCAGAACCTGAAGGTCAGAAAAAGTTAGGACAACAGCGCCTGGAAGCATGAAAGCAGCCCAGATAAAAATCTGCTAATGAGACTTTCTCTATAGACTGAACTGTCACAATCAAAAAACTAGGGACAGGGCCTGTGTGATGGCTCAATGGGCTAACCCTCCTCCTACAAGTGCCGTTTCCCCATATGGACACCAGTTTGTGTCTGTTCCACGTCCCATTCAGCCATCTGCCTGTGGCTTGGGAAAGCAGTAGACAACGGTCCAGAGCCTGGGGCCTGTGCACCCACATGAGAGACCCAGAAGAAACTCCTGGCTCCCAGCTTCAGATCAACTCAGTCTGGTAACTGTAGTCATTTAGGGAGTTATTGTTATGGAAGACCTCTCTCTCTCTCTCTCTCTCTCCTCTCTGTAAAATCTGCCTATTATATAAAAATAAATAAATCTTAAAAAAAAAAAAGAAAGAAAACTAGGGACAATCAGTGAAATTTTTCCAAAGAATGTTATGGTTCTTGCCTGCTGTTGCTGCCTCCAATGGCAGAACAGGTATGTTTTAAGTTAAGGTGGCACTAACAAGACACTTGAAAACAGGGGTGCTTCTTTTGTGCTGTGCAGCCCAGTAATGAGAGTCTGTTACTGTTTATTACTATATTATTTACATAGCAAATCATATTGGTAGAGATTAGGAGTCTTGCTTAACAGACATGGGGTATTTACCTTCAGGTCTTGCCGTCACACAGACGGCTGCCACCAGGGAGTCCCTGGACCACATTACAGGCAGGCAGGTGGGCAGGCAGGTGCCACTGGGCACACTGTAAACAGCACAGGCTTGCCCACTGTGTTCTGGGCAGCACATTCTTCAGCCCACAGAGCGAGCTACTCAGAAGATGGGTTCATTCACCAGGGATCTCAGTGATATTTCACTCAATTCATATCACTCTCTCTCATTCTAAAACTCAGTTACTTCCTGTGAAGGTTGTTTTGTTTCTGCATTTGTATTGTCCAACTTCACTTAACCAGCTACCAGATACTGGGAATTCCTACAAATGCTTAAAGAATGGAGTGGTCCGCCTAACTAAATCTGTCTAATCAACTCAGGGTTGAAAAGCTAAGGAAAAAGCCAAGGTGCAAGAAATGGCTTAGTGCTGTCATGTTGGTGGGGGGAAAAAAAAGCTCCTTTTTTTGTGCTAAATGAATGAACAGACTGCTGGCTACTTTCAATTATTTGAAACCCTACCTTCCTCAGAGTTTTAACAGCGTTATAAACACATGGCTAGAAAGACAGAGGCTATTACTTCCAGTATGGGGAGAAACACGAAAATCACAACGGGGCATGCCTGGGACCTTGGTCCTAGAAGGACAGGAGAAATTCAACGGATGGAGACTGGAGGACAGAGAAACACAGGAAGGCAGATGGTGGGCAGTTCTAGGTAAAGAACAATCAACAGACCATGGGAGTCAGAAATGTGTCAAGGTGAACATGAAAGCAAGGAATCATGTGGAAAGGTGGGACAGCGCCAGATCATACCACAAACTACGGAACTTGGGTTGCAGCCCATCTGCGATAGAGATTTTTGGTCCATAAATTATTGGGAAGAACAGATTTGGAAGCAGATGATTGAATGATAAATTTGGCAGAAATGCAAATGCAGTGGCAATGCAAAGCATAGGCTACAGAATCCCTGCTACATGGTTAACATGCGTTCCCAAAGTAACCTCATCTTACAGACAAGACACTGAGGGATTAAACAGGTTATCCAGATCCCTGTGCTTCCAAAGGCTTCTAAAACATCCAGTGCAGAGAATTCCATATCCACACAAAGAACTAAGCATCATATTGGGGAAATACAAAGACTCAAGAGATGTTAGCGTTTCCCTCCTGCCTTTGCCTATATTAGGTTGAAAAGAAGAAACCAGAGCCAAGAGCCTGTGATGATGCAGTGGCTTATTTCACTGTGGCACTGCCTAAGGCACGGCATTTTCAGAGCCCTAAATGACTAATTTGGGAATCAATCTATTAAAAAATTGCTGCCTACAAGCTATGGCTCAGGCTGGCTCAGAAACATGCCTGTTTTTTGCATGTTTAGCAATCCAAAACCAGAAGATCATTGCTTCCTATAAATGAAGTCCTTGATGAAGTGATATACTTTAAAAATCCACAAGTGTACATTTCAGTAGAAAGATTTGTACAGTGGAGCCTCAATGAAGCACACATTCAAAAAAGGGCTTGAGCTTCAGCACACACTGCTGGGTGTCTGTCTACTTGGTTTTAAAATAAGAGCCTATGAACATCACATGATACCAGGGAAGTCTTGAAAACCATGGAGCCCATACACCCAGTTTCAAGCTTAAGAAGGACTCCGGCAAACACTGAGTTTGCAAGCAATCACGTTCCCCTCACTGCTCAACTTGTGCACATTACCTTCCTTGACACTAACTGAATAAACTGAACAGAAAATAAAACTACTACTGGAGGAGGAGCAGTGCCAGAAAGAGAACAATCCACATTCTTTCTGATGTGTCCAAAATAACCTTTGTAGGTTTCAGATATTCCTGCCTATTCACAAATGTTAATATCTCACATTACACAATGATCAGAAAGCTTCCTGGGTTTCCCTCTAGGCCCAAGAACTCCAATTTTAATTAATTTGTTAGCATGAAAGCGCTGCAAAATCCTCACTTTTGTGTTAACTATCTGCAATAACGAGGAGGCTGATCTGGCACTCTACCCACATAAATGACAGCAAGAAGTAAATCCTGCAGGCTGCCTTTCCCCTCAAGGGTACATTCAGAAAGGAATTTTTTTATTCTTCACCAACTGGTTCATGAACCCATTCCATTATGCCTTTCCATTAGGTAGTCACAACAATCCTACTGGAATTAGGTACTAATGAAGGTTTATTCTTACATTTGAAGAAAGGAACTCATTCATTATGAAACTAATCAATATACATATGCTCTTATCACTGACCCCTAAAATAAATATTTTCATATGAAAGCTGTGTTTTTATATCCCAAAATAATTTCCAGCACTTGACACAGAGCCAAGGCAATTCAGTTACTTTGCCATTTATAGCAAAGTTTAGTGGAAGTTGCTGGGCACACACAAAAAAAAGCATACATGCTTGACATTTTAATGCCATAGAACCTTATCAGAACGCTGGTGCAGGAAGGGATTTTGTCTAATTGATGCCTAGAGCTCAGTGAAAGTGAAAGTGAGTCACATGTTTCCAAGTGTATATGGGTGACTGGCAGAGTCCTTACAAAAAAACAAACACAACATCCCAGGCAACAGAAAATTGAGTTCAGAGAAAATACCCACCTACTCTTAAAAGAAGAATCCAAATGACAAAACATCACTGAAGAAGGCACCTGCCAATCTGCTTCACTTGGGCAGACCTATGAAGACTAGAAGGGCTGATAGCAGCCAACCCAGGGAACAGAGGAAAGCTGAATCCACACGTGCCTTGGAGAAAATATCCCCCCACCCAAGAGAGACAAATCCTGTGTGGAAGCAGAAAATGCCCTTCCACACCCCAACAGCAGAAGGCAGCTTTAAACACGAACTGTAAAAAGGTCATCCTGTAGGGCCCAGAGAGGTAGCCTAATGGCTAAAGTCCTCACCTTGAATGCATTGGGATCCCAAATTGGCACCAGTTCTAATCCCAGTAGCCCAGCTTCCCAAACAGCTCCCTGATTGCAGCCTGGGAAAGCAGTCGAGCACAGCCCAATGCCTTGGGACCCTTCTTCCGCATGTGAGACCAGGAAGAAGCTCCTACCTCCTGGCTTCAGATCGGCTCAGTTCCAGCCACTGCAGCTGCTTGGGGAGTGAATCATCCGACTGAAGGATCTTCCTCTCAGTCTCTCCTCCTCTCTGTATATCTGATTTTCCAATAAAAATAAATAAATCCTTAAAAAAGAAAGTCATTCTGTGATGCCACTGAGTTATGTCAGGCTTCAGAAATCGAGGGAAAATTAACACGACTCCTCCGAGGCAGATGGGCAAGACAGCAAAGTGCATCCCACAGCAGCTGGGCTGGCAGTGGCACGCTCATGCCTTCTAGGAAAGGCCAAAGAGACATGACGGAAACAGCAAGGTGTCAGCAAAGGGGGAGTGATCTAGTCAACTCTGAGTGTAGGTCTTTGTAAAGCAGGACGAGACTTCAACTCCCAATCAAGGGATGGATGGGTCTTACTGTGTTTCTCAGTATTCTCAGTCTGCCATTCTGAATTTCTGTCCAACTGCTCCACCTCTCTCTCCCAAAGAGATGAAGAGAAGTAACCATCTCTGAATGTCTGGCATGGCCTCCAGGTGACATGAAAATCACAGGAATGAGAGAAAACTGAATATTCCCATGTCATACTGTGGCAGGCAGCTGATCTCTTTAACAAATAAAATGCTATGAAAAGAAATAAACAAAAATTGCTACTTTTCTAGATTATGGAATAAAAGATTTTACAGCGATCCCTGCTCTGAAATGTATGAGCATAGACTGGATCTTACCTCTAAGCAGGGGAATTAATCCACATCCAAGACAATCTGGGGAAGGCAGGGCCATTTAAATATGAACTGTGTTATCAGTTAATATGCAAAGAAAATCACTGTTGATCTTTGTTTTCTATAACTGAGGACGTTGGCTAAGCCACCAGTTAGAATGTCTGAATTCCACATCCTAGTCCTGGTCCCAGCTGCACTCCCAATTCTAGTTTGCTGCTCACCACACCCTGGGAAGAAGCAGATGACTCCACCAGTTGGGTTCCTGTCCAGCATAGGGAAGGCACTAAGTCCCAAGCTGTTTGTTGCTACAGTCTAGCCCAGAACTAATAGATGCCAACCTTTGGGGAGTAAACCAGCAGACAGCTAATTCCTACTTTCTCTCTCTCTCTCTCAAATGAATGAATGAATAAATGAATGAAATTACTTCTAAAAGGCTACTGTGATTGTATGGGAGAATAACCTTATTTTTAGGAGATAGATGTTCATGAATCAAGGACGCAAGCATCATGATGCCTGTTCAATTTACTTGCTTCAAACTGTTCAGAAAAATACACAGATTAATTTACTTTCTTTGTTCGTCTTTTCATTTCATTCTGATCCCGTACAGTAACTTAAGGATGGAGGAGCTAAGACTATTAGAATTATCAGGATACTTAAATAGACAAACACACACACTACACAGATAAATAATGCCAGTACAATGTTAACAATAAAGCAATGTAGGAATCTTCCAAGTTAAATTTTTTAAATAATAAGTTGGAGAGAACAAAATGTTACTAAGAACTCAAACATGTAAAAAGAAAGCAGACATTTCTGTAAGGATAAGAGTACACAAGGAAAGTTACATACTCATCATTTAATAAAGATATTTAATCAGACTAACAGGTTACTTATTTATCTCTGCTAGCCACTACCACTCACAGTATCTCAGATACATAAGGATTTTCTACTATAATCTCATCCAGCTTTACTATATACATAAAAAATACTTCATGACTTCAGATGGTAGCAAAACCGTGTGGCTCTGCTGTGCACACTTTAGTGTACTGCATGTTGTTAATATAAATGACTGCAAGATAAGTTGGTCAAGGAAGACCAAATAACTCAGCATTTACAACTCTATCAGAGATGCTGGCTAGATTACTCACAAGGGAGAAGAGCCACACATTCCTCAGCTTCTTTCCTATCAGATTTACATATCCTCATCCTGCTGACAGCCACAGGCCCTCCTTCCTTTGACTATACTAAGGACCAAAAGGAAACAGAAACCTCATAAAGAATCTTAGAGGAAATGACAGAGAAGGGAGCAGAGATTATGAATTTTATAGACTTTGCAGAATAAAATAATATATGAATCTTCACTGTTTCATGTAGCTCCCCTAAACCCAGGCTAAGCCTATAATGTCAAATCTATGTCATCACAGATGTTAACAATACAACAGATTTGCCTCAACTTTTCACCAACAAAAGCAATGACATCCAGTTAAGACCATCTCCAAAAGTTTACTGGAAAACAACAAAACAACTGACGTTTGTCTCTAACTTATAAATAATCACAATTGTCAAAGGAAACATTTACTGAGATTCATTCATTCATCAGTTTGGGGTAATTTAATTGTACTGGATCAACACTTCCAGACATTCACAATGTGTTCCAATATCTCAACTACATTTCTCTTCTGTAAGTGCTCCACCCACACAAGGATGAGGTAGATGAGAGGACAAGCATCTCCACAGAGTGCTCTATGCTAGGCTCTCTACAACTCAAGCAACGTGGGGCCCAGTGATAGCTCCATGGCTAAATTCTCACCGTGCAAGTGTCAGGATCCCAAATGGCCGCTGGTTCATGTCCTGGCTGCTTCACTTTCCATCCAGCTCCCTGTTTGTGGTCTGGGAAAGCAGTCAAGGATGGCCTAAAGCCTTGGGACCCTGCACCCACGTAGAAGACAAGGAAGAGGCTCTTGGCTCCCAGTTTTGGATTGGCTCAGTTGAAGCCATGTAACTACTAGTGATGGCAAATCTTTCTTTCTGTCTCTCCTCTGTAAATCAGAACTGCCTTTCCAATAAAAATAAATAAATCTAAAACAAAAAAAAAAGCTCAAGCAACTAGGAATGGCAAAGAAGGGGCTAAACTTGTTCAGCCTCTTCTTAACCTGTCTCTCCTTCTCTCTGTAAATCTGCCTTTCAAATAAAAAATAAATCTTTTAAAACAACTGGTAGATTCAAAATGTTTGGAAATAAATGCCAGAATTTCTATCAAGCTTTTCACATTCATTTCAAAAGCCTTATCCATCACGTGAGAAAGACATCTGTTCATTTTAAGAGCTGGAAGTGTTTCCCATTACCTATGAAAACTGCAGTTCTCTTAAAAAACTACTTCTCAATGTCACTGTTACCCCATAAATTTCTTTTTACTTCTCAATAGTGAGGTGAATGGGGAATTCTCTCCTCTTTCATTACTGAGCTGTATGGCAGCAGTGTGAGGAAGGAACTTTTATAGCCAACCAAAACTCACTTCTTTGTCTTTCCCTACTGGCACCCAAATTCCATCCCTATTTTACATACAGCTTCAGTTTCAAGAAGAGGCACTTTCTTTTTTGTAAATGTGATGCTTTGTAAAACATTACTAATCGATTCCATATGGATTCTGACTATAAAATTGTCATCAGATTAAAATAAATGTTAAAATTAAAGAATAAAAATCTAGCAAGTTCAGAACATTACAAAACTCCCATGGAGGAACAGCTGAAAAGCCTAACCAGAGAAACAGAATGTAAGGACCCTCTCTCCCTCTGACAGAAGCCGAGAGGGTGTAGGGCTCAGGATGGGAAAGAAGCAAGGGTCCACATCTCTTGCCCATCACCACAGGAGAGAGGCAACCCAGACTCAGGGCTGGGGAACAGACTGACATGGCAACAACAGAGGAAGAGCCAACTCTGATGTATGTCTGAAGCAACATGCTTCAAGCAGATCAGTTGCGAGCAGGAGTTGTTAAATACAGGCTTGGATTCCTAAGGCCTGGGGTAGAACCCGAGACTCGGCATTTCTTACACGCTCCCAGGTGCTGCTGGTACTTCTGGTCCGTGCACCAGATCTCGTCTAGCAAGCTCCTAAATCCTATGTGGAAACAACGGGATTAACATAGCCTTCCATGAGAAGCAACAGGGCTTTGTGTAAACTACAGTAGGTTGTCTGGAAGAAAGACACACACAACTAAAAACAGAATCATCCCCATCAAGACACTAACTTAAAGTAAGACACTATAATTTTAAAAAATCTCATTTATTATCATGTCTCTCACTGTGAGATAACTACCTGATATTCAGCTTATCGCCTGATTTTTGGATTTATGCAGATGCAATAAAATTATAAGGAAATTACTTTTTACCATCAAATGAAACATTTTCCAATATTTTGTGGTCCTTCTGATAGCTAAAATAATTGCCTAATAAAAGGTGGATATTTGGGATATTAAAAACTAAGCTGTTTCTTGGGCCTGGCACGATAGCATAGTGGTTAAAGTCCTCACCTTGCATGACCGGAATCCCATGTGGTCGCTGGTTCTAATCCCGGCGGCCCTGCTTCCCATCCAGCTCCCTGCTTGTGGCGTGCGAAAGCAGTCAAGGACGGTCAAAAGCCTTAGGACCCTGCACCCACATGGGAGACTCGGAAGAGCTCCTGGCTCCTGGCCTCAGATTGGCTCAGCTCCAGCCGTTGCAGCCACTTGGGGAGTGAACCATCAGAAGGAAGATCTTCCTGTCTCTCTTCCTCTCTGTATATCTGCCTTTCCAATAAAAATAAATAAATTTTTAAAAATTTTTAAAAAACTAAGCTGTGTCTTTCACTGAATAATTAAGCTTTGATTTATTTCACTATTTTAGTTGCTCAATTAAAAAAATAAAGCACTGTATTATTCTACGCCAGTGTGATGATTTTAAAAGCTGCAACATTAGCTATCACTTTCTCTATGTTTATTGTTTGGCAAGCACTGTGTTTTAGGTGGAGTGTCTCTCTCTGCATCCTCAGGTCATCAAAATAGCAAAATAAGGACCCCTAAAATGAGGACCACATAGCCAGTAGGCAGCAGGTACCTCTCTGGGCCTCCTGCCATCAACTACCAATCTTGGACTGGGAACCCCCAAAACCAGCAGCCATCAACCTTTTCTCTTTAGACACTAGCTTCTTTCAAGTACTTTATGTTGGTAATGAAAAGTTGACTAATACAACTACTTCCTTTCTGAGAACTATATTAGTACCAGCTCAGCACAAAAAATTTTGGAATTTCTACCCTTTCTCGTTACTATTCTTAGATCTCATTCTTCTCTGTTTCCAAAGCTCTGTGCCTTTGGGAATCCCTGCAGCACAGTTGGCTCTTCCATTCAAAACTGTCTTAGAGCCAGCAGTGGGAATCTTCATTGCATCTGTACTAACTAACCCACATCTGATAGGACCAAGACAGCACGAAGCAAAGAGATGTTCCTTTTGATCTCACCAAAAATTTATCATACAAGCTCTGTTGCAAGATGCAAATGCACATGCTGGGTGACAATCTTACAGATTCATCACACAGATCAGTGAGATCAAGAAGTGAGAATCCCTGAGCCTACGTCAGGACCCATTGAGCAGAACATAGTCTGCCACCACTCCTACATGCTGGCATTGGTGACACATTAGCTCCTTTGTGTTTCTTCACAGCTTGGCTGCTAATTAATTCCTCTTGGGCAGGGTGCACATTGTGGATCATCTTTAAGATAATTTCATACCCTTACTGTCCCAGCAGAGAATTCTGACAAGGTGGGAGCAAGAGAACTCTTGGGAGTCAGCACTGTGGGACATGGGTTATGCCTCCACTTGC
Source organism: Ochotona curzoniae (assembly GCF_017591425.1). Taxonomy (NCBI): domain Eukaryota; kingdom Metazoa; phylum Chordata; class Mammalia; order Lagomorpha; family Ochotonidae; genus Ochotona; species Ochotona curzoniae. The sequence goes on along the minus strand of NW_024466502.1, from coordinate 43,529,014 downwards.
AACACTGGTATCCCAAATTGTGGCTGCTCCACTTCCAATCCAGTTCCCCACCAATGTGTCTGGGAAGGCAGAAGACAGCCCAAGTACTGGGGTTCCTGCACCCACATGAAATTATGGGTCCTAGCTTCAGCCTGTCATAACCCTGGCTATGTAGCCATTTGGGAAGTGAACCAGTACATGGAAGTCCTACCTAATCCCCTCCCTTCAAAACACTGCTACTTTTTCAAATAAATATATCTTTAAAAAAGGAAAGAAACAAATTAACAAACAAGTGAGTCCTGGCTAGAAATTGAACAGCAACAACAAAAAAGTTCAAACCTGCACACCACGGACAGTCCTTATTCATCCCACTTGATTGTGAGGTTTCACTTCTAAAACCTTTGTCTAAGCCTGTTTCCAAAATAGACTGCAAGTGTCTCAAATTACTCTGATACTCCTGAAAAAGATCAATGGCATGAAGCTACAATCCTCCAACCTCAAGGTTTGACATCTTAAATCAACTGATGAGGGGCCACACTATGGTACAGCAAGTTAAGCCACCATCAGCACCACTGTCAGTCCATACGGGTACCTGTGTCCCAGTTGCTCTACTTCCACCAGCTCCCTACTACTGCTCCTAGGAAACCAGTATAAAACAGCAGAAAAGAATGGGTCCCTGTAACCATACAGGAAATCTAAATGAAGCTCCTAGCTTCTGACTCCTACCTCACCCTAGCCTAATTCTGACCACTGCAGCCATTTGGGGAGTGAACTAATAGATGTAAGATTTGTCTCCTGATTGTCTGCTTTTCAAATTAACAAATAAATGAGAGATTTTTCACTTGCTGGCTCATTTCCCAAATGGCCACAATGTGTACAGATAGGCTAGAGCAAAGCCAGGAGCCTAGAACTACACAGGTGTAGGAGCCTGAGCACTTGGACCATCTTTTACTGATTGTCCAGGAGTACCTGCAAGCAACTGGACTGGAAGCACAACAGCCAGGACATGAGTTGATACCTGTACAGGGTGCCATCATTACAGCAACTTAATCCAGGACACCACAATACTGGCACTCAAACTTTTCTCAGCTGACAATGATTTGGATGATTACACCAAAAGCTGGCTTCCTGAGTTTATGCCAAGAAAAACTCAACACATAAAAGATGGTGCTACATCTTTGAGCAAAGGTGATTTGAGCACAGGTGATTTGAGCAAAGAAGCTGGGCACTATTTGCCCTCGTGATTATTGAGGTATAACACCTTATTAGTCACACAGGACCCATAGGATCCTATGGATATTGATGCACCCCACAAAAGGAGCCAATGACCTTAGCCCCAAATCAACTCAGCTGAAGAAGGAATTGAGAGAGGGAATTTTCCCCTGGACAACAAAATGGGGATAGAGGAAAGAAATCGTCCCAAGAGCAGAAAAAAATAAATAAATAATAACCAGAGGCAAAAAGACATAGCAGAGATTGACTTCTTGTTCCACAGGGTCCTAAGATGGTCCGCCTTTTCAGCAGGATGAATATGTCTCAGACAAGTTGAATGGATAAACACTGGACTGCAGTGTCAAGCCACACTCTGTGAGGCCAGAGCAGGTGGCCAGCACACTACAGCTTTGCAGAACCAAATACTGCAACCAGTATACGATAACACTCCTCCTCGGCCAAGTTGACCACACCAGGGGTTCTAAAGAAGTCACCCTTGGCATGCTTTGCCTTGATTTCAAGGCCTGTATACAAATTCTCCAAATGTGCATAGCAGACCTTTTCCACCACTACCTACACACAAGAGGAAGCATCCAACCTTCTTCACGAAGGAGGGAACATCCATTTGATTAACAGGGAGGCTGAACCATGCACAATAGTCATAAAAATATGGGAATGCATCTTCCCCCAGGGAGCATCCTTCAGAGCATGCTTCCGTGACCATCCTGGCATGGGGGCCACTCCCTGGACATCCAGCTCCCAACAGGCAAGCATATGACCGCATACTTCAGATATCTCTAAGTCCAAGCTAGCAACTGTCCTTTCTGTACCAGTACAGAGGCTGGTGGATTGGCAGGTGGGGAGAAGGCACAGCAGTTACAAGACCCCCCAAAACCCAACTTATTACTGCCAGGGGGAATAAAAGGGTTGAAGGCCCACAGAGTGTATCTGATTGTTCATCAGATGAGACAAAGACTTTGTCTGTCTACCGCCAGTCTCCAGCCTCTATATTTTCTGAATTTCAATGAGATCCTCCAGCTGCTGTTATATGCGCTCTCCTTTGGCCTTGTCCCTGCACTAAAAGCAGCAATGTTTACCCTAGGTGGCACCCAGGCACGGAGTCTGTCTGCACGAGAAGCTTCTGGGCCTAGCCAGAGTGGTCTGAGGTCCTGCAGACTTTCACCATGTGGGCGCCACAAAGCACACACATCCTTTCTGCTCTTTCAAATTAAACACAGATGGCCACAGCTCAGTCTATTGCTTAAAGTGAAACTGCAGCCAGGAGATCTGAGATGAAGGCTTGCTTTGCTTTCCCTATATAATACATCCCTCCACCGCGGACATGTAGGAGGGTGTGCCACATGTGCAAGTGGTTTAAAGGATCAAGGGAAGAAAGATTCACACCCAGGGTTGTTTTTCAGAGTAAGGCAGACGCTCCATCTTTGGGAACTAAAAGTCAAAACTCTAAAGGGGGTTTCCTTTGCTGGAAGCCTCTGCCCTTGTGTAACCACAATGGCTGTGGACTTGAAACCACAAGAGCAGAACCAGGAACAGCCAGACTTGCAGCTCTTGGTCTCAGAGCTACAGTCCACTGCAGCAGCCTGTGGGATGGGGAGAGCGCCACAGAACGCCCACGTGAAGTCAGCCCAAGATGCAAGCTTTCCTTCCCTCTTTCTTTCCTTTCTTGCTGACATCTTAGCAGCTGCTAATGCTGTACCACAAAGCAGCTCAGAGGGGATAGCACTATTTGCAGGTGCACTCTGCAAGTCTCACAGTCATCCTACACCACAGCAGCTGGCTCTGTTACCATCTAGCAAAATTCATTTATTTCCTGCACTTGTCTGTTTGATGCTACATTGCAGCCCCGTGTGCCCCTTGTGTGCAATCCCTTCCCCTTTGAGTGTGAGTGGGACCTGTGATTACAATGAGACAGCACTCCGTCAATTTTGCTACTTTACATGGCAAAGGGATTTTGCAAATGTAACAAAAGGTCCATAAACAACTGAGTCTGAGGGATCCTGAGTGAGCCTGACCTAATCAGGTGACGCCTTTCAAAAAGTAACAGGGACCCACACAGAGATCACAAACATTCTCCTTCTGATCTGCAAAGAGAAAACCACCATTCCACAGATGTGCTACGGTTCAAATTGGGTGTCACATCCGAATGCAGGCAGATGTTTAATGGTATAAGGCCATAAACACCCACCACAGTGCTTCTGAAGTGAGACCACTAGAAGGTCCTTAGGTTGTTACAGGAAGCCCCTTCGAAGGGGCTAATTATAAGAGGCCTACGTTTTGTCTGGTTCCTCTTGCAGCTGCCTAACCATGCGATCCTCCATCCCATGCTATCTCATCCATCACCTTCATCAGACACAGAGTCAATAGACTGACTGATCTTGGGCCATGAACCTCTAAAAAGGTGAGTGAAAATCAAGTTCTTTCTTTCATAAGTAATGTACATCAGGTACCTCGGTGTCAACAACTTGGCTGACACAAAGCACAAGCAAGAGAATTCAGCCAGGAACCTCAAGAATTTGGCAGAGGACACCATGCCTCCTGTAAGAACAGCCCCAACCAAAATGTGGATTACATTCTTATGAGACCCTGAGCAAAGAGCCAAATAAGCTATAACCCCTAGAAAATGCAAGGTAATGAATGTGTGTGCAAGCCACAAGGTTTGAAACAGTCCCTTACATTGTTCTTGGATGCTGGGGTCACATAAGCAGAGAAGTGCAATGCACAGAATAAAGATGACAAAAGGGAGCAGATCAATTCTCTAAGTAATAGGAGCATTAGATTCTGACTGTACAAAGAGGAGCATGCAGAAGAAGCCTGGCTCGCCAACTTGTCACAAAGCACTCGCTGAAAACACAGCAGTGAAGCTACCACTGTGATCGCCTTCTGGGGTCTCAAGACACACGCTGATAATTATCTGGCACAAAGAATGCAATTACTTCTGACCTCTGCAGCAACTGACAACTTCAATCAAGGTTCCCAGTCATCAGAAGAGAGGCATTTCAGTGCTCTCCCTGGGGAATTTGAACAAGTCTGACACTGAAACCTGAATTCTATAGAAGGAAAAAAAAAGTAGAAAAGATGACCTCAATTAGGCAACACTAATATCAGAATATGCCGCCTGCCAAAAAACCTCACTAAGAGGGCTTCTGAGCTTCTGGTTTCTCTGACTTGGGAGGTCACTGTAGAAGACCCACACACAGCAGGTCCACGGCAAATGTCGAATTCAGCTGCTTTTTCACTGGTCGCCAGCATACCTCCAGGCTGCCTCTTTCTTTGGCCAAGATCAGCGCGTGCTTAAGGAATGCCAATTAATTCCAGCGTTTGTCCAGGCTGCACACAGGGGCGTAAATCCACTGCCAGAAATAAAAGTGCATTCCAAAGTCAAATGTTACTTTCGGTCCCTGTAGTTAGCAGCTTGCCTCACCCCTGCCAGGGATTTCCTTTCTCACTGCTGTTGAGCAGTCAGTCTCTTTCCCTCAGGACACTACAGCAGACCCTCTTCACTGTGTCACCAGGGCTCAGGAGCCTCCTCACTCCCTCAATTCAGCTCCCATCCCCTAAACAAAATACACAAACACACCAAAACCAACCAAACAATAAAACCAAACACCTCCCTAGATGCATTTTAGGAAAAAATTCAGAGAGAGGAAACAAAATCACATAATGTGCCTAAATATGAATTGGGCAATGGTTTCTACATAATTTGGTTCCATTTAAATCAGTATCATAAGCATCTCTGTTTTCTTTTCCTTAAGATGTGTTTATTTATGAGAAAGGTAGATGAAAAGAGGTGGGGAGAAAAAGAGTGAGATCTTCCATCTGCTGGCTCACTCCCAGAGCCAAAGTCAAATACCTAAAGCAGCAGTCCCACCTCCCACCTTGAGCCATCTTCAGCTGCTTTCCTCAGCACATTAGCAGAAAGCTGAATCAAAACCAGAGCAGCCAGGACTTGAACCAGCACTCAGATGTGGGATGTGGGCACTGCAAGCAACAGCTGAACTTACTGCACCACTACATCAGCCCCTCCGTTTTCAGGGCATGGTCCAGGTGAAAGAAGAGTGACTGAAGTCAAATCAACCTACAAAGTAGAAAAATACTGATACTGTGCAAGGACTGAAACTATGTCCTCTTGCCAATACACACACACACACACACACACACACACACACACACACACACAATGTTTTTAATTTTGCAGATTTAGCATGCAGAGCAATACTTCCTTCACTATGGAGAAGGACTGCTTTATGTGCACAACCCACGAAGAAGGCACTTCCAAACCCAGTTCTATGCACAAAAGGTCACAATAAGTTGCCTAGATAACCAATGTGCACATCTAGTGACTCACCACACTAGAGATCTTCACCAATGTTGGGGAAGAAGGGCTTAACCTAGCTTAAACTGTACACCTGAAAACAGGACCCATCCACTGCGGGGCACATGCTGGTGATGACACAGAGGCAGCAACATTCAAAGGCACTTTTTATTTATGTAGGAGACACAGATGAAGCTGCTAGCACACTGTGGCGATCTGGAGAGTGAACCAGCAGATGCAAGCTCTCCCCATGCACGGATAACTCTTCCAAATAAATTTTTAAATTTTTAAATAAGAAGGCAGTAATAGTCCATCAGGCATATTTTGGTTTGATTTTATTTTCATTTATCTCTCTATCCATTGGCCAACAGAACCTGTTATTCTAGCATTCAAGAATGTACTTGTAAATGCTTCATATAAACCTCACCCAAAGACTGATACGAAGCAGAATCTTTAATAATGCTGCCAAAACAATTCTTCTAGTTGGATTTGTCCAAAAAGATAAGAAAAAGATGAAGAGAAACCAATAAATACCCCATGAACCAAAATGAAACACACACACAAATTAATCCCAGACAACCAAAAGTAAACAAGTGAGTGTTTCATGGCAGTCTTTAGTTACAAGGGTTGCCTTTATAAAGAACTCTTGAATCATTAAAGTTTTTAATCTTTTAAAGAACTTTAAAGCCTCCATGTAATAATCTGTATGATTAAAAACAGTGAATAACTGAAATGGAAACGCTTTAAAAAGTAGAGGAGACTCACAAATAATCATTTTTTTTAAGTCATTCACTACAAGAAGGAAGAAGTTGTCCTGTTTACCAGCCGCCCGTTCCAGAGGAGATGCCACTTCTCCCCTGAGAAGCACCCAGGACAGTTCCTCCCACTTCTTCCCATGCATGTCCCTGATCACTTCATGTGATTATGGGAGGGCACATCAAAATGTCCATAGGGAGAAGAGAACATAAAAATAAACGTATTTGGTGCAATTTTGAATTTCATGCAAAGGTCTTAAGAAATGTGTATCATGAAAAAAAAAGGCATGCATTTCAAAATGTTTTTGCATTAAAAAAAACTTATCTATCAGTTCTATTTTTCCAGAAACATTCATAAGCACCCTGGTATACTGTAAGATTCTTTTTTCACCTGACTAACACAGAGGTGGGCACCACATTTTGTTCACTTCTTTTCAGGGAGCACCCAGTATGCATTCATCCTAGTCACTCCTCATTCATTCATTCACTTACAGAGCTCAAATATTTACTAAGCCTGCACCATCAGCTAGGCATTGTCCTGTGAATGGGAACATCAGGGCCAGCATGATGGCTCAATTGCCTAATCCTTCACCTCTAAGCACTGGCTTCCTATATGGGCACCAGTTTGTGTTTCAGTTGCTCCACTTTCAATTCTAGATCCCTGCTTAAGGCATGGGAAAGCAGTGGAGGATGACCCAAAGCCTTGGCTCCCTGATGTGGGAGGCCTGGAAGAAGCTCCTAGCTCCTGACTTTGGATAGATCAGCTCTGGCTGTTGCAGCCATTTGGGGAATGAACCAGTGGATGAAAGATCTTTCTCTTTGTGTCTCTCCTTCCCTCTGTAAATCTGCCTTTCCAATAAAAATAAATAACTCTTTAAAAAAAAAAAAAAGGAAAATCAATCCTAAGAGAAAAACAGGTTCTCTCAGTATTCAACAATGGCAAGACAAAGTGAAAACAAAGAAGTAAACAAATACACAAAAAGCAATAATGGCTAACATGTACTGTGTGTCTCTGCTATGCAAGGCTCCGCTGTGCTCCTTATGGGTCAACTCCCAGAAGCTTTCAATGATAAGGTTATTATCTAATATTTCTATTTTAGAAATGAGAAAACTAGAACGCAGAGAGCTCTTATGTAACTTGCCCAAGGTCACTGGGCCACGGGAAGCAGGAATAGAAGGCTGCCACAGGCAACACCGTTCCAAGCCACTGCACACACAGCTCCTCCAATCACAGACAAGAGCAGGCTGGACAAGGGGGCAGCAAAGACCAGGCTGGATGGATAGTTACGAGGTAAGAATCCACAGGGGAGGAGGAGAACAGGCAGTAGCCTCCCTCGATGCTGGCTGGCTAAGGACACAAGGAGAGAGACAGCTGCATCAACTAGCAGATACGTCCCCACACTAGTGACAGATGCAGGTTGCCAGCATGGGTGGCAACTGGGAGCATGGGTGGCAACTGGGATACCCCTTTTTCCCCAAAATAGTACTGCCTCTGTAGCTGCCACCATTCAGAAAGCAGTTACTACAGTGTTACACACACACACACACACACACACACGTGTGCTGGATTTAGAATCTTCATCACAACAGCCTTACAAATTTTATTACTTTCACTGTACAGATGAAAAATCAGAAGCTCAGAGAAAGGCATGGCTTACTGCCAAATCATCCCATTAATAAGTGATAGAGCTGGAATTTGACCCTGATCTGTTAGACTTCAAATCCATTTCCTAAACAGCTTTAAACCTCATGGACAGTTACAGCAAGAGACGCGCAACTTGACTAACAAAGTCATGGTGACCGAGCACTCTCATTTCATCATTCAAGAGCTTTCATATCACACACCATTCTAGGAAGCTCCACAGTTCTTAGGCACAATATTTGTAGCCTGCTTTTAAGAAAATCCAGTGCACATGGCTAGCATTTCTCCAGTGACTGAGGGCACAAAAGCCAATGTGTGGAGGACAGAGTGAGTGCTTGCTGACATTTAGCCTACACTCGATTCTCTCTGGCACTGGTGCTACTGCAAAAACCAGTGACAACTGTTCTCTTGGCACACAGCACACCCAACAGAAAGACACTGCTGAGAACCAAAGTGAGTGATGTTTCTCAAGGCCCAGGAACTCCACGTGATGCAGATCTATAACCAAGATGTACAGGATCCATGGGCGGTCACAGTGTGTGTTTTGATCGCCAAGACTCTAACGTAAAGTGGCATATTATTAGACTAGAAAGGAAGTCTGCTTTTGCAAATTTGGGTTTTAATTTTTTTTTCATTATATTTGAAAGGCACAGTGACAAGAGAGCAATCTGAGAAATTTTTTACCTACTAATTCACTCCCTAAATGCCCACAACAGCCAGTGTTGGGTCAGGCTGAAGCCAAGAGCCCAGAATTCAACCTAGATATCCAATGTGGGCTTCGGGCACCCAACTAATGGAATTCCAGGTAGCTGGATCAGTTGTGGAGGGGCCAGGACTCAAAATGGGATCAGGGCACCCAAAAGGTGACTAAATACTCTCCCTGGGAGTGGGTCTTTGAAACAGTCATAATTTTGAAGTTTAAGGGTGAATATCAGAAATATACAATCCACCACTAGAACAAGTTAGGGCCACTAGCCATTGTCTATTAATTTTATCTGAGAAAGACAGAGAGCGAAGCCTTGAAGCTGGCTGCCTGGAGTGCTCACAAGCACTAATTTAATATCTGGAACATAAATACTAAGTCATTTTCTCCTTTGAATGGAACAGACTCCTCTGTTACAGAGGAAAGGTATATAGCATATCTCTTAAAAGAAAACAAGAAATTCTGTGGCCACTATGCTATTCAGGTATTTATTTCACCCCCTCTTTGTCTCTGATTATCTCCTCCAAAACCCAACACTCTTCAGAGTCTGCTCTTCCTTGCAGGACTATGCCTGCTGACCCTCTTGCTTCTACCAAAATAAAAGCAATCACTGTGGTCTTCCAAACCACCCATAACTACTGGAAACGTTTCACGAACATCTGGCCCCTATGTTAGAAACAGAGGAGGAATCGAGGGTCAGAAATATCTGATCTAATTTGGATTGTTCCACTTTTCACCAATGCAACCTTTAATGAATCACTGAAACAGGCCTCCATTTTCTGGAGATTATGATGTCTCCTTTACATCACAGTAGGGTCATGCCAGATAACATGGTGACCAACCTCTACTCAGGTCTCCTGAAAGTCACAGTTTGTCAATTTCCTTATCTAATTCCAATAAGGAGTTCACCAGGGATCAAAATCTGTGGACGGAGGAGCTCTCTCTGCCTCTGTCCCTGCCTCTTAAAATAAGCACTAGTTAGTTAAAACAATTAGATTCTCTTAAAAAATAATAATCAAATCATAACCAAGCTCAAGTCAAACTATACCTGAATCCCAGTGTCTTGCCTTAGTGACCAGGTGATCTGGAACACTTCTCTTTAAGCCTTAATTTTCTAGTCTTTAAAATGACAAAAACTGTGTTTCCTCCTCTTAAGACTGCTATAGGGATTAAACAAGAGAAATCACTAGCATGGGGTGCAAAATATCTGACTCAATAAATAACACCATTATCATTATTATTGCTGTTATAAAGTGTAGAGAAAAGACACAAAACAAAGAGCCCTTGATTTCATCCTTGTGAACCATATGATACAGACTAAAAGACAAGAGGTGAACTGGAGAAAGGGGGATTGGGGTTCAGGCCATCACAGACAGGAAGAAGCTGACATTGGCTGTTTTGTATCAATGGCAACTGACTGACAGTGCCTGTATAACTCGGGATTTTTTTTTCTTTGGTTGTTTTGTTTTCTGTTTTATTCCATTTGGCAAGTGAATGAGGAAAGAAATGGGTGTGATCAAAGGCCAAGTGGAGTCACTTAACCTGGGACAAACGGGAACATGAAAGGAAAAGGCAGCTGGTCCCCAGAGGCACTTGAGAAGGCAGGAAGAAGAACCCAGCAGGATTAAGTAGGGTGGCGTCAGCTCTCAGAAACCCTGCAGACAGTACTGCCAGGCAATTGGGCCTGAGTAGGCAGGGAAGGGAGCTACATCAGGGGTCTGGGCAAGCACTGGGAAGGCTACCAATGTGGTCAGCAAGTCGGACAGTGATCTAACAAACAGTCCCAGGGCTGCAGGGAGCTGGGCGAGCACTCAACTTCCCAGCCCAGAGCAGTTCTCCTCGTGGAAAGGCACATTGTATATCCAGATGAGACAACTGTGGATAGAACTTCAGCTGTTCCACGTGTGCTTAGGGACCTGATGTGACCTGCTTCACACTAGGAACTACATTTGTGTACTTGAGAACATTCAAGGTCAATGCTACCTACAGCATCTGAGATAGGGGAGGGATGTAATCCCACCAACCAAGCATCTGGTATCCAGCAGGTGCATAACTAACACTCTTAGGCTTTGGATTCCATACACTAGCAAATACCATCCCTGGGATCCTAGGAAACTTGCCATGAACATTTTCTACCAGGAAGGTAAAATGCCATTTGGAATAAACGGTGGTGAACTATTTTATAAGATTCCTTAAAGAAAGTTAACAAGCTATTTCAAAATCAGGAAAAGGAAGATCAAAGAACCTGTTCCCTGAACTAGAAATAGTTCTTCTAAAAATAGAATCATTGAGAGAGCTCCACTTTTGTTCTGTTTTTAAAACAGCTTGTCAATGGGGAATCTGCTGCAGATGGAAAGCTTAAAAAAATAAAAATACTGCAGATGCTCCACATAATAAACTGTAGAGTAAGACACAGGTGCATCATCCGACTGCTTTAGGAAGATATGAATTAAAGACCATCAGGGCACCCACTTTAAGTACAATGTAAGCTGAGTTCTGACAAAATGCATACCCCTGTGTGTTCACCATTACAACCAAGACAGAAAGTTTCAAGCATCCTAACACACTGTCCCAGACAACCACCTCTTTACTTCCAGTCCCAAGTCTATTTTATTGTTACTTAAATCATATATATCTGTTATACAAATTCTATCTATATAAGACAGTTTGTAGTTTAAAAACTTACGATGTATTTTGCCTGCTGCAACTAAAGATTAATGGCAAAGACCTTTCTGAGAAAGTTTCTTGGCACAGAAGTTAAAACCATCAACCGGGGGTAGAAAGTTTCTTGGCACAGAAGTTAAAACCATCAACCGGGGGTAAGTATTTGGAAGAACTGTTAAGGGGTCATCTGGGACACACATCCCAAAGTGCTTGGGTTAGAGTCACAGCTCTGCTTCTGGCTCCAACTTCCTGCTAATGTGCACCCTGGAAAGTAGCAGATGTTTTTGTATCAAGTACTTGGGTGCCCATCACTCATGTGGGAGACCCAAATTGAATTCCAGGCTCCTGATGTCAGACTGGCCCAGCCAGGGATGTTGCAGACATTTAAGGAGCAAACCAGGAGATTTTTCTCTCTGCTGTTGCTGCTGCTCCAGTAAAAATAAGTGGATAAAATGTTGAAAAAGAGAGAAGCCAACCAAGTTCTGTAATTTCCTTCCCAGGTAGTTTGGCAGCCAAAAAAGATAACCAGGCACACTGCTCCAGTCTGGACCACATCTTAAGCTAGCCACAGGGATCTGGACAAGTCACTTAACTTTGACTGTATTTCAGTTTTTTTTTTTAAATAGTTATTTGCTTTTATTGCAAAGTCAGATATACAAAGAGAGAGGAAGATTTTCTGTCTACAGATTCACTCCCCAAGTGGCCGCAATGGCCAGAGCTGCACCGATCTGAAGCCAGGAGCCAGGAACCTCCTCCAGGTCTCCCAGGCAGGTGCAGGGTCCCAAGGCTTTGGGCCGTCCTTGACTGCTTTCCCAGGCCACAAGCAGGGAGCTGGATGGGAAGTGGAGCCACCGGGATTAGAATCAGCACCCATATGGGATCCTGGTGAGTTCAAGGTAAGGACTTTAGCTGCGGCCACAGTACTGGGTCCGGTATTTCAGTTTATTCTTAAAATATGGGGTTTCCCAATCACTATGGGAAGGACATATAACTTACCATCCAAATGAGAATGTTTTAAAGTAGGAGGCCATTACCAAAAGGCCAGGGTGAGAGGTAAAAACCCAGACTCTCCAGCAAACCAGGATTTAGCATCTCACTCTTACAAACACCTCTCAAGAGTATCCTTTGTGCATCCAGCTTGATCTCATTTTCTCCCAAAAAGCAAGTGAGTGCTACATTCAGTGCAAAGTGACTTGTTGGCAAGGTGATGGGGCTTGTCCGGTCCAATCTACCATGTAGTATCAAGAGATACACTTAAATAGCAGAATGATGGACATAATGACTAATAATGAAGGACTATACTATCGTAACGATATGGGGGAAATCAATGAGGGGGGACTGGAGGTTGGGCAGGGGGAAGGGAAATCCCAGAGCCCATATGATTATATCATAAAATAATAAACAGATAATTTTTTTAAAAGGGCAAGAGAGAGATTACAAACAGGCTGCCCAAGCAGGGAGAGAAAGTGAGATCAGAGACCCAAGCCAGGAACTGAGCAGCTTTGGAAGACAGGGCTGGCTCACTATGAATGCCCTGAGCTGGGTCACAGTGTTTCTATCACTCACTCTCCTAAGAGACAGACATTGCGGGTTCTATTAGGGCACATTACCTCCAAACTCCCACTGAGCAAATTTCATAAGGTGACCAAATCCTCATTAACATGCTGATTCCAGCGACTGGGATGAGAGGAGTGGAGCGGAGCAGATGCAAGTCCTCATCACAGCCTACTGAATTTTACATTTGATTTAGGCACATGTGCACTCCTAAATTCACGCATAGCACACCTTTAGAGTGCTGCTTACACACAACATGGCATGAACTCTAACAGCCAAGAGGTTATGACAAGCCTATAACCACCAGGACTGACACAACTAAAATCAGGATTAATCCTGGCTTTCTAGAGACCACACCCACAAGGGGAAAAAAGCATAATTACTTTAAATTGCATGCAGAGATTGTCATCCACACCTCTGGGGGAACTGCAGAAAGATTCATTTGCCTTCAATTGCACAATTTGATTTCTTTAAATTAGAGTCAATCTGCATACAGGGGCACTAAAATCTTTTTCAGCTGTCATCTTGTGCTGTCCCGCTAGTTCATTTACAAGACGGTAAAAGCAGCTAGGGCATGGAAGGATCTTCATTTTCAAAAGGACACATTTTTAGAAATCAAGTCAATGATACTGATAAAATAGCTTTTCTGAATATAAGTTGTTAGAGCCCACAGGAAATGTTCCAGAAATTTAATTTCTTAACCTCCCGTTCAGTGGCTTTGTTCATTTCTCTTTGCTGCGAATAAAATAAACCACCAATAGGCTGTCCAATAAGGCTATATGTGACAAAGCTTAACAAGAATAGGGATCGGCATAACGGCGCACTGGCATCCCATAACAGAATACCAGTTCCAGGCCCAGATGCTCTGTTCTATTCCAGCCCCCTGACAATGTGCCTAGGAGAGCAGTGAAAGATGGCACCCCATAATTTGGGCCCTTGTTAACCACGTGGGAGATCCAGATTGAGTTCTGGGCTCCTGACTTCTTTTGCCATGGCCCAGTCTTGGCTGTTGGGACCATCTGGAAAGTAAGCTGGTAAATGGAAGATCTTCCTCTTTCCCTGTCTCTTTCACTTTGTCTATCACAGAAATAATTTTTTCTAAATTTCAAGAAAAAAAAAGGAGAAGAAGAAAAAGAAAAAGAAGAAAACTTTTGGGGCAGTCATTGTGGCATAGTGCATAAAGCCACTGCCTTTCATACCAGCATCCCATATGGATGCCAGTCTGAGTCCCGGCAGCGCCGCTTCTGATCCAGCTCCTTGTTAATGGCCTGGAAAAAGCAGTAAAAGTTGGCCCAGACGTCTGGGCCATGTCACCAAGGCCGTCCTAAACAAAGCTCCTGGCTTCAGCCTAACCTAGTTCTGGCCCTTGAGGGAAATGAAACAGCTGATGAAAGATCTCTATTTCTCTCTCTCTAACTCTTTCTCTCTCCATAACTCTGACTTTCAAGCAAATAAAATCTTTTGGGCCCAGTGCTGTGGCCTAGTGGCTAAAGTCCTTGCCTTGAACACACCACGATCCCGTATGGGCGCTGGTTCTAATCCCAGCAGCTTCACTTCCCATCCAGCTCCCTGCCTGTGGCCTGGGAAAGCAGTCGAGGACGGCCCAAAGCCTTGGGACCCTGCATCTGCATGTAAGACCTGAAGCATGTTCCTGGCTCCTGGCTTCAGATCAGCACAGCACCAGCTGTTACGGTCACTTGGCAGAGTAAATCATCGGACCGAAGATCTTCCTCGTTTCTCCTCCACTCTTTATATTTGACTTTGCAATAAAAATAAATCTTTTTTAGAATCTTTTTTTTAAAAAAAGTTTTATACCAAAACAAAAAAATCCAACTGTAATATGCAGAGTTTTAAAATAATAGAGCCTTGAAGAAAACAGCTGCTGGCTGGCTATGCCACTTACTTGGGGTTGCAACTCTCCTGGCACATCCCATCGGTCCTTTGTACTCACTTCCTGATTAATGGTGGAATCACTTGCTAGAGAATCTGAGTGTCACAGAGGGCTGGACCACAAAAATCTCAGTGTATCCCCAAGGACTATCTGTCAAAATGCTGTGGGCTTGGTTCTCATCCACAAAATCTCCCTCTCTAATCTTTGGATCTAAATCTTCAGCGGCAGTGCCACAGCGGCTCCCACACTTCTTCAACAAGAGCTCAGGTGCCAGTTTTGGCTCTGATATGCCCAGCTTGCACATGCACACATTTCCTTCTCACAGCGATCCCCCACTCTGTAAAGGGACCCGAGGCCCGAGGCATGCCTGAGGAAATGTCCTGAAGCCCCTGGAGCCACTATGACCCCACTTTCACCAACAGAATCCCCTCCTGCTCCCTCACACACAAGGAGATTTCAAAGGACTGGTGGGAAATGCAATTTAAAGACAAAACTTAACTTGTGGTGCCAAAAGAATTGAAATCCCAGCAGCGTTTCTCCACAATAACATTTTGCACCAACATTTTTGAAAAACCCTGTAGGCATGGATTTCAAAACACTTTAATACCAAGACAAACATCTTTTAATTGTATTTTCTACAAGTGTTGTGAAAGTTCCCTGTGGTATTTTCAGAATGAGAGTAAACTTATCATGAGAATTCTATTAACCTCTGATTAAAGTTCAAAAGTGAAGGCAGGGTGCGGGTAAGAATAAGAAGAGTGTCACTTGAACCTGATAAATCTATTGCATCTTTGCTTTGCCACGTGCATTTCCTCACTTCTCACAGGAGAAGCCTGGCACAGAGCAGGTGCCATCACATACAAAGATCAACAAATTGGTTTTTGGCCAAGAGCATGGAAAAACAATTGATTTCCTTCTTTCATTTTTAGTCTGGCAGAACTTTGACGTCAATGGCAGGACTCTGGCAGAAGCTGAATAGACCCCCCTGGGGCCTGAGTTGCCAGCCCTCCTGTGCGAAGGCCAAGGCCAAGGCCCCCTGCACCCTGCATCTGAACGCCGTGTGTACCCCAGAACCCTGGCTCCCCATTCTCCACAGGGATAACCCTGAGCTCCTCCTTCTTCAACAGCCATGCTCCCTCCAGGATGTAAAGAGATCTTAGAACTCTGCTAAAGAGAAGAACGGATGGAAATAGCATTCGATCTTTGATGATGCGGCCCTGAGACAACCACTGGTGAGCAGCAAACCCAAAGAAAATCCTTATCACCAACCAGCTGTGGTGGTCTCCATTCCTGTAATATGGACTAATACCCTTCAAAATGGTGAAGAGACAGTAACAACACATACTAAAATCATGGATACCCAAGCTTTCTATCTATTGAGATTAATTCAGAATGGTCTCCACACCTCTAGAAATTGAGTCTTCTTATGCCTGCAAGGTTGAGTGTCTTTTCTAAAAATATAGAGTGGAATGACAATGACAAAAATAATGATGATGATAGCTAAATCATTGCCAAGTGTACACCTAAGCACTTGACATATACCATTAATTAGTTTACTTCTCACAGCAATTCTACATTTGTTACTCCCATTTTATGATGAGCAAACTGAGGCACAGGTAAGTAAATTTTTTTCCATGTCTGAATTTTTTAGCCACGTCCTGTGGAGGAAGGAGGAAGACCCAGTCAGAGCCTGTGCTCTTAGCCCCTTTGCTATGCCATGCAGACAACTTCTAAAGCTTTATTTGCCTGAAGGAAACTAAGGCTCATGACCCTAGGGGGATGAGCAGAAACACTTAAGCAGGTTACCTTATAAATCATCACAAGTACTTAAGGGGTAAACAGCATGTTTGCTTTTAACAAGCTAGACTACAAACTTAAAGTTGACAGATTGACTAACTTATCTTCAACTCTAAAGCTTAGCACAGCAATTAGGGAGCTGCTTGCTATGACCACGATCCACATTCACAGTGTCCCAATTTAAGGCTCATTTCGGCTTCTGATTCCAGCTTCCTGCTAATTCAGACTCTGGGAGGCAGCAGAAGATGGCTCAGGTATGAGGGTTCCTGACACCCACTTGACTGAGTCCTAGGCTCTGATCCCAGCTTTGTCCTGCAGCAGCCCTGTGGGTTGTAGACAGTTGGGGAGTGAACCCACAAATGGAACAACTTTGTGTCTTTCAAATTACTTAGAGATAATCACTTGGGGAAATAACAAGTAAGTAACATAACAATCCAGCAGAGAAACATGTAAACCCCTACCTCCTGTCTCACCCGGGGCAGACCTGGTTGGCAGCCTCAAGTCTCAGAACTGACCACAATGGACCCACAGCTGATGCCAATCTTTGCTTCCTACACCAGCAAAAGAGACTGAAGTAGTTCAGTCCGAGTGTCAAAAGATAGTGAACTTAGACCCATGTCCAGAAAGGGCTACGGGGAGAGAATCATTTTCCTTAATCAAGAACCTCTTTCCCAGCTGGATTCCACATTAGAACTGACACTGCGATTTTCCCTAGTCCTTACAAACAGGAAGGCCCATGTCTGCTAGAGTTAAACAATCCTTCACAGGCTAGGGAGAAAACCAAGCCACAGCTAAGGACATTGTTTCTATAGGAAAATGCATTCCGAGTTCTAGAATAAAAAGCCTGCAATGAGAGACTTTTTGTGAGCTCTCAGCTTCAGTTGGGGGCTGCTCAACATGCCTTTTTACTACTTCAAATCCAATTTACAAGGGGCCCGGGCATGTCCCCCAAACCACATGCAGTAAAATCCTGAACCAACATGTTTAATTTGTAACTACTGTTCATGGTCTATCTTAATCTCCACAGCTTGGGACCATATGTTTTTAAGGTTGATCAGTAATTTTTGTTCTTTTGGGGGCCTATTCCATGGCTGGTTCAGGGTAAATCTGACCCTAGAACTCCATATATGGAAGGAACAACAAGCTCCTACAGCAGTTAAAACTAGCAAAGCTGAAATGTGATAACACATATCACATTACACACATTTACATGAGTAAGAAATTCAGAAAGTTAATGAAAGAATTATTTACAGATCAAGGGTAAATTAAAGTATTAAGAGAACAACTTTAGTGCAAAAAAAAAAAATGAAATCCATGGACAGTTTTTCTTAACATACATTTCTCATGAACTATTTAATACATGCCTAGGTGAAGCCACTAAAGTAATGGGTAGCCAAGAAAGCACTCATGATGTTCTCTGTGCTGTTACACGTGACCTTTGTCTTCACAGCAACTCTAACCAGGGCATTCTGTCACCAAACTTGCCCTGCAGAATTAACCAGTGCTCAGATTCAGATTATCTGGCCGAAGCCACATTTTTCTCTCCCAAACACATCTGTATTTGAAAAGCAACGTGACCCAGAAAGGAAAAGACAACAGACAGAGATCTCCCATCAGTGGTTGACTTCCCAAGGTTCCAACAGCCAGATCTGGGTCATCCAGAACTCCCAAGCCCTTGGGCCGTCGTTCACTGCTTTCTCAGGCACATTAGCAAGGAACTGGATGAGCAACATAGCAGCCAAAACCCAAACTGGTGTTCTGACACAAGGTACAAGTCACAAGCCGTGGCTTAACACATTGTGTCACAACTCTGGCCCCAAGAAATCCAATTTTCAAACACTAACCTAGACCAACAGTGAGCAGGGGGTAAGAGACAGAGGGTGGGCAAGGGGAAAAAGATTTCCATTGCACAAGAACTGAATGATTTTATCTTAAAGTAATACCTGTTAATGAGAATTTTGGACATTTAAAAAAACATTTTCAAGTATTTCTTTAACTCTCACACAATTCTGTGAAGTAAGCAAAATTTTTGTCTCCAAAATTTTTTCAGCATCCATAGGTCCTTCCATGATAAATGTGCCAAAAAAAATGTTCATTGAGTTTTCTTTATATGCTAATATCAGGCACTATTTGATACAATAAAACCTGTGCCCAATCACAGCATTGTAGTATAAGTGGGTTAAACTACCTGCTGAAAACCCATATGGGCACCAGTTCAAAGTCCCAGTGGCTCTACTTCTGAGCCATCTCATTGTTAATGTGCCTGGGAAAGCAACAGATAGTGGATCATGTCCTTGGGCCCCTGCACCCACGTGGGGCACTTGTTTCTCCCAGCTCCAACCATTGTGGTCATTTGGGGAGTGAACCAGCAGACAAAAGATCTCTCTTTCTCTGTCTCCCTCTCTCTCCGAACTTTACCTTTCAAATAAATAAACAAATGAATGAATTAAAAAAGAGTGTGCCAGCCTCCTTCCGATTTTATGATCACTCATTATATGCCCAAATACAATACTGCTTCCCAGACCCTTGAAAATGTTGATGAGAAGTAACCTCAGCCTGACTCAAGAAAAGAGCAACTGTAGTGGCTCACAATCCCGGGTGTCTCCCTAGCTGTACAAGATGGAAGCAGAGCTCAAACAAGCCATATTTTCAGTGTAAATGGGATCTTTCCTCTTGTGGCAGCAGAGTCAGGTGTTCAACATTACCTGCTGAGACTCGAACCACAGGCCCAATGAGAGAGAGCAACATGTATGATCCTGACAACTGGATTGTACCTCAGACAAGCCTGGTGCCCACCTCCTGAGAGGGCAGCATGAAGGCCATCCTCTTATAGGCTCAACATCCACTTCCTCAGACTGGCGAACAGCGGTAGGCTCCAGCTACTACAGAGTGGTGGGAGGGTGAGTGAGTGCTCACAAGGAAGTCCTCCTCCTGGGTACCTCAGAATGTGACTATTTCTAGAACTTTGAAGAAACAAATGAGGTTATATAATTTAGTGTAAGTAGGTCCTAACTCAACTGGTAAAAACAGGAAATTTAGAAAGAAGACATGAGTGCATGAAGAAAGGAAAGATCATAGACAGACACAGGAAAACATGCCACCTGCAAGCCAGAGGGGCCAACCTGCCAACATGCGGCTCTCAGACTCCCAACCCTTAGAAATGCAAGGAACACATTTATTGTCCAAACCCCCAGCCTGTGGTATTTTATAGGGCAGCACTAGCAGGTAAGTGCAGCAGGCAAAGCTAAGACATAAAAAGATGCCATGGGAGCAAAATAAGTCCGCACCAGGAAAATGACAGCAGATGAACAAATACGCAGAGGAAGCAGGCATGCCCGCCCTGTGGAGGATCTCAGACAGTGGATCCCAACGACCAAGGCTCGGAGTAAAGCGGGACAAGTCTCTAATCCTTACCCAGTACTATCTGTGTTCCCCACCCTCCGGGGTACCAAAAGTAAGCGCAAGTTCCTCTTCAACTACATGTCAGATATCAGGGAAAGAGAAAAGAGCAAAACTGGGAGAAAGCGCAGTAGGTTCCCTTCTCCAAAGAGCGTACATTCCACAACCCAAGTAGCAGCTGCAAACAGCAAATAGCACCAAATCCTATACAGACTCCATTTTTTCTACACATACTTGTCTAAGATGAAGTTCCCTTTATAACTCAGACACAGAAAATTAACAAGTAAAAGCAAAGCAGAAAAAATAACAGTATGTTAAAGTGAAGTGGACATGATTTCTTGCTCTCTTGTGTTGAACTCAGGCTTCTTGTGATGAGGTGAGACAACAGAAGTCTTAGATGATGAGAAAGTAAATCATGCAGGCATTGTGAGGTGGTGTCAGGCTCCGATGCAGTACCAGGACATGCGTACTGAGATAGTAGGACAGAGTGTCTGATAACCAAGATGGCCGCCATGAATCACAGGGGTACAATTTAGCAAATGGATGGTTTGCACTCCAGGTGGGATGGAGGGAGTCAGTACAAGACTTCATCACACTACTTGACTGGAGCACAATTTCAAACTTAACACAAGCTGTTTTGTTTCTGGAATTTTCCATTTAATCTGTTCAGACAATACTTGACTGCAGGTAACTAATACTGCGGGTAACTGAAAGAATAAAGTACAATCTCAATAAGGGGAGATTCCTGTATCCAAAGAAGAAAGACAGAAAACAAACAATGCAACAAAAAAATAATGCCAAAAAAAAAAAAGCCTTGCAGCTAGGCAGGACTGAATGCTGATGTGGTAAACAGAGGCGGTTTTCTTTGAGCCAGCGTGGGGACTGGATGGAATGAGACCAGGGTGAGGGCGGTGAGGAGAGGAGACACGGGAAGGGAAAAAGGGCTGGGAAAGCCAGATTGAGGGCAATTTGAAGGCAGGGCCAGCCAAACAGTCAGTTCAGGGATGGTGCCGACTTCGAACTGTCCCCATTGCTTGTAGAGATAAAACCAGCTACACCAGAGCCAAGCTGACTGGACCAAGTCAAACACATAAGGCTGCTCCTCACTCCAGGTGGCCTTCACACCCAAAATATGAAAGACTATTAGAGGAAGATGCCGGAGAGCCAGACTGTACGTCCTGTACCACCGGAGTCTGCTGTCCAAAGCAAGGCCTCCCAAGAAGCTCTGGATCAGAAACGCTAGGCTTGGGGGCTTCTCTCTGCCCATTTGGCAAGGGAAGAGGAAATGCAAAACTCATTAGCTGGAGGGCCCCCACCCTGTTTTATCTCACGCCCTTCCACCTCCCTCACCAGCCAAAGGAGAGGAGTGGTGGGGGAGGGTTGTGGACAGCCAAACAAAGAAAACCAAACGTCAAGGGAGGTCCCCAACTGGCATAACCTATCCCTAAGAATGCTCTAAAGACCTCACTCACCATAAGCAGCAATCTTCCACCCAGCAGAAATATGAAGTGTTTATGTTATTCAAATCAGACGCACTGAATAACTCTGGTATGTACCCTGCCGCCCCCTCCCCTGCAACTACTTCCTCCTCTATGGCCAGTGCAGAAATCTAACTCACAAGGCACTGATTTCCCCTCACTTGCACTGTTGGAGTAACAAGCCAGAGAAACCCTATTCTCACAGTTCGTCAACTTTCAATTCTTGTAAACAATCTCACTTTATTTTTGAATTACTTTATGGGAACAGATGGCTTCCAAATGTACTATGTGTTACTCCAGGATATGGAAGCAATATTACTGAGCTCTGAAATTCAAATGAAAAACAAGGCAGGCGCACTTGAAGCCTGAGTCTATTTTAGTAAGCTCATTTTTTCCTAAACTAAGTCTTACTTAGAATTCTTTTTCTTTGCTTGTTCCAGTTTGGTTATTGTTGTTATTTAAACAATTCAGATCACACACACACACCCAAAAAAATGATCTGAAATATCATGGCAAAATAAAGAAAAGCTTTCATGCAACTTAAAAATGGTAGCAATAACAGAAGCCAGGCATCCTATGACTCATGCATAAATAAAGGCATCAGCTATGTAAATATAGTTGGGCTTTGTGTCTTAAAACTTTTATGATAGATTATAATTTTGCAAGTTGAAAGTACCTCTGCAACAACTGACACATCATTTGAAGAGTTGACAGATTGGCAGGATTATCTCTACTCACTAGGCCTCTTTCCTCCAACACTAAGGCAGAAGAAATCCCATTTTCCAAAAGGGTAAACAAACATAAAAAACCATGCCTATGGGAAACAGTCTCACTAACAGGTTTCTGTGAGGCTCGAAATAAAGCTCCACTTGAAGGGTGCAGTAATCACCTGACACACAATAGCAGCATTTCTGCCACTTAAGAAGTCTCAGCAGACATCACAGCACAGACAGCTAAGCCACTGCCTGCCATGCCACCAGGGCATGTATCCAGGACATCAGCTCAGGCCTCAGCTGCTCAGCTTCCAATCCAGTTACCTGTTAATGTACTTGGAGGGGAGCAGATGATGGCCCCTGCTACCGATCTAAGAGACCCAGTTAGCTCCTGGCTTCAGTTTGGCCCAGACGTGTCTATTGCATTCACTCGGGGAATAAATCAATGATTGGACAATCTTATTCTCTTTGTCTTGCCCCTCTCTCTGGTGTTCTGTCTTTCAAATAAAACAAATAAATCTTAAAAGAAAAAAACAACTAAGTAAATAAATTAAGAAGCCTCTGGAAAAGCTCACACAATCTAACATGGGGACGGGGTATGATTATGGAGAGATATTAAAAGTCAACACTTCCCCACTTCTACATAAAAACTTAAAACATATGGGAGCAATAATAGAAATGTATGGAAACTGCATATTTAAACAAGTAGCAACGAAGCTGAGTAAGGACACAGAAAAAGACTGTATGCAGACCACAAGGACAGCCAAGAGCAAACGTAGACTGACTTCTGAACTGATCAGCATCAACATGGATTTCAAAATCTGTCCCTTCAGACTCATATCAAAGAATCAAAAAACCATGATATGAAAAATGTGTTTGCTACAATAACTCAAAAACTAAATGACTTTAATAAAAATAGATTATACCAAATGTTGACACAGTATCATAGTAACCCAAAATCAGCAAGATGCCAGGGCAACTGTCAAACTCTCCAGTAGGATCAATTATATGACGAAGGTCAACCAGACACAGTTTTATAAACTGCCACAGGCAAAGAAAAAAAAAAATCCAGAAGTTTAATTGCACACTCTTCTTTACTCTGGATGCATGTTAAGTGTCTCCTGCCTTTTCAATAAACTCCTGAGAACACCATGCATGCTTGCAGAGATTGTATATGTAATAACACAGATGCTCAGAAGAGCGCATCTGAATATGATTCAGAACCACTGTACCTGGCTACATTGAGTCCTCATTGTCCTGGAAGCTTTTAATATTAGAAATCTTCTTTATACCAACAAGGAAGAATTATCAACAGTAGGAAAATAATAACAGCGAGGAAAAAGAAATAATTTATACTTAACATGTAAAGAAGCATTTAGAATATCACACAAGTTGGGTCCCTTATTTGTTAATGATAACAATAGCTAACAAATATAATACAATAGCAAAAAAAATCAACATTAGATATAGCCATAAATGAATGATTTGAGGAAATACATGATTTCAAACATTTCACTGCTTGTATAATGAAAAATCTTTGTGGCCAGAACCATGGAACCACTCACAGAACCGATGACGAAGCGTTTCTTTATCTCATCCAGTATGGATTCCAGCCGCTAAGCCATGCTAAGATCCTAAGCACTGTGTGACTAGAGAATGGGAGTAGGGTGGGAAAAGACAGCCTGTCACAGATAATCCTGCTCATGAATCTTGAGAAGATTCTTTGCATCTGGACAGACATGTGAGAGCCAACTCAGACAGACAAGGGTGTTAGTTCCCCCAGCTGAAAAACCCCAGGCCTCAAGGAAAGCAGCTCAGGCAGCCTGCGCTCAGCCGCACATCAGAAGGTGGCAGCAGGTGACGGGACATGATCTCTTCTACCTGCAGAATCGCTCAGGTTCTCCCCATCTTGGAACCATCTTTGCTTTGCAGTCATAGGATGTTCACAGCCCTACTGTAGGGGCCAAAATAAAGAAACAGGCATTCACTGAACATTTTTATACCAAATCTCTACATTCCTGTCTATATATGCTCTTCATTTCCCATAGTCCTTCCTGCTTTACAGTCACCTTATAATAATAACATACTAATTTTACCAAGGATCATGCATATCCAATCTGGAAGCTTCCTTTTTATGTTCTAAAAACATGTCTTATTTAGTCTGAGACACTTTCTTTTCTTACTCTTCAATTCCCTTTCAATCATACCAATACCTTTTGAACCCATTCATCCAAATGACACTACTCTGTAAGTCAGCATCGAGCAAGCAGTTTGCTTTGCTCACTTACTTGTGTGTGTCTTTGGATGCAGTTCAATCCCAGGCTTCAGTTTGTATTTATTTCTAACCATCGCTGGGGCATTTGTTGTGAGCCAGCTCAACTCAATACTAAGCAATGGCGTCTTCACAAAACAGAAATATTCTTTCTATCCCCAAATTCTTCTTCATTAAATCCATTTCTTCATTGATTTCCACATGCCCTCTCCAGTTAGGGCAGAAACTTCATGAGGGTGACAAGCATATCCTCATTGCCCAGATGCGCACTCGGCACAGTTAGGAAGATTCCCTCATGGAATGAATATGGGTGGAATGAGTGAATCTCCAGAATGCTGCCTCTCAGCAGCATTCTGTACCTCTCAGCACCTGCCCTCTGCTTCACGGGATTGCCGTCAAGGACACAAAAGCTATGGCAGGGCTCACAGTTCAATCTATCATTCACCGTTCAGTTCCTACATGTCCGCAAGCCCAGTGCTGGGCAGACCAAAGCCAGGAGTGTGGCACTCAATCCAACATGGGTGGCAAATCTACAAATACTTGAGCCACCTTCTGCTGTTTTTCCCAGCCACATTAGTAGGCTGTTTGATTGGAAGTAGAGCTGCCAATACAGGAAACAGCTCCCATAGGGGATGCTGACATAGCAGGTAGCAGTTTGACTAGCTGTTCCACAACAGGCCCAGAAGAGTTACTGTTTACAGAACACACACCATAAGCGCTGTTCACCATAAGGGCTGCAGGGATTAGAACTAATGCCCATATGGGATCCTGGCATGTGCAAAGCAATGACTTTAGCCGCTAGGCCCAATTTTAAGAAATATTCTATAAACAAGAGCCACTGTATATTTTGTATATATGTATAAATCTCTCTCTTGTGCTATTCATATGTTAAACTCTACTAAAACTCCCTATGTAGAAAATGTCAACCATAAGCTCAACGGAGACCATTTCAAGTATTGCTTTATGCTTTTTGCTCTTCCAAAAGTTCAGCTAAGTCTTTAGAACAAAGAGAAAAACATAGGGTGGCTTACAAACAGCTTTTGACTTGAGGCAAAGACTTTTTTAAAATAAATAAATATATCTTTAGCACATTTGGATATTCAAAAGTCATGTAAAATAACGGGCTGCACTGAACACTTTTTTTTTCCTCTTCCCTAGGTTGGCTTACAGACTTAGTTAACATCCCTCCTCTCTCCCTCCCTCAAGCAGTACTGCATTTCTGGATAAAGGGTTAACAGTAAGATTCTGAGATTTTTAGCCAGAATTCTCAGAGAACTTAAATGTGCAGATGAGGCTTATCATTGGGAACTGAAAAAACTCACAGCCTAAGCAAGCAGAGAGAACAGGAAGGTATATTTTGCGTTATCTACCTACCACCCACCCATGACAGGGTCTTAATTAGAAGGAATGATCCCTATTTTAAAACAACTGTTTTCCTTAAATGCCAAACACAGCCCATGCACCAAGTTCACCCAACTCTGGAAATAAGTATCAGGTGACAAAGGCAGGAGCATGAAGGTGGAATCCCTCCACTGAGCTGTACAAACCACCGCTGTTCCGAGTCCAGTGCCAGCTCTGTTTGCTACAGTTCTACCCAACCATCCATAGTCCATACTCACTCTATGGTGGAGGGGAAGAGGAGTTTAAGATTTATTTAAAGTTAATGATTCAGGCAATTCTTGAAATAACTCACGCTTGGGAAGGCACAACCCAAGAGCGCCAATCAAAAGAGACTCAGCAGCTGCTGGGAACTCCGTTTTGGAAACTCCCTTTTTCTTGGCCATTCCTGACTGTGCCCAAATCCAAACCACAAAGCTGAATGACCCCAGAGAGTCAGAGTTCTTTGCCTCCAGGGAACTCAGAACTCTAGGGCTCTGGATAAATGTTTAGTGAATTGGAGGGCAGAAAGGGCATTACAAACCAGGTGTCCAGATTCCACTTGCCTGCCACCTAGCCTCACCCTCTCCAAGGGGAGGCCCCAAACAGCCAGGATCCAAGAGGCCCGACTGTGGGCTAGCAAGTACAAGCAAGGAGATGACAGTGACTTCAATGTACCAGGCACCAACGCGGTAGGACAGGCTGGGTGCTTGCCAGGATGCAAACCTTCCCCACTCCCATTCCCCAGGGAGCTAAACCAGACAGTTGGAGGAAACCAAGTCAGTTCTGCCCACATCCCCAGGCCTGTTCCACCAGCACCCTCCTTCCTGTTTATGGATCCAGATCCTACCACGGCAGCTACCAAAGAGAAAGCAGACATCTCAATATGTCAACACATGACATAACTTGAAAAAGCTGGCTGCCTATTGGCGCGAGTTACAACTTGCCGGGCTCACGCAAGGAAAACCGGCTCGCTTTAATTACTTCTCTTTTCATACGCCTCGCAGAGTCCTCCGGAGCCCCCGCAAAGATCGGCTTACAGGGCACCAGGTAGCCCTTCCCCGGAGGACCCATACAGCGTGGGCGGTAAACGAATGCAGGGAGCGAAGCAACCTTCGCCTTCCCAAGCCGTGGCCGAGGCGGAGCTGCCCACTCGTCCAGGCGCAGAAAGAGGCCGTCTTGGGCACCCTCTCGCAGGCGGCACCCATTGCCCGGCAGCTCGCTCGCTGTAGGCGCCGAACGGGTCCCCTGCAGCTCAGGACCGATGCCCTGGGGTCATCCGGGGCGCGCCACCTTTGTCTGGTTTCCCCATTAGAACCTGCGAAGCCTGGTTGCCAACCGGGTTTGATATGCTCTGAGGCGCGGCCGCGACTGCCTGCACCCGGGTGCCCAGACCCGGAGCGGCAGCCCCAAACTTCCCACTTGCACCCGGCATACACGCCTGTCTGGAAGTCCCGGCCCTTGGGGTCACTTCCCCACTGCGCCGCCGCCACCGGCTGGGTGGAGAACCGGGAACCCGCGCGCTCGCGGACGCGCCCCTTTCCACCCCCGCACCGAGCCTCCCGCCACCAGACAAGGGAGGGCCACGCGAGCCTTTCTGCCCCGCCCGCTTCTCCCGCGCCCACGCGCTCTCTCGGGACAGCTGGTGCTGGTGGACCCCCAGCGAGGCCAATCTCAGACCGGTGGCCGCGCGTCGGGCCCGGCGCGATAGCGAATCAGACCAAAGACACCTATAGCCACTGCCTGCTGCCGGGCCCCTTTCTCTCACCTGCCTGCACCGTGTCCGAAAGGTCGTGGCCCGGGGCCGCGGTCCTGGGAAATTCCTTCAGTTTCCTGGCACTGAGGTTCAAGCCCCCGGAGTTGACCGCCTCCTCCAGCGCGCGCTCCAGACCCCGGTTCAAGGGCAGGTTGAAGCCGCCGCTGCCGGCGCCGCCACTGCCGCCAGTGCCGCCGCCAGCTCCGGTACCTCCATGCTGGTGGTGGTGGTGGTGGTGGTGGTGAGGGTGAGGGTGATGATGAGGGTGCAAGGTAGCCACCGAGAGGGCAGGGACGAAAGGTTGGGGTTCGCCTCCCGGCGTCGCCATCTTCTCCCGCGCGCGCCCCCCCCACACCCCGCCCTGCCGCTCTCCTGCGGGGGGGGTCGCAGCGTTTCCTCAGGCCGGGAGGACGGCAGTTCCCAGCCGAGTCTTCGCAGTGCTCCCCTAGAAAGACGCCGACTGGAAGGGAGGAGGCTGCGGCAGGCGCGCGGCTGAGGGGGCGGACGAGAGGCGGCCGCAGCAGCTCAGCCTTGAAGGCAGCCTGAGCCCGGGAAGCCGCCGAGTGCGGCGGCGGCAGCGCGCATGTGCCTCCTCGCCTCAGCGCCCTCCTCGCGGCGGCGCTCCCTCCGCGCCAGCTCCCGCCTGCTCCTCCCTCCGGCCCCGCGCCGCCCGCTCCGCTCCCCGCCGCCCGGCCGCGGGGAACCAGGCGGCTGGACTTGTATTCGGGGAGGTGGCTTTGAATTGGGAGCCCACCAGGCTTACTACGGTGGAGGTGGGCGGAGGGGGACACGAGGTTTAAAAGCGAGTGGGGACGCTTTGAGGAAACGAAGGCAAGGTAATTAGTGAGTGCGACGGGACCCTGTCGTCTCAGTTCCCCCAGCTCTGACTGAGCCAGAGTGCCCCCCGAGTTTCTCAGGAGAGGGGTCAGCCCCCACAGCCTGCCGTGGAGGCTGGTCTAAGCAGTCGTTGTTGCCTGGATCCAGCAGGTCGTGGGCGGGGGGGAAATGGTTCCTGTCGGGCTAAGGAAGAAGTTGAAACACTTAGCGGGGGCAGCCCCTCAGTCGGAGGTGCAGCTGGGTTCGAAGGGCAACCCCTGGGCCTTGGGCTCCCACTCCATGAGAGAGTGTTTCCGGGGCTAGACTCCGTTGCCAACAATAACTGGTGGTTGAGTGGCCAGAGAGAATTGCCATACAGACGCAGGAAGGAGGGACTGACAACCTCATGGTCCTTTTTAGGGTGGACAGCATGAACTGACACAGGAGGAAGAGGGGCTGGGCATGGCCATGTGAGCCCGGAATTGTGGTGCCCAGAGAAGCCAGAAGGACTCTAGACACCATGCGAGGGTCCTCGTGCCTGGCCTTCTCCGTGTCCCCTACGGGCCGTGGGCACTCCCAGATCTATAGGCTAGCAAGGATGTCATGTTTCTGCCTTCGAATTCCCAACAGAGCATGCCCAGGCCAAGGCTGGCACGGCAGGGGTCAGGGAGGATCTGACAGGGCAGGCAGGCTCTTCCTCCAGCTCTCCAAGGCTTTCTTCCCTTCCCACTCCCCTACTCAAAACTTGGTAGTCCCTGATGGTGGATTTGGCTTGGGGAAATGAGGCCGGAGGGGTCAAGGACAAAAGTTGGAGTAGAGGAGCTGGAAACATATGACTTCATGGAGTCGGCACTTAAATATGGCACAAGCTACGTCCCTTGAACCGGACCTCGCGTAGTTGCCCTAAATCCTAAGGGATGCTTGCTTGACTGAAACCAAAACATTTTAATTGCTGGGAGAAGACCAGCGCCACCTGCCGGCACCCCTCCCCCAAAACTTGCCTACTTCTCTGGTTGCTTCAAACCTAATATAATAATTAAATGAAAGTATACTTATATGACAGAAAAATTAACCTATCTGCTTTCCTTATTTGGTCTTTCCAGAAAAGTCGAGCAGAAAACACGAGGAAAAAATTTGAGTTCAGAATCTTTACTGTCACCAGATGGATGTGGTGAGTGTGCAGGAAGTGATTGAGGATATCTTTAATTACATATAAACCTAGTATATAGAGAGAATTGTGATGATGGATCACATTCAGCATTATATCTAAAAGACTACCAGTTATTTTCTAGAGGAAATAATGACAACATGACTTCACGATTTGTTTTTTAACCCGCGGTGGGTCTTTATGTTCACCTGACCTAATGACCATAGTTTGCTTCATGTTCTGCAACTTGTTAAAGTGTAAAATTTTGCAGGTAGGAACCCATTGTTCACCTCGCCTTCCCCAGAGCCCAGAACCCAGGGAGGCGCTTTGTAGAATGTGATGAGTGTTAGTAATTAAACATTGCATAGTAGGCTGTGTATTTAGCAAGTCGTCACTTGTTGAAAGTTTCCTATGATTTCACAAATAAGTTTTTCCTTAAGAGGGGGGGTGAGTACTTGACCCTTAAAATGGATCTTGATTCTTTCTAAATATTTATGAAATCTGACAAGCCATTTCCCCTTGCTGTCTTGTTTCTTCACTCCTTCTTCCATGAGATGAATGTTTCTGGTTGGTTTACTACCCTGTTTACTTCCTGCTCTACCCCCTGCACCATGCGTGCGGGCCCCTGGGAACAGCTGCATCACTACATCTGAACATTGTTCTTCAGCCCTGAAGTGGACTGCTGACCAAACTCAGAGCCTGCTGACTGTGTTCAGGCCCAGTGCTGTGGCTGCCTGCTCCCCACTTTGTGTTTCTCTGAGTTAGTCAGTCCATAGATAATGCATTCTCCTTATTGTTAAGTCCATTTCACTTGATTTTCTGTCAATGCATCCAACAGTCCTAAGTTATATATTGACTATATTTTAGTCTCTTTTCTCCCTTATTTTCTTATCTAATCCCATTTTTGATAGTCTAATAATCTTTTATTTGGATGATAGCACAATATACTCTTTTTCCCATGAACTCTCTTCAGTAGCTACCAATCATTCCATGAAATAGCACACTGAAATTAGTAAGAAAGGTGGGGAGGGAAACACAAAAATATTTTCAGGTCAAAAGGTAGGATAAAAGTGATCAATTCCTCCAAGAAAAGGAACATATATTTCCTGTACTGAGAAAAGAAACCAGGTTATAAACCCAACCACACTGAAGACCTAGCTCTTTTAGACATGCTTGAAATCAGATAAGTAGAGCTAGGGACAAACTTGTAAGAACCAGACTTATTGAGAAGCAAATCATCAAATTTGAGGACACCTGCCAGCCGTGCCTCCTCTCTGAAAATCACTAGAAATTCTCCTATGGTGGAACCCTAAAAGGTTTGCTGAGTGGTGGGTGTGGTCAGCTCTCTGGTGCTGATTGCCACTGCAGCCACCACTGAGCAGGCAGGAGGAGGCTGTCTGGTCAGGTCCTGTGGCCCACAGCCCAGGAGCTGCCCCCTCAGACAATGCCACTGGACACAGGAGTCAAGCAGGAAGAGGTGTCTGAGTCCAAAGGCAGGCACAGCCAGCCGCCTCCATGTTCTCTGACTGCTCTGCTTCAGCTCCCTGTTGCCTAAAAAGGAGCAGGAGTGCTCTGTGATGCAAGCTGCCCTTTTCTGACTACACCCCCCACATGTTCTCAGGGCTCAAGTATTCCCTTTGTACTGTATCTGTAAATATTTATCAATAAATATTTATCTCTGAAGGATCAGGGCACATTGTATTCATTATCCTCCTAGGACATTAGGGCAGGGATCAGAACTTTATTTTCTCTCATCCACTGCCTAGATGATTCAATAAATAATATTGTCTGACAGAGGTATTTTTATGTTGTAATGTAGCTAATACCACGAACATGAGTTTCTCACAGAAGACAAAACAATACGATCTTGGACATGTTTCAGAGGTTTTTTTCCTGGTGCTCCAAAACACTAAAACTGTAAACCAGTGAGGGACAAAGTGACTCTGACAAAATGAGAAGAATTACTACATATCTAAGATTTCAAAAATCTGAATGTATTCAAGTTCAAGAATGTGAATGTGATTGTGAGAATGTGAGAATCTTTCTAGGAAAAAAAAAACGTAACAAAACAATGATTATACAGGTTGAGCATTCTTAAACTGAAAATGCTAAATCCAAATGCTCCAAAATCCAAAACTTTGAGCCTTGACATGATGTCAAAAGTGGAAAATTCCATATCTGACCTGATGGGTTGGATCACAATCAAAACACATAGGCACACTGAAAAAAAATATTGTATAATATGATCTTCAGGCAGTGTATATAAGATGTGCATGAAACCTTAAATAAATTTTGTCTTTAAACTTGGCCTCTATCCACAAGACATCTTACTATGCATTTACAAATATTCTCCCCATGGTGGAAAACAAAAATCCTTAATACTAATGCTTCCAGAAATTTTGGATAAGGGGCACTTTGTCGCGCCCACGTGTCTTACCGCCCAGCAATAAGACGCAGACGCGTGTGAAGTCTCCTGCGGTAAAATTTATTGTGCACACTAACATGAGGAAGGAAGCGTGAATCCCGGCAGGCTTCTACTCTTATGTGCTGTCTGGCCCCGCCTCCGCCGATGATAGGTCGGCGTCATGATTACGCAGGGTTCTGGGCGACTGGATTCGTCAGTCCCAGTGTTTACGTGCCTGCCGCGCCGCAGCTCACTGCGCATGCGTTAGGCGCGTGCGTGGTACTGCCAAAGCTACGTGACTATCCACCAGGCACCAAGATCTAGCCTCTCTGGCCGGCGCCATTTTGGGTACGGCATGTAACCAGTATATACAGATATGGCTGGCAACAGCACTTCATCTGTAATAAATGGTATTCTGAAATTCATTTTAAGAGTTCATTTACATTTGTGTGTGTGTGTGTGTGTGTTTGTGTGTGTGTGTGTAAAAACTCAAAGAGAGAGAGAGATTGTCCACTTGTTGATTCCCTAGATGCTCACAACAGCTGAGCTAGACGGGGCCAAAGCCAAGAGCCAGAAAGTCCATCCGAATTTCTCACATTGTTGTCAGAGATACATTGTGCCTTAACAGGAAATTTGATTAAAACAGAACAAGGACTTGAAGCAGATTTTCCCCTTTAGAATGAGGGAGTCTTAACCTGTTCCTTAATGATTGTGCCACCTGCCCACCATAACACCATTTTAGGGAAAAAAATTTAAGTTATTTGAATCATTTAACAATTTTTTTTTTAATGTTACTTACCTTTGAACTTAAAAGGCCTGAAAACTACTTGCTTAGACTTTTATTTTCTTGCAAGGAAGGTAATCATAGATAAAGCAGTCACTAGCCATAGGGCATTACCCTAAGCTATGTTTAAATTTCAGATTTTGTTTAGGCACTAATTTAATATAGTGCTTATCTACCTTTGTGAAAGGGTTGTTTTATTTGTGTCTTCACTTCCACCTCCTTTCTGTTTTCTAAGCATTCTCATTATAAAAATTACTGTAAATTTGGAAAGAGGATGTCAGCTTTCTTTACATGTTTAAATTCATCACAGCTGACCATCATCTGTATTCTCTTTTCTATTTTTTTTTTAGATTTATTTATTTTTATATGGAAAGTAGTGTTACAGAGAGAGAGGGAGAGACAGAAAGGCCTTTCATCTGCTGGTTCACTTCCCAAATGGCTACAACAGCAGGATCTGAGCTGATCTGAAGCCAGGTGCTTCTTTCAGGCTTCCCATGTGGGTGCAGGGTCCCAAGAACTTGGGCCATCCTTGCTACATTCCCAGGCCATAAGTAAGGAGCCAGATTGAAAGTGGTGCAGCTGGAACATGAACTGACACTATATAGGATGCCAGAGCTTGCAGGTGGATTATTAGCCTATTGAGCTACCATGTTCGCTCCTAGATCCATCTTTTCCACACTATCTGTCCAAGCCCTCCCACAGAAAACATCAACCCTCACAGGGACTCATTACTGCTTGCTCCCTCAAAGAAAAACAAGGCAGGAACTCTTGCCCCAGGCCCAGCCCTATCCTTCCTTTCTGTCTTTCCTTGCTACCTTTCAGACCAAAATGTAATTCTGGTTCCTTGTCTGGGGAGACTACCCTTAAGTCAAGAAACTGCAAAATTTTGGCAAAATACAGTTATCAAGGAAACTGTCTTCTGGAGGCATTGTCTGAATGACTGTTGAAAATTAAGTGGTATACAATGAAAAGATTATTGATATTTTAGTGTTCTATTTTCATAAATATACTTGATCTTATGATGAAATGACAGTTTTATGTGATGTAAATATCAATATTTATTTTGAATTGCTGTGAGATTGTGGCTGTTTGTGCAGCAGAGTAGCAATATTGCTGGCCTTATATTTATGAGGGCATCGTAAGTTGTAAGAAACTATGAGTAAGGCATAGCTTGGACCACTCGGGCCAAGAAGCAGACTGTCTCCAAAAGAGTATCTTCAGATTAAGGAGGCTGAGATGTCCTTGAATAAGTTGGCAGGGAAGAATATCAGAAGGTGAGGCATGGTTCTTGGGAGCCTGTACAAAGGTCCTTTTTTTTTTTTTTTAAAGATTTAATTATTTTTATAGGAAAGAGTTAAAGCAAGAAGGAGATACAGAAAGATCTTCAGTCTTCTGGTTCACTTCTTAAATGGTTGCAATGGCTGGAGCTGAGCCAATCCCATGACAGGAGCCAGGAGTTTGTTTTAGGTCTCCCATGTGGGTACAGGGTCCCAAGGCTTTGGTAGACTATAGAACCGCATTCCCAGGCCACAAGCAGGAAGCTGTTTGGAAAGTGGAGCAGTGGAACAGAAACTGCATCTATATGGGATCCCAGAGCTTTCAAGGTGAGGATTTAGCCATTGAGCCATCACTCCAGGCCTTGTCCAAAGGTTCTGGAAAAGGAAACCACTTTAAATCATTGGAAAATGAAGATTGGAGGTTACCAGCTAACAGGGCTGGTAGTGAATGTTTAGGTAACTCACCTGTAACAGATGAAAATATCTAATAGGAGATAATATTTGATAACAGCTTTATTATAAATGATTCATCTAAATTTTTCACTTATGCACTATGTTATATGTTATACATCTATGAGATAGATGTGTGTATCTATATGTGTGTGTGTGTGTGGACACATTGCATTGGTTCATAATGTAACAAGTTACTGACTTACCAGGGAATCTATTAATTGCTTCCAAATCAATAGCTGACCTTGTTTAGCTGTATCAAGTCTGGGTTTCTTTGAGCCTTGTTTGTTTAGGATGTTGCTAGGCATTGTACATAAATCATTCTATTACCAGATAAATTTGGGGGACACAAAGTTAACTAAAATTTGTTTTACTATGAGACCTCTGTGGCTTTGATATTCCTGATGTCATTGTGAATGTGCAGGAAGGAAAGATGAATGACATGCAGGTTGCTCATATGTGCTTCATTTGTTGAGGAACCCTGAACTGGTGTTACCTCTCCATAACTGGTGTAATCTCTTCATAATACCTGTTACTGAGATTATGGATATCTATGTTATAATTGAATTACTATCATAGATATTATATAAAAAGATATGTGAAAAGCTATTCTTCCATGGAATCTCTGATTCCTTGAGATAGTATCTAAATGCTATGCAATGTAACTATAAGTATCATGGATCTATAACATAATATAGAGTTATATGATCTACCACAATTGGACAGACCCAAATCTACCTTCAAATCATTATTTGAAATGATGATAGGCACCACTTTGGTCACACTCCTCAGCCAGTAGCAACTCTAACAAAAATATTCCTATTACAATATAAATTAGTGTGCATCTAACTATATCAATAATTTATAGTTCCCCAAAGGTGGTTTTTAAGGTGCTAGAGGTCATTACAGGGATATTTCCCAGGCCCAAGGGTGTCATTAGTGCCCAGGCAGATGCAGTTTGACTCACAGAGCAGCTCTTTTCCCCAGAGTGAGTAGGAAATGCACTGTGGCTACAACAACATTAAGCTTCCTATATCCAGATGCTGTCACTGTTCATCTACAAAGGATTTCAATATTAGATGCTGACATTGTGGTCTAGCAGATAAAACTGCTGCCTACAGCACCTGCGTCCTGTATGGATGGCCGTTCCCATCTCAATTCCTCCACTTTCAACCTAGCTCCTTGCCATTGGCAAGGGGAAAGCAGAAGAAGATGAGTTAGGTATATGGGCCCCTGTCATTTATGTTGGAGAGCTGTCCCTGACCTTGGCCTGACTCAGCTCCGGTCTTTGAGGCCATTTGGGGAGTGAACCAGCAGAAGATCTTTATCTCTCCTTGCCTCTCTCCATAACTGCTTTCAAACAAGTAAATAAATCTTTGAAAAAAGAAAGAATCTTCTAATAAGAGACCAGTTGTATTTGAATTTCTCTCTGCTGACAGGAGCTTCATCTGGCTCTCTGACACAAATGACAGGGGCACAAACACCTGGTTCATCTGCTTCCACAGGCCATGGCTGGTGTACTCCTCAGCCAGAGAGGCCTCTGGAATCTAGGCCAGCTTCTCCATTGTAAAGATTAGGAAACTGAAATAACTGCACAAAGGCAAATGAGTCAGTGCACACACTTGGCCAGTGTAAAATGTGAGCTTGAAATCAGGTCTCTAATTCCTATCCACTGTTTTCTCCTAACTGCTCATGAAAATAGAAGTCATCAGCTATGCCACTGCCTACCACATTTGGGAGATCTGTTGTGTCCTTTCATTTGTGTGGATCATTTGCTCTCTGTCTGAATATGGGTTTGTTCAAGGGATATCATCAGAGGTGCACTTACAAGGCAGATATTGGATAGAGACTGTTGTTGGAGCTGATCCCAAGAACTTGAGATGGTCTGGCCATTAGTCTTTGGTACAGGGGAGGCAGTGTGCCTTGAGCCAACTGAGAGGAACATAGAAGCTAGGAAGAGTGGAGAGCTATGAATGAGCTGGTGTCTGCTAGGTGGAATGACCTCTTCAGGATCCCTCATGTCACAGTTGTAAAGACTGGCTTCCTTTGGCCTCTAACCAGTGACTGCAGAATGTATTGGGGTAGCAGATCTTTGGAGGGATTTTGACAAGAGATATCATCTCCCTGCCAAAATCAACATGAATTCCTACACAAAGGCATTAGAAAGTTTCTGGACCCTCAAGAGCAAATCAAGCAAATCAAGTTGAATAGATTGTTCAGCCTCAACTGTGAACAAACCATGTCCATTGTAAAAATAAACAAAAACAAAACCCTCTAAGTGCATGTAGTTGCATGAAACTGTCTCAGAAAATATTCTTTCTGTGTCCCACAAATTTTCTGCTCCAAAATCCCTGAATTTCCCTTGGGCACAGAGTTACGTGACCCTTAGAACTGCCCTCGCACATGCAAGGGCGCGCGCGTGTGTGTGTGTGTGTGTGTGTGTGTGTGTGTGTGTGTGTGTTGGGGGGAGGGAGGTTAGTTAAGATAGTGCTACAGCCAAAGATACGTCTGTGATCACAGCAAGCCTGTCTCTAACACTGTAAACTCCTGTTTAAACTCCCTTGGCCATGTGCCTGCTTTGCTCCCCATCCAGCATCTCCTAATCACCTCCCACAGCCCAGGTTAGATCATTCATTGTGCTCAGGCCTTTCCAGCATCCGTACCATCTGGTTAATGAGGAGTCCTATATATACACAGCAGGATATAGGGGCCCGCCCACACTTGCAACACACACCTGTGTCATGAACACCATGGCTACCCAGCATGCGGCTCTTTCCTCAGTGACACAAGGATCTCATGCATGCATCTCTAACTGGAACAGAAATGACTGAGGTCCCTCCCAGTCCAGGATAAATTTGTGGCAAATGACTTCAAGGTGTTTGGGTAGGTAGTATTTAAGTCATCCATCACATTCCATTTACCTAGAATGAAGAACAACTTGAGTTGTTCCACACGCAAGCACAGATATTATCTAAATAGCCTATTACACCTTCAAGTTAAAGACTTCAGGAGACAATGGTTTCACTACTGAGTTCATTGGATGCATTAATCAGATTTTCACCCAGCACCATTGCCAAGGGACTCCAGATTGCTCAATAAATTATGGCTTGGGAGTGGGGTAGGGTTGGGAATGGAGAGATAGTGTGGAGCCTAATTGTCAAAAAGCCATTTCAGATACTTAGAGTAGGAGAAACCCTCAAGTTTTACACTTCATTAGATGAGGTACTGGTGAGCATACAGATTATTCTGTGTACTTGGCACTGAAATTTGAAGGGATAGAAGTGGGACGGCCCAAGGTGTAGTCTCCAGGAAATGGATGCTGACCTCATTATGCTGTAAGAGACAGGTTACACTGCTCTCCTCTGCTTCTAATTGCATAAGCTTCTTTCTATACATCACACTGTTGGGATCTTGGTATCTGCATTAAGTAATACTTCACTTTATTACGCCCGAAAGTCCCAAAAAATGACCTAGACTTAAGGTTCAAAGCTCTCTAGAAATAAGGTCAAGCTCTAATTTGCTGCTTCCTGCCTACTTCCTTTTAGGTTACAAAATAATTTAAATGCAAATGAGATATATTAAGTGCAGGGCTCCTAAGAGTTGACTGTTTTCTTAGTAATTAACTATTGGATTAAGTAGGCAAACAAATATGTATTCAGCAACCATTAGCCAATCTGTGAGTAACTTCAGGGAGCTGAGATAAAAACCCAGAGGGCTTTTGTGCGTGGAGGGCGGAGGACTGTATGGCACTCCTCTGACCTAGTCTGGTAGTGATAACAGAAGTGAAAATATGAAGCCAACTTAAAATGTTTTTTTGCAAGGATAATTTAAATGAAAATTTGCTCCTTTTGACCTTGCAGTTGGATTTTCCCTTCAGCTAAACAAAACAACAAAGTTTCATAAACTGAACAATTTCATAAAATCAGAGATATTCAATAAAAGAGTGAATACTATAGTTCTTTCTTCTATGTTAAGCACAGTTCTTCAGTGTTAGAGTCACCAAAATATTATGTGTAATGGAAAAAAGAATTGAGTTCATAGTAGACCAGGTGTAGCCCTATTGCTAGCAAGCCTGTCAGTCAGCTATGTTACTGTGAGCAGTAATTTTCTCTAGAACTCACTTTCTGCACCTGTCAAATAAAGAGAGTAGATAGATACTCTGCTCCCCATCCAGTTCCCTGTTAATCCGCATAAGAAGCAGCAGGTAACAGCTCAAGTACTTAGGTTCCTGCCATTCAAGTAGGAGCCTCAGTAGAATTCCTGACTCCTGGCTGCTGCCAGGCTCAGCCCTGGCTGATGGGGGCATTTGGGGAAAGTGAATCAGCACATGGAAGCTCATTCTCCCTCTCCAACCTCTCTCTCACCCTTTCAAGTGGATAAGAATAAATAAATATTTTCTTAAATGTGTTTTGGCAGGGGTTGGCATTGTGGTACAGTGTGATAAGCCACCACCAGTAAAGCCAGTATCCTGTATTCAAATGGCAGTTTCAGTGCCAGATGTTCTACTTCACATCCATCTCCCTGCTCTTACAGCAGGGAAGACAGCAGACAATGACCCAGGTTCTTGGGCCCTTGGCACCCATGTGAGAGAAACAGATGGAGTTTCTGACTCCTGGCTTCAGCCTGGCCCAGCCCCAGCCATGCCATTGCTACCATTTGGGAAATAGAGAAGTGGATGGAAGATCTGCTTCTATCTGTCTCTGCCTCTCTACAATTTCCTTTGCAATATATACAATAGATATTTTTTTAAAAAAAAATCTTAATAGCACCCAGAAATAGACATGTATGTGAAGTTATATAATTTGTTGTTGGTGTTGTTGTTATTGATGTGGCTGTTATGAAATGATGTCAATTCAAAAAACAGTAATATTATTTCAACCCCAAAAAGCCTGTATCTCATGCAATAAGATATTGTGAAGTAACCAATGAACCAAGAATCGATATGAGTCAGACTGCTTCTGATCTACATCAAAGAATTGTAAAACCTAATACACTTGTAAGGCCCTATGCTACTCAAAATGGGGAGGGAGAGCAGAGAAATCTTACATCAGCCTAGAAGGTGTGAGGAAGACAGGAAGTATAACCTATCAAGATCCTAACTGGTAACTCATAGACAACACACTCGAATCAGCATTAGACAATGGCAAAACTACAAAGGCATATGGGGGAAATCAGGTAATATGCACAGAGCAGGGGGGGACCCCAGAGTGGAGCAGGCAGACAGGAGGAGGCTTGTATTCCAACCCTGAAGACTCCCAGATCCTCACCAAGGACTATCAGTACTAGCACCGAGGACTACATCCCAATTGCCAAGGAGACCACAGGGAATTGGAGTGCCTTCGGAGGCCGAGAACTCTGAGGTCACCCACCCCCATTTGATCTACTACATGGGATGGAAGAAGCCCAAATCCTGTCTTGCAGGATCCAAGGTCATCAGAATGACAACCAGGAGCACTGAGCAGTCTGCAGAAACAAAAGAACAGTAAACTTCCTTTGGGACTAGGGAGAGGAGCTTTTTCTGGTCCTTGCCTGGTTCTGACTTTGAGTCCCCACCCTCTCTTGTAATGACCATCAGGATCACTCCATAAACCCCTCAAAACAAACAAATAAAAAACCTAGAATAGATAGAGAACAACAAGGAAAGCTTAGAAACAGGCAGGAAACAGTCAGCGGGGATGCACTTATAACTCACTGGGTAAGGACATAAAGATTAGTTACTCCTCACTGGGTTATTGAAGATTTCTCTGCACACCCCTCCTAAAACTGTTCACCTAAACTGTTGACATATGTCTTGTTAGAGTTATAGAGTTAGACTGCCCAAAAAACAGCCAGTTCAGCAAAATCATGCTTCAATGCTATAAACTGCTAAATACTAAATTAAAATAGACATGAGACAGCTGAATAGTAATCTATAGCCATTTTAAGGTGTATAGAACCCTGTTGTATATAAACTAATAATTGAAATGTCAATGTAAAAGTCACAGGATGTGGTTCAGAACTTGCATTCTGAGAATCAAGATGGCGGAATAGGGTAAGGACACGTTTAAAAGGACGGAGAAACAGTTAATCAGGATGAAGCAGAGAGGACATATTTCAGGAAATAGGAAAGGACAGAACAACAGCAGAGGGGTACCTGGAGACTGACAGACACAGGAAAGCAGCGGGCACAGCAGTGTGGTGTTGCAGTGACTGATACTCCAGCATGGCGATCTGAACTGCACCAGTAACCTGAACTCCACCAGCAACCAGGTGGGAAGGGACTTTCACTGGGAGCTTAGGAGGTGAACCCAGACGGGGAACTGTCTGTCCTGCTGGTTCATTTGATTTGACCAGGAGCAGAGACAGAGCAGTAAATCTCAGGCAGGGCGAGAAGAGTGAATTTCACAGCCCAGTCAGCCTCCTAGAGCTGAATTGGGTGCCATTTTGCGTAAGGAGGAAAGGGCAAGGGAAAGGACTGAGCATGCTCTGAGAGGGAGTGAGCTCATTTCTGACTCGGTGAACTGCAACGACGTGGCATTCTACGGGTTCCATCCGGGGCAAGTCTGAGTAGCCCTCGGATCTGACGGCCAGCAGATCAAGAACTGTAGTGGTAGCACTCAGGCGCCATTTTGCGCACTGTGGCAATAGCTTTGGGACTGCAGGGGACAACAGTGAACTGCGCATGTGCTGAGCTTGTGGGAACTCGCTGAGGTCCCGCAGGAAAATAATACCAACTGTGGCATCGTACCGGTCAAAATAGGTCCATGTGGCACCCAGACCTAACGTCCAACAGGTTCCAACAAGATCAACGCCACCAACAACCTAACTAGATAGGACACCTGGTGTCTCTAATCCTGGAACTCACTCCAACCAGAAGAGGGAGAAAGGTTGCAGAGACATCGGTGCAGCCTCAACACGGTATCACAGGAGGTGGAGAGTGGTGAGTCAGGAGCTGGGGCTGTGGAGACCACAGTGGATATCTGACATAAGAATCCAGGCCTGGAACTCGCTAGAGGTTGTGGCACAAGTGGCTGCAAGCAAAAAGTTGTGTACCAACTGCAATAAGTAAAATTGCATTGTAGACCTGTGGGTGACACAGCTTAGAAACCTACCCCAAGAAGAAGACTCTGCTAACCAGAAGTACAATGATCAAGAGCAAAAGAAGAGACAAAGGCACAATGAATATTACTGAAAACTCCACAGCAAAAGAGAAAAACCCTTTGGCAACCTCAGAGTTAACTGAGGAAGACATCGAGAAAATGGGGGACACAGAATCCATAAGACTCATTTTAAAGATTCTGATCAAAAATTAGAAGCTCATGCAAGAGTTCAAAGAATTTAAGGAAGCAGTAAAGGAAATCAAGGCTGGAATATCAGAAATTAAGAATACAGTAGAGCAAATTAAAAGTACAGTGGAGACTCTCCAAAGTAGAATGAAGCAAGCAGAAGAAAAAATCTCAGAATTGGCAGATATCTCCTGTCACCAGGGAGAAGCAAACAAAAAGCTGGAAGCAGAGCTGGATCAGGCCAAAAAAAGTATTCAAGAATTGAAAGACACTATTAAGAGGCCAAATATAAGAGTTATGGGAGTCCCAGAAGGTGCAGAAAGAGAACCTGAGTTTGCAAATGTATTTAATGAAATAATCAAGGAAAATTTCCCTAATCTGGAGAAAGAATTGGGAAACAAGATCCAGGAGGGACACAGAACTCTGAACAGGCTTGATCAAAAGCGATCTTCACCAAGACATATGATAATCAACCTCTCTTCAATTGAACATAAGGAAAAGATCCTTAAATGTGCACGTGAAAAAAATCAATTGACATATAAAGGAATGCCAATTAAGCTCACAGGAGATCTCTCACAGGAAACTCTACAGGCAAGAAGAGAATGGAAAGACATATTCCAGATTCTAAAAGAAAAGAATTGTCGGCCTAGGATAACATACCCTGCAAAGCTTTCTTTCATCTTTGAAGATGAAATAAAATTCTTCCAGAATAAAGAAAAGCTAAAAGAATTTGCCTCTTCCAAACCTGCCCTACAAATGATACTTCAAGATGTTCTCTTGACAGAGTAGAGGAATAGCACCTAGCAAAACCAAAGGCAAATGGAAAGAACACCCCAGTAAAATGACAACAGAAGACTATATCAATGAACAACCCATTCCTAAAATGACAGGACCAAAGTACCACCTATGTATATTTAACTCTGAATGTAAGTGGCTTAAGCTCAATCAAACATCATAGATTAGTAAACTGGATTAAAAAACAAAACCCATCTGTTTATTGTCGGGAGGAGACACACTCCAACAAAGATCAGCGGAAACTATCTCACATGGGTTTTATTGTTTTCTGTTGGTTTCATCTCTTCAAAACACTTTCTTCTGATTAAATCAATGACTCATAGATCATGCAGTGGCATCATTTTCTTCAAGAAGGTTCTCAATTTTCACTTCTTCAGCTACACATTATACATTTAATAGCATGTTGTTTAACTTCTTGGTGTTGTTAATTTCTTTTTTTCTCTTGGATGCTGAGTTTGTTTTATGGCTCTTCATTTAAGGGAATGTATAGTAGTTGTGTAATGGAGACTGTCATATCTAGTAACATGTCATTTAACTTCATGGCATTGTAAATTTCTATTTTTCTTTCTATTGTTGATTTTGTATCATGACTTTTCATTTAAGGGAATGTACAGTAGTTATGTAGTGGAGACTAACATCCAGATGTGAGGATGCAGTGTGGTATGCATTTCTGTTTCCAGACAAAGATGGACTTACAGTGAAACTGTTTATATTATATTTTGACAATAGGATTCTGGACTCTCTGCCATTGTCCATGCCCGCAAAGATGGACACATGACTGAGTATGAAGAACTATATGTTAGTAACGATATAAAGGAACTAAGTTGGGGGGGCGGAATTGGGGAAGGGATAAGGGAATATGGAACTGTATCATAAAATGATAGCAGTAATAATAAAATGTGAAGAAAAAAAAGAACTTGCATTCTTTTTTTTCTCTCTTTTGACATATTGGTTACTCAATACCATGTCAACTAATTCCATTACGTTATAAATTGTTGCTGATGTAATGTCGGGGCTTTTAATTGATCGGGATAATACTCTGCCGGCTCTACCTTCAGACCAGAGATGGTCTCCCCAAGAAACTGTTGAACTTATCTGGACAATGAGATGCTAGACTTTATGCTTGGTAGATGCTTGCAATGAAAATATCTCAACTGAATTTGAACTGTGGTAATGCAACAAAGGTGGAGGAATCCACCAAGGAGGAGGAGTTTAGGAAGGGGAGGGGGGAAT
Organism: Ochotona curzoniae; assembly: GCF_017591425.1. Taxonomy (NCBI): domain Eukaryota; kingdom Metazoa; phylum Chordata; class Mammalia; order Lagomorpha; family Ochotonidae; genus Ochotona; species Ochotona curzoniae. The sequence goes on along the minus strand of NW_024466502.1, from coordinate 43,485,318 downwards.
CCCAGTACCTATAAAACTGTGTCACATAATGCAATGTAATCAATTAAAAAAAAATCTTAATAGCACCCAGAAATAGACACGTATGTGAAGTGTCCTCTGCCTAGTCAGAATAGGAAAAAATTCTGAATGACCTGAAGCCATCAGGAAGAGAAACTAGCATTCCAAATAATCCACAACCTGAATGATAACCTATCATTCAGTCAGATGGGTGAAGTATTGCAGGTGATTTGCTTCAAAAGTTCCTCTCAACTAGGCCATTCTCCTTCAAATAATTATGGTCCCCTGATAATGGTAAGCAGAAAAGCTTGCTGAAAAAGAGCAAAAAAAGAAAAAGGGGAAAAAAAGAGAAAAGCTGCATCGGAAGATTCAGAATGGAAATTGAGAGGGAAGGCCAGATCCACTGTTTACCCCAGGAGGTAGTTTATCAGCCAGGAAGGTTTAGAGAAAGTACCCACTGCTTGAATTATGAGAAAAAGAGTTACGATAATGAACAAAGAAATTTCTGCTGCTTATTTTGGCACACAAATACATTTGCTTTAAAGATAAGTTTTAGAGCCCAATGTGGTAGCCTAAAGTCCTCATCTTGAATGTACCTGGATCCCATATGGGCATCAGTTTATGTCCTTGGCTGCTCCACTTCCTATCCAGCTCCCTGCTTGTGGCCTGGGAAAGCAGTCGAGGACGGCCCAAAGCTTTGGGACCCTGCACCCACGTGGGAGACCAGGAAAAAGCTCCAGGCTCCTGGCTTTGGATCAGCTCAGCTTCAGTTGTTGCGGCCACTTGGGGAGTGAATCAGTAGACAGAAGATCTTCCTCTCTGTCTCTCTTCCTCTCTGTTTATCTACTTCTCCAATAAAAATAAATAAATCTTTAAAAAAGGTAAAATCATGATTTACACAAATATTTAAAAAGTCAAAGAATTTATTTAGCTCATAAATTAATGAGTGAACTTAGTAAGATATTACAGTAAATTCCAAGGAAAATCCAAATGGACACACACAACAGTTAAGAAATGCTTCATGAGCCCACACTTAGAAATATAAAGCAATTTAAACAAAGGAAATAATCCAGCTTTTTCCACTGGACACGAATAATTGCCAATTCTGTGGATTAGTGATCTGCCTAATTATTAGTTTACTACCACTGACAGTGTTGTAAAACAGCTCCCAGCAATGGAAGGGCAGGGTAGCTAGGAAGGGAGCACTGGACAGGACCTTCAGTTATCCATCTTTTCTCTTGTTTTCTTCCCCCTTCAAATTAGTCATAATTTCTCCTGACTCATTATGTTGACATAAAACAATGTAAGGAGCCCAGGATATGGCAGTGGGCTGGCGTGAGTCTGAATTCCTTTGTTATCTTGAGCAACATGTATGACTTTTCTGAGACAAAGTTTCCTTTCTAATAAAATAAGTGTGACAGATATCTCCCTTTCAGCGTGTTAGGATGATTGAATCATGGACAGACAAGGTATCAGTGCAGTATACCAAATAGGTTCCATAAATGTGGTAGTAGCCTTCATCTGGAGCAATAATGATATAGAAAACTTGGTAGCATATTTAAGAGATATTATGGTTTGCTTTTGAAGAAATGTGTTTCTATAATCTAGGTACAGTTAATTACAATAAAAATGCTTTCTTGAAAAATTTGTGTTTATACAGATGACAGATTTATACAGGTGACAGATTTCATGTATTTCTTAGGTACAGTTTTTTAGGAAGGAAACCATATTTCCTTCCCTTCTTGTATCCCTGCCTTAATACCCCTTCTTTAAAAAAATTTTTTTTGCAAAAACATAATTGCAATCCACTCCATAATCATAGGTTTAACATACCACTAACCATAATATTCAAGCAGTAAAAAGTAGAAAGAACGGTCAGAAGCATGGCTAAATGTGGTTTTTAAATTACACAATCAGGCATAAAAGATGAGTTTCTTGCTGATGGAATTGCTAAATGGTATAGCCATTTTGGAAAATAGTTTGGCAGTTTTATAAAGCTAAACACATTATTATACAATCTAGCAATTGTGTTCCTTGGTTTTTACTCCAATGAGTTGAAACACTTGCCTGTAAATAAAATGCACACCAGTGTTTATAAGCAGCTTTATTCGTAATTGCTAAAATGTGAAAGCAACCAAGACATCCTTCAGTAGGTGGCTGGATAGGCACATTGTGGCACATCTAGACGCTGGAATATTATTCAGCAATTAAAATGAAGTGAACAATCAAGCCACAAAAACGCAGGGAGGAAGCTGGAATGCACATTAAGTTAAGAAGCCAGTCTGGAATGACTAGACACTATATGCTTTCAACAATATTACACTGTGGAAATATAAAAGTGTGGCTACAATAAAAAAGATCTTTCGTTGCCAAGGGCTTAGAAGAAGAGAATAGTAGATGGAACACAGAGGATTTTTGTGGCCATGAAACTGTAGGGTTTGGGTCAGAGTTGTTGTATAGTGGGTGAAGCCACTGCCTATGACGCAGTATCCCATAATTGCTTTGGCTCATGCTGTCTGCTCCATTTCCCATCCAGTTCCCTTCTCATGGCCTTGGAGAAACTTGAAAAATGCCCAAGTGTTTGAGCCTATGCTACTCATGTGGGAGACCCATTTGGAGCTCCTGGCTTCAGTCTGGTCCAGCACTGGCTGTTGCAGCTATTTGTGGAATGAACTAATATATGGAAGATCTTTCTCTTTGTGGCTCTGCCTCTCAAAATAAATACATAAACACACATATCATTTTTTTAAAACAATGAGTGTTATACAAAAATCATTTCACAAATTTCTATTTGAATTCCATTTCCTCACACGTCTTTGGGGAGCATTTTGGTAGGAAATGCAACACAACAGAAAAAGGCTATATCAACAAAAGATGTTAATAAAAAGGGAAGCTGAAAGTGAGGGGAAGGTTATTTAAGAATTCATTATAATCTCCACTGAATTTTTTTCTTAATCTGACACTGGTAAGCTCATGGGAACATTGGTATAATACATTTGCTATGATGGAAATTGCTACTTCAGTGCTCGTATCTGCTGTTAAGTGTTTATCATATCTTTTGTCCTACCTAGTGAGAAGTAAATCCTTGAGGACTATTAGTTATTATTATTATTAGCACATAAACATTTCTTTTTTCCATTTGTTATTATTATTATTATTATTTTATTATGTAGTTCCATAGGCTCTGGGATTTCTCTGACTCCCTTCCCCACCCACCTGACTAATTCCCCCTATATTATTACAATAGTATAGTTCTTTATAAACAATCATAAGTCCATCATTGTGGGCATAGAGCATGGAAGAGAGTCCTGCATCCCATTATCAAGATAAATTTAAGTTTCATTGAGAGTCCATATTTGATCTGGAAGTAGAGATGCATACTGCATTGTATCCTCACATTTATATAGAATAGTCTCCATTACATAGTACTATACATCCCCTTAAATGAAAAGCCACAGAACAAATCCAACAACAGTAAGAAATACAGAAAATCACAATGCCATGAAGTTAAATAACATGCTACTGAAGCATTTCTAATATTTAGATTATGTGCTTACAGCAGAATTTTGCTTTTATTAAAAATGTCAATAGGAGTCAGCACAATGGCTCAACTGGCCAATACTCCACCTACATCCATACGTATACCAGTTCATGTCCTGATCATCCTACTTCCCATCTTTCTCTGTCTCCAATTCTAATAGCATGTGACTATGGAGATGCTTGAAGAACTTTTTAAACAATCTTTAGTCAAGGCTTTTTATTCTGCTTATAATCTGTATTCAAAATGCATATTGCAGATTTAAGTGAAGGATTATAAGAAAATCAGCTGATGTGACCATTCTACTTAGTTGTTTTATCCTTGGTGAAGCATTGAAGAGTTACTGGGTAATCCTTGATAATCATATGATAAAAGTGAACATCATCATATCTGATTTGGATGCCTATTTTTTTTACATAGAAATGAGATGCCACCATCACCAAGAAGTATTTCAAAGGAGATGACTGACAAATATTGTGACTTACAAGAAATAAATGAAATAACATCAATGAGTCATTATCCAGGAGCAATAAAGCACTATTTTTTAAAGATTTTATTTGCTTCTAATTCAAAAGGCAGATCACATCTATGGAGAGAAGAAGTGATAGAGATAAAGATTTTTTCGTCTGCTGGTTCACACCCCAAATGGCCACACCATCTAGAACTGAAATGAATTGAAGCTAGAAGCCAGGAGACAGGAGTTCTTTGGGGTCTCACACATGGGATCAGGGTCCCAAGGCTTTGAAGCATCTTTCACTGCTCTCTCAAGACATAACCAGGGAGTTGGAAGGGAAGTGGAGCAGCCAGGCACACATTGGAGCCCATATGGGATTCTGGTGCTTACAAGGTGAGAATTTAGTCATTGAACTATTGCTCCAGGCCCACATTTTTTTCCTAAGGACAATTTACTTAGCTGATATTTTTGGATATGTCAAGGTGGCTTAAGTGCGCCTTTGCCATTGTCTACACTTACTCCATAAAGAAGTAAGCAGAAGTGATACAGGATACGTTGTCAACAGAAAAAGGTGACATTCCTATGTGAGTGCCTTGCAGGCGTTGTAATAAAACTCTTCTTTTCATTCCTGAAAACTAGGTAGAATAATCCTCTTTGGTTAGACTGACAGAGACTAGGTCCTCTGTTTGGATCTACCCAATGGAATCAACTTCAAAGTTAGAAGTTGGAGACAGTCCTCCATGGTACCTCATCTGGATGGCCCCCATTCATTTTCAGCTCTCGGAGGATCTGTGGCATGGTCACACATTTCTCATGCAGCCATTGCAGTGAGAGTGTCATTCATGTGGCTCTGTCAGACATTCATTTCCATTCTTCACCCTGGTCTCACTAAGGACCAAGTATTTTTTTGAGTACCATTAGTTCCTTTATAGAGACTGGCACAGTTTCATGACTAGGGTAGGAGGAGATGGGAAGAAAAGAGAGATTGCAGCAGTACAGAATTAGCAGAAATCAAGGATGTCATCACATCTCTGCCATTTTTCCCAAGTCCATCCTATCTGCAACAGGACCTACTTTCACTGTGGTTCAGTCTCATGTTTGCCTCCATTGAGTCTCACAACATTATTATTCATGGCACTATCTGGGTGTGTGCATTATATACGTGTGGTCTTTTTTTAGTACATTTCATACCTCTCATCACATCAGTAGGTCATTGATCTTGAGCACCATAATAGACTTATCTTTTTTTTTTAAAGATTCATTTATTTTACTGGGAAGTCAGATATACAGAGAGGAGGAGAGACAGTGAGAAAGATCTTCCGTCCGATGATTCACTCTTCAAGTGAGCGCAATGGCCGATGCTTTGCCGATCCGAAGCCAGGATCCAGGAACTTCTTCCTGGTCTCCCACATGGGTGCTGAGTCCCAAGGCTTTGGGCCGTCCTCGACTGCTTTCCCAGGCCACAAGCAGGGAGCTGGATGGGAAGTGGAGCTGCCGGGATTAGAACCAGCACCCATATGGGATCCAGGCACGTTCAAGGTGAGGACTTTAGCCGCTAGACCACGCTACTGGGCCCCTGGGGTTTTTAGTTAATCCTCATACATCTGTTGAGTTGGCCTGTTTGGGGAAAAATCTTCTCATAGAATTCTAAACCATGGTTTAACAGAGTTAAGAAAAGTATTGCCTGTGACATATCATATCTATGGCTGTACCATTTTGAGGATGGTGGTTGTGGCCACATGACTTACCAGTGCTGACTGAGGAAACCAGAGGGCCAGTGAGAGCTATGACCTTCCACGACTCTCCAAGGTGAAGTGGGAACCTGTTGGTGAGTGTCCTGTCACCATGGCTTACCCAGTTGGGGGCTGATTGTCCTCAATGCATTTTAATATCTGGTAGTCACTCTTCATTTTATGAATTTTCTTTGCTATCTTTCTCTATTAATTTTTTCAAATATTTTTGAAAATCATTTTGTTTCCCTTTTGGATATTTGCTAATCTTAAAGGGTGAAAAAACTCACCCCCTTGCAATGCAGAGATCTGGCTGGTAACATGTGAACCATCTGATAATTTGAAAGTTGGCTTGAATCATTAGCTGCTGCGTGTGCACAATATGGGAAATACAAGGGTTTTGTGATCAGAGAGTGCTGTGTGCTCAAAAGCTTATCCTGATTCTGATCAAACTACAAGAAGTTGAAGAGCTAGTTGAAATGCACTGGGAAAAGGTCATGCAATTCATCTGGGACAGGGAACAAAGGATGAGCTGAACTTTTGCAAAGATCACAGTTACTTTTGAGTTTCTTTCAACTTATTTTTTCAATAAAAACATTGTTTTCAAAGAGGCATGAAAAATAGAGGAGAGAGACAACTCTAAAAGATTCACAAAAGTAAAAATAACCAAATATAACATATGATCCTTTATTACATTCTGACTTGAAGGTAACAGGAAACTAATACATGACGTTCCCAAAACAATTAAGGGATTTAATTATAGAATAGGTAATAGGGAGTTGTTGCTTATTTGCTGAGACAACATGTTAGTTTTCTCATATAGGAAAATGTCCTCATTTTAAGGAAGTGCCTGTTGAAATATCTGTGACATTGACATCGCATAATTCAGCAACACTATAGAAAAATATAATTATTCTTATAAAATATGCTAAGCATGAGGTAGTTGTATGTAATAAATATCATATATAGAGAGACATAGATAAATGTAATCATACATATACTTACACATATGTATAAATACCAAAAAAATGAACAATGGTGGTATGTAGGTGGCAGGTAAATTTTACTTGTACTGCTTCCTCCAAATTTTCTGTTTGTTCCACAAGTTTTTATAACAAAAAAATTGAAGAAGGAAATAAAATTATTTTGTAACATTTCCAAAATGATTCATTGAAATTTTTATTTGAAGTGCCTTTGAAAATAGGTTCATTTGGGCATAGTTAACACACTTATAAAACTGATTGTTCATTTTCATGAACGTGCATTTCTCCAAACATTTTTCATATCACTCAAGAAGTAATTTTCATGTCTTTTAAAAATCATCACCCTATTGGGCCGGGCAGCATGGCCTAGTGGCTAAAGTCCTCATCTTGAATGTACCTGGATCCCATATGGGCATCAGTTTGTGTCCTTGGCTGCCCCACTTCCCATCCAGTTCCCTGCTTGTGGCCTGGGAAAGCAGTTGAGGATGGCCCAAAGCCTTGGGACCCTGCACCCGTGTGGGAGACCTGGAGGAGATTCTTGGTTCCTAGCTTCGGATCGGCACAGCACCGGCTGTTGCGCTCACTTGAGGAGTGAGTCATCTAACTAAAAATCTTCCTCTCTATCTCTCCTCCTCTTTATATATCTGACTTTGTAATAAAAATAAATAAATCTTTAAAAAAATCATCACCTATTAATGAACTTAATATTATCAAAAAGTGAAAGCAATTTAGTCTGCAAACACAAATTCTAATCATTTACAGAATGTTACACCGCACAGCCAGAACTGGTAGGAATTTTCAAGGACTATCTAGTGATGAAAATATTGCAGTTCATGCTGTCTTCATACCTAGCAACCTGAGTTGCCTTATGTGATTGATTAAATGAACAGAAAATGGGATCTTCAGCATCATATGACCTGCCTTTGGAGCACTTATTTTCTAGGGCACTTGGCATCACTTTATTGCAGCAAGGACAGTTTCTCTCACGTGGTTTGTGTAAATGGACCCAAAAGGCTAGAAGGATGGGCAATAAGATATCATTCTTATTTAAAGGAAGGCAGCTAGATCAGAGCATGTAGTGTGACCTGAGGCTGAGCTAGAACCTTCTTAAACCCTCCAGTCTCAAGTTGAATAGCACAGAACTGAGGTGGGAAATATTCCTCTTGCGCTCCTGAGACAGAGAGCGGCGGTGGGAACAGCCCCTTGTGCATCTTGCCCGATGAGGGAAAACAAAGAGCTCCTTGTCCCTGCCACAGTCTCACCACTCCTTTGATGTCTACCTGAACAACCATGTATGAAGATGTTGTAAGGAGTTATTCGAATATCCCACCCTGGACCTGGTGCCATTTCTTCCTCACAGCTCACGAAATTCGCGCTAGTCCAGCCATCCACCAATCAGATGTAACCTGGCATTCCACTGAGAATCCCACCCCCAATATTCCAGCCCCTTCCCCTACCCCACCCACTCACTAATCATCCCTAGGCATTCACCTGCAGTTGCCAATCCCCTGGCGCCTGCCCTCAATCCCTCCCAATCCCACCCCCCACACCTGGCAGACAAAAAGATCCCCAATTGCAGCTCTCTCTCCTTTGCTCTCTCAAGCTCTCTCTCCTCCTTCTAGCCTCTCCTCCCCCCCTTCCCCTTTTCCTGCACCACTGGAATAAACCTCCTAAGATACCAGTTGCGTCTGGTGTTTTCAGCTCATGGTAAAGAACCAGGTTGCAGGAATTAGCTGCGCGTATTAATATTGTAATATCCTATGAGCTAGAACTAGAACTCAACCTTTTTAAATAACTAACAGATGTAGTGGGGAACTGAAACAAAGTCCAGCCATTGTGGCAAGTTCTCAATGAGCTGTTTTGAAAAGATTAATGTGTTTTACTTTTTTCCTCTCAACTTCTGACTATGAAAATTTGAAAAAAAAAAAAGATTTAATTCTTATTGGGAAGGCAGATCACATTAACAGAGAGAAAGATCTTACATCTCTTGGTTCATTCCCCAAATGGTCACAATGGCCGGAGCTAAGCCAATCTGAAGCCAGGAGCCAGGAGCCTCTTCCAGGTTTCCCACGCAGGTGCAGGTTCCCAAAGGTTTGAATCGTCTTCTACTGCTTTTCCAAGCTATAAACAGGGACTGGATGAAGAGGGGAACAGGCAGGACATAAACTGGCACAGATATGGGATCCTCCTGGTACTCACAATGTGAGGTTTTAACCATTGAGCCATTGCTCCAGGCTCAACTGTAAAAACTTTTAAACAAACAGAAAAGCCAAAAGAAGTACTACAATGAACATTATTATACCCACCACTTAGATCTGAGTTATTAATATTTGCTATTCATGCATTTGTGATACTTGACAGTTGTCTGTACTGTCACCTTTATACCAAAGATTGCATGTAAGGTTAACACAAAGAAGTGTGTGGATTCAGAAAAGCCTGCAAGAGAGGCTCAATTTTCCCTCTGGCATTCTCACTGATATGCTAGCTGACATTTCCCCTCAGGTCTCAGCTAAAATGTAATTAAATGGGTAATCATTGTGATGAAAGCCAGGCAAGTGAAATGAATATCAAATGGAAAGGCTGTGAACTTAAAATAGCAAATCCAAACAGATTTTTATCTTGAAAGTCTCTCTCTCATTCTCTCTCCCTTTTCTTTCAGGAAAAGGAGAGATACTTATAAGGGAAATAAAGCTAATAATTGGAGAATACCATTTTTAAAATTTTAATCTAAGGAATCACACAACTATGAAAATATACTTTTAAATTCTTAAAATCCTTGCTTAAACTTTGGATGAAATGAATCAACAGATGATTCAGCGTAGAGCTCTATTTTTACCAGATGAGAAAGAATAAATATGTGGAGTTGAATCAGTTCAGAATTTTAAACATTCTTTAAGTGTCTGGAAGAATGTTTCTGAGTGAATCTAACATCTGAATTGGTAGCCTGAGTAGAGCGTTCCCCATAATGCAGGAGTGAGGGCTGAAGGAATCAGTGAAAGTATGAATCAAATGGGATGCCTCTCTGAGTGGCTTGTCTTAGGACACTCATTTTGTTTTCTGTCTCTGTCTTTAGACTTGAACTGAAACTTCACCTCTCCCCAGGTTTCAGTCCTTCTGGCCTTCAGGCTGGAATATTATCAGTTTCCTCCTAGTTTTCCAGCTCACTGACTGTACATCTTGGAACCATCACAATTACCTGAGCGAATTTCCTTATCAACTTCACACATACCTGTACATGTACACACCTACACATAAACACATGTATCTTGTTTATTCTGTTTCTCTGGTTTCCCCAAAAAATACAGGTTTGTATTAATGTCCGTGTCCATTAGGACTCTGTTGTTGACAAGTAACAGAATATTTTTCCCAAATTGTCTTCCATAAATAGAAATTCTGGAGGTAGCTAACCTATGATGATATAAGAATTCATTTCCTGCTCTCTCCATTCCTCAATTCTGCTTTCATTGTGTTAGCTCCATTCTCTCACAGAAAAGGTTTCCTTTTGTCTCAGAAGGCCACATGCATGTCTGTGTGTAGGATTAGACACATATGATGTTGCTGGTACATGCATGACACATAGCACATTGTGTGTACCTGCTGGATATGCCAGACTGTGCCTCTCCACCTGATCCTTTAGCAGCTCTGTAATATGCTACGAGGTCAAGGCACCACAGTTCCATGTAACTTGCATGGGGAAGGAGAGGAAACTGGCTTCTCTGTTGCTGACTAACATGTCCTCTTCCTGCTGAAAATGTGCTGACCTTGCATTTCACTCCCACAACAGTCTGTTGTAAGTGAAGGTGCTTTTGGCTCTCTCCAGCAGCCTGTGCAATTAGAACTTAGAGGACCTGTAGAAATAGTCTGAGAGCTTGCACTGTGAGTAACACATATTTCATTTGTGTGTGTCCCTGGCCAAGGAGTTTAGATTCTCTGTAGGTGCCCTCTTAAATGGTGGTGGACTAACTTATATTGCTCATAGTGCAAATCTCAGCTCTTCTGCATTCTTGAGGGAGAAACGGATTGACCTAAATCTAAACCAGACCATGTGCTCCAATTCAACTTCACCTGTAACACTTCTACTGAGAAGGGAAACAGGTGTTTCACCCAGGGAACACTGGGTACAGATCCCAAATACATGGTGAACAGAAAGAGTCCCGTGGGCTGCATCCCAATGAATCCCCTCTGCCAGACCGAGATGCAGTAACTCTGAGCTCTATTTAATCCTACCTTCAGGTGTGTTCACTGGACACATGAAGACTGGCAGAATTCCTTAGGGTCCAGGCAGGGACCTAAGGCTCTCATGGCTGTCAGAGTGTCTAGGAGAAGGATGCCCATGAGTAAAGGGGTATACAATTAAATTTCTTTCATTAAAAAGAAGGATTTTTAAAGATATAATTTCAAACTCAGACAATATTCACAGAAAGTAGGGGGGAAAAATTCACCCAGACTTATCTCTTCAAAAATAATTTATTTCCACTGAATTATCATCCAGGTGTTGTTGCTTATGAAATTTTAGCAGAAGCATAGCCAATTACCAATATCCCATGTTTAAGTGGTCCCAGTGACATTTCCCTTTATTGGTTTTATTGATTGCTTCTATTTTAATTAATACAAAAGAAAATATAAAAATATAAGCCGTTTGTATAATTTATTTACCATTCTCTTCTCAATAAGTATGTTCATTTTTACCATTTTCTCCTAAAATAACACAAGCAAATAATATAGTACAATGTTAGGCTGTCTATATTTCATCTGGTTTTCTTGACATCTCAGAGAAGATGACTTGGTTAATTTTCTTCTCTTTCCTCAATGGAAACAAGAGAGACTTAGAGATAATGGTTCATTCTGGACCATTGAGCACGGGTGATGCCTTAAGCCTGGTGCTTTCATTGCCTCTATATTCTGTTTATTTTGTGTATGTGGGTGTTGGCACATTCTTATTTTTACAACCTTAATGCCCAGAAACTTGTACCAGTAACACACATACCAATGTCAAGAGGAGGTGCTCCCTGGCTGCAGAAGGAAAGGAACTTCACCACCCCTGACGTGGGGTAATTTAAAGATTCCTAGGAAGACTGATAGGCAAACACATATCTCATTCATCAGGGTATGTAGTCCTCTCTGAGTTTTGCTGACTTTTTGGTCTTGAAGAATTCCTTTTGAAAATTTCCAAAACATTGATAAATATGGCTGCATAAGCAATGTCTTACTAACCCCAGGAACAGAATTTTTTTCCAAGTGTCATTGTTAGTAGACTATAGCAGACATCTGTTGCTTTGTTTGCTCAGGCCCCCACCCCACTTTCATGTAACAAATTGCCACTTCCTTTCAGTGACATGGTTATTATGTGGGCAATGTGCTAGAATAATATGATCACTGGCAGTAATCTTTCTGGGTTAGAATTGAACCCTTCCTTGTGACTTTAAAATTGAGACCCAGATGTGGAGTCTCAATTTCTTTCTCTTTCACACACATAATAGACATACCACACACACACACATTTATATGCAATAAAAGTCAATTTCAGGGGATAAATGTTTGATGTAATAGCTAAAATACCAGTTAGGATGCCTGTATCCTGCATCAACATGACTGGATTTGAGTCATAGCTCTGCTCTTGATTCTAGTCTTCTGCTCATGCACACCCTAAGAGGTAGCAGATGATGGCTCAAGGACTTGAGTGCCTATTACTAACTTATGAGACTTAGGTTGAGTTCCTAGCTCCTGGATTCCTTTTGGCCAAGCCCCATATGGTGAGTGAAGCTAAAGGTGGACTCTTTTCTCTCTCTTCTCTCTCTTCTTCTCCGTCTCTCAAATAAATTGATAATTTAAAAAAAAAATCAACCTCACAGTCTATATACAAGGTCAAAGCAGATGCCTTGTCCTGAATTGTGAAGATAAGATTTGAACATATTCCAAGAAATCCACAAAGGCACACATTTAGGACCATGCAAATACTGTGAAAGTATTTAGTCGATGCTAACAATCACTCACATACCATCATAATTGATGCACATCTAGCTCATCACTGTGCAGTAAATGCTGATGGAGAGCCTATTTTGTGGGCCCTGAAGCACTAGAGATGAAGCTAGCTCCTTTCCTCAGGAAACTGTCAGCATGGGGATTGCACTAGACAAATTATTTTGGAACACAAGGTCAGCAATCTCAGAACCACCAATGTGCTGAGTACTGGACCCAAGCAATCATAGAAGAAAGAAGAGTCTGAGTGAGGTCAGGTGCTCTTCTGGGAAGGCTGGTTTCTGAGTGTATGAGTGGGAATTTTCCCATGCAAAGATGTTAACATTCAGATTGTGATTTCAGACACATGTGATGCAAGGAGGGGTAGAGCCAAAAAATGTACTCTCTGGCAGGATGGCTTGTGGTCTGTAGAGCTGAACCAGAGCTCATGGTGGGGAATGACAGGAATAGAAGTGCCAAAGCAGGAAAGGGACACCTGGGATAAGCTTAATTCTCTGGGTTAGTGGATTCCATCCTGTGCCTGAGAACAATCACTTTGTAAATGAAGAGGAGGCAGGAAAAGAGTAAAATGTGAACTGCATGTGTTTGGGAGGCCAATGGGCCAAGGGTGAGTCTATTTCTAATTCCCAGTTACTGTATGCCACTGAGGAAGCTGATGGTCCTCATAGGCTGGGGCTTTTTCCTATTGAAATTGGCACTTATGCGGTATGTAATTCTATGCCAAAGGGATATCTTAGGGTAATTACGTGTCAGGTCTCAGAAAGTTAACAATGAGGACAAAAACTGCATTGCTATCTAAACATAAAACAGATAATAATTGTGATGTGAGTGGCTGCAGTTTGATGGGTTCAAGTGGAAGTAAAGAAGCTTTGAATACACCTCAGATCTTTTGAGGAAGAAAAAGCCATCACTCTTTCCAGAGAAGAACTTAGGGATTTGTCCACTGGTGATGATATCCAGTTCTCAGTGCTGATATCCTTGGAACATGTGTTTCCAAGTATCTAGGCACAAAAAAAGCAATTGAGAAGTAACAGTGAAATAGTTTTCACTGGACACTGTATGTAGAGACTAGAAGATCAAAGACACAGTAAAGGCTAGCACATGTTATACTTGCATTGGTTTGAGCTTCATTGCAATGGGGGAAATCAGGATTTCCTTTTCTTTCTCATAATGTAACAGAAGATCATGCTAGCTTTTGATACAGATGTGCTTAACTGATTAAAGAATTTTCAAAATGTAGGGACTTTTTTTGGCAAGCAATATGGAAAGAAGGTTTGCATGCTGGAAAATAGTGTGGGAGCTTTTGTTGTGGTATACTTTCCAGAAGCTGAACTATTAAAATGCACCCACTTACAAGGAAATATAATGTTGGTAGGATGCCAAAACATCTGAACATGTGTTGATTGATTAGATGACAAAGGAATATTTGGCCAAAGAATCAGAGTTTTGTTGTATGTGATGCCAAACATCTGGATATTTGGAAACAGCTGTTTGGCATCCTGTGGACCAAACAGGAGCATCACTGTGGCATGGTGGCCCGACATTACCTCTGTCTAATCTGCTTACTGTCCCTGTGAGCCAGTCCCAGAAACACATGGCCAGTATTCATTTGGCCCAAGGTCAGGAAGTAAAGCTGATGAAACAGAATTTCTCTTGGGATTCAAGCCTGAGACAGATGTAGGTGTAGGCCCCATTTCTTAGGAAGACCAAACTTCCTAAACATAATGACTCATGAAGCCACAGTGCACTGAAATAAAACTAGAAACAGTATGGACACCAAGGTCTGAGTGACAGCTCCTCATGGTCCAGACAAAGGCACTTTGGAAAAGAAGCTTCATGGTGAGCCAACACATTGGCTAAATTTGTATTTTTTACTGAGTCTATACCATGGTGTAATGGATGGAGAATAGGCTCAAGAGGTAAGGGACTAATGCTGTGCAACTAAGTTGCACTAGGGACAATGTGCAGATGCTTTGAAACACAACCTGTTCTCATAAATGAATCTTGGAAGATCATTACTGTCTCATACTCTTTCAGTGTGGAAAGGCTCAAATGAGATCACTGGTATGCTTTTTATACAGGCAAATGACATCAAATGCTATGATCATTAATAGATTTTTAATTCCCATTTTTGTTGTCATATAAACCTCAGAATGATTAGCTATAATTATGAGGGAAGTAGTAATACTATTTCATAGACTTTTGAAGGGCATTGGTTGTCTTGGAAGAAACTGGGAGATCTTTGAGGGGAAATGCTGGAGATTTGGAGAAAAACAGGTCTGGCTTTGAACTCAGGCTTCAGGGCAGTGTGGTTGTGACTCATATGATAATTTACTCCTCTCTTTCGGTTTCCCAATCTGTAAAGTGGGACTAATAACAGCGGCTACCTTGGAGATTTGCTGTGAAGGTTAAAGAGATCATGCCAGCAAAATACCTTACCCATATCAAAACAAATACAAAGATGTTACTATCAATGATCTTCCTGTCCTTCATCTGATTCAAATCGAGGTTGAACTCCATCTCTGCAAGGTCTGATATTAATGGTGTCTCAAGAAGTCAATCAAATTCTAAGTCTTTATGAGTTTCTGACAAAAACACACAATTGCACTAGAGAAAAAAAGCCACAGATATGATCCTTGGAAAAGATCTCTGCGCTGATGTGCAGACAAGAATTGTGTCAGTGTAACATTCAAACCTGCCTGTGGTCTGAAGCCTTTTACTGGTGCAGAATCCCACCTATTATTTAGCAAAGCACAACACAAACAACTATTGAGCTTGTTCACAATACCCTGGGCTTTGAAGTGTGGGGATTTCAACTTTTGTTCTTGTTGGCCCCAGTACAAGATAAGGCACCCAAGACTCCTGTTGGCAAGTAAAAGAATGAAAACAGTGACAGCAGTTATCGGTGTAACAGTGCCATTAGTCCCAGCCTAGCTTGTAATTGCTGGCAGAACAGATAAAGTTCTTTGGGGGAAGCACTATGGATGTTTCTCACTTAACAATGAAAACACTATTCTTCCTGTTAAAGTCATCTTTCAAGAGAGAGGAAGGACAGCTTTGGACATTTGCCCTTGTGGAGAGAAAAATTCTCTTTAGCAAAGGCCAGTTTCTCTTTGTCAGAGGCAAAGTGAGCTGAAAATCTCAATAAACACAAGCAACTTTGAATCATTTTTCTTCATTTATTCTTTGCTTCTTGTATTCAGGGTTTGAACACCAAATATGTACTCAGCATGTTACAAAGTCTTTTGTACACTCTGTGGGCCTTCTTTGGTTGTTCCACTTCTACTTTCTTCCCTGCCCTGAGCCCTTAGGAAACTGACCTTTGATGGAGAACATCACTCAGGCTGCCTTGACTTCCAGTTCATTTTGAAGCTGGGTCATTGGGAAGCAACTATAAGAGACAGTCAAAAAAACAGGAGGAATTGGCTTATCTCCACGCTCCCATCTCCTGTCTTCTTTCAGGTACGGAAATCCCAGGTCAGACTTGGGCTGTGAGTGACAAGGTCATATTCCATCACTACTTATGCTTTTCTTTTACCCTGATCATACCTTTGTCAATAATCCATCAATAGGTGATGGATTGAGCCATCTGATGGATTGGAGTGAGCCATCTGTTTTCCTCCTGGTCCCTGAGTACTAGGTGTAAAGATTCCCAGTGGACCAGAAATAGCATAGTAACTGAGGACAGATCAGCAAACAACTAGTGCAACTCCTCTATTCATCCAGGTGCAAATGTCTTGCTGATATCAGAGTTGCTATTTGGAAGCAGCCCAGGTCACTTTTAGAGAAAAGCCACCTGTCCTCCTCCTCCAGAATGTGACGTGAGCAAAGGATATATACTTGTCAGGTTAAGCCTGAACTCTTGGGATTCATTTGTCAAGACAGCAAAGCCTAACCTATCTGACTCATCCTGTTGTCCAACTTATTCCTTATAACTGGCCTATGAAATAGATACTTAAATTAACCCTATATTTATAGATGAGAAAGCTGAGAGGCACAGAGTTTAAGTAATTTATAGCAACACCTGGAAGAACAGAGCTAGCGATCAAAACTCAAGTCTTTTTAATACTAAAATTTTTAATGGAACATTGTGTGAACTTCTTATACACGAGGCCCTTTTATATGGGTAGTTGAGTGGGGGAAGGAATGTCTTCTCTCCATCCTACGGGGCACACCTGCTTTCAGTGAATCTTGAAAATAACATGATTTATGGAAGGCCTGCTGGCCAGGTAGAGTAGTTGATGGAACAAATATCAACAGAACACTCCCAAAGCCTGGAAACTCGTGACTACTCTCTTAATATCCTTTGTTTAACTAATGGGAATCAAGGAGCATAGCATTTGCTTCCTTGCCTGGGGTTCATGAGCACTCTTGTGTAAGCATCACACTTTTCCATTTTTCTCTGGAATGGGAACAGCAGCACTCTTTTTGTTGTTGCTGCTGATGAGGTTCTTTCAGAGACACTGGCTACTCCTTTATCAGTATTTAAAAATTATTACCAGGCTGAATTATAAACTTAAAATGCTTAAAATAGTATGTTTTGTTGTGATTTAAGCCATGATTCCTTACATTGGAGTGGTTAAGATTCAGGATTGCATCTCGCTGTGAATTATTTGCTTTTGAAAATGCAAGTCCAGAGCATTTCCAAGCTTTCATTATTAGCTGGAGGAAACAGGCTTTGTCACTTGCAGGAAGAAATCCTGGACTACAGGTCAGACCAGTTCCTTGCATTCAATAGTAATGACTGTTTTTTTTTCCCCCCTTTTCTGCTAGAAAGGAAATTCAGCAACACAGTGACTTCTGAAATTTCATGCATAGGAAGGAAAAGCCAAAGTGGCCCAGGCCGGAAATGTGACCTATTGAGCTTTCCTAAGGCAATGAGGTCACAGAAGACCTTTATCTTCCCAGGCTGGATGTGCTAGGCCTCAGCAGTTTGTATTCCATGCTTCTGTTAAAGATGGGCTCAAAGGCCAAAATTCAGATTTAAATGCAGATTTAGATTCAGATTTATCTGACTGCTCTGGCTTCCTTCTCTGAACTTTCAATGCAATGGGGGTAAGTCTTTGTGGGTGGAAATCATTCCATCCTATTTATATTTTCTTTGATATGACAGTTTTCTTCAGAAAAGAATTCAGGAATTTACTTGGAAAACTGAATAACCTTATTTAGAGTAGTATTTGAACTAACACATATTTACGCAGGGTCCCTTTTAAAGAACTGACTTGTTGGGGAAAATGGAGATTTGGGGTCAGAATGTTTGTGTGATGCCCAATGCTAAAATAGGCAGAGAAGAAGACTAGACTCACATGGTAACTTCTGCATATAATGCTTGCTGTCTGTTGGGCCTCACCTTGCCTTTGCAGTCAGTGTATCCAATAAGCCATGCCAAGAGTTTCCCTTTTCCTACCTTACCCTTAGGGAAGAGATGATAAGCTTTTAAATAGCTTTGCATTTTTATAAAAAGGATGAGAACTCTCATTCCCATATAAACTTCTTATTGAACCTGCTTATAAGCTGCTTATTTTCTACCAACTACCCTGGACCCATTTCCTCCTGTTTTGTTTTGTTCTTTTCCTTGGAAGCTAATTCCATATCTTCTCTCCTCCAGTTGGATTTGGTCAACTCTAGCCCTTCCTCCTTGCTTAGATATCATTGTCAGGGGTTTTCTCTAAGTTAGCCTCAGCGTCTACCCACCCTTAGATCGTTTCAATGTTTTCTAAGATACTGATCCCTTGAAGGTCAGGGATACGAATGGCTTAACAGCATCTTTGCTCTTTGTAAGGCTTACTTTTTTTTATTTAAAAAGCAGAGTGATCAAGCAGGCCAGGGGAGAGAGAGAGAGAGACAAAGAGAGAAATATTATCTGTCTGCTGGTTCACTCCCTGAGATGGCTGCAATTACCTTGTCTGTGCTAGAATAGGTCAAAGTCAGGAGTTCAACCTGGTATTCCACATTGGTGCAGGAATGCCAGCACTTGGGTCTTCAGTCTTATTTTGTTTCTTCCCCAGGTACGTTAGCACAAAACTGAAGCAGAAGAGAACATCCAAGTCTCTGGATCCTGTGCTCGCCTCTGGGATGCCACTGTTGCAAGCAATGGCTTAACCTGTTCTGTCACACTAGTCCCTGCATGCTTCTATATCCTTGTTGGGTCCCTTAAGTCTGCCCATACCTGTGTAAATATCCTTGACTCGAATTCCTCTAAATTCTCAGCAGCGTATGTCTTCTGCAGTCTTTAAAGGATTTAACTGAGGGCCCCTTGGTTCCAAAGAGACCTTGCCTATTTGAGTTAAAGTCTTTGAATCCGTGAAATTGAAACTACATAGGCTGGAGGCTTGGAGATTCTTTCAGTATCTCAGCATTGGTAACGCTGTAGTTTATGGCAGTGGAACTTTGCTCTGAAAAAGATTTCTTGAGCCCTTTTGATCAAAGCATAGCCCCCTGGCCAGTAGCATAAGATCTCCTGGGAACTAGTTAGAAGCACAGAAACTAGAGTTCTACCCAATATGTACTAAGCCAGAGACTCCATGGCTCCAAACAATTACACTGACAATCAAGAAGTGGGTCAGCATTGTGAAGTATTTTAATGATTGCTTTGGATATTCCAGTCTGATGAGACTGAAGAAAATTTGGGTAGACTCCTTTTCCCATGTCTTCCCAGTTATTTCACAAAATCATATTGTGTTTTCTTTCTGCAGCCTAACCCTAGAGAATCTGATAAAGCAATTCATCTTTAATGAAATGATAAAAATTTTTACAATTAAAACCAAATGTTGTTTCAGTGTTCATGATACACTAAAAAATGTGATTGGGAAGAAAAGATAAGCTAGCAATGGAAAAAGAGAATGGTTAGAGAAAGGAATTAAGAAATACATTACAGTTAAAATGGGTAAAATTCAGTAAGTGGTGTTATGGTAATGGATTAGGTAAGAGTTGTGGTTGAAAGAGAGTGTGGAAATGATATTTTTCATTTATTAAACTGTATGGTTGGTGTTGTGAGTGATGCTGATATTGGAAACGAAATAAGGAAGATGGGAGAAGGAGCAAGCTTGGGGAGGAGGAAGATGACACCTGGACAAGCAGCTTAAAATCAAGAAACTAATAGGAAGAACTAAGCAGTAACAATATCATTGATCCCTACCTATAGTGTGTGGTGAGTATCTTATTGTTCTAAATTTGAGTATAGATAAAGAAAAATGGCCGCATAGCAAGCTGTCTGTTTGAAAAGTCTTAGGTTGGGCCCAGCGCGGTGGCGCAAGTGGTTAAGGTCCTCACCTTGGACGCCCAGGATCTCATATGGGCGCCGGTTCCATCCCGGCAGCCCCGCTTTCCTTCCAGCTCCCTGCCTGTGGCCCGGGAAAGCAGTCGAGGACGGCCCCAAGCTTTGGGACCCTGCACCCGCGTGGGAGACCCGGAAGAGGCTCCTGGCTTTGGATCGACATAGTATCAGCCCGTTGCGCTCACTTGGGGAGTGAATCATTGGACGGAAGATCTTCCTCTCTGTCTCTCCTCTCTGTATATCCACCTTTCCAATAAAAAAATAATAAAAATAAATCTTTAAAAAAAAAAAAGAAAAAAGAAAAGTCTTAGGTCAGGACTCTGCATCCCCTTCTTGAAGCAAGGCCCAGGCATGCAATCCTCTTATTCTTGAGTGCATCCTCCCGCATGTTCCTCTTCAGATTCTTCTCTGTTCTGGATGGAAGTGGGGTACAGTAGCCTCTGCTCCTCACTGCTTGATATTCCTGGGCAGAGAATGTGTGGCTTTGGGGGTTTTCTCACAAATTACTGTAAGAAATAAAAGGACGAGAGAAGCTGAGGTAAAGAACCAAAGAGGTCTCATGTATAGAATTCCTACAAGGAATAGTTAGATCTCCTAAATAATTCAGCTTTGAACTTTTCCTGGATACCAAAACTACTGCTTGGAAATTCAATAGAAAAGCAAATTTTGTTGGCTGAATTTGTTGAGGGTTAAAACAAAGAGAATCCTAGAATGACGATGATGTTATATACTTTCTTCCAGATTAATAGGTTTCTGTATTTCTTCCCCGCTTCTCTTTAGTATAACTTTGTTTTACTTTCTTTATTCTTACTTCTCTGGGGGCCAAATCTTTATTCTTGTACAGTGTTTCATAACTTAAGATTACAGTCTGTGTGGTGTGTTTATTGTTTTGAAGAGTGGAATCAGATACTCTAACCTTAGATATCCTGAATACAAGCCTAGAGATTGCAGAAAAAATGAATTCCAAATTCTGTTCTATACACTATGAATAATAATTTCTGACAGTCAACTAGAAACAGGACTTATGTGACATTTTGTGCTGATAAAAAGTCACTAATTGTGCAAATGACTTGTGGTTTCTCCACCTTTTTCCTCAAATGATATCAAAAGTTATTTCTCCTGTTTTTAACATAAGCTCTGTAGTATTTCTCTTTTAGCCTTCCTGTATTTTCACAGTAGAAAGTAAAGTTGGTATATGTTTAGTGAAATTCAGTAGTAAAAGAACAAATCTGAACCACTTTATTCAATCCATGGTACTTTTCCCTCAGTTATCGGACACCTAATGAAACTCATTTCTCTTGAGTTTTTCAAAATATTCATTGGAATGTGATTATGGTTTTAGGCAAAACTACCAGGAAAATCTTTTGAATTTTTCAAATGACAGGCAGACATTGTCCTGTGTATTTGAAAGATATTAAAAAAAACTGGTGAACTTCCACCCAACAACAAAAATTAATGCAGCCTCTTTATGTTCATTCTCTCAATTGCATACCCTGACACATCTAGGTTGGACACACATCTTGCTGGGTGTGGAGAGCTCCTTGCCCTTGGGGAGACTCTCAGCAGGAGACCAACACGACATGATAACAAGGTGGTGAGTGATGGAATAGGATGATTTGGAAAGAGTCATGGATGTATGGAATAGAGAAGTTCAAAGTGTTTAGGGAACAAATATGGTGAAGAGGAAAGTTTCTTAGTGCAAGTGACACAGTCTTAAAGCAGAAGTAGAATGGTGGATGGCATGGGAAGGGAAAGGCATTGCAGATATGGGAACAGAGAAAGGGGTGTGTGTGTGTGTGTGGTATAAGGTGTGCAAAAGGGAAGGAAAGGGAACAAGGAACACTGACGCCAGATTGGGATCACTTTCAGAACCACATATGAAGAAGCTCAGATGTTATCTTAGAGGTATTGAGGAGGGGCTGGGAGAGTCGTAATCTGGTATTTGTTGCTTTCATTTTCCAGATAACATGAAGAATTTCTATTAAGAGAGATAATCCCCTATAATCTTACACCCTAAGGTTTACCTTTCCTTTGTGTGGGGACTCTAGTGATCAGTGCCAGCATTCCAGTTACGTATCTCCCCCTGCTGGGAGATACCAGCAATCCTCTCTGTCCCAAGCTGGAAAGAGAGACTTGTCCAATAATCCAGCCACCCACTAAGATCTGCTGAGGACACTGAATAAGATTTTGATTTACTAATGCACTGAATCGAAAGAACAGTAAAGAAGATAATACAGTATACAAAATGCAGCTTGCTCTTAGTGTGCCAGGGTCTGATCTCATCCAGCCTAAAGTCTTCCCTTTTAGGTTGTATTGGCAAAGCGCTCCTAGTTGCCTGCCTGCAGCTATACTTATGTGAGTGGGGAGTGGCAGCCAGAGAATAGAGACAGAGAAAGACACTAAACAGGGTACTACACTGATCCAGGACATGGATGCATTGACTTTATATAACACCTAACAAAGGGTTGATCCCCATAATGCCATCTGGCTTGTACAGCCCGAGTCATGACTGCAGCAGATGTAATACTTGATGCCCAACTAAAACAAGCAGATTCCCTCGCCTCAGAACTTGAAAGCTGGAGAAGAGACATAAAGAGTAGAGGTCATTTGAGCTAATCCAGTAGTGGCAGATTTTGAGACATGTGATTGGACTTCCTTTGGGGCTGTGTTGTTTTCTGCCTTCTGGAGGCCTGATTGCTAATTTCTTCCTGAGGTGCATTAGTCTCCTACTTAAAAGCTTAATTAATTGATTAATTGACACTAGTGAATGAGCAGTGGAAGACTCTATACAAATCTGTGTCATCTAAGGACAGACATACAGACCAGTGGTTTAGAATGGAAAATCCGGAAATAAACACTTTTGTGTACAGGCAAGGATTCAAGACAATAAACCCTTGCATTTCAACAGGACACTAAGAGGACACTAAGACAACTGAATGAGGGAAAGAATAGTCTTTTCAATTAATATTTCTGGAGTAACCAAATATCTACATGCAAAAGAATGAGCTTGTACACCTATTTCATACCATATAGAAAAATTAACTAAAAATTGGTCCGTGAAGGGTAGGCTTTTGGCTCAATGGGTAAGACAACAGGTGAAGTGTAAACAGTCCATATTGGATTGCCTGTGTTCTAGTCTGAGCTCTGCCTCCATTTCTAGCTTCCTATAAATGCTTCTTCTTGCAGGGACAGTAGGCTCCAGAACGTTGATCTCTACCACTCATATAGGACATATTAACTGAGTTCCTGTCTCCCAACTGCAACTTGGTCAGACTCATTCATTATGGGCAATTGAGGAATGAGCCAATGGAAGGAAGCTCTCTGTTTGTTCTGCCTCTCTGCCTCTCAAATAAATAAAATAAAAATTGATCACATATCTAAATGTAAGCACAAACTATGAAAGTTTTATAAGCAGCTGAGTATAAAGCTTTATGGTCTTGGATTAGGCTATGATTTCCTAAATAGAACACACAAAATAAATGAAGAAAAATTTAAAAATTAGATAGCATCAAAGTTAAAAACTCTGTGCTTCAAAGAATATCATCAAGAAAATGAAAAAAGAACTGACAGAATGGAAGAAAATCTTTGAAACATCACATTTCTAATAAGAAGTGTGTATTGAAAATATATGAAAAGTTCTTACAACTGAGTGATAAAAATACAAATGATACAATTAAAAATAAGTAAAATATTTAAATAGAAGTCCCCAAAGAAAATTACAATAGTCAACAAAGACATATGAAAAGATGCTCAACATTATTAGTTATCAGATTAATATAAATTTTCTTTTTTCCCTCACAAGATTTATTCATTTTTATTGAAAAGTCAGATGTACAGAGAGAAGGAGAAACAGAGAGAAAGATCTTCTGTCCACTGATTCACTCCCCAAGTAGCTGCAATGATTAGAGCTGAGTTTATCTGAAGCCAGGATCCAGGAGACTCCTCCAGGTCTCTCACACAGGTGCAGGGTCCCAAAGCTTTGGACCATCCTTTACTGGGATATGAACTGGCACCAATATGGGATTCTGGCAATTACAAGGAGAAGATTTAGCCACTAGACTATTGTGCCAGGCCTAAGAGCAATATAAATAAATCAACAATTAAATCTAATCCATTGGGATGACGCAGTAATAATAATAATAATAATAAATGTTGACAAGGATGCAGAAAAACAAAAGTCTTCATAGACCTTTTATGGGACATGCAATGATGCAGTGACTTTGAAAAATAGGCTGCAAGTTCTTCCAAAGGTTAAACATAAAATTACCATATGCTTTTGCAGCTCTACTCCTAGGTATATCACTATACCCAAGATAAATGCAACCATATGTCCATTTAGAAAATTGAATACAAATGTTTATAGCAACATCATGTGTACTACTTGAAAAGTAGAACAAAGCCAAATGTCCACTGATATAAATAAATAAATAGTACATACGAATGATGTAATTATATTTTGCATGAAAGCAATTAACATATGCTGCAGCACTGATAGACTGAAAACATTGGGCTAAGCCACTCCCATAAGACCTCATGTTATATAATACCCCTTATATTCAATGTCCAGAACAGGCAATTTTACAGAGGCAGAAGATAGAGCAATGTCTGGCTAAGGCTAAAGGCTAGACCAGAGAAGAGTGTGTTGGGTTAATAGGGCTTTTTACAGAGTGTTCTAAAATGGAATGTGGGGATGGTTATATATACCTGAAATATATGAAAAACTGCTAGTTTGGTTTGCATGGTGAATTTTATGAAATTGAAATTACAATGCAATAAACCTGTTATTTTGAAAAACCTAAAGAGAGATAGATATCAAATTGCTTTCATGACATCTCTGGCAAGTCTGGGACTTCAGCAGGAATGTTGCTGAGGGTCGAGGCTAAACTTGTTTATGAACCTGGGATGTGGTAACAGCTGTGGCGTGGCAGTCCTGCAAGGTGTTCGCCTCCAGTATGGCATTGATAGTACTTTTGCATCCAGCTGTGTCTGTCCTCTGAGCCTAGAGCCCCAGATCTCCAGGGAATAGATTCTGGCTTAGAACCTGAGACCCACATGCTAACAGAGTTCCTAGATTAAGCATCAGTTGAAGTTTCACATGGCCTTTGAACTCAGCTGTTGAAGCCCAATATTCTTTATGCAGAAAATAAATCAGTGCACTTGGCCTGTGCTGTGACAATCAGGGCAGAACAACATTACCATCTGAGCTCAGGACTGTCTGCCATTAATCAGAATAATTCAGAATACCCAAGATAGAACTCCGTAGGCTAACTCTGTCAAATTAATGAATGAGAGAAGTAAAAATTGTGTTTCCAGAGCTGGTGTCACACTTTGGAAGCCTGGTCATGCCATTCAGATCATGTAATTTCCCATTAATATTCTAAAGGAAAGAGCCCCCAAATGAAATGTGCCCAGTCCAGAAAACCCTCAAAAACAATCTAGTGAGGGATGATCAAATAGTAGAATCTCTGTGTATTCTTTATTTCAGCTTTTTAAAAAATTTTTTTTTTATTTATTTTTTTTAAAGATTTATTTTTATTATTTTGTTTATTGGAAAGGCGGATATACAGAGAGGAGAGACAGAGAGGAAGATCTTCCGTCCGATAAGTCACTCCCCAAGTGAGCACAACAGCCGATACTATGCCAATCCGAAGCCAGGAGCCTCTTCCAGATCCCCCACGCAGGTGCAGTGTCCCAAAGCCTTGGGCCATCCTCAACTGCTTTCCCGGGCCACAGGCAGGGAGCTGGAAGGGAAGCTGGGCCGTCGGGATTAGAACTGGCGCCCATATGGGATCCCGGGCATGCAAGGCGAGGACCTTAACCACTTGCGCCACCGCGCCGGGCCCTATTTCAGCTTTTTAAGTTGCTATTTTTGTTTCCATATTTTAAATATACAGTTGTCTGTCAGTATCCATGAGGGATAGGTTCTGGGCACTCTCATTCCCTGTGGGTGCCCAAAACTGCAAATGCTTGATTCCCTTCTATGAAGTTGTAATAGTATTTGTACTTAACTTACTTGTACTTTAAATCACCTCTAGATACTTGTAATAGCAAATATGTAAAATCTATACAAATAGTGATATTGTATTATCTAGGGATTTGTGATATAAAAGTCAGCATAGGTTCAGCACAGATGTGATTTCTTAAAAATATTTTCCAATCCATGGTTGATTGAAGCAACAGTTGTAGAACTGGTGGATACGTAGGGCTGCCTAGATATATCAGTTTAGAAAAATTGTGCAAGTGCATTGATTATAAATTCATGTACATTAATTTTTAATGTTCTCTAGGTTTTAAACAAAGATGAACAGTTGTAAATATATTCATTGTAAATAAATTATAAATAAATTCATGAAACTTTTTGAGAGTTTCATGCAAACTTTTTAAAGTTCAGGAGACCACTCCTCTGAAGAGGCTTTGTCCTACTGATAGAGGGAGGAATGAAGTTGAACCCTATGTTGTTCTCTGTGTTGAAGTCTGTATTCAAAAACCTCATCTGCTACTCAGTCTCCAGGCATGTGATTAGGATCTGAGAACTTGCTTAACACGGCTTGGAATGTTTACATGCAATGACAAAACGAAGTTATGCGTAATTACCTAAAATATCATCATTACTGATTGTTAGTGTCATTATTAGTAACTGGATGGAATGTTCATGATCAGCATTTAAATGTCTTCTTAAGGAATAAAACTCCTTATTCTAGGAACTTAAACCTGTTGCATAGCACTGTCCTCTTTAAATGTAAAGCAGAACTGATGAAACTTGGAAGTGGACACCCACCTTGAGCCCATAAACAGCTCAAGACACTAGGATCATGCTTGAGGACTGGACACTGCCAAGAATGGTGAGGAATTCATCTGTGTCAAGTAGATCAGCTGAACTTTGCACAACTGCACATCCAGGGGCCTCTCCTTTCCCACATCGCTTACCTTGTGAGTAAATGCTTTAAAAGTACCTCGATAGGTTAGTAGCATTAATTCCTGTTATCAACATTTTTCTCTTTTTCTTACTCATTTTCACTTTTCTATGCTCTCCAGATTTTAAACAAAGATGAACAAATATTCTTAGGATGTCACCAAAAGGCATTTTCAAAGAATTTCAACTGGTCTTACGCATAGGTCCTGGTTCTTTTTTTAGTACCTGCCAAGTCCCAGCACAAAATTATGCATTAACCTTTGTGGCTGACCACCCGAACTGTACTTCCTTCATTTGTGGTCCAAATGCAGAGCTATTTACTGAGACCCAGGCCACCTCATCTAAGAGGTGGATTTGAACATGATTAGCTAAAAACCAAACAAACAGTGTGTCCAGGCATTGCTACAAACTAAGATTAGTCCATCGGTCATTTTCCCCCTTCTTAAATGGTTACAGTTATTAACTCACAGAATGATTGTTGGGCTAGAGTGCTTCAATGACTATAAATATGTGTCATAACAGATAGTTTTTTTCTTCATATTATTCATTCAACATCCCATATGAATATTTCTTTGCTATGCTTTTCATCTGACTACATGAGGTGAAAGGGTGTTTGGGTTTATTTCTTTATTTTGATATATAAGTTATGTTATTTCTGTTTCCTGTCACCTTGTTCTTTGGGTACTCCCCATTGCTGTGAACAGAATTGTGAGTGGATAGGCATGAACTGGGTATTTCTCTAAAGTCCTCACTATAATAAGTGACATTCGGTCTGAAGGATATCATTTAAAAGGCAGTGTTACACATGCCATTTTGATATCTTACCTTTCAAATCATCTCCTTTGATGAACAGTGAAACTAATATGAAAGTGAGTGGGGAGATGTGAAATTCTGACAGAATAAATTAAAACAACATCAAGCCCAAATTACAAATGCAGCCTCTAATACCTTGAGTTGATGTACTTGGAGGGTTGCCTCTCGCTGTACACACTTGGGACAGCTGCAGGGTCTAAAGCTTTGTTACCTGATACATGCAGGAATTAGGGTAAGATTACTTCTCTGTAGCAGAGAAGTAACAACCAAATAATGTAAGGATTTTTTGGTGGTGGTGGGGGGGAACAGTGTAATGGCACAATTGGCTAATCCTAGGCCTACTAGTACAAGCATCCCATATGGCTGACAGTTGGTGTACTGACCCCTCTACTTCCTATCCAGCTCCCTGGTTGTGGTCAAGGAAAGTGCTGGAGGATGGCACAAAGCCTCGGGACCCTGTATCTGTGTGGGAGACCTGGAAGAAGCCCCTGGTTCTTGGCTTTGGATTGGTTCAGCTCTGGCCATTATGGCCATTTGGGGAGTGAAAGAGCAGATGGAAGATCTTTCTGTTTCAATCTCTGTGTAAATCTGCCTTTCCAATAAAAATAAATAATTCTTATTACAATTATTTCTTACTAAGAAGTAAGAAACATAAGAAAACAAATAGTACAGTATCTTTAAATAAATAAATGCTTGTTTTTATTATATATAATAAGTCACAGCTGAGGGTTCAGATTGGCTTATGGCTCTGCTCTGGGCAGTTATGCAAGGATCTGGTATCAGATTAAATCCCACAGACAATCCCATAAGAGTCTCTCTAAATCCTTCTTTTCGTTCTTTCATGGCATGTTACTGCCCATTTATGTTGTGTTCCCTACCCTGTGGTATGAAGTG
This sequence comes from Ochotona curzoniae, assembly GCF_017591425.1. NCBI lineage: Eukaryota > Metazoa > Chordata > Mammalia > Lagomorpha > Ochotonidae > Ochotona > Ochotona curzoniae. Next base: position 43,456,741 of record NW_024466502.1, on the reverse strand, counting down.
CAAACAACTCGCAGACAATCTTCAAGACATGAATTTGACCAATGTGATTACAGATTGCTACAGTGTTGTAGAAGCCCATGTCATATGGAGAGACTTTGGCAGGTGCTCTGATGGGCTCAGCTGGACCCTGAGTCTCAGCACTGGGTTCAGTCATCCCCTGACACCAGGGACATTGAAGGGGAGGCCACCTGGAACAGGTTGGGCATGCTGGGCCTTTGCTGATGCCACAGAGTTCATGACTAGCTGCCCAACTGAGCCCTACTTGGACTCCTGACGCATAAAATACAATGTAGGAAAGCAAAAACTTTTTAAAAAAATATTTGTTTATTTTTATTAGAAATGCAGACATACAGAGAGAGAAGGAAAGACAAAGAGAGATATCTTCCATCTGCTGGTTCACCCCCCAAGAGATCACAATGGCTAGAGCTGGCATGTGCAAGGCATCCTGGCATGTGCAAGGCAAGGATTTAGGTACTGAGTTTAAGTTCCAAGATTTGGAACAAAGTTTCAATAAAGCTCTCAGGCATATAGACATCAAAGTGGTGGCTGAAAAGCCTTGGCAATAGATCTTGGAGGGAGAAAAGACAGAGGGCCAGGTCTCTAACAGGTGTGCGTGCAGCAGGAGGAGAAATCCTCATGAAAGAGAGGACAGAGATGCAGAGTCTAGAGGAGCCAGTTCATAATATGTGCCTCATTGACTTATTTTTTTTCACTAACTTAGCTCTCAGAGGATTACCTGGAACTGTAAAAGTCACTCAAATCATTATATTCATTTACGTGATGTAGAGTCCATGTAAGGCACTTGTCAAGAGCTTGCAGTATTTGAGGTAGACTAAAGTGGGCATCAAGCCCAGGACTCCACATGTTTGCCATGGAACGTATGTGATTTGTGTGCTTATGGCATACATTGGAATGTCAGGGCTTTCCTCCCTGCCTCTTTCCCCTTGTTCGCTTTCTTCTTTCCTTCTTTTTTCCAAGTATACAATAAAATATAGTACAATGACCTCCTTTTGAGTAACAATGCCTTCATCTTTAATAAATGCATATTATTACATCATCACCAGCATAATCAAGTGTTTTAGAGAAAACTCCTGGCCATTCACAGCCTCTGAGAACCAGTCCTCTGTTGTGTGGCCCTATAGTTGCACTTTTTACGGGATATTATATAACTAGAATAACTGCAAATATGTTGTTTTGGTATTGATCCTTCTCTTTTTAAAAAAAATATTAATTTTATTAGAAAGGCAGAGTTGAGAGAGAGAGAGAGAGAGATCTTCTGTCTGCTGTTTCACTCTCCAATTAGCCGCAATGGCCAAAGCTGAGCTGATCTGAAGCCAGGAGCCAGGAACTTCTTCCAGGTTTCCTATGAATGCAGGCATCAAAGGACTTCAGCTATCCTCCACTGCTTTCCCAGGTCATAGTTAAGAAGCTGGATTGAAAGTGGAACACTTGGATCACAACTGGTGCCCATATGGGATGCCATGTCAGAAGCAAAGGATTAGCCTCCTATACCTTGGCTCCTGGATTCCTTTTCTTAACACTCAAATATGGATGTTGCATGCATTGGTAATTCATACCCTTTTGTTGTTTGATAGAATATTCTACGGTATGGAAGGCCCACATTTTGTATTCATTCCCAGTGATTTGCGCTGTTTCCCCATTCTGGCAAGTACAAATAGAGTAACTTTATGCACTGCAAGTGTGCTCATAGGAAAAAATATTTTAAAAAAATATTTGTTTATTTTTATTAGAAATGCAGACATATATAGAGAGAAGGAAAGACAAAGAGAGATATCTTCCCATGTACCTGATCTACTTGGATTTGAGGGAAAGCACAGCCTGATGCCCATGATAGCCTTTATTCCTTAAATGGCATTTCTCGGCCTGCTGGTAGAACTCTGTGACCACATCCCATATCTGCTCTTCAACCCCCAGAAAATACCCAAGCAGAGTGGCAGTTCTAGCATTGCTGTCTCCAGAGAAGTCTCACAATCGGGATACTTTGCAAAGAAACCTATATTATTCTCTTGTGAATACGTTTGGCAAATGCTCTCAACGTCATCACATTCCTTGCCTGGTTTCCCACAGTGACGCTTTGAGCCAGCACTCATCTCTGTGCCTCTAGTTCACATTTAAAACTTCTCTTGGAATAAACTGGCTTTAATTTTCTCCTTCTTCCTGGAATCTGATTCTTTACAACCACATTAGTGAGCAGTTTTGTAGGGCTGTGATGAAGACCACGTTTTCTGTACTTGATCCCGGTGTCTCTGACACACAGCATACAGGGAGTATTCGGATGCCACACACCTGACACAGGACTGCTGGCCCCTTAGATGTATTTACTCATGGGGGTGAGAATTCAAGAGTCTTGTTCGATACTTTACCATCTCCCCCAGCCATTAACCTTCACGGTAGTTGTCCGAGGGGTGGGGCTCGAGGTGTGATTTGGTCACGAGGGTGGCGCCTTCCTGGATGGGATTAGTGGACCTTGCAGCCAAGGCCTTAGTGTGCTCATCTGTCCCCTTTACCATGAGAGCTACCATGAGAAGGTACTGATTTTTTTAGCAGGATGTCAAGTAGGTTCCATCTGCTGTTACTTCATCTTGGGTTTCTCAATCTCCAGGGCGCTATGAGATACCTTTCTGTTTGTTACCAGTTTGATGGCAGCTTGATGTAGGAGCCCTACAGGACTAAGATCTTGGGAGCCAATATGTGTCTTGTAGAAGGGATGAGCTTCCTCCTCAGAGGCACCATGGTCCCTCTACACATCCACTTGCGACCCAGCTCTCCTGGATCCACAGAGAAGAACAGGGGTGGTATATATGCACTATCCAGGCTCTCCTCCTCCCAGTGCAGCTGGCAGGGTCAGAAATAAGAACTTCAAAATAATCCTGCCTGTTCCATGGAATAGTATACAACCTTGAGAGGGATGGAAATTCAAACACCTACTACATTGTGGGTAGATCTTTTAGACACTATAGTAAGTGAAATAAGCTATATCTTAAAGGAAAACTATTGAATGACTGCTTCCATGAACTTCCTGGAGTCAAAAGTCCTAGAGACAGAAAGTGGTTCCCAGCCATCAGAGCAAGGAGGAAATGGGTAGTTTATGATTTACTGTGTATAGTTTCCACTTGGGATGATGTGAACACTCTGGACATGGACAGTGAAGATGGCTGTGCAATAGCACAAATACACTTCATCTCACCGAATTACACACTTAAACTGGCTTCAATGGCAAACTTTATGTTACATACGTTTTGCCATAATAAGAAAATCAATGGGCTGGCTTTGGGGTATAGCAGGTTAAGTTACTGCTTGCAATGCAAGCATCAGATAGGAATGCTGGTTTGAGTCCTGTCTGCTCCAGTTCTGGTCAAGCTCCCTGGTAGTGCACCTGGGAAGGAAGTAGAAGATGGACCTGTGCGGTGTCCCAGGCTCCAGGCCTCAACCTGACCCCACCCTGGCTGTTTCAGCCATTTGGAGTGAAACAGGCAAATGAAAGATCTCTCTACCTCTCTGACTCTTTCTTTCAGATAAATATCAGGACCCGGCGCGGTGGTGCAGTGGTTAAGGTCCTCGCCTTGCACGCCTGGGATCCGATATGGGCGCCGGTTCTAATCCCGGCTGCCCTGCTTCCCTTCCAGCTCCCTGCTTGTGGCCCGGGAAAGCAGTCCAGGACAGCCCAAAGCTTTGGGACCCTGCACCCGCGTGGGAGACCCGGAAGAGGCTCCTGGCTTCGAACCGGCATAGTATCAGCCCGTTGCGCTCACTTGGAGAGTGACTCATTGGACGGAAGATCTTCCTCTCTGTCTCTCCTCTCTGTATATCCGCCTTTCCAATAAAAATAAAATAAATCTTAAAAAAAATAAATGAATAAATAAATATCAGAGGAAGTAAACTGAGACCCAGGAAATGAAGAGGATTACCAAAAATTTTGTTATCTAGACCTGGTGTTCAACATAGCAGTTAAGACACCCAAGTCCCACGCAGAGCACGTCATATGATTCCCAGCTGCAGCTCTCAACTCTAGCTTCCTGCCACCATAGGTCCTCAGAGGCAGCACCAAGTGAAGAATTCCTGCCACCCATGTGGGAGACCTAGACTGCATTCTTGGCTTTGGCCTGAATCCAATCCCAGCAATTTGGGGATGAACCAGATGAGAGCCCTTGTTCTTTTTTTTTTTTTTCTCCATCTCTTTGTTTTTCTGTTTTAAAGAAATTTTTGCTTAAAAGTGCATTATCAGAAGCTCCTGTAAATTTTGAGCGCTGCTAGGCCACAGTAGCTTTAACAAGCTGCCTTGTGAGAGATACTAAGTTCCAGGAAGAACTGTGGCTCTTCCGCAGAGCTTCCACACCTCTGAGATACATTCCCTAGAGTACTGATCTCATTTTGTTTCATGTTAGGATGCCTGGATTCCCCCAGATATAAAGCTCCTTAAGAGCCAGATGCCTATCTCTTTAACAATATTTTTCAAATCCTAGCCATTTGCCTAGCCTGAAGAAAGAGTTGGAAAATGAATGAATACATACATGAACAAGTGAACCACCTATCTACAATCATAAACTGTTCAGCCTGGAGGAAAAAAACAAAAAAAGGGTGGCCTTTCAGATTCATCAACGCTGAATTCTTAGCTTTATTCCAGTTGAAAGGAGAAACATTTGCACATTATTTTGCTTTGTAAAGTCTAGATCACTACTGAGAAATAGTATGGATATGTGTCTCCAGTCTTATTAGAAAACAATGACAAATGATGAACAGTAAGAGCTTGTTCTCTTAAACTTGGTGACCTTTCTTTCACATCACACAGGTATCTTGTTTTTAATCCAGAAGGGTGAAGTCTGGTGCCCCCTTGTGGCCTTCTGTTTTGATAAAAGGAATGCAGCGTCTTTCCCCTCTCCAGGGAAATTTGTGTTTAGCAAATAGTATCTTGCTTCTCTCTGGGGAACTATTGCTTCTTGAGTCTCTTTGCTTTAACTACTGGCTCAACAAGCTAATCCTGTACCTGCAAGTGCTGACATCCTATATGGGTGTCTGTGTCCCAGGTGCTCCATTTCTCATCCAGCTCCTTGCTTATGGTTTGGGAAATCAGAAGAGCATGGCCCAAGTCTTTGGCACCGTGCCAAGGATGGGAGACATGAAAGAAGCTCCTGGCCTATAATGGGCTCAGTTCCAGCCACTGTGGCCATTTGGGGAGTGAACCTGGGGATGGAAGATCCTTCTCTTTGTGTCTCCTTCTCTTTGTAAATGTACCTTTCTAATAAAAGTCAATAGGTCTTCATTTTTTTTTTCATGAATCAAACAAAAATTACAGAGTGGAGTTTAAGAACTGAACTGGATACATGGTGAATAAATTTGCCACAGTTTAGTCTAGATATAACATTTACAAATCTTACCTGCACAGGATGGAAAAGCGTGTCTTCCACAGCCCCTTTCTACTCTTTAGAAAGCATTACTGTTAATGTGATTGAAGAGTAAAGGGAAACCTTCAAACCTTAAAACCTTGTTCCTCTAGTAGAAATGTGTATGAAGGATAAGGACTTAATATACTGAAAAGAGCAAGGAGCTCTGAGAAGATAGACATACCCCAAGTCAACCAACTCAATAGTGATGGATCCAGGAGCAAAAATTGGGGGGTCCTGGATCCCAAATTCACACTGTGTTCCCTTTGTAATTTGGAGCCATAACAAATGTTATGACTCTCTGTGCACACACACAGACACCAAACATTTCAGCAAATGTAAAATAGTATTCAGATGTCACAGATAAACACTGCTAACCAGGCTTCCATACCTCTAGTCCACAACTAAGATAAAACTAGACAAAGGCAACTCTGATCCTAGCCTATGGGATTAAGAAACAGGGCATGTTCCAAGCCCTTGAGCTGATCTTGCAGAGCAGCAAGATCTTATTGAGACTCATAAACAACAACAGACAAATAAAACCACTGCTCACCGGATGAATTTATGATGTGGTCTAAAGTCTCCCTCAGCTTTTTTGCCTACTATCAAGTATGCTAATGCTATTATTGAATGTGAGTGTAGGAAGGATCATGCAGGTAAACCTGCAGAGAGGGGCTTAGAACTCTCATTTCTTAGTTCATCAGTCATCTCCTGTGTCTCACCTCCACACCCACTGCTCCTCTCCTTTCCCAAAACTGCCTTTAGCAAAAGCTGTGTAGAGAATCAGAGTTGAACTATGCTCTTGACTTTTTGCTTGGCCACTGGACCATGAGTCTTGTCTGCAGAAGTCTGTAGTTTTGGTGTTTGGCCTTCTGATAGATGCAGGTAGATAGACTTATCTTGGTTGGGTAACACAATGGAAACACATGAAACCACTAACCACATTCTATGGGCTTAGTGGAGTCATAAGAATATTGTGTAGGAAGTTGGTCCATGGGGACTATACTGAAATCCATGTTGACTTCTTTCTGCCTTAAGGTCCTCCTACATAAAATAGATAAAAAACCTCTCTGTGTTGAGAGATTCAGTGAGTTCTTTTACATACAGAACCTAGCATACAGCCAACTAAGTTTAGCTCTGACTATTTGATGATATTTTTTGAAGAACTTGAGTTATGCAGATTGGACTGTCTAAACAGGAGAAATTCACTGCATGATATTTAAAAAATATATTTATTTTATTTTATTGGAAAGGCAGATACACAGAGAGAAGGAGAGAGAGAGAGAGAGAGATTTTCTGTCTACTGGTTCACTCCCCAAGTGGCCACAGTGGCCTGAACTGAGCCAATCCAAAGCCAGGAGCCAGGAGCTTCTTCCAGGTTTCCCATGTGGGTACAGGGTCTCAAGGCTTTGGCCCTTCCTTCACTGCTTTCCCAGGCCACAAGCAGAGATCTGCATGGGAAGTGAAGCAGCTGAGACATGAACCAATACTCATATGGAATCCTGGTGGATGCAATGCGAGGATTTAGCTATGGTCCTGGCTTGTTTGTTTCATCTATTGTACTGCATGTATTAACAGAACAGCCTGGTTCTTGTATCTTGGTTTCCAAGAAACGGTTCCAATTCTGTGCTCTGGGTACTGCAGGTAAACTCTTCTGGTCTTTTTCCTTTGCCCCATCCTGAGATTCCAGGGCTCAAGACAGCTATTTAAGCAACTGGCTAAGCCTCTTGTCTATATGGATGGAGGAAGCCCTTCCTGCTGCTTCTCTGCACACACTCTCCCTAAAGAAAGGCCAGGTTTTAGTGAGCATTGATTGGCTTAGTCCCTTGGGTCTGTCATCGCTCTTAATGCTAGTTCACCACACAGACACCTACTGATAGATTAAGGAACTAGCAGACTTCTAGGCCATTGGCTTCAATACGTTAAAAAAAAAAAAAAGCCAAAAGCAACTAGTGCTACGAGAGTTGCTGGCTTTAAGTTTTCACTCTGCATGCCATAGTATTTCACATTTATCCTAACATTTGCGTGCTTGTAAGCGTTGAGGATTTGTCTGGCCCTCTGGCAGTGATCCCATTAGGCGGTGCTTGTTTTCCTTCCAGAAGCTGAAACAAATGCATTTCTCCTATAGATATCTGAAAGCAGTCGACATACAAATCTGAAGAGATCTTTGAACTGAAAGGCTAAGGCACATCCACCATTTGAAGCCATTTGGAAGAAACACTCAGCTGAAAGGTTGCTGGAAAAAGACCAAGCTTAAATTTGGTAGTAACCAAATCTGATGATTGCCACAATAATCCTGAATTTGGCAAAACAGAATAATCTCAAAGCCAATGCTTGACAATACCTAAGTGTGATTCCCATGAAGAGTAGCAATCATAGCTTAGCATATTTAGAAACTGGGACTGGCATTTCCTGAATCTATTTGTACTTCAGCATTCTGGCAAAACTGTAGAGACATAGTCTTGGAGATTTCTCTTAAATAAATTCAGGGGTCAGTGTTGTGGCATAGCAGGTAAAGCCACCTCTTACAACACCTGCATCCTGGGTACCACTTCCAGTCTTAGTTAGTCCTTTCCATCCGGCTCCTTATTAATGATCTTGGAGAAGGCAGCAGAAGATGGGTCTAAGTGCTTGGTCCCTTGCTACCAATGTGAAAGACCCAGGAGATCCTGGCTCCTGGCTTTGGCCTGGCCTAGCTCTGGCCATTGTAGCCATTTGGGGAGTGAATAGTGGATAGAAGGTTCTTTCTTTCTTTCTTTCTTTCTTTCTTTCTTTCTTTCTTTCTTTCTTTCTTTCTTTCTTTCTTTCTTTCTTTCTTTCTTTCCTTCCTTCCTTCCTTCCTTCCTTCCTTCCTTCCTTCCTTCCTTCCTTCTATCTATCTCCCCCTATCTCTGTAGCTCCGACTTTCAAACAAATAAATAAATAAATTGTGAAAAAGAAATTCAAGGCACATGCCATAGTTTATAAATAGACATGTGTCATACACACTTGGGTAACTATCGGACATACTAAAAATAAATTGGCAACAATTCTCACACAAGTTACCCAGTCACTGTCTCGTAAGGCAGAGCAGCTTGTTGCAAGCACAGTAACTCTCCAGTTCTTTATGCTCTTGATGTAAGCAGCTGCATTTTGCCACAGAGACCTTCATTAAATTTATTCTTTCTTTACAATAAACATTTATTTTATTTATTTGAAAGGTTGAGTTGCAACAGAAAGAGAAGGAGAGGATCGTGAAGAAGCTGTTCTTCTTTCATGAGCAAAGTGAAGATGGGGTCCCAGCATCAAGCCATAAGTGCCTACATGCACTGCATCAAGGAGGGCAAAGCCCAGCCATGTGCTGCCTTCGGCACCTGATCTGTTGCAGCGACAGGTGAAAATGATAAACTGTTTATGGGGACAAATGGAAAAGTGCATCACCCATTTGCAATTTTGAGGGCCATGCTAGACAGCTGCTAGGTTGGTTGGTACCTGAGTCTTAGAATGTTTTGTCTTTCCCTACTCAGTAGTGACAGTTCCACACATGGGGAAAATGTGAAACATCCCCAAGCACACTAACCTAGCCACTTTGCTGATGTTACAGGAGCTAGAAATGGAAGGGTATCTATTGAGATGTTTGTGTATGCAGGTGGAATAGAAGTTCCTCTGTTTTGCTATGATTATTGTGGCTGCACAAGAAGTTGGTAGACAGGGCTATATGCAAAATCCACAGATAGGAACTCTCATTTTGTCCCTACAGCAAATGCTATGAGCTGTGACAACAAGCAGAATATTTGGGTCCTGGAAGCCAGGAAAAGGAGAAAGCATCACCAAGAGGAGGAAATTACCAAGTTTCCCAACCACAGTAGTAAAAAGTCAAATCAATGGAGGACCTAAATGTATGTGTGGGATAAGAAATATCCACTTGATGGCAGTATGACTGGCATATAAAAGGATATTTAAATACACACACTTAAAAGTGTGCAGTTTTATAAATCATCCTAAAACCATCACCACAATCAAAATAATCAGCAGCTCTCTCTCTCTCTCTCTCTCTCTCTCTCTCTCTCTCTCTCTCACACACACACACACACACACACACACACACACACCCTGCAAGGTTTACTCCTGTTCCCTTATAATTCCTCCTTCCTGCTTCTCCTTCATTCTCCTTCCTAGGCAATGACCGATGGCTCTGCCTTTGTGTCACTAGAGGTCACTTTGCATTTTCTAGAATTTTATGTGAACAGCACCATGTAAATTTTGTCTGAAATTATTCATTTCTTTGGCCTCAATTTTTGTAATTGAGATGCATTGATGTTGGAGCATACATTGAATAGTTCATTTGTTTGCTTTCTTTTGTTTTGCATGCAATATTTCACGCTGTGGGTATAACACAGTGAAATGTTATCCAATCGCCATTGTTGGACGTTTGGGTTATTTCATTTGTGACCATTACACATATAGTTGCTATGAACATTTGTGTTCATATCTTCATATAAATATTTGTACAGTGAGCTGAATGTACTCCCATCCCCACATTTATAAGTTGGAGTACTAACTCTCTTAAGTGATGGTCTGGAGGGGCCGAGCTTTTTAGAAGTCATTAGGGAAGAACCTTCATGAATAGAATTAGTAACCTTAAAAAAGAGACCCAGAGAGCTTATGCCTCTCTTACTACCAGGGAAAGACACAGGAGAGACAGCTTTCTCCAAACCAGAAAGCAGACCCTCATCAGACACTGAATTTTCTTTCTAGCTGCCAGAACTGTGAGAAATAAATGTTTGCTGTTTAGGCAACTTATCTATGGTGTTTACATATAGTCCAGATAGACAATAATGCCATTTTCTCTAGGTAATGCCTCTGATGTTATAGATGGTAGATGTTATCTATGAAGGCTGGCAATAAGAATGTTCTCATCATCTTTAGAAAATATTTCCTTTAGGTGGAGCTTTCTAGAACACAGCATTTCTTTTTAATTTTACCAAATCACAAGGCCACAACACTTATTGAGTAATATCTGAGTGTTAAGATTGGATAAAGATCAGCTGGAACCTCTCTCAGCCCTTTAAAACACTTTAAATAGGACACATGTGTCTTTATTCTTTTCCAATATGACACACCCAGACTGATGACAAATAAAGAAGGTTGGCCAGGGTATAAACAGAGTGAGACGTGAAGAACAATTAGCAATCACTTTGGCTGAATCTTTAAGAGGATACTTTTAAATAATCTAATCCTGGTGAATTCCCCCAAGATTGTAAAAATGAAGGCTATTTTTTGGGTTGAACACCAGATGAAGTAGAGTGCTTTTGTTTGGCAATTACACTGTTTGAAAGATACACCTCTTTGAATACTAGAATCACATTGAGTTTGACAGCACGTTAACTCTAAGGAAGGCTAGCTGATCTACTGAAGGGAAATACAGATAAATAACTACTTCATCCTGGAGTCGAAGGCTAGTGGAACTTTCCTTACAGTTTATGTTGTATGCATGTTCTTTAGGCTTTCCATGCATGTTCATGACTTCAGGACATGCCTTTTAATTTTCATCATTTAAGTCTATATGATCCAATTCTTGCACATCAGAAAATAGTTTGGAAAGAAGAAGAAACATAATTGTGAGATAAGGCAATTTGTGGGAATTGGGGCAGGTGTTGGAAACCTGGACTGGATATACTCCAGAGTACAGTGAGGCCTGGTCAACAAAGAGGGGAGAAATCAGGCTGGAGCTGGAGGAAGCACTTACATGTATACAATTGGACAAGGAAGAGAGAGAAGTAGGACAGGGAGCTAAAAGGAGAAGCAGCTGAGGGTAAAGGCTTGTGTGAAGGCGTGTTTGACCCTTAAACCTTAGTGGACCTTGGGAACAGATTTCATGGACTTCTAAGCACAGTCAGATGAGGAGGACTGAGAAAGTAAATCTCTTCTTTCGCTTGGTTATTAAGCTTCTTTCCTTCCTTTTGCATTCCTCTCTGCTTCACTGCTTCTCTCTTCAGCTAGTGTATGGACACAAAGTAGCAGGAACAAGCAGATGTTAGGAATGTGGTATATAGGTCACTCTATGCCCATGGATATGTGAGATTTAATTGCTTAGTCTGAGTCTCAAAACTCTTATACTTACCAGTAAATGACCTGAGTTGTATTTAACCCCAGTGTTCCTAAAGAAGAAGGTAGCTTGGACCAGTGCTGTGGTATAGCAAACTAAGTATCTGCCTGAGGTGCTAGCATGCTATATAGGCACCAGTTAGAGTCCAAGCTGCTTCACTTTTCATCCAGCTCTCTGCTAATGGCCAGGGAAGGCAGCAAAGTATGGCCCAAGTGCTTGGCCCTGGCACCCATGTGGGAGAGCCAGAGGAGACTCCTGGCTTCTAGTTTCAGAGCGTCCTAACTCTGGCTGTTGTGGCCATTTAGGGATTAAACCAGTAGATGAAAGGTCTATTCTTTTCTCTTTCTCCTTCTCTCTCTTTTGTAATTCTGCCTTTCAAATAAAATAAACATTAAAATTAATTAAGTAAAATTGGGAATGTCCTACTTGTAATCTTGGGGTAGGGAGGGAGAGATAGCTGTCAGTGGTAGGATTTTCAGCGACCCTTCTTAGAAGAAAGTTGATGCCTGAACACACTGAATCCTGTTGACCTAATGCTTTGTTTCCTGTTGGGACTTAGATTCCACTAGGTGAGCAACCACATGGATTTTGTAATGGTGTTTATTATCCTATCTGTAGGTCTTTACTTGATGATCCATCCTCCTGTCAATGCCTACATGTAAGTGGCCACCAATTGTGGTTTATCCGACTCTGGATACTCTCTGTCCTTAACATGGCCAAAATAGTAAATTTTCTTAGAATGAGAAAAAAATTCTAAAATTCATGTGAAATCAAAAAAGTCCCAGAATAGTCAAAGTGATCCTGAGCAAAAAGCATCAAACTGGAGGCAGCACACTACCTATCTACAAGCATACAATAAATTAGAGTAATTGAAATAACAAAGTCCTGGCAGAAAAAATTGACATGTTGACGGATGGAACAGAATAGCCCAGAAATTAATCTGTATGCATACAGGTAACTAATTTTTTGACAAAAATACTCAGACCATGCATTGGAATAAGAATAGTCTCTTCAACAAATGGTACTGGCAAAACTGGATTCATACAGGTAGAAGAATGAAATTAGATCCATATCTTTTGCCATTTAGAGTAATTGACTCAAGGTGATTTAAAAAAGATCTGCATTTAAGGCCTGAGACTATGAAATTCCTGGAAGAAGGTACAGGGGAAATATTCCATGATTTTGGTGTAGGGGACAACTTTTTGAACAAGACCCCCAGAGCACAGGCAACAAAATGAAAACTAAACAAATGGGATTATATAAAACTCAGAAGCATCTTTACAGCAAATAAAATGATAAATAAGAGTGAAAAATATCCAATAGGATGAGGGAAAAATAGGTGTAAGATACTTACCCAATAAAGGATTCATATCCAGAATATAATAACAGTTTAGAAAGCTCAACAACATAAACAAACCATCTATTTGAGAAATGGGCAGAGAGTAACCACAGAAAGTCCTCAAAAGATGAACTACAAATGGTCAAAAAATATGTAAGAAGATCCTCAACATCACTAACCACTAGAAAAAAGCAAAGGAAAACCATAATGAAATATCACCTTGCTTATGTCAAAATGTAAAAATCCAGAAGACAGAGAGAAGCAAATGCTGGTGAGGATCCAGAGAAAGACAGCACTAGGGCAGCCAGGATAAAACCAATATGGAGATTTCTTAGAAAACCAGAAATTGATTTGCCATATGATCCAGCTATCAATTTCTGGGCATATACTCGTAAGACATGAACATGTTATAGCAAAGAGATATCTGCACCACTGTGTTCATGAAATTAACCAAGGTGTCCATCATTGAATGAATGAACCAAAAAAATGTGTTACGTAGTCACAATGGAATATTACTTAGGTCTAAAAATGAATGCAATCCTGCCATTTATTAAAACAAAACAAAAAAGAAAAAAAATGGTTGCAACTGGAGGACAACATGTTGAGTGAAATGAGCCAGACACAGAAAGACAAGTACCTCATGTTCTACTATATGTGCGGGAGCTAAAGTTAGAAAAAGAAAACAATAATTTTTAAAACAACAAAAAAGAAAAAAATGCCTATATCGGCAAAGCTCCAACTACACTTCTGTCAATCTTTGTTTTATACGTTTTATCAAACCCAAGTTAAGAATATCATAATATTATCATATTAATGATCTGTGGTTACTTTAGAAATTACTGTCTAAAGTGAAATGGTCATCTTTGTGATCAATAACTATTTCTGGCTCATGCCTATATTGCTGCTAAACTGGGTCCTTTTGCTTTTTACTTGTTAGACTTCTTATTTGATGGAGTGTTAAGGTCTTGACTTTAATGTAAATTAAAAATCTCAAAACCTAAAAAAAGAAAGAAATGGAGAGGGAAGACAGGTAGAATATCAAGTTCAAGAGAACAAGGACTATTTTATTTACACCTGATTTCCAATACCTCAGATAAAATACACCCACAGTAAGTTCTTGAGTAAATATGAGGGTGCTTTAAGAGGTTTGAGAGAACAAAATTAAAAGACAAGTTTACTTTGTTGCAAAAACCTTTGAAATACAGGAGTAGCATTTAATACTATGCATTTCCATGAACTTTTGAAGACACTCAGTTTGAATGAATGAATGAAAGCTTAGGCTAATCTGTTGTATCTTTGTTATTTTTTCTTTTTTTTAATTTATTTTTATTGCAAAGTCAGAGATATACAGAGAGGAGGAGAGACAAAGAAGAAGATCTTTCATCCGATGATTCACTCCCTAAGTGACCGCAACAGTTGGTGTTGAGACCATCCGAAGCCAGGAGCCTGGAGCCTCTTCTGGGTCTCCCATGTAAGTACAGCGTCCCAAAGCTTTGGGCTGTCCTCGACTGCTTTCCTAGGCCACAAGCAGGGAGTTGGATGGCAAGTGGAGCTACCGGGATTAGAACCGGCGCCCATATGGGATTCTGGCACATTCAAGGTAAGGACTTTAGCTGCTAGGCCACTACACTGGGCCCTGTCATTGTTTTAAAAACTCACTTTCATCTGAGATCCCCAATGCTGCTGTCATCACACAGGTCTAGTTTCTAGTTCTTGTCTGCTCCTTCTTCCCCTGTTCTCACTCCAGTAAAACTGAGAATTAGTCACTGAATAGTTAAGTCTACAGCTGTCATTCTAAAGAGTTTATCTTCCTGTTGATGAGGAAGGTAGCCATTTGTTTCATAGTCTTAGATGGTATGAAATAAAACATATTAGAAACACATACATATCATTAACAAACAAATAAACAGCTGTCTGGTCCCCTATGTGCTGCTGGAACAGCACACCCGAGACTGGGTCTTTTATCAAGAACAGAAGTGCACTTCCTCAAGATCAAAGTCCTGGTGTTCCTGGAGAGAGCCTTTGTGCTTACGTCAAACAAGCCAAAGAGGGGGGACTCATGCCCCCAATCCCTGTTTGTAATAGAGGCTCTGTCCTCATGACCTAAACACTTCTCATGACACTCCACGTCCCAGGGTTGTAGCCTTTGGAGTGAGGTGTCCCGCATGTGTATCTGGGGAGGACACATTCAGGTGGCAGTACTTCGAAGTATGCACCACCCAGATAAAGACACAGGTGCTCACATCATCCAGAACCTCCTGGTGTTTCCACCTGGTGACGCAGTCCCATTCCCACCCCTGGGAACCACCATCCCAACTTTTAAAATCACTGATTTTTTCCCCCTTGTAGTGGTACCACTTATGTTTCTCTAAAAACTGGAGGTGCTCAATGTCTGTTTTAAATTTTACATAAATGGGAACAAACTGTAAGTTCCTTGTCATGTCTACTTCTTTGGTGGCAGCAAAGGATTTATTTATTTTATTTATTTTTTCTCAGAATGCTGAAACTGGGCATCTAGCAAAACTCATTATTACTAAATTGGCCTTCTCATTCCAAGCTTTCTTGAACTCTAGCTTGAATTTTATTACATATGCTTTCCAGATTGCTTGACTTGTAGTAGATTGACTCAGATGTGCAGGCCGATTTCCTTGCTGGCTGCCTCCTCCCATGCCCATTTCCCCCAAACCTCTAATCAAAAAACACAAAATGCTTTCATATATTTGCATTTGAGTATCAGTAATACAGCTTTAAATTCTTTATGTTTTGCATTGGAATTTAGTATGGGAGGGGTCTCCAAAAAGTTTGTAGAAATATGTTTTATGGAATAACTATGGAGAATTTCATATATTTGGTACCAAGCTAATTTTGTCTTTCAGTTCCATTTTTCCATGAACTTTCTGAAGCACCCTTGTGTGCATATTCTTATTCTATGGAAAGAGAATTACGAAGGCCTTAGCACTGAAATGGGAAACAAATGTTGAAGAGTTGGCTAGTGGGATGAAAATGATTGATGAAAAAAGGTTAAAATTTCTCCTTAAGAGAAGCCTTTATACAAGGTCTTCTAAAAGGAAAAACTAGCACATTTGAAAGCATTCCAATTTTAGAGAGTTTTTTTTTTTGTGTGTGTGTCACTTGAACAATGACTGAGATAATCCAGCTCTAGAATTTTAAAAAAATAGTTACATGAATGTGTCTTTTGTTTCCAGATGAATCCCTCCCTGCCTCTATTGGTGCCGTTCTGGTTGTGTCACGCAACCTTGTAAATGGGGCCTGACTATACTCTCTGGTTTGAAAGGCATCTGGAAAGCTACGCTTCTTCCTGCCATTGTTCCCTAGATGGCTTTGTAAGTCAATGGTATTGCCCAGGACTGATTTATACACTGTCAATGAGCATAAGGGAAAGAATGAAGACAAACAAACCAATAACAACCACAAAATATTTCTCCTTCTGGCCATGAAGTCAGAAGCTTCCACTGCGGTTCTGAGGAATTGCGTATACCCACCCACTGTTCTGAGCCTGTTCATTCTGTGTAGTAGTTAACAAAGGACTGTCAGTAGGTTTGCTTCTTCTCCAGGTTCCCAGCTCAGGAGTCCAAAAAGGTATGGATGTGCAAACGTGTGTCTCGGGGGTGGGGAGAGCTTTAACCAAAAGTGAATTTCATAGGTCCATTTAGATAGAGATCTTATCCACACACTCTCACTTTCAGTAGTAAATACTAGAATCCCAGGCTCAATCACACACCTCAGTACTCTCCATTTTTCTAACTATTGCACAACCCATTCTGTTACCAACAGGCTAGAGGAATAAGGGCAACATAAGACATTAACTTCCATGTAACCATTTATTAGATCTAAACTATGGAAGACAGGAGGATATAAACCACAAAGTTTTGGACAATCTTGTGAGCATTCATGTGAACTTCCTGGAGAGAGGGCACGAGTTGGGGAGCTATAAAAAGCAGCTGGGTTTGGCTAGGGAAGCCATCCAGAGACAGAGTCCCATGGCTTTTGTGAAGTCATCCGCAGCGGAAATTAGTGTAAAAGCACCCTTCAAAGAGTCCGTGTGAAACAGTTCCATTTGTGAGATCAATCTATGAAATCCAGAAGCATGCCGCTTTTGGGGCTGTGCTGTTTGTTCTCCCCGACTATCATCACGTTAAACAAAGAGAATCCTAGCATGAGCCGTGTGATGTCCCTCTGATTTTTCTGGCCCCTTCTCTCATCTTTTCCTCTGTAATAGTTCCACTTCATTTCCATTAGCCCTCATTGATATTAAGTTCCTGTATGTCCCTGCCCCACCACAATGTAGCAGCACCAGATACTTTGGGTGAAGATGCTGGCATGTTTGCAGTTACTTGTTTTATAGCCACTTCTTTTTCTTTTAAGAATTTATTTACATTTTATTTGAAAGGCTTAAGTGACAAGGATAGAAAAAGAGTGAGAGAATCTTCACTTCTCAAATGCTTGCAGTAGCCAAGAAGGGGACAGGATGAAGCCAGCAGAGGAATTCTATATGAGTCTCCTACATGGATGGTGGATGCCCAAATACCTGGGTCTCATTTGCTGAGTCCCAAGTGTTTCTGCAAACAGCTGATTGGTGGTATAGACTAGCTGCGACTCAAGCTGGTAGCATAACGGCAGCTCACCGTGCTTTATCGCCACCCTTATAGTGAAAGTTTTTATTCTCAACCTGCCTTGGCTTATTCATGCTCCTATCAAAAATATTTTAGACTGTGCAATTTTTTTAGATTGTGTAATTTTTAAACAAAAAGCATTTATTACAATTCTAAGGGTTCAGAAGTTCAATGTCAAGGTACTTGGTGAAGATTTGCCCTCTACTTCAAAGATAGTGTCTGTTGCTGCAGTCTCACTAATGGAAGGGGTAGAGGAGTCAAACGGGATCCCTGAAGCCCTTCTGTGACAGCAGCTGCCCCCTTCCTGAGGGCAGAGATGTTCTCACTTAATCATCTCATGGCATCTAGATATCATTGCACTGAGTGTTAATCTTTGAGCTGAACTCTGAGGAAAAACAAACCTTCAATCCATAACAACTGTCCCATTAAAGCGTGGATCCTGAGAATAGTAGTGAACTCTGGGTCCCTCTGCCACCACCTCTAGAGGATCAGGATGTGCTGGCAACAGGGAGTGAGGGAAGGGGCTGAGAAGACCAGCAACTGATTGTGGTAGGCTCAGAGCAAGCCTACACGTGCCAGAAAAACAGCCTTGATAGAATATACATTTACAGCTCACTTTAAAAAATATTTATTTTATTTTTATTGGAAAGTCAGATAGCTAGATAGACAGGAGAAAAGACAGAGAGGAAGATCTTCCATCCAATGATCCGTTCTCCAAGTGGCTGCAATGGCCAGAACTGCACTGATCTGAAGCGAGGAGCCTGGAGCCTCTTCTGGGTCTCCCATGCAGGCACAGGGTCCCAAGGCTTTGGGCCATCCTCGACTGCGTCCCCAGGTCACAAGTAGGGAGTTGGATGGGCAGTGGAACTGCCAAGATTAGAACCAGTGCACATATGGGATCTTGGCACATGCAAGGCAAAGACTTCAGCTGCTAGGCTACTGCACTGAGCCCTGACAGCTCACCTTTGAAGGTTAAAAAAGAAAGAGCTGAGCGTGTTTGGAATTTATGCACGGAGATTCCATTGAATCTCCATTGACTTGAATATCTCTAATCACAGTTCATTTACCTCCTTGGAGTGACCAAAGGGAGCTGTAACACAGGGAGGTTGGCTTATTGAATTAACAAATAACCCATTCACCAACCCTGCCTTAAGATCTTTGGTGGAGAACCTGGATGTAGGAATCCAGGCAAAAGATATGGTAAGAGTTTATCACAACTGCAAACACACTAGTCATCATGTAATCTCCTCAAGCTAAATTTCAGAGGTTGTGGTAAAAGTGGAGATTCTAATTACTGCTGTCATCTCCCAAGCATCTGTTGCTTCTGGTATTTAACCCATGAAGATATTCTTTGCCCTCTAAACACACAAAACCTGACCAACTCCTTACAGTGAAATCAGTGAATCGTACACCTGGATGATAATACCTGCACTGTTGTCTGAAACAATGAGATTTTTTGCTTAAAAAAATCATGGATGAGTGAGATGAAGAGTCATTTTCAGGTCATTCCAAATCAGGTTCATTAAAATATGTTTAATGAATTGTAAAAATGCTGATGATGTATTACTTGTAAGAACTGAATACCTGGCCTGGTGCAATGGCTCAGTGGCTAAATCCTTCGCCTTGCATCTGCTAGGATCTCATATGGGTATGGTTCATATCCTGGCTGCTCCACTTCCCATCCAGCTCCCTGTTTGTGACCTGGAGAAGCTGTAGAGGATGGTCCAAGGTCTTGGGACCCTGCACCTGCATGGGAGATCAGGAAGAAGCTCCTGGTTCCTGGCTTTCGATTGGATCAGCTCCAGCCATTGCAGCCACTTGGGTAGTGAACCAGCAGATGGAAGGTCTTTCTGTATCTCCTTATCTCTGTATATTTGCCTTTCTATTAAAAAAAATTAAAGGACTAAATGTCACATTTGTATTATTTATTATTTTGTTATGACATGAGTTGTGTAATATGTATGTATATACATATGCAAAAAAACTGAAAGGGAGGGAGAAAGGGTGTTTTTATATAAATTAAAGCAATTATATAAATAAGTAGCATCATTTTTGTAAAAGACTGAAAAGAGAAACATATCAAAATATCAATATTGATCACAAGATTTAGGATCAGATATGGTTTAGAAATTTAGAATGCCTTTACATTTCAACTGTCCTATGATGGATATCCATCATAGGATTATTTCACATTTAATAATTCTTTATTTTTAAGGAATACAGTATTTTGGGGTAGTACAATAATTCAACACATGTATACAGAGTAAACTGATTAAAAAGATAATTAGCCATTCCATTTGTTTGTGCTTTATTTGCATTTGAAGCCTACTGGCTCCTCTCTCAGTTTTTTATAAAGTCCACAATCCATTATTATAAACTCTAATTATCACATTGTGCTGTGCACCACCAGGCCTTATTATATCTATGTTTTAGTACCTATTTTCCAGTCTCCTTCTGCCTTCCTTTTACCTTACCATTCTCATCCTCTGGCCTTCACTATTCTAAGAGTGCAATGACATTTTTTAAGCTTCCATACACACACACACACACACACACACACACACACACACACACACAAACACACACACACATGCACACATTTTAAAAAAACCTCATTTTGAAGGTTTTAAAGAAATGTAACTCCCAGAGTGTCTTAGCTATTTTCTGGAACAGCAGTGAAGTGATTTAAGTAGTTATTAAATCTACAAAGATAAATGTGATCATTCAATGAGCTGTTGCCTTTGGTTCCCTAGGCAAATGCTCCCTCAAACCTACAGAGCCGTCTCTGATGTCAGACCCACTGGCAGCCGCTGAAGGAGCAGCTTGGAGGCCTTGTCCACAGGTGCATCAGTCACATTACTGTCATCTATGAGAGGCAGCACAGGACTTTGTGTCTCCCTGAGTAAGTAGATGGCAGCTCTGAGCAAGTAGTTATTTTCTCATTACTTGGATATGTTTTTTTTTTTTTAAAAAACAAAATAAAGCAAAAAATAGCATGTCCTAAACCCATAGTATCTATTTTAATTTTCATTCATATCCCATTGAAATGGATAATCTTTTGTGCACTTTACGGATGAGCAAACTGAGGTTTAGAGAGCTTGGATATCTGAGGTTGATCATACATGTCAGAGTTCAGTTTCTGTCTGGTGTCTTCTACACAATGCGCAATTCCTTGGCTGGAAATATGTGGGAGAGGGACACTGTGTGGACCCTTGACTATATTTAGCTGCATTCACAAACGCCTCTTTGTCTAGAAAAGAAAGGCAAGACATTTATTAGGACCCATTACCTCATGAATTGATGTCTGAAAGTCAGTGAGAAAAAGGACGATGTTGTCTGCTTCAGTGAAACGCACTGTGCTGAGAACTGGCAGGCTGGAGCCAACACCAGCCTGGCTTCGTCAGACTTGACATGTGCGGAAACAGGTTTCTCATGGCAATGGCTGGCAGAGCACAGAGCAATACTTTATAGGAACTTTTCAACTTCAAAATTATGTAGTTTGTAATTTCCATTTGCATCAGGTGAAAAAAAAACAATGAAAACAGCATTTACCTTTTTTTCCCCTGAGCATAATTTTCACTCAAGGAAAATCATATGTTGTATGTGAAAAGATATTAATTTAAAAATTTTTCTTTTATTTGAAAGGCAGAATTAGAGAGAGAAAGAGAGAGGAGATGCTTTGAGAAAGACGAGATCACCTCCTCTCTAGGTCACAGGACCATGAGACCCAAATTAACGCTGACAACATAGTCAGGAGCTGTGAGAAGTGAGGGTCCATTTTATTTCTACTCTGTTGTCTTTAGGGGAATTCTAAAAGCACAGAAAACTTCTTTTTTTTCCTTTCTCATAAATCATTAGTTGGCAAAGGGTCTAGTAATTTTGCAAAACACTAGAATCAATCCACAAATCAGTGTGAAATTGCAGATTGTGTGTGTGTGTGTGTGTGTGTGTGTGTGTGTGCTTTTGTGTAGACAGAGCTTGTGGATATATCTGTATACCCTTCACGATACAATGTGAATCCTCAATAAATATAAATAAATATAAATCTTAGCTCATATGAATATAGGAGAATCAGCTAAATCACAGGCATTGTTAAAATTATCTCAAATGTCCGTCTTACAAAGTTAGTGTTTCTTGTGCCCTGTGTAATTGTTCATCTCCAAAACATGAAGGTTTATGTGGGTTCTTTGAAAGTCTTATTCTTCTGTTTCCCACCTATACATCTGTGACCTTCCTTGGGTTTATCTTTTTATATCATGTGAGGTGAAGGCCAGGTCCAGATGTTTTCCATGTGGATATCTGAATGTCTAGGCACTATTTGTTTGGAAAGATCACACTTTCCTCTCTGAATTGCAGTGACATGCTTGCTGCAAATCAGTGGTCATTTATCTGTGGGTCTGTTTTAGACTCTTTGCTTTTGTTGCATTGGACCGTTTATCATTGGCCCTTTAACCGGATTACAAAGCCCTACATACAGTTTTAAGAAAATTACTGGGGGGCCCGGCGGCATGGTCTAGGGGCTAAAGTCCTCACCTTGGACACCCCGGGATCCCAGATGGGCGCCGGTTCTAATCCTGGCAGCTCCACTTCCCATCCAGCTCCTTGCTTGTGGCCTGGGAAAGCAGTCAAGGACAGCCCAAAGCTTTGGGACCCTGCACCCGTGTAGGAGACCTGGAAAGAAGTTCCTGGCTCCTGGCTTCGGATCAGCATAGCATCGGCCGTTGTACTCACTTGGGGACTGAATCATCGGACGGAAGATCTTCCTCTCTGTCTCTCCTCTCTGTATATCTGACTTTCCAATAAATAAATAAATCTTTAAAAAAAAAAAAAGAAAATTACTGGGAAGTGAAGAATCATATTGCATAAAAGAATATTTGATGGGGCAAAGATGATCAACATATAAGTACCCTTATCCTTCCCCCACTAGGGTCACCCAGTGAAGTGAACCCTGTATTTGGCTCTTTAGTTTCTTCTACTTTGTCATTCCTAAAACTTAAGGAGTCTTGCTGGTTGGAAAGGATCAATTAAAATGACAAAATGGAGAAGCCAAAAGCTGTTTGAGCTGTGTGTTCAGAGTTTAGGTGGCCTTCAAAGAGAGACCTGCTTAGCAGTTCATTCAAGGTATAAATAAACTGGATTGAGGGGCAAAGGTGAGCAATAAATTTGATAGACTTAGGAGTTTGATCACCTTTCATAAATCTCAAGAAATGCAAGGAAAGAGTTTTTAATTATACTATAACTATTATTGGTTACTAAATGTATTTAAGTAAACTACCTTCTTAGTTCTCCACTCAAATCTTATCATACGAAGGTGTTAAAACTTGAACAAGATTTGGCTCCCAAACTCATGTAGATATCAACCCCCAAAGTCATAGATGCTAACAGTGAGATAATCTAATTACAGATCGGTGATGGGCCTAGTGGGAGATGTTTAGTATATTTGGGACATGCCTTTGAAAGTCAACTCTCAGGAGAGAAGGTTGGTTATAACAGACTTAGGTAGTCCCTCTGCTTCCTGCCTCAAGGTTGATCCTTCTTTTGTAGGCATGCTATCATTGTCAGGGGACAAACCTGACCTCAGACTGTGAATTTCCAAAATCATGAGCTGGAATAAACTACTTTCCTTCAGAAGGAGCTCATTTCAGACATTTCATTGTGCTAATGAGATGCTGACAAATAGAAGTGAATGTTACAAACAAATGGGGCGTGGGGCTCCTCTATGTTTAACTCATTGCCTAAAATGAAGCCAAGCTTTGATATCAGATTTTCAGAGTTCAAATCTCATGCTTCTGCCTCAGTCACTAGGAAACCATAAAGACCTTGACACAAATAACTGTAATGTAAGACAGAGAAGTGTAAGTGCTGGGAATGTGAGTGAATGCATGCAGAAACAGACCTTCAGTCTTTTCTATGATAAGAAAGCCCTTGTGGCAAGTTTCTGATTCCTTCAAGGATTAAAAGACCACGGCTGGAAAATGAACCCTGTGCCTGGGGAGACTGACCATTGGCTGTCCACCTGCTCACTGGGGTAAGCTCAGCAAAGACCACTGACTGGGAGTTGAGATCTCAGAGGGCACTTGCTGAGGTCCCACTCTCAGGACCTGAAAACTGGGGTTCTGTTCACATGACAGATTAGAGGAGAAGAAAACATTAGAAATGTCAGGAAATGAGGAGTGTATTAAAGATGAATGCTTGAACTTCAATGGCTTCAATTCTTGTTTCCATCTTAATTCTAAACAATTCTATCATAAGGAAACGCTCTTCTCCAATTTACTTAATTATTGGACTACAGAGTTTATTTTCTTCTCACCAGTTTTCTCATTACTTTTAATGAAATATATTTGAATGAGATAATATGTGTGTGGAGATTCTTCAAAAATTTAATGAAAAAAATCTGTATTGTAAAAAGATTATGTGTGGATCTCAAAATTTTATATCAAAGCACCCTTGTCTTTTAATTTCATTTTTATG
Source organism: Ochotona curzoniae (assembly GCF_017591425.1). Lineage (NCBI taxonomy): Eukaryota > Metazoa > Chordata > Mammalia > Lagomorpha > Ochotonidae > Ochotona > Ochotona curzoniae. The sequence goes on along the minus strand of NW_024466502.1, from coordinate 43,432,807 downwards.
AACTTTTTGCAGTATTTTCCGTAAGGATATCCTCAGTTTTAAATGGAGAATAATTGTCATTGCCATTATTAGGGATGAAAGGGGAATTCCAAAGCTTTACAAGTTCCCACCATTCATGTGCTTACCACCAAAATTACTTCAAGAGAATCTTCAACTGGTCTTGTCTTGCCCTGTGTCCAATGAGTTTTTTAAATGCCAAGTTCATCGTTTCCTAACACTTTTCATTTATGTTCAAGTCAAACTTTACATGCTTTTTCAATGAACTCTCCAACAGCTACCTCTTTCTCTTTGCCCTTCTGCTTCTAGCTCTCTTATTCTTCCTCTCATCACATCCCTCTCTCTGCCTCATATCGTCACTATCAGCATCTGTCTCTTCATGATCACAATCTTGAAAACTACGGTGTGCCAGACACTATTGCAAGGGCTTAACACATGTTGCATTATTTAGTTCTTAGAGCATCTCAGTGAAACATGTGTTTTTATAAAGATAGTAACTCCTTTGTGCTAGGCACTGTGATATGTACTTTATACTTCTCCCCTCATTAATATAACACTTGGTTTTATATATGGAGTATATGCTGGGTTAACTGAAACAAAAGCTACAGCTGACCTGTGTTTCAGTCTTGGCCACATCACTTGAAAGGCACATAATATTTATCTTCAACTTTTCTTCACATCTCTAAACATCCCAAATCAAAGCATGGGGTCACACTTGGAGAATCTGATGTCCTTGGTTTGATGCCAACTTCAAGAAAAGGGGAAGTCAGTCTGACTGTCGAGAGTACAAAAAAGGAATTTCAAAGTCCATTTGGTGACTGAGCACACAGAGAGCCACACGAGACAGAAAGTTCTTAACCGTGAGCACAGAGAGTCTGTGTAATGGTCCGGAACAAGCAGCATGCTCAGAGTAAAGGACTGAAAACATTGCTTCAATGTTCTCTTCTCATTCAATTAGGTCACCTGCCAGCTATCTATGAAGGGAGAAGAGCTTGGTGCAGGCCTTCCAGCTGTTCCCTGGTCTTTTGGCCAATAGATGAATGGCAAGTGCTCTGTTGGAACTCTGCTACCCATAACGAGCAGCCTGGTGTCACAAGGAGCATGTGGCAGCATCCTGGGCCCCAACTGAGATAGGAACCTACATTTCACCAAGGCTCCTGGTAATTCCTCTGTACTTGAAACTCTGAGAAGCACTGCCTTAAGGAACAATAGTCTATCAGACAAGGAAAGCACAAGTTTCAGTGGGTTCCCAACCTGATTGAGTTCCACAGGCTAAAACCTGTCATTAGCCCCAGGTGCCATTGGCATAGTCCCACTTTCTTTGGTAAAAAACCAACAAGAATAAAATAATGCAATGTAATTAATAAAAAAAAACTTTCCTTCCTTCCTCCCTCCCTTCCTTCTTCCATTCCTTCTTTCACTGAATTGCTGTGACAGAGAGAAGAGGAAAGAAAGACAAAGAGAGAGAATCTTCCACTTACTACTTCACTTCCCAAATGACTGAAATAGTCATATCGGAACCAGGCTGAGATCAGTAGTCAGGAATTGCATGTGGGTCTTCCCCATCGGTTGTAGGGGTTCAAGTACTTGGACCACCTTCTGCCACTTTCCCCAGGCACATTAGCAGGAAGCCCAATAGAAAACCATGAAGCAGGGTTCTGATATGAGATATTGGTGTCACCGGTGGAGGATTAACTCACTGTGCCCCAAAGGCTCCAACTTCTTAAAGTGGTTTTAGATTCCCATTTCCTTTCTGCCCTCCTCACTCTTCCCCTTTATAGTTCAGCCAAACTCAACTTAGAGCAGCAAGCAGAACTAGCAGGCTTCCTTTTTGCTTGTCGTGTTGTACGTGTTGTATGTGTTTCTGCTCACTAATGTGCTTTTCATCATTTCAACAAAGAGAACTTCCTTACAACCGCAACAATACAGAACAAATGAGAGAAAATGTACATAAAAAGTCTCCTTTCCCACACAGGCTGGAGTGTGGCTAGTGCATCAGCTCTGACGACAAAGAGCTTGCAGCTCAATCCAAGAAGCATGCCTATCCCCAGGAGACTTCTTGAGCCAGGAAACTTCAGTGGAAGGCATTTTTCAAGAGGCTTCTTTCTTTACACTTGGTTTCACTCTGTGACAGCAGCTCTAATACCCGAGAGTGACAACAAGCCTCTTGGGAACCCTTCTTTGCTGGCCAAATGATGCCATGAATCATTGATATGCTTTACTTGTCTTTCCTGCTGCACATAGGTCTAGTGCTCAGTGTTGGACATGAGGTGGGTGTCAGCTGTGTTGGCCAGAGCGTCACAAGCTCTTTCACAAGCCAGTTTAAACAGTTTCCAGTCATTCCTAGGGAGAATGAAATTTCCTCTTATAAGAGGGAAGTCACTACTGTATACTGAATGTAGGCAACAATTTAAAATTTAAATCTATATTTTCCTGTAAGTAGAAAACAGATATGGACAGTGTCATTAGAAATGTGCTGATTGATCCAAATAATTTAATTTCCAATGTCTTGGTTGTTAGGCTTTTTCCAGGGAAACAAAATCTACAGAATATATCTGTATGTTTAGCTTTGCAACCATCCATCAGTTTATTTCTTACAAGGAACTGAACCACATAATTATGGAGGGTGAGAAGTCCCATGATCTTCTCCTTGCTAGTGGAAACCCAAGAAAGCAGGTAGTACCATGGAGCTCAAGTCTCCAGACTTGAACTTGTAGCAAGCCAATGATGTCAGTGGAGGCAGGAAAAAGGAAATGAGTTTTGCTTTCTTCTCTTTATTATATTTAGCTCTCCAAGGATAGGAAGAGGCCCACAGAAGTAGAAGCTTGGGGGTGGGTGGGGGGAACCTGCTTTTTCAATTTTCCTTAATTGCAGCTAATCTTAGCCAGGAGCAGCCCCACAGACATACCCAGAAATAATACTTTCCCAGATAACTGGGCATCCCCTGACCTGGTCAAACTGACACTTAATTTTTTTTTTTAATTTTTACTTTGAATTTTGAATTTTATTATACAAATCTGTGGAGTCTGGGATTCTGACCCCCACCCCCACCCCTGCCAAATTTCCATGCCTGCAGCTGATTTTGCCCATATTGTTATAATAATATAGTCCTTCATAAGGAGTTATAGTTCCATCAGTCTGTTATTTAAGTCAAACTGACACTTATGATGAATGATCACATTGATATAGTGGCCTTCATTCACAGCTAGAGAGAGAGAAAAAAAAAAGAGAGGGAAAGATGATGATCTGTGAAGATTTTAGATTATACAACAGCCATAGCTGGCTCACCAATTCTATAATTTTCCAAAATCAATTTTTTGCATATACTTTTAAAAAGCATATATTATGTTATGTCCAAGATACTTGGATAATCAGAGAGAAAACAATTCTTAGCTATTTCCAGGATACCCCTTGTCAGGTTTATTACTTTGCAGTTCCAGAACATGCAGTTTGTCGTTGTGGCTCAGATCACTTCATGTTATGGGGCATCATCAGCTTCTTGTGGCTGCTGTAACAAATGACTGCAAATTCAATGCATGAAAACAACACAGATGTATTATCCAAATGTTTTAGAGGCCAGACCACCAAAACGGTGTTAAAATGAACTAAAATCAACATGTTAGCAGGACTTTGTTCCTTCTTGGATGATCTGGAGGAGAACTTGTGTCTCTTCTGGCTTGGGGAAGCTGTTCATGCTCCGCCTCTTGGATGGCTCCTTCTCTCATCCAAACCAGGTATAGCTGGGGAAAGCATGCCACACTGATTCACTCTGACTTTGAGTGTCTAGCCTGCTTCTGCTATTAGGACGCTTGGGATAACACTGGGCCCATTCAGATAAATCAGGGTAATGTCATTTTAAAATCAACCAAAAGTGAACTTTTGCTCTTTCTTTCTTTTTTTTTAAGATTTATTTTATTTTTATTGAAAAGTCAGATATGCAGACAAGAGAAGAGACGGAGAGGAAGATCCTCCATCTGCTGATTTACTCCCCAAGTGGCTGCAACAGCCAGAGCTGCACTTATCCAGGAGCCTAGAGTTTCCTCTCATGTGAGTACAGGGTCCCTTGGCTTTTGGTCATCATCGACTGCTTTCCCAGGCCACATGCAGGGAGCTGGATGGGAAGTGGGGCTGCCAGGATTAGAACCAGTGCCTGTATGGGATCCCGGTGCATTCAAGGCGAGGACTTTAGCCACTAGGCTACCGTGCCAGACCCAGGGAACTTTATTTCTAATTGCAAATGTAACTCCCACCTGTCATATAACATTATATTTTGTGTTACAGATCATTCTACCCACTGTAGGATCTAATGTTATCTAACTAAACTCATTAGAGATGATTACATAAACAACAGTTATCATTTATTACTGTTTGCTATGAAAATATATTGGCTTTAGGAGAGTGCTGTGTTGGCTGCTCAATGTGTTCTCTCCCTGTAGGTATTTGATATAGAAAACAGATTTAAAATTTTTTGTTTTCATCTAGAAGTCAAATCAACTCGGTGGTGGGGAGTTCTTCCATCTACTGATTCACTCCCCAAATGCATGCAATTAGCCAGGGTTATGCCAGGAGCCCAGAACTCTATTCCATATGCTAACAGAGACCCAAGCAATTGAGCAGCAGGCCACAGACAGAGAGCTGTGTAGAAAGTGGTGTCACGAGCCAGTGCCCACATGGGATCCTGGTGTGTATATGGTGAGAATCCAGCCACCGAGCCATCATGTAGGGCCTAGGAATTAATTTGTTTTGTTCTTAGTGCCTTATAGAAAATTCTGAATCCATGAGACTACATTTCTTCCATCTCCCTGAGGAGGGCCAGCAAGACTTTCAATCTCTATGGCTGATAAAAGATATTTATTAATACAAAGCTTAATTATGGTTGTAGGGGGGTGGTAAAGCAGAGAGATAGGAGTTGCTGGAGTGAGAGGGAGCTTCTTCGAGTAGCAGCTAAGAGAAAGGGATTTTTCTATACAGTTAAAGAAAAACCACAGGGCACCATTAGTTTCTGCACTGGGAACCAACAGACAACCCTCCCCCAGAAAAAACACCCACAACAGACTTGTTAATCTTTTTTTTTTTTTTTTTTTTTTTTTTTTATCGCACCAGACCTAAGATGCTTCACTTTTTTTTTTTTTTTTTTTTTTAATTGTTGCTTACACTGTATTGTGTAGTACAGTTTTATATAGGCGCTGGGGATTCCCCCCACCCCTCCCCATACCCCTCCCCCCATGGTGGATTCCTCCACCTTGCTGCATAACCATAGTTCAAGTTCAGTTGAGATTCATTGCTTGCAAACACATGCCTAGCATAAAGTTCAGCGTCTTATTGTCCAGATAAGTTCAGTGGCCTCCTGGGGAGACCTTCTATGGTCTGAAGATAGGTCTAACAGAGTAAAGATCCGGTCGGTTAAAAGCCCCAACAAGGCCTCAGTATCAATATACAACATTATGGAATTAATTGACATAGTATTGGGTAAACAATATGTTAAAAATAATGCAAGTTCCATTCTTCGAAACATCTGGGTTGAGACAGCATCAATGACACGTTCAAAAAATAACAAACAACCAAACAATAAATTACAGGTTAAATCAAGGCGAACATGTGGTATCTAATCTTTTGGGATTCACTCATTTCCCTTAGCATTATAGTTTCCAGTTGTGCCCATTTAGCCACAAAGAACTGCATTTTGTTTTTTTTAACAGCTGAGTAGTATTCCATGGAGTAGATGAACCAAAGCTTTCTTATCCAATCTTCTATTGATGGGCATTTCGGTTGCTTCCATGTTTTTGCAATTACTGATTGTGCTGCAATGAACATGGGGATGCATGTTGGTTTGTCGTAAAACAGGTGTTTTGGATATATTCCTAGGAGTGCTATTGCTGGGTCATATGGCATGCAGATTCCGAGTTGTTTGAGTGTTCTCCAGACTGATTTCCATAAAGGCTGTACCAATTTGCAGCTCCACCAGCAGTGGAGTAGGGTTCCCTTTTCCCCGCATCCTCGCCAGCAAGCGTCGTTGGTGTTCTTGTTTATGTGGGCCAATCTTACTGGTGTTAGGTGGTACCTCATCGATGTTTTAATTTGGATTTCCCTTATTGCTAGGGAGCTGGAACATTTTTTCATATGTTTGTTTGCCATTTGGACTTGCTCCTTTGTGAAATGTTTGCCCATTTCCCTTGCCCATTTCTTGAGTGGCTTGTTTGTTTTGGTTTTTTGGTTGTTTTGAAGTTCTTTGTATATCCTGGAAATTAGCCCCCTATCGCCTATATCGTGTGCAAAGATCTTCTCCCACTCTGTGGGTTGCTTTTTTACTTTGTTGATTGTTTCCCTTGCTGTACAGAAGCTTCTTAGTTTGATGAGGTCCCATTTGTTTATTCTGTTCTCAACTGCTATTGCTTTTGGTGTCCTTCTTAGAAAGTCGGAACCTACTCCTAGGTCTTGCAGTGTATTTCCTACATTTTCTTGCAAGAGTTTGAAGGTTTCTGGATGTAGGTTTAGGTCTTTTATCCATGTAGATTGGATCTTAGTGTATGGTGATAGATGTGGGTCTATCCTTTTGTTTCTACAGGCTATCAGCCAGTTGTCCCAACAACATTTACTAAAGAGGCCTTCCCACTTGCTTGAGCTATCATTGGTCTTTTTGTCAAAGATTAATTGGCTGTATTTGTGTGGGTTCCCTTTTGGTGCTTCTATTCTATTCCATTGATCTTCTTTTCTGTCTTTGTGCCAGTACCAGGCTGTTTTGATAACCACTGCTCTATAGTATGTCCAGAGGTCCGGGATTGTGATTCCCCCTGCTAATCTCTTATTTTTCAGGATGGTTCTAGCTATTCGTGGTTTTTTGTGTTTCCAGATGAACTTTTGAATCATTGTATCCAGTTCCGTGAAGAATGTTTTGGGCAATTTGACTGGAATTGCGTTGAAAATGTATATTGCTTGTGGTAGTATAGACATTTTAATGATATTGATTTTGCCTATCCAGGAGCACGGGATGTTATTCCATCTTTTGAGGTCTTGTTCAATTTCCTTTTTAAATAGTTTGTAGTTTTCTTCGAATAGGTCTCCTACGCTTTTGGTTAGATTTATTCCCAAATACTTCATACTTCTCTCTGCTATTTTGAATGGTATCCTGTTGGTTAGATCTTCTTCCATCTTGGTGTTATTTGCGTACACTATGGCTGTTGATTTTCGTTCGTTAATTTTGTACCCCGCCACTCTGCCAAACTCTCGTATAAGTTCTAGCAGTTTCTGTATTGATTCTCCTGGTTTTTCTATGTATAGGATTATGTCATCTGCATATAGTGAAAGCTTGACTTCTTCGTTTCCTATACGTATGCCTTTGATTTCTTTTTCTTGTCTTATGGCCTCTGCAAGTACCTCTAGGACTATGTTGAATAGCAGTGGTGATAGCGGGCACCCTTGTCTTGTTCCAGATCTCAGTGGGAAGGGTTCTAGCTTTTCTCCATTCAGTATGATACTGGCGTTGGGTTTTTCATAAATTGCTTTAATTATGTTGTGGATTTTCCCATCTATGCCTACTTTGGCTAGAGTTTTTAGCATGAAGAGGTGTTGGATTTTGTCGAAAGCTTTTTCTGCATCTATTGAAACTATTATGTGGTTCTTGTTTTGCAGTTTTTGGATATGGTTTATAACATTTATGGATTTCCGAATGTTGAACCATCCCTGCATTCCAGGGATGAATCCTACTTGATCCGGATGAATGATCTGTCTGATGATTTTTTGAATTCTATTGGCTAGGATTTTGTTGAGAATTTTAGCATCAATGTTCATCAGAGAGATAGGTCTGTAGTTTTCCTTCTCTGATGGTTCTCTGTCCGGTTTTGGGATTAAGGTGATGTTGGCTTCATAGAATGAGTTTGGGAGGGTTGCTTCCTCCTCTATTGTTTTGAAGAGCTTGTAGAGGATTGGGGTTAGTTCTGTTCGGAATGTTTTGTAGAATTCTGTAGTGAAGCCGTCTGGGCCTGGGCTTTTTTTCGTTGGGAGATCCTTGATGACTGTTTCAATCTCTACCTCGGTTATGGGTTTATTTAATTCTGCAGTTGCCTCCGGACTGAGTTTTGGTAAGTGGTGGGAGTCCAGGAACTTTTCTATTTCTTGGTGGTCCTCAAATTTGTGGGAGTACAGTTCTTTGTAGTAATTTCTAATTATTTTCTTAATGATTGCAGTGTCTGTTGTTATGTTGCCTTTTTCATCTTTAATGCTATTGATTCTCACTTTCTCTTGTTTTTTTTTGGTCAATCGGGCCAGTGGAGTGTCTATTTTGTTTATTTTCTCAAAAAACCAACTTTTTGATTTGTTGATTTTATGTATAGTTTTTTTGATTTCTATTTGGTTTATCTCCTCCCTTGTTTTGATGATTTCTTGTTTCCTATTGTGCGTGGGACTCTTCTGCTGCTGTTTTTCCAGATCCTGGAGGTGTGTGGTTAGTTCCTGTATTTGGCGTCTTTCTTGGGCCTTGACATGCGCTCCGATTGCAATGAATCTACCTCTTAGCACTGCTTTGGCGGTGTCCCACAAGTTTTGGAATGTTGTATCAGAGTTTTCGTTGGTTTCCATGAATTTTTTGATCTCATCTTTAATTTCTTCTCTGACCCATTGTTCGTTTAATAGCATATTGTTCAATTTCCAAGAGTGCCTATACTTCCTGGGGAGTTTTGAGTTGTTGATTTCCAGTTTCATCCCATGGTGGTCTGAGAGGGTACATGGTATGATACTAATGTTTTGGAAGTTGTTTAGATTCGCTTTATGTCCTATCATGTGATCGATTCTGGAGAAGGTGCCATGCACCGCTGAGAAGAATGTATAGTCTGTGGCCTTAGGATAAAAAGTTCTATATATGTCTACTAAGTCTAGTTGTTCTATTGTTTGTGTGAGCTCTGTTGTTTCTTTGTTGAGTTTTTGTTTCGTGGACCGGTCCATTGTTGTTAGAGGTGTGTTGAGATCGCCTACAAGAATTGTGCGGGTGTCTATGTCTTCCTTTAAGTCTGTAAGTAATTGCTTTACGTAACTAGGTGCATTAAGATTCGGTGCATAAACATTAATGATGGTGATTGCTTCTTGATGGATCATTCCTTTCACCAGTATAAAATGGCCTTCCCTGTCTCTTTTGATATTAGTTAGAATGAAATCTATTTCATCTGAAATTAGGATAGCTACCCCAGCTTTTTTTTCTCGTCTATTGGCGTGAAATATCTTTTTCCATCCCTTCACTTTCAGTTTCTTTGCATCCTTTCTGGTTAGATGCGTTTCTTGTAGGCAACAGATGGTTGGGTCTTGTTTGATGATCCATTCTATTAATCTCTGTCTTTTGATTGGTGAATTTAGACCATTTGTGTTGAGAGTTAAAATTGAGAGTTTGCAATTTTGCCCTGCCATGTGATTGTGTTGTGTGTGTGTTGTTGCCAATGTAGTTGTCTTGTTTGTGCAGCTTTTAGTTTGGAGACCTTCTTATTTGCCAGCTTTGTTTGTGATTTGCCTCCTTTTTGTCCGGGACTAGTGCATTTCTAAGGAGACTTTGCAGAGCTGGTTTTGTGTAGACATATTCTTCTAGTTTTTCTTTGCTATTGAAGTATCTGATTTCGTTCTCATATACAAATGAGATCTTTGCTGGGTAGATTATTTTTGGTTGACAGTTGTTTTGTTTCAGGACTTGGAAGATCTTTGTCCATTCTCTCCTTGCTTGTAGGGTCTCTTCGGAGAAGTCAGCAGTGATTCTGATGGGTTTTCCCCTGTATGTGATCTTTTCTCTACTTCGTGCTTGTCTCAGGATTCCTTCTTTGTCTTCATTGGAGTAGAACCTGAGCACCGTGTGTCTGGGTGAGGATCTCTTTGGATCATGTCTGTTGGGAGTTCTCTGTCCATCCTGTATGCGGGGTGGATTCGTGTTCCAAGTGTTTTGGAAGTTTTCCTGTATAATTTCATCAAGCACTGCTTGCATCCCAGATTCTCTTTCTACTCCCTCAGGGAGGCCGATGATCCGAATATTCAGTTTTCTAAGGTAATCCTTCATCTCTTGCATCATTTTATTAGTTTTGCTGAGGTTTGTCTCCAGCTGTTTAATTCGCTGGGCACTTTCATTTTGTGTGTCTTCTGTTTCAGAGATCCTTTCCTCTGCCGCATTTATTCTGTTGATGAGGCTTTCAATCTTATTCTCTTGGGCATCCAGTTTGGTTTTGATTTGTTGTATTTCGGTGATTATGCGGTTCTGGTAGTCTTCCAGCTTTGTGTCCACGTCTCTGAGAAATTTTAGCATTATTTTCATCAATTCCTTTGCTGGTAACACGTCCATGTCTTCATCTCGCATCGCCGATATTGATAATGGCTTTTGGCCCATGTTTGGTGGGGTGCTGGCTCTTTCATCTGGAGCACAGCTCTTTCTGGTGGTTTTTCCCATTGCGTTGGTGTATTCTGGTGGGGCAAATGAACCCGTGTGTTGAGGGGCTGTCAGGTGCTTTCCTGTAGAGATTGGAGCCTGCAGGCGTGGTGTTGCCGGGCGTGGTAATTTTCAAGGCACCGTTGGTGCGTTCTCAGGGCCCGGGGCTGAAGAGCACCACCTTGGGGGCCCAGTGGATTCCAGGCACACTCTGGGCACCTCTTCAACAGGTGTGACACCCCAGGGCGTGGAGGGATGGAGGCGCTCTCTGGGTGTGCCCCCTGCACGGGAATCCACAGGACTTAGAAGGTTTTATGTGCTTTCTCCCTGCGTTCTCCGTGTCAGGGACTGCAAGGTTTTTCAGAGCCCACCTGGTGCGTCTCCCACACACGGGACTGTGGGTGAGGCACTTTCCAGGCGTGGCTCTTGTGCAGTGAATCCACCACTCGTGGTGTGTGGGTGTTCAGAGCCCCTGCTCCTGTGTGGCTCTCTCACACCGGCCCTTAGCGGGGGAGTGGCCCAGGCGCCCTGTTATTATTTCACGGCAGGTTCGCACCGTGTCAGTGTGATGCAGGAGTTTTCAGAGCTCTCCTGGTGGGTCGCCCACGCTCAGAACTGCGGGGTGGGAGGCGAGGGGTGAGCAGTTCACCCTATGGGAGTGGTACCTGCGTGTCGGGGACACACAGCGCTACACTTCCCAAGTCTCAAAGCTCCCCTGACATCTGACACCTGCGCTGTGGAGGCGGCTGCTGCAGGCGGGGCCGCCTAGTCTGCTCGGCTGCTGCAGGCGGGGCCGCCTAATCCGCTCGGCTGCTGCAGGCGGGGCCGCCTAATCCGCTCGGCTGCTGCAGGCGGGGCCGCCTAGTCCGCTCGGCGCAGCGACCAGGGTCTTCCCGATGTTATCGCGCTTCCACCAGGCAGGATGTGGAGGACTCCAGATCCTCACCAGCAGCCTCTGCGCACTGAGACGCACTGGCCCTCTCAGTGTAGGAACATCCGAGGCGCCTTCCTGGTGCCCCCTCAGCCACCAACACCACTGTGCGTAGTTCCCAAGGCATAAACCCGACAGCTTCAGTCTCTCTGCCCCGCGTTCTCAGAGGCTGGACCCTCAGTAGGGGGTCAAGGAATGCGGAGGCTACCACGTCAACCCCCCGGCTCACCAAACGTCCGGCCGCTGCAGTCTGCCTCCGCCTCCCGCCGGCGACGGTCCGCCCGATCTCCCCGCCTCCGGGCTGTCCGCGTCTCCCGTCAGGCCGCTTTCAAAAGTGACTCAGCAGGTCTGGAGTGGGATGTCGGTTTCTCTACCTTTGCCCTGCTCCGTTCTCGCTGTTCTTCCGAGTTGTGTGGATCTTTTTGGCTCCACACTGTCCCAGGGAGCCTCACGGACCTCTCCCTGCGATTCCCTGCTGTTCCACTTTGCTGCTTCTGTAACTTTCTATCCCTCTTTCACTGGACGCTCTCTCACAGCCTTCCTCCTACGTCGGCCATCTTCTCTCCTCTCCCAGACTTGTTAATCTTGAGAGTCCATGTCATCAAATAGAAATTGATTTGTTATCTGTCCTGAGGAACAGATAGATAAATCATAACCGTATTTTCCAAACAGGCCTTTTACAATGGATGTACCAATGTAGTGTCTCTGCCTTAACTCCTGCAGAAAATACACCTGATGTGAACTAATCATTTAACTTCCCTCTAGCTTGGTCTCCCTGTTCCCGCCCTCCAGAGAAAGTAATGTGAAAATGACCCACTTACATTTTTCTCTTTGTTTCTGTTCCCCTACTCCTTGTCCCCAGTCCTTCTCTGTCTATAAAACCAGGTATTTTGGCATGGTACAGTCACTCTATTTTATGGAATTAAGTATTGCTCCACTCTTGAATGGCAAAATAAAGCCAAACATGGTCTTTAAATGAAATGTGTATGACTGTTTTGATAGGAAGGATAAGAAGGCAATGAATGAGTCTTGGCTCCTCTGGAGAGGGTGGTGCTTGGAGGCTGAGTGACTGGACTCTGAGGACTCTGTTCTTTGCATCTACAGTTGGCAGACACAGATGGAAATGATGGATATGAGAATTTCTACGGTGGTCATGATGAAACAAAGACCAGAGACATTTTCCGAATATTACATGAGTGTCTGGGTTCTTGAAGAGTTCTGGGGAAGGGGTCAGGTTCCCCAACACAAGATGAAGTTGATTTCTGGGCACTTATTCAAGCAGGGATATCAAGTCAACTTAATTTGATTTAGATGAAATTTTAGAAAAGTAAGGTATTGTGACCTTTTTGTTACCAGAATTATGGGGTAGGGCTCACAGCACCCACATACGATTTTATCTAAGTATTTCAGCCTTTGCTTATCAATCAGTCTATGTGGAAATGACATGGGGAGTTGTCTAGGCTACTACAGAAATAAAGGAAATGTCAGGTATAAGACATTGCAGTTCAATGTCAGCATCAGCAAGCAGGCGTGAAAAACATCCCCAGAGTAATGGGTGGTCATTAAAGATTGTGGGTAATTGAGGCAAGATTAGGAGTTGGACAAGCAATGAGGCTGAGATCACAGAAGACAATATTTTAAGTGCTAGACTAAGACACTGAAGCACAGTCTATGAATTGTTCCCACACATGGATGGGTTAAACTTTACTTAAGGTCTTCCCATTTTGTAGGATGGCATTCCAATAGGGCAATACAAACCATGGGGACAGTTTAAAAATATTTAGGAAACACCTAAAACATAAAATACAGCATCCTGGGGTGAAAGAAGGTAGAATGTGAGGAAGGAATTCAGGAAGGAATAAGGTCTTCCTGCTTTCCCATTCAAACAGGAAATAGACAACTTCATGTTCTGAGTTTTAATGGGCAAAAGGCCACTGCACTCACATAGAATCTTGGATTTTTATGTATGCCACATTTGTAATCCTAAAAATAGATTATGAGGTTGACAAGCCAGGAGCAGCTTCTGTTCTAATAGTTGTACTGAAAACAGCTTCGAAAAAGGAAGGTGGAAAGTGTGCTGGGAAGGGAACGGAGAATGCTCTCTCTCAGGTCAGGAGCCCGTGCCCTCCTCCCATCATCTCCAGGATCAGGTGACCTGGGATCAGGGCTGGCCAGAAGCTGGACTGTGCTTGTCTCTGTTAGTCTTGGCTTTTGCTTGGAAGTTAAATTTACTTTCATATGGGATCCTTTTAATTTCTTCCTTCTTTGCAGGTCGAGAGCTTCTCTCAAGACATGGCAACTTTGAACATATCCCCACCAACCCGAGATTTTCATCTGCAGGAGCCAAGAATGAGGTGGCAGAACTCTACTGCCATCCTGAAGAGAGGAGGGCAGGAACCCGAAAGCCAAGTACTTAAAATCCTAAGGGTAAGCAAAATGGGGCCAGGCTTATTAAAATCCAAGAGAAGGATTCCTAGGGATAGCTTATTGCTTTTGTTTTGTGCTTACTCTAAAGAAGTATTATATCACAATATATTTATATATTTTTAAAATGTATCACAGTAAAACGTGTGCCATAAATGTTACCATTTTCATTGTATAATTCAGCAGCATTCAACATATTGCAATATGATACAATCATCATCACCATCCATTTCAGAACTTTCAAATCATCCCAAAGAGTAATTTCCCCATTCCCCATCTCAGAATCCCCAGAAACCTTCATGTTACTTTCAGTCTCTAAGAAGTTGCTTGTTTTAGGTTCTACATATGACTGGAATCATACAAACCTGTCCTTCTGCAGATCATGGATGTTTACAATAGTCAAGAGGAGAAGAAATGGACAGACCAAATGCAGTTCCCATGGACTCTTTACCTCCTTGGCACATGCGCAGCCTCCCTCCCACACAGAGTCATCACAAGGATGCCCTTGGACTTCAGTGTGGTGATGATGCCATTGGCCTTGTTTGGGTAGCTTATTATGCAGACTGTTTCATCAATTTCCTTCCTCTTCTGTACAGGCCCGATTTTCCCTTTGCTGACTCTGTCAGCTGAGTTCGAAACCAGGGTCAAAGGTCTGCTCATGGCACAACTCATTTCTTGTGAAGCCTGGCTGGGTTTTACTGGTGAGCTGCCAGCCTTTTAGTTTTCAAGGATGCTGTTCTGGCTACAGTGGACCTTTGTGTGGGACCAACGAGCATAGGGCCTAAGCTTGGCAAGGTTTAAGTGCTGAGCTGTCCTTTGATTTGCTTATGATCTTCAAGCCTTGGGTCTTGGAGGGCATTTTGACCTTGAATTTGACCTTCTCCATGATAAAAACAAACAAACAAACAATCAGACCCTGCTTTCCCGATTTGGTGCTTAGTTTGTAACAGTGACTTTCTCACAATTAATTAGGCATTCTTGCAGAGCACACCTGTCATCATTTAGTCCCTTGAAACAAGAAACAACAGATATTCCTAATTTTGAAAAAAACATGTGTTTGAACTTTCCTTCTCAGTCACAGAGATACTTTTTCAAAAGGTGGACCTCCTTCTCTGTGACAAGATGTTGAATATTTATATTCAGCTTTGGCACAATGCACAGGTTAATTTTGATAAAAGTCATTTAAAAGTGACTTCAGAGGCAACTAACTGACCAAAGTTCATCATCCTAGTGCAAGACGTCTTAGTTTCCCACCTAGCACAGATTGGCTTACTTTGGCTGTCCTGTACTCTTGCTTTAAGTGTCTTGCTCTGATGTGTTTGGTTCTTCTCTCCTCTTAAATGCTTAGGAAACATGGCTCCTGCTTGATCCTTCATTTCATTAGAATTTTGTCTTACTGGAGGCATGGTGAACATTTCACATTTGCTACTGTATGCACCTGCCTAGAATGCCTGGCTGTGCTACTTACTAGTTGAGTGATCTTGAGCGAATTAACTTAACATCTCTAAGTCCAAGTAACAGGTGTTCATGAATGTTGGCAGGAATGCTTAAGATAGTTAGGAAAGGCTGGGGCTGGCGAAAAAGATCAACAGGTTAGTCCTCTGCCTGCAAGTACCACCATCCCATATGAGCATTAGTTCATGTCCTGGCTGCTCCATTTCCCATCCAGCTCCCTACGTGTGGCCTGGGAAGATAATGGAGGATGACCCTTCCAAGCCTTGGGCCCCTGTACCCAGGAGGAAGACCTGGAAAATGCTCCTGGCTTCAGATTGGCTTTGCTCCCGCTGTTGTGGTCATTTGGGGATTTAACCAGTGGATGAAAGATCTTTTCTTCTCTGTTTCTCCTTCTCTCTGTAAATCTGCCTTTCCAAAAAAAATAAAAATAATTAGGAAAGATGCCCACGACATAGCAGATATTGAGCAAATGTTAGCCTGTATTGATTCCCTTCTCTTTCTGACATGCTTAAGGTAAAGCCTTCCTAGTTGACTTCTAGATAGCCTGAATTCCTAGGGTAGATTCCCAAATCTTGAAAGTTCCTTCAGATCTAAGTGAGGCTGTTGCCATGAAAATGAAGTGCCTAGCTTTCCCTGCCCCTCAGGTGGATGCTGAGGGTGACTCCTGCATCGGGCCTGGCTAGCCGGAAACCTATCAGTTCCCTTCAGGTGGGCAGCCTGGGTGCCAATGACACCTGACAAAGCCCTTGGACTGCCCTGCAGCTTGCTCTGGGGACCTGGGGATGTGGGCTTACAGGGGGTATGGGACATTGCATAGGTGCAGGAATGCAGGGACCTGAAGATTAATGTCCATGTGAGAAATTACTAGTGAGGGACTTAGACAAAGCCATTACACATGCAGGTAAGCAAGGGGGTTGAGACTGAGTGATTTGAAGGGGGCAACGGGAGGACCTTTAAGGGTCAGACTGAATACCAGCACACATGGGAGACCTGAGCTGTGGTAGTTAGCATCTACCATCACTGAATACCACTCACTGTCACACACTAAAGCTAGGGCTGGGGGCCTACTTGTCATGGCTAGATCAAGGTACCCAGCAGTGAGAGTCAGAACAAGGGAGAGGTGATGTTAGGCTGGGCCATGACAATAATCAGCATGTGACAGAATCAGGTTTGGGGACAGAATTGGGTGGGCATGTGGGCTCAACCCTGTAGAACTGCCATCTCCATTGACATGTGCAAGAGCTGTGGCTGGGAACAGGTCCAGTTGGGGAGCTAAGGAGACACCCAAGCTGGGCTGGGCTTCCCACTGATGAGTATGAGAGCTGGAATGGGGACAGCATGCTGGGTTGCACAGGCTGCAGCGTCTTTTGGTATGGGTTTGGACTGGGTCTTGAAAGCTCCAGACTGGATTAGACTCTAGCATCCATAGGTACTTGTGAGAGCTAAGATGAGTGTAGAATGGGCTGGGCTAGGTCTTGACTCCCTCTGAACCATGTGAGAACTGTGTCTGGGCTGGACCAGGTATGGCTTGGCTGCAACATACAACAGTAAGAACTGGAATGGGTATGGGTCAGTTAGATAAAGGACACTGCTCCTGCCAAGGCAAGAGGTGGACAAAGTTAGCCTGGGCCAACGACCCACTGTTGTGTGCAAGATCTGCCACTGGGAGGAGACTTTATAGAAGAATTTGGGACACTCCTTTGTCAAGATGCAATCTCTGCAAGTGAGTGCAAGAACCAAGGCAAGGAGCCTCCCAGACCAAGCTACGTTACAATACCTGCTGGCATATATGTGGGTCAGGTCTGGGAACAGACCAGTCTGGGCCAGTTCATCACATCCACTGGCCAATCTGAGATCCAGGACAGGGTGCAGGAGGGGCCAGGTGGGGCTGCAACTCCAACCAGTTCACATTAAGGAGTCGAGGAGGCTGGCTGGGCTGAGCTAGACTGCAGCACCCACCAATGGAATCAGGAACTGGAGGCAAGCTGGACCAAGCCAGGCTGTGGTACCTGCTGTTGGATGCTGAGGTGAGGTGAGCCATTCCAGTCTGGGGCAGTGGGTGTTTGGGTTCATGAGCCCCTGGGGATGAAGGATTTGGCAGGGTCCAGGTGGCTTGGCCTAGGTCCTTGGGACCACCTGTGAATACAGGTCCTCCTCAGTGGAAAAGATGGAGCAGTGAACGGCAGGCTCTCATGCATATGGAGGATATGGCAGCCCATTTGTGGCCTGCAGAGGACATCTGGTACCATAAGCAGGGGAAGGAGAACAGAACAAATTGCACAACTACCCCAGCCAAATCTGGGCAAATAGAGACTCTGAGGTCGACTATGTCCGCCAATGGACATTGGAAGGGTTTCCTCATCCATGGATCGAGGAAATCTACAGCACTTCCAAATTATCTAAACTGCTTGGGCAGAACTCTTGGAATGTGCACTACATCAGAACCCTGGGTTGATACTGGATGGCCGTTCCCCATCCCCAGGTACTGGGATGGTTGAGAGGCTGGGTATGGCTTCCCCCCTTATCTCTCCTGTCTCCCAGAAATAAGAAGAAACAGAAAATTTGGAAACAATGGTCACTCCCACTATTCCCTAACCCTTGATCCTTCTCACCCTGATAAACTATGTAAAGATTTTCAAAATAAAGAAGAAAGAAAGAAAGAAAGATACCTAACGCATAGTAGCCACCTCACCTTGTCATATGTGTTTCTAATTTCTTTATCAGAAGAAGGCAGTGATGAATATGCTGTGCCACCCCCTAACAGATTAAGATGTGCTGAGATGCAGCCTGTTTCAGAAGTACATAGGTAAGTAAAGCCCCTAATGCCACTGCTTTAGTTCCCCAATTTGGGAATGACAACGGACCAAACCCAGTAATAAAAGGGTAGCATGATGGGGTTTGGTTTTGCTGAGCAGAAAGGACTTCTCTAAGAAAGGCAGGATGGATTCATTTGCATATCATTCGGCGCAGAGTTCAGTGGTCCTCGAGAGAACGCGCTGAAGCCCCCTAGGGGCGGAGGGATCTCCACTAGCAGTCAGCTCTAAGGTTTCTGTTTGAGAAAATTTCTGTCTTGCTTGGTGGCTTTTCCTGGCACCTCCACCAAGAACGTCACTGCGGGACCTTTTTTTTTTTGTAGGGGGAACTCCTGCGCTCATGGGATGGATCCCTAATTCTCGCTGCAAAGGGGGGTAGGGGACCGCCAGGCTGAAAGTCGCAGCAAACGCTCCGGGACAAGTTTAACAGGTCCTGGCGTGATCCACTGATTTCAGAGCTGACTCGCGGAAAGGACTCATTCTCGATTTCGGCCAGTTGCACAGACTGCTTAACTAGCGCTGTTTTGGGGACGTTTAGGGCTGGAAAACCATCTCCGCCAGCGCCGCTGAACGTGCGTTTCCGTTTGGTCCCGCGACAGAGGCCAAGAGTGACTGCCAAGCAGGAGCGAAGAAGGGCGCACCGGCTGCGCCAGCCCGCAGGGGTGCGGAAGCGCGGGGTGACCCAAGATCTTCCCTGCAGGCAGCACGTTCCGCAGCGGCGCGGCGCTTTCCCCGCGAGCTTCTCAGACTGCTGCCTTAGCCCCCTCGAGGTAGGTTAGGGTGGCAGGGGGCGTGGCAGCACCCCGACGTTGCTTCCCGCTCGCCCCTCGCTTTCCCCACGGCACTGCAGTGCGCAGTGGCCACGGGACGCTGCCCCAAGATGAGCCAGCGGGGACCAGACCGGCTGCGTTCACCTGGCGCCGCTCTCCAGGTAAGGCTGGCGGGACGGGGGTTGGGGGTTGGGAGCGGTGGCTGAAGGCTGGGGTGGAGAGGCTGCGCGAGAGACAGGGACTGTGAAGAATGAGCTGAGCAGAGAATCGGGAATCTGAGGGAAGGTCAGTGCCAAGGACCCCGTGGAGCCTGCAGGTGGAGGCTTATTGCGCTGACTTTCCAGGGTGAGGGCAACCCTGTGCACGGCTGGCACAGACCCCAGGGCACTTTTGCTCAAAGTACTCAGTAGCCTGGGAACCATTCTCGGTTCCCCAAACGCACAAGAGCCTAATGCGAAGTCTGGCGAAAGCCAGGAATCCACGGAAACCCTGGGGTTGTCTGGGGTTAGAAAAACACTTGGCGACTTCACCGACCTGGCTTGGAGTCGGAACGTGCTGCGTGTTGGATGGTCGAGGTGTCCCACAAGAGGTACCCTTGCCCTCACCGCCTTACTGTGACCGTGCCGGTGTCAAAGCAGGTGGCCTTGAGGGATAGGGGGAACTTCTGAGGGGACTCATTTCTCCCTAAATGAGAATGGAGGCATATAGGAAGGATATATTTGAGAGCTGAACTGCAGTGTGTTATTACAGTGAACGTATATTTAAGACCTGCTCAGACTGTATTATTACACTGGAAATAGATGCAAGAGCTGCCCGTCTTATGTCATTACAAGAAAGTTTGGGAAGGAGCTTTGAACTGAAGGTTCAGCAGGAAGGCTGCAAGGACTGAATGCTGACATACGTGGGTTTCTTAGAAGCAGTAGTCAGGTCGGATAGTGGTGAGATCTTGGCAAATCAAGAAACCTCACTGACCTCACTTCCTTTGCGTGGGATGGGAGTCAAACCTCATGCCCTGCTTTCCCGAGTGGTTTGGAAGATAAATAAGTGGGAGGGAAGTGGTGGTTTTGCTAAGTGTGGCATCTGCAAATTGATGGTTCTCCATAGAGCCTTGTTGGCGTGGAGAGTTAAAGCAACAGCTTCATGGTGGTACTGGCTGGCTCACAGTGAGCTGTCCAGTGCCCAGGATGCACCTCTTTGCCCATTTTTCATTGTCAGTCCTCTAACCTACACCTCCACAGGAAACCACATGTCTGTTGTGACATCACAGGGAGGCTGTCATTTTCATCAGCTTCTTCAGGGTCAGCCAGAGGCCCAAGGAGCTGCTGGTGGAGGCGGAGAGTGGGGGTATCTGGAGGAGGCGGAGGTAGTCTGGATGCAGTCATGTCACTCTTGAAAATAAAGTTGGCCTTGCGAGCTCTTTTCTGAGACAGAGATAAAGCTTAGAATTGAAGATAGGCATTCAAGGGTCAGCAGTTTCTTTAGGGAAGTTAGTGCAGAGTTGCTGATGCCTCCCCTCCAACCCCCATCTGCTTGCACCACAGATAACAGCTCTGACAAATTTGAATAGTTTCCTTTGTTGCTAAATCTGAACTATTACTTCTAATCTGAGCAGGAGAGATTTGCATGGTTGGTGGTGTTACTGTTAAAATTGAAGGCATGCTACTTAGATAAGCCTTGTATCTGTGCTATCCAGTAAGATTTCTGACTGGTGTCTTCATTTTTATTACAAGAAGTTTGGCCTCTTTCCTCATGATGTACTTACTATATTGAACTCCAAATGTTTATGCAGTAATGATGATGATAACAAAGCTGACTTAAGTTCAACATGGTCTACTAGATTGAGATGAAGGTCATCAAGTACTCACAACAATCGTAGAGATGCCAAGAGCCTTGCTTGGTGTCACAGAGCTAGGAATTTCTCTCAATTTGGTATAAACATTTTTGAGGGCCTAATATAATGCATCCATTGGCTAATTCTCCGCTTGCAAGTTCTAGGATCCCATAGGGGCACTAATTCATGTTCCAGCTTCTCCACTTCCCATCTGGCTCCCTGCTTGTATGCTGGGAAAGCAGTAGAGGACAGCCCAAAGCCTTGGGACCCTGCACCTGTGTGGGAAATTTGGAAGAAGCTTCTAGTTCCTGGCTTCGGGTGGGCTCAGTTCCAGCCATTGTGGTCATTTGGGGAATGAGACAGCGGATGGAATATCTTTGTCTCTCCTGCTTTCTGTAAATCTACCTTTCTAATAGAAAACTAATAAATCTTAAAAAATTGATCAGGAATTTTGTGTGTGAGTGTGTATAACTTCTGCACTACATTTTATCCCATGCATGCAAGCAATATGGAGAGTGAGACTAGTGAGTGTACAGCACTATTCCAAAGCATCACACTCAGCCATTGTGTGGCTGTCAGTTTACTTCCATTATCTGGGCTTCAGTGTGTGTGCATTTAAGACCTAGAGAAAGAATACTCCCATCCTCTGATCCACCCTCCCAAATGCCTGCAATATCTGGGAATGGGCTAAAGTTGCGAGCCAGGTACTCAATTTATGTAAGACCTCAACTACTTGAGCCATCACCTTCTGCCTCCTTGGTTCTGCACTGGTTGGAAGCCAGGATCTGGAGTGATAACCCCATTTCTTAGCAAGGTACTTTAGTACCTCTCAATTAGTGTCCTAACCACTAAGCCAAATGCCCATCTTGGTATTAGATTTCTGGTTTATAAAATCCATGAAGTCATTGGGCCTGGTGGCATTGTGGTCTAGGGGCTAAAGTCCTCGCCTTGCAAGCCTGGGATCCCATATGGGCACTGGTTCTAATCCCGGCAGCTCCACTTCCCATCCAGCTCCCTGCTTGTGGCCTGGGAAAGCAGTCGAGGACGGCCCAAAGCCTTGGGACCCTGCACCCGCGTGGGAGACCTGGAGGAGGTTCCTGGCTCCTGGCTTCGGATCAGCACAGTACCGGCCATTGTGGTCACTTGGAGAGTGACTCATTGGACGGAAGATCTTCCTCTCTGTCTCTCCTCCTCTATGTATATCTGACTTTTCAATAAAAATGAATAAATCTTAAAAAAAATCCATGCAGTCATAATAGAATCCCATATTGAATGAATGCTTCTTTTCTATTGGAACATGAAGTATAAACTGGGAAAGGAAAATACTTCTTAAAGTGTTTTTGTCATCTGAAGTAGTGTAAAATCTTTTTTTCTGGGTTGGAACAGACATTTATCTTAGCAGTTAAACTGCCTAAATCTTACCTCTTTTACCTGGGTTTAACTCTTGGTTTTGGCTTCTGTCTCCAACTTCCAACTAATTGAGACCCTTGGAGGCAGTAGTAATGGCTCAGGTCACTGGATTCTGACTAAAAAATAATTAGGACAGGTGAGCTTGAAAAGCACCTATGGTCAGCAAATACTTTTATGTTTTAGGTGATGACCTTGGATGGTTCAAATGTTTTTTTGTTCATTCCATATTCTTTTATTCCAACAAACTATGGCTGATCAGGAAACAACTGAGTTTCCAAATTATTTGTAGGCTACTTTTCTATTCTCTTTATTTGGAAATGTTGAAAAGATTTATTTATTTTTATTGAGAAGGCGAATCCACAGAAAGAAAGTGAAACAGAAAGATCTTCCATCTGCTGGTTCACTTCCCAAGTGGCTACAATAGCCAGAGCTGAGCCAATCTAAAGCCAGGAGCCAGGACTCTTCCCTGGGTTTCCTATGCGAATGTCGGATCCCAAGGTTTTGGACCATTCTCTACTGCCCTCCCAGGTCACAAACCCAAAGCGGGGTAGGAAGTGGAGCAGCTGGGACATGAACCAGCACCTATATGGGATCCCAGTGATTGCAAGGTGAGGATTTAGTCACTGAGTCATTGTGCTGGGTCGGTAAATTATTTTTTAAAAACAGTTTTTAAGATAGGTGTTTTAAGCTGAGTTAGTGAAGAGACTTTAAGTATACTGCTCATTTGTCAAATAATTTAAATTTCCCTATGATATATAGAAAAATGTTTTTCCTTTTTGGTTTCTCTCTGTTCAGATTCTTTGGCATATGGAGGTTTGGGGTCAGGGAAGTGAACCTGCAATGTCATGGACAATGCCAGTTTGCCAGCAGTCTGCTCCTGGCATAGTGGTGCTGGGTAATCTAGAGAGTTTGGTTCCACGAACTTTAGAACTTAATGGGTCTTCCCTCCACCTTTAGGCTTTAGGAATGAGGGCTAGATTCCCTTATCTTGGGCCTGCTGGGTTTTGCTTTTTCTGAAAACAACTCTAAAAGCAGGCTAGCTGCTTGCTTCAGAATGGGAGAATCCATTCATTGTTAGCTCCTACTGTTTTCTACAGAGAGGTTTATTTTCCTTTTCCAAATAATGCCATTTGGGCTTATAGGTTTTGCTAGCACATTGACTTGGTTCTGAATCATCATCTTCCCATGGTCTTCATTACAGTCCCATCTTCTAGCTCTATTTAGATATTTCTGTTTAGAAACCCAGCTAGTTCATTGAGAGCCATGCCAGGCTGGTAGTAATCTGCAACACTATGAAGGATTCTGACCTAGTCAGGGGATAAGCAAATTGTGTGTGTGTGTGTGTGTGTGTGTGTGTGTGTGTGTGTGTGTGTGCAGTTTGGACTGGTGTCAAGCACAGAGTAAATGCCACCTAGGTGTTAAACTATAGCTTGATGAGGAGGAAGGTGTCAGATGAATCCTATGTGCAAGAATAGGGCCGTATATAAGGGTAGCATTTACCTGTAGGGATAAGAAAAAAGAAGAACGTATTAGTGGAATAAACACATGCAGTGGCGTACAGGGAAAGCTATGCAAATGTTGAAGGATTTAGAAATTGTTTTACTTACAGGACTTTTTCTTATGGAAACTTCAAACATAAAAGTGGAGAAGAGCAGGCCCATGAATAGTATTTTTTCCTTCTCTCAGTTTCCACAATTGTAGAATGGCCAATTGTGTAGTACCCTATTCTCCACTAGTGTTCTTTTAAAGCAAGTTCAAGAAATTTTTCCAATAGTTTTTAACCACTACTATGAATATTTCTGGGAGTTAGATGCTTTTTTTTGCATTTTATTTATTTTTTAATTGTTGTTAACATTGTATTATGTGATACAGTTTTATAGGCACTGGGATTCCCCCCAGGGAGTTAGATGCTTAACAAGACCTCGCCACAATGTTGAGCCTCTTCGGCTTTGGTTTCTCAGGAGCAAGATGAGCGGCAGACCTCCACTGGTTTACACATATGCCTGTCTGTGTCAGGCCCTTAACGTGGGTCTCACATTAGCTGTTCAGTTCCTGGTAGCCAGCTGAGCTGAGTTCCTTAGCTTTTTCAGCCCTTTATTTTTTATTTTTTTATTTTTCCTATTTCCAGATAGTCCTCTTTTGGTGATTTAATATTCATTTCTTCTCTCTTCCCTGTAACTATTTCCCAGTTATTCAGAATTCCCTTTATTCTCTCTACTTCTTGTAACTTTCTCCTAGTCTTCAGTGTCCTTGTTTACAGCCTAACTTGTAGCTTACTTTGCTTTGGTCACTGTTGTGCAGGAAATAATAACTCACGCTGGTTTTCTTAGGCCTTTTTGAGGGCAGAAAGGTGCCTCTTCCTGTTTCCTATTTTAAAATAGTGTTAGTGAAGCTAAGTTAGAATTCACATACCATATGATTTATGCATATGAAGTATATAAACATTTTAAATACAGCACTTGTAAAAATATTTGTTTATTGGAAAGTCAGGGTGACAAGACAGAGGAGAAAGAGATGCTTCATCCAGTGATTCACTCGCCAGATGATGAGACTAACCCAAGCTGGCCTTCTTTTCTAATTAGGGCTGAGTAACATCTACTATAGGAAGACAGCATTTGAATTGTTTCCATGTTTGGGCTATTACAAATGATAAATTGTGCTGCTATTTACAAAGTTTTGCTTTACATTTCTTTTTACAAAGATTAATTTATTTTACTTGCATGAGATACGGAGAGTAAGACAGAGAGATTTTCCAAATTAGGGTAATAGCAGAACTGGGTGGTCCAGAGCTGGAAGTCAGGAGCTTCTTTCAGGTTTCCCACATGGGTGCAGTTGCCCAAGGTCTTAGGCCATCCCCCACTGCTTTCCCAGAGCATAAGCATTGAGCTGGATTTGGAAGCAGAGCAGCTGGGACTAGAATTGGTACCCATATATGATGCTGGTGCTGCAGGTGGAGGATTAGCATCATGTTCTGCCATGCACTGGCCCCAAATTTCTTCACATAATTTAAATTTGAAAGAGAGAGATACAGCTCCTCTGCCCATTGTTTCACTCCCCAGATGTTCCCCAACAGCCACAGCTTGGCTAACCTGAAGCCTAAGAATCGGGAACTCAATACAGGTTTCTCATGTAGGCAGCAGAGACCCAAGTACCTGAGCCATCACCAGCTGTCTCCCAGTGTGCGCATTAACAGGAAGCTGGGACTGGAAGCAGAGTCAGGACTTGAACCTAGGACTTGTTTCCCAAGTAGTGACTTCACTGCTGTGCCAAATAACTGTTCGCATTACAGTATATATATATGTGTGTGTGTGTATATATATTTATACGCATGATTTTTGTGTGAATATAGTTCTTGTTTCTTACAGGTGTACACCTAGGAGTGGAATTACTAAGGCAAATAGTTATTCAATGACTAACCATTTGAGGAACTTCCAGATCATTTTGTTTTATTTTGCCCCTATGTGGATATCTAACTATCTTTCAAATGCAGGTGGTATGCTTGCTTTGGGTAAATTTGTGTGTCAAAATTTCTTTCAAAGTTTTACTTAGTTTTCTAATGATATTAATGTTTATTTTTATTTTTGTTTGTTCATTATTGTTTTTTATGTATAGGGTTTTTATCCAGAACACTACTTGAGCAGTGATCTCCAAAGTGGAGGTTACAGGAAAATTCATTGGAGAGCAAGGAAAAGCAGTGCCTTTTTCATGTATACTTTGCAATTCTATATTAGAATAATTGTATGTGTGTAAGGTTTATAAATAAATAGTCTTAGAGGTATATATGTAAGATAAATTGTTTTTGTACAAATAGGAAGGAGGAATCTTGGGGATGACTGATCTAGAGAATAGACATGAAATAAAACAAAGCTATGTAGTTCTTTTTAAAAACATTTTTATTTTTTTTGAAAGTCAAAATTAGAGAAACATCTTCCATCTGCTGGCTTGCTACCCAAATGGTTGCAATCAGCCCGGACTGAGCCAAGCCAAAGCCAGGAGCCAGTAGCTTCTTCTGGGTCTCCTACATGGGTAGCAGAGGTCCAAGCAAATGGGTAATCTTTCACTGCTTTCCTCGGAGCAACAGCACGGAACTGGATTGGAAATGGAACAGTTGGAACTCAAACTAGTGCCCATATGGAATGCTGGTGCTGCAGGCTTTATGCATTACGCCACGGCACTGGTCCCAACTATGTAGTTCCTAATTCAAATTTTATGAGAAGTCCAATGAGAAACTTTTTAGAGTTGCTTTGCTAATAAAACTGAAAACATCTTGTTAACCTGCATGGAATATTTGAATATTAGTGGAAAAATTTTCGGATCAGATGTCACTCTTCTGATGTTTGTCCTGCTTCTGCTAATGAGTTATGGTGAAACTTTGGGTAAGTCCCTTAACGGTGATTTTAGTTTTCAAGTTGAAATGGTAACACCTGAAATACTAAAAGTTAACATGGTGCAGGATGAGAAAAGTAAACGCTTGTTGTGCGGTGATCAGTGGAGGCTGACCTTTTGTGTCTCTTGAGCAATACTGTAGTTCTCGTAGGCGAAGTGTCTAGTTTCCCCTAATCTTTCCCATTGTTGGGTCTTCCTCTTCTTACCCCCACATACTTACTGTTTTCCATTACTTTCTGTCCTTCCTCTGCGTTCCCCTGAAAGAGAACCTTCAAAGTTCAGGGTCTTGGGCCTGGTGCAGTATTCTAGTGGCTAATGTCTTCATCTTGTAAATGCCAGGATCCCATAAGGGTGCCGGTTCTAATCCTGGCAGCCCTGCTTCCCATCCAACCCCCTGCTTGTGGCCTGAGAAAGCAGTTAAGGACCCAAAACCTTGGGACCCTGCACCCGCGTGGGAGACCTAGAAGCTCCTGGCTCCTGGCTTCAGATCGGCGCAGTTCCGGCCACTGTGGCCACTTGTGGAATGAATCATTGGACAGATGATATTCTTTTTTGTCTCTCCTTCTCTCTGTATATTGAATTTTCAAAAAATAAATAAAGCTTACAAAAGAAAAGTTCAGGGTCTCTGATAAAGGCTAACTCACCTAGAGAGGAGGCTACAAGACCAACCCCACCTCCATCCCACTGGCTCCACTGCAATCTGTCATCACTTCCTTCCTGCTGTTTTTGTTGCAACTGGTGTTCAGCACATGTTGCAGTGCAGGTGCTGCCCAATGAAAATCATAGTTCACACTGATTTGTGCTGCAATTGTGGATGCTGAAGAGTCACATTGTTAGTCATCTTCCTGGTTTATGTTAGGTAGGTGATGGTTTTAGCATTTGTGGGCATCCTTGGGGATGTGAATCTTTGCTTAAAGTCAAACTGTGAAGGGAAGTAGATACAGAGAGAGATGGGAGAGGTTGTGGACAGCCATGACAATCAACCAACTCACAGGCTATGGATCAAGAATTGCTCATTCTCTGTTCACTGGGTGTTATTAACATACTACAAAATGATACACATGAATTTTACCTTTCATGCTCAGCATCTTGACTGTGATTTCTATCCCCTGATAATGTTTATTGTAAGTAAATGCTTTGTAGACGTTTTAGTTTGTGGTCTCTAATTGCTTCTAAAAAAATGACATCTATTCCTGAATTCTTTTCTTGGGTAACACAAATAAGTAGCCAACATATCTCTACCTGGGTACTCTTAGTTTGTTTGTTCTTTCATTTATATACCCAGAAAATATACTCACTCAATCCCTGTTACTGAAAGAGTGCTAGGTCTGGGAACAAAGCAGAATCTTAAATACATTCTTTAAAATGTTGCTTACATAGATTTTTAGCATTCTTATAGTCATTGAAGTTAAATAAAATGGAGGTTGGTGAGAAGGGCAGAGCTGGAGCTGGGAGGCTGCTTGGGTGATTGCCCTTGTTTATAAGGTGACCCAGGAAGCCTCCCTAGAAAGGAAATATTGAAGATGAGTCTCTATTCTGATGCTACCAGTTGTGTGCCAAGTGAGTAGTAGTGCAGGTAGAGACAGACCTAAACCCCAAATCTGATTTCCTTGTGCCTGTTCATAGAGTGCTTTTAAGACTGCTAGACCTATTAGGAGCTAAGGTTGCTCTGCCATCCAAGTGCTGGCCACTTGTAGTCTGCAGGACTTGTGTGGGGTCACGATGAGGTCATGGTGGCTGCTATCCAATTGAAACATTGGTCCTTCTTGCAAAAGGAGCACCTGGGCAGAGGCTGCAGAGGTTATGTGGTGGTTGTAGGGCTTCTGTCACTCCCTAGGGGTTGAGGGCGCTAACTGTTCAAATGACTAGGCTGGAAGGGAGTGGTTCAGCATCTTTCCTTTGTCTGAAAATTTGCTGCCACATATGTATTAGCAATTAACCTGGCCTGTACTTACCATTGACCCCAGTAGGAAAATCTCAATAGGAAATCAACTTTATCTTGTACTCAAGCGTTCTTTGCAAAGAACCTTAATTATGACAGTACAAAGTGTTTTAAAAACATGCTAAACATTGCTTATATCCATATTACTTTCTTTCAGTGCCTGAAATGTATGAATGTGGATGTCTATTCCTTTTCCCTGAGAAAATACGCTTATTTTAGTCACCACTCTTATGTTACCCCCAGTGTTTCCAAGCATAAGCAATGCCAGGCATGTAACAGAAGCTCAACAAGTACTTTCAGTTGAATAACTGACAGTGACATGGCCAAAAGCTACATACTCAGCAATTCTAGGATGGGACCTGGTCTATTAGTGCTTGCATTACAAAGTTATAAAAAAAAGAAGCTGTGAACTTCATTAGGGTGTTTCCTCTGTATTTTTCCACATGTCAGACACTCATGCTCCCTGAGGAACACTCATCTTGACGTTTTCTTTTTAGTCACTGGGACAGTTGTGGCCTCAGGCACAGCCTGAAATGTCTAGGGTTCTATTCCAGCTCGGAAATGTGCTTCTGTAACTTGGTAACTGTTGGTTACTCTATGAAGCAGCCATACCTTTCCAGAAGGAAGTGGGAAAACCACCTGCTTCTAAAAGCTGCTTTTTATGAAGAAGTCTGTTATTTCTCCATGTACTTAGGTCACAAATTATATGACTCTCTTTCAACTGTTAGTTTTAATCTGTTTATAAAAAACACTGGGATCACATTTATTGTTTGAGAGTACTTATTTTCTATCTATAAACATCTTCCCCCACTGTATACACACACACACACACACACACACACACACACACACAACTTTGTTCTCTGGAAATAATGAGTTTATCATGAACTATGGACTAAGATTAAGGTTGGATCTATTAAGAGAAAGAAACTAGTAAAAGAAAGACAACCAAAAGAAAAAAAAGACCATGAACAAGAGTGTTCATTGATGTACATTCTGTAAAACTGAAAAGTTGGAAATATTTCTCATCACTAGAGTCTGGCTAAGTAAGTTAGGATGTATTTGTACTATAGAAATTTTCAAGAAGAGAGGTGTTTGGTATAGCAGATAAGATACTGCTTGGAATGCCCATTTTCTGTGTGAGTGCCTGCATCTGAGTTTGACTCCACTCCCAATTCCACCCAAAACATAAGGCTTGGATGGGGTTCTAGGATGCTGCCCTATACCTGGCCTAGCCCTGGTTGTCGTGGGCATTTGGGGAGTGAATCAGAAGAGGGAAGAACTGTATCACTACCTCTGCCTTTCAAAAAGAAATAAGTAATAAAAACATTGACAAAAAGAAATAGGTAAGAAGAATGAGAAATATCATCAGGGCACACTGTTTTGAGTAATGTGGAGCTATGGAGTGTGTCCAGCCCAATTCCATGTATGTCTATTAAAAAGAAAGCAAGTTATGTCTTCTGACCTGACATATGGATGGACAAGGTCTGGAAGTAATAATAAGGTTGCCAGTGTCATTTTGAGATTGAATTTGTATTTGGTGAGATTTAGTGTGATGGGAACACTCAAAAAAACTGAATTGTTATTCCAGGCTTCTGTGTTTAGGGGCATTTTATAAAAATCATGGTCATTGTTTCATTTTTTGGTTATAAAATTCAAAATTATCAGAGAGGAAAAGATATGCCACCAAGAGGGTCTTGGAGGTCAGCAGGAGGAAGAAATACTTTGAGGGCAGTTGACATAGGTATATCCTGTGATATTTTGTGAGTTGTGATTTGGGGCTTGTATTTATACATACATATGAGTGGATGTATGTGTGTTTGCACATGCACATACACATACCATGAGAGGTCTTCAAAAATTTAATGGAAAATATTATGAAAATAAACTACCCATAGAAATCAAAGTTTGTTTTTCTCCCCAAGTAAGTTTTATCTCCATTTGATTGGTCCACAACTTTTAAAAAATGTTTTTGAAAATTTGAGGATCAGAAAGAAAGAGAGACAGCTAGATAGATCTCCCATTTGCTGGTTCATTCTGCAAATGTCAACAATGGCTGAGCTTGGGTCAGGTCAAAACTGGAAACAGGGAACTCAGTGCAGGTCTCCCACATGGAGGGCAGGCCCCCAAATAGTGAGTGGAGCAATCACCCAGTGTCTCCCAGGGCTTGCATTAGCAAGAAGCTGGAATCTGGTCCAAACCCAGACACTGCAATATGGGAAGAAAGAATTTTAATTGCCAAACACCCCTCTGATGTATGCATATATACTCATACAGAGTCATCTATTGTTCAATGATGGGAATATACTTTGAAAAAGAAGTCATTAGGCAATTTCCTCATTACGCGAACATCAGGAAGTGTTACACAAACTTAAATGGTTGTGGCACTAGGCAATTATCATCTTATGGGGCCTCTGGTGTAAGAAGGACCTGCCATTGTCCCAAATGTTGTTTTGTGGTGTATGACAGTTCATATAATCTTCATCTGTATCACTCTAAAAAGGTGACCTAGGAGAGAGGGCTTCCAAATCAAGAAAATTCATGGACTTTTAAACAGTTTTTCTATATGGTTTTTTGGAGTTTATTTGAAATTGTTAAGTTTTCCTTATAACCACTGGGTGAGAAATTGTATTTAAAAGAAATATTTATTTTATTACTTTTTGAAAGGCCATTTACAGCGAGAGATATATATCCTGTATTTGCTGTTTGGCATCCCAAATGGCTACAGTGGCTGGAGCTGAACTCTTTTGAAGCCAGGAATAGGAGCTTCTTCTGGGTACCCCACATGACTGCAGGTCCAAGGACTTGAACCATTTAAACTGTCTTCTGCTTTCTCAGGTCATAAGCAGGGAGCTGGATTGGACGTGGAACAGCTGGGACACAAACCCACAACCATATGGGATACTGGTGTTGCAGATGGAAGGTTAATTTACTATGCCACGGTGCCAGCTCTGAGAAATTT
Organism: Ochotona curzoniae; assembly: GCF_017591425.1. NCBI lineage: Eukaryota > Metazoa > Chordata > Mammalia > Lagomorpha > Ochotonidae > Ochotona > Ochotona curzoniae. Next base: position 43,401,496 of record NW_024466502.1, on the reverse strand, counting down.
CCTAATTTTAGAAAACATGAGATTACATCTATGCCTGTATGAATAATTCTGGCCTAGTAATAAATCAACTATATCTATTATAGAAATTGGATTTACTCCCCAAATGGCTACAACAGCCAGGGCTGGGTCAGACTGAAGCTAGGAGCCTCATCTGAGTCTCCCCTGTAGGCACAGGGACCCAAATACTTGAATTATCTTCTGCTTTTCCAAGGTTGTCAGCAGGGGACTGGATTGGAAGTGGAGCAGCTGGGACATGAACCAATACCATTTTGGGGTTCTGGCATTGTAGCAGAGTTTCACCATGATGTAGCTCTTCACTTGATGTGCACTTTGTTGAATTTGCTCATAGACATTGGCTGAGCTTTCATATGCACTGTAATATGGGGAGAGGATGCAGCATCACAGAGAACCAACAAGGCCACTGCTCTTAGGGAGCTTATGGTCATGTTAGGGTGGGGCGGACTGATATTTCAGGAAGTGAGCCCTGTTGTGATAAGAACTGAACAGGGTAATGTGATGGAGAGTGAGTGGGGAACTACGTTAAGAGGGGTCATTAGGAAAGAGTTGTTTGAGGAAGTAATACATAAACCGAGGTACATACGACAAGAAGGGATCATATGGATGCCCATTTTGGGCAAGAGCAGTTCAATCAATCAGCAGGAATCTAGAACAATACTTCCAGGATGCGAGGGTTCTTCCTGGGCTGCAGAGCTGGCTGTGTGGCTGAGGCTCAGAGAAGCTGAAAGAGAATGAAGCTCAGAGGTCTGCAGGGACAGAACCCCGTCAGGCCCAAGGATGAGGTAAGGAGTTTGGAGAGAAGTCCCTGGAGAAGATTGCAACCATTAGGGAAATGGTGTGATGGGAGTTAGGTTTTAGAAAAGATCTGAGATGCCTGTTGATTGTGGAGGCAGGGCTGCCTACTGAGAAGGCATGACTGGGTGTCCAGGAGGGAGAAGGTGGTACTAAACTAGGGAAGCAGCTAAAGCCATGGATTTGCTGCTAGTTCTACATAGTGTTGTTTCTGAAGAAGGGAGAAAATGCCAGAGGAGCTGGTTTGGGAGGAAATCAGGCTCCTTTCTGTTTCAGGTTAAAATGTTCTTAGGTGTCAAATAGGCAACAAGATTATGCTATCCTGGAATCTAGGGGGAGGTCAGATATCAAGATAGGCATTTGGGAATTGTCTACCCACATAGTGATGGTATAAGGTTCTGGAATGGATTCTAGAGTCTCATATTCAGCACTATGCACATGCTGTGAAATTATTCATAATTGGCTAAACCTCCCTAGATAGGTAGCTTTTATTTCTGGATTTCTTTTTTTTTTTTAAGATTTATTTTATTTTTATTGCAAAGTCAGATATCTAGAGAGAAGGAGAGACAGAGAGAAAGATCTTCCATCCGATGACTTATTCCCCAAGTGGCCATAATGGCCAGAACTGTGCCAATCCAAAGCCAGGAGCCAGGAGCTGTTCTGGGTCTCCCCTGCGGGTGCAGGGTCCCAAGGCTTTGGGAAGTCCTCGACTGCATTCCCAGGACACAAGCAGGGAGCTGGGTGGGAAGCAGGGCTGCCGGGATTAGAATCGGCGACCATATGGGATCTCAGCGCGTTTAAGGCAAGGATTTTAGCTGCTAGGCCACCGACCAGGCCCTATTTCTGGATTTTCCCTTGATAGACACCCTTGCTTGTGAAAATTGCTCTTTTGTTCTAGAAAGGGTGGGAGAGCAGTAAAAGGAAATATTTACTGAAGCTGTAATTTTAATGACAAGAGGGTTTCTCATTTGAATAACAGTTGACATTTTAACCATCACCTTTCTTACTAAAGCTAAAAACTGAGCCTAAAAGAGAGTGAATGGGGGTTGGATATTCAGTCTATCAGTTAAGACACTGGTTAAGATGACTGTACCCACTATGGGTATACCTAAGTCGAAGTCTGCTCCTCATTCCAGCTTGCTGTCAGACCCTGCAGAGGAACCAGGTGATGGCTCCTGTAGTTGGCTCCCTGACACTCATGTCAGAGACTTGCACTGGATTCCTGGCTGCTGGAGTCAGCCCTGGCTTCATCCCAGGCACTGTGGGCATTTCAGAAGAGACTCAGTGAATGCAAGTTCTCTTTTCTGGTTGTCGCCTCAAATAGATAGATAAATAAAAGAAAAAATTCTTATAGAGTCTGAGTGAACCGTTTTAAGCATGATTCAAGATTCACACACACACACACACACTATATATATTTTTATATATATAAAAATGTTTATTTTTGATAATGATTACATTGGTAACTAGTATGGAAAGGATTAAGGGTTAGGGAAAAGTGGGTGAAATCATTGTTTCCAAATTCTCTATTTCTGCTTGTTTCTAGAGAAAGGGGAGAGATAAAGGTGGAAGCCACACACAGCCTCCCAAATGTTTCAGTAGTCAGGGATAGAGAACTGCCACCCAATATCAACCCAGCTTTCTGATTTAGTGCATGTTCTGAGGGTTCTGACCAAGTGGTTTGGCTAGTTCTGAAATGCTTTCTGTTTTGACAATTCAAAGGTAAGGCAACCTTCCCAGTGTCAATTTACTGATATAGCCGACCTCAAGTCTGTATTCACTCTGATTTTTGCTGTCCTCAGCCAGGCCTGTTCCTATCCACAGTTTTCGGGCATGCCAGAGATTGCAGTTCCACAGGGGTGAAGCCACTTATTCCCCCCGCCCAAGATTCTGCCACAAGATCCGATTCTCTCACGTACTAATTATTATCTTGGCCCATCATAACTTCACCCTTCCCCTGATCTGACCCTCACTGGTAGTTACTATGATCTAGTCCTGTCTGGTAGGCCTAGCCTTCCTTAGATTTAGTGTGTGCCAGTGTATGGTACTTGGTGATGGTTGATGCTAGCTACTGAGCTCAGGTCCCCCACGTGTGCTGGAGCCTCAGCCTGACCTTTGAATGTCTTCCCATTACCCTCTCCAAATCACTCGGACTCAGCACTGTCACTTAACTGAAGATACAATGGCCTTGTCCATTGATGTCAAACAGTAGTCATTCTCTCCTAGACGTGAACCCTGAGGTCCCGCTCAGCTTCACTTGTGCCATAACCCATACCCCATTTAAGCCTACATGCCCAAGTCCCTAGAGCATGTCACTGCTGGGAGGTCCGAGTGCTTTACCCAGAACCGTTGATGCATGGGCTGCCCAGTATGGAGCCACTTCTGCCACTGCCATCTGGGCAGGGGCAAAAGTACCCTTGGCAGGGTCTCTGAAACCTCCCGCAGCTGCCGCAGTACACACGGGAGTCAGGTGACCTCTACAGGCCCCGATGGAGCCACTTCTGCCACCACCAGCTAGGCGGGGGCAAAAGGACCCCTAACGGGGCCTCCGAAGCTGCTTGCGGCTCCTGTGGAGCACCCGGGATCCCCAGTGTATTCTTAAATATTCTAAACTAATAATATGTTGATATTGAGATTACCATATAAGTATGCCCATAAACTAATGTAAGTTACACAAAGCACAGTGTTACTGGTCATCCTCCCTCACTGTTACAAGCCACTTGCCTTTTTTGTAAAATACCAAAATTAAGTAAGAATTTAAGTAAGAATTTTAAAAACACAAAAGAGTATCTTTGGACTGCACATGTCAATTTGTTGGAATGGCTTTGATGTTTGGATGTTCTTCGTTGTGTGTGAGTTAGTGGTTCATCTGTGATTCTCTGTGGCATCTTCAATTACTTTGGTGCTTTGAAAAATGTTTCCTAATCCAATGTCAGACCCGCTAGATAACCTACTGATTTTGGTAGTTGGTTTATTTAGTTATTTTGACTCATAAACCAACTGGAATTTATTGTCTAAAATATGATTGACTTTTGTCTAAAATATGAATGTCCTGTTCTCTATGTTTCTTAAAAAATTGTATGTTTATTCTTTGTTTGGTTTGAAATGATAACAGAGGGGCAGACAGGGAAGTATCTCTCATCTGTTGATTCCCCAAATTCCTGCGATAGCCAGGGCTGGGTCAGGCTAATGCCATGAATCAGGAACATATCTGCATCTCTTATTTGGGCAGTAAGAACCCAGGTAGTTGAGCTGTCACCTGCTCCTCCCAAGGTATACATTATCAAGGAACTTGATTCGACATGGAGGAACCTGGACTCAAAGCAAGTATTCCAATAAGGGATGAAGATGTAGCAAGCGATAATTTAGCAATCATGTCAAATACTTCTTTCCTTTCTTTTCTTAAAGATTTATTTATTTGTTTTCATTTGAAATGCAGAGTTAGAGACAGATGCAGTGTATGGGGGAGGGGAGGAGACAGAGACACACAAACAGTGAAAAAGATCTTTCATCTGCTTGTTCACTCCTTAAATGGCTGCAAGGGCTGGAGCTGGGCTGGTTGGAAGCCAAGAGCCAGGAGCTTCATCTGGCCTCTCATATGTGTACAGGGGTCAGGAGCTTGACCCATCTCCTGCTGCTTTCCTAGGAATGTTAGCAGGGAACTGGATCAGAAATGAAACAGTTGGGATTCGAACTGGTGCCTCAGGTGGAAGCTTACCCTACTGGACCACAGTGCTGCCTCCTCACTTTTTTTTAATGGTATAAAATATTTATTAACAGAAATATATAAAACTTGTATTTATGTATGTATGTAAGTAAGTATGGGGTACTGTGAGATGTTTCAGTACATGTATAAATTGTGTAATGTCCAATTAGGGTAAATATATCTATTTTTTAATATCTGACATTTCTTTGTGATGAAAATATCCAAAATCCTGTTTTTATTGTACAGAGAAATATGAAGTGTGTTACCAATGTCTGTAGTCATCCTGCTGTGCAATAGAATCGCAGAGCTTCATATTCCTATCTTGTTATCCCCTAGTACACATTATTCATCTCAGATGACTTTTGCTCATTGCAGATAATTCCTTCAGACCTCTGACTGGCCATGTGGCTGGTTCAAGTCCCTCATCAAGCAGTGCTACAACCACCAGAGAACGTCTCCTGTCATTTGTGAATGGTCTCACAGCTGCCCTGAGCCTGGAAGGATGGTGTCACAGTCATCAGGCCAGCAGGAGTCCCCTATGAACTCCTGGGAAGGGATCGGCAGTGACTCCAGTGATGCCATTGACTCCTTCTGCCTCCTGGACACTGAACGCCCCCACTGCCAATTAGATGTCCGGCTCAGGAGGCACAAAGCTGCCTGGATTAACCCCCCGTGTGTGCAGCCCCTGCTGCCGCTGCAGGACTTGCCTTCCCGGATGCCAACAGTGGGGGACAATGCAAACATGTCGGTGGCAGATGCCACCCCTCCCTTGAGCCCTTCTCCACCCTTCCTCAGGGACTCTTCTGGAGAGACAGAGTTGTGTGAGGACACTGCAGACTGTGTGGGTGGGGTGTCTGCCCAAGGCTCAGGCGAAAAGAACAATGACTTCTCCTTGACCTCAACTGGATGTTCTCGTCATATGTCTCTCCTCGCTAGCTCCAGGTGTTTGGGCTGGAGCAGGTGTTCTGAGGTTGGTGGTGCTTTTCTGGAGCCCTCCCATCTGCCAGAGGCTGCTGATCGAGGTAGTGTTTTCTCCGTGACTTCCCTCATTTCTTTTTAATTGTTTTAATTAAAAAATTTTTTTAAAATTTTAGATGAGGTTCATGTAGTTGATCAGAGTGGGGTGGATCGGGTGGATCAAGGATTAGGGAAAAGTGAGTATGATGATTGTTTCCAGATATCCTTCCTGTTTTGGCTGGTGGGGAGGAGGAGAGGGAGGAGCCATATTCAGCCTCCAAGTCACCCAGTACCCAGGGATGCAGAATGGCCACCCGGTATCAACCCAGGGTGACAATGTGTGGTGCACATGCCGAGGGTTCTGCCTAGGTGGTTTCAGTAGTTGTAAAATGTTGTTGATCTCACTGATCCAAGAATGAGGGAGCATTTTCAATGTCCATTGGCTGACGTAGTCGCCATTTGCCCAGATATTTGCTGTCTTCATTTGGCTGGGGTAGTTGTCCTTCCTCCGGGTCTTTCCTCATTTCTGTCCACTTTCCCTCCATCAGAAGCCCACCTTAGGGTCTTCCCCAATAAAGAAAATTCACAGATCTCTGATCAAAAGTCTCTGCACTAGCTCACTTATTGTCATCATCTCAGAAACATGGATAGATACAGCAGGTGAAGCCAAGTATATGCTGTATCATTAGACTGTAGAAATGTCATTTAAAAAAAATCAATGAAGTTGTAAAGCAATGCCTTATGCCACTGATAATGTGATATTTGCCTTTAATAACCTACAGTCTGTTGTTGGACTGTCTGCAAAGCTGGACTATCTGGACTAATCTCAGTTGTGGAAGTTATGTCCAGATACTTGGAAGGGGTTCCAGTGTACACCTGTACCTGCCTGGGCAGTGAACTTGCCTCACCTTTTATGTATGCCTAAGCAGAGCATGATGAGAAAAGGTTTACAAACAGCACTTGTGCTTCCCTCAATAACTGCATATAATCTCTTTTTATAAAAGCAAGTGTTATCATTGTTTTAAGGTAATGTCCATATTCCTAAAATATGAAAATTCCTAAAATAAGATAATGCATGCAGAGTGCCACTCAGGAGTGCATTCATTAGCTGGTTTTCTTTTTTGTGGCATGTTTTAGTATTTATTATGTCCAAAATCTGGCATTTATTTTCAACATTGGAACAATTTGAAAAATCAGAGCATAAAAATATTTAGCACCTTGTCAGTAACAGGTTTTTTGGGGGGGTGGGAGGTAAACTCGATGGGCTAAATTTGAAGTAGAAGAACCAAATTTGAACAAAGCATAAGAAGGCCTCCTTACTGGCTTTCTTGTCCTATCTTTTCACTAACATTCCTGGTTAGTTCTCAGGATCAAGAGTGCCTTGCAAGTTAGCGATTGAGAAGGACTTGGTCAATCGTTGGATCATGTCCTCCTTTTCCCCTCCCTACAAACTACCACCACAGTGTCAAGTTCTAAACTCACTGTCCTAAGATCTTTGCAGCCTTGTCTGCCCCTGCTGCCAATGATGAGTTGATCCCCAGGCTGAAAGTAGTTCTGCACCCTAACATTCGCCTATGCCTTTGCCTTTCTCCCAAAAAGAAAACAAGGATTTTAAGTCCTTTGTCCCAATACAGGGACTCCCAGAAATCCTTCTGTGGGCCTCCCACCACTGTTCGGTGTTCTGAGAGTATCTCTTAGGTTTAGTAAGGGGATGAGCCCATGGGATTAAAAAAGAGAAGTCCCAAGTGACCTGATTCCTTCTTTCTTTGGAGTGAGGCAGTGATGGGGAGGAGAGGCACAGAACAGCAGTACATGGATTGTGCGATGCTTCCAGTGCATTTCAAATGGCAGCAGCAGAGGGTTCCTTGCCTAGAAAATATGATGGGAAAAAGATCACATGAGGCTGTGACCATTTCCTCAGGCTCTAGGAAACAGCTTTGCAGTTTCGTCCATTTGCACATCTGCAAAGCACTTTCACATCCCGAATTCTTTTGATGTTGGGTAGACAATTACCCTGCTTTGAGAGATGAGAATGTTTTCACACAGAAGCACAGCTAGTCAGTAGAGAGCTGGAACTGCAATCCACTCTTATTTTTTCCTGTGATTTTCTGATAAGTTCAGGAGCCACGAAGTATGATCTATGAACAAACTCCTGCCTGCATCCTAGTCCTATCAACAGAGTTTTATGTGGCCTCTAGTTGCTTTGTCACTATAGTGGCAGAATAGTGTAGTTGTAACAGATATTGGGTGACCTTCAAGTTCTACTATATCTGCTTCCTCATTGTTTGCAGAGAAAGTCTGACCAGCTCCTTTTGGCTTCTGAGGCTATGAGGCCTGGAGTGTTCCATGCCGCAGCTGCTTTCTTGAATGTGAAGCAAGGGACTTGAGTGAGGCTGCTTGCTCCTTTGTTACCGTTCTGGGAGTTATGTGGGGAAAACAGGCATTTGGAGCATTGTGTTATTTATTATTTAAGACTTGTTTATTTTACTTGGAAGTGAGAGTTACAGAGAGAGAAAGGGAGAGGAAAGGACGGAAATATTTTCCATTTGCTGGTTGACTTTCCAGATGGGCACAATGAGTAGAATTGAGCTGATCTGAAGCTGGGATCCAGGAGCTTCTTCCAGGTCTCCCATGTGGTAAAATGGCCCAAGGAATTCAACCATCCTCTGCTGCCTTCCCAGGCCATTAGCAGGGAGCTGGACTAGAAGTGAAGTAGCCGGGCCACAGGGAATGCTGGTGCTGCAGGTTAAGAATTAGCATGATATGCCACTGGGTTAGTCCCAGGACATTGTGTTCTAATTTGGTAGACTGAGCCAAAGGAGCTCTTGTGGCCATGGATACTTTTGCTTTAAAATCTGCAAAACAGGACCCAGCATGGTAGCCTGGCAGCTAAAGTCCTAGCCTTACACGCCTGGGATCCCGTATGGGCACCTGTTCCTATCCTGGCTGCCCTGCTTCCCATCCAGCTCCCTGCCTGTGGCCTGGGAAAGCAGTCAATCATGGCCCAAAGCATTGGGACCCTGCACCCACCTGGGAGATCCAGAAGCTCCTGGCTCCTGGCTTTGGATTGGCTCAGCTCTGGCCGTTGCGGCCATTTGGGGAGTGAATCTGCGGAGTGAATCAGGAAGGACTCCCTCTCTTTCTCTCCTTTTCTCTGTATATCCAAGTTTCCAATAAAAATAAATAAATCTTGAAGAAAATCTGCAAAACAAAACCACGTGACAAAAATAAGGCTTGTTTTGATGGTAGTCATTACCAATTGTGGAGTGGTTGAAGGGTGTAAGAAAATAGGAAATTGGTAGGATATACCTTCTGCGGTTTTTGGATTTTGACTGGAGGAGGATTATTTTAGAGAAGCAGTACAGACCTTTTTCTGATGGACTTTGTTTCTATTGCCAGGGAGCTCTGGCAGTGATGCTTAGGGTCCTGCCCTGGGCTGTGGTTCTCACTTTTCCCATTTCCTAGAGTTTTCCTCATCATCCTCTTCTCTTTCTAAACTATTTTCTTCATGGTTCTCTTGCATCCCAGTGGTTTTGTCCATTACTCCACAGCAGCTCTGAGAAATAGTCATCATTAAGGCCTACCATCACAAGGGCTTTTCTTTTTTTTTTTTTAAATCATACTTTATTCTAGAATTCTGCCAGGTTGTTCTTTTTTTTTTTTTTTTTAATTAGTGCTTAAAAGCTGCCCTCTAGAATGGCTTTGTTTGCTTAGATACTCTTCATTCTTCCCTTTCTCCATTTTTAATAACTTGCTGTATTGGCAGGTGATGTTCAAGTTACTCGAAGAACTGCTTCTTTGAATTCCTTCTCACCAGAGGCATTCATGCTCCCTGTTGATGTAGAAAAGGTAACTGCTGTCATTTTTTTGTTTTGTCTTACCAATAGAATCTTAACTCCCTAGATAATGCTGTTCGGACTTAACTCTGAAAATTTCACCTTGCTGAGGCATGCCAGATAGGTTTCATTTCAGCTTCTGATTTATAGGGGCTGCCAGGCACAGGAATTGAGAGGGGTTCCAAGGTGGGGTCTGAACTAAGCTGAAAAGTCCCGTGAGTGATGAATGAGGGATTTCTGTCACCAGAAATTCCACCTGGATTGTCTGTTGGTTACAGTGGCTAAATATATTTCTCTGGATGATGTGGGATGCGAATCAGAGTGACGTACAAGTCGTTATCCAAAAGCTCAGGGAAAATATATATTCTGAAAAAGCTACTCATGGATTTCAAGTTCATTTTTAAACCAATATAAACTTATCTTCTAGTTTCCTTTTCCGTGAACTTTTTTGGGAAGGATCTCATACTTTTGCATCAAAGTTCTATTACATGAGCACTTATGATTACATGCACTATATCATTGCACCCAAACTTTGGAGGAGAGTGCTTCTTGATTGTTCAAATCTAATGTATTTTCAATGACAAAAAAAAGTTGATTGATAATGCTGGTATTTTCTTTGATTATCTTTTTCCTTGCAGGAAAATGCCCACTTTTATGTTGCCGATGCGATTATATCAGCCATGGAAAAGGTGAAGTGTAATATCCTGGGCCAACAGCAAGCAGAGGGCTGGGATGGAGAGGAGGCCGGCACATCCTCTGAGCACAGTCGGGCTAACTCTGAAGCAACATTTCCTGACACGAAGCAAGAATCTGGGTCTTCCGCTTCTTCAGACAGTGACTATGAAGGCAAGCATTTAAATACTTTGACCAAAACTTCTTTTTAGTTTAATCTCTATGTGTTTGAGAGGTGGAGTGGGGAGAGAGACAAAGAAACAGGAAAAACAGCTTTTCCATCTACATATTCCTTCCCCAGATGCCTGTGACAGCTAGGGTAGGACTAAGGCTGAAGAGAAGAGCGTAGAACTCAGCTGAAGTGCTTGCTCTCCCATGTGGGTGACAGAAAGCCAATGCCTTGGCCATCACTTGTTGTCTCCCAGGGTGTATATTAGCAGGAAGCTGAAGTCAGCAGCTGCAACCCCAAATTGAACCCAGGGCCCCTAATATGGACTGTAGGTGTCTTAACCAATGTGCTACATCCTCACTCTCTAAAGCTTTTTCAGTAAATCCACCATTTCTGGGGGAATGGTTATGTTCCATCCAGTTGTACAATTCTATGCTTTGTTTTGGTTTTGACTGGATTTTTATCTTTCTTTTATGTCTCTTGTTTGCAGCTACAGCAGATGGCTTTCCTCTTCCCTCATTTTTAGACACACAGCAGTTTCCTAGCTCTTCTCACAGTCTTTCCTTTTCCAAGTAGTTCTCTTCCATTCCTGCAGCACTGAGCCTGTGTTGTGTTGGATGCTGGGTGCTGGGTGGGAGCAGAGCACAGGATGGGTTCCCTCCTTTCAGGATCTTCTGTGCAGGAGGCAATGAGCGGGGACTCCCAGACAAGGGCCCAGGACAATGGACACCAGTGGGAGCAGCTTGGCTTATTCAGAGACTGGGAGTTCCTCCTTAAGGATGAACTTACATTTACAATTTCTTACATTGACCACTCATGTTAGAGTTTGCTGCATTCTTACTTTGGCTGAATGGGAGTCCTGCCTTCAGTGCTGTAGTTGCCTCCTGGGCAATTTTATTCACTGTACAGGTTCAGTCATTCCCTGACTGTTGATGCTAACCCAGTCTGTTTGTGGACCCACACCTCTCTTCTCAGGGTTTGATTTGTATGGCCTGGACCTGTGGAGCTCAACCATAGGTTAGACCCCAGGACTTGTAATTTGAGGTGCTTAAAAACACTTCTTTTCTCCATTTCTTCTCTTTGCTGAGGCAGTCATATCTGCAACCTCCAACAGGTACTATTGCCCTCTTAACATAGCATATCTGAATTATCATCTCTCCATCACTCCCTCACAATCCTCTTCCTTCCAAAACAACATAACAAAACTCAAAACTAGAGGCTGGTTTTCCATATTTATACTGCAATGAATTTATTTCCGTAATAGCACATAGTCATAGGTTCTTGGGCTCACATGGGCTGATACTATTCATTTCCTTGGAATATTTATGCTTCTTCCTACTCCTTGATTTCCAGTGAAACTAAAGTTGTTTTTTTTTTTATCCCTTTTTGATTCTTAAAAACAGTTAATGAAAATTTTAAATATCTACCTAAAAGTAGGTAGATAGACTTGTATTATGATTTAGATATTCATCAATCTGTTTCACTTAGTCACCGAGGAGGTTAGAAGATGAAAACACCTTCCTGCATTTTGGTTTTTAAAATTCTTGAAGCTGAACTCTAGAATTTTTTTTAGAGTGATTTCTCAGTTCTTTCCGTTCTCTGGCTTCATTGGTGTTGGGTAGGTAGGGTCTTTCCTTCTTGTTAGTGAACATTCCTTTCTCCATTTTTTCCAGGCTGTGCTATAATACAAGCCAGGGCAATAACTGAAACACCTGCCTTCTCTGACGTGGTGAAGGAGGCCTGCAAATGTGACTTCGATGACTTTGTGATTTTAGGTGAGATTTGGATGCGTGTCACACAGGAAGAATCTTCTCCTAAGAGCAGAATAGGCCCCTGATAAAAAATTATAAGATATTATTCTTATTTCAGACCTTTTTCTTAGAAGGTAGATTTTTTTTAAAGATTTGTTTATTTGTTATTGGAAAGTCAGCTATACAGAGGAGAGACAGAGAAAGATCTTCTATCCGCTAGTTCACTCCCAAAGTGACTACAGTGGCTGGAGCTGAGCCAATCCAAAGCCAAGAATCAGGGGCTTCTTCCAGATCTTCCATGTTGGTGCAGGGTCTCAAGGCTTTGCGTCACCCTGCACTGTTTTCCCAGGTCACAAGTGGGGAGCTGGATGGGAAGCAGGGCCACCGGGACTAGAACTGGTATCCACATGGGTTCCTGCGTGTGCAAGGCGAGGACGTTAGCTGCTAGGTTACAGCACCAGGTTCTCTTCTTATTTCAAATGTCTTGTTAGCTAAACTTTTATCTCACTTGTAGAACTGAATGAAAAACCAAATATTCATTTATCTTCTGATATCTGTTTAGCCTGTGAATTAAGTTTTGGCGAAGTTTTAGGTGCAATCCCATCTTTGTTCAATCTGTAGTCTCAGACAACCTCCCTCCATCCCACTGCCCTCCCCACCATCACCCCAAGTGGAACATGAAGATGCTGAATCATTGGTTCTTTTTGGGGAGTGGGGAGCTGTTCCAAAATGGATAGTGACTAAGTGAAACAGACTAAAGGACCTCATTACTCTTTATTTTATCTTCCCACAGAACTTGGAGAGCTTAATGACATCATAGAGACCTGTAGATGTTCCTGCAATTCCACTAGGAGGTATCTGTCTTCCAAGTGCATAGATGCCTGGGCCTTGTGAGCATTGCACCCATGACACCTGGGCCAAGTTCAGCCAATTCCATCAACAATCCCTCCCAAAGCTTCTACAATGTTCTGTAGTATACAAATGTCTTGTTTATGTTCTCACTTAATTCTCATGGATCAACTGGACGGCATTGTGAATATATACATTTATGTTTAAACTCCATTCATTTTATAGACCTAGAAATTGAGGCATGCAGAATATGTGCCTTGAATAGCAATACTGTTGGAGCAATAAGTAGGTCTTGAGCTCAAGTCTCCTGACTCTAAACCAGTGCTCTTTTCACTATACCTCCAATTGCTCATATCCTTAATGGGTAACGTTTCTGTTTGCTGAGTGTGGAAGGTAAGCATGGAGGGCATGGAGTAACATATTTGGTGAGTGAGTAAGGCACGGTCTCACACTGTTGCGACCTCTTCTGAATTTAGGAGATGGGAAGAACAGTAGAAAACCCAACGAGGACCTCAGCCATACTCTCATGAGTTTCTGTGTCCAGTTTTTGCATCTCTTACATTTCAGTATCAATTATGAACCAGACTTCAATGCTGCTGAACTGTTAGCCAAAGAGTTATACCAAGTATTTCGGAAGTGCTGGATGCTGTCAGTGGCTGACTGTCAGCTTACAAGTTCCCTGAATGCAGCCAGCTCCATAGTAAGTACTAAAAGAGTTTGACTCTAAACTTGCTCAAGTCTCATTTGACCTGGCCTATTCAGCTCAGACACAGGTTTCCTGTGCCATTTCGGGGTGTTGGGGGAGGCTCAGACTGAATGACTAACCTAGCCTGAAATCAGTGGCTGATAATGTTCCCCGGCTGCGTTTAGCAATCTGCATTTTCATCCTCAGATGAATGCTATTACGTGGATGGTGCTGGTGCTTTCACTTTTGAAAGTGGCTGGCCTAAGTTCCCAGCAGAACTGGTCTATGGTTAAAGCAGGAATTGTGCCCTGGACTGCCTGATGTGAAATACATGCTAGTTCCCTTGCAGGACTTTCTGCTTCTCTGAAAGCATGGAGTCTTGTTAAAAAGGCTAAAATGGGGCTATGCAAAAAGCACTGTGGATGTGGAAGAGCAAAGGAAGGGAGTGCTTGATTTCAACTCAGTATGTGGAAAAGCTGATTGGAAATCTCAGGACTTGAGCCAGTTCTTGTGATGGGCAATGCTGTTGCAGGTAGAAGTATGGGGAAGGGTACACTTGGCCAAGGGTGCTGGGATGTAAGTGGAGAGAGGGCAGAATGGCTCTGAAGCTGGATTAACTGTGAGAATCTGTGTGCAGAGAGGTGATGGGGTGGAGCTGGGAGGGGGTTGTTGATCTTCACGCATGTGAGGCTTGAATGGCAGTTCCCAATTACCTGAGGTTGTGGGTGCTAATTTGAGGAGTTCACATTTTAAATGAAAATAAGAGAAATGCACGTTGATAAGCAAGGGACTGTCCTGAACAGAGCTGCTTTGGGGAAGAGGGACCACAGGGGCTGTGGCTTTGACCACAGAAACATCTGTCAGTCTGTTGACTGGGAAGGTTGAGGCTTCTGCTGTTTACAAAAGTACCAGGGAATACATTCAAACAGTGTGACTTTCAGAACATTTCAGAGTTCAGATTTTTGGATTAGGGTTGCTCAACCAGGAAAATTATGCAAATATTCTAAAAGTAAAACAACAACAACAACAAAAAAAAAACACAAACAAACCTCACAAATCTAAGGCACTTTTGGTCGTGAACCTTTCAAATAAAAACTAGCCAACTTGTATTCTAATTCAAAAGGACCTATTTGCAGTAAGTTTGGAGTCTGCAAGCAAATGAATGAGGCACGCTAGGGCAAGCAATCCCCTGGGTGGTGTTGGAGAGTGTTCTCCAGCTGGCTTTACCATGCCCTTCAGATCAGTTGAAAACATTTGACATTTTTCATAGTCCATGATCATGTGGGAAATATGTTTAAATGTTCTTTTGCCTAAATTTTTGGAAAGTACTCATTTAACATGTTCCTAAATCCTCTGATGTATTGTGCAGGTGGTTAATGAGGATTGCGTCCGACAAGACTTTGAAGCCAGTGTGGATATAGTAGAAGAAATTAAATTGAAATCTAAGATCAGAGAGACTGAAGGCTGGGCCCCACCGAGATTTCAAATCATACTTACTGTTCATCCATCAGTCAAGTAAGTATATGGGCCCCAGCATGAGCCTCCACTCCATCCAAAACAAGTTGTGGTGGATGCCACCTGACTCTCTAAGGAAGTGAACAAAAGGAAGAGACGCAAACAACAACAACAACAACAAAATGCTGAGTGATGTGGAAAATCTATTTTAGGAAAAGGAAAGCTGGGGATATTTTTCTGGCCAAGCTTTCTCGGTACCTTATTTTTTGTGGGCTTTTAGGGATTCATTTTCACAGTTGGGAATACAATTATGTATCCCTTAAGTATGAATGTTATGTAAAATTGAATATTAAACAGGCTTAGCAAAGTGGCTAACATTGAAACATAACAATCATCAACAATAACATTAAAAGATGGAAACACTATTTTCCAATGTACTCAGCATGAAGTAAAAATTGGTGAATATATATGTTTTTAAGAAAAAAGAGAAAATTTGACCTTAAGGGCAACTCGCATGGTTAAGAAATGTAATAGAATAAAAATACAATGTTTTTTGTTCTCTAAGAGATAACAAAAGTCATTGAAGATGATACACTTAGAAAGAGTAAAGCCATCTGCCTAATTTGTTGAACTAAGAGGATTCTTTAAATGAGACCCTGGAAAACTGAATTAAAGGGGAAATGTACAGAATGGGTGTTTTGGTGTTGTGGGGTAAGCTGCAGCTTGGGATGCCCTCCCCCACACTGGAGTGCCTTGTTCAGATCTTAGCTATTTCTGATCCAGCTTTCTGATAATCTATGTCCCCAGAGGCCATCAGTACTCAGATATTTGAGTCCTTGGTGTCCAGTTGGAAGACCTGGCTGGAGTTCCATAGGGACTTGCTGACTCCTGGGTTTCTCTTGACCTATCGCTGGATTATCTGGGCATTTGAGGAATGAATCAATGGCTAAAAGATTTCTTTCTCAAACTCTTTCTCCTCTCTCAAAGATTTATTTTTATAGAAAAAAATTGAAATTCCTTGCATCATATTTTTATCATTTTCTATGAAACTGTAGAAACATCCTAAGTGTGTTCATTATGTACATGAATATTTAAAGTGTATAAGATGAGCGCTATAGGCAAGGTTTTGACCTGACACAACTTTTCATTTCCTCTTGGCTTGTGTTTAATTTGGCATTGCAAGCTGCAAGGAGGGACTGGCGAGATAGGTTCACTGTTTGCCAGAGAGGAGCCCAATGGATGTGTATTCTTCTGTCTTTTTTTCATTTGAGAAAATGTCTCTGGGGCTGCTTGAGTCCAAGAGCCCCCTCTCTAGACATGTGTTGAGGGGGAGTTCTCTCCTTAGCATGGGGTTTCCCCAGATGCTGTCCAAGGTATATGAACAGAGATTTAGCATTTTTTTTCTCACCTTGGCCACTTTTGCTGACCCTAAACTGTGACCAAATTTTACATTTCATGCTTTTAAACTATGTGTAAATTCTTGGCACAGCATTTCAATAAGAAAACGTTTTGGCAGAGTTTTCCTCACCAAAACTGTTGACTGCTTTGTCTGATATTACCTCTTATTCTACTTGATTTCTTTGGATATATTTGTGGACTTTTAGATCACATCATCTTTTGGTCTTCCTGAATGGTCTTCGCCTGTAGTATGTGTCTCTAGTTCTTTCTCAAGAGAGGATCCTGTCTGCAAGGGCAATGAGGTGGAGGAGCTGTTTGCAATATTGACCTCCACTTGGGATACCAAATTTTTACAGAGTTGTAGAAAGTTCCACAAAGACCCAGAGATTTCAGCTGGAAAACTATATGGAGTATT
Source organism: Ochotona curzoniae (assembly GCF_017591425.1). Lineage (NCBI taxonomy): Eukaryota > Metazoa > Chordata > Mammalia > Lagomorpha > Ochotonidae > Ochotona > Ochotona curzoniae. Next base: position 43,384,793 of record NW_024466502.1, on the reverse strand, counting down.
TATTTATTTATTCATTTATTACAAATGAAACATGATACAGGCTCTAAGACAAAAAAAAATCACCATTCCATTTCTTTTCCTCTATGTGAAAAAATGCTCTGTTCACTTCTCTGAAATATAACCACTGTTGTTGTTTTCTTGGTTTAGGAGGGACCTGGTGGTAGCAGCCCAGAATTTCTTCTGTGCTGGCTGTGGTACTCCAGTGGAGCCTAGTAAGTATGGACTACTGGTTGCCCGCTTAACATGTCACGTCATGGGAAGAATAATTGAGTTGGGCAGTGCATAGTTTTTGTGGGATGCATGTGATGCAAGGTTCTTAGAACCTTCTGGAAGATGCCCTGTCTCTTATGCAGGGGTCATTGTGGTCTACAAGGCTATGTGACTGACCCATCAGGAACCAAGAAAACCAGCTGCCAGCTCCCTCCCCATTGGGCTTTCAGATCCAGCCATGCAGCCTCCATGCAGGCACATGCTGCCTCACTTCTGACCCAAGGATTTGCAGTTGTGGTTTTCCTCTCCCTGCAGATGGCTCCAGTGCTGTTTCTTTTGCTTTCTTCCCCTCTTCACTCCAGTCATGGGTCTTTCCCCACTACCCAATGGAAAACAACCATGTTGCTGCAAACAGTCCCTTCCACTACTCATACTTCTTGCTTTTTAATGCCTCACACTTTCTTTCCTGAAACACTCATCTATATTCTGTGAACACATCTTATTATTGTCTGTGTCCATTACCAGATTATCACTTCTGTGAGGTAGACAGGATGTGATCAGCATTTGATCCTCAGCTTGTGTGAGCTGGGTTCTTGCTACATCATTGATTCTCAAAGGTACTTTTTCAATGAATAAATGGCTTACTTAGGAGTTGGCAGACTTCTCAGAGAGTTTGAGGAGGTGATCAGATGGAACCCTTCTTGAGTCAACAGAGGTCTTGAAAATTTAAGAGTCCTCCCAATCAGACACAAAAGTAGAAACTGGGATTCAATGATTCTCAGTCTGTAGGAGGTATCCATAGGTCTGACTTGGAGAAGGATGGGAAAGTAGAGTTTTGTTGGGAAGAGCTTCCCTGGCTTTTGCTAGCCAGACTTTGGAAGAAAAAGGCTTTGATCAACTCTACTTATAGAGATGAAAATCCAGAGCATAAATATAGTTGGGCTTCCTCTATCACATTGCATTATAAAGTCCAACTGCATCACAGCTGTAACTCACTGTATTTCTGAGTCCTCTGCTGTTTGTCTAGTGAGGACCATGTCTGCTGGATAACAACTGTATCTTGGTGCCTCAGTAAACTTTGAATGTGTGAGTCAAGTGCTGAGTTTGTTCAAACGCAGAGATGAGCATCTGTACAGTCAGTCCAGCTGTGAATACTGTGTAAGGGAGACACAAACATTAGCCACATTAGGAAATGACAAGGGTGATGTATGCAACCAAAGAGAAAGATAAAAGTGCTATGGGATTCACAGTCTGCAAACTGAATCCAGGCTGTGTCTAAAGGGTTTTGTAAGGAAATGGTTGTCTCCAGGAGCAGAGTGTATTCATCACGTGAAAAGGGTTGATGACAATTGAAAAGAAGCCTTGTGTGACTTGAAAGTAGAAATGCAAGGCGAAAACCTGTTGCAGAGGTAGGCAGAGCACAGAGGGTAGAATGACATTATTCACCACATAAATAATTTTGAGCTTTTCCTGGAAACTTCCTCTAACTCTTAGCATAACATTTAAAAAACATTTTAGAGATAATTTTAAATATACATAGTTACAAAAATGGTACCGAGAGAATTCCTCTTACCCAATTTCCCTTAACGTCAACATCTTACATAAACATAGTGTAATGGTTACATTTGAGAACTAGTATTGCTGTAATCCTGTTAACTGTATTACTACAGATTTTATTCTTATTTCACCATGTTTTTTTTACTAATATCATTTACCTGCTACAGGATCTAATTCAGAGTCCCACATTTAACTTAGTTGTCATATTTGCCTCTTCTCCTCTAATGGTCACACACACTGCCACAACATTTTACCCTTTACTACTTTGTCATGTCATAAAATATAATTATCACATCTTCCCATTTAGGAGTTTTAAAAATTATCATTATTAGTTTATGATGCAGTTCTATAGTCTCTGAGATTTCCCTAACCCCCCCCCCCGATTTCCCCTATATTATTACAATAGCATAGTCTGTCATAAACAGTCCTAAGTTCGTCATACTGCTATTTAAGTGTATATCTTGCCAACAGGATGCTGTTCCATTCTCATTTGTTGAGTTCAACATATCACTTAGGGGCCCGATGTGATTCCTAGTGGCTAAGGTCCTCACCTTGCACCTGCTGGGATCTCATATGGGTGCCAGTTCTAACCCCAGCAGCCCCACTTCTCATCCAGCTCTCTGTTTGTGGCCCTGGGAAAGCAGTGGAGGAGGGCCCAAAGCCTTGGTACTCTGCATCTGCTTAGAGATCTGGAGGAAGCTCCAAGCTCCTGGCTTTGGATCAGCTCAGTTACATCCACTTAGGGAGTGAAGCTACGGGCACAAGATCTTCCTGTCTGTCTCTCCTCTTTTCTGTATATCTGACTTTGAGATAAAAATAAATAAATCTTAAGAAAATCACTTAGTTGATTTTCCAACTAGGTTTCAATCAAGTCTTCTATAGTACAATTTGTATTGTTTCTGTAGCGTGAACTTTATTCTGTAACTGTGCTACCCAGTATGGCAGTCAGTAGTCCATGTGGTTATTTCAAATTAAATTTGCATACATCAAAATTAAATACTTAGTTCTTCACTCATGCTAACTGTACTTAAAGTATTGAGGACAATCCAGATATAGGACATTTCCATCCTTAGAGAAAGTTTCATGGGTTAGCCCTGTTCTAGAGCACTTCCCTCCTGTTTTTTTTTTTTATTATTATTCTATTTGTCACTGACTTTTCATAAGATGAAAACACTTGTGGCTTAGAGCAGAATTTTGTTAACTTCAGTCCTACTGATTTGCTCTGGGCCATATCCTGTACATTGCAGGATGTCTTATAGCATCACCAGATGCCAGGAGCAGCCTCTCAACAGTGACAACTGAAAATGCCTCCAGGGACAAAATAACCTATAGCAGGGGATGGGGGTGGCACTAGCTTAGGAGTCTTTGTTTTGTTCTATTTTTATGAAAGGAATTAGAAAATCAAAGGAGCTAGATGTAATTCGCTCCATACTGATGATTTCAGAGTTGGTATGCATTCATTGAAGTGTGATGAATAAGCTGATATTGAAATGATAGGGTTTTAGGTGCTGAGGAAAATTAGGAAGTTCATTGGCCCCATCTGCCCTCCTTTCTCTTCTGTCTTGCTAAGATTGATCAGGAATGTGTGATTTATTTTGTGACATGGTTTTTGGGAGTTTTTGTGTATTCTGTTGGTGATTTCACATTTTAAACACCCCCTAAGTAAGTGTTGTCCCTTTGTTCCTAAGCACACATAGCCTGTGGTGTGCCTTATGGAGAAAATGAGTATATTCTGTAAGTATCATTCAGGCATGAGTTATAGTGGTGCTGGTCCTGATCTCAAAGTTAGGAATCAGCCAACCGTAGGGTTACATATCAATCAGATGACAAAAATGTTACTACTATTGGATCGCGGGACCCTCACCCTGTGTTTTCTCCAAGATCAAAGGTTCAGTGTTCGCTCATCAGGGCTCATGACACCTTTGCAGAACAGAACTACAGCAGACAGTGAAAATCAATTGTATTGATTGGTGATTTAACAAAATCAATGCTGGCTGTGACTTGAACCACATGCAGGGATATTTTGGGCATATTCAAAGGTGTTAGCTGCCCTGTCTTTTCCTCTTACAGAATGTAGCAGACATGCCATGCTATTTGATGGTTAAATGTCAGGCTTGGATGGGATTCTGCTGGCCTACTTACTGCTGTATGTCCTGCATATTATCTGACTTCATTTTCAATGTGATTTCATCAGTGAAATAGAGATGATAGCAGTCCCTACCTTGTCAGCAGTCCGCTATCTGGAAATCACATGTAGACTCCATAATGTATTTTATGCATTATCACATTAAGTGTCAATTAGTGTTTCTATTAGGCCTCATGAAATTTTAATCATAAAGAGACACATAAGTCACCTGAACAATGATAAATATCATAGCTGGTGCTGTTGGGCCCAGCCTTGAGAGTTGGGCATGACGAAGTCTTCAGCTGAGTCCTTTCCTTTCTTGAGCAGGCTGCTGAGTGCACAGGTGTGAGCTGCATTCAGTTCTGTACCTTTTACTGGTGAGGTTTCCAAGTGCGGTACATATTCATTTCGGCAAAATGAAAAAAAAAATACGAGGAGCACAAATCCCATCTTTTCTCACCTCTTGTACTATCTGCTATTGAATTTTTGGTGGAGATCTGGACTGAATGTGCATTTTAAAGAAAACAAAGCTGCTCTTGCAGATACTTGCTGGGATGCACAGCATTTGAGTTCCTGCCAGAGCCTTCCTAGCCGTGACAAGCTCAACCATCACTTTTAGTCAACATGAAATGAATCTTTGAGTCCTTCCATTTTCTGTAAGCTCTGGAGATGGGGAGCAGAGCAGGGTAGATTTTCAGCATCAACTAAGTGCTACACTCACCCGCCTATGTCCTTGGCAGAGTTTGTGAAGCGACTCCGGTACTGTGAGTACCTGGGGAAGTATTTCTGTGACTGCTGCCACTCCCATGTCGAGTCCTGCATCCCTGCCCGGATTTTGATGATGTGGGATTTCAAGAAGTATCATGTCAGCAACTTCTCCAAACGGCTGCTTGACAGTATATGGCCCCAGCCCATTTTCAATTTGCAGAGCCTCAGCCACAGCCTCTATGTGAAGGCCAAAGAGCTTGACAGAGTGAAGGTAAGCTGCTGCCTCTGTGGGAGGGGTAAGGACAGGGTCCTAGATGGGCCCTATGCCAGGAAACACAGACTGTCCCAGTTAGGGTATCCACAGACAAACCCTCCAAGAGGAAGATGCCCCAGGGAACTGTGAAGCTTAAACTTTTGATACCTGGCTTGCAGGAGCTCTTTCCAAGGCTCCATAGTGGATTGTATATTTCGACATAGTTTTGAGTGTTTCTTATGGAAGGCTCCCAAACTTGTGCACACTTCAGACTGTCCCCAGTGCTCCCCTCCACACACACACACACACACACATCTGCATCCATTTATGATCTTCTGTGACCCAGGGGATCTTATTGTAAACCATTGCTGTGTAGGCTGTTTGCCTCAGAGGCTTAGGTGAATTCAGGTGTAACATTTCAAGAGTGGGAATATCATTTAAATTTGATGTGCACATTCCTGATGTTGTTTATCATGCTTAGCTTTTTTCCCCATTTGGTTCTCACCCTAGGGAATCCGGGAGCAGCTTTTCCATATTAAGAAGCTGTTAAAGACTTGCAGATTTGCGCACAGGTATGACTCTTGGCTGGAACAGTTCTTGTGCCAGTCCCCTGAGAACCTCCTGGTTCCCATCGCCCTATTAATGACCGTAGATTACTCCTGGGAATACAGAGTGTCTCTTGAAAATGACTAAACCTTAAGTCACAAGGGGCAAATTTAGCTTGTACAGATTAACAGGCCAGGACAAAGGTGAACGAAGCTAGCCATTGACTTCTGATGATTCTTATTAATGGAAAATTGTGGGGAAGACATGTGACTGGGTATGTCCCATCTTGACCATTTTAAGTGTACAGTTCAGTGGTATTAAGTAGGTTCACATTGTTATGCAACTAACATTCATTTTCAGAACTCATTTACCTTGTCAGACTAAAGCTCTAGAGCTATTAATATTCATTTCCCTAATTACCACTGCCCCTCACCCCCTTGGCAGCTATCATGTTCCTTTTTGTCTCTGTGAACTTGACTAAGTACCTTTGTGGAATGGAATCATACAGTATTTGTTTGTGACTGGGTGGCTTTTAATATAACATGTCAAAATTTCATATATATATATATCATTGTATGCATATAGCATGTTTTATCCATTTGTTGATGGAAAATTGGATTGGTTTCTTGCTTGGCTACTCTGAATAATGCGCCGACCTATGAACATGGGTAGAGCAGCAGCTTTTTAGAATTCCTTTAGAGAGAGGCATATCAAAGCAGATGAGATCATGGTCTCCAGAAATTATGCTTTTAGAAGGTTATCCTTATTTTTTTCTTCAATTTCAAAATGTTTATACAAGGTGTACAAAATTCAGTATTTGAAGAATACAGACTTAGGAGCATAGTGATGTTACCACCCCACCCTCCTCTCTACCCATGGCTTCACCCACCCTCCTCTCTCCCTTCTGATGTTGTCTTGTAGTTTTTACAATGATATGCTTTCAGCTTATTTTATAATCACAAGCTTAATCCTCTACTAAGGAAAAAGTTTAGCAAAAGATGGGGAAAAACCACTGTTCCTCAAGAGTTATAGACAAGGGCTATAAATAAGTAATAATTAAATAATCTAATGATATCACCATAGCAATGGACAGAGATTTAGTTGATAGAAAATGTTCAGTAATAAGATGATGATAATCTTCAGTAGTAAGATGATGATAAATGCTGTAGCATAGAACACCATACAATCAATGAAGGTTTAGGCATGAATTCATTGAAAGGGAAATTCTAAAGGGGACAAAGAATATGTTACTCAAAAGGGTTAGAAATATTTGTTTCAATGTGAGGTCACACAGTTTTTTTTCGAAATTTTAGTTTTAAAACTTCTCAATTTCTGATTTTTATACAGTTTTATTAACAATAACTATATGTATTTGGGCTGTGTTGTGACATTTATGTTATATGCTAATTAAATCAGAGTAAATGACATTTCGCTTTCTTTGCCATTACTTTATGATTGGAGGTTTGGAGGACCTTTCTTATCTCATGATTAGATTTCTTGGGAAAGAGCTTGCATTCTTTAGTCATTTGACCTTGAACTTCTATGTCATGGCATCAGTGTGACAGGTTAATATCTCTCAGGGTCTCTGTTTTCTCGTAACATGTGGAAATATCCACACTTCTATAAAAATTCCATGAATATTTATGTTCTGATAAATTGTCAGAAAATAAAAAATCAGGAGATCTGTGTAAATCCATGGGAAAGTCAGCTCAAACAGACCATTGTCCAAGTCTGACTCAGACATGTGTACAAGAGGAGACTACAACAGAAGTGGCACAGAGCTCAATTAGAAGCAAGGTGGGGTAAGAGAACAAGCATAGAAAGAGCTAGTTAGGATGATGAAGCAGTAAAGTGTGAAGTGTCCCAGGCTGGTGGAATTGAAAGAGTGCCAACGTCAACGAGACCTTAGGAAAACAGTTGCTGGTACTACCAGTCAGGAGGCGATGAGTAGGTTTGGGGAATATTAAGTTTCAAATGTCCCTGGGACATCTAAGCAGCCATGACCGCACGCAGTTGGATATATAAATCTCAAGCCCACTGCTGGACTACTCATGGATTTGGGAGTCACACACCTGCCAGTGAGGGAGAATTTTTCTTCTGGCTTAGACAACAGTCACCGATGTTGAGTGGCTTGAAGTTTAGCTGGGAAGAATATAGTACATCCTTGGGAGTTAGCCCTGCCAGCAAGCCCCAAGGTCACCAAGGGTGAGGCGAAGGTGACCCTTGGCCGAGGAACCACCAGAGACAAGCTGGTGAGGAATGTCCGCTTTATTAACCACAGGTTATAGCTTTTAAATGGTAAAGAAGGGGCGGGTAGGAGGGCATCTTCTGGCAGAGCCCTCGCCCACTAAAGACACTGCAATTGGCTACATGATGTGTCTATCTCCCTTAACCTTCTGGTCATGTTCCACATGTATCCCTTTAACCTTCTAGCCCTGTCAGAGGTAACACTCTCATATGTAGGCGACTCCCCACAATACATTTGAATTATAGTACTTGGTAATCAAGCACTACCTGGCATGAAATTGTATTTTAAAAATAAAATTTAAGTTTTCTTTTGTTCAGTATGTACATGTACAGCCTGCAGAAGATGCAATTCTTTGGCTCACCCAGTTTTTGAAATCAGCCTATATGGATAAAACTTTCTGGCTGCTGAACAAACTTGCAAAGGATAGCTTAATGAACAAGGTTCAATGCTGTTCTCAGAACTCTTTTTTTTTTAATTGAGTGTAAAAAGATTTGGTATGAGTGCCAGAAAACAGCTGGCCTCATTCTGCCCTGGCCTCTGTGTGGGTGGTTTGTGAATTCCTCTTTGTTTCCTCCCTGGCAGTGTATTAAAGGAGTTTGAGCACGTTCCAAGACACTTGACTGATGAGCTCCACCTGTTCTCCCTAGAGGACCTGGTCAAGATCAAGAAGGGGCTGCTGACTCCCTCCCTCAAGGACATCCTGAGAGCCGCCCTCACACATGTGGCCAGCTGTGAGGTGAGGGCTCTCCTGCAGCAGGTGTACCCTGAGCAGTGTCAGGTGCCAAGACCTGTGTTGGCTTTGACCTCATTTGGCTCTCACACATACTGCAGTTCAGAGCTGTGCAGTAATGAGCTAAGGTCATGCTTCTAGTAAGGGGCAGAGCTGGCATATGTGCTGGAACAATTAACTCCATGGTCTTGGGAACGCAGCCCTACTTGGGGACCACTGTGTCCCAAAGTGCCAACATAGAACCCTATGGACACAGGGTTCAGCAGAACAGAAAGCTCTGTGTCTACATGGACTGAAGTGCTTCATTGCAACTATCAGGAATCAAATCAAATTATGTAAGAACAAGTGTTTAAGAGTGGGTATTTGGCTTAGCAATTAAACTGGCAGTTAAGGTGCCTGCCTTCCACTTCGTAGTATCTGGTTCAATATCAGGCTCTAACTCTCAACCCAGAATCTTTCATGGCTCAAGTAATTGGGTTCTTGGCACTCACATGGGAGATTTGATCTAATTCCCAGCTCCTGAATTCAGATTGGCTCAACCACATCCATTCTGGAATGTGAACCATTTGGGAAGTAAATCACTAGATGGGGGAGCTCTCTGCACTCCAGTTCCTTGTCTCTCTGCTTCTCAAATTAAAAATAAAATTATAAAAATCACATGTTTAACACTATGATCTGCGTGCATGTGAAATGGATGAATTTGTATGATTTTGTTGTTTGGATTTATGCTGTGCCACAACTAGGCTGTAGTTCTAGATCTTCAAACCCTGAGCTTATAAAGTTCTGCAGAGGTGATGGGTTAGCTTCAGCCCCAAGATAAGCAGTCCCAGCGTGGATTACAGCCTTCATGATGCTTTGGATGCCTCTCTTACAGCTGTGCCAAGGAAAGGGCTTCATTTGTGAGTTTTGCCGAAGCGCGAGCGTCATCTTCCCATTTCAGACCACCACGTGCAGAAGATGTTCAGGTATCTCAACTAGTTAAGAACATAAGCTTAGTGGCAGCTAATAACCTAAGGACAAAGTTACTTCTTCTAAATATAATGATTCTCTCTCTCTCTTTTTCTTGCATTTTGGAGATGATAGTTTTATTTTTAATTCTTTTTTGAAGGTTTATTTATTTGAAAGGCAGAGTTACAGGGAGGATAGGGGAAGAGACAGAAATAGGGAGAGAAAGATCTTCCATCTGCTGGTTCACTCCTCAAATGGCCACAGCTGGGCCACATTAAAGCCAGAAGCCAGGAGCTTCTTCCCATGTGCGTACAGGGACCCAAGAACTTGGGCCATCTTCTGCTGCTTTCCCAGGCACATTACTAGGGAGCTGAATCCAAAGTAGAGTAACCAGGGCTCAAACGCATATCCAAATGGGATGCTGGTGTTGTAGGCAGTTGTTTTATTTGCTGCAACACAGTGCCAGCCCCCGAAGATGTTTTAGCACACAGGCTGGTGCAGGGATGAGGATGATGTATCCTAGTGCAACGTCTGATAGAAGAGGTAGTCTTTGTCCTGTATGCCTGTCTTGCTGCCACTGGGTCACAGTCACAGCCAGTGCTGGACGTGTTGTCTCTGGCTGCCTCTGCACCACCATGGCTGTTGAGTTGAGTGGCTGTTACAGAGCATATGTGGCCTATAAGCCTGTGTCATTTCCTATCTGACTCTTCACAGAAATGGTTGTGACCGCTATCCTGTGGTGTTAGTGGACAAGGGGATCTTATGTGCTCTGGGACTGTTTTCCATGGGAGAGACCCTGATCATAAATTTGGCTGTCTCCCATGAAGTGTCCTCCTTTTGGGCTACCACATGTTACTCTCTGAACCCACCATGCATTGTTGCAGGATGGGCTCTCCAGCAGAGAACCCCCTGGGTTGGTCTTTCTATGAACAATGTTCACTGGGGCATGTCCACCTGTGAGGACATGAAGGCAGCAGGAGAAGCTTAACCATGGCCAGAATGCCTTGTGACTCTCAGTTTACTTCATGGGGCATTCCCAAGCTTGGGAGCCCATTAAGTATCATCCTAAAGTGGAGAAAGAGGACTGGACGAGTTCTTAACCTCCATCATGATCATTTGCTGGATGCAGGTTGGTGACTTTGAGTGCAGAATCTTCCCACGGAGGGCCACTTGAAGAGAAAGCAGTACCCCTTCCTAAGAGCTCTCGGGCATCAGCTCTCTCAGCAGCTGGTGGACCATGTGCTTCATGGCTCAGGCAGATCCTGGGGCATCGCAGCACCTGTTGCTTCAGGCTCTCTGAGCTGCACGTTTGTGACCTCCAAGGCAAATGATTTTCTGTGTCACTGAGTTACTTTTAAAAAACTAATTTATTTGAGAGGTGGAAAAAGAGAGAGAGAGAGAGAGAGAATGAGAGAATATCTTCCATCTTCTAGGCCACTCCTTAAATGTCCCCAAAGCTGGGCTGAGGAAGGCTGAAGCCTAGAGCCTGGAATACCATTCTGGTCTGTCATGTAGGGTGGGAAGGGATACAGCTGTTTCAACCATCCCCTGTCGCCTCCCAAGGTGTGCTTTAGTGTGAAGATGAATCAGAAGTGGGACTGGGACTCCAACTCGGGGAGTCCAATACGGAATGCAGGTATCCCAAGTGGCAACCTTACACAATTGCAAATTATCTACCCATGTTTTTTCTGTTGAAGACTCTGGGGTCGGGGTTGAGACCCTCTCCTTTCCCCAGGGAGGGAGGAGTGTCAGTTTCTATATGAGGAAGCAGTTTGCTGCCTTTGCTGACACCTGTCTCCCTTGCTTGCAGTGTGCAGGGCTTGCTTCCACAAGCAGTGCTTCCGGTCATCCCAATGCCCCCGGTGTGCCAGGATCACAGCCAGGAGAAGACTGCTGGAAAACTTGTCCTCTGCAGCAACATGATGGCCCTGGTGTTGTGAAACAAGACTTCGACAGGCCTTACAATAAAACTGATTTGTTCCCATTATTAGATATGTATTAGATGTATATTAGATATCAGGCATTGTGCATCATGAAAAAGGATGCTCAATGTTCTCTTTATTGGGTATGTGTATATATGTATGTATATATAATGTTTGAAGCATGGGGTTGTTACTAGCGGTTTTGTTGACAAATGTTTGATATTTTTGCTGCTACTGAATTTTGTAACTTTTATATACATCTTAAATTGGACTTGAATAGTTGTATTTAGATGAGGTTTCTACATAATTGTAATTGACAAGATGAATTACTTCCTTTCAAGCTCGTTTACTGAAACTGTTTAACACATGCAATGAACAAAAATGCAATCAAAAATGTTTGCTCACGCTTCTTTTTCCTGTTCAAATGCTTTTTTGTAATAACGTCAGTATGAGACATTTTATTTATCCTAGGGTTTGTATTGAGAGGACACATGACTTCAGCAGTTGCTTTTATTTCAAGGTGAGTTTTCATTGCTTAGTGCTGCTTGTAGATGCAGTTTGAGGCAGTTACCTCTAGATGTGTCACTCTTTGAGATGGCTCCACTCCAGTGGTAGGAGCTTGTTAACCAGGCCACGCTGTTTTGGACTAAGTTGGGGGATCAAAAGGTGGTTAGTTCTTCATCCCCGTCCTTGAGCTTCTTGCATCAAAAACATAAAACTGAACATACTGTATTTTCGCACTTACATTAGCTTACAGGAAATACTGTTAATGTGATTCTAGTAATAACTTTAAAATCGTGGGCATTGAAACGAGTAGGTGAATTGCAGAACTTTTATAAATTTTTACTTAATATTTCATATGTTTATTTGCTTCTTGACACTTGTGCACCTGTTTTTTTGTTGTTGTTGTTTGTTTTTTTGGTTTTTTTGCTTCTTGTTTGCTTTCTCCACCTTGAGCGAGAGGGGCCCAGGGACTGGTGCCTTCCTGGCATGTCTGCAGGCAGGAATGTTCTCAGGTTAAAACCTACTTGTCATTTTCCTCGGGGTTCTCACATACTAACCATGTATAATCTAGGCTAGCTTCACAAATGACATGGGCATGTAACAAATGGGTTGTCCCAACCTGTGTTTGTGTGTGTATAAGAAGGTGTATCCGTGTTGTGCATTATTCAGATGGATAATACTGATTACCTGACTAGAAGTGAGTATCTTATATTGAAGCAGTATTTTTGATTTTGTCACTGTCCTCTTATACCCCATTCATTACCTCAGTTATTTAATTTGAGAAGCAGAGACATTTGTTAGTTCAGTCCCCAGATGTCTAGGAGCAGGAAACTCAATCCAGGCCTCTCCCATGACTGGCAGGGACTCAGCCTCTCAGGCTGTCTCCTCTCCTCCTAGGGTACTTGATAGCTAGAAGATGGACTTAGAAGAGGAACTGGAATTCAAACTCATGCCTTCTGGTGTAAACATGCTCTGTGGCCTGGTGTGATGGTTCAGTGGCTAAATCCTTGTCTTTCTTGCACCAGGAGCCCATATGGGTGCCGGTTCATATCCTTACTGCTCCACTTTCCTTCCAGCTCCCTGGGAAAGCAGCAGAGGATGGCCCAAAGCCTTGGGCCCCTGCACTCATGTGGCAGACCCGGAAGAAGCTCCAGGCTACTGGCTTTGGATTGGCTCAGCTCTGGCTATTGTGGCTACTTGGGGATGAACCAGCAGGTAAAAGATCTTTTTCTCTGTCTCTCCTTCTCTGTAAATCTGCCTTTCTAATAAAAATAGACACATCTTTAAAAAAAAACACTTTCTGAGGCACATTCTAATGTTTGCACTTAGAGAGAAGGAGGCAGAGGATTTAGCAGAAAGAATCTGGCCCAGGTCCCCAGGGGCAGCACGAGTGTTTAATGCCTCTTCTGCCCAAGGCTCTGTTGGAGAGCTCAGAAACATAGACAACTCCCATTCACAGGTGCTCATCTACCTCACACATGGGGACACTGGGAGAATCTTCTCACTCATTTCCTCATGCTGAGTTCGGAATGTCACTGTAGCTAAAGCATTGCTTGAAGGGTCTCAGGACTCAGGGCTGCTGTATTTGGAAGGCACTGGTGAGGGTATGAGAATGTATTATACATCTGTGATATCACCAAACAGCACACACCGATGCCAGAAAGTAAGGTTTTAGATTTTTGATGCTGAGGAAGAATGATACCAATTGAGTGGAACCACTCAGTAGTTTTGTCTGAGAGTTAGTTCCTGCCCACCCTGGAGGGAGAGGCCCCTTCCTGGTAAGGTATTTGCTAAAACACAGATGTGACGCTCAGCCCCTGGCAGAAATAACGAGTGTAGCACATGTTGCTCTTTAGTAGATGTTTCAGTGCCTCTCTTGCTTGGCTGCTGGAAGGAAGTGAATCCTTAGTCTTTGCCATCAGACCACTGCTCATGCCGAGGCATTGAGTCGCAGTTATGAATTCTGTCATCTACATCCGACATGTGGTAGACAGCTCTTGAAACATGTCATCCTCAGGTAGGGGATATGAAGGTGGGGAGGGGAGAGCATTCCCAAAGACACTACGTTATGTTGACCTGGTGAGAATTGTTGGCCAGGACTTAGGGCTGAATCCTAGATATTCCCCTTCAGACCTACGTGAGCTACTTAAATGATCTGTGCTCTGTTTGTAGAATAGAAATAATAACCTTATACAATGATAGGGGGCTAAGAAATGAAAATAAGGTACTTAGAGGAGATGTTCTAGTACCATGGTCTAGACCAGATGGATAAAAACTGAACCATACCACCTATTTTCTGCATTTATGAGTGAGCTACCCTGAGTCTCAGCTTCTGATCTATAATATGAGGAATAGTGTAATTGCTGCTACTCTGTGTTGAGTTGTACCACCAAAAGGATATGTTAAAGTCCTGACTTGGGAACCTGTTTCGCACTAAGGCTTTTCAGGACCTTTGTAATGAAGTCAGGACAAGGTTATATGAAATTAGGAGGAGCCTTATACCTATGTCTGGTGTCCTTACCAAAAAAGATCATCTGGATAGAAGATGCAGGGAAGGATGGAGGCAGGACTTGGTGGCATATCTGCACCACCAAGGATTGCTGGGAGCAGTAGAAACTTCTAGAAAAATGACTGAACCTTCTCTACCTTTGAGAGGACCCAAACCTCTGGATGCCTTGAATATAGACTTCTGATATCCAGTGTTAAGAGAATAAAGCCCTGTTGTTTTAAACTGTTTTGTTTGTGCTAGTCTGTTCTGGCAGCCCGAGGAAAGGAACATATCTACCATTTGGGTTTCTTCATGATGATTCAACAACAAGTATGAAATACCATCTCAGTTCCTGGTCCATGAGAGACTACATCACATTTTAATTGTACTTGTAACCTTCAGGTCTCAGTTAAGGGAAGATAGCAATGAGATAGAAACCTCTACTTATCTGCCAATATGTGGGGGTATACATAATGACCCAAGATGCAGAGCAGGGACCAGAGAACACTGCACCTCTTCTCTCTCTCCACTCCTAGAGAGAGCTGAGTGCCTTCCAAGTGTCAGGGGATAGCCATGAATTTGCAAGCTGGTGGCTTAAATCCTGGTATCACGGTACAAGGGCAGGGAAATCTCACATGAAAAGGCAGATGGGTCCACATCAATTTTCGCATGTCACAAAAATTAAAATGTATCAGAGGTTCAGGAACAGAGTAGGAGGTAGGAGGCAGTGGACAAGGCAAAAGACACAGGTAGAGACCTGGAAACATGCAGAAGGAAACACAGTTGCTTAAATGATATGCTTCCCATGTGAGTCTGCTTGGCTGGGAGAGCTGCCCATGTTTGTATGAGGATGCTGAAGAACCCATTCTATCACTTTCCCCTTTACTCATTCTTTGCAGTTTTCAAACACTTGCAGTCTGCATCACTCAAGAAAGTACTATCTTAGCTTCTAGTGAAGTGAAAAGAGGGAACTGTGATTTCTCTTATCACCCCAGTGGAGGTATGATCTATTTAAAGATAGAGATGTTTAATCATTTGCATGCAGGAAGCATGCCTACCGGGGATGCCCGTACACCAGGTAGTGCAGTTCATGATGACCTCGGGAGCCATTTGAGGAGCAGGCCTTTGTCTCAGCGGTTAAGGTGTTCACACCTGATTTGAGTCCTGGCTCCACCTCTGATTCAGCTTCCTGAGAATGTATGTCCTGGGAAGCAACAGGAGATGGCCCAAATGCTTGAGTCCCTGCCACCATTGTGGGAGATGTGGATTAAATTCCCAGATCTGGCTCCTGGCATTCACTTGGTCTAGTCTGAGCTGTTGTGGACTTTTGAGGAGTGAACCAATGGATGAAAGATTCTGTCTGCTTCCTTTTCTCTTCTTCCTCTTTCTTATAAAGAAGTAGCAGCTTAAAAAAAAATTATGCTGGTGCCTGAAAGAGTCCTCTGAACTAAACCAGCACCAAGATATCAACCTGCCAGGCAGGGGCTGAGGACCCACTCCCCTCCGTGACTCACCTACAATGTTTTCTTCTGTAGGAAGCAGCAGCTGGGATCAGGGAGGCAGCAGATTATCCACCCTCTATCCAGAATGGTGGGTGAACAGATGGGCCTCTCAGCCACGGAACCCTCCTGCTGTCACCCCAGCCGGAAGCACAGGTACTTCCAAGGTTCCCCCTGTTGCATTGTGCCCCCTTACTTTGTTGTCATCCACAGTCCCATTTACTTTAAATAAACACCAACATTAGAAATGCGTCAGCAAAGCCATTCGAGAGGCTGTTTATGGAGTAGTACGTGAAGATGCCTCTAGAGAAGAGTTTGATCAGAGTCCCCAGTCAGCCCAGATCTGAACTGTTTTCCTGTACACTGCTCCTTTCTGTCCTCACATGTGTAAAACAAAAGCAGGCTGCTTCTGAAGGCTCTGAGGGAACAGCTTCTCTGTTGATATACAACAGGAAGTGGTTTGCTCATGGCTGTTGGACAATATCTATTGTATCAAGTTAACGACTATGGTCTTAACTATGGGCCTGTAAGAAAAGCAAGAAGAAAGATGTACTTATAGTATGTTGCATCTGCCCAAGACCGGGCTCCTGTCCTCTTCATGCACTCACAGTTAAAGTGCATACCCTGGTCTGATTTGTGTGTAGGTGGATCAGGTGACCGAAGAGCAGTCCATGAAATACCAGTGGAAGGGATGTGCCTAACCTTTACCAAGTTCTTAAAACATCTTGCATGGAGTGGGCGTTTGGTCTAGTGCAGCCAAGTACCTTCCATGACAGATGGTTTGAAAAGGTGTTTGGCATCAGCGTAAGACACTGCAAAAGTAACAAAGTAACCTTTATTTGATTGGAATTCTGAGATTTTGCAGGCACATGTTCTTGCTGTTATAGCTCAGCCTATGTTGACTAATACAAGAGGTTTTAATGTAGCCTCTTGTGAGGAGGATGAGTAGGTTTGGGATACGTTTGTTACTCTCTTAGTCTGTTTGGGCTGTTCTACTAGCATACTTTTGATGGCTAGCTTAGAAACAACAGGAGGCTGTTGGCTGCTGGGAGGTCCTGGACCAAGTTGGACTCCATGCTTGGGGTCTTGGCTCCAGCCATCGTGAACACACGGTGAGCTGGGCCCAAGCATGTCTGGGCTCCAGAGGCTTTTCCCTTCCTTGTGAGTATGTTGAGAAAGGAACTCTGGGGAAGAGGGTGGGCCCGGGCTCCACCTGCTGTCAACATTGTGCAGTGGGTGGGCCTAGGAGGGTGTGACCTTGGGGTCTGGGTAAGAGAATTTCCAGGAGCCTATTGGCTGCTGGGAGGTCCCAGGCCAGCTTAGACTCCATGCTGGGGGCCCTGGCTCCACCCATTGGGAACACACACTGAGCTGGGCCTGGACAGCCTATGCATTATTTGGCACCAGGAGGTAAGCTCTGGGGTCTTGGTGGTATGGAATTGCTACCTAGGTATGTCCATGTTGAGCCCACTGTGTTTGTGGTTGCAAATCAATCCTGAAGGATTCCCAACAACAGAATAACTTTTCCTTGAAGGTAAGTGAGGATACTGAGACCTGGTGGTTTGGAAGAGAGAGACTGGATGATCTTTATGGATCAGACTGATATACCAGCCTACTTATGAGTCCTGTGTAGAACCTGTTATCACTGAACAGTGCTGACCACCACACACCAGTCCATGCAAAAGCTAAGGCTGGGGGCTTGTCTAGTAGGGCCAGATCCTAGTACCTGACAGAATGTTGGATCAGGGTATGGGTCACATTAGGCAGGGCCATGACACTAACCAGCACTTGAGAGAACCATTTCTGGGCGTAGATTCTGTGGGGGATGTGTGGGCCAAACCCTGTGGAAATACTAGGCTCATGGTTAGCTCAAGAGTTGGGATGGTGATGGGCTGAGCTGGGTGTGACAGTGGAACCTGCCATCACTCACAGGTAAAGGAACTGACAATAGTCTGGGCAGGTCAAGGCAGCAGCGCCCAAATGTACATCCTAAAATAGAGTGCGAGGTGTGCCAGGCTGCAATGTTTACCAGCTCATACAAGGCCAAATTGGAAGGCCAGACTATGCCAAGCACTGCCTAATAACCACTGACATGCATGAGAACTGGGTCTGGGAATGGTCAAGTGGGGCCTGGACCATATGATCATCAGTGAGAGTTATAACCCACTAGGGCTGGGCTCTAACACCCATTGTTTCATGTGGAAGACAGGACTGGAAACAGAACTGACCCAGCAATTTCAACCACTAGCACGTGCATAAGCTGATTAGGGTGATGGACTGTGCCAGGCCCTATACTGGTAAGCACACACAAGAATCTGGTCTGGATTACCTCAGATGAAATTTCTTTCGGGGATCCTCTCAACTGAGCTGCTGGACTCAGAATCCCAACCATGGAGAGAATTGCAGTTTCTATGGTTTGACTGTGGATTGCATGTGTTAAAGCTGATCCTCCTCAATGGCTCAGACAGAGCAATGGACAACATATGCAGGTGCACATGGAGGATAAAGCCGTACATTGGAGCCTGCGTAAGACAACTGGTACCATGACAGAGGACAGAACAAATTGATCAACTGCCCCAGCCAAGTGTTGTCAGTGAGAATTTGGGTAAACAGAGACTCTAAGATGGACTATGTCAACCAGTGGATTCTGGAGAGATTTCATTGAGCTTGGAATGGCGAGATTGGCAGCAATTCAGAACTGTTGAACTATCAAAACCACTTGAGCAGGACCCTCGGAGCATACATCAGGGACCTGGGATGGGTGGGAGGCTGGGTGGGACTTCTCCCTTTATCTCTCCCTTCCCCTAGATTCAGGAAGGAAAAAGGAGAATGTGGAAACAATGGCCTTACCCACTTTCCTGTAGCCCTTGATCCTTTGTGCCCTAATCAACTATGTAGAGATAATAATAATAACAATTATTATTATTACTATTGTTATTACTATTATTATTATTATTTTGTTTCTGAGCAGTTTCTGTTTCCAAGGAGCCTGGGCCCTCAGCAGCTGCCTCTGTCCAGAGCCAGGGCCAGCAAGGGCTTGGCAGAAGGATTGGCCGGAGGATTATCAGGTTCCTGCGGCGAGTCTGCTGCAAGACTCTGACCCAAGACACCAGGCCTGGCTTGCACAGGGAACTTGGGGGGATCCCTGCAAACCAAGAGCAGGAATCCCCTAAGAAGAGCTGCTCAAAAAGGAATCCTTGAGCCTTGATTGGATTATCATGAATAAAAATCATAACTATGTCTAATAAATAAATCAGTAGACAGATAAATAAAAGCAAACTTTCCAAGAGCCTAGCCAATTAGAAATATATTTATTTGTCCTTTGTTTTGATTTACTCTCTAAATAGAAATGTAATATATTATTAGTTCTTATTATAAATATTATTCATGTCCTAAAAATCCTAGACATCTGAAATGTGTGCTTGTTTTGGTGGACATGCTTGTATGTGTATTCTTAAAAAAGGATTATGTAATAAATTCTGTTCTATAATTGACTTTTATTCGATAGTTCCAAATACCTTTGCCTGTAATTCCCCATAGACCTACACAATTATTTTAATACCTCAATAGTATCCTGTTCTATGGCTCTGCTACCATTTGTTCAGCTCATTTCCCAATTTTTGTCTAAAGGCCTTGCTATTAAGTTTATTAGGATACATTTTTCTTTTATCTAGACTTTTATTCATGGATCTAATTATGTTGTAAGGGTGATTTTCTCCCCTTTTCTCTTCCCCTTCCATTCCCTCTTTTATTTCTAAGCTGCTCCTTTGGCATCAGCTTGAACAGTTTTTGTAAGATAAATTCTAGGAAAAGATCTGTTTTGTCTAAGTGTAGCTATCATTCATGTTGGCATAGGTTTCCCCATATCGCCTTCCCCAAGGGCTGACTGTTCGGAGGGGGAGATATTCTGCTTTGTGTATGAGAAAAAAAATCTTGTTTCTTTTAGCTTTATTGAAGTTGAAATACACTAGACATATATTTATTATTTTTAAAAATTTTATTGGAAATGTAGATTTATAGAGAGAAGGAGAGACAGAGAAAGATCTTCCATCTGCTGAGTCACTTCCCAAATGACCTCAATGGCATCACTGAACCAGGAACTTCTCCTGGGTCTCCCATGCAGGTGCAGAATACCAAGGTTTTGGGCTGTCCTCGACTGCTTTCCCAGGCCACAAGCAGGGAGCTGGATGCGAAGTGGAATGGTCAGGACACCAACTGTCACCCATATGGGAAACTAGCACTTGAAGGTAGAGGATTAGTTGGTTGAGCCAACATGCTAGCCCCTATATTTACTTTTTTTTTAATACCCTTGCCTGAGAAGGGGAGAATGTTGTATTATTGCTTTAATTCATAGTTGCTTAATTTTTTGGAAAAAAATTTTTTTTGAGTTGAAGAGAGGGGAAGTGAGTTCTCATCACCTCGTTCACCCTAAATACCTGTAATAGCTCTAGCTGGAGCCAAGTGGTGGCAGAAATCCAATCACTTGAGCTGTCCTTCGCAGGGTCTGCATTAGCAGGAAGCTCCGGTCAGAAGCCAGAGGCAACGTCCAACCCAGAAACTCTAATATGGAGCCTGAGTGTCTGAATCCACATCTTCAGTGGTAAGCTACATCTGCCTCTTGCACTTCGCTGACCAGACTGAACTTGAGCCTATGTTCACAGGATGTTGTTTTCATGTCCAGTTGCCCATTTCCAGCTAATTTTTAAATGCTTTCCTGAAATGTTTGTGAGAGCTTCCTGGGACAGAAGCTAAAAGGCTAGGCTCTCCCCAGCTGCTTGGTGGACACCTGCTCCAGGGCTTTTGCTGGCTGGCACAGTGGTGTCACTAACCACAGATGAGCAAGGGCCCAGAGAGGGACAATGACTCCAGCTGGACAGAGAGCTGGTCTTGGTGGCTGTATCAGTGGGGGGGACACACACACAGTCCCAGCTCTGTTGATGGAATAACTGAAAGGTCTGAGCTTATCTGACTGTGGGGCCAATGAGGTAAAAGTGAAACCTGCAGTTCAGGTTGGGTCAGAGCTGCCTTCTGCATGAAAACCTCCGGCTTTTTCTATAAGAGTGGGTCATGCCTCCCAGACCATGGAAGACCACCAGCTCCTTGACTTCACGAATCAGGTCGACAGAATGCGGCCCTCCCTGACCCACGCCAGGGACTGATTGGCTAACAGGGCGCCATAGCCCAGGGACCTTGACCTTGAGACTGACCGTCAGTAGTCATCTGGTTTCTGAGAACACAAAGGCAGGCTTCTCTGCTGAGCAGGCGTCTGGCGGAGCGTGGCACCGGCCAGGGGGTGCTAAGAGAGGGGCCAGCAGGGTTTCTCCACAATGGAGCTACACACCGCTGGGCAGATCCTGAAGGTGACCTTGGGAGAGTTGGCAGCTGTGTCCCCACGCGTGCCCACGGGTGTGAGCAGTGGCGCTGCCACCACAGGGGGATGTTGTGAGGAAGAAGTGAGGGGACGTGGGTCAGGTGAGGAGAACAACACCTGACAGGGAGTAGCCTTGCAGCTGAATCTTAACTATTAGTGTCTGTTTCTTTCTTTTTTTTTTTCTCCTCATTTCCTTGCAATGCTGCGGCGGCTGAAGGTGCCTGATCTGTCCACAAGAGGGCACTGCCAACACAGCCTTGAGAGAATTTTTTTAGGTGAAGACGCTAGAATTGTAGTTCTTTCTTCTGAACTGGCTTGTGGGACTTCAGAGTTTCTGCTGAGCCTGAATGTGGGACACAGCCATTGATCTCTAAGAGAATCCTGCTTGCCCCAGCCACCGTAGCTCAGCAGTCTGCTTGATCCACCGCTGTTCTCTGCAAATGCGACCAACCCAGGCTATCCAGTCCTTCAGCTGACCTAGGCCCTGGGGTTTAGTCCCTGGTAGGAGAGCTAAGAGACCGAAAAGCTTCCTTTTGCCTGGAATCTAAGTGATCAAAAGAACAGGTAGTGAGGTAGGAGTTAAGAGGACACTTGGGGACACTTCCATCTCATATTGTAGTGTGTGGGTTCAATTCCCAGCCCTGGCTCCAGGTTTCAGTTTCCTCTCTTCCAGGTAGTAAGTGACAGCCCAAGTAGTAGTAGTAGTATTGGATCCCAGCTGCCCATTGGGAGAGCTGGGTTGAGACTTCGACTTCCAACTTCATCCTGGCTGGTCGGGGGCTGTTACAGGTGTTATGGGGAGTGAAATGGTGGGTGAGCTCCCTCCTCCCCCTCTTCCCTTCTCTCTTGCTGCCTTTCAAATAATTAAAAACTGAAACAAAACAGTTCAGGTGATGAGCAGCAGGAATTCCCACTGCAATAGTCCCAAGTGAGAAAACAGAACAAAGATAGAGTAGATCATGATGAAAGCAGAAAACGCAGTCTAACCAGAATTCTATGGTGGGGGAGGGCGTGTGTACCTACAGAGGGACAGATCTTGTGGTCATGTATCTTCTGAAGTGGAACCACACACACACATACACACACTATACCTATGTCAGTTTCCAGGTTCTGATGTCAGAATCCTAGAGGTTGGGAGCAGGCGCCCACCTGGGTGGCATGCCTGGTGCTGCTCCTGACTCCAGCTTCCTACTCATGCAGACCATGGGGGTAGCAGGAGATGGCTTACATATGTGAGCATGCTGGTCGGGCAGAGCAAGGCATGGTGTGGAGGGCAGCATTAAGTCAGGAGAGCAGTAAGCACATCACAGCAGGCAGAAGATGTTGTCCTAAAGAGAGCAGAAGGAGGTGGCAGAGCTCCCAGGGCATCCCTCCCTGCCTTGTCTCGAGGTAACAAGTTTGAATCTCTGATTTCTTGCTGCTAAATGGCTTACAGAGAAAAATTTCCAAAGCACCGTCATATTGGAAATGCTGTGGCAAAAGCAATGTTGATGGGGGGTTGGTGGTTTATGGGACAGTTTTTGCTGTAAGAGAGCCTGCAGAGGTGTGTGTACGGGTGTGAATGCATGTATACATGTGTGTATATACATGTGTGTGTTCACTCACAAAGCAGCTTAGCACAGGTGTGAGGTGTCCAGAGGACCAGGGTGGGAACAGGAGAGTTTTCTGGAAGTCTCCATTCACAGTTGTCAGACGTCCTCCCCATCCTCATGGCTCTGGACAGCACCCTTCTCTGCTCTCAGGGACCGGAGGTTTCTTGTCTAGAAACCGAACTTGAGAAACTCAACAGGATTGCAGGGAAGGAAAGTGGGGCAAGTTAGGGGCAATGCAGAACTCAAAGGGGTTGGGCGCAGATCTGCACATTGAGGACTCAGCCTCCAACCTCTTCCTCCCACTCTGCTTTCAGGAGGCTGCAGCTGGGTGTGCACCCTCCTGATGCAGGGAGAGAAGGCAGAGGGGATTCTAGAGAAGTTTTCCAGGCCCTGACATTGGGACGGTCCTCCAAGGAGCAAGAGGGCTTGAAAGACCACTCTTCTGTGATGAGTCCTACAAGGGCGCACATGCTAAGCTTGGAATTCACCCCATGTTTATGTGTGATTGGACAGGCAAGACCACCAGACAATTCATAGCAGCTGGGAAAGAAAGGAGGAGAAGGAAAAGGAAGGGAAGAGAGGAGAGGAAGCAGGAGAAAATGGAACACAGATGAGATAGATCAACAACATTTAAATTTATATTCTGGGATGGGGGAGGGAGAGTGCGTCCATAGATGGATGCATTTTTGTAGCCACGTGTCTTACACAATGAAATGGCATGGAAGTGTCCACACATTGCACCAATGTTAGCTTCCTGGCTTTGATATTGCACTGCAAGAATGTAAGAAATTGTTCAGTAGCTAAGACACTAACGAGGACACCCATGTGAGTTCGATGCCTGGTGCCTGCCACTGATCCCAAGTGCCGCTCCTGCAGACTCTGGGAGGCAGCAAATGATGGATGGCTCAAGTATTGGGTTCCCGGCAGCCACATGGAAGCTGTTGGCTCTTGTGGAAATTCAGTGAGTAAACCAATTGAAAGGATTCTCTATCTCTCTTTTACTTATTTTTTGTTTAAAAGGAAATAAATTGTAACCTCTGGGAGAAGGTGAATGAAGGCCACTTGTTGATTTCACATATCACCTTGAGAACTTCCTGCAGATCTGTAATTATTATTTTTAAGGATTTGTTTATTTTTATTGGACAGACAGATATACAGAGAAAAGGAGCTATGTATAGAAAGATCTTCCATCTGCTGTTTCATTCCCCCAGGTAGCCACAGTGGCTGGAGCTGAGCAGATCTGAAACCAAGAGCCTGGAGCTTCTTCCAGGTCTCCCATATGGGATTCAGGGTCCCAAGGCTTTGGGCCATCCTCGACTGCTTTCTGAGGTCACAAGCAGGGAGCTGGATGGGAAGTAGAGTGGTCGGGACACAAACTGGCGACCAGCTGGGATCCTGGCACATGCAAGACAAGAATTTAACTACTAGGCTATTGTACTGAGCCCAAACCTGTAATGGTAAAAAGTCAGAACTACTAATATCCCCTCAGTGAATTCAGCAAAGCTGTTTTACATCCAGAAATACTATGAAAAAAGAAAGGATGAGTTTAAGAATGATACAATTCCAGGTGCTAGCACACCGACAGATGCCCCTACTGGCATGGAGGTCTGAGGATCCATGTGTGAGTGTGTGTGGACTCCGGCAGGCTGGCAGGGCCCTTGGCTAGCATGTCTGCAGTCAGGGTCTGGGGACCTGTGTGAGCATGCACAGGCCCCAGGCAGGCAGGCAGGGCACCACATTGCACACACACACCACTGGCAGACTGGGCTAGAGGACCTTTGAGTTGCTCAGAAAAGGGAGTCTGGGGATGTGTGGGAGGGAGGACCACTGAGAGAAAACATCACAGCTGAGGAATGGCTTCTGGGTGGCTTCCACTGACCAGACCTCTGCAGTTGCAGGGGATGTCAAATGCCATGTAAGGAGATGGAGAACACAACAGGTTAGACAAACTCTCCTAGCCAAGATTTGGCAGCATGTATCTGAGTGAGCAGATGCAATAGGTGGGACTCTGTCAGCCTATGGACCTGGGGAGGATTTTCAAATTTGCAGCAGAGAAACCAACAGTACCTCGGGACCATCAAACCACTCAAGGAACACCCTTGGAGCATTCTTCTCCACATCAGGGTTTCTAAGATGACACCAAGTGAACACCTTCATCCCTGGGTACTGATGTAGTTTGGAAGCTGGGAGTGGCATCCTCCCCATTTTTTGCCTTCTTCCCTCTTCCGCCCACCCCCATATGGGAGATAAGGAAGGAAAAGAAAGCATTTCTTTAAGGAAAGAAAATGCTTTAAGAAAAGCATTTCTTTAAGGAAGGAAAAGAAAGCATTTGTCCCACCACCTTCGATTTTTCCCACCCCATTCGGTGGTCCTCATGGGCTTACGTTCTTGTCAACTATGTAAACAACATGAAAAATAAAAAAAATTTAAAATGTTCCTAATGAACCCTCATCAGTAATATTTTCAGATCCTCAAATCTACCAGTTCTGTCTTATCTTTTCTTGATTTTTGTTCTCTTTTCCAGGCCTCTTGTTAAATTTCTTGCCACCTGCCAATCACATATATCTCTTCTCTCTTTGAATCCAGGTTCCTGGCACAATGATTTGCATATATTAATTACTTGAAAAATATCTGTGAAATGAACAAATGCTGCTATGTCCTAATTGGATTTTACTGACAGTTGCAGCACTGTGCAATTTTGTGAAAAGAAAAAAAGCTCATAATAAAAGCAAAAATGTGCATTTGGCAGGGGATAATGTTCATTACAGTTGATTTAGAAAGTGCCTCAGACCAAGCACTTTGCAATAGAGCAGAGAAGACAGGCATGATTGTTGTCCTCAAGGAGCCTCTAACCAAAAGATAGCCTGGAAATTGAATACATAGTGGCACAGGCCCTGGGTGTGATGAAGGAGTGGAAAGGTGCCAAGAGATCATTAAAATGTAGAGATCTAACCCAGTCTGAAGGTCAGGGAGTGTTTCCTTGAAGAAATGATGTATAAATTGATTTTTAAAAATTCGTTATTGGAGGCATGGTTCTAACATGTGTTCTGGTGGTGGAAAAGTTTGGCCCGTGTGAAGAACCAAAGGAAATCCAGATTGATCTAGCTGTAGACTGTGAGATGAGAGTGGCATGTGATGAGGCTGCTGAGGTCAGTGAGGACCTGGTCATTCATGCTATGACCAGGTATTGAAAAACTGCAGAGCCAGCTTTATTATGTTCAGTTTTATGAATCTGGAAGCCCGCTTTCAGAACATTGTGTGGGAAAGCTGACTAGAGTAGAGTTAGAGTGTGTGTGTATGGCCATACCAATGATCAGATTATTACTGTGGGTGAGTTGAGAGATCATGGCGCTTGTAATGAGTAGAGGTGGTTGACTAATCCTTGTGTGGAGCCAGGAGCCAGGAGATTTTTCCAAGTTTCTTAAATGGATTTAGGGACCCAAAGACTTGAGCCACCTTCTACGGCTTTTCCAGGCTGCAAGCAGGGAGCTGGATCAAAAGTGAGCAGCAGCTGGGACTAGAACCGATGCCTATATGGGATGCTGGTGCTAGCAGGTGGATGATTAGTATATTGAGTCACTGCACAAGCCAAAGAAGCAGCTTTTTAAACAGCTGTAGGGATGTGGGATGTGGTATAGGTCATCTGCTCACATTCCTCAAGCAAGATAAGTCCTTGATCAAGTCTGATAGCAACAGCAGGAACACATATTCCACAGGAAAGCGAAGTATATCCCATGACAATAGGCATGGACATACAATTCTCTTACAGAGAAGGTGCATAGAATTTGAGCGATACACTGCAATCTCAAAGATATTTTCATATATATATATATGAATATATATTTAACTAATGTTTATTGGATATATTTCCTCTCCTATCATGAAAATAGACATGAAAACAGAAACATGGCTATCATGCTCTAAATTTGTTTGAACATTTTCTCTATGAATTTTGGAGTTTTTTGTTAGCATTATTCAAGTTCTGAGCCAAGAACTATCTGTTAACAATCTACAGTGAGATAAGAATCATGGTCTGGAAAGTAAAACAACACTCTGCTTCCTTCATCATGAAGGTCTAGAGGCGAGAAGTAAAATGATGACAGAAATAAACACTGCTTACTGATGTACTTGCCTCACACCTTTGCCTCCGTCCTCGTGCTGTCACAGGCAGATGCCAAATAGTTTGTGGACTAACAATGTTCCACAAACCATGTTGTGCTGTGTAGTGATCTCATCCATAGATGATTCAATTATGGAAAGTTTATTTGAAGGTAGACCCACAGAGAGAAAGGTGGAAACAGATTTTCTATCTGTTTGGTTCATTCCCTAAGTGGCTGCCATGGCCAGACCTGAGCCCGTCTAAAACCAGGAGCTGGAAGCTTCTTCTGGGTCTACTATGTCAGTGCAGGAGCCTCTGCTGTGTTCCCAAGTGCTTTAGCAGGGAGCTGGATTAGAAGTGGAGCAGCTGAGACTCAAACTGATGCCTACATGGGATGATAGTGTCACAGACAGTTGCTTAACCTACTATGCCACAGTAGTGGCCCTATCCATGTCTGTCTCTTGCTTGCAGAATGTTTTGGGGATTTCAGTTACTTAGAAGAGGTATCATGAGGTTCTGTGGTACTTGGCATGATGGCAGACAGTTTGTGGTCTCCTTGCAACACCCATCATCTTGTTTGATGCAACTCTGTTGCTGTGGAGGAGATGTTGCAGTACAACTTGTCCCCTCTAATGCACTTCCTCATGCTCAGGCATAGGACTTTGGAGTTGGATATTTGGTCTTGAGAACTTCACCCATAGAATTCTGTGTGTGGCAACGCTGTAATGTGGCTTTTACTAGTGTGGGATTCATCTCAGAAGAGGCAAAAAAGCAGAGGGAGGAGCTCAGCTAGATTTTGATACAGATATCCCATTGCATCGATGTGTGGCTCCCCCTTTCTTGTGATGACACAGATGTTGGTGTCAGCACCCTGGCTGGTGAGAAGAGGAAGAGGACAGACTCCTTTCTGGTTCTCAGAAACCTTTTTTCTGGAACAAACCATAGCAGTATGGGAAAGTCAACAGTTGCAGCTTTTTTTCTGCGTTATTATTTCTTATTCTTTCAAGAATAAAACCACCAAGGCCAATTCTGGGTAAAACAGTGAAGTACTTAGTCTATTTTGAATTTATGCCATGTCTGCTGCCCACAAAATTAAGAAGGATTACCAAATTCAAGCATAAGAAAGTGGAAGGTAAAATAAAGATGAAGGAGGGTATTTGGCGAAGTGCAGAAGATGCTGCTTTAAAAATTTTTTTTAAATTTATTTTTGACACAGTTTAATAGGCACTAGGGTCTCCCCTCCCCTTCTCCAAGCTCCATCCTCTCCCCTCCCCTCCCCTCCCCATGCCCCTCTCCAGTCATGCAATGGGTGTCTTTCATGAATTTTCACATGTTCATCATGCTGTCACTGAGGTGTCTCCCAACAATGTAGGAGATTCTCAGCCATTTTGCTGTGAGTCCATCTCTGCACTGTGTGCATGGGGACATATCTCTCTCTGTTTCCACCTATGAACATACTTATTTCTGCCACACTTCCACTATGAATCCCCTTATGTACAGTCCACTACAGGGAGAAAAAATAGTGAGCCTTCATCCCCATGAAGTTGACAAACCCATAACAAAGGTGTCAATGTGATGTTATGGTGGTGAAAAAGTGTCCGACATCTTCCTGTATGAGTAGATGCTAGCGTGTCCTGCGTGGCTCTTATGAAAGCACCATAAGGACAAGATCATCATTACTTATGGGCAGTAGCAATGACAGTGGTAAGAGGGGCATTGACAATCTCCATTGACTATAAGAAATCAGTCTCTTATGGATGATTGATTTATAGGTCTCATTTCAAGATCTCTTATGAAAGGTATGAAGATGCTGCTTTTATGTCTGCATCTTGTATCAGGTTACCTGTTTCAAAACTCCCCTCCTCTTCTGTGTCCAGCTTCCTGCTAATGCCCATGCTTGCTTGGAGGCAGTAGCTGCTGGCTCAAGCACTTGGGTGCCTGCCATCCTCACGAGAATCCTGTACAGTGTTCTTTGCTCTTGGCTTCAGGCTAGCCCAGCCCAAGCTGTTGTGGGCAACTGAAGAGTGAATTAGCAAACGAGAACCAGCAGCTCTTTTTTGTCTGTTCCTCTGTCTTTGCATCTTCCTTTGCCTCCCCCTGTCTGTCACTCTTCCTTTCAAATAGATAAAATATATGGATAAATTATTTAAAAATAAAGATAAAATAACCACAGTTAGACATTATTTTCTCATATTAAACATTTGAAAAGACAATTCTTAATGTTTTGCTGAGGGTGGGGTGGAAAAAATGAGTATGCAGCCTACGGAGTATGTGGAGGCACCAAGCTTTCAGAACATAAATTGATTTTTGTATAGAAAATATACGTTTATACTAGAACTCTGAAATTGTGCTATTTGGAATCCATCCTTTTTAACTTCACTTGTTAAGAAAATAGACCTGCTAATAGGAACTATTTCATTGAGTGATATGAGAATTAGATAATGGGCAAAAGTGGGATACACTCTGTGTTCCACAATTGCTAGGCATAATTGTCAATGAAAATATAAAAGTCTTCTTAAACAAAACTTACAGCATTGTGGCGCAGAAACGTTAAGCTCTGGCAGCTCCATGAGGTGGAAGGAGCCTAAAAATCATTTCAGGAAATGAGCTTTAGTTGCTCTTGCCATCCTCCACCTACCCACCTCCTCTTCAGTTCCTGGCTAGATCTCTAAAGATGTCTGGAAGTTATGCAAATTGGAGGTCATGATTTAAGTTGGAGAAGCTGTCATTAAAAAAAGTGGAGGACTCTTTGGCATTAGAACTATCCGTGTTGTTTTTATGGATTGCTTTTGCAGCATACTTTATGTTCTCTTGAGGAAAAGCCTAGGGAGCTGAGGCACTTGGAGTTGTATGTCTGATGTGGGCTTGTAATTCTTCCCTAGTGGGGTCATTGTAGGACTAGGACCTGGGTCTACTGGGAAGCATTCAACAGGTTTTTAAAATGGAGCTTTCCTGCTTCCAGAACAAAGTGGATCCAGATTAATTTTTGTCTGATAATGATCAGGCTGTGGCTTAGATGGGCAACTTGAGGCCTGCTGGGAATGAAGGGAGAGTGTGGCTGTTTGGGAGAGCTGAAAAGCTGTGTATTAGGAGTCACAGAGAATGAAGACAAGAAGCTCCATGCCAGTCATTGGCCAGAAGCCCAGTCAGTTGGGACCCTCAGAAAAGGGAACTGTTTAATGGTGAGGCAGAGTAAGAGAGCAGTGCAGCCTGTGGGGAAGCAGACATGGTTGACCAGCAGATCCTAGTGCAGAGCGTTCACGCACCTCACAGTGTTCCTGAATGGCATCTTGACTGTTAACTCCCCATGGACACAGGCATGGACACATATGCTTCCCCTCCTCCAGGCTATGAACAGAATATACTGGAGAGACAGATGGTTCCCTCAGCTTCCCAGCACAACTGTAAACGCAAAGAGCATTCATTTTCCAGGGAGCCCAAGTATTCTTGGAGGAGTTCCCTGTCATGTGCTTGGAACAGAGGTCTTGCCAAAATGAGTCTACTGTAAGTCCTCAAACCAACTTACTGTAGCATATTACCTATGGTGGTCC
Source organism: Ochotona curzoniae (assembly GCF_017591425.1). Classification (NCBI taxonomy): domain Eukaryota; kingdom Metazoa; phylum Chordata; class Mammalia; order Lagomorpha; family Ochotonidae; genus Ochotona; species Ochotona curzoniae. The sequence continues at coordinate 43,354,442 of NW_024466502.1, read as the reverse complement.
TGTTTCCCTACTTAAAAAAAAACAGGACATAACATTCATTTGTGTCCACTGAAAATTATAAATTCCTCTAATTCCATTTGCTCTGTGTGCAGTGTGTGAGGGAGTTGGCGGGAGGGGTGAGGCAAGAAGATAGATCTAATAGAATAACAGACTTTTCCAGCATGATCATGGAATGCATTCAGGTGGTGCTTAAGTACAAGGACATTTAGATGTTCTTTAAGCTTTTCCAAAAGGAACAGTGTAAATCATTTTGAGTTTCTTTCTTGGTGCTTTGCCAAACATAAAGGGAAAATGGAAAGTTCCAATTAGGCAGTTCTTCCCACGATATGTAATGTCATAAAGAAATGCCCTTGTTAGAGTGCCGTTTCAAGGACTGCCTGGTATCATGTTTTTTAAACTAAAAGAAAGTCCAGTTAAGGTCAGTTGGAAATCTGGTATCCCAGCAGATACTTCCAATTAGATAATGACATATTGTGGCTGTCTCTGTATCTGGCCAAGACCTTATTGAGATTATTGATCTGCTCGATGGGCCAAATTGTGCATTACTTTAAATTACTTGGGTCAAGCTTGCATTTTAGTACTTTACTCTTTAAATTAAAAGTGACTGGAAAAAGCAACCATGACCCAGAGACCAAAAGGTGCAATTAGTGAGTGTCTCTTTTTAGGGGGAAAAAAAACTGTGCTACCCGTAAGAGAAAAGTAAAGGGTGGAAATAAAACTATTTTTACCATTTCAGGTAAGGTTATTGTCTTCACTATTTTTTTAAACTATGGTGTTTTATCTGAGTTCTTAGGAATATTCTACTTAGCTCCCCAAAGTTTAAATGTAAGTAAAACACAATGATGATGGCATTCTGGAGATATGACTTTCTTCTGCAGAAATTCTCAGTATGAGCTTTCTTCATTTGAAACCTAATAAACATTTAATTGATTCAGTTATTTCTAATGATCAGGCAAGTTTAGTGAGTTGCTTTTGAAATGTTTAGGTGATTGTTACCTCTAAAATTGTTCAACGATTGAGTCAATTGAGCTTATTCTTCTCCTGCTCCAAGTGACAGAAAACAGCATTTTCAATTTTCAGCTGTAGCTGAGTAGAACTCTATTAATAGGTGGTTCCAGTGTTCTGGGCTCACATATTTATTCACACGTGGGTCATAAGGGGCCCTGAGCGGTAGGCAACTGGCACTTATGATAAACTAGTAGGGCCCAATGAGGGGTAGGAAAAGTAGTGGTGGAGGTAGCATGAAGTAGCTTGGTCCTTTCTCTCATGGCTGTTCATACCTTTCCCAAGACTGTTTGTTGACCTGGCCATACACAAAATTACTGATAGTTTGCAAAGACTCTCACACCCTTTTGTATCATACAACATTGTCATTGCAGCAACAGTGCCTGTAGTTACACAGTGTGTGATCACTGCACCCCAAATTCCTAGCCAACTGAGAGTAGCAGTGTTCCATGCATGAATCACACAGTGGTTAGGGCCTGTGATCAGCTGTATCTGTCCACCCTCAACCTCTAGGCCCCAGTTCCACTTTGCTCCCCAACTGACTTGCCGTATTTTCTGATCCATTCAGAGTGGTGGGTGTCTGAGTGGCAAAAGAAATTAAGGGTAATGGGCATGGTCTTGAGTCACCGACATGGTCATAACATAGTATTTGGCATTTCAGCTTGGTGGATATTGTGGGTTTCTTTGAGAGTCTCCCAGCCGCCAGGAATCCCTACCATTTGCAGTAAAATGGTCCCACTGGGAGATGATTATACTCAGTAAAATAAGCTAATCCCGAAAGGACAAATATGTTCTCTGTGATATAAGGCAGACTTCATGCAAAACAAAAGATACATAGATGTATAGGTGAGCAAGAGCATACATATATTCTCACAGGTGAATTGTGTAATGGAGACTAGCTTACCAAAAAGTGAACATACATTTCAGTAGGCACCTCTACTCCTAAATAGAAGTAGGAATCCCAGTGAAACAGCTAAACACGCCCCAACAATGTGGTACTAGGCTTTCTATCTTGTCTATACTTACAGTTCTATGATGTACTTAAATAGCAGAATGTTAAACATGTAATTGCTACTAAAGGTCTATACTACAGTAAGAATTTGGGGAGAAATGGTGGAAAGGGAAAATTGGATGGGAGAAAGGGGAGGGCAGAGGGAATCCCTATACTTATAAAACTGCATTGTGAATAATAATAAAAGTAATTAAAAATTAAAAAATTATATGGTGGCTCACATGCAAACAAAGAAAAGCTTAGCCCACTAGGTTATATGAACAAGGACTCAGAGGCTGGGATGAGTGTTAAGAGTGATTGGTAAAGTCTGCAGAGAACTGGGACAAGATTGTTTTGTGACCCTGGAAATGTACCCAGCAGAGGTTAGGAGGATTGAATAATAAGCCAGATTTCACATTCTTGGCCTGCTGTTTTATAAGATATTTCTGCTCTTTTTAAAAAAGATTTATTTAAAAATCAGATTACAGAGAGTAGTAGAGACAGAGAGGAAGATCTTCTATCCATTGATTCATTCCCGAAGTGGCCACAATGGAACCTGATCCTGAGCCAGAAGCCAGGTGTCTCTTCTTCTGGTCCCACATGGGTGCAGGGTCCCAAGGCATTGGGCCATTCCCTACTGCTTTTTCAGGCCACAGGTAGGAAGCTGGATGGGAAGCGGGGCCACCGGGATTAGAACCAGTACCCTTATGGGATCATGATGTTTGCAAGGCAAGGACTTTAGCTGCTAGGCTACTGGGCTAGATTCTCCCTTCTCTTTTTAAAAGAGGTATATAGAGGCACAAAAAGGAAGCTGATATAGCCAGAAATGACAGAATCTTCCTTGCCAGTAGATCATATAGATGGGTGTCTAGTGGAGTGAGAGGAGCTGGTTCCATGCCCTATGCGAGATCATAGAAGAATCAGCTTACTCATCATTTTCCCCAGAATGAAGCTTTGAGCTAACCAAAGCTAGGTTAAATACAGTTAAGAATAGCATAAAGAGGAAACAAAGTGAGCTAACACAGTCTAGTTCTATGCTGATGTACGTGATTAGCAGGTATAACCAACCATTTGTTAGAAGATTCAGGTGTAGATAGCGGAAAAACCCCAAGGAGCAGGGGCTAAAACCAAATGGAAACTGATTCTCTCTGTGTACAGAACAGATGACAGCAGATCTGATCTCATGGCTTTGTGTCAATGGGGACATAGGATTCTACTTTTTATTCTCAGGATCACTTCATGGCCCAAAACAGCTCCTGAAATTACAGCCATCCTGTCTGCCTTCTAGACTGGAGGAAAGATCAAGGGCAGGAAGAGGCCTGGAATTACGGAACAGTAAGTTGAACAACTGCTTGTGACACTAGCATCCCCTTTTACAGGATATGTTTGAGTCCAGGCTGCTTTGTTTCTAATGCAGCTTCCCACTAATGCACCTGAGAAGACAGCAGAAAATAGCTCACACAGGCAGATAGATCCCTGCCACACCTGTGGATGGCCAGGGTGCAGTGTCTGACTCTTGCCTCTGACCTGGATCTGGCTGTTGTAACCCTTTACAGAGTAAACCAGTAGATAAAAAAATCTCAGTCTCTTTACTTCTCCCTCTCTCTCTGTCACTGCCATTCAAGTAAAGAAATACATCTTTTAAAAAAAATAAAAGAAGAAAAGGCATAGTGGTCCTCTTTCATATCAACTAGCCCCTTTACCTGCCTCCCAGGAGCCTGAACCTAAGCCTTAACACATTCTGCTGGCCATAATCTAGTGCCCAGATACACATTCAAGAAACCTAGGAAAAGCAGTGTCTTCTTTAGGGAGGCCATTATACTTCCAAGTACCAAAAGATCAGCATTCTTTTCTTTAGGAGAGAAGAGGAAAAAGAGAGAATGCCATGGATTATTAGACTTGTATGCCAGAGGCACTACTAGAAGTGCAAGGACTTGGACATTTTGCTCTTCCTGTAGTATTTGAAAGCATTTTGAAAAATCCTAAAATGCATGGCAGTGTAATCTTATTTAATCTGGTATGTGTCTGAAAGGGTGCAGACAGTACAGTATTTGATGAGTTAGTGAGGAAATTAGGTAATCAAGTCATTGTATGTTTTTTCTCCTAAGAACAACTTGTGCATCATGATCATATATCTGAATTTATTGTTTAAATGAGAACGCATAGTCTGTCTTTTCATCTAATTCTGAAAATAGATCAGACTGTTTCAAATTGTGAAGTCATTTGTGTTCTATGTTATTGGAGTCATTTCCTATTGTTCTGAGAATTTATTTAGCTAAACAAAATATATAGAAGATGTCTGCTATATGCAAAGCAAGGTGCCAGAAAATACCTTGAGACTACCAAGATGGAAAAGAGCTTACCCATCTTTTAAAAGGACATCCCATTAAAATATAAATTCCGTGAAGGCAGGAAGATGCTTGGTTCATTCACTGGTATAGCAGAAGTGTGTAAATCAGGGTATGATAGAGGAAAAGCTTGCTGGAATTTGTTAACTGGATGAATGAATGAATCCTGGAAAATGTTGACCTTCCACTAATGTAAACAAATACACTTTGGGAGTAAATCCATAAATCAACTTGAAGGAATTAATGTGTCCCTTTTTAGAAAATAAATAAGTTTCTGATGAGCAAATTTTATTCAAATCATATCTGGAGCTGACAATTTAGAGGTGTCATATGAGGATTTATTTCCTAAAACAAAGCATCCTTCCAGGAAGAGAATCATCACCTTTGTTTTGCTTGTGGACCAATCTAGATTATTTTTGTAAGTCAACTTTGCATGGAAACCAAAATATTTATGAAAATAAATATATAAACTTAAGTATCAGTCCCAAAGTGCTGCTTTTTATATGACAAAATCTTAGAATTTATTAAAGAATATATTTCTCCCTCCATAAAATATAAATCAAGGGAACTATCTTATATTGCTCCCTCGCTTTATGTCATGTGCAACACCACACATGCCAGTATTACATTCTAAACATTTCTTGAAAGTTCTCCTCATTTCTGCTACTGGTTCATAACCTCTGTTCATTTTGCTATTCTTAGCCATCCTTGTTCTCTGCTGTGCACTTTGCAATGTGGTCCTGTGGGTTTGATTTGACTAATGTAGTCTCAGGAAGACTTCTCTGATCCTCCAACTTGGCACTGTGCAGCTTTGCTGGAATACCATGCATACTGGGTATATCTTCTGTCCTAGCATATTCTGCATTAAATTGTATCTAAAAATATGGTTCCAGGTATATAATAGGTGCTCAACAAGTCAAGTTTGAAAGTTAGACAATGCTACTTTGAAAGATTTACTCCACCAGAAATTATTATTATATATTAATTGTATTCTTCCTTCCACTGCTAAATAAATAGTCTACGGATCTACCAAGAAGTATGCAGAGAAAAAATATTGAACATTTTGGCACCATTACACAAATGTCCTACAAAATAATTTTTGCTATCTAAAATACAGTATTTTGTATTGATAAAGAATAGCTTTCCCAATGTGTTAAAAAAAAAAAAAAGAATAGTTGAGTCATCAACTGGTTTTCTTGATTTGTGGGAGTACAAATTTCTGAGCTTAGTCACATTTATTTGGAAGATTTACAATGCTCCTACCCAATAGAAGCCCATTTAGAGCTTAAACGTACTTAACTAAATACAACTCAGAAAAAATAGAAAGAAGCATCAATTTTGTCATTAGTCTCTAGATCCCCTCCCTCTCCTAATGTAAGGAAAATGGCAAGTGAAAAAAATCAGATTCTCAAATGACATTCAGTTATTTGGAAAAGTCATTGCTTGTGTTTACTATCTAAACGGAACAAATTGAAGGAAGAGTATGTTTAAAATCTATTTTTAGAGACTCAAAATGGCAAAATAGGGAAGGACATGTTTAAACAGATGGAGAAACATTAGCCAGTGTGAAGCAGAGAGGGCACATTTCAGGAAATAGGAGAGGACAGAAGGACAGCAGCGGGGCACCTGGAGACTGACTGACAAGGGAAAGCAGCGGACACAACGGTGTGGTGTTGCAGTGACTAATACCCCAGCAGCATTCAATGAACAGAGATCTGAACTGCACCGGCAGCTGAAACTCTACCAGCAACAAGGGAAAAGTAATACCGACTATGACATTATACAGGTCAAAATAGCTCCATGTGGCCCTCAGACCTAATAGCCAACAGGTTCTGGCAAGATCAGTACCATCAACAATCTAGCTATATAGCACATCTGGTGTCTCTCTAATCTTGGGAACTGCTTAAACTGGAAGTGGGAGAAATGTTGTACAGATAATCCTGCAGCCTCGGCACAGTATCATAGGAGGTGGAGACTGGTGAGCCAGGAGCTGGGGCAACAGAGACCATGGTGGAAATCTAACATAAGAACCCAGACCTGGAACTCACAGGAGAGAGTGGCACAAGTGACTGCAAACAGAGAGCCATGTAACTACTGCAATAAGTAAAATCGAACTGTAGACCTGTGGGGTCACATAGGAAATGAAGCAAATGAAAGCTGATATATCAGAAATGAAGAATACAGTGGAGCAAACTAAAGGTACATCTGGATATGATAATCTCCATTACACCATTACTATACATCCCCTTAAATGAAAAGCCACAAAACAAAATCAACAACAGGAAGATAAGAAGAAATTAAAAATGCCATGAATCAAATAGCATGCTACTGAATGACTAATGTGTCGCTGAAGAAATGAAAAAGAAAATCAAGAACCTTTGATATCCTAAGTTTGGTTTGAGTTTGAGAATCTGCATTTCAACAAGCATACAAATGATGCCAAAGCTTCTCCTGTATTCTATAATAAACACAACAACAGAAACCACCAGAAGGGAGACTCTTGTGCATGTAGATGCATGCACTTGGTGCATAGGCAAATGAAAGAAACCAGCATTATCTCTAAGTGGAAACAGGCAGCTGAATGAAGTAATAAGAGGTAAACTTACTTTTTACTGGTATCTTAATCTTTTCTGAGTTGAGTACAGCATGCTGCTATTACCTATTTGAAAAATATGATTCTCCCATTTCCCATGTAGTAAAACTGTCCATACCTTTTTACAATCAGTTATTTCATTTCTAAGGGGACTGATGCCAGTGATTTATCTAAATAAGCACAAAGGACAAAGTTATTTGTGACAACATTTTTTTTCATTGTAGAATATTGAAGTTCAAATTTCATTAGTAGTATACTGATATGAAACTTCCTCTCTGATATCATGTTGATTGCAGAAAGGAGTATATGTTATGTTACTATTATATAACTAGAGAAGAGATCTATTTTGACTTAAATGTTCATAAACTATTCTGGAAAAATGCAGAAAGAGATTAATATCCTTGGTTTCCTCTGAGATGGAAAATGAACACAGGACATTGGATTTAAAGAAAGAGTATATTCTTTTGTATCTTTTGAATTATGTTGCTATGCTTCCACTACCTAGTAACTATTGTTCAAAAACTGCCTGGTAGATACCTTTTTATGTCAAGGAATAGTAAATCATCTAATTTTTGAAATAGGTGATTCTTGCAGATGACAGATGGACATAAAGATGAATGGATAATAGAACTAACTTGGAAGGCAAATAGAAAAATAGAAAACACTTGCATAACACAGTTGGGTCTCCTGAACTAGTTGTCTCTGAAGTCACATGCATGAACTAAAGCATTTGTTTTTATTGTTTGTGTTGATTCAAGTGGGTTCTGTCGTGCATAATCCAGATTCCTTGGAAAACAGCCTGGCTGTTTGTTGGTCCTGCATGTTACAAGTTCATTTACTAATGTACTGTTTGCTGCTAAACATTATTTTATAATAGTTTGGGCTGCACAGGTGTTTAAGATTTTTGTGCAGTAAGTTTCATCTTTTCTCTGGAGTTTTATTTCCTGCTTTAAAATATCAGTCTCACTCTGGATTTTTAAAAGACCACCTTTCTTCAGATCCTGATTTAATATCCCCTTAGCTCTGAAGCAAAAATGAGGCAGGTAATACAATCTTTAAAAATTGGTAATGGCCCCAGCTTTAGGCAACAGCCTAGGTTGCATTGCATCTAGGCAAGTGTTATACTGCTTGGTAAAAGCAGCTAATAGTTGGGCAGGCATTCAGGGCCTGGTTAATGCCAGATTTGTGTTAACTATTCCAGTGTGCCAACACGGTGGCCTACTCTTTTTTTTTTTTTTTGTCAGTAGACAGGATCTGAGGATTACACACACTTGCACGTGGGTCCTGGGTAGGCAGGTGGGGTCCCAGGGTGGCACGGCACATCACCAGAGGACCAGGCATGGAGGGCTGTTAATTGCCCAGGGAAGTGGGTCTGGAGATGCGTGGGAGGGAGAATGTGACAGGTGAGGAGTGACTTCTGGGGGACTTCCATCAACCAGGTCATTGTACTTGCATGGTAAATGAGCAGGCTGAGACCAAGAGGTTTAAAGGAGGGAAACTGGAGGACTCTTGGGGACCAAACCAATATACTTACCAAGGTGGGATACCTGAGCTGGGATTGCTGGTATCAACCACTGCCTACTGGCACACATGAAAGTCATTGCTTGGGGGCATGCCTGGCAGGGCTTGACCACAGTATCCACCAGTGAGTGTTGGAGCAGCGGAGGTGGACCATGACATTGACCAGCTCATGAAGGAACTGGGCCTGAGAACAGATTCTGTCATGGGCTCACCCCTCTGGGACTGCCATACCAGCTGGTATACTTGAGGGCTAGGGTACTGACAGGCTGAACTAGGCATGAACATGGAACACAACAACTGTCCTGGGTACTGGGATTGGGAACAGGCTGGGCTGGTCCAAGCTATAGCACCTGCAGACACACCCAGATTTGGGTGTGGGAATAGCTGGGCCACAACATCCACCAACACACACAAAGGCCGACATTGTGGGGCAGACTGCCAGGTAAGGCCCTAGCATGCACTGGCACGTGTAAAATTTGGGAGTGGGCTTGGTGGGATAACATGGGGAACACCTGCTGGTGGGTTGTAGCTCCCACTGGTGAACATGTGAATCAGGGCTGGGTATTTGTCAAGTTGTGCAGGACTGTTCTATGTGTTGGCAGATGTATGGGTTGGCTTTGTAGAGGCTGGACCAGGCAGGGCCAGGCCAAACCATAGCACACTGGCATGAGTGGGAGTTAGGATGGGGTGCAGGCCATGCTGGGCTCGGCTAGACTATCAATCATACCTACCAGTTTGCATGAAAGCCAGAGATGGGGGCAGGCTGGGCATGGCTAGTCTGTAGCACTCACCAGTGGGAGTTGGGAATGGGTGCAGACCAGGTCAGGCTGCATCATGTGATGGCAAAGGCCAAGCTGGGTGATGGGTAATGCTGGACTGGATTGAAGCAACCACTGGCATGTACAAGACCTGTAGCTGGGTGGCAAACTGGGCTGGACATGGCTGCAGCATCTCTCAGCATGGGTATGGACTGGGTCTATGGTGTGCCAGACTGAACTAGGCTCCAGCATCTTGTGGTGCTCATAAGAGCCATGGTAAGTGTAGGACAGGCTGGACTAGGTCTGGAACTCATTGAACCATGCGAGCATTGGGTCAGGGGGTGGACCAGGTATGTCTGGGATGTAGCATCCAACAGTGAGAGCTGGAATGAGTGTGCACTGGTCAGACTAGGCTACTGTTCTTACCAAGACAAGAGGTGGGCCAAGTCAGGCTGCACCAGTGTGTATGAGATCTGCCACTGGGAGTTGACCTGAGAGAGGAGCTTGGGGAACTCCTCTGTCAGGACACATTCCTTGCAGGTGAGAGTAAGAACCAAAGCTGGGAGCATCCCAGACCAAGTGGGGTTATAGTACCTGCTGGCATGTATATGGGTCAGGTTGAACAAGTTCACAGCACCCACTGGTAGTTGTGAGAACTAGGTCAGTGTAAAGTATAGGCTGGATTGGGCCACAAAACCACTCACTTCACATTAGGGCCAGGACTAGGGGCTATCTGGGTTGGGCTAGGCTGTAGTACCCACCACCATGAGCTGGAACTGGGGGCAGGCTGAGCTAAGCTAGACTGCAGCACTCACTGTTGGATACTGAGGTAAGGTGAATCATCCCAGTCTGGGCCGCAGCACCTACCAGCACACATAAGACCCAGAATGGGAGGTGAGTGTAGCTGGGGAGCTCTGAGGGCTCCCTGCGGGGCCACTGCCTCTGCTGGTGAGCATGAGAGCTGGGATTGGGGGCCAGACCAGGTTGGGCAGGGCTACAACACAAATTGGTCTGCATGTGAACTGGATTAAGAGGAGAACCAGGCTGACCTAAGTGGCCATATCCACTTGTGCATGCATGAGCCAGAGTAAGAATAGGCTGATAGGGCTTTGCCACAGCATCAGCTGGCAAGTGCTGGGCCTGGGGGCAAGTCCTGTCAGACTAGAATGTAGAACCATCCCTAAAGTATAAAATCCGGGGCTGGGAGTGGACCCAGTTGGGAAACTGTGGGCACCTCTCTGATGGGTTGCAACTCCTACTGGTGAGCATGAGAACCAGGGATGGGCAGGCCTGGCTAGAAAGGCCCAGTGGCACCCACCGGCATGAATGTGGACTGGATAGTGAGGTCAGTAAGGTTGAGGTAGGCTCCAGTGCCCATTGATATGTATGAGAGCTGAATGGGGTGTGGGACAGACTGGACCAATCAAATGCACACTAGCATGCACAGGAGCCAGGGCTGGGGTTGGGCCCAGTGGAAGTTACTAGAAGTCACTCTGACTAGGCTGAAGTTCCCATTGGTGTGCATGAGGGCTACATAGTGGACAGGGTTAGTCTGTGCCACAATATCCATTGGTTTGCATACAAGATGAGGACAGAACTGAGCAGGTGATTGCAACTTCCAGTGTGTGCGTAGGCTGGTGTGGGTGATGGACTGAGTCAGATCCCACACTGGCTGATACACAAAAGAATCAGGTTGGAGTCATCTCTGATGAGGTTTCTTTGGGACTTCTCTCTGCTCCACCCTCTCAAACCAAAACTCAACATTTTTTTAATAAGTAAAGATATTTCTTCTTCCAAGAGATATTTCAGGGAGACAATGAATATTGCTTTTATATTATATTTGTAATGAGTTAAGCTGTTAACATTCTAATTTTCATGTATAATGTGGCAGTGCTGCTCAAGCGGTTTTGATAGTTCAAAAGTTCTGAATTGCAGTCAATTTCAATACTCCAATCATGATAAAACCTTTCTAGAAGCCACTGGCTGACATAGTTCACTTTAGAGTCTCCATTTACCCTGATAGTCACTGCCAGCACTTGGCTGGGGTAGTTGATCAATTTGTTCTGTCCTCCGTCCTCTGTTACGGTACCAGGTGTCTTCTACATGCTCCAATGTACTGCCATATCCTCAATTAAGCACTAGTTCTTAAAGCTTCAAGATCTGCTATATGTGATGCTAATTTGCAGTGCAGTTTTGTAAGTTCTATTCTATTCTTTTGCTGTTGGGTGTTAGTGAAGGCCTTGGTAAATGCTGATGCTGGCCTGTGGAATATAACACCTAGAATCTTGCTGTGATAGCATGAAGATCAAGGCAATCATTAGAGATTGTGTCATTTTTAAAGAGCTCAAATGAGGAGGTCAAACAACTGAAAATGAGTCTGGAGTTAATCTTTAATTCTCAAAAGCAATGCATAGTTGAGATGGATAGAATTCCAGAGAAATGTATTTGATACTTGAGGACATAGGTGTAACAGAAATGTACTTGGATACATGAGGACATACCAGAAATGTACTTGGATACGTGCAACAAGTTTAATCCCCAGCAACAACTCTGACATGCTATCTTATGACTTAGCATGGCTGCATTAAAGGACCAGTTGTAAGATACAATCATTTTGCAAAGTATTCTAATGTTTTTCCTTTCATAATAAATAGACTTACATTTTCTACATCTTCATCAAAATCAAATAACTTTTTACTAACCCCATGCCAATAATTAAGTTCTCAAACAATTTCCTACAATCACCAACTTCATAAATCAGGTAGGATTTCCAAGGGAATTTATATGAGAAGACACTTAGGCTTTCCATATGTCAATTACTGATGCACAATTTAATAACTATTACAGTGTAAATGATAAATTGCCATATCATGATTCTTTGGATGGTTCCACATTTAGGTCTACTCTTTTGCCAGAAATACTTTCAATATAATAGGTACTTTCCTTCAATCTTCTATAACAGAAAGAACAACAGACATGAAACATAATAGGAAGCTGTGAGGCTCCAAACATATCACAGGATCGGATGATACACAAACCGTTACCAAACATGGGGCCGTGGCACCAATCACATCTGCGCGTGCTGACATGGAAAAAACATCAAGTCAGTACTGAAGAATTTTCCACTCAAGTGATTAGTATAACGTGAGACTCAAAGCAAGATACAGTAAGTAAAAAAGCTTTTTTTATCTTCATAGAGATTATGATCTAAAAGAAGCACTTACCAACAAGTCAAACATTAAATACTCAATGAGATAAACAATAAAGTGGATGTATGTGGAGTATAACTCATATTTTCAAAACAAAAAGTGTATATGCACTGTAAAAAAAGACATCCAGGAAAGATCCCCAAATAGTACAGTTATTATCCTTGGAAAATGTGACCGCAATGGATTTTAAATTTTACAATTTTTAAAAATGTTTTTCCAAGTATTTTATAATCAATATGTCATTTTTTATAAGTCAAAACAAATATGTTTTTTAAAAACATTTTCTTGAAATACAGTACATATATCACGAATTGCACATAACAGTACGGATGAATTTTTGTCAAGTGATCACTCATTAAAAAACACCCAAAGTAATATTTGAACCTGGGGTCTTCACTATCATTTCTTCCCTCTCCATTTCTTTTTAAAAAAATATATACAATGAGTATGTCATCATTTGAATGGTATGATTCAAAGACACTCTATTACAATTACATATCAAATGATAGAACATCCACACAATTTTTAGACTGTATATTAACTGCAACAAAGTAGGGAAACACAATAATTATCTTTTTGCATCTAGTTCATTTCACTTAGCAAAATGATATCCAGTTGCATTCATTTTCTTGCAAGTGTCAGGATTTAACTTTTACATGACTAATATTCCATCACGTATACATCATTTCTTTATTCAAACATCAGTTAATGGACATCGAGAGTGATGTCGTGTCTTACTGATTGTCAGTTGAGCTGCTATAAACACGGGAGTGTGGGTTATTCTTTCATATGCTGATTTCATTTCCTTAATAATCTCAGGAGTGGGATAGATCATCTGTTTTTAGTTTTGAGGAATCTTCACGTGTGTTCCATATATTAATTTACATTCTCACCAACAGCATTTTAAACAACTTTTTCTCTCCATGTGTTATTTTTGGATTTTTTGGATGGTAGTTGTTCCAACTGGGGTGAGGTGATGAATGATGCGAATTTTCTGTCACATATTTGTCATGGCTCATGATCCTGAGCGGCCTTTTCATGTGTCTGCGGGCATTTGTATTTCATTTTTTGAAAAATCTCTCTTCCTGTCTGTCATCCATTGCTTAACTGGGCTGTTCACTTTTGTTGTTGAGTTTCTTGAACTCTTCATACATTCTGGAAGTGAATCCTCATGCAAAGTGTTCAAATATTTTTATTTTTTGTAGCTCTGTAATGTTAGTTAATATACATTTCCATAATGTTGCTCATTTCATCCTGAACTCTCAGAAGCATGACATGAAATAGTATCTTCATATATTTGCATATGTATTAAAATATGATATACCATTCTTTGAATTAATAGGTAGAAGACTATATTTTGGTTTTTTTTTTTATTCTATTTGGTTGTACATAATTTTTTTTTAGTAGACTGAATGATTCTTTGGAATTCAGAGGTATTAGTTGCAATTTTTTTTATTTCTGATTTTATTTATTCAGTTCATTCTTGTTTCTGTTTTTTATTTCTTAATTCTTTTGTTTTTAAAAACTAATTTTTAAGAAGAATTAAGGTTTGTTACTCTTCAAAAGTTTGTTAGAATTCTTTTTGGTTTTTTAGATTTATTTTATTTTTATTGGAAAGTCAGATATACAGAGAGGAGAAACAGAGAGGAAGATCTTCTGTCTGATAATTCACTCCCCAAGCAGCTGCAATGGCTGGAGCTGAGCCAATCCAAAGCCAGGAGCCATGAGCCTCTTGCAGGTCTCCCACATGGGTGCAAGGTCCCAATGTTCTGGGCCATCCTCCATTGCATTCCCAGGGCACAAGCAGGGAGCAGGATGGGAAGTGGGGCTGCTTAGATTAGAACCAGCACCCATATGGGATCCCAGCATGCTCAGTGCAAGGACTTTAACCACTACGCTATTGCACCAGGCCCAAGTTTGGTAGAATTCGTCACCAGTGGAGCCATTAGGATCTGAAATTTTCTTTGCTGGCAGGGTCATTATAACCAATTCAGTTTCAATCTTGATTACTTCTCTAGCTAGGTTCTCTGTCTTTTTGTGTTTTGTATCTGATAATTTGAAAAAATTCTTTATATTTCATAACAGTTCCTTAAGCCTCATTGTCCATAAATGTACTAATTTCTTCTAGCTTTTCCAGTTTGTTGGCATGTAGCAGTTTGCAATAATTCCTATTTATTTTGTTCATTTTGTGGGATTGATTATATCATCTCTCTTTTTCATTGTTATAAATGACATAAGTTTTCTCTTCTTTTTTGGTTAGTTGGGCTAACGGTCTATCAATTTTATTTTTTCAGAAAAAGGCCTTTTATTTCACTGATATTTTATATAAATTTTCACTTCTATTTGGCTTATTTATTCTTTACTTTTTAATATTTCTTTCCTACTACTAATTTGGATTTGATTTATCTGTTTTTAAATGTGTTGTTAGGTCACTTTCTGCTCCTTTCCCAGTTTTTTGGTGTAGGCATTAATTGTTATAAACTTTACTCTCAACAGTGCTTATGCTGTATCCCATAAATTTTGATAAGTTATATTTTTACTTTTATTCATTTTAAATAATTTTTGGATTTCCTTTCTGATTTCTTGTAAAGCTACTGTTCAGTCTCCTTCTGTTCATATTTTTTCTACAGTTTACTTTGTTGTTAATTTCCATCTTTATGTCTTTGTTGTCAGAAAATATACAGGATATGATTAAATTTTCTTAAAATTGGTTGAGACTTTTCTATTGCCTGGTTATGAACTGTCCTATACAATGTCAAATGTACCGCTGAAAAAAAAAGTGTACTCCTTAGTTGTGGAATGAAATGTTCTGTAGAATTTAGTAGGTCCATTTGGTCTATAGTGTAGATCAGCTATTTTCCTTCGTTGATTTTTTTTACTGGTTTATCTGTCCATTGATGAAAGTGGGGCGTTAAAATCTCCCGTTATTATTGTAACAGAGTGTGTGTCTCTCTTTATAACAAGTAACATTTATTTTATAAAACTGGTGTCCTAGCAAAGGGTGTATATGCATTTACTATGAGATAATTAACATGGAAACCTACAAAGACAGAAAATCTCCTACTAGAAAAACAAACAAAATTCAAAACAAACAGTAGGAATATTTATTAAAAAAAACCATGGCCAAATCGTTACTTAATAATAATAATAACCTTGCATGTAAATGCACTAAATTCTACAATTAAGTGATATAGACTTATCTCTCTTCTGCCTACAAAAGCACATTTTGAAAATATATGCATAGACTGAAAATACAAGGTTGGAAAAAATGCTCCATGTAAATTGAAATAAAAAAATGAGTAGGCATACCTGTACTCATCAGACAAAATAGAGTCTAAAATAAAAACTGCTAGAAGGGACAAAGTAGGTCATTATGTTAAGATTAAGGGATCAATAGAGGGACAAGTTGGACAAATAGGGTAGGCAGGTGTAGCTGAGAGTGCAGAGAGAGCTAGGAGACAGAATTAGCTGGAATAAGGAGCTGAAGAGGATAAATCAGTGGATGAGTTGAGCGAAGTTCCCTGAAGGCCACTAGGGGGAAGCAGGAGCTACACGCCAAGGAGAAACTGCTGAAAAAGTCCAAAGTTGCAGCTAGTAGCCCAAGTGGATGAGCAGATGAGCTACAGGAAGGCACCCCAACCTGCAGACAAGAACCTAGTGAACTAGTAACTGCGTATTAAGACTATCATATCCAGATGTGAAGACACAATGCAATGTGCATCTCTACTTCCAAATAAGAGATGGACTCCCAATGAAACTTTATCTTTACAATAGGATGCTGGTCTCTGCCATCATGCATACCTACACTAACAGCAGAATGATGGACTTATGACTGTTCATAAAGGGCAGAGAAAGTTGGTGGTGGGGAGGGGATATGGGTGGAGAGGGAAAATTCAGAACCTGTGAAATCTTATTATTAAAAAAAAATTAAGGGATCAGTACATCATGAAAAAATGCTTTTGGGTGGTAGAGAGCATGATAGACAGATACTATGAGTGACTGTCTGCTGGTTTACTTTCTAAGTGTCTAAAATAGCCCGAGATAAGATCAGGCTCAGTTGGGAACCCACATAGGTGTCAGACACCTGGCTGTTAGAATCATCACCTATGGTGTCTGTGGTGAACATCAGCAGGAGTCTGGGATTGATAATAGAGCTTGGGTTTCAACCCAGACACTCCAACCTAGGATGTAGGTATTACAGGTGGCTTCTTAACCACTGTACATGAATTGGGACATGAACTGGCACCTATATAAGATGCTGGTGCCATAGGCAGAAGGGCTAGCCTGTTATGCCACTGTGCCAGCCCCCAACACTACTGTTATTATTTCATAGAGATAATGTTTATATTTTTCTTTATCATATATCTCAGAATTTGATTCTGGAGTCATTTTATTTCTTTCTGATATACATGCTTCTCAAGATCCTTTAATGAGAACTCTATTGGAACCAAATTTTATATTTTAGTTTCTTTAATGGCTTTTCCTCTTGTTCTTTAAGGTTAGGGTTTTTCTGGGCAAAATGCATTTTGTTTATTGATTGTTCCATTGTTAGTGAAATTTGTTGTTATTTTTAAGTGAGTTTTTATCTTGTTGATTCCAGATCCTTATCTTCGCTGTTAGTGTTTTTCACTTCTATCACAAGTGAGCAAGTGCTATTTTAAAGCAACAAGACTCAGCTTGTTCATAGAGCTTTCAGCATCTATGGTTTCTCATCTGTCATTACTTCTAAGAATATACACTCATTGTCTCATTGAACAATCATTCTCTCTCTTCTCCCATTTCAGGACATTAAGTATATCATGAAACTTCTTTGCTCAGATCTCTGTTACCTCTGTTGTATATTCATTATCATTTCTTCATTTCTCTTTTGTATCTGCTGGTTGATTCACTTTGCTAATGCCTACACAGTTATGTTTAGGGCATGTTGAAGCTCAGAGCCAGAAACTCCTTCAAGATCTGCTTCAAGAGCAGCAGGAACCCAAATATTTGAAAATCAATGAATCTATCCAATGGACATTAACAGGAAGGTGAATCAGAACCAAGAAGAAGCTGGTACCTGGTAGCTGGGGACTTAAAGCACACACTTGAATAAGGAATGTGATCAAGCCAACTGGCAGTTTAATTTGCTACACCACAATGCCAGCACTGATAATCTCTTATTTCTCAATTATCTTTAAAAGTTTTTTGCTATCTGGAATGACTGGAAGTAAACAATAGCAGGACCCACTTCTGTGTTAATTGAGAATTCACAGAACAGATTTATGTCACAACCACACAGGTATCACCAATTAAACCTCAGTAGCCCACTCTTCGCTTTGGACTTAAATAATACATTTCTTATATTAGAAAATAGACAAAAGGCACACCATGCTATTTACTTGAGCCACTGTCACTGCCTTCCAGGGTCTCCATTGCCAGGAAGCTGGGGTCAAAAGCTGAAGACAGGTATCAGACCCAGGAGTTTCAAGATGGGACATAGTTGTCTTACCAGTGTCTCAAATACTAGGCTAAATGCAAGAACATTTAGATATTCAAAATTTACTTACCATTTTAGCAATAGTTTAGCTTTCACTGGGATTTTTTCATATAATTTATGTATATTATTTACGATTATGAACCAAGCAGTAATTTGAGTAAGTCGTTGTGGAGTATTCAAAGAATTCTCTGCCCAAAAATAAGGATGGGTAAAGGTATTCTCCAAATAGATTTTTGTCAAGTTAAGCTTTAAAATGCCAGGTGGCAAAGAAGTCAGGTAATTTCCATCAAGGTGCAGTTTTTCAAGTGACCTGTAAATACAAAGACCACATTTAAAAATATTTGCAATATTAAAAGAAAATTCTGCTCCCATGTTCTGGAAAACCTGTACTAAACTTAATAGCAGCAAAAGTGTGCATATTTTAGTTTTTTTTTTTAAACTTCATAGGCAAAGGGACAAAGCGCCAAATGTCCCAATGGCCAGAGCTGGGTCAGGCCACAGCTGGGAGAAGGGAGTGCACTTTGGTTGCCATAGATGCATCAGGGATCTACCCATTGAGCAATCTCAAATGTTGCACTCCTCGGTGCATGTTAGCATGGAGCTGGAATGATGAGTGAAGCTGGGACTTGAACCCAGGCTCTCTGACATGGGGTGAGGGAAACTCAAGTGGCATCTGAATTGCTAAGTCCCTCCCCCTTAATTATTTCCTTAAACTCAGAAGAACTTACTTAGCACAGTAGCTGAACTATTGTTATACTGTTATACCCATGAATGCAGTTGTGTAAACAGCCCATTAAAGCATGTATTCAGGATCTTTAAAATGAGTCATCACTATGAAAGGAGAACAGACACAACCAGACTAATGAATGTTGCTTTGTAAAATATAATGTGGTATAATAATATCCAGAAAAGATAGGTTTTCACGGACAAAGGGAATATCAGCAGGTTTGTTTTGCTTGTTTTTTTTTAGCAACCCCACTAGTGGCCTGGGAAAAGCAGTACAAGATGGCCTAAGTACTTGGGCTCCTGCCACCAACATGGGCAACCCAGGTGACACTCTTGGCTTTGGCCTGGCCCAGCCATTGGAGATGAAAATGCTTACGGGATTTAAGGGCTAAAGGAACATTCTTTAGTAAACGGAGGCATAATTTAAAAGAAAATTCTGATAAGAATCTGCAGCAAGAGTTTCTAAACTCTTAGTGAAATCCACAGTTAGAAAAGAAGCGGATGAGTGTGGAGGGAAAGCAAGAAAACAAAAGCTTATGAAAACCTTAATTATTGGTGGAAGGTGACAGTAGGCAGACAGACTGTCATGAGGGTTTGGGATGGAAAAAAGCTTTTATGAGGGTACTTTAAAACGTGCCTAGAAAATGAAATTAAAAATAGTGTGTTTTAGTGCAGAAAAATGAAATCCACACATAGCTCTTGTAATACATTTTCCATAAACATTTTGAAAATCCTTCGTATTTTGCTCTGAGAAAATAGTGAAGAAAACTTGTACTTTATTATGAATTTTGGAAAAGGAAAAATAGTCATTACTAGATTAGAAAATCAAATAGTGTTCTAAAACTAATGAGAAGAAAAAGGAAAACATCACCTAAAAAAGGAAAGAAACAGAAAAAGAAAGAACAGGGAAAAGAAAAAGTAAATACACACAAATGGTAAACCCAAAGTAAAATGGAAAGCAGAGCAGTAACTAGATAAATATTTTTAAATGAAATAAATTACATTGTATGTTTTGAGTATTTTCTTCATATTTCCTCCCCTTCCAAACACTCATGAAATTGGTTGGAGTCACAGGAGCAGACAGTACAATGGAGGCAGGGAGATTGCTGTTCCAGTAAGCGCTCATCCACAGTGCCTTCAAATAGTTACTGCAAATGTCATTTCTTATACATATTGTACACCAGTTATTCAAATTCCACTGTTGGTGAACCTCATGTTTTGCATATTACATCTTAAGGCTATTAAGTAAAAGAGAGGACTTGATTTTTTTCCTCACTTTGTACACCAAAAATATTTTGGGGGGGCCTCTGAATTTCTGTGTACTTACTACTTCCAAAATACCTGAGTCGGTAGATTTCATTTGGAATAAAAGTGAATTCATTGTAGGAAATATCAAGTTCTTCCAGATGAAATAAGGCAAATAACCTTAAACATGAAAATGAAATCTATTATAAAAACATTATCAGCAAATATTAAATATTTAACGGTAGTACTATGGGGGAGGCTACTTTTTTTTAAGATTTTGAAAGTTACATAGACTTCTTTTCATGAATTATGATATAATTACCACAGAAGTTCCTAAAAATTATTCAGCTGTACATTAACTGGCTTGAGATGTTTGAAAAAGGCACTTGGGAAAATGTCACTGTCATGTGGCTACTTTTCTCTGTTACTGTATTAGTTGCCTACATCTGACGTGCCAAGCTACCTTAAAATAACAGGCATCCTCTCTTGGAGAGTTCAGGGGTCCAGAAGCCTGAGCTCAGGCTGTTTGTGGTTGGGAGTTCTTGGAGGCTTGAAAGGAAACACCGTCCCTTGGTCTGGTTCTCTTCCGCAGGCTGCCTGCACTCCTGGCTGCATTTCCAGGCTTGTGGAGGCATTGTCCCAATGGCTGCCTCTGCTTCTCCTCGGCCTCCAAATGACTGGACTCAAGACCCACCTGGATCCAATAGGACCCTATATTAATTTAGCCATTTTATCTGCAAATAATCAATTTTCAGGTTTAATCTTGTCAGTGTCCTGCTTTCAAATAAACCAAGATCTCACAAACTTCTCACAGGCCCTTCTCACAACATATCCCAAACTTCTTGGGACACAGTTGCCATCAAATGCTTGTACCTCACATGCAGGGTAATCTCATTGTACCTGACCATGTTGCCTTTCTATCAGTCTGGTTGAAGAATTCAAATTTTGTCTGCTTCCTATTTGTTTGCGCCACTGCCTGAATGTTCTTGTCCCTATTCTTCACCTAGACTAATGAATTTGTGCCTGTCTTTTCTTCACATTAGGCTTTTGTACTTAACCCATATTCTCTCTACTATTTTATTAAGCTTTTCAGTTATAGCCCTTAGAATGTTTTATATTGACTTTGGTATTTGTTTAAATTTCTGTATCCTGGGGCTGGCTTTGTAGTATATTAGATGAGGCCTTTGACTGCAACATGGGCTTCCCATATGAGCACCGGTTTGAGTCCCAGATACTCTATTTCTAATTAAGGTTCTTGTCAATATGCTTGGAAAGGTAGCAGAGGATAGCCCAAATACTTGGCTCCCTGCTACCTATGGTGGGAGACTGAATGAAGCTCCTAGATCCCATCTTCAACTTGGCCCAACCCAGCTCTTGTAGTCATTTTGGGAGTGAACAAGCAAATAAAAGATCTCTCTGTGTCTCCCCTGTTGTATCTCTCTGTAACTCTGCCTTTCAAATAAATAAATCTTTTTAAAAATCTTTATTTTTCATGATACAGTTCCTTTATTTATGTCACTGTGGAAAAATACAGATAAGACAAACTGAAGTGTAATATCCATAAATCAGCATTCTTACTTATTTAGTGTGAATTGTTGCACTTTACATGTTATTTATAATGTGTGATGTGTTTATATACTTTGCAGAAATTGCATAATATTTCAAATAATGTCTTAAATAATTCAGTCTGTGGAACATGAATGCCTAGCTTGTTATTTACAAACAGTGCTGGAAGAACATTGCTATTAATGAATTTTGATGCATTTCCATACTTACTATGGTATCTTCTTTTCCAAAATCTTTGATCCTTTTATTTGAATCTATATTCAATTAGTTAACAACATAATTAAAATAAATATTATGCTTTGGCATTGGCTAACATTTAGTTTATGCTTTTTGTTAGAAATTAAATAATTATCAGTTCACATGTGAGAAGAAATCAGTTTCTTATACTCTAAATAACCATGCTCTTACTAGAGTTGGAAAGAGTGTAGATATTAGAATGGACAATCTTCTTATTTCATACATTAAAATACTGAGCACAAAAATGATTAAATTATTATCTACAGGGCAAATGATTACCACCAACTTAAGGCAGGGTCTAGATTTCTTAATTCAAATTTCAGTGCTTTTTCATATGAAAAAGGCTGTACCCTGTAGATACAATATTCAAACCTAAAAGTCCTCAGGTGATTTTTGTTTGTTTGATATCTACTCAGAAAACAGGTTTCATAGTCTGTGTTCACTACACTCATGTCCATTGCCATTCATGTAGGTGATAGGTTTATTTTTAACACCACAATAACAAAAAAGTAGATAATTAAAACAGGGTAAGAATGACTTAAGAGCCAAAAATCTGCTAGTTGGTTTTCAAAATGAAAACAAATCTTTTTCTAAAGTGTAAATTCTTTATTTTCTATGATGATAATTCCAGACTTTCAACCTTACCCAAGTGGAAGATTAGTAATCAAATTAAAGGAAATGCAGAAAATTCTAAGAAATTTAAGTTGTTTGATTTCAGAAGGAATCTCTTTGATAGGATTGTTTCTCAGTTTCAGTACTTGTAAATTTTTAAGACAGAATACCTGAGGAACATAAAAGGATAGCAAAACTGAGTGGAATGTTAAAGTATGCAAACCCCTACTTGCTAAATTCTATAAACCCTGAGTTAATGTAGTAGCACCAACAGAGTAACTTTAATCGACTGTTTCCCTTTGGTAAAACTTTGAATGAACTAACCGGTAAGACATATATGATAAGGTAAGCTAACATAAGTACTTTACTTGTATAACCTTGGCTCAGGAACAGCCCTCTTGTACATAGTGCAGCAGTTAAGGTCACTTCTTGGGATGCCCTCATCCCATACCAGAAGGCCTGGAATTAAGTCTCACCTCTGCTTCCAACTGAACTTCTCACTAATGTGCACCTTGGGAAGCAGCAGTGCCTCAGTGCCAGCCACCCATGCTGGAGAGCCTGTTGGAGTTTCTGTCTGCCAGCTTTAGCTTGGGCCAGCCCTTCTTCCACCCTCCCTCCTTCTCTCTCTCGATTTCCATCTCTATTTCTTTCTTTTTTTTTTTTTTTTAATCTCTGCCTCTTTCTATCACTCGATTTCTCTGCCTTTGCATCATTGCCAACAACTGGGTATCATTAGCCAAACCCCTAGGATAGCCTTGGTATGTCTGGATAGTATCATCCTCATAGTCAGACTTTATCTATATTTGTGCAACACAGGGCTGTACCTTAATGTCAATTTCTGTTTAATTTTGTCATTTAAAAAATAAGCACATTATAACTTACCTCTAGTTTCCTTCTATTTTTACATATTACCTCTATGTAGAAGAAAGATTAAATTAGTGTGAAGAACTAAGATCTCTTGGGGATTTTTGTCAATTTGTCAAATTAGTAAAACTGGCTTTATGTCTTAGACAATGAAAAGGAAAGCATTACATCCTAGTGAAAATAAAAAACAATAATGTAGGGAAACTATGGAAAATACGTGTTTACAATTCTGTATGTGTGAAAATAGGAATAAAGACAACTCACTAAAATCAAAGAAAGCCAACATTCTGGAAGGCAGCTACGCTCGCCACTATACTACCAACGTGAAACCCAACATTCTGAAAGTCAATTCACAGAGCAACCCAGAAACCAGTGACCAATGAGACATGACTGAAGACAGTGAAGATATAATTGTCCCTACTTATACATAATGGTTAATGTATTTTAAATGACATTACACTATCATCTAAAATCTGCTGTTTCCTGATACATTTTATTAAATAGAATATTCTTTCAGCATATGGTAATTAAAAACTTGTTTCAGCATTACGTATTCACTAATCTTGTTTTCAAAGCTCTGTTTAATACATGGAATATTATTTGAGGTTTTGTTCAGGATTAGATGAATACATTTTTAATATTGGGGAGACTGACTGCAACACTGAAACATGGTCTTTGAAAATTCTGCCATGGGAGTGCTTATGAAAGAAGCACTGCACTTTTCATTCTTCTGAAACAGTCTTTCTGAATACTATAGAGTACTTATGTTACTATGATTGTTATATGCAATAATAAATATGGCCATATATAATATATACAGTAGTATAGATAGACTCACTTCTGTGGGAAAGTGATAGAGATCATTAAATGATAAATTAAGATATATCAATTGGAAAGCCAAGCATGTCAAGTCTGGGCAACTCAAGAGAAAAAAGCCCTAAAAGAAAATGACAAGAGATAAGAGGTTAATAATTAGCAATGCCCCAACTGTTTTATAAAAGTGAAAAAGCACACAAGTAAATAAAATACTTGATATGCTATCAGGCCCATTCCTTTATCCATTTTTTTATTGTCATGAAAATATTTCCTTAAGTAACAAATAAAATAGAAACACTGCTACATGTTTATATATGAGTATATTGCTTTATATACGGTAGTATTATTCCAATTGATAGCAAGAAAAGATTCATTGAATATTCAAAACATGTTGAAATATAAGTAATTTAATCTATTTTGTATTTGTCTTTTTTGTCCATTTTTAAGTTTCTTCCTCTATTTCTTTGTGATCTATTTATTAATCTACCATCTTCTTAAAACTTCATATTCAATATGTCAGTTTGTGATTGAGAAAAATGCATGTGTTACTATGGACTCAATGTTTGTGTTCCCTTCAAGTTCAAATGTTGTAGCTTTAGTCCCAGATGTAATCAGAAGATTTGGGGAGGTGTGAGAGTACCAGGCACCTCTGTGGAACTTGTGCTCTCATAAGAGCAGAAAGTGATCAGAAATTTTTGCCCTGTAAGGATTCGGGAAGAAGGTAGCCATCTGGCAAGGGGACTTTCACCAGGAACAGAACTGATTAGCACTTTATTAAAAAATTTTCTATTGACACTTTGATCTTGGGCTTCTCAGCCTCCAGTACTGTGAGAGTTTTGTTGTAGTTGTTTTTGAACAAGACATGGGTTATGGCCATGCCAGGGTTCAGGAACTCAATCTGGGTCTCCCACACGGCTGACAAAGATGCAATAACCCAAGCTGTTACCTCCCAGCATCATATTAGCAGAAAGCTAGATTAGAAGCAGAGCAGTCAGGACTCAGGCCAGGCAGCTAGATATGGGATGGGATGTCCTCAACTACAGAGTAATCTTCATGCTCCAATACCAGCCTTGTCCCAAGGATTTTTTTTTTTTTACTTCAAGGAAATTGGAATAGTTATTTCCTGATGAGCATAGAATTAGTGAACAATGGAGTAAACCAAGGAAATCTAGTCTTTATAGACCAAACTTCAGTGAAGGCAGGTATTGCTACAAATATATTATGTCATGATGCTTAACACATAAAACGTTGTATGGCTAAAGAACCTCAGTATTAACAGTGTTGTGTTTGAGACTGATCTGTTACAAAATAATTAATAGTTATCAGTATCTGTATATTGCTGATAGAAAAAAAAGCAGACACCATTCTTTATGTTGCTGAATATTTTTCTTTCTCTCCGTAAAACTAGAGGGACACTAAATTATGTACATAGCTGAAGTATGACTTCCACCGACTCTAATCCTGCCACTTAACTGTGGGTTTCTCCTTTCTTCTACCCGGAACTCTTCCTCTCTCTTTCAGTATTTCCATGAATTATTGTCTTACTTCATTCAGCTATCTGATTACTTTAGTGTATGTTGTTAACATTTTTGTCATTTAGTTTTGTTTTATTGAAAATGCAGAGACTTAAAGAGCTTCCCTCTTTACTCCTGGCTTATTCCTCAGATGCCTTCAACAGTGAGGGTTGGGTCAGGCTGAAGTCAAGAAATCAATACAGGTCTCCCAGTGGATGGCAGGGACTCAAGTGTTTGGGTCATCATCTACTGTCTCTCAGAGTGTACATTAGCAGGAAGTTGGGATGGGAAACAGTCCGTACCTGAATTCAGGCATTGGTAGGGAATGCAAATGTCCCAAGCAGCACTTTACTTTTGTTGTTTTTATTTATATAAGGTGAATAAGTTTCACGTAATTTATAATACACATTAGGAGCATAGCACTACTTCCACCCTACCCTAAATGGAAAGTAGAAGAAACCACTATACCTCAACAGTACAGTGGGGGACTGCAACAGCCCACCACGATCCCTGGACACATCCAATTGATCTAGAGACATTGGAGTTGAACCATACTATTGAGCAAATGACCCTAACAGAAATTTATAAACACTTCATCCACCAGCAATGGAATACTCATCAGCTTGGGTTATTTGTTTTGTTATTGTGAGTTTCTTTAACTCTCTCTCTCTTTTTTTTTAACTGGATTAGTCCTGGCTGCTCTGCTTCTGACTCAGCTCCTGCTAATATGCCTGATAAAGCAGGCATGACCCAGTACTTGTGCTCTTGCAGCCATGCGAGGAAAGAAGCTGTTGACTTTTGAATTTGGCTGCCACAGCCCCAGCTGTTGTCGCCATCTGGGGAGTGAACCAGAGGAAGGATTATTAATCCATCTGTCTCTGCTTCTCTCTCTCTCTGTACTCAGCCTTCCAAATAAATTAGTAAATCTAAAAACAAAACAAAACAAAAACTATTGAAGGGTCTGTGTTGTGATATAATGGATAAAGTTACTGCCTGCAATGCTGGCATCTCATATGGGTGCCGGTTTGTGTCCCAGCTGGTGTCCCAGCTGCTCCCCCTCCAATTTAGCTCACTAATGATGGCAAGGGAGGCAAGTGGAGGATGGTCTGAATGTTTGAACCCCTACTATCTATGTGGGAGACCCGAGTGAAGCTCCTGACTTTGCCTGGCTCAGTGCTGCTTAATTGCAGCTGTTTAGGGAGTGAACAGAAGTAAGGTTATCTCTGTTTTCTTCTCTTTCTTGCCCTCTCTCTTCCTGTAACTCTCATTTTAAAATAAATATTTTAAAAAGTTATTGATTTTTCTGTTGGTTTTATACCCCACAACTTTGATAGATTCTCTTGTAAATTCTAATAACCTCATACTAGAGTTTTTTGGTTCTCCTGCACAACGGGCCATGTCATCTGCAGCTAGGGATAACTCCAATTTGTTTTTGTTTTTTAAAGATAAAAAATAGTTTATTTAACTCTTGATAGATCTTGGATATCAATCCTTCATGGGATGTACAATTTGCAAATGCTTCCTTCCATTTTGTTGACTTTCTGTTCAAATTTGTCGAGTGCTTCTCTCATAGTGCAGAAATGTCTCAGTGGATATGATTCCATTGTCTGTTTTTACTATTACTGTCTGTGTTTCCAGGGTCTTTTTGAAGAAGTATTTGTCCATGCCATTGTCTTTCAGACTTTCCCTACTGTTTCTTCTAGTGATTTGATGATATCAGGTCATAGGTTTACATTCTTGCACAGGCCTTTTCAAAGGATAAAATATAAATGACCAACAAACACATGAAAAAAATACTCAGATTCACTAACCATTAAGAACTGAAAATAAAAACCACAATGAGTTTTGATCTCATCCCAGTTAGAATTACTATCATCAAAAAATAATAGTAAATACTGGCAAGGATGTGGAGGAAAAAGTAATCTAATCCACTGTTGCTGGGAATGCAAACTAGCACAACCATTATGGGAGACGGTATAGAGATTGCTCACAGATGTGAAAATATATGTACCATGTAATCTGGCCATCCTACTTCTGGGACTTTACCTAAATGAAATAAAGTCAACAAATAAAACATTTATTTATACCCCTATGTTTATCTTTTAAACAAACTGTAGCCTACCTGAAGTGTTATTCTGCAGCTGTCTTTTTAACTTTGCAATATGACATGAATAATGATTCACTAGTTCTCATTTATTTTATTCCTTTCCCTCTTAGAAATATGTGGTATATAAATACATTCATAAACCAGTCTCCTGTTGATAACCATTTGAGGTTTTTTTTAGTCATTTGCTTTCCCATTTTATCCTTGAGTTAGATTCTAGAAATGGGATGGTTAGATGAATGGCTAAATGTATATGAACATTTGATAAATATCCTAAATTATCTCCATAGGTATGTATGTTGAATTTCTAACAGCAATATTACATACTGTCCAAAAAACTCTCAATCTGACCAAGAAGAAATTTTATCTCTGCTAGTCATTCTTTCCTTTGTTCTTTATTTTTTTCATTCTTTTTTATAACATTTTCAATTTACTATAAAGTCAAAAACGTAATATTCCACTACATAAAGGGTTGAACAAGTAAAAAAAAATTTAAAGCACCATTGCTAAGTGAGAATATGGGCAAGGACTATAAGCTTGATTACCGTTTATAGTTCCTTTCACTCATGTGTAGTAAATTTGAAAATAATTGCAATAACTAAAACTACAGTAGTATCATGCCTAGCCATTGCTTTCACAAAGGTATAAGACAAAATCGGCAAAATTTTGTTTGCAGTAATACAGATATACATAGGAATTTTCTCCTAGTTTTTTGCTTTTGTTTTTCTTTTATAATTTTAGCTCTCACATATAGGAGAGCACATGTGATGTCTGTCTTTTGAGGCTCTTATTTCACTCAACATGGTACGCATCCGGAGCTGGTATCGGGTGGCCAGTGCGCCATTTGGTGCTAGGCTCCACCTACTGGCCACCCGGCCATGGAGCTCTGGGCTTTGGTTTCTATGATTGCTGCTTAGAAAGCTCCATGATAAACCCTCAGGACTTTGGGTACATGAACCAACCCTATAGATTCCCAACGATGGTAAATCTCCTCCGATGAAACTGTACCTAATATAGTCTCAACCCATGTGTTTTTAAAGTTGTATAACCAAATATATTTTCAAAACCTTTACTACTCAGAAATTGGGTGGGAGAGCAAAGAAACCTTCCATCTCCTGTGAACGTGTGAGGAAGCCATGTAGTGTAACCTCTCAGGCACATAACAGGTAACTTGTAGACAATAGATTCAAGACATTAGACAACAGTAAAACTACAAAGACATACAGGGGGAATCAAGAGCGACCCTGACAACCTATTAACAGGAGGTCATGTGCACAGAGCAGTGGGGGACCACAGAGTGGAGCAGGTGGAGAGGAGAAGGCTTGTATCCCAAACCTGGAGACTCCCGGATCCCCACCAAGGGCTCTCAGTACGGACGCCAAGGACTACATCCCAACTGCCAAAGAGACCACGGGGGGCTGGAATGCCTTCGAAGGCCGAGAACTCAGAGGACATCCCCCCACCCCCTTTGGACCTACCACACGGGATAGAAGAAGCTGAATCCTTCATCATAGGATCCAAAGCCATCCGAACAACAGCCAGGAAACCTGAGCGGTCTTCAGAAACAGAACAGTAAACTCCCTTCAGGACTAGGGAGAGGAGCTATCTCTGGTTCTTACTTAGCTCCAACTTCGGGTCCCCACCCTCTCTGCAATGACCATGGGGGATGCTCCAGAGCACCCCCCCCAACACACACACACACACACACACACACACACACACACACACACACACACTCACAAATTGGAATGGATAGGCAGAGAACAACAAGGAAAGCTTGATCAGCATGGACTCACACACACCTTACTAGGTAGGACACAGGGATTAAGTACTCCTCACCAAGGTATGGAAGATTTCTATGCATACCCCTCCTAAAACTGTTTCGCACCTCAACTGTTGAAATGTCATTGAAATAGTCACAGGAAGTTGTTAAGACCTTGCATCCAATTTTGACATATTGGTTGCTCAATACTTTGTCAATTTATCCCTTAACGTTATATATTGTTGCTGATGTTATGTTGGGACTTTTAATTGACCGGGATTTTACTCTGTTGGCTCTGCCTTCGGACCGGGGAGGGTCTCCCCAAGAAGCCGCTGAACTTGACCGGACAATGAGATGCTGGACTCCATGCTTGGTGTATGCTTGCAATGAAGGAATCTCAACTAAACTTGAACTGTGGTTACGCAACAGGGGGGAGGAGCCCATCATGGGAGGAGGGTTGGGAGAGGGGTGGGGGGAATCCCAGTGCCTATAAAACTGTGTCACATAATACAATGTAATTTAAAAATATATATATAATAAAAAAAAGAATTAATTGGCAAACTGAAGGAAAAGTAACAGGTTTAGAAATGTAATTTGAATATGCTCCTGAGAAGTTTCTATAGCAATATGAAAGGCTCCTTCAATATCATGGATTCTACTCCTAAATTAAGAAATATAAATCACAAATAATTGAAAATATATCAGGATATTATCAATATAGATATCTAGCATACCTTAAGATTAAGTGCATTTCTTCCATATAGTTGACAGTGTAATATGGCCAAGTCAGTCATAGCTGCCAGTGTTTCATAGCGAGTTGCTGCAACTGTCTTAAAACCTTCACCATGTAAAGTAAATGTCTGTCCTTGTTTTTCTTCTTGCATTTTAACAAAAACTAAAGGAAAAAAACCAAAATGTGAAACTTTGGTATTTAGAGTGAAAATTGTAAGATATTCATGCTTTGAGAAGATTAAGGTTACCATAAGGGGTTACCTACACATCTTCTAGAAGGACTTCTGCACACACCCCATCTACCCATTCCCACCTGCCAACCCAGGTGCTGCTTCATTTGTTTGTTTTAAAATGTTGTCTATGAAATTGTCTTTCAAAGGAAGCATATGCTCATTGATTTCTACCTGTATAACTTTGATTCCATCGATTTCAGTGTTTTTATACTATTTGTCAAGCTACTTTTAGAATTTTACTGTTCATTTCTAAATCGCTTCTTGGCTTCCTAAATTAAAGACATAAGTGTAAAATATAAAAACAAATTGATGCTTAATACACCCAGGAAAAAAGATTTTTCAACAAAGTGCAGAAATTTGAAGTATTTCGTACTTTAACATTTTAATCCTTTGCTGTGGAACAGCTCTGACTGTGAGCCCTGTTTTAGGAAAAAAGAACTGATAATGAGGCAAAGAAACTTAATTTGAAATATAAAATTCTTGCTTTAATAAAAAGTCTTTAAGCAGTGAAAAAACTTAACTACATGGGGGAAGCATCACTTTTCCCTTCACAATATTCGAGGGCTGAGGTGAGTTCCCATCTTCTGTCTTCAACCAGGTCTAGCCCTGGCTGTTATGAACACTTATGGAGTACAACATGTGGAAGCATATGCTCACTTGCTCTCTCATTCTTTCTTGTTCTCTCTCCAACAGTTAAATAAGTAAATCATTTTCTAGGATTTAGAAAATAAAACATATCTGTAGAGGAACTGGAAATAAATTGAAACATCTGATATGACACAACCTATTTATTTGTATTTTATTTATATTTTATGAATAAACATTTTTAGAAATACTTTGTATAAACACATAATCATAGGCACTGTCTTAGTGACTCATCTTTTACACAAGTTCTAAAGAATGATGTAAACACAACATTTACCTTCTGGTTGTCTTGGAACTGGAGGAGCGCTTTCTACCTTTTCGTTTTCTGATGCAATAGTTTCTAAAAAAAAAAAAACCGCAGCAACCTCTGGATACTTGGGGAAATTCATTTGAGGGTATTGTAGCTTCACTAAAATTGTTCATTTAATGAGCTTGGATTCACTCAGATCACTTTCTCAATGATTATTTAAACATATCATTCTGTTACTTTAGTTTTTCTGATATTTGAATTTTCTTATTGGTTCCCACCATTAACATCTGGATGAAGTACCCCATTTGCCTTAGTATCTATCTGCAGTGTCAAGAATCCTGTTACTCTACTTTGATCCAGGAGTTAAATGTAAAGGCAAAAGGTGATTTTATCTTCATCCCTGCGGAGTGGGGTGGGGACATCATTGGCTCCCATGCCTTCCCTCCCCCATGGTCTACTTGACCCCCTTATCACAGTACCATAATCAGATTATATTTACCTATAATAGACTGTGTTCGAGGCTTCCTTGGTAAAGCTGGTGGTGGTATGTTATTACCAGGATACTGAGTAATACTTACTACCACTCTACTGAGATGTGTAAGACTGTGTTGGTAACGTTCAGACCACAGACTTTCAGGCCTAACAGACACAGTACTGGGAAGAGGGCTTATGTAGGTTGCACTTAAATCTCTCAAAGATGGCTCATAGGTGTGGCTTGGAGTTGTTGGTGAAGTGTGATAATCCGGGTACACTTTGTCAAAGGTGGTAGTAAAGACTGGCCAACGTGCGTTGAACACTTTGGATAATTCTGGATAGGTAGAAACTTCTTCCAGCTTGTCATTGATGTAAATAATTTTTATTTGGTGTGGCTTTGACTGTACCTCTTCCTTGTGCTTTCTTAAACTTCTCATTCGCATTGCTTCTTTCCTAAAAACTCGAGTAGAAGCTGACTGACAAGATGGAAAAAAGATGGAACCAGTGGCAGTATCTGGAATGTGCCAAGAAACCATTTTAGTATCTTTCGGGGCTGTTGAAAGAGTGGTCACTCTTTCTTGTATATGATGATCAATATAGATGTTTTGGACTTTGATGGGTGCTGGAGCTTGTAAATCCCTTTCCAAAACACTATCAGGAACAGTATAATTGGCTTCAGTTGAAATCGTTTCATCTTCTGAGAATGCAACATGCCGGGACCTAATTTTACCAGTCTTGGCTAAGCCTGAAGAAAAAGGAAAAAAAGAAAATTTAGATTATATATAGCTAGGTTTCAAATATAAAACTATTGATGTATTTGTATTCATAACTTTTTCCTTTTTGACTTACCGCTACTCTCACCTAAACACCTGGCTCAGCTACCAGGACCTTTGACTGGGATAAAATTTCATAGAACTACAATGTGAAAAGGCAAAATTGTACTGCATTTAGAAATGGAAGGAGATTCTCTCAGAAGACCAGATTTGATAGAAAGAACTGTGGAATATGAGGAAGTATTTCTGAGCATCTGACAAACTGTGGCAATATGGATACGTTTCTGATGAAATTTCACTCCTTCATCATGAACTCTTTCTCATGTGAACATTTCTGAGCTAAGGTCTATGTTTCTCTTCAGTACCAGATGTCAAATCTGTTTATTCTTTGAACAACATAATATTTGCATACAGATTATGATGTACAACAAGTTCATTTGAATTACATTAGATAAATATTCTTTTTTTCCCCCCTTAGGTCTAGAAAATGCTTTTGATACTCCAACTTCTCCCTACTCTAGGCTCCTCCTCACAGGAGCCAGAAGCTATGATTTGGGCAAGACAAATGGGATAACAAGATGGAAGAATTGATTATGCCCCTCTCCTCTTGTTTTTTAAAAAAATGTAAACCCAGATTAATCTGGAAAAATGGACAAGGTTTGATTGCAGGCTGGGTGGAACTATTTGGATTGGACTGGTTTAATAGCTGAAAGTGGAGCAAGGCTAATAGACATAGCGACTTAAATGTTTGCCACAAGGATTTGAAACACATTAGTAATAGAAGAATAGTGCTTGTTTTCTTTTTATAGTCAACTAATCAAATTTAGGGTTATTCGGTGAAAGCAGCATCTTCAATTTTATATCTTCACTCCATCTCCTCGTTCTCATGAAAACAAACACATTAACAAAGCCAAGGCCTCAATTAACCATCCCATTGTACCCATGTTTTCCACTATGACAAACTTTAGTCATTTACATTCAATAGTTTGAATTCCTTTTCTCTCATTTTTGTTCTAGTTCTTGCTTCAATGTATCTTACAGTCTTTATTTAGACTTCATTTTTATGACAATTTTAGATTAAAAAAATTAGCTAGCATACAATAGTTATCATTTTCGTCAATGCCAGTTAGCTCCACCTATTAAAATCTTACATTATCCCACTAGTTTGCATGAGGACCGAGTATGAAGGGGGTAGGATCGAGCTGGACTACAATACCCATTGGTTCAAGTGAAAAACAGGGCTGGAAACATAACTGACCCAGCAATTGCAACCACCAGCACGTGCATAAGCAGATTGGGGCGATGGACTGTGCCGGACCCTTTACTGGCAAACTCACACAAGAATCAGGTTTGGGATCATCTCAGATGAAGTTTCTTTGGAGATCCCTCCAACTGAACTGCTGATCTCAGGACCCTAACCATGAAGAGACTATGTCAGCTAGTGTATTCTGAACAGGTTTCATCGTGATTAGAACGGCGAGACTGGCAGCAATTCAGACCTGTTGAACTATCAAAACTGCTTGAGCAGGACCCTCGGAGCGTGCCTCACATCGAGGACCTGGGATGGGTGGGAGACTGGGTGGGGCTTTTCCCTTTGTTTCTCCCCTGACCCCAGATACAGAGAAAAAAATGATATTAGTGTGGAAACAATGGTATTACCCACTTTCCTGTGGCCCTTGACCCTTTGTACCCTAATCAACTAAGTAAGATTATTCCAAAAAATAAATTTATAAAAAATCTTACATTAGAGTGCTACATTTAGTATAATGAATGAAGCAAAGTAATTCGCTATTATCTGATGTCTATAGTTTATAGTTGTGTTGATTCTTTGTATTATACAGCTTTATGGGTTTTAATAAATACATTATATCATGCCTCAGCCCTTACAGTGTCATACAAAATAATTTTACCATTTACTTACCTCTGTTTGACTTCTTTTTAGTAGTTGATATTTTAATCTATTTCCTTATCTACAAATTTATACTCCCTTTGATTTCTATGGTACGGTGTCATTTTTCCATTCCAATATCTCTTAGAATTTATCTCCCTTGTCTAAGTAAGTCTTTCTTATTCCCAAGCCACCAGTTAACATTTGTGAAGGTTCTGTCATCTTTTCTGAAAGTTCTGAGTGGCAGTTGACCAGACTATTATTAATTCCTACAACATATGTGTATGTAAAGCGTAGGCATGAATTTCATCTTTTAAAATGTTTTCATACAAATTGCATTTGAGTCATTGTAAGTGTTTGCTCATTCATTAAACACATATATTGCATATGTATTCTATGCAAATCACTCTACCAAGAGCTTTGGGGGACATGGGGTTGATAATAGTTAGGGCCATTGAATCTTCAAGATGCCAAAAGTGAGAAAGTATCTCTCCTCCCATAAAGAATCATCCAGTACAAAAATGTCAATATGCCAAAGTTACAAAACTTCTAATAAAATGGATAAACTTCAACCTAAAAACTGATGGGAAAACTATAACAAGAAAGCTGAAAGTGAGCAGCACAGCAATGCAAGTGTGGAAATTACTTTCATGTAGGTACTTTTTTTGTTCATTAAAGAGCTCCAATTTGTAGCACTGTACAAATGCTGTCGATCTGCATTATTTGTGGCAAATATTGAGTTACTCAGTGACAACATAGGTAAGGTTCCTTTGAGTCTCTCATCTTGAGGTTCTTGATAACCAACCATCAAGACATAATTTTATTCCATATATTTCAAGTAAAGACACCTTATTAGGAGCCAGAACTGCGGTGTAACAGATAAAGCCGCTGCCTGTAGTGCACATATCCAATATGGGTGCCAGTTTGAGTCCTGGCTGTTTGATTTTCCAGAGAGCTCCTTGCTCATGCGCCTGAAAAGTCAGCAGTGGATGATCTAAGTGCTAGGATCCCTGCACTCACGTGGGAGACCTAGAAGCTCCTGGCTTCTGGCTTCAAACAGTCCTAGTTCCAGCTATTGAAGTCATTTGGAAAATGAAGTGGCAAATGAAATTCTCTCTGTGTAATGCTGTCTTTCAAATGAATAGACATCTTATTAAATATAGCTAATGTATAATTTAATTTAGACTATATATTATTGATTGGTTAACATTAAATCATGACTAACAGTACTTAAGCCATTTATTCACTGATTTGACCATATTCACAACTGACTGGAAAGGAGCTACTGATTCAGGGTTATAAATCAGTTTTATTAATGATATTATTTTGCATCTACAGACTCCATGAATGAAGATGAATGACTTTCTACTTACATAACAAACATTGAAAGTTATAGTTATTAGTGAATGTCTTCACTGGATTCCAAGGTGTGCAGTGTAAAGAATTTTTTGTAAAATGCACAAATGTTGATACACATGTTTAACTACTACACATACCTGTATGGAATTTCTTTTGATATAAAGACACCCGGCTGAGTTTTGGAGGCAATGGTCTTCGAAGAAGTTGTGGGTTTTCTTGCATTTTAGTGAAAAATAGACGCTGTTTTTCATAACTGTTCCTTAAGAATCTTTCTTTTGGAATAGGTTTGAATTGTTGCTGAAAAATAATTGGAATCCCTGTTACATCTTAATGAAAACTCTTCTGTGATAATACACCATACGAAACTTGAATGGAATTCCTTTATTTAAAAAGGAAGGTAAGGAAACTGCCCATTAAATTTTCAAAAGCATACAGATAAAATTTAGGTTTATTATACTGAATTTTACTAATCAGGATCATTTTAAGGTCTGTGTTACTAAATTGGTTCTATCAATGCTGTTTCTCCTAGGAAACACAGATGTTTTAGAATAGTAAAAATGACATTTTCCACTGTTTCCAAAATGCTAACACTATAAATTTATAAAAGCTTTTTGTTCAAAAAAATGTGGACAATCTCTTCTTTGTACAAGCGCAATTCAAAAAGTTACTAGAAATGAATTTTATGAAAAACTATGCAGGAATTTCAACTTTTTGCAGAAAACATCTTTTAATTTCATTTTCCATCATTTTTTGAGACTTCTGAAGAGTCACAACGTCTCATTATTTACAAACAAGCGTTTTCCTTCATAAAAAAAGGAGCTTGTTTTAAATGTCAAAAAGGCTAGGTGGGCCGCAACAACCTAATCTAAAACTAAGTTAGGTTTCAGTGTAATGAGATTGCTGTGGATCGCCGGAATCCCAGATAGCACAAATCCTGTCAGAATATGCACCCGAAAATGTGCACTGGGTTTTTCAGAGTAGTCCCCAAAGCACCCAGCACACCACCATTCATTGATGGCCTGTAAGGCAACACTGCAGAAATGAGCCATTAACTGCACACACAAGAGCCCCAAGTTTGTTCCCCGGCAGTTCGGCCCACCACTTTAATTTTCCTTCTTTAGTATTGGAAGAGCTGCCTGGAAGTGCAGAACTACACTACACAGCTGTTTCTCAAACCAACCAGCTTTTCGTCTTCCATCTTCTTTCCTTCGGAATCTAGGAAGTGAGGTCAAGCTCCAGCGAGGTCAGGAGGTCTTGCCTCTAGGTCTTGTTCCCAAGACAGCATCCAGGCTACCTCACCTCAGAGCCAAAGTGCAGCTAGAAGCCGAGGAGGTAAGCCCTAGCAACCGGAGTCCAAGCAGCCTGTTCCACCTGCAGAACTCCAAGGGCCGGGGGCGGGGCCAGGGGAGGGTTAGCCGGAGAGGAAAGGTGTGGCTCTGGGGGCGTGGCCGGAGGGGAGGTGTGGGCTCTCAGGGGTGGAGCCGGGGAGGAAAGGTGTGGGCTCTCAGGGGTGGAGCCGGGGAGGAAAGGTGTGGCTCTGGGGGCGTGGCCGGAGGGGGAGGTGCGGGCTATGGGGGCGGGGCAGGCAGTGAGGGCGTGACCGACGCGGAGGGCGTGGCCAGAGGGGTGGAACGGTGTGGGCTCTGAGGGCGTGGCCGGCGGCGAGGGCGGGGCCGGAGGGGTGGGATGGTGCGGGCTGTGGAGGCGGGGCCCGGGAGAGGGCGTGGCCTACGGGGGAAGGCGTGGGATGTAGCTGCGAGGGCGGGCCGGGGCGTGGCCGGCGAAGGGAGATGAGGTTCTGGGGGCGTGGTCGGGCTCGGCGGGCGTGGCCGGCGGGCGGGCGCGACGCGCCTCAGGAGCCCCGCGGAGCCGGCCCCGCCCGTGGCGCAGCGAGCGGGGCTCAGTCACCTTCCACCGCCTTCCATCTGCGCGTGAGGGGCTGCCGGGGAGGCTGCGCGCGGTGGGGGCCGGAGGAGAAGCCGGCTCCGTGTGCTGCTGCTGTACGGAACGCAGTGGTGATGCTTGTTATTACTGTTCTTAGCCTAATGACCAGGACCACCCTTCACTTCCTTGCCATCCTCTGGCATCTGCAGTGTGGGCTGTGCGCTCGAACTCGCCACTGCCGCGCCGCCGGCTCCCGGGGTTCATTTGACTGTGCCCTTGCTTGGCTTCCTCCTTCGTGAATGCAACCTATTCGGTCTTTCTGAGTCTCTAGAGTGCGTGTTGAAGAGGCGTAGGGGCTGAGGGATGTCAGACACCTGTTTCTCGGGCATCGTCGTCTGGTGTGGACGACGGCTTCGCGGGCTTTGTCGTGGTGTGGGTGAATCTGTGTGTCCAGTGATAGATCCTGCAGGGCTGTGCGGAGTCTGATGAGGACGCGGTAGGCAGCTGTGCAAATCCCAGCCTCGAAAGCACAGGGACTGGAGCTCCTCTTCTAGCTTGTGTTTTGATGGTTGTTTTTTCTTTTTCCTTGGGTTTAGTGTTAGAACAGCAACTCAAGTGACAGGTTGCGAAAGGAGAGACTTTGGAATACACAGAAGCTGGGTTTTGGAATTTTTCAGGATCACTGCAAAGTCTTACTTTTTCTCTGTACACACAAGTGTGTATTTTGAAGCAATCCAAGAAAGAAAGAAAGAAGGAAACAAAGAAAGAGAGAAAGAGAGAAATAGAGAAAGAGAGAGAAAGAAAGAGAAAAAGAAGGGAAGGAAGGAAGGAAAAGAAAGAACGAATAAAAAGCATATACTGGAACTCTGGGAATTGTGCAAACTGATTTCCCTTAGAATGTTAGCTTGCAGTTTCCTCTCCGTTTAAGGATACCGTGTTCCAGTGGTCTACAACCCCAGTTTTTGAATTTATTCCAATCTGGGTGTACATATATTGGTTGCATATTCAATCATAGATTGATTGACTTCTGAGCAAGGCAAGGAGCTTGGCAGTAGAACACGGATCTGATGACTGAATCTGTCCTCAAGTAGTAGAGATTGTGCATATTTCGCGAATGTGGAAAAAAATTGTATTCTGAAGAGCAGAAATGTGTGTGTGCCAATATGTAAACTGAGTAGCAAGGTCCCTGTGCTGTTAAAAGTCTTTTGAACCATGACAACCAGGCAGATTGTTTTCCTGACTGATGTTTGGTTTTTAAAATTCATGCTTAGTTTTGCATAGTCAAAGTCAAGGATATGTGTTTCTCGGTATTGTTTTGTGGAGCTAGCAGGTGCCATCCCTTGAAGATTTGTTCAGCAAGCTACTAGGCCAAAACCTAGGACTGCTTACCACGCAACCTCCGTAACCTCCTCAGGCTGAGGTGTTGGTTTCTACTGCTCAGTGTCTTGCACAGAGGAGGGACCACTTAGAACCGTGAGGTAGAGATCATGAATATTAAATCCATTCCTTCATCGGTTACACATATGTATCAGTCATTATCTTTCCTGCTTGCTTTTATGGAAATGATATACAAATATAGGCTAATGGCACTAAGCCCATTTTTTAGATTGATTTTTATAATTTTTCTGGAAATTTTACCACTTTATTTCTTTTTGTTTCTGCTTTGGTGTTAGGGGTCTTGCTTTCTCTCTCTCATGGGCCGTAGGGTCAGCCTGTTTATCCCTTTGGCTTGGCAGTTTCGGCAGAGCTATGGGAGGAAGCTTCTCACACTGAATCACAAGGCTTTTGCTCTGCTAGCAGATGGTGCTATGGTTGCTTCTGAGACAGATATTTCTTCGTGATCTGAATTTATCTGGTTTATATATGCTGGTGAATGTCTTATTTTCCTCAAGTGGCTCAACTTTGTATGAAGGTTCTTCAGGATGTTCCTAAAAATACACGTTAAGGAAAAAAAAACTATGCACGAATTTTGAAATTATTTTCCAACAACATAGATGTATCATCTAATTCCATTTTCCATGAATTTTTGAAGCATCCTTGCACACATATCCCGTGTCTCTGTAACCTAGAAATCAATTCTGTATTTTCTTGATTGATTACAAAAGTATTTGGAAGAAGCTGTTTGTCTTTTCACTCTTCATCTCTCACTGAAGAGACAAATACTTCTGTTTTTAATTATTTTGGCCAGTTATTTCTTTTTATCTTTTGGGTTAGAGTTGTTTCCTTTCCTCTGAACTACAGATCCTGGAATTCCTTATAGCACACACACATGTTCCACACTCACGTATCGATGAATAAATGTCATGGAACCTGCACCATGGAATTTAAAAAAAATCCCAAGCATAATGAAAGGACAATGTCTGTTTTTAAAAGCATATGCATGAAGTCAGTCATTCTTTTCAGAATGATTTATTGGAATCATCGATGCATAAAACACCTTGCTAAATGTTAAACTTTAAATTTGTAATGATTTGAGGCTTTCTAATGTTAAACTTGAAATGAAATTTTAAATCATTTCCAAAGACTTCACTTATCTATAACTACTTGATTTTTTAAAAATTAACACTTAAAAAGATTATATTGCTTAGGTTGAATTAATACTCCTCCCAAATACTCAGAGGCAATTTGTATTTTTTTTTAACTTCAGTGGTCATTTAACAGGCAGCTGATATTTGATATTTGTGTATTCTGCATAATTGTGTCCTTCCCTGAAAATAAGCAATATTGGTTCCCTTTGTGTTAGGTTGACTAGACCTATGTCCAG
Source organism: Ochotona curzoniae (assembly GCF_017591425.1). Classification (NCBI taxonomy): domain Eukaryota; kingdom Metazoa; phylum Chordata; class Mammalia; order Lagomorpha; family Ochotonidae; genus Ochotona; species Ochotona curzoniae. The sequence continues at coordinate 43,314,093 of NW_024466502.1, read as the reverse complement.
TCAATGATGAAATATCTCTCTAAGCAGAGGCAATGTTGGTTACTTCCTTACCATGCAGGAAACAGAGTGTTGATTTTGTTTGTTTGTTTGTTTTTTGCTCCACAATTAGGAACTTCTGGTATACATATCAAATTTCACTTGAAGGCTACATGATATAGTTCTGTTTGTTGGGTTCAAAACCCCCAATGCCACTTGTTGGCTCTGTGCCATTGGACAAGCTGTTTACCTCCTCCAAACTTCATGGTTTCCTCACCTGTAAAATTGGGTTAAAGTGGTACCTGTTCAGAGTCTAAAGAGGAGTTAAAAAAAAAGTCTGTGTCAAGGACCTCATACCAGCCATAGAGAACATTCAGTAGATGTTGCTGATAGAAATTAAAATAGGAATTCAAATGGTTGAGGTTTCCTCTCTCCGTGCTCTTTGCTTTATATGAGGATACTTGATGTCCACCCAAGTACTTGAAGGGCCACAAGCATTTATCCATACACTTCAGACTTAGATAATCAATGCCTCCAATGTTGGACAATTTAGTTTATGGTTCTCAAACTGTGAAACAAAGGCTGTGCTCTAGGAGGCTGCCCGCATTCTGTCCCATGTCCTTCTGCTCTGAGCCAGAGAGAGACTGTGGGCAGCTTGTGTCTGAATGAGTCCAAGTACAGTGACCTATGTCTCAGGGGAACCTTGACTTTCTCCTCTTCAAGTTGCTGTGCATTGAGACCAGTTGATTGGCAGTGAATTCCAGCCAGAACCCAAGAATGAAAATTGCCATGCTCCTAACACCTGTTAATTCAGTTCATTAAAAAGGGCTCCTTTGAATGGCTGCAAAAGAAGGTGTTTTTAAAAAGTGTTTCATGCTTTTCTCAATTGTGCACACCTGATTTTGGGAAACAAGCCTACGGAGTCCTTGGAACCAGCTCAAATTTAGTCCTATTAGAAGTAGGTGTTATACCCATTGGGTGTTTGGTCTGCACTCTAACACCTGTAGCATTTAGAAATGCTTTGTAAGAATGTTTTCTTCATTATAGGGTCAGCAACAATTTATGACCTAAAATAGTAGGCATGGTGATTGGCATTTCAAGCCTATCATTCTGCTTTGCGGTCATTGTTCTGACCGGGCACGTTATTCACTGGTGTAGTATATTCACATTTTCAACCTTGAGATACTCTGTGCACCTACTTCTCATTGGACAGTGCCTTGCCTTCAGCCATGCAACCTTGCATGACCACTGTTGAAGGAATCTCTTTCTTGTGCCCAGGAACCACACACACCATCACTTCCCAAGCTACCAAGGATTAGATCCAAAAAGAGACACCTCTAAGTCACAACCAAAGCAAAAGAAAACAGAACATTCCTTTTTTCCCCAAAACCTACTGCCTTATTCCCCTACTGAAATTCCCAGTATTTGAAGGGATTGCTTCTGGGAGATTTAGAACATTATGTATCACTTAATACAGACGTTCCTGCTGGAGAGGAGAAAAAAAAATATTTTCTTCCACACTTACTTGCCACATAGACAGAATACATAGAATTGTGGGCTCTTTCTCTTCAGTGTAGGTAAAAGCAATGTTTCATGAATAGGGCCAGTGATCCCGGCCTTCTTAAAGAAACTCAAACGAAAGATCACAGTGATTGAAAGTGGAACTGTGGATATAACAAATCCGGTCTGGCACCGTTGTTGCCTTTGTAGAAATTATTTAGTTAGGAACCAGAAGGGCTGGTTTTCCTAATCTTGTCCTGTGAATTGTAAGACGATCTGTAATGAACTGGACTAGCTGTGATTTTTGCACCCAAGCTTGAAGATTATATGTGGTGGAAAACATTACATAATAAAAGCATTGCACTTATTGATGTTTACTTTCATAGTGAAAATCCTTGTGTTCAAAAAGAAATGTTTTCTGTAAGCTGTATGAGGATTGGAGCATGAGTGTATCAAGAGTTTCCTTCAGCCGTGGAAGCGTGGATTTTAAGGTCAGATTTTCCACATAAATTGACAGGTTCTGGGCCGAAGGAGTGAAAGATCTCAAAGAGGAAGAGCTCTCAGGGTAGGGCAAGGCAGGCCCTCATTTCCTGCATGACCTCCAGGTCTCCCTTAAGAAGTACCTGCTACCTAGCAGCTAGTGAAAGAGAAAATCTAGTCTTATCCCCCGGGATTAGTGAAATCCCTATGATAGTAGTCTTTCTGTGTTGATTTTAAAGCATTAGGCACTTTTCTCAAAATGTGTGATGATGAATCTACGTAAGAATTACCATGACTGAGTCAACACTGCACAGCTGCAAAAAAGAGCTAAGGGAATTATTGTTAGGTGCATTATCAACCTGAAAGAATTCTCAAAATAGATGGGGTGGGGATTTGGGGGGAGCTCATTTCTGTTTCTGGTATTGTATGGCTTCAGTCTGGGAATCCTGATTTGCCCAATGTTAAGACTCTTTCCCTATTCAAGATCTATGAATCTGCTGCTGATTTCCATCTATAATACAAATAGTACATAATAGTAATTCATATCACTGGACAGTTATCTATGGGAGTAGCTAAGTAACGCACGGATGTGTTGATATTTTCCAGTTACCACTGTTATCATACAGATGCTTACATCTACTGGTGTTCAAATACTGGGCTAAGTGATTTTGTCATTAAAAAATTGTCAAGCTCTGGCAGAAAGATGCAGCAGGCTGGGTATTCCCATTACGTAATGAACAAAGCTGTGTGTGTGTTTTATTAATTTTCATCAACTCCTACTCTAGCTTTCATGTTTGTTAATCTTGTATTTACAGACTAATTTCTGTTTCTTGAGGGAAAAATAATACAGAAATGTAAAAAGTATAAGTTTTCTTCCCTCAACACTGACTGATTACGGTAATTAACTGTTTTTTTAATATTCGGTATTCTGATGGGTAGGAAATGGTGTTTTAATTGGTATTTGGTTATTAATGAGTTTAAAATCTTTTTCTGTGTTCCTTATTGAATGAATTCTTTTATAAAGGACACATCCTGGTCCCTGTACACTAACATATCAGAGTATGTATGGTCCCTGGATCCTTAAATGTATATTCATTTGTCTCTTTTCTCATTAACATTTGTGATCAATATGTGATATTTGTACAATTTTGGTGAAGTACAATACAGTACTTCAGTATGCATACTCAGGATAAATCAAGCAAAGCAGCCAGCCAGATTCTCATTCTTCCGTTTGTTTGGAGCCTACCAGTTCCTCTCCAACTCTGCGTGCAGTATATAATAGGCTATTGTGAATTATAGTCACCCTAACTGGAGAATAGTAGAATGTGTTACTTCCATCTTACTGGACCTGCTATCTGACCCACCTCTGTGTTTTTTGCCCCAGTCATCCCAGGCTATGCTAATCACTATCCCAAGTTCAGATCAGCATAATTTCCACCAATGAAGGAGAATATGTGGTATTTATCTTTCTGTTGATCTTCTATTCCATCTGATTAGCTGCAAATCTCAGGATTTCTTTCTTTGTTATAGCTGAATAATATTCCACTGTGTAAGTGCTAATATGTTTTCCTTTATCCATTCATCTATCAGTAGACACCTAGATCAATTCCGTATCTTGGCTTCTGTGACTAGTTCTGCGGTGAAGGTGGAGTACAGCTATCTCTTTCATTTGCTGATCTCACCTTTTTCAGATACATATCCAAAAATGGGATGGCTGGATCATCTGGTGGGTCTGCTTTTAATTTTAAAGGACACGCCATCCTGTGCTCCACAATGGCTGGAATTTGTGTCCCACCCCTGACAGAATTCCTTTTGCCACATCCTCACCAATATTTGCTATTTTTAAATCTTTTTGTTGGTAATTGTTCTAATTGGAGTGAGATAATACTTTATTGTGGGCTTGATTTACACTTTCATGTTAGCTAAGCATGTTGAGAGGTTTTTTTCAGGTATTGTTGGGCATTTGTATTCTTTTTAGAAAGGTCTGTTCCAATCATTTGCTTATTTATTTTTTGTGGCTGTTATCAAACTTTTAGTTTTTAAAAAATATATACATATTCTGAGTATCAATCCAATTTCAGATTCACATTTGAACAGTTTCTTCCCATTCTGTAGGTTGTCTGTTCACGTTGTTGTGTCCTATGCTGTGCAAAAGTGATTTTTTGCATCTTTTCTTTTTTTAGGTGCATCTTGTCCTAATCTAACATCTAAGAATGACTTTAGCCTTTATTTTCTTCAAGCAATTTCAGGTTTACGTTTCTGCCTTTGACCACTTTTTGGTTGGTCTTTGTACAGGATGAGTAAGTAAGGTGAAGGACCATCTTGCTGAAGCCTGCGTTTGGGTGTCCAGTTTTCCTAGCATCACTCACTGAAGAGGCTCCCCCTGCCCTGTGTTTTCTGACAACTTTGTCAGTGTTCATTTGGTTGCAGAAGTGTGGATTTTCCTTCAGCTGACTTTGGATATGATTCCTTCTTGTTTCTCTAGTTCTCTGAGGTGCTTTATTAAGTCGCTTTATATATCTTTTTGGATGAGGAAGCTTCCTGGTATACATTTTTCTTCATAGTACTCTTTTGCTGCAGTCCATGTTGGTTTCCCTTTTCATTTGTTTCAAGGAATTTTTATATTTATATTTTGATTTATTCAATGGCATACTTTTCACTGAGGAACAAGCTGTTCAGTTTTCATGTATTGATTTTAATGTTTCCTTTATTGATTTTTGGTATTATTTTATTGTGATTGGAAAAGATTCAAGGTACAATGTTGATTTAAAAAAATTGATTGGTACTTAATTTGAAGTCTAAAAATATAGTCTATCCCAGAGAATATTCCAGGTATATCTGAGGAGTGGATATTGTGCAGGTGATAAATACGTTTTTCCATAATGTCCTTTATGTTCATTTAATCTATGGAATGGTAAAAACAGAATTTAACTCTGATGCCGGTTTATTATTTTTATCTGGGTGATATATCTATTGATAAAAGTAGAGTATCAAAGTCTCATTCCATTATTATATTAGACTTTATCACTCTCTTTAGGTTTACTGATGTTTGTTTTGCAAAACTGGCATTGAGTGTGTTTGCATTTACTGTCATTTCTTGTTTAATTGATTCCTTGATTATTATATAGTGAGCTTGTCTCTTTTTTTTTTAAGATTTATTTTTTTAATTTTTTTATTGGAAAGGCAGATAAACAGAGAGGAGAGACAGAGAGAAAGATCCTCCATCCGATGATTCACTCCCCAAGTGAGCGCAACGGCCGATGCTATGCCGATCCAAAGCCAGGAGCCTCTTCTGGGTCTCCCACGCGGGTGCAGGGTCCCAAAGCTTTGGGCCGTCCTCGACTGCTTTCCCAGGCCACAAGCAGGGAGCTGGAAGGGAAGCAGGGCCACCGGGATTAGAACCGGCGCCCATATGGGATCCCGGGCGTGCAAGGCGAGGACCTTAACCACTGCGCCACTGCGCCGGACTGAGCTTGTCTCTTTTTATAGTTTTTATATTTTTGGTTTTTTTTTTAGAGGGTTTTCTTTTCTTTCTTTTTTTAAAAATTTTCACTGGAAAGGCAGATATACAGAGAGAAATATCTCTGTCTGATGGTTTACTCCCCAAGTGGCCGCATGGCTGGAACTGAGTCAGTCTGAAGCCAGGAACCTGGAGTTTCTTCAAGGTCTCCCACACAGGTACAGGGTCCCAAGGCTTTGGGCCGTCCTCAACTGCCTTTCCCAGGCCACAAGCAGGGAGCTGGATGGGAAGCGGGGTTGCAGGGATTAGAACCAGTGCCCATATGGGATCCCAGTGTGTTCAAGGTGAGGACTTTGGCCACTAGGCTATTGTGCTGGGCCCTACAATTTTTGTCTTAAACTCTTTCATTGTGTGACATACTATAGATATTGCTGCTCAGTTTTGGCTTTCATTAGCTTGGAGTGTCTTTATCTTTTCATTTCCAGTCTATGTATCTTACTGGTGAAGTGAGTGTCCTATAGGCAGTATATTGTTAAGCTGTACTTATTTATGTATTCAGCCAGTCTGTATCTTTTAATTGGATGATTTAGTCTATTTTACATTTAAAATTAAAATTACCAAGTAATGAATTAGGCCTGACTTTTAGAGTTTTCTTATACTTATTTTGAATACGTTGTTCTCTTTGTATAGTCCTTTTCTTTCTTCAAGTCTATGTCAATTTTATGACACGAGTTATCTTTTTTTTTGAAGATTTATTTTATTTTTATTGGGAAGTCATATACATAGGGAGGAGGAGAGACAGAGAGAAAGTTTTTCCACCACCCAAGCAGCTGCAACGACCGGATCTGAGCTGATCCAAAGCCAGGAGCCCAGAAGCCTCTGCTGGGTCTCCCACACAGGTTCAGGGTCCCAAGGCTTTGGGTTGTCCTCTACTGCCTTCTGAAGCCACAGCAGATCAGATACTGGCAAGATCATACCCACCCTCCTGTGCCCACTCTCAGTCCCTGGCAGAAGTGATGCAAAAGTGTCTGGCCGAAGGGTGCAGGATAGATGTGCCAAGAGCTTCTTTTGGGTCTCCCACATGGATGCAGGTCCCAAGGCTTTGAGTCATGCTCAACTGCTTTCCCAGGCCACAAACAGGGAGCTGGATGGAAAGTAGATTAGCTAGGACACAAGCTGGTGCCCATATGAGATTCCAGAGAGTACAAGGCAAGGATTTAGCCATTGAGCCATCACACTTGGCTCTCCTTATTATTATGGATGACTGACTTAGTTGTTAAATGATAAGAAAATGGCACTTGTGCCTTTTAGGTATCTATTGTGTGTATGGTCTGCTATTTTACTTGTGAGCATGTGGGATATGCTTAGGAAGGAATCAGTGCTAGAAATTTCAGGCTCTGTGGTTACTGGTGCTAACATGAATAAGCGCCTGCCCACTCCAAACATACAGATGCTGAGGGTAGGCACTTGGTCAGTGCCTGCCTGAGAATGCCTGGATTCAATTCAGAGCTCTAGTCCCTGACTCTAGCTGATAGGTGCATTACCTATATCTGATTAGCAGGGAGCATACACTCTCTTTAGTGAGCATGAAATATTTGCCAAGATTAATGAATATTTGTCCACACAGCAAATCTCAACAAATTTCAAATTTATGCTTAGCAGGTATCACAATTTGACAAGGAATAAATTGAATAGATTAGGCTAGAAGCATCAGTATTATGGAGGAACTTCAATAGGAAGATATTGACAGACAACGAAGAGCCACTAAAAGATTTGGAGCAAGGAAGCTTCAAGATATGCATTAAGAGATGAATCTGAAATTGAGGCCAAGTTACTCCTTTGATTTTCAGGGGCTAATGAGAAAAGAAGCAGCTCTAAATCATGAGTGTGCAGAGTGAAGGACAAACAATGTCACTGAAGAAAGTAGTAATTCAAATAAAGCAAATTGCCGAGTGATTGCAGAGTGCTTAGACGGTGAATGCAGAAGTTGGGTCCTAAGAGGTCAGCAGCAGACTCACAGGGCAAAGCACCACCTAGTTTCAGAAAATCACTTCTCTCCTCTTAAAAATGCTTAATCTGATTGTGGGCACATGACACTGCATTTCCAACTCACTTTGAAATCATAGTCTAAATGCATGAACAACTTATAACAGCTTTTCAGTTTGGTTGTGTGGTTAACAGATATAAGTCTGGACAATTCTGGGAATACGGTTGAATTATTTCCACATGTTTATTCATGCTAGGAACTGTAGTCTTCTAGATTATCCTCATGCAATAGGTATGAAAACATGAAGAAGAGAAAGGTGACTAAAGGTGAAGTGCAATAAAAAGAACAAAAAGTGGTTCTACTGCTGCTACTACTGCTGGCACTTCAGTTGTCATTATATAGAGTACTAGTCATGCATTTCCTCACTTATGCCTTGGAATTGTGCTAGGATGTAGGTACTCTTTGGTTTACCTATCTTGCTGTAAGGAAACTGGAGCTCAGGCAGACGAAGCAGCTTGTCCAAAGTGACAACGATTCTCAATCCAGACACTCTCCAGCCCAGGGCTCTGCAGCCTCAGAAGGAGAGCACATAACCCAGGGACGAGGCCAGCTGGACTTGGTCATGCAGGTCACACCAAGCCAGAATTAGGGTAGGGATATCTTGTCTTGAGCATTAATGTATTTCCTCTTTCACCTTGGCCCTTCAAAGTTCTTAGCCACTGCCACACAATAGTTCAAGAGGCTGTTGTAAGAAAAGTATTGAATTAGACATACCTGCATTAGAAGTTCACAACATTAAATCTTATTGTCACTTTTATTCAGAAAAGTGATATTTCGTAGAAACTCAGAGATATTTTTATTAGATATTTGAAATCATACTTTTATTTTCTCTTTTACCTGTGACATACACCAGGTATTTGGATCTTGAACCTGATATTGGCACACTAGATATTGGATGTCTGGATAGAAAAAAATCTAGACTTTCCTTTCTACTTACGAACAGTTAGATTTCAGAAGGTTACTTTCAAGTGCAAAGGCGTTTGTGAATCCAGACTGATTGCAATGGAGATAAGAACTCTGAAGTTGCCAGAAGCATTTCCATAGATAGGTATGTGTCCGTCCAGTCAAACATGAAAATCAGGTCTGTTTTCCTACTCTGAATAATTTATCATACATTCTTTCTAAATTGTTTTGGTCTACACTGAAAATTTGTTGAGACAGTTAAACCTTGTCTTTGATGATAGCAGTAACTATTTGGGGTTTTATCTTACCCAAGGTTCTCACTTGATAAAACCACAATATCAAATCAACTGTCTACCTACTCAGTACCTATACTTGTGTGTCTGAGGACAGCAGGAAGAAAATCATGGGGAATGCTCTTCCTTCAAATCCATGGTCAACTTTCACTTTCAAAACTGTCACTTTACAGTCAAGGACCCCTGCCGACAATATAATGCATGAAGAGAGGTAAATCTTGCCAGTAAACAGATGACGTCAATTGAGAGGAGGCAGACAAGCCTAAACTAAGGATGTGTTGTGACTAGGTGTTCTAAAAATGTTCAGTGGGCAAAAGACTGAAGAATTGCCTCAGGTAAAAGGACAGTGAGACTTCACCATGGGAAGTGGCTTTATAGTTTGGATCCCTTTTCAAGAAGCAGGACGTTAGTAGAGTCTCTAGTTTAGTTAATAGTGCCTCAGTAATTGGTTCCTGATTACGACAATTGTGCCATGATTATATAGGCAGTTAGCATCTGGGGAAGCTGAGTGACTATTATTTAGGAATATTTGAACTAATTTTCAACTATTTTTATAATTATTTTTAAAAATATAAGAAAGGTATTTTTGAACTGTGGTCATCAGCTTTAAACAATTCCCAGCCACCAGAGCATATTCCCCTGAAATATTCAGTCTTTGGGAATTGCAGATGCTTATCTCACACTGTCTCCTTTCTCTGTAATCTTTCCTTAGCTCCTTGCCCTGCCTCATACTTTGTGATTACAGAGGCATGCAGAAGGGCGTCTGGAGGCCCGCCTCCCGGCTCCAGGGGCTCTTCACTTTCTCATGCATTGCAGAGCTGTCCCTGCTCCTAGCCACAGCCCAGCCACTACTTGTTTCCTCCTTATCATCCTCTTCTCTTTTCAAGGGAATTCCTGCAGTCAGTCTTCCGTCTGTCTCTCCTGCTGCACAGTTCCCCTGCCCCACCTCTGTGACATGTGCTCAGTAATTCAGGCAATCACAGATATATGCTGTTACTTCTCTCATCTTGGGAAAAAGAAATTGGATCCCACTTTCCCCTTTCAACCAGCTCCCTCAACATTTTTCTTCTTTCTTTTACAATAAATCTGGTTTCCTGACATTGACTTTTTGCCTCTCAATTCCGGGGAACCAATTCCAAAGGGAATTCCAAAGGGTCTTTCTTCCACCAGACCCCTCCATACACCATGGCTGGTTTGTGTATGCAGTAGTTAGGATTCCATTCTGACATGACCTGACTGCAGCTTTTTGAGCCTGAGCCTCTTTAATCTTCACCCTCACCTGATTTATCACTTGCTGTTTTGGACCCTTCTTATTACATTTTGCTGATCTCTCTTAATTTTCCTGAACTTCATCTCTTTTTTGTTTTAATCTCTTGGTGATCTCAACCAGTCTCACCACTTGGAATACATTCTCTGTTGCTGACTTCAAATGTGTACCTTTATCCAGAAGCCTACATGAAACCACCTGCTCAGCACCTCCTAGTTGAGTCCCAATAGGCTAAATAGTGGTGAAGTATGTTCCTGTTTTTCTCACCCCAAGGCCTGCTACTTTGGTCTATTACATATTAGTTAATGGAAGTGCCAGCCCCCTAGTGGTGCAGACCAAAGACCTGGATCCATTTCATATTATATCAAAAATTAAAAAAAGGAAGAATGAAGGAAGAAGAAGGGAGAGAGAAAAGGAAAAGAGAAGAAAGGAGGAAAGGAGAGAAAAAGAAAAAGGAAAGAAAGAGAAAGAGGAAGGAAAGGATAGAAAGAAGGAAAAAGGAAGAGAAGAAGGAAGGAAGGAAGGAGGAAAAAGAAAGAAAAGCAGGTAGAAAGGAAAGGAAAAGGAGAGGGAATTATTACCTTAGCATTATATCTGTGAATTACATGTTCTCTGTAATAATATAATAGTAATGAGAATTTAACAGATTTATGTTGTGGTCATTATTACACACTTGCTGCGATCCTGGGAATCTAATATATTAATAAGTGTCTTTAAAACTTTAAATAGTTCTGTCGGCCACCAAAACATTGACAGTTTCTGCTGACTCCTTGCCACATCATCTCTGCTGCTAAGATTGGTTTTAAGCCATCATCATCTCTGCTAGGTTAATGCAGCAGCCTCCTGGCTTGTGTCACTGCATTTGGCCCTGTTCTCTGTTGGCTGCCTCATGACACTGCTGTCCTAAGGATTCTTGGGAAACATATATCAGTCCTGTAACTCCTTTGATTAGAACAGCCTCCTCCATAATGATGTCCAATACCATCTGCTGTGAGAGCCAACAGCTTGTGTGATCAGGTCTGTCTGACTTCATCTGCTACTCTCCTCCTCGTTCTTTTCCTCATCATGTTGACCTTGAAAACCATGCGCTGTCGAGAGTTTTGCATTTGTTCCTTCTTCCTGGAATTTGCTTACAACAGACATTTGCAGGGACGGCTTCATGTCCACTACCTCTGTGTTGGCCTTCACTTCCCTCATGTTTCTACTCAAATGTTACTTTCTCAGAAAGACTCTTCCTAGTAACCCTAGTCAGAATTTCAATTCCACATCACCCCTGCCATGCATGCACACTGGGTACACGTAGTACACACAGACACACACTTGCACACACACTTCTATTTCGTGCCCCTGTTTCCCCTACTGCCTACCACATAAGACCATCTTATTATTTTATGTGTTGCCCTTGTCTCCTGACTGGAGTGTAAATTCCATAGTAGCAGGTACTTTCATGTGCTTTATGCATTATTTTATCTCCGGTAACTCTGAGAGTATGTGAAATAGAATCAAGTTTTCACCTTTTCTAAGCACTTCTGGAGTTTCCTTAGTGGAAGCGAATCTTACACAATGGTGAATTGGAAATGGTTCATATTCCTGTTTGGCAAAAGAGAATTTGCTTCTAGCCATGATTTACTTTCTGTGCATATTGTTCTCCTCAAAATGAACAGAATCTACATAGTACCCAACTTCTTTGCATAGGCTTATTCTTTACTGGACACAGAAAAGCAGAAATTAAAATATAGCCCTTCATGAAGGAAATACATTCCATTTTAGTTTGCACCAAAATTGCAAATAAAACAGCCTTTCCTCTTTCTTTTATTCTTAATTTTAGACATCAGTCTTTGAACTCTTGCTTCAGCAAGCTTCTTCTGAGAGTGTTATCCCAATTCCAGTTTGAGATATCTCCAGGCGGATGAGGCTTTTGTTTATATCTGAAATAGCCCTACAGCTCCAATAAATCTCTCAAACATATCTTTATGCCTACCTGAAACTAAATGAGCTGTAGCCAACCTGTCACCATTCTCTCTACTCCCAGTCTATTCTAACAGTTCAACATTTTATATTCTACGTACAAGTCATTCAGTACCTGAGTATCTTTCACTCAGTATCTTTCTGTCCTGGTTTATTTCACATAACATGATCTCTTTCAGGTATGTTCATGAATTTTTGCCCTGTTGAGGCTGAAAAGTATTCCTTTGTGTGACTATAACACATCACGTCATCTTTATATATTCATCTATTGCTGGACACACAAATTGCGCCATTTCTTGGCTGTTGTGAGCATGTTGCAGCAAACGTGGCTGTCTCTCCAACATGCTGATTTCATTTCCTTCAAATACATATCCAGAAGTGGAATAGCTAGGTCATATGACTATTCTATTATTAATTTTTTGAGGAACCTTCTTACTGTTCTCTGTATGGCTATACTAATTTACATTCCTACCAACAGTGCAAAAAGGTTCCTTTTTTTCCACATCTTCAGTCACATTTGTTATTTTCTAGTTTTTGATGGCCATCCTAACATATGTAAGATTATATCATGATTCCAGTTGCACAACTTGTAAGATACCTTCCTGCTTGCCATTCACTCCCATTCTTTTGGGTACCCCAGGCATATTTGAACCACAAAGTTTATCACAAATATTGGGATTGGTGGTATGTTTTATACCCTCATGGATTGCAAACTCTTTGAGTTTATGAGACTGGGTCGTATAGTTTTGCTTTCTGAGGATTTAGAAGACTAGTATGTATTTTCCTTTTTTTATTTTTTTTTTTTGATTTTGAATTTTATGGTACAATTCTATAGGGTCTGAGATTTCTCTACCCCCTCCCCAAGTCACCACTCATGACTGATTTTCCTCATATTATTAGAATAGTACAGTCCTTTATAAGCAGTCAAAAGTCCACCAGTCTGTTGTTTAAGTGTGCCCCAACATTGCTGGTACCGACAATGTCAGACAGTCCTGCATCTCATTGTGTAGATATGTCCAACACTTTCATTGGGAGCCCATCTTTGATTTGGAAGTAGAGATGCATACTGCATTGTATCTTCACATCAGACATGTAATTCACATTGTATCAGACATATAATAGTCTCTATTATCCCATCATAGTATGTATGTTCTTCATATGAATTTATTAATGAGTGAAGATACTACAAACATATTCAGATACATAACTATAAAGACTGACAATGAAGCGTGGCATACAGGGCCCGGTGCGGTGACACAGTGGTTAAAGTCCTCGCCTTGCATGCCCGGGATCCCATATGGGCGCCGGTTCTAATCCTGGCAGCCCCGCTTCCCATCCAGCTCCCTGCCTGTGGCCTGGGAAAGCAGTCGAAGACTGCCCAAGGCTTTGGGACCCTGCACCCGCGTGGGAGACCCAGAAGAGGCTCCTGGCTTCGGATCGGAATAGCATCAGCCGTTGCGCTCACTTGGGGAGTGAATCATTGGAGGGAAGATCTTCCTCTCTGCCTCTCCTCTCTGTATATCCACCTTTCCAATAAAAATAAAATAAATCTTAAAAAAAACTTCCTCTATTGTTTCTGTTTGTTCTGTGCTATTATTATAGAAGATCAAACAGATAGATCTCAGATAGATCTCTGTTTTAGGTATTTGAGGTGATGGTGGGATTTCAAAAATAGAACGATCCATCTTGCACTTAAATATTGATTGTTGATGGAGAAAAGAGTTTGGAAAATAAAAGCTATTTTAACAATACCACATGTCCCACCAAGATGAGGTCACTGACAACTAAAGGGAGATGCGTTTCAGAAGGGCAACGAAGTCCAATAAGGACTCGGGGACCCTAGTGGGATTACACAGTGCCTCCTGAATTCATAACCCTCTTCTGCAAACCACTCCTGCTGAGTTCCCTGCTTCATTGCATGCCTCCACTCTCCATCACCCAGTGTCCTTTCCAGAGGTTGAGTCATTCTTGACTTCTCCTTCTATTTTATCCTATCTCTTTCTCCCTCTATAGTCAGTAAGCCCTTGTTTTTTTTGTTTTGTTTTGTTTTGTTTTACCTTTTCCATCTAGAAAATGTCTCTTGAATCTACTCACCTTGTTTATGCCTTGCTGCCACTATTAGCTCAACACAAAAATTCTGACATGACTGGTCTTTATTCTTTCCATCCTTACTTCTGCCTTGCTGTCTTATTATGCTCATTGTTACTGAAGCAGAGATCTGATTATGTCACTTTCCATTTATGACAGGTATGAGCGGTATCCTGCCTAAAATGTTAAAGTCTTGAGTTTCCTGTCAGTGATTGTGCCTTTATTTGGAATTAGAGTCTGTGGAGATGTCCAAGTTAAGATAAGGTAATAACTATTAGGATGGGACCTGATGGTGAGCCTATCTTCTTTTAAAAAGGCGAAATTCAGACACAAATTTATTTGGATAGAAGGCATTATTAAGGGTGAGGTATAGGAGGCCAAAGGTTATCAGCAAACCCTAATAATCTAGGGTAGAGGCAAGGAACAGGTTCTCTCACAATTCAACCTTGGCTTCAGACCTTGGGAGTCCAGAACTGTGAGAAATCATATTTCTGTTATTTTAAAAGCATCCTGTTTATAGTAGTTTTTTTTTTTTTGGTAACAATTCAGGGACACAAGCACAAATTCTAAAATAACCGCTGGTTACTCATGGCACATATTTATTAATTTTTAAAATAAGATTTATTTTATTTTTATTGGAAAGTGATATATACAGAGAGGAGGAGAGAGAGAGAGAGAAAGATCTTCCATCCATTGATTCACTCCCAAAGTGGCTACAATGGCTAGAGCTGAGTTGATCCGAAGCCAGGAGCCCGGAGCCTCTTCCAGGTCTCCCAACCTGGTGCAGGGTCCCAAGACCTTGGGCCATCCTCAACTGCCTTCCCAGGCTACAGGCAGAGAGCTGGATGGGAAGCAGGGCCACTGGGACACGAATCAGCACCCATATGGGATCCTGGTTTGTGCAAGGCAAGAACTTCAGCCACTAGATTACTGCGCTGGACCTACATATTCATTGCTTTTATATCTACTTGGCTAGACTAAGTGATGCCCCAAGAGTTGTTCAAACATTATTCTTGGTGTTTCTGTGGCAGTGTTTTTGGATGAGGGTAATTATTTTGTGGGAGTCTGAGAAAAGAAAAGGATACTACTTAAAATGATTCTCTTCCAATCTATTAAAAACCTAAACAGAACAAAATTTAAACTTCTCCAAAATAAAAGATAATTTTTCTGGCTTACTACCTGACCTGGGACACTGGCCTTCTTATCTCTTTGGTCTTAAACGGAACAATTGGCTTTCCTTGCAACTTGAGACTCCTGCCTTCAGATTAGAACTAAACCATTGGCTCCTCTGGTCTCCCTGAAGATTAAAGGACCTGCAACTTTCCATGGGCACATGAGGCAGTTCCCTACAATGGATTTGAGTGTTTCATGCATGCACACCTGTGTACATAACCTATTATTCTGTTTTGCTGACAAACCTTAACATGCAAAGTGCAAACTCCCTAGCATGAGTTAAACAGATGTCGCATGAATTCCACACAGGGTAAATCTGCCTGCTTTCCCCTTTCTCTGTACTAACTTTCAACTTTGCATTCTCAACTGTTGTCAGGTTCTTGATGCACCTCATTTCCCTCACCTGTGATCATTCACATGTATCATCCCCTTGTGCTTAGAGATATTTCCTCCTTTCCTTTTCATCTCATCCTTCAAGTCTGAGCTTCAGCCTCTTCATGAATTTGTTCAATAAATATATTTGAAATGCTCAATATAGCAATTAAGAACTAACAAAACGATCTCAGTCATGGCCTCTTGGAGTTCTAGTAGATCAGGCTGATGTCAAATAAGGGTAGTACACAAGAGATGCCAACTGATTCTAGGAGGCCATGAAGTATATGGAAACTAGCACATATGACCTGCTGAACCTCAAGCCTGGAGTGAAAGAAACCTGCAGAAAGCAATTCAGACCCCACAATGAGTGCTCAGCAAAGCACCAGGACCTTTGAAAGCAAGAGGCAGGGTACAAGTAAAAACAGAAGGATTGCCCATGAAAGGACCTAACTGCTACTTTGCTATTAAAAAGGGAACATTCAGGCAAAAAGAAAGGTTTTGGTATTGTTATAATTTGAATGTTTCTAAAATTCATACTGGAATTCAATTTAAGGATGGATTCTTTTAAAAAGTCGTTCAGCCATGATGAATTGCCATTATGAAAAGCTGTTTTCTACTCTTCTTGTATTCTGCTATATGATTATGCAGCAATAAAGATCTTGCCATCTTGCCAGATGCTAGAGTTTGATATTGGACTTCCCTTTCTCCAGAACTGTAAGCCAATGAGTACCTGGCCTATTATAAACTATCTAGTGTTTGATCTTCTATAATAATAGCACAGAACAAAGAGAAAGTTAGACAACAAGGAGAAGTAGTTTTTTTAAGATTTATTTTATTTTTATTGGAAAGGTGGATATACAGAGAGGAGAGGCAGAGAGGAAGATCTTCCCTCCAATGATTCACTCCCCAAGTGAGTGCAACAGCTGATGCTATTCCGATCCGAAGCCAGGAGCCTCTTCTGGGTCTCCCACACGGGTGCAGGGTCCCAAAGCCTTGGGCAGTCTTCGACTGCTCTCCCGGGCCACAGGCAGGAAGCTGGATGGGAAGCAGGGCTGCCAGGATTAGAACCGGCGCCCATATGGGATCCCGGGCGTGCAAGGCGAGGACCTTAACCACTGTGCCATCGCACCGGGCCCAACAATAGCAGAAGTTAAAATTCAATTGCAATTCTGAAGAAAATGTTGGGGAAAAAAATCTTCTAACAGTAAAACAGGAAGACCAAGAGGTAAAAAGTGCCAAACAAAGAAAAATTAGAGACTACCCCAAGAGGCACATCATGCAAGTAAATATAATCTTAGGGAAAGAGAACATTAAAAAAGACTGAGAAAAGGAAGATAAAAAGACTGAACTTTCCAAGACTGAAAGATGTGAATGTCAGGATTAAAACAGAGCATGAAATACCTATCATAGTGAGTGAGAACAGACAAAAGAACCCTAAAAATAATCCAGAAATAAAACAAACATGACATGCAAAGAACCATAACTTGAGATTATATCAGAAATCTCAGCAGCAACACTGGAAGCTGGAGCATGCTGGGACATTCTGAGAGAACACGACTCCCAGTGGGCTTCCAAGAATAATGGAACACTCTGTTGTCAACTATAAAATGTCTTAGCAAATTTCTGTTCTGCATGCTCTTTCTCAGGGCTCTATTAGAGCATGTGTTTACTCAAGGAAGTAGAACAAGAAAGTGGAAGGTGTGTGGTCCAATAACAGGTGATCCAGCTCTGAGCTGGAAGACAGGGTCCCCAGGGTGAAGGTGGAAAAATCATCCTGAGGGCAGCTGGGAAGCATGGCCAGACTGGAGGAACAGGACTCTTAAGAAAGACCTCTCCAAGAAAGAGAAAGGAATGGATTTCCTTCCTTGCTAGATGGTTTTATTCTATTTTAGCTCAATTTAGGGAGTTTAGTGCAGAATTAGTAATAATGCATAGAAACCAAGCACTGAGAAAGATACACATAGATCACTTCATATTCAGGAATACTTTGATAATCATTGTGAAAACGGAATATTGGTTTAAGTTAAAAGATGGGAGGATGGTGGGAAAGCTAGTGGGTACATGTTGATTGAAAGAGGAGGAAGAAAAGATGCATCTTGTAAGAGCACATAGCTCTACACATGGAAGCTCTTTTCAAATGACTAGGACTCACCACAATCAATATGAGACAACAGAGGAATCATGGGTCAGGAAAGATTGTAGGTTGGTTAGAGTGAGAGGCTGAGGCAGGAAAAACGAATTTAGAGTAGATGCCAAACATTTTGGGATCTGTGATTTCTTTAATAATATAATAATATTATGGATTATATTATTATAATATATTATATAATAATATTATATATAATAATAATATAATAATAATATGGATTTTTCCTACAAAAATTACCTGCATATAATTAAAAATGCGATTATAGAGACTTATGTATGGTAGGCTGAGACTATTCTCAAAATTAAAGAATGTGAATTAAAGGTCTTCAAATAGGCTAGGGGTAGGGAAAATAAAGTTAAAAGATAAGTTTATTTTGGTGCATTTTTTTAAAGCCCACACACTCTTTCACAGTACACATTTTCTGTGTATTTTCAGGAAAGCCCTCAGACTTCTGAGAAGTCGCTGAACACCTTGAGTTTCTAGCATCTCATCTGTGTTTCTGTGCCTTTGCTCAGCAGCGATCAGGGAAGTCCAAAAGTAGCAGGTGATCGATCAGAGGGCAGGACGTGAGTTTAGGGACTTAAGAGCCGTCCGTGGGGGTGAGATGAAGTCAGAGAGGGTGAGAGCATCAGAGTGAAGGCACAGCACAGGCCAGTGAAGATGTGGAAGAGGCAGCAGCAGAGTTATCTGTGTGGCGCACAGGAGCCTTCAAAGGGTGCATTGTCTGTTTTGAATAGACAACAGTAGTAAAATTAAGTCTATGTTCTGTTTATTCTCACCATGCACAAGCAGTCTCAAACTCTGACAATGATTAAGTTTTCCTCCCCCAAAATATCTTGATCTAAGACCTGAACAATTGCTTCCACCAGGGTAGACTTGGCCACTGAATAGCTGATAAAGAGTCTGAGACTGAGACAGTAGGGCAGGCCTTGAGCTGGTCTAGGTTATGGCTAAGGGGGTGGTGGGTGGCTGTGATGTGGAGCCAGAGCTCATTTGGTGCTATCATAGAGGATGAATCTGCCAGCTGGATGGTGAGAAGCAGTGTTCAACTCATTGGTTTTATCTTCTACAATCTAGCTGTTGTCTAGAATCCTAAATTCTTGCTTTGACTTGACCCAGGTGCTAGACATAACTGTGCATACTTTCCCATCTTCAATTGTCAGCTCTGCTCAAATCTATGTCTGCTTCCTATCATACTGCCTTTTCCACCCTCTATTACAGATGGCTTGTATTTATTTATGTGGGAAAAACCCCGCTAGACTTGGAACTGCCTGAGAGTGGTGATTGGTTTTTACTTCTCAGTTGGCAGCTCTGACAATCACTCACACACTTGTAGAACCAATGCATAGATACATATTGCTCTTTTCCTTATAGATTCTTTGGGTTTCAGATGCTGAGGGCCCAGTAAATACACCATGCTGCTATCCTCCTTCTCCCATATAAAGAAACCTAATACTGGCGCCCCTTCAATCCATGAGGAACCAGACTGGAGAGAGTCCGTGTCACTGCAAATCTCACCGTGAGAACATTGTCCTAGGGTCCTCTGAGTCCTGAGTGATGCCTATTGGCACCTGAGTGGAGACCCCTAGAACTTTACTGTGCTCAGTGCTATACCGGTAATGCACAGATTTTAGGGGCCACTGGTGTCCTAAAAGAATTTAGGTGCTTCTTGAAGCTTCTTGCAATGTGTGGATTAGAAGTAATTCTGCAATGGACACATACTGGTGCCGTTTACCCATGGGGAATCACAACAGGGTTGATCTTTCTCTATGAGATGAGCCATTTCTACACTGGACTGAATCTCTGCCATCCCTCCCCATTCTCCTCTTCCCAAGATGGGAGAAAGACTCCTGTGGGCTTGTAAGACACTGGTTAATGAATTACGTCAAGCAGTAAAAAAAATTAAGAATTGAGATCAGAAACAGGAACTTCCTAGATGAAAAATCCAAGAAGCAAAGAAAGTAGAAGTGAAGCCCTACAAGCAGTCAGAATCCTGCAATCCCTCAACAGATCCACAGTTCCTAGGAAATTAGAATGCATGCAATGTGATCAAATGTCCTCAACTCACCATCTCACCTGGGAGCACTGGCATAGAGCCTGTCTTCCTTCCTGAACAGCGGATTCATAACTAATTTACCGTATATGGTCTCTGGGTAGGGTGGAGGTCATGTTTAATATTTAGTAAATGTCACCAGGGTGGGGCATAATCACAGCTGCCGTGAGCATTTGAGGCTTTTTCATAGGATTAGCTTGGGTAGATTACAGAACTCCTTATTCCCCTGATAATTTTATAAAATATGCTTTAAAAAATCTCGTCTATATGAAGGAATTAAGCTTCCCCTTTTCTCTGTAGCAGCCACCTGTGGTTCTACTGCTGCCCTTTGTTGGAACGTCTAAATAATTGAAATCTTTAATTGGGTTAAAGCGATCCTTAGCCTGTAGATGTTCTATAGATTTGAAAAAGTGAGTAAATAATATTGGACTCTTTCCTTTCATGCCTTTCTCTTCAAAAGCTCATTTGGTTTTGTTTGTATCAGTAGCTCATTGTTAGGGGACTCAAAGGAGGCTTGCTTTCAGCTTGGGTGGGGCTTTCCCAAAGAAGTTCTTTCCAAGTGGCTTCAGGTGCACTACCACATTTTTGTTATTCATTTTGGGCTTTTGTTTTTTGTTAAAAATTAGTAGTTTTTTTTTCCTGCACATGCTTGGGTTTTGTCTTTGCAGCTAGGATCAGACAAAAAAGTCAGGGTAGCAGGCTGACCTTGCGTTGCTATCTGCATTCACAAAGGTTTAAGGAGCCTCCCTACAGACAGCTGAAGCAGAAAGAGAAGAGCAAAATGCTTATGAAGAGGAAGTGGCAAGAGGCGTCTGAATTTCAGTGTGACCTGTTCCGTCAGGTGATTTTGGGTGGAGGAGGAGATGTGAAGAAAAAAAAAAAACTTTAAGTAAAATGTCCTTATAAAGACAAAATCTATTTCTTTCCTGGCTGATGATTTGTCATTCTAGTCACTTCCTGCCTTGTGACCACACACCCCGGGCTTGACAAAGCTGTTCTGCAGATCAGAAAGGAGGAGGTTGCTGGTCCCACACCAGTTCCAGGTCTACTGAAGAGAGTTTTTCTAAAAGGTAACTTTGCTTCTTTGTGTTTAAGTGGTTTTGATGCTGTGCAGCTCTGTGGGGATTGTAGATTTGGCTGCGGGGATGCTTGAGCTCTGAGCACCTGTCACCTGAACCTGCTAGGAACCCTGCTGCTCTCAGACCAGCTAAGCAATCTGCATTCAACAGGCTGGGATGGAGCCCCTTAGCTTTCAGGATTGGGAGATTCTTGAATTGTCCCTAGTAATTATGCCTCCAAAGGTACGTTTTCGGGTTTATTTTGACCTTCTTGAGACAAACTGTGTTCAGATTCATTTCTGTTGCTTTGCTTCAAGAAGACTGTTTACTGTGATTTTATCTACTTTAGAATGTTTTCAGCAAAGTGGTTATTGATCAGTTAGATGGTGCTACTCCTTGGCCTAATGGGGTTAGTTTAATTTTAGCTCCTGCGGTTCTATTTTTCTAAAAACTGTTACAGGATGTTAGTGGATGTATTAACATCTCAAATCATATGGTGCTGAATCTGACGCTGGGTTATAGAGTGATTTTTGGCGCCAACGATTTTTAATGGGTGTGCTTCATAGCCACATGGAATATAAAATAAAGTCTTTTCCATTTGGTCTCTAAAAATAAAGGCTGTTTGTGTTGCTTAATTGCACTGCTTTTTTGTTTTAGAAGATTGTCTGAATCATTTGTTAAGCATGCTCCAGTTATTCTGGGGGAAAGCCTCTGTCTATGATAGAAATTATTACAAAGTTAATATGGAGTATTCCAAAAACTTTGCTGAAACATAGAAATGATTAATCTTGAAGTGCCAGATTTGACTTTATTAGTGCAATCAGACAGTGAGCCTTTGACAGTCCTTTGGACTGGAAATGGAGACAGCAACTGGCATAATTATTAAAGTCTATCTTTTTTTTTCTTAATCAAGTATTAACAACTTGTTTTCTCAAAAATTTTCCCTTAAAGCAACACTTTTAAAACCCCTCAGTGGATAAATAAAGATGGGTTATCCACAGACTTCTTGATTGTGAATTTATATAAACTTATTATGTTTGATTTCCATCAAATGAAAAGTATCTAAAGAATGTGTGGGCACACTTGAATGGAACTAACCATTAGTATGTGATTTCTCAAAATTACGAACTGGATCCATCATATGAATTGCAACCTCTCACCTTAATAGTCTTAAACTATCCAAAGCGTGGAATCAGTGAGAGTGGCTGGAATCTCTTAAAAGTACAAACCAAGAAAAAAAAAAAACAACCAAACAGTGTTTTCTTAAGTAGACATTACTGAGAATAAAACAAATTAGACAGTAAAGAAATGATAATATCTATTTTCTTCGCATTTGGGAAGGAACTAAAATGACAAAGGCAATTCAAAGTAAATAAAGCCATTTTATAAAATCAAGTTTAGGCTGCCAAGGTGTCACCCTGATGTCCTGATGTGCTGCACACCGTCCAGTCCCCTTTGTGGGACTTAGTCCCCAGTACCATTAAGGCAGAACTTTCTGGGCTGTGCCCTCTGAACCAGTGCCACTGAGCTGTAGTTAGGAAGACATTTACTACTAATCTCAGGGGTGATTTCCTTGTAACATTTGAATTTTTGAATCCTTCCGAAGGAATCAGCAGTCTGAGAAATAATTTCAGTACTTTAGCTTCATGTATAATTTCCTCTGATCTTTTTGGAGAGGGGAAGGTCAACAGATAAAGATATATTAAAAGTTTCATGTAGTAGTAGAATGGAGATCGACTTTCTTTTCATTAGTACACGATTTTAGTGAAAAAAAAGGAAATTGTACGTTCATAAACTTATTTCAGCTCACTTCCCCAACCTTACTTCTTGCGACTTCCTTTTTGTCTTACCACCCTCACCCATCCCCCACTCTCTGGTTGCTCTAGACCACAAGCCACCAGAAAGTTCTATGCTCTTTCACTCCTTTTCACTCCAACTGTTCCTCTAATTGCTTTCTTCTTGTAAAAAATTCAATCATTTTTCAAGGTTCACTTTAAGCAGCATGCCCCTTTGGAATCCTTCCCCATCAGCTCCCATTCCCACTCACTTACTGATCCTGGAGTAAGTGTAGCATGAATCATATTATTTTAGCTCCAAGTCCTTATGTGCTGGTAGACTTGAGATCTTTCTCCATCTTTTGTAGCTCATACGAGGTGCTGATTTATTTACTGCACTGAAGATTTTTCCATAGTTCCTTTTTAACTGAATATTTATTGATCTCTCATGGTAGCGGATATGAAATAAGGCACAGCAATAATGTGGTGTTTTATACTCTACCATGCTTACGGTTCATTTTAGTCTCAAAATACCATAAAGACATTGACCTTAAGGGTTGTATGAAACTATACAATTATGTTAAAATACAGAAAAAATATATAATCTCATTATTTTAGTCTAATAAAGACATTGAGCTAAAACTCACTACTCTTACCAAAACAGGCATCTCTGAAAACAGAAAGCATAAGAACAAAAATCATAAGCTATTATTTAATGTTTGAATTGTTCTTGAAAAATTCTGAAGTCAGCTTCTTATATAGTACCCTTTGTGAATACAGGAGAAATGGCAAATAAATGTTGTGATTAGGTTATATAAAATTCAGAAACTTGCTCATTGAGTTATATCTATGAAATCAAAGTTTATAAAGGTAAATTATGAAGCCACTGGATTTTATAACTAAAGGTAGATTATATTGCTGAGCGACATCACTTAGCTTCATCTAACTTTCCGCCTAGAGTTTGTTGATTTGGTAGTTTCTTAACTCACACGTATCAATTGAAATAATCCTATTCACTTACATTTTACATGCCTCAGAAATAAAAAATTTGAATTAGAGTTCATGAAAATACGAAATGAATCAGTGTCTGCAGATTAAAAAAATTTCCTTTATGCCTATTATGCCAGGTGACAATTCACCTCTTCAATCCCCATTGTTTTTGTTGTGAACACCTAGAAATTAGGATGACATGGTCAGTCCCAGGACTATCCCTTCCGCCTGCTTTCCCCAGTTCTCTCCTTATCCTTCATCCTGTCAGACTGTTGAGTGTTCCTGTTTTGCTTTGTCAATCCCAGTAATTACATCAGACTTCTCAGCTATTGCCTAATGACCCCATCTTGTATGATGTTGCAAGCAACAGTGGGAAGGGAGATGAGTTTCATGTTATCATGCAAATAATAACAGCTAATAATTACTTCCTACCTACTTTTAACTGGGTATTTTTCCTAATCTTTATTAACTTATTAAAGCATTTAATCATGGAGAGGCTTTTACTTTCTATCAAAAGGGAATTAATTCATTCACTTATTTAATTTTCTACAGTTGAATAAAGTTGTATTAACTATAAAAATAGCTACTCCAGGAATAAGCAGGCAGCAAACTATATTGTTTTTTTTTAATACCAAAGCCCTGAAGTAAAACTTTAGTAGTCATAACCTCTCCTAAATAAGGTTGATGATATAGCTGTTCCTATGAAGCAGGGTAAATATGTATCTACCACACCAACATTCAGCTTCTCTGCAAATTTAAATGAATAGTTGATCTTTTTTATCAATTTAGAGACCCAAATGTGGATCACAAAATATGATCTCTAACCCCAAAACCTTAAAAGCGTTTGAGACTTGGAAGTTTACAATAATTTTATTCAAGTGACATTCCCATTTTCTAGGCTGTTGTGATGGATACAAATGCATTAAACACCTCAGTATTTATACTCTAGAACATATATCTGTAATTGTACCATAATGGCTGAATGTAGGTGTCCTAGAAATTGAAAGAATGAAAGATCGTTTTAGTCGTGGGTGAAAGAACAGAGGTAAATGACCCATTTACTCACTGAGTTAAAATAAGTTTGCTTAGCTTCATGGCTGTGTCAGCCCCACTTTCAAGTTACAAGGAGGTTGTTTCTCAAATATGGTCAGTTGTTTTTTCTGGCGGAAGGAAAAGCTAAGAAGTTAAATTGAGGAACTTAACAAAGCCACAGTTTTGTGGGTGCAGCATTGATTCCCATTTTAGTCCAAAAGTAATAGACAGTCTCTTGCACACACTTGCTCTCTCTCTCTTTCTCTCTTCTTCTCTCTCTGAGACACACACACACACACACACACACACACACACACACACACACCCCTCTTCTTGACTGACAGATAAAATGAAGAGATTACATTCTCCCAAACAGAAAACCCCAGACACCAAATTTAGCAGGCAGATGAATTATGCATGTGAATTGCAGTCTCTCGGATAATTTGTTTTTCTTTTTTCCTGGATGCATTGTCAAGGAAATGAATTAGTGAGATAATTACCTTGTATTTGAGTAATATCCTGCATTTTGATCCCTGTCTGGTCATTCGTACTAGAATATGTCCAAGCCGTGTGTCCAAATGTATGAAATAAGAAGATACCCAAATATATTTTACACAAGGTTTGCAAAAAATTTTCTATTCACCAATTTCTCAGGCAATATTTATTAGACGTACACCTTAGGTGGAGTATTTTTAAATGTGTACTTTAATGACATCCTCCAACCCATTTTCTGGCAGGCAAAGTTCTAGTGTAAATACAAGCTCATAGTAGAGAATGCTAGGTGATGTGGTACAAAGTGAAAAATGAGAAAACTTGAAGACTATGTGTTCAGTTTTGCATGGTTTTGTACCCATCCTTTACCTAAAAAAAAAATAAAATAAAAATTGAATTTCTGTTGCTATTTCCCATCCTATCTCTATGGCTTTCCCACAGCCAGGAGGTGAGGGTAGCCGCCTGGGAGGGTCTTTTCTGATGGTGCTTTCCCCTCATTGTCTTTCTCGTTGAGAACTTCCATCAGAATATCAACCACTGAGAGTGACGGTTGAGACTCCACCTGTGTGGTGGCGATCCTACTGTTTCCCTCTCACACGCACCCTCCCTGCTCTCTGTCTTGTACTTTCAGGACCTCCATACATCTGAGCACATGTCAGGCTTTTTTTAAAGCTTAGAAGACTTCTATAATTCCTTCCTTCCATCTGTCCTTCTTTCCTTCCTCCCTTCTTTCCTACCTTTCTTCAAGATTTATTTATTTGAAAATCAGAGATACTGATTCACTCCCCAGATAGTGCAATGGCCAGGGCTGGGCCAAGCTGAAGCCAGAAGCCAGGAGCATCATCCAAATTTCCCACATGGACGCAGGGTCCCACATACTTGGGCCAGCTTCCTCTTCTTTTCCCAGGCCGCTAGCAGGGAGTTGTTTTAGAAGTGGAGCAGCTGGCAACCAAACTGCCCCTATATGATGCTGCAATTTTAAGTGATCACTTGCTTACCCTGCTTTCCTTCCTTCTGAGAGGGAGGAAGTGAAGGAGGGAGAGAGAGAAAGAGAGAGAGAATTAATTTACATCTGCAGGTTCCTTCCCTAAATACCCATGCATTGCTAGGACTGAACCAAGTTGAAGCCAGAAGCTGTAAGCCCAATCAAGGTTTCTCATGTGGGTTGCAGGGCCACAACTGCTAGAGACATCTTCTGCCTGCCAGGGTATGTATCAGCAGAAAACTAGAGTGAGGGGTGGAACCAGGACCCACACCCAGGAACTCCAATGACACATGTGCCAAATTGATGTCTTAACAATTAAAGTCCCAGTCCACCCCTATCGTTTCTTAAAGCAGCACGCTATCTGCCATTCCTGTGTGTAACAGTGAAAGATAAGGTGTGAGGAAGGGTGAGCAAATGTAGAGACAGGTCTGGGTGCACATCCCAGCCTTTTACTAAGTGTGGAGGCTGAGTATGTGCCTGAGCCTCTGAAACCTATCTTCCACACCTGTAGAACAAGGCAGGTTCTGTTGTTAGATCTGTACCCGGGTCCATTGTCACTTTTCATTTCTGCATGTTGTCCATCCGTGTGTGCATCTGTCACACCCAGCATCATGACAATGTGGAATCATGAGAAGCACTTGAAATAGAGTCACTCATTTGTGTCCACAGATAGCTACATAAAGTTATTATTATTCCCTTACTACAGATTTTGATAAAAGAAATGTTATGGTACAGTCCTTGTAAGTTGGTATTGATATCTGAGAACGAAGCTGTAACTTTCAACAAATGTGAAGATCACTTTAGTCCATCAAATTAATACAAATTTCTTCCCTCTGCTTTTATTTGTTACTTGCCAATTTGTTGGTAGTATCTCCTTTTCTGAAAATGAGCTTGACATTAGAGAGTCTTAAAGAACAGTTCCAAGGAGCTTTTTGAAAATGAGATCACACAGTTCATTTCTCTGGTTTCAAGCTCAAATTGCAGTGGAGAATCTGCCTGGAGAGGAGGGAGCAAAGGTCAGGTAAACAGAACACAGGCTGGTCCAGTCAGTTCCTGAGCACCGATGACCCAAAGAAGGACTTGCTGCTTGTTGGCCCCATCACAGATGCCCAAAGATCTCTGTTGTTTTGTGACTCATGATGGATGTGGTTGGGCTTCTCTTCAGATTATTATACATTTTTCCACTCTGGTCACACTTCCTCAACTATGTTAGAAGGTACTTTCCACTGTCAGTACCTCAGACAGCAAAGTCTAAGGACCAGTACCCTTGATCACTTAACACAAGGTCAGCTCACACCTGTGCTGTTGACTTCTGGCCACTGTCATCGTGCAGCTGTGCCACAGTGTGGGAGTTATGGCTCCCAGGATGCTGGGATTCCAGCGTTGTGATGCCAAAAGCCAAAACCAGCTAGACTAAATATGTTTGGAGATAGAGTGTGGATGTGAAATCTAAATGTATTTATATACACGTATATCATATACATAATGAAGTATAATTTTTGGATGGTGACTCCATGTAATATATCACCTAATTTGTAGTAGAAATTATTTGGTTTCCAAAGTCAACTTGTAGAAGTTCTAGTTTTTAAAAAATTCCCTCCTTGTCTTGCTTGCTTCTTTCTTTTCCTTTCCTCTCTCCCTCCTCTCACCAGGCACGTTGGGCATACTCTGTCTCACTTTGTCCTATCACAACCCCCTGAAGTGAACCCTGTTGGACTAGTGATATTCCCTCTTACAGATGAAGAAACTGAGACTGAAAATTCAAGTAATATGTACAACAACACATAGCAAGAAGTAGTTCAGGCAGAAAATATACCATTTTTTTCACCATGCTGTGATGCTTCCTGGTTCTTTTTTTTTTTTTTTTTTTTTTTTAGTATATACTGATCCTAATTTCCTAAAGGCAACAGGATCATTCGTTTCTGAGGGTGGTTTATGGAAGCCTCAAATGCCTTTATGCTCACTTGGACTGCAGGATAAGTAAGCTGTACCCAGGCCCAGGTAGACCTATAATTTACACCTTAGAGCCATGGGGCTCCTATACAAAGCCTGTTTCATGAACTGTCTCTGGAGGATTTTTTTAACCTTTTGCTTCTTTAGATGCTTCGCGGTTGTACTTTCCTCATACCTTGGCGAAAACCGAATGAAGACTCCTGAGAGTCTACTTCCCTTTTTGAACTAAGTCAGTGACTCACTTTGAGACTTTGGGAAGTAGCTTCACTCCCTAGGCCCCCATTTTCACATTTCTAACATAGTCCCTTCCCTTCCCGCTTTGCATAAGTTTCTTTCTTTATTATTTGGGTTATTTATTTATTTGAAAGGCAGACGCACATGCACATACACAAGCACAGAGGTGACAGGGAGAGAGAATGTGCCTCCATCTGGGGATGTGCTCCCTAACTCCACACGACGACCAGCTTGTCTGAGAACTTTCTCCCACGGGCCTCTCTTGAGCCATT
The DNA here is from genome assembly GCF_017591425.1 of Ochotona curzoniae. Lineage (NCBI taxonomy): Eukaryota > Metazoa > Chordata > Mammalia > Lagomorpha > Ochotonidae > Ochotona > Ochotona curzoniae. The sequence continues at coordinate 43,285,570 of NW_024466502.1, read as the reverse complement.
GCTCTTGCCTTCCAGCCTCCGCATTAACAGGCCTCTCGAGTGTGGAATCAGACAACATCTTAACCACCAGCCCCTCATTGTCTGGATTTACTGCAGGATTTTGTAAATCAGAGACAGTAATAGTAGGAGGGATCTATGTGCGTATAAACAAGCTAAAATGGCTTCTAAATAGAAACAGCTGGGATTTTTTTGCATTCATTTTTCCTGCAGTCAGTGCAATAAACCTTGCGACTGAAGATGACAACAAGTATATATCCCAGAACACTGATGTTTTCCTTCTAGAATCAAGAACTACTGAGAAAGAGAATCATGCTGGCACAGCCCAAACTCCCACTCAGGCCAGGATATAGAACAGGTTAATTCTGCTGCTACTGTATGGCAACATTACCTGACATAAAAGAAAAAACACAGTATGTGTTTTTGTGTATGTGCATAAGTGTAGATGTGTGGGGTACAGTGGAGGGGTGGTTGGGTGAACTCACAGCTTCAGGCATCCCCTGGGGTTCCTGGAATGGGGGTAAGACACTCCTCTGGACCTCGTGCACAGGACACTGCGCCAGGGCAGTGAGCTCTTGATCTAGAGTGCTGGATCTGGAAATAGGAACCACACTGTGGAGGTCTGAATCCAGGTTGAGAGCAGAGCGTACTCTTTGGTTCCCACCCACTGTTGGGGAACCAAATGCCTGAAACCAGGATGACTGCTCTACTTTCAGCTTTGTCATTGCAGAATTAATTTCTCAACTCAGCCATCTTGTCTTCTGGGTATGGCATCCTGTGGTGAATTGTTTCAACTTGGTTTGCTTTCAGGTTGCTAAGGGAAATCAGAAGGGCTTCATGCAAGTTTGAGATCAATTTACTGATGAAAGCAGGGCCACTCGCTCCCGTTGCTATGGTCACAGTGACCTGGAAGGTGCATGGTACCATCCAACCTCCCACTCAGGCCAGGGGATAGAAGAATTGGACATGGTATTTATATACATGATTTGGCACATTATTTGCAGTCCAGGCCTAGTGTGAGCCTTTACAATACCCAGATTCTGTTCTCCCTCATATGCAGAGAACATAGTTGAAATTATATTAATGGGACGCTTAAAACCATGGACACTTTGCGCTCCCTGTGTTGGGAAGGCCTTTCTTAAATAGCAGTATTCTATTTTAAATTTTACAACTTATGGTGGAGGAAATAGGGAGGCCTGGATCCTAGTGCCAGATACTGAAATGTGTCCTAGAGATCAGATGGTCCTTTAAGTTGGGTGTCATTTCACAGCTTTGTGGGAAAATGAGTGGCTACACAGATCACGTCTGCATCCTGCGGCAGTTATTTATTTTAATGAGTTATTTATTTTGGAATAATGTAAGAGTTACCAAAGAAGGTGAAATGATAGCATATTGTTCCCTTAAGTCCCTCATTCAATTTACTGTTTTTTTTGGGGGGGGGGCTATTTCATTGATTAGTTTGATTAGGGATTTTTTTTTTCCTGAACTTCTTAAAACATTTTAGTTGACATATAAAGGTCTATGTATTCTCCATGTACAACATAATGTTCTGAGGTGTATGTACATTGCAGAGTGCTACATGTGCTAGCAAAGGCATGATTCTGCAGTTTTTACTTGTGTGATAAGAGCATATCACATATGTTGTCTTTCCATTTTTTAAGTACACAATGTATCATTATTAACTACAGTCAACTTGCTGTTCAGGAACCTTGTCCTTGTTCTTTCTAGCCTTAACTGTGTGTCTTTTGACTGACACCTCCCCAGATCTCTCAAACCTCCCCAGATTGTGCAACCACTCTTCTGCTCCCAACATTTATGAGATCAGCTTTGTCTTTAGAGTCTATACTCATATGAATGAGCTCATGGATATTTGCATTTTTGTGCCGGACTTATTTCACTTAGCTGAGCATCTTCCAGTTCCATTCATATTTTTGGAAATGACAGAATTTCATTTTTTTTTTTACTGCTGAATAGTATTACATTTTATACACGTGTCACATAGTCTTTACCCAGTCATGCATTGTTGGACACTTAGTTTGATTTCCTATATTGGCTGTTGAGAATAATTTTCAATAAACATGGGGGTGCAGATATCTTTTTTACATGCTAATTTCATTGCTTTGAATATATACCCAGTGTTGAAATATATTATATGCTAGCTTTGTTTTTAAAGAACTTCTATACTTTTTTTCTATAATGCCTGTAATGGAATCAAGAAGATAGCAAAGAAAGCGATCAAGTATCTAGAAAATAAGCCTTTTAAGAAAACAGGTTGTAAGAATAAAAGGACCTGATGCAATCACCACAGGATGTGATGGCGTTTTTATGAATTGAACAGCTAGCACACTTCCCTCTGAGACTAGCCTAAGAAAGAGGGAGCTTTAATCGTATCAGACAAGATTTAGGTTACAAGGTAGAGATATGAGACACCAGAGAGGTTGTAGGGTTTCCTTATTTAGGTACTTTGAAGAAAATAGTAGGTGGCTTTCTTTCCGGGACAGTTTGTTCAAAGTTTCACCTAAAAACTGGAGTGAACTAGGGCAGCGTGACTTCAGCTATAAGATGGGAACATCCCAGAAAATGGGCCTTGCAAGCTGCGCTGGTCCTTGTTCTGTTTGGAGCTAAGCAGTAGAGCAGCTGAGCCACGGGCATTTGCCTGGGTTCAGCAAGGAGGTAGCATCTCACAAAGCTCTACATTCTACTGAGGCAGGAACAGAAGCAGAGACCCCCCAGCCCGAGAGGCCAGCTGGCCTGGGGATGCCCACTCCCCTGCTTGCTCATTTCACAGACTGCACTTCTGGGTCAGGCCATGGCTGGTGATTGTGCCACTGCCTATTGCTAGGATCATGTCAGTGCTACCTACCTTGTCTTTCCTTGGTCCTAACTAGAACGTCGGGACCTTTAACAAAGAAGAAATGTCATTGCTTACAATATAAGGGAGGAAAGTGAAGCTCAACGAGGCCAACTGAAGCCTGGAGTTAACACAGACAGATCATACCCTAGGTTTCCTGGCTGCCAAGGTAGGCACTTCTGCCACTTGCTGCCAGTCATTTCAGTCCTGGTTTCTTTGGAGATGTGCATGTGAAGTAATTGTCCCAGCATCTTGCTGGCATGGACTGGTTTAGATATTTGATGTTTTCATTTTTTGGTGTTCCTCTGTGCTGTGTTCCTCTTGTCTGATCTTTTCTCCCCCCTACCACAGCCTTCTGTTTAATCTTATCATGTATTCATTTTAAATCTTCACAAGTTATGATTTCTTTTTAAGATATTTTAGTTTGAAAATTTGTTTGAAATTTTATTTTTTTACTGGAAAAACATAGATACAGAGAGAAGGAGATATAGAAAGATTGTCACTGGTTCACTCCCCAAGTGGTACAACAACAAGAGCTGAGCTGATCTGAAGCCAGGAGTCAGGAACTTCTGGATCTCCCATGCAGATACAGGGTCCCAAGCCTTGGGGCCATCCTCAACTGCTTTCCCAGGCCACAAGCAGAGAGCTGGATTAGAAGGGGAGCAAGGGATATGAACTGGCACTATATGGGATGCCAATGCATGCAAGGCAAGGATTTAGCCACTAGGCTATCATGCTGGTCCCTAGTTTAAAAATTTTATTTGAAAGACAGAGAAAGCAAACTTTACCATCCACTGTTCACTTCCCAACAACTGTACCCAGAAAGCTGGATCTAGACCAGGTTGTAACCAGGAAATTAAAATTCAGTTCAAATCTCCCATGTAGGTGAGAGAGACCCAACCACTTGAGCCTTTACTTGCTGCCTTCCAGAATATACTTTATTGGAAAGCTAGAACTACGAAAAGATTTTTATTCACTTATTTACTTTCCTTTTATTTGAAAGAGAAATCAAGCCAGAGACAGAGTAAGTGAGCAAGAGAGAGATACTCCTCCATCTACAGTTTCATTGCCCCAGATGCCCACAACAGTGTCAGGTTAAGTTGGAACCAGGAGCCTGGAACTCAATCCATGACTCCCAGGTGGATGAGTAGACCGAGTACCTGAGCCATTGTCTGCAGCCTTCCATAGCACCCATTGCAGGAAGCTGCATCAGGTACACAGGAGACAGGTACTCCTTTTAGATGTAGGCATCCCAAGAGACATTAACCATTGCACCAAATACCTGCCCTTAGAAATGCTTTCATTGTACTATACATTTGACAATGAAATAGCTATAATCTATGTGTTGCATTTGAAACTTGACATTTATCTGTGTAATTCATAAATATCCACTTACCCGCCCCACCACACTTGTGGCCCCCACCAGCTACCCTAGCAGCCAGAATGATACTTTATACATAAACATGTAAGTAGAATGGAAAAAATGAAGGACATCTGAAATTTTGATTATGGGAAACAACCAGCTAGTGCATAAGAATAACCAGCTTTTTGAAGAAATATGGCTGGGTTTTTTGCCTGGAAAAAAGTACCTACCCATCATTACAAATACAATTTTAGAGGTCTATAACTCTTGGTTAAGAATACCTGGTCTCAGGAAACAAAGAAATTGAATTAAAGTACAAGATGGCTTCAAACCTTTTGGAGAGACATATGGAATTAAAAGAAAAAGTGTATTTGGGGACAAAAACTTTCAAAATCCATTGCAGTTTTTCATAGCACTTGTTTTCTGTGAACTTGCTACTGACATCTCGTATTTCTCAGAAGTTCCTGAAGCCGAAAGCTTGAATTTCCAGCTCTCCGGGTCGTGTTTGGTGACTTTCCTCAGCAGCATTAAAGGCCTGAAAGTAGCAGGTGATCAAGTGTCAGGGCCTGAGGCTGTGGGGCTCCAGAGAAAAGATGCACTGGGGAGTCCCTGAGCTTTCAGCAGGGGGAAGTTGCGAGGTAAAGTCTTTGTGGTTAGGCTGAATGTGAAGCAAGGCTGTGGATTTTCCGAATAGAGTATGAGAGCATCAGCATCTACAGCCTGGAGAAGGAGAGAAGAGCTGAGTCACTGAGAAGCCCCCTGGGCCCCAGCCTGGGGTGTCCCCTTGGCTCGCACTAACTTGTTGTGTGGTGCTTCTTCAGTAGGGCTGGTAATGTGGTGGGAATAGGAGGTATCAGGAATATACAACAGGGAGGAATAAAGGATGGGAACTCTTGGTAGGCGATGCAGCCAAGACTTGTGAGCTTGGTTCTACACGACTTCAGGAGCCCCTCAGTGAAGTGGTCACAGCACAGACAATTCCAGAATACTCCTGGATGATCAGATTTGGAGTCCCCAGCAGCTGACTTCCCACAAGAGTCTGCAGAGAGAGCATCAGGAGGGAATCTCTGTGTGTGTCCATAGGGTGAGCAAGACAATCATGTAGACTGACTAGACAAATGACTCATCAGTGTTCCTTCAGATGGCTATCTGTGTTCGAGGCCACTTACGATCATTTGGCTATCTGAAAATGAAGGTTTTTTTTTAAAAAAATGTGTTTTTAAAAACCATCTTGTACACAAAACTTAGGCATCCGTGTATCCATTGCAAAGTGGTATCCTGAGACTATTATCATCACCTATGCCATAGCAGTATTAAAAAATAGTGAACACAGAGAATATATGGTATGTGACTTCTGCTTTAGTGTTACATGGTTTCATTTCTTTAGTCATCATTGTCTGATGCTAAAGATGGCAACATTAGCATTGTTCATGTTTTGTGTTACTGGCTACTCATTGAGGAGTTTGAAAGTTGGCTAATTCCACCCCACTGGATATGTACTATATATGTTGGGGTAGAGCTAGGAATTGGAATCCCGAGTGTCCAATTTTACATTCCCTCCAAGTCAAGTTGCAGGAAAAGGGGAGCATATTTAAAAGAGCGCCTGAGTGTTGTGAGGCTGGGTTACAGGTGCCTCCCTGATCCTGCTAGCTTACCTAATGAGGTGTCCAATTGTTAAATCTAAGTGGAGTACTGCCACCCTCCAGAAGTGACTGGGGAGAAGTGACTCTGGGCAGGCCACCTCTCCTCCTCCCTTCTGCTTCATTCACGATCGGTTCTGAAACTGCTCAGAAAACATTCCAGTTACATTTTAACATGCACTTCAGAGAATGCATATGCTTCTGTAAGTGCCATGGCACTGTGCTCACTAATAGACTCCTACCAATAGTTTCTGTGTTCAGACTTCAGGAAACCTGAGTCAAGTACTTTCATAATAACCCATTCTCAGAAAGTCCCTTTTGCCACTGATCTGGGAAGTACCAGCTCTGTTGAAACTCAAACTCCACTGTCTTAAGGGGATTATGATTTTAAAAAGCAAAAAACCACAGTCTTCCCATTTTTTAACAAAGGCAAATGCATGGTACTTTTTCTTAATAAAGATTTACTTATTTTTATTGGAAAGGTAGATATGCAGATAGAGGGAGAGAGAGAGAGAGAGAGAGAAAGAGAGAGAGATCTTCCATCTGTTGATTCACTCAAGTGACCGCAACGGCTGGAAGCTGATCAGAAAGCTGATCAGAAGCCAGGAGCCAGGAACTTCTTTCAAGTCTCCCACACAGGTGCAGGGTCCCAAGGCTTTGGACCATCCTCTACTGCTTTCCCAGTCCACAAGCAGGAAGCTAGATAGGAAGTACAGCAGCCAGGACATTAACTGGAGCCCACATTAAATCCCAGCTTATGCAAGGTGAGAATTTAGTTGCTAGGCTGTCGTGCTGGATCTGCATAGTACTTTGACCAAGTTTCTTGGGGTTCTGTAGCTACTGACTTAATAAATTAAAGTGCTTGCAGAAAAAGCCAGCATCCAGACATGATGTAGATGGGTCGTCTGAGATTTGAGATTGTGATTCAGAAGTGGAGTTCAAGAACTTACCACTGATGTGCAAGGGACCTTAAAATGGTCTCTGCAGCAGGGAGAAATTAGATGATAGAGTCGTTAGACAAGGGCACTCTCAATGCAGAGTGGCAAAGCAGAGTGAAGATGCTGTTTGTTAGTGCCTGGATAGTTCATGCTTTTCTTGGCTCTCAGTTTAGCCTCCCAGAAGCACAGCATGGCCCGTGGCCACAGTACTGTCTCTACTTTGCAATGTGGTGCCGGTGCTTTGCCATCAGAAACCTTCACTCATCATCCTTACTAACTTGACTAACACCTTGAAGTAAGCAGGAGTTCAAACGCATACGTTTTCCCCATGCAAACATTTGGAAGACAGTGTAGCTAATGTTTGATTCTAATGCCAACAGTATCTTTCTTTGAAATGGTCTGAACTGGAGGTTTTTACGTGAATTATTTTCTCTTCCTCTTGCTTTGTTTTCCACAAATGCGCATTCAGTTCAATTAGCTGAATGTCTCTACTCTACTATGGACTTTAAAGGCTCTGATAATTCTAACCCTTCCCTGCTCTGCTCATTTCCCACCTACTTCCTGGCACTGCCCTGAGGGATATTTGTATGGACAAAGCATCTCACCTCACTGGTCCTATTTTCTTCTCCTATAAAATGAGGAATTGCTACTAAGTTATTCCTGAGCTTTCTTGTGTCCCTAAAAGTTAAATTGTATTTACAGGACTCCTTCTTAACTAGAATTATTTAAAAACTTTTCCCAGGTATCTATTTGTGTTTGAGTTCAACAATAACAAAATGAATCAGAACAACTCCAGCCATTGACCATCCCTTCTCCAATTCACCTTTTAAACTAATTCCATCTGAGTCTCTCTTGCTTTAGCTGTTGAAACAATAGTTTTGAATTCTTGTGACCTAATATACTTCTCACTGCTTGGTTTCTCCACATTGGCCCTCCCCATTCAGAAATTTCTGGAAAAGTTTGTTACAGATGCTAAAAAGTTTGTTCACATTGACTTATCTGCCATGTTTAAAAACAACATGTGATTCATGAGTCATGGAGGGCTGGTGGATGAATTGGGTCTCAGGGTTAAAATGCTAGTTAAGATACCTACTTCCCATGTCAGAGTGCCTATGTTCAAGACCTGGCTCTGTGCTTGAGTACAATTCCCTGCTAGAGTACATCCTGAGAAGAGATAGTACTTGAAGCTCCACCACTCAGGTGGCAGAGCTGCACTGAACTGCAGGCTGGCCCCATTGTGGATGCGTGGGGAGTGAACCTGCAGGTGGGAGCATTCTCTCCCTCATCCTCTCTCCCATCCACTCAAATAATTGGTCATGGTGTTACATGATTTTTTTCTTTTCTTCATGCATTTTTATTTATTTAATGCTAAAATATTTGCTCTGCTTTTAAGACTATATCATAATCTTTAAAAAAAATTTTTTTAAGATTTTTGTTATTACCCAGCACTGTGCTCCTTTTGTTTCTTCTCTGACCCTACTCTTCACACTTAACAAGTGGCTTCATGTCCTACCCACATTTCTGTATATCATGTATCTCCTACAGGTCTCTAAAATCTAACATTCCTACACCACAGGAAAAGACATACTCAGATCCAGAAATCTATTTTTTCCTTCTTGCTTTTAACATTGTTTCTTTGCCCTTAGAGTAGCTACAGGCTTAGTGTAATATGCCTGATATTAAGTGAAGAACAATGGTTGCCTTTAGTGGATATTCATAAAACATGTGGTCAGTGAACAACTCTATCTCATAATCTCATGAACACCTGTGAACCAAGAGGTTCAAATAGTAAACACAGGAACTGCAAGCCAGCTGTAGGGCTTTAGGTACCTAAAGTCTAGTACATTGTACAAGACCTTCCTAAACCTTAGTGGGGGAGCCTTGTAATAATGCACATGTGTAGCATGGGGGTAAAAGTGAGAACCAATTGAAATCAGCCACCAAAATTTAACAAAATAGTCATAATTATACTCTAATGTCTTCAAACAGCAGCCTTGATTCCTAGGCATGGGAGAGTAGAAGCATCTTAAGTTGGAATGCCTAAGCAGGCTCATCACAGGGTAGCTTTTAATCTTCCATGTTTTGGACAATTCACAAGAATTGCCTAGTGGATGAAAGGATAAAATGAGTGACTGATGGGAACAGAAGGTGTGGAGCCTGGGTAGAGGTGTGGGAGAGAAAAAAGATGACCTGCCCACTCCTCTTCCTTCAGGAAGGAAGGAGACAAAGATTTGAACTCATAGATGTCTGTCTCTTGGAGTTATTATGTAGATGAGATTGTATTTATCTCTACAAATAAGCCTTCCAAAGTTTTTATCTTCTTTCAGACAACCCAGTGGACTAATATATTCTTAGATATACAAACCAAATGCTAAAATCAAAATGTTATTGATAAAAAGTAGATTTTTAATTGAATAAAAATGTAACAATGAATATAATTCTGTGATTTTCAAATCATGCTCCCAGGAATTCTCATAGATCAACCATGTAACAAAAAAATAAAATACAGGAGTGGCAGAGATTTTTTTTTCTATATATGCACACACCATATATACTGATATTTTTAACAAAGTTTCTCAAGCTTGCTGTTTGTTTGCTTTTATTTAGACATGACATTTCTGTTAACATGGTGTTGCTTGAGCAAACCCAGGCTGGAATGCACTGATGCATGCATGCATGCAGCAGGATAAGCTGGTGGAGAATGAGTGCAGATTTGTAAAATTGAGTTTCACATATTTGGGGCATACTGTTAAAAGTGTTGGTTTTTTGTGTGTGATTGATTGGTGGTTGCCATTAACAACAAAAATAGCAACACAGCGTGATATAAAAATATAAAAAAGGAAATCAATGAAAACATCCTGTCACAGATTTATAAAGTATTATTGGAAGATCGATGTTTCCACTAAAATATCCAAAATATGTCACTGTACCCTTCCCCAGTGGGGCAATTCAGCCAGCCTCCATGACTGCCTATTGGAAACATGCTGATGTGGATTAGCTAAGGACCTGGGCAACAAAATGCATTTTCTCTTTTCATTCTTTTTCTCCCCACTAGAGGCCAGCAACAATGCACACAGGGAATAGGAAGTTACTCAAGCACCAGCACTGTCAGCAAGTCTAACTCTTTAGAGAAGAAAACTTCTCCCCAGTTACAATATATGAATTATTGAAGAGTCAGATCCCCTTCATTCGCCCCTAAATATTATAAGTAGCTGATGGACTTCCTTGCTAAGTGTGTCATTTTAGCTGAATATAAAGAGACTTCAAAAGAGAAAAAAAGACATTTATGTAAGAGTATGTTATTCCTATATTGCTGTGTGAGAAACTACTCCAAAAACATTTGTCTGCTCTGATGGAGCACACCTGGTTGCCTTTTCACTCCATGTGATGTTTACCGGCACCGTGTGTCATCTGGAAGCTCAAATGGGCCAGAAATTCCCAAGTGGCCTCTCAGGTGGCTGGCAGCTGCGACTGGCTGTCATCTGGGAGCTCAACAAGGATTTCTCACCTGAGTACTAGGTTCTCATTCGCTGATATCTGTCAGTGGTTTCAGCATCTCACAGTATGGTGGTTCAGTCCCAAGAGGCAACATCCTAATAATGAACATTGCAAAAAGAAGGAAGCCAAAGTTTCCAGTTCCAGCATTCCTTACAGTGGTCAAAGTCTGCCCTAATTCTAGGGGAGTAGAATAAACTTCATCTCTTGATGTGAGAAGCAGTCTGTGTATAAAGGGAAGGAGGAAATTGTTGGGGACCATGCCTGGATTCTCCAAGGGAGTCCCCATGGAGGACTGAAAAAACACTACTTCTGGCTCACCTTTGAAAAGATACTTATGTATCATGAGAGATGCAGAAGAGTATCTCTTCATGAAATGAGTAAGAATTGCTCCTTACTGTGACCCTTTAGGATTAAGATGCACAGAAGTCATTCCTCTCTTTTCTTCCCTAGTTCAGTTGCCTAAAGCAGTGGAAAAATGGCCAGAGGATCAGTGTCTGATGAGGAAATGATGGAGCTCCAAGAGGCTTTTGCCAAAGTTGGTGAGTAGACCTTCCTGGGTACCCCAAGTTGCCAACTTCACTTTCCATGAGGGTAGCACCCAGCATTCCTGTTCAGGGCAACTTCAGTGGAACCGTAACATGAGTCCAATAGGATAAAGATGGGAATCCAGTGGTGTTGGCTAGAGGACCTGAAGAACCTATGCTTGGAAAGATGCACTTCAAAGACAAGGACTTCTTTGTCTATAGACACCTGCTGAGAGACTCCTTCTCACCTGTAGCGTGTTCCTAAAAATGACCCCTAAGTTTCATACTTTATGTCTTTCTTTGCCTTATTTGGTTGCTTTTGTTTTAATACTATTACATATCTTCTCTGACTCTTTATCACCACATCTGTAATATAGTTAGGAATTTCTACCAAAGTTTTTTCAGATTCAGTTGCCAGAACCTTTGCTTGGAAATTCTGTCTTCTGTTGTGAATGCTGGGAGTAATGCTGATGCCTGTCTCCTGCAGCAACAGGCCTTTTTGAAATGTTGACTCTTTCCTGAGGTTGTGTCATGACCTCTGAATGTCCTCCCCTGTCCTCACACCTCCTCTTGAATGCCCCCTTGAATAGTCTGGAAGCTTCAGGGTATATTTTGCATTACAGATACTGATGGCAGTGGATACATAAGCTGCAATGAGCTGAATGATTTATTCAAGGCTGCTTGTTTGCCTCTGCCTGGCTACAGAGTAAGAGAAATTACAGAAAACCTGATGGCCACGGGTGATCTGGACCAAGATGGGAAAATCAGCTTTGATGAGTTTATCAAGGTGAGTGCAACACAGAATACCAGGAGATGCATTTCGAAGACATCCAGACATTCCTTCCTACTCTTCTTGCTTCAGTATTCCATAATCCTTCCCTTTGTGAGTGTTCTTGATCCTTGCTTTGGTTTCTAAAATTTCCCTGTATTTTGGCAGCTGTTCCATGGCCTAAAAAGCACAGAGGTTGCCAAGACATTTAGAAAAGCAATCAATAAAAAAGAAGGGATTTGTGCAATTGGTGGTACTTCAGAGCAGTCCAGCGTCGGCACCCAGCATTCCTATTCAGGTAAGCTGTGTTGGTGGGTGGGGATCGAGGGTGGAGAAGGTCCTGAGATGACCAGAGAGCTCCGTTGGGATGAAGAGATGGAAAAGTGTAGAAAAGAACCATGCCTTCATGACCCGCATTCTGACCTTGGCATTCAGACCTAAAGCTGCACACAATGACTGGGGCTAACGCTCCTTCACAGACTCCTACCTGTTTTCCTGTGTATTACTGGGCTGGTTCCAGAAACCTGATCCAACAGCAGTCCTTTCTCCGTGGAGGGTCTGGTACTAGATAATCTTACCAGCTCTTAGAAAACAAAGGCTGACTACATTCCTTTGTAAATCTTGCGGATGGAAATAGCTACTCAAGTTCCTTTCTTCAGATTTCATGATTGTTTCTAACACCTGCCAAGTGATCAGAAAGTTGTATTTTCATCCTTCTGGAAAAATGTTGTATATTTACTCCAAATCTATCAATGTTAATGGAAAGTTCTACTAGTTCAGACGTCTGTGGTGGCTTGTTCAGAGTTTGGCTTTTTATTTGTGAGTGCAGGAATTTGCAGAGCCTTGCTCTGTCAGAAGTACCTTGTGGATCTGCACAGTGGTGGTGCACTGTGCAGAATGACACAAACTGGGATCGCTCAGGATTCCTGCGAGCGATGCTCATTTTCAGTGAACCACAATTTGAGAAAAGATGCTGGATTATAAGACACAACTTGAGATTGTATTAAAATTTCTAAGACCAACTCAGGACAATTTTCCTGATAGGAAAGAAATATGGTGCCACAAATTATTCAGTTCCATTGCAACTTGATTGAAATTCTATAAAGAAGTTTAGAGATGCTCGGAGCATTATCCATGGTCATCCAATATTTAAATCATCAGGGCTACAACCAGAGCTCTGAGTTTTGGCTTGTAAGCATTAAACCTCATGTATACATAGAATATATCTTTATTCTAGATATAAAACTGGATATTTGCTTCTAAAAATAGTCTGTCTATATATATACATATTTTATATAGTTGTTTGGCTCTAAGTCTGCATAGTTTATGTCCCAGAATGAACACAGATCTGTATCTGTTTCCAAAGTAGTCTGAGATATTTTTAAAAGCCAATGAACAGCAGACAATAGAGAACAGACTGAATAACCTTGAAACATTTCTCTTGGGTATAAGAATCTGAGCTCACTGTGGATAGTTGCGTTTATTTCAAACCTTCACTTTGCCAATGATCATTTGCCCACAGAGGAAGAAAAGTATGCCTTTGTCAACTGGATAAACAAAGCCCTGGAAAATGATCCTGACTGCCAGCATGTCATCCCCATGAACCCAAACACCAATGATCTCTTCAATGCTGTCGGGGATGGCATCGTCCTTTGGTACGGAACACTCCCTTCTTGGTTTCCTGTTGTATGGAGCAGCAGCACTGATGTGTTTATCCTGGGCCAACTTCCTCTGCTGCTCAGCTGCATCTGGGATTTATCTTGCTTGGACCAAGAACTCAGAATGATTTCTCATTCCATTTATATGGAGAAATATAAAAGTGCTATAGCTTGGGTGGAGAGAAGGCATGCACAGTACTTGTTTATATAAACAGCAGTAAAGATGAAAGTAATACAAGGTCAAAAACAATGATTTGAGGGCCACCTGCTGTTTTGCTGCATTTGAGCAGGGCCTATTCTGAGAGCAGATAAGCTGGGAGGGGAAACTGACACAAAACCAGCACAGCCTTTGGTCCTTCAGCAAAAGGACTGCTGAGTGGCTCACAAATACCCAGATCCCTGTGGAGAGCACATAGGGGAGGCAGGAAGTCTGTCTGCTCAGCAGGCCTCTGAATGCAGTGCTGCTCACGGCAGGATAGTGTGCCTGATGAAGGCCCTTGGAGCTTCCCCACCACTGTGGGCCATGGTGATTGGGAGGTGGCAGTGAGCAAGACATCATTTCTCACTCCTGCGGTCTAATCAGAGAAATACTATTTTCAATGTTTTACTTATTTAACTTCATCATGCAATTTCATGTTTAAATTCAACTGGTAAAAAATAAAGTTAAATAATAAAATAAAATAAGGTCAAGTTCTGATCTGTCAGGCCCCAGTCTTCCATCTAGTTTTGCCTGCCAAGACCATGTGACTCCCAGGCCCCCAGTCAGAGTTGGCATGAATGGCTGAGGCACTGGTGAACCTGCTTGCTCCCCGCAACTCCAGTCTGCTTGTAACTGTGGCTTGTTTGCCTTCCATTTCCTTTTGAAGAATGCCCTTCCCCATCCTCCCGCCCTTTTGCATTTACCATGGAGCTTTCTGGCCAACCTATACCCTAGCATCTCTCCCCCTTCACTGGCATTTTATGAAGATATTTCTTACTCTCTATTTATTTGAAAGACAAATGACAGAGATAGGGAGAACTGAAGAGATCTTCCACCTGCTGATCATCCCCCAAAATGGCACCACCAGTCAGTTCTGGGTCAGGCCAGAGCCAATAGCCAAAAACTCAATGCTCATCTACATGGGTGGCAGGGACCCAAGCCCCTGGGCCATCTTCTTCAACCTTCCCAGGTGCCTTAACAGGGAGCTGGACTGGAAGGAGAGCAGCTGAGACAAAAATCAGTGCTCATATGAGATGCCAGCATTTCAGGCAGACGCTTAACCCAACATGCCAAAACATCAGCTTCTGTGCTGACTTTAGAAGGAAATATTGCTTGCAATAGTTTGTGAATTATTGTGTTTGTTTAGAACTGTTAGATAAATTCATAGCTACACATTTCATCTCTGTAATTAGACTAGGCTTTTTGAGTCAGGGATATTAAGCCATCCATTTCTGCACATCTCCCAGAGCTAATAGTTTTTCCATAATTTCATTTTTTTCAACTAATAATTCATGAGTTTTGCTAAATTTCAATAAAGTGTGTTTTACTTAAATATGTGAATGAATACATATACATACACAAAAGTTATGAAACTGTATCTTTAAAGAGCAACCATAAAAGGATAATTGGTTAGTAATTGTTAGGAAAAAATGTTAATGCTGTTTTTCACTTAAAAATAAGTACTCACAATTAGGAGGGTTCTTTGATTTTGTTGTGCTTTTTAGATATTTTTATCAATTTATTTTCTTAAAACAGCATGGTGGTAAACTAAGGAAATTCTTTTTGTGTTCCAGTAAATATTGAAATGATAGTAATTTGAATAATACCAGTTCTTCTTTTAAAAATCACACTTGCTCTGGCTGTATGATCAATGTATCCTTTATTTAAATAAGATGGTGATGACCTAAGAAAATTTATCTTTTGTGCCCCAATTGAAGGCTAAAACAATACTAACTTGGATAAGATCTATTTAAAAAAAATCATTGCTTGTTCTGGGTGGCTGATCAATATGTTAGATGTTTAGTGGGGAAAACTGATAAAATTATAGCTGTAGAAGGATAAAAAATTATGTGATTATTAAAGCCATTAAGTCTGGTCAAGCTTTAAAAGAAATGTAGTCATTATAAGACCAGAATGTAGTCTTTTACTTCAGTGTTACAATTTTCATGGCTAGGAAAGTGAAAGTACCTCTTTAGGAAATTTGCTTTCATGTGCTAAGGAAATCAGGAACATTTGCAGCTCCTTAGGTAGCTGAATGAAGTAGAGTCGTCATTTCTTACCACAGGTCTGGGTTCAGGACATCGACCTCTCCCACAGAAAGTTTGGAATCTGGTCAAAATTGTGTAGCTGACTTTCCATCTAGGCTTGGGGTAACACAGATAAGGTTGCTGTGATGTTCAACAATGAATGCTGAAATTTGAATTTGTTGGTATTCTGTTACTCAACGATCTGCTTTCTCTTCATTGTTTCTCTTTCAGTAAAATGATCAACCTGTCAGTGCCAGACACAATTGATGAACGAACCATCAACAAAAAGAAGCTCACGCCTTTCACCATCCAGGTATATCTCCCTGAGTAACCTTAATGCAGGATCTGCTTGGTATGGATGAGCACTGGACCTGCAGTTGGCCTTTTTCAGGTGCCCAAGCCTTATTCCGCAAACCTAGGCTTTTGGCTGGTGAATTTTTGTACCTATTAGGGGCACAAGGAAATATCCCTGCCTTGTCTTTTATTAAGGGAGTAGGTGTTAGAAGGAAATTTGGGGAGATTTTCATAGTTCAGGGAAGCTAAAGTGATGGGCCTTTCTAAGAAATGAAGGGGACGTGAAACCCGGGAAGTGCTCTGGCAGCCTTCACAGCAAGATTGGCTGCAACCATGAGTATAAGAAACGCAGCTTGACTCTAATTCCCTCAATTTGTTGATTAATTGGAGTGGTAGCCAACACTCAGTAAGCTGTTTCTGTTTTTATTCTAATATCTAACATAATTGTGACTCTGTTCCTCAGAGTTATATCTCATTTCTGAAAATATGAATGATATATTGTATTTGGATTGCAACAAACCTGTGTACCTCAAAATGCAAGTAGTGATAAAGTTGAGAGCAGTGATGAAACACATATGAATGCATTTAATGTTAAGTTTAGTTGCAATGTTGGCCGTCCATAGAAATTTTCATTCATCGTCTGAGTGCTAGGCCAAGAAGACAGTTTGCTTACCAACTGATTGGTGGCTTTTGTTTGTAATCTTCCATAAAAACATTTTCTACACTATTCTGACATTGATGTCTTCTCCTAAAGATCCAAAAATAGTGTATAAGCCATAGATTGAAAATCTTATAAATTGTATTCCAGCTGTGTATGAGTTACATCACATACATTGTTGTTAATAACGAGGTCATAAAATCTGTGTATGTGGGGGGGAGAGGGGTTGTGAACTCAGGTTCGCAGTATGTTTTTGTTGCTCAATGAGTTTCCCAGTAAAAATTACTTCTTTTCCAGGAGCTGATTTGTATCTTTTCATTTTGTTAATACTCAATTGCAAATCAAAAACCTATTCTGTTAATCTTTTTTATGGTTTTAATTTACTTCATCAGTTGTCCTACCAATGATGACCAGTGACAAAACAATAACTGTCCTCAAGGGAGCCTGTATTTCTGGATAATGGAGATGCTAAGGGTGTTAATTTCATCAATCACAAGATGGAAAAAGACTCAGCTTCATGCTGACTGCAATGTGCCTCCCACTCTGGGTGATGGTGTAACTGAAAAGGTGTCTGCGTAAGCTCAGTGTCTGGACTCTGGGGTTTTCTCCTTTAGTTATGATTTACTGCTTTGCATCGTGCTGAATCTAAGGAGAATCATGTCTGTAGATCTTTATAAACTTTCCAGAAGGAAAATGTGGCTGAGTTTGCCAATCAGTAATAACCCCTTGGTATCTATAAAGTCAAAGAACAAAACCCACATGCTTTTTCTCTCATAGGAAAACTTGAACCTGGCTCTGAATTCTGCATCAGCCATTGGGTGCCATGTGGTTAACATTGGAGCTGAGGACCTGAAGGAGGGAAAGCCTTATCTCGTCCTTGGACTTCTGTGGCAAGTCATCAAAATTGGGTTGTTTGCTGACATTGAACTCAGCAGAAATGAAGGTAAGAGCAAAGTCTCAGACATTGATAATGGCCTGGCTTTCCAGTAATGCATGCACTGGGACTCAGGATGGAAGATGTCAGGAATTTACTAGTTTTGAAACTATGGTTTTATTGAGTCCATAGTACTAACTTAATAGATTCTATCCACATTGACCGGTCATTTATAAATGACAGACCAAAGGCTTTTTAAGACCACAGACTAATCATAATGTTTGTTAAAGGCATATAGCTTCATCTGTCTGGGACTCTAACCTCAGGAGCTTTTTACAAAGCTCATTTTGCTTCAAATAGTTCATAACAAATATGCTACTTGTAGCCTACAGTTTGTAAAGTGTATCCCATTTAGTGTGCTACAAATACCAGATTGAGATAAATTCTGTGTCTTACCAACATTATACAGCAAGATGTAGGTTAATGGATATAAAACCAAGGTTATACATGAAGAGTGATTCCAGAGAGCTAATGTGCAACATGAAGATTATATTTAGTAATAGTGTATTGTATATGAGTGACTTGCCAAGAAGTAGATTTTAGGTACTATTACATGAGAGAAGGAAAGAAGGAAGAAAGGAAGAATGTAAGGAAGGAATCAAGGAGGGAAAAACGAAGAGTAGGAGGGAAGGAAATAGTAAAAACAGAAAACTGAGTTGATAGGTATGCTACTTTGCTTCACTTACGTAGTGACCTCACTGTATGCATATCAGATAAAAACATTAAATTAGATATATTAAATATATGCAATAAAAGAAACACAGTAAAAAATATATTTAATGGGTTTTAAAGTTCTTAATAGGCTCTTGCCAGTCTTACTCCATTATCTCTCACCATTCCATCTGTACTTAAACAGTAACAACCCAACTGCTTTGACTGAGATCGTATCACACAAAACACACTATTATCCTTTACTTTGTAGGTACAAATCCTACCGATAGGAAATTTTATCAGAGATTAATCTTCAGATATACAAATTTATTTTTATTGATAAATTCAAGCCACAATGACCAGTAATGAACCCTGAGGCAACACCTTAAAGTCAATGTCTTCAACATAATATAAAGAAAGGGGGAAAGAAAACAGATATTTTAGTGTATGTGCTGCCGAAGTGAGCACAGAAAGCAGATATTTTAAAACTCATGAGAAAGAATATTGATTTGCAAATAACAACCTCAACTAAATTTAAACTTTCTGACTGAGCAAAATCACCTTTGTGCATTGGAGAAAACATAGAGGAGAGTTGATTACATTGTTGAGTTGCTCTAATTTTGCAGATAAGCATCTGAAATATAAAACACCTAAGGGAATAGACAAGAGAACATTGTCATTATTTCAGAATTGATCTCTTAAAAGCCAGAGTGTTGTCATGTCATGCAGTGTGGTGTGACGGACCTTGTACAGCATTCTGAACCAATAATCTTGGCTCTTTTGGGGACTGTGCCCTGATGTTCTTATGCAGAACATTGCATTTTCTTGGTGCCTTGTACATTCCAGCTATTACACGGGGATGGTAAATAAATTCACAACAGCACAGATTTGTTTTTAGGAAATGGTAATGAGGTGTTTGTTGCGTAGGAAAAGATATAAGAACTCTTACTCAAGAGATATTGGGCTGCTAGAGCCTTCTAATAGAGCTCAGTGAAAATCATGAAAATTCCCCTGGCCCCTGTATTTTTCTTTCTTCATGTTTTTTTTTCTTTCCCTTTCTTCTTTACTTCCTCAGCTCTGATTGCTCTTTTGAGAGAAGGGGAGAGCCTAGAGGATTTGATGAAACTGTCCCCTGAAGACCTTCTGTTGAGATGGGCTAACTACCACCTGGAGAATGCAGGCTGCAACAAAATCAGCAACTTCAGCACAGACATCAAGGTAGGCAATGATCTCTGACCGGGACTGGATGCAGCGCTGAGCAGGGATTGGCCATTCGTGGAGACAAGACAAAGATAGCAAGGCTGTTCTCAGCAGCTGCAGGGCTGGCTGATCGGGGTGCTGCCCTGGAGCCCCTTGCTGTCCTTCCAAGGCCCTCTGCGGCTCTATGATCTGTTCAAAGTCTGAGAACAGCATCAAATGGGATGGGTCTCCCGTGAAGTTTCAATATCTGGTGGTGTAGAGAGAGTGAACAAGATATCGGTCTCCTTTTGTCCGGTTTTATAAATGGAGGCATTTATAAAAGAGGATTTAGAGGATGACTTCTGATAACACTAATGATAGGAAAGCTGGTGCCTGTTATCGGCTAGGTATGTTTGACATGTATGTTGGCTCATTTAATCCTCACAATAGCCCTTTCAGGTAAGGATTCATGTTCTCTCATTGTACAATTAAGGGAGCTGAGGTGGAGAGATCCGCAAGGGGAAAGGCTAAAGGAAGCCAACACTGTGCAGTCCAATGTATGGAAAGCCCGATATCAAGGCGTAAGGAATGAACTTTGGGCATTGAGGGCAGATGGGCAGAGATAGAACAATGAGAATGTGAAAAAGCAGCTCCTTGCAGGAAATAGTGTGAGCTGCTAGGGTGCAATTTGAGGCCTCCATTGTTTAAAAATCAAAGAAATGTCCTCTCAAGAGAAACAGTAAGAGGAGAGGTCATATGACTCACCAAACACCCACCCAGGCTTGTAAATCTTGGAGGAGCAGCTTCATGCTGTCAGTGGCATGGAGAATTCAGGGTCTGCCAGGTGCAGTACGGGTTAGACCAAAGCTTCTAGATGGAAAAATTCCACATTCCTTAGACTCTAAGCCAAATACATCTCTCATTGGTTCTTAACATCCTTCTAGTACTACCAACTGAACTGGGGCTTAACAAGAACTGGCTGTCATCCCCCTCTGGCACCCAGCAGTGAGGCTCTGGACTTTTCTGCCCCATATTAGGCTACTTGTTCTCAGCCCTAAATCTGCATGTTTTCCAACACTAAGTTGCTGTGTTCTTTGGAATCATAGTAACTTTGTACTTTAGGTATAATTGTGTCAGACACTGAGTTTCTTGCAAAGCTGAGAGCTCTTAGACAGTGGCTGTGCCTGCTCTCAGAAACCGGTGCATCCTCCTAAGCTCACTGCTGGAACGGGGGTACCTGAGCAGCCTGTCCCTTAGCAGGCATCGTCACATCACATGATGTCAGCAAAGGTGAGAAGAACACCATCTGGAGTAAGTGAGAAAGGTTTAGAAGGGTCAAGAAGGGGGAGATAACCCCTAGCAAAGCTAAAAATATGTATATAATACATGGTAGGCAGATTCTGCTGGTGCCTGACAGCTGTATAGAACTTTGAGCAACTTCAAAAGAGCTGCAGGGGACACAAGGGAGATGGGACTCGATTACTCCAGCTGCAGCCTCTGTGACTGACATTCTCTTGTTTTCATGATTCTATGGTGAAAACTGGTGTATATTTTTCTGCTCTACCCAGGCCCTGCCTCATTTTAAAAGAAGACACCTGAATTTTCAGTCTTTAAGAAAAATTAAGCCAATTTTAATAGCTTTAAATAAAGTACATTAAAACCAAGATGTTTCTGTTAATGGCTAAAAAACTGCATTTTCAAGAATATGATTCTGTGAATTCTTTTCATCTATAAGCATATTTCCAAAATAGAGCTTGAGAATTCTGCTTCCTTGTCCAATGTGCCATTTGTTAATACAACCATTTTTGCTAGCTCCTAGATAAACACAAAATGACTTATCGTCTTAATATTTCTCCTTTGACAAAACTGCTTGATGATGCTTCTATTGTCTATCTTTAAGATCTTTTTCTTTTGCTGATTGCCCATTTAAATGTGTTTGTAAACTCTGCTTTAAACTTTTGTTTCCTTTTTCTGCCACTTTTTAAAATTGAACCTTAGCTGACTGACTTCTACAGCAATTTAAATGTCTATATAAATTTTTCTGTATATAATCTAATGCCTGTAAATAAATTGGCTTTTTATCTTCTCCTAAGGACAGCAGAGCAATATCTGCTTCTATTGGTTGTTTTGTGTGTGTGTGCCCTGTGTTCTTGCTTGTTATACTTCCTTTAAAAAGAAAAGGGCATTATAATATGCAGACAAATACTATATTCAAATGAATGAATGTTTCTAGCTTTGCTAATGAAGTGACCTTCTTGAAATGTTTACTTTTGGGAAATTGTCATTCTAAGAATGTAATGAGCAGTGCTGTTTTTGAAGTTGTTATTGCTTCATTTCTCACAGGACTCAAAAGCTTACTACCACCTGCTGGAGCAGGTGGCACCAAAAGGAGATGAAGAGGGTATTCCTGCTGTGGTTATTGACATGTCGGGACTGAGGGTAAGATTCTGCCTTTGGTTGCGGTAAGAGAACAGAATGCTGCCCTCCTATTGGCAGTTCCACTGCTCAGTGCATGCTCTACCCCGCTCCCTGCTGATGGAGTCCTGTGAGTGTGCACTTCTGCTTACGGTTGCATTAAATTTGTTAAACAGTTGACTGCTAATAATTGTGCAAAACTAAATAGTAAAGAACGGGAAAATTCCGTGTCACACTCCAGGCTAGGCGCTTCTGTACGTACCCATCATTTAGTTTTTCCAATCCTCAAGTGGGGCTGAATCTTTAGCACTGCCATCACACGCTCTTGAGAACTTGCCTTGCCTATGTTGGCAAGGCATTTAATATCATTAGAGATAAATCCAGTTTGTTAATACTGAAGTCGACTCTACGAAAGAGGAGTTTAGCCTGAAATATATAACATTATCTTGAGCAATATCTTGAGAAAGAATTCTAGTTTAAAATCCCATTTTCTGAATGTTAATGGTCTCCTGGGCTGTAAGGACAGTGGGTCTTAGTTCAACAGTTTTTTCTAGTTATGAGTTGATGTACAAATGACTGGACATTCCCTAGAATTTCTTGAGCACATGAAGTAGGTGATTCAATATGAAGCTATTGAGGAAAAAAATTGTCATATAGTTAACAATGACAATATCTTGATTGCCTGAGGAAATTTGTTTTAGTTTAGTTTGAAAGTATACCAACTCAGTGTGGGAAAAGTGCTTATGCTAACCCAGATTTTCCTTTATGAATAGGAAGTATGTATATAGCTTATTACTTTATCAGTGAACATTTTTGTGGATAAAAGTCTTATGACATCTGCGCAAGAAAATGATTTTTAAAAGGGAATATTGTGGTGGAGAACAATTAAGATCTGGTTAAATGGTGAGATTGTGAAAACTACTGCACTGATTTGAAACCAAGCAACCAACCACTTCATGTTCTATTGGAGAGAAACGAGCAATCTCCATCCCTTAAGGCCTGAGATTCCTGTTACCTATGGCTTTCTGGCTTCTAAGCAGTTGCACATAGATAATAATGCATATGAGATAAATGTGGGTTTCACAGAGGTTCTGGTGTCTTCTTTGCCATCTGTCTACCTCCTTTGAGTCTGCAGTGCCAGGACCCAGCCTTGCCATGTGCTCTCTCGTTGCAGGAGAAGGATGACATCCAGAGGGCAGAGTGCATGCTGCAGCAAGCAGAGAGGCTGGGCTGCCGGCAGTTTGTCACAGCCACAGATGTTGTGCGAGGGAACCCCAAGTTGAACTTGGCTTTCATTGCCAACCTCTTTAACAGATACCCTGCCTTGCACAAACCAGAGAACCAGGACATCGACTGGGGAGCTCTGGAAGGTCAGTAGTCAGTTGCTTGAGATGTTTGAAAAAGCATTCAGGATTCTAATTCAATGGCAATTCAAAAGTCACCTCCTAAGAAAATACAGAACATTCCCATGCACAAACAGGCCATCAATAATCTGGTATGCAACAAAGAGAATAAATGCATTAATCAAGTCAATTACAGCCAAGCAGAATACCATTATAACATGCCTATTGTATATAGGCTTCATCCATTATCAGCACTAAATGTTTTACAGAAGACAATGCATTTAATTATTGGGTTAAATAAGCCAAGAGTTCCAAAAACCCAATTTATGTACTTAATGGACTGTGTTAATTCCTAGAGGCAAGAAATTACTGTCATTAACCACCTAAAAATAATATGGAACTTATGGTAAAAGTTCTTACTGAGTTTCTTGTAGAATGTTTCTTTGATTGGATTGTGAGAAGTACAGACAAGTATTTTGAAGCAGATCTTTAAGAGTTGTATTTGGTGAGATAATACTCCAAAATGAGACAAAAGCTTTATTTGAGTTCTATCTGGTGAAAGGGCCAGAGGTATTTACTTTTCTTTCTTTTGAATTTTTCATTATGGACTAGTCTCAGTATTGAGACAAAAAAAGAAACCACACAATATTGAATGAATGCCACTGAAACAAGGGAATCCAGATAAAGACTCAGTTGATACTTTTCCACAGGGCTTTATCCTAGCTGGGAATACAGCATCAATTCGTGTCCAATGCAGTGGCATTTCTATCATTTGATAGTCAAGGTTAGGAATCTGTGTATTTTGTTGATTCCAAAGTCTATATATCATTCCCACTAATCACCTACTTAAAAAAAAAGATTTATTTATTTATTTATTTACAAAGTCAGATATACAGAGAGGAGAGACAGAGAGGAAGATCTTCCGTCCAATGAGTCACTCCCCAAGTGACCGCAACGGCTGATCCGAAGCTGGGAACCAGGAACCTCTTCCAGGTCTCCCATGCGCCCTAGGCTTTGGGCCATCCTTGACTGCTTTCCCAGCCATAAGCAGGGAGCTGGATGGGAAGTGGAGCTGCTGGGATTAGAACTGGTGCCCTTATGAGATCCCAGCATGTTCAAGGCGAGGACTTTAGCCGCTTGGCCACTGCGCTGGGCCCAATCACCACACTGGGCCCAATCACCTACTTCTAGCTACCTCTGGGTCATCACTGATGGGCTGTTTCTCTGCCTTTTGAAATGCAGCATATACAAAACAGGATTAATGATCAGTCCCTGCCCCTGTGGCCTTTCCACACCTCAATCCTGTCTGTTCTATTTCCATTACTCTCACCATTTGTTTTTTTTAGTCTCCAAAACTGAAAATCTTGGGTTCTATGGTGGTATCTTCTCCTTCACCCCTAAATCTATCCAGTCAGCAAATGCTAATATTTTTTTCCTTTATAGTGGATTCTAGGTTGAGATTTTTCTCTTCTGTTCTTCTGGACTCTTATTACCTCATCTTCCAATTATGGTAATTGGTCTTAGGAACATATTCCTCCATTGATCAAACACTTGAATGTGCCAACATATTAGTGCCAAATGTTATCCTTCATGTGTTTAATTTAAATGCATATTGCCTTTCAGTAATTCTGTGTACTGCTGCCAACCACATCCTGGTACTGCTTCTATTATATATCTGTCTTGCTCAAGAATTTATAACAGTCATAAACAGAAAGGACCCATACTGACTGCCACTGTCTAATACATCAGTGGAAACCTGCCATCTGGCATTCAGAGACCTCTGCTCTTGGCTCTATCTGCTAAACAGCCTTACATCTGGGACCTGTACAATACAGATTCTGAACAAAACAGTTCCCGGTGTTCTTAACCTGTTAAGTCTCATGTTTTCAATTCTGCAGTCATTTCAACAATGTGGTATTTATTCGCAGTTACTGTAAGTGATGGATTTATTGCTCAATTTAAGTTTTTGATGGATGCCCTCTGTATAGGATGGTGAGACCTAATGGGTTAATGATGATTTTGCCCATCTCTCCCTATGGGCTCATATTCATGCTATTTCCTACTCTAACCCCTCACATCCTTCCATGTCTTTTGCTCTTTCCTTCTTTGACTAGTCCTAGAAGGTGAGGCTGTAATTCCTCACCTTCCAAATTATTCCCATGATATATATACTTGTCTCAAATTAAATACCAACTATATCTGCTGCATGGACATGATCTCTAATGTCTCAAGCTTTTGTCTTTGCAGAAAAGAAGTAAATATAAGCATTCAATGCCCAACTTTTAACAGTTACCCCCAAACAGGGTACTGTGCACTACTAACAGATGCTAAAAAATGTTAGTTGGATTGAAATGGGGGAAAATCACCAACTCACAGCAGACTTCATCCTAATTCCACAGTATTTGGTTTTTCATTTGGTTTTCATTCTGCTGTTTGACTTTTATTATAGTCCCATGAGTTGAGGTTTGGTCATGAAAAGGCATGTTTTCTAGGGGCTTAAAAGATAACAAGTCTTCCTTTATCTAGGTGAGACAAGGGAAGAGAGAACCTTTAGGAACTGGATGAACTCCTTGGGTGTTAATCCTCGGGTCAATCATTTGTACAGGTAAGAATATGTGGGAACTCACGCAAGATGAGCTGTGTAGGATTTGGTGTGCATTCCATTCACAGTGTATATGTAACATTGCAGAGAAGGGGAAGGTGCCTAATTGAGCTCAGGGTTGGGCTCCGTGCACCATCCTTCCTTGTGTGGGACTAATACAAAACTTGTGCTTCAGCAAAATGATGATGTGCTATCACCAGCTTCTGATCCTCTCATGAGCAGGCAAGACAGTAAATTTTAACTTTGCTGTTCAGCATCTCCTGTGCTGATTGTCAAAGCCGTGTTTCTCTTCCTGAAAGCTACATTGTTGGATGAAATGGTGTGAGGAGTGATAGCAGGAGGGAAGGGAGGAAGAAGATTCCTCAATTTCTCTGAGTTAAGGTTTCTGCACTCCAGAGATAGAGATAGTCCTGCGAATTCTATAGAATTCTTGTGAATGTTCCTGAAGCCTATATATATAAGGAAGCGCCTGGCGCACTGTAGATCCTGAGTAAATGTTGGAGATCTGAGAATTCCTTTGTGTTTGTTTTGTTCAGTGACTTGTCAGATGCCCTGGTCATCTTCCAGCTCTATGAAAAGATTAAAGTCCCTGTTGACTGGAATAGAGTAAACAAACCACCGTACCCCAAGCTGGGAGGCAATATGAAGAAGGTAAACAGTGACTATTCTGATGTTCCCATCAGCCAACAAGAGCCCTCTGCGAATACCTTATCAGGTGGTTAAACTTGGATACGTAATGTTTATCCAAGGATTAATTTATAGCAGAGTAGTCAGAACCTGATAAGTTTTATTAAAGGGAGTCCATTATTTCAGTTGATTACTTATTTATCATTCCAGGTTGGAGATCTTTAAACATTATCATCTAAAAATTCTAGTGAACATAATTAGAGCAAACAAACCCTCGGGGTCTGTTTTTTCTCTCTCTCAGCGGGATCCTTATTCTAATTTTCTAAAGAATTGGAGCTTTGTACTGACAACTTGACTTGTACAGATGGTTTGTCTACTATCAACACAGTGGGAACATTGTTTTGTAACAACAGACTCGGCACAACCATTTCTCGCAATTTTGTGTCTCTGTGACTGTTGATGATCCATGGCATAGTCACAGGAGTATCTGCCTTACTTATCCACCCACCATTTGTGTGCATTGGATGGGATCTCTAAATTTTCTGTGTGACTCTCCAGAAATTTAGCTATTTTAGAAATAGTACAGACAAGTACTTGTGGGGGACTCTCTGTGTTGTCTGATATAGCCACAAAAAATATTTGCACTAATGAATTCGTTTTTATTTTTGCAGTTTTGAGTGTACCATGAATATTTTTGGTAGCAGCGAGAACGTCTATTTAAGGAAAGATAGAAATTTCATTAACCAGTATAGACTCTTAAGACTGCATGGTCATTTAAAACGTATTCACTTTATTTTCTGTGTTTTTATAAATTTATCTGATAGTGTCCGTAAGCGAAATGGTAAGGCTAAGTTGTTTGCTTTCCTGTTCATTAACAGCTTGAGAATTGTAATTATGCAGTGGAACTGGGGAAGAATCAAGCAAAGTTCTCCCTGGTGGGCATTGCTGGACAAGATCTCAATGAAGGAAACCGTACTCTGACGTTGGCCTTGATCTGGCAACTAATGAGAAGGTAGAGTAACTCATGGAATGACTTTAAAAATTACTGCTTTCCTAGAAGTACACTTGCACATGTTTAAGAGTGTGGTTTTATCCATGAAAGTACGTTTTCTATAAGAACTTGATAAACAAAGAAGTGCTTTTTATTTTGCTACTCTTTGTTTTTCTTCAGTTCAATGAGTTTGTGTTTTAGGTATTCTTAAAATGTTATTATCAGGATCATAAACATTGTAGATTATTGTTTAATCTTAATCTTAATTAATCATACCTTGATCCTAATGGAGTGACTCTTTTTATGCCTGATGATATTTTTTTCTCTGAAACCTATTTTATTTTTATTTTTATGCTTTTTTTTTTTTAAATTCAAGAAGCAGGAAGAAAAAGAGACAGACAAAGAGAACTCCCATCCACTGAGTCACTCCTCAGATTCCCATGATAGCCAGGATTGGGACAGTCTGCAGCCAAGAGCCAGGAGCTCACTCCCACCGGGTGTCAGGGACCCAAATACTGGAGACGTCATGTGCTGCCCTCCTTGGTCTGCACTGAAAGGGAGCTGGAATCGGGAGCTGGAGCCTGGAATCCAACCCAGGCACTGCAGGATGGAATGCCAGCATCTTACCTGGTGTCCTAACCGCTAGGCCACGAGCCCACCCCTGAAGTGTGCTTTATCTAGTGTTAATATGACCACTTCTTTAATTAGTGGGTAGCATGGTGTATGTTTTGTACCCTTTTACAGATTTATGTAATTCACAGCCTACTGCCTGTCAAGGGTTTTCAAACATGAGAAGATTGGGCTGTATTCACTTACATAGATATCTGGTGTGCATCTTTCCATTTGTAGATACAAATTGCATTGAGTGTCATTTTTCTTCTACCAGAAGTAACTCTAATAGTGCAGCTCTGCTGGCAATGAACTGCTGCATCTTCTCTATGTCAGGAAAAGTTATTTCTTTTTCATTTTGAAAGATGAGTTTGTAGTTGATGCCTTTTTCCTTCATTAATTTAAAGACAGGTTTTGGTTTTATGGCCTGTATTATTTCCTACAAAAAAAATCCATTGTCATTTTTATCTCTGATCCTCTGTATCTGTGTTTTTATTTTTCTCTCTGCTTTTAAAATTTCTTCTTCTTGTGGGCTTTGAACTGTTTGACTGTGATTCTGTTGTGTCTTTTCTGTTTGAGGATTGCTGAGATTACTGAGTGTGTATATTTATTCTTTCCACCAAATTTTAAAATCTTTGGGGTTTTATTTCTTCAAATATACATTCTCTACCTGCCCACACCTGTTTGGGGTGACTCTGAGTGCATATATTATGTTATCACAAGTTGATTCTCCATGTAACTCATGGCCCGTCCACTTAGTTCTTCTAAATGTCATTGTTTCCTTTTGGGTAATTTGTATTGTTTATATTGTGTGTCTTCTAGTTCAGCAAACTCTCTCTTGTCCTTTTTTTAAATATAATTTTTAATACTTCATTAACTTTAAACAGAGCATATATTTTTATCTCAACAATTCTGGTTTCTTTTTCTAAAAGCATTGCTTTTCTCATGACTCTCCTATCTCTTTTTTCCTCTCAAATTCTTGAGTAAACAGAGTTGTAATTACTGTTATTTCTGAGTCAGTTTCTTTTAATTTATTTTTATAAATTGTGAGTGTAAATTTTTATATTGTGAGTCATACTTTCCGGCTGCTTTGCATGCAACCAGATGCTATGAATGTTTTCTTGCTGCCTGGTACTATGAATTTTACCTTACTGAGTGTTGGACATTTCTTTATTCCTTGAAATAGTCTTGAATTTGTTTAAATACAGCTTGCTCCTCTGGAGGCGTGTGCTACATTTAATTAGACCTTGGTTGGTCTCTGCCTGCTGGGATCATACTCTCCTGAATAATGTACTTGTGACTCTGTGGGTCATGAATATTTTCTGCACCAACTGGTGGCAGCTGAACAATTTTGAGTTCTGGTCTCCCACATGGCTCTACCTTCTGTTGCTGGAAACTATTTCTCTAGCTTCTAGTACTTTCCTAGCATGCATTCCCTGAGCACCACTCAGCTAAGACTGGGAGGGAAACACTGCGAAATGACTCTGGAGCTTTCCTTTTAGATGATTCCTTTCTCCCCACACAGCTCACCCCTTTCTAACATTCTACCCCACAAACTTTAGATCTAACCCTTCAAGCTCTAGGGCCATGGCTATGCTGTTTGGGCTTCCTCTCCCTGCCCAACAACCTGGAAACACTCCCCACACTGGAACAATGCTTAGGCTCATCTTGCTTTTCTCCCTTCTTTCATTGGCCGCTATCCTGTGTATAGTTCTTGTTATCTAGTGTCTGTGAAAAAATGTTTCAAATATTTGTCATTGTATTTTGGTATTTCAATCTGGTCCCCATTACTCCAGAAATAGAAGTAAAGTCTGAACTTTATGTTCTCTCTGTTACAGTTCATCTCTATCAAAGCTTTAAAATAGAGTTATTATTTAGTACAGACTTTTTGATAACTTTTGGGATTGCATATAAATTTATTTAAGAACCACGTGGTGATGTTAGTTAATTAATACGATGTAATGTGATATATGAGAAAATATGTTGTGAGATCAATAAAGAACTTTTGGTAAAGAAACATGAACCTGGTAAGATTTTAAAGAACAAATCTGCAAGAGTGACACAGTTCACTTGTAAATGCTTTTCTCGTTTCCCTATGCTGATGTCTCTGGCCAGACAGAAATCTCACATCTCTCTCAGTTCATTAGTGTAACTGAATTTACCTTTATACCTGGAAGAACGCCTTCAGAAGCCACTTATCACATTTTATTCTGTCTAATGAGGTTATGGCAAAGACGAGGCTTGCAGGGTCCTTAAGCAGTTTAGCTGTATTCCCAGGCCACTGTATACAGATGCTAGTATTTATTCATAATTGGTTCTCAATGTAATGATGCCAGTGCTTCCAGATAAGACACGATAATCAGCAGTGATCATAATAGATTCTGCTGCCTGATTCCCACTCACATTAACAAGCACAGAACATCCTGACTCACTTCTAAAGCAGGTTCTCCTTAATGCTGGGGGCAGATGTTCTAGAATTTCTCTGGTATAGAGCTCTCCAGCATGAAGGCAGCACTAGCTCTATCGTCTGTTTGACTGCATGTCTCTGAAGCACCACTGGTTGCTACTAACACCCATTCTCACCAGGGTATTTCCAGAAATGTTGTCTAAACTGTTCTTTATTGTCTTTCACATATGGATTTATTTCTTAACAAACTGACGTTTGGTACTGCTTTACTATAAAAAAAACAAGCATTCCTGTTAGTTGTAGAGTTGCATTCATTCAAGGATTACAACACAAAATAACCTCTGCTATATTCTATTTAATGATTAAAAAGAAGCTCAAACCAATTCTATTTAGCTTTAAGTTTCATAATATCTGGACATCACCTTGATGATTTTTTGTTTTGAAAGTTTTATAAAAATGTGGCCCAAAGCCCTACTTTGAAGCTGGTATGGATGTGATAAGTTCTAGTCAGTTATTGCTACCTTCATCTGATTAATAGGCCATATTTCTCAGGAGTGTTTACTACACAAGAATTCCCAGAGTAAGAATGTAGTCAGAGACCAATTTCATTACTAGAGAAGAAATGACTAGTAATTATGTAAATGAAAGCAGAAGGAATGAAAGGATTATTTTTCTCTCTCCCATGTGCCATGTATTAGCATGCCTATTAACTTCACAGCCAGTTCAAACTAGAATGTTTCATTGGCTGGCACAGGATGTATTCAACTGACCATTTACTCAGAGAATTAATGGCATGTCACTTCCTTCCAGGAGCAAATGAGAGCTGGGAGTTAACACCATCTTCCCCCGTCAGTAAGCCTGGGAAGCATTCTCAGGTTGGAGAACTGTGTGTCTAGGAGGGGCAAAAGTCTGTGGAAAACGTACATTGCTGTCTAATTCCATCTTCCCACACACTTTTTGAAATGCCTTCATGCATTTGGGACATAAGCAAGCTGCTTGCAAATGAAAATCAGGGTCAGACCCAAGCAGGGGAGTTGAGTCTGAGGCAGGCGAGCGACTAGACTCACCCTGCATCAAACAGGCTGTTGGTGGTGAAGGGCAGGAGCGGGCCTTGTCAATTCTATGCCAAATGTGAGAGTAATAAGACATGTTGGAAGGCAGGGAAGGAAGCAGTCTCCATCCGCTTGGTCACTCATCATGAGGACTGGCTGGCACTGGGGCTCCTGCTGCTGTTTCGTTTTGAACAATGGGCTTTTAAATACAGCACATCTCACAAATACTGGTGATCCTGAGATCTTGTCAGGGGGCTCTATTTATTAGCAATATAGCCCCCAAACAAGTTTGCTGATATACCATGATTATCTTACAAGGAAAAAAATGAGATCAACACAGTCAAGACTTGTTTTTGTTTTAAATATTGAATATATGTTCAGCCAAGAAATTGCTTGGTGCACTGCCTAGGGTTGTAGCTTGACCCTAATTCCCTCATTGTTCCACTTGTTTTCAATGGAACTTACAAGAGGATATCCTGTTCTTCTGTATACCTCTGCATATTCTTTGGGGTTCACCTGGCAGTTCCATGCTGAGGGGCTGTTCTAAGTCCACAGTTCAGCAGACTACCTTTCAATTGTCTGCACCTCCTTCTACAAGGAGCCCTGGTCCATGGAGATTGTGTTATTTTTATGGATGGCTTATGGCATAAAGGTGGACTTTACTCTGTACCACTGAAAGCCTGAGCTCAAGTGACTTCATGTCCTTCAGTCTCAACAAAGTGGAGAATTCCAGTATGGGGTGATGACCACTGAAGCCCAAGGTCATGAAAAATGCCGGCAACTAAGCTAAATTCCATCAGATTACAGACAGAGGACCTGATAGAGCAAGAACTGACCTACTATGTCTATGAGAAAACAGAAAATCATAAATGGGATGATCAGTAGGCTCAATGCCTATATTAGTAGGGAGCAAGAAGCCAGCTACCCATAAGTCATAATCTCTGAGAACAGTTCAAGGAGAGAATCTTTTCCAAACTAGGAATATTTTGAAAATTGATCTGGGATTTATCTCATTTAAGCTTATTGTTTCTTAGCATTCTGGCCTCATCTCTGCACCAATATTAAGCATTCTTATCTTTACTATCTTTTTGCTTTCCCCTGGAGAAAGGTGCTCTATTTCTCCCATCACCTTGTACTTTTATTACTGGTGCCCAGTGGGCACCAAGTCTTCTGCTGACTCCTGACACCCCAATATGAACAGAGCCCATGGAGCCCTTTCCAAAGGGACACTGTGGCCAAAAAAAAAAAAAAAAAAAAAAATCCAGCAAAAGTTCTGGGAAACAGGCCTGGGGCAGGTATGATAACAATAGAGCATGTGGGTTGTCAAAGTGATCCTTGAGCTGGGAATTTTTTGGAGGGTTAGAAATTCACTAGAGAGGTCAAGCATCCTAAGCAGAGAGCATGGCTGAGACTTAGAAGCAGGAGGCTGCCTGATGGGTCTGTGTGGTGGGGCCACCCATGTGTATGCCTCTGTGTGTTGTGTGTGGAGGCAAGTGAGGCATGAAGTGCCAAGGAAGAGAGAAGGGGAGAAGGAAATAAGAGAATCACTGGGGAAAATAATAGTTAAATTGTGAAGGGCTTTGTATGCTACACTGGACTTCTTTGGACCACAGAGAGTCATGGGAAATGACATGACCAGACGTGAACGTTAGGAGGGAGTTCTGTGAAGAGAAGTGAAAAGAAGGGCCTGCTGATGAGAGATTTGGGGAAGAACCATCGAGAACATGTTATTGTCAGTTTGGTAAATGTCATTTGGTGGGGGTAGACACACTCTCTCTTTATCTCTCTCTCTCACTCACACACACACACACACACACATACACACACAGGGTGGAGGGACAGAAGGAGAGAGAGAAAGAGAATGAAGATAGAATGAGAATCTTTCATCCTATGATTCACAGCCCAAATGGTCCCATCAGCCAGTACCAGGCCAGACTGAAGCCAGAAGCCAGGATCACCATCATGATCTCCCCCATGGGTGGTAGGGGTCCACATACCCAGGCCACCATCTTCTGACTTCCCAGGAGCATTAGCAGGGAGCTGCATTGGAAGCTAAACAGCCAGAACTCAACTGGTACTCAGATCTAGGATGCCAGTGTTGCAAACCTAATCCATTGCACCACAGGTCTATCCCTGAAAAAATGTGATTTTTTTAAAAAATAAAGTTGCAGAAACCATTTCTTCCCTTCCTACAGTGATAAAAAGGTGCCTTCATCTTGAGGAAGGAAGTACATCATTCTTACTGCAGGCATTTGACTTGGAAATGACATAGAAAATGTTGGGAGATGGGATGGGAAAAAGATGCATACTCCATAGGTTATGTAAGCAAACCCCTGGGGCACCCATCGGGAGGGTGACCTCATTCAGGTCAGCCCTACTAGGGGAGATGTAATCTCAGGACTCTTAAGTTTCAATTTGAGAAGCACACCCTGTAATCTTAGCCCCAAAGGTCCTGTGTGTGTGTCACTTGACCCCCACCTGCAAACCTGATCGGGAGGTCACCAAGTCTGAGCATTGTTCCACTCCTTGGCTTGCTCTCCTTTCCGACAGAGGAATCTTTAAGGAATGGTGAGTCTTCTCTGCCTCAGGACTTGAAGCATGTCAATAAATGCACCTCTCCCCAGCAAAAGCCAACCATTCTCCCAACAGTCTACATCCGTGGGGAGCCTTAACCCGTGGCTAGAGATCACCCTTGGTCAGGGTCTTCCTACCATTTCTATGTGTATGGTGTAAGAAAGGTCTTCTGTACTTCACTGTGTAGGCTACTGGGACTTTTCTAACATGGAGTGGTCAATGGCTGTGATCCATTCTTTCCTCTTCCTTTCTCTTTCTGCCTAAGCCATGACGTTAGAAGCAGGTGTTTATGGCACAGTGGGTTAAGCCACTGCTTGTAACACAGGCATCCCATGTGAGCACCAGTCTGAGTCCTGTCTGCTCTGCTTTGCATCCAGCTTCCTGTTAATACACTTTGGAAGGCACATGAGTGACCTGGATGGGAAATGAACCAACAAATGGAAGACCTCTCCTTCTCTCTGTATAACATTGCCTTTTAAATAAATAAATATTTTTTAAGGAAAAAAACAGCAGGTATTTGGTTTGCATTTCACTGTAACATCTATACATTTATGTTTGGTTTTAAAAATTCTTAACATTAGATATCTTCTTTTTTTAAAAAAGATGTGTTTAGTTGTTCAATATGCCTTTCCCCCTCCAATATAACAGCGTCCAGACTATCTATATGTATATGAAATATCTTCAAAGAAAAATTCTACCCCCATCCCACGCTATTTTCTGCCTCATCGAATTCTTTGGCAACTTTTCTCCAGAAGTTATTTTTTGATTTTGCTCAGGTACACGTTGAACATCCTCGAAGAAATTGGTGGTGGGCAGAAGGTCAACGATGACATTATTGTCAATTGGGTGAATGAAACGTTGAAGGAAGCAGAGAAGAGCTCATCCATCTCTAGTTTCAAGGTAAATGCCCCAGTCTCCTGCAACAGCACCGAGTTCTGATGACATATGAAAGTGACCTTCAGTGCCAGGTGTTTGAAGCTCCCCCTCCCATTTGGATTCTGTTTAAATGCCCCATTATTGCTTTGATGTTCATCAGCCATCTCACTGACAAATTTCTCATCACTGTCTCCCATCACAATGCTAAGCACCTATCACTTTTTTATGTATCATGTTAGGCATTGTGCCTTAAAAGTAACATAAAATGTAGTCTTTGTAATAAGTTCACAGCTTCCTGATTCAGATTATCATTTTAATGGTGAAACGTAACATTAAAAGAGCTCGTATGTGACTTAAAAAAAAATCAATTATGTGCTTATATGCAAAGTTCATTTTTATTAATAACAGCATTGTATTGTATTAAATTTATTAAATTTCTTATCTCATGTTTCAAAGATTAGCTGGATTCTCCCCCAGGAGAACCGTGTATTTGATCCTTATTATACTAATGTCTGTGCTGCCATCATCACATTTTTCTAGCTTAAAGATCAGGAGGAGGGACCCCTTGGGAGGTGTATTCATGGGACTGATGGGGACAGTTAGACATGATATCAATTCTCTGCTTTAAAATCAAGGGAAAAAAATGAAACCCTCTCCCTACGAGGAAGATAGGTCTGGGTGGGGCTGTGTTAGAACTCTACCATGATTGTTGTAAGTACTTTAGGGTAACAGTGACCTCTCTTCACCTCTCTGTAAGCAGCTCACTGTTCAGGCCACACAGTGGAGTGCAGGCTGATGACCAAAGTGAGCAAATGCTTGCTGTCATTGGGGAGGTAGCAAGACAGACAGAAACAGGGGGACAAGGAACTCATTGGTTCACTCCCCAAATGTCCACTGTGACTCTGACTAAACAAGGCCAGATCCAGGAGCCCAGAATTCAACCTGGGTCCCCTGCGTGGTAACAGGACCCCAACCACTCGAGACCCCCACTGCTGCCCTGCTTCCTCCCAGGATATACATTAGAGGGAAGCTGGAATTGGGAACTAGAGCTAGGACTTAAAGCACGCTAGTATGGAACGTGGACATATTTTTAAAGATTTATTTATGATTGGAAAGGAAGATTTACAGAGAGAAAAAGAGACAGAAAGACTGTCTATCTGCTGGCTCACTTCACAAATGGCTAAAACAGCCAGAGCTGAGCCCATTTGAAACCTGGAGCCTGGAGCCTTTTCCATATCTCCCATGTGGGTGCAGGGTCCTAGGGTCTTGGGTCATCCTCTGCTGCTTTCCCAGTCTACAAGCAGGGCACTGGATGGGACATGGAGCAGCTGGGATTCCAATGCAGCCATATGGGATGCCAGCGTTTATAACCAATTGAGCCATCTTGCCAGCCTCAAACATGGGTGTTTTAACTAATGTGCCAAATGACTGTGTACAGCACCCAGCCTTGATTCACCATTTCAGAAATCCTGCTGGTTCTAACCTTATCTACTTTTTGCTGCCATTTGCTGTCCATTTCTCAGCCTGCCAGCACTACAAAACTGTGCACTGGGAGCAGCAATGAAGTGGAATTTGAATCCTTGTGATTCTTTACCAATAAGTTCTGGGGCAATAGAAGCCTTGTTACTCTCCTGATTTTAATATTATGATCATTCTTGCATTACCTGGGAGTAAGTAAACATGGATCTACAACGCTTTTAAAACCATTATTCTATCTCTACAGGAAGATGGGAGCTAGCATCTGGTAGGGGTCCCGGGTCCTGTTTCTTGCTTGGAATTTACTCTGATTTGGACCCTTAGCATGAGGCTCTTGAACCTCACTGGATGTGGTGGCGACTCATGGGCACACAGAGGTGTGCAGACTGTGGCCTCCACTGAAGTGCCAGGGGAGAGATGCACAGATGATGCAGAATCTCTGCATTCATATCATGCGAGCATGCACACCCTTGCTGCAAATACCAGAGTGGTTCTATGTATCCAAGAAGGAGCCCAGGATGTTAAGTCAGAGGTTCAACTTGAACTCTATTTTTTTTATCAGCAAGGTCACTTACCTTCAGTACCTCCTGTTTTCATCTGTAAATTCAGATTAGAGGTGAGTGCTGCATTGTCACCACGATGCTGTGGACAGGCATTGTGGTACAACTGGCTGAACTGTCACTTGGATTTTCCTTTCAGAGTGCCCAGGATCAAATATCACCACCAGGTCACTTCTTACTAGTATGTATTCTAGGAAGTAGCAGATCATGGTCCATGGTTCCTGCCACTCGGGGAGGAGACCAGGATGGAGTTCCTGGATCCTGAATGCAGTCTGGCCCATGGTTAGCTGTTGTAGCCATTTGGGGAGTGAACCAGCAGATAAAAGATCTCTGAATGGATTTCTCTCTTCTCTCTGTTCCTCTCTATCACTCCCCCACTCCTTTCCCTCCCTCTCTGAGCATTGAAATAAACAAATAAATGAAATGATAACTACATTATGTAATTAAGTGAACATAATCATCCTACAATGTATATAGACTTTAAAACATGTTATACATAATATAAAAACTCATGACTATACTTTCATCTATAATTTTAAAATAAGTAAGTTTAAAAAAAAAGTTTGGGCCAAGAAAAAAAATGTGATGCCTCCATTTGGGGCTCATGGTAACAATCAAGTAAGAAGTTAGGAGACAGGGCTGACCAAACCATGAGGATCCATGTGGCATCTAATTGCAGGGCACAAAGAGAGGGGCACTCCTGCCTAGCCACCTGCACCCTCATCGCTATTCCTGCCACTCACCTCTGGGATAGCCCGAAAGGAGGCAGGATTTACCTAATATCTTCAGTCCTTTTTTGTTAAGTCTTCTCCCAGCTCTCCTATGGTACTGCATTACTGTGAGTTTAAGAGACAGTATTCTATTTCTGTCTGGATGTTTTCCTCTAGCTGTGCTAACTTCTTCCTTTCATTGATTGAGAATGGCTCCCAGCTGTGGGCAGGCAGTGAGTCTTCTGTAACCTTGCTGACACCCAAGAGAAACCATGCTTGACTTGAAATGTTGTATGAAGCACTCACTGACCAGGCTCTCTGCGGTCTATACTGAAGAGAACAGAACTGCTCTCTTTGAAGTCACTTTGTAATGTGCTGATACTACCTGCCATTTCCTTCCATATAGGACCCGAAGATTAGCACAAGTCTCCCTGTGCTGGATCTCATCGATGCCATTCAGCCAGGTTCCATTAACTATGACCTTCTGAAGACAGAAAACCTGGACGATGAAGAGAAGCTCAACAATGCAAAGTATGTGCCTGAACCTGAGACTGGGACAGGGGAAGGATGTGATTGTGCAATGGGGCATAGTTTCAAAGACTGTTGTCCATGTCTTAGTGAAAAATACCTTGCAACATGGATGCTTTTTCATTTCCAGACTTATTCTTCCTTTAGACATGGCACAGCGGCAGCTTAGGGCTCTCAGTGGTGGAGTGTCACAGATATCCATTGGCTGCTCAGGAGTGAGGTTCAACATGGGGTCTTTACCAACTCGAGAGCAGATGGCATCGGGTTCTGTAAGAACGCCAGCAGGCCACAGTCTCCGAGCCAGATCAGGCCTGATGCAGCTTTTGTAAATAAAGTTTTATTGTCATGCTGTGAGTGAACGCATACAGCATGTAGTGTCTGTAGCTGCTTCTCTGCTGCAACGGCAGAGTTGGGTAGTTGCATTGCAGCTGTTTCCCATTGCAAATGCTAGCCAGATAATGAATGAGTTGAGTAACAGAGCAGCCAGGTAGTAGTGAAAGCTCATTTAAAAATATATTACAATGAATAAAATGATCTTCATATAACTCTAAATAGAGCAGAAATGTTCTGATTCAGTTATGGTAATTTTGTGTGGAAAAAACATGCAATGTAAAACTCTAGTTGTTCTAATATTGTAATGCCATAAATACATACAAAACAAGAAAGGAGAAAGGAATACAAGAATTGATGCAGAAGATTGAGATATTATAGATGCATTGGTCTTCTTTCATAAAAATGTTTCTGTAGTTGAAATATAGTCTGCAGACTTCCTAGCACAACTTTTTATTCAGTTTTGTGACTTTGTTCTGCCATGAACTATAAACTGAACATCTACTCTTGGTGTGGGTATCGAAAGTATCAGGAGCTGGGGGCCGGCATGATGGTTTAACTAGCTAATCCTCTGCCTAGCACTGGCCTCCCATGGCGGCACGGTTCATGTCGCAACTGCTCCACTTGCTTGGGAAAGCAGTGGAGGATGGCCCAAGTCCTTGAGACCCTGCATTCCTACAGCCAAAGAAGCTCCTGGCTTTGGTTCAGCTCAGTTCTGCCCCTTGTGGCCATTGGAGGAGTGTACCAGCAGGTGGAAAAACTGTCTTTCCTTTTCTTTGTAAATTTGTCTTCCCAATAAAAATAAACAAATCATTTTTTTAAAGCCTTAAAAAACAAAAAGAAAAATCAGGAGCTGGATTAATACTATAACAAAACCTCACAACGTGTGCAGAAAATGGATTTAAATGACAAGTCTATTTTGGTGTCCCAAATTTGAAATCCTTGCATAGATTTTTCATAATATGAATTTCCACGGTCTTTTGAAGCATGTTCCCGGGAGCTTTGTGGAGCCCACATGTGTCCACAGGAGTGGGAGGAGCTGGTGCGTGGTGCCAGGAAGGACTGGCCGGTGGTCCTGAGGATGCCCTCACCTTCCCTGCTTTCTCCCTCTTAGGTATGCCATTTCCATGGCCCGAAAAATTGGAGCAAGAGTGTATGCCCTTCCAGAAGACCTGGTGGAAGTGAACCCCAAAATGGTCATGACAGTGTTTGCTTGTCTCATGGGGAAAGGCATGAAAAGAGTATAAAGCCCCAGCAAGCCGAGGCAAGAAGCATCGCACTCAATCCTACCAACCCTGCTCCGGGGGTGCCTGGGCAGGACAAGACCACGCCTACCACTCTGCCATTGTCAAAATGATGATATTACATTACAGTCCAAAAGAGTGCATCTTGGTTCACATAATATGTTGCCTCACCTTTATTTAACAGAAAGTGTTGACCCAATCTCCCCCATATATATATATATTTTTTTTAATTCTTGATTTAATTTGCTTTTTTGAAAATCTAAGATAAAACAGAAGTTTCCAGGCAGTCTTTCTAGCTTCTTGCTCTTAGTTGCTGATAGAAGCCTCAGTGTTGTTAATTTTGGTAGACACTTTAAAGCCAGTTTAATGTAGCTGCCTTTCCCTGGTTCAAGATGAAAACTTAGGAGTGGAAGCCATCAGACCTGTCCTGACACCTGCTGGTAGAGGCCAACACCTGAGTTGTTGGAAGCTTCTCCTTTCCTAGCTCCCAGTGGCTGTGCTCCACACCCCAGATATCCACATCTACTCTCTTCTGGCCAGATTACTTTCTGAGGACTAGGACCAAGTGACAAATTGGATGGGGTCTTGGGTCCTAATAATCTTTCATAGCCTGCAGAGGTAAACTAAAGAACTAAAGTCTCATGATTCTGAAGAGTTCTTTTTATCCCAGCCAAAAAGAAGGCAATTTTTAACTCTAGAATCTGGACCCAGGCTAAATCCAACATCTCAGGTAGCATCTCAACTCCTGGTGCAAGGCGGGCTCCTGGAAGCTGTAATAGAGCACTGGACCACGAGGGGGCAGCATGGGGCCATACCTAAGCCTCTATCTTTCAGGGTGCTGCCTCTCGGTGGTTTCCTGCCATGTTAGATCTAGTTATTGCGATGTGACTATTTGAAAGCAATCCTGCTGAACTCTCATTTGCTCTTACATCTCAGCGTATCTGACTGCTGCCAGGCCATATTATCCTTGTTCACTTTGTTGGTTACTATGAAAGCTCTTTTTTTTTTTTGGCGACCCTTGAGCCCCCCCCCCCGGGGGGCAATATGTGCCAATAAATAGCCCCTTCCCCCGCCCCCCATGTGCACACAGGCACATGTAAGTACTAGTACTTATATGCACACACACATAGCCACATGGCAAGGGGAGAATGAATACACGCCGGATAAGAACTGGCTGTGTTGCCTTAGAGAGAGCTGATGCACTGAAAGTTTAAATTATTCTAAAGTAAACCCGACAGAACAGGATACATGTGAGCACATGCAGACCAAGCTAAAGCTACAAAGAGCTTTGTGAACCAACACTAGACTCCCTGTGTCACTAAGAAAGGGCTCTGCAGTGAGGTGTCTTCTAGGGGTGGGGCGTAATGCAACTCAGCGAGTCTTTTCCAAACATTTGAAAAACGTTGCCCTGGATCTTTTCCTGGGCCATAGGCTCAGTCCTTAACTGGTATTCCAGCTGTATTTCTAAGTGCACAGTGGTTGGCTTTGACTTTGGTCTGAACTTTTTGTAGCCTCAGGAATTATTCCCGCCATTTGCATCCAAAAAGAAAGAATGTCACTGCCTTAATGATAGATAAAGACAAAATAATGCTCAAATTCTTTCAAATAAAATATTCCCTATAGTGATTGTCTCTGGCTGTTGCCTTTTGAATGTTTAGCCACCATGTACTCTTCACAGCCACTCGTTCATTCACATGCATTGAGGGCCTAGGACGAGGAAGACTTCAGAAAGCTTGTGGCACGAAACGCATATTATTTCAAAAGTGCCCTGCCCCGACATAACCTCACCTTCTAGCCTCCTTTCCCGTGAACTCCGAAGTCTCCTCGCAGGTGCTGCACACTGCTGATTTGAGTAACTCGTCTGTATATGAGACAGTCATTTTGCCCTGCTGGTCGGGAAAGTCAAGATGTTTAACAATTAAAATGAGAGGTGTGATAAGTAATGAAGAGGGGTAGGGTG
Organism: Ochotona curzoniae; assembly: GCF_017591425.1. NCBI lineage: Eukaryota > Metazoa > Chordata > Mammalia > Lagomorpha > Ochotonidae > Ochotona > Ochotona curzoniae. The sequence continues at coordinate 43,244,086 of NW_024466502.1, read as the reverse complement.
AAACGGGGTTTATGACTGGAAATTAGTGGTCTGAAGAGAAATGGTTGAGCTGGTGCAGCCAGGGGGAACTGGGATTGAGGGTGTGAGTCTCCCGGAAGCACGCAGAGCCCGGACAGCAGTGCAGGACCACCTCTCGGGGAGCTCCGGTGGTCTGGGAATGCGCATGGGCGCTTCAGTCTGACCCAGGGAAGGGCGCAATGACTACCGCCCCGCTCACTGAGCAAGGATTTTAAGAGCTTCTAGTCTAGCAAAGGTGTGGAACGTTAGAAGGTAAAACGTAGATCCTCTCCAATTTCCTCAGATTGTTTTACAAAAGAACCCCTGCTGGGACAGAGGTTCTGTGGATCCCAGCTTCTCCATTTTAAGTCTAATGCAGCTGTTAATCCAGATAGCGTGCATGCATGCGTGCACACACAAAACACAATCAAAAGCAGAACGTGATACCACGTTGTCATAAGCTTGCAAATGAAGCATTATGGGAGCTCATGGGACAAATTAACGCCAAATGATCAGCAGAAGTTTGCAGAAGAGCTCAGCTCTGACAAACGAAAAGCAGACAGAAACAGCATCTTACATATGTTGAGCTCCCATACAGAGCAAAGCACAACTCTGGATTTGTAATATGAAATCGAGCTCTTTATGGTAAATGTTTTATTTAGTCAGATGAATGTTTCCTCACTGGGATTTGTATTCATCATAAACAAATGCTTCCTGGGCAGAGAGAAGTCATTGTGAGCAACATTGTGAAATGGACTTAAACCTGGAGTATTTTTGTACTGGAAGGGTTCCTTCTGTCTGAAGTGCTGATATTTGGCTCTTGTGTGTTGCAATGCATTGCATTAGATGACTGCTTCAAATCTCAGCTAACCTTGTGATTTTATCCACTTAGACATGTGTATGTCCCTCATATGTCCATGGAAGCACATATGTAATCCCCAGGTAATTAGAGTTTGTTCTCTTGGCCCTCCTTAACCAGCCCATCTCAGGCTGATGTTTAATACACAAGGGACAGCTGTGTGTGAGAGATGATTCTCCAGCCAGTCGTTTATAGTCACTGTCCATGTTGACTGGCCTTTGTCAATCCCAGTGCACCCAAAATCTTGGAGTAAATACCAGTGAATGCCAGCAGGGCTGTCTTGGTGAACTTGGCATTGCTTTGCCCAGCCTGTCCCTGCCACCTCACTATCCAGAAGGCAGAGCTGAAGTTCACTACAGGCAAGCAGTATTAGTGGGTCCTCTTGTGAAATCCAGTGATTGGAAATTTCCTAATAAAGTTCCTGGAATCAAATTCTCACCTGCCAAAAATGACTCAATCTACTCTTTCTGAGTTCACCAACTAAGTCTCTCAATGAGTAGTTAAAAGAGAAATGTGAAAATGATTTCTCACAGTTCAAGCCCACATATAATCAGTAATCCACCTTCTATGAGGCACAAAGGCAGATAATCTTGCCAATACCCACCACTTCCCATTAATAGCTTGACACCAGTAAGCACAGTGCAGTGATATTTTGTGATCTGGCATGTCAAAATTGGGGCATTCCATTTTAACCAATATTTTGCTTTGAAGAAAGCTACCATATGCCATTTGAGGCATAGAAACCTTTAGAGAATTAGAATGCAAGCACATATTTAATTCAAATACTCTATGGAATCTTCCATAAGTTTTGAATAATTCGTCAGGCATTTCTGTTGCATCATGGGTCTACTACTATGTATGAGCCCCCAAATTTTCAAATCTTCTTGCTCTAAGTGCTCGGACCAGAAGCACGTGGTGGAAAAGGTTCAGAAATCCACTCTCACCCCTACACCAAGCCACTACTTCCAAGTCAACAGATCTGGTTTAATAAGATCCTCAGCCTATTCATGCTGAGGTTGGCATGTTTGTCCAACACAATTACAGGTTGCTGGCTTACTCTCCAAGGTGGTATGTCAATGGAATTTGGAGATGGGCTTCCAGGGGAGGTAACTGGGTCATGAGGGCTATTCTCTCATGAGCAATCAAATCCATTCTGTGATTGACAGATGAATGGAAAACTGGAACAGTAATTTTGTCTCATACTCAGACTAGTTACTCAAATCAGCAGTGTCCACTACTCCCACTGGAGAGCAGAAGAGCTGGGATTTGGGGCAGGCCAGTCCAGGCAGGACTACAACACCTGTTAGCTGATACATGAGCTGGGTTGGGGGAAAGCCAGGCTGGGATGACTGTATCTACTGCTTCATGCATAAGCCAGAGTGGGAGAAGGTTGATTGAGGGTTGGTTGAGGTTTGGTTGGGCTTTGCTGCAGCATCAGTGGCAGATGCTGGCACTGGGGGCAAACTCTCAAGCTAAACTGCAGAACCACCTGGACAGCGCAAGAGCCAGGAGTGGGAGTGGGTCCATTAGGGTTTGCCACTCTAACTGTTGAGCAAGAGAATCAGGACTGGGGGTGGGCAGGCCATATAGAGATTGACACCTGACAATACCAGTATAGGCTGGATATTGGGGTTGGTTGGGTTAACTAGGTTTCAATGCCCATTGACATGCATGACAGCTGAATGGGATGTGGGACAGACTGGACCAGTATGCTGTACATACTGGCAAGCATGGGAACCAGAACAGGGAGTGGGCCTGGTGGGGGGTTATTATGGATCATTCCAACTAAGCTGCAGCTCCTGTTGATTTACGTGAAGGCCAAGTGTGTGGTGGGCAGGATTGAGCTGGGCTCCAACACCCGTTGGTTTGCTTAGGCAATAGGTCTGGAGAAAGGCCTGACGCAGCAATTATAAACATGTGTGCACTTCGGCTGATTTGGGTGGTGGACTGTGCTGGATCTTGTATTGGCAAGCACACACAAACATCCGGTATGGGATCCCCTCAGATTAGGCTTCTTCAGGGATCCCCCCCAACTGAACCACTGGACTCAGAACTCCAACCACGGAGAGAATTGCAGTTTCTATGGTCTGACTGTGGAATGCTGATGTCAGAGCTAGGCCTCAGTGGCTTAGACAGAGCAGTGGACAACGTAACCAGACGCACATGGAGGATGTGGTGGAACATTGGAGTGTGCAGAGGTCACCTGGTGCCATAACAGAGGATGGAGGACAGAACAAATTGATCAACTACCCCAGCCAAATGCTGATTAGTGAATATCTGGGCAAAGGGAGACTCTAAGGTGAACTATGTCAGCCAGTGGATTCTGGAGAGATTTCATTGTGCTTGGAGTGGCTAGATTGACAGTAATTCAGAACTGAACTATCAAAACCACTTGAGGAGGACCTTTGGAGCATGCCCACATCGGGGACCTGGGATGGCATTGGGTGGCCATCGTCCCCCATCCCAGGGTATGGAGGCAGTTGGGAAGCTGGATGTGGCTTCTCCCCTTGTCTCCTCCTTCCCCTACATAAAGAAAGAAAAAAAAAAAGAAAGTGTGGAAACAATGGTTTCACTCACTTTTCTCTAGCCCTTGACCCTTCCCACCCCCAATCAACTATGTAAAAATCATCAAAAGTAGAATTTTAAAAAGAGACCAGGTTCCCTGGTGAGGTATTTCGACGCCTGATGGCATGTGAAGTTAATGATCTGAAGGTATGTCACATGGAAAGCAACTCTTGGCAGCATGGCAACATCAAGAACTGCTCTTCTCTGCAAGCCAGTCTTGGAGTTGTCCATCCAGCACAGGACACAGCTTCCCTGGCTTCAGAACTGATGCCTTGGGGGCAGCCAGCGTGGTCCACATCAGACAGTCTCAACACTCAGGGGAGCCTGCCATGACACCACTCAATCAGGCATGTAGGATTCAATTGTGTCTACTTCTGATCCAGATAGCACTTACCCAAAAGAGGTGATTTATATTATAAGTAATGTGTTGTTGGAATATAGTTGACATTTCATTTTTATTGACTTCTCAGAGAAACTGAGAAAGATATGTGAAGGTCAAATTCTCTTGCCAAAAGGGATTCTGTCCCCACCCCCCAAGGACATATCCTGCATGCCTTGTTTTGTCTACTTCAGCTATTCTAGACAAACGGTAGTGTGCTGAATTCTTCCCCCATGTTTTTATTTATTTCTCCTTGACATGTCTGCTACGCAAGGTTTATATTTTAATGATATCTTTTTAACTCAAAATTTAAGGACTCCTGTTTATTAATTAAGCCTGTTATGAATCCCAATCTTTTCCCAGCTTAATACTTCTATATTGCTTAATTTTGTTTTGTCTGGCTTTAATAAGGTCATATTTTTACTTCTTTTTCCTTAATAGACTATTTTTACAGCGCTTTCATATTTATAGAAAACATTGATTGGAAAGCAGGGCTCCCACATTCTCCCTCCCTACGCACACACATCATTTATCATATTATTTATATTTTGTTTAAGTGTGTAATAGTCACTGCATACAATAAAAATTAATAAATATTAACTGAAGTCCTTTAATTTACATTTGAGTTTACTTTTTACTGTATATAGGAGCTTCAAAAATTTTTTTAATAAAAATTAAACTATTGAGGGAGGTATTGCAGAGGACTGTGTGTTGAGTATCTTCTAGGAAGCTGGGTTGCCTTCATCCTACATCAGAGAGTCAGGTTGGTGTCCTGGCTATTCCACTTCTGATTAAGCTTCAGACTAAGGCACCTAGGAAGGCAGCCAATGATGACTCAAGCGCTTGGGTCCTGGTACCCAGGTGTTGGCCTGGCTCAGTCTCCATTGATGTGACAGATGAAAGATCATGTTCTCTCTCTGTCTCCCTCCTCCTCTCTCTTTTTCTCTATCTTGCCTTCTGTCACACTGCCTTCTGAATAAATAAATACATAAATAAGTATTGATAAGTAAATATCATTTATTTTGCATCATTACTGCGTATCCCAGTGTAGCTTCACCGCCATAAAAATGCTCTGTGCTCAGCCTGTCCATCCTTCCCTGTCTCCCTCATCCCCTCTTCCAGTACCACAGCCCTCTCAGCCTGGCTGCCTTCACTTGGCACTGTGTGATAAGCCCCTGCATGCCTGGGTGGGCCTTGACAGCTCCTTTCTTTTGATAATGTCACCTTTGCTTTTGTTCCTGTCTTGTTGACATCTCTTTTTACACATATTCTATTTTTACCTTTTGTAGATTATTTTGTTTTAGATGTGTACAGGGTCATGAAATGTATGGAGCAAAACATGATTTGAGAGTTTAGTGGGGAGATTTCTGTTTATTTTTTGCCTTTGCTACATTGCATCTGACTCTTTGCTCTAAGGAACTGAACATTGTGGTGCAGTAGATTAAACTTTTGCCTCTGTTGCTAACATGCTGTGTGAGCATCAGTTCAAGCTACTGGCAGTTGTAGCCATTTGGGGAAATGAACCAGTGGATGATTGTATGTCCCTCTCCTTCTCTTTCTCCCCCTTTCTCCATTTTTCAAATATGAAAAATGAATCTTCTGAAACGTGAAAAAACATCCTGACCTCAAGAACATTGGAATGTGTTTATCAATGTGGCCTTGTACTAGACAAAATGTTACATGATGCTACCTCAAAGTAATGGGTAGATGGCCTTAAATTATAGGATGTTTAATATGGTGACCTTTTCCCAGTGAACACAATTCAGAGTCCCCTTATATCTTTACCACTCAAACAAGCTACCACAACCTTATGCTCCCTCTTGTGTTTGAGCTTACTGTTCCACAAAGTCAAGAACAGTCTTTGTGAATGGAGATTCTGCCATCGTCTGTACAAGCTCTGCTTTATAGTCTTGCATTGGTCACAGATTTGAGAAATTCACCTTCTATGTCTTCATTTAAATTGAAAGTGTTGAGAAAGAAAGGTGCAAAGGGAGACATTTCCGGTACTTCCCTGGAGCCCTCCCTCAACGTGGACTATGTCCTGTCGTTGGTCGTCTATGCCATAGTTCCTCAATGAGCCAGGCAATATCTCGCTACCTTGCTCTCTTTCTATTCTTAGCCTTGTCTTCCCAGAAAAGTAACACTTTCTAGATAGTCTGAAAGAAGAACAATCCTTACTATACTTTATTTAGAAGGGTGCAGTTATCAAAAACCGAGCTACCAAATTTGTACTTTTCCTTTGGGGAGTGGAAATGAAAGTTAAGCTGATTGATCCCAGGAGAAAACATGCAGTTATATTTTAACCAGTGTATAAAGAAGGCTGTCATGCATTCGCCTAACAGGATCTTTCACTTCAGAGACTTTCGTTGTACAGAAAACGATGTTTGGGATGAAGCTTTGTAACGTTGCAGTGTTTGTGGCTGTCATTCTCTTCTGTGAGCAGCATGTCTTCGCATTTCAAAGGTATTTCAATAGAATGTTAGACTGTGATGAGATATTTCCCTCACTTGTTGGCCTCTTGCTGAATCAAGTCTATGCCATAGGCTGGGGAGCAAGCACGAAGTCTGAAGACTGGCTTTGTTTTAGAAGCTTTCCAAGTTGCCATGACAAAGAATGAGATTTCAATACATTGGGGTTATCACTAGATAAAGAACCATTTTTTTTCCCTCATTGTCATTTCTGGGAGAATTGTGGATGGTATACAAATTCAGTGCTATGGACATGAAAGAAATGAAATTGTCTATAAAAGTAATTATTCATGCCCTAGCATACCCTGTAATTTATGGATTTTTTTCTGTCTTTATGTATAAAATATGTCCATGATGCATTGTTTACTTTCCTCTTGTATGTGGAACGCAGGAGGGAGAAGAGATAAAGATGTTACAAGTAGGTTTGGTTGTATGTGGCTATTCACCATGGAACATGAAGAATAACTGTGTTATACAGAATACATGCCTGAACACATCCAATTCTGACTTTCCTTAGAAGAACGATTCCTTTAGGATTTTCTTTTATAAGATACACAGAATACAAATACACGCGTGTTATATAGAATACACGGAGCAAATGTTGGCAGACTAGTCAATTTTAGTCTTTTAATGATTGATGTTTTTCCTTTTTAAAATTTTGCTTTATTTGAAAGTCAGATTTACATTGAGAATGAGAGACAGAGAGAAAGATCTTCCATCTGCTGGCTCACTCTCCAAGTGGCCACAATGGCCGGAACTAAGTCGACGTGAAGCCAGGAACCAGGAGTATCGTTTGGGTCTCTCACGTGGGTGCAGAGTCTCAAGGCTTTGGGCCATCCTCCATTGCCTTCCCAGGCCACATGCAGGGATCTGGATAGGAAATGGAGCATCCAGGATATGAACCAGCACCCATGTGGGATCTCAATGGAGGCAAGGCAAGCACTTCAGCTACCAGGCTACTGCATTGGACCTTGATATCATTTCTTTTGAGATTGTTTTGATTTTTGCCTTTGTTTGTAATCTGTGATCATTTTCTTCTCTGGCTGTCACTGAGATGGAATCCTTTCTCCATGCCAGGGAATGGTAAGTAGAGAAAGAATGCGCAATGAAGCATAGCAGGTTCAGAGCAAATTCTACCAATAAACCTTAAATGAATCATATATAACTATGGGATAAGCTTTCAGAAAATCTGTCTGGACTTGTGAGCCTAAACCTGTGCTTACACAAGGTCACTAACCACAGTTGGTCAACTATTATTATTATTATTATTATTATTAGTGCAATATGATAATCAAGTGTCAAGCAGCAGATTTTGTTTTCAAGTAATAGTCGTTGAAGAATCAATATGGAGGTCAAAGTTACTTTAATAATTGATGGTATGTTTTCACAATAAACCAGGTAACCATGATTTCTAGGTTCTAATATTCTGTAGCTTGATGATTGACTTGCAAGACAGGGAAAGTAAAACATTGTGTTGAACTTGACCACTATTGGAAAAGGCAAGCTTGCTGACACAGATGAGAAAGGAAGGGCCTTAGGATTATTACGCTCTCCTGTGTGTCCCATACACTGGGCTCGGGACTTAGTGATATTATCTCTTTAAATGCTTACAATCCTAAACTCTAGCAATCTTTACCAAGATTTCATGGAGGAAGAAATTAATCTCAGGAAGAGTTAATCATAAGATCAAACAGCAAAAACAGAGTTTGTGTGAAAACTGCTTTAGTTCCATTTCACCTTTCTGCACTGCACAAATCTAAAAATTGGAAAGAGTTGATTTGAGGAGAGGATAAGACAGTTGATGGGAAATATAGGTCCACTTGGGAGGGCCGAGTATGGCTGTGCCCACTGATGGCAGAGTTGGTTTGCTGTAGCCATCTTGATTATACAGAGAATTAAACCTTAACATCTTAATAAGATGTATCAAAAGCATTCCCATACTTCCTCATAATTAGTGCATGCACAACAGTTTAGTTGAGCTAAATGTAATGCAAAAAACAAGAAATAGACAAAATACTAAAGAAATAAATGAAAAACTCCCTCATGCTTGGATTTTTTCCATCTTATTTCCTGCAGCAGCAACAAAAACAAAAATCTGATTCATGGTTATGCTTCCAGAAAGGAATGAGAATATAGCAGTAATTTAACTGCATACTGCTGCGCTGATCATGTTTAGCATTCAGAGCCCTCGATGGCAGCCCCTACTTGAGGGAATATGGCTTTGTTAGCAGACACGTATCTCTCTTCTGTTTTCCATTTCCTCCAGAAATAACACAGCAAACGCTTCTGCCTGTGAGTAGAAATCATTCTGGAACCAAACACTTTCTAGGCGGTACTTCTCCAGGAATGGCCTATTACCTAGCCTACAAGGGAAATCTAACTTCATTCCAAGCGACAGCATTTGATAAATCATTTCTGGGATGGAGAATAGAAACCTTTTGAAAAGAATGAATGGCCTGGCTTTTTCCTAATGCTGTTCTTTGTTATTGTTTTCTTAGCATGATCATTTTCCTAATAACAGCTTGTATTTAGGCAATCTCGTAGGAGCCAATTTGTAGGTGCATTTGAGCAATCCCATCAATAAAAAGCCCTGCAACAACAGCCACAAAAAGTTTCAGAGACATAAGCACCACATGTCAAAAAGAAATGCAACCAAAGAAATCTATCTCTCCACATTCGCTTGCTTCTCAAAGGCCAAACACCATACAGAACAAAAATAAAACACTAGCAATAATTGTGTAAACACGGCCATTAATTATGCTTAGCAATGATTACCTAAGTATACTCTGCCAGGCAAGGCTACTTATATGGAAAAATAAAGTCAGGAAAAGTAGGAAGAGGAGAAGGAAAGGAAATGAGAGAGTGCAGAAGGGAGAGGAAAGAGAGCTTTTGAATTATTCGTAGATACCAGTGTTCCTATCCTAGAGTTCATACATTTTCTGGCTACCTGGAGACCACTTTGTTCTTTTCCACCCCTACTGTTATGTTATGTTCATCTCAAAGAACATGCTTGCAGTGCCCAAAATTCTGTAATGAATAAAGCAAAATGGTAGCCATGGGCTATGTTCCATTGTTCAGAGATTTCTCACTAGGTTTCTAAATTCTAAATAATCTTTCAAAACTCTGATAAGTGTGAATCTTCTACCAAAAAAACACATTTGGGGAGAGAACTTGCTATACATGATCTGGTTTTCAGAGGGACCAGAGAACAAGCTGCATAGGTATTTAAAATCCCGGAGCTGGAGAATTGAGTGGGAACTCCAGACCTGCTACATAATCCCGGACCACTGGGCCATCCTTTTTTTAGTCTCACTTGACTTTCATTGATGGGCAGAAAACTGAAGTAGGAACAGAAGAAGTTTGATAGATTCTAGCTGAGTGTTTGCCTTCTCTGGGCATGGGCTGGCCATTTGGCAGCCTGTGAGTGATGAATACCCAACTGTGGCAATTGGCTCACATTCAACAAGTTGTTGCAAAACCCAAACAAAATCCTCTCAGTTAGGCTTTCTGCTGGTTTACGTAGTAAACTGGCTTGTAGTTTGTCACCAGGGACTCAAGTAATGGAAGCATTTATGAGGCCAGATTGAGTCTAAAACATTACTTATAGGAAAGTAAGTAAGCCAGCTTCTTACACCCACACCTGACATTTGTCCATTCCTTGAGTATTAATTTCTCAGAGTTCAGAGAGCCCTCTGTGAAGGGATTCTCTGGGCCAGGACAGGTGTATCACTTCCTAGGTGGTCACTGGTGACGTAGTCCTTTAAAGCCTCTTCTTTTGCTCTGTTGAGATGCATGTATCCCTCTAAGTATCCTGTTGGACCATACCTGAGCTCTCTTCTTTTTTTGTTTTAATTACATTCTAGCAAACCAAAGACCTGTTTTAGGTGTCTGATATCATTTCCCAACATATGCATTTTCTTCCCTGCTATGTTCCCTGGCTGAATTTGACTCCCAAGGTCCTCTTGATCAAGATCAGTTGCCCTTCTTTGATGGTTTTCCTTGCTAATGATCCATCTACTAAAGGAGATTAACACAACTGAGTAGAGGCAGTAGCTTCCACTGTAATAGAAACTGAGCTATGTTGCTTTGGGAACTTCAAAGTGTGCAGAGCCTGTATTTATACTTCAAAAATACAAATTCTCCAAGGGACTCACAACTTGGTGCCTGGAACAATGACTTTTACCTAGTGGGGATGCAGCATCACCATCAATAATGATTATTGATTTACTGTGTATACTATAACTACAGGATGCTGCTGCTTTCCATGCTGACAGCTCGGTTGATCTTCCAGAAAGCCATTGTAATTGCTGTCTCAGGCCTGCAACTCCTAGGTGAAGTGCTATGAAATGGCCAGTGGGTTCCATGACAATGTGCTCATTTCTGTGTCTCTCTTCTTATAAAGGAAACCCCTTGATCTGATGCAATATTGTGTGGGATTTTGTATCAGTGGTTAAGCACTCTATATGTCTTCATATACTAATACTGGCCAAGGATCTGCAGGCAGGAGAAGCAAACCCTCACCCAGAGGGGAAAGATATAGTCAATTCATCACCACATAGCTGATTGATCTCCTCAATGAATGGTACTGACTCAGGGACTCAACGTTGATCTCTGTTTGACAGCAGTTATCACTAGATCAATTTTGGTGGATAGGAACCATGCTAGGGGACCTGTGCATAGGTTTATCTCTGTCATCATAGCTATTGTGCATATCTGTCCTTTGTATCAACACTGGGGTACTGTTGAAGAGTTGGTAACATCAACCAACTGAATCATTTTATCTGCATAGGTGGTCAATGACTTTTCTGTTCTGAATGAATACAAACACATAAAACGAAGACTTTCACACGTTCTGCCCTCTCCTATATATAGTTCCATCCACAAGCCTCTTCCTCAAACTTCAGATTGTTCTCAGTCTGACAGTATTTCTCCCTCCAGGATGTTGATCAAACAGCTGATCATTTGCAACTGCCCTTGAATCCCTGAACATTCTAATCTTCAATAACTTTTTTCCACACAAGGTATGTACTGAGCCATACCACCTGAAGCTCTGACTATTATGGAGGAATCCATCTCCTACTGTCTGTCAAAGCGTCTTTGTATGAATTCATGGTCCATCTCCAGTTCACTATCAGCCTACATGCTCTCAACTTGATTACGTGTTAGTTATTGTCCTTCAAAAAGCAGGCACAAAGATGAGATGAAACACACAAGAGATGTGTTGGAAAACACCTGTGGAGAAGAAATGGGATGAACCCTGGAAGAGTTTGGAAGAGCCATGAGATTGCAATGCAGGTTAAACCATATGGAGCAGGGTGGATAGAAAGAAAGATGAGTTAGGGAGGATCTGACACTATCATATGCTTCTGAATAAGTTTCAGGAAGGCTTATTGAAAGTCTGAGCCAAAGTCAACTGCTAAGAACGATACCTCATTTTCAGGACAAGCCTACGTATTAGTGTATCCCTCATACCTAGTTATTGGCTGAGAGCAGCCAGTGTGAAATATTGCCTTTGCATTAATGCAGGGACAGATTTCAGAGCAGTGCAGTTAGGGTTTTCCAGCAATCAGGCAGTTGGGGATCAGACAGGTACAGACTTGGGACAAGCACACTCCCTCATTAATGGATCATATGGCCTGTTCACATGTGGCCCAAAGTGAAGAGAGGCCGTGACAAGTGTTGAGTGACATGCAGATCTGGGCCACCTGTTCTTGTAGCATTATTGACTCCTCTGTCCCTGCTGGAGACTGAATCTGGATGCAGCACTTGTATTTTGTGATGGGCTCCCTGTGGACCTCATGATATCTGAGTTTATTAGTTTTCTATGATTACTGGAACAAGTCATAAGAAAATTGATGGTGTTAACTAATTTACATTTCTGTAGTTTAGAAATTTAAAAAAAAAATGAATCTCACTGGGCTAAAGTCAGGTGTCAGGGCATGTTCTCCACTGGAGGATCTAGGGAAGAATCTATTTTTTTTTTTTTTTTGCCTTTTCCAGCATCTGTATGCCACTTGCATTCTTTAACTCATGGCTGTTTTCTCTATCCTCAAAGCCATAAAGGCAAATCAAGTCCTTCTCACACAGACCCAATTTTCTGTAATCAAATCTCCCTCTGCTTCATTGTTCTGCCTCCTTTTTTGTTTTAAGGTTCCTTCTGAGAATATTAGGCCAAGCCAGAAACTTCAGTACAACCTCCCCACCTCAGAATCTTCCGTTTCATTTTGCAAAATCATGTTGAGCATATAAGATAACAAATCCATGAACTCACTAGAAACACATATACCTTTGAGTCGGGGTGGAGCTGTAACTCTGCCTGGGAACGTCTGTGTATGACCAGTTGCTGGTCTATGGTCAGTATTCCACTTTTTCCTGGACTCAGTATAATGCCAGGAACTGTAATCACAGGTGATCTACCAAGGGAGAGAACTTCCTGGACCCTAGACTGAACCTTCCTGCTCTCATCTTCTTATCAAAACCGGTAGCTTTTCATAGCACCCGATATACCACCTTGAACAAATTATCCAAATATTTCCAAGGGACTCATATCCAGAATCCAAGAATTCTTCCAAGATATGTGCTGCTTTCTTTGTCATGGAGATAATATATGCAATACTTTGCATGGGTGTCCCAACCTATCCCAGACTTCTGAGTCCTTAAAATGTCCCCATTGCAGCCTACAGGCCTAGGTCTTCATATTTATAAACCACCCTTGGGGGAAAATTTGTCTTGCCATGACCTCCAGTGTACTCGGCCCCTTTGTGCTTAAATATCCCAAGACTAATGTATTGTCATCTATAACAGTAAACTTAAACTGTGATATTTTTGGACTACATTTTGATCAAAAATGCAAAAGTTAATTTAAGCAGAAATAAGATTGTAGAGTATTTGCTGTTCATCACAAGAAGTTATTGACTCTTCCATCCCTTAAAAAAATAGAGATAGAGATCTAAATAGCTGAATACTGTATATCTGAGAGTCTGTCCCAGCAAACACACCACAGCAAGCACGGTGGCTGCAACTGGCAAACTGACCAGAGCCAGACAGGCAAATTAAGACTGGAATTGTTGAGACCACCATACCTGCATCCTTTAGATCTTTATGGGTGGTATCCATCTCTGTGAAACATTTTGTCTTAAAATCTGCTATCTTGGCCAAGAGTTGGTTTCAGAGGTTTCCTATTTTACTTTGTCTGCTGTGATAACACTTGCCTTACCAGCAATGAACCAATGTGGGGATCCTTTTCTTACCGGGTATATCAATGATCACCTATGGATCCACAGACCCTCTGCAGGCACTGTGATTAGACTTAAACTAAGACTCCAGATCCCTAGATTTCAATGTCAGTTTGGACCCTGCCTGCTATAAATCTCAAAATTCTTGAGTATTCCCTTTACCTGGGGTGCTGAGTTACCTGAGGCAATGCCATAGGTTTCTCTGGGAAAGGACCAAGGTGTTATGATTCTTTCTATACCACTGAGGTGTCTCAGGTTCTCCAGCCAAGAAGCTTGGTATTTACAAACTGGCTTACATCTGGAAACTGGGTGAATTATGGTTTTTGATTGGAATGGCTGCCCTGAGTTTCTCATTTTCTCTTCATTATTTCTTTTATCACAAATCTTGCATAATACTTTGGCTGGCCATTCATCCACCTTAGTCCTGAGAACTCTGTTCTCATAATCAATTCCATAGCTTTATTTAAAATTTTTTTTTTATTTGAAAGGCAGCTTTTACAAAGAGAGAAGGTGACACAGAGAGAAGGTCTTCCATGAGCATTTGTTCAAACAGTAGGGAATGTGCTAACATAATGACAGAGTTACTTGCGGCATTAAGAAACAGAGTGGTGGGTCTTCCATTGACCAGAACTCTTTAAATATTTTGTTCTTCTGATCAAATAAAAGCATTAGAAATTTCTTGGTTCAAAAAAATAGTAGGCAATATGAAAACAATAAACTTAAGGATGGAGGAAATTATACCTGCCTAAAAATAGCATTAACATTTTCTGGTTATCTTTTTATTCATTTCTTCATGCACTTGCATATTCCTATGTATAATTTTATATTTGTTTGCCCTCATATTTGCTATTAGCACTTTTTAGAGATTTTTATTTTAAAAACAATCTTTTACAATCCCTTTCCCCCTACCTACTCAATGCTTTCATCACTGTTCCTCACTCTCCAAACCCACGTTCACAATGTGTGGTTTGCTCCTGCTCCTATATATAGAGTTTTTTTTTTTCAATTCTAATTTGTTTTCTCCAAAAATGGGACCATTATTCATGAAGTTCTTCACTTCTTGCTTCTTTCCCTTAATAGGTCATATAAATTCCTCCCCAGGGGCCAGCACAATGGCTCAATTGGCTAATCTTCTACCTGTAAGTGCCAGGATCACATATGAGCACTGGTTAATGTCCTGGATGCTTCAGTTCACATCCAGCTCCCTATTTGGGGCCTGGGAAGGCAGTGGAGAAAGGTCCAAAACCTCGTGGCCCTGCACCCATATGGGAGCCCTTAGGAAGTTCCTGGTTCCTGGCTTTGGATCGGCTAAGCTCCTTCTATCACAGTCATTTGGGGGAATGAACAAACACATGGAAGATCTTCCTCTCTGTCTCTTCTTTGTGTAAATCTGACTTTCCAATAAAGATGAATAAATCTGTAAAAAAAAAATCCTACTCTTAATGTTACCTGTTATAACCCAAACTCACTCTTTCTAATGAATGTAAAACATTCTGCAATGTGGAAATATCACCAACATTCAATAATTTTATTCCTGATTAGCATTCATATAGTTCCCAGTTTATGTTACTGTGAATAATGCTGCAATACATGTTCTTGAACCATATGTCCTTAAGTAGTTGTTGAATAGTTGTGCTAAACCAGGGATTGACATAAAATTTCATGTCTGTAGCTTCTGTGAGCCATTCTTTCCCTCTTCTGGTATTCAAATCTCCATATTCCTAGAGTTCTCTAATCAGTCTTCCCAAAATAAGACCATTATCTACATTGCTGTCAAAATTATTTTACAAACCACAGCTCAAATGATGACATCTTGCTAACGCCTGATTGCCTACAAGAAGATGAAGTCCAAATTGTTCAACATGCATCCAAAATCTCCTCCAAGGAAGGAATAATGACTGACTTTGCAAACTCACTTCTGCTCCACTACCATCCTTCTCTCACTCTAGACACTAGACTTCACACTTGCCAGCCATGAACAGCTTGCCATTTTTCCAGCAATGCCCTTTAGCCTACTTTGATGGTGCCATTGCATACCTCTTAGACATTCTCACTTGCCAAATCACTTTTTCTATGACACCTTAGTTGAAAATAACAGAGAATTGATCACAGCCTTTTCTGTGCTGCCAGAGCTTTTGGTACATAGGTTTTTTTTTTTTAAGAGTTAAAACTATTTTATATAGACAGCAGAGAGAAACAAGGAGAGGGAGACAGAGAAGAGAGAGAGAGAGAGAAAGAGAGAGAGAGAGAGAGAATGAGAGCGTGATTCCATTTGCTGTTATGCTTCAAATTCCTGCAATGGCCAGAGCTGGACCAGCTGAAGCTGGGACCTAAAAGCTCAGTCCATACCTCTCATGCGGATATCAGGAACTCAGTTACTTCAGCCAACACTGCTGCCTCACAGTGCCAGAGTCCAGCTCCAGCCAAGTTCAGAGCTTGAGAAGACTGCGTAGAGTCAGCAATAAGACACGGACACTGGCACTTGGTGCCCTCTTGCTGCAGCTCAAGAAGAAGTTGTCCTTTTTATTTACTTAGACACATCACAAACCTCTGCACAAATTTGATTTTACTATCTTTAACTTCGGAACTAAGTCAGCATGTACCAGTGTTCAATTAATGTTTACTTCATGGCCAACCAGGTGGTCTTAAAGATAATTCTGTAAGTTACTATAATCAGTTTCTTTAAAGCAAGCCGTTATTCATTCTTCAGAAGTAGCCATTAGGTGACAGCCAGATCTCCGAGGCCAAAGCACAGATGGTTGCCTACTAATCAGTAAAACATTCCTACTGCATTTTATTTTCACAACTTATCTATCACTTAGTGGGAGAAATACAACAAAAGAGAAAAAAAAATAAAGATCCAAGACAAAAAGTTTCAAACATTAAATCCTCTTAGACATGCAGGCTCTAAAACCTCATAAGCAATCAAACAATAATCAAAATATATCTCTATAATGTTAATAAAATCGCCCTATATTTCCTCTAGTAAAAAAATTATGAGAGCAGCTAAAACGACTACATTTTCTATGCTCTAAAGAGTTGCAAGGACAGGCTAACCTTTAAGGTCACAGTAACTATATTTTTTTGCCATGGCTGCTTCCATTCATATTCCCATCACTTCCATTAGTTTGTAAAAATCTTGTCAAGCCATTTCCCAGGAGGCACGGTATATGTCTGGGCCAGATTTCAGGGCAATGGGCAGGCACACAATAAGGTGTCCAGAATCAGCATGGGTTTAATTGTACTCCTGTGTGCACTTAAAGGCCCATCCACCAAGACATTATCAATAGCATTAACTCTCAAGCTCATGTTGGTTGCAAAAGCCATATCATAAGGGCCAACAACAATGCCTCAGTAGATTACAGAATTCTTAGTGGGGTGCTTGAGTGTCCATGCAAAAAGGGCGTGACACTGTGTCAAGTCGGTCAGAGAGACATGCACCGGGCCCTGCCAAACAGGGGAGCTGTTCTCTTCACACCTTCATGTCATCTATACCTACTGCATGGACCCCAGCATCACAAGGTTTGAGTTAGTGCGAATTCATGATGGTCTAAGCAGAAATTCTTGCTTCCTGTTCATTTTTTCTTTTAAAATAAATCCTTGAAATGCATTATTAGATCATTCAGTTGAGATATTTTGATTGCTTATAAGCACCTGATGCAATAAATGTCCCTTTCAATACTGTTTTTTGCTACATCTCATGGATGTCGATATTTTTGGTGTTATTTTTATTTCTTCAAGAAAGTTTTTTATTACTTTTTTAGTGACACATAGGCCATATAGTAGCATCATTTTCTTCAAGAAAGTTTTTGATTTTGTTTTTAATTTATTCAGTAACACACTAGTCATTCAATAGCATGTTATTTAACTTCATGTTGTTGTAAATTTTCTGTTTTTCTTCCTGTTGATTTTGTTTTATGGTTTTTAATTTAAGGGGATGTATAGTAACTGTAGTAGAGACTGTCACATGCAGGTGTGAACATACAATGCAGTGAGCATCTCTACTTTCAAATCAAAGATGGACCTCCAATGAAACTATTAAATATAACTTGACAATAAGATGCTGGACTGTCTGCCATTGTCTGTACCAGCAACGTCAGGACACACTTAATTAGCAGAATGGTGGATTTATGATTGTTTATGAAACTGTTGTAATAATATAGGGGAAAGCGGTGGGGGAAGGGGATTTAAGGAGCAAGGAGAGGAAATCCCAGAGCCCATGGAACTGTATCACAAAATAATAAGATAAACAAATAAGAAAATATATTTACTTTCAATATTAAAAAAGAAAAAGAAAGCAATTCCATGTTGAGTTATTAATCTTTTGCCTTGCTATGTAAAAGTCACTAAGAATTCATGATGATTTAAGCAAGAACTCCAAGGCAAAAATAAGGAAAATCAGAAAGAAAGCAAATTAAAGCAAAGGTCAGTTTAATAACTAATTTATTAATGTAACTAACTATATTTAAAAAAGCTTATCTCATACATATATAAAATACACTTCTATTTGTAACAAGAGCTCATAGCAAAGGTAGCAGAAATTTTTTAAGCTGACCAAAAACATCTACAAAAATCCAGGCAAATATTCTAATAATGGTGAAACATGAAAAAGTTTCCCATAAATACATAAATCATGCATTTTGCCTTCTCATCTATTCACATTATACTGGAGTCTTAGCTCAGTAGGACAAGCAGAAAAAAAGAAAAGACTCTATAAACATTGAAACAAAAGAAGCAAAACTTAATAGATGCAGACATCATGACTGTTTACAAAAGGGAAAGTCCCCAAGATATCTACATCACAATGACCAAAATTACCAATGGAGTTGGATACAAAGACCAACATCCAAAAATGAATTTCATTTCTGTATCTCAACAACAAAGAGATCAGAAATGCTATCATTGACAAGGACAAAGGCTCTGCACAGACATCTCTCAAAAGAAGAATTACAAATGGCCAACAAATACATGCAAAAAAAAATTCTCAGGATCATTAGCCTTTAGGGAAATGCAAATCAAAACCACAATAAAGTATCCTCTCCCTCCAGCGAGAACTGCTATTATCAAAGAGATTACACAATTAACAAATACTGGCACAGAGAAAAAAGAGTCTGTATACACGGCTGCTAATGGAAATTAGTGCAACAATTACAAAGAATAGTATGAAAGTGACTGAAAAAAAACTAAAAATACATTTACCATAGGACTCAGCTACCCCATCTCTGGGTGTGTTTCTGAAGGATATGAAATCAGCATATGAAAGAACTCCTTGCACTCCCATGTTCACAACAGCCAAGGTATGGAAACAGCCTAGATGTCCAATCTAGATGAACAGATTAGGAAAATGTGATTTATCTACACAATTAAGTATCTTCCACACAAAGAAATGATATCCTAACATTTTCATGGATGCAGCAGCATGGATAAAACTAAAGAACATTATGTTGTTAAGAGACATAAGCCAAGCACTGAAAGACAAATGCCATATGTTCTCCCTCAGTTGTAGAAGTTAAAAAACAAGTTGATCTGAACTTAGAACGTGGATGACTGGAGGTTGGGAAGGTAAAGAAAGGAGACAGATGGAGCTGGATAGCAGAGTCACATAGAAATAACAGGTTCTAACGTCTCCCAGCACAGTGGCACAACTGTAATCCACAGTAATGGATGATATACCATATAATGAAAGGGAAGGGGACAGCTGGTAGGGGCCAAATACATGTGATTAGGAAGTAGAAACGCCCTTTGCCTATTTTGATTGGCTTATACTGAGCATATGTGTTGAACTATTGTACTGCATACTAAGAAAATGTAGACATTAGATGTTAATTTAAAGTTTTGGGCCCGGCACAGTAGCCTAAGGGTTAAAATCCTTGTCTTACACGTGCCAAGATCCCATATAGGCACTGATTGTAATCCTGGTAACCCTGTTTCCCATCCAGCTCCCTGCTTGTGGCCTGGAAAAGCAGTTGAGAATGTCCCAAAGCCTTGGGACCTTGAACCCATGTGGGAGACCCGGAAGAGCCTGTGGGCTTCTGGCTATGGATCGGCACAGCTCCAGCATTGCAGCCACTTGGAGAGTGAATCAGCGGATACAGGATCCTTCTCTGTCTCTCCTCCTCTCTGTATATCTGACTTTTCAATCAAAATAAAATAAAATCTTTTAAAAAAAAGTTTTTAGGGCCTGGTGCAATAGCCCAATCGCTGAATCCTGACCTTGCACATGCTGGGATCTCATATGGGCACTAGTTGTTGTCACGGCTGCTCGACTTTCCATCCAGCTCCCTGCTTGTGGCCTAGGAAAGCAATAGAGGATGTCACAAAGCCTTGAGATCCTGCACCCACCTGGGAGACCCAGAAGAAACTCCTGGTCCCTGGCTTCAGATTAGGTCAGCTCTAGCCATTGTGGCCACTTATGAAGTGAACCAGTGGATGGAAGTTCTTTCTCTCTGTTTCTCCTTCTCTTTGTAAATCTGCCTTTCTAATACCAAAAAAAAAAAAATCTTAAAGTTTTTAAGATAAAATAGGTTTTGAAAAAATGTTGGCATTCACAAATGTGAAGGTAAATTTGTTAGAAGATAATTTCTAAATGTGCAATACCTCATTGATAAAATTATAGAATTTTAAAAAGATTTATTTATTATCATTAGAAATGCAGATGTACAGAGAGAAAGAGAGCCAGAGAAAAATATCTTTGTCACTGATTCACTCCCCAAGTTGCTGTAATGGCTGGAGCTGAGCAGATCCGATCCAAAGCCAGGAGTCAAAACACCTCTCCCACTTAGGTGTGCAGTGTCCCACGGTCTTGGGCCAACCTCTGCTACCTCCCCTTGGTACAAGCAGGGAGCTGGTTGGGAAAGGGAGCAGCCGGGACGTGAACCAACGCCCATATCAGAGGCTCGCACTTGAAGGCGGGGATTAGCCTGTGGAGTCACACGCTGGCCCAAAATGGTAGAATTCTTTCAGGCTAGAAACAGCCTAAACAAAAAGACAAATCTAAGTCATTTCTGATAAGGAGATTTGGAATTAGGAGTATATAAAATTCTCTTTCAAATTACTGTAGAATCAGCACAATTCTAATGAAAACCGCAAGCTTTTTCACAGGCAAGATGTTCTTTTAAAAAGCAGAGTGGAAGGGAATTAGGGGCTTGTTTGACAAAATGTTAAGATTTAAGATGAAGTTCAATTACTAAGAATAAGTTATATAAATTACTGGAACCTATGAGAGCCTGGAAGGGGGCCAAATCCCATTAGTGAAAGTAATACTGGATTATGCTATAGTGAGGAAATTCCTCACAAATCCTGAAATAGCTTTACCTAACACAAAAAGGGTTTGTTCTGTCTTAGTCTTTGGGCCACTGTCATCTCAAACCAGAGGTGCCTTATAAACCGCAAGCATGGATTTCTCATGATTCTGGAGGTTGAGAAGCCTAGAATCAAGTCACTGGCTTGTTAGCCAGCCTGAGAGGGTCTGCTTCCTCATGAACTGAATGTCCTTGCTGTATCCCCACATGCTGGAAGGGGAGTGGTCTTCCTAATAATATCCTAATAACATTGCCCTTGAAATGAGGGTTTCTATTTTTCAAAAATACATTTATTGATTTTAAAGGAAGAGTTATAGTGTGTGTGTGGCAGGGGTGCTAAGAGGGTTAAGAAAGATACAAAGAGCGAGGTCTTCCACCCACTGTTTCACTCCCTAAATGGCTGGGGCTCAAGCTGGGCCAAGGTCAAACCCAAGCAAGGACCTTCATCTGGATCTCCTACAGAGAGGGTGGGCCAAATTGCTGAACCCATTGTGTTATGCTGTAAAACACCAGAAAGAGAGAGAGAGAGAGAGAGAGAGAGAGAGAGGAGATATAGATACTGGAGCAGCAAGAATGAATGCTTGTTCTTTTACACTTAGTCGGTGGGGAGTTCTAAGCCTTTACTACTTGAAGGTTTTTTTTTTTTAAGTTAAAAATGACCTAGATGGGGAGGGTGGGAAATTGGGTGGGCCTTCTCCCTTAATACCCTCCTTTAAACATGAAGGAAACAATATGGAAAAAATAATAGTCTTACCCACTTTCCTGTAGCCCTTGAACCTTTTTACCCTAATTAACTATGCAAAGATTGTCTATATATATATTCTAGGTCATTTATATATATATATAAATGATCTAGAAAATCCTTCTAATATAATATATCTCTCTTACTTCATGTCACAATCCTGTTTTCATTGTTTTCCAGTGGCCAGGTTTTATCTGTTCTTCCTAGAACCTCTAGGCAAGTTCAAGTTCTGCAGAATCTCACTACAGCATATGAGGTAATTTCTCTGACGTGTCATTGTAATGATCCCACTCTGCCTAAGCAGAATGCGCTGTGTTCCCCCCGCATGTGTTCCTCCCCTTCCAATAATCACTTGATTTTGTTGGTTTGCAAAATTAAGCTGTATTCCTTATGCTATTGGTTTTCTTCAGACAACTTCATAATATTGCCTAGAGACTTTGAATGTGTACTTAAAAAATACCATAGTAATACAAGTTCAATAGTACATTGCTATAAAACTATGGTTCTTCAAGAAATAAGCACACAGAGGAAAACTTATGATAATTTTCATGCTTCGGACCCTTCTCTCAGATTGATGAAGGTTCAGAAAACTAACAAATGCTACTAAAGCGTGATAGAAAGTTCATCGGTTCCTGTTAGTGCTCTCCGAGATGCAGCCCGGGGAAGCGATGAGAGGTACAGGTGGTTAGGAGAATGATCCTGAAGAGTAAGGCAGAAGGAACTGCGGTGACAGGAGGCATTGTTAGAAACCCTCTATGAGAAGGAAGATTTTGCATGGAGAATTTCTGGCTGTCGGGCAGTTACCGGAGGGCTGGGCAAGCACAGTGGTGAATCCTCAAGGCAAAATTCTGTATTACAAGCACTCCATGTCGGCTCAACTGCTGCCTGGCTGCAACCCTGGAGTAGCGAGTCTTCATCACCAGGGACTGTAACTGGAACAGCCGATGAACTGTGTGCTTTGCACAAAGCTCACACCCTGCAGCAAAAAGGAAAGAAATATCAGGAGAGGAAATCATTGAGATTCCAAATTTCAGTTTTTTTCTGTTCTGATACTTCATCGGGTATGACTTCAAACAAGGTAGTTACAGTCCTTAGTTTCTTCATTGGGTTATGAAAACAGTAACACTCGCCTAGTGTTTGTCAAAGTGTTGTCATGATGAAAATGAGAGTGAGAATGCTTTGGGAAAGTGTAATAAAAAGAAAAATGTATAAATATGCCTTGCCTGAAGTCCAAATTAGATTCAAGAAAAAGGAATCAAGCATGATGATAGCAATAACAAGGGCATGAAGTTTAGATTAATAAAATCAATGTTGAATCAACTTTTGTTTAGACAAAGATTTCATTTTTCTTTTTTCAAAACGATTTATTTATTTGAAAGTTGAGTACAGACAGAGGGAAAGACAGAGAAAAAGAAAGCCCTTTCATCCTCTGTTTCACCCTCAAATGCCCCCAAAGGTAGGGCTGAACCAGGTGAACGCCAGTAATCTGGAACTCCATTTGGGCCCCATGTGGTTAACAGTGTCCCAAGTACGTGAGCCTTCCTTCTGTTGTTTTACCAAATGCATGAGCAAGGAATTTGGCTGGAATCGGAGCAGCTGAGACTCCAGTCAGGATCTGAATCAGTGGTTGTGTGGGATGCCAGAGTCACACATAGCATTTTAATCCACTGCACCACAACATTGGCCCCTCATTGTTTAAAATTTCTGATTTAAACATTCAGTTTTACAGCTGAGATAAATTGCTCACTCATCCATTGTTTTACCAAAGTTGCTCAAATATTTGGTCCCTTCTAGGTCACTTTTAGTTAACCAGAGTTACAGGAGTTTTTGAAACTCCCTAAAATAAGCGCTTGTATTTTCACATGTGTGGATAACATGCATTTGTCAAAAAATGTTCTTTTCATTTCCCTTACAAGCACAATGTTCGTGGCTCTAGCTACAGATGAGAGTGATGTGAATAACTGTTTTTCTTTTATCAACATTTTCCCCTTGAAACTGTAGATTGTTCTCTGGCAGCCAGTCACAGCTGAGTTCATTGTGAAGCATAAAGAAGTCCATTTTTTTGTGAATGCATCTGATGTAAGCAATGTAAAAGCCCATTTAAACGTGAGCAGAATTCCATTCAGGTAAGCATATGCTGCATTACTATCCTAAGCGCCTATATTGCATGTGACTAGCAGAATGGTGTCATGGCTGCCCCGGGGGAAAAATATGATGCTTACCTTGAACATGGCAGCTTGGAAATGTCTGAAATGTATTGCTGATAAAACCAAAACCCAGGTTTCTGACCCTGGGGCTGTGGTTTAGCTTCCCTTGGCTTTGGTCCTTTTTCTAAGATGGTTAGATGCAAGAATATGTGCGACCTCTCCATACTCCCCTGCCTGTGACTACTCTGTACCCAGACCGTGGGAGCAAACTTCATGCACGATGGCAGGCTTGGTTGGGTCTCTTGGAAATAGCCACTTCTCATGCAACTCTACTTTTTGCTGGTTCTTCATTCACATTTTTAATAGCTGGCTCAAAACTAAAAGGATAGCTGGTTGTCTGCAAAAATACCTAGGTTGAAGCCTGGTACTGCTTCTTACCACCTTGTGACTTTGTGCAATTTATTATGACCTCTGTGTGCCTCTGTTTATTAAATTATTGATAAGAACAGCTCCCACCATTTAGACTAAATAAATTTATATTTTCAAAAGTGTACTGCATGAGATTTCTGGTCGAAGGCCATGCCTTTCCTTTTTCATTCCCCTCTTCGTATTCACTGTTTAACTGTGGTATCCTCCTGGTGCCATAACGCCTTCCTCGAGACCAGGCTGCCTTCTTTGTGTCAATAGGTGATGTGCTACAGTAATGACAATCAATGAATTACAAGTGTTCAGTTCCTTCAAAGAACTGTGTTGGACCTTTCCACATATTTGATCATGCAATTCTTATTTAATCCTGTGTGCTAATACTATACCCAATAAGGAGACTTTTAAAGTTATACTTACTAGATAAGTCTGAGCAGCAGAGTGGATGTCTTACTCTCCCAGTCACGATGTGGCAGGGAGGACCCATGTCATACTAGGCTGCCTGCTGGGGAACATAGTGCCCCATCTACTGCTGTGGGGTAGGGGTAGGGTCATAGGCTTGTGGGAGGCCAGAGCACCAAATGGAGCTGGGATCTACCCACTGGCCACCCAGCAGTGAGCTATGGGGTCTTGGGGGTATCAATTACTGCCAAGGGACATCCATGGATAAGGCCACTGTATATGTAGGTAAGCAACAAATTCTGAGGGACACTAAACAACAAAGCTACTGAACTTGCAGGTAAGCAAGAGGACTGAGACCTGGTGTTTTGGAGGGGAGAACCTGGAAGATCTGTATATGGGTGGAACTGATTCACCAGCCCACATGGGAGTTCTGAGATGGGCTTATAGTGTAGAGCATCGCTGAACAACACACACCAGAGCACACAAAAGCTATGACTGGGGGCGTATCTAGCAGAGCTAGGTCCCAGTACCTAACTGAGTGTCGGAACAGGGGACAGGTCACATTAGACAGGGTCATGACACTAACCAGCACGTGAGAGAACCAGGTCCCAGGGCAGATTCTGCGGGGGATAAGTGGGCCCATCCCTGTGAAAATACAAATCCCGCTGGTTAGCTCAAGAGTTGAGGTGGTGATGGGCTGAGCTAGGTAAGAACATGGAACCTGCCAACACTCACGGCTACCGGGGCCAAGAATAGGATCAGCAGGTCCAAGCTGCAGCACCTGCATGTGCATCCTAAAACAAGGTGTGGTGAGCACTTTCCCTGGAAACCAGTTCACCTTACATCTCATCCCCTAGTGTATTGGTGGAAGATGTGGAATATCTCATCCGACAGCAGACATCCAATGGCACAGTCAACCCCCGGGCATTCTCAGCGTACTACGAGCAATATCACTCATTGAATGAAGTAAGTCAGCTCATGGCTCTCCAAAGCCTGTTAAGTTTCAGCGTTTGACAATATTGTCCTTTATGAGTTCTGAATCAAATTCTGGCTGTTCTACTTCCAATCCAGCTCCCTGCTAATGCACCTGGGAAAAGCATCATAAGTACCACAAGTACTTGGACCCTTGCCACCCGCACGGGATACCTGGATTCTTGGCTCCTGGTTTCATCCAGGCCTATCCCCAACCACTGTGGCCAACTGGGGGGGGGGGGGGTCAACCAGTAGCTAAGAATTTCTGACTTTCTTTTTTTCCTCCTGCCCCACCCTGTCTGCCTCGTTCTTTAACTCTGCCTTTCAAAAAATAAATCAATACTTTAAAATGTATTTACTAGAAAGGCAGAAAAATATACGGAAACAAGCAGATATGTCTTACTAGCTGGTACATCACTCAAATGCCCATAATAATCTGGTTTGGGTCAGGTTAAAGCCAGGAGTCAGAAACTCCATCAGAATTGCTCATTTGGGTAGCAAGGACCCAGGTACTTGAACCATTATTTCCTGCTTCCCAGAGTGCATATTAATGAGAAGTTTGGATTGGAAGCAAAGCTTGGACATACTTGAATCCAGAGATACATGGGATACAGGTATCCCAAGCAGTAACTTAGCTGTGCCAAACACCCGTGTGCCTTCACCTTTGCCTAGCAGCATTCCCTCACCCCATTGCTCTTGCGCAAGTCTTGACTGAGGCTCAGTTACACTTCCATTTATCTTGCAAAGAGGCTGTGTCCAGGGATCCCTTTAGCTTGAAGAGTTTTTAAAACATTACCAATACATAAATGACCTTTTGAACAAATGATATAGAATCTCAAAGGTAAGTACTTGTTGTGACAAACTCTTTTTTTTAAAAAAAACATTCAGGGGTCATAATTTGAAGGTCAATATGTTTTAGATTTTCATATGCATTTTACTAATTTTTCACATCTCCTCTAAACTTTGACATTGACCAAAAGTTTAGTTTTACTATTTTTTTTCTAAACAATGAAATAAACACTGTTGTCCAAACATTTGAGTTCATTCCATTCACATCCAAACATCTTAGAGGAACATCCTCCCTTTGAAGAAGTTGTCTGCTGATTCTGGTGAAGAAATGCTTTAAACTTGCTGTGTAACTAACCACTGTGTTTCCAATTTGATAGATATATTCTTGGATAGACTTTATAACTGGGAAGTATCCTTACATGATTACAAAAATCCACATTGGATCCTCATTTGAGAAGAAGCCACTTTACGTTTTAAAGGTATGTTGTGGGAGTAATTGATCCGTCAGTTGAGAGATCAGTTCTCCAGCGGCACTTGTTATAACAGATTTTTTTAAAAATTTGAGTTATGGAAGTATTTGCATTACAGGCGTTTCTCAACTTTACCATCCAGCTGTTAACAGGGTTGCCTATTACCTTGTATTTTTTCTTCCTATAATACTGCAGGGTCAGTGCAGAAATTCCAATTCCAGAATCAACCCTCTGTTTATGTGGCAATAGAGGAGCTATTAAGCAATTGAGTTAATCAGTAACAGTAGATCCATGTCATTATGGCATATCCACCCACATCATGTCATTTGCTTTCAACTATGTCATGTATTCTTCTTGGAACATATGAATCTAGAAAGTGGATGTTCACATTGAAACCATGCAACCTAGATGCTCTAATCCTACTTTTACCCAAGGATGTACATATAATGGGCAACTCAGAGGATTCTCTATCTTTCCAGAATCAGAATCAGTGCCAAGAGAGTTTGTTCAACCATTGGAAAGTTCAAACAAGGCAATGAGTCCCAGAAACTCAGAATTTTCTTTACACTGAGTAGATTACATTAGCCAGATATGTATGAAGATACAGCTCTCTATTCTTTTATTCTGTGCTTTCACATACAGCTCTGATATAATCAGGTAGTTGAGGGGGAATAAACAAGCTTTAAGTCAAGAGTCCCGGCTTCAACCATCCATCCTAACTATATAAGATATGTGACCTTAGCTCATGTTCCTGAAACTCACTAACTTTTAATATTCCCTTGAAAATTCTCAAAGGACTGCAGAAAACAATGTATATATTATAGATTTGTCAAAAGGACTAAATATAAGCACTCTATGAGTGGAAAATATTATCCTAAGGTGTTATTGTTTTTGCTGCTTTTGGGGTTTGTGGGGGCGCAGGTTTCAGGACAAGGACAAGAAGCCCGAAATGCCATATGGATTGACTGTGGAATCCATGCCAGAGAATGGATCTCTCCCGCATTCTGCTTATGGTTTATAGATTATGTAAGTACCTACTCTCGTTACATCGATGTTTCTCCTGATGTGGTCCCAGATCACTTGGTCAGCTTTAAATCTATCAGAATTTATGTTCATAAGTAGTATTGCTACTTACATTAATTAAGACTTTCCTGGATTCTTCTGTAGCTATACAATTCTGCCCTTAGTTTCTGCACTATATGAAAAGAAACATAGGTTGGAGAATAGCTAAGAAGATATTATTGTTGTCCACTTTAGTTAATCAGAAAGAATACTTGAAATCCTGAGGACGCTGCACTATTGGCTAGCTGATTCATCAGGTCAACCATGTTAACACTGAAATAAGAAAGAGGGATAATGACAAGTTATATAATAACAAGATGCAGAAAAAATGGAGTGCACATGTGTCCTTACTGGGATGTAAAAATGGTGCAGCCACTTGGCAAAAGAGGTTGATAGTTCCTCAAATACCAAGCATGAAATGACCATATTACTCAATAATTCTATAACTAGACATGTACCCCAAATAACTGAACACAGATGTTTACAAATGCTCATAGCAGTACTTTATAATAGTCAAACAATCCAAATGTCTGTGAATCTATGAATGGACAGACAAGCGGGATGTATCCATATAAAGGATGTCATTATCAAGGAAAGGGGTGAGGTAGGAAGCCATCCCTGCTGCAAGAATCGCTACCTATTAGGTAAGGAGATCCTGGCCCAACATCTGTTCTGAGACTAGTATTTTTCTGAAAGATACATACTCATTCAGTGCAGAGGAAGGAAGAAAATAGAGTGGAACAAAGAAACACACTTTGCCACATCCATTACAAGATTAGCAAGCTTTGTACAAGTGGAAATGATACTATTTTATGTTTTTTTGAAAGTAAAGGCCTCTTGTTACTTTTTCTAGTAGTAAGTGCTATATTTTGAAAAATTATGCCAACAAAAGTTCATAATAAATTTATAACACAAAATTATACTTAATAGAGCTGTCCAACTATTTAAAAAACAATGTTTTGGGGCCATCTTTGAGGGTCAAGAGGCTAATCCTGCACCATCAAGAGTTGGCATCCCATCAGGGTGCCAGCTTGTATCCAGCTTCTTTGAACTTCTCATCCAGCTCCCTGCTTTGGCCTGGGAAAGTAGTGAAAGAGCCCAAATACTTGAGATGCTGCACACCCACATGGGAGCCCTGGAAGAGGTTCCTGATTCCTGGTTTCAGCTCAGCTGAGTTTTGACTATTTTAGCCATTTGGGGAATGATCCCGCAAAAGGAAGAACTTTTTCTCTCTTCCTCTCTGTAAATCTGATTTTCTAATAAAAATGAATAAACATTTTTTAAAAAAAATTGCCATTCCTACTCCACAAATATAGCTTTTTTCCCTCAATTTATTCCTGAGCTACTGTGGATTTCAAAATAACTTGTACTTTCTTTTCTTTCACATACTTCACATGTGATTGTTCACGTCAAAACTTTTTTCTTTGTTTATTATCTGAGAGGCAGAAACACACACACACACACACACACACACACACACACACACACACACACACACATCACACAGACACAGACATGCATCCAGAGAGATACATCTGCCATCTGCTGGTTCACTCCCCAAACACCTGCAGCAGAGATGGGTGGGCAGGCCATGATGAAGTCGGAAGCCGGGTCTTCTATCCAGGGTTTCCCTCATAGTTGTAAGAGATCCAAGTGCTTGAGCCATCATCTACTGCCTCCCAGAATGTAATAGGTAGCTGGGATCAGATACAAGCTGCGTCTCTAACTCAGGTGCTCTGGTATGGAATGCAGCTGTCTCGAGTGACATATTAGCCACTGCACCAAATGTCATCACAAAGAATCTTAACCTGACTCTTAGGAATGACCCAGGGAAATGTGGATATAAAATTTTAAAAATTAAAAGGGAAAATGATAAATTTTACCTATACACAGGCAGGATTTTATAAACATTCTTTTGTTAACAATTTTAAAAAGATCTTAGTAGTATTTGTTCACTAAAGTTCAAGGCAACAAATGATTGTGAAGTAACTCAAGAATTAACAACTAGCAATTTTGCCACAAATGAAGATCTTAATCCAAAGCTTATCCCTAGATGAGATTATTAGCCACTTAAAGGCTGTCTTTGTGGTTTTTCTGACTGTATGTTTAACATCTGGGGATGAAGTTTACAGACATCAGAATGTGGGAACCCTTGGATCATGTTGAAGAATTTGAACCTAAGTTAGGCATTTTGGAACAGCAGGTAAAGTCACCACTTATGATGCCCTCGTCCCATATGCTTTCTAGTTGGACATCCTCCTATTCCACTTACGATCCAGCTCCCTGTTAATGACCAGTGAATGAAAGATTTTTCTGTCTTATTACCCCTCTCTTTCTGTGACTCTGACTTTTTATATACATAAGTAAATCTTTAAGTAAACAAACAACAACAAAAACAAAAAATGACCCAAGCTATTCACTGCCACTTATAAGAACATATAGTGTTCAGTGTTTTTGAAGAATTAGTATCTCCTTAATAGCTACATCTCTAGGATCTGATGTTATGGAGTAGTAGGCTCATCCTCCACCTGCGGCACCAGCATCCCATATATGCATCATTTTGTGTCCCAGCTGCCCCACCTCCCATCAGCTCCCTGCTTGTGGCCTGGAAAAGCAGAGGAA
Organism: Ochotona curzoniae; assembly: GCF_017591425.1. Lineage (NCBI taxonomy): Eukaryota > Metazoa > Chordata > Mammalia > Lagomorpha > Ochotonidae > Ochotona > Ochotona curzoniae. The sequence continues at coordinate 43,213,653 of NW_024466502.1, read as the reverse complement.
GATGACTCAAGTCCATGGGCCCCTGCACCAATGTAGAAGACCTGGAAGAGCTCAGCCCGCCTCAAGCCATTTTGCCATTTGGAGAGTAAACCAGCAGAAGGAAGACATCTCTGTCTCTCCATCTCTCTGTAACACCCTGCCTTTCAAATAAAAATAAATCTTTTTTTAAAGTTATAGCTACAAATCTATCAATGCCAAATGGCTCCTCAAAAAGGGAGGGAAAAAAACACATAGAAGAAATGAACTAAGGTTAGAAGGACTTGAAATGTTCCTAAGCATACTTGGTTTATTTTGTAGGTAACTAAATCCTCTGAGGAAGAAAGGCCATCTAACAGTCTTCTGAGGCATGTGGACTTCTATGTTATGCCAGTGATGAATGTGGATGGTTATGACTACACATGGAAAAAGGTAAATAAAGGCAAAGAAACAAATTTTTAAAACTTGCTGTAAGGATATAGGAGATGTACGCTAAATTATTCATAGACTCCTGGATCTTGGCACAAAGATCTTAGGGAAAATTTAAGTTTTTATTATGGAAAATTTAAACATATACCAAGTAGCAATGCCCTATAATACATTGCCTCAATGACAAGCAACCCATGACTGACATTGCTTCATCTGTATCCTCCACCTCCTTCCACGTACCTTACCAATATTACTTGGAAGCAAATCTCAGATACCATATGTTACCTTATTAAATTCTTGGTATGCATCTTGGAAGGGACTCTACAAAATGACCCTAGTGCAACTGGGCCTACAGGCTGGCATTTGGCTTAATGGTTAAGATATCAACATCCTATATTGGAGTGCCTAGGTTTAACATCAATCCCTGACTCCCGACTCTAGCTTCCTGGTAAGGCAAACCCAGAAGGCAGCCCTGAAAACTCAAATAGTTGGGCTCTTGCACCTATTTGGGAGATCTGAATTGAGTTCTAGGCTCCTACTCTGGGCATTTGTGGAATGATTTCAGTGGTTAGAATCACTTTCTCTGTTTCTCTTTGTTCCTCGAGCAAATCAAATAAAATCATTTTAAACCTGTGGCTGGCATTGTGATACAGTAGGTTAAGACACTGCCTGCAGCATCAGCATCCTGTATAGGATCCAGTTTATGTCCTGATGATTCCACTTCTCATCCTTGTTGATGCACTTGGGAAAGCAGCAGATGGTGACCCAGGTGGTTGTGTGCTTGCCACTTGTGTAGGAGATCTGGAAGAAGCTCTTGGCTCCTACTTTTAGCTTGCCTCACCACTGGCCATTGAAGTCATTTGAGGAGTAAAGTAGTGGAAGTAACATCTCTCACCCTTTCTGTAACTCTGTTTTTCAAACAAACAAATAATTAGAACGAAATGTAATAGTAACTGGGGCCAGAATGTGGCTCAGCTGGCTAAGCCACCATATGCAATGCAGCATCCCAAATCAAAGTGCTAGTTAGAGTCCTAACTGCTTTGCTTCCCATTCAGCTTCCTGCTAATATACCTGGGAAGGCAGCAAGTACGTAGGCTCCTACCCCTCACGTTTGAGATGCAAAATGGAGATCTAAGCTCCCAGCCTGCCATGGTCCACCCCGCTGTTATAGCCATTTGGGGAGTAAAACAGAAGTTAAAAGATTCTCTCTCTCTCTCTTAAATTAAAAATTAAAATAAAAAATATTTTTTAAAAATTTAGAACTACTGAATTTTTAAAAATGTGTGACCCTACATTAAAGTTTCCAACTAAGTTGTAACTCTAAAAACTGTGTTAATTTAAAATCCAGAAAAGTTTCTTATCATGCCACTGGTTCATACATCTGTTAATTTTATTTGAATCAACAGGGACTCCCCCCCCCATCTCTTGTTTTTTCTCTTTTCTTTCCTCAAATTTTACCTGTCAGAAAAGAATTTTCCATCATGAGCTTTGCTGGTTGCATGCCATGTTGTTGTATAACACATTCTTGTGTTCTCTGGGTTTATTTTTTAGTTTGACAGCATCGTGATTAGTAGAGAATGACTCAAGCAATGTGAAGCACGACCCTTGCAATTTAATGAGGGACAACAGAAAAACACAAAAGAGCATGTATAGATTTGGACAACCTACCTGAACCATACATGAAAGGACTGAGAATGAGTATAGATGCCAGGACTAGAAATATGTGTTTACATAGGAATTATCTCAAGGAGGAGGCCATAGTGATGGCAAAAATGTAGGAATCTGATGATGGTTTTTTGTTTTTTTTTCTGAAGGTGGGTGACTGCTTAACGAAGTAAATGAGAACAGTCTGGCATAACACTTAGCACCCACTGGGCATTCAATAACTGGGTTACATCCCTAGACCAATATCACAGGAAATTAACCTTAACTTGAATCACAGTGGAATTCATTCACTCTGTAGATATGCCTATTCCTTACTGCCATTCGTGTAATTGCCCTACCAATTAATTCCTGCGGTTTATGTGCCTATTCTTCATTGTCTTTTATGTTACTGCCCTACGAATTAATTCCTATGGTGTAAGAAACTGATTTCCCCAGGGTGATTTTCGCTACCCAATCACAGACCTATGAGTGAGATGAGCATCAGTGAGAGTAAGAGAAAGGTTACTGGAATCACTCCAACCTCACAATCTATTCACTTATTTATTTTTATTTAAAAGGCAGAGAGATGTCATGAGGGCTGGGGGGAGATTAGGAGAGAGAGAAAGAGCTATAGATAGACACAGGGAATGCCTATTCACTGGCTTACTCCTCAAACACCCACAACAGCCGAAGCTGGGCCAGGCCACACTCAGTTCAGAGCTCCCATGTGGATGAAACTGATTCTTTAACTCATCACTTGATGCCTCTGGGAATGCACATTAGTAGGAAGCTGTAACTGGAAAGAGCCATGACTTGACCCTGGGTATTTCAATGTGGAATACTTACTCCCCAAGCGAAACTTGGGAATTTTAGTCTGTGAAACACGATCACATTCTCAGCCACCTTAACAACCCAATATAGAATGTGTTTCATATTTAAAAGTTAGAATCAAATCAGTATAATCAGGGCAGCCATCAGGCTAGAGGTGTTGTCACATTTTTACCTCTTACTCCTAAAGAAGAGGGTTGAAGTTGGTTTAAAGCAAGCACTGAAATGCATGACTAATGCATGGGTTTGTTTTGAGACAAAAAATTACTTTTCTTTCCTTCGAAGTGCCTAGTGGTACTTTTGTATAAACTTAAGGGAAACAAGATTAAACAAGAAGGCCAATGGGCAGACTAGTAAAACCAAATGAAAATTTTGTGTAGGTAGAAATCATTTCATTTGGTTCAAACTGAATCAGTTTGTGTGAACCTGCCTGAGGTCTGCCTAGTGGAAGGGTGTCTGTTGGAGTGAATATGTGAAAACAGTGACAGGGTGTAGCAGCAGAAGGAATGGGCGCCAAGAAGAAAAATCCATCACTGGCCACTTGGACTGTTACTGCTGTTTTTCATTTGGGGGACAGAAAGAGATGATTCACTTCACAAATGAACACAATGGCCAGGATTAGGCTAGACCAAAGCTAAGAGCTGGAAGCTCAGTCCAGATCACCCATGTGGGTAGCTGCTCCAACCAGCAGAGCCAGTAAGGTAGACACGGAGAGGGTCTGGGGATGAAGCACCGACAGGAGATCAGTGATGGTAGAAGTGTCTGCGAAGTCTTTCTTGCTCCTTCACCTCTTCTTATATATTCTCCCCACCCCCAACATCCTCATTTAGCAGGATATTGGATACAGATGAGTTCAATTAGTCTAGGTGCTTTTAGCCACAAGCCCAGTTCCTGTTCTGCCCAGGTTAACTAGTGTAATCAACTCCTTAGCCCACAACAGGTAGCATGAACTAATTTTCTTGAAACATCTTTGCTGCGTCCCAGGGTCGGTATTAGCAGGAAGTTGGAGGAAGAAGACATTGCTGGTGTCAGACCAATCAGCCTGTATGGACTGTGGACATCTGAACTGATATCTTAACCACTAAGCTAAAAGAACCCTCCACCACTTAAGTTTTTGTTTTTTTTAAATCACACCTTTCCTAAGGGTGCTCAATGAGAGAATGCTAAATAACTGTCTACATACCTCACGCAGAATATTATTATCTAGTAAAATGAATGAAATGTTGCATATGACTAAGAATGGACACTAACACATGTTAAGTTAAAAATGAAACCAAGTACAAATGAGGATTTGGAATAGGCATAGTAAGTATAATTTGTCTTGTTATGTCAAATGAGAGGGACAAAGCAGATTCACATTTGCATTCCCATGCTGCCCACAGGTTACACAGAAAGGCAGGTGCATAGCTTCTGGGGAGATATCCAGTTACCTGGAGTAGAGAGTAATGGGAAGGAAGCTGGCCTTTGAGTATTACTGCATATCCTTGACATTCTGAAATATGTAAATGCATTACTTATTAAAATTATGGGTTACGGGTTGACACAATGGTGTATCAGGCTAATCCTCTGCCTGTGGCTGGCATCCCAGAAGAGCACTGGTTGATGTCCCAGATGTTCCACATCCAGTCCAGCTTCCTGCTAATGCAGCTTGGAAAGTAGCTGAAGATGGTCCAAGCATCCAAGTCCCTGAATCCATGAAGGAGACCTGGAACAAATTCCTGCCTCCTGGCTTTAGACTGAACCAGGTCCATCCACTATAACCATTTGGTGAGTGAACCAGTAGATAGAAGATCTCTGTCTCTCCTCTCTTAAATTTGCCTTTCAAATGAAAAAAAAAAAACCTTAAAGTTAATAGATTAATCAATAGATCTAAATATGGTGTAGATATTTTCACTGTATTTTAAAAATCTTTCCAAAGATGTGTTTTATTTTATTTGAAAGGCAGGGTGACAGAGTGAAAGGGTTTCCATCTATTGGTTCCCTTCCAAGCACATGGATATATTTTCCCAGTGTGTAGGTAGGAAGCTGGATCAAATGTAGAACAGCTGGGAATAGAACCGGCATTTATATGGAATTTTGATCATCATAGGCTGTGGCTAACCTCACTGTTCCAGCAAATGTTCACAACACATTGCTAAATCAACAACATATATTTCAGAACTGTATATGATGAACCTCTGTAGAAAACAGGAAAGTAAGACAAGGAACAAAAAACTACATTATACACACATATAATTTGTTGAAGTGTATGACCACGCCTGATTTTTATGATTAATATAGTATAAAAATAGACTGACATTATTTTTTCATTTAAAAAAGTCATATCTTGCTTGAAACAAACATGAGGCAGCCCTGGTTATGTGTTCATGTTGTGTTTATTTAGAACCGAATGTGGAGAAAGAACCGTTCTTCCCATGAAGGCAATCGTTGTGTTGGAACAGACCTGAACAGGAATTTTGCTTCCAAACACTGGTGTGGTAGGCAGTTTATTTAATTTTTAACACTATCTCCTCATTAAAAGGGTGATAAGAAAGACCCTGAACTGTAAGTACACAAGAGATGTATCTGAATTAGAGAACAATTGAAATGCTAAGCTTTCCAGGTAAGGGTGATACTAACAGTGGTGACTACTTAGCAAATTGGCTCATCTCTCCTCACCTCATCTCTCTGCTGTTCCTTCATCTTTAATACAAAGAGGTTGGGGCAGCAGCTTTGTGGTGTTGCCTCTCTCACCTGCATGCCAAATGCCAAATGAATGTCGGTTCAAGACCTGGCTACTCCACTTTAAATTTAATTCCCTGCTAATGGTTGATGGCCCAAGTACTTAAGCCTCTGTTACCCATGTGGGAAATCCGGATGGAGTTCTTGTTGTGGCCATTTGAGCAGTGAACCTATAGGAGGACACTCTCTCCCTTTCCCTCTCCCTTCTTGTCCTTCCCACTCCAACCTCTCCCCGTCCCTTCTTCTTCTCCCTCTCCCTCAACCTCACCCTCTTCCTTTTTGTAATTATCTTTTAAATAAATAAATAAATAAAATTTTAAAATAAGTATGTTCATTTAAGTGACATCTAGTTTCAAAGCTATAAAATTTTATTATCCTAAAATAATATGAATCATACTATTCAATATCCTATGTTAACAGATAACATTTCTCATTAGGACAACACAGATCTTGGAGACAGGAGACTTTTCATTTCCAATTGTACAGGCAAATGTTTATTTCTGTAGTGACTGAAAACATATTTATTTTGTTCTCACCCTCCACTTTATTAACAAGCTTTTGTTTCATGACCGATATAAAGAATATATAAATAGTAATATAAAAATTGACACATGAAACTTATTCATTCCTTGATTTGAATGAGATAGAGTCCTCAGGGGGTACAGAGTTAGCCTTTCTTATATAGGACAGAGTGGAATACTATTTACAATAAAACAGTACTATACATAAGCTGTGTTTACAAAACAAACTAAATGAAACAATGAGCTTGTATCACTTGTTTTTCTAAAATCAGGCACATTTCTCCACAAGGAGAGATGCTGTTGCAGTCACAGAATAATCTTCCACACGCTTGTCATATACAATCTTATGTAAGCGATCTTAGATATTGCCTACAGAAGAGGTAAAAATGCATGATTTTGAAAAGTTTATCATCATCCCAAAGTATATGTGAAAAATGCACAACAAAATCCTCACCTTATTTCCTTCCCTTTTGTGTTAGAAACTCCAGCAGGGCCTGACACATAGAGGGTCCTCAAAAATGTCAATTAAGCGAATCCATGAATGGATTACGCTGCTCTGAAATATATATATTGAGGTTGGGACAAAGAGGCAGGAGCAAGTGGTCCTGACTCAGGGAGCACCTGGTGGTGTCCATCTAAGAGCCGTACTTAAGGTTACCTAGACAGCTGTTCATCAAGGTCCACAGGCAGCTGCAGCAGTGATGGTTGGCCAGGGGCTCATGGGAGTGGTGCTAATGCCAAAAGATATGAACAAATAGAATGACAGTGACTAAGTGCCCAGCAGTTTATATATTTAATCTGCTACATATCACCCATAGAAAAACACAGACTTAAAAAGTACGTCCCTGTCCCTTGCTTGGGGCACCTTGGTAGTTAAGTGGTAGTGGAGCTAGGATATAAACCCAGACTAACTGATTCCAAACTTATTAAGTTTCCTATGTCTGACAATAACTCCTCAGCAACTTCCCTTTTGTAATTTCCCATCTTTAAGCATTTTTGGTACTCAATCTTTTTCTTCAATCTTTAGTTTCTTCCAATATTGAAGGCCAAGATGAATTTTCAGCAGAGTGAGTTTCTCTTGAAATCTCTTTCATTGGCTCACTGTGTCCTCACACAGCTTTTTCTCTATGCAAATACCTTCTCTCTGGCTCACTCTCTCCTAATCAGAGCATCATATTGGGTTAGGAATCCACTCTTGTGACTCTTAACCCTGTCTTCAGAAACAACCTGTCTTTTAAGAATAGTCCCTTTGGACCTGGTGCTATAGCCTAGTGGCTAAAGTCTTCACCTTGCACATGCTGGATTTCCACAAGGGTACCGGTTCTAATCCCAGCAGCCCTGCTTCCCTTCCAGCTCTCTGCTTGTGGCCTGGGAAAGCAGTCAAGGATAGCCCAAAGCTTTGTGGGAGCCCCAGAAGAGTCTCTGGACTCCTGGCATCGGATTAACTCAGCTCTAGCCATTCCGGCAGCTTGGGGAGTGAATCTTCACATGGAAGATCTTCTTCTCTCTCTCTCTCTTTCCTTCTCTTTGTATATCTGACTTTCCAATAAAAATAGAATAAATATTTTTAAAAAAGATTTTGTATGCATTAGTTCAGCTGATCCTTACTCAACTGCCAGTTAAATTATATATTTTTCATATCGTGGATAAAATAACTTGAGGTTTAACCAAGTTTAACAAATTACCAAGGCTACTTAGTTATTATATGGCAAAGCCAAGATCAAACTGGGTGAACTTAACAGTCTGCTGTGTGAAGGACAGTTACTGCCACAGTGCCAAATTTTTATCTCCTAACGTAACAGTGTATACCTCACAGGATTGCTATGAGGATTCCTTGAGTAACTACAGAAATGTTTGGAGAGTTCCTCTGTGGGTGTAAGCTGCTACCGTTACTATCTTTGTTCAAGAGTGCAGCTGGATAGAAACAAGAGTTATTACTGAGAGAACTAAGATTGCCAGCCACACATGTGTCTTCTGCTATTCCTAGAAGAGAGTGAATTCTTGGGTCACATGTGCTCCCTGTGGCTCTCTCACTGTGAATCAGGCACAGAGGCGGAAGTGTCGGAAGGCAGGCATCCATCTGTAAGGATGCATACATATATACTTCTATCTCTCCAAGGAATGAATAAACATTATTCTGACACCAAATATCACCATGTGTTTTATTGACTAAATCACTCTGGCAAGTGTTCAAAAAGTAGCTCTGAAGACAGACTTGCATATTCTGAGTCCCCAAGTGAGACTTTTATGGACTACATTGCTGAATTATTTTTAAGCTATAAATATCAGGAAAACCAAACTGACAGTGGAGTAAATAAAATGAGGCTGATATTGTCATGCTATAACCAGATATTTTGAGGATGGTTGTCCTCTTCCATCTTCTTAGGCTGCTTTCTCAAGGCTGCATGTTAACTGCTCAGGCAACACGAGAGGCCAAGGCTGGGAGGGATGTCTAGGGAGTCGGCTCCGTGGGTATGAGAATATTTGACTCTAACAGAAACATAAACAATATTAAGCATCAGAAATACCTTCTTGGGATGGACACTTAATACAACAATTAAGACGTTGCTAGGATTGCCCACATCCTCTTGTGGAGTGCTCATTTAGGTCCCAGGCACTCTGCTTCTGATTCCAGGTTCTTGTTATTGTGTACTCTGGAAGACAGCAAATGTTGGCTCAAATGCTTGGGTCCCTGCCACACACCTGTGTTGAAGAGACCTGTGTTGAATTCCAGGCTGTTGGTTCTGTCTTGGTCCAGCCCTGGCTGTTGCAAGAATTTGTGGAATGAATCAATGAAAATGGTCTCTGTCTTTGTCTCTCTTTCAAATAAATGAAAAATCAGATTTTAAACATTAAACAAACAAATACGTTCTTTAAAGAACACTACCTCACCCACAGATGTTAGGAAAACATGTCTTCAGGGGAACAATATATTATGATCATACATGCATTCTGGTGATTTCATTGTATTGATTTTACTACAGGGGAAGGTGCCTCGAGTTTCTCATGCTCAGAGACCTACTGCGGACTTTACCCCGAGTCAGAGCCAGAGGTGATGGCAGTGGCTAATTTCCTGAGAAGAAACATCGACCACATTAAAGCTTATATCAGCATGCATTCATACTCCCAGAAGATTGTCTTTCCCTATTCCTATAATAGAAGCAAAACCAAAGATCATGAGGAGCTGGTAAGTGTAACTTCATGATTTTTCCTCATTTATATATCACAAATAAAATAATGCTTAATCGAAGATTCAAAACTCCCTGGGAAAATACTCCTCCTCAGGAGGACCCATGCATGAATATTGCAGACCATGGTTTGGCTCAGTAAAGCATCGCCCTGTGGTCAGAGATCACTGCAGGAATTGAGAGGATGGGTCTTGCCCTAAGGACGTGACCTTCATTCCAGCAAGTTCCTGGAAGCTCAGAAGAAAAATATTCCACTGACCTGATCTGCACACAAAGCCATACAAGCAAGGACACGAGAGTTATGGAATGGTGGGATTTCTATGTGCTCCTGAGCTTCCCACATTAGTCCACCACAGTTGAAGTCTCAGCCCCACACTCCTCATTTGGTGTTAGCTGTGGGAACTGTGCAGACACTGGCCCCTTGACCTCTGGAGGTTTGGTCCCATGAAAGTATGCCCAATTTCCACACTGAGGCCAGCCTGATCCATCAGAAGGTAGTGGAAAATACAGGAATTTTAAAGAAGACCCACATATTTTGCTTTTCTCTCATCATGTTTTGGTGTCTGATGTTCTGTGTTTGGATTAATGGGTCAAAGGCAGCCTGGTCAAGTTCTCATCTCAAATGCTTTCAGGACAATGATGTGTTATGGCAGTGACTTCATTCTTGGGCAAGAACTGCTCTTTATAGAGTAATTTGCATTTTACAGATTCATTTTTTTTTCTGTCTCTGTTACCAAAATCTAATGCAGTGATACTAGGGGTGCTAGCCATTGCTGATGACTTGTATATGATTATTTCCATTTTCTGAAAAAAGCACATTTGGTACACAAACATATGTGGTACTTACAATTCTGTTTTTTTTTTTCTCAAGGAAAAATTTTAAGATCTTTTTTTGGCTTTACCTTACAGAAATGAAATGATAATTATCATGATTTGCAAATTAGAATTAGTACAATTGCATCTTGATTTTGGATTACTACCAGCACAAATATTTATAGAGTTATTATGTGTAAAATACTATATTCTGGGGCCCTGCCATGGTGTAGTGAGCTAAGCCTCCACATGTGATGCTCGCTAGTATCCTATATAGGTACTGGTTTTGTGTCTAGCTGCTCCACTTCCCATCCAGACCCCTGCTTATGACCTGGGAAAACAGTGGAGGACGGCTCAAATGAATTTATAGAAACTCGTGTTACAATGACTTTTTCTACAAATTAAATAAAATATTTTAAGACATTGGAAGAGTTTGTTTAAGGCCACTTGTGTCTGATTGCATACAGTGAAAAACATGTTTTTAGTTCATTTATTCTTTTTCTTAATTTGCCTGTTGGATAAACTCAGTTTTCTCATGCACATTGTAGTTCAATTGAATGTATGGTAGTTTCTTAGGAACTTTTATCTGTTGTATTTAGAAGGGAAACATTAACTGAAATTTCACTTCCTATTGCTCCTAGTCTCTAGTGGCACATGAAGCAGTTCGTGCTATTGAGAGAACGAACAAAAACATCAGGTATACCCATGGCAGTGGCTCAGAGAGTTTATGTAAGTATTTTCTAAGATCTTGGAGAAATGTGACCAACTAAAGGAATCTATGTGTTGAGTTTTGCTGTATAGGCTTCATTTTTTTTTCTAAATTGCATATTTAAATAGAGCCACATGCAAAATGAGCAACAATTGTAACAGCTATAACAAAAGCAGAAGAAAAATACGTTGATGGGTGAATATATTAACAAGCTAAAATGATATTTAGGCTGTGCTTTTCACTATGCAGAGGAATTACAGCATTGACATCATCATAGCATTGTAAAGACGAAGAAGACAGGAAGATTCAAAAGACTGTGAAAATCCAGGACCACATGTAAGGCTGTGCAGGTTGTATACTGCACAAATCTAGGGGATATCATTTCTCTGAGCTGTTTTTTAGTGATAGACGGTACCATAGCCTATACTTTATGACACAATATAACTGGATGTCTTTTGTATAGAAAACAGCAACAAGAACTTGAATGTGGATGACTTAACAAATATTTTCCATTATTTCCACTGAAAGATATTTATGGAGAGACTCCAGTGGGAACACAGTGTTTTTTCTTTTTCTAAACAGGTGTCAGAGAGATGAAGAAGAATAGCAGAAAATAAACATAGTGTTGGCAGGTGTTGGCAAACTACAGCCTGAAGGCCAAAGTGAGCCCACTGCCTGTGTCTGTATAGCCTATGAACTAATAGTTTTTTCAATTTTCCATGGCCAAAACACCAAAGCAAAACAAGAGAATAAAATTTTTCAAGACCTGAAAATTATGGCATTCCTATTGTGTGCTTAAATAAAGCTTGACTGAAATACAGCCATGCTCATTCATTTGCATATCATGCATGATGACATTCTGGACAGCAGAGCTGAGCAATTGTAACAGATTGCATAACCCACAAAACCTGAAATAAGGGCTTTCTGGGTCTTTACAGGAAAACTTTACCAATTCTGCAGGTAAACAATTATGCAGTAAAATATAGTGTAATTTCACTGATGAGTGTTTTGAAAAAAAAATATATGAGGCTATGGGTTTGAGAATGAGGGCAGGTGACAGATGCAACTTATCTTTAGTGGCCTTGGATGGTCCTTATAGGTGACATTTCTGGGAGACCACCCAATAAATGGCTACCAGGAGAAGACCAGGGAAATGGAGTGGGTTGAGCAGAGTAAAAAGTCCAAGAGTTATCTTTAACAGAATATGCAGCAACATAAAAAGTCACAGGGAAAGGGCTGGAAGAATAAATACTAGATATTGATTACAGCTTTCAGAAACATATGATGAATGAATGAATGCCTTATTTAACCCACAGTTAACAGACATTTTTAAAGAAACATTTATTTATTTTTATTGGAAAGGCAGATATACAGAGAGGAGGGACAGAGAGAAAGATCTTCCGTCTGATGATTCACTCCTCAAGTGACCACAACGACCAGCCGGTACTGCGCCGATCCGAAGCTGGGAGCCAGAAGCTCTTCTAGGTCTCCCACACGGGCACAGGGTCCCAAGGCTTTGGGTCGTCCTCCACTGCTTTTCCAGGCCACAAGCAGGGAGCTGGATGGGAAGCAGGCCCGCCAGGATTAGAACTGGTGCCCATATGGGATCCCGGTGCTTTCAAGGCAAGGACTTTAGCCGCTAGGCCACCGCTCTGGGCCCGAGATTTTTCAATATTAAGTACAAGTAATGCTTTCATAAACAACCTTGTAAATCCATGTATAGGTACAAACAGTCATTCTTTGTAAATTAGTAGTTGTCTATCTAGAAAAATGCAGAAAATAAAGCAAAGAATTAGTTACAATCAAAGAGGTGAATAAGATACTGTGAGAATCAAACATACATACTTCTGTAACATTATTATCTATCACAAATAGAAAGGTAGAAAATAAAAATAGCACTCTCTACATACACGCACATGTATGTGCATATGAACACATAAGTATGGAGTATGTGTATGAATGCACACACACAAGAAATCTGTAGTAGCTACATGCAAGGCCTGAAAAATTCTGCTGGTTTGTATGAAAGAAAAAAAAGGTAGAAACCAGGGTGGAAAGGCAATATAAATTTTTCCTTAACTAAGATACATATTTAATACAATCTTGATAAACACTTAAACACATCTGAAGTTTACTTGAAAGAATAAATTGAGGGCCTTCTGACCTAGCTCCCTGTTGATGTTCCTGGAAAAAGCAACCGTGGATGGCTGAAGTATCAAGGTGTCTGCCAGCCACATGGAAGGCCAGGATGGAGTTCCAGGCTACTGTGGCCTAAGCCTACTCAAGCCCGTTTCATTCCAGATATCCGGGGACTGAACTAGCTGACAGAAGATCTTTCTCTCCCTCTCTGTAAATGTGCCTTTCAGAGAAAGAAGACTTTAAAAAGAAAGAATCTGATAAATGATTTCATAAAATTCTGAAAAGAATAGAATGTCTTTAACCCAATATTAGCATGCATTACAAACGTATGTGACATTGAACATAGGTTTAAGGAGCATAGAAATACAGTGTAATGATCTGGATACCTCGTTATGTCATAAAGGCATTGAAAAATTTAAGAATGTTGGATAATCAGTTAGAAATTAATTGAATTAATGAGAAACATGATATTTAGAGAAAAAAATTGGTTGTATCGTACCAATGAGTCTTTCAGTAAAAATCTGCATGTATTTTAACACTCTGCCAGAAATTAAAAGTCAAATAATAAAATGAGAGGAAACAAACTCCACATAATATATAGAGCTAATAATGCTACCATTGATTTGGTGAGCAATCTCTAAAATGAAACACAGGAAAATGAGCATGGATAATTGATGGGGATTATAATGATGTACAATAGCAAGTGAAATGTTCAAGCCACTGAGAATCAAAGAAATATAAATAACATAACAGATATCATTTTTCACCCATCAAATTGATGGCAAAGGCAATTCCTGTGGATTATTCAGGAAGGAGAAGTAGGCAGAACAGGTGTATGGAGTTAAAAATGAGCTGACTTCTTTGAAGTGTCCCTGGGAACAAGTTTGGTAAGTTTAAAAGCGTTTATGCTTGTTCTAGGAAACCTAGGGAAGACTATTTTAAAGCAGCAAAGAAGAAATTATGTTTAAACAAGGGTGCTTATTGTAAAATTCTTTCCATTGGTAAAAAATTGGTTAAAATTTGAAGGCAGCACATAGTTGAATTACTTCTTGCTTTATAACGTAATGGTATGAGATGACTGAACATCAGGAAGCAATTTCTCTTACTAATATATTCTAACATGTTGCAATGACTATACTAACCAACAGTTTGTATAGTGTGATTGTGCTTATTTGGGAAAAGGGAAATACAAATGGAATATATGCACGTAGGAAAAACCACGCTAAAACGTCATTGGCAAATAACCTTCCTTGATAAGATTATGGTGGGTTGGGGCAATTTTTGTGTTCTTCCTCAATCTGCTGGCCTTCAATCTCCAAGAATAGTTTGTGTGATTCAGTAATCAGGAAAAACAAGACATGGTTTCCACATTTAGAAAAAAACGATCCTGTGAGGCAACTGCATTCCTTCTTTTAGACTTAGCTCCTGGAGGTTCGGACGACTGGATCTATGATTTGGGCACCAAATACTCGTTCACCATTGAACTTCGAGACACGGGCAGGTACGGATTCTTGCTTCCAGAGCGCTTCATCAAGCCCACGTGCACAGAAGCCCTAGCCGCGGTCCTTAAAATAGCTTGGCATGTGGTCAGGAACGTCTGAGGCCTTGGACTTGGGGCTCCCCTCGTTTAACTCACAGCTTCTAACCGGGCCACATCACTGTACCAGCGTCCAAGCTTCATCCGATCCGGTGCTTCCCTAATCCTTGGTTTCATCAAAGAACAAAATAAATGTGACTTGGAAGTTAACGCCAAGGTACAGCTGTATTTTTTTGTTTTCAATATGTGTGCGCGGCTAGATCCTTTTGTTTCCCTTCATCTCCATCTCAAGTTTTATTAACGAGTGTCGTGGAGATGGTGGGACGCTAAGCACAACCCTGACACCCCCAGGTTCCTTCCCGGGGACCCCAGCGCCTAGGTGCCCTGCCCGGTTTCCCAGGGCACCAGGCCACGGGCGCCCGCGCCACGCCCACGAGGGGCGGGGCCTGCGCGCTGACGACTAATGTGGCAGCCGGAAGCCGCGGCGATCCGCCGAGGAGGAGGAGGGCGAAAGCTTGACTTCCGGCGGCAGTGGAGGCGATCTTCCTAGTGGCCTGGTCTTGTTTTTGTTGCGTTTTCTCGCTCTCGTGCTTCTTTGTCCCTTTTGTTTGTTTTTCGTTTTTCTTCCCACGTCCCTGTGTCCCTGGGCCGTGGCGAGGGCGCGGGCGGATTTTGCTGCGGCGTCGCCCCGGGGGCAGCCTTCGCGGAGCCAGGGCCGGTTCCCGGGAGCCGCGCGTGCACCTTCTCCTCCTGCCCCTTCTCGGCGTCCCCCGGTGCCAGCGCGGGGACACGGGGTGGCCTGCCCCGCTGCTCGGGGCAGCGCCCCCGGCTTGCACCTGCCAGGGGAGCTGGGAGAGGAGGTAAGCTCCGTGTGTGTGTGGGGGGGGGGGTGAGGGAGCGGGCGTGGCGGGAAGGGCTTCTCGCCCTGCTGGGCTGGGGTCTCCTGAGGACCCGAGTGCCCCCTCGAACACCCACCCCACCTTTAAAGCTGCTGCTGCAGCTCCGGGTGCGCGGACTTGGGCTTTTCGCCGCAGTTGGGGGTTCTGGCGATTGCGGCAGGAGGACCAGGGCCGTGTGGTGCAGGGCCGGGGGACTTGGCTCTGTGTCGGCGTGTCTGTGCCTTGGAAGGGTGCAGCGGTGGAGTGTCAGGCTCAGATTCGGCCCTTGGAGCCTTGCAGGGTTGGGGTTAGTTCAAGTGCGTCTGGTCTGTTTCCCCGGCAATGTTGACAGCTTGCGGGGTGGAGGCGTGCCGCTTTATCCTTGGCCACCTGTCAGAAATGGGACAGGTGGCCTGAAAGGTGTGATGTCTGGCATCCTAAGAGGTTTACATAATGTTTGCGGCGGATACTGAATGCTAGGAGGCTTCTGGGAGTTGAAACAACTTGGAAACTTGTGGGTCTGTGCACTGGGCAGGTTTCTTTTGGAATGTTTCAAAGGCCTTGACCCTTTTGCCAGTAAGTCTAGCTGTGTATGCAGCACCCTCTGATAGAATGCTGCAGATGCACCTGCGGGTGTCAGTCTCCATATCTGTGGTGCTATCTTGAGTACTTCCACGAGGTGTTTGGGAGCTTTCGTGGACGCAGTCTGTAGAATTTTAAATCGGTTCCAATTTCTCAGTGAAGTGTTTAGATAATAACAGTTTCAGGAAGAGACTAAGGAAATTTGTTGTAAGCATGTAGCAGTTTGTATCTGTAGAAGTAGTTAATGGCTTCAGGCCAACACCTGGGGGCGGTTAGGGCACCAGGAGCTCTTATCTTTTCCTCTGAAAAAATAACTGTTACATTGTGAAACTAAGACTGTTTATCTGGTAGGATTCAGTTTTACCGAGTGCTTAGGAAGATTTGTGGAAAAATCAAAGGAAATTTATTGTGATGTAAAACCTTACTGAAATTGATGTCTTTTTTCATAATACATTTTTTCATGAAATTTTGAAGACTTGTATATGCCTCTTACTGACTTCCTGATTTTTAGTGATTCAGAATGAAAATTGCACATTTAAGAAGTGCAGACTTACCTAACTTTTCAATCTGTACTATAAATTAAAAGTGGATGGCTTTTTTTTATACATTGCTAAATTTTATGAGTAATCACTAGTTTATATGAGAAACTGAATTATGTTTCCAAATAGACAACAGAATTACTGAGGAGTGGACTTCCAGCACTCCCCAGTTCTGTACCTGTGAACTGTACATTCTCATTTACACTTTAATAGGGTGGAGCTGTTTATTTTTTATCAGATATCTAATAGCATACATTGACTCTTGCTGATAAATGAAATCTCTGTTTTTGTTTTTGTTTTTTTTTTTTTTGCCCCTTTTGGTAATTTTGTATATTGCCATTCTATATAGGTCATTGCCTGCATGGGATATTCAGTGTGAAGTAGCACCCCTCCCAACCCTCCCCCCCCCCAAATAGTGCTAGAATATTGCCTTGCTAATACGTGGATGCTCAATTTAGTTCTCTTGACCTGTTTACAAGTGTCATGAATCCACAAGTATGCAACTGGGAAGATTGTTTTGTAGAAAGTTTTTTAAGTTCTTCCAAGCAGCATAAAGTAAAGTCTTTTTTTTTTCTTTTTCTGTTAAGAGTATGAAATACAAGCATGAAGAGTCCCTAAGTTTTTTAAAAAAAATATTTATTCTGAGACCTTATTTTTAATATATCGCTCTTAATTGAAAAAAATACAGGGTTTGAAAATTTGTCTTAGTGATAGTTAATACCATTATGTAGTTTTAGTTGCTTCATTGTATGACAGCTTCCTAATTTGCTGTTCTTCATGGAGGTTAAAGTGGTTTATGTTTCCAGTTTATGTTGGCAGGTTAAACTTTGGAAAGATGTAATTGTAGGTTGGCGTGGAAATATTGAAACTAATACGCATTTTATTGAAAAGATTTTCGTAATCAGGTTTTAGAAAGAATTAATATTCAGAAAGAGGCATTTATCTGTTACTCCTTTGTCAGCCGCACCATTGATGTGGACCTGGGAGTGTGTGGGGCCTGGAGGTGCTGATTTATTAAGGCCCTCTGGTCACCTCTTTAAGACACTCAAACTTGGTTTGTTGGGTTTTGTTTTTTTTTAAATTGAAAAGATTATAAAGGTTCAGATATTTGTTTATTCTTCAAATGGGCTTTGGGAATTCTTGTATTTGGGCAAGAGATGATGATACTGGTAGAAATGTGATGGCCACTTCGAAGAATAATTTGAAAGCAAGAGTGGAAGAGCGCCTTCACAGAAGAGTGAACTAGTAAGTCATTGTTGAGACTCACTCCACGCAGAGGCTGTGCCGCGGAAGACTAATGTTTCCGTTATTTGTCTTTGCTCACATTTCTCCTGTAATCTGAGGCACTGATGGAAGCCTGTTCAGGCGTAAGTTAGAAACGTCTCCCTTCCTGCTTTTGGTGATGTGTACACATTGATGTTATATTCATCATGTGAGGACCCACATTTTTAGAAAAGAATGAAATTTATATTGAACTCATGTTAGATGTTAACAATTTTAAAATAATGTAAAAAGTTTTAGATGGATGATATTTAAAATTACGTATTGTACACTTGGCAAGCATAAAGCATTTTATTTCTATAAACTCATGAATATCTCAGGTAACTTCATTGTTGGCTACTAACAGAAGTTCCTAGATGGATAATCAAAAGATTTCTTTTTAAATAGAAATATCCATTTTCTGCTTTTCCTATTTTTGCTCCCCCTCCCCCCAGCTGTCTGTGTAGATATATAGTATTGCTCTAGGCTCTCCCTGTAACCTAGACCTGGTACTCAGATATAGAGTCATTTTAGGGCAGTGTTTGACACTTGTACTCTGAAAAAAAAAATCAGTACATTCTTACTTAATTCATTTTTTGCTCCTTAGTTGGAAGACTTTGCAGTAGTCTCTTGGTAAGAGAATATTGAGTGGGAGTCCCATTTTATTTCTTTGGGAAGCAGTATTGAAAATACATGAGTGAGTGATGTAGCTTGGATTGTCGATCCTCACTCGGTTCTTTTTTTTGGCATAACCCTCAAACCTTTTGAAATCTTCCGTTGGCCTAGGACTCTAGAACTGGGGAGAAGCTGTGAGGTCACACTTTCCAGTTGGGTCAGGGAACAAATGCAGAGCCAGGAAAGAACTAGTTAATACCTCAAGCTCTTAGAAACAGGAAAAGGTGTTCAAGATGACCAGTGTTGCAAGGATAACTAATAGCTTGTTGTCTTCATGCAGAATACACTACCCTTACGTGAAGATACCTTATAGTACATATCTCTATACTGGAATAAGAGGAGTACTCCCAATGAATAAGAGGAGTACTCCCAATGAAACTTTGACCATTTGTTACTAGATTTTTTTATCATTTACCTGTGCCTACAATGGCGTGATATACTTAACAGCAGAATGTCAGGCTTGTAACTGTGACTGAGGACTAATGCTGCTGTAATAATATGGGGAAAATGGGGAGAGAGGAAGGGGAAGGAAAGGGGGAAATCCCTTTTCCTACAAAACTGTGTCTTGGAAAATAATACTAAAAAAAAATTAAGAAGACTTTCTGGTACAAAGAAAGAAGGTACACTGCCTTTGTTCTGGTGAGCCTGGAATGGGTGCCTGGGGATGTTGGCAGGAGTGTGTGTTGGCAATGGAGGCACACTTGAGGCAGAGGTGGGGCAGAATTGACTCACTTGTGTATGATGGTGGAGGGGAAAATCTAAGGTTTGAGTTAATCTCTTTGAGGTTCTGATAGGTTGAACTTCTGTTTTCCAAGTTCTGAGTAACTAATAAGGAAAATTTGAAACTCATTTAGTTTTAAGTTTGCTAAAATATGTTTTAACAGTTCAGTTGATGAATGAGGAATCTGATGTGAATCTATACTAATATCCATATGCCTTTTTTATATATATTGGGTGACACATTTAATTCTTATTGGGTCTTGCTTACAAATAAATTGTAAAAAAAAGAAAAAAAAATTTTCTTAAAGCTCTGTATTTTCCAGAAATTGTTCAGAATGAATCTGAGAGAAATAAAACGGGTTACAACCAGTATGTAGAACTCATGTACAGTTCTCTGTTTGGAGAACAGTTGTTGCATAAATGATTTTACTTTGCAGCAATTATTTTATTTGATACACTGCAGTGATTTTTAAAATTTGTAACTACTTTCTTCTCTGATTTCTTAGGAAGTGCTCTTGAGAAGGTTTTTCATTTTGTATGTAAGGAACAAGAAGAATATAGCTTTTTTCTGTTTTTATTATTTCATATTTCTCTCTTCTGGGTTCACTATCGTTTTTTTAGCCCTCAGATGTTGTTTTCTTTTGGGGGAGTTCTTCGGAAATATGACTTGAGCATCTCATTGAACCAAATGTTATGAATTTTTAAAAATTTTTGATTTCATATTACCATGACTCAGTTTCCTTTTAAGTAATGTCTTTGCTTTGCAGCCATCTTAAAGAGCATTGTGGTCTTTATAAAGAAGGTTTGCTATCCAGAGGAACTTCGGCTTTTTTAGTAACTTAATTACTAACAAGAATCAGCTGTTTTTTATTTTTTGTTCAATGCATGCAAATTGAATTCTTATTTCTTTTCATTATTTCCTACGACTTTTCACAGTTATTTACTGTGGGCTGTAACTGTGTGACACAGCACTTATTGTTGTTTTCTAGCACAAATTAGCATTATCTGCTGTGATTTCTGTTAGACTTATCCAGCTACATGAGAGTACTTAAAAAATTGTTGGACAGTAGAATTTAGAAATGTATTTCTTTTGATGTAAACTTTTTGATACTCATACATAGGTTCTTCATAATATGCTTTTTTGTGACCTTTTTGAAGAACACTGATAATTGGATTAACTTTCAGTTACAGTTTTAATTTTGAATACTTATTAAAAATCGTTATTACAATTTGTCTTTTCTTGTTGTTAATTATAGCCTTGTTGTTACCTTTTCTATTTTGAAAGAATGCCATCTTATTAAGATTTTATATATATACATTTTTGTAATCAGTATCCTTGATCAGGGTACTTCTTTTTCACACCTGGAAAGTCAGAATACTAACTAGCATTTATTTTTCTCACAAGCTAATTTTTGCATCATAACTACTGTTATCATATAAACTGTATAAAACAATTTGTTATTAATGGAATTTTTACTTGATTTTTATTGTTTTCCTGTGGCTATCCCCTATTTCTTATTTTCTTTTTATAAATATTTTTAAGTAACTAGTTGACGTTTAACAACTTTCTCAAAGGTTGAAGTTAGTAAATTCTGGCAAGTTTTGTAAATTTCAAACCATTTTATAGTGTCTTCTGAGACTGAATACTGTGAAAATTTTACTCTGTGCATAGAATTTAATTTGTTCACTTTGCATAAATTATAGTTTTAGCCAACAGATTTCAGTTACTGTAAATTCAGTCATACTCTGTATTTCAGTAGATACCCTACTTCTATTTACCTGTGACCTCCCCTGTTGCTTTTTCTCTCCGCAGAACTTCCTCTGCAGTTTTACAGTGCTACCTACAATTGTATCCACTTCTGAGTTATGGGCTCAGTTATTTGAATCTGAAGGTTTTTACAGTTTTGCCTTTTTTTTTTTTTTTGGCTGAGTAGTACAAAATGTCAAAAATTAGAAGGAAAGTCACAGTGGAAAATACCAAAACTATCTCTGACAGCACATCCCGAAGACCCAGTGTGTTTGAGAGGCTTGGCCCAAGCACTGGCAGCACAACAGAGGTGAGTCACCACTGAGGCAGGCACAGGGCTTCTCCTAGAATGTGCTTGTTGAAATACTGATTGGTGTCATAAAGGTAGATAGATCTCAAGAATGTTGGGTTTGTATATTTTGTTAAATGTATTTTATTTTATTTATGTATTTTATTTCTGTTGCCAATTTTGTTATAGGTTTTTTTTTTCCTGTTCCTGCGTTTCTGAAGCTCTTTGTAAATCCTGGATATTAGTCCCCTATCACTTCTATAGTGTGCAGAAATTTTCTCCCATTCTGTTGGTTGCTTCTTCACTTTGTTAAATATTTCCTTTGCTGTACAGAAGCTTTTTAGTTTGATGTAGTCCCATTTGTTCATTTTGGATTTGATTGCCTTTGCTTTTGGCATCTTTTCTAGGAAGTCTTTCTCTGTTCCTGTATCTTGGAGTGTGCTTCCTATGTTTCCTTTTAATAGTTTGATGGTTTCTGGGTGTAGATTTAGGTCCTTGATCCATTTAGAGTTGATTTGTGTATAATATGACAGGTGTGAGTCTTGCTTCTTAATTCTACATGCTGCTATCCAGTTGTCCCAACAGCATTTGTTGAATAGACCAGGATTTTTGCCTGGGTTATTTTCAATTTTCTTGTCAAAGATTAGTTGACTATACATGTGTGGGCTCCCTTCTGGTGTTTCTAGTCTGTTCCACTGATCTTCTCTGTTTCTGTACCAGTACCAGACTGTTTTTGATAACTACTGCTCTGTAGTATGTGTTGAGGTCTGGAATTGTGATTCCTCCAGCTTGATTTCTATTTTTCAGTATAGCTTTAGCTGTTTGTGGTCTTTTATGATTCCAGATGAACTTTGGAATCATCTTTTCTATTTCTGAGAAGAAATTTGTTGGGATTTTGATTGGGATTGCATTGAATCTGTATATTGCTTTTGGTAATATGGTCATTTTGATAATGTTGATTCTGCCAATCTGGGAATGATGGCATCATTTTTCCCAAGAGACTTGTGTTTCCTTTTTGTCACCCATGTGTTGGTTACTCAGTGGCGCATTTTTTTTTCATGGTGCTGTAATTTGTTGATGTTGTTGTTGTTGTGGCTGTTCTGACTCATGCCAGTTGTTAACCTTGTTTTATGGCTTCTCACTTATGGAAGTATATAGTAATAGAGTAATGGGGTCTATCAAATTCAGATGTCGGGGTATAATGGAACATGCATCCCTGTTTCCAGACAAAAGATGGATTCCCAGTTAAACTGTTGGACATGTGTAGACAATGGGATGCTGGACTGTCTGACATTGTCTGTACCAACAATGTTGGGGTACACTTAAATAAGAGACTGATAGAATTATGATTCCTTATGAGGGACTACATTATTGTAACAAAATGGGAATAATCTGATGGGGGGGGTGGGAGTTTAGGGGGAATCCCAGCCTACACGAAATTGTGCCACATAATTCAAAATTCAAAATAAAAATTTGTTAAAAATGAAAAAATATGTTTTTTTATTTACAAAAAGGAGTGAGTGGAAAGGTGAATGATAGGGTTTATGGATTTTTCGTATGTTTCGTGTTTTCATATTGGGGAGTAAAATATCATGAGTGTACTGGACTTCTGATAAAAGTGTGTTTTAATTTTGCCCCTCTGGCATTGTTTTTCTAGAAATAAATATGAAATTAACTTAGTAATATCTGTATTTTAGACACAGTGCCGCAACTGGCTGAAGACTGGCAACTGCCTTTATGGAAACACATGTAGGTTTGTACATGGACCCTCACCTCGTGGTAAAGGTTATAGCAGCAATTATAGAAGGTAACCAAGAACTTTGAATTGTTTACATACTGTTGTAGAAAATGATGTTTGTAATTTATCTCATATAATATGAATATGAATTATCTTTTTTGATTAGATTTTTTGATTTTGGTTTTAGTCTTAACATGTTTTGACCATCTTTTAAATAACAGCATTTCTATGTACCTCTCCCCTGTTATTGCTTATTGAATAGATATTTAAGACAACAGGATGACATGATCTCCAGATTTAGTTTTTTCTAAGGAAAGAGTATTTTTGAATTTTAAAGCATTAAAATTTAAATGAGCAACAGTCAAGATGGCGAAATAGAGTGAGGACACTTGAAAAGATGGAGAATCATTAGCCAGGGTGAAACAGAGAGCACAATACAGGGAAATAGGAGAGGTCAGGCCAACAACAAAGGGACACCTGAACACCTGTGGACACAGGGAAGCACTGGAGACAGCAGATTGGGGTTGCAGTAACCAGACATCCCAGCAGCAGTCAGCGGTTAGTAATCAGAGCTCCACCAGCAGCCAGGTGGGAAGAGAGTTAACGGGGAGCTCAGGAGGTGAACCTGGGTGTAGAACTGCCTATCCTGGTGATTGGCTTGATTTGATCGTGAGCAGAAGCAGAGTGGCAAAGCCCAAGCAAGTGGGTGGAGGAACAGGATGGATTTCACAGCTTAGACCCCTACCAGTGACACATCAAGTACCATTTTGAGTGCTGAGGAAAAAGGTTATGGGGCTAAAGGAATATTAGAGAAATGTGCGGGGACTGAGGCAGGTGAGAACTCACTTCCAGCTCAGTGCATTGCACTGATCCCATAGGGAAATAGTACTGACTTGGCCATCTTACAGGTTCCACCCAAAATAGGTGCGGATGGCCCTCATTGTAGTGGCCAGCAGTTTCAGCATGACCAGCACTGCTGACAACCCACAGCTTGTGTCTCCCTAATTCACTACACTGCTCAAAACTGGGAGTGGGAGAAAGGCTGTGCAAGCAATGGTACAACCACAGCATAGGATCACAGCGGGTGGAGAATGGTGAGCCAGAAGCTGGGACTACAGAGTCCACGGTGGAAGCCTAGGACAAGAACCTGGGACTGAAACTCCTTTGAGGGAGTGACACAGGTGATTGCAAATGAAGAACTGGATACCAAACCAATTGGCAAAATCAACTTGTAGACCAGTAGGTGGCACAATTTAGAAACTGGCTGTAAGGAGAGGAATCTGCTAACCAGAATAGCAGTAACCAAGAGCAAAAGAAGAAACAGAGGCACAATGAATATTACTGATGCCTCCACTGCAAAGGAGCAAAAAGCTTTGTCAACCTCAGTTTTAACTAAGGAAGACATTGAGGAAAAGGGATAATGAATTCTAAAAGCTTGTTATAAAGTTTTTTAATAACATCAGGACACACAAACAGGATTTCAGGGAATTTAAGGAATAGGTCACACAGGAAATCGCAGCACTGAAGCCAAATCAAGGTTTTTGATTTTCATTTCCTCAGTTACACATTGGTCATTCAGTAGTGTGTTATTTAAATTCATGTAAATCTTCTCTTTTACTTCCTGTTGGTTTTGTTTTATGGTTTTTCATTTAAGGGGATGTATAGTAACTGTAGTAGAGACTGTCACATACAGGTGTGAACATACAATGCAGTGACTATCTCTACTTTCAAATCAAAGATGGACCTTCAATGAAACTGCTAGATATAACTTGACAATGGGATGCTGGAATCTGCCATTGTCCATACCTACAATGTATATGCATAAAAAGCAGAATGATGAACTTATTACTGTATATGAAGAACTATACTATTGTAATGATATAGGAGGAATTAGTAGGAAAGTGGGAGCTTGAGGGAGGGGAAATACCGGAACCTATGGAAGCGTATCATAAAAAATAATGAAAAAAGCTGTGTGCGAAAAAAAATGATAAAATTTAAATGAGATATGATTTTGTGTTTTCTTCACATGTTTCTAAATTCAAATCTTATATGAACTCTTGATTGAAAAAAATTTGCCAAATCCTTCTGTCAGTCTTTTAGAGTAAATAAAAATATGCATTTGTTTTCTAGATAAATGGCAAATGGCAAGAAATGTGCTATTTATGATCATTTGCTTTAATACATTTTTAGCCAATATGAATATGATTTATAAGTTCCGTTTTTCTTTTGATTCTCTTCTGATGATTTTAGTGGTTAATGAAATAGCATATATAAATATAGTTAGAAGAACAGTTTCAACTTGATTGGTAAATAACCTGCTACTACAGAAGTAGTATAATGTAAACTGAGTATTGACAATTGGTGATCATTTTTTAACTGATGAGTTTGTGTCTGGAGGCCTGGCATAGATTTTGAAGTTTATCAGAATTTAAAATACATGACACTTACTAGCTAATCTGCTCACTTAAACAATGTACATTTTAGTTTATTTGTAATGCCAGATATGTTATTTTATTCATGTTGTCATTCTTCTGTTAATGAGGAAGATATTAGTCTTTATTGTAATTGTTTAATTAGCTGTCGGTATATGCACACAAAACATACCTGGGAAAATTATTCAGTAATTTTAATATTTCTTGTTTATTTTTACCATATTCATGATACAGTTTTAATGATACCATATTTTAATAAATATACCATATTTATGATAAAGTTTAGCTGAAAAAAATTCAGCTAAAATTTATTAGCTAACTCAGAATGTTTGTATAAGATAGCCTTGAAGAAATTTGTTCAGAATGGAAATTAATAGGTGTAGAGTAATATTTTTATTGTATTCTCTGCTATGCTATGAATGTTTTTCCATTTGGTATTTGTGTATTTTTCTTTTTCTGTTAACAAAAATATATTTCATAATATGACTCAGATATTAAAAAAAAGTACTTACTGATGCATCAGACATTGAGAGGGTCTTTCTCTGTGGTGTGGCGAGTTAATCTGCCGTGTGCAGCATCGCATCCCATGTGGGCTCAAGTTGTGGTCTCAGCTGCTCCAGTTCTGATCTGTCTCTGCTGACACACCTGGGAAAGCAGTGGAGGATGGTCCAAGTGTTTGGTCCTGGCCACCCACATGGGAGACCCAGAGAAGCTCAGGTCTCCTTGCTTTGGCTTGGCCCAGGCCTGGCCTTTGTGACCATCTGGGTAGTGTGGATGAAAGATCTTTGTCTCTGCTTTTCTCTAACTCTGCCTTTCTAATACATAAATCTTCAAAAGATATTTAGTGAGCATTCACTCTTTTAGATGCTATTTGGGTAAAAGCAGTTTCATGGTAAATGATTTTATTATTTAAAATATATTATTTGTAAATTCATTGTTACAAACCAGGGTGCATAGGATTTAACTGATAGAATATTTACTATAATTGTCTTAAATACACATGTGTACATGTAAATATGGAGATGCTTTAAAATGAATGAACTAAATTTACTTTTGTACTAACCATATAGTTGGTATTAATGAGAAAACTGAATTAACATGATTATTCAGTTATTACTTACATGATTGAGTTATGACTTTGCTAATACGTGGAGAGAGATGGTGCATCTTGGTGGTGAGAGGGACGTAGTGTTCCGTAGTTTCAGTTATCCTTTTGTAAAGTTTGGTTGAAAATATTTCTTAAACACAATATGGCTTCCATTTCTCCTTTGTTTCTCATTTAATAATAAAGTAGCTGCATAACCAAATATTATCAGATTTTCAGTATAAATTAAAAAGCCTTCCTGGTTTTTTTTTTTTTAATGTTTTCTCCCTTTCGTTTTAAAAACAAAATCATAGCAGAATGTAAAATCACCATCTAAAAATTTTGGTTTAAATCCTTTGGTTTTGTTCTGAAATAATTTAAAATTTAATAAAAGTTGTAAGAATAACATGAAACTCCTATATAACTACTTTATTCATGTTAATAAGAAAACATGTCAAGGTGTTAATTATGTAATTGTTTTCTTATACATATTTGCCAGTACCTGTAGATTTTATATATATACATTTGTTTTGTGTGGTATTCAGAGAAAACATGTGTTCATATTTTTAGATATTAAAATTTAAACTGAAACAAATTGGTTATTATACAGAAATTTAGCAGCCAGGAACAGTTAGAAAAACTACAATGAGGCTTCTGGGGTCATTCTGATGTTGTGTAAATACATATTCTTGTTGTTTGTTTTTATGTTTTGATTCCAAGGTCACCAGAGAGACCCACAGGGGATCTCAGAGAAAGAATGAAAAATAAGCGTCAAGATGTGGATGCTGAGTCCCAGAAACGGAATGCAGAGGAGTCTTCCTCACCTGTTAGGGTAGGAATTAATTGTCCAAAGTAAATCTGAATTTCAGTAGTGATTGTTAGCTAAGTTCTATTTTAAGCATTATCTTATGGCAGATGTGTAATATGGCATTAGAATGTTCATCATGGGTAATGATAAAAATTCTCTGGAAAATTGTTTTTTTTTTCTGTTCTTCAGGGTAGTTGAAATGGAAGAGATTGTCCTCACCCAAGCTGAATGCAACAGGCTTTTTTGTGTCTGAACTGAGAATATGAGTATCTGAATATATTGTTACATTTTCAAAATTTGGCCAACCATCACATACTTCTTCCAAGGAAGATTAAAAAGGGCTAACAGTAAAATACTCACAAATGAGAACAGTGGTAGCAGTGCAGCAGGTGACAGAAAGTGAATTAGAAAGCTTAGCTAAAGGAAAGCAGCTTTGAATTTGCTGACAGTGAAGCCAAAAGAGAAATAACAGTTTGTGATTTAGTTCATTAAGTAAAAGAAAAATGTGTCAGGAGTAGAATCTTTCCCACAATCAATTTTTTTCAAGAAACTACTTTTCTGACACAAATAAAATTCACACACCATATAGTTCACTTATTTAATGTGCACATCAGGGTTTTTAGAATATCCAGTTGTGGACTATTTCCATTACTCACGCTTGTCTTGACACACTCTCCACTAGTCTAGAATACCTGTTGAGCCAGTTCTGAGCGGCCTTCTTTGACTAGCTTCCTTCATTTGACATAGTGTTTTTGAGGTTCATGACCCATATAAGCTGTATTGGCATTGTATTCTTTGCTTTTCTAATTATTATTATGTTCCATTGACAGTGTTTTGGTTTTCTGTTCATCAATTGATGGATATTTGGGCCGTTTCCCAATTTTTCCATGTAGGCTTGTGTACATTTTTTGTTTGAACATATGCTTTTATTTTCTTATATTTATGCCAGGGAGTAGCTTGCTGAGTCATAGTGAGTATTTTTAGCCTTTTGAGGAATTGCTGAACTGTTTCCTTATGTGGCTGTACCATTTATTGTTTTTTAGAAAATGTACTTTTTCAACTGATACGTAGTAGTTTTACATTTCTATATGCGATTCCATTCATACATATATTGTTGGAAAGATCAGTTTAAGGTAACATATCTGTCATCTCAGACATCATTTCTTTGAGTAATTTTGAAATACTCAAGTTGTTACCATCGTTATCCTACCTTGTTTTGGAACACTAGGGATTATTCCTTTTATCTGACAACACTGCTTAGCGCATCGACCATACTGCATCCTTTCCCGTTAAATACTCTTGGCAGCAGAATATGGGAGGTTCCCTGTATCTTTCCTAACACTTCACCATTATCATTTTGATTATAACTATTCTGCTGGATGTGAAGGGACAATAAGTTTGATTTTTTTTTTGTACACTCCCTGATAACTAAAGGTGCTAAGTATCTTTTTATATGCTTTTGTACTTTTGTGAAGATCCTTTATTCATTAAATTTTTTGAGGTGTGAGAGTTCTTTGCATTTTAGACATAAGTCTCATATATTTGCAAACATCTTCTTCCATTCTGTAAATTATCTTCATGTTCTTCATCATGTTCTTAAAACCCAAAAGTTTGGGCCCAGTGCGATAGCGTAGTGGTTAAAGTCCTCGCCTTGAATGTGCTGCAGTCCCATATGGATGCCAGTTCTAATCCCAGGGGCCCTGCTTCCCATCTAGCTCCCTGCCTGTGGCCTGGGAAAGCAAACGAGATTGGTTGTAATGGATTTTTAATAAGTAACATTTACAGTATTTTTGCTATAAATTCTAACTCCATGTCTAGTTTCAAATTGTCAAAGGTATGTCACTGAACAGTTGAAAGAGTTAATGTTTATACCATTCTGTAGTATATTCAGTAATTTTACTGTCATTATGCAGTATCACATATAGTGTTCATACTATAAATATTATCTTTTTAACATTTTTAATCAGTTTTAACAAATCAGTATTGTTTGCAGATGCTTTTGTAAGACTGTAGTACATTTCCGATCTTCCTCCTTCTCTCTCTCCCCTACCCTCCTGCCTTCCCTTTATTTTTTTTTCCCTGTGGGATAGTATTTTAAATATTTTAAATTTATATTATAGTAAAAAAGGCTTAATGCTGGAATCATCAAGTCCAGTATGCATCCACAGGTTCACTCCCCAAATTAGTCATCTTATATGTAATACAGTAAAGTTTAGGGGGCAGTTATATTAGAATTCTTTACACTTGATCTTAGCCAAAAAGCCAAGAAGTGATGTTAGAATTCTTTAAAAAGATTTCAAAGAGTGATTTGTGTTTTAAGGAACCAAATTATATGGCTGATGGTGCTCAGAAAGAAGTTTGAGCATTTAATATCTTTATATTTTAATGTCTTATACTCAATAGTGTAAATAAAAGGGAGAATTTTACTGTGGTGGAAAAATAATTGTGTGACATTGGTTATTCCCTTTACTTAGCATCTAATTAAATGTAGTTTCAATCTGATATAACAAAACATTTACTTAATTTTATAAAATGAATTACTGTTCTGTAATATGTATAAGCTCTTGGTATACCTGAAGTAAAATGTAAAACCTGGATTTTAGCCACAGTATTAAAGACTAATTTGCTAAGGCTATTGGTAACAGCATTTAGTTTTATTAGTATAAATGAAATCTCTTTTTAAAAGTGTCTTTATGAAATTGTTGAAATCTGGGTTTATCTGCAGGTGTTTAGAAAATGTCTTATTTTAATTGATACTGAATTTTAGGTTAATTATGTTATTTGAAATTCTATGAATTAGCCCTCATTTACTTGTTTTTAAACATGGTTATATACAGTTTCTGTCATATTATTTTCTTTTTAGCCTCATTTCCCTGGTGATTTTCACTTAGAAACTCAGTATGTAGTAGAATATCAAATACTTGTTAAGGTATTAAATTTGCTTTGTATGTTTTAAAATCTTAACTGCTCTACGTTTACCAAGTACTGTTCTTAAGTGGAATGGATGTAGAATAGCCTTTTCATTGGGGTGCTACACTAGAACCTATCATTTTATCTACTTGGTCGAAAAGGTGCTATTTATAAAATTAAGTCTTTGGTGAAGCAAAGCTGGGGGAAATGAAAATGTTCTGTAGTGTAATACCTATCTTGGAGAGTTGTTTAAAAGTATTTTTTTCTATATGTATATATGTGCTTTTTAGAAAGAATCTTCAAGAGGGAGACACAGGGAAAAAGAAGACATAAAAATCACAAAGGAGAGAACTCCCGAAAGTGAAGAAGAAAATGTGGAATGGGAAACAAATAGAGATGGTGAGTGTCAAAAATCTTTTCTTATGCAGAGAATTTGTTACTCGCTTAAAGGTTGTGGGCTTCAGAACAGCTTTCAGCTATGATCTTCTAATTGTTTCAGAATCATCTTATTGGTCTGTTTCTATCCTGCTGAGTTACAAGGTGGAAATAGCAGAATAAAGGAAGAGAAAGCAATTTGTGCTGTGGATTTTAAGTTCCCCATCTTTTGCCTCACTCCCATATAACTTTACTTTGTGATTTCATAGTTCTTAAAGTTTTTGTTACATTTATACATTTTTAAATTTACACTACTAAATTCTAGCATCTAAATTTATATTTATTTTACATAAATTCTAAAAATGGGTTTTTTAAGTCTTAAGTCTTGGAAAAGTTCCAAAAAAATTTGGCTTTCCTTTTTCAGAAGAAATTCAAGTCAAATTGTAATTAAGTCTTGTTGTTTATTCATGAAAAGTTAGCCAAGACATCTTTGAACCATTATCTTAAGATCAGTGGAACAGAATAGAAACACCAGAAGGGAGCCCACACATGTATAGTCAACTAATCTTTGACAAGAAAATTGAAAATAACCCAGGCAAAAATCCTGGTCTATTCAACAAATGCTGTTGGGACAACTGGATAGCAGCATGTAGAATTAAGAAGCAAGACTCACACTTGTCACATTACACACAAATTAACTCTAAATGGATCAAGGACCTAAATCTACACCCAGAAACCATCAAACTATTAAAAGGAAACATAGGAAGCACACTCCAAGATACAGGAACAGAGAAAGACTTCCTAGAAAAGATGCCAAAAGCAAAGGCAATCAAATCCAAAATGAACAAATGGGACTACATCAAACTAAAAAGCTTCTGTACAGCAAAGGAAATATTTAACAAAGTGAAGAAGCAACCAACAGAATGGGAGAAAATTTCTGCACACTATAGAAGTGATAGGGGACTAATATCCAGGATTTACAAAGAGCTTCAGAAACCCAGGGACAGCCAAAAAAACCAACCCTGTAACAAAATGGGCAACAGAAATGAACAGACTTTTCTCAAAAGAACAGATTCAGATGGCTAACAGACATATGAAAAGATGCTCAGGTTCCCAGCCATAACAGAGAGACAAATGGAAACCACGTTGAGGTACCCCAGATTCCAGTGAGACTGGCCTACATTCAGAACTCAACTAACACCTTCTGGCATAGATGTGAGGAGAAAAGTACCCTCCTTCACTGCTGGTGGGAGTGTAGGCTTGTACAACCACTGTGGAAATCAGTATGGAGAGGGCTTGGAAAATTGCAAATAAACCTGCCATATGACCCAGCTATCCTGCTCCTAGGCATATTCCAATAGAAATGAGATCTACATGTGAGAAGGGGATCTGTAATACTATATTTGCAGCAGCACAATCTGCAATAGCAAAGACATGGAAACAGTCCAGATGTGTATCCAATGAAGAGTGGTTAAAGAAACTGTGGTACATCTATTCCATGGAATATTATTCAGCCATTAAGAAGAATGAAATTATTCCATTTACAGCCAGGTGGTTCCAACTAGAGACCATTATGCTCATGAAATGAGTCAATAACAAAAGAACAAATACCATATATTCTCTTATATAAGGAAATCAATATGGAAAGTGTAACTCCAATAGTCCAATTTGTTGTTGTTATGGCTGTTCTAACTCATACCAGTTGTTAATCTTGTTTCATGGCTTCTCACTTATGGTAATATATAGTGATGGAGTAATGGGGTCTATCATATACAGACATGGGGGTATAATGGAACATGCATCCCTACTTCCAGACAAAAGATGGACCCAATGAAACTGTTGGACATGTGTACACAATGGGGTGCTGGACTGTCTGACATTGTACCAACAATGTTGGGGTACACTTAAATAAGAGACTGATAGAATTATGATTCCTTACGAAGGACTATATTATTGTAACAAAATGGAAATGATCTGACTGGGGCAGTGGGAGTTTAAAGGGGAATCCCAGCCTACATGAAATTGTGCCACATAATTCAAAATTCAAAATAAAAATACATTAAAAAATGCACTTATATTTCTCTGTTTCTTCATCAGTTAACAGTTTTCATATCCTCATGAGAGAATTAGTAAATCTGAAAGATAATATAGTACTGTGGAAATAGTTTTGATCTTGAGGCTGGTGTAATGGTACAGTGTTTGTGGCCACCAAGGTCACTTTGGCATCCCATATTCAAATGCTGATTCAAGTCCCAGCCACCTTGCTTTCTGTCCAGCTTTTTGCCAATGCACCTGGGAAGGCAGCAAAAAGATGTTCAAAGGACTTATGCTTCTGCTTTTGGCATGGGAGACCAGACTGATGTTCCATGCCCCTGACTTTGAACTGGCCTGAGGAGTGAGCTGGCAGATGGAAGGTCTCTGCCCACAAGACATTGTGGTTTTTATTGGGGGTTTTATTATAACATATGTGTGAAATAAGTACTTCCTGAGTAAAAGCTTGTGAGCTTTTCCTTTGAGAAATTGTGTTAACTGTAGTACATTGATTCTGATTTTTTTTTTAACCCTGTAGGTCTTTTCTCCGTTAGTTGGGTGGCTGAGATTGAGGAATGAAAACAAGCGTGTTACAGGCTTATATGTTGTGTCTGCCTAGCATTTCCAGAGAACAGTTTTTGGATGGGCAAAGCATTATTGACAGTACTTTAAGACCACTGTTAATAATATTTCTCATTTATTCCTTCATTTGTTTTCCATGAGTGTTTGGTAATAGGTTTTGATTTAATCTGAACATGCTCAAACTTGGTCATTAGATCTGGCGATAGTTGCTGCTGATTAAGTTGAATTTCATTTTGGTGATGATTTTATCTATTAAGAACATGTGCTCAAATATTTAGTAGTTACTCTCTGAGTGAAAAATTTGATATATTTTATATGTATTTACTGAAAAATTGTCAGTCATTCTGCAAAGGAAGATGAATGATCAAATTTAGCCACATAGCTATCACTTTACTATCCTCTTAGTCCCCAAGTGTGAATGGGTAATTGCACTTTAATGGATTTGAACTATACATGATAATGATATCCACTTTGTTAGGATTAAGCAGTCATGTTGGATACTTTTTATTGTGCTTTAGTTCTTCATTTTGGTTGTTAACTCTGTTAAGAAATGATCTTATGTGCAGAAACTGTTTCTTGAGAATACACCAAAGCTTGTAATTGGTCAAGCCCAACAGGATCTATGTTTTAGTGAAGACAGTGAGATTCCTACCTCTGACCTTCTTAATGTGAGGACAGATGTGAGGCGCTTCGTACTAGTAGCCATTGAAAATATGTTTTGTAATGAAATGGATTTGCATAATACACTTCTTTTACAATTAAAAATGAGTCTTCATATTTTATGCATCTGATATATAGGTTTAAGCTCCTGATGATACTTCCCACCCTCTTTGCTTTTCTTTAATTTTTCCTTTTAATACTTACTGTCACATATACTTCCCACTCTTTGCTTTTAAAAAATCTTTTCTTTTACGATTTACAGTAACATACTTAACAGTTTACTTTATAGTCAGAGACTTAACCCTCCACTAAATAAAGAATTCAGTAGAAAGACCACACTTGTTCACAGGAGTAGGACTATAAACAATAATAAAATCTGAAGATGCCATTTTAATCATATTCATTACTTTTTTTGATGATCTGTACATTAACTACCAAAACCTTCATCTTTTTAGGATGTAAGAGGGACAATTCCCATGCCCTATTCGTTTTAAAATTACTTTCAGTGACTTTGGGTTAAGGGCCAAATCTAAAACCTTGTAACTCAGTCCAGGTCTCTCTAATGAGTGGCAGGGAGCCATTCACTTGCTCCATCACTCCTGCCTCCCAAGGTCTGCATTAACAAGTACTGATGTCAGCACCAGAAGCAAGCATCAAATCTAGGCACATGTATGGGTGCTGGGAGTCTTAATTGGCATCCCAAGACCTGGGCACAATATCTGCCCAAACCTTCAAATCCATTCCTCAGAAAAGATTGAATAGAAACAGAAACATGGCATTAGATCTATTGAGATGCACAGTAGTGTAGGCAGATAGTACACATCACTTGTTAGTGAAGTTTTATAAAGTCTCAGAACTTGTTTATTCACTCGCTAAAAGTTAACTTTAGTTTTAGATATATCAGTTGTCTCACAAAAAGGAATATCTAGCAAAACGATAGAAACGGTGTTACATAGCTAACATGACCTACCATGAATAATGAACCGCAATGCATGCACAGTGAAGGGCTTTGGGACCTCTAGTACCTCAACTATCTTTAAAATATCCATTTCTTAACAACAAAAATATCCAACTTTCAGAACACCTAGACATTGTAAAGTGTGAGGCTTTTTACATATTATGATTTTTAAAGATTGACCTGCACAAACGTACCTATACATCTCTGAGTATAATAGTACTTTGATGCAATCACACAGCACGTGATGATAGGATTGGATTGAGTAGTGTGCCTGACACCCCAGATACGTGTTATTTCTTCGTGTTTGAAACACTAGAAGTCATTTCTTTATGCTGTTTTTTAAAAACACAGTAAGTTACTGATAAAGTTAACCTAATCTGCTGAAAAAAAATATCAAAATTAATTTCTTTGGCAGGCTGTCGGTGTGGCCTTTGTTTTAAACTGTGATTCTAGCGTCCATGTGAGGGCCAGTTTTGTCCTGGCTGCTGCCATCCATGTTGGAGACACAGATGAATTCCTAGCTCCTGGCTTCCAGCTGGCTCAGCCCCTGCAGCCATTTGGAGAGTAAACCAGCAGATGGGAGATATTTTATCTCTCTTTCTCTGTTTCTGTCTCTTGCTGTCTCTGTATAACACTTTCAAATAAATAATTCTTATAAGAAAAACCCTAATTCTTCTTAATCAAAATGTATTTTTATACCCCATAAGAAAATTGTTTTCATTCCTTCTTGCTCCCCTTCCCTTCTTAGCCTCTGGCAATCCATTTTCTGCTCTCTACTTCTATAAAAGCATATTTTTCCCTTAAAGATTGATTTATTTATTTGAAAGAGTTGCAGAGCAAGACAAGCCAACACACAGACCCAGAGAGAGAGCAAGCGAGTGAGCCTCCACTGACTGTATCAGCCAAGGCTGGGCCAGGCCGAAGCCAGGAGCCAAGGCCTTCATCTTGGTCTCTTGTGTGGGTGGCAGGGGCCCAGACGCTAGGACTGTTTTCTACTGCGTTTGCCAGGCTGTTAGCAGGGAGCTGCATCAGACGTAGAGCAGCTGTGGCATGAGGCAGCCCTGGTGGTGGCTTAGCTGCTACGTTACAGCACTGTCCTCCAAATCACCTTTTTAAATTTCCAGTTGCAAAGAAAATATGAGATATTTATCTGTCTGTGTTTTGTATGTTTTTACTCAACATAATGGTCTGTATTGAAGTGTGATTTTCAGCCATTATAGGAAGTGTTGCTGTCTCTTTTGCCTTTCGAAGTTTGTTATCCTCATCAAGTAATTTGCTGTTTTGTTTCTATAAGATTGTTTTTTAAACATTTTGTAGCATTTGGTATAGATTGTGATAGTTTCTGACATTTCCTGGACTCTTTTATCTTAAAGATTCTGACAATGGAGATATTAATTATGATTATGTTCATGAGTTATCATTGGAAATGAAGCGTCAGAAGATTCAGAGGGAATTAATGAAACTGGAACAAGAAAACATGGAGAAGAGAGAAGAAATTATCATTAAAAAAGAGGTATGATATTTTTACAATAAGTATGTGTTAGTAACTAATATAAACATAGATATTGATGTGAGAAATCAAAGCTTACTGCATCCTAAGTTCTAGGATATTAGTATATTTATCCACTCACTGTATGTCAGCTATTCCTTATATGTTAATCATTTAATCTTCATACTAACTCATTAGATAGAAATTCGTTTTCTTGTGAGCAGTGAACAAAACTGATTTTATTGCCGACAGTCACCAACTAATAGGAAATTGGGTTTGAGTCTACGTGTCTATCTTAGATTTCTGTTACTTCTAGAAGCTCTTGTTTAGTTTTTCATTTTAGTGTTATATATTTATTTAAAAAGGAAGAGGGAGAGTACACAATCTCCTACTCCTCAGTTTCCCATAATATCTTAAACTGGGCCAGACCAAAGCTAGGAACCAAGAACTGAATTCTTGGTTTCTTGTATG
The DNA here is from genome assembly GCF_017591425.1 of Ochotona curzoniae. Taxonomy (NCBI): domain Eukaryota; kingdom Metazoa; phylum Chordata; class Mammalia; order Lagomorpha; family Ochotonidae; genus Ochotona; species Ochotona curzoniae. Next base: position 43,176,920 of record NW_024466502.1, on the reverse strand, counting down.
GATGGCACAAATCTAATAACTTGAACCTACTGCCTCCCAATGTGCACATTACCAGGAAATTGGAATTGGATGTAAGCTTTTGGTTAAACCTAGGCACTCTGATGGGATATGGTTATCTAAAGTGGCATCTTAACTCTTAGGCCAAAAACCACCTAACGCCCATTAAAGGATAGCACTATTATTCATGTGAATATAATTTGTGATTTTCTGAGGTTATTTTGAAGTTTCTGATTTGCCTTATTGATGTTAATATATGTGAAGGCAGTTATCACATTGGTTAAAAAACATGAGTTCTGTTGTCTGATGTCAATACATGATGCCTATGATAGTAATTAAATCTTAAAATTAAAAATACATGTTGTATTATGAGTACAGGAGGTTCTCACTTACTGAATTTTTTTTAAAGGTTTCACCAGATGTGATTAGATCAAAATTGTCTCCATCACCCTCTCTGAGAAAGTCCAGTAAATCTCCAAAGCGAAAGTCAAGCCCCAAATCATCTTCAGCTAACAAAAAAGACAGGAAGACCTCGGCAGTCTCGTCGCCCCTGTTGGACCAGCAGAGGTCAGTAGGGTAATAATTAGTGCCAGAATGAAAGTGTTTTTCTCAAGTGAGATGTAAGGAGCTAGTAAGTTATAAAATGAGAATTTTAAATACTGAGTCTATATTTGCTCTTAAAAAGTAAAATATTTCAGTTACAGAATAATGTAAAAAATATATTTCATGCTTATGTGCTTCAGAGCTTTTTATTTTCTAAGAAATGCATAAGGTACATTCTCTATCTTTTCCCTCTTCAGTTTGCTGTTTGTGTTGCTTGCTCATGGGTTCATAGTTTTAATTATGTCTTTTAATTTACAATACTGTTTGCATCTGTTTCATCAAATTAGAGAGGTATCATTATAACTTCTTTTACAACCTTTTTATTTGCACTTCTTCAGATTGGTATGTAGTCTTAGTTCATTCCTTTCAGTATTTGTACTACATACCTGCTTTTCTGCTAAATAGTTTGTTATTTTAGTTGCTGGTTGGTGAACTATCTTTTTGTCCTTGTTTACAGGAGTAAGTATGTTCCTATACTATATACCTAGTGGTATGAGTATTTACTTTCAATTATTGTAGTGGCTAGTTGAAGAAATAAAAATAGAAATATGATCAAATAAAAATGCAAATGATTAAATATTACTACACTGAGAGGCTAGACAGGAGGCTTTTCTAAAAAAAGATTTATTTATTTTTATTGGAAAGTCAGATTTATGGAGAGAAGGAGACACAGAAAGATCTTTCAACCACTGGCTTACTCCCCCAACTGACCGCAATGACCAGAGCGGAGATGAGCTGAAGCCAGCAGCCAGGAACTTTTCCAGGGCCTGCTACATAGGTGCAGGGTCCCAAAGCTTTGGGCCGACCTCAACTGCTTCCCAGTCCACAAGCAGGGAGCTGGATGAGAAGTGGAACAGCTGGGATATGAAGTAGCACCATATGGGATCCAGTGAGTGCAAGGCGAGGACTTAGTCACTAGGCTACCGTGCTGGGCTGTAGATAGGAGACATTTTTCACGTAATATGACTCTGTACTTTTTATACTTAATTTTAAAAAATTCTATTAAAGGCAACATTTTATGTATTTCATCTATATAATTCTAAGATAACCATACTTATTCTTATCCCCCTCTTGCTCTTTTTTTTTTAGTTTTCTATTAAAGCACTTTCAATTTATTTTGCAATTACAAAGTTAATGCACCACTAAAGTTGATGTTAAACAACTAAAATATGGGCCCGGCGCAGTGGCGCAAGTGGTTAAAGGTCCTCGCCTTGCACGCCCGGGATCCCATATGGGCGCCAGTTCTAATCTCGGCAGCCCCGCTTCCCATCCAGCTCCCTGCCTGTGGCCCGGAAAAGCAGTCGAGGACGGCCTAAAGCTTTGGCACCCTGCACCCGTGTGGGAGACCCGGAAGAGGCTCCTGGCTTCGGATCGGCATAGTATCGGCCCGTTGCGCTCACTTGGGGAGTGAATCATCTGACGGAAGATCTTCCTCTCTGTCTCTCCTCTCTGTATATCCGCCTTTCCAATGAAAAAATAATAAAAATAAATCTTTAAAAAAAAAAACAACTAAAATATAACAAGATCATTGTTCTGTGGGAACATAGACAGTGACCCAAACAATAGTCAATTCATAAGGTGTTAGTTTCATTCTTAATTTTTTGTATTCTGCTAGTTATCACATGATTCAGAAAATATAATACTCGATGCATTTGATTTAATAAAGTACATACACTCTTTTTGTTTAAAATAAAAATAAATGGCCTAAAACCCTCCTCTTTGCAATGTTTGATCTGTTGGAAAAACCTCTCAAACTCTTTAACTATTAATTTTTTCCTTGTTTCTGGAGATTCCAACCCTACTTCAGACTCCAGTTCCTTTTTTTTAGATGGTTATACGATCTTACTGTTTAGTTAATGTAATATCTTCCCCTAGACAGAAAAATACATGTTCATTCACTTCTCCTGTTAATTTTATAGTTGCTGCTAGAGAAATCTTAAAGATCCCAGTTGATTGACAAACTCAGTGAATTCTACTTTCTGTGGAATGAAATTCAGACTCATTAATGGCAGTCATGCTTCAATTTTACTGTTTTCACCAATATTCTTGTCTGCTTTTTTCTACCTTTTTCTTCCCCATTCCCTTCAAACTCTAGCAGTATTTCCCATTGAGTTTCTCCTTTTGTCATCGGACATAAATTCTTTTTGTTTATGAACCCATCAAGTTTTATATATGCCTTCCTGTTAATATTAGTTGCTTTTTGCATTGTATTTCAACTGTGACATGTATATCTTAAAACTTCTAATAAATTTAAGCTCCGTGAAAATTGCGATTTGGAGGGTTCATTATTCTGTTATCCCATAGCACTCTCTTTACATATAATTTTGCATTATAATAAAGCATTCGCTAAAGTTGACTTCATCCTCTTTCTTAGTACTAAGTCAGTATTGTAGAGGATAATGAAAGGATTGAATTATAAAGTGATGCAGTCTTTTCTGTTTGTTCTTAGTTTCGTTTTCTTCATATAACCTCTTTATTAGTAACTCATCCTTTGGTTTACCTGATTTAACCATTATGTAATTGACCTTAAAATATACCATTAACCTAATAATAGGAGAAAAAGGACCTGAAAAAGAATCACATTAATAATACAAAATAAGCACTTGTTATTTATTTTAAAGATTTTCTTTTTACATTTTTATTGGAAAGTCAGATACACAGAGGAGGAGAAATGGAGAGAGATCCTCCATCCCCTGGGTCATTCTCAAAGTGGCCACAGTGGCTGGAGCTTAGCCAGTCCAAAGCCAGGAGCCAAGAGCTTCTTCTGGGTCTCCCACATGGGTGCAGGGTTCCAAGGCTTTGGACCTTTCTCTATTGCTTTCCCAGGCCACAAGCAGGGAACTGGATGGGAAGTAGTGCAGCTGGAACACAAACTGGTACCCATTTGGTATGCGGTGCATGCAAGGAAAAGACTTTAGCCACTAGGCTACCATGCCAGGCCTAGTGGTGCTTTCTTGTGCTTCTGTATAAGGAAGCGAAACAAGAGATGTGGATGACAGGTTAATTCTGTGTTAGAAAACTCCAAGAGATATGGTGTTAGAGAACTTATAGACACTGGAATACAGAGCATGCAGAAAGGAGAGGCAAAGATCTTCCATCCACTGGTCTCTCTCCAAATGGCCAAAACAGCCAGAGCTGAGCTAATCCAAGGCCAGAAGCCTGGAGCTTCTTTCTTAGTCTCTCATGTGGGTTTAGGGGCTCAAGGACAGAGCTATTTTTGATGGCTTTCCCAGACCATAAACCCAGAGCTGGGTTGGAAGTGAAACAGCGAGGATATGTAGCAGCAATGGTATGGAATGGTGTTGGCAAAATAAGTAGCAAGTACATTAAGTCTGTGCTCATTTCAATGAATTATTTATGAATATGGGTTACTAACATACATATAGTAAAAGCCAAGTAATCTAAAGTAAAGCCACCATTGTTAAGACACTTAGAATTTTTCCTTTTCACTTTCCAGAAATATTTGGACCTCTAATGATAGGCTCTTGTTATATTTAGGAATTCAAAAAGCAACCAGAGTAAAAAAAAAGGACCACGTACTCCTAGTCCACCTCCTCCAATACCAGAAGATATTGCTCTGGGGAAAAAATATAAGGAGAAGTATAAAGTTAAAGATAGGATAGAAGAAAAACCGAGAGATGGAAAGGACAGAGGACGAGATTTTGAAAGACAGAGAGAAAAAAGAGATAAACCCAGGTAAGTAGGCTTGTATGTTTTAACATTACTGCTCTATAGAATCTACATTGTTTATTTTTCAGAAGTTTTAGGCCTTTGTGTAATTGAAATTTTTTGTCCAGCTGTGTGTATGTGCTTAATTCCAATAATTGGTCATGGAAATTCAAATAACATTAACTTTCAGATTTTATTTTTGAAATATTTATTGGTGATGAGCACATGAACTTTATTATGTTAATCATTTTGAGTTCAGAATTCTGGAACATTTCCATCTTGTATGTAAAATTCTGTACCCTTCCAGCAATAACTCATCTTTAGCCCATTACCCTCAGCCTTAGTAACCATCTTTCTGCTTTGTGTTTCTGTGAATTTGAATGCTTTAGTTATCTCATAGAAGTGAAATCCTGTAGTACTTGTGTTTTGAGACTTATTTCATTTAGCTTATTGTTTTCAGTATTGTAGCATTTGACTAAATTTCCTTCTGTTTTGAGGCTGAGTCATAATATTTCATGTGGCATTCACTGCGTTTTGTTTATCCATTAGTGGGCATTTGGTTTGCCTCCACCTCTTGGTTATCCTGTGATTGCTGCTATGAGCATGGATTTGCAAATATCTTTGAGTCCCTACTCCTGGTTCCAATTCCTATTTCTTTGGATACTTGAAGAGGTTTCAAAAAGTTTGTGGAACATTGAATTAAAAAATGATGTATGTTTTCCATTATCGTTTGAAACTCTCATATAGCCAGAAGTGAGATCACTGAAATGCATTGCTTCATTTTCACAGTTGTTTTCTAATTTTCATACTGCTGTTCGTTTTTGATTAGAAAAAGTACTTTTTGATTAGAAAAATACTTTATATCCTTTCAGTCTTGAGTAGCTGGAACTTGTTTTGTGAACTAATGTGATCTTTCCTGAAGAATGACCCACATGCTTTTGAAAAATGTGTATTTTACTCTTATTCGGTAGAGAGTTTTGTAAATGTCTGTTAGGTCCAGTTGGTCTGTAATGTCATAGAAGTGTTCTGTTTTTCTTAAAATCTCCCATTTGGAAGATAATGAATGTTAACCTTTTGATGAAAATGGAATTCAAACAGCTGGACAGTGAAAGACCCAAGGAACTTCTCAATTTCTGTTCTTTTTGAAAAATAGTGTGATTGTTTCAAAGTTTAGAATTTTGCTCACCTGCATTGACTAATTTAGATTTTTTCGAGAAGGCTTGGTGGGTTTTTTCCCTTAGTTTAGCATAGAAATAAAAAGCTGAGGGCCCGGCACAATACCATAGCAGTTAACGTCCTTGCCTTGAACACACCAGGATCCCATATGGGCTCGGTTCTGATCCAGGCAGCCCTGCTTCCCATCCAGCTCCCTGCTTGTGGACTGGGAAAACAGTGGAGGACGGCCTAAAGCCCTGGGACCCTGCACCCGCGTGGGAGACCTGGAAGAGCTCCTGGCTCCTGGTTTCAGATTGATTCGGCTCCAGCCATTGCAGTCACTTGGGGAGTGAACCATCTGATGGAAGATCTTCCTCTCTGTCTCTCCTCCTCTGTATATCTGACTTTCCAATAAAAATAAATAAATCTTTAAAAAGAAATAAAAAGCTGAGAATGACTTGGATAGAGTTTTGTTTGAGAAATCACAAGGTGTACGCGTACTGAAAAGGGAAAGCACTTCCCAGGCCCGGGCCCGGAGGTGGGGTGCCTCTTGAAAGGAGAGGTTTTCGGGGAAAATGTTCCCAATTGGTGATTTCTCAACCAGTTAGGAAATGGCTAGATAATTTTTTTTATTAAAGATTTATTTATTTTTATTGGAATGTCAGATTTACAGAGAGAAGGAGAGACAGAGAAAGATTTTCCATTTGCTGTTTGCTGATTCACTCCCCGAGTGTCCGCAATGGCTGGAGCTGAGCTGATCTGAAGCCAGGATCCTCTTCTGGGTCTCCCACTCATGCACAGGTCCCAAGCCTGCTTTCCCACGCTACAAGCAGGAGCTGGAAGGGAAGTGGAGCAGCTGGGACATAAACCAGTGCCCATGTGAGATGCTGGGGCGCATACAAGGTGAAGACTCCAGCCTCTGGTCTACCGGACAGAGCCCTGCTGGGCAATTCTCATGCCACCCACTTGAAAGTGTGGCAAGAATTTAGCAGGTATAGGTGGTTTCAGACTGTGATTTAATAAATTCTTTTTAACAACAAATGAGAAAATTTTCTAAGTTTGTAAAAACAAGCAACAGAGGCTGGCATTATTGTGTGGGTTAATCTGCAGCTTGTGACTTGGACATGCTGTGTCAGACTGGCTGCGCCACCTCAGATCCAGCTGTCTGCTGATGCTCCTGGGAAGGTAGTGGGAGACATCCAGTGGGTGCAAGATCCCTTCCTCTCTCTCTGCCACACTGCCTTCCCTATAAATAAAATATACATGTCTTTAAAAAATAAAACTAAAAACATATGGCCTCTTAATTTTTTTTTAAGATTTATTTTTATTATTTTTTTATTGGAAAGGCGGATATACAGAGAGGAGAGACAGAGAGGAAGATCTTCCGTCCGATGATTCACTCCCCAAGTGAGCGCAACGGGCCGATGCTAGGCCGATCCGAAGCCAGGAGCCTCTTCCGGGTCTCCCACGCGGGTGCAGGGTCCCAAAGCTTTGGGCCGTCCTCGACTGCTTTCCCAGGCCACAGGCAGGGAGCTGGAAGGGAAGCGGGGCTGCCGGGATTAGAACTGGCGCCCATATGGGATCCCGGGCGTGCTAGGCGAGGACCTTAACCACTTGCGCCACCGCGCCGGGCCCGGCCTCTTAATTTTTTGAAATCTATTTTCGTACTACTAAAGATATTTTAAAATAAAAATTTGCTTTGTAATACTTGATTTTATTATAAAAAGTCAGCGTAGAGGCAGTATTTTTCCAGGTTCATGAAATTTATGAAATGCATACGGATTATGTAGGAACACAGTCTCTTTTTTTTTTTTCATTTTTAATTTGTTTCCAGGTTTCCTTTTTTATGAAATTAGTATTTCATCAAAAAATTGAGATTTTTCCTTCTTGAGTTATAGGGTAATGGAGAATGCAGAAGCTTCCAAGTTAAATAAATAGGAAATTTTTTGGAAGACATGGAATGAATATGCAGGTTTTCAGGTGAAATTATTTGCATTTTGAATGAGTTTTCTTTTTTATTTTCACATTTTTTCCCCCAAATCAAGCATACTTTAATTATTCTCACCATGCTACTTTATATCCTTTGTTATAGCAGCATTAAAAAAGCTAGTCAGGCTACAGGTCACTTTTCCCTAAGTGCTGTAAAATATAGTCTTCCTGTTGATGTTATAGATTTTCTTTTTATGTTATTGAACATCTCTTCATTCAGTATCATTTTTACTTTATGTGAATTTAAGATTTTACCTGTGGTTTTTTCCTTCAGATAAGAAACCAATCAGCTCAATAGTGTAAGAGAATTTTGGGCAAATTCCTTTGCTTAGAAACAAACCTTTCATATAATCAGAAAGGAAGTGGGTCCAGGTTTAAGTGGGCTTACGTTTATGGCTTGACCCATCTTATTTTAGTAACCAGAGAGGCCTTTTTTTAGTAACTGGATCTTTTATCTTTCTTAATGATTAGACTTTTAAAGATAACAGAAACAAAAATGTAAATTGAGTCAGTTTTTAAATGCATTTTTCCCCCTAAAAGCTAATTAAGAAGAAAATATTATCAAAATGCTGAAATACCAATACTGGACAACCCATTAGCATTCTGGCTTTAATATGCCAACTTGATTTTCATAAGTTTGAACTGAGCTTTTTTTCTTTCATACTGTAGATGTGAAGCTTAAATAGAAAGTGATTAGATTATGCTGAGGGCTTTTTTATCTCTGAGAGATGGTATGTGTAAAACATTTAATTTCTTAGGTTCCGTTATAAACTAAACTATTATAAACATCTTTTAAACAGTTTTAAGTCTACACCACAAAACAAACTGAAAACTAATCGAACAATCAGTTTAAAGAGACTTGGTTTTTGTTTGTTTGTTTCATTAATTTAAGTAGCTCTGAGTTATCTGGAGCCTAATCACATTGAGATTGTAAAGAGATGATGGAGATTTTTCTGTTCAGTAGGTTACATTTGAATGCCCATTTATCATAAATGATTCTCCAAGTCTGGTTAAGACTTATTGAGCATTTTTCCTAGTATCTCTAATAAATTTTACTTAGCGTCAGTTAAATTCTAGTGACATTAAAAGCTACAGAATTACAGATAATTAGATGTTTAGGACAATGTAGTGTTCTAAGTAGCATATGTCTGTTTTTTAAGCAGCTGTTAACCAGAAAGTGTTTTTGTTTATTTGCTTAACTTCTTTTTCTGCAGATGTTTGTAATATCTTGGATCATTTTCCTAACTTACTTACTTGTTTCAAAGATTTAGAGCATTTATTGAAAAAAGGTCTACTAAGACGTCATTTTTACACTAGATCCTAGCCACAAGACCGAGAAGTGATTAGGGCATCATGTTTAATCTACATGGATTGAGGTGGTTATTTTTGGCTGGGATTTTTGCTTCTTAGGGGACATTTTGTAATTTGGAATAATTTTTTTATAGTCACAACCTTGTGGGAGAGATAATCTTTATCATAAGCACTAAATGGCAATTCCACAGTATGTTGACTGGAACAGCAGAATTTTTAAAAAATAATCATCTAGCCCCTGAAGTGAATACTTTGAAGAATATGGTACTTTTCTAAACATGTAATGTTTAGAAATGTTACATTTTGAATATTACTGCTGCAGCCAGTTAAGCCATGGTTTGCAATGCCAGTATTGCATATGAGCATAAATTGAATCCCAACTGTTGATCTAATTCCTTGCTGATGGAAAAAGCAAAAGAAGATGGCCCACGTGCTGGTGTCCCTGCAACTGAAATGGGAGACCCAGATGGATTTCTGCAATCCTGGCTTCAGCCTGGCCCAATCTCAGTTGTTACCGCCATTTGGGAAGTGAATCAGGACATAGCAGATTGAACTCTCTACCCATTCCCTCCTTCTCTATCTGTAACTCTGCCTTTAAAGCAAATAAAGCAAATCTTTTAAAAATAGGAAAAATAAACATTAGTTGTGTTTGTAGTTATTCACAGGTTTGTGTACTCCAGCTCTCCATTCACACACATTGTATGTGTTTGGTGTGAACAGTGCCTGGGAGCAACATTCTAGGAGGCATCGAGCTTGTGGTTCTAAGTTGCTTCTCTGGTAGCAGTGAAAAATGCTTTGAAGGAAAGGGTAAAAGCCTTACTTAAACCAAGAATTGTGTGTGAACTAAGTCTCAGTTTAGTTAATAAGGAAAGACAAATTTAAATATAAACACAGTATATACTCTTGTCCTTTGCTTAAGCATAGAAATCTTTCATAACCCTACATGTCAATCAAGGAAGAACAGACGTTTTGTTTGGCATACCTGATGAAAGTTTACTTTTTCTGAAAGCCAGGAGTTTACAGACTTTTTTACAGCTTTCTTTCTAGAACTCACTAATACATTTTCTCAATAATTGTTGGTGAGTTTTCCCTCTCTAATACTTACAGTGTCCTAGTGAATCCCATACTTCGTCTATGATTTAAAGAGAATATTGCTTGGGAAAATGACAGTGTGTCTTGATAGCTATGCTTGGGAGAAATATATTGCATATCTCTTCTAGTTCTGCCATTTTCAATTAACTTGAAAATTGTTCGCATATTTAGAAGGCTACTTACTTAAAATTTTGTATTTGAATTAAAGTTTGTCCTGAGGTTTATTTTTTTATATACATTTTAAGTCTTAACTTTTGCTCTCAGTTTTTTGGTTTTTAAAGCAGTGAATGCTCTTGAACACATTTCTTCCTTTGTTTTCTTTCTAGGTCTACTTCCCCTTCAGGACATCATTCTCCTATATCTTCTAGACATCACTCATCTTCTTCACAGTCGGGATCATCTATCCAAAGGCATTCTCCTTCTCCTCGTCGGAAACGAACTCCTTCCCCATCTTACCAGCGGACACTGAGTCCACCTTTACGGCGCTCTGCTTCTCCTTATGCTTCGCATTCCCTGTCTTCTCCTCAGAGAAAGCAGAGTCCTCCACGACATCGCTCCCCAATGCGAGAAAAAGGGAGGCATGATCATGAGCGAACTTCGCAGTCTCATGATCGGCGTCATGAAAGAAGAGAAGGTATGTTTAATGTTTATTTTTTCATAAAGTTCTTTTCATGAAATGATTAAAAAATTGAACATTCAGATTTATTGCCGTAAGAGATGAAGGGGGATTATGCTATATTAGGTATTCCAGGATGGAGTTGTTTACAGGCACCTGGAACTGCTTAACAGCACAGGAGTGCAGCTTAGAAATACACACAAATGGGCATTTAGAAGTATGCTAAGTTAGTGCTCTGTAGGGAAGCTGCTTTACTGAATACCCTTGAGTTTAAGGATTTTTAGCCATGTGACATCTTGAACGTCCCTTCCAGTTGTTAAGTTAATATCTAATAAAAGGAAAGTGGGGCTGGCAGTGTTGTATAGTGGGTTAACTGTGGCTGCATTCTGTATGGGGACCACTTGGATTCCCAGCTGTTCTGCTTCTGATGCAGCTCCCTATTAATGCACATGGGAAAGCATTAGAAGATGATCAAGTCCTTGGGACCCTGCCACTCATGCAGTAGTCCTAGGTGAAGTTCCACACTCCTTGCTTTGTCCTAGCCTCGCCCTGGCTGAATCATTTTGGGGCAGTAAACCAGCAGATGGAAGATACTTTTTCTCTAACTCTGCCTTTGAAATGAAATGAATGAATGAATGAATAATATCGAATAATGAATGAATAAATATTCCTTAAAAATTTTTTTCTGTCTCTACCTCTCTGTATCACTCTGCCTTTCAAGTTTGTAAATAAATCTTATCAAAAAAGTCAAGGAAGAAAAGGAAAGAAGCAAACCAGGCAGTGGGACTTCAGCATATCAGAAGTGTTTTATTAAAAAGATAAAGCCTGGGGGAAGCTATCCGAAGTGCAGCTTAAGCCAAGTAATCATTTCTTGGTGTTACTCGTTTAAAGGGAAGGAAGTAAGCAAAGCAGTTTAGCTTTCTAAATTCCTGGGCATCATATTAACTTCAGATTTACCATTTCCTGGCAATACATCCTAATAACACTCATCTATTTTTGTAAATCTTATTTAATAAATATTTTTCCTAACTTTTCTTGAATTAGTTCTTGAGCATAGTGTCCACTCAGGAAATACTTGACTAACTGCAAAATTTCTGTTTAATATTCATTTTAAGGGCTTGTTAATGAGTGTAGTATGGAGATTTCCTGTGATGGATGTTGAATTTAGTTATTCTTTTGATATCAGCAGTATAAGCAGTAATCAAATGTTAAATATGGAAGAATTGGGTTCTTTTATTTAGGAAAATGATTAGTGTTGAGGTAGAGCTTGGGAAAAGCATCTGTTTTATGGAATTACTCCTTATATACAGGATTTTGAACATTTTTATAGAGTACCTGATAAAACATCAACCTAGTAATGTTTATTCAACATGAATAAGATGGGAAAATTTTCTTAATACTTAAGCTATTACTTTTAAATAGTATTTAACAACTAGACTTGACCCAGATTATAGTGTATTTTTAGTGATTACTCTTTGAAGGGAAACTATTATAGTTAAACATAGTAGTGAAAGGGAAGTTGCACTTGAGTTTCCCAGAAGTGCTTTTTTATGGTAACTGCTTATCTTACAGGAAGGAGTTTATCTCAGTGTAGTTCTTTACCTTTTCCAGTAAGAGACACATTCTTGTTCCTCTGTTTAGATGTCATTTTCCAATTTCAGTGGAAGGTCAGGTAAGTTGTGAAAGTAGTCAACTTTATGTATTGTAAAGCCAGTTTGGAAGTATTGTGAGCAAAACATTTGGTGTTTGGGTTCTTGAGAAAGTAAATGGACCTAGTTACTGGAGGCAAAGAGAAAATGAGGCAGAGTTGTGATGTTTTAGTCATAAAGTTTCTGTCATTGCTTAAATAATCTTAGACTGAGACTGTTCTAAAGTAGTAAGAGGCATTTTGCAGAAGATTCTGATTAAAAAGGACAGGGTTTATTCTTTGGTATCTTATTGTTACTTCTCTGACTTTGTATCATATTTATGTTATAATCAGTTTGTGCCTTTTCTGTCATGCCTAAAGAGTAATTTCTAATCTTAGAAAAATTGATTTTGGGTCTCTCTTTGGCTATGATTGGTTAGCTTATCAGTGATGTTCATTCCGATTTTTTTTGAACTGTGGAAATATGGAAGGAAATAGTGTAAGTAGAGAAAATTTTAGAAACCGTTACATGAATGAGCTTGATACGATTAAGCAGGCTAGAAAAGAATGAGAGTGAGTAGTAGCACTGCCAAGCAACCAAGAATTATTCACTACTGGCAAGGCTTTAGCATATTTGACATGGCTATATGTGATCCACTTGAGCCTAACACTTGATAGGTGTGATTGAAAGTATTGTGCCTCTTGATCTAAAAGTGATTTTTTTTTAAAGTCAGTCATCAGTAATTCAAGACCAATTTATTTATGAATAGGATGGGGCAGGAGTCATTCAGAGTATCTAATCAGAAGTGTTGTCATCAATTGTGGTCAAATTGTCTGAATTTCAGTTACAGATAGTTGTAACTTTTTAATTACCAATGTCTTCTTCCCTTTTTCTGTGAAGAAAATAATAGTTTTTAAAGTTGTCTATTGTATGTTATCTAGTTCCTTGAAAAATTGTAAAAGGAATTAGTTTTTTTCCAAAATTTTGTTACAGATACAAGAGGCAAAAGGGATAGAGAGAAGGACACAAGAGAAGAACGGGAGTACGAACCTGATCAGAGCTCTTCTAGAGACCACAGAGATGACAGAGAACCTCGCGATGGCCGAGATCGGAGAGATGCGAGAGACCGAAGGGAGCTGAGAGACTCCAGAGATATTCGGGACTCCAGAGAGATGCGGGATTATAGCAGAGAAACCAAAGAGAGCCGCGATCCTAGAGACTCTCGGTCTGCACGCGATGCTCATGAGTACAGAGACCGCGAAGGGCGCGACGCTCACCGGAAGGAAGACACATACCAGGAGGAATCCCGGAGCTATGGTAGAAACCATTTGAGAGAAGAGAGTTCTCGTGCTGAAATGAGGAGTGATTCCAGAAATGAGCCTCGAAATGAAATTAGGAGTGACCGCATGGGCAGAAGTAGGGGGAGAGGCCCAGACATTCCTGAAAAGGGTAAGATTTTTGACTTTTCAATCAGTGAACTGTTTCTTGAATGCTTATGAGGGAGGTATTGAATTTCTTAGGATTTGTTAATATATTATTTCTTACACTTGTTATCGTTTTGTCAACGTAACTTTTAATTTGAATTTTTTATCTTTCCTGTAAATTCACAATCAAAATTACTAGTTAAAGTAGCCCGGTATGGTAGCCTAGCGGCTAAAGATCTCACCTTGCACATGACAGGATCCCATATGGGCACCAGTTCTAATCCCGGTGGCCCTGCTTCCCATCCAGCTCCCTGCTTGTGGCCTGGGAAAACAATCAAGAATGGGCAAAAGCCCTGGAATCTCGCACCCATGTGGGAGACTTGCAAGCTCCTGGCTCCTGGCTTTGGATCTGCTCAGCTCTAGCCATTGCAGTCGCTTGGGGAGTGAATCAAGGGACAGAAGATCTTCCTCTCTGTCTCGCCTCTGTATATTTGCCTTTTCAATAAAAGTAAATCTTAAAAATTATCAAAACATAAAGAGACTTGACCTAGACCCTGTAATTGGTTGCATTCAGTCTTGTTTCCCATTTTAGCTAAGATGAAACACGTAGGAGGTAGGTGGCTGTCAGGCATAAAAGTATTGTGCAATGTTCTGCCATTATACAAGGCTGAAATTACATAGTTTAAGCATGTCTTAGTAGGTTGATCACTTTTGGATAAAGTTTACTAGACATCGTTTTTTTAAAATAGTAATTTCTTAAAATAGAGAAAAGAATTTATACATTCCGTAGGTACAATGTCAGGACACCCAAATGTTCTTTACTTTCCTCCTCTTTCTCAGTCCCACCTCTCCCACCTCTCTTCATCAGTTTTTGCAGGACGTAATTTTAACCAACTCTATATTCACAAGCTGAATTTGCCACCAACCATAATTTTCAACAAAATAAAAACCAGGATGATCTTGACTCCACATGAGTGTAAAGCAAAGGATGAAACTTACATTCACACCCAAAACAAACATTTCATGCTAATGCATATTTTTGTGTTCTATATTAACTGCCACATATCAGAGGAAGCATATGATATTTGTCTTTTTAAGAATGACTTACTTCATTAAGCATAATTTCCATTTTGTTGGAAAAGATAGGATTTCATTTTTAAATGGCCAAGTAGTATTGTATTGTGTGTATATATGTGCCACATTTTCTTTTTCTACTTGTCAGTTGATGAACATATTGGCTGATTTTGTATCTTAAGAATATTGACTTGAGCTATAATAAACAGGGTTATTTGAATAACTTGTTCCTATATTAATTTCATTTTGTTTCAGGAGTTGGAGTTGGATGGCTGGGTTGGATGGCAGGTGTATTTTAAGATCTCTTAGAAATCTCCATATTGTTTTCTGTAATTGCTGTACTAGTTTACATTCCCACCAGTGGTAGATTAGGGTGCTTTTTTTTCATACATCCCCACCAGCTTTTATTGTATTTGATTTTTGAGTGACGGCCGTTCTAACTAAAATGAGCTGAAACTTCATTGTGGTTTTTATTTGCATTTCTCTTGTCTAGTGAAGCCGAGCATTTTTTTGTGTGTGTGTGCCTGTTGGCCATTTAAATTTGATCCTGTGAAAAAACGCCGGTTCATGTCCTTTGCCCATTTCTTGACTGGATTGTTTTGCTATTGTTGAGATTCTTCATTTCTTTATACATCCTGGGTTTTAATCCTTTGTCAGTTGCTTAGTTAGCAAATATTTTCTCATTGTTTTGGATGTGTCTTCACTGTGTTTGCATTTGTCTTCACTTCCTTTGCAGTGCAGAAGCGTATTAGTTTAATGTAATCCCATGTATCTGTTTTTGTCATTATTGCCTATGCTTCTGAGGTCTTTTTCAAGAAGTCTTGTGCTATGCCAGTGTCTTTAAGAGTTTTCTCGATATTTTTCTGTAATAACCTGAGGTGTTGGGTCATATGCTTAGAGTTAATTTTTGTATAAAATGTCAGGTAC
This sequence comes from Ochotona curzoniae, assembly GCF_017591425.1. Classification (NCBI taxonomy): domain Eukaryota; kingdom Metazoa; phylum Chordata; class Mammalia; order Lagomorpha; family Ochotonidae; genus Ochotona; species Ochotona curzoniae. The sequence goes on along the minus strand of NW_024466502.1, from coordinate 43,161,435 downwards.
GTGTCTTATTTCATATTTCTGTTCACATGGATCCACCTTTCCAAGCATTGCTTTTTGAACAGATTGTCCTTTCTCCAGGAATTGATTTCAGTTTTTAAGATAAGTTTTTTAAAGATTTATTTATTTTTATTTGAAAGGTAGATTTACACAGAGGAAGAGAGACAGAAAGAAACATTTTCCATCCTGGTTCACTCCCCAAAAGGCTTTAACAGCCAGAGCTGGGAGTATCCAAAGCCAGGAACAAGGAGCTTCTTTGGGTCTCCCACATGGGTTCAGGGACCGAAGGACCCAAGACATCCTCCCCTGCTGGGAACTGGAATGGAAGCGAAACAGCCAACACTAGAGCTGGCACCCACTTGGGATTCTGGCCTTGTGGGCAGGAAGATGAGCCTATGAGCCACTGTGGCTTTTTTGTTTGTTTGCTGGGATAGCAGGCAGCATTTCATTCACTTTGCCATAACACTGGTCCCAGTTTCCCACATCTTTTAGAGATGCCACTTGATATTGACACAATACCTTCACTCTGTATTTAAAAGTTTTCAGCATAAACTAAAATTATTCAAAATATGGTCATATTTCATATTGCTTTCATGATGTTTCTGTGAATTAGATACAAAGTAGTATTTTAATGTTTGTTTTATTGTTTTATAGTTTTCTTGCCTTGAGACTCCATAGTGACTTTTTTTTATAGATGGGCAAAATGGAACACAGCTTTCTCAAGTCAGTCATTACACAACTTGGATGTTCTCAGCAAAGCCTAATATTCCTTTCAATAATGGTTACCACTTTGGAATATCCGGTAAAGTGACTGTTTTATAGGAGAAAAAAAAATTATGACTGGTGAAACTTGTTGCATAAAGTGTCTGGATTATAAACAATTATGGTTTATGTTGTTGCTGTTGTTGTTGTTGTTGTTATTATTATTATTATTATTATTATTATTATTATTATTTTTAGGAAGCCGAAGCACAAGAGGCTCTCAAATGGATAGTCACAGTAGCACTAGCAACTATCATGACAGCTGGGAAACTCGAAGTAGCTATCCTGAAAGAGACAGATACCCCGAAAGAGACAGCAGAGATCAAGCAAGGGATTCTTCTTTTGAGAGAAGACATGGAGAGAGGGACCGTCGTGACAACAGAGAGAGAGGTTTGTCAAACATGATTTTGTTGATTAGTACCAGTATCAAATTGAGGATTGGTTTTTAATATTTATTTATGACCTGAGCTTGATGATACATTTTATTGAAACTCTTAGAATTGCTTATGCAGTCGTCTTTGTTCTTGTTGTAGGAAATATTATGTAAGTAAATAGCTGCCGGTACTGGCAGCAGAGTGCAAGAACTGTGCTGTCATCTTAACCAAGCAGCCTACAAGTACCCTTTAAAGAATGCCATCCCAGGCAGTTCAGGAAATAATGTTAACCATTTACTTAAGTATTATCTATGCCTACTTCCTCATTAGCCATGATCCATAGAGTACTATGAGGGTTGCCAGAGAAGAGAGAAAAGGAAAGAAATGATAGGGCTAGGACTTGGTTCCAAGAAGCATTTACTAATATCCTGGCCTGAGATTGTATAATTTTGTATTCTTGTATGTATTAAACTAAAAGTTTTCTATAATTGTGTTAGATAATTTCTTGAGGAAATCAGTCTTGAAGTAAAATTACTAGAAAGTATTTAAATGCTCTAAGTACCTTGTTTGAAAAGCTTGTATTGTGTATCTGTATAAGGAACCTTAAACATTTTAAATCAGTCTTGTCAAAATTTTACTATCCTTGGCTGATTTCTGAAGTAATATTCATTATAATACCGAGAACAGTATAATATGAAACGATTGACCACGGAATTGAATATTGATGGTTCTCATGTGTGCTGAATCAAAAAGTTAATTACTGTATCTTGAGATGAGTCATAATAGAAATAAAATAAAGTTTCTAAGATACCATATGTGTCTGGCAGAATAAATAAGATTAAGAGATAGGAGAGTTGGTTGGATTAAGTTCATTAAGGTAAGCCTGCTGCATTTGGGTCAAAAAAAATGAGGATTTTCCCAGCCATAGATAGAGCTAAAATTTATTCAGTATTGATATCTGAAAGTATTTCTTTCAGAATTTTAACTTGGCTCTTTTTAATACTGCATCCTGATAATGCTTTATTTATCTGTGTTTGTGTGTATGTGTGTGTGATATGTACCTCACTTTCCTTTTTTCTGTTTTCTTACTCTTGCTTAGATTTGTCTCTTCTTCTGCATGAGTTCTATAACAACATTTGGTTTCACTCCTGTATATATTTAGTTTAACCTGAGCTGCAAGAACTAAATAATAGTTGTTTTACATATATTCTCAGATTTTATTTTTATAATATTCCCAGGAGATTAGGTATTATAAAATGATCCATATTTTACAGTTAAATAATTGGGTTTAATTGAAATAAGTTCCAGAACTGGATTTAGACTGAGGTCATTTGACCACAAATCGAGTTCTCTTTCTGTGTTAGTTTGCTGGAACTACTTCAGTAAATGTCAGGTGTATGATTGAAGTAGGAAAATATATTTGAAGCCAATAAAATAATGGTCTATTCTACAAATGTTTATTGAATGAACTCATGCTATGCAGTTTGCTAGGTATTCAGACTGCAACAATTTTGGCCTTAAGTTTCTGTAAAGAAATTTTGTCCATAAGTTTCTGTAAAGAAATTGATGGAAAAAGAGGAGGCCCCCCACCCCCACCAAAAAAAAGAGGATGGTTATTGCTGTCAAGAGAATGAAAAACCTAGATAGAAATAAAAAATAAGAGAGGGATTTATTTACTTGAAAGTTTTATGGAAAATTTGAGAAGATATTTATACATATGTATAAATACAAGAGAAGAAGCTTGTTTTTGGAAATTTAAAAGTAAAAGCATGCTGTGCAGAGGAAAAGTATTATGTGCAAATTCCTTAATGGGGAAGAGCATAGCAAGGCCTGAGATATTGGAGGAGGCTGTTATGGCTGGAGGATGGTTGAATAGGAAAGAACAATAGACACTGGATACAGAGATGTGCACGGGTGTCTTATTCTGTGCCTGAGGGTTTATATCTTTTAATTTTTCTCAATCTAATAGTAAAAATAAAACTAAATGTGTGGCAAATGCTGCTGTAATAAGTACTGTGAGGAGATAGAGGAGCGAAGGCAATTCTAAGGAATTTCCAGAAAGCTGCCTAAAGAAGTAGTATCTGAATCAGGGCCTGAAAGATATAAAAGAGTTTGCGAATAGGAACAATGGAAAAAACACTTTACAAGGATATGCATGACACAAGGACTGAAAGAAAGCTGAATTTTAAAGGAGTGACAAATTGTGTTGTTGGAATAGTATGGTATAAATGGTATCGAAAGAAAGAGGCTAGAAAAAAGGGCTGATGAGAGACCAAAGGCCAGATTGTGAATGATCTAGCAAGTCAGAATGGAAATTTTGAATTTAATAACCTTTTTGCAGCCTACAAGATAATTGCTTTCAAGCAACTAGAGGAAATAGAGTTTAATCAAAACCAGTAAAAATCAAGTAGAAGACTAGAAACAAATACCTATCAGTCAGTCTGTTGATGACAACCTGTGTAAGATCTGATCAAGGTCTAAGTTGATGTATTAACTGGAGAGATTAGAAAAAGAGAAGGAATAAAGAAATATTTTGGAAATGAAATTGGTGGGAATGTGGGCACTTAGATAAGTCAGAGATTGCATTTTTCATAAATAGATTTGCCATTCGTCAAGATATATACCTGAAGAGAAACACATTTTTGAATACCTTTTGAGGCAAAGAAGTGGAAGAAAGTTCAATGATTAGCAGTGTTTTAAAGCCTTGTCTTTTTAGAAAAATAAATGTAACAGAGTAAGGAAAGTAGTAGAAAGGAAAATAATGAAATTATTATAACTAGAAATTTGAAGAATCAATTCCTGTTAGTTTCAGTATTGAGTGTGTTTCAGGTTGTTTTGTAATCATTGAGATTCTAGTTTGACTCCAAAACTAAGAAATCAGATCGTCTAAAACATGGATAGATACACATTCTGGAAATACAAGCTGATGTACAATAAGAACCATTTTAAATATAAGGTGGTTTCAGCTAAAATAAAAGGATTTGAAAAAATTGACTTCTAATCTTATTGTACCATCTCTCACTTTGGTGACAAGTCAACCTCCAGGCCAGAATTTCTGTTTTTAAGAGAAATGGAGTAAGGAAATCCCAGGCCCTTGGAATTGTACCAAAGAATTCAAAATAAAAAAAGAGAGAGAGAGAGAAATGGGGAGAAAGGAATAGGAAGAGTTTTATTTTTATTTAGGTTTAAAATTCTATGAACTTTTGTACCTGGGTCTTTTGATGAATTCTTAAATTTTTCATCAGAGATAGGAAGAGAACTTTAAGTTACCATATAGAACCCTTCCCCAGAAATATCCGAAAATTACTCTGCTTGATGAGTTGATGTTAACTATTATGCTTAATAGCCTATTGGTCATATTGCATTCTGACCTTTATTGACTAGCCAATAGACATTATTATTAAGCAATATAAAAGTTAAAACATCACAGTAGCCTGGGGGGTAATGCTGCATTTACTTTTCAGAAATGACTGTCTCTCTGGAAATATCCATGCCATCTTCTTACACCTTTTAAGATCCTAGACTAATCTCTTACTCAACTAGACATTTGGACAGTATGCATTCATTTTCTCTGTGTTTATGTGATTTATGTGTAGATGGGGGGGTTATAAAATGTGATGAGATCATTAGTTAACATTTTAAGGAAATAGCTCTTTATCTGAATAATCATTTATATGATTAAATGAAACTATTAATAGTTATTAATTATAAATATATCATTAGTATGAACCACTTTTTACATTTATTTGAAGATTGGTAGATATTAATACCCTTAACATTCTAGTTTATAATAGAGGATTGATTATTGCAGCAACAGATTTTGACATGTTTTGTTCTATATTTTCCTCACATAATAGCTGCACTTTGATGTGTATTTATTTTGGCCTGAAATTAGAGGTGTGACTTACGAGGGAAATTTTTTTTTTCCTTCAGCTCCTATGTTCTACACCTCCTGCTGCCCCTATCCTTTGCCACCAGTGTTCTCAGGTCCTGCTGGGGGGACAGAGAAGATCAGAGGTGAAGGGTAGAGATGGCAGAAAGTGGGGTTGGAGCAGCGGGCTGGAGGTAGGGTAGGGAGCATGCAGAGAAAGATCAAAAGTTGATCAGTGGGAGGGGGGCGAGGGGGGCAGGTGGGGAGCAGAAAAATCGGTAGTTAGAAAGCATAAAATTATCTTTAAGAGAAAATATTTTTAAAAGGTCTAAGGGTGATTGTATTGTTTGATTAATTAAAAGTAAATGTAGTGTCTGGTTTTATGGTTTTTTTTTCTTTTTTTCTTTCTTTTCTTTTTTTTTTTTTTTTTTTTTTTTTTGCTGGTGTGACTCTATACATAGATAAAATTTTAAATTTGCCATGCTGTTTTTACCACTGGGTTATCTGTCAAATTAATCACTGACAAAACTTGATTTTCATTGTAGATCAAAGACCAAGCTCACCAATTCGACATCAGGGAAGGAATGACGAGCTTGAGCGTGATGAAAGAAGAGAGGAACGAAGAGTAGACAGAGTGGATGATAGAAGAGATGATAGGGCGAGAGAGAGAGAGCGGGAACGAGAGCGGGACAGGGAGCGGGAGCGGGAGCGGGAACGGGAACGGGAAAAGGAAAGAGAGCTTGAAAGAGAACGAGCTAGGGAACGGGAGAGAGAGAGGGAACGAGAAAAAGAGAGAGAACGTGAGAGAGAGAGAGAGCGAGAGCATGATAGAGAGAGGGAAAGGGAGAGGGAGCGAGACAGGGAGAAAGAGCGGGAGCGAGAGCGAGAAGAAAGGGAGAGGGAAAGAGAGCGAGAACGGGAGCGAGAGAGAGAACGGGAACGGGAACGAGAGAGAGAGCGAGCTCGAGAAAGAGAGAAAGAACGAGAACGCCAGAGGGATTGGGAAGACAAAGACAAGGGCCGAGAGGGCCGAGAGGAGCGCAGAGACAAGCGGGAAGATGTCCGAGAAGAGAGGAATCCCAGGGACGGCCACGAGGAGAGAAAATCAAAGTAAGAAGGGCACATTGGCGTTCGCAAGTAGCATCTCAGCAAAGAATTCACAAAATTTTCTTTCATACTTCTCAGTATGTCTCTTACTTCCTCAGTCAAATACCTTTGATCTATCTTGAATATTTCAAGTGATCTAGGAAAAAAGAATTGAAATTTTTTTTTCTTTTTAAGATCTATAAATTTTATTGGAAAATCAAATATACAGAGAGGAGGAGAGACAAAGAGGAAGATCTTCCGTCTTCCGTCTTCCGTCCGCTGATTGACTCCCCAAATGGCCACATGGCTGGAACTGAGCTGATCCGAATCCAGGAGCCAGGAGCCACTTCTGGGTCTCTCACATGGGTGCAGGGTCCCGAGGCTTTGGGCCATCCTCAACTGCTTTCCCAGGCCACAAGCAGGGGGTTGGATGAGAAGCAGAGCTGCAAATATGAGATACAAACCAGTGCTCATATTCCCAGCCTGTGCAAGGCAAGGACTTTTAACCACTAGGCTACCATTCCCTGCCTGAATTTTTAAATTTGATTTTTGCATCCAGCAGCAGTATTATTACTCCCTTTTGGCAGCTGTATTTTTGATGGCACATAGGCTTGCTTAACTGTTGCATATTTTATTTTACATAAGAATTCATAAAATGATAGTATCAGTAGACTAGTGTCTCATCATCTCCGGTTTATAGCTGGTTAATGGTGTTAACTAGTCACCAAGAGATGCTTCCTGTATCATTTCTGATGATAACAGTGGAGTCACATTCTGGATCTGTGAGAGCATTCACAGTAGCTTAAGTGAGGGAATCCTTGTAATTACTGAATGACCGGAGAAAATGAGAGAGACGTGATTATAGTGGATTACTGGGATTCAAAGACATCTCTTGGAATCTCGTATTATGTATCTGGATATACATTTTCTTATTTTTCTTTTTCTTAAGCCAAAAAGAACTCAGTTTGCCTAGGTATTGGGCAAGTGAAGGATTAGCTTTTGCTTGGGCTCATGCGACTATATTCGTATTGTCAAAATGCCTGCATAGTATCTGATCGCTTCTCTTTTATCCTATGTTTATTCCAGTCTGACAATTGTTGCTAACACCTTAATAATAAACCTAAGAATTTAGCACCATTTTCTGTGTTGGGGCTCGCATTTGTTGAAAAGTAGACAGTAACTAGCTTGAGTCGATCACTGGCCATGAGAATTCTGAACTGATTTAGTCAGTTTTGGGGTTTTAGAGGCACAAAGCCAAACTTTCTGGAGTTAACTATGTTTTTATACAGCTACTAGGATAGTACCATGGTTAAGTTTTCTAAAACAGAGGGAGTAGTGTATGTGTCTCTGATTTTATTGCCCCTGCTTCAGCTCATTTGTCTTGGGTTGGGTACCACTTCCTTGCTTTATGCTGTTCCACCGTCGCTGTTTCAGGTTAGGCTTATGGAAAACAACCTAGCACAAATGTGTAGTCTGCTCTCTCTGGGACTTGGTTGTTCTTTAATCTATTTGAATATGTTCTGCAGTAGATCTAAAAAGAGGATTCAGAAGCTAAGTTTTATGTACATATATCCATGTTGTGGCTGCCACTGGCCTTCTGATATTACTATTTTCTGTTTCTTGAGATGACTCATTTTCCTCACATTTTCTGATGAAAATGCTCAGGTTCAGTGATTACATTCCATTGCATAATAAGTTGTACTATGACTTATTTGAACTCAGCTTTTTGGCTCTGAAGTCAGAGCAAAATTGTTTTCTAACATAAGATTGATAAATATTTGTATTACTTTATTGATTTCTCAGCTGCATGTTACCATCTTATAGTATTTGAATCTGACAGTTTTCAGCTGACTGATTTTTCTTGTATTACTAAAGAAAGAAAGTGGCTGAGTGCTTTATGTTTATGGCTGTAAATTCTTAGCAAATGAAGTACAGAATTTTTATTGAAGATGCTAAAAACTATTTTGTGATTCAGTTCTAACAATATTGCTATCCTGCCATTGACTGTTCTAGTTGTAATTGAAAAGTATGTGTAAAATAACATATCAAAGAAATTTGTCTTTCACTGCATGGAGTTTTATGAATCACATTTGCTTGCCTCATTTAGGAAACGCTATAGAAATGATGGCAGCCCCAGTCCTCGGCAGTCACCTAAGCGTCGGCGTGAACATTCTCCCGACAGTGACACCTACAACAGTGGTGATGATAAAAGTAAGCACAGTCTCTTTTCCATTTCTCTGTATTAATTTGTTCATATGTAACCAGCATATCATCCTTGGACATTAGTCAGAACTCAAGGCTTTAAAATGTTTTTTTTTTCCTCTTCTGCTTCTGTATATCTCATGTGACTAAGATGTATATTAAAAATAGTCTATCTCAGTGTCTGTGTCATTTTCTTCTATTTGTAATAAAATTATGCTATTTTCAGCTGAAGTCATTGCCATTTAAAAACGTAAAAATGAAGTAAGAGATTTGCTTATTACTATTATTATTATTACTATTACTCTTATTTGAGCATAATATGCAGTGTTTGTTAACCGGTGGATGTGTGATTACTTTTTTCTTTCTGTAAAGATGAGAAACACAGACTCTTGAGCCAGGTTGTACGACCCCAAGAATCACGTTCTCTCAGTCCATCACACCTCACAGAAGACAGGCAAGGTAGATGGAAAGAAGAGGATCGCAAACCAGAAAGAAAAGAGAGTTCAAGGCGCTATGAAGACCAAGAGCTCAAAGAGAAGGTTTCTTCTATGGATAAACAGAGAGAACAAGCAGAAGGCCTGGAAAGCTCAAGAACACGTACACAAGACGTTACAGGACATCACCAGTCTGAGGATAGAGATATATCTGATCGAGCTCATGATGAAAATAAGAAAAAAGCAAAAATTCAGAAGAAACCTATAAAGAGAAAGAAAGAAGATGATATTGGAATAGAGAGGGGTAACCTGGAGGCAGCATCTGAAGATGGGCAAGTATTTTCACCAAAGAAAGGTCAGAAGAAGAAAAGTATCGAAAAAAAGCGCAAACGATCCAAAGGTGACTCTGATATTTCTGATGAAGAAGCAGCACAGCAAAGTAAGAAGAAAAGAGGCCCACGGACTCCCCCTATAACTATTAAGGAGGAATTGGTTGAACTTTCCAATGAAAAGAATGGCATTTTGGGGGATCCTCAGAAGAAAGAAGATACAGCATTCAGTGACTGGTCTGATGAGGATGTTCCTGACCGAACAGAAATGACAGAGACAGACCACATTGCCACCAATACCACTCCTGGTGGTACCCCTTCTCCCCTATCCTCTCTTCTTCCTCCCCCACCTCCTATGGCTACTGCCACTGCTGTTGCTACTCCTACTCTGGCCACCACTGCTGCTGCTGCTACCACCTCTGCCACCACCATTTCCACCTCTGCCAGTACCACCAATACCACTTTTGCCAATGAAGATTCACATAGAAAATGCCACAGAACAAGAGTGGAAAAATTCGAAACATCTCATGTTACTATGGAAGACACACCACATCGCAAGCCAGTAGATCAGAAGAGGAGTAGCAGCCTTGGGAGCAATAGGAGTAATCGCAGCCATACGTCTGGCCGCATGCGCTCACCATCCAACGACTCTGCCCATCGAAGTGGGGATGACCAAAGTGGTCGAAAAAGAGTGCTGCATAGTGGGTCAAGGGACAGAGAAAAAACAAAAAGCCTGGAACTCACGGGAGAGAGAAAATCCAGGATTGATCAGTTGAAGCGTGGAGAACCCAGTCGAAGTACTTCTTCAGGTAATATGATTATGATCTAGTCAGCATTTCTTGCGATGGTCATAGCTAATACAAGTTATATGTAGTTATATATAATTTAAGGTAATGCTAAATTGGTTGTTTTATTTGTTGTTGTAAATTTTATGAAAGTTTTTTGGCTGTAAATTTTATGAAACTCTTTTTTGTTGCTGTAAATGTTACTTGTTACCAGTTTAATGCCATCATTAAAACAGGTGCATTCAGTGCTGTTAATTATTTTCATATCAAGAGTTTAATAGTATATGTTGATGGAAGTTTATGTGTTCACATTTGTTAATAATGCCCATTGGTTCCTGCTGTGCCTCCTATGGACACAGCTCCCTGTTTGGTCATAAAGAAATAGGAGAGCAAAGAGAAATCAAATAGTGAAAATCATCAGTTCTATTACCTGCCTAACTATTTTGTGTACTCATTACTTTCAACATATTTTGTAGTTATAAGAAAACATTTTTAACATTATTTAGCATATTATTTGAGAGAGGTTGATTTTTTTTTCTCTTAAAATTCAGGTCCTTGATATATAGAAATAATACATATGAGAAGTGTACCAGAATGTATAGAAAGAATGGATAGTACAGAGATATGTGTAGAATAGACAAAATCATGGATTGGTTTTAAAGAACCTCCCAGGTTAAATATTTTGTTTCTATATTGTCATGTATTAACTCTTTGAATATGTTGTGTTTATTTTAGATCGCCAGGATTCAAGAAGCCATAGTTCAAGAAGAAGTTCTCCTGAGTCAGATCGACAGGTCCACTCCAGATCTGGGTCATTTGATAGCAGAGACAGGCTTCAAGACCGAGATCGATATGAGCATGATAGAGAGCGCGAGAGAGAGAGGAGAGATACACGGCAGAGAGAATGGGAACGAGAGACCGAAAAAGACTGGACACGGAACAGGGACAGAGATCGATTACGAGAGCGAGAAAGAGAACGAGACAAAAGGAGAGACTTGGACAGAGAAAGAGAGAGGCTAGTTGCTGATCCCATTGAAAGGGATAGGGACAGAGACAGAAATTTTGAGAGTTCTTCTCAAATAGAATCTGTGAAACGCAGTGAAACAAAACTGGACAGTGAACATGAAAGAGACTTAGAGGGCAGTTCACGGGAGCCTGTTGCTTTGGATAAAGAAAGAATGGATAAGGATCTGGGATCTGTGCAGGGATTTGAAGATATGAGTAAAGCTGAAAAAATGGAGAGTGTGGAAGGTGAGTGCCACACCTTTTTATGCGTTGTACTGCTTCATTCCATTTCAGATTTCATGTGCAACAAATATTTTCTTTGGCTAGGCCATCTACTAATAGGAAAATTGACTCCATTCTTTTATTTTTTTCCATGATAGTTTGTAGTATACAGATTCATTCTTCTGTCATCTTCCCTCCCAGTTTTCTCCCTCCATTATTTTTTTCCCATTTTATCATAGTAATATAGCCCCTTAGTACAAGTTACAGGTGTAACTTTCTGATATTTAAATGTATCATGACATGAGAAACAAAAATAGAAACCTAGTATTGTAATGTAGAGGTGTAATAAATTGCATTAGGAGTCCTACTTTTATTTGGAAGTAGAGGTGCGTGCTGTATAGTACCTTTACTTCTCAGTATGCTGGTCTCCCTTATATAGTTAATGTATATGGCTGTGTGTGTGTTTACATATATGTATATATAAATATAGATGTTGTACTTTGCATATTAACTGTCTTATACCAGAGAGAACTACAGTATCTGTCCTTTTGGGACTGGCTTACTTTACGAAGTGTAATTATTCCCAGCTGTGACCATTTTATTGTAAACAGCAAGACTGCATTTTTTATGACTGAGTAGTAGTCCATTGAGTAGATGTAAAGGTTTTTTAACCATTTTTCTGTTGCTGGACATCTGAGTTGATCCAAGGTCTTCGCTATTGTGAATTGTCCTGCTACAAATATAGCAGGCTGCAGGTTGCTCTCTTGAATTAAGGTTTTGTTTCCTTTGTGTATATTCCCAGAAATGGGATGGCTGGGTCTTAAAATAGATCAGTTCTCAGTTGTTTGAGCACTCTCCATACTGACTTCCAAAGTGTTTGTACTAGTTTATATTCCCAGCAACAGTAGATCATGATACCTTTCCCCCATATCCTTGCCAACAATTGTTTTGCTGATTTCTGTTTGTAGACCATTCTGACTGGAATTAGGTACAACCACATTGTAGTTTTTAGTTCTATTTTCCTGATAGCTAGGGAACATCAGTGCTTATTCATGTGGCTACTAGGCTTTTTAATTTCATCTTTTGAGAATTATCTGTTCATGCCCTGTGCCTGTCTCTTAACAAAATTATTTGTTTTGCTATTGTTGAGTTTCCAAAACTGTAAATCTTAGATATTGATCTCCTATCTGTTGTAGTGTGCTAGCATGCACAGATTTCCTCCCATACTCTTGGATACTTCCTCATTTTATTAACCATCTCCCTTGATGTAAGAAGCTTCATAATTTGATGTAGTCCCATTTGTTTATTTTGGTTTTAATCGCCTGTGCTTTTGGTGTCTTTTCTAAGAAGTCTTTGCCGATGCCTATTCCTGGTAGGTTGTTCCCTGTTCTCCTCTAATAATTTGATGGTGTCTGGGCATGGGTTTAGATCCTTGATGCATGTAGAGTTTATTTTTTTATTAAGATGAAAGGTAGGAGTCTCTTCTTACTTCTGCAAGCAAATACCCAATTTTCCCAGCAGCATTTGTTGAAGAGACTGTTTTTTCTCCATGGGTTATTTTCAGTTATTATTAGGTTGGTTGGCTGTAGATGTATTGTTCTTGTGGTTTCAGTTTTGTCTATTTCCTAATTTTAGTTGTTTCTGCTTTTTGGGGTTAATTTACTGTTGTTTTTCTGGCTCCTTCAGATGTATGATTAACTTGTTTACCTGGTGCCTTGCTTGTTTTTTGATATTTGCACTAATTGCAGTGAACTTTTTTAGCACTGCTTCTGCTGTGTCCCATAAGTATTGACATGTTGTATTGATACCTCCAATTATTTTAAGGATTTTAAAAATTTGCTTTTTGATTTCTTCTTTGACCCCTTGTCCATTCAGTAGCATGTTGTTCAGCTTCCAAATGTTTTCATATTCTTAGTATTTTGACTTGCTGCTCTCTAGTTTCATTTCCTAATGGTCTGAAAAACGTGGTATGATTTTGATTATTTTGAATTTGTTGAGGCTGCCTTATGGCCTCTAATATGATCTGTCCTGGAGGAGGTTCCAGACACTGGTGAAAAACAATGTGTATTTTATGTTAGGAAGAAAGGTTCTATATATTATGAATCAGGTCCATTTGTTCTGTTGTATAAGTGAAATCTTATTTCTTTGCTGAGTTTCTTGAAGTTAGTGGCATGTTGCTGTGCAGCAGCAAGGGAAATGGTGCACAGGGCCGTTAATTACACACAAGGACTGCTGATTGATGGTCAATAGCCAAGGTTTATTAACAGTTAAAGACTTTTTTTTTAAAAGATTTATTTATTTTTATTGGAAAGACGGATATACAGAGAGGAGGAGAGACAGAGAGGAAGATCTTCCATCCAATGATTCACTCCCCAAGTGGCCTCAATGGCTGGAGCTTAGCCAATGCGAAGCCAGGAGCCAGGAGCTTCCACTGGGTTTCCCACATGGGTGCAGGGTCCCAACGCTTTGGGCCATCCTCAACTGCATGCGTTCCCAGGCCACAGGCAGGCAGCTGGATGGGAAGTGGGGCTGCCGGGATACGAACTGGCATCCATATGGGATCCTGGCGTGTTCGTGGCGAGGACTTTAACCACTACGCTATCATGCTGAGTCCAACAGTGAAAGACTTTTAAAAACTGAGGGTCACGTAGGCATAAGGGAAGGAGGATCTGAAACAGGATGTGGTTTACGTACTTGCATGCAAGAGGGGTCAATCAGTGGACAATATGTTTTTCTAGCAGGCTACTATTATTTAAACAGCATACAGGGGAAAAAAAAGTCTTTGAGCTGTTATCTAAGCTTGAGGAACAGGGAGTTCCTAATGTTCCAAGTGCTTCAGGATCTTTGCCCTGAGTTCCTGGAGCTTTCTCACAAGGTTACAGCTGGTTACAGTTTTACACCTGTGAAGTTCCCAGTTCTCGATCTCCCTCTGTTACTGTATTGATGTCTATACTTCCCTTTAAATCCGTTAGCAGTTGTTTTATTTAACCAGGTGCCCTCGCATTTGGTGTGTATACATTTATTATGTCTTATCATTGAATGGATCCCTTGGTCATTATGTAGTGCCTTTCTTCATCTTTTTTAGTGTTTTTCGCGTTAAAATCTGTGTTATCTGATAGGAGAATGATTACAGCAGTTTTTCCTTTCTGTCGGCCTGGAATATTCTCTTATATCCTTTCACTTACAGATTCTGTGTATCTTTGTTAGAAGATGTTTTTCCTGTAGACCTTGGATAGATGGGTCCTGTTTTATAACCCAATTTGGTAATGTCTTGTGGTTGATGAGTTTCAGCCATTTACATTCAGGGTTAATATCAACAGCGATTAGATTCTGTCATTCTTTCATAGGGTTTCTCAGTGTTTGCTTTAGGTTTCTTTTGTGATTTTACTGATATGCTCACTTTTGTCTTCTTTGATTATGATAAGTGTCATTATCTTTTATTGTCTGTAGCACATCTTTAAACAATGTTTATAGAACTGGTCAAGTAGAGGCACAATCCTTTAGTTTTATTTGCTTTGGAAGTTTTATGTCTCCATTTTCTTCTAGCCTGTAGGGTTTCTGGTGAAAAGTTAACTGTGAGTCTGATTGGTGTTCCTCTGTTGGTTATCTGATGTTTCTCATGTGCGCTTTTAAATATCTTTTCTTTATGATGTGTTGTGTTGAGGATTGCTTCTAGCCATGTCTGTTTGGGGTTCTGTGTACATTCTTATTTGGATTTCCCTTTGGTTCTCCATGTTAAGTAGAAGGTTCTCCCTACTCCTGGAGTCAGAACATTAAAAAAAAAAAATGTGTTCTGTCGATTCATGGTGCCCCATCTTGTTCCTTTGTAAATCATGGCCTAAGTTAACAGTAATAATAGCCCCCCTGAGAATTTTCCTGGAAATTCTGCTTCTTTGAGATGTCTGGTTCTACTATCTAACAATTAACACTGCTAATATGTCTAACTGTAAAACATGATATTCTTTTATTTGCATTGGGTTATAATAAATCCACACTGATTTTCTTACATGCTTTGGTTATATGATTATATGTTCCCATTTGCCATCTTGCTACATACTTTTTGTATTTGACTTGACAAAACATTTGTACATTGTCTTTCTTCATACTACAATTTCACTTCACTGTTGAGGAAAAATAGCATCAGGTCATGAGTCCTGGTTCTGATGGAGGTAAAAATCTTAGGATATAATTGAACTAATCATTTTAATAGTTCTTTTGTGATTGGAGGCAGTGTCCCTGTCCCCTAAAATACATCAGTTGCTAGTTGTGATTACAAATAATACAACATAAAAACTTATAGTAGAATAATCTGCTATGTAATGAGATTTTATTAGAGAAGACAAAATTTTCATATTGTGTATGAATAATGTACCTTTGTATGCAATATTATTAAAATTAATCATCTTAGAGGTGAAATGTTGGGAATATAGAGAAATTAATGAAGAATTTCATAGAACAGAAAAGTATTGGAATGAGCAGAAACATCTTACAGGTTCTTTTTGTCTGGCACCAAATTCCTGTCCATGAAACATCATGCTGCAGTTTGTCAACTAGTGTTGTAGACTTGGTTAAGGTGTATGGAAAACCAGTGCTTAGAAATACTAAGACTGTCTGGTTTTCTGACTGTGTTCATGACAGGCTCCTCAGGAAATAAAGTTGAGAAAAATTGATTAAATAAATACAATGTATATGAAAAGAAAACATTGGGATGGGCAGGAGAAATTGGAAACTTAGAGGGAGAATTGGTGTTATCCTTATAGTTTTGCCACATTGCTATAAAGTTCTTCATATGACAAGCTGAATATTATAAGCTGTGATTTAACTTTCAAAATTCTTAAATGAGTTTATGGATTTAAAAAGAAAACCTAATGACTTTATGTTAGGTACTGAATTCATAGCTTTCTGAAATTGGATTTGTCTGACTTAACAGTGTTATTATCAAAACCAAAACACAATACACATAATCAACATTCATGTTAATAGTAGATTTTATTTGATTTTAATTGTAGTCTTATGACTTACTATATTGCTGCTTCCACTATAATTTTTATGGTAAAATTAAGCTAATTAAACTTTTTTGCTTTCTTTTCACATGAAAATGTTTGAATAATTAAGAAATAATAATTTTATGATGAAAAACTATCCTTTACATTGTTACCATGCACACACAGGCTTTCCTTATCGGATTGACTTCTGTGTCCTTTCCCTTTGAGACATGATATTGTCTTTTTAGCAGGAGAAGATGAATCCAAGTTAGATGATGCACATTCCTTAGGCTCTGGTGCTGGAGAAGGATATGAGCCAATCAGTGATGATGAACTGGATGAAATTCTGGCAGGTGATGCAGAAAAGAGGGAAGAGCAACAGGATGAAGAGAAGATGCCAGGTAATTGCAGAGGTAGTTACACATGAAAATGACTTGAGATGATATTTTTTAAGTAGAAGTTGCTGTGAATTAGAGAGGGCCTCATATAAGTTAGCATAATTCTTAAGATTTCTCTTTCAGAGTATAAGATTCTATAAATATGGTATTGAATGTGATAAAATACTGATTGCCTAACAGTGTTCTTTGTATTTTACGTTAAAATTTTGGCAATACTTGAAACATATTTGAGCACTATTTATATACCTTCATATTAATTTTTTAAGTTCAGTAGTTATTTTCATTTACAGCATTATGTAGTTTATTACAGTTTATTGTAAGACCATAATGTGAACTAAGAACTCTTGGCATCCCTACTGATTCATCCCAATCAGTGTGTGATTATTACTAATGGTGTCTTTTACTTTAGAGTCTTGTCTTGGGGTGTGTAGAATGTTGCATTTATATTTTGTATTTTGAATTTGCTCATTTATGTCACAATTATTTTCTCATTTAGAGGGTGTATATGATTAATACCTTTATAATTTTTGACAGTCATTTTATTTCTTCAGTTGTTTCTTCCCAGTTGCATTGATTATTTGCTCTTAATGTTCGTAATAGTAACTAATTGTTAAAGGAATTTTATAATGAATTGTTTTTTAATTAAAGTGTATATGTTTGTGTTTATTCACACATTTAAACTAGATTGATTGATTTAATTCCTTAAAGAACTCTGATACCGAGCTTTAAAATATCAGACCGATCTAATCCTTGTGGAAATATAGAGCTCTTGCATCCCACATAAATCATTCGTTCATAGGATAGCTTGCCTGTTTTCTCTTGGTGGGAAAGCTTTGGGTGCTTAGACCTTAAATATTAGTGTTGTTGGAAAGGCTTTTGGATTTTTTAGTTTGTGTGATTAAAACTATTTGACATTTAATAATTTGTTTTTCTTACATTATTTGTAGATAATGCTATTGATGTTTCTTGATGTGAAATATCCTCTGCTTCAACTTCCTGCAGATCCGTTAGATGTCATAGATGTAGATTGGTCTGGGCTTTTGCCAAAGCATCCAAAAGAACCACGAGAGCCTGGGGCTGCACTTCTCAAATTCACACCTGGAGCTGTGATGTTAAGAGTTGGAATTTCTAAAAAATTGGCAGGTTCTGAACTCTTCACCAAAGTTAAAGAAACATGTCAGAGACTTTTAGAAAAACCCAAAGGTAATTTCATTTTACTTTGTCTGATTATTATCTGTTACAACTCCTAAGATGTCCTTGAAAAGAATTCGAGGGGTTGGCACTGTGGTGCAGTGGGTTAAGCCACTATGTGTAATGTCAGGATCTCTTGGGCAGTATGTGTCTTGACTGCAGTGTTTCCCAATACAGCTTCTTGTCAACAGCCTGAGTAAAGCAGTGGGAGATAGCCCGTGTCCTTGGACTTCTGAACCACCAGTGTTGGAGACTTAGAAGCTCCTGATTCCTGGCTCGTGTCTTTGGCTTGGCACAGCCCCAGCCATTGTAGACATTTGGGGAGTGATCCAACAAATGAAAGATCTTTCTGTCTCTTCTTATCTCTGTAACTCTGTCTTTCCAAAAGAAAAAGAAGTGAAAGTGATGCGTGGTACATTGACACTATTCGAACTGTTTCTTGAACAATCATTTACATTCACATCTACTTAAAAGGCAGAATGCCCAGGACAAAGAATTTATTCTTTCTGCTGGATTATTCCCTGAATGCTTTCAGGGCTGGGCAGGGCTTAGTCAGTACCCTAGAAGTCATTTCAGGGGAACTGAAATGTGGGTGTCAAGACCCAGGCACTTGTGCCATCACCTGCTGCCTCTCACGGTGTGTTAGCAAGATGCTGGATGGGAATTGAGTAAACAGCACTTGACTCCTCAGTATGGGATACCAGTGTCCCAGGAGGTGGCTTTTCCTTCTGTGCTACAATACCCACCCCTTAAAGTTTTGTTGTTTTTTTTTTTTTTGAGAAAAACTTAATCCCGAAGAAAAGTTGCAAAAGTGATACAAAAGTTCCAAAATCAAGTGCTCAGTGATTTATGCAGGGCTAAATGAAGCAGGGTCTGGAAATACACAATAAAAAATTTACATAGTTTTAAGCAAGTTTTGTGTGTTAGGAACCATTTTCCATGAGATGTGGGAAAGTCTGCCCAAATGCGGTTGTCTTTGTTGAGCCATTAACAAGTAGTTAAGAAGTCAGTGTGTAGGGCCAGATAACCTATTCCAGTTGACACACCACTTACTCTTAGCTGATGTCTCTCTGTTGGAGTCATCAGTTAAAGCTGGAAATATAAATCATTGATTTTCTGTGATTATTTTAGTTACCACATGTAACGTTTAGATGTTACTTTTTGGTGCATATAAATACTCAGTATTAACTGCTATTAAGTTTGAAAGTATTTTATGATATTGATTTTTTACATTATTGCAACAAATTTTAACGATTCTAGCAAGCACACTTAATAATTAGTTTATAGATTCCAGGTTCTGTTTGTCCTGCTGCTTATTACATACCTTAATTTATTTTGGTTAACTTGTTAACTGATACCTTTGTTATCAGGGATTTGAGAGTAGGTGATGGATGGAGAAAGGAGGTCAAGGTGAAAGCAGCAATGTTAGTTGACAATTTTACTTCCTGTCCCTGAGAATGAAAGTGCTTATTTCGAAGAATTGCATTTTTTGAGCCCAGCATTTGACACGGTTGATAAGGGAGCCCTGGGAACACCTCCATCCTGTGTCCATACCTGGGTTCTGGTCCCAGTGCTGCTTCCGATTCCAGCTTCCCATGAGGGGGCCCTGGGGAGACAGAAGTTTAGGGCTTAAGGCTCACACATGTGTGAGACCTGAATTCAGTTCCCGGCTCCTGGGCATTTAAGGAGTTCTGTTCCTAGTCTCTTCTCCTCTCAAATAAGTAAACAATAAGTGAAATAACTAACACCAACTTGGACTTAAAACAGGAAAACTTAACTGTATACTGAAACTGAGATTGCTCTTATCTAGCTTTTCTTTCTTTCTTTCATTTGTTCGTTCATTCGTTCAAGATTTATTTTATTTTGCAAAGTCAGGTATACAGAGAAGAGGAGAGACAGAGAGGATTCGTTACCCCAAGTCCTCTCAGTGGCTGGGGCTGAACCAATCCGGAGCCTCTTCTGGGTCTCCCATGTGGGAGCAGGGCCCAAGATTTTGGGCCATCCTCAGCTGCTTTCCCAGGCCACAAGCAGGGACCTGAATGGGAAATGAGGCTTCCAGGACACGAACCGGTACCCATATGGGATCCCCGCACATTTGAGGCGAGGACTTTAGTTGCTAGGCTACGGTGCCAGGCCCTATCTAAACTGTCTAATCAACACTATAGTTGAGTCTTACTGAGATAAACATTTCAAGTTTTTTTGTTTCTTCCCTATGTTTTATTGCTCTTAAGTATAAGTTTAGTCTCTCTTTGGAGTAATTTGATGCTAATCAGATTAAAGCCTTTCAGAGACTAGAAGCAGGTTTGCAAATGTATATTTTGTATTATATTAAAACTAGAAAAATTTTTTATATAAAATGTAATCCTAAAGCAGTTTTCAAGGAAGAGCTAGAATTCAAGATAAATGTATTCTGTATTTGCATCTGTAGTAAAATGGTCCATAATGCTTTTAATTTTTTCAAGATTGATTTCTTTGAAAGGCAAAGAGAGAGAAGACATGTAAAAGTGGATGGGGGAAAAAAAAAGAGTGGATGGGGAATAGGAGAGGAAGATACCAGGATCTTCCATCTGATCAAAGGGTCACTCCAACAGAGGCCACAAGGACTACATGTCATAGCTAGGAAGAGCCTGGAAGTTTTTTATCTTTTTTAAGATTTTATTTTTCATTGAAAGGCAAAGGCAAAGGCAGATTTACAGAAAAAAAAAGAGAGAAAGAGCTTCCTTCTGCTTGTTCACTCACCAAGTGGCCACAATGGCCAGAGCTGAACCAATCTGAAGCCAGGAGCTTCTTCTGGGTCTTCCAGGTGGGGTACAGGGTCCCAAGGCTTTGGGCCATCCTCTACTGCTTTCCCAGGCCACAAGCAGGGAGCTGGATGGAAAATGGAGCAGCCAGGATACTAACTGGCGTCTACATGGGATCCCAGCATGTGCAAGGCGAGGATTTCGGCACTAGGCTACCACACAGGACCCAAACCTGAAACTATTATGATCTCCCACATGGGTCACAGGAACCCAGCACTTGTGTTGTTTTCTGTAACTTTCTTGCTTTCCCAGGTGCATCCGTGGATTTTGAAAGTGGAATAGCCAGGACTTAAACTGTCACCCATTTGGGTGGCTAGCTGGTGATGCACCTAGTGGCTTAACTGACAGTTCCGTCACAGCTACAAGTTTATCAATTCTTGAACTTTGCTTCTTTTAGTCATAACCTATAATCATTGTCTAAATTCTGTTTTCCAAGTCTACTTTTCTTAGAAGATAAAAAAATTTTGAAATGACTGTCTCTTTAAGACTAACAGCTTAACTACATGGTGCAGGTCCTTCACACAGGAAATACTGACTTTAATATGAAATAATTTTCACCAGTGTAGCTAAATGTAAGAAAGTATGGACTTTGTACAGTATTCACTTGAGTCGCTGCTCATATTTTTCTATTTTAGGAAAACTTAATGTGTGTTTATTTTTGTTGAAAGATGCAGACAACCTTTTTGAACATGAACTGGGGGCTCTCAACATGGCTGCATTGTTACGAAAAGAAGAAAGAGCAAACCTTCTTAGTAATCTTGGACCTTGCTGTAAAGCACTCTGCTTCAGACGGGACTCGGCCATCCGAAAGCAGCTAGTTAAAAATGAGAAGGTACAGTTATTTTCTTTAAAGTAAAAATTACAGTTTTATTAGTTTTTGAGTTTGGTTTCCCAGTTTAGTTCATGTGTAAAAGGAAGAACCCTATTAAAATATGTAATACTTTTCATCTTATTCAGTACTGTTGTTACGTAACAGCTACACATTAGAAAAACTCATGCACTTAAACTTTAAAATGTATTTGCAAAATTGTTTAATGAAGCTTCTTTAGATAAGAAAACATTGTAAATTTATTGAAAGTGGAGGACCTAACACTTGGGCCATGCTTGCTGCTTTCCCCAGGCATATTAGCAGGAAATTAAAGCAAAAGTAGAGTAGTCCAGACATGAATTGGGGAATGAATCAACAGTTCAAAGATTGCTTTCACTGTCCCTCACTCTGTGTCACTCACTCTGTCTTTTCAAATAAGTAGAATAAATCTTGGAAGGGAGGCAGGAAATTGGTCCTATAAAGTTACCAGGGACAGTTATATAAAAACCATAAGGATGAATTTAACTGTAAGAACTAAAATGGAAAGTTGTAAAGTGTAGGAGACTTAGAAAAAAAATCAAGTCTTAGATATATAATTACCAATTCTTCATGCTCAAAATTAATTTCGGCAAATTTCTATAGTTGTCTTCTTTTTCTGGTCTCACTTTGTATATACTTATTTTCCTGTTCTATTGCCTACATATATCATAGAACCTTTCTTACCTGGACGTTTCTTTGAGAGAACTAAACTCCCAGTACCATGAGCTTATTTATCATGAACCACCTTCTAGGTTATGCATCTAGAATGATTCCAGATACCACCATCTGGAATATTAAAGTGAATAATGATCATTCAATTCATTCTCTGTTCCATGTAAGGACTCCAAGTTGAGGAAGTCTGTATGATTTCTAA
Organism: Ochotona curzoniae; assembly: GCF_017591425.1. Classification (NCBI taxonomy): domain Eukaryota; kingdom Metazoa; phylum Chordata; class Mammalia; order Lagomorpha; family Ochotonidae; genus Ochotona; species Ochotona curzoniae. The sequence goes on along the minus strand of NW_024466502.1, from coordinate 43,139,272 downwards.
CCTCATCAGAATCTTAATCCCTTTTCATGTAAGTTATAGATTATAACATACTGGGATTTCTCCAGTGTGCCATGGTGCTCCTTCAGAATCGTGGAAAACAAAAACACCTTGATAATTTCAGAAAGCCATTGTGCAGACCATATAATCCTTCAGTGCAAAGCATGGACCATGAACAGTGCATGTGATAGATTCGATAAGCTTTAATGTTTCATTGTAGTGCACATATGGGATCTGCAGTCTTCATTCATCTGAAGAAAGCATCACAAGCTTTTATCTATGTAAAAACATCAGCACAAAAGCTGAGACACAAATAAATGTCATTTCAGTTGCTAGACACCTCATAAAATATCCTAGGAAGAATTAATGAAAACCTGTAAGTTACAAATGATTACAGAAGAAAAGTCCAAAAAAGTATAGAAATTGGTGAGGGATACTAAGAGAACACTTAGCAGCTTTCAATGAGTTTAAATAAAAACAGTGTGGTACCAGTAGGAAACAAAAGGATGAAAATGATAAAGAGCAGAAATATGAATTTGAAAATAGGAAAACATTGGAAACTTAATGAAGCCAGTTGCAGTTTCTTTGAAGAGATGAGTTAAATATATAATCCCCCTAGGCCGACTGAACATAAAAGCAAAATGTAAATTATCAACGTCTTAAATGAAGTGGGGATATCACCAACATCCCACAAGTATTAAAAAGATAATAAGGTTATATGAACAACTTAATGAGCATGAATTTGAAAATTTAGAAGAAATGAGTCAATTCTTCTAAAGCTACAAACTACTAAAACTTAAGAAATAATAAAATAGTTCTCTTTCCATTTCTAAAATAGAGTTTTTAGTTAACATCCTAAAAGTAAAATTATAGCCCAGATATTTTCACTAGCAAGATCTATCGAGCACTTAAGCGGGGGACGGGGGGTGGGGGTGGGGGAGGGGACTGGTTCTCTGCTATTTCTTCCAGAAAATTAAAGAGGCAAAACACTTCCCGCCTTATTTTATGATGCCAGGATTTAAACACCCCAAAAGAAAACTTTAATCCAACATATTTCTTGAAACTGGGCATAAAAATTCTCAAAAATATCAGTAAATCAAATTCAGCGATATATATTTGGCCTAAGACTGAAGAAATGGCTCAATATGTTAAAATTATAGCTGATCATGTTAATAGATGGAAGAAAGAAAAATAAAATTGGAAAAGGAAACAGACAGCGTTCCTTCATAGTAAAAATCCTTGGCAGGCTGAAATCAGAAGGGATCTTTACAAAGGGTATCTGTGTAAGACCTTCAGCTAGCACATTAGCTAATAGTAAAAATCTGAATGCTTTGACCCTGAAGTCAATATCAAGGAAAGAATGTGCAATCTCACTACCCCAAGTCAGCATTGTACTGTAAGTGCTAGCCAGTTTGATCAGGCAAATTTTTTAAATGAGCAAAAGGCTTAAGTGTCTTTTTAAGTCTTTTTACCAAAGGGGACATATGGACACAGCTAACAAAAGCACATGAAACAAAATATTTAACATAATACAGATTAAAACTGCAATAAGATCTTTCATCACCTACTTCAGTAGGTAAAACTTGAGTTACAGCCAAAAACCTTAAGTGAGAGAACTCTTACATGTATTGCTTGTAAGATTGTGAAATAATAAAATCACTGTCAAAACTGATGGGTTATTTCTTACGAAGTTAAAAGTACACTTATTACATCAAATACACAAATAAATCATTTTTTAAAAAGTGTACCGTGTTTGCCTTACAAAAGAAAAAAGTCATGAAGCTTCTATTCACTGCAGGTTAAAGAGTTGTCAAGGGAAAAAAATAAGATTGAATTGCTCCTCATCCCATAGAAGAGAACTTATTTCATCACATTGAAAGACAAATGCCATTCAAAAATAGAAAATACATTATATTTGTTTTGTGAGTTGAAATGATTAATTAAAAATGGTTGATTACCTATCACACAATGTCAAGAGGCTAACTACCCCAAGCAACAGGTTCCCTCAGATTTCCTGCTTAGTAGGTACCCTATAAAGTGTCCTTGTTTCCCAAGGTTCACTGATCTAAAAACAGCTTCTAGTTAAATCTAAGAAAGTTAATTTAATATCTATGCAAAACTACGTACTCTTAAAACTTGTATGTTTTTGGTAGAGATTAACCTTGTGATATTTCCAACTGTCAGCTAAAAATATACCCTATTTTCGTATGTTTTTTTCCAAATAGGGTACTGTAAAACAAGCTTACACAAATACTCCAATGGTGGACAACGAATTATTGCGATTGAGTCTTCGATTATTTAAGCGGAAAACAGCTTGCCATGTGCCAGGACCTGAAAAGACTGAAGATAATAAACTGTCACAGTCCAGTGTCCAACAGGAACTGTGTGTATCTTAAGACTGAAGTTCATATGGTATTTTTGGTACTGCCTTCCTTCAGCAGTGCATATTACATTTCAGAGTTCTTTGGTTTGACAGACATGGTTGTGACAAAAGCAGAAAAGATTGACCAGCCATACTACAAGAGGGAGGAAGAAATCTGATCTCTAGAGATGCTAGTTTGGGCTAACTTAGGACTTTACATCAGTTTTTACACAGTACTTGATACTTATGATAAGTAATGTGAAAGCATCTAGATTCAGTGATCTATTCTGTACGTCATGTTAAAACTGAAGATTTTGGAAAAAGGTTGTCACTGCTCTTCCAGCCTATGAATGTTTTTTTATGAAATGGAGCCGCTGATACGTTCTGGATCATATATACAAAAACTGCAATTTTATTCAGAAACAATGTATTCATCACAGTAATTGCACATATTGTGCAACACCATGTTGTACAAAACATTTGAAAGGGATATTGGGCCAGCATGATGTGTTTGTAGGCTAATCTCCAGTGGGAGGGAGCCAATATATTTTTTTCTCTTCTGAAAGTTCTAAAAATACTATTTCATTAGTCTTTGCCTTTTAAGATATGTGTGCATTGTTAAAGTGTGTATTGAATGCATTTGGATCCCAAATGTTTGTTATCAGAGATTGTACTATTTTATTTTTAATAAATGCACCTTCCTTTTCCTTGTTCTAGATTTGCCCTTTATTCATCTTATTGCTGATGTTCTAAAATATTTGTCATCAACATTACATTTTTCATACTTGAGGTCTTTTATAGCTCTCATCCTTACTACTGGACAGCTGTAAAGAGTATAAAATGCACTGAAGATGTACTCCAGGTGTAACTTGGTTACACTTGAAACAAACCAAGAGATAACAAGCCTATGCATCCTGAGGTTGAAGGCCATTCCATCATATTTTCCGCATTTATATTCTTTATTTATATTAAGCTGCCTCCAGCCTGTTATGTGAAACATTTATTTTTTGAAACTTATACCTGCTTTTCTGTATATATACATGTTTAACTTATGAAGTAATTACAGAAGGACTTGAAATGGACAGCAATCTGCAGAATTTTTTGACAGACAGTAGTGAGAATAACAATAATAAGGGACATCAGCCAAAATTATAATTTGATCATGGCCTATCACAGGCTTTTCTTAAGGCTGCAAATCTGTGTCACCCGTCTTGGTAGTTTTGTATTCTCCATATAAAGACAATACAAGATATTTCAGAAAGTTCGTAGAAAAATGGAATTTAAAGATAACACACATTTTCTACACGTATTTTAAAGACACTTTTATACTAATATAAAAATTTCTGTTGATTTTAAGAAATACTTCATGTTCAGTGCATTTGTATGCAAAGGTTACTATCAAAGGGAGTGGCCTTAGTCTCACATGGCTTTGAAAACGTTTATTAGAAAATTACTGATAGGGTATGGAAGCTCGCAATTTTCCCATGCCCTTTTTCTTTACTAAATGTTTTGAATTAAAAAAAGAAAAAGAAACAGAAAATTCCTTCTGAACCCTAGAATAAATTCACTTTAGGGAAATCTCTTCCTAATCAAAGTGGATAATAATAATCTCTGTAGCATAAAGAATTAATATTCTAGAATTTCTAGCCCTAGTTCCCAGAATATTTGAATACAACAAAAATAATTGTCTTCATTTTGTCCTGGTTTTAGGAGTAGTTCGCTTATAGAAGAAAAATTTTGTAGTTACACCTGCTATTTAGTTGAATACATTACCCTTTGTTGAAATATATGTTTTTTTTTCTAATTTATTTGAAAGAATAAATTACAGAGAAGCGAAGAGAGAAGATCTTCGCTCCTGTGTCTGAAACCAGGAGCCTGGAGCTTCATCCGCATCTCCCACATGGGTGCGGGGCCCCCACGCACTTGGGCTGTCTTCTGCTGCTTTTCCACATGTTAACAGGGCAGTGGATCAAAAGTGGAGCAGTCAAGACATGAGCCAGCCATCCCTATGAGATGCCAGCGTTGCATGCTGCAGCTTTGCCCTCTAGGCCATAATGCTGACCCCAAATCTGTTCTCTTTCAAGTTCTGAATGTATTTGTATTGTAAATGGAAATTGTAAAGCTGTACCTCTGTTCACTTTTTCATAGTACTCAGTTTTATTCCAGTGAAAACAGACTGCTAAGTCTCAGTGGGTTTTTTTTTTTCCTGTTTGTATTCCTTCTCAGTATTCCTAACTATATACTTGTGAAGTTCTAAAGACTTTCCATTGGATATTCTGTAAAAGCTCTTGGACTGTAATTATAGTCTCAATTAAAACAGCTTTCCTGAAAATATCTTCCTGTCTGTTAATTGATTCATTAGTACAGCCAAAGGTCTTGTGTGTGAGAACTGTCAGACCCTGTTCACAATTGCATAACTGAATTTCAGCTGCTGTTTGGAAACATCTGATAAAGAGCCAAAAGCATGTGTGAAATTCAAAGTAAGAGTTAACAAGTAATTTGATAAGTCGGTGTTTGATTGCTTTTTGGCAGCTATTCTTATTTAGTAAAGGATAGCATTAACTGACAATAGCTACCATTTTATTTCATGAATTTTTGCAAAATAGACATAATTACTTACTTATGCCAAAAAAAATTTTAGCCTGTCACTTCTTTTTATTCTAACATATAATTTCAGGTTGTCTTCCCCATCCTACTCCATGTTAGTAAGTCATAATATCTTAATGTTATGACTTAGCAACTTGAAAATGTTTGGCATCAGCAGAATATTCCACTTTGTTCCTTACTGTCCAGTTGGGTAAAGATGAAAATGTATAATTCTACTGCTAGTGCCTTGAAACCTCAGAAAGAAGAGCCACTACCTAAACTTCAGCTTGCTGTTCAAACGGATATGGGTACCCCTCATTTCCAGGATGTGTTCTCCTTTATTGAGTTCCCAAGTTAAAATTACATACCATCTTTCTAAATATTATGTTTCTATTTTAACTTAGAATTGCCTTATTATTTCCCTTTAAATTTCTTTACTAAACTTCCTGTATTCATGAGTTTTCTTGGTCTTTCTGTTGGAATGTCTTAAGACAGTTACATATTCTTGGGGATATTAATATTCATCTTTCAAAAGTGAAGTAAAGTTTTGTTAAGCAACTATATGTCAATCTGTAGACATTTCCCAAGTACATTGTGCTGGTCTTTCATATTTTCTGTCATGTTGTATTGGCATTCATTTTCGTGGGCTTAAGTTTTGAATTATTTCAACACCTTTTTCAGAATTAGACATGAATAAACTGCAAGGAAAAAACAAAGGACAGGATTGAAAAATAATAGGACAGGTGCTGTTTTAAATTGTAAGAGGAGGTTTGATCTTTGAGGGTGAAACTTAAAAATTGAAAAGCTGCTTACAGCAAAGAATGAAAAAGCATTTCAAGCAGAGGAATTAAAGTAAGAAAAGGCCTGAGCTAAAAAGAGATTTGGTTATTTTAAGACTGGAATACTAGAGTGACTGAGCACGGGAAAACAGGTATTGCATGATTACTAGAAAGATCTAGAACAGTGCTAGTCAACACAATGTCCGAGCTACAGTCATGCAGATTTTCTGTAAGTGTACTTCCCAATGTAATACCCAATAACCTGATATGACTATTTAACACCTGAATTGTAGCCAATGTGAGGGACTGAGTTTTACTTTTTGTTTAATTAGATTCAGATACTCTTGATGGCTAGTAGACTCATTTGGCATAGTGTAGACCCAGATCACAGCCAAAAAAAAAAAAAAACTTGGAATGTAAAAATGTTTCCCAACATGTTGCATAAAATGGCCCGTTTGTGTTTTATCTCTTTTAATGTTACTTTATTTATAACTAGTATTGCATTTTTAATTTAGAAAAGGGTGATATCTCCTTTTACAATGAATGTTAATGACAAGTGGACAAGGTAGTACAGAAATAAGACAAAATTTCTAGTGCTGAAATAATGTTTGGAATGTACTGGTCATATATACAGCTGGAATTTTATTTGAAGGCAGAAATAATAGGAAGAATAAGGAAATTGTTGTTGCATCCAAAAAGGGAAACAGGAGAAAAAAACTAGTGCATTCTCCCTGGCTTGGGAGCTGTGGTCACATTTGCAGAGTGCTTTGTTCCTCTCTTGGTTGCTATTTCAGATCCCCATGTTGCTCAGGGTTCTTAGCACTTCTAAGTTCCCAGTGCTCTCAGTCACTCTCCTAGAAGTAGCCTCCCCGCTCTGCAGTGGTTCTTCTCTGTGAAGGAGACAAGTGCTCGAATCCATTTTTCAATTGTCTTGGATTTTCTTGAAGCAGCTATTTTTAATGAATATTTTTGTGCCAGTCTTACAACAAATCCTTTATCTTAGTTGCTTGATGTGAGTTATTTGGGGTACCATGATTTGCAGAACATCCTGGCCATGGTGGCCTTCCAGACTTCACGACTGTTTTTTCTTCTGCTTATGCAGCACAGGTGTGCAGTCTCAGTACATGGTAGTTCCTTCCTGTGATTGCTTGCAAAGCTCTGTTTTCTCTTTTTTCCTGAACCAGGCTATGTCCAGAAGAATCTCCAACCACTCTTGCTCTTTGCTCTGGATTGATCTTACAAACAAAAGACTGCTTTTGCTTTTCAGGTGGGTATTCAGGTTTCCTTTGCAGAGATGTATCACCAAGTTCCAAGTGGCTCTTGCTGCACCACCTTCTTTCTGCTAAATCTCAGCTTTTTGGGCAGCCCTTCTATTTTGGTATCTGAAAATTGTATCATCTCCTAATTTCAGTGGATATGGAATTTATGGAGGGTTTTTATAGTCTTTTTGTTGCTTGTATACAACTTACAGAAAAATAGAGAACCAGTTTAGCTGCATGTTCCTATTAAAGACATCTGTACTAAAATTTAACTCAATGGTCACATTAATTTTCAGCTTGTGTAAATTGTCAGGATGCATTCTGCTTCAGGTGAACACCCATAATGAATTAATACTTGGAATTCTGAATTCAATATAGACCCAAAGATAAAGGTTAATTAATTTATTTGATGTGATTCTAGTATGTAGAAATCATATTATCTTTCCTCGTATTTTCTTTGCTATAACTACCACATGACCATCCCTAAAACAAAGGAAACTAGGAAATTAAAGCATTATGGCTTTCAACTATTGCCTTATTAGAAGCAGCCAGGTTTGCTAACCAAAACTGTCTTTCACAATTCAGTAGTGGAAAGGTGAAACAACGGTACCAGTTTGGGCCTTTTGAAGCCAACTTCGGAAAACTGAACAATGCTCCAGAATCCAGAACAATGAGCTCTCATCCTAATTGTGCCATGTACATTGGTGGTCTAACCTCGTCATCCTTATTTATCAAGTGAGTAAGTGGCTAAGGATCATAGACTTTAAACAGAAGCTGACACAGAATAACTCAGAGATTGGCCAAAAACATGTTTACCCTTCAAGAGGTGAGAGCATTCTTTGAGGTACAGAATGGGAAACTTGTTCAGCTAGGAGAAAGGACAGGATTTTGACTAAGAATATGTTCTAATGCTTCTCAAACTTCAGTATCACAAACTTTAACACAGTGTGGAACTTTCAGGTCAAAATTTTCTGCTGATGCTGATGTAACACACAAACAGAGACACTTGAGGAGCCTTCTCAACAAAGATGGACCAAATCTGGCTGATCCAGTTATGAAAAGTAGAGTGTCGCAGAGGAGAAAATGTGTGACTTCAGGGCATATGCCACAAAAGATGCTGTTGTTTTCATTGCTCTCCTGGAATATTTGCTCTGGGAAAAACCAGCTACCATGGCATGAGTACTTTGCTGAGAAATCCATGCCTCTGGCAATGGTCCTATGAATGAACCATTTTGGAAGAGATCCCAGTCAAGCCTTCTCATTTTTTAGCTTAGATTTAAAAAAAATAAAAATATAAATAAAGACTAGAGTTGTTTCTTCCTCCAAAAAATTGAAGTATATGATGTTGAAATCATACTTTTTGGATTTGTATGTTTAAATATAAGCTTCAAAATAAACTGAATTAAAAGAATAGCTTGAATTTGAGCATTACTAGAATATAACTTGAGCATCTTTCAAGTTATCCCAAATAAACTCCAATTGGCAGCAGAATTTTTATGTAGATACAGTCATATCCAAGAAAACTTTGGGGCCAAATAAGTTTATTCAAATTAAATTAGATGAAATTATTGTGTAGATTTTTAAAAAACTATATAGATGTAAGATGCCTGCACCCATAATTTCATTTCACTAGTGCATTTAGGGTGCTGCTGAACTGTGTCCCTCCAGAACTCATTTGTTGAAGTCCTAATCCTCAGTACCTCAGAAGGTAGCTATATTTGCATTTGGATATAGTATCTTCAAAGAGGTACATTTAGTTCAAATGAGCTTGATTGTATGGAACCCAAATCCATATGACTCATATACTAATTAGAAAACTAGTAAGAGACAGCAGGTACTTGGCATAGCAGTTAAGACAGTGCTTAGGACAGCCACTCCCATTATCGCAGTGCTTGGGTTCATATCCCAGTTCCACTTCCCATTTCAGTTTCCTATTAGTGTACAGGCAGGCAGCAGCTGATGGCTGCACTGCTTGAGCCCCTGCCACCCATGTGGGAGAAATGGATGGAGTTCCCAACTCCTGCTTTGCCTGACCCACCCCCAGCTATTACAAGCATGTAGGGAGCAAAGCAATAGGAAGAACTCTCTTTCTTTCAGTCTCTTTCTCTCGCTCTCTCTTTCCCTCTCTCATTACTTCTAATATATCTTTTTAAAATATTTGTTTTAAAAAGGACAGGAGGAACACCAGAGAAAAGAGCAGCCTGTGAAGAAACAGAAGAAGGTGTCACTGTTAGCTTAGGAGAAAACGGTACCTACCAACAAGTTGGTCCTAGATTTCCAGCTTCTAAAACTGTGAGAAAGCAAATTTTGGTCATTGAAACCACCAAGGTGCAGCTATCTTTCATTTGCTTTGCCAACATCCCATATCAGAGTGCTGGTTGGAGTTCTGCCTGCTCCACTTCTGGTCCAACTCCCTGTTATGTCTAGGAAAGGAGCAGAGGATGGTTCAAGTGCTTGGGCCCCTGCCAATCATGTGGGACTCAGATGGGAGCTCCAGACTTGTGGCTTTGTCCGTTACAACTATTTGGGGAATGAACTTGCCAATGGAAGATTTTTCTCTTTTCCTCTCTCTTTATTTGAAACTCTGCCTTTAAAATAAACAAAGAACGTGTAAAGCCACACAAGCTGTGGCATCTTTAAAGATTTATTTTTTTATTATTTTGTTTTATTGGAAAGGCGGATATACAGAGAGGAGAGACAGAGAGGAAGACCTTCCGTCCTATGATTCACTCCCCAATGAGTGCAATGGCCGATGCTATGACTATCCGAAGCCAGGAGCCTCTTCCGGGTCTCCCACGTGGGTGCAGGGTCCCAAAGCCTTGGGCCGTCCTCGACTGCTTTCCCAGGCTACAGGCAGGGAGCTGGAAGGGAAGCGGGGCTGCCGGGATAGAACCGGCGCCCATATGGGATCCCGGATGTGCAAGGCGAGGACCTTAACCACTGCGCCACCGCGCCGGGCCCAAGCTGTGGCATCTTGCTTCAGCAGTCCTAGCAAAGTAACAAAGGTGGCTTCTAGTGCTGTCACTTCTTCAATTGTGGACATTCCCACAGCCTCAGATCAAGTATCATTCTATAGAAATACTTAATGTACATGCCTGGGAACCCAGGTCATCTCTATCTAATGACATATTAAACAAAGTGAGTTCAGAAGCCATTCCCAAGGGATGCTTTCAATTCTGTCCCCTCCATACTCCAGCACAGCAAACAGCTTTCTCATTTGAACATGGTGAATGCAAAAATGGTTACAAGCCCAAGTGATGGAGTGGGTAAAATTTGCTTACTATATCCTAAAATTTGTGGCACAATTTCCCGTTTAAGTAAGCACAAGGGAGAGGTGGTAACAGAATCATTATAATTGGTCAGGTTCTAGTTGAGTCCATTTAAAACTTTCATCATTTTCATATGAAGTGTTTTGTTCATAGTACTAGGCATAATACAGGTCTTAAAGATTTTCTCAAACTCATTCATGTTTACTCTTTTTCCCCGACTCTTGTTCCCTTCATTTTTCCATGTCATTTGTTTCATGGGGGGAAAATAACAAAATGATTATAAATAACAGTAAAACTATTTTTTAAATTAAAACTATGATACAGTTTTTACATGTGTGGCTACAGTCATATCCCAGTTGTTGTCTTCATCCTTGATCTCAAGTCCCCCACGGTAAACCCCAATTCTTTCAATCTGTGCTGTCTGCAGAACAATATTTATAAGTTCATACCAGCTATTACAGATATTCCAAGGCAATTGAAGGCAGCAATAAACCTTGCAGAACTGTTACCATGGTTAATCAGAAGCCCAGAACATTCACCACTGCAGATTTTGCTTAAGGAAGTTAACTAGCAAACCCATTATCAGCCACCATGAGCAGTATTAAAGAGATTATTGCTTAATTAATCTCTCCATTGTGTTAATGAGGGTGTTAAATGGGCTCATCCTTGAATCAGGTTGTTCACAGAGAATGTGGATCCCTAAAGGGCAAACATGGATAGTTTTCCTATTAAAATGAGCCATCTGAGCAAGAAGCTCTGTTCATCACATCTTGAAGCTAAAAGGCTAGCAGAGCATTGCAAACTGACCTGATGACATTTCCAGTGGCTACCAGTAAGATATTATTACCATCCCTTGCAAAGTTCTTTGCTGCTTCCTTTGGAATAGAATCTCACATTACAATTCTTAAATAGATGCTGGCTTTTATTTTCAATCAAGACTCCTCAGGGTGCAGCATAAATTAAACTTCGAGCACTTATCAGTAACATGCAGACTTTGGCAGGGATGGGCAATAGTACATGCCAATAGTATCACTGTTCAATCAGGAATCCATTATGTTAAAAAGATTTCCATCCAAAACTAAAATATATATATATATATATTTTCTGGTATATATATATACCAGAACATATTAGGTCTGTGTGTGTGCTGTCTACGTGAATGTGTGTATCCTTCCATGTGAGTATGTAAGTACAGAGTTCTGTTTACTTTGCAATGACCTATCTTGTGAATTTCATAGGGACATCATGACTGAGACCTTGACTGGTCAGGGCCTGGGCCAGCAATCCACAGAGAGTAATAGCTACTTTATCCTTATGTGTGTCCCAGGGCCTTTGTTGTCGTTCTTTCCCTTCTGAAGGTGAAATATTCCAAATACTTACAGAAACATAAAAGGGCTGTTGTTTGGGTGGGGATATATGCAGCAAAGGAGATTTTATGATGCACTGCATAAGGGGTCAGCATGGTGACTCAGCATGTTAAACTGCTGCTTGTGATGGCAGAGTCCCACATGCATGCTGTTTCAAGCCTGGCTGCTCAGCTTCCCATCCAACTTCCTACTAAAATGTGTGGGAAAGCAGTGGAATGTGGTCCAAGTGCTTGTGCCCCTGCCGACCAGTTAGGAAACCTGAATGGAGTTCTTGTCTCCTGGCTTTAAGCTGCCCAGACCAGCTGCTGTGACCATCTGAGGAGTTTCCCAGAGGGTGAAAGGTCCTCTCTTTCTCTCCTCTCCCTCCTCTGTCCCTCTCTACCTCTCACTTTCTCTTTCTGGTTAATTCTATCTCACTATAACTCTGCTTTTCAAATAAACAATCTTTTTTTTTTTTTTTGAAAAGGGTACAGTAGATCTTCTGCTCCTTGGGAAACTACGTTGGCTTCCTTCCATTGCTGAGGCATAGATGGGGTGGAGCTGCTTATTTCTGGTGTGACTGATAAGTGCTGGCCATTAACATCATTATCCTCTCTCTTCCATTCACACCGCAAAAGCCATCTGCATGGAAATGTCATTCTTTCTACTCTCTGTAGGAGAAGAGAAAAATTCCTCTGTGTATGATATCCAAGGTGGGTAGGATACATTTCCTTGATCTTGGATGTGTTTTGTGTACATAAATTGGAAGTTACTTTAATTATGAAAATGCAGGTTTTTTCCCTGCTGTTGGTGTATAATATTGAGTGAGTCTTCTTAGTGATTTTAGCTGTGAGAATAGTTTAGATACTAAGAATTGAAATGAACCTGCTGAGCACAAGTAATAACTGACTTTAATGGTTTTAACAACAGATTCATAAAAAACATTAAGCTATGTTTAAATAATGAACTCTCTGAAATCTAGGTACATACATATTTACATGGCAGATGACTTGGTTGAAGACCTATTCAGTTGGAAATGGTTTCTAACATTGAAAACTGTGAACTAAAAGCATCTATATTGAATCAAAAAGTCTTTAACCTAACTTATCCATAAGTAATCTGAAATTATATTTTATTTGATTAAAAACCTCAAAGGCCAAGAACCTTGTGAATAACAGTGAAACATAATTTATTCGTTTTTTCATAGCTGCTAAGATGTTGTTCCATACATGATAAGGTTTCTCTTGGAAGAAATCTATTCAATACTTAGATAAACCACTGTATCTAATACTTAGCACTTGGATGTATTAAAATAATGAACAAAATGAAAATTAGCCTATGATATCAACTAGCCATCCTTAGCAGACCCAAGGGACTTATCCACTTGAGGCTTGGCTGAAAAGTCAGCTTGAACAGACAGAAAGGAAAGCTGTGCCTGTTTGTGACAAGTGATGGAGACAGTGAGAGAAGAGACTTCCAGAGAAGCAACTTGCTCAGGCTTTTACAGCTAGGGTTAGGGCAGTGTCCACGGTGTAGAGAAGGAAAAAGGCCCTCCATGCTCAAGCAGCATGCATCTTCATTCTCTATATGTTCCAAATGCTGACTCAGGATCTGGCCCCTTGTAGGCACAAGATTGCACAATAAACCTTCCTGGAACATTCTTGAAACAACAAATAGCTGTGATCCATAAATTTTCAGATTCTTCACCCATGTACTTGCCCCCTCCTTTTGCCTAAATCCTACACTCTTGATTACACTAAGGTAGAGATATCATAACAGGTAGATATATTCCTAAAATGTAATCATGTATATAATTTTAGATATTCAGGTGACAAGGTTGTAATTTATGACAAGTTCACTGGCTGACTTCTGAGCACCTGCCTCCCCCATGTGACCTAGCTTCATGGCTCCATTACCTCCCTTAGCAGATCCCACAGAGCAGAGGCTGTGTGGCAGCTGCGTCTCCCTTCTCCAGTTTCTGAATGATACAATTCACCTGCTAAATGCAAGATAAGCACTTCTTTATGTTAACGCTATTTAGTTATCTTTATCTATTTGAGAAGGAGGAAAAGAATAATCACCTTCCACCTATTTACTATCACCCCCAAAGGTAGCTTGAGTTTTTAAAATATTGTATGTATTGTATTTGAGCTGTTTCAATCCACTTCTGTGAATACATCTAAAATCATTCCTGTAGATACAGCAAAGATACTATCTCTGGCCAATGGATCCAACAGACACAACTTCAGATTGACTCTTGAACTTTTTTTTGATACAAACTATCTTTTTATGTATTAAGTTTTTTTTTTTTTAATTTGAAAGTTGGAATAAGAGAAAGGGAAAGACAGAGTCCTTTTATCCGTTGGTTTACTCCTTAAATGGCTGCAACATCCAGAGCTAGGCCAGTACAGAGCTGGGAGCCAGGTGCTTCTTCCTGGTCTCTCAAGTGACTACAGGGTCCCAGGGCTTTGGGTCATCCTCCACTGCTCTCCATGGCTATTAGCAGGGAGCTGGATCAAAAGTGGAGCAGCTGAGATATCAACCAAGCCCATCTGGGATGCCAGTACCACAGGTAGAGGATTAACCTATTACAACGAAGCACTGGCCCCACAACCTATCTTTTCTTTAAAAGAAAGTCTTTCATGTTTTTCAGTAGAACATATTCAGAATTACTTTGTATATTTCTTGCCCAACCTCTAGAAGCAGTCATTTTCCCATTATTTCTGCTGTTTATAGTGAGGAATGATATTTAGACAGCATGATTTTGTATCTGGTCCCTTTTCATGGTCACAACTAGGAAATAAATGTTTCTTTGGAAGATAAAGTGCAGTATGCATTCATATTGGTACAACTGACACACATAATTCAGGCCTGCAAATTTAACTTAATCTTGTCTGCCCTACATCATTATCTTCTTTCTCTCACACTAAAAAATTCTGCTTCTCAACAAGACATTTATAATTATTAATTTACTTAAGTTCACAATAGCTCATGTAACTTTAAAAACAGTGATGTTAACGCTACCACTATAATATGCTTACTGTCAATTCAAGTTTTAGTCAATGTTCAACCATCTATTTTTTAAGCCATATAAATCTCTTCTTTTAGGTGCCATTCTTGCATACACCATAATTTTTTGTTTTTCTTTAGCCAATCTGAAAGTCTTTATTTTCTCTTGATAATTTAGGCTTGGTTAGTTATATTAATATAATGGATATGCCTCAAAATTTTAAAATTTGTGTAGCCTCCTCTTTTGTCCTTTGTGATGTATCCTTTGTGGTTTAGGAAAGTTTTATTTTTTGCCTGAAATCTACCTTTATAGGACTATTTCCTCTTAATACTCTCAGCTCCTAATTTGAAATATCAATTTCCAGCCTTCACCATCTGAGAGTAGTAAGATTTCTTTTTCTTTCTGTCCTTTCCCTGCCCTCTTACTACTCTCAGATGGTGAAGGCTGGAAATTGATATTTCAAATTAGGAGCTGAGAGTATTAAGAGGAAATAGTCCTATAAAGGTAGATTTCAGGCAAAAAATAAAAATTTCCTAAACCACAAAGGATACATCACAAAGGACAAAAGAGGAGGCTACACAAATTTTTGTTGGTTCATGTCCTAGCTGCTCCACTTCTCATCCAGCTCCCTGCTTGTGGCTTGGGAAAACAGTAGAGGATCACCCAAAGTCTTAGCACCCTGCACCCACGTGAGAAACCCAGAAGAAGCCTCTGGCTCCTGTTTTGGATTAACTCAGCTCTGGCTGCTGCAGCTACTTGGGTAGTGAACCAGTGAATGGAAGATCTTTCTCTGTCTCTCCTTCTCTCTGTAAATCTGACTTTTCAATACAAATAAATAAATCTTTAAAAAGGGAAAAAAAATAGTAAGTTTGAAATCTTACGAGCCACAGAGAAGTGAGTAGCACAACAAAAATTCACATTTCAATAGATTCATAAAATGCTTTTGTGACTGGAAGCAATTTTGAAGAGCATCTAGTTTAATATTGAAGAAAATAGCAAATATCCTGCTTATTGTTTTATATGGTTTCTGTTTTTCATTACATTGTATTTTGTGCATTGCTGCCTTCAACTCTTGTGACTTTCTCCATAATCAGAAAAGACATATCAATTAGCCCAGTTTCTGAGTCACTTAAATAATGCCAATCAAATGATCAATATCTAGGCAGCTTTATCAGTCCTTTGGGCAGGCCATTAGCTAATGAGGAGACCCCAGCAGCATGAAGAGTGGTTTTTCATCCATAAAAAAAATCTGCTGGATTCTGCTTGCCTGCTGTGATTTCTTGTCAGTTATCTACATTTTCAATCAAAACACTCTGTTGGGACGTTCCCTAAGGATGCATGTTCATAAATCAGGACAGGAATAATCTTGAAATGTGTATTTGGTGAACAGGACTTATGTTGCCAGGGAACAGAGAAAGCACCTCTGGGAACTGACAGTGGACACCGGTGGCCCATCCTCAGCATAAAACAGGCTGACAACCCTGCCAGACTGTTGTGAGGACAGTGCTAGGGAAGAAGAAAAGATACTTAATTCCTGATGAACATCAGCCACATCCCCTTTTGATCCATTTTCCTCTGTCTCTCCAGACGATCTTAAACAATTATCACTGGGGCTAATTCTGGATCAAGCTGGGTATTGGCCTGTCATATGAGTTGAGGAGAGACTGTGCTGTGACTGGATTAAGTACTTAATCCTGTGGCCACACAAAAATAAACAAATTCACATGTCTGCCCTGGACCATAGGTGAGCCCCTCATCTGCAGAGTTGATCTGGGTTCTGATGAAAGGAACATTTGCATCCCCCCAACTTTAATGATCTGAAGGATAACATAGGGCTGTCTCTCCCTTCTAAGGCATTCACTGTCCTCTGTATTATATGTACATGAAAGATTACCCAGACAGGCTGGGCAAAGCTTCACTGTCAGGGCTTCTGGTCCTGAGTTTCCAACAGAGGGCAATCTGTTCATATTGTGAATGGAGCGAATTGTGTAACCACAGCCCACCTAGCGTCTCATTTTCCCATGGGGTGAGACTCCAGCTCCTTCAATTCCCAAAAGGAAGAGAATTGTGACTGGCATTTTAGCTTATATCCAGCTTTTACCTAACTTTCATGAAATTCTTTAGCATCAACTCTCATGCCAGGGATGGCCTGACATTTGGAGCCTTAGTGAAAGCTTCCAATGTAAATAAAATGAAGCTCCCACTCCTGATCAGGGCATTCATGGGTTGGTGGGCCTGAACTGCAGACTTGGGGCAATCAACTTCTTCAGTTTGCTAGAACCTGTACCAGTCTGCAAATAACACCTCAAGAATCAGGATACTATGAACTTATGTCACTTTAAAATTGTTGAAATCCAAACTTTCAACTCAATGGTATTTGGAGGTGGAACGTTGGGAGAAAATCATGAGGTTATGATGATAGAACCCTCTTGAATGCAACTAGTGCCCTTTGGAAAGAGGAGAGACAGAGACACAGTCTCCCACCTTGCCTCTCTCTCAACACACTTCCTGGAAAGGCCACATGAGGACATAACAAAGAGGGGTCTCTCACTCTTGCTGGCAGTTTGATCTCAGACTGCCAAGCCTCCAAAGCATGAGAAATAAATGTTTGTTGCTTAAGTCATGCAGACTACAATATTTTGCATTAGCAACCTGAGCTGATTAAGGCTCAAAGGAGCTACTCTTTCATTTTCATTGTATTTATATACATGAGAGAGAAACCTCTGTAAAACTCTTATATCTTCAATTTCTGACACTTTTAAATTAAAAATGAGAAAAGAGAGTGGGTGGACACTGGGTTTTTGTGGGGATATGGGAACTGCAAAGAAAAGATAGAACCATAAAGATTTGATAGGATATGAGAATCACATCAACAAAGAAAGTAAGGAAGAAAAGAGGGAGCACTAAGCATGGAACGGAGGAGAGGTGTGAGAGTGAAGGCTTTGCTAAACAAAGTTTAGGCTCATTAAGTCAGCAAGATTCTTTTAATGTCATTTAAGGTTACAAAAATAAACAAAGAGTTTTAATCTGATATATTAAACTCTGTGAATGGGGCTATGTTAGCTTCTTAACACCACAACAAATATGTGAGAGAAGCTTCATAGGAAAGAAGAATTATTTTGGGTCATGGTTTTGGAGATTCACAGTTCTTCAAGATCTGCCTGCTGCATTGGTTTGCTAACTGATGAAGGCAGTGGATGTTGAACGCATGCTGATGAGCAATTACATGGTAAGCGTGTAATCTAGGGTGAACCTGTTCTATGTAACCAAACTACTTGTGAATTCTACCATTGAGGGCCAGTCCTTAATGACAGACTTCCTATTGAGTCAAGTTCCCAGACACCATAATTAGACTGAGTCTTTACCGATAACCTATTAACCATTGACTTCAGACTTTAGGGGCTAAGTTCTCAACACTTAGGCCTTTGATGGGAAGCTCAACCTGGTATCTAAACTATAATTGGGATCCCAGCATGTAGATTCAACTCCAGAGTCTCATCTGGTAACCTACAGAGGCAGCACTCAGCAACAAAACGGCCTCTTTCATCCAGTAGTGGAGGCAGTAAGTGACATTCTGTGGAAAACCACAGCAGTTGCTTTTCTACCAGACCTAAAGACTGCCATAGAAGCTTCTGTGCTTTTGTTGATTTTTCAGTTTTCCCAGGTATAGTAGAAACCACTCTTTCTTCGCTTGCAGATCTTTGGGAACAGGGTTGAGCATGACATTTCAGAGCAAAGCAGGCACCCTCTTGAACATCTTGGGATAGAGTTACCAACCTCTGCTTTCAGACGCTGGAAGTTAGGGAAATCCACAGGCAAGAAGAACCACTCTGTATCAGCATTGCCTGACTCAAGGGGGCACGACTCTCTCTCTCTCTCTCTCTCTCACACACACACACACACACACACACACACACACACACACACTGGCCCATGATACAAGTGAGAACAGGGCCCAGAAGTCCTCCTGCTCCATCCATATGCATATTCCTCAGCATGTGCTTTCACACACACCCCTTTCATTTCAGTAACCAGTGATCCCTTCATCTATCTGTGTTAATCTGTGCATCATGTGGTCTGCATCTCAGGCCTTCCTGATTCCTCCAGATTCCTTCCCTGTAATTTACCCCATCTCTCTCTTCAAACCTTCAGTGCCTCCCACTTCCTCCTCCAAGCCAATAAACTCACCTTTTCTCTTTATGGAGAAAATAGGAGCTCTGGAAGAGAAGGCCTGTGAGCTCTCCCCAACAGCATGAATCACAAAACACTGTGCCTGTGTTCTAGAATTGTACAGTGGCTTTTGTGTCCCAGTCCTCCAAGACAAGACTCCTCACTGCTAGAAGAACTCAATTCTAAGTGTGCTGCTTTCTGTCTAGTTCTCTCTGGTCATTCTGCACAGCTCTCAAGCCCGATCAGTCTCGGACTTGACACTCCAAGCCTCAGGCCGTGGCTTTGCCGTTACTGAGTTCCTACATGTACCTGCCCCTTGCAGGACACTTCCTGCTCATCCCCTCTACATGCCTCATGCCACTCCTCTCTCAGTTCTGTGGTATGATCCCATATAACAGCTCTCTGTCTGGCATTAGTTCCCTGATAATTTTATTCTTCAAAACTGTGCATATCCAAGAAGCCGTCTGGGATCACTTACCCCGCTCCAGTTTTTGGATGCCAACTTTCTGTGCTGTTAGAGCATCTGTGACACTTTTGACATGTTTAGCTTCAATGTGTAAGGATGAGCAGTGAGGTGTGGAGGGCCCATGAGTTGGGTGCAGATACACATTTTTTAAAAAGGTTTAATTTTTACTGAAAAGGCATATTTACAGAGAGAAGGAGAGAAGAACGAAAGATCCTCTGACAGCTGATTCACTCCCCAAGTGGTTGCAATGGTCAGAGCTCAGCCATCTAAAACCAGGAGACAATAGCATCCTCCAGATCTCTCATGTGGTTGCAGAGTCCCAAGGACTAGGTCAATCCTTGACTGCTTTCCGAGGCCACAAACAGGGGGCTAGATGAGAAGTGGAGCAGTTGGGACATGAATTGGTGCCCCTATGGGAACCCGTGGCATGCAAGGTGAGAATTTAGCCATTGAGCCATCATGCCAAGCCCAGCCACACATTTCTGATTGCTATAGGTCTTTAAAGTGTGCTGGCAGCAAGCCATGATCCATGTATCCAATGGATGAGTGCAGTGAGGCAGAGTAGGCATGCTTCCCGCCCCTATGGAATGGACATTGTACTCCATGCTCACTTCCATTCTGTGGGACTCAAGGGCAGCTTGGTCCGGACCATAAAGGATGCTCGTAGTGCAATAAAAGCTGCTTCAGGTGGTTTTGCCAGTGGAGAAACAGCAGCTCTGCTTTTATAACCCAGAGAGCTCAGGGTGTTGAGCCAGATGTGGGAGCTCACAAAGTGAACTCAGGGTTTGCTGTCCCCATACTACACTCTATCCATCTTCCCACTTTGTCCGCTGTCATCTCTGTGTCCCTGTTCTCTGGTTGTATTTGAAGTAGTCAGCTTTTTCCTTACTCCCATGAAATAGTCAAGGTCAACTACTTATGGAAGAAGGAAATAGGTTTTTTTTAAGATTTATTTTTATTATTTTTTTATTACAAAGTCAGATACACAGAGAGGAGGAGAGACAGAGAGAAAGATCTTCCGTTCGATGATTCACTCCCCAAGTGAGCGCAATGGCCAATGCTATGCCGATCCGAAGCCAGGAGCCTCTTCTGGGTCTCCCACGTGGGTGCAAGGTCCCAAAGCTTTGGGCCATCCTCGACTACTTTCCTGGACCACAGGCAGGGAGCTGGAAGGGAAGAGGGGCTGCCGGGATAGAACCGGCGCCCATATGGGATCCCGGGCTTGCAAGGTGAGGACCTTAACCACTTGCGCCACCGCGCCGGGCCCTTGGCTCATAGTTTTGATGGGACATAGACCAAGGATAGTTTAGCATCTGGTGAGGAGGAGGTGATGGAGGAAGACAGCGGAGCACCTGCCAAGGAAGGCTCGTGTTGCAAGCTAGGAAGCAGAGGCTCATGTGTGCTTTTAGGGCGAGCCCTCTCCTGGGAGCTATCTTCCAAGTGCACAGAGCCAGAAACAAGAATCTCCCACTTGGCCCCACCTCCTCATCACCATAATTGAGTCAAGCTTCCATCATCATCAGTGCCAGTAATGTATGACTTTGGGAATGAAATGCCAGCGTGAACTTGGGAGTCGTAACCTGCTTAGGCCACATCTGTGGCCTGGCTCATCCTTGCTGTGCCCCTGTATTCTCTAGGTAGCAGGTGGGCTGCCTTCAGAGCCTCAGGCTAGAGCTTGATTTAGCCATCCCAGGAGAGAACCAGCTTGTGTATCTAAAAGTCCATAAATCACAGGCAGGAAAGTGTTTCTGCAGCTTCTACACTGTGTGGTGCACAGGAGAAAGGCATGAGGCGAGAGAGCACAAAGGGGAGAAACTGAGCGAGGGGGAGAAGCCCACTGTGCAGCACAATGTCCTGGCAGCACAGGTGTCATGTGGTCTAGCAGTGCTTCCTCACGTAGGACACACACACACAAAAGTAGGAACGAAATTAGTTTAACGGGACATCCCCCCAAACGGGTAAAAAAACAGGGCAAGGATGTGAAGATCCCAGGCACAATATGTATGAACATCAGCTGGTGCCCAGCAAGGAAACTACCCTCCAGCAAGCATCCTTAAAGGAAGCCTGATCATGGCAGGTTTCTGGACTCATTGATTAATTTTCTAAGGACTTAAGGATCTTTCTGGGAGTCACTTTCTATTTTGAAATAATTATAGATGGTAATGTAAAACTCAACCATTATATTAAAAGTCATTCTCTTCTTCAAAAGAAGTCTTAAAAAAAATAAGAGGTCCTGTGGTCCTTCACTCTGTTTTCCCCAGTGATAGTATCTATTCCAACCATGGTGCCTTTTCAAAACCAGGTATTTGACATAGTTTAGTTACACTGGAGTTTTACTCAGCTTTTACCGGGTTTGATATGTGCACCTGTGTGTGGTGTGCATAGCACTAACTGGGATGCAGAACTGTAATGAGATGCTTTAGAATGGATCATCTGTCTGCAAATAGGTGCTCAGCAAACAGGCTGGAAAGAGACTGGGTGAGTGACCCAGTGCCTTATCCTGCTGCTGTCCTTGGCTACCAAGGAATGTGACACTACTGTTTGGCAGTCAAGCAAGGAGGATCATTTCCTATCAAGCCACGAAGGTCTTGGGCTTTGCTGTCACAGCCTGGGACCAAGACAGCTGTCCAGCAGGGGTGCAAATGTGAATGCAAAGCTGCAATTTGGGGACCTCTAGGAACAGTTAGGCCCCTGGCTTCTGATCTGTGGAGGAGAAGTACCTGCTTTGTGTGGATGAAGGCAGGAAAGGTGATGAGGGCGATGTTCCAGGCCTGCTCTGCACCAGCGCTCCTAACTCATCCAGTAGGGCTGGGAAAGGATACACATGTCCCAGACTCCATGAGGTGTTGCAACGTGCTGCATGTCCTTTCCTGTCACCCTCACAACGGTCCTCCTCAGGCCTAGGTAGTAGCTGAGGGTAAAACTGGTGACGGCAAAGTGGGGCATCCTTTGGAGCTTTGCCTGAGCCCCTATAGGCTCCTGAGGGCTCTTTTGTCCTTTCTTGAAGAGGGAAAGATCAAGACCCCAGAGTCTGCATGTTGGGAAGGAACCTGTGCTGTCCCCAAAGCACTGACAAAGTGAATTTATATTTTTGCACAAAAATTGACTGAAATCACAATGCTTTTTTCAGCCACTTGGAGAACCACCTAACAAAAAGAGGGCCTGTAAATCACAAGTAACAAAGTGAGTTTCATAACGGGAAGTGAGCCAAGCTGGAACCTTAGAGGGCCTGATTCAATGAAGCCACATCTCCTCTCAGGACTCTGTTTCCTGTACGTGGAAAGCAAGGCCAACACAATGAGGTGGACCTGGAAGGGTCAACTACTCTTGGAAGTCTCCTGTCATTGTTGACAGTGAAGATGAGGTGCTGTCTGTCTCCTGAAACCTCTCCTAGGACATGTGGTGACTGCACAAACTCAGCCAAGAGCCAAGCCATGACACCAGGTGCTTGCTGTGTGGACACCCTGGGATCCATGGCTTGCATTAGCCACAGTGCTTTTTCTGAGGCCTCAGGTCCAAGTGATTCTTTCTCTGGAGATTGTTGGGCTTCAAACATCAGGTATTCCCAAGAAGATCTGACTGGGAAATGTCTAAAGTCCTCATGAACAGCCTCTGTAAATGCTCTCCAGCAAGGGTCCGAGGACAAGGGGAAGGAATGAGTGTCTATCAAGTCCCTACTATGTACCCAGCCTTCTGCTAGGCACTGAGTTTATTACTCCACGACCTTCTCATACAGATGCAATAGGTGCTCCTAGCCACATTGCCTACCCCAGTCACCACAGACAGGTGCCTAAGGCTCCTAGCTAAAGAATGAGAGAAATCCAACTTGCACCTGTGCCATGTGACTGCAGTGGCTGCATGCTGTCCGCTGCTGGGTACCAGCTCCCGATGAGCCACATCCGATGGGAAAGGAAAGTGTCAGATGCAGGAAGGGGAGGGGGCTCCTTCTAATCTCTTCTTTCAGATTTCCTCGTATGTTTGCTCCCCAAAGCCCTGAGTAGCCTGAGAACTGGCCAAGGGCAGGCAGATGGGCATCTGTGTCTTCTCCTTGAGGTTTGATGATAACCAGAGGAGGCTCTTCTCATCCTTGCTCTGGGCCCCAAGGTGCCCTTCCCCTCTCTCAGTCCTCCTCCCCCATTCTGAGTGCCCAGCTTTGCAGTGACCTTCAGATTTGAACAATTGAAAGTCCCCAAAGGAGATCCCCATTGACATTGAACATGCTGCTGTGTGGTGCTCAGCAATAAAAGGGGGATTTGCAGACATTTAAATTCTGAGATGAATGCGGAGAGGGCTGAGTCTTCAGAACATCTGTTTTGAGCATTGTCCAGGGGGCCTTCAATTTGCAGCCTTGAGTGGTTATTGGCAGCCAGTTGTGACTTCCAGCAGCTCTGTGACCCGGAGCTGGGAGCTGGATGTCAGCATTTAGCCTCCATCCTCACATGCTCTGTGTAATGCACAGAACCAGGGTGCCTCTGCATATCAGGAATCTGGTCCTGTGGGGTACCAGTCCTTGCACCCACCTAGAAAACCTAAATCTGCACTTCCCTAAGTTTAAGAGTTCTGGGAAACGGAAAGTTCAACACAGAGCATCTGATGCTTCCCAGAGCTGCCCCATCCAGCGCTGCAGCCTACAGCCACTCTCGGCTGGTAAACTCCTGACACTGGCTCATCTAAACTAAGATGCGCTGTCAATGTGAAATGCACTCTGGACTTCAAAGTGTGAATACAAAGTATAAAATATCTTAATACTGGTTATGTTGATAAAATGACAGTATTCTGTATATAGTGAGTTAAATAACATAGGGCCCAGTGCAATAGTCTAGTGGCTAAAGTCCTTGCCTTGCGTACACCAGGTTTCCATATGTGCACTGGTTCTAGTCCTAGCTGCTCTGCTTCCCAATCAATTCCCTGTTTGTGGTTTGGGAGGGCAGTCAAGGATGACCCAAAGCCTTGGGACTCTGCATGCATGTGGGAGGCCTGGAGGAAGCTCCTGACTCCTGGCTTTGGATCAGCTCAGCTCCAGCCATTGCAGCCACTTGGTAAGTGAACCAGCAGATGGAGGATCTTTTTCTGTGTTCCCTTCTCTCTGTGTATCTGTCTTTCCAATAAAAATAAATTGAGTTTTAAAAATTAAATAAGTAAGTAAAAGATAAAAAATAGCACATAGTAGTCAAGGTCAATAATTTTATTTCACTTTTTTCACATAACTACAGAATTAAAATTACATAGGTGGCTTACATGCTTCTGCAACACCATTGCAGTCGAATTTCTTTAACCTGCTGTTTCTTATAGAAAAGGAAGGTAGGTACCATACCTAAAAGATCATTTGGAAAGTTTGAAGATCTTGTTGATACTTCTTCTTATTATTATCCATCAGCCTTTTGTCACTATAATGAAATAGCTGAGATGATTAATGAGAAAAAAGTTTTATCTAGCACACAGTTTTGAACAATCAGGGCTTGGTTCCTGTTTGTCTCTCAGTTATGGGGAGGATCTCAGGTCAAGTGGCAGAGGGCAGTGCCCATGGAAAGAATGCTAGGAAGGAGGGAGCTGCCTGGTGCCAGGCCTGCTGCCTTACAGGAGTCCTCTGGTGAAAATTCAGGGGATCCCCAGAGGGCCAGCCCCAGAGACCTAGGGGCTTCCACAAGGCCTCAACTCTTAACGGTATACTCCCCATCTCAGTAGCACAACCTGGGAATTCTGTTTTTAAACATACGGACCCTTGGGGAACATAGTCAAACCATATCCATTTCCTAGCAGGTGATTACACTCTTAGCAGATCTTTTGGAAATTTGAAGGACTCTTTGGTATTGTGTTATATTTATTGGAAAAGATGCTGCCAAAGTAGGGTGTGTTGGGTAAGAGCCACATGGGACACAATCAGCAAAGCAAAGCAGTTGGGTGGGTGTGAGAGAACTATCCAGTGTTCCTCATCATTTCCAATAGACTTCAGGTAGGTGAGAAATGGTTTCTAATTACTCCAGCCTGGCCAGACTTCATTTACATAAAAACATGAAGGGTTTCTTTCCACAAACTAAAATTTTCAGGTATGCAACTAATTTTCAGGTATGCTAATCATGAAATGACTTCCATTTTGTTTTATCTGGAGCATTGCCAAGGTTGTTTATCATTTTAGGAATTCACAGCACTACTGGAAATGCTGCTGCTGGTTCTGGAGTTGCCAACATAACACACGACCATCACATACACTGTAATTCCACTGAGCAGTGCCATCTTCTGCCTACATACTGTATCTTCTAGTGCCATTGTGCTTGAGCACTTCTATATGAAAATAACGTAAACTATTCCTCCTTATCTCTCCTTTAAATTATAATTGATACTTTATATTGGTTTCTTTTAAAATTGTATGTCAATTTTGCTTATGTAGATTACATTTTTTTGTACTCTATAGTATTTACCACAGATCAAGGGAAACCATATTTGTCTTTTGGGGACTGGCTTATTTCACTAAGTGAAAGCTTTCAAAGTCCATTTCTTTTCTTGCAGAAAGACAGGACTTCATTCTTTTTATAGCTAAGTAGCATTCCCTAGTGTTTATATACCAGGTTTTATCAGCCATCAGCTCATGGAATCTAGGTTGATTCCATATCTGAGCTGTTTGTTTTATTTTTCATCATTTCCAAGTGAGAGAGAATGAATCACTTTAGGTCAGAGAGTAGTTAGCCTTTGACATGGTGCTGTCATATTTGTGTAGTTCCCTCTTCCCATCACTGTGTCACACTCGACCTATTTCTGGGCTCCTTTCTTCTCCCATGGAAGGCAGAAGCAATGATTGCGGGGAGAGGGGAGACCTCAGAGGAATCTCCCGCTCCTTCTCTGCCAGACTGCGGGTGGGTAGTGATAGTACTCACGTGTCAAGGGCCACAGCTCCTGAGCAGTTACCCTCTAGCTCCTTGCCACATCAGAGATCTTCTCTCCTTTCATCATCTTCCCTTATTGCCCCCTCCTGCCTCTTCCTACGCCTATGGCTTAGCTCCAGCCATTGTGACCACTTGGGAAATGTTATATATATTATATTATGTTATATATATATATATTATGTTATATATAAATATATATATAATTTTTAAAACGTTTTTAAAAATGAGTAAATACAGATAGATATCCATATTGCAACAATACCAAGCCATATCAATGATATAAGGTATCAATATGCATCTAAGATATATAGACACACTGATAACAGGTATAACGCAGGTATGTCATACACATACCATACCTTTACTAAAACCTGTTACTCATGTAACATGTATGACACATGTGTGTCACACACCAGCCATACATATGACATAAACTGTCATTTATGTATCTAAGACAAGGTGAGATTGATTGGTTATAGGATTATAGGAGAGTGATGGTGTAGTTTGTTTCTGAAGAAGAGGAGGCTTGAGATTCAGGGTAAGCAGATGCTCTGGAGCAAGTCTGAAGACATGAAGAAGAGTCAATGTCCCAGCTCAAGGCTGCCAGGCAGGCGGAATTATCTCTTCCTCACAGAAGTCAGCCTATTCATCGTCAGGCCTGAAACAGGTTGAATGAACCATGGCTCACCAGGGAATGCATCTACTTTACTCACTGAAACCACAAACAATATACTTATCCAGAAATGCCATTACTGAACCACCCACAGTGATGCTTAGCCAAACATCTGGGCACCCTGCAGCCAGTCAAATGGAAGCAAAAAGCAAACATCACAACCCTATGCATGAATGTGTTTCTGCTGAACTGTGAACTTCCTGGGGTGGGGTCTGGTGTCCGTTCTCCAGGCATCCTAGGATGGAGGGCAGCTAGTGCCGGTTACTCCCTTGATGGGTAACTGGCCCTGATCAGTGGTTCCAAGTTCTAAGACTGTGCTGCTTCCTCGCTGAAACTCAAATTGACAATGTACCCTTCATCCATAGGTCCTTGTAACATGAAACCTTGAACTGTTTATGCTGAAATGTAAGCCCATCAAATCTCGTGTCATCCCTCCTGGAAGCAAGAGAATGCCTCTATCACACCTCTCCAGTAGTAGAACAGGCATTACTTCCAGCCCATCTTTGGGAATTTTTTTCCTTCCAGCCTCCCCTGGGACACCAAAGGCAGCCATTGTTTTGTTTTGTTTTGTTTTAAGATTTATTTATTTGAAATGGAAACTTGGAGAGAAAGGCAGAGACACAGGGAACAATCTTCCATGGCTGGTTCATTCCCAAATGGCTGGAACTGGACCAGTACAAACCCAGGAATCCAGTGCTTCCTCCCATTTGGGCCCAGCAGATCACTGTGCCCAGGTGCACCAAGCAGGGACTGGGCAATGGTGACCCTTCCCAGTAGGGTCCCAGTGCCTGGCTTCTCGGTCTCCTCAGCTCTTGCTTCCCCATGGTATTTTCCAATTTACTTTCCCAGACATTTCTTGCTTCATCTGCTAAATCAGGAATTGGCAAATAGCTGCCAGTGAGCCAAATTCTGCTTGCTGCCTATTTCTGTTATTGGAACACAACCAGCCTCATTCTTTCATGCACTTATCTGTGGCTGTTCTCCCTAAGATGGCACAGTGAAGCCGTTGCTACAGAGACCGCAGTGGACTGCAAAGCTTAGCATATTTACTATCTGGTGCTTGGCGAGAAAAGTTTACCAGCTTGCGCTCAACAATCCCGTGAGACAAATGCAGTTATTATCATGATTTCATGTTACAGATTTTTGCATTGTTTTAAAAAATATGAAACCAAGTGACTCAAGGAACCCAAATATTTTCTTCAGGACACAGAACTGGTTGGTGGACTTACATTGAAAACCAGTTTTTTTGTTTTTTGTTTTTTGTTTTGTTTGCCATGGAAGAATTCACAACCAAGAGAATGGGGATGGAGGGAGAGGTAAGTGCCAGGGAATGCGTTTTTGAGAATTTCTTTTAGACCTGGGGACATGATTGAAGCAAGCTCCTGCTCTGTAGTACAAGGTACACAGGCAGCATTTTTCTGAGGAAGCCCCAAGCACCTGACTGAAAGGATTGAAATGCCAGTCCAAAGGGGTTGTGCAATGTCCAGAGCCCTTATTTTATTGACTTTTTGTCTTCTAGTTCAAAGCAAAGAAAACCCTTCAAGCCTGGAAGTGCATAAGAAGCACACGTGGAGGAGGAGTACATGGGAGGCCATGGAAGCAACCCCCCCCAGGGGGTGACCCTTCTCAGGGGTGGTCAACTTCTCCCTCCTGCACAACCCCATGTGACAGCCATGATCAGTCACGGCCCCACCCCGTCTGGAAACTGAGATTCCACTTAGTGGCCACACTCACGTGCCTTCTGGCTTTCTCTAGGACCGCCTCACCTTCCCTAATCACCCCAGGCGGTTTAGGGTGTTGAAAGTTGAAAGAACCCTCGGGGGACTCAGCTTTCAGTGCAGAAGCGGCAAGGTTTGTGGAGCTCCAAGTGGGCAAGTTTAACATTGCAAAGATCAAAGGGCTGCTGGGAAGGGGTAGAGAGGCAGCCCTGTCTTGAGAGGTGAATTTCACAGAGGAAAGCCTTGATAGACAAAGCCTAGGGAGAAGGTGAAGCCAAGCAGGAAAGGAAGAGGGTGCCAGTGGAATGGCAACTGTTAAGGCAGAGAGAAAGGATTGAAAGGAAAGGATTGAAATGGTTAAGGTAGCTGCACTAGCTCCAGGGTCACAGCATCCCTCAGCTCCAAGGACCTAGTGCATGGCTATGAATACAAGGGACTCCTCCTGGATTGTGCAGTGCACAGCCTGTGCAGCCATGCCCAGGAACTCTGAAAAGTAGCTATTTGCTCGAGAACTTTCAGAAGTGGATTTTCATAGCATACAGTTGAATCAAATATAATTTTCTCTGTGCACACATGCATGGGTCTTTGCGTGTAAGAAGTGAATGAAAAAAGCAAAATTAATAAAAAAAAATAATAACTTCAGTACTTCCAGCGTATTTGTACAGATCTGCAATATTAATGCTCAAGTGCTTGCCTGGGAGACAGCCATCTCACCAAGAGAGGCTTTAAGGCATCATTTGGCATGAACAGGTCAAAGGCAAGAAGTGAGAAAGAGGCCAATTCAGGACCCAGCTTTTTCCCTGGCGCCTGTGGTTCCTCCTCTGTCCTCTCAACCTGAACTTGGAGCCAGGCCTGCATTCTCCCAGCCAGCCTCATTTGCCACCTCCACATCGATATTTTCCATCAATTTCCTCCTAATACCTTTAAAAACAAGATGAGATCAGCTGTAGCAATTTCGTGCAGACTTTAAGGAAATTAAAAGTAGGCCTGCTGGAAGATAGAGTTGACTGTGGTTCTCCAACTTCAGTGTGCTCAGAATCCTCTAGAAAGCAACAGCCTTTTGTATTCCAATTCAGTCTGTCTGGAAGTGGAGCCTAAGACATGGCGTTCATAACACAGTCCCAGGTCATGTTGATGTGGCAGGAGCAGGGGCCACACTGAGGACCCTTAGACAATAGAATATGTTTTATCACACAGACTGCCTGAGTGTGCCTCGTGATCCCACTTATTGCTACCTCTGTAACTTGCAGCAAGTTACTAAAACTTTACAGACCAATCTCATCACCTAGGTAATGATGCTTTTGCTGAGAATAAATTAACTGAGAAAGTACGTGGAGCATGGTGGTAGAGTGTGGTAAGTAGACCATCACCCATTCCCTTCCTTGTATAAAAGCAGACAAAGATGGACTGGGCAGTGCAACAAGGGGGATGGATAGTTGGGTAGACAGGCATGGTGAAGCGGTGGCCAGGGGCCCTCCAGCCTTGCTGCCACATGTACAGCTATGGGTAGCCCTACAGCTGACTCAGAAACTGCCCACTGGTAATAGAGCTGCAATGTTTCCCACTCCTAGGGGAAGAAAAGGAAGAAGGCAGATATTGGCACGCTTAATTTCCAGGGACTGCCACATATGTCATCTTTTTTGGTCTCTCAACAGTTTCCTGTTAAGCCTTACCATTAGTAAAGCTCAGAAGGTCAAGTGAATTAGTCAACATCAAAAACACAAGCAAGTCGGCTCCATGCTGGCAGCTAACTGGCACAGCTGACTGACACCTTCTTCTTGTTTTTCTTCCAGAGGCTGGGTCAGGCTCAGTGTTCAAGCGCTCTTCCTGAGAGAAGGGCCCTGGCAGAGGATGCCCGGGGCAGTCCCTCTCCAACACAGGGACTTGGGACTTCCCAAGCCAGTGGCCTTTCCAAGCATTCCAAAACATGGGTGTTGGAACAAGGGCAGGGTGAAGCCCTGTCTTGGGGCTTGGCCAAGAATGGCAGTCTAAGCTCACACAGCACTCAAGGGACAGGCTAGCAGGGCCAACACAACAGCATGTCCTGCCTATGAGCCAGGGCATCTGGGCCAGACTTGTTCTTAGTCTAAGGAAAGATAGAAGCCAGGGAGGGAGGCCAGATGACTCGGGTTCGGTGTTCCAAAGATCCTGCAGGGAAGCGTGTCCATGGCAGAGGGAGAGGGTGCAGGGCAGAGGTGAATGGCCATCCTTATTGCCACGTATCTCTTTCGTCCTCATCTTATCATTTTTCAAACTGAATGACCACATGGCATTTGACCTTCCCTCTCCCAAATTGCCCTGAATTTGGTTCCAATTCACAAAGAGCCAGAAGTCAGACAGGCCAGGCTGTTTTTTCTTCAGACATATCCTTTAACTCTTCTTTTGCTTGGTACAGCTAGATGGGGAAGTCAGCAGGATGTTGGAGAAAGCCTTGTTAAAGTCTTCTGTATCAGGATGGCTGAATTGGGCTGGGCTGCAGCACTGTCAGTTTGTGTGAGGTATGGGGCTGGGTGGAGCTGACCAGACAGCCGCATGTACCAATATGTGCACTGGCTGGTGCAGGTGACAGACCAAACCTGACCCTGCACTGGCTAGAGCACACAAGGGTCAGGTCTGAAGTCATCCCAGATGAGATTTCGTGGAAGACTCCCCAGCTGGACCACTAGACTTGGATCCCAGCTGCGGGGGGGAAATCACAGGTTGTGTGGTCCATTGGAGTACCTGTATCAGGACTGAGCCTGCTCGGTTGCTGATGCTTGTGCAGTGGACAGCATACCCAGACGCACATGGAGGATATGATGGCCAGCTCTTCTAGGCCTGTAGGGGATGTTGACTACCTCGTCAGTGGCTGGAAAGCAGAATGAGTTGGACAATTCTTTTGGCCAGGCTTTCCAGTATGTTCATGGGTCTGTGGATGCACTAAGGTGTATTTGGTCAACCAATAGATCTTGGCAAGAGTTTTTCAACTCTGGATCACTGAAACTGACAACATCTCAGAACTATCAAAACTACTTAGGTAATACCCTGGGAATACTCTTCTCCACATCAGGGTCTCTGAAACATCATCAAATGACTGTCCCCAGCCCCAGGTGCTGATGTACTTGACAGCAAGGAGCAGCCCCCTTCTCCTCCCTTGTGGACACAGGGGAAAAAACTGAAACATATGTAAATAATATTGAAAAGAAAATTTATTTTTTAAAAACATAAAAAGCTTTAAATAAAGTGCCCAGGTCCATGTGTACCTGCCCTGTGTGTTCTGATTATCTGTCTTTCTCTTCAGGGAAAGGGACTACTGTCTTGCTGCTGTTTTATTTCCAATCTGATTTCCAACCAAGCAACATCATCAGAGGGACTTGAAGTGCCCATAGCCACAGGGACTGTCAGTGTGAATCTATTTCCCATTCAACCCAAAGTGTGATTCCAAGGAACATTGTAAATTGCAGCAGGGTGATAGCTAAACACAGCACAAACAAGTCACAAACCTTATAAACTCAGTAAGAGTGACAGAAACATAATGAAAATTAGTATGTCATACACACATCTGACTTGTCTGTTTTCCTGACTTAACCACATTTATGCTTTTATCAGCACTAGATAATCTTCAGCCACTAAATGGGCTTTTTGGAGATTATAAATGTCTTTAATATGGACATTTGGGCAAAAAGATCTTCTGATGTATAAAAGGAATTTGAAAGCGCTTTATAATTTGATTTTGAAGGTGCTAAAAGGTGCCATCTGTTCTACATCTTATTCCTAGATACCAGGCTTGAAATTTCTATAACCGAAGACACTGAACTGGGCATGTGACAGTGAGTTAGTTCAGAAGATACTCTATTAAAACTTAATTACATTAACCAAAGAGGTGACTGGCTGACTAGTTAGCATGCTACCCCACCTCTGTCTCTGTCTTTCCCATTCTTTCCCTTTCCATATGACTGAATGACTACCTTTGGTTGTCCTCAAAGACTCTTAACTGAAGTCCCAGGCTTGGGCTTCAATGGTGGTATCTGTCACTGCGGGGAGTTAAGCCCACGTAGATTTCTGGAGAGAGAGCCTCTCCAAGGAAGTATTTCCAAGGAAGTCTGTGACTCCCCAATGGTTAGGCAGATCACACTTGTTTCATTAATGCTACTGGTTTGGAAAGTTGGCCCAGGTCCCTCCCAAAGGCAGGTGGCCAGGCCCTGGGAAGAAGGGAATCTGCCTCACCTATCAGAAAAGACAAACCAGTTGGTCACACAGCAGACATGGAATAGAGGGCCAAAAAATACCTCTCTCTTCACAACTGTCCTTTTCTTCACCCTTCCTCCAGCACTCCTAATCCACTTTCTACAGAATAATGTAATCTGTGAAGCACTTTACTTAACAACAGACACTATGCTTAGCACTGCATCCATTAACTTGTGTAATTTCCATAATATTTTTTTAAGATTTATTTGTTTTTATTGGAAAGTCAGATATACAGAGAGGAGGAGAGACAGAGAGGAAGGTCTTCCATCCGCTGATTCACTCCCCAAGTAGCCACATGGCCAGAGGTGAGACAGTCTGAATTCAGGAGCCTGGAGCTACATCCGAGTTTCTCATGTGGGTGCAGGCTCCCAAGGCTTTGGGCCGTCCTCAACTGCTTTCCCAGGACACAAGCAGGGAGCTGGATAGGAAGCAGGATCTCTGGGACATGAACTGGCGCCCGTATGGGATCCTTGTGTGTGCAAGGTGAGGATCTTAGCCACTAGGTTACCAAGCCGGGCCCTCACAATAGTCTTTTGAGATTCTATCATTACTCCATAGTATAGATGGTAAAACTGAGGCTCATTGGGGTCAATTTGCCAAGGTCACACAGACGATAAAGAGAAAAGAGTAAAGCTAAGCTCTCAGCTTAGGTGGCCATTCTCCAGAATCTGTGTTACTATTTTAATAATTTGAGAAGCACACATACACACACACACACATACACACACACAAAGTGTATGAGAGAGACGGGGGTGGGGGGAGAAAACTCCCATCCATGATTTTGCTTGACAGATAGCTTGGGACTCTGAAGTTAGGACACCAGAAACTCAAACCAGATCTCCCACGTAGGTGGCAAGAACACAGCTACTTAAACTGAAACTACCCACTAAAAACTCCCATTTTCCCATCCCCCCAACTCTGGGAAGCTGACATTCTACCCATGAAATTGTCCATTCTAGATTCCTAGTATAAGAACTGTAAGTTCTTTTGTGTCAGGCTTATTCCATTTACTCCAATGTTTTCAAGGTTCTCCCATATTGTAGAAGGAGTCAGAATTTACTTAATTCTAAAGCTTGTTGTATATGAAATTGTTTGTTTATGCATTTATTAGTTGGTGAACACATCGGTAGCTTACACTTTTTGGCTATTGTGAATAGCTCTGATATGAACATTGATATGCAAATATCTGCTTCTAATTATCCTGGTTATACACCCAAAAGTGGAATTGCTAGAGCATGTGGTAATTCAAGATATAATTTCTTTTTTGAGGAACTGCCATATTGTTCCCCACAGAGTTGATTCCAAGCATTCACCTAGGAATTGCTGTTCACTGGGAATGAGGCTCTTTTGAAAACTTGAATAGTATCCTCCCAGGGGACTGGAGACAGCCCTCTGCTGTGGACCTCAGGGCTTGGAAGCTTCTATGGGAAGGAGCCTTAGTAACTCCTTCTTTATATTTGTGTAAACCTAATACTGGAAGGAAGCTCAGAAGGCCTGACATCCATGCTTCATGCTCTACAGGACGAGAGGGTAGTAGCTTGGAGATGTAGGGTTGCCACACAGCTTTGGCTGACTCTCACCACCCAAAGACTCAATCTAAATGTTCCCTACCTGGAGACTTTGATCACCGACTCTGATCTGGCTCCTCCCTCCCCCTCACTGTCTAGCCTTGTTTTATTTTTGTGCATTGCTGTCTAAAATTATCCTACTTACTATCTCCTTGTTTATTCTCCAAATAGATGCAAGTGGGGGGCAAGAAATATATTTGCCTAAGCCACTACACACTCCCAGCATGCAGAACTGCCTGTGCCCCATAGCTACTCAAGAGTTTAAATATAAAGCCTTACGACAATCTCCACCAAGCTCTAGTTTTTGCAAGAAAGATATCTTGAAGCCTCCATGACTCTCCCAAGCATGTAATCTTCCCCCACAAAAACGAACCAGCAGCTTAAGAAAGATAGACAAGCCACGTGGAAATGCTTGCTAAGGGATCACCTCTAACCTGACTCTGCCAGTCAACTTTTACAAAGACTCAAAAGCTGAAGTGTTAACAGTAAATTTGCCAGGCTTCTAGTGTTGCCACAATAGCCAAACAGATGGGGAAGACTTAGTATTCCTTAGTGAGTGGAGGGCTTTGATGATGATCACACTGAGAGAATTTTCTTTCCATTAAGATGTTGCTGGCTTTGGCTGTTCTAAGAATGACAGCAACGGTTTTCTCAGTAATGGCCTCTTCTGGCCTAACATGCTGCAGGTAATGAAAAAAAAAAAAAAACAGGGGGAAAAAAAACAGAAAGGGAGATGGACTTTCACTTTATCCACATATTCCGTGTTGTTGTTCTTGTGCCCATTGTTTGAATAGGACACACCTGGGACCTTGGTGGAACTTATAGGAATGGTAAAAATGTTTTTTTTTTTTTCAGTTTCATTTCCACTGATTCAAAACCTGACAGAGAACAAGTAAACCTTGAAGTAGAACTACCTGGAGGGCAGGGAGATGTGATCAGAAGCCACACAAGCCTCAGGTCAAGGGTGCCTAAACAGAATGGGAACTGGACCTGGAACGGCAAATTTCTGATTGTGGCCCTGGGCTCACAAGTTTCACCTCTCCTCACCCACAGCCCGCATGTAACATCACCATATTGCTATGGCCTCTGTTTGGGTAGTCTATGGTCCCACCATGCAGAGCTGTTCGTCCTGGGTCCCTGCTGAGCTGCCCATGTTCCCTCCAGTAACAATGGGATGGGAAGAGACGTAGTGGCAGTGAACCCCTAAGTTCAGAGTCAAGGAGCAGGACTAGGGACAGAGGTCTTGCCAAATGGCTGTTAGGACAGTGAGAGCATGGAGAGCTAGGGAGGGTGTCACATCTCCTTCCCATCTGATTTGTCTCCCCTCCAGTTCCTCCTCACCAAGCCACATTCCTCTTCATAGATGCCTCCTCCTGCTAACCAGTTTCCCTTTCTTGAGGTTGCTGTTGCGCTTCCTCTGTAATTCTACCAGCCTCTATTCACAGGAAGCCACATGCTTATTCACTATGGACTAGATTCTTCTGCTGCTGTTTGAGCCACCCATGGATTCCATAGACCACAAACAGTAGAGACCTAGGGGCAGGGGGTGAGGGTAGGCCATGAAGAGCTGCATCAAAGGAAGTCGGAAGCGAGAGAAACAACCAGAGAGGAGGAAGCAGAGCAAGGGAGAGACAAGGAATTTGAAACCTCCAGGGCAGGATGCGGCTGTTGTTATACTGGAGGGAGACAGAGAGATGCAAGGACTCTGAGAATTAGAAAATCAACAGACAGCATGGAGAAGAGTGAGTCTGGCCAAGCCACAAAGGGGAAAACGCCACTAAGAAGCATGAAGGAGTGAATAAGTGAATTAAGTGACTTAAGCAATGAATGGTGAATCGTAGCCAGTGTTGGGAAGCTCTCCCTTCACATGCCGCTCACTGTTAGCCCTCTGAACCCAGGGTAAACCAAGCAAGGATGGAAAATACTAAAATAATAATACATTTTTAAACTTGCATCTGTTCTGAACATGCAGAGACTAGACTTTTTCTAGTTATTATTCCCTATGCAATATTGTACAATAACCATAGTATTTTCACATCGCATTAGGTCTTATAAATAATCCACAAATGGTTGAAAGCTTACTGGAGGCTATGCTTAGGTTCTAAGTAAACACAACAATCATTTTATATAAGGGCCTTGTGCATGCATGGATTTTGTTCTCTACTGGCTGTCCTGGAATTAGTCTCCCACAAACACTGAGAGATGACTGTATGAATTGAGGTGATCATGTACTGAGACCTCTAAAACAGATTTATGCCTTTTGGCTTAGCTAGGATTTTACTCTTGGGCATAGTAAATGGAGATGTAAACATAAGGATATTTATAAGAACACTAATCATAATTGTGAAAAAACAAACACCACCTAAATGTCCAACTTGGGCTATCAAAATGAAATATTACTTAACCATCACCATTATTATGAATATTTAATCATTATAGTTATATTGTCATGCTAAACTGAACTTCAGGATATAAAACACAATATTTAGAATGAGACAAAGTTTTTGAAATAAAAATTGTCTTAGATCAATCTGTCACCTACCTAAGCCCTGTAAATAAAAAAAAAAATGAAAAGAAAAGCCACTAGACCGGTGGTAGACAGGCATTGCGTTTGCACTGTGAACTTAAGGGTGATTCTTAGCCTCCATACTTTTCTGTACTTTCCAAATTTCTTCAGTAATTGTGAGTAATGCTTACTATAAAAAATACAGGAAGTTTCTCTTAAAATGACATGAGTGAATGGTGGGCAAATGGAAGCTAGAATGAAGCTTTTCTTTTCAGAAGCTCAGCAAGGCCTACAACTATGGCACAGCAAGTTAGGCTGCCTCCTAAAACACCAGCATCTCATATGGATACCAGTTCAAGTCCCAGTTGCTTTACCTCTGATCCAATTCCCCTGCTAATATACCTGGGGAAGCAGTGGAGAACAGCCCAAGTGCTTAGGTACCTGCCTACCATGTGGGAGACACAGATGCAGTTTTAAGATCCTTTCTTTGCCCCCAGCCTAGCTTTGACCACTGTGGCCATCTGGGGAATAAAACAACAAATGAAATATTTATCTCTTTCTTTCCGTTCTCCCTCCCTTGCCTCCCACTCTTTCTCTCTCTCTCATTAGCAAACAAATTTTAAAAAAGAGAAAAGAGAAAAGAGAAAAGAGTAACTGTGGAAGCATGGTTTGGAAAGCTTGGTTTGGGTTGATTTTTAAAGATGGTACAACAGATTGGACAATAGACCTGGACTCACACAGACCATAGGACTTGAGATCAGTAGCAGTGGGAGAGATTGATTTCAGAGGAAGAGGAATGGCTTCTCTCCCGTCATATTCCAAGGCAGAGAACAAGTAGAGAGGAGCTAGAAATGCTCTCGTCAGCAATCCTGTGTGCCATGGTAAGCTACAGGCCAGATAATGGGGCCGATTCGGGGCTCCAGGAAGGAAGAAGCGCCTCACTCTGTCTGCAGGTCCACATCTTGGTCCAGGACTCTTGTTGCCTCTTTATATTAGTATCTTCTAGCACCCACAGTTTACCAATACTGGCTTTCACTCATCAAGGTACTTGTAGTTCATTCTACTGAAGGAAGTACTAGGGCACAAGAACTAACACTTGTGTTAGGTCAACTCCAGGCACGGTACACAGCATGACAACTTCAGTCTTGGCATCTACTGTTTCAGTTAGTTTCACGTTTTGCAGATAAGAAAATAAACTTGGAGAGGTCAACAGATCGTTAGAAGGTATGCAATTTGCATTCAATTAGCACCTAGCATGAACTCCAAAGTACACATGGATACAACTGTATCCACCTCCCCAGTGAAACTCCTTGGTGATGCCAAAGTTTAGGGACCAGAAAGTTACTCCCTTTTCTGACAATTTAGGATTTCTGATAAACAACTATCCATGGGTCTGTAATATCTTATGTACCCTTACATCAGATGGAGAGGTCCTTGCAGGCAGGAACTGTGTCATTCATCTTTCTTCAGCCTACAGTTCTTGTCAAGTTGTATTTTGTAAATATTTACTGACTTGATAATTAAATCATTTGTCAATCTATTAAGTGAAATGATGAGAGTTAATTTTCTCAAGCCGGGACAGGAAGCATTTTGAGCAGATGGTCCATTCCAGCACCCATCAAATTATACTAGATAGGCTGTTTGCTAAGCATGGGGCCAGCCCTGAGGCTATAGATGGAACAAATTTAAATTCATGATGAAGTCATTAAAAATTCCAGGACAAGAAATCTTTCAGGACCACTAATGACATCTCCATTTAAAAGTAAATTAATTCTGTGTGGTCTAAACGTTATTATAGTGAAGTGCAAATGAACATAACTGTGATGAGATCCTGAAAAGGAATCCATAAAAGAGTCAATCATCAGAGCCCAGCCACTCATTCATCCCGCTCCACATCCTCTGGGTTACATCACTTTTCTCAATTGGTTCAGCCAGCATGTATTCAAATTTGTTCAAGTGACAACATTGGATGGTTGGGAAAATTCGGCAGGAATGGAAGGCTGTGGTGATCCTTCTAGCTCCAAGTGTGATCTCACAACCACGGCAGCAGCAACCCGTGGGGGGCTTGCCAAAGATGCGGGAATTCATCCTCCACGCTACACCTACTGAAACTGACTCTCCAATATAACAATCCTTTGGGCAGGAGGAGCGGTGGGAGGAATTTAATTTGGTCACTGGAATTTGAGAAGGACCGTGAAATCACTGTCCCCAGTGGGTGATCTAGGATAGTCAAATAAGATGATTGCCTAATGACAGAAAATCTTCTGCTGCACCTCCTGTAACCACCTTATTGCAACCTCAATTTCTCTATCTCAACAGCCTTGTAATCTCATCTTGCTCTATTTGCCTTTTTTCTTTATGACATGGCTACATTTCTATGTGTAAGATACATGCATTTTGCATATTGTTCACTCTCTGTCTCTTCCTGCTGGAGTTTGGTTTTTTGCTGACTGAAAGACCACAAGCATTAAAATTTGAGCTATTTCAGGGTTTGGCTGCTTCTTTTGTTCCTCTAGCCATCAGCATTGTTTGAGGCTCTCCAAGTACAAAATAAATATGCTTCAGTAATCCCATGGAGATATGGCTGGCTACTGTGAAGGTTCAAGCACCTTGCCCTGAATCTTCCAGCTACAGGGCAAGGAAACTTGTCCTGCATCAATAGAAGAAGCTGCTGTCCACAGGTTAGGGCTAGTGCAGTATGACCATATTTCCCAAACTGGGACACTTTCAGGATTGCTGTAATGAGAGGTGTGTGTGTGTGTGTGTGTGTGTGTGTGTGTGTGTGTGTGTGTGTGTGTGTGTGTGTGTGTGACTGTCACTAATCCTGCAGGAGGTGTTGATGAAGATCATCACAATCAACTGGGACATACTGAGTTGCAAAAGATTCTACTCTTCAATTCCAGGAAGGGTAGATTGGACTGTTGCCTTTGTATTAGTTCTCACATTCACTCGTATTTTAATAGTTTGTGGCAAAATAGTTCCAATAATCTCCCTGGAAGAAGTTAGATCATTTAGATTTGTAAGCCTGTATTTTTTGTTTCTGCTATATACAACAATGCTGGTTTTGTTGGAAAAAGGAGAAGTATAAATATGCTTACTTCTCCAGCATTGGATTGGATGCAGTTTGGTTTGTTTTATATCCCAGATGCATAAGCAGAGGAAACAGCAAGTGCAGGAAAGTGGGGAGGAAGACGGCAGGTGCCAGAGACAGAATCCAAAAGGTCTCAGAGCTTGTGTCTTCTCCTTTCCCTCTTGCCTAAACATGGTTTGCACCTGTGTCCCAAAGCCAAAACCCAAAAAACCAAATGACAAAATAAAGAAGCCTCATCTCCAAAATACACCTTTTCCCCCTTTCTGTTGTGAGTTCCAAGTGTATGCTACCCATACACTTTTATTTACTTGGAGGATGGGCACTTTTGATTTTTCAGTATTTTACCATGATAATGTAGAAAGTAAACCCTTAGTATGCTGTCTTGAGAAAGTATATTGACATGATACATTGTCATGAGAACACACTACCATCATTAAATGCAAGTGTGACATAATGCTTTGTGTCGCTCCCTTATACTGTCCTGTCTCTCAACTGTGTTCTAAGCACATCAGGGAAGGGATTGTGGGCTGATGGAGTTGCAAGAAACAGAAACTAATTCAAATGAGCAGAAAAACAAAATGACATTTTGGAAGATTACAGGAGTATACCAGAAGTAAGTGCAGGAGGTGTAGGCAGGCTGGCATGCAGCAGGAAGTGTGTACAGAGCAGAGCTGTGTTGTCGCCCTCCGAGTCTTACACTCACCCTCGTCTTTGTTTCCCTCAATCTCTTTCCTTTGCACCATTTTTCTTTCCATGACAGTGGCCCCGAAGCAAAAGCTATTATTTCCTGGACTTTGTGTTTTTCCAATGGGTGCACCAAGGGTAGCTTGGGTGGGGCAACTCTATTTAACATCCTTTGCCCTGGCCCAATGAACAAGAATAAAAGCTCCTAACATGTCTGTTGGAAAAACCTTACAAACAGATAATCTTCACTTAATGGTAACTTGACTTGCTTTTCTTTTTTTTGTGGTGATAGGATTGCAATATACATGCAGTAGAAATAGTACTTTGAATTTTGATCTTTTCCCAGGCTAGGCACAGGCAGTGAAACATTCTGGTAATTCTGGGCAACAACTCCCTATCATCTTACGATCAGGAGTAAATAACCGATACTCCATCACGTGCTGTTCCTAAGCCACAATATTTAGTACATTAGATGTATCAGCTGCATTTTTCACATATTTTCACCTTACAACAGTTTGTTTGGGATGAAACCCGAGTGAGAGTGGAGCAGCTTCTGTGGAGTTGACATTGCGGCATAGTGCTGGCATAACATATGTGTGCTGGTTGGAGTCCCAGCTGCTCCACCTCCAGCACACTAATGCACTTATGCAGGTAGCAGATGATGGTCCAAGTGCTTATGACCCCGTAAGCCATTTAAGAAACCAGGATGGGGTTCCTGGCTCCTTGTTTCATCATGGCCCAGTATGACTATTGTGGCTATTTGGGAAGCGAACCAGGGATGGAAGGCCTGTCTCTGTTCCTCTCTCTCTTTCTGTCACTCTGCCTTTTAGATAAATAATCTTAAAAAAAAAAAAGGTTGAGGAGCATCTGTGTCTCCATGGCGCTGACAACATGATATTATAGGTACAGTGTTCACTTCCAACAAAGTTTCAGTGTCTCTTATTTCAGATTCTTAAGAGAAAATAGTTGATCAAGATACACAGACTGGAGCCCAGCACAATAGCCTAGTGGCTGAAGTCCACACCTTGTATCTGCCAGGATCCCAGGTGAGCACCGGCTTGTGTCCTGACTACTCTACTTCCTTCACAGCCTCCTGCTTGTGGTTTAGGAAAACAGTGAATGATGGACCAAAGCTTTTGGACCCTCACCCATGTGGGAGACCTGGAAGAGGCTCCTGACTTCAGATCAGTGTAACTCTGACTGCTGTGGCCGCTTGGGGAGTGAACCAACGAATGGACGATCTTTTTGTCTCTCCTTTCCAATAATAAATAAATAAATAAATAAATCTTTTCAAAAAGATGCACCCACAGAATTACATTCTGTTCCACTCAGCCATGGCCTGCAAGTGTTTGTGGATGGTTGCAGGATACTCACAGACGGTCAAGGCCTGTCCTTTGCGTGGGAGCTGAGGCAGGAGAAATCCTTAGAGGGGAGGCTGTGATTGGACAGTGTCCCCTGATGCTTGCTTATGTGTTCCTCCCCATGACTGAGCATCTAGAACTCAGAAAGTGCCTATAAACAGGTGTATTATTTTGCATTGATTGACTGGAAGATGGAGATAACAGGATGAGTTGTCAGGAATCAAGCTCACACTTGCATAGCAGACCCCAAACACAGTGCTCTCTCTTTTGGAATCTCTGCCTTTCCTTCCCTTTCCTTTTGGATGTCAACCTCACCCCTTTCTATTGTTGCTCTCTTCCCTGTGCAGTCTTCCATGTCTCGTGCGAATGTTCACATGCATAGTGGTCTTAGTCATCCTTTACTCTTCTTGCATACCAGATAACAGAATATTAATTTACTAAAACTTGATCACACTAGTGCTCAGAGACAATCAAACTACTTAAGAATTAACATGCTGCCTTGAAGGAAACAAACAAACAAACAAACAATGCCTTGACTCAATTCAAAATGGTAATGAGCTCAGGCAGGAACCCACTGAGACCTCCATGGCCAGCTCAGTCAGCCAGGAGATTTGCATTTTGCACAATCCATTTTATTGTGCTATAAATTCCACATTTTTACAGTCACAGGTCTTAATCATCATGAAAGTAATTTCTGCACGTATCTTTGGTGAACAGAATTAGAATTTCCCTATGATCAGAGAAACATTAAATTGTTAATAGCATCTCCAAGGCGTGGCAGCTTGCTCTGACCTCTGATCATTTCATCATCATTTAGGCATATAAAATTACATTTTACCCTGATGAGCCTAATTTAAGTCTCCAGGCAACATTCTGTCTGTTTTTGCTGCATTTTGATATTCTTAGAAAAAGCAATTTTGTAAGCAATCTAAGTATACAAGAATGGAGATGACAATTAATCAAATCAGCATATCAGGACTGCTGTTGTGGTGCAGTGGGTTAAGGTGCTACTTCAACTCTAACATTCAATACTGTATCTCTGCTTCGAGTCCTGGCTGCTGCACTTCTAATCCAACTGTCTGCTAATGGTCTGAGAAGACAGAAAAGTAGGTGGTCCAATTGCTTTGCACTGTGCCACCCAGACAGAGATCTAGGAGGAGCTCCTGTCTCTCGACTTCATTCTGGAGCAGCCCTAGCTGTTACAGCCACTTGGGATGTAAACCAGAAGATGGAAAATTGTTCTCTCCTCTCTGAAAATATGCCTTTCAAATAAAAACCAATATTTTTAAATTTATTTTATTTTTTGTGATGTTTACATACCTGAAAGGGATGCATGCCTATGTGGATCACTAATTAGGGTGGGGAGAGTTGAGGAATGGGGGAATGTAGATGAGACAACTGCCTCTCCTTTTTCCTTCTGGTATCTGGGGAAAATGGAGAGAGAAGGGGAGAAGACTGCTCCCAGCAATCCAATTGCATCAGTACCCAAGAAAGGGGGGAGGCCACCCGATGTCGTCTCAGGGTCCCTGTGAAGCACGTTCTAAGAATACTGCTTAAGTGGTTTTGATATTTCTGAAATGTTATTGGTATCATTGTCCCAATGTTGAGAGTTCTTCCAGGGTCCATTGGCTGATACAATCCACCTCAGAATCTTGATTTGCCTGAATACTTGTTTGGGGGAGTGGTCCAATTTGTTCTGCCTTCCATGGTATTAGAGGTTCTCTGCATGCCTCAAGTAACTAGTCGTCATGTCTCCCAGAAGCATCTGGGCATGCCATCCATCATCGCACAGGCCTCAGCAATTGTGGAGACCCAGTTTTGACATGTGTGCTCCATAGTCAGACCATATAGCCTGTGATTTTCACCATGATTGGAGTTCTGAGTCCAGTGATGCAGCTGGGGAAGGGAGTCCCCAAATAAACATGGGCAGAGATAACCCTAACCTGACTCCTGTGTGTGCCAGCCAGTGTAGGGTCCGGCTCAGTCTGTCATTCATATAAGCCTACATACACATTAGTGGTTGCAGTCACCTGGTCAGTTTTGTATGCAGACCCATCCCATATGCAAATCAATGGATGATGTGGTCCAGTCTAACCCTGTTCACCATACATTCTGCCCTCACACACACCAGCAGGAACTGCAGCCTAGT
The DNA here is from genome assembly GCF_017591425.1 of Ochotona curzoniae. Taxonomy (NCBI): domain Eukaryota; kingdom Metazoa; phylum Chordata; class Mammalia; order Lagomorpha; family Ochotonidae; genus Ochotona; species Ochotona curzoniae. The sequence goes on along the minus strand of NW_024466502.1, from coordinate 43,095,170 downwards.
CAGAGTTTCTGCCAGAATCCTCACTAAACCTGCCCCACAGTCCTGGTTTCTGTACCTACTGGTATGTGTAATAGACTGATCCGGTTTGCTCCACATCTCATTCAGCTCTCCTATACATCAATGGGCACTAGAGTCTACCTCAAACCAGCTGACCCCGCTATCCACCCCACACTTGTGACAGCAGGTGAAACTGCATGTATACCCAGACCTGCCCCATCCCTGGTTTTCATGCTCACCAATGGGAGCTGCAGCCCATCAGAGAGGTGCCCACAGTTTTCCTGCTGGGCCCACTCCCAGCTCCGGATCTTGCATTTTCCAGGTAGTTCCATGTTCTAGTCTGACAGGACTTGCCCCCAGTCCCAGCACTTGCCAGCTGATGCTACAGCAAAGCCCAACCAGCCTGCACTCACTCTGGCTCATGTATGCGCCAGTGGATATGTTCATTTAGTCCAGCCTAGTTCTCCCCCTAACCTAGCTCTTAACATGCAGGGCAATGGTTATTGTAGTCCTGCCCAAACTGGTCTGCTCCAGTCCCATCTCTCATGGTCACCAGCAGGAACAACGGCCCAGCAGGGGAGTTCCCATACCACCCCTACTAGGCTTGCTTCCCACCCCAGGTCATGTGTACTGGTGGGTTCTGCAACCCAGATTGGCATGGCTCACCTCAAGTCAGCATCCACCAGCAGGTGCTGTAGCCCAGCTGAGTCCAACCAATCTGTCCTGGTCTTAATGTGAACTGGCTGGTATTGTGGTCCAACGTGGTCCATCCTGCACCCCATCCTGGGTCTCATATCTGCAGCCTAGCCTATCCCCAAATCTGACCCACATGTATGCTATTGGGTACTGTAACCTGGCATGACCTGGGCTGCTCGCAGCCCTGGTTCTCATGCTTACCTGTAGGGACTATGTCCTGTCAGAGGAGTTCTTTCAGCACCTCTATCAGGTCACCTCCCAAAAGATTTATTTTTATTTGAAAGGCATATTTTACAGAGACAGAAACAAAGAACTTCTATCCATTGATTCACTGCCCAAATGGCCACAAAGCTGAAGCTGAGGCTATCCAAGGCCGGGAGACATGAGCTTATTCCGGGTTTCCCACATGGGTACACATGTCCAAGAACTTGAGCCATCCTCCACTGTTTCCCCAGGCCACAAACAAGGAATGGAACAGCCAGGACACGGAGTGATGCTTACAGGTGGATGATTAGCCAGATGAGCCATTGTACCAACTCCTCAATCTAGTTTTTTGAAGTGGACTAGATTCAGAAATTTTGTCGCAGAAGTTGTCTATGAACTGTTTAGTAACTAAACTTATGAACAGCATGAGCAATTCTATGGGTAGTCTAAATTTTTCCTTCAGTGGTATTTATAAATTTCATATGAATTGGGTAAGGAGCATAAAGTAGGGAGAGTATTTGTAAGACAATCAAGCTTAACAAGCTGTTCTTGATTTTACCATGATATGAAAGCTTGTGCATGAAGAAAGTGATGACTTCTGTTACTGTAACCTACAGAGCCATTCAATAAATACAACACAAATACTGAGCAAGGAGCCTAGTGGCAACCTGGCTCAGGGACCTGCTTGCAGCCTGGACTGAGTAAGCTGGGAGTGATCAGCTGAGACTTACAGAGCATGTTGTCTCACACCCAGTATGTGTGGATGAGAATAATGGGCTGATAGGAAACAGACTGCTGACTAAATGTCGGTGTTACTTCATGGAAGCCGAAGCACTGGGACACATTTGTCAAGGATGTGAGCAGCCCTCCCTGGGGATCTAACAAAGCCTCCTTGTGTCTGAGCTTAGTGTTCTGAGCAGACCTCACAGGCCTCAGCTTCCTAAGGCTGCCATTCATTTATGGGATTGTATTTCACCATAAAACTCTTCAAACCTGGCCTGTGATTTGCAAAGAAAACAATCCAAGTGATATGCTGAGACTTCTGGAGGGAGCATTGCTTGGCCTCTGGCCACTCCTGTGGCTTCAAAGCACTCCCCTTTTGCCCAGTCCATCCAGGCTTTTGCAGACCTGGTTGAGGCCTCTGGGAGGAGACAGTGTTCTTTTCATATCTACACCTGTGTCTAAAGGGTCCTCCCTCCTTCAGCCCAGTCACCCTCAAGGTAAGCGCTGGTCATCCTCCCAGACCCAATTCAAGTCAGGAAGTCTTCCCTGTTCATTAAGTTTCTTTGAGAAATTGAATAAGTGCATCCCCCAACCCCTTGCCTTGCTGATATAGCTCATGTTCAGATGTCTTTTCTAGCCCATATCTCAATCACTTATAATGTTTTCTCTGACAACACTGGTGTTCCTTGCCTTGATAACACAACCAAGATACATGGAAAGATTTTTTTCCTAATTACCTATTCTCAGATCACACCCTTGAAGATTCTCACTTAGTAGGCCAGAGCTGGGGTCCGAGGAAGGAAGGAAGGGGAGAGAGAGGAAAGAAGGAAGAAAAGATGGATGGAACACAGGAACAAATGGAGAAAGGAAGGAAGCTAGCAGAAGGAGGGAATACAGGAAGGAAAAAGAAGAAAAGGGAAATTGGGTGAGGGATGAAGAAATGGACAAGAGTGGGAGACAGAAAGCTGGGAGTTTTATCCTAATTGGAAAAACCTTATCCTCCAGGGGGAAAGAATGCTGCGAAGCAATACAGGGAGTTGTGTGAAAAGAAGCCTCCTGGTCCCACTATAAGGAGCAGACAGACCTCCTGAGAAAATATGCACCAGCAGGGAGACACACTCAGAAAGGCGTACTGGTAAGCATGTGAGACAACCAAGGCATGGCGGTCATCCCTGATCACCTAACAAGCACCAGGCAGAGCTATGTGCAGAGAACACAGCAAACAGGTGTTTGGTTTGTCCCTGGTTATCTATTCTCAGATCACACCCTTGACATATCACCTAAAAGATGTACTTGTGTAAGCCACAACAGGTTCCAAAGCCCAGCTGGGCAGCCCACCTAAACAGAGCATTCTTCTGGCCCCCAGTGGTCCTCACACCACTGTGCAGGAAGAATATCTCTGCCTCCTGCCTTCACTGGGCACCCCACTCCACCCCAGGCCCAGAACCAGATTGGTTTACACTGACCTCAGGGACCTGTGCTTGGCTGGCATTTTTTAAAGATTTAATTATTTGTATTGGAAAGGCAGATTTATGGAGAGAAGGAGAGACAGAGAGAAAGATCTTCCAACTGCTAGTTTACTCCCCAAATGGCTGCAATGGCTGGAGTTGAGCCAATCTGAAGCCAGCAGCCAGGAGCTTCTGCCTGATCTCCCATGTGGGTGCACGGTCTTAAGGTTTTGAGTCACCCTCAATAGCTTTTTCAGGCCACAAACAGGGAGCTGGATGGGAAGTGGAGTAGCTGGGACACGAACTGGCACCCACATGGCATCCCAGCACTTGCAAGGAGAGGATTAGCCAGTTGAGCCATCATGCCAGCCTCTTGGCTGGCATTTTGCTGAACAGGATTGTGCAGACATGGGATGATTCCAGAGTGAACTCGGAAAGAAATCCTTCCCAAGCATCTCCAGAGGGGCTTTCCAGTTGAGGGAATAGTGTTGTTGCTTTTCCTGTCCTGACTACCAAGCGTTAGAGCTAAGTGATCAAAATCAGCCAACCGGGCTGCCAGATTCAGACAAAAAGTGTATCTTTCCCAACTGTTGGGATACCTGTTTCACATACCTGGTTTTCATAATCACTGGGAAATCGTCCTCAAGATTTTAACAGCCAAGACGGCCAATATAATAAGCCTGATCTGAAAAGCCTGGCACCATTCATAGCTGTGGGCTTTTTCTTTTAAATGTGTGCCCTGCTTGCAGAAGGCAAACTCACTGTGCATGGCCCTGCATCCCCAGTATAACATGCAACACGAAGAGTAATGACTGCAGCAACCACAGCACAGCTCTATTTTGGGGCTCTGCCAGAGTCCCCATAAAACCCTCCTTCTTCTGGAGTCTACACCATGCTCTCTGATGTAATCGATTTAAGAGGCTTTTATGAGATGCCAGTGCATGTTGCTTAAAGCATTCCCACTTATTTTTGCCTCACTTTATGTTTTTTTATTGCATGAACTCTGAATGAAATCCAGTTGGCAATGTTTTACAGTGAATGGAGGCAGGGGTGCCTCAAGGAGAGAAAGGGAACTCGTCAACCAGGAAAAGCTCATGCGCAGCCCCTGTAGTCCACAGTGGTGGGAACACAGACAGGTGTTTTAAGGTGCAGAAGCAGAGCCCTTCACTCAGATGAGTAAGAAGAAGTTTCCTTCCTTTTCCTTGAGCTGTATTCTCTCCCATGATTTTTGGGAAGCTTTTCTAAGGGCTAGCTCTATTCACCATCGTTCTGTCTAAAAAAGTTCAGGGATGTCACATCACAAGAAAGCCCACATTCCACATGATGAATTTTTTTTATCCCCTAAGATTTGTCTTCAATCTAGAGCTTAATGTAGGCTCTTCCCAGCTACACATAAACCCTTTACTTCCTCCTGGTGTTCTCTACTTACCAGACTTCAAATCCTACCCTGTGATCAAGGACCAGAAAATATTTTAACTTGGCCTCAATATTACTCTTAATTTTTCTGGCATGTCCTTTGTATTTCTTCATGGCAGTGATCACGTGTACCTTGATTGCTACCACGCTTGCCCTTTTCTTCTCACAATTCTAAGTCTAGAGCAGCAGCTACTTGGAGGTTTCATCTTTGATTCATATGCAGTACCTAGTCTGGTCACTCACTTGCACATTATACAGAATAAGAGCTACATGTATGCTGACTCCAATTAAGATGCATTGGTCATTTACCTTTAGATGGGCCTGAAGTGCTTGTTTTAGAGGCTGTTCCCAGAATCATACATCCCACCCTGGAGCAACCCCAGAAATTCAACATATCCGCTTTATTGTTCTGTTGTTGAGCCTTCCCCCCTGCCACTGCATCCCTGCTGAGTCCAAGCCACTTTGTTTTAATGTCAGGCGTCTACACTTGGTTTGCATCTTGTAGAGGAAAATCCAGGAAATCAGAAAAGACTTGGGAGTGAAACAGGACAGAGATCTTTTACTCCTTTCTGAAGGAATGTTCCAGCTGCAAGGTCAGTGCCATTGTGTTCCTCCATACTGAAGCTGAAGTGAGACTAGTGAATCAATGCCAGCACCAACAGTGTGCAGTGAGGAGGATGGAGAGGGTATGTTTGTGTGTGTGTGTGTTAAGATTTATTTATCTTTATTGGAAAGGCAGATATGCAAAGAGGAGGAGAGATAGAAAAATCTTCCATCCACTAATTCATTCCCCAAATGACTGCAATGGCTGGAGCTATGCCAATCTGAAGCCAGGGGCTTCTCCTGGGTTTCCCACACAGGCGCAGGGTCCCGAGGCTTTGGGTCGTCCTCCACTACTTTCCCAGGTCACAAGTAGGGAGCCAGTTGGGAAGTGGAGTCATCAGGACATGAACAGGCGCCCATATGGGATCCTGGTGGATGCAAGACAAGGACTTGAGCCGCAAGGCTATCACATTGGACCCATTTGTGTGTGTGTGTGTGTGTGTGTGTGTGTGTGTGTGTGTGTGCTTTGAACACTTTAATAAGCAGCACAGGCCAGGCTTCTGAACTGAGTTCTAATGTCAAGATTGTATTAGAACATCAAATAGATTTTCTTCATCATGATCTGGGCCATCCTTTTGGAGACATGGAGGTTTGGCCTTGGAGATTTTAAAAGGAAATAATAATAATAAAATCCCTTCAGAAGACATTGCCTGATTCATGCCTGAGCTGAGAGCTCTTGATGTTTATTCCAATATGAGTTTTGCCTTTAGAAGTGACTAAGGCCCGTCCCAACCCCACTCTCCATTCTCAGTGCCTCTCACTGCTTCACTGCCACAGATGCAGCTGTTTTGAGCCACTGGCACCGCTGTTTCTTCTAACCAGACTGAAGCAACGGTCTTATTGGGTCTCTGGCAGATGAGTCTGCTAAGATCTGATGGCTGGTGCTAAGGTTCGCATGTGGCCCAGTGCCTCCTTCTTCTCCACCATCTTCCTCCTGTGGCCTTTTATCTTTGCCTTCAGGAATGCTCTGGTTGAGAGGACAAGTCCCATAATGATCATAAGAGGCAACACCTACAGACCAGGCCTGCTTGCAAACAGTCCCACTGTGCCCTTATTTAATCCTCACAGCTGCCTGGCAAAGTGGGCACTAACACATCTCTGTTCTACAAAGAGAGTAAGCAGGCTGCTGAACCAACATCCCTGCTTGAGTAAAGAGGCAACCCAGGCAAAGCAACCCCAGAAAGTTCCAGCCTTTCCCTGGGTTCCTCTTCTCATCGATACCATTCTCTCAATCCAGACTGGGATGCAATGGAAGGTGAGGAGAGAGCAACACAGGGCCCAGGCCTGGCAAGGCAGACTTGACAAAACTTACTAGGTGTGTGGCACCAAGTGAGAGATGTAACCTCTCTATGCCTCAGACCACTTGTGCAGAGTAAGAACAATGTCTTCCTCTGAAGGGGGCTAGGAGAATTAACTCATGCCTTAGCACATCTGTATGAATGAAAGCTTCCATAGTGGCAGCATAATATCAAGGTTTTGGTTTCCACCTAATGCTATGTATGGACCATCTCAGAAGGCCTTGCTTCCAGGAACAGCTATCAAACTCTATTACCATCTATGCTATGGTCTTGGTAATCAGAGCTTCCTGTGCCCAGCATGATGGTTCAGTGGATAAATCCTCGTCTTGTATGTGTCGTGTTCCCGTGTTGGATGCCAGTTTATGTCCCAGCTGCTCCACTCCCCATCACCTCCCTGCCTGAGGCCTGGGAAACCAGTAGAGGATAGCCAAAGCTTTGGGACCTTGAACCTGTGTAAGGGACTAGGAGGACTCTCCTGGCTTTGGCTCAGCTCAGCTCTGGCTATTACGGCCACTTGGAGATTGAACCAGAATATGGAAGAGCTTTCTCTCTGTCTCTCTGTAAATTTACTTAAATAAAATTGAACAAACCTTTAAAGAAAAAGCAGAGCTTCCTGAATATCCCTTTCTTTTAAAAAATGTGCAAGTCTTTCACAAAAGGAAAGCTTTCTAAGAATGGAATTCTGGATTTGCAAGAAGATATTGTCAACCTAGATAGCTATGAGATGGGGATTCTCCCAAGAATGCTAGTGTCAATCTGAGAACGGCAGAATGTCATAATGGGAACACGCATGCCAGGCTAAATCCTGTGCCTGTGCCAGGAGGTAGAGGCAAGGGGAAGATGTTAAAGGCAAAATGAGAGGATATTTTGAAATAATCCTTGGCTGTAAGAATCAATAACCAGGCTGGTAACTCTGTGTGTGTGTGTGTGTGTGTGTGTGTGTGTGTGTGTGTGTGTGTGATGGAGCAGATCTGCTACCTCCCAGCTCACCAACCCTGACAGCCCATCCTGTCCTGCTTATCTCCTGTGTGGGAGTGAAGCTGAAGGAGATAAATAGACAGGAAAGAAAGGTGTCCTAGGAATGTTCAGGGAGGCTTCCATGTGGGAGTTCATCTGGCTTGAGCATCGAGACAACTGAAAAGTGTGATGATTAGGGGGTACTTATTTTGTTGATTGATTTTTCAAAATTTGATATTTCTACTTACTGTCTTGGGGAACATTCTGAATTTTGCTCCTGTGATATTAAAGTGGATGTCATAAGATCTCTATCATGTTCTCATTATTTTCATTCTCAGTGCTTTTTCAGAAAATAGACATTTATTCCTTATTTCCCAGGGGCTGTAGGAAGTTACATAGCAGAACCTTAAGAATCACTTCTCAGGGAACAACATTAACCTTGACCCCTGCGTGCTCACCCTCGTCCAATGCTTGCTGTGGGTGTCTCACCTCTCTCGAGCCAGGCTGGCAACAGTTTCTTCTTCTGTTCCAACTCTGTTGACACAAGGAGATGACAAGCAGGGACCTTACATTGGGAAGTCTGATCACAGCCCAGGGTTGCACATTTCCTGCCTTTTAGGGAGACAGTTGAGTGAGCTTGCAACATAAGCTTCATCTGTTCTTTTCACTTCTACAAAAGGAAAATATCTTTTTACCCAGTTCACATTTTTTCTTCTTTCACTAGAAAGATCCTGAAGAGGGCCTTTGCCCTGAATGTTGCAGGCTAGAATAATTTCATTTCAGATCAAAGGCAAGGGAGCAGCAGCCAATCACATTCAAAGGCTCTACCTGTGCCGTCCTGCCTACAAAGCCCATTTGTCACTGATGAAGGCTGATGCACGTGATGTAACACTTTCACTGTAACTAGGAATGGAAGACAGGGCCTTTAATCCCAGAGTCATTGGTTGATTGTGCTTTACAGAGTGAACTCCTGCTGTGGGCTGGGCACTGTGCTAGTCCCAGGATAGACATGACAGAGACTCTGTTGGGGTACTAGGGGAGAAGCGAAGCATACAGTCCTGTATGAGCTCAAAACCAATGGAGAAACATTCAGGAGTCTGCCCACGTGAGCTATAACCTCATACCAGGCCACACCAGGGTGACAATGACACTACTGTGACAATGCCAAGCAAAATTTGATTGAAAGAAGTAGCTTAGCTATTCACTTCCTGCAGAGCTGGGCCTCTACAACTCCCCCACCCACACCCCTCAAAAAAGGCCGGGCATGCCCTGAGAGCTCACCAGGGCCATGAGCAGGCAGACTCAAGAAGCCTCCTCCAAGGGCAGCCCAACTGCAGTGGAGAGAAAGGCAGAGCCCAGGGCACCAGCTTTCCATGCTCCATCCCGGTCCAAATAATGCCAGCTGCTACTCTGTGTAAAAGAGGGATGCTGATGGAGGCCCAGAAGGCTGGCTCTGGTGGCTGTACCTCCACTTAGAGGGGAAATCCAGATGCCCCCTAATGATGGGGTTACAAAGCAGGGGATCTTGGGCCAAAACTAGAGAGTTGAGCAGAGCACTGCTGCCAGGCAAGTGGCAGGAGGACGAGGATGGCCCCTTGTTCAGGTCAGACCCAGATCTGAAGTTGTCAAGCAGGTGAGGGAAGATGCAAGGGAAGTGGCTGAAGTGGAAGTCCTCCTTTGGTTTCCAGGCACTTCCTGTTTTTGCCTTCCTGTCCTCTATAGGCAGGATAGGGATTGGAGCCAGGGTTGCAGGTGGTGGGTGTTCTACAGGGCAACCAACGCTCTGGCCCTGTGCCTCCAACAGGGCCTGGTGCATGCAGGTGCTGGGGTAAGGCTCGCACATAGCATCCATATCCTATTGCCTTGGGCCCCCCACCCCCACCCCGCCCGCACGGGCCACTTCTGCTTTAGGCCTATTTCTTGTAACCATGGAGGCCCCAGTCCGAGTCAACTTCTTCCATTGCTGAGCCTCTGTTGCAAGCCCTCCAGAGAGATGTTTGCACAAAGCTGGTGCTCTCTGAAGCGCGGCTCTCTGTAAACACAGTTTTATTATTAGAAGATGATGAATTTTTAAAATATCAATTCTGGCCTTTCCATCAGGACAGGGTGTAACTCAAGTCCGTGTAACAATTTCCTCCTCCTTGCAAGCACCTTGCAGGGCTCAGCTGTATGTTGAGGGCATAACCCTGGATAGCAATCAAGGCATAGATACCCTGGGGAGCCAGGCAGGTGCTGGGAGCAATGGAGCTTCCAATATCCAAGAGAGGTGCTGCCCAATTCCTGGAAAATGTTCAGGGATAGAGGGCCAATGTGACTTGACAAGATAAGGCAGGAGACTCTGATTTTTGAACATTAGCTGTAAATATATTTTTTTAAATCCCCAAACACTGTGATGGGCAAACACGGGCTGAGTTTTCTGTCTGCTCCATGCTCCTGCAAATTTTGTTTGAGCCACTGATGTCACATGTCTGCTGTTGTGCTCTGTGACAGTCCAAGGAGCTGAGGTCCCCAGGAAGTCAGCTTCAGTGTAAACGGCAAGGAATAAGGACTAGGTTTGCAATGTCTTGTTTGTTTGTTTTTGTTTTTTTACTTAAGTGAAATTCAGAGCATAAATAAATAAACTTTCTTGAAGAATATGATCCAGTAGCCTTTAGGACAGTCACGTCGTTGTATGAGCATAGCCACCACTTCTCTCCATTTCCAGAAAATTCTCTCATCTCAAAGAAAATCCCATACTTGTTCATCAGTCACTCCCTTGGCTCTGCACCCTCCAGCACCTGCATTCTGTCTCTACAGATTTACCTGTTCTGGATATTTCATGTAAATGGAATCATGGTATGAAACTTATGTGGGCAGAGAGGTAGCTAGTAAGGAGGGGATAAGGCTACAACTGCTGCCTGCAGTCCCACCTGTTCCCACTGAAACCCGCTCTTGCCATGCAGCCAAAACTCATGGCTTCTGCTTAAAACTAGTGCTGGCCAAAGATAATCAACATGACTACCAGCTGCATTCCCACAATGACCTTTAGCTAATTTTAATGCCAGTACAATATGATTACCATGACTGACACTCTCACTCCCATGATGCAACTGAAGCCAGGACACTACTGAGATTTCCAAAAATAGCAAGATAATTGGTGATGATCAAATCCCTCCAAGTCCCACTCCTAATCAGGATTTAGCCCCAGACACTGCCCCTTCTGCTTAGACATAACAGAAAGGGATGACTCTGAGCTTCGCTGAGTGCATCTCACCTTCAGGCTGCCTGCACTCTAGAGTGATTTTGCCTTGATTATGAATATGTCTTGCTCCTCGGCTGAGGTTTCCTTACATCTCAGCTCTGAAATCCTTATACCGGGGACGAGAAACCAAGCCCAGCCATCTAATGACATCCTGACCCAGCCATACTCTGACAAAATATTTTGTGACTTGTTTTAAATTAGTATTATTCTTTCAAGTTTTATCCTTATAGCATATTTAGGATTTTTTCTCTTTTTTATGGCTAAGTAATATTCTAATGCACCTGTAAATCACACTTCATTTATTTCTTCAGCTATTGATGGGTACTTGGATTGTTCATATCTGTTGCCTTTGAGAATAATAGCACTGTGGACACACACACACAAGGAATGGATCTTGTTCACAGTTATACACTTAGAGCGGTAGGTCTGCAATAAACACATATTAAATAATTGGATGGGGGCCAGCATCATGGTACAGTGGGTTAAGCCACCACCTGTGACACCAGCATCTCCAATGAGTACCCATTCACATCTTCACTGATTCACTTTCCATCCAACTTCCTGATAATGCACCTGGGAAAGTCGCAGAAGATAGCCCAAGTACTTGGGTCCCAGATGAAATTACATGCTCCTGGCTTTATACTGGACCAACCCCTGTCATTGCATCTATGAATGGAGTGAACCAGCAGACCAAAGAGGTGTGTGTGTGTGTGTGTGTGTGTGTGTATGCGCATGCATGCACTTTTCTCTGTGTAACTTCAACTTTCAAATAAATAATTTTTTAAAAACTTGGGTGAATGTTCAAAAAATGTTTGTGGAAAACCACAGCAAAGTAATCGATTTTAGACTCAAAGCTTAAATGTTTCTGGTGACTCATCTTCAGCTCCCCAACACACAGCTCACATTGTTCAGTGATTGACAAATGTTATGTGTACTAGCGGGGATGACAGTAAGAGCAATGATAATGAAAATGAAACTAGAAGTGATATTCATTCTGACACTAACTCTGGTAGTAGCTTTGAACTTCATACAATGTTAGATGAATTTACAATGGAAGGCTTGAACTTGAAAGACACTCAACCTGTATTTTGACGTTCCTTAGCCCCCACAGAAATGCAAAAGAAGCTGACATTGTGACATAGTCAGTTAAGCTCTCACTGGCAATGCAGCATCCCTTGTGAGATTCCTGATCCAAGTCCGGGTGCTCCACTTCCAACCCATCTTCCTGTTAATGTCCCAGGAAAAGCCGTCGGTTATGGCTCAAGTCCTTAAGTCCCTACCACCCAAGCGGGAGATCTGAATGGAGTTCTGGGCTCCTGGTTCTAGCCTGGCCCAGACCTAGCCATTATGAATGTTTGGAGAGTGACCCAGCTATTGAAGGATCTCTCTGTCTCTGTCTCCCTCTCTCTGTCATTCTGCCTTCCAAATAAATACATCTTTTTTGAAAAGAGTGCTGAAGAACAAAACATACATTTTAAACCTGGAAAAAAGATTTTATATCTGTCCCCCTCATGTACCAAAAAGCACTGGTAAAGGGCAGAGCTGTCACATGCTTGAACACAGGAACCACAAAGATGAGAGAAACAGCCAGAAACCTAGAATGAAGGAGAAGGAAGCTATGATTAGAACATTGACAGGCCTCATGCGAAGAGCGAGGCTGGAGTCAAGGCTGGCTTGCCAAACAGCCATCACAGCAGAGGAAGGAAAAGCAGTCAGACCGTGGCCTTTCCAGGGACACCTGGATAAATAGTAGCCATTTTTCAAGGTGTTCGTGTGAACACAGAGTTTGTCCTAGTCTGTGATGTGTTTGAAGTTAATGAATTACATGGTTCTATATTTATGGTATCACTTTTGGGTTATGTGGTTTGGACAACTTGGCATGATCAGTGATCCCAAGCCATTCAGTTCGTTCATTCCTCCACTCATTCATTAACCTCTTGTGGGGCAAATGACACTGGGCACCCGGGTGGGCTGACAAGGAGGAGCTCATGGCTGATGGGAAGAGGTGATTTAGTCTGAAAGATTCAATAGATATTTCCCAGGGTAGGTGTGGACTAAAGAGAAAGGTATAGGATCAAAGATAAAAGGAGAAAGATGGAAAGAAAAGACATGGGTACAAGGTTATTTTAAGCTTCCGGTAACACAATTGTCCATTTATTATCCATTTAAAATGTTTTGGAATGATCTATAGCTGGGGAATAATTGAAGAAAATGATTTTAGAGTAAAATATGAAGCAATGGTTACCTGCCAATTTTCAAAAAGGAAATTGAGGTGATTCACTACTTAAAAATCCCTTACTCTTCATTAAACAGTGGACCCATTTATCTATATTTGTGGTAGACATTGCTGGCAGTCCAAATGCAGCCCTTACTATTTCATTGTGCAATAACTTCTTACTGTGCAAGAGCTTTCTCAGGTAGGCTCAATCTATTTGGTGTGCAGACTAGAAACACTGAGAGGCAATGCCCAGCCCTCCTCAGCCAAGGATGGATGCAGCAGTGCTCATCTGAGGACCCCTGCAAGACCAGGTCCCACCTGCCCACCCTGCCCCTGGCTCCTAACTGAACTCTGTGTTGGTTCCTTTTACTCCCTATTCACTTTCCTACATCAGGTCCTCCTCTCAGGGCCTGTTTCAGGAGAACTGCAAAAGATATATTCGCAGCCCTAACCTCTTGCCTCCCAACCCATGCATGTGAGCTTTTTGGAGTTAGGATCTCTGTAGGTGTAAGCAAATCTCAGTTCCTAATCTAATGCAGCAGTGTCCTTATGAGAAGAGACACGGGCACACACACACACACACACACACACACACACACACACACGGAGAATACAGTGTGGAGAGGCAGCTCAGATCAGAGTGATGCACTTGAAAGCAAAGACTGGAGGACTGCCAGAAGCCACCAGAACCAAGAGAGTACAAGTAAAGACTTCTCTCAAGGGCCCTCTCGATGCAACCAATCTTGCTGCCACCTGTTTTTGGATCTCTGATCTTGAGATTTGGTCTTTTCTACCACCTGGTGTGTGGTCTTTTTTTCAGGACATCACCCCATGGAAAAAGTGAATATTTCCTTCTTTTGAGCCTTCCCCATGGCTAGAGAACCTTGACCACATGCTTCCTTCCTGCTTTGGTGTCCAACTGCAGTGGCTGAAATCAGGTGGCTGGGGTGGGTGAGGGACACCTGTGGATCCTTCAGATATGCTCCTGGGCAGTTATAGCCAACGAAAGAAGTTGGGTCAGGGCATGATGGCAGAACAGGCTAATCTCCCACCTGTGATACTGGCATCCTATGTGAATGAGTGCTGAATCTAATCCTGTCTGCTGCACTTGCAATCCAACACCCTGCCTATGACCTGAGAGAGCAATGGAAGGCTTAGGTCCTTGGAGCCCTGCACCCATATGAGAGACCTGGAAAGAGGCTCCTGGTTTAAGGTTGGCTCAGCTCCAGCCACTATAGCCTATTGAGGAATGAACCAGTGGATGGAAGATCTTTTTCTATCACTGTCTCTCCTTCTCTCTGTAAATCTGCCTTTCAAATAAAAATAAATAAGTTTTTTTTTAAAGTTTGAGCACCACAAGTAGGTTTTATTGCTTCAAAAGCCACTCTACCATTTAAAAAAGGAAGAAAGAAGAAGAAGAAGGAAGGAAGGAAGGAAGAGAGAGAGAGAAAGAATAAAAGAAAGAGAAAGAAAGAGAGAGAGAGAAAGAAAGAAGAAAGAAAGAAAGAGAGAAGGAAAGAGAGAAAGAAAGAGAGAGAGAGAGAAAGAAAGAAAGAAAGAAAGAAAGAAAGAAAGAAAGAAAGAAAGAAAGAAAGAAAGAAAGAAAGAAAGGAAGAAAGAAAGAAAGAAAGAGAGAGAGAGAAGCGAACAATCCATGGGGTCCTATAGGATCGACAGCAGCTGATGTGGCTGTAACATTTACAGATGTTTTCCAGCCACATCAGCCACAAGACCCTATAGCACTTGCAACCGAGCTGGTACACACATATTTTAATCTTCAGATGGATCACAGCACTAATCAAACGTTGCCACAGGACTGACTTGTGGGAGTTTATAAACTTTTAAAACTGGCTTCCATCAGATAATTACATTCTCTGAATTTCTTGGCTATTTATATCTCTGTTCCATCCTGGAGGGCAGGGAAAAAACCCTGGGGTCAAAATTAAATCCTGGGAGAAGGTAAATCCTGGGGCCTATGGAACTGTATCATGGAATGATAAAATAAATGAATTAATTTTTAAAAATTAAATCATAATCTCCAGAGTTTCAAACATATCTGTCTTCTATTACGGAGGCAGGTACCCCCTTCAACAACTTGCACAGGCTAGGCCTTTTCTGTATAGGCAATAAATGTTTGTAAATGTCTGTCCTGACGTCCTGCAGATGGATAAAGACTCAGCAAACTCACTGCTGAGGCTGGGGGAGCAGGGTTACTCATCCTCGGGCAGCTGCTTTGAGTCTGCCCCCTGGAGTTTCATGCCTTAGGCCAGAGTCATACACAAGGCAGGCACCTGAAGCAAGACCTAGCCTGGGTCTGTAGCTGAAAGTGACCATCCCAATTTGAAAGACCCTTTTAAGAATTTGATCCTGTCCTGGTCTGCAGACAGGGGTTGCCATGGTAACTCCCGGTTGGGGGCATTCTCCAAGAGAGGAGACATCATTCCGACACTTGGAGATGGTTGGCTGCAGATATCTATCTTGAGGGGCAGCTGGCATTTTAATTTGAAGCAGAGTGGAGAACTGTGCCTGCAGCTCCTAGTGACCCTTGCAGCGAGGGAATCCAAGTGATCAAAGTAATCTGTAATGTCTGCAATCAGGCTGCCAACAGGGAGGCAGGTGGGGGGCTCTAAGCCCCTGGGGCACACAGCAGCCCAGCCTGCCTCACCCCAGTAAGTGCTCTTTAGAGCAATCAACCATGCCTCCGGGATTTCCCCCAGTGCTCCCTTGCTCTCTTATTCACTCATTCACCCTTCCCTTCTCCCTCCTAGAATCGCCCTGTCTCTCCAAGTTCTTTTCCTTTGAAGCCTTTCCACATTGAATTCATTGGAATATGAAGTTCATTGCCAGCCAGGTGACCTAGTCATGTGAGCTTTCAGGCCACAGAGCATGTCGAATGGCGATAACACTATTCATGGTGGAGGATGCTTGTGAACCATCCTCGGATACTCTGCAAGTTGTTTAAACACAGATGGAACTCAGTGTTATCCAGTACACACTGGCCTCTTTCCTGCTTACAATGCTTTCTGTGTTGTTTTACTGTTAGGAAGAGTGACTGTGTGGACGCTCGAGATACGTATGTCATTCATAAGACTCTGTGGGTGTTGGGCTGAAATTAGAGTTTGACCATAGTTCCAAAGACAGATTCCACAGGAAAAAAGGCACCATACTCTGACAGAGTTGAAATGGCATAAGAATTGCCAGGTGAGCAAGAAAATCTTGCCAGGAGTCCTGTATGAGTCCAGACTCCTGGGTGGGAGATTCAAGGAAATGCAAAGATTCCTAACAGCACAGTGAAGTGAATATACTTAACACATGAAACTGTACACTTTTAAATAGTCAAGATGGTCATTTATTGTTCTATTTATTTTTAGTGCATTTTTTAAAAGAAGAATAAATTGGAAAGGCAGAGTTACAGAGATAGGACGAGAATGACGCAGTACTTACCTCACAAATGGCCTCAGCAGGTTTCAGCCAAGCTTAAGCCAGTATCCTAAACTCCATCTAGGTCTCCCATGCAGGTGGCAGGGGCTCAGGCAGTTGTGTCATCATCCATTGTCCTCATAGGTGTGCCAGCAGAAAGCTACATCAGAAGTGGAGCAGCTGGGACTTGAACTGACACCCCCACAGGATATCAGTGACACAGACAGTAGCTTATCCTTCTGTGCTACAAGGGCAACCCCTTGGTACAACATTGGAGAGGGGCTGTCAAGTGATTCTCTGAGGATTTCATCCCATGTGAAACAGTAACGTACAATACAATGAATGCATCCAACTGAAAAAGAGGCCCAGTTGGGCTTTTCATTAATAATAAACACAGTGGCACAGTTAACTTGGTAATAGGCGCTAGAAACTCTGAGAGCCAGTGGGACCAAGTCATAAAATCACACACATCACAAACCTCTTCTCAAATTTCTTGCAACTAGGATCTTATGTATGTGCAACAGTAGTAAGGTTTTGAGTTACCTTCAAAACATTTGATTCTTTCTCTATATGTCTCCATCTTTTACCCCAAAGGTAAGTCAATCTCCACAGAATTGTGAAGTCATTAGACTCTGTGTCCCTGGTATGACTGCTGTTGCTCAGGGCTGGAATGTAATTGATACATTTCACTTCTCCTTCCAGAGAACACTGCCTCCTCCTAGAACAAGCCATGGGAGAGGTTCCAGTGGGATGCTAGAAAATCAGGGGCCGCTTGACAGGTCACCAGGTTAACTTCCCATCTAAAATAGCAAGCGTGATAATGTATCAAAGGAATCTTCTGCTGAATTGACCTTTTGTTTTCTTGAAATTAAAAATGAAAGATAAAATAAAGTCTTTACATTAAGACATGCTGGATCATTTTCTTTTTTATCTTAGCATGGAGAAAATTGGCTTTTCATTTTTTTTAAAAAAAGTTATTTATTATTTTTATTGGAGAGGCAGATCAGATTTATGGAGAGAAAGAGAGACAGAAAGATCTTCCATCCACTGGTTCCCTCCCCACATGACCGTAACAGCTGCAGATGATCTGATCTAAAATCAAAGTGAGGAGCATTTTCTGGATTTCTCACATGGGTGCAAGATCCCAAGACTTTGGGTCATCCTCTACTGTTTTCTCAAGTCACAAACAAGGAGTTGGATGGGAAGTGGAGCAACTAGGATACAAATCGGAGCCCATAAAGCTTCCTAGCACTCAATGGGTAAGGGATAGCCAATCGAGTCATAGTATCAGGTCCTGTAATTGATATTTTCATGCCTGTAGGGTTTCCTTCCCAGATCTAGTCCTGGAAAAATGCATATTGATTATGCAGCTGACTGGAACTGGAGGATGAAAGACTTCTCAAGGCAGCTCTGGTCCAAGGCACCAGGATAGGTGCAGCATGCAAGTGAATGGGGCCAGGGCACCATGTGCCAGAGAAGTGAGGACCCCTCATGGGCCAAAGGAAAGAGCAGCAAACAAGGAGCCCACAGGGCACAGAGTAGGCTGTTCCTGTTCATTGGGCTCTTGGGGTGATTTTGAAGGGGAAGGAATTGTGTTTTCTAGCTGGTCATTATTGCCAGGTGCTTTGCAGGCCTTACCTCTGGGAATCCTCACACCAGCCTGATGCCATCCAAACAGCTCTGCCCACCTCCTGCACATGCAAAATGCCTCAGAGCCAGAGAGTCCACAGAGGTCCACCTGGTCATCAGACGGGAGGCCTTAAATCCCAGCTCTCATTGCAGCACAAGCTGCCATCAGCCACCTCAGAGGAGGGACCCAGCAGCCCACCTAAGGGCAGGTGTCCAGTCCCAGTGGGACAAAGAGAAGTGCAGCTACAACCATGAAGTACAAATGCCATGCTGCTGACCCAGCAAACTAAAGAAGCATGGGTGCTAAGAGAAGCGTGCTGCTGTACAGATGGGGAGCCCCTGAGGGTTCTGTCGGGAAGGCAGTGTCTACACCTGATCACCAGGCAGCCTCCTCTACAGTGACAAGTTGAGACCAAAAGTGTCTGTGGTTTGCTGGGGAAGGATTCAGCGTCTGACTGGTCTCTGTTTCCCCGGTCACTTGACTTTCTTTCAGGAACAACAAGTTGTTTTGGAAGGAAGAAGTGTAATGAGCTGTTCAGAAACTTTACCAAGCTCTGCCTCTTCACAGCTGTGTGACTTAGTACAGACGACTCTCCCTCTCTGTGCTTAGTTTCCTCTTTTCTAAAATGGACTAAATGGACTAAAATGGAAGGTGCATGTGAAAAAAAAATTATCGAACACTGGACCAAGTGTTGCAGATCCACAAGCAACTGCCATTGTCAGCACTGTTGAAGAACAAGAAAAGCATGGTGCTCCTTCCATGTTCTTTGCCAAGACGATATGGCCTGAAAACCCTGAAGCAACTGAGATGCACCTCAATTCTTCCATCTGGACTCCATATTCCCCTTCGATGCTCTGCGAATTCTGAGCTGAAGTTGGGGGAGGGAATGCATGGCAGATTTGATCATACTCAGAGTGTAGACACCCACATTCTGTGCTCCTCTGTTCTGGTATTTCCAGATAGGAAGTTAGTCTGCATTGCCCAATTGTTTGGTCGAATCATAGCTGAAGAGTGAAGCTATGTTAAAGGCAAGATGATCATATGTAATTCATTAACTTGGAGTAAAGGAGCTATTGCTTCCATTTTAGGTGAGGCTCTATATAGGTTTCCCAGGACTGTTGTGGGGAAAAAAAAACCAGCTCTGATCAGATATTAAACAACGCAGTGTGTCACTCACATTTCTAGAGACTGGCTCTCTTCTCAGGTTGGGTTGTACCTGCTTGCCTTCACCCAGTGTTCTCACCATGGCCTTTTTTGTGTGGCCCTTCACGACTGAGGACATCATGCTTGCGGGAATGCTGTTCAACCCTTCAAACCTCATCAAGCCCTAATTACCTCCTTACAGGCCCTGTGTCCAAACACAGCCCTTGAGTGGGCTAGGGCTTCAGTTTGGGGAAGACACAATTCCATTCTTAGCATTTCTGCTCAATCTGTTGAAGGACTTATGAGTGAAAGCAGGTCGCCTGCTTTTTTGCCTCAAGCCTACAACATAGAAATCTTGCTTGAGTTCCCCACCTGCCCTGCAAATATCACATTTCCCGTTCTCCACAATCACATGAACCCCTTGCTTAAATCAAATATGCATATGTGACATATAGTAGAACTTTTACACGCCATATATCACATTAGCTAGCTACACAGATTCCCTCCCCCCTGTCCCGGATAATCCAGCATGATATCATATGTATTGGCAACTGTCTTAGTTTCCTTCTAAAGAACTCTGTAAGAGAAGAGAGGAGAATTTGATGTGTCTCTAATTTTTTTCGGTTGAGGAAACTAACTCAGTACATGAATGTGACCTTGTGACTGTGACGATAATAAAGCCAGACGGGACAGTGCACATCTGTCTTCTGTCCTTGTGGCCGTGGCTCTCATGGGGCAGAAGGCTCTGGAGCCAGAGCCCCAGGGTCTGAGAGGCCAGGGAATGCTCCTAGAGTGGCATTGGGTTGAATGAAAAGTAGAAAGGACATAGCTTTCCCAGGGTAATTCATACCATCGGAGTCCTTTTCAAGACACTGCCTGTCCTGGCCTTTGACAGCGAGTCCCAGGAAGCACATCTATTTCCATAGGTAATAAACTTACTTGGCCTTTGGTGATTGGACTTCCAGCCACTTCAGCTCGCCCATTGGCCTTATAAATGTCCTCAATTGTAACACTGACCTGCTAATTAAGTCTATTCAGCATGGCAAGTTTTATACCTCCAGTAGTGCTTCAGAAATCAAAGGTTTGTCTGAGAAGCGGCTAATGCGTCTGAATACATTCATTGTTGTGGAAACCGTTAAGGCTTCTAGAATGTTCTAAAAACATCTCCATCAGAAATGTTTTTCCCATGAATAGCATCTTCGTGGACATAAGAATGTCTCACATCAAAAGAAAGTGTCCTTTTTGGCAGACGTGTCAAAAGAAAGTTCCCCAAAGACAAGAATGAATGAATGAATGTGCTCCTGCATTTGTGTCGCTGAATCTGGGCCAAGCTACACTGCAACAACAAGCAACGCCAGACTTGTGGCCGCTGATGGCAACTTCAGCTCCTCTCTTGTTCATACCTGTGGGCTACTAGTTTTGCTTGGAGGGCTCATCCCACTGGGACACAAGTCTGGCATACATTCCTTCCTGCAGTACAGTGCCAGAGTAATGACACTCACATGAGCCATTCAAAGCTCCATCCTACAGCATGGGTCAAGTTCTTGCACTCCCAGTTCATTGGCCAAAATTGGTTGTATGTTACCCACCTCCCTCCTCTCCCATCTCCCAACATAGGATCCAAAACTAGTCACATGCCTCTCCTATTACCCCAATCTCAGGAGTCAGGAGATAAAATCTTCCCATGGACCCCAAAAGCAGAGGGCTGCAAATACCTAGAGTGTGCCATTAATAAGTACCACAATATTCTATTCTGCAGAGTAATCTAGGCAGAGTAGGCTCTCAACTGTGCTTTCAGTCTCCATATTTTCAATGATTTGTGGTTAACTATAGTCTTAAAGTATTAGAGACAAGATTTCAGAAATTAAAAAAACATATGGTTTAAACTACAAGGGATCTGAGTAGCAAGAACAAGGCCATCTTGCCTGTCCCTTGGTCACCATTCCCATGAATAAGGGAAACTAATTTTTAAATTTAATTTTATTTACATAAAGTGAATTCGTTTTATGTATTTTACAATAACAATAATACCTCTCACCCCAGCCTGCCTACATCCCCTGCCCCGTCCTTCCCTATCTCTCCTTGTATTGGCCCTAATTTTTTACAGTAGTGTATTTTCATTTCATTTTACAATCACAAGCTCAACACTCCTATAGGTAAAGATATCAACACACAGCAAGAAGAAGCCAAAGGAAAATGGGTGTATGAAAAGGGCTGTATACAACAATCAAATCAAACCTTTTAAAAGATTTGTTTATTTATCTGAAAGAGTTACAGGCAGAAATAAAGAGACAGAGAGTGAGGGCTCTTCAGCCTATTACTTCACTCTATAGATGGTTGAGCCAATCCAAAACCTGGAGCCAGGAGCTTCATCCTGATCTCCCATAGGCATCAACTTCCAGGTCATTAGCAGGGAGTCGAGTCAGAAGTGGAGCAGCTATGATTCAAACCAAAGCCTGCCACAATAACAGACATTGGCTTTGCCCACTATGCCACAAGTCATGGCAGGGATTATCGTTTCGGTCTCTTAACAAACTACTGGAGGCAATAGATTGTGTATTATACCCTTTGTGAACCAAGATGCAGCCATGTTAGAGTTCCCAAGCATGCTCAGTCAATGGATGTCCTTTCTCTGGTTTTCCTCCATCACAGACTTTGTTTTAAATAAAAAGAAATACTCCTTGGTTGTAAGTAGCCACCTTGATCTTGTTAGAGAAATCTGATAGGAGAGCGTCTAAAAGAAATCCTGTTGGAGTATAAATAACGAACTTAGGTGTCATTCGATGTATAAGGAGTCGGGTGAATGAGGACAGGAGGGTCCAGAGATGGATTCTACCAGGCCAGTCCCATTCTAGTTTTTAGCCAGGCTTCTGCTTTGTTAGTATTTGAAACATATAAACTGTTTTTATTTCCCAATAAAAATGAAGATTAAACAAGAATGCCCTTTACATCACACTATAGAGCATGCTTTATGGAAGCATTGTGGCATAGTGTTTGAAGTAGACCATATCAGAGTGTTGCATGAAGCCCTGGCTTCCGCACATTTCATACAGCTTCTTGCTAATGTGCCTGAGAAGGCTGATGATGGCTCAAGGACTTGCATCTCTGTCACCCACCTGGGAGACCTGGATGGAGCTCCTGGCTCTTGGCTGTAACCTTGTATAGCCTGGTTCACCCTGGCTCTTGTGGTCATTTGGGGACTAAACCAGAATATGAATGATCTCTCCATGCTCTGTCACTCTGCCTTTTAAATAAATAAATCTTTAAAAACATTATGTTTCCTTGGGTTTATTTGCATACTAAAACAAAAAGGTCACAAAGCAAAGGACCCTTGGGGTCCAGCATGACAACTCAATTGGTTAAATCCTCACCTTGCAAGTGCCAGAATCCTATATGGATTCGATATGGGTGCCAGTTCATGACTTGACTGCTCCACTTCCCATCCAGCTCTCTGCTTGTGACTTAGGAGGGCAATCAAGGATGGCCCAGAGCCATCCTTGTACCCATGTGGGAGACCCGGAAGAAACTCCTGGCTTCAGATTGACAGCTCCAGCCATTGCGGCCACTTAGGGAGTGAACCAGTGGACAGAAGATCTTCCTCTCTGTCTCTTCTTATCTCTGTAAATCTTCCTTTCCAATAAAAATAAAGTAAAATCTTAAAAAAAAAAAAAAAAGAAAAAATGAACTATGCTCTTATTTGTATTCTATCTGATGTGGTTCAACTCTAGTTTTAATGGCAGTTGTAAACTACTACAGTGATTTCCAAATTCACTAGAGGGTTTTGACCTATATAGAAAGACATTGCTATAGGTGAATGATAATACCAATGCCATACTTTATCTAGGTGGGAAAGGCTTTTGGAAATATTTAGTCAAGCTGAAAATGGCCAAGACATCCTTGTCCTCAGGAGGTTGTTCCCTCTTATTCTTCAATTTCCATCTTAAGAGAAGGGTTTCTCCTCTAGAAAACCCTTCCAGGAACTGCTAGGTAATGTAGAGCAGAATCAGACACCCTTATCATCTGATTCAAACAGCTTAACTAAGCAAGTAAGTAAGTAAGCAAATAAATAAAGCTGATGCAACAGCTCGGGGACAGTTCGTAGGGTGGGGTGACAACATTTCTAAAAGACAAACAGAAGTGTGTCACAGGAAATAAGTGATGAAAACTATTTACAAATGCAGCCAGGGGTGAGAACAGCAGCAGGTGCACCTGAAGTATGAGGGATGCTGAGATGAAAATGGAGCCGCAATGGAGCATTCCACGGAAAGGCACTTTGTTCAGCGCTGTCATGTTGTGATTGGCAAATTATGTGAAGGGAGCAGCTTGTGGATAAAAGAGCTCCTAGCAGGCCAGATAACAGAGCGGCAGCAGAAACAATCAATAGTCAACCGCTGGACACTCTGTTGGTGCCAAATGACTCAGAATGCTCCTCACCGGTGCTGCCATGTTAGCATCGTTTTTAAGAGAATCTGGACAAAACAAGCACATCTGTGGCTCATGTCCATACGCATCATGTTTCGCTCCGAAGATGCCATACACCTGCATTGGTTAGTCTATGCCTTTTGGCATCTTTACTGCCTTCGGCTTTCCCTGAGACTCCAAGCCCATCCAGCAAAAGTGGTTCCCACACAGGTTCCAGAGCCCAGGTGGTTCAGAATGGAAAATGAGGTTGGGCTTCCAAAGCCCCCCAGCCAGCCATCCAAAGCATATATGAGTACCCTTCTCCAGGAAGTGACCTGGGGAAGGTGACTGCTGATGTTCCTAGCTTCTTTGGAATTAATAACAATAGCTATTATCATTATTATTATGGCCTTGTAAAGGTAAGTAGATGGAACAGTCAGGTATTACCCACTGGGAGAGGCCCAGCTTAACTGCTGCCCAGTTGGTGCATTGAACCACAAGAAGGTTGAGTACAGGCATTGTTTTAATAAATACATGGGGTGGGGAGGAGAGCACAGAGCTGCCAGGGATACATGGTCTATGCTCTCCATGGCCTCTGCCGTGATAGCAGGGCTGCTAGAGTCCCGAGAGACACTCTTTCTCCTCTCTCCCCACCAGAGAAAACAGAGGAGTTGTGAAGCCCTAGTGATGGAGCAAAATATCTCTTTCACGCTTTGGGAGAGGAAGCATGGGAATAAACAGCATGGGGACTTGTATTTTATTATTGTGTCTAGGAATTCTCAGGCATTTGGGAAGAATCAAGAACATCTCTCAGGGCAGCCCGGCCTAAAGACACTTCAACACTTTCCTTTGCAGCAGAGAGCACACTGTCAAGCTCTTCTGTCCTCTAAAACTGGTCCTGCCGTTGATGCTGTCATAAGGAAATGCAAGGTCGTCCTTTCTCTGGAAAACTTGGGCTGTAGGTAGGATCCTGCAGTATTGAAGCAGCTGTACATGTGTGCCTGCTGGCATGGCTGTGCAAGCACACAAGCATATAAGTAATCATAAATTGAAGACAGAAGCAAGCCTCAGGGCAAAAGATTGGGAAAGAAAGGAGACACAGTCTGTGATGTAAACATTCGCACCATCAGGCTGGGGTTCATCTCATAGGCGCATCTCCTCCCCCCACAGATGGGACTGCTGAGTAGCCCAGCGTCTGCATTAGAATTGCCTGCTGCTAGCCTACTTTCCAAGAGGACTCACAAATACATTCTAGGTAGATTCTAAAAGTAGAAAACTGAAGGTTTGTTAAGCCCCACAGAAAAGCTCTATTAAACAAAGACAATGCATCAAAGTAGGTGCCCACTTCTTGGTAAAAATGGAAATGGCATTTTTTTTTGTCCTAGTTGTAAATGCACCCAGAGGGTAATAAGACATGAGTACATCCAATAACTCTCATAATTGAATAATAAATAAGCATGGAGTCAGAGAGACTGCATGAGAAAGCAGTGCCAACAGGATGGCCAGCGCCTCCCCAGGGCCATGCAAAGCAGGTGGAAACAGATCAAAGAAGAAATATGAGGATAAGCCTCCATAGATTTCCTGATTTTGGCATGTGTCCAGGATATGCAGGCACGAGCAAACAAACTCCAGAATGCACGTCTTGTACACACCACCAGCAGCCCCAAGTGAGTCAGCTCCAAACAAGCGGGTGTTTGGGCATGAGCTCCACGGGTAGCTGCAGGCCAATCGCCCTGAGTACTTAGACCACCACAAAATTGGATGGATTCTAACTGCAACATCATTCCATTTATTCACCAGAAATAGGGAAGCTACGTGTGGTGGAGGGGAAGGTTATTTGGTTAGAAAATTAGCATAACGGAAAAGAATTAGGAGCTGCGAGAGTGTGTGAATCCATTGCCATGCGCAGCTCACCCTTGGAAGTTTCTTTGTGTGCCCTTACTACTCCTGATGGGTTTGGTGGACCCTGGGCGGCAGCAGTGATGGTTGGAATACTGAGGTCCCTGCCACTCCCATGGGAGATGCAGGTTGAGTTGTCAGCTCCTGGCTTTGCATCACCTAAGCTCTGGCCATCATGGACATTGGAAAGCATATGTGAACTCTCTGTGGATGTGTATATGTGTTTCAAATAAATGAAATTTACAAATATGTAGCTCAGATGTCTTGGAGAGCTCAAGGAGGGGTTTTACCTAATTAGAGGGGAAACCTCTCTCTCCCAGCAGCTTCTGCCGGGAAATCCACAGTCACCCCCTCAGAGATACAATCAGAGTTTGCCCCTAGCCATGCTCCTTAGGGCTCTGAGGGAAGAAGGCATGGTGCCAGTAAATTGCAGTGCATCCTATTAATGTTATTAGCATGCCCTGCAGAGTAGAGACAGTGAACTAGGTGTCACTTAGAAATGACAGAGAGCAGCTCTGCTTCAGTCCACAATATTGAATAATGCCAAAGCCACACACAAGTTCATCTAACTTCTCTGTATTAATTTCACACACTTAATATAGTACTCTCTACAATGGCTAAGACTATAGCTGATGACTGAGAGAGGGAAAGGGGAAGGGACAGAGAGAGAGCAGGGAGGAGAATGAATTAAAAAAAAAAATAAGAACAGGGTCTAGCGCAATGGCTCAGTGGATAAATCCTCACCTTGCAAGCTGTAGGACTCCATATAGGTGGTAGTTTGTGTTGCTTGTGGACTGGGAAAGCAGTAGAAGATACAAAGTCCTTGGGACCTCGCACCCACATAGGAGGCCTGGAGGAAGCTCCTGGCTCCTGGCTTTGGATCAGCTCAGCTCTAGCCATTGCAGCCACGTGGAGAGTGAACCAGCAGATGGAAGATCTTTCTCTCTCTTTCTCTCCTTCTCTCTATAAATCTGCCTTTCCAATAAAAATAAATAAAATCTGAAAAAAAAACCCAAAAGAACTGAGAAAGAGGAGACAGAAAAATGAAGAGGAGAGATACTGAAGATGGTGTTCAGAAATAATTTGGTGTAAACTTTTCTAAAGAAAAGGATGCATTAGATGATCTATACTATTCCTCTAACCTATGACAAACCACTTCACTCTCCCATGTGTCCAAATATTCTATAAAGATGAGTATTTTATAAGATAAAGGAAATAATAAGATAAAAAGATACAAAAAACTTTTTGACTGATTTTTATGAGTCCATTTAATAGATTGTAGGTGGAAAGACCAAGTGAGCTCACCAAAAGACAGCTTGTTAACAGCAGAGTGTAAAGGAAAATTGATTAGGCTGAATCTCAGAGGGAAAAACAGGTCCTTGATTAATGAAGCTTTTCGATTTCATTGCTAAGCCCTTGCTTTCTGCTCGGAGGGGAGCAGTAAGAAAGCATCAAAGCTGTGAGATTGAACTCAACTCCTTTCTTCACAAGGAAGAATCATGAACAACCCTTGAACCATTAGGAGCTTGAAAAATCAACCCTGTTTGTTTGTTTGTTTGTTTGTTTAGGGCTTCAGCTTCTTGTTCTGTCTGAGAATCGAAATGAGTGAACTTTAAGGCCCTACTGTTCATTTTATCACCCAGTGATTTTTTTTTAATTGAATGTCTGTTACTACACCTGGTCTGAGCCAAACCAACACACAAACTGTCAGTGTCCCAGGGAGCTTGCAATCTAATACACATTCACATACTACACAACACATGGTAGGGTGTGGTCAATTCCCCCAAAAGCGTGCCAATGAAAGCTAGCAAGTGTTAGGAATGTAAGAGAAGATTGTGCAACCTCCACTGTTGTGTGAGAATGAGGGAGGGTAAAGAGCCCTTGACAAGGATGCCCTCCTCGCTCCTGAAATCACCACACTGCAGGTGCATGGGCAGGGTGTGGTGTTTCCCATGCCATCTCCCTCCCAGACTCACTATTTCCCACGCTATAAGACACAGAGTAGGGGATTGACACTGTGGCACAATGTGTCAAGCCTACACCTGCAATACCGATGTACTGGGAACCGGTTTGAGTCCTGACTGCTCCACTTCCAATCCTGCTCCCTACTGACCTATCTGGGGAAGCACTGGAGGATGATTCAAGTACCTAAGCCCTTGTCACCTGTGTCGGGGACAGAGATGGAGTTCCAGGCTCCTGCATCAGCCTCATCCAGCTATGGCTGCTACATGGTCATTTGGAGGGGAGGGGAGGGGAAGTGTACCAGCAGATACAAGTTCTCTCTCTGTCTTTCCTCCCCATTTCCCTGTTACTCTGACTTTCAAATAAATTAAATAAATTTTGGGGAAAAAAAACACACCAGCATGACCTTTGATTTTCCTTTTTTAATTTATTTTTATTGGACAGTCAGATATACAGAGAGAAGAGAGACAGAGAGAGAAAGTTCTCCTGTCTGATGATTCACTCCCCAAGTGACCGCAACAGCTGGTGCTGTGCCGATCCGAAGCCAAGAGCCAGGAGCCAGGAGCTCTTCCGGGTGTCCCATACGGATGCAGGGTCACAAGGCCCTGGGCCGACCTCAACTGCTTTCCCAGGCCATAAGCAGGGAGCTGGATGGGAAACAGGGCTGCCAGGATTAGAGCCGGCGACCATATGGGATCCCAGCGCGTTCAAGGCGAGAACTTCAGCCACTAGGCCACCACGCCGGGCCCCTGATCTTTGATTTTCTGTTTTATGTTTTAGGATCTAAAACACTGAGACCACTTCAAGTATTCTTAACAACTCTGCAGTCTATAAACAGAATCTCTGAGGCCAAGTGTGCTAAGAGAAGGACCAGGTAAGGAGATTACATGCTGGCATTTCCACACCCCCAATCTGAAGAAGTGCTGCCTGTTTCCTGCATTATCTACACTGTGAACACTCGGGGTGAACCATCCCAGTATTATCAAGAAATAGCATTTCTTCACACCCTACCATTACATACACTAAAAAATAATATCAGATAATATCAGATCTCAGCATCTGTCAAGCAAAATGACCTTGTATCCACACACACCACACACACATGGGTACACCCATACATCCTTCAGGTTTCTCATGCTACTTTTGTTTACATTTCTGATTTTCAGTTTCATCACGAATTCCAGAAACTTCTGGATACATCTAGACAAGCACACTTCAAACAAATACTGTCTTTGTGATTGAATAGCAGGGCTGCAAAGGAATTAACTGATTGCCTGACCTCAGGATAGAAGAGGACCTGGACTTTATTAAGAGCTCTCTGGGGTTGAGTCTGTTCCCTTTTCTTAGAGCAGAAAGAAAATGGATTTGAAAATTTACCATCAACATCAATGTTAAAATGCCAGGGAAGGGTGAGAACATAACAGGGCCAAAGTGCTAAGAACTACTTTCTTCCCCAAGTGCCTGCGTGAGCCACCAGCACACCCATTCTCCACTCTCACAATCAGGGCTTCATGATCGGAGGGCAGCACACCACAAACATCTGGGAAATGCACTTCCCCTTCCTTTTGCGAAACATATGTGTCATCACATGCCTGGCAAAGAAAAAGAGAGACTACAGATAAGAAGAAAAACTATCAACCAAGTTGTTTCTGAGAAAATGATTGTAAACCTTTTGGTCTACATCCAATAAAACTCTATGCATGTTTAAATGGAAGTAAATGGAATTAAAACTCCATAAAATTTCTTGTGACCTAATGGCATCCTTAATATTTCATGACTATCTTTGCATATCTATCTATACATAAACATATATTTAGAATATACACATGAGTATGCACATAATTTTTTATTATTTTTAATAGTTAGATAATATTGTGTTCTGTAGCTGGGTTGTAATTCCACTTATTTATCCTGTATACTGTTGAATATTCATGTTGTTCTCAGTTTTTCACTATGTTACCCATGTACATACATTTGCATAGTTACATGCAGTTTTCTTGGGAAAAGTTTTTATAGTTGGTAAAATAGGTTCATACCTATTTTGGAGGCACTCACTATGTATTTCTGAGCAGCACTCTAGGCAGATGGCTCTAAACAAACACTTGCACCAATAAAGTCTAAAGGCTCCTCTTACCCTGGGCCCAATAAAGGACCCTCTAAGAATGCCCCTCTTCTCTGTTCTTGAACTCCCAGTCTGACCTCGCTTCTTTTCTGATAGCAAATCACAAAAAGAGAGCCTCACACCACTCGTATGCACCAAACAAAGGAGGATGGGTGCAGGCAGGCAGCCATGCAGTAGAGGAATTACAGGAATGTGCTGTCAGAACCGGTAAAATTTTGCTCAAGAGAAAGAGCAAGAAGAACAAGGTGTCATCCTCAAAGACACATGTGTGGCTCTGTTCTCACTCTTTCCTTTCTTCTTTCAAAGCAGCCACACTTCACATTTATACAACACGGCTCTTCTCAGAAGGTTAGATGGCTCTGGCAAGCTTTCAGTTCTCAATGCTTTTTTTAGATTTAAGGGTGGTTGACCCTGGTGCACTTTTACCTGTATTATTGTAACCAATCCTCCCTGTCGCTGTAGTCAGCACAGGTTTGATGAGCAGCTTCACACTAGCAATCTACACAGCATGGGGAGTGTTGAGCCTCCAGCCCCCATCCAGTATTTTTCTAGGAGTTTTTTTCTCTTTCACGTAATATGAAAACAATTTGAATAAATGCATATTAAATTCAGAATCTGTAGTTGAAATAGTCTTTTATATATAATTCCTGGTGTGATGTTTTGTTGTCTAAGGAAAACTAAGATCTGGTCCTGGGTTACTCTTCAGAACCCGTGCCACCCGTGCAATTAGTAGCACCTTCCTCATTGTTTTTTTCATGGTCAGAGACTTGCCAGGTAGTTCACAGGACAGGAACTACCAACTTTGTACAAAGCTCTCTGCGTCCTGTGATGTTATGCATCAACTTAGTTAAGCCATACAACCTGCATATTGATCAAACACTATTCTAGATGCTTCTATGAAAGTATTCTTTCATTGAGATTGTTATCACAAACCTGGATAGAAATAGATTACATTTCATAACGTGAGTGGGCCTCACCCATCAGTTGAAGACCTTGCTAAGAAAAAACCAGTCTCATTCAAAGAGTTGTTTCTGCCTGAAATGGCATTTATCTATCCATGGTATGCATTCTTTCCTTGGTCACCGGCCTGCCAGTCCACCCTGGACTTGCCAGCTTCCACCATGACATGAACTAATTGAGTATTTCTCTTTCTCCACACACTTACACATACACGCACATACACACATACACAAACAGAAGAGGAATGGAGAGAGAGAAAGACATGCATGAGACAGGACATCAAAATTCATGCAAATGCATATTATGAAAACACAGCATGTATTCCAAAATTTTGGCACCAAAATAAACTTGTACTAACTTGCTAAAGTATGTCTAATCAGAATGTAGCTTAAGGCACCGAGAAGGGTAAGATCAATTTGAAAAGAATTTCTATCAGGGTAACATGGATTATGCTAAAATTAAATGAAGAAAATGCATTCAATATATGGTGTAGCTTGGCTGAAAAACTAATGAAATCATTGAAACTTTATGTAAAGTTTTTGGGAGCAATACCACCAATAAATCAGTATCTTACACATGGACTGCTCATGTTGAGAAGTTAATAGGTAAGATTGATGATAAAATCTGCAGTGGCAGACCATCCACATTCAGTTTGCACAGAGAAAGACAAGCTTGTTTGCTCTAATTGAAAAGGACCGATGATTTGCAGCAGAAACAGTAGCTGATGTCATAGACATCTCATCTGTTTTGGCTTCCATGATTGTGGCCGAAAAATTAAAGTTGAGCAAACCTTCTTAGTGGGCATTCAAACTCTGGTGCCCAGATCTGCTGTACATAAGAACAGAATTTTCAAAGAAGAATTTGGTAAAGCGGGATCCAGCTCTTGATGCGTGTTTTTGAATAATTATCTCAGGAGACAAAACAGCTTTACCACTGAAGTTCTGAAGCACAATCAAAGCAGTGGCTACTAAGTGATGAAAGTGCTCTAGAGCAAGGGCAGACCAGTCAAGAGCAAGGGTCATGGCAAGACTTTGGTTGATACGGCATTTTTCTTGTTGGCTTTCATAAGAACCAAATAATGTGTTTGGGAAAAGCCAGCCAAAACTTTTGTGGAAGAGCACACAGAAATGTTTCACCAGGCAGTGTGTGATGTACCTGTCCTCTTATCACTAAAGATCACATTCGGGAGATCATTTAGTATCCACCTGACTGACTTGTTGACTTGTTTTTATTTCATGATCTTTTTTTTAAAGATTCATTGATTTTGCAAGTCTCAAAGACAGAGAAATCTTCCATCTTCCGGTTCACTCCCCGGGCAGGGGCAAACATCTGTGCTGGGCCAGACCAAAGCCAGGAGCCAGGTGCTTCCTCTGGGGCTCCCTTATTGGTGGCAGAGGCCCAAACACTTGAGCCATTTTCCTCTACTTTTCCCAGGCACCTTAGCAGGAAGATGAATCAGAAGTGGACCAGCCAAAACCTAAACTGGTACCCATATGGTATGCCAGCATTCCAGATAGTAACTTGCTATGCCACAATTCTGGCCTTTTAGTTTCCTGATCTTAAAAAACGGATGTCCATTTTCCTCCCATTAGTAAGAATGCGAGGGCATGTATTAGGCTCAGTGATGAAGATGCCACATGGGATGCCCACATCCCATACTGAAATAACTGATATAAGTGTTTACAAAAGTGCCTCAAGGGCCTGGTACAATGGCTCGGTGGATAAATTCTTGTTTTGCCTGTGCCAGAATTCCAGATGGGCACACATCCCGGCTGCTCCACTTCCCATCCAGCTCCCTGCTTGTGGCCTGGAAAAGCAGATGAGGATTGCCCAAAGCTTTGGGAACCTTGCACCCACGTCAGGGACTCAGAAGAAACTCCTGGCACCTGAGGCTTCAGATCGGCTCATCACCTGCTGTTGCGGCCGTTTGGGGAGTGAACCAGCAGATGGTAGATATTTGTCTCTCCTCTCTGTAAATCTGCCATTCTGGTAAAAATAAATAAACAAACCAACAAAAATACCTCACATCTAACGAAGCTTCAAAATGTTCATATTTATTTTAGTGCAAACATTTTTGAAATCCACTCCATAGTTTTTTCATAATATGAATTTTCCATGAACTTCTCTTAGACCCTAGTGTGTGCAATAAAAATTGTTTTCCATTTATAAACAATTTTCATGGCTTAAAAACAGAACCTGGGTCAGGGAAAGACTTTTTGAGCACTGCTAACCTCATCTAATACGTTTAGAGCCCCAGAGCTTGAAATGCACACACATACATACAAGAGCAAATGTAAGTATATACATATGGATACATGTAAATATCTTATAATATATATGCGCATTGTAAATTGTTTTTCTCTGAATGTCCCTGATAAAAGCCCACCACTATCTTTTTGGGGGTTTGACCTTTGGTTTTCTTGAAATTAAAAATGAAAGAAATAAAAAACATTTGTGGTAAAATTTTTCTTTCTTTTTCCTTGCTAGATAGTTAAGTTAGATAAGTTATATCCACAGTCATGAAAATTGCCTTTTCTTTTTTTTTTTTCTCCCCCCCCGCCTTTTCTTTTTTAAAAAAGTATTTATTACTTTTATTGGAAAAGCAGATCAAATTTATGGAGAGGTGAGACAGAAAAATGTTTCCTCTGCTGGTTCACTCCTCAATTGGCCACAAGAGCTGGAGCTAAGCCAATCCAAAACCAGGAGCCTCTTTCAGGTCTGCTATGTGGGTGTGAGGCTTTGAGCCATTCTCTACTGCTTTCCCAGGCCATAAGCAGGAGGCTGGATGGGAGTG
This sequence comes from Ochotona curzoniae, assembly GCF_017591425.1. Lineage (NCBI taxonomy): Eukaryota > Metazoa > Chordata > Mammalia > Lagomorpha > Ochotonidae > Ochotona > Ochotona curzoniae. The sequence goes on along the minus strand of NW_024466502.1, from coordinate 43,062,038 downwards.
GAGCAGCTGGAACACAAATCGGTGCCCATATGGGAATGAAACCATCTTGCCTGGCCTCATAGCTATCTTTTAATAACGCCTTCTGGACAGGACTTCTACTCCATCTGGTCTCACTTTCACATCCAAGACATAAGAATGGCTGTGTTTCCTTCATTTCTCACCTTCAAAAAACAGGCTTAGGAGAGAGTTATAAGAATAGTAATACTCTAGACGCCGAGTTAAATCCACACATTACCATGATACTTTCAGAAGGGGAAGTTGCTGGCTGGAAGATCAGGCTCTCCGTGCCAGGTCTCTAGTGTGTCTCCAGTTAAGCAGGTGAGCAGAAGCCCATAGCTCAGCTGCAACACTCCCCACCCCAACTTTCCTGGCTTCTGACCTTAAGCTTTTGACCCCTGTGTTCTCTTACCTTGGTTTGTCACTTGGAAAAAAAGTTCAGTACCAATTGGACAAGAGTATAGCATTAATTTCTTTCTTCTTTGAAGCAGGTAGAAATCACCCAAAGACCCTTTCTGGTTCTTCAGTGGGGAAAATAATCTTTTCCTGTGCCCACTTTTTATTTTAACTAAGAAATTTATATACTGAAGTTCTCATCGTTGTATGTATTTATTCCTTTGAGAGACAGAGAGACACGGAGTGAGACAGCCAGAGCTGCCGTTCACTGCTTCACTCCCCAGATGCCTAGGAGCCTGCAAACCAGGTATCCCAGTGGGTTGCAGGAATCCCTTTGCCATCACTGTTGCCTCCCAGGGTCTGCATCAGCAAGAAGCTGGAATCAGGAGCTGGATCAGGATGCAAACCCACACACTCTGACATAGGAGGCAGGCACTCCAAGTCAGGCAATCATAACTGTTGGGCTAAAAGCATTGCCCTGGGTCCACACTCCAAATTTTTTTTTTTTTGCTACAACAATGGAAAACATGAGACTGGGTCATTTATAAAGATATAGATCTATGTCTCGCAATTCTGAGAAATAGGCAGTTTTAAGTCAGGGATCGTGTATGTGGTGAGAGCCTCTTCTCTGGATCATCCCACAGAACAAGGCACAAAGGCAAGGGAGCACATGTGGACGTGTATAGGGGTGGGGAGGTGAGCTCATCTTCTGTGAAGGAACCCACTCCTGTGATAACGATGGCATCTACTCCTTCAGAAAGCCAAGCACCTTCACGAACATCTTGAAGGGGCAGCCTCTCAGTACAGTTGCCCTGGATGTTAAGATCCTAAACTGTGAACTGTGAGGGTACATTGATGCCCTAGCACAATCACCCAGGCTCACAGTGTCTCCAAGCTGAGGATGATTACAGAGCTCAGCCTCCATGTGCTGGCACATCCTCCATGTCCTGGACTTGCAACCTAATCCCTCTGCAAGGCCTGTTACACTCAGAGCCCTGGCTCATGACTTCTTGGTTCCCAGGAGCCTCACTGGCCGCTCACTCCCTTGGGTGAAATATCTCAGTCAGTAACGTGACACCTGCTGGGTTCTCTTTCCTTCCTCACCACCACATTTCTCTCTTCATCTTCTTCCTCTTCCAGCAAAAAAGACTTGGAAGTGAAAGGCAATGGAAAGAGGAGGAGGAGGACCATGGCACTTCATCTCTTCTCTTCTTCCCCTCAAAGCCAGGTGGAAGAAACGCACAGTAAGTGTATTCCCACCATGCAAATAGATGCCACAGCAACTGTCACTCAAAAGCACCAACGTGTTTTAACACGCAAGGCGATAAAGCCGGAAGTGAACCTGTCCACCACTACTGGGAAACACGCAAGGGAAAAAGGACAACATGGCAGGAGGTGTGGGCTCCCATTTGGTTCCAGGCAAACTATTACGTGAAAAACACCATTCACTATTCTTTGCCAACACTTCAGGTGCTATGAGAGCAGTTTCCCCGACACAATCTTCAACATTTTTTACAATTTTCTTTCCAATTTCCTAAGATGTACAGAATCACCCGACCTCTTTATTTCCACCGTCTCCCCTCCCCCTATCTTCGCGATACCAGGAGCAGCTGCTGTTGCCTTGGCAACGCGACAGAATCAACCTGTTGCTCTTGGACCATCTGCACCCAACCCTGGCTTCATGAAGGCTGTTTACCTCCCTTTCCTGAATGCCGTCTGCTGAAAGTAGGCTTTGTGGCTCAGTTTTTGATCTCCCTGACAGGTGAGCCCTGAGTCATTCATTTGGATTCAGGCCTTTCCCATAAGACTTCTTGTAATACACATGCCTGTTACTGGGGAGACAGGATGCAACAGCACATGGCAATCCAGTGGGACTAGTCAGTCTTCTTGTACAAAGCAGAGTCTCAGCGGACAGAAAAACTACAGGGCTGCCATGTGAACTGATTTTTCTTTTCCAAATTGTTATTTCTCCTTATCTCAAAAGGGACATGGAATTCAGTGATTAGAAAAATAGTACTTGTATTTGTCTCTTAAAACGGGTTTGAAAAATGCAAGATTTTTTTTAGTTATTATCAATTCCTCCACCTAGAGACAATCATATCACCATTTAAAAATTTTTTTGTTTATTCATTTTTAAAATAACATGGACTTATTATGTAAGTATGATTTTATATCCCATTTCCTAATGCAATACAGGATGAGAAAAGATTTATTTATATATTTGAAAGGTGAAGTGAAAGAGACAATATATGTATATCCATCTGCTTTTTCAGTTGCCACATGCCCACAATAGCTGGGGTTGTACCAAGTCTCCCACAGGAGTAGCAGGAACCGAAGAACTTGCCCAAAACTTCACTGCCACCCAGCCATGCAGGAGGCTGGGGCAGAAGCACAGAGAAGCTGGGAGTAAAACCGGGCACTCCAACATAGGATACAGGCATTCCAAATAATGGCTTGATCCACTGCACCACAGTGCCTACCCCAGGGCTCTTACTTATTTGAAAGGGAGAAAGAGAGAGGAGAGGGAGAATGAATTCTGTCTTCTGGTTCTTACCCCAATTCCCCACAACAGCTTGGGCTAGTCCGAGCCCAAGCCGAATTCAAGACTTTCATCTGCTCTCCTGCTTGCAGGATAGGGACCCAAGTCTTGTACGTTAGCAGGAAACTAGACTGGAAGCAGAGTTGGGATTTTGGCATTCCAATTTGGGATGTGGACATCTCAAGTCGTGGATCAACCTGCTGGGTCACAAATACCCACCCCTATATTGGACTTTCTTGCATGTTAGAAAAGTAATATGAAGCATGATTTTTTTCTCTCTCTCCTCTACTCCTCCCTCTCTGTATGATATATTTTGTTCTTTGTTAAGGAAATGGGACATTTCTCTTCTAGAGTTTTCTACCATCTGAATTTTGATAGCTGGATTCTGACATTATCACTGACCATGTTCCTCTGATCCTGTCAGTTCCTAAATATTGACAATTAAATCTATAGGTGTGGTCAGAGTAGCAAGAACACTTCCTAATGGTGCTATGCACAGTCCTGCTTGTCTCATTCTCTGAGCTCAGTGGCACTGTTGGTGTTTGCCTAGATCCAATATTTTATCAAAAATTTCAAAAGGTCTTGTTTTTATTTTACCATCATTTCACGTGTTTATTAGCTGCTACAAAGAAAATTTTCTCCTCTTACACAATATGATTATAGTGAGTGTAGTTCATACAAGAAAGGCAGGGTAAATGCTTAATTCATTTCTTTTAATTTGCCAGTTGTGAAAATAATTAAGTACCCAAAAATGATTTGAAGGCAACCAACTAGTTGGTAGCGTCGTTATGAATTTGAATGTATTTGATGTATTTTAGTCCCAGGCAGTCATTGCTTTAATAAAGCTCTAGTTGTCCCATCTTTGGGTAGTGAAAGTCTCTTCACACATACCTTAACATGATGTCTGTACCTGAGGGCTGGGGCCTGGCGCGGTAGGCTAGTGGCTAACGTCCACACCAGAATCCCATAAGGTGAGTGTTCTTGTCCTGGCTGTGCTCCACTTCCTATCTAGCTTCTTGTTTGTGGCCTGGGAAAGCTGTTGAGGACAGCTCAAAGCCTTGGACCCATGTGGGAGACTTGGAAGAAGCTCCTGGCTTCAGATCAGCTCAGCTCTGGTTATTTAGCCTTGGGGAGTGAACCAAATGACAGAAGATCTTTCTCTCCTGTATCTTTTTCTCTTTGTGTATCTGCCTTCCCAATAAAAATAAATAAATCTCAAAAAAAAAAAAAAAAACCAATCCGTACCCTGAGCTGGGATGAGAGATTCAACATTTCCTCTCCAGATTGGAACATCTAAAAAAAAAAAGTGCTCATTTTGAAAGGTCCGTTCAGTGGACAGAACCAAGTAACATCACATCCCCCTTTTCCCTTACACGTCCCGTTCCTTCCCTGTCTTTCTCCTTCTCTGCCACTGGCCTCACCTCAGCCTGCCTGACCTAAACCTCATGGTAATCACTGCAATTCAACTGAGACCGACAGGGTGTTTTCTTTCTCCTCACTCATATTACACCTGTAGCTCCTTTGGTTCACGCCAACACCACCAGCAAATGACTCATGGGCTTCATCAGCAATGAGCCCACATCAGATTTAGTCCCAAGCTAAGTGCCTCATAGCAGCAATAAACATGATCACAGTTTCTACTGATCAGCAAAGCATAAGCAATTTTGCTTAGGGCTCTGAATCAGACCTGTTACAAGATTGTTGAGAAAAAAAATGTTGGCCTATGTTTCAGTTGTCTAAAGGCTTGGCCGGGGCTGGGAGATCCTATTCCCACAGCTGACCAGCTGATGCAGCTGTTTGACGGAAGTCCTTGGTGGCTTTTCACATGGACTGGAGGGACCTTATGGGATGATTTCTGCCTTTCCCCAAACCAAGTAATTCTAAGTGTGCAAAGAGTAAGCAGCAGTGACTTACGTGATCTGTCCTTACGTATTGTTTTGTCTACTAAAGTCTGTTGTTGCAAGTGAGTGGCTATGTCTGGCTCACTTTCAAAGGGAGGAGATTTCATTTCCACTTGTTGAAGAAGAAAGACTAAGGATTTGTTCCTGTATCTCTTTTCACTCACAGGCTGTAACTTATTATATCCCTCGAAGCAAGTTCTATCTTGCCCTTCTAAAGACTCCCCCAAATCTCATTCCCTTACATCATGAGCCTGAAGTCCAGGATCCTATTAACCTCACTCAGGCACAGATGTGGTTCCTGGAGTCTGGGGCCTTCCAATCCAAAGATAGGTGATCTAATTAGAGAAGCTACTTCCCAGCCCTCACTCTCCCCACAGACTTAACATATGATGATGGGATTAGCAGGGGATAATCAATGCAGACCCACTAAAACATGGATCACAGGAGACACAGGGGAGTTTTCCCCATCATGATTCTGAAACCCATCAGGACGCACGCTGGAATGTCTGATCAGGACTTGAAGCCTGAGAATGCATCTCCATTGCACCAACTCCAGCATCTGGGCTCTCAGCTCCCCTCCGGATTAGTTAGTATTTGCATATTTGCTGCATGAAAGGCAGCCTTGTTTTCTCCAGAGTAGTTTTCTGAGCCTTCTTGTGTGTAGAGGTGCAAAAGTTCAACATTTCTTGGTTTTGTGTGGATGTTTCTTTGGTCCAAGTCTATTTTCTTAAAAATGTCATGGATCTCCTATGATCTTTATAGCCCATCTAGAGCAAATTACACTCACAAACCCCTACAAAAATAAAGCTCGATCTTCTTTCAGTCTCTATTTACAGCCTTTTCAAGCTTCTTTAGGCTTTCATTGATACTTTCTACTCATTGCCTAGACATTTCAAATATTTCTAGCCTTTCAGGATTTTGTTATGACAATACTCTGCTTCTGCTATAAACCTTGCATCATCTATTGCTGCATCACAAATTACCATAAAGCTGGGTCATTTAAAGTAACACTAGGCATTTATTCTGTGATGGTTTCTATAGGCTATAACTTGAGAACAGCTTAGTTGGGCAGTTCTGGTGGGAACTTTGTCATGAATTGGCTCTGCAGACCTTGGCCTGTGCTGCTAATATCTGAAGGCCTGACAAAGGCACAACCAAGGCTGAGGGGTCTGCTTCCAAAGCACCTCACTGATACTGTTGGCAGATGATGCTCGTTGTTGGTCAGGAGACCTAGTTTCTTCCTATGGAAGCATTTCTGGCATGAAACTTGGTCCTGGAGCAAGCCATTCAGGAGGATGATGAAGAAATTGCACCCCTTTGAAGAGCTAGACTCAGAAGTCACATGTCACCATTTTTACGCTACTTATTATAAGCAAGACATGAAGTCTAGATTATGTGGGTGTGGGAACTGTGGATTTCTCAGAGAAGGGGTTTGGGAATGTGTGGGAGTTGAGACCATACATTACAGGTGAGGAATGGCTTCTGGGGGATTCCAATGGACCAGTCCACTGCAGTCACAGGTAAACAAAAGGGCTGAGAGGCCAGATGGACTGGAGAGGGGAAATTGGAGGGACAGAGGCATGACTGGGTAAGGCCAAGGCACTCATCCATGTGGGAGAGTGCCATGTGAATTGGGCTAGTTGGTATCAACCACCATCCACCCACTGGCACACATGAAAGCCAGAGCTGGGGGACCTGCTTGGCAGACCAATGCCATAGTACCCACCATTGAGTGTGAAGGTAGGGAGTGGACCATGTTAGGCTGGGACATGACAATAACTGGCATGTGAGAGAACCAGGTCTAGGGGCAGAATCGCTGGGGGGAATTGTGGGACCTGTGGGACTATGGCATGAAAGCTGGGGGTGACGATGGACTGAGCTAAACATGACCATGGAACTCATCGACACTCCTCTGCCATCACCCCACAACACCACCCCCCAATACGGGAGAAAAAGAAAAAATGGGAAGCATTTATTTCACCTACCTTCCCCCATACCTCAGCCTTCCTAACCCTAATCAGTGGTCCTCATGGGCACATATCCTTCACAACTATGTAAAGAACATCAAAAATAAAATAATAAAATACGTTTTTAAAAATATTGTTTAAACCATCACAATGCCTTTCTATGCTTTTCCAAAAACATATTTTCACAGATATAATTTATTCCTTGTTGTAGAGTGTTTAAAAATAAAAGGTGTCACTTTAACAGATAAAGATAGCATTTCTTTGGTTTCTAGTTTTGCTGGAATACTTTCATTTACTTACTAATCTTTAATTTAAAACCACTTTTATGAGGCATGGTTGAAATGCAAAGAGTTGTCCATATTTAACATGTGCAGCTGGATGCCCGAGCCCTCATAATGGCATTTTCATGTGTGAATGATTTTTAAATTGATGCTTTGGAATGGGCAGGGAGGGACAGGGTGTTATCTTGCTCATATCACTCTCTACTTATTCATCTTTTTGTTTATTTTCTGTGTGTTCTCTTTGTTTTTGTTTTTTTTTTTTATCTGTATAGCTATAGTTCTCTAAAATGTATTCAGAAGGATTCTTCATCAGAAATACAATTCTTGAGCCTGGTGTGATGGCCTAGTTGTTAAATCCTCACCTTGCAAGTGCCAGGATCCCACATAGGTGCTGGTTTGTGTCCTAACTGCTCCATTTCCCATCCAGCTCCCTGCTTGTGGCCTGCAAAAACAATCAAGGATTGCCCAAAACCTTGGGACCCTGCACCTGCATGGGAGGCCCAGAGGAAATCCCTGGCTTCTGGCTTTGGATTGGCTCAGCTCCAATCATTGCAGCTCCTTGGGCAGTGAACCAATGGATGGGAGAGCTTTCTCTCTGTCTCTCCTTATCTCTGCAAATCTGGCTTTCAATAAAAATAAATCTTTAGAAAAAAAAAGGAAAACAGAAATCTTGGTAATAATTGATCAAATGTATCCTCAATATTTCATTTTCTTCTCAGTTTCATGTGTTAGGCATTATTTTGACATACAAAGATTAATATTTTATGTAATCAAGCATGTTCCTTTGCAATTACCTCAATAGATTTTTTTTAAAAAAATTCTAAAGTACTCCACTATTCCAGAACTCAATAACATATTCAGTCTGGCTAGAATAATTGAGGAAATAATTTTTACATAGATAAAAGTACACTGATCATAAGTTCACAGCCCAATGTATCCTTATCCACATGACATGAGCATACTTGCTGCATCGGTTTGCTAGGGCTCTGTCACAAAGTCCCACGGACTGGGCAGTTTAGGTGACAGAAATGTGTGTCTCACAGTTCCGTAAGCTGGAAATGCAGAATCAGGGAGTCAGCAGGACTTGTCCCTTTTGGGGCTCTGAGCGAGAAGCTGTTCTGAGCTTCTCCCCTACCTTCTGGTGGTGCCTTGCTCATTCCTGACACTCCTTGACTTGCTGATGTTGCATGCCAATTGGTGTGTTTTGGGTCACATGGAATTCTCCCTTCGTGTGCAGTTGATGTGCCGGTCTGCCCTTGAATACCTTTGTTACAGACCCTATTCCCCAGAGGTCTCAATCCAGGTACAAGGAGTCAGGGTTTCAGCATAAACGAATGGTCTTCAAACAGCTCACAGAAAATGAATACTATGAATTTAAAATTTTTGCATCCAAATAAGCTCATCTTTCTAAAAGATTGCATTTATTTATTTGAAAAGCAGAATGAGAAAGAGAGAGAAAGATCTGTTTTCTGGCTTACTCCCTAAAGGCTTGCTATAGTCAGGGTTAGGTCAGATCAAATCCAGGAGCCAGGAATTTCATCCCAGTATGCCACATGGGTAGCAGGAGCCCAGGACTTAGTAGACTTTCTGCTGCCTCCCAGATGTATTATCAGGAACCAGGACTGAAAGTGCAGAGTAGCTGAGACTGAAATCCTGAGCTCCAGTATTTGGACACAGGCATGCCAAGCAGTTGCTTAACTCTCTCCTCCACAATACCCACTCTCAAATTTACCTTTAGTTTCAGTTTTTCCATGGTATTGCTGAGACCTCTTTGCATTTTGGAAGAGAAATTTGTTTCACCTGTAGCACCCCTGAGACTAGAAAACAAAATCAAGAAGCAGTTGATCACCAGCTTCTAGAAGCATCTAGTACACACTTGAGTCATCATCATAAATCAGAATGCCACTCCCTTAAGTTCTTACATCATGATTTACCTTTTCTATATTCTTGAAATTCATCTAGATGGAATCACACAGTGTTTTCTTTTGTATCTGATGTGCCTGCCTCATAATTACGTTTCCATGTTATTTTTTAATGAGGCATTGATTGGTTCTTTTTCATTCGTAAGTAGCATTTAAAAGAGAAAAAAAATAGAATCAGCTATTCTATTTGGTGTTGATAGATACTTAAATTGGTTGGGGTCTTTAGCTGCTATAAATGGCTGCTTCGAAAATTCTTGTTCCCATATTTTGGTGGACAAGGGTGACATCTCTCTTCAGTACAATGGAGTGGCATTTCTGGGTCATCCCCTTCACACAGTTTAGCTTTAGTAATATACGAAGCAATTCCCCAAAGTAGCTTCCTGCAGTGTGTGAGAGTCTCAGTGTTTTACGTCCCTACCAGCACTTTGTACTAACTTGCTACAAATACAGTTTTCATGAGATGGTGATAATAGCCTGTCACTGCTGCAGCTACTTTTAAAATCAAGCTTTGAGCTGGTTATTTTATCTATTTTGTCTTGTTTAATCTTTAAACTAATTTAATGGCATTAATAGATGATTATTACAGAAAATAAACCTAAGCCTCAGAAAGATTTAGTAGTTTGCCAGGAGTAATAGTAACTAACAAAGTAGAATTTGAATCTAGCTTTATCTAATTGCTAGTGCTGTCCTCCCCTGGTACAAAAAAAAAAAAAGAAAGAAAGAAAGAAAAGAAAAGAAAAGAAAAGAAAAGAAAAGAAAAGAAAAGAAAAGAAAAGAAAAGAAAAGAAAAGAAAAGAAAAGAAAAGAAAAGAAAAGAAAAGAAAAGAAAAGAAAAGAAAAGAAAAAGACATGACTGCGATGAAGGAGGTGGGGAGCACTCTAGGCATCAGTTGTAGCATTAGGGGTTGGTGTGACTACCGCAAAGGGGTTCATTTAGTGGTAAGAGGTACAGCTATAAAGTTCTACCTTAAGGCTATTTTGTACCACTTTGTTTAGAACATTAAACATAAATAAGCCTTTTCGGATCAACCCCAAACATTGCTCAGTGAATAATTATGTTGAGGATGGACTCTGAGAACAGATGGCTGTGCTTCATTTTCTAAAATAGAGTGACACAAACCAGATAGGGGGTTGAGAGTTAGAACAGGGGTCAAGCCAGGAGCACCCACAGTAGCAGGTCTGTGCTGTTGTCCTCACAGCTAACATAAATCTCTAGCCTCTCTATGTGACAACTGAGGGAACAGAGTTCCAGTGAGCTTAAGCCATCTGGTTGTTAGAGGAGGAAGAAAGTAATTGTACTTATGATAGGAATGCAATGTTTGAAAATTAATAAAATGTCTATCCCAGAAAAAAAACTGAAGAAAAATCATTTGACTGTATCAATAGATATAGAAAAAAATTAATATTACATAACACTCATTTGTAATAACTTTATAAGTTTTTATTGGAAAAGTAGTTTTACAGAGAGCAGGGGAAGCAAAGAGAAAGATCTTCCATCAAATGGTCCTTTCCCTGAAATGGCCACAATGGCTAGAACTCAGCCAATCTGAAATCAGAAGGTCCTTCCAGTCTCTCGCATGGGCATAGGGCTTGGGCCATCAGTCACGTTTTTTTTTTTCTTTCAGGAGTCAGGCAGGGAGCTGGATCAGAAGTGAAGCAGCCAGGACGTGAACTGGTGCCCATATGGGATGGCAATGCTTGCAGGTGAAGGATTAGCCTGTTGGATCACCATGCAGTCTCTGCCCCCTCTGTAATAACTCTTGATAAACTAGAAACACAGAGAAACTGCGCCCAATTTCTCAAAGAATATCTACAAAAATCCTGCAACTGGTGCCATATTTAATGGTAGGAAACCAGAAGCTTTCCCACTAAAACTGGGAACAAGGCAAGGATATTCTCTTACCACTCTTTTCAATATTGTGCTGGAGGTCTGAGCTAATACAATAAGACAAGAATAGGATATAAATAGTATAATGATAGGGAAAAAAAGAAATAAAAATCTCTTGTTTATAGATGGTATGATCATCTATGTAAAAAACTAGGATAATTAATAATTATAACCGAAACAATTTTTGAGATGAACGAGTAATTATAGAAAAATTGCAAAATATATGTTTAACAAAAAAACTCACTTTCTAACATACCAGCAATAATTAAGAACTCAAAATTAACCACAATATTTATATTAGCACCCCATTCAAAAAGAAATACATGTGTATAAGCATAAAAACTATATTTGTATTTCATATATATATGAGAAAAACTCAAAAAATCTGATGAAAGAAATTTTAAAAAGAACTAGATAAATGGAGCACTAGCCCTTATTGATGGACGGGAAGACTCATTATTGCCAATACATCAGTTCTCTACTTGAGCTTCTTGATATATAAATACAAGGCAATCTCAATAAAAATCCTGGCAAGATATTTTTGGATATCGGTGAACTGCCTCTGAAGTATACACAGAGAGGTAAAAGGCACAACTAAGGCAATAGCAAAGGAGAAGAACAAAGACAGAGATCGGACAATCCCTAACTTCAAGACCAGCTATAAAGACAAAGTAATCATGACAGTGTCGTATGGGTGAGACAATGAGAAATAAAGCCAAAGTCCACAACAGAACCCAGACACAGATCCACACAATGATGCATACGGTCTTCTCAATAAATGGTGTTGAAATATGTACTCATACACTTGCAAAACATGTTTTTAGACACCGACAGTACTTCCTACACAATGGTTAATTCAAAATGAATCACAGACATCAAATGCAAAACACAAGTATGAAATTCCTGGAAGATAGCATAGGATCTAGCTCATTGTGAGTAGGCTGATACATTTTTAGATACCACAACCTCACAATTCCTGAAAGACACACTTGCTAACCTGGGCTTCACTAAATTTTAAAACTTCTGCTATGTGTTCTAGAGAATGGGAAGACAAGCTATAGAATAGGAGAAAATATTTCCAAAAGACTCATCAGGTACACACGGTTATACGAAACAATCAAAGAACTCCTAAAACTCAACATAAAAGTTTTAAAAGAGCTAGAGACCTGAACAGATACCTCATCAAATAAAGTATACAGATGGCAATCAAAGATATAAAAAGATGCTGTACAATATGTGTTATCAGGGACATGCAAATTAAGGCAATGGTGAGATACCACTGTATACTCTTCTGCCCACATGCAGAATACGATGGCAGGAAAGGGTGGCAAGTCTGAGGAATTCTCATTCACTGCTGGTAGGAATACAGAATGGCACAGCCACTTCAGAAGACAATGTGGCGGTTTTGTGCAAAACTAAACATAGCTTGCTCATCCACTCATTGGTATTTATTCACAGGACTTGAAAGACATGTCCACACAGAAGTCTGTTCGTAACAGTTTCATTAATAATTGTCAAAATGTACAGACAATCAAGATGTCCTTCGCTTGGTGAATGGATAAGCTGTTCTATCCAGGCAAAGGCATATTGTTCATTGCACGCATACACAAGTTATATCAAGCCATGAAAAGACATGGGGGAAACTTAATGCAACTGAATCGTGTGATTCCTACTGGACAACATTGTGGAAAAGGTCTTGCAGATAGTAACAAGGCAAGTAGTTGCCACAAGAGCATGGGAAGGGAGTGATGAATCAGCTGAGTGCAGAGGATTTTTAAGGGCAGTGAAACTCTTCTGGAAGAGTCTACAGAGGCACGTACCTGTCCTTTTATGCTTGTCCCAACTCACAGCAATGTGCGTGTCAAGAATGAAACCGGGGCAGGAACTTGGAACAGTGTGGAAGATTTTGCTCAGAACACCCACATCCTATAGTGGAGTCCCAGCTTCAAGTCTTAGTTCTGCTTTTGATTTCAGCTCCCTGCTAATACACACCCTGGAAGCCAGAGACAATGCCTCTAGTACGTGGGCCCCTGCCACTCAGAAGGGCGACTCAGCCTGCGAGTGGGCTCCTGCCCTTAGCCTGGCCCTGCCCCGTCCGTTGTTGGCATTTTAGAAGTAAACCTGTACATCCAAGATCTCTCACCCTTCTCTCTCCAGCTCCTCCCAATAAATAAATAATAAACATTAAAAATAAACCATGGACTCTGGATTGTAACGATGTGTCAGATAAGTTTACCATTTTCAACCCGTGGGCTACTCTGGATGGGGAGGGAGAGGTGGGTGATAAGGAAGGCTGCGCATGTGTGGGGGCAGGGGGAACATGAGAACTCTCCATGTCTTCAGGTTCATTACAAAACTGGAGCACTAAAAAAAAAGTCTTCAGTAAAAAATGAAAATAAAAAGATCCTTGATTTCTCTATCTTAGAAAACCAAGTCATAGGCTTTGTCATATATATCTATACACATGCTTAAAGAATCAATGGCTGTGTCTGCCCATATATGTACATCTGTATGTAAAAATGTGTGTATATATATATATAAAGAGAACAAAAAGACAACAAATTCTTTCCTGCTAAATTGCCAAAGATTACTCCAGACAACGCAAACTTTAGAAAGTAAACTCCAGCAGTATGAGTTATCAAGCTTTATTTACAAATCATATGACAAGGGAGCCTAGGGATTCCCATCCTATAGAAATGTAACATTGTTGGGATTTTATCAGTTTTGGTATTGTCATTTAGTTTGATGCCAGTGCAATTGTCTTGTAACATACAAAATTTCAATTTGATTGGGTATTCAGCTTGTCCCCTAAAACACTGCCTTAGCTTTCACTTCATTCAAACAACCTAGACTATGTTCTGATGTCAGTAAACTTGTGAGTTTCCTCCTGTATTTTGATTTGTTGCTAGTTTAAGGGCCTGACCAGGTCACAAGCAAGGGCACCCCAGGCACAGGTGCTTTGCATCTGCTACAACTCACGTACTGTAGCCAGACCCAAGTGACAGCCAGTTAGCAAAGAGTAATAGGTTCATGCTGAGTTTCCACAGGCTTTCTGCCCCAGGTAGCATCGGAGTTGGGCTGACCTCGCAATAGCAAAAACAGCCAAAGATGGAAATCAACACACTCAACTCTCCCACTTTAACCACAATGATTCAATAAACCACGCTGTGAAACACTAGAGCCTGTTACTGCTTGGAAGTCTTTAACCTCTGCAAGTGGCCTTAGCCATTTCCCCCTGCACTGTCCTGGGAGGGAAGGCTTTGGAGAGAACTGAGACACCCTCTGCCTGCTCCAGCATGGAAATGTGTTCCTAGCGCTGGGGAGAAACAAGTCCGTTATGTGCTCTGTGCGTTTTTCATCTCTATTTTCATGTCTCCAACAATTTAGTGGTTAATTAGCAATTTGCTGCTCACCAATATGCAAACAAATGACAAGCCCAGGTTCTGCGCATAGGTAATTATTTTGATGATTTACAAGCCACTTTCCTCTCTGGGTAGGTTCTTCTGTGTGTGTGCATTCATGCATCAGAAATGGTATTATTTTTAGAAGCATATTCTGTACATTTTTATGCTCTAATACTTTCAACTTCAGTAATTACAGTATTTTGAAAGTCATTTAAATACACATATATGTATGTATTTTCCCTCTCCCCTCCAAATGCGTTTTCTTTGCTAAAGAGTGGAGAATAAGATTTATCAAGGGTTGCCATCCAAATTGCAGAGAGTCAGTGCAAGATTGAAAGATACACATTGCTGCTGCTGCTGCCAAGCCCTTATCTGGAATCAGAGTCATGTCATCTTTGATTTTCTCCCAAGCAGCTCTGGCGAGTGAGCTACGATCTGCGTTATCCATCTGCCTGTTTTGGAGCAGGGTGCTTTAGTATTTAGCGGTTTAAACGTTTGGATTTTTTTTTTTTTTTTTTTGGCTAAGGCACGAAGAAAAGCTCTCATGTTAAATTAAGTCAATTAATAAATGGAGACACATTAAGCAATCAATTTTGTCAGCCTATCTCCCCAGCATTATGTATGGTTGGCTGTAATCACAAGATAAATGCAATGTGCTGATCTATGGTAATGTTCAATAATACATTCTCCACCAGGCTCAATTCATCAGGGAGTTTCGGTAAGCGAGGCATTCGTTATTGGCTGTCTCTGCACCTCAAGGATAACATTCCTGTCCTTTTGATTGGCTGCCTCGCTGCTGCAAGATTCCAACCGTCTTATTTTGATGATGAATATGAAGGCACGCTGAGCCGGGCAGGAGCAGAGTGTCTAGGAGGCTGCGCTCCTTCCAGAGCCCCAGGACTTAGGAGCGCCCTGCTCTGTTCTCCCGGGCCAACAACAACCCCCTCCTCAAAAGTTGGGATGCTTTTCTTCACCCAGTGCTTTGGGGCTGTGTTAGATCTTATTCACCTCCGATTTCAGCAGTACAAAGCGAAGCGGGTTTTCTCCGCAGCTGGGCAACTTGTCTGCGTTGTCAATCCCACGCACAACCTAAAGGTGAGTGGCCGCGCTCTCTATCCCTCACATCGCCCTCCCCCCAGGTTCGGTTCAGGGTGGTTATTGCCCCTTCGGGGGCGGGGTTGGTGGGGAGGAAGTATCCTTATCCTTCCCTCTAGCAGATGCCAGGGGCGGGCTCGTTGAAAAGCCCCTTCACCAGCACGGGCAGCAACCCGGCTTTACCTCCTCTGGTTCTTGCTCCCGAGGTGGCTTGGCGCTTTTAGCTACAGCATGTTGTCGCCCGCCCTGACCAGCAAGCGAAACTGGAGTCATGACTTCCTGTTGCCCCTTTCCCTGTCCGCACCAACCGCCGAGGTCATCCTGAGTCCGTGGTGTGTTGTGGGTGGGGAGGTGGAAAGAGGTGTCTCTCCCAGCGGCTATGAGCAGGTGCTCAGGAGACGGGATTTTCAAAGTTAACCCATATTGCTATCTGTCCCAGGTGTTGGGAAAGGTGGAGGAGTCCTGGGATGTTTGCAAGCCCTTTTTGACTGCCCCACACTCCGGCCCCCAAGGTAGCTAGCTGTAGGGTGACCCAGCATGGAGGCATCCCCAGGCACCTGGGAGTTGACAAGGGACTGCCTTCTGCAAAGTGCGTGTTCTTGCCCCCAGCCCAGCGCGTGGGTTGTCTAGAGAGGAGTTTGGCTGGTTTCCTTCCTGCCAGCTAGCCACACACCTGACGCTTGAGGACACCCGCGGGAGGAGGACCCGGCTTCTGTCATTAGAAGCAGAGCCAGGGGTTGCCTGGAGCCCTGAAAGCTGCTGCAGCTGAGCTGCCTGGCCCCACTGCGTTGGTGCCTTTAGGTCACTTCCCTCTAGGGGAGCAGCTCCAAGAGGAACTAGCTCCGAGTTATCTTGGCCTCCAAGACTGGGGAAATTAATGTAGAGCCCTCGGCTGGAGGAATGAGGGTGGGGATGGGGGGAGGCCAGGAGAGGAAGATTGAGTAGCCAAACTCCCTAAATGGAAAACTCTCAGTGCTACCTTGCTGGGTCACAAAATCAAAGGTGGATGTGTTGGGAATTGCCTGAGAGGACGGTGTGCCACTCACTTTGAGCATTGTTGTTGGACAAGAAGAGCTTGTTGCTCCTCACTTTATAAATCTCTACCTTGTCTGTTCTCAACTGGTGCCACACAGGGGTGTCCCCTACCTGCCCTTTTCTGGGAGTCCCTGGAAGGAACAGCTGCCCGGAGCTCCAGGGATCATAAACCAGGGTCAGCCCTGAGGGGAGTTACCCATGAAGGCTGTTGTTGGACAGCCCTGGTGCACCTGATTTAGGAACCAGCGGCCCCCAGACTGGGATGAATACACACACATTCACACAGTCACACTCATGCCTGCCATTCCCTATGCTTCCCTGTTGTTCCACTCCTTCCCTCCGTGGCTTCATTTTATAAATGATAATTCACTCTCAGCCATTCCTGGCAAAGCAAGTGCATAGTATGCATATTAAAATATAATTCTGAATTCCATTTTAGAACCACTTTTGAGACTGCGTTCAAACTCCCATTATTTTGTCACTTCACATTAGTAAGTTTCCCCGTGGCGAGAAATTTTTTGTTTACTCCTGTTTTGCATTTTAATACTTTCAGAAGCTGTTCACCAGATTTAGCATTTCCGAAATTTGGATTTATATGGTTCATTGACTGCTGCCAGTGGTGGGAAGAGAAGGGTGCTAAGGTCATGGTGTGGGGTGAGCGAGCCATCTGGGTTGACCAGTGACCCCAAGGGCACTCACTGCGTGGTCTGGTACCCAACCTCTCTTTGCCTTATCCAGCCTCTGCACGGGCTGAAAAGGACCCATCCTGCTTCTTCCCCAGCTTTGTAAGGCCAACCAGAGATGCTAGAAATGGGTGTGCTTTCTCACACTCTCTTACAAAACACAATGCATGCTTTTCCAGATGACTTCTAGGCTTTTGATAGGAACTTCCAAAGTTGTCACTTAAGGCCTTCAGGCAACTTAAAAATAATAAGGGCAGCAACATAAAAATCTGGTGACACACACACAGACAGCCCATTTTCCATGGCTCACCTTGTCACATGCAATCTTACTTAGTTTTTTATTTTCTGTTACAAAAGCGGCAATACCATTTGGAGCCTTTGCTCATTACAGGTAAACACAGCAAGGGGAAGGCTGCTACTGCCACCAGAACATGGAGTTGGGAACAGTATTCAGAGGACTGCCCCAAGCGGGGAGAGACCCCTGCACCCCAGGGTGCCTCTGTGAGGATCTTCCCAAGGGCCCTGGTCCAGATGGCCCATGGAGCAAGGTTTACCCACATCTGAAACCTGAGTGATAATAACCACTGCACTGCTCCTTTAAAGGAGCAGCTTTTTAGAAGCATCACTACCCTACTGCTTACATTAAGAAGTGCGTGAAAGGTCAAGACCAAGTTCTCTTTCTAAACATCCATTTCCAAAAATAAACTGAAAGTACACATAATAAGCTTTGGTTGTTGGAGGCAGAAAAAATAGTCTTTTTAAAGAATCTTGTGGCAGTGGCCACCCAGAGTAGCTATTGATCTGTGGTGATCACCCACACTTTGTGTGACAGCCTGGCAGACTCAGTGGGGACCGAACACAGAGAGACTGCTTTCCATTGCCAGGTTGAAGATAGCTACAAAGAGGGCTAGGAAGGCCTGTGTGTTTCCTTTTTACACTTTGTCCTTTCCAGGCTTTTCCTAAGAATCCAACCACCACTTCAGGACTTGAGGCAAGGACTGAGTTATAATCAAAATTCACTTACTGCGCAGAGAAAGTCATGTGTTTACCAAGCCTCTATAGGTCACCTTCATTCTCAATCTTATTATGGTGATTATTCAGTAACCTGGGATTCCTCCAATCACGCTGATACCTCTCCTGGTAGATGGAAGGCAGAGCCTTTCGGGGGACTGCAGTTACTCTGCTTAAAGCCAGAACACTCCTCAAGTGTTCTGTAATTAAAAAGGCCATTTGGCATAGCTGGTCTTGAATGCAAGAGACTTTAAGCATCAAGCGAGTGCCACACTGTGGAATGCAAATGAGACTCGGTGGTTCCCTGTATGTGTTTGTCCTGTTTGTGGGGATGGTTCCTAGTGTGCACACACACATACAGAGAGAGAGAGAGAGAGAGAGAGAGAGAGAGAGAGAGAAAGCACTCTTCTCATCCCATGGAAGGTGACTCCTGGGAAAACAGCTTTCTTGGCAGCTTCCCTGCGCTCCTTCATTCACAGAGGTGATTGCAATGTGGCCTACAGGCTGCAGGGGGCAGTGGTGAGGGTTCTTCCTTTCTCCAGTTGCCCTAGCTTAGTTCCAAACCAAGAAAGCCCTTTGTCGCCTGGCTCCTGTCCCACTTGGCACTCAGTGGTTCTGCAGTGCCCTGTCCTGGGCCACCTGGCTTGTATAGGTGCCCTTCGGAGGGTGGGACGCCCAGACCCTGCACCGAAGCTGCCCCAGCAGGGCAGGCCAGGCTCTCTCTGAAGTTGGTTAGCCCTCAAAGCAGCGAAATGAGGTTGGAGGAGTGATGTCCTGCTCTTAACCATGGCCTTGGCTAAGCATGTTTGTGGAAGACTAGCCAAAAAAACACTTCAGCAAAAATTCCAAAGGCCCTTGTGGATCCCTCCACCCAGTGCCAACCCTGAGACACCCTCTGCCACACACACACACACACACACACACACACACTCCTCTGCATCTGGAACTAGGAGCCCAAGTGTCCTTAGGTCTCGGTTGTAACACATTAGTCCTGAATTGACAAATGGAAACATGCATGCACTCGCACACATGAACACAAGGGTGCACATGCACACGCTGGGTGGGAGGGGTAAATGGGACAATAATGGCTTTCATTGTAGTGCCTGCAGGACCCAAATCTAAAACTGGGGCATTTCTGGACTTTATCATGAAGCACTGTGCCCTTATCATCCTAACAGCAGCTTAGGAGCAAATGTGTTTGGTGCAGGTGGGTTTGGGCAGGAGGGTAGCCATGGAGAGGAGAGGAGGAAGCAGAGGTGGTAAAGCCATCAGAAGAGAGAGAGCTGAGAAGAGAGCTGTGTGATGCTTGGCAAAACCCCACCAGCCTCTGTCATTCCTGTGCTAATCTTTGGAAATCCCAGCCGCCTAGGGGGAACACGCTGGCTAACTCTGCTTGACACAGCACAGCAGGTGGCTGAGTGAGAGCTAAAGATCTGAGCATTGTTCTCAGAGATTTAAAGGTCGCCTTTGCAGTGTTCAGCAAGAATAGCTATTTCACAGCAGGTGAAG
The DNA here is from genome assembly GCF_017591425.1 of Ochotona curzoniae. NCBI lineage: Eukaryota > Metazoa > Chordata > Mammalia > Lagomorpha > Ochotonidae > Ochotona > Ochotona curzoniae. Next base: position 43,042,410 of record NW_024466502.1, on the reverse strand, counting down.
GGCTTTGGTTCTTATCCACACAGGCCCCTCTGGGAGTCCACTCCTAGTCTTCTTTCAAGGTGGCCCAGTCTGGAGTCACTTCCCTGTTCATTAGTATCAGGGAAGAGACGCGAAGAGGGTCCCAGGGAGTCCTGAAGCTGGTGGCCTTCAGGAGCCCTGCCAGCCCTGGGATATTCTTCGATTCTTGCAGGCTGCAGGGGCTTGGAGCAGTTGCGTGGCTTTTCTGGTTGATGGTGATTGCAAATGAGTCTTCCCAGTCGCATCGCAGGGAGCAGCAGAGCCCCAAGCAGTGATTTGGTTAGCTGTGTGTACTGATGATTGAGTCAGTCGCAGAGTAGGCTGAATTCAGGCAGCCTCCCTACTGCATTTTTCCAGCAGCTGCAAAAGCAAATTTTGTGGAATTCCCTTAACCACGATCCTTCAACGGTGCAGGGACTGCTTGGGGGAAATTAGAAAACAGATCCTGAACACTTTCTTTGAAATCGCAGAGGTCAAAGTTATTTGGATGGCTTCTCTGGGGGGTAAGAGCATTTTTCTGGCAATTAGCCATTGTGGGGGAGAGGAAGCAGTTGTCTGTGACGTTACTGTACACTTAGAGGTCCCGTTAGCCTGGCCAGTTTCTGTGCCCCAAAAAGAAGAGATGATGACTCGGGGGCTTTGTGGAAGGGATCAGTCTGGAGAAGGCAAACCTGTGCTTTCCATGAGGTCCATAGCTCAAGGCAGGATGGCAGAAAGTCAATGCCAGGAGACCAGGTCTCCTGACTGCTAAGTCAAGGAATGAGAGGCCAGAGAGGGGGGAACTTCCTTGTGTATCAGCTTCTGCTGGCTGCTGTACTGAATCCTTGCCAAGTGCATGACTTCAGACCCCAGAAATGTGCTTGCCTAGATCTGGTGGGGACAGAGCCAAAATTGAGGTCTCAATACATGTCCTCCACATCCTCCCGATTCTTGCCTCTTCAGCTTCCCCAACTCAATAGGTTCTTTCGCTTTCCTCTGTATCCATAAGGGCTCTGCCATTTTGCCCATCCTGCCTGCTCCCTTCCTCTGTTTGTCTTCCCTGTGTCTGTCTTAACCTGACACTTTGATGTAGGTTAGGACCCACCTGGAGATCCAACATAAGCTACCCCTCTCAGGCACCTTTGATTCTTCACACCCTTGGTCCTATAATACTCAGATTTGCCATAAAAGCAAATAGCCAAAACTTTCAGGCACAGTGTACAGGCATTTTTTTTGTGGCAGTTGAGAAAGGTGAAGTCCACCTGTTTATGGGGACAGAATTGGGACTGGGAGATAGGATTCCCTGCATGGCCTGATCCGGTGCCTGCTGGCTGCATCCCAGCACTCTTCTTGGGCTTGAGCCACATACCTACCATCTCCCCATCACCAGGCATACATTTTCTCAACAAATAAGAACTCCTATATCCTCCTTCTATATCCCTAATCTTGGTCCATAGGCTTTCTTTCCTTTTTCTAATAATGTAATGACTACAAATGAATGCACAGCATATTTTAAAAACTAGAAATGGTGAATAGATACACAGTCCAAAAGCTAGAGCTTTTTGGCAGTTGGCCTGGGGTGCATATTTTATAAATGCAGTATATCATTTTGGGGGAAAGCAGTGGATATTGGGGGAAAGTGTTGGATTTGGAGAAGATAGGCTTGATTTCAAATCCTGCTTGCGTCATGTGTCAATCTGTGACATTGAACAAATGCTTTATGCTTTTTGAGGCTCCATTTCCTCCTTTAAACAAAAGATAGAAATTCCCCCCTCTTCCCTGGTGGCAGTTTGTGTAGTGGTGGAAGCGTGAGAACATTGATTGCGGGCCCCTGAAATCACCTGGCCTGGCCCTATCAAGCCATCAGCAGGTGGGACACACAATTCCCTATATCTGTAGTAGATTCATTTTTCAGTGGATAACTTTGTATAGCCTAAGAATAATGTTGTAGATGTCCAAATGGTCCTTGGCAGAAAAAAATTAAAGGTTCCCTACCACTAGCATAATGTCACTGTGACAGAGGTGCTCCAAGGAATCTGAGCCCACTGACCCACACTCCCTACCCGCCATACTCCCTTCACACCCACTCTCCCTTCCCACCCTCTGTCCCAGCACTCCCACCTTCTCTGTGAGCCTCAGTGCTCCTGCTTGTCCTTCTTTGTAAATTCCTTTAGTCTCTAAGAGAATTTTGAATAGCATAATATCTTGCCTTTTGTAAAAATTTGTCCTTAATGTTTGGCTTCAAAGAAGGTACTGCACCCTTTTAGCTTCTGAGCCCCCAAAGTCCAGTGGGAGAGGAACTGGATCTCAGGAGAGCACATGTGCCCACATGGGACAGCACCCAACACAGCTGGGGTGCTGTCATTCACAGAGCTGGGAGCCATGCAGATGAATCACCTGCTCCAGGCATCCTGACAACCTGGCCCTCATGACTTATGCATGATGTCATTAGCAACAGCTCCAGTAAGCACATGGGTTGGTGGCTCCATGAGGGGCAACCAGCCTGGAGGGTCTCTGTCTGTGCTCTCACTGCTGCCACTCCCCTGAGCAGCATGGGCAGAGGTACAAAAGCAAAAACAGCATGCTTCCTGTGTACATTTTCTCTCTGCCCCTCAATCCTGATAATCTGGAGGAGACAGCTTCTTTATGAGAACTGCAGGGATGAGAATAGGTATTTAACACTGCAGCTATAGAATGGAGGGGGAGAGGGAGGGAGGGAGGGGGAGAGAGAAAGAGAGAGAGAGAGAGAGAGAGAGAGAGAGAGAGAGAGATTGATTCTGACCCTTCCCAGGCAAGAAAAGGATTCTTGGATCCAACTGTCATCAGAGAATTAAAAATTATTGATCTTGGCTCAAGGTCTTGGTTCCCTGCACTGTAGTCTAAATTCCTACACACCTCCTCACCTACACAGAGAGAGAGAGAGAGGGAGAGAGAGTTCCCATTCATTGGTTCATTCCTCAAATGCCTACAATAGCTGAGGCTAAACTGGGACCAAAACTGATATACCGCACATGGGTGACGAAGGCCCAACGACTGGAGCCATTACCATTGCGTCCCGGGGAGCTGGAGCCAGTAGACAGAATTGGATATTCAATCCTAGTACTCTGATATGAGTTCCAGGATTCTTTGATGGGCTAACTACTTGCCCATCCTTGGGTAACATCTTTGATTTCATGAACCTTGCATTTCCTTGTGGTTGTTGTGCAGGTTACATAATATGACAAACAGAAAGAGCAGTGCAGTGACCCAGGTTCTTGGATAAGTGACCAAATTTCCACTCACACTGGATGTTGGAGGTGAATAGGAAGGGAGAGTGGTAGGACTAATCTGTTAAGCAATCAAGATCGAAGTAAGTGTGTTCAAGCTAAGACAGTCAGAATGATGTTCTTGTTCAAGGTTCCTTCTAACCATGGAAGCTCAAAGGCATTAAGTGACTTGCTCAAGGTTACAGCTACAGCTGATGAAGCTCCAGGAGGGTTGGGTCTGACATTCATATTCTGTATTCAGGCCAATCCCATCTCTGTCACCACACTGCCAAAGACAAATACTTCAAAGGACACTACCTCTTTCATAGTCTCCCCAGCAGTGTTGGGCATCTTCCCAGGATCCCTTGTCTTCAGGACCTTGCCAAGGTTTGGCAACAGTGAGCATTAAAGCAAATATTCCTGTGCCTCTGATACTACCATAAATGTCTTAGTGATGGACAGAGATGAGGGTTCACAAGAAGCCACCAAGGCCACACAGCCCTAACACTGAGATTCAGATAACAGAATGGGTTAAGATCTGTCACCTGAGGTTTCATTTTCATCCTGACCATGGGTCCATCGAAATAGAGATCAGAACCTAGCCCAATATCTCCAGCAGAAGAAAAGGTCCTGTTAAATAATTCAGAATTGTGGTCTAACTAATAATGTAAGTGTACATACAAGACACTGTACCTCTTAATAATTTCTTGATCCTTTAATGTACTTTTAATCACAAACCCGGGATGAGGGAGCCACATGCTGCATGCTGTTTCCAGCAAAGCAGAGTGGTCTGAAGTGGGATTTGAACAAAGCAGGAGAGGATTCCCTGTGGAAGAGAAGGCTGCTGCATTGGAAGAGGGAAGATGACTCAGTTATCTTGGCACTATTAATTCCCCACAGAGACGAAAACAAATCCAGATTGGGAATGTGGATTTCACAAGACTGGCCAGCAAGTCCTGCCACCTGCCAGCTTTCTAGCTGTATTTCAACTCCTGTGACTTCACTAAGACATGCTAAGGGGTTCCAACCAAGGAGCCACTCAGAAAGCAGGCTCCTATCCTGTACCAGAAGGCTCTGATGAGGCTTTATCCTAAGTGACTGTTGGGGCTACACATCCTAAAACTCTCAGAAAATAGCTTTCTGCTCTCTCAGTTCTGCACACAGTAACAACAATAATGCTAGCAACAATCACAAAAGAACTAACATTTATTAAGAGCATGCTAGGTCCAGGACCTATATTAATTGTGTGTTATTGTCCTGTGGAAGTATTATACTATTACCATTGTCCATGATGCAAACTAACAGAATACAATGAGATTAAAGAACTTGCTTCATGTCACACAGCTCTTGGTGCCAGAACCTTTTTAAAAAACAAAGTCCTGAACTTCTAAGCACTTCTGGATATGCCAGCCCTTAGAGTTCACTTTTCATAATAAATGACTGAGACAACCCAGGATCTGAGAGCTCATGGCACAATGTTGTCTTTCGCATCATTATAGAAACAACCACACACAGTAGTCCCAGCTTTCAGTGAGTGATCCTGAGAGGCCTTCTCTGTGCTTCTGTGTGCTGCCTGGTGGATGGCAGCATTGGACCTGCATGGTGCTGTGACTTAGTCCTCCTCCTCCAACTTGCTGAAATCCCTTTCCTAGTTGACTACTACTCCCAGTCCTAATCTCAGGCTATGTTTTTAGAGACCAAAATTAACACAAAGTGTACATGTGTGTTTAAATAATCAGCTTCTATTGAGCATTTACTAAGTGCCAATCTCAAGGCTAAGTAATGCACACAAATTCTGTAAAAATCCTCAGGACAGTGTCATGTGTCTATTCGCAATGTACACACCAGAAAACCAAGGCAGACAGAGATTCATTAACTTGTCCAAGGCCCAAACAAAGGACAGTAGAGTCTACCTTGTGCCTTTCAGTTCTCTTACAATGTCTTTCTCTCCTAATAATGGAATTTTTTGTCTGGAAGTTTCTACAAAGATCCCAATCCCTCAAATTCAGACTTCATAAAAGTTATGATTCACATAAAATACTCCAGAGAAATCTTTGCCCCAACTCTGAATGCCCACCTTTAAGTTATCCTATACAAAAGTAAGTTTGTCTTCCAGAACCTTTTTTTTTTTAAAACAAATCACCTGATTCGACAGGTGGAAAGAATGTCTGAAACTTGTATGGATCACCAAAACTGGGACATGTAGTTGCCTGGTCAATATCTGCCATGCTTTTCAAGGACCCTGGGAGCTGGTGGAGCACATTTGGGATGTACCTGCTCTCCAGGCATTGGAGCAAGCATCCCTGCCTTGGAAACAAAGAAGAGAGAAATCTTTCTGCACAAAAGACAAACAGCCCTTTAAGAGAAGTGGCTCTTGCCAAGTACCACCTGTTCTCGAAGAGATCTGGGGGCCTTTGAAATGTGTTTTCTCATTAACACCTAAATGTATTACTGATTTTCCCCCTAAAATTAAGCAGAAGGAAAATGCTAATCATCACTTCTACTTAATTTAACTCGGTTTCTATCTTGGTCTCTGCAAAACCCATCCCTTCTTCCCTTTCAAAAACTTTCTTTTTCCCCACTGGAAAAGTAGATGTCAAGGTAAGAGAACCACTGTCCAAGATGAGTGACTGGCCCCTGGCACCTGGGGGATTAAGGGAATGTATATATATTGGCTGTGAGAGAAAGGAAAGGACATCACCAACGCTGGGGCCAGCTCTGTGGCTCAACAGGCTAATCCTCCGTCCAGCGGCACCAACATCCCACATGCACATCAGTTTGTGTGCTGGTTGCTCTACTTCCAATCCAGTTATCTGCCTATGGCCTGGAAAAGCACTGAAGGATTGACCATAGGCCTTGGAACACTGCACCAGGTGGGAGATTCAGAAGAGGCTCCTGGCTCCATGCTTAATTAGCTCAGTTCTGGATGTTGTGGCAATTTGGGGAATGAATCAGTGGATGAAAGAACTGTTTGTCTTCTCTGTATATCTGCCTTTCCAGTCAAAATAAATGAATCTTTTTTAAAAAAATTATAAAAAGATTTATTTTGACTGGAAAGGCAGATTTGCAGAAGGGAGGACAGGCAGAGAGGAAGATCTTCTGTCCACTGATTCAGTCCCCAAGTGGACACACTGGCCAGAGCTGCGCCAATCCGAAGTTAGGAGCCAGGAACTTCCTCCAGGTCTCCCAAACAGATGCAGGGTCCCAGGACTTTGGACCATCCTCAACTGCCTTCCCAGGCCACAAGCAGGGAACTGGATGGGAAGCAGAGCTGCAGGGGTTAGAACTGGTACCCATATGGGATACCGGGGCGTGCAAGGCGAGGACTTTAGCCACCAGGCTAACATGCCGGGCCCAAAATAAATAAATATTTTAAAATATATATCACCCAAACAAGCCCAAGAATCAGTTTACTAAGCAGCTCTGACACCCAGAAGAGGTTACCCAGGGCTGGGAATGTACCTAGGAGAGATTGTGGGGGAACATGATATAAGGAAGGCAGAGGGCAGTGCCACAGAGGTGAGTGACTGTGCTGTCACTCCCGTTTCCCATCCTCCAAAGTTATTGCTGGCCCCCAGCACAGCCCAGAGTGTTGTCACAGGGACAGAGGGGCAGGCAGCAGAGGGTCCAGATCAGCCTCTGTGACCCTAGACTCTGCCCAGGCCTCCCTGAGAGCAGGAGGGTGGATGAGCACATCAAGAAGTCACTGCAGTGAAGCCAAAGGGATGCATCTGTTTATGTTAATTAAATAAATGCCACTTTGACTCCTCTCAGTGTGCTGACAGAAGCAAGAGGCAGCAATACAACACTCTCCAAGAAGCAGGGAGAGATTAGAAACAAGGAGGGCAAGCACCCAGGCACTCACCATCCACTCCTCAAAAATATTTGGCCAACGAAGTTTGCTCAGAATCCAGAGACCAATATTGTGTTTTTCCACTCTGGCTTCTTCCCTTTGGGGTCACAAGCATGCCATTCAACCTTGGCTTCCTGTGTGTTCAAGGAGAGGGTGACCTTGTTCTTGACCTCCCTCCACGGTGACCTTTGATGTATGGGAACAGGTCTGCACATTTGTACTTTTTGATATGCTACCTCCTTCTCAAAGGCATTGGAAGCCATTTTTACCAAGTGGTGAAATGAAAGGTGAAGACAATGGAAATAAAATAAAGACTTCCAGGAATATAGTTTTCCAGCTTAACTCATCTTTAGGGAGGGAGTGGGTAACAGGAAGGTAGTAAAATGTCAAGATCCATGGGGTATTTTCAGGACGTCTCCAGGTACTGGAAGGATCAGGGATTCATGCTCAGAGGTGGATTAAAAGTTAGTTCTGATACTCACAATGTGGCAGGCTCCTTAACTGCCCCAGGCTTCCTATTCCTGGACTGGAACAAGATGCCCAGTGTGGAGTTAATGAAGAACCAATGGGATATATACACAGAGAAGCACAGTAGTGTCTTTTTTATTTCTATTTGTCTCTCTTCTTCTCTTGCTTCCTCCCTTCCTTTCTTCTTGTCCACCCCTTTCTTACAATTCCTCCCCCTCTCCTTCCTACCCACCCTCCCTTCTCTTCCTATGTCATTAAAAAAGTCCCCAGGAAATTCTCACATTATTTGATGAGTGGCTTAGAGAAGAACCTGACAATGAGAAAGAATTTGAAATTAAGAAAAAAAAGGGAGCTTTGTCACATGGGGCAATGACAAACGTTCAAGAGGGAGAGCAACTCAATTAACTAATCTGAAGTCACCAGATGCTGCTGAGTCTTGTTTGGTTACCCAGGACCAGAATGAAGAAGGCTGGCTCCGCTGTGCGATCGCTGGAAGTAGGAGGGGAGTGCTGGGGCAGGTGCTGGGACAGCCGCTGCTTGCTCACTTACCACCAAGCAATTATAAAAGAGAGATCAGACTTGTAGTTATCTGCTGCTTTCTTAGGAATGTGCAGGCAGGACCAGGTGCCTCTGTATGGCACCCAGCACGCGTTACAGGCAAATGGGCAGAGGCAGGATACCCAGCAGAAGGAAGTGACAGCATGGTCACAAGGTTGTAGACCTTTTATGACAGGCTCTGTCCCAAAGAGTATCAAATTTTCACCTCCCCAGCCTTCCCCCCATTGAATTGTAAGCAGAAGGCCAAGGTGCACCTCAACTCTAGGCATTTTTTCCTGAATCCACATCCTTATCCATGGATGAATGGCCCTGGCTCTGTAGCCCCAGGTCAGCACATAGTAGGGGCTTTTTAAGTTAATTTATACATTGAAGACTCAGTTACTGCAAGAGCAGGCAAGAGGGTGGGGAAACTAGACAGGTTATCAAGACTGAAGCTGAAGAACAGAGAAGGACATGGAAGCCTAGTGCCCAAAATGTGCTCTGGGGTGGAAATGTGATACTGGGAACAGTCAAGTATAAGGCCAGAGCCAGGCAAACTGTGACACTTGGATCTATCTCCATCCCACCCATGCCTCTTCTATAAGGATAATTCCTGGGCTTCTACCTCTGGGCTCACCTGTGGGGCAAATGACACAAGAAAGCATGGTGTGATGCTAAATGCTAGATGCTGGAGCCACACCAGTTAGGTCTATGCCTGTGAGTTTAGACTTGGCAATGTAACATTTTTGGCACCTCAGTTTTTCCCTTGTAGCAAGGGAATAACAATGGCACCTAGCTCCTCGAATTATTCTGAGTATTAGAAAACTTAACGTAAGAATGTGCTTGCAACAGTGTGTGGCACAACGTAAATGTTATGGCAACATCAGCTGTTGTCCTTGTTATTGCTTCCAGTTATCATTCCCAGGTATGAGGGTGACATTGCCACAGGTTGCACTGAAGGGGGAGAGAAGAATCTCTTGCCTTTTATCTATTGGACTGCAGCTGTTCTTTGTTAGAGCCTGTGATCCAAAGACTAATTCTCTAGCTGCTGGGAAATGCCACAATAGCTAGGTCTAGGTGTGGTTGGGAACTAGGAAACTGGAACACAGTCTAGGACTCCCACATAGGCAGCAGGGACCCAGGCACTTGGGCGACCCCCTGTTGCCTTTCCAAGAGCATTCACAGGGAGCGTGTTCAGAAGTAGAACAGCCAGGACTCGAACTGCTCTGATATGGGATATGAGTGTTGTAGGTGGCAGGTTAACCACTTAGCCTCTCATTTTCAGTGCTGTTTGAGGTCCAAGGGATCTTCTCCTTCTTCTCTAAGGCAGCAGAAGTGACCCCGGGGAGTCCAGGGAAGGCAGAAAACAGGTTTGTGTGATGACGGGGCCTTCGCAATTAGACAGCTTTTTCTTTCCCCTGATAGATATAAACGCTGATAACTCAATGATGATGAAAACATGGTAAAGTGTCAAGCACAGCATGCTTAGTTACAAAAGCTGGGAATAATTGCTTCAGCCTGACTGCTAAGAAAACCAGTTGTTGAGGCCAAGATAATTCTAGGGAGAAAATTGGCAATCAGGGATTAATTGTTTAGAATGTAATGACTGCTACGACCCAAACTAATGAGAACAGAAGGCAGTTTTCAATTTGAGTTTCAGGAGTGAAATAGGCTGCACCAGGTTGACTGGTAGAGAATAGATGGGCATAGATGGGCTTTTCCTTTTTTTTTTTTTATTAACCTCAGCTTTGGTTGTGCAAAAATAAGAAAGCATTTTGCAAGAACAGTTTCTGAGAAGCTGGCCAAAAGTCTGTGCAGATGCCTCAGGAAAACTCTTGATTGATTATTAAAAGACATGGCCATGCTCTCCTGGGAGGACCAGGGCAGTTGATGGGACACCATGGTCCCGGGTGAGTCCTCCCCATGCTGGGGAGAAGCTGGTGTGGAGTCAGACCAGCCATATCATTTACCAGCTCTAACCTTCAACAGTGACCTTCCCTTTTTTGAGTTTGTCTCTGTCCCGCAAAACTAAGATGAATAGTAGCTACTCACTCTGCCAACTTCAAGGACTTAGAGTGAAGGTCAAATGAGGAAATATCAAGCCAGGTGCTCAACAACCGTTTAATCACCATGTGGGAGGAAATGATTATTTGGAGAAATTGCCCCCTTTCTGGTCCCTTTATCGGTTTTTGCGGACCTGCTTTGTCCTAGAAAGAACTAAAGCAATCTGCTTTGTGTGTGTGTGTGTGTGTGTGTGTGTGTGTGTGTGTGTGTGTGTGTGTGTGTTTAATTTGCTACAAAACTCTGAGCACCATGGCAAGTGCAGGTGCAACAGCAGAGAAGACCCAGGGTGGTTTGTTGAGTCCAGCTGGACAATGGCCTGAGGACTCTACAAGGGAACTGACCCACTCTGATGATGCTTGGGAAGTCTGACCTTGGTCTCTGCCCTTGCCAGCTCTTCAGCGAGCTTAAAGTACTGCAGATCACAGAGACTGGAAGAGAGATGAGGAAAAGACAATGACATGACTCCTTCATTCAATTGTCTATTTCCTGAGCACCTGTTAAGGGAGGTGGTACCAGCATGGAGAAATTAAAAGAGTGCTCAGAAGACACCTGCTTCATGCACACCTCCTAGGAAAAGTGCCAAATTCTTTAGCAGTTTCCCTTTCTAGCTGTCTTTAGTAACGTGGATACTGAATAAAATTCCCCTGGATTTCTCCAACTAAATGTGAAGCATGCTCATGAAAGTCCCATCAAGCAGTAAGGGTTTCTCAGGTTGGATTTTCATGTTCAGAGTGGATTTCCAGAGGATTTAGATCTGATGCTCTAAGGGTAGTTGCAAAGACAACGAAAAAAAATGACAAATGTCATCCATAAGAATGACAAATGTCAATCCATAAGAATCCTTATGGATTGCTGGTAAGAATGTAAAATGGTGCATCTGATAAAAATAGTGTACAGATTGCTCCAAAAAAGTAACAAAAAGGGCAGCATTGTGGCATATCAGGTTAAGCTGCTGCTGGTGGCACTGCCATCTCACTCCATAGTACTGGTTCAAGTCCCTGCTGCTCTGTTTCCAACCTAGCTCCTTACTAAAGTACTAGAGAAGGCATGGGGAGGATGGCCCAAATTCTTAGGTCCCTGCCACCACATGGGAAACATAGGTGGGGTTCCTAGCTCCTAACATCTGCCTGGTCCAACCCCAGATATTGAGGTCATTTGGGGAGGGAGTCAGCAGATGGAAGACAACTCTCTCTCTTTGTCCTTCTCTCCCTGTAACTCTGTCTTTCAAATAAATAAAATATATATTTTCTAAAAACTAGCATAGCATACAATTCTATTTGTGACTAGACAGAGATTCAAATAGGTCCTTACATATTCATGACCATTGTTCATACTTGTCCAAAGGGAGAAGCAACTCAAATTTCCTTCAAAAAATGACTCTTTATGCAAAATTTGATATAAACACTTAGTGGAAAAATTTTTTTAAAGGAGAATGGATGAGGAGTGCAGTCAGGAAGGTGGTGGATGTGTATGGAAAATATCACTACGGTCCTAAATCTGTGTTGTGAAATACATACACCTTAAAAAACTACATCTAATCTGTTAACTGTTAATTAAAATTAGAATTGAAAAAATAATAGCCCTTAAAAATAATACACAAAGAGTACTTAGATAAAAAGAATGAAATTCGGATGCATTCTATATCCTGAAGAAACCTTGAAAATATTATGTTAGTTGGAATAAGCTAGACATGAAAGGACATTGTATAGTTCCAGTTACATGAAATATCTCAAATAGCAAAGCCATAGAGGCAGAAAATGGATTAGCTGTTACTGGGAATGAAGGGAAGGGAAAATGGAGAGTTATGGCTCAACAATCATAATTTCTCTTTGGGATTGTGCAAGAGTTTGGGGATTGGAGAAAAGTGATGGTTGTATAACATCATGATTACAGTTAATGTTACTAAATTGTACACTTAAAAATAGTTAAGATGATAAACTCTATATTGGACATATTTTACTACCATAAAAGCATCTATTGCATTCAAAACAACAAAAAAGACCAAGTACCCAAAGAAAGCTGGGCATGAAAGGGCACTTGGGTGCTGGGTGGCTTTCATTCATTCTGCATTCCCCTTTCTCTGTGCCACTTGGAGCTGTTCGGTCCTCAAAATTCCCTTGTCACCTCCCATCATTGACTTTGCATTGTTCGTCTAATTGCCCCAAAGTGACCCCAATTGGGATAGTCTAGATAGGTCTCCTTGGCTCTGAGCTCTCAAAGACCCTCAGTTCTTTTCTCAAAAGATACATTTTTATGTTGGGATTCAGTCATCATTGCCTAATGATGAGAACATGATATGAGAAGTGTATCCCCGGGCTGCTTTGTCATCCGGCAAACATCATGGCATGTACTTAGACAGGTCTTTCTGTTCTAGTCTGCCATATGTTTATGCCATATAGAATAGCACATTGTTTCTGTGGGATAAACCTGTTGCTGTAGTTTAGACAGCACTTTAGGTGTCCTGCAGAGGTCCCTGTACCAGGGTCTTGGTCCCTGAGGTGTTATGTTAATGTCCTTGCTTAGCACACAGCAAATGCTCAGTGAAGGGGGATTTATCCCAATGTGAACTCATCAGAATAAGTTTAGGAGTGAACAGAATTGTCTCTTGATTGGCTTAAATGATCCTCCCTTTGTAGAACCACCCACAGGCGAGACAACAGGGTGCTCTAAGCCCAGAGCTCTGTGGTCCCAGCTGACCAGCCCTGTGCTGTGTCCCATTCCTTGGCAACCCAAACAACTGCTCCTTTTGGGAGCTCTCACTCCCCTTTTCTAGAGAGCTGTGTCTGGATCCCTGGAGCTTTCCTTCTACAGCTCTGTCCTCCTATGACCGTACGAGGCCACCAGCATTCATACCCTGGACCTAATGAGTAACCTTGAGGTTTTTGTCTGTGTTTTGTTTGTTTGTTTGTTTGTTTTTGTCAAAGCTGTGGGCAGAGCATAGATGCACAGGCCACATGCACCAGGTGGGAGGGAAATGGGGGCACCTCTTGCACTTGACCTTCTAACAGTCTGTAAGCTAGTTTGTGGCTCTGAAATTTTCAGGAAAATGGCTTGTGGATCTGCATGTGAGCTTTGCCCTTCATCTTGCAAATTTCAGAGGCTAACCTGCCATTCAGCTAGACAGGAAGGTTGAATCCTAGGACAGAGGGCTTACAGAGTGTGGTTCTCATGTTCTTAGAACCCCAAATCTCTAAAATTACAGGATTACTGCTACACTAAGTAGAGACTGCACACACAAACACACATTATGTAAACTGTAGTACAAAGTTAATTCTGAAATTTGTGGAAAATGGAATTAAAACCAGTTAATTTTGGTGCAAACAATGTTGGAATTCATGCATAACTTTTAATAATGTATAGTCTCCATGAGCACTTTGTGTATTAACAAATTTTATAACAGACTTCAGAGAAAAGCACCTCCTTGATTTTCTCTCAGAGGAAAAAGTGCAGAAAAAGAAACAAGCAAGACTGCTTTAGCCCAAACGAACTAATGGAAGAACTGAAGGGTTAGCTTCCTGATGGGAAGCAGCCTGGGAGAACCTTCCAGGATGCAGCAACCACTCTATGCTGTGGTCTGAGAGCAGGTTACCTCATCATGCACATGTTCAAATTCAGCAGGCTACACACTTGAAATTAATGCACTTTACACACTATCAGTTTTTGGAGTCCATCCGCTTGTGCCTGCCAGCTCTGAACCCTGGAGCAAGATGCGGATCCTCACTTGGGAGCCTCACTTGGCTCTGTTGCAGTGTGACTGAGATCAACACACAAAACCCCCAGCACTGAGGAAACAATGAGAGCAGTTAGTGCTCAGTCAGTGGGAGTTCTACATTAATGCCTATTAAATGTGCTATCTGCTTAAATATCATATGAAAATGCTTTGGAGCCTGGAGATGTGAGGATTTCTTTAGGTGTGTTTTTTTTTAATACACATGCAAAAAAAAATGAGTTTATTCTATCAAAAACTATCTTCCCTTCTAACTACTTTGTCAGTACCACTGATTTCCACTGACATGTCCCATTATGCTGGCTTTTCTACATCCTATGACATCCTATGACAGAATTTAATTCTAAAAGAAACTAGGGCATACTGTGGACAAAGATTCATCAAAGCAAACTTCAGTGTCCTGTGCTTCACCTTGGGTGCCCTGAAAGATGCTGGCTCTTAGCTGCATTCAGTCCTTATGGCAATGCCTCAGCTCTAGAGTGAGTCACACAGAATTCTTTCAATCCAGGAGATTTTGACTGTTCTACTACCTTAGTCTGTTTTTCAACTATGTAAGAAATATCTGAAAGGAGCTCTTTCTGAAGGAAGCTGGGTGCTCTGTAGTGCTTCAGGCTCATTTTTGGAGATTCAAAATGCAAGACTGAATGGCCCTATTAGTTCAGTGTCTGTCAAAGATAGTGAATGGCAGAATACATGCATAGGCAGGGTCAAGTGGGGAGCTAGAAGGCAGAGAGAGAGGCTAGAGTGACTCAGCTGATAAACCAACACTCTCAGGGGAACTACCTTTGGAGGCCAACTCCCAGTGGCCTAAAAACTTCCAGCTGGCCCAGCTCCTGACCTCCATAACTGGATTGAAAGTCTCCATTCCTAGTCTATTAACTGCTAAAATTTATTAACATAAAACTTCAAGAATCAAACCAACAACATGCAGGCCTTTTAGGGACTTGTTAGTATCTGTTAAACTATAGCAGCTGGGATAACAGTTTCTGAGTTTCATAAAAATATCAAATATGCTTCCCATATTATACTGCTGTTAAATTATGCTGCTTCCTACCTAAATCAATTTCAAAAGGAGAAGTGGACTTTGGCATAGAATCCTAGAAGCCCCCGTAGCAGCATTCATCCATTCATCAACTCATTACCTGGCATCTGCTAAGGACAAACCACCATAGATGCATATAGGAGGAACTAAAGACCTGAAGAGAACATCCACTAGATGAGGTGTGGGAACTGGGAACTTTATCATTTATTTTTAAAAATTTATTTATTTGAAAGCCAGAGCCAGATAGATGTGAGACACAGAGCAAATAAAAGAGAGCTCTTCCATTATCTGGTTCATTCTCTTGATGGTTACAACAGCCAGGGATGGGCCAGGCCAAAGCCAGAAGCCCGGAGCTTCTTCTGGATCTCTCACATGGGTGACCAGGAGCCCCAGTTTTAGGGCCATCTTCTGCTGCTTTTCCAGACCAGTCTTAATGGATTGAAAGTGGAACAGCCATGACATGAGTGGATGCCCACATAAGATGCTGGGTTGCAGGTGTCAGCTTTATCAGCCATGCCACAATCCTCCCCCCCAGGACTAGGAACTTCAGCCAGGGAGGCTGATGTATAACCAACCCAACCAGAGTATGAGACAGTAAAGAACAAGTAGTCAAGAGGAGAAGAGTGGAGGAAGTGGTGCAGAGTCTCCCACAGGCCAGGTGTGGTGGGGAGGCTTTGCCTAAGGGATGTCCTGCAGTGCAGCGGCCATCTGGCAAAGCAGTTACTATTATTTCCATTTTACAACTGAGGTTCAGAGAGCCTATAGTCCACATAACCCATATACTGCGGCAAAACTAGCTGCCTACTTTGTGGGGCTCAGTTCAAAATGAATATGCAGGCTGCCTTGTAAAAACCAAAAACGTCTTGGCTGTGTATGAGCTTCAAATCAAAAACAGGGTTGTCATAAGCTCAGGGCCCTGCAGGAAGAATGGATGCACAGAGGTGGGAGGGAGGGAGGTGAACTGGAAAGACTAATGCTGGAAAGCTGTATGGATAAACACAGCAAGGACCGGAAGGAGGATGCCCCTTGGAGTCACATCATCCTGTACACAGTGTACTCCAGTGACTGTGCTTACTGAGTGAATCACAACAAGATGGGAGCTTAGGTATCTCCTGAAGCTTGAGGGATTCATAAGTCTCCCCTAGGAGGAAGTCACCAAAATGAAGGTGGGAAAGCATCCAGCTTTAAGTTTGTTGTCTGCTTTCTAGAGCATCCCCACCCTCTCTGAGAACTGCGACCTTCTGGACCAACTCCAGGCCTGGAGTGGATACGTCTGCATAGCTCCATATCATTTGTCCATTAGATCAGGCGTAAGGAGCAGAGCATCAAACAACAGTGGCTTAAACAAGTAAAAGCTGATTTTTCTCTCTAGAGTCAAGAATTAGCAGCGCAACATTAGTCCAGGTGCTCAACATGCCAATATCGACCTCTGTGCAATTCTCTTGCCCTTTCCTTCAGATTGAGAGACACTTGGTGCAGCTCCAATCATCTTGCCTGTGTTCAATAAAAATGAAAGGAGAAGGAATAATGCTATTTCTGGTTTTCGTATGAAAGCAAATTCTTTCTCAGGACATCCACCCCTAAAGCAGAGGCATCATGTTTCATGGACCAAAGCTGGGTCATACAACCACCATAACTGCTAAGAAGGGCTGGGGAAACAAATATTGGTGATTATCTCAGGTGTGGCAGTGGCAGTGGCAGTGGCCCCTAAGCCTCCATGAACAAAATAAGTGCTGTTAACCATGAAGAAGTCAGAATGAGCAATGCATAGGACATTCAGACTGCTGGTCATGGTACAGACAATGCTAGTCCCCTCAGTTCATCCCAGCCCACATGTAAGTCTCCCAGGGATATTCCATGTGCATATTCAAGGTCAAGGCTAGTGTGAATACAAACCTGGAGACTCTGTTATGCCAGAACTGGAATAATTGGAGCCTGAAGACTGAAGCTCACAGCCTGCTGGACCCCATCACTTCATCTCTTTCCTGTTCTGCTCACACAGAACACTCAGTCTTTGTGATCATGACCTACTATTCTTTTATCACTATACATTTCTAGATGAAAAAATTTGAACAAATGTATTTCGTGATGTCCATTAAGGCAGGAGCTATGATTGTGCAATAGTCCATTATATGGGATAAAGCATGCATCACAAGCACATAGCTTGGTGCACCTGCAGAGAAGGCTGATCACTGCCCCATCCAGTGACATGGTATTTATTTATTAACACCTGTTTTGTGCTATAGCATGTCAATAGCATTAATCACCCTCGGCATTGGGGATGTGTTAGTGAATGAGACAAATAGGTTTCAGATCTCGTGGGGCTTGTAATCTAACCCAGAGAGGAAGAAAAAAGCTTCTAATAAGTAGAAAATATATCAGGACATGCTAAATGCTTTAGTGAAATTAAAATAATTGTAAAAACTAGGCCATTGGCTGGATGGTTAAGACATTACTTCCTACATCAGAATGTGGAGCTTGATCCCAGCTCCAGCTCATGACTCCAGCTTCTTGCTGAAGCAGACCCTGGGAGGCACTAGTGATCAATTAAGTAGTTGGACACCTGACACCTACATGGGCAACCAGGATTGTGTTCCTAAAACTCAGCTTTAGCCCAGGTCCAGTCCTAGCTATTGCCAATATTTACAGGAGTAAACCAGCATATGCATCTAATAATAAAATAAAATAAAATAAAATAAATAAAATAACAAAAGTGGCTTGGATTGGGTCAGTTAAGAAAATCTCTACAGTAGTATGTGAGCACAAATCCAAATGAGAAGAACGTCCTGGAACCAGCCATGTAAGACTTGGGGAAACACCTTTCAAGCTGAGACTGAGACAGCAGCAAACCAAGACGCAGGCCGGGACGCTGATGGCCAAAGAGGCAAAGGCCAAGACCTCTGAGGACTGTGGAACCTGGGTTTTGGTGTCCACGAGCTAGGAGAAAAACTGTATCATAGATTGAGGCAGCCAGGGAGCCAGAGGATGCCCCGTCCTGTGGATAAGGCAGGGCAAGGCTGTGAGTGGGCAGTGTAGCTGTGATGTTGAGCAAGGGGGAGGCCCCAGACACAAAACTCTTTGAGGAGAGATCCTGCCTGGACCTCTGGGAGCTCCTGGCAGGAAAGTGAGTAGGGAGAGGGGTCATCAATGTGTTGTCCCTCAGGACAGTTGGACAAGAGGTGATCAGAAGCCTGTTGGAGGTCCTCCCAATAGCTACAAAAGAAATGGGAAGGACCCACATCCTGGTACTGGAAGGTGGTGATCACAGGGGTGATCATAAAAATAAGAGGAAGAAGGAGCTGATGGGATTTTGCTCTCTCACATCCCACAAGGAAGGCATTCTGGTGCCTTACCTATTATAGGTGCACTGCTGCCATGGAATGGATGGACGAAGCACCTGGCAGGAGCTCGGGAGAGCAGCAAGAGGGGGAACAGTGGCAGCAAGACATGGTGCTACCTCCCAAGCTCCTCTTCACTCAGCACCATGTTCCCTAGAGGACAGGCTTTCTTTCCCACACCTTGACCTGTAGCAGGAAGGTGAGCTGGGACACACAGGTCCTCTTGGAGGACTACCCCACAAAGGTACGAAACAGTGAGTTCAAAAAGGGCTGGCAACTGGGCTCTCAGCTGGGGCGAAATCAGTTTCTCTTCTTGTGTTTTGCCAGGCTGGGTCCCAGCCTTGTCTCTGTCATCTACATTTCCATTCATTAATATGATGCTTCCAGAGTTGAGATAATGATTTGAAAGCTCTAATTTTGTTACATTCTGCAGCCTGGCTGCCAGCAAAGCTGATTGTAATGAGATTTGGGCAGAAGCCTGGCTCTTAGCTGGGGTCAATTCATCTTTGGGAGAAAGTGCTACCATCAAAACGCCCAAGAATTATTAGCACTTAGAGGAAAGCTGAAGAGACCTATTAATGCAACACGCCTAGAGAGTCTTGAAGTGTGAGGCACAATTACAGTTCTTATTTATTTTCCCTGGCTTCATATTTAAGGGTGAAGAAAAGATAGGTGGGGAGGATCTTGTGAAAATCCATAAATATTTATTAAGCACCTGTAACGCTTTCACACACAGCCTTCCCTTTGCCTAATGCCTAGGAGTGAGCACACCAGAGTTCTCCGGTCACATTCTCGCACCGCTCTAGTGACAAGAGACGACAGACCATGCTGTTGTTTGGGGATAAACGAGGAACTTAAGGGTCAAAGAAAAACATTCTCTCTTCCTAAGAAGTAGCAGAACCCAGTTTTAACTTGGAGGCTCCGATTCTGGTGTGAGGCTTTGTCAGTGCTTTCAACCCAAGCTCTGGGGTGTCATATCACTGAAGAAGCTCTTACAGAAGGACCAGTCATTAGAACCCAGGTCCCATCCTCTGAGGTTCCACTTTAACTGAGTGAGGTCAGTCCAGACTCTGAGTTTAGGGAGAAGAGGAAAGCAAGGGAAGATAGGAGTAAGAATTAGGGGTAGGAGTAAGGATGTTGTTCCAACTTGAGGTCTTCTTACCTCTTATTTTTATCAATAACAAAATTTAATTGGCAGTAGCATCAGTGGAAGGTCCCCTACCTCCTGCAATACCCCAACTCAGCCACTCTTGCTAAAACCCACATGAGCCAGGGAGCATCAGGCACTCGAAACATAGTGGCATCATGGGACACACATAGGGTTCAGAAGGAAAAGGAAATGACTTTCAGACTAACTTCAGCTGGTTTCTACTTGCGTGACTTTTGTGTTTAATATTCTTGAAAAAAGTCAAACTTGCTTCATGTGTAAAGGGGGATGTCAAAGTTGCTCCGGGGTTGGAGTGTTGGGAACGTGGCAGGAGACAATACATTTTTGGCCTTTTTAGGACCTGCTATGTCACTAGTGACATGATTGACAGAGGGGTGAGGCTCAGAGCTGATAAGTAACATGTTCCAGGTCACAGAGCATGCCTAGGCTTGGGACAGACCCCCTTAGCACCATGCTGTGTACTGGACTATACTTTCCCCATGCTGGCCTGCCTCTACAGACATTCATGTCTTTTGTTCCTGCTTTCACAAGTAGACAGGACCATGCTGGGTGGGAGAAGGGCATCCTGGTGTGTTTGAATGCTAAAGGTTTCTGAAACCAAGAGGTGCCAGCTCCTCGGGGGCAAACAGAATCGATGAAGCTCTCTGGGACCAAGAGTTTCCATTGAAGAGAAGTGAGGACTTTTAGAGCTGGAAGGCATATCAATTGCACATTTCAGGTAAGAAAAGAAAAATTGGAAAGCCTCCAGAAGTAGAAAGAGACTTAAGGTTTCTAAAGTAGTAGCTATAAAAAGACCTGCCTGGGAAAATAGGGCAGACTCGCGTTGCCTACAGCGGTCCTGAGGATTCAGCTGAAATAGTGGACAAGTGTTCTAAAAATGTGGGAAGTGGTGGTGCAATCACCTGGGGAGATGCACTGAACTCAGCTGCAGGAGCCTGAGCCCCACAATTCTGTCAGCTCTCAGGGGGAGAGTGGGAGTGGGGGCAGTCGTAGTCAAAAGCTCTCCAGAGAGCAAGATTGTGCAGTTAGAGCTGAGCGACCGTGACTCTTACACATCGGGCAAATGTGAGTTTGTAACAATTTCTTTGAAAATTTTTAAAAATGTACTTGAGGGGCAGAGACCCAGAGGGCCCTCGTTTGTTGAGTCACACCTTAAATACCCACAGCAGGTAGGCCTGGGGCAAGATGGAAGCTGGCAGCCAGGAACTCAATCTGGGATTCCCACATGGGTAACAGGAGCCCAGACACCTATGCCATCACCACCGTTTCCCAGGGATTCAGAAGCCAGAGCTGGGAATAAAACCCAAGTCTTCCTAGATGGAACATGGGCAGACTAACTAACATGATAGACTAAATGTCCCCCTCAAGTTGCAATTATTTTATTATTCAAGTAGACCTGGACTACTTACCAGAGGCACCTGGCCTCTACTTGGACTCAAATGAAACTTAATATATTTAATCTCCCAATGGATGCGATAAATCAAAAGAGGGGCTTTTTACCTGGGAGAAGGAGTAAAAAGAGCTTTCGGAGCTTTCACATCTCTCTAAGGTGACCCAACTTCATGACTTCTAGTCTTCATTTGCTCTTTAATAAAGGAAATAAGTCAGATCTTACGGAGCAGCAGTTCAGATTGAGGCCATGGAGTGTGGGCTGGAGGGGGAGGGGTGAGAGCTCCTGTTTCTGGATCTTCAGCCTGCGTCACCTTAAGCTCCACTTAGCAAACATTTGTCAGCCCTGCTGAGGACATCACCTTTTACAAAGCAACATGGTTTTTGATTGCATTAAAATCATTGTCAAGATTAGGGAGTTAAAGCCAATAATTAAAGTCACTCATAATGCTATCACCCAGAGGTAATCATTATTAATACTAGTTTTGGCTTTTGTCCAAGTCTTTCTACAAACACACACACACACACACACACACACACACACACACACACACACACACACACACAGAGGAACTTCCAAACACTTGCAATAAATGGAATTAAAAGGTAAATCAGTTCTGGTACAAACGTTTTTTAATTCTATGCACATCACTCCTTGGCCTTTTGGCTAAGATCAAGCGTAGCACCCTATGCACCATTTTTTTCTTAAGGGGCATTTTCCATGAACTTTTGGAGCCACCACTGTGTTTCTGTGTGTACGTGTCTGATCAAGAAAACTTTGTGCCTCCATTCTCACAGCATTGGTTGCTTCAATAATCATTCATAGGCAAAGCTTAGTTCAGACAAGACTTCAGTCTATTTCGGTATTAAATAAGTCCCCTTACTTCAGCCTATTTTCAAATGGTTCAGGGTGTTGGCTGATACCCTTGGGGAAAAAAAAATAAATGACTAGTGTGCACCTCTAAGAAAATTATGTCACAGTTGAAGCACAAATCTTCAAATTACATTCCAGAGAGAATGCAATTTTTTTGCTCATTGTTTCTGATTTATGACAGCAGGAAATTATACGGCTCTGAACCTAGTCAGTGTTTTCAGAAACATGTCATGTCACAGCAGCCAACCAGGTCTCCAGGCTGCTGTGGAGGAGCTGGGATCAGGAGGCTCAGGAGCCACCCTCAGTCTTTGTGTCACTTGCACCAGGGGATACTTTGCAACAGAGCACTGTATGTTCTCCCAGCTAGGAACTCACAGGTGTGAGGCATTTCCTCTCCTCCTCCAGTCACTCTGGACACACAGAACCTCATCCCCACTCCATGGAAGGTGATGCTGGAAGATAAAACCGGACATCAGTGTGGCACATGCAGAAAAACAAACAAACAAACAAACAAACAAAACTTCCAGCTATTATTCTCCCAGGGAACATTGGTTCTCGTTCTCCATCCCTCTGTGACCTGCTGTGCAACAAGCCCAGTGGGGACTGCCTTGCTGTCCCCTCCTCCATGATCACCAACCCTGTGTTTGAAAACAGTGACTTTCTGGGGGGTGATATCAATGTGACCATTTAATTGAGGGGGCGGGGGACAGACTTATCTGTATAGTACTTACTCATAATGAGCATCTTTATTCTTGTTATCTGAGACAATGGTTAGAACTTTCTACCGTTTTCCACTTCCAGGTTTTCTTATGGAACCAGTTTGTTGTTGTTGTTGCTGTTTTGGAGCTGCCTACCATGTGTCTGGCACTGTGCTGGGTTCTGGGGAAAAATGACACAGACCTTAAGAAGCCAGTTGGAGTCCGTTAGGGAGACAAGGATTCAGATCGAATCAGCATACTCAGGTTGGGCTGTTAATAGAATCATACATGCTCAGGCTGAGGGATTCCTTAGACTGCCTTGTGCAAGCATCGTGGAGTGTGCTTACACAGAGCTGGAGGATGTGGGCCAACCGTTCAACAGCACGAGAGAGACATAGTAAGCATGGAATGCATGGTTCTGCTGCCATTGTAACTCAGCTTACTGTAGAACATGAAAGTTGGAGGAGGTATAATGCAGTGAATACACAGGCCTGTCACATCGTTGCTCATTTCCACAACCCAGAAGTATGGACTGTGCGTGACAGTGTGTGCTGCTGTGATTTCCTACAACTCTCAGTGGCAGAGTTTGCCCAGATCAGCATCGCCACACACCTAAGTCATATGTCTCACTGCAACATTATGGTGGTCGCCATCTTGCTAGGTGATAGAAAGCATATGGGACCAAGATGCCTTTTTGAAAAGCATGAATTTTTGTGCTTGTAATCCTAAGGCTGTTGTATCAAACTGCCTCATACTGGATTTGCTAAACAACAGAGATGTGTGGTCTTTCTGTTCTGCAGCCTGGCCCTATGAAACCAAGATATCAGCAGAGCTCTGGGCCTGCCTGCTAGCTTCTTGGCTGGTAAATGCACGGTCTCCTTGTGTCTTAATATCACCTCCCTCTGACTGGGTCTGTCATTGTGTCCAAATCTCTCTGCTTTGCATAAGTGCATTGGCCATATCAGATCAGGACACATGCTAGCAACTCTCCTAATTTGACCATCTGTGAATATACTTAAGCATCTCTTAGGAATACATAATTCAACTCATGAAGAGTTATCATGTATATACAAAGCATACAGGGGCCACATCTGCCGATGGCTTTCTTACTGGCAGAGTCGTGAAGCTAGATGGGGCATCACACGCCAAAGGACAGGAAGTGTAGAGACCCAGCCAAACTGGCTTTTCCAACAGATCTGTTCTTGAGATAACCTGCTAACCCATCAATCTGTTTATTGCATGGATGAATCAATACAATTGCTAGGGCAAAGTTCTAATATTGTAAGGGTCCCATCTGATCCCATATTTTCATATCTCATTATGGGAATTAAATTTTTTGGAGGGAACAAGCTATACATTCAGCTCAGAGCCCCTAAAAGGCTAAGCTCCCTGATAAACCTGATGAGCTTGGCGGGCCCCAAAAGAGAGGGAGAAGGGAAAGAGAAGCTGCGAGTAACCCAGAGAGGCCTGCAGAAGTGACCCTGGCAGAACCTGTCTGCTCCAGGAGGGGAATGAGGATGATGGTAGAGAAGGAGGACGGTGTGGGGTGGCAGGGAGGAAGAGGCTGGTAGGCATTCCACTGAAATTCCTGACACCATACCCAGCCCACATCAGATGTCCACATGTACCAGAGTTATCAATCAAGCTAGCAAATTCTTCAACAAAGTATGTTCTCTACTTCCACCTCCACAAACGGCCCTTCAGCAGCCTGCAGGCCCAGGAACACATTCCCATTTCTTACATCCCCAAGGGGCTCCTTTTTCAGTATAGGGAGAACCAGTCTCAACCCACAGCCCATCCCTTCCTCATCCTGCTCACAAAGCCACCCCACTCCTGCATGGATGTGAGCCCCCCAGCTCATATAACAAAGCTTTGTCTGCCCCTAAGCAACACAGTCATCTGACAAGTTCTTGATTTAGGGGTGTGCATTGTGGCACCATGCCTATCATCAGGAAGTGATCTGGTGTAAATGTGTCCGTTTCAAAACTCACATGTTGGAACTTGGTGGTCAATTTGAGGTATTAAGAAGTGGGACCTGTAACAGGTGATGAAGTCATGAAAGCTCCTCTCTCAGGAATGGGAAGAGGCAGGCATTTAGCCTGGTGGTTAAACGCCTGCATCCTATGTTGGAATGCCTGGATTCAATACACAATTCTAGCTCCTAATTTCATCTTTCCTGCTAATATAAATCCTGGAAAGTAGCAGGTGATGGCTCAAACAGTTGGGTCCTTACTATCATGTGGAACACCTGGATTGGTTTCCTAACTCCCAACTTTGGTGCCAGTCAGGAGCTGTAGTGGGCAGTTGGGGAGTGAATTAACAGATAGAAGTGCTATTATCTGGCTCTCTCTCTGACTCTCAAACAGAGTTTCTTTTAAAAAGAGGCTCATTTAACCCTTTGGCCCTGCAAAGATACAGCATTCTCATGTTCCCATGTGTGTGTGACTCCCTATCATTCCATGTTTCAAATAAGTAAATCTTAAAAAGGAACGCTTGCCACCCAAATGCAGGCTCTCCTCATGAGGAAATTGGATACTAAGTGAACATGGCACTGTCTGTTGTGCTAGTGCCCACCTTCAGTCCTCCATGCCCTGCCTGAGCTCAGTTAAATGCTTTTATATTTGCCCTCTCAATGCTGTCTTCATGGCTCTGGTTAAGTGTTTAGCCAACACACTGCTGAGACTGGCTTACCTGGGGCTGATGAGGTGTCTCAACAGGTTAACCCTCAGCTTGCTAGTCCTGGCATCCTATATGGTTGCTTAAAAAAAAAAATTGTGTCCCAGCTGTTCCACTTCAGATCTAGCTCCCTGCTTATGGCTTGGGAAAGCAGCAGAGAGTGGCTCAAGTTTTTGAGCCCACAGACCAATGTGGGAAACCTAGAAAAAGCTCCTGGATCCTGGTTTTGGATCAGCTCATCTCCAATCATTGCAACGATTATGGGAGTAAAATAGCTGTTGTAAGATCTCTCTCTCTCTTGCCTGTTCTCTCTCTCTCTTTACTTCTCTCTGTAGATCTGCCTTTCAAGTAAAAATAAATAAATCTTTACCAAAAAAGTGGGCTTCCTTGTATGTTTCTCCTAATAAAAGAACCTGGGGCACAAAGACTGTGCCTTCTTCCTTTCTATATCCCCAGGCTCTTGTGACATAGCAGAGTCTAAAAGCAACAAAAATGTGCATGGATTATTGTCCAAATGTGGTGGGCAGATCACAACCACAAACAATGTCTGTGTTCCAACTCCTAGACCTTGTAACTGTGACCTCACATGGCAATGTCAGTGAGTGTGTGATCAAGTTAAGGATTTGCATTGGGGACAGTGTCCTAGATGCCATGGAGAAGGCACTAAACACCATCACAAGAGTCCTCCATGTGTAAAACCTGTTTTTGTGCAAAATGAGAAAATTGTTTAATTAAAAAAAAAACAGGAGGAATATTTGACTCAAATACACGGGAGAAAAAGTAGAGTTGAGGGCAGGACCAAGAAACTGAAGATGCTGGTCTGGAAGGCAAGAATTATGCAGCCACAAGACAAGGAATTCTGGCAACCAGCGGAAGTTGAAAAAGACAGGGTGCACAGTTCTGTAATCACCTGGATTTTGTTCCAGCGATACTGATTTTGAACTCTTGACCTGCAGATCCATGAGAATATAAACTGCTATTGCTTTAAACCACCAGGTTTATGCCTGGATTTGAAATTTTCTCTGCATCGAACTAAGCCCATCAGAGACAGTGTTGTGGCTTGGAAGTTAAACCATTGTTTGCATTTCCAGCATCTCATATCAGAGCATTGGTTTGAGGCCTAGCTACTGCACTAATGATCCAGATGCTGCTGATGCATCTGGGAAAACTGCAGCAGATGGCTCAAGTGCTGGAGTCCCCGCTATCCACATGGAAGACCTAGTTGGAGTTCCTGGCTCCTGACTCCATCCTTACCCAGCCACAATTATTGTGGCTTGTCTCTCTCTCTCTCTTTCTCTCTCTCTCTTTCTACCATTCAAATAACTAAAGTAAGGCTTAAGGAAATGCACAAAAACTCAACGTGTATTACCTATGAATTTTTGGAGGTACCTTTATACCTGCATGTGTACACACATGCTCAAAATTATGCACATCCTAAAAGATCTTAATAACAACTCATTTGCTCCTCGGTATAATACTGAAAGACTGGTGATAATATTGGTTCTATTTTTACTCAGGAGAAAAGCAAAGCAGTGGCTGGTAGGTGGCAGAAATGAGATATGGTTGCTTAATGCAAGTTCCTAGCCATTAAACAGGACACTCTTTTCAATGGCATAATATTACTTGATTCGTGAAATGATTATCTGGTCAGTAATTAATATCCTATGCATGATTGTTACCCTGGCCGTTGTTAGAATTCATTGCAATATGGGTAGTTTCCCCTCCTCTAAGGGAGGTACTCTGCACTACCAGGCAGATGCAGAACAGGGGAGAAGCAAGTGAATTGATGTTCGAAGCAAAAAGAGACCATTGCTGAACACCCCAGTGAGCGTTGGCCTGCTTGCTGAGGCCAGCCAGGCAAGGTGAGCCTGGTATTGTGGCTGCTCTGCCCCAAGGAAGCACGATAATAGGGCAAGGTGCTTGAGGGCTGCTGTTGCTTGGCTTCTACTGATATTTACATAGGATGAATGCCCTTCCTCGAGGGTTTTATAACTCAGCCATTCTTATTTATAACACAAAATTTAAAAGTAGGGACATATTATTTTATATTCCACCAGCTAGTGGAAATAAATGACTGTGAGTGCTCTGTCTTTTTAGACTGCAGAAACCTCAATGGATCACCTTTCCTCCTGCCCAGCCCTCAGGATCCTATGTGGAAAAGACCAATAGAAATAGGGCCACCAGCTTGCCTGGCCATGATTGGTGCATGCAGGCTAAGGCAAGAACCCAAGATGGATCAAAACAAATCTGCTGGATCTTTGAGGGTAAAATAAACCCATGACTTTACAGCAACCCAGAACAGCCTAAGCAGGATGGGGCTGTGAGAAGGGTTGAGAGGCAAGGTGAGGGAGAGAAGAAAGCCAACATTAAGCAGGCTGGTTGTGCCCACATCTCCTCTGTCTCTTCGGCTACAAGCCTGTTGCTCCTGCCAAGTTTGCTTCTTCCAAGAGGCCTCCCTGTACCCAGAGACAATGGTGGTTCTCTAGTTAGGTTGTCTCTGGCTGCCAGTACCTACCTCTTCTGCATGCTCTCGCTAGCTGCTGGCTGGATTCTCTGTGTCTCCTGTTGAACTGTCAAATCCTTTAGATCACAGTTCAAAAACACTTCTTTTCTTAAAAAGAGATTTATGTATTTATTTTACCTGAGAGTCAGAGTTATATATAGAGAGAAACGGAGAGACAATAGGTAGAGATAAATCATCCATCTGCTGCTTCACTGTCCCAATTGCCACAATGGCCAGAGCTGGGCTGGTCTAAAGCTGGAAGCCAGGAGCTTCTTCTAGGTCTCTCACATGGGTGCAGGGGTCCAAGAACATGGGCCATCCTCTGCTATTTTCCCAGACACATTAGCAGGGAGCTGGATGGGAAGTAGAACAGCTAGAACACACTCTGTTACCCATATGGGAAGTTAGTGCCACAAGTGGAGCATTAGCTTGCTGCATCACTGCATCATGGCATCATGGATTGCATGTTCCCATTCCTTCAAAATTCAGAAATGGAAATCTTAACCCCCAGTAAGAGGATATGATGAAGAGTTTGAGCTCAGGGGAAATGAGATTATAAGGATAGAGCCCTGATGATGGTATTGATATCCTTACGAGAAGAAACAGAGATGATCTCTCTCTCTTTCCCTCTCTCTGATCCTCCCAACACACACACACACACACACACACACACACACACACACACACACACACAGGAGGGCAGGGGGAGAGCCACATTCCCCTGCCTTAATCTCGGATTTCCAGTCACCAGAACTGTGTAAAATAAAGACCTGTTGTATAAACTGTCCAGTTTTATGGCATTCTATTACAGGGACCTGAAGTAAGGCAGGTAATAAATTAAAGATGAGCGACAGTAAAGCTGAAGAGAAGGCTGTGGCCAATGCAGCTGAATCAGAAACAGGACACTGCACTGCTGTCCCTACCCCTGTCTGCAGCCTACAACTAGTCCCAGGCTTATCTTCTTGGTCACCAAGCTGAGAGCATTCAACTGCTTCCTTTCCTCTTCCATCCACTCCCATTTCAGCTCTGTGAGAGCATCACCACTGACAAAGCTGAGTGAAGCTGGATGCCAGTACCAGTTCTGGAACAGGCTTCAGGTGTGGAGAGTGCAGACAACAGAAGTACAGGGCCATCCTGGCCTCCCTATCATACAGTGGGAGCCAGGAAGCTGTGTAATATGTGGGCCTCAATAGGTTCATTTCCTTCCCACTCCAGGGGAAATGTGGCCAATACTTGAGCCTGTGAAGGCACAATCCAGACGTTCTCAGATTATGTTAACACTCCCCCAACTCCTAACCCATGTGACATCTACAAAGGATTTTGTGTCACTCTTGTATCTCAACACTCGGAAAAAGTGTCCTGATTTTCTCTAATGTGTGTGTGTGTGTGCATATAACCCACGTGTGTCACAGGAAAGTCTGGTGCTGGAGAATCTTAGTGAGTCTATGTGATGATAATGATTGTAATCATTATAACACTAGCCACCAGCTGTTCCTGGCTGACCATGAGGCTTAACGAGATACTGTTTCTAATGTGCTTTGAATCCTTGGGACAAAAGTTGTCAGAGGCACTATTTTTTTTTTTACCTCTTTCTGATGGAGAAAAAGGCTATCCTAGGAAACAGACACCTTTCCTTCTAGGTCCTGCCCTACGTATAGGACCTTGGGTCACACAAAACCTCTTCAGTTCTGCTCCTAGGACCTGTCCTCTCTCCTGGAGTTTGGGTGAGAACAAAACCAGATCATCTCTGTGAATGCCCTGGAAAAACAAGCTTGAGACCTCTTACCAAGCTTGCCCCCACCTTATCAACCCTCAGGCCGAATTTTTACATCAAACACCTTGTAGACCCACTGGAAGCTCTTAGAATCCCACTACACAAAGGACTTGTTTGTGTCTTCTCCATCCCCACCACCACTGGGGCTGTCCTTTCGGTGGTGTTGGACTGAAAGGCATCCATAGGTGAGTGGCTAGAATCTGCGGAAGTTCAGATGGACCACACAGGATTCCAGGGCAGGACCCTACATAGGCACACATCAGCTGATGGACCAAGCTGAAGTGTGGTTTCTCAGAATCTGAATTGTCTCCTCTTTGGAAGACTCTTTCTCTGAAATGAACCCCAACCCTTCCATTAGCAGAAGGGAATGCACATTATGCTACATTTTGAGTAAGGAAGAATTGGGAGCACTAAAAATAAAAAAAAAAGTGAATTTTATTGGGAAAGGTTGAAGATGATAACTTGGGGTTTGGGGTTTGAATTGAGTCTAAAAACAACTCGTGATGTGATTATAGTCAATCAAGGGTAAGGTTGTGGGGGAGAAATAATGAAATCCTACACTTGGATTTACAAGGGATATAATTCACAAGCAGTTGCTTCTGTTTTTAAATGGAAAATTAAAAATCACTCAAAAGCTACAAGTAGAAAAGGAAGGAAATGTACACGATGGACAGAAATGAGACCCAAGGGCAACAAACTCCAGAAGACAGGCTGGGAACCACTTGGCAGGAGGAATCAGAGCGCATGGCAATGAAAGCCGCTACCTCCTGTCCTGCACTGTGACTTTGGGAGCCTGAAATGGTTTCCCAAAATGTCAAGAAAATGTCACCCTGTAAGTTTTAGATTACTTTAGATTACTAAAGATAGTAATCATTGGAAGCACATATCTAGAATATTCTGACCTGTCAACAAAGCACAGAGTTTTCAAAGTTTAGTTGACTGGAAACATTCATCTTTCATGAGAAAAGTTCATTGCCCCCACTCTCACCATGGTACGAATTACTGCCACATTTCATGCCCTCTAGTTAGTCCTGCCTCTCCAAGTTCAGAGGACAATTATCCTCATCACCACCAGCCTTCTTCTAGTTCTTTAGTTCATGCTATGACAGAAGTTCTATCATTATCCTAAACTCACAGAGGTTCCTCTGTAAAGTATAATTTTTCCCAAGTGGCACAGCAAATGAGTGGGTGAACCAGGACTCAAATTGAGATTTCCAAAGCCCATCTTCTTAACTCCTTCAATTTATTGCCTCCTTTAGGAGTATTAGGACAATGCTTCCATCACATTCTATGGAAGTCAACCCCAAACAAAAGACATAGATACTCACACATATCTTTCTTTTTTCTCACCCTAATCCTGATTTCCAGAAAGTTCACCCCAGATTCTTACAAACCCTCACTCTAACTTAAAGAGCCATGTAAACAGTGACCCAGGGGACCAACAGACCAGGGGAAGTTTGCTTCTTCTATCTCCAGAGCTGTCTGTATCTCATGATCAGCAGTGATATCACAGAGCCACTTGTCAGCAGAGTTTAATTAAATGAGTTATTTTTTTTACAGAGAATTCATTCTAGATTCTCACCAGTCATACCATGAGCAGAATAGATACAAGCCTTTGTGCCTGACTCCCAGCCCAGGAGCGGAGACACCAACCAGCCCCAGGCAAATGCACTGGGCTAAAACTCTTGTCCTACTTTAGTTGCTGTCACAGCATTTTGCTATTCACAGAGGGTGATTTGCTCCATTTCCAGGACACATCAATACCTGAATGTCTAAGCCAGTAAGTACTAGCTGCTGGTAGAGAGTTTGAAAAATGTCTCTTGGATTTTAAGTATCCAGAGCAGTTTGCAGCAGCACTTTATCAGCCAGCCAATATACACAAGCGTCAAGATGGATGTGGGCTCCTGGTGTAAACCATTCCTCACCCAGGCACCGGTGCTCAGCAAAAGTTCATCCATCCATTCAGCCACCTAGCCATTATGGAGTACTTCCAGTACATGAAGGATGGGGCTGGGCTACTTGTCTCACACCTTCTTTGGCACCTCAAGTGGGATTGAGCATTCTGAGGGTCTTGATGTCTCTCGGGTAAGGATGGAAAGTTCAAGGTTCAGAATGTTGGTTGTGGGCTGCTTTGTCTGAAGAAAAACTTCAGCCTTCTCTCCCCATACTTTGGACTGTCTTTGGAATTTTGGGGCCTGGGAATCAGACTGGTGACAACAGAGAACCCGGACAAAGCAGCAATCCTCAGCCTGCGGATGGTAGTTCTTTCTAATAGTAGATTTTGATTTATTTTTTGCTTGGTTTTTTTAATGTCTCCCACTCAACTACATGATTTTTAAAATAATAGCAAAAGTCTTATATGCTCTATGCAGACACTTATAAAATATAAAAAAATTAAAGTAAAATCAACCATTCTATTTATTCAACACAAAATTTTTTTGAGTACATCCCTATAATTACCATGGAGATATTCAAAACTATCCAATGTCTGTGCCTTTAGTCATTGTAGAGTTTAATGATAAAATCACTAAATGCATTATTCATATCAAATTATATCTTGATTTCTTTAAAGGAGTGTTTATTGTCATCATCTCCCAGTGTCAGTAACGAAGGCAGAGCTTTCTGGTGTAAATAGCTTGATGGATTTTTAATTTTAGTATTCCCTGATTTGAGTATTGGCCAGGCTGGAGAAAGATGGCCCTAGTTGTTTTGATCTTCTTAACTGAAACATTCCTTATAGCAGTGAAACAAGTGATTTTGCCCATCATTGGGGCAATGATGGCATTTCTCCATGAGATCAGCCTCTCAATCTCTAGCAGGCATATATGATAACATATGATTTATCTGGGGGCAATCATTCCAATATCCAGAGATTTTTGACTCCACAGATTTGTGACCACAGAAAACAAGTCTTCTATTTGGAATGACTTTCAACACATGGTCTATAAATTTCCCACATAGCCCTAAGCATGGAACCAAAAATTATGGTGTCCATTTGCAGGCCTCCATGCTATGGAGCCTCCAACATCCACATTTCCCGCAGCCCAACTCCCTGCAGCCCAACCAATTACCTGAAGGCAGGAACTGCTGAGAGGTCAGAGGTTAGGCAGGGCAGCCCCAGGATTTATGTCCACTTTAGGACTCATTGACCCACATCCACTTATTTTATGAGTTGGGACTAGGCAGGGTTCATCAATATTGCTACAACAGGGTTGGAAGCCCATTCATTCCCCACAGAAGACATTCTGTGACAGCATAGAGAGGGCTCATAGCCTCCTGGCTCAACTCAGTTCTTCCAAGTGCAAAATGGGTGCAAACCCTGAACAGAAGCTGTTTGAAATGTATGATGAATGTAACATTATTTTATCATCATCTGAATGTTTAGTTTTGAACTCCCATCCTATCAAGAGTAAAAACTCAACCTTAGCCAAGTTGGAAGGTCCCTAATTTGCCCAAGAATTGAATCTATGTTTTAAGGGGTCTATGAAGTGATGATCTGCTAAATGTTTAACCACTGGAGAAAAGAATGCATGTGTACGCACACTTGGATTTATAATGTATTTTACTGATATAAGGGACTGTATAGCACAATTTATAATTTTCCTTATTTTAAATTTCATACAACCACACAGAATGTCTTCACTGGTTTTGCTGAACTCTTGCATTTGCAGCCAATCAACATCTATAATTCAACTATCATCGAGAGAATCATACTGTGATTACTATCCTGTCCAGTTAAGTTACTATGTCATTAATGACTGTGTATGATTCCAGCATCAATAATGGTTGATATTTTTACGTTAACAAAATTCCTCAATGACTTGAGCAATTTTGCCCAATTGGACGATAGTTTTAGGATAATCAAGTAACGTTGCTTCAAATGTTTTTGTGTTAGTTCACACAAATACTAACCACATCCCAGCACACTTTTACGTTTCATTTACCATATTAACATTTTCTCCATCACTTTCTTCAATCTACTGCATGCACTCACAAAACAGAAAATCAAGCTCTGATTTTTAGCATTTGTCAATTTCCATTTTGTAAAAACTTCCCCAGGACTAATTTCAAGCTATCAATGTAACATCATCATACATAAAATTAGGAAAGTTGCTTCATGTTAATTAGCATGTCCATCATAGATAAATAGTAGATTTACAGATATGTAAATAACTTTAAAATATATATGGTAAAATGTAAAATAACTCTGAGCAGATAAATTATGGCCAATGTTTTTGATATAATTGACTTGTGAACTTACATTGTTTTTAGTTTCAATGATGACTATGTGTAACAATCATCTCAGAAAATTCCTGAAACCTGAATTGGTTTTTGTGAGCCAATACCCTCCTGGAATGTGTCTCCTCAGTAGCTGGAGCTGCCAGGTGTTCTGTCCAGCCTTGCCAGCAACCCATGCTGGCCCCCGCTGAGAGTCCTTGCTGTTAATCGGTCTCTATCTAGTACCCCAAGAGGTGGCCACCTGTCCTAACTTCTTTTTATACAGGGAGACCTCTCTAGGTCCTTAAACTCAGGCTCACTCACTTCTCTGCCCCTTCCATGAATGAGGATACAGATTTGAAAATCAGCAGGTGGCTGGGGAGATTCTTTCCTATAATGATTTACAATGCTCTACTTTCTGCTCTACTAAATCTATTAAACAGATTCATAGGAATTTAGATCTATTTTTGTACTCTCTGTGCTGTTCCATAGATTGTCTGGGGTTTTTTTTCAAGCTATTTTAAATACTGTAGCTTGATTATCTATTTTCCATTTGGGTTAGATAGTCTTCTTTACTACTATTTACTTTTCAGTACTATCTTATATCTTTATGATACTGTATTTTTCACACAAACCTTTTAAATTAGCTTAAAATGTGCTTCTCAGCTTTTTTTCTTATAGCTTGTGAATATTTCCCAGATATGGTTTTAAATGGTGTCTAAAAGCTATTGACACACTTAGTAAATATTTACTTTACTGTAGTCTTCAATTTTTATAATAATCTAATTGATTCTCTCCTTTCTAACTGTTTATACATGTTGTTTCTTTTCCTATAAAATTGCATTGTCTGCTTCCTGTGGATTGTTCAGTAGTAACACTTCAGTGAACATTCCTGATTTGTTTCAGATTTCGATAATGCTTCCAATGTTAGACTTTTAACATAATAGCAGTATAGTTGAGAAGAGAATTTTTGTCTAGTCCTATTTTTAATAATGATTCATTGGTTGGTTGCCTGACTTATTTATAAAGCAGAATAAAAGAGAGAAAGATAGAGTAAGAGACATCTTGTATCAGCTAGTTTACTCCCCCAAATGGCTGAAACACCCTGGTTGGGCCATCTTCTGCTGCTTTTGAGGCACACTAGCTAGAAGCTGGATCAGAAGTGGAACACTTGGAATTCAAACAAGAATCATGACACAAGATGCTGGCATCATAAGCAATGGGCTAATGCGCCTTACCCCAATATCAGCCTTCTGGTGCTGTTTTTAAAAAGTTTTATCGGGTTGTAATCCACAAGCCTCTGAAAGCATACAACTTAGCTGGTTTTAGCATTTTCTCAGAGTTGCATAATATCAGCACCATCTAATTTTAGAACATTTCACTCCATTACCTCTCCTCCTGGTCCTGGCGCCTAGTCTAGTTTCTGTCTGTGCAGTTTTACCTGTTCAGGACACTTTATGTGAAAGGATCTGAACAATAGGTAGTCTTTGTGACTGGTTTGTTTCCTGTATTGTAGTGTTATCATGGTTCACTCATGCAGGAGCCTATGATAACAATGTGTGAATGGTATTAATAGCAATAACAAACTTACCCACATAAAATAGAAAATGGTTCTATTTTTAAGGTGGTATGTAAAAAAACACTTTCTATTTGTTGAAGTTCCAGCCAGTTTTCTTTTTAAAAGAATCAGTTGCTCTTAAATTTAATATAAAACATGCACCTCTGCAAAAAGTTTGTTGATAATTAAACTCAATAATAAGCATTTTGTAACTGCTGCTGACTTCATATACTTCTCATCCTATTAAAAACTTTTAAACAAGAGATTGTATGTCATTCTCCTTCCCATCTTCCTTAAAATCCTTGAGTGACCCACCAAGTCTTCAAGATAAAATCCTAATTCCTTCCAGAGCACACATACTAAGTGACTTATTTCGTGTCATTTCTCATCATTCCCACCAGCCTTGATCTTGACCACACTGGGCTTCCAGAATTGATGAAGTCTTCATTTCTGTAGCTTTCATCACTAGGGGATTGCATTTGTCCTTGCTTTTATTATTATTATTCTTTTTTATCTACGTGCATGTCCTTTCATTCTCCCCATCATCTGCCCTTTGTCAACAAGATCCACGCAGATCCTCCACGGCCCAGGTAGACACCTCCTCTCTATGACTTTTCCTGCCCTCTCTCTTTCATTGTCTCTCTTCTGTGCTACCACAGCACCACAGTCTTATTTCTGTAATAGCACTGATCACATATGTCTTATTCTTGTCTATTTGCTAGCTTTCCTCCCCTCTTAGACTAAACATTCTTTGGGGACTGGCATTAGTCTCCTGCAACATTTTATTATTGGGATCTATCTGAGTTCTTGTTAACAGTTGATTTAAAAAAAATGAGTGAATAAATAAAGCTAAATCCATTCACTCCAACCTTAGGCATATCAATAAGTATTACCTGGTAATTTGCAGTGTACCCACCAATTATCTGAACAAGAAAGAATTATATAAAATGCAATTCTCACTTTCAAACCACTTAGAAGATTAGGCTACTCCTGCATATTCCCTACCAAGCAGGCTTTATGGTCCTTGTCTGCTTCAGTTCACACTTCTTGTTCTGCCTTCTTTAGCTTCCCTAATGCATATTAATTTGAGATGGCAACATGCTGAGTGGAGATCTGGCTTTCTGAAGTCTCACCAAGCACTCTGATCTCATTTTAGAATAGTGCCTCATCCCAGCATATCCATACTGCCTAGCTCAAGTCATGAGTTATGGCTCTTAGTGATGGTGCCATAGTTTGGAAGGAGCTTGAGTTCATATATTGGAAATATGCTCCCCAGTATGGTGATGTTAAGAGGTGGTGGGACCTTTGGGAAGTGGATCTGAGTTGGAGCTAATTTCTGGCACTACCTCTCACTCTAGCTTCCTCTCCCTCTGGGCAATCACTCCTTCTTATGGTCTTCCTGCCATTAGGATGCCATCCTCTGGGGTGGATGCTAGGTTGAGTACTATGGTGTTAGCCGCTCCTTGGGATGCCTATATCACATACAGGAGTGCCTCATTTGAATCTAGGCTAATCCATGCTTTCTCCTCCGCCCCCCCACCCCCGCCACAACCCTCAAAGGTGTATGTAGTTGTATGCAGCCTTTTTAAAATTTTATTTATTTATGTACTAGAAAGGCAGATTTACACAGAGAAAGAGAAGCAAAGGTCTTCCATCTGCTGGTTCACTCCCCAAGTGGCCACAGCAGCTGGAACTTAGCCAATCCAAAGCCAGGAGCCAGGAGTTTCTTCCAGGTCTCCCACACAGGTGCAGCATTCCAAGGCTTTGGGTCATCCTCTACTGCTTTTCTAGACCATAAGCAAGGAGCTGGAAGGGAAGTGGAGCAGCCGGGACACAAACTGGCACCCATTTGGGATCCTGGCAGTTGCAAGGCAAGGATTTAAGCATTAGGCTACCATGCTGGGCCTAATTCATGCTTTCCATCTAGTTCCCTGCTAATGTGCCTGGGAGGCAGCAAATAATGGTTCAAGTACTTAGGTCTTCTGCCACCCACATGGGAATCCCGTATAGAACCCCTGGCTACTGGCTTCCATCAGGGCCAGAATTGGCTATTGCAAGTAATTGAAAAATGAACCACTGAATGGAAGCTATCTACTCTCACACAGTCACTCTGCCTTTCCAATAAATAATTTGAAATAAAAATATATCATTCTCCATTAATAGGTACAGCCAGGGTTTTCTCACCAGAACTGGCTTTGTTATCTTAGGATTTTAAGTCTCCTAAACTGTCGGCAAAATACTTAATTCTTTAGAGATTACCCAGTCAAGGGCAATTAGTATTAACATAAAACTGACTGCTAGAGACAGCAAATGTAGCTCGTCTGTTTGGTGGATGAACACTTCTGCTAATCACCCTCCCTCTGTTCAGGGATAGCACACCTAAATCCAAGAGAAGAACAACACCAGCCACATTCTACCTTGCCCCAGATCCTCACCACCCTCATCATTAGTATACTAAACTCCTGTCCTCCAGCCATTTGCACTTGATTTTCTGACTCTGATTCTCTGGTTGGTTCTCTCATGCAGGTTCTATGAAGGGCATTTTCTCCTCCTGCTAGCAGCATTTTCCAGTGAGCCAGCAGGGATTAGCTGAGTGTCTATGAACTTTGCTGTCCATTAGGGTCTTCACCTGGGGCCTACATGAGTGCCTAGAACACAAGGACTATCAGTTGTAGCTAAGGCTCACTCCTAGGTAACCAGTGCACTTGACCTTACCCATATTCCAGATTACATGAGACACTAGGGATGACAAAATGTTGAACATTGCTAAAACGAGGGCTCAAGGAAAGAGTTTTTGAATTAAAAGATGGCATAAGAACACATAAGGTCATGGGTTTTTAAGTAAATGCTGAGCTCAGCTGTGTGAAAGACTGCACACATTTCCAAGGTAAGCTTTAGTCACTAACACTAGAACGCATATCATATTCACTACAGCCTTGTGTCATGATCTAAAATCCAGGTTATAAAACCAATCAAAAGTGTGGTGGAATCCAAATTCACCTGTACACCCTCATCTTGCTGTCAAAGCTCTCTGTATGCATGGTCTCAACTTACAATAGTCTTCTTACAGAGTTTCAGCTATATAACGATGCAGCAGCACTTTCAGTAGAAACCATAATTTGACTTGGGAATTTGGATATTTTCCTGGGCTAGTGATCTGAAATACGACCTTTCTCATGATCAGGACAGTGACAGAAGCAGCGGCCCCCACAGCTCACAGTCAGGTTGCTTTGAGAGTGATAACAGACAGTTGACAGGGTTTTGTGTTGCAAAACTGTGGTGTTCACTAGCTAAAGTGCATTAAATGCCTTTTCCACTTCAATATGTAGATTTATAATAAGCAATTGCATTATAAGTTAAAAAATAGCTGTGGTTTGCCTTGCTTCTTATCCTGCCAAGATCTCTCCAGTCCTCGACTAGACCAACTTCTGTCTGTGCTGAAATGCTCTCTATCTACCAGAGGAACTCAGTTTCATCCCCTCTTCTCATGCATTATTTCCAACCCAATGCAAGGGTTACCCCTACACGAGCTTTCTGCTCTAAGTCCTGCCACTGATACTGAAGGGAATGTAGTCTGCCTAGCTTTGTACCCTCTATGCCGGGTGTTCCTGAGCTCCTGTCTCATGTCCCCCTCAACACTTCACATACCGTACTCTGCTCCTTCCACAGATATATGCTGATTGATAAGGACCCTGGGAGAAAATGGTTCTAAACCTAAAATAAAACTTTTCATAGGAAGAGTCTACCCTTCTCGTGGTACAGTTATGGAAGCAAAGCCCGTCTCTCTATGTGCCATGGACATAGTGCCAGGAGAGGTCATCCACAATGACGCTCTTCTATCTCATTATCAATTCAGTTCCCATGGAAGCTCTTAATTTCTTGTGTTAAAACAACAAACGAGATGACCCCAGCATAATCTCTAATAGGTATCATGGGTCAACAATTATTCATTTGTACTAGTGCTTTTCGCATGACGGGCTGAGATGAAAATTTGTCCTCTTCCTGGCAAGGGCTATAAATTAGTTTTATGCCACTGTTAAACCCAGAGGCAAAAAAAAAAAAAAGAGGCAGAGCTTGGAAGTGGGGGAAGGTTTCTGAATGAGGCATGACTTTTTCTAGCAAAAAAGCCAGCTGTCAGCTACATCTTGGGTCAGGTAGACAAGGGAGGTGACAGCACCAGAAGTCAGTCATATTTGGCCTAAAAGAAATTGACATTGTGATTCTGAGGCGAAACAGTGGCTTCTTGGAGGTGCTAAACTAAATCTCATAGTTTTCTTCTTACCCCCGATATCTGACAGTTTTGCTGAATGAATGAACAAATAGATGATTGGGTGCATGCAGCAATGTGTCTTGTCTTAGTCAGCTCTGAATGAAACCAATTATGTCACATCCAAATGAGTTCTTTGTAAGTTCTCTGAGGCCACAAGAGCCACTAAAGTGATAGGACTCATCTACATTGTTTTGACGTGTGTTGTTCCACAAGCTATTGAGCTGAGAGTAAAAAAAAAAAAAAAAAAAAAAAAAAGAAAAAGAGACAGGTTATAAGATCACATGCGATATTCAAGCATTTACATTGAAGAAAAAGTATTCACCAAAATGTTAACAGAGATACTCTCAGGCTAATGGCTTTTTAAGAGATTTCTATTCTTTTTTTATACTACACAGACATTTCTAAAAATTTTGTGACAAGAATACATTATTTTCTAATCAGGGAAAAATTAATTTAAAAAGCAATCTACTGTCAACCCCTGGTTGCCTATGCTAGGAAAAGAGAACACGAATATAGATCATCTAGAAGATGGGGGACTCACCCATGCTTGACTTTGGAATATGTCACACACATTTTTCCCCCAGACGACTTATCTTCCTAATTATGCTTTGCTCTTTACTTAATATTAGGATTAGTTCTAAGTCCCTGGGCTCCCCTGCCAACTAATGAGCTAAGCTGGGTGGCAGTGAGATGTCAGTCAGTTTGGAAGAAAATGAGGTTGGAACTGCAGACTCCACATGGGGACACCTGAGTGTTGGCTGTGGCTCAGAGGCAACAAAAAGTCCTACAGCCCAGGGCCTGTGCCTTGCAACCTGACGTTGCTGCCAACCCCAGGCCCAATGAAGGACACCTCTCTGATCTGTGTGCTTGATGCCTCTGTATGCATACTATGTTTGATAGCAGTTCTCACCTCCAAGAACTGACATGAGGTTTAAGGGAAATGACGTGTGTCTTGTGCTTAGGATAGACATTCCACAGGGGTCAGCCAGTGATATGTCTGATTTCAGGCATGCCCTTCCTTACAACACTTGCCTGCCAGTGGATTTCTCTATTTAAAGCACATTTTAATGCATTTTTTCCTGTTATACAAGAGGAGGGTAGATGAAATTGGTCTCATTTTATAGCCACAAAAGTTGAGACTTGGAAAAGTGAAAGAAGGCTGCCTTGGTTATATAAGGAGTTCACTCCTCAATTCTCCAAGCAGCTTAACCATCACCCTCTGACCCCATCAGAGTCCTGTTCTGTGCCTCAGTTGCGTCCCTTGGTTGACATGGGTTTCGTTAAATTTCATCATGGATCCTTCCATAAGTAAGTGAGGATCAGCAAGGGAATCGCTGTTATGTGCTCGACCAAGGTAAGCGTTGTAGAAACACAGACTTCTTTTTATGAGGCTGGTTCAACCTCAGAATAGCATCATCACTTTGGTGTTTTGTGGAAGATGACATTAGTTCCATTAATGACTGTCCTCTAACTGAAATATATTCCCCAATCTTGGAATCAGGGAGAAAAGGTATTTGGCAGTGACATCATGTGGGGAAGAATATAGCCTTTCCAAACTCGCATGCCTTCGCAACTAATTTATAGATCAGTTGCTTTCAAAACTTCTCAAGGTGCATTCTGGTTCCTTCCCCTGCCACCCTGAATAACTGAGCAAGGATGATCTCCTCGTCACTCTTAAGTTCTCCTCTCCTCTCAATGAATTCAATACCAAGAGAATCAAAAGCAGAAATATGAGACAATTTGCACGCAAGCCAGTTAACAAAGATGGCCGTTGTCATGTTAAAAATTTTGAAGTCTATTTGAACAGTGATTCATGCATACTGGACAGATTCAAATGGGAAGTGGTTTGAATGTAGTGAAAGGAAAGTTTTCACTGGGTAAATGCAAAAGCCAGGCAGAAATTATTATTTGATTGTTGAAATTTTGAGTAGTTGCCTTATTTGGTTATCTTAGTGGGAAGTGCAACATGGCATAACTAATGTCTAGTGTTCCACCTGTTACTGGCTAAGCCTACGTTTCAGTTTGCTTGTGTTAGAATCCAGGGTCTTAGAGGTGCTTCAATCTCGATGATTTCCCATTGAATTATTTTTTTTTTTTTAGTTTCCATATCCTTTATTCAGTTTCCTTTATTGTTAACATCTTTTTTTATTATTAATTACATTGCATTATGTGACACAGTTTTATAGGTGCCGGGATTCCTCCCACCCCTCCCCAAACCCTCCCCCTATGGTGGATTCCTCCACCTTGTTGCATTACCACAGTTCAAGTTCAGTTGAGATTCTTCATTGAGTTCTTTTAATAGACTTCTGCAAGACTCTAGGCATGATATCACACTGACCATTTTCCTACAAATCCACCTTGACTCTACAAAAGCATTTTCTCCCCTCCTCCACCTTCACTAGAAAAATAGATCCCTCAAGGATAACAAGGATAAGGCCCACATTCACTTTCTTCACTGCTGTATTACCAGCACTTCTCACAACTCAGAGGAAATGTTCAATACATGTTTGGTAAATGAATGGATTCACTACTTAATAGTAGAATGGTATGGATATCAACAGGCCCTGCCAAAAAGCCTATTTGAAATGAAGAGAAGGAAGTGGCTATTAAATCCTGAACATAGAAACCCAATTCAGCTAAAGACTAGGAAATTACAGGCAGCCATTAAAAAAAGCGGGGGATTTATTAAATAAAGCTAAACTCCCTCCTAAAAAGTGGATTTTAATACTATAGGAAGAAAGAAGATAACTCAACTTTCCATTCTCACATTAAGATTGGCTCACTTTCCCTTCTACCCCCACAGCATCCTGCATGAACCAGCTCTCTAACTAGGGACTCTATGTGACTCAACAAATCAAGCAGTTGTCTGCTGGAACAGGGCTGCCCAGTTACTTCCATTATGAAGGTAACAATGGAGCCTCCAGGGGGCTGATGGAAGTTCAAGAACAAAGAGTTAGAGAGGGGTGTTTGAGGAAGTTAACAAGCTTCTGTTAGAGCCCTAAAGAAATGAAAGGATGTAAATGAAGAAGATAAGTCAAGCTGGGCATGAGGCGTGGAGTGCAAAAGGAAACTGTGGATCTGGCTACTCACTCTGCAGAGCATGGTCTGTGACCCAAAAGCTTTACAACAGAAAGAGAGGAGAGAGAGAGGAGAGAGAGAAAAAATGCCAAGAGAAAACGGTGACCCTGTAGCATGTTTGAGGATTGTTAGCCCAGCACATTCTCAGGAGAGAAGTGTAAGGAGACCTTTCTCTCTGTGTGACATTGCTAGGGAAGTTAGAAATGTATATAAGTGCGGGGCATAAAAGCAGGTGTCTTAGATGGGTTGAAGCTTTGCATGTCTTTGTCCTTCTATGATGCTCCCTAGGTACAGGGAATGGCAGAGTTAAGAAACAAGCCCAGCCTCCAGGGGGATTCTGAAGGTGACCTACACTGCAGATACTGAGCAAGCTGGAGCAATCCCAACCTGGAAAAACTCAAAGTAAAGGCTGGGGCCTGGATCTTCTTCCCCTAGAGCAATTACAGAGTTTGGAACTATTGGAGAAAGTGAGCGCACATCAAATGGGGAAGCATGAAAAAATAGAACCGATGTCCCATTGTTGTAATGCAGCCATGGCAAATTCTGGAAAAAAAAATATATACATATATATATGCACACACACACATATAGACAGTTAGAATTGCCTTGAAGTAGATTAGGTTAATTATCTTAGCAACACTAATAAGCTTGTTCCTTGGAGACACTCACTGACTGTAATAACTCAGAGATGAATATTGGATGAATGAATTATTAGAGACCAACCCAACTGCTAACCTGGCAAGCCCAAGAGACAGCAGTTCTCTACTCTGCCTTCCCATGCCCCAAGCCCAAGGTTTTTATTAAGTGTGTACCCAGTGACTGGCAAAGATTTACAGTCAATAAAACATCTGCCCCCGCCTCGCTTAGGGGGATTTACTTAGAGTTATCAGTGACTCTTTGTGTCTGTACTCCTCACCTCATGCTGGAGGGAGGGAGAGAGGGAGAGAGAGAGACAGAGAGAGAGAGAAGCATTCGTCCCACAAGTAGAACCTTAAATAAAATCTGGGATCATCTCACTGGGTGTTTTGTTTTCTTTTTTTTTCTTTTTTTTTTTTTCTTCCAAATTGCGAATCAATACTCTCAGCCTTAATCCTCGTCTTTCATGCAACAATGAGGTCTATAAGCTGCCTCAGGTCTGGAAGCACCAACATAAGCACTGCCCACAGCCTTTAACATTTGAAAGGTTCTTACATATGCCCCACTCCCCACCAAAGGCTCACCATCGGACACTTTTAAACCTGTAAACAAAGACTTTGCCATCAACCCCGACCTGGACAACCCCAAAACTCCTGTGACTCTCTTGGTGGTGGGGACAGCTTTTCTGGCAAATTTATCCCATCTGTTGTGAAGATTTCTCTGACCTTAGGTTAATTCAAAGCTCAAGTAGTTTACTGAGAGCTGGGGAAATTGAGCTGGTTTTTGAGACATTGTACATCTTCATTCTGTTAAGAAATTCACAGCAGTCGTGATGCCTTGCTCTGCAGTCTTCGGAGGTGCTGGCTCTCAAGATGTCATCAACACATTGACACGGCTGCCCCCTCCTGAGGCTGGAGTTCTCAAAAGTTCTTCGCAAGCACTTTCCCCAAGCAGGGTGCAGGGTTTTTTTTTTTTTTTTTTTAAGCACTTTGTCAGATTGCCCAAACAAGACTTGTTTGCTTTTAATCTCAGTTATCCAATTCAAAAACCAGTATCTTTTATGACTCACGGTGTGGAGGCACACAAAAGAATGAGTCCTTAGAACACAGTAAACCAGCCAAAGTCCCCAGACAAGGTTGGTAATAGAGTGTATGGGTTTGCAAGCCTAATGTGAGTGTCCTTTATTGCTTGATTTATAGCCCTCAGATCCTGAAAAACACAGTACTCGGCTGTGCTCAGCTTCACAAACACTACAGAAGTGCTCTAAGTTGACCAGCAGGGGTGGAGTGTCTGTGTTCCAGAAAGGCTACAATAAAGGTTACAGTAGTATATTCCCTTCCTCACACATTCCCTCCAGGAATATTGCTTGAAGCATGGAAGTTTCATGCCAGGCCTCAGCCTCACTTTTGCTAGGATGGCAGTCTTTGCTTTTTGTGGTCTCCTTTCAGCCACATGCCTGAATTTGTCTGTTAAGATGTCTTTGGATAAAGCTGCAATAGGATGTTCTGTGTGCTGGTTTAGAACAGCTTGGAGAATACAGTTCTGACCACATGGCAGCACCTCATGATCCTGTTGTCTCAGAGCAAACATTATCATGGCATTTAATTGGACTAACACATGACACTCCATTAAGGGAATGAGGTGTTGTGGCTTGTGTTTTTTATGCTTTAAGTTGTTAATTCCCAGTTGGTCATCTAGCTGAGGTTAA
This sequence comes from Ochotona curzoniae, assembly GCF_017591425.1. Taxonomy (NCBI): domain Eukaryota; kingdom Metazoa; phylum Chordata; class Mammalia; order Lagomorpha; family Ochotonidae; genus Ochotona; species Ochotona curzoniae. The sequence goes on along the minus strand of NW_024466502.1, from coordinate 42,997,589 downwards.
ATAAAGGATGACACTTCTGAAACTCCAGCAACTTTCACACTTTCGGGTCCAGTGTTGTGGCCTAGCAGCTAAAGTCCTTGCCTTGCACACACCGGGATCTCATATGGTCGCCGGATCTAATCCTAGTGGCCCCACTTCCCATCCAGCTCCCTGCTTGTGGCCTGGGAAAGCAGTCGAGGTCGGCCCAATGCCTTGGGACCCTGCACCCATATGGGAGACCCGGAGGAGGCTCCAGGCTCCTAGCTTCGGATCGGCACAGCACCAGCCATTGCAGTCACTTGGGGAGTGAATCATCAGATGGAAGATCTTCCTCTCTGTCTCTCCTCTCTGTATATCTGACTTTCCAATAAAAATAAAATAAATAAAAAAAAACTTTCATACTTTCTTTGATCATGTAGTCAGTCAGCCTAGTATTTTAAACAGTTGTGGTAGATGTTTGCTTCCTAGTGGTTTTCTTGATGGGAGATAAGACATTAGCCTAGTGGTTAAAGTCCTTGCCTTGAACGCGCCAGGATCCCATATGGGTGCCAGTTCTACTCCCGGTGGCCCAGCTTCCCATCCAGCTCCCTGCTTGTGGCCTGAGAAAACAGTCAAGGATGGCCCAAAGCCTCGGGACCCTGTACCCGTGTGGAAGATCCGGAAGGAAGTTCCAGGCCCCTGGCTTTGGATTGGCTCAGCTCCAGCCTTTGTGGCCACTTGGGGAATGAACTATCAGACGGAAGATCTTCCTCTCTGCCTCTCTTCTCTGTATATCCACCTTTCTAATAAAAATAAATAAATCTTTTTTTAAAGAAAAGCTAAAGCCCCTTTATTCTCAATCAACTTCTAGCATGAACAGCACCTTTTCTTCCATCACTGTCTTGTCTAGCTTCTATTTGAAACACAAACATGCGCTCTTCCAGGGGCTCTACTGCTAACAACAGGTACGGCTTATTTTTGCTTCTTCTTTGGGGTTGATTCCTCTCTGGGAGTCCTCCCTTTGCTCCTTGGGGCTTTACCACCTGCTTCCCATTGTGTGATTTGCACTAGCACTAGGCAGATGGCCTGATTACTTGTGCTCTGGAGTTCTTCCTTTGTTCCAGAACCTCTTTCTTGGCATTGAAAACCTTTGCAGCAACTTCCATTAGATGTGATGTGGGGGGACAGTGAACCTCTTCTGCTTCTTGTAACTGTCTCTAGATATCAGCAGTCCCCTGAGCAATACCACATCTGTGTATTGTCAATAAGCTTTGTAAATTCCTTCACAAACTACAAAGGATTCACTCCTGACTTTTGCCAGGTTTTCTATACTTTGTTAAAACTTCATTGCTAAAACAAAAACAAAACAAAAAAAAACTTCATTGTTTCAGTACTCCATCCCTCAGGTCTACCAATATACAAATTCTGTAATTCTCAGTGTAGGGTTTCATAGTCCATTCACAGCAGTTGGCCTGGGCAATAGGCACCAGGGTGTTGCCTTCTATCCTGATTTTACTGTGTAGATTTTGCTCACATCAATGATCAGCTTCCACTCAAGCTTCTCAGTGACTATTCCTCTCTCATTAACAGCTTCTGATCAGCAGCCCAGTCAGGATTATAACTCGCCAAATTGTAAGACAATAACCCTTTCATCCACTTGGGGTCATTCTGATATTAGAGTGTGTTATTCTTCCAGTTGTACAAATTGGAAAACAGAGAACGTGCCCAGATGAAGTCTGTCATCTGACCATGGCCTTTAATTTGCATAATGAGAATTTCTCTGAAGCAGAGAAGCTCCCTGACAGAACTGAGTACCCGGCCAGGGATGTGTGTGGGTTGAGAGGGGGAGCATTTCTCTGCTCCATGAATCCAGCTTGTAGCTCCTAAGGGTCAGGTAACACCCTCTTCTCCTTTTTCTTTCAAGGGATTTCTTTTTATACTATTATTCCACGCATATTATACTTTTACACTTAATCTATAGCACGAAAACCTGCAACTATGGAGTTTCCTCCTGTTTTCTTTCTTTCTCCTAGAATAATTTAAGCTGAAAAACAGTAACATAATCTGAGGACTCACTGACCATCATCCCCAAGACTTCAGGGAATATTGAGACCAAGTGTGTTCCAGCAAAATATCATATCTTTTTTTTTTCTTGTAGATTCATTACTAACCATTTCCCAATTATGTAGAATATATATAACCTAATAGTCTGCAGTGCAGAATAGAGCTCTGATTACCCATTTGCCTGGGTCCGCTGGACACACCAGAAAGCAATCACGTTGCAAACGGGTTTGTCAAGTTCCAAAGTGACTTGTCACAGCAGAATTTCTTTGAACTCTGAAAAAGGAAAATCCTTTTAAACCCAATATCCAGTCATGGTTGCACCAAATTAACACGGAAGAGCTTCTCTTGGCACTGACATGTGTGAGCTCATTACCTAACCAAAGACCCTCTCCAAAATCAAGGCCGGTTTCTTACTCCAGAAAAGTACTTAAGCCAAGAAGACTGCTCAGCAGGCAGTCACTAGGGACATCCCTGAAGTTGACAAGTGTTGTTTTGAGAATGCTGTGATAGCAAAGTGTACTCCAGTAGGTCTGTGTTCTATAGGTGATTGATCACTGTTTGTTTGATTGGGGTTCCTGTGAAGTATCTCAAAATGGAGCTTGGCAATAGGATGTTAACTATACTGTATCACTGAATTCTGTATTCTGTGGTCTGGGTTTTTGTAGGGTCAACCAAACCCATGCATCACTCTTGCAACTTAGTGAGTTAACACCTTACTAAGGAGTTGAAGGCAAGGAAACTGCAAGCTAAGGGATGAACACAGGGGCTTAATAAGGAGCCTTAAGGCTTTTGGGTAAGCTCATAAAATATGCCAATTTTTTTTGTAAGAGAAATTTATTTGTTTTAAAGCTAGAATGACAGTGAAAGAGGGAGAAATAGCGGAAGAGCTTTACCATTTGCTGGTTCACTCTTCAAATGGCCACAACAGCCAGGACTGAGCTAGGCTGAACTCATCCAGGCCTCCCACATGGATGAGAGGGGCCCAAGTGGCTGGGCTGTTAACTGCTACATTCCCAGAATCAATAGGGAGCTGAATTAGAGACACAGCAGCCAGGACTACACCAGTACCCAAAAATGGGATGCCATTGTCACAAATGATGGCTTAACCCACTGGACCACAACATTTTTAATTAATTACATTGCATTATGTGACACAGTTTCATAGGCTCTGGGATTCCCCCAACCCCTCCCTATACCCTCCCCCTTGGTGGATTCCTCCACCTTGCTGCAGTATTACAGTTCAAATTCAGTCATGATTCTTTCATTGCAAGCATATACCAAGCAGAGAGTCCAGCATCTTATTGTTCAGATAAATTCAATGGTTTCTTGGGGAGACCATTTCTGATCTGAAGGTAGAGCTGGCAGAATATCATCCCAATCCATTAAAAGCCTCAACACAACATCAACAACAATTTACAACATTATGGAATTAATTGACATGGTATTGAGTACCCAATATGTTTAAAAATGCCAGTTCTTAACCACATCCTGTGACTACTTCATTGACATTTCAATTTTAGTTTATATACAACCAGCTTCTATACACCTTAAAATGGCTATAGGGTACTATTCAGCTGTCTCGTGTCTACTTTCATTTTAGTATTTAGCAGTTTATAGTGTTGAAGCATAATTTCACTGAACTTGGCAGTTTTTAGGATAGTCTAAACTGGCTTATAAAATATGCCAATTTTTAAAGATTTCTTCATTTTTATTTAAAAGGCAGAATTACAGGCAGAGAAGGAGAGGGAGAATCTTCCATCTGCTGGTTCACTCCTCAAAGGATAGTAATGGCTGGAACTGGGCTAGTCCAAAGCCAGAAGCTTCATCCGGGTCTCCCATGTGGGTACAAGGGCCCAAGTTGCTTTCCCAGGTGCATTAGCACAGAGCTGGGTCAGAAGTGGAACATATGGCATGCTGGAGACTTAGACTGCTAAGATGTGGCACCGGCCCTCAGAACTATGTTCATTTAGAAGTAACTTGCAGACAAGAACCACGCACAGTCATCCTGTCCTCTCTTTCTCATTCTTTGATGTATAGCATGCAATTAATCATACAAATCTTCAGTGGATATCTCAACGGAATTTTACATCTATGCCTCTACAGAATCACCATCAGATCCAGCTAACGTAATTCAGAACGTTATGGCTTCCTTGTGTCTTTCCCAGTCAAATTGTACTCCCACATAGAAAAATGACCACCATTCTAACCTCTGTCACCACAAATCAATGTTGCATGCTACTGAACTTCACAGAAAGAATTTTTTTGAATGTTCTCTTCAGTATCTACCTTTTTAAAACGAATTGCATTTTATCGCTTCTCAGCCTTTTGGCTAAGATCAAGTGCAAAACCAAATGTGTTTTTGAGATTTATCTATCTTGTGTTAATAGTTCATTCTTTTGCTATAGTTTGTAGTATTTCATTGTGTGACTGTATCATAATTCACCCACAAAAGCACATGTAGGTGGTTTTCAAGTATTGATTATTAAGAATGAATGCTGCTATTTTGAGACTAATATGTAATTTTCATAACATATATTATCCACAAACTCTTCGAATACCCCTTGTACTGGGGTCAGGGGAAGGAGTCATTCACATCTTCACAGATATTTATTGGGTACTTTCCATATTCCACATGCTGGGCTTGAGGGAGAACAGACACAAGTGCTCACTCACTTGAGCTCATGTCCGGCCACCAGGATAAGTGGATATGTGTCATCTGTGGTAAAAGCATGTGCGGCAGACAGACGTGACCCAGCCTGAGAAAGAAACCCCTGGAGGACAGATACAACTCAGTCAAAATTACTCTAGGAGTAGAAGGTGGGAAGGATAGAGAGTTCTGGAAGAGAGTGGAATTTGTGGAGTTGCTGATCATGGGATCTTCGAGAAACAAGACAGAATGTGGCTATGGCCTTGGGACAGCATGGTCATCAGATTGCCTCAGACCCTCCAGGATATCTCCCTGCCCATCCATACCTATTCATACATCTGCTCTGAAGCTTGCTTTGCACATGGACCTAGCAACCTGCGTCTAGGAAGCTGGTGATGCTGTACCTGCCTGTTACTGAGTAATACAGTTTATTAGCTGAATTTGTCTGGACCCGCTGAGGTTGTCCTTATAGCAAGCTCATATGCCTCCTACCAGTTCCCTTCAACCCTCCACAAACCCAAAGTCATCCTCTTATGATTAAATGTTAACCTTTAAAATCACTCACACAGGCTCTGAGATTCCCCTACCATTTCCAATTAGAAAAGTGCATGCACATGAAGTTGTTTTTAAGAAAGACTCATTACTGTGCTCAAATCCTTGCACATGAAAGTAGAGCCAGAAAACATAAATGAAAAAATTGCTTGACTGTATAGTCTGACTGCAAGGCCACCCTCTAATATTTATAGGGCTCAGGGTAATGGTACAAGTGCAGGCCCACACCCTGCTTCTAGATACTTGAAACTAAAAATCAAGGTCTAGGCCTCTCAAAATATGCTCTCTCTTCCTATCTTTGAAATTGCACCCTTAGAATGAGCTGTCCAGCCAACAACCAGTCTTTCAGTCTTCCTAACCAACTTCACTCTGCATTAAGACATGTCATATGTAAGGCAGGTAGACCACCAGTGCCCTAGGCTACACATGCAAGCTCTGTTCACACCCCTATATAGTCACCCAGTGACTATATTTCACACCCCATGATCTACATGCTGGAAGAGAGACCCCTTAAATAAAGCTGATTACAGGAGGTAGACCCATAATTACTGGGGAGAGAATTCCAGTGCCCGGTTATCTGGGTGTGATATGGAAGGTAAGGCTCATGATTCCAGGTGGGTGTTGTTAGAGTCCGGGCTAAAGCCCCCGGACATCAGGTTGCGAGCTAGTCAACCTCAGGAGAACGACAAAGAGTCTCACTGGTAATGCAAACAGCAAACAGAGTTTATTGAGCCAGCATGCTGGGGTCAGACTGCACTTGGGGCACACAGGCCAGCCAAGCAGGACAGCCGGACCCCATACAGCCCAACGCAGAAGCTTATATAGGGATGTTTTGGGCTGGGAAATACATCAAAAGTAACAACCTTAGACATGTTATTTTTATGGCCTTCAGGCACAGGCAGCCTGTTCTGTTACCATACCCGTTATCTGTATTTCTCATCCCATTTTCACACCCTTATCTTCCTCCTGTCCCTGGGACTGGAGAAGAATTGTGCCCTTGCCCTTCTGCACCTGGGTTCACAAAGTTGCAGGACAGCAAAGAACAGATTTGTCACTAAAGCAGAATCCTCCCAAAGTCCAGGCGCCTTCTGGCCTAGCAAAGTAGCAGTTTTCTCTACACAAAGGAACCTCACACTGCCCAACAAAACATTTTACCCACACTCTAACAGTGTGACCCACAAATTGCTTACCTCTTAGGGAGTATTCTTCCAGAAGAGAAACTGACAATAGTCTTTGGTTGGGTTGAAATTACAATCATGGTGACTGTTCACAGAAAGTGAACAGCAGGTGTAGGGATGCCTAACCTCATCAGTTCAGTGCTGCTGCTGAGGTGTAACGAGGGAAAGAGGTCAACGTCAGTCCAGAAGGCAGAGAGATCTCGTGGCCTCTCCATCAGACAGTCCCCCCCCCCAAAAAAAATTATGGGAAGCAATTTTTTTTAATCAGAAAAGGGAAATACCCAAGACTATGAACAAAATTCACAAAAAATAAAAGCAAAGAACATACCTCTCTGATATGACCTCTCTGTATGAGACATTCCTTCCACAGATCTATCACATGTATTTTTTTCTTCCCCTGAGAAATAAGGATAGAGGTCAGCACCCTCAGCTATAGAAAGTCTTTCTAAGTATGTGGTCCGGAAGAGGTTCTGCTTGTTGGTCATGCATCTGTTTATTTGTTCACCCATTCACTCTAGTATCATACTGCTAATGAGGGTCTCTCAGACGCCAAGTATTACAAGGCACTGCATTTGCCCACTACTGGACTTGACACCAGGCAAATTAAAATGCAACCCCTGCCCTCAATGAATTCTAACACAATCAAGGAGAAAACCACCAACTAGCAATTTACAATGCAAGTTGAAATAAGTTAGGAGTTGCACAAGTAGATCTGAATGACCTCAGAACATGTCCTGCCATAAATAGCAGGACAGCATTCCCATTTTGCAGCAGCTGACTGTCTCAAATAGCACAGTTGGGGTGATGACTGGTACACCTGGATGGCATCAAGGACAGTCAGTGTGATCCTCATTTAGACAGCTGTTCCTAACACACCAATTCATGCTGCAAATATGTGTCTAGTCCCAATGTATATGTGCTGTAATAGCACCGAAGATGCATAAATTATAATTCCCTGATCTGGAGGCACTCAAGCAGAAAATACTCACATATGAGTTATCTAACAGCCTAGTCAAGGGTTAGAAACTAGAAACTAAATGGAGTCCTGGGATCTCAAACTGGTGGACTCACAGAAGTATTCCTTCCAAGCTTTGACACAGTCAAGGATTTCATCTGTAAGAGATTCAGTAAGTGGTTTTCAAGACTGTAGCACTGTTGTCCATGAAAACACCTCTACAGATCCTTTCCATTGTCTTTCACCCATGGGTCTTGATATTAAACAGTTTTGTCCATCAGAGTTGTCATTTCCATCCTTTTTTTTAAGGTTATTTTATGGGAAAATCAGATTTACAAAGAGGAGAAACAGAGAGAAAGATCTTCCACCCACTACTTCACTCTCCAAGTGACTGCAACAGTCAGAGCTGAGCCGATCTGAAGCCAGGAGCCAGGAGCTTTTTCCTGATCTCCCACATAGGTGCAGAGTCCCAAGGCCTTGATCCATCCTTGACTGCTTTCCCAGGTCACAAGCAGAAAACTGGAAGGGAAGTGGAGCAGCCAGGATACAAACCAGCAACCATATGGGATCCTGGTGCATGCAAGATGAGAAATTGAGCCAGCAGGCTGTTACACCAGGCTCTCCCTCCTTTCTAACCAATGGCATTGATAGCTCAAGACTCAAAGTCTCTGTGTGCATTGATCATTGATTCCATTACTGATTCATGTTATTATTGAGCACCTGGAAAGAAATTGTGTGTAGTGATAGCCCAGAGGCAAGATTCTAATGGCATATAGTGCAAGATTGGGAGGTTCCAGTGGTAGACACCTGAATATTGGGGGAATAAACTTACATGGCATAAAGCAAGGCATTCCTCTGACCTATTTTGACCAATCTTAACTAATTCCTAGCATATTATGTTGATTAAAAGACTACTAATTTCACCAATAAAAACATGAGTGGAAGTGCTAATTAGCAGCCTTGGGTGTGAATCAAAAATCTAGATATTAATTGAGGCAACTGTAAATGTTAGCTTCAGGGTGTGGTGTTTTCCAGTAAAATATTAGATGATCACTTGGAAGTATGAATTCCTGATCCAGCAATTGTCAGCCCCTGAGTAGCGTTTAAAAAATTTTTTTCATAAATATGTATATACATATATATATATATCACATTCTCCATGCCAACATATTTCAGAGAAAATTACAGTCATGATCAGACTGTCCACATGGAAAATTCATCTGTCTACCACCAATTATAACTAAGACCTGAGTCTGAGATGGGGAAAGGACCTGGATGTACGTTTCTAATGAAGCTGTCTCTCCCAGGGATAAAACCTCAGCATTGTTTCCCATCAAGGTTTGTCTCCTTCCTGTTGTGAAACATTCTAGGTTTCATGTTGTTGCTTGAGACTTTCAAGAAGAAACACAGAAAGCCAGGACACTCCTGTAAAAAAAGATGGGGCCATAGCCTTCAACCTTGACCATCCTTCCCAGAAACAGAATATCCAAACACTACAGCAGGCAGGCCCCTGCATTAGTCAGCTTGGCATGCTTTAGGTAAAGTACCTGAGCAGAAATTTGTGGAAAAGAAAAGATTTACCTTGACTTACAGCTTGGAGTTACAGCTCAAGAACTGGTGGCCCCAATTACATTTCCTCTGGAAGTTGGTAGAGACTGGTAAGGGTGGAGCAGGTGCAAAGGTACAGCACTTGGCAAGCCAGGAATCAGAGAAAGAAACTTGTCTCAAACAACAGTACCTCTCATGAGAACTACCTTCTGAAGGCACATTCCCAAAGAATACCCCCTAGGCCTGTCTCTTAAGATGCCATGCCCCATTCCACCTGTCATTAACACAAGACTTCAGAGTTCATCCGTTCTGGGTTTGGGTTACCAAGTGCTGTTCAATCCATGATAGACCCAGAGTAGTTGCAGTTATTCTAACTCCATAGCATTCTAGCAAGGCGATACCTGCCCTGGGATGTCACCACCTACTGTCAGCCTGTCCTTTGTGACAGATGCCTTGATAGCTTGGTTTCCTTCTACTGCTTCATCCAGGACTAAAACCCTGAGATAATTCATGGACACCAATGGAGGTCCGAGGAAATGCAGAGCAAGAGCCTGTCATTCAAACCTGGGGACAAATCTTTCAGCTGAAATCCATTAGCATGGTATTTCTCCTTGATGCTGTTGGCAGAAGAGGGAGTAATCCTTTAAGTGAGATTACTGACCTCAGGGACCTGAAGCAGGCAAAAGTGTTGTGTGATATTTCCAGAGGTAGGGTCTGCCCTCGGAGGTCAGGATTCACAGGATAGCCATTACTAACCATGAGAGTGTGGCTGATCAAATTAAGGAATGAGTTTTTCAATTCAATTACACCCTCAGTAGAAATGGCCTCACTAATGCTTGGGGAAAGAATTATACCCAGTCTATAAAACCCAACATTTCTAAACCCAATTTTGCACATTACTCTAAAGGTTAATTCAAGATCTCTCTTCCAAACGGGAAGTTAAATACAGCCAATAGATGCAAGGAGTCTGCTGACTGACTGGGGGGTTTATCAGTCTGCAAGAGTTCATTAGTTTTAATTAGTGTAATCACTAATGTTGCATTAACAGTTTAGCGAAGGAAAGTAATTACTCACACATCCACTGTATTAGATGGGATGATTAGAATTCATTTTCCAAAACGATTAGCATTTTGCCAATTAAAAGAATCCCTTCTCCCTGGCAGCAGCCCCATGACCTCCCTCACCCATGGATCATTTAAATGAAACATCTTTTTGCAGTCGAAGATAGACCAGAAAGAAACAAAGAATTAAGGCTGCGTTTATTCTTAGCGCCTTCTGGGCCACAGCAATTGCAGAGGTCTCGATGAGTTTATAATGTCCTACTTTATTTGCATAGTCATTCACTCCAATCTCTTTGGATTATATCTCTGGCTGCTTTATAAAGCAGCAGCAATTAAACAAGGTTAGTAGAAGATGAAGTCATAGGAAGCAACAAGAGTTAGCCCAGGTAGAATGATCATTGCTTGAGTCCAGCAGTTGAGCAACGGTGAAACTTGAGGCTGGCCAGTTTTGTGTGCCAGCTCAGTATATATTGTGCCTACAGTGGGCAGCTGAGTCTGGATCTGATTGTTAGCTATCATTGTGCCTGGAGAAGGGGGATGGGTTATCACAGAGCCTAGGCTTGGCTTGTGAGATTTTGACAACATAGCCCCAAACTTCCTCCCCAACTTCATCAGATTCTCCCATCTACCAGTCGCTTGGAACTTTTTGTCGATTCTTAAATACCCCATATCCTTTCATACCTTTAAGAATGGTATCAACCACTAATAGGTTCATGGGAATTAAGCCAGATGGATTTTTTAAAATAAGGAAACTGATCCTTTGTGTGAAAAAATAAATATAAAAATGATTATGTATTCCACAACTCCTTTCCATAATACCTAACACTTAGTATTGTTGCAAAGCAGTCAGTTCTCTTCCCCATATTTAACCCTGAGGAGTAAGTCAGAGTCACCAACAGCATTCTGGAATACAACCTGTTCCTTTAATGCTGAAGATGTGCAGTCCCCTTGGAGGCAGGGGCCTGGTAAGGGCACAGAATGGGTGACAACAGGCTGCCCAGTTACTGCTGACTAAGGACAATGCAGAAGCTACCTGAAAGACTCCATGCAGCTCAACACTCCCAGGGAAAGAACACAGACATTGGCAGTTGGAGCCAACAGCTCCAAAGCAGAGCTGATTCGGCACCCTCCAGATCACCTCCACTACCAAAGGAACCTTTTCAATGTGCCATATATAGGCTAGGTGGGAAGGGGTATGTGCATGTGTGTGGATACACATCCTGTGTATCACTAATGTATATTGTATATGGATGGGCATGCATGTGTTTGCATACATGATTGTGGGTGCACATATGTGTATGTGTGTGTGCACGTGCATGCATGCACATCTGTCACCATGAGCCAGGGGAGACAGAATCTGGCAGCAACAGTGGTGAGTGTGAAATATCCATGTCCCCTTGTGATCCTCTCCACTTCACAAATGAAACCATGTGGGACGGCAGGAGCCTCACCTACCTGAATTTCAGGAATGGTTTGGAGAACTGGAACAGAAAAAAAATGTTTTCTACCTGAAAATAGCCTAGGGAGCAGTGCACTGCTGAGCTGCCAGCACTGCTGTGGGGCACAGGTTCTGTAGCCCAATTCAAGAAAGACAGATCGGCGGCAGGGAGTCGATGGAGGTAGGACCTTCCGGCTGACATGAGTGGGCAGGAGAGGTAGGTGTTCAGAGTCAGGAGGTGTAAATATGAATCACAGCCTTTGGAGCCCAGGCCTGTTTTCAACTGAAAAATATGATGCATAGCCTCATGTCATCAGAGAAGTAATTAATTGTATCTACATTAATGTCAGTTCAACCCATACAAAAAAGGCATAGCATCCACTGTGCTGTATCTCTAACACCTATAGGGTCTGGTCTAAGCAGGTACTCTGTGTTTACAGATAGCTGATCAGAAGTATCATGATTCCTGGTGTTTTTGAGGACACATATGGGCATGCTGCCTTGAAGAACAAAAGGCTAAGGGAGTCTCATGGTGGAAGCTGAATGATGCTGAGTCCCTGGGAGTTGTGGCAGTGACAAACCAGGCAGAATCAGGGTAGAAGTGTGCCTTAGGTGGGGTGGAGTGCGTGGGAGAAGCAGAGACTCAGTGGGGCTATCACCCTGGCCACTGTGGTCCAACACTCACATCAGTTCTGCATCCCACCAGCTGCCTTAGTAACTAGCACAACCCCGGTAGAAATCACAAAATAGTAACAACAACAAAGTACTTGGAAAAAAATCCATTGACTTTCAGTCCTACATAAAATTATCAACAGCATCAAACAAAACAAAAGAATGGATTTTCTTGTCCTTTATGATGGATGACCATCATCATGTAAGGGGTAAAATTTCCTAGTTGCTTGGGTATCTTATTAAAGACTCAGAAAGGCTTATAAATATTATATTTTCTTGAACTAAGTGTTTGTCTTCTTAGCTTCCCCAAAGCACCTACCAGAACCATCTTAAACCTTAATTTAATTTTTTTTGGTAGGAAATGAAACTTTTTCTGTCCAACCCAGAGAACCTGCTGTTAGCCCCTGGAGCACCAGGGAAATCATAGCCAAGAGGAAAGTCACAGCTTCAGTCCACTAACCTGTTTGTGTTTCCTTCCAGTATGTGTCCAGTCGACGAGCCATCACTCAGAGCACCACAGAGCAAGGCAGCTTCCACCCTCACCATCTCACCCACCATCACTGTCATCACCACCACCACCGCCACCTGTGTCACCACGCCCACCCCCACCACCTCCACCACCAGGAGGCAGGGCTGCACAGCGCCCAGGTGACACCCTGCATGTGCCCCTTGTTCTCCTGCCAGTGGGAAGGCCACTTGGAAGTAGTGGTGCCACACCTGAGGCAGATCCACAGGGTTGACATCCTGCAGGGAGCCGAAATAGTCTTCTTGGCTACGGACATGCACCTGCCTGCGCCAGCCGACTGGATCATCATGCACTCCTGCCTTGGCCACCACTTCCTACTGGTGCTAAGGAAGCAGGAGAGGCACGAGGGGCACCCTCAGTTCTTTGCCACCATGATGCTGATCGGGACCCCTACCCAGGCCGACTGCTTCACCTACCGCCTGGAGCTCAACAGGAATCACCGGCGTCTCAAATGGGAGGCCACCCCCCGGTCTGTCCTTGAGTGTGTGGACTCAGTGATAACTGATGGGGACTGCCTTGTCCTCAACACATCATTGGCCCAGCTGTTCTCTGACAATGGCAGCCTTGCTATCGGGATTGCTATCACTGAGACGGAAGTCCATGCCACTGAAACCGAGATGTGAGGGCAAGGAAGGCCCCTGGAGGCCCACATCCAGCCCCCAGTGAACTCTGCCTGTGCTCCTAGGACCTCCGAGAGTCAGGATTCCACACAGCCTTGTTAGTCTTCTCCTTTCTTCTTTGCTTCTTCTTCTTCTTCCTCCCCTCTCTAAATAATTTTGTGATATTTGGTATTTGTCTGCCATGGGCATTATGTTCCGTAACATCATGTGATTCAAGATCTTAGTAAGATGTTTGTCCTGTTGTGTTGTTATAATTTGTAGAATATTCGTATGAGTCAATCAGAAGAGCTATTTCCTGTTACCACCAATTCCTTTCTCCCCTGCTTCCAAAATGAGCAAAAGCTACCATGATTATGAAGCAGACTGTTGGCGAAGGAAGGAGACTTGGTGTCCAAATCATTTCTTCCTTGTCAGCCCAGTCTGTTTTAGAGAGAGTTCACACAGGGCTGTAGGGACAGATAAAAAGGAGGTCTAGAACCTGCTCCTGGCTGGCAGATAGATCATGTTTCAAACCAACCCAGCTCAGCACTGATACCTTCCCAGGAGCCTCAGCGGCAAAGCCCAGCCCCACAGATGGCAGGAGAACAGCTCCTCCACAGGCAGCAGAGATCTGGGCATGAGTCCTGCATGCTGCTGACATTGGGGCTAGGGAAACTGGGCAGATGTTGAGTGCTTTCTAGTTGGGTTCTGATGGCCTTGTCCTCAGCCTGTGCTATCTTTTCCTCTCCTAAAAGTCCAGTCCTCAAGTTTTTGGTGCTTTCCTGAAAACACCTTTGCCCTTCACTGAGCAAGGAGTAGACAAGGATGGCCAATATGCAGGAGAAGAGAGATGGCAGAAAACAAACAAACAAAAAACCCTAAGTCTTTCACCCCCAGGGACACCTTTGCTTCTGAGAATTTTACCATTAACTAATAGAATCCTTCAAGCCCATTCCCAGGGGAGTCCTTGTGTATTAAAGATCTGCTTTGATCTTGGTGCTTCCTAAATCATGGCCATGACACCTGTCTCACACACTAGAAAGACAGAAGGCTGTCCCCAAGACCTCAGTCCTACAGGGCTGGCCCTGACCTCCACACACTGGGAGGTTCCTTTACCTTTCTCAACTCATGCACATCATTGTCGCAACAGATGTGCATGCAATACCTTGTTGTGCCATGTGTAGAAAGGTAGGGCAAGTCTGCATTGCCCTCACATGCACTGCTTTCTCTCAATCTATTTGTCAGAATAGCCCATCAGTATCTCACAGGAATCCTCCACATATGTAAAAAAAGTGAGCATCTTTGAGTCAGCTTCATCTTTTCCTAAGTCGGGTTTCTTTAAGTTTTCCCAGGAGCACCTCTCCTTCCTCCTTCTGGGCATGTTATTCCCCGCCAGTCACTTTCTGGACACTGTCAAAGTGTGGTACCCTAAGCACATGCCATGCTCATTGGAATCCAGTGCATCCTCCACCAACCAGATGTTATTTTGTGTCTTCTCCCTCAACACAGCCACTTTGGCTGAATTCCAGTTAGCCTCCTCTGGAGACCTTAGTTTCACACAAATGGCCTGATTTGTCATTAGCAATCTTTCTGCACCCCGAATGACTGATCCTGAAACACAGTCCCTTTCCCAACAACTGAGCTTTTGTCTAGCCATATCTGGGGATGACAAATACCAGAAAAGAGGTAACAGCTGATAGGAGAGTTAATAGTACAGACCCTGTTGATTACAGGGACCCTGAGACTTTACTCTGTGAAGGTCTAAAGGGGACAACAGGTACCATGGCACAGATTGAGGCAAAGTGCTTGTACTCTGCCATCCCAATGAATACCACCAGTTGCTACTCCTAAATCATACAGATGGCCCAGAAACTGGCTCTCATGGCTTCCCACCTGCTCTTCAGGGTCCTCTCAAAACTCAAGACATAGTTGGCTATAAGGTTGATCCTTCCAGAAGCTACAATCCCTTGCTTGGCTCCCAAAATCTATAGTTTTGAAGCCATTTGTGTGACATCACAAACAAACAAGACCTCAATAAGAATATAATTAGTACCTATAGGACCTTAAGGTTTTTTTTCAAATGTCACCTTTGCCTTCTTGTAGTACCAAATGAGTGAATCAAACTGCGACTAATTTCTAGTTACTTGTGTTGTACGCAAAACTGTGTTAGGAATAAAGTACCCTGGGTAAGAGCTTGTATGTTGGCTGCTAGAAACTCTTAGATTTAAAGGTGGGGAATGTTATTTTCTTATCACTATGGTGCTCTCAAAAAGGTTTTCTCTTTATGTCCACTTGTAAAGAATTGAAGGAAAAGGAGGAACCAACATCACCACAGTGTGTTGGAGCTTGTTAGTTCCCAAAGGGCTCTCTCCCTAGAGTCTCAGGTTAATTTATCATTAATATCCTCAATAAACTATGAAGGTTCAGAGACATGAAATGACCTTCTCTGGGTAACACATCAAGTGGTTAAGTCACATCTATAATCCAGACCAATGGACTGCAATCTTGGTGACCCAAAGTATGAGTTCTCAGTTGATTATGGGTCTGAGATTCAACTGGGTTACACAACTTGGTTCTAGGGTCACTGTAGGAACATAGAGTCACTAGAGTGGATTTGCCTTGAGAGGTGTCTGGTCCACCTGGAAGCAGGTTGATCTTAGCAAGGGATGGGGTTGGAGAGAGTGGAGGTAGAAAGATGCAGGCTCCAGTGCTTTTATGCCCTTTCAGTCTCCCTTTGACACTCCCAGGCTTCCCAGAGCCCTGTAATCTGGCTGCTTCATTTACACCAAGATATCAAACTTAACAATTCACATTTTAAGGATTATTTGTATTTTTAAAAATGCCTAGGATTAGGTTTAGGTACAGTAGTTAAGCCAAGCTACTATTGGCATGGGATACATATTCCACAAGGAGTGATTATGTTCTAGCCCCAGCTCCACCTCTGATTTCAACTTCCAGCTAGAGTGTATTCTAGTAGGCAACACATGATGGTTCAAGCACTTAGACCCCTCCTCTCTCTATGGGAGACCTGCATGGAGTTTCAGGCTCTTGGCTTTTGATTAGCCTTACACCAAGCTCGTGCGAGCATTTGGACAGTGAACCTTTTTCTGTCCCTCGCATTCCAAATAAATAATTAAAAGAAGGTCTAAAGAAAGCACTCAATAGTGAGAAATGAGCTTCATGTATTTGAAATTAAGCATCTATAAAAAGTAATAGTATTTTTTAAGAAAGTTTGGAAAGAAGCAATTTCCTTCACTTGAGAATGAGCCTACATGATTGGTTGGTACTACAAGCCATACAGAGAAGACATTGTTTAACAATCAGTATCTGTATGAGCTCGTACCTGGCCTGGATCTTATTACTGCCATGGCTTCAGAGACCAGCTTGGATGTGGATTAGAAATGGTAACCCTAGCAGTGCTCATGGCCATCATTCATAAAAGGCTTACTTTGTGACATGATAGACTGAGCACTTTGAGTAAATACTCATATAATCTCCATAACAACTCTAAATAGCAGGTACTATTTATTGTGCCCATGTTATAGAAGAGAACCTGAAGTTTAGAGAGGTTTAAGGTCACACAGCTTACAAATGGCAGAGCTGGATCTGGAGTCCAGTATGGTCAACTCCAAAGTGCAGGCTTCTGGTCAACTACATCACTTCTGTGAATTTGTGGACCTTCTCCTCAAATGGACCCATCATCAAGTCTGAATGGCATTGAGTCCTTCTGGTACTAAAGTATTACAACTACCTCTTCTTTCTTCTTTTTCTCCTTATTTTTGTAGATCAAAATCCAGTAGTGCGCCAGAGCTGGCTTGTTTTCAGGTTATCAGACTTTCAGGAATTTTGCAAGAAGATTATTAAGTACAGTCATACTAAAACTGCACTAAATAAATTTATAATTAAAGAAATCATATTTAATGCAAATACAATAATTACTCAAATTCATCCCTTCCTAAGGGGATTTCACTACTCATTTTATTTTCTTTCATATCTATAAGATAAACATATTATATAATGGTGCCTCCAGCCAACTGCATCTTCCAACTCAACACTTAGTGACACCATGGTGACAGCATAAAGTCAGCCATGGCAGTGGAGTATTCACACCATGAAAAGTTGAAAATGCCTCAAGCAAGGTCTTTTCCTTTTCCAGAAAGCTGATTTTTAACTGTTTACTGGCATGCCAATGCCTAGACCTCACAAATGCACACTATAGAAGAAGAATCAAGACCCTGATGGGTATGTTAACAGGACACAGATAAGAGCCAGGACTGCCAAAGAGCCAGTTATTAGCAAAATTCAAAGTGCAAGTTTAGGAAATTCTATTCAATGGTTCCAATGGAAATATCAACATATTCACAAAACCACCCTGTTGTCAAGTTCAATATCAAAAGTAAAACAAGCTTTGTAAGCAAGCTGGACTCCCCTCCATTACTTATTCTTCTACATCCCCTCCCTATTTCTTTCTCCCAAAATCCACTCTAAAGAAATGCTTTCCTTTGAAATGTGAAATTGGAAATATCCGCCATTTGAGAAAAACTCAGTAAACAGTCTCAACCTTCACATAAAATGCTTTACGATGAAACTGAATTCTCTGACTCTGAATGGCGTGGAAGGCAAAGAGCTGAGATACGTCCCATGAAGACTGCAGTCCCACACCTTCCTTTCCTAGTTGGTTTCTTAACTCATTGCAACTCGGCAAGCACCTTGTTCACACTCTGCCACACATTCATACTGATATGCCTGCTAAATCAAGAGTATGGTTCTCACCAGGAAGAAAGTCACAGGAAACTCCAGGCTAACTGCCTGGAAACAGACAAAAGATCCAAGGTCAACAGCAAAGCAGTGACTCTGATCCCAACGGTTTCAATGTAAAGATGACAGACATGAGGCCTGTGGAGAACTTTCACTTGGATCCAGGGTGTGGTGAAAAGTCTGAGTATCATTCATAGGACCCTACAAAGGTGTTTTTTGGTTTTTGTTTGTTTGTTTGTTTTTAAAGGCAGGTCAGATTTACAGAGAGAAGGAGAGATAGAAAGATCTTTTGTCCATGGGTTCACTCCCCAAATAGCTGCAACAGCCAAAACTGAGCCAAAACAAATCCATGAGCTTCTTCCAGGTCTCCCTCGAAGGTTCAGGGTCCCAAGGCTTTGGACCATCCTCTACTGCTTTCCCAGGCCACAAGAAGGGAGCTGGATGGGAAATAGGATAGCCAGGACAAGAACTGGTGCCCATATGGGATCCTGGCACTTTCAAGGTGAGGATTTAGTTATTGAGCCATTGTGCCAGATACAAAAGTTAGGTTATGATTAGCATTCAGCTACAAGAAGCAAGAAAGGGGGAGTATCTTAATCAGATTTTCAAACTTTATATTTTTCTGCAGTAATTTCCTTCAAGATCTAGGGGGTTTTCAATGTGTTCACCTCAAGAAAGCACCAAATGGAGAAAAACCTTGCTGAAAAGACATTCAAGAGATCTATTGTAAATAAACATTGACTCTTCCCCTCAAATCAGGTCATTATACAAGTTACCTACATTGGTTTGTCTTTCCCCATATTGTATGAGAATATTTCATCATTAGTATTATACTGTAAACACTCCCCATGCTTTTTAATTGTTTCTATGTAGGGTCCGGAGAAAAGAAAGAAAAAGAAAATTGTAAGGTGTTGCAATCACCCTGAATTGTTGTATATAGAATTTTCTAGGCTTTCTTACGATATTAAAGATAAGAAACTTAGAGTGCTACTTTATCTTGTCTGCCATAGAAAATGTCATTAAATTGCATTTGATATTGTTCCCTTGAACTCTTTGTTTCTTGGTGGTGTGGGTGGATTCTGCTTCTACAAACACACACACACATACACACACGCGCGCATGTGCTACTGTGCATCATGAGGGAACAGAAATGAAATGCTACAGGGAAAAGTGCAATGATCAGAAATTTACCAGTTGCCACATTCGACTTCTGTTTCATTATTTTTCTCCCCTGTTTATTTTTGCTTTCATATTAAAGTCATAATTGGATCTAAAGAATAGAATGCTGCCAGAGATGAACAGAAACCCTGACAGCTAATTTGCCCTAGAATCATTTCAGCATCCAGCACTAAGAGACACCATTGCCTCTCTCCCCATTGCAAGGCAACAGAGCTGCCCTGCCCCTCCAATGCCTTCCAAAAACCCCTATCTGAGCTCTTCCCATCCCTGCTTGACAACACTGCCTCTGAAATTTACTTCTGGGCCTATCAGATCAGTTGTCAAGGAAGTCTTCATGGTTTAATTCTTTAATTTCAGGCCACAGTTAGTTACGCACAAGATCAGGATTGAGCAAGAATTCTAATCCTATTGCTTGTCAATTCATTTTAACCTCAATCTTCTTCCCTATCTCCTATTCCCAGAACCTGTCTGCAGCTCTCACAAAGGCATGCAGAAGGTGTCTTGAGTTGATCTGAATAATCAAAACTGACTATGGTCAGCACGAATATTCATGGGTCAGGGGGCTTTCCGGGCCAGGTTCTCTCTTGTGGCCATCCTGTATCCAAAAGTGTCCCAGTTATACAGCTTTCCTCATTAAAAAAAATAATAATAATAATTCCAGACTTGCACTGAAGTGGCTCTATACTGGAGAGATAGAAAGGTTGATAGACACAGAGACAGAGAGAGACAGATAGGCAGAGGGATGGGAATGGGGATGGAGCAGGGAGAAGAAGAGAAAGACTTCCCTAAAAGAGGGAACAAAATAATACCCTAATATCCAACAGTTGGAGGCAAGCACAACTATAATCATAGGATCTAGGGTTTTGTTCCTAAATTTTGGTGTGCTAATGAGTTCATTGCAGAACCCAACTTCCAAACCCCAGGATCAGAGACTGAACTGAGGAATCCAGGGTGGAGCCCAGGATTCTAGTGTTTCACACTCCCTCCTAGAGGATTTTGATGGGGTTATGAGACTCAGTGTGAGGTTCTCAACTTCAGAACAACCTTTTTTTATGAGAAAAGGATTATAGAAAACAGGGAAGTCAATAAAGTTACCTGAAGAAGGGACTCAGTGTGTCCACAAATGGAAAAGGGAAAGGGTGGTAATGCTTATCTTCCAGCAGAGAAGCCAGCGAAGTTTCCCTGTAGTCCAGAGAGGTGGATGTCAGAGTTTCCCAAAACTCAGTGTGGGAGGAACGCTGTTCTCTGGCATTTAGGGGAAGGAGTGGAAGGTGGGGAGGACAGAGAAGCAAGAGAAGGAGGTTGTGAATTGGAACTGGCAAATGTAGGCAGGTTGTTCCAACAGCTTGAGGTGACTGTGGCAGAGTCAACTTTCTTAGGAGTACAGGGGGAGGGGGGGATTATCCTGTAAATCACTAAGCCAATGGGATGAGAATTCAGATTTAAATCTCTGCCTCTAGCCTTGACAGGCAGCTACACAGCACATCCCTCAAGAGGGAAGTATTGATTGAACCAGCGAATGTCCCCAGTTGCCTGAGCAGAGGTCACCATTTCCAAGTCTTCCATGGGGAATAGGAATTATGAGATTTTTCTTCCCAGCAGCAACTTTTGCCTATAGGATGAGAACCAAGGAATCCCTGCACGAGCTCCTTAGGAGCCCAGCAGTAGAGAAGGGGCTGATGGAAAAAGCAACTATTAGGATTAAAATCCAGAATTCTGACAGCTGCCTATCTAGGAGGTAATTGAATCTTCCATTCTCTCTTCCTGGATGCCAATTCAACTTTCATTAATACACAGGAGGTGAGTATTTCTTGATTCTTAGGTCTGATGTTACAGTGTTAACTTAAAATAAGATTGACAGTGAGATAAACGTGGGAAACAAAAAATCAAATCAAAAGAGCAACATGAAAGTTTTTTTTTTAATGGGAGATTTTGAAACAAACTATTTTCAGACACAGTTCATTGGCTGCATGGAAATCCTAAATTACAAATTTGTTTCAGTTAATTATGATAACCCTGGCTGAGAGATGTTGATGGTCAGTGGATACCAACTTCAGTTCTTGAGACAAATCTATTGCACAGTTCGTTGTTTGAACTTGAGCAGGTGTGAGGGCAATCTTATAGTCTCCAACCCCGATGTAGAAAACCTTAGTTACTTCATTTTGTTGTGTAATAGACTACTCTGAGAATTACAGACTTAAAAAGTAAACCCTGATTGGGCATTTGGGCTAGCAATTAAGATAATGACTTGGGAGACTCACATCCCATATTTGAGTGCCTAAAATTGAGTTTCAGCCCTGCTCTGAATTCTAGCTTCCTGCTAATGTGCACCATGGGAGGTAGCTCACTCAAGTACTTCGGGCCCTGACACCCACATAAGAGACCCAGTTTGAGTTTCTGACTCCTAGCTTTGGCCAAGTCCAGGATGTTGCAGGCATTGGGGAACTGAACAAGCAATGGGGAGAGTTCTCTCCCCCAACCTAATCCACCTTTCAAATAAAATAAATACATAAATAATTAAATGAAAACAAAACACAATAAAAGACCCAGTGTCTCAAAGTTCCAGGCTAGTGCACCACTCAGCTCATCATCCATCCCACTTCGTGAGATCAATGGCACAATTTGGGCACACCAGGAAAATGGCTGTGTGCATTCCCTAAACAACCGGCTCTGCATCTCTCCAAAGCCCAGAAAAGTGTTCTAGGAAAGAATACCTTAGGGGTGGCACTGTGGTGAAGGGGGCAAAGCTGCCATCTGCAATGTCAAGTCTCATGTGAGTGGCAGTTCGAGCCCTGGCCGCTCCACCTCTGATACCACTCTCTACTATCACCTGGGAAAGCAGGGGAGGATGCTCATGTGCTTAGACCCCTGCGCCCACATGAGGAACCCAGAAAAAGCTCCTGGAGCCTGGATTTAGCCTGACCTAACCCCTACCTATGTTGCAGATATTTGGAGAGTGAAGCAGCGGATGGAGGCTTGCTCTCTGCATCTCTGTGTCTCTTCTGCAACTCTGCCTTTCAAATAAAATAAAATAAATCTTTAAAAAAAAAATGAAAGAAAAGAAGGAAGGAAAGAATAGAGAGAGAGAAACAAAGTTGTTCAGACTCCATAGTCTCACAGTATTACAATTCTTTAATGACACCACTGTAATGCGAAAGCAGCCTTAGGCCATATGTAAATAAGTGAGTTCAAATAAAATTTTATTGGCAAAGGTAAGCAGTAGACTGGATTTGTCCCATGTGCTGTGGGCTTGTTAACTCCTATACTAGACCATATAAAAAATAGAATCCAAGCATATCCAACAGAATCCATCAGGGTGATCAATTGTTGGAAATAGTGTAAAGAGGTTGGGTAGCAGAACATTGAATAACAGTTATCCCTTTTCCTAAGGGACTCCATCACATGGAGAGAGGGATCCCTGTAGCATCCTTTGTCTGATCAGTGTCATGCAGCCAACAAGGAAACCCAAGCTGGTCAGAGCAGCAAAGGTTTTATTCAGCAGCCAAAGAATGGAGAAGCAGGAGCAAGTGTCTTGTTTTGGAGTTAGGTTATAATGAAGTCTGAGATCTTCTGAAAGTCACTCAGGCAGCCCTATTGAATGTGGCTGGTCCTGACTGATTATTCCCAGGGCCCTTCTGACCTCAGAGCAGCCTGTTAGCTTCCTGCTGAAGAGCTGATGATGCCCCAGGTACATGAATTTTTGTCACACATATAGGAGACCAGACGGAATTCCTGGATCCCAGCTTCAGCCTGGTCCAGGCCCTGCTCTTGTGGACATTTACAAGTAAACCAGAATTATTTAAGAATACAGTAGGGTAACAATGAACTTGACAGGCATTTGAAGTTGTCTCCCAAATGTGAAAATGGACTTAGACTCCTGTTTCCATATTAATCCAGGTATTCACCTCCAAGATTCTACAAAATCTGAGCAAGTCACAGAGTGTCTATTTCATAGAGTATTTTCCAGACCCCCTGGAGTAAACAACAAAGGGGACATTGAGTCTGATGATCAGTGGCCTGCCCCTATGTTCCAATGAAGTCTTCAGTCTACAATGAGGGATAGCATGTTAATGATTAGTAAGACAGGGGGTCTGGAAAATACTCTATGAAATGGCCTCTCAGCTCCTGATGCAGGGGGCTTTGCCCAGGTGCGGAACCCTCCTGCCCATCCCGGAAGAATCAGTTATTCCTGCCATCACACTTGCGGGAAGATCACCTTCCTAAATCACACGAGGAGCCCCAAATGCCAGAGAATCAGGAGAATTCAGACTCTAGCTCAGCAAGCAAACTGAAAGCGGATTGGAATGTGGATTCAGTGATCTGATTGACATTCTCTGCCCTCATAAGGGGTGAGAGACTTGGAGTTCCAGGGACACGATCAGAGATGAGAAGTCTCTGTTGTTGGGATAATCATTGAAGTTCTTGACTGTCCACATGCCAGTGTGGGCTGGAGAACAAAGGTTGGGTAACAATCACCAAACCTTTAGGTAGGTAGCACTCTGCCAGAAAGACACAGTTCTGAAATAATGAACTGAATCACATGCTAAAGTGCTGCATATAATATTTACCACCTCAAAAATTCCATTGAGAAACCTTTTGCAAAGTGAATAACCATCCTTCTATATTTCTTTCCTGTGAAACTGGATTTAATATATTGAACTTTCTTAAATCAAGTATATCATCCCACTGGAGTCTTTCAGAAGAATGGAACATCACAAATCTCACAAATGGAGGCCATAAAAAGTCACCGTTTTGACGTAGCAGGTGCGATAGAACTGCAAATGGAAAATGGTAACTGTCAGCCATTGTCCATCTCCCAGATTAAGAGCTGGAACTTATCAGTTTGGACATGGAAAGAGAGAGCTGTGGGATCCTAGCTCCTGGCCGTACTGCTTAGTCCCTAAGCTCTCGGAGTACTCACCTGAAGGCATATCGCAAGCTCTCCCCTCCACATGTGTGCTGTAAACACACTGCACAGTGTCCAGTGAGAGGAGCAGGTCATCAATACTCTCATAAAAGAAGCACACAGATGATAATTAACACTTTGCACCTACCCCAACATGCAACATGCAAGGCAGCAGCCGCAGCTCAGAATAGAGGCACGGGATGGGCTTCCTGTCTAAGCTTTCCCTGTTATTTCTTGTTATTAAAAAAGAAAATCCCAGATAGTTGCAGGCCAAAAGCTACAAATTATGAAAGATTTCTCAATCAGCTCACTCAAATCTTAGCTTCTAATGGAGCTTAGTTCTTAATAGATTCATGTATTAATAGATTAATAGCTTAATAGATTCATGTATTCCTTCCCCAGCACCTTGTGAAATAACAGCACCGTGGAAGCAACAATGCAGGAGTCTGCACTCACACGTCTTCCAGGTCCAGCTAGAGGAGGAGGCTTGTTTATGGTCCTGTCTGGAACAGAATCAAATTATGTATGGACCATTTAGATGCAAATGCATCATTCATTTAGTAAATGCGCTGCATATGCCGACAATTCAGCTCAACAATCAATCTATGAGGACATCCCCTGCTCCTCTCCCAGGATCAACTGTGCATTTTCAAATGGGATTTGGATTTTCTGCGAGTTGATCAAACTTGACAAGTAATTTCTACCTAATGTTTAGGCTAGCTTGTCCTCTCGTCACCATCTGCAGGTGAGAAACACTATTTTCAGTTGCAAAGTAATGCGAAAGGCCACAGACGCAGGGTAAGAAGACAAGGAGATTTTGCACACGCAACCATATTGCCACAGAAAATAGAGCCATTCGGCAGGATCTGTTTTGTTGGCTTGCTTTGACATAACAAAACATTTCCTTTGGACACACACCCTATCCCCTCTTCCATTTGCGCTTCTGGAGCTGTTGCAGGAGACCGGACTGTATGGAATCAAAGCTATCTTTGTATAAAGAGATGTACTCTGGCACAAGAAAAGACTCAGAAGAAGATGAGTCACCACCCCCCTCAGGGCTGGAAGACAGTCACAAACTTTCCAGCCACTCTCCATGTCAGGGAAAGCAGTGTCAGGGACAAAGTCACCATATTGAAAACCTAAATCATGCTGGAGTTTTCCCCAAAGACGTTTGTTTGTTTTGGTTGTACTAAGCAATTGGCTGAATGGAAAAACATGAAGGTAACAAGCTCAATAGGTCAGCGAGATAAAATGGAACAGGCAGGAAGCGGGGTGCTGAGGGGCTGTGCAGCCTCTGAGTGAGTTTGGAAGATGCGCCTCTCAATTCTGCGTTCTCATCCCACCACTGCGCCTACATAGCTCTCCATTCTCGTAACCGGCAGGTGCAAAAGACCCATGTTTTCTAAACCCCAATGGAGACAAATGCCCTCTGATCTGCCCATTACCTCTCAGGTAATTGTATCCCAGCAGAAGCCTCCATCCAAGGTCCCCAGGTGGTCTTCTGACCTGGTCATTGGCAAATGGCTATTATATTTCCAATGAGTTCTCTAACTAAGTTACTGCCCATCTTACTGGAAGACTAGTCAGTGCCTGATTTAATCAACTGAGGTTGTGTCCCAGGAGTGTTGGTCTAAGTGCCTTTTAGAGAAAGCAAACTTGATACTATTTGTTTATTTCTTAATATATTTTATACTAGAACTCATGGCAAATAAATTGTAATATATACTTGTCTACCCCACCCATTTCCTAGTTAAACTCTTCACACATACACACGTATGCTCACACAGCACACATTGCACCTATAATTGTTTTCTACTCCCCACTCCCTACAACTGTCAAAGAAAGGCAGAACCCAACAGCAGTTAAAGTAAGAAAAATAGATTTCACTGGGAAGCTATTGCATTCAGAAGAGACCTAAGTGTAGAATAGGACCCAATGATAAATTCAAAGAAAGGTGGAGGTTATAAACAAGAAATAGGTTGGGAAAGGATAAGTGAATGGAACGTTGCTGAGAGGAGACATGAAGGGCAGGAAAATCCTTGCTAAAGTGATCTAGCAGGATTCCTGCTGGAGACTGGCCAGTTACTATAGATACAGAGAAAGCTCAGCTTGACCAGATATTGAAGGTGATCTGATATCAAGGGTGAGGGATTCTTTCCAAACTGATTTCGCAGATATATTATTACAACTGGGTGATGCAAGCTGGACAAGGACAAACACCAATCCTCAAGGTTGAAGCCCTTGAAGGAGCCCTGCAGAAGTTGGATCAAGAAGAGTCCTTATCACAATAATTCAGACCCTAAACCTGCTCCTTCTGCTCCATTAACCTCTGAAGTCTTGCCATCCCTGCTTCATGCTCACTCCTCTGCTATCTCAGTTCTCCTGAAGTTTCAGGTGCCTTCCCGCTAAATTCCATGGCCTCTCTTCAGTATTTGTTTTACTCAAACTGATGTTGTGGGTTTCCAGGGAATCCAAGAGCACCTTGTACAGTGACAATCCCCTCCCAGGACCCTTCAAGCTCAAGTTCAAATAAGCATTTTTCTGCAGCCTCTCACCTGCTTCAGAGAACTCCCACCCAATCTTCCCTGCTTCTGGGAAAGCTGTACCTTCCTGCCAGTGTTGGACTGGAAGCCCCAGAAATATTGCAAACCCCTCCAAGCCCTCCATTCTCCTCTTCTTGTTTCTGTAGGGCACTTTAGCATGCCTCTCTGTTCTTCCCCTCTGCCGAGAACGTCCTTCTTTCAGAAAAATCGTGTTACAAATTGCATTCTCACTCAAGGTCTTGGAATTCCCATACAAACCCTGTGTGCTAACATGTTGTACTTACAACTGTAGCCTTCACAATGGTTTTAGTATGACTACTTCATATTGAAATGTATAATGCAAATGGCTTATCTCTCTACTTTGCACCATATGTAGTGTATTATAATTTCTAGTATTGTGAGAATAGCCTGGCTACTTTCTTTCCAAAGCTCTTCTCAGCTGAAAGCCTGCTCCCTCTTGTAGCTCGTGTTTGTTCCTTTCTTCCCAAGTCCACTGCTTCTTTCCAAATTCTTGCCAAGACACTAAAATTCTTCACCACATATGTTCATCCTTGTATTTTGAATTTTGCACCCTCAAATGCTTCCTGTTTACTGTCTGAAAGATTATCATTATATAGCACAGAGCACATCACTCTCCTTCAAACTCTCCAATGGCTACTCACACTGCCTTGCAAGGCAAATCTGAAGTTGGCCCCAAAGCCATCACAAGAAGGCAATGTGTCTCTCCATGGGTTCACCAACAACCACAAAAGAATGAAATGTGCCATCCACAAGTGCAGTGGATTGTCAGGCTGAAGGCAACGGAGAAGCAGCAGATTCAGGCCTGAACCAGGTCATCCGTTTACAAAGACAAAAGCTCTCTGTCCTGCCTACTCATCCCTTTCTACCTGGAAAAGCAAAGGTCAACCACTGAAGACAACTCTGCATCTCTATGGGCCTGGGGAGGATATGGGAAGAATCCACCTTAACCAGCTTGACTAACTAGTCTATACCTGTCAATCATCACCTTCCCACAACTTGCTGCCTGTCACTCCCCAGTGGCAATCACAAATGCCAGTCATGAGTATCATGGCTGCATCATCAGTCAACACCCTCATACTTAGGGGGTTAAGCCCCAAGCCAGGAAGAAAAGCTACCTCAGGCTCTCTCAGCCTATTCCTCCTTTGGAATATATCCCTCAGGAGGCCTGTCCTTACTAAGGGTCACTTGTTCTCTAGACTGGCCCATTGCTCACTTGGAATGTGCTTGAATAACTTTCATAAGCACTATACTAGCCCTACTTTCATCCTTCTGAACTGTAACCCATTATTCCATCAGGGAAAAGGAACCAAAGTGAGGCAGCCACCATTGATGGCACTGTCACTCCTCTAAACCTTTATTGTTCACTGGTGGAGATGTTGTAGACACTGGAACCAAGTCCACTTCTTTGAGACCT
Source organism: Ochotona curzoniae (assembly GCF_017591425.1). Classification (NCBI taxonomy): domain Eukaryota; kingdom Metazoa; phylum Chordata; class Mammalia; order Lagomorpha; family Ochotonidae; genus Ochotona; species Ochotona curzoniae. The sequence continues at coordinate 42,969,570 of NW_024466502.1, read as the reverse complement.
ACTCTCTGCAGGGTTCCCATGTATACATGAACTACGTATGTGGACAGGCTTTTGTTAATCTGCCCTTTGTTACAGGGGTACATTTAGTTTAAGAGGACTAAATACAAAATTGTTTTTCTTCCCCTGTACTTCTGTAACTGGGGTTTACTCCTCTGGACTCTCGCGTAAATGGTTCCCTCTGCTTGAACCCTTTTTCACTCTATTACTAGCCTGCCATTACCAGTACCAGCATCACTCTCCAGGGAGAACTCCCTGCTTCCCAGCTTCCTAAGCTCTTCGTGGGAATCCCAGTTTTGTCTGCACTAGTGCCTTCCTTGTTATTTACATCCTTTCTGCCAAATAAATGGTCAGTTCCCTGGAGCCAGCATGGTGTCATTCGTCTTTGCATCCCTCTTTCATTCTAACACGTTGACATTGGTTCAACTGAGTTGAACTCAAAGTGATTATGGAGGAGTTGGTGTTTTGTTAAGACACTTGTGAGAGCACCTCCCTCCCACATCAGGGTAATTGGTTCTGGGACTAACTCTGGAGTCTAACTTCATCCTCCTGCTGGTGTGACCACATGGAGGCAGCAGTGATGGCGTAAGTACTTGGGAATTAGGCTGCTGCTACCTGCACAGGAGCCCTAGATTGAATTCTGGGCTTCTGATTTTGGGCTGGCCTATCCCTTGCTATTGTGGGAACTGGGAGAGTGACTCAGCTCATGGGAACTCTCTATCCCTGTCTCTCTTCATCTCAAATAAATAAATAAATAAATAAACAAATTTTAAATAGTTTCTGGAGGAAGATCAATTGGTGAGACTGAGAGGAGGAAAGCCAAAGCTGCTGTCTCCTTAGCCCCATTAAGAGAGCTAAATTCAGAGCTTAGATCTCCCCAGGAAATGCCTCAGACATTTCTGTGCTGTTGTTTTAATTGAAATTAAAAGAACATGTCAATAAAACCAAGAGAAATAAATGCAGCATTGCTTAAAAGGCTGGGCTGGAAATACCAAGCCAACTTCCAGAACGCAGCTCCAAGGCTCCCCTCTTCTGTCTGCCACTGTACTTTCATCTCACAAGCTCCACCCAGGGCCATTACTCGAGTCAGGATGACTACTGCCACGGTTCCTCCAACTACAAGTGGGGCTCACACTATTCACTCAGTGGTGGGCATGGAGCAGGATGCCCACCCCCCCTGCATCTGGGTCTGATTAATCATGATACACAGAGATCCACAGTGCCCAAGACTCATCTCTGCCCTTCTTCCCCTGTGGGACTCCACAGTGGTCTGACTCCACATGAGCGCCAACTACACATTTTCAGCCTACTTTTCCTTTGCCTCAATGGTCTCTTTTCTCCTGGCCCTCTTAGATGCTACTTTCTCTCTACGATCACTTCCCCCACCTTCCCTTTAATCCTAAGCCTCTTGCAACTCTGATCATCTTTTGTTCCCTGAGACTTTTGCAGCATCTTCTCTTCAGAGTTTTTGTGCTCTTTGCATCACTTGTGATGTTCTTCCTTCTGCCCACCCAGAGCAATAATTCCTACTCTGCTTCATGCCTCATGAGGTCTTGCTTGGCATCTCCAAATCTAAAACTCAGGTTAAGTCACATGCCTGTGCTGAAAGTTCCTGATATCCTGTCACGGTGCAACACTCAGCCCATGGTGGTAGCCTGTCTTCTTGCTTGCAGGGTTTCTATTTATTTGTTTAAGTGTACTCTAACCTCTTTAGAGATTTACCTGCTATTCTGAATTTGACACAGTTTGCCTGTGTCCCCAAATGCTTGTGTGCTCAAACTTGATCCCTACTGTAGTGGTGTTAACATGGTAGAACCTTTAAGAAATGGGACCCAACGAGAGGTGGCAAGGTCATGAGGACACTGCCCCCACAAGGGAGTAATACCAGTCTCTCAGAGTGAGTTAGCTCCCCTGAAAATGATTGTGGCCAAACAAGTCCAATCCCTGAGCTTGGTCCCTTCTGAATACCACCAATCACTTTTCCATTCTTCCATGAGGAGTGATGTAACCAGGGGTCCTCAACGTCATATCAGATCCTTCAACCACCAGGATTGACAGGAGACAAACAAGCACCTTTACTTTATAAAGTACCCAGCCTTGGGCATTTTGTTACAGTAACACAAAATGAGCTGAGATACTTGTCTGCAACTATTACACACACACACACATACACACACACACGACTCAAGGTAATTGTAATTTATGAGGTGTATATGTCAAATTCCTGCATGGTGATTGTCATTGAATGAAATTCACCATGTTCCCCCAAAAGAGTTGCCCCATGGGGCCGAAATGCAATGCAGTGGGCAAAGTCACTGGCTGCAACACTGGCAATGAACACGAGGTAAATATCTCACTGCCAATCCAATTATGTGTGAGTGTTACACGATTTGAGTCACTGATCTTCATTCTATTTACAGTAGAAAAACCAGCAATTTCACATTCTGTTCTACTTTGCATTTTTGGTATGTAATCTACTTCAGTGAGTTTCAAGCGCCCCTGCAATTTGAATTATCATTGGCTGTTGTCCAAAGAAAAATGGACCTTAAAAAAAAACTACAACAATAAAAGCATATTTACAAGTTTGTTTTAAAATATCATTTTCATTGCTAATAAAACAAGGGTTTTATGTGAATTCTCTAAATACCTACTGGCATCTCTATCCACCTTTACAGTCGTTGTAATATTCTTGGTGCTCTGCATATCTTAAAAGTTTTTCACATAAAATGTAAAGTAAAGAAATTTACTTGGGAATAGGTGCATCCCTGAAGAGTAAGAGTCGCTGAAAAAAAAAATTATCTAAGTAGAACTGACTTAAATGGCCATGTTAGTATATAAACAGGCATGATGCAAGTTTTTCTTCAACAAAACTCAGAAATCGCTGACTTGAACATTCACAGGGCAAGCGGGAAGGCATTGCCATCTGGGCATGGCAGCCTCCTAGCATCTCCACGTGTTCACCAGCCCAGAAGCTATTGTGGTAAATTGCTTTGTGTTTGTCTGCTTGTTCACTGTAGTATCCTCAGGGTCCAACACAGGGTCAGTCACCAAACAGAAAATCAATCTATTTTTTCATTTTTTTAAATGAAGCGAGTTACCTGATGAGGCTGGGCTAAAATATTCATGTGATTGTCTACCCCATGCCAGATGCCAAAGGCAGGCAGCAGGATTCCGGCTGTCAGCTCTCTCGTGTTCTAATGGGAGATAAATTTTAAAGAAACACAAACACATGATTGCATTCCATAATGATGCACTTGAAAAAAATTAAAATCTTTTTTCATTGATCAGCTCAAGTTGCCAAAGTTACACAGATCCAACTTTCACAATGACCTGATGCCTGAGCAGAATTAGGACGAAGGAGCCTGAGGAATAAAGGAACTTTGGGTTGACAGCCAGGTTGTCTGCCACCTTTCCCCAAGGGGGAATCCATCTGTCCTCCTATCATCTCTACTCCAAAGCTCTGTCTTGAGTCTTCTTCAATTCTAGCTCATTGTGAAAGTCTCCATCTCCAGGCCTGGTTCTATAGCTCAGTGGCTAAACCTTCATCTTGCATGTGCCAGGATCTCACACGGACACCGAATTGTGTCCTGGTTGGTCCACTTCCCATCCAGCTCCCTGTTTGTGGCCTGGGAAAGCAGTCGAAGATGGCCCAAATCCTTGGGACCCTGTGTCCACATTAGCAACCTAGAAAAATCTCCTGGCTCCTAGTTTCAAAACAGCTTAGTACTAACTGCTGTGGTCACTTGGACAGTGAACAATGCATGGAAGATCCTTATCTCTCCTTCTCTGTAAATCTATCATCCAATAAAAAATAAAATAAAGATTTTTTTAATAATCCATCTTCACTTGGAAGGCTGGGGCCATCATTTCTTCAACCCTACACACAGCTTAGCATATAGAACTCAGTAAACATTTGTACTTCTGTTCAGACTGAAGTTTTTACATTTCTATTTAAAATTTTGAATTTTATGGCACAATTCCATAGAGTCTGGGATTCCCATCCCCACCTGAGTTTCCCCCTATTATTACTATGTTATAGTACTTCATAAGGAGTTATAATTCCATCAGTCTGTACATTGCTGGTGCAGACAATGTCAAATAATCCAGCATCCCATTGTCTAGATATGTCCAACAGTTTCATTAGGAATTCGTCTTTAATTTGGAAGTAGGGATTCATGTTTCATGGTATCCCCACATCTGGATATGGTACTCTCTATTATTCCATCACTATACAATCCCTTAACTGAGAAGCCATGAAATAAGGTCAACAATGGGTACAAAGTTAAAACAAAACAAAAAGAAGAAAAGAGTACAGCACCATGGAGTCAAAATAACCAACACACAAGTGACAAAAAAAAGAACATAAAAGCCTCTTGGGTAAAATGATGCTACCGTGTGATCCATGAGCCAACAATGAATTCCGCAAGAGAAAAGAAAATATTTGGATGAAATGAAAATGAAATAAAAAACATCAAAACACATGAGATACAGCAAAAACAGTTTGGAAATGGTTATTAAACTTGAAATTTGCATGATGGCTTCCTTAGGGAGACATACGGTATTTGTCCTTTTGGGATTGACTTATTTCACTGAACATAATGGTCTCTAGTTGGGACCATCTAGTTGCAAATGGCATAATTTTATTCTTTCTAATGACTGAGTAATATTCCATGGGGTAGATGTATCACAGTTTCTTTAACCACTCCCCTTTGGACAGACGTCCAGATTGTTTCCATGTCTTTGCTATTGTGGATTGTGCTGCTGCAAATATAGGATAAGAGATCTCCTTCTCATATGCAGTTTTCATTTCCTTTGGGTATATTCCTGGGAGTGGGATAGCTGGTTCATATGGCAGGTTTATTTGCAATTCTCTAAGCACTCTCCATACTGATTTGCATAATGGTTGAACTAGCCTGTGCTCCCACCAGCAGTGAAGGAGGGTACCTTTCTTCCCACATCCACACCAGCAGGTGTTGTTAATAGAGTTCTAAATGTAGGCCAACCTCACTAGAGTTAGGTGGTACCTCAGTGTGGTTTTTATTTGTATCTCCCTGATGTCTAGGGAGCCTGAGCATCTTTTCATATGTCTGTTTGCCATTTGAATCTGTTCTTTTGAAAAATGTCTGTTCATTTCCTTTGCTCATTTTTTCACAGGGTTGCTTTTATTTTGTTTTGTTTTTACTGTCCCTGGGTTTCTGAAGCTCTTTATAAATCCTGGGTATTGGTCCCCTATCACTTGCGTAGGGTGCAAAAAAATTTTCCCATTCTATTAGTTGCTTCTTCACTTTGCTAATACTTTCCTTTGCTATACGGAAGCTTTTCAGTTTGATGTAATCACAATTGTTCATTTTGGCTTTGACTGCCTGTGCTTTTGGCATCTTTCTAAGAAGTCCTTACCTGTTCCTATTTCGTGGAGAGTACTTCCTATGTTCTCCTTTAATAGTTTGATGGTTTCTAGGTGTAGATTTAGTCCCTTGAATCATTTGTTCACATATAGTTGCTTGTAATAGTTTCTAATAATTCTTTGTATGTGTTAGGACTGAATTTTAAAGTCAAGTACAGAAAAAAGAGTAAAGAGTGAATTGAATGTTGCAAACACAGAGAACATAGTTTGACATGACTGACTTCTTGCTCTTTTATCAGAAAATACCTCTCCTGGTTCCCTGTTAATAGATTGGATGGTGGACTGGTGTGATGTTGATCCCAGGTTCCTTCTGTTGTCACTCAGCCATTGTAGCTCTTTTTGTTAGAAACAAATGTTGATAGCATTCTCCTCTAAGCTCATACCTACTTACGTAGCTTGAGAATGTTATAGCCATCTCCCAAGCTGCCAGACATGGTTCTCTGTGAGCTTTCACCCTTCATATCATCCACATCAGAGCCCAATCTGATAGGCAGGTGATATCCAGAAGGTAAAGCCCACCAAGAACATGTTGAGAGCGCAATTAAAGGTTGAGCAACTTTCAAAACTGTGGAATAAAATTGGTTTATTTTCTCTGTCCCATGGTGATGGTAGATAGAACGAGCAAAGGGGAAGAAATGCCAGCTGGTAGCACTTAAAAGAAGTACAGGTGCAACAGGGGATGTTGAAAGGAAGATATTGGGAGAGGGAGAGGGGAAAATTGTGCCAGATCCATGCTGCTCAAGCCTCAGGAGCCCTGGAACCATCACCTGGAGTGGTTCTGATTTGGGGGTTGGCTAGAGTCATATTCTGCACCTCTGATAGCTCCTAGGAGACACCTGCACTGCTGGGTCTCAGTCCACACATTCATTCAGGCATGCCTTCTGGGGCCCCTTCTGTTCTAGAATCAAGTCCTTGATTCACTAAGGGGTTGGAACCATGGGGACACACTGCCTCCTATGTGCTAGAAAAGGCAGTCTTTATTTTGCATAGCCATATGTCCAGAAAAAATGGAAAATCCTGTTTCTATATAAGGAGAAAACAGATTTGGGAGGAAATTTAGCACCTCCACCACCCTACCACTGAATATAATCTATTATGTATTGCTCACTGTATTGATACGTTTTTTAAAAAGGATACAAAGGGGATACTCTCCTTGTTCCCATTCTATCAGTGAGGATGCTAAGGCTTAGGAAAGCATAGGTAATTTATCCGAAGTCATTTGGCTTGAAAATGCCAAACCAGAATTTGAATGAAGTTGGCTGAAACGAGGTCCATGCCTTGTAACATTTCGTGCCATGGCCAGGAGACCGGAGTATACCTAAGAAACCCTGTGACTTCCTAACTGTGTTCTCTTTAGCAGTTATTGTTATGACATTATTGTTATCACAATTGTTACCACTGAATGAGAAGTTCAAGTTACTAACACCAAAAAAAAAATTAAAAATCAGGTTATTGACACCATGAAGATGCCTATGAGATTTAGAAAGAAGCAGAAGGAAAATGGGAAGATTGTCAGACAGGACTCAACCTTCTGGCCCAAAATGTGATCTCTGCTCATACGAAGCCCCAAATCAGGAAGCATCAGCCCCATTCCCTTGTCCTGAAATAATAGCTCCACTGTACAAAGTGTCAAACAGCCAGGGGAAAGTAGTGTGTGGGGCCAAACCTGAGATTTCAGAGTCATCATTACACATGCCCTTCTAGGGATTGAGATGCATTTATTGATGCAGAAAAAGGGCCAGAGAGACATGACCAGCTGGTTAGTGCCTGGTGGGATCATGCAGGAATATGCAAACAAGACCCTGGACCAAAAATGTCAGCGAACTAGAAAGGACCCATGTAATCTAGACCCCAGGGATAAGTTGAATGATGTCAGGCATTATTTCATGTACAAGATCTAATGGGGAAACCAAGAAACTTAGTTATCAATATAAGCAGGATTTTAATGCGAAAGGTTATGGATTCATGTTTATGTCTTATGCACACTTGTATGCTGTAATCCTCACCTTCATGGTGATGGAATCAGAAGGTGAGGCCTTCTGAGGTAATTAAGTTCATTAGAACAGAACCCCCATGTAGGGTCTTGGGTTCTTATGAAAGGGACCAAGAGAGCTCCTTTGCCCTTTGCTGCCCTGTGAGGATTTGGTGATGAGAGGTCTGTCTAGAAGGAAGATCCTAAACACACAAGAGTCTTGATCTGGAATGTTGCTGTCTCAGACTATGAAAAATAAATCATTATTGCTGATAAACTTTCCAGTCTGGGTTATTATATTACAGCAACCTAGATGGAAAACACACCAAAAAAAATCAGTGTCCCCCAAAGTCCTTATGTAAAAAGCACTAAAATTTAAATAACAAGCAAACCTGACCCTGCACTTGGCACAAGACTGAGAATGAATTCCTCATTCACTTCAGCTGGTCCCCACCTTGATTAGCCAGAAGTGGACAAATCACTTCGCCTTTGATGTGCAGTATAAGGGCAAAAGGAGAAGGTGCCCAATCCTCAGGAGCTGGTGGGCTTATCCTGGCAAAGATAGACAGGGGTCATGAGAATGCAATTGCTTTCTGGGCCAAAGGAGGCTGGAGTCATATTTATGGCAGTTTTGAAAAAAAAAAAAAACATTTGTCAAAGCTTTTCAAAGTATGCTTCAACCCAGCAATTCTACTTCTAAGAATTTGCTTCAGGAAATAACAACAGATATGGACAAAGGCATTCATCATTTACACTTATATGAGAGAAACATTAGAAGCCACATAAATGGTCACTGATAAAGAATAATTTTTCAAAAAAAAAAACAGCAACTTGATATTCATCTAATAAAATACTACTCTGCCACTTAAACTCATACTGTAGAAACTTGTTGGTGAGCAGAGGAAAAGCTATGGCATGTTGTCAATTGGAGAAAGCAGTAATGTGTAACCAAGAAAATGAATGCGGTAAGACTGAAAATGATTACCCTTGGGGGCTATGGGATTATTATGGTGGCTTATATTTCAAAGTATCAACATTTTCTAAAATGAGTTGTGGCTGTGATCAGACTTAGTTTACTGTACTCTTTAAGAAGCCAAGAAATGGCCTATTTTAAAATTACTCATGCCCTCCAGCCCTGAAAGAAAGAGGATGCATACAGGATGCACTCTTCAGAAGTAGCAGAGCTGTGGTGGACGAGAAAGGAGGTGAGGAGAACTTGCCAGGAAGTCGGGGGTAGTCAGGCTGGCTGGAGCCAAGGGGCAGACAGACACAGGAACCAAGCAAAGTCCTCACTGAGCTCTAAATGGACAACCATTCAGCCTGCCAATTCCAGAAAGCCACAGCCAACTCCAGGTCCTCTAAGAAGGATCTGGTGAGCTCTTGCACCACAGGATAATGGCGACACAAACAACATTCAGAAAATTCTAGCCACCACTCTGATTAAAACTGCAAATCAGCACTCTGATTAAAACAGCTCTTCGCCTAAGCCCTCAGTGAAAAGGGAAGATTAGCACAGGTTTGTAGCCCTGACAACTCCTTCCAGCTCTTTAAGTTGCATGTAAAATTTCAGGCATCTCCCTGGGGACCCCAAGCTGGGCTATTGCCATTGCTCTCCCGCTAATTGGAAAACTATAATAAGAAAGTAAACAGGGCCAATTCCATAATAACCTGAATAATAGAGCTGTCTGCCTTGTGCTCCCTGATTACTCTATTCGTTTACTAAATAGACTAGCATGGCTGGCAAGGATGAATGATGAGGGCTATTGTTGCCTGGGATGTCCCTGCATTTTTCATTATATTAAAACAATAACAACTGTATGGAAGGAGATCATTTGGTCCAGAAAACCCATGGACTCCTGTGGGCTCCAATAGAGGAGTTGCAAATTGGAACGACTCCCTTTGGGGACGTAAAGACATCCAGCTTTCCGTGCCCACAACTGAATCATTAAACCCTGGCAGGAGGAAGAAGCACAGCACCTTAGCAAGCCTGTCGCTTCTTCTTTCCTTTTGTTCCGAACCATTTCACATCTGCCATCAGCAGTGTCTTGAGAGGCTAGCGCTGTGTGAGGCAGCAGGGCCCCATGAAGTCCATGGAGAGGGGAGGGGTGGGCACGTCTCCAGGCGGAATAGATGCTGTCAAGCCCAAATCCACCACTGTCCAGGTACTGCTTCCAGGGCATCCAAACTAGTTGCGAAGTCCAGAGAGCTGTGAGGCCAGCCGCAGCCCGCCTGCTGCCCTTGGGGAGGAGCCAAGCATCCACATCACTCTGCCTCCACAGTACAAGATAGGAAAGACGCCAGGGGTGCTCCTCACCTATCAAACTAAAGCACAGAGACCCCACGGGTCCTGTGCAGAATCTATCGATTTCCTAACTGATGTTGTCACAAGATTTTCTCTGCATCTCTCCTGCTTTCACGGCTGATTTCAATAGAATTAGTGAAGCATAAAGGGACAGGCATGTGCAAAATACTGTGTCAAGATGTTTATTCTCGTTCAGTTGCTTTATATCGCTTTGTCTTACAAAAACTGTGCAAAGGTATCACAACACTCTGGGGCTATTAAAATAGTGGACAACATTAGTGGGAAACTAACAGAATGGTATGCTTTAAAGTAACAAATTTTACACACTTAGGGAAGAGATTAATGGCATTTTAATGAGAAGTCAGCTTGCAGTAATTTTACAAGTAATGATTACCTTCGTTCCCAAAACCAACTGAAGAATAATCACTGCAACAATGCATCTCACATTTTGACCATTAATAGGAAAATAACCTCACGGATATATCAGCACGGTTATTTTTGCCTAAGAGTGGCAGAGGTATTAGCTGGTAAAGTTGTCTAAGACTTTATACAAAGGAAAGCATTTTTCCCTTAATGTATTCCTGGTTTGGGATAAAAGGACAAGTGTAACAAAGGGAAATGCCATGAACAAGTGCAAACCCTTTTCCATGGCACCACAAAGGGGAGTGTTGTTTCCCTTTTTCTGGAATAGATCCTGGGCAATGAACCAACTTGAACCAGCAGAGAATGTGCAAGCCCAGGAGTAAACCTAGCATGGCCTGTACTAGCCTGTAAGCCCCAAGAGAGGAAGGGATGATGAATGGAGTACAAGGGAAGAGGAGGAGAAGATACGACTGGATTCGTTGTATGGCAGCCCTTGGCATTGTCATTTATTTGGCCTAATACCCAAGCCCATGCCATTTTGTAAAATCCTGCATTGCGTGTTTCATGTAATTTTTTAGGGAGATGTTTGCCAAAGGAATGACATTTTTTTTTCCACATCAAAATAACAGCCAAGACTTGTTCAATCAGTCTTTCTCAAATTTTAATGAGGAATGACTACCCTGAAGATCTGGTTAAAATGCAGCTTGGCCCATATGGATCATGAGCCAAGTTGAATTTGTTGTGTTTTGCACATGTTCACAAATTCTATAGATGCTTCTGGTGCATGAGGAGTGGTGCTACACAGTGCTGCTGTGAAAGCACTTGGTTACTGGGTTCATCCTGCATTATGATTACTCATCACAACAAACATTTTCTGTAGGGATTTGATTTGGCTCCTCTTTCTAGATGGGAAAAGGGATACACAGAGAGGTTAGCAATTTGCCTATTGTCACAGAGCCAATAAAGTGTAGAGCCAGGATTCAATCAGAGAAAGTTATATGCCAGAGTCTGGATCTCTTTAACAGATAACTTCAGGACACTCAATCTAATTCCTACAGATAAAATCCTTCATGTTCCCCTCTCCATGATCCAAGAATGACTTTTCCCTCAAACAAGATGGAAAACATGTAACATTTACCATCCCACCCTTGGCAGTCAGATTGTATCACTCCACCTTTCTCTATTGGCTTAGCTGTGGTCACAAATGGACATATGGATACATGCCCCATCTTTTGGTGAGAGATGTCCAGAGAACTTCATGTTTGAAAACCACCACAATTGCTTCTATCTATAGGAACCAAACTTACAAGCAGCTCTTGCCTTCTGGAACCTCCCAGAAAACTATGAATAACTCAGTCCATACTGATGAGATCATCAAGTAGCTCAGCACAAATCTGCTTGGAAGCCATCCAAGATAGTGAGCTAGTGAGTGGCCAGATGTGCTTGCCGCCAATCCACCCTATAGGAGGAAATGAGTCAACAGCAGAATCATGAAACCACCACTGACTCTGGATTCTCCCCGACTAACACTCTAACACTACCTGCAATTGAACACTTATGTTAGGATATTGCTGAAGAACTGAAACCACTTTTTAATCATCCTCATCATTCTTGGGTATATTTCCTTGCTAACCATAGATCAGGAATGGCAGCATAAAAGCTGCCACATCAGGCTCACATGAGCTAGTACCTCCAAGAAGGCCTTGGTTCCAGAAGGCATCCTAAGTAGGAGCACTTAGTTCTCAAGACAGAGGCCCTCTCCATCTGCATTTAGGCTGGCATCTCCTTCCATCCTTCTTTGAGCTGTATGTCACCAGTCCTGTAGCTTCAGGAACCTGACAAGGGACCAGACAAAACTGTTCAACATTCAGTATGGCTGACAAGTGAGAACAGTGCTAATAACTGATGGAGAATTGATTCGGCGGGAAGCTAGTTAATCAATGTGGGCAGGCACAGCTGACCACTCATATATAGTTCAATCATAAGCAATCAGTGTATGAGAGATGCCTCCTTCACTACTTCCCTCAAATGAGGCATTCTGCCCTGTACTCAGTGTTCATTTATGTTGAGTTTAGTTTAACAACCTCGGTTAAACTGAAACCATTTAGGGCTTGCAACAAACAAAAGTCTTCCTTTCTTCTTTTTTTTCTCCCTTTTTCCTTCTTACCTTCCTTTTTTCTTTCTTTCCAACATACACATGACAGTCTAGAGCCAGTGTTGGCCGCCTGTTTCCTGCCAAAAGTCATTTGCATATTTATAATCTCATTCATAAGCCAAACAAACTGATCAATTAAAAATCAGCCTGCTATAGATTTTTGAATTTTGAGTCTTGCCTGTGATTGCCTTGGCAGGGTCAAACCAAATGATTTTGTGGGCTTTACGTGGCCCTAGGGACAGACATTCCCCAATGCTGATAGAAACTAAAGGAACATTGGTGACTGAAAAAAAAAAAACAGTCCCTGCCCATCTTTTCTTCTGCTTGGGAAAAGATAATATCAGTAAGTATAATATAAGAATAATAAACGAACAATATAAATAATATCTTAAGTTGTAGCTATGTTTGGGAAGTACTGAGGGATAGGGATGGCAAAGCTTAAAACTGAGTGATCAAGGAAAGAATTGCTATAAAGATGGCATCTGAGCAAAGACGGAAGGAAATGAGGGCATGGTCTATGGAGTTCCCAGCAGAGACAGCAGCCCCTCTCATGGAAATGGCGCATGACATAGCGATATGGCCAATGTCACTGGACAGGTTGACCAAGACGAGTTACTGAAAATGAGGCCATGGGAGTATGGAAGAGCTTGAATGTGGAGTTTGGTTTTTTACTCTGGGAGAAATGAGAATGAATTTTAAGGCATTTTAGCAGCATAGAGACATACTTTGACTTAAGCTTAAGAGAAGTGCACTGGCTGTCATATCAGGAAGAATGGCAGTGGGACAAAGGTGGAGGTCATTACAGCCATGCAGGAGGGAGGTGACAATGTCCCAAGACCAGGTGCACAAATACAGTTTGATTCTGAATATATTTTGAAGGTAGAGTGAAGAAACTTTGCTGCACATTAGATGCGGTAGAGGAGGAAGAGTGGCATTAGAGGCAACTCCAAAATTTTGGCCTGAAGTTGTCATTGTCCCAGATGGAGAAGACTGTGGGTGTGGCAGAATGAAAGTGAGGTGAAGAGTTCTATTTGTGTCATGTTTACTTACAAAGGTTGACTAGACATCCACAAGGCAACATCAAGGGAAAGCAATGGTATTGGTATTTGCATCGCCTTTTGAGGAAACCACCTGCGAAGCTGCAACTTCTGAATGGTCACAACTGACTGAATACCTGAGAAGAGCAATCAGAATATGTTTTCTGTACACCTGCCTTTTGGCAGCACAGTTACAGGCTCAAGAGGACTGGAGCAGGAGACAAACAGAGTCGCCTCCTCCAGGGTATCTTCAAGTCCCCTGTTGAACTGAAGTTGAGCTGTACACTAATCAGTGATCTGATAGACACAGTCAAGAGTTACCTGGAGTTGGAGGAAAAAGATTTGTCTTGAGAAAATTTAAGCAAAAATCTATGAAAAGTCAATAAGCTAATGTAAATTAAAGGAGGAAAATCTCCAACAGATGACCTCTTGCTCAGGATGCTTGCTCAGGATTTGTTTATAAAATTCAACAAGTGAGTACCCACTTGGCTTTCAAGAGGCTCCCCACTATCGTCTAGCTCTAGAACAATCCACCTCTGATTTTCATAACCCTTCCAAAATGTGATGCTGATGCTTCTCCATGGTGCCCAAGGACTATTAGAAATCATTTAAGATCTGAACAATCAAGTTGATGAATTTCCAAATATCGGTGTTTTAGGAGCTTACAAACATCTGGGCTCCTGGACCACTTTTGCTAGGAGTCTTGAAGTGATTTTCAGTCCTAGGATATTAGATGCTTTTCTCTCATTACATCTGTCAACCCCATACAGGATTTGGTTTGGGAGTTTTTTTAAAGCTTAATAGATTGGAAGGCACTTTCTATTGAGAGTAAAGCACCCTCCACATGAAGTGTGGGTTTAATGCCCCTCGCCATAGTTATGGACAGAAAGGAGCAGAGTGGCCAGGCCCATGACGATGAGTGGTGACAGGTGAGGAAAAGGAGAAGCTGAGGGGCCTTTGTTGCAGGATCAGTCTCGTTCTTGGTGGTTCACTGATTCACCCAGTGCTAATGCATCTCTGTTTCAACCACAAATCATTTTCATGATTTTCATTGTAATGAAATAAAAAGCAAGCAATATGGCTTACATCCATTTTCTAGGAGATGCAATGGAGTATGTTCACTCCAGGTGATGCATACTTTTCTTTAATGATGAGGGAATAAAAGTAGCCACTTGGATTGTACTCTTCCTTTCCTGCTTTTTTTTCAATACCAATTTTTTTTTTATTATTATTTGAAAGGCAGAGAAAAAGAGAGAGAGAGATGAGATCTTCCATCTGTTGGCTTACTTTTCAAATAAGGAAGAGCCTAGAACAGACCAGAGAAAAGAACAAAGAAATCTATTCAAAGCTCACATGTGAGTCGGAGGGGCACAGGCTCTTGAGCCATCATTGGCACATTAGCACATTATCAAAGTCATGACATAAGCCAGCACTCTGTTATGGGATGCCAGCATTGTAAACAGGGACTTAACCCACCGAGCTACAAAGCTAGACCACCCTCTGCTTTTGCTATGTTAGAGTGTTATAATTTTTAGAACAGTGCTTCTTATAATTCAATGGCATGACAATATCTAACCCAGGCAATTTTTATGTGTCTTCCTTTGAAAGGCTTGTTCACTAGTGATGTCTATTTATTGCCCTTACCACTACCAGCAGGGGCATGAACAGGAATGGAGAGGGATGCAATCTGCAAGTGAGAAAATAAATGAGACAGACACATGATGATGATTATAAAAGTGGGGTGGCCAGAGAAAGCCCTCTTAGACCCAGAATGTTCACTGCCTCAGTCTCATATTGAATTTCTTGAGGCAGGGGAGTCAAGTTACAGAAATTGATGTGACACAAACTCTGATGAAGCTACACCCTATATTGATGTTAAACAGCCAACATCCAATGATTAGGAAGCAACAGCATGACCCAAATGCAGAAATCAGTATGTAACTGTTTCAAACACATCCTTAAAGCACACAGTTCTGTGGCCTTGAATCCTTCCCCACAGGCCCTGACCTTGGTCTTGGACTTTAGTCCATTCGTGGACCATTGCCTTAAGCGTTTGACTTCAGTCTCTGGTTCCAGCAATTTGTGAAGTCAAGATTTCAGATAATCTGTGCTGTTCTTCCTTATAAAATCACACTGTTATATTTTTTTAAAGATTTATTTCTTTTCACTGAAAAGGCAGATTTGTAGGAAGGAGAGAGAGAGACAGAGAGGAAGATCTTCCATTCGTTGGTTCACTGTCCAAGTAGTTATGGCAGCCAGAGCTGAGCCAATCTGAAGCCAGGAGCTAGCAGCTCCTTCCTAATCTCCCACATGGATGCAGGGTCCCAAGGCTTTGGGACATCCCTGCTGCTTTTCCAGGCCACAAGCAGGGAGTTGGATGGGAACTGGAGCAGCCGAGACACAAACTAGTGCCCATGTGCATGCAAAGTGATCCCAGGGAATGCAAGATGAAGGTTTAACCTCTAGGCTATCACACTGGGCCCACGCTGTTATTTTTATATAAACTGCCTACAGCAGCCCTAATAAGCATAAATCCCACATTGAAATATGTTGATTATGGGGCCCAGCGCGGTGGCGCAAATGGTTAAAGGTCCTCGCCTTGCACGCCCGGGATCCCATATGGGCGCCGGTTCTAATCCCAGCAGCCCCGCTTCCCTTCCAGCTCCCTGCCTGTGGCCTGGGAAAGCAGTCGAGGACAGCCCAAAGCTTTGGGAACCTGCACCCGCGTGGGAGACCCGGAAGAGGCTCCTGGCTTCGGATCGGCATAGTACCGGCCCGTTGCGCTCACTTGGGGAGTGAATCATCGGACGGAAGATCTTCCTCTCTGTCTCTCCTCTCTGTACATCCGCCTTTCCAATAAAAAAATAATAAAAATAAATCTTACAAAAAAAAACGAACAACAAGAAATATGTTGATTATGGTTCTTTCAGTGAAGAGGAGTAATAAATCCATGTAAACCCATGTGTCCTACTTTCCAATTATTGGTCTTTAAACAGAGTCTCAAGACACTATTGATGTATACTCTTCCTAGTTTCTATCATCACATAGGATACAAGACAAGGTTATGGTGGATTCATCTTTTACTTGCCTGAACCTGTTTAAAAGATCAACTTCTTTAATACAAGTTGCCTCTAAGTACATTAGTTCCTTATCCATTATTGTAAAGAAATATTCAAGGCTGTGTACTTCACAAAAAAAGAGGCTGATTTCACTCACAATTTTGGAGGCTGAAAGTCCAAAAGCAACAGCTCTATCAGTTCAGCCGCTGGGAAGGTCTATGTTGGCTGTGTCACATCACAGCAGATGCCATTATAGCAGAAATGTGTAAAAGAGAGAGAGAGCCTGCAGCAAGAAAGGAAGCCAATGAGGACTAAGGACTACTTTGAGACCATGAGAAGCTCAACATTAACTACTTCTGAAAGAATTGTTCCTAATGATCTAAGAACTTTCCACTTTGTCCAGCCTTTTGAAGGTTCCACACCGGGAACCAAGCTTTCAAAGCATGAACCCTTTGGGGATTCCCTCCCCTCACCCCCCGCCCCGCCGAACCACACCCAAGCCACAGCACTGAGTTTATGAAGGATGCACAAATAATCTTCAGACCACAGGCTAATACGTAGGGTAACTAGAATTTTAACTCACATATATATGACTACAAAATCAATTCGCAATTCTCTGCTTTCTGGTGGAGAATATACCAAGACCAACCAAGTGTTTTTCCCAGAAGCAGAAGAACCCAAGAAGGAGTAAAAGGTCTCTTACTTCCTCTTCTCTAGATCAATCCTAAATCAAGTTTATAAGAGGTGCCTATTTAGTAAAAAGCTTAATTTTGCACACCAAAACCAGTACAAAATTGAATGATTCTATTCCGTGAGGGATCAGGGACAAAGACTCAGGTAACATGCTTTGTAAAAGCATAATTGGTAAATAAGATGTTTAAGATTTTCTTAGTCTTTACCCTTTGTAATCACATATTCATTCAACTCTTTCCATCACTACAAATAAAAGCTGCCCAGGAGACTCATCTAATGGCATCACCTTTACAGTCCTGGCACCCGGACAATGGATGAGGAATGAAGGAAGGAGAAACAGAGAAAAATTGATAGAACAATCACCGAAATCAAGAGAGCCACGAGCTAAACTGAGTGCTTCCCAGACAAATGCATTTACAACAGAATCAGTGACGTGAAGGACTGATCCCTGTGTACTGTGCTACTGGTATCTTGGCAGATTCTTACAAACATATTCAGTGTTTTCTGAATACATCTCAGAGCTACTCAGACTGAGCCATGTGGAGGTCATGGATGCTGTTTGCCAACTAGAGCTTGGTTGCTCTTTCCCATCCTAAGTACATTTTAGAGGTGCATGTCCTGGTCTCCAACAGTTAGAAGATGCTACATAACCCATCAGAGCCCACAATGCTGGCCTGAGAACTTGCAGAGTGTTCTTTCACTCTGGCATGGCAGTTATCCACTTCAAGGTGATGGCTGCCCTGTCATCCTGGACCTTGCATGATTTTCTATAAACAGACACCCCCCTGGTAACCCAGAATAGGCAGGTAACATGTGCGTGTCTCTACATATCCAAACATTCCCACAGGCACACAACATGCATGAAAACCAACGTTTTGTTGTTTTAAGCCATTGCAATTTGGGATATCCTGACTGATTTTGAAAGCAGGCTTCTAAACTAGGACCAAACAAGGAAACCAGGAGCATTGAGACCGTAGGAGGTGTTGCTAGTATCACCTTTGAATAAGGGTACTAAGCTTTTGGATAACTAAATTAAGGACAGCTAAGATTTGGAGTATTCCATGAGGACCTCTAGTTCTATAAAGTTGTGATATGAGGAACCGGGAACCTCTTGAGTTTAAGGGCCATTGCATGACTCTGGAGGGCATGACTTTTAGCACTGGTTACATACTGTGACTCCCTGTGGGTGTCCTCAATTGACATCAATGCAAACTGAAAAGTAAGTAACAAAAAAAGCACTGCTCTTTCAACTGTGTTCACTACTTTATCTTGGTTTGGGACTACAAGCACACATCCTGGAGCTAGACTGATTAAATTCAAATTCCAACTCAGTCATTTATTGGCTACTTGACCTGTGGGTAAATTACTTGTTCTCAGTTGTTTTCATGCATGCATAAGAAATAATACACCGCCAGGCCCAGCGCAGTGGCCTAGCGGCTAAAGTCCTCGCCTTGAACGTGCTGGGGTCCCATATGGTAGCTCTAATCCCGGCAGCTCTACTTCTCATCCAGCTCCCTGCTTGTGGCCTGGGAAAGCAGTCGAGGACGGCCCAAAGCTTTGGGACCCTGTATCCGCCTGGGATGCCCCGAAGAAGTTCCTGGATCCTGGCTTTGGACCAGCATAGCATCGGCCATTGCGCTCACTTGGGGAGTGAATCATCGGACGGAAGATCTTCCTCTCTGTCTCTCCTCTCTGTATATCTGACTTTCCAATAAATAAATAAAATCTTTATATAAAAAAAAGAAACAATACACTGCCTACCTCATAGGATAGTCCAAGGAATAAACAAATCAGTGCAAGGAAAGGGGATGGATCAATGCCTGAAACACTATAAACATTAAACAGTATAAGCACGAGCTGATAGTACTATTAACTCATTGTTAATATTATCATTACTCTGTTTTCCCTTCCATTGGCAACTATAGTTTTTATAAGACTGACAAATCTAAGTACTAATATAAAAAAATTTCTTTGATCATAATAAATATTCTCAAGAGAAAACATGCAACCTACGAAACTGAATAATGGAAAATAAAAACAATTTTTAAAAGAAAATAAAAAATGAATCTGGTAGCCATTCTGCTATGGTGACTATGATTAAAATGCCTTGGCAGACCCCACTGTGATGCACTCTAGCACTCCCCAGGGCACACACACATCAGGCCCTCGAGCTATGAGTCAAGAAGCAATAAATTGGCTGCTTTTGGCTCTAGACATCAACATTTTAAGAGATCTCCTTGCTGCATAGCACCCATAGATCCAAGCTCTATAAGACATCTTGAAACCCTAACTTTTTGAGAAATTGACTAAATGCCCAACAGTTGGTCAGACTCAGAGCTCCATATTGGTGAATGGATCAGAAGTCTGAGAGTTGTAGGGCAGCTCAAGGGACAACCAACTTTTCCAGCCACACTAAGTCCCACTTGACTTTTGGTATATATCTCTTGCCAAAGCACCCAATACCCTTGAGAGAGACTCCTACAGCCTAACAGACTCTCAAAAACACCCTTTTCAACATCAGGCTTTCCTTGCTCACACTCAGGCTGCTTTTCATGGTGCTAGGGACCCATCACCGAGCACTTCAAATGCAGAACGCAGGGAGCCAGTTTGCACCAGCAGGCTCTGGCAGCCAGCCACAGCTGCATCCTCATCCCACTCCACTGCCCCAGTCTTGAGCTCTCACGCAAATGTGAATATGATCCATGGGTTGCAGTGAAGAAGGAAGAACACAAATCAACTCCCTTTTCATCCTTGGAAATGTAAAAATACCTCTGATTTTGGGTCAGCTCAATTTTTTTGTAGTATAATGTATCTATACTAATACCATTTGTAAGCGCACAGCCCTCAAAGTTTTGATAGTGTAAACCATCGTGTACAATGACAGCTGTGTTGTTTTTAATCCAAACATCATAACCCTTTTCTCCTAGGATTCTTTTTGGGTTGCTAGAACATCCACTTGGAATCACAAATGCAGCTCAGATCTCTCATTTCTGGACTTACACTCCTGCTATTAACTCCACTGACAAGTAAAAAGGACACATTGAGCACTTACAAGTAAACAGACCGGAAGCCACAATTTTCTCCTGAGCCATTAGAATCTGACTTGAGACATGCCAGCTCCAATGAGCCATTTACATGTAGATCAGCCATACCCTTTGATTTTCTGTAATTTAAAACGTTTTGTCATCAGGGCCTTTGCTGATGTTGAGGAGACACTGCTCGCAATTACTGTTTTTTAAATTTTTATTTGTCTTCATTTTATTGTAAAAAATCAGAGAAAGAGAAACGTTTTCCATCCACTGATTCATTCCTCAAATGTCCGCAATATACGGGCTGGCACAGCCTGAAGCCAGAAAACAGGAACTCAATCTGGGTCTCCCATGTGGGTGGCTGGAAGCCAACTACTAAAACCATCACCTGCTGTCTTCCAGTGTGCACATTAGCAGGAAGCTAGAATTGGAAGCAGCATCAATTCTCCAACCCAGGAAAGGAGATGGCAGGCATCCCAAGTGGCAGCCTAATTATCGTGCCTATTACCCTCCTGTCTTTTTTTCTGTTTAAAAAAAAAGAGAGAAAAAACAGTTAATCCCTAAAAACAGGAAAGAATCACCCACAAGCGTTTCTTTCATTTGCAATCTAACTGGCCCAAAGCCCTTGTCATACCACCTCCTCCACTGGACTCTAATAAGGCTTTCACATTGCAAACTACTAAGAACTCTCAAGTCAGGGACCACTGGATAACTAAAAATAGCTCTGTACCTAAGTACCGGCTGAGATTCTTCAAGCCAGGCCATCCTAACCCAGTTTACCCTACCGTGTCTGCCTATTCCACAGAAATATTCAGTGCCTATTCAATCAAGGCTGCACCCAAATTTGCTTCTGCTCTTTTGTCTCTTGACCTGCAGCTTCCCCCTGTGGTCCTGCATAGCATGATGCACCCCCATCCACTTCGGAACTGTAGCAAACTGTTTTTTCAATGACAGCTGTCTCTTGAGTTGTGGGCCTCTCCATACCTGCAAGATGATAATACCTACATGTAAAACTATATGCACTCAGCTAGCAGACACATGTAGTACTGCACAAGTCTTGCCAGCTACTTGGAGGGCTCTCACCTTAACACTCTTCATAACAACTGCCTGAATGACACAGGGGTCAGTGCTGACTCTCAGTCACAGCTCAGGAAGAGCTTTATAAATGTCAATGTACACTCATTCACGCAGATGTTTACTGGGCATGCACCAGGTAGCATGGACCTAGTTTACAGGTATTCAAGCAGCCCAGACTTCCAAGAACTTCCAGTACAAAATAATAATGCTGCATGACCTTCTAGTGTAGTGGACAGTCCCTGTGCTTCTTGCCTCCTCATTGAAGTGTCATGAGTGGTGGAGGAGGGTCGCTCAGAGGACTCCCACAACAAGGCAGCCACAACAGATGAGAGAGGAATTAAGACTCAGAGAGGATAGTGGAAATTCCGCTCCGTGAATCCTTCCACTTGGGTTCCAAATCTCCAGTTTCAACCTGCCCAAGTTGTCCTCACTCCTTCAGGAATCTTTTTGTTTTGGGGGAAAAAAGTGGCACTGGCTCCGTCTAGTTCATACTGGGGGGAGATCCTACATATTTGCCTCCTAGGTTTGCATGACATCAAGCCAAATAGACTGTTGGTCCAGACAATTTTCATAACCAAGGAGAGACTGTCTAGTGGAAGGTTGCTGGGATGGGAGTGTTGGTCAAGAAGAGCTTCCAGGTTGTGGCTGCCATTATGCAAGGATCTCCACCTCTCCATATTTAAACATAGGGAAAGCAGCTTTTACTGACTCCTGGGGGCAGGCTTGTATTCGGTTTTATTCATTGTGTTAACACAAAAAAGAAACCTATCAGTCACTTCTAGACTGAGCATATCAAAACAATATCCAGGAGATGCTTTATTTGCTAGGGCAACTACCACAGGTGGCTCTTGGATATCTGAAACATGACCAGGTCCAAATTAAGATGTGCTATAAGTGTAAAATACTTCTACAGGATTATAAAGACTTACTGACAAGTGAGTGTGTGTGTGTGTGGATGTGTGGGTGCACAGTGGTACCTCAAAAGCTTTGTGGGAAAAGGAAATTTAAAGCTAAGTTTGTTTTGGTGCAAATATTTTGAAATTCATGCAAATGAGGGGGAATCTTCAAAAAGATCATTGAAAAGTGTATTATGGAAATACTATGCATGAATTTCAACAATCTTTGCACCAAAATAAATTGTTTTTTTAATTCTGCTTTCCCCCAATACTTGAACTTCCCTCACGTGTGTATCTTTATACATATGCACACAAATATATTCATATTTTACCTTCATTGAACATTAAAAATATATTAAAGTAATTGAGTAATATTAGCACAAGCTTTTCATTTCACCTTTTTTACATGATTACTGGAAAATTTGAAAATTAAGGTTGGCATCATGGCATAACAGGTAGAAGTGCCACCTGCAATACCAAAATGCCATATGGCATTTGTTCATGTGCCGACTGCTCTGCTTCTGATCCAGCTTCCTGATGATGACCTAGAAAAGCTGAGGAAAATGGTCCAGATGTTTGGCCCCTGGCCCCATGTGGGAGACCTGTCAGAAGCTCCCAGCTCCTGGCCTTAGACTGACCCAACTCTGTATCAGCCGTCTGGGAGTGAATCAGGTTTCACACCAATGGGTCTCAAATCAGGCCTTCACCAGCCTAAGCAATAACTTTCCAAGACTACTCTGCCCAGTGAGATCTCTTTTCTACAGTGTGTTTTATTAGTGGCATTGACTGAAAGATTTCCTGCTCATCCCCTTCCAAGGACATCCCCAGTCAGCTATCATAGTCACTTTGATCTGAAAAAAATAAGAACCAGTCTGGAAAACAGTGCCTTAGGACTCAGAGTGCAAGGTGTACAGTGGGTCAGGCCTGGTTTGCCCTGGCCTCCTGCTGTTCCCACTCCTCAGCTCATCCCCACTCTCTCACCACTGACAGCAGCAACGACAGCTGGGACAACAGGTCCTTACCAATCCTAAAGTAACTGATTGGCAATTCTACCCTGTCTCTGCACCCCCACCAGGGAAAAGAGCACACAACATCCTGAGCTCAGAAACACCTGATAGCAACAGACCACTAAGGACATATCCCTGGAGCTCCAGATCTACCAGAGCTAGGAAAGGCAGCTTGGGTGGAAGCAAGCCCCCTCCCTGCATCCCACTTGCAGTTCCAACAGCCTGATGGGAATCTCCACCACTGCCGGCTCCGAAAGGGAAGCTGAATCTGTGCAGCAAAGACAACTCTCTCAAGAGCCATTTCTGGATGGATAAATTGCCCTGAAGAAAAAAAAAAATTGGTGCTGATTTAGTGTTCACTTTTCATCAGCTGAAATGTTTTTATTTTGGGAGGGAATTGGCAAGTTATAATTATTATTGATCTCTGTGACAGCAATCAGAGAAAGCTTTCGGGTGTCCTCCAACAAGCAGGGCTAGAAATAGATGCAGTGATTTTCTCGACCAATCATGGCTTCTTCTTGCTCCAAATTGATTTTATAGCTGACTTGCCACTTAAAACAAAAAAAAAAAAAAGAAAGAAAGAAATTAAGTTCTACATAGTGAGCTTGGGTGTCCTGATCCTTCCCCTGTCAGTATTTATGAAGCATTCACTGGGGCCCTAGCCACACGGTCTTCGAGAATGTCTTACCTGACTTTCAACAGATGGATGTTAATGGGATATTTATTTACAGAGTGAAATTAAATTGGAGCTGCATCTTAATGCACAATTTACATAATCAGCTTTGTTCTGAGCTGATGAGCTATTCTCCATGGCACTTGAGACCTTTCCTCAAAACAGCAGCCACTGAGAATGGAGATTAAGCAATTTCCTAAAGCTACAAGCCTTGATGAGGATCCATTATCCCATCTCAGAGACCTCATACTTTCTCTAGACACTGGCATAAGATCAAAGATTCATGTTAGCTTCTTGCCATAGGTCAGGATCAAAAGCAAGATGTTCTATTTGCATGTAGAAACCATTACAGCCATGGGTAAGTTCAGCCTCACCTGGGCACACAAAGAAGTTTCTGGAGAGAGCACATCGTGGCTGAGACAATTCCGAGCCTAGGAGGACAGAAGGAGTCAGTGCTCAAGAGAGTGGATTAGCAAACCTGTGTCCTTAAACTCATAATAATAGTACTAATAGGGTTGCCCTTTTATCCTTCCTCCAATCCAGAGGACAGTACATTAACTGCAGGCACTGTAACCCCTAGGATCTTGGTCAACTGCTTGAGAAATAGCCTTCCTTCCAAGAGATATTGTAACGTTGAACACTTGCTAGAAATAAGCTCTTGAAATTTTCTTGGTTAGATCTTCCCTATAGCCTTGAGAGATGGCAGCTATTATTGCTTCGCTGCTTTTATATGAGAAAACTGAGTTCTGGACACTAAGTCATTAGGCTGAAGTTCCCCAGCTAACAAAATGGAATAACCAAGACGTGAAACTGGTTTGCCTGGCTGTAGAATGCAGAGAGCTTACCTGCAATGCTAAACATGGAATCAGTGAAGAAACTGCATCACAATTCGATTAGTAGACCTGAGGTTATATATGCTAACTTTACACACTGAATAATCACAGACTCCTTAAAACAAACTACTTACTCATTCTTTCATTAACTTCTGGAATGTTACAAAAACTCAAATGCTCCAAAATGGCCTGTTCCAAAATCAGCTATACAAACCCAGACCCCTTGACAAGCAGGCAATGAGCACCATGGGTATCTGAATAAATCTAGGATTCTGTGGCATTAACTGGGTACTTAGATAAAGATCAATCCCCACAGAGCGGGTATAGGCATAAAGCACAGAAGGGAAAATGTTCTCTCAGTCATCAGAGGTCCATGGATGTTACTATTCAAGGAGGCATACGATTCTCAGCTCATGGCTCAGTGTTTCATGGTAGACAGCTTTTGACAACCACTTCATGCTTAAAAGCCCGATACAGAGCATGCGTGGTGGTGCAATGGGTTCAGCCACTGCCTGGGATGCTTGCGAGTGCCAGTTTAAGTGCTGTCTACTCTGCTTCCAATCCATCTCCCTGCTAATGCATCCTGGGGCAGTAGGTGATTGCTCAAGAACTTGGAAGCCTGTCACTCATCTGAAAGACCCAGATGGAGTTCTGGGCTCCTGACTTCCATCTCAATCAGTCAGCTATTACAGGTATTTAAGGAATCAACCAACAGATTGAAGTGTCTCTTTCTCTCTCTCTCTCTCTCTCTCTCTCTCTCTTTCTCTTCCTCTGTCTCTTTTCTTTTGCCATTCAAAGAGATTTTTAAAAGTTTTTTAAGCTCAATCAATTTCTATCACAGATTCCACACTTGCTCTGGAAAGAACCAAAAATAATATAGAATAGGGCATGAAGATGGTTAATTTCCCCTATGGAATCCAAGAAGTTGAGCACATTATAAATATAAGGCAAAATTATAAACACACTACTTATGGCATTCTCACTTCTCACTCAAGGCTTATTTTCTCAAGGATTCAGTCTCCTGTGGGCCTAAAGTCTTCAACTTCCCCCATCCCATTCCTTTAGTCTCTAGTGTCATTGCTGCCTCTTGTGGCTTTTCAAAAACTGTCCTCACCTACTCCTGTCCCGGAGACCAGCTCTCTGCCCTGTACTTAAGGGTAACAAATATCAGATAACCTGTCCCAGAAATATTTCATATTTCCTAGATGTGCTGTGCTTAAATTTCAGTTACTAAATGGTGTCAATTTCAGATCCAAGCAGCAGGCTGGGAGATATGACCACTGCTACATAGCAGATTGAAAGGTGGCTCCTCAAGTGGTATGTTCAAGTTACAATTCTAAGAACATGGAGGTGACCCGTCTTGGAAAAATGTTCTCTTTAAAGAAACAATTAAGCTAGCATCTTTAGCAGGAGAGTAATATGGATCACCTAAGTAGACCCTCATTCCAAGGATGTGTGTCCTTAGAAGGAATGGGAGACATTAAAGAATAGAGATGAGGACAGCGTGAGCAAAGGAGAAAGGTTGGAGTGGTGTAGCCACAAGCTGAAGAATGCCTGCAACCACAGGAACTGTGGGAGGTAAGGAAAGATTCTTCCCTTGAGCCTTCAGAAAAGCCACAGCCCATGGTTTCATTTCAGACTTTGGGGCTCCAGAGATGTGAGAAGGAACATTTCCATTGTTTCAACCCACTGATTTTTTGGGTAATTTGTTATAGCAACCCAACATTACTGTAGAAAGAAGACCTCCCTAAACCAGTGCCAACATAAAGAAGCAGGCAACGTAGTTCCTGCTACCCTTCCATGACCTCTCAAACACAGGTTTGGTGACTTCATCGGCCTGCGAAGTCCTCGTCTTGCCATGCTTTTGGAAAGCTGACTGTCTGGTGGTCTCCCTGGGTGCAGCCCAATATTCTGAAAGGCAGCATCGCCGTCAGCCCGGCAGGCCTGCATTGGGGAAAAGGCGGGAGCAAATGCCAACATCCTGAAATCCCCCCCAAAAGAATGAATCACACAGAAAACTCAAAAAAGGAAATCTATAGCAGCAGGATGTGCTTGAGCGAGAGTGTTATCATTTCCTGAAGTAGTGTATTGGAGAACAGCATAGTGATGAATTAAAGAAACAAAGGGATTAAAGCACGAAAAGAAGCACTTAGATGAAGAGGAAACTGCAAGCACTATAATGAGTCTGCAAGATGATTTCTCTAGGTAGATGGTGGAACATTTGCCACCGAGAACTTTTAAGCTAAATTGGTCCACAGAATACACACAAGAGAAATGAGACTCACCAGGACCATTATTCAAATGATTCAGAAAGAAAAAAAAAATATGCCTACTCCTCAGAAGTAAAATAGTCCTCTCACCTGAAAAAAAAAGTATTTGATCTCCATGCAGGAGGAATTTAGCCAGCAATTTCTTAATTGTCAATTTCTATAAACGCAGTTTTTTCATTGCTTTGCTTCTTCCCAGGGTATCTAATCAGGGTTCGGAATCCACAGGCTGCAAGCAGAGCAGTCAAATTACCCGAAGATGAATTCTGCAGACTTTAGTGGCTGACTTTGGAAGTTCAGAACTCTTCAGGTGCTCCCAGGATCACACGCAGGTGGAGTTCAGAGATGGGCTCCATGGCTTCTGTACACCTCCTATCTCTAGCCCCAGCATCATCCCCTCCCTCCCCCATGCCCACACAGCACTACCACCAACAGTCATTCCAATGAGCCCGTACCCGTGGGGCCAGGAGCATGTTTGTGCTCCTCTATAACACATCAGGTGAGGCTGGGGGAGGGGAGACGTGTCGCCTCCCCCAGTGCTCAGCTCTCATCGCCGGCAAAGAGACTTGGACAGAGCATGGCATTACACTCCCTTGGGAATACTATTTCACCCAGACTTGCACAAGCTCTGTGCTGGAAGGAGGGGGCCCCATCAACAGATTAGCATACTTTCTTACACCCCACTTGCTGTGATCGCCCCTGCTTGTGATACAATAGGAGGCGGCCAAGAAACAACACATAGAGAATGACAACGTGTCTATCACTGCAATCCTTGCAGAACTCATCAAGAGTATGACATCTTTTTTTTTTTTCCTTTTGCTTCTATCTCCAAGATAAGTGACTTGTTTCCTTTGAAAATACAAGGGCTTTCAACCCTCTCCAATCCATTGCCTGCCTCAATCCTGGTGGTGAAACAGTCTGGCTCTCACTCCGGGCTTCACCACTTAAATTCAGCTCCACTGGCTCCCATGCCAGAGTGGGTCATTGCAGGGTCTTTGAATGTGCCACCCTTCTGGGAAAACTGCTCTCCCTCACTCCTTTCAGGGCAGCTTCTCTTCATTCAGACCTTAGCTCCCAAGTTCCATTAAGTTGTTTTGGCTTGTGGTTTCTGCCTGGCCAGTGTGGAGCTTAGAAGCCATCACTCCTATCCTCCTATCCTCCCAGCATTATAAATAAATAAATAAATACTTTCAAACTGTTAATTCTGTAACTCTTCTTAGATCTTGCACAGAACTGAAGTCACCTTCTATTGAAGCTCCTCTGCCAAACAACATGAACTGGCAGATAGGCTGACAGGTGGATCCAGAGCTCCCCACTTAGAGCAGCTGGAACGTCGCAGGAACCCAACTGAACCATGGCTGACAAGCTGCCGGAAGCGTAGTGTGGGCCATGTGAGAGTTAGTAGCTTCCAGCATCCTGTCGTAGCATAACCCCAGGGTTGAGTTCGTTTTATTCCCAGAGGCCCTGTCAGACTCTTGTAAAGAAAAGAGAGAGAATGTCCATCCTGGAAGCATAATTGCATTCAAGAAATCAATCTGAACTATTCCGAAGCTCACTGCTCTGGTAAGACCTGCCCTGGAGAGAAATGATCACACCAGGGTACCCTATGTTGGGGTCTGTCAGAGCCCAACTGCCCAGGGGGAAGGGAAAGCCTGCACCCCCCTTAAGCTTCCTCAGGCCATGCTGATCCACATAAGGGAGTATGTAGTGGAGACTCTCCCAAGCAGGGCCTGGCCCAGAGCACCAGCTCACAGACAGACAGCAGGGCTGTAAAACACTTGGCCCCATCCCAGCCCTAGGGATGCTCTGTGACAGCAGGGACCTACAGCTAGACAAGCTCGTGCCTGCCACAGTCTGAATGTTGGTGTTGGAACCTAATCCCCAATGTGACAGAATTACAAACTGGGCCCCTGGGGAGATGATTAAATCATGATAAGGGAGTAAAGCCTTTATCCAAGAGGCTTAAGAGCTGCCTGGCCTTTCCTGGCCTGTTAGGGGGCGGCAAGCAAGCACAATCTCTGAAATAGAATGGAGGCCTCACCACATACCAGCCATAGCTACCAGCATTTTGATCCCTGACCTCCCAGCTGCCACAGCGGTGAGCATTTTCTGCTGTTAACAGATAGCCCAAACTATTCTGCAAGAGCAGCCTCAGCAAGCCAAAACAGCCTCAGTCCTTAGCTGAGAAAACCTCTCCGAGGCCTTCTCCTACAATTATGTCTAACTTTGCAGTGCATGGACAATTTCATGCCACAGTAGGTTCAGCCATCGCCTGTGGCACCAGCATAGGGTCATCCATTTGAATCCTGGATGCTCCACTTCCAACCTAGCTCCCTACTAATGCACCTGAGAAAACAGCAGATGGCCCAAATATATGTGAGGTCCTGCCACGCACATGGTGACTTGGAAGAAGTTCCAGAATTCTGGCTTTGGCATAGCTCAGCCAAACTGACTATTGTGTGGCCATTTGAAGAATGAACTAGCAAATGAAAGTTCGTTCTCTTGTTCTCTCTCTCTCTCTCTCTCTCTCTAGCTCTACCTTTCATATAAATAAAAATATATCTTTAAAAGTTAACCCTTTTAAGAAAGAGGTTTCAAGTAATTCTTCCCCTTGTGTCCATAGTGATGTTTGCTGTCATAGTGCCACATCCCATTTTATTTAAGGCAGATATTTTTCCTTCTACAATACGGCGTGTCACATTCTTGGATATTGAGATTAATGGCTGGAGAATGACTAATGAGTTTAAACATTATAAAGTTTCTGTCATCCCCAAAGTTAGGCAAATGGCTCAGGCTG
Source organism: Ochotona curzoniae (assembly GCF_017591425.1). Lineage (NCBI taxonomy): Eukaryota > Metazoa > Chordata > Mammalia > Lagomorpha > Ochotonidae > Ochotona > Ochotona curzoniae. The sequence continues at coordinate 42,940,009 of NW_024466502.1, read as the reverse complement.
CACTGATCACAGCCTCCATGGCTGACATTGAGCAACAGTTTTACATGTCACCTTGACTGGGCTAAGAGGTACCCAGATTATTTCTGGGTGTCTAAGAGAGTGTTTCTGGAAGAGATCAGGGAACTGAGTAAAGAAAATGCCCTTCACTGATGCAGACAGACATCATCCCATCTCAGAAGATTCACATGAGTGTGCCTGAGCTGGGATAGCCATCCTTGACTGTCCCTCCCTTCCTCAGTGGCCCAAAGCCTTGGGATGCTGTACCCAGTGGGAGACCTAGAAGGAGCACCTGGCTCCTAGCTTCAGATCAGCTCAGCTTTAGCTGTTGTGGCCATTTGGAGAGTAAAAGAGTGCACAGAAGATCCTTCTCTTTATATCACCTCATCTCTGTATATCTGCCTCTCCAGTAAAAATAAATAAATCTTTAAAGGAGAATGAATAAGAATTTCAAGATCCAAAAGGGTTCAGGAATGTACCAGATATAGAGAATTGCATAAATGAAAAATGAGACCCAGAGGACTAAAGACAGTTTCTTTTTACTACGCTATACTTGAAACATGTCTGTTCACTATGTGGTAGACTTACTAAAGTCTTAGGGTATGCAGTATGGTTATCCAGGGAAATAAAATAAGAGAATATATACATATAACAGGTGAGAGTGGGTGGGGGAGATACTACTGTCCAAAGGAAAGCTGCCCAAGCATTTAGCTGGCATAAACAGTGATTGCTGCATGGAATACAGGAGTAAATCAAGGAGATAGCTCAACACTCAGTTTAACCCTTTGAGCGAAGGGACCAATGTTTCCACACATCTGTAATCCAACCCGAGACACTAGTGAAGTTCATGCAAAAGAACAAAGATCCATGCAAAGCTTTGAAAGAGGGTTGTGACAAAATCAATTGTATATTTTAAAGTGCCCATGCCATCTGCGGTGTGGAAGGGGATTTATTTAGGCAAGATCTGGTAAGGAATGAACTGGATGAACAATCAGATAGGAAAAGAATAAATTCAAGAGACTGGAGGTAAAATTGGCCAAATTTAATGATTTAATACCCATAAGAAATAAGGGAGAAAAGAGAATCTAGGGCAGCTCTCTGGTCTCTGGTCTAGGCATTGAGTGAGCACATAACCACACAAATCTATTTTGCTCAAAACATTAAGATCTTTTCCCATTCATCACCCCATATATATTGGATTAGAGAGTTTTGCTTTCTTGGCAAAAAGGGTTTCCACTTTAGATAAGCAAAGAAAACCTTGTAGATTTTTGCTGTTCTCTCTTCTTTCCCAACATCCTATCTGGATGTCAGAGACAATGCTCCTAAAAATATAGAAAACTTACAAGAGGAAAATAATGAGGGGAAGAAAGAGAGGGAAGGAGGAAGGGAGGAAGATAGAGAGAGAGAGGAGGGAGTAAGGGAGGAGGCAGGAAGGAAGGGTGATGGAGGGATGGAGAGAGGAGGAAGTCAATTTTCTACATGACAGGATGATAGTAAAGCCTCCTTAGTTTGTGGCCACTTTGCCATAAGTTGGAACTTAGAGCATTACCAGGGAACTTCCTCCACAGCTGTAACTCCTTTGCTTCTATTCTTTCCCATATACAAAGTCTCAAGTGCCATTGTCAGTTCCTTCAAATGACCCCCAAAATAAATGGAGTCACAGCACCCCTTAGCTTAGGGAGCAGCTTTCTGAATACTTCCTATCAATAAGGCTGTACAGACTCGGAATGATAAGATCAGTGCTTCCCTGAGAGACATAGAAGCTGTCCTGAAGCATGCATTGGCACACCTACCCTAACTGTCTCCCAGGTATGTTTAAGAGATAGAATCAAGTTACCTGGCAATTAAATGTATAAGTAAGGGAGAGAGGAAAGGTGAGGACCACCAACCAGAGGCCCACAGAAATTAACTACAACAGAAATCACTCTTACCTTGCACACAGTGTGTCTGAGAGACAACTGGCCAGTTTCTAGAAAGGATTTGGGCTTAAATGTTCCCACTGAGGATTTCTGATGGAGAGCTCTAAATCACTTATCTACCAAGAATAATAGCAGGCTTACTGAAAGGAAATGCTATAAATTAAACAGTCTTTTGTCAGTATTAAAAATAATGTGTCACCTGCTCCTAACTTTGTTCTTGGTTACAAAGGCCGTTGTCTGAGTGAACAAAGAGGGTAAGGCATCAGGAAAGAACTGTTTACCCAGAGAAACTGATAATGGCTCAAACTGGAGAAGACCTGCATGTGACTGAGAAGACAGGAGGGCCTCTCCTGGGTGCAAACATGCTGCTGTTGCAAAAGACTAAAGCTCACGATGATGTTCCAATAAATACGGAGGCGGTCTGCCAGCAGCTGCTCTTGCCCTGTCCAGAACACTCTGAAAATGGCCCAGCTTCCCAGTGAAAGCCATTCCTCATCTTTGAACCAGAAATTCAACTCAGAACAACAAACCTGTGGCAACTAAAACAGGCCAAGGGGGCTCCAACTTCTTCCATCAGACAGCTTGTCCCAGGGTGCAGTCCTCTCGGAAGCTTCCCCTGCTGTCCAGCCTCATGCTGGACTTCAGCAGGCACTGACTCTATGCAGACTAAGATCACCTTCGGGAAATTCCTCAGAGAAAGAAAAGAACTGAGAACTGAATCCAAGCACACAGACTCTGAGCTTTTCTCCAGTGTTTTGAATTGTATTATTGGCATCCTCTGAATGGATGGTCTACCGGCTAAAATTCTGCATGAATTCTGGGGCGTTCTATCCCCCATTAGCTAGCGAGTTGTTTTGCATGGTGAAGGTTCTAACTCTGACCTCAACTTACGGTACTGAGTAGATCTATAAGCACCTCAGTAAAGAGTTCTAGTTGACTCAGGAACTAAAAAAGCTAGTCAGGGGTGAACTGGGGAGAGAGGAAAGATAAGGTGCTGAATTCTCTAAAGGGAAGCCCAAGACGTGGAAGTTAAGACCTGCTCTGAAAAGAGGTAGACGGCCTTGGCCCTTAAATAAGGCCATTAAATAACTTTGAGCCATGACACAGATGTGGAAATTGCTGAAAAAGGAGCCGAGATGTTTAAAGGAACTTTGCCTTGAAGAATGAAATTTCATGCTGCTCTGTAAGAGGCTAGATGCCGCTAAAATGCTTGCTAGCCTATGACAGATTACACTGCACCGGTACAATGAAACATTGTTTTGAAGTAAATCTCCCCAGCTCCATAAAACTGACACTCAGTGGCTCAACTTGCTAATTTTTCACCCATTTAGGTTCTGCCTGACGTTGAAAAAGTTGACGTTGTTAGATGGTATTAAGTTCTCTGTGCTCCTTAAGCTTCTGAGAAAGCATTCAATTGCTGTTATGTGGATTAATCCAAGTTAAATATTTGTGGCACAAACACGAGAAGACTGTCTTTTGCCGGGCCTGGCGTAATAGCCTAGTGGTTAAAGTCCTCACCTTTAAAGCACACCAGGATCCCGTCTGTGCACTGGTTCTAATCCCAGCAGCCCCGCTTCCCATCCAACTCCCTGCTTGTGATCTGGGAAAGCAGTCAAGGACGGCCCAAAGCTTTGGGACCCTGCACCCGTACAGAAGACCTGGAGGAGCTCATGGCTCCTGGCTTCAGATTGGCTCAGCTCCAGCCACTGTGGCCGCTTGGGGAGTGAACCATCGGATAGATCTTTCTCTCTGTCTCTCCTGCTCTCTGTGTATCTGCCTTTCCAATAAAAATAAATCTTTTTTCAAAAAAGACCGTCTTTTGCCTTCCCATTGAACAGAATTTCAGATATCAATTTGGTTTTCTAAAGAAACAAAACCCCACATCCTGGGGATACAGTACTTTATGATACCTTGAATGCTGAATTTTACCAAATTTAGGAGGAAAAAAAAAAAAAGGACCAGAAGCCATCAAGAGAACACCTTTTTTTTTTCAGATTTGGGGAATGATAGGAGAATAAGTTACCCAGTGGTTGCATGTACATCCATCATCTCCCACCCCTGTGAGCAGATGAAACATGTGGAACCCAGCCAGGAGACAAAGGGACTTCTCTCACCCTATTGCTCTCCCTCACTTGAAGTATCTGATGCTATCTTGGATAACTCTTGAACTCTTGGCAAGTTGCTAAAGCTGAGAAATGTGCCACCAGACCTTCTTAACAGTTTTCAGAGACCAGGTTCACTTAGCTGGGTGGTCTCACAGGAGTTTGAGCCATTTGTCCTCGGTACCAAAGGCTCATGTGACTCCTACTAACTGAGCAAATCTCAGACTGCATCTGCCTTCTTGAGGGTAGAAGAATTGGTGATGCCCACCTCACAGGCTGCACAGCCAGTAAAAAGTGAGGTGCAGAGAGCTCCGGCAGTGGGGTAACTGCCTTTGGCTCATCTTCTGGAGCTTGCTCTAGTCAAAGAAATCCAGCCAGCCTGTGAGCTAGAACTGGGAGTATTCCAGTCTCAAAATCATTGTTTTCAATATCATGGCCAGTTTGTCTATCACTAAAATAGGTAAACATCTTCCCCTCACAGGCATACTCCTTTATATCCACTACTATGAATTGACCATTGTATGTTGAGAATCAGACTTAACTGCCCCACTGCAGAGATTTCTAAACTTTGTTGTGTGCTGGGATCACCTATAAAGCTTTTAAACAACCACTCCCCCCCCACACACACACACAAGGTTTGGGCCAGCATTGTGGAATATCAGATTAAGCTGCTGCCTGTGTGACATCCCCTATATGTGTCAGTTCATGAGTCACAGCTGCTCCAATTCTGTTCTAGCTCACCACCAATTTGCCTGGGGAAACTTTGAAGAATAGGCCAAGTGCTTGGTTCCCTACCACACATGTGGGAGATCCAGGTGGAGTTCCAGGCTCTTGGCTTTGTCCTGGCCCAACCCCAACTATTGTAGCTATCTGGAGAATCTGTGTTAACAGCTTGGATACAGGATCTCGTGTGTGTGTGTGTGTGTGTGTGTGTATGTGTGGTGTGTGTAAAACTCTTTCATAGAAATATACCTTGTTAAAATTGAAACATACCAATGTCGTGTTATAGCCCATATTAATTAAATCAGAGTGTCTAGGAATGAAGCCTGGATATCATCACTTTTCAAACACTCTCAGGTGATTGTGCCACACAGAAAAATTCATGAATCCTTCCCAGCTCCCTTCTACATAAACCTGTCCCTATTAATTTTTCTTTAATAAAATATATCATTGGATGGTGGTGACAGAAAAGGTTAAGCTGAGGCTTGGGATACACACATCTCACATCAAAGTGTCTGGTTCCAGTCTTGGCTTCTCTGCTTTTGATTTTGCTTCTTGCAAATACACCTGGGAGACAATATTGGTCCAAGCAGTTGAGTTCCTGTCATCCACATGGAAGACCAGATGGAGTTGCTGGCTTATGACTTCAGCCTGCTCCAGTCCTAGCTCTTAACACACATTCAAGGAGTAAGTTTGCAGATGGAAGGCCTCTGTCTCTCCCTTTCTCTCACTCTGGTTTTGTTTTCAAATAAATCTTTTAGAAGGAAGGAAGGAAGACAAAGAATGGGAGATAGAGAGGAAAGAAAAAGAAAAAAGGAAAGAAGGAAAGGAGGGAAGGTGGGAGGCAGAGAAGAGAAGGAAGGAAAAGAGAATATCTAGGAGCAAGCACTTCGCACAGAAGTCACGGCACAGCTTGACACACAGCCCATACCAGAGTCTGGACTCAAGACCCAGCTCTACTTGATTCTAACTTCCCGCTACTGTAGCAGGTCTGGTTACTCAAGTAGTGAGGACTCCTGACACACACAGGAATTCTGCAATGAGTTCCTGGGCAGCTCTGGCAGTTTCAGGCAAGTGGAAAGTGAAACACGAGACTGAAACTCCCCCTACTCTGCCTTTCAAATAAAGTAAAAATTAAATAATTAAGTATGTCCAATTTCACAGAAGATCCCAAAACTTCAGACCCACTATCTCCCTCTAGTAGGCCTAGATGTCACCATGATCATCTCCTGAATCAAACTGGGAGTGTGAATCATGAGTGAGTAGAGTGAACCCCTGGGTAGAGAGGTGCGGTCAGGATCGAGGACAGCAGAGAGCACATCATCCCAACCTGGGTGATGCACAGAAAAAAAATAGAAAAAGAGATTTCAGGATCAAATAAAATTGGACAAATTTTAGGCTCACCGAAGAGAAGTAGATTCCTTCCTTGTGGGACTTCTCAGACTCTTTAGGGGAGAAAAGGCTCACTTATCTGCTGCCAGGGCTTGTGTCAGCACTTCCTCTGGGGACACATTCCCCTTTCTCCAAGTGCTTCAAGCACTAGTGGTGCAAGAAAAGATACTCTGAGACACCTACACCAGTGTTAAAATGCTATTCCCCCCAGGGGACATTTGGGAATGTCTGGAGACAGGTTGGTAGTCACAGCGGGAGATCAGAATATCCAGTGGGCAGAATCCAGGGGCACAGATTAGCATTAGCTAGCAGCCATCCAGCCTCAAGATCAATGATAGCACAGGTGAAAAGCCCTGGCTTCCAGTGGCCTCTTCTCCCGTAAGCCTCTCTTTCTCCCCAAGACCTCAGAAATGAGAGATGGCATGACAGCAAGAAAGAATGAGAAAGAGAGGTAGAAGAACAAATAAGAGGAGGAGGAAGGGGGAAAAATGAAAATAGATAATAAAATCAGACATAAGGAAGAGACTGGGGGAATGGAGAGAGAAGTTAGATTCATGTGGACACCATCAATCTGTTTCTCTGGTGAGCAGTAAATGATCTGTGGTCCAGTGGCAAGAGAATGGCATTTAGCATTGGAAAGAAATGAGCTATGAAAAAGATCATCAAAGGCAGGTGCTAGTGTTGTGGCACAGCACGTTCAGCCATAGCTTGGAATATCCCCAGCCCATCATCATTTCAGTCCTGGTTGCTCTGCTTCTAATCCAGCGTACTGCTAGTGCACCTGGGAATACAACGTATGATGCTAAGTGCTTAAAGTTCCTGCCATGCACATGGGAGACCAAGATGGAGTTCTTGGCTCATGGTTTCAACCTGGTCCAGCCCTGGTTGTAGCAGCTGTCGGCCTTTCAAATAAACAATAATCTTTTTTTTTTTTTTAACACTCCAGTGATTGTCAGGAGTTAGGGAGATAAGAATGACTGGATAGAGCAGAGAGGATTTTAGGGTCATGGATTCATTCTTTATCATGATGTAACACTGGATGTCTGCCATGGGACATTGGCCTGAACCCACAGAGTATACAGAGGGAGCTGTAACATCAGTCTATTTACTTGGGGTGGTACTGACAGGTTGATGTAGGTACAGCAATTGTCCCTCTCTGTTGAAAGCTGCACAGGAAGGGTAGGGTGGGGGAGAGAAGCTGGGCCCATATGGGGCTTAGGGTCCCAGAGTTTCTGGGAAGTTTGTGTGCTTAGCTTCACTACAGGATCAACTTACTAGGACTGTTTTAAAAAAAGAAATAAAAGAAATGCAGACCGAGTGTTGGAGCGTTCAGTGACCCCAGCCGGTCCTGTCTTTATTACTTCTCTGGATTTAGGAAGGGCCGTGATTGTTGCTCTTCCAGGGGCTGGTGGGGGAGGAAGGCGAGGAAGACAGGGAGGGAGAGAGGCAAAGGATGGTTCAGGCGGGACCTCTGTGTCCCAGTTTACCGCGCTAGCGGCGGCCTCAGATCCTGCTGGGCTTCTTGGGGTCCTTGCCCTTGGCCGGCATGAAGGCGTAGAGCTCCTCAATGAGCATCTCCATGCGGGCCGTGACCTCAGTCACCGTGTCGATGACCAGCTTCTGCTGCAGCTTCAGTTTGTTGTTCTCCCACAGGGCCTTGTTCTCCTCCTGGAAGACGCGGTGCTCCTCGCGCAGCACGTGCAGGGCCCTGTTCTCCTCCTGCAGCAGCCGGTTCTCCTCACGCAGCGCCTGCAGCGCCTGGCTCATCTCCCGCAGCAACTGCAGGGCCTGGCTGCCACCACCACCTCCGCTGCTGTCAGCCAGCCCGGGGCCCACCTTGGTCATCTCCTCTCCAGCAGGCCCCGCCAAGCTGTTGACCATCTCCCTGAGGGCGCGTAGGGTCTTGGCGTCTTCCTGAGGAGTCGAGGGTCCTTTGGGTTCCTCAAAGGGGGAAGAGAGGCCGGGGCCTTGGTCTGGGCTGTGGGATTCCTCGTGAGCCGAGATCACCGGCTTGGTCTCCTCGACTGGGGCGGCCTGATCGTCACCCTGGGCCCAGCAGTAGGCTTGTCTCTGCTCCAGCAACTGCTGCAGTGCGCGGTTCTCCTCCCTGAGCAGGTGCAGCGTGCTGGTCTCCTTGGCGCGCTGCACCGGCGCGGCCACACTGTCCCGCTTCATCACCTCCTGAGACGCGGTGTCCTTATGCAGCAGCGGCGAAGAGGAGCGGCTGTCCTCGCGGCCCAGGGGGGACTTGTGCTCCTCCCAGAAGACTTGCAGAATCTTATTCTCGCGGCGGAGGGCCTTGTTCTCCTCGCGCAGGGATTTGTTCTCCTCACGCAGGGACTTGTTCTCATCCTGCAACAGGTACTCCTTAGCCAGCCGCTTGTGATGCAGCTTGTGGTGGAAGGAGGAGGACGGCGAGAAGTAGGGGGACTGCAGGCGACAGTTCTCGTTCACCCACCGCCCATCCTGGAAGACAAACATCTCGTCACTCAGCTGCACCCGTGGAGGATTGTAGTCCAGCTCCAGGTCCGCCTGCGAGGTGGGGCGCTCCATGGGATCCAAGGGCACGGAGGAGAAGCGGTTGAGCGGATACGAGTGCTGGCTGACTACCCTGCGGCTGGGCCTGGACAGAGCGGCCTGCCTAGAGCAGTGAGGGGTGGTGTACACGTTGTGGAGCCTGAGGAAGGGCTCGGCTGAGCCCCGCTGTGGGAGAGAAGGGACAAGCTGAGCGTTAAGCAAGGACCTATTCGATCTGGGGCTGGAAGTCAGAGAAGCAGCCCAGAGACTTTCGATAACACCCAGGCTGAGCCTCTGGCCTTGCCACAGGGAGCTTGTCAGCTTCTTGGGCGATTCAGGAGGAACTATTGTCAATCCATGTCATTACAGGTGGTTAAAGCCCTTTAATCACCTTGAACACTGAACTCAGCAAAACCCCAACCGGAAGATTCAGGCTAGGTCCCTACAAGCCTCTAATAAGAACACTGAACCACATGTTTTAGGGGTGCTTCTATTTAAAGACATCTTTGCAAGTACCTGTCATTAACTCCTGAACATTGAATTGCCGCTGGCAGCACCTCACTCCTGAACCAAGTTTGACACATGTAAGTTTCTACATAGCACACATCACAGCCTTCTCCCAGGTAAGAACACCAGGCAGCACTTGGCTTGGAATGCCTCGCAAAATTTAAATGCCTTTAAACAGCAAAATGACAAAACGTGCATGGAACACAAAAATGCAAAGACAAACACACTAGTCACTAAACGGACCGTGCAAAGGATGCTACTTTCCAGCATGAAAGTTGAAACAAGGAGGATTTCGACCAGGAACTCGGCCTTGGGAAACTCCAGTTTTTCAATGCTCTGTGCTATCTCTGAAGAAGGGCCATAAATTTCTACAGATATTGACTCCAGGACCACATGCAAAATTTTGGCAAGTAGGCAAATTTGCAAATATAGACACTCCAGAGAATGAGAACTGATCGTGTATGGTAAAGGCTAAAGGCATTGGTTTTTGCTGCAGCCAAACACATATGTTGAGTCATAGCCCCACAGCTAATCCGTTACATGAATTTGAGCAAGTTGTTTGAGCTCTAGTTCCTGTGGTTTCCAATGGGGATCATTTTATCTACCTCCTCTAGTCATAGAACTATTTTGCGGATGTGAAAGAGATAATATACAAAAGTACTAAGCATGGGTTCTGGCACACTTGTGTCCGACACATACCACACACAGCTCTCCAACTACTTCAAACACAGGTGTGTACCGAATTTGGCACAGCAAAGAGACTGCCTGAGTCTCTCCAACGCCACCCAAACACCATGTTCAAAATGATGGTGCTGAGGTCAACCCTGCTTTCTCTTTTGTCCCACCCAGGTCCATCCTCCCATCTTATCACTTCTCAGCCTGTCCCAACAGCGACCCCTCAGTATACACTCCAGGTCCTCTCACCAAGCCAACCTCAAAGCAGAAGCCCACTGGTGAGGAAGAAACACCATCCCAGACAAATCACCTGGTGAGAAGCATTAAAATTATAGAGAAGGTCATGTGATGTTGACCATGAACCTCAAGAGAGCACAGTATGAAATAGGGACTGGATCCACAGGGCTGAAATCCACCATGCCAGTGGCCCTCACACTTCCCAGCGCAGAATAATAATCCCAGTAGACTGTAAATGCAGATTCCAGGGCCTCCCTCTTGCGTACCTGATTTTGGGAATCTGAATTTCTAACCATCTTCTTCCGTAGACTCTGCCTACTGGTGGTCCAGACAGCTCCAAGCCCGGCAGTATGTGCCATTTCCCCAGGTCACAGAGGCAACAAGGTTAAAGGCCAAGGAGTTGAGACCAGGGGCCACAAGGATTCCTGTCCCGGTTTTGTCACCCACAGTTACCCATCTTTGCTGAGTTGCATCTTTTCCAGTCGTACAAATGAGTTAGTCTGATCTCTCAGGAACCTTTCACCATGAAAGGTTATGAGACATACCCATAAGATGGAACGGGTAGGTGCCCTGAGCTTAGTTCACAACACAATTGTGAGACTGAATGGAATAATAAAGATGAAGCTGTTTCTTTAAAAACTGCCAAATGCCGTAAAAATAAAGAATCGTTACAGAGAAAGGTGGATTTCACTAACGCTGGAATTCCATCCAAGATGTATTTAGAAAAAAAGTGGGCAGGTAGAATTCATGTTGGAGAAGAGGTTACAATTGCAACAATGAATTTAAATAAAAATAAGATCCTGAGTGCTACTCCTAAATACGCCAAAAAGCATTTTATCCAAGTGTATCGAGATGCTCTCCAGGTAACAATTCCTCATGTATAGAGTTATTTTCACAATTTCACAGAGAGAGAAGATAGAAAACAAGCCAGGCTATCTGAATTATATACATGTATAGAGAAAGAGAAATAATTTGCACGGTGTATAAAGTGGGCTACAATTTTATAAAATTCAAAGAGCTAGATAAATAGAAGACACAGTTCCGTGCCATTAACTTTGCAATAAACACATGTCATTAACTTGGTAAGGATATGCTCCATCTTCCAGATAGCAAGGTGCAAGGGCATTCTGATCAGAACCTTATTTACTTTCAATAAATTCTGCCTCCACAGCTTTCACATTTCTCAATTGGGAAAACACGTTGGCTCCTGAAGCTGAGGCAGTGACCAGAATGTACCTCCCTGGGGAGCTCAGACTGTTTCCTTATAAGCTGAAGGGTCTGAATTTCTGGGAAAATCAAGCAAGGACATTAAGGTTTTGTCCTTGCACAAGAAGCAGAGCACAGCTCTGTCTCAGCAGGGTCTGGATCCAGGAAAGATGGTCATGGAATAATGTGACTTTAGTCAACTGTCCTTAGAGAAGAGGGAGATGGCAAATACACACTGGGCTCCAGTTTCACGCTAGATCCAGTGCTGAACATTCTACCTATGGAATCCATTCAGTCTGTGCAACATTCTCATAAAAAATACTGTTATTCCCACCTTACAGGTGGAGAAAATCCAACTTAAAGTTACATGACCAGCAGAAGTTCTCTCAGTAGGACACAAGTCCCGTGCTGGCTTCCTGGATTTAGGAGTATACGGGAACTTGGGAAATACTATAGATTTGTCAAAGGACTTGCAGTACTTTGGAGGTCGAGAATTTTTTTCTTTACCATTTACTGTAGAAGATTTCACACACATACTCAGAATAATCAAACAAATTTCCATGTGCTCATGCCCCAGCTTCACCAGGGACAAAAGCCAGGCCACATTGCTTCATCCAAATCATCACCTAAGATCACCACTGGGTTCTTTTAAGGTAAGGTAACATCCTGTCATGTTATCCACAAACTCATCAAGGTGTGTCTTTATTTTGATAGAACAGCCATATCATTATCACCCCTTTCAAATTTAACTATGGCTCTTGAATATCAGACAATACCAAGAGGTTATATTCCAATTTCCTTGATTTCCTTTCTGCAATTGTTTTTGCTTCAATCAGGCACTCATCTTGATCCACCTTAGCATAGCACCTGTTCCTGTTTATATCCACTACAGCCTTTATGGCATGCTGTTTGGCTGCCTTTATTCTGTCTCCACATGCTGATCTGGATACACAAGGCACATCAGCTCCCCTCAACAGAAATGCACTAAATAAAACTGTAATGAGAGGCAGATCCTTAGCTGTGCATCCTTGTCATTTTGCACATCCAGTGACCTTCATCCTCTCGCTCTCTGGCCTTGCTTGCCATGTCTGTGCAGTGAAGGGTCAGAGCCATCGCCCTCTTGGTGTAGCTTTCCCTTGTCTAATGAACCCCTATTTGAAAACTGGCACCAGTATGGTCCCAGGATTTCTCTTTTACCAACCTCATTGGCATTGTCTTTCCTCCCCGTCAACTCTTCCCAAGCAGATCTGAGTGTTCTCTGCTCCATTCCTGCAGCACCCAGTCCAGGAAATACTGACTGACTCGTTCCCCTGCCTCCCTTCACAGAAACCACATATCCTGCCATTGATTTTGAGTCCTCCCATTTTCCTCCTGTTTAAGATAAGGTCAAGTCCAGCCTCACCTCATGACTGTTAGATAGAATATTTAAACATTATTCTGGAATTTTAATACTCTTATGATTATTTAAATGGGTATTATGAAAAGTGGCTATTATTAAGGAGGAAACTAAGTAAAGCAGAACCAAAAGTAAGAAGATTAAAGAAAAAAATATTAAGTATGCAGGTATTGTGTCATCTGACAAGAATCACGGGTACACATAGGGCAAACACTGAGCCCAAATAAAATCTTTCTTTCCAGTGGCATTTCACTGACTCCCATCAGACCCAGCTAGACTTAGTCCTCAAAGATAGCCCTATCTTTACCTGTGAAAGTCCTCATTCTAGTCATACTTCTGCTCTGAATCTTGCACCTATTCTTCCCAAACATTCATGTCAACAACTCAGTGTATGACCTTTACAAAGTCGCTTACCTTATGTACCATTGCTACACCTAGGAAACGTGGATTCTAACAGGATTCAGGATCACCTCGTGTGTATTGGGCATATTGTACAATGCCTAACCCTGGATAATGCCAGTCACAAAAGTTGTGACAGGGCATCCACACCATCATTCACAGAAGCCTGGCTAACATTTGCCCTACTTGCTTTAGAAGGTTTGCTGTAAATTCAAAAACAAATGGGGAATCTATAAAATTTTCTTTGTTTATAAAGAGCAGACAGCAAGAAACTGCTACTATGTTCATAAGAGAAGTCACTTAACACTTCCTTAGAGGAGAATGTGATAAAACAAGAAAAAAAATGTCACTGATTGATCACCGTGTATCATAGGATTTGATAATTTTCCCATAACCATATGTAATATCTCACTCAAAAAGAAAACTGGCTTGGGTCTATATATAATTATATAGCTGGGAAGGAAACAAAGCCAAATTTTAAGCCAGAATATTTGATCCCAAACTCTACACTCATTCTTTGACACCCCTTGTCAGGAGAACTGGAACAACAAACATCATATAGACAGTGAGGCTTAGGAAGTCCTTGCCAATGAATAAATCCATAAAAATGCACTGAGGTGTCAGGATGAAATATTACATGAACTCATTAAGATTCTAACACTTTAGACCAACATGACTGACAATGTCTTTAGCTTAGTATGCTTAGTGTTGTTTGTAAAACCAAATCCTCATTTCACTTCCTATTTTAAAACTTTAAAATAGTCCCAGAGCAGGTCTGTGACTTCAAGAAGCAGATTCAGTAACTGTGAGCTCTGCTTCTCAGTTCCCCAGACCTCTAGGTGCATCAATGAGTTTGACTTAAAGGATGCTGCCCCTGCACCCTATGCATGCTGGTTGTCCATCTGTCATCTTAAATCTACACTGAGGGGCCTGGCACGATGACTCAACAGCTAGATCCTCGCCTTGCAAACATAAAGATCCCACATGGGCGCTGTTTTGTATCCAGTCGTTCCACTTTCCATCCAGTTCTCTGTGACCTGGGAAAGCAAAGGAGGCTGGCCGAAGACCTTGGGATCCTGCACCTGTGTGGGAGACCCAGAAGAACCTCCTGGTTCCTACCTTCAAGTCGGCTCAGCTCCAGCAGCCATTGGCCACTTGGAGAGTGAACCAGTGGATGGAAAATCTTTCTCTCTGCCTCTCCTCTGCTTAAACCTGATCTGCTTTTCCAATAAAAAGAAATAAATCTTAAAAAAAAAAAAAAAGAGTCCACACTGAGTAAACAGGCTCCAAATCCCAAGTAGTTTTGAGCTCAAAAGTCCCAACACTGAGTGTTTTGGGGAAGTTAGTTTCACTTCTCTGAATGGCACATGAAAATGAATGTAAGCAGAGGCATTACGCCTACCGTCTGAAATTGTGTGAGAAATAGAAAGCAGTAGGCAGGCTGGCTTAAGGATCAAACAGCCGTCGGTTCAACTGGCAAAGTCTCAACACTCCTGGCCTACAGTCCTATAGCAAATGCTAAATAAACCTCTTAACAAAGCGACCAGTTAGGAAGTATGCACTCCAGCTAAGCAAGCCTGTGCAGAGACAAGGTGCCGGGCCTCCTTGGCCCATGTTTGCAGCTAGTTCCTTCTCCGTAGATGTCCCCAACAAAAGTTCTGTCAATCAGAAACCTCTGTAATACCCTTTGAAAGTGTTCCTAAGGCAGCATTTGGCACAGTGATTAAGACTCTGGTTGGGATGATCATATCTCAATTTGCAGTGCTTGCCTCCAAGTCCTGGCTGTGATTCTGATCCAAATACACGTAATGTGTACCCTATGAGGCAGCCAGAGGCGGCTCAAACAATGTGGGTCCCGTCACCCACATAGCAGATCCAAACTGAGTTCCTCCTATTTCGAAGCTTCAGCCTATCTCAACCCTATCCTAGCTGTGGCAGACATTTAAGTAAATTAGAAGAAGATCAATATCTCCCACTACATCTCTCTATAAAATAAATATGTATTTACACTCGCCAGAGAGGGACAACAGCTGGGATTGGACCGGGCCAAAGCAAGGAGCTTACAACACCATTCAGATCTCCTTTATGAATATCAGGGACTCAGACTTCTAGACCATCTTCTGTTGCTTCCTCAGCTAAATTAGCTCACACTGGTACTCTGATATGCAATGCTGGTGTCACAGTAAGGACTCCACAACACATTAAGCCATACTACTGTCTCTTTAATGTCTTATAAATTATAGATAAAACTTTAATAAATTATTTGGGGGCTGATGCAGTGCCATGAGTTAAGCCATTTCTTACAATGCCAGCATCCCATTTCATAGGCCAGTTTGAAATCCCAGCTGATCTATTTCCAATTCAGCTCCTTGCTAATGTGCCTGGGAAAGCAGCAGAAGATTCCTGAAGTGCTTGGGCCTCTACCACTTAATGTGGGAGACTCCAGTAGAAGCCAGAAGTCAATCCTGACTTCAGCCTGTCCCAGTCCAGGCTGTTGCTGCCATGTGGGGAGTGAATCACAGTGGATGAAAGATTTCTCTCTTTCTCTCTCTCTGTCACTTTGCCTTTCAAATAAACAAAATAAATCATAAACAAAGCTTAATAGGAATAAATGAATAAATATTAATTTGTATATATGTTTGAAAGTTCTCCGGAGCCTGAGAGGTAGATCCCATGGCAGCACAGCTGTTGGGCTCAGAAAATGATACCCCAAGATGTGCTTGACATGTTGACTATACAGAACAAAAGCTATAGACTCAGGTCTTTGGGATCCCCATTCAACTCTCTCTCTCTCTCCTGAATCACAGGAAGAGGCTTTCTGTGAAGTTTTCTTGCCTGATTGAGTTCCTTCACAAGTAAGTTCATCCCTTTCCCTGCCATTTCATTCAACACAAGATATGAATTCACAAGAGAAACAAATCAAAATTCTAACACCTCATTCAGACACTTTGGTCCAAGAACCACCTTCACCCTGAGGGCTGTGACCTGAGACTTGGCTGCACATTAAGATAGCAAAAATAGCCTTTGTTCACTGTGCTTCCTTCACTATCTCGTGGCCTGTAGCGCCCCCTATTGTCCCCAGACCTCCATTCCTCCATGTCATCATCTCCTCCCAAAAACTCTAGTCCCCGGTTATCTCCATAACTCAAGATGCCGTTTAAGCATAAACAATCTGACCAGCCTTTTGGGTTTCATTGATTACGTGGTCCTGTGTATTTGCTTGTAAATAAATTTGATGTCTCTGCTCTTGTTAGTTTATCTATTGGACATCTGCTCCAGCAGATTCAGTTATGAAACTTTCAGAGAGCAGAGGAAACTTCCTCTCTCCCCACTACCATGAAGGAGAGAGTGGTCTCTGCCTCAGTCCTTGGAGATGTTTTCACACAGTGATAGAGACCCCACTGGTGGGAAAAATGAAAGTTGGCTTCTTTGTGGGAAAATGAGTTTGATCCCCACAGAAGAGGATCAAAATGGACTCTGTGCTCATCATACCTTCCTGTCAAGCACTGTTGACCTCAGGAGCCATGTACTCAACAGCTCTGACCACATGATGCATTCCTTCTGGAAATGCAAGAAGACCCCTATGCACAAACATTGCCCTCGCTGATGCCTGCAGTCCCACCTAGATTCTGGAATTGTTTCTTAGCTTTAGACCTGTCCGTATTCCTGGTATATCTTTGGTATAACCTATGACTTACCCTGGAAGGGAAATGCTTGAAATCATCAACAACTCAATGCCTTAATCAGATCATTAGCCTTGTGGCAAGGGAAGAACATGGTGGAGGGTGGCGAGAACAAGCAGCTGGAAGAAGGCAGGCACAGGTCAAAGGGCAGAGAGAAGCCGTGGGGCTAAAGCTTCTTATTGGTGCTACAGGATTTGTAAGGAGCAGGACTTCTGAGTGGACCCTGCTGGAATGGAGTTACTGGGGTTGCTGGCCTTTATAGGAAGACTGGACAATGTATGCTAGAGCCTCCTTACTCGTGGAAAAGTGTGGCTACCACAGCCCAGAAAAGTATTGCTACTGCAGATATTTGCAGCTGAATTCCAGCCTAGTGATAAAAATTGAATGAATAAGGATAACAAAGAACACTCAACAACCTCAGATACTTTTAAGGTATGTGAAGCTAGAAGACCCCAAGATTCAAGAAAGAAACACCAAATACACTACTAGTTGTTAGATGATATGACAAAGCTAAGTCTCATTTTCATCTTACATAATTAGCTCAGTTCCCTGGGACTATGATCAGGCCAATGTTTGTTTTAATAGAAGCTAACAGTTAAAAGAAAAATTCTCAATGGTAAGCATGATGAATTACAGAATCACATTAATGTCAAAGATGGCAAGAATATGCCGTTCATGGTAGTTTTAGCTAACTGTTTAGCACAGAATCTCAAATCATGCTCTGAGGAGCTGTTTGCATTTGCAGAGCTATGGGTACTGTAAGCGGGATTCCAACATTTTAGAAGAACAAGCCTGAAACAAAGGGGAAGAGAATAAGGCAACAGGAAGGGAAAAGAGAGGCACTAAAGAGTTCATCTAATCTGGTGTAGATCTCCACTAAGGATCTAGGATTACACAAGCCTTGACAAAATTCAGAAAGCCTTTGGTGGGGGAAATGTGAAGACCTGCTAGAATCCAGTCTTACATACCAAATAAACAAGGTGATCACTTAGCCTGGAAAATACCCTTGATGGCCTGCAAGTTTATCAGCTGAAGGGAAATTGATCAGAAAACACGAATATTTTATGTGAGAAAGAGAGAGAAGAGGCACCATCTGCTACAAACATGAAGAGATTTTTGTAGTTAAGCAGTAACCTGGCCCAGCTAAGTGACACATGCCCAGCCTGAGTCACAACAGAGAGCATGGTCACTGACCTGGGTTCAAGCCCCTGCCTCCAATCCCAGTACTAGCAGAGGGGTCCTGGGGTTCCCATTCTCATACCTAGAAAATCTCACACTTGCATGCTCTTGTGCTCAACACATATATGACCAATAACCACTTAATATTCCTTCCCCCTTGAGTCCCACATCAGTTTTTACCTCCAAGCTGTGCACCATCTCGTTTAGGGAGAGATAGCAAGGACACTTTCTCTCAGCCCTCGTGGTGGTTTAGTGCCCATGTCCTCCCTGCAGATGAATAGTCTACAACATCCTGGAAGTTTCCTGCAGCCTGGTGTTTGGCTTGTATTTCTTTGGCAAGTGTACCTCTAAAACCACCTCTGTCTACATGGTGTACATGTACCAGACAATTGTTATGCCCTCACTATACGCCCACCTAGCCTTCTAACAGCCCAGTAGCTCCACCAGTAACCATGGCATAGGAAGTAGGTATCCAAAGAACAAGCTGGAGGCTTATTCTTAAGTCTCCTTTTCCTCACCTTGACTGCTAGGCTATTTCTGGGAGTGAATAGGGAAAGTTGTGCTGGGTATAGATGGAAGAATCTTTCCAGTTTCTATCATGTGATCATTATCTATTCTAATCCTGTTTCTACCTTCATTGTCACTCCCATCCCCAGCCCATTCTGACATCCTTTACCTGTTCCTGAACACTGCAAAGATCAATTCATGCAGGTTGTGAAGAAACAAAGGAGCAAAATCCAACTATCAGAGAATGGTGGCCAATTAAACTCCCTGTACCCAGCAGCAGAATTAAATCCAGAAGGGTTCCTATAGCTGTCACAATCCTGTCAAATGATCAAGAAGAGAGCTATATTCTAGAAAAGCTTTGTGAGCTGAAACGTGTGGCAAGTAGCTGCTCATTACAAAGTCTTAAGGATAATGTGAAAACAAAACAACCAGAATGTTTTCTTGTCCTCTACTTGTGCCTCTTGCTGAATATATGTCTTAAGTTGTCACAGTTACCCTCATAGAATGCCCATTGGTAATCCATCCTCCTCCTACACAACCCTGGACACAGCAGTTTCTGGCAGTTACCTCTGCATTGGGTCTCTCCATTCTACATTTCAACCCTTCCTGCTGCATGGCCATGGTCTTCCCAAGGGGCCTGGAGTGACTCTGAAGAAAGCAAGGCCTTGCCCTTTGTGACATAGCAGCCGGAGGAACAATCACACCAAGAGAACTCTGCCAAGGAAACAGGAACTTGTAGGGGGAGATCTCAGAATCTCAAGTCTGTCAGATATTCACCAATTCACTGGGCCCAGGAAAAACTCACTCATCCCTAATTACGCTGTCTCTGTGGCACACAGCAGGGCTTGATCCTCTTGACATCTCCAAATGACAGTATGGCATCTAGTTGATTCACTAGATTTTCTTCTCATGCATTCATTCTTAATCATGATTCTATGCTCCAGTTCCGTTAGTTCCCACCAGAAATCCAGATTGCTTGTATAACAGCAAGCATGAAAAAAGGCCTCCTTTTAAGATGGTAGATTTATTTATTTTTTAAGTCTACAAAAAAACTTGAAATGCTTGAGTTTCCAGGTCATCTGGCAGTCTGCCAGTTATCATTTAGACTCCAAATATAAGGGGAGCCCAAGGCTTCCAGAGACCCCAGACACACCATGGAGGTGATGGGGCATGGGGTAAGGAGGAGGCAGTCAACCAGCACCCAACTGGAATCAAAGGCTCTGACTCTTCCGCTCACATATTGCTGGAGTTTTGGAAGAAGAGGGTTATTCTGGCTTAGGTAGATAGATTGCATGCTTCTGTAATTAATCCTACCTGAGGCAAAACCACATTGATTGGAATTTCTAGACTTTCGGGTCTGGTATCTCGTTTTCTTGTAAAATTTGACCTTGAGTGCTGTGGAAAAAAAGAAAAGAAGATTTGTGCTTCCCAACCCATCCTCTGGGCCTCAGTTCCTCATCTGACAAGCATGATTTTCTACTCACTTATCCCCTCCTTATCAATCAGGCACATCTTGAAAATTTGAGTGTGAAAGCATCTATATATGATCTCTGATGTTTTATTAAACAGCAATTAAGTCAGGTATCATAGTTGTAATGATCTAACTTGAACGTTCTGTGGGTTTTAAATGTTTCAAAAGTCTTTTAAGTACAGATTCTAAGCAAAGATTTCTACAGCCTTAACTACTGTTTCCATCATAAATTAAAAAATCATACCAAAGTAAGATGCCAGGTATAGGTCCGATGCGGGAGTTGGTCACCAAAACACTCAGAACATTCTGGAGGTGACATCACAAAACCATGTGGTGTTTCTCAAGGCACATGGCTTCTCTCTGAACCTCACAGGTGGGAATGAAGCTTCTGACAGGTAGGAAGAGTTTCACACCAGCTATGACCACTTGGCCAGTCCGAGTCAGTATGACACATAGTACTTCAAACAGCAGCCCCTTGTTTGGTCATCCCTGATGTCAGATGAAGCAGAGACCCCTGCTGCCTCTTCAGAGGGGTAAATGTCTACTTGTAGTTGTATCACTTAAGATACAAATCCTCGCCTTGCATGTGCCGGGATCCCATATGGGCACTGGTTCTAATCCCAGTGGTCTTGTTTCCCATCCAGCTCCCTGCTTGTGGCCTGGGAAAGCTGTCAAGGATGGCCCAAAGCCTTGGGACCCTGCACAAGTATGGGACACCCAGAGGAGGCTCCAGGCTCCTAGCTTCGGATTGGCACAGCTCCAGCCACTGCAGCTGCTTGGGGAGTGAATCATTGGACAGAAGATCTTCCTCCCTGTCTCTCCTTTCTGTATATCTGACTTTGCAATAAAAATAAAAAGAAATCTTTTAAAAAAAAAAACTCCTAGGGCTTCTTTAGCAACAAGCCACACACTGGATGGATTGAAACATCACAAATGTGTTGTTTTGCCCTTTTCATGGGGAAAGGCAGATGCAGAAATCCAAATCAGCCACGCTCCTGCTGATGCCTGTCCAGGAGAATCCTTTCTTGCCCCTATGTGGCTCAGGGGGTTGTCAGCAATACAGAGTAGCCCCTCACTGGCACTGCGGCACTTTGAGCTTCCCCTTTGTCATCACCCTGTGTTGTTTTGCTGCCAACCTCTCTCCTCTTCTTCCTCTAAGGACACCAGTTCTACTGGATTCAAGGTCCATGATACCCCAGACTGACTACCTCCCTGATGATCCTATTGCCACACCAGTTAAGGTTCAGAGAGGGAGATTTTGCCATATCTTTGTGGGGGAAAACAATTCAGCTGGTATCTGAAGCCATCATTAGCTGGACATTTAGCAAGCACAGGCCCCATCGTGCTTTATGGATGCTGATTCCTCAAAATAAGAGCCACTGCCAGGTATGCAGGTATTCTCTCTCTAGGTGTAGGTATACTTTACCTTAGGGTGGGAGTCCCTAAACCCATCATCCTCTTCTCAGCCTGTCTCCAGCAGCTTCAGTCCTTCCGCAGGAGAGACCTGTAGTGCTGAGGCAGCCAGGAGCACATGCCTCCCCATCTGGAAGAAACCACATGCAGAAAGTAGCTTGCTGCCCTGGTGGGAGTATTTGTAACACTACTATACATATTTCTCATTTGTATTTGTATTAGTATTTTTGTTATGTTATTTTGCTGGTTCTTAATGCCCTGCCTTCTCCACACTTTGTCCAGCTTTGTCTAGTTCTCCCTTGGGTGGTAAAAACCTGATTGTGGCTCTATCCTAAATGCCATCATTGGGGAAAAACATACACCATTGAGTCCCTCCATGTATGAACCAGCCATGAGATCAGGGGACAATTCAGTACACTCATTGCTAGGAAGGAAGTCTTATCATGGATGACCTCCAAATCCTCAAGGTACAGATCCAATGCAAATCATCCCTTTACCCAGGGTGCCACCTGCCAACATGCAGCAAGCCCTTCTCTTTGTGTTCTCCCTGTTTCTGCCTCTTCACAATAGACATTTGCTTTTTTCCTCCCAGAGTCGTGGCTCCAGGTAAGAGGGCAGCCAAGACCCTCTGCACCTCACAATGAAGCATGCTTAGTGACAACCTATGTGCAACTGGAAGTGAGGGTGACCCAAAATCAAAGTGACTGACTGTGCCTGTCCCCTTAAAATGCATATAGTGAAGCCTTTAGGCTTAACGTGACTTTTTTTTGGAGACAGTGTCTTAGGGAAATGTTTAGGTTTAGATGAGAACAGGAAGTTCCTCTGTGTCTCTTCCTCTTTCTTTTCTATCTGAAGACACAATGAGAAGGTAGCCATCTGCAACCTAGGAGTTCACTGTACAAATTTTAGGGGGACATGCACAGTCAGTCCATGCCACTGTGTGACTTGGCAATTACCCCACCTTTCAGAGTGTAGTAAATTCTCAACAAGCTTTATTTTGCCTACCTCAAGCAAAACTGTCCCTCTCATTTGGATTCATGTTGTAGGAATCCCTGGTCTGTGCATCATATGAGTTCCATCATCTAGTCTGCCCTTGCCAAGGCAACAGCAAGAGGGATTTGAAGTCTAGTATATCTACAGCAAGCCAACTTTTTAAAGTTGACCAGTCACAGGGCCTGGCATATTAGCCTAGTGGCTGAAGTCTTCTCCTTGTGCATGCTGGGATCTCTTGGGCACCAGTTCATGTCCCAACTGCTCCACATTCCTTCCAGCTCTCTGCTTGTGACCTGGAAACGTAGTAGAGGATGACCCAAAGCCTTAAGACCCTGCGGCCATGTGGCAAACCCAGAGGAGGCTCCTGGGTTTGAATCAGCTCAGTCCCAGCCATTTGGGGAGTGGGCCAGCGGATGGAGGATCTTTCTCTCTGTCTCTTTCCTTCTTTCTGACTTTCCAATTTAAAAAATATATAAATTTTTTTTAAAAGTTGAGTAGCCACAAATGTTGTTATTGATGTCCAAATGACCCTGACACACAATCAATGTTTGTTGATGCTGGATCAGAAAAGGTTTGACACTGCAGCTTATGTGAGAACATGTTCACTTCGTTCATAGATTTGCTTTATACTTTCAAAAGGAGAAGCAGTTTCGCATGGGCCGTCCTGATACCAGTGTCTGCAGTTTCCCATTAGCCACGTTGGGTTTCTTCCCCCTCTGGAGGACATGCACATCCATAACCCAGCATGGAGGTGCTTCTTTGAGATCATGCTTCACACGCCTGTCATTACTCAGATTAACATGACCATCCATCATCCACGTCCTGTGAGCACTCGCAATTGGTGGGCACGACATGAAGCACAGAGGTAGATATGCCTCGTGGGTTTCTAATCTGAGCAGACAGGGAGAAAAGAGAGACAAAGGGAAGGGCATGCTACATTCTTCTTCAGGCTTCCCCAGCCAGCCACTTCCTGGCAATAAATCACAGGAGGTAACAGAGCAAGCAGGAGGCCTATCGGACAGCATTCCCTGACCTTCCTTCCCCCAGAGTCACAAAAGCTGCAGCTCTTAGTTCAGGAGTCAGGGCTGGGCCTGGGGGTGAATTCTGACCTTTCTCATTTTCTTATCTGCAGAGAAGAGATGGCATGTGGTAAATGATCATGACACCTATCATGTCCAAATTGCACAATGTGACTGGATACATTGGTTATTTTTACTGCCTAGAGCAGAGAAGTAACTCTATTGGTAGAAGAATGGCCTCCGTGTAGCAAGGCCTTAAGTCAACCTTCTCTTTGAATAGGAACCTGAGATCACTTGCCTTCCTCCCATTGAAGCAGGGAACGGCTATCAGAAATAACCAAAAGGTGAGGCTAACGAGTTGCTGGAAAAGTCTGAAAGTGGAAGTTAGCAGAAAAATAGAGTGGCAGCTGGTTGTGGCAAATGCTTGTTCTGAGATAGAAAAGGCGTTTATAGGAATGTTGCAGGAACCAGTGGATGTGGAAAGTGACAGGATGTAAAGTACTTTCCTCCCAAATCCAGAGATAATCTGAAAAGTAAAGAAGGCAAGGTAGGTAAAGACAGAAAAGAGACCCCATGGAGCTGGCATGGAGGGCTACAGGCTAATCCTCCACCTGCAGCACTGGGATCCTCTATGTCCCAACTGCTCCACCTCTAATCCAGCTCTCTGCCTATGCCCTGGAAAAGCAGCAGAGGACGGCTCAAGTCCTTGGGCCCCTGCACCCACATGGGAGATCCAGAAGAAGCTCCCAACTTACGGTGGTTTACAGAATGAACCAGTAAATAAATAGAATATTTCTCTCCTCTCTGTAATGCTGCCTTTCCAATAAAAAATTTATTTTTAAAAAAGAGAGAGCAACCAATGGACCACATGCAGAGCTCTTGCCATTTAGTAACATCCACATCCAAACACGTCTAGATCTGCAAACAAACCATGCACAACTTTTCACCTGAATCCAGGAGCTACCAGAAATAGAAACCCCAACTCCAACACTCATTTTTTTGGTAATCTTAATTTGTTCACCAGTTTCAAGTGTGAAATTCTATCAAAAGACATCCAATGGAAAAGGCATTCTTTAGTAAATCTTCCTCTCTTTCAAAGAAAGTCGAAAGAGACAACTAGGAAGCTTTCGTCCCTCGTCCCCCATGCGAAATGTCCTTGTCATGAAAGGAAGAGTGGAAGCCTTGGTGTGGATATGACACTTGGGAGCGAAGAGGCAGGCCATCTCCACTTTACTTCTGACCAAAGGAGCAAAAGAAAAACTTTTGTTTATTATTCTATTGTGATTTATGTACATTCCTGTACATTTCAATTTAGCCAAAATTAAAAATCATCAAATTAGTTCACTGTGCAATCCCTTAAATGAATTGTCCATTAGTGCTCGTTAATGGTAATGGAATGTTTGCTTAACAGCATGTGATGTATGAGCAGTGCCAAGGAAATTCATTAAAACATTGCTTCAAAGAGCGCTGTCTTTGAGAACTACTGAGATTCCTGGAGCTTGTGACGGCACCTGACACACTGTAGGCACTTAGAAATCATTGACTTTGTTATCATCATATCTCTCTTCCCAAATTCTTCTCTCCAGTGGCATTGCAATCCTTTTGAGAGCAAGCAATGGAACGTGATTTCCTTTCATTTTCTCGGTTTCTTCAATGAGTCATGATACAGGCAGAGCTTGGAAAATGGGTCTTATCCCAGACCTACAAGAACCTGAGAAAGGAGGAACTCCTAAAGGTGACACTATCCAAAGAAATGTTCACCTCCATATCTGGACGCCACAGCAGGTAAAACTAACAGGACCCAGACCTTAAGTATCAATGTTGGAACTCTGTTTCTGCCCCTAAGCTAACTGGATGATCCCTGTCACTTACCTGGCTAAGCCTTGATTTCTTCAGGTGCAGAATTAGCAAAATAGCTCTTATAACCTAGGGTCATGATGAGGACTAAATCAAGCAACACAAGCGATAAAATATTTCAAAATTATGATGAGCAGGCTCCACCCCTAGTGATAACCAATAAATACTTATTGATTGGAAATGTTCAAGTGACCTTAACTCACCACTAATAAACACCTGAGTATTGTCTCTCAGCAAGGCACCCAAAGTGAGATAAGCAAAGAAAAGAAAGGAGCAGTTTGAGGGATTCAGATACCACCCTCTGTTCTTAAAAACACTGCAATCTAATTAAAGAGAAAATCTGGGGAACACATATATGATGTGGATAATAGCCAGTAGGGTTTACCTGTGTCAGGCACTATTGCAAGCCCTGCAAGCAACAGTACATCTCAACAACTTGCAGAGTTTCAGTTCATTTAACAGATGAGGAAACCAAGACAGTGAGTAAGTAACTTGTCTACAGTCACATAGAGCCAAAGCTGATGTGAACCTGGTACTATATCCTTAGTACTGTCTGTAGCATAAAGGGAAAGTGAGGAGTCTAGGCTTAGCTGGAAGTCCTAAGTTGGAATCAATCATGCTAACTGTGTAGCCCTAGAAAACTCACTTCCCCTGTAGGACTTGGAGTCATTCTGACTAGAGAAAAAAAAAGTTGATATTCCCCACCATGTGGTTTGCCATGATCAGAAGCTAAGTACTTTACATTGCGCCTGGCATGCAGGATGAGTCTAATAAAGCTTAATGCTCCTGAATTTGCACTGCCATTACTGTTCATTTACCAGAGCTCCTGTCAGCTAAATTGTCCTGAGCTCCCCAGATAAAGTCTGGATGGTAAACATGAAAAGTTGATCCAAACTATTTCAAACCTAACACCAGGGAATTACATATGAATGTGTAATCTACAGTCAGTGAGTTATAAAGACTTTTCATCATCAATCTAACCAATAAAGCATGTTAAGGGACAGGCAGTTGGCTCAGAAGTTAACAGGTCACTTGAAGTAATAGCCTTCCAGGTTAGAGTACTTGGGTTTGAGTTCTGGCTCAATTTCCAACTCCAGCTTCTTGTTAATGCACATCCTGGGAGGCAGCAGGTGTAGTTCCATTGATAGGATCCCTGACACGCACGGGGAGACTCGGAGTTCCTGTCTCGTGGCTTTCACCTGGCCTACTGTAGG
The DNA here is from genome assembly GCF_017591425.1 of Ochotona curzoniae. Lineage (NCBI taxonomy): Eukaryota > Metazoa > Chordata > Mammalia > Lagomorpha > Ochotonidae > Ochotona > Ochotona curzoniae. The sequence continues at coordinate 42,913,606 of NW_024466502.1, read as the reverse complement.
CATTTTGAGAATGTCAACACTCATCCCCCGACTAAAGATTTCTTTCCAACTTTCTTTGCTCTAAATATATGAAAGTTCTTAGAGGTAAGCTTATTCCATTTATTTCAAGAGCAATAGAGATACAGAACAATGAAAATATGCATGTCCATTTTCAAAATGTTCTGTTTACTAAATAGATTTGTGTACTTAAAAATTCTCAACTTCCCTACTCCTTGTTCGAACGCCATCTTCACCATCCAATCCAGAACTAGCGTTCTTTTTTTCATTTTGCATTCCCAAACGGCTCCCAACTTGTACACTGTTAGCAGGCACTTACCTGTCATCCCAAGAAAAGGTCAGCGAATTTGGACCACTTGTCGTTTTTGTTAAAGGAGATAACTGTAAATCTGTCTGTGACACAGAAGTCATTCTCTGTCTTGGAACAAGGCACTTCAATGACTCTTGCATCTCTGACGGCTCTCTCTCTCTTAAAAGTCTGGTTAGTTGCATCAATGTTGCGGCTGATGGTGCATCCCAACTTTTCCTCTCCATTGCAATCATGTAACTTCACATTTCTACTGAGTGAATAAATTGCGGGACTGATCCAAGCCCTTATTAGACTACACTTCTGACTACAGTCAAAACAGCCACTCCACCAAATGTTATTTTATAGAGTTATTCCATAAGAGCATTGTTTGTAGCACAGAAGTTATTTACAGTGAGAGCACATCATTTCTGGCATGCTTTTCTATAACTGGTTCACGAAAGAGCAGTGCTGGGGATGCTGCGTGATTGAAACAGATCCACATCTGCACTTCTCCCAGCTGCATAGCATGCATGACATGATTTGCTCCCATATTTGCTTCTTCAAAGCTTTCTCTGCACTTACCAACCAAAAGAGCTAGCTAAGAGTGAATGCTAGCTGCATTGAATCATTTAGGAAAGATTTTTGAGTACTTGGTATGAGTCAGTCAACTGAGGAACAATGGACAAAGTTTACTGAAAGCTACATTTCTGCAAGGGAGGACACACAATGTACAAGTTTCAAAAATCAAACACAACTGCCCTTCACGTTTTCATGGGACCCTGTTGGATACCACAATCTACAAATGTTCAAATCTCCTATGTAAAACACTGCCTACGCCCATCCTCCAGTACACTTCAGGTTCTATACTACTTGGAATATCTAACACAGTGTGAGCTATGAAACAGTTCTTATAGGGAAAAATGATCTGTTCTGATCAATCTGTACAGGAGCCAGCCTGAAATTTACCTAGTCATCTGAACACAAAAGGTTGATTGTGTACAAGCCTGCTTCCATATTTATGGAAAATAGTATTAAAAGTTTATTCTAATGTAAAATATTTTAGAAAGCTAGATTCATAGTTTCATAACACACATTTTCTGCAAACTTTTTCAAGATCCCTCAGCTTCACAGATTTTAAAAATCATTTCCACCAAAATGAACTTATTATTTATTTCCTTTTCCTATAAATGCTTGTTAGTACCCCATATAAGGCAGGAGTTGTGGCTCTAAAGAAAACTTTAACAGGCCATGGGCAGAATGGCAGGGCCAGGAGAAAATAAAATGGTGGAATAGGGTAAAGACATACTTAAACAAATGGAGAATCATTAGTCAGGTTGAAGTAGAGAAGCCATGATCCCAGGAAATAGGAGAGGACAGTCCGATGGCAGAGAGACATCTAGAAACCCCTTGACATGGGGAAACAGCAGAGAGCGGAGTGGTGTTGCAATGACCAGATACCGCAACCGTGGTTGGTGATCAGTGATTGGAGCTCCACCAGTGGCCAGGTATGAACGAGGAGTTCACTGGGAGCTCAGAAGGTGAACCCAGGCAAATAACTGCCCATCCTGCTGATTTGCTTAATTCAATTGTGAGCAAAAGCAGAGTGCAAAGCCCAAGCAGGAGGGTGCAAGGACAGGGTGGATTTCACAGCTAACATCCCCACCAGCACAACAGGAACAGGGAACCAATTTAAGGCATCTAGATGAGAGGTAGATCAAATGTTGATGGAAGAGGTGAAATGTTGGAAGTTTCTGTTCTAATATAAAACCAAGGAGATCTGTAGATAGATCTGAATATAAAGAAAAGATGGTTCTGCATGATTTATAAGCACTTGATGAGTGTAATATCTATTTATGCGGTTGGAGAAGTCTGAAGGCAGAGCAAGGAATGGAGAGCAAGAATTTAATTTGAAGGATCAATTATGGTACGCACATTAAGACACCACCACTTGCTATATTGGCATTCCCGTCAGCATGCAGCACCGGTTCAAGTCCCAGATGTTCTGTTTCCAATCTTGCTTCCTGCTAATCTACCCTGGAAGACAGCAGTAGACGGCTGTGGGAGATGCAGATGCAATTCCAGGCACGTGACACCATCAGCCTGACCTAGCCCCAGCCATTGGGGCCACTTGGGGAGTGAACCAGCAGATCAGCCTCTCTGAATCTCACTTTCTTGCTCTGTCACTCTGCCTTTCAAATAAATCTTAAAAAAAAAAAAAAGATTCAATTTGGGCAGGTAAGTTGCCAAAGACTGTAGACTTGGGGTGAAGGTACTAAGAAACCAGTCCCTTGGAAGAGTCTTAGGGGTATTCTGCACGGAAAAATTAATGTGGGATTTGTCAGTATACAGATGGTACTAAAGCCCTTATCATGATAGTTTTTCATGCATTATTTCAGCTGTCTTTATTGCAGAGTCGAACAAGTATTGTCCATTTCTCACTAAGTAAGAAATCTCTAAAGAAGCTTTTAAGCATTTTTCATTATGCATATTAACATTTTTAAGACATTGCATTGAATAGTAAATGATTTTAGATCAGTGAAAAAAATTGCAAATGTCTTCATTGTCTTTTTTTTAGCTAGTATCTTAGAACATAGCATGGTTAGGTGAGGGTCATTGCTAATGATTGTGTAAATTTGCATTTGTACAACTACTTAGTAATTCCACCGAGAAATAGATAGTTGTGGAGGCATAACTGTCACGGCTGCATTTTCTATTGTTTCTTGAGGCTTGCCTTATTGTTACATTCTACCCACAATATCTTCTTAAACCACAGGTCTGTGTTGCAATAACGAACTTAGTTAATCATCCATAAATCCACTGTAGTAGCTGACACAGTGAACTGCCACCCATTGTGGCACATGCAAAAATCAACAGGTGTCACCCTCAACCCCTTGAGCAGTTGTTTTTCCATAAGGCATTCCCTTTTACCTAACAAAATATTAAGTGCCCACGTTGTCTAAGCATAACAGATAAGAGGAATTTAGCTTCTTTCTGATTTTTATGGGAAAAATCAGCATAAATGGGAATTGCAATCTTTTCATCCCACCTCATCCCAACCCGCCCTGTGTGGCCTCTGTGATCCTCAGTATCCCTACTCTGCCTACACCTAGTCCTCTCACTGTCCAAGCAAGTGGTAACTGAGGCCATGGCAGAGTCGGAACAGAGACTGGCCCCAGCTCCAAAGCAAACAGAATTCCCATTAACATCTTAATTATCCTCACCCCTCTGTGACACACAATGAAAGATCAAACTTAATGAAAAAAAAAGGGAGAGAGAGAAAATACTAAAAAGGCAATGTATGTTTTGTCAAATTGTAAACACTTCTCTATAAGTGATTTAGAAAATTAAAACCATGCATATTTTCTTCCGTGAAGTATTGCTTATTTAGAAGTTTTGGTAGGCTTGCCAAAATTTAACTGAAAAAAAAAAAAAGCTACTTTCACATCTCTTTGTGGCCTCATCAACTAAATTGGGCATTCACAGTGGATTAAGAACCTGAACTTCGGGTCCAGCACGGTAGCCTAGTAGCTAAACTCCTCACCTTGCACACATCGGGATCCCTTATGGCTGCTGGTTCTAATCCCAGCAGCCCTGCTTCCCATCCAGCTCCCTGCTTGTGGCCTGGGAAAGCAATAGATGACTGCCCAACCTCTTGGGACCCTGAACCCATGTGAGATACTTGGAAGAGGCTCCAGGTCCCTGGCTTCAAATCCATGTAGTTCCGGACACTGTGGCCGCTTGGGGAGTGAATCATCAGACAGAAAATCTTCCTCTCTGTCTGACTTTCCGGTAGAAAAAATCATAATAAAAGCTTACTTGAAAAAAAAAAAAAAGAACCTGAACTCCTTTCCTTAGGAAAGTTTTTTTATACTTAAAATTAAAAAGTAAGAGAATCATATTTAGAAATTGAATGAAAATTATTTTACACTCTATCTGAAAACTTTGAGCTTTACTCAACCACGAAATAAGCAGATGTTGCTTATTGTCTCTAACAAACTAAGATATCAAGCTACCCAAACTTAGATTTGGTATATCAGGGGTGAAGCCTCCAAGACCTGTTTTCTTTGTTTCAAAGGAAATTACTTAACTGATTCCAGCATCCCTGTTCAAAACCCCTAACTTTGTAAAACACACAAATGACCTGCAAGATTTCAAAGCAGGTCACATAATCCCTTCTCTCCCAGAGCCCAGCAGGACCAACTCATCTTCAGTCTCCCATCAAGCAACTGCACTTGGTGCTATTGAAGTGTCCTCGCTGGGGAAGCACTCAACAAAGAAAGAGCTGTGTAGCTTCTATCCACCAGCACTAACACTTAGGACGGCTGAGTCTAAGGATGTTTTGTACACTTGAACATCATGGTCCTTTTACTCCCTGAGTCAAAAACGCCAGCAATAGCTCCAAAAGACAGACTCGCTGCCTTCAAAGTGCTTTCTATGGAGTCATGCGCTCAGCTTCAAATGATAGAAGCTCAAATGTCTGAAGGGTGCTTTACTTCCACACTTGATCTTAGCCAAAAGGCCGAGAAGCGATGGGCGCTTTACTTCCACTCGGACCATTTAGAGGGAAGGCAGGTGGTTCAGAAGTTTCATTTAAAGCTCACTCTCTCCAAAATGATTGTTAAAGCAAAGCCAAGAAGAAAAAAAAATGACAATCTGGGCTCTAGATGCTTGGCTTCAGAGAAGCCTATTAATTCAGTATAATAAAACCTACAAATGCCCGTAATCCTCAAGATGGTCCTAAAATTGAAATTGAGTCTGTGAAAATGCTTTCTCCTACCATCATCAAGGAAAACTCCATTTTAACCCAATGCTTAGCAGGGAAGACAGGAAGGAAAGTAGGATATCCAGACACACCAAGGGTGATGATCCCGGGAACCCCAGGAGGGGAGATGAGGGGCTCTGGCCCCGAGCCAGACCCTGCCTTCAGCAGCTGCTGCAGGCTGGGGGGTGGCAACAGTTCATTTTCCCAGGGAGTGACAGGTAGACCAGATTTCATTATCTGCAATCACAGAGTCCTACTCAAAGGTAAATTTTGTTTTCGTAAAAGCAGCTTTACAGCTCATGCACCAATTCTAAAGGAGGCTTGGGTATGAGACTGGGAAAGATGGAAGGGGAACAGACCCACTCTCTTTCTTTCCTTTTTTTTTTTTTTACTTTTTTTCTTTCTCCTTTTCTTTCTTTCTTCTTTACATAACCAGCACCAAAAAACCAACAAATAAAAACTACATTGGACAGCAGAAGTTGGAGTTGAACAGTGAAGGTTTTCCACATAGGCCCTGGTGGGATTTGCTAGACTGGGTCCTACACCCTGAGAGGCTACCATATGATCTAAAGCCAAGGCTCTTCAACGTGCCATTTTTCCTATGCAATAAATGGAAGCATAAATTCATACCTTAAAATTTTTATGTGAGTCAAAATTCCTTTTTTCTACATGGATCTTCCAGTAACTCTGGAAGGTCTGTCCCTAATTTCAATGAAATGCTGCTTAGACTGAATGAGAACCCAAATGTTGATGGTTTGCCCCCTCAGAGAGGTGACTTTAAATGCTGGGATCTGACTTAAATAACAGACTGATGAAATTATGACTTCTTATTAAGGACTATACTCTCCTAGCAACATGGGGAAAACCTGTTGGGGAGTGGGAGCTTGGGGGGGAATCCCAGTCTATACGAAATTGCATCATAAAATTCAAAAATTTTAAATAAAAGTTCAAAAAAAAAAGCCAGTGTCTGGGAACTCAATCCAGGTCTCCAGCAAGGTTGGCACCAACTTAGACACACAAGCCTCCCAAGGTTGCATTATCAGTCAGGAGGTAAAGCCAGGACTCGAGCCCAGGTACTGTGACATGAAATTGAGTGTCCCAGCTAGCAGCCTAACTAGAGATACAAATCACTTGTCCACTATTAGAAGCCAGGTTTCCTGATTTGAGGGCATTATTTCACAGCTCCTTCTTCTGAGTTCCCTAGACATTCAAAAGATCTGAAGTTAGCCAGCTGTAGCCCACCTGTCTGTAAGGAGCAGCCTACTTGCACAAAAAAAAAAAAAAGAAAAGAAAAGAAAAGAAAAAAGCAATGTCTCCAAACTGTAGTTCTACTTGAAAGCATAGACCTTGAGGGTCTGGCCATCTGTCTACCATCAGCCTTGTGTAACTGACCTCTGCCAGGTGTCATAACAGCCGGCATGGATAATTAGTTGGTTTCAATCAAGCTCAGCATAATTAATCATGCAAATCCGAACCCTTCACATTCACAGTTGTCGAAAATAAATGCAGAAAACATAAACTATAAAGGGCTAATGACCAAAATGGAGGTAAGAAAAGGTCTTGATGTACTTAATTTCTATTTGAGTCATGTCTGTCCCTTGTTTGCCCAGCAGGGACTCACTCAATTCACTACTATGACCCATGAAAAATTTATGTGGTCTGAACACATGTGGATTTCTGACCCACTGCAGGAAAAACCCTCTGGGAATTGTTCCCTTTGCTTGTTTTCTCCTACCAGCTCAATACGTTACTGAGCTTTTGGCACAAGACACGAGGAAAACATTGCTAAGGTTACAATGGCAGCCCTCCATCATCCCCCAAGGCTCCAAGGGACTACATCTGCCCACAGCATCCCCTCTATTCTGGGACTATAATGCATTTAACACCTTTGCTTTATCGCAGGGGTTGGACTGCCTGTGCTATTGATTGTTTCAGCTATTTGCCAGGTAGGAAATAGCAGTTATGAGTTAGCAATTTCCTATGGACTTCTCCTTTCACATCTTACAATTTGGTGATAATTCAGTTCTTGTAAGATGCTGTGCTGCTTAGGTGCTCTGAGGGTGACTTTCAAGCTGGTTGTTTATCTGTAAAATTGATCAAAGCTCATTAACTGTCAGTACGTCCCTGGCTGATGTCAGATACAACACTGGGGACCACAGCTTGTTCCACCAAAAGCAAAGACTAAGAACAAACGAAAGACTCAATTAGACAGAAAGCGCCAAAGCCAGGAGAGGATGCTTTGTGCTATTCTGATAAGGATCACAGAGCTGAACCTTACCCGTATTGGTGGACATGGACATCAAACATCTGTCCAGCAAACCACAGGTAACAAATACCTTCTGAAATTTGGTGACCAAGGCAGTGGACCAGCTGATCCCGAAGTATTTCCTAGCCTTGTTTTTATGATGGTCTTTCTTCCCTAGCAAGGGGACATTTTAAATACTGTTTGCTGTAACTGTTCCCCACACCTGTGCAATTTAATACCATAGATTTGTATGCTTCCCTGTGTATGCATTCCTGTAATTTATACATTAAAAGATTATTAAGAATTAGAAAACCAATGTTGTGACACAGCAGGTTAAGCCATTGTTTCTGATTCCAACATCCCATACAGGCATCAGTTCAAGTCCTGGCTGCTCTGGTTTCCATCTAGCTCCCTGCTAATGCACCTGGAAAAGCAGCAGAAAATGAACCAAGTGCTTGAGAAACTGTAACCCACATGGGAGACCTGGATTAAGCTCCTGGCTTTTGACTTTGACCTGGTCCAGTCCTGTTAGGGGAATGAACCAACAGGTAGAAGCTATCTGTGTGTGTGTGTGTGTGTGTGTGTGTGTGTGTGTGTGTTTGCTTTTCCAAATATGTGTGTGTGTGTGTGTGTGTGTGTGTGTGTGTGTGTGTATACACATATATATGATTAAGGTCTATACATCCTGTGATTTATACATGAAAAAGAGTCTCTTTTTTGCCTCAAAGAATAAGTTTGGGAAGGAATTATTTTAAATGCATAAAAAGTGTGATCAGCAGAACCAGGTACATCCATGAAGTAGAAAGAATTGTGAGTCTGGCAAATGGGAAAGGGAACCAGTCCAAAAAAAGGGGGCGGGGTTGATAGGAGTCAGGAGTACCCAGAACTGACCCACATTTTTTTAGAATATTGTAGAAGGTCCTATATGAAACTGGGTCTTGCTGTTGATTTGATAGTGTCTGTTCATCCATAACAGGTCCAAATATCACCTCCCAAACTGCCTTTCCGCGCTAATAGACAGCATCAGTCCTTAAAAGAAATGTCATACCCGAGTTTGCTCTCTGAGAAACACCTGCATCGGAACAAAAGGCCTGCACCCAGCCCTGTCCCCAGGGTGGTACACCCAGCTGCGCTGTGTCCCTCCAGCTGTCTAGCCATCCTGAACACAGCCCCAGCCCCTCCAGGGAGCTCTGTGGTAGTCAGAGTTTATTACTGTGCTCAGTAATTAGCCAAGAGCATTTTAGACCCATATTTTTATTCCTCATCTCCTTGATTGATTTTCTAAATTGTGTGTCAGCATGAAGGTGTTTAAAAAAAAAAACACTTAACTCAGCAGCAATTAACGGCTAAGCCTTTAAAAGCTTAGTTCTCATTTCATAGGTCTCTAAGAGCCAGATAAATTATCAATAGTGAAATCAAGTTGTATTTTACCTCTGGATAAAAAGGCATAGGAGGCAGTAGTATCTAAGGCAACATTTGCTACTCATTCCTTTTCTGCCTCATTCCTAGTCGTCAAAGCTTTCTAGATACACACACACCATGGATGAAAATACATTCGCACATTGCCCATCCAGATGGAGTTTGAGACATGGCTCCAGATCTCTAACTCCTTTTAGAATGTTGATGTTTTGTTGTGGACAAAGAATGTTTTGTGTAAGATACTTAATGACAAGCTCATTCATCTTTCAAAACAGAGAAAGCTAAACCGCTCAGCATGTAATCTTCAGAAGGCCCATTTTCAGACAGTTGACCAGGAAAAGTACAGGCAAGAAAGGAAGAACCACCCTTTGTGAGACACTGTTTAAAACACCCCCAGCCAGCACGAAACTTGGAGACCTGGTTGTTTTCACCAACAGAGAGCCAAGAACTCATTCCAGAGTTTGTTATGTACCTGGGGATCAAAACATGCACCAAGAGATAACTACACCCATGCATGCGCAGACACCCTACAACAATAAAGTAAGGGAGGAGACTAAGACAAAAGTAGGTAGAAAAAGAATCCACTTCATCGTCTACCATTGCACAAAGATACAGCCTGGGACCTGGCACAACTGCTTCTTTCCAAACCTTTCACTTGCCGGGCACCATTCTCAGCTTCCTGCTCCTACTGTTCCCTTTGCTGCCCTGATGCTAATCTTAACCACATTTCACAATCGATTTTTTTCTCAAAGATTTTATTTACTTGTTTGAAAGACAGTTACAGAGAGAAAGAAGGAGAGACTGGTGGTGGTCTTACAGTCATTAATTCACTCCCCCAAGATGGCCACAACAGCCAGGGCTAGGTGAGACCAATACTAAGACTCAGGAACTTCTTCTGGGTCTCCCACATGGCGGCAGGAGCCCCAGGACTTGAGCCATCATCCACAATTTTCCCTGGTGCATTACCAGGGAGTTGAATCTGAAGTAGAGCAGCTGGGAAACAAAGCTGGCACTTACATGGTATGCTGGCATCACAGGCAGCGACAACCACCACTCCACAGTGCTAGTCCCTTACATTCAACTTTTAAATGCAGTGATATAAAGATTTATATGTCTGTGCATTTCTGCGTGTGAATGTGTGTGTGTGTGTGTGTGTGTGATGTTTTGGAGTGAACAGCTAGTAGTCTTTGTGGGTTGGCCTTAGATTGCTGCTTCAGAAAATAAAAAAATAACCCTTGTTCTGGGACTAACATGTCCACTGCAGCCATACATTGAAACTTCTTACTTCATGTCTTGCAAGACACTTTCACAAGTCATCACATTTCCCTTTTATTCTTGGCTGCCAGGAATCTCAGAATCCAATGCTAGCCCATATTGTCCACCTGATTATTGTACCCCTGCCATTCCACTTCTCCCCATCCCATGCCCTTCATGTGGTATTTAGTTTTTATGCCTTTATCTTTTCTTGGATACAGTTTTTTGTTTGTTTGTTTTGTTTTTTACAGTGAGCTACTCTATAGTCTTGTGGAGAAAACACAGATAAAATTAAAGGAAGTGAATTACCTTGAAACAATTTTCCCTTTTGGATCCACCCTGGAGTTGACATCCTCACTAAGTAAGACACTTCTGGCAGTGATGAGCATAGCATATCCGAGGCTGCGAGGCCTCTGCCCCATCACCTGCTCCTGTGAGCATACACCCTCTGCCTTCCTCAGGGAAGTTCTCCATCTATAAAATGATGACAGTGCACTCCTCGGCTCTGCTACACTCATGGTACGAGAATCAATGGGACAGCATCTATAACCTACTTTGAGCTCCTCGGGGAGCAATGCTCTATAACTATAATTACCGTTATTGACAGCAGCAAGGAGTTGCTGTTGGCTTCTCAACACACAGCTCCTTGTCCTCTGTGTCTGCCACAGCTCTGCGGAGGTGACTGCAGCACCTGCTGCATTGGCACACGTGGTAGGTTCTCCTCGGGGACATGTTACCATGAGTCCCAGGACATGTTCAAAGTTCTAATAAAAAAAAAGAGTGTTTAATATATAATAGAAGGCTGCAAACAAAACTCCATTGCTCCTGCCACTGAAGGAATGCTTAGAGCACCCAGTTGTACATCAGGGTAAACTGGCATATTGTGTGGACATCCGGCAGTAAGTGGCACAATGCCCAGATCCATTCAGCTAGTCTACACAAAATAATCTTTTCCCTAGTTAGGACACACTTGTATGTGAGCCCATTCTTTATGTTGGGAGAAAAGTAAATAGTGTGTTCATTCATGAAGCTGTCAAAGCTCTTTATGACCCTGTTAAGATTCCTTTAGCTCACAGCCCATGTTATATCGAGGGGAAGCTCGAGCTCCCATTCATCACTTTGTTGATCTGCCTCAAAACTGACTGCTCTCCTCATGCTTACCTGACTGCTGACACTACAGGAGAGACAGAAAGGTCTTCCATCTGCTGGTTCACTCCCAAAATGGCAGCAACAGCCCCAGTTTAGCCAATTTGAAGCCAAGAGCCAGGAACCTCCTCTGGGTCCCCCTTGCAGGTGCAGGGAAACAAAGCTTTGGGCCATTCTCAACTGCTTCCTCAAGCCACAAGCAGGGAGCTGGATGGGAAGTACAGCATCTAGAACATGAAATGGTGCCCAAATGGGATCCCATTGTGTGCAAAGTGAGGATTTAGCAATGCAGTCATCGATGAATGAAATTTTAAGACTATTTTTAAAAATATGGTGCTCCAGCACTGACATTATGTGATTTTTTTCCTTTTTTTTTTTAAGGTTTATTTTTATTGGAATGGCAGATATATAGAAAGGAGGAGAGACAAAGAGGAAGATCTTCCTTCTGATGGTTCACTCCCTAAGTGGCCACAACAGCTAGAACTGAGCAAATCCGAAGCCAGGAGCCAGGAGCTTCTTCTTTGTCTCCCACACAGGTTCAAGATCCCAAGGTTTTGGACTGTCTTCTACTGCTTTCCCAGGCCACAAGCAGGCAGCTGGATGAGAAGCAGGGCCACAGGGATTAGAACCAGCGACCATATGGAATCCCGGCAAGTTCAAGGCGAGGATTTAACCACTAAGTTATCATGCCAGGCCCGATTTTTTCCTTTTTAATCTCATTTTTTTAAAATTTGGAGGTAAATAGAGCAAAAGATACAGAATGAGACAAAGATCTCCTGAAGGCCCACTACAGCTGGGGTTGAAGATGGCTCAAGTCAGGAGCCCAGAACTCAACCCAGTTCTTCCATGTGATTTTCAGGGACCCAGTGATCACCTCTGCCAGGCACAATTTACATTAACAGGAAGCTGGGGTCAAGAATAGAGACAGATCAACCCAGACACTCCAATATAGGATATAAACATCCGAGGTATAACCACCACACAGCACCTGTTTCAACAAATCAGATCCTCTGATTTCCTTCTCCAGTCGGAATGCCAGAACAAATCCTAAAATCAGACATCAGTCCATTCAGTTTCAAAGAAAGTGGATTTGTCTGCTATTTTAAAAATTGGCACCACTTAAGGTTATAGTGTTGGTGTTAGTAGTAATGATTCATCCAGAACTTCTAAAACTAAACTACACGAGATGGTTTCTGGGTCAGAAGACTGCAAAGCCAAAACAAACAAACAAAAGAGAGTCAGAGGGGGGGAAATGTGCTTGTCTATGTTGCTCCAAGATTCATTTTGCAGAGAAGAAAAACGCACTGTACTTAGCACCCCGCTTCCAATGTAGCATCCGTGAATGCCAGGAAATGTGATATCGAAAACTTGAAATTCAACAGCAAACTTGCCATTAACACTTAGGAAAGGGGAGGAAGTGCGTAAAATGATAAATTCACTTGGCATCTGGGAGGCTCTTTTGTAGCCAAATTGCTGGTTTGAGACAGCTCATCATCCTAGTTAGAACATGAACTGCAGACTTGTCATTTTCAGTGCTCAGCACCGGCACAAGCTGACTGATTCTGTATCTGCCCTCCGCAATCAACAGCCCCTTGCCTGGTCTCCACGCAGTTAGAGCCGAAGCAAAGTCCTCTCCAGGGACTCATGAAGGCGTGGCCACTGTGTTTTATGACTGGAGCAAGTGCTGTGTATGAACAACACTTTGGGCAGAAAGCATGAGGCTCCCTAACCAAGAGGACATCCTCATTAATGGAAGGCCCCTCAGCTAACAAGACGCTGTCTTAGTTGCTTCTGGTCCCTGACCTCTCCTGGAGAACTGCCACTGCCAGCTTCCACACCAGCAAGCTTACTTCAGTTCAGCCACTGCTTTCCTACCTAGGCACTCTACAGGATACTGTGAGCTGAAACTGTGAGCCCTTTATCATAGGATCAGAATTCAACTGCCCAGAAGGAGATAATAATTTTCCTGGTGAGAAACAGTAAGCAGATGAGAGGATTAAGTACTTAGATCTCTTTTATTGCCTGTCTATCTAAATATACTCTATTTGTGTATGAAAATAATTATCACCATTACCTGGAATCAACTGATCTTCCCTTGAATGTGTGAAAAAACCAGGGTCAGTGCCTTGTCTAGACAGATGGTCCAGACTTCACTCCTAGCCAGGGCCTGCCTTTGTGAGGCACACCAACGCTCTCTATAGGCACCTGTAAAAGGGAGGTTGGTGAGCTCACAAAAATTTCTCTATCCTCTCCCTACTAGGAAAGGACATGCCAACTGGTCCCACAATCTGTGCTTGCAGGAAGGGTGTTGGATCTAGTGGTTAAGAGCCTTCCCCCGACCCCATCACCACCATCCTACTTTGGAAGAGCATCTGAGTCTAATTCCTGGCTCTATCTCTTGACTTCAGCTTCCTGCTAATGCAGACCCCGGAAAGCAACAGTGAGGGCTCAAGTCACTGGTTCTTGTCACCCATCCCAGGCCATGGGGGGTATTTGGGGAGTGAACCAGGTCTCTCTTTCAAATAAATGTATTTCATTGTCTTCTTACCCCAGATGGACAATGTCCTCCCCTTACCCCTTTTCCTCTACAGTTGTGTCTAATGCTATCTTGTCCACACATGCACTCTACACAGAAAATTGCACTTCTCCTGACTGTAACCACTCTTTCAGTTATTTATCCCAGCAAAGCATTGCAAAGGAGGTTGCATCCTTCTGCAGGTAGAACATGATAAATTCTAGAGTCCTGATCTCTTAGGATTTCCAGAACTGAAGTTCATCTCAGATCACCACACACTCAGCAAGAGACAGCTCAGCAGCAACACCACACCAATGCCACCCTGCTGGAGGGCCTTGGCAGACATCAGTTACACTGAGTCCCATTGGCACGCAATCATATAAACTCACAGTCAGATTAGGACTGACACAACAGCTCAATTGATTAATCCTCCACTTCCAAGCAACAGCATCCCCTGTGGGTGCTGGTTTTTGTCTCGGCTGCTCCATTTCCCATCCAGCTCCCTGCTTGCGGCCTGGGAAAGCAATGGAGGATGGCTCAAGTCACCAGTGTGGGAAACCAACGGGATGCTCCTGGCTCCTGGCGTCAGATCCGCTCATCTCCGACCATTGCAGCCATTTGGGGAGTGAACCTGCAAATGGAGTCTCTCTCTCTCTCTCTTTCTCCTTCTCTCTGTGCATCTGCCTTTTTAATGAAAATAAATAAATATTTTAAAATTTCATTTAAATATATAAACCCTGAAAGTAAATAAATCCTCAAAGGGGTTCTGTTCCATGTCCTGAATGTGTGGCTGGATTGGTGATTTTCACTCCCCCGTGTATGTTATTCTTGACTGTCATGTTCAGATCATGAAGACGGAGGGCAGTTGTCTCTCCCCGCTACCATGGCTGCCCTGCTGGCAGCCTCCCCACTGCAAAAGTCTAGTGCCTGGGACACCTCTTGTCACATCAATGAGAAATCTCTCATAATCAAATTAACTGTTGAAACTACATTAATTTCTTCAATATTTATTGTCACATTATGATATGATCTATTCATGGCATTCTTTCCATATATAGGCAAACTGACACTGAACCAAAGATGAGCTTAATTCAATATCAATACATTGATTTGAGTGAGATAAGAGATATTGCATTGCAAAAATATTGTGTGGGATAAGAATAAGAGAGTGCTTTGTGATATAAGAATATAAGATAGCATGCAAACATATTCCAATGTATGATGTATATTTAGGTGAAGTGCTGTTAGTTCAAAAAGTTTCTCTTATACAACCCCCTGCCCCTGGGAGAGGGATTGGTTCAGTGGTTAAGATGTCACTTCAGAGGGCCTGGGTTCAATTTCCTACTCCACTTCAGATTTCAGCTTCCTGTAATGTACGCCATGGAAGGCAGCAACTAATATCCCAAGTATTTGGGTCTTTGCCATCCATGTGGGGAACCTAGATTAAATCTGAGGCTCCTGGATTGGTACTGGCACCTCCTCAGATACTGAGGACACTTGGGGAGTGAGACAGTGGCTAGGAGTGTCTTTGATATAAGATGAAAACTGAAGTGAAAAACACGAAAACTCTCCATCCATTTGTACTTCTCGTGTTTTCCGTATGTGGTTAGATGAGATCTAGGCATGAGAACAATTTCTTAGTAACAAGCAGCTTCTGGAGGAGAGAGTGTCATAGAGCCAAAGGACGCACAGCACATTCCCCAGGGCTCATCCCACATTCACTCCCACACACACATAGTGGGGGGATTGCTGGCAGGGCCTGTTAAGCGTTTTTATTGAAATCACCATACTACTAAGTCATCCTTGTAAGTTAATTTCTTCTCACAATAGCTGCCGTGATCAATCGGGAAAGGTTTTCTGTAGAGAAAAGAAGAATTATCACATTGCAATGAAGACAGGTTCTTGCAACCTGTAACAGAGACTCCCACGGCCCACAGGTAAGGATGGCAAGTGCTTACCTGAAAGCACAGGTGTTCTATGGCTCATTGTTGGTCACCCCAAAGAGGTAACTCAGAGGTAAGTCTTTACAGCTCCTTAGATATCCAGACCACTAGGCCATGATCAATGGCCAACCATGGTTTTCAGGCCTCTATTGTGCCTTTAAAAAATGCAAGCCTATGCAAAGAGAAAATGCCTTCCTTCTCACCATCCCCAGTCCCATGCTGCTGTAGTCAATGTCCAGCACGCTCTGCTGACGACCATGGAGAGAGCCCAAGGAGCACGGTCACGGCCCTCGCTGGACAGCATCAGGAACAGCATGCAGTCTACAACCCGAAATCAGAAATCTAGAAATCAATCTAAATATCAAACTAGAAAGCAATTTTTTTTTCATTTTTTCTTTATTTTTTCAAAGTTCACAAATCCCTTGCTCATTATGAAGCATGAAACAAGGTAAAATCATATGGAAACAAGTCCCTTTCAACATATCCCGGCCCCACCATGCCTCTACCCATAACCTACTCTGAAGAATCCAGAATCAGGAGGCCACTGTACATTTCAGAATTTTCTCCTTACTCACACATGTGCGTGCCTTAGGCATATACTTATATAGGTTGTAAAATTCCACTTTACAAATGATTTTGCAGCTTGCATTTACACATAGCAAAATCATGGACATTCCCCGATGTCTGTCAGTAAATGCAGAAAGTGCCACTACTTTAGTGTGAGGGTGCAGGACTAAAGCCTATAAATGAACAACCACCTTGATAAACCCATACATCCTTGAGTATTGCCAAAGTGGAGAAAAGCTATTGATTTTCTATATTTATGTGGTATTGGAGCTCTATACCAAATTATCTATTAAGTCTAACAACTTTTGATCAGAAACTCATGTTTTCTAAAAATACAGTCCCAGAGTAAATAGAAAGAAAATTTTGCTTTTTCTTGATACAAATATTCATCACAAGAATAATAATGCACCCTATGATCATGTATGTTCTGCTATTAGACGATCAGCAAGTGAGTTTAAATGACAGGATCATTTTTATTTGGTAGGGTTGGGAAACACATGAAGGGGAGATGACCAGTGAATTCTTATATTCCATTATTTCCCTGAACCAATCTCCCCAACAAAATAGAAGCAAAACAACTGGGAGAGACCCAGATTTATTGCCATTGTCCTAAAAAGTTCAGGCCACCAATACTTAAAGTGAAGCAGACAAATTCTCCAGAGGATCACCAAAATTGATTTAGACAACATAGTCCAACCCCCAAATCCCCAACTGGCTACACAACTGATCCCCTTCATTAACTCACAAAATTACAACTCCACATGCTGCACAGCTGAATTTTAGGGGCTTCGTTTACTGCATTATGGTGGGAGTTTACACCTTTTGTACTGTTTTATGTCATTTTGTGTGCTTTTCAAAAATCGGCCTTATTGCACTCCTTCTATCCTTCAAATACTGTTGAATAATAATAGCAGGAGATGATACTCCCTGTGCAGTTTTGTCTGTATTTTCATTGAAATGGCTTACCTGCTGCTGATTTTTGGTAATTGGTCTTTTTTTGTTTTTAAGGAGCTTCTGTCTCATTATGTTGGCTTGTCTGAAAAAGAACTCAAAATATGACTGACTTAAACGCAAAGTTGAGAGAAAGGTAATTACTGTTGTTGATACAGCAGCTCAATCAACTCTGAAATGAAGCAGTTGTGACTTCATGTGCTGACCCCTTATGCTTGCAGAATGGATCTACCAGCTCCACCAGAATAGCTTTACCATTCCAGGCATCACATTCACATTCACATTCAAGGTAGGTATCTTGAGACCATTAGCAAAAGCTTTATCAGAAAACTTGCAGAAATATCGGGCACTTAGCTTAGCACTTAACAAGCCCATGTTGCACATTGGAACACTTGGCTTTAATTCAGCATCGGCTCCTGACTTCGCTTCCTGCTAATGCGGACCCTGGGAGGCAGCAGTGACAGTCAGGGATGGGGTTCCTGCCACCCACATGGGAAACCTGGATTCAACCAGTCCCATTCCAGCTTCAGCTCCACATGGGTCTTTTGTGAACTAGTATGAACTGGTATGAATACCAGCATGCATTAATCTGAATCCATAGATAGAAAGCCTCTCTCTCCATGCTCCCATCTCTCTCAAATAAATAAATACAGATTTCAGATACATAAGTCACATTGCAATCCCTAATGGCAACAAAGTCGCAGTAATGGAAGCAGCCAAGGAAAAAGGAGGTGGGAAATGGGTCAGTCAACCAACCCACAGTATCCGCCACACCATCTAATCCAATTACACTTGTTTCAACCCAGGACGAGTTGCAATTCTGTCAGAAGACTTCTGACTTTAATCAACATAATCATTTTCCCTTCAATGGTATACTGGTTGATGTATTTTCTTGTTTCATTATCCTTGCATTTTAACCAAACCCTCCTTGTTTTTTTGTCCATTGTCAGGTTATACATTTGCTAATGATTTTACTTAAAACACGTATAGATAGATGAATAGATAGATACAGATGAATAAGTAGAAAAATCTAGAGATTTCCCTAGTTTCATAATTATCTTTCATTTTTTATATTAAAATTATATGAAGTGAGAGTATAATTACTTATATAATATTGATATCACCTGGACTTTTACACTATCTAGAATTCAGCAAATTCTCCTGATCCTGGTGCTTTAATCCAATTGCAGAAGTGATCATTTGTTGGTCAATTCAAGTTTTCAACTTCTGAAACCAATTTTAGTGACTTGGATTTTTATTTCCCCAGACCAGTAGTTGTACCTTCACACTAATATTCTAGAATATAGTTAGATTGTGTGTGTGTGTCTGTGTCTGTGTGTGTGTGCATTTGTGGGTCTCTTTTACTCTTTCCACAGTTCCAACATTCATTAGGTGTGTTGTCAAGGAATTTATCTTTATTTTAATTGATATTTTCAAAGAAATAATTTTATTTACTTTTCACATTTGTAGGATGTTCCATTTCATCATCAATTTTACCTATCTTGCTTTTCTAACTTCTTAAAACTAAAATCTGTGTTTTATCTGACTTCCTTAAAATAAAGGCACCATGTGTTTTCTATGTTTTTGTATTATAGGCCAATCATGATTTTGAGTTCCTCTTTCATTCAAAGTTATCTAGAAAAGTCTGAAATTTCAAGGACTGAAATGTTTGTGGAAGAAGAGCAATAGTGAGAAGATCTTCTTTGTTATTAGTTTTATTCTTATTGAATGATAACCAGAAAATGTGGCCCATAAAATCTCTACTTTATTTGATTTGTAAGGGCTTCCTTATAAATAAGTACCTAATTATTTTGTTTCATGAACAAACAAAAAATGTACATTCTTATCTTGAGTAATATATATATATATATACATGATTCTAGGCAAATATATTCATATAAGTCAGTTGGTCACAGTCTCAATTTTTTTTTGTATTCACTTCTATCTGCAAGGTATAGTTGTCATATTTCAAAAGAATATTAAAAAAATGCTGCTTTCATTGCTTTTCCTAAATTTCTAGTAGATCGCACCACGTGCCTGCTGTATTCTTTAATGTCTGTGATTTCTAGTGTATAAACAACCTTCAATCACTGCAAAATCTTCCTGTTTATATTGTTGAGTGATGACTTCTATATTCTGTTTTGTCTAATGTTGTCAGCCCTCTTTGTTTGTTTTTGCCTTTTGTCTCTTTGTGCTTTCCATTTCTTTCAACTTAAGCCTACTTGTTTCTTTTGTCTATTTGAGTTTGCTACAAATACCATAGGACTATGTCTTTTTTTTTAAGATTTATTTTTATTATTTTTTTATTGGAAAGGCGGATATACAAAGAGGAGAGACAGAGAGGAAGATCTTCCGTCCAATGATTCACTCCCCAAGTGAGCACAGCGGCCGGTGCTGCGCCAATCCGAAGCCAGGAGCCTCTTCCGGGTCTCCCACACGGGTGCAGGGTCCCAAAGCTTTGGGCCATCTCTACTTCTTTTTAAAGCCATAAGCAGGGAGGTGGATAGGAACTAGAACAGCCAGGCATGAACCAGCACACATATGGGATCCCTGTGCTTGCAAAGTGAGGATTTAGCCATTGAGCCATAGCACAAGACCCTCTCCCATCATTTTCATCTTTGCCAAGATAATCCCAGAAACTGCGGCAGATAAATCTTGAAATCTAAGAGGCCTAAGACAAAGTAAATTCTCACTCCCATGAAGTCAAAGCTGAGATAGGAGGCTCTTCTCCGTGTCACACAGAAACCCCAGGTGATGACACCCTTCATTGTCACCTCCTGGCTCCCAGTGTCTCCCTGAGTGTTGGCATCTGATTGACAAATGGAGACTGAGACAGAACAGGCCAACCTAACAGTGGCTTACATCCCACTGGTAAAATGGAATCCTGTGTCTACAGTGAACTGATGGATAAGCATAGCTTGGTTTCACCACAACAAGAAATGAAAATTGATTTGATGAACAAATTCTGCTCATTAAATACCCACATAATTGAGAAATACCCTGTCTGGTTTCAATAAGTGCAACCCCACGTCACATAGTCATGATTTCCAGTTCAAAGGCCCAGAACTCTCCAAAGCTGTACAATTCTCTCCATCAAGAGCAATTGTGGTCCCAACTGGCAGTAAGCTATGAAACAAGACAAATTAACTGGCCCACCTCACACACACACACACACAGGACATAATCCATCTGCGGTGTCCGAAGCAGAGACCGAGTAACTCCTACCCAAATTCCTTTTTGGAAATAGAAAGACTTGGGAGAGCCACACTGTTCTCTGTCCACAGATGATATAAAAGCCTGCCTGGGAGGGGAGGTGAAGGTCCCCTGCTGCAATTAGGGAAGCTGCCAGGAAGCCATGCTTCTATGCCCTGGTTGAACTCCCTGCGCTTCTCCTTCATGCCTCCTTGCCTCTCTGCAACTTCTCTGAAATGGCAGCCGGAAACGCCATCCTCTTCATCTGATCTCCTCCATGGGGCTACATTTGAATGGGAATTTATTGTTCGAATTAGAGGCAGATGACTATCTCGATTTCGCACGGTGTCCAGCTCTGCCTTCCCTGTCTGCCTGCTGCATGCCACCAGCAACTTGGGAGGAGAAACTGGAGACAGCAGAGCCCCCACAGACTGGACCCTGTGCAGAAGTGTGTGCTCTGCCACAGCCACCACCACCACCACCACAGCGAGGGGGCTCTATGCAAGCCAGAAAGAAGCCTCCATGAGGACAAGCAATAAAGGGGCAGGGTTCCCCACACCCCACCCAACGATGGGCAGCTATTCACTATAAACTAAAAAGTGTCCTGCTGCCATTCATTGCTTTCCTCATTCTCTTCCATCTTGGTGTTCTTTTTGTTTTGCTTTTCTTTCTTTTTAAAACATTATCCTCAAATATGAGTTATATATTCTCTGCACCACGGCACATTCATGTGAAGCATGTGCCATGTTTATTGGAATCCAAGATTCTTTCTGTGGTGATTATACCTTTCTTTTATCTTTTTTTAGAAAGGTTTATTTATTATTATTGGAAAGTCAGATATATAGAAAGGAGGAGAAACAGAGAGGAAGAGTTTCCATCTGCTGATTCACTCCCCAAGTGGCCACAACAGCTGGAGCTGAGCCGATCTGAAGCCAAGAACCAAGAGCTTCTTCTGGGTCTTCCACGTGGGTGCAGGGTCCCAAGGCCTTGGGCCATCCTCGACCACTTTTCCAGGCCACAAGCAGGGAGCTGGATGGGAAGCAGGACTGCTGGAATTAGAACCAGTGCCCATATAGGATCCCACCACGTGCAAGGCAAGGACCTCAGCCACTAGGCTACTGCACCGGGCCCGACTTTTCTTTTTGTCTTTTTATGCCAAGACAAAGAGAAAGCTCTTCAAATTTAATTATAATATTTTCTTGTATCTAGGGGATTTATTTTATATTTATTGACAGAGCTCTTTCAGGCTTGACTGGGCATAGATTTTGGTCATGGTTTACTCTTATGAGTGAATAAAAAGGAAAACTTGACACAATCAGTGAGGTAGGACACCCTTAAGACTTCCTCATAGAGCCCAGATGTCCTAAACCACTCATCAACTCGGAATTGTAACATCCATCTTCTCTACCATCAAGCAAGTTCATGAAAGAAGCTCCTATTGTCTCCAGGGTTTTCATCCAAAATCCTGTAACTTCAATTCTGCAAGCTTCAATGCCAGCATTGTAAAAAACAATCTTCTTAGAAAGTACCAATACAGTTTCAAACAATAGTCGCAGGATTCTAGCCATTTAGTGATCTTTTCTGAGATGTCGTCCCAGCTGGTCGTGCCTGTGAACCTTTAGGGTCTCTGGCTGAGGCCTCAATCACATCCAGCAGCAGATCTGTCCCAAGAGAACAAGCAGCGGAGTCCAAGTTAGAAATGGAAGGATGACAAGGGAGGGCCTGGTGCAGTGGCATAACAGGCTAATCCTCTTCCTATAGTGCTGGCATCCTATGCAGGAGCCGATTTGTGGCCCAGCTGCTCTACTTCCTGTCCAGCTCTGCTTATGGTCTGGGAAGACAATAGAGGATGGCTCAAATCCTTGGGACCCTGCACCCATGTGGGAGACCTGAAGAAAGCTTCTGGTTTCTAGCTTCAGATCAGCTCAGCTTTGGCTGTTGCAACCACTTGGAGAGTGAATCAGTGAATGGAAGGTCTTTCCCTCTTTCTCTCCCTCTCCCTCTTTTTCTTTCTCGTGTGTGTGTGGGGGTGTGTGTATGCACACGCGTGCATGAACACATATCTGTCTGTCTCCTTGTCCCTCTGTAAATTATCCTTTCAAATAAAACTAAATAAATATTTTTAAAGAAAGGAAGAAATAATGAAGGAATGAGAGAAGGAAGGACAGGAGCAAGGAGGGAGGGAAGAAAAGAAGGAGGGAAGTAAAAGAGGGTCTAGACAGTCTAGTCACTGCCTTCCCAGAGAGGCCTCAGCTCTTCTCCCATGCGGGGTACAAGGAGGAATACTGATGATAAGAACTAGTGAGGCTCACATACTATTCCGTCCCCTCCGATGCACAGCATGCTTCCCTTGGAGCCACTATCACCCAGCGCAGGTTCTCTGCCTGTGGAAACCCACTGTGGGACAGCAGAGGACATGAAACCAGAGAATTAGGAGTCAGGCCAAGAACGGCTTCTGATGCCAACACATGCCACCTACCCTGGCGGAAACTCACATAAGACCTGCCGAAGGCCATTCCCAACCTCTCAGAGAATTTCTGCGGAATGAGGACTGGCCAGTATGGCTTAGACAGTGGCATCAGAGCCCTCAGTTCATAAGTGATCACAGCTTGGCTACGGGCAACTGCCCTTAACTCCCTATTCTTCATCTGCCAAAAGTCACTGCCTTCCTGAATGTGAAGACTCAATGTGATCACATACAAGAACATATCACCTTTAGGACTGCGCCTAGGGGACCCCTCCATACCCCCTATCCTACTTCCCATCACAATCTCCTCTTCATAAGGAGCACCGTGGCATGAGCTGTCTAGGCTCCCTGTGGCTGAAACTGCAGAGAATAGCAATGCAGCATCCCCTTGGCCATGCTTGAACCAAGGTACTGTCCAAAGTGTTACCTTCAAAAACTTTCAGGTTTCTGGTTGAATTTAACAATGAT
This sequence comes from Ochotona curzoniae, assembly GCF_017591425.1. Lineage (NCBI taxonomy): Eukaryota > Metazoa > Chordata > Mammalia > Lagomorpha > Ochotonidae > Ochotona > Ochotona curzoniae. Next base: position 42,890,391 of record NW_024466502.1, on the reverse strand, counting down.
GCTTCCTTCTTCTCATCGTGTTTGGGTGACAAAAAAGTGCTTTGGACAGTGCCATACACCCCCAATAGGACACAGCCAATAGACCCATCCAATAGGACCATTCCTCTCTGTGCTTTCCTTCTTCCTCCCTCTTCCAGCTCCTATCCATTTTTATTGTTTTGTAAAAGAGGGAGAATCGACTGCTCCAACGATCATGAAACTAGTTAACGAACACAAGGGACAGGAACGGGCAATGGGGGGGTTTGAGAGAGGGGGGAGATGAGCTGCACAGGTAACACAGAGACACCTCCCTCTCCAGTACAGAGGCAAAAACAGTTCTGGAACATTCCTGGGAGACATTGCAGCTGATCTAAAGGCAGATATAGTTTAGAAGCTGTGGGTCCTACTGAACCTACAAACCTTAGTAACCAGAAAAACTCACCAAAGTCTCCCATGTTGCTGGAGCATCACAGCTCAGTGTACGCGCAATTCACCCTGGGACGTCTAAGAACAAAATTCTTTCAACATTTCAGCAAGGAACAAATGGAGCAGATGGGTATTGCCATGCATGGGCCTAGAAATAAAGGTTGTCAAGGAAGAGATCACACCAGATCCTAGCAGGCCTGGAGCAGAAAACAAGTCTTCAGATCCCTGTGCTATGGTTTCAACCAGTCTCCCTTCAGCCTAAGTGGCTGTATTCCCAACAAGGCATGGGGATCCGACCTCTGGGGTTTTCAGATAACTTCTTGACTTGCCCAGGAGTCCAATTCCTCTTGGGTATTAAGTACTTCATGCAAAAGGAAGGACTTAGTTCCTCAGGCCTCTACTACTTTAGAAATTACTCACACCAAAGCTTCTGGGTAGTCAGCAACCATCAGGAGAGGACACCAGTGAATAAACCCAGAAGTAAATTATTCCTGGCTGCTCCACAGCTTCAAGTTTCTTTTAACTTAATTAGTTCTGCCAGGTAAAGTCTGAACTGTGTAGAAACCCTTTCTCACCTCCTAATGGGAAACTTAAATCAATTCTATTCAAAATGTTTAGAAAACAAACATCATTATCGAGAGTCTCCAAGCTACATCTCAGATTGAAATAAAATACAGCCTCTGATTTGTCTTAGAGAAAATCAGGTTCCCAACTACAACCTAAACAAGCTCCCACTTTGATGATGCCATAAAAGTGTTTCATGCATGACTCAGAGACAAGGTCTAAGAATTCCTTTGTGAACAATGAAAGAAATCTATCACTGAGGCCTTGTGGGCAGGAACATGGATTAAAGGGGTCAAAACACCAAGCATTGCTACACATGACCCTACCATATGAACCCTTAATTAATTACCGGTGTCCTAATGTGAAAAATACTTTCATAACTTAAGGGTTACCTATCCCCATTCCTAAGCAGACCACAAATCAGTCATAACTCCCCAAACACCAAGAAGGAGCTGCTCAATTTGTATCTGTGTTGAACTTCAAGTATTGCATAATTTATATCTAAAATCCACTCTCATACATCTACTAAAATATCCATGCTGACCTTCGCTCCCAATCCCAGCTGCATTAAAAGGCACCATAAATCACTGGGACACAGGCACCCAATCACAGCACAGCTCTCTCAGAGCCATGCAAGTTTCTTCCCTTGATGAGTTCATCATCCCTCAGAACAGGTTATAAAAATGATGCGCATTTTGAGATAATAATTCAACAGCTCTTCATTTTACTCTGGGGTCCGTTGTCCGCCAGGCGAACCAAGTGTGTGTATAGATAAATAGAGCAGCCAAGTTCCATGAAACCTCCTATTTATCCGTATCTGGAGAGCCCTGCACACTGATTTGTACTCCCACCCTGTTATGAGTCTGCGCACCGAACAGAATTCTGCTTGCATCTTCTCATTTATTTTATTTATTTATTTCTCCTATTTAAAGACAGCTTGAGCCACCCAGAAGCTTCATTCCAACAAAGCTTCGGCTCCCATGTACAAATATTTTTTTGATCCCTAAAACACCATCTTCTGTTTGCTCCATTTCACCAGGGAAGGAGAGCTGTGGAAAACCCTCCCAATTCTTACACGCAGTTAAATCCATGATGCTGTCAATGTTGATGAGATGCAGTCCACCTCCAACCCAGATCACTGCACATGGGCAGAACTGGAAACCCTGCGGCAAACAGGTGCAGCCAAAAGTTGATTCCAGGGAGATTTTCCACAGGGATCCAGGAAGAACTGGGAAGAGGCATGCTATCAACTAGCCATGGAGCAGTTTTAGATTATCCTTAGCAACTATGGGGTCATTGGTGAGTTGATCCTTCCAGGATGTTAGTAGAGAACTCTTAAACTGGGACAACAGCAGGGCTTGTGTTAGAACAAGCCTCCCATGTTTATGGGGAAGTAATGTTCTATGGTTAATCTTTATCCCCTCTGCTCGAAAGCTCTATCAACGACATCACCACCAAGGAGTCAGACTCAGGCTCCATCCATTCCCCATCCCTGGGCTGAGTGCAAGGACCTGCTGTGCTTAGATCTCTGCAAAGGTGCACCTAGCTTGTGACTATGATGAGCACAGCTGGCCTCCCTGCTACAGGTAAGGTTACGGAACTTGGAACATTCCCCTTCAGCTCACTAAGAAAGTTCCATTTCCCAGGCAGGATATCAAACAAAATGGAAAAAAATATTTTCCACATATGGGCCACCACCCGCACACAGCAGATGAAATATGCTGCACATCCGAAGAGATGCCGTTGTGAGACACTCACATATGGTACTCAGTGACTCGCTCCCTCCCTCCCCCACCCCATGAGCTATTCTGCAGGCATTGCTGATGTTCTTGAGTGTCAAGGGCATAAATAGATTTCTCAGGTCACACTCATGAAACTTTTAAGCTTCCAGGAAAATAATTTGTTGGGTGAATGCATTGCATACCTTTTGAATCCCTGCAGACCAAGTTAGCAAAGGGACAATTTGTTTGCTCTTCCTATAGAACAGTTAAAAAAAAAAAAAAAACTGTGCGAAATGGAGTGAAAAGCTTTGTGGCAGAAATGTCTTAAATATATGCCTAGGGTTTTTTTTTTCCATAATACATGATTACCACAAACTGTTTAAAGACCCTCTCATATTTCTGGGCCTTGGAGATTATCTGTGGCCTCTATAATCTTGGGGTCACAGTCAAACAGGGATGGGGTCAAAAGCTACAGAAGCATCAGTGAGCACTGCCATGTGGAGGATGTATTCCACTCTGCAGTTAGAGAAGAACTGTAGGAGCATCACCGAGGGGGAGGAAAACCTGGCTGCATGAGCACTGCCAAGCATCCTATAGGAGAGTTTGGATGTGACTCCCCCTCCACATCCAATCCAGCTTCTTGTTAGTGAGCACCCTAGGAGGCAACAGGTGATGATGGCTCAAGGACTTGGGTTCACCCAACCACTTGGGAGATAGGAATAAGCTCGCATGTCTTGACTTTGGCCTGGAGTCATATCTACCTACCTGCCTACCTACCTTCCGTTCTCAAATAAATACAATTTTTTAGAAGAAAAAAGCTGACAGTATTTGAAAAAGTGGGATTTACAAAAAGTTTTTTATCCCTATAGACTTTTAGAAAAAAAAAGTTCTCTGAGTTTTGGTTATCAGAACCAGCTGCCCTTGGAATGAGAAGGTCAAACTCCAAGTGTGAGAGAGATGTCACAAGCAACACTGACCACCAGGCAAAACACAATGCTTGGGACCTTGTAATGAGTAAGAACCTGTTAAGGGTTAAAGCAAAGCTCAGATCCAGGATTTGAAAAAGGGATGCAGGTGGTGCCTGCTTTATAAAAGGAAAAGAGCCCTGGTAACTGCAGAGTGGCCCTCAACTTCTGCTTTCTGGGGGAGGGGGAGCTGCAAAAACGGATTTTCTTTGAGCCCCTTTGTAAGTCACAGGGAACAATACCAGGCAAAGAGAAGACAACAGTTCCATTTTGTGGGGGGAAAAAAATTGCTATCAGCCTCACCTGCTTTGGCTCTGCTGCAGAGTGAAGGGCAGGTGCAAGAAAGCAATAGATGTTATCTCTGGAAACTTCCATTAAGCACTGGGTTGTCCTGTCGCCACCAGCAACCTCAGGTATTGGCCTTGAAATGACAGAAGTGTGGGGCGGTGAAGGCTGGAGAAAGCATTAAGCTGGGGTTTGGGAGGGAAGCAGGAAGAGCATGCAGAAGGGAAGATGACTGAGTTAGAGACACAGATGAGACAGTCACTGTAACTCCTTTGGATTTGACTGAGCTTTCCCCTAGGAAAACTCAGTGATACGGTACACAGCATCAATTGTACAACCTGAGCACAAACAACCTGGACACAAAGGGTATTGTCCTCCTAACACTCTGTTCTGCTGAAATTTCATCACCCATTTGGTGAATAGGAATTGGGTACTACTGCATCCCTGCCAATGTGGAGAAGTGGAGTCCCCCTGTGGGCTGCTTAAGGCTCAGGTGCTAGGCTCAGGTGCTAAGCCCAGGCGCTCAGCACATGCTTAGCCGTCCATGGCTTAGAGCTGGACCTCTGGATTCTAGAATGCCTGTGACTCTGAGGTTGGTGTCGCAGTCTCCCTTCAGGGGAAGCAGTCCACTCTGCCTTGGCGACCGGGATCCCGCAGCAAATGCCTGTGACGCAAACAATGAAGAAAAAAACACTTGTGCTGCCAGCCGCCAGCCCGAAGCAAGCGTTCTCCGCGCCTGGCAAGAGGACAGCAAGAACAGGGGCAGAAGTTTAGAGTTCCCCGCCCGCCCACCGGGATGGGGGCCGGGGAAGTTGAGGGGGCGCCGTCCCCCACGGTAATGCAGAGCGGGAAGACAGACTCGTGGGCAGCAGAGATGATGGATGCGCCTGGCTCAGGTAAGGGGGTCAGATGGGTAAGGAGAGTGGTTACCTAGCGCTCCCTTGAAGACCTGCCTGCTCCTCCACCTTCTTCTCTCTGCCCTCCCATCCCCTCCCCTCCTCCCCACCTTATGCTAAATGGGAAGCAGCAGGGATCAGAGCTGCCCAGTCACTGAGCAACAAAGAAGTTTCAAATACAGGAACTCTTCAGTTCCTTTCTTTCTCTGCCCTGCTCCCTCCCTTGACCTCGCCTGGCTCAGTGAAGGGAAGTGTTTGGAGCCATGCTTTCCCTACAAAGATTGGCCGTGCTTTTTATTCTTTTATTCCAGAGAGCCCCTGGCCTCCCCCCCCCCCCCCCGCCACACACCCCCCAACAACGAGAGCTGAGCCAATCCAAAACCAGGAACTAGGAGCTTCTTCCAGGTCTCACATGTGGGTGCAGGGTCCCAAGGCCTTGGGCCATCCTCCACTGCTTTTCCAGGCCATAAGCAGGGAGCTGGATGAGATGTGGAGCAGCCAGAACACAAACTGGCACCCACATGGGATACTGGTATGTGAGACGTGAGGATTCAGTCACTGAGCCATCGTGCAGGATCCCTCCTGGCCTTAATCTTAAGGGAAAAACTGTGGCTGCAGATGCTACAACTTTTCCAGCCTGCATCCATCACTAAGCCAAAAATCTTCCACAAATCTAAGATTCCAGCCCAGCACCCAAGCCAACTCCTTTGACCCAAGGGCCAAGCCCACCCTCCTCTGTGGATCCTCCCTCCTGAACCCCACTCACTTCTCTAAAACACTGGGCAGTCCCCACCAGCCTTCCGAGGGTGCTAAGTTGGCACCAACAGCAGGTGTTTGCCTCCAGTTCTGAGGCAAGGGTTGGCTCCAATCACCCTCGCCAAGTTGCAGCCTGAATTCGTTTGGAAGTCACTCTGTGGGCCCTGAAACGGAGGTTCTAATGATCATACAAGGTGCCTCTAGGAACAAAACCTTCTGATTTCAGTGTGTACCTGTTGTCATGTTTTCACCTGGACCCAGATCAGCCCAAGCACCATATCAATGAAAATCACTGAAATGGTTCATTTAACTGCTTTCTCTCTACATGTAACTCTTTCAAATTAAATGAATTTTCTTAAACTCACTTTTTTTTCAATTAGCACACAATCACACTCTGCTATATTGTAGTTTTTCTGTCTTCCTGCTTAAGCAAGAAGTTTTCTTGATATCTGAAGGGTAGGCCTTAGGCAATGTGCCAGTCCCAGCATCTGACACAGCATCTTAATAAATAATTGTGGAAAAAAGGAAGGCTGGAAGGGGGCACTGTTACATCTTCCAGCTGCTCTGTTTTTGATCCAGCTCTCTGCTTAGGTGCCTGGGAAGGCAGCAGAGGATGGTCCACAAGATTTCCTTGCCACCAACGTGGGAGACCCAGACAATGCTTCAGGCTCCTGGTTTTCTCCTAACTCAGTCCTGGCTCTTGCTGCCATTTGGGGATGAGCCAGCTGATCGATCTCTCCTTCCCTCTCTCTCTCTTGGTCTCACTCTATCTCTCCGTTTCTCTCAATCAGTCCTTTGTGGTTCTGGAATTGGAAGTGGAAGGGGAAGAAGGAAGAGAGAAGAGAAAGAAAAGAAAAGAAAGAAGGAAAGAAGAGAGGGAGAAAGAAAAGAGAAGGGGAGGGAGGGAGAAAGGAAGGAAGGAACTAACAGGTTTCCAAATCTCAGGAGCACATTATATATTGAGTGGTTAAGACACTGAGCACTAGCATCCAGATTCACAAATATTTGAACATCCTGGGAGCCTGAAGCAACGCCAGCAAGATGAAATTTAATACTAATCCGTGTAAATACCTGTATCCATGTCAAAAAATAAGTGTAGCACAGAAATGTAAAAAAATGAAAAGAACATGAAAGCTATTTTCAAATACTTACAGCATACAATGAAACATGTCTGTGGTGTCACTCCTAGGAGCAGACCTGGGCAGGCGGACTGGGAACCAGAGCGAGGATGATTTAAGGGCAGAGATTCTATCATCTGTTACATGCTAAGTACAGTGCTTCGCCCATAAAAATGGTGACTGTGATCTTTGCTATCATGATTATTACCAGCGTCACGGTCATTGCTATTTATTGGAGCTGTCAAACCGCCTGCCTCCGAAAGCCCTGAGCTCCCATTGCTAGAAAGCCAAGGTTATCACCAGACAGCCACCTGCCTGGTTAGTTTGTCCTCCTGATTCCTAACCCCTGGCCTCTCTTCCATAATCCTGTGATTCTAGGAACAATGCCCTGGAGGTCCCAGGCAGTGAAAGCCACAAATGCAATTCCTGGCTGAGCAGGCTGTCTTTCCTATCAAGAAGTCTTTGCACTAGCACATTTAGTGCAGTTTGCCTCCTTCCAGCCACCCCTCCAAAGCCCGTCTTTGATGTTGAAAAATAAAATTGCTTTGTGTGAAGGCTCCTTTAATCTTACATAGATACAAATGCCTCGTATCTTTGGGGATATGCCAAGCCGCTCTTAGTAGTTCAGAATTAATCTTATTAAAGAAAGCTCTCTGTAATCCCCGCTGCTGTTTACCAGAGATGTAATTCTGCACCTGTTCCTACAGCTGCTTTGCAGGCACACTTCCTGCACTTACTGCTGCTGAAGGAAATACATGAGCTAGTTTAGGCTGGACAAGGGAGTTCTTTCAATTCTGTGGTTTGAGGAATGTTTCTCTATAAATCTTTATTTCTTAGTGAAAGAAGAAAAATGTAAAGGATGGGGAGTGTGCCTATCACAAAGAATAATAGAATGAAGATGCTTCATGAACTATCGAACTCAAAATAATTTCTTATGCTAAACCACAAGTCCTAAGCTTTTGTTAACAGTCAATTGTCTCTTCCCAAAAAATTTGAGGAACCCTTGGCCTGGATTTGATTAGCCATGTTATTTGACAACTTTATGTTGCTCTAAAAATCCATACCTGGCCTCCCAACCTCTCGGGGAGACCTGTACAAGACTGACATAGATCACTAACCAACTGTGTCCTATCAGGCCTGGACCCCACTGATGCCCCATTAGATACCACAGAATTGATGTCCGTTACAGAGGGAAATAGCTTCATGGATCAGAAAAAAAACAAATGTTGGATGCACTGTGGTAACTCTGGAGAAAAACTCTGTCAAATATTTGTTGGTGCTCCTGAAAAATGAAGCTGTACACAGAGTAACTCTATCTTTATATAGGTAATCTCTGAAATACTAAAACAGCTGACTTTGCCCCTTAACACCATGAAACAGTCAGATGGAAGGTTACCTCATCACCCATTGGTTTGCAAAGGAAGGGGAGCAGAACAAATTGATTAACTATCCCCAGCAAAGCTTGACAGCAAACTTCTGGATGAATGGAAACTCTGAGGTGGACTATGTCAGCCAATAGAACTTGGAAGGATTTCCTCATCCTTGCAGTGGCAATATCAATAGCATCTCAGAACTATCAAACCACTTGAGCAGAACCTTCAGAACATGCTTCACAATGGGGACCCTGGGATGACAGTCGGATACTGGGGAGGCTGAGCATGGTCTCTTCCATTGTGTTCTCCTCCCCCCCAGATACAGGAGGAAGAAAGAGAAATTACATAAACAATGGTCTCGCCCACTTTCCCCTGATCTTCAACCCTTCTCACCCTGATCAACTATGTAAACATCATCAAAAATAAAATAAAACAATAAAAAGAAATAGAAAGTTATAACTGACCACGGGGAATGTGTAACCAGGTATAAAATAATATAAACAATTTCAATCAAGGTAAGGTGAGGAAGCTGATGCTTTGGGGCTGCACTGTTGGCTTTCTGCTAACCCACATTGCTAAGGCACACATGTTCTTTTCTAGAACAGAACGACCTGGTCAGGCTAGATCTAATGTCACCACCTGTAGACCTCAAGGAACACCATGATGAAACCGGAAGGGAATGAGTTGCCATCAATCTAGTGATACGTCCTGGTAGCTCCTTTGTGATTTGTGGTTTTACCATGCCAGCGCCTGCTTTATAAGCCCCCAAGCACTCTCATCTAACAGAGTGATAGCTCTTGAGACTCGGAGGTCTGCTAATCTCATCTGTCAACAGATGAAGTATTTTCCTTTTTTCACCCCCAAGACCTTGTTATTTTGATTTGGCTCAGGGACAGGCACTAAACTTTCAGTAACACTGGCACCCTTGGCATGTCAGTGAATTCCTCACAGTACCCTAAGCGAAAAGAAAGTCATAACAGCTTCATTTATTAAATAGTAATATTTAAATAACTTAATAAATATTTGTGTCTCATGCTAGTGCTATGTACTATGCCAAAATTTAACTGGAAACTCCCTGCTAGGCCACAGTTTCCACTATTGAGCAAAGTGAGCTGGGGGTGAGGGCAGACCAGAGCAGGCTGGGCTAGAGCACCCGGCAACATATGTGTGGGCCAAGTATGGGGCTGAGTGGGCTGGACTAGTATACCCTGGCATACTCTGGCATGAGCAAGAGCCAAAACAGGGTGCAGGCCGAGCCCAGTTGAACCACAATATCTGTCAGTTCACATGAGAGCTTGTGCTGGGAGTGAGCTAAGCTGGTCTAGGCTGCTGCACCCATCAGCAAGAGCTGCAATAAGGAGTAGGCAAAGCTGGGTTGAGTGAGGCTGCAGCACCTGCTGGTAAGTGCCAAGATTGGGGCCTGCCATCTCAGATGGGGCCACAGCACCCGCTAGCACACAGGCAAGACCAGCTAGGACATGCTGAGCTGCTGCTTTCACAGGTGAGCCTGAGAGCTGGGTCTGGAGGTGGGCTAGGCTAGGCCAGGCTGACACACCTTGTGACCCATATGAGAGCAAAAATGAATGTGGGCCAGCCCAGCTAGGCCACGGCACCAACTGGCAAGTGCCAGGTCTGAGTGCAAATCCTATCAGGCCTGACCACAGTACCCACTGGCAGGCACAAGAACTGGGACTTGGAGCATGCCTGGAGGGGAACTGTGGGCACTGCCCTGCCAGGTTGTCTATGGGATAAACACAAGAACTAGGGCTGGGGGAAGGCCAGGCTGGAGAAGGCAGCAGCATTGGTCAGCATACGTAAGGGACAGGTCTCAAAGCAGGTCAGGTTGAGCTAAGCTGCAGCATCCATGGGTGTGAACGAGAGCTGGATGGGATATTAGCTGGACCAGAGTGGGCCACAGCAGAGGCTGGCACGTGCAAAAGTCAGGACTGAAGGCGGGCCCAGCGAGGGTTATTAAGGGTCACCCTGACTAGGCAACAGCATCCTGAATACACATGAGGACCAGGTCTATGGCAAGCTGGCTGCTTGGGCTCCAGCACCCACTGATTTGTGTGAGATATGGGGCTGGGGCAGAGTTGACCAGGCAGCTACATCCACCAATATATGCATTGGCTGGTGTGACATACCAAACTTGACCCTGCACTGGCTGAAACACACAAGAGTCAATCTGAGGTCGCCCCAGATGAGTTTAACCATTAGACAAAACCACTGGACTCAGACTCTGGTTACAGGAAAAGAATCACATGATGTGTTGTTTGACCTTGGGAGTTGCTGATGTCTGTGCAGTGGACAGCATGCCCAGATGCACACAGGGAACATGACAGCCAAATCATCTGGGCCAGCAGAGAATGTCAACTGCCTTGTCAGACAATGGAAAGAACAGGATTGGCAATTCTCCTGGCTGGGCTTTGCAGGATGTTCCTACAGAAAAAGCATTTCAAATCTACTGACTTCCCCAGTGAGAAAAGCCATTAGATAAACTGCTTGCTGCCATCAATAGAACACCCAAAAATATTCGAACTGTATTAGAAGCCTCTTATGTTCAAACTATCCAGGACTTTGAAAACTGATGTTTTGTTTTTTTTTATCAGTTTCTGGGAGATTCTTTTCGTCTGAAAATCTGACCTTCTAGAATTCAACTGGAAGGAAATCCCACCTAAAATATGGTAGGGCTATTTAACAATTTTCTTCATCCCACCTACTGGGAAAATGCACATGCTTTCTGCAGCAGTAATAATAAAACGCACAGCAGGGTGTCGCCCTACATCCTCTCCATATCAACAATGTGTCCAATGTGTCTGAATTTCAACACACAGCTGGCCCTCAGGATTTTGAACAAAATATGGTTAGTGTTAGAAACACCAGGTAAAAAAGGAACTTACACACTTTGAAGGTCAAATGACTGATACTGTGAGAAAAGCAATCTAGAGACATGGAGTAAGAACAGGAAACATGTTCAAAATTGCATTGTGCGTTTGGAGCTCAGCCAAAATGGTGTAATCTCTCCCACCACCTGCTGCCTACCATCCCAAGAGGTGCATTTATGTGTGTGTATGTGTGAAAATGCCAGCATCTCAGCACTGTGCAGACAGGGTACAGCCCCCAAATACCCTTCCACCAAGAAGCTAAGTTGAACTGTGTGGAATTGGAAATGCCATCTGTTACAGCAGCTCCAATCATCCTGCTCTGTCGCTGATCATTTTGCTTTATTTGAGGGAAGTTCATCGAAAAACTAACTACATGACTCTAGGAAATTTGTCCAGTAAACTTGGAACTGGGGTTGCCTTTTTATCCAAATCAATTTCCTTTTCACAAGTAGAGAAGATTGCCATAAAAACCTCTAAATATGTAAAGGAATCCCTTAAGAACTTGAGTTACAAAGATGAAAAGGGAGATATATCTTGTTTATCTCCTCCTTCTCAGGGTGATTTCAGATATCAGGAGTGGACAGAGCTAGTATAAAATCCCAAATAAAAAGCCCAGAATTATGACCTAGGGCTAGTTACCTAACTCCCATTGTTTTCTTCATTAGTTAATGAGACAGTTACATTTTACCAGATTGCTGTGAATGGAAATGGGGTGGGAAAGCAAAATATGCCACCAGGTCTAGCCACATGTAAGTGCTCAACACGTGATAGAACCCCAATGGCTCCCTCCTCTCTCCACCCTCTCTTTGATGTCTTTATTAAGGTGCCTGGTTGTCCAGATAGAGCGAGCAGGGAGACTGGTTGGGAGGAAAGCAGGAGCGGTGATCTGTAACTGAGACCTGGGTCCAAACCCAGCCGGTCACTTCCTGCTTGTCTGATCTTAGTGGAGTCACTTGATTTCTCTGAATCTTAGTGTTTTCATTTGCAAGGAGGAAACAATTGTATTCAGTACATAAAGCTGACAATGATGAACAAACCATAGGCCACCGAAAATGTGTTGCGACCCAAAGTACAAACAGATCAGACCAAGAGAAGAATGAGAGTGGGTACGTGGAGAAACTTTCACTGATTAAATAAAGACAAGGCCAATGTGGAAGATGATAGCCCAGGTAGTCTGTTGGGATGCCACTGGCCAGAATTCTAAAACATATCAGTGTAGTCATCTGGGCAGGCTCAGGAGAGAAGACAGCAAGGATTCCTACAGGGAAAAGTCAGGCGGGACTGGAGGGACTGGACCTCTACTATCTATTTAGGGAAGGGAAATACCTGCGCAGAAGCGGGAGGTATGGAGGGAAGGCAAAGGAGCCTCAGAATAGGGTAGGGAGGAGCTTTGGTCTGTCGGGTGGGAGAGGCCTCCGAGGAGGGGGCAGGGCCTCGGGGCGGGGCTCGGGAGGAGGGGAGGAGCTTCCGAGAGTCCTGGGGCGGGACCTCCTTGGCTGACTGGAGCCCACATAGCCATCCCATGCCAAGAGTTATGTTGTTGATATTTCAGAACTTGACTGCTGGCTTCTGACTCAGCCATGTCCTGAGGCACTCTTTGTCCTGTTCCTGTTCCTTCTCTCAGCTTCTTTCTTATACAAGCAGAGTTGTATGAGAGAGGAAATATACAAGCACACAACAGCTATCACCTTCTGTCCACCTGATTCCTGATTGTCCCTATGCCATCTTTAAAAACTCAAACACCCTCTTGAGCAGAAAGGTAGTTCTTAAAAACCTTGATTTGATGCCCACTACCCTTACATCAGCTGAAATATTCTCTTTCCTTTACCCTGAACTTGTTCTCTGTTTTCAGTGACACCAGAACAAGGCCCAAGCCTTTGGTCACGAGACCAGCAAGGCTGGGGCAGCAGGGGTGATGAGAGAGAGAGTGGTAAGGAGATTATCACAGGCACTAAGAGGTTTGGACCTCTCATCCAGAGTCAGGGCCGTGTGGGGTCCTTGCACAGGCAAGGGACGTGATTCTGACTTTCATTCTAAGAACTGGCCATTGTTAATTAGGTGTTGTGGTTAAATCTGCATGCCACCTTGGCTGGGCTCAGGACTATCCAGAGAGGCAGTAGCACAGTGTTGCCGGGTGTGTCAGCGAGACTGTATCTGCAAGAGGATAACAATTGAATTGGTAAAGCAAGTACCTTTAGATCTGCTCTCACCAGCCAACCCATTAAGGACCCAATTACAACAAAAAGACAAAGAAAACTAAAATATTTTTGCTACCTTCCTGAGTCGGGATGTGTATCTCACTTGCCCTCAGACCTGGAAGTTCCCAGTTCTCAGGTTTTCACAGTCTGGGACTGTTGGGTCCCCTGGCCCTCTCCTTAGGCCCCCAAACACAGACTGAGCCATGAACTGGCTCCCCTGGTTCTAGACAGCAGACCGCGGGACATCTCAGCCTCCGTATCACCTGGGCCAGACTCCAGTAAGGATCCCTTCTTCTTCAAAGGATCAGTGGAAAGGGGACTTAAACAATGAGCTTAGGGTCAGGCCTTTGGGTGGCAGTTGAAACACCAACTAAGACATTGGCACCCCTTCTCAGTGTGCCTGGGTTTGTGTACTGTCTCTGTTCCACATTAAAGCTTGCTGCTGCTGCCTGCTCTGGGAGGTAGTAGAGGATGGCTCAAGTAGTTGGGTTCCTGTGACCCACAAGGGGAGATCCGGATGGAGCAGCTTCCAGCTTCAGCCTGGCCCAGCCTCTGCTATTGCGGGCATTTTGCTAACAGAACCCAAAAATGAGTCACCACCCCCACTCAATCCTGTCTTGCTGTCACCGCTACTCTCTCTGTCTTATTGCCTTTTAAATGGATAAATTAACGGATACATTTTAAAGATGTCTACTTTAGTGCAAGGTATTTTGAAATACATGCATATGAGAAGTCGTTATAAGAGTTTGTGGCAAGTGCATGTTAAGAGAGGGACAAAAGGATGACTAAGTGTTTTTGTACTAATATAAACTTATCCTTGAATTCTACTTTTCCCCCCAAGATGTTGGAAGCATTTTCATATGTTGTTGCTGTTCCCCTGGGAAGCCGTGACTACTATAGGAGGCCATGGCACAGATCCAGGCGAAGCGTGGCATTGACTGGGACCAGGCTGGGAATGTAGCAGCCATGAAAAACCAAGAGGGCCTTTGATTGTGATGCCAGCCTGACCTCCTTAGGGAGCTAATGTGAGTGAGAGTGGATGAGAAGAGCTTGGGATGATGCCCAGTGCTTTCTCACCAGCTGAGAGGTCTAAGGAAGAAGGGCAGGACCTCAGCAAGAGCACAGTGGCTTGGAGACGTCCTAGGCATCCAAGTGGAGATGCTGACCAACCCCACACAGAGAGATGCTCATGAGTGGGCCAGAGAGTTGCCTAGAGAGACAAGAAGCAGGAACAGATCCAAAACCAAGGAGCAGAGGCAACAATCAGAAAGGGCTGTTCTCATGTCCTTTTCATGGGCTAACGGGTTCTCTAAATATGCAAAAGGGGTGGAATCTAGATGGAGGTTAGTGTGTGTGAGGCACCGTTATATGGAATTCCTTGCAGGTAAAGTGATATTTCCTTATCATAAATGAGACACAGGTGCATCATAGAAAGATGCATTTGTAAGTGCACTGGGTTGACAGGTAATAGGTGGCGTTACAATGCAAGGCTATGCAAAAATTACGGAAGAAAAAGAAAGCCTTCCAGCTCTCCTATTCCTTCCTGCCTGTATCTCTTTCAATTAACTCCATTACCTCTCTTCCAGCTTTCAACCTTTGTGACTTATTTTAGGACATTTCAGAAATTTTCTTGTCAATTTCCACGTTGAAAAGCCAGGCCATAGTTGACTCCTGTTGCTCAGAGAATCTACAAACCCACAATCCTTTGACAATTTTGTTAATTCTCATTTTCTGCTCTGATGTTTAGAAACATAGTATTTGTGATACAGTATTAATATTATGTATATTATTATACTACCAGCCTGATTTGGTGGAGGCAACCATTTTGTACAACCACGCTAGAGATTAATGAGCTACCACCCACACTGTAAAGTTTTTTTCCTTAGTATTATTGAAGAAATATACTCACAAGCTGTCAGAAACAGCCATCAAAAAAGGACCGAGATCAACATTGCTGGACATCAGGATGTCATTGCTATCTTTGGTGCCTTTGAGTTTTTCTGACAAATTTCTAAAAAAGTTTTAAAAAGGGCGTCAGGAATGCAGTTTCTCTTCTGGGCTTTGACATGAGAATGTCGCTGACTGGACCTTTTCACAAGGCCTGATGAGAAAATGGAAAGGAAGAAAAGACTGGGAGCCCTGAGTGACAGCTTGCTGTTGATAAACGCACTTGGGCTGTCCGGGGGACCAGCTGATTGGATCTCTTAAGCAGCTAAAAAGTCTGAAAGGTAGGGAAACCTGACGTGTAAGCCTTTGATGGAATGACTGTGCCTACGCATCTTCCCCCATCCCTTCTAGGGCAGAGATGGACAGACCCACCATCAAGGAAAACCAAAAGGGGACAGCCGTAAGATAGTAAAAAATATTTTATTCTGGGCCATGGCAGTAGAAAAAAGAGGGTGTAGCACTGAGCCCCATTCAGAATTCAGCTCGAGAAGTGGAAATTCACAGGCAAGGGTAGGCAGGGTAGTGATCCGTGGATTAGCAAGAAGAATGTCGCTAGGGTGGGTGGAAACCATCTCAAGGGTGAGAGAGATTCTGGCTAACCTGACCTGTTAAACACAGGCAGGAGGATCAGTCATCACCAGAGGATGATGGAGAATGAGGAGGCTGCTAAGATACAGAGTGATCAGATGAAGAGAGTGGACACCAGGGATCTTTCTAAACTGACTTAACAGTATAAGGATGCCTTAACTTTATTTTTTACCTTTGAAGACCTGACCATTTTAGCCTATAAAATAAATTGGCAATACACAGGTTATCAGGGAGAGAGGGGGAATTCACACAAATTGTATGATGTGCCTAAACACAGGAGCTGTGCACCAAGTGTAAGACTCAAATGAGGAACAAAACGGCTGTATCTTCTGGAACATTCTGAATGGTAAAAAAGAAATAGGGAGTGTGATTGGGGCTTCTTGGAGAGGCAAGGGCGCTCCATGAAAGCTGGACAGAGGAATGCATGACCGAGCTTGTCTTATTTTGCAGAGACATCACTCGTGTATCAGCCTCCCATTACTGGAGGACATCTTTGCCTGAGCCAGGTTTAGTCTCTAACCCCTATTTGCCAGAGACAGGGGAATCTGAGGAGAAGCAACCTGTCTGCTTCCAATGTTTCCTTTGCTAATGTGGACAGAGGCTCCCCACAAAAGGATAGCTATTCAGGGCCAACCCTCTGTCTGCAGAGATCTGAGCTTCTCTGAATAACCAACCCAATATCTGCCAAAGAAATGTTACCTGGGGTGGGACGTTTTGATCTTTGTTAGCACAGTTCTTGCAAAAACTGAATTTTACAAGGAAGTATACAGATGGACCCAGGAGAAAGTTCAAGAACCTGACTAAAATTTAATCCAGTAAAGTTCCTTTGTCACTATGCTCATCGTGCCTACCTCTGGCTTATGCAGAAGATATCCGGAACAAGAAGTCACAGATGGTAGGTTTAGATATTAAGGCAAAATAGAGCTGATGGCTTCCTTTACAATGCAGGCGGCTTCTGCAGACATAGTTGGAGACCCCAGAGATTCTCAGGAGCCCACCCCTCGCCCAAAGAAGAGCTTCCTCTACCGTCTAATGTATTATTTCTATCTTGCTTCCACCAAAAAGCATTAGAGGCAAATGACATGTAGACACGAATTTACTGCAGAGTCATGACACACAAAAATGCAAGTCAACTGCAGGCACAGCTCTCAGGCACTGTCATTTCTTATCTGTCCAGCAAATGGCAAAGAGAATCGTCTTGCTCCAAAAGGTGCTTTAATAAGAACACTTTCCCAGTAACAGCTGTTGAGCAAAAAGTATGGGAGGTCGCTGGTGTAGGACTAAGCCACTGCTTGAAGGACTAGCATAGAATTGTTTCCCACCCCAAATTATGGGCTGCTTCCCCAGCAAATTCAGTTAGAACTTGCACTGGGAGGACTGATACAAAGTCATTTATTTGAAGCCAATAAGGAGGCCACAGAGGAACATTTTCAAAGCTGTGGCTCCTTAAGCAAGGGGAAATTATTATCTTTTCTTCTAAAGAGACATGAATATGCAAAAGAAGAAGATCTTGTCTTCACATGCATGGGTGGGAACAAGTCCAAGCTGGCATAACTCAGAAACATGTCTTGACATGTGCCACATGTTATAGTAATATGGCTTAGTCTCCTCCTGTGGTGGAGAAGTTGGTATTAAAACAGGGGTGACCTGGGGACACTTTCTGACCATTCTGTGACAGGTGTTGCCCTTACAGTACGGTCTGGACTGATCCAGGGTGACTGGTGATCGCATTCCTTCTGTGAACGTAACTGAAAATCCAAAAGCAACTTTGGAAAATGTCAGAGACTTTGGAAACTTAAATATCAAACATTTTTTAGCTGTTTGGAGCATCAGCCAGTGATTAAAAAAAAAAAACATGCATGAGGTTTGAGGGTGGGTGAAAGGGGGTGTTTAATCTATCAGTAGATGGTAACAGACTTACACCTCCAGAAATATGACCTGCTGAAGGAGGATGCTTTGCGGTATTCAAGGAGGCTACAAGGAATGAGGAGTCAGGAACAAAAGGAAAAGAAATGAGGATGACTGCATAGTGGCCTCCAGTCAGGCAATAAGGGACTGGTTGGAGTCACAGTTGTTACTCGGTCCAGTTAGCTGTTCCCTTTGATTGCAAGTTCCTGGTTGTTCAGCAATGCTGTGCTCTTCAGGGAATTTTTATCTTGACAAGTGGACTTCAATACATCCAGCCATTAACCTGGAGTTCCCTTTCCCAGACTTAGAAATACCCTAACAAAACCCTTGACATAATATTGGTCATCAAAGCATTATTTATGGGAGAAGCAAATGAGCCCGTGAGTTAAGTAATGAGAACATTGTAGGGCTAACTGTGCTACTCCATCAAATCTTAAAGTTGGCTTTACAAAGAGACAGGCGAGGAAGTTAGCAAACTGAGGCCTATAGGTATCTAGTATCTGCTACCAAGGCTCTATTTGGTGACTGTTGATTTTGACAAAATCACTCATGCCAAATGCCACATAATTAAGCTGAAAATTGTTAGGAACTGCCTAGATCCCAAAACACTCATTTTTCCTCAAACAGATCCTGGTGACTTGAGTCTCAGTCATAAGGAAGTTTCTTCTACTTTAACCCTTATAGGAAAAAGTAACTAAAGTAACCAGGTGTTAGCTATCAGCTTCCTTTTGTTGCTCTATTTCCTTCTTGCCACCTTACAAAATCTGCTGTTCTGCCATTGGGGCTGTCATTCTATTTTACATAATGGAAGCTGCACTACTTCATGAATCACCAATAAAAGACAGTAAGATCTATAACTAAATTTGTCCTAATTTTGCCTTTTTTAATTTTTTAAAACATTTTTATTGGAAAGACATATCTACAAAGTAAAAAAGAAACAGAGACAGAAAAAAGAAAAAGAGAAAGATCTATTAAAATACTGGTTCACTCCCCAAGTGGCCACAACAGCTGGTGATGAGCTGATCCGAAGGCAGTAGCCGGGAATTCCCTCCAGGTCTCCCACGTAGGTGCGGAGCCCCAAGGCTTTAGGCTGCCCTCAACTGCTTTCCCAGGCCACAGGCAGGAAGTTGGATGAGAAGTGGAGCAGCTGGAACACGAACTGGCTCCCATATGGGATCCCGGAGCTTAGAGGTAGAGGATGAGCCAGTTGAGCCATTGTTCTGGGAGACCTAATTTTGTCTTTTGACATCATCCAACACAAAATACATGATAATGGGTTTGCAGTTCTCCAGCTGCCCACTCCTCTACTTTTACAGTTTTTGTCATCTCTCAGTGGGGTCTATTTCCCCTGACCCAGGCAGGTCTGACTACTCCCTAACCCCAAACTTGTAAACCATTGAATTTCTAATTCTTGCTGTCAGTTCTCCAGATTGGTATTTTGTGAAACCATCTATCCTAGTATGGGCTCTCTGGAAACAGACACTGGGCGCAAAGTGTTGAAATGCGAAATGTTGAGATGCCAAGTATCCCAAGGATCAGCTCCTGAGGCAAAAGGTAGCAAAGTAGGACCTAGCCAAGGGAGACGGTCTTTATAGAACAGGCTTGCCAACTCTAGGCCAGTCTGCTAGCCTGAACATCACCGCCAAGGGGTATCCCACCTCTTACATGCTGTTTTCTTACTGGACCCCTGCTTTCCTGAGAAGGATGTGGTTCCCGGAAGGAGCTTCTGCAATTGAGGCAGATCTTAAAGGTGCTGACAAGAAAAGACTATTATTGATCACACTCCCAATAGCTGGATATAAGTTCTGCCTTGAAAGGGGATCTAGCAGCTCACTCGTGCATCCACAACATCACCTCAGGCTGTGGGTGAAGATGCCCTCTTGCCTTTATGAACATCCTTGGCCACCATACCCCTCATTTTGGGCATCAGATGATATGCTAAAAATGATCTGGCGGTCTCCTTTTGCTGAATCCCTAGTACACAAAAGGATAAATACTGATCTTTTAACTCTTCAAAGCAAACAGGTTTCTGAACCTCCACAACAAGTAGCCCCTTCAACTTACTCCAATTTGTATAATAAATGTCACTTTTTAAACCTTAGGATGCACTGCTCTGAAGGCAATTCTTTATGGCTCTTTATTAAGTCACTGCAAGTATATTTAGTAGCTATCTATCATGCACCAGATTCCAGGATTACTCATTGGTGCTAGTTTGGAGAACAGGTCACATGAGGTGCTTGTCATTGAGACACTTGTGTCTGGTGTATGAGAAAGTCTGAACAAGGGAACACAGAAATAGATACATAATTAGATATAGTGAGTTGTTCAAATGGAAAGAATGACAAGGTAGGGCAGTGGAGGATGGATGGGAAGAGACAAGGTCAGAGAAGTAGGCAGGCCCTAGAGGACATACAAAGGAGTTCGCATTGCACTTTAAGCACAACAGAAAGTAGCTGGGAGAATTGAAGCAGCAGATGCCATGGTTTGATTTAGGTGCTTACACAACACTCTTCATGAAGAATGACGAGCAGAGCAGCTGTAGTGCTCCCAGGATGACCAGTAATCCAGAGCAGAGATGCTTTGTTTAGCAGAGGGGATTGCAGCTTAGGCAATACCAAGAAGGACTCCAAATACTTTCTTCAAAAGGTAACAATCTTCCCTGCCATTAAGAAGTTCACATGGGGGAGAATCAAGATGGCAGAATGAGGTAAGGACATGTTTAAACAGATGCAAAAAAGCATTAGCCAGTGTGAAGCAGAGAGGCCACATTCCAGGAAATAGGAGAGGACAGAACAACAGCAGAGGGGTATCCGGAGACTGACAGACAAAAGAAAGCAGCAGACATAATGGTGTGGTGTTGCAGTGACTGATACCCCAGCAGCATTTGGCAAGCAGCAATTTGAACTGCACCAGCAGCCAAAACTCCACCAGCAACCAGGTAGAAAGCAACATTCACCGGCAGCTCAGAAAATGAACCCAGACAAAGAATTGCCCGTCCTGCTGGTCTATTTGATTTGACCAGGAGCAGAGACAGAGCAGCAAGTCTTAGATGGGCAGTGTGGGAACAGGGTGGATTCCACAGTGCAGTTCATCCTAGAGCCAAATCAGGCACCATCTTGTGTAGGGAGGCAAAGACTATGGGACAGGACTACACATGCACTGAGCTGGAAGTGATCACATTTCTGGCCCAATGAACTGCAAACATGTGGCATCCTACAGGTCCCAACCAAGACAGATCCAGGTAACCCTCAGACCTGACAGCCTGCAGATCAAGAACTCTATTAATGGCACATCAGGCGCTATTTCCTACAGTGTGGTCAGGATTTTAAGATTTCAGGGGTCAACAGTGAGCTGTACATGCACTGAGCTGGAGGTGAACTCACTGAGCTGTGCATTGCACTGGTCCCACAGGGAAAATAATACTGACTATGGCATCGTATGGGTCAAAATAGGTCCATATGGCACTCAGACCTAAGAGCCAACAGGTTCCGGCAGAAACAACACCACCAACAACCTAGCTATATAGGACACTTGGTGTCTCCCTAATCCCAGGACCTGTTCCAACAGGAAGTGGGAGAAAGGTTGTACAGTTAATAGTGCAGCCTCAGCACGGTATCACAGGAGGCAGAAACTGGTGAGCCAGGAACTGGGGATATGGAGGCCATGGTGGAAATCTAACATAAGAACCTAGACCTGGAACTCACTAGAGGAAGTGGCACAAGTGACTGCAACAAAGAGCTGTGTACCAACTGCAATAAGAAAAATTGAATTGCAGACCTGTGGGTGACAGAGCTTAGAAACCTGCCCCAAGGAGAAGAATCTGATAACCAGAAGTACAATGACCAAGAGTAAAAAAAGAGACAAAGGCACAATGAATATCACTGAAGACTCCCCTGAAAAGGAGCAAACACCTTTGCCAACCTCAGAGTTAACTGAGGAGTACATAGAGAAAATGGGAGAATTCAAAATACTTGTGATAAAGCTTCTTATCAACAAGCTTTGTTGAGGAGGCCAGTTACATAAGTGCCAGGGATGGGGGATCTGATAGGGCTTGGGTAGCTTGGCTCAGGTCATGGGTCCCCTGTGTGGTGAGGGATGGGTCCTGAGCTCCGGGGACAGAGAGAACTGGTGAGGTGTGGGTCAATTGAGCCAGACCCCAGGACTTGCCTACTAGGTGGGTGTCGGGTTTGTGAGCCCCAGGGGTGGTAGATTTGGAGGTGCTTTTGTCCCGGGTCCTGGAGCCTGACTACTAGGTGGATGCTGGGTTCATGAGCCCCAGGGGTGGAAGATATGGTGATGCTTGGGACACCTGGCCCAGGTACTTAGACTTGCCTGCAAGAACATGCCCTACTTAATGAAAAGGGTAGAGCAGTGGACACAGACTCTGCTGTTAAAAAAAAAAAAAAAGAATGCGGCAACATATTTGGTGCTATAGAAGAACAGAACTAACTAGATAACTACCCCAAACAAATGATGACAGCAGAAAAATCTAGGTGAATGGAGCCAATGGACACTGGGAGAGTGACATCAATCTTTGATCGGTGAGAACAGCAGCATTTCAGAACTATCCAAACCACTTGTACAGAACCCTTGGAATATGTACACATTGAGACTCTGATTTGATATAAGGTATCTTTATTCCTGGATACTGGTACATGTGAAAAGACATGAGTGGTTTCCCCCTATGCTTCTCCCCTTGCCCCAGGAACAACAAGAGGAAATAGCAAATTTGGAAGCAATTAATTCATCCAATTTTCCCTAAATTTTGATCCTTCCCACACTGATCAACCATGTAATCATTATTGAAAAAAATAAAATATGATAACATAAAAGCACAGTGGAGAGTCTCCAAAATAGAGTGAAACAAGCAGAAGAAAGAATCTCGGAATTGGAAAATATTTCCTTTCACCAAGGGAAAACAAACAAAAAGCTGGAAGTAGAGCTGAGTCAAGCTAAAGAAATATTGAAGAATTGAAAGACATTATTTAAAGGCCAAATATAAGAGTTACAGGAGTCCCAGAAGTTACAGAAAGAGAAGCTGGGTTTAAAAATTTATTTGGTGAAATAACAAGTCAAATTTTACCTTGTCTAGAGAAAGAATTGAGAAACAACATCCAGGAGGGGCACAGAACTCCCAGGAGGGATGAACATAAGCGATCTTCACAACACATAGTAATCAAGCTCTCTTCCATAGAACATAAGGAAAAGATCTTTAAATGTGCACATGAAAAAAATCAATTGACATGTATGGGAATGACAATTAAATTCACAGGAGACCTCTCACAAGAAGCTCTACAGGCAAGAAGAGAATGGAGAAACATATTCCAGATTTTAAAAGAAAAAAATTGTTGGCCCAGGATGACATATCCAGCAAAACATCCTTAGTCTTTGAAAATGAAATAAAATTCTTCCACAGTCAAGAAAAGTTGAAAGAATATGCCTCTTCCAAACCTGCCCTACAAATGATACTCAAAGGTGTTCTCTTGACAGAGAAGTGGAATAGTACCCACCAAAACCAAAGGCAAATGCAAGGAACATCCCAGTAAAATAACAACAGAAGACCAAATCAATGAACAGCCCATTGCTAAAATGACAGGACCAAATTACCATCCATTCATATTAACCCTGCATGTAAATGGCTTAAACTCATCAATCAAAGGTCACAGATTAGTAGACTGGATTTAAAAACAACACCCATCTATTTGTTGCCTACAAAATATACCTCTCACCAACAAAGATCAGTGAAAAATATATATCATGCATTTTGATGTTTTGTTTTTTTAGTTTTATCTCTTCAAAACAGTTTCTCATTAAATTCTTCACTGATTCATAGATCATACAGTAGCATCATTTTCTTAATGAAGCTGTTTCATTTTCTTTTTCATTTCTTCAGCGACACTTTGGTCATTCAGTAGCATGTTATTTAACTTCATGCTGTTGTTGATTTCTTTTTTTTTTTCTTGTTGTTGATTTTGTTTTGTGGCTTTTCATTTAAGGGGATGTACGGTAATTGTGTAATGGAAACTATCATATCCAGTAGCATGTTATTAAACTTTGTGGCATTGTAAATTTCCATTTTTCTTCCTGTTGTTGATTTTGTATTGTGGCTTTTTCTTTTTTGTTGTTTTTGTTTAAGATTTACTTACTTATTTATTGGAAAGTCAGATACACAGAGAGGAGGAGAGACAGAAAGGAAGATCTTCCGTCCAATGATTCACTCCCCAAGTGAGCGCAACAGCTGGTCTGCGCCAATCTGAAGCCCAGAGCCAGGGACTTCTTCCAGGTCTCCCACACGGGTGCAGGGTCCCAAAGCTTTGGGCCATCCTTGACTGCTTTCCCAGGTCACAAGCAGGGAACTGGATGGGAAGCGGAGCTGCTGGGATTAGAACCAGCACCCATATGGGATTCTGGTGTGTTCAAGGTGAGGACTTTAGCTGCTAGGCCATGCCGCTGGGCCCTATTGTAGCTTTTTCATTTAAGGGGCTGTATAGTAACTGTGTAATGGAGACTATCATATCCAGATGTGAGGATGCAATGCAGTATGCATCTCTATTTCCAGACAAAGATGGACTCCCAATGAAACTGCTAACTATATCTTGACAATAGGATGCTGGACTCTCTGCCATTGTCCATGCCTGCAATGATGGACATATGACTGTGTATGAATAACTATACTATAGTAATGATATAGGGGAGCTCAGTGGGAGGGAGAGGGCTTGGGGAGAGGGTAAGGGATATCCCAAGGCCTATGGAGCTGTATCTTAAAACAATAATAATTTGAAAAGAAATAAAAGATAGAATGGAACATCAGAATAAAAATTATGAACCTGGGGGAAAAAAGTCCACATGGCTAGAAAGACAGGTGTGCAAATATAGCAAAGTAATGATGTTAGTACCAATGCAGAAAGCACTTGTACTAGTCTATATTTTCATTACAGTCACAAATGACTGAGATAAGCTTCTTCTTTTTTTCTTTTCTCAAACTTTGCTTATTTTTTATTAATGTTTTCATAATACAGTACCTTAGGTTCAGAGATTTCACCTTCCAACCTCCCCATCTCGTCTTCCCTAATCCATTTTCTCCTATACACAGTCACAAATCCATCATTCCTCTAAGTGTATCAAGGCATTGTAGGAGTAGACAATGGTAGAAACCCCAGCATTCTAAAAGTCAAGATATATGCAATGGCCTAGCAGCTAAAGTCCTTGCCTTGAACTCGCCAGGATCCTATCTGGACGCCGGTTCTAATCCCAGCAGCTCCACTTCCCAACCAGCTCCCTGCTTGTGGCCTGGGATAGTGGTGGACGGCCCAAAGCCGTGGGATCCTGCACCCACATGGGAGACCTTGAGGAGGTTCCTGGCTCCTGGCTTCGAATTGGCGCAGACCAGCCGTTGCTGTCACTTGGGGAGTGAATCATTGATGGAAAATCTTCTGTCTCTTCTCCTCCTCTCTGTATATCTGATTTTGCAATAAAAATAAACAACTCTTTTAAATATATATATACATATGTATATATATATATATATATATATATATATATATTTAACAGCTTCAATGGGAACCCGTCTTTGAAAAGTAGAGATGCCTACTGCACTGCATCCTCACTTTGCGGTATACTTGCCTCTGAGATGAGCTTTGTCATAGAGAAAAGAGGTTAGTTTGGGCTTGGAGTTCTGGAAGAATAAGGTCTAAGGGCCTTATCTGGCGATGGCCTCCTTGCTGATGGTCCTCAGGGCATCACATGGCAGGAGACAGGCAATGTGCATTTGTTTGGGTGCACCTGGAGTCTCACCTAACCACCAAGATCTAATATGGGAGGGGGTTCTGCCCTTATCATTTTATCTATTTCTAATCACTTCCCAAAGTCCCCACCTATAAACTTGCACAGTTTGAACATAATTCTACCCTCTTTTAATGCATCACCATGAGAATAAAATTCAGTACTAGATGCTCTCAGTGAAGTCAACTGGCAATTAAGCATTCCCTGAGTGAGTCAACAGTAGATGGTACTCCTAGCAAAGGGTGACAGTGGGCGTGACAGCCATAAGAATGTTCCCCACAGACTACCAATCACCAGAGTCTCAATTTACCAAGTGCCTCCTGACCACTGTATCTGCATCACCCTGTGTGTATTCCTTCTATTGTGCTTGTCACTTTGTGTTTAGCAATCTGTCCCTATGACTCTTTTTCTTCCACAGATTTCAAGCTCCTGGAATACAGTCTCAGGCTTGTTCATTGAAGCAATAACTGTTTCTTGATAAATAAGCAAGACTCTGTTTTATGATTACACCTCTAAATATTGATGCTTCCTTTGCTCTCCACCCCTCATTGTTTACTTTGTTTCATGCATCACTTTGAAATTACTTTCAAAGGCTTTGCCTTCAGAAATAGTCTTCCAACCAGCTCATTGCTGATAAAGTCCCTGCTCCCTCTCTTTCTCTCTTATTGCCTTTTCATTGGCTTCCATCTGCATGCTTAAAGGGTCCTCCAAAGATGACTGGATGAAATAAATGCACAAAAACAGATCGAAATCAATATGCAGTATTGACCATTTACTAATAGGATTTTACTCCTTTTTTGGTTCCCAGGACAATAAAGTGACTTAACCTGCTGCTAAAGAGGTTTGCCTGCCAAAAACTTCCTCATCATGTCAGCTAAAAATAGTCACTCATCCATTGCATCCCCTGCTAGCCCACCCACCACTTCCCAGCATTCCACACCGATTTTGTCTTCAGAGGAAGAGGATTTTGAAGCCAAAGTAGATGACCGGGACTTGCAAGCTATATCTCCATCTCCAGAAGGCAAAGAACAAGAGGAATCGGTTTCAGAGCGAGAGTATCTGCAGGAAGATGAATACCTATATGATGAAAAGTATCTAGCCAGTAAGGACTACCTGTACGGAAAATATCTGAAAGAGGGTGAGTATCCAGAGGAGAGAGAGTGCATCCAGAAGGGAAAGCCTCTGGAAGAGAGAGAGTATCTCTATGAGGAAGCTCTAGGATGGTAGCTCTATCTCACCACCAGCCCAGAAAAAAGAGCAAAGCTCAACTAGAAGTTGGCCCTGTCCATGGTGCTGACTCATTACTGGCCCCGTTCTGTTCACAACTGTAAGAGTCATGTCCCCAGAGCATGGAGCACACAAAACAGTCAGGGAGACCTCAAGAACACAAAATGCATCTTTATAATAATTAATAGTAACAATAACTTATTTCTTACCTTTACCAGTATTGCGCAAGTGGTACATATTCACTGTGGATGTTGCAGAAATTGCATATGAGGAATCAACAAAAATTTCATGGAAATGAATATTATGAAAATAGCACACATAGATTTCAAAACGTTTTGCACAGAAGTAGTCTTTTTTTTCTTTATTTGAAAGGCAGAGTTAGAATCTTCCATCTACTGGCTCACTCCCCAAATTGCCCAATGGCTAGAGCTGGACCATTTGAAGCCAGAAACCTGGAGCTCCATCCAAGTTCCCCACATGCATGGAAGGGGCCCATGGACTTGTGTCATCTTGTGCTGCTTTCCCAGGCATATCAGCAGAGAGCTAGATCAGATATGGAGCAGCCGCAATCCAAACAGATGCTTATCTGGGATGCTGACAATACAAGCAATGACTTAACCCACTGCACTGAAACAATATCCCCTAATATCAACTTTTCAAATTTATACTTTACTGTAAGCAAAAAGAAGAAGACAAGAGTTGCTGTCACACAGAGACAATAATTACTTTTCATGCTTTAGTTATATTTCCTCAGACATATACATTACATATGCAAATATCATACTTTCTTGTATTTGCAGTCTGCTTTTGAAAAAAAACAAATATTTTTTAATTGGAAAGTCGGATATACAAAGAAGAGGAAATCTTCCCTCTGAGGATTAATTCCCCAAGTGGCCCCAATGGCCAGAGCTGAGTCGATCTGAAACCAGAAGTCTGGAGCCTCTTCTGGGTTTTCTATGCAGGTGCAGGGTCCCAAGGCTTTGGACCATCCTCGACTGCTTTCCCAGGCCATAAGTAGGGAGCTGAATGGAAAGCAGAGCAGCCAGGATTAGAACCAGCACCCATATGGGATCCCAGCACATGCAAGGCAAAGACTTTAGCCACTGGGCTACCATGCCAGACCTGCAATCTGCTTTTTAAGGTACATTTGTTTCTAAAAAGGAAATTCAAAAAGTTCACAGAAATTGAATCAACAGATAAATTCATTTTGTGCAAAAGAAATTAAAATCCAGGCATAGATTTTTCATAATACGTATTTCCATGAACCTTTTAAAATTCACCTAGTATAGATATTATAATAATAAATAAGGTTTACATATATGAACACCTGTCATGTTTCATATTTAATGCTGTTAAATTTCCTACAAAACATTTCATCTCGTTGTGTTGACGAACTACAACATTTTCATCAGTCTGCTGTCATTGATTTTTTATTGCCTCTGATTTTGTATTACTCTTCTGAAAAGAGTTCATTCCATGGTGAACAGCCATGGAGCTAAGTTATTTCTTAGAATATATCTCTACAGGTTGTTGTGAGGTCACTAGACACAAGTATGTTTCTTGGGGTGCCTACTTGGCCGCCTGGAAGAAATGTTACTCTTCAGTGAGTCGTTGACTTTGGAATACTTGCTCTCCTTCTAGGGCTAACATTTTTCCAGTAGTATTTTTGCAGTTGGCAATGTTTCCTTAATTTGGGTTGTTGTATTTGGCAGTAATCTCTGTGTGCAATTTGTCAGCCATGGCTAATGAACATTTACCCATGACTCTTCTTTTCTAATTGGAAAATCAGATATACATGGAAGATCTTCCATCCCATGATTCACTCCCCAAGCGGCCACAACGGCTGGAGCTATGTAAATCCGAAGCCAGGAACCCAGAGCCTTTTCCGGGTCTCCCACACGGATGCAGGGTCTCAAGGCTTTGGGTCATGCTTAACTGCTTTCCTAGGTCACAAGCAGAAAGTTATATGGGAAGTGGGTCCACCAGGATTAGAACTGGCAGCTATATGGAATCCCAGTGAGTGCAAGGTGAAGACTTTAGCCGCTAAGCAACTATACCAGGCCCCTCATTACTTTTCTCTTGATAGTGTGCCTTCATGGCCACATCCAACTAGATGTAGAAAATCTTTTTAATTATTCTTTTATATTGATAATCTCTACATAGTTGATTAGGGCACAAAGGGTCAAGGACTACAGGAGAGTGGGTAAGACCATTATTTCCATGTTCTCTCTATTTTTCTGTATCTTCAGTAAGGAGGAAGATAAAAGGAGAAGCCTCACCCAGCCTCCCACCCATCCCAGGGTCCGTGACACTGCTCAAGTGGTTTTGATGGTTCAGCAATTCGGAATTTCTGCCAATCTTGCCATTCCAAGCATGATGAAATCTTTCCAGAATCCACTGGCTGACATAGTCCACCTTAGAGTTTCCGTTTGCCCAGATTTTCACTGCCAGCACATGGCTGGGGTAGATGATCGATATGTTCTGTCCTCCGTCCTCTATTGTGGTACCAGGTGTCCCGCAGATTACAATGGACTGCCATATCCTTTATGTAGGTGCAGAAATTTTAAAAACACCAGGTCACCTGCATCATCTTATAGCTAATCTAGAGATAGAACTCAACTTATTTTCTGTATCCAATCCTGTTCCCAACATAGGCATCGCTGGAAATTTGGATTTCCAAATTCCTAAAAGACTGAGTCCACACAACATGTCTCCTGCATGTTAGGTGTTCTCAGCAGCCACACGGGTGTTCTTTGCCTTTATGTCTCCCTCCATCAAGTCAGATATGTCATCCTCCACTCCTACTCCCTTTGTGGAAATGTGGTTGTTGCATTGGAGATAAATCCTCTACCACTGGGAAACCCTCTCCTCTGTGCATCCACCATTATGCACTCTCTTGGAATCCTAATATCCCTACTGTTCAAAAACAAAGTATAGTTCTACCACTGAAAAATGGCATTCAGGGCTTTTCTTTTGCACAGTATGAATCAAACATTCTTAACATGTCCCTCTCCGCACTGGATCTTGGTAAATATATTACCCACTAGAGTAGGACAAATGCAGTGCTGTCAAGTGAATGGAACTGTGTATAAAGCAAAAGCTTTGAAAATAAATGCCCTGCTAGGAAAAAATTGAAGAGACACTGAAAACAAAAAAAGCAGTCAGAGGAATGCTAAAATATCTTTAAAAGCACATGAAGGAATGTCTCAGTCTGCAAAAACACAGGGTACCAAGCCAGATTATACAAAACAAGTTAAGAAGAGATTTGCAGAAGAATTCTTAACCTTTCAAAAGAATTTAAATCACAATTTGTCTTTATGTAGAATAGCCTTCTAGTACCCAAGTGTTATGAGACATTTGTATTTGCTTTCTTATATTGTACCTTAGTGCCTAGCAAGACTGCCTTGCTAACCCACTGCAAATGCAGACTAAATCAAGTGATCAATTACTCACAAAAGCATGTGTATGTCCATTATGTCCATGCACACACACACACACACACACACACACATATTTTTAGTTTAACTTTATGAATTCATTAACATTTATAAAGTAAGCCTGGAGCTGACAAACAGGCTCCCATCTGTCCTGATGGATTCGGTCCTAGAGGTCAGTGGTAGAGCACTGTGTTGAGGAGCCTAGGCCCCATTTGGGTTCAGCAGAGAAGAATGCTGGGATGAATCGGCAATGTCTGCCACAGGCTAGCAGGGCAGAGAGAGACGTGAGTGCTGTCCTTTTTCATGTCTCTCAGAAGCCTTGGCCTAACTTGCACACAAGCTCTCTCCCAATTCCTAGCTGCATGAGCTCAAGAAAATCACTTCAGCCACCCTTTGTCTTGGTTTTCTTCACTGTAAACTAGGAATAGTTTGTGAGGGTTAAAGGGGTTAAATTATAGAAAGCATTAGGAGCTAGGCCAGGCACATGGTGAGGCTGTATAGTGTTAACTGGTATTAGCGTGATGCCATGCTATCTGCTGTTACTCCCCACCCCACATTGATTTGTGAGTGCCCACTCTCTCTTGGCCTCATTTTCCCTCTGTGAAATGGACATAATCAAGAGATAGGAGATGTGTAATCAAGTGGGATGGGGGAAGGGTCTGTACCCTCTGCCTTGTGTCTTTTCAACAAGATTAATTTCTCAGGTCTTCTTGGATCTAGACAAATCGGATTAGGTCTGAAAAAGCAGCCTTCAATTTTCTCTGTTCTTTAAAGGGATGACTTGTCAAGAGCCAGCTTTGTAAGAGAAATCCAGTAAGTCAAATGACCAGCTTTAATATAAATACACAT
This sequence comes from Ochotona curzoniae, assembly GCF_017591425.1. Taxonomy (NCBI): domain Eukaryota; kingdom Metazoa; phylum Chordata; class Mammalia; order Lagomorpha; family Ochotonidae; genus Ochotona; species Ochotona curzoniae. Next base: position 42,859,487 of record NW_024466502.1, on the reverse strand, counting down.
CAGTTGCTGCTAAGTCACATCTGGCTGGCCTTCCAGGGAGGGTTAGAGTGTGGTGTAATATCGTCGTGTTGAAGTCAGAAGATCCCACACACAGTGGGACCCATGACCTTGAGCATGCCACTGGCCATCAGTAGTGCAATTTCCCCAGGTGCAGAGACCTTCATCCCCATCTTTACATTGTGATGACAATGAGTAGATGATGAAGCAACATATCTAAAAGTCTTTGGAAGCTCTCCCACATCATAAAATTGTAAGGTGTGAAAATAGTCTTCTGGGGATTGGCATGATGGCATCGCCGGCTAATCTTCCCATATGGGCACTGGTTCAAATCCCAGCAGCACTACATCCAATCCAACTCTCTGTTAATACCCTGGGAAGGCAGAAGAGGATGGCCCAAGACTTTACTCCCTGGGGCTCAAAGAGGAGGACCAGAAGAAGCTTTTGGCTCCCAGCTTCGAACAGACTCAGCTCCGGCAGTCACCACCATTTGGAGAGTGAATCAGCAGGTGGAAGATTCTCTCCCTCTCCCTCTCTCTCTCTCAGCCTCTCTCTCTCTCAGCCTCTCTCTCTCTTTCCCTCTCTCTCTCTCTCTCTCTGCCTCAACCTCTGACTTTAAATAAATCTTTCTAAAAATACAATTGTCTGATCTCACAAGCAAGAAGGTACTGCATTGCTACCCCTACTTCCGTAAAACATGGTATCCAGTGACACTGCACCACAACAAAGCTCCATTGTGCTTTTACAAAACCAAGATCTTCCTAATGATGAATTCTGCTTTGTGGCAAATAAATGTGATGATCATTACATTTTTTGATCCTGATTCATAAGATCACAATAAGTGACCCACATTGATTAATCATAATTTCACCTAATAGATTTTGATACACATAATGCTTTCATTTGGGTTTTTGTTTTCACCCTTGCTAGCTCCTTTTTAGCAGCTTCAAGTGCTGTTTCTAGACTAAATGATTTGATTCAGTTGAATTTCTGGTTGGATGTTGGTGTTCCAAATGCCATTTCCAGGGAACCTAACAATTTTGCATATGTAAGAAGAAAGATGTGAAAGATGTTGATAAGACGGAGGGGAGAGGCAGCCAACTGTTCATGCACATTAGCAGGAAGCTGGAATCAAGACTGGAACCAGGACTCGAAGCAGGAGTCCAATTTGAAATGCAGATGTTCCATGCTGTTGACTTGACTGCTGTCCCACACATCTGCCTCAATGATGCATTTTTTTAGTAGGAAGAGAATTTGTTTATTCATTGACCAATAGTGTCTTTCTGTTTTTCCAATAGAACTCAAGACAATGTTTCCACTGCAAAGCAAATCTAGTCCTATTGCAAGGTAATCGTTGTCTCTGGGGATAAGTCAAATGTAAATTCACACTTGGGGTGATGTTTCAGAATCTTTAGTGATCCCAGCAGAAGGGAGAGTGTGTCATGGGGTTAGTTAGGGTTCAGGGAGCAGGTCCCCTGAGGGAAGAGGGTTGGATGGACTCTTCTAGAAGCCACAGTTCTGCTCACTTCTGCCATCCCAGTGGCTCACAAGTAAGACACAAGTGAAGGCAAAAAGACAGAGGCATCTGAATGGAAGGAGGTCTCCTGTGGGAGAAGCCGAAAATCGCTCACCAGCAGCCCTGCCTGGAGAACAGCTGACTGAATGCCCAAGAGGAAGAGAAGAAAGCTTGGCTCACTTCCAAGATTTGAATGAGCATGCAGTGTCTCTCAGCCAAGCTGCAGCTGCAGACCTGACCTGTGCCAGCCAGTCCCCAGGGAGCCTGTAGGGTCATAACATCTGAGTGCTGGGCTCTGGAGAAGCCACTGTGGGGACACACCACTTTCTGTCCATGATTGCAGGGAGAAGCTGTTCATGTGCCTCTGCTAGTAAAGTGGGTAAACACTAGATCCCAGGAAGAGCAAGAGGCCAGTTTGGCTATGGTGACAACCAGGAAGGGAATCCCAGCTTTGCCTAGCAGAGAAGCCCAAAGTTAGAACTTATGGGACTATGGTTCCCACACAGAACACCTTTACCTTGGCCAGGTCAGGTGCTCCAAACTCAGTAGCAGCCAAACTCCTACTTTGGACCACACACTTCCCCCACCCCCAATCCATATTGTCCGTCCCCAGAGGCCCAGCAAGGGGAAAAAGACAAGCAACTCCCTCTTTAAAGGGGACACACATGCAAGGGCTTTTCTAAGGTTCCTTCACTTCAGCTGCTGATACCCACAAATCACATATAACATGACAGGGAATAAGCCTGTTAGTGTTGCAGCCACCATCAAGAACAGGCAGGTCATTGGGCCTGGGAGTTTAAACTTCCAGCAGCCTCCCAGTTGCTGGTGGGTCCCAGGACGGGGCGTCTCATGCCTGGATCCCAGAGGACAGCCACCATGTGCACGTGGTGAGCTGTCCCCAGGCGGCCAGTGTGCCATTTGGTGCCAGGCTCCACTTGCTGGCCACCTGGCCAGGGAGCTCTGGGGTTTGGTTCTTTGAATAGCTGCTTAGGTAGCTCCAAGTTGAACCCATTGTGCTTCTAGGACATAAAGTAATTGTAAAGGTTCCCAATGACAGTAACTCTTGCTTTGAAAAACTTGTAATCACTGAACAGTTCTGACCACCAAATGCCAGTCCATGCAAAAGCTATGGCTCGGGGCTTGTCCAGCAGAATCATGATGATGGATCAAGAGAAGGGTCACATTAAGTAGGGCGATTACATTAACTAGCACTCGAGAACCATAACTGGGGGTAAATTCTGTGAGGGATGTGTGGGCCAAACCCTCTGGAAATAAGTCTAGCCCCACTGGTTAGCTCAAGAGTTGGGGTGGTGATGGACTAAGCTAGGTGTGACCAAGGAGCCTGCCTTGAATCACAGATAAAGGAACCCCCAATAGTCTGGACTGGCCAGGGCAGCAGCACCCGAATGTGCATCCTGAATAGGGTGTGGGGTGGGCAGGGTTGCAACGTTCACCAGCTCATAAAAGGCCAAATGGAAGGCCAGACTTTGCCTGAACCTGGCCTAAACACAATGGTATGCATGAGAACTGGGTCTGGGAGTGGATTAAGTGGAGGAACTTGAGAAACTCCCTTGGCGAGTCATAGCTCCTGCTGGTGAACATGTGGTCCAGACCTGGGTGTCGGAGAATCTGGGAAAAGTAGCTCCACAAACTGGCAAATGTGTCAATTGGTAATGGAACAGGGTGGACGAGGCAGGACTGAGCAAACCTTAGCCTACAAGTGAAACTAGAGACCAAGAGGGAGCACAGGTCATGCCGAGATAGGCTCTTGCACCAACTGGTCTGCATGAACCAGGAAATGCTAATCCACAGTGTCTAAGGCAGAGGTCGGGACAGGTGAGGGGCTGAGCCAAGTTGAGTCAGAGCAACCACTGGCATGCATGTGATCTATGGCTGGGAACAGGCCCAGTTGGGGAGCTAAGCAGACAACCCTAGCTGGGTTAAGGCTCCCACCAATGGGCGTGTGGCCTGGAATGGGGGCTGCATTCTGAACAGGAAACAGTTGTAGTCTCCCTTGGCACAAGTGTGGACTGGGATTGGATGCACCGAGCCAAGCCAGACTCCAACACCCTCTGGTGTCCTGAAGGACCAGGGCAGATGTGGGATGGACTAGGCAAGGTCTCAACCCATACTGAGCCATGCGTGAGCCATATGTGGGTATGGACAAGCCATGGCTGGGCTGAAACATCCAACAGCAAGGACCAGTTTGGCTTGAAGGCCAGTCAGGAAAAGCCACTATTCCTGCTATGACAGGAGGTGAACTGAGTAGGGCTGGCTCATGGACCCACTGATATGCGCAAAATCTGGCATTGGGAGAGGTTCTGATGGAGGAGCCTGGGCAATTCCTCTGGCAGGACACAGACCCGGCAGATAAGCACAAGAAACATGATAGGAAACAGCCCAGAGCAGGCCATGGAAAGTTACCCACTGGCATACATTTGGCATGGGTCGGGGGAAGACCAGGGTGAATCTGTCCACGTCATCCACTGGCAAATCCAAGCACCAGAACAGAGTGGGATGAGCCAGGTTCGGTCACGACAAAGACTAGTGCACAATACAGAATGCCAAGGTGAGGTTGCCTGTACCGGATGTGACAGCAGCGCCCAACCAGCATGAGAACCAGGAAGGGAGGGGGCAGAGCTGGTAGGGGAATTAGGGAGGATTCCATTGCTGGACAGCTACTCCTGCTGGAGAGCATGAGCTGGGATGAGGGCAGACCAGACTAGGCAGGGTTACAACACCTGTGCGCCTCATGTGGACTAGATCAGGGAAAAGCCAGGCTGGGCTGATTATTCCTAGTGGTGCAAACAAAATTAGAGTGGGTGAGGGTTGTTTGGGCTTAGCCACAGCATCAGCTGGCAGAAGCTGGCACTGGTTCTAGTTCTGTCAAGTCAAACCACAGAACTACCTGGAAGAGCACAATCTGGAAGTGGGAGAGGCCTGAGAGGGAAATAGTGGGCTCCTCCCTCTTGGGTTACCACTTCCACGGGAGGACATAAAACTAAGACAGCAGCTGGGGTGGAATGGGGTGTGGGACAGACTGGACTACTGCTACACATACTAGCAAACCAGGGTAGGGGGCAGGCCTGGTGGGGGTTATTGTGGGTTGCTCCAACTAGGCTATAGCTCCCACTGTTTTATGCGAGGGCCGAGTATGTGCTGGGCAGAACCAGGCTGGACTACAACACCCATTGGCTCCAGTGGAAGTCGGGAGTGAGAACAGAGCCAACCCAGCAATCACAACCACCAGCTGATCAGGGCGATGGACTGTGCCAGCCCCTGTACTTGCTAGCACATACAAGAATCTGGTTTGAGCATACCTCAGACAAAGTTTCTTTGGAGATCTTCCTAATCTAAATGCTGGACTCAGAACCCTAACCAAGAAAAGAGAGAAGACAGAACAGGTCAACCAACCATCTCAGCTATATGTTGGCAGCGAAATACGGGGCAAACAGAGACTCTATGATGGACTACGTCAACCAGTGGATTCTTCAAAGACCGCATAGTGCTTGGAGTGGCAAGATTGGCAGCGATTCATAACTGGTGAACTATCAAAACCACTTGAGGAAGAACCTCAGAGCATGCCCTACATCCAGGACGTGGGGGGTGGGTGGGAAATTGGGTGGGCCTTCTCCCTTAATACCCCCCTTTAAACATGAAGGAAACAATATGGAAATAATAGTCTTACCCACTTTCCTATAGCCCTTGAACCTTTACCCTAATTAACTATGTAAAGATTGTCAAAAATATAATAATAATTTAAAAAAAGGAACAGGCAGGTCAGAGAGTCAGAAGCCCAAGGTCCGAGCCTCCACTCTCCCACAACTGTGTGCTGTAGGACAGCCACTCCATCGACTTGTACCTCCGTTATCTCACCTGGAAAATATGGAGAGTTAGAGCTGCAGCTTCATGAGACTGTGGTGAGAATTTCATGAACACTAATTCAAGGGGAGCATTAAGAGCAATGGTCATCACGCAAGACACACAGCAAGGGCTACAGGTCGATGTTCTTCCCCAAGCTGCTACCACTGAGCCACCAGGTAGAAACTTAGGAAGCTGAGAATGCAAAAGCATGGCTTCAGTGGCTTTGCTCAAGACACAAATGCCTATCTCATATTTAAATCACACTTCTGCACTGGAGGTTCTCATCCCAGATTCTGCACAGACCCTTGAGGATCAGAGAGGCCCCAGGGAGCTTTAACAGTACCCATACGCTCATTGGTCTTGGGTCCCCTGAAGCAAGATCTGGTCCTTAGCATGCTCAGACAGGTCCTCACATTTTAGAGCTAAGAGACTGAATCCTTCCTAAACTCCTTTAGACAAGAAGAGTCAGTGTGTGTGTGTGTGTGAAGGCAGGCATGGTTGAAGGGAAAAAGTCAAGTACAAGTCAAGCATAGCATGGCCATGTGTCTTATAAACAGGAAGGGCAGAGCAGGACCAGAGGAAGAGCTGCTCCAGGACCAGAGCAGCTCCCCCACTCACATGCTCACACCTGCCACAGGTGCCCTAGGCATCTACCAGTCAGTCCCCTTCCCCACTCCACAGAAACCACAAAAACAGGCTTTTAATGAATCTCTTCTAGAATCTAATAGTTCCTCCTTACTCCCCAAGCTTCTGGATGGAACACAAAGCTAGTGTGATTTCCAGATAAACCAAAACTCCAGTTCTAATTCCTGGGAGCTAAGACCACAGCAAAGCCTTGATGGGTATACCCCCAGAAGGTCCAGCAATATCCCAGTCCAAGGCAGGTGTACATAGCAGAGTTGGAAATGACCTGGTGGCCAACATTTCCTCAAAAATGACCTCCTCTGTTTGTTGGGCAGCTGCGGCTTTACAGAGTTTTCTCAAGTGGATCTGTGTTGTCTCTTGGCATCCCAATGGGATCTCATCCCTGTATGCTCTAGAACTAGGGTACTAATCTGGCCTCTGGAAGTTGACCAAACTCTTGTCGTCCTGTCTCTTAGGAGCTCAGCCACTGGCATCACAATGGTGACTACTCACTCCCCTTTTCAACTTACCTACGCTGCTCCTCCTCCCACCTCAGAAGCTTTCAACGAATACTACACTTACACATATCCTTTCTCCTCCATGCGAGACCAGGAAAGTCAGACAGAATGGACCTATGAGAGCAAGCCAGGTAAGGGAAACTGCACCCTGCTGGTCACCATGCACCCAGTGTCTCTGTGGGATTGAGGCAATGGGTAGGGAAGGAGGGTGTGGAGAGGGAACTCATGCCACACATCCTGTGTGTGAAATACTGGGACTTGAATATCATCTCTCACCCTAGTGGGATGAAATTGCTTCTTGAGTTATCTGGAATCATATTCTAAGTAAGAAGTAAACTCCTCTATGGTCCCTGCTACCTGCTATCTACCCATCCCAGAACTCCATTAGAGAAAACAGCCAAGTGCAAAACCAAACATTATCTTGGACCATCTCAAGTCTCTTCCCAGGCTCCTGCCTAAGTCTCCCTGTTCTCCTGGTACATGAACACAGGCATGATTGCCTTCAGAGACAATGACCATTTCCTTCTCAGATCACAGCCTGGTTCCCTGTGAGGGATAGACCTTCTCCAGATAATTACACGGACAAGGGCCACTAAGGTATTGGCCACCTCTGACTCACCTCAATATGCAGTAGGTCACAGCCACACCCGCTTCAGGACTAGCCCACACAGTAGGTTTTCCTGGCTCCCAGGACATGGCTTGGCAAGACTGCATTGGGTCCTAATTCCCTACCCAATTATGCCAAAGGGCCCTTCACCCTGGGGCACCCAGTGATAGAAGGCTGAACATCATTCATAATTTAGTATTTAATCATTTGAATTGAGCCAAGGTGGGGTCAGTCCGTCAGTGATTTGTAGCCTTGTTTCACATCTGCAGCCACCACAGCAGTACATTAGATCACCCTGGCCTCACCTCCCCACCACTCTTCATGCCTGCTACAGTTGGTAGCTCAGATATGACCTAATGAAATTAGCAATCAGAAACCCTAAAAGAGGGGATAGAGAGATGGAAGACGGGATCACACCAGTTGGCATGTGATGGAGAATTTTATGGGCTCAATTGATTCATTTAGGATGTTTACTAGTGTGTGGGCCCTCATAGAGCCTCACGAGCTAGAACCATTATCAAGTCCATCAGCATGATTTCTGGGAGGAATCTGAGCATTCATCTAAGTACTCATAAGCAAGATCCTGGAAGTCACTTACGGGGTAATTGTCTCTAAAGTGCCAATGTGTAAGCTTGAAAAGATATGGGAGAGGAGGAGACTGGGAGGTGTGGTGGGGAGGCCTCTGTGGGAGGGAAAGAAGTTCCAGTCCATTCGAACCCCCAGAAAGAAGGTCTGCCAAGATGGTTCTTCAACATGCCCTGTGAAACCACCATCATGTTGGGTTTTAAACTGACTTAGAGAGCCAATGACATCTGCATGTCTCTAGATTGTAAGCACTATGTATATTTGGTCTATGTGTGGGTGTCCCTTTCCAATACTGAGTTCCTGAAAGTCATCATAGGCTGAGTGTTTAATAAAAGTCTGACCACTCACAGGCATTGTCTGTCACTCTACACTGTAATAGCCATGGCCTGAGCTAGCATGTTGAACCCCTCAAGTCAGGCTCAATGACACACACCAGGAGCTCATAGATACTTGTGGACAGAGTCATTGCATCAGGGATTAAAACATAAGAACAAGTAAGTAGTTCAGGGCTTTCCCCTCTGCCTGTGAGGGACAGTGTGTCTTCCTGGAGAGTTAGCCCACACAATCAGCAGGTGTAACTAAAACTGACAGAGCATGGGGAGATTTAGCATTGCTCTGGGCCACATGGCCAGGTCAGCTGCCAAGAAACCTGGAAAAGAACCGTCCCTCTCCACTGGCTCCCTCCGGGGGTCAAGAAACTAGATTTCACAACCCAAAATGGAAAAATAAATAAACAAAACAAAAGCAAAAATGAGAAGGTCACAGGTCATGTCCTACACTAATTGTTAAACAGTCCCTGTTCTCAGCCCCAGAGACAAAATCCCAAGTGAACCAGGGGCTATTGTGAGGAGTGATTTTAACATCCCATCTTGGACCCAGCACCACTTCTGCTTCCCCTTTCCCACAGCTCGAAGTTCAGGTTATCCACCAATGAAATGTGACCTCCTGGCGTCTTACCTGAGAACCCCAACCCTCATTCTCTCGCGACCCCTCCCCCTAGTTTCCACCCACCTATTGCTCAGATAATCTGTCACCAGTACCTTGGGACCCGCCCACAGTCCCACCTCTCAACCAATTCCCCATGTCCCGCACACCTCACAGGCTCACCTAAGTTGTACAAATGATCCTCGACGTGTACCCCGCTTTTTCTCTTCCCCTTCTTCGCTCTTCCCTTTTTACCTGGCTCTCCCCTGTCCTCCATCTTGCCTTCTTCCCCTGCCCTGGCAGCCCCCATCCTGCCCCCATGGCAGGAGACACTTCTCCGAATGTTTTGTCCCCCTCCACCACCACTCCTATTCCTACCCTGCTGGAATAAAGGACCTCCTAATACCTCATGACGTACGTGAGAGGCTGCGGGAAATTAGCTGCGTGTAAGAACATTAAGAACTTTAAGTGCTTTTCAAACCTAACAACTATTGAGGAGCAACATGCACCTTCCTCAGCTTCATATCCAACACACACCAGTCGCAGACTGGAAGAGGAGGTGTGAGAGTGGGAGACCTCCTCAGAGGTGAAGTAGAGGAGGAGATAGAGGAGCTCAAAACCAAGTCGGGAGGAGGTAAGGGACACGGGGGTAGTCATTCACACAGTAGGGAGAAGCCGGGCCTTCTGCAGTTGCAAAGCAGATTGCTTAAATAGTCCCAAGCATGGGGAAAAAGGGAGGTTGGGGGGATGTGCTCTCAGGGAAGGTGGAAGCCACCCATTTCTTTGTTGGAGGAATACAGGAGGCCATAGCAAAACAATACAAAGGACTGGGGTGATGCAACTGAGAGGCAGCAGAGGAGAACACACCCCATTGTGTCCCATTGCAGGATGCTTATAAAGATGCAGATTCCCAGGCCTGGTCTGAACTCCTACCTGAATGGGTGTGAAATCTGCATCATTATCAGAGCCCAGAGGATTCCCAGGCACATGAACATGGCAGAAAGCAGCCAACCTCCAGTTTAGGATATGTTTTAAAGACGCTCAGCTCTTGTGTCTGATTTTTTTTCTACTATGGAGATATTAAATCCCTATAAGTCAGAAACAATACTTTCCATTGCATAACCCTTCTGCACAAATAGCACTTAGAGTCACATGTGAAAGCGAACACTCAGATAAATCCTTAGAGTCTGTGACTCCAGAGGGTGACAGGTCTGACATGGAAAGAATGCTCTAAGCATAGGAAAGGCCTCATGATCTGTAGCAGGTGTTCAGGAGGATGAGAAAGACTATTTATACCTTTGTGGATCTATCTATCCAGGCTCAAAGCAGGGTTATAAACTAAACAGACCAGAAAGTCTAACTCTAAGCATTATATCCACGCTTGAAAAAATCCTCAAGATTTAGTGGCTGGTCCAGAATGAGCACCTATAAATATTTGTTAAATACTTGTGAAATTGTTGTTGAGCCCATTCTGATTCAGTATTTGATCACGGTGATAAAAGGCAATATCCTTCTCCGAAGAACCTGTTTTGGTAGGAAGAAGGCTGTGGCTAGAAATATATCCCTATCGAGATGCTGGGGCAGAAGTGATGCTTCAAGCCCTTGGCCAGATGGAAAAAAAGGAATAGAAAGTCCCCCAAATGCAAATTGGTATTTTTTTTAACCTGCAGTGGACAGATCACATGCAAAGTTTACAAATTTGCCAATGTTTTCAGCCATTGCATGCAGGAAAATAGCTCCAGACTTTAAGAAAAGTGTCAGGAAAACTGGATTCCAGAGTAAATATGCTGATCAAAAAGATGATAACAATGATGATGTAGTCACCAATGAAAGACAGAGGTTCTTTTAAGGTATGACTGGAGTGAAGTGGGTCAAGCCAGACCACCGCTGCATAGCACAATGTTGATGAATGATTCAGACAGAGTCAGGTTTCTCAATTCTGTTTCATTTTCACTTCACTGAGAAGGAAAGTCATCTTTGGATTGAAGAGGGTACAAGAAAATTAGGTAAGAAATAGCAGAAATCAAAAACTGACATAAATGTCAGAAAAGAAGAGTAGCTTCTATCTCTTGACCTAAACAAAATATACTCCAGAATATATAGTGAGGGCATAGACGAATCCTATTGTTTCTGGATTTTGTGGAATTGTCATAAATCAAAGAAATGAGTCAGTGCCAATCTGGGAAAAATATTGGAGGCAAAATGACTACAAGAAACCAACAGCCATCAGCAAGGAAAATCATGTAATACTGGCTTTTGAACAAGCTATTACAGCAACAAACTGCGGTAATCCAATATGACCAAATTCCACAGACATGTCATTTCCAAAAACTTCCTGATGCTCTTAGATAAGATAGACATGAGGAGCATGATAATGTAAGGTGATGGGGCAAGGGCTGATTGGATGCCACTGGAAACACTGCTTAATGGATCAGGGTCAACCTGGCTTCCAGTAGACAGCCACAGGGCTCTGTCCAGTGCAGCATTCTTATGATAGACTTTGGATACAAATAAGCAAGAATGTACATGATCTGAAGCTACAGGACTACAGGGACCATGCAATCAGATTATCAAAGACATTGATGGGCAGAAACATAGAACCAGAATCAAACAGGATATAAAGCATTAATAATTTATAGGAGATTCTGCTAGTAGGCTCCAGAAAACAACAGGACAGAAAAGTACTTGATGGAGAGACACAGACTGCTATTAGATGTTTTATTCAACCACCAACTCGGATAAGCTGGAAGCAGAGCTGAGTGGTGGGGAGAAAATAATAGCACTTAATAATAATAATAATAGCACTAAATGTAAGTAAGAAACTATACAAGGGTGAGAGTCCTGCTCTGGCCCACAGTGAAGGGCCATCCCTGGAATGGTACATTCAATGCAGAGCAAACACTCTATAAAGGCCAGACACAGCTTGGCCAAGACTCAAAAAAAAAAAAAAAAGGCTGGGTTTACACACACTAAGAACCATTGATGCAAAGAGAGAATGTTAGGTTTGGAAAATACACAGTCTTTAAATATTTCATGATCTGCTACTCCAAGCAGAGACCTGAAATTCCCATCTGAACTAATGGGCTAGAATGGGGAACCACTAACGGAAACTTCAGATACAGATCAAGAAAAGGGAAATGGTTCTTTACAATGAGAGCTCTACTGTGGTAGGACGAGTTGGAAAGTTTCTTATCAGTGTGACACCGAGGAACCTGAGGATATGGCTGCTGCCAGGGTCCTACACCACAGGCCAGGCTCAACTGCTGGCACTCCCATACTCAGGTGGAGCAGGTCAGCCTTCACCTCATCATCATCACGGTCCTTCTCTACTTCTGCTAGAGAAGTAGAGATTAAGAACAGAAGGTAGAGTAGAGCACACATGTGCATGTGCAAATAATAGGCAGGAGACAGGTTAGTGGATGAACAAAAAGGAAAAGACAAAATTCCAGAAGATATAAACAAGGCTACCAAAGAACTAACAGCAGTTCTTAAAAACAAAAAAGTACAGAGGCTACTCATTGTACATCACAGTGGCTCTATATTAGACAATCCTATATTTCCCAGCCAGCATTCCATATCTACTCTTCAAGGAGCCCTTGGCAGTGGAATACCAGAGACACGGGTATCCGACTGTGGGTATATGTGGTCTTGGAGCCACTCAGTGCTATGGCTTCTGCAGTAGGGGAATGTCTCTGAAGTCTCCCTGTGCCCAGGCATCCTAGTTGTCCTGGGAACCCAAACTATCCAGTGTGACCAGAAGGAAGGCCATCACGGGCAATATTTTCTGATCACTGACTTGTGGCAGACCTGGGTTGTGGGAGGATGAGGAAGGTTGGGGACATCCAACAGAAGTTCCAGTATCAGTTCTTCCACTCTGACCATCTGCTTTGGTACCAAGACAGACCCTCAGATCCTAGTTACCCCTTAGGAACCCACCAAAAGTGTAAGGCTACAACCTTTAATGGACATCCTCTTCTGTCTTTTAACAGCTACATCTTTAATAGCAAAATCCAAAGCAGAAAAAGAAACAACGATGCTAACTTCCCTGGAGTCTGAAACGGAAGGTAAAATTTCAGATGATTTCAATTGTCTTTATTTATTTGAAAGGCACAAACAGAAAGACACAGACAGCCGACACACTGGTTCTCTACCCCCAGGATTGGGCCAGGCTGAAACCAGGAGCCAGGAACTCATTCCAATCTCCCATGTTGGTGGTGGGACCTAAGCATTTGAGCCATTACCTGTTTTTTGCGAGGGTTTTCATTATCAAGTAGCAGGAATCCAAGGCAGAACCAGGAACTGAACATAAACAGTCCAATATGGTTACTGCGCTGATAAACCCTCCACAGAGGTAATTTTAAAAAACATACAAAAGTCACTAATCCATCCAGGAAAAAGTATGACGCAGGATGAGCATGCCCTCAGCTAAGGAGCACCTTCTCTTTCTTGACCATTTTAGACATGGGGACCTTTATTTTAAGATTTATTTTATTTTTATTGGAAAGTCCACCTTTACAGAGAGGAAGAGAGACAGAGAGGAAGATTTTCCATCTGCTGATTCACTCCCCAGGCAGCTGCAACAGCTGGAGCTGCACCAATCTGAAGCCAGAAGTCAGAAGCCTCCTCCGGTTCTCCCACATGGGTGCAGGATCCCAAGGCTTGGACCTTCCTTGACTGCTTTCCCAGGACACAAGCAGGGAGCTGAATGGGCAGTGGGGCCTCTAGGATTAGAACCGGTACCCATATGGGATCCCGGCATGTATAAGGAAAAGGCTTTAGCCACCAGGCTGCCACACTGGGCCCAGAAGCCTTTATTAAGGCCAATAGCCAAAGCATTGTTTCTGGAACTTAGTGTCAAAGCAAGAAAAAGTCCAAGAGCCAAGCACATCCTCTTCTTAAAACGGAGGGGAGATCTACAATGACATTAGGAATGAAAATGACAGGCTCTCCAGAGTCAGCCAGCAGCATGTGCCATAGGCTACTGTGTACTGGGGTTGAGCATAAGGCTGTACAACGCTGTCTCAGCTCCTCAGAGCTTGATGGGCAAGATGAAAAATAGGCAACGGGTGGTAGAGTCACTTTTCCCTGAGCTTGTGCTGTAGGACTCAGAGAGCTGAAGGCCAAGGATGCCTGCTATGCTAAAACAAACGGCCTTCCTGGCTGATTTAGGAGATGATTTTTAGACTGATTCCCTGAAGGAGTTAAAGGTGTAAACTAGAGTCTCCCATATACCTGCAAGAATTTCCTATTAATATTTATTTTTCCCCTATTCTTTTTCAGTGTATGGTGGCAGTGAATTAGATAAAGAATATGAAAATGGTAAGAGTTCCGCATGAAAGTGCCTGACTTCCACAGTGCGTGCTGGATGGGGTGGTCCGATTTGTACTAAGTCCTGCAGGTGTCCACACAGAGTTCTGGTCTGTTCTCAGCAACTCCTGAGGCCTGAAAGTCAGGATTTGACTGGAACATGTAGACTCCCTTGTCTTTTCCTGTCCATAGAGACTCATCCACTGAATCTTTGGCAGCAAATTGACCAGAGTCCCTGCAAGTGATGCAGGATTTAAAAAATAAATAAATAAATTGGGCCCGGCACGGTGGCGCAAGTGGTTAAAGGTCCTCGCCTTGCACGCCCAGGATCCCATATGAGTGCCGGTTCTAATCCCGGCAGCCCCACTTCCCTTCCAGCTCCCTGCCTGTGGCCTGGGAAAGCAGTCAAGGACAGCCCAAAGCTTTGGGACCCTGCACCCGCGTGGGAGACCCGGAAGAGGCTCCTGGCTTCGGATCGGCATAGTATCGGCCATTGCGCTCACTTGGGGAGTGAATCATCGGATGGAAGAGCTTCCTCTCTGTCTCTCCTCTCTGTATATCCGCCTTTCCAATGAAAAACTAATAAAAATAAATCTTTAAAAATAAATAAATAAATAAATAATGCAAAAGGCAGCGTTATAGAGGAAAAAGTAGCAACAGAAAGAGAAGTCTTCCATCCACTATTTGACTCCCCAGGTGTCCATAACGGCCAAGGGCTACAACAGGCCAAAGCCAGGAGTCATGAGTTTTATCCAGCTCTACCACATGGGTACAATGACCTAAATACTTGAGCTATCCTCAACTGCCCTCCTGGACACGTTAGCAGGAAGCTGGATCAGAAATGGAGAAGCTGAAAATCAAACCAGTGCCCCATCGGATGCTGCCTTTGCAGGAGATGGCTTAATCCACCATGCCACAGTGCTAGCCCCAAATAAAGGTTTATTGTTTATTAGTGAGGGCAGGAGTGGAAAATCCTTATGGTGCCTCAGCTTGCACGCACCACTCCATGAAACAAAGACCCAGCAATTAACTAGACCTAGTCCCATTAGAAAACACTTCAGGAACTTGGTCTGTCCCACTTCGGCATGGAATGTGAATATCAAATCTTTTGTATATACCTCATTCCAACCCTATTCCTTACCTCATGGCTGAACGCAGGACTGTGCATTCCTTCTCCCCGAGAAGGGCACTGCCAAGTACAAGTCTCTCCATCTTACTCCGTCTCCAGAGATGATGGAGTAAGCACTGTTCAGACATTGATGCGCCACACCATCCCCTGCTGATCTCATTCAGTGCAGATCCTGACTCCCAGGACTGAGAATTTGTCCTCCTAACAAGCTACTGGCAGCTGCTGCTGCTCAGCCACAGCGCATACTTGGAATAGCCAGGCTTTAGAATAGCTTATAGATCTGTGTCTGCAACAAATGCCAGCTCAGCCCAGCCCTTGACCCACCTGCTTGGGATAACAAGGATTTTATGGCATGAAGGGTGGAGGAGGTGAAAACATGACTGTCACCTGTGTCTCCTTTGTCAGTGGAGCTGCACCTGCTCATTTCTCAGAGCTGCAGTCTCTTCTTTCTCTTCCTCATCACCTGTCAAAGAAAAATATCATCTGGTGAAAACTTGGCACAGGAAGGCAGACATTAATCCAGAACCCTTGAGATGAGTATAGAGCCCTCAATAATGAGATTTTCGGAAGAGAGGAGAAAGACTTGTCTCAGCTTAGAAAATAGCAAAAACAAGAAGTGGGAATGGACACAGCCAAAGAACAGGGCCAAGTCAGTGGGAACTAGGAGGAGACATCAGGGTAGAGCTGACCTCACAGGCTACTCATTGCAGGTGGAGCTGCATGGTGAGACATCACCTGGGAGGTGTTGAGGGGAGAGGAAGCTGGTTAGACACTGAGGATCACCAGCAAGAGTGGTTCATTCCTACACAAGGCTTACCAAGCTTCTTGCTAGAGCTGGCTTTTAACAAGGAAGGGCATGGAAGAAGGTTCAGGAACCTGATAGAAGGGTCAAAGAACTTCTGGGACAGTACTTTGACATCCTAACAGCACTGCTCCAAAACACCCCTTGGGAGTGAGATAAGAGGAAGAAACATGTGCCAGGCAGTACCTTTCTTGAAAGGATGCACTGTGCAAAGTTCAAGGCTTATCAATCAACCAAGGCGTACAGGTTGGGAATGGAATGAAGTTTGTGTTTTATGCAAGACCTGATACCTCTACCAAATGCCCAAATTTGTGGGGATTGTGGGCTCCTCCCCACATTAGCAGGAAAAATACATACAGCTCAAACGTGCATTCCCAATCCAGACACTGTGGTTCTACTAAGAAAAGCATTGCAGAAGACTCACTTGGATGAGGGAGAGTTAGACTTCTTCAGGGGAAGTCATGCTCCACTGGGGGACAGGCTGTGTCAAGAATGGTCCTTCATTAGCACTGGTCCTCTGCACTGCCCAAAAGAGTGTGATTGTCCCCACTGCACGAATGAGGGGCGTGGTGCAGGGCTGCTGAGCAACTTAGAAATGACTGAAGGAAGTTTTGAAGAGCGCTATAGATAAAAGCCAGCAAGAACTCCTGGGAATTCAAGCAAGCACTCGGGAAGTTCCTTCTGATTTATTTTCTTGTCACCAGGGGCTTTGATCACAGGTGTCAGAGCCACCACCAGAGCCTGCCCTGACACTTTCTCTGGCCTCCCCCAACCTCTTGTGACTTCAGGAGGATCTAACAATCTCACCAGAACAGAGATTAAGGTCAACAGAACTCCCCCCAGAGGGCCAGCCCATGATCAGTGAACCTCTTCCTGGGAATGCAGCCCCAGTTCTAGCTACAGGACTGACTGTTAACTGGGTTCTAAGTGACATGTGGACAGTGCACACTGATGTTACCAAGCTTAGTTAGCACTCTGAAGTCAATGCTCTAAGAACCAATTTTCAGTATTCGGGGGCTGCCAAGTTTGCCTTCTCCCTATGATAAAAAGCTATTTCTCTCCCCCTGCAAGCTAACTGTGGATTTTGCATACGGCCACACAAATGATCGGTTGAGCCAAACCCAATTCCCATCACAGGCAAGCACTGGAAGGAACTCAGAGCCACTTATACCAGTTGTTCCTCAGTCTCTCAGACCCCTTTCCCACCAGTGTATTCATTTTTTTTTTCTCAGTGCCATCCATAAGGAACTTCCTGAGTGCTTGCTTCAATTCCCAGGAGCTCTTGTTGGGTTTTTCCTATAGGGCTCTTCAAAACTTCCCTCAGTCATTTCCAAGGCTCATAGCTTGCGAACAGTGTTTTTGCGATCCTTCTGGGCATACCCTTGCCTTGGCCATTTTTAGTACTCAAGTATCCATGGCATATGTGTACCTGCAGGGCATGATGGGAAAGAATTTTCAGGGAATTCTTTCTTTCCGGAGTGCACCAAGGCTAAGGGAGGCCGTGTGTAAGCAGAAAGGAACCTGTGTTCGCACAGGTAGCTCCGACTCAATGGAGTCCTTCATTCTAAGGAATGTAGATGAGTCAGGGAGTTTATTATGGAACCAAAATTCAGCACCAAGAAGATGGTGAAGAATGTCCCCTCTCTGTCCCCACATCCTAAAGGCACATGTTGGAAGTTCACTAAATCTATCCCAGAAATGAGTCTGAGGCAATCTTAAAGAACTCGGAGTCTTTATTCACCAACCAAGACAGCCAGGACAGTAACCACATAACAGGATGCTGTTAGACTACCACTTCGAACCTCCAAAGTAAAGAGTTTTTAAACAGTGAAACCACATTCTGAGTAAAGAAAAACCAGAGGGGACATTAAAAAAACAAAACAAACAAAAAAACACTATTAACCAGATAGATGGGGCACAGATGGCACAAGTGGAAGGCATAAGTAGTTTGCAGAGGTGACAGTAGTGTTATCAGGGCCAGGGGTTACAGCCAAAAACAGTCATTTAACCAGAATAAACATGAGTCATGGGCCATATATCCAGGACTTGTCCTTCTTTTAGATCTTGTTCAAGGGGTAGGGCTTGGGTCACCAAGAGATTATGATGGAGTCACAGACATTCGTCGTCCAAGAATGCCCAGTTCAGGAAGGTGGTCCATTACACACAGAGAATCAAGGCATTCCACCCCATGCCATCAGGGTGATTTTTGCATCCCTCTGGACATCCCAACTTGAAGGGACAGGTGTGCTGCTGAAGCTTTCACCACAGACTTCTGTGACTTCCCTAAGGGACCAACTGTCATGTACGAGCCTCTGCCTCAGGGCCCTTGATGAGGATCTGCTCCTTTCCAGAAGGAAGACAGCCCTAAATACAAATGATCAGTTTCACTCTTCAGTTTGCACACCATAACCCAGGGGGCTGTAGTCCCCTTCCTGACCCAGGGAGCAGTGAGGCTGAGGCCGACCTTGAGGAACAAAGGTCCTCGCCATCTCCTGGAGCCTTTCTTCAGCTCACAGGCCTGGAGAGTCATCTCTTCCACTGTAGCAAATATGAGCAGGATGGAGTTCTTAGAAGCTGGCCTTTACTTAGGCAAAAAGTGATGGAAGATATATTGCTTGCAGCATCCAAGAGAAAAACACACACACCATAAATCTCAGCTCTGACCCTTCCACAGGCTCACAGGGTCCCCGAGCTGGTCCCTGCCCCTCAATCTCTCTCTGATCTCCCCGTCTGGCCCACCACCAATATTCCATCCAGGCCCTTGGCAGTCCTCACATGTGTCAGTCAAGCTCCCATCACTGTGTCCTCACGGCCTCCTAATTCCCTGCTAGGAAGGCTCCATCTTCCTGCTCACTCCCTTACTTCATTCTGGATGCCCTCACATGGAGAATGATCTCACACTTGACCTCATGTGACAGGTCACAGTCAAAACACAGGATCATAAAAAAATCCTGAATAGCATTGCCTCCAGGTGCCTGTACAAGGTGTAGACAGATCATGAATGCCACTTGTCCAATGTCTCTCCAAAGCCCCAGGAACAACACTGGCTTTCCAAGTCAGCCAGTAAAAGGGATCCTTGGGCTTCTTCTACCTCATGAATACCCTCAAGTTGAATTTTAGATAATTTGGTGGATTTATTTAACAGTTCATTATGTGTGCATTTTTCTGAAAAGGGCAGGGTAAATGTCATAAATATACTTCTCGCTTTTTTTTCTTTCCCAAATGTCCTGCTTTTTGATATGCCTTCCAAAACCAAAAGGCCAAGAGCCAAGCTTTGACAAGAATGTAGAAGATTCTCTACTAGAAGAAGTTAGTGACAAACAGGAAGCCGAAGAGTTCGATGTCAACGTAAGTTGCGTAAAAACTTGAGACCATATTCCTCCAAATATCAGAGGAGTGACTCAGGGCCAGACACAGTGCTTCTGGAGGCCTGGGATCCATAGCTTCACTATTCTGTTGGCATAGCCCAGCTGGGCTTTTTATGAAAGCAGACATGGGTTTAAGAAGTCCACATTGAGTCAAACAGGACCAAAATCCAAATATCACACTGCAAGCTCCTATTTTGAGTGCTCGTCTTGCAATATGTACAAAGCGCTCCAAGATACACAAGAAAAATCAAACACTTATACTACCTAGGCTATCATGGCAGATTCTTTTTTTGCAGAAATTTTATGTAAAAATAAGCCTAAACTTAACACTCTAGACATTACATTAAAAAAAAAAAATGACATAAGATGGCGCTGAACAGTGGAAAGGAGGAAGTGAGCTCCCTGCTGCCTCAGGTGCCAAGAAAAGAACAACATGGGAAGGAGTTCTCCGGGTTTTGCTTGATTGGTTTGGTTTGGTTTTTACCACGTGTGTCCCAGACTGGGTGCTGGAAAAGATAGCAACTTCTAAACTCTAACAAACACAGTTAAGAAACGCCTACTGTCTCTAATGGGGCAACCTAGCAAGACAGAAGACACTAGGCAATAATTTGTACTTCCAGCAAACACCACACCTGTTAGCATCTCCCCAGCTGTCAGGCCCTCCGACCTCACCCTTCAGAGGGACAGAGAAGCAGCACTGAAAGCTCAGCAGGAATCCTCTCCCCTGCTCTACCTAGACACAAGATGGAAAGTCAGAATTGTTTAGATAAGCTTTGCATGTGTTTAGCAGGTGGCGCATCCCTCATCCACAAATCTGAAATCCAAAATGTTCGAAAAACTGGAACTTTCTGAGCATCAACATGAGGCTGTACTTGGAGAATTTCACACTTGACCTCATATGACAGGTCAACATCAAAGCACAGGATCACAAAATCCCATATAGCATTGCCTCCAGGTAACAAGTACAAGAGCATGAATGAATGCTGTGCTTCAAGTCCCATCAGCAATCATCTCGTTGCATGAAGATACTTCTCAAAGTCCATGGAAAATGAAATTCGATGATAAATTTAGATGGGTGCAAAAAATTTTAAATCCATGCATAGTTGTTTTTCTATAATGCATTTCCATGAGATTTTTTAAAGACCTTTCATATATACAAATATTCCCCATTTTAAAAATTCTATGTCTGAAACACATAGATTTCAGAGCAGGGGTACTCAAGCTGCATTGCCTTTAAAGCAAAATTTGCATTCTGCGTTATAAATATTCTGTTTTATAAACGTTTATGTGACATATAAACACTTTGACTGGTGAGCAACCTGGTGGCACTAGTTTACTGTGTCAACTTAGCTCTAAGACTTATAACCCGGGTTGGTGTGAGTGAGAGTACTGTTACTCAGCAAGATTGCAGGTCTCACTACAACCAGGACAACAAAAGATTGCATCCCTGCAACCCAAAATTAAGCAGATGTATTTCTCTAAATTTCCATTGTGAAAAACAAAACAAACAAAAGGCCACAACCTAGATATTTAGTTTCAAATATATATATATATATATTCATAAATACACGTATTCAAATATATGTTTTATATATAAACATATATTTTAGATATTCAAATATATATATTTGAATTTTATATATTTTATATAAAATTTGATTTTATATATTCAAATGTATATATATATTTAGGAAATTTTCTGGCTTCACTGCCTAGGTAGCCCTCAATTCCTCACCTTCCACACTTGCTTCTCTGCAGCACTGTATTAACAAGATTTGCATTTCAAATACTGAAATGGCACAGGCAAGGAAGAAAAAAGATGGCTTGAACTTGGCTTTATCGTATTGAATTTATTAATACAGGAAAGTAAACTCAGGTGTTGTAGAAAGATTTCTCAACTAGAGTGGAAACTTAAAGGAATTGATTTAATTAGATTCTTAAATTATTCAGCGCTCCTCAGAGCTTCTGTGTGTTGAGGTTTTGCTGTATCAGGCAGAGCCACATTCACAAGCAGCACACCCTCCCTGTGACTGAGTGAAGTTCAGAAAGACCAAGGCCTATTCAGGAACATTCCAGAGTGTTCTGCTGGACAGGTGGTTTGAGCAGGTATGCTCCTGTTGAAAGTTCTGTGCCACCCCAGGGCTTTTTCACAAAAGGACTGTCAGCAGGCAATGTGACATACCTGACTTGTTCTTGTTTGGTTTGTTTTGTATTGTTTTGTTTTCTTTGGGTGTTTTCATTCAATTTTGCTTTAAAATTGTGAAGCTACCATTAGCACAAGACTTTCTTTTTTTTTTAAGATTGATTTATTTATTGGAAAGTCAGATATACAGAGAGGAAGATCTTTCGTCCGATGATTCACTTCCCAAGTGAGTGCAAAGGCCAATGCTGTGCCGATCCGAAGCCAGGATCCAGGAACTTCATCCGGGTCTCCCACATGGGTGCAGGGTCCCAAGGCTTTGGGCCATCCTCACCTGCTTTCCCAGGCCACAAGCAGGGAGCTGGATGGGAAGTGGAGCTGCCGGGATTAGAACCAGCACCCATATGGGATCCCGGGTGCGTTCAAGGTGAGGACTTTAGCCGCTAGGCCACGCCACCGGGCCCTAGCACCAGACTTTTAAAATGTAGAAATAGTAAATACGGCTAGAAAATAAATGTTTCAAGTTTTCAATGCCTTATCTCCCAGAAGTAACTACTTTATATTCTTGTTTATTCCTTCTGAAAATTTTAAGGCCTATATAAACTTACATATCTTTAAAAAGGTGCATACCCATAAATAGGATCGCAGTATTCACAATGTACCTAATTTGCTTTTCCCTGCATAGCATATTTTGGAAATATTTGTATAATATTATATCTTGTACTATAATTTAACCAGCATTGTTTCAGTGGATACTTAAGTCCTTTCCCAGTTCTTCATAAATACACACACACTCTCTCAAATTTTGCAATGAGTTGTACACAGAAATGCAATTGTAGCTAAAGAAATTCCTAGCACTTGAACCCTGAATTCAAAGGTTCATCTTTAACATAAAGGATATTGATCAGTTTCCACCACCACTCCACCCCTGTAAGTGCACCATGTTTTTCCCCAGAGGACATGAGAATGCTTCCTTCCTCACATCCTCATCAGCAAAGTTTCCTCACTTGTGGTTCTTTTGGTAAGACAAATGTTAACAATGTCTCCTTGTTGCCTTCTCCATCACCTTCATTGTGAACACTGACGCACGTTTGTCCATCTGTTGGTCACCTATGTCTTTGTGCTTTTTTTTCACTCTTCCATTATACTGCTATGTTTATCTGGTTTTTCATAACTATGATGAGATACTTGAGACAGGGTAACTTTACACAGAAAAGAGGTGTGTTTAGGTTTGTTTTGAAGGGTTAGTGTTCAAGATCAAGGATGCCCCCTGGTTCAGGCTGATGGACGATGTCACAACAGAGGAGCCCACGTGAGAGGAGAAGACAACATCTAGAACCTGGACTATACAATCCTTGTTTCCCAGCATCATCTGCTGTAACCAAGCTGCCAGAGTGTGGGCCTGGCAGGGCCAAGTTCAAACTAATCCAAGTTGTATCAGGTGCTTATTTTTTTCCCTTCTGATTTTTTCAGAGTTTTTACATGTTAAAAAAAAAGCGATTCTACCTGGTGTGGTAGCCCAGCAGCTAAAGTCCTCACCTTGCACGTGCGGGGATCCCATATGGGCGCCAGTTCTAATCCCAGAGGCCGCTCTTCCCTTCCAGCTCCCTGCTTGTGGCCTGGGAAGGCAGTCGAGGACGGCCCAGGGCCCTGGGACTCTGCTTGAGAGGGAGACCTGCAGGAGGTTTCTGGCTCCTGGCTCCTGGCTTCAGATCAATGTAGCTCTCTGGCTGTTACAGCCACTTGGGGAATGAATCAACGGACGGAAGACCTTTCTCTCCGTCTCTCCTCTTCTCTGTATATCTGACTTTCCAATGGGAGTAAAATAAATCTTTTTTTTAAAATATAGTCTTTTTTTCTGACATACATACATATGAGCTTTTTCCCAATTTTTTTTTAATATTTATTTTCTTATAGAGAGCAGGAGAGAGACAAAGAGATCTCCAGTCCACTGGCTCATTCCCCAAATGGCCACAACAGCATGGACTTGGCCAGACCAAAGCTAGGGTAATTAGAGACTCCACCTAGATTTCTCACATGGATGGCAGGAATTTTGTACTTAAATCAGTACCTGCTATTTCCCAGGCGAATTAGCAGAGCACTGGAATGGAAGTGAAGTGGCCAGAGCTCAAACCAGCGCTTCAATACAGAATTTGAGTATTCCCAGCAGTAGTTTAAGCTGGTGCATCACAATGCCAACTCCTCCAGTTTGCATTTTTATCCCAACTTTCTTTCTGGCAGTTGCTGCAACATTGTTATTTTTAGAGCGTTTCATTTGTCACTTCATATCCCAACTACTGAATATTGTTTTATGTTAGAAAGACCTTTTCTTTCTTACTACCAAAATTTTGTAATTCCACTCATGTTTTCTTCTTGCTCTGTAAGGAGTTTTCTTAAAATAGATACCTACAGAATCATTTAAGGAAGATCCAGCCCAAAGTCTTCTCAAATGTTGACGGAGTTCTTTTGTGGCAAAGGGACTAATCTTGTATTTTTACAGATCACCCTGTTGGCTTCTATGGGGGATGGATTGAGGATGCGGAGGCAGGAGGCTTTGGGAGCCAGAAACATGATAAATGAGTTGTTAATTCCCATTTCCTGGATTTTGATTCTGTGGCCCTTTTGTAGTTTCTTAACAGCTCCTATCAGTCAGTGTTTAGGTTAATCATCCAAGAGATGGCTGCTCTCCGTGAACTCGAGGAGGATTTTGACATTCCCCTGACCAAGCTGCTGGAAAGTCAAAACAAAAAGAAGCTAAGAATGCTGTGAGTAGCTGGGGAGATGAAGCTGCCTGTTGGTGGGTGCGGGCAGGCCAGAGGAGGCAGCAGAAGGCTGAATTGGGCAAAGCAACACACACACACACACACACACACACACACACACACTAGCAAATTCCCAGCATCAGGGAGCAGACAAGAAGACAAAATGAGCCAGCTGCCAGACCTAGATCAAGACCCCAGGCCAAGGAGATCACAAGCCTGAGGGGCACAGTTAGGTAAAAGTCAAGGGACATGGGAGTGGAGACTGGAAATCCAAGGCATGGGTAGTCTTGAAGGAACCAAAAATATCAACAAAAGTCCAAAAAGCAAGAAACCTCTGGGCTTTTAGGAGGAGCAATGGAGTGTCAAAATCCTGGATATCTGCTTAGCAAGCTCCAGAGCTTCCCCCTGAGGCTGGCTGGAGTTTTGCTCATGGAGGAGGGAGAGTTGGGAGCTGACCTCAGCTGGAGTCCTGGCCAGAGTCCTGATTCAGTTTGGGGAATGATAGGGTTGTTGCAGACCCATTTCTGACACTAGGTCACAGACTGTTCCAGAAACACATTTGTGCCTCCAGTCTACAGTACTGTTGGCACAAAGCCTGACTCTTTCCCCTCCTTGTGGTCAGACATCTGAGAAAGCATGGTTGTGTTTGGAGCCCTTTGGGTCTTTTGTATGTCCTCCAGCAGTGGCACAGGCATTGGGGACAGAGCGCTCAACACTTGCAAAGTCACAAGAGAAGAACTGTCAGAAATTTCTGCTGTGGAGCAGGAGATTCCCCAAGGTTTC
This sequence comes from Ochotona curzoniae, assembly GCF_017591425.1. Lineage (NCBI taxonomy): Eukaryota > Metazoa > Chordata > Mammalia > Lagomorpha > Ochotonidae > Ochotona > Ochotona curzoniae. The sequence goes on along the minus strand of NW_024466502.1, from coordinate 42,834,561 downwards.
CAGAGGAGAGAGGAGGGTCACACCTACAGAATAGAAATCACCAAGATCTCCCAGGCTTGGGATCAGCAGGAACAAACACTCAACAGCTTGCCATCCTGCAGCCAAGGGCCGTTTCCTGCCCATCTTCCCATGTAAGCCTGTAAGACAGGTTCATGTGTTGACTGCTGGCAACAAATAGTTCCTAAGCACCCATGGTGTGCCAAGCTAGGTGGGATACAGCAATGTGCACCTGTGAACTCCACCACTGAGGAGCTAACTGGTAGGAATTCCTTCTGCTAGCTTGCAAAGATGGACCCAAAAAGAGAGGGAAAAAAAAGGAGAGGAAGAGAGAGGAGAGAAAAGGGGAGGGGAGGGGAGAGGAGGGGAGGGGAGGGGAAGGGAGGGGAGGGGAGGGGAGAGGAGGGGAGGGGAGGGGAAGGGAGGGGAGGGGACGAGAGGAGAGGAGAGGAGAGGAGAGGAGAGGAGAGGAGCCATTTTCAAAGGGGCATTGAATGCTGCCAGCTGGGTCCCCTCCCTTGAGGTTAACCTTGCTTGCATTCAGCATCCTGAAGGATAGGTCTCCAATCCTCACGACTCTTTGGTCTTTATTTTTCACAGGTGCCAGTAGACTTGTTTACTGTTAAATACTAGAAGTGTTGGCAAATAAAAGCAATACTGTCAGACCATGCAGATCTCGTTTCCAAGTTTCCCCTATTGCTTCTTACATACAAGTAGTAAACCATTGTTGTCTGCAAAATGAAACAGTCCAGCTCTTTCCAGCAAAAGATGTCTGCTTCCTAGGGTTGCTCACAGTAAAATTCTTTTTGCTGTCTTCAAGGCATCTTAAGAACTTAAAACCTGTCATGTCGAAGGGCTCCTTTCAGATCCAGTTAAGCCTGGGAAGCTTCATCTTACTGGGGCCCTCCCTTTCAAAGGGGCTGTGATCTGAGAACCAGAAAACAGCTGCCCTTGAAAGTAAAACAGCCCACGTCCTCCAAATGCCAGGTTAACACATTTTGTATATTGACGTGAGCTGAGTGAGTGGCTTGATCATTTCAAAAGTCTGGGCCTTAGTGTGACTTTCGTGGTAAATGGTTGTGACTGAGCCTATTTGCAAGTGTCCTATTAAAGGCAAAGGGGTTTACAGCAGCTCCGTCCCATTCACAGACAATGCTGGTTTTTTGTTTCTTTTGTTTTGGTTTTGTTTTGTTTTGTTGTTTGTTTTTGTTTTTGTTTTTTTTCAAGTCATTTCCAGAGGTAACCCTCACTGGGATGTGAACAAGCCTTAGAAAATCAAGCTGTACGAACTTAACTCATACAACTTGCAACTGGAGTTCCTGGGCTCTGTCTCTAACCCACAAAGTGACCTGTTTTGAATTTATGTTGAAGGTTTCTGGAATCAGGCCATGTGCCTGGATTTGAAAGTCAAGTACATACTAAGTAGGAAGTACTGAGTGAGTGTCACATGGCATTCCTTCATTCCTGGGCTTTGCTGAAAGAAGGGCTGGGTCAGGCAGCAGAACAGCCCAGCTTCCCACCAATGTAAGGAACTTGGCAGGTGCAAGACCCCAGATACTTTGTATCCTGCCTTGTAGGTGTGAACTCAGCCTTGGCTTACAAAGATGATCTGCCTGCCTTCTAGGTTGAAGAAAAATTTTGACAAATACAAAGCTGCAATCCTGTGGATTCTGAAGAGACGGGAAGGTAAGACCTACTCTATCATTTTGTGCAGCTTAATGCTTGTCTGCTACCTCTCACCCCCTGTAGTGTTCTTAAGGAAGACAGAAGTGCCTGCTACCTCCCTGGAAGACCTACCTGGTGATTAAACCACAGAAGAAAAACCTAGTCTAGGACTTCAAGAGGCTTATCCCTTGTTGGGGGAAAGATAAGAAAGTAGGGAATTGCCATACAGAATGGGACCTCACAGGAGGGGATCTATTCCAGATTGGGAGTAGTAATGAGAGTGCTTTGGGAAGTCAATATTAATGCAAAATTTGGAAAAGAAACAGAGTCTTTTCTAGAATACTGGAAGCATTTGAAATCCCTTTGTTGACGTTTGTCAGTCACAGAAGTTATCAATGCAACCATGGAAGACTTTGGTCAAAGGACTAAGGTATCTGGCTACTAAGCTGAGAAATTCAACTTTAAGATTACTAGATCCAGGTAACATAGAAATGACGATGCCAAGGGGACACAGAGTTAACCCATCATGGCCACACCTTCCCTCTCAAGAGTGCTTCCATCCCAGCACCAGAGTCTGTCTCTGATGCTAGCACTAGCTGCAGGCCAGGTCCTTTTACATACGTTATCTGATTGCAAGATTGTCACACCCTGTGAAATAGAATAAGGAGAAGAAAGAAAACTAGTGCACTCCAGTGGCATAATCAGCATATGGTACTTCTAAGGAAGACAAAGACAGGCCAAATATCTGCCCCCATTAAATAGAAAGGCTACATTCCAGCCCCAGATCTTCAAGTGAAACCCACGGCTTATCCTGGCATATTCAATGAAGAACCAGCAGTTGGCATGTAGAAAATATCATCGCCTGTGCACTCAAGAATGGACTCAGACTTGGAAAGTGCAGGGAAAGCGAGACTTTATTAAGGGTCTTGCAAGATCGGTGTTTTGTTACCAATGATCTTGCAATATGAGATATCTAATAGGCAGGCACACCCTGGAGCAAGGTACTCATTCACTAACACGCATGTCTTTACCCTGTTTCCTCATTGACTAAGTACTACAGGACTACAATCTTCCCAGACATCACTCAATTTTTATTATTTCCACTAATATGCATTTTGCTATGTTAATCACCCCTAATGTCTCATTTCCTGATTGCTTTGGGAATTTCCAGGTGCATAAACTTGTTACTTTCTGAACACCTGCAAGCTGTTACACTAGCTAGCTAATGATTTTGTATTTGCCTTACTTTGAAAATGAACCAAAGTCTGCTTCTTACAGCTATATCGGCTGAATAAAATAGGATATGTGTATCTGAGTCTAGGTCTCACACCATCTTTGGCCTTGGGAACAGGACCACTTCAATTGCCTGGAGGTGGACCCACCACACTCAGACTCACACAAAGGAAGTGAAGTCTGCATGTTGAGAAAGTGACCTGCAAGGCTATAGTTATAAGCAGCATAATCCACAATGGTGAAGACATGAAAACGGCCCACATGTCTGTTAAAAGATGAATGGATAAAGAAACTGGAATAGTTGTACTCCATGAAATACTACCCAGCCATTAGAAAGAATGAAATCCTACCATTTGCAGTAAGATGATTCCAGCTGGAGTCCATTATACTCAATGAAACAAGTCAATCCCAAAAGGAAAATATCCTATGTTCCTCCGATGTAAGGCAACAACCATACAAAATACAAGATAGATACATAGATAATATGTATATACATATATTCCCATAGATGAACTCTGTTAGGGAGATTAGCATATCAGGAAGTGAAGATACATCTCTTCAATAAAAGGAAGGCTCCCAATGGAACTGTTAAATATACCTTCACAATGTGTTACCAGACTTTCCAATTCCTACAATGCCACGGTACACTCAAACAGCAGAATGTTAGACTTGTGACTAGTACTGAAGGACTACGCTAATGTAATAAAATGGGAGGAAATGGAAGGAGAATAATGGGGAGGGAAGAAGGAGAATAGGAGAAGGGGATTCCATTATACCCACAAAATCATATCATGGAAAATAACAATAACAGTTAAAATGCAAATAAATAAATAAAGATGTTTGTATCCTCTCCCCTCCAACAACAACAAGAAAAAAATCCCAGCAACAGATGGCTGCTGTACTGACTGTGCCACTTGTCTTCCACTGTGTTTCTGTTCCCCTCAGCTGTAGATACCTGGGTCTGTCTTTGGCACCATGACATGTTCCCTCAATGGGTGGATATGTACATGAATGTCTGATACTCTTTTTTTGACTGTTAGATATGCAGAGAGGAGGTGAGAAAGAGAGGAAGAACTTCCATTCAATGATTCACTCCCCATGTGGCTGTAATGGTTTGGAGCTGAGCCAATCCAAAGCCAGGAGCCAGGAACTTCTTTCCAGGTCTCCCACGCGGGTGCAGGGTCCCAAGGCTTTGGGCCATCCTTGACTGCTTTCCCCAGGCCACAAGCAGGGAGCTGGATGGGAAGCTAGGCCACCGGGACTAAAACCTGTGCCAGTATGGGATCTCGGAGCGTGCAAGGCGGGGACTTGAGCTGCTGAGCTACCTACCGCACTGGGCCTGGTCTGATACTCTTGTTCGTTTTGAGGAATAAGATTTTTTTTTTTTTCAGGATACTGTACTGTCGTATGCCCAGACTAGGACTTCTAATTGAAGGATCAAATGTGGTATGAGTCAAAGGGCTAGATTCCCCCTGAAGACTGCGCTAGCAGCCCTACCTACTCCCTGCTCTTCTAGGCAACTGAAGCCTGAAAAGCATGAATGCTTTGGGTGCTTTATACAGTGATACTTAATTTTTCATGTTCTTACTGTGGCAAGTCCCAAAGAATTCTCCAACAGCCCATGGTGAGGCAAACTCATTTGCTTCCAGTCTTTGGTCCATTCTTCTCGATTCTTGTGTTTCTAAAAACTCCTCTTTCCAAACCAAGACCAGCACCGTGTGTATGCAGCCTACAGAGTCACATGGGCTCCACGCGGGGTATGCTAGGTTTAAAGCTGCCTGGAAATTATCACTAATTCCAGAGTGAGAGGGGTCCTGCCTTGGCCTGTGTGCTGGGCTCCTGATGGCATGCAGCCATTCCTGTTTAGAGTCATCTACTCTGCTGAGACCAAGCAGAACATCACAGTTGGCATCAAGAAGCATCAACATGACAAAGTCTTTTATGAGAAGAATAAAGTTGTATCGGACTTCAACCAGGTGCCAAACGCTTTGCATACATTACTTTGCAATAAACACTTAGGACACTGTAGGTAGCATTACCCCCACTTTACAAAACATAGGAAGCCGTCACCATCATCTTTTCCCCTGAAATTCTAGTCTCCCTGATTCCTGTCCTTTTGTCTCTCAGTCTTAACATTTCCAATGCAAAATTTTAAAATCTCTTCCTTAGCCTCCATTGCCTCCCAGAAAATGTCTGCATGCTTCATGTGGCTTAGAAGGCTCAATCACATTGGCTTTTTGCTCCTTCCTTGAGTGAACCAAGCATCCCCTGCCACAAGGCCTTTGTGTGTGCTGCTCCTGCCTGCAACACTCTCAGTTCCATCGGCCTGTGGGCTGCTTCTCATTTCATCCAGCGCTTCGCTGAAATGTTATCTTCTCATCTAGACATTCCTTGGCTGCCTCTTGCAAGCTAGTGTTTACATGTGTACATACGAATGCAACTTTCCATCCTTCTTGCCCTTCTTAATTTTTCATGGTGGAAGAAAGTGGTCATGTATTTGTAAAGTACAGAGCAAGGACTTGGGTAGCTATCACTTAATCCTGGACTCTGAAGGCCCGGGGGAGGGCGGTTCTAATGGATTGAAGTTGAGCCTACGAGGCACATCATTAGCTCTCATTTAAGTTCCTGGCTGGTCAGGGCTGCTCATGGCCTGGCTTTTAAAACCAGTAGTTCCATGCTTTTCAAGGATACATGGGCTTCAGTTAGTCTGCAGAAGGACTACATGCAGGTGGCAGTTACACTGTGCCCCAGACTTAGAACTCTCTTAAACACACCCACTCTGGACCATAGTAACCATCAAGGTATTACCTATTGGAGAAGCAAATGACTTACTGAGTCTGGTGATTAGAACTTTGTAGGGCCAGTTGAACCACTCCCTCAATTTAATGAATTCCTTTTGATAAACGATTAATCAGGGACACCTTGAGCTAAGACACACAAACAAGAGGCCTGGTCCTGGAGAAATCTTGCCTCTTTGTATGTGGGTTGAGTTCCAATCTGCCATATCACAGTTTCATCTATTCACTTGCATCACATCTGCTTCCCCTGACACAACAGGGCCAACAGTGACCCTGACACACAGGTGCACAACAGATAACATTGACTGGGCAGATGGACCAATAACCTAGCCCAGCCTGCTTTTCCTGAACCCTCAGTTTCCACTGATCCTCTGCACTCTACCCTCCTACCATATGCTGCTGCTTCTGGAACTCCCCCTTGGGTGTGAGAGACTTCCCTCCCCCAGAAGTCTCCTAACCTTCAGAAGCTGGACATGTTCTCTCCTGGGAGCTCTCATGGCAGACACCTGTGGTGTCCTCACTGACCTCTCTCTAATCACCTGCTGAGCCGGGGCTCTTCCTCTCCACCAGGAACATCCTGGCTGACCCTCGTTGGAGATGCCTCTCCAAGGCTTGGCTCTGCTCCTTGCAGCTCCCACCACTGGATTTGGCACTTAACGGAGATGCTGGGCACAGGGTTTGCCCTGATGGTGCCCTTCATATATTCAAGTTCTAAGCCACAATTCTTATACAAATGGACAAAGGTAGAAGAAACACTAAGTTGAATGCTTAAAAAAAAAAAAAAAACAAGAAAATAGCTTCTATAACCCACTTTAAGTGTAGACAAAACAGATGCAAATGAATATAGAATGTAGGAATTTTTTTCTTAAAAGATACTATGACTCCGAAATTTAAACTGTTTAGAAACTGCCAAAACTGAAGAGGATAAGCCATAACTGATGGGTGTGACTTGAGAATAACATCATCCCACTGCCCTAGTCATCAGCCCACACTCAAAGGAATGATAATGCCCTGCATTTTTTTAAAAGACATATTTATTTTTATTTGAAAGGCAGATTTACAGAGAGAAGGAGAGGCAAAACGAAATCTTTTTCTGCTGGTTCACTCCCCAAATGTCCCCAGTAACTGAAGCTAAGCTAATCTGAAGCTAGAAGTCAGGAGCATGTTTTTGGGTCTCTCACATGGGCTCAGGGGCCCAAGGACTTGAGCCATTCTCCAGATACTTCCCCAGGCCGCTGGACTGGAAGTGAGGCAGCCAGGACCCAAACCTGCACCCTATGTTATTCTGGTGCTGCAGACAGAGGATTAGCCTGTTGAGTCACCATGACCTTACCCTACACTGACATATAAAGTAGCCTGGTTTTTGTTTTGTTTTGTTTTGTTTTGTTTTGTTTTATTGATTATATTGCATTATGTGACACTGTCTCATAGGTTCTAGGATTCCCCCATCCCTTCCCTATACCCTCCCCCCATGGTGGGTTCCTCCACCTTATTGCAGTATTACAGTTCAAATTCAGTTAAGATTCTTTCATTGCAAGCATAGAGTCCATTATCTTATTGTCCAGATAAATTCAACAGTTTCTTGGAGAGACCACCTCTGATCTGAAAGCAGAGCTGACAGAATATCGTCCTGACCAATTAAAAGCCACAACATAACATCAGCATCAATTTACAACATTATGGAATTAATTGACATGGTATTGAGTAACAAATATGTTAAAAAATGTAAGTTCTTAACCGCATCCTCTGACTGCTTTATTGACATTTCAATTTTGGTTTATACAAAGAACTGGCTGCTATACACCTTAAAATGGCTATAGGATACTATTCAGCTGTCTCGTGACTATTTTCATTTTAGCATTCAGCAGTTTATAGTGTTGAAGCTTAATTTTGCTGAACTTGGCAGATTTTGGCATAGTCTAAACTGGCTTATAACTCTAAGAAGACATATGTCAACAGTTGAAGTATAGAACAGTTTTAGGAGGGGTGTGCAGAGAAATCTTCAATACCTTAGTGAGGAGTAACTAATCTTTGTATCCTACCTACTAAGGCATGTGTGAGTCCACGCTGACCGTTTCCTGTCAAGTTCCAAGCTTTCCTTTTTGTTCTCTGTCTATTCTAATTGTGTGTGTGTGTGTGTGTGTGTGTGTGTGTGTGTGTGTGTGTGTGTTGGGGTGGAGGGCTCCGGAACGACCCTGATGGTCATTGCAAGATAGGGTGGGGATCCAAAGTTGGAACTAAGTAAGGACCAGAGAAAGCTCCTCTCCCTAGTCCTGAAGGAAGCTTACTGTTCCGATGACCTTGGATCCTGCAAGGAAGGGTTTGGGTTTCTTCCATCCCATGTGGTAGATCCAAACAGGGGTGGATGGCGTCAGAGTGTTTGGCATCCGAAGGCATTCCAGTTCCCCATGGTCGGCTTGGCAGTTGGGATGTAGTCCTTGGTGTCCATACTGATAGTCCTTATTGAGGATCCGGGAGTCCCCAGGGTTGGGATACAAGCCTCCTCCTGTCCACCTGCTCCACCCAGGGGTTCCCCCCACTTAAAGTAGCCTATTTTTAACACACATAAATGTTTTCAGTGATAAATAACATATATTTAAGGTGCAAAATGCATTTTTTTTAACTTTTCCTAGCTTGCCCTCAATCTTTTCAACCCTCAGCCACACATTTTGTCCAATCGGCAATCCACTCACAGCAGCACTGGAATAGTGCTGTGCTACCCCCCTCTCACCATCATATCTGTGCCAGGTGGCCCTTGGCATTGTATCTAGCACAGAGCACTGGGCTGGCACACATCAGACCTTTGATACATCTGAGCTGAATGAATGAGAAAACAGCTGGAATTTTAGTCCTTACATTTCCCACTTCTTCTAAGACCTTGCTTTTCCTACTACTTGGGAGCCTGCCTTACATGGGGTGGAGGGCATGGCTGCTCTAACAAGCCCTCCAAGTCACCTTAGCATCCGGATCTTACTTAATTCAAACACTGGACTCAGTGTTTGCTCAACCACCAATCAACAGGTCAGAAGGCATCAGAGATGTCCACGCTCACATACTCTCTGTCGAATCCACCGAAAATCGAGGAGCCTAAGGGAGAAACCACAACAAAATCTGCTGTTCATGTTCGTCTTAAGAAACCAGAAATTGACACAGAGTGGATAAAACAGACGTTACAGGTGAGTGAGGTGGATGCATTGGTATTTCTCACTGATGATCACATGGCCCAGGCCTGGGGGTCGGGCAAGATGGGCAAAGTAGCTCCAACAGTTGACTAATACGTGGGTTGATTATGGAAGGAGGCAGACTAGGAAGGACCAAGCAAACCTTAGCTCACAAGCAAGAAAAGAAATCAGAATGGAACACAGGTCATGCTGAGCTAGGCTCTTACACCTACTGGTTTGATGAGCCAGGGATGCCAGATTACAGCATCTAAGGCAAAGGCCAAGAGAGGTGAGGGGCTATACCAGTCTGGGTCAGAGCAACCATGGTGTGCACGTGATCTATGGCTAGGAACAGGCCTTTTTGGGGAGCTAAGAGGACACTCTGGCTGGGTTGCGGTTCCCACAGGTGAGTGCGTGGGCTGGAATGGGGGCTACGTTCTGCTTTGGACATGGCTGCAATCTCCCTTGGCACAAGTGTGAGCTGGGACTGGACACACCATGCTAGGTTAGACTCCAGCAACATCTGGTTCTCTGGAGGACCAGTAGGTGTAGGATGGACTGGCTAGGTCTCTGCCCCTACTGAGGCATGTGTGAGCCTTATGTGAGTATGGACGAGCTTTGGCTGAGCTGAAACACCCAACAATAATAACCGGAATGGGTTGAAGGCCAGGCAGGAAAGGCCACTGTTCCTGCCAGGACAGGAGGTGGACTAAGTGGGGCTGGCCCATGGACCACCAGTATGTGCGAGATCTGCCATTGAGAGAGGTTCTGATGGAGGAGCTTGGGAAATTCGTCTGTCAGGACATAGTCCCTGAAGAGCACCTGAAGACTGACAGACAAAAGAAAGCAGCAGACATAATGGTGTGGTGTTGCAGTAACATGCCCCAGCGGCATTCAGCGAATGACAATCTGAACTCCACTGACAGCCAAAACCCCACCAGCAACAAGGTAGAAAGCAACATTCACCGGCAGCTCAGAAAATGAACCCAGACAAAGAACTGCTCATCCTGCTGATCTGTTTCATTTGATCAGGAGCAGAGACAGAATGGCAGGTCCCAGATAGGTGGTACAGGAACAGGGTAGATTTCACAGTCCAGTCCATCTCCTAGAGCCAAATCAGGCACCATCTTGTGTAGGGAGGCAAAGACTATGGGACAGGACTACACATGCACTGAGCTGGAAGTGATTTCATTTCTGGCCCAATGAACTGCAAACATGTGGCACCCTACAGGTTCCAACCAAGATAGATCCAGGTAACCCTCAGACCTGACAGCCAGCAGATCAAGAACTCTAGTAGTGGCACATCAGGTGCCATTTCTTACAGTGTAACAAAGACTTTAAGACTGCAGGGACAACAGTGAGCTGTTCATGCACTTAGCTTAGCTAGAATTCACTGAGCTCAGTGCACAGGGAAATACCGACATCATATGGGTCAAAACAGTTCAAAATAGGTTTGTGTGGCCCTCAGACCTAAGAGCCAACGGGTTCCGGCAAGATCACCAACAACAACAATCTAGCTATATAGGATACCTGATGTCTCCCTAATCCCAGGACCTGCTCCAACAGGAAGTGGGAGAAAGGTTGTACGGACTTTGGTGCAGCCTCAGCATGGTATCACAGGAGGTGGAAACTGGTGAGCAAAGAGCTGGGACTATGGAGGCCATGGTAGAAAGCTAACATATGTGTCCAGACTTTGAACTTGCTGGAGGGAGTTGCACTAGTGACTGCAAACAAAGAGCCAGGTACCAACTGCAATAAGTAAAATTGAACACAGCTTAAAAACCTGCCCCAAGGAGAAGAATCTGATAACCAGAAGTACAATGACCAAAGCTAAAAAGACAAAGGCACAATGAATATTACTGAAGACTCCTCTGCATGAGGAGAAAAATGAGAAAAACCCTTTGCCAACCTCAGAGTTAACTGAGGAAGACATCGAGAAAATGGGGGATACAGAATTCAAAACACTTCTTATAAAACTTATCAACAATGAGAAGCATGTAAAGCAGGTATTCAAGAAATTCAAGGAATATGTCACACAGGAAATGAATCAAATGAAAGCTGATATATCAGAAATGAAGAATACAGCAAATTAAGAGTGGTGAGTCTCCAAAATAGAATGAAGGGGGCAGAAGAAAGAATCTCAAAATTAGAAGATAGTTCCTGTCACCAGAGGAAAACAAACAAAAAGCTGGAAGCAGAGCTGGATCAGGCGCAAAGGAAAAGTATTCAGGAATTGAAAGACCAAATATAACAGCTATGGGAATTAAAGGCCAAATGTAAGAGTTATGGGAGTTCCAGAAGGTGCAGAAAGAGAAGCTGGGTTTAAAACTCTATTTAATGAAGTAATAAGGGAAATTTTTCCCTAATCTAGAGAAAGAATTGGGAAACAACATCCAGGCAGGGCGCAGAACTCCCAACAGAGTTGAACAAGACTCATGATAATCAAGCTCTCTTCCATAGAACCTAAGGAAAAGATCCTTAAATGTGCACATGAAAAATAACAACTGACGTATAAAGGAATGCCAATTAAACTCACAGGAGACCTCTCATAGGACATTCTACAGGCAAGAAGAGAATGGAGTGACATATTCCAGATTCTAAAAGAAAAAAAAATTGTTGGCCCAAGATAACGTACCTAGCAAAGCTTTCCTTAGTCTTTGAAAATGAAATAAAATTCTTCCACAGTAAAGTTAAAAGAATATGCCTTTTCCAAACCTGCCCTGCAAAGGATATTTAAAGATGTTCTCTTGAGAGAGAAGAGGATTAGCACCCACCAAAACCAAAGCCAAATGCGAAGAACATCCCAGGAAAATAACAACAGAACACTAAATCAATGAACAACCCACTGCTAAAATGACAGAACCAAATTACCATCCATTTTTATTAGCCCCAAATGTAAACAGCTTAAACTCATCAATTAAATGCTATAGATTAATAGACTGGATTGTCTATTTGAAATTGTACCACAAAATTCAAAAAATATATATAAAAATAAAAGATATGTAGACTGGATTAAAAAACAAAACCCATCTATTTGTTGCCTATAGGAGACATATCTCAGCAACAAAGATCAATGAAAACTACATTTCATGGATTTTGATTTTTTTTTTGCTAGTTTCTTTTTTTTACTTTTTTACTTTTATTGGAAGGTGGATATAGACAGAGAGGAGGAGAGACAGGGAGGAAGATCTTCCATCTGATGGTTCACTCCCCAAGTGACTGCAACAGTTGGAACTGAGCCAATTTGAAGCCAAGAGCCATGAGCCTCCTCCAGGTCTCCCACACAGGTGCAGGGTCCCAAAGCTTTTGGGGTCGTCCTCGACTGTTTTCCCAGGCCACAGGAAGCTGGATGGGAAGTAGGGCCGCCAGGATTAGAACCAGTGCCCGTATGGGATCCTGACACTCAAGGCAAGGATTTTAACCACTATGCTATCTCACCAGGCTCTCTTTTTGCTAGTTTCTTCTCTTCAAAACTCTTTCTCACTAAATTCTTCAATGACTCATAGATCATACAGTAGCATCATTTTCTTCAAGAAGGTCCTTGATCTTTTTTCATTTCTTCAGCGACACATTAACTATTCAGTAGCATGTTATTTAACTTCATGCTGTTGTTGATTTCTTTTTTTCTCCCTGTTGTTGATTTTGTTTGGTGCCTTTTCATTTAAGGGATGTATAGTAACTGTGTAATGGAGACTCTCATATCCAGATGTGAGGATGCAATGCATTATGCATCTCTACTTCTGGACAAAGATGATCTCCCAATGAAACTGTTTACTTATATCTTAACAATAGAATGTTGGACTCTCTGCCATTGTCCATGCCTGCAATGATGGACATATGACTGTGTATGAAGAACTATACTACAGTAATGATATAAGGGAACTCGATGAGGTGGGGTGGTGGGTAATTGGGAAAGGGATTTGGGAAATCCCAGGGCCTTTGGATTTGTATCATAAAATGATGATAATAAAAAGAAGTAGAAGTTTTAAAAATGTGAGTGAGGTGGATGCATTTGGTATTTCTCACTTTAACACAGGTATTTTGGCCCTCGGGAGGCTCTCACTCTCCTCAGAGGGCCATCAGGACCATGGCACCATGTGAACACAAATAGGAAAGACGCACCCTTGGATGGAGGGACACCAGGCTACTCACAGGTGGAACTTTACTGGGATGTGTTGAGACATTTCTGCCTTATAGGATCCATCTCAGGCATTTTCATAGGGGAGGAAATAAAGGGAAAATGTATTAAAATATATAGATCCCTCCCCCAATAGTCTGCATAAAAATATCCACAAGATAAAATTTTTTAAGTTTATTTGAAAAGCGGAGTTACTCAGAGGGATGCATGCACACTCACACACACATGCACACACAGGAGAGAGAGAGAGATCAATCTTGCATCCTCTGGTTCAGGTCCCCAAATCCACAACATCCCGGATAGGGCCAGACTGAAGCTACGAACATCCAGATCTCCCCTATGAGTGGGAGTAGCTCAGCGTTTAAACCTTCTGCTGCTGCTTTCCCAGGATCTGGATTGTAAGTAAGGCATCGGTGACTGAAACTGGGGCTCATATAGGATGCTGATGTTGGAGGCAGCAGCTTCACTCACTGCACCACAATGGAATGTGTCTCACATAGCACCAAAAAAATAAATACATAAATAAAAATTATATCAAGTTATAAAAAGACAAGAGGGAAACTGAAATGCATTACTACAAAATGAAAGAAAGCAATCTGGAAACACTGCATAGTGTATACTCTCAACCATATGACATTTTGGAAAGCACAGAAAGAAAAAAACCTCTGTAGATTAGTCAACTTTGGAGTTGTTGAGCTGGAGTGGGGTAGTGAGACATAGCACAGAGGATTTCAGGGCAGTGAAACAGTTCCAAAAGATACTACAGTGTCAGACACGTGGTATTGTACAGTTGTCCAAACCCGCAGAGCACGAAATCTACTGGCTTTGTTATGGGTTTGTAGAGTGTAACACATGTGCCTCTCTGGTGGGATCTTGATAGTGCAACAGAGAACGGGTGGGTGTAGGGACCAGGAGCTTATGGGAATTACTATGCTCCCCATTCAGTTTTACTGTGACCTGCTCTAACATATAAAGCATGCTGGGCCCGGTGGGTTAGTGGCTAAACTCTCACCTTGCATGCACCGGGATCCCATATAGGTATCAGTTCATGTCCTGCATGCTCCACTTTCTATCCAGTTCCCTGCTTGTGGCATGGGAAAGCAGTAGAGGATGATTCAAAGCCTTGGAACCCTGCACCTACCTAGGAGACCTGGAAGAAGCTCCTGGCTCCTGGCTTCAAATCAGCTCAGCTTTGGCAGTTGCAGCCACTTGGGGAGCGAACGAGTAGACAGAAGATCTTTCTCTCTGTATCTCCTTCTCTCTGTAACTCTGACTTCAATAAAAATAAATAAAGCTTCTGTAAAAATAAAGTAAAATAAAACAAATGCTACATTGGTAAAGACTGATGCAACATAGTCATAAGTGAACACTGGTCACAACAGGGTGTGGTCACTGAATGGACAAAAGAGACATGCAGTGGGGATTGGCTAGGTATGTGTTAAGAGCACCCTGTGTCCAGGTGTGGTTCCTGGTGCTGGAGACGCAGAAAAGCACAAAGCAATACTCCACTCCCTTGGAGCACATTTTCCATCTGGGGGCAGAGCCGCATACAAAAGTTCTATCCAGTAGTGCCAGCCCTGGCCAGATGCCAGGAAGGAAAACAGTGAGCTGAGAGAGGAGTTGTTCCCACAACTGTTTGTGTTGCTCACATAAATACTCTATGCCTGTGAGGCAAACACTGAAAATCTACTCTTACTGCAGTGCTGCAGAAGATACACACGTCCCATGTTGGAATGCCCAGGTTCAAATCCTGGCTGCACTTGAGGTTCCTGCTGATGCACATCCTGGAAGGTCGCAGGTGATGGCTGAAGTACTTAGGGTCCCTACCGCCCACATGGGAGAGCTGGATTGAGTTCCAGGCTTCCAGTAGCCTGTTCCAGTAGCCTGGCACAGAGTGTGCCCCTGATATAACGTGACTGGTGTCCCTGTAAGGAGTAAGCCACATGAAGATACACAGATTGCCACATGAAGACAAAGGCAGGCCTGGAACATCAGTAATGGCTGTGCTTTGCAGGGTTCAGGGGGGTGAGGCATGAGGCTTCTCCAGGACCTGCAGAAGGAGCCAGCCCTAAACCTGCCCACATCTTGACATCACACTTGTGGCTTCCAGAACACCAAGAGAATAAATGCCTAGCTTTATGCTTCTTAGCTTGTCATGTTTTCTTCCCACAGCTCAAGGAAAGTAGTAGAACCAGTAAGCCAGGAGGCTAGGTGCTTGAAAAGATAGCTTAGCATGTTCACACACAGCAGGAATCTGGGTCGACTTCCTCTTCAGAAAGAGAAGTGAAAGAGGAGGCCCTGAGAGTCCCCAGGGAGTTGGTGTGAGCTGGGGGAAGTGAGAGGCCCAAACGCTCAGGCGGCTGCCCCACTGTCTCAGGAAGGACATTGAGTGCTCACTCCTGGGTGCACTGTTCAGTGCTTCACTACAATACCTGGCTGGGGGAGTTACTTAGGAGGAAGGAAGGTTTATTTCAGCTTCATATGTGAGGCTGGAAAAACCACATGGTGAGCCAAGTCAGAGAGAGAACTGGCTGGTAGACTCCCTTCTCCCTTGAGAATTGTCTTCCAAGGAAGTACACCCTTGATGACCAAAGGACCTCATCCACACATCACACTAAGGTCATTTGCTAGATGCCATAACCAGTTCAAATTTCCACCCCTAATCTACCAACCATTAGCATTCATCCACTAATCACTAACACAAGACTTGAGGGACCATGCTCCTTTAGCAGATGTTCAGACCATAACCATAGGTTTGTTTTTTCTCTCCAGGCACATCAAGGTGATGGAAGAATAATTCTCTACCCCAACAAGAAAGTCTTCCAGATTCTCTTTCCTGATGGGACAGGCCAGATCCAGTATCCGCTGGAGCACTGGGATGTTCCTATTGACATAAATTGATAGCTAAAATCTCTGGGATTTGGGCCTGGAAAGTGGGATTGCATGAGGGCCTGTCCCTTGGTAAGGTTCTACTTTCTCCAGGGCATCCCAAAGGATTGCTTGTGCCTTAACCAGCTCTCAGCTACCCATCAGGAAACCTAGCCCTGCTCATCTCATGCACACAAGGCAGCAAGTTCACATACATCATTCTCGAAGACAGCACGGACATGTGGCTTCGGGCTCTTGTGAACAACTCGGGCCATGCCACCTTCTACGATGACAACAGAGAGGTGTGGTGAGTGTGAGGCACCTGTCCCAACCCTCCTGCCCATGGAGAAGCAGTGTGGCTTGAGTCAGGTTTCCAGTCCTGTCTCTGACCCCCCACATGTTGTAAATGAGAGAGTGGGTACCATGTGGGACGGGTGCAGGTTACTGCACTCAGAGAGGGCACAATAACACCCCCTCATGCCCCTGCTTCCCTGGGGTGGTAATGGGAGAGGGAAGCCCATGACGGAGTCACAGCAGCTACATCCTGTTGATGGCATCTCCTACTAACCTCTTCAGAGTCAAACCCAGTGAGAATTATCTTAGATTCTGTCCTCCATCCTTGATACCCTCAGCACCCTGGACAGAGCCCAGCCCTCCATGTAGAGAGGAGTTTGTCCACCTGTATCCCTTACCATAATCATCTCCCAAAAAAGGGAGCCCAGCACCCCCAGACAGGGCGGACCCCCAACTCCAGGGCATGGGAACAGCATAGCGCAAGTACTGATGGCTAGCACCTGGAAGCAATGGGCATCCGGTGTGTACTGCCCAGTGGAGACGGGGCAAGGCCTTCTTATATCAAATCTCACAATAGGGACCAGGGCCTGGAGATGGGGGGAGCAGGTGGGGGCAATAGCGAGGCAGTGAGAAGCTTCCACCGTGGGCCAGGGTAATAGGTTTGAAATGCATTAGTGATTACCTCAGCAAAGTCATTTGATTCTTAAGCAATCTACCAGGAAGGGTTGCCTTTAGGGTGCAAGATTTAAATCTTTGTGACATGTATATGTGTAAGGGCACCTGAGTGTACGCAGGCGACCCCCTTGGCCATTGCTTTACTTTCGCTGTTTCAGTTACCAGTGATCAGTCACAGGTAGAAGAGGGTGACTACTATAGAGAAAGGCATTTTGAAAACGAGAGCTCTCACATAACACTTGTTACTATATCATTGTGATTGTCTGTCACTCATCATCGCTGATCTCTTACTGTGTCCAATTTATACAGAAAGTTGTATCATATGTACAGAATTTATGTATGTGTGATAAAACATAATATATACATACATAGTTCAGTTCTAACTGTAGCCTCAGGCATCCACTGGGTGCCTGAAAACCAGGAAGGCTTCTGCCTATGTGGTGTAGACATCCCTTAGGAATTACAGGGACTGCATTTACTGAACTGGTGACTTCGTAGAATGTATTTACTGTAATTGCCTATACACATTAAGGAATTACATGACGGAAATTAGCAAGCAGAAATGAGGATTCTGTGGAGAACAAACAGGAGACCTTGATCAGAAGGAGACCTTGAAACTGACCCCATTGGATCAGCAGGTGCCAGCCATACCATGAAGAGTGGGAAGTCGTCTCAGGCAGACCAAGGGGCATGCAAAGCATGAAGGAGATGAAGAAATGGGAGGAGTGGAAGGGAAGAAGGTGGCATGCGAGGGGTCAAGGAAGAGGACCCTAGGAGCTCAGGCTGGCCCTCCCAGCTGGAGCTTCCCTCACCTGCCCCAGAGGCCTTTCTGTGGGCAGGGACCTGTCTCTGCTGCAGAAGGGCTGCACTCAGGCTGAGCCCCACAGCCCCCTGACACGCCCTCCCCATCTAGGTTGAGCCTGAGCAACAGCCTGGGCTACTACTTCCCCAAAGATGAGCACACGAAGGCTTGGAACTGGTGGAACCTGGGCATCCACGTGCACACACCCCCGGTCCAGTCGATCACCTTGAAAATCAACCAGTACATCAAAGTACAAATTCAGAGACAGGATAACATCATCTTTACCTTCGTTCATGAACAGAAGCGGATTTGTTTCAATCTGGGCACCAGGTATAAGGTAAGCTGCACCCACCTACATCCAGGTGAGTGCAAGCTTGGACTGGTTCATGCCATGACCCTCTAGGCCATGTTCTGGAAGCTGTCTGCCCTTACCTGATTCTTACCCACATACAAATGCTTTTGTGCAACTTTCTAAGCACCATGGGAAGCTGACATCATCAAAGAAGCTCGCCGTCAAGATGTCAACAGGCATCACTTGTCTGGCAGTTGAAGCAGCCCTGCAGGAAGGCAGAGCCAGGGCTGAGCAAGCAAGGGCGCTGGGAAAGACACACCCTTCTTTGCCCATTGCTGAGCTCACAGCTATCTGCAGGGTGAGGGCAGACTGCTGCAAGGCTTGAGTAGCCTTGCTCTGCAGACATTCCATTAGCTGGGTGCCACACACAAACAGAGCATGCTGCAATTACCCGGTACTAATTCCCTACAGGAGCCTTTTTCCTCAGCAGAGGTTGGCACTGAGGTGACCTTGCTGGGGAGGGTGGTTCCTTCCCAACAGAATCCACATATACTTCTGGGGTTCCGGAGGTGGAGGAGTGGGGGAAGGAGGGGAGTGGGATTCACAAGCGGACTCCATGAAAAGCCTGACTGCTCCAAGGAGATCGTCTTTGGCAGGCAGGCCCTGCCAGGCTGGCTACAGACCCACTGCTGGTCCACTTAGTCTCTGGATTGGACCCAGGTTGGGCTGTAGCCTTGATCCACCCATGTCTCCATCATCCATGTGGCCAAGGCCCAGGTCAAATGAATGTATCCAGGGAAGTATCAGGGAAGCTACAGGTGGCAGGGCTGGGAAAATACACCTGCACTGAAGTTTCGGGGGGCGGGGTAGGTGGGGGTGGAAGGTTTGGTCAGGACCCCAGAGCCTAGAGAGGGAAGCTGCTGCCTGGGCAGCACTGGCCCTCACCTGGCCCTCTCCACATGCCCACAGCTCACCAGCCCAGAGCTTCTGTGTGAAATGGGGAAGACAGCCATCCTGGAGGTGGAGCCTGGCCCAACGGCCCAGAAAATTCAGACCCTCCTGAAAAAAATGAATAGGATCCTGAATTCCCTGTCAGTCCGTGATTTGAAAAAGTTCAAAAAGGTCGCCAAGAAGTTGCTAGAGGACCATTCAAAGATGAAGGTGTGGTCGTTTCTGGATTTATAGTCATCATTGAATTTCTCCAGGCTGTGTGTCAAAGTCCCTGAACTCTCTGGGGACAGGTGTGTCCTCTAGAACCCTAGGCAAAGTTCTGAAGGACCTGGGTGTGTCTTCTAAGAATCGGCTTGTCATTGGAGACCTTTCACAGTTCCTTTGGTTGAAAAGAAGTATAAAGCTAGGTTTTGGAGGTGGGGGACACTTAACAGAATCCTTGTCTGAGCATGAAAAAGACCTTGAAGAATCAGCTAGGAACTGCCAGCGCTGGAAGCCCATGGTCAGGGCAGCAGGCAACGGTACCAACACCTGCCCAGGCTGCTCCCAGCAGTCACTGCTATGGCAAGGTTCTTTTGCAGCTTTGGACTCTTGCCTTAACTCAAGACACAGACTGTATGGACTCAAAGCTTCCTCTGCCCCCTGCAGCCTGATTTGCAAGGAACTTTATGCTTCAGTGTCTGCATCCATAAAATAGGCCTCACAATGGTTGGCTGTATTGAATTGGTTAATGCATAAGAAACCCCAGGCTGGTATCTGTCCCATAGAAACCACGTGTGTCACTGCAGGTAAGTGCTTCTCACCCATGGCTTAAGGAAAGCTGAGAGTGTTAGCTTTCAGTTGTTTCCAATTACTTAGGGAGACAAAAGAGGTTTAGCTCACGGTGGGCTCAAAAGGAGCAGAAGGCCTGGTGCAGGCCTGGCCCCAGCCCAGTACATGGCCAAGAACAGGAAAGCTCATGTGGCAAGCCAAAAAGAAGAGAGGTTGAGAGGGCCCAAGCCCAGGCTTTTAAAGCAGCCCTCTCTTGGGAACTCAAGAAGTCACACAAGACCTCCTCCCAAGCAACACACCTCCATGACCTAAGGTCCCACTTCCCAGTGGTTCCACAGTCTCCGAGAAGCGCCAGCCTGGAGAGCAACCCTTCCTCACATGAGCCCCAGCTGACATCCAAGCCACAGCACTGCATTTCCCTTGGCTGCTGACTCAGCCCTGCTCCGCTGAGTGTCTTATGATCCTCAACCAGGTGCCATGTATCAGGCCCTACACTATGCAGTGTAGAGTTGTAACTCGTAGGCTCTTCTCAGTGGGGGCTCTTAGTGGTGAAATGATACCCAGGACCACCCACTAGAAAGTGGTAGTGAAGACTGGCACTCCCATTCCTCCAGCTATCAAGCAACAGCATTCTGCTGACATCCCACCTCAGAGCAGCACAACAGCTCAAGGTCTCCCCCAGTGCTGCTGCTCTTGTCCCACTTGGTTTCATGGCCCTGCCTCATCACTCCCAGCCCACACAAGAGAGCCCAGGAGGCCAGTTCCAACCTCCAAGGTGCTATACTCTAAGAATAAGTCACCTTATTCTGGGGACTTATAAGTCCCGGAAATCCAGTGGCAACTCTTGAAATGGGTTTATCTGGGCACCCCTGAGAACTGCCCCATGTCCTAAGACTGAGAGTGGAGGATAAACATGACCTAGCTCCTGGATCCCTAGGTTTATGCACAATGCTCCACCTTCCCTTTCCCTAACCACCCCCCAGGGATTCTCATCACACACACCCCCTTCCTGATCCTGCCAAAACACTGAAAATTCTAAACAGCAAACTAACGTCCACACAGCTCCCTGCCCCAGGAGCTTAGCATAAGCCCAAGAGTGTCCTTGCACCAACCTCCTCCAACAACTGGGACACTCTAGGTCAATCCTAACAGTCATCAAGGAGCCGAATGCAAGAAGAAAATGATGACCTCACAGTAGAACACTGACCCAGAGGTCTAGGTGCACTGAGCCCTGGGAAGCACTGGGGCCCAGGTCCACAGGCCCTAGGAAGATGTTTCCCATCACCTGCGCTGGAGCTGCTAGAGGACCAGGTTTCCTGTGCATCTCAGATCACATGGCTTTGTCTTCCTATGGCTCCTGGTTGAATCTACCTACATCAGGAAACCACCCTTGGTCCAACCCAGTGTGCTTTAGAAGTGAGATGTTTCTTATAAACACTATTCCTTTTTAATACCTGAGCATGAGAAGTAGGGCAGAAGTTTTTAGAAAGGAGAATCAAGCTGAGCAGCTCCCCCTGCTCTAGACCCACATTATGCACCCCAGAACACCCTCAAATTTCCCAGATGACCTTAACTCCAGCTTCAGCCAAGTCAGTCTAGGAAACCCCTGTCTAGGAAGACACACACACCATGGCCTTTCCCTCTGTTCACTACCCACAGCCAACCTCTGACTTTCACCCAATGTCATCATGCCATCATCAGGACCAGGCAGGAGGCTGGCAGAGGCATTCCACAGTCACTGCTACTGCGTGACTGGCACACCTTGGTGGCAAATGGTGCCAGAAGCTAAAATAAGCAGTAACTCTGTTGCAAGGTAATGAGCCATAAACAACCATATGACTACTGTAGGCACATCCCTGCATACACCAACCCCCAGGAGTTTCAGTACCTGACTCGTATGCCCAGGAACCCTTTACCACACATTACAGGACAAGGCCTAATGAGATCTCAACACATGGACCACACCTGCAATCATGTCTCAGGCCCAGCCCCCTGCTGTTCCAGTGCTCTCCTCTACCCTACATCTGGGTTTGGAAGAGACACTAGACCTAAATCCTCCATCCCCAGTGCCCACATTCCCGATGAGAAAATTCTGATTCAGTAGCATTTCAGTTGGCAGGAACAAGCACTTCCAAAAAATTCCCTAGCTGGGGCTGTGTCTGTTTGCTTTCTGTTGCTGATCGGATACCCCAGACTGGGCGGTTTGTAAAGAGTAGGGGCTGATGGAGCTCACTGCTCTGGAGGCTGGAGAATCCAAGAGCAGGGTAAGCACCCTCCTGCTGCCTGGTAAGAGGCAGAGGGCACCATAGGGTAAGACAGAGCAAGCTTTGCCAGCTCCCACTTCTTCCTATGTCAGTCACGTGTGCCCAAAGGACCAGCAGGCTCTGCCACAGTGTGGAGTCAGTCAGCACCATTTCTTTCAATAAAAATAACTACGATGTTTCCTGCTCTTCTCGCTCTGGTGGTGCAATCTGTGGTTTGGTCTCAGCCCCGTGTCTTCCCTGATGCAGTTGGTACTGTCTTCTCTTGCTGCACTCAACAATGATGACAACTGCTGATGAGAAATGGAGCCAGGGCTTTCCTAAACTCATTGCTATCGGGAGTTCAAACGAGGGGCAGGCATTGTGGTATAGCAGGCTAAGCCACTGCTTGTTAACGCCAAAAGTGCCACTTCAAGTCCTGGTTACTCTGCTTCCAATCAAGTTTCCTGCAAATGCCTGTGGGAAATGGAAGAAATGGGCCCAAAGCCACCCACATGGAAGACTGAGAGTTTCTGGTTCCCGGCTTCAACCTGGCCCAGCCCCAGTCACTGTAGTCATTTTGGCAGTGAACCAATGGATGGAAAATCTCTCACTTGCAATGCCTTTCAAGTTTTTTAAAATGCATCCAGTTTGAAGCATGTTGGCCATTTTTAATATTGGGTTTTTGTTACCATCATAAATTATTTAGTGATAGATCGCATTTTGTGTATTTGGTAAAACCACTCTATCCCATTTAACAATCCACTCAATAGTTTTATTAATCTTTAATTATGCAGTTGTTCTGCTTGAAGCCTTTTTATTTGTGCAATAGTTATCTTGAACTTACTAAAAAGTTTTTGATATTGAATAAATATACCAAGTTTGGGATTAAGCTATTGTGTGTTGTTTTGAAACTCATTTAAGCTCAAATTACTAGATGGAATAACTTACCATTTGTGTTACTGGGAAGTAGCTAAGGGGAGGACAGACTGTTGCTACCTGTATTATTGGCTAAATCATTCCCCAACTGGGGAGTGAATCAGAGGATGAAAGATCTGTCTTCCCTTTTTCTTTATAATTCTATCAAATTAATCTCTTTTTAAAAATCTTGACCCAGATTGTATTGGCATTGCAAATCCAGGGGCAGGAAGGAATTAATGACCTGCCAGGAGAATGGGCAGGAACCAGGCAGTAACAGGAAGAGCTGGAAAGCGCTGCATGACTTGGGCAAGCCAACCAACACAAACACACTGCGTGCCTCCGATAGGCACTGCTTCCTTTCCCAGGGAGGTGACAGGCTTCATTGTTGGGGAAGAGAAAAACATCATCAAGCAAAACCAATCACGTGTTAGCTCTGAAGAAAACTAAGCCAGGTGAGGGAACAGAAGCTGCTGGGAATGGCAAGGGAGAGGGATGCAAGATGGCGGAACCTCAGCACTGCCACTTTGGGTGGGATGGTTCTTCCTGGTGTGGCCCATCGTGCACATCACAGGATTAGTGGCAGCGTTCCTGGCCTCTAGCCATCAGAAGCCAGTTCAGACTTTCTATGTACCAGTTATGACAACTAACATGTCTCAGACATTGCCATGTGCCACAAGGTCAATGTTGAGGGCTACATTTTCCTTCCCAGATGGAGGCTCAAGTATTTAGAGGTAAAATGTCATGCTGCTTGCAACTTACTTTCAAATAGTTCAACTTAAGGGCATGTATGCATGTCTTTATGCATTAATCATTACAATTCACTTGACTTCATTAAAAAAATATGTACTAAGAGCCCAATCTTCTAAGAATTCCTTTTTTGTAATAAACTCAGGGATGAATGTTTAACCAGGCAACTAAGAAGCCAGTTAAGATGTACATATCCGACCCTGCATGGCAGCCTAACAGCTAAATCCTTGCCTTGAATGCACTGGGTTCTCATATGGGTGTCGGTTCCTATCCTGCCTGTTCTACTTCCCATCTAGCTCCCTGCATGTGGCCTGAGAAAGCAGTCAAGGACCCAAAACCTTGGGATCCTGCACCCAGAGGGGAGACCCAGAAGCTCTGGCTTCAATCACCTCAGCTCCAACTGCTGCAGCCACTTGGGGAGTGAACCAGCAGACAGAATAAGTCTCTCTTCCTCTCCATAAATTTCTCTTTTCAAGAAAAATAAACATTGAAAAAAAAAAAAAGAGGAAGATGTACATATCCCTTGTCAAGAGTACTTGAGTTCAACGTGCTGCTCTGTCAGTCTAGTTTCCTGCTAACGCAGACCCTGGCCAGTGCTGAGGGCTTAAACCAGTCAGTTCCTGCCACCCAAAACCTAGGTTGAGTTCATGGCTCCTGGCTTCCACCCCGACCCAGTCCCCAGCCCCGGCCATCATGGCAATGTGGGGAATTAATTAGCTCATGGAAGCTGTATCTCTAATCATTTTTTTAAAGGAAAATATATCTAGGTAAAGGTTGGGATATAAATGCCATGCTTTAATAGCAGCTTACCTCCAAGAACTCATCTAGGAGACTTTCACATTTACACCAAAACCAAACAGTACAGAAAAGTCTAATCATATTTGTATAATTAAAAGCTAAAAAAGAAACTTTCATTTTGAAAGGAAAAAGATACATGTTTATCGGATGACTTTTTATTAGATGAGGCTGTGGGTTTCCAGCAGCTGCCTGCGTTTCGCTGGGATTTGGGGCTGAAGAACAATAGCCAAACAAAGGGGGAGGGGAACTACCACAGAAGAAACGTGCTCTCTCCTCTGAGAAGACCTCTCTCTCATCAGCGTCCCCAGGACTGGTTGTTTTTAACTAAAATCTCTTTCTTGGAAATTGAGGTTGTGGTGGGCAACTGCTGCAGCAGTGAAGATGCCAGCATGCCAGGAGAGTGCCAGTGCTTGGGCCCCTGTACCCACACAGGAGACCCGGATGGCGCCCTGGGCTCCTGGCATCAGCTTGACTCAGCTCAGGCTGCTGTGCACAGCATTTGAGGAGTGAACTAGCACGTGAATGCTCCCTTTCTCTCTTGCCCTGCCTTTCAAATATATATATATTTTAAAGATTTATTTTATTTTTATTGGAAAGTCAGACATACAGAGGAGGAGAGACAGAGAGGAAGGTCTTCCGTCCGATGATTCACTCCCCAAGTAAGCGCAGCGGCCGGAGCTGCGCCAATCCGAAGCTAGGATCCAGGAACTTCCTCCAGGTCTCCCCTGTGGGTGCAGGATCTCAAGGCTTTGGGCTGTCCGCGACAGCTTTCCCAGGCCACAAGCAGGGAGCTGGTTGGGAAGTGGGGCTGCCAGGACTAGAACCAGCACCCATATGGGATCCCGGCACATTCAAGGCAAGGATTTTAACCGCTAGGCCACGCGACCAGGCCCAAATATATATATATATATTTTTTTTTTTTTTAAAGACTACTTTTCCTTATAAGGAATGGCACAAGAGATAAAAGGAATAAGGTTGCTAACCAGGACAAAAATACAAATTTGTTTTTATTGCTTCCAGATAATGTTATGTTTCAACAGAATTTTGTTATGAGAGTATTGGCCATTTTGCAACCAATGAGATACTAAGATGCTTAAAACTGTCTCTCCACAATAGCTACCTTGCCACAGGAACAACCTTTGGTACTTGCAAAACCAGGGGAATCTGCCCAGACTCGTGGGATGCATCGTCAACTTTCTAGTGATCTGGACTGTGGTTTTGCATGAGGTCATCAGTAGGTGAGGAAACGGGCAGACCACACGGGTGTCTGCATTATTTCTTCCAACTGCAGGCAAATCGGTAGATTACCTCAAAAATCACAATTTCCAATAAAATTTAAAAAGAAAAAATTCCAAGTATTTATTTTATTTGGAAGACAGTGTAGAAGAGAAACAGAGAAAGAGATCCTCTATCGGTTGGTTCACTCCCCAGACAGCAGCAATGGCTGGGGCTGGGCCACGCCAAAGCCCGGAGCCAGAACTCCACCCAGGTCTCCTACATGAGTGGCAGGAATCCAAGTGCCTGGGCCATCTTCCATTGCTTTCCTGGGCACATTATCAGGAATCTGGTCCAGAAGCACAGTATGGAATGCTGGTGTTACAAGCAGAAGCTTAACCAGCTGCACCACAACACCACCAAATTAACGTTTCAAAGAATTCATACACACACACGACACATGAGGACAAAGTAGAAAGCAAAAATCTGTATTTTTTTTAAAATTCACAGTTTTTAAAAACAGCAAATTCTAGCCAAATAATATAAAGCATTTTAAATTAATCATCTGAAAGTATATACATACACTTTTGTATAAGGAAACACTTGAAACTGTACAGATTTAAACAAATAGTCATTTAGCAAACAAGTTGGATCACTATTACCTATTCAGCACTTTTTAAGGTATTTTAGTTTCAGAAATGTAAAACCAAAACACAAGAACAAGTGCTGTTCAATAGTTTTACACTTAAGAACATACTCTGCCCTGTACAGAAAGCAAAATCAGTCCCAGTACTACACAGTAATCAGCCTGTTTCTTTGGAAAGGTTACTTAAAAATCAAATGTACATATACTTACACAAAATGTATACTTTACAGTTTATTTCATTAAACATGTATTTAAAACAGTAAGTGAAAGTAAATACAATTTTCCTAATCCATTCATTTCATGACAAAGATGGCACATGGACCCGCCTCCCTTGTACCTTCCCAAATGGAGTAATAAGCTCTATCAGCGACCATCACCAAGCTGAGTAACAAGCGGCCTGTGCACATGGACAGACACAGGGCATGACCCCAGCTGCCCACCCAGGCACTGAGAGACAGCTGCAGAAGTCACAGCCACCACCTGTATGGTACCCCAAGGCCACTGGGCCTCAGCAGCATCCCACCTCTAGACCAGCACCTGCATGACTCAGAATTGTTCTGGAAACAAGAAGCAGCTACACCTGCTCTAACACTAGAGGCAAAACCAATCCAATCAGGAATCAGGCATTTGTAGGGAAATTCCCAGATATACACAAAGCTAATAATCCCTGATACCGAGTGGTAGTTCTAAGGTGTGGGCAGTGTTGGTTACCCCATGTTTATTGGTAGAATGTATTCCCGGCAGGAGAGCCACCAAGGCCAGGACATGACACAGCACAGCACCGGTGAACACACAGCCAGCTGAACACACAGTCCATCGAGGTGTTTGCTTTTTTTTTTAAAAAAAAAGATTTATTCATCTTTATTGAAAAGGCGGATACACAGAGAGGAGAGACCGAGAGGAAGATCTTCCGTCTGATGGTTCACTCCCCAAGTGACTGCAACGGCTGGAGCTGAACCAGTCCGAAGCCAGGAGCCAGGAGCTCTTCCAGGTCTCCCACACAGGTGCAGGGTCCCAAGGCTTTGGGCCGTCCCCGTCTGCTTTCCCAGGCCCCAAGCAGGGAGCTGGATGGGAAGCAGGGCTGCCGGGATTAGAACCAGTGCTCATATGGGATCCCGGCGCATTCAAGGCGAGGACTTTAACCACTACACTATCGCCTGGGCCTGGTGTTTGCTTTTCAAGGAACTGAAGTACACAAAGGCAGTGTACAACCAACCGTGTGCTAGCCCTGGCCTTCATTCACGACATATGCCCTTGTGCAGGCTTCCGTCTCTCCTTTATGGGGCTGGTTTAAGACACCTTCATTGGTCATCCCCCTCACAAGCACTGACTACTGTATCATGAAGATCCTCATTAGATACCACACATGGCTGTCACTTTTGAACACTCTGCACCTAAATGAGTCAGGGAGGGCAGCTACGAGGGCCTTCCGCGAGATTCTTGCATCTTTAACCACCTCACATCAAACATGGAAAGCAGAACATGTTCTCACAAGCAACCAACCTATTCCAAACTAAACTTCAAATGATAGAGGAAACATGACCATAAACAGAGTGTAGGAAGAACATTTCTGGAAGGAATAACAGTCACTGTGGAATGCTCAGGGATCAAAGCGTTGCCCTGCTTCATGCGGCAGCAGCTGTGCTCTCCGAAGCTTTCTCCTTAGTTGTGCTCTTGTAAACTTCTTTCCCCTACTTGCTCTCACCTATTTTCATTGTCCACCTTTGGAAGGAACATTTCACTGTGCACCTGTCGCAGCTACCTGTCAAACATTCACACTTCTTGGGACCATCCCAGCAGGTGGTTATGGCTGCCCATCCATTCATCTTTGGCATTTGGATGTTGTTAAATGGGACACACCGATCTTGTAACGCTGGGCTTGGATGGGTTCCTGCAGTCAGCCCCGAGCAGCACACTTGCATGGGCTGGGGACCATTCCCACATCGCTCTCCTTAGCATCCTGCTGGCTGAGAGACTTCTCCACATGCTCCTACCGGGCAGAGCATGGACAGGCACAGTCCGACTGGCCGGCTTATTTTGAAACAGTCAGCAGGAGGGTCAGCTGAAAGGCAAAGTGAAGAACTGTGTCAGCTTTGTTGTGAAACAACAACCATGAGGAAAGCGCGGGGCTGGGAGAACAGAGAGGAGGACCAAGAGTCCAACACAATCAGTCAATGTGACTGTAAAACAAAGTGGTCCACAGCAGCGGCGAATCTTGGCACACAGCTGCTGTGCACTGAGCATGCATGGGCCCTGCCAGGAGTGGCTCTGCCTTTGGGTTGCTTAATATTCAATGAGAACGAAGGCAAAAACACAACCCCAACTCTGACAAATGACAGAGCTACAGGTATATAGTCAAGAGCACCTTGTTCAATCCAGAGGAGTGTTCTGGGAAGAGCTGCAGAGAAGCTGGACTAAATGCAGGAGAGTGGACCTGCTGGGTGAATTTCAGCTCACATGGAGGGAAATCTGACCCACCACAGCAATGTCCTGTCCACTCTGCAAGGGAACACCTGGACTCCAGAAGAAGGTAGCTATGGATATGGGAGATGGGGCTGTGGCGAAGGCAGGGGAGGGGGAAGCCTGCACACAGCCTCTCCGTCCCCCAGGTCCTGGACACTTGTAGCTGTTTAAAACAGATCTGGCTAGGAAATCTTCTATTTGGTATAACTGCTCTGGTAACCAAAATGGTCACCATACAAAACCTGAATCTAACCATGAGGAAAGAGTCATCCCCAAATTGAGAAGCAGTGTACCAAGTAACTGGCCTTCCAAGAATAGAGAAGACCATGGCACAGCTGGAGGTTTAAGAAACTACAGGGAGGGCCTCGCACGATAGCCTAGTGAGTAGAGTTCTAGGCTTGCATGCGCCAGGATCCCATGTGGGCACCAGTTTATGTCTTGGTAGCCCCATTTCTCATCGAACTCCCTGCTTGTGGCCTGGGAAAGCAGTCAAGAACAGCCCAAGGCCTTGGCAACCTGTACCCACATGAGAGACCCAGAAGAAGTTCCTGGCTCCTGGCTTCGGATCAGCTCAGCTCTGGCCATTGCAGCTGCTGGGGGAGTGCATCAGCAGACAGAAAATCTTCCTCTATGTCTCTCCTCCTCCTCTCTGTATTTGCCTTTCCAAAAAGAAAGAAATCTTACCAAAAAAAAAAAAAAAGAAAGAAAGAAAGAAAGAAAGAAACTACAGTAATATGCCACCTGATGGAGCAGGATCCTGCACTGGACCTGGACCAGGGGACATGCCTACGAGGGACCTACTGGGACACTGGTGGAATGTGAATATGACCTGGATTAGACAGCAGCCCTGGGGCAGACCTTCCTGTTTTGATAAGTGCAGGAGTCCTTACTCTCAGGGCACACATGTAGCACTTTGCAGCAAGGGTGCACAGTGTCTCCCAATCTCCTCACAAAAAAAAATTCAGAGTAAGATCAAGGGGAAAGGAGGAGGAAGAGGAGAGAAAGTGACCAAGCAAAAGAGCAAAGTATAAATGAATAAAGTCATGGATATATGGGAGCTTCTGATAACCATTCTTGCATCTTGGCTTTAAGTTTGAAACTATAGCAAAATAGGGCGCACTGCAGCAGCCAGGGGCTCAAATCCTTGCCTTGCATGGGCCAGGATGCCATATGTCCCAGCTGCTCCACTTCCCTTCCAGCTCCCTGCTTGTGACCTGGGAAAGCAGACGAGGACTGCCCAAGGCCTTGGGACCCTGCACCCATGTGGGAGACCTGGAAGAGGCTCTGGGCTCCTTCAGAATGGCTCAGCTCCAGCCGTTGCAGCCCCTTGGTGAATCAGCAGACTAAAGATCTTTCTCTCTCCTTCTCTCTGTATATCTTCCTTTCCAATAAAAATAAATAAATCTTTAAACAAAAAGGAAGAAAGAAATCATAGCAAAATAAACCCACAAAAAAGCGCACTGCCATACACTGTTTCCTGATCCATCTATTTCATATCTCTATTCATGCAACAACTACTAAAGAAAACAAAGGAAAATAAGACAGCTGAGTGGCCTCCTCTGGAGTGCTCAGCTTACGTTTTTCCTCCCTGTTTGAGGAAATCTCATCAGAAGATGGAAGCCCCTGCGTGGGCTCCAGAGCTGCTGGCACTGTCTCCACCCTGTCCACTCAGACTCTTACCGCCGTTAGCCGTTCTCCCCAAACTGCAGACCTGCCACCCATCAAGTGTCTAAATGATGCCAGACCAAAGACCAGAAAGAAAATATTCTCCACAGCCCAGGGCTGCTACTAATGCACAGCAGGTAATCAATGGAAAATTGTTTCCTGAACTGAACAAGTGAAAAACAATCAACACAGATTGGGCTATATATTCAGTTTTTCTAATTTTTGGAAGAAAAAAAAATATTTCTGTTATCCTAATCTCCCAAATGTTTCCCTTTTTTTCATCTGGAATTTGAGTCTCTTATGCATAGTTCAAAGAAAAGTATTTAGAAAGGCTAAATGCCACTGTTTGAGCTTTTTGCAAACAAGTCAATCATTGTGAACACAGCCATCTTCATTATCTGAAAGGATAAAAAGCAATTTAAAAATTCTAAAACCACCCCCTGCTCCTAAAATCTGAGAGAGCAAATTAAAGGTTAGATTCTTATCAGAATAAATTATAATTTTTAAAACTACTGAGGAGCAACGGCCAAGAGTACGTGAGCGCAGCAATGGCCCCGCCCTGCAGCCCACCTGTTCCATAGGAGGGCAGGCGATGATCTGGAGGTCCTCAGGGCTGAATTCGTCCTTCAGCAGAGCATGGAACTTCTGGAAGACTTGCTGAATGTTATTCTTAGAAAGAGAGACAATTGTGTCAAGTGAGTCATACACACACACACAGAGTTTAAACACAAAGCACCAAGAATATTAAAGTGTAATGACATTTGCCAAGAAGAGTGGAGAAAATGGATCCTTCTTGAGATTTCCCAAAGAGGTCCGATTTGCACTTCCCAATCCACATGCTACATAACTTGATGAAGACTTATCAGAGAATACTTCCCAGAAAGCTAAACTCAAGCAGACCCTGTCACCCCAGAGAATAATGTGAGTCTTTAGCAGCAATTCCTTACACAAAAGTTAGTAAAGTTTCCAGACACATAAAATCTACTTTAAAAATCAACTAACCCCTTGGGTAAAGATGGGAGCTCAACACAGAATGGGAAGTTATGACTCCTAAATTTCCACTGACATTTAATCCCTTGGCAGCTGCTATAAGCCATTTATTTCCACTACTCGCCAAGCAAATGGGGTGCAATTCCAGAGATGCTGCTCTCAAGCGTTGGGTCACATGCACTGTCAGGCCTGGATTTAGTTTATTTACTGATTTCTACTCTCAAAGGTAACAGAAGTGTAAGGCAAAATGAGAATGGGAGAAAAAGTTATGATTAGACAGACACAGGCCTTTTAAGCCTTTCAAGATTATTATTGTAATGATGATTAACCCGCAGTGACTTTAAGTAGCCTCACTAGAGCAGTATACCAGCATTTTTAAATGACAACCAGCAGAAGAAAATGCTCTATGACACAGACCCGTTGAAGTTAACAGCCAACATTCAAATAAATGATAATAATACTCACCCTAACAGGTTTAAACAAGATGAATTCGGTATCTTTATTAGATAGGTACAATGACATACTCCTCAATGTCAAAGGCAACTTTGCTTTTATTGTCTTGAAGGCAGCAGCCACCAGGTCACTGACCTTCGCTGGAAAGAAATTAACCTTGTTAGTGCCACAAAGAAAAAGCGAAGACACATTTCCATTTTAATTCACAAGGGAGTGAAAGGAGAGACAAACAGCAAAACAAAAGGCTTCTTATTTCCCTAAAGAATTTCTTTCATTTTTCTTGTTTATTTATCAAGTTTAATCACAAACATTATGTATCTACCACATATGAAATTCCAATCCCAAGGGCAGCAAGTACCCCTGCCCCCACCAGCCTCCCAGCATGCCTCAGGACCTTCACTGGCACTACAATGCAGCCTTTGAAATTTAGTGATAAGAAAGAACGAAATTCTACCAACTGCAACAAAATGGTCTCAACTGGAGACTATTATGCTTGGTGAAATAAGCCAATCCCCAAAGGGCAAATGCCATATGTTCTCTCTGATATAAAGCAATATTCATGCAAAATACAAGATCAACAGATACACAGGTAAACATGCACATATATTCTCATAGATGAACTGTATAATGGAGACTAGCATACCAGAAAGTGAAGATGTGTTGCAGTATGCATCTCTATTCCTGAATAAAAGGAGGACTCCCAAAGAAACTGCTACACTTGACAATAGGATACTATGCTATTTACCATTGCCTATACCTACAATGCCATGATACTCTTAGATAGCAGAATGGTGGACTTGTGATAACAAGGGAAAAAATGATGGGGACTCAACTGTGTCTCTTACGCTCTGTACCAGCACATCTGGCTCTTTTTCTCTACATAAAAAAAATATTCAATTGGGCATGAGCTGTGGTAAAGCTGGGTAAGAAAGTGCCATGAATTCAAGAACAAAAAATCCAGGAATTGTTTACTTTTCATGACACAGATGAAAACCCCTTGAAGCCACTTGCTTCCAAACATTCAGCTTCTATCATCACTAAATCAGTTTCCTGAATGCCTGGTAACCAGAAAGTGGGGACCCAGGCCAGCTGAATAAAGTGTTCCCTAATTCTGAGAAAGATAGGTAGCCCCAAGTAAATTAAGAAATTAGCATCTTCATTTCCAAGCCACCCTCCCGGGAGTTTATCATGAAAGGAACCCTGCAAAGCCGGCAGGAAGCAGAACCCTCAGTTTCTGGGACAGAGTAGCCCAGACGGCCCCTAATACTCCTGCCCCAAGAGGCCCCTAAATCTCTCTTTGGCATGGAAGTGTGGGCTTCGCACATTACAGATCATGAAAAATCAATCCCATACCTTTCCTGTGGCTAAACAGGACAAAAGACAACCACAAGATGACCCCAATGATACCACTATATTCACTGAGATGTCCTCACGCAAAAAGAAATAAAATAGGTTAAATGACAAAGTGGCAAACCCTATTTCAATCTGTCCCTTGTCAGTTTCCTTGATGTACCCCTGCTTTACTAATGACAGTTCCTGTAACCCTGAACAGCGCAACAGATGTAATTCTACGAATTCTATTAGGATCCTACTTGAGAAAATTACAGCCCTTGTTTTGAGAGAAAGGATCTTTCCAAAGGGGAAGAACAGGGCATTAATTATGCATCAAGCCCCTGGGTTTAGCTGTACTAAATATGCCTCTGCCTATTTGCCGGTATCTACCTGCTCCAAGAAAGATTTATTACACCCAAGTGCTCCGTGTACATAAAACATTCAAAATAAAAACCACCTCCTATTTCTAAATAAGCCCTATAAGCGACTGAAACCTTGAGCCAAAGGCTGCAATCAATCCAAACAGCATCAGAACTCCATCCAGAGAGCGGCTGAGCTGCACGCTGCAAAGTCTGCTCCCTGGCTGGCAGCAATCAGGAGGGACAGCGGCCAAAGGCTAGGGAGAATTTCCAGTATCACAGGAAGAGCAGCCAGTTCCTGTCTGACAAGATGGACCACTGCATCAAGCGGGCTCTGAGATGTCGATCTCACTCTGATTACAAATAGTTCAAACAAGCAAGCTGGCGGAACATTCACTCTCCACCACAGAAAACAAAAGATACACAGCAAGTCAGAAAGTTTATTCGCTGTTAGACAAATAATGTAAACCCATACTGGCACCCTCAGAATTCACAGAGAAGACTTGCAAAACAAAATTCTATCTTCCTTTCAAAGACAACTAATAACTCTCTACACACAAATGTCCTTAAGAGATCCATAGCTCCGGGCCTGGTGGCGTGGCCTAGCAGCTAAAATCCTCCCCTTGAACATGCCGGGATCCCATATGGGTGCCAGTTCTAATCCCGGCAGCCCTACTTCCCATCCAGCTCCCTGCTTGTGGCCAGGGAAGGCGGTCGAGGATGGCCCAAAGCCCTGGGACCCTGCACCCGCGTGGAAGACACAGAAGAGATTCCTGATTCCAGGCTTCGGATCAGTGCAGCATCAGCCGTTGCGCTCACTTTGGGGAGTGAATCATTGGACGGAAGATCTTCCTCTCTGTCTCTCCTCCTCTCTGTGTATCTGACTTTGTAAAAATAAAATAAATAAATCTAAAAAAAAAGAGAGAGAGAGATCCATAGCTCCTCTTTTTAACTCTTGGTGCAACTTCAAATTAGCTTGAGGCATTAACAACTGAAAATTTTGGAGGTTTATTTAGAGTGACTTCAATCATTTTTCCCAGTAGAAATGAATACCTGGCAGACACAACATTCTTTCAATATGGAAAACCAATCGCACTAAATAGTTGATTCCAGATTAGGTGCCTGCAGACAGCCAATTTTTCAAGGGTGCAAAGCCAGAATCATTCCTTGGATCTCTCTGTGCAAAAATCTGTCCTCCAACTTGGACACAGCTTACCGTAATTATAACACTGATTCTTTCACCATTTTGTCTTTTTTAGCTTTGGGGGTTCTCTATCACAGTATGAGACAGGGGATGGCCAGAAATATCAATTTAACAAAGTAACTTACTCTGGTTCAATGGCAACTTAAAATGCCACAATATATTGCAAAAATAACCTGCAACTGTTTAAAACTAATGAACCTCCCTCCCGCCAAAAAAAATCCCTCTAGCACATACAAAAAATTTACATTTAGTATAGAGTAAGACTGGGAACATCTCAAATACAACTGCCAGTCAAGAGGACGATGGTGCTTGCCAGGTCGCAACAGACACATCAATTCTTCACAAATCTTTTCAAGCACTCTAAAACATCAATAGAGGATATAACTTGGAAAAAATGTGGAACAAAGCAGTGGCCCAACATTTCTGCATACACTTCAAAATGGGCATGCTGTCTCCTTAACCTCATCCTACCAAAAGCAGCACTTGTTTTGAAGCTCAGCACAATGGGTAGCAGGTGTACGGAAGGCTCAAGGTGTTTCCAACTAAGACACATTTTCAACCGGGCAATTTTTTAAAAAGTCTTCCTTCTTTGGAATGCTTCTTGAAATGCAAGCAGGACTAACCAGTTAAGGTCTGTCAGCTCCAAACAGAATCTTGGATGAACTCACTCAGTGGGACCCCAGAGTGAATAGAAAACCAACTAGAAGCTGTCACGGGGAGGACTATATAAAGGCAAATTAATATGATCCTAAAAAAGGCATCCAAAGTAGTAAAATCTAAATACCTGGCTGTGCCCAAGGCTGCTGTGAGAGTGTGTACTTGGGGCCTCCCTGGCTGGCCATTGTTTTTAACGCTGAAACCTAGTAAAAGAAACAAAAAGCAAAAGTTGCATTTCACTGATGACAAATTAAACTTAGATTGCTCTCAAAGGACACACAGCAGCATTATAACTTATTAAAAACATAATGTGCAGTCGCAAGTAACATGTACCGATTTTTGTAAGGCTTTACAGCTATTAAACTTTTCCAGCAAAACCTCTTTTGAGATTTCAAGGTATATGCTATATTATAAAACAAAAACAAAAAGAAAAACAAAAACACAATCCTGAGACACTCTGCCTAAAACATTTCAATGTAAGGAGATGAAAACAAAGCTCTAGGGAAAAGCCAAGACTTCATCTCAATGAATTTCCAATACTTTATTCAAATTGTTTCAAAGAAAATGACTACTTTCTACATGAGGCTGATTCCTCAGCATAAACACGTCGCACACAAGGAAACCCTTGTAGCTTAGCTACAAACGTAAAGTCATACTTCCTTTGAAATGCCTCAGGGTTTTCACAAAAGCAGAATGTTCTTATCCGTCATACCTCACCATCAGACATCAGCTCAACAGCACTCGGCGATCACAAAGTGCTTTTACGCGCATGATCCTATCGGGTCCTCGCCCCAACCTCCAGCAGGAAAGGAGGTGCTGTAGCCATTGCCCCTGTAGTGGTCAGTAAACTGAGCATGGAGAAGCTCACTTGCCAGCATTTTCAGTGAGGAAGATGCAGGAGGCCCAGGCCCAACTTCACTGGCTCCAAGTTCACACTCTTTCTACTACACTCCCTAATTCTCCAATGACAATTAAACGAACTCTTGCTGAGTTCATTTCATGCAAAAACCAATGTGAAAAGTTCTTAACAAGTAAAAATAGATTACATTTTGAAGTTCATTAGAAAATGATCTGAGGACCCAGTGTGATAGCATAGTGGTTAAGTCCTCACCTTGCACGCACCAGAATCCCGTATGGGCACCAGTTCTAATCCCGGCGGCCCTCCTTCCCATCCAACTCCCTGCTTGTGGCCTGGGAAAGCAGTCAAGGACGGCCAAAAGCCTTGGGACCCTGCACCCTTGTGGGAGACCTGGAGGAGCTCCTGGCTTCAGATTGGCTCAGCTCCAGCCGTTGTGGCCCCTTGAGGAGTGAACCATCTACTAATTATACCAAAAAGTAGGAAGGAAACAGACAGATGAAGAAGATGCAAAGGGGGTTGGCATGGTGGCTCAACAGGCTAATCCTCCATTTGTAAGCATCGATATCTCATATGGGTACCAGTTCCTGTCCCAGCTGCTCCAATTTCTATCTAGCTGCCTGCTTGTGCCCTGGGAAATCAGTGGTGGGGGGGGGAATGTCCCAGGGTCGAAGAAACTCTGCATCTATGTGGAAGACCCAGAAGAAGCTTCTGACTCCTGGCCAGCCCAGCTCTGGCCACTGTGACCATTGGAGAGTAAACCAGCAGGTAGATGATCTTCCTTCCTTTCCTTCTCTCTGTAAATCATTCTAATAAAAATAAATAAATCCTTTTTTAAAAAGAAAAAAGAAGCTGTAGAAAGGTTTATCTCAAGCCTGGTGTGGTAGCCTAAAGGCTAAAGTCTTCGCCTTGCACACCCTGAGATCCCATGTGGATGCCAGTTCTAATCCAGTGGTCCCACTTCCCATCCAGCTCCCTGCCTAGGGCCTGGGAAAGCTTTTAAGGACAGCCCAAAGCTTTGGGAACCTGCACCTGTGTGGGAGACCCAGAAGAAGCTCCTGGCTACTGGCTTCGGATTGGCCCAGCTCCAGCCATTGCGGCTGCTTGGAGAGTGAACCATCGGATGGAAGATCTTCCTCTCTGTCTCTCCTCCTCTCTGTGTATCTGATTTTCCAATAAAAATAAATAAATCTTTTACAAAAATCAGTAAACAAGATGAGTCTTTAACCAAAGTGATTCCTCCTTGGTCTCCCCTTCTAATAAATACAATCAGTATAAGTAAGAAGACAACTATGACCAAAATGCACTTTGCATTCTGCAACAGAGTGTTAGATAAACAGGATATGGAAATATTTTCTCTATCTTAAAAGAACTAACAACTTTAATGTCAAAAAATAGTATAACAGAGCCCTAGTGGCTAAAGTTCTTGCTTTGCACATGCTAGGATCCCATATGGGCACGAGTTCTAATCCTGGTAGCCTCACTTTCCATCCAGCTCCCTGCTTATGGCCTGGGAAAGCAGTTGAGGACAGCCAAGCCTTGGGACCCTGCACCTGCATGGGAGACCTGGAAGAGGCTCCAGGCTCTTGGCTTCGGGTCAGCACAGCACCAGCTGTTGAGCTCACTTGGGAAGTGAATCAGTAGATGGAAGATCTTCCTCTCTGTCTCTTCTCTCTATATATCTGACTTTCCAATAATAAAAATAAATATTAAAAAAACCAAAGAAATAGGAAACGCCAATATACAGGATTGTGGTTGTCTCCATGCAAGTCCAGGAAAGAGCTGAACCCCAGTTCATGGGTAGGTAACTGACAGTGTGAATAAACAGGACACAGCTAAGCAAGGTGGGCAGTAACCACGCAGCAATACTTGCACTCTTCCCCTTAAAACAAAAGTTCTGCAAGCATACTGAGAAGTCTGTAGGCCACAACACCTCCATACCAGGAAACAGGAACATCAGGGCTGAGGCTTACTGCTCTGCATCACAGCACATTTCACGGAGGCTAATTCAAAAGGAAATCTAGGGGAGAATGCAAAAGGACTACAGCAAAAAGGCCCCAGTGTCTATACCTTCGTCAGGAACTCCTCCATCTGCTCCACAAACAGCTTCGTCTGTTGCTGAATGAACTGTTCACAGGCCGATTTCAGATGACGGTCCACATCTTTTTTAGAGTCGAGATAATGTTCTCTTATCTCAGGAGTACCCTTAAAAAGATGACAGTTTCCTCCCGTTTTTATGCGCCTAGAAATTACCAGACATGTAAGGAATGTCACTGAAATCCCCCCCGCCAATGAAACAGACTCCTTCTCACCTCCAGCAAGAACTCTATCAAGGCGTTGTTGCTATTCAGCCTAAAAAACCGTGGGACAGTCAGAGGGTTCAGGATTTTAAATGCTGCATCTGTGAAACAGAATCACTCACCCAGTGAACAGTGGCCACAAGAAGCCGAGCATCACACACCAGTTCTCTACCGGCACAAAGCAGAAGGCCATCCCCCCTCCCCAGCCCACCTTCTGAACGCCTGAGCGGGAAATGAGTGCCAAGGATGGCGATGAAACCCACAATGAATTCTTTTCTAGAGGTCAGAATTACAAAATGGCTATTGATCCCTCATTGGCAGGAAAAAAAAAAAAGAAAGAAAGAAAGAAAAAATAACAAATGGTAATCAACACCTTGAAATTTTCCCTGCTTTACTTTTCAGGTGTTAAGTAGACTCTTTGAAGAAAATAATCACATACTCACCCAGCTTTTTTGTGACGCTCCTGGCTGGCACAGAGACTTACTCACGTGAAGCTGAGCAAGTAAGCTCATGTGTCAGTCAGGAAGAAAACACCAGAAGGACATATTTACCCCTTAACCTCCAGACTAACTAGAATCTAGGCACAATACTAACGGAGGTCTCATTGATGTTCAAATGCAATGAGATATAATGTTAGTCGTGAGAGATTAGAGACTTAAAAGGAAAAACAGCCAGTATTATTAAGTGATAGTAAGACATTGCTTTGCTTTGTTCTGCCTCCTGGAGAAAGCAAAGCACGAAATATCTCCAAGCTGAGTTTTGCAAGCTCACACCACTGCTGACGCCTCCTGCCTTGGGCCTGGTCTGAATGACAAAGAACCTCTGTCTAGTAGATTTTACATCCACAGTATAGCTTTAGTAAGTGACTCTCTGTATCTTCTATCTTTCTATAAGATACCTGAGAAAATCTGTCTGCAAAAATTAGAATCAGATACCATATATATGCTAGAGTTATGGCTATCTTACCATATTTGGAGAAAAACAAAATTTAAATCAAAATATGTCAAAATCTTGGGATGCTGCATTTTTGACACCTCATTGTGCCTACATGAGAACCCAGCAGCATCAAATTACTGGCAGGAAAAAAAAATAACAAGAATGTAAATTGGGGCCAGTGTTGTGGAGCACATTAACCCACCACCTGGCAATGGCCGCATGCCATAGAAGCACCAGCCCAAGCCCCTGCCACTCCAGCACTGATCCAGCTCCCAGCCAATGTGCACGGCAGAGCACTGGAAGACCCTGCCTCCATGGGAGACCTGCCTCCAGGAGGACCCAACCCTGGCCTTTGCAGCCAACTGGGCAGTAAACGAAAAGGAAAAAGGGCCTCTCTTTCTCCCTCCATCTCTATCACGCTGCCTATCCTATCACTTAGAGTCAGGATCGGTAGTAGCCAGGACTTCTTCAGGCTAAGAGCACCATTCTCATATGCCACACTGGTAAGAAAGAAATCACCAAAACAGTTGGAGAGAGAATCCTCTGACGAGACTAAGCTTTTCGAAAGGTATGTATTCTGGGGACAAGCATGTAGTGCAGCATGTTAAGCTACCACCTGCAGCACCAACATCCATACAGGCACCAGTTCAAGTCTTGGCCACTTCACTTCTAACTAAGTTTTCTGTTATGCACCAGGGAAGGCAGCCAAAGATGGTCCAAGTGCTTGGCCCTGCGCCCGCTTGGGAGTGCAGCCTGGCCCAGCCTGGCCCAGCCCCAGCCGTTGTGAACATCTGGGGAGTAATCAGCAGAGAGAAGACCTTTCTCTGTATCTCCTCTTCTCTCTGTAACTCTGATTTTCAAATAAATCATTATTGAAAACACTGTATATTCTTTATCACCAAAGGTCAGAAAATCTGGCCATTTTTTAAAATGACCATGTTTATCAATAACATACACACACATACACACACACAACACAAAGATTTTATGCTCTGCAGCAGACAGGAAAGAGCATTAATGGGCCGACTGCGTCTTAGGACTGCACATGTGGCCAAACCGGCTCTAAGGAGAGTCAAATCAGGTCTACTGTGTCCTGAGCAAAGTGATTCTGGAATGTAAACCTGCCACCCTTGGAAATTCTGTGTTTGGGTTGTTCTGAACTATTGGAGGACAATCTGAACAACTCTCAACTGTCCCACTACAGAAGAGAAAAAAATGAATTGATTATGTGAAGGATGGCTTAGAGTAAGGGAAACCGGGAATGTTCATGGATTATCCTTTACTGCTTAACATCAACATCTTAGAAGTCAACCACTTCCATCTCTTAGAAATCTCCCCATTAGTCCTCAGTGCGGTGGCCTAGTGACTAAAGTCCTCGCCTTGCATGTGCCGGGAGATGATGATTCAATGTCTACACCAACACAAAAGCGCTTTCTACGTGATTACTTAACCAGCTGATTCAATAACAAGTTGATTGAAGCATCTGAAACTTAGTCATACCACACATTTTCATTCTTACTAATCTTCATAACCTGGTGAAAGTATCCTAGTGGAGCCGGTACAGTAGCCTAGTGGCTAAAGTCCTCACCTTGCACGCATCAGAATCCCATATGGGCATCAGTTCTAACCCCAGCAGCCCTACTTCCCATCCAGCTCCCTGCCTCTGGCCTGGGAAAGCAGTCAAGGACAGCCCAAAGGCTTGGGATCCTGCACCCGCGTAGGAGACCCAGAAGGGCTCCTGGCTCCCGGCTTTCGATCAGTGCAGCCTTTAGCCACTGTGGTTGCTTGGCAAGTGAGTGAATCATCAGATGGAAGATCTTCCTCTCTGTCTCTCCTCCTCTCTGTATATCTGACTTTGCAATAAAAATAAAATAAATCTTAGGAAGGAAGGATGGGGCCCGGCGCGGTGGCGCAAGTGGTTAAAGGTCCTCACCTTGCACCCCCGGGATCCCATATGGGTGCCGGTTCTAATCCCGGCAGCCCCGCTTCCCATCCAGCTCCCTGCCTGTGGCCTGGGAAAGCAGTCGAGGACGGCCCAAAGCTTTGGGAACCTGCACCCGTGTGGGAGACCCGGAAGAGGCTCCTGGCTTCGGATCGGCATAGTATCAGCCCGTTGCGCTCACTTGGGGAGTGAATCATCGGATGGAAGATCTTCCTCTCTGTCTCTCCTCTCTGTATATCCACCTTTCCAATAAAAAAATAATAAAAAATAAATCTTTAAAAAAAAAAAAAGGAAGGAAGGATGGTAGCAAGCCGACTCTGCCTGCCTGCCTGCCCTAGGAGGAAGGCAGGCTAGATAAGCCGGAAGACCCATCCAAGACTGCACAAGCAGAAGTGACGGGCCAGGAATAAAATGGAACTCTTTCAGACAAACATTCTTCCCATCTTACCCAGTCAGCTTCCTGAATTTTCATAAATTCAACATATAAAGTCATTCCAAGTGGCTATTACATTGATTATTCATGGTTTTTTTTGTTTTTTTTTTTTTATTTTTATTATTTTTTCATTGGAAAGGCGGATATACAGAGAGGAGAGACAGAGAGGAAGATCTTCCGTCCGATGATTCACTCCCCAAGTGAGCGCAACGGGCCGATACTATGCCGATCCGAAGCCAGGAGCCTCTTCCGAGGCTCCCACGCGGGTACAGGTTCCCAAAGCTTTGGGCTGTCCTCGACTGCTTTCCCAGGCCACAGGCAGGGAGCTGGAAGGGAAGCGGGGCTGCCAGGATTAGAACCGGCGCCCATATGGGATCCCGGGGGTGCAAGGCGAGGACCTTTAACCACTTGCGCCACCGTGCCGGGCCCGATTATTCATGTTTTAACTGGTTCTAATGCACAGCATAGTCAAAGACAAGCAATATTACACATTGAAATGCTCAGGTCTAATTTCCTTCGCGAAGAAAATACAGCAAGTTAGAAGCAATTAGGAAGTTGTTGGCTAAGCTTAGTATGAACAAGTAACACAGTTAGTAAGCAAAGCATGCAAAACAAATTGCAGATGAACATAAACTAAACCTACAGCCTATGCTGACACACCTGGACAGATCAAGCACACCCAGCTGTGTCAGCCAGGACAATAAAGTACCTCTAGTTTTCTTGAGGTCCAGGGAAATTTCCTTAATGGTGAATTCAGTGTGAAATGGAGCAATTTGTTCACGAAGGATCAAAAGGTGTTTAATTAAGAAAAGCTGTCCATCAATCTGAGTCTAAATTGTAAGACAGAAAAATTGAAATTATCACATATTAAACAAAAACAGGCACATATAACTCATTAACCTACCCAACTTCACAGCCTTATGTTCCCACACCCCTAATGTAGTGAGCTTCCCCATACTATCCGTTTTAGAATCAAGTGGAAATTTTTCATTTCAAACCTTTATAACACTGTCAATTGCTCTACTCAGGAATCTTAACAAAGCAAGGCCGACTTTGGAAAGAGAAGTCGAGTCTACTTCCACTTGTGCTAAGACAGACGGGACAGCAGCGCAGGGCAGAAAGGACAGAAAAGCTCCGAGTGTGTGCACGATTGTGACCGCTCGTGCTCTCCAGCCTTGGTAGGGACCTGGCTGGAGCGCTCAGGCCAAGTGGTCTTACCACCCAGAACATCGGAGCTACTATCCGAGTATGAAGTGCTCTGCAGTCACCCTGCGGGTCCCGCGACAGCAGAGTCCTCTCCCCGACCCCCGCAGCGGCCTTGTGCCCTTCTGCCCTCTCAGGAATCACCTACGGAGTCCTGTGATGGAAACTCAGCTGCGAAAACACTAACTCAGTTCCCCAACACTGACTACTCACAGGACTCACAGCAGGCGAGGATCCCATCATAACTACAGCGAGGCACCACTCGGGCCTTCCTGCTGCTGCTCAAGGCAGAATCTTATTTTGAACATTTTTCTATTGAGATTTTATTTAACTATGTTAGGAAAACATGAAACAATAAAAATCAGTAAACAAGGTGAGTCTTTAACTGAAGTGACTCCTCCTCAGTTCCCTTCTAATACAATCAGTACAAGTCAGACAACTACGACGGAACCGCACGTTGCATTCTGCAATACAGAGTGTCAGATGAGCAGGATATGGAAATATTTCCTCTATCTTACAAGAACTAACAACTTTAATGTCAAAAATAGTTATGACAAACAAGGCTTGCATGGCAGTGCAGTGGATTAAGCTGCTCCCTGCACCAGCAGCACCCTATGTGAGTGCCAACTCAGTCCTGACTGCTCTACTTCCCATCCAGCTCCCTGCTGACACACTTGGCAAAGCGGCAGAGGATGACACAAGTGCTTGGGCCCCTGCCATCCACATCGGAGACCAAGTTGGAATTCCAGGCTCCTGGCTTTAGCTTGGCCCAGTCCAAACCTTTGCAAGCATTCGAGGAATGAACCAGCTGACGGAAGATTTCTCTCTCTCCCTCTGTCTGTAATCCTATCTTTCTTAAAAACAGTATAATACAGATTTCAGCGACCTCACTAAGACAGCTGTAACCCAGCAAACAGCATCACATGCATTTACTGGGAAGCTAGGTACATAATGTAAATACATAGTAATTTCTGGCCTTAAAAACTCTAAGACATTGATCTCATTTTTTTTAAAGTTGATCTCATTTTTTTTTTAAGTTTAATGGCAAAAGTACACAAAGGTACACAAGATCAATAAGCTAACACCAAATTAAGGGCTTCCTGACACACACTCAAACCCCCATAACATGTGGGAAACACAACGAGGCGGAACAGGACAGTCTGTCAGCAACAAGAAGTAAGACTGAACAATCCCCAGGCTTTTCACCTGCCCCTTAAAAGACAGACAGTAGAACAAAGGACGCAAGCATCTGATCTTTCTCTTTGTGGAGTCGGTTGTTTCTTCCTGAAGAAATACCTGGCTGGAGAAGCTTTCATTGCTGCATACTTCCCTCGATGTGTTTTTCAACACACAACTAAAATCATACTGTATTATTTGATTTGCACTCTCAGGGAGAAGCGGAGGGGACAGGATGGGACTGTAGTTCCGTCTCCTGTTGCCTTAACATCAACTGCTCAAAACTGACTGGCTAATTTACTCCAAGTGCGGTCATCTGACTAGAATATCACTGCAGTTACAATAACAAATTGCTCCCTTTCCTTGGAACCCTTTCTCAGCATTCCAGGGAAACAGTAGTACCATATTCCGCGCTGCTAAGGCTTTACCAAGAACACTGCACCCTGCAGAGCTCATAACCTAAGCATCATCTTCAGTACTTTAGTGAATTAGACTGTTACGTAGCACAGCCTTCATTTGGTGCTACAGTGAACACTCGCTTCTCTCAAAGGTCCTCAAAATCCAATATTAAATAGGTCCCACTGTCAAAAGGGTTTCACGTTTCTCAGCCTGGAAACAAATGTTATGTTCCATAATATTATTATAAGTAATAAAATTTCACCCAACACTTCATCAAACCTTGTTTTTGCTGATGGAT
This sequence comes from Ochotona curzoniae, assembly GCF_017591425.1. Lineage (NCBI taxonomy): Eukaryota > Metazoa > Chordata > Mammalia > Lagomorpha > Ochotonidae > Ochotona > Ochotona curzoniae. The sequence goes on along the minus strand of NW_024466502.1, from coordinate 42,789,683 downwards.
TCTGACGCTCCCAGTAAAGACTGAATGCAGGCTGACAAGGCTTCTTGGGATAATCCTTGGAACACTGCCCTCTGGTGGAATGAAAGAGAAACAGTCAGCCTGCGGCACACAACAGAAAAAGATAAGATCCTAGGCGATGAGCTTGCTTGCCTTCACCACTGCATTAATTCTTGGTACTTCTCCTGCAGTTGCCTGCTCAAATGGAACCTGAATAGATCAATGTATAGTTTTGATTCCCCAGAAACATACAAGTGACCCTTCAATAAACAGCACATACTGCATGCTAAGAACAGTGATAAACAGGCAAGCAAGATTGAGCCCCACATAGCCCTAACTGCAACACGATTTCATGTCACATTGTCATTTTCTTAAATATATAACTACAAAATACAAGCTCCAGTGGTAGGTTATTGGTGCAGTGATTAAGACACTACTTAGGAGCCTGGCATGGTAGCCTAGTAGCTGAAGTCCTCTCCTTACGTGTACCAGGATCCCATATGGGCACTGATTCACGTCCTGGCTGCTCCACTTCCCACCCAGCTCCCTGCTTGCAGTCTGGGAACACAGTTAAACACGACCCAAAGCCTTGGGACCCTGCGTCCACGTGGGAGACCTGGAACAAACTCCTGGCTTCAGATCAGCTCAGCTCTTGCTATTGCCACGACTTGGAGAGTGAACCACTGGATGGAGGATCTCGGTCTCTCTCTCTGTAAATTTGCCTTTCCAATAAAATAAATAAATCTTAAAAAAAAAAAAAACCCTTTTACATGAGGTGCCTATATTCCCCACTGACACACCTGCCAGTTCAAGTCCCAGCCACTCTGCTTTCAACCCACTTTCTGCTACTGCATCCTTCGAGACCGTATGTGACATATCAAGTACTCGGGCCCCTGACCCCATGTGGGAGACTCAGCTGGAGTGCAAGGTGTCTGGTTTCAGCCTGGCCCACTCCTAATTGTTGTGGGCATTTGGAAAGTGACCCAGCAGAGGGACGATCTCCCTCCTGCCCTACCACAGCCCCTGCCTGTCACTCTCTTTTAAATAAATAATTTTCTTTTGGTCCCAGAGCAATGGCTTGATTGATTAATTCTCCTCCTTCGAGTGCCAGGATTCCATATTGGCACCAGTTCATGTCCCAGCTGCTGCTCCACTTCCCTTCCAGCTCCCTGTCTGTGACATGGGAAAGCAATGGAGGACGGTCCAAAGTCTTGGGACCCTTCACCTGCATGGGAGACCCCGAAGAGGCTCCTGGTTCCTGGCTTCAGATTGGCTCAGCTCCAGCCACTGCAGCCACTTGGGGAGTGAACCAGTGGACGGAAGACCTTTCTCTCTCCTCCTTTGTATATCTGCCTTTTCAATAAAAACAAATCTTTTTTTTAAAAAAAGTAGTAGGGCCCAGCACGGTGGCGCAAGTGGTTAAAGGTCCTCGCCTTGCACCCTCGGGATCCCATATGGGTGCCGGTTCTAATCCCGGCAGCCCCGCTTCCCTTCCAGCTCCCTGCCTGTGGCCTGGGAAAGCAGCCGAGGACGGCCCAAAGCTTTGGGAACCTGCACCCATGTGGGAGACCCGGAAGAGGCTCCTGGCTTCGGATCGGCATAGTATCGGCCCGTTGCGCTCACTTGGGGAGTGAATCATCGGATGGAAGATCTTCCTCTCTGTCTCTCCTCTCTGTATATCCGCCTTTCCAATGAAAAAATAATAAAAATAAATCTTTAAAAAAAAAAAAAAGTAGTAATAATTTTTAAATGTACCACTATTTTCAGCAAATAACTAACTTGGTCAGAGATGGCAAAACAGGTAATTTAGTATCATTTGTTAAGGATGCTGATTTAAACTGAATATTAAAACTAAATTAAAGTCAATGCATTTAATACCAAATTTAAGATGAAATGTTTATTAAAGCCATGTGACACTGGACTATCACCTAACCTTTCTAGATCTACCTTCATTAATGAAATGAGGCAGATAAATTAATCGTTTTTAAAATTGGTTTTGACCACGGACTCTTTTGAGGACTTGTTTTCAGAAAGACACAAACATGGACACAAAAATACATCCAAAAGAACTCAAGGTGTTCCTGAACTCACCAAAGACAAGCAGTAGACTGTTGGCTTTACAGAATGGTAGGTTAGGAAACCTTTAATCACTTACCTTCAAGTCACCTCCTCATCTTACAATCTTGATTCTAAGAATAATACACAAAACACCACAACGAGATCTACAAATAGGGACCAGCATTGCGGTCCAGCAGGCTGGGCCACCGTCTGTTAGGCCAGCTTCCCATACTTGAGCATGTCCCCAGCTGCTCTGCTTCCAACCCAGCTCCCTGCTAACACACCTGGGGAGCAGAGCAGGTGATAGCCCAAGTCTTGGGCCCCTGCCATCGCACAGGAGCCGGGCCTGCCCAGCTGCTGTGGCCATGTGGGAAGCAAGCCAGCTCTGGATGATATCTACCTCCCAACCACACGTCTCTCTGGGACTGTCTTTCAAACAATCTCCTAAAAACTGGAAACAAAATTAAGAAAGAAAAACATTTCAAAATGGAAGAACCAGCAAATGTGCACACGTACATCTATGCATCTGTACAACTTGGAGAGACAGACGAGAGTCCTCCGCACGGTAGGATACCACATCCCATGCAGATCCGCTGGAGAAATTGTGGTCTGCGGTCTAGGGTTGAGAGACTCTGCTGAACCTGAAACAAATTTCACACACACAGATGTTTGTCTTACAATCATGCATGCAGTGCCTAAAAATTGTTAGCTATCAATAGCTAGAACACATCACTTTTCCAGCCCCACCTTCTATCAAAAGTTCCACAAGAAAGTTAAGTTAGTGCAGATAAGCTTTGTACGAGTAAGAACACAAAACAACACGTACTTTATTACATTCCAGCCTCACGGACCTGAGGCTTTTCTTAAACTGCTTCTCCTAAACAGTGATCAACACTAACTATGGAGTAAATGACCAGCGCACTCACAGGAAGCAGCCATTAAAAAGGAAGCAGATCTGTAGTGTGTAGTCACATGGGAGCCAATGGAGGCAGTGGAGTGACAGCAAGCAAGGTAATTTTTAAATAAAAAGGCTAATCAATTCTGGCTTGCCTGACAGCCAGCCTTCTGAAAACTGGGTGGAATACTCACAGAGCTGGTTTATAGGCTCAACTCCCAGGAGACCAGGGTTGGTCAGAAATGGAGGCCTCTGGAGAGGCTGGCTGGAGGGGCAGGGAGCATCCCTCAACAGAGAAGTGCATTTGTAAAGGAGGCAGAGGCAGGGTCACAGGATGATGCCAAATAAGCCCAGGAGTGGAGCTGGGCTAGTACTGCAGACAAGAGGGGACACTGAGGATGAACTAGGAGTAGAAGACGTTACACAATTTTGTAAAAACTTCAGTGTGATAATGGTTTTATGCTTAAATAAGAGATCTCTGTGAGCCCTGTACAATGCTCACGGCTTAAATCCTTGCCTTGCATGAGCCAGGATTCCATATTGGTATCAGTAGATGCCCCAGCTGCTCCATTTCCCATCCAGCTCCCTGCTTATGGCCTAAGAAAAACAGAGGATGACCCAAAATCTTTGAACCCTGTACCCACATGCAAGACCCTGAAGAAGCGCCTGGCTCCTAGATCCTGGCTTTGGATCAGCTCCAGCCATTGAAGCCACTTGGGGAGTGAACCAGCATACAAAAGAGCTTTCCTTCCAGTAAAAATAAACCTTTAAAACAAAGATATCTGTATTTCTTGAGATGTTGCTGTAATAATTACTAAAGTTATAAATAATCTATTATTAGAATGTTTAGTGCATTCTGTTCCTCTAACAAGCTCTATAAAAATAGATCTTAGTTGTTAAACTAAGGCTTTAAAAAACAGCCAAGAGTGAATGATATGAATAACATGCTTATATATATATATATATACACACACACACACACACAAATGTGATGAAGCATTGAGCCTTGAATACAAGTGTTAGGCACGAGTCTTCATTGATCATGTCTATTTTTCTATGCATTTGAAATTTTTTAAACAATAAAATGTAAAGAGTATATCCATAACGCACTAGTAGTAAATTACAGGACAATCTTAATCATTTCATGTTTTAAAGAACTAATGTAGGGCCTGATGCGGTAGCCTAGTGACTGAATCCTCGCATTGCATGCACCTGGGATCCCATATGAGTACCGGGTGGCACCCGCTGGCACCATTGTAGACTGGATAGTGGGGCTGGTTGGGACAAACTGGGTTTCAATGCCCATCAACAAGTACGAGAACTGAATGGGATGTGGGACAGATGGGACCAGTCTGCTGTACATACAGGTAAGCACGGGAACCAGGGCAGGGGGCAGGCCTGGTAGGGGTTTTTGTGGGTCACTCCGCCTAGACTGCAGCTCCCACTGGTTTACATGAAGGCTGAGTATGTGGTGGGCAGGATTGTACTGGGCTCTAACACCCACTGGGTTGTGTAAAACACAGGGCTGGAGGCAGATATGGCGCAGCAACTGCAACTACCAGTGTGTGTAGGCTGATTTGGGTGACAGACTGTATTGGACCCTCTATTGGCTAACACACAAGAAAGGTCTGCGATGGCCTCAGATGAGGTTTCTTTGCTGATTCCTTACCAACTGAACTGCTAGACTCAGAACCCTAACCATGGAGAGAACTGCAGGTTCTATGGTCTGACCGTGGAGTATGTGGGTCAGAGCTGGGCCTCCTCAGTGTCTCAGACAGAGCAGTGGACAGCATATCTAAATACACATGGACGGGGCCCAGCGGCATGGCCTAGCAGCTAAAGTCCTCGCCTTGAACGCGCCAGGATCCCATATGGGCGCCGGTTCTAATCTCCACTTCCCATCCAGCTCCCTGCTTGTGGCCTGGGAAAGCAGTTGAAGACGGCCCAAAGCCTTGGGACCCTGCACCCGTGTGGGAGACCTGGAAGAGGTTCCTGGATCCTGGCTTCGGATCGGTGCAGTACCGGCCGTTGCGGTCCCTTGGGGAATGAATCATTGGATGGAAGATCTTCCTCTGTCTCTCCTTCTCTCTGTATATCTGACTTTGTAATAAAAATAAATCTTAAAAAAAAAATAAATGCACATGGACAGTATGACAGTACTTCAGAGCCTCCAGAGGACACCTGGTACCATGGCAGAGGACAGAGGACAGAACAAATTGATCAACCACCCCAGCCAAGCATTGGCAGTGAAGATCTGGGCAGACAGAGACACTAAGGTGGACTATAGCAGCCAGTGGATTCAGGAGATTTCATCAAGATTGGAGTGGTGGGTTCACCAGCAATTCAGGACTGTTGAACTATCAAAACCTCTTGAGAACTTCACGTAGTTATAAATTTCTAGTTTTCTTCCTGTTGTTGATTTTGTATTGTGGCTTTTCATTTAAGAGGGATGCGTGGTGACTGTGTGAATGAGACTGTCATGTCCAGATGTGAGGATGCAGTGCAGTGTGCCTCTACTTCCAAATCAAAGATGGACTACTAATGAAACTATTAGCTGCATCTTGACAATGGGAGGCTGGACTCTCTGCCACTGTCCATGCCCGCAATGATGAACATGTGACTGTTTATGAAGAGCTATGCCATAGTAATGATATAGGGGAATTTGGTGGGGGGAGAGGATTTGGGAAGGGGGCTGGGGAAATTCCAGGGCCTATGGAACTGTATCATAGACTGATGGTAACAATTTCAAAAGAAGAAAAATTAAATTAAATTAAAACAAAAAGAACCATAGTATTTTGTGGCCTTCCCTTTAAAATAAAGTACAAGAAAAGTATTACCATCACCACCCCCATGAAAGTTAAGTGAAAACAAAATGTGTTTAACCCAAAAATTGGCTTGTCTGTTCAGTTTTCACTTTCTTGTTTAACCAACAGTTGACCAGGGGAAACGTGCCTCCACAGAGAGGCATCAAGAGGCACCACCCCCTGCCATGCCTAATGTCCTCCGCCCGCCCCCTTGCCTGCACAGCATGGCAAACCTGAGCTTTCTGGATGCGCTGATCGCTAACAGGCTCCTGACCTCAACGGGCATTCTGCCACCTCAACCAGCAGCTCATGCCCAGCCCTGTGTGGGGGTCTCTCAGTCTCTCGCGTCCACCATGCCTGGGACCCGGCCAGAAGGAGGTTGTTGCTACCCTTGCCACCTGATTCAGAATCTTTCCAGCCCAAATTTCATCACCGTTCCGTTAACGCCAATCACTGCACGGATGACCTCACCTCCAAACACTGGCACTTCCACCTCACACCCACCAACCCCTGGGCAGACTGGCTACTGCTTGCTTTCAGAATTACATTCTTTTTACCTTCTATCGCTTTTTTTGTATCCCAAACCATACCATCTTCTAAGTATTAAAATTTAGTAACACATTCTCTCACTAGGCCCTGATGACTTCATCCTTCTCATGCGTTTTGTTAAGCTACACTGCTGCTCCTCCTCAGGCGTCAGTCACAGCCTCCCACTTGCCTGCTCTGACCTCCCAGGCTGGTCTCCCTCACTCCTCCCCCTTCATCCTCACCCCAGACTTCAGCGACAAGCACTGTGCTCTCATCCTTGCAGTGATCTCACACAAACCCAAAGCGCAAAGTATTTCTTCATCTTCATCTCTAGATGAGCGCTGACCAACAGAACAGATAAGCCTTTTATATATGTAGCACATGAAAATGCCACATAAAACAATGTGAAAAGGAACAAATGGAATCATTTTCAATTTATTTTCTTTAACCTAATACATCTAAAATATCATCACTTAACAGATAATTAACATAAAGACGACTACTATGATATTTTGCATTCTTTATTTCATAGCAAGTCTCTGAAACCTGGTGTATATCTTACCCACCTATAGTACACTTTACACACAGTACATTCATACCAACTAACCCCATTGCCCATGTTCAGTGGCAGCGGCAACTACGTTAGAACAGCTTCTCAGATTCATAAACTACAGCTCCCCTCGCAGTTCCACAAGGCCCTTACTCAAGTCCTTAGCCACCACATCCAGTGCGTCATCCAATTGTATGTCCCTGTATGTCTCTCATCCCTCCAAAAAGAGAACAATCTCCTATGCAGGCTTTAAAGTTCTGCCAGCCAGCCCTCCCTGTAACCAGGCATGCGTGAAACAGCAGGCTTCGCTGGAGCCAGCAGAGAGAGGTGTGCACTGGTCTCTCCAGCGACACGTGAAAGGTTTACCAGAACCAAGCCACACAGGACCAAACCCTTAGGCCTCTTATTTCCCATCTAGCTTATTGTCTAGATTCCTCATGAAGCAACCTTACTCCTTTCAAAATATGCATCTCAGTCCCAGTCGCTCAGTATGTTTATAAAATGCATATCTAATTGTGGAACCGCCCTGATTGTACCATATCTGAAAGTCTAAAAGCTATGGAACTATTCCTCGACACTTCTTGTAAGTTGGCTCTGTCTTACCAGCCCCTAATCCATGTACAATCTGTGCCCAAACAAACCACATGCCCCTCCCAAGGAGCAATGGTCTTCTAATCCCCTATGCCTTCCTACGTGCTACTCAACTTAAATAAGCTCACCTGGCTCACTCACACTTTCATAAAACACTTCAGCTCTCAGACACCATACCTCACACTGACCTTGTCCTGCACCCAGAGCTCATGGACTCTCCATGCCCTTCTCCCACGGCCCAAGAGCACTGAACACCCGTTGCACTACGCTGGCGTCTTACCCGCCCCTGGATTACAACTGTAGTGGGTCAGACTTCCCCACACAGTGTGAACTCAAAGGCAAGAAACATTTTTTCATGTCTGGGGCATGACAAGTCTTCAGTAAAGGTTTAATAACTGAATGAGCAAACACGGAAAGATCTTATCACATACCAGACTTTGGGAGGCTGTTATCCTCTGATCCTTCTAACCGAACATCTGAAAATGCTGTTTCAGAAGGTACCTTCTTCTGTTCATCTTTTAAACTTTGTGCAATTTGCTACCAAAAAAGGGAGGTACATTAAAAGAGTAATTTTTAGCAATATGGCAGCATAAATATGTTCTATTATGCAAAAACCTTACTTAATTTACTATTTAGTATATGAAATGAATTAATTATGTCAAAAAAGTACATGGAAATGTAAAAATTACTTTAATTTCTAGTCTCATAAACACATATACATACAAACTTCATTTCAGAAACAATACAGGGCACCTAGTCAAGTACACAAAGTTCACAGAAGCCTATTTAAAGATGTATTTATTCATGGGCTGGCACTATGGCACTGCAGGCTAAGCCTCTCCCTGCAGTGCCAGCATCATACACAAGCAGCAATTCAAGTCCTAGCTACTTTACTTCCAATCCAGCTCCCTGCTAGTGGCCCGCGAAAGCAGTAAAGTCCTCAGGCCCCTGCACTAACTCGGGAGACCCAGAAGAAGCTCTTGGCTTTGGATTTGCACAGCTCCAGCCAATGCAGCCTTTTGGGAAGTAAATAAACAGATGGAGGATCTCTCTGCCTGTCTCTCCTCTCAGTAAATCTGCCTTTCAAATAAAAATAAATCTTTTATAAAATATTTTATTTGTTCATTTATTTATTCCTCATTTGATAAACAAAGAGAAGCAGAGAAATATTCTACCTGCTAATTAACTCTTCAAATGCCCCAAAAGGCAGAACTGTAAGTCCAAAGCTCAGAAGCCCATCTGGGTCCCTGGTGTGGGCAGCAGAGACCCAAGCACTTGCGTTCCACTCCCAGTTCCAGCTCCCTGCTAATGTGTTCTCTGGATAGTGAGGACCCTACCCCCGCAGGAGAAAACTGGATCGGGTTCTCATCTCCTGGCTTCTGCCAGGCCCAGTCCTCACTGCTGGGAGCATTCAGAGAGTGAACCAGCTGCAGAGAGATGTCAAAATGGTTCTTGGCAGAAGAAAAAAAAAAAAAAAGCTGCCCATCCCTGCTCAGTCTGGGTTGCCAAAATATAATGGAATCAGAGGAAGGGATGAAAGTGTCAAAGAACACCCTTGAAACAGTAAGAAGGTAGGGCATTAAACAGGCTAACAAAGTTCGGCCTCTAACTTTAAAAATAAGCAAACTTATTATTATGCAATTGTCGATCTAGGCACTGAAATAAATTAAAATGCTAATGAAGATATGTAGCAGCAGGACCTGAAAGTTCAGACTGAGGGGCTGATGCCATGGCCCAACAGGCAAATCCTCTGCCTTCAAGCACTGGTATCCCATACGGGCACTGGCTCGTGTCCTGGCTGCTCCACTTCCCATCCAGCTCCCTGCTTACAGCCTGGAAAGCAGCTGAGGATGGCCCAAGTCTTCAGGACCCCGCACCCATGTGGTAAACCCAGGAAAAGTACCTGGTTCCTGGCTTCAGATCAGCTCAGCTCCAGCCATTGTGGCCACTGGGAGAATGAAACAGCAGAGGGAAGATCTTTCTATCTCTCCCTTCTGTGTGTCAATCTGCCTCTCTAATAAAAATAAATCTCCAAAAAATAAGTAAAGTTCAGACTGAGTATACACACATGCACTTCCTTGCCCTGACAACTGGACAAACTCAGAAAAAATGGCACACCAGTCACAATGATCATCTCCAGCATCCAGATCCTGGTTTGTAACATTCCCTGAAGGAAAGGACCAGGACTCCAAGAAGAAACAGCTCATATTACCTCCATCATGACTAACTTCTCGGGATATGCCAGGTCTCCGGGAGCTGGTTTGTAGCCAGTGATGTCTGTCTGAATATAAATGTGGGTACGGTAGACAAGCCGCTCCTGAACATCCTCCAACATCTGCTTTACTCCAGCTGCAAATGCTCCCAGTTGTTCCGCTAGAAAAAAGTGAAACACCCCTTCCTTTAGATTTAGGAAAATAATTTCCGTATGATGAAGCTGTTGCTGAATTGTTCAGAAGCAGTATGATACACACACACTTCAGCAACTGTGACTGCAGGGGCCAGCACTGTGCAGTGTGTTAAGCCACCACCTGCAATGCCAGCATCCCAATGAGCATCACTTTATACCCAGGCTGCTACGCTTTCAATGCACCTCCTTGCTAAATGTGCCTGGAAAAGCAGCAGCAGACGGCCCAAGTCCTTTGGCCTCCACACTGACATGAGAGATCCAGTTGAAGTTACATGTTCCTGGTTTCAATCTGGCCCAGCCCCAATCACTGCAACTGTTTGAGGAATGAACCAGTAGATAGAAGAAAATGCAGCAGAGAAGAAACTAAACTAATATTCTGTTTCAGTAGGATTCCACATCTTAGTTTAGCATATGTGTTTCGGACCCGGCAAGATAGCGTAGTGGTTAAGGTCCTCGCCTTGCACACACCAGAATCCCATATGGGCACCGGTTCTAATCCTGGCAGCCCTGCTTCCCATCCAGCTCCCTGCTTGGGGCCTGGGAAAGCAGTCAAGGACGGCCCAAAGCCTTGGGACTCTGCACCCACATGGGACATCTGGAAGAGCTCCTGGCTTTGAATTGGTTCAATTCCAGCTGTTGTGGTCACTTGGGGAGTGAATCTTTGGACGGAAGATCTTCCTCTCTGTCTCTCCTCCTCTCTGTATATCTGACTTTGTAATAAAAATGAATGAATCTTTAAAAAATAATAATAATATTTTTTAATCTAAAAAAAACCTTAAATGGCTAAGACAGCTAATTAATTCATTATAGTCCCCATTTTATAAATCAATTTATTCCCACAGCTATTAAATGATTTAACATTTTCACAAAGAAAAATAAATGAAAAAGAAAACAAGATATTGGTGCATTTGGTATTTCTTCCATGCCATCAGTGTTAAGACAAATGAGTAATTCCAGAACAGCCTTTCAAGGGCTAGAAAATCCCTTGAAAACTAGATGCTCATGTACAATACATTCATGTGAAAAACATGTTACATGTAGAAGCCTTAACATGTGAAAAAAGTACATTCCTCTGAATAAAGTAGAATAATAACTGTGGAACAGTAATAAACTCATAGTGTCTCCTAATGGAGGCCTAGTTAAGAATAATAAACGCTGCCAGTAAAATGATGCCGTGAAGTGTGTTTCTTAAAGGCATGTAAGTATCATTAGGAAAATCACGTCCTCCATAACGAACCAATCAAATTCTCAGGAATGTATCAGAAAATCGCTTTTCTTTTTGATTTCAAAAAGACAAACCATTTCTGTATATGCACACTAAGTACTTCCTGTACTTTAATCAAAAGTATGCAATTAGGTAGGTCAACTACTATATTATTCTGTTAACAGTGAGAAATTCCTATCCCAAGATGCAGGGTCACTGATCTCTGGATTTCAGATGCCTAAAAGAAGTGACTACAATTAATCTGTTAACAATTTTGCCCAGATTTTAAAATTCCTTTCCTCTTTGTACCTTTAGTTGCTGAATAGGTAGTTTTCATTCAAAACAGGGCAAGGCATCTAACAAATGCTTCAAAAAATACTAAGTTTAAATATTTGAGGATGGGTTGAGAGAGGAAAGAAACTAAATTATTTTCAAATTCACTGAGCTATAGATAAAATTGAATCTCTCCTTACTTACCATTGTTCTGCACGTGATCTTCAAGGACCTCATTTTTAAGAATCCCACAAAGTTCTGACAGAGTCTCCAGGTGAATAACATGAATGATCAATGGCCTGAAGACATCATACAATGACACACACAGTTTCTCAAGAAGCTCACTAAAACACAACAGCAAAACATGAGTATTAGTAGTCAACCCATCAGGATTTTCTAATAGCTGCAAAGTCTCATCGAATTCCTCTAGCTGATAAAAAACAGTATCTCCTAAACGTTAGTATCTGGGAATATGAAGGAACGAGAGAAGTGAAAGGGTAAAAACAAATCCGTAAACTTTTTGGTCTAAAAGTTAAGACCTGATAATCAATCCACAGCCACAAGTTCAAATAGCTGTACCTAAATCAGTATTTCTTTACTGTATCTTATTTTATTTATTAGAAGTTTTTACCAACAATTTTGTGTATGCCCTGTCAAAACAATACAAATTATTTCAGCAATTACCTTTTCTATTCTACTTCACTGTGAATCAAACGGGATCAGGCTACTTTTAAAAGTTCATGAAAAATGAGAGTAACATGCAAATCAATTTTGGCACACAAAAAAATTGTAATCCATTTACAGAGAAATCTTCAAAAAGTTTGTGAAAATGCATTTTAAAAAAACCTATACAAAGTTTTCATTTTATTGCACCAAAATAAAGTTGTCTTAATTTCATTTTTCCATGAACTTATCAAAGTATCCTTGTATTCTCCTCCTCCAGGAAAGACAAGTTCATAATTCGTACATGCTTACAGATTAAGTTAAAATGCAAAGTCCTTTGGAATATACTAGATATTCGGAGAAACTTTTAAAACATTTGAAAAGAAAAAGTTTTCTATACTCTTCACATTTTAAACAGCATTTTTCTACATACAGTATTGCATTGAAAGTGATCACCCCAATTAAAATGCTTAAATATATATTTCTCTTCCCCATTTTAAGAGTCACAATCTCAGAATCTGCAAAATTCAAAACAGCCAACATGAAAAAACTGAAACTGACTATAGTGGATCTGTAAGATACTGAGAAAAATAAAGCTCATTAAATGGCATCTGTACTTAAGTATCTTTCCTTAGTTTAGAATCACAGGAATTTTTAACTAGAAGTAATCCCTATACCTAGTGGAGATAGGGAGATCTGGATCTCACAGTTCCCTTCACAGTATTCATACCATCATACCATAATGTCTCCAAAAAATATTCAAAACATGTTGGCCTTAACCCACATGTTTATTTTAAGAAAATAACCACTGTCACACCTGAACACACACAGTTAAAAACCTGCAGTTAACTAGACACCACTCTTACATTACTCCAATATGGTCACAAGCTAAATAAATCAACAAGAGTCCACTAACACTTACTCTAATTTTGATGTTGGTTTTGTAAAAAATTCATTATAAAGCTGATGCTCATCCTGGCATACATGGACCATAAAGGCACAGCCACTGCGAACCTGGAGGAAGCGAGCACACATCACTTACAATTAAAGAAATATAAGCTCCCAGAATTTATGCAATAGTCTATACTTCATTTGCAATGAGATGACACATACAGGAAGGTACTTCAAAAGTTCATGGACAGGGAATTAAGTGAAAAATTTATATTGGTGAAAAAAACTTTGAAATCTATGCAAACACAATTCTAGAAAGTTCATGCAAAAATTGCACATTATCAAAGAACTGTTGCATGGATTTCAAAAACTACTGCCACAAAATAAACTTTTTTTTATAAAGGTTTATTTTTAATGAAAAGGCAGATTCACAGAGACAAAAAGAGAGAGAGAGATCTTCCATCTGCTGGGTAACTCCCCAAATGGCTCAACAGCCAGGGATGCATCAAACCGAAGCAGGGGGCCAGGAACTTCTTCCGGGTCTCCCACGCAGATGCAGGGTCTCAAGGACCAGGGCCATCATCTATTGCTTTCCCAGGTCATAAGCAGCGAGCTGGATGGGAAGTGGAACAGCCAGGACACGAACCAGGGCCTATACAGAACACCACTGCCATAGGTAGAAGATCTGCATGCCACCACTGCACCTGCCCATACACTTATCTTTTACTTCTAGTTTTCCATGAACTTATTTGAAGTATTACTGCATATTTACATAAAATCTTATTAGAAATAAGTTGTTTGGAGCCTAACATGATGATTCAGTGGCTAAATCCTAGCATTACATGCCAGGATTCCATGCCGGCTCATGTCCTGGCTAGTGCACTTCCCATCCAGCTCCCTGCTTGGGGCCTGGGAAAGCAGTCGAGGACGGCCCAAAGCCTTGGGACCCTGCACCCGTGTGGGAGACCTGGAAGAGGTTCCTGGCTCCTGGCTTTGGATTGGCGCAGCACCAGTCGTTGCGGCCACTTGGGAAGTGAATCATCGGACAGAAGATCTTCCTCTCTGTCTCTCCTCCTCTCTGTACATCTGATTTTTTAATGAAAATTAAAATAAATCAAAAAAAAATTTCAGTATAAACCTACAACCTCTGAAGCCTCAACAAATAGTTACTTGCAAATCTTCATATCTCACAGATAAAGAAATAAAACTGAATATTTTGAAAAACTGAATTAGGTTAGTAATTAAACATGTCAAAATCGGAAAAATTACAGTCTTGATATGAGAGGCAAAACTATATGCAGAAAATAGCTGTAAGGTACAAAACAGCTCAGAAGGTTCGTCAATGAAGCCAAAGGAGCCAGCACTTACCAAGGCACAATGATCTCTGTTGTTCTGGCTGGTTAACTCTGTGACAGTACATGCTATACTGGGGCCCAGCAGGAGCTCCCGCTGATCAAGGTAACACTGGTGGATGTCACTCAGCAGCTGTTGGTATCTGAGGGAACACAATGAGACGGCAATATGAACTTCTGGTTTTACAAGTTTCTATTTCAAAAGATAAGAAAATGGAATCTGATTTTAAATCCCAAAATACGTGGCCAAACCTCCAAGGGCCAGCTTTCACCTGTCTACATACCAGGAATACAGAAATCCAATAAAAACAAGCCATCATATATCACAGTGCCCTAAGCTTCACAGGCTACAAACACATTTACCTTCTAGGAACAGGGGTCTCTTCTGCCATTTAATGTGTTAAGTTAGGTTTGTGCTTTACTCCCCAAGATAAGTGGTGTGCTACAAGAACATCGCTCAGAAAAAGTTAGGGATGTAAGCAATTTGGAACAGTACTATCCAACAGGGAGCTCACTGGGAAGCCAAAGAACTTTCGGTACTCACTCAGGTATTTTTTCAGATCGGAGCTCTATTTGCTCAATAAGAGTCTACAGAATAAAGAAGAAAAATGCATCAAAGACTCGTCTGATTTAAACACACTCTCTGTTACCTTCTGATTTAACCATACTACAAGCCACTTGGAAAAACCAAACATAAAGAACAGCTAAAAATATCATTGAAAATCACAATTTACCATTGCAATAATTTTCTTTTAGTTTTAGGTTTAATTTTTTTAGTTTAATTTTTTTTCATCCAGTCATTTTATATTTTTCAACAATTTCAGAATTACTGCTATGTATTCAGTGTTAGAGAAGACAGGAGGAAAGGGGAGAAGTATCATTCTCAGAATTGTATCTATGAACTACATTAAATCTGTTCTTTTTTATTATCAATAAAAAATTTCAAAAAGCGCTATGTGCAAAAGCTATGAATAGCCCACTGGGCTGATATATCCTAAGTCAAACATTTTTCCATGCTTAGACATCTAAATTATTTCAAATAACACCCCAATGGTGAAACACCTGAGTGATACTAGACAGTCCAGGTGCCTGGCCTTCAGCAGCTGTTTGTGCTCTTGCAAGGTGGTTCACGTCTCTGAGTTTCCACTTCCACACTGGCTTCACACTGCCCACCTCTTATGTGGCAAACCCAACATACTGAATCAAAAGTATTCTTGGGCCTGGCATGGTAGCCAGCAGCTAAAGTCCTCACCTTGCATGTGCCAGGATCCGATATGGGTACGTTCTAGTCCAGGCGACCCTGCTTCCCACCCAACTCCCTGCTTGTGGTCTGGGAAAGCAGTCAAGAACAGCCCAAAGCCTTGGGTGCCTACACCCATGTGGGAGACCCGGAAGAGGTTCTGGACTCCTGGCTTTGGATTGGCTCTACTCCAGCCGCTGCAGCTAATTGGGGAGTAAATCATCAGAGGGAAGATCTACCTCTCTGTCTCTCCTCTCTGTATTTTGCAATGAAAACAAATTAAATCTTAAAAAAAAAAAGTATTCTTACAGGCTTTTGATCTCATTATCTGAAATGCTTTTTTTAAAGATTTATTTTTATTGGTTGATACTATTTGAAACTGATAGCATTTCATAGTGTTGGCATCCTATTTATTTATTTGAAAGACAGATTTACACAAACTCAGGAAGAAAGAGGAAAGACAGAGAGATCTTCCACCTGCTGGCTTACTCCCTAAATGGTTATAACAGTCAGGTGTGGGTCAGACTTAACACAACAAGACTTCAGAAGGGCTGGCTAAATAAATGTCATAGCAATATCCTATTTATGCCAACACTTACTCTGACTTTGGGGGCAGCTGCTCGAAATTTCACATAAAATAGTGTGAAGGCATTGTCTGCATGAGGTACAGAGGAAGGATCCTAAGAAAACAGGATAAACAGGAAAGATAATTAGCAAACAAGTAACTGTCCAGAAACCTGATACCATTTCATATGACTACAGCTTAGCCTCCATATCAAAAGATTACAGTAAAAACTTCCAATTAGATATTATTGTTACAAATGAGAAATAATGAAGTAAATTGTCATCCTCCTCCCTTTCACAGTTCAAATTCACCCACATGCTACTTCAGTTTTGACAATAAACAGACCTACATTCAGATTCATTAGTCTGTCACTTTCTGAACACAGAACACTAAGTTGCTCAACCTGACATTCACTATCTCCCTTACAATACCCAAATACATAGTTGTAGACTAGCACGTAGCAGGTACTGATAAGTTTCCTAAATTTGCTAAAACTTTACAAACGAGAATAAATAGTCCAGCTGTTACATTAACCAAAAGTAATGTGTACAGCATGACAGAACCCAAAAGCCAGTGGCTTTAAACCGAAAGCCCAAAAAGACACTCCACGTCATTACAAACTGCTACCTAAAATATAATACAATTTTATGGTTTCATTTTCTTAGGAAAGAAATATAGTCATTGACTATCCTAGCTTGTTCTATTCTCATTTCCTAAGAAACACCATTAGATCTTTTACCTAGTATCTACTACAATTTTGAAATAAATAAATAAATACACAAATAAAGTGAGCACCACAAGGGCAAGGACCTTAGCAACTTCTTTTGTTAACATACAGTTCCCAATATAATACCAAGTATTGGGAGGTATTTGTTTGGTAAAAATATGCTTGCTAGATATGGGAAAGCATAAAAATTTTAATTCCCATCATTCAGACAAAACTTATTATTATTTAGCTATTTCCTTCATGCAACAGATAGAAATATTTTAAGTGACAAATAGTTTATATCTTATTATTAATCATACATTGCTGGACACTTACACCGCTAAATATTATTAAGGACATTTAGCATATGACAATTTTTCTTATTATAAGGAAAGCTCAGTACATACTCTTATTTGACAATACATAAAACTTTTCCAGAAACACAAAGTACTAACTCAGAAAAGGATCATCAAAGATGAATGACTCCAAAGTAAAGAACGTATCGGTGGGAAGCATGAACTCACCCTTTTTAGTAACTGGCTGGTGAGGGTCTGTAGTGTGCTCACAGTGTATGTCCTCATGAGGTGCAAAGCTTTAGCAAGACATTGTTTAAACTTCAGTAAATACACAGGATAATCTTTAAAATTGGGCTTGAAAGGAAAGATAAAGATTTACAAAGAGGAAACATTGACAAAAATCTAGCTTTTTAGGAAAATCCAATGTTCCTTAAATAAACTAACATATAAAGTTCAAAAATGGGTTTATATACATCACAGATTCCACAAAGATGAACGCTATGCCTATTTAGTTGCACAAAGTAAGTCCGGCACAAAGCAAGAACTCAACCAATATTTGTAGTCATTGGCAAAATACACTTTCAATACCCTGTGGACTTTATGGATATTACATAAGTCCCAACTAGAAAAAAATAGAAGTGATTGGAAATAAATACAGCAATAAATCTTCAGAGGATAGAAAGAAAGGGTGATTGAATTTAACGCCTTGTCCCTTCACTTGCACCAGAAATACAACCCATTCTGCTTTCAACACACCTAGCATGTCAAGCATCAACAATTTGTAAGAATGACTCATTCTTTTAGGGAGATAGAATCAATTATACCCTCTTCACTCCTGGGGAGTCTCAGGAGCCAGAAATGTTCCAATTATGTTATTGATAATGACTGGGATTTACCAATTTTCTTCCAACATGTCACTCGTACATATCTTCCTTTCAGGCAAAACAATTGCTTTACAACACAAGAAGTGATATACTAAGAATATTAGAGGAGTCTTCAAAAACATACAAAAACCCTATAACTTACATGAGAGGAGATGTATGTTATACAGTCATCCAACTTGGCCAGCATAGGTATAAATCCTTCACTATTCACAGACAACGTTGGGGAATTCAGTTTCTTTAAGGAAGAAAAATATTAATCTTAATTCATAGAAAGATACAAATAAAAGGTAAAAATTATAGCTTTGCATATGTCAAGATGCAATATAGTGAACTAATGTCTTTATAATACATTCTAAAATTAAAATATCCTCAAATGTAGGCCCCAGGTAACAATGTTCAACAGACAAATATCAGATACAGATTTTAATCCAGTTTAACCCTAATCAGCTTTAATGGTGCACTTTATGAATTAGCAAATATTTTCTAATACTCCCCTATAAAATATTGTATTAAATTAAGGCATCAAACACTTAGATTTCCCACTTTCAAACACTTTACAAAATACATGATTATTTCATTTACAAACACTGCAGACTTTCTTAAAGTTAAAGGATTAACTAGCAGTCATGTTATGTTTAGCAATCATCCTATGAAAGCATATTATTCCCAATTATTTTTTATCATGATGGACAAATAGCTTGGCAATGAGCTACTTCCCAACACATTCCACTGTCAACTAGCAACTGATTTTACTTCTGTATCTTTAGTAAACCATGGCAATTATGATTACTTTAATGATTTAGTAACATGATTCACATATAATTATTAGGACTAATTCATGTGTCAGAAACATATAAAATGTAACTTACACAGTACCTTTTTACTGGACTTTGAGACACATGTGTATGTTAGGAAGATTATACTTTCCTTCAAACTAAACACTAAAGCTAGTTTTAAAAGTGCTTCTACTACTATCATAGTAACCTAACCATAGCAAGAGTTAAAATTGATTTTTTTATAATCTTTATGGATTACAAATAAAATATAATTAGAGGTAACCGATATGGAGGTTATATTAACAGTAATGCAGCTTAAGAAAAAACACAACTTCAATTATATCTGAAAAAAATCTAAACTCATAATGGAATCTCAATTAGTTACAAATACAACTGTCTATCAGCAAACAAACTTAAGTTAAAAAATCACTGAGACCCAGTATAAGTTTAAAAATCATACTAAGAAGAAACACAAAGCAAAAATAACTTTACAAAAAGTAAAAAAAAATTACCGTATTAATAGTTTCTAATTCGTTGAAATAGGAAAGCTTCTGTTGAATGTTTTCAGCCAAATCAATAAGTTCCGACTTGCATTTTTAAAAGAGAAAAATCAATTATTATTTTAAGAATATGCAAATCAACATTTCATTCTCAAAATTCTATTGAATAGGTTTAAATTAGACAAATAAATTTACATCAGATATGAGATTTCAGAATAACACTGAAATATTTCTGCAATCGCAAAGTAGGCAAAAAATTATTATAGCAAATTTCATATCATCTTTCTGTAAAATAATAAACATTTTAAAACACAAAGACACATTTACAGAAAATTCTGAGATAATTCAAATCTCTAAGTTACAAGTTTAAGTACAACCCTATCTGTTGATCTTTTCATCAATTTCATTACCGGTACAAATCACTATGCTTGTTTGAAAAGTTTCAAAGCCAAGAGTGAATGAAATAAGCTATTGGAGCCACTACTGTCAAACTGAACTGAGACCTCAGAGCTCAGCACCCAGGAATGCCTGACACGGCCCTGTTTGTGTCATTTTCTTCAGAATAAAAGGCTATAAATGGAACAATCTACATGCATAGCACATGGTCTCAAACACACAGCGCTGTTCAATCAGAACTGAGAGAGTGAATAAATAAAAAATGTTATGCATCTATTTAAATACGTGTAAACATCTATTTAAGGCTATGTGAGATATTAAGTGTAATCAATGACCCTCTCACTACAAATTACCTGTTCTTTTAAGAGCTGTTCACAGGCTTCGTGTAGGGTTCCTGTCTTATTGGACACAAAAAGATACTGTTTCTGCAACGACTCCAGATGCTGAAGAGCACTGTTTACGTCGTTCAGGATGGCATCACACTGCTCCTGAAACCCAGACAAGTAATCCCTCATCTGTCTAGAAAACAGAACCAAAAGGGGATTGACAATAATATTTTCCCCCAATAAACACAATCAAGAAACAACAGCCTCATTTTTCCCAAAATGCTTGAATCTCAGGAGGATAGTTCAACTGACTCACAAAAGCTGATAATATTCATCAAATGGAGTGAAAGCTGTGCCATAAACTATTTCAATACTTGGGAAGATAAATCACTAATACACTAAGCAATGGAAGGAATTAGCCTAGAAGCCATAATCTGGATCCCCAAATGTAAGGAAATGAGTTACCAGCTCAGCTTTCAGATACTGGAACACCACAAACATCCCAGCTCTCATCATGTAAGGTCATGCAAGGAAGTGGTTCCTTCAGACCACTTCCACCTTTGACAGGGGTCTTTCCTAATGCATCACTATGAAGATTAACAGCAGCATACGCCAAGTGTTCATCAATAAATGTTAACAATATCAGTAGCTCCCTGCCATTTTCCCCATGCCACCAAGAGAGATCAACAGAACCACATAGTAACACTCAATCTCAGTGGTCATCCTTAAAATCTGGTAAGGATGCTTTTCCTTCTCAAAGAAAGCCACAAAAGCCTCTTAGAACTCCTAGAAAACTCTCACTAATCTATTTATTATGATATAAGCCCTTTAAAAATATATACATTTAAGTAACATATTTGAAAAATGGAGAGAGAAGAAAGTGTGAGAGCAAGCAAGACAGTGGTTGTCCAAAGGCCTTCTACAGCCCAGGCAGGATAGTCCAGAGTGAGGAGCCTGAACTCATGCTAAGCCTCCCAAGGTGGAAGGGCCCAAAGTAATCAAAGCCTCACCTGCTGCCTTCTCAGGAAGCACATCAACAGAAAGGTGGGTCAGAAGTACAGTCAGGACTCAAACTCAAGGCCTGGTGCAATGGCTCAACTGGCTAGTCCTCCCCTCCAAGCACCAGGATCCCATATTGGTGCTGGTTCCTGCCCCAGTAGCTCCACTTCCCATCCAGCTTTCTGCTTGTGGCCTGGGAAAGCACTTGAGGATGGCCCACAATCTCGGGACCCAGCACCCGTGTGGGAGACCAGGAAGAAGCTCCTGGCTCCTGGAGACCAGGAAGAAGCTTCAGATCAGCTCAGCTCAGCTCCAGCCACTGCAGCCATTTGAGGAATGAACAGGTGGATGGAAGATCTTTCTCTTTGTCTCTCCTTCCTCCTGTAAAACTGTCTTTCCAATTAAAACAGACAAACCTTTAAAAAAGAATATTTAAATATCAAAATTCAGGCACTCCGATACGGGGTGCAGGCATCCTGAATGACATTTTAACCACCACACAAAACACAAATTATAGTTGTAATGACCTAAGTTCTTTCTCTGGTAATTTGTACAGAAAATGGCTGTTTAAATGTGTTTTTTTTTTAATTGCCTGTTCTTGTTTTCATTTTTAACATTTGTTTCTTATTTCAAAGGCAGATTTACACAGAGAGGAGAGACAGAGAGAAAAATCTTCCATCTATTGTTTCACTCCCCAAAGGACAGCAACAGCTGGAGCTGAACCATTCTGAAGCCAGGAGCCAGGAGCTTCTTTCAGGTCTCCCATGTGGGTATAGTGACCCAAGAACTTGAGCCAATCTCCACAGCTTTCCTACAGCCGCAAGCAGGGAGCTGGATGGGAAGCAGAGCAGTCGGAATTCCAATGAGGTGCCCATAAGGGATGCCAGCGCTAATAGCAGAGGATTAGCTGTTGAGCCACAGTGCTGGCTCATGTGAGTCTTTTCTTTTTTTTAAACTTTAATCTTTTCAAGACAGGAAATGTGAAATACTCATGATGACAGGAATGAAAAAATTAGGATATCAAGAGCCACACATACCTATATTTAATTCCTTCATCCTGATCCATCTGAGTTTGTAGCTTTGCAAACCATGAGAAAAACTGGAAAAAAAAAAAGTATCACATTGTCAACAAAACTAAGAACGATAAAATAAGTAGTGGCTACACGCAAAACAGTACAACAAAAAGGCAGACATTAACTGCTTTGGTTTAGGGATCAGACTTAACAGCTTTAAGCCAAAATAGGCAATTTAATTACACACACAAAAACCCCACTATGCTAAAAAAGCAAAGGATATAAAAAAAAATTAGCCATTTTCAGAATCAAGTAAGGAGAAGGCTTAAAAGTACAACATGCAAATATGTGTGTGTGTGTGTGTGTGTGTGTGTATGTGTATGTCTTCCTAAGAGGCTAATGTCTATTTGTAAACTTGCCAAATCTGAGCAGATAACATAGGGCTTTGGGTAATTACCAACATTAATATTTTGTAACAATAACTGTTGGAATATAAACTCAGAAATAACACCACTTAGTACTACTGCAAGAAAATTAACTTTGGCATTAGCTAACCGTGAGTGTCATGGAAAATATTACTAAAAAGAGATGATGAAGGGCTGACTTGAAATAACCATGAAGGAACTACGTGACCAATGCTTTATGTCTCCAGCATGTTAGTTATACCCGTATTTGAGCTTGTCAAAATTCATGGAGCTGACCCTTAATATGAGTACATTACATTGGACACAAATCACAACTCAATATAGTAATGACTTTTTATTTGAAAGAGGGACATCCAGATGCAAATTTAATCATGAGGTTTTTTCCATCTAAGCTAGCTGGCAGAGACGGTGCTAGATTACCTTCTCCAGTTTTCTAAGGGGAGTCAGTGTCAAGGGCATACCATTTTGCCATGTACTTGGCTATCATTTTCTGAGTGTCTATTATGTGCCTGCCATATAGTAAATCTACACAAACTATTTTATTTAGTTCTCATAAAATCATATGGGATAAGAATGTAGGTACTGATGTTTCACAGATAAATAAACTACAGGTTCAAGAGTGTAAGTCATTTGCTTAAGCACACAGAGGTACTCTGATGGAGCTGACTCTTAGAAGTAAGGCTGGGCCCAGCGCAACAGCAGAGCAGTTAAAGTCCTTGCCTTGAACGCGCCAGAATCCCATATGGGCACCGGTTCGAATCCCGGCGGCCCTGCTTCCCATCCAGCTCCCTGCCTGTGGCCTGGGAAAGCAGTTGAGGATGGCCCAAGACCTTGGGAACCTGTACCCACATGGGAGACCTGGAAGAGGCTCCTGGCTTCAGATTGGCTCAGCTCCAGTCATTGCGGTCACTTGGGGAGCGACCCATCAGACAAAAGATCTATGTCTCTCCTCCTCTCTGTATAACTGGTTTTCCAATAAAAAATAAAATAAATCTTAAAAAAAAGAGGAGAGCTTATGATGGCTTTGCAACATGTATCTGTCAGCTCACTGTCCACACAATTCAAACACTGGCTGTGCGTTTTACTTTGACACCTGGTGTCAAACTGAAAAGTGGCTGAAGAAATGGCTGCATATTTAGCCCTGTAGCTATGAATAACCAAAACCCAAGAAAACACTGCATGTTAAAGACTGAAAAACCTGAGAGGAATTCAAAGAGTTCACAGAGAATGGTATTAAAATATGAGTTTCTACTGGTGCAAAAGAACTGAAATTCTTTATTGGTGCAAAAGGACCGAAATTCATGCAGTTCTTAATGGTGTGCTTTTTCATGAATTTACTGTAGGCCCCTCACACGTATATCTCAACATTTTTGCACCAAAATGAACTTAACTTCTAATTTCATTTTCCATGAACTTTTTGAATTACACTTGTAGCTCTAAAGGCTCATTTAAAGGAGATAACTGGGTTTTTAAAAAGAATTACCTAGCAACAAGGGGAAATGCTGAGGGGACAGACTAACACAGACCATATATACTTGACAAAGTCAAAGATGCACAATATTAAGACCTTAATAAACATAATCTATCAGCATCAAAACTGGACATATCATTCTTTGGTCTACATTGCAAATACAACTGAGCAACAGATTACTTTGAAAAACTTCACAGCCACAACTACTACAAGATCAAGAATGTCCTAGAAAGATCTGTTGTCAATGACAGTGTCAAATGTTAAGAACTTTCCATTCTGGCCTCTCATCAGCCTTCTCTCAGAAAAGACGGAAAAGATACTGCCATTCACCTGCTGTGCGGTTTCAATTCTTTCTTCTTCCATTCCTAAAGAAGTGAAACCCTTCAAGAGAACATCTTCTGTGGATTCGGGCACTACTGAAATCAGCTCATCAGGCAGCGACTGGGATGGCAAACTGCACAAGTCTTCAACTGGGAGCTTGAAAAAGCACAAAAACATGTAAATAACCTAAAAATTCTCTGAACTCTACATTGGATTTCCATCCCGGCTTCTTTCAAAGAAAAAGAGAGCATTTTCTACCCAATCAAATATGGTCTGCTGGGTTCTGTCAGTTAAACGCTAGCCTCAAAAATAAACATGACAATGATGTCCCAGCACTAGGAAGGAAGGACTTGGTCACCTTTCCAATGGTGAGTCTGGGCTAATGCACACGCCTTTTCTCACTTGTACCTCTTGTCAACTGCCACCCGGCCAGGACGGACGCCTGTGTGCCACTGGAGGTGGCCTGCCCTCTGCGCTAACACAACAGCCTGACCAAGCCCGAGAACAGCGCTCACATTAACTGCCACACGCCTTCTCCCACCATCTCCCCAACTGCCAAGTCTCCCACACCTCCTGCTGACAAGTTTAAAAAAAATTTTTTTTTTTAATTGGAAAGGCAGATTTACAGAGAGAAGAAGAGACAAAGATCTTCCATTTGCTGGTTCACTCCACAAGTGACAGGGCCAGAGCTGAGCTGAAGATAGGTATCAGGAACTTCTTCCGGGTCTCCCACATGGGTTAAAGGGTCCTAACGCTTTGGGCCTACCTCCACTGCTTTCCCAGGCCACAAGCAGGGAGCTGGATGGGAAGTGGAGCCGCCAGTATTAGAACCGGCGCCCATATGGGATCCTGGCGCATTCAAGGCGAGGGACTCTAGCCACTAGGCCACTGTGCTGGACCCAAAATAAATAAATCTTTAAAAACAAAAGTATGATTTCCCATATGCTTTTCTATATATACGATATATGCTGAAGTATGTTTCTTCTATTCTTAAATTTGTTCCGAGGTCAACAGACGCAGTAAGAGCAGCTGATAAAACCCAACATTCTCCATGATAAGAACTCGGAACAAATTAGGAATGGAAGAACAAATTTCAATATATCATATACATACAAAAGCAGCTCACAGCTAACATCACACTGAAGGGAGACTCACTGAAGGCTTCTCCCTAGTTCTGGAACAGCACAAGGATACCTGCTTTTACCACTTTTACTCAACATACTCCTGGAAGTCCCAATATGAGCAATTAGTCCAGAGAAAGAAACAAAGAGAGCCAAACGGGAAAAGAAGACAAACAACAAGATCTCTTGTTAAAGATGTTTTATTTATTATGCTTTATTTGAAAAGCAGAGTTACATTAGCAGGGAGGAGGATGGGAAGTGAAGCAGCCAGGTCTCAAACCAGTTCCCAAATGGGATACCCATGTCACAGATGGCAGCTTAACGCAACACGCCACAATGCTGGCCCAACAACATCCTTTAGCTAAAAAACCCCAGCGTCTGAGCCTGCACAATGACTCAGTGATTAAAGCCTCACCCTACACACGCCAGCATTCCTGCCCAAGCTGCTCCACTTCCCATCCAACTCCCTGCTCCACCCACAGGGAAAACCTGGATGGAGTTCTGGCCAGGGAATGGGGAACTGCCACCCAATGTCATCCTAGGGTCCCCATTGTGGAGCATTTTCTGAGGGTCTGCTCATGTGGTTTCAATAGTTTTGAAATGCTGCCGATATCACAGATCCAAGGATGAGGAAATTCTCCCAAGGCTGTCATAGTCCACCTCTGAGTCTCCAATGCCCAGAAATTTGCTGTCACTGGGTAGGTGATTACTTTTTTCGGCTCTCCATCCTCGGCAAACCAATAGGTGCTGCAGCCCAGTCCAGCCCAGCCCTGCCCATCACATGTTTGGCCTCCACATAGCACGGGAGGAGCTGCATCCCAGTCAGTGTGACCCCCAGTAACTCCCACTGGACCGGCTCCCAGCTCTGGTTCCTGTGCCTGCCAGCATGTACAGTGGACTGGTCCGATCTGCCCCACATTGCATTGAGATCTCATATACATCATTGACACTGAAGCATAACTCAACTCAACCAACTCCACCCTCCAGCCTATACTCGTGCCAGTGGGTGCCACTGCCTGTCCAGCCTGGCCTGTCCCAAGTCCTGGTTCTCATGCTCACCAATAGGAGTTGCAGCCCATCAGAGAGAAGCTCACTGACTCCCCACTGGACCCACCTTGCATATTCCACCCTTCAGGTGGTTCTGCAGCCAACCTCAACAGGACTTGCTCCCAGTCCCAGCACTTGCCAGCTGATGCTATGGCAAAGCCCAACCTGCCTATCCTTATTCTGGCTCATACCTGTACCAGTAGATACAATCAGTTACCCCAGCCTGGCTCTCCCCCTAACCCAGTTCACACATAGGCCAATAGGTGTTGTGGCCCTGCCCAGCCTGTCCCCAGTTCCAGCTCTCACACTCACTAGCAGGAGCAGTGCCCAACACTAGAGTCCCTACTAGTCTCCTACCAGGCTCATTCCCTGACCCCAGTCTCACGTGCATTGGTGGGTACTATAGCCCAAGTGGCATGGCCCATCTCAT
Organism: Ochotona curzoniae; assembly: GCF_017591425.1. NCBI lineage: Eukaryota > Metazoa > Chordata > Mammalia > Lagomorpha > Ochotonidae > Ochotona > Ochotona curzoniae. The sequence goes on along the minus strand of NW_024466502.1, from coordinate 42,762,954 downwards.
CTCGGCATTTTCCAGTGAATGCTATAGCCTGGCTTAGCCCAGTCTGCCCCCAGCTCCAGCTTGTGCTAGCTGGAAATGCCACCCAACCCAGCGCAGTCAGCACCCAGTCCCGGCCATGAAGTGAACTGGCTGGTGATGTGGCAAGACCCAGCCAGTCCTACACCCCATCATGGTTCTCAAATCTGTCAGTGGGTATTATAAACTAGCCCAGCCTGGCCTGCTTCCATACCTGACCCACATATATGCCATAGATACTGTAACCTGGTCTGCTCTGGGCTGCTCCTTGCTTTGGTTCTTGTGCTCACCTGCAGGGACTACACCCTGACAAAAGAGTTTCCCAAGACCTGGCATGGTAGCCTAGTGGCTAAAGTCCTCACTTTGCATGCACCCGGATCCCATATGGTGCTGGTTTGTGTCCTGGCTGCTCCACTTCCCTTTCAATTCCTTGCTTGTGGCCTGGGAAAGCAGTCAAGAATTGCCCAAAACCTTGGGACCCTGATTCCATGTGGAAGACCCAGGGAAAGCTCCTGGCTCTTGGCTTCATCAGCTCAGCTCTGGCTGTTGTAGATACTTTGGAAGTGAAACAGAGGATGGAAGATTTTCCTCTCTGTCTCTCCTTCTCCCTTGTAAACCTGACTTTCGAATGAAAAATAAATAAATCTTAAAAAAAAAAAAAAGAAAAAAAGAACAAAGGAGTTCCCCAAGTTTCTCTATCAGGTCTCCTCTCAGTGGCAGATCTCCTGTTCACCAGTAGGCCCTAGGCCTGGACTGACTTAGTCCACTTCCAGTCCTGGCAGGAACAGGAGCTTTGCCTAACTGTCCCAGACCCAACCCAGTTCTTACTGTTGGGTGTTACAGCCCAGCCACACCTAGTCCACACCCTGACACAGCTCTACTGTGGCTCAGTGGGAACAAAAACCTAGCCCAGCCTATCCTACTCACACTCTGGCTCTCACAAGCACTAGTGGATGCTAAAGTCTAGCCTAGTCTGGCGTGCTCCACAGCTTGTCCACACTCATGGCAAGGGACGTGGCAGCCATGGCCAGCCCAGACCACCACCCCCATTCTGGTTCTTGCGCTCACCAGTGGGAACTATAACCTAACCGGAACATCCCCTTAGCTCCCCAACCAGGCCTGTTCCCAGCCCCAAATCTTGTGCACACCAGTGGTTGCTCTGAACCAGTTCTGCATGACCAATCTCTTTTCTTGACCTCTGCCATTGGATGCTGCAGCCTGGCCTGACCTGGCCTGCCCCTAGTCCCAACTCTCTCTGGTGAGCACTATAGCTAGGTCCTGCCTAGTCTGCTCCCATCCCTGACTCACACAAACCAGCAGGTGTGATAGCCTAGCTTGGTGTGCCTTGCATTCCAGCCTGGCTCCTGCACTTGCCGGTGAGCTAAGGCTGGTCTGGCTCTGCCTGGGCCACCCCCTTCCAAAACCACCCCACATGTGTGCAGACAGACGGAGCTACCGTGCCCAGTCTGACCAACACCCAGGCCTGAATCACATGCTCACCAGTGGGAGCAATGGTTCAACAGGGGAGTTACCCTGGTTTCCCTACCATACCCACTCCCAGACCCAGTTCTCTCCCATGCCAGTGGGTGCTAGGCAGTTACCGGTCATAGGCTATCCTTTCTGTCCTGCATGTGTATGAGTGGTGGATGTTGTGGCCCAGTCCATCCCCACACAGTTTTCTTGGGTGTCTAGCAGCTGGAACTCAATGCAGAACTCCTACGTGGGTAGTGGGGATCTGAGCTGTCAGGGTGTGCATGAGCATAAGGCCGCAAGTAGATACAAGATTCAAATCCCGGCACTTCGATATGGGATATGGGCAACCCAAGTGGTATCTTAGCTACTGCACCACACACCATATGGTGTTTTAATCCTCTACATCTGTGGTCACTTGTAAGAGCCCCTAGCCCAGTCTTCCTGACTGCCCCAGCTCCCTGACATGTCCTTTGGGCCCCCACAGCATGCCCTCTCTCCTCCAGCTCACAGCAGCACCCGCTTTGCAGGCATGGGTCAGGCAGCCTTCACCTTCACTCACTCCACTCCACTGCACCATAGACTCTAGGGATTGTGTTGTGGCTCCCTCTCCACCAGGTGAGCAGAAAGAACAGTCAACCATGAGGGGAAACACAAGGCACAAAAGCTCTCCATGCGGGGGCCTGACAGAGCACATGTACCTGGCTGAATCCTCTCCATCCACATGGAGATCCAGTGAGGGCATATGCCATCCTAGTAGTGAGAGTATTAGAAGCTACTTATGTAATCCTCTGCTTCCTTAGAACTGAAACAGTTGGTCATACTTTATCTGTATTTATTTACTGATTTGAAAAGCAGCGTGACACAGAAGGACATACACACACACACACTAATGAAAGAGAGGAGAGACAGAAAGAGAAAGAGAGATTTTCCATCTGTTGGTTCATATCACAGATAGGCACAATAGCCAGGACTGGGTTAGATCAAAACCAGGAGCCCAGAACTCCACTTCCCATCCTACCATTATGGCCTCCTGGGGAGTGAACCAGCACACAGGAAGATGGGAAGATCTTTCTCTCTACCTCTCCTCTCTGTATATTTGCCTTTCCAATAAAAACAAATAAATCTTTAAACAAAACAAAAGCCTTCACCAAAAACTATCAGAACCAATAAACAAATTCAACAGAGTTGTAGGATGCAGAGTCAATGTGAAAAGATTAGTAGCATTGTTTGTTACCAATAGCAAAGTATCTTAAAAAGAAATCAAGAAAGCGATCTCACCGCCAAATAGCTAAAAAAAAAAAAAAAAAATGGGGCATAAGATGAACCACAGAGGTGAGATCTCCACCATGAAAACTGTTTTGAAAACACCTATGAAAGCAACGGAGGAGGACTCAAACAAGTGCAAAGACATTCCAGCTTCATGGCGCAGAAAAATCAAGAACGCCACAATGCCCAAAACACCCCCAAACAATTCAGAGACGGGAAGCAATTTCTCAGAAAATCAATGAGAACGGGGCACAGGTGAAGGCCCCTGCGTTCCTCCTCCGGGGATGTGGGCTCTGGCTCCTGCCTCCACCCTCACACTAAAAGAGGCCCTGGGAGGCAGCAGGAACGGCTCCCTAACAGGGAGAGCTGGACCGAGGGCAGACAGGAGCACCTCTCCCCACTCCTCTGTTAAAAAAACAAGGATACAGTAAGTTAAAGGGAACATTTAAAAAGCAATTTTCTTGTAGAATCTTTCTCTTCCTCTCACTCTCCTTTCTCCTACAAACACAAACACCTGTACTATAAAATCCAAGCAAACCACTTCAGTGAAAGCCAAATCAATGATAGACTAGAATTTTTATAGAACAAATAAGTTTTATTACCCAGATCATAAAAGACTTTGCTAGCCAAACCAAAGGTAGTTCCTCCCACTTCCTTGAGCCCACTTCCGGCACGATATCCTACAGTTGGCCAGAGAAGCTGGGCAGGAACACCTGTGTTACAGTAGTGAGCATGCCAGGACCAATGGGAAGGGAACTTTCAACCCAAACTCCCAAGGCAAAAAAACCTGCAGACTCTCAGTCTGCATTCGGACACAACTCTAAATCAATTAGAATACCTCCAACATCAAAAATAACCATCACCGGCTTGCAACGCTGTTACAACCTAGCCCTCCCAACAAGACAAAGCTTGTCAACCACCTGAGAGAGTTCCTACCTACCCACATCTCAATGCCAACTGGATTAAACTAGCATTATTTAATCATATCCTGGCCCAGTTTTCAAAGACAGTCCCTTTTATAGTGAAAGAAGTCTGATCTCCCTTAACCTGTACTGGACCAACAGTCCACTCACTGTTCGAGGTGTGACGAAGGAAACCCAATCATGATCAAGCGTCGCTCACCCCAAGTCCCCTTGGCCCAAGGAACAGGGCAGCTGAGGCATTCATCAACGTGGTCAACCGGCAGCACCTGCAGCGTCTCCCGCAGCCAAGCCCGAGCAGCGGGCCGCAGGACCCGGGGTCACCGCACGCTCCCACCGCCCTCCCGCGCCCGGTGCACCACCACGGGTCGGGCGCCGCGAGGCCTGACAGCCCCGGGAGGGCTCCGGAGCCCGCGGACCGACATCCCCGGCGGAGGGCGGCGAGGCCCGGGGCCGCCAGGGCCGCCAGGGCCGCCGAGACGCAGCCGGCGCCCGCCCCTCGCCTCACCTCGGCCGGCACCGGCAGGTTCTCCGCCGCCGCCTGCAGCTCCAGCACCGAGTCGGTCTGTCTGTCGGTCAGCGGCGCCGTCGAGTCCGGTCTCCGATCCCAAAGGGCCACCTTCTCCCGAGCGTCCCGCTCCGCCTCCGGCAGCAGCAGCAGCGGCGCCTCCGCCATCGCCTCGGCCCCGGCGGCCCGCAGCGGCAGCCGGACAGCGGGGACCCCAACAGGGAGGCCGCTTCCGGGAGAACCCGGGCTTCCAGCGCAGCACCGGCAGCGGGGCGGGCCGGGCCGGGCCGGGATGCTGCTGCCCCGGAAATGCTTTCACGGTGCGTGGGCGGGGCCGAGGCCTGCACAGACGTGGCTTTAAACGGGGCACTAATATTTCCGGTTGGGCTATAGAAGTGACTGAGACAGGCCCTGACGGAAATAGATTTGCCCCTACCGGAAGTTTCTTCCTCGACATCAATAACTTTATTGTTACGTGCTGTTTAGACACTTTGGTCTAGTCACCCGGCCGGCAGAGGCTTGCAGAGCTCGGAAACCTATCGCCCGGGTAGTCGGGGTGGAGTGCGCAGTTGCATAGAGTGTCGGATTTCTATGTGGACTTAATGTCAATTTGTGGCTTAGCTCAAACTCAAGAGCATAAACTTTTCCAACACCAGTATTTCTCAAAAGGAAGTTAATTTTGTGGAAGCATTTAAAAATGCTAAGATGTATGTATATCAAGCGTCACTAGCAGTGTCAAATTATTGAAAATAATTAAATGTCCAGTGTTAGAGAAACGGACCAATCATTCACGCTGCCGGCGTGTGACTGGAACATTAGTCGGTCGTTCCAGCCATATTGTAGGTTTGCACAACCGTGTGATAGCAATGGATCACCACCAGGAAGGAATACCCTTGCGCAAATTCTGATATAAATGCATGGTTAAATAGGTAGAGAAGAAACAACCTGGCAATTTACATCATTAGGAAACATCAGTAACAATTACAGCACTTGTGCCGGTAGCCTAGAAGGAGGCTAAGCAGGGTGGCTGGGTTGGAAATGGAGCAGCAGAGCCTCAAATAATTCCCTATGTGGGATGCCAGTGCCCCAGGCAGCAGCCTAACGTGCTATAGCATAGTGTGAGCCCCAAATTTCTTCTTCTTTTTTTTTTAAGATTTGTTTTTATTGGGAAGGAAGATTTATAGAGGAAAGACAAAGATTTTCCATCTGCTGGTTCGCTCTCCAAATGACCGCAACAGGGCTGATTTGGAAGCTAGGAGCCAGGAGCCAGGAGGTTCTCTTGGGTCTCCCATGCCGGTGCAGGGCCCCAAGGCCCCAACCTGGCAGAGAATTTTTCTCTAGGGGAAAAGAAAAAATTTTTAATTTATCATAAGAAAGTTGAAGATATCACAAACTAAATAAAATTTTAAAAATATAAAAAAAAGGTTGAAAGAACTGACGAAGGAGGAAAGGGGTGGGGCACGCTCCTAAAGAGAAGAAAACAAGTTACAGGTGGTTCACAAGCCCGAGGAATCTGTTTTTTTTCCCACCGGGGAAGGGAAGGGGAGGTCAGCGGAGAAGGTGGGCTCCTCATCGCAGGGGCTCAGTTACACAATTCCCCCAAGTGCTTATTGATAATAAAGGCGCAGAGTAACTTTACAGTAGAGGAACTTGGCAGACATTGCCTCAACCAAGTGATCAGAGTCAGCATCACTAATAGGACCTTCCTGCCATGTGGATGCAGCGTTCCACACTGCTCTGCGGTGTTGCTGCCAAAAATGAAAAACCTCACACAAGCCCTGGGGAGACATCAAACAAAATCAGATTTAGAAAAAGCCTACAGAACAACTGGCCTATATTCAACAACAGTATTAACATTCAGGGGCCGATGCTGTGCTGTAGTCGATAAAACGGCCACTGCCCACATCAGCATCCCGTATGAGAGCTGGTTCAAGTCCCAGCGTCTCCATTTCCCCTCCAGCTCTAAGTCCTTGCTGATGGAAGTGACCCAGTGTTTGCACCCCGCACCTCCATGGGAGAAAGGAAAGATGCCCCTGGCTCTTGGCTTCAATCTATCCCAGCCACAGCTCTTGCAACCATTTTGGGAGTGAACCAACAATTGGAAGACTATATCTCTCCCTCTGTCTCTGAAACCCTGACTTTCAAACAAATAAATATGTCATTTTTAAAAAAAATTATGAAGCTGGGTCCAGCATGATGGCTCAGTTTCTAAATCCTCAACTTGCAAGCACCAGGATCCCATATGGGCAGCAGTTCATAACCTGGTTGCTCCACTCCCATCCAGCTCCCTACTTGTGGCCTGGGAAACCAGTCAAGGATGGCCCAAAGCCTTGAGACCCTGCACCCACATAGGAGACCCGGAAAAGGCTCCTGGCTCCAGGTTTCAGATTGTTACAGCTCTGGCCTTTACGACCACTTGGAAGATTGGAAGATCTTCCTGTCTCTCCTCTCTGTATATCTGATTTTCCAATAAAAATAAATAGATCTTTAAATAATAATAAGTTGGGTCATTATTCAACCTGGCTTCAGAACACCATTCACTCCTTCCACCAACCCACCATTATTTCCTACTGAAGCAAGTTATCTTATAGATCTGAGGATACTTCCAAAAGTTTATGGGAAAATGGAAATAAAGACAATACTGCATTTCCCTGTGAATGTTTGAAGTATCCTTGTACAAAGAACACCTAGTTCCATTTATCCAGGCACCTAGAACTCTCTACTTTAGGATTGACTGAACTCCACTTCCACGAATTCCAGAAATGAAATGAAGCCTGGTGACAGTTCTTAACAAACTATCACCCTCCAAGGGTTAAATACAAGCATCTCTTCTCCCAAATGAGTTTCTATTGAAGAGTTCCCCAAATCCATGATCTCCCTATTTCCTCTAAACATTATTTTTAATTCATTAAAATATTTTTAGTGACTGCTTAGGAATGAGGCTTAAGGGATTCAACGCAGATCATGAACCCCATGGAAAAGATGTGAGCCCAGGCTGAAGGTTGAATTGAGGTGAGGGGAGAGGAAGGCGGACACCGGGGTACTGGATCTGTTCATGAACTGAGAGGAATGGAGGGACTGAAGGAGGAAGCAGAGCCTGGAACACCTAAGGGTGTGAGTGGTGGGAGAGCGAGGGAGCCAACAGCACCGTGGGCTGAAGTTCCCATGCAATGTTCTCATTCGAGCGCCATAATGGACACACGTGTTGAAAACAACTCAGTGTTGCCCAACATGTAATGGAAAGTGTGGTGTGTAAAGCACTGACTCCTTCTTTCAATTCCAGTGCTCTTCTGAAATACTGTCAGATCACATCCCACCCCAAGGGCAAATCCAGTAACAATCCACCTTATCCTTGGTGTTGGTGTTGCAAGTCAAGTCTCTTCCTGTGTCTAGGTGGTGGTTAGCTTCTTCTCTGAAGCTCTAGATGCATGATGAACACAATTATAGTTTTCATTTTCCACTACAGTTCTTACATCATTTCTATTTGATTAAAATCTGAGTGATTTCCCCCATAAAATCATTCAAATTCATATGCTTTAATAAACACCCACATTGCCTGTCTCTCCACACACGGTATACAATGTGCTCATGTTGTACATGCGCATGTCTAAAACAAAGAAAATAAGATAGGATTGAATAGCCTATTTAGGGAAGGACAAAGAGGAAGCTAGAGGAATTTCACCCCCACATGATGGAGGTCCCCATATCATAGACAACATCTGGTTTATAAGATTTTATTGAGATTTCACTTCTGAGCTCTTTGCCATAACTCTTGAGTAAGCAATCGGAAGGTTATCATGTTCTATTCAGAGATAAGCAAACAGTGAAATGGAGAAGGTTGTAAAAAATGTAGGGAGGGTGAAGGATTGTATGTGTGTGTGTGTGTGTGTGTGTGTGTGTGTGTGCGCGCGCGCGCGTGCAGGGAGAGGGGTGTAGTGCTATGCTCCTTCAAAAGAGAAATTTACCAAAAGGAGGGAAGGCAATTCCTGGATTTAGCAACTCCGTGTCTGGGAGTTTACTTTAGAGAAATTCTCACATATACCCCCTCCCCCCAAAAAACTCAACAAAAATGAACATGTACTCATGTATCAGATGATGTTTTGTTTTTATTTATTTATTTATCTTTATTGGAAAGTCAGATATACAGAGAGGAGGAGACAGAGAGGAAGATCTTCCATCCGATGATTCACTCCCCAAGTGAGCACAACGGCCGGTGCTGCGCTGATTCGAAGCCAGGAGCCAGGAACTTCATTCCAGGTCTCCCACACGGGCACAGGGTCCCAAGGCTTTGGGCCGTCCTTGACTGCTTTCCCAGGCTACAAACAGGGAGCTGGATGGGAAGTAGAGCTCCTGGGATTGGAACTGGTGACCATATAGGATCCCGGTGCATGCAAGGCGAGGACTTTAGCTACTAGGCCCGATATTTTATTTTAAAAAGAATATTCCTGTTTTCTTTTGAAAGGCAGAGCAACAGAAAAAGAGAGCACACGCAAGCTTCCCATGTATTGAGTCACTTCCCAAATGCCCACAACAGCCAGGGCAGGGCCAGGCAGAAATGAGAGGCCACTAGTATATTATTTTCCAATAATAATAATCATAATATATATACTTTTTTAAAGGGAGGGGTCCAGCATTGTGGCGTAGCAGGCTGCCACTTGAATCACCTGCACTCCGTGTCAGGATCAGAATGCCTGTTCAGGTCCCAGCTACTCCTGATCTAAGTCCCTGCCAATGCAGCTGAGAAGCAGGTGGTGTAAGGGGTGGTGGTTCAAGTATTTGAGTCCCTGGCACATGGAAGAGCCAGGTGGAGTTCCTGGCTCTTGCTGCCAGTTGAAAAATAAGACCAGTAGATGGAACATCTCTCTCTCTCTCTCTCATTCTGCTTTTCAAGTATTTTTTAAAAATATTTATTTATTTTTATTGCCAAGTCAGACCTACAGAGAGGAGAGACAGAGAGAAAGATCTTCTGTCTGATGATTCATTCCCCAAGTGACCGCAACAGGGAAGACCCCAAAAGCTGCTCCTGGCTTTGACATGACTCCGTCCTGGCTAATGAGGGAATCTGAGGAGTGAACCAGTGGATAGAAGATGTCTCGGGCTCTGCTTCTAACACTCCTGTAACTAATCCTTTCAAATAAATAAATGACTCATCTATATAAAGGACAAGGAAATCAGGCAATCCATGCCTTCCCATTGTTGCGAGCATCCCGGCTGCCTTGCTAAGCCAGTCTGTGGATCAAGTTCAGGGGCCGCGACTGGGCTTGCAAGTTACTTCCTAAGATGGAAGTGAGAGGGCAACCCAGCTACCAGGGGGTGCATTAAGATGATCCCAAGACGTGATCCCACAGACAGAAACGTCCTTAATATCCTCTCTCACCAACACAGTATCCACCCCAGCCTCCTTGCTGTCTGGAGCTTGCCTTTGTATAAATGCTTCCATTTGTCTGAAAGAACAACCAAAGCTTTTTAAAAATTATATATTATTCCAGTTTAATTAAATAAATGCAATGATATTCACAGCACACATTCCAACAATATTCAAATAAAGAGCCATGGGGGTATAAAGGCTTTTGAAAAATGTATATCCTTCATATAATGCATATGATTTTTAGCACACGAGTAAATACAGGGGGCCAGAGCCAATGTTTACACTAGGGGTCCACAACAGTCAGAGTCAGTGATCACAGAAATCCATAAACAAAACAAAATGAAATACTTCCTTCAACTTGGTTGAAAAAACTAGACATTCTTTTGCCAGATTTAAGTGATATAAAGGAGGGCTGAATTTGCAGTCATATCCCTGAAAGTGAGGGACCACGTTTTCCAATCCCTTACACTGTTACTCCACTATGAGCTTCCATAACTGCATCAACTCTGCTGCAAGCAGGAACACAGAGTAAGTGAAAACAGGCAGACTGCGGTCCTGCTCCTTAAGGCACTTAGAGCTGCACTGCGGGAGAGACTGCACCTGCACCTCTGTCTTGCGACATGGCTGAGTTTACAGTGAGGCTAGAGTTGCTTCTCATCTCGACATGAGCGTGCACATCTTCTGAACAAACTGGTAATAACAGAGTACTGGCTGGCCTTGACCACAGTCTTTGAACTTGTTTCTCCAGCTTTAGACACATGTACACTTTTTAAAAAATGGTTCCAAAAAAAGCGATATTTAAACTAAAAAGGGTTAAAAGGGAGAGCCTTTCTACAGAAAGTATCCCATCAATGGAATGTTTTGGTAAGAGGGAAAAAGTCTGTGTGACCTGCGTGGTTCGGTAACACAAGCAGGGTTTGAATGTGCTTACGGTACTCTACTGCCATCTGGAGGCAGCTTGAGGGATGTGCACTTTTCATTGTAGCCAAAGCAATTGGCTCTTACAGACCAACCTGTCATGCTTTCTCCCTTCCTCTCTTCACTGACTTTGTTAAACCTTTTACTTTGGGAAACAAAAATCTGCACTGAAAATTCTTTTTTTTTTCAAATGGAACATTAACGGAGGAGATGAGAGGAGAACGGCTCGGAGGAAAACTTCCCGATACCATGGAAAGCTTACATTCTTTTTCTTCTCCATCAGAAGAGGAAAGAACCAGCCAGATCTCACCTACACACCTGCAGCAGTGGTGTGCCCTGGAACCACAGTTAGTAAGTGACTGATGTGGTTCTGACGAGAACAGCAGAGGCAACCCAAAAAAGCAGATTTTCTTTTTTGGGACTAGTTTCTAGAAGTGTAATGTTCTTTGGACTCTGTCACCTTTTATTTTGAAAGTAAGATCAAGACCAGAAAGAAGAAAAAATATTGTATGCCTCTTATCAAAAACTAGAGGAACAGAAGCACTGAAGAAATCATTTTCAAAATTTCAAAAAAGCGTTTTCCAACCAAACTAACGAGGCGGTCCCAGAAGATGGCAAATGCTTTAACCAATGTGACACAAATGAAAGCCAAAACTGGAAGGTGGAACATTCCATTGCTCGATGCACCTGCAGCAACCTGCCAAGCAAAACGTGCTCCACCTGAGCACATGCAGTGTTCTCCCTGGGCCAGAGGGCTTCGCTCAGGGATGCCAGGGGAAGCCCTAGAAACAGGACTCTGCTCTGCAGACACCAGCTGTTCGTGGAGGAACCAGCCGTGAGCAGGTCAACTCACCCTTCAGGTCACTAGCAGTGGTGGCCATGTTCTTTCTTCACTCTTCCTTCTACACCAGTAGCTGTTAACTATCGCTCTTTCACAGACTGGCAGGTAAACCTGGCTACAGATCGTGGAGCAGACGACTAACATGTCCCAAGTCGGAACCTGGGTCCCCTGTAAACACTTCCCACCAACATATACCTTGTGGCCTCCAGGTCAACACATCGCATCACCAGGAATCCGGTGTTGACGCACTGTTACAACGCCTCACCAAGGTTGGGTCTGCAAAGGCCTAGGAAATCACTTACTGTAAGTGAAAGATCCTGCCAGAAGAGGACAACGACAGAACAGTCCAATATTCCAAAGATCCATACGCTGCGTTGCCTATGCCCAAGTTCAAATACCCGGGTCTCCACCCCCAAGATTTCTTCAGTGGCAGCCCTAGTGGGTTCAGAAGCAACACTGACCCTCTCGGAGACTCCACGCCACGGTTCTGATGAGCTTATTCAGGGCAGCCTAACGCTCATGGCTGTAAGCTGATCACAGCAGGAATGACTCTCCCCCAAAAAGAACAGAGCTCGGGCAGATCTCCTTGCAAGTCTTCTCAGGTGACAAACAGTGCATCGCATACGTCACCTCTGTTGTCAGTGACCTGTCGGTGGTCAGGCTAGTGTCTGCACAGTACAGTTCTCACACCTGACAGAGGGCATCCAGTGCCAGCATGGCTGCACCCGAACCAACCTGGTCTCCATGTGTTGTCTGCATCCCAGAATCTGTGAGGAGCCAAGTGGCGAGAAGCAGAATGAAAGGCAGTAAGCCATACTGTTTCGAAGGCAGCATTTTTTCAGAAGGAGGTCTCACTGCAGACAGACTCATCACAAGTCCAATTTCTTCAACTGTTCGTAGGTCACAAAGAACTGCAGTTAGGTGTTAAGGCTGACCAAGAAAAAAGAAACGCCATCTTAAAAACTCCAGCACAGGCCCGGCGTGGTAACCTAGTGGCTAAAGTCTTCACCATGCACACGATGGGATCCCATATGGGCACCGGTTCTAATCCCAGTGTTGCCTAGGAAAACACCTGAGTCCTTACTTCTTACAGACACTGAGCAGAACGAACTACTTCTAAATGATAACTAACAGGAGGGCTTACATAGACGATAATCTGCCGCTACTGCCTTTGTTACTCAGAAAAGGATACGATGATATTCCATGGACCAAGTCTCAACCAATTTGGCCAAAACCCTTTATAGAGAGCAAAGAATCCTTCATTCTTCCATGTCTGTTATAAGGAAAGAGACAAAGAGTTAACTCCAACTTTGCAAATACATCAAATGCATTATTGGTGGTCAGAATGACCTATTTTTCTTAAAAATTAAAACAAGATAGAAAGAAATGCCTACAAAATCTCTACCTCGTTTCTGTTCTCTAAAAGTTTCCATGAAGGTGAAAGACCAAATTCCCTGTGTCACAGAGGGCCAAGTGAGTTCACACAAATCAGGTGAACAGCAGTTGAGTGAATAAGAACTCAGACTGAATGCCCCATCATCTGACTGCTCAGACTGTTGCCACGTCATCTGGACCCTTAGACAGGTCAGGAAGCGAGAGTGGTCAAGACACCATCGTGACACTGTCTCCTCGGTTGCCGGGCAGTACTCGAGCGTACGACGCACCACGAGGCCAGTGGACAAGAAGCTCACAGTTGTCCCTGCTCCTTGGCTGTCACCCACCCAGGAACAGCAGGCCCACTGACGTACGCTGAGGACTCCAGCAAGACCGGCATGCTCCTGAGACAGGTCTCTGTGAAGCAGTCAGCCCAACCTCACTCAACAGGCAGGCAGCGTACTGGAAGGAGTCTCAGTCCTACTGTGATCCAACAGGACCCATTTTCTCATCCTTCACAGCACAGTGGCGGTAGGAGGAAAAGGAATTTTCGTTTCCAAGTATTCCCCTAGATTTGCTATGTATACAATATAACCCCAGAAGAGTAAGCATTGTATACCATATGTGCATCTCAGGCCTTTACTGCATCACTCATAGCCTGAACAATCTCATAATTCCTCTACATCTGAAATGGGGAAAAAAAAAAGCCTATGTAATTCCTGATGCTGCTCACCTGTACCAAGCAATCCAGGGTCCCTGTGTAGCCTGAGCTCCCGCCATGGCGAAGGACTCGCTGATTCATCATCCGTGTTCTCACGACATCCACGGGGTTTGAGGCCAAGGCCCCCATCAGGCCACAGGTGAAACTGGAACTGCGGAAACATCAGAACGCGAGTGTCCACTCAGCCATAGCAACCAGATCAAAGGCATGAAACAGCTTCTCCAAGAACAAGGCTAATGTAACATGGAATAGCATGAAGCGGGTTGAGGAGGAGGTCCTTAGTCAGAGAGCTGGACACATCCCTTAAAGGTCAGCACCAACTACAGGCATAGCTAACATCTATGAGGTCCTGGAATGCCAAAGAATCTCGGCAACACACAGGAAAGTCCTGCCAGGATAACCTGTTACAGCTATTAACCTGTAAGGCAGCACAGAGTATTTCTAGTCATAGCATAATTATGTTGTTCTGAGAGATTATAAAATACACAGAGAGACAGTGAGCTCCCATCCTCTGATTCACTCCCAAATATCTGTAACACTCAGGCCCAGTCTAGGACAAAGATTGGGAGCCAGGAACCCAATAATCAGAGCCATCACTGCTATTTTCCACAACCTACACTGGTAGGAGGCTGGAGTTGGGAACCAGAATTGAACCCATGGCATGCAGGTCGATAATAACGGCTAAGCTGAAGGTTTATTCCCTGATTTCCACATCACACAACATATGCATATATCAAATTACCACATGCCACACTATATCCACGCACATTTTTTTTATATCAGTTAAACATTTTCTTTTAAAGACTTCTTATGCTCTCCCGGGTCCATTAGCAGGGAGCTAGGTCAGAAGTGGAGCAGCAAGGACATGAACCAGGACTCATAAAGGATGCCAACATCACAGACGGCTGTTTTACCCCCAAACCACATTACCACAGTGCTGGCCCCCACTAAACATTTGCAAAATGAAGAAAAGAAAAAGAAGATCTCTAACTGTAATACTCTCAGGAGTCTTAGGTTTTTTACTATACTTTCAGTCTCACACAATGGGTACTGTTAAACTCAATCAAGTTTGGCTTTTACCAGCACCCACACATAACTGTCGCCTAACTTGCTATAAACGACCCATAACCTACCTTGAGAATAAACTTATAACAAGTAACTGAGTCTCAGTTGATCAGAGCAGTTGAACATTTCACCAGGCAGAAAGCAACCAAAACGTACCAAAGGGCCTGGTACAATAGCGCAACTGGCTGATCCTCTCCCTTCAAGCCCCAGGATTCTATATGGGCATTGAATCGTGTCCGGGTTCTTTCTGGTCCTAAGCCTACCTAGTTCCTGAACCTTCTGTCTGCTCAGTTAAACTCCTGTCTAAAGTTCTTCTTTGAGCAGGACCCACTTAGAGTTCTGTCTTGTGCCAACCACAAACTTAGCCTCTGCCCACTAGATGCCAGTGGTACTCCCCCTAGTGGTGACAAGCCAAATGTCTTCTTAAACAAAATCACAATCCCAGGGGCGCCAGTGCTGAGGAATGGTGAGTTAAGCAGCAGCCTACAGTGCTAAGAATTCCATAGGGTCACCAGTTCAAGTTCCAGCTATGCCTGGGAAAAAGTGGTGGAAAATTCCACTGAACAGCACAAGTGCGACCTGCACCATGGCTCAGTGACTAAATCCTCACCTTGCACACACCAGGATCCCATATGGGTACCAGTTCATATCCTGGCTGCTCCACTTCCCATCCAGCTCCCTGCCTGTGGCCTGGGAAAGTAATAGAGGATGGCCCAAAGCCTTGGGACCCTGCACCCGCGTGGGAGACCTGGAGGAGGTTCCTAGCTCCTGGCTTTAGAACAGTTCAGCTCTGGCTATTGCAACCATTTGGGGAGTAAACCAGTGGATGGGAGAACTTTCTTTCTTTCTCTTCTTTTCTCTGCAGATGTGTCTTTCCAATATAAATGAATAAATCTTCAAAAAAATTATATGGAAATGGCACAAATATGTAAGCCCTGCGCCTGCCTGCATGGGAGACCTGGACTAGCTCTTGGCTTCGACGTGGTCCAGCTCTAGCCATCACAGCCATTGAAGGAGTGAACCAGTAGATGAAAAACTCTGCCATTCTGCTTTCCAAATAAATATTTCATAGTGTCTTCTTGTAGATGTGTACTAAATTGCTACCCAAACTCATGCATACCTAAAACAATATTTTTTAAAAATCCATAAACATACAGGAAGTGGGTGTACACAGTGTCTCCCATGAGGCCCGAGAGAATCAGATGCTTTTTGGTGATGTCGTAGACTGGCAGCTCCACGCCAACGACAATGGCCGCCCTCTGAGCCGTGAGGGACACACCCTGGGTAAAACAGCAATAAGAAAAAAGAATCCAGGTTTGTTTCCATAGAACCAAGTCAGCAAAGGTTCCACCCCACAAACTACCAGCAGTTTTGTATGATTCTGTGCTCCTGGGTAGAAAAGTAGGATATCTGAACGGAAAACAGTACAGGGCAGGAACTCAAACGTGAAGTCTAATTCTAATTCTGACCCTGTGTATCACCTTGGGGCCAGACCCGGGACAGGTCACCCATCGGAGCTTCCAGCTTCCTGTCTCACATTCACACTGAATGCTCTTGAGGACTATCCTATGAGCTGAAGAGCCACGAGGACACCAGGAAACAGCATCCCACATCAGCAGCTGCCCCATCACAGACGCTCCTTAAGGGCCATGAACCACAGAAATCAAAACATACCAAGGAACTGAACCCAGTCACTTTCTCTATATAGAATTCAGAAAAAAGAAAAATGAAAATGATCCAGACCAAAGGAGCCTTCACTTCTACATGGGTTAGTCAAAACTCACTTCAGAACCACGGCCCGTAGCCCTCATGTTCCCACTTTACAAATACGGGATTGAAGGGACAGTGTTTCTTCTCCAAAAATGGGAAATGTCAGTCTTCTTCCCTTACTCCAGGTTGCCACTTGGGTTAAAGTGGTGGAGACACGAAAAATAAGTGTAAAGAACAGAAAAGAAGCGAGAACTTAAATGAGTCGGTGGGATGTGTTGTTCCAGCTCACCTTCCACAGGCCTCTCGCCCCCTCCTGCTGGTAAATGTTGATGAAGTTGCCTATCATGCCCCCTTGAATGGTGTTGTTCTGGGCCTGCATCCGGATCTGGGGATTGTTGCAGAGACCAGCATGAGAAATGAACACTGGCGCACCCCTTCCCTCCACCAGCAGGACAACTCTGAAAGTCGGGCAGTCTGAGGTTGCCATGAACAGAGAAAGCGCTGTAAAGCACATGTTACTGGGATGTGCCACTTCAAAACATCCTCAGGAGAAGGAATATGTGTAAGAACTGGTTCTTAGAACTCTGGGAGCTCCTAAAAGCACCTCATAGAATCCAAAGAGACCTCCATGAAACAGTTCATCAAGAATCCAAAAAGAAATCAATTATTTAAAAAGTCTTTCAAGAGGAATAGAAAATAGTATAGGATACCCTTTTATTATATAAATTTTATTTTTGATGAGTTTTACATATTTGATTAGGGTGTAAAGGGTCAAGGGCTAGAAGAAAGTAGGTGGAACCATGTAGAAGGGTACTTTAAAAACTTCATGGAAATGTGTATTCTGAAAAAATTATGTATGGGTGTCAATTTTTTTGTGTTTGTGCACCAAAATAAACACCTTTTACTTCTCTTTCCACAACCTTTTGAAGTACTCTTGCAATTCCCTAAAGGTTAATATGTGGGAAACAGAGAAGCTGATGGTAACTTTGAAGATTTCATATAATTAATAAGTCATCTGATGTACTTGGCAGTGCCAGGCACAAGCAAGCATAGTTCTTAAATTAGCTGCTGCAAGCCACTACTATTTCCAATCTGCTGGACCAAACGCTATGCAGGCCAGCTGGCCCTGTGATGGCCACATGACTAGTGTAATGCTCGGATAAGCCTCACAGAGGCCGTGGAATCCACGGGACCAGGATTCCACATACTGTTGGATACAGCTCTTGGACTTCTTAAGAAATGAAAAGGGATTTATTAAAACCAAAATAAAATAGAAATGATGTCTAATTTTTTTTAGAGAACAAATATCACCATTAACTTCCACAGGGAACTGTTACTGCCACGCTGACATGGGAAAATAAGCCAAAACAAAGAGACTGCCTCTTAATAAGCCCTGCGATGTGTTCACGAAATTGAAGGAGTAGGGATGTCTTTGCCCAGCTCTGTAGCCTCAACACCGGTCTGTTTACGGCAAAAGTGCCCCATCGCTCTGCTTCTCCCACGCTGTCCCTTGGCTATGGTCCCAGGATCACTGCAGTGGAGCCAGCATCCTGCCTGTTAGCAATCCTATGGCACAGGGTGCTGAGCACACGGCACAAGGCAGGGCCATAGGACACTAGCTAGACCACAGGGAAGGGGAGGAGAGGCTGAGAAAAACCTCCTAGGAGGGGTCCAAAAGTAATTGATGCCGAATTTATATTAGTTACTTCCTCAGCTTATTCCTTTCCTAAAGGAACTGAAGGAGGTAACATCCCCAATATTCTTAGTAAAGTCATTCTAATGCATTACGTCTGATCAGAGCAAATACCTACTTTAATTTGTATTTTCCAATATAACATTAACCATTAAGAAAATGCAGCCAGCTGGGCCCGGCACGATGCTCAGTGGTTAAGGTCCTCACCTTAAACACTCCAGGATCCCATATGGGCACCGGTTCTAATTCCGGCAGCCCTGCTTCCCATCTAGCTCCCTGCTTGTGGCCTGAGAATGCAGTCGAGGACGGCCCAAGACTTCAGGACCTTGCAGCCACATGGGAGACCCGGAGGAGGCTCCTGGCTTCAAATTGGCTCAGCTCCAGCCATTGTGGCTGCTTGGGGAGTGAACTGTTGGACAGAAGATCTTCCTCTGTTTTTCCTCTCTGTATATCCGCCTTTCCAATAAAAAATAAATAAATCTTTAAAAAAAAATGCAGCTAGCCAGGAATCAGGTCTGGGAATCACCTCAGAAGAAGTTTCTTTGGGGATCCCTCCAACTGAACTGCTGATCGCAGAACCCCAAACATGAAGAGATTATTTCAGCCAGTGGATTCTTAAGAGATTTCATTGTGATTGGAATGGCGAGATTGGCAGCAATTCAGAACTGCTAAACTATCAAAACTGCATGAGCAGGACCTCCGGAGCATGCCCCACACAGGAGACCTGGGATGGGTGGGAGACTGGGTGGGGATTTTCCCTTTATCTCACCCCTTACCCTGCACACAAAATAATAATAATAATAATAATAATAATAATGTAGGAACAATGATCTTACCCTCTTTCCTGCAGCCCTTGACCTTTTGTGTCCTAATCAACTATGTAAAAATTATTGAAATAAAAGAATTAAAAAAGAAAAAAATGCAGCCAGCAATCATTAATGAGTAGTTGAGATATGTATAAAACGTGTATATTTTTTGTTTAAATGTTACTTGGTTTTTAGCAGAATCAATGTGATTTGTAGATAAAATTCCAAGAACCTAATGATATTCCCTTCCTCCCTGCACCCTCCCCCAAAAGACCTGTGTTTAATGCGCCTATAAAACAAAGATTTTCAACAAGAAAAAGAAATTCAACTGCACCCAAATCTGATTTTTTTTCTCATTATTCAATCAACAAAACCCATGTCTCCAGAATGAGCTCTCCTTTTGAACTCATCTGTATCAGGAAAAATCGATTGGTGGGCATTTAAAAGTTAAGAAGTCTTGGCACTTCAATTATGAACTGATTCACATATACACAGCATACATTATATTTACAGATTTCAAACGTCGTTCTCAGGGGGAAAATCTTGGACATGTGAATAAAACTAGCAGCACTGTGGCTTACTTTCAACACATCCGTCGGATTAGCGATGGATGAGGAGATGACTCCAGAGAGAATCCCGCAGATCACATTTACCAGCAGGGTTTCATCTGTAAACCAAGACACAGTGCGAGACTTTCAGTCACACGGGGTTCTTCCACTGAGAGACTCTAACATAGCGTAACTCGCTCACACGGGACTTGTTCACTTTAAGAGAAAAAACTGTGTACTTTTTGAATAAGCCATTTTTAAAAGACTGAGAGCTTTTCTGGTTAAAGGGATTTTGCAAAACAAAATTTTTTGATCCCTAAAAAGGATCACAAATCATCCACCAATTTGCTTGGTATTAAAGGTTCAGACCATCATAATTCTGATGGTGTATATATGTTAAAAGAATTTAACATGTCTATGAGGGAATATGGAGACTTTACATAGAAAGTGTTTACAAGTGTCATATATAGTCTTAAATACACTGAAGTACTTTCTTTTTTTTTTTCTTTTTAAGATTTATTTATTTCTGGATGTGAGGGCAATCTGGCTGCGACATCTATCACCCCGTTAATCTCCAGGGTTGATTCGGCTGATCTGGCTGGCTAGGCGGGTGTCCCCTTCCTCCCTCACCGCTCCATGTGCGTCCCTCCCAAAGCTGCGCGCTCCGTCGAAGGGGACGACCATCCCTGCTAGAGGAGGACCCGTCTGGGTCAAGGGTATATGAGTAGCTGCGCTCCCCTGCTAGAACCTCCAAATAAGCTCTCAAGATTTATTTATTTTTTTATTGGAAAGCCAGACTTACAGAGAGGAGGAGAGACAAGGAGGAAGACCTACCATCCAATGCTTCACTCCTCAAGTGGCCACAACGGCTGGAGCTGAACCAATCCAAAGTCAGGAGCCAGGCGCCTCCTCCAGGTCTCCCACGTGGGTGCAGGGTCTCAAGGCCTTGGGCCATTCTCGACTGCTTTCCCAGGCCACAAGCAGGGGGCTGGATGGGAAGCAGGGCAGCCAGGAATAGAACTGGTGCCTATATGGGATTCTGGCACATTCAAGGCAAGGACTTAAGCAGCTAGGCCATGATGCCGGGCCCTGAAATACTTTCAAAGCACCTTAGCTTTTGGTCCCCAACTCTGGCCAGCGTTCCTCTCATTGTAAAAGGCATGGCAAGTTCTGTGGGTAAAAATAAAGTCACAGAATCAGCTGGCCATACAACATTAAAACTCAGTCTCTGATACCAAGAAATGTACTCAGTGCTTTCCTGAAAAGCAGCTACTAACTACAGGATTTTAGAAAAGTATCATCTGGGGGGCCCAGCACTACGGCATGGTAGGTTGAAGACCTAGCTACTCCACTTAGGATCCAGTTCCCTGCTGGTGGCCTTGGAAAACAGTAAAAGCAGCCCAAGTGTTACGCTCATGCCATTCACGTGGGAGACTCGGAAGAAGCTCCTGACTTAGGTCTGGCCCAGCCCTGGCCATTGCAGCCATCTTGGGGAGGAGCATTGGTGAACAAGCAGATGGAAGATCTATTAGTTTCTGACTTTCAAGTAAAAGTAAATAAATCTTTAAGGAAAAAAAGAGAGAGTGGGGAAGGATGGAGGACAAGATATAGAAAAGGAAAGGAAAAAGAGAAGAGAGGAAAGGAGCGGAGGGCAGAGAAGGGAAGGAAAAGAAGAGAAGACCTGTGTGTAGGCAGAAATTGAACAACCTAGCTTCTGGATGAGGTACTCTGCTGTTGCCTCTAAGTGTTTGTAGTGAGGACCCCATTAAGTGTTACTCACTACAGTACAACTGATAACTGGCCTGCCCTTTTCTCTGTTAATATTTACTTCTTTTCATCTACTTGAGAGACAGTGTAAGTAAGAAAGAGATCCAGACAGAGATCTTTCATCTGCTAGTTTGTTTCCCACTCAGCCAGGGAACTCCATCCAGGTCTCCCCAAAGTGCAGTAGGGGCCCAAACACCTGAGCCATCGTCTGAGAAGCTGGATCAGCCAGGACTCCAACAGCCACTCTGATGGGGGCGGACAGGGATCCAAAGAGCAGCTGTGATGCTGCCTACCACGGGCTCACTTGAAGATAATGCATTTAGATGCCACACCCTGAGTTCTCCTCAGCAGTCATGTCACAAGCAGCTGAAGAAAATCTGCTCCTGAACAACCTGATAAAAGACACACAGCCCATTGCTGTCCATCCTGGAAAATGGTCTCACCTTCTGGCCGTTCAACAAATAATCGCTTCAAGCTCTGGTAAGTGCCTATCTTGATGGTGCCATAGGAAGCCTGGCGTAACATGGCAGGGGCGATCCTGTCAAAGCCAAAGCACAGAGAGAACAACCTGAAAATCACAGGGCGTCTTCCCATGATCAGACCACATGCAAATGGGTTTGTCCAGCAAAACAGATGGGTTCAGTGTGACTGGTACTCATTCTGAGTACACTAAGCCCCTTCTCCATGCAAAGGTAAGTGAATGTGGAATGGGAGTGCCCATTCTCATTAAAATGTGAGTTTCCCTTCCCCAAGAAAGCTGCCTCAGCCAGGCCATGCCCTCCCAGCTGCTTGGGTACTTTCTGTTGCTATAGTTTCCACATCCTCAGGTTTCCCACTGCAATAGGGAAGCAAGTCTAATACAAAACCGGAAAAAAACAAGCCTTCTCCATCTCATGTGCCTCTCCTGCTATGCTCCCAATTCATGCCCACCCGACGGCCAGTTGGGTTCCCTCTGGCTCTCTCTCTCAAAGCTCACCTCAGTTGGGTGACCAGCTGACATTTCTATTGCTAATCCCAGGATGCTTTGCAAGAACCTTACTTAGCCTCTCTGCAGTATCTGTTCAGCCCTAGCTGTCACCGACTCCTTCTAGAGCCATGGTAACATCACCTTACCTTCTGCCATCTCTCTCTTCTCTCCAGAATTCTGTGTCCCCTGGGGATCCCATCCTCCACACACTCCCTGGGGTGGCTCATCTACTCATTCCCATGGCTTCAACCTCCACCTAAACACTTGATGATTCCTAAGCCCATGTTTCCAACACTTGACTCCAATCCATGGGGCCAACTGCTCCCTAGAGTCTTAATTTTAATGTGCTACATGTAACTTCAGACCAAGCATCAATGACCTGAGCACCTTCCTTTCCATTCAGCATTCCTTTTCTGTTCTCTAGGCCAGGGAATGTGAGCCCGAAGATACCCACTGGCTAACACTAGAAACTGTGACAATAACCTTCTTTTCTGCTTCCCTCCTACCTGATTTGTGTATCTGGGGATTGTACATTGTATAGCTCACGCGGTATGATCAATCCTACAACCATTTTCCAGCTTGCATTCTTTTCCCATCACCCCCAGAACAACCGTATCTTCTCTGCTTCCTATACAACAGCCCAGCTTCTAGTGTTCCTTTCCCTCAGGCAGGCAGATACCTTGTCAATCTTCCTACTTAAAACCCTGCAGTGGCTGCTATCTGCTACAGGCACCAAAAACTCAAGCATTTAACAGGCACTAGGCAGAAGCTGGGAGTGACTGAGGAAGGCTGGATCTAACTTCTAACTGTGTGAATGCACACACACACACACACACACACACACATACACACACATACACAATGCAGGTGTCAGAGGCCTTTTATTTTACTATTTTTTTAAACATGTAGCAAATTTTTACTTATTTAAATATTTATTTTTATTGGAAAGACAGATGTACAGAGAGAAAGAGAAATAGAGAAAGATCTTTCATTCACTGGTTCACTCCCCAAATGGCTGCAATGGCTGAAACTGAACTGATCTGAAGCCAGAAGCTTCTTCTGTCTCCATAGTGGGTGCAGGGTCCCAAGGCTTTGTGCCATCTTTTGCTGCTTGCTTGGGCCAGAAGTGGGGAGCTGAATGGGAAGCTGAACAGCCAGCACGTGAACTGGCAACTACATAGGATGCCGCTGCTTGGAGGTGGAGAATTTGAGCCATTGCACCAGCCCTGTCAGAAACATTTTATAAACTGGGAAAAATACCCTCAGTTCTCACTACTGTTATCAGAAATTCAGGAATATAGGTCTGATACTGTCTTCTTGGAAAGATAGAAACCCAGATTTTATGGACAATTCCTCATTTTTTTAAATTGCTCAACTGGCCCATCACAATGGCATAGTAGTTTAAGCCTCCATTGTGTTATCAGTATCCCACATGGATTCCAGTTCAAGTCTCAGCTGCTCCACTTTCAATCCAGCTCCCTACTTGGGAGAGCAGTGAAAGATAGCCCAAGTCCTTGGGCCCCTGCACCCATGTGGGAGATCCAGAAGAAGATCCAAGCTCCTACCTTTGAACTGGCTCAGCTACAGCTGTTGAGACCAATTGGGGAGTAAACCAGTAGACAGAAGATACTTTGCTGTCTATCTCCCTCCCTCTCTCTGTAACTCTGTCTTTCACACAAAAGTAAATTAAACAAATGCATGTATTAAAAAAAAATAGCTCAACTGGAAACCAAAACTCTTCAGGGATTGGTGGGCCCATGTGCGGCTGTGACCTCCAGGCTGGAACCAGGGATATACTGGAGATAGTCAGCATGAGTGCGGTATCCATGTACTGACTTTCATAAACAGTTGAATTCCACCTCCTGCTACTTATCAACACACATACTAGAGCCACAGTGAAGCACTCTTACTTCCCAAGATAGACTATGCACTTCTATCTGAACATAGCTCCCCTCGAATTACACCTGATTGATGATTATTCTTGATCCTTCAAGAACTCTAGTACTTTCCAGACTTCCTCGTAACCCATTTACACCTTGGTAGCCCCCACAAAGCTGTGGCTCCTTAAGACGGTACGCCACTGCAGATCCCATGTTTGATCCTGGATTCACTCTCACCTTTCCTTGGGCTCTGAAGGGTGGGTGACACCCAGGCTCCACCACAAGCTGAATTCTAGGTGGGTTCAGCCAGTAGGGAGAGGCAGGTATGGAGGGTGTGGTATAGAACAGGTTGTTTTCTCTGCCTGGGCACCACAGAAGCATCCTTCCTTCAACATCTCTAGGGTGAAACCTTGATAATTCAAAATAGTTATAGGAAAAAGCAATTCTTCAGAATGCCAAACTGAAGAAAAGGTTGTTTTTAGATAAATGTAATCTTTATGTTGTTGTCTGAACTTTAAACATCACAAACACAATTTCTCCAAAACATGTACTTTGTGAAATCTACATTTAGAAAATAGTGTTGACGATACAGGCAATGAATCCTCCAAGCTAACTGCTCTTATCAAATAAACCACAAACCTTTGCTTTTTTCTCTGGGAAGTTTGTGTCCAAGGTCTGGCCATCAGGAAGGGTCAACAGGCCAGTACAAAGCCGGCAGAGGTACTCACCCTGAATACAGCGCCTTGACTCCTTCCTCTCGGCCGATTCTCACCAAGGCGTGCAGCATGCCTCGATACCTGATCTCTCTATAGTTCGCATCATTCGTCTGGCCTTGAATCTGGAGTCGTGTCTTGGTTAAATCAATTGGAAACGTGCCTGAAAAAAGAAACAGTTCAATAACTAAAGCCTGGTGGCATGGGTTTCCTGAGGAAGTGTTCACAATGTAGTATGAACCAAGAAATGGTACACACTGTGGTATTTTTCCTATTAGTTAAAAAAGAGGTACCAAAAGTCACACAAAACAAAACAAAAAGCCTATTTTACTTTCTTAGGATGTTTATTTACACTTCATCTTGTTCTACAATGGATTCAGAAAGGTTGCACTGCTGTCAAAAGAATATACATGGAATGAGGTATGTAAGCAAGAAATCCACTTAAAAACATATGCTACTACTTGGCATATATGTGAGGGTTAAAATTTGGCTCAGTGTAAAGGAAAAGAGGCAAAGCACTTCATTTTTTTTTTTTCCCCGCAAAGACTTCTTTATTTGAAAGACAAAGTTGCAGAGAGAAAGAGAGAGACAGAGATTTTCCAAACAATGACTCATTCCATAATGATTGCAATGCCAGGGCTAGTCCAAAGCCAGGAGCCACGCATTTCTCCCTGGTCTCCTGCATCGATGCATGGGTCCAACCACTTAGGCCACACTCTGCTGCTTTCCCAAGCCATACACAGGGAGCTGCATTGGAAGTGGAGCAGCCAGGACTTGAACCAGTACCCATATGGGTGGCAGCTTTAACTGCTATGCCGTAGTGCTAGCCAAGAAGTTCATTTTCTAAAGAAGTTTAGAAAACAGTCTGGGGCCTGGCGCGGTGGCGCAGTGGTTAAGGTCCTCGCCTTGCACCCCCAGGATCCCATATGGGCGCCGGTTCTAATCCCGGTGGCCCCTCTTCCCATCCAGCTCCCTGCTTGTGGCCTGGGAAAGCAGTCGAGGACGGCCCAAAGCTTTGGGAACCTGCACCCGCGTGGGAGACCCGGAAGAGGCTCCTGGCTTCGGATCGGCAAAGCATCGGCCGTTGCACTCACTTGGGGAGTGAATCATCAGACGGAAGATCTTCCTCTCTGTCTCTCCTCTCTGTATATCTGCCTTTCCAATAAAAAAATAAAATAAATCTTTAAAAAAAAAAAAAAGAAAACAGTCTGAAATAAAATCAGGAGGCGGGGAGGGGGATAGGGCATTGTCATGGCACAGTAAGTTAAGCTGCTACTTGCAATGCAGACAATCCCGTGAGCCCCAGCTTAAAAGCCCCACCTGCTCCACTTCCAATCTAGCTCTCTGCTAAAGCATCTGGGAAAGCAGCAGAAGATAACCCAAGTTCTTGGTCCTCTGCAAAACGTGTGAAGGACCCAGGTGAAATTCTTTACTTCCGGCTCCTGGCCTTGGCATTGCCCAGACCCTATCACTGCAGCCACTGAGAGAGTGAAACAGTGGATGAAAGATCTCCAACTCTCTGTAACTCTGCCTTTGAAGCCAATCAATCAATCATTTCAAAACTAAACTAAAATAAATCTGATAGAGCAAATGGAACTCAACACCAGACAGAAGATTAACTCACTGTGTCAACAGGAAAGCTTGCCAGTATACAGACTGGAAGCTTTGACCCTCACCCTAGTCCCCAGGGCTCCTCAGGCAAGGTATCTGACCTAGGTCAGCAGGTCCAGGCTCACACTGGACACTCAGAAGCTGCCCAATTGATATTGCAGAAGAAATGATTCCAGGGAATAAACAAATATAGGAATGCACAGGGTCCAACGTCAACTCAAGCAGTGAGGAGGGAGTCACAAATAGCATGTGGCCAGTGCATGCAACTGGAGTGACCTGACAGTTACAGCTGATCTCATCTGTCTTGGGGAAAGCCCCAGGGCTTCCTAACCTCCTTACCCCAAATGGGTGAACAGTGGCAAAGCAGGGTGGAGGGGACAGGAGCAATCCAAAAATGATGCACAGTATCTTTGGTCCTAGGCTCAACTTTCTCCCCCACTAAACTATGAGCCTCAGGCCGTAAATAAGTGACTTCAATCTGTGTCATAAAACCTTTACCAAAAGGGGCTTGTTCAGTAGCATTTGAGGCTATTTCTGCCTGCCTGCAGCAAGAGCATCCCACATGAACATCAGTTTGAGTCCCAGCTACTCTATTTCTGATCTAGTTCCCTGCTTGGGACCTGAGACGGCAGAGGTTGGCCCAAGTACTTGGGAAGTTGGCCCACATGGGATATCCAGAAGCTCCTGGCTCCTGACTTCAGTTTGGCTCAGTTCTGGCCAACACAGCCATTTGGAGAGCGGACCAGAGGAGGGAAGATTCTCTTTCTCTCCCTCATCTCTTATTTTCCCTGTATAACTCTGCATTTCCAATAAAAATAAAAACTCCTTTCAAAAATTACCCAAAAAATGGCATTTCTGAAATTTAAGATTATGTCATAAGCTTACATTTTTGCACTTGAACTGCACTCACACCAAAGGCAAAAAACTGCAGGCCTAAGTTCCAAACAGCACTCCTTGCAGCCGGCCAAAGGGGCGCCTTACCACATTCGGCCGTGATGGAGGCCAGTCCTCCATACACGAAAGGCTTCCAGCTGAGGGCTGACATTCTGCTGCCGTTACTTCTGCTTTGATTTATGCACACATCACCTCCGGTGCAGTTCTTCCTGGACACAAATGGAAGATGTTTCAAAGCTGGAACTGCATACACAGGCACTTTTTTCTCCAAACCCTCTTTCCTGGGTATAATCACTGTAACCCTTCAGATATAATCACTGCAACCCCCTACAACAGCTGGTCTCAATGCAGCAAAGCTTCCCTTAGCCCCAAAGCCCAAATCAGCTGTTTCTAATTTCTTGTTATTCGTGGCCTCCATTTTCATTCAAAAAGTCGTCTTCTTGATGAAACCTAGGTATATGTGCATGTTTTCAGCGCAGAGCACTGGCGGCTAGCCTATTTTATCTGGGCAGCCTATTTTATCTTAGATCTGTTCTTATGCAACAAAGACTTGCCACTCATTTGACAACATCTGAGTACAGAGCAGGAGGCAAGGCATTCCTCAGATGCACTGACACAGAAAAACATTGCAAATCGAACCTGTGCTGGAAGGTAAAAATGAACTAAAAGTTACCATGATCTGCTTCAAGCTTGCGTTCTATCAATGTCAGCTCACGCCTCCTAGCCACTATATGTGAACAGCTGGGAGGCAGCTTGGCATGATGGAATGAGGCCGAGTCTGGTCAAAACCACACACTTTCTTCCTAGGAGCAGTTCTTGCTGACCTTCACGTCTAGGTTCAAAACCCTCATGGTGAGAGCAGGCATTTGGTCTAGGGACTAAAGACACCCCGCTCCCTCGCAGGAGCACCTAGTTTGATTCTTGGCTTTGCTCCCAACTCCAACTTCCTACCATTTCAGACCTTGGCAGCCGTGATGGCTCAAGTAACTGAGCTGCTATCATTCATACAGAAGACCTAGATTGACTTCCAGGTTCCCAGACTTGGCATGGCCCAACCCATGGCTATCGCAGGCATCTGGAGGATGACCCAGTTAGCACAGGGTGGACACCAACTTCCCCAACTCCCATAAACTAATTTTTAAAAATCATCACAGCATTTACTACAACCATTCAGGAGCACAGCTCGCACTTACTTCACTAAGCTAAATAAAATACCTACCTTTGCCTATTGTAGGAATTAAATATTATAACGACAATCAACAGATGCCTTCTATCTTCTTTTCCCTTACCCGCTGTGACAATTTACTCATTGGCACCTTGACCCAGGTTCTCCAAGTTCATGAGCTTTGTAGTTCTGTGTGATTTGAAGTGGGAAATCTGGTCACATAGCCATCAACAGGAAACACCTGCAAATCAGTATATGCATGGATATGATACCAGCCATAACTACTGTTGGTTTAAGCCATATTTTACTTTACTAGTCATTACTGGCAAGTAAGGCACCCCGCGATTTTACTATGCATGTATTTAGTGAGTTCCCAAGTCTGCTTTTCCCAGAAAGTGACTGCTTGTGGAAGTGCCCTTCACAAGTCACTGTGGCCCAGAATGTCAGTTCTCAACAGGCTTGGAACTTGCTTAAGCTAATACACACAAACACACGAGACCCAGAGATTACTGGATAAATCTACCAACGCTCATTCCTCATTTACAAATATTAGCCAAAGTCAGAGGGGTCACAAATAAATAAGGTAGAAGGCTTCCTAGATATGGAACTTCAAACTTATATGGTTTTACAAAGCAAGCTCTGTTTCCCTTCAAATCTTCTGTACTGACTATTCCTGAAAACAATTAATAGTAACTCTTAGCCTACAACATCTCCAAACTGATGATTAATACTATAAGTCAGATTGGAAAACCACATTAATTATAGATCCAATCATTTATTTACCAGTAATTCTTGCTGCAACCCTCTTTTGGATTTTTCTTTGTTAAGCAGCAAAATAGTAACTACATACCAGTGGAAATACTGTCACTAACAGAATGTTCTCCATAAACCATCTCAGCGGGTTTCCTCAACTTGCGTGGGTTAGGAAGACAATTACTGTCAGCTTCACTGACAGGGCAGGCCAGTAAAATCACAGACAACCTCTTCCTGCAGCCACTCGATGAGGTTCTCCGGGCTGCAGCCCAGGGTCCTGGGTTGCTCCTGACCAGCAGTGAGTAAAATCAGCAACGGCCAGCTCCTGCCACAGGACATTGTGCAATCACTCAGAGACATGCTTTACATAGTTAATTTTTCAGCTGATTCTTCTTTGTATCAGTCTTATTATTAGGGATCTTTATTTTTCCTCTATAATATATTGAGAGGAAAACAAACATACACAAGCTATAAACAATATTCTCCAAAATGTCAGCAAACACTTAGGGGAGATGGGATTATAACTGATCTTTTTCATTAAAAAACTTAATGACTACATTGTCACATGACCTCATGCCATCTCACTGATGAACCTATTGGTCTTGTGCCATGACTACCATTGTTCTGCTGGTTTGGTTTTAATGAGCTTCAATCACACTTTCCTCTGATAGTTTTAACATTTTGTTTTTAATATTAGAACCTCAAGCCTGTTAGTCAATCAGAGCTCCAAAAGGCTGTGGAACTGCCCCCTCAAGGTTTTCTCAGGTCACGGAGACACACTCTTCAGATGTGTCATCCAAATCAAACTTAACTTCCATGAGTGAGGGTCCTCTCCTCGGCTGGCAGCCCAGTCAAACTCTAACAAAGCACTTCCTATTCCATTCCGGTTTGCTACCGAGAGGCTAAAAACAACTTCTTGGTTCTTCCGTTCTGCTTACTGAATGCTAGGACCGGTTTCCCTAGCGGTTAAGACCACTGGGTGTCATGTTAATGTCTGCTGAGTTCAAGAGACAATCATTTGGCTTTAGAGAGAACTAGAGAGCCCGAGGAGTTGGGCAAATATCCAAACACCAAGTACAAGTAAAGACTGTGTCCACCAAGCTATACTGGCCACAGCAAGCTGTCCCAGGGCTTCAGATATGAGGCTACAATCTCTGCTCAACTAACCTGTTGCTTGGGGGCCACCCGCTTTGGAGGGAGTCCCCTTGTACACACTCCTGAACGGTCGCTGGAAAAATCCCGATTCTCCCTGCTGATGTGCAGAGACAGGTCAAGATAGAGACCTTATTGCAACACCTGGCAGCTTCTCAACCCCAGTTCCAGACAGGCAGGAGGAGGGAGAACTTGTGGGTCACTTCCCACCTGGTGCCCCTTGTCCAGCACAGCGCACGGCCGGACCAAGAAGCCAGACACAACCCTAACGGCACTCGTTGTCACGACTGAAAATATGACCTGGACACTGCCACACATTCTCTACCCAAAGGATGTTATTCCGGGGGATTCTGCCTACACCTAGGATACAGGCTAAGTGACCCAGTCCTCACTACACTCTGTCCACAGTTACCTGACGTTTTCTTGCCCTTGAGCTCACTTACACAGCTGCGAAGGGAGGGCACCCCACAGGATTTGCTACTGGCCCTTCCGAAAGTTTCCCAAGTTCTTCACATGTAACTCTTCAAAAATTCTCTCTGGTGCTTGGCCTTCCCTTTTCCACCTGCTAATGAGCCTCATCTAATCTTGTTCCCTGTCAACTGTCCCCTCATGAACTTTTCCCATTTCCTATTCTTTTCAACGGCGCGGAAAGGAGAATTAAGCTCCTTAGGGGCTTTACGAGACAGACACGTGGGGGCTTAGGAACAGAAAAATTCCTACTTTACATGAATGCGCCAAGGCAGTGGTCATAAGGTCCTGGTGTCCGTGCAGTAGGTGTTAATGACACGAAGGTGTGAAGAGAACAGCTCCCCTGCTTGGCAGGGCCTGGGGGAGATTACAGCTGTTTGGCAGGGCCCGGCGGATTTCTCTCTGACCACCTTGATGCAGTCTCACCCCCTGTTTGCATGGACACTCAACCACCCCACTAAGAATTCTGCAATCTATTAGGCATAGTTTGCCCCTGTGAGATGGCTTTTACAACCAACATGAGCTTAAAAGTTAATGTTACTGATAATGTCTTGGTCAGTGGGCCTTTAACTGCGCACAGGAGTACAATTAAGCCCATGCTGTTTCCAGACACCTTATTGTGTGCTTACCCATTGCTCTGAGACCTGGCCCAAATATTTAGCATACTTTCTGGGAAATGGCCTGATAAGAGTTTCACAAACTAATGGAAGTGATGGGAGTATGGGTTGAAATTGCTATGACAAAAAATATAGCTATCCTGTTACTGGGACCCTAAAGGTTATCCTGTTATAATTACTGTGACCCCAAAAGGCCATCCTGCTATAGCAAAAATATAGTTACTGTGATCCTAAAGGCTATCCTGCTATGGCAAAATATAGCTACTGTGACCTTAAAGGTTAGCCTGTCCTTGCAACTCTCAACTCTTTAGAACATAGTAAATGTAGTTGCTTTGGCTGCCTTCATAATTTTTTAACTAGAGAAAATATAGGGTGACTTTACTAACATCATGTATACTTTTGATTATTGTTTGATCATTTATGAGGTTGTAGAGCCTACAATTGTAGAGGGATTTAATGTTTGAAACTTTTGTCTTAGATTTTTATATTTTTTCTCTTTTAATGTATTTCTCTCATTAAGTGATGGATAAGTTATAGAATAAGAATTGTAGTAGGAATGTATTACTGAATAAGATGTGTTGTCTACTGAGAAAATGTTGGCTGCAACATCAGAATGGATAATGCCCTGTCTTAAGGTGAAACTATCTGTAGAGTTATCTTTGGAAACATTTACTTGCCCATTGTAGAGCAGAAACCTAAATGGAGTAAACATGGCTCATTGCTAATTGCAGTTCCTTCCGTCGTTGTAACTCTTGCTTAGTTAGCAAACTGTGTGGGCCTGCAGACCTAATGACCTTTGGTGCCAATACCCTAATCCCCATAAACCAAGTTCTCAGCCCTTTTCCCATGCATAATTCAAGGTAGGGGTCTGGTTGTCACAGACAGCACCAAGGATGGGACCCAGACTTGAGGGAAGTAAGTAGGGGCTGGCAAGCCGAGATAAGCAAAGAATGTGGGGTTCTCCCTCACTCGCCTCTCAAGCAGTTGTAAATTGTGCCCCCCTTGAAGCTATGTCAAAATGCCCTAAAAAAGACTGTGTACTGCTTCTGTATAAATAAAGCGGACAGCTTTCTCGCGTGGTCCACAATGATGTTGGAATTGTAGTGGTCCGTCTCTTCTTTCTACGCCTACTTCACGCACCCTTCCCGAGCTCCAAACTCAGCTGGAGCTGGACTCCGGCAATAAGGCTTGGCAGTAAGCAGCTAAGTCCAAGACCAAGATGTTCACTTCAGCGGGGGACCTCGGGGCGGTCTGCAAGGGCTGGTCCCACCTCGTTCAGCTCCACCGGAAATCTTACATCCACAAAGAGATGAAAGTCCAGAGCTGCGGGAACTTTCCGAGCACACTCATTGGACCCGTGTTTGCCAAGGGGAGCCAACCGGGCACACCGCGTGAGCGCTTCAAAGTGCAGCCGCGCCAGCCCGAGTGGGAGTGGGAGGGATGCGCCGGCCCAGAGCCTGATGCAGAGGCGGCGTCAGGCCGGCATAACGCCCAGGCCCCATCACCTGCAGGCGGTTCTTAAGGGGCGGACCGGCCAGCACATCCAGGCAGGGCAGCAGCCCGGAAAGCGAGCCGGGCCCGGTCCATCCGCAGAACGTCGCGCCCCCACGGAGCCCGGCCCCGCGCCAATCCCCAACGACGTCCCCCATTGTGGGGTTGCCGCGGAGCAGGCCGGCAGGCGAGAGCAGCGGCGGGCAAGGCACTTACCCGGCGGCCGGCGGACTTTCTGCAGCTGCTTCCTCCCACCTCGGCTGCGCCGCGGAGTGTCGGGAACCGAGCACTGGGGCTGGAGAAAAGGCCGCCGCGCCGCGGGGGCGGCGCAGGAGCCCGCTCGAGGCTCCGCCCAGCCCGCGCCCCGCCTACCACCTCGGCTCCCATTGGCCTGTGTCTGCATGGACGCTCCCAGACCCCGCCCCTCACCGTCCACCACCCAGGCTCCCATTGGCCTGCATCTACACGGACACGCCCAGGACACGCCCCTGCAGACCCCAGTCGGCCGCGGAAGGGCGGGGTTCGCTCAGGCCCCGCCCCGGCCTCCGCTGCACCTGCTGCTGGCAGACGCCGGCCGTGCTGCCCCTGCCGGCTCTCTCCGCCCAGCCAGGGAGAGAGAACGGAACGCAAGGCCAAGGACTACGGAACAACTTCCCTGCGATTCGGTGGCGCCTCGGAACAGCTGTCTGGGGGATCTCCATGATACCGTGAAAAATAATCGAGAAAAGGGGACTCACCAAGAGCCCCAGCGAGGCAGCCTTCTCTGGGAGCTGGTTCTCCCTGTCCTCGGGAACCTCCAAAGTCGAAAGGAAGTTAACTTGAATTTATTTCTAATAACCCAGGTTTTGGGTTTGAAAAGTTTGCAAGACTACCGAAAAACTGAGAACACCTCTGGTACGCAAACGGTGTAATCTGAGTCTCAAGACTCACCAAACGCTAACATTTTGCAGCATCGGTGTTGTCTTTGGCTGTAAAGTCTCCCCCCAGCTTGGGGACTAGTAATACTACATGACTAGTAATACTAAATTACCGCTCTATATCTCACCATTATCACACCCAAGAAACTTAAAACCACTTCAGGTTTGGAATGGCGGTTAAGCCGCAGCCTGTAACACAGGCTCCCATGTGGAATCCTGGCTGCTCCACTTCCCATGCTTGGGAAAGCAACAGAGGATGGACCAGGTGGCCTTGGGTCCCTGCACCCACATGGGAGACTCCAATGAAGCTCCTGGCTCTTATAGACACAAACCAAAGAATGGAGCATCTCTCTCCTTCTCTCAGCTACTTCAATCCTAGCAAATATATAACGATGCTCAAGAAGCTCATGAAAAATGAAAAATATAAAAACGTTTATTCCTTTGCATGCAAAGGAAGAGTAAACTATATTATGGAAAAAAAAAACCCACCTGGAATAAAAAAAAATTACATCGGCCTGGTGCAATAGCTAAATCCTTGCCTTGCATGCAGAGGTTGCTATCCGGGCAGCTCCACTTCCCCTGCAGCTCCCTGCTGTGGCCTGGGAAAGCAGTAGAGGACGACCTGAAGCCTTGGGACCCTGCACTAATGTGGGAGACCTAGAAGCTCCTAGCTCTTCGCTTTGGATCGGCTCAGCTCTGGCTATTACAGTCGACTGGGGAGTGAACCAGCAGACAGAAGATCTTTCTGTCTCTCTCTGTAAATCTACCTTTTCAATTAAAAAAAATAAAATAAATCTTTAAAAATTGCATCAAAATAATTTTTAAACTTAAAAAGTTTCCATATATTACATTTCAATTTCCTTTCTCTTCCCAAAATGTCACACACATGCACACATACACCTTCAAAATCTATCAAGGATTAATCCATTCCATTGGATTTCATGTCAGTATATAATCTTGTGACTGCTACGCTGCTTTTTAAATATCTGAGATATTTCACATCTAAATCGCTTGTTTCACAGTCTGTGTCACATGCTGGACACAAAGAATTGCTTCCTTAAGTATCTTGGTGAGTAAGGAGGAAGTGAGGGTCCATACGTACTATTGCTTTTGTGGGCAAGCACACAGGGCCAGCTGGACATCATTATCCCTGAGCCAAGCTGGATCTCGGTCAAGGCTGCGTCTAGCCCGTCTCCCCACAGCAAAGGCTTCCTTGGGGGATGGGCTGACACCAGGTAGATATTTTGTCTCCCAGCAATCCCTTATCCTATGGACAATGAAACCTTATTATCCCTGTCGTAAAGGGTGGCATTCCAGTTCTGTCCCTCCATCTGATTTTCAGCGGGCACTGATATCTGAAAAGGAGTACCCATCTTCCCTCCTTAGCTGTACATTTTCTTTTCTGCTCATCTTCTTCAATAAACCATACTCCCCAGCCGCGTTTTCCATTTTGAGTCATAGTGTGACCTACTGGATTCTGAATTAATTCAATCATTGTTAACAAATCCCCTTATTGTGCCTACAGTTAGCACAGAAAACCCCTTGACTGGATCCTCGCATTCCTTCAGACATCAGGCTCTGAGCACTTCCTGCTTTCTGGAAGATTCACCTTCTTGGATATCCTTTTGTGCATTGTAAGGTTTTCACACAACCAAGTGCTTTTATATTCCTCCTTTCCTTTTATATTGCACTCTCCTTTGATACTACACTAAACAACAAGGAGCAGTATGCTCTTTACTCAGATATGCTTTTCCTTTAAAAAATAAGTCTCAGGTTATAAATTCTGCTTTTTCATTTCTGTTTTATTTGAGAGGGGTAGAAAGATCCTCCATCCACTGTCTCACTGTCCAAGTGCCCACAAGAGACAGTCCTGGGCCATGCCAAGTCAAGAGCCAGGAACATCATCTGGATCTCCCATGAGAACAACAGGGTCCCAAGTACTCGGGACATCATCCTATAAGGTACATCATCTTCGAAGAGTGCGTGTTAGTAGGAAACTAGAATCCAGACTGGAGCCAGGACTCAAACATAAGTATTGTGACACGAGAAGTGGGTATCCCGAACAGTATCTTAACCAGCACACCAAATGCTTAGCCGGGGCCCAGCTAATCCTCTCCGCAGTTCATGTCCTGGCTGCTCCACTTCCCATCCAGTCCCCTGCTTGTGGCCTGGGAGAGCAGTGGAGGAGGACCCAAAAGCTTGGAATCCTGCAGCCGCATGGGAGACCTGGTAGAATTTCCTGGTTCCTGGCTCTGGATCAGTTCAGCTCCAGCCATTGAGGCCATCTGGGGAGTGAGCCAGCGAATGGAAAATCTTTCTGTCTCTTCTTCTCTCCATAATCTGCCTTTCCAGTAAAAATAAATAAATCTTTTAAAGTGTTGTTTCTTTTTTTTTTTTTAAAGATTTATTTTTATTATTTTTTCATTGGAAAGGCAGATATACAGAGAGAAGAGACAGAGAGGAAGATCTTCCGTCCGATGATTCACTCCCCAAGTGAGCGCAACGGGCCGATACTATGCCGATCCGAAGCCAGGAGCCTCTTCCGGGTCTCCCACGCGGGTGCAGGCTCCCAAAGCTCTGGGCCGTCCTCGACTGCTTTCCCAGGCCACAGGCAGGGAGCTGGAAGGGAAGCGGGGCTGCCGGGATTAGAACCGGCGCCCATATGGGATCCCGGGCGTGCAAGGCGAGGACCTTTAACCACTTGCGCCACCGCGCCGGGCCCGTGTTGTTTCTTTTTTTAAGACTTATTTATTTTTATTGGAAAATCAGATTTAAATAGAGGAGAAGAGACAGAGAAAATAATCTTCCATTCACTAGTTCACTCCCCAAGTGGCAGCAATGGATAGAGCTGAGATGATACAAAACCAGAAGCCAAGAGCCACTTCCAGGTCTCCTGTGCAGGTGCAGTGTCCCAAGGCTTTGGGCTATTCTCCACTGCTCTCCCAGGCCGCAAGCAGGCAGCTGAAAGGGAAGCAGAGCAGCCAAGATATGACCTAACACCCGTATAGATTCCAGGCACATGCAAGGCAAGGACTTGCACTAGGCTACCATGCTGAGCCCAAACAAATCTTAAAAATAAATAAATAAAAACCAATGCTTAGTCCTAAAATTTAATTGCTGCATGCTAAGTGTACATATTTGTGGAGTGGAGTGTGAGTGTTCAGTACATGTATATAGTGTATAATCATCAGATCAAGCTGATGAACATTTCATTTCTTCATGTTTATCATTATTTTGTGTTGAGAAGCTTCAAATTTCTCTCTTCCAGCCAAATTATTTTAAATCATGAGTTTATATTAATCCTTATGATTCAAAACCCAAACCCTGAGTTTCATCCTAGCCTCCATATACCATGTGTGTATCTTGCTTCTCCCACAGTGAAAGCCCTGGCTCCCTCCCATCAGCAGTCATATATTTTGTCCCACAATACATCTGGAACAGTTGGGACTTACACTTCCATAACAACACCAGCAACAGATCTCCTCGGGTTAAGATTTCTTAATAGGTTGGCCCGGCACAGTGGCCTAGCGGCTAAAGTCCTCGCCTTGAACGCACCAGGATCCCAAATGTTATATAATTTCATTGTTCAATGTATATGACATTCATGTGGTTCAACAGCAAAGCCCACAGAAGAAATCTCACAGCCATTCCTATTCCTGGACTCCACATCCAATCACCTCTACCAGTAACCACCAGTAATCAATACCTTCCTCCTGTCAATAACAAGCCATCATTAGTTTCTAAATTATTCTCTCGATCTCTCTCCAAACTAGGTCATTTTCTGATGTTCTCCCAGTCACATTAGCAGGAAGTTGGATAGGAAGCAAAATGGTTGGAACTTGAACCGGAACTCAAATATGAAATGCTAGCATGGTAAGTTGCAACTTAAAAAGCTGTCCCACTACAGTAGCTCCTATACATTGAAATTTTTAAAATGCTGGCATGCTTGCAAAACAAATGATAGCATTTTCAATATCCATATTGAATTTGAGGACCTCCTCCCCAAAAGGTCTTTGTCCTCAGGTTAGAAATTATTTCTCTGGGAATGGTAACCTGGTTATGTTAGTAAACTCAGCTTAGAACAAGAATAAAAACAACAAAAATGGTAATCCTGGATACAGAATTCTAATTAACCATTTGATGTAAGCTCCTGACGGACACAATTTACTTTTCACCCATTCTTAGTCTTTCACTTTTCCTCACCCCCCTCAGTTCTTATCAGCTCTTTGTGATGTGTTTTCTTAATCTGACCACAATACACACACAACCATATGGGAATGAAGAGTTGGGTTCCACTTAATCTTGCATACACCTCTCTTAGCTCTCTGGTTTTGGTTAATGAATGACCCAGTTAATTAAAGTCCTAAGATGCAGAATGGAAACAGCACCCACCCTACAGAATATCTAAGTGATGCAGGCCAAAACACATTGTGTGAAGTGTAAGAGCTGAGCAAATATCTTCTACATTCACGTGGCCACGTCACTTGCTAGCTGCGACTTCTTCACTGGTTCCCCAGTGTCCTGAGGATTAACGGCAAGTAAGCCCTTAGGCTGGCAACCTTAGAACTCTCCAATCATAGGAACCCAGACTTCCCCCTTCCTCACCTTCCTCACCCACCACCTGTCTTTCTAAAGACTGGTCATGCAGGCATCATTCACACAGCTGGACTTTAGTCTTCTTACCACGTAGGCCTTTTATGAGCACACAATACATGCAACCATCAGAGTGCACACAGTCAGTTCCATGCTTTTAGCGGTGAACGATGATACTGCCCATGGAGAGCTGGGTGGGAAGAACCCATGCTGTGGCTCTCACCATGCTGGCATTTGCATTTGTACTGTAGAGTAATAATGCATAACAAGTACTTTGCAATCAGCTAGAATCCAACAGATGTGTGTTTTACTGACAAGACTGAAGCTGATATGTTCTAATATCTTGTGCTTTGTCAGGATCTTCTGGGTGTCATGCAGAATGGAAAGCCTTAACAGACTACTTTTCTGGGTAGCCTTCAGGGGTTGGTGGAGCAAAGAGGTTGTATCCAAGATATCTGGTCACCCGCTTGGCATCTTGGCAAGCGGAGCAGTGATGAGCCACACTGTTTCTAACAGGCTGGCATTCTCACACTGGGGCAGAATACCCTAGCCCTTGTATTATACAGAATTGAATCTCAGTTAAGTAGATGAAGAGCTCCTTGTCGGTTTCTCCCCTAGACAGTAAGCACCTTGGTGTGGAGAGCTACTCATCCTTACTGCAGTACTCCTAGTACTCAGTATAGTCTTATATGGTAAGTTCCCAGTCAATATGAACACGGAGTCTATGCAACAAAGGCGGCTGGCAGGAAGGCCAAGGCTGGGATGGAGGCTTTTGCAGATGACCCATTCTTCCCACAGATATCACTACAGGTGTTCACCTTGCCCCAAGTGCACCTGCTTCCTTCAGGCTGCTGCGGGTCAGAAACCAGGAAAAGCAAAGGTCTAGGCAATCCTACATGAAGTCAGGTGAGCTGGACTTGGCAATCTAACTTATTTAATTTTACATCACCACCCATATTTATTTTCATATCCTCTTAATTTTTATGCCTGAGAATTAGCAAACTGTGGCACAGGGGCCAAATCGGTCCAGTTGTGTGGTTTTGTATGGCTCGACAGCTAACAAGAGTTGTTACCATGTTTCTAACAGTTACATTTTAAGTGATTATGTAAGTAGCTCCTAACAGTTTCCATTTTCTGCCTATTGGTCTGCCAAGGGTAAATATTGACAATCTGGTCTTTTCCAGAAGATTTAGTTTGCTGTTCTCTAATCTAGACTTTAGCAAAATTTGCTTTTAAATCCAATCCAGTCTTAGCTGTGCAGCAGCTGTTGTGTCCTGAGCCTGTGAGGGCTCATTTGGGTAAAGAGCAAATAGCACACTTTGTAACAGCTGCTAGCAGCAGAAGCAACTGCCAGGAGACACTGGCGTAGACACCTGGCAGAAGAAGTCTCTTCACACAGCCAACTCCTTTTAAAAACCCAAATCTCTTTCATTTATAACAAAAAAAAAAAAAAGGTATAAAATCCATCACACATTTCAAATTGAACTCACAAGGCAATCTGTCAGATTCTCTAAAAAAAAATAAGACAATTTCTGCCTTTGCTGTTACCTGTCACATAAATATCACACATGCAGATTGTCTTACACTTAATGGCTAACACTAAAAATATTGGTACTGTGGGTCTAACTTAGCTCATCGTGTCTATATTTAATTTGAAACCTTTTTGGAGTTACATAATCCTATAGCTCAAATAAGCTGAGTATTGGAGGATGAACAAAATCAGGACATTTAGGATGTTACCTGCCTTGAAGATATGCAAACCTGGAACCTGGTACATGGGAACCACGCTGATGTGTCTCAATCTAATGGGGAAGCTGTGTCTAACATGAAAGCCAGAACCGTGAATCTACGTCTTTCCTTTGGGATCAGGCATCTCTACCTTCATTCCTGAGTATTTTTTGATGCAGTTGTACCTCATTTGTTTGTGTCTTGCTTTAACTTGCAGAGTCTGACTTAGGTGGAGAGAATGACAGAAACAGATCACACGGAAAGGACTAAAACTTCTCCACAGCGATGCTGGAAACTAGAAAACAATGGGGAGCAATGCTCTAAATCTATAAGACACACTGATAAATTTACATAAGAAAAGCTAGTTGCAAAGATTCTAACTGGGAAGTTCGTGCATCCATTTACCCTACCGACTTAGCCACACAGGACACTGTGAAGTCTGAGGGTTTTCCCAGTATCTGGGGGGCTGATGGACAGACAAGTTCATTGTCACTGCCCAGCACTGTAAATGAGGATCTTACCCACGTTGCTGGACCAGCAAGAAACCAAAATCTTAGGTACTGCATATTCTTTTTTTTTTTTTTTTTAAGATTTACTTATATTGGAAAGGCTGATATACAGAGAAGAGGAGAGACAAAGAGGAAGATCTTCCATCTGATGTTTCACTCTCTAAGTGACCACAATGGCTGGAGCTGAGCCAATCCGAAGCCAGGAGCCAGGAGCTCTTCTGGGTCTCCCACACGGGTGCAGGGTCCCAAGGCTTTGGGCCGTGCCCGACTGCTTTCCCAGGCCACAAGCAGGGAGCTGGATGGAAAGCAGGACTGCTGGCGATCATATGGGGATCCTGGCGCGTACAAGAGGACTTATACCACTACGCTACCATGCTGGGCCCGATACTGCATATTCTTTTACCCCGCCACCACTGTAACATTAAAAAAAAAAGTACTGAGTGAAACCAACCCTGTCAGCCAGGAACTGCCTGTAATTATAATTAGAGTTTGGGAAGAACTTGCCATGTCTGTGGATACACCTGTGAGTGCGTAGGAGCTGTGTGGGTACATGAAGGACATTCTTGCTCTTTGGAAGAAATCTATAGGTGCCAAAAGAGAAAATCAAGAAAGCATAGAAAATAGGTAACTTCAACATTAAGGAGGCAAGCATGGAAGGAACAGCTGAGAGAGCTGCAAGGGACTGTCTCCGGGAATCAGGGGACCACAGAGGACAGTGACAGACAGCTAACTTGTGATTCTTACTATGGATCTTTTTAAATTTTTATTATTATTATTTTTTTATTGGAAAGGCGGATATACAGAGAGGAGACAGAGAGGAAGATCTTCTGTCCGATGATTCACTCCCCAGGTGGCCGCAACGGCTGGAGCTGAGCCGATCTGAAGCCAGGAGCCTCTTCTGGGTATCCCACACAGGTGCAGGGTCCCAAAGCCTTGGGCCGTCCTCGACTGCTTTCCCAGGCCACAGGCAGGGAGCTGGATGGGAAGCGGGACTGCTGGGACCAGAACTGGCGCCCATATGGGATCCCGGGCGTGCAAGGTGAGGACTTCACCACTTGCGCCACCGCGCCGGGCCTGTCTTACTGTGGATCTTGTAGGATGACTTGACTTGTAAAACAATGAATGTGCAGAATGTTGGCTATAAAAATAATGCCAATTACTGAGAGGAATCCATCACTGGCCATCTTTTCACCTCTTCCTCCTCCTCCTTTATTCGAAAGGCAGAGTTATAGAAAGGAGAGACACAAAGGGGTTTTCCATCTTCTGGCTCAGTCCCTAAATAGCTGTAAAGGCCGGAGCTGGGCAAGTCTAAAGCCTTGAGTCATCCTCCACAGCTTTCCCAGCTCATAAGCAAGGAGCTAGATCAAAAGCGGAGCAGCTGGGATACAAAATGGAGCCCATATGGGATGCTGGTGCTGCAGGTAAAGGCTCTGCATACTTTACCATGGCACTGGCCCCATGGCCATTCCTTCTCAATCCCCTTCTCTCTACAGTGCTCTACTGGGATATTTTCGCTCTCTCCTGATTCTCAGATCAAACCTTCCCCCTAATGGGCTTGCTCAGTTCTGTGATTTTTAATTTTTTTTTAAAGATTTATTTATTTTTATTGGAAAGTCCAGACCTACAGAGAGGAGAAACAGAAAGAGTTTCCATCCATTGGTTCACTTTCAAAGTAATTGCAACAGTCAGAGCTGAGCTGATCCCAAACCAGGAGCAAGGAGCTTCTTCTAGGTCTCACATGCAGGTGCAGGGTTCAATGCTTTGG
Organism: Ochotona curzoniae; assembly: GCF_017591425.1. Classification (NCBI taxonomy): domain Eukaryota; kingdom Metazoa; phylum Chordata; class Mammalia; order Lagomorpha; family Ochotonidae; genus Ochotona; species Ochotona curzoniae. The sequence goes on along the minus strand of NW_024466502.1, from coordinate 42,720,738 downwards.
GCTGTCCTTTACTGCTTTCCCAGGTCACAAGCAGGAAGCTGGATGGGAAGTGGAGCAGCTGGGACACAAACCATTGTCCATATAGGATTCTGGAGCACACAAGGCAAGGGCTTAGTCACTAGGCTATCACGCTGGACCCAGTTCCATGATTCTAAATAGCATATGCTATCTGCAAATTTCTATTTCCAGACCTGCATTGTTTGCTACTTCAAACAATCATCAGTTCTCTTTTTCTGTGTGTCTCTTTAACTTTAAAAAAAATTGGAAAACAGAGAGAGAGAGATTTTCCATCCATTGGTTCATTTATTTTCCCTGCCCACAACAGCCAGGGCTGGTGCAGGCTGAAGCCCTGAGCATGGAACTCAATCTGGATCTCCCAGAAAAGTGGCAGGGGTCCAAGTCCTTGAGCCTTCCAGGATGCCCATTAGCAGGAACCTGGGTTGGATGCAGTAGCAAGACTCAAACCCAGGCACCCTGTGATGTGTGTGACCCAGCTGGTAACTTAAGTCACTGTCTCATAATTCCCTCCCCTAAGAGATTCTCTTACTCTTGTCCCTAAAGCCTATACCTTTCACATTCTTTCTCTTAGTAAATATCATCATCATTTATTCAAGCTTCAACCAAATACCCAGATATCATGCTAAGTTTTGCATTTACTCTAACCTTCAATATTCATTTTGTAGGTCATGCCATCTCTGCCTCTCAAATGCTTTTCAAATCTTGTCACTGCTTTGTATTAGTGGTGCCACCCAATTACTGGATACTATCAGAACTGGTAATCCAGATTTTGCAATAGAAATATACTATGTATGGAGACACATTCCAGCCACACTGGTCACCTTTTTCCTTCTACAAGTCTATCAATATTTTCTCGCTGCAGATTTCCACATTTGTCCAGAAAGTTCTTCCCTGCCTCTGCTGGTCTCATTCCTCAGACCCCAGATAGAATGCCACTTCATAGAAACACCTTCCTGACCACCACTTTTGAAGTAGCATCCTTTCCAACTATTCTCCATCATCTGATGTTTTTGTTTCTTTTCTAGAGTTATTACTAAAAACCAAAAAGCATGTATTTGCTAGTCTGCTTATGTATTAGAATTAATCAATGGCTATAAAAGATCATTTGAAGATCTTGGTAGCTTAACAGAGTGAGGTTTATTGTTCCCTGCCACCTGCCAATCAGAATAGTAATGAAACATACAAGATCTCCAGAGGAGGAGAGAGAGAGAAAGCAGAGGATACACATCTGCTCCTTTGACACCTCTAGTGACAATCTACTGGCAAGAACTAAACACCAAACCCTGCTTAAATACAAGGATGCTGTGTAATGTGGTTTCACTGTCTACCCAGGAAGAGGAAATAGATTTAGACAAACATATAACCAATTTGTGCCTGTTAAGCTTGGTGCCACACAGTTCTTGGCAGGCAGATTAATGACAGCAACTTGTCACCCACTTCATTCTGCACCGAGCAGAGTGCACTGGATTAGGCTTGCAGCTGGCTACAAGGCTTCAATCATTTTGCGTTAGGCTTGCACTAAAGCCCCAAATCCCTCACATGATCCAGGAGGCCTGTATAGTCTGGCCTCTCATGTCAACTACCCCTTCCTTACACTCGCAACCCAAGCAAGGGGCTTACTTTTAGCCATTACGATGTGCCAGCCTCCTGTTCATCCTGTATTAGGCCCAGGTTGTCCCTTGTGCCTACAGCATTAACCAACCTGCTCCGTCTTTTCTTAGTGGCAGCATACCTACTGTTCCTCTTAGCCTCAGGCCAGACTTCGTTCAAGAGGTCCTCTGAGACAGGGAACATAAAGCCCTCAAGACAGCTGTGTCCCAACCTAAACGCTGTGAGCACGTTAGGTCCACTGGGAAAGAGGGGTTAAGTTACATGTGGAAATGTGATTGTCAATCAGTTGATCCAAAAGTGGGATCATTCAACGGTTCTTTGTAATGATAAGGCTCTTCAGGAACAAAAGAGGAAGGCGGGGATGTCAGAGGAGATGCATCCAAGAACTCAGCCTAGAGCAATCTGATACATGAACTCACCCACCACTGCTGACTCTGAACAGGAAGGGGAGCCAGGGAAGCTTCTAGAAGTGGGAAAAGCCCAGGCCATGGATCTCCCACTCAGAGCCACCTGAAAGGAACACAGCCCTGAGGGCAATTTGACTGTAGCCCACTAAGTTTCATTGTAAACTTTAGACCTCCAGAGCTACAAAAATAAATTTGTGGAGTTCTTTTTTTTTTTTTTTAATGAATTTATATTCATTTTAGCTGGAAAACAGAGATCATATATCAGTTGATGTACCCCTCAAACGCCTACAACAGTCAAGTCAAGGCTAACAGCTGGAACCCTTTTTTTAAGATTTATTTATTTATGTTTTTAATATTTTTATGATGTTTACATAGTTGATCAGGGTAGAAAGGGTCAAGGACCAGGGGATAGTGAGACCTTTGTTTACACATTTTCTTCTTTTTTAAAAAGTACATTATTATTTTTATTGGATAGTCAGAAATACAGAGAGGAGGAGAGACAGAGAGAGGAAGATCTTCTGTCCACTGGTTCACTCCCAAAGTAGACGCAACGGCCAGAGCTTAGCCAATCCGAAGCCAGGAGCTAGGAGCGCCTGGGTCTTCCACGCAGGTGCAAGGTATCAAGGCTTTGGGCCATTGTCTCCTGTTTTTCTGGGCCACAAGCAGGGAGCTGGATGGAAAGCAGAGCTGCTGGGACATGAACCGGCATCAGTATTAAGATCACGGTGCATCGATATAAGATCAAGGTGAAGACTCAAGCCACTAGGCTACTGTGCTGGACCCACACATTTTCTTTTTCTTCTTCCTGTATATGGAGGAGAGGAGGATACAAGAGGAGAAGCCATGCCCAGCCTCCCAACCACTGTATTACCCAGGGAATGGGGAACTGCCACCCAATGTCATCCTAGGGTCCCCATTGTGGAGCATTTTCTGAGGGTCTGCTCATGTGGTTTCAATAGTTTTGAAATGCTGCCGATATCACAGATCCAAGGATGAGGAAATTCTCCCAAGGCTGTCATAGTCCACCTCTGAGTCTCCATTGCCCAGAAATTTGCTGTCACTGGGTAGGTGATTACTTTTTTCGGCTCTCCATCCTCGGCAAACCAATAGGTGCTGCAGCCCAGTCCAGCCCAGCCCTGCCCAACACATGTTTGGCCTCCACATACCACAGGAGGAGCTGCATCCCAGTCAGTGTGACCCCCAGTAACTCCCACTGGACCGGCTCCCAGCTCTGGTTCCTGTGCCTGCCAGCATGTACAGTGGACTGGTCCGATCTGCCCCACATTGCATTGAGATCTCATATACATCATTGACACTGAAGCATAACTCAACTCAACCAACTCCACCCTCCAGCCTATACTCGTGCCAGTGGGTGCCACTGCCTGTCCAGCCTGGCCTGTCCCAAGTCCTGGTTCTCATGCTCACCAATAGGAGTTGTAGCCCATCAGAGAGAAGCTCACTGACTCCCCACTGGACCCACCTTGCATATTCCACCCTTCAGGTGGTTCTGCAGCCAACCTCAACAGGACTTGCTCCCAGTCCCAGCACTTGCCAGCTGATGCTATGGCAAAGCCCAACCTGCCTACCCTTATTCTGGCTCATACCTGTACCAGTAGATACAATCAGTTATCCCAGCCTGGCTCTCCCCCTAACCCAGTTCACACATAGGCCAATAGGTGTTGTGGCCCTGCCCAGCCTGTCCCCAGTTCCAGCTCTCACACTCACTAGCAGGAGCAGTGCCCAACACTAGAGTCCCTACTCGTCTCCTACCAGGCTCATTCCCTGACCCCAGTCTCATGTGCATTGGTGGGTACTATAGCCCAAGTGGCATGGCCCATCTCATCTCGGCATTTTCCAGTGAATGCTATAGCCTGGCTTAGCCCAGTCTGCCCCCAGCTCCAGCTTGTGCTAGCTGGAAATGCCACCCAACCCAGTGCAGTCAGCACCCAGTCCCGGCCATGAAGTGAACTGGCTGGTGATGTGGCAAGACCCAGCCAGTCCTACACCCCATCATGGTTCTCAAATCTGTCAGTGGGTATTATAAACTAGCCCAGCCTGGCCTGCTTCCATACCTGACCCACATATATGCCATAGATACTGTAACCTGGTCTGCTCTGGGCTGCTCCTTGCTTTGGTTCTTGTGCTCACCTGCAGGGACTACACCCTGACAAAAGAGTTTCCCAAGACCTGGCATGGTAGCCTAGTGGCTAAAGTCCTCACTTTGCATGCACCCGGATCCCATATGGTGCTGGTTTGTGTCCTGGCTGCTCCATTTCCCTTTCAATTCCTTGCTTGTGGCCTGGGAAAGCAGTCAAGAATTGCCCAAAACCTTGGGACCCTGTATCCATGTGGAAGACCCAGGGAAAGCTCCTGGCTCTTGGCTTCATCAGCTCAGCTCTGGCTGTTGTAGATACTTTGGAAGTGAAACAGAGGATGGAAGATTTTCCTCTCTGTCTCTCCTTCTCCCTTGTAAACCTGACTTTCGAATGAAAAATAAATAAATCTTAAAAAAAAAAAAAAGAAAAAAAGAACAAAGGAGTTCCCCAAGTTTCTCTATCAGGTCTCCTCTCAGTGGCAGATCTCCTGTTCACCAGTAGGCCCTAGGCCTGGACTGACTTAGTCCACTTCCAGTCCTGGCAGGAACAGGAGCTTTGCCTAACTGTCCCAGACCCAACCCAGTTCTTACTGTTGGGTGTTACAGCCCAGCCACACCTAGTCCACACCCAGACACAGCTCTACTGTGGCTCAGTGGGAACAAAAACCTAGCCCAGCCTACCCTACTCACACTCTGGCTCTCACAAGCACTAGTGGATGCTAAAGTCTAGCCTAGTCTGGCGTGCTCCACAGCTTGTCCACACTCATGGCAAGGGACGTGGCAGCCATGGCCAGCCCAGACCACCACCCCCATTCTGGTTCTTGCGCTCACCAGTGGGAACTATAACCTAACCGGAACATCCCCTTAGCTCCCCAACCAGGCCTGTTCCCAGCCCCAAATCTTGTGCACACCAGTGGTTGCTCTGAACCAGTTCTGCATGACCAATCTCTTTTCTTGACCTCTGCCATTGGATGCTGCAGCCTGGCCTGACCTGGCCTGCCCCTAGTCCCAACTCTCTCTGGTGAGCACTATAGCTAGGTCCTGCCTAGTCTGCTCCCATCCCTGACTCACACAAACCAGCAGGTGTGATAGCCTAGCTTGGTGTGCCTTGCATTCCAGCCTGGCTCCTGCACTTGCCGGTGAGCTAAGGCTGGTCTGGCTCTGCCTGGGCCACCCCCTTCCAAAACCACCCCACATGTGTGCAGACAGACGGAGCTACCGTGCCCAGTCTGACCAACACCCAGGCCTGAATCACATGCTCACCAGTGGGAGCAATGGTTCAACAGGGGAGTTACCCTGGTTTCCCTACCATACCCACTCCCAGACCCAGTTCTCTCCCATGCCAGTGGGTGCTAGGCAGTTACCGGTCATAGGCTATCCTTTCTGTCCTGCATGTGTATGAGTGGTGGATGTTGTGGCCCAGTCCATCCCCACACAGTTTTCTTGGGTGTCTAGCAGCTGGAACTCAATGCAGAACTCCTACGTGGGTAGTGGGGATCTGAGCTGTCAGGGTGTGCATGAGCATAAGGCCGCAAGTAGATACAAGATTCAAATCCCGGCACTTCGATATGGGATATGGGCAACCCAAGTGGTATCTTAGCTACTGCACCACACACCATATGGTGTTTTAATCCTCTACATCTGTGGTCACTTGTAAGAGCCCCTAGCCCAGTCTTCCTGACTGCCCCAGCTCCCTGACATGTCCTTTGGGCCCCCACAGCATGCCCTCTCTCCTCCAGCTGACAGCAGCACCCGCTTTGCAGGCATGGGTCAGGCAGCCTTCACCTTCACTCACTCCACTCCACTGCACCATAGACTCTAGGGATTGTGTTGTGGCTCCCTCTCCACCAGGTGAGCAGAAAGAACAGTCAACCATGAGGGGAAACACAAGGCACAAAAGCTCTCCATGCGGGGGCCTGACAGAGCACATGCACCTGGCTGAATCCTCTCCATCCACATGTGAGGGCATATGCCATCCTAGTAGTGAGAGTATTAGAAGCTACTTATGTAATCCTCTGCTTCCTTAGAACTGAAACAGTTGGTCATACTTTATCTGTATTTATTTACTGATTTGAAAAGCAGCGTGACACAGAAGGACATACACACACACACACTAATGAAAGAGAGGAGAGACAGAAAGAGAAAGAGAGATTTTCCATCTGTTGGTTCATATCACAGATAGGCACAATAGCCAGGACTGGGTTAGATCAAAACCAGGAGCCCAGAACTCCATCCAGGTTTTCCCTGTGGGTGGAGGGACCCAACTGTTAGGGCCATCTTCTGTTGCTCCCCCGGGCTCATTAGCAGCGAGCTGGGTTTGACACAGGGCAGCTAGGACTAAAACTGGTCATCATATGTGGGATATCAGGGGTGCAAGTGGGATAATGAATAGAAACCAAAATGGCCACTTAGTAAAGGATACTAAGAAAACAAATCAGTCTACATAGTTAAAAAAAAAAAAAAAAAAAAAAAAAAACGGGCGGCATGGTAGCCTAGTGGCTAAACTCCTCACATTGCATGTGCCAAAATCCCATATGGATGCTGGTTTGTATCCTGGCAGGCCCACTTCCCATCCAGCTCCCTACCTGTGGCCTGGGAAAACAGGTGAGGATGGCCCGAAGCCTTGGAATCCTACACCCACCTGGGAGACCCAGAAGAGGTTCCAGGCTCCTGGCTCCTGGCCTTGGATTGGCGCAGCTCCAGCCGTTGCAGCCGCTTGGGGAGTAAATCATTGGACAGAAGATTTTCCCCTTTGTCTCTCTTCCTCTCTGTATATCTTTCTAAAAAAAAAAAAAATCTTTAAAGAAAAGAAAAAAATCTGATGCTTATTTTGAGCTTACTTGCATTTTTTAATTAGCCCATCATTTGGCTAAATATTTTCCTCTTTTTGTGGTTTTCCAAGTAAACTACTAGAAGCAAAATTCAAAGGACTGATGGCAAACTTCCACAGCTGAGATCAGTGATTTTTTTTTTCCATGAAGCAGAATTTGGGGAACTGTGAATGATCTGGCGCGCCTGACGCTGAGAGCCACGATCATAAAAGGCACCGGACAGGTGGCTCCCGGGGGGTCATTTAGCCAGAGTATGCTGCGAGTGCAGCTGCGGAGCAGAAGCGAGGTCAGCACCCTGGCTGGTGGCTGAAGAAATGCCCTGGACATTTCTAGTACATCACAAAAAAAAAAAAAAAAAACCAGCACAGCAAAGCCAAAGCCGACCCGGTTCTAATCATTGGAAACTGGAGAGGTTGTATAAACTTATTAGGGCACTGTTTTCAGCTCTCAGAACTTTCCCTGGGAACAGTCAAACCTAGGTGTTTTTTTCTCCATGATTTTTTTTTTTTTTTAATTGGAAAGGCGGATATACAGAGAGGAGAAACAGAGAGGAAGATCTTCTGTCTGATGATTCACTCCCTAGGCGGCCGCAACGGCTGGAGCTGAGCCAATCCAAAGCCAGGAGCCTCTTCCGGGTCTCCCAAGGGGATGCAGGGTCCCAAAGCTTTGGGCCGTCCTCAACTGCTTTCCCGGGCCACAGGCAGGGAGCTGGATGGGAAGCGGGGCTGCCGGGATTAGAACCGGTGTCCGTGTGGGATCCCGGGCGTGCAAGGCGAGGACCTTAACCACTTGCGCCATCGCACCAGGCCCGCTCCATGAATTTTTTTAAAAGATTTTATTATTTATTTTTATTGGAAAGGCAGATATACAAAGAAGAGGAGAGACAGGAAGATCTTCTGTCCACTGATTCATTCCCCAAGTGGCTGTAACAGCTGGAGCTGAATCAATCTGAAGCCAGGAGCCAGGAGCTTCTTCTGGGTCTCCCATGTGAGTACAGAGTCCCAAGGTTTTGGGCCGTCCTCAACTGCTTTCCCAGGCCACAAGTAGGGAGCTGGATGGGAAGCAGGGCCACCAGGATTAGAACCAGTGCCCATATGAGATCACAGTATGTTCAAGGTGATGACTTACACAGCTATGCTATTGTGCCAGGCCCCATACCCAGGTTTGCTTAGATAAACAGTGAGCATGAGTTTAGCCCACAGATTGCAAACATTCATTAACAGCAGCATCCTGGTAATGTCTGAAGGGTCAGAAAGGTGGACAGCAGTGAAGGATATGAGCAGTTCTGCCAAGATCAGAGCTTTCTATCCCTATGGCTCCTGTTAAACTGTAGGCCATGCAAAGAAACAGTTTAGACCCCGGCGCAATGGCTCAGTAGCTAAATCTTTTCATCGCCTGTGCAAGGATCCCATATGGGTGCAAGTTTGTGTCCCGGCTGCTCCACTTCCCTTCCAGCTCCCTGCTTGTGGCCTGGGAAAGCAGTGGAGGATGGCCCAATGCCTAGGGACTTCTGCACTCTTGTGGGAGATCCAGAAGAAGCTCCTTGCTCCTGGCTTTGGATCAGCTCAGCTCTGGCCATTATGGCCACTTGGAGAGGGAACCAGAGGATGGAAGATTTTTCTCTCTGTATCTCTTCGTAAAATCTAACTTTCCATTTATTACATTCCTCGACCTCCAGTGAAGAAACATAGCAGACAAGTAAAAAAAAAAAAAAAAAGAATGTAAAAAGGCCTTTATTCAGGGAACTCCACCTCAGGCCTTTCCCCACAGGCTTTTATTTTGGGAACTCCAACTCAGGACTTTCTCCCAAGCAAAGGAGAAACAGAGAGATGAAGGGGGAGCTGCAGGGACATCAAACCTCTCCTAATGCAGAGGCCCCAGTGGATCCTGCTCCGCTCCTTATGAAGTGAGGCTTGCGTTAGTCAACAGGTGAACCCATTTCCATCAGGGCTTTTCTGCCCTGGTGACATGCCAGACCTCTACTACCCCTTGCAGATCCGGCCTGAGGCCCGAGTGATGTGTCCGGTAACCAAGGCACCCACCACCAATAAAAATAACTTAATCAAAAAAGAACATGGTTTGCATCATGACTTAGCAAACACACACACAGACGAGGCAAACATCTCAGGATATAATTCTTACTATGCTGTTAGTTATTATTGAGCAAGAAATACTGCTTATAATCCACTAACTTGGGAAACCACAGCTTGGAAATTAATGTTTTTATTTAAAAGTTTAAAAAATATAAAATCCACAATTTAAATAGTAGTTATAAAAGTCTAGTCTGTGGCCAGTGTCACGGTACAGGGGATTAAAGCACCACTTACAATGCCAGCACGCATCTGAGAGTGCCAGTGCAAGTCTTGGCTATTTCACTTCTGCTTCAGCTTCCTGCTAACGTGCCAGGGAAAGCAGCAGATGCTAGTCCAATTACGTCAACTGCTGCCACCCAAGTGGGAGACCTGGCTGGAGCTCCTGGCCTCCGACTTCGACTTGAGCCAGTCTTGAGTACTGAGGGCATTTAGGGTATGAGCCAGCAAATGGAATATGTCTGCCTCTGTCCTCTTCATCCCTCTATCTCGCCTTTGTAAGAAAAAAAAGAAAAGAAAAGAAAAGAAAAGGAAAGGAAAGGAAAGGAAAGGAAAGGAAAGGAAAGGAAAGGAAAGGAAAGGAAAGGAAAGAAAAGAGAAAGAAAGAAAGAAAGAAAGAAAGAAAGAAAGAAAGAAAGAAAGAAAGAAAGAAAGAAAGAAAGAAAGAAAGAAAGAAAGAAAGAAAGGGAGGGAGGGAGGGAGGAAGCAAGTGAGGAAAGAGGGCCCGATGTGGTGGCCTAGCAGCTAAAATCCTCGCCTTGCACGCACCAGGATCCCATATGGACACCAGTTCTAATCCCGGCAGATCTACTTCCCATCCAACTCTCTGCTTGTAGCCAGGGAAAGCAGTCCAGGACAGCCCAAAGCCTTGGGATCCTACACCCACGTGGGACATCTGCAAGAGCTCCTGGCTCCTGGCTTTGGATCAACACAGTACCAGCCATTGCGCTCACTTGGAGAGTGAATCATCAGACAGGAGATCTTCCTCTCTCTCTCTCCTCCTCTCTGTATATCTGCCTTTCCAATAAAAATAAAATAAATCTTTAAAAGAAAGAAAAGTTCCACCAAGCACACTGTGTGCAACTGTGGAACAACACGACTGTCTCTCCTCGTGTCTGCAGAGCCAGAGAAGGCCAGTCATAGACAGGCAGCCACTGACTGACTGTGGGCAACGCTTGGGACCAGGGCCCTCCATGTGCTCGATGCTGACACCTGCCCTGCCTCCTTCCTGGGGTCTTCATGGAGGCCCAACCTGTCATATCATGAGTGTTGAGAAACAGCCAGAGGCATTGCACAAAGTAAGTCGTTGCTAAGGTTGATGCTAACTGACCTTGGGGCCAGAAGCTAGAAAATTCCTCCCTTTACCATAAATCAACAGAGGCTTCTGTTTCCATGTCAGAGGTGTCCACCTGTGACCCTGAGGCTGACCTGGATTGACATCAGGTGTTTCCTTTTGTGGGCATCTAGCTGCTGTGTAAGTTGTCGTAAAATGCTTAAACAATAAAGCCTCAATAAAAAAACATCTCACTGCAACTGTAACATTCAACATATGGGAATATTCAAGAAAGGGAAAGCAAGGGGTGTCCACCATCACAGCGGGTCAGAAGGCTCTTTGCCTTAGGCAAAGTCTACAGCGAAGGTTAGTCCCCTAGGCCCGTGGCTCCTGGGGTCGGTCTGGCAGGTAGTGTTGATAAAGTCCCTTCAATACCAAGGACAAGATCATCTCCAGCACTCACACCTGTCCAATGCACTAGATGGAGGGGATGGTGACAGGACACTGTGAACGCACTGAATGCCCTAGAATGGTACACCGAGAGACGACTGCATTCTATCCGACCCGGGTTCCGTCTCACTTTTTTAAACGTTAGAAAATGAAGTTAGATAGGAACACACACCATCAGAGCTGTGCAAATGAGGAGGGCTTATTACCTTATTTCTCTTTTCTGGCTTCCTATTGCTCAGCATAGTCAAAGCAAAGGCATTTATAGGTACTGTTTCAAGTCCAGGCTGCTCCACTTCCAATCCAACTCCTTGATTATGTGCCTGGGAAAAAGTGGGCCCATGCACCCATGTGGGAGACCCAGATGATGCCCCTGGCTTCCTACTGGCCCAGCTCCAACTGCTGCAGCCACTTGGGGAGTGAATCAGTGTATGGAAGAGTTTTCTTTCTCTCTAGCTCTCTCCCAAATAATTTTTTTAAAAGATTTATTTATTTTTATTACAAAATCAGATATACAGAGAGGAGGAGAGACAGAGAGGAAGATCTTCTGTCCAATGATTCACTCCCCAAGTGAGCACAATGGCCAGTGCTACGCCAATCTGAAGCCAGGAGCTCTTGCAGATGTCCCACATGAGTGCAGGTTCCCAAGGCTTTGGGCCATCCCCAACTGCTTTCCCAGGCCACAGGGTATGGATGGGAAGCAGGGCCACTGGGATTAGAACTGGCACCCATATGGGATCCTGGTGCATTCAAGGTGAGGACTTTTAACCACTACACTATAGTGCTGGGTCCTCCATAAACTTTCCAAAGTCCCTCAACAAGCATCTTAACAGACACTCAACAAGTGTCTCATGAGTTTTTCAGCTCAAGCAAAGCTCATGCAGCAGGCATATTTCTATACCCAGCTGGCTGGGAGCTGCCAACAGTACCCTGTTGTGTTTTTCCCCTCATCATGTCCTTCCCCACAGCTCAAGGTCGGCTTCTACTTCATGGCTGAGTCATGTGGGTACGCATTCCTCTGGAGTGGCCGAGTGCCAAGCCTGCTCCACCACACACACCACAAATGGATGTTTGTAGATAGCCAGGAACATCTGACTTCAGTCTGGAGCTTCAAACAGTCTGAGGGGAAAAAAACTGTGCAGCCAGAGGCATAAGTACTCACATTATCACTGTTGCCCTTTCACCTACATATCTAAAAAGGTTTAGTTAGACTTTGGCTGAGGCTTATTGATCTAGTCAAGATAATGTCTTCTATCCTTTGACATGGTGTTTATCTCTCAAATCACACACACACACACACACACACACACACACAAAATTACATAAATCAGCAGGGTGACCCTTTCCCCAGATAGGTTTCCCTTAATCAGAGTTCAATGAAAAGTGACAGCTATTGATTGCTTGGTTTGTGAGTGGTATTTGGTTTTTTTTAAGATTTATTTATTTTTATTACAAAGTCAGACATACAGAGAGGAGGAGAGACAGAGAGGAACATCTTCCACCTGATGATTCACTCCCTAAGTGAGCGCAAAGGCCGGTGCTGTGTCGATCTGGAGCTAGGAGCCAGGAACCTCCTCCAAGTCTCCCACACAGATGAAGGATCCCAAAGCATTAGGCTATCCTGGACTGCTTTCCCAGGCCACAAGCAGGGAGCTGGATGGGAAGTAGATCTGCCAGGATTAGAACTGGTGCCCATATGAGATCCCGGCATGTTCAAGGCGAGGATTTAGTGGTATTTGTTATCATTTTCCCTTTTCATTATAAGAAGAATCTGGATGGTTCCGGTTCCACGGCTTTTACAGTTGTGACTGCATCACACACAGCAGGCTGTGAATGCTTCAGAAATGTCAGGTAGGGCCTGGTGTGATGGCCTAGTGGCTTAAGGCCTCGCCTTGCATACGCTGGGATCCCATGATCCCATGTGCTGGTTCGTTTCCTGGCATCTCCAGTTCCTATCCAACTTCCTGCTTGTGGCCTGGGAGGACAGTGAAGGACTCCCAAAGGCCTTGGGACCCTGCAATCACCTGGGAGACTCCGAGGAAGCTTCTGGTTCCTGACCTCAGATCAGCTCAACTCTGGCCGTTGTGGCCACTTGGGGTGTGAACCAGCAGACAGATATCTTTTTCTATGTGTCTCCTCTCTGTAAATCTACCTTTCCAATAAAAATAAATAAATCTCTAAAAAAAGAAATATCAAGTAAAAAATAATCCATAAATACAATCTGTAAATTTACAAGAGTCTGCTGAAAACTGCTTTCTGTCCTTGGTTTTCTATGAGAATACTATGAGTAGTCCACCACGAGCACCTCCTACTGTCCCTTTATTACTTACTCTCACCATTAACACTCACCTTAGAATGAATCAAGGCAGCAACTATACAGCAAGAATAGGAAGGAAGCTAAACTGTCCAACTACATCTCCTCAATCAGCCACCGGAAGGAAGGCAAGAGGTTCCTCTCTCTATGAGGATGGTATTTCTGAATGCCAACTTCAAAAAAGCAGAGACAGATGGATGTCTCATCCGCTGGTTCGCTTCCCAAGTGACCGCAGCAGCTGGGGCTTGCCAGGCTGATGCCAGGAGCAAGGGTTTCAAGCTGAATCTTCCGTGTGGGTAGCAAGAACGCAACGAGTTGAACCTGCTGCCTTCCAGGGTCTGCATTAGCAGCAAGCCGGAATACAGATCCAAGCTGAAATTCAAATCCAGAGATTCTGCTACGGGATGCACACGTGCCCAGCAGCATCTTAACTGCTGCGCCCACTGCCAGGCTGCTGAGTGCTCATTATATCTGACTGCAACTTACACATTCACTCCCTTCCAAAATCTGTGTTCAGCAAGTGCCCTAGCTCAGGACACTGCCACTGAATTCTGAACCTCTGGTGGCTGTCCTAAGTCTTCAGTCTTCTTTTCTCAGGTTTGAAAGAGAATGAAATAGAACCGTAGGAGAAAATGAGCCCAGAAAAGACACAGAGGAACCTGTGAAGAGTGGTAGGTAATGGAAATGGAAATATCCCACATGTGACCTTGAATCTGACATCCACCTGTGGAAAAATAAATATTTTCAAACTCCATTCACTGATTTACTCAGGCACTCATGCATTTAACCATTACTGATTGAGTGCCATATTGGGTACAAGGTGAGGGAAAATGTCTTTGCCTTCAGATGTTTACCTTCTGATGGAGAGGGGCCAGGAAGTATCACATATGGGCACGAACAAGCTCCTGGAAGGCTTCCTGGGCGGGATGACATTTGAAGCAATGCAAGCCTGCAGCCTGAATATATGCCTGCAGTGGAAGAGCTAAATTAAGACTGGAGTGGTGGGTCTGGAGAGAGTAAATTCTGACAGACTGGACAGATAGAAGCCACAGAACTTGACTGATCTGCCTCGGAGGTGGAGGATTGGAGGCAAACACCTACACTCCTGGCTGGTGTAGAAAGACTTTTCTTGGGACTACTCGTGGGGCAAAGACTGTGGAGAGATGGGCAGTTAAGTGGCTCAGCTAATGGTTCTGTTTGAGAGCTGCTGCTTAAAAGCTATCTAAGAGACTTCAGAGACTGGTGTGATGGAACAACTGACTAATCTTCCACCTTCAAGCACCAGGACCCCATATAGGCCAGTGCCACGTGGTCCATGTCCCGGCTGCTCCACTTCCCATCCAGCTCCCTGCTTATGGCCTGGGAAAGCAGCAGAGGACGGTTCAAGTCCTTGGGCCCCTGTACCCACTTGGGAGACCCAGGAGAAGTAGAGCAATCAGGACTTGAACTGGTGTTTATACGGGATGCCAGTGCTGTAGGCACAGGCTTAGCTTGCTATGTCAAGCGCTGGCCTTGAGGATTGATTTTTAACAGCAACTCAGGTCACCCAAACAATGTCAGCTGCTTTCACTTCCTGTTCAGAAAAGGTCTCTGTTGTGTTGGAACCTGGCATGACAAACAGGATAAAGGTCTGGGACAAGCTTGGGACTACTGCAAGAAGCTGAGAGTAATAGGGGAACTGAGCTACCTGACTACGCCCAGCCCCCAGGCAGTTAGGCAGCCAGTAATGATGTGGCCCTTGTCAGTGGTGAGTCACATCCCCTCACACACAGTGTTCTCACTTGGGAAGTCAGTGGCCCTGCTGGGCAGGGGTGACTCCCTCTGCCTACCTCAGGACCTCCAGGGTTCTTTGGGTCTGGGAGCCCCATATGACTAGACCTGGCTCCATCAGCCACTGGATTCATATGCTTCAGTTCATATATTAGCAGGACCCATCTCTGTGCCTTGAAAAGGATAATGGAGAGTCGGCTGGGGCAGAATTCTAATAGGCCTGGTATTAAACTGAGCAAGAGCATCTTCCAGTCATACTAGACCAGTGTGGGTCTGACCACAAAACCCATTTCTCTACCCATTATCTCCTTACTTCTGTTCCTCCTATCATCCAAGTCAGAGATCAAGTGTCATCTTTTTCCTTCATTACCAAGTGCTACCTGGCATGTCCTCCTTTGTATCACCTGTGTCCATCGACTGTGCCCCTTCCCATGTATCCCTCCATCAGGTCACCATCACCTTCTACCTGCCCTCAAGGAAACCCATCTGTAGCCATCAGCCTCCTGCCTCTGAGCCTAACCTATTCTCTACACCTAAGTCAGGGCATCTTTCAAAAGTGAAAATACGAAGTGGGCACTTGGCCTAGCAGTTAACACACCTGCAGCCCACACCCCAGACCCTGATGTCAGCTTCCCACTGGGGCAGACCCTGGGAGGCAGCTGTGACAGCTCACACATTGGATTCCTGTTACCTATAGATCAGAAACCTACATTAGAGTTCAGGTTCCTGGTCCCAGCGCCGGCCCAGCCCTAGCTACTGTGTGTATTTGAGAAGTGAATCAATGTTTGGGAACTGTCTCTCTCACTTTATCTCAATTAACATTTCATTAAAAACGTTTTTTTTTTAAGAAACTGGTGTCATGGCTAAGCCTCTATCTGTGGCACTGGCATCCCATGTGGTCACTAACTCAAGTTTCAGCTGCTCCATTTCTGAACCAGCTCCCTACTAATGGCCTGAGAATGCAGTGGAGGATGGTTCAAGGCTTTCTGCCCCCACTACCCAAGTGAAAGATCCAGAGGAAGCTCCTGGCCTCTGCTTTTATCCTGGCCAAGCACTGGTCATTGTGGCTAACTGGGAGGCTAACCAGGTAAAGGCTGCAGGTAAAGGCACCAGGAAAAGGCTTAGCCTGTTGTGCCACAGCACCATCCAGGGCCTTCTTGATCTGGCTCCTGCCTTGGTCCAGTTGATTCAGCCTTTTCATCCATCCCAAGGCACACTGGGCTATGCTCTGGCAAAGCAGGAGCACTTTGCCAAATGCACAGTATTGCTGTCTACCAGCCTTTGTACTTGAAGCCCTATGTCCCCTTTCATAAGGATCCTTGGTAGGCTCAACCCAGGAAACCTAAGAAATCCGGCAAATCACTTGAGACCCTTCACTTAATCAAGCGAGGCTGCATATTTCTTTGAGCAGGTGAGTTACGACTCAGAGACTGTAGGAATTAATGTACCTGACATCCTTGTGGGGCATTTCTACCCCTTACCCCAAGAACATATGCAATCCTTTTGTACCCATACATTCAGCACCAAGTGTGACAAACCAATTATCTCTCAAAGAGTTCTCAGTATACATTTCTACCAAAGTATTGGGTCCTTATATGAAAACACAGCTCAGTTAATTGAGATAAGTATTCTGTTCCCGTACTCCCATTCAGCAGTCGCTGGGCACCATAACACGAAGTAGCAACTGTGGAGTCGATTGCCTACTTATTTTGGCCAATTTGGATGTCTGATATATCTGGAGTATTTTACCACATTTCTACTTCCCTTCATGCTGACTAGTTCTGAAGCAAGAACCTTCCATGATCTTTAGTCAGAAAGTAAAATTTATGGGCTGATGCCATACTGGCATAGGAAGTTAAACCTCTACCTGCTGTGCCAGCATCACATGAGGACACCAGTTTAAGCTCCTGCTGCTCCACTTCCAATCCAACTCCCTGAGTACATGCCTGGGAGGGCAGCAGAGGAGGGCCTGAGATCTTGAACCCCTGCACCACTTCAGAGACCCAGAAAAAGCTCCTGGCTCTCAGGTTTGGACCAGCCCAGTTCCAACCAGGTGGCCATTTAGGGAGTAACTGGCTGATGGAAGATATCTCTTGGTCTCTCTCTTACTTTCCCTCTGTAAAATCTGCCTTTCCAATAAATAAATGAATAAAAGAATAAATAAATCTTTTTTTTTTTAAGTAGAGCTTTGAATTGATATCTTCAATCTCATTTATGACTTGACTCAATGACTCACAGGAAATTCATTAAGCACCAAGGAAACAAACAAATGCAGATTTGCCAATACCTAATAGCCAACATCTCATTTCCTCAACACTCTATTATACAATCTTATTCTTGATTTAAATCAATTTAAATATGGAAAATGAAAAGTTGGGGTAACAGTCTAGTTTTAACTCTGCATCTACTGAGCTGCATTTAAAAGATATATTGTTTTGGAGCTGGTGTTATGCCACAAAGGTTAAGCCACCACTTGCAACACCAACAAGCACCATCCCATGTTGGGGTGCTGGCTTGAGCTCCAGCTACTCACTTCCAGCCAAGCTTCCTTCCAACATGTCTGGGAAAGCAGCAGAAGATAGCCCAGGCACGTGGGTTCCTGTCTCCAATGTGAAAAACAAGTGTGAAGCTCCTGGCTTTCACATGGCAATGATCTGACTATTGGGGCTATCTGGAGAGTAAACTGACGGCTGGATGATTCCTCTTTGTCTCTGTGCTTTTCAAATAAGTAAATACTTTAAGAATAAAAATAACACATATGTATCATTCATAAACTGTTTTCAGGGGCCAGCATTGTGACACAGTGGGTTAAGCCACCACCTGTGATTCCAACATCCCATATGGGTGCTGGTTCATGTCTAAGAAGCACGGTTTAAGAACTCCCACCCCACCACCTCCTAGACATCCTCGCTGAATTAAATTTTTACCTTCTTTATATCATGCACTTAGGACTTGAGGCTCAAATAACTACTTGAGTTGGAGAGAATAATCCTATTCAAACTACAGCATTTATTCAATGATTTCTAATTTACCTCACTTCACATATGAAGTGTATCAAGCAGAATGCTAATGAATTTGTCATTAGTATTTCAGATATAGGGACATATTCTCAGCTGTGAAGTGGTGAACTCAAGCTTAGCTGTGAGAGAAAGGACCAGAAAGTCCCCCTTCAATGAGCATCACATCTGTCTCGTACTTTCTGGGCACACATTGACTGCATCCTTCAGTCTCCCTGCGTTTGCAGGTTCCAGACACGGCTTTACAAAGTCAGACAAACAGAGAGGAGGATCTTCCGTCCAATGATTTACTCCCCAAGGGACCGCAACAGCCAGTGCTGTGCTGATCCGAAGCCAGGAACCTTCTCCAGGTCTCCCACGCTTGTGCCGGGTCCGAAAGCATTGGGCCATCTTGGACTGCTTTCCCAGGCCACAAGCAGGGAGCTGGATGGAAAGTGGATCTGCCTGGACTAAAACTGGTGCCCATATGGGATCCCAGCGCGTTCAAGGTGAGGACTTTAGCCACGAGGCCACCGCGCCAGGCCCCTACATCATTGCTTCTTCATGATACGCTGTACTCACTGCTTACTAACCTGCAGCATCCCTTTGGGATGAGTTCCTGACTGCTCTGAAGGCAGCAATCTGGATCCATTGGAGTTTCAGGTACAATACCTGGGGTTCCTCAACTGCCACAGGCCAATAGTGCGTGTATTTTATTTACTACTTGCTATGAACAATCCTATGGTCTCCTAAAAACTTATATTTTAAAGCCCTAACCCACAGCCCCAGCATGATAGCCTTGTGGCTAAAGTCTTCATCTTGCACAAGCCAGGATCCCATATGGGTGCCAGTTCATGTCCTAATGGCTGTGCTTCCCATCCAGCTCTCTGCTTGTGGCCTGGGAAAGTAGTAGACGATGGCCTAGGGTCTTGGGACCCTACACCCGCATGGGAGACCCAGAAGAAGCTCTATGCTCCTGTCTTCAGATTGGCTCAGCTCTGGCCATTGGGGCCACTTGGGGAGCGGATCAGCAGATGGAAGATCTTCCTCTCTGTCTCTCCTCCTCTCTGTAGGAGGACTTTCCAATAAAGGGAGGGGGGGAGAAATCTATTATTTAAAGAAAAAAAAACCACAAAAAACCTAACCCACACTGTGATGACATTTGGACATGGGGTCGCTGAGAAATTATTAGATTTGCATAAAGTCAGAAGGATGGGGTCCTCAAGATGGTATTAGTGCCATTATATCAAGAGAAAAAGAACTCAGCTTTGTGTGACGACACAGTGGGAACGGACCATCAGCACGCTCTTGCCAGGAATCTAATCTATCCCATCTTGACTTTGGACTCCCCCACTCCAATAACTATTAGAAATCAGGGATTACAAATGTTATCTGTTCTTTTCTTTCTTTCTTTCTTTTCAGTTCTACTTGTTTTGGAAGCTATAGGGGCCAGTATTGTGGCACAGCAGGCTCAGCTGCTCTCTGGAACACGGCATCCCACATGAGCACCACTTTGAGACCTAACTGCTCTTCTTCCAATCCAGCTTCCTGCTAATGCACATGGAAAAGGAGTGGAGCACAACCCAAATGCTTGGGCACCTACGCCAAGTGAGAGATTCTGATAGAAATGCTAGCTCTTGGGGCCCGGCACGGTGGCGCAAGTGGTTAAAGGTCCTCGCCTTGCACGCCCAGGATCCCATATGGGCGCCGGTTCTAATCCCGGCAGCCCCGCTTCCCTTCCAGCTCCCTGCCTGTGGCCTGGGAAAGCGGTCGAGGACCTGCACCCGCGTGGGAGACCCGGAAGAGGCTCCTGGCTTTGGACCGGCATAGTATATTGGCCATTGCGCTCACTTGGGGAGTGAATCATCGGACGGAAGATCTTCCTCTCTGTCTCTCCTCTCTGTATATCCGCCTTTCCAATGAAAAAATAATAAAAATAAATCTTTAAAAAAAAAAAAAAGAAATGCTAGCTCTTGGGCCCTGTGCAGTAGCCTAGTAGCCAAAGTCTTTGCCTCACATTTTCCAATAAAAATAAATAAAAATAATAAATAATAAATAAATCTTTTTAAAAAAGAGAGACCAAAGACATGATCTTTGCTTTTCAGTCAACACTGAATCCGTTTTTACTGTTCTCTCTGATAAGGGAATAACTCAATCACTTCATTATGTCCTCCCCGCCACTCCCACCCTAGGCCTTCGCACAAGTTCCCCAAGAATTGGACCCTGGGGCCGAGGGGACACTATACAGGTAAAATGGCCACATCACACTCCAAACGCTCTCCCTGATGGCCAGCATCAAGTCTCAGTCCAGGTCTGCATCAGAGCACCCCAAGTCTCTGCCTCTGAATCACCTTCTCACGCAGCCAGCCCACTGCCCACATGACTCCGTCCACCACACACTTAACATTTCTGACGTTCTTCATTCCCTTCCTGAAGATCCATCCTCAACACGGCTTTTTGTATTTGATTTACTTGAAAGGCTGAAGCCAGGAGCCTGGAATTCCATTCAGGTCTCCCACGTGAGTGTCAGCAGCCCAAACACTCGGGCCGTTTACCAGGTCATTGGCTGGAATGCCAAATTGGAAGTGGGGCAGCCAGAACTCAACACAGGATGCCAACATCACTGCTGGCAGCCCAACCCACTGTACCCCAATGCTAGACAGTCTTTTAGCATCTGCTAGAGTACAGGTTCCCTGGGGAGCAGCATTTTCTGCTTGCTCTCCCCTGAAGGGTCCCCTCTCCCCTTCACCCTGGAAGGCTGGACTCCCCCACGTGGACAGGTCTGCCGGAAGGCTCTCTCAGTCTTTCTGGAGACTCCTCCACTGTCCGGCCTCTGTCATTGCTCAGAAGTCTAAGGACCATCAAACCCTGCTTCTTCTGTATGGAACTGACATTTTGCCTGGGTTGCTCCAAAATGTTTTCCTTATTTGTAGTTTTTGGCAGTTTAATTAATGGACAAGTTTATTTGGTTTACCAGATTCACTCGGCTTCCTGTATCTTGTGAATGTCTTCTCAAATGGGAGATGATTTCAACCATTATTCTGCAAATATTTGTTGTTGTCCCATGTTCTTTGCCATCCTTCTAGAATTTCTGCTACCTGTTTGTTAGCTCCATAGCTTCATGACAGATTTACAGAGAGACAAACAAGGCAGATTTACAGATGCAGAGAAAGATCTTCCATCTGCTAGTTCACTCCCCAAGTGGCCGCAACAGCCAGAGCTGAGCCAACCTCAAGCCAGGAACCAGGAGCCTCTTCCAGGTCTCCAGGTCTCCCACGTGGGTGCAGTGTCTCAAGGCTTTGGGTCATCCTCTACTGCTCTCCTAAGGCACAAGCAGGGAGCTGGACAGGAAGTGGAACAGTCGGAATACAAACCAGCGCCAACACAGGATCCCAGTACTGGCAAGGTGAGGATTTAGCCACTGAGCTATCACTCTGAGCCAAAAATAAGTAAATCTTTTAAAAAACGAATTTGGCATTGTCTTTCACTTTCCTGACTTGGTGGCACGGAACCTTGGCACAAGTGACTCCATTTTGGGTTGGTCTGTTGGACCTACTGTTAGAACTCAGTCCAAAGTGTCTGTGTCATTCAACACAAGCAGTGACCCCCTTTCCAGCCTATCCCAGGGTTTTTTCACTCTCAGGAACCTCAGGCTTTTTTTCTATCCCCCACAGTCTAGATTTGCTGCCTATAAGAGGTCAGCCAGGCAGAAGGTCGGCTGGCTCTCTCCAGAACCCAACACTGTGCGGAATGTTTAATCATGTGATCAAACCTCAACCACTCCCTGGCAGCTTCCTAGACAGTGCATCCAGTTGATAGGAAAAGAGAACTTCTCTACCTAAAAAGTCCCAACCCCAATCCAGGTCATGCACCCGTCATGTTGGGATGGTTTATCACATCAATGGACCTGTTTAGTAAACACCCCAATCCTAAATCACCCATTCTAAAGCTCAAAGGATTAAGATTCCCGAGGGTCCAAAGCAGAGTTGTAAAGCCCCAGTTAGACCCAGTTCCTCTAGCGATCCTAACTAAGTCTCTATTTTTTTATTTGTTTTTGTTTTGTTTTGTTTTTAATGATAACTCACTTATTTGAAAGGCAGAGTTAAAGAGAGAGACAGAGCTCAATCTTCCATCCACTGGTTCATTTTCCAAATGGCCACAGCTGAAGCTGGGGCTCCTATGTGGGTACATGGGCCCAAACACTTGGGCTGTCTGCTGCTGCTTTCCGAGCCGCACTGACACGCAGCTGGGTCAGAAGTGGGGCAGCAGGGACTTGACCCAGTACCCATATGGAATGCAGGTACCACAAATGGCAGCTTTGCCTGTTATGCCACAGAGTAGCTCCATCACTTACCTCTTCTAAGCCAGCTATATGCAAGGAGACGGTCGTACGCCTTGGCATGCCACCTGCCTGACAGGCTGACGGAAGAGGAGAAATGGCAGCATTTATACAGGCTGTGCCAGGCACTGTGACTGCACTGTGACTCCTTGACTTCCCACCCCTGGAGTGTGGTGGCCAGTAGAGGTGTGGATAAATTCATGAGGACATGGAACAAATCGGACCTGATTCATTCGCAGGCAGTGTCTCGAGACTTGTGACAATGAGACAGTACCCCAACTAAGTCTCCAAAGAGAGAAGAATCTCTTTTTTTTAAGCCTTTAGAACCTAAAGCTAAAGTCATATATCTGTAAAATCTAAATGAAATACAAGCCCAATTTAGGAATCACTAGCTATGTTGCTCAGGATACCCCCCAGAAGTCCCCTGCAAAAGACCTCCAAGAGGGAGACATGGGAACCCCAGATGGTGTCACTTAATAAATGGGAGACCGACACACAGCATGAGCAGCGACCCTCATTCATGCAGCAGGAAACTGGGCTTGGATTGCAATGGGAACAGGGTCCTGAGCACTCAGAGTCACCCAGAGAGCTGAGCTAAACAAGGGGCCGTGGGGAAGGAGGTGAGACGGGTGAGACCAGGGCAGGAGCAGGCTCAGTGGAAGGCCACTGTGAGGGCCCTGCTGGGAGGGAGGCGGCCAGAGGAAGGGAGGCTGAAAATGAGAGCCCTGGTTTGGAAGGAAACAGAGACGCCCGCCAGCTAACCTGGCTCAGCGCCTCCGTGAAAAATGAGCCCCATTAATGCTCAGCTCTTAGAGTCAGTCGTGCAAACATTTTCCATCACCATCTCTCTCCCCAAAGCCCCGACTGTCTCTGATGTATTTCTTCCTAGATATTAGCAGTAAGACCTTAACCCCCAAACCTGCATTGGGGTAAGGTGAGGGGCAGGGGCAGGGCCAGGGGACAGGGCCACCTGCCCATGCTCCCTCTCCAGGCACATCCCCTCCAGCTGCTTGGGGCTCCAGTTCCTCTCTGTGCCCATTCCCTGGCCTCTCCTCTTGCTCACTGCATCCTAGTGGCACCTGCCTCCTGCGTTTGGACTCACGGCACACACTCCCTGTGCCTCTGTCTTCGGTTCAGGAGGCTTCCCTCCAATCTTGGTGTGTAAGTACCACCTCATCCTTGTTCCAGTCACTTTCTACAGCATCGCTCAGGTTTTCTCAAGGCTCTTGTCACTATTCAAATTCTCTTGTTCTTTGTGTGGCAGTGAGTACCAGCCCCTCTCCACCACAATACATCTTCACATAATGTGGGACCCCAGCACCCAGCAATCTTTGAAGTCTTAATATACATTGATGAGATGCCAGCTCAGTGGAGTTCCACTCTGGTCTTCTGCCAGTGGGGTATTAGAATCCCATTGGGTGCTGGTTCACATCCCAGCTGTTTCACTTCTGATCAGCTCCTTGCTTATAGCATGAAAAAGCAGCAGAGGAAGGCCCAAAGCCTTGGGACCCTGCACCTCCGTGGAAAGAGCTGGAGGAAGCTCCTGGCTTCTGGCTTTGAACTGGCACAGCTCTGGCCACTGTAGTCATTTGGGGGAATGAACCAGTACTGGAAGATCTCCGTCTCTCCTCCCAGTAAAATCTGCCTTTAAAAAGAAAAAAGTAGATGATGACAAATGAATGAATGAATAGGACATGACTGAGATGACAGGGTGCCCAACCACAGAGAAAATGCCAGGGAGAGGCCACTTCTGAGATACTGTGCGTGGGAAAGCAACAGAAACTGACCAAGGGTCTGGGTCCCGCCTAGCTGTATGGGAGACCAGGGCGGAGTTCCAGGCTCCTGGCTTCAGCCTGGCCCAACCCTGGCTGTTTGCAGCCTTTCCAGGGGCAAACCAGAGGATGGAAGAGCTCTTGCTCTCTCTCTCTTTCAAATACAACATTAAAAACAAACAAAAGTGTCAGGCAACTTAGCATCCATTGCTATTAGTGTCACCATCACCCTCTGTAAATATGAGGTAGGGCAGCAATAATGACGCAATACGACAGAGCTGGAATTGCTGGGGTTTTTTTGTTTGTTTTTTTTGTTTTTTTAAGAAAGCTTCTTTTCTGTTCCTCTACAGGCCACCTGGCGGCCGTCACCAACCCTTCGGAGGCGGCAGGGCGTGCTCTCCAGCTGCTCCCCACCGGAGAGACAGGAAGGGTTCGCGCACCGCCTGGAACTGCCCTCCTGCTCGAGCCTGCCCCCTGCAGGAACAGCCGCTCAACCAGCGCACAGGCGGCGTCGGTTCCCGCAGCGGCTTCCCTCCTGGGACACCCAGCGGGGAGGCTCCTCCGCCTGGGAGCCAAGCGGCCGAGCCCGGTTCCCCTCGGTGGGCCTTCGTCCTCCCAGGGCCGGCGTTCCCAGACAGGTCACGGGTCCGAGCGCCCACAGGGATAGGGAGTGCAAACTACAGGGGAGCCCGCCGGAGGAGAGTGCCGCCCGAGCGGGGCCCTACCTTTTCAAACAGGCGGCCGGCTTCCTGCGGGGAGGCCCCACGCCCGCCCGGCGGCCCCTCAGGCAGCCTTCGGCCGCTTCGAACGCTCTTCGAACGTGCTGCTGTCGGAAGGCGCCGTGCTAGGAAGGCGCTAGTTCCTGGTCACGGCGCCCTCTGCCGGACTGCGTGAGGTCGGGCCCGCTGCCCGTGCGCGCTCCCGCGCCTAAGCCCTGAGGAGGTCGCGCATTTCCCCACCGCGTTGCAGAGGTGAGCGCTACGCCTGCAGCCTGGGGAAAAGCATGGTCCCCTGAATGGACAGACGATGGAAGGACTTGCTTCTTCCTCAACACCCATCTCAATAACTGTTCTTTACCTTCTAGGCATTGCTAAGCAGTTTTATTCTAAATACAATGAGGTACCTTTGCCAGTTTTTAAGCAGGGGTTCTGTGTGATCTCTGACTATTTAAGAAGATGGCTTTGGGTGAATTCTAGATTACAAAGAGGCAAGAGCAGAAGGAAGACAGGGTGGCAGAGACAGTGGCTTAGAGGGGCGGAGATGGAGGAAAGTGGAAGGGTTTAAAGCTGAGTGATAGGACTGGTGACAGATTAGATTGGATTGGCATAGGATTGGAAGTTGTCTAAATAACTCCCAAGTTCAAGAAATGGGGTTTGGGTGGGGCTTTGACTGATAGCAAGGGAAGGCACCAAACATAGGAGAATGAGTAGAATTCAACTGTGCAGGTTAAGTTTTAGATGCCAGTGAAAAGTCTAACCACTCTGCTGGTTTCCATAACAGCTATAATATATATGCTCTTGATGTAACTGCAGATCTGACAGTTATTGAGATGGGTGTTGAGGTTAAACTGCCCAAATTACAATTCCAGTTTTGCTCCCTACTCTCCACAACCAGAGCAAACTACTTAATCTCTCTGTGCTTCAAATTTTATCATCTTAAAGAAAAAAAAATAAAAATTTTATCATCTTTGGGCCCTGTGTTGTGGCCTAGTGCCTAAAGTCCTCATCTTGAACACATCGGGATTCCATATGGGCATCGGTTTTAATCCCGGCAGCTCCACTTCCCATCCAACTCCCTGCTTGTGGCCCGGGAAAGCAGTCAAGGACGGTCCAAAGCCTTGGGACCCTGCACCCGCGTGGGAGACCTGGAGGAAGTTCTTGGTTCCTGGCTTCGGATCAGCGCAGTACCGGCCGTTGTGGTCACTTAGGGAGTGAATCATTGGATGGAAAATCTTCCTCTCTGTCTCTCCTGCTCTCTGTATATTTGATTTTGCCATTAAAAAAATAAATAAATCTTAAAAAAAAAAAGGGAGGGCGAAGATAAGGTAGAAAAGTTCACATATTGTTTCCAAGATCTTTTCACAAGCTCAGCTCATGTACTCAGCTCTCAGCTCTATGAGCAGAGATTTACCGGCTCTCAGCAGCTCTGCTTTTGCTCTTAGAAGTGCCTTTGAGAAGTTACTTTATATTTGAATCTCTGCCCTTAATTAGGTCCATGCCTAAAAACACGTACCTCCAGAGATGGGCAGACTTTCTCCATTTTGTTTTACATATTTATTTTCACATATATAGATTCAAAACAATTGTAGACAAATGTTTAATGATTATTGACTATGTATCTGCTTTTTTGGTGATAGGAGAAAACATATTTTCTGCTTTTAGGTGGCTCCCTCTTCTTCCCTGCCTTCTTACATGTATATTAATCTCACAGCTTTGCACCCACACTCATAATCACTTCCCAGGACAAGAAATAGAGCAGCTGTGAGTCATTCCGGAAACTCCATGTGCCAGTCCCTGTCAGCAATTATAATGCCTTTCCAAAGGAGCTGAGCCGAGTCACCACACGACAGAAGTGAACAGGAGTGTCTTTTTACAAAAGGGTGCCAATGGACACACTAAAAAGAAGAAATGTCATTTCGCACCCCTTACTTACTTCTGTTTCTTTCAGGGGCTTCTAAAAGTTCATGGGAAATGTCCAGCATGAAGAAAGTATATGAAATGTTCTGTAGCAACATGAACCTTCTGGAACTCCCTTGAGGAGGTATTGCACTTTTTAAGAATGTAAAACCTCTGCCTAAGGTTACCTCAGGCAGACAGCCCATCTTTTTGGGATTGTTGAGGTTAAAAAATGCATGCCAACATGTAGAACTGGATCGCAGTCCTGTCCACTCACTAATTATCCATGGAACGCATTAGCCCTGACGCATCAGCGTGCTTGTTCTTGCCAGAGGAGAGATTGTGGTTGTGGTGATGACACCAACAGTGCATTGGCCGAGCAGTGACTTGCAGCACCTGCATATCCATGCACCCAAGAATAGCATGGCTCTGCCTACTGAGTCTGACTGCAACGAACGACTCCAGGTTGGGAACTGCAGAAAATCCCGCTCAGGGCCTGCTCTGGGCAGAAACAGGGAAGAGAACGAGAAGGGTGGGGAGACAGCAGTGTGAAGAAAACTGCATGCATAGAGGCCTGGCGTAATAATGGTCATTGTGCCTTGGGCTCCTACACTCCTACAAGCACCAGTCACCCTGTTTTTCATTCACCTAACGAGAGTGAGAACTAACACTGGGATGGAATTTCGTTTGAAACTTTCTAATACTGTTAACTCTGAAGTTGCAGGTCTCCTTGAAGAAATATGCATCAAGTGAGGTAGGCAAGAACCATTATCTTTGATGGCTAAAGTCTTCGAAGGCCGGCTGGGAAGGAAGTAGGATTCTGTTCCCTGATAATGGCAGGGCAGAATAGTCACTTGAGCTCTTTGGACCTACCAAGTCCCTCAGAATTCCTCTCTTAGACCAACAAATGCCTGGTAGGAAGACGAAATCCTCTGGCTGTGAAAATGTACCTGCTGTGCAGTATGATTTTTACACAGTATTATTTTAACATAAGTCCTGGAAAACCATCCTACTGAAGGAGTGGACAACATTGACTCCTTTAAAGCAGATGATTGGAAAGACACAGAGCTCAAGGCCACTCAAGGCTTCTTGCTTTACAAATGTGTCTCACAGGTAACACATTTGCAGGTGCAAGGTTTGTGTTTCTCTGTAAGCTTGGGAACCAGAGATGAGGATCAACAGTGATAGGAATGGGTGCACAGGGCCCAGTGGCATGGCCTAGCGGCTAAAGTCTTCACCTTGAATGCATCAGGATCCCATATGGGTGCCGGTTTTAATCCTAGCAGCTCCACTTCCCATCCAGCTCCCTGCTTGTGGCCTGGGAAAGCAGTTGAGGACAGCCCAAAGCCCTGGGACCCTGCACCTACCTGGGACACCCGGAAGAAGCTCCTGGCTTCAGATCAGCTCAGCTCTGGCCATCGCGGCCACTTGGGGAGTGAACCAGAGAAAGGAAGATCATTCTCTGTCTTTCCTTCTTTCTGTAAATCTGATTTTCCAATAAAAAAATCAGTAAATCTTTAAAACAATCTTTTTATTTGTGATAAATAAAAATTGCCCTTTTCACCATTTTGTGTGTATGATTTGGTGATAGTGTGTGCATTCCCAGTGTTGTGCAACCATCAGCACTGTCCACTGACAGTGCTCAAATTTTTTCATCATCTCAACATGAACTCTGTTACAGGTTTCACTTCTCTGGCTCCTTCCAATCACCCTGAAAGTCAACTCATTTCGCAGGTGGAAAAATTGAGGGCTGGAGTCTGAAGAAGTGACATGGCCAGTCCGTGACCAAGTCCCAAAGATCACGTTATAACTGCTCCACTTCCCCCAGCAAGCCAAGAAAAGGATCTACCAGTATAGCATTTCCTTCTAGTCAACCAAAGGGCTCTCTCTTAAGAAACTACAAACACTGCCAGGTGTCAAATACACATGTAAATAAGGTAAGTATCACAGATCTGATCTGAAGCCACTAATGGCCAGTCCCCTTCTGTCATCCCTGACTCACAGCTGGCTTCAAGTTCAGGTTCATGGCCACCTGGGATAGATTTGCCTCTAGAACAAAAGTATCTGGGCCCATACTGTAGTGTAGAAAGCCATGACAGTATTGCATATACGGGTGCAGGGTTTGCTCCATTTCTGATCCATCGCCCTGCTAACGGTTTGGGAAAGCCGCGGAGAATGGCTTAAGCACTTGGGGCTCTGCACCCAAATGTAGGACACAAAGAAGCTCCTGACTACAGATCGGCTCAGTCCTGGCTAATGTGCCCATTTTGGGACTGAACCAGGAGATGGAAGATTCCTCTCTCTTTCTCTCCTTCTCCCTCTATAACTCTGTCTTTTAGACAAATAAAATACATCTTTTAAAAAAAATTTTTATTGCCTACGGGGCAAACAGAGACTCTATGATAGACTATGTCAATCAGTAGATTTTTCAAAAACCTCATAGTGCTTGGAGTGGCATGATTGGCAGCGATTCATAACTGTTGAAATATCAAAACCACTTCAGCAAGAACCTCAGAGCATGCCCTATATCCGGGACCTGGGGAGGATGGGAAATTGGGTGGGCCTTCTCCCTTAATACCCCCCTTTAAACATGAAGGAAACAATATGGAAAAAATAATAGTCTTACCCACTTTCCTATAGCCCTTGAACCTTTCTACCCTAATTAACTATGTGAAGATTGTCAAAATATAATAATAAAAAAAGATTAAATCAAAAAAACAAACAAAAAATAAAACTAAGGAAAAAAACAAACAGAAAAATTTTTTATTGCCAAGTTAGATATATATAATGGGAAGCAGGACCACCAGGTTCAGAACCGGTGCCCATATGGGATCCCGGCACATTCAAGGCGAGGACTTTAGTCACTAGGCCACTGTGCCAAGCCCAAAATACATCTTAAAAAAAAGTATGTCTCCCCTACCGCAGCCAATAGAAGCAGCATAGCCACCTGTCCTCCATGACCACAAGGCCCAGGGATCAAGTATTATCAACCACCAGGCCCCTCCCTATCCTCCTAATGAATTCACATTCAAACACCATAAATTAAATTAACAAGTCAAATTTCTTGAGGTAGGGATGAACCACCTTGTATTGCAGAAGGAGACCCCACAAAGATTTGAGAAGCACACCATGCATCAAGTAGGGCTCCCCTTCTCCTTGGCATTCTCTCCCTTGTCACCTCTCACCTTCTTGGAGAATTTAGAAGGGCAAAGTGAAGCTTTAGAGCCCCTTCCTTTCCCATTTTCCCTCCTGGGAGCTGGGCTGCCCTTCTCTATGCAGTAGAACTTAGCCTGATTTGAGGATCTGGGGTATTGGGAAGTCATTTGGTCACAGATAGAACGTCTGACTTTAGAACCCCTCCCTCTGAGGAAACCAAGCAAAACAATAACATTTTGTCAACAGCTGTGTCCCAGGCCCAGACAGAGGAAACAGGTGGCTTTGGCTCAGGAAATTTGCGGTTTCCACCAACCTGAGAAGCTAGCTGGAATAGTCACAGCCACAGCCAGGAGAGTCGAGTATATGCCATTGTGTGAGAGTTAACCAAAAAGAAACACTTCAGGAATTTAATACTAAGGTTTTCATCCCAGGAGGGGCTTAAGCCTTACTAGCTTACCACCAGACCTATGTCTAAGCATGTTCTGTGCTGTGGCCTGTGTGAACTTCTGCCCACCTTCATGTGATGACAAATATTTCTTCTCTTGCAAATTATATCCTTTTAGGATAAGACACCCACTTCCCTCTGCTTTGGACAAGAGTCCCTGTGGTCATTTTATTTGCTCCTACCTTGCATGACAACTCCTTCTGGTGGAGGTTCTGATTTCTTCTCAGAAGTGGACTCGCAATTAAAGTGAGAATATAACCTCCAACCTGGCCTTTGTCAACTAATAAGGGTGACCTGCTGGCCTCCCCCTGCCCACACTTTGCTCTTATAGCTTGATTATGAGGAAGACAGGCACCAGTGCCTGTGTCCCCTTAAAGACTCTAGCATGATTCCCTATTGACTGAAATAGTCAGTCTGGTTTGAGAGTAAGAGAAGCAGAAATATTTGGAATCCAAGTGAGGACTTTAGCCTGGGAAGGTCAGCAGGTTCCGTACCCTTATTCCCTGCCAGAGCACATGTAAGAAGGCACATCCACAAGATCTGTGTTCAAAATACACCTGGCTGGTCTCTACTGACAGCAGAGTGCCCTTGTGACATAGAACAGGCCTGGTTAATGAATACGAGAGACTGTGCAATAGGTTTGCATCCCAGTGTTATCAACATGCAGGGGGAGACGAGTATTGAAATCACTGATCCTTTTCCAACCATGGCCTTGGACATAAACCTGATTTCTTTCATTTTTTCTTTGGCTGGAGGAGATGGCCCTTGTAGGGTTGAGTGGGGAAGATGGGGAGTTGTACTGAAGATGAAGTTTGTTCACGCCCTCATCATAACATACAGCCTTCCAGCTGGCCTAGGCCTATGTGGGGTCTGTTTTATTCTGGAGACTTTCTTTCTTTTTCTTAATGTTTATTTTGATTTTTGAATTTTATGGTACAGTTCCATAGAGTCTGGGATTCCTGTGCTCCCCCTAATTCCCATTCCCAACTGATTTTTACCATATTGTTGCAATAGTACAGTCCTTCATAAGGAGTTATAATTCCATCAGTCTGTTATTTAAGTGTGTACCAACATTGCTGGTACAGACAATGTCAGACAGTCCAGCATCCCATTGTCTACATATGTCCAACAGTTCCATTGGGAGTCCATCTTTGGTTTGCGAGTAGGGATGCATGTTGCATTGTATCTTCACATCTGGATATGGCAGTTTATTACTCCATCACTATATATTCCCTTAAATGAGAAGCCACAAAATAAGGTCAACAACAGGCATGAAGTTAAAAACAAAAAGAAGAAAAAAATACAGCACCACTGAGTTGAAAAAATGCGCCACTGAATAACCAACACATGGGTGACAAAAAGAAAACACAAAAGCTTCTTGGGTAAAATGCTTCCACCGTGCAATCCATGAACCAATGATGAATTTAACAAGGGAAAATAAAGTATTTGGAAGAAATGAAAATGAAATTAAAAAAAACATCAAAACACATGGGATGCAGCAAAAACAGTAGGGAAACTTATAATTTGCACGATGGTTTCCTTATATTAGAAAGAACATATGGTATTTGTCCTTTTGGGATTGACTTATTTCACTGAGCATAATGGTCTCTAGTTGGGACCATTTAGAAATATTTTACATTCTTTATCAAACACTGAGAAGTTTTTTCCCCAGAATAAAATTACTCTTCCACTGAAAAATGATGTATTCTTTAAAAAAATTATTTTTTATTGGAAAGACACATTTATGGAGAGAAGGAGAGATAGATCTTCTGTCCTCTGGTTTGCTCCACAAGAGGCTGCAACTGCCAGAGAACTGAGCTGATCCAAAGCCAGGACCCAGGAGCTTCTTCCAGGTCTCCCACATAGATTCAGGGTCCCAAGGCTTTGGGCCGTCCTGGACTGCTTTCCCAGGCTACAAGCAGGAAGCCTAATGGGAAGTGGAGCAGTCGGGATTAGAAACAGCATCCATTTGGAATCCTGGTGCATGCAGGGTGAGGATTTAGACACTGGGTCACTGAGCTGGGCCCATGACGTATTTTCTTAACTAAATTGTATCTCTCCCATTTGCTTTGGTTGCTCAAAGCTTCCAAGTCAATCAGAAGCAGCCCACTTCTGAGGCCAGAGCAGGACCTAAGGACACCCAGCCTCATGGCATCCTTACCCCAGCCTGGCTATGTCTGATTATCCAAATTTTTCATTTTGTATCAATTGTCTCACTGCTTGAAGGAGGTTGAGTTACATATCATGCTAAATGGTGTTACCAATAATTACTCAACAAGGCGAAGCACCATGAAAATAAATTAATATGCTCTCTGAATTACAGTGTCTCTAATTGCCACCCCAACGTGCTCTTCACTTGCAAGAGTAGGAAGGAGGAGATAAGCTATCTTCCTCCTGCAGTGCGTTGGCAAACAGCCACTCAGCCCTTTTTCCCTCCTCCCTAAGATGGACTGGCTACCCTTTTAGCAAAAGAAATTTATGTGTCAGTTTTTTGGATTAGGACCATGCCAGCTTACCTGCACACACATGCACAAAGACACAAACACACACACTCAGCTTCTTCAGTGATCCGGAAACCCTTTACTTCTCACCTACACATCTTCAATCCTAAAGTCCCTTAGCTCTCGTCAGGTCTGTATGCTTACTGCTTTAGTGAATTATCCTTATAAATAATCTATATATACTACAAACACTGCCCCGTAATTTATTTGCATTATGATGATTGTTATCCATGAGA
Organism: Ochotona curzoniae; assembly: GCF_017591425.1. Lineage (NCBI taxonomy): Eukaryota > Metazoa > Chordata > Mammalia > Lagomorpha > Ochotonidae > Ochotona > Ochotona curzoniae. Next base: position 42,687,822 of record NW_024466502.1, on the reverse strand, counting down.
AAAAGAATTTTTCAAACCTGAATGTACAAACACTTCTGAGGTAAATATTACCATTAGTACCATGCAGCTCCGGGATCTGCCTCCGGCCCCCACAGCAGCCTCCCAGGGTCAACACTGCTATCAGTTGTATGCTTGCCAGCCTCTTTTTTTTTTTTTTTTAAGATTTATTTTTATTATTTTTTGATTGGAAAGGCGGATATACAGAGAGGAGAGACAGAGAGGAAGATCTTCCGTCCGATGATTCACTCCCCAAGTGAGCGCAACGGGTCGATACTATGCCGATCTGAAGCCAGGATCCTCTTCCGGGTCTCCCACGCGGGTGCAGGTTCCCAAAGCTTTGGGCCGTCCTCAACTGCCTTCCCGGGCCACAGGCAGGGAGCTGGAAGGGAAGCGGGGCTGCCGGGACTAGAACCGGCGCCCATATGGGATCCCGGGCGTGCTAGGCGAGGACCTTAACCACTTGCGCCACCGCGCCGGGCCCTTGCCAGCCTCTTGTGCATGCTTCTGCTAACGTCACAGTGTATGTAATGGGTTTATGTGTGTCTGTGTGTTGAGATCTTGATGCAGACCCAGTGTGGTAGCTTAGCAGCTCAAGTCCTCTCCTTGCACATGCCGGGATCCCCTGTGGGTGCCGGCTTGTGTCCCGTTGGCCCCGCTTTCCTTCCAGCTCGATGCTTGTGGCCTGGGAAAGCAGTCCAGGACAGCCCAAAGCCTTGTGACCTGCACCTGCTTGGGAGACATGGAGAAAGCTCCTGGCTCCTGGTTTAAAATCACTCAGCTCTGGCAGTTGTGACCACTTGGGGAGTGAATCATTGGAAGGAAGATCTTTCTCTCTGCTCTCCTTCTCCTTATATCTGACTTTTCAATAAAAATTAACAAATCTTAAAAAAAAAAAAGAGTGCTGTTCTGCATCCTGTGTTTTTCAACTTTCCAGTGAGTTTCAGAGCTCCTTTCCTGTTCCAAGGAGAGGGCTCCATTCTAGTTCAACTTACCCAAAGAAAATCTTGCAGTGATTGGCTGCTTTACTTTTCAATCAATAGCACTACACTAGCATGCACACGCATGCACACACACACACCTCTTAAGTTGCAAGTTATAAAAAATTTCAGAAATCTGTTTATAGAAACGTGATTAGCTCATAGTGTTGGAATATGATAAAGAACCATATTAGTTGCTGTTACCAGTCTTGGTTGGAAATTGATTTATTTAATATTGACTCATTTTGCTGTTTGCTAGGCACTGTGCCAAGCACATGAATACATCTGTGAGAAAAAGAAAAAAGACCATCTCTACCTCATGGCACTGAGATTGTCTTGAGAGGAGGAGAATGACAATAAAATAGCCAAAAAAAAAATCATGTGCAAATCAGTGATAAGTACTACAAAGAAAAATTAGGGGGGCCAGTTGGTGTGGCCTCATGGGTTAAGCTGCCATTTGGGGCTTGTTATTGCTTATTAGACTGCTGGTTCCAGTCCAAGCTACTCTGTTTCTGGTCCAGCTTCCTGTGAATGAATATGCTGGGAGTTGGTAACTGATGACTCAAGTTCTCAGGTTCCTGCCATAGGAGACCAGCTTATGCCTCTATTGACATTTTATTTTATTTTTATAAAGATGTTTTTAATTTCATTGGTAAAGCAGATCAGATTTACAGAGAGGAGAGACTAGGAGAAAGATCTTCCATCTGCTGATTCACTCCCCAGTGGCCTCAATGGCTGGAACTGAGCCAATCTGAAACCAGGAGCCAAGTGCTTCTTCCAGGTCTCCCATGTGGGTATAGGGTCCCAAGGCTTTGGGCCGTTCTCTACTGCTTTCCCAGGTCACAAGCAGGGAGCTGGATGGGAAGCAGGGATGCTGGGACACAACAGGAGCCCATATGGGATCTGGGTGCGTGCAAGATAAGGACTTTAGCTACTAGCCTATCACTCTAGGCCCTTCTCCCTGCCTTTTAACTAAATAAACAAATCCTTTTAAAAGATTGTTATTGAGTCAGGCCCTGTACTAGTTGCAAGGTAGTTAATTAGCACTTAACAGAGTTCTCTATTAGTGTTTACATTAAAGTGTTGTGTTGTTCAGTATGGCTACTAGCGATTGGCAAAAGCAAACATTCCTCTATGTATATCCGCCTTTCCAATAAAAATAAAATAAAATCTTTTTTTTTTTATTGTTGTTAACATTGTATTATGTGATACAGTTTTATAGGTACTGGGGATTCCCCCCACCCCTCCCATACCCCTCCCCCCATGGTGGATTCCTCCATCTTGATGCATAACCACAGTTCAAGTTCAGTTGAGATTCGTTCCTTGCAAACACATCTCTAGCATAAAGTCCAGCGTCTTATTGTCCAGATAAGTTCAGTGGCCGATAAAATAAAATCTTAAAAAAAAAGCAAACATTCAATTCCACAGCCAGTAACACAAGCCACAGTTTAAGTGCAGAATATTCACAATAGGTGGCTAGCAGTTACTATATTGGCCACAACTGATACAGAATGCTTCCATCATGAGGAAAGCTCTTTAGGGCAGCTCTGTCCGGCAGGAAGGCATCCTGCCTTGTAACTTGACTAAAGGAGTCATTTGTTGACAGGCTATAAAAAGTCTAGGACAAAAAAAGAGCTGTAAGAATTCATCAACATGATAAAGCAAAGGGTTCCAGTCCACATACCAGAAAAAGTCCAGCTCGGTTGGTTCACCTGAACCACCTGCTATTACAATCACATGTTTAGTAGGTCCCAAGCCCTCCTCCAATCGAACCACATTCTGAGGAACCTACTTTGTACCTAGCATTTCTCATCATATATTAGTGGTGTTATTGTTTGCAAATTCATCTTCTGTGAATTTTCTAAATAGAAATCAGTCTCTGGGCCACTCCTCTGGCAGGACACAGACCCGGCAGGTAAGCGCAAGAAACATGATAGGAAACAGCCCAGAACAGGCCATGGAAAGTTACTCACTGGCATACAATTGGCAGGGGTCAGGGGCAGACCAGGCTGAATCTGTCCACATCATCCACTGGCAAATCCAAGCACCAGAACAGTGTGGGTTGAGCCAGGTTCGGGTGCAACAAAGACTAGTGCACAATATGGAATGCCTAGGTGAGGTTGCCTGTACCAGAAGGGACCGCAGTGCCCAACCAGCAAGTGTGAGAACAAGGAAGGGAGGGAGCAGAGCCGGCAGGGGAATTAGGGAGGGTTCCTTTTCTAAACAGCTACTCCTGCAGGAGAGCATGGGCTGGAATGGGGGCAGACCAGAGTAGGCAGGGCTACAACACCAGTGTGCCTCATGCGGACTAGATCAGGGAAAAGCCAGGCTGGGCTGATTATTCCTAGTGGTGCAAACAAAATTAGAGTGGGTGAGGGTTGTTTGGGCTTAGCCACAGCATCAACTGGCAGAAGCTGGCACTGGGTGCTAGTTCTGTCAAGTCAAACCACAGAACTATCTGGAGAGTGCATAATCTGGGAGTAGGACAGGCCTGGGAGGGAAATAGTGGGCTCATCCCTCTTGGGTTACCACTTCCACGGGAGGACATAAAACTAGGGCAGCGGCTGGGGTGGAATGGGGTGTGGGACAGACTGGATTACTGCTACACATACTGGCAAACCAGGGTAGGGGGCAGGCCTGGTGGGGGTTATTGCGGGTAGCTCCAACCACCGCTGCAGCTCCCACTGGCTTATGCAAGGGCCAAGTATGTGCTGGGCAGAACCAGGCTGGACTGCAATACCCACTGGTTCCAGTGGAAGTCAGGAGTGAAAACAGAACCAACCTAGCAATTGCAACCACCAGCTGATCAGGGCAATGGACTGTGCTGGGCCCTGTACTTACTAGCACATACAAGAATCTGGTTTGAGCACACCTCAGACAAAGTTTCTTTGGAGATCTTCCTAATCTAAATGCTGGACTCAGAACCCTAACCAAGAAAAGAGAGAAGACAGAACAGGTCAACCAACCATCTCAGCTAGGATGGACTATGTCAATCAGTGGATTCTTCAAGGACCTCATAGTGCTTGGAGTGGCATGATTGGCAGCTATTCATAACTGTTGAAATATCAAAACCACTTCAGCAAGAACCTCAGAGCAAGCCCTTCATCCGGGACCTGGGGAGGGTGGGAAACTGGGTGGGCCTTCTCCCTTAATACCCTCCTTTAAACATGAAGGAAACAATATGGAAAAAATAATAGTCTTACCCACTTTCCTGTAGCCCTTGAACCTTTTTACCCTAAAAAAATAAAATATTAAAAAAAAAAAGAAAAAAAAATCAGTCTCTGCCCAGCGTGATGGCTCACTTAGTTACTCCTCCCCTAACAAGCACCAGAATCCCATATGCTCTCCTCTTTGTCCCTGCTACTTCGCTTCCCATCCAGTTCCCTGCTTGTTTCTGGGAAAGCAGTAGAGGATATTCTAAAGCCTTGGGACCCTACACCCGTGTGGGACCCATAAGAAGCTCCTGGGTCCTGGTTTCAGATGGTCCTGACTACCTACTGTAGATGTTGGAAAATCCTGTCATTATTAGCAAAGTGAAAGTACACCGCAAGAAGAAATGCGACATGCTCTAGGGCAAGCCTCCCACTACCTACAGGGTTAGGGGACAGCCATTTATGGTGACAAAAGGGGCAGTGCCTTGGGTAGAGTCTTTGTGGAACTGGCAAGGATTTCCAGGAATTTGGTCACTTCCTAATTTGAACTTTCTTCAGGAGTTTCAAAATCATGTATGTCCTGCTCCCAGGTACATGATGGAGTGGGAATGTCACCCATGGTAATTTATTGTAGTGGTATCACAACGGACTACATAGGTCATTGCAGGATGAAGTCGGCAGCCATGTCAGAGATTTCCAGCTGGCATCAGATGAGCTACAAGAGTGACTTTAGACTGTAAGCCATAGAAACTTTGGAGGCAATGCTAGGAAAGGGTGTGATGTACCTGCTTCCATATTCCGATCCCCAACTCCTTACCAGTAACACTTTCTCCCTTTAGGTTCCTCCCAATTGCCCTATGTCTTCCAGTGGTCAAGGAGGCCCCAGAACCCATATTCCAGGAGGTTCCATGTTTTGGCTCTTGGCCATTTTGACTTACTAATCATGGCCATCACTCTGTTGTGTCCTGCTATTTCACAAGAGTTGTTCTCTCTTGCTCTGCTGAATGTTTTATTATAGGATTTATGAAAGATTGTTAAGTAAATGCCTGATTTTTCTTCTTATTAGAATGAAGATTTCTACCAGTCATACTAGATATAAGTTGTTCACAAAAAATAAAAACAATAAAAAAAAGAGACAAAGATCCTCTGTCCACTGATTTAGTCCCCACAACAAAGCCTTAACAAAGCCTAAAGCGGCCACAACAGCTGGAACTGAGCCAATCTGAAACCAGGAGCTTCCTCCAGGTGTCCCAAGTGGGTGTAGGGTCCCAAGGCTTTGGGCCTTCTTTGACTGCTTTTCCAGGCCACAGCAGGAAGCTGGATGGGAAGCAGGGCTAACACCCATATGGAGTCCCGGCACGTGCAAGGCAAGGACTTTAGCTGCTAGGTTACTGTGCCAGGTCCGTTTTGCTTTTTTTGAATGTTCATGAGCCCCTGAATCTGTTTTTCTCATGGTATTCCAAACCACAACCATAGGGTTTATAGTATATTTCAATACATTCCTTTGGTGGCATGGTGACTGCCCTTAGAGGCCCCCAGCATAGCTTCTAGGGAGGGAAGACCACCATTTAGGGTGTCAGACCCCAAGGGAAGGATTTGGTGTAGCTTCTCATGTGGCGTTTGAAACAAGCCATCTGATTCTGTCTGCCCTATACTGTTGTCTTCAAAAGAGAAGATGCTACAGGGCTGACACTGTGGCATAGTAGATAAAGTCAATGCCTGTGGTACCTATCCCATATGGGCACTGGTTTGAGTCCTAGCTGTTCTGGTTCCAATGCAGTTCCCTATAAAAATGCCTGAATAAACAACGGAGGATGGGCCAAATGCTTGTGCCCCTGCACCGACATGGGAGACCAAAAAAAAAAAAAAAAAAACCTCCTGGATCCTGGCTTCTGTCAGGCCTAGCTCCAGCCTTGCAGAAATGTTGGGGAGTGAATCAGTAGATGCTGGTTCTCTCTCTCCTCACTTTCAATTCTTTCAAACGCACAGCAATTTCTTTAAAGACACTACTTTTCTTTTTTATTGGAAAGTCAGATATACATAGAGGAGAGACAGAGAGGAAGATCTTCTGTCCAATGATTCACTCCCCAAGTGAGCACAATGGCTGGCTGGTGTTGTGCCGATCAGAAGGCAGGAGCCAAGAACTTCCTCCAGGTCTCCCATGCAAGTGCAGGTTCCCAAGGCTTTGGGCCGTCTTCAACTGCTTTCCCAAGCCACAAGCAGGGAGCTGGTTGGGAAGTAGAGCTGCCCATATGGGATCCCGGCGCATTCAAGGCAAGGACTTTAGCTGCTAGGTCACTGCGCTGGGCCCTAAAGACACTACTAAAAAAGGATCTGTGCTGGGGGTGAGAAACAGCCTGTAATTCTCTATCTGTGGCACAGCAATTCCGTATGGGTGTCACTTCGAGTCTCAGCTGCTCCACTTGCTGGGACCCAGCCTCCTGCTAACGGCTATGGAAGGCAGAGGAGAGTGGTCCGACTCCTTGGACCCTCTGCACCCACGTGTGACCCGGGAAGCTGCTCCAGGCTGGCGGCTTTGGACCAGCCCAGCTCTCGAGGCAGGGGCCATTAGGGGGACTGAACAAGCTAAAGATATGTCTCACCCTCTGTCATTCTACCTTTCAAACAAAATCCACTATTTTTTTAGAAAGGAACTGAATCTTATTTTCCTAAGTCCCTAACAATCTATTCTTCAAATGCTGGTAGGGTTGGAGGAAAACACCATTTTTGTTTGACCCTCTAGGAAAAGGGATTCAATTTCAGCTTCAGACTAAAGTGATAGATCCCTTTTGCAAACAAAGCACACTTCAATACCAAGTGCGTAACAAAAGAGAACTCTCTGGCTGCCTGCCACATACTCGGGACCCTAAGCTTTCGAATACTGGCCCAGACAGATGGGAAAGCCGGGCAAGTTTCCCAGCTGCCTGGTGCCCTCCGCGGGTCCCTCCTTCCACACTCTGCGCCCCCGGCTCCGCTCCCCAGCATTCAGCTCAGCCTCCCTCAGGCGCCCCACCACTCCAGATGGGACGACTCTAGGGCAGAGCTCGAAAGTTCCCGGAGGCGCTCAGGAGACCCGGGAAGTCAGACTAGCACCCCGAGGGCCCTAAGGGGCTCCTCCCGCTCCGCAAGTCCCACCCTCCGTGGAGGCGGCATCCTCCCCAGCTGTTGACATTTTGGCTCCCACAAAGGGGTGGGGTAGAAAACTTGAAGAGATTTCTCGTCCCCTCCTTCCCATCCCCCAAGGCGCAGACCCTCCCAAGCCGCCCCGCGGGGCAGGGAGGAGCAGAGCCCAACATCCCCCGCTCTGCCCCCACACCAGGGGCTGGAACTCTCCCCACGAGCCCCCACAGCCTGCCCCTGCTCGCGTACCCCAAGTCCCGCGCACCCGCCCCAACATAGAAACCGCGGTGGCTCGCTGCCCAGTACCCCGGATGTCCGCGTCTCTCCACACGCCCCGCCCCCAACACCCGGCCACGCCCCCGCGCCGCTCTGCGTGCCACGTCACCGCTGGCGGCGCTTCCGGGGGCGCAGCGGACGATGACGTCGAAGGACGTGCCCTCTATATGAGGTTGAGGAGCGGCTGCGTCGGCCTTTTCCGCCCGCTCCCCCTTCCCCCTAGGGCCGCTCCGGCTGCAGCGCGCTCGTTCCGCGCTCCGCGCTCCTGCCCAAGCCAGCGCCGCCGTCGCCGCCTCTCCTTCCAGCCGCCATCATGATTATCTACCGGGACCTCATCAGCCGTGAGTGCCACCCCTAAGTGCCGCAGCCGGGCGCGGCGGGGACCGGGTGGGAGGGCGGGCGCCGCGGCCGAGGGTCCGGGGCCCCGGGGAGGGACCGCGTGCGGGCCGTGGCGCCGGGCGGCCCGGTGACGGGCGCGTCTCTTGTCTCGGAGCAGACGATGAGATGTTCTCGGACATCTACAAGATCCGGGAGATCGCGGACGGGCTGTGCCTGGAGGTGGAGGGGAAGGTGAGTGTCTCGGGGAGAGGCCGGCGGGCGGGCTCGGGTTTCCGCCGCTCCCCCATCCCCGGGGTGGTTGTGCAATCCCTCTCGGCCGCCTCCTGGCGGAGGACACGCTCTCTTTTCCGGGCTCGGGTTTTTTCTAGAAAAGTGGAGGCGGAGCTGGGCCTGTAAATAGGTCCTCCGCCTCGGCGCCCATCCTCCCCCGCTGGCCGTCCCCGGGCAGGTCTCCGTGCGCTGCTTGGCAGGGCCCGAGCCCTTGGACTTTGGCCCTGAGCCGCTTTCTCCGCGCGGGCGCCCACGACTGCAAACATCTTCCGCCTGGTCTAGTGCACAGGCCTGGGCAGTGGTGCCTGCTGCTTAGGGCGTTTCTTGGGAATCCCAGGTCCTGCGAGGTCGAGGATCGCTTGTGCAGGGGGGTGGCATCCACTGTCTTGCTTCCTTGGTGATGCGGCGGTTCTGCCCTGCAAGCTGACTGCTCTTTTCCCGATGTAGATGGTCAGTAGGACAGAGGGTAACATTGATGACTCGCTCATCGGTGGCAATGCCTCCGCCGAAGGCCCCGAGGGCGAAGGGACCGAAAGCACGGTAGTCACTGGTGTGGACATCGTCATGAACCATCACCTGCAGGAAACCAGCTTCACCAAGGAAGCCTACAAGAAGTACATCAAAGATTACATGAAATCGTAAGTGCTCCCTGCACCTCCCAGCTCATGGTTGGGACTCTGAAAGGATTTAGAGGTTGGCTGATTTGATCCTGTAGCAGTAGAAAGACTTGAACTGCCCTAGTGGGCGGGTTTATTTAATTTGTTAACTGTTAATAGTTGCTTGAACATAGTCAACATAAATTGGGAATTGTAAATATTGTTAAATATCCTTTCTGTAGCCAAGTAATACCGTAATTGTCACATGTTACTTTCTCTGTTTAAATTTTGTTTGTGGTCACTTTTTTTTAACACATTTAAAAAATGTTATTCCAGAATCAAAGGCAAACTTGAAGAACAGAGACCAGAAAGAGTCAAACCTTTTATGACAGGGGCTGCAGAACAAATCAAGCACATCCTTGCTAATTTCAAAAACTACCAGGTAAAAACATCTTCAACTGTTGGCATCAAAGACTAATTTTAACTGCAAGGAGGAGGCTTCAGTGATCTGTAATTCAGTGTGGCTTTGAGCAGCTTAAAATGCTAGTATTGTGGGTGGCTTTCCATGCTAGTGGCTTCCAGGACCCTCCCTGCTTTTTTTCGCATTCCATGTTTCTCTTTTGGATTGCCTCTCTTGGAATATTCAGCTCTTTTGCGGTGTCTTTGCATTTAATATTGTTGGAAAACTTTGGGAACTTGCACTTATTTTCTGAAGAAAGTCACAGTCCATCTCCAGCTTTGCAGCTTTTGTAGCCCTCTTTGCCATGAGGTCGCCCTCCTGTGTGGCAGTACTGTTCCCTGTGTTTGATTATGTGAGTAGGCTTGTGGATTTTGGAATTGTCTATGTGGGCTTGAGAAAGTAAATTTCCAGAAACAAAAGTGTTGTTTGATTGCTCTGAATTCTTATTTGGTGATTTGTGTGTGTGTCTGCGCTTTATTCAGGTGAAGAGGCGTTTGGGTAGCATTCCTCACAGTAGAAGCTTTTGCTTGTAATAGTTTCTTGGTTTTGCTATGCTGAATCATCCTGTGTTTTTTGAAAACAGTACGTATTTGTATACAGTGGTCTGATTCTGGGTATTTGTTTTGTTTTCCAAGTTCTATATTGGTGAGAACATGAACCCAGATGGCATGGTTGCTCTGCTGGACTACCGCGAGGATGGTGTGACCCCATACATGATTTTCTTTAAGGATGGTTTAGAAATGGAAAAATGTGTAAGTATTAAGAAGTGGATTGGTTACCACCAGATAAAGGTGTAATGTAGAAAGTGTAGAGTTAATGATTTGTTAATGGAAAGGCAGGTTTACAGAGAGGAGATAGCCATAGTGAATTCATGCTCTGGATGCTTCATTTTTTTATTTGAGAAGCAGATTTATAGAGAACTTAAACATCTGCTGGTTCAGTCTACAAATGGCAGCCAGGAGCTTCCAGGTCTCCCAAACAGGTGCAGGGTCCCAAGGTCTTGGGTCATCCTCTCCTGCTTTCCTAGGCCACAACAAGTGGGGAACTAGGTGGGAAGTGGAGCATTCTTACAAACTGCTGCCCGTGTTGGGATCCTGGTGTTTAAATGCTAAACTCCTGAGCGAGAAACCTGCACACTGAAGTAGGTGATGACCTCACCTTGCATACTCATACTTTACTGTATATGGGTAGGTCTCAACTTGGTAGGTAATTCTTGAAAACCTCAGGACAGTACTCACATTTAGTACATAGAGAGTTGACCAAACTGATAAGCGAATTGGTTTAGTAAGTATTGGAAACTACAGGAACAAAGGGCTACGGTGTCCTGGATTTCATAGATTTTTTAGGCATAGATTTTGAGCATTAGCACTAGATGAGTTATTTCAGGTCGTGACTGAAATTGTTGTTGGTGCAACACAGTATGAGTAGGACTTCAGATGACAGTTTTCTGGACAGTGTGCTACCTCTGCTGAGGATTGCGGCATCCACTGATAGACCTTGAACAATTGGCAGTTGTTCTCTTGGTTTGCACTAGGATGCCAAAGAAAAATCCCTGCGCTTTCTGCCTGTCTTTGTGGCAGTCCAGATTGAATTGGGGAATACATTTTTAGCCTCGGAATATTGGATGGAAAATATTTATGTAAATCTTTTTGCTTTCCAGTAACAAAATCGGCAGTGTCTTTGGATCTGTCGCTGCTCATCCTAACTGGCTGCTGTTCGTCATCGCAACACCGGGACTTGCAAGAAACGGGACTGATGTCACCTTGAACTCTTATTTTTGACCGTGGTTAACTTCGAGTGGAGGCATTGTTTTTAAGGAGAAAAACATTGTCATGTAGGTTGTCTAAAAATAAAATGCATTTAAACTCACTTGAGAATGCCTCTTAGTTTAATGCATATTTATGCTGAATCCAACCTGTAGTGTTCCTGGAAAAGCCTGGTTTGTAGACCACTAATAGAATGTCTAATAAGATGTCAAAACTTGTACAGTAAGAACTGGGACTGGAATAAAAATCCACAAATCCAAAGTTTGACTCAATTACAGTAAGGAGTAAGGCCGTGCTCATGGCATTGCCAACATTTGAAGTGGAGCCCTAATATATTTAACCACCTACAATGCAAGTAGCTAAACTCTGGAAAAGGTTACTAAATCATTTTTTTCTTTTTAAAGACTGCATTGAAAGTATTGTCTTAGCTTATTGTATCAGGTCTGCTGGGGTATAAATAAAAAATTGGGGGGGACTAGACCAGGTTGACACCTGTCCCATCACCTGTTGGCTAAGGATCCCTTAGGAGGCAAAATTGGGAATTGGAGTGCAGGTGTGCTCGCTGATGAGTGTGAGACCAGGGTGATGGCCAGCCCTGTAAGCTTGTCAGCCCTGCTCTCCATGCCGAAGAGCACTGCACTGGGAGACTGGTGTCACTAAAGGAATAAGAAAACCTGTCTGGCCTGCGGGTATGCACACTGTACTCCTACTCCTAAATGTTGAGTTTAACTGAAAGGAAGCTTTTAGGGTAGCACTGAATGATGTGAAAACAAGATAACCTAATTGGGTTTTCGTGTAATGTGTAAAATCTAATTGGGGAGGAATGGCAAAGTGGGGGAGAGGGGTAAACTGGATTCTTCAGCTTGTTTCAAAACGGCCCATCTACAGAAAGTTGTCTCAGCAATTGCAGATCTAATTGAGGCAAAGGCTTTAGTTCAGACATGGTCAAATCCACATTTTCTAATACAACTGCACAGTTCAGGTTTTTGTTTGAGAGACAGACTTAACTTTGCCCTACTGGTTGACTCCCCAATGTGCCCACTTAAGTTAAAGCCAGCTGAGCCAAGCGGAAGCCTGGAGCTGGTTCTGCCACTTGAGTGGCAGGGATCCAAGCAATGAGCTATCTCCTGCTGCCTTCCAGGATGTGTGTTAGCTGACATCAGAGGCAGAAGTGGAGCCTAGGCAAGCATGGCAATAAGCGATCCTAGTGTCCCAAACTCTTCACTGCTAAGGCAAATACCTTTCCCAAGTATCTTTCAGCCTCCCAAATTTATTCTGTATGTTTGTGGTTGGTAGACTTGGGGGCAAGAAACAGAGGGTACCCTGTCACTTTAGGTTCAAACAGTGCATGTTTCTAGTAGTAGCCTATGAGCCTGGGCTTTGTTGTGTGGAAAAAAACGACTTTGGAGTTTGACACTGAATACAAAGTTAAAGGTGCAGAATTGGGTGATGTGAAAATTGGGGTAGTTCCGTTCAGGCTAGGAGAAGGACAGATGCAAACTGGAGTGTGTGTGTGGTGAGTCTGGGAACCAGGTGGTTACTGTGCTGACTTGGGCAAAAGGAGTTGAGGCATGAAGAATTTGGCTGGCAACGTGAAGACAGTCATTAGGCATATAATGTACTGTTAGGTATGGGGTTGTGGTGGCTTAAGCTGGGGTGGTAGAACTAGAAGTGATGAGAAAGGAAGATATAAATAATGTGCTGATGGGTGAGAGAATGGACTAATGGCAAATGTTTAGGCCTGTGTGGGAGAAACGAACATTGAGATGGAAAGGTTTTAATGATGGGAAACCAATAGCTTAGTTCTGGTGTGTATATCTGATGCTGATTGTTCATTCAAGTGCATTGGACAGGTGGTTGCATTTGGAGCATAGAGGAGAGTAAAGTTCAGCTGGAGAACTCAATGGTGGGGAGATGACATAAGAGAACAGACAGCCTTAGAGCCCCCCCAAGACAGGGTGACTGACAGTGGCAATCAGCAAAGATGATCAAGGACTTGTTGCACAGGTCAAGTGAGAAGAGTGAGCAAAGAGGAAGCAGCAAACAGGCTTGCCTGTTTTGGTCAAGTGGAATGAACAATGAGAGTGGCAGACGTGACACTTGTGGGGATTTCGGTGGGGGAGAAGAAAACCAGATTAAAATGGGTTCCAGAGAACAGCATTGTCCCAGAGAGCATGTCGCTCAGGAAACTGCATGTACAAGTCCACAGTGATTCTGCTAATACGTGTGCCTCTGCTTAAGCAATAGCTGTGTGAGTGACTCACATCTGAATCATTAGGCATTTTTGTTAAGACCTAGCTAAATCACTAGATTTGCATTGATATAAATTATGTTATTCCCAACTGTAGGGTTAATCAGTGACTATGAATTAAACTGTAAGAACAACAGGGCCCAGCATGATGGCTCATTTGACCAATTCTCCCCCAAGGGTGCTGGTTCGTGTCCCAGCTGCTCCATTTCCTTTCCGGCTCCCTGCTTGTGGCCTGGGAAAGTGGAAGATGGCCCAAAGCCTCGGGAACCTGCATCCGTGTGGGAGGTCAGGAAGAAACTCCTGGCTTCTGGCTTTGTATCAGCTCAGCTCCACTATTGCAGCCATTTGGAGAATGAACCAGTGGATGACATTTCTGTCTTTCCTTCCCTCTGTAAATCTGCCTCTTAATAAAAATAAATATTCTTTTTGAAAGAAAAGATTAACCACCTTAGGGAAAGATAATAACTGCATATAACAGCATCCTTTGAGGATATATCTACATGTGTGCCCACATGGAGAGCAACGTTGGTTGGCAACCAGAAAATATAGGAAAATGGAATACGACTGGTGTGAGGAGGGCGCGCTGGCATTTGACTAAGTAGATAGAGACACATGCACCCATGTCAAGGGTGTCTGTGTTTGATAACCGCCTCCAGCAGTAATGGGGCTCCTGCCACCCACACTGTGGCTTAGATTGAGTTTCCGGCTCTCGGCTCTGGCCTGCTGGCCACTGTGGATATTAAAAAGTGAACCCAGAAGATAAGAATTTGCTCTGTCTCTCTTTACCTTGAAAATGCAGAAAATAAATAAGACAGGGAGAGGCAAATTTGAAATAGTGGAGAATACATTTTAGCAATCAGTAATTTTCAGTTAGTAATTCACGATGACACACCCTTAGTCCTAAAATAAGAGCATATAATTCTGGTGGGCCACAAACCTGTCCTTCCAAAAGAGTAAGTTCTATGGGCAATCGACCTAAGTTTCCAGGATTTTGCCCATCAGAACTGAGGGTGTGGGGTCAGTGCTGTGGCATAGTGCATAAAGCAGCCACCTACAGTGCTGGCATCCCATAGAGGTGCTGGCTCATGTCCCAGCTGTTCAACTTCCCATCCAGCTCCCTGCCTGTGGCCTGAGAAAGCAGTCAAGGACAGCCCAAAGCCTTGGGACCCTGCACCCATGTGAGAGACCTGGAAGAAGCTCCTGGCTTCTGGCTTCAAATTGGCTCAGCTCTGGCCACTGGAGCCACTTGGGGACTTAATCAGCAGTTGGAAGTTCTTCCTCTCTGTCTCTCCTCCTCTTTGTACATCTGATTCCCAATAAAAATAAATAAATAATCTTAAGGGGGAAAAAAAAAAAAGATGGCCCAAGTGCTTGGGCCTCTGTAACCCTGCGGGAGACCCAGATACATTCCAAGCTCTTGACTTTGGCCTGGTCCAGGCCTGTCTGTTTCTCTCTGTGTGTCTCCTTCTTTCTTTGTAAATCTGCCTTTCAAATAAAATAGATCTCCTAAAATATATTTACAGTTTTATGTCACCGAGTTCCTCCAAGACCATCCCCTAGCAAACATGTATCAGCACCCCAAAGCAGATCTCACTCCTGTGAGGGTGTGCTTCTAACTACCGAAAGACAGTGCAGGTTATTTTTTGAGCGCCTGTAGGATGTGGATCTCTGCATTATACCTGCTTTTGTATAACTCACCGGGGAAATTGCATTGATGATTCCTGTATGCAAGGAGCCATGGGAACCGGTGGAATGGATGTGGTGTTCTCTGGAGTAACACAATGCAAGAGAAAGGTGTCGGACATCAGCTTTGGGGAAGATTCTTCCCAAAACACCTTGCTCAATGATGTTTTGCACAATTCCTGACTGCCTCCTGGGTCACACTTCTCCCTTCCTGTAGGTGTGTGCCTTGCTCTTCTCCAAGCTCAGAGGTAGAACCAGGAGCGTGGGCAGTGGATGGCCATGATGCGGCACTTCTGCATATGTCAGTCACCAGACACCTGGTGGAGAGTTACATACAAGGATTTTTAAATGATTTCTTTTTATGTATTTGAAAGGCAGAGAAACAAGAGTGAGACAGATCTGCCAAACGGCCCACAACATCCACGGCTGAAACAGGCTGAAGCTGAGAGCCTGAAACTCAATCTGGATCTCCCATGTGAGTGGCAGGAATCCAAATACTTAAGCCATCGCCCACAGCCGCTGGCAGTGCACGTTAGCAGGAAGCTGGAATCAGAAGTGCACCAAGGCATTCCTAGATGGAATGTGGTGTCCCAAGCAGTCTTAGCCCCAGGCATAAGGCTTTTCGTAATAGCACTCTAAAGTTGTTAGAGCACATTCCGTCTTGAGTTTCTAGCCTTTATTTAGATGATAGAAACCTAGTCCTATAGTTGGTGCTTTTGTTCATGATAAGGGGCAGCTAAGTAGTCCTGGTTTATTGTCACATGTGGTTTGCACATGACCTCATCTAGAGCACTGGGCTATACGATCATTCTGCCCAGGGTAGAATCTACTGTTGTCTAAACGGCTCACAGAGTTTTAGCAGATCATAAAGAAAATTGGTATTTTCTGCGTGTCTGGTTAAAATAGAACTATTGTCTTTCTCTTGAGCATATAACTTGGGAATTATCGTTATGAACTACCAATGAGGGCTGAGATTGTGGCATAAGCCACAAGTGGAACACTGACATGTCATATGGGTGCCAGTTCCAGCTTCTCCACTTTCTTTCCTGCTCCTTACTGATGCAACTGGGAAAGCAGCAGAAGATAACCAAGTGCTCGGGCCCCTCCACCCACATGGGAGACCCAACCCGAGCCAGTACGGCCATTTAGGTAAGTAAGCCAGCAGATGGCAAATCTTTCTCTTTCTACAAACCCTGCCTTTCAAATACATAAATCTTTTTTTATTCTCCAAGAGGTACCAATGTGTCATGGAAGCCCAAAATGCAAACCTACATTCAACCTGGGAAGAAAAGCTGTCTAATTACAGAGGAAATTTACTGCACATGAAATTAAAATTCAAGGAAAAAAGCTGAATACCTTTTTCTAGCACCTCCCTGAGGTGGAATAATTTATATCAACAGATGGCAAGTATAAAATTGGAAGCTAAGTAAACTCATATCTTGGTGTGACACCTTATATAACCTTTTCTCCATCATATTCTTAGCTCCCCTAAGCACTCCCCAAGCTCATCCCATCATATTTACTTGAGGGGTGTTCAGAGTGACAGGTTCAGCCAGGTGGAGCATGGACTGGTGACTGCCATAACAGCAACATGACAGTCGCATCAACTGCTGGCATCTATTAACAGTGAAAGTGACTCAGCCGCTGAAACCTGGTTAAGTAATGTGCCACCTGTCCTGTTCTGCTCCATGGAAAAGAAAGGAGGAGGGTGAGAGCAAGAGCAGAAATGTTTGGGGTGAAAAAGCTTTCCTTCATAA
This sequence comes from Ochotona curzoniae, assembly GCF_017591425.1. Lineage (NCBI taxonomy): Eukaryota > Metazoa > Chordata > Mammalia > Lagomorpha > Ochotonidae > Ochotona > Ochotona curzoniae. The sequence continues at coordinate 42,671,175 of NW_024466502.1, read as the reverse complement.
TCTATCCTCACCCATTGGTAGGTGTGTGGCCCTGGCCCCCATAATAAAACACAAGCAAGAGAAAACGCACGAGCTTTTGTAAGTTGCAGGGGACATGGGAGCCATCAGAAAGGTAGACTCAAAGAAATGAAGCCGTGCATCGTTATGCTCAGGTTTAAAGAAGAATGGATATCTATGCAGAAATAGGTTTGGACAAAGACTGGGGAAGACATGGCAAGGGCTCCTGGGAGTCTACTCTGTTCCCCAAGTCTTCTGAGATCAGGGTATTCCTTCCCTTTGGGTATGTGAAGAGCACCTCTTTTTTCGTTTATGTACCATGAAATTCTTTTTATTTATTGTGTTTTAAACATTTAGTTTATTAGAATGTCAGATTGTATAGAGAGAAGAAGAGACAGAGAAAGATCTTTCATCCACTAGTTCACTCCCCAAATGGCCACAATAGCAGGAGCTGAGCCAATCCGGAGCCAGGAGCCTCTTCCAGGTCTCCCATGTGGATGCAGGGGATCCATGTGCATGAGCCATCCTCTGCTGCTTTCCAAGGCACATTAACAGGGAGTTTGATCAAAAGTGGAGCAGGCAAGACGTGAACCAGTGTCCAGAGGGGATGCTTCACAGGCAGCAGCTTTAATGTGTTACACCACAATGCGTTTCTTAAATGAGGGTCTTATGGCTTCCGGGGAAGTGAGAGCAGCCTTCCTGCTCCTGCTGCTTTCTCAAATGCCACTGTGCTGTTTTGGGGGTGGCTCGTCCTGAACTCTGACATCAGCATCCCAAGAGCAGCATGGAGGCTCATCTTTCCAAGGCATTTACTAAACCCTACTCAGGTGGGTGTGTTGTGTAAATTTCCAACTATTACAAAGCTGAGAGCATCAATAATATTCCATTATTGTTTTGCTGAATGTTCCTCTCTTGGACTGCCTCTGCCTGCCTCTGTCACACGCCTCTCCCAGCTCCCTCCCTCACCCAAGCTCCTGGCCAAATCCACGTGGTCTTCTTCATCAGTACATCAGATCAGCTCAGCCTTCCCTGCGTTGCCTTCTCCTTTCATGGTCATGCAACCTGGACTGTTGCTCTGCCGTCCGAAGGTTGTGAGCTCTATTTAATGCTCTGCATTCACCAGACTGAAAACCCTAATAAAACGACAGTGCAGGGACCCACACTGTGGCCCAAAGGGCTAATTCGTTGCCTGCAACCGCTGTAACCCTTATGCAGTCCTGGCTGCTCCACTTCTCATCCACCTCCCTGCTCATGCACCAGGGGAAGTGCCAGAGGACGGCCCAAATGCTTGGATCCCTGCACCCACATGGGAGACCTGGAAGCAGCTCTTGGCTCCCAGCTTCCGCCTGGCCTAGCCCCAGCCTTTGAGGTCATCTGGGGAGTAAACCAGCAGATGAAAGATTTCTCTTTCTCTTTCCTCTCTCATTCTCATTCTCTCTGTGTGTCTCTACTTTTCAAATAAATTAAAAATGAATCTTAAAAAGAGATTATTTCACTTCATTTTATCATGGAAGTGCCATTCCATCCTCACTCACACACGAATCGGGGGGTACTCCTCTTCACTGAAACCATTGGCTGCCTTCTCATTGCTGCTACTCCTGAAAATGAGCATGGAGTTTGGTCGCTCTTCGTTGCCAGCAGGTGGTAGAGCAGGCTTCTAGCTGGGATTTGCTGATGGATTAAACAATGGATGAGTGGGCATTAGGTCTGGTGGCTCTGATACCCACACCCTACGTGCAGTACCTGGGTTCAGTTCTTAGCTCCGGCTCCTGGCTTCAGGTTCCTGCTGACGTGACCCTGAGAGGCAGTGGACGCGGCCCAGATGATTGGGTCCCTGCTGCCCACATGGCAGATCAACTTTGGCCCCACCTAGGGATCAGCATGGACATTTGAGGAATGAGGAGTTTCTATTTTAAATAAAGAATTGTTACCAATCCCTGAGATGCTTTGGATCATATTTTCTTTGTGTTCTTCTGTTGTTTTCAAATATAGTCACTACATTTGGATGCAGTGAATAATCAGATAGATGAGGTTTTGGGGGCGATGTTATGGCATCGCGGGTTAAGACACTTTTGATGCCTGCATTCCATATTGGAGGGCTGGCTCTGGTTCCGTCTATTCTGTTTAAAGTCTGGTTTTCTGCTAATGTGCCTTGGAAAGCAACAGAGGATGATCCAAGTATATGTAGGAGATCTCGTTGGAGTTCTTCGTGCCTAAGTTTGGCCTGGCTGATACCTTGGGGGTACGTGTGTTCCACCAGTGAATGAAGAAAAAGAGAGAGAGAGATGAATAAAAATAAGTATATTTTTCTTGAAGAACAGCAGTATCTTCTATCTGAAGTGTTTCCACACAAACCATCAGTCCTGGTAGCACCAGTGGAGTTAAAATTTATGGTAACTTGGGCCCAGCGGCGTGGCCTAGCGGCTAGAGTCCTCGCCTTGAACGCCCCGGCATCCCATATGGGCGCCAGTTCTAATCCCGGCAGCTCCACTTCCCATCCAGCTCCCTCCTTGTGGCCTGGGAAAGCAGCCAGGGACGGCCCAAAGCTTTGGGACCCTGCACCGCATGGGAGACCCGGAGGAGGTTCCTGGTTCCTGGCTTCGGATCAGCGCAGCACCAGCCATTGCAGTCACTTGGGGAGTGAATATCGGACAGAAGATCTTCCTCTCTGTCTCTCCCCCTTTCTGTGTTTCTGACTTTGTAATAAAAATAAATAAATCTTTTTTGAAAAAAAAAACTTACGGTAACTTAGAGTAATGAGAAATACTTCTCTTCCCCCTTAGTTGTGAAATAATTATTTTTTTTGTTTTTAAATAAATTTTATTTTTTAATAATGATTACATGTTTGATCAGGGTGGGAAGGATCAAGATTTAGGGAAAATTGGATGAATTCATTGCTTCCAAATTTGCTATTTCTTCTTGTTGTTCCTGGGGGAAGGGGAGAGACAAAGGGGGGACCACTCATAACTTTCCACGTGTTCCAGTACCGAGGGATGAGGAACCGCCACTTTATATCAACCCAGAGTCTCAGTGTGGACATATTCCGAGGGTTCTGTCCAAGTGGCTTGGATAGTTCTGAAATGCTGCCGATTTCACCACCCTTAATGCCTGTAAGTGCTCAGTATTTCTGGGAGTCTAAAGTTAACCATGAGGCTCTTGGTATCTGCAACTGCATAATACATTTTAAATCCTATTCTAGATTCCAAATCCATGCCAGTGTGTGACTACACAGTGGGAGACACAGCATGTTGCTTAAACTTGAAGAATATAGCACCCTGGACTCACTGCTGCCCACACCACAGAAATACCTGAGATATTACAGAGAAATTCAGTGCACAGACAAGTTTCTACATGTTATGAGAGAAGCTGTGAAAGTTTGAGAATTTTAAAAAAATGTTTTATTTAATTTTTAAAGACTTATTTTACTTTTACTGCAAAGTCAGATATACAGAGAGGAGGAGAGACAGAGGAAGATCTTCCTTCCGATGATTCACTTCCCAAGTAACCACAATGACCAGTGCTGCACCAATTCGAAGCCAGGAGCCCATATCCTCTTCTGGGTCTCCCAGGCGGGTGCAGGGTCCCAAGGCATTGGAACGTCCTTGACTGCTTTCTCAGGCCACAAGCAGGGAGCTGGGTGGGAAGCGGGGCTGCAGGGGCAAGAACTGGTGCCCATATCGGATCCTGGGCATACAAGGAGAGAACTTTAGCCTTTAGACTACCATTCCGGGCCCAAGGTTTGAGATTTTGTTACCTTATTTGTAGACTTGCAAGTTTTCCATAGTCCAATGAAAGACATAAAATCTCTGAATCAAAAATGATGGATCAATCACCCACAGTAGCATTTTGCACTGGTTCCCTGAACCTAATCCCGGATGCTACTGCACACGCCGTGGGGTGCACCTCAGGATACCACCCCCTTCCCCATCCTGAGCTTTTAGAAAGATGTGAGTGCATCTGCCCATCACCCCTTCCCAGCAGGGACATCACTCACTCCCCTGGGAGGTGAGCCATCTCCTGGGGGACAGGGCGGAAAGAAGAACTCTGAGGAGATGTGTATCTAAATCTTCCAAGGTGGATTAGATTTCTGCCACTGTAATGAAATACCTGAGGCAAATTACTTGAAAGAGAAAAGTGGTTGGTGCCAGTAATGAGACATGGTAGCTTATGCCACTGGCTGCAGCACCAGCATCCCGTATGTGTACCCACTGGAGTCCCAGTTGTTCCATTTCTAATCCAGCACCCTGCTAACGGCCTGGGAAAACAGCGAAGAATGGCCCAAGTGCTGGGGTCCCTGCCCCCACATAGGGGACCCAGATGAAGCTCCTAGATCCTGGCTTCAGCTGGCCCAGCCTGTGGCATTGCAGCTATTTGGGAAACAAACCAGCAGATGGCAGATTTCTCTGCTTCTCTCTGCCCCTTTCTTCCTCCCTCCCCCACAACTCTACCTTTCAAATAAGTAAAATAAAATTTTAAAAAACAAAAAATGCCAGCAGTTTGTTTAGACTCAAGATTTTGGAGGCTCACAGTCCATGACTGGATAGGGGATGCTAATTTTGGCCACTATTGATTCCAGAATCCCAAGGTAGCACAGGTGTGCAAGAGACAGGTACACACTGCCTACAGATGTGGTCCCAGATAAAGCCGCAAGAATTCAATCATAGGACCTCTAATCCGATCTGATTACCTTGTAATAATACTATAATTAGTTCATATGTCTGTCTTCTCAGTGCTAGCACCATAAGATCTTGGGGACTGAACCTTGAACTCCCAACTCGGGAGTCGGGGGTGAGGGAACTAATGGCCTTAGAAAGCAGTGGAGGATAGTTCAAATCCTTGGGATTCTGTACCTGTGTAGGAGACCGGGAAGAAACTCCTGGCTCCTGGCTTCAGTTCAGCTCAGTTACAACTCTTGGGGCCCTTTGGGAGTGAACCAGAGGATGGAAGATCTTTCTGTGTCTCTCCTTCTCTTTGTAAATCTTTTATGGGCCTGGCGCGGTGGCGCAGTGGTTAAGGTCCTTGCCTTGCACCCCCGGGATCCCATATGGGCGCCGGTTCTAATCCCGGCAGCCCCGCTTCCCTTCCAGCTCCCTGCCTGTGGCCTGGGAAAGCAGTCGAGGACGGCCCAAAGCTTTGGGAACCTGCACCCGCGTGGGAGACCCGGAAGAGGCTCCTGGCTTTGGACCGGCATAGTATATTGGCCATTGCGCTCACTTGGGGAGTGAATCATCGGATGGAAGATCTTCCTCTCTGTCTCTCCTCTCTGTATATCCACCTTTCCAATACTAAAATAATAAAAATAAATCTTTAAAAAAAACAACATAATTATTATAAAAATTATTCTGCCTTACTTTCAGTCTTTAGGTTAGATTGTGGAGCATGCGTTAAGAAAGAAGCTTTATGGCCCAGTGCAATAGTCTAGTGACTAAATCCTCACCTTGCATGAACCAGGATCTCATATGGGCGCCAGTTTGTATCCTGGCTGCTCCACTTGCCATCCAGCTCCCTGCTTGTGGCCTGGGAAAGCAGTCAGGGACAGCCCAAAGCCTTGGAACCCTGCACCCGCATGGGAGACCCGGAAGAATATCCTGGCTCCTGGCTTCAGATCAGCTCAGCTCTGGCTGTTGCAGCCACTTGGGAGTGAACCAGCAGAAGAAGATCTTCTCTGTCTCTCCTTCTCTCTGTTTATTTGGCTTTCCAATAAAAATAAAATAAATCTTAAAAAAAAAGCTTCATTTAATACTGGCTCAAAATTTACCTACCTTTTAAATTCTAAACTTTGCAACCCAATGATTTCTCTCCTCGTGCCTTTCAAAAACTTGTGAAACTTCGGCTTGTTTTTCAAACACCTGCAAGTGTATCAGTTCTGCTTGTTGGAAATCAGCTTCACTGAGGTTCGCAGTGTGTACACGAGGCTGTGGCCATTTCAGGAGGATGATTTGGCAAGCTTGGACAGACGTGTCCACCCGTGAGCTCACTGCCACATAGAGGACTCTAAGCATCCCCACCCAAACCCCCCAAACTCCTTGGGCTCCTTGGCAGTCCCTCTGCCGTCAGGACTAGGCAACCACCGCTTCTGACACTACTGATCAGTCTTGCCTTTTCCTTTCATTTATTTTGATGGTTTTGAAAGTCATTTCTGTTGTAGGATGGATGGATTATTTTCTCCTTTCCTTTCAGTGTGGCCTACCCGTTGAATCCTGCTGCTGCTTCTATCCATGGTTACTGTGAACAAAGTTGCTATGGTCCTCTGTGCTCAAGCCGTTGAGGGACACAGATTTCATGTCCCCTGTGCAAACAGCTGGGAATAGAACATCAGGACCGGAGGTCAATGCGTAACCTCCAACTCACTTGTCCAACTTTGTTTCCCACTATTTATTCCTCTGGCCTAGGGCATCCCTGTCTGGCTCACGCCATGTGCACTAGCACAGCTCAGGGGCCATCTTTACCATTCTCAGGAGAACAGTGAGAGGCCACTGCACCCTCTCAGAAGGCCCCCAGGGCTCCGCGATGCCTCGTCTTGGCACCACTGGCTTCTCCAGGTCCTGAGTGAAGCTTGGAGGGACTGCTGTAAGGGTGTTTAAGAAAAGGGAATATGTGACTGCCTTGCAAAGAAGAACAGCTAATGGCGGTCCTAACAGCTCCTTTGGGACAACTGCACGCGCACAGAGACGAATCACTTGTCTACTTTCTGGGGCATACAGTGTTACTTAAAGAGGCCAAGCTAGCCTGCATCCCAGAATAGCCTCCCTGCCTCTGACCTGTCTTCAGGCCTGAAACTCCTACCTAGGTATTATAAGCAGTCGGTGATACCGTAAAAGACAAGACAGCTGGCTACTCATGATGAGCTTTTTGACGGAAGAACACACTATCACCTAAGAAATGGCCTCTGGACAAAGAGCAGAGTTCAATCTGAGCAGCACTGAAATGCCATGCTTTGCCAACTGCAGAGATGGAGGGCATATGAAACCACACTACAGGGATGCCATCGCCATAGTCCAGGTTCTTGGAAATTCTAAAGGACAAATGACTGGGCTGTTTTAAACACACACATTAAAAGAAAAAGCAAAGAGGAAAACTAAAGTCCAGGAGATTTGAAAGACACGTCGTGGGACAGGCATTTGACGTCGGGGTTAAGACACCCAGGGCCCGTACCACACTCAGCACCACTCCTGGATCCAGGTTCCTCCTAGAGCAGCACTTGGAAGTTGTGGGGATAGTTCAGGTACGAGGGTTCCTGCCACCCACACTGGAGGCGTGGATAAAGGTCCTGTTTCCTGCCTTTGGTCTAGCCCATCCACAGCCATTGCAGGCACTTGTGGGTAACTCAGTGGATGGAAGTGCTGTCAATCTGCCTGTCAAATGCATTAAAAGACTATTATCAGGACAGAGCAATCTCATTTTGGTCTGGATAGAAAGAAATTGTAATGAATGTGTGCGTTTGTAACTTGATAGTATTCTAGCTAATTTTTAAAAAAGGTCTATGTTCTTCATTTGGAAGACAGAATTAGAGAAGGAAATAGGGAGGGAGAGCGGGAGAGAAAGAGACCTTTTGCCTCTGGTTCACTCTCTAAAGCAAGCAATGTCAGAGCTTGGGCCAGAGAGTAGCCAGGAGCTGGACATTTTTTTTCCAGGTCTCCTATAGTAGTGTAGGGGCCCAAATACTTGGAGCATCTTCCCAGCTTTCCCAGGCTCATCAGCAGGGAGCTGGATCTGAAGTGGAGCAGCCAGGACTTGAACCAGTGCCATGTGGGCTGCCGACACTACAGAAGGCGGCTTACTCGTTACACCACAATGCTGTCCCCAGTTATTTTTAAAGACTATTAATCTTTTAAAAGAACACCATCTCTGAGATTTGCTTTCAGACAGCACAGACAGGGCAAAGGGCGTTGAGCTGTGGGGGTGGGGCAAAAGTAGCTCCCTGCAGTGTGGCGGCTGTGGGGGGGTGCCCCATCCAGGCTAACCCAATGCTGGGGACTCAGGCCAGAGTCATTGCCAAAGGACAGTGACTGAGTCCTAGGTTTTCTCCAGGCCGGTGTGCCTACTGGATGCGAGGCTCTGTCTGCTGGCCGCCAGGTGACAAGCTCTGGGGTTTTTAGGATATCTAATTGCTGCCTAGGGACACCCATAGATAAGGTCAGTGTGAGTGTAGGTGAGGGATGAATTCTGGGTGATTCCCAGCAGTGGGGTCACGGAACTTTCTGGCAAGCATGGGGACTGAGACCTGGTGGTTTGGAGGGGAGAGTCCATAAGATCTATTTGGGTCGGACTGATTCACTAGCCCACATGGGAATCCTGAGATGGGCTGTTAGCGTAGAGCATCACTGACTGCCACACACCAGTCCACACGAAAGCTATGGATGGGAGCCTGTCTGACAGGGCTAGGTACCAGTACCTGACTGAGTGGTGGAACAGGGGATGGGTCACACTTGTCAGGATCAAGACACTCACTAGCATGAGGCAGTGGCACCCCAAATGTGGGGTGGGCTGAGCTGCAATTGGTAGGACAGGGGGCCCCAATAAATAAATCTTTTGAACAAGTTTTAAAATGTCTTGGTGTAGTAAAGCCATCCCTGGCAGTCTAACAACTGTTGCTATGGTAATGTGGCACGCAGAGCAAGCGTTAGTCCATGAGACCTGTACTACTGTATTGCCCTAAATCACCTCCAGTAGTGACCAAGGCGCAGGCACTGCTTTTACTACTGTGGAGTGATGCACACATTCACACTGGGAGAACATGCTAACTTTCAGATAGTAGTCAATGAAAATAAAGATGCAATTTTTTCCCCCACTCACCAGTATGCCTGCTGAACTTGGCCTATTACAGGCTGGAAAGGGTGTCTGTGGACTCCAGGCTAACATCTCGTAAAGGCTAGCAGTGTGATGTGTTAGGTTAAACTACCACCTTTGATGGCAATATCCCACATGGGTACTGGTTCCAGTCCCAGCTGCTCTGGATTCCCTCTAATGCAACTGGGAAGGCAACCAAAGGTGGCCCATGTGCTTGGGGCTCTGGCACCCCTGTGGGGGGCCCAGGGGAGCTCCTGGTGCCTGGCCTCAGCCTGGCCCAGTCTCTGTTGTAGCAGCCATTTAGGGAGCTAGACAGAAGATCTTGCTTTCTGTCTCTCTCTTTACCTTTCAAATAGATAAATAAATAAACTAATTAATGAATTTATAAACCTCTTGGGGCTGGTGTTGTGTTGTAGCATTTAAAGCCTGTGCTTGCAATGTAGGCGTCCCATATGGGCACCAGTTTGTGCTTCAGCTGCTCTCCTCTCACTCCATTCCCTTCTGATGGCCTGTGAGGAGCAGAGGATGTTGGCCCAAGTCCTTGGGGCCTCCGTTCCCATGTGGGAGACCTGGAATAAGCTCGTGGTTCCCGGCTTTCCTGGCCTAGTCCCCATTGTGGCTGTGTGGAAAGTGAAGCAGCAAACAGATGGAAGAGCTCTTTCTCCCTCCCTCTTTGTAACTCTGACTTTCAAATAAAAATCTTTTTAAAATAAACTGTTTATTCACTTTCATATCTTGATTTTTTTTTAGTTAAAGAGAAGTGGCTGATAGATTGGTTTTCATTTCATTTTATTTTATTTTTAAGGAGATTTATTTTATTTTATTGCAAAGTCAGATATACAGAGAGGAGGAGAGACAGAGGAAGATCTTCCTTCTGATGATTCACTTCCCAAGTAACCACAATGACCAGTGCTGCGCCAGTTCGAAGCCAGGAGCCCATATCCTCTTCTGGGTCTCCCAGGCGGGTGCAGGGTCCCAAGGCATTGGAACGTCCTTGATTGCTTTCCCAGGCCACAGGCAAGGAACTGGATGGGGAGTAGAGCTGCTGGGACTAGAACCGGCGCCCACATGGGATCCTGGCACTTTCAAGGCGAGGACTTTAGCTGTTAGGCCACAGCGCGCCGGGCCCCCTATTGTGATTTCTTAATGTCTGTCTCCATTCTTATCAGATGGCTCTTCCTTAACCAAATCATCTCCAACAGCATCCTCTATTACTTTCTATCCATTCCCCGGTGCTCAACTCATTGCACAAAGACCCAAGTCCTGGGGCCATCTTCTGTCACCTGACACATTTAACAGGGAGCTGGGTCAGAACTGGAACTGGTGCTCTGAGGTGGGACGCTGGTAGCGGCCTGCCCTGCAGCGCCGCATCAGTGTTGGGGGCTGTCCCATAGCACAGGGAGGCAGGCAGCAGGTGATGGTCCCAGACTGGGTTCTCGGCTCCCCACCTGGCCCAACCCTGGTCCTAAAGCGCATCTGGGGAGTGAACCAGCAGAGGGGAGACCGTTGCCTCCCACTTTTATTAAACATCTTAAATGCCCCCCTCCCTTCCAAAGACAACATTTTGAACAAGAACACTGACAGTTGGCACAACATTCTGTGGCTGGAGAGAACAAAACGCGGGGAAGGCGTTCTAAAGCCCACACTTGCTCCAGTGCAGATGCCACCCTCCATTTGGTCGGCAGGCCAAGCAGTCCAAGGCGCGCACGCGCGCGCGCACACACACACACACACACACACACACACACCCTGGAAAGCCACACCCAGATCGCTCTGGGGTCGGCGGGTGGGTTTGCACCCCACAGCCCGCGCCCCCAGGGAGGACCTGCGGCCGTCCAGGGTAACCAGGGTCCAGGAGGTGAGGCAGAGCCCCCGCTGCCTGGTGCTGGAGCCGGCCCGGGTGAGCCCTGGGCAGACGCACTTTCCATCCTCTGCTGCAGAGCCTTCTCCCACACCGCCCCCTTAGAACGTACTTGAATGTGTCTCTCCCGCCCCCAAGAGCAGCTCGTCAACACAATCCCCTCCTCCCCCTGCACCGGCTGCACGCTGCTCTCCCGAGCTCGTGACAAGCAGCGGCATTCCCCGAGGACAGAGCGTGGGCCTTTGCACCGGCCGCGGGCGGCCCAGGGCTCCCCAGGCCTGCGCGCAGCCTGCACCGGGCCCCGCCGCGCGCCCGCGCCTCTGCAGCTGCCCAGCCCGGTGGTCGGTCCCCGCGAGCGAGCGGCTAGGGGCAGACACTGGGAACAGCCTCGAGGCGCACGAGCTTCCCTCTCGGCCCTGGAATAGTGTGGGAGAAGATCCCGGACTCGGCGCGTTGCCTGGCAACCGGGGTCTCAGCGTTGGAGAAGGCAAGCCGCTCCAGCTCCTCGCTGAAATGCCCCATAGCTGTTAAATTTATGATTTTTCAGGAGTTCAAAGAAGGAAAAGGAGGCAGCTTTCTTCAAGAGCAAAAAAAGACGCTGTCTGAAGACAGGACAGCAAGGCAGGGGGAGTGAGATTCGGGCTGGGGCGGCCAGCGCGGGTCTGAGTAAAGGATGCAGCCCCCGGCAGGGCAGAGCCTGGCGTGCTGCTTGCCGAGAGGGGGTCCACACGGGTGTGCAGGAGACCCCGCCGCCCGCAGGTGTTTATCGTGATTTCCTGAAGGTCGATCTTCACTGTGGGGCTCAGTTCACCAGTGTTAACTCTTTGTGTGCCAAGCAGCCCAGCGGTCCTGAGGATGGCTAAGGGGTCTGAGAGATGGACTGGTTCCAAATCCTTGAGGAACCACAGCCAGCATCCCCTTGGGAGTGGAAACGTTCAGTCTGAGTCTACTAACGAGGGCGTTCTAAGACGGCCCACATGGGGCTGTGTGAGTTAATTACGGCTTTGTTCTTTCAGCAGTGGGTGAAGTATTCAGTGAGTGAAGCACGGGTATTGTCACAGAACCGCTTTTACTTATCTCAGTTCCTCGCATGAAGGGACTTCAGAAAGTCCATGGCACCACAAGAGAACCTTAATTTGGTTAAATCCATCCATATTTAAAAAAAAAAGATTAATTTTTATTGGAATGGCAGATCTGCAGAGAGAAGCAGACACAGAAAGATCTTCCAGTAACTGGTTCACTCCCCAAGTGGTCCCAATGGCTGGAGCTGTCGATCTGAAGCCAGGAGCCGGGAGGGTCTTTCGGGTCTCCCACGCAGGTGCAGGGTCCCAAGACTTTGGACCATCTTCTAATGCTTCCTCACGCCACAAGCAGGGAGCTGGAAGGGAAGTGGTACATCCAGGACATGAACCATCACCCATATGGGATCCCAGCACTTGGATGTGGGAGGATTAGCCTGCTGAGCCATGGCGCTGGCCCCGGTGTAACAGCTCTTGAACAAAGTTTAGCAAACGTTGCAATCACTTCTGCAGGGATCCCCAGCCCAGACTGTAAGAGTGGCAATGATTTTATTACAACTTGTACAACCACCAGACACCTTACCAAGGTGTAGGTAAAGCAGCCCCTTGTGGAAGTCACAATCTGCATCTATGGTGATGGTATAGAAAAGGGTCTTTAGGGCCTGGTGCAACAGCCGAGTGGCTAAAGTCCTCATCTTGCACGCTCCGGGATCCCATACAGGCCCCGGTTTGTATCCTGGCTGCTCCACTTCCCTCCCATTTCCCTGCTTGTGGCCTGGGAAAGCAAGCAGGGACAGCCCAAAGCTTTGGGACTCTGCACCCACATGGAAGACGCAGAAGGCTCCTGGCTCCTGGTTTCAGATTGGCTCAGCTCTGGCCGTTGCGGTCACTTGCAGAGTGAATCATCAGGCAGAGATCTTCCTCTCTGTCTCCCCTCCTCTGTATATCTGACTTTCCAATAAAACTATTTTAAAAGTTAAAAAAAAAAGTATTTATCTTTAAAAAAAGGGGTCTTCATTAAATTATTTACGACTCATCAATTTAAAGGGTTTTGGTTGTTTGTATGGTGTAATTCACCACAGCACCACCAGAGGGAGCCCATTTGCTTCCTTATCCAAGGTAGAATCTTGTTGCTTGAGTTTATTGTGATTCTATTTTACCTACTGTGTTACAAATAATCTCCAAATTTGATGTCTCAAAACAACAGTAGACAAATGTTGTTTTGATGTTTTTGTAGGTCAAGAATTGTGGAGCAATACACTGGGTGGTTTCAGCTTGGGCCTCTCTCATGGGAGCATCCACTTCCAGGAAGTTCACTCACACGGCTTTAGGAAGCAGGACTCCATTCCTCACTCCTGGGTCTTGCTAAGCACAGTTTGAATGTTGTTACGATATGGACACTGGTTCGCGGGGTGAGAGATCCAAGAGAAAGCAAGCCAGAGTCATTTATCTCTTTTTTTTTTTTTTAAAGATTTATTTTTATTATTTTTTCATTGGAAAGGCGGATATACAGAGAGGAGAGACAGAGAGGAAGATCTTCCATCCGATGATTCACTCCCCAAGTGAGCACAACGGGCCGATACTATGCCGGTCCAAAGCCAGGAGCCTCTTCCGGGTCTCCCGCGCGGGTGCAGGGTCCCAAAGCTTTGGGCCGTCCTCGACTGCTTTCCCAGGCCACAAGCAGGGAGCTGGAAGGGAAGCGGGGCTGCCGGGATTAGAACCGGCGCCCATATGGGATCCTGGGCGTGCAAGGTGAGGACCTTTAACCACTTGCGCCACCGCGCCGGGCCCCCATTTATCTCTTTTTAAAAAGATCTGTTAATTTCGGGCCCAGCACAGTAGCCTAGCGGTTGGGGTTCTCACCTTGCACAGCCCAGGATCCCACATGGGCACCAGTTGTTATCTTGGCGGCCCTGTTTCCCATCCAGCTCCCTGCCTGTGGCCTGGGAAAGCAGTCGAGGACGGCCCAAAACCTTGGGACCCTGCAGCCACGTGGGAGATGCAGAAGCTCCTGGCTCCTGGCTTCGGATTGGCTCAGTTTTGGCCGTTGTAGCCGCTTGGGGAGTGAATCAGCAGATGGAAGATCTTACTCTGTGTCTCTCCTCTCTGTATATTTGACCTTCCAACGAAAATAATTTTAAAAATTTTTTATTTTAAATTTCGAATTTTATCATACAATTCCACATAGTCTGGGATTCCCCTGCCCCCAATTCTCACCCCTGACTGATTTTTCCCATACTGACACAACAGTACGTTTCTTCGTAAGAAGTTACAATTCCATCAGTGTGCTATTTCAGCGTGCCCCGACATCGCTGGTGCCGACGATGTCAGACAGTGCAGCATCCCATTGTCTAGATGTGTCCAACAGCTGCACTGGGAGCCCGTCCTCTGTTGGAAGTAGGGATGCATGTTGCATTTCGTCTTCACATCTGGATATGGTATTCTCCGTTACTCCGTCACTGTACATTTCCAATTTACATGACGGTTTCCTTATATTACAGAGAACATATGGTATCTGTCTTTTTGGGATTGACTAAATTATTTTTAAATCTGTTCATTTGAAGGACATAGGGGCAGAGAGAGGAAGAAACAGAGAATACCTCTTCTGCCTGCTGGCTACTTCCCACTGCCTACGCTCGGCAGGGCTGGGCCAGGTGACAGGCGGGGACCGAGACTTCCACGCAGACCTCCCGCGGTACTTCCAAATGCGTATTTAAACCCCCCTTCAAATGTACAGTGTATCTTGATTGATGTGAATCTTCCTGTTTTAACAATGTATGTGTGATTTTATTTATTACTCTATCTGTAGAGGTGGACAGAGCGCTCCCCTCACTCGTTCACTCTCCAGGTGCCTGCGATGGCCTTGGCCTGGGCTGAGCCAACGCCAGGCAGCAGCGGGAGCTCAGAGCAGGGCTCCTGGACGGATGGCAGGAGCGCCAGGGCTGCGGGCCCCATCCAGGTACCCCAGGAGGCTGGCAGGAGAGCCAGGGCTGCGAGCCCCGCCCAGGTACTGTGATGTGAGAGGCACGCATCTTTTTAAAACATTTCCTAGGAGCAAACTTCATCCTCATTGGGCTTGTAAACAAAAACGCCAGTCAGAATTTCTAATATTCACTGTAAGGCGTGGTCAGAGCAAAGTGCAGAGGTCACAGCATCGGAGCAGGAATCCTGAATTCCAATTAATTTTTAATTTTTGGTTTTGATGATATTTACATAGTTGATCAGGGTGAGAAGGATAGAGGGTTGGGGAAAAGTCGGTGTGACCACTATTTCCAAATATTACATTTCTTCTTTCTGTTTCTGAAGGGCGGTGGGAGGTGAGGGGGAGGGGGAGAAGCCACACCCAGCCTCCCAGCTGCCCCATTAGCCGGGAATGTGGGGCGGCCACCCGCTCTCAACCCAGGGTCCCAGTGTGGAGCACGCTGAGCGCCTGCCCAGGTGGTCTCGGTGGTTCTGAAACGCTGTCAATCTCGCTGATCCAAGGGTGAGGAAACCCTTCCAATGGCCACTGGCTGACAGTTGACCATATTTTTGCTGTCACTGTTTGGCTGGGATAGTTGTTCAATCTGTTCTGTTCTCTTTCATCTGCTGTGGTACCAGATGTCCTCTGCAGGCCCCAGCGGGCCGCCATATCCTCCACGTGGATCTGGGTCCGGAGGCAGGCATCTTGACACCTTGGCCAGTAAGCTAAATTTCTGTTCCAGAATGACATTTTTTTTTTTTTAATTTGTTTATTTGTAGGTTTCAGTTTCACAGAGAGGGGAGAGAAGGGAGAGAGACACCTTGCATGTGCTGGTTCACTTTTCAAATGGCCACAACAGCCAGGGCCGGGCCAGCAGTCCATCTGGGTCTCCCGCATGCGTAGAGAGGCCCAGTTGGAGCACCATCTGCTTCCCGAGGGGCATTAGGGAGATGGACTGGGATCAGAGCAATCATGTCTTGAACCAGTGTCCATGTGGACCGTTAGCACCTCAGTCGGTAGACCGACCCTCTGTGGCCCCAGACCATTTAAAAATGTATCCGAGAGGCTTCTTTTCCTATGAGCACCGAGTCGTCTCTCTGTGAGTCAGAGAACGGTTTCTGATGATGCAAGTTGGGGGACGATAATGTATTCACTAAGACATGTACTATTTAAAACCCTGATGTGCTCAGGAGAAGCTGTGACTGTTCTGGCTGGAATCTTTGTCTCATTTACTGCGTGCAGAGTTCGTTAGGAAGCACACACTGTATTCCACAAGAAAGCTCAACGCCGGCCGGTCAGGAAATCCCTGGCTTACTTTCTAGGTAACAGTTCCAGGCCTTTGCTCATGTGCTTTGACCCGGACCGTCCCTGAAAGGCAGCTGGAATGAGTTTTACATTCTCTGTTGACAAACAAGGGCTCGAAGGCCGATGGGCGTGAAGCAACCTCAACACTGGAGGATGGTTGAGAACTCAGAATTCTAATTTATTGGGTGACCTTGGATGACATTGCAAAGTGCAGAGAAGGATTCTGGTAACCCAGCAGGGAAAGCCTTCAGGCCACAGATGGCTATGCCATGGGCGCCAGCGCGATGCAGATGCTGGTACAATTCCCAATAAGTAGCCCCTGTCCTCAGAGACACACCAGAGTATAGGACCCCTACCTCTGCACCCTGCAATGACCTTCAACAAGAAGTAGAGCTACTTTTAAAGTCAGGGTCAAGTTTGCAAATACCCAGGAATAAAGAGCAAGCTTGACTAGTACCTGAAACTAATGTGATCCCTCAAGACCCCTCATTTTCCCCCTCTTCTTTTAAAAGGCAGAGAAAGAGACAGGGAAACAGATCTTATTCCATCTGCTGGTTTATTTACTAAATGCTCACAATTGGGACTCGCTGAAGCAGCTGGCCAGGCTGAAGCCAGGAAACCAGAACTGTGTCTGGGACTCCCGTGGGGGTGGCAGGGAGCCCAGGACTGGAGCCATGCCCTGCCGTCTCCCAGAGTGTGTGTGAGGAGAGTGTGGGAATCAAAAGTGAGGCTGAGCTTCAAAGCCCGGCTCTCCACCATGGGACCACTACGGGATCTCAGTGCTGTGCCAAAAGCCTGCCCAAACGAGAGCCCACAGTTCCTATGTAGGACGTACTAGTAACAAAGCTTCTCCTGACGGGGGGTGGGGAAGGGTGGGAATGGTAGGGGTGGGGATGAGGATGAGCCAGGTTCAACAAACCGTCCACTTGTGTATCCGAGGCCCAACACCAGCCAGGCCACTGACAGAGTGTATGGCTAAGGAGGGAGGTCTCATTACCGTCTCAGAATTCTATGAATTATGCTGAATCTGTTTGCTTTGCACTAAACATCACAGTAACATAAAAATACTTGAGACTTGTGCTGTAATTCTCCTGCATTTGCTGCGACCCTGAGAATCTAATATATGAAAACATTCCTTAACAAAGGGGAAAAAAGCCTATGGCTTATTGAAGTTAAACTTGAGCTCAAAATTCTCTCTTTACTACCTACTGGCTTGGGACCCTGAATGTTTCATTTAACCTCTCGAAGGTTAGATTTCCGCCAATGGAACTAGAGGTACCAATACCTTCCTCCCTGGGTGGCTGTGAAGCGATCTGGTGGATCTAGATGACACAGGCATGATACCGTCTATAACGGCGGCCTCCCTTAGGTGGGCAGTATGTGGTAGTTGTTATTGAGGGGGAAAGGAAGGAATACGGCGTGATGGTAATGTGTGATGATGGTCTCTAAGTCAGGTGTTTATCTTCAGACCAAACAGTATGCACTGTGCCCTAACCATACAGAGTATTTCTGTCTTTCAAAAAAATCGAACATGCGCTCCTAGAGGACAAATTGAGGGGAACAAGAGGGGAGATGTGCCAACGTTCTGTCCTCCGTAGGCTGGCATCTCAGGACCTTCAGAGCCACGGCCAGGCTCTCCTTTGCCCACCTGAAAGCACATCCGTTGAGGGCAAACCTTACCCACATGTACAGATGCTCCTAACCAAACATCCCATTTTCTCATTTTAAAAACAAGGATAAATAGGCAAGACTAAGAAACAGAGATTTCAGAACGAAACAGAAAGGCCAAGATGACTGAATGGGAAACAGGCATTCTTCAGGGGGAGAGAATGCACTAGGCACCTGCTGGGCATGCGCAGGCAGAGCCGCCGGCGGGCAGAAGCCGGGGCTGAGAAACCAGAAAGGCGCAAGGACAAAAGCTCTCCGAAATGAACGTCTGTAATTAAAACTGCTTCCCCAACTGAAGGTTGGGAAGATAAAGAGGAGGGAAGGTCTTCTGGAACAGATTTTAAAAAGGCAAAGGAGGAAAAGGGAAGATTAGGTACTTAAAAAGAATCAGTGTGGAAAACAATCTCAGACTGACACCTGTTCAAAGAAGAGGGACGAGAGAACGGAGAGGCGCTTATCACAAATCATGTTCCTGAGACGAAGCAGCGTCTTCACATGGAACTGGCTGGGCCTATGCAGTTTAAAAGACCTGTTAGGTGTTTCACATTTAGTGAACGCTAGATAAAGAATAATCAAAAGCCGCAAGAAAGATAACGGTGACCATGGGTTCCAGGAAATAGATAGTAGGAACTTTTTCAGAAGTACTACCGGGCGTAAGCCAGGAATGAACAGACTGGGAGTCAGTTTAGGACTGCTGAGCTGCTTCAACCAGGACCTCAGGGAAAGAGGCCAGGGATTTACAGATATTGAGCTCCATGTGGCACTCCTGGAGGTGCCACAGAATTCCTAGGTGGCTTCATGCCTGGGGGTGGCACCCAGACCTCATAAAGGAGACCATGACTAGAGGAGGCACTGGCTGTGCCACCAGCCTGCTCACTTGCAGGCAAATTTTGTGGCAATGACTTCTTTGCCCATTATTCTTCCCTCTCTCCATGCCCCCTGCGGGGTAGAAGGAGCCCTTTTGTCATCCTTCCCACAGTCTCCCTGCAGCTCTGGCTAATCCCAGCCTCTAACCATCCTCTGCTGGAGGTCAGCCTGCTGATGGACCTCAGTCCGCAAGCTAGACTCCCTATTCAGCCTGACTTCACGTGGCAAGCCAGTCTGCACGAGCTGCTAACCACCCTCTTCCAAGCCCCAAAGTAGATCTTGTGTAGGTGTAGCTGCTTCTTGGAAAAACAACAGAGTTGTGCACTCATTTCAGCTGGGGATGGAAGACAGCTTGTAGTTATTTGCAAAATAAAGTCTATTCATCTTTTAAAAAACAGGAATGGAACAAGCTTTCAGGTCAAATTCCTTCTAGCTGTGAGAAACTCCCCCAGAGACATACTGTGTGTGTGTGTGTGTGTGTGTGTGTGTCCCCAAATTCCTATTGAAATTCTTGGGGTTGGTGCCATGGCATAACAGACCAAGTCTCCACCTGTGGCACCAGCAGGATCTTGAATGGGCACCATTCTAGTCGCAGCTGCTCCACTTCCCATCCAGCTCTATGCTTATGGCCTGGGAAAGCACAGCATACTGATCCAAGTCCTTGGGCCCCTGCATACATAGGACACCTAAAAGAAGTTTCTGGTTCCTGGCTTTGGACCAGCATTGCTCTGGCTGTTGGCAAATGAACCAGCAGATGGAAGACCTTTCTGTCTCTCCTTCTTTTTCTATAACTCTGCCTTCCACATAAAAATAAATGCATCAAAAAAAATTAATACCTGCAGGTGATGGTGTTAGGAGGTGGAGGTTTGGAGGGTGACTGGATCACGAGAATGGAGCCTTCATCCATGGGACTGCACCCTCAAGAGAGGACCCAGACATAGCCCTTGTCCTCTTTCTACCAACAAGAAATTAATTTGAAATCAATGCTCACCAGACTGTGGGCATTCTGACACCTGATGGGCCTTGAACTTCCAGTCCAAAACTGTGGAAAAGATTTTCTTGTTCCCAAGCTGCCCCATGTATGGTACCTTTGTTACTGTAGTCCAAACCAACTAGGACACCAACTGCTACACCTGAACAAAAATGTACCCAGAGTTTCTGATTGAATGGAATGTCACAGTTTAGAGATACCTCCCTGTAGGTCATGATTGCTAAAACACACAATCTGGAAGGGAAACTTGGAACGCCAAATGTACCACAGAGCAAACGGCAGCCAGCAGGGTGACTACCTTCCAAGCAGCGGCTGGGAGAGGCACCTGTTCCACCCTACACCCAGTGCTGTCATTACCTCCTTAGGCACAAGTCAGACCGCAGTGGAAGGAAATCGCCGTACGGATTATGAGAAAGGAACCGAAGAAACTGTAACCCCAGTGACAAAGGCTTCTGATATGGGATAACTACCTCAGGACCACAAGGATGCCAGTTACAGAGAACCATTGCTGGCCCTCCATTTTTTAAAAGATTATTTACATTAGTGTCAGAGGCACAGGGTAAGAAGGGGAGACGGAGAGATCTTCCACCTGCTGGTTTGTTCCCCAAGGGGCCACAACGGCCAGGGCTGAGACAGGCTGAAGCCAGGATTCAGCAGCCTCGTCTGGGTCTCCCACGTGAGTACAGGGGACCAGGTGCTTAAGTGGCTTGTGTTGCTTTTCCCAGACCATTAGCAGGGAACACAGTGGGGCCACGCTGTCAGGGTCTCTAAGGCTTCATCAAATGACTGTCCCCATCCCTGGGTGCGGATGTAGTTTGATAGCAAGGACCAGCCCTCTCCCCATCCTTCCCCGTGGACACAGGAGGAAGAAACAAAACAAAACTGAAACATAATGTCCTACCCATCTTCCTCAGTACCTGCCCTTCCCCACCCAAACCAGAGACCCACAAGGGCATGCATTCCTCTCAACTACGCAAACAATATATTTTTTTAAAGATTTATTTTATTTTTATTGGAAAGGCGGATATACAGAGAGGAGACAGAGAGGAAGATCTTCTGTCCGATGATTCACTCCCCAGGTGGCCACAACGGCTGGAGCTGAGCCGATCTGAAGCAAGGAGCCTCTTCTGGGTCTCCCACACAGGTGCAGGGTCCCAAAGCCTTGGGCCGTCCTCAACTGCTTTCCCAGGCCACTGGCAGGGAGCTGGATGGGAAGCGGGACTGCTGGGACCAGAACTGGCGCCCATATGGGATTCTGGGTGTGCAAGGCGAGGACCTTAACCACCGCGCCATCGCGCCGGGCCCCACAAACAATATTTAAAAAAAAAAAAAAAAAGAAGTGGAGCAGCCCGGACACAGACTGGAGACGTGTGGGATGTTGGCTTTACCCACTACATCACAGAACTCATCCCTGGCTGCCTAATTTTTCTAAATCGTTGCTAACAGTATGTGTCAAATGGATTACTATGGGTCTCACCACAATTTAGGTTCTGATTACTATGCATCTAATTTGATGCATCATTTACAATTTAACTTAGATACAAGGTGGATGGTCTTCCTTTTTTTATAGGTTGTGTATTCTGTCTTTTCATCTTTACAGGGAACCACAGGGAATCTACAGCTGGAGAGGCCTTTACTCCAGTTGCTTCATCATTTTGACATTTACTTGCGGGGGGGAGTGGGCATCTTCGGCTCAGTACTCTTCTTATCCCTTTAATTGTGGAATCCAGAGCTGAGCATGGGTGCAGACTTGGCCACAGGGTGCCAGGTGCAGCCGTATCCTTGTGACTCATATTCCCACACGCCCAGTCCCGAGCAGCTGGATAAGCCAGCAGATATTATGACCTCTTTCTGGAGTGCTCAGCTTAGATGTGAACCCTTCTCTGGAAACTGCTTTTACAACCACAGGCCCTGGGCAGGTTAGGGCTGGACACCTGCCACCAAATGAGCTGCAATCAGATTCCCCTGGGATATCTGCTGATAGGACTCTTAGTCATTGGTAGGCAGCTGTAGGGGAGCTGAGAAGTCGCATGAAACAGAAGCCCAAGCTGGGCACACATACAGAGAGGGCAAAGTGTATGCGCAGTTATGAGGGCATGCGAACTGTACAGGGCCGGGGAGGTCCATCTGCAGAAAGCAGGACAGAGCAGACACAGTACAGCCACCAACAGCACCGGTTAGGGTGGCCTAAGAGAGATGGGGGACGATCCCCAGGAAGCTCCTGCCTCCCAGCTTTAAGTCATCATGTGTGGACTTCTCTTTCTCATGATTGAAAGGGCAGAGGCAAGCAAGGACTGGGTGATGGAGACAGGCACTTCCGTGTGCTCAAACAGCGTGCAGAGCAGCTGCGCCCACAGCAGGGGGCAGGTGATGCCTGGAAGCTCTGAGGAGAATGGATGGGTTTTTCCAGAATGTGCACGCCTGCCTGGAGCTGGTCGGCTGCCCACTGCAGGGGGTCAATAGCGCGGGCTTCTTCCATGCACAGCACCTCTGCCTGACAGCACATCCGTTTCTGTGTTTCCCTGGTGAGCCTGACACATCAGCCCAGCCGGGTCCAGTGCATAGAATCACAGTCTTAAAGATGGCCTTAGGACAGGATTTGTTCCCCACCCATCATCCACCACCTTTCTCCTTCTCCTACAAAAACATTTGTTCTCGGGCTCGGTGCAGTAGCCTAATGACTAAAGCCCTTGCCTTGCATGTGCTGGGATCCCACATGGAAACACACCGGTTTGTGTCCTGACTGCTCCACTTCCTATCTAGTTCCCTGCTTGTGGCCTGGGAAAGCAGTCAAGGACAACCCAAAGCCTTTGGACTCTGCACCAAAGAAAAAGCCCCTGGCTCCTGGCTTTGAATAAACTTACCACCGGTCATTGTGGCCACTTGGGGAGTGAGCCAGTGGATGGAAGATCTCTGTCTCTCCTTCCCTCTGTAAATCTGATTTTCCAATAAAATAAATAAATAAATCTTAAAAAAAAGGACATTTGGGCCTGTTGTGATAGGATAGTGGCTAAAGTCCTCGCCTTGAATGAGCCAGGATCTCATATGGGAGCTGGTTCTAATCCCAGCAGCCCTGCTTCCCAGTCAGCTTCCTGCTTGTGGCTTGGGAAAGCAGTAAGGACGCCCCAAAACCTTGGGACCCCACACCCACGTGAGAGACTAGGAAGAATTTCCTGGCTCCTGGCTTCGGAATGGCTCAGTTCCAGCTGTTGCGGCCTCTTGAGGAGTGAATCATCGGACAGATCTTCCTCTCTCTCTCTTCCTTTCTATATATCTGACTTTGCAATAAAAATAAATACATCTTAAAAAAAAAGACATTTGTTCTCTTCCTCTCTTCCCACCCTTTCTCTAATTACTAGTGATAGCAACTGAGGAGAAGCACCTTGCAAAATAAACACCTGTTTGATATGAAAGGTGACTGTGAACCCACAGCTTTTTGTCTACTTTTCTCGAGAGGCAAGGGGACAGAGGACAGGCAGCCAGGGCTGGATCAGGCCAGGTCTCTCACAGACGCAGTGGGGACCCAAGTCCTTGTGTAAATTAGCAGGAACCTGGAACCAGCCAGGGCTGGGATTTGAACTTGGGAATTCAGACATGGGATGTGGATGTTGCATACAGCATCTTCATCCCTATACCAAATGCTAATCCTCTCACTGTCCCCCTCTCTTCTTCTCTAATACTTGTAATCCTCTAGCTTTGATCAGCACACTCATTTTCAGGAGGAAACCAACCAAGTGAGCTCCACTGAAAGCTTTTTGAACCGTTATTCAAAATAATCCTGCTCTCTCTTTTCTAGCCGATTAATATCCTTCTGCAGCATCACATATGCATCCTGACATCTGACAGACATGTGGTGGTGTCCACTTTCTTGGCACTTAGTGATCTATCATAGCTGCTATAAACACTTTTGAGTGCATATTAACGGGGTGCTTCAGAAAGCTGATGGAAAATGGAATTTAAACCCCAGCTGTATGCAGCTGCCTAGGTTGCCTTGTACTTGGGCAAGTGTTACATTGCTGGGAGAAAAGCAGCCAACAGCTGGCAGGCATTCTGGGTCTGGCTAATGCCAAATTTATGTTAACCAGATCAGTGTCTCAGCATAATTGTCTGTTCCATTTTTTTTTTTTTAAAGATACATGGAGAAAGCAAGAAATGCCAAGTGAGGCTGCAACAGGACACTCTGGCCCCAGGTGGGGGTGCTGCACACTGTCCGGAGATGTATGGGAACGGCTGAGGGCATGTCTGGCAGGAGAAAATGACTTCTGGAGTGTTCCACAGACGTGGCCACTGCACTCACAGATAGAGAAGAGAGCTGTGACAGAATGGTGTAGAAGTGCGGAAACTGGAGGGCATGTCTGGGGCAAGCTGGGCTGGGCCATGCCGCAGCACTCACTGGTACCCTGGCAGGACAGGGTGTGGGCCATTCCTGGCTGGGCTGACGCATCCTCCACCATATGCACGATTTAGGACTGGGAATGGGCCTGGTAGCAGAATTCTGAGGACTCCCTTGCTAGGCTGCACTTCCCATTGGGGAGTGTGAGAGCCAGGGATGGGGACGGACTAGGCTAGGCAAAATTATACCTATTGGCGTGCATGTGGACTGGGTCTGGGAACAGGCTAGACTGGCCTAGGCTCCGGCACTCACTACTGCTTGTGAGAGTCAGAATGGGTGTGGGACAGGCCAGGTTATGCCATGGCACTCATCAGTTCACATAAGAGCTGGGTCTGTGGGTGGGTCAGGCTAGATCAGGCTGTAATACCTATGAGAGAGTGAGCGAGATTGGGTGCAAGCCAGTTGGGCTAGGCTATATTACCCGCTGGCCAGAGCTGGGACTGGGGCTGAGAAGGGCTGAGCCAGCCTGTAGCACCCCCTGGTGAATGCGAGTCATGTCAGGCTGGACCACACGACCCTCTGACAAGCACAAGATCCAGACCTGGAGTGGGCCAGGTAGGGGAACGACGGACACATTTTTGCTGGGCTGCAGCTTGTATTGGTGAGCATGAATAAGAGCCAGAGCCGGGGGCGGGCCAGGCTCATCGAAGCAGCAGGACCCATTGGCCTACGTGTGGGCAGCTATGGGGGTAGGTCAGGCTGTGCTAAGCCTCAGCTCCCACGGGTGTGTATGAGTCAGATGAGATGCAGGATGGATTGGGCTGGGCCATAGCACATGCCAGTACACACAAAAACAGGGACTGAGGCAGAAGTAACTAGATAAATGGACTCAAACCCTGGCCACAGGGAAAATCACAAGATGCATGTTTTGACCTTGGAGTGCCCGTGTTGGGACTGGGCCGCCTCAGCTGCTGATGTCTGTGCAGTGGACAGCAAGCCCACAAGCTCACCGAGCACATGGCAGCCAGCTCATCTAGGCTAGCAGATGATACCAAGTGCCTTCTCAGAGGATGGAAAGTAATATAGGTTGGACAACTCTCCTGGTAAGCTTTGCAGCATGCCCCCGGCCCATGCTGCACTAAGGTGCACTTGGTCAGCCAACAGACTTTGCAAAGATTTTCTCTCAACTCTTGTGCAGTGAAACTGACGAAGTCTCAGAACTATCAAGGCCACTCAACTAACATCCTCAGAACACTCCCCCCTGCCACACACAGCGGGCTCTCTGAGGAGTCATCAAATGACTGTTCCCCATCCCTGGGTGCTGATGTAGTTTGACAGGACCTCCTTTCCTGCCCTGCCCCCCCAAAAAGGTATTCCTCCATATCTTGATCTTCTCCAGCCTAAATGGAGACATGCAGGAGCATGTCTTTCAACTATGTAAACATTTAAAACAAAGAAAAAAAAAGAGAATGGGATTTAAAGTTTATTTTGATGCAAAATAATTTTGAAATCCATGCACAGGTTTTTCATAATACGATTGTCCACCAGTGTTTGAAGGTCTGTTCGGTATTTTCATTCCTCCCAAGTCAACTCCTAGAAGTGGAATTGCTGGACCATAGGGTGGCATGTTCACCTTCATAAAACGCCCAACTGTCCTCCAAAGAACCCGAATTACTGCGCATCACCAGGAGCAAAGTCTGAGAGGCTCAGCTGCCCCGCAGTCTTACAGCAATCAACGCTGTCAGGTTTCCAAAGCCGCAGCCATCCTGGTGAGTGCACAGTGCACAGTGTTGGCTTGTTGTGGCTCTAATTTGCATCTCTCTAATGACCAGTGATGTTTTTCATGTACTTGCTGACCATCTGTATCCTCTCGTTGAAATAGACCTTCTACACTTCCTGCTCCTTCCTTAGCTGAGGCCTTAATTTGCTATGGAGTTTTGGGAGATCTTTATATCGCCTAGATAACATCTTTTACATGTGTTTTACAAATATGTTCTCCGCGTAGTTTTAAAGAGCTCCTTCCAACAACACTGGTATGACAGCTGTTTCTGAAGTGTCTCTTTGGAGGCACGTCCTCCCACTCCCTCCCACCCCCATACACAAAGGGTAAGTGTCCTAGGCTGTGCCTCTGGGAACTCCAGCAAGTGTGAGGTTAGATCAACCACCAACTGATAACCAGTCGTCTCTAATGAGGAATGAGGAGCACTCAGCACTCAGGAGCACTGCCGCTTCATCCACTCCTCATCCTCACCCCAGGTTCTTCTATCAGACTGAGCTTTGACTGAGCTTGTCTGGCCACAACCCTGTGTGTGCGTGCTCTCCCACCGTTCTGTGAGGTGAGGTTGGGCAATGCCCCTTCCTGTGTTCCCTCTGTACTTCTCGCTGCCTAATTGGCACTGAGCTCTTAAGACTTCCTCTATACCCAGTTCAGATGCCAACTCCTCTAAGCAGCTTTCCTGATTCCCCAAGATGTTAACAGCTCACTCCCTACTACTTCCATACTTATATAAGTAATGGTTAACACCGATAAGGAACTTTCTATGCATCACACAGCACTCCATGCTTTACATTAGTTTAATTTCCAGCACAATTTTACAAGGCAGATAACTCCCAACATCCCTGCTTTGCAGGGAGATGGAACCAAGACACAGGGGGTGAAAAATTTACTCTAAGAGGCTTTGAATTCTAGTAGCTATTTAAAACACTCTGCTAATATTTTTATTGCCACATTTAATATCCTATGTTGCCATTTACTGCAAGAACGTCTTATTTATTCATCTTCGTATCTCTGCTACTGGGGGTGGGCAAAGTCTCTTCAGCAAGCTGATGGCCTTGCTTTGTGCTCATTGGATCACAGCACAACCCCCCAGCTCTGATCAGCTGAGCCAGCAACTTCCTTGCGGACGTGGCATTAAGGAGTCTCTAGGTGGTCTAGCATGTAAGTAAATCAAATGGCATTTGTAGGCATTTCTAGAAAACAGCTTCTTATCGGAATCTAGGACAAGACAGGAACATCATTCGAAAACGAAGAAACTCCACAATGAGAATCAGAAACCCAGACGCTGAAGCCTGCACAGGAGAGGGAGCATCCAAGAAGCAAGACCCAGGGAAGGTAACACTCAAGACCTTGCTGCATGTGAGCTAATGAGGCAGTGTCTGGCCAGCTGCACCACAGCTGTGGCAACGGGCAGTGGAGCATCCCTTATCTACACAGCACTATCAGTGGCAGCCTGCCTCCCACAGTGCAGTTCTGGAATCCGAAACTGGTTCTGCTTCTGGCTACTGTATGATCCTGGGACGGTTGTTTAACCTCTCAGAATATCCCAGGAATCACAGCTGCAAAGCGCCAGAACTCACATAGTATAAGGCTCTTCTGGAAGTCAAGTTTTTTTTTTTAAATTTCTTTTCCTTTTATTTTATTATTATTTTTTATTTGGGAATTAAGTTCTAAAAGTCTAATGTTTAGCACAGTGCCTGGTGCACACTATGGGTCCAATGAACATAAGCTCTTATTCTTCCTGCCTGTTCAGTAACATTGTCGGCTGAAATCTACTGAGAACTCAGAGTATTTAAGACACATTATCACAAATACCTATCACCTTTGCCTCTGGCACTCAGCACACAGTGAGCACCAATGCCCTGTCACTGAATGAATAAATGGCAGAGAAGCTAATAGGCTTTGTTGGAGAGACACTGGAATGGCAATCAGAAGTAAGGCTTAAATGTCAAGAGGACCAGCCTAGGAAAAATCCAATTTAGCACTTAATGAGATTGTGTGTATCAGACACCAACTGAGTGTTCATAACAAGCCGACTGGGGTATTGTTTAACCCCTTTTGTGTCTTAGGAACTGCCAATGGTTAAATTATATTCAATGATGCTTTAAAGTTAAGTCTCCAGTACTGTGTTTAAATGCTTTAAAAACTGGAAATCCACATAGAGTACAAGTGGCGATGCTGAAGTGGCTGAAACATTGTGGTTGAGGGCGAGACTTTGCTCACATGCCTGTCCCCACACAGCGTGTCCCCCGTTCCTGCGCCCATCTCCCACTAGACTACAAGCAGCTCTTCCACCTGGCACTTCCACACCCCCAGTGCCTAGGGCATATTCATGTTTAGTAAACATTCCAGCTAAGCAAATAATTATTGCTTCATGACCATACCAGATGATACCTTTTAGTCCAGCAACATGTACCTTTGGTCAATTTATATTTCCAGAACGTAACATACTCATGAAAACTCTTCAAAGTCCTACAACTTAAACTACTTAACAGAAGCCAGTTTAAAATGGAAGCAGAAGAATCTGGAAAGTCCTTTTTGATTTACATGGCTTCTAATATAATGTGATAAAGCCACTGATTTGCTTCTAACAAATACTAAAGGCCTATACTGCAGACTGGCCAGAAGTTCCATCACACTGCTATATCATGGTTGTCGTTACTGCTGCTCAAAGGAAAAGACAAAGGAAAAGTGAGTTTAAAACGTGACCTCTGCCTACTTTTATACTTTTTGAAAATGATACATGGCTTAGCAAACTACTCTAGACTCAGGTCAGAAAGAAAAGGGACTAAAAAGGGGCAGGGGAAGGGCAGTTTATCATCTCCCACGGGCAAGTCAGAGAGGAGAGCTTTATGACGGAGTCCACCCTCAAGTGGTATTCTCTACCCAGGTACTTGAATAGAACAGGAAGAAATTTTAGCAAAAGGACGTTGACTTTAAAGGTCAAAGTGCAGTCTTCGTCCTCTTGGGGTACGCGGCAGGAAATCTGGATTCAAGCAGGGATGCCAACGACAAACTCCCTCTATTGCTCAGCTTTGCCGGGAGCTTCTCCATCACCTCGGCTTGGGAGCTGGACTGGGGGGTGGGGACAAAAATTCTGGTAAAGGACACTCTGATTTTGTCCCACGGGGAGATTTTAACCCAAGAGTGTCCAGCGCTCATGACGTATGTTGAGTAAGAAACAGTTCCATAACACCAACACTTTCTAGTTCTCACAAGCAATGATAAAAACAAATTCCTATGAAAACTTTTTCACAGACCATTATGAGCAACCACAACTCTGCTGAAACCTGTAAGAGCCATCCACGACACAGCAGAGCATAACGTTCACCTGTTGAGATTTATCACGCTAGAAGTTACTGTGGCAACAATCTCAGATCTTCCCAAGGCTGAGCAACCATAATCATATGACATTTAAAACACCCCCGTATGTACTGAGCTTAACCAGCTCACCTATTAAATGCGGTCCTCTTAGGACGGGGCACCTTACCAGAGATGTACATCTTCCTTGGAAGCCTCCCCCCGCCTTTCCCCGCTGTGGCCAATGCGGACTGGAGCACCCCTCACAGCAACCACAGGGCTTTGGAGTCCTGCTTTAGTCATTTTTAGAGCAAGAGTTCTGAAACAAACGAGTAAGAACACCTGTGTGGAAAAGAGCCTCCTCCACAACGAAAAGCCAAATATTAACATCAAGTAAAAGGACATAACCCAAAAGTTAATCACAAACGGCACCAGTCTGCCACCAAGACTGATGGCTATATTGAAGAGACAACGAATGTTCAAGAGAACCAAGCATATACAATCAGTTGTGAGGAACTATTAGTTAACTAAGACAAGCTTAAAAAGCTACAGTTAGGAGAAAAAAAAAAATACCAAAACAGAGCTTCAAATAAGACACAATTCTGCCTTGGAAACTACTGGCCAGCCACCAGGCATACATGGCAGGCACTGTCGTCATGAAAACAGGATTTGAGTAGAGGAGATACAGGACAACCCCACGTCAAAAAGATGAGATTTGCAGGGAAATACACGTTATGAGCCAAGAACAAGACGTTCACAATGTTCAATTCTATACAGATTTACACCATACAGTTTATTTATTCTATGTAGTTTATCCTCTAAAATCAAGGGTTTCTTGACACTTAGCCCACACTTTTTTTTTTAAAGAATTATTTATTTTTATTGGAAAGGTAGATAAACAGAGAAGAGCGGAGACAGAAAGGAAGATTCTTTTTTTTTTTTTTTTATTTTTACTGCAAAGTCAGATACACAGAGAGGAGGAGAGACGGAGAGGAAGATCTTCTGTTCACTGCATCACTCCTCAAGAGGCAACAACAGCTGGAGCTGAGCCTTTCCAAAGCCAGGAGCCAGGAGATTCTTCTGCGTCTCCCACGTGGGTGCAGGGTCCCAGGCCTAGGGCCGTCCTTGACTGCTTTCCCAGGCCACAAGCAGGGAGCTAGATGGGAAGTAGAACTTCTGGAATTAGAACCGGTGCCCACATGGGATCCTGGCATGTTCAAGGCAAGGATTTTAGCTACTAGGCCACTGCACTGGGCCCACCCACAGGCAATTCTTAACCTTCAGCTAATGGGTATATCACATTTGGTACTGCACCAGAATAGAAAATAAGACAGCCTGAGATTGGATGGGGACTACTTCACCAGAATTTTATTTTATATAGGGAATGCAAAGAAGAACTTTCTTAATACAATGGCAATCAACTTCTAAATTCTGGTGTTTTTTCCATCACAAGTAAACAATGCAGGAAATCATTTATTTCATAGGCATTTTATTGTTTTAGCTATGCAACATTTCCTTACATTTTTGTCATTTGCTACTTCTTGGTTGCAAGTTGAAGAAGCAGCAGACAAAATGAACACAAAAAGAACATTTTACTGCATTTATTTTGTTGTGTTCTTAAGTGGTCTCATCTGAGAGCATGATTATGGATTTCCTAATATGTAACATTCTAAGCCAGGGAATATTTAAACATAATCATGTATATGTGTATTGTTTTTATTTAAACATTAAAAAATAGAAGAAACATAGTTTTATGTCCCAGAAAATGAAATTAATCTTTGGTCTCTGCCTCATAACAAAACCCTCCTTCAGCCTGTCCCTATTCAATTGTTCAATGCGTGCCTGTCAAGGGGCGCAGAACTCCGGGAGCAACGATGGTCTTTGGGAATCTGAAAATTTAGTTGGAGTAATTTCTTGAAATTTTTAGAAATTATTTAATTAAAAAAATTATTTTATTTTGATTATATAGTCGATTAGGGCACAAAGGGTGAAGGGCTACAAAAAAGTGGGTAAGACCATTGTTTCCACATTATTATTGTTGCTTTTTCTGTATCCAGGGTCAGGGCAGAGATAAAGGGAGAAGCCCCACCCAGCCTCCCACCCATCCTAGGTCCCCGATGTGGGGCATGCTCCGAGGGTCCTGCTAAAGCAGTTGTGATGGTTCAGAAATTCTGAATTGCTGCCAATCTCGCCGTTCCAATCATGATGAAATCTCTCCAGAATCCACTGGCTGACATAGTCTCTTCATGGTTGGGGTTCTGAGATGAGCAGTTCAGTTGGAGGAATCTCCAAAGAAACTTCGTCTGAGGTGATCCCAGACCCGATTCTTATGTGTGCTTGTCAGTACAGGGTCGAGCACCGACCACTGCCACAATCAGCTTACGCACATGCTGGTTGTTGCAATTGCTGGGTCAGTTCTGTTTCCAGTCCTGTCTTCCATGCGATCTGATGGGTGTTGCAGTTCAGCCCGATCCTGTCCACTTCATACTCAGTCCTCAAGCAAACCAGTGGGAGCTGCAGCCTAGTCGGGGCAAATCCCCATCACCCCCACCAGACCCGCCCCCTACCCTGCTTCCCATGCTTGCCAGTCTGCCCCACATCCCATTTAGCTCTTGTGCTTGTCAAGGGGCATTGAAGCCCCAGTTCAACCCAACCAGCCCACGCATGTATTGGCGGGTGCCTTTCTGTTTAGCCACCCCTGCCCCTGTCCTGGTTTTCATGCTGTCCAGTGGAAGTGGTAACCCAAGAAGGAGTTGCCCACTATTTCCTTACTAGGCCACTCCCACTCCCTGATTATGCACTCTCCAGGTGGTTCTGGAGTTTAACTTGACAAATTTAGCTCCCAGTGCCAGCCTCTGCCAGCTGATGCTGTGGCAAAGCCCAACCAACCCTCACCCACTCTAATTTTTGCTTGCACCATTAGGAACAGTCAGCCCAACCTGGCTTTTCCCTGATCTGGCTCACATGAGGCCCATAGGTGTTGCAGCCTTGCCTGGTCTGGCCTGTCCCCATCCTCCAGTGGGAGTGGTTGTCCAGCAGGGGAGCCCTCCACATTCCCCCTGCCGGTTTAGCCCCTTTCCTGGTTCTCATGGTGCTGTTTGGGCGCTGCGGCCATATCTGGTATGGCCCACCTCACCTTGGCATTTGCCAGTGGGTGTTGTAGCCTGGCCTGCCCCGGTCCACCCCCAATTCCAGCTGACACTGGTGAGGGTTACAGCCTAACCCAGCCCACCAAGCATCCAATCCCAGCCGTAATATGTACTGGTATGTGTTGTGACCATACCTGGCCCAACCCACACTCGGTTCTGGTGCTTGGATTCGCCAGTGGGTAATGTGAACTGGTTTAATCTGGTCTGCCCCTGACCTATGCCAAATGTATGCTGGTGGGTACCTTTCCCTGGCCTGGCCTGAGCTGCTCCCTGTCGTGGTTCTTGCAGTTACTCGCAGGGACTGTGTCCTGCCAGAGGAGCTGTGTATTTACTTTTTTTTTTTAAAAAAGATTTATTTATTTTTATTGGAAAGGCGGATATACAGAGAGGAGGAGAGACAGAGAGGAAGACCTTCTATCTGATGATTCACTCCCCAAGCGGGTGCAGGGTCCCAAAGCTTTGGGCTGTCCTCGACTGCTTTCCCAGGTTACAAGCAGGGAGCTGGATGGGAAGTGGGGCTGCTGGGATTAGAACTGGCACCTATATGGGATCCCTGGCGTGCAAGGCAAGAAGTTTAACCACTAGGCTACCACGCTGGGACCCTGTGTATTTAATTTTTACATTACAAATTTTATTTACTTGAAAGACAGAAGAGAAAGAGACACACAGAGAAATCCTTCATTTACTGAATCACCCCCCGAAACTCCATCCAACGGCTGCAGCTGGCCTAGGATGCAGTCAGGATTCCATGGGAGTGGTAGGAACCCAGGTGGCGGATGTCACCTGCTGCCACCTACAGTCTGTGACAGTAGGGAGCTGGCACTTCAAGGCAGGACATGGCATCCCAAGAAGCCTAACCACAAAGCCAATGCCTGGCCCGTTGGTAACTATTGTAACAGAAAACCAAAGAAATCTTAGCTGGCTTTTTTTTATTATCAATATGAGTAGTGTGAAATGAGCTAAGGATGAAAACTGACATTTCGCTTCAAATGTAAATGCTTTCTTTTTATTGTGTTTAAATGTGAAACATGATCACATTATTTATTTTTCTGTTAAAAAACGTCAGGTTGTTCTTCAACAATTTCAGAATGGAATTTTGGCTTTATTCTTTTGAATAGATTCTGCAGTCAAATCCCCCTGCCTTGCTAAACCGTTCCCTTTGAACAACCGTTATCTCTGTTCCTGAGAGAGAAAGCAAGCAATCGTGAGCGCAAGGACAAAGGTTAAATTTAGAAAACAATTCCTCATTTTAATTTTAAAAGCAAATACTTAAAAAAGAAAACGTTTTTTAATCCCCCTAAACATATCATTTTCTTGGATAATCTGGTTTGATACAAATCTATAAATAAATTGTCTTCTAAAAAGAAAAATTTATGAAACTTTATAAGAATTCCAGGCTTAAAAAACTGACCAAGAGAAACAGGCTGGCAGCGAGCCGGGTGCTCGGAGTTGGGAAGCAGCACTGCGGCCTCGGCTCAGCTCGCAGCGGCTCCACCAGCAGGTCTGCCCCGCGCAGGTCTACTCGCTCTTCTCTTCTCCTTGGTAGTGTCTGTATTCCGGCTTCAGCTCCCACGTGTTCTTGTGGATCCCTTTTACATTCTGAGTACCAATTTCTTTCAAGATTTCCTTCAGGTAGCCCTAAAAACAAAACAAAAATCCCAATAGGTGAGCTGGTAAAGACACAAAATCTCAAACAAATATACCAAAGCACATTCACAATAAAAATGATAGTCCAAAGTTTGACAGGATTTCTCTATGAACAAAAACTTTGAGATTCCAACTTGTGCAACATGGAAGCATATCAAATCATTTACATTCAGAAAGAGTTGTGCCAACAACCTGAAAGCTTAAAAAAAAAAAGTTTAGTTGGAAACTGCTGGTGCTGAGTGTACTGGAAGGCACAGTGGAGCAAACAGAACCACCCTTTGAGTGTGGTGGCCTCACGGGTGAGATCCTTGGGAAGGAAATGTCCAGTGAGACGGGCACACGATAGGCATCCTGAATGCTCAGCCCTCAGCCTCACAACGCGCTATTAGAGCTTGCTGGAACACTGCTGTTCGTGATCACTGTTATTTGTACACTAGCCAAGCCTATCAACACAGGGTGTGGAACAAGTGATAAGACCTGTCAGAATCCAAGAGGGTTGCAACTTGTTTTTTCTTTTTCTTTTTTATTTTTTTTATTGGAAAGTCAGATTTACGGAGAGAAGGAGAGACAGAGAGAAAGATCCTCCATCTGCCAGTTCACTCCCCAAGTGGCTGCAACAGCCAGCGCTGAGCCGATCCAAAGCCCCAGGGTCTCCCACATGGATGCAGGGTCCCAAGGCTTTGGGCCATCTTCTACTCCTTTCCCAGGCTGCAAGTAGGAACAGGATGGGAACTGGAACGACAGGGATACGAACTGATGCCCATATAGGATCCCAGCACATGCAAAGTGAGGACTTTCAGCCAATAGGCTTCCACCCTATGCCCATGGGTTGCGACTTTCTTGGGATTGGCCTGTGTTATACATTGTATTTTGGGTCCCTGAAATTTCAATTTACATTACCAAATGATCTCTTCAAAGAGTATAGAGAGCTCGGCACGGTGGCCTAGCGGTTAAAGTCTTTGCCTCGAATAAACCAGGATTCTATATGGACGCTGGTTCTAATCCCAGCAGCCCCACTTCCCATCTAGCTTCCTGCTTATGGCCTGGGAAAGCAGTCAAGGATGGCCCAATGCCTTGGGACCCTGCACCTGGGTGGGAGACGCAGAAGAAGACCTGGCTCCTGGGGTGAATCATCAGATGGAAGATCTTCCTCTCTGTCTCTCCTCCTCTTTCTATATATATTTTGCAATAAAAAATCTTTTAAAAAAGTTTATAGAAAATGAGTATTACAGACAAAATGTGCTTGGTTTAAATAATGTTTGTTCCCAAAGACTATGCTTTTGAACTGTATTTTTCATGAATTTTCTGAAGTACTGCTGTGTTCACAGAAATGGTGGCAATGATTACTGTAAAAATACCACTATTGCCTGTCAGTGTACTCAAGTTTGAAAAGTAAAGCTAATATAAATTATACTACTTCCTTGGAGGATGAGAAAGAATTTCAAAGTGATTTCTTTCCCCCTACAGAACCAACAAAAGAGCAAATTGTGTGTATGCTTCAAAGAAACAGTTACATAATGACAACTCATCCCACTGATGGAAGATTATTTTATTAACTGAAATCAGGCACTAATTAGAAAAATGGCAAAGACATTCGTATCTAAAAAAAAATAATAGGCACAATCTGACACAATGCTAGATTACTTGCATCTGAACCTGGTGGGAAGCTAAGGCAGGCAGCCCCAGGTTGGGTCTAGGAACCCGCAGCGGCTCACTTAATTCACTGAAGTTGTACTGCATCTGCTCGAATGAGGCTCTATGAGAACCAGGAGTCCTTGGCTGATCTGCTCCCTGAGCCTCACTACAGGTGGAGAGAATGTGTTACCAAGATATACACTGACACGGACTGCTATGGTGCTGCACAGCGTTAAGGTTCTCTCAGTCACGGGTTGGTTGTTCTAGACACTACAGCTCACTTGTGCTGGGAATGACAGAGTTCGCATTCTACCAGCCAGGCAGCAGGTGGCAGCAATGAATCAAATGAACACGGGGTTCTCCCAGGCACTTGCCTGCCTCCCACACCTCCTTCAGCTGGCTTCACTAGACAACCAATGTGAATGAGTAAGCACAAAGGCTTGAGGCATCCAGGTAATATGCATGTCTGCCATCTGCTGCTTCAAGCCACATTTAAAAAATGGGACATTGTTTATAAACTACTTTCTAATTGAACAGGATTCATAAATGGAAAAATGACGCGTTAGGCACAAATGATTTAGTTTAGGTGCCAAGAATGACATCTTTGTAAAATTCCAAAGAATGGTTTATTGTAAGACTGGCTAAGATCCTGTTGCACAAACAATCACACAATTGTGGATGCACTGCAATGGATCAAAAATGAAAAGAGCAATTGCTAGGAGCAATTTGATAGTGCAAGAGAAAAAAACAGCTCTTGTCTTCAAGTCTGGCATTTCAATTATAAACTAGGCAGAGCAAATTAAAAGCCTATAAAGAGTTAAACCCAAAACACTAAGAAAGTTCAGTGCACAAATTTCATTTGTTTCACGTACAGATGTTACCTTTAACCTCTGTAGTAGTAAGAATGGGATAATACAAAGTCTGCCCATTTGTTAAGGAACAAATGAGGTTACAATGTGTAGCCATGGTATGTATAGTTCAGATTTTGGGGGGAGGGGATCAAACATATTGGATTTCTGAATATCTCAAACTGCAACTCAATTCCATTGTACCATAGCCAAATAAATTAGCTTGACAAGGGAGTAGGCATAAAGCAACAGCAGAGATAGTAATATCACGGATGTAAGAAGTAAGGTCAGACCACCCCTAAAGGAAGAAGACACAGACCATCATGTCATTCTCCTGTCTAAAGCGGCTTCCCCTGTGGCCTACAGGTGAAATGACAAATTTCTTCACAAGCACCCCAAAGGTGTGCCTTTTCCCTGGCTCCTGTTCTGACTCTTTCCATACACTTAAACTTCCTGTTGGCACGATCCAGGGGTTTATCACATGGG
This sequence comes from Ochotona curzoniae, assembly GCF_017591425.1. NCBI lineage: Eukaryota > Metazoa > Chordata > Mammalia > Lagomorpha > Ochotonidae > Ochotona > Ochotona curzoniae. Next base: position 42,634,540 of record NW_024466502.1, on the reverse strand, counting down.
GTTCCTATTCTCTCTAAAGTCAATGTTTTGTTTTTTAAGTCACAGAGTGGAGTAACAACTTTTCTCAAGGCCATTTGGGTATGTATGACATAATTCATAGGCCATACACAACTGTCAACTTAAAAAACAGTCTGCTTTAATTTAGTGAATTTCAAGTCTCACTTGTGGTTGCAGGAAAAGACTAAAGTTTCCCTTCCCTTCCTTTTCTTCCTATCTTCTCCCTCCCCTTGCCCCTTCCTCCCCCCACCCCCACCAGCCCATCGCAGCACCAGACCAAAGGACTTTTCTTTTTTCTCTCTTGTTCTTTGCCTCAGCAGGACCAGGTCAAAGGATTTCTCTTCTTTTGTTTTTTTTTTTTAAGATTTATTTATTTTTAATGGAAAGACAGAGTTCAGAGAGAAGGAAACACAGAGAGAAAGATCTTTTGATTGCTGGTTCATTCCCCAGGTGGGCTGCAAGAGCCGCAGCTGAGCTGATCTGAAGCCAGCAGTTTCTGGGTCTCCCATGTGGGTGTAGGGTTCCATGGCTTTCAGCCAGCCTCTACTGGTTTCCCATGCCATAAGCAGGGAGTTTGATGGGAAATGGAATAGCCGGGATACAAACCAGTGCCCATACAGAATCCAGCATATGCAACATGAGGATTTAGCCACTGAGCCATTGCACTGGGCCTGTGGGCCAGAATCCCCAGGCTCAAATGTCATTTTCTCAGAGAAACTACCTGAACACTTCACTCTTATCGTTGTATGTTTTGATTCTTGTGAATCTTAGTTGATTGCTATTTTAATTATGATTAATATGACTGTGCATTAAGAGCACAAACTCCATTTTGAGTTTTATAATATAAGCTGTCCCAGGGCGAGGCAGTGTGGACTGACAGGAAGGAAGCCTGCTGGTAGGCAGCCATACGGGCAACTGTACTTCTTCTCCAAGGTTGATATCTGCAGGTAGGTACTGCAGCTGGGGCAGTAAATTCTAGTGCCTTCAAACCACCAATGGAGGTGTAACTCACTACTACCCCATTCCATGCAAGACTTCACTATGACAAGGAACAGCATACTGGAGGTTCTGCGGGAATAAACATTCCTTTATTTCCTTGCTGACAACTCACCAGCCTGACAGCATCAGGAACCACGGAGCAGTCCTTGAAGGAGTGGGTGTCTTTCCCTGTATTATTTGGAAAATTTCCTCCATAGATGTAAAGGTATTCACTTTGTTACTAACTTGTACCTATTTCAGCCTATACAATAGTTTTCTTTTATGTATGCTACTGTGCATCACAATAAACTGATTAACTCAGGAACTAGTTTTGGTCTCAGCTGGCTTGCCAAGTGACTCAAGGTAAAAAAAAAAAAAAAGCCCCCTTTGGAAAGATTATACCCTTTATGTTGCAACTGTCATTAGGACATCAGGGAGACCAGGCCATCTTGACTGCTTCAGCCCAACGACCCCTTAGATTCTTGTTTCCACACTGAACATACTGTAGCAAAATGGCTCTTAATATACGATATCATACTCTTTTACTCACATGTTTCTCTCTTCCCTCTGCATTTTCATGGAGACTCAACATACTAAAGCAGAGAAAATAGTGTTGGAAGTTGTTAGGGAACGACAGAGACATACTGGTGCCAGGTGCCCGAGAAGGAAACCCGAAGGGGTGATGCTGCATGAACAAGGGCCATATTGGCCTTGTGTGGTGGCCAAGTGGTTGAATCTTTGCCTTGGCAGGCACCAGGATCCCATATGGTCACCGGTTTGCATCCTGCTCCACTTCCCATCCAGCTCCCTGCTTGTGGCCTGGGAAAGCAGTAGAGGATGGCCTAAAGTCTCGGGACCTCCTATATCCATATGAGAGACCTGGAAGAAACTCCTGGATCCTGGCTTTGGATTGGCTCAGCTCTGGCTGTTGTGGCAACTTGGGGAGTGAGTCAATGGACACATCTTTCTCTCTCCTTCTCTCTGCAAATCTACCTTTCCAATTAAAAAAAAAAGTCCATAAAACAAAAGAAAACATCTTTGACAGGGAGTTGATCACCAACTACTAACGCTCAAAACAAGACAATACAATGACCCTAAGTAGGCTTCCAGACACAAAATCTTCTTCAAAAGGTTAAATCTAATATGTAACATGCAAATTAATACCAATGATGGCACAAAGATTCATCAACGAGAAATATGCTGTATGCTTTAATGAAGCAAATCAACAGCAAGTAAGGTCTAATTGGTTGTGTGACAATTTTAAGGCATCACTTTACTGGAAATGTGACTTCTCTAATAAGAGACATCAACAGAGCAGAGGATTTACCAATGAAAATGTTAGTGGTTCTGAGGCGCTAAAAAAAGCAAGCTACACATGAGGAATGAATGATGAACAAAGGCAACAGATGTTTCCACTCTTTCCAATAGAGAAAACTGAACAGGAGAGGAAAGGCATGCAGGGGACTTGTCTATAAGGGACTCCTCTGCTCCTTGCCCTTCTAGTTTTACTTCCTCTTCTCTGCTAGACCCTGCCTGTTTTGTCTTCTTTTGAAGCTGCATTTCTCCCTTTGACAGGTAGGGAAATGGTCAAGGCATAGATGCAACAGACCAACCCAGCCCTACATTGTAGCAAATAGCCTTATTACAGTAGTCAAAAAGTAGAAGGTACGCAGATGCCCATCAGCGGATGAATGGATAAATAAAATATATCCACACCATGGGATGTATCCACACCATGGGATGTCCCACTAAGAAGGGACAAAGTACTGATAACTGCCATAACATGGATGAAACAAAAACACAAGATGTAAGTCAAAGAAGCATTCATATGAATCCACATACAAAAAAAAAAAAAAAAAAGACTAGAGGTTGCCCAGGTGGGAAGTGACTACAAATGGGCATGCGTTTTTGGGAGAGATGCTGAAAATGTTCTAAAGTTGACTGTGATGATGGTTGCACAATTCTTGAGTACACTAAAATCCATTTGGCTATACTCTTAACTGTAAACTAAGGCAGAAAATGGACTTCTTCCACTCATAACAAATTAAGATAATGCTATTTTTTAATTGCCAAATTATCTGAGTAAAGTAATATACCCAATAAACAGTGGCTGGCTCTGAACAATAATTCATAACCAAAACATTTGTTTTGGGACAGTCTAGAAAGAATGCTCTAGAATGTGAGCAGGACCAGTGTTGCTATTACAAGGTGTTGTGCCAGTAGGATTTTCCTCTGGCAGCCGTATCCACCTGCTGAGAGAAATGGGAGTCTTGGAACCCTGAGAAAAATTCACAGAGAACTTTCTCCAACACAGAGACCAGGGCAAAGAACATCACTTGTTTCCTGAGGAGAATTATTTCCATAGAGACGGCAAGCCTAAAAACAAATCTTCCCAGCTTGTTCAGGCACTAAATAGATAAACCAGAAGGCAGTCAATAAACTTGAATTTTTAAAAATCACAGTTCTCTTTAAAATCAAATGGGATTAATAGGCTGGTAAGGAAATTTTGCTGGTGATGACACTGTCAGATTCGATATAAGTTCTGCATCCTATAATTTAATTCAAAGTGGTATATAAATTTATATTTATTTACCTATAAATAAATCCCACTTTCATTGACTGTATGCCTGTTTCAGATACCGCTCTTATGTACATAATAGCTTACTGAAAATCTTCAATCAATAGCTTACATTACTAAAGTCACTACAAATTGTGCCTAATTCTGGAAATGAAAAAGAAAAGACTGAAGCAAATCCATACAGGAAGTTAAGAGAAAATGTTCTATAGATCTATTAGGTATTATAGAATCTCCTATTTTAAAAAAAAGTTTTAAAATTTCATAAATGTACTTTAATTTTATCCACTTGTATTCAACACAATTAGTAATTTATTTCAGTATGACACTTCATATTCTAAAACTTGTAATTAAGACTCTGCCTCGTAAGTTAGCAAATAATTATTTCTTGGAAACAGAAGTCTCAAAAGGGCTGTCATCAATTAATACACTCTTGGGAAACTGGCCATTTTTAAAGTTTTAGTAATAACTATGATTTCTAGGGAGAAGGAAAAGAGAGTTTAAGGTAATTTAAGAACAAAATTAAAATAATACAGATTTTTTAAAAAGAAAAAGTAATTAAGTGAAAAAGTTTACATGAGCATAAAGTATTAAAACAGAATAGCACTTATTAAGTTGCAAATTTGAGAACAAGCATCAAATGTTAAAAAAATGTTTTTACTTCTGAATGCAGAACAAGAAAAAGCTACATTCCACCTCTACATACCCAGCTTATATTAATGATTTTTTTCAAAAAAAAAAAAAGATTTACTTATTTTTATTGGAAAGGCAGATATACAGAGAGGAGGAGAGACAGAGAGGAAAGTCTTCGCTCCACTGATTCACTCCCCAAGCGGTTGTAATAGCTGGAGCGGAGCCAATCCGAAGCCAGGAGCCAAGAGCCCTGTCTAGGCCTTCCTCATGAGTGCAGGGTCCCAAGGTTTATGGGCCGTCCTTGCTAGACTGCTTTCCCAGGCCACAAGCAAGAAGCTAGATGGGAGTGGGACTGCCAGGATTAGAATCAGTGCTGACATGGGATCCCGGCATGTTCAGGGTAAGGACTTTAACTGCTACGCTATTAAGCCGGGCCCTATTTATTATTATTGAAATCCTTACCTCAGAGTTTACTCTGGAAGTAAAGTCTTAAGTTACATTAATAACACTTGTTACTGCTGATACAGCAATATAACTTATTTATTGAAAGCCTACCTTACAGATAATAAATCTTATTTATTATTATTGAAGTCCTTACTTCCAGAGCTTACTCTAGTAGCAAAGTCTTAAATTAGATTAATACCACTTGTTACTGCTGATGCAGCAGTGTAACTTTTATTTATTGAAAGCCTACCTTACAGATAAACAGTATTGGATATTATTTCAAGCTGGGAAATTTTTAATATGGACACTGAACTATGCCTGGTTCTTCCTGCTGAGGTAAAGTTACTCTAATAAAAGCTTAAGAATTATTTAATTACACATTCTGAATTTAAAAATCACCCACTGTACTACTTATCTAGAAAAGATGATAAATACTTAAAGCTAAATTTCTGAGTCCTGATCTGAATCTGAGTAGATGGAGCACAAGAGGTTCAGTTGTAATCAGAGCTAATTTCAATGACACTTCTAATAGAAATGCATGGTTAAAGTGTACAGTATATGCTATATGAGTGCCACATTAAGAACAGTGTGTCAGGACTCAGTGGTTTTGGCAGTTTGGTGTTTCAAAGAGAACAATCAGATCAATTTGTAACGGTTTGCACTTTGAAAGGAAATGCTGCATTTGGTTTTCCAGACACTAAGCACAAGACACTTCTCTGCTAGGTTGTACCCATTGCCGGTGAGCACAAGAATCAGGGCTGGGGGGAGGCCAGCCTGGACAAGGTGGCAGTACCTGTCAGCACACATGAAGGCTGGGTCTGGGGGCAGGCTGGGCTGAGCCAAGCTGTAGCAGAGGCTGGCATGCACAAAAACTGGGGCTGGAGGAGTATGCATCCCAAATAGGCTGCAGTACCTCCTGGTATGTGTAAAGATTGATGCTGTGCTGCACTGGCTGGGCTCGGCTGAAGCACCTGTTGGCTCACATGAGATACGGGGCTGGGACAGAACTAAGCTGTTCTATCCACCAGTATGTGCGTTTGCTGCCATAGGTGACAGATTGAACCTGATCCTGCACTGACACGTGTATACAGAGTCAAGTCTGAGGTCACCCCTGGAAAGGTTCCTTGGGGTCTCAAGAGAAAAATCACAGAATATGTGGTCCAATCTTGGAGTGTATGTGTCAGAACTGGGCCTCCTCAGTTGCTAATGTCTGTGCAGCAGACAGCACGCCCAGATGCATACAGGAGACATAATGGCCAGCTCATCGAGGCCAGTAGAGGATGTTGATTGCCTTGTCAGAGGACAGAAAGCAGAACAAGCTGGACAATTCTCATGGTCAAGCTTCGTAGCATGTTCCAGGGCTTGTGGATGCACTAGTGTGGACTATGTCAAGCAACAGATCTTGGGAAGATTTTCTCAACCCTGGTGCAATAAAACTGATGACATTTCAGAACTATCAAAACCACTCAAATGATACTCCTCCACATCAAAGTCTTTGAGGCATCATCAAAAGACTGCCCCCTATCCCTGGGTGTTGATGTAGTTTGACAGCAAGGAACAACTCCTTCCCTCTCCTTTCCTGTGGATGCAGGAAGGAAAATAAAAAATGAAACATTTGTCTGACCTACCTTCTTTCATACCTGACCCTACCCACCCAAATCAGAGGTCCACATGGACATGCATCCCTCTCAACTCTGTAAATGATAATAAGACATTCAAGGTTGAAGACCAAAGAGTAAAAAGGAGAACTAATAGGCATCCTCTGATCTTTCATTTTAGAGGAGGGAAATGCCTACACTTCAGCCTTACGAAAACACCCCTGTAAGTGGACATCACAGTCCACTTTGATAGCAGTATCAAAGCTTGGCCTTTTTAAATTGGCTTATTTAGCCTCAATGAGTTACTTTAGTGCTTTCTGGTTGCTTATGCAAGTCCCACACTGGACAACAGGCCTAAGGATAATATCTCTATCAACAGTTTTTCTGTAGGAATAATGATTTATGGGAAGCAGAAGTAATATACAAAGCAAATGAAACATGAAGAGAATATTTCCAATTCACTCAAAATATGTAAAAAACAACATTATAAAGGTCAGAAAGCAGATGGGATTTGTAGCACTAAGAGGATGTGTTAAAGTGAGGGTTTCACAGAAACTTATTATCAAAGTGGGAAGTGGGTGGGTACCATCACAGAATGAAACACTATGAATGATCATGCCATTAAATGCACATTCTAAACAACCAATAAATATAAGAATTCTCCTCTTTTACAGAGCTCTAAGATTTAATGCTACAACCAATAAATCACAGAAAATAATGTGCAGTTGACAAAATATCTTTCACTAACATTAACTGGCATAAGGATCTGATAAATTGGCATTAAAACATTTATTATATAATTTTATAATATAAACATAATTTGAGCATAATGATACATTATATTAAGTATGCCCTCTGTTGAGTAAATCAAATATATAAATAACATTGTGAATACATGAAAGAGCATTGTCCAGGACTATCTGGCCAAACTGCAGGGCTGGGATTTGAACTGAGACCTCTGTCCAAATGCAGTCTTATTCTCATGTATCAGAAGTCCCCCATTACTCTTCATACTTGAATGAACTCCCTGTGAAAACAGCAGGACTGTAAACCATGCTGACCACTCCTGCCCTCGTCCTGGGGATGGTAACTCTAGCCCCGAACTACCCTAACTTGGTGAAGGCATTTTGTACTTGGCACTTTGTTCTAGATCCTTACCATAAAACACATAAGGCCTGTCAAAATCCACCTGAGGAAAATATGCTGGTTCCTGGAGTCTGAGAATTTTCCTTTCTCAGAGCAATTCATTACATATTTCAAAGAAATTAATTTCATATTTACATAATTTCTACTGTTTATGCTGTGAGGTACATGAATATTTAGAGAGCCCATACAACTCTACATTGGAGAATCTTTCGCTTGCTGAGAACTTAGGTACCAAATAACAAATGATTACATATCTATTTAGTTTTCAGTTCAGTTATCCTTTGTGAGAATCTAACAGACTGAGAATTTGCTCCCCCAGAAAAATCCACACACTTTTATCCATAGGTAGGAAAGCTGACTGACTCTCTAAAATCTATCCAGGCTCATGAGCTACAAGTAAGTGGATCTAGTATAATAGATCCACTGAATGCCACCATAAAAAGCTTAAACAAAACTGCATGACATTCTAGTAGCACCCCATTAAGGCAAAGGAGCTGCTTTCCCCATCATCTGAATGTCCCTCTACAAATGCTCACTCCCTTTCAAAATCATTTTGTGCCTTCTTCCCCGAGAATGTCTCATGTGCTTTCAGAGTTTCTGGAATGGCCTTTTCATACAGATATGTTTGTAGATAGGCATGCACACCAAGACAAACTTCATTAAAACCAGAAGACACACAGCTCAGCTAATGAATTGTTCTACTTCAAAACTTTTATGGCTTGGAACGCCTTATGCATGGCTTTGATGCCAAAGGGAGTGAAGTCATTAGATGAGTTAATTATATTACAACACGAGCATTTTCTTCTTCTCAAAGAAAAAAGTACTTAGAAAAAAAAAAAGAAAGAAAAAATATTTAGATCTTTTGAAATTTAAATGAATTTCTTAGTAAAAACAGAAAGACTGATGTATAACCAAGACTTGAGGCTTAAAGCAAGGACAAATCAAGAAGATATGAAACTGTTGAGATTAAATGTACTTAAAAACTAAAATAATGAAGCTCACGTTACCACAAAAATGGCTATATTAAAAGAAGTTTTCTGAATGTTGATGTAAGATTTGTTATTAGCAATGGTGTATGTGAACCTAACATATGTGAGATGCATTCTAATGACAGGTTACTGGAGGACTTGAACATACACATACCACGGGCTGCTTGGTGATGTCCACCAGGTCCTTCAGGTTGTAATACTGATGCTTCTCAAAGGCTGAAAACAGCATGTCCAACACCTGCTGCTTATCAGCTCGAGCTCGCTTTCCATCTTCCTTCTTCTTCCTTTCATATTCAATCTATATGGAAAAAGCAAAGGAAACAAAGGAATCCATTCAATGTGTTCAGTTTGAAACACAAGCATTCTTTTTACAGCCATTCCACAACCATTAGATTTGAAGTAGGCCTCTGCAGATTGGTTCAGAACCAGGGGTTCCTGTTACTCCCAGAGATATTAAACCTTCAAGGCTCTGGGACAATAATAATACTGGTCTATTAACTATAAATCATGTGCATTATTTCTTATAGTTTTATGTATGTGTCTATTCCACCCCATCTCTCACCTGAAAGGTTTTTCTTTGCCAAAATTTTTATCAATTCAGTGTTTCTAACTGATTAGTCTGTGGTGATCAGAAACTTAGAATTCCTTTACTTTTTGTTTAACCAAATACAGTAATAAGCTGATCACTGAATAGGTTCTTCAGGGAGTAAAAAGTTCAGAAATACTAATAATAAAGAAATGGTTGGGCAGAGACAGAAAGTTTTTTCTCATCTTTACCCCCACGCTTCTTAAAAAGATATATATATATTTATATATATAATAAACAAAATCTAACTTATCCATAACTTATCAACATAAAAGGATAAATGTATACTTAACACTCAGATACAAGACCTTTTTCTGAAAACCCATTTTATCTTAAAATGTCCTGTGGCCTCCATCCAGTTGTGTAATGCATTGGTATTTCTAACACACACACACACACACACACACACACACACACACACACACACACACACACACACACAATGTCTCATCCAAATAAAGATGTCACTCTAGGGTGAGATGGACGCACGTCCTGCAGTTCTGTGCACCTGCATTCAGGCCTCTCTGGGAAGCAGTGGCATTGAAAGAAGGTACAGGTTCTCTTCCACTGTTATCGTTTTAGGACTGTTCATTTGTAAACAATCATCTTTCTATTGAATTCTCTTCATTGTTTTAAGAACATTTAATTTTAAAAATGTTTTAAAGATTTTTTTTTCTAGGGCCCGGCGCGGTGGCGCAAGTGGTTAAGGTCCTCGCCTTGCACACCCCGGGATCCCATATGGGCGCCAGTTCTATCCCGGCAGCCCTGCTTCCCATCCAGCTCCCTGCTTGTGGCCCGGGAAATCAATTGAGGACAGCCCAAAGCGTTGGGACCCTGCATCCACGTGGGAGACCCGGAAGAGGCTCCTGGCTTTGGACCGGCATAGCATCGGCCGTTGCGCTCACTTGGGGAGTGAATCATTGGACGGAAGATCTTCCTCTCTGTCTCTCCTCTCTGTATATCCGCCTTTCCAATAAAAAAATAATAAAAATAAAAAAAAGATTTTGTTTTCTATAAAACTTCAGATACAAGAGCCAACTTGTTACACAACTTGCTTATAATCTGGGGCTATCTTCATAAATACACAATGCATTACAAAACTTGCACATAAGTTACCATATCAATGCCAGTCTTATGTATTTATGCTTATTCTTCATATTTCAACAACAGAAAAGTATCATAAAAATATAAGATGATGGTAAACTAAAGATATATCTCCCACAGTTGAGACTTTTCACTTAGTGGTAAAAGATAATGTCGACAACAGAGTATCTGATTTTCCTTTTCTTGCTTTCTTTTAAAGATTTATTTTGAAAGGTAGAGCTACAACACAGAGCGAGAAAGAAAGAGAAAGATCATCTTCTATTCACTGGTTCACTCCCCAAAAGGCCATGATGGCTGGAGCTGGGCTGGTCTAAAGCAGGAGCTTCTTTTGGGTCTCCCACAAACGTGCAGGAGGCCCTAGGACTTGGCCCATCTTTTTGCTGCTTTCCCAGATCATGAGTAGGGAGTTGGATCAGCAGCAGCCTGGGCTAGAACTGGTTTCTATGTAGGATGCCTGCATCACAGGCAGAGGCTTAACCTGGCACCTGGCCCAAGCTTTCAATTACATAAAGTCAGGATCCATGGAAAATGGGAAAAACAAAACAAACAAAATAAAAACAAAAAACACTAACTCAATCATCATCACTTTTTAGTATGGACATTCTGGAAGTAAAACTCAAAATTCATTTACTCCCGCAGCAGAGGTACACATGCTTTATGTGTAAGGCACTGTATTAAGATATGGGATAAATATGATAGTCTTCTCCTTCAAGGGTATCTTTTTCTTAGGGTTCATCTACTAAAATGAATATAGACAATTCAAACATTTTAAATGTAGCCACAGTCAATAGAACATGGCACAGATTGTAGTGCTGGAGAGGAATGACATCAGCCACTCTCAAGATTTTCTAGAAGAGAGCATGAAAAAGAACAGTGCATAACCATAGTTCAACAAGGTGGAGGAATCCACCATGGGGGGAGGGGTATGGGAGGGGTGGGGGGAATCCCCAGCGCCTATAAAACTGTACTACATAATACAATGTAAGCAACAATTTAAAAAAAAAAAAAAAAAAAAAAAAGAACAGTGACAGGCAGTTACAAAGGATTTGGAGATGAACAACTAGAAGAGCTAGAAGCAAACGGAGTGGGGAGACCAGAGAAATCCAGGAAGATAGAAAAAGACTATATAATGCATTTAAGGAAGAAAAATCAAAGCAGAAGTACAGATTCTTCCTCGATTCAGCAAAGAGGGAAGCAGAAGGAATTGTACCTGAGGAAGAATTTTCTTTTTCTAGGGTATAAAGGAAAGAACTAAGAAAATGATTATACTCTCAAAAGAGATCAGAACAAAATCCACTGCTTCTTGCATTAAAAACTGGAATGCATTCTGAAATAAACACACTGACCAATGACTAAAACACATTATATTTTCCCTATTTAATTACTTTGTACCCTGAAATCCCCTTCCATTGTTGTACTGTACTTGAACGGCTTATGTTTTGGGTTGCACTGGACAATCTAGAAGAGGAGCCTGCTAAAAAAGTAGCAGAAAGTCTGGGCAGAGGGTCGAGGATAGTGCAATGCTTTATTCTGACAACATAAAGGGTAAGAGAAATTTAACTTTGGATCTAGGAAACTGGAAGACAGATTCATACTAAGGAGAGGTGGGCATATTCTCTTCTCACAGGCTTGAGTGGGATGTGGAATTTCATTTATAGCCAAAGCCAACACTTCAAAAAAGACAATGCAAAGCATGTGGGTACGCTAGCAAAAAACCAAAAAACAAAACAAAACAAACAGCAACAACAAAACACAAAGCAAAACAACAAAACCCCCCAAAAAACCCAAATCGTAAAACCCAAAGCTGAGCTTTTGTACTCTCTGAATGCAGCCTTAGCTATGTAACATTGTTTGTATTTTCTTCTCATTTTTAAATTCATATTTTAAAAAATAAGAAATTAAATTCAAGAAATAGAAAGGAGAAGTGATGGTACATTCAGTTCCACCTGTAGTAGGCTTTTTTTTAACGTAAAATGATTGAAGCAGCTACTAAGATTAACAGCAGAAAAAAATGTCTCAAATAACCATATCCACCGGTACAGTAAGATGGCCCACTTCAGGGAGAGAGCACACATTCTAGCTGGCAGTTGTGAGAAACCTTTTGAAGTATTTGTCATTAAAGTTGGCCTGGCACAGCCCTCGCTGTGCGGCCATTTGGGGAGAGAACCAGCAGATGGAGGATTTCTCTATTTCTCCTATTTTTTTTTCTGTAATTCTTTCAAGTAAATAAAATAAATCTTAAAAAAGAAATGTAATGATTTATTTATTTTTTGAAAAAGACTTAGGATTTAATACCAATCTCTCCGTCATTTACTTTCTAAAGAAGTCTAAAAGCCTCATGTTAAGTGGTACTGAATTCCCCTTTGTGAAATATCCCCAAGATCCACTCCATCAAGAGACACCCTTGGGGGTGTTTGCAATTTTTGCTATTTTCTCCATTTTAAGAGTCCAGACTCCTAAAGAAATGCTGAGACCTTTCTGCAATTGCCAAGTGGCAGGCAGTAATGCACATCTTTCCTCTTTGGGTTGACCTAATTGAAAATGTCACTCTGTGTGGAACTTCATCATGGGTACAATGGCTGACTTGTTTAATGGCTAAAATGGGAAGTGTGGAAAGCAAAAACAAAATTCTGGCTTATTTATAAGGCTGTTGAGGACAGACAGGAGTAGGACTTAGCAGCGTGGAGATGGTTTCCACTTTAGAGCTGGCCTGGTACTACATCTATGAAATCCTTTTGTTGACAATGAGGAGACCTGTCCTTCCACCTCCAAGGTGAAGACTTGCATCTTGGGGTAACACATTTTCTGGATGGAGCCCTCTGAAATATGGAATTATTACTAATTTGAATCAAAGATGACCCCTTCATCCTTATTTATTTAAGAACAAAATGATGGAACATCACTTTCATGTCTAACTAATGTCTAATCTACAGCAAAGATTGTCTTTAATTGAAACAAAAAGTTTTAGTTTTATAATACTGTATTAGTTAGATCTTTTTTGATAAAGGCTCATAATTAGAATTCTCTGTGGTATCATATAAATAGTTCTAATGTATAGATAAGCACAAAATGTGACAGATATTTCCATAGTTATTAAACTTTTAACACCTAATTTTACAAAACTAGGGTCTCTGAGTTTTACAAGTTTTTCTTTGTAAAAAAAAAGTAGTATGCAAATGATAATTTTTGTTTCAATGTGTTTTTAACAAAAATAGTGTGCTTTTTAAAAATTATTTTATTTGAGGCACACAAAGAAAAATCTCTCTCATTTGTCATTTCACTCTCCAAATTCCCTCAGTAGCCTTTGTCAGGAGCCAGGAGCTAGAAAACTCAATCCAGGTCGTGCTATGCAGGTGGCAGGATCCCAATCACCTGAGCCATTTCTGTTGCTCTTAGAGTCTATACCATCAGGAAGCTAGAACAGCAGGAGCTAGAGCCAAATAGCATCCCCAGGGACTTTGCTACAGGATGCCAGTTTTTTAACCAGTATCTTAATTTCTAGGCCAAATGCTTGTCCCTAATGATAACCTTAGGATCACACAAGCTTGCCTATATAAATAAAATTAATTGCAAATACACACTATGATATGAAGTAACTGGTTCAAGATGAAATTATGGTTTTTATCTCTGTTTATTTTCTTACTGGTACATAGGCACTGTAAGGAAATGACACTCAAGAGTAATCAGATACCTAACATGACAGCAACCAATATAAAACATTAGTAATATAGTTATTGGTACAGAAAAGCTATTATACGTTTACTCCAGCTGCTGTTCTTCTATCTATCACCAATGATCATGGATCACTATGTAAGTAACTGCACAGAAATAAATGTCAATTCAAAAAGTACTTTAAATTTGATCTCCATATGTAAATTTAAAAAAATCTATCATATAGGATTGATTATACTTACGCAAGACAAAACGAATCATTCAAAACTAAAATGCAACCGAACAACAAAAATCTACTGTGGATGTCATATTGAGTTGTTCAACTGTCATTAGTGAAATCTTAATCACTGGCTAAAATTATAAACGCCACCCACTACCAATTAAAACATTGTAATTCAGATGTATGTAAGTTTCTAGATTGTTGTTTGCAAAAATACTTTGATTGCTTTGTCAAGGCACTCTTTGTGAAGGCTTTTATTTTAACTTTTGACGTATGTCAGCCTTAAATATCACAGATTTGCATTCTAAATTGTTAGGAAAGATGATTTCCCTGTGTCTTCAACCAATGCTTCTGTTTCAGCTTAGTGTGTCATTCTCTCTTGGGAAGAAATTAATTCTTTAGCACTGACCATTCCTCGGTGTGTGAATTCAAATGGACAAAGCCATATGCAGTACAAGTTTACTCAATACACAAGTATTATGGGGTGCAGTCTGGATTGCCAGCACCCCTTGACATTGGGCAAATGGAATATGGCTATGTCCCCCACTGTTCACAGCTTGGTGGAGTCAGTAAAGCTAATTGTGTACTCACAAAGAGTTCCTGAAGGTGCGGCCTACGTCTCCTGATCTTCCCTTCCTCCTTCCTGCTAAAACGTTGTACTGTGTACCTTTCAAACTAATTGGAGGGCGAGAGCATAAAAACCCCTGGCTTCTGCCATGCAGTGCAATAGTTCCTGGAGTGTAGCGGGAGCTGCTGTCCCCAGGCTTGGGCAGTAAAGACTCCTTCTAACATCCTACATCTGGGTCCGGTGTGATCTCTCTCACACTCTGTAACACAAGCACTGCAGAAAAACCTTTATGCTATAGTCCTGCAGGAATTGACTTCAATCAAAAACATTCAAAACTTATTTATAAAAATAGCTTTTCTTTACCTCAAAATTTTACGTAGTAATTTTATTTTAATTTCTTCAAACTGTTGCTTTCTAGCTAAGTTTTGTTAGTTCTTTGTGAATTTCTGATAAAAAAAAAGCAACCATAGCGAGTTCATGCTCTGGATGCTTCATTTATCTAAAAAATTAGTTCTTTTTATTGAGAGGTAGATATACAGAGAGGAGAGCCAGAGTGAGAGAGCTTCCATCTGTTGGTTCATTTTGCAAGTGACCATAACAGCCAGAACTGAGCTGATTAGAAGTCAGGAGCAATTCCTGGTCTCTCACATGGGTGCAGGGTCCCAAGGCTTTGAGTCATCCTCCATTGTTTTCCCAGGCCATATGCAGGGGGCTGGTTGGGAAGTTGAGTAGCTTGGATGTGAAGTGGTGCCCACAAGGGATGCCTGAGCTTGCAGATGGAGGTTTAGCCTACTATGTGTAAGGGTGTCAGCCCTAAGAGATGCTTCATTTTTAAATGTGTTGCAAACACCAATGGCTAATATGTCATAAGGCAGAACAACCACAAAGGTCAAAGGTTACTAATGCCAGTTATCTGCAACTAGTCTTTAGCATAGGGTCTGCAGTCCACATGGGGATCCGGGTACTTACCAAGGGGAGGATCAGGCATTTAAATCATTGAGCTGGGCCCTGTGGGCCACATTTCTAAGATCCCATTGCTAACTAATTTTCACTGAGTGGAAGGAAAGCAGGAAGAAGGGAAAGTTTGTCTATTTAATGGCAGGAGCTCCTGTAGCAGCCCCGACCTCCAGTCACCAATATTCTTCTCCCTTGTGCACTCCAGTCCTTCCATTTTGCATTCTCAAGTCATGTAACCAAACCCTACATTAAACCTTTTCTCAAATATCTAGAATTGTTTTGGTTCTGTGATAGGCAACGGCCTCATCATCAAAACAGGGAATGACAAGCCGTATTTAAAGTAATATTGATAATATCCTTTCTGTGAGAGCCAAGTTCTTATCAGGTCTGATCACATCATCCTTCTACTTGACAGACCAATAAAAAGTGTCAAATTTTTGACTACCTTGTTCACATCTATATTTTTTATTAGCGTTATCTATAATTCACAGCTTCTTTGTAGTAATTTTTTACAGCTTACTTACTAAATCTTTTAAATGATTTTTAAAAATCATCTGCTCATTCTTGGAGACTGAGTTAATAGATCATGCGATCTCTAAATCTATGAATTTAATGCCAACTTAATGAGATGAAAATGTGAGCACCCAATGACCAATTCCTCCATGTTCTACAATTGCTGCTACTACCCATTTTTTTTTTAAGATTTATTTATTTATTGGAAAGTCAGATATACAGAGAGGAGGAGAGACAGAGAGGAAGATCTTCCATCCAATGATTCACTCCCCAAGTGAGCGCAATGGCCGGTGCTGTGCCGATCCGAAGCCAGGATCCAGGAACTTCTTCCAGGTATCCCACAGGGGTGCAGGGTCCCAAGGCTTTGGGCCATCCTCGACTGCTTTCCCAGGCCACAAGCAGGGAGCTGGATGGGAAGTGGAGCTGCCGGGATTAGAACCGGCGCCCATATGGGATCCAGGCACATTCAAGGCGAGGATTTTAGCCGCTAGGCCACACTGCTGGGCCCCACTTCCTCATCTTTTAAATAAAACGTAATTTATATATGCCAGCAATAAGAATTCTTCATACACAACAAGAATCTGGAATAAAAAAACCCTTGCCCACCTTTAAAGGAAATACAAGTCATTTCTCTACCAAGATCAGAAAAGGCACAACACCAAAGAATGAAAGAAGTGGCAGCTCCTTGAAGAAAGGGATTTTAACGGTTTGGTTACTAATCTCACAAAGCAGGCATTTAAAAAGCATCTGTTGCTAAAAGAATGGAATTCTGAAGACAACAGCTGTAGGTTACTATCACAGCTGGTTCCTCCCTGGCTTTCTTCCCCTTTCCATCAACAGAAGAGCATTACTGTTCTGCTACAACTCAGACAGATAAATGTGCAATCAGATAATTCCAACAACTCAAAAGAAAAATTAGGGAAAATCACTCTAGAGTCTACTATCAATAAATAATGACTTGAAATGTTCCACCCACACCTCAATTTTAGACATTTTTTTCCAATCTTTTCCTATTTTACACAACAGAGGGAAACATTTTATTGTATAGAAATCTTTTGAGCACTTATCTTACTATTGTAGGTTGCTACACAGAAGTTTGCATGGTCTTAAGAAACAAAGTGGGGGCCAGCACTGTTGTGTGAAAGCTGCTACTTGCAGCACCAGCATTCCATATGGGCACAGGTTTGAGTCATGGCTATTCCATTTCTGATCCAGCTTCCTTTTATGCACCTGGAAAAAATGCACCTGGGAAAGCAGCAAAAGATGGCTCAAGTGCTTGGACTCTTGCACCACATGGATGATGCAGATGAAGCTCCTGGCTTTGGCCTGGCCCAGCCTTGACTGCTGCAGTTATTTGGGGAGGGGAAGTGATGGAGGAACTCTCGCTCTCTGCCTCTCCCTCTCTGTAACTGTCTTTCAAATAAATAAATAAATAAATGCTTAAGAAAAGATTTATTTATTTTTTAAAAAAAGATTTATTTATTTTTATTAGAAAAGCAAAATCAATTATTTAAAAAAAGGAGAGGCAGAGAGAAAGATGTTCCATCTGCTGGCCCATCCCCCAAGTGGCCACAATGACCACAGCTGAGCTGAAGACAAAAGCCAGGAATTTCTTCTGGGTCTCCCATGCGGGCACAGGGTCCAAGGCCTTGGGCTGTCCTTGACTTGCTTGCTTTCCCAGGCCACAAGCAGGGAGCTGGAAGGAAGTGGAACAGCTGGTACAGGAACTGGCACCCATATGGGATCCTGGTGCTTGCAAGGTGAGGGTTTAGCCATTTGAGACTGGCCCTAAAAACATTTTTTAAGAAAGCAAACTTACACTTCATTTTACTTTTAGGAAATAATTAGAGCTCCTCTTATATCACAGGTATTATAACACCCAAAACTCTCAGCACTGTTAGCAACGCTAATGACAATGACACTATACATTGTAGTTAGAGGCATGGCTTCCCAAGCAAGAGTGCCTCGGTTGAACATTTGGACCAGTTCATTAAGGATTGTATCACCTCAGGTCAGCCATGTTCACTGTGCCTCAGTTACCTTCTCTGTAAAATGAGGATTCATAGGGTTATTATGAAGATAAAATCAGAATTTATATGAGGCACCCAGAACAGTTCCTGGTACAAAGTATATATGGACAATAGATGTATACATTATGCACTGTATAACAAGTATATATAAAATTTACTTCAATAAAAAGATTTAAAAACTTACTGGTAGTGTTTATTTTGTATGATAATATGAAACTACAAAATTGTCCATTAAAGGGGTAGCCATTTGGCAAAGTGAGTGGAGGTGCCATCCAGGACACCTACATACACTTTCAATCTAACCTCCTCCTAACATGGCTGGGAAGGCAGCAGATAATGACTCAAGTACTCGGGTCCCTATCAACCACTTGGGAAATACAGATGGAGTTCCTTGCTTCTGGCTTTGGCCTGGCCCAACCCCGGTATCACAGGCATTTGTGGAGTGAAATGGCACGTGGAAGATCTCTCTTTCTCTCTGTCACATTGCCTTTCAAACAGACAAATCTCAAAAACAAAACAAAAAACGCTTGTGAAAATGAAGACAATCTTAGTAATCAATGGAAAAATTTACTATTGTTTCATGACTTTGAACTTTGTCTAGTGTGGGTATTTGGTCCAATGGTTAAGACAAGGCTCTGCTGTTCACAGCTGTATCAGAGAACCTGAATGTGAATCTGAGTGTGAATCCCAGCTCCTGACTTTAGCTTCTTGCCAAAGGGCACCCTGGCAGTTATGCCAGGGTGCTGGTCCCTGCCATTCCTGTGGAGGACCTGGTTCCTACCCAGCCCAGCACTGGCTGTTGTGAATATTTGTCGGGGAGTGAATCAGTAGGTGAGTGGGTGCTGTTGGTCCAACCAGTAAAAACTACTATAGTTGGTCCTAAATGTATAGAAAAATGAAAAAACTTGTAAAACAATGTTTACTCAGAATATTATGATTAAAGCACTGCAACCATTGAGAAATGAATTTTTTTCTTTCTTTGGAAAACATTCTCAAAAGCAGTTTGAACAGTTGTCTTTTTTCATTGCATAATCTACCATACATAGCTAGCTAGCATCTCTCATATGTTTGGCAAATTGTCAAATTCTATACTAAGTCTAGATGAAATTCTACAACTCAAGCACCTGATCGCAAGGTGTAGGCCTGTTGGGGTCTTTTCAAAACCCAAGAATTTATGATATAGGAAAGAATAAAGATTCAATAGAACGAAGAGAGACATGTAGGAGACTTACATTGTGTTGATGATTAGCAACAGGTTTGTAATTGGTTGTTACAACTTTATCCAGTTGTTGTGATAGTCTTACAGGTTTGGAAGATTCCTCTATTTGCAACCTAAAAAAAAGGCATTAGTTATTAATACATTTGTCTAGTAGGCTAGAACCTGAAGATTTATATATATAATTATTTTTACTCAGTAAATGTGAGTTAGTAATATAAACAAGCAACTTCAGAAACAGATATCCTAGCCTCAACACAGTATTCCAAAAAATACATCAAATATAGGTGCTTATGATGTAGAAAAAAGGCCTGCAAGCTAAACATAAAACTTATCTACTTGTAATTCTAAAACTTACTTCGAATTTTATATTGCATAGGCAGTCCTTAACTACTAACACTAGGAAGCTAGTCAGCTTTTCATTTCTGGGGTAGGGGAGGGAAATGAGACAGATCACAGAACTGAATTATATGTTAATTATATATAATTATTTCAAATTATTAACTACAAATAATTAAGTATTGCTTAAAACTTCTCTTTAGGTTGAACATCTGGCCTAACGGCTGACACTGGTTAAGAAGCCCACGTCCCCATCAGAGTGGCTGGGTGTGATCCCTGGCTCCAGCAACAATAGTTGAAGTGGTTGGGTCCCTGCCACCATGTGGAAGACTTAAACTGAGCTTCCGGCTCCTGCTCTGCCCCAGGACAGTCACACTGTTTCAGGCATCTGGGGGAGGGAATCAGTAAATAGAAGCTCTGTCTTTCTTTCTCCTCCCCTACTTCTCTATTTCCTTTGTCCAATCTCTCTGTTCACCCAGGAAGAGACAAAGGTTAAACAAAAAATGTGTCAGTACTTGAAGTCTAGTGAAGAGTGGCTCTCTTACTGGTTAGCACATATAAAGAATGACTCTTTCCATTACCACAAAAAGTTCCACGGAAGAGCACTGGTCTTGAACTACTGCAGGATTCCACCTAAATTTAAATATTGTCTAAAACGCCACTTCGGGAAAGACAGCTTCTTTACAAATGCTCACTTCTTTTTTTTTATCATACTCTTATACTTTATGCACTTTATGAACTGCCCTGTGGCATACTTTGCTTTCAAATTCAATAATTTGAAAAGCCAATTTCACCAGAGTGCCATGCCATTGTTATCTTCCAATTATTTAATCTTTCACATAAAAGAAAAATGATTTGGCCTTTTTTTTTCAAAATAAAGAGCATACATAAAAATCTAACCTATTATAAAGTTTAAAGGTTTTAAAGAGTTTTAATTAACAAGAACTTCCTATGATTCAACACTCAAAAGGATAATCATTGGACTGGAAACAACATTTTTTTAGAGAACTGAATCTTTAAATATGTTAATTAACCTTGAATTGTTTAAAATAATGGCAGTTCTTTTTTTTTTTTTTTTTAAAGATTTATTTTTATTATTTTTTCATTGGAAAGGCGGATATACAGAGAGGAGAGACAGAGAGGAAGATCTTCCGTCCGATGATTCACTCCCCAAGTGAGCGCGACGGGCCGATACTATGCCGATCCGAAGCCAGGAGCCTCTTCCGGGTCTCCCACGCGGGTGCAGGGTCCCAAAGCTTTGGGCCGTCCTCGACTGCTTTCCCAGGCCACAGGCAGGGAGCTGGAAGGGAAGCGGGGCTGCCGGGATTAGAACCGGCGCCCATATGGGATCCCGGGCGTGCTAGGTGAGGACCTTAACCACTTGCGCCACCGCGCCGGGCCCAATAATGGCAGTTCTTTAACACTAAACAATGTATTTGACATCTTCTCAGGAAGTGTCAGAACAGTTTGCAGTATTTCACCTAGGAACAATATACTTTAATAAGACACGTTTTCCAAGTCAAGTTAAGGGTTACAGAAAATAATATAATTCTGAAATCCTTGGGTTTGTGCAGCAGGCATTGTAGCACAGCAAGTAAAGCTTTTGTCTGCAACACTAGCATCCCATGTGGATCCCAGATCATGTTCTGGCTGCTGCACTTCTGATCAAGCTCCCTGCTAATGGTCTAGTTGTTTGGCTCTTGCTACTCATCTAGGATACCTGCATGAAACTCCTGACAATCAAACTTGCCCAACTCTGGCTGATACAGCTATCTGAGGAATGAACCAGTGATGAAGATCTTTCTCACTGTCTTTTTTCTCTCTGTATTCCTTTCAAATAAAAAAAAATAAATAAATGTTACTAAAAAAAAAAGTTGGTTAATGAAGCAGAATAGCAAATTACAGAGATGGTGGGGAAAAAAAAAACCTTCACTGTTCTAAATCATTTTTAGAAATGAGTCTTAATATTTTTTAAAATTTAGGGCCCAGCACAATAGCCTAGTGGCTAAAGTCCTTGCCTTGCATGAGCTGGGATCCCATATGGGTGCTGGTTCATATCTTGGATGCTCCACTTCCCTTCCAGCTCCCTGTTTGTGCCTTGGGAAAGCAGGAGAAGATGTCTCCGAAGCCTTGGGATGCTGCACCCGTGTGGGAGACCTAGAACAAGCTCCTGGCTTCGGATCGCTCAGTACCAGCTGTTGCAGCTACATGGGGAGCGAATCAGTGGATGGTGAATCTTTGTCTCTCCTCTCTGTATATCTGCCTTTTCAATTAAAAAAATGCTTTAATTGCTTCTTGACCTTTTGGCTAAGATCAAATGTAAAATTGTTTAGCTTTTTTTTTTTTTACTATGATAAGGAAAGTCAATTCAATCAATTATTATTTTTCTAGCATTCTCATTTTTTTTTTAAAAAGATTTATTTTATTTTTATTGGAAAGGTGGATATACAGAGAGGAGAGACAGAGAGGAAGATCTTCTGTCAGATGATTCATTCCCCCAGGTGGCCGCAACGGCTGGAGCTGAGCCAATCCGAAGCTAGGAGCCTCTTCCGGGTCTCCCACGCGGGTGCAGGGTCCCAAAGCTTTGGGCCATCCTCCACTGCTTTCCCGGACCACAGGCTGGGAGCTGGATGGGAAGCGGGACTGCTGGGACCAGAACCGGCGCCCATATGGGATCCTGGGCGTGCAAGGTGAGGACCTTAACCACTGCGCCACCGTGCCGGGCCCTAGGATTCTCATTTTAAAAAAATCACTTTCAGCTCATATTTTTCCCATGAAAGAAGACGTTCAAGGTCCACATGACCTAAGAGCTGAAAAGTGTCACAACTGTAACAGCATTAATAGCACAGACTGCAAATCTCTTAGTTATGCTGTGCTAACAGCTTTATCCGTGTCATCTTGATGTCAGCTTTTCCACACAGAAGGCAAAGACAGAACGGGACCTGATCTCTTCCCCTCACCCCATCACCGGAAAGCCAAACAAGTTAATCATCACTTACATGATCCCACAAAAGCCCACATAACTTCAAAAAATCTAATTAAAATCCCATGGAACTTAGTTCAGAAAGCAACTTCCCAGTGGCACTCATCAGCCATTCTGGGACTAATCCAATTCTACACACACACACACACTGTATTTTCCTTTACCACGCTAAAAAACAGTCTCCTGTAAGTCAATGTCACCATTAGTTAGGCCATAGCCAAGATTTATAATCCTTATCAAAATTACATAAATATCTTATTATTGTACTTTATTAATAGTCATATTATGTTTGGAATTCAATTTCAAATTACCTAGTATATTTCAAAAATAAATAACTTTTTAAGAAAAATGACCAAGAGATATATGAAGGGTGAACAGTGGCAAGACTTTTAAAATTAAAAAAAAAGAGGAAATACTCAACTCTACTTCTGTAAACTGCTCACAGATATGGGAATAGAAGCCTACAAATTTTAGTCAAGAAATGTTTCCTTTACCTCACTTTAAACATAATCTTTCTCATACAACAGCAGCTCTATAAATATTTATTGAGCAAATGAATACATGACATGATTATTGCACAATTAGATGACAAAGGAAACGGCAAAAAATCCCATATTAGCAAGCACCATAATAAAGCCTGATTTTATATATGCAAAATCCTTTCATGCCTCAACAAAAATTCTCAGCAATACTGCCTTGCTAATCTGGCTAACAAGAACAGAATTATGCAACTGTGAAACAGTACTGAATAACAAATGTTTCTACCAGAAACTGCCAATGTAGGAGTAAAATCATTTTACTATTCATCCATCTTTTGTACTACATTATTATCTGATCATAATTTATGTTGTTCTTAACATGCCATGTCTTACAAAAAGAATGTGCATTTCCTTCCGATTTAGACCATTTTTGAAAGGAAGAGTGTGGAGCAGTGAATGGAGGTAGACAGTGCCTCCCAAGTGGGAGGTGAGAGCTGACATCTGCAGGATGAATGAAGTCCCAGGGCAGGAACAGTCAGCCAGGGCAGCCAGCACGGGACTGTCTGGAAGGACAGCACACAGGCAGCCCAAGCAAGCTTGCAAAAGAAGTTCTGCAAGAAGGAGCAGGTAGACAGAGGGCTGGGAGAAAAGGCCAGGGGAGGGAAGAGTTAGGGTCCAATTGATTTCCTCATCTGAACAGGCTTGGCCGAAGCCTGGTTCTAAGACAGTGCATTTATGTAAATACCAATATTTAGGGAGATGGACAAAGAGAGCTAGATTCTCAGGCAGAATAATATAAAAAGAACATGCTAATCTATTAGAATATAGATCTAAGTGGCAATGAAGAAATTTTAACTCTAAGAATTTACAAGAATTGAATATATCCTTAATTGGCAGGGCTACTGGAGAATGACAGTAAATACTAAATAACAATATTTGTACAAACATCTCTTACAAATATTTACTATTTGTAAGACTCAAGAGAACAGAGAATTTGTTCACAAGCCTAGGGCTCAGGCAGGCATGAAATTATACCATCTTGAATAAGTAAATGAGGAAAGAAAAAAAAGAAAAAGAAGAAATATTTCAGGTTGTGTATAATCGCAGAAGGAAATCCAATCATCCATACATTATCTTTACAATCAGACATTACAACAGTTAGGATCTGCTAACATTTAGACCTGAGAACTAGAAAAGGTACCAGATGTATTATGGTTTACTTTTCTATCTGTAGGAAATAACCCAATAAAGGAAAAAAATCCATTATCTACTAGCACTATCCAAGCTGGTGATCACTAACCATATACATCTATTTAAATTAATTGAAAAATAAATAAAATTAGGAACTCAGTTCCTCAGATACACCATGCAAATTTCAAGTTCTAATAGGCACATGTAGCTGGTCACCACCATAGTGAGGAACAAAGACACAGACTGTTTCTATCATTGCAGACTGAGAGAATCTACAGTGGAGGCCTGAAAGTAAAGTAGAAAGAAACCAAGTGTGAGAGGTAGGAATTATGGTGAATGAGAACGAGAGCACACGGTTCACCAGAGGGGTGGGAGGGGAGCAACAAGCCCTCAGCTCTAGCCGATTGGTACTGCTGCTCTGTAGTAAAGCACAGTATTTCCAGATCCTCTAAAAGAAAATGAAAGGGCATCAAATTTTGCTGTGAAGTCACTGATCAAACATTATCAACTAATTCAACTGAGCAGATGGGTAACTTCTTATCTCAAATTAACACCCCAAACTCCTCAAAACCACCATCACATGCACTGGCTCTATCAGATCACTACTTAGAAGCCTTCTCCGATCTGCGCATCTACATCCCAGGATTTTTTTTTTTTTTAAAGCAAAGCAGTAGTTAGTAATTATTACTCAAAGCAAGTTCAAGATGAAGTAGTTATTACTAATTATTAGTTTGCTTAGTAAAGTCAAGACACAAGTGAGAAAGAACCTCCAGCATCAAGACTACAGTTTTACTGAAGGAAGCATGCTTCTGGCCACCTAATTCCACACCTTCCTTCGGAGAAGCCATGAGTTAAGTGATGTACTACCTTGGACTGCACTTAAGGAAAGTGCACTCCGGCTGGTGCTCAGATTAGGAATAAAAACACTCCTTCTATAATATAGACATCTAATCATTTTCGATTTAAAAAATCAACAACTTCATATAATTCAATTTACTTTTTTTCAACAAAATACTTGATATTAAATTCAATTTTCCTATATGAGAATAATGCAATTCCAATCACTAAGTCCTAGCATAACTGTGACTCGCCTAAGACCTCACGCTTGTCAGAGACATACTGAAGGAAAAAAATCCAAGATTCCTTGTCTAGTGCTTGCCATCTCTATCATAAGTGTGACTTAAACAAAAAATGAAGCAATTCAGGCTGGCTTTTAAACTTTCTGAAATATTTACAATCCCAATTAAAAATATCTGTAGCTATGTTCTAAAAAGAATGATGTCCACAATACAGCTATCACATTAGCTAGCAAGGTGTTCAAAAGGGAGGGCTGCACCTAGCCAGGAAATGACGACTCAGAGTTGACTTCATTTTCTCCTTACAAGCAACAGCCACCCAGCAGTTTTTACTATGCTCTGGAGAAAGCAAAATAAACAACAGTGTAATGCAGGCTCTTTGTAGATGTCTGGCTTTTGTTTTTAATTACTGCCTAGCTTCTGGTTTTCACTGAAGACTGTCAATTCCTTTTCTAATTTTCACTTCTTTGGGAAGAATATAATAACCTATTTACTTCTGTTAGCTAGACAACATGAAATCCCGGCAGTCTCAAATATAAATATATTATTTCATGGCCAGAAAATGTTTATCATCTCAGAGAATTTCCTTTTCTTTTGTATAGTCTTTCCTCATGCTAACCAGCAGCATTACTTGTAATTCAGTGGCTCTGTGGCTGCAAGAAAGCACAATTGATGTCTACACTGGGCGAGAGACAGTATGCTGAACAGATAATTTTTATTTTTAACATTGCTTACATAGTTGAGAGGGGTGCACGCCCATGCAGGTCTCCACTCAGGGTGGGGAGGGTTGAAGCACAGAGGAAGGTGGATGGGATAAATGTTCCAATTTTCTTTCCTGCTCCTGTGTCAGCAGTGAGGGAAAAGAAGGGAGCCACTCCTTGCTGTCAAACAACAACACCTGGGGACGAGGGGATGGTCATCTGATGACGCCTCAGAGACCCCAATGTGGGGAAGAGTGTTTCGAGGGTGTTAACTTTAGTGGTTTTGATAGTTCTGAGACACTGCTGGCTTCATTGCACCAGGAGTGAGAAAAATCTTTCCAAGGTCTACTGGCTGACCAAGTGCACCTTAGTGCACCCACAGGAACATGCTACCAGCTTGGCCAGGAGAATTGTTCAACCTGTTCTGCTCTCCATCCTCTGACAAAGCACTTGATGCCCTCTTCTGGCCTAGCCACATATCTCATGCAAATTGACAGGCACTGTAGCCTAGTCAGGGTATACCCCCAATGACTTTCACCAGGCCCACTCCCAGCCTAGTCTGTCCCACATCCTATCTGACTCTCGTGTAAACCAATAGGTGCTGTAGTTTCATCAGCCAGCCCCAACCCTGGACCCAGCCCATATGCAGATCAAGTGGGTGCTGCTGCCTTGCCTAGCCTTGGATCTTGTGTTCACACTAAAGGGAGCTGCAGCCTAGCAGAGCAATGTTTAGTTTTCCTACTTGGCCCACTCGCAGTCCTGCATCCTGTGCTCGCCAGGTGGTATTGCTGTTCAGCCTGACATGACTTGAATCCAGTTCTGGCACCTGCCAGCAGGTGCTGCTGCCTAGTCCGGCTGGTCTGCCCCCAATCCCTGGTCTTATGTTCACCAATTGAGAGCACCAGCTCAGCAAGGGAGTCCCCAAAATTCCCACACCAGGATCACTCTAAGCCCCAGGTCTTGTGTGTGCCATCAGCTGCTGCAGCTCAGTCTGAGATAGCCTGTCCCGAGTCCCACCACTTCCCAGTGGGTGCAGCAGCCTAGTTCAACCTGATCTGGCCTGAGCTCCATCCTGGCTTTTGCTCAAGTCAGTGCGTGCTGTGGACTGGTCTAGCTCAGCCTACCCACAGATCTGGCTCACACATACATCGACAGGTGCTGTATCCTTGCCTGGGCCAGCCTACCCCCAGCTCCAGCTCTTGTGTTCACTAGTGGGAGCTACAACCTAGCAGGGAAGTTTCCCAAGTTCCTCCCACCAGGCCCACTCCCCTCTGGGATCTCACGTGTTCCCAGTCCTGGCTCTTGCCAGCTGGTGCTGCGGGCTAGCCCCACTGGCCTGTACCCTCTCTGGCTCTCCTGCACACCAATAGGTGTGGTAGTCTAACCCAGCCTGTACTGCCTCCAGACTGGCCAGCCCCATAGTCTCAGTTCTCACCAGTGGATGCTACAGACTAACCCAGCTTGGCCCATCCCCTGACCTGGCTCTCATGTGAACTGGTGAGACCCATCAGGAAACTACTGTTTTATCCTTAATACCCAGCTTGGCTCAGCCTGTCACCTCCCCCAGCTGTACGTACAAACTGGCAGGTGCTGCAATCCCATGGAAGCAAGCACACAAATACCCTACAATCTGTCTCCAGATGTGTTCTTTTATATTCTGGGGGTGCTTTGGCCTTGCTCAGCCAGGCATTGCTCCCCAACCTCAGCTTCTGCATGTGGCAGTGGGCTAAAGATGATGTTATTTAGCCCAGCTCAAGTTTTCCATGTGGCTGGGTGCCTTGGCCTGACCCAGACGTGGCCTCCAATTTCCCTGCTCTAAACCACTCCATCTTATCTGCCTTGCCTATTTGCAAGCGCAGTTGCCTGGTCTGAAATCATTCCTCCTCTGTGAAACAGGCCTCCAGCTGTTTTCACTCCAATTCATCCCTAGAACCCCTTCCCTGAGCAATCTGCAGCCTCCTGTCTGGCCCAGCATTCCCTGCCTTCCCTAGATATCTTTTACAACATCAAAACGGTGGCACATTGGTACAGTTAACCCAGTCTTGGCCCTGACCAAGCCCAGAATGCCTGCCAGCCATGATTGCTTTTTTCCTAGCAGTGTTAACACTTGCCTGGGTACAGCACAACCTAAGCTGTTGCCTACAGCTGGAGCAAACAACTGGTTCTTAAGAACTTGGGAGCCATGAGATATCAAATGTATACAAAGCCTAAAAGTTTCACTAAAAAGTTATAAATCTGAAAAGTACAGTCCTCTGTAGTACTTTTACCTTTAGCTCAAGTCAGACTTGATTTCTTACGCTATCTCATGAATGCAAAGTGTTTTACATTCTGAAAGGTCTGGATTCTTCTCTCTCTCTCTCTCTCTCTCTATGTGTGTACAGTCTGTGTATGTGAGCTGAGTGTGTAGACAGGAGTGAGAGAGAGAAACAGGCACACACACACACACACACACACAGCGAGAGGGGAAGAAAAGTAAAGGACAACTGATGCAGGAAACCCTATCATTGCTTATGCTATGAATACACTCTATCCACTAGTTTCATACATGTATCAAGGTATAAAGCAAAAATACATGGGGAAAGTAAAAGCTGAGCTGATTGGGGACTACTTATTATTTCTCACTACACGATCAAGTAGTTCTTCATTCAATGTTAGAAACGCAATTATTTTAAACTGCAGTGGATGATGAATGACTAAAAAGACTTGACTTTAATTCTTGAGGTAATTTCCATTTTACTTCCCTTCTCCAAATTCCAACAAATGTTAAACGCTTAAACATTTTGGTATGCTTGAACACGCTGGGATCCCATATGGTTGCCGATTCTAATCCCAGCAGCCCTGCTTCCCATTTAGCTCCCTGCTCGTGACCTGGGAAACCAGTTGAGGACGGCCCAAAGCTTTGGGACCCTGCACCCGTGAGGGAGACCTGGAAGAAGAGCTCCTGGCTCCTGGCTTCGGATTGGCACAGCTCTGGCTGTTGTAGCCGCCTGGGGAGTGAACCATCAGATGGAAGATCTTCCTCTCTGTTTCTCTTCTCTGTATATCTACCTTTCCAATAAAAATAAATAAATCTTTAAAAAAATTTTGGCATGGTCCCAAGTGGTGGTGGTGGGGTGAAAGGTTTGTGTATGTGTTTTTTAAATTAAAAGGACCAATAATATTTATAATTGTATTAAAAACAACAAAAAAGAAATAGCTTTGGCATCCAAATTCATATAGATAATTTCACATTAGAAAAATATCAAAGACTAAGCAAATTTATCACAGCACAGTGTAACATAGTCTGAAATCAGACTCAGGTCTCAAGTTTTATTCACTCCTCTAGATGTGACCTAACTTCATCAAGTTCGTCATCAAGTTCCTAGGCTGACACCAGAAATAGGCAAGACAGCCTTTACCAAGCACTCAGTGATGGCTTGTCCCACTGCACGCATTCAGGACATGTTGGCTATTATTGTATCTCTTGTCATCATTCCCACAGTCACTGAAGAGACATGTATGAGAGTTATTTGCACAGCCACATTTTTACTTTGTCTACAGACTAGGTTTTAGAATCAACACTTATAGAATCTGTATTCATCCTGCATTTACTCTGATAAATATTCTGCTGTGTCAGATTAAAAACATTTTCTGTATCTTATCCAACATTTTCAAAGATAACAGAATTTCTATTTGCCACTCAACTACAAGTAAACATGTAATGGTCAAAAATTGCTAATTAGAACTAATTATAATTTAACCATAAAACCCAAAAGTACATAAAGTATGAGAGCTTACAGTGTTCAGTAACTATCTTTATACTCTGATTCAAAAAATCCACTGAGCAGTAGTTGTGAGCAATGTATATTGGGATTTAACCCTTGAGGATAATCAAAACAGTCCTTCATACTTGACTTTCAGCCAGCAGTGACTAAAATGTATATTTGAATTTAACAAAAGTATATATTGTATATATCTGAGTAAAACATCTTACACAGATTACTCGTAACACGTTTAAAACAACTACAATAAAACTACAATAAAGTTGTTCCCCATCTTTCTTGTCACAGTAAAACACAGTTCAAGAGGTTATATAATTTTTAAAGAGCAAAGTGACATCAGATAAACTGCTTGGTGGGTACAACCGAATAAAGTATTTTATTGCTCTCCTGTCCTTGCTTTATATATCTGTGTTACTTTGGTATTGCTAATTTCACCTTCCTTGACATATTAAGATGATTTTATCTAGACTTTCTATACACCTCTGCATTATTACATAGACATTATTTTACTCCAGTAACCAAATAGGTTAGTACATTCAAGGAACACTAAATAGTAACAGGCTTGTTTCCATTCATAAAAACAAAAGATTACTGCAGATGTTCCTAACTCTTAGGTATTTTATCCTACACTTACCTATACTGAACTTGTGTGTGTGTGTGGGGGGGTGCGGGGGACGGGTTTTGGAGAAATCAGTTTAAATGGTATTTTTGCAATCTTTTGACACTATCATTTCACTAAGCATAACTCAGAATTCACTACCCATTTCTTCAAGATTCCCTTCATCAAGGTAAAGCGAGTTTTGCCTCCATGCTAATTTACAGGCTCCCCTTGTTACGCTGTCCCATCTAGACAAGGAATCCACTGCTGCATGGGCTGACATTTTCTCTGCTATCCACAGATTCCCATAAGGAGCTGCCTGACCCAGGTCGCAGACACTGCTGCAGTTAGGTGTGACACATCTGAGGATGCTTGGCCCTTGAACATCCTGAACTCTCATCATACATATCCTGATTAGAAACATCTGAGAAGTGGATATTTCTCTAGGATTTAAATGAACTCTATAAGTATCATTAGGGATAAGACCGCCACAATAATAATTCCTTTCAGATTCATTTTTTATGTTTGCAATTTAGTTTTATACTTAATAAGGCATTACATCAACAGTCAAAAGCTAATACAGAAAGTAAAGTATACGGACAACTAAAAAATATACTTCAGGATAGTGTTATGGTAAATACCACCATTTGCAATGCCAACATCTCATATGGGCACTGGTTCAGGTCCCAGCTGTTTCCCTTCTGATCTCTGCTCCTTGCTAACCTGCCTGGTAACACAGTGAATGATGGCACAAGTTTTTGAGCCCCTGTCACTCACATGAGAGACTCAGAAGAATCTCCTGGCACTGCCTGACCCAGCAAATAAAAGATCTTTCTGTCTCTTCCTCTATATCTGACTTTCAAATTAAATAAATCTTTTTAAAAGTATTTCATAAAAATGCTTTTAGATTTATTTTGTTGATTGCATTAGCCTGGAATTGCCAACGCTGTAAATAAATATAAAGTGCCTTTCTCCCCCTCAATTTGTAATAAAGCATCATGAAGAAAACTCAAATTATGGTGTTCACTATGGCAACATGATAAACTGTATAATACATTACTTGTGAAATACATAGAATACAAAAATCTTTTCATTAAGGATTGAAACATGTTATTATTAAAGTTTGACATACAGAGAGAAACTGAGAGAGTTTTTACTGGTCTACCCTCCAAAAGTCACAACAGCTAGGATTGGGTCAGGGCCAAAGAGGACCACTGGAAATGCAATCCAGGTGTCTCCCATATGGGTGGGCAGGAAGCCAATTACTTGAGTCATTACTGCTGCTGCTCACGGTCTCCATCAGCAGCAAAACAGCATGAAGAGCCAGAATAGGGAATTACACCAGGAAACTCCCATGTGGGATGCAGGTGTCTTAACCATGATACCAAACACCCATCTGTGTAATTCATTAATTTAAGGCTGA
Organism: Ochotona curzoniae; assembly: GCF_017591425.1. NCBI lineage: Eukaryota > Metazoa > Chordata > Mammalia > Lagomorpha > Ochotonidae > Ochotona > Ochotona curzoniae. The sequence continues at coordinate 42,602,763 of NW_024466502.1, read as the reverse complement.
AGGTAGTTTTCACAGTTCAGTCTCACAAGTTTTATCCTTATGGGCAAAATTACTCAAAAGTTAGAAAAAAAAAATCCTGCTGGGAATTACCAATAATATGGTAACATTAATTCAGCTTAAGAATAGAAACACAAATGCCAAAGTTACCATACTGACATAAAGTATTGAGAATAATTAATATAGTAAGGATTTCTATTTTCACAATTTTGTTTAGTTCACTAATGCTTTTGACAAGCATTCTGCTAGGACTCCTTTTGTAATGCAAGTGCCCCAGTAACCCCGAAAGGTCCACATATTAAAGGCTTGGTCAGCAAAATAGGGAGTTGGAGGAACACAATAGGGGGTGGGACTTAGTGTGAGGTCCTCTGGTTGTTCAAGCAGTGGCTATCTCATGAGGAGGGCTACGGAAAGTCCAGGTTGCAGTTTTCTTTTCCATGCTCCCAGGTTCACCATGCGATTCTTCCTCTCAGCGGTCTCCCTAGTGGCTTTCACCAATGTCTGCAACAAGCTGTTAAGACTTTCAGTCTCCAAAACTGTGGCAGATTTTCTCAAACGTTTCCTTGTAACAAAAGCCTGATCAACATATTTCCTAGTTGCCGATTAGTGACTTATGCTCCAGACTTGCAGCATCACCTGATGAGTTATGCAATGTAAACATTAAGTTATTTGGCTAACATTCTTACCTTGTATAGAACCAATGGATAATTTATTTTAAAAAAAGCCAATCTTTGATTTTATCTATAGTTTCTACAAAATATTAGAGATATCTTGTAGCTCTCATTAATCACAGAAAGACTATTCTTACAGGCCCATTCTATGATCATTGCTTCATCAGTATGCAAGTATGTTTAACACTTAAAATATTCAAACTTATTATGATGCATGTTCAAGGAGTAATAGATAAAAATCCATTTTTCTCTAAGTATTTGGTATAAAGCTCTGGTTCATTTACAACCACCTTTATATACATTGCTTTGGGTGACACCTTCCCACAGTTCTCTCCAGACTGACAGAGGTTCATCACAGCCGTGCTGGCGAAAGGCAGCGGCAAAGTCTGTGTCCATGGAACAATCCAAGGTAACATGCTTAAATGGTAACTGCACCTAAAACCTTGGTCACCCAACACAATCCATTCAACAACAGAGTTGGGAACAAGCGGAAAATGTTGTGTGAGTATGTGAATAAATACAATCTAAAACATGATCATGCTTCTAGTTCAGTGTATATAGCCAAGTAAGAAGTTAATAAGGATTTGAGCATCTTGGATGTTTCTAACAGGCCAAAATGAGAATAATTTTGACTAAAGCAAAATGGGTTTCCGTAGATTTAATTCACACGCAAAGCAGGCTTTCAAGTATGGAATAATTTTGATAAAACCAGTTAGATAAGAAATAAACTTGGTGGCTTAATGTGAGCCATTATGTATTTATACCAGATGGTACCGGACTAATCTTAACACTAATTAAGATTAAATAAGGGTTCTGAAACCATAAACACTATGACCATGAATAGGTTACATTATCTTTTCCAAATTATGCATATTACAGAATATGTATTTCAGTAAGTCACAAGTGTACACTACGGGAAATCTGAAGGAAACACACTTAAAAGGTGAAAATAGACTTATGTAACAGTTTAAGTAGTGACTGAAGGAACCTGAAGTGAGTGTGTAGGAGGGAAAGAATGAGCTAATATAGTTCAAGGAGTCTGAACTGACAAGAAGTTAGACAATAAAAGTTAGGAAAAACTACTGTGATAGGAAATGATTTCCAATTTTATACTTAACATTAACAACTAAAAGCTTAATAGTAAAAATCATTTGAAATTGTTTGAAGTAAAACAGCTAAGATTACTAAGCATCCCTACCTTCCAACTCTGACCAATGTGTGTCCTAAAAATGCTGAGGCTAAGGATTAAACAAGAAGCTAATGAGGATGAAAGCAACACTTCTTTAGCCAGCTATTTTGCTATACATTGCAAATATAGACCATTTTTGCAAATTAAATTTCTATGACCCTATGACTATGTGATAACTGCCCAGAGAATACAATGGTAAAATCAAGCAACTTCTTTTCAGCACATTTTTTTTGAGGTTTAGCAGTTTACTCAAAATGTCACAGCTGATCAAGTGAAAAAAAAAAAACACAAAGGATTTGAAGTTGAGTGTAATTTTTTTCATGGGGTAGACCCCTCCAACCCACACCTTTTATTTTTTTTTAAATATATATATATATATATATATATATATATATATATTATAAATTACATTGCATTATGTGACACAGTTTCATAGGCTCTGGGGATCCCCCAACCTCTCACCATACCCTCTTTTCAGCACATTTTTAGCTACTGTCCTGCAAAATTCCCATTGCCTCTGCATAGAAATCAAGATTATTAGCTACATATCATGCCAAACCGTAGGAAGCTACTCAGGCTTACACTAATCTGGACACTGTTGCTATGGTGACTAAACAAACGCAGCAAATAGCTACTTCATTAGTAACTCCATGAAACTATAAATGCTAGAATAGATGGCAAATATCTGGCAGTATGTGGACACGAAGGAGGGCTAGAATTCAGAGAGAACTTTAAAAATAAGGTTAACTGTAATTTACTGTTTGACAAATTAAAAAGAAATTCTTATGGGTACTTAAAGCCAAAAACAAGCCAAGAGAAAACCAAATAGAAGTTAAGTGGTGTGGTCAAGCTTCCAAGGGAAAGAGTTCACTTAGGAAGAGTTGCTATGCTCCTAACATTGTCAGTAAAGCAGGGAAAAATTCACAGTTGAACCACAAAGCAGGGAGAAAGACTCCACACCCAGTCACTGTTCTGTTGATGGGGTGGCAGGCCAGTTGGCTCATTTATCTATTTTTTTTAAAGATTTAATTTTTTTATTGGAAAGTCAGATATACAGAAAGGAGGAGAGACAGAGAGGAAAATTCTCCATCCAATGATTTACTCCCAAAGTGGCCACAAAGGCTGGAGCTGAACTGATGTGAAGCCAGGAGCCTGGAGCCTCCTCTGGGTCTCCCACGTGGGTACAGGGTCCCAAGATTTTGGGTCATTCCTCTACTGCTTTCCAGGTCACAAGCAGAGAGCTAGACGCAAAGTGGTGCTGCTGGGAGTAGAATCGGTGCCCATATAGGATCCTGGCGGGTGCATGGCGAGGACTCCAGCTGCTAGGTGACTGTGCTGGGGCTAGGCCATACGGTTTCTCACTCTCTCACTCAAGAAGATGGATGGGAGGATGATTTCTGCATATGTTTCAACCAATTTAGACTCTAAGAATGAAAATAAGAGCTCAATATGAACTTCTGGAGTACAGAAAATGCTAAAATTGGACTTCCCCTGAAAAAGTTAAATTCCACATTTACCTACTCTTGTCTCAAAAAGAAAAAAGATGCAAAGAAAACTGCAATCCTAAAAGCTTTCATTTTTTCAAGAACATTAGCACTAAGAACTTAACAGACCTCTTACAGAACAAAGTGAAAAATATGCTTGTGGTGTAGTTGATGTTATCTGATGGTATCATGACACAAATAAAATCCTAGTTCAGAATGAAGCACTGTTACAACTATATAACATGCAGTTAGTTAAGTATAGCTTATCATTAAGAACACTTACAACATCGTAAGGTGGAAGTACATTAGCTATGATGCTTCTTTTCAGGTTTTTCTTTTTTTAGATGCTATTACTGTTAAATAAATAAATGAAGACCGTCAGGGGCAGCATTGTGGTGCAGCATGTTAGGTTTGTGCTTTGGCTGCTGGTGTTCCACAGCACAGTGCTGCTTTGAGTCCCAGATGTTCTGTGTCAGATCCACTGTCTATTACTGCATCTGAGCAAGCGGCAGCAGACGGCCCAAGCACTAGGACTCCTATCACCCACGTGGGAGACCAGGCTGGAGTTCCTGGCTTTTGGTTTCGCTTGACACAGATCTGACTGTTGTGGTCCTTCGGGCAGTGAGCTAGCCGACTAACCTCCCTCTTGTGCTCTGCCTTTCAAGTAAATGAAAATCAACAAAATTTAAAAACAAACAAAAATCCCAACAACTGTCAACATACAAAACTGTCTGACTTTTAATAAACATCAGGCAATGTTATGCTTGTTTTAAACCTTGCTTTGCTAAGTGCGATTCTTGCAGTGTAAAAACCATGCTTACAACATGGTAGACAGTCAATCTAGCAGTTAAAACCCAGGTTAACATAACATGCCCAAGTCCTATACTGGAGTACCTGCGTTTAACACCTGGCGCCAGCTCTGACTCCAATTCACTGCTATTGCAGGTCCTAAGAGACAGTGGTGAAGGCTTCATTTTGGCCTAATCCTGACTACTGCAGATGGGAACTTTATCTCTCTACTCTGAAACACATTAATAACAAAATGCTATGCTTATTAGCTTTGACTTCTCTGCCCTAATCTCTATTAGATCATTGCAATCTTGTCTTATTCACCTGAATGACTTGTGCAGACAACCCCACAACAGTCTCTCCTTATCACCACCTCTCCAGCTTCTCATCAGAATTGCTCACAACATACGTTGGTGCTGGAAGTCTCTTTCCATAAGAAGGCATTCTAACCACACAGAGGTGGCTAAACATGAATTCTTAACTGCCTATTTTACCTTCCTTTTTAAATGGGAAGGACTTCTTTGGTGGGTGGTGAGTGCCACCAGTATCTTATATAGACAGCAGTCCTTCTTTGTAAGCTCAGACCAGTGCCTAGCTAATTTTCTAGTTCTAAAGTAAAATGTGAGACAAATCAAAAAACCTTCCTATCATCAGCATATGTGTTCTGACCAGGTTTCCTATCAACAGTTCTCTAACATCGCACCACACCATTCCAAAGTCTCTGTGAGCTCACCTTTTTATTTCCCAGCAAATTATCAACACTTATTACATCACTATCAAATGCATGTGTGCTCTGTCTTTTTACCAGTCAACTTCCATCTGAAATAAAAGTCTGTTTCCAAACTTACCTCACATCTCTCTTCTCTCTCAACAGACTGAGGCAAGTTACAGAGACAGGTAATGCAAAGAGGAAAGAGTAGCAAGGAAAGAAGAGCAAAGCACATGGGTAAGAGAGAATGACCGCAGGACGAGTAAGGGAAGGCTTTGCTGGGGAGGTGATGGCCTTGTTCCAAAAGGAACAAGAGGAGAGAGGCCAAGTGGCAGAAAACAAGGATGCAGATTCCAGGACTGGTGAGGAATCTTCAGAAGTTCAAGAAGACAGAGACAGGGAGTCAATCAGAAACAAAGGAAGAGAAGGCAGGAGGGAGCAGAAGATCCAGCTTTGAAAAACCTCTTCTGGGACAAACTATGCTAACAGTAGTTTGTTGTTCCAAGAAAGGGCTGCTTTTAAAATGAAGGTTGGTGCAGTCTGCAGACAGAAAGCAGGAGAATGAGCCGGAATCAGCAGGCTGGGACAACACTAAGTGAGGTGTATTCAGAAGCTGCTAAGCACCAGCCGGGTGAAGGGAATTAAGCGGTGGGTACAGCAAGCAGACTAACTGGCTGATTTCAGCATGTGCCCGGGGCTCAGCAAAGCTTGAATCAGTGCCAAGTACTGCTGGGGAAACCAAAGTGCAGCACTGAGGCAGACCCACTTCATCGAGCCTCTGGAACTTCTGAGCGTTCTTCCCTGGAACTTGTCACCTGATTTCTATCCCCCAGTCTCTCCCTTGCAAACTCCTCCTTGAGCCATCACTCCCCAGGAAGTCCTTCCTTACTCCCCAGGCAGTTGTCCTAGTTCCCCAGGAACCTTCCTCATTCTACTGCAATTCCTACTAGAGGATTCAGTGGTCTCACAGCAACCGGAAAAGTGGGAACAAGCATTGTGCTGAAGGAGAACCAATGATTCCCTGTGTAACTCAATCACATTCTTAATACACTCAAGAGTGTCTATTACCTGTCAGGGACCCCACTAACTACTAATCTACACTCTTTTCAAGTCCATTAGCAAAATTCTGAGAGAAACAGCGAGTAAAAGCAAATGAAGGCAAAACTACTAGAGGAAACCTAACTCAAGCTGCTTGTTTTTTGTTGAAAGTTTCATTGAGATACAACTGACAAACAAAATGCAGATATTGAAGTGTATAACTTAGTTTACATTATACTCCTAGAATCAATAACTGCCTAGACAAGCCAACTTCCTCAAAGCAGAATCTAATTTTCTTTCTGAAGCAATCAACAAACCAAAAATGAATTTTAAAAACGTTACTATCTCTGATCAACAATCTCTGAAATTTTGCTTTGCATTAACTGAGTAACTATAACTGATTTAGGCTCTCCTAAATTTGATAAGCTAGTGAATACTTTAAGTGTTAGCATGCATTTGCAAACAATATAATTTGTAAGATACATATATGAAATTGTACCACATAATTCAAAACAAAAATATATTAAAAAAAAAAGTAAGATACAAAAGGATACAAAACTAAAAAGAAGTCTCATCTAACCAGCCCTGATCCTCTCTCCTTGGAGGTAACCACTGACACTTTCTGATACATATTTCAACATTCAGTCCATGCCCTTTGCTAAAGCAGGCCTGAGACAGTATGTCTTTGCTCTAAGTCTCTCACCACTGCTGTCTCTGGGGATATGTTGTCAAAAGAGAATGCTATTTATATGAAATAGAGTAACTGTTGATGGGATATTGAGAAAATTTTAAAAAATCATTTTCAGTTTTTTCCTGCATATATAGGTAATAAGTTTTTAAAAAGTCAGTGGTTAGGAGAATACATTTCTGGAACAGTTTAAATTGCAGATGAAACAGCAATATACCATCATATGGTTTGTGTCTATATTTTACTTGGAAATCTCATGTCCTGATTAGGAATTCTCTACCTGCTAGACTAGTCTTTCCCAAAAGGCACTTAAAGGATAACCTACATTTGAGTCTTCAAGTTGCCTGTTTACTATGCATAGTCGTAGTCTATTGAGTCAAACACTATGGAGCCACACCCGAGTCTACATTTTTAGCGAAGGCCTCACCTGATTTGTATACAACAGCATGACCACAGGTAGAGTAAGCGTCTCATAGACACTGCCTTGTTCACTTTAGACACAGTGCTTAGCAGGATGGCTGATGAGAGTGTCCAACCATTTGTGTTGGAGGTTTTGTTCCTTCTTTCTTTTAAGATTTATTTATTTTTATTAGAAAGGCAGACATACAGAAAGCAAGATCTTCCATCTGCTGATTCACTTCCAAATGGCGACCACAGCCAGAACTGAGCTGAACTGAAGCCAGGAGCCAGAAGCCTCTCCCAGGTCTCCCACGCAGGTGCAGGGTGCCAAGGCTTTGGGCCATCCTTGATTGCCTTCTCAGGCCACAAGCAGGGAGCTGGATGGGAAGCGGGGCTTCCAGGATTAGAATTGACACCCATTTGGGATCCCGATACTTGCAAGGTGAGGATTTTAGTCACTAGGCTACTGCACGGGGCCCTTGTTGGGGGTTTCAATGAACATGCATACATCGGGATATTCTGCAGAGCATGCTGGTATCTTGTTGACACCCAAATGATTTGGAAACTGTAGGTTTTATCATGGCAGAGAGCTGAATAAAAAGTAGAGCAACCAGCTTTGGCAACCAATAGCTTAATAAGAGTTCACTTACTTGCATGAATCAGTTTCACAGCAAGGCACTTGGCAAGATGTCAGAAAAATTTAATTAGCAGTCTCTTATTATATTCTGTTTCAGATAGATGGTAGAAGTGTATCACACCACTAAAAAGGACCAAGTGATCCAAAGGAAGGGGTCTAAAACAGAACATCCTATATTTTGTGATTTATTAAATATAATGACTTCTGCCCTAATCAGAACCAGCGATGGAAAAAAAAATTCAGCAACCGAAACAGATGTTACAAGGCCAAGCATGACGGCACTAGACACTTGACTCACAGGCGAACCCATTAGACCCTCACTCTGAGACTATTCGGTCTTCTTTTACACACACTATTCATCTTAATGGAATTTTAAAACTGGATTCCTAGCACACAGGAAATTAAAAACACTAAATCAGAAGGAACAGAGGGGCTGTAAGACAGTAACACAATCAACATGACAAAATGACAGCAGATGAAAGTGAACTGAAGAACTGCATAAAACAAGCCAAAGAACGTGCACACTACGACACTCTGGGGATCCTGGGAAGGGGTAAACAACCCGCCTCCACTTTATGGTTTTTGAAACATGTACCTCAGAACTTCAAAAACAGTTGCTCACATGAAAAGCTAACTTACAGAAGGCTAAATTATGTTCTCAATAAACTCTGTGTAAAAGGCATCAATATAGGTATTGGATATAGCACAGTTTAGAATGATTTTTTAAAAAAGATTTATTTATTTTATTACAAAGTCAGATATACAGAGAGGAGGAGAGACAGAGAGGAAGATCTTCTGTCCAATGATTCACTCCCCAAGTGAGCGCAATGGACGGTACTGCGCCGATCTGAAGCCGGAAGCCAGGAACTCCTCCAAGTCTCCCATGTGGGTGCAGGGTCCCAAGGCTTTGGGCCATCCTCAACTGCTTTCCCAGGCCACAAGCAGGGAGCTGGATGGGAAGTGGAGCTGCCAGAATTAGAACCGGTGCCCATATGGGATCCTGGGGCGCGTCCAAGGAGAGGACTTTAGCCGCTAGGCCATGCCGCCGGGCCCATGGAATGATTTTTGTTCCCTAAATTTCATGATTTTTGTCACAGAATTTTTAGGAGTTTAATAGCAGCTACCTGGAAAATTCAACTATTAGAAACAGCTAACTATGGAAGAGAAAAGATATCAATGTAGCAAGTGAACAGAAGTCATTTGTAAAACAACATGCCCTTGAAAAAAAAAAAAAGCTCAATTATTTCTTTAATGTGCTTAGCAATAGTTTGAAAGCCCACATGAGGATTAGTTTTTGGAAAAGTCATGGTACTGTATATCAGAAATTATTTTCAGGTACAATTTTTTTTTTTGGTTTAAAAGGAGTAGTTTATAAGAAAGTGCTACTGAAATACACGAATGATAACACAAATAAAAATACAAACTGTTAATAACTTAATGAGCTATGATAAAATGCCATATGGCACTCGATGTAATTATGTAATAAGAATTTAAAAGTCTGTGAACAATAGCATTTGGCCATTATTACACCTACCACCTCCAGAACTGGTTCATGGGTACCAGATAGCACTGGCAAACAACAGATTTGTATATTAATTTTAAATATTTCTTGTTCACATTTGTTTCTTAAAGTGTGTTTAAGTGTGTGTGTGAGAGAGAAAAGGAGAGATTCTTCTATACAATTGCATCATTTGATTATAAATGGTAGTTTTAGAGGGGTATAAAATTGCGACTGAATCTTGAAACTTAAAGAATGTTGCACATCAAAGAACAAATCACTCACAGTGAGCAACTCAAAGGCAGAAAAAATGTCTTCCTCATTTTTCATATCCGAGTGTCTGTACACAAGGTGCTCAAGGTTTACTGACAGGAGTCACACTGGTGGGGCCCAGGCTTTGAGATCTTTAGTCTAGGAGAACCCAGCATGGATTCTGAGGGAAGTCCACAGCACATTGGTTACCGTAGTGTCAACAGACCCATGTCATGTTGAAGAGAAAAGGCTTTCTGTCATTGAAATTCTAAAATTTTCAATAAACTGCTCAATGAATTTTATGAGAGCTCAACAACAGCAGCAACAACAAACTGTTATGAGTACAATGAACCTGGGTAATGGCACAGCAAGTAACTAGGCAGGAGGAAAAAGGCTACATTAGTCACATAAGAGCAGTACTGAGGATATGGCTAAGATAGAACCTTATAAACTGAGGCAAGGAGACCTGCCACTTGAAGATCTGGTGACACAACTGTGCTCAGGAAGACAAGAAACTTGAGGCGGGCTATTATTCATTTGATGGATACAAAGGGGGGGCATTTGGGCTTCTGCCCACTGAATGGGAGACAACCGTGGTAACAGCAGCAGTTGAACAGACTTCAGGATCAGATCAGAGTTAGAAACGGCAGGCTGCGCAGCATCTTCTAATCATAACTGCCAAAACGAGGATTGACAGAATCAGATCTACACTGATGACTAATCAGGGTAGAACAGTTCATAGGGTAGAAGCACGCAGCCACTAACCTGGTCAACTTCATGGACAGGTGCCTGGTATAGTCACCCCAGGTCCCATTTAGAAGAGGCTTATGTCTGATTTAACGTCTCATTGTCAGTATTAAGAGATTTCTACAGCTTTATAAGCAAGAAGACCCATATTTAAATTTCACACCAAATCCCTTGCAAATACACAATCAGTAGTAAAACTAAATTCAGATGCAAAGATGGCAGTTGAGATCAGAGCAACAGGATTCACAGTGTACTGTGTTAGTACAACTGACAGATCATGATCATGAACTAGATGCAGCTCATCAAGAAAATAAAAATAATGGATAACTCCCAAGACTTCTTATTGGAGTCACTGAGCAGATTAGGGATGACAACATTAGTGGTGGATAACAGTGGAGAACTCAATTTTAGGCATGTGAAGTTAAGATGCCTATGGGACAAGTGGAACTGTCAAGAGGATGTTGCAATTTCCCAGAAAGAAGCATGGTGAGCTCTAGGCTAGAGTCTCCATATATACAGGGAACTTTAGAAGGTCTACTGAAAATGCATATTGTCTTTTAAATCCACTTTGACATGACATTCTGGGGCACCTGTTTATAAAATGTTTAATGCGGACTGTAGCACTCAGCAAGAAAATGTAGGATGGTACAAGTTCAGGAGATAGCAAAGAGTCTACAAAGGTGAAGATCGGTAATGGACGGGAATCATGCCAAGAAGAGAGTTCTGGGGGAGTTGGAAGAACCTCACTCACAGTAATGTATACTCAAGCTGTGGCTCTTATTGGATTAAGTTTACACAGAACACTGTGAGACTGAAATACTCTGCAGTCATCCTAATCCACCATCATCCTAATCTCTGCTTTGGATGATCTTTTTGCTCAATCCCCTGTTATGGCATGCTTGGACTTTTTCCCCTTAGGCTTCTAGAAGCCTAAGCTTTTCTTCTCTGACTCATTCTATTCATGTTTTCTGAAAACTATTATTTATTATCTATGCCAAACTCCTACAGAGCATGAAATACTGTCCTAAACTATTAATTGCAATAAATTGGTATGATCCATTTTCCAGAACAGATATACTCTAGTTGCTCTTTAACTATCTGTTCAGTTACACCTAGGATCCTACACAAATATCTGTTGAGCAAGAGATTTATAAATAACACTTAAAAATCTATTTGAAAACCACAGAAATAGAGATTTCCCATCTGTTGGTTCAATTCCCCAAATGTCTGCAATGGCTAAGGCTGGGTTAGGTCGTCACCAGGACCAGGAAATTCAACCTGGGTCTCCCATGTGAGTGGCAGTGGCCACCATCTGCTGCCGCCCACTGAAGGCATTAGCAGTGAGCTAAAATTGCGAACAAAATTCAGATTCCAAAGCATCCCACATGGAATCTTATGTATGACATCAAATGTATGCCCCTTAAATGACAATGAAGCTATGAAATATGGGGAAGTAACAGAAGTGAATAAATCAACTTGACATTGTAATGTTTTAAAAGGAAATGACTCATATGATCACAGTCCTGTAGTGTCTGCATGAGACAAAAGCTTAAACCCAAGCCTCACATCTTCATTCTTTAACTTAGTGAGTACTGTATACCTACTAAGAGCCAGCATCATTTTAATGAATGACTATAGTCATCCAAGATGCCTAAGAGGATGAAGCACCCAAACAGCTGTGCTCTCACGGAGCTGCATTCTACTGGGAATACTAATCACGGGCATGCACTGTTCTGTATAAGCTAAGGAAGCACATCCTTTCTTCTTCGTCCCACATGTCTATTTGTTGGCTTGAAAATCTGCTTGAACAGGGCTATTATCAATTCTTCCTTGAGATTTTTCTCAAATATGTATTACATTACAAGAAAGGAGTTTAAGACATTTTGAGGCCTTCAGGTCACAGAAAAAAAGTGTGTGCAATATATGGTGATGTTACTATCAGGAGTACACTACAGAGCACAACATTTTCAAAATGACACAAGTACAACTTCATCAAAACTACCCAGAGCATTACATAATCCACCTAAACTTCATAAGAGTAAAGTAATAAACTTCATTTTATTGTTCTCCTGTATGAAGATTTGAAATTCAATTATGTTATCCAAGTTCATTTTAAATTGTAAGATCACAAAAACCAGATTAAAATTACAAACTAAAACAATGAAACAGATATCTTACTTCAGTCCCTAAGTGCTATCATGCTTATTTTTACTATGTAACAGAACTACAGTACTTGAAAAAGCACAAGCTCCCTTCTCTCTCCGGGCTAACTTCTGAATCTGTTAATGCCAAAGAGCGCTATGTCATTTCATGCCCTTGAAATAAATTGGATTTGGGCTCAAAGTTCAGCTTTGTCATTTATAAACTGTGATTTTTAGGCAAATAACGTTTCTCTATTTTTTAAAAGATTTATTTATTTGGAAGGCGGAGTTAGAGACAGACTGATATTCTATTTGCTGGCTCGCTTCCCAAATGGTCACAACAGCAGGCCATGGATGGCCCAGAGTGAAGCCACAAGCCTGGAACGCCGCTTGGGTCACCCATGTGGATAGCAGGAATCCTAGTACTTGGACCACCTTCCACTACTTTTAAAGGCATGAGTGCAGGGAGCTGGGTCGGAAATAGAGGAACCAGGACTTGAACCAGTGCTTTTACGGGATGTTTAACACAATGCACCACAAAGCCAGCTCTGCAAATAACTTTTTCCACAACTCAGTTTTCTTGCTTATGAAAATATAATACAAAGCCATTTCAAAAAGAAACCCACTACACAGGCTAACCATTCAAAAGTTAACTTCTTCTAGGGAGCAGCATGATAACCTAGTGCTGAAATACTTGCCTTGCATGCGCCTGGATCTCAGTTGGGTGCTGGTTCTAATCCCAGATGCCCTGCTTCCCATTCAGCTCCCTTTTTGTGGACTGGGAAAGTAGTAGAGGATAGCCCAAATCCTGCACCCATGCAGGAGACCCAAAAGAATCTCCTGCCTTCAGTTCATCTCAGTTCCGGCCACTGCCGTTACTTAAGGAATGAACTGGTGGATAGAAGATCTTTCTCCCTGTATCTCCTTCTCTCTGTAGATCTCTTTCCAATAAAACATTAAAATAAGTCTTTTTTAAAAAAAGTAGCCAATATTTAGAAAAAGAAAGTAATTTCTTCTAAGTAGTGTTTTTAAAATCACCATCTTCTTTATTTGTAACTCAAAAATGCTTTATAAGACATTCTATAGTAATTGCATTAGAATCTCAACAAGATACAAAGTACATGAGAAACATATGAGTCTAGTCTTCTTCCTCCTAATTATAAATTACAGACTGCACTAACAGCTTTTACCAATCCCAGACCATTTAGCAGCCTACTGATTCAATATACTACATGCTACCCTTGTTTTGTAACAAAGGAATTTATGGCATCCTTCCTAGGTCTCTTCACGTGTTTTAGAGAATCACAGAACAGCATCTGAAAATTTCCAGTGCCTTTAATGATCATGCAGAGCATTTACTTAAATTTTAAGTAAACTATTAAGAAAACTGGACAGGTGGCTGCAGCTACCTGAAGAGCACAGCTCCATCCCAGGTCAGCTCATCTTGCAGTGCACATCAGTGCTGCATTGAAAAGGTACATTCACATCAGAGACAGCAAGTATTTACATTAATGAATGTGGATTTTCTGGCAGATGGCAAGTGAAATCTTTTTTTAAATTGCCACAATTTTTTTGACAGATTAAAAATAAAAATACTTGAGAAAAGAGCACCTCTTCTAATTAGTGCCTAATGGCATGAACCATATGGGCTACGCAGTCTAGGCAGTGATGGTCCTTGGGTCTGTCCTAAGAGGATTTGCTGTTTCTGGGGGTCACCTTCAGCAGGCAGTTATACATCCTCAGAACAGATCTTTCCCACATGCAGCTAGGCCAGATCTGTCCAGTTGGGCCAGGAAGCAGAGATGGTTGTCCTGGTGACAAATCCCCATAGCAAACTAAAACAACTACTCAATCTTGTGTTTGGGACCAACCTAGAAATGGCACAATTTCAATGACATCTCTTCATTTTCCATGGGGAAGAATATGCCAAGTCAAATACCTTGAACAGGCAATCTAATGGCAATATATCATTTTTAGTAGTAAAAGGTTTAAACTCATATGTCTGATTTGACTTATGCAATTCATTTTTAAAACATATTTAACTGGGAGGCGAGTTATCGATCAGAACAGGATAAAAAAGCAGATGCCTAAAGACAGACACTGCTTAAGGGGAAAGCGCAAAAAAAAATGCCCAGATAAAAAAGATAAATTTACCATCCTTCACAGCCCTCACAGTTGAGTTTCAACTATGACTGAACAAAGAGAAACTGTGTAATGAGATATTTTTATCATGAGGCTTTGTAGAAACACCACCACATGCCAATACTGTTTCCCAGAACTTAATGATCGGAATCTTAAACACAGCTGTAACTCTCTCTCTTCCCCCCTCCCCTCCCCCAGGTCTTAATCACTGGAATCTTAAACACATCTGTATCTCTCTCTCTGTCTCTCTTTGTCTCTCTCTCTCCTAGAAAGGATTTAAAAAGTTTTCACCATAAGGACCTGTCAAAATGTTTAAGGAGAAGATTTGTTTATCCCTAACTGTAGACATCACATGGCACCCTACAAAACTGCACAATTTTTCCATGTTAAATGAAAAGTTTTAAAGCAGCAAAATGCATTTTCAAGAGAGCACTGATTCTGTTGATTTCATTAATCAACACAAAACTGACTCTTTAAAATGTGGATCTGTTGTCAGTTATTCTACAAAGCTCATGGAACATGAAGCTGTTGGAACAAGGATGAACGAGACGCCTGCATTCCCTGATCTCAAGGAGCTCCCAACCATAAAGATTTCAAGTGAAAGTACAACGAAAACCAAAAGGTGGTTAGTGGTCTATCATAAACGAGTGTAACAGGAGCTTGTAACAGGAGCTTGGTGGAGAGACAGTGCTTTCTTCTACGGCGAGAAACGCTGGGCTGATTTGCTTTGAGTTGAGCCTTACAGGATGAATAAGGGCTCATTGACTGGAAAAGCAAACAAAGAGCATGGTGGAGCGGGATACTTGAGACAGAATGAAAAGGACTGGGGTTTGAGAGTGCACCTGTGAGTGGGCCTACTGGTAACTGCAGGGTAAGAGGAGGCTAGAACCCAGAGGAACTTCCTGTTCTCTGCCCCTTACACATTTCTGATTGTTTAAAAAGACCTACAGGCCACCCTTTTAAAAAGAAATCAGAAATTTGAGTGCCTCAAGAGAGACATCAGGTAAGAGACACATGAAAGAGGACAGAAGACAAGGGGGATTCAAGGATAAAAATGTTCAGGGTGAGACAGTGCTCAGGTACTGAAAATTCTCTTTCATAACTCAAAGTGAAAATATCAAAGGGCCTGAAAAGAGAAAATTATATAAATAAAACCTTTGTTTGTTATCTGAGTATGTTAGTATGTTATTTCTTTACAAAAACTTTTTCTTTCTTAAAATATTTGCTTATTTTGAAAAGCACAGTTACAGAAAGAGAAGGAGAGACAGATATTTTCCATCCAGGGGTTCACTCCCCATGTGACCACAACAACCAGGGTTGGTCCAGGCTGAAGCCAAGAGCTACATCCAGGTCCCCCGCAAGGGTGCAGGGGTTCAAACAACTGGGCCATCCTCCCTGCTTTACCCAGGCCATTTGCAGGGAGTTGGACTGCAGATGGAACAGCCAGGATAGGATGGTGTTATTACAGATGGTGGTTTTATTACTATGCCACAAAACTGCTGCATTAATTAAATGTCTACAAACCTTGTTTTACCATAATACTTAATCTTTAGAAACAGCTTGCAACTCAAGAGCTCCATGTCTACCTTCCTTGTTCCCTATGGAATCTTTCTTGTACTAAGAACATCCCTCCTAAAACTGTTCACCTAAACTGCTGACATATGTCTTGTTAGAATTATAGAGTTAGACTACCCCCAAAACAGCCAGGTTCTGCAAAATCATGCTTCAATGCTATAAACTGATAAATACTAAAATTAAAATAGACAATTGACAGCTGAACAGTAATCTACAGCCATTTAAAGGTATATAGAACCCGGTCGTATATAAACTAAAATTGAAACGTCAAGGAAGAAGTCACAGGATGTGGTTAAGAACTTGCATTTTTTTTTAAAAACATATTGGTTACTCAATACTATGTCCACTGATTCCATAACATTATAAATTGTTGCTGATGTTATGTTGGGGATTTTAATTGATTGGAATGATACTATGCTGGCTCTACCTTCAGACCAGAGATGGTCTGCCCATTGAACTTATCTGGACAATATGATGCTGGACTCTATGCTTGGTATATGCTTGCAATGAAAGAATCTCAACTGAACTTGAACTGTGATAATGCAACAAGGTGGAAGAATCCACCATGGGGGGAGGGTTTGGAGATATGTAGGGGGAATCCCAGTGCCTACAACACTGTGTCACATAGTGCAATGCAATTAATTTAAAAAACAACAACAACAAAAAAGAACATGAAAACATCTAGCCTAGCTTCCTGTGGTATTTTAATTCCATCTCACTGGTACTTAGAAACATATATTGCAGCTGTTTATAATACAGTTTGGACTATACGTTACATTTAAAATTTTTTTAGTTATTTCATTTGAAAGGCAGAGACAGAGACAGACCTGCGTGGAAGACAGATTTATTTTTTGGTTCTCTCCAAATGCCATCACCAGCCAGGCCTATGTCAGGCAGAAAGCAGGAGCTGGTAACTTAAGTCTCTCAAACAGGTAGCACAAGCTCAAGCCCAACTTGAGCCATCATCCCAGTTGTATGGTTGTAGAAGGCTGGACCGACATTAGAGGAGCCGGGTACAAATGCCCACCCCTGGGACTGCACTTTGCTCTTTTCACATAATCCTTCACATTAAAAAAGACTTAGCTAAAAGGTACACTGACAAAGAGATGCTCCCACACAAATACCCCACAGGGAGGGAACAGAAGAATTATCTGTCTACTGGGAAAGGGAAAGAGAGACTGTCCATCCACTGCTAATATCCCATTGCGTGTAAGAGCCAAGACTGGGACAGGTCAAAACTCATTTTCCTACCTGAATGCAGCGAACTGAAGTAAATCCTTCCCAGGTGTAAATTTCTTTTACCAGGAGAAACAGATGGGGCTGGAAAAATCTCCAGAATACTTTCAGTATACTTCTCACTCCGGTGCTGTGGTAAGATTGATTATGAACACGGGACTACATACTTCATGTGAGGCAACTAAATCATCTTATTCCACTTCATTCTTAACAATGTACCCAGGTAAATCTCATTAAGCCATGTCACACGTATAAGGAGATGAAGGCAAGAAGGGGCACACACTTTGCTCCAGCTCACACAGGCAGCGCTGGAGAAGCCAGTCTTTGAATCCCACCAGACTTCTGAGCCCCATTTCCTAACTACCTGATCCTATTTGCTTTTTTTTCGTTTCTTTTTTTCCCCTGATCCTATTTGCAAAGCATTGTGTTAGATGCACAATTGCTTTCTAGTAGAAGTCCAGACTCCATAACAGAGTGACAAAATGGTTCCTCCTCAAGGGAAATCATCAAGAATCCAACTGGCCCTGCTGGATGCTGTTTATTCCTGTAATACTTTTCTGGTGTGACAGGTTTTGCTGAGCAGCACATGACTGAGTCTCTAGCACCCACTCCACCCATCCCCTGCTGAGCAGCAGCCACCTGCTTTGGCTGTGACTAACACCTGTTTTCTGGGATTGATGCTAAGGGTTGAACGTACCATCTAGACATTTCCACAGGAGCACTCTAACAAGCCCATGTAATCTCATCTTTACAGACTCAGTGGTTTATGGATAGTTTCGGACCCCAAGCTGGCCCACTGAAGGAAGTCGAGATTCTGTTTAACTGGTAGTTGAAGGCAAGATCATTTAACACCCAAGGCTCCATATACATAAAGGAGGAGGAGGCTTGGTAATGCTGAGGATAGTCAAGCTGGAGACAGATGGACCCAAGAAATCAGAGGGGTGGCTAAAGCTCATGACAACACTGGGTTTGACTACCTGAACCACTCAATCTCTTAAGAATACAGCAGTTTGCAATGGGGATTTATTTATTTATTCATTTATTTTTTACAATTGTAAATGAAAACACGAATGGATTCAAATATGCTAACAATTAACCTCAACATCAGTCACAAACTATTTTCAAGTAAGATGCTAAGTTTCTTCGGGCAAGAATCACATTGCCCACAAAGCAAATAAGGATCCAGTGATAATGGGTTTCTTATCCTCAAACTTTAGAGCAAGATAATCTAAGGTATCTGTAACCAGACGGCAACACAAAAATTGCAGGCAGGACAGCAGGGAAACCCAGGAAGGTTGTGGGCTGCAGCTTGTTTCTACTGTATGGGATCTTGGAAACCAAGTCTGAAAAGGAGGCTCAGATTTTGTTGTCTCCCACTTTTCACATGTTCCCATGTAGGAAATGGGTTTTCTTAGGACTTTGGAAGAAAACTTAGAGGCTCAAAGGAAAAATTTTGAAACAAGTATTTTTAGAGGAGTTGGTGACATAAATAGGCAGAAGTTAAAAAGCCTTGCATTTTCTACCTGCTGTGTCTTTCCTGCAAGAAAGCATGTCAAGATGAGTGTCACATCTATGTCCTCTTATTTTTAGCAAAGAAGTATAATACAAACTATAAATAGGGTGACCATACAATTTACTGTTAAAAGACCAAGAAAATCTTCAAGAGGCTGAAATAAAAGTTATACTTTATAGAACTCAAATCATTAAAATGAGTACATAAGAGATGGCTGCATATGAAATATTTTACCAAATCAAAATAAACTTTTCCCTAATAAAATATTTAGATCAGTCCAAATTAATGGTTGGTTGGTAAAGAAAGGAATAGAAACAGGGACATCATTTTGCCTCTCTATATTTAGAATTAGGTGGTTACAATTTTAAGACTAGAAAACAAATTTGTTAGGTGTTATTTTTTTTTTCTGTTCCATTTTAGATTTTCTTGGTGGCTAGTTGAATTCTTACAGGATATTTTTATGACAGGATGTACCAAAAGAAAACGATGAGGTCCAGTGTTGTGGTACTGTAGTTTAAGTGGCCACCTGTGACACCGGCATCCCATGTGAGCAATGGTGTGAGTCCCAGCTGCTTCAGTCAAATAAGTAAATTTTTAAAAGCAAAACAAAAAAATTATAATATAATCATTTTTTCTTGGCCTAAATTTTATGGATTACTGTGTTTACTTATTTCCTGGGTTTACTGTAATATTACTATGTATATAATTTCCATCTTTATCTAAATTAATGACAGAATCTCATGAAATTTCATTTGATTAATATATAATTCTTATAACATTTTGCTAATTTAATAGCTGAGAGCTATTACAGGAATTTATTTACTAAAATTAAATTCCCACTGGAATAAGGCTAATTATTCTTAAAGAAAATTATTCATAACTATTAAATATTCTTTGTAATACAGCCATTTATGTTACTAAGAGTATAGTTAAGCAGCTATTTGCTAAAAATGTTTGATAAAAAGGCTTTCTCTTCTCTTTGTAAATAGAGAAACTATTCATTTTATTATATTTTGAAAATCTTACTTCAGGAAATGTTTCTACATCTTATAAACAACTTTCTCCTTTTCAGAGCAAAATGTGTATATGGTTACATGTGAATACACGTAAGAGTGTATGTATGAAACCGACAAAACAACTCTAGGTTTCAAGTATAGTTCTGAGTTGAAGAAATAAAGAATCTGAATGATTTTCATTTTTCAGTACAAATTTTTGCTATTTTCCTCCATTTCAATCCACTAACTGCTTTCGAATGTTTATTATTCATTTATACTATACTAAATATTGGGAATACAAAAAATGAGGATAAATCAAAGCAGAAAAAAAAAACCATTATTACTGACATTCATAATCTTAAAAAAAAAAAACCCAGCAAGGTGCAACTTTGCACTTCCTGAGCAGTAGAAAGCATAAACATCTACACAGCCCAAGAAAAGAATAGGCAATGAGTGAGAAGGTAACTGGGGTGATTTTCCTTTCTCCCTCCCTCTCTCTTTCTTTTAAATTCTTCCTTCCTTCTTTTTTTTTTTTTAAGACTTACTTATTCAAAAGACAGAGTTACAGAGAGAGGAGGGAGAGACAGAGGGGCAGGTCTCCATCTGCTGATTCATGCAGGTGGCTGCCATAGCCAAGGCTGCGCCAGGCTGAAGCCAGCAGCCAGGAGCTGCCTCTGATGCTTTCCCTTGAGCTGATTTTAAAAGGTCTGAAGGATCTTGGCAGAAGCAGGTAAGACACCTTAGGTAGAGGATGTAGTATATAAACAATAAAGGCATAAGAGAAAAGAGACCCATCTCAGGTGGGAGAAGACTTGTAATGATAAATTATATATGGGAAAGAACTGAAAATGAAGCCAGTAAACTAGGTAAGAAACCACATTTATAAAAAAAAAAATAATAAAAAAGTGAATGTCATTAAAGAGTGGGAAAATAGAAGGCGATCCTGCAGAAAAATTTTGAATGCATGTGTAAAACATCTAGGTACAGCATATTTCAAGTACTGATTTGCCAAATCTGTTCTACTTTAATGTCACCTTCACCTGGAAATCTGCCTGTTTTACACCAAATAACACCATCACTTTTCTATTTCTCTCCTATTTTGTCGCAAAGAAAATCCTTTAGATAATCCTATGTTTACACCTATGTGTCAATTAAGTAAATAGAACACATCATACACACAAAAACAAAATAAAACAAAAAACTCTGATCCCCTGGGAGCTCAAAATGTGGCAGGGAGAAGTTGACAATAAATTAGGAAGACGCCAAATATGCTATGAATAAAGTATAAGCAAAGCATGTAGGACAATCAACAAAAATGTCATGTAAGATGAGTCCTGAAAGAGGGGAACCACGCACTTACCTAGAAAAGGCTGTGCCAGACGGAAGAGAACAAGCCATGTCAGAAGAGATGGAAGCACTGTGGATTATTAGGACACTGGTGTGGTCCAATGGGAGGGAAAGGGTGACGATGGAGATGGGGGATAGGAGGTGGTAGGATCATGCAGACTCCTGTAGACCCTAGAGTGACTTGAATTTTATTCTGAATAACCAGGAAACACTGCAAGTGACATGAGAACAAAGGAATGACAGGAGCTAATATGGTTTTAAGAGAAGTGCTCTGGACACTGTGTTATGAAGAAACTGCACTGAGATAAAAATGGAAGCAGAACTGTCAGATTAAGAGATTATGTAGTAATCACAGTGAGAAATTATGGTAGCTTATGTAGGCAGTGAGAAATGGCCAAACTAGAGATATGTGATATTCTGACTATACAACCAACAAGATTTTGACACTTTTGATGCTGGGTGTGAGAGGTACTAAGATGGAACTCAGGTTTTTGGACTAAGAAAATGAAAAGACGGCACTGGTGTTAAAAGAAATGAGAAAGATTACTCGTAGAGCAGGATTGTAAAGAAAGATCTAGAATTAAGCTTCTGCTGTATTTGAAATGTCTACTGGAAATTCAACTAGGCTCTTGTACACCTAATGTTTAAGTTTGGAGTTCAAAATAGTTCCAAATTACAGCTTCTGCCACACCCTTAAAATTTTTGTATTCTAGACACCTAGGAGTTTATGTAAGTTCCCGAAGACTTCCCATGTCTATATATCTGTCTCTTTACATTGAATGTTTACACACTCTGTCATTTTCACTTCCTCAAAAAAAAAAAAAAAACAAAGAAGAAGAAAAAGTCTGCATTTTAGACTTTGGTTGTCTATCATCTATTTCATGAAACTTACATGATCATCACTTCCTAAATTTCCCTCATTCTTTCCCAAAACTTTTACCATACTAAAAGGGTTAAGCAACTTTTTCAGTAAGAAGAAAAAAAAAAGCAGTCATTTTATAGAAACAGCAGGTGACCTGTCTGCTCTCATCATCAGAACTCTTCAGAAATCCTTTAAAGAAAATTAAAACCATAGAAAAAGATCTTGACAACCACCTTGGTGCATTTTTTCAATAGTAAGAGTTATTGCAAGAAGATAAATCTTTTTGAATTATATAATACACTTTATACATACTAAAACCCAGGAAGATCTTTTCTGCTAGCTTTTGAAAGCTATTTTTTTATTATATATATATTTTTTCATTTTTATTGTCATTCTTTTACTTGTCCTGGGGAGGCATTGAAATTACAAGAATTATTGGACAAGGATACCAGTCTCTAGGTGTCATTCCTAAGAGATGATATATAATTGAGAAAAGGTAAAAATGTGAGATGACATGAAATGTAGATATAATCTAGTTCAACTAGCCGCTTGCACAGATAGGAGTTCTGATTCGGGAGAGACACTGCTAGCACCACAGCAGTGTGTTCTCAACCCTCCATCTGGGTGGCTACCGTCTGTTAGAATGGTTGCTCCATGAAGACAGAGATTATTTTCTGTTCTGCTCACAGTAATGAGAAATAGTAATTTTTTTCTAGCTGCTAAAAAGCCCCTAGAGGATATTAAGTACTGAAAGAAGGAACAAACTTACAATGTTAAATCACACCAGGCTGAAATATATTAAATCTAAGCTAATAAACAGGTTTAGTGCATTTCTTTGGAGTCATAAAAGTTGGGGTAGCAGGAATTTGCAATCATCATCATTAAATAGTAATCAATTATAAAATGCCAACTGCATATAAAAGTTGCTAAGGGGTGGGAAGAGATGGCATCCTGAAGCAAAATCTCTACCAAAATACACACCTTCATGAAAGTTTCATGTAGAACAAGAAAAAAAGGATAATATCTTAGCAACCATACTTGTTTTATAAAGTGTAGTATTTTGATTACACAGTAACTATGGGAAAATTACAGCTTCTGAAAATAAAATAGCACAACGATCTTATTATATCTTCAGAGAATCAAGATTCATAGAGACAACTAAAAAATAGTTTTAAAACAGATCCCAGGATATGTTAACAGTGTAACTTAAAATACCTTCAACAGTCAAGGTATTTAAAGTACCAAAGATATCTTACTTGGTACTAAAACCATACAACCTTGGAGTCAAGCATTCTCACCAATGCCCACAGTAAACAGGAAATCTAAAATATGCATGTCAATTTGGAAAGAGAATTATCAGGTAATCATTTTGAAAGTACAGAAAACACCAACCTCTTTAATCTCATGTAGTTCTCACTGGCAGCAGGGCGGCATTCAGCTCTTTGGACCACGATTCCTTCCAAAGACAGTTTATCTTGAATGAAAAGGAAAAAACATAACAATTATGTTCAACAACATTTATCATTTTCAAGACAGTATTTTGACACACTAACAACATGATAACTGAATATGAATCCTGTAGCAGTAGCAAGCTGTATACATACAAATCAACTTCTACAGGAAAAAAAAGGTCATCTTTTTCAGGCTCTCACAAGATTAACAGCAGAAGCAACAGCCAACACCACAGACACCTCAACTGGTTCAGCTTATACAATTAGGAAACTCAAGCCATTTGATTGCTGATATTCTGGAGGACAACAAACAGAACACCTGCTTAACGCAATAGTTACTCAAGTATGTTAACCAAAGATTTAGCAGAAAAATAACCAAGAAGACTTCAGCAGTTCTCCACTCCAATCAGGCACTTACTTTATCCTCTCAACAAATAAGGGCACTTAGGGGGATATTTCCTACAGGAAATTATGAGGGATATGACTGTGGATGGTCTAAATGGTTGATATTGCTTATAAACATGGCTTGAACTTTATGGAATGTGTGTTGAAACATGAAGTTTACATTTAAAATTTTCTGTTTTTTTTTTTTTTTAAAGATTTATTTTTATTATTTTTTATTGGAAAGGCGGATATACAGAGAGGAGAGACAGAGAGGAAGATCTTCCGTCCGATGATTCACTCCCCAAGTGAGCGCAACGGGCCGATACTATGCCGATCCGAAGCCAGGAGCCTCTTCCGGGTCTCCCACATGGGTGCAGGGTCCCAAAGCCTTGGGCCGTCCTCGATTGCTTTCCGGGGCCACAGGCAGGGAGCTGGAAGGGAAGCGGGGCTGCCGGGATTAGAACCGGTGCCCATATGGGATCCTGGGCGTGCAAGGCGAGGACTTAACCCTTGCGCCACCGCGCCGGGCCCTAAAATTTTCTGTATTTTAATTCCATTTGCCATAAGCATTTTTAAAAAGATTTATTGGTTTTTATTGAAAAGTCAGATATACAGAGAGGAGGAGAGACAGAGAGGAAGATCTTCCGTCTAATGATTCACTCCCCAAGTGGCCGCAATCGCCAGTGCTGTGCTGATCCGAAGCCAGGAGCCAGGAATTTCCTCCAGGTCTCCCTCGCGGGTGCAGGATTTCAAGGTTTTGGGCTGTCCTTGACTGCTTTCCCAGGCCACAAGCAGGGAGCTGGATGGGAAGCAGAGCTGCCGGGATTAGAACCAGTGCCCATATGGGATCCTGATGCGTTCAAGGCGAAGATTTTAACCACTATGATATCACGTCAGGCCCTTCTTGACTTTTTTTCTACAAATCTAGGAATATTTCAAATCATAACTGCTAATTATATAGATACTGGGTATTTTCAGCATTTATAGGACCCCTCAAGGCTTCCAGGTAGCTAGCAAAAGCAGCATGTCAATTTTATACCAAAATGTACCAGGAAGAAAATAACAAAAAATCATAATAATTTTTACGCCATATTTTTATGTCATATTCAAATTTAGAAAGTTAAACATACTTCTCATTAGTGGATTTAATAAGATTATAACTTAAATATTTCTTGAAGCAAAAATGAATCTTATATTCAAATTTTCCCTTTTACTAGCACTATAAACGATCATAAAAATTATTCCATCATTATACCAATGGCAAGAACTGGCAAATTTTGAGGCATGGCGTCTTAAGTGCACAAGGAATATAAACTGATTTTTTTGAAAAAAGAAATGCAGATTATTATTCCTGAATATAATTCAGTCACATATACAAGTGTTTATTAATTCTAATAACTGAAAGAGCTACCTTTTACAATGACTTACAGATGTTCCTCACTTATTTCGTATTACTTACCCAACATGGACATGCTGAATTTACTGTTTAGTGAAAAGTCTCTGTTGTCAGCATTTTCGTATGGCACCCAAAGGGCAGAAGGCAATTCCAAAGCATCTGACATTTTAACCTGCTTGCCACTTTCCTCATGATTAAATCAAGGTCACTCACACAAAGCAGTAAAATTCATTCCCTCAAGCTGTAATTTTCTGTTCATCATACCTTCTTTACAAACCAAAAATAATTTTCAAATGCTACTCAAGTGAAAGGAATAGTCTTACTCATCAGCAATGAATTTTCTTATCAATTGGGTGCTCTTAATAACCTCATGTCTCTGCTTCCCTTCTCTCTTCTCAAATAAATAAAGCTGGGTGGGAGTTGAGCCTGGCAATTCAGATGCCTGCAGCCCACACCACAGCTCCTGATTCAACACTCAGCTCCTGCCCAGACTCCAGCTTCCTGCCAATGCAGATCTTGGGATGTGGGGTGATAGGTCAAGTAATTGGATTTCTGCAACACACAAACTGGGGACTCGGGCTTCAGTTCAGGTGCCTAGCACAGGCCTCAGCCTAACCCCAATCTTTGGGTCATTACCAAGTAATTGAAAAAATAAAAAAAAAAATTTAACAATTAACTTACTTGTGATACAGCCCTCAGGCATGATTTGCATGCTCTTTTTTAAAGTCTTGAAATGCTTCCTAAAGCCACACAGAAACACATTCTCATACACTTCACCTTAAACCAGACTTCTTCAAAAATATTGCTTACAACCTTAAGACATTAGGTATCAAATTTTATTTTTAAAAACCCACTTGCACACTATAGATGTTAATTATAGATATTATTCATTTACTTATGAACCCTTACTTAAGACATTTGCTGGCCCCTTCTGAAGGAGCATAATCACTTTACAAATACTCTATTATGAAAATTTCTATTTTTATCCGGTTATTAAATTTATTTACTGAGTGGCCATCTTGCAAAAAATCACTCAAGGGAGCACTAGAAATAATCGGGATAAAGGCAACATGGCTCCTGCCCTCAGGAAGCAGAGTTAAGTGCAGCCATTCTAAAATGCCACACATCATCTATGGCAAATATTTTTTTTTCATTTTTTGGGGGCAAATATTCAAAGCATACAAAATAAATTGGGATCTGATTTTTTTTTAAAGAAAAGTTCAAAAAACACCTAAAGAATTTTTGTTCAATTTTTAGCTATCAAAATCTACCATAGTAGAAATGAAAACTAAAAAGCATTCAGAGAATGTGCATGAAAAATGTTTAATGTGATTATGAAACTAATATTGATCTCACAGAATTCTGAAAAAGGTCTCAGTGAATCCTAAGCCAATTGGTTCCGAGGCAACATTTTGAGAGCTGCTGGTTCAGCCGCATGCTATGAGTCATTTTAATACAACAGAAGCATTTATAACATAGCTCCACTAAACTCTTAAGACTCACCAGGGCTCTCAGTTCCCCAATACCAAGCACAGGGACAGATGCCCAAAGTCTGTCAAAGAATATTGGGTAGAGGGTTAGTCCCAGGTACTCCCACGTACTTCTGATCACAGTATACTGGAATCTGTTTATGCTAGTTTCCATAACTATGGGATCTGATTGTATAACATACTAGCCCACCACATTATCAGTATTGCGAAACAAAACAAAAAACAAAACAAACAAAAAAAAACTGTCAAATTAGGTATGGGTGGATAATCAGAGATTGAAAGAGCAGCATGAAGGACCTGAATTTATACTGTGTTTCAGTGTCTTAAGTTCCTGCTCCTTTTTGAAGCAACCAAAACCAAAAATCTAAATTACAGCTTTCATTTTTTGAAGAAAAACAAACAAAAACAAAAAACAAAACAAAAAAACCAAAAGACACATGGTGAATCAGCACTCCATGCTCAAAGGCCTTGCACATGCAATCAGCTGGTAAATGTACTTTTATAATTCCTAAAATAAAATATTTAAGACAGATAGAACCGCATATTGAGATTTAAAAAATAATTTCCTAGCTTTTAATTTAACTGGCTACTGGTCCTTTCATTTGGGCTAAGGCATTCAAAACTAGAATGTGTTAAGGTTATAAAATACAGAGAGCAATGCAGCCGGAGACAGACTATTTTACAGCCCAAAGAAGAGTTCTGAAAGAGGAGACAAGCATATGTCCAAACTTGAAAACATGTCAGATTTCACTGGGAACAAGATAGGAAAGAAAAGTGCGAAAGGTGGAGGCTCTTGGTATGTGCCAATGCTTCTTCTCATGGTCTTCTGGACCTGGAATTTTCAACTAAGGGACTCAAATCACATGGCTGTACCAGTCCTCTGAAAAAAAGCTACACAAGCCCATCCTACTGAAGGCCTCATACAGGCTCAGTTCCTACTTTTGTTTGAGTTTGGACATTTGTTCAATTCTTAGATTCTGGGACGTATTCTAGAATCCTTTCTAAATTTTCCCATGGCCACCTACCCTGTTTGTCCAGCTTGGTTTGCTAACTAATTTCTGCTCCTTGAAACCAAAAGAACAAGTATGCACAAACACCGTTGCTAACATTATCTTTTTTTAAATGTATACCCTGTCACTTAGTTTCTGAAAAATTTAAAGAGCAAGTTACATAAAATATGTCTTATAAAAAAGAATGGAAGGCTTCCAGTTATGTTTCTGTTGTGAATTAGCACTGTTACTTTGGAGAAATAAATTCTGGGCCATGGTGTCTATATAATGCAATCACTGGAACCTCTGAGATCTTTCCTACTTATATTTTACCAGAAAAACATTGGCTTTACTCATCAGCTGAAGACATTTTATTATTTCAGTGAGGTTTGTTTGGTTTGCTCTAGTATATACTAAAGGACCCAGATGTAATTAAATTTTAACTGAGTGAAAATATTTCTTTCAAGCCACTGCAAAAACCGAAACTGCCCAAGAAGTGACAAAGGTTAACGTGCTGCCTCCAGGCTGAACCTTTCTACTCTGCTTTTGAACTTAAGATATTCTCGTTTGGGACAACTGAAAAGGCTGACTAGCATTTTTTTTTTTTTACCAGTCAAGGAAATTCTTAGTTTGAACAAGTAGTGACTAAGGAGAAGGGTGCTTATTAGCATTGGCATGTAAACAATGAGATCAGGTATGTGTGGAAGTCACAGACATCAGGAAGTTAGAGGCATTCAATTCATAAGATCATTCTGGATCCAGCTGAATGTCGGCAAGAGCTCATCCAACTCCGGTGAAGACACAGACCAAGCAGGTTGATAACCAAGACACTGAAGGGATCCTCAAGACTCAGTTACTGCCTTGATTCTTCCTTACATCACACCTGTGCCTATACTCACTGGAAAAAGATAGAGGTAATATTCTCAAAGAGCAAGTACATTCAAAAGGTAAACCATTTTTAGTATTTCATAGTTGTTTGCTTTCTTTTCATGTAACATAATTTCTTCACTTTTTTTTTATTATTGTTATCCTGTGATTCTCAGATGAGGCCTATGGTACAAGTCACTTGGCATTTTAACCAGTTAGGTAAACTTCCTATGCCTATATTATGATAAGTTGATCTGTACTCAGCTATGCAAATTGATGTTTGCATTTCTATTTAATCTTCAAGAATTTTAGGAATAAACAATAATGAACAGATTTCAAGAAAACTACAAGGTTAGCACTTGATTATCTTAAAGGTAATGAATAAGTAATCACATATTATGTGCTTTTTCCATGAACTTTTTTGAAGGTCTCTCATATGTTCGCTGTGCTAGATGTTCCCAATTTTGAGCACGATATTAAAACCATAATTTGAGAACTGCAACTTAGGATTTAGAAAACATATCAACTCATTCACTCTGGAATGGCAGTAGGAGGGAAGGAAGGTACTTTTCTGTGGTGCAATGCTAACAAAAGTCACTGTGAAAACAAAAACAACCCCCCCAAACAACAACAACAACAACAACAAAACAAACCAGTAACCCAGAAATAGAAAGAAAAGTGGCTAGCTAAAGTACAAAGTGGAAACTTTTCTTAAAAAGATTTATTTAACTTTATTTGAAATGTAGATTTATGGAAACCAAATGAGAGACAGAGAGACCTTCCATCCACTGGTTCACCCCCCAAATGGCCACAAAGCTTAGAGCTGAGCAGGTTCCCAGGGGCCTGGAGCCTCTTCTGGGTCTTCCACTTGGGTACAGGGCCCACTGACTTGGGCTATCTTTTGCTGCTTTTCCAGATACATAATCAGGGAACTGAATCACAAGTAGAACAGCCAGGACTCAAGCTGTTGTCCATCTGGGATGCTCTTGTTCTCTTTACCGTGCATTATTAGTTATAGTAGTAGTAGTAGCTTATTAATTTATGTTTTTTCAAGTACTCTGAAATTAAAGACCCCCACAATGAAAGGGTAGAGGTCAATCACCACTCTTCAACACATTCATTTCCTTAACATGATGCTTCAACTCTGTTTTATCATCCATCATAGGGAACTTAAATACACACAACACTGACTGGACCCATTCCCAGATTCTGTGTTTAGTGTGCTGTGGGAGCATTTTTATAACCCCTACAGATCACTTTAACTCTTTCTTTATCTCTCTCCACTTCCTATCACCTATACACAGACACGTCTTCCTTTCCTCTCTTCCCATAAATTTAATTTTCTCATGATACGAGGGGAATAATTTATAGGGCTGCCTAAATATTTCATTAACTCAAAGATGACATCAATCGTACTATTCACAATTATCTAATGTACCACTAAGATAAAATACTGATATTAAACTTTAATAAGTCAATCATTTAAAGATAGACTTCAATATCAGAAACAAGTATGAGAAATGCACAGGTCCTGGCGTGATGTCTCAGTGGCTAAATCCTTGCCTTGCACATGCCATGATTCCATATGGGTGCCAGTTCATGAACTGGCTGCTCCACTTCCCACCCAGCTCCCCGCTTGTGGCTTGGGAAGGCAGCAGAGGATAGTCCAAGGCCTTGGGATCCTAACCCTGTCTGGGAGACCCACCAGAAGCTCCTGGCTCCTGATCAGCTCAACTCCAGCTGTTGCAGCACTTGGGGAGTGAACCAAGAGGAAGATCTTTCTCCTTGTAAATCTGCCTTTCCAATGAAAATAAACAGATCTATACCTAATTTTTTTTTAAAGAAAAAATGTAAAATACATTAGAGTTTCTAACCCTAAGTTAAAACTCCTTTCCTCTATGAATAATAAGGTACACTTGCTCCCGTAAGTCACAAGCTTTTCCATCTCTTCAGGTCCCCTTCTCTCCTCTACATAAACCAGCCCCGAGAGACACAGAGGATATGAAGACAGTAACAGGAAGTTCAATGGGAAGGTCCAGCGTTTAGGAGAAAAGACCCCCCCCCCCCCGGTCAATGACTTCATAACATCATCATCTTTTCAGTCCCTCATCTTGAGACTGTAAATAATGGGCATTAACCTAAAAATACCTTCTTTCCAGAGATGGCAAAATTTCAATTTGCTTAACAGCACTATAGAAATAAGTTCAGTACAACATTATAATTTCAATGTTCATTTGAAATGGCACACAGAAGTGCTTTGCTCATCGGGTTACAATAAAAATTTCCAGTGAATAATTAAGCATAGGCTAGTTTAAACGACTTTTTTAACCAACTTAATGTATGACTTCTGCTTATAAAATTATAAAACAGGTCTCCCTGAAACACTGTTTCAAAGTACATTCAAAATAGGAACTAATAGAATTTGTAAATTGTCAAGTTTACCCATGTGATTAAAAAGAAAGAAATGTGGAATGGAATTTTGTCTGAGCTTCTTGATTAGTCTGTCATTTGTGTTTTATTCTTTTCTATATTCCTCAAATGAGGCTTAAACTGGCTTATGCAGCCAAGGCTCTTGAGTTTCTTTGAACATTCAGTTCAACATCAATACATTGACAGAGCATTCATCAGAGTGGAATCAAATAGTCACACTCACATGGTCTTCACCTAGAAAGGTGCAAGCACTCTACGCAGTTACGAGATGCCGTAGACAGCAACCTAAGAAAGTTGCCACAGTGTTTGTGTTAGTCCGGTACCAGCCCCAGACAACACTGAATGAGGATCAATGTTGAATTTCAAAATGAACCTGAAGTTTTGCCGACGAAGTAGAATTGAAGTACATGGAGAAATCCCCAATTCTTAACATATGTCAATATTACATGACATAATTTATTTTTAACAAATATACACAAGAACTAATGTAAAATATTCATAGGTGAATACAAAAATAAATGTTTCTCACATTCAACACTATTCAATAAAGGAAGCTATGAAGAAACCAGCCATATGTTTAAAAAAAATCTGAAGGGAGGGAGGGAGTACAGATGAATGGAAGGAAGCAAGCAAGGTAGGAAAGGAGAGAGGGCATGAGGGAGGGAGGGAATAAGAGAGAAAGACAGGCAGGCAGGCAAACAGGCAGCTGGTGAAAGGTGAAGGAAGGGCAAAGTGAATGACCTTGAAAATGTGAGGAAGTTCAGGGCAGGGAAACAATAAAACATAAAGGTGCCTTTCCAACTGTGGCTGATTTTACTTTCGTTCTAAGAAATAGAACTAATCCTTTAAAAAGACTGGCACAGAAATCAAAATCATTTGGTAGAAGTACAGAATGTGGATAGAGAAGCACTGCGTTCTTAGCAAAGGTGTGAGAAGCAGTACGTGAATTTCAAGGAGGCAAGGTTGGTGAATCCAAAGAAATAATCAAATCTTGCTATCTTCCAACCAGGAGATACCTCTGTGGTAAGATCTACTTCCTTCTATGACAAGAGAGTGTCCTGGATACATAAATGAGCAAGTCTATATTATGATGATATCATGTGTAGATAATGGCAGACAAAAATTCTTCCTAGTCCTGAAGTAAGTTCTGAATAACCCACATGGTAAGAGAATAGCATTACCTTATAGTACAAAGTTTTGCCAGAATTTGATTAGGGATTGGGTTCAATTAACAATAGGCTAAGCTAACACCATGGATCTATTTAAATATTCAAAGTTAGCTTATGGGCTCTTTTACAGGAAGTTATAGATGTCTCAGATAAAGGTGATAAAACTTGGTGAGCTGGCTTGGAGTGTGTAAGCTAAGCTTCTGCCTGCAGCACCAGCACTGCATATGGGCACGTGTTTATGTCCTGGCTACTCCACCTGTGATCTGGGAAAGCAGCAGAGGATGGCTCAGGTGCTTGGGCCCTTATACCCACGTGAGAGACCCAGAAAAAGCTCCTGGCTCCTGGCCTTGGAACAGCCCAACCCTGACTATATAATGAGGTGGGGGCTGGAGTGAGGGTAGGGAACCAGCAGATGGAAGATCTCTGTCTCTCCTTCTCTTTGTAAATCTTTAAAAACAAATAAATAAAAGGTGATCAAACTCTAAAATAAGGCTAACATACTTGGGCCTCCACCTTTTACAATTTTAAATCCTTCTGCCTGAAAAGGCAGGTAAGCCTCAAATCTAATGGTCAGGTTCATCTAGAAGAGCTGGTCTTCTATGCTGAAACCACTGAGCTGATTCATTGCAGTTTCTGTCTGCAGGGCGGGTGGGGGAGGAAAAAGTCATATAAACCAGGGTACATGTACTAAATTACCATTTTAGGGCCTACAAATAAATACAAACTTAGACCACAGAGAAGTCGAGCTGGCCTTCTAAAGAAAGGTATGTGTACTCCTAACAGGCAGCAATGATTAACAAAACCTCTTCAATTTCTGTGAACTGCAGTAATCTTGCCTTAATGGGGGCAACGCAGGGAAAAGGAGGCAAGGTGTGGTCTACTGGGTGCCATTTGTCAAGACTGCAAGTTGGGACAAAAAGGACACAAAAGGAAAGCTCTATGGATTTATATTTGCTTTTACTTAAAGACACTAAAACAAGCCTTCATTTACACAATTGTGCTGGGCCCAGGAAGCAAGCAAATCCTACATTACAGGTGTGCAAAAGCCAAGAGTGTAGAGGAAAGTCTAGGTGAGCAATAAAGACTGAGGGGCACATGATGGGTGGCTCACTAATTTGCCCAGGCACACCTGGAGCCGAAAGCACATCAGTGCCTTTGGAAATCCAGTAAGAGAAATCAGCAGCGTGCGAGTTAGCATGTGTAGGTGGCTCTATTGTGAGGCTGAGGGGTTGGTGGGCCCCATTCCAACATTCTTGGGGCACCAAAGGACAGACCAAACCTGAAAGGAAGCAGATTCAGTGTTACACAGTATTCAACTGCATTAAATTACTTAAACTCTTAAGAAAATTCCAGGGCCTGGAGCGCCGTAGCCTAGTGACTAAAGTCCTTGCCTTGCATGTGCCAAGATCCGATATGGGCATTGGTTTGTGCGCTGCCGGCCCTGCTTCCCATCCAGCTCCCTGCTTGTGGCCTGAGATAGCAGTCGAGGATGGCCCAAAGCTTTGGGACCCTCCACCCACATGGGAGACCTGGAAGAGGCTCCTGGCTTCAGATCGGCTCAGCTCTGGCCGTTGCACCCACTTGGAAAGTGAATCAGGACAGATCTTTTCTTTATCTCCTCCTCTCTGTATATCTGCCTTTCCAATAAAAACAAATAAATCTTAAAAAAACAAAAAACCACAAAAACCGCCAGCAAGGTTTTCACCATTATACTACAGCTATGTTATACCAATTCTGTCCCATAAAAATCTACAAATAAAACTGCCAGGCTTGTGTTGATTTTCCTACTATATGATGAGAATCATATGCAGTGGCCATTTGTAATGAGAAATAAAATTTCTACAAATGCATCTCCAAAGTTGAGAACAGTATGTCTCAAAAAGGCATAGCCATAGAAAAGATACTTAAAAGAACAGAATCAACATACATAAGGTTGTCAGAACACAGGAATTACTGCTTCTTAAATGCTGCAGAACTGAAGCATGTGTCTAAGGCTTGGCTATGCCACTAGAAAGCTGTAAAGTCCCAGACAAAACACCAAAATTTCTCCAGGATGCAATTACATCTTTGGTAAAACAAGTAAGATAAATTTCATGGACTAAACAAAAACATAGTTATAAGAATGTTACGGCTTAGTTCTCTTGTTTAATTTCAGTGGGCTTTTGAAAATCTCAGTAACAGATAAATGATAAATGCAAAATCTGCCATAATTAATAATACATAGATTTCAATAAATGAAGAAAATATTATTTAAAGAAAATAAAGGGTATTTTTGGAAAGATTTGCTCCAATACTTCAACCAGCATTAAGCTTAGAATTTTTAAGACACCTCTAATGCAATAAAGTATATACACACATCAGAGTAATATAAACCCTGTAGACTAACTCTAAAACCAAAGTAGATCCTCAGAATAATTCAGTAAATGGGGGGGGGGGGAGACCCCAAACAAACAAAAAATAAAGTACTGAGGACAGCGTCCACATTTCTTATCACTGGGTCACTGAATTCTAGAAATCAAAGTTCAGAACCTTAAAAATGCCTGGAAAGGCAAGTTGTAGCAATAGGAAGCTAAGAGGTAGAAAGGACATTACATTTACTCTATTCTGGTTCCCAAGTCAAAAAACAAAAAAGGCTAGGCATTGGGCTTGTCTTTCTCCCTTTGAGAAACAGACACGGAATCATCCATGGCACTATTATCTAGCAGGTACTTCCATGCTCCATCCTGCTCCTATTGTTCCAAGACAAGGCGCACACATACGCAGACGCATGCACAGGCACAAACCCAACACAGTTACAGTATATGTTACAGTAGCCACATTTTTGTTCCATTCTGAAGCAGCTTTAGGGTAACACAAACTTGTGAATTTCCACAGGATATCTTAACTAAGAAATAAAAAAAGATTACTCAAAAGTTGGGGTTTTTTTTTTGTCTTAGGTTAAAAAAATGATATCCTTTTGTTATGGAAGCTGTCAGAAAAATTTATTCTGATTTATTTAAATCAAGCATTGTCCAAGTCAGTTTCCTATGCAAATTCAATTAAATTCAAGTGCATCATCACAATGACATGTTTAAATATTCTTAGCTATGTTTCAAATATGAGTACTCCACTGTGAAATGTGTACTGTTTTACAGGATAACAAATTCTATACATTTATAGTTTCTTTAAACTTAGGTTTTCTACTTATGATTCACTTTAAAAATAACACTAATTAAATGTGCATGGTTTTCAAAAGATGACCCTATTATTCAGTATTAAACATATCTAAGAAATAATTTAAAAGCCATTTAGCAAATACTCCATATGTGACTGAAGTATTAAACATTTGTAACTACTTAGCTGGCAAGAGGAAATTAAATTTATTCTGAGGAGCTCTCACTTGAAGGACTATGCATGAAAATCCTCTCTCAACAAATCCCTTCCCTGATACAGTTAAATGCAAATTCTCCCTTCCGTCTTACTCCAGAAAGCTCCTGCACACATAGCTGATACGCCACCTACTGCAAAGCTGAGCTGACAGCGCAGGCGATGCTGCCAGCGTTTCCATTCCCTCGCCAGGCTGGGACTGAATAAAGGCGTGTTTGTGTGGCAGTATTCCTTTTTAAAAAATCTCCAAGCCAAGAAGAACAAGCTGAAATAGCATCTTCAAAAATGGAGCGTAAAATAAACAGAAGAGAAAAAGAAAAGGAGTGCGAGGGGAAATATAACAGCCTGGAGGATGCTGACCAAGGAAAGAACTGCAAATCCACACTGATGACCCTCAACGTTGGTGGATATCTATACATTACTCAAAAACAAACACTGACTAAGTACCCGGACACCTTCCTTGAAGGGATAGTCAACGGAAAAATCCTCTGCCCGTTCGACGCTGATGGTCACTACTTCATAGACAGGGATGGGCTCCTCTTCAGGCACGTCCTAAACTTCCTACGAAATGGAGAACTTCTATTGCCCGAAGGGTTTCGAGAAAATCAACTTCTTGCACAAGAGGCAGAATTCTTTCAGCTCAAGGGATTGGCTGAAGAAGTGAAATCCAGGTGGGAGAAAGAACAGTTAACACCCCGGGAGACCACTTTCTTAGAAATAACAGATAACCATGATCGCTCGCAGGGACTGAGAATCTTCTGCAATGCTCCTGATTTCATATCCAAAATAAAATCTCGCATCGTGCTGGTGTCCAAAAGTAGGCTGGATGGGTTTCCGGAGGAGTTTTCCATATCATCAAACATCATTCAGTTCAAATACTTCATCAAGTCTGAAAATGGCACTCGACTAGTACTAAAGGAAGACAACACCTTTGTCTGCACCTTGGAAACTCTAAAGTTTGAAGCTATAATGATGGCTTTAAAGTGTGGTTTTAGATTGCTGACCAGCCTGGATTGTTCCAAAGGGTCAATTGTTCACAGCGATGCACTTCATTTTATCAAGTAATTACCTGTGTCTTGGACAAAAGCAACAAGCATGCAGCCAGCAAGCTTTGGAAAACCACAGCATCCAAGGAATCCCAAATAACGTGTCCAGCTAGCTCTGAACTACAGAGCCCTGCTGCTAATCAATTACTGTGAGCTAACGGTATGTAAATCTTATCGCTAAAGATGTCCTTCTCCCGGGGGTATTCCTGCTGTTCAGACTGGTTCACCTACACTGAAAACAGTAACCAAACACTGTAAATAAAGATGGAATGCCTTTGCTATTCGTTTGTTTTTCCTTAAGCTGTCTTTTAATTAGAATGTGTTGGGGACTTGCACAAAATAAGCATGTACATGATCTATTGTTGATTTAAGTAAATGGTAATAAAGTATTTTCAGGGGCCATATGATTTAAAATCTTTTCTACTAATCAGAAAAACCTACAGACAAATTGAACTTGGTAAAATTAACCGCTGAGGGCTAAAGAGATGTGCAGATCTATCTAAAACAAACCTATTTATACTTAAGCACAATGTACATTGTAACAAAGTAATGGGGCTACTGGTTTGATTTTTATTAGCAGGCACTAAGAGCCTATTCAGAGTTTCTGTATTTCAGACGAGGATATAGGCTGAAATGGTATTCTGCTAAAAATTCCTAGAGAACTGCTTGATGACAATAAAAAAATAAAAACATTGCTAGCTTCTTTGTGTAAATCATTGTGATTAAAAAGTTACATGTGTCACTTCAAGAATGAATAAACTATTGGGTGATTTTTACACAGCAGTATATGTTACTGTAGTCCACAGGCAGACTACAGTAACTCTGGCTGCTCTTCCAAGTGACAAATATCAGCAAATCCATTTCTCTACAGGCTAGGCTCCAACACGACACTTAGTTTCAGTAGACTAAGTGGTATTAGTGGAATGACAAGATTTCTTTCTCAGA
Source organism: Ochotona curzoniae (assembly GCF_017591425.1). NCBI lineage: Eukaryota > Metazoa > Chordata > Mammalia > Lagomorpha > Ochotonidae > Ochotona > Ochotona curzoniae. The sequence goes on along the minus strand of NW_024466502.1, from coordinate 42,565,321 downwards.
ATAAATACTAAATAGTGTTTACTTCTCAATCTCAAAAATGTTACATGAATATCACTAAATATGAAGAGCTGTGTTCTATATTTTAATACCGACACCACGTTAATTATGTCATGTTAGACAAATTGTTATTGAATTGAGTTTTACATATGGCTGCTTGAAGAAAATAATCTATAAACTTAATTAGAATGCATATCTTTCCCTTCATAAAGAGCTAAACTGTCTCTGCCATTTACTCTGGCTCCTAAGGGCAAATTATACCAAAAATTTGCTCCCTTTAAAATCATTTTATTAAAAATCAAATAATTAAAACTGGTAACAAAACCTGAGTTTTAATAAACTTCTACAATAGTTTTTTGAAAATCCTGACTGATGTTAAATTAGCAAATATGTCAATTAAGTTTGGGCACTTGTAAAAACTTAGAATACAGGAACAAAGTCAGTATTTACTCCCAAAACTGTAACTGACTTCAGTTGTAACACTAAGGTAAACATAAAACTGGCAGCACATAATAAACAAACCTTTCAAATCTGTTATATAAAAAAAAGTTCTTATAAAAATTCATATTAAAAACAACAAACTCCACATTAACGACACAGCTTGCTTTATGCAAACTAAGCAGAAAATGCTTCTACTAAAACATGTAATTATCTCTTAAGACTTTCTAAATGGCCTAATTAAGATTTAAAGACACTATAAAAATAGGGCAAATTTATTTCAGAAATCACTACATTTGAGTTGAGATCCCATGCCAGCTCTCATGATTTGATTTTTCCTTGACATTTCCAATTGGTATTTAAAAAAATGGTAGTGATTTAATGTCAAAGTAAGGTTTTCTTTACAGATAATAAAAACAGCCCAGACATATCTTTTAACAGGCATTATACCTATTTCCTTGGAAATACTACAAATAAGGTTTTTGCATTGATTCACAAAATGAGAAATCAACTGTTATGAAGTTGTTACTGATAGAAACTTCTAAGGAAACCAGATTCAATTTTATGTAGCATTTCGAAACATTTTATCTGGCTGCACTTAATTCCTCACTAAGATTTTGATAAATCACAATATTGTTAAGCAATCTAATAAGCTATAAGGAATAATTTTTTTAAAACATTTATTTTCATGTTTATTGGAAAGAGAGGAAGATCTTCTGACCATTGATTCACTTTCCAAGCAGCCGCAATGGCTGGAGCTGAGCCAATCCGAAACCAGGAGCCAGGAGCCTTCCCTAGGTCTTAATGTGGGTGGAGGGTCCCAAGGCTTTGGGCCATCCTCAACTACCCTCCCCGGACACAAGCAGGGAGCTGGATGGGAAGCAGGACTGCCAGGTTTAGAACTGGTAGCCATATGGGTTCTTGGTGCATGCAAGGCGAAGACTTTAGCCACTAGGCTACTGCGCTGGGTCCAAGAAGGAAGAATTTTTGATAAGGCTAACATTCATAACTTTCCAATAAATGTTCTCTTAAATTAAAAATTAATTTACCTGGACATACAAATTTAACTACCTAAATACTATGCTCTGTTTGCATAGAAAATACCTACTTTTTATTTTTATGTCTACAACTATTCAAAAATACCATTTTAAAAAACCCACATAAAATACCAATCACAATGTCAGAGTGAGACCCCCACAGTATTTTTGTTTGCAGTCATGGAAAAACTACTCTAATCTTTTCTCTAAAGCAAATATTGTTTCAAAGAACAAATCACAAAGTGACTATCTTTTCTTTTCAAAAAGATAATAAAAAAAAGTAGGCTAGCTACAGTTGCCATGAGCCAATCATGGAATCCTTCCATATGGATTCCACACAGTGATTCTGGTTACCATCCTTAAAATATGAAAAATAAAACCAGCTGATGGCTGCTGCTAAATTTTAAAATGCATAATACAACATAAAGAATACATGACAAGAATTTTCAAATAATACAAGCAAAATTACCATCCTAGATTTTAGATGACACTGAATAAGCATGTTGTTTGTGTTTTTTATAATTGCCTAATTTCAAATACTACTTTTAAGATCAATTCTCAAAGCACAAACAGGCCTGAGAAAGGTGCTATTCGTTTCTCCTTCTATGAGAAGAAGTAGAACCAAGGTTCGTGAGGCTAGGTTTAAGAGTTTCCACACCAGAACCTATAACTCCTAGAACCTGGTTGGAAACGGTCATTCACCAAGTAGATATACAAGAGGGATATCAAAATAAAGGTTGCCCTTTTCCCCTTTCCTAGCTCTGCCCCGTCCTCCCCTGCATTGGCAGCCCCCTCATCCTGCCGCCTTGGCAGGAGACGTGTCCCTTCGTCTTCTCTCCCCCGGATCCCCACTCCTGCTCCTACTCTGTGATAAAAAAAATAAAATAAGAAAATCAAGGTTTGTCTCACTTGATACAATCCCACAATGCCTACATTCCAAAAATGTTGAGTGAAAAACTGAACTCTGAAAAAGCAAATAATCTTTTTAATGTCATGCCTTATCATTTAAAGAAGATGAATCATCCATCAGATTTGTCTGTTAATGAATCTAGATTTTTGCATACCAAGTTTGCAGAAAAAGGAGTTAACTTTTTTTGACTTGTATAATCAACAGACTGATTATTATGAGAAAAAATACAGCACAGTGAAACTCACATGAATTCTGGAGTTAGATTTAAGTTAAAATCCCTTTACTGACCACCAACTTGATTACATGATCACATAAGCAAGATTCTTATTGCTTCAAAAAATTTTTTGTATCTTCACAGAAAAATGGGGATAATAATGGTTATTGGAAACGTTTTTTTTGGTAAGATTTAAATTCATTTCAGAATTGTATAGGAAGAGCTTCCATTAATAGGCCTTCAACAAAATCACTGTTATCTGGTACTTTCATGACATAAACACAAATAATGGACACAAAACTGCATATTTACATTAATTAGGCTGAACAAAAAGGGGAACTTTGAACAAACTCATGCTTAATTCTGTGATAAAAGGCACAAGAATGTAAATTGTATCAAGCAAACATTTTCATTAGTTTAAAAATACGCACTATGAGCTTCCTTAGACTTTATTTTCTAGCTTCATGTTAAACTCTTTAAAACAAACAAATAAACACATAGCTACTATTTTATCAGCTATTTAAAATCTGTCAGTTGTAATACTTCTTCTAATGTAATCTAATGTAAAGCTTGTTTGGAGCAGGGCATTGTGGCATAATGAAGCTGCCACCCTCATACCAGCATCCCATATGGATGACAGTTCATGTTCCAACTACTCCACTTTTGATCCAGCTTCCTACTAATGGCATGGGAAAAGCAGCAGATGTTCCAAATGTTTTGGGCGCCTGCCCATGTGGAAGACCTGACAGAGGCTCCTAGCTCCTGGCTTCAGACAGGTCCAGGCCAAGTAACTGCGGTTCCCTGGGTAGTAAGCCATTGGAGGGAAGACCCCTCTTTCTCTGCCCCTCCAACTCTGTAACTCTTTCAAATTAAAAGAAAAAAACTTTTTTTTAAAAGATATGCTTCTTGGGCCCAGCGCAGTAGCCTAGTGGCTAAAGTCTTCGCCTTGCATGCACCAAGAACCCATATGGCTGCCAGTTCTAAACCTGGCAGTCCTGCTTCCCATCCAGCTCCCTGCCTGTGGCCTGGGAATGCAATCAAGGCCATGGAACCCTGTACCTATGTGGGAGACCCGGAAGAAGCTCCTGGCTCCTGGCTTCGGATTGGTTCAGCTCCAGCCGTTGCAGCCGCCTGAGGAGTGAACCATCAGATAGAAGCTTTTCCTCTCTGTCTCTCCTCCTCTCTGTATATCTAACTGCCTTTTCAATAAAAATAAATAATCTTTAAAAAAAAAAAAAAGAAATGTTGACAATTCAGACCAGATGTCTTTTTTTTAAAAAAGATATGCTTATCTAAGAAAATATGATTAAATGTTAAATATCTTAAACTGCAATGGTGGTATTATTCAGGGTTAAAATTATAGCACCTGAATCATAATTATTCTTGCTAATGAGAAACAGATGTAATAAGGACTATCCAAAGCAGCATGTAGCTGAGAAATTGCTTGTATTTACCTTTGAGAACTATAGTTGCTTTCTCTATAGTAGGCTTATCTTCTTAATCACGTTGTGCTTAAGCTAATATTAAAATTAATTTACTTTTGTCAAAACACCAATGAAGTAATGAAAAAAAAAGCATGTACTGGGCAGAGATAAATATCTAAGATTAAATCTGAAATGTACCTGAGTTATTTATAAGTAAGTGATTTATATTCCTATTTATTTTCTTGCAAAAATACACAATGGTTCAAGATCTACATTGTTAATAAGGGTTAGATGATCAGTAGAGAAAAATATCAAAGACATCTACAATTGATAGGTGATTCTTAGAGTATATTTTAGTCTTACAAATCTGTTTACTTTTAATGGACAGATCATATTTGCATATATTTATTAACCAATATGTTTTTTAAAAAAAGATTTATTTATTTATTTGAACTCCAAAATAACAGAGAGGGAGATCTTCCATCTGCTGATTCACTCCCTAGATGGCTACAATGGCCAGGCCTGGGCTACACTGAAGCCAGCAGCTCAGAAATCCCTCTGGGATTCCTATGTGGGTAGAGTGGCTTCAACACTTGAGCCAGCAGCTACTGCTTCCTGAGACACATGAGCAGTAACTAGAATGGGAGCAGAGTACTTGGGACTCGAACCAGAAACTTCAACAAGGGATGCAATCATAAGCACTGGCTCAACCTGCTTCACCACAATACTAGGCCAGAGGGAAGCAGGCTTTTCTAAAATGTTATTTTGGTTCCCAATTAAATTTCCCTCTCCTTTTTCTATGTCTTAAAGGAAATTCAGATATCAGGTCAAAAGAGGAAGTTCAAATATACATCTTGCTATTACAAAATATATATTGCAAAAATCATTAGATGACAGATACAGAGAAAATAAAAGTTATGTATAAACAAATTGAAAATATTTAAAATTTCATGAGTTAAAATTGAGATATTCAGTGAAGCCAAAAGCTATGTATGCAGTAAATAAGATTCTCATACTTGATCTTAGCCAAAAGGCCGAGAAGCCATAGTAAGTAAGATTCTCAAATTCCACTTTACATCTAAATAAAAGATGTAATTTTTAAATTTTTGGGTAGATTTTTTAGTTCACTTTATTATAAAAAATGAATATAAACTGAGACTTGAGTTGTGATATAATGGGTTAAACAACTGCTTGCAATGCTGGCATCCCAAATTGGAGCATTAAGTCAAGTCCCAGCTGCTCTGCTTCCAATCCAGCTTTCTGCGAACGTGCCTGGGAAGACGGCAGAAGACAGCCCAAGAACTTGGGCCCCTGATACTCACATGGCAGAGCAGGAAGCAGTTCCTTTCTTGCTCCTGCTCTGGCCTAGCTCAGACCTGGCTGTTGCAACCATTGAGGATTGAACTAGTCGACAGAAGATATCTCTGCCAATGTGCCTTTCAAACAAGTGTTGATTTTTAACAATTAATTTTTTTAAAGATTTATTTTTATTATTTTTTTATTGGAAAGGCAGATATACAGAGAGGAGAGACAGAGAGGAAGATCTTCTGTCCGATGATTCACTCCCCAAGTGAGCGCAACGGCCGATGCTATGCCGATCCGAAGCCAGGAGCCTCTTCTGGGTCTCCCACGAGGGTGCAGGTTCCCAAGGCTTTGGGCTATCCTAGACTGCTTTCCCAGGCCACAGGCAGGGAGCTGGAAGGGAAGCGGGGCTGCCGGGATTAGAACAGGCACCCATATGGAATCCCGGGCGTGCAAGGCGAGGACCTTAACCACTTGCGCCACTGCGCCGGGCCCATTAACAATTAATTTAAGAAAAGGTTTTCTGACTTAAGGCACTGGCAACAAAAAGCAGCTACAAATTTCAATATCAAAGTTTTAAAAAAAATAAAGAAAGTTACTAATGCCACTAACGGATTAAGCTCATACCTCTTCTAAGAAACTGTATAGATTTTCCAAGAATGGAACAGCCCCACCTATTTACCTACATCTTTCCTGCCAGGAAATCATTTATAATTTTAAGTGTCATGCATTATTTTAAAAAGATCGGACCTCTGGGAGAAGTTTGATGCAAGTTGAAAGAGCTATGTGGGAAGTGCTGGTGGATGTGATCCTTTAGCTGAAGAGACAGACAGGTCTGGTATTGGTTGAGGTGTTACCCTGTACTGAGTACTTAGAAGAATTACTAGATACCCTTTACAGCCCCCCAACACAAAACATTTTCAGGAGGTCCTGGGGTAGAGATTACTACTCACTACGTGATGCACTCTCTCACCTTCGTGGTTAGAACCACAGCATGATTTGTGCTGGCACCAGCACCCAGAGTGTTTTTATTCATCTATGGCTGCTAGGTATCACCAAGCTACTAAATTCTTTTGGACATGCTCCTGTAAAGAGTCACAAAGTTGGCTGAGCTTCTTGCCTTCCTGGGGCCTCCATTTTGGTGCCTGTGTTGCTGATGTGATGCCTGTAACTACAGCAGTGTCATTGGATCACTTGGAGGAGCTATAAGCCAATGACAACAGAGAGCTGACAGCCACGAAAGCACCAAGTGTTCCTTAGAATGTCCTTTACGGAGAGACAACTGCATTTAAGTCATGCAAAGAAGGCAGCTATGTTTGAGTCACATTAAACTGAATTGCCTCTTAAAATAGTGAACTCTGACAGAGGTAGGTAGTGTAAGAACCCAGATCTTACAGATGAAAGGAGAGACTCACAGTCAGACAGCTGGGAAGAGACCTTTAAAGTGCCCAGCTCTTAACCATTCTGCTATACTGCCTTCAGGCTGTACTGGAAGTGAGAACCTCAGCAGAGGAGGAGAGCACTGAAAATGGGCAAAATGAAGCTGAAAGCAGGCCAGTAGCTCAACTCCATATTCTAGGCACAAAGAGTGAACTTTTTTTTTTAAAAAAACATAACAGAACAGATAGCTAACATACAGGGAGCTGGGCCTGCCTGGTCAGTATGCAGCCCATTTCTGAGACCTGCGGAAGCACAACCAGAAAAAGGGAGCAGTGCCTGAAGATGAGAGACAGGAAGTCTATCCAGAAAAGACATCTCTGTGAGCCAGCCAGACTTCATCGCACACACAGAATCATTACTGGGTTGAATTCAGAACATCTGAATTCAGGGAGCAACAGGGAGTAACTAACACACTGATTTCTAAAAATGAACTACAATTCTTCAAAGGAGTATCTTTTAAGTAAATATGAGGAGGAAAGGCATTTAAGTATTAAGTAAGCCCAGGAATAACTTTATAGATTTCGGAAATCTACTGTTTCTGCTTTGGAAGTGGTGATGTGAAAAGGGTATAACCCTGTTTCCCTAATACACCAAGCATTTTTTAAATTTAAATTACTTAACATTTTTAATTTATTTTTTTAATGGAAAGGCAGATATACAGAGAGAAGGAGATACAGAGAAAAATCTTCCATCAGCTGGTTCACTCCCCAAATGGCCACAATGGCCAGAGCTAAGCCAATCCAAAGCCAGCTTGCTCCGGGCCTCCCATGTAGGTGCAGGGTCCCAAGGCAGTGTGCTATTGCCTTCCAAGGCTACAGGCAGGGAGCTGGATGGGAAGTGGAGCAGCCACAATATGAACAGGCACCCAGATAGGATCTTGGTGCATGCAAGGGAAGAACTTTGACCAGTAGGTTACCACACTGGGCCCTACCACACCAAGCAAATTTTTAAAAATATTAAAGGACCCACAATATCTCGAGTGTTTTGAGTTTTTTCTAGTCATCTGGAAATAAAAAAGAATACTGAAAAGAAGTGTAGATTTATCCACTGAATTTGTACAACGGAGGAGAACAGACACGGCAATTTCTGAGAAAAAGTAAGGTATGAATGAAGAAACTCAGACAGAGCTCCTTCCGCAGAGAGGCGCACAAGAATAACCAGTCAGAGACTCATCTGTGCCCTAAGGAGCTGCATTATTATCTCCAGCTTTCCAAATCAAAACACTTTTGGTCAATACTTAGAACAATCATGGAGTTTACCTCAATAATATGACGACAGGAACACCAAGAAAAGCTGCAGAACGATTTTGTACACACAAACTAAAATTCTGGTGGCTAAAAGTCATGTACTATTTTGTTTACAAAAAAAAAAAAAAGACATTACAAGTGACCCAAAGACTAATACTAAGTAAATTTTCCTGACTTAGACAGAAATCGGGAACTTTTCATTTTTGTGAACAGTTGTTTGGATATTTCTAACTTCCTTTGCAAGCTAGCTAGATTTACTGAATTTCAAGTCCTGTCTGTAGTTGCCTTGGCAGGCCCCAGACCACATGATTCTGTGGGTCTCATAAGGCCCCGAGGCTGAACATTGGGTACCCCTCTAGGCAACAGTCCTTTATCTGTAGGTTAATAAACTGATTTTCATATTTACCTCTGAAAATTGTTTTTGTATCATACAGCTTTGTAAGACAAAACGTGAAACTATTGTTTGGACAGTTATCTAACATGTATTTTCCAATAACCTTAAATAACTCAACACACAAAAATACACTCAGAGCCCATTAGAAACATAAATTAATAATATCCAACAAGAATAATACAGATAAACAGTTCTGACCATCACAATGAAACCCATGTATCTTTTAGTAGTTACTTACATTGCATTAAATAACTAAAACAAAATAGGGGTAGATAGTAAAATGTTTGTATTCTAAAGTGCTCTAAGAAACATCTGACAATTTAGGTCCTACCGATCTTTCATAAAACCAAAGAGAATTACAGCACCAATGGTAGTCAACACCGCTGAACAGAACAACACCCAATTAAAGTTAATAACACCATCTTTGCCTGAACACTAAGTGGTATACAATAATGTGACACAGGAGAAAATAATTTTTTTACAATTCTGCTTTAAAAATATATATTGGTCACTGGTTTAACATTTTCTGTGTAACCTGGATTAGAACCTTTAATTGTTCATCTCTGCTCAAAATTCTAGTCCAGGTTTTTATGAACAAGTATTTTATATGCAGAATAATAAAAATATAAGATAAGCACAAAACAAATTTTAAAAGATGACAAAGTTACTAATTTTTTACAGAGCAGTAACTAGTGTCAAGTGCCTTGCTAGAAATCATGTGTGATTTACAAAAGGGAAAACTGAAGTTTAGCAAAGAAGTGAGCCTTGTGCTTCAGAACCAAGAATGAGGGACTGAGGAGAGACGAGGTTCAAGGACTTACTCTCCACAACTATAACAGATGTACATTCCTCAACCTAAATCTGTCACTGGATTTAAAAAGCACAAAACAGGCATTCTTTTCCATTTATACTGTAAATATAACTCAGAAGTAAGGTGCCTAGACCAACTAAAAATTATTTTTAAGATAGATCTTCTAATTGCTGCTTCACTTACCAAATGCCCACAACAGCTAAGGCTTGGCACACTGATGCCAGGAGCTGAATGTCAATCTGGGTTTCCCATGCGGGTGTCAGGGAACCAAACACTTGAGCCATGAGCTGCTGCCTCTTGATAGGCTATACTACGGACTAAGCCCGGGCACTCACTCTGTCGGGGGCAGGCATATCAAGAGGCACCACTCACCGCACCAAAGGTCCAGCCCTGACTTACCAGGTACTTAAACAGCACTGACATTCCTTGAAATTACTGTGACTTAGCAAATACATTTCAAATTGCCATTAGCTGAAATGAAAAACCATTTCCTTTCTGAAGCTGCCAATACACAAGAGAGGAAGGTATACACATAGAACTGATGCCACAATATTCAGAATAACACTTTTGTTTTCTGAGAACAATGTGACAAAAGACTAAAAAGACTGGCAATTTGCTAATACAAAAACATACTTAAAGAAAAAAATTTGTGCGCTCTTTAAGTCACTACACCCTTCCAGAGAAATCATTAAGATATACAAGGAAGAATCAGCTAGGGCAAATACATTAAAGCAACATATCAAGATAATCTGGATGACAGATATCAAATGTAAATAATTTATGGAAATAATTTTTAACAGTAAAATATTCATTTTGCTAAAAATGCAAAATTTGAGAAAAACAATCATTTTACATGATATAAGCAATATGACAAAATTAGAGCAAAGACTACAATTAAGAGAAAAATATGTATTATTTTTAAACTCAGATTTCAGCAACGGAAATAAATAGAGGAAATAAAAGGAAGAGAGAAAACAAAGGTATTGTTCAATAAGTAACCCACTACATAACACAAGCATTCAAGGTATACAGCTAGTTAGAAAAACATTAAACAGCTGGAACTGTTTAAGGATTAAAACATATATTATACATATATTATATATAAAACATATATTATAAAAACATGGATATTATAATTATAAATCTAAAATAGAAATAGCAAGGATAGTTCTAAAGTATAGATCAAAATTGTAAATGATGGACTGGAACAGAAACTACGCATACATTATGAAATACTTCCATAACCTCTATGTTAAAAATATTCCTAAAGTTGAAATCTGGAAAAAAAATAAAAATAACCAATATAAAAATTAAGCAGTATTATCAGAAGACAGTATGAATTTGTTTATAATTAATACTAAGATTAAACAGCAGAGAAAATACTTGTTGAATGCTAACATTTAAAACACTGATAATGCCATAATTTAACCAATAAAAGCTGAAAAGCGTGTTTCAAGGAAAATAATTTTCTAATTTTTGTTAACAGAATCAGCAGATTGTCAAAACGTGGAACATAAATTAAAAACTGGCAACATGATGCCTTTAGTGCTTTAATTTTCTCCCCTTATGGACGCTTACACCTTTGACCTGTAATTCTTATTTATTCCTAGTTTGCTGCAAACAGTCTGGTTATGTACTCACGCAGTCTGGCATACTCAAACACTTGGGCTCCTTTTTACACTTGGACAAGTTTTGAGCTTCAATAAATTACACAGTCACCTAGATTCTTTCCTCTGGACTATAAAGAACCTGCTGCGTGGATTAATGGGATTGGGAGAGTATGTCTGAGGATCACTCCTAAAGGTCATCTCTCGGTCCTTACCGCTAACACTCTCGGGCAGAGGTGGAGTCTATTTCCTTTCCTTTTCCTTGAATCTGGGTTGGCCTGTAACTAGTTATGATCAACTAACTACAGAAGAAATAAGGCTACAAGAGTTCTAAACCTAGCCCCAGCGAGACCTAGCAGCATTTCTCTCACTTGGAAAACAGCCTGGAAAAGCTTTCACATGAAACTTGGGCTAGACTTCTGAACAATGTGTACTGGAGAGCCCTGCGGGAACAATCAAGGTGTATTCATCACGCAGCCCCAGCCTCCAAGAACAAGTGAGTCAGTCTTGGATACGGCACATGTGCTCTAGTCCAGGCTAGTCCAAACTACCCACATATTCATACAAGTCATTATTTTTAGCTTCCAGTTTGGGTGTGATTTGTTACACAGTAATCAATTATCAAAACAGTTTATCAGATTTGGTAATGATCTCAAATACCAAGTGGAAGCAAGTATAAATTCTTTAGAAGGAAATCCTTTCCTTGAAAGTTACATGCTAGTCACATAAATAATTTTACAAATGATATCAAAAAAACATGGGGCCAGTGCTATGGCACAGTAGGCTAAACTTCCACCTGTAATGCTGACATTCCATATGGACACTGGTTTGAATTCTGGCTCCTACACTTCTGATCCAGCTTATGGACTGGGAAAGCAGGGAAGGATGGCTCAATGTCCTTGAGCCCCTGAGCCCACGTGGGAGACCTGGAAAAAGCTTCTAGTTCCAACTAGCTCCTGTCGTTGCGGCCTTTGGGGAGTGAACAAATCGACGGCAGTTCTGTTTCCCCTTCTCTCTAAAACTGCCATTCAAATAAAAATAAATCTTTAAAAAACATACCAATGAAACTAGATTCTGAGGTTAGGCATTCAGCTGAACAGCTTAAGTCACTGCTAGACTGCATCATTTCATATCAGAGTGCCTAGTGCAAGTCCCTGGTACTCTACTTCCAATCCAACTTCCTGCCACACACATAAGGCAACAATAAAGGCTCAGTTACAAGTGGGAGACTTAGGTGGAGATCCTGGCTGTCGTGGACATTTGAGAAGTGAGCCAGCAGGTGAAAGCCTCTACCTCTAAAATAAAATGAAAATAAATAAAACCCTTGAAAGGACGAAGAAAAGAAGAAAGGAAAGGAGAAAGAGAAAAATAAAGGGAAAGGAAGAAAAGAAGAAAGAAAAGGGGAGGGGAGGGAAGGAAAAGAAAGCGAAAGGAAGAGAAGGGTGAAACACAACTAGAGTTTGAGGTGGGTATTCAGTACAGTACTTTTTAAAAAGATTTATTTATTTTTATTGGAATGGCAGATATACAGAGAGGAGGAGAGACAGAGAGAAAGATATTCTGTCTGATGGTTCACATCCCAAGTGGCCCCAACAGCTGGAGCTGAGCCGATTCAAAATCCCAGGAGTGAGGAACCTCTTCCAGGTCTCCTACGTGGGTGCAGGGTCACAAGGCTTTGGGCTGCCTTCAACTGCTTTCCCAGGCTATAAGAATGGAGCTGGACGGGGAGCAGGGCCAGCAGGATATGACCCAACGTCCATATGGGATACTGGTGTGTGCAAGGTGAGGATCTTAGCCACTAGGCTACCATGCCAGGCCCACAGAATAGTGTGTAGTAAGCACTGCTTGGAACGCCTGCTCTGGCTCTGTTTTCAAGCTAGTTTCCTGCTAACACATGTCCTGAGGCAGTAGGTGATGAATAAAGTTCTTGGACTCCAATAACATATGTCAGAGACCCAGATGCAATTCTGGCTCTTCAGTCTGGCCCAGTCCTGGCTATTTAAGCCATCTGGGGGCATGAACCAGTAGTTGGAAGACATGCTTTTGTTTCTGCTTCTCTGTCTCTGTACACATCAAATAAATAAAGAAAAACTGGTTTGCTTAACTGAGTACCAGTCCACAACTAAGAGATCATAAAACTTCAGAGCCTAGCACTGCAGTGTAATGGGTACTTCTACCTGTGATGCTGGCATCCCACTTCAGCGCACTAGTTCAAGTCCTGATGACTCCCCTTCCAATCCAGTACCCTATAAACGTGTCAGAGAAAGTAGCAGAGGAAAATGGCCCAAATACTGGCCACCCAGGTAGGAAACCCAGAAGAAATTCCAGGCTCCTGGCTTTTGCCTGGACCAAGCCCTGGCCTTTGCAGCCATTTGGGGAGTGAACCAAGCAGATGGAAGCTCTCTCTATCACCCTGCTTTCCAGATAAAACAAAAGGTTCAATAAATCCCAGTCAACTTCAATAAAAACAGTCCAAAAATAGACACACAGGGGGAATTTTAAGTAGCCACAGGAAATAGAAAAGGCACATTGCCTTCAACGCAGCAGCACAACAGTAACAGCAGAACTCTGAACCCCAAACCACTGAAGACTATGGACTGTCTTCAGTTGATAACAAACTACCTTTTTTCCAGTTCTGCAATCCAACTCTTTATTATAATTTCTCGTGACACAGTCCCTCCCTCTTTCATTCTTCCCTCCTTGTTTTCCTCTCAATGACACACTCCCCTTATACTAGGCATTCCCTTGGTATTTCCAAGGATGAAAACCTCTTACTGTGCCTTCTTCCATTAAGATTTCCCAATTTTATGCTTCAACAACAAGTCTAACCAAAAAATTCTTTTAAAGTCCAGCTTTTCAGGACAAGGCCACACACATCCAGAGAAAACCCAGAGCAAGGAAGGTCATGCCCTGATGCTTGGGTGTGTGCAGAGGATTGAAGCCTTGACACAACTGGCTTGGCCAGGCCTTTCTACACACCAGCTTTCTCCTCGTATAACTGCTCCCCATCCCTAATAGAGGAGGCCGATTTGAGACGTTCTCCTGCTTCCTTACATATGAGTAGCAGCAATACTAGTAACAGTCCAACAAAAATTACCAATGACCAGTATCTGGAATGGAAATGAAGCTATTACACATTCTTCAGACATAAGAAAAATAAGCAGAAATTTATAACAGTAAGTTCAACAATTTAGACAAAATGAGGGAATTTCAGAATACTGAAGCTGACACAAGAATATATAGAAAATTCAAATAGTCTTAGAACTAAGGAAACCTCCATGTCAAGCACTGTGAAGGTTCTGAAACACATGATTGCTAACAGGCTTAGGTTTTTCTCCTTTTGATGTGATGGAAGTGTTCCAAAGTTGATTCTGATGATGGAGATCAATAACTGATATAAATGTTGTATAAATGGGGGAGCACTACAGTATGTTAAATGTGTAGCAACAATAATATCCAACTCCATAGGCAAGCAGAGAGTAGACAGCCTTCATTTTGTAGGTAATTGTTGTTTTACATTACTGTTATCTTAAATTGGACGGAGAAGAGCAGTTGTCTAAGAGTGAGAAGATTTGAAAACTATATTAAAATTTATATTTGTACAGACACAGTGATTAACCTGGGATATGCTTTAAATTGCCCAGCAGCAGATGAATAAGGAGGATTTGTTCAGCCATTTGTTACTTTTTTGAAGCTGAGTTATAGAGTATACGGACATTCATATATTATTATATTTCCGAATTAAGCCCAAACACAAAATCAACCTCCCAAAGTTATACATGGTTCCACAGAAACGCTTATCAAATGACTTCATTAACAATTTACACAGCACTACAGTATCCTCCAAAACAACGCAGGCCACGTTAAAATGGAAATCCTTACTAACCTGTATCAGTATCATCCAATCAGAACTAATGCAGAAGAAATGTGTTTCTTACTATTTATAAAACATCATTATACCCATGAATCAATCTGCATAGTCAATCAGGCAATACGTCAATCAAATCAATTAAAAGCTGGTTGCAAACGAGGGCTAATAATTAATACAACTCAGAGGAATTAAAAAAGAATTATCAATACTTAAAGCCAATTCTTTTTCACTGAAGAATAACTGCAGGGAACAACAATTGTAAAATGTGTAATCTTTTAAGAAAATATTTAAAGCAAATTATATTATAAAATTATGTATTTTCAAGTTGCTAAGGAATATCAGGCACTGTGTATTATCTGAGAAAAAAAATAATGAGATAGCTCTGGAAAGCAGTCACCAGTAGAGAATGGCTGGAATGAAAAATGCCATGTCTGATATGTCAGACACATTTCTAGTCTTAAAAAAATTATTTTATTTTTATTGGAAAGTCAGATATATAGAGAGGAGAATAGACAGAGAGGAAATCTTCTGTCCACTGGTTCACTCCCCAAGCAGCTGCAATGGCCAGAGCTGAGCCTATCAGAAACCAGGAGCCAGGAGCCTCCTCTGGGTCTCCCACAGGGTCCCAAGGCTTTTGTGCCTTCCCAGGCCACAAGCAGGGAGCTGGATGGGAACTGGGGCTGCCAGGACTAGAACCGGCATCCATGTGGGATCCTGGCATATGCAGGGCGAGGATTTTAGCTGCTAGGCTACCACACTTGGCGTGCATTTCTAGTCTTTAATACAAAAACTATAAATGTATATAAAGCATTTATTATGTAAAAATTAACTCCAAAATGAAAGTGAATTGGTCCCATTTGAGAACATGGTAGCTCCTGCTAAAAAGGCCGAGTCCCCAGAACTGAGTAAATGTGATACCCAGGGCATTAAATACTACTTTTTTCTCTCCCAAGTGGGGCACAGCTTGAGACGTGAGGTGCTCCACCACAGTCCATACTTCCTGGGCTGTGAGGCTGTGTCCAGCTTTCAGGACTCACCATGTATTCCTCTCCAAGATTCATACAATTTCATAGGCTGTCATTCTGTTTATCAAAGTAGAAGAAAGCAGTCCCCTCTGCTGGATTCACTGCCCTGTGCAGACGTATGGCCAGCCTCGTGTCTCATCACGACACGGTGCATCCCTTGCTCTCCGGCAATGATGCAAAACCATCGTGTTCACTGAACCCTGTCTGTTCAGGATTTCAATTAGCTTTCCTTCCTCAAAATACACGCTTAACTCAAAGGCCAGCTCCTCACTGAGACCTCTCTCACTTACCCAACATGATCTGTTGGCTTCTCTTACTTGTTAACTATACACCTTCCCCTCTTTACAGACAGAAGCTCTTTGAAGACAAGAGTTCTCTCTTGAACACATTTGGTTCTCAGGGCTTCGTGCCCAAACATTCTCACAGCAGTTGGTCAAAATTAAACCTGCTCAGGTCACCTCGTGCTATTTTTCCATTTTCTCCCAGGACTCTTGAGGCTCAAGTGAGAGACTGCACAGGTCACTGGTAAAACTTGAACAGATGATATTCTTACAAGCTTTGCCTATCTTTTAGGTAGTGGATCAAAATGATTTTACCTTCATACTACTATTGCTAATTTAGAGGTGGAGGATACAAACACCCCATTAATTTCTCCTGTTAAATTTTTCATTACCTAATCAGATAGCATATGATTCCACATCCAAGCAAACCTGTGATCTTCAGGAATATAAAAACTCCCTGGGCCCGGTGCAGTGGCATAGTGGTTAAGGTCCTCGCTTTGCACGCCCCGGGATCCTATATGGGCGCCGGTTCTATCCCAGCAGCCCCGCTTCCCTTCCAGCTCCCTGCCTGTGGCCCGGGAAGGCAGTCGAGGACGGCCCAAAGCTTTGGGACCCTGCACCTGCGTGGGAGACCCGGAAGAGGCTCCTGGCTTCGGATCGGCATAGCATCGGCCGTTGCGCTCACTTGGGGAGTGAATCATCAGACAGAAGATCTTCCTCTCTGTCTTCCCCTCTGTATATCCGCCTTTCCAATAACAAAATAATAAAAATAAACTGGAAAAAAAAGGACTCCCATCCCAGGTTTTGTTTTGCTTCTCCTGAGTTCAGATGAAAGGAATGTTCTAATGGGGTTCTTTATTTGTCGCACAGGTGCAAAATGAATAGCAAAATACTTGGCAACAGTCATGCAAGACCCTCAAGTTACTTAAAATCTGTTCCTTTTCATGTTTTGGCAGGACTCCTAACGTGACACCTGTAGAGCACATCAGCCTTCTGTTTTAAGTCCTAAGGAGTATAACTAAGCTCTTAGCCATCTTTTTACTTGTTTCCAAGGCAGACAAGCCAGAACAAAGCTCTGAAGTGATTATTTGGTTCTAGTCATCAAAAGCAAATTGAATCTGCTACATCAAAATAAATAAGCAAATAAATAGTCCATTGCCTGTCATCTTTGCCCGTCCACCATCACACTCCTCCACCACCATCTCCATAATCCTTTCAGTTAAACTAACTGCACTGTCATCATTGTCACTGTATTCTCATGACCAAAACCCTCCAACCACTGGACTGCCCACGGCCTTTTCAGCTCTGCCCTAACCTCATTTGTACCTCACCAGTTCTTCCAAGAATCAAAGTTCTGACCTCAAGGTGGCTCTGTTCTCTGATATCTTGGCTGATCTTTTCCATAACACCAGTCCCTAGCCTTTCAGGGATGCACATTCCTTGTTTTTCTAGAAATTAGTCCTGCAGGTTTCTGAAATAACTACTTCAAAGCCACAAAACCTTTCCGTTAGAATATAATTCGTTCAGAAAGACAGTTGCAAGGGGAAACTATTTGGTGTGCAGGGTACCTCATTAGCTGAAAGAAATGTCATACGCTGGAAATGATTTCAAGAATGTAAAATTCATGAAAAGGAATTCAAATAAATTACCTGCATCACTGATTCAACTGACATTCTCTTTCCACAAAAACCTTAACCTCCTTGTCAGATAAAAATATTAAGATAGTGAAGAGGGGAAAAAAATCTAGATCCTACGTAATGGTAACTTCATCACACTATGTGTCTCAAAAAAAATTTTTTTTAAATAAAAACAGATGCTGAAAGAATGGGTACCACGGGGAGGGTTTAAGCTGTAGCTGACGTCACCTTCTCGTATATGGTTCTTGGTTCAAGTTCTGGTTCCCCTACTTCCCATCCAGCTCCCTGTTAATGCATCTCATGTTGCCGAAGATGATGATTATGGTTCAAAGTACTTGGTCCCTGCCATGCAGAAGGGAAATGCAGAAGGAGATCCTACCTCTTGTCTTCAGTTTTGTCCAGCCTTGGCTGTAAGGACATTTAGCTGAATGAACTAGCAAATGGAAATTCATTCAAGCTCTCACATTATATGTGTATATTAGAACCCATAACTCTTTCTGTCTTTCCTACTCTCTGTAAATCTGACATTCCTTTTCAATAAAAATAAATGAATCTTAGAAAAAAAAAAGAAGAAGGAAAGAAAAGAAAGAAAGAAAAGATATGGCCTGGTGCAATGGCTCAATGGCTAAATCCTTATCTTGCAAGCACTGGGATCCCATATAGTTGCTGGTTAGTGTTCCCACTGCTCCACTTCCCATCCAGTCCCCAGCTTATGGCCTGGGGAAGCAATGAATAATGACCCAAAGTCTCAGGACCCTGCACCCACATGGGAGACCCGGAAGAAGCTCCTGTCTCCTAACTTCAGTTTGGCTCAACTCCAGGTGTTGCATCCATTTGGGGAGTGAGCCAGAAGATGGAAGATCCTTCTCTCCCCTTCTTTCCATAAATGTGATGTGCTTTTCCAAGAAAAATAAATAAATCACTGAAACAACAACAACAACAACAATAACAACAACAAAAAAAGAACCTATAACTCTCCGGTTTATTTAACATGTTAAATCTCAATGAGTTTTTAGCCTTGCAATATTTCTAAATAATGCTGGTCATGTTCATGTAAAATTAACCCTTGAAAGTTAAAGAATAAGTGATAATTCACCTTAAGAAGAAAACAGTTACTGAGAATACCGGAGGTTACAGAGTTTAACATTGGACTCATAAATTTGAAAATTAAAGTACAACTGATAATATTATCCTATTACATGAAATGTGGTCACTTTGTGAAAACTCAAGGAACCTGCAAACTTGAGATCTGTCTACTGTTCCTAAACACAGGTTACACTGCAATAAAAATTTTAGTAAGACATAATATGGCCAAAAACCACATTTTTCTAAGAAAATTCATCAAAAGCCATCTGGTTGGTTCAAAAAAATTGAAACCACAGAATTAGCACACAGTACTATTTGTACAACATGCCATACCAAAAAACGTAAGGAGGAAGACTCAAACAGTGTTAACATACTTTCTCACAGTTCTGGCAGCTGGAAGCCCAGCAGCAGGTCTCCTTGACTTGCATACAGCCATTCTTTTATCTGTCTCTTTCCCTCAGTTATCCCTCAATGTTTGTGTGCCCGTGTGTCCCTGCATGTCCTAAATTTCCTCTTCTTATCAGGAGACCAATGCAGGAATTAGGGTCTATCAAAATCTCCCTTTTTAAAATTTATAGCCTCCTGGACCTGAGAGTTGTGGCACAGTGAAGCCACTGTCTGCAATGCCAGTATGATATATGGGCACTGATTCATGTTCCAGCTATATCACTTCTAACTCAACTCCCTGATAATGTGCCTGGGAAAGCAACAAAGCTGCTTCAGGAGCTTGGATCCCTGTCACTCAAATGGGAGAACTGGATGGAGCTCCTGGCTCCTGGCTTCAGCCTGGTACACACCAACTGTTGCAGCACCACTTGCAGAAATTAATCAAACAATGGCAGATTTCTCTCTCTCTGTTGACTCTTAACTCTGCCTTCTGAGCTAATTAAAAAAAAATAGTTTAAAAACATAATTAATCACCTCTTTTTTAAAGATTTATTTATGTGTTTATTCAGCAATGATAATTTTTTTTCCTGCCAAGGGTCATTTGGATATTCATAACATCATTTGTGGGCCATATAACTTTATATTAAAGACTAGCATGGTATGGAATGTCTGAATTTTGAGTTGTCTATGATTGCTTTGCAAGGCCAGACCAAATGGTTTCATGAGTTCACAGACCAGATGTTCCCCATTCCTGGTTCATTCTCAAGGTAGAGGGACCAAGAGAGATCATCCACTCACTGGTTCACTCCCCAAATGCCTGTGACAACCAGGGCTAGGCCAGGCAAAGTCAGGGGGCAGAGACTCCATTTAGGTCAGCTGTGTATCTGGATTATCATCCACCTTCCCAGGCACATTAACAGGAAGCTGACTACCAGCACAGCAGGAACACCATCGAGACTTCCCCATACGGAGTGAGGGAGTCCCAGGCACAGCCACAAGGTCCTTACAGATTCTACCTTCAAAAAGTTACACTCTGAGGTACTTGGATCAAGTGAGAACTTCACAGGAACACAGGTCCACCATAACAGACATGAGTTAATAAGCTAATAGTGAAATTGTATTTGAGTCTATCACATCTTTTATACAGTACTCCTAGGGTACTGTTCAAAAACATTTGGATGTTCAAAACCCAAACACAGAAGGCTGGGGATTGAAAACAAATTCTCTCACAAAAGTACTTATAGTATAAGCGTACGTAATAAATTGTGAAGTGTGACATTAAGTTACTTCATAAGGATTATTCTGCTAAATTTGGTCCAGGCTTTTCAAAAAGGATTCATTATTATTATTATTTTATTTGAAAGGCAGAGTTACAAAAAGAAAGGAGGGACAGAGAGATTTTCCATCTACTGGTTCATTCCCCAAATGGCCTCAACAACTGGAGCTAGCCAATCTGAAACCAGGAGTTAGGTGCTTCTTTTGGGTCTCCCATGCAGGCGTAGAGGTCTAAAGACTTGAGCCCTCTTTCTCTGCTTTCCCAAACCATAAACAGAAGGCTAGATGAGAAGTGGAACAGCTGAGACAAGAATTGGTACCCAAATGGGATGCCAGTGGCATGAGCAAAAGCTTAGCCTACATGTCACAGCACCAATGTGATCCAAGTTTTTAAAAATCTTTACTTATTTGAGAAGCAAATAACTTGGTTCACTCCCCTTCTACCTACAAAGGAGTAATCAAATAGAAAGTAGATGCCAGGAGCCAGAACTCCATCGGATTCTCCTAGGTGGGTAGCAGGAGTAACTGAGCCATGACTGCTGCTCCCCAGGGTGCACACTGACAGGGAGCTGGGAGTTGGGAGAGGAGCCAGATTACAAATGTTCCCAAGTAGTACTTTCAGTACTCTACCAAAACCCAACCCTGGTCCACTATTTCAAAATATAATGCATTTGAGATGCATTTGAGATGTGTAAATTACGCCTACAAAGGCATCAGTTTCTCCTCTTTGAGTAAAAGAGGCAAAGAGAGGCTTTGGGCCATCCTCCACTGGGGGATCAGACCCTAATCTGAAGGCAAGACTGTAACCTTACCTAGAAGCAGAAGAGAACTACTCTAAATCAGACTTCTTTCTTTTACCAGGCAGTATAGGCGTTACCCTCAAGAAACCATCTGTGGTACACAAGCATTATTACCTCTGCATAATTTTATAAAAGAAGCCAAAGCTGTAAGCAGCCTTGGGCAGCACGCAATTTTTCTGAGCAGAGAAGGCCATGATTTCCAACCATAAAAAAATTCTCAAAAAAGGTTCTTTCATGGGAAAGAGGAAAAAAGTGAAAGCTGTATGCCTCTGCAATGCTTTTTTCTTCCTTTTTTGGAATAGTTAATGATGCAGTCTGCACAAGCAAGGATCTGTGGACTGACACACAAACATACACAGAGTTCTTTCAAAAAGAAACCAACCACACAGACTTCATCTGAATTTCCTTGCAAACACAACAGTCTTCCAGAACATGCTCCCTAATGGCGTTTCATCTCTGGCCAGATTATAGTTTTTAACAGCTAGATGGAACATGTAAGAGTAAGATTCCACTTCAGTACCTAAATGTTTACTTAGTAAATCAGTGTGCACTGAAGTATACTAACTTTCAAGAGATGTATTTTAAACTGAAACGTGGGTTGGGGTACTAGTGTAGAAGGGAAAGCAGCAGCCTGCACCGGCAGGATCCAGTGAAGGCGCCACTTCCTGTCTGGGCTGCTCCACTTTCACTCTGGCTCCCTGTTAATTACCTGTGAAAGCAGCAAAAGATGACTAAGTGTGCCTGGGTCCCTGCACCCACTAGGGAGACACAGGGAAAGCTCCTGGCTTCTGGCTTTTTTAGTCTGACTCAGCCTTAGATACAGCAGCCATTTGAGGAGTGAATCAGCAAATGGAAGATTTCTGTTTCTCTCTCTTTCAAACAAATAAGCAATTTTCTAAAACAAAAAATAAATAAATGCAACATGTATAATTGATTTTCTTATTCTTCTCAACAAATGTTTTAATTTTCCAAGAATCTGGTAGCCTATTTGAGGTCTGCATGTAAGCTGTATATATCTCCCATTGTTTATACCGACATATCAATACAGTCCTTATCCATATTCATTCTATCAAATAGCATTTTATTCCATCCATCACATACATTCATACACCAATCTACTTGTATTTCACTATTAACTTTCATTTTAAAAGTCCTCTGTTTATTCAAATTGGGTTGACATATTTTTTTTTTCCTTTGTTAATACATCCAGCTGTGGAGCTAGCATTGTAGTGCAGAGGCTTAAGCCTCTGCCAGTGATACCAGCATCCCACCTGAGTGCCTGCTCAGAGTCCTAGCAGCTCTGTTCCTAATTCAGCATGTTGCTAGCATGACTGGGAAAGCACAAGCCAGATAGAGGGCTTCAGCCCTTGACACCAACATGGAACACTCACATTGAGTTTCAGGCTCCTGGTATGTTCTGGACCGGCCTCAGGCACTACAGGCCTCTGGGGAGTAAACCAGTGGTTAGCAAATCTCCTTTTTTCTGTATCTCCTTGTGTCTTCTGTTAAATTCAGTGTTATAAATAAATCTTCAAAAAAAAAACCAAAAACTAATGCATGAATGAGTGCTCAACATAATGAACTAAATGAGTGCTCATTAGTTTATCTATTTGTTCAATGATAATAAGGTCATTGCTTTAAAATACATAAAACCATTGTTTAGGGCCTGGCACAACGACTCAATTGGCTGATCTTCTTCCTTCAAGTGCCAGAACCCCATATGGGCATTCAGTTTATGTCCCAACTATGTCTCTTCCCAGACAACAATCTGCTTGTGGCCTGGGAAAGCAGTGGAGGACGGCCCAAACCTTGAACCCTGCACCCATGTGAGAAACCCGAAAGAAGCTCCTGGCTCCTGGCTTTCAATGGCTCAACTCCGGCTATTGCTTCCACTTGGTGAGTGAACCAGCACATGGAAGATCCTTCTCTCTATAAATTTGATCTGCCTCTCCAATAAAAATAAATAAATCTTTAAAAAAAATCCCACTACCTAATAAATATGTACATATATTTATTTATAATAATTTTTAAAACTTTCAATCCAAATGATTATGGCAATAAAAAGTGGTACAAAGCATCTTGTATTAGTCAATGTAACCAAGAATACAATTCAAATGCAAGCTTCAGTTTCTTTTGGTAAGCCTTCCTATTTTGTTATGATACAGCCCCTCTCTGGGGAACCCTGGGACCAACATCAAGGATCCTGGAAGTGGGGCAATGAGGCTGAGAAAGAAGAGGACTATTTTCTTACCTATTGTTTTCTTATACAGATTCCTTTGTACTTTACCTATCTTTAAAAAGAGTAATGCTTTCTAAAATAACAAGCCAATTTAAAGTCTATTTTCTTTGTACTCAAGAGAAGTATTAAATTAGTACTATCACTATATCACAAGACCACATTTTGAAGTGTTAAAAACAACCAAATAATCTGTCTTCTGTTTCTACAGGATAAGGCTATGTTGCAACCAAAAACAATCAGCTACATGACATTTTCTCCATTTTAAGGTTTAAAAAAAAGACAAACTTGGGCCCAGCACTGTGGCCTAGTGGCTTAAGTCCTTACCTTGAACGCCCCGGCATCCCATATGGGTACCGGTTCTAATCCCTGCAGCTCCACTTCCCATCCAGCTCCCTGATTGTGGACTGGGAAAGCAGTCAAGGACGGCCCAAAGCCTTGGGACTCTGTACCTGTGTGGGAGACCTGGAAGAGGTTCCTAGTTCCTGGCTGCTGGCTTTGGATTGGCACAGCACTGGCCGCTGCGGTCACTTGGAGAGTGAATCATTGGATGGAAGATATTCCTCTCTGTCTCTCCTCCTCTTTGTATATCTGACTTTCCAATAAAAATAAATAAATCTTAAAAAAAAAAGGACAAACTTTTGCTGAAAACTTAGTGAAGGGATCATGCCTGCATGTAACAAAAAACTTAGATGAAATTTAAAACAGTAAAAACACTATCTCAAAAAGCCAAAGAAAATGAAATTTTAAAATATTAAAACAGTCTTAATGCCTCAAGAAAGTAATTCAGATTTATAACCTGATTTTACTATGCTGGGTTTGGTTTATAGATGTCAAGTCAATTTCTTTCTGAGATCCTAAGTTTATAGCAATCAAACAAAGAATCAACTTTGCAAGCTAAAAACTAAGAAATATTAAGAGGAAGAAAGAGAAACACGTTTAAATAGCCTGTCATTCTCTCTAGTTACAACAAAACCAGAAAAACTTGCCATTTCTTCCAACTATTCTACCAATCAGAACAACGAGCTAAGTATCAGGAACTTCAGGAGATGGCCAGTACATGTACAACACTTCACAACACTAACATCCTGATGATGCTTCCTTGACACTGGCCAGAAAAATCCTAACAAAGATAACCCAAAAACAGGCCCCAGAGTTACTTATATAACAGAAATCACAACCCAAACTTCACAAATTTCAGCCCGTCTTATTTAAATGGAATTAAAAATTACTGAACTGGAAGTCTAGGTTACATTTGAAACTTCATAGCAATGAGTAAAAATGAATAAAAACAAATGTGCCAATATTCCTTGCATAAATTAAAGATCAAGTTTTCTGAAGAAGAATACTCTAAATATTATCCAGTTCATATTCAAAACATTGTCAGTGCGATTATGACAATACAGATGAAGAAGAGATTACATTACTAAGTAAACACAGGGCCGGGAAGGATGGAACAGACTTTAAATGTCTTCATTCTTCCACTCCACCAATCAGTCAATATTTCACTATAAAGCATGGGACTAACTAAATTTAAATTTTTTGTAACCCCTACATTGAAAATTTCTGCTCAATCCAAATATGGAACTTTGAAATTGCTAGCAGTTTGGCAGACATTCCTTAGGGCTTGATTTTTTCCCCCAGTTACACTGTAAAGACTATTATAGGCAACTGCAGACAAGTCACAATGACTCACAATAGTGCACGCCAACTCCAAGACAACAATCACCTTTAAAAGGGAAGTGGGAGTGGGATCAGAAAAACGAAAATGTCAATTGCATCTGAAATGTTTTCATAAATTTTTAAAAAATATTACAAATGCCAATATGTATGAGATCCAGTTGTTGGGTGCAGGTTATCCTGATTTCTTGGCAAACTACCTAAAAACGGATGGGTGGCACAGCAAGTTAAGCTGCTACCTGCAATGAGAGCATCCCATTATGACCCCAATTCATGTCCTGACTCTCCTCCTCCTCTAGCTTCCTGCTATTAATCTGGAGAGCAACAGCACATGGCCCATGTGCTTGGGTTCTTAGCCACATATGAGACCTGGAAAATACTCCTAGTTTCTGGCTTGCAGCTTTGGCCAAGCACAGCCCCAGCCACTGAAGCCATCTGGTGTGAACCAGCAGATGTAACATATGCAACATCTCTTTGTTAACTATGCCTTTCATATAACATACATTTTTTTAAAAAGGAAGGAAGGAAAAAAGGAAGGAAGGAAAACCTGGAGAGCAAATTCTATATTCTAATGAGTTTAATTTATAATGTCAAACCTTAACATTTTCCTATATTCCTTTTTTTTCTTAATATTCCTTACCCCCATTCTCAGACTAAAGCTACAGTGCACTGGTACGTGCATACCTGAACATGTAGAGCACAGACACTCCTTTCACTTTTGCTAGCCACTAAATAAAAGAATATTTCCATGTTAGGCTTAATTTTTCAGAGTAGACCTGTCTGAGGCAGTCTAGTCGTAATACATAAAAGTTAACCCCTGCTAAGTCAGCTATAAACCTCAGTGTCAGTTTAGGAAATACAAAAACTCTAGTCACATATTTTGGTTTCAGTTCATTTCTTCCCCATGAACGTAAGCTTGTGTTCAACGGTGGGGCTGTGACTTCGAAGGACCAGCCAAAGCACAGAGCTCCATTCTTCTGTAGAAGCTTTTGCACATAACTCACTATGCAAAAGCAGGGAAGCTCCGTGTGGCTGCGAAGGTAGATGAGACTCAAAGAGAGCTACCCAGTTTAGAGCGGTAAGACAAGGAACAGCGTAGGGCACCTCAGAACCCGAAGTGCATCTCCCCAGGTAGAGCTAGGGCATTTCTGTTATCTGCTGCACAAAGAGATTGTTTTCATGAGTTAAACCTAAACATGAGGAAACAGCAAGGGGTTACTCAATTTCTTACAGCTTTTGTTCTCTTATTTGCATTGTGAAGATTTTAAAAGCCCTTCTTAGGTTTATAAGGAAGAATTAAATAAGACAGTAATGTGAACTGTAACAAATACTGAAAGTTTTTTTTTTTTATTTTAAACAGTGGCTCATATCCAGTAAAAAAGGTGTATTATACTATTTGTTTCACAGTTTTGTCAAGCTTATTAAAAGGTGAGGAAATTACAGAAACACATCCAGGGATAGAATGCAGAGAGAGGGGAAAGGTAGGACAGAGAGATGTTCCTACTTTCATGTCGTGCCCCTCCCTGATGACTTGCTTCTGGTGAGCATGGGAAGGGGAACAGTTACAGGACACCAACCTCCAGGCCCAGCAGTGGGGGAGTATAATTTGAGGAAGGGGGCATTTGATTGATGAGTACACAGAAATAGGGTGGAAGAGCGGTCTAAGCGTCCTACCGGCCTGTCCTCTTTCACTCCCTCCGGAGATTTGTGACCCTTCCTAAGGGCTGCTAACCCATACACTTCCATCTCTTGTGACAACTTCCTGTTGATGAAGGGTACAGGTCTGACTTGCCCGGTTCAGAAGTCTCTCCCTCTCATCTAATGCACCCATCTCACACACCATAGAAAGTGAGGCTGGGGCCAATGGCTGTGTACCCCTCATCATCATCATCATCATCATGCCAAAAAGTTGCTGGCCCCTTTTAGTCTTTTGATGCAGCAGCCAGGGACCTCAAATGTTTTGCAGGCAGTAGGTCAACTCATTCTTCATGTGCACCTAGGCATGATCTTCTACCCTGCACAGGAGTCAGCCATTAGGCTACTGTGCTGGGCCCAGGAACTGGACCCTTTTACAACATACTGCATCAGGCATTTCTCAGAGTGTGGTCTACAGGTCCCTGTGTGGTATCTGAAGCCATCTGGGTTTCTACAAGGTAAAAACTATTTTCGTTAAGATATTTGTTTTGCTCATTATGCTGATATGTGCACTGATGATCAAAATCAACGGTAGGTAAAACTGTTCATGTCACCATAAATCAAGGCAATGATACCAAGTAACACGTCCCACTGTATTCTTCACTAATGAATATTTGCAGCTTAAAATAAAATTTTCTTTAGGGCCAGCACAGTGGCTCAACAGGCTAATCCTATACCTGCAAGCTGGCATCTGGTTCTAGTCCTGGTTACTCTACTCCCAATCCAAGTCTCTGTATATGGACTGGGAGAGCAGCAGAGGACGGCTCAAGTCCTTGGCCACCTTTTGAGGAATGAATCAGCAGATGGAAGATCTCTCTTTCTATGTCTGTCCTTCTCTCTGTAAATTTGCCTTACCAAAAAAAAAAAAAAAAAAAAAGTCCTAGGAATGTCCTGGCTGAACAGCAAAGATTTCAACACTTAGGTACACCTCCCTTAATAATATTTATCATTTATCATCAAAACTAAGCACATAGTGCTTCTTGTGGGTACCACTGTAATACAATGATCATAAAGAGAAGTACTGTGTGAAAGTTTGCGAGTTAAATCAGGTAACTTTTCATAAGATGATCACTATTACTTGGAATAATGACTGACAAAACATGATTGTTCTGACTAAGCTATCTCAGACATTTTCTCAAAAGCAAATGAAAAAAAAAATCCATCCTGTCAAAGAAAACACTCAACAACATCACTTCCATTAACAAAATTAAAACTTCTGGGTGAAAATTTTAAGTCTGGAAAATATTTACTCATGACCATGAGCTCAAGAGCTTGACGATACTTCCAGACTTTCTGATGAAATCCATGATGCTGTCAATGGATGGAGACTTTTGATATTGTATAATGAGATGTGCCAATATTTGAAAGACTTATATAACTCTCAGAACTAATAGTCTCCAGATGCATGATGTCACAAAATTATGCATGAGTGAAAGATTCACTCCATCAAGCAAAAGACATATCAGTAGATTAATCAAAGGGAGATGATAGGATTTTACATTCTATATTACACATGGAAGAATGGGGGAAACTAGAGCCAGTATTGTGGTGCAGCCGGCTAAGCCCACTGCCTGATGCCAGCATGCCATATCGTGATGCTGCTATCAATCCCAGCTGCTCTGCTTCTGATCCAGCTCCTTGCTAAAGCACCTGGGAAGACAGTGGAAAATGGTCCAATCACATGTATCTCTGCCACTCACGGGAAACTTGAATGGATTCTCAGGTTCTTGGCACAGACACGGCCCAGACTTGGCTGTTAAAGCCAACAGATGGAAGATTCTTTCTCTTTGTATGTGTCAGTCTGCCAGTAGCTCTGTCTTTCAAATAAAATAAAAAATAAGTCTTAAAATGAATTTTTAAAAGATTTATTTATTTTTATTGGAAACTCAGATATACAGAGAAGAGGAGAGACAGAAAGGAAGATCTTCAGTCCAATGATTTACTCCCCAAATGACCGCAATGCTTAGAGCTGAGCCAATCCAAAGCCGGGAGCCAGGAGATCTTCCAGGTCTCCCACAGAGGTGCAGAGTTCCAAGGCCTTGGACTGTCCTCAACTGCCTTTCCAAGCCACAAGCAGGGAATTGGATGGGAAGTGGAGCAGCCAGAATATAAACCAGTGCCCACATGGGATTCCAGCACATACAAGGTGGGTACTTTAGCCACTAGCCTATGGTGCTGGACCCTAAAACTAACTTTTATAAAAAAATTTTAAGAAACTACCACTTACAGTTAATTACTCTTCCCTTTTCCCACAATGTATTTCTAAGAGATAGTTTCTTCAGATATTTCAACTAAACGACATACTGCTATAGAGTAAATGCAGCAGTGGAGATAAAATTCAGTTTAAAAGGTCTCCACATGGATTCCAGTTTGTATCCAAGCTGCTCCAATCGCACCCAGCTCCCTGCTTGTGACCTGAGAAAGCAGCAGAAGATGGCCCTAAGTCCTGGGACCCTGAACTCATGTGGGAGACCCAAAAGAAACTTCTAGCTCCTGGTTTCAGATAAGCTCAGATCCGGCCGTTGCAGCCATTTGGACAGCAAACCAGCAAATGAAATTTTTCAAATTATTTTTTTCAAATACAAACTGATAACTTCTAAAACCTCTGCATGTTGGCATGTGATATGCAACTCAGGTTGAAAGACAGGCCATGAGCCTGGTGTTTGATAGCCTGGTTGCTAAATCCTCACCTTGCATTTATTTGCCAAGATCCCATACGTGCGCCAGTTCGTATCCTGGCTGCTCACTTCCCATCCAGTTCCTTACTTATGGCCTAGCAAAGCAGTGGAGGATGGTCCAAAGCCTTGGGACCCTATACCCACGTGGGAGACTTGGAAGAAGCTCCTGGCTACTGGCTTTGGATTGGCTCACCTCCAGTGGCTGCAGCCACTTGGGGAGTTACCCAGTAGATGGAAGATCTTTCTCTCTGTATTTCCTTCTATCTGCCATCCCAATAAACAAATTACAGTAAATCTTAAAAAAAAAAAAAAAAAAAAAGGCAGGCCACTGCTATATTCATGTGGGAATTCATCTTATATTTTGTACAGTGGTTAACCACGTGTTACCAAACACTGCTTAGCTCATATGATTAGCACAAATAGACACCAATGTGCTATTACTTTTAAAAACTATTCTATTAGGTTGTGGCTCATTAGGCTAATCCTTCATTTGTAAGCCCCAGCACCCCATGTGGGTGCCAGTTCATATCTCAGCTGCTTCACATCTGTCCCAGCCTGCGGTCTGGGAAAGCAATGGAAGTGGTCCCAGGTCCTTGGGCCCCTGCATCATGTGGGAGACCAGAAAGAAGCTCCTGGCTCCTAGCTTAGGATCAGTTCAGCCTTGGCCACTGTGGCCACTCGGGGAGTGCACCAGTGGATGGAAGATCTTTCTCTCTCTGTTCTTTTTTCTCTCTATAACTCTACCTTTCTGATACAAATAAATGGTTTTGTAGCACAGTACATTATGCTGCTGCCTGCAATGCCAGTATCCCGTGTGGGTACCTGTTTGAGATCCAGGTGCTCCACTTCTGATTAAGCTTCTTCTAATTGGCCTGGGAAAGCAGCAGATGACCCAAGAGCTTGGGCCTTGACCTTCTGGTGGATGACCCAGCAGAAGCTCCCAGATCCCAGCCTGATCCAGTCCTAGCTGTTGTTGGAGAGTCAACCATAAACAGAAGATCACTTTTCTCTATGCATGTGTAATTCTGCCTTTCAAATTCATTAATAAATCTTCATTAAATATTTTTAAAATCAATTTGTTGAATTAGTAAACTGTTACAAAGAGGTCAGAGATAATAATGATAATGAAAACTAAGAACAAAAAAGTAACTTTTTATTTCAGATCGTATAACTGCCCATTTCTTCCAATTTTCCTAACTCCATATGTTCTCACCATCCACCCAGATGCTCAAACCCAAGAAGCCTGGAAACTATTCTAGATGTCTCATTCTTCTAATTCCCTCACAGCCAATTTATCACCAAAACTCCTTTTGTTTCTAAGGACAGGATGTTTCTTTTGTATTCCCACAGCATCATTTCAAGCTTCCCTATCCCCAAATCAGACAAACTCCACAACTAAGCTTTGTTGCTATGAATCTAATTTAATGAGTCTTAGATAGATAGGGCAGAGTATGACAGACAGGAGAAAGTAAAACAAAGAACAGGATACGTACAGGCTAGTAAATTAATTTTACTATCACTTTTTTTCCACTTATTCCTACATTCTTATCCATATACTTCAACTCAGACAGCAAGTATCATGTCTGCTTTTGAAGTCATTCCAAGTTTCTTCAGGCAAAATACACACTCAGTTTTACCCTCTTTGTACAGCTCAATTAGAGCACTTATTGTAGCAAATTATCTGTTTCACATCCATTTACCCTACTGAACAAAAGTCTAGTCTGTTTCTAACGCAGAGCCTTACTTCAAAAATATCTGTTGAATGCTTCTGTATGAGACTTGGAGTTATAAAGAAAAATCTAAGCTTCAATAAAAGCTAGGATGGATACCAGAGACTGAAAAAACGAGGAGCTATATAGCTATCAATAAACAGTAGATTAAAAGTGCTAAAGTAAAATTTCAGGGACAGAGAATAATGGCAAAATGTAGAAGGCATTTCCACAGAGATGGGGTATTAGATAATAGAGTTCCCCTATGAAACACTTGGTAGAAAAACAGGTCATTTAGAATCTCACAGAAATGCAGAGGTGGAAAAATGCCTAACTTACAAAACAACATACTTTCTGACAGGAATATGCATCTAGAAACAAATTTCATAAAATGTTAATGAGCAGATTATTTAATCAAAAGAAAGTACTTTAAAATAAATCATCAATCCCCTCTAATATCATCTCCAAAGATCCAAAATCTGTGGAACTGAATCATTAACACACACACACAGGCTCAAAGAAGCCTCTGAAACCATTACAGTTAAATTAACAGAAGGAATAAAGTTATTAAAATAAAAAGTGCCTAACATACTGAACTCCGACAGCTTTTCCTTACAAAATCCCAATATCTTATATACCTGAACACCATTAAAAGGAAATGGAGAGCCTAAAAACAAAATTATTACTAATGATAGACATGTTTTAGATATTCAAAATATTATTTCCCTACATTTCAACGTAGAACAGCCTTCTCAGCGTAAAATAGCTTTCACTGGCACTTTGGCAGGCCCATGACCAACCAAGACAGTAAATCTAGAGGAGGAACTGCAGCTTTCTGCACAGCACGCTCCGTGGAGACTTCAGCCAATGCCAAAGACAGATCCATGTATATTTCACTTCAAACGTGCTGTGGTAGCCAGTGAGTCCCTGCAATCTGAATTTGGACATTCAAGTAACCCACTTGCATGATTCTTGCCTTAATGACTAAAAGCAGCAAACATTCAAATAATACCTCTCAGACAAAGATAAATCATTAACCACTCTACGAGTTTTCTTCTCACACCCTCCGGCAATCAAGAAACACAAATCAGAAACAATCTGTCAATTGAGATTTATGAAATGAAGTGCACTTCTTTTAATACACGCAGATACCTTAAACTTGAAACCTAAAGTATAAAGAGGTAATGATAATAACTAATAGTTAATGAACATTCACTCTGCAGCCAGCAATGTCTAAGCATTTTAATATATTTACATATAAATGTAAATCTCTTGTATTCTCCTTTCTCAGATGAAGAAACTAAAACAGAAATGTACAAACAGAGTCAAGGAACAAAGACACGAAAACAGAAATAATTAACGAGATTGAGAAGCAAAAAATTCCATTCTACAAAGCAAGTTTTTGTTCTATGAAAACATGATACAATTCTACAAAGCAAGAACAGACTGTCCAAACTCTAGAATAAAAATGACAATCTTCTTTATCTATTTCCACATCCCTGCCAGATAATCCATATAAAACCATATTCTTCACTTTAGAGTACACCATAATCAGAAATCTGAGTTAAAAATGTTCAACAAGAGCACAACAGTAAAGAATTTAAAATATCAAAGTGAAAATTTTGAGGGTAACAAATGTTAGCTTCCAAATCTCTGATTTTTGTATTATTAACAACTGATTACGCTTTGGAAAAATCAGTCCCTAATAAGATGCTTTAAAAAAAAAAGCTTTTTTAACAATAACAAAAAATTTCTTTTCCCTTACTTCAAATTTTAACAAGACCCCACACCTCCTTTTTTACCACCTGGGAGGCCCATGACTCTTTCACTCCATGGATACTAACAAAACTAAAGAAAATTTCAATGATTTCAAATCCTTGGATATAGGCATAATAAGCTACAAATTAGCACATAAGAACTACTTATTGAATGGTTGGCTCACCAACTCAAATATGCATGTACTGAAGATAGTTATTTTAGTATTTTCTATCAATTGGAACACTCAGACGATACCACACATTACTATAGCACCAAAATAAGCTTGTGAAATCCATCTTTTGTTTTTTTTAACCCTTTGCTTTAAACCATATGACCAAAAAGCCATTAGTCACATCAAAAAGCTGTTAGTCACATAAGAGTGAGAAAAAAAAAAAAAACTATAAATGTTTAAGTCTGCTTATGTGGCTATTGGCAATCTAAGCTATAAAACTTATAATGAGCATATTCTTTAAACACTGATATTATTAACATGTGAGAGGGGGAGAGGGAGATGGGGAGTTACTCAGAGAACAGGGGACAGAGACTCTTGCATCCACCAGTCCACTCCCCAAATGCTCCCACAAGTCAGAGATGGACCAAGCTCACTGGAAGCTGAGCACTCAGTCTAGGGCTCCCACATGGGTGGCAGAAACCCATTACTTAACCCATCGCCATCACTCCACAGGGTCTGCTGAGTAGGAAGTTAGAGTCAGGACCAGGAACTAGACCCCAGGGTAATCTAAAACTGGGATCCAAGTGCCTTCACTGTTAAGGTAAAGATCTGCTCAATCAGTTTTTAAAAACCTGATGTAAGAAAATTCGTTTCAGGCCTAGTGCAATGCTCAAATGGCTAATCCTCTTCCCTTAAAGTACGAGCGTCCCATATGGGCATGGATTCCCATCCCAGCCGCTCCACTTCCAATTCAGCTCTCTGCTCATGGCCTGGGAAAGCAGTCGAGGATGGTCCAAAGACTTGGGACCCTGCACCCATATTGGAGACCTGGAAGAAGCTCCTGGCTCCTGACTTCAGATCATCTCAGCTCCAGCTATTGTAGTCACTTGGGGAGTAAACCAGAGGATGGATTTGCTTCTGTCTTTCCAACTGAAGTAAATAAATCGTTTATTAAATAATTCATCTCACTATACTAAGAAAGATTGTTACTTTAATAGTAACGCTCAAGGAGCCTAAACAATACAGTAGGTTAAGCCACTGGCTGTAACACAGCATACCATTTGACCACTGGCTGCAGTACCAGCTGCTCCATTTCTGATCCAGCTCCCTACTAATGTGCATGCGAAAGGAGTAGGGTACTTGAACTCCTTCTACCCATGTGGGAGACTAGGATGAAGTTCATGGCTCCTGGCCTCAGGCTAGCCTACCACCCAGCCATTGTGACCATCTGGAGAGTAAACCAACCAATAGAAGATCTCTTTTTCTTTCTCCCTCCCTCCCCCTCCTCTCTATATATGTTTCAAATAAATACACAACTCTTTTTTAAAAATTTGTAATATTCTAAATGCAATGAACAATAAACTAAGAAAAAATGAAAATAAACATATACATCATACTGAATATAAACTGGAAAAAATTTCCAGCTAGTTAATTTACAAGTAAGTATTCTTGATCCATTAAAATACCTCATTACAAAAATGCAGTTTAAAACATTTGCACTGAATGATCTGGAAACTGATCGTGATTAAAAGTTCTTTCACCTTACCTGATGAGCTCTCGGTGAATACTGTTAGGGTCTGTCCTCCAACACTTTGCAAAACAAATGGATGTTCTCGGGGAGCACTGACTGAAGCTGGTTTCCCACCAATATCATGAATATTTGCAAGATCTTCATTCAAAGTAAATGACACCTACGAGTCACATTAACCAAAGCTTCTTAATATAGACCCCTGAACTAAAATTATCTGTACATAAATTTTTATTATAAATCACTTTTAAAAATAAATTTTCCAGCTAGTCTAGTAAACATTTTTGAATTTCTAAAACCTTTAATACTTAGTCATTAAGGAGAATTTATTCCCAATTCTCAAAACCATACAGAACTTTCCCAACACTATAAACCCAGCTTCTTTTCTCTGGTCTGTGGCTAAAGAAATATTCTCAAAACAGAAGTCAAATTATGTTTTTCCAAAGGGCTCTCAGTTCATGTGTTATTACCTTCATATGCTAAGACCTAACAACATTCCTGGCACATGGAAAGAAAATGATGTTTGTAGAATGTGTGAGTATTTTAAGAATATTTAAAAGGCTTAATTAAAAAAAAGGAAAAAGTGAGGTATTCATTCTGAAAAGTTAAATGCTCCCATAAATGGAGGGTTGAGTTCTTTTTTAAGTTCTAATGATTACTGGAAACATACATGGTACTGTTTGATTTTTTTAACACTTTAACAAATACAAGTAAATATTCACAATAAAATATAACAGTAAGGTTTAGAATAAAACACATAAGTGTTCTTTCAAAAAGATTTTTACTATTCACTACATCTCTCTAAAGGCCTGTCGAATTTTATATTAGAATGATTTATAAACATACAATTACAGCCCAGGTTCAAAGATCATAAACATCTATTAAGTACCTAATAGCATTAATACTGTGATATATGCTGTAAATTATGAACTGGATTTAGCACATTAAAATCTAAAGCCCTAAAACATCCAAAGTTAATGCCCGTGCCACAGTGAAGGGAATACCAAAAGTAATACTTAATTCTATTTCATAGTACTGACAAGAGACATACTGAAGGCAAGGGAGGAAAATGCTGAAAATGAACCACGAAAGAGCTCACTCATCCACACACCAGTGGCACCTGTATCTATGTATTCCTGTCAGTCACTCAGCTGACACGGAGTTTTCCAGAAGGCAAACAATAATTCTATTTACTAATGTAATGAAAAGTAAAACAAGTTCATCCGTCAAATAAGTTGTATATAAATAATAATCTTACCTCAGTCCTTCCTTGATTCCTAAAAAAAGAGCAAAAGAAATCTTTTAAATTGTTTAGCTTTCATTTCCTTTTCAAATGAGAATTAAAAGTTAAAGAAATATCAGTACTTCACATTTGCATAAAGCATTACATGTAAGATATTAATATTTACACTGGGATCTCTCCGACTACCCTACTTATGATTCTACAGGAAAAACAAAGTCACACTAATTCCACATGATCGCTGTAGATATTATGAGCCTGTGTCATTTAATGCTTTCACAATCTGTCATACAATCATTTGTCCAAATAATTATCTCATTATAATACTTACCTTTACTTTTGAGAACTTTTTCACTCAGCAGAATTTGAACATCTACTTAATATCAAATTGAACAGCAGCCATTTGGCATGCCAGTAAAAATGGCACTCAAGACACTAACATCCGATACCAAAGCGTCTGGGTTCAATAGCACTAGCTGTTGAAGGTCTTAGGCAAGTGAACCAGCAGATGCAAGAGTGAAGTCTCTGTCACCATGCCTTTCAAATAAGTAAAAATTAGCTTTGAAAAAAGTTTCACAAATACCCAATCTAGGGGACAGCGCCATAGTGTAGTAGGCTAAGTCTCCATCTGTGGTGTTGACATCCCATATGGACACCAGTTTTTGTCCTCACTTTTGATCTAGCTCTCCACTTATGGACTAGGAAAGCAGAAGGGAATGGCTCAAGTCCATGGGGCTCTGCATCCACATGAACACCTGGAAGAAGCTCCTGACTCCTGGTTTTGGATTGGCTCAGCTCAGAGCCCAGAAGTCATTTGTAGAAATGGAACATCTATATTCAACTCCCAGCTTCAGTTTCCAGACTTTTGCAGGCCAGTGGGTAAGTGTGTTCTCTCTCTTCTTCACCTTCTGTCTTGCTACCTCTTCAATGAATGAATAAATAAAAAATATATTTTTAAAAAAGGGTACAGCAGATTACACTGTTGCAGTACTGGCTTGATTCCTAGATATTTTTAATAAATGTCAGCTTCCTGCATACACACTTGAGCCACCATCATCCATGTGGAACACCAAGATGGAGTTCCTGGCTTATGGCTTTGGCTTAGCCCTGACCTGGCTATTGCAGCCATCTGGAGAGTGAGCCAGCAGAATGGAAGATCTCTGTTTCTGTTGTTCTGCTTTGCAAATAAATAAGCGAATCCTTCAAAGTAACTCATTCTTACTAGAAGGGAGGACTTTAAAGGGCAGCTCTGAGCTGAGCCTTGAAGGACTGCAGGTGGGAAATACAGTTCCAGGAGTGAACAGCTCAGCAAAACCATGAATGGGTCTGACAACAAGTCAGTGATCAGATTTGGCTGCCAAAGAGCGAAATAAGGACAGCAGATGAACTACCAGGGAGAACCAAGGCTAAACTGTGGAAGTTCTTGAACAACATGACTCAAAAATACGGACCTCACTTTGGGCCATGGAAATCCACAGACATTGTTAGAAAAAAAAAAAAAACAGTATTACAAAGATGTACCTCTGGAAGTTGGCAACAGAAAACATACATATAATGGATGAAAGGTAAACAGACATGAAGACCCATCAGGAAACTACTGCTTTCTCCCTAATACCCAGGTTAGTTCCAACCTAATCTCATTTTGTTACTCAATCATTAAGAATAAATACATTATCCAGCACCACTGTGTTGGGTGCAGGATACAGGAATACAAGCTTTTATGAACCTGAAGCCAGAAAAAGAGGATATGAGTGAGGAGCATACTAGCCTAAGCTAAACAGCAGAAATGACAAAGTGCCTAGCACCTTCTTTCTGACACCAGTGAATGACAGCCTGGGGTGGGATGCTAAGAGTCTCTCGGGGTAAGGCTAAGGAGCCCACATTCTAGAACAGATTTGTTTACTGTAGGACTTCTTCTCAGTCTTTCCTATGTTAAAATGCAATGTCAAACACCTTCTGTTGGTGAAGTATGTAAAAAAGAAGTGAGAACATTTTAAGATTTCACATAAAATTCAGAATTTCCAGCCTCTCTGTGCAGACTGGAAGATCTGGCAGCAAGTGTTTCCAGAGTGACATGACAACAATCCCCTTGACATGCATTTAGGTCAGACACTGAATTTACCACAGTTCCTTTCCTTTCCATTAGCCCCACGTGACCTTGTCTGTCTCTCCTTAGCACAAGGTCTCACTGACTTAAGGGAGTGATTTCCCAGGAGTCATCTGCCTCTCCAACAGATAAATACCTTAATGGCGAGTATGATCTGCAAGGAAATCCTGAAACTAGATTTGAGTAATCCCCACATCAAGAGTTGGAGCCCACTAGATTATTGTAAATCCTCTATAGATCACAGCATGGCTGACAAATCAGGAACCTTGCATGTGTGCACCTTTCAGCCCCAATTTTCTGTCTATAGAAACCTTCACCCCAACTCCTCAGGGAACCCAGGAATTAAGTAACAGCTGCCCAGCTCCTTGCTCTAAACATTGGAATAAAGACCTACTTTCTTCTACTTCCCTGATTGTCCTGATGTAAGTGATTGGATTTTTTAAATGTAAAGATTCATTCATTTTTATTGGAAAGGCAGATCTACAGAGAGGACAGAGAGACTCAAGAGGCCACAACAACTCAAGATGAGCTGATCTGAAGCCAAGAGCCAGGAACTTCTTCCGGGTCTCCCATGTGGGTGCAGGGTCCCAAGTCTTTGGGCCATCCTCTACTCTCTCTTCCAGGACCACAAGCAGGAACTTGGACAGGAAGTGGAGCAGCTGGGACATGAGCCAGCAGCCATATTTGATCCCAGTTCTTTAAGAGGGAGGATTAGCCAACAGAGCCATTGTATGAGGCCCAGTGATAGTTTTTCTGCAAGTGAGTGGACCCAGTTTGTGATTCTAAGCCTCCAGCCAGTTTGCCATATCATTTAACAACACTATCACTTCTGAATTTTGTATCTAGAGGCATTTAATTTAGCTAACTTTATGACGGAGAGGCAATAGAACAAAGGCAATGTGACAGAAGACATTCTCATAAGGTTAATGGAATTCTATATGGAGGTAAATACAAAAACCCATATAAAAGTAGTGAATCACAGTGTGGTCGAATGCAAAGTAGGGGTCCATGACTGGGTCATACGTGACCTGAGAGAGGCTACAGAAAAGGAAATGACTGCAAGTGGGCAGGAAAAGAAAACAGATAATGTTGACATTTACAGTCTGGGTAACTGGAAATCACTCAAACGCAAATTAGGGAACACAGGAAGAGGAACAACTTCATTCTCATATCTGTATAGAACAGCATGTTAGCTGGAATAATCAAAGTAGTAAGTCCTGGATGAATTAATTTTCTAGGAAGAAAAGTCAACTATTGAATACTTACAAACTTATGTAGGAGTTAAGTCTAGCACTGAGGTC
The DNA here is from genome assembly GCF_017591425.1 of Ochotona curzoniae. Lineage (NCBI taxonomy): Eukaryota > Metazoa > Chordata > Mammalia > Lagomorpha > Ochotonidae > Ochotona > Ochotona curzoniae. Next base: position 42,526,034 of record NW_024466502.1, on the reverse strand, counting down.
AAGAAGCTGCATTTGTGTCCTTATATTGCATTATATATTGGAGTCCTACACCAGACTTGGGTTCTACATTGCCGTATCCAGGTTTGATACCAGATCCCAGCTTTCTGCTACTTGCAGATCAAGGAAGGCTCAAGTAGTTAAGACCCTTCCACCCACATGCAAGGCCTGGATTGAGTTCCTGGTTTTCAGCTTTTGCCGGGCCAAATCTCAAGGACTATGAGCATTTGGGGAGTTAATCCAGCAAATGGAAACATTTTCTCTCTCTCTCTCTCTCTCTCTCTCGCTCTCTCTCTCTCTCTCTCTCTCACACACACACACACACACACATATGAATACATTAACTGCACAGGGAAGAGCACATTTACAGTGAAGAAATTGAGAAGACATCCCTTAAGAGGGCAAATATCAGGGCATAGTAAGCTGAGCCTGCATCTGCTATGCCAGAATCCAATATGGGCACTAGCTGGAGTTCCAGCTGCTCCACTTCAGATCCAGCTCCCAGCTTTGCTCTGGGAAAGCAAGAGGATGGCTCAAGTGCTTGGGCCTTCCATCCATGTGGGAGATGCGTAAGATCTTAGCCACTGATTTCAGATTGGCCCAGCTCTAGCCATTCAGGCCACTTGGGGAGTAAACGAGAAGGAAGACCTCTCTGTCTCTGTGTAATTCTGCCATTCAAATAAAAATAATTAAAAAAAATGCATCCCTTAATCAAGCGAAAAGTGTTACAATTAACAATAATGAGACAAGCTGAAAACACACAAACCTAACTTCTCCACTGCTATACTCCTGCCAAAGACCTATAACCCAAATTTGATCACAAAGAAGGATCTGACAAAACCACCCTGCACCAACAGAACAACTCAGTAACACTACAAAAGTTAAGGGAGGACTTTGAAATGTTTTCGAATGAAGGAAACTAAAAAAGACATAACAATGAAACCTCAGGCTCTACTCCTTTTCCTTCAGAGTGTTACTCAACTGATGAGCCATGGATGAAATCTGAGGATCAGGTAGTAGTAACAGCTGAATTCAGTTAGTGTACTGATTCTGAGAGGTAGATTGTGATTAGGTTGGAGAATGCTTTTTTTTTTTTTTTAAGACTTGTTTTATTGATTTGAAAGGTAGAATGACAGAGAAAGTGGGAAAGATGGAGTAAGTCTGTCTCCATCCACCAGTACACCCCCTCAATGGCCACCAAGTCAGGACTGGACCAGGCCAAAGCCTGGAGGCATGGAATTCCATTCATATCTTCCAAATGGTTGGTAGGAGCACAAGTACTAGTACTTTTGCTGCCTTCCAAGACACATTAGCAGGGAGCTGGTTAAGGCAGGGAAGTGAAGACTCCAACCAGCGCTCATCTGGAACCCAGTGTCACAGCTGGTGGCTTAACCTGCTGCATCACAACACAAGTCCCAGGTCTTTGTAGGAAAAAAAAAAAAAAAATAGAATATTTGAGGGTCATGGCATAAGGTTGGTAACTTTCAGTTGGTTAAGCAAAAAGACTTTTATACTGTTCTTCCAATTCTTATACTTTGAGTTTTTTTTTAAATAAAAGTATTGTTTTTAAAGGGTACAGAATTTAGGGTCTAGTATGATGCCACAACTGTCTGACCCTCTCCTTGCAAGCACCAGGAACCCATATGGGCGCTGGTTCTAATCTCGGCAGTTCCACTTCCCATCCAGCTCCCTCCTTGTGACCTGGGAAAGCAGCAGAGGATGGCTCAAAACCTTGGGACCCTGCACCCGTGTGGAAGACACAGAAGAAGCTCCTGGATCCTGCCCTCAGATTGGCTCACCTCTGGCTGTTGGAGCTATCTGGTAAATGAACCAGAAATGGAAGATCTTTCTGTCTCTCCTTCTCTTTATAAATCTGCCTTCCAAATAAGAATACATCTTTAAAAGGGTATACAGTTTAAATAATCCTTTAGTAACAAAACTGAAGGCATAAATTATTTTTCTCTACTATAATCAGGGCTGAATTAATGTATTTTATATCTTTGTATCACTAACTTGCCACTTCTGTGGAATAGTTCCTAGAAATAAATGAGTGATTGAGTCAAGGTACAATTTTTTTCTGTCTTTTCTGCTCATTATCGCATCACACTTAGCTGGATGCATTTATTTCTGTCTCAATATAGAGACACCACCGAGAACAGGGCATAATGCTAAAGCTGTGAGGCACAGAAAACAGTGGGATTACTCTTTCCTTGTTTTGAGCAGCAATACCATGTATGTGTTGCACAAATGCTATATATACATATATATGTATATATTTCAGTATATGTGTATATGGATATTTTTAGACTAGCTTGAAAAAGTCTGCTATTATCAATGGCATATTCCTATTCTAAGCTAATTCAATTTCTCAACAGAAATATTACTCATGGGTCTGTTAACTGTGCTTAGAAAGACAGCTAGAGGACCTAGTATGATGGTACAACTGGCTAATCCTTCCCCTAACACACTGGGATCTCATATGGGCACAAGTTCATGTCTCAGCTTCTCCACCTCCCATCTAGCTCCCTGCTTGTGGCCTGGGAAAGCAGTGGAGCATGGCCCGAAGCCTTGAGACCCTGCACCCGCATAGGAGACCCAGAAGAAACTCCTGGCTCCTGACTTCAGATTCACCTAGCTCTGGCCATTGTGGCCATCTGAGAAATGAATCAGTGGTTTGAAGATCTTTCACTTTGTCTGTCCTTCTCTCTGTAAGTCCACCTTTCCAATAAAAATAAATCTTTAAAAAAAAAATTAAAGTCTTTCAGAGAAGCCAGGTTAGTGGCCTATGCTTCATGATTGTCAACAAATACAACATGAATCAACTATTGAGAGAACTGTAGTATTCTGAGGCCGGATAGTGATATCAAAGAAGCCTGGATGTGACAATCAAAAAGCTCAAGCATAAATAAGTAAGTAAATGAATAGTTAAAACGTGGCACACAGCAGATGTCCAAAAGTATAAAAAGAATTCAAGTACAACAATTTAGGAACATCACAAAAGTTGCTTGGCAATAATGGCCCAAATCTTACCAACTGTTGTTATGTTTGTCTCATCTTATTCATAATTGGATTCTCCCTTTTCCAGGTATCAAAGACAGAACCAATCTGGGGAAGAGTTGCACCCCCTGCTGCCATTCTTCTCTCCCACCTCCACCCCACAGCACATCCTCCTAGCTTTTGGTCCATGCCACATCGCTAACTCTGGGAGACTGGTAGGAAGGTGAGGTCCACACTTTATGTTACCTTACACAAGCAGCAGTTTCCTCTGCTCAGCTGTGCGTATGTAGAATGACTTACAGAGTAAGAAAAATTATTAATGTATTGAATCTATGCTGCATCAGCCCCATGTCCTAACTAAACAAACATCTGGCCCCAAAAGACAGCCAGTAAGCAACAAAATCAGTTCATATTCAGGCCCATACTCATAACCAGTATCCTCTTGTCTTTCGAAAACCTCAGCTGTTTATATTTTCTACCCAAATGAACATTTCTTTTTTAATCTCAGGTAACCTAAAAAACTGGTCAATGCATTCAAGAATCAAGAACTGATTATACATCTTCTAGTCTTAAAAATATCTGAAAACAAGTTTACCTGGTCTTCCCTAAAACTTCTCTTAACAGCCTTAGTATCTGCAACGGTTCCTTAAGACAATTTTTCAGTGTTTCCATTTTTCTAGTCTTACTTGGCTGAGGAACTTATTTGTGCATGTCTCTTCAAGAGAAGCACTGAGAACTGAACATACTGTCTGTACTATGAGCAAACTAGCCAAAAGAAAAAGTGAGATTACCATCTCACTTCATTCTACAACAACAAATTCTATTACCAGTGGCTTTTGTTAATAGCCATATAAATGTGATGACTCATATTACACTCAAAATCAAAATGCTCATAACCTAACCACACGCATGCCTACACTCACCCATCCTACACTTGTTTGTGAATGTGGTAATTCAGTAACAGCAATGAAAACTAGGTAAATTAGGGATGTAAACAAGACAGCCTAGAGAATGCAGCTAGGAGACCTACTAGGGAACATGCTGGTTTCAAACATTTCTTCAGCCACGTTGGGGTCCCAATTATTATAAATCCACTGTCATTACTGAAAGGATCTTAAATCCCCAGACCAGGCTGATGATGCATCATGTTAGGTAGCCAGATCTTTTCTTCTACACATAATCACACTAAGCTATAAAATTAAAAGCAAATAAAGCAGGTTTTGTGTCATAAGTTTTGGAAGACCTCTCTCTCTCTCTCCCCCTTTCTCCGCAACTCTACCTTTCAAATAAATGAAATAAATTTTGAAAAAAAATTAATGAATAGACAGAGCCAATGAAATCACCAACACCAGCTGAGCTTCAGAGACTACTTCTCTTTCTAACAAAGAAATGACACCATTACGCTGTGTGCTAGATGTTCCCTATTTCTTCTGAGTACCCGACAAATAAGTATAAATGGCAGCGCAGACAAAGTCCCACTACTGAAGTACATTCCTTGGTGCATCCAGTTATGTCCACCCAAGCACACTGGACCCTCAGAGGACAAAGGAGAGGGACGGAGGAATTTCATACTCCATTGCTCCAGGGCCATTAAGCCTCACCAATTGTAATATGACATTACAATTATACTACCTGCTACTCACTGAGGCTGGGGGGAGAGTAGGAAAGGCAATGGAGGATGGACATGTGTATGTATGCATAAGCACAGTTCCTTACAAGGCACCTAAAATATCTCTGGAAAAGCCTGGAATGTTCATAACTTTCTGTTTTCCAAGTAAATTCTCTACCTGACCAAGAACTATAATCACATACAAAGATATTTAAAAGTTTCAAAAACAGTTTTTCAAAATCTCAATAATATAGAAGTAACTTACTTGGCAATCCGCAGCTTTCCGACTTCACCTCTGCCAGGGGCTTTAGCCCACTGCTGTGACAAATATTTGGGAACCTAAAATGAAGCAAAACATTAATAAGATCACTTTTGACGCCAATAGATCTTTACAAACATAAAAGATTTTCCTTCTACCTAATTTTCCTGGTCTGATAACTGAACATTAATTATAAAGTATGCTTTGCATTAGGAATGATACTAAGACAACATGAAAAATAATTTTAGTTCTCTAAGAGCTCAAAACCAATCTAGTTGGTGGCACAAAGTAACCACAGGCCAAATAACCTATCAACAATGATTCATAAAATAAGAAAAAAAACTATCAAAAAAGAAGTTCTCAGTGGAAGATAACAGTCTTGACTAGCTAGTTTTGATACTTAGAGACACATCTGAGTTTAAGATAGTTGCAAAAGTTAAGTTTGATTAACTTTACGACTGTAACTTCAGGGACTGGCATCGTGATGTAGTGACTTAGGCCACCACTTACAACACAGGCATTCCACATCACATAGCATCAGTTTAAGTCCCAGCAACTGTGTTTCCAATCCAGCTCTCTGCTAATGCACCTTGGAAGGCAGCAGAAGATGGCCGAGGTATTGGGATCCCTGCCACCCACATGGGAGACTCATGTGACGTTCCTGGGTCCTGGCTTTAGCTAGCCCAACACTGACTTTCATAGTTAACTGAGGAGTAAGCCAGAGGATAAAGATCTCTTTCTCTCTGCCTTTCAATTAAATAAATCTTAAAAAACAAAAAAGAAGAAGATTGTTGACTTCAACTGCTATAATAAAGAATCTGGAAGAATAAGTGTTAAACATAGCAGCTAACATTTAAGTGGGACTACCTTGCTGACAATGTTCTAAGGATTCTACAGATTAACACTCATTTAACCTTTACAACTTTAACTAGGTGTAGTTTATTGCCTGCCTTTTAGAGACAATGAACCTGGGATACCCAGGAATTAAATAATCCCCAAAGGTTATATAGTTAGTAAATGGTGGAGCCAGGATTCCAATGCACACAATCTGCCTCCAACAGGGTCTGTTTGTTAACCCACATGCTATATACACCTATAACTATATACTAGATACATATTATCAAATAGGTTTTAATGCCCCAAAAGGAAAATGAAATCATGTCAGCTGAGCTCCTACTACACACACTTTCATTTTTCCTCCCTGGACCATAGAATCAGTACACACCTTTAAGATGATCTATTAGGCCGAGTAAATGAGAACCCAGATCAACTATGCAGCATGATGCCTTACACAAAGCAAGTTCGCAAGTTCTCAGTGACTTAGGCACCACTGTTACATCTCACAGTGAGCTTAGGATAATAACATGAACATACATGAATAGCTGAGAGACAGCTGCCAAAGCTGAGAAAGAAGAAAAATTCTATCTAGTCAGATTTAGATCTCCTCTGCAAAACAAATCACCAATTAGTTAAATAAGTCAAATGCTTTGAACACAGTAAAAATTTATGAACAGAAAAGTCAAAACAACTCTGATGACTTTTTTTCAATTATGCATGCATTCTTCCCGCTAACACAAACTATTATGCGCCAGGCACTGTGCTACAGGTTGGAGAAAGAGAAAGTGGGACGGGAGTCAACAGTGTCAAGTACCACTCCAGACATGTCATCCCCATGATCCCATCTGACACTTCCAGCCACCCTACAAAATCACCATTACTCTCCTCATGCAACAGAAATCTGGGGCTCTAAGGATTGAGACAACAAAGGAAGTATCAAACACAAAACTTGATTCCAGACAAGACTGGCTTGACATTCCCTTTTGTCACACTATATTGCTTACCACAAGAGTACAAATGCTAAAAAAAAGATTACATAAAACATGTCAGGGAAAGAGCATTTTGTCAGTTCCACAACTGACAAGATTTCATCTGCATCTCACTCACTCAATACATTAAGAGGATTTGGCAAACTCTACGCTAACAATTTACCCATTAGTTCTCCTTTAATTATGAGACAGAAAATCCACTTAAGATAGAGGGAAGGAGGTACCATCCTGTGCAGGTGCAATGGCTCAATCGGCTAATCCTCCATGCCTGTAAGCACCAGCTTTCCACATGGGTGCCGGTTCATGTCCTGTCGGCTCCACTTCCCTTCCAGCTTCTTGGTTATGACTGGGAAAGTAGTAGAAAATGGACCGAAGCCCTGGGAACCTGCACCCAAGTGAAAGACCCAGAAGAAGCTCCCGGCTCCTGGCTTTGGATCAGCTTAGCTCTGGTTGTTGCAGATATTCAGGGAACAAACCAGCAGATGGAAGATACTTGTCTCTCCTTCTCTTTGTAAATCTGCCTTTCCAACAAAAACAAATAAATCTTTAAAAAAATAAAATGGGGGGAGGTTTGTTATTGACTCAAGTAACTAAACATTTCAAAGTGGCTTGATGAGGGTTTTATTAATGCCACCAGGAATCCCACCACTTCTGATCTCTTTTCTTTTCCATGTTCTTCTCAGTTCTTAGGCCTTCCTCTTGCACAGTAAGAGCTGCAAGCAACTCCCGAACAGCAAGAACCTTCTTCCCAAAGTCACTAGCGAATTTTGCCTCTCATGGCACTGTCCAAGGTCATATGCAGTCTGTCCCTATCACTGAAGCCAACGATATGACAAATTCGCTCAGCAGCTTCTGTCAATGACATCTTTACAGAGCAGTTAGCATCATCTCAATTTCAAAGATCAGGCAAGCAGTGGCTTCTTTGAGGAAAATCAAAATACTGTTATGTCAGAGTAAGTGCATACTGCTTGGTGAGGGAAGCAAATACACACAAACATTACTTGTCAGAACTAAATACAGGATCTAAAATTGATGTGTAAGTATAACATTGTAAGATCAAACAAAATCTCCAAATTCTTGGACTACATTAATTATTCAACTCATGTCCTCAATCTTAAAACTGCCTAACAAGTCTGCCTTTGCTTCTTGCTCAGTCTTTGATTTTTAACTCCAGAGGACTTCAAAGTCAATTACTCTAATGTAGTGGATAAACTATCTTCTACAGAATATCAGTGTACTCTGCAAATCTATCACAAGCTACATTCCCTAATAACTATGTACTTAAGGAAATTGTCTTTTCATCATCATATTCCAAGTTACTGGCTGAAATGAGTCCTACTTTTAGATATTCCCAAAATCTTATCATCAGTAAGTCCATCCCTTCCATAATATGTACTTCCAGCTAGCATTCTGACCTCCCTCTCCTAACTTCCCAGTTCTCTCCTCAGAACTAGGATTCCAACAATGCTTCTTTCCCTTCAATTCACTCAGTGCAGCTAATCTCTCTCTCGTCCCTCATTTCTTCTATCTTCAGTGAGCCTTGGCTTCCTGCATCCGTTAATATAATCATTTCCTCGCCCCATCTCATTCCAAACTGCCCTCTAGAGCCTTACTCCTGTTTTAAGCCAATCTCGACTTGATTACTTTTCAATCTATTTATTATTTTATTGTGTTATTATTCTTTCTCTTCCACCATGTTTGCACTTGAGCAATAAAAACTCACAATCCTGCTAACACTTCTCACTTTAAATACATGGCTCTAATCATCAAACAAACCTAAGGAGAACACCTGGCAACTTAACTACAAATCACTAGTCAGTTCACTTTCCTGACTCCAAGTCATTCAAGCATTCTCTTCATCACCTCTTCCCTCGCTTCCCTTCACGCTGATAATCGAACTTCCTTTTCCACTGAGGAAGGACAATTGCCTACATCTACCATGTAGCCAGTTAGATCTTCTTACCTACTTTCCCCTTTTAAAACAATGAAGAAAAGTTATGAAGTGTGTGGATCTGGGTTTCAGAGCAGTAGATAACATGCTAAGCAACACTCTTTTAAGTGCTTCCAATGCTCCATTTAATCCTTACACAGATGTATTATTTGCTCCATTTTACAAGTGAGGAACCTGAGGTACAGGGAAATTAACTGATTTGCTCAAGACCACACTCTAAGGGATAACTGTAGTCTTCTCTATCTCCTACCCCAGTTCTCTGCCTCTCTTGAGCAAAACTCCCTGACAAAGTTCTCTCCATGGGCTGCCTACATCTACTGCTCTGCCACTCTGTTTTGAATTCACTCTAGATAGGTCTTCCCACCACACCACTGAAACTGACGGCAGTTATCAAAGCTCTCAGTGTCGTTGAGCCAATGCTTAGCTCTCACCTTACACACATATCAACAAAACTTGGGAACTAAGTCTCTCCTCCTCCTTCAGACATTTCATCACTGAGCTTCTGAGTCACTATATTCTCTCAATCTTCCTACTTCTCTGGACTTATCTGATCTACATTCTTATCTTCCTGAGATCCCAACTACGGAAGGGCCCATGATGCACCTCAGATCTCTCCTCTGTACACACTCAGTTTTACATAATCTTATCCAGTCTCACGGTTTTAACTGCCATCTATAATATTAAGGCGAGCACCATGATGCAGCAAGCTAAGCTTCCGCCTATAACACCAGCATCCCATATAGGCACCATTTTAAGGCCCAGCTGCTCCACTTTCCATCCAGCTTCCTGTTTATGGCCTGGGAGAGCAGCAGAGGATGGATCAAGTCCTTGGGCCCCTGCACCCAACACTCATTAGAAGCTCCTAGCTGCTGGTTTCAGATCGGCTCAATAGGGAGTAGAAGAGTAGATGAAAAGTCTCTCTGTTCTTGTGTGTGTGTCCTTCTCTCTGTAACTCTACCTTCAAATAAAAATAATGTTTTTTTAAAAAATTCCATCCTATATGACAACTTCCATATTTATACCCAGCTAAGGCTCTTCCTCAAAGTCTACACCCAATTGCCTGCTCAAACGCTCCATCTGAATATGTAGCAGGCATCTCAAGCTCCATCTGCACACTAAAACCCTTCTGCTCCATTCATAAGCTCTATATCCTGCAATTTTCCACATCTCGATAAAAAGCAACTTTTCTTCCAGGCATTCAGGCTGGAACCCTGAATTATTTTTCTCTAACACTTCACATCAATCAACAGACATCCCAGACATCCTGTCAATAACACCTTCAACTTCTCACCAATTCCAATGTTCCTACAGCAGTCCAAGTCAGCACTATAACAGCTCTTACATAATCACTATAATAGCACCCTCCCTGATTTCGTTTCCACTCTTGCCCACGCAGTTATTCTCAGCACAGTGGACACAGTGACCATCAGATGATACTGATCTGCTCAAAACCTTCCCACTAATGTAATATATACCCACATGGTGCTTATTCTAAATATGCTAGGTACTTCCTAAGCATTTTATACTACTTCATCCAACCCTATAACATCCCAATTGTCATTTCTTTTCATAAATAAAGTGAAGCACCAAAAAAAAATTAGAGACAAGGGTCAGAACTGTAACAGAGTGGCTAAAGACATAGCCTGCAGTAAAGGGCCCCAGCTTGAGTCCCAGCCATCTCACGTCCAATCCACCTGGTAATGTGCCTGGAAAACCAGTGGAAGATGGCCCAAATTCTAGCACCTCTGCACCCACATAGGGAACCCAGAAGAGGCTCGGGGCTCCTGACTTCAGCCTGGCATAACTCTGCCCATTGTGGCCATTTGGGGAGTGAATCCATGGATGGAAGGTCTCATCTTCTGTTGCTCTTTCTCTCTACTCTGCTTTACAAATAAATAAATCTTAAAAAAAAAAAAAGTTTGTTCAAGGCCTGACAATTACTAGCACTAAAGCCTAAGATTCTAGCCCAGCTCCACAGCTATCTTACTAGTCGTGTTGTACTGCTTCTTTTTGGTCACTGGTCTCCCAGAGTCTCAGAATAGAACCCTGTCTTTGTTAATCCACTCCCTGTTGCTACTGCTCTCCCTCACCTGACTCAAGCCACAGACTCGGGATCATCCTGCAGTGTCAACACAGAGGCCTCTGATTTGCTGTCCTTTCTGTCTGCAACACTAGACAGGGCATGTCCCGTAAATTCTTTCAGGTCTTGCTCAAGGACTACCTCTTATTAGTGAAGCCCTTCCCTATCCCATATGAAATAGCATCCCCAGTTACTTATTAAATCCTTTGCCTTCCACCTACTATCTATGTCCTTACTTGCTGTTCTTCCTCCAATGTAATATGTGTGAGCAGATACTGTATCTGTTTTATTGACGGCCATATCCCTGGCATCTAGCTACTAATCACACAATTCCATTATGGAATGTACCTAGGATACAGACTTTAATTTTAAATATACTTTATTTCCTTCTCAGAGGTAAGTCTATTTCAGAGATCCAACTAAAGAGGGTAGCGAGGCAATGCCAGTAACAAAAACGGCATTTTCTGATCTTCCGTGCACTGTTAAGAAAACAGAAGGCGTGGAGAATCAAGATGACGAAACAAGGTAAGGACACATCTAAGCAGAGAAACATTAGCCAGAGTGAAGCATTCCAGCAAACAAGACAGCACAGACGAATGGCAGAGGGGCACCTGGAGACTGACAGATATGGGAAAGCAGCGGAAATAGTGTTTCAGTGACCAGATGCCACAGCAGCATTCAGCCAGTGACGATTGTAACTGCACCAGTGGCCAGAACTCTACCAGCAACCAGGTGAGAAGGGGAGTTTACCGGGAACGCATGAGGTGAACCCAGACAAAGAACTGACCATCCTGCTGGTTTGTTTGATTTGACCAGGAGCAGAAACAGAGCAGCAGATCCCAAACGGGCAGTGCGGGAACAGGGTGAATTTCATTGTCCAGTCAGCACCATAGAGCCAAACTGGATGTCATCTTGTAAAGGGATGCAGGGGCTATGGGACAGGACTGCACATGCCCTAAACTGGGAGTAAACTCATTTCTGGCTCAGTGAATTACAATGACATAGCATTCTACAGGTTCCACCCCAAATAAGTCTGGGTAATGCTAGCAGTGGCATACATAAGGCACCATTTTATACAGTGTGGCAAAGGTTTTAAGACTGCAAGACAACAGAGCTGCACATGCGTTGATTTGGGAGCAATGTCACTGAGCTCAGTGCATTATACTGGGTCCCACTCGATGGTGGCAATGGCATAACTGACTGCAAACAAAAAACCAGGTACCAACCACAATAAGTAAAATCAAATTGTAGATCTGTGCGGTGACACAGCTTAGAAACCTGCCTCAACGAGAAGAATCTATAACCAGAAGTACAATGATTAAGAGCAAAAGAAGAGACAGAAGAACAATGAGTGTTACTGAAGAGTCACCTGCAAAGGAGCAAAACCTTTGACGACCTCAGAATTAACTGGGAAATACATCAAGAAAATGGGGGATACAGTATCCAGAAAACTCATTACAAAGCTTCTTATCAACTATGAGAAGCACATACAAGAGTTCGAAGAATTTAAGGAGTATGTCATGAGGGAAATATCAACACTGAAACAAAATCAAGCTGAATTATTGGAAATGAAAGACACAATAGATCAAATTAAAAATTCAGCAGAAAGTCTCAATAACAGAATGAAGGAGAAAGAAGAAAGAACTCAAAATTAGAAGATGATATCTTGTCACCAGGGAAAAACAATAAAAAAGCTGGAAGCAGAGCTAGATCAAGCTAAAAAAAGTATTCAAGAATTGAAAGACACTATTAAAAGGCCAAATATAAGTCATGGGAGTCCCAGAAGGTGCACAAAGAGAAGCTGGGTTTAAAAAAGTATCTGATGAAATAATAAGGGAAATTTTCCCTAATCTAGAGAAAGAACTGGGAAACAACATCAAAGAGGGGCAAAGAACTCCCAACAGGGTTGACCAATAACGCTAAAATACACCTCTTTTTTTAATCAATTATATTAATGCCTGATTAATGAGTTTAAGACATTTACATTCTGGGTTAATATGAATGGGAGTAATTTGGTCCTGTCATTGATTTTGTCTACTGGGATGTTCTTTGCATTTGCCTTTAGTTTCTTTTGACTGTGGAAGAATTTTATTTCATTTGCAAAGACAAAAGAAAGTTTTGCTGGGTACATTATCCTGGACCAACAATTTTTTGCTTTTAGAATCTGGAATAAGTTGCTCCATTCTCTTCTGGCCTGAAGTTTCCTGTGAGAGGTCTCATGTGAGTTTAATTGGCATTCCTTTATATGACAGTTGATTTTTTTCACGTGCACATTTAAGGATCTTTTCCTTATGTTCAGCTGAAGAGCTTGATTATCACGTGTTGTGGTGAAGATTGCTTTCGGTCAAACCTACTGGGAGTTCTTTGCCCCTCCTGGATGTTGTTTCCCAATTCTTCTCTAGATTAGGGAAATTTTCCCTTATTATTTTATTAGATACATTTTTAAATCCAGCTTCTCTTTGTATACCTTTTGGGACTCCCATAACTCTTATATTTGGCTTTTTAATAGTGTCTTTCAATTCTTGAATACTTTTTTTTAAGCTTGACACAGCTCAACTTCCAACTTTTTGATTGTTTCCCCCAGGTGACAAGAAATATTTTCTAATTTTGAGAGTCTTTCTTCTGCCTCCTTCATTCTATTTTGGAAACTCCACTGTACTTTTCATTTGCTCCACTGTATTCTTCATTTCTGATATATCAGATTTCTTTTGATTCATTTCCTGTGACAAATTCCTTAACTCAAACATCACAGGTTAGTAGACTTTATTAAAATGCAAAACCCACCCATTTATTGCCTACAGGAGGAAGATCTCACCGACGAAGATCAGCAGAGGGCCCGGCGCGGTGGCGCAGTGGTTAAGGTCCTCGCCTTGCACGCCCGGGATCCCATCTGGGCGCCGGTTCTATCCCGGCAGCCCCGCTTCCCTTCCAGCTCCCTGCCTGTGGCCTGGGAAAGCAGTCGAGGACGGCCCAAAGCTTTGGGACCCTGCAACCGCGTGGGAGACCCGGAGGAGTCTCCTGGCTTCAGATTAGCATAGCATCGGCCGTTGCGCTCACTTGGGGAGTGAATCATCAGACGGAAGATCTTCCTCTCTGTCTCTCCTCTCTATATATCCACCTTTCCAATAAAAAATAATAAAAATAAAATAAAATTAAAAAAAAAAAAAAGATCAGCGGAAACTACAGCTCAGGAATTCTGAATTTTTTTTTTTTTTTAGCTTCACCTCTTCAAAATTCTTTCTCATTAAATTCTTCACTAACTCACAGGTCATACAGTGGCATCATTTCCTTCCACAGTCAAGAAACATAAAAGAATATGCTTCTTTCAAACCTGCCCTACAATGATACCTAAAGATGTTCTCTTGACAGAGAAGAGGAATAATGTCCACCAAAACCAAAGGCAACTGCGAAGAGCATCCCAGTAAAACAACAACAGAAGACTAAATCAATGAACAGCCCATTGCTAAGATGACAGGATCAAATTATAACCATTCATATTAACACAGAATGTATACGTCATAAACTCATCCATTAAATGTCATAGATTAGTAGACTGGATTAAAAAACAAAACCCATCTATTTGTTGCCCACAGGAATTTCATCTCTTCAAAATACTTTCTTCTGATTAAACTCTTCAATGACTTATAGATCATATAGAAGCATCATTTTCTTCAAAAAGGTTATTGATTTCTTTTTCATTTCTTCAGCGATGCATTAGTCATTCAGTAGCATTTTAAACTTCATGGTGTTAATTTCTTTTTTCTTCCTGTTATTATTTTGTTTTGTGACTTTTCATTTAAAGGGATGTATAATAACTGTGTAATGGAGACTAACATATCTAGTAGCATGTTATTTAACTTCATGGCATTGTAATTTTCTATTTTTCTTCCTACACTTGATCACAAAAGGCCGAGTAGTGATCTATTTTTCTTCCTGAGCTGATTTTGTATTGTGGCTTTTCATTTAAGGGGACATATAGTAACTGTTTTGTAAACTGTCATATCCACATGTGAGAATACAATGCAGTATGCCATCTCTACTTTCAGACAAAGGTGGACTCCCAATGAAACTGACAACAGGATGCTGGACTCTGTGCCATTGTCCATGCCCGCAATGATGGACATATGACTGTGTATTAAGAGCTACACTATAGTAATAATATAGGGGAACTCAGTGGGGGAGGGGGAGGATTGGCGATGGGATAAGGGAATGCCAGGGCCTATGGAACTGTATCATATAATGATAATAATAAAAAGTTTGAAAAAAAAAATCAAAGTCTCGGGGTGCCAAGACTTTCTCAAGCACACCTTGAAATTTCAGCAATACGATAAAGTGAGTCAGGGGACCACGTCCTGGGACAGCTGTTTCAGCAACTGCCTGACACCCCAGCACCCCATCTGAGCACGGGCTTGACTTCCAGTGCCCCTACATGGGATGCAGCTCCCTGCTAATGGGCCTGGGCAAGCAACAGAAGAGGGCTCAAGTGCCTGGACCCCTGTCGCCCCCGTGGGAGACCCAGATGGAGTTCCAGGCTCCAGACTGCAGCCTGCCCCAGCCCATTCGGAGAGTTCAGAGTCAATCAGAGGATGGAAGATCCCTCTCCCCTAAGATCCAGGAGCGTCTCTGCTGGGAACAAGTCCGGGTCAAGTCTCACAAGCCTCCCTCGTGTTCTGACAGACCAGGGACTCTCTAGGAATTCTTCCGTCTGGAGTCAACCTCTGCAATGAGGGACCCGGGGGGGCCAGCCGGCACAACCCGGGGGAGAAGCAGGACGGTCTCGGGATCCTGGCACCACTGCTGCTGAGGACCAGGAGGAGGAGGAAAGGCCGGGAGGCTCGTGGAAGTTACCTTGACCAGCCACACGCCGGTGTTCTGCTTGGCACCGGTGAGATCGAGTTCCCCGCGCTCGGCCATGGGGCTGGTGCCGGTGGACGGACGTGTGGGCCACGGCACTGTCCTCGGGTGCTGGGGCGCTGTGGGGCGAGCGCTCGGAGACCACGGCCAGCCGTGGTAGGAGGCGGACGGCCAGGAATTCGTGCCGCTCACCCGCCAGGGTACTTTATACCAGGAAGAGCCGGAAGCACGCCTGCGCACTGCCTACCCGAGTACGGCGCGCTGGCGAGGACAAACTTCCTCTCCAGGAGCGTGGTTCAGTCCCAAGTGGGCGCGGCGACTGGTGAATTCAAGCTCTGGGTGGTCCGAGTCAGCAGGTCAGCAAAGCATTTCAAAGCTAGGCTAGCCTAACAGGAAACATTTTAAAAAGTGTCAGTATTTTAAAAAGGAACTTGAAAGGGAAGAAAGCTATCCTAACCAAGTAGGGGCAACTTTTGAAGGGCAAGTTCAGGTTGATAAAATGGGGTTTGGAGCCAAGGGCAAGGGTTTGACCCCTGGCACTGGACTGAGTATGTTGACCTAGAGGAAACTGGGGTGTCAACTCCCAGGTTACTCTGAGTTCGGATTAAGCAAGCAGAGCACATCGCTTTTGTACTAACGTCTCTCCTTAGAGGCCACGTTCTCTGGCTTGGGCAGGGCAGCTGTCTCAGGGAGCAGTAACCCTCACGACATGGGAACGTCGGTCACCCTGCTCTGGCTTGGCCCGTGTACACGCCTCTGCTTTGAAGGCTTATCTCTGTGAGGGCGAGAGCCAGGAGTAAAGATGAAGATACCCAGGTCCGTAACAGTGTCAGAGCCTTTTTCTCAGATACCCTGTTTTCCCTCCGCTCTCACCTCTGTCCTCCGCCTCGGAAAACCATATCTGTGTTTGAAGATTAATGTAAATGCCACTTCCTACTGTGAGGAGTTAAATGAGCTCATGGGCAGGCCAGGTCCCTGTCACGATGAGACAAATGATCCTTTAAGAGTGGGCAAAGTGCTTGCTCCTTCCCAGAGATTGCCTCTAGCAACTCAGTTGGTTCAAGAGAACAGGCTACATCGGATTTTCAGTTCCCACCTCTGATAGGTTTTTAGTTTTAGTGGGAGAGCAGGTTAGGATTACCAATTCCAACCTTCTGTTAAGATTTTATCCTGGCCTCTGATTGGTTATTATCCATGCCCTCTGATTGGATGATGTTTCTGATTGGATGATGTTTCAGTCCTCTGTTGGTTGATAGGTATTATTTGCTCCTCCCCAGTTGGTTAAATCTAAGTAGCCACCTTTTATGCATAAAGACAAGGCTCACAACCTTCCCCCAGAAGGGCCACTTAACCGCTGCTGGGGCAGAAGGCTGTGGTCTTGCTTTGCCTCTGTCCTTGTCTGTATGGAAATTCTGTTTTGTTTTTGTTTTAATTGGAAACAAAGATATACAGAGAGGAGAGACAAAGAAAGATCTTCCATCCTCTAGTTCACTCTCCAAATAGCAACAAAGGCCAGAACTGAACCAATACAGTGCCTCCTCCAGGTCCCCCACACGGATGTAGGGTCCCAAGGCTTTGGGCCATCCTCTAGTGCTTTCCCAGGCCACAAGCAGGGAGCTGGATGGAAAGTGAGGCAGCCCAGACATGGACTAGCACCCATATGGAATCCTAGTGCTTGCAGGCGAGTGATTAACCATTTGACTCATTGTGGTGTATACATGTGCATGCGCTCTGCACAGTGAGACAAGAACCAAAACTGCCCTCCTGGTCCTGAACTACCATCTAACCTTTGATCAGCCCTCCGTGCCAGGAAGTTCATTTTTTTTTCCACATCACACTGTCCTGTAATAAACACCTTTACATGTCTGCCTTTGTTTTCTAGACTATGAATTCCTCCTAGGTGAAAATAGTCATCTCTCCCAGCTTTATTGAGGAACTGTTGATAAATTTTTTAAAAATAATGCTTTGTTCATTTTATACCCACAACATCTAGCACAGTGTTTGACGCTTTGTCAGATTTCTACAGAAAATTGGCCCTTTGATTGAATGAAAATTTGTTGAAGAGAAACAAATTTGTTGAAGAGAAGCAAACGGTAAGGCATTGTAAAAATGAGTTTATTTGGATCACACATGAAAGCTATACACAATCTTCATGAAATTCTGTTTCTGCACAGCATAGGGCCAGGAAAAGCTGTCAGGTCTAGGAGATCACGTTGCAGAACTAACAGGAAAGATAGAGAGATCGTGCATAGACTGAAGAGGAATGTTGCATCCTGTGTCACAGCTTGAGAAAGACCTACGACGTGTACAGGGCAAGCAGTAAAACATAATTGCTTTCACCTGTGATCAGTAGAGTGGGAAATTAAGATATAATATCCTGCGAGAAGGGAAGGGACGTACCTGGAGAATCTTAGAAATGGAAGCAAGAGTAAAGGATTAGGACCTCAGCCTTGATCTAAGGGACATAGGAAGCTGTAAATGTGTGTGTGTGTATTTGAGCATACAAGCATGTGTTTATAGAGATTATAAGAGATCAAATAGCTAGAGAAAAGGCTAGAAGAGATGAGGAAATGTACTTTTTTTAAAAAAAAATCTTGCTTTATTTTATTTTTGATAATGTTTGCATGGTTGAGGAGGAGGGATGCCTACGTGGACCACTGATTAGGGTGGGAAAGGTCGAGGAATGGGGGAAAGTGGATGAAACAATTGTTTCTGAATTTTTTTTCTTCCTGTATCTGGAGGAAGGGAGGAGAGAAGGTTCCCAGCAGCCTAACTGCATCAGTGGGATCTGGGATGGTCACTCGGTGTCATCCTAGGGTCGCCAGGATAGAACATGTCCCCGAGGGCACTGTCCAGGTGGTGTCAGTAGTTCTGTGTTGTTGATTTCATTGTTCCTAGGTTGAGGAAATCCTTCCTGGGTCCATAAGCTGACATGGTCCATCATAGTCTCCACTCGCCCAGATACTTGCTATCAATGCTTAGCAGGAGAGCTGTCCAGTTTGTTCTGCCACACATGGTACTGGATGTCCTCTGCAGGCTTCAGTGATCTGTCATATCACTCAAGTGCATCTGGGCATGCCATCCACTGCACTGTCTTCACCAACCAAGTAAGCCCAGTTCTGACATATGAACACTATCAGACCACAGATCCTGTAATTTCCCCTGTGATGGAGTTTTGAGACCAACAGTTCAATTGGGGGTGTCCCCAAAGAAACCTCACCATAGACGACCCCAGACCTGACTCCTTTGTGTGTCAGCCAGTGTGGGGTCCGGCTCAGTCCATCAACCACAAAAACCTACACACACATTGGTGGTTAGAGCTGCCTGGTCAGTTCTATCTCCAGCCCCATCTCTTACACAAACCAATGGATGCTGTGGGCCAGCCTAACCCTGTCCATCACACACCCAGCCATCACACATACCAGCTGAAAGTGGAGCCTAGTCAGAACGACGCCTCCCCGCGCCCCAAACCCTCACTAGGCCTGCCCCCAGCCTCAGTTTGAAAAGTAAATGTTTTAAAATAATTTTTCTATAGGGACAAGGATAGAGTGTGGAGCAACAATTGATTGAGCTCTCCATCTGCATACACCACTGAACAAAGAACAAGCTCCTCCATCTGTCCTTTCTAAACCTCCTTCTTGCCGAACACACGATGTTTGCACCGCTGTGAGAGGAAACAAAAGCATGACCTCTGTGATCCAGACCCACAGGTTCACTCCAGAGATCTGCAGGGCGGAGACACTGCAACCAGGTGCCTTATCTCCTGAATACCTATATATTTATGCCTGCTCCTCTCTAACATGTTTAATGCATATCGTTTCATTTAGTCCTGATAGTAGCTTGTTGGGTTAGGAATTATTGTCCTTGATATAGCACCATATGTTATTCTAAACTTTCAAAACTTGAGCCAATGTCTCAGGATTGTGCCCAGCCAAGTATTCAATACTAGAGGTCAGTGCCCTCCCACCTACCCCCGCTCAAAGTTAATTCCATACTTTTTGACTACCCCAGAGGACTGACTCTTCAAATTCTAATAAAATCATTTAGGGCACAAAAGCAATCTTGCCTTGGAGGGCTAAATAACTTGCTGACAAGTACAAATCTTCTTTTCTTTCTTTTAAAAACAAATTTTTTATTTATTTGAAAAACAGATTTACATAGGAGAGAGAGAATCTTCCATCTTTGCTGGTTCACTCTCTAAATGGCCACAATGGCTAGAGTCCGGCGGATATAATTCCAGGAGCCAGGAGCCTCCTCCAGTCACTGGTGCCAGGACAGGGGCCCAAGGACTTAGGCCATCCTCCCCTGCCTTCCCAGGCTGTAAGCAGGGAGCTGGATTGTAAGCCCTATGCAAGTTTTCAAGTAGTCTAGTGGTGCTTAGACCAATCTGTGACCTTCAATTTTATCTTAGCCTTGGAGTCTGGTCCAGACCCTAAACAAGTCTCCCTGTTAAAAAGGTAGATTTATGTTCCCCTGCTTCAGGAGTCTGCTGAACCAGCAACATCAGCAGAAACTCATTCCAAGCACCACAGTCACCACCAACCAATCTTGTTCTGTATCAGAGGAGTGTGCCCAGTGTTTGGTCCCTGGACCATCTCCAGGGATGTCAGGCACAAGAGCCCCAGTAGAAGCCAACAAATGCAGAGCCCAAATCAGGTGTTGTAGCAGAGCAAGCTTCCACTTGAGATACCCACACGCCATAGGAGAGCACAGGTTTAAGTCCCAGCTTTCTGTGCTTGCCATCCAGCTCCCTGTTAATGCACACGGAAAGCTGCAGATGATGCCTCTAGTGCTTCAGTTCCTGCCACTCACAGGAGAGAGCCAGATGGAGTTCCTGTCTCCTGGTTTAACTGGCTCAGTCGTGATTGTGGCAAATATTTCAAGAATGAACCAACAAATAGAAGACTTACTCTACTCTTTCTGTCTCTCTGTCTGTCTCTCTCTTTCTGCCTCTCCATCTCTCTTTCTGCCTCTCCATCTCTCTTTCTGCCTCTCCGTCTCTCTTGCTATTCTCTTCTAATACATTTTTGCCAAAAAAGAAATCAGAAAGTCTAGAGGTACATTTGAAAAATGACATTTATTTCTTAAGCACAGCAAAGTCTGACAACCATTGCTCTAATCCCATATCTGTAAATTTCTTAGAAATTGGGCCATCTTCCCAGGTTTCTGATACTAGAAAAAGGTGAAGACAAATCCTTTCCTTGTTGGCTGCTTTATGGCTGAATTCTTCCATGCCTTGCAAATTCAGAACACCACTGTCCTATCAACCAGCCATTAGAGTTCTAATAGCTGAGCCATAAGAGGAGCTACTTCAGGTGAGTTGAGGGAATTTGGATGACATTAGCAGGTGGCTGAGTTTGCCCTCTGAGTTGGTCTCCTTGATGTCTCTCCAAGTCAAATTCCCTTTGTTGAGCCTGATGAAATATCTCAATTGGCTAATCCTCCCCCTGCAAACACCAGGATGCTGTATGGGCACCAGTTCATGTACCAACTCTTCCATGTCCCATATAGCCCCCTGCTTATAGCCTGGGAAAGCAGTAGAGGAGGACCCAAAACTTTGGAACTCTGTATCCGCATGGGAGGCTCAGATAAAGTGCCTGGCTCCTAGGTTCTGCTCCCGCCATTACAGTCATTTAGAGAGTGAGCCAGTGGATGGAAGATCTTCTTTCTGTCTCTCCTTCTCTCTGTAAATCTGCCTTTTCAATTAAAAAAAGTTTAATCCCTTTGTTTATATTCATTCAGGAACACTCCTGCATAAGGAACTAGTACTTCAGAGGGAGTTCACATCAGCAAAAGCACCACTGAAAGTCCTTCCTTATAAACCAGAATTATTATTTATTGGTTCTTAATATAAATATTGTGGCTTGAAAATTACATAATATGGAAATGCAGTAACTAATCTGAGTTCATTAATAGTCTTGATGTCATGGGTAATTTATTTATTTATTTGAAAGACAGTTACAGAGAGAGGAAGAGGGTCAGGAAGAGAGATCTTCATCTGTTGATTCATTCCCCAAAAGGGGTCAAGGCTGAATTAGGCTAAAACCAGGAACTAGAAGTGTCTTCTGGGTCTCACATTGATGTGGCAGGGTTCCAAACTCTTGGACTGCCTTCTGGTGCTTTCTAAGGCACTTTAACAGTGAGTTGGATCAGAAATGGAGCAGTGAGGACTCTAGCCAAGGTTTATATGAGATGCTAGCTTTAAAAAAAGTTTATTTATTTTGGAAGGTGAAGTTAAATACAGAGGAAGCCAGGAGGTTGGAGCTTCTTCTGGTTTTCTTGCATGGATGCAGGAGCCCAATCACTTGGGCTGTCTTCTGCTGCATTCTAAGGCACATTAGCAGGGAGTTGGATCTGAAGTAGAGCTGCTGGGATTTGAAACATCATCCTATGGGATGCTGGTGTTGTTGGCGGTGGCTTATTTGTTGTTTCATATTTCTGTTCCCTGGGTAGATAATTTTGCTTCAATATTACCCCAAAGCTACCAAAACTCTCCTCTGAATTCTCCCTACATTTTCATCCAACTCTAAGTTCTCTCATTCAGATAATTTCTGACTTTGGAAGATTCCTTGCTTCTTCAATTATATGTTGGCATATTAGCTTCTGTATTGATCAGTATAGATTATGAAATTTGGAGCCAATTTTAAAAAAAATTGTTTTACTTGAAAGGTACAGATACATAGAGAGAAGGAGAGCTGAGAGAATTTTCTACTCCTCAAATGACTACAAGGGCTAAAGCTGGACCACTTCAGAGCCAAGAGCCAGGAGCTAGGAGCTTCTTCTAGGTCTTCCACATGGATCCAGGGACCTAAAGATTTGCGATATACTCTACTTCCTTCCCAAGGGCGTTAGCAGAGAGCTGGATTGGAAGTGGAGCAACTAACTAGAGCACAAACTGGCACCCATATTGGATGCTTGCACTCCAGATGGAGGCTTAGCATGCTACCATGATGCTGGCCCTGGAGGCAAAAATGTGCTGAAGTCACAGTTCTACCGCATGCCAGCCTGATTTTGTTCATCCTCCTTGCACCTGTTTCTTACTTAAACAATGGATTATTATTTTCACTCTGAAGCGTTATTATGCAATTAAAAGAGAAAATATCAAAGCAGTTTAATACTCATGTGAAAACTATTTGGTAACTATACTAATTGTAATTGAAAGTGAATATATTGTTATTAATTGGTATAATTAATAACATAAATTAATTGCATTCATTATATTGTCAAGTAATTGAAAGGAAGCACAAGATTTTATCCAAGAAAATACAGTACTGAAATGTATTTAACAGTTGGCTTTCCCAATCTGCTTCCCTCTTCTCCCTGCCAAAAAAAAAAAATGCCCTGATTTGTAGTGTTTGCCATTTTCTATGTTGTAAGTACTTCTACTAGGTGATGTCAAGCTATCAAGAAAGCATCACTGAACTTAAGGTTTGAAGATATGATTGTACCTTAGACAATATGTATATTGGGTGGAGTTCTACATCATCTACATATTGTATAGGGTTATATAATATCCTGGACATTACGCAGTATTTTCCTATCTATAGCTACATTAAACATAACCTAAATCATGGGCAAAGCAACTAGGCAGCAATACATCTTTATTGCTTTTGTAGGTAATAGAATTAATTTCACCAAAACTGTTCTGATCAAGAGGCAACAAAGGGCAAACTCCAGGGTAGGAGACCTTGGGTATTGGTGTCTGCAGAACAGAGAAGTTGCCATGGCCACTCTCAGGGAGCCGGTGGGGAGGCCGGGACAGCACCGTGGCCTGGAAAAGGAGGGCCAGACAATAAAAGCCTCATTCCGAGCACATGCAAATCAAAGGAGAGTTTTAAGCTTAAGTACAAAATAATTTGGTTTACATTTTTAAAGGTCCCTTCTTTTAAAAGAAAAATTTTAAAGTACCTCCATTATTGCTGAGGAAGAAATGGTTTTGAGGGGGGTTGGAATGGAAATCCAAGGACCAACAAAGACACTTTTGCAGTAATCCAAGTGAGAGGAAGCTGGTGTTGCAGTACAGTAGGCTAAGCTGCCACCTGCAACACCGGCATCCCATATGAGTGCCAGTTCAAGTCGTGGCTGCTCCATTTTCATGCCACTCCCTGTTAACACTCCTGGGAAGCAGGGGAAGATGGCCCAAGTACTTGAGATCCTGTCACACATATGAGAGCCACAGATGGATTTCCAAGCTCCTGGCTTTAGCCTGGCCTAGCCTGGCCATTGGGGATATTTGAGGAGTGACTCAGAGGATGGAAAATCACTTTCCTTTTCTGTCTGTCTCTCTCTTTCTAATCTGCCTTTCAAATTAATTAATAAATTAATTTTTTAAAAATCCAAGTGGAATAGTACAGTGGTTTGGATTAGGGAAGTAGCAGTACAGGTAAAAGGAAATGGATGAATCTGAAATAGATCAGGGACAGACTGAAGAGGCAGAATTGACCAGGTTTTTGATCTTTAGCTGTGTAGAAGATTAGGACCAGAGCCAGTGCTGTGTTAAATCCGGTAAAGCCACCACCTGTTGCGGTGCCATCCCATATGGGTGATGGTTCAAATCCAGGCTACTCTACTTCAGACACAGCTCCTCACTAAGCAGCTGGATAAGTAATACAAGATGGCCTGGACCCCTGTACCCACACAGGACACTTGGAAGAAGTTCCTGACTCTTGGTTTGGACCAGATTGGCTCCAGTTGTTGTGGCCATTTGGGGAGTAAACCAGCAGATGGAATATTCTATCTGTCTCTCCCTCTGTTCTCTGTAAGTCTTTTAAGTAAATAAACATGGCAAGAAACAAGTCAAGGAAGGAAGGAAGGGAAGGAAGAAAGGAAGGAAAAAAATAAGGGAAGGAAGAAAGAAAGAGAAGGAGAGAAAGAAGGAAGGAAGGAGGGAAGGAAGGAAGGAAGGAAGGAAGGAAGGAAGGAAGGAAGGAAGGAAGGAAGGAAGGAAGGAAGGAAGGAAGGAAAGAAGGAAGGGAGGAAGGAAGGAAGGGAGGAAGGAAAAGCTCACACAGTGGCTCAACAGGCTAACCTACCACATGCAAGCACCAGCATCCCATATGGGCACCAATTCATGTCCTGGCAGCTCCACTTCCAATACAGCTCCCTGATTATAATCTGGGAAAGCAGCAGAGGATGTCTCAAATCCTTGGACCCTTACACTCATGTGGGAAACCCGAAAGAGTATCCAGGCTTCAGTCTTCAGATTGCCCCAGTTCTGGTCATTGTAACCATATGCGGGAGTGAACCAGGTGATGGAAGATCACTCTCTCTCCTTCTCTCTGTAAATGTGCTTTTCAAATAAAAGTAAATCTAAATAAACAAACAAACATTGGCTCAGCACTGTAGAAGGACATTGTGACTCTAGAAGGTCAGCATTTACAGGATTACAATTGATAGGATAATATTTGTATGAAAACAACTGAATAGATACCTTTTGTATAACTGATTGGACATTTGTATGAGAATAACTGAATGTGTACCATTCATATAACTAAATGGATATCATTTGAATGAGAACAGCTAGTGGATAACATGTGATGAGAACACTTGGTGGGATATACAAAACAAGAGTTCCAAACAAAAGTATAGAAACAATTGATGGGTTTTGTTGATAAGTTCAATACCTCCTCCCTTATCCCCTATGGCCCTCGGTGTATGAAGTCTGATGCCCCTAATAAACCTCGGCTTTCGACCATCAGTCAGAGTCCACGTGTATTATTATTATTGGCTCCATGCACCAAGTCCATTGCTGCAATACAGCAACACAGCACAATAGCCTAGTGGCTAAGTCCTTGCCTTGCGTATGCCAGGAATCCATATAGACACCACTTCGTGTCCCAGTTGTTCCACTTCCCATCCAGCTCCCTGCTTGTGACCTGGAAAAGCAGTGGAGGACGGGCCAAAGCCTTGGGACCCTGCACCCGTGTGGAAGAACCAAAAGAAGCAGCTCAGCTCCAGCCATTGTGTCCACTTGGGGTATGAACCAGTGGAAAGAAGTTTTCTCTCTCTGTCTTTCCTTCTCTCTGTATATCTGCTTTTCCAATAATAATAGTAATAATTATAATCTTAAAAAGGAAAAAGCACAGAAGGAAGAAAAGAGAGAAAGAAAGAATGGAAGGAATGAAGGAAGGAGAAAGGAAAGGAAGGACATTAACATCAGCTACAAAGTGACAACTCAGGACCAGAAAGCAAAGCAAACCACACACACACACACACACACACACACACACAGTATTGCTGTTTCTGAATTAGACAAGATCCTGCATGCATTTTGCCTGATGAATGACATGAATTGTAATTGCCCTGGACTGCTTCTACTAAGTGCCTTATGTCTCATGTAACATATGGCTACTGTGGTCCACAAGAAGCCTTTGTTCTCACTAAGTCAGTTTAATTGCCCATTGGGGATTACTGTGAGAATAAAGTGTTAAATACAGCAGGAGAAAATCTAATTTGTCATTGCCGTAATTAAATCCAATTTATTTCCATGTATAATTTACCAACACATTTCTATTACACTTTATGTAGTAAATAAAATTATAGTTAGAACCAGCATTGAAGTACTTGATCAAAATGCCCAGATTAAAAATCACAAGTAGCAGTGGGTCCTAAAATATCATATTAAACAGATGAATCTTTACTAGTGTTCAGATTTCAAAGCTGAAGAAACCAGGCATGCTGAATATCAATAAGGAATCATGCCCCATTCCTCTAAGAGCAAAAGCTAGGAACTTCCATTTTAATTGTTCAGAATTCATAACTACATAGCACAAACATTATAGATGGTTTTCAAGTCCAGTGTTAGGTGAAAATAACAGGTGACTGCCATTGTGCGCAGCTAAAAAACGCTCAGTCACAGGCCTCTTTCCGCAAGTAGAGCTGTTGCCTTAGGCTTGTCCGTGTACGTTGCACTTCTCAGTTGTGCCAACAACTGAGCTGACACAGTGGCTCTTTTGTGTGACATTACTGGGGGCTAGTGTCTTCCCATCCTATTACTTTACCATCCTTGTGTTGTCCTATCCTTGTCTACGTGGTGAGCACCATGTCTGTGTCTTCAACCAGCAGGAAAAGAAAAAAATGGAAGTAGATTGCACATGATTTTGGCCAGAGTTAAAAAGAAAGACATTTTGCAGTCTGTTTAGATGCAAATCCAAATTAGATCACACGTTGTCATTGGTGTTCATGTCTCTTAGGTCCTCTTTCTCCCCTTCCTTCCCTCATTGTTAAAAGAATGAGGTAGGTAGATTAGGTTACTTGTCACAGTTTCCACAATGCTGGAGTTTTCCAGTTCCACCCTCAGAGTCTTACACATAGCATTTCTTTTTCCTCAGGATTTTCTAAAAATGGCAAGTTAGATTTCCAGGCATGCTCACGACGGGGGAGGTTAGGTAGCTACAGAGAAGAGCTGAAGTTTGACAGCTGTAGTCCATTTGTGCAGCAAAGGGATGTGATCTGACAGCCCCAGCCAAGCTGCCCCAGGACAGCCCCCAGGAGACCTGCAAGGCAGCGAGATGGCTCCAGGAGCCTGATCCACTGTGAGACGGCTTCAGTCTGACAGCACAGCAGCTGTGGCCAGCCTCCGCATGGCATCTTGGCCTGGCTGGCATGACAGCCAGGTCGGCATTACCCAAACCCCCTTCCCTGCGTACCACCAAGCTCCTTCTTTTTCCTTGAAAAGTAAACCATAAATCCCACAACGCAAACTGAGCAACCAAGCATCAGCCAAAAGGATCCAACATGGCTGCAGGATGTGTCCCGTGAGAACCTTTAGGTCACTGTAATATCATTAAAATGTAATCACCATGGCCAGCACTCCCACCCCCCATCATACACCTTACATTTCTTACATTTCCACAAAAGGGAAAAGAAATGGGCTCTGCTCAAGCTCCGTTGATTTTCGAATTTTCAGTTAAGTCCCATTCCAGACACTGCCTCCTATACCTTCTGTTAGTGTGAGATATATAAACGGATGACCCAAACCTTATTGATCGAATCTCTTTTTTGCAAGCTTTGTCTTTCTGTTATTTATCCCTCTCACCTGCAGTTAATTCTTGAATATGTACTGTTTTGTTTGCTTTAAATAAATCCTAGCTTCCTATTCACAGTATATTTCCACCCAAGACCTTTCAAGCACAAAGGAAAGAGCCTACAACAAGCTCTGCTGGGAGCCCAGGTGCCTACAACAATCTGGCTCAGGTTTTATTCTGATGGGGATAATAGGAAACAATTTACCACACAGGTGGTCTCGTGCATGAGGTATACAAAATTTGGTTTTCTTTCTTTTTGTGATATTGGCAACCACTGATTAGAATCTAAACCTAATCATTCAATAGACATTGTGAAGTTAGTATATCCTAACATTTCTACTTTAGAGAAACTTCCTCACCAATATTCCCATGACATAAGCAATTGATGCCCCAAAGAGAGAGTCTCTCAATCTGGTGTAACACTCTGCTTCCCACACTCACGCCATCTTTATATCCCCAAACCAATCTTTTTTTGCTTATAGTCTCCCTATGCCATCCTTTGATCACTCATCAAGAAAAGCCTCTACCGCCCATTAATGTTGAAACCTAAACATTCGCCATTGGTTGATTGCCCAAGTGTTTTTGCTCAGCCCCACAACAGGTTTCTGCAGCATTTGCCCCATTGAGAGTTCAGACAAAAGGGACGGTCTCCTCTGGGATGGTTAAACCAAGAGAGTCAGGTAGTAGGTAAGTGCTCTGACTGACTGCACACTCAAGGCTGTGGGCATGGATGCCTCACGTGGGCGCCACCAAGAGGGAATACACAGAGTTGGGTCCCAAGTGTTCACTCCATATCCAGTTGCCCAATAGGGACACATCACTGGTATGTGTCAGGACCAGGAAACTCTTGCCATCCTTGAGAGGACAGAACTGATCAAGATGGAATCGCTCCTGAGAGGAAACAGAAGTTAATGGTGTTTCTGCTCCATTACTATTTATTTTTCCAGCTTCGAGGCTCAGATTCAACTTTGGCAGGAGACAAAGCCGTTAGTAGTTACTTGTTATTGTGCATTGTTTTGTTCCTATGTACCCTTCATTAATAAGATAATGAGAATTTGCCCATTTCCTAAATCCAGAGAGCATTATGTAAATCACAGTTTTAAATTGATCTTGTTATATGGATTCTTTTACAATTCCTTCCAGCTTTCAGATACGATGAGCAGTGAATGTTATGTTGTGAAAGTGCTCTTAATTGCTTTCCCTGGGATCAGACCTCTTCTTTGTAAATCATGAATCCAATAACCACAGAGAACCAAGAGGAAGAATTGACTGTGAATTCTACAAGAGTTATAATTTGACCTTTGTAAACATTTAATTCCAATGCAAATTTGTTTTCAGTAGATTTTCTTTTCTCTTAACATTTTCTAAAGAAAACAACTGTGAATCCTCACACTTGGCTTATTCATGCTCTTAGTTAACACTGAGGCTTCATCCAGACTCTCTCCTTTAGGGACTAAAACCTCTTTCTAAACATACATGGTGGGTCACTGATGAGTGTCCAAAATGCAAGTAGCAGTCCTGATTTTCTGCATTGCTTCTGGCATCAGAGTTGGTAGGTGTTAGACAAGCACTAGGATAAAAATGGCTCCATTTCCCAACAGACTTAATCAATATCATCTTCTGTGAGGAGATAAACAGAGCAAATAAGTTGCACCTGCTATATTACTATTTAAATTAGATGAATATCCTACACATAATTTTAACTCCGCCAAGGAAGAGAAATTAAGACTGTACTACTCTACTGAGGTTGAAAGAATGCCAGAACAAACTATGATTGGGCCTGGGTGACGATTTATCTTCCTGGATAACTGCTACTGCTATTGGCAATGAATATCGAGTGGTTTTCTAATATGTTCCAAGTCTCCGATACTCCTTCAAAACATGAAGCCTAGCAGCCTGGTTGTGGGCTAAACCTGCTGATTAACTTCAAACAAATAAGAAGAGGTGAAAATGATATTCTGATTTCTATACCTGCATCATACGAACATGGTTTTTTTCTCTCTCATTTTATTCAGGCCAGTACAATGGGGCTAACAGTATAAACCTAAAGGTCAGATGCATCAGCAGGGCACTTGTACCACAGATGTTTTTCTTGGTATAGAAACAAGTTATTTAGGGGATGGTTTACTTGTTGGGTTCATTTGCAAGCAGAGGAAGCTTCGGTTATCTGAACAGAGGAAGGTTTTCTTCAATAGTCAGCTGGATTTGGGAGAGAGAGAATTCTAATCCTAACTAGCCTGTCATTCTGTAAAGTTGGGGATCCTGCTGAGGATCGGCCTTATCAGCAGATTCAGGCTGAAGGGAAAATGCCTGTCCTTGTCAGCTCTCATTCTAAGGGGGAGGACGTGGGAGGATGACCACAAGTAGCTCCGTGGAGCAGTCCTTGTGCCGAGATGCTCATGTGTCAAGAGCCCAGATGGAGGGGAACCAAGCTGCCAGCAACAAAGTAGCCAACTCTGGGAGTGAAGCAGCTATCCTGCCTCAGCACTTCAGAGGACTTCAGCCCTCTGGTCTTGGAGCTCTCCTCCAGCAGACCCCAGCCATCACAGAGCCAAGCAGTGAGGGGTAACAAACATTCATGCGAGAATGGAATCTAAAGATAAGCACATAAGGCAGGCACGACAGCTCGACAGACTAATGTTCCACCTTGCAAGCACTGGGATCCCCAAATGGCACCAGTTTGTGTCCCAGCTGCTCCACTTCCCATTCAGCTCCCTGCTTGTGATCCGAGAAAGCAGTGGAAGATGGCCCAAAAGTCTTGGGATCTTACACCCGTGTTGGGGACCTGGAGGGTGCTCCAGGCTCCTGGCTTCAGATTGGCTCAGCAAATACAAGATCTCTCTCTTTCTCTCTCCTTCTTTCTGTAAATATGACTTTCCAATCAAAATAAATCTTTTTTTTTTTAAAAAAAGAAATGTTAATTTTAGTGAAAAAGCAAACATAATACGTATTTTCCATGAACCTCTTATACACACTCCTATCAACATGTGGCTTTCCTGGTGAATGTAAAATCATCTTTCTGTGTCCCTTGAAAAATCTCTTCTTAAAATGCAAGAGGCAAATGGAATAGCATCTAGGAGAGGAAATGTGCTTCCTCTAGGAATATGTGCCCATAAAGACCTGAATCAGCCAAAATTTTGTTACATAGGAAATGATGATTTCCCAATGACGAGCAGGTTAAAAATCCTCCTTTTGATGGTGCCTCTTAACAACTGGGTGAGTCATTTCATTTTCCAGATGTTCATTCGTATTGCTACAAGGACCAATTGTAAGATCATTCAATTCTTAGACTTATACTTTAATAAGTACAGTAAAATACCTACTAGCACAGGAAAATCCAGTTGTCTATGAGGGTCTTTCAGGAATGTATGCACCGGTAGGTGTTTGACCTAGTGGTTTTCTTTCTAGGATACCTGCAGCTCAGCAGCAAGCCTGGCTCCCACTCCTGATCCCAGCTTCCTGCAAATGCCAGACCTTAGGAAGCACAGGAATGACTCAGGTAGTTAGACTTCTGTCACACAAATGGGAGACCCAGATTGAGGTCTCAGGTACTCTTTCTAATATCTCTCTCACACAAATACACACATTTTTAAAGTTCAAAGAAAATACATGTTCTAAAAAATGGTGCATGGATTTCAATTTTTTTGGCCCCAAAATAAATCACTCTTTTAATAGTATTTTCCATGAGTCCTGTCTATATGAAAGTTTGAAAAGTCTGGTTTAGGGCCTGGCAGTGTGGCCTAGCAGCTAAAGTCCTCACCTTGAATGCACCAAGAACACGTAAGGGCTAATCCCGGCAGCTCCACTTCCCATCCAGCTCCCTGCTTGTGGCCTGGGAAAGCAATCGAGGACGGCCCAAAGCTTTGGGACCCTGCACCCATGTGGGAGCTTTGGGACCCTGCACCCATGTGGGAGACGTGGAGCTTCCTTGCTCCTGGCTTCGGATCGGCATAGCATCGGCCGTTGCGCTCTCTTGGGGAGTGAATCATTGGACAGAAGATCTTCCTCTCTGTCTCTCCTCCTCTCTGTGTATCTGGCTTTCCAATAAAAATAAAATAAATCTTAAAAAAAAGAAAAAGAAAGAAAGAAAAGCCTGGTTTAGAGTGCTGCCTGTAGATGCATCATTTATTGTTTTAACAACAGATTGTTCATCTGCAAAGTAGAGGAGAGTGAGATGGTTCATTTATATGTTCATTCGGTTCAGTAAACATTTATTGACTACTCATTGCAATGAGCATAGAACAGTGAATAAGGCAAATCAATATTTTAGGCATTGGCCAACCTCAGATGTTGTGTTCTTCTCTGATTCCTTGATAATTAGAATTATTTTTGTGTGGCCTTTCACCTACCATCTCATGATAGTGATGACTGTATTGTATACCTTTGTGTAAAAAGATGTGTTGCAGGCCTGGTGCAATAGTGTAGCAGTTAAAGTCCTCGCCTTGAACGTACCAGGATCCCTTTGGGACACTGGTTCTAATCCCAGCGGCCCTGCTTCCCATCCAGCTCCCTGCACCCCCATGGGAGACCTGGAAGAAGCTCCTGGCTCCTGGCTTTGGATCAGCGCAGCACCGTCCGTTGCAGCTGCTTGGTGAGTGAACCATCGGATGGAAGATGTTCTCTGTCTCTCCTTCTCTCTATATCTGACTTTGCAATAAAAATAACTAAATCTCCAAAAAAAAAAAAAAAGAAGACTTGTTGCCAGAGAAAATGGGGGAAATTTTCATCAAGATCAGAATCCTATGCCCCTAGGATGGGAGTAAAAGAAAGGATTGCAGTATAGCAGGTTAAGTGATTATCCTGTGTGATCAAGAGCTTCGAACCTGACAGCGCCACTTCCAACCCAGCTCCCTAACAGGCCTGGAAAGGCAGCAGATGGCCCAAAGTGCTGTGGTCCCTGTGATCCACCTGGGAGACCTGAATAGTCTTTCTGGCTTCATCCTGGTTGCTGCTGTCATTTGTGGAATGAACCAGCAGATGGAAAATGTGCCTGCCTCTTTCTCTCTTTGTAACTCTGTATTTCAAATAAATAAATTTTTTTTTCAAAGACTGAGTAAAAGAACATATCCTCACATTAAATCACCACTGGCAGCTTGCCACAAAATCCCCCTCTAAGCATTCTAAGGTTCATTGACTTGACTTCCAAAATTACTCCACAAATCCCTGGGAAATTCTGCAGTATTTTAGAAACAGTGAGATTCTGACAGCATGTCAGGTATGCCCCGTTGTAACTTCCCAATTTGACAAGTACAAGGTTTCTCTAACAACAACCCACGGGGCATGCTAGAAAAAGTAACAGAGGTTTAACTCCAGTTACGTGAGCTTATACCTGCTGATACCTGCCACCAGAAACCTTTTTAAAATCTTATTAATAAACCCTTAGGCAGAAAAAAAAAATGTGGGGAACAGAATGAAAGATTTAAAAAAAAAAAAACTAGGAAGGAAGACAGGAGCAAGCAGTCACATCCCACCAGGCTAAGCTCACTGCTTGTACCTGCCTGTTCGGAGGCACCAGGTGTGCCAGGCTACCTGTATTTGGTCTAGCTCCTTCATTTAGCAGCCAGGGAAGGCCAAACTAAAGCTATTATTTTAAAATGTCATTTCATTTCCCTCAGAGGTTAGATTTTTCAGAGTAATTGTTTTCAAAAGCTGAAGGCAAAATTGGTTTATAAGATGAAAGACTATGTGGATTTTACAAACTCACGCCTTTATGAGTTCTTGACAATAAAATTAATCTTTATGCGGATGAGAGGCAGGATGCTAGTCTTCCAGGGACATCTCTAGCACCAAACATTTACATAAATGTGGCCAAATCAGGTGCTTTAAGTGACTTGTGGGCAAACAAGTGTTGTTAACTAATTACACTGCTGTGTTGATACTTTCCATGAGCACTTGACACATATTAACATCAAAGACGTATCAACAAATATTTGTTAAAAATAATAAATAGCTTCCAGGAAAGCAATAGAAAATATCATTTAGACCCCTGTCTGTCAAGATCCCAGCAATTGGTTTGGTGACCCTTTACCACCTCTGCTTCAGTAAAGCTGTTCTAGCTAAAATGATGACATTAATTTACTGCCTCTGGTTTCAGTTGGCATCCATGATGGGTCAGCATTATGGCCTTTTAGAAGGCAAGACTGCTGAAAAGGAATGCTGAATGAGACACATTTATAAGGCCAAATAGCTTTGTGACCGGAAATTCCTCCTCAACCAAACACACATGCACCTAATTATAATGAGCTTGATTTGTGAGCTCAAGATTATAATGAAGAGTAAGCATCCTCTGGTGAAAGAGAGAGACAGAGCAGGCACCGTGGCTTCTGAAGCACGATTTGCAAAAGCACACGCTTCAAAGAAGCTGGCTGAACGCTTTATGTTGGCGATATGCTCATTAGTAACTGCTCCCATTTCTTCGGTCCCTACTTTTTACTTTTCTTTTTCCACTGATCTTAAGACTGCAATTAAAATCCCAGTGTATGGTGGATTCTGCTAGAGTGATAAACAGTACCTGACCCCATGTGATCTTCTGCATGAATAGAGATGGGGATTTCATCTTCCAGAAACCCAATTTGGGATGGTTGCTAAGGAGACTGTTGGCATCTCTGCATCCTAGGTGCCCCATTGCTTGGAAAGAATTAGAGCAGCTTTGCTTGCTACTTTCCCAGAGAGGAAAAGCAAAAAGTCATTAGGTAGCCAACATTTTAAGATTCTGATGGTCTCTTTAATGTTTTCAGTACCGCTGGCCTTAAAGTGTAACTTGTGAAAATGTTGGCATCTAAATGAGAATATGCTTCTAGAAATGACAATAAAGCTTTGTTACAGAAAACGGAGGCATCCGAGGTCAGCTTTGGAATCCAAATTCTCTGATCCAGCATGTGGCACAGGCCTGCTTTGTTTTGTGTTTTTGGTTTTGTTTTGTTGTTTTTATAGAACTGTCCACCCCGTTAAAGTCAGAGTCAGGAGACCAAGACCAAACCCTAGCCTTGCTTCTAACAAGCTGTACGGACCTGTGCAAATATCCTCTCTGTGCCCAGTTTTATTTTCTTTAAAACAAAATAACAATAATTGTAATATCTTACAATGTTGTTCATAAGACTTAAAGAGGATACTGAGAACAGAGTTTCAAAAGCTACCTGTGAATTGCAAGCTAAATTTTAATGATTGTGGCTGGTATGATTCCCCTAGGGCACAAATGTGAAGGAAGTTGGCCACCAGCAATGTAGTAAGACTCCCTGGGACTGGCACTCCTGGAGGGAGAGAGAGGGAAGCAAGTGAAGAGGGAGGAGTTGAGGTCTAAATGAATGCAGGCCCAACAGGCCAGAACATTCCTACAGGATTGTCTTGAAAAAGATAAGCTCTTGCTTCTTCTTGTGTTATGGACTGTATGTTTGTGTCCCTCCAACATTCACATGCTAAAATCCTAATTCCTGCTGTGATGCTATTTGGAAATGGGGCTCTCTGAGAAGTGATTAGGTTTAGATGAGGTCATGGCAATGGGGTCCCTATGATTAGAATAATGCCTTCTTAAGACAAAGAAAAGGGGTTAGTGTTGTGGCACATTGAGTTAAGCCACCACCTGCACCTAGGCATCCCATAGATCTGTTGTTTCAAGTTCCAGAGGTGCCACCTCCTTTTTTTTTTTTGGATATCATAGTTTTTTTTTTTAATTATTATTATATTTTTGACAATCTCTGCATAGTTAATTAGGGTAAAAATGTTCAAGGACTATAGGAAATATATTTCCATATTGTTTCCTTCATGCATCTGAGGTAAAGGGGGATATTGAGGGAGAAGCCCCACCCAGTCTCCCACCCAACCCCGGTCCCGGATGTGGGGCATTCTCCGAGATTCTTGCTCAAGTGGTTTTGATAGTTCAACACTTATGAATCACTGCCAATCTCGCCACTCCAAGCACAATGAGGTCATTGAAGAATCCACTGATTGACATAGTCCATCATACAGTCTCCATTTGCCCAGTATTTAGCTGCCAACATATAGTTGAGTTGGTTGGTTGACCTGTTCTGTCTTCTCTCTTTTCTTGGTTAGGGTTCTGAGTCCAGCATTTTGATTGGGGAGATCCCCAAAGAAAACTTTGTCTGAGGTGTTCTCAAACCAGATTCTTGTATGTACTAGCAAGTACAAGGCCCAGCACAGTCCATTGCCCCAATCAGCTGGTGGTTGTGATCGCTGGGTTGGTTCTGTTTTCAGCCCCAACTTCCACTGGAACCTATGGGTGTTACAGTCCAGCCTGGTTCTTCCCAGCACACACTCAGCCCTCACATAAACCAGTGGGAGCTGCAGCCTAGTTGGAGCGACCCACAATAACCCCCCCAGGCCCGCCCCCTTCCCTGTATGTGTAGCAGACTGGTCCAGTCTGTCCCACATCCCATTTGGCTCTCGTACATGTTGATGGGTATTGAAGCCTAGTTCCATCTAACCAGCTCAACTATCCAGCTCTCATGGATGTTGTTGAGTGCCTCTCTGTCTAGCCACCCCAGCCCCTGTCCAAGTTTTCATGTCCTCCCATGGGAGTGGTAACCCAAGAGGGAGGAGCCCACTGTTTCCCTCCCAGGCATCTCCGACTCTTGGATTATGCACTCTCCAAGTGGTTCTGTGATCTGACTTGACAGAATTAGCCCCCGGTGCCAGCTTCTGCCAACTGATGCTGAGGCTAAGCCCAAACAACCCTCACCCACTCTAATTTTGTTTACACCAGTAGGAATAATCAGCCCAGCCTGGCTTTTCCTTGATCTAGTTCACATAAGAAGCACAGGTGTTGTAGCCGTGCTTAGTCTGGTCTGCCCCATCCCAAATCACACTCTCCAGTGGGAGTAGCTGTCCAGCAAGGGAACCCCCCCAATATTCCTCCTGCTGGCTCCGCCCCCTCCCTTCCTGGTTCTCACGTGTGCTGGTTGGGCGCTGCGGCCACATCCGGTACAGGCAACCTCACCTTGGCATTCCGTATTGTGGACTGGTTTTTGTCACGATTGCACCTGGCCCTACCCACACTCTGTCCTGGTGCTTGGATTTGCCAGTGGATGACATGAACTGATTCAGCCTGGTCTGCCTCTGACCCATGCCAAATATATGCCAGTGGGAAACTTTCCATGGTCTGTTTCAGAGATGCCACTTCCAATCCAGCTCCCTATTAGTGTGGCTTGGGAAGCAGTGGCGATGGCCATGTACTTGGCCTTCTGCACTCTTGCAGGAGCCTGAGATGAAATTCCTGGCTCCTGGCTTCAGTCTAGATCAGACTCAGTCATTGTGGCCATTTGTAGGGCAAACAAGCAGATGCAAGATCTTTCTTTCTGTGTCTCTTTTTCTCTCTGTGTATAACTCTGACTTTCAAAAATTAAATAAATCTTTAAAAAAAGAAGTGGGTGCCAGCACGATACCCTAGTGGCTTAAATCCTTGCCTTACATGCTCTGGCCAGTTTGTGTCCTAGCTGCTCCACTTTCCATCCAGCTCCCTGCTTGTGGCCTGGAAAAGCAGTTGAGGATAGCCCAAAGCCTTGGGATCTTATACCCATGTGGGAAATTCTGAAGAAGCTCCAAGCTCCTAGCTTCAGATAGACCTCAGTTCCAGCCCTTGTAGCTACTTGGGCAGTGAACCAGCAGATGGAAGATCTTTCTCTCTGTCTCTCCTTTCCATAAATCTGATCTGCCTTTTCCATAAAAATAAATACACCTTTTTTTAAAAAGGAATATATATCTAAAAACCGAATATTTAAGAACATATATCTAAGAACATAGTAAGATGGCTGTGTGCAAACCAGAAATGGAACCCTCATCAAAAACCCAGTTATTCTGACACCCTAAACTTAGATTTCAGCCTCTAGGACAGTCAGTAAAGAAATGTCTTTTGTTTAAGTCACCCAGCTTGTGATATTTTAATTGCTTGAGTTGAGATACTCTCCATTATTGCATGTGGGCTGCCATAGGAACAGACCTGGCCTTTGTTTAGTTCAGGTAATCCTGTTGTATCCCATTATAGTGGCTTCCACAATCGCTGCTACTATTTCTTTTCTTTTTAAAATTTTTTCTTTAAAGATTTACTTATTTTTATTGGGAAGGCAGAGAAAAAGAGACAGAGAAGGAGCCTCCATCTGCTGGTTCAATCCCCAAGTGGCTGCAACAGCTGGAACTGAGCCAATCCAAAGCCAGGGGCTTCTTCTGCGTCTTCCATGTGGCTACAGGATCCCAAGGCTGTGGGTCATCCTCTACTGCTTACTCAAGCCACAAGCAAGGAGCTGTATAAGAAGTGGGGCATCTGGGACATGAACCAGAGCCCATGTGGGGGTCCTAGCACTTATAGAAAAAGGATTAGCCAGTTAAGCCACCACACTGGCTTCCTTCTCCCCACTTGTTAAGTCTCTTAACAAATGCATGTGGTTGTAAACAGACTTTCACTTGTAAGCAGATGTAAGCACTTGTAAGCAGATGTAAGATTTGTTCTTTAGAGAGACTTAAAGTAGCGTGTGGAGCAGGTATGAAGGAGCAGGAGCAGAGAGGTCATGGAAGGACTAGGATGTGCGGGCAGTAAACCAACTGCACAATCCTTTCAAATTTCCCCAAATGACCACTGACAGGATTTCAATATATCAAAAAGAATCAAGAGAGTAGTGTAGAATATAGCAACATAACAAACTTGAGCAGCATTTTCAAAGGTAGCAAGCAGAGGAGTAGAAAGATGTAACCGTGAGGAGACAGGTGCATTCTAACTGCCTGGGGAAGACTTCTCCCTCCATTTAGAATGCGTTCAGCTGCAAGTAGTGCATAATAAACAGAAACTTCTGTGTAGAAGGATTTGTTTTTCTCAGATCCCAGGAGGCCCAGGGGGAAGCAGATGCCAGAGCTGATTCAACTATTCACTCACGCCAGGCTCTGGCTTTGAGCCTTGAGATTTTTAGCTTGTTGACTTCTGTTTACCTCAAGGTCCCAACTTGCTCCCTGCAGCCCCAGATATTATCTCTGTGTTCAAGAAAGAATAGATAAAGGGGAAGCCTCATGGCAGTCACATCCACCCCTTCTTTTTGAGAAAACAGATACATTCTAAGTCTCTCTGGCAGACTTCTGCTTAGTTCTCTGTTGCTTTGGGAAAATTCAGTGTCTGAGGACTGGCCACGAGGCTGAAGAGGTGGCCGAACCCAAGAGTACACAAAGTGTAATTCACGGGGACAGGAAGCGGGAGAGAGAAGTGTTGTCTCAGGTGGTCATGAGCCAAACGGATCCCCTTGCTTCCTGTCAGCAGTCAGGGATTTGTATGTCAGGCTAACCTAAGCATACCTTGACTTAAAAAAAAAAAATCCAGGAATTAGACAAGGGACACTCAGGACCTGGAAGCTTATCCTTTGCTTATGTTTACTTGACCACGGGGTTTGAGATGACTGTCAGTGCTACCTGAAGGGCACTGTAACAGTTATACCTAAAATGGCTGCAGCCATGCCAAGCTGAGTCCTTCCATCAAGGAACACAAATGATTAAATATGCTCTCTCATGGTTCTAAGTGGTATGAGGAAGGAAGTACTCCATCTGAGTCTGGGCCCTTGCCTACTTTAAGAAGAACTAATGGAGGTGGAGAGGACACGGTAGCTCAGTGGCTAAATCCTTGCTTTGCATGTGCCAGGATATCATACGGGTACTGGTTTGTGCCTTGGCTGCTCCACTTCCCACCTAGCTCCCTGCTAGTGGTTTGGGAAGGCAGTGGAGAATGGCACAAAGCAAGGGGACCCTGCACCCATGTGGGAGACCCAGAGGAGGCTATTGGCTCCTGGCTTTGGTTTGATTCAGCTCTGGCCAAGGTGGCTACTTGGGGAGTGAACTAGAGGATGGAGGCTCTTTCTCTTTGTTTCTCCTTCTCTCTGTAAGTCTGCCTTTCCAATAAAAATAAACAAATCTTTAAAAATAATAATGAAATTAAACTTATGGGGGCTGGCTACATAGCATAGTTGGTTAAG
Source organism: Ochotona curzoniae (assembly GCF_017591425.1). Taxonomy (NCBI): domain Eukaryota; kingdom Metazoa; phylum Chordata; class Mammalia; order Lagomorpha; family Ochotonidae; genus Ochotona; species Ochotona curzoniae. The sequence goes on along the minus strand of NW_024466502.1, from coordinate 42,486,475 downwards.
CTCCTGCCTGTGATGTCAGTATTCCATATAGGTACTTGTTATAGTCCTATTTGCTATACATACGATACAGTTTTAAGCTAATGTGCCTTGGAGAGCAGCAGATGACCCAAGTGCTTGTACCTTTGTCACCCCAAGGGAGAACCATATGGAGTTCCAGGTTCCTGGCTTCAGCCTGGCCCAGGCCCAGGCCCAGCCAATGAAGTCTTTTAGGGTGGCGAACCAGGGAACGGAAGATCTCCATCCTTCCCCCTCTCTCCTTCCCTCTCTTTCTCTGTAGTTCTGTGTTTCAAGTAAAAATAAGTAATAACTCATGTCCTATGAGCAAGGAGGAGGCTACACTGGATATCTAACATGATGGTACCTGATAGTGTTGGCGGTTAAAACAACCCAAGGAGGGTGATTTGCCTGAAAGTCATCAGGTAAGGTGGGAGGGAGGGTGAGGACCAGGCTGAAACCCTTGCAATTTGTTAAGAACCTATTATCAAGGCAGACAAATACCTCTGCTGCTCATTTTTCACAACCCCTATTCTGCCAGCTGCACCTTTCCTTCCCTTGCTTTTATAGAGGCAGGAATTATTTCCCAGGGAAATGTCAAGTGAAGATGCTCCAAATCAGGTGATACTGGATTGTGCAGAGGAAAGAACTGAGATGATCCAGTCTGAAAGGAGGGATCTTACCTGTGGAATTCTGGTACACTGAGGGCATTGCCCAGCACCTGCCAGCTGCTGGGTATAGCTTCTAGCAGGGGCCCAGGGTGTCCGTCCTGGACAAAGGAACAGATTTTCCTGTTACTGTCTGACATTAATATCTTAATGAAATCTTTCTTCAAAGATTGTTTTTATTGGAAAGGCAAATTTACAGAGAGAAGGGACAAAGAGATTTTCTATCTGCCGATTCACTCCCCAATTAGCTGCAATGGCCTGAGCTGAGCCAATCTGAAACCAGGAGCCAGCGTCTCCCACATGGTTGCAGGGTCCCAAGACTTTGGGCCCACTTCCACTGCTTTCCTAGACCACAATCAAAGCAGGAAGGGAAGTGGAGCAGCTGGGACAGGAACCAGCACCCATGTAGAATCCTGGCATTTGCAAGGGAGGACCAGGCTTTTGATCTAATTGATCCATCAGGCCGGACCTTATCTTCATTCAGTCTTAAAGGATAATGAAGTGACCAAAGGCTTAAGATTTTATTAAAGCCAATGAGGCCTCATTTTGCAACAAGCACATGTGAGCTAGGCTTTTAAATTCAGCTTTAAGATAGAGTGCTTCTGTTCTACTTCCAGTTCCTGCTCCTGACTTCAGCTTCCTGCTAATGTGCACTTTGGGAGACAGTGGTGGTAGTTCAAGTATCTGGTTGCCTGCCACTCACAAGAGAGACCTGGATTGAGTTCTTGGCTTCTGATTTCAGCCCAGCAGAGCCCTGGCCACTGCAGCACTAGAGAGTGAAGAAATCTAAGTCTCTGTCTCTATCTGCCTTTGAATTAAATTAGAAATAAACTAATGAACATGAATTTCAATAAAGTCTGTTCCGGAGAAGGCGTTCAGGAGAAGGCGTTTTTCCAGAGTGAAAGAAAGCAAATGCTTTATGTTGGACAGGGCAGATCATTGTCAAACACCGGATGCAGCAACCTTTAAGGGACCCAAGTGTCTGAGTGACAAACTGAATGACTTGCCAGAACTGTGCAGTTACTCTGTCCCTAGTGCTGGGAGGCCAGTTGTCTGCCCAAATCTACAACCTTGGCCTGTCTGAATGCAAACATTGCTTTCCTGAGCCAAACAATTAAATCCCTACTTCTCAGAAGAAATAAAAATAAACAGTGACAGGTTGCAATATGAAGGAGAATGAATACACACAAGCAAAAAATATATATATTTACACTTGTACTAAGTGAATCCATTCTTCATCTGTTTATGACAAGTATTAGGATCAAGTCTGTAATAACTGAAATATGTAAATGTTTTGCTTGGTTATAAAATAAGCACTGTGTTTAAAGGAATATAAGGCATTAAACTTAAAAGAATGTAATTGGTTAGATTTGTGATTAGTGTTGGGTGCTTGGAGACATTTGTAAAATTACAACTGACTCATCAGTTATATGAATAATGTGTGAATGTTTAAAGGCACAGTATTGTTCAAATGTTAAAATATTTGGGCTAGACAAAATGCAAGTAAATGTGAGTATTTCTCTTTAGGAGAAAAACCCCTGAAGAGTGTTCAACAGTGACTCCCTGACTCCTCCTGCCCCTATAGAGTACCCAATTAACTTGAATTTTTTAAAGCAACTTTAGTGAGGTATAAGTGATGGGCAATTTGTTGCACACATTTAAATTGCACAATTTAATTATTTTTGCATATATAAAGACTTGTAAGACCAAAGTCACTGTAAAATCATGAACATTTGAGTTACCCTGAAATGTTTTATCTTAGCTTTTGTTATCCAATCCACTGGTAAGTGGTTTTTTTTTTTTTAGTTTTTAAAAAATTATTATTGATGATTTTTTACGTAGTTGATTAGGGTGATAAAGGTCAAGACGGATGAGATCACCATTTCCATATTCTTTTTTATTCCTTCCTGTACATTGCTAGCTGTTGTTTTGCTCTACAGGTATGGTACAATTTGTCTATGGATGCCCCAATAAATAGGGAGATATTTGGAATATTGAAAATAAAATGTTATTAACACTCACATGCAAGTCTCTAAGAGAACACACACTTTCATTTCCCTTGAACAAATACCCAGGATTTAAAATGATTGAATCAAATGGTGAATATGCTAATATATCTAACTTTCACAGAAACTGTCAAAGTGCTTTCAAAAGTAGTTGCTTAATTGCTTAATGTTGTCTTCCTTCCAACATTGTATTAAAGTTTCAATTATTTTGCGTCCTTCCAACACTTGATATGATTAGCTTTTGTCCTCAAACCGTTCAAGTGAGTGTATAATGATATTTCATTGTGATTTTAATGTGCATTTTCCTAGTGACTAATGATGTTGAACATCTTTTCATGCACTTATCTGTCACCTAAACATCTCTTTTTGTAAAGTGCTTGTTCAAATATTTTGCCCATTTTTAATTGGATTGTTTATTTTGTAAAATTAAGTTGTAAAGAGTTCTTGACATATAAGAATTCTAGCTACCATTATTCTTTGTCAAGTATGGGTTTTGTGAATATTATCTCTTGGTCTATATGCTGCTTTTTCATTCGCTTAATGGTGCCTTTTGAAGAGCAAAAGCTTTCATTATGGTGAAATCCAATTTATCAAAACTTTATCTTGTAATTCTTTATCATTTACCTATGTAGGGATATTGGGACTTTCTGTCATGTTTTCTTTTTCTTTCTGTCATGTTTTTAGAAACATTATCATTTTAACTCTCATGTAGACTTGTGCTAATTTCTAAAGGTATTTATTGCTTTTTGCTTTGCATATGGTAATCTTATTATTTCAGCATAATTAATTGGAAAGCAATATTTTCTCCTTTGTCTGAACACCTCTGTCAAAAATCAATTGACCAAGTGTTTCATATAGCACCAATATCTTATTCTATACATTAACTTCTGTTTGTCTTTTACCTACCTCACTGCTGTGATAACCATCGTTTATTGTAAGTCATAGAATTAGACAATGTATAAGTCCTCTAACTGTGTTGTTTTACAAAATTGCTTTGGTAATTCTAGGTCCTTTATATTTCCATTTGAATTTTGGCAACAGCTTACCAAATTCTGAAAAAAAAAACAAAATAGAACAAAACCTGTTAGGATTTTTAATGGAGTTCCATGGACTCCAAAGATGAATTTGGAAGGAGTTCTCTTCATGATGTTGAATCTTCTCATTGTATATGCCTCCATTTGTTTATGTCTTTCATTTCTCTGGTCAATAGTTTGAATTTTCAGCATACAGTTCTTGTATATTCTTAGGCATTTAATATTTGTGATGTCACTACAAACAGTGTTTTTATTTCAACTTCTGATCAGAACCAATATATACAGATACAGTTGATTTCTTGATGCCGATCTTGTGTCAGTAAGATTGCTCAGTCCAGTGAACTAAGATAGTATTTGCATTGTTAGTTTCCCTATTCTCAGTACTATTTGATACTGAATGTATTTTCCTGGTTTTGTGTTTCTTTGAAATAGAAAAGCAATCAAATCATGACTATTCTACTCTATCTGGAAGCAGGAAAAGCAATTTTTAGTGACTAATTCTTTAACCTGAATGAACGGACTGAGATCATTATATCTCTTTAAGATTTACTTATTTTTATTGGAAAGGCAATTTACAGAGAGGAGAGACAGAGAGAAAGATGCTCCGTTCATTGGTTCACTCCCCAAGTGGCTGCAATGGCCAATGCTGAGCTGATCTGCAGCCAGAAGTTTCCTCTTGGTCTTCCACACGGGTACAGGATCCCAAGGCTTTGGGCCATCCTCTACCACTATTACAGGCCACAAGCAGGGAGCTGGATGGGAAGTGGAGCATCCAGGACATGAACCAGACGCCATATGAAATTCCAGCAACTACAAGAAAAGGATTTAGCCACTGAGCCATCATGCCAGACCCAAGAGATCACTGAATCTTTAATGAAGGTTCCAACTTGAAAGACAGAGACCTAAATAATCACAAAAAGAAAAGGAACCTAAGAGAAAGCATTGGACTATTTAGTTAAGATTTTCAGAATCCTCTTCCATGTAATAAGTACAGAAGAACATGATTGAGTAAACATTATATACCCACATAGCAAGAGTAAGCAAAAAAATGAAAATTGAAGGAGCCCAAATCGTTTTTGCAGTCTTAAATCTGTCTCTGACATATGCAGAAAACGTTTCCTGCAGTGTCAAGAGCTTCACAGTGTGAGGCTGAGTACTGAAATTGTATTATCATGATCAATTCATCGTCAAGACCCAGAGTTGAAAATAGGTCTTTATGTTGGTTAGTTACAAAGAGAGAAAAAGTCATGTTTTATATTGCACTGGCAACATCACCATTAGCCAAAGACTCTCTTGGCAGAATTAGACAAATGTTTCCTGCCCTTGCAACTTCTCTTTAAAAGTAACAATTGAGTAGCATTAATGCATGCTTTGGAGCAACCCAAGGCTAATGCAGTTCTGCAGTACAATTAAAACAAAACAAAACAAAACAAAACAATAACAGTAAGAACCAGACTGGCTGTGGGCCAGTTGGACAAGGCCACTGTTCCTTCCAGGACAGGAGAACTAAGCCAGTCTGGGCTAAGGACCTACTGGTGAGCACAGGATCTGCCACTGTGAAGATACCTGATAGAGAAGCTCAGGGAACTCCTCTAGCAGGATGTAATCCCTGCAGGTAAGCACAAGAACCAAGGCTGGGAGCAGCCCAGACTGGGTTACAGTATCCATGAGCACATGCATAGCTCAGGTCTGGGACAGGCCAGGCTGGGCCAGTTCATAACACCCACTGGCAGCTCTGAGAACTAGCCCTGTTCACATTAGGGCTGGGATTGGGGCTGTCTGGATTGGGCTAGGCTGGAGCACCCATCAGCATGAGCTGGAACTGGGAGCAGACCGGGCCGCGCCAGGTTACAGCACTCACCGGCAAATGCCGAGTTAGGGCGGGCCATGCCAGACTAGGTTGCAGTACCCACCAGCACATGTGAGTGTGGAGTGGGGAGGTTCCACCTCATAGGGGCCTGTGGGGGGCTCCTCTGTTGGGCAACTGCCCCCACTGGTGAGCTTGAGTACTGCTACAGGGAGTGAGGGGGTGCAGACCAGGCCAGGCAGGCAGGTTGGGCTTTGCCACGGCATCAGCTGGCAAGTGCTGGGAATGGGGGCAAGCCCTGTCAAGCCAGACCAGAAATACCTGGAGAGCACAAGATCCAGGGATGGCAGCGGACCCAGTAGGGGAATTATGGGCACCTCTTTGGTGGGTTGCAACTCTCACTGGTGAGAATGGGAACCAGGTCTGGGGGCAGGTCTAGCTAGATAGGCATTGGCACCCACTGGTATGAATATAGGCTGGATAGTAGGGTCTGTTGGGTTGAGATAGGCTTCAATGCCCACTGATGTGTACAAGAGCTGAATGGGATATGGAACAAACTGGACCAGTTTGCTGCACATATAAGCAAGCAGAAAGGTAGGGCTGGGGGCATGTCCAGCAGGGGTAATTGGGGGCACTCTGACTGGGTTGCAGCTGCCCCTGCTGTACATGAGGGCCGAGTGTGTGGTGGGCAGGGTTGGACTGGACTGCAGCATCTATTGGTTTAGGTAAGAGAAGGGGATGAAAGAAGAACTGACACAGCAATTATAACTACCAATGTGTGTAGGCTGAAGTAGATGATGGACAGAGCTGGACCCATTCTGGCAAGCACACAAAAGTCAGGTCAGGTATTACTTCAGAATAGGTTACTTTGGGGATCTGCCCAATTGAACCACTTGACTCAGAGCTCCAACCATTGGGAGAATCACAGGAACTGCGATCTGACCGTGGTGGAATGCTTGTGTCAGAATTGGGTATCCTCAGTGGCAAAGATGGAGCAATGGGCAGTATGCCCAAATGCACATGGAAGATATTGCAATCTATTGGGGGCTGCAGAGGACATCTGGTATCATAACAGAAAATGAGGACAGAACAAACTGGTCAGCTACTTAAGCCAAGCATTGACAGCAAATATCTTGGCAAATGGACACTCGAAGGTTGACTGTGTCAACCAATCGGCCTTGGAAGGATTTCTTCATCCTTGGAGTGGCAAAATCAGCACATTTCAGAACTATCAAAGCTATTTGAGCAGAAATCTCAGAGTATGCTTCACATTGAGGAGGTTGGGATGACATCAGTGACTCACAGGGGCTGTGCAGGTGCAAGGGTCTCCATCCCCAGGTACTGAGGCATATCGGAGACTGGGCGCGACTTCTCCGCTAATCTCCTCCTTCTCCAAGATACAGAAAGAAGAAAAAGAAAATTTGGAAACAATGGTCTCACTCACTTTCCCTAATCCTCAACCTTTCCCACCCTTACCAATTATCTAAACATCATGAAAAATAAAATTTTTAAAAGATTTATTTATTTTTAGTGGAATAGAATTTTCAGAGAGAAGGAAAGACAGAGAGAAATATTTTCCATTTGCTAGTTCACAACCCACATGGCCACAATGGCCAGAGCTGAGCTGATTCGAAGGCAGGAGCGCCTTGCAGGTCTCCCAGGAAGGTGCAAGGTCCCAATACCTTGGGTCATCCTCCTTTGCTTTCCCAGACCACAAGCCGGGAGCTGGATGGGAAGTGGAGAAGCCAGGACATAAACAGGTGCCTGTATGGGATCCCCAGAGCTTGGAAGTTCCAGTTGAGCCAATGAAACTAGGCCCAATTCTGCACTATAATTTTAAAATAAGTCAAAAATTTATACTGATAAAGGCAGCATTATAGTAATATTTCAGATTTACATTCACATTCCAAAGATTCGTTCTGTGATGGTAGGATCTGGCTTTGAACTTGTCTTTGCCAAATAATTTGTTTTAACACTTGGCCACTAAACAGTTTGTTTTAAATCAATTGCCCATCAGCCTTTTGGCTAAGATTGAGTGTAGTAACATTCAGCCAGCTCTACCTGCCAGTGTATGGCTTCCTATAAATAAACTGAAGGTTTCCTTGTCTTTGCACCCTCCCCCTCTTCCCTTTTCCTTATATACATATTGATTTTGTTTAAGTTTTGTTTTATTTTGCAGGATCCAAGATATCAAGAATGGATGTGACTGTTCCTGCCGGGGAATGCAGCTCTCCTTGAGATAGACTCTGGGACTCATGTGACTTTGAGCTTCCCATTTTTGGGAGATGGAGAGAGCTATTGTATAGAAAACTGTTTTTCTGTGTTGAGTAGCTTTGGTTGTTTGGCAATATTAGCAAAGCAAACAGCTTCCAAAGTGGGCTATTGAAGATATTGGTTTCCTTCACTCTCATCACAGTCATCTTCCTGTGTGTGGCTTTCCTTGTAACACAGCCTGGAAAAGGATACATGATGTTCTCAGATTCCTCTGCAGATGGTGGTTCATCTCCCATTGGATGAACTCACCTGGAACACTCTGGAGAGCAAGGCAGGCTCTAGCCATCTCTTGGCTTTCGAGAATGGCAGAGGCAGTGTAGTCAGACAGCAGCTGCGGTGGTGCCTTTCCTGGTCTGGAATGTCCTAGTCCTGACAGGGGTAGCTAGTACTACACTGGCGAACCAAGCTCTTTGGTTGACTTGGTTTTGACTCGAGACTAGAGTTTTGTTTCCTGTTTTTGTTCTTCTGAAAAGTTGTTTTTGTAAGGCAGGCATTTAGTGCAGCACTGAAAATGTCACTTGGGGGCTAGAATTGTTGCTCAGTGGGTTAAGCAACCTCCTACAATGTCAGCATCCCATATGGGCACCGGTTTGAATCCCAGCTGCTGCATCTCTCTACTAATTGTGCCTGGAAAAGCGGTGGAAGACGACGAGGGTCCTTATCACATATACGGGAGAAGCTGGGTGGAGTTCTTGCTCAATCTCTTTACCTCTTCATTTCAAATAAATTGATCAAGTTAAATTTTAAAAAGCTACTTAGGGACCCACCATGGAGGCATAGCCACTAAATTCTTGCCTTGAAACCGTCGGGATCTCATATGGGTAGAGCTTGTGTGCTGGCCGCTCTGCTTCCCAGACAGCTCCCTACTTGTGGCCTGGCAAAGCAGAGGAGGATGGCCCACAGTCTTGGGACCCTGCACCTGCTTGGGAGACCCAGAAGAAACTCCTGGGTACTGGCTGCGGGATGGAGCAGCTGCTGCTATTGTGGCCACTTATGGAGTGAACCAGAGGTCAGAAGATCTTTCTCTTTGTCTCTCCTTCTCTCTGTAAATCTCCTTTCCAATAACAAATAATAATGATTTTAAAAGCTACTTAGATGCTATATTCTTATATTGGAATGATTGAGTGTGAGTCCTGGCCTTATTTTCCATCCCAGCTTCCTGCTAATGCCCATCCCGAGAAGCTGTAGGTGATGGGTCAAGGAGTTGGGTCCTGCCACTCATGTGTGTGACCCAGGTAAAGCCCCTGGCCCCTGGCTCCTGGCTTTGCCCTGACCTAGACTTGGCTATTGGCATTTGGGGAAACGAACCAGTAGAATAAAGATTTCTATGCATTTCTTTTTAAAATAAAATGAAAAATAAATAGATTTAAATGTTTTTTTTTAAGTAACAACACAAAAACAAACTTACTTTTTAATTCCATTTTCCACACATTTTTTGAAGTATGTATATATGTATGAGCATCGGTATATTTACCATCATGTGTCATTTTATAATAAGGATGTGTTTTAATACTCTTGGGATGACTATGTCTTTCTTTGCACACCATAGAGTATACTAACACAAGCCTGAATGGTGTGGCCTACTTTACACCTAAGCAATATGGTGTGACCTGTTCCTCTAACCTTACCAATGTGAATGGCAATTATTGCAGGAAGTTGTAACACAATGGTATTTGCATATGGAAATGTAGAGAAGTTACCATGAAAGTGCTAGGTAGCAGAAAATTTTCAGTTCCATTAGAATCTCACAGGATCAGTGTTGTGTATGCGATCTGTGCTTACACAAAATGGCGTTATGTGGGATGTGACTCTATAACTAACACTCACGTACGTATATGCATATGCGCACTTACATATATAGCCAAAGAGTATATTTACTTAAAATCTAACACTATATATGCGTAAACAGAAAGTGGCCAAGCATTACACAAATGATGGGAAAAAATCAGACAACTGAAATGTGTCCATAGAAAAACAATTGTTTCATTCAACCTCTTGACCGTAAGTAATCTGCTAAACATTTTATTTTTAAAAACTTTTTAGAATTTCAAAATATGGCTGCATCGTTGCAGGTTTAAGGACATAGCTGAAACAATATTGTCACCTTAGAACTAACAATACATTTTAGTGTTATCTAATACTCACTTTCAGTTTTCCCTAATTGCTTCAGAAATATCTTTTATAGTTAATATCCCCAAACCCAACTCATTTTAGAAGCTAAAATTGAAACTGGTGCTATGTCTCCTAGAGCCTCCTTTGTTATCTCAAAAATCTGCATTATATGGAATGGCCATGCGGTAGTGAGAAAGGCCCAGTCTAACACTGACCTTAGGATTCTGTCAAGAGATATTTGACAGGTTCCAAGGGCCCAGGGCTTATTCTTATTTCAGGAGCAAGAGTCCTCCCCACTCTGAAGCAGCACAGGATTGCGGGTGACTCAGAACTTGATTGTCTAGGCTTGTCTCTGGGCTTTGTTTAATTGCTTGTGTCCTCACATCACTGCCTCCCTGAGCTCTAGCTTTCCCTTTTGCAATACAAATAAGAAAGAGTCTGATACCCAGGTACTGTGAGAATAAGCTCACCACCGATCATTTGTAAAGCATTAAATATAACAAGTTACATGTAAAAGCAAACAAAACTTCAAGCCACAAGGAATTAGATCGTGAATGTTACCTAAAGGAAGAAAAGTTTGTAGTCTGAAAGTATTTGTTTCATTTAAAAATTTTTTTTCACTGTTTTCTCTATAGCATTGGCAGCAGATAAAAGTTCATGAGATGACATAGGTTAAACACACAGCAATGGAACAACTGATGTTTGCAGATCCGAGTGTTGTGGAGTGGCCTTTCTGCTCCAATACAGGAAATCAAGAACCAAACAATACTGTATGAGCATTTGCTAGGATCTGAATGCTTGCATTGCTCCAGAATTCTTATTTTGCCACTTAATGCCAGGTGCCGGGGTATTGGGAACTAGGAACTTTGGGAGGTAACTAGGTCACGAGGGCGGCATTATCATGATGGGATTGGTACCCTTGAGAACAGACTGGAGAGAACCAGTGTGACCTTCATGCCATGTGACATTGAAACAAGGCACCATCTTTGAAATAAATGAGACCTCACCAAATACCAATTCTGGATATGTGCCTTGACATCAGGCTTTGCATTTTCCAGAACTATGAATGACAAATTTCCACTTGTTCGTGAGTGTCTAAGTCTTTTGTTAGTACAGCCTGGATGGACAGTGAGAAACTTTTTAGGGAGCCAGTGTTGTGATGTAATGTTAAAAGCCACCACCTGTGACACTGGCATCCTATGTGGGCACCAGTTAGAGTTCCAACTGGTCCACTTCTGATTCATTTGCCTGCTAAGGGCATGGGAAAAGCAGTGGAAGACGGCCCAAGTGCATGGACTCTTTGCACTCACGTCAGAGTGGGATGAAACTCTTGGCTCCTGGTTTTGGCTGGCCTGGCCTTAGGCATCATGGCCATTTAGAGAGTGAACCAGCAGATACAAGACCTCTTATCTTTCCCTCTATCTCTGTAAACTCTGACTTTCAAAACACATTTTTTTAAAAATAACATTTGTTCTGTCAGCAAAATACAAATGCTTTTACTTCTACTTTTATGTATTTGTTTTAAAATATTTACATATTTACTTGAAGGAGAAAGCATTCCATCCATTAATTCATTCCCGAATACCCCGACATAGTCCAGACCAGGCATGAATCAAAGCCAGAGGATGGAACTCAATCCAAGTCTCTGTGTGAATGACAGGAATCCAACGATTTGCACCATCACTGTTGCCTCCCAGTGTCTGTATTGTTAAAGCCAGGCATTGAACCCAGGTATTCTGACTTGGGGCAAGGGTGTCCTAAAAGGTATGTTGACTATTAGGCTGAACTCTTGGTCTAGGCTGTCACTTTTATATGTTTATATGTATATATTTCATTCAATTTGAACATAGAGAGACAAAGAGAAAGAGAGATCCTCGACCACTGGCTTACTCCCCAAATACTCACAGCAGCTGGGACTGGGCCAGGCCAAAGCTAAGAGCTAGAACTTCATGTCATCTATGGGTATCAGGGATTGAAGTGCTTGAGCCATCATTATCTGCTTCCCCTGCTACGTGTTAGCAGGAAGCTGGAATTGGAAGTGGGGGCAGGAGAGATAGAAAGATACCTTTCATCAGCCGGTTCATCTGCAAAGAGAGCTTAAGTGAGAAGCTGGATAAGAACCAGAGCTCATATGGGATAGCAGCATTGCAGGTGGTAGCTTATCCTATGGGGCTGCAATGTTACCCTGTAGGGTGTCACTTTTAAAGGAGAGTTTAGTTTACTTTGAGATTCAGTCCATAATTTTAACCTCTACTATTATCTCATGGGCGATCCCTTGTTTACCTTCCCTTTAGCTGTAAGTATATTAACAACCCTTCGCATGAGGTGTATTTAATAATGACTTAATGAATATTTGTACTAGGGTGTTAGTGCCCCCAAACCTATCCCTTGGAACTTCAGTACATGACCTTATTTGAAAATAAGGTCTTTAGAGGTGTTACCAGTCAAGTCAAAGTAAGGCCCTATTAGGTGTCTAGGATGTCACAAAATTGCAATGTGTCTTCAAGCCAAAGGCTGTGAGCAATCCCCAGGAGTTCAGTAGACAGAGGGAAGTCTCCTTCCCCGAGGACTTCAGCGGGAGCACAGCCCTGCTGACACCTCAATTTCAGTGTTCTGGTTTCCAGAACTACAAGAGAATAAATGTGTTGTTTTTGTGGTGATTTGTGGCAGGGACCGTCAAGAAACAAATTGAACATTGCAAGGGCCTACGTGACTGGGCTTTGGGGAACTGACTCATTATAGCCAAAATTCTCCACTTGCTTTATAAAATTGAAGTTGGATTTATTTATCTACAGTGGAAAAAAACTGGCTGGATAATAGTCATTCCCTGTGGAAACAGCAACCTGGTAAACAGACGTAAGTGATCCGCCAGAAAGGAAATTAAGAGGGTTGTATTTATTGAACATCTGATGCATTTCTTGCACTGTGCATATACGCAATACATGTAATGTTACAGAGCAGATGTTGCGGTGCAGTGCGTTAAACTGTCGCTTGGGATACCTGAATCTCAGGCTGGGGTTTGGTTTGAGTCCTAGCTTCTCCACACTTCCGATCCAGCTTCCTGCTGATGAGCCTAGGAAGCAGCAGGATGGACCCAGAGCTTGGGTTCCTGTCCCCCATGTGACAGCAAGATGGAGTTCCTGGCTCCTGACTTCAGCCTGATCCAACCATAGTTTTTTCAGGGGCATTTGAAGATTGAACCAGAAGACAGAGAACTCTGTGCTTTTCCATCACTCTGTTTTTAAAGTAAATAAATAAATACATTAAAAAAAATTTCTTCCTAAACGTCATCAATAAGTATCTTGAAAACAACACAATTGGAGCATAGTAGAGTAAGCCTCCACCGGGAGGTGCTAAGATCCTATGTAGGCACCGTTTTTTGTCCTGGCTGCCCCACTTTCCATCCAGCTTTCTGCTTCTGGCCTGGGAAAGCAGCAGAGAATGACTCAATGCCTTAGGACCCTGCAACCCCCAAGGCAAACCTAAAAGACACTCCTGGCTTCAGATCAGCTTGGCACTGGATCTTGTAGCTGTTTGGAGAGTAAAGCAACTGATGCAGGATCTCTCTTCCAAATAAAAATAAAATAAATCTTAAAAAAAAAGTATCATTGCAGTGGTGATACGGACTTTGAAGAAAGTTAAATTGTGATATAAAACCCAGAGAAGATGAAGAGAAGCCTTGAGGATGTATATGGAGCAATAGCAGGAATTAAATTTGGGTGTAGATGGAGGAATGGCTGGGGCAACTGCACACATTCAATAAATGAAAAGAAGGGACAGTGGGCATTGGGTGAGAAATGGGGTTACAGGAAATCAGAAGGGAAAGGATGTCAGGGTTGATATAAGCTCAACCTTTATGCTGGAGCTAGGGTTTGTGTCTGTCTCCCAAGTGTGGAGGTGTTAGTTTGCTATGCAAAGGAGTGGCATAATTAGATTTACATTATTGAAAAAAAAAAAAAAGAAGGAGAAGAAGATCCCTCTGAAGCCTACCCCTGTGATGTTAGCATGTCATAAAGGAGTGTTGGTTCAAGCCCTGGTTGCTCTGCTTCCAATGCAGCTTCCTGTTAAAGTGCCTGAGACAGCAGCGCAAAGTAGTTGCATCTCTGCCACCCACATTTGCAATCTGGATGGAGTTCCAGGCTCCCGCTTCTCTCTGACCCAGACCTAGCTATCGCATCCATTTGGGGGGTGTGCCACCAGACCGAAGATCTCTCTCTCTCTCTCTTTTTATTATTCTGCTTTTCAAAAAAAAAGAAATCTTTAAAAAGCAAAAAAAAAAAAAAAAAGTAGAATACAGATAGGAGGGACTTGACATTTTGGACATAATTGTTTTAAAGATTTATTTATTTTTATTGGAATGTCAGATATACAGAAAGGAGAGACAGAGAGGAATATCTTCTATCCTCTGATTCACTCCCCAAGTGACTGCAATGGCCAGAACTGAGCCGATCAGATCTGAAACCAGGAGCCAGGAGCTTCTTGCAGGTCTCCCATGCAGGTGCAGGATTCCAAGGCATTGGGCTGTCCTCTACTGCTTTCCCAGACCACAAGCAGGGAGCTGGATGCAAAGTGAGGCCACTGGGATTAGATTTTTCCATGGAACTTTTTCCTTTTTTTAAGATAAGAGTGGAGGGCCTGGTGTGGTGGCCTGGTGTGGTACCCTGGTGGCTCAAGTCCTAACCTTGCATGTGCTGGCTCACTTCCTGCTTGAGGCCTGGGAAGGCAGTAAAGGATGGCCCAAATCCTTGGGACCTTGCACCTGCTTGGAAGACCTGGAAGAAGCTTCTGCTGGCTCTCAGCATTGAATTGGCTCAGCTCTGGCTATTGGGACCACCTGGAGAGAGAATCATCGCATGGATCTTTCTCTCTGTGTCTCCTCCTCTCTGTATATCTTTCTAATAAAAATAAATAAATCTTAAAAATATATAAGAATGTGTTGACACTTTTTAAGAGTTTTTTTTCTTTTTGTTTGAAATGCGGGGACAGGGATGGTAAGAGAGACAAAGAAAGCTCCCATTCTTGAAGCTCACAATACCATGCCAAACACTTCTGTCAGAAGTGATATACATTATATTTTCCTTATGTTATATACTTTTTTTTTTTAGTTACTGAAGTTCTCTGTTCCAAGAGATGAAAATCTTCTTTCCCTTGAGCTATCAAGAAAAGCACTTTTTGTAGCCAGTACTGTGGCACAATGAATTAAGCTATAGCCTTCAGTGCTGGCATCCAAATTAGATGCTTGTCCAAGTCCCAGCTGCTCCACTTTCTATCCATCTTCCTGCTTATGTGCCTTAGAAATCAGTGGAAGATGGCCCAAGTCCTGGGGCTGCTGTACCCACACTGAAGACCTGGATGAAGCTCCTGACTCAAGGCTTTGCCCTGGTCCAACCCTACCTGGTATAAAACATTTGAAATGAACCAGCGGATAAAAGATCTCTCTGCCTCTGCCTTTATCTGTCTGTAATTCTGCCTTTCAGATAAGAAAAATTTTTTTAATTTTAAAACTTTTTTATTTTTGAAGATCTTGTTACATAGTTGGTTAGGGTGATAAGGGTCAAGGGCTACAGGAAAGCAGGTAAGACTATTGTTTCCGCACTAATATCATTTTTTTTTCCGTATCTGGGGTAAAGGGGGAGATAAAGGGAGAAGCACCACCCAGACTCCCACGCGTTCCATGGTCCCTGATGCATGGGCATGCTCTGAGGGTCCTGCTCAAGTGGTTTTGATAGTTCAACAGCTTTGAATTGCTGCCAATCTTGCCATTCCATGCACGACGAAATCTCTCCAGATTCCACTGGTTGCATAGTCCACCTTAGAGACTCCATTTGCCTAGATTTTCACTGCCAACACTTGGCTGGGGTAGTTAATCAATTTGTTCTATCCTCTAATCTCTGTCCTCTGAAGGTTCTTTTTTTTAAAATTTATTTTAAAATTTGTATTACAAAGTCAGATATACAGAGAGGAGGAGAGACAGAAAGGAAGATCTTCCCTCCGATGATTCACTCCCAGTGAGCGCAATGGCCGGTACTGCACCAATCCGAAGCCAGGATCCTGGAGCTCTTCTGGGTCTCCCACACGGGTGCAGGGTCCCAAGGCTTTGGGATGTCCTTGACTGTTTTCCCAGGCCACAAGCAGGGAGCCGGATGGGAAGTGGAGCTGCCGAGATTAGAACTGGCACCCATATGGGATCCTGGTACGTTCAAGTTGAGGACTTTAGCCACTAGGCCACTGCACCAGGCCCACATACCAGGTTCTAATGTACCATCATATTCCCCATGTGCAACTGGTTATGCTGTTCACTGTTTCATCTAAGCCACTGAGGAGGCTCAGTTCTAACACAAGCACTCCATGGTCAGACCTTGGACCCTGCAATTTTCTGGCCTTCCTCCCGTGGTTAGCCTTTCCCCGTGGTTGGAGTTCTGAGTTCAGTTGGGGGAACCCCAAAGAAACCTCATCTGAGGTGATCCCAGACCTGATTCTTGTGTGTGCTTGCCAATACAGGCAGGGTTTTTAAAAAAGAAAAAAAAAATGGAAAGCACTTTCTGAGTTTGTGTCAAATTCAGGGAGTCAGCTGCTGGGGCGGGTGACAGTTATCACATGGGAGTGCTCTGGTGAGGAGCTCCTTGAGGAAGATGGCCTCTTTGTTTTCAGAACTTGCATTTCAGAGCAAAGCTGGAACAGCATCTTCCATGTTGCAGCGTGTTTGACACTGGCACTCAGGGTGGGCAGTCTGAAAGACAGACTCTGGATGCCAGTGACCCAGAACTTAAGAGGTGAAAGCACAAAGAGAGAAAGAGAGAGAGAGAGAGAGAGAAACCCCGGCCCCAGGGGCAATGGATTGGAGTTGTGGAGGCAAGTGCAGCATTCCCTGGAGTTCGTAGAATTTCATTCTGTGTGCTTGTGCCTCGAATATGTACCTAACCTCTTATTTAGAGACTGAGATGATTAGTTCTGGCCTTCCTCCCGGGAAGGCAGCTGTACAGCTTTCACGAGCTGTTTCAGCACAGCCGGAAGACACCAGGAGAGCCAATTTCTGACAGTGAGAGGTGTGGAAAGGTAAGGACAGGTTGTCCTTGTTGGGTAAGAGAGCTAATCAGAAGTCTGGCTCTAGACACACTTGCAGGTAACAGATCTAAATCTGGTTTTACTCTCACATCAAGAATCCAGGCAAATAGATATACGGAGGCAGGGAATCGTGTAAATGGGAGCTAAGTTCTAAGCTTTTATTCAAGTCTTTGCCAGGGGACCTGGGGACCCTTGACAACAGTCCTTGGAACGTTTAGACACTGTACCAAAGGGAAGACATGGACAGTTGGTTGTCACCATCAAATGCAGTAGGAGAAACCGTACAACAAAGGTTTGTAGCCACTGTGGAAGACCTTTGGGCAAGACAGACGGGAAGAAGAGTCACACAGTGGCTTAGCAGGCTAAGCTCTGCAGCATTTCATACGGGTATTGATTCAAGTTCTAACTGCTCCAGTTCCTATTCAGCTCCATGTTTATGGCCTGGGAAAGCAGAACAGGTTGGCTCCAGGCCTTGGGTTTCTGAATCCATGTGAGAGAGCTGGAAGAAGTTCCTGGCTCCCACCTTTGGTCTGGCCCAGTTCTGGCCATTGTAGCAATTTGGGGAGTGAAACAACTGATGGAATCTCTCTCTCCCTTTTCTATATAACTGCTTTTCCAATAATAATTAAACAAATTTCTTTAATTTTTTTTTTTAATTTTATTGGAAAGTCAGAGCTACGAAGGGAGGGAGAACGCTACAGGCTGAGAATTAGCCTGTTGAGCTACTGTACCAGCCCCAAATAAATAAATCTTTAATAAGAGAGAAACAAAAAGGGAATTAGCTCCCTCTACCTGGGATGGTCAAGGAGCCTTCATAAAAAACCCAACACCAAGAAGATGAATCACCAGAAAGGCCAGAGTGTGGAAGGGTGTATGTGTGTTTCCGAGGGCCACCGCAACAGAGGACCACAAACTGGGTGGCTTTCAACAACAGGAAGTTATTCCCTCCCTGATCTAGAAGTCAGGACGTGAGCAGGTCAGCGCTTCTACGGGAGCTTCTAGAGGAGACCCCACATCCTGTCTCAGTGTCTCAAGCTTGCTGGCTTCCTTGGGCTGGAACCCCTTTCCTCCCATCACTGCCTCCCTCCTCACATGGTGTATTTTCCTCTTCTGTCTCTTGCAAGGCACCGGTCATCTGGATGAAGGGTCCGCCTGGATAACCCAGGATGATCTCTTTTCCTTCATTCATGAGACAGGGAAGATCCTCTTTCCAAATAAAGTCACACCACAGGCTCTGGGGGTTAGGGTGTGGACATTTTTTTTTCTTAAAGATTTATTTATTTATTGGAAAGTCAGATATACAGAGAGGAGGAGAGACAGAAAGAAAGATCTTCCCTCCGATGATTCACTCCCCAAGTGAGCACAATGGCTGATGCCATGCCGATCTGAAGCCAGGATCCAGGAACTTCTTCCAGGTCTCCCACACAGGTGCAGGGTCCCAAGGCTTTGGGCCGTCCTCGACTGCCTTCCCAGGCCACAAGCAGGGAGCTGGATGGGAAGTGGAGCTGCCGGGATTAGAACCGGCGGCCATATGGGATCCCGGCGAGTTCAAGGTGAGGATTTTAGCCACTAGGCCACGCCACAGGGCCCGGACATGTCTTTTAAATTTAATTTTTAAATATTTATCATAAGGGTGAGGAGATTGTGGACCCTTGTGGACTACTGCTTAGGACTAGGAGGTCCCGCGTGGGGGTAGGGAGGAAGGTGGGTGGAAGAAAAGCTTCCACAGCTTTTGGAGAGCGGCCATTCAATTCACTACATAGAGTGTTCCCTGGGAGGAAAGACCCCTGGGACAGAACCCAAATTTCTTAGCAAAAGACTCTGGATGGATCATGTCTCCAATTCTCCTTCCGGTGCTGGCAGCCACCATCGCCTCTGATCTAAAATTGCAATTATTTACTTTCATCTCCAAAATGAAAGGTTTTCCCATGTCTCCACGTAGTTCCCCCTTTCAGTTTTAATTCATTAAGTGCTAGAAGGGAAATCAATAGGAAGGAGTGATGACCAGGAGTGGGTTTAGACAATGGGAACAGATGCTCTGGTTCCAAATGTTCCTTTTTTTTTTTTTTAAATCTATAAAAACTTCTTCTGGACAGTTTAAGCTCTGGAATTTTGTTTTTGCTATTTAGCTTTCCAGAAGTAGCAGAAAGTTTATTTACATGACGTGAACAGTTCTTCAAAATTTGATTTTATATTTACTCATGACTAATGAGTAGCTGCTCTCAAAAGTTGTTCACTTTTTGAGCCCATGATAAGTTTGCCTCTGAGCACATAAATATCCTGAAGGCTTTGTGGTTTTGTATCTCAGGAGAAAGAAGCAGGACAGAAGGAGCTGAATCTTCCTAAGGGCACAGATAATTTGTTTTGGATGCTCTCGGCAGACTGGGGAGCAGTTGTTGATGGAAGGAACTGTATGAATTTCAACGGCAATCCTCAACTTTAAGTGGATGATAAAAATGCCAGTATTTATATCTTTCTTTTATTGGCTTCTTGCAATTAACGTTTCAAGAGGAGTATGAAAACATACGAGCAACTATCCTCTGTCTTGGATTTGCAGCTGGCATGCTGTGAAACTAGGAGGATAGGGCTGGCATTATACATATTCTGGTAGAATGGAGGGACTTTCATATGTAAGATGGGGTTCCCTTTGATAAAACTGCAAACCTACCGACACAAAGACAGTTGAACAGGATTGCTTATTTAAAATCAGAACTAGAGTGGGATAAATCAAAATCAGGCAGGAAAAATAAGCCATTGTATGCCAGGTGAATGTAACAAGAAGAACTCATGTATAACCAGAAACATAGCAAGGGGCGTTGGGAAGCAAGTTGAAGGAGGAGCCTCATCTGTACCTCTGGTCTAATAGATCTTTTTTTGGCCCGGTGTAAAATGCTGTCATTACTGCTCAAACTTGCTCCCACACCTCAGCCAGGGCTTCCCAGCAGTCTTGCTTTTCTGTACCTGGAGATGACAACAGTCATCCCCAGGTCTCTGACTGCTACCTGGTAGGCATGATCTAGAGCTTGTATGCCCTGATCTAGGGTGTGACTCCCGATCCTGTATATAGAATGTGACTTCTGATATGATTGGAAAGTCAACAGGATTAGGCATGCCTTTCATCCAATCACAGTGTCATCATTGGGTGAAGGGACCAGAAAACACCCTCTTACCCTCCCTTTTCTTAGACCTTTATAAACCTGGAACTTGGACTGAATAAATGGACATTCCTCACCAGCTTGTCCCTGGTGTTTCCTGTGGCCTAAGAGCACTGTTGCCTCACCCTCGGTGACCTCTGGGCACTGCTGAAAGGTCAAAACCCCAGGAGACTGTCACCATCCACTCTACCCACATACTAAGAAGAGTGTGTAAACTAAAAGAAATGGCTCACAGTCTTCACCTTCCCCATCCTGGGAGTGGTCACTCAGGACTAATGCATCTAAGGATGGGCCAGAAGGTATCATCTGTACTCGGAGCAGGTTGATCCTTCCTGACTCTCCCTTGGAGCCCTTCCGTACCCAGGAATGGCCTCTGGAGTCTAGAACCGAGTTCCTGGAGATTGTACCTGCTGGAAGATGAGCACCACCTGGCCCCAGAGGCCTTTGTCTCCTTCTTGCCAACTGACAGGGAAATAGAGAGGCCAAGCCTCCTTAGTCCAGAACATTGATTAAGGATAGCATGGTAGCCTAGAGTTTAGAAGGCATGCTGGATTTGAGGACTAAGGATTCCAACCTCAGCCTAGACTGTGGGTCATGCTATTTCTCCTTCTGAATAAAGAAAGACAATTCGTTTGCAGTCTCCGGCATTGATTATCCTTCACTGTAAATTAAACTAATACTATGCTGAAGGTTCTTGCATGAGCACAAGCAATCGCATAACTTCATTCTTTCAAAAAAGTTTTTTGGTGGTAGAATTTTAAGATAACTCCTCATGGACTCCATGCCCTTGGATAATTGACTTGCTTTGACTGTGACCCCATCAACATCATGGCTGTGGTCCTTGTCGTACGACAAGTTTAAAGGATTTTGAAAATTTATACATACTAAACCAAAGGGAAAATGATCCTGCGTAGGCCTATATTACATGAAAGTCTTAAGATATCAGAAAAAAATCCTTAGGGAGCCACCCTGAGCTCTTCAACTGCTAGGAAGTGAATTCTAACAACAGTCTTGGACGGTTGGAGGAAGACCTTGAGCCTCAATTGAGGCTGACACTGGATTGCAGCTTTGTGAGCCCCTGAGTAGTGAGTGGATCTAACTCCACCCAGACTCCTGGCCCAGGGTCACTGCACATAATAAACAGGTTTTCCCAAGCTTGGGTGATCCTGGTAACTCATTGCATAGCCCTAAGTTAAGGGCTGGGCATACAATGACTTAAAAAGCAAGCACAGTTCTACTGTGCTGGGGTTACAAATGAAGAAATTGGTAGTTAAATTTTGTCTGAGGAATATATCAAGGGACAGTGCTTTAGAAATATTCCTGGTCAGTGAGCTGTTTTCTTCCACTGCAGCCATTTCTAGCACAGAGCTACAGGAAAATGAGACAGAGAATGAGTTTTGAAAAGGGAGGGGCTGGACCCTGGGTAACACATTCCTTCCAGATAGGCAGGAAAGGAGAATAAAATTCCAGTTTTTTCTAAGAGGGCATGCAGAGAAGGAATAAGGCATAGGCAGCAGCCCACATATTCTTCCTCCTCAGACTTGTGGGATAAGGAGAAATTTTTTTCTTTATTTTTGACAATCTTTACATAGTTGATTGGGGCACAAAAGGTCAAGGACTATAGGAAAGTAGGTAAGACTACTGTTTCCTCATTATTGCTTTTTTTTTTCTGAATCTGTGGTAAAGGGGGAGATAAAAGGAGAAGCCCACCCAGTCTCCCGTTCATCCCAGGTCCCTGATGTGGGGTATGCTCCGAGGATCTTGCTCAAGTGGTTTTGATAATTCAACAGTTATGAAGTGCTGCCAATCTCGCCATTCCAAACATGATGAAATTGCTGCAGAATTCACTGATTGACATAGTCCACCTCAGAATCATAAGGAGAGTTTTTAAACAAGCAAAAATGTTCGGGGGGAGATCACAGTGTAAGTGGATCAGGGATAGGTTCCCATGTTTGCAATGATAGAAAATTTCTTAAAAAGATGCTCAGTCTGACACACCCTGCTCAGAGGGCATGCTATAACCAGATCTAGACTGAGGGAGGGTCAGAAATGGTGTCCCCTCCCACCACCCCCACAGCCTGGCCTTTTAATCTGCCACTTTATGAGGCTACAGCTCATTCCCTCCCACTGCTGCTGACACAGAACAAAATAAAACTTTAGGACCTTTATGTTCTCAGAGGTCAACTTACCATCGACCCAGAAATGAACGACTTTTGAAAACAGCAGCTCTCATGAGTAAGGATGAAATCGAAATTCAGCGGAGAAACTTTTCATATTTTGCACAATAGAAAGTTTTAAGCCAGAAGTGAATAAGAGACCTTAAATGAGCAAGAACAAGTGTTTTCTCTCACCAACAGAATGGTGGCTTAGTGGCATGAAAGCAAGATCAGACCATGATTAGCTGCATTTTTAACTTGAGAGGCAGAGGGACAGAGAACACAAAGAACTGCAGCCCACTGGTTCATTCTCTAAATTCCTATAATAGTCAGGACTAGGCAAGGCTAGTACTTGCAGGGAACTCATCTACTGCAGGGAACTCATCCAGGACTCCCATGTGGGTGGTTGGGACCTAACTACTTGAGGCATCGCTAGCTGCCTCCCAGGACCTGGTTGGCAGGAAGCAGGAATCAAAGTTGGAGCTGGGAATTGAACCCAGACTCTTTGATATAGGATGCCAGAGTCTTCATCTCTAGACCAAACACCTGTCCCAAGAAAGCTGCACTTACATATTTATTTAGAGCAAGGAAGTGCAGATAACTGGACTGCAACTGGCCCCGATGTATGAAATACCTAAATTGGTTGGCTTCTTACCACTCATGTCACAGTCCTGGATTGGATTCCTAGCTCCTGGCTTTTAGCCTGGTTCAGTCCTGGGTGTTGCAAATATTTGGGAAGTAAGCCAATATTTACGAACTCTTGCTGTTTATCTCTCACATTGGAAGAGAGTGTGTGAGTGAGAAAAGGAGAGGAAGAGAGAGAGAGAGAGAGAGAGAGAGAGAGAGAGAGAGAGAGACAACAAGTAAAAAAGGAAGAAAGAAAGAAAATGGAAGAGAGAGAAAGGAAAATTAGGTAGTGCCTCAGAACGGTGGTTTCCTACTGGTACAAATAGCTTCCAAGGAACAGGTGACAATGGCTAGAGACATTTTGCTTGTCCCTTCTGGAGGGGTATGATCCTGGCATCCAAGTAGGTAAAGGTAGTTGATGCTTCTGCATCCCTACAAGATGACCCTCACACACAGGCAAATAACTGGCCAACTGAAATGGTTAGGAGTTGGAATGGACATTTCGTTTAGCTAGTAAGATGTTGGTTAAAGTCCCAGCACAATAGCTCAACTGGCTAATCCTCTCCCTTCAAATATCAGGATCCCATATGGACACGGGCTCATGTCCTGATTGCTCCACTTCCCACCTAGCTCCCTGATTGTGGCCTGCCTGGAAAGCAGTAAAGAATGGCCCAAAGCCTTGGTACCCTGCACCCATGTGGGGGACTTAAATGGAGGCTCCTGGTTCTTGGCTTCAGATCGGCTCAGCTCTGGCCGTTGTGGCCATTTGAGGACTGAACCAGCAGATGGAAGATCTTTCCCTCTGTATCTCCTTCTCTCTGTAACTATGCCTTTCCAAAAAAGATAAATAAATCTTTTTTTTTAAAGTTATAAGATGCCAGGGTCTTACACCAAAATAACTAGATTCAAGTCCTAGCTCCAGCTTCAGCTTCCAACCTCAACTTCCTGCTAATGCAGACTTTGGGAGACAGTGGTGGTGGTTCAAGTACTTGGATTCCTGAAGTCTAGGGAGCTCTGGGTAGAGTTCCTGGCTTCTTGCTTTGACCTGGCCTAACCCTGTCTAGTGTAAGCATTTGCTGACTGAGCAGGGGATGGACACACTCTCTATTGGGCCATGTCTCTTTCTTCACCTCT
Organism: Ochotona curzoniae; assembly: GCF_017591425.1. Classification (NCBI taxonomy): domain Eukaryota; kingdom Metazoa; phylum Chordata; class Mammalia; order Lagomorpha; family Ochotonidae; genus Ochotona; species Ochotona curzoniae. The sequence continues at coordinate 42,462,443 of NW_024466502.1, read as the reverse complement.
CAAATAAACAAACAAAAATTAAACATAAGAGTGAGAAAAAGGGAGAGGAAAAGGCAAATGCCAGTGAGCTGTTGTTGAGAAATCCAGCCTTATCAGAGGGCACATGTAACTAAGGCCTGTTTAGGAAGAGCACCCACCAGATGAGGGTGAAAGGAACAGGGAAGGAAAGGTACAGATGAGCTAGCATTGGACATAGTGAATTAAGCCACCATTTACAATGCTAGCATCCCATATTGGTGCTTGTTCAAGAACCAACTGCTCCACTTCCCATCCAGCTGACTGCTAATGCTCATAAGAAAGCAGCAGAAGACAGTGCAAGTATCTAGGGGGTCATGCCACCAATGTGAAAGATCTGGGTGAAGCTATGGCTCCCAGTCTTTGGTTTGCTCCAGCTCTAATTATTGTGATCATTTGGGAGAGTGAACCAGCAGATGGAAATGCTGTGTGTGGGTGTGTATGTATGTGCATGTCTATAACATTAGCTTTCAAACAAATGAATGAGGGCCTCCTGGTGTGATAGCCTAGTGGCTAAATCTTAACCTTGCATGAGCAGGGGCCCCTGTACTGTTCATCTGGGTGCCGGTTCATGTCCCAGCTGCTCCACTTCCCATCCAGCCCCTGCTTGTGACCTAGGAAAGCAGTAGAGGTCTTAGGGCCCCGCACCCACGTGGGAGACTCAGAGGAGGTTCCTGGTTCCTGGCTTTAGATTGGCTCAACTCCAGCCATTGCCGCCACTTGGGGAGTGAGCCAGAAAGATAGTTCTCTGGATATTTCTATCTTTCCTTCTCTCTTTATAGCTGCCATTGCAATAAAAATAAATCAATCTTATTTTAAAATGAAGGAATCTTTAAGAAAAGAAAGAAAGAAAGAAAGAAAGAAAGAAAGAAAGAAAGAAAGAAAGAAAGAAAGAAAGAAAGAAAGAAAGAAAGAAAGAAAAGACAAGACAAGACAGAAACAGGCCTGGCCTGAAAGCCCACAGGGGTGGGGAGGGACCTTGATGGAACAGTCCTGTGGGAAGCAACTGAGAGACAGCAGGTGTCCGTGGAGATGGATCCAGCACCGCAAAGCTCCCTGAGCCAGACAACCATTCTGGACCTCAGCTCAGGGCCCTAGGGAGTCCTCAGGGATTTTTCTTTTAGGCAAAGCTCTGGCAGGAGCAGGTTTTGCTCTTACAAGAGAGAATTTCCAACACGTCTCATCTGCTCATCCTAACAGCGGGAAGCTGGGAAGAAAGGTGGATCCAGTTTCAACATTTCAGTCTTTGTTTTTTGAATTTCCTGACTATGTAAGGAAGAGGGTATCCAGTGCCCTTCTGCCAAGACTGGTAGAAACAAAGACTATGGAACAAGCCTGGAGGAGGTCTGTTCTAGCCTTCCACACATGCTGAAGGGCCAAGGTGGTGCACAAAGGACTTTCACTGCCTCCTCCTTACACCCACCTAAAGCTGTGTTATTCTCGCTCTGGTTATTGTTTCTTTTACGAAACCTGGCAGTGCCTCAGCTAGTTAGGATTGTACAATGAAATCAAGCTCTACCCCAGCAAGCACACAACTGGTGAGGTTTGCTTAAATGAAAATGCACTAAAAGAAGAGTACATACATACATGGATTGAATGTCTCTATGAAGAATATCTTTGGATAGTTCATTGGGCCCTGAAGCCTTGTTGAAACCAGATGTTCATCAGATTTGCTAAGCGCAGCAAGAGGAACTCACAGAAAGGTCCCTCATCAATGGATTAGGATGAAATGCAAGCATCCTTACAGAACAAAGACAGGGAAATACCGTGAGTGTCTTGCTTAGAGGCACTTGCCTATGTTACTTAACCTTCAGAGCATCTGCTGTGTGTAGTCTGTAAATGGAGCGTGTCAGGCTGCCTCTGCCTGGGCAGCATGCTGAACCTTCTCTGTGTACTCCTTGTTTATGATGTCCTCCAACAATGCTGGGGTGACGGTGCACTGTTCTGCCTTCTGTTCTGCAGGTGGTGAGGAGGAGGTTTCTGTGAATAAACGGAGTGCTTACCGGCCAAGGGCAGTGATTGCTTAACAACTTCTCTGATTTTTTCTTTGAGATATTTGCCAATAAATACCAATTAAGTCGAAGACCAGAATAAATTCAAAAACTGATTTCTATCATCAATCTTTTTTTTTTTTTTTTAGTTATTGAACTTTAGCAATTATACTCCTGCTTTTTCCTCCATACTGCTGTTGGATTTCTGATTCTAAACTATGCTTGATATTGCAGCATTCCTATGTTTCACTGCCTTTCAGGTTTAAACTTCCTATGATCACTCAAGTGTCTGACATTCAAAACCTTTCACATTCTGACCCTATTACTTTGTCCTGCTTGTCTTCCATCCATTTGTGTTTTCAATACAGAATCCACACAGTAAGGTCCAGTGCAATAACTCAATTGTCTAATCCTTCCCCTTCAAACACTAGAATCCCATATGGGTACTGCTCCACTTCCCATTCAGCTCCCTGCTTGTTGCCTGGCAAAGCAATGGAAGATGACCCAGAGTCCTGGACTCTGCACTCATGTGGGAGACCTGGAAGAGGCTCCTGGGTCCTGGTTTCAGATCAGCTCAGCTCCGACTATTAAGGCCATTTGGAGAGTAAACCAATGGATGGAAGATCTTCCTTTTCATTTGTCTCTTTGTCTCTGTAAATCTGCCTTTTTAACAAAAATAAATAAATCTTCTTTAATAAAAATGCCAGTTGGTGTACCTGCAACCCACATCAAAGTCTCTGACTTTGGGTCTTAACTCCTCTTGTGATTGGCTTCCTATTAATGTGTACCTTGGAGAACATCGGAGGATGTCTCAAGTGCTGAGAACCAGATTTTTAAAAAAAGATTTATTTATTTTGAAAGTCAGAGTTACACACAGTCAAAGTGAGAGAGAAAGAGATCTTCCATCCAGCTGGTTCACTCCCTATATGTTTCACTGCACTAACCAGTGCTGGGCCAGGCAGAAGCTAGGGGATAGGAGCTTCACATGGGTCTCCTACATGGATACAGTTGCCCAAATTCTTGGGTCATCTTCTGTTGCTTTTCCCAGGCCAGTACAGGAGATCTGGATCAGAAATGGATCAGCTGAAACTGGAAACAGAACCCACATGAGCTTTGCATTATAGGTGGCGACTTTACCCACTGTGCCATAAAACTGGCCCTGAGACTCAGACTGAGTTCCCAGCTCTTGATTTTGACTTTGACCTGACACAGTCCTGACCATTATGGACATTTGGGAGAGTGAATCAATGCCTGGTTGCTCTCTATATCTGTCTCTTTGCCTCTCAGAAAAAAGTAAAATGAAATAAATAAGCATAATTGTACAAGCTGAGCCAATTATAATGTCTGTGGTGTTGTCATTTTTCTGCTACTAACCATCACTTCTATTCAGTTAAGATACAAATAACATTAAATGTTTTCCTGGAGAATGGATGTGAATGTTGTGTCACTGTGCGATTCATCTTCAACACTGCTCCATCCCTTTTCAAAGTCAGTTCCCCATTTGTGAACTTCTGATTTCTTTTTTTCTTTGCAGATTGACTGACTGACTGATTGATTGATTGATTTGGAAGGCACAGTCACTGAGAGGAGAGATCTTCCATCTGCTGACACACTCCCTAAATGTCAACAATAACCGGAACTGAGCCAGGCTGAAGCCAGAAGCCTAGAAATTCATTCATGTCTCAATTGCTTGAGCCATCAACCACTGACTCCTGGGGGCATTGACAGGAAGCTGGATCAGAAGTGGAATAGCCAGTTCTGGAACAGGTACTCTAATAAGGAATGTAGGCTATGTCACAGAGTGTCCATCCCTGTGACTTCTTTAGGACGTCCTCCACATCAGCTTCTCATGAAGTGACAATTTCACCAGTCCTCCAGTGAGGTTGCACTATTATACGTGTATTGACTGTCTTGGCTTCAATTTTAGCAGAATCCACACTGCTCTTCTTGATGACATCTAATCCTTCCAAGTGCTTCCAATTAGATCCTTTTCAGACAGGTTGTAACAAGTGATTATAAGTTTATTTTGGTGTAAAACATTTTGAAAGCCAGATAAAACATGACCTTTTTGTTAACTTTTAGAAGGCCCCTGGTACTTACTGAACAGTTACAGTCCCCCACTGACAGTCTTAATCCTTCCCCATCCTCACCTTCATAGCATAAACCCTATTGGAATCTGATGTACTTGATTTGGAATAGGCTGTTGGATTCAGATAGCCAGCATTTTATTTAGATCTGAGCACCCAAGTTCAGCAGTACAAAAGGATGATCATTTCTTTTTTCCTCTCATGACACTGTCTGGGTTAGAAATCAAAGTTTTACCAGCTTCAAGAAGTGACGCTGTCCCTCTTTTTTTCTATTTCTTGCAATGACTTATTATGTAAGAAGGCTATAGTGCATTCTTCACAAATTGTCAAAACTTTACAGTGCAACTACTGGAAACAAAGCTAGCTTTGTTGAGGACGAGGTTGAAGATGTGCTCTGTCATCAAGTCAATTTCTTTACAGGTTTTTAATCTCTTCAAGTTTCTTTTCCTGCTTGTACAGTTTTTGGCATTATGTGCTTTTCTTTTTAGAAACTTATTTAGATTGTCAAGTACTCTTCTTCCTCCTGTTATCTTACATTTTGCTGTGTTGAGAATTGCTTTTCTTCTTCCATGCGGTGATTTAGTTGCTTCTTGCCTGTTGTTCTCTTTAATTGGCTTCGTCGTCCTCTTTTAAGGAAGGAGAGCTTTAGTTTCATTGACATTCCCAAATGTGTAACTGTTGTTGACGTTCTATTTTCTTTCAGCTTTTAGTCTTCATTGATTTCTTAGAGTGTGACCCATCATTTTGTTTTCTTATTTCTTACATGCATTTGTTTTCGGCACTTGGTTTTGGCTCATGTGTTTGTTTTCTTGTTTTTCGGCTCAGAACAATCTTCCCCCAGACAGCTTCACGAAGCCCACTCCCTCCTTCCATATGTCATGTAAATGACACTTCTCTCGGCTCTCTGCTTTCCCGGCCCACTACATTTAATCATGTAACTTCTCCTCCCTCTCCCTGCCCAAGCTTTGTTTTTTCTCAACAGCATTCAGTGCCATCAGAATTTGTATTTTAATTATTCATTCCTGGCTGTGAAACCCTAGTTCCCAAGTGACTCTATGTGAGGGTGGGACCTGAGGCCATGAGGGTGATGCTGTAGTGATGGCGTTGGTCTCCTTCTAAGGAGAGACGGTAGAGAGTTTGCTTGCTTTTGGCTCTCTGCTCTGTGAGGACATAAGAGACAATAAACCAGGAAGTGTCTTCACCAGACACTGGATCTGCTCTATTTTTGACCTTGGACTTCCCCAGTCTCCAAAACTGTGACAAATAAGTGTTTGCTATTGATGTCATCCATTGTATTTTTGTTACAGTGACCAAAACAGCTTATGTTGGTTCTTGTGATTCGCAGGTACAGGATACTAGGATAACATGTCAATAATTACAGTATGAGGTCTAGATTGACCATTGTAGCAGGGTGAGCTATATTTTTAAGCAAACAGGTCTCTTTTAAAAAACACATAAAATTACACAATGGGGATTCGAGCATCAAAAATGCAAATGTGGACCTGTATTGTGGTGCAGCACAGTAAGCTACCACCTGTGTTGCCAGCATCTTATACCAGAGTGTGGATTTTAGTCCTGGCCGTTCTGCTTCCAATCCAGCTCCCTGCCAGTGCTTCTGGGAAAGCTGTGGACTAAGCACTTGGTAAGTACTTGCTAAGTTGGGGCACTTGATGTACTTCAGGCTCTTGGCTTTGGGCCTGGCTTAGCCCTAGCCATCACAGCCATTTGGAAAGTGAACCAGGGGGTAGAAGATTGATCTCTCTCTCCCTCTCTCTCTGTGTCACTCTGATTTTCAAATAAATAAAGTAAGCCTTTAAAAAATCAAAATTTGGAAATCTCTAGAGAACAAATAGTGCAGTTTTTACAAAATTGCATGGAAAACTAAAACAGCAGGAAAACGATCCTATAGATTAAAGGAAATTTCAGTGCTACCTCAGTCAATCATAATGATTTTCTAAAAAAGTTGTGTAAGCCAGTTGAGCACACCAGAACATTTACTTCATATTTGATGATATTAAGGAATTGCTAATTTCATGTATGTATGTGGCAATGGAGTCATGATTATGGTATCAAAAACAGAATTAGCTTTTTGAAGATTTCAGATGAAATGACATGATTTCTGTGATACGCTTTAAAGGAATCAGTGTGGTGGAGTGGATAGAAGTACAGACGAAGGAGGACTGGCTGTGAATTCATAATTATTAAATCTGCGTGGTGAGTCCATTCTGCTTTTGTAGCTGTTTAAAATTTTCCATAATAAAAGATTTTGCATAAAGTTTGCTTTATAATTACTAACTGACAGACCTAAAAAGCAAGAAAAGAAAAATATACCAACAGTTTATGCAAAGATTGCACTAATTACTGTCATGATCTTTTAGGCAAGATAGGCAAGTGAACACGCAGTTAGAATGCAATGCAGTCATTGTCTGTAACAGAAGTCCCACAGGGTAATAACCCCAGGCGAGAGTCAGTCAATGCAGGAGGAAATAAAGGAAGAGAGAAGGGCTTTGGAGATGGGGACTCTGCCCAGGGTGGATAGGAAATAGAACTCTGGTTCTATGTTGTCTGAATACCAAGTATACCTCCACCTAGTACTACTGGCCTCTGGCTTAATCATTCTTTTAATATCTTCCAAGATGCCTATTCATTAGAAGACGCATTCCTAGTCTGACCCTCTTTAAGTCTTTTAACTAAAGCCTGACTTTCATCTTCCATGCTTAACTGCTGATGATTGTGCCATGCAGGGCATGGGCTTTCTTCCTGTTGTGCAGATTACCCACCTCCTCCCTCCTCAGTCGCTCTGCCCTTCTTTCTCCTTTCACATCTTCAACTTTTCCTTTCCCTTTGATCGTTATTGTACAATTGGATTCCAGGGTTTTTGTTTTTTTAAGATTTAAACAATTTTTATTGGAAAGGAAGAATTGCAGAAAGAAAAATAGAGACAGAGAGAGAAAGATCTTCCATTCACTGGTTCACTGTCCAAATGGTTGCTTTGACCATAGCTGAGTTGATCCAAAGCTAGGAGCTCTTTTCCGGTCTTCCACATGAGTACAGGGTCTCAAGGCTTTTGGCTATATTCCATTGCTTTCTTACACTATAAACAGGTGGTTAGACCGGAATTAGAGCCGCTGGGACACAAACTGGTTCCCAGTGGGATGCCTGTGCCTCTGTCTCCTAACCATCTGATTCCTAACTGCAAAAGACCCTCTACTGCCTTATTAGAGTCTTCCCAACCCACACACATACCAGGACAGCTGAAGGTCATCAATACACAAGCTTTATAGAGTGCTAGTACTAAGCATCATGGCTACTTGGAGCATGTTGTGTACTAAACAAACATAAAAAACCCTGTGGTGCCTGCATAGAGCCCTGAGCTGCCTGCAACCTGGAGCATTGTGTGCAGAGGGGGAGCCAGACCTGCAGGCTGGGTGCAGATTGGAGCAATGTGTGCCCTGGGGAAAGCAGCACACCTCCCCAAGCTGTAAAAGCACCTGTTCAGGTCCTGTTGGAGAGCCAGTCGACAGAGCTGCTTCCCACACACTGTCTCCCTTGTGTTTGAGCATAAGCCCTCAAATAAATCTTGCCTGCTTTGCACATTGACCTCTTGTCAATTTCTATTTGCAAGTGACTCAAAGAACCTGGGGCCGCTAACACCCTGAGCTCAGGAATGAGTGTGATTTTAAGGAGCTAAGTTTGTGGCAAATTGTGAGACAACAATGGAGATCTCCTACACGCCCAGACAACGAATAACATGAGAAAACTTGGCATGTCAGACTGCCTTGTGGTTTAACTGCACCTGTCTCCTGGGAACATTCCATGTGCAGATATCGGAGAAGATATATTTTCGAGAGGCTGCATTGTAGTGTAATGAAGAGCTCAGACCTTGCTTCAAAATAACTAGATTTAAATCATAATTCAGTTGCAGACAATGGGGCCCCTGACTGGGCTTATTCCAGGACTTTTCCCTTCAGCTGTGAAAGAATTCAGGATGGAGATACACAGGGAAACAGGATTTATTTAAAGCCTAGGAAAAGTGTAGGCAAGTTTGAGAGAGCAAAAGAGAGAGAACAAAATGCCAAAACACATACAGGACTCCTTCAACAAGATTCTTGCCGCCATTTTATACTAACAGGAGTCCAAGGGGATGGTATCTGGGGTAGAGCTCAGTTGAATATTCAAAAGAGGGTAGAACTTAGGTCAGGGCTTCAGTACCAACAGTTCTAGTGCCCTTTTCTGCAAAGTATCAGAAGTGCATGATGAGAGTGGAAGTGCCTGCCATGGTGATTTTTATAATGACATGAAGGTCATCACAAAGCCGTATCTTGCAGCCATATTGGCTATTTCCAGATGGTGCTGGTTGTATGTTTGCAACATTGTGGCACTGGCAATTTTCACTACAGGAAAATACAGAGGCTGGGGTTGCAGAGCACAGAGATACAGAGATGTAGATTTGAATAGTGCAAGCTGCTCTGTCATATGGGACAGGATAGACTGCTAGATAGGAGCTGGCTGCAGTAGCTGCACCAGCCAGGAAGCACTTTTGCATGGACAGACTGGAGCCACAGATCATGTGTGTGTTACCTGGAGCTGTCATGTGTCGCTCGACAAGCCCTGGTTGTCAAACCTTAGGTCTCTCTCTAGCTACCCCACCTCATACATCAATTCCAAAAGCAAGATGCTTTTCAAAAATTTTTATTTGAAAGGCAGATTTTATTGAAATAGAAGGAAAGATGCAGAGATAGAGAAAGGTCTTCTATCTGCTGGCTCACTCCCCAAATGGCTGCAACGGCCAAAGCTGAGCTGATCTGAAAGCAGGATTCAGGAGCTTCTTCTGGGTCTTCCACATGGGTGAAGGATCCCAAGGACTTAGGCTATCCTCTGCTGCTTTTCTAGGCCACAAACAGGGAGTTGTGTTGGAAGTGGAGTAACTGGGCTGGGAACCGTTGTCCACATGGGATGCTGGCAACATGGGGTGGAGCCTGCAGCACCACTGCACTGGCCTCACAGCTCTTTGATACTCTGTGAATCATATAGACCCTAGAGATCCTGTGAAAAGTAGATAAGATGATGCAAAAAGGCTCAGATAATGATCACAGAACTTAAATAAGTATTTTAAGTAGGAACACCTAATAAATGCCAAATAATTTTCAGTTGCTAGAATTTATCCCAAATGGTTCACAAATACTCATGTTGAAAGACATTTGGTGAAATAAGGGTTGTGTAGTTTAACTTGTTGCATAACATCATATTCACATCTCCTCCCGGGCACTGTAATCACAGGTCCCTTAAATCACAGGGTCTGAGAACTCCTTCAGTCCAAACTTGGGGAGTGAACCAATGGATAGAAGATCATTCTCTCTCACTCTTTCTCTGTCGTTCTTTCACGTAGATTAAAGTATGTTAATATTTTTGGAACAGAATTGAGTTTTGAACGTTTTTACCTTGAGATGCCCCTGACATGGTTAAAAGAAAGAGATGCTGGTTAGGTAATTGATTATGTGAGTTTGGACCTCAGAAAATGGTTGATTGGACGCTCTGCCATTATCCATACCTACATTGTCAGGATACACTTAAATAGACTGATGGGCATACAACTGCTTATGAAGGACTGTACTATTATAATGATATAGTGGAAATCAGTTACATGTATTTATATATGTAAAAATACACAATTTGCCCATGTTTCATTGCCAATTTACCAAAATTATAGTAACTGAAAAAAACATCACTAACAGATATTGAAAAATTAATCACCAAATTGTGTCCCTAGTCTAATGTGAGAGTTGGGGGGATATCTGGGTATGCCTTTAATTTAAACTGATTTTCCTTCAAAAAGAACAAAGCTTATTCTGATGATTAATATTCTTCAAGCCCCTGGGAGCCCCAGTTGGCAGCCACAGTAGCTGGTCCAAAGCCAAAGAGAAAAAGCGTTTGTGTCTGCTTAAAAATGGAGTAATTAATGATGTAGGAAAATATGTTTCCTTTATTTGCTTCTCAGCATGATTGCTTTGTATGGGGAGAGATGGAGTGTTCGGCTTGAATGTGACAACTATTAAGGAAAAAATATTTGAGTTAAAATCACTGTGTCATATGAAGGATGTTCAGCTGGTTGGCAGACATGCTGTAGACAGCAAGATGGCAACTTCAGACACCTATGGAATTCTCATGGAAGAACTTCTAGAAAATGTTGTCAAGGTGCTTTGGTCATCTCAATAATGTTGGCAAGGGGCTGGCATTGTGGCGCAGTGGGTAAAGTCACAGCTTGTGATGCCAGCATTCCTATCAGAGTGAGGATTTCCATCCCTACTCTTCTGCTTCCGATCCAGTTCCTTGCTAATGCTCCTGGGAAGGCAGTGGAAGATGGCTCAAGTGCCTGGACCCGGACCATTCACATGGGAGTCATGCATGGAGTTTCTGGCTTCTGGCTTCTTTAGCCAGGTCCAGGCCTGGTGTTTGAGGCCATCTTGGGAGTGATCCAGCAGACAGAAGATCTCTCCACCTGTCTGTTTGTTATTCTGTTTCTTGCTTAAGAAAAATTAAACTTTAAGAAATTGCTGATAGTAATTGGAGAGTCTGCTGCTTGAAGTACTGGTATGCCATCTGAGTACCACTTGGAATTCTGGTTATTTCACTTCCAACCCAACTTACTGCAAACATACCTGGAAAACCAATAGAAGATGGGCCAAGTACTTGGGGACCCTTAGCACCCATGCAGGAGACCCAAATGGAGTTCCAGGCTCCTGGTTTTAGCCTAGGTCATCCCTGGTCTCTGTGGCTGTGAACATTTGGAGAAGGAACCAGGACATGGAAGATCTCTTTTTCTATTTTTCCCTCTCTCTGTAACTCTGGCTTTTAAATAAATAAATACATGCTTTTTAAAAAATGGAAATTAATATTTTTCCAAGAGAAGCTGGACGAATTTTTCAGGTAACAAAACAATGGTAGGGAATGTATTTTGAGTGAAGAGAGCATAGGAATACTATTGCTCACAATATGGGATGAGATGTGACTTCATCAAGTATCTTGCATTCATCAAGTTATTTCATATCTGTCCTTGAGATCTCAATGCATACTTATTGAACTTGATTATCCATAGATCCCTTCACCCATTCAAGTCTGATTCCCACCGGGATAGCCTCCATTGGACCCCACTGCTTCTTTCACACTCTGCAATACTAAGGTAATGAAATCATTAACAGGGCAAGGGAGGGCTCTCAGTTCACCCCTTGGGTGACCAAGAAAGAGAACTTGTTTTACTTTCCCCAATTCTATTGAAAAAAAAGGCAGTAACAGAGCCTGGTGCAATGGCTCAATTGGCTAAATCTTCACCTTACATGTACCAGGGTTTCACATGGGTGTCAGTTCATGTCCCAGCTGCTCCAGTTCCCATACATCTCACCGTCTGTGGCCTGGGAAAGCAGTAGAGGATGGCCCAAAGCCTTGGGATCCTGCACTCAAGTGGGAGACCTATTAGAAGCTCCTGGCTCCTTGTTTTGAATGAGCTCAGCTTTGGCCATTGTGTCCACTTGAGGAGTGAAGCAGCAGATAGAAGATCTTTCTCTTTGTTTCTCCTTCTCTCTGTAAATATGACATTCCAATGAAAATAAATAAATCTTTTAAAAAGGAATTTATAACAAAAATACTCATTTATAAAAAGATTGCTTTTACTGGAAAAGTAGATTTACACAGAGAAGGAGAGATAGAAAAACAGATCTATCCACTGGTTTGCTCCCCAAGATGACTCAATGGCCAGAGTTGAGCCGATCCAACGCTAAGAACAAGAAGCCTCTTTCAGGTCTCCCACACAGGTGCAGGGTCCCAAGGCTTTGGCCCATCCTCTACTGCTTTCCCAAGCCACGGAAGCTGGATGGGAAGTGGAGCAGTTGGGACATGAAGTGGCACCCCTTTGGGATGCCAGTACATGCAGGCAGAGTATTAGTCCACTGAGCCATTCTAAAGTCCTATTTATTTCGGTTTCTTTGAGCACCTAGGCTATTGTTCTGTAAGAGCCATGGAGAATCTTGGAAAAGTCGTTAGTCCTGCCAATTCACATCTGGGACAATGAACACAGTCTCACTATTGAAATGAGAACACAATGGGAGTTAAAGAAATAGAACACACTGGTAATATCTTTAAGACTGTAGTTGAAACACACTCATAGATTTACTCTCTGAGAATGTGTAGTTACAAGTTGTGTGAAAGAAATAATTAACTAGTCTTCATTGGCTTGATAAGTAAGTCTCTTTGGGGGAAAACATTTTTTTTAATTAAAAATATAGTCCAAAGCAGGCAAGTGATCAAGCCACTGATTAACTCACATCTTAGTGCCAAGGTTCAAGTCCCAACACCAGCACCTGATTTTGGCTTCCTGTTAATGTAGAGCCTGGAAGGACATGGTGATGATTCTAGTAATTGAGTTCTTGCCATCCATGTGTGAGAGCTGGATTGAGTTCTTAGTTCCCAAATTCTGTCCAACCCAGTTTCGGCTGTCATGGGGGTATAAGGACTAAATTATCTGTTACCTCTCTGCATGCTTCAGTCTTTGTATCTCTGCCTCTTAATAATTTTTTTTTCAAAAGGTAAGACAAGTGTTATTTAGAAGGTAAAAGAAACTCAGTGTACCTTGACAGATGGAATGGTTAAACAAAATGTGATATGCACAGGCACACACACACACATGCACACATATGTTGGAATATTATTCAGCTTTGAAAAGGAAAGAGAAATTGATACATATTACAACACGAATAAAACTTAATAACATTAGACCAAGTGAAATAAAAGGACAAATACTGTATGGGTCTGCTTAAGTGTAGAAAATAGAAAGGTAGTTGCCAGTGGGGTGAGAGAAACAGAAACGGAGACTTACGGGTGGGTGTTGTGGCACAGTCGATTAAGTTGCCGCTAGGAACATCTGCACACAGCATCAGAGTGCAGGTTCCAGTCCTGGCTTCTCAAATTTCAATCCAGTTTCTCTTTATGTATTCTGGGAGGGAAGAAACGATGCCCAAGTTCTTGTGCCCCTGGCATCCACGTGGAGGACCCAGTGGAGTTCATGGCCCAGATCTCACTATTGTTGGCATTTGGGGAGTGAACCACTGATTTTAGTTCTCTTCCTGTTTCGCTCTCCCTCCTTCTCTCTCTCTGCCTTTCAAATGGCAAAATAAGGAAATATTTTAAAAAGAAATAGTAGGGTTTCTTTCTTTCTTTCTTTCTTTCTCTTACATTGTTGATAAGTGGGTATGACCATTATTTCCACTCTAATATCATTTTTCCCCCTGTATCTGGGGTAAAGGGGAGAAACAAAGGGAGAAGCCCCGCTCAACCTCCCACCGTTCCCAGGTCCCCAATGTGGGGCATGCTCTGAGGGTCCTGCTCAAGTGGTTTTGATAGTTCAGCAGTTCTGAATTGCTGCCAATCTCGCCGTTCCAAGCACGATGAAATCTATTCAGAATCCACTGGCTGACATAGTCTCTTCATGGTTGCCAGCTAATGCTGCGGCACAGCCCAACCAACCCTCACCCACCCTAATTTTAGCTTGCACCAGTTGGAACAGTCAGCACAACCTGGCTTTTCTCTGAGCTAGCTCACGTGAGGTCCACAAGTGTTGTAGCCCTGCTTGGTCTGGTCGGCCCCCATCCCAACTCACTCTCTCCAGGGGGGTGGTTGTCCAACAGGGGAGCCCACATTCCCCCTGCTGATTTTGCGCCCTCCCTCCTGGTTCTCATGTGTGCCTTTTGGGCTCTGTGGCCACATCTGGTACAGCTCACCTCACCTTGGCATTCTGTAATGAGCACTGGTTTGTGTCGCAACCAAACCTGGCCTGACCCACACTATTCTGGTGCTCGGATTCGCCAGTGGGTGATGTGAATGGTATAGCCTGGTCTGCCCCCAACCTATGCCAAATATATGCCAGTGGGTATCATTCTCTGGCCTGGTCTGGGTTGCTCCCTATTGTGGTTCTTGCACTCACCTGCAGGGACTGTGTCCCAACAGAGGAGTTTCCCAAGCTCCTCCATCAAAACCTCTCCCTGTGCAAGAGCTTGGGCATACTGATGGGTCCATGGGCCAGCCCTCCTTGCTGGCCTTCAATCCATTCTGGTTCTTACTGTTGGATATTTCAGCCCAGCCAAGGCTTGTCCATACCCAGACACTGCTCACACATGGCTCAGTAGGGGCAGAGACCTAGTCTAGTCTGTCCTACATCTACCCAGGTCCTCCAGAGCACCAGATGGTGCTGGCATCTAGCCCGGCTAGGTGTACCCAGCCCCAGTTCACACTTGTGCCAGTGGAGATTGCAGCCATATCCAGACTAGAATACAGCACACCCTGCCCCCTTAGACCCCGCACTCTCCCGTGGGAACCCCAACCCAGCAAGGGTGTACTCTCTTACAGCTCCCCAGCCGAGTCTATTCCCAGCCCTAGAATGCGTGTGCGCCAGTGGTTGTTGCTCTGACCCAGTTGGATTAGCTCCTCACCTGTCTTAGCCTTTGCCTTTGATGCTGTGTATCCCTGGCTCATGCAGACCAGTGGGTGTAAGAGCCTAGTTCAGCAGCACCTGTGTTCCATCCTGATTTCTGTTTTTCCTTGTGAGTTGAGGTTTGCTTGGTCCTGTCTGGTCTGACCCCTTCCAGTTGCAGTTTGGCTCACCCCACATCCTATTTTAGGATGCACTTTTGGGTGTTGCTGCTTTGACCTGCCCAGACTTTTATCAGTTCCTTTACCCGTAAGTGATGGCAGGTTTCATGGTCACACCTAGCTCAGCCCATCACCACCCCAGCTCACAAGCTAACCAGCAGGACTTGTATTTCCACAGGGTTTGGCCCATACTTCCCCTGCAGAATCTACCCTGGACCTGGTTCTCTCTCATGCTAGTTAGTGTCTTGACCCTATCATGTGTGACCCATCCACTGTTCTACCACTCAGTCAGGTACTGGTACCTAGCCCTGTCAGGCTGCCATTCATAGCTTTCGTGTAGACTGGTGTGTGGCAGTAAGTGATGCTCTATGCTAACAGCCCATCTCAGGATTCCCATGTGGGCTAGTGAGTCAGTCTGGCCCAAATAGGTGTTATGGACTCTCCCCTCCAAACCACCAGGTCTCAGTCCCCATGCTTGCCAGAAAGTTCCGTGACCCCATTGCTGGGAATCACCCAGAATTCATCCCTCACCTACACTCACACTGGCCTTATCCATGGGCATCCCTAGGCAGCAATTACATATCCTAAAAACCCCAGAGCTCGCCGCTGGGAGGCCAGCAGGCAGCCCAAAGCCACAACTCAGTCACTGCCCTTCAGCAATGACTTTGGCCTGAGTCCCCAGCATTGGGTCCAGCCTGGCTGGGGCAACCCCCACCAAGTTATTGTTTCAATGAGTGTGGAGGTAGAGAGAGGGACTGGTTGTAATACAATGTAACTAAGCTATATGCCCCCTGAATTACGCACTTTAAATGATTATGATAACATATTGGTGTTATGCATATTTTATCACACTAAAAAAGTCATATCTAGTCAGTTGTTTAACATTTTTCTCTTCAGCTTCTCAATTAGGTGTGTGAGAGTGGAACTTTGTCATTCTAACTTGCTACTACACATCTACCACCTAGTGTATAATGACTGGCATCTGGTTGTTTCTCTGTAGATATTCGTCAAGTGAATGATTAGTCCTTGGAGTGGGAGCTGGGGGCAGAGCGCGCCCCAGGAAAGCAGTATCTCTTGTAATGAATTACCTAGGAAACATTGGCAGACGATTACAAATCTGCTGCTGAAGATGTCAGTTGCCATGGTGCTAGAGAGTTTGAGAACATATATCTTGATTAAACACAGACAGGAGAGAATAGGTGTCATGCTCCACACCCATAGTCACCTTCTGAATTTGGTCCCTTGCAGAAGGGGACTTCTTCTGGTTGTTTTACAACAATGTACATTCTTGCATTTATATGGATGAGCACAACTAAGACCAAATCTACCTATACAGGTTTATAACATAACATTTCGGCCTTTTAATTATGTAAAACAAAGTAGGGGAAAGAGGGAACAGGAGAGTGGGGGAAAAGAGAAGGATAGCAGGGAGCTAGGAGGAAAAGAAGGCATGGCTCTAGGGAAGCAACTGACAATCCATTTATTACAATGAAAATTTAATGAGTCTTTTGCCCCAGCAGGTGCAAGCCTGGGAGTGTATCCCACAGAGATAAAACCAATAGCATATAGACACACATATACGCATGCTAAGGCAGATTCACTCGTGGTGACAAGAAGTGAATGAATGAATCATTTATGATGTAGCAACATTGGGAGCTGTTATTCAGCCATTTAAAAGAATTAATTAAATCTAAGCCAACAGACTGGGAGAGATTTCTGCAAATCTGTACACATGATTTTTGTGAACCCAGAAAGAAACAAGGGTGAATGCGTATTTGACTGGTGGTCCGGGTGGTGTGCGCTAGTGAAGTAGTTAGTGGCTGGTGTCAAGTGTGGAGGAAGATGAGGAAGAAAGGGAGAGGGAGACGCATCAAAAATTAATTATCTTCAAGTAACAAAGTATTTGTGATATGCATAAAAGCATACTGTGACAGAAAAAAAATAAGTTTAAAAACATAAAAAATGTTAACTACTTGCAAGAGGGCTGGTTATTAGCTTTGACCCCATCACCTTTGAAACTCAGAATTTAATAATGGCAAAGGGATGGAACTATCTTAAGTAGCATTGATCTCCAAGAGAGATCAAGAGTGGGATCACGGTCAGCTTCCCTTTTAACTGGCTGTGACAGCGGGTAAGGGTTGGGTGGGGAGCTGCTGACTAGTGTGTCAGAAACCAAATGATTTATTTATAAAATCAGAAATCAATGTGGTCCTCGGGACCTTAAGAGATTCTTGGAGTTAAAAACATTCGTGAAAGCTGAGAAGGATAAAGTATGGGGAAACGTCCTTGGAGGATGGCATATTTTATTCTTGCTGGGGTATACATGTGCAGTCAGCCCCACCTCCACAGCAATGCGTCCAGCTGACTGTGACCTGGGATGTAGGGTCACATTGTGGTGCTTCAGGGCTTGGCATCTGGTGTCAAGCTGTTCCTGGTTCCATCTGGCATCACTGGATATAAGGTGTTTTTGCATAACAGACTCACTAGGGCAGCTTCAACAGGGAAGCAGTGTGACTCGATCTCAAACTAGCAATGTGGATAGCAGGTGGAGGGCTGGCCTCGCAGCCTGATGGTGGACACCCAGACTTCTTTTGTTCTGCTTCTTTGTACTTTTCTCGTTCTATCACTGCATCTGCCAGCAGGCAGAAAGATCAAAGGAGAAGGTGTGTTCCTTTCCCTCCAAGGACTATACACAAACTCGACATATGACCACACCAGGCTGCAGGGCAAGCTGGGAAGTGTCATACCCAGCTAACAGATCCATTGTTAGAGAAAACAAGGAGACAGACAGTACCCCCAGTCACAGGACTATGTCTTTGTCAAGCTATGAAAGAATGTCAGGATGAACTCTGAGAGCATACAGAGGAGAGGAGATCCTAGTCCAATCATGGGTGGGACGGGGCTGGAGGTTCAGAAACCTAGCTTTAAAGAAAAAAGGATTGGGGCCTGGCAGGGTGGCCTAGTGGCTAAAGTCCTCACCTTGAACATGCCAGGATGCCATATGCACACTGGTTCTAATCCTGTTTAAGATTTATTTATTTTATTGGAAAGTCAGATGTACAGAGAGGAGGAAAGACAGAGAGGAAGATTATCCGTCCTACAATTCACTCCCTAAGTGACCACAATGGCCGGTGCTGCGCTGATTTAAAGCCAGGATCCAGGAACTTCTTTCTGGGTCTCCCACACAGGTGTAGGGTCCCAATGCTTTGGGCCGTCCTTGACTGCTTTCCCAGGCCACAAGCAGGGAACTGGATGGGAAGTGGAGCTGCTGGGATGAGAACCGGTGCCCATATGGGATTCCAGCGCGTTCAAGGCAAGGACCTTAACTATTATGCTATCGCACCGGGCCCGAAATAAAAAAAAATCTTTAAAAAAAAGAAAGAAAGAAAAAAGGATTGATTTATTTGAAATGCAGAGTTACAGAGAGAGAGAGAGAGAGATTTTCCATCCACTGGTTTACTCTCCAAATGGCTGGGACAGCCAGAGCTGGACTAATCCAAATCCAGGAGCTTCTTCCAGGTCTCCCATGTGCATGCAGGGCCTCAAGCATGTGGGCCATCTTCTGTTGCATTCCCAAACACATTAGCAGGGAGCTGGCTCAGAAGTGGAACAGCTGGCACTCAAACTGGCACCATGTGGGATGGCAGTGCCACTGGTCTTTGGTTTTACCCACTTTACTACAGCTCTGGCCCTCGAAATTGGCTTTTTCTTGAAGAGGTGATTTTGAGCAGAGTTCTGAGGAGGTTAGCCAGATGAAGCAAGCAAGAGACTATTGAAAGAGCAACACACAGGTCCCAAAGTGGGAGGAACAAGATATGCTTGCAGGAATGCAGAAAGGTCTAGAATGAGGGCACTTCTAGCATTGGCTGTCTTCTAAGGACTTGAGGCTGGTTGCTGTAGGACAGTGTATCTCAACATGTGTGCAGGCTCCAAAAGCCACCATTCGGGGCTGGTGAGACAGATGAACTGCCTAATCCTCCATCTTCCAGTGTCAGTATCTCCTATGAGTGCCGGTTTGTGCCCTGGCTATTCCACGTCTGGCCTGGGAAAGCGGTCGAGGATGACCCAAGATCTTGGAACTCTGCATCTGTGTGGAAGATCTGGAAAAACCTCCTGGTTCCTGGCTTTGGATTGGGTCAGCTCTGGCCATTGTGGGGGAGTGAATCAGTGGATGGAATCTCTCTCTTTCTCTCTGTAAATCTGCCATTCCAATAAAAATAAATAAATCTTTTTTTTTTTAATTGGAAAGGCAAATATATACAGAGAGGAGGAGAGACAGAAAGATCTTCTGTTCGTTGATTCACTTCCCAAGCGGCTGCAAAGGTCAGAGCTGAACCAAGTCAAAGCCAGGAGCCAGGAGCCTCTTCTGGGTCTCCCACGCGGGTGCAGGGTCCCAAGGTTTTGGTCCATCCTCAACTGCTTTTCCTGGCTCCTGGCTTCGGATCGGCACAGCACCAGCCGTTGCAGTCACTTGGGGAGTGAATCATCGGACGGAAGATCTTCCACTCCGTCTCTCCTCTTCTATGTATGTCTGACTTTCCAATAAAAATAAATAAATCTTAAAAAAAAAAGAAAGAGTGCCATAATTTTGGCCCACAACACACTGAATTATGGTTGGTCGGTGGTTTGGAAAGAAGCTCATTTACTGTTTTGCATGAAAGGAACAGACCAGCAACTGTGTGACGGCTCCGCCCTAGCAAGTGGGAGGTGAGAGCACCAGGAGCTGTGACTCATCCCGACTCATTTCCATACGACACACATGAAAATTGTCTCATTATGTTGTAGTTTTGCTTCCCATGGAAGTTCTGCTATGTGTGAGTCATGGTGAACTTGAGATCCTAGAATTTGAGAAGGCCTAGTATATAAGAGTCATGCAATCTTTCAGTTATACATGCTCTATTTTTCCTTATTGCAACTGGCTAAGCTTTTTCTCATTTTTACATTTCAATGTGCTTCACTCCTTTGCTTGCCCAAGGACATAAACCTTTACCTTCGTTGGCTCTAGACATGCGTCAGACTGCAGGAAACGACAATTGGCTCTGGGAGAAAAGCAGAGGGAAGGGCTGGGGAGTTGTCAGTCTTTGGAATTCAAACTGGGATCTGACAGCCAGGCCGTTGTCCTGGGCATACAGATTTTGCGCTTGAACATCTTCAGTCCACCTTGGGACAAGTGTGGTGTAGTGTAGAAAATATACCCTTGCAGGGGTGGCAAGATAAGATTCCAGATGTGCAGTTGCATTTGGATTTTAGGTCAACAATGAATAACTTTTTAAATACAACTGTGCTTCAAACATTGCATAGACTAAACTTTGCTTAAAAAAATACATTTTCATCTGAAACTCAAATACAACTGGGCATCTTGTCTTTTTATATTTTTTAAATCTCGCAAACACACCTTTAAGGACTAGGATAGCTGGACACAGACATTTGTAGCTGCAAGTTCTGCTGATTTGAGCAAATGCAGACTGAAAATATTCTGGGAGTGGGCATTTGGCTTAGTGTTTAAGACATTGCCTGCATCTCACACCCAAGTGCCCGAGTTCAATTCCTGGCTCTACTCCTGAGTCTAGCTGTGTGTTGTTGTGCACTCTGGGAGGCAACAGACAATGGATTCCTGTGATTGGGTCCTTACAACCAATAGGAGAGGCGCTGAGTGAGTTTCTGACTCCCAACTTGGACCCAGCTCAGCCCCTGGCTCTTAGGGACACCTGGGAAATGAACCAATGGACGGGTTCTTATTCTCTGAAAATAATAATAATAATAATAATAAAGTGTGTTTGTATTGACCATGTACAGTTTTTCCCTTACTATCCATCCTTTAACAATAAGGCATAACAACTACCTATAAATAATGCAACAGTGATTTGAAGTATATGGAAGTATGTGAAGATGTTACATTCAAATGTTAGTCTTTTATTTCATGGGATTGAGCATTCTCAGGTTTTTGCGTCCCTGGGACACAACACTGGTCTGGAAACCAATCCCCTGCGGGTACAGGACAATTTTAGTAGGAAAATAAGCCAGGAGTGAAGCATGAAGCATGCTGGCCACCCTGACCACCCAGGCTTTGAACCTGCTTCCTTTACAGAATCAGAAACTCGGGTTCTTACCAGCCTCCCCAGAAGGCACAGGTTAGATGAATACATCCACCCCAGCACTGTCTAGAAGGTGGGTGTTGGGAAGAAGTAGGTGTCATATACAGCGCAATCCTGGT
This sequence comes from Ochotona curzoniae, assembly GCF_017591425.1. Classification (NCBI taxonomy): domain Eukaryota; kingdom Metazoa; phylum Chordata; class Mammalia; order Lagomorpha; family Ochotonidae; genus Ochotona; species Ochotona curzoniae. The sequence continues at coordinate 42,441,498 of NW_024466502.1, read as the reverse complement.
TTTGGGTGACAGTGGTGGCTGTGTTGATGGTAGAACCTATGGGGATCTGCCTTTGGCAATAGCAGCGCTTCTGAGGCCCGAATGGATCTTTTGGCCCTGACTACAGAGCCCCGGTACCCAGCTTTGCCCTATCACTATGTCCTGATATGGGTCCTATGTTCTGATATGGGTCCTGATATGGGTCCATGTCCTGATATCGGTCCTATGTTGTGATAGCCAGTTCCGTTTCTAGCACTTAAAGACTGTGCGTGATAAGTGAAAAATGAAAACTCAGATGGGAGGAACTGAAGAGAAAACAAGAGGATCAAAGAGAGGAGAGAGGGTGGTGAATGATAAGTCAGAGCTGGGATGAAGAGAAGGAGGCCCCTTCAGGGGAGGCATCTGTGCCACTTGCCAGTCTGTGCATCACACAGCCATTCTGGGAGGTTACAGCCAGTTCTGAGTGTGTGACTATGTTCACAAGGGCCCGTTTCCACTGCTTGTCTTCTCTCGGCTTTTGAGAATTTTGAAGTCACTCCAGGGTGTGACCATCTTGTCTTGATTGGGTAAGGGAAGTCTTTGAGCTTTCAATACCCAGAGTGTCCCTTGCACCCAGTATAGAGTAGATGAAAGCTAGGGTCTTGCCAAGGAGCTTGATTGACATGGTGGAGGAGTATGGGGAAGAGCATCCATCCATGCCAGGGTTGATGCTGAGTTGGCAGCCTTCACTGGTGCCAGGAGTGCAAGGAGGCCTCATTATCCAGGGAGTGCCACTGGGCTGGGAGAAACTGGCTGAGAGCAGGACACCATGTATGTTTCATCTCTGATGCTGGCCTGCCAGAGAACAGCCTCAAGGGAAAAAATACTGTTCTCAACCCTTCCTGGCTATCAGGAGGTGGTAAGAATCATAGTTCTGAGGCCCAGCACAGTAGCCTAGTAGCTAAATCCTCACCATATGTGTACTGGTTCATGTGCTCAGCAGTCCACTTCCTGTCCAGCTCCCTGCTTGTGGCCTGGGAAAGCAGTAGAGGATGGCCCAAAGCTTTGGGACCCTGCCCCTGTGTGGGAGACCTGAGGAATCCCCTGCCCCTTGGGTTCAGATAGGCTCAGCTCCAGCTGTTACAGCCATTTGGGGAGTGAACCAGTGGACAGATCTTTCTCCCTGTCTCTCCTTCTCTCTGTAAATCTGACTTTTCAATTAAAAAAAATTTTTTTTTAATGAGTCAGTTATCAACACCCCCTCAGGGGGAGAAGTAGAGGATAAGGTGAGCTACCTGTGAGATGCACATGGATACAGGATACCCACAAGGTTGTTCAGAACATCAGATATTCACCTACTTCTACTCTGGGTCAGATATAGGTTGAGGCAAAGAAAAAAGATTAAAGCATGATTTTTCTTTGCTACATCTCTCCACTTCTCCCTCTGCATTTGGTGATTTAGCCCACAAAAGCTGCCCATCCCTGCCCAGATGATACACATGATGGTACAGGTGCAGAGATTCTGCCTGTTGTGTACGGCGCTCCCTGAACCATAGCTCAGCTGCTGCTGTTTGAGACCTGGAGAAAAATCAATGGTTTCCAAGGTGCCACAGCTTCAAACGCAAAGTGCTTTTTGTTCATTCTGTTCCCTTGGCGAGGAACTCTCCTTTCTGCACTTGAAAATACCCGTTAGTCCCTCAAGAGCCAAACTGAATGGAATGTCATGGCCAGGAAAATCGTTGACACCTGTGCCATGGTTCCCCGCCAGGCAGAACTGATCACAGCGCTCTTCCCCTAGTCTTTGCTTGTCTGTCTGCCTCGCCTGGCTCCATGGCTCCCATCGTTACCCTCCAGCTCATAGCATGGGCCTTAACAAGTGTAACTGAATAGATGGAGCTGTCTCCTTTGGTACTTACCCACCCCGGTCTCATTATCTAGATGGTCTTCAACTTTATTCATCTTAGATCTAAAAAACTGGGGAGCATTCATTCCCATCCATTCATTATAGCACTAATGTAATCGTTGGCATGTCAGGCGCTCACACGGGTGGTTAGTTCGACTGGATGTCTGGGTTTAACGCCTCTGTTCACACAGAAGTCACCCAGTGTCTCGAGATGAAGGCTACTGTGACAAATAGTGCAATTTACTTGAAGCATAGACATGTCAGGATGCAGCAGAGCGTCCTGTGCAGCAAGGCAGTGAGTGTGTCTACTGAATGAGAGAATAATGACTCCTGAAGTGTGATGAGGGGGCAGGGAGCAAAAGCTGGGGGGAATCTTACAGACATAGCCTAACAGAGGAAGTCCAGGGACAAGGTGTGCTTCCTAACATGTTACAGTATGGGCAGGCGGTGGGTACTGTAGTACAAGTTAAGCAGCAACGTGAGGTGCTTGTACCCAGCACTGGAGGGTCTGGGTTCAAACCCCAGCTTCTATGTTTCTGATCAAGCTTCCAGTACATGCACACCCTCAGAGGCAGCAGATGATGGCTGGCTGAAGAGGTTGGGTCCCTGCCACCCATGTGATGTGACAAGCTTGGATCCTGTACTGGGTTCCTGTCTTTAGTGTGGCCCAGCTCCAGCTGTCATGGCCATTTGCAGAGTGAACTCTAGATGGAAGATCTCTCCCTCCTGTGTGAGTGTTTCAGCTTTTCAAATAAAATGAAAATAAATAAATAATAGAAGCACTGGCAGTGCTCAGAAATTACTTAAATGTCTGTAATGCACTCACCTAAACAATTGACATCTCTTGACTATCATCAACAGGGCTAAGCATCCTCCCAACAGCCCTAGCCTACCAGATTCTGGGTGCTAACAGCCCAGCTGGTTTAAATGGGTCTCCATGGTTACACTCATGCTCCGGTTTCCATGGCTACATTTCCTGGTTCCTCACAAGAGTGAGACACAAATTTGAAATTTAAAAGGATTTTTTTTCTTTATCGCCTGATTACACAGATATCTAGGGTTCAAAGGTCTGGGGTAAAAGTTCCAGTGACCTCTTGGGAAGGAGAAAGGGAAGGCGAGGTAATAATATTTGTGATGGTTGTAATCTGCCATGGAATGAAGCAAAAACAACTCAACGGAGACGTCTTGTGATGATGGAATGGTAGCCCGGCAGGATGAGCCCAAGGATTGTGCTCAGTTAGGAGAGGAGCAAGTCTGAGGGGCGGGAATAGCATGTCACTGTTTGGATAGATGGCTCCCGGAGACAGGTGGCTTGTCCAGACACCGAGAGGAACTGTCCATCAAGACAACACCAGAGATGCAGTCTCTTGGCATCACACAATCCTCATTCCAAACCTTGCCTTTTGGCTCACTCAGCTCAGTCAGACATCTGTCACAAGGTACCAATCCAGGTCAGGCCTCTTACTGGATCTGCTTATCTTGGCAAAGAGAATCCATGTGGAACGCTAGCGCCTCTTTGTGGTATTATCAATGTTTCCCACTTAAGCCCACCTTCTACAAAAGAACCTGCTTTTGCTGCTCGTATTTAGGGAGCAGAAATAATTGTTCGCCATTTGTTGATCCTTCCTTGCTTCTGTTTTGCTCTCCTTCCTTCATTTTCCCCACAGAGGTTACTGAAAGCCCTTAGTATCTGAACCGGGCCTTGGAAGCAACACTAATAAGAAGAAAGGATATTATCTTTACAGAGTTCGCAATTTCATTAAGGGTAAGATATAAAACAAGCAACATTTCTTGAGTCCCACCCAACAGTTAAGGGAGGCGTGACCATGCAGAAGATCCACTGTCTGGAGAAGCTGTGGGAACCATTGAACCGGGAGCATTTTTTTTTTTTTTTAAGATTTATTTATTGTATTAGAAAGGCAGATGTACAGAGAGGAGGAAAGACAGAGAGGAAGATCTTCCTTCTGATGATTCACTCCCCAAGTGACTGCAGCGGCTGGAGCTGTGCTGATCCGAAGCCAGGATCCAGGAACTTCTTCCGGGTCTCCCACACTGGTGTAGGGTCCCAATGCTTTGGGCCGTCCTTGACTGCTTTCCCAGGCCACAAGCAGGGAGCTGGATGGGAAGTAGAGCAACTGCGACATGAACCAGCACCCATATGCAAGCACATGCAAGGTGAGGACTTTAGCTACTAGGCTTCTGCACCGGGCCTGAGAATGTTTTCTATCCAATGGCTCACTCCTCAAATGCCTGCAACAATCAGGGCGAGGCCAAACCAATGCTGGAAGCCAGGAGCTTCATCTGGGTCTCCCACATGATTAACGGGAGACTTCCTTTAGGGCCCTGACTCATTGTAGTTTTAATTTCCTCTTATATTTTCCAAGTAAGGTTGAATTTCTTTTTACATATTTAAGATATCTCAGGCAGGGGTTGGCGGGGGAGGGAAGTGTCTGGTTTATTGGTTGAGATGCCACATGGGACACTGGCATCCCATATGGACTTCATTCCCACCTCTACTTCCAGTTCTAGCTTCCTGTTAAGCTGCAACCTGGGGTGGAACAGGTTATGGCTATTGCATCCCTACTGCTCTATGGGAGACTTGAACGGAATTCTTAAGTCCCAGTTTGGACTTGTCCCAGCTGTGGCTGTGGAAATCATTTGGGAAGATTTAATCTATCAAGAATTTAATCTGAGACAGAGATCCAATCTGTATTTTTTTCTGTGTGTCTATCCAACAGCCTCAACACCCTTCACTGAGTATTTTTCTTTCACTGGTTTGGAATGCCACCTGTGTACCTGTGTTTATTTCAGAATTCTCTATGCCAGATAAGCTTTAATTCCATACCAACCTTGTCCTTGAAGGAAGACTCATCGTTTTGTTTTCAAATATGGAGGAAACTGGAGCACATCTGAATGTCAAGGCAAAAGGGCAAGTGGCCCACAGGAGACTTGGAGGCAGCAGCGCAGGGACAGTTGGATTACAGCCATTAGTAACAGAACTGAGAGCTGACTGGTGTACTCACCTCAACAAGGTTTTTTTTTCCCTTGCATAATGTGAGGTAGCCTCTTCCATAGCCTATACAATGAGCCTTCAAAAAGTTCATGGATGCAGTTGGTGCAGTGGTGTGTCACATTAATCCTCCATAGGGGCAGCAGTTTGAGTCCCTGCTATTCCATTTCTGATCCAGCTCTCTGCTTGTGACCCGGGAAAGCAGCAGAGGATGGTCCAGGTGCTTGGGACCCTGCATCCACACGGGAGATCTGAAGGGAGCTCCTGGTTCCTGGTTTCAGAACAGCCTAGCTCTGAATGTTGCAGTCATTTGGGGAGTGAATTAGAAGATGTAAGAGATCTGTCTCTCCTTTCTCTGTAAGCCTGCCTTTCCATGAAAAGTAAACAAATCCTTTTATTTCTTTAAATTTTATTTTTGAGTATGTTTACATAATTGACCAGAGTAGGAAGGATGGAGGATCAGAGGAAAGTAGGCAAGACCATTGTTTCTTCTTTCTGTATCTGGAGGAGGGGGTATACTAAAGGAGAAACCACACCCAGCCTCCTAACTGCTTCGGCACACAGGGGTGGGGAACTGTCACCTGATGTCATCCCAGGGTCCTTGATGTTCTGAGGGTTCTGTTTAAGTGATTCTCAAGTTCTGAGATTCTGTTGATATTACTTCTCCAAGAATGAGGAAATCCTTCCAAGGTCAACTGGCAGATCTAGTATACCTTAGAGTCTCCATTTACCCAGAAATCTGCTGTCAAGCTTCACTGGGGTACTTGATCAATTCGTTCTACCTTCCTTCCTCTGCAAACCAATAAGTGCTGTGGCCCAGTCCAGCCCTGCCAACCACACACCCAGCCCTCACATGCACCAGGGGCACCTGCAGCCAAGTCAGAGCACCCCAATCACCCCCACTGGACCTGCCCCCCCAGCTCTGGTTCCTGTGCTTGCCAGCATGTGCAGTGGATTGGTCCTTCATCCCATTTATACACATCCTATTCATACATATCATTGGACATTGAAGCCTAACTCAACCCAACTGACTCTACCCTGCAGCCCACACTCATGCCAGCAGGTGTCCCCGCCTGTCCATCTAGATCTGCCCCAGTTCAGGTTCTATGCTCACCAGTGGGAGCCACAGTCCATCAGAAAAGTGCTCACAGTTTCCCTACTGGGCCCACTCTCAATTACAGATCTTGCACCTCCAAGTGGTTTTGCAGTCTAGCTTGACAGGGCTTTTCCCCATTCCCAGCACTTGCCAGCTGATACTACAGCAAAGCCAAACCAGCCTACACTTATTCAGGCTCATGCCTGAACTAGTGGATACAGTCAGTTAGCCCAGCCTGGCTCTCCCCCTAACCCAGTTCACAAGTAGGCCAGCAGGTGTTGTGCAGCCCTGCCTGGTCTGGTCTGTCTCCAGTCCAATTCTCACACTCACCAGCAGGAGCAATGGTCCAGCAGGTGGGCCCGTGCTGGCCCCTACCAGGTTTGAACTCCCTATCCCCTGATCTCACGTGTGCTGGTAGGTGCTGCAGCCCAGTCTGGCATGGCCTGCCTTACCTCGGTATTGGTTGACTCAGCCTAATTTGCACCCGGTTCCAGCTGATGCTGGTTGGTGCTCCAGCCTAGCCCAACCCAGACAGCACCCAGTTCTGGCCTTGATGTGAACTGGCTGGTGTTGTGGCCTGACTTGGCCCCTCCTGCATTCCATCCTGTTTCTCAGAGACGCCGATGGGTGTTATGAATTGGCACAGCCTGGCTGGCCCCAGACCTGAGCTACACATGTGCAGGCAGGTACTGTAACCTGGCTTGGGCTGCTGCTTGCCTTGGTTCTTGTGCTCACCTGCAGGGACTGTGCCCTGACAGAGGAGTTCCCCAAGCTCTTCTATCAGGTCTCCTCACAGTAGCAGATATCACGTATACCAGTAGATCCTTGGCCCAGACTGGCTTAGTTCTCCTGCCCTGGTGGGAACAGTGGCCTTGCCCAACCAGCCTACTCTGATTCTGGTGGTTATTGTTGGGTACTAAAGCTCAGCCATACCTTGGGTTTGGTGCTGTGGCCTAGAGGATAAAGTCTTCGCCTTGAATGCGCCAGGATCCCATATGGTTCTAATCCCGGCAGCCCTGCTTCCCATCCAGCTCCCTGCTTGCGGCCTGGGAAAGCAGTCGAGGACGGCCCAAAGCCTTGGGACCCTGCATCCATGTGGGAGACCTGGAAGAGCTCCTGGCTCCTGGCTCCTGATCAGCACAGCACTGGCCGTTGTGGTCACTTGGGGAGTGAATCATTAGACAGAAGATCTTCCTCTCTGTCTCGTCTTCTCTCTATATATATCTGATTTTGCAATAAAAATAAATAAATCTTAAAAAAGCTCAGCCACACCTGGTCTGTGCCCAGACCCAGCCCTTGTGTGGTTCTGCAGGTACTGAGACCTAGTCCAGCCCGTCCTACACCGGCCTTGGCTCTCATTAGTACCAGCAAGTGCTAGAGTCTAGCTCAGTCTGGCACACTCCAGAACCATGCCATACCCATGCAAAGGGACACTGCAGTCATGTCCAGCCCAGATTTTCATTCCCATTCTGCCTCTCACCCTAACCAGTAGGAACCATGATCCAGCCAGGTGTCCCCTTAGCTCCCCAACCAGGCCTGCTCCCAGCCACAGATCTTGCACAATGCAGTGGTTGTGCTGACATAGCTCAGCATAGCCCATCTCCTGTCTTGGTCTCTGCCATTGGATGCTGCAGCCTGGTTTGCCTCAGCCTGCCCCCAGCCCTGCTCACTCTGCCCCCAGTTGGCAGAGTACAAACTGATAGGTGTGATAGCGTAGTACAGCATGACCCACACTCCAGCCTGGCTCTTGCCCATGCCAGTGTGGTAAGGTTTGGCCCAGCTCTGCCTGGTCTGCCAACACCCCTGCCACTCCTCCCCACAACCAACCCACACATCTGCGATGGGTGGAGCTGCCTAGTCTGGCCTGACCAACATCCATGCCTGAATCACATGCTCAACAAGAAGAGCTATGACCCACCAACAGAGTTTCCTAAGTTCCCCCACCAGGCCCACTCCCAGACCCAGATCTCACATGGCCAGTGGGTGCTAGGCCCTTATCTGGTTTAGTCTGCCTCCTCTGTCTTGGACTTTGTATGAACTGGTGGATGTTTTGACCTGGCCTACCTCACACTTTTATTCTTGGGTGTGCCTGTAGGTGCTGCAGCACAGATCAGCCCAGCCTGTTCCAAACACCAGTACTCAGAGGGTTCCATGGTCATGCCTAACTTAGCACTTCAGTACCCTCAGCTCTTAAGCAATCCAGTGGAAATTGCAGTTCCACAGGTGTGAGCCCACCTATCCCCCACAGAATCTGCCTCCAGACCTGGTTCGTTTGCATACTTGTTAATGTCATAGCCCAGTCTAACATTATCCATCCCCTGTTCTGAACTCACCAGTGGGTACTGTGATCTAGCCCTGCCAGGCAGGCGCCAGTCCTAGGTTTATTATGTGAGTTAGTGTAGTCAGCAATGTTCCATGCTAACTAGCCCAGCTCAGGTTTCCCATGTGGGTGGGCCCTTCAATCCTACCCATAAAGGTCTCTAGCTTCCCTCCTCCAAACCACTTGGTCTCAGCCCCCTTGCTTACCTGCAAGTACAATGGTCTTATCAATGGAAGTCCCTCAGAAGTCATTCCTTACCTGCAACATACTCCTTCAGCAGTCTTACCTCCCACACATCCCCATACCCACTTTCTTGAGCAATCCACAGTACCTACAGCCAGGAGTACACGGGTTACCCAGCCCAGTCTTCCAAAGTCCAGTCTTTTGGTGGGGTATTGTCCTGGCCAGGAGCTCTGCCTGCCCACTAGGATCCCAAGCTCCTGGCATCTGTGCTGGCCTGGGACCTTACCCCTTCACCCACCCAAGATCCAAGCCCATTCAAAGTTCCCCAAGCCCGGTCACCCAGCACCCCAGACCAGCATGTTAACTTAGGGGTTTTCACTCCCCTCCCCGCAGTTACCACTCAGGACTAAGCATGTGGAGGAAATCCCCAAACTTGCTCTGCCTGCCTGGATGTGAGCCCCCAGGTTCCTGCATGCCCTCACCAGTGCCAACCTCCAGGGCTCTGGCAAGCCCATACCCTCAGGCTGCACTGGGAAAACAAGTTTTGTGTTGTTTCTAAGATTTGTTTATTGTATTTGAAGGCCAGAGTTGTAGAGAGAAAGAAAAGGAAAGACACACACAGAGAGATCCTCCATCTGCTGGTTCACTCCCCAAATGGCCATAATGGCTAGAGCTGGGCTGATCTGAAGTCAGGAGCCAGAAACTTCTTCTGGGTCTCCTTTGTGTGTGTAGGGTCCAAAGGCTTTGAGTCATCCTCAACTGCTTTCCCAGGCCATCAGCAGGGAGTTGAAATAGAAGTAGAGCAGCTGGGACTTGAGCTGGCACCCTTATGGGATGCTGGCACCATAGATGGAGGATTAGTTTCCTAGCCCCCCATTGCTCCTTTCTTTCAACCTGGTATCTCTCATTGCTAAGCATCCAAATAATAACAGAAACAACATCACTCCAAGTCCCTTTGTAGACCTCTTGCTTTTTTTGGTTTTAATCCCACCTTTGCTTTAGGTATCCCTGGTGCCTGACGTCTGTCATCTTGACGGTCCGTGCCTATCTCGGATTTGCTCTTGCTGCATCACACGGCTGCAGTTGGTGCCGTTTATCTGTCCCCTTCAGCAGACTGTGAAGTTGAGAAGCATTTCTCATTTCTTTCTGTATCCTCAGACCACAGTGTCTTGCACCTGGTGGGAGCATGATAAACATTTGTGGACAGGAACTAATCAATTTAGTTGTTCTTTTTTAGACCTTTTTTCCCCTTGAGTTGTAGATACTAGGACAGGAAAAAGTTTTGTAGGTAGACAACCCGTAGGTTTATCTAAGCATAGCATAATGTTCTCCCAATTTCCTTTATTTTATTATAAAACATTCTACTAGTTTTTTTTTCTTTTCTTGTTTTGACTATTATTATACACTGAGTTTTTCTAAATGACTCTTGAAAGTTTGTTCTGAATCCTAAGTGAGAACTCAAAATTGGTAGCCAAACAAGTGTATGTATTATTGATGTCTAAATTAATGTCATTACTGCCCACAGTGAAATTCAACTGCTCGCCAGGTAGTATAAACAAAGTCCATTTAGGAACAGGTACCTTGGTAAAAGAATAAAAAAATTCATCTTTTGTTGGTCTTTAGACTGATACATTTACAAATTATCTGTTATGTGTAGAACAGTGGGACTATGGGAACATACTTAATAGCTAACAATAAACAACTGTTTAGTAAGAACTACCATTACTTGACAATACTTAAAAATATAATCTATTTCCCACTCCTTCGTGTTGGGGTGTTTTTATTATTATTATTGATTGATTACAGGGTTTTCTCAGCTGCCCAGGATCTATTCTCTTCCATTTCCTTCAGAGCAGCAGAATGGTGTACAGAGGCTAGAAATCAGCCGAGGAACTCAGTGTCCTGCCAGTGTCCTGGCCGGGGATGTGGTCAGCTAGGAGCTGCTATGGTTAAGCCCCACCTGGGCTTGGAGTGAGGGTGAAGATACTTCCTGCTTTGGCTTTAGTCTCTCCAACGTCTCCCAGTCACTGGGCTTCTCCTTCCGGGAGACATGATTCAGGGTCAAAGTCAGGTGGGCTTCCTGGAGATTGATGATTACTTGGAGCTGGTGAGCCTTCATTCGAGTACATTGTGTTCCCTTTTATCGTCTCTTTCTATGTGTTGATAGAAAGACTAAACAAATCGTTTTGAATTGCACTGTTGATTTGTAAATGGCAGCAGAATGAGGTAAACAAATATGACAGCCTCCTTTCTCATCTACTTTGTACAAAACATCATTCTTGATGTCAGAGAATCTGATGGGAATATGTTGACTACGGAATATGCTGGTGATTAAGACATGGTACCTTCTCCCTGGGCAGAACCTGCCCTGCTCTGGCCATCCCTAATGCATGTTAGAATGCCCACGCTCCTCCAGGCCCCATCCTTCCAGGCCCCATCCACATGAGAGACATAACCATGAGAACCAAATGCCAACGTATAATGAAAAGGGGATTCAAAATAGCAGCAAGCGAACTGACATGGGGACTGGGGATTTGGTAAGCAGGTAAACGTTTTGGTAATCAAAATATTTTCCTTAGCAACTAAGTGGGAATCTAAGGTAAGATGGGCTATTGGATGTTTATGCCTTTATAGTCAGTGTGGGCTATCCTTGTCCCAGTGATTGCATTTCCTTTCTCTCAGCTAGCCTGCCTATTTCTCAGTCCATGGGGTTTAGACAAAGATGTCACCCACTCTTTGGCTCCCGTGTGGGGATATGGACCAACTGAGTTGTAAGTTGTGTTTCTTCTGACCACGTGATGGGTTCAGGGGTCAACAGGTCACCAAAGCTGATCCTTGAGGCCAGCTAGCATCAGTTCTTGGACTTTGGCTGGAGTTGTGGGAAACAGCAGCTTTCTTTCCCTTAGGTGGCTAGGCTGTGTTAACCACACCGGTGACCAGCTTGGGAGCCCACCATCACTGTGCCGACTAGATGATGCTGGGAGTGTCTGCTCTTTTTCTCCTCTCCTTTTGGAATCTTAATTCGATGTGGGTACTCAAGCTCATGTCCATAGCAGAAAAGTAAACTAAAGCATTTAGAGTTCTGATGACATAGTTTGGGCATCTAGATCCCACAGTACCTAAAGCCAGGACTAACCCATGGAGTTTCCATTATATGAGTGAATACATTCTCCTTTTTTTTTAAATTACGCATTTATTTATTGCAAAGTGAGATATACAGAAAGGAGGAGAGACAGAAAGATCGTCTGTCCGATGATTCACTCCCGAGCGGCTGCAATGGCCGGAGCTGAGCTGAGCCGAAGCCAGGAGCTTCTTCCTGGTCTCCCATGTGGATGCAAGGTCCCAAGGCTTTGGGCCATCCTCAGCTGCTTTTCAACAAGCAGGAAGCTGGATGAAAAGTGGGGCCACCGGGATTAGTACCAGCACCCATAAGGGATGCCAGCGTGTTCAAGGCGAGGACTTTAGCTGCTGGGCTTCCATGCCGGGCCCTACATTCTCCTTTTTTGATTAAGCTAGTTAGAGTTGGATTTCTACTGCTTACTGCTAAGAGGCTTGATACAAGAATTTTCTGAGGTCCTAAGAAATGAGTAAGCCTATGTATAAAAGTTGTCTGAGTGGACTTCGTAACTGAGGAACTACTCATAACTATCACTTATTGCTGGATCTTGAGCAGCTTAAATATGCCACATCATGTATTCCTAATAATACATGGGGAAATACTATTGAGTATTAGTAAGATATTATTAAGATAAAGAAGTCACAGTTGAGACAAGTTAGATAACTTAAATTTACACAGCTAGTTTAACTTCTCCCAAGTTTTTTGCTTTGGGTACAAGTAACTGCCCTACATTAGCCTCTTATTGTAGAGTTAGCATTTTCTGATGAGCTCAGGCAGGTCTGGCAGTTACAGAAGTAGGATCTGTTGTGAAGCTCAGGCCACCCCTTTTCAGCACTCTGATGTGTCACAGATTTCACACGCACAGTGGTGGGTGCCAGTGCTGCTTGGACCTGGGTGCCACAAGCACTTTATTGTTGGTTATCCAGACAACCCCACCACTACGCCTACTGGATGATTTTGGGAATGCCTGTTCTCTCTTCCCTTGGAATCTCCAGCCCACGTGGGTGCTTCTGATTGGTAGTATGTCTGTGCTCCATCAGCAGGGAAGTCTGGGAAAATGACTTGTGCCCCTTTGAGACATGAGGCTCTGTGGTTACAACCTGACAAAAACCTTATCTCTCTGATTCTAGGAACACTAATATATTTGGACAATAAAGCTTGGTCCTCACACTCTAGAGTGCATTAGGATTACCTGGGCACAATGCCAAAAAATACATGTCTGGGTCCAACCTCAAACCCATAGAAACAAAATCCCAAATCTCTGGTGCTAAGCTCTCAACAGCTCTCAAGAATTCCCAAGGGACTGAGGAGATATCAGCGGTCCAAAAACACTGATTTAAAGCTTTTTGTTCGCTTGTTTTTCAAGAATGCTGGCCTATAGTAATCTTGTTCAACTGTCATTTATTCTGGCAAATGCTGAATAAAGGTGTAGACTTACTGCGTATTCTATGTACTTGATATAAAGACAATAAACTTGACATTCATCTTCCCTCACCCCGCATGCAATTTTAAAGACTCTTATGACTTCCAGGTAGAATATTCTGAACCCATCTTTTCATATCATATCCTTTGAGGTAATATAGTATAATAGATTGATTCACATTTTATAAATTGATAGGTTCAGAATTTTAATCTTCTTTCTTGATAAATGTGATTTCACTGAAAACACATTAAACTCTAAGAACCCCAGTTTTCAAATATTACAATTTTATTAACTGTGACAGGCTACTGGGGGAAAAGGAGACCAATTTAGAAAACTATCAAGAACTCCGTTAAAATGAAGAATGGCTACACTGCTAGGTGTATTTGCTGCATAATATCATGCTAATTGCCAGAAGACTACACAGAGTTTGTAGGGAAATGGGATTAGAAGGTAAAAATTTAAATATATAAGCTTTATTTCTCAATTTCAACTACTAAGTGTAAGGTGCTTTCGTAAGTGATGACAGATTGCAGGCACTGGGCCTGTCTCTAAACAACTTGGGGCCCTAGGAGTTTAACCATGTCAATGCATTATAGCTAAAGAAAAATGGTACCATTTCCCTTTTTACTTTCAAAATTTACTTATTTTCATTTAAAAGGCAGATTTTTATAAAGAGAGAAAGAAAGACAGAGAGGTCTTCCGTCCTCTGGTTACTTCCCAGAGCTGAGGTGATCCAAAGCTGGGAGCCAGGATCTTCTCCTGGGATCCCTGAGCGGGTTCAGGGTCCAAAGCCTTGGGCCATCTGCTGCGTTCCCAGGACATAAACAGGGAGCTGGATGGAAAATGGTGCCGTCAGGTCACAAATAGGCCCCCATATGGAGTGTGTTGGCCCCAAATACTGCCCTTTAATTTGTTTTTTTTTAAAGATTCAGAAACAAAAGTAAATCAGAGGGCGATGCACTGAGGACCGTAAGGGAGAAACCTCATGATTTGCCACGGAAAATTTCATGAGACTGATGAGAAGAATGAACTGGAGCTTTGATGAAGCTTTCCCAGGCATTTTTCCCTGCTAAAGCTTTGGCTTTCCCTGTTCTCAAAATAAGCAGATGTCACCATTGTTTTTGTTTGTTTTTCCAGAAGTCAACAAGCAAAATGCATAGAACACTCCATTGCCGAGACCACTGGTCTGCTGACTTGGACCAGACCACCTCTGCCTCTTAGTAGCCATTACTTTGATTCTGCTTTGTCTTCAGGATCAAATATGGTAAATCTGTGTTAGAATTCTTCAAAGAAATGTGCTGGGATTTTTTTTCTTTTATTTTTGACAATAATATTTAATTGGGGCACAAAGGGTCAAGGGCTACAGGAAAGTGGGTAACACTATTGTTTCCACACTAATATCTTTTTTTTTTCTATATCTGGGATAAGGGAGGAGATAAAGGGAGAAGCACCACCCAGCCTTCCACCCATCCCAGAGTTCCCAATGTGGGGCATGCTCTGAGAGTCCTGCTCAAGCGGTTTTGATAGTTCAGCAGTTCTGAATTGCTGCCAATCTCGCCATTTCCAGCATGATGAAATCTCTCCAGAATCCACTGGTTCACACAGTCCACCTTAGAATCTCCATTTGCCTAGATTTTCACTGCTGACACATGGCTGGGGTAGTTGATTAATTTGTTCTGTCCTCTGTCCTCTGTTGTACCAGGTGACCTCTGCAGGTTCCGATGGACTGCCATATCCTCCATGTACACCTGGATATGCTGTCCACTGCTCCGTCTGATCCTCTGAGGAAGCTCAGCTTTGACACTTGTACTCCATGGTAGACCATGGAACCTGCACTTTTCTTCATGGTTGGGGTTCTGAGTTTGGTAGTTCATTTGGGGAGATCCCCAAAGAAATTTTGTCTGAGGTGATCCCAGATCAGATTTTTGTATATGCTTGCCAGTAGAGGACCCGGCACAATCCACCGCCCCAATCAGCTAGTGGTTGCAATTGTTGGCTTGGTTCTGTTTCCAGCTCTGTCTTCCACTGGAACCAATTACAGTTCAGCCCGATTCTGCCCAGCACATACTCGGTCCACACATAAACCAGTGAGCTGCAGCCTAGTCGGAGTGACCCACAATGACCCCCACCAGGCCCGCCCCCTGCCCTGGTTCCTGGGTTCCTGTGCTTGCCCGTATATACTGCAGACTTGTCCGGTCTGTTCCATATCCCATTCAGCTCTTTTACATGTCAATGGGCATTGAAGCCTGGTTCAACCCAACTGGGCCCACTATCCAGCCCATGTATATGCTGGTGGGTGCTGTTCTATCCAGCCAGTTCTGTCCCAGTCCTGGTTTTCATGCTCTCCAGTGGGAGTGATAACCCAAGAGGGAGGTGCCCACTATTTTCCTACTAGGTCACTCCCACTCCCTAGTTATGCCTTCTCCTGGTGATTCTGTAGTTTAACTTGACAGAATTAGTTGCCAGTGTCAATATCTGCCATCTGATGCTGAGGCAAAGCCTAACCAACCCTTACCCATTCTGATTTATGCTTGCACCAGCAGAGACAGTCAACCAAGCCTGGTTTTTCCCTGATTTGGCTCACATGAGGACCACAGGTATGTGCTAGGATTATTCTCACTCATTTAAAAGTTTCCATTGGAAGTTCTAAACAGCTGTGGGTACAGTAGATCTGGTACCCACTGTGCAGACATTTGGCATCACTTAACATTTTTTTTCTTCAAATTTACTCGAAAGGCAGAGTGAGACACAGAGATCCTTCATCTGCTGGTTTATTTCCCAGATGCTCACAGCAGCCTGGCTGAGCCAGCAGCCCACTGTGATCTCACACATGGATGCCAGGGGTCCTAATCCTTGAGCCAGTGTCTGAGCCTCTCAGGATGCATAAGCAGGAAGTCAGATGAGAAGTGGAGTGGGTGGGAGTTGAACTGGCACTCCCACGTGGGATGTAGGCTTAAGGTACTATGCCACAACACCTGCTTCCTAAGCAGCTTGTTCTCACTGCACCAACTGAGATATCTATGGTGTTGCCTACTGTTTCTGCTGTTAATTGTCAGAACTCTTCAACTAGGCATATACAAGATTAATTTTTCCTTTGAAAATTGATGTAGGCGATGTGCCGTTGTGGGCTTCACCTTTGGCATCTTTTTGTCCCTCTTTAAAGTGAGGTACCCTTTTGCAAACAGCCTGTTTCTTTGGGGGCACTGTTTCTATAAATGTTCTGTGAAGCATCAATGATGTTATTTTTCTTCCCTATAAGGTGCTTGCTCTTGTTTAAATTTGAGCAGAATTCATGCTGCTCTAGTAGGGGCTCTTTTCAATTTGATCTTACCCTTCCTAGTTCCTCCAACTAAATCCTTTGCAGACATGCTGCAGAAAGTTATTCTGAGTACATTTGGGTGTAGAAAAAACCTTGAGGGCCTGGCAATGCTAGCCTAGTGGCAAAAGTCCTTGCCTTACACACACTGGAATCCCATGTGGGTGCCAGTTTGTATCCCAGTTGCTCTACTTTCCATCCAGCTTTCTGCTTATAGCTTGAGAAAGCAGTCAAGGATGGCCCAAAGCCTTGGGACCCTGCACCTGTGTGGGAGACCCGGAGGGTGCTTCTGGCTCCTGATCAGTGCAACACCAACCATTGATGCTACTTGGGGAATGAACCAGTGGATGGAAAAATCTTTCTCTGTATTTCTCCTTCTCCCTGTAAAGCTGACTTTCCAATGAAATAAATAAATCTAAAAAAAAAATAAATAAAACTTTAAAAAACCCTTGAAAACCATGTGTTTTTTTTTCTCCATAATACATATTTTCCTTGAACCATTTCATGACCCTTCCTATAACTATGCCTGTTGTAAAAGCAAAAATCTTAAGGACCAGCACAGTCGCTTATGGGGCTAATTCTTAGTTTGCAGTGCTGTCAACCCATATGGGCAACTGGTTATGTCCCAGCTCCTGCACTTCAGACTCGGCTCCCTGCCCCTGGTCTGGGGAAGCAGTGGAGGATGGCCTCAAGCCTTGGGAGCCTGCGTCCATGTGGGAGACCTGGAAGCAGCTCCTGGGTTCAGATCAATTCAGCTCTGGCTGTTGCAGCTACCTAGGGAATGAAACAGTGATGGAAGATCTTTCTCTCTCCTTTCTCTGTAAATCTTCCTCTGAAATAAAAATAAATAAATCGTAAAAAAAAAAAAAAGTAGAAATTTTAGGCTAACAAGTTTCATAAAATACAGTATGAATTAGACATTTTCAACATTCACAACTCCACTTCCTTTTTGGTACTATGTAATAAAAGAGCCAGCTAATCCCCATCTCAGAACTCTGTAAAGATAAACTTTAGGAGTTAAGTACTTTGATGACCTGCTTGACCCATGTTATCCCATATTATATGGAAATCAAAAGGTTCTATTAAAGGATTGGAAGAATGTTAACTAGAGAATTTGAAAATGATCTTCAAAATGTTGCTTTTCAATGTTGTTTTGAAAAATTATGTATTCAGTTTTATTTCAAGGGCAGAGAGACAGATCTTCCATCTGCCAGTTCAGTCCACAAAAATGTTTGTGACAGTTGGCGCTGGCCAGCCAGGCTGCCGTCAGGAG
Organism: Ochotona curzoniae; assembly: GCF_017591425.1. NCBI lineage: Eukaryota > Metazoa > Chordata > Mammalia > Lagomorpha > Ochotonidae > Ochotona > Ochotona curzoniae. The sequence continues at coordinate 42,423,898 of NW_024466502.1, read as the reverse complement.
GCAGTAGATGGTAGGGGAGTCAACCACATGAGCCATCACCCGCTCCATCCCAGAGTGCACATCTGCAGGACGCTGGAGCCGGAAGTCACGCCAAGTCTGGAATTCAGGCACTCTGATACAGTATGCAAACATCCCAAGCGGTGTCTTGATCGCTGTGCTAAAGGCCCACCCTTCTTCCCAGTTTTTGGGAACAGATCCTTAAACTATTTCCAGGCCTCAAAGCAACAATGTACCTTTGTTGCTTTTAATATTACTATTTGTTTTGGAGATCCCTCCAACTGAACTGCTCATCTCAGAACCCTAACCATGAAGAGACTATGTCAGCCAGTGTATTTTGAAGAGATTTCATCATGCTTGGAGTGACGAGATTGGCAGCAATTCAGAACTGTTGAACTATCAAAACGGCTTGAGCAGGACCCTCGGAGCATGCCCCACATTGGGAACTCTGGGATGGGTGGGAGGCTGGTTGGGGCTTCTCCCTTTGTTTCTCTCCTGACCTCAGATATAGAAAAAAAAATGATTTTATTGTGGAAACAATAGTCTTACCCTGCTTCCTGTAACCCTTGACCCTTTTTACCCTAATCAATTATGTAAGATTATCAAAATAATATTTGAAAAAATATTATTATTCAATCTACTGCTATCAGTTTTATCAGAAAAGCATAAACTGCTATTTAAAAGGATATTTGCTTGCTTTTGAAGTTCTTCAAAATACGGTACTACCTTGGCTGCCAAGATAAGACCTCCAGTACTTTATTTTTTTAAAAACATTAATTTATTTTTATTGGAAAGGCAGATATATAGAGAGGAAGATCTTCAGTCTGATGGTTCATTTCCCAAGTGGCCACAACGGTTGGAGCTGAGTTGACCTGAAGCCAAGAGTCCAGAGTGTCTTCCAGGTCTCCCAGGAGGGTGCAGGGTCCCAAGGTCTTGGTCCATCCTTAACTGCTTTCCCAGGCCACAAGCAGGGAGCTGAATGGGAAATGGGGCCTCCAGGACACAAACTGGCACCCATATGGGATCCCATCGTGTTCAAGACGAGGACTTCAGCTACTAGGCTATTGTGCTGGGCCCCCTCCAGAACTTTATTAACTGATTAATTACCCTAAGGAACAGCGTCAGAAAGCCAGGGATCACCCATCAGGCTTTAGCCTTACTCTATCATTTCTCCTGCTGCCAAGTTCATGCTCTGTACTTCCTCTGTCTTCAGTGATCTGAGAGGGCCCCACGTCAGCCAGGGGCCTTATAATCTGTTTCTCCTGGGAGTTATTCTATTTTAAAAGGAGTCTGAGAAAAGACAAAAGTTAATGAAACTGAATTAACGCAGACATAATCTTGGGCACTGCAGCAGCTAAATGGTGGATGTCTGATTAAGTGGAATAGCCAGGATTGGAACTGGAGCTCATAAGACTTTGCAGCTTAGTCAGCTGTGCCTTAATACTGGCCCCAAGAAAGGTAACTATTTACAGGAACATAGATAACCTGTAGCAATTCTCAAATCTGCTCCTACAAAGAATGACTGGAGCTAACTGCTGAAATGGAGATTCTGAGGCCGGTCACTGGCCCAGCGGTGAGGAAGCCACCTGGGGTGTTCCATGTCAGAGTTCCTGGTTTTGACTACTGACTCCACTTAGAACTCTGGCTTCCTGATAATGTGTTGCTTAGGAAGCAGCAGGTTGATGGTTCAAGTAGCTGGGCATCTGCCACCCCTGTGGGGGATTTGGGGTTTGTTCCGTTTCCTGGCTTTGGCCTGGTACAGTCCTGGCTGCTGTGGCTTTCTGGGCAATTAGCCAGCAACAGGAGATCTCTATCAGCCTTTCAGACAAAACAAGTAATAATAATACAAGTTTTTGAATGGAAATGCTGGACCCCAGGGGTAGGTTGGGAATAGGCATTTAAACAAGCTCCCAAGTAATTCTTTCTTTGGAAATTTTAAACTTTATTTTAAGGCAGAGGGAGCAAGAGTGAGAGAGGTGGTGTGTATACCCCACCTAGTGGTTTATTTGCTTCCTTCAGAAAAGCTAATACATTTAAAACAAAACAAAAATGAAGACCGCAGCTTCTCAGGTACAGAGGAAGTTTTATTTAGACACTTAAAAAAACCTATACCATTAGGATTCTTTCTAAAAACATTCTTTTACTTGCAAAGCTCAGTAGAAGACTGAAATGGGCAGTGAAGAACTTTGCAGTTCTGTACAGACCACGGTCACAGCTGAACAGTTTCTTAAGCTGTAAAAAAGAGACCTTTTCTAGAACAGTGAGAACTTTGTCCTGAAGACTTAAGTCTCTTGATGGCATCAAAAGCCAAGGAAAACAAATCAATATTCTGAAGCAGACTTTGTTGTGGATGTTACATGGGAGCTATTTCTACTCTTTCCTCTTATGTATAACTCAATAATTGATATTTTTTGTTATTACTATAAAAAAACTGTAAAGAGGAAGTGGTAAGAGCCCTTATGACTAATGTATAAACTCTCCCATGAGCCTGCATTTCAGAATAATACTATCTCCATGACACATGAAACAGAAAGTATCACAGTGTGTTTGGATCACATAGTTTATGTCAGAACTCAACGCACGCAGGAGCATGCAAGCTATAACACTGCACCTCTCAAGCTCGTTTCCACAAACATCATTCAGAGCATGATTAATGTAGATGTGCCGACCTGTCATTTAGCTGCTACACCCAAGCAAGTTAAAAACGACTTGGTTTTTTGTTTTTGCTTTTTTTTTTTTCCGAGCAGAGCTTATTCTGTTATGTATCATACAATGTAAAAATATAATTTATTTGTTGATGGTGGCATAGCCACCACCTAAAAACATCCCAAAATTGGTCTGGGATGACAATGTAGGGGGCTGGAGCTCTGAGGTGGGGCAGGAGAGAAATGAACAACAAATTTCCATTTTGGGCAAACAGCTACTTTGTTCTTTTATTGTCAAGCTTGTTGACAGTGGAATAGTGGCTCTGTGGGGCAAAAGACTTCTGTAAGAGGACTGATGCCTCGTTAAAAGTGCCCTCAGGCTGGCAGCAAGGGGCTCTGGCTTCAACTGCCAGAGGGGTGGGACCCTAGAAGTAACAGGCAGAGACAAGAGGCCTCACCCTTAAACGCCAGGGTGGTGGGCACTCAGGCCTAAGGAAAGAAGCCATGCACACACAACACAGAAATATCTGCCATCTACTTCAGACAAGAAAAATAAGGCAAAATGAAGTATCTAAAGATGATATTTTTACCTTAAAAATGATGAAATTTCACAAAAACATGTAGGAATTTACGTAAGTATAAAGTAGAAAATATTTTTGCTGAAGAGAAAGTAATATCCAAAATTAAGCGAACACACAAAAAAATTAAGTGAATGCAATGGATACTTATGCAAAATTTTGTGCTGAGATGTTACCAGCTAAAATGATATCTTTAATCAAAAGGCAGCTAGCTCTGTTTAATTCTGCTCAGAAAAGAAGCTTTTTTAATTTGCTTATGAGAAAAATTCATCTTGTTAGTAGCAATAGTTCATCTTAGGACACTGTTCACACTGGTAATAGGGGGAAATATAATTGTATTGCTATTTACCAAAGCAAATTTAAAGAGTTTACTCAGTTCTGGCAATCAGAATCTTTTCTTCAACTTCTTCTTCAAACTAAGAACTAGCAGAACAATCAAATGGCTTAATCTGCAAGAAAATGTGCCAGACAGAATTCATTTTCAGGTTTTATTTAACTCTTTACAAGTGTCTGTTTAAATATCTCAAGGGGCAGTGCTTAGCACATTACAAACTTAAGATACTCCCAGAAGGGTGTTCATGATACACATTTCCCATTTCTGTTTTTGTATTCATGGGGTAAGTCTTTCAAGAAAGGCTGCCCATGATTCACTCCAATAAATTAGCTACAAGCTATTGAATATATTGAATATATTGAACATTAGATCTTCCCAAAGCAAAGCTCCAAGATTCTGCGAGCTTTGGTTGAGATCATGCAGGCCACATCGCACAGATTTCATACTACAATACATACCAGAAATACTTAGGATTAATGTTGGAAAAGGCCCAGTGGGTTTCCCTTAGTACATGGAATAATTCAGTGATCCCACTGTCTCACTTAAACACAAACAAGCCGAAAAAAAAAAAAAGAAAAGAAAAGAAAAGAAAAACCACCAGACAACAAATAAAAATGCCCTGAGTGCCAAAGAATTAAACTAGTAACAAAGCAGAAAAAAGACCATTCATTCTATTTCTAGGTCAGTGCATACTCATGGGAAAGACCAGCCAATGCTAACTGTATGGGTTTACTGCTGCCAGGACGGGACACCCGTAACTCCAGGGCAGGCTAGATTCCGCAGGGAGGCCTGATGCAATGGCTGATGCTGACCAGCTCTTGTCAGACACCAGAAACTCAGGAAGGGACTCTTGAACTCTTACAAAGTGAAGCCTATCCTTCCTCAGACACCAATAGCACACAAAACATTCCACCCTACAGAAGAAACACCGGCATTATGTTTTCACCTTAAAGGACTCACAGAACAAGGTAAAGCTGGATTTTTTTTTAAAAAATTAATCTATAATCTTAAAAAGCCCAAAACAAAGGAATTAAGGTGGACAGACTGACAAAACAGATTTCTTCAACTTTTCTTCATTGCACAGGGAAATCCCCCTGAGGTGAGAATAAGAAAATTCAGTAAGTTGGAAGACACGTCTGACTTTAACCATGCTGTCCGCTAAAAGTCACATCTGAATGCTGACATAAGCTTCACACAATTAAAATCACAAAGGTTTTAAGAAGCAAGCTCAGCTCTTGCTCCTTCCTCAACATCAGCAGCCCTGGGCAGAGTGGGCTATGCTGTCTTAAAGGTTTCGAACATTAACTTATGGAAGGCCTTTCAAAGCAATGAACATTTTCTAACTGTGATCCTGTTTAACATAAAAACTACCCAGGAAAACTCCCTTTTTCCTTCTTTACTAAAACATGGACGTTTACTCAAGTTTCATGCTATGCTTTCCTTTGCTGAACTTTTTATTTTGAAAGCATTTTTGACAGCAATACTCTATTAGCTTATTAGAAGGACATGCCCATTTTCCAGTAAACCACATTGTTTCTAATCCATCAAGGCTGACCTTCAAAAATCAGTTCACTTATTAAAAATGGAGATTTGCAATCTACTTTATTTTAGATTATAGACCAGAATTATAGGCCAGAATTATAGACACTAGAGTACTTAGAAAGTTCAAATGGGTCACTATGAAAATACAGTTCACTGAAATGTACTTACTTATAAAAACATACTGCCTTTGCCATGTGAAAATCTGCTGTTTAGTTCTCTAGATTTCTTTATTAGGGCTTTTTTCTGGGCTTCATCAAACCGATTAACCTTGAGATCCTTATCACGGTCAAATGGTGTTCTCTCTTGGGACCTGTTTTTATCTTCAGCAGCCTTATTCTTTAATTTTTTATGATGAATGTCCATAAGAGATTCTGATCTTTTTGATTCCTAGATAGAGCAGAAGAGCAAAAATGAGAACCATGGCTTATACAGACTAACAACACAATCATGAGACAATCACCAGTAGCCAAAATGTAAGAGGGTTATTTACAAAGCCAGCAGCTTTCCCCAAATCTAAGACAGCCTCTGTGAAGTGAATCTGTATCAGAGGCAAATTGAAATCACTAGACTATCATAAATTTATGATGGTAAAAGAAAGGAACTTCAATATCGATTGTTTCAGGTGGACTACTGTCGGTCTGGTTCCATACAGCTTGTATATTGTGATGTACAAGATCATTTTGGTACTGAGTTATTTAAAAATTACAAAAACACCTTGAAGTAACCAATTCATTGAAAATCCTAAACTGAAAGTCAATTCTCGTAGCGAGGAATCTGCTAAATGATCAAGTTGCTGATTTGCCACATTTTCCCATGGACAGCAGGCGCCTCAGTGACTGCGCCAGCTTTTCCTGCCTTCCCAGGAATATGGCCGGAAGCTGTATCAGAATCGCAGCAGCACCTGATTTCAACCTGGCACTCTAACACAGGATACTGACATCCTTAAGTAGCAGCTTGACTTGCTGTGCCACATTGCTGGTCCCTGCCATGTTTACTTATAATTTCTTATACTTGTAAACTAGACTGAGGGATTAGGGGACGTGGAGAGGAAGAGGAGTAGAGGAAGAGAGAGTGAGAAAAACAGATCTTCCCCCTGCTGTTTTACCCCGCAGGTGGCTGCAACAGCTGGAGCTAGGCCAGACCCAAACCAGGAACTAGGAATTATTTTATTTTTAAAGAGATGGGCTCCTAACAGTTCTTCAAAACACATGTTCTTTAGTTGATTGCTTTTTATTTTCTTTTCATGGTAGTATGCTAAGACAGTGTTGAATTTATTAAAAGCTGACAATTTGCCAAAGACTGAACTGTTCATAAATTTAGAGTGAACCATATTTTTAAATCTTTTCATATTTAAATCTTTTCATCAAGTATTCCAAATCTATTTGTAATTTAAAAACTTACGAGCTGAGGATCTATCTCTATGAGTTATTATGGCTCTTATTTTTGATCAAATGCTACCTATATTTAGTAACTGGATTTCTGATATCTGGCTTAAGTAAAATACATGCCTGAAATACTACACGAGATGCACAGAAGGGTATTATATAAATAAACAACAAAGCTGAATATTTTTCAGGTCTGATATATACAAAATACCTGGGGTAGAAAGGCAGATATATGAAAGAAAGAAAAACAAGAAACAGAAAAAAAAATGATTACTCAAACTGTAGAAAAAATACACAGTAGTTACATCTATAAAGTTTTGATTTTATTTCTTTACTCACATTGTATGAGGACACCTGCTCAGCCAATCTCTTATCCCTTCCTGACAACTCAGGTTCTTCATCGTCCTTCTTGCTGAATGACTTCCTTGCTTCCTGTGTCTCCTGAAGAGTAATTACAGGTAACAAATTAATGGACCACATAAATAAGATAAAAAAGAAATGCTGCCATTTTTACTTAAGTGAAGTCATGAAAAAATACATGAAGCCAGCGTTGTTGAATTCCTTCTGGTTAGAAATGCTAACATTCTCGATAAGGGATCAGTTAACACTGAAGTCAAGGAGTTTCCTAAACATAAGAAAACAAAGGGCGCCCTCTGTGTCACGGTGGTTTCAGCTGCTGCTTGCCTGCTTTCCCATCACAGCGCAGGTTCAAGCCCCAGTTCTGCTTCTGACCCAGTTGCCTGCCAGCGTGTTCTGGGAAGCACTGGATGATGGCCCGAGCACCCACCACCCGTATGTGAGGCCCAGGTGGATTTCCTTTAGCCATTTTGGGAGTAAACCAGTAGATGGAATAACTCTTGTCTCTATAACTCTCTCTCTTACTCTGCTGCTCAATCTACCTTCCAAATGAATAAATAAATACATCTAAAAAAAGGTGAGGGGGTGACACCTGACCTTATCAACTAACCAGAAGAAATCATTTATTTAATGGAGAATGAGTTCCAACAGTGTATGTAAATGTAGTAATGAAATATTTTTCAAAGATGCATTTATTTATTTGAAAGACAGAAGTGCTACCCATGTAAGGAGACTTGGATAAAGCTCCCGGTTCCTGGCTTTGACCTGTTTCAGCTCTAGCTAGTGTGGCCATTTGGGGAGTCAACCGGTGGATGGACACTCTCTTTCTGCCTTTCTTTCTAACAATGCTTTTCAAATAAAAATAAATAAATCTTAAAACAAAACAGAACAACAAAAAACATAAACCTTCTCCAAAAGTTTATAGTTAATGCATCCAGGAAGCAGCAGACGATGGCTCAAGTCAAGGTGCATTAGCAGGGATGCTGGTACAGGAAGTGGCACCTTACCCCGCAGAGTCACAACATGGAACTCACTTTAAGCCTATCCTGACAGGAACATGCAACTGAGACACGGTTATTTTAAGAAACAGTCTCCACATATCATTTCATTTGTTAGGTTGTCCAGAGGCTTCCCTCCCCACCAAGATATTTTTAAAAGATAAACTCTTACGAATACAGTGATGTTGTATGGAGTTTATAGAATTTGTTTTAGAAAGGTCTAGCATGGGATTCTTGTTGACTACTTACCAGTACTGTCACCTTAGTGAGAAATTAACTTCCTCCACTCAAGAACAGGGTCAATAAACCTAAGTTTACTTCATGTGTCAGAATTTTCTGAGGTTAAATGTAGCAATTCACTGGGAAACAGCAGGCAAGCAGTGCCACCTGCCTTCTCTATACCTTCCTTCAGGAGAAAATCTATTCATTTTTCCCTTCAGAATTATCATTTCAAAAAGTAGCACATCCTTTAAATAGCTCTTTTTTTTTTCTTTTCTGGTTATTTTTCAAAAAACTTGAGCCAACCAACCAACCAACCAACCAAATAGCCAATGTAACATCTCACCCTTGCTTTCCTTTCTCGATCAGCTGGAGTGTCCGTCCACACTGATCGGTCCCCTGATTTGTCCTCAGCTCTCCTCTTGAAAGTCCGAGGCCCAAGGCCAAAGTCTTTCATTTCTGCAGGAAGCTCAGTCATCCACGACTCTCTCGTAATTGGTTTAGATGAATCCTTTAGGAGAAATGAAAGGGGGGGGAAAGGTAGCATGAAAACATTATATACACAGAAACATGTGTATATTATACTTTGTATGTATATAGAAAACATGTGAATTATATACTATGTACATATATAAAATATTATGTAAATGCTGTCTTTATCAATTGAGGTTTTAGTTGCTTAACAGGGGCCAGTGAGGCTTAGCAAGGTAATCGTCCCATTGCATGCCAGCATTCTGCAAAGGTGATAGCTTTGGTCCTGGCTACTTCTCTTCTCCAGCTCCCTGCTAGCGGACCAACAAAGCAGCAAGCGATGACCTTTTAATGGTTTAATAAAAATAAAATAAATCTTAAAAAAAAAAAAAACCTTACATCATCGGCACAGCCCAGTAGCCTAGCATCTAGCCCAGCCTTGCACGTGCCGGGATCTCGTATGGATATCAGTTCTAATCCCGGCCACCCCACTTTCCATCCAGCTCCCTGCCTGTGGCCTAGGAAGGCAGTTGAGGAGACATAAGGCCTTCAGACCCTGCACCATGTGGGAAACCCAAAGGAAGCTCTGGGTTACTGGCTTCAGACTGGTGCAGCTCCAGCTGTTGCGGCCACTTGGCGAGTGAATCAGCGGAAGGAAGACCTTCCTCTCTGTACAGCTGAATTTGCAATAAAATAAAATAAATCTGAAAAAAAGAAAAAAAAAGACTTACATCATCTCCTCTGGTCAGTTTTTCTTTCATTCTCTGGGCTCTTTTTTCAAACTCTGTTGATACATTGTAGTTAACTGGTCCTTTTGCAGGCATTGGTCCAATAATGTCCTCATTGTCACTGCTATCTGTTTCCTTTTAAAATAATAAGACATTTTGTTAAACCAAGAGTAATGGTATAGGTGATAGAAAACAACTGTAAATTCCTTATATTTAACTGCAATTGTTTACCCATGGACAACAAAAAGAAATCAAAACCAACACAGCCCATCACTGAAAAAACTCGGACCCTGTCTTTGCCTTCCTCAAGTGCACAGTACACAAATCCCAGCTGCACAGCAAGTGGACTCTGCCAGGTACCCTTTTAGGTCCATCACAGATTTCACCAAATCAGTTCCCTTCCTGATGGACATAGATGTGGCTCCAGAGTTCTTATCAGCATAGAACTGCAGGGCTTCAGTATCAGTCAGTGACCATACAGTGCAAATCATTTTCATTCCTAAGACACATTAAGCCCTTTAGAATATAGACGTGTTATATACATTCTTGGAAGCTCTACTGGCTTTCAGGATTCAGTTGAGGCCACTGGAACAAAAATGCTGTATAAAAATGATAAAACAAACAAACAAAACCAAAATACTGGCCTGAAAGTAAGTTCCACAGCTTGCCTGAGGTTCTAAAATCAGTATCTAAGAATCAATTGTTCTAAGGTCAAGACCAGTAATTTTTCTACTTACCTGATAGAAGTCCTCTCTGTTTTTAATTTTCGCCTGTTAGTGATTTAAGTGTTTAGAACTTATTTCTATATTAATAAGCTCTTTGAATCTGTAATTCCCAACACAAACATCTGCTGACATAAAGTAACAGATACAGAAGACATACTGAACCTTTTTACTTTCATCTAATAAGAAAAAGTTTTATGAAAGATAGAATTTCAGTCTTGATAGGATGATATCTGAAACTTCAAAATCAAGATCACTCAAGATGTCAGGACACAAACTAAATGGGACAATGGAAAGGCATACTAACTCAAAACTAGAAAGAAATCAAAATCCTATGCCAAAATTCATTCATAATATTAAACAACGATGGTGTTCTAAGTGAGTTCTTCTTTCCTAATAAGCCTCCTCTTGTCTTTGGAATGGCGAATACGACTCCTGCCAATTGCTACTCTCATGCCATGAGATCCCTGCATTTTGTTCATCTTGGAGTCACTTCCTTTTTAGGAAACTGGAAGCTTCTCTGATTCCTGGGGAAAGTGTTGACAATGTTAAGCCCACACTGGTTTCATTCTTCTTGCTCAACCAGCTGCTTACGTATGAGCCTGGTTTTTGGTCAAGCAAACACGAAGGGAAGTCTACAGGAAACCTTCTGGGAAGATTCCCCTTGTTGTGGGGTGCGAGCGAGATCACACCAGACATGTCTAAGGTTTATTAAGGAGTCTTTATTAACCAAGCCTGGTGGTAATAGAGCACAATAGCAAATCACAAGTCCATATGGCAATCCAACCAATTATAATCCAACCAAACATAATCTCCAAAGGAACAAGTGGTCATTATCCGTAAGTCCACCCATCAAGCTGAAGACCTATGTCCCAGCTTCCCCAACAATGTAAGTTATTCTAAGAGACATGCAACAAATAACATGGACACACTTACAAAGTTGCAGGCATTCATCTTTCCCTGGCTTCTCTGCCCACATTACACCACTGCTAGGCCTCACCTCTCCTGGAACTCCTGACAGCACACAAACCAGAAACATTATTATATCCATTGCCCCATCTAAGCAGTACACAGGGACCATGCTCAGGGGATTACCTGTCCTGGGTCAGCCAAAAGTGGAGTTGTCAGAGTAATGGAAGTACCTGGCCAGAAAGAGAGCGAGAGTCCCTGCTTCTTGGGCCTTTTAAAGGGGCTTGTGAGGGGTATGGTTATACAACAATGCAATACCGTCCCCTCTCAGTTGATCGGTGAGTCACAGGTGGGCAGGAGCAAATACCTAAGTGTTGTGGGCTAAGGAGTTAATTAGTTCTTATTGGGATCTGCAGGAACAGGAACTGGGTTTGTAGCTAAGAACACCTAAACTAATTGCATCCAATATCCTGGCTAAATTAGGACGTGGGAGGCGTGGTTGAGGATGGAATTATATAGAGAGTAGGGGACACAGCCAAATTTCATTTGCCCACTGTCTATCACTGGCTGCACCCCATAACAGCCTCTTGCCCCTGCCTTTTTTTTCCCCAAGAATTACTTTTTAAAAGATTTATTTTATTTTTATTTAAAAGACATGTTTACAGAGAAGAGGCAGACAGAGACAGAGACAGAGAGAGAGAGAGACCTTCCATCTGCTGATTCATTCCCCACATTGCCTTAATAGCTGGAAATGAGCCAATCTGAAGCCAGGAGCCGGAGTCTCCTCTGGGTCTCCCATATGGGTACAGGGACCCATGGATTTGGGCCAGTCTCTGTTGCTTTCCCAGGTCCTAAGCATGGATCTGAAGTGGAGCAGCTGGGGCACGAACTGGTGCCCATAGGGATGCTTAGCACCACAGGTGGAGGCGTAGCCCATGATGCCAGCCCCAGCCCTTCCTCTTTCTAAAAGCGGGACCTGGAAAAGCAACATGGCTCTTTATGTGTCCGGACAATACCATCTGTTTGTGAATCTTAGATTTCTGGTATGCTTCTAGGTATGATGAAGGCAGTCAGTCTGAGTAATCCACATACCACAGAGAGTAGAGCAGAAAGATGAAAAAAGCTTAAGTCCTTGATGGTATCATTAGATTGTTGAATTAGCCAACTCCAGAATGACCTTACTTCCCAACAGGTGCAACACAGTTTCTGAGTGTGAGACTATAGGAGTTACACCACCAGGGAACTTACACCAACAACTCATGTATCCAGCTAAATAGATTAAGACAGAGTTTGCAGTTTCTGATATTTTTAGTTGAGAACATTACACCCGATCCACTACTTCTCAGGACTGCTGCTTGGATTTGTTTAAATTTATGTTGGTGCTACGCACTGCAGTGCCTGTCCTGTGGTGAACACTCAAGAGGTGTTAGTGGTCAGTAGAAGCGTGTATGTCTTAATTTGGAAGTAAGTGTTGTGAATAAGAGACTAATAGAAGCCCCTCTTTGAGAAACAGAATCTGAAAACCGAATGTCTTTAACACTGCGGTGCAATTCCTCTCCTACAGACACCTCATGCGTTAAGGGAAGCTGATGGGTACGTACACAGAATGTGTACCATCTAGGCGACCATATACACCACCCACTTGCTGAGCAGGTAGCTTAGGACAAAACTCCAAGCACGGAGAAAGCTGAATTACAGCAAATCTTAGAAAAAAAAAAAATTCTCCTAACCTTTTATTTTGAAAATTTTAAAATTCAGAACAGTGTCATATGCTGAACAGCCATCCAGCTACACATTTACCCTTTCGTTCTCTGTCGGCCCTACTCCCCCATGAGACAGTCAGACACACTTCTTTTTCCAAGCCTTTGAAGGCAGGTTACAGACAGCGTGACAAGGCCCTAGATGGAAGCAAGCCCTCCTCCCTGTTTCCTGGCAGTGGCTTACAGTTCTCCAGTAAGTCCTCTTTTTTTTCACAGATAGCAGGGCTTTGCGGCTGTGGCTTATGTAAAAGAGAGGCTCAATTTATTCTCTTTTGCCTGAGTGAGCCAGGAGCCAGGTGAAAAATCCCTTAGAGCTTATCACAGGTCCCCTACCGTGTAAGCTTGAGCTCTGGCTCTGAATTCTCTCAATGTTTCCTCCTTCGGGCTCGTTCTAACTATGGCCATTCTGCGGCCCTCCCCCGCTACTCCTGCTAGCAAGCTTATGCGTTTGTGACTGGAACAGCCTCACCTGATGATGTCAGCTCAGCCTGTGTTCTTGTATTTAACATCTTTGTTGGACTTCACCAGATTTTTTAACCCCTACCTTTCTTCCTCTCCATATTCTTTTACCTATAAACAGGCTACATACAACACACCCTCTGGAACAATCAGCCACTCCTTCTTCCTGAATTGTCTCCAACTCATCAATCATAGCTCAGAGGTTCTTTAAGAGAAAAAAAAATCTCTTCTCGTTTCTTCAGATTCGTTTTGGTTCTCCTGCCAGGTTTCTAGTCATACTTCTCATCCTTTGGAATGCTCATACTGTTGGATTTACTGCAGAGGTAAGGAACCTGCTGTCTGCCAAAGGTCATCTGGATAGTCACAGCATCATTCAAAACTACCCACTTAAAAATTAGCCTGCTAGGGGCTGGTGTGGCAGCCCGTGGCACCAGCATCCCATACAGGCACTAGTTTGTGTCCTGGCTGCTCCATTTTTGATCCAGTTTTCTGTTAATGGCCTGGGAACGCAGCAGAGACAGGCCAAGTCCTTAGGCCCCTGCACCCATGTGGGAGTCCCAGACCAGCTAGCTCTTAGTTCTTGACTTCAGGCCAGTCCAGGTCCAGCTGTTTGGGGAGTGAACCAGCAGATGGAAGGTCTGTCTCTTTGTTTCTGAAACTCTGACTTCCAAGTAAAAGTAAATAAATCTGTAAAAGATCAGCCTGCTTTCATATATTGAATTTCTAGGCCTACCTGTGATTGCCAGGGCTAGATACTCCCAGCCTGGCTGTATGGGCATCAGGCACTATTGGCAAAAGGCTGAGTTCCAGTGCCCCCTGCAGACACCAGATGGTGAGTGCTCAATTCCCTCAAACAAAATGGCCTGGGATTTGCATATCACTCAGGCACATCCTCCAGCCGTTTCACACCATCTCTAGATTACTTACTTATACTACTGGCTACAACATAAATTCTGTGTAAATAGTTACTGTATTGTTTAGGGGATAAAGCAGAATAAAAAGCTGAACAGGTTCAGTCCAGACACGATTTTGCTGTATTTTCAGTCTGTAATGGGTAGAATCCAAGGATGCAGAACCAGGGGACTGGAGGGTGAGCAATCTGTATTCCCTACTCTGCAGTAACTGCTGTAGCGACTATTTCTGAATATTTGCTATGTGTCAGGCACTGGGCTCTGGGACACATGTTCCAGTGGAAAGGGAACAATAGAATCAAGCAGTAGTAAAATTAATGTGTTCCTTGGTGGTGGTAAATATTATAGAAAAAGTAGAATTAAAGGAGAAAAAGAAGTAAGAGTAAAGGGAGGAGGATTTAGAAAAATGTAAACAAGGAGCCCAGAGATGACCTTAAGGGGAAGATGATATGTCAGCAAAAATTCTGAAGGTCTGGGTCTGGCGCAGTGGCCAAGCTGCTAAAGTCCTCGCCAAGCATGTGCCGGGATCCCATATGGTCACCGGTTCTAATCCTGGCAGCCCCACTTCCCATCCAGCTCCCTGCTTGTGGCCTGGGAAAGCAGTCAAGGACAGCCCAAAGCCTTGGGACTCTGAACCTGTGTGGAAGACCAGCAAGAAGTTCCTGGCTCTTGGCTTCAGGGTCAGCTCAGCTCCGGCCATTGCAGCCACTAGGGGAGTGAATCATCAGATAGAAGATCTTCCTGTCTGCCTCTCCTCTCTGTATATATGCCATTCCAATAAAAATAAATAAATATTAAAAATATTCTGAAGGTCTAAGAGATACTTAGACACATGGATACTGAGGGCAAGGCCATTTGGAATCGAACTGGGCGGCAGATAGAAACTTTCAAGGGGCAGGCCTCAGGGTCTGACTCCTCTGAGGAGGAACAGCAAAGAGTTCAGTGTGGTCGTGTCAGAGCAAAGCAGAAACTCGCGTGCCAAGGAGGTCAGATGGCAGTGACCTCCGTAAGGACCTCCGTAAGGATCCTAGGCAGGATCTTAAGGATCCTCCTAAGGTTTCTAGACAGACACAAGAGCGGCGATTTGGTGGTTCTGAAGGTTAGTAACAGGACTTCATGTCACTTAGACCACTGTAGCTGCTGTGCTAGGAGGAAGAACGGGGAAAGGACTGCCAGAAACAAGAAGAACCAATCAAAGAGGTGAAATACGGTTACTTGGGCCAAGTCTGAAGTTCGTGATCTTAACTACTGTATTGTACTTCCTTTCAGCAACTTCAATGTAAATGCTGAATTTGCAGTGGAGAGCAGCACTGGTCCCCTGATTTAGATGAATTCACATGCAGGAAGCCACTGAAGGATGAGCAGACAATTAGTTATAAAAACTGGGTCTCCACCAAGGCTTTGCTGAGTGAACATTACCCAGTCCTGGGTAAGTCACCTGACTTTGGTGTTTTGCATCTCTAAGATGCAGATAGCTTGTATTTTATGGGGCTGCAAAGAAGATAAAAATAGATGGGAAAATACGCGAAAAATGATAAAGTTTGGTACAAGTCTTAGCAGCAAAGGAGAAGAGCTTTCACACTTTATCCCCAAATCATTTCATCTTTTCACCAAGTCACTTATCCATCCAGTGCACTTGTTACAATGCAGGTACAGAGCTGGGTACCAGGGCAGAAACCACAGCCTTCTCTCTAGGCTGAAATCCTTAAGCTGTTCATCTTGTTTGGTTTTTCTGACACTTTAAGGCATCCCTTCAAAGATAAATGGCCTTTACAGGTAACACCTACTCAATCTTGTTATTTTTTCTAAAAGATTCCCAGGTGCTTGAACAACTTTTGATCTCATCTGCTTACGTCACCATGGCAAGTTAATCTGTCAAATGATCATCTTTACAAAGTTCTGAGCTTGTTATACTTGATTCTTTAAAACTTTCCAAACCTCAGAATCCAGATGTGACGATACTGGTTTTCTTGGACCATCTCTGCCTCTGTCGCTTTTCTGGGTAGATTTAATGAAGCCAGGTGGTAATGCAGGACCTATGATGGGCCTGAAAAGTAAAATGTATCTTTATCATTCACCCTAGCACAAAAAAGTCATCTCCAGAGTCAAAAAGTGCACGAGATTATAAAGTCAGAAAATAAGAAATGTTGAAAGTGGGAGCTTATTTTTGCTAGTATCACCTATTTTTTTTTTCATGTTAAAGTTGGATCTATTTATTTGAAAGGCAGAGTTACAAAGAGAGAGAGAGAGAAAGAGAGACAGAGATAGGTGCTTCCTCTGCTGGTTTCCTCTCCAGTGGCTCTAACAGCCAGGGCTGGGCCAGGCAGAAGTCAGCAGCCCAGAACCCCGTCTGGGTCTCCCACATAGCTGGAAGAGGCCCAAGTAGTTGGACCATCCTCTGCTGCCTTCCCAGGCACATTAGCAGGGAAGCTCAATATACTGAGCCACAACTCCGGTTCCTGCCTAGTATTTTTCAAAAAAGTCTAATTTTTACATTCTGTCTTTATACTTGTTAATTATTAGATAAGAAACTAAGAATTCTCAATCTATGTGACACGGATGCATGCCCACTTCCAAAAAAAAAAACAAAACTATTTGTATTAGTAAAAATAATCATTAAAGTCCCTATCACATACTAAAATCTGTGAAAGTCTTTTTTTTAATGTGTGCTTTGATGTTCCTTCAGCTTTATATTCACCACCCACTAACAAAACATCTCTTGAGGGTATTATAATTACAGTCACAACTACTAAAGAAGGAAATGAGCTCTTCTAAGGATATGCCTGTAGCATACACCTATAACGGATGCCAGCAATCTATTTACAGCATGGTGATACAAAACGCTGGTGTCTACACTCTAATCCAGCAATGCTGCAGACGTATGCAGGGAGTCACTGAGACCCACGGAAAGAGGAGAAGGTGCTGTGCTAAGCACATTTCTACCCACGTACCTTTCTGTTTCTTTAAAATCACCCCGTGTAACTCATCCCACTTTCAGGTTAGCAAAATAATGCCAAAGGTCAACACAAACAGAAAGTTCCTGAGCTAGAGTTTGAACCCAAGGCACCGATGTTCATGTGAGATGCTCTACTCTGCCACATCCTGAGGGAATTGACACCAGCGCAGAAGAGAGAATTTCCTGAATTCTGAGTCTTGAAAAGGAACAGCCTTACTTTATGTTGGGGTGAGGGGTAAGGAGTGAGGGGCAGGGGAAGCAGAGGAAGAAGAGAAAAGATGCTTTCTTGTCTCTCATTAAGTTTTTTACTTTTTTTTTTTTTTAAGATTTATCTATTTTTTTCATTGGAAAGTCAGATATACAGAGAAGAGGAAAGACAAAGGAAGATCTTCCATCCACTGATTCACGCTCCAAGTGGCTGCAATGATTGGAGCTGAGCCGATCCAAAGCTAGGAGCCAGGAGCCTCATCCAGGTCTCCCATGCGGGTGTAGGGTCCCAAGGCTTTGGGCCATCCTACACTGCTTTCCCACAAACAGGGAGCTAGAAGGCAAATAGAGCAGCCAAGATATGAACTGGCACCCATATGGGATCCCAGCATGTACAAGGCGAGGACTTTAGCCACTAAGCTACTGCGTGGGACCCCACCTTTGTTTTTGTAACAGTTTTTTCCTTGGCCGACACTGTGCCCATGCAGGTGGCACTGAAGTCCTGGGCTGACATTTCTAGGATGCACTGTTGGAGCACTCTATTAGAGCCTGAGAGGCAGCCTTCCTCACAGAGGAGAGGCAGAAGGCCCGGTTTCTTCTTGACTGTTGAATCATCTCATCTCAGCTTCTGAAACCTCGTTCAGCAGAACAATGTTGTTAATGAGAGATGGGGAAGTTTGGCATTGTTAGAAAGATTCAATTACCTATCATCTATGATTTCCAAGAGAGTACCACATTTTTTTTTTTTCTGAGTATAATTTTTAGCAGATCTACAAATGCTCAACTTTCTGGATTCCAGGGATTTCCAAAAATAAAACTACTGGATACTTGGAAACTTAAAACACAGCAAAGGAATACAACCATGGCATGCTGTGGTTGTAGAAAAGGTTTCTAGATCCAATATGCAGCATCAGCTATTTATTTTGTATATATTCATTTTTTTAACTGAAACACAATTCTCAAAAATTCTCAAAAAAAAAAATTTCAACATATCCCTGGGGGTAGTATTGTGGTACAGTGGGTTGAGCTGTTGGCTGCAAAGCCAGCATCCCAAATGGATACTGTTTCATGTCTCAGCTGCTCCACTTTTAATCCAGCGCCTTGCTAAAGTGCCCAGGAAGACAGTGGAAGATGGTTGAAGTACTTGTGTCTACACCCACATGCGAGACCCAAGTGAAGCTTCTGGCTTCAACCTGGCCCAGCCCTGGCTTTGTGGGCATGTGGGGAGTGAGCCAACAGATGGAAGATCATTTTTCTCTGTAACTCAGCCTTTCAAATTAATAAATACAGCTTTAAAAAATATGTTCCTATACATCTAAGCACAGGTACGTATACCTCATCCGGAATCTTTGGAACCATAAGTGCTTCAGATTTTGGGCTATCTGCACACACTATGAGATACTTTGGAGATGATACCAACTTCAAACATGGAATATACATACATATATATATATATTTTGTTGTTGTTTCACATGTATCTTATACACATAGCCTGAGGATCATTTCCTACAACACGTTTAAATAATTTGTGCAGGAAACAGTTTGTGTACATATGAACTGTCGGACGTGCTGCTCTCAAAGCTTCAGGGGGGCAGGTGTTCCGCCCAGCAGTGAAAATACCTGCATCTCCTACTGGAGTACCCATGTTCAACTCCTACCTCATTCCTAACTCCAGCTTCCTGTTAAAATAGACCCTGGATAGCAGCAGTAATTGTTCAAGTGGATGAATTCCTGCTAACTGTGTGGGGACTTGGACTGAGTTCTGCTACTGGGGGAGGCATATGAATCAGTGAGTTCTGTGTGTATATATCTCAAATAAAATGTTCAGTTTATCTATCTTTTTTTTAAAGATTTATTTTCACTGGAAAGTCAGATATACAGAGAGGAGGAGAGACAGAGAGGAAGATCCTCCATCCACTGGTTCACTCCCCAAGTGGCCGCAACAGCCGGAGCTGAACCCGTCTGAAGCCAGGAGCCAGGAGCTTCTTCTGGGTCTCCCATGCAGGTTCAGAATCCCAAGGCTTTGGGCTATCCTCTACTGCCTTCCCAGGGCACAAGCAGGGCACTCGATCAGAAGCGGGGTGGCTGGGACATGAACTGGCACACATATGGGATCCCAGTGCATGCAAGGTGAGAACTTAAGCAGCTAGGTTACTGAGCTGGGCCCGAGCTTATCTATCTTTATTATTTTTTAAAATTCTGGGGTATTTTGAATTTTGGATTAGAAAACTCAATACATAAAATATTTCTAAAAAATTTTTAGAATTCATTTTACTTATTTGAAACAAAGAGAGAGAAAAGGAAATATGTTCCCATCCACTGGTTTACTCCCCTAATGCCAGCGAAGAGCCTGGGCATAGGCCAAAACCAGGAGCTGAGCTAGGAGTGCACTGCGGGCCTTTCCCACAGATGGTGTGCTTGTGAGCCATGAAAAGTGTCATAAACATGAAAATAATTATTTGTATTATAGGGAATAAGTACTTTTCCCTATGAATGTCCCATTGCAGATAATTTAACAAACCAATTTCAGGGCCCGGTGTGGTAGCCTAGAGGCTAAAGTCCTTGCCTTGCATGCTCTGGGATCCCATACAGGTGCTGGTTCTAATCCTGGCAGCCCCGCTTCCCATCCAGCTCTCTGCTTGTGGCCTGGGAAAGCAGTGGAGGACGGCCCAAAGCCTTGGGACCCTGCACCTGTGTGAGAGACCTGGAAGAGGCTCCTGGTTCCTGGCTTCAGATCAGCTCAGTTCTGGTCATTGCGGCTGCTTGGGGAGAGGACAGAAGATCTTCCTCTCTGTCTCTCCTCTCTGTATATCTGACTTTCCAATAAAAATAAAATAAATCTTAAAAAAATTTTTCAGACAACTCTTCATGAAGGGAAAACATTGGAAATATATGAAAACAGCTGGCCTGGAATGTATGTTACCTTGGAGGAGAATCATCCTGCTTTTTAAATCCAGGAGGAAGGGCTGGTCCAAAAAATCCATCATCGTCATCATCATCATCTTCGTATCTCCCCTGTTTTCTAAAAAGATCATAGTACAAAGTTGATCAGTATAGATGCCGAATTATTTTTCCATTTTCTAAAAAGATTTTTTTATTTTTATTACAAACCAGATATACAGATAGAAGAGACAGAGAGGAAGATCTTCCATCCACTGATTCACTCCCCACGTGGCCCCAATGGCTGGAGCCGAGCCGGTCCGAAGTCAGGATCCAGGAGCTTCCTCCAGGTCTCCTGCATGGGTACAAGGTCCCAAGGCTTTGGGCCATCCTCAACTGGTTTCCCAGGCCACAAGCAGGGAGCTGGATGGGAAGTGGAGCTGCTGGGACACGAACTAGCACCCACAGGGGATCACGGAGCATGCATTGTGAAGACTTTAGATACTAGGCTACCGTGCTAGGCCCACCAAATTATTTTTTCATAAAGACAAAATTTAATTCTGAAAGCAGTAGTATTAGTTGTGGAAATCTGGAATTTTATTTTATCCCAAACTGTTAGAGGTTAGTTATTCTTTACAGTAGTAACGTTTTACTCTTCTCTGTCTTCTGCAGTATTAATGTTCAACTCACTGAAGTGCGCATTGTCTGTCAGATGCTTCTCAGGGGAAGTTCCTGACTTTGACTCATAGTCTCCTTTGAGGAAGGGCTTTAAGTTGCTATTTTTCTTAATCTATGAAATGTGTCAGAAAACCCTACCATCTAACTAAAATTCATTTGCCTATTTACATGGCCCTATGCAGGGTAACACTAGTTTACAAGGAAGGTATTATTAACAAGACACATACTGCATATATTATTTTAAAATGAAATTTGATGGTTTATGTAGAATTGATTTCAGTAACAACAGAAAAATAAAGGCACTTTATATAAAAATTTACGGAGGGGCTGGCACAATAGCTAAACTGACCAATCCTCTACTTCTAAGCGTGGCATCTGGGCACTGGTTCCTTTCTGGCTGCTCCACTTCCCATCCAGCTTCTGTTTATACCTTTGAAAGCAGTGGAGATTGACGCAAGTCCTTCATACCCTGTACCTGCCTGGGAGACCTGGAAGAAGCTCCTGGCTCCTGGATTCGGATCAGCTCAGCTCTGGCTATAGTGGCCATTTGGAGAGTGAACCAGCACATGCAAGATCTTTGTCTCTGCTTCTCTCTGTAAGTTTGTCTTTCCAATGCAAATAAATAGATATGCCATATTACATGATTTCTTGCTTTGCTGTACAAATGCAGATGTGACAGCCTCTTACTAGCTCTCCGTTCCAGTCAACTTCACGGGGTCTGAAGCTTGGTTTGTCATTGAAGTGACTGACCTTGCAGTAGGACCAGAGTCTTCATCCTCGGATTCTTGATTTCCTTCTTCAGACAAAGAGCTGCTGTCCTCGTCGCTGTCTGACGAATCTGAACTACTGCTTTTGTAATTTGGGGGCAGAGCTGGTCCTGCAACTAGAGATGGGTGGGTATGTCACGAGTGGCCACCATTGTTTCAGCAAGTCCTCCTGGCTGACATCGTCCATTTTCTTCCCTAACATTCACAGCCCTCCATGTCTATCATTTATTACACACTTCACTCTCATTGCTCCTGTGTTGTAGATGGTGGTTTTGTCTCCAAAGCCAAGAAGGCAGCCCTCATGCCTTTGACATCTAAGAGCACCACAGTATTTTTTGTCAAAACTTAAATTTGCAACAATAGTATTTAAGTTCCCTGATAGCACATTATTTTCCATGTCGGTTAGTATACCTGCTAAAACAGGTTTATGTTTTTTCCTTATACATAGCACTTTGGAGAAAACATTCATATCATGCAACCAACCAAATTTGCAGCTACATACTCTAGTATACTGAAAATCACAATGACCCTTTCTAGTTTCTTAAGATCTATCACTTAGGCTCTGGCATAGTGGGTAAAACTGCTGCCCCTGTGGCTGGCATCCCATATGGGCATTGGTCTTGTTCTACCTGCTCCACTTCCAATCCAGCTCCCTGTTAATGTCCCTGGAAACCACTGGCAGATGACTCAAGTACTCGGGCCTCTGTACCCAGTGAGAGACAATGAAGAAGCTTCTAGCTTCAGACCAGCTCAGCTCTGGTTATTATGGCCATTTGGTGAGTGAAATCAGTGGATGGAAAACTTCTTTCTGTAACTATGCCTTTCAAGTAAAGAAATAAATCGTAAAAGCAGAGCAAAGCAGGCAGGAAGGAAAAAGGAAAGGCAGGAAGGAAATTGGCTGGCGCTGTGATGGAGCAGGTTAAGCCGCTGCCTTTGATGCTGGTTCTAGTTTCAGCTGCTCTGCTTTCCATCCAGCTCTTGTAATGTGCTTGGAAAGCAGCAGATGATGCTCAAGCATGCAGGTCCCTGTGATCCACGTGGTAGATCTGGACAGAGTTCCTGGCTCTTGGCTTTGGCCTGGCCTTGGCATTGGGGGTTTGGGGAGTGAACCCAAATATCTTCCTCTGTCTTCCAAATAAATATATCTCATGAAAAAAAGTATTTGAATTGCAAACCATTAGTTAGCAAAGAGAGCTTATTGATGGCTTGGATATGAAAAGGGCAGATATAAGGAAACAAGGAGGTCTTAGGTTGCTCACTCTAGATTTCTGGTCTTCCTAGTCTTCATTTTAAATTTAAAATGGCCCTTAAAAATTTCAGTAGTGCTGTCAGTGATATTTGGCTATACCAGTCTAAAATTAAAGGAAGAAATAAGGGCCCATTTTTGGAGTGTTCCACTATTTCCTGTATCTTTTGGTGTATTAATATAGAACAAAAGCCCAATACATAAAGATCGACTTCAAAATTTAAAATTCTTTGTTTCAAAAATTTGATTGGGGGCTGGTGTTGTGGTATAGCAGGTAACAGTACTGTCTGTGATAGTCTATGGCACTGGTTTCCCATAAGGACAACAGTTTGAGTCCCAGATGCTCCACTTCCAATCCAACTCCCTGATTATATGACTGGGAAAGCAGCAGATGATCCAACTCCGTGGACCCCTACACCCATGCGGAAACCCAGAAGAAGCTCCAGATTACTGGTTTCAAGACGGCCCAGCCTGTCATTGTGGTGATTCTGGAAGTAAACCAGTAGGTGGAATCTCTGTGTGACTCTGTATTTCAAGCAAATAAATAAATCTTCAAAACTAAAACAAAACAAAAAATAACAAAGTTGATAGGCAGAGGTATTTGGTTAAGCAGTTAAGATGTCACGTGCCTGGGTTTGAGTGCTGGCTGCACTTCAATCAGTTTCCTGCTAATGTGCACCCTGGGTGGGAGAAGTGAAGGCAAGTGTTTCAGTTCTTGCCAACCATGTGGGATCTCTGATGGAATTCTAGCTTTCTGGCTTTGGTCTGGCTCAGTTTGGGTTGTTGCTGGCATTTGGGGAGTGAGCCAGTGGATGCAGGATGTCTGCTAATCTCTGCCTTTCAAACTATACATTTTTATATGCATTTTCTCAAAATTTTTAAAGATTTATTTATTTTCATTGAAAAGGCAGGTTTATAGAGAAGAGAGACAGAAAGAAAGATCTTGCATCTGTTGGTTCACTCTCTAAATCACAGCAATGTCCAGAGCTGTGCTGATCTGAAGTAAAGGAGCCAGGAGCTTCCTCTAGGTTTCCCATGTTGGTACAGGGTCCAAGGCTTCTGGCGGTCCTTGACTGGTTTCCCAGGCCATAAGCAGGGAGCTGGATGGGAAGTGGAGCAGCTGGGACATGAAGAGCCCATATGGGTTGCTGGCACTTGGAGATGGAGGATGAGCCAGTTGAGCCAATGTGCTGGCCCCTTGAATAAAGGACTGTAGATTTAAAAAAAATTGCCAAACTTAGAAAGAAGCAGGTGGCTAGATGGTGGTGGAAAGCAGTATGGTTTGTGTGAACAGCAGTGTGTATATGTGGAACGGGGAATTCCGACCTAACCAGCTGCAGGTCCAACAGGATGCTGTCATCATAGCCTCTCAAATTGCTGCAGAACCCCAAAAGTGCAAGCCTTATTACGTGCCTGAGATGAATGTCACAAAATAATGTGATGCTAAATATGAAGACAATTCCAGAAGAGTTCATAATGTATTTTCCCAGTTACACAAAACAAAAAAGTATGTCAAATTAACGGAGAGGCTGCAAGTCAGGGCAGTGATAGCCCCCTGGTTTGTGGATGGGAAGGTCAGCTAGGAAGACGGTCCATGGGGAGCTTCTCTCATGTGCTATGGGGATTTTGAACACTGTTCGTGCTAATAAGTTTGATAGAGGCCCAGACAAAGAAATAAGGAGACTTTTAAAAAGATGCTATCTGAAAAAAATGTTAGCAATTGTCTTAGGACCAACCATGAAGGGAATGAAATTATAGTGGGATGGGGTGGGCTGGTAACGGGCGTAAGATGACATGGTACTGTGCTTGATGACGAGATGGAGGCATGCCATAAATTACGTATGAAGGCTCTTTCGCTGTCGGCAGGTTGGCATCAAACTCGCTCAATGTAAAACCTGACAGACATACCACACACAGTGTTATGTGCTGGGAGTTTGAGAAACAGAGGGCATACAAAGAAAGAAGCACTTGATGTAAGTGCTTATAGAATGGCAGGAACCAATCACATTGAAACACCCTTCTAGGAAAGCACTTGATCTGTAAATGTTGCCTGAGTTTAAGATCTGAGACTGGGCTCAGCGTGATGGCTCAATTGCCTAATCATTTCCTTACAAGCAGCGGGATCCCATATGGGTGCTAGCTCATGTCCTGCCTGCTCCACTTTCCATCCAGCTCCCTGTTTATAGTCTGGGAAAGCAACAGAGGTAGATTTAAGGCTCTGGGATCCTGCACCCATGCGGGAGACCCAAAGAAGCTCCTGGCTTCTAGCTTCAGATCAACCAGGCTCTGGCCATTGTGGTCATTTGGGGAATAAATCAGCAGATGGAAGATCTTTCTGTCTCTCCTTCTTTCTGTAAATCTACCTTTCTAATGAAAAGAAATGAATTTTTAAAAATAAATAAAATCAGAGACTATGATGAATTGGCACTTGCAAGGGGAGGATATAGTCACTGAGCTATTGCACTGGGACCAAGCCTGGTTTTTTAGTGGTTATAACAAAACTGAGATCTAGAATGGAATTTCTGGCAGCAACAAGGACTCTGGGTACCAAAGAAGGAAAATTAAATTCATAAGTTGGGGCGGGGGGCGAGGGGGAGGTGGTGCAGCTTGTTCTTCCAGCTTTTCTCTATCTATAGGACTTCTGTCAGTCTGTAAATCAGACCATTAAATGAGACAGTTAGGCACAAACGCATCTGAGAAACATGTCCTCGCTGTATGTGAAAAGTCTGTTATGTGTATAGAAGAACACACAGGGACAGATACGCCAGTACGTGATTCACATGTATGATGTGTTAAACATGCAATGTGCGGCGGGCTGCTAGCCTAGTCGTTACGATGTCTTTGTTCTCGCTAACACTCAGGCACAGCACATTAAGCCTCCACTTGTGTCACAGACATCCTTAACAGGCAGCAGTTCCAATCCTGGCTGCTCCACAACCCATCCAATCACCTGCTAATGCCAGGGGAAGTCCTTGGGCGCCTGCAACCTCACGGGAGATCCAGCTGCAGTTCCTGCCTCTTCGCTTCAGCCTGGCTCAGCCCTGCTACTATGGAAGCATCAACCAGTAGGTGGAAAATCTTCCACAGTTACTCTGCTTTTAATAAGGAAATATTTTTTTTTAAACGTCTTTTAACCACACTGTTGTCCTTGCATTCAACAGTTGGCTCTAGATTCCTGTTTCTTCTCATGCATAGCTTAAGCAGATGATGGTTCAAATAGTAGGGTCCCTCGTACCCACAGGCCTGGTCCCGACTGAGTTCCTAGGTCTGACTTCGAGTACAGCCCAATACCACCTGTTCTGGGCATCTGGGAAGTGAATGAGCATACAAGAGACTGCTCCCTCGTTTTCTATATCTTTCCTTCCTCCTTATCCCTCCTTCTTAGATTTATTTTTATTGGAAAGGCAGATTTACAGAAAGGAGAGACAAGGATCTGCCATCCACTGATTGACTCCCTAAATGTCCACAAGGGCTAGAGCTGAGCTGATCTAAAGCTTGGATCCAAGAGTGTCTTCCCATCCTCCCAAGTGGTGCTGTGACCCAAGGCTTTGGGTCATCCTCTATTGTTTTCCCAGGCTTTAAGCAGGAAGCTGGATGGAATGTGGAGCAGCTGGTACAGGAATTGGTGCCCACATGGAATCCCGGCACTTGCAAGGCAAGGATTAACCAATTGAACCATTGCTCCAGATCCTCTCTGTATTTCAAGTAAATACATAGAGAAAAAACAACAGCACTTAAAACATGGATAATCTAACTAAATAGAGGGAAAACAACTCGAAGGTAAAGAGGAGGAGTGACCCACGCCTGGGAGAGTATGGGAAGGTTTCTCTGAGCTGTCATTTAACTCGGGCCTTTAAGGACGAGGAGATCGCCAGGTTTGTACGGAAGTGCAACCAGAGGGATGCCAGAAGCTGGGTGTGTTGAGGAGCTGCGTGAGCACCGGACCCGTGAGTCAGATGCAGTAACACAAGGAAAGTTTAGGAAGGCAGAGCCAAGGCCAGAATCCTGTGCACTGGAAAGTTCAAAGGGCACACGCCTCATTCTAGCTTCACACTGCGATCTGGGCCCCTGTCCGGGCTTGGGGCTCCCGTTTGTAAACTGGGGATAATGATATTTTCCATATACAGCGGTTGGGAAGAGAACATGGCCAAACGCGCCTATCAATGAGCACAGCGCCCCCGGCTCTCGGGCCTGGGTCGTCCTCAGCAGGGTGAGCCACCCAAAGCTCTGACTCTGAGGAGCCGCCCAAGAACCCTGGGAGCTGGGATCGGGACGCGCTCACTCGCCACTCCCTCAACCCTCCAGAAAGGGTCGGTGCGGCCTGGGGGGCACGAGAACGTCGCACCGCTTACCCGGGCTCGGGTCCCGCTCCTCGCCCTCCGCCAGTCCGCTGGCCTTGAAGCCAGGTGGCAGCGCCGGCCCGATCAGGTCCCTGGCCATCCGCGGTCACCGGCGCTCGTCACGCACACCTGTCCAAGCACTTTCAATCAATTCCCAAAAGGCGGTCCCCGACCCGCCGCAAACGTTGCAAGTTTTTCCGTCTCCGATTGATGACGCAGCAGCCTGTGGTTGGTGGAGCCGTGACGTTTGCGGTGAAGGAAGTGACGCCTAAAGCTTGTTGCACAGGCGCATGCTGGAGTTCCCTGGCTGAAAGTGGCATGGCTGAGCTCGCCAGCGGCTGGCCTCCAGCTCCCGGCGGGACTCGCAGGTCGGGACCCCTGAGCGACACGGCCCCGCCGCGGGACGGCAGGACGCCGTGGTCGGTGCTGACACCGCCGCCCCTGCCTTCGTCGTCGCCTCTCGCGCCCGGGTCAGAGGCTCCCTCCGAAGCGCAGCCCATGGTGACCCCATCTCTGTCCGGGGCGCCACCCCCCTTCGACGCGCAGATTCTTCCAGGAGCGCAACCACCCTTCGATGCCCAGTCCCCCTGTGATTCTCAGCCTCAGTTCAACGGCGTGTCACCCTGGAGTTTCCAGGCTGCGACCTCATGGTGTTGGGGACAATCTCCGGAGGGTTTTCCTCGGCACCAAAACCTCCATAACCCTCTGGGTAAGCAGCCGTTCCGCGCGGGGCCACCCTTTACGTATCTTCTCCCTGCTCCTCCTTCCTCCTTCTCCCTCCACTCTGCCCTGCGCTTTTGGAGTCTCATCATTAATGTCTTAAGATGTGTCCGGCCGCAGCGACTCTGGTAGCTTCTAAGTATGCGGCTAGGAGTTGGGAACACAGCAGGGAACAAAATAGCGAACAAACTGATGGAGCCTAGCGTCCCTCCCTTGTGAGTAGGAAGACATAGAAACCAAACGTTATTCGTTGGAGGCTATATGAATGTGGAGCAAGAGAAAGCAAAGGGAAATGGTAGGTAGTCCATTAAATGCCACTGTGAGTTGTAAGGAAAATGACATTTAAGAAAGACTTCAGGGAAGTGAGGGACCATGGTTACAAGTTGTCCAAAGAAGAGAGAGTTGGCGCTTGAATCCGGGTGAGGCTCAGGATGATGAGAGGCGCTTGGATTCTGGATAAATGTTAAAAGGTAGGACAAATAGGATTTGTTGCCATGTGGGATGTGAGATAAAGAGGAGACAGTAGCAGCTTAAAATTTTCTGCCAAACAGCTGGAAGGAGAAAAGCGCTGTTCATTGAAATACGGTATACATTGAATACGAATGGAGATTTGGATGGAAGACCAGGAGTTGCATTGGGACCAGAACTTTTGAATAGACCGTTAACTGTTCATCTACCTTTTGGGGAACTGTGTGGCTGTTGTAATTTTGGATGTCATCTAAGTGTTGTTCATATTTAAAGCATGGGATTGTTGAGTTAAAACCCTAATCAAGTGTGAGTAGATAATATTTATGTTAAATTTAATTCACTCTGTATGGGATTTAGGTTAAATTGAATCCAGACAATGTTTATTGTGTGCCAGATGCTGGGAATATGAGTTTGACCAAGTCAGAGGAGAGGGGTTTTTAAGGATAAATCCTGAAACTGTGATCGGTGAGGGAAGTATACTAAAGGTGATTTCAGAGTGCAAAGTGGGGAAAAGCTTTGGACAAGATGTCTTTCGGGAGAGGTGTGGGATGTGAGAACAGAGAGAGCCAAGGTGCCAGCCCAAGGCAGGTCTTGTGGTGTTGTGGTGTGATTGATATGGAGTCTGTAGAAGGTCCGGGAGTGGGAAAGGGCAGGAAAAGAAACTGGAATCACATCAAAGAACTTTGGGAACTGTTTTCAGTTTTTTAAAAATTGAGTTGACCTGACTGAAGAATGCAGGTCTGTTGGAAGTGAAAGTTTAGGAATGGGAAAACCAAGTGGGAAGCCAGCACAGTAACCCTGTGTGAAAGATGTGATTTTGAGTTGGGTCAGCAGTAAGAATGGAAAGGTTCACTGGGTTTGGAGAGGAGAGGTGTGTCCTAGGTTCTGTTTGCCTGTTGTGAAACTGATGTTCCGAAGAACTGTGTTAGAGACTTTTCTTGTTAACATTTCTGGTATGGGAAATATTTGACAAAATTCCATCAGGTTAGATTGTATATTCCTGCTTAAAGCATGTACGGACGTATGAGCTCATGAGTATGGTTTCATTTAAGAAGTGCCATTTAGGCCCAGTGTGATGATTTCACGCCTAAACCCTTACCCTGCAAGCACCAGGATCCCATATGGACACTGGTTCATGCCCTGGCTGCTCCACTTCCAATTCAGCTCCCTACTTATGACCTGGGAAAGCAGAGGAGGATGACCCAAAGCTCCTGGCTTTTGGCTTCAGATTGTCTCAGCTCCAGCTGTTGTGGCCATTTGTGGGAGTAAACCAGCAGATGGAGATTTTCTATCTCTTCTTCTTTCTGTAAATCTGATCTGCCTTTCCAATGGATATTGTTTCCCAATTCTTTATCTAGATTAGGGAAATTCTCCCTTATTATTACACTAAATACATTTTTAAAACCAGCTTCTCTTTCTGCACCTTCTGGGATTCCCATAACTCTTATATTTGGCCTTTTAATAGTGTCTTGCAATTCTTGAGTACTTTTTTAGCTTGACCCAGCTCTGCTCCCAGCTTTCTGATTGTTTCCCTCTGGTGACAGGAAATATCTTCCAATTCTGAGATTCTTTCTTCTCAGCCTTCTTCATTTTATTTTGGAGACTCACCACTCTACTCTTAATTTGCTCCACTGTATTCTTCATTTCTGATAGATCAGCTTTCATTCGATTCATTTCCAGGGTGACATATTCCTTAAATTTTTGAACTCCTGTATTATGTGCTTCTCATTGTTAAGAAGCTTTAAAACAATTGTTTTGTATTCTGTATCCCGCATTTTCTCTATGTCTTCCTCAGTGAGCTCTGAGGTTGGCAAAAACGTTTGCTGCTTTGCAGGACAGTCTTCAGTGATGTTCATTGTGCCTTTGTCTCATCTTTTGCTCTTGGTCATTGTACTTCTGGTTATCAGATTCTTCTCCTTGCAGCAGGTTTCTAAGCTGTGTCATCCACAGGTCTACAGTTTGATTTGACTTATTGCAGTTGGCACGTGGCTCTTTGTTTGCTCTCTCTTGTGCCATACTCTCTTCAGTGAGTTCCAGGTCTGGGTTCTTAGGTTAGACTTCCACCATTGATTATCTCCATAGCCCCAGCTCCTTGCTCACCAGTCTCCACCTCCTGTGATACCATGCTGAGGCTGCACCATTGCCTGTACAAGCTTTCTCCCACTTCCTGTTAGAGCAGTTCCCAGGATTAGGGAGACACCAGATGTCCTATAGTAGCTAGATTGTTGATGGTGCTGATGTTGCCAGAACCTGTTGGCTGTTAGGTCTGAGAGCCAGATGGACCTATTTTGACTTGTATGATGCCAAAGTTGGTATTATTTTCCTTGTGGGACCAGTGCAATGCATTGATGTTAGTGCGCTTGCTCCCAGGTCAGTGCATGCACAGATCACTGTTGACCCCGCAGTCTTTTTTTTGTTTTTTTAAGATTTATTTTTTGTTATAATTTAAAAGTCAGATATACCGTGATGGGGAAAGACAGAGAGAAAGATCTGCCGTCTGATAATTCTCTTCTCAAGCTGCTGCAACGGCCAGTGCTGTGCCAGTCTGAAGCCAGGAGCCTGAAGCCACTTCCGTGTCTCCTACATGGATGCAGGGTCCCAAGTCTTTGGGTCATCCTTGCCTGCTTTCCCAGGCCACAAAAAAAGAACTGCATGGGAAGCAGGGCTGCTGGGATTAGAACTGGCGCTCATATGGAATCCTGGCGCATGCAAGGCGAGGACTTTAGCGGCTACGCTACCACACCAGGCCTTGTCCCTGCAGTCTTAATGCCTTTGCTGCACTGTACTAAATGGCACCTGGTGTGCCACTACCTGAGTTCTTGATCTGCTGGCTGTCAGGTCTGAGGGCTACCCGGACCTATCTTGGGTGGAACTTGTAGGATGCCTCGTTTTTGCAGTTCACTGAACCAGAAATAAGTTCAATCCCAGCTGAATGCATGCACATTCCTGTGTGTAGTCCTTGCCTCCCTACACAAAATGGCACCGGATTCAGGTCTAGGGGGCAGACTGGGCTGAGAAATCCATCCTGTTCCCACACGGTCCATCTGGGGTCTGCCACTCTGTCTCTGCTCCTGGTCAGATTAAACAGACCAGCAGGACGGGCAGTTATTTGTCTGGGTTCACCTCATGAGCTCCCCATCAGCATCCCTTCCCGCCTTGTTGCTGGTGGAGTTCTGAGTGCCGGTGCAATTCATATTGCCACTTGCTGAGTGCTGCTTGGGTATCAGTCACACCACACCTTTGTGTCTGCTGCTTTCCTGTGTCTGTCAATCTCCAGGTACCCCTCTGCTGTTGTTCTGTCCTCTAATTTCCTGAAATGTGCCCTCTCTGCTTCACACTGGACTAATGTTTCTCCATAGATCTAACGTGTCTTTACCCTATTCCGCCATCTTGGTTCTCCAAAAAATACTTATTGATAGACTAGTTCTTTTTTTTTGTTTATTTGTCTAAATTTCTTCTTGTTTATAGTTGTAAACATGAGTGGATTTTTTGTTTTTTTTTAGGTAAACATTCATATTTTCCACATAAACATGACTCAGAGTTCACTGACTTCAACATGCCTCCCAACAGAAAACAAAAGAAAAAGGTATTTTCATGATTGTCTTGCTTATGATATTCCAGTGCCTGTATCATGATTGTGAATCCTTTGTTTATCTGATAACTGTTTCACTGTGATTATATAGCAGCTATTTATCTATGAAATGCAGTAAAATGAGGCATGCTTGTGTTGCATACATGTGTTGCTCTACTTACATTAAGAAGTTTTTCTTAGGGTCAGCATCATGAGATAGCAAGCTGTTCCACCATCTTGTAGTGTCATCATTCCATGTGGGAGTCGTTTCGTGTCGTGAGTGCCCCACTTCTGATCCAGGTCCCTGCTAATGGCTTGTGAAGACTGTAGAGGTTGGCCCAAGTCCTTGGACACTTGTCCTCATGTTGGAGACCCAGAAGAAGCTCCTGGCTCCCAGCCTCAGAACAGCCCAGCTCTGACCATGATGGCCATTTGGGGAGTGAATTAGTGAATCAGTGACTGGAAGAGCTCTTTGTCTCCTTTTCTCGTTGTAATTCTGCACTTGATCTTAGCCAAAAGGCCAAGAAGCGATCTCTCCTTGTAATTCTGACTTTCAAATGAAAATGGTTTTATTTTGACTTTTTTGAAAAGCAGTTACACAGGAGAGATAAAGAGAAAGATGTTCCATTTGCTGGTTCACTCCTCAAATGGCCACAGTGTTGGGAGCTGAGTCGGTCTAAAGCTAGAAACCACAGGCCTTCTCAGGTCTCCCACATGGGTGCATCCTCTGCTGTTTTTCCCAGGCCACAAGCAGGGAGCTGGATCAGAAACAGAGCAGCCAGGATTTGAATTGGTGCCCCAGGGAGAGGATTAGCCTATTGTGTCACTGTGTTTACTAAAAGGAAGAAAGAAAAGAACAGAATTATCTTTTCGTTATGAATATATCTGTAATAAGTACATCCACATAAGCAGCTCACAAAAGTCAGAGAAAACTTACGTTATCTCTTCTATTGTTCATGAACTTTTTTGAAGTCCCTGTTATATAAGGTTTATGGGAAAAATCAAAGTATATATTACTAGAAGGATAGTTATATATTTTATTACTAATGAAAAATTTTGAAGAAAGAAGTTTTATTTGCCAAATACTTAATAGTACCTGTTTTTCTTTGCAGAAAAGGAAGGAGCCAGTTTTTCACTTTTTTTGTGATACCTGTGATCGTGGTTTTAAAAATCAAGAGAAGTATGACACGCACATGTCTGAACACACAAAAGTAGGTTTTCTTTGTTGTCCTGAATTTTGGGTAACAAAACAGCCTCCTAACTGATAGAAATGCCAAGCTTTTCCTTAAGAGTTCAGTTTTCACATACATATTATTTAATGACGAACCTGGATGGAGTTCAGTTACCTCGCTTCCAGCTGACCCAGAGCTGGGCTGCTGAGGACATCTGGAGAATGATCTAGTGTAGGGAAGATTTCTGTGTCTCCATCTCTCTGCCTTAGATAAACTTAGTGAGTAAAAAGGAAGTTGCCCAGGACCAGTTAACCACTCTGTGTAATTTATTGTGATTCTTAACAACTTCTGAGAATGTCCCAAACTATAAAAAATTTTTTGGTTGGGAAAGAGTTCTCTTATAGGGGGATGGGAAGTATCAGGCCCTTGGGGCGTATAAGGTCTCCAGAATCGTGTGGTCCGGCCCTGCCAAAGCAACTCCAGGTGGGATTCAAAATGCAGTCAATCTATATAGCAGACGGATTTTTAGGTTGATGACTTTGTATGGTCTCTAGACACTATTATAAACATCCAGATGGCCCTTGGCAGAGAAAAAAATTCACCATCCTTGGTTTGGAGGAATACCATTCAACCTCAGGACTTAGGAGCATTTTATTATAGTACTCATGTCGTGCTTTCACTCCAGTGGAGACGTGAATGAGATTTTATTACTGTATGTGTGTTGCAGTCACACTTTGCTGTTGACCGGAGTGTGCAGCAGCAACACCACGTAGATGGGTAGCCAGCTAATCTGAGCGCAGTATGTCTGTGTATGTGTAACTTGGGTGAATTCAACATGGATGTGTGAGTCTTTTGTTTTCAACTTTTGTAGTGTCCAGAAGCGGATTGTTCTTTCAGTGCGCATGAGAAGATTGTCCAGTTCCACTGGAAAAATGTAAGTTTTTAAGTTTGTTTAATACGTGCTTTTTCTTTGCTTGATCACAGTGCTTTGATGTAGCCTAATAAGTAGTAAGTTACATTCCTGAAGTACTTTGTACTTTATCAGAGATCTTAGCATCTTTTATTCAGTTTTGTCCTCCTAAACAGCTGTTTGAAAAAAGTAAATATTGGCCCATTTAATATATGAAAAACATTTAAAAATTTGGCCAAAGCATACAAACAGGTTTTTGCGCTTGAATTTCTTGACTTTGAGTTCTGTGCTGTTTTTATGACATGCTGTTCCAGATTGTGTTGTCTGTTCATTTGTTTAACTCTGCCCTCAATTTGGGTGAAGTTGTTTGTTTAGGTATTTAATGTCAGTGGAGAAAATGGATGACATATCTTCTTTTATCTAAAATTGTGTCATTCCTTTTTTTTTTCTTGGTCCATTTTGTGCTGCTGGAACAAAGTAACTGAGACTGAACAACTTATAAATTACTAGGTTTCTTTCTTACTGTTTTGAAGGCTGGAAGTTTCAGGATGGATGGGGGACTTGTTTTCTGTGTTCCTGTGGTGTAAGGTGGCGGGGGGATGTCTGAACAGGTGAGATGGGCTGGAAGACGGGTCATTATTTTCATCAGGACGCTACTTCCCTGACATGGATTCCAGATGGCCCCACCTCAGCACTGTGCAGTGGGGGAAAGAGGACATATTGACACCATAGCATGAGGAATTGGCTTTCTTTCTTTAAAGAAAGTCCTAAAAGGACGGATGAGATCTGTTTAGTTTTAGAATGGTTTCTCGGAGTGAATTTCCTGTTGGTGACCCGAGTCTCTGGGTTGGTCAGAAGTACGTGGTGTGCCTCTCTGTGTGCAGCAGGTTTTCCCTTGCAGATGCATGCTCCTGGGATGAAGAAGATCAAGCTGGACACCCCTGAGGAGATTGCAAGGTGGAGGGAGGAGAGAAGAAGGTGAGTGGAGGGGTCAGCTAGTGACATGGTTTTGTATTGCCATGTCAGCGCTGTTACAGTCCTGCCTTTCTAACCCTAATGAGTACTTAGAAGAAGCTCAGTCTTGTATTCCTGCAGATACTCAGCTGCAAACTGCCAGTCCTGATTTTGTTGTCCTTCAGAATTGGTAACAATGATTTTGTTGATGTTTGTACTTGATGGCTTAAAGATACAGAATTAACTTTATTTAAGATATTTTTTAAAAGTTTATAAAGATACGGTATTTATTGAGACAATTAAATTCATTGCATTTCCTTATGGTATTGTTACCTGGGAGTAGGACTGGAAGCCTTAATATATGACTATTATTGAAGATAGTTTGGGGAGGTATGTAATAGGAACTCTTCATTAAGGTAACAGATGTCTCCGTGGGACTGTATGCTATTCTGATGGGATTTACTATATGCTGTCTGTTAGATGTTTGGTGGCTGAGATAGCATGCGTGAATCTTCTTACATGAAAAAAACATATGTCGGGGCTGTGGAGTGATGGGTAAAGCCCCTAGCTGCAGTGTTGACATCCCATATGGGCCCCAGTTTAAGTGCTGGCAGCTCCACTTCTGATCCAACTCCCTACTAGTGTACCTGAGAAAGCAATAGAGGATGGCCCAAGTGCTTAGGCCCTTGTACTGATATGGGAAACCAGAGGATGCTTTTGGCTCCTGGCTCTGGCGGATGGGAGATCTGTCTCTGATCCTCCTCCTCCTCTATAAATCTGTTTATCAGCAGAATCCCAGATGATTGCTACGCACTGGATGGGAGTGCAGCACAGAGCAAGATGGACATGGCTTGCTTGTCTTTTATAGCACAAAGATCAGAAATGCCTTCTCTAAAAAATATATTAATAACTATTTTAAGTATAGTCTATTTAAATATATTAATAAACATGTTCTTGAATGGCAGAGTTAGAGGGAGAGGAATGGAGAGACACAGAAAGAGGTCTTCTATCTGCTAGCTTACTCCCTAAATGGCTGCAGCAGTGGAGCGGGGCCAGACTGAAGCTAAGAGCTAGGAGCTTCTTTCTGGTCTCCCGCATGGATGTTATGGTCCAAGGACTTGGGCTGTCCTCTGCTGCTTTCCCAGGCACTTTAGCAGGGCACTGAGTCGGAAGTGGAGCAGCCAGAATATGAACCTGTTCCCAAATGGGATGCCAGTGTTGCACGTTAGTGGCTTTATCCACTGTACCACAATACCAGCCCCAGGCAGAACTATTAAAATGATCAGATGCACTTTGAAAGTCAAGTGGAGTTTTCTTGTCTTTAAAAAGAAAAGCGGGGTAGATCCCTGGGATGGGAAAAAGAAGTAGTATCTTTGTAGGTCAAGGAGAATACTTAAAACTCCTGACCAGCAGGTTGTATCTTTTCGTTGTTCAATGTAAAGTTTCTGTTTTAAATTCACTCACTCAGGCAGTACAGTGCAGATGTTGTACTGTTTTGTGAGAAAAGTAAATTTCTGCCCTTTAAGGCTTCAGAGGTGCTTCTCAGAGAACCAACAGAACCACGAGGGTTCAGGACAAATAGAGTGTTGTGACAGTGTTATACAAATCTCTGGGCTTAATCCTGGGTGCAGAGGGAAGAACTGAATGAAGGTGAAGGAACAATAAAGGAATTTCACTTTTAAACAAATAAGGTCCATTCTGCCTGTATGAACAGGTGCCTATGGTAAAATTTCAAGAGCATCTTCAGCTAACAGATGAAGGAATCTAGGCCAATAGGATGCTCTAGAATGCGTTGGAATATAGCGTGTCATGGATGCGTTTCAAGGAAGATGTGGTTAGCAGGAAAGATTGCAATGGAATGATCAAGTAAAACAAGAACAAAAAGTGACAGATTTTGGGACATATGTAGGGCCTCCTTGAAGGGGGATTCCAGATGCTTAATCCTTGACCCTGCTCCTGTCAGCTTCTGGCCATCTGTCTGTACAGCTGTCTTTAATCCTAACTAACCCTTCCCAGTGATTCTTAAAAGAGGGCTTGCTTTTGCCAACTGCCCTTAGCACACTTAGTTCTGTAGTTCAGGCTTGTATGTGCTAAGTTCATCCAGTACCTTGTAATCCTCAGACTTGGAATATCCTTCATTTCCGTGCAGCTTCAGCTGCTTTCATAGCCACACTGGATTAAAGTTGGGCATCTGTTTGAGCATCTCTTTGTATCCATGCCATTACAGGCACCTCCAACTGGGCTTGGGCTAGTTGAGGCTTCCTAGCCCCTAACTCTTACCTTCTTTTTCTCTCATTCCTTTTGTGCTTTCCCCACTTCACCCCAGCTACTGCTATTGTCAGTGCCTCAGTTCCTTCCCCTCGTTGTCCCTCATGGCTCTCGCTTGGGAGACTCTTGTTCAAGGAAACCACACACTAGAGGGTACTCAGCAGTGCTCTCTGACTTAGGGAACTGACTTGACTACTGAGAATATTAAGGCAGTCTCTTAGTTATTTGTTCTTTTGTGGCATAAACTTAGGTGTTTCTTACGAATATGTTATTAGGTGACTGTGTAGTGTGAAATTTAAGAATTTGTTACACAGCTAAAATGCCCAGTAAAAGCAAAGTTAGATAGAGTTGGTGAGCAGGATTCTCTACAGTGGATTTATCTTTTGTGGTTATTTCCACCTTATTTGCCTGTAAGGAACTTTTGGCCTCAGCTAGACTTGTTATTTATCATATTTCCTGTACATTTTTTCACCTTTTGGTTTTGACTGTGTTCCTGCTTCTAGAAAATCAATCCCTTCCTTCCTTTCGTCCATCTATCCATCCTTCTTGTTTTCTTTCCTTTCCTTCCTTTCAAGATTAATTTATTTTACTTTTATGACTCTTTGACAATAGTTTAGCTTGACATTTTGAGGTAAACATTCTATATCTGCAAGGGGAGAGATGTTGCTATAAAGGGCTAAGGTCATTGACAACAGATAGGAGTAGAGCCTGGTCTTGAAGACTCACTGTCATGCGAGAAATAAGATACATGTACATGAGATGGCTGTAAGACTGTAGGCCACAGAAGCTTTGCTTTTGGCCATGTAGGGATAAATTCTGTCTGCTCAAGGTTTCCTTGCAGTCATTAAAAGACAGGTCCTCGGTTTGTTTTGTAGGGCTTCCTATAAGATATGAAGAAGATAGTCCCTTATTTAAAGTACATTGTGTATATGTGGGGGGGGGGGTACATACATATATATATTCCCTTTTAGGGGATGGTTCTGAAAAATGTATACAGTTGTATAAACATAACCATAACCAAGGGCTCTATTGTCCTGAACCCCCCTGACATGCCCCTTGCATTCATTTGCTCTCCACCCCCAGTAGCCACTGATCTGGTTCTGTTCTGTAGTCATGCCTGTTCCATATTGCTGCCTGTAGACCTGGTCTGTCTTGGGTGCTGAGCGGTAGTCTGCTCCATAGCATAGCATGCATGCGCCAGTTCTGCTTAGCTGCTTTACAATTATGGGTTGCTTCCCATCTTTGGCCTTTACAAAGCCTTCACAAGCATTCGTGTATAGGCTTTTGTTTCGAATATAGGTGTTATTTGAGTTGGGTAAGCACTTGAGATTGGAATTGGTTGGTCGTATGGTAAGCATATGTTCTGAAACTCCCAAACCTTTTAGGAGAAGAGTTTTTAAATCAAGCTATGCCAGTTTGAACAGGGTTCGCATTCAGATGAAAGGGAATGCCGAGGGTGCAGTGGTGCGTGCATGAGTTAGGACCATGCTCCAGTACATGGAGCAGGGCCTTCCTGCTGTGGCTGGGTACAGAGGGATCCCTGTTTCCCAAGGCAAGGAAGCCCACGGCTGCTGTTGCTGCATACCATACGCCATCAGGCACAGACTCTCACTGCTCGTTAGCAGGTAGTTTTCATCTTCACTGCCAGAAGGTTCCTGTAAATCCAATAATAAGCCCGCATTCTCGGCACGAAGAAGAAAAAAAAGTTACAGACACATATGGCCTAGTTTCCCTCTTTTCTTTTGGGAAAACAATAACTTTGTTTTTACTGCAGCTAGGGATTTCCACTGATTAGAAGTAGGTTGTTTGGCCAGCTTCGGTGGCAGTGGAGTTGGTCACAGAAAAGCCCCGTATCTTTTAGAAGAGGAGATTGAGCTGTCTTGGCACTCGGTGGCACATTTTGCCAAATATCAGAACTGTAACGGGGAGTTCTGTATCCTGAGAGCAGAATTGGCCGGAGCAAGCACTTCATATGCTTGGTGGTGCTTCCTTTCACGGGGCAGATGGCGCAGAGAGCCGTGGTTTCCCGGATGCAGGCCCAAGGTGTGCTCTCATAGTGCTCCCAAGTCCCTTAGCCATGGATTGGCTGGCTGAATCTGTTGTTGAGCAAATAAGTGAGGGTGTTTAAAAGAATGAGGAAATTAAACAAAGGTGATAATTAAGATTCTTTGTACCTGAGATGTTGCCTTGTTGATAAGGACTATGAAATTGTCCTTTTTATTTTTTTAAGATCTATTTATTTTATTGGAAAGGCAGATGTACAGAGAGGAGGAGAGACAGAAAGGAAGATCTTCTGTGTAATGATTCATTCCCCAAGTGGATGCAATGGCCATTGCTGTGCTGATCCGAAGCCAGGAGCCAGGAGCCTCTTCTAGGTCTCCCACATGGATGCAG
The DNA here is from genome assembly GCF_017591425.1 of Ochotona curzoniae. NCBI lineage: Eukaryota > Metazoa > Chordata > Mammalia > Lagomorpha > Ochotonidae > Ochotona > Ochotona curzoniae. Next base: position 42,384,352 of record NW_024466502.1, on the reverse strand, counting down.
GGTCCCAAGGCTTTGGGCCGTCCTCGACTGCTTTCCCAGGCCACAAGCAGGGAGCTGCATGGGAAGTGGAGTTGGTAGAATTAGAACCAGCGCCCATATGGGATCCTGGTGTGTTCAAGGTGAGGACCTTAACTGCTAGGCCATCGCGCTGGGCCCAAAAAAATAAATCTTTTAAATAATAGTCATTAAGTATTATATTAGAAATCTTTTTAAATGTTTCACAGAGTGAAAATTTTAAAACTGGAATAAAATTGCTCCTTTGTCTTTAAGGAAAGTGCTGCCTTTTTTCAGGTTGGCCACTCACAGATGGTTATTGTGTTCAGTTGAAAACTTTAGGATTTTTCCCTAAAACGTTGGAAAAATCCAAAAAAAATCTGCACACTCCCCATTCAAAAAAAAAAAGGAAATCCTTTCTTTTTTTAGTTCAATGCCTGTGAGGTACAAATGCTGTATGGTTTGGTAAATGATAATTAATTTTTTTTTTGAATTTTTTAATTAATATTTGTTTCCAAAACTGTAGGGACAGTGAGCTTGACAGCACCCTGGGAGTCCACTAGGTGGAGTGCTTCTGTAATATTTTGATGCTTGACTGGCTGTGAGGAATCCCTTTGGCCATTCAGAATTCCCGTGTAGTGTGTTGTCTACGGCCATACCACCCTGAACGCGCCTGATCTCAGAATTCCCGTGTAGGGGTCTGCTCCTCAAGAAAGTTGCATGTGTCTGAAGAACAGAGGCTTTGGGATAAAATTAGAGACATGCAGCTGGCAGTGAAGCACAAGGTGGTCCCTGAGAGTGTAAGGGGGTGCCTTCCAGGCAGTAAGACTCAGCAAATGGGTGGTAACTTGAGAAGAAAGAAAAAGATAGTAATGTGACCAAAATGATTAAATGCTAAGGTGCTGGTTCACACAAGTTTGGCTCTTTTGTTAGTTCTGTGGTGATTAAGGGATATCACTGTGGTTTATGGTATAGACAAAGGAGAGAACAAAAAAGGAGGTAAGATATTAACAGAGGACTGGTGTTGTAGTATTAAGCTGCCACCCGTGACACCAGCACGCCATACCATACAGGCACTGGTTCAAGTCTTGCCTGCTTCACTTCTGACCCAGTTCCCTGCCATTGTGCCTTGGAAGGTGACAGAGGATGGACCAAGTACCGTGTGCTAAGGTGGAAAACCCTCGTGGAAAATCCAGATGAAGTCCCTGGCTCCTGACTTTGACCAGGCCTAGTCGTGGCCATTGAAGTGAACCAGTGAATCAAAGATCCCTCTCTCTGTTCTTTTAACTTCCAAATAAGTAAATTAATTTTAAAAAGTGAAGGAAGGAGTGGCAGAAGAGCGTGTCCCTTGTGGCAGTCTGTAACTTGGTCTCACTGTGCTGCCAGAATCCAGCTCCAGCCGAGTTCGGAGCTTGGGAAAGGTGTGTGGAGTCGGCGATAAAGAAAGACATGGAAAATGTCACTTGGTGTGCCCTCTCGCAACAGCTCAAGAAGCTGTCCTTTTTTATTTACTCAGACACATCAGCAAGCTTCTACACAAACAACTAATTGTTCTATTTTTACCTCAAGACTAAGGGGCATGCACAGACATTTGGTCATTCTGTCTGTACTTCAGGGCTAAGCAGGTGCCCCCAAAGATAATTCCACAAAATACTGTATTCATATTCTTCAAAGCAAGCCATTCTTCATTCTTCAGTAGTAGCTGTGGAGCGACAGCCAGAACTCCAAGGCCACGGCACATGCGATTATCTGCTAATCAGTAATACATTCCTACCACATTTCTATTTCTACGATTTACCCATTTTATTTAATGGGAAAAAATAGGTTAGAAGGAGAAAAAAACGTAAAAATCCAAGACAAAAGTTTCAAATGTTAAATTGAAAGATAGAACTCTGTAACTTAGGAAGGGATGTTGAAAGATCGCTTACCTGTAAGAACCTGATATATTGGGCTCGGCTTGGTAGCCTAAGAGAGGCTAAAGTCCTCGTCTTGCATGCGCCAGGATCCCATATGGGCATCAGTTGTGTCCCGGTTGCTCCACTTTGCATCAAGCCCTCCGCTTGTAGCCTAGGAAAACAGTAGAGGATGACCCTAAGCCCTGGGACCCTGCACCCACATGGGAGACCCAGAAGAAGATCCTGGCTCTTGGCTTCACATCAACTCAGCTCTGGCTGTTGTGGGCACTTGAGGAGTGAACCATCGGATGAAAGATCTTTCTCTCTGTCTCTCCTTTTCTCTGTAAATCTGACTTTCCAATAAAAAAAAATTAATTAATTAAAAGAAAAAAAAGAACCTGATGTATTATTCTTCCAGGAAGGAAAAGTTAGGCTTCCACCAAAGGTGTCTGCACACATGTTAGATGTCTAGTTTAGGGAATTTTTATGCTTTACTTAAATATACCTATGTAACAAATATTTTTTACTCTTAACACTGGAAAGCACTTACTTAGCATTCATTTTCATTTATATGCTGTACATTAAAGTATCAAATCTTGTTTTTTCACGTATGGTCCACCAGGGTGAGGGTCTGCACTACTTAGAACAAACATAGTGAAGAAGCACAGTGTAACAGGAGTATGTGAGCCTGAGCGCCGGGCAGCGAGCGGAGTAGCTGCACTCCTCACTGCTGTTCCTGGACTCCGTGGAGCTGTGAAAGTCATCACTGTTCTGCCCGTCGGTGCCGCCGCTGCTGCCTGTTCCAGCTTAAGTTCTCAGGACAGCTGGCCACCACGCAGTCCTCCCTGAAAGATTATTTTGTTGCCACCTTCATCCTATTTTAGACGCTGCAAATAGTTCCTTTCATTCTTCTGCAGAGGTTTTATTTTTCATCCTATTAATCATGTGAGTCTGAGTCCCTTCCAAATTGTATTTTTTTTCCCCGTGTTTCTTTTCCAGTTAGAAGTACAAAACTGATAGTGCCTCAGAGTAGTGCCCTAACCCTGAGTGTCACGGGAGGATGGTTTCACACTCGTGCTGAGTGTCAGAGTCCGCTAGATCGAACCTTAGTGTGTGTGTTTTCCAAAAGTGTAGTCCTTTGTTGTTCACTGGCTGTCAGATTCTTATCTCCTATGACCTTGATCTTTTCCTCTTACGTTTATTTATAGCTTGTGTGTTCATCATCTTTTATTTATGCAGTTTATTTTTCTTGGCTGGGTGTATTGCTTTGCACTGTCCTCATTGAAATTCATTGCCTTTTTTTCTGATTACTTCATCGCTTACTCTGTGATTTCCATTCCTGTCTTCTAATATAGTCAACCATAGATTTCATATTGACCGTGCCATCCAAGTCAGTAATTCAAATGTTAAAAAACAAGAGGTGTCCTTTAAACAATGACAGATAATAATATGTTGATGTTTCTCAGAATTGATTCCGTTGAAATGACTGTGAAGGTGGAGAGCTGTTGGTGTCCTCACCTTCAGTGTTTTTTCCACTGTCTAGTGTCTGTCCTCCCCATCGGAGTCGGAGCCTGCGTCTCCTCACTGCTGTGCCAAGAAACAAAGCAATCCATCTTGCCTGCTGCCGTCAGATTTAAGCACTGTCTTGTATCTATCTCTCTGTTGGTGACTGTGGCTCCCCTTCACCTGCTGAATTCAGTATAAGCTTTCTGGTCTGGAATTCCATACACATTTAGGCCTGTACCTCCCTTCCAGTCCGCATGACTGTGTTAGGTTCCATGCAGTTACCCCTGGATCCCTCACACTTCGGAAGCTAGAGTTCTTTGATTTTGTGTTTGCCCTACCTCAAGCACTGAAACATTTCCATCTGAATTCACACCACTTAAGGACAATTTCTTTCTGGATTCCTCCAGTTTGGTAAATCACTATCTCTCCGGTTTGTATACGGTTGTGGTATTTGTTTTATTCTGTGGTAGAGCCATTTGTACGGTTTTGGGATCTTTCCTCATGGGCTGCAATTTTAGCTCTTCCGTCTCTTGATAGCTTTGAGTATATCTAATGTGTATTTCCATAACCGGTTGTCTCAACTTGAATATTTTCCTAAAGAATATATGGACACATGCCAAAATATGAATTACATCAGTGTGAGTGCATGGTATGATCTACTTAAATTAGAGTGTAAGTTCCATATTTAGTTGTGGAGTGGTAGCACATTTGTCGACCGGCAGCTGACCTACACTTCAAGTGGCACTGTTACAGTCTGCTTGTTTCCCCTCTTAAAAACGTTTTAGAGCAATTAAAATGTATAATGATTTGCAAGATTGCAAATCGAAATTGCAGAATTGCTAAATGCAGTAGTAGCTTGGTTGCTTGCTTCAAGATATCCTCTCAAAGCTCTTTTACTATTTTTCAGAAACTACCCAACTTTAGCCAATATTGAAAGGAAAAAAAAGCTGAAACTTGAAAAGGAAAAGAGAGGAGCAGTATTGACAACAACACAGTATGGGTAAGTTCCCTCAAATTGCTTTCATTCTCAATGCTAACTCGGTATCATCGTCTTTTGCTAAGACTTTCAAAATGGTGTTAGGTGCAAGTCCTTTCAGTCTGGGTCTGGTCTCCCAGTGGACGAGCATCCTCACCATAAGCAGCCTATGTATAGCACACAGATGATGGGATCAGTTTATTTTCTGATACTGCCCTGAATCTTGCTTTATTTATGTATTGAAAGTTTAATTTTATATGAAAGTTGAGAAGACAGATGCAGAGAGATCTCCCATCCACTAGATCCCACTAGATCCTAATACCCCAGCGAGCCAGGGCTGGACCAGGCTGAAGCAAGGAGCCGAGAACTCAGTCTGAGTCTTCAACATGCATTACAAGAGACCCAGTGCTTGAACCTATGTGTGCCTCCTTTTGGGGAGTCCATAGCAGGAAGCTGGTTATGGAGGCAGAGTGGCCAGAACTTGAAACGGGCATTGTGATAAGGGGCACAGGCTCTGCTGTACCTCCTACATGTCCACCTGCGAACCTTGCTTTGTTATCCAAATGATAGGCTTCAGGGTTGTCTCGTTATAGGTCTATAACAAGCCTCATTCTTCAAGGATTTGTAGGTAACTGAAAACTATCCTATTTATTTTTTTAAAAACCAGTTTCCTGTGGAACCCAGTGTGGTGGCCCAGTGGCTGAATCCTCAACTTGATTGCGCTGCCATATGGGCACTGGTTTGCATCCTAGCTGCTCCACTTCCCATCCTGTCCCTGCTTGTGGTTTGAGAAAGTAGTGGAAAATGGCCCAAAGCCTTGGGACCCTACACCCATGTGGGAGACTTGAAAGAAGCCCTAATCGGCTCAGCTCTGGCTGTTGCAGCCACTTGGGGAGGGACCAGTGGATGGGTGATCTTTCTTTCTGTCTCTCCTTCTCTTTGTAAATCTGACTTTCCAATAAAAATTAGTAAGTTTTTTTTAAAAAAGTCAGTTTTCTGTGGTCGTTCAAGTTCCTAGCAATTTTTATTAAAGATTAATTGTATTATATTGGAAAGGCAGACTTAATAGAGGAGAGGCAGAGACCAAGATCTTCCATCTACTAGTGCACTTCCCAAGTGGCTGCAGAAGCCAGAGCTGAGCCAGTCCGAAGCCAGGAGCAAAAAGCTTCTTCGAAATCCTCCATGTGTATGCAGGGGCCCAAGCAGGGAGACAGTGAGAGTTCTTCCACTGCCCAGTTTTGTGCTCTCTACCCATATCCCCCCAACCACCAGGGCTGTGCCAGACTAAAGACAGGAGCTCAGGATTCAATCCAAGTCTCATATCGGTGGTAGCATCCAGATGCTTAGGTCAGCTTCGTCCCCCATTACAGGACGCTGCATTGGAAGCAGAGAAGCTAGGACTTACACCATACACTCTGAAATGGAATGTGGGTGTCACATGCAGTGATTTAAGTGCTGCACCAAATGCTTGCCCTGCATCTTCCTTTCTGAAAGATACCTTTGATGGATAGGGAACTTTTAAATTGTTTTTAAAAATTGTAGTAATTTAAAGATGGTGCTTCGTTGTGGCTTGCATTGTTTCCAGAAAGCATCTGCTGTCATCAATATCTTCTCATATATAAAACACGTTTTTTCCCTCTGGCCTCTTTTATCACTGGTTTTTAGCAGTTCGGTTAATGTGTCTTGGCTTACTTTTCCTCATATTTGCTTTACTTGGGGTTCACTGAGCTTATTGGATTATGAGTTTATAATTTTTATCAGATTTGGAAAAATTGTGACCATTGTCTCTTCAAATGTTTTATTTGTCTCCTCCCTGGTATTTTATTTTGCTATCATTACTATCAATTCAGGTTCTTTATTTTGGCTACAAGCAGACCTTTCTGGGAGTACCTTTTAATAAATAAAAGTTCTTAACTTTTGTGAGGTCTAAAATACCAAACTTTTAGTTTTATTTCTTAATGTAGACTTTATAAAACTTAATGCTAGTGTATTTGTGGGGCTTAGTGTGATATTGTAAAATAGATATGCATTGTGTAATGAGAAAATCAGGTAATTAGCATTTCTTGTACCTTAAACATTTCTCATTTCTTTGTGTTGGGAATCTTCTAATTCCTACCATTTTGTTTCCTTGTAAAATATAAATTGTAAATTCTAGTCACCCTGCTCTGCTGTTAAAACTTACCCTTCCTGGGGTCAGCATGGTGGCTTGACGGGATAGTCTTCTTTCTTGCAGTGCTAACATCCAATATGAACACCGGTTCTAGTCCCAGGTGCTCCACTTTCTTTCCAGTTCCCTGTTTGTGGCCCTGGAAGTCCGCAGAGGATGGCTCAGGTCCTTGGGTCTGTGTACCCACATGGGAGACTCAGAGGAGGCCCTGGGCTCCTGGTTTGGATTGTCTTTCCTAAGGCCATTGTGTCCAGTTGGGGAGTGAACCAGAGGATGCAAGAGCTTCTTTCTCTGTCTCCTGTTCTCTCTGTAAATCTGCCTTTCAAATTAAAAAAAAAAAGAACTTTTCCTTTGTAAGTGCTTAGTAGCAGATGTCTTGCCCCTTATTCCTATCCTCTGGTAGTTGCATTCTATTCTCTGCTTCTGCTAAGTCAGCTTCTTTAGTTTCCATGTAAGAGTGAGAATATTTGTTGTTTGTCATTTAATTAAGCATTATTTATTTGGCATTCATTTGCCCTGTGCAGAGTTGTTTGTTAGTTTTTTGATTAAATCAGTGCCTGTTTTACTGGGTGCTGCATTTTTCTTACTCCAGCAAGATGAAGGGGATGGCAAGACATTCACAGATGTCAAAGATCAGAAGTCCTGGCAGACATCACAGGTGGAAGAGTGACAATGCCCAGCAGCCAGTGACTGCAGCAGGCGGCCATGCGTGCGACTCGAAGCCTAAAGACCCACTCGAGACAAATATAGATCCTCTTGGTGTCTTGGCCAACAGTGATTCTGGTAAGTGCCACAAGAAGGAAAAGTGATGCTGAAATTGATTATTATTCATAACCTTGTGTCTGGAGAGCTTAATGGCAAATCGTTCAGTTTTATAGTTTTTTAGTAGGAGAATCTTGTCAAAAGCTTGTTTCAGAACATTTTTTTCTGAATGTAATGGGAGTCTGAGGGTGAGCAGGCAGACTGTGGAAGAAGGATTATATTTGTTGGACCATTTCCATAGTCTGATGCAGTCTTGGGAATGTTGATTGTTTTTGAATGTGTTGGTGCTGTAGATTTACAGTTGTCCAGTTATGTGCATGCACTTTCCCACACTATAATGCAAGGATGCTAGGAAGCCAGTATAACATATGGTACTGACATGTTTTCTTGTGTGTGATTCATCGTTTTTGTCTAATTGTTTTTCCTCACAACCTAGAATATATTTATGTACATTTACAGTTTGCAATGTACCCTTGAATTCCCTCTAAAATGTATTGGACAAGTTGGCTCTTACTAATAAGCTAAAACACTAAAGCGTCAACACGTTGCTGTCACATGCAGGTGTCACTGGGTCTAAGGTCCCCTTTCCTCCAACAGCACAGTGAAGCATTAGCGGATTGCTTGTGCCTCCTGTCTCACAAGGGTGCCTGAGCATGGCGAGTGAGTAGACTAAGGTTGTCCTGGGGATTTTACAGGTTTCTTCATCCTGGGTGACAGTAGTGTCCATGATCACGTGACAAGCAGTTAAACATATAGATGTCAAGAAATGGGGGTAACTAATTTGTTAATTGGATCTTAGATATGAGCTAAGTATTAAAATTTAGTAGGAATCATATTACGTTAATAGCATTTGTCATGTAATATACTTACTGTTCTTCCCATGCTTCATATACATTTCTTTTCCTCACAACAGTCTTTTCTGTGTTATTGCACTCTCTCTGTATTATTGTTCTCCTATTTTAGAAAAGAGGAACAAAGAGACTAAGCAATTTGCCTTAGCTTTATTGCTATTAGTGGTAGTTAGAATTTGAAATCAGGGGTCTCACTTCATTAGTACTACAGGTCCTCTAAATGTGAAGTCTGAATTTATTCAGCAAAATATTTTATTGAGAATAGGATAGTTTTGATATGAGGAAGAGTTTTAAAAATGCATCCTACCTTTACAGAGGGCAAGGCAAAGGTAGGTGATGTTTTGAACTAATGTGGAATTGACATGGGCCTTGATTTTTTTTTTTCTTTTTAAAAAAAATTTTAGAGTGGTTCAGCTGCTGGTGAAGACATCCAATCCCGTATTGGAATGCCTAGAAGAATTGTTGGCCCCACACCCGATTCTAGCACCCTCCTGAGGCTGGGAGAAAGCAGCCAATGGCTGCCACTTACATGGGGACCTGGGTTGAGTTTCCAGCTCCTGACTTCAGGTTGACCCACTGCTATTGCAGGAATCTGGGGGTGTGAACCAGTGAAACGGTACTTTGTCACTAGATTTCTTTACTGATGATATGCATTTTTTTATTTTCTCTTATTTCTGTTCTGCAGAACAACCAGATTTTTTACCCCTGTATCTACCTGTTTTCATTCGTCTTATGCTAATTAACCTTTCTGAACTTATCTTATTCTTTTTTTAAAAAAAGAAGAATCTATTTATTTTTATTGGAAAGGTATATTTACAGAGAGAGAGAGATATCTTCCATCTGCTGGTCCATTCCCCAAACGGAAACAATGCCCTAAACTGATCCAAAGCCAGGAGCCAGGAGATTCTTCCAAATCTCCCATGTGGGTGCAGGGTCCCAAGGCCTTGGGCCGTGTTTCACTGCTTTCCTAGCTCATAAGCAGGGTGCTGGATGAGAAGTGGAGCAGCTGGAACATGAACTGGTGCTTGCAGGTGGAGGATGTTTTCATGATGTCGGCCCCTTATTCTTTTTTTTTTTTTTTTTTTTAAGATTTATTTATTTTATTTATTTATTTATTTTTAAGATTTATTTATTTGACAAGGTCAAATATACAGAGAAGAGGAGAGACAGAAAGGAAGATCTTCCATCCAATGATTGACTCCCGAAGTGACCACAACAGCCAGTGCTGCACCAATCCGAAGCTAGGAGCCTGGAACTTCCTCCAGGTCTCCCACGGGGTGCAGGGTCCCAAGGCTTTGGGATATTTTGGCTGCTTTCCCAGGCCACAAGTAGGGAGCTAGATGGGAAGTGGAGCTGCTGGGATTAGAACTGGTGCCCATATGGGATCCTTGCACTTTCAAGGTGAGGACTTTAGCTGGTAGGCCATGCTGCCAGCCCCGCCCCCCCCCGCTTGTCTTATTCTTAAAAACAGTTTTTTTTGAATGTTTGTTGAGCATCCATGTACTGTTACAATCTCTAAGAATACAATATTAGATAGAGGAAAAAGTCTTTCTGTCCTATAGTTTCCATTCTAATTGGGAAGAATAGCAGCAGGCAAATACGCAATATGTTAGGTTGATATAGGTTTCATAAAGATGAATGTAGCTTAGTAAAAAGATAGAGGACTTAGGAGGGGTGTGAACTGTGTCAGTGAGATGTTTTTGATGTGCTGACATGAAGATATCAGAGTAAAGTGAGAGACTAATATCTTGGCAAAGAACAGCAAATGCATGCAGTTAAGGAACAGCCGGATTGGTGTGGAGCCACCCAGTAAAAAAGTAGTTAGGGACCAGTGTTGTGGTATAGCAAGTAAAGATGCTGCCTGTGTCACCAGTATCCTTTATGGATGCTATTTTGTGTCTTGGCTGCTTCACTTCCCTCTTAATGGCCTAGCAGAAGCAGCATAAGATTGCTCCAGATGAAACTCTTGGCTCATGACCTTGACCTGGCCCAGACCAGATCATTGTGGTCATCCGGGGAGTAAACCAGCGCCTGGAAGATCTCTGTCTCTCCTTTCTTACTGTCTAACTCTGACTTTCAAACAAATAACTAAATCTTTAGAAAGTGGTCAGATTTGATATAGACAGAGGACCAGATCGCGTTGACATTGTATCCTGGAGAAGGTTTGGGGGTTTTAATTAACGGTGAACAGAGTGATACCCTGTGATTTCTGTGTTTAGGTGAAGAATGGACCATAAGGAGGGGTAACCAGGGTTGTATCAGGGATGTCTTGTAAAAGCTTTTAGAATTGTCCAGGCAAAAAATGTTCTCTTGTGTTAGGGTTGTAGTAGAAGTACTGAGGAGTATGATTCTGGATCCATTTTCCAAATAGAGCTGACAGCATTTGTGGTTGATTGGATGTGGTATGTAAGTCATGTGCAACTGCTGTGTTTTTGGCCTAACCTTTAAGAGAGAAATGGCATTTTTCAGGATGGAGGGAGTACATATTCCATGTAGAAATCAAGTGTTTGTTTTTGGACATGCTATGTTTGAGATACCCACTTAACATTAAATAAGATGCTGACTGAGTTGTTAAGATTATTTTGGCATTTAGGGTAAATTGAAGATGGGAAATGGAATTTTGTGACTCACCAGTATGTAGTTAGTATTTTTTTGAGATTTGAGATAACATGACATCTTGGGAATGAGAGGCCTAAAGTAAAAGAGGTCTCAGACTATAATCTGAGAGGGATGAACCACTGCTTGCATGGTTCAAATCATAGCCGTTTTGTTTCCAATCTAGTGCTCTCATAATTTGCCTGGGAAGCAGCAGATTATGGCTAAATATTTAAATGCCTGACCCCCATGTGGGAGACCCAAGTGGTATCCCTAGCTTTAACATGACTCAGCTATTGCTGATGCAGGAGTGAACTTGGGAGAGTGAATCAGTTTGGAAAGTCTCTTCCTGCTCATCTTCGCCTCTGCCTCTTTTTCCCTTTCTCTTTCTGTCTCTGTCATTCTTATGGATGGATGGATGGATGGATGGATGGATTATGGATAGCTAGATATATTAAAAACACAAGAGCAACAACCTTGGGGGCACTCTGATTTTGGAACATGGTCAGAGAAGAGTTCAGTTGGGAGACTAGGGAAAGAGAGCCCAGGAAAATCTTCTGGAAGCCAGATGAAGAAGGTGCTTTGCAAAGAAGATAATTCTGTACTGTCAAGTACTGCTGCTGAGTTAAATAAGCAAGAAATTACTTCTAAGTTTAGAAGTACAATAGGTTAACTTGAAAGAAAAAATTTCACTGGCATTGGGCCAAAAGAACTGATAGGAATAGATTCTGGAGTGGGTCAGACAGCTGTAGAAAATTTGAGACCAAGATTAACTCCCCCCATGAATTATATTACCATCTAAGTGGTTGAGGTTTTGAGGGCCGGGTGCAATGGGTCAGTGGCTAATTCCTTGCATTGCGTGCACTAGGATCCCATTTGGGCCCCAGTTCGTATCCCAGATGCTCAGCTTCCCATCGCTCCCTGCTTGTGACCTGGGAAAGCAGCCAAAATATCCCAAAGCCTTGGGACCCTGCACCCCATGGGAGACCTGGAGGAAGCTCCTGGCTCCTGGCTTCAGATTGGCTCAGCTCTGGCCATTGTGGCCACTTGGGGAGTGAGCCAGTGGACAGAAGATCTTCCTCTCTGTCTCTCCTTCTCTGTGTAAACCTCACTTTCCAATAAAAATAAAATAACATTTTTTGAAAAGAGAATAAAAAATGGAACTGCAAGTGGGAGAAGACATTAATGGCATGGATATTCATTGTGAATACATTTTAGGGGTGGGCATTTAGCCTCTCAGTTAAGATGCTGGTTAAGCGGGCCAGTGCCTTGGTATAGGAGGCTGCGCCTCTGCCTGGTATCCTGAATGGGCTCTGGTTCATGTTCCAGCTGCTCCATTTTCCATCCAGCTTCTTGATTATGGCCTGGGAAAGCAGAGGAGGATGGCCCAAAGCTTTGGGATCCTGCACCCAAGTGGGAGACCCAGAAGAAGCTCTGGCTCCTGGCTTCAGATCGGGTTAGCTCTAGCCATTGTGGCCATTTGGGGAGTGAATCAACAAATGGAAGATCTTTCTCTCTTTGCTCCTCTCTCTCTGTCTCTCTTTATGTCTCTAACTCTTGCAAATAAAAAGGAATGAATGCTGAATCTGCCATTGTCCTTGCCTACAATATCAGGATACACTTAAATAGCAGAATGATGGACTTAATCGACTGAAGGACTGTACTATTGTAAAGATTTATTTTTTTTTTTTATTATTTTTTATTGGAAAGGCGGATATACAGAGAGGAGAGACAGAGAGGAAGATCTTCCATCCGATGATTCACTCCCCAAGTGAGCCGCAACGGGCCGATACTATGCCGATCCGAAGCCAGGAGCCTCTTCCGGGTCTCCCACGCGGGTGCAGGGTCCCAAAGCTTTGGGCCGTCCTCAACTGCTTTCCCAGGCCACAGGCAGGGAGCTGGAAGGGAAGCGGGGCTGCCGGGATTAGAACCGGCGCCCATATGGGATCCCGGGCGTGCAAGGCGAGGACTTAACCACTTGCGCCACCGCGCCGGGCCCGGACTGTACTATTGTAATGAATGGGGGAAATCAGGGGTGGTATTTGAAGAGCAGGGAAAGGGAAATTCCAGAGCGTATGGAACTATATCATGAAATAAATAAAATTAATTAATAATTTTAAAATGAATAAATCTTTTTAAAAATTTACAGTGCTGGTTAAGACATCTGTGTTCCAAATGAGAATGCCTGGATTTTATGCATGCCCCTGGCTTCTGGCTCTAGCTTCTTGTCCAGGTAGACCCTGGGAAGGAACAGAGGTGGGTCAAGTCATTGGTGCCTGACTCCTCAGCCTGGCCCAATCCCAGCTGTTGTAGACACTGCGTATCTGTAGGAAGCATTCTGGCTCATCATTTCAGGTTAATTTGATCCAATTTGGCCATGCTTTTAAAGAGCATAACATTCAACAGTTGATTTTTCTGTTTTGTCGCTTTGTTTGTGTGGGTCTTGGAATGAGATGCTATGATTTGGTCTTTGGCCATTCAAACACTGAGTGAGCAGTCTCCACACTGAAATTATGGCAGATTTCTGCTTCCTCCATTGTAAAATGCATATTTTTAATTCCCTCTTTTAATCCAGAAGAAACACTAACCATTTAGCCTAAAATTGAGAAGGAGTGATTTGAGAGGAGAGAGGCCCTAGGTAGTGTGGGCTGGTGGAGGAGGGTTTGACTTCATCGAGCAGAAGGTGCTAATTCAACCTTTGCATAGGCAGGTGCTCCCATTTCCTGTTGGCAGATTCTGGTTTCCCCTAGACTTGGTGAATGTTAACTATTCAGACTTGAAACTTTTCCTACTAGTTGTGGGTTGGTTGAGTTGGTTCACTGAATAGACAAGTTGCTTACTGTCTTCCACCAGGCTTTCTCTTTATTGGTTGTCCAGAATGAAGTTAATACGTGTTCAGAGCTGCCAAAAATAAGTCCAACAGGAGGTGTCCTGGGGCTACAACCAGGCTGGCTACGTTCTAATCAAACACTTTATCCCTGGCAGGCACTTCAGAACTTGTTAAATTCTAATGGTTAGCTTGTTTACTTACATTCTTAAAAGTTCTAAGTAATAAAAATAAGGTGGATTCATTTCAGCATTACCTTTTTGATTAAGCCTATACACTGATTTAAATATGTATGGGTCCTGAAAAGTAGACCCCCAAACAACAAAAGGGGTGCATATTTCTATATTTCATTTATTCCTAGATCTAATTTTTAAATTTAATGATCCTGAGCCAGTAAAGTTACATAAGTGTTTAACCTTCTCACTGCCTGTAATTTAATAACAAAGCTTGTGTAATCAAGTAGTTTAGAGATGGCACAGACTCCACAACCTGTGAAGCAAGGTAAGCATCTGTGTGAGTTACCTGGCTGTCTCCTGTGGATCATGTCTCCTGCTCATGAGGATCTAAATCAAGGGGAAAGTTTTCAGGTCCTCTGGAATTAGTTATTTGAAAAGGTAAAGGGTTGATCAGAAATTAGTTTCTTTTCAATAACAGATGAGCTTTGTCTGCGTTCTTTTCTCTGGTGGTAGATCCTTTAGGATACACTGTTTGAAAGTTCTTTCCCCTTCTCTCTCAGAGTCTGAAAAGGAGGAGAAACCACAGCAAACCGTCATACCCAAGGAAGTCACCCCAGCCTTATGCTCTCTCATGAGCAGCTATGGCAATCTGTCTGGATCGGAAAGTGAGCCAGAAGGTGAGTCCTGCTTTTGGCTGCTGCAGGGGGATATGCTTTGTTCTGTTGCTTTTTGTCTCTGGCATGTGTTATATGTTAATAGCATCCAGTATGCACTTTATTTCATCTCCAGATTGCTTTTTTGTTTGATGCAAAAGTAAACATGACAAAAGAAAGCTGGGGAAAGTGTTGCTACTCTGGGAGGAAAAGGTAGAAATAATTCAACGTAATGAAAGAATTTGAAGAACAGAAAATATATACAGAATTGTAGAAAATTCTAAAGGAAAGAGCACCATAAAAGTTAATTTCTTCTCTGCTTTCAGAAAGCCTTGTCATAACATTTTTTTAAAGATTTTTATTGGAAAGGTAGAATTACAGAAAGAAAAGACAAAGAGAAACATCTATCCTCTGACTCACCCCATAGGTGACTATAGTGGCCAGAACTGAGCCGATCTGAAACCAGGAGCCAGGAGCCTTCAGGTCGGCCACAGGGATACAGGATCCCAAGACTGCTTTCCCAGGCCACTAGCAGGGCGCTAGATGGGAAGTGGAGCAGCTGAGACACAAATTGGCACCCATGTAGGATTTTGGCACATGCAAAGAGAGGATTAACCAATTGAGGTGTTGTGCCAGGCCCATAACATGTTTTTCTAGTGTCTTTGGTAGGTGTAGAAGATCTACTTTATGATAAAGATGTTAAAATACTTAAATGTTTATAGGTCATTGCTCCTTATAAATCCCACCTACTTAGATTTCTCATTGGGAAAACACAGTGGCCCTGTTCTTGTGGTTATGGTGGCCTGCATGCTTCAAGGTGGAAGCATTGAAGTCTTTGCAGTCTTTCTAAGCAGTTAGTGATCCAGACTTTTAGCTTTATTTATTTGTTTATAAAATTATACTTCTTTTATTATTATTATTATCATTTTATGATTCAGTTCCATAGGCCCTGGGATTTCCCTTACTCCCTCCCCAAGTCCCTTACTGTCTCTCCAAGTCCCCTCACACTTCCTCCACTGCATTCCCCTATATCATTACTATAGTATAGTTCCTCATACACAGTCATATGTCCATCATTGTGGGTATGGACAATGGCAGAGAGTCCAGCATCCTATTGTCAAGATATAGTAAACAGTTGCATTGGGAGTCCATCTTTGATCTGGAAGTGGAGAAGCATACTGCATTGTATTTTCGCATCTGGATATGATAGTCTCCATTACAGTTACTATACATCCCCTCAAATGAAAAGTCACAAAGCAAAATAAACAACAGGTAGGAAAAATGAATTTAAAATGCCATGAAGTTAAATAACCTGCTACTGAATGACTAATGTGTCTCTGAAGAAATGAAAAAGAAATCAAGAACCTTCTTGAAGAAAATGATGCTCCTGTATGATCTATGAGTCAGTGAAGAATTTAATCAGAAGAAAGTGTTTTGAAGATATGAAACTAAAAAGAAAAATCAAAATCCATGAGATACAGTTTCTTTTGATCTTTGCTAGTGAAATAGATCTCCTGGAGGCAACAGTTAGATGGGTTTTGTTTTTTAATCCAGTCTAGTAATCTATGACATTGATTGATGAGTTTAAGCCTTTTACATTCAGGGTTAATATGAATGGGTGGTAATTTGGTCCTGTCATTTTAGCAATGGGTTGTTCATTGATTTAGTCTTCTAATGTTATTTTACTGAGATGTTCTTCACATTTGCCTTTGGTTTTGGTGGGTGCTAATCCTCTTTGTCAAGAAAACATCTTTATATTTGCAGGGCAGGTTTGGAAGAGGCATATTACTTTAACTTTACTGTGGAAGAATTTTATTTCATTTTCAAAAACAAAGGAAAGTTTTGCTGGATACATTATCCTGGACTGACAGTTTTTTCTTTTAGAATCTGGAATATATTGCTCCATTCTCTTCAGGCCTGGAGAGTTTCCTATGAGAGGTCTCATGTGAATTTAATTGGCATTCTTTTATATGTCAATTGATGTTTTTTCACGTACACATTTAAGGATCTTTTCCTTATGTTCAATTGAGGAGAGCTTGATGATCATGTGAGGTGGTAAAGATCACTTTTGTTCGACCCAGTTGGGAGTTCTGTGTCCCTTCTGGATATTGTTTCCCAATTCTTTATCTAGATTAGGGAAATTCTCCCTTATTATTACACTAAATACATTTTTAAAACCAGCTTCTCTTTCTGCACCTTCTGGGATTCCCATAACTCTTATATTTGGCCTTTTAATAGTGTCTTGCAATTCTTGAGTACTTTTTTTTAGCTTGACCCAGCTCTGCTTCCAGCTTTCTGATTGTTTCCCTCTGGTGACAGGAAATATCTTCCAATTCTGAGATTCTTTCTTTTCAGCCTTCTTCATTTTATTTTGGAGACTCACCACTCTACTCTTAATTTGCTCCACTGTATTCTTCATTTCTGATAGATCAGCTTTCATTCGATTCATTTCCAGGGTGTTTTCAGCCCCAACTTCCACTGGAACCAATGGGTGTTGCAGTACAACCTGATTCTGCCCAGCACATACTCGGCCCACACATAAACAAGTGGGAGCTGCAGCCTAATTGGAGCGACCCACAGTAATCCCCAACAAGCAAGCCCCTTACCCTGGTTTGCCAGTATGTGTAGCAGTAGTCCAGTCTGTCCCACACCGCATTCGGCTCTCATACATGTCCATGGGTATGAAAGCTTTGTTTCCTCTAACCAGTTCCACTATGCAGCCCACACAGATGCTGTTGGGTGTCTGTCTGGCCAACCCAGCCCCTGTCCTAGTTTTCGTGTCCTCCCGTGGAAGTAGTAACCCAAGAGGGGGGAACCCACTATTTCCCTCCCAGGCCTCTCCCACTCCCAGATTATGCATTCTCTAGGTGGTTCTGTGATCTGACTTGACAGAATTAGACCCCAGTGCCAGTTTCTGCCAGCTGATGCTGTGGCTAAGCCCAAACTACCCTCACCCACTCTAATTTTGTTTAAAATTCCAGTTGGAATAATCAGTCTAGCCTGGCTTTTCCCTGATCTAGTCCACATAAGGCGCACAGGTGTTGTAGCCCTGCTTAGTCTGGTCTGCCCCCATCCCAGATCACACTCTTCAGTGGGAGTAGCTGTCCAGCAAGGGGACCCCCTATATTCCTCCTGCTGGCTCTGCCTCCTTCCTTCCTGGTTCTCACGCATGCTGGTTGGGCACTGCGGTCACATCCAGAACAGGCAACCTCACCTTGGCATTCCGTATTGTGCACTAGTTTTTGTTACGACTGAACCCGACTCAACCCACACTATTCTGGTGCTTGGATTTGCCAGTGGATGACGTAAACCGATTCAGCCTGGTCTTCCCCGGACCCATGCCTAATGTATGCCAGTGGGTAACTTTCCATGGCCTATTCTGGGCTGTTTCCTATTATGTTTCTTGCGCTTACCTGCGGGTCTGTGTCCTGCCAGAGGAGTTGCCCAGGCTCCTCCATCAGATGCTTTTTGTGCATACCAGTGGGTCCATGAGCCAGCCCTACTCAGTTCACCTCCTGTCCTAGCAGGAACAGTGGCTTTTCCCAACTGGCCTTCAACCCAAACTGGTCCTTGCTGTTGGATATTTCAGCCCAGCAATGGCTCATCCATACCCACATATGGCTCACACATGGCTCAGTAGGAGTTGAGACCTTTAGTCCCTCCCACATCTACCCTGGTCCTCCAGGACACCAGAGGGTGTTTGAGTCTGGCTCATTGCATCCAATCCCAGTCTACACTTGTGGCAAAGGAGACTACAACTGTTTCCTGATCATCATGCAGCCCTCATTCCAGCCCATGCGCCCCTTGGTGGGAGCCTCAACCCAGCTAGGGTTGTCCCCTTAGCTCCCCAACTGGGCCTGTTCCCAGCCATAGATCACATGCATGCCAATGGTTGCTCTGACTCAACTTGGCTCAGCCCCTCACCTGTCCCGACCTCTGCCTTAGACACTGTGGGTTAGTGTTCTGCCTCACGCAGACCAGTAGGTCCAAGAGCCTAGCTCGGCATGACCTGTGTTCCATCCTGGTCTCTAGTTTCGCTTGTGGGCTAAGGTTTACTCAATCCTTCCCGGTCCACCCTGTTCCATTACCAACTGACACATTAGCCAGCTGTTGGAGCTACTTTGCCTAGTTTGTCCAACCCTCAGGTCTGGACCACATGTTCACCAGGGGGAGCTATGACTTGCCAAGAGAGTTTCCCAAGTTCCTCCACTTAATCCACTTCCAAACCCAGTTCTCATACATTGAGATTTATTTATTTATTTGAAATAGTAGAGTGGGAGAGAGACCCAAGATCTTCTATGCTGGTTCATCCCCCAGATGGCCACTATGCCTGGTCCTGGGTCAGGCAATGCCAGAACCTAGAGCTTCATATGGTTCTCTCACATGAGTTATAGGACCACAACCACTTAGGTCATATTCTGCATTTTTCAGACTGTTAATCCAGGGAGGTGGACCACAAGTGGAGCAGACAGTGGCTTAACCATGAGAGAATTCCTGTGCATCTCTCTTGGGAAATGCATCAAAGTGTCCTTGTATCTAAAAGCATATAAAATGAGGTTCCAGCACAGCGTCTAGTGGCCAGAGTCCTTGCTTTGCATATGCCGGAATCCCATAAGGGCGCCAGTTCTAATCCTGGTCTTACTCCCCACATCCAGCTCCATGCTTGTGCCTGGGAAAGCAGTCAAGGAAGGCACAAAGCCTTGGGACCCTGCACCCATATGGGAGATCCAGAATAGGCTCTGGGCTCCTGACTTTGGTTGGCACAGCTCCAGCTGTTGTGGCTGCTTGGGGAATGAATCATCAGACAGAAGATCTTTCTGTCTCTCCCTCTTCGCTGTATATCTGACTTTACAATAAAAATTAAATAAATTTTTTTTTAATATATAAAATGAAGAGGCAGTGTGAGTTTGATTGGATGAAGGTGGTGGCACTCCTGCTCATGACTGCAGTAGGAAGATGTAAAGAAGAGTGTGGCTTAATGGGAAAGATGATGTTTTTAACATGGGAGTTTTTGCTCTGGTCGCTCATTAGAAGTTACTGGCATTTTGAAATCTAGACTTTTTGGACTTTATCAAAGTACCACTTAACCACAAATCGTCTCATTTTTTTCTTTTTTTTAATTTTAAGAAAAACAGTATTTATTTCTTACTCATGTTTCTAGTGCCTTGATATAAAGATGAAGTTATTCTTTAAACACAGATTATGTTTCTCGCTTACTGGTTTGTTTACGATAATTGATAACAAAACTAGTAACAGATTACTGAATTCCATAAAAACAAGGTAGACTAATGCTTTCTTCTCCCTTTCTGAAGATAAAATATTTAATTCTTTGATCTTCATGTCTTCATTTTGAGACTGTCACCGTTTCCAATGGCAAGGAAGAAAGGAAACTTGGCAAGGAACTTTGAGACCTTAAACCTGTATTTCAAAGAACTTTGAGGTAGAGAAAATAACTTTACCAGGCTAGAAATGACAGAGCTGATGGCAAATATGTGATGGGAATTCAAGGGGAAAAGAAGCAGCTCTGATGACTTTCACATCATGGTCTTCCTTGGTGTGGCATTAGCTCTCTCCCTAGGCAGTAAGGCGTAACCTTTCCCTTTAAAGGCAACACAAGAGAAACTTGTTTGATAAAATATGTGTTCAGTTTTATACATATGTTTAAAATGCCCTGCAGTGGGCAAGATTGAGAATAAGATAAAGAAAATTGAGGCAGTGATTTGATCTAGTGGTTAAGCCTCATTAGAACACCCACACACTACACTGAATTAACAGGGTTCAACTTCTGGCTCTGGAATTTATAACATTTCCTTTTATTAATGTAATTAAATTCAAATGAAATTTAAGCAAATAGGTCTTCACAATTCAGTTCCATTTCAAGAAGTAATGTAGAAGTATATAGAGGATCATGAAACATAAATTCTGTTTTTCTGGAAAGAGTTTTAACCTAGGAAAGAGTCCCTCAAGCAAAACTGAAGCAAAGGAAGAGAATATTCTCAGATCTGGGGTTGTCAGAATCACATTAAATAGAGATAAGAGAAAAATTTAGGGCGCCATTTGGTGCCAGGCTTTGCTTGCTGGCCACCCGGCAGGGGAGCTCTGGGATTTTGGTGGTTTGAATTGCTGCTTATGTGGCTCCACGTTGAACCCGATGTGTTTCTGTGAGGTGAATACATCCTACAGTTTCCTAATGACAGTTCCTCTTCCTTTAAAGAATGCGTTACCACTTAGCAATGCTGACCACCAAATACCAGTTCCTGCTAAAGCTTTGGCACGGGTCTTGTCCAGTAGACACACTAACTGGATTAAGGCTACTGCTAAGGAGCACGTGGGCTGCAATGGGGGCTGCGTTCTGATCAGGTAACAGTGAAATGTCCACACTTGGCACAAGTGTGGACAGGGACTGGACGCACCAGGCTGGACCAGACCCCAGCACTGTCTGTTGCTCCTGGAGGACCAGGATAGAAGTGGGATGGATTAGGCTAGGTCGCAACCCCTACTGAACCATGTGTAAGCCGTATGTGGGAATGGACTAGACGAGCCATGGCTGGGCTGAAATATCCAACAACAAGAACCAGCTTGGGTCAAAAACTAGCCAGGAACTGGGCTAGGGCTGGCTCATGGACCCACTGGCATGCGCAAAATCCGGCACTGGGAGAGGTTCTGATGGAGGAGCCTGGGCAACTCCTCTGGCAGGACACAGACCCCACTGGTAAGCGCAAGAAGCATGAATGGAAACAGCCCAGAGCAGGCCACAAGAAGTTTCCCACCGGCATACATTAGGCATGGATTGGGGGCAGACCAGGCTAATCAGTTATCATCTTCACTAGCAAATCCGAGCACCGGAACAGAGTAAGGGTCAAGCCAGGTTTGGTTGCGATAAAAACCAGTCCACACTACAGAATGCCAGGGTGAGGTTGACTGTGCCGGATGTGACTGCAGTGCCCATCCAGCACACGTGAGAAACAGGAAGGGAGGAGGCAGAGCCAGCAGGGGAATAAGGGGTGGTTCCCCTGCTGGACAGCTACTCCCACTGGAGAGCATGAACTGGGATGGGGGCAGACCAGACTAAGCAGGGCTACAACACCTGTGCGCCTCATGTGGACTAGACCAGGGCAAAGCCAGGATGGGTTGATTGTTCCTATGGGTGCAACCTACAATTAGAATGGAAGAGGGCTGTTTGGGCATAGCCGTAGCATCAGCTGGCAGAAACTGGCACTGGGGTCTAATCCTGTCAAGTTAAACTGCAGAACCACCTGGAAAGTGTACAATCCGGGAGTGAGAGACCTGGGAGGGAAATAGTGGGTTCCCCCCTCTTGGGTTACCACTGCCACGAGGGCACGAGAACTAGGACGAGGGCTGGGGTAGCTAGACAGAGAGGCACTCAACCACACCCGTGAAGGCTTGACTGTTGAGCTGGTTAGATGGATCCAAGCTTCAATGCCATTTGCCATGTACGAGAACCAGGGGGGATGTGGGTCAAATTGGACTGGTCTGCCACACATATTGGCAAACCAGGGTAGGGGGTTGGCCTGGTGGGGGTTATTGTGGGCCACTCTCATCAGGATGCAGCTCCCACTGGTTTAGGTGAAGACCAAGTATGTGCTGTGCAGAACCAGGCTGGACTGCAACACCCATTGGTTCCAGTAGAAGGTGGGGCTGAAAACGGAACCAACCCAGCAATTGAAACTACCAGCTGACCGGGTGATGGACTGTGCTGGGCCCTGTGCTTGCTGGTGCATACAAGTATTTGGCCTGGGAACACCTCAGACGAAGTTTCTTTGGTGATCTCCCCAATTGAAATGCCAGACTCAGAACCCTAACCATGAAGGGACAGAAGATGGAACAAGTTATTCAACCACCTCAGCAACAAAATACTGGGCAAATAGAGACGCTATGATGGACAATGTCAATTAATGGATTTTTTAAAAACCTCATCGTGTTTGGAGAGGCAAGATTGGCAGCAATTTCAAAACTGGTGACCTATTGAAACCACTTGAACGAGTATCTCGGAGTATGCCCCACATGCGGGACTTGGGGTGGGTGGGAAACCAGGTGGGGCTTCTCCCTCAATATCCCCCTCTACCTCAGATTTATGAAGGAAACAATATGGAAACAATAATCTAACCCACTTTCCTGTAGCCCTTGACCCTTTGCCCAAATTAACCATGCAACGATTGTTAAAATAAAAAAAAATATATATATATATATGGACTTTTCAGATGTCAAATTAACCTGTATTCCTGGGGTAAAATCTGCTTGATCATGATCTCTTATCTTTCTAAAAACATTTTAAAATTTGATTGAAAAGGACCCAATGTGATAGCCTAGTGGCTAACATACTTGCCTTGCATCCGCTGGAATCCCATATGTTCACCAGTTCATGTTGGGTCTGTTCCACCTCCCATCCAGCTTCCTGCACCCTTGTGGGAGACCTGGAGGAGGTTCCTGGCTCCTGGCTTTGAATTAGCTTATCTCTGGCTGTTGCAGCAACTTGTGGAGTGGACCAGCAGATGGATGATCTTTCTGTATCTCCTTCTCTCTGTATAGAGCTGCCTTTCCAATAAAAAGAAATAAATCTTTTTTAAAAAATGTTAACTGAAAGACAAAATGACAGGTTTGGGGCAGAGAAGAAGTGGAAGAAAGGGACAGTGCCAAAACCAGGAACCAGAAGCTACATCTGAGTCTTCCAGTGTGGGTGACAGGTAGTTGAGCCATCACTCACTACCTCAGTGTGTTAGCAGAAGCTGGATGGGAAGCAGAGCTCCACCCCAGGCCCTCCAGCGTGGTGTGCAAGAGTCCCAAGTGATGATGCAGTTGCTGTGCCACAACCCCAGACTATTAACACATTAGTACACTGACTGACTTGATTTGGCAGTGTTTTATTAAGGATATTTGCATCCATATTTTTGAAGGATGCTGGTTGTATTGCAAAACATTACCTCTGCACAAGCAATGTAGATTTGAAAAAAAAAAAAAGGATTTATTTCTTTTTATTGGAAAGTTAGACATATACAGATAGGAGGAGAGACAGAGAGGAAAATCTTCCGTCCAGTGATTCACTCCTCAAGTGGCCTCAATGGTCGGAGCTGAGCCAATCCAAAGCCGCAACGGCTGAGCCTATCCAGAGCCAGGAGCCTCTTCTGGGTCTCCCACACGGGTGCAGGGTCCCAAGGCTTTGGGCCGTCCTTGATTGCTTTCCCAGGAGACAAGCAGGGAGCTGGATGGGAAGCGGGGCTGCTGGGATTAGGACTGGCGCCCATATGGGATCCCAGTGTGCAAAGTGAGGACCTGAGCTGCTAGACTACCACACCTTCATTTTCTAACTATCCTTCAGTTACCAAGAGTAGAGTATTCAAGTCTCCAACTACAGTGAGAAATTTGTCCATTCCCCTTCTAGACCCATCGATTTTGGCTGCTTATATGTTGAAAATTTGTTATTGAATCTTACTGTTTTTGTGTTCTTGATGAATTGACTTCTTTAGCATTAGTACCCTTAGGTCAGCTTTTTTCTAAAGGTTTAGTACTTTTTATATATTTGAAAGGCAGAAAAACAAATAGAAAAGACAGTGAATCTTTTATCTGCTAGTTCACTCCGCAAAGACCACAGTGGCTGGGGCCAGGCTGAAGGCAGGAGCTTTTTCTGGAGTTATTTTCTCTTCCTTCCTTCCTTCCTTCCTTCCTTCCTTCCTTCCTTCCTTCCTTCCTTCCTTCCTTCCTTCCTTCCTTCCTTCCTTCCTTCCTTCCTTCCTTCACTTCTTTTTCTTTCTTTCCTTTTCTTTTTTTCTTTTCTTTCTTTATTTCTCTTTCTTTCTCTTTTTCTTTCTCTTTCTTTCCCTTCCCTTCCCCTTCTTCTCTTCTCTTCTCTTCTCTTCTCTTCTCTTCTCTTCTCTTCTCTTCTCTTCTCTTCTCTTCTCTTCTCTTCTCTTCTCTTCTCTTCTCTTCTCTTCTCTTCTCTTCTCCTGTGAGTGAGGGGCCCCCCCACACAGGCCCTCTTGTACCTCACATTAGCAGGGAGCTGGGTTGGAAGTGGGGCAGTAAAAATTCGAGTTGTGGCCCGTATAAGATGCCAACGTTTCAGGCAGACTTCACCTGTTGCAGCACAATGCTGGGCTGTGTCAGCACTGCTGCACTGGACCTGTGTTCCTTTTTACCCCTGGTTGATGCTCCGAATGCTGAAGCCTTTTCTGTCTGTTAGTGATGTAACCGTTCCAGTTAGCTTATGATGGGTGTGTGCACAATATTCTTTTGTTGGTCAGCCCATAACTTTACACAGGTGATTTCTTTGCACATTTCCTTGGTAACAGGTTTACTCTCAGTCCAACCCTTGTAAAGACTACTTGCCTGTAGACATTATGGAGTTGGGTCTTGTTCTTTTTCCAGTCTTGTCACCTCTACCTTTAAAGTGTGATATTAAGAACACTTGCACATATTGTACTGATTGTTGTGGCTTATTTCATCTGCCTTAGCTGTTCTTGCTCTGTTTTTCTTTTCCTACCTTCTTTTAGATTAACTTTGTTTAGGAGGCAGTGCAAATATTGATTTATTAGCTATAAATCCCCCTTTTTGCTTTCATGAGTTTGTCTAAAGGAATGCAACGTTTAACTTACCACAGTGTGCTTTCAAATGATAACACTTTATAGGTAAATTAAAAATTGTAAGGCAGTATGCTTCCTCCTTCCTTTCTTCCTTTATGTGGTTTTAGATTTATCTCCTGAGGCGCTAACGTACATACACTTATTATTGCTTTAAATAGTCAGCTGTCTTAAATTCATATGAGTAAAAAAGTGTGTGGTGTTTGTCCACGCATTTACTACTTCCGGCATCCGTCATTCCTTTGTGTAGGTCCAAGTTTCCATCTGGTGTTATTTCCTTCACAGGGAGCTCTTTGTGGTAGTCTCCTCCACTCTTGGCATGTGTGGCTCCCTATTTGAAAAATATTGCAATACACTGTAAATGCCTTGCAAAATATCTCATGGTTTTAAGCAATTAAGTGGACAATATTTTAGCTTGTGGGAGATTATTATGGCTGTTTTGATCACTTTCAAAATTTCTACCTTTTTTTTTTTCAATTTGTTTTTTATTTATGTGTTTTTCATCACACTTAGAAACTCCCATCAAGACCGAAACAGACATGCTGGCAGAAAACCAGGTTCTTCCTAGCAGTACTCCTCAGAGTCCAAGGCAAGATGCTAAAGCAACTGTCAGAAGTCCCTCAGCAGCCAAGTGGGAGAACCAAAAGAAAAGTTTTACAAAGACGAATTCTAACAGGAAAAAAAATTATAATTTTCACTCATTATTTGAACCAAGAACACACCATCCATATCTCCTGGAAATGGTAGGTGACTTTTCTTTACACTGCAGTCCTTGTGTCTCATAAAAATAGAGCCACTTCGCCTTTCTTGATCAGCATGTGTTTTCTGATTACTGGAAACATATGGTCCTAGAAGACTTGTCTATTTATCTTAATTCCAAAGCTACATTTGGCATATAGCTGGTGTTTAGTAAATGTGGAATAATTTCCATTTTAAAAACTGCTTAAAATAAAATGAATTCAGGCTTAAATGGTTATCAAGGAATTATGTATTGATTTACTGTAGTTTTAGCATTGTCAGTGATAGCATTCAGTGGTAGGCTACGAGAGAGAAAGGGTTTTTTTTTTTTATGTAGGTATCTACTGAAAGTGATAAGGTACCAGAAGCAAAAAAAAAACCCCAAGGTTTCTTGACAATCCCTACTTCCTGTCTTTATTGATTGTCTCCATTTTTTCTCTTTTTGTATCTTTATTTTTCTTTTGAGTATTTCTGGGTTTATTCTCAGCATTATGTGCCTAAGAATGTAATGTATTTCTTCAGATTGTAAGGAGGAAGCAGTGCATATTTTGATTCTAGGAAATGGACATGAAGCTGTTCAAAGAACAAAGACTTTCACATCTAGCAGTAATAGAAACATCCTGTATACTTCACATATTTCAGAATTACCAAACTATTGGCAGTCTGTAGAAAGTATTTACATTGATTTTTGGCAGATAGCGTACCACTGCTTAGTTATGTATTTACTCTGAATACCAGGAAATTTTAGTTAGTTTTTTTTTTTAAGTTAGAATAAGCACAAAAATGAAATCATATAAAAATCAGAATTTTGGAGTTTTTACTGCAGTTTCATTGTTACTTTTAAAAGCTCTGCTTACCAGTTTCCGGACTGTTTATTGATTTGAGCTTGGGAGAGGAGATCTTCTTTGACATAATTTTCAGATTAAGGAATCACCTCAGAATGAACATTTTTTTCTGTTTAACAAGCTAGTCTTTGTGTGAGAAAATGGTCTTGGAAAGTAATTGCTAAATGTGTTTTTCTGTTTCTTGCTGTACCATGTTCTTTATGGGAAGACACACTTAATCTTTACACTGTTTCCTGTATGTTTTGATTGTGCCAGCTAATCTTTTTTTTTTTTTTTTTTTTAAGCTTCTTGCTCCAGACATTCGACATGAAAGAAATGTGATCTTGCAGTGTGTTCGGTATATCATCAAAAACAACTTCTTTGGACTTGATAATAATTCTGATAAAACTCAAGATGTGTGATGTTTCCACACAGATAAATGAAGCGTGTAAAATGGCATCAACCTTAAGTTAGTGGGAACAAACCAAAAACCCCTTCTTCCCCAAAACTGGATTAGGAATTAAATTGTAAACCCAGAAGACATTATGTTGGATTTTCAGGTATTTCCTTTGTGTCTATGCAAATAAATGTACAGCTGATTTTTTAACTATTGTGTCAGTACTGTCGAGATTGTACATATAAGATTTAGTGAGTGAATTTTTGATACTGCTCTAAGGTAGAGAAAATTGCTGATGGGCCAGTTTAAAAACTTTTTTTCAAAGGTTTATTTTTTTGTTTGAAAGGCAGAGCAGAGGAGACTGAGATGTTTCATCTTGTGTTTACTCCCCAAATGGCTGCGACAGCCTGAAGCCAGGAGCCAGTAGCCTCATCTGGGTCCCCCATGTGGGTACAGAAACCCAAGCATTTGGTCCATCATCTGATGCTTTTCTAGATACATTAGCAGGGAGCTCGATGGGAAGTAGAGTCGCCAGTACTTATAGGATGCTGGTATGTCAGCCTTGCCAGTTAAGAATTGAACTTACTGGCTTACTGTTACCTCTTATAAAATGTTCAGTATAGCTAAGTAAACTGAGGTGGAGAGTACAGCTTTTTTTCTTTTTTTTAAAGTTGTGTTTATTCTTATTTCTTTAAAAGGAAAAGACACACACACGTTCAGGGATCTTTGATCCATTGGTTCACTCCCTACAGCAACCAGGGCTGGGCCAGGGTAACTGCAGAAGCCCAGCACTCCACCCAGATAACCCACACAGCATCACAAGAGAAGGCAGAACTCACCCAGGCCTGCCTGTACGGGGTGCCAGCTTCTTAGGGGGCATCTCAAACCCTGCCCAACAGCTCCTGTCCTAGCCTTTTTATTTGTAGGACAGAAGAGGAAGTGTTTTTGACTGTAGTAAAGGAAAATACGTTCAAAATAAACCAGGTCAAATGTTCCTGTTTCTTTGGACAGATGCACTGAAACTCACCTATTAGTAGCACTCACATAACTTGCTGAGTGTTTGAAATACTAATATAAATATGATGTTCGTGTCTAGATTTAGTTTGGTGTGGCTTCTGTCTATGTAGACTTAATTGAGGTGCTTCTTTTTGATACGGTTCAGAATGGGGCCTTTTCCCCATGAGAAGTATGTCAGGGTAGTACTTGATGAGATTCAACTCATTTCTTAAAACACTCAGTGGTTTCTGAGGTAATCAGAATGAATTAATCTGTTTTAAGCCAATTGATTCTATGAAAGTAGTAATAGAACCTTTAAAAATTTAGATCATCAAAGTTACTGGAAATTTTGTCTCCTATAAATGTAGATTTTTATTT
The DNA here is from genome assembly GCF_017591425.1 of Ochotona curzoniae. Classification (NCBI taxonomy): domain Eukaryota; kingdom Metazoa; phylum Chordata; class Mammalia; order Lagomorpha; family Ochotonidae; genus Ochotona; species Ochotona curzoniae. The sequence goes on along the minus strand of NW_024466502.1, from coordinate 42,356,022 downwards.
CATGTCCTGGTCTGTCAGCTAGTTATAGGTATTGCTCTGTCCTTTTGACACAGAGATAATGGACTAGGTTTAAAAGTAGTCTGATGGGGCTAGCATGGTGGTATAAACGGCTAACCCTGTGCCTGCAAGCACTGGCATTCCGTGTGGATGCCAGTTCATGTCCTAATTACTCCACTTCCAATCCAGCTTTCTGCTTATGGCATGGGAAGGCAACATAGGATGGCCCAAGGCCTTTGGGCCCTGCACTCATGTGGAAGGGCCAGAAGAAGCTCCTAGCTCCCAGCTTCAGATCTGCTCAGCTCTGGCCATTGCAGCCATATGGGGAGTAAAACAGCAGGTGGAAGATTTCTCTCTGTCTCTCCTTTTGTCTCTGTAAAAATCAAATAAAAATAAGTGAATCTTTAAAAATAAAGATATAAAAATCAGTGTCTTGTATAGTTGAAAAATGGATTTCGTTTCACATGTGGTTGTTGAAGTCCATAAATCTCATTGATAAGAAAAAAGGTGAGTGAGAAAGACTGCTCACTGCTCTGTGATGCTGGAAAGCCCCGCTCCAGGGTCCTGGAAGGACTGGCAGATGATTACACGGAGATGTCTCAGACAGGAGGTAAGGTTCACACCTTGTCCTTGCTTTCTCAGCCTTGTCACCATCATATCTTTATTCTATTTACCCTACTCCACTATTCAGTTAGAAATTTACGCCACTGTGAGTAGCTTACTTGAGCCTGTATTGTAGGTGTAAAAATGGAAAAGGTCTTGCCTGGCTACAAGAAGCTTTTTTTTTCTTCCCACCCTGCCCTGCACCAGAAGAAGCTTTTAATTTTTACTTTTTCAATACTATGATTCCTAGCCCAATTCATCTCTCATCAAGATAAAGTAAGTGTGTTTGAAGTTTACAGGTGGTAAACTATAGCTGTAGGGCATGCATAGTCAGGATTTGTAAATGAGTTTTAGGGGGTGGATTTAGCTGTTGATTGCTCAAGCCTTCTACATTCCTGTCTTCTTGTCTATTTAATCATCTGATTTCTGAGATTGACAGCACTGTAATGGCATCGTGCTTTATATGCTAACTGTGAAATACCCTCCTTTGTCTTCAGGTTCTTCAGAACTTCTACTTTTCACAACTAAAAGCTTTTTGACCATTCAATTTGAATCTCTGGGAATCTGTTTATATTAATTGCCATTATTGAAATGTTTGGGTCTAGCCACCTTATTTTGTGTTTTCTATGTATCATGTTTTTGTGTTTTTTATGTCAATAATATATGTGTTTCAATGACTTTTTTGTCTTTGTTTTACTTCTTAGTGATTTGGAGATTATTAAATACACTGCTGCTTCTTTATGGTTACCCTTTCTTTAGGATTAGAGTTCATCAGTTGTATTGTCTTCCATCCATCTCCCAATTAAGTCAGTAACCTTAACGTTCTTTCACATTTTCACCTCAGCCTGTTCTTGTAGTGTGATTGTGTGTGACTTTAGTCTTGAATGAATCTCCCTAACCTTGGGAGTAGGTGTGTTTTAACATTTAATTTAGTTTTTAGACAAGTAGGAATTTACTGCTTCCTTGTCTTTGCTGCTTTGTGCATTCCAGAGCTAGTGTTTTGGTTTATTGAAACATAATTTGAAGTCACTAAATGTCAAGAACGTAATTTTAAAAATAACTTACAGTTTTAGATTCAAAATCATTGCATTTTGAAGCTATAACGATGTTTGCTAGCATTGGATATTGCTGATTAAAATCAAAATCCAATCAGTTTCTCTCTCTTTTTTTAAATGCTTATTCTATTTATTCGAAAGCAGAGTCGCAGAAGAGAGACAGAGGGATATTCCATCCACTGATTTACCCCCTAAATGACCACAGTCCCTGGGGCTGGGTGTGGCCAAAGCCAAGAGCTAGAAGCTTCATCCAGATCTCCCCAAGGGTGGCAGGGACCCAAGCAATTGGGCCATCCTCCACTGCTTTTCCCAGCTGTTAGCAGGGAGCTTGATTAAAACACTCTGGACTGGAACCAGTGCATAGGCTGTTGGCTTTCTCTGCTATGCTGTAATGCTCGCCCCCGGAATGTGTTTTGACTTAGATGGTGGCAAGTACTGAAGAGTTCACTTACTACACCTGGGTGCCCGGCAGGCTCTGGGTGGGAGAGGGAAACCCAGCTGGTACAACAAGGAAGGGCAGTTTTTCTAGGGATGGTCTTTGGCCCTTCACTGTCCCTCCTCTGTAAGCCCTTGTTCTGATACAAGGTGAAAGTGGAAGAAGGGTCATTCTGCCCGAGAAGCCACTGGTATTGGCAAGCGAATGCTTCAAAGGGCAAAGTTGCTCCAGAATGATCTTTTTCTTCGTCATCTTCCTCCTGCTCTTCTTCCTCTTCTTTTCTTTTCCTTCTTTCCAAAGATTTTTTTTTTTAATTGGAAAGGCAGATTTACACAGAGAGAGAGAGGGAGAAAGATGCTGGTTCACTCCCAAATGGCCACAATGGCCAGAGCTGAGCCAATGTGAAGCCAGGACCAGTCTCCCTTGCAAGTGCAGGGTTCCAAGAATTTTTGCCATCCTCCTCTGCTTTCCCAGGCCACCAGCAGGGAGCTGGATGGGAAATGGAGCAGCTGGGACATGAACCAGTTCCCATATGGAATGCTGGTGCTTGGAGGCAGTGGATTAGCCAACAGCGCCAATGCGTCAGCACCCAGAGAAGTGTTCATTAGCAGAATAGGAGACCTTGTCGCAGAGTTGAAGTGGGAGCAGGTGATTATTCCTTATAACAGAGAGGAGAAAATAGGTTAAAGTGGATAAACTGCATGAACAAAAGAGAATGCAAGTGTACAAAGAGCCCCTGGGGAAAAGCCTCACATTGAAATTCTGTTAAAAGCTGTTGCCATAGGTTACACTGCAGGTAGCGCATCCTGTGAAGTGGCAGTTGTGGCTCATGTGTGGAATGCTTTCTGGGTCTTCTGGTGACCTGGTAAATCAGTCTTTATATACACACCTCCCTATATGCAAAAAAAAAAAAAAGTCTTTTGCAAGTTGTGTGAAAGTTTCCATATTCCAGTTTCTAGTAATTCTGTCTCTGGCTATTAGCAAGAACCATTTCCTTGACTGTAACATACAAGGGTACCTCAGGAAGTTTATGAAAAATGGCAATTGAAAGATAAGGCACAGTATTTTCTTTTTAGGTTACAGTCTTTTTATTTATTGAATAACCTCTGACTGCTATAAATTAAAATGTGGTATCTCAGAAAGTAAATATTTTTTAAAGAGACATTTTCCATGAACTTTATGAAGCCCCCATGTATTTATGTTTAGTGTCTGTCTCAAGTTTTTCTGAATTTTAAAAAATAAATTTTAAAGTCAAAGTATAGGCTTTCTTTGGATTTATTCGGCTTTCTCTTAATGCCATTTTTGATGATTTAGACTGTGATACTACATTGCATTTAGTCAACATCTCTTGTTAACTTGCTTTTAGTCTGTCTTTGTTTATTAATGGCAAGAACAAATCCAGTAGCGTATAAGATAATAGCTGAAGTTTGTTCTGTCCTACTTCCCATGTATTCCCCAGAAATGCCATTATGAAAAAGCTAGGTGTATATTTCCTGACTTTTAAAATATACGTTTTTGTAAGTAAGCACACAAATTTTGTTATTATATGGGGATATTATCATAGATGCTGCTTCATAATTATTTCACAATATCCTGAGTATTTGTGTGTATATGAGTGTACAGCCATATCTCAAAAAAAGACATGGGAAGTAGAATTATAGCTTTTTGTTCCAAAAATCATTGAAATCCATTATCTCCATGATATACAAAAAATTCTTGTGTATATGTATCTAATTTTTCTTTGCACCAAAATGGACTCTGCATTTATTCTATTTTTCTGTGGACTTTTCTGAAGGACCCCAATGTTTAAAAACACCAGGTCTTTGAGATAAGGAAAATCAGGTGCTACATGGCATTTCAGTGTCTTGTTGAAACAGCTGTTGTCAAAATGTGATCTGGAGTCTATAAAATGAAAACTAATTTTGTGATTTTGAGACATGATTTGCCTATTTCATGTTCATTCTGTTATGTGTACACAGTGAAGTTTTCCAAAAGCTGCATGATATATGATGTTGACCTCACTCTTAACAGCCAACGAAACATACTTTTGACTAATCTTGCATTTTCTTGAGTTTTCTAAGGTGGTAGACTAAGAATATACTTAGAATTTTTCAGGGATTAACTGGATACTTTTCCTGCACTCTGTCATTGCTAAACTTGGTATATGCTCCATCAATTCTGTTTTGATTGCCATCAATAAATTATTTTGAGATACCAGTGATTTGCAAAACTAAAATGATGCCACTAGTTTTGAACTTGGAAAATAGAATTTTCTTTAAAAAGGTTATTTAATCTGTAAATGGACTTAAGATTTTAAGTGGATATGTATGTTCAAGCTTTCTATTTTAATTTCTGCTGCACTAAATGTTAGTAGATAACCAACACAAACCGAAGCTCCTGGATATCTTCAGTGATTCTTAAGAGCGGGAGGGAGTCCTGGGACCAAAGTGTTGGATGAGCCATGTGCTGGGGTAGTGTCCTACACACCCACTAAATGGCTAGTGATGCTTTCTGATGGTCATTTCCTGTCCATGAAGGCCCAGACCCTATAGAGGCCAATATTGCCTACTCCAATAGATTAACTGGTAGAGAGGTATTATATTTCTTTCTGGTAGACAAGAGGGTACCACTTTTTAAAACATTATAGGACACTATTACTTATTTTTCTGTTAGAGTAATTGCCAAAGCTCAATCCCTGAGATTGAGGGGCAAGCAGCCAGCCTCTGCTGGACTTTAGTTCCTCATGATGATGGCTTTGGCAGCGCTGAAAGGTGTGGGAGGCAGAGCCAGAGAGTGATGAAACTTCAGGCTGCTGCTTTTCTCTCTCTTCTTTAAAAACAGTTGTTTATTTTTATTAAAAAGGTAGACTTACAGAGAGAAGGGGAGACAGAAAGATCTTCAATTTGCTAATTCACTCCTCAAATGGCCAAAACGACCAGAGCTGAGCTGATGGGAAGCCACAAGCTCCTTCCAGGTCTGCCATGCAGATGCAGGGTCCCAAGGCTTTGTGCCATCCTCTACTTTCCTAGGCCAGAAGCAGGGCCTGGATGGGAAGTGGAGCAGCCAGGACACAAAACAGTGCCCATATGGGATCCCAGCTCTTGAAGGGGGAGCATTAGCCAACTGAGTGAGCCATTGTGCCAGACTGTTGCAGCTTTTCTAACAACTTGCTCTCAGGAGAACTCACTGCAGACCAGTGCCCCTCTCAGAGAAGTCGTCCCCTGCCTGCCATAACCCAGGCCCCTTCTGCTGGGGCTCGCCCCTTGAAGGATGAGTCAGCTCCCACATCGCCATGCTAGAGACTGAGCTCCCAACAAAGGAACCTTTGGGGGACACTCAGACCCAGACACAGCACAACTACATAAGCATCTAATTTGTAATCTTACCCTGACATTCTTTTGTGGTATGTTTTTTGTGTCCTCTGACGTCATTGAAACTAATAAGTTAAATAAATCTTTTGAGCTGTTTACTGTTTTTTTTCTTTTATTGTTACTTTTGGAAAATTATCCTTTGAAAAGTACATGAGAATTTCTTTCTACTTCTGCTTTTTGTGTCACTTCAAATGTTTCTTTTTCTGGTTTTGCTGATGCATGTGACATACCAGTGTATAAGACATATTCTGATTTTCTAAACAATATGTCCTTAGTTCAGTTGACTTAGTATTCAGTGCTTGAGGATGATGTGAGTGGAGGAAGAATCAGGTTGTCCTCAAGCTTCCCTTGTCACACTTGGCAGGGCATTGCCGAGGGCTACTATGCCTTTCCCTGATGGAATTTCCCATCCTGGGAGGTTGGTGCACTCAGCCAGCCCCAGTTCCAAGTTGCAGTACAGGCTTCCCAAGGATGGACCATTCACATGTGACACAAGGAACATGCGGATGACCCTGTTGATGAGAACATCCTACAACAGATACGGTAATGCTGTGCTGTCAAGTGAGAGAGTGGCAGTGTTTTGTCTCCCTGTCCATCAGGAACTCACTTTTACTTCTTACCATTATGAGCCATTGTGATCCGAATTGCCTGTTCTCATTTTATCTTTTCCTATTGGGTTGCCTTTTTTTTTTTTTTTTAAGTTTTTACATTTTGTTGTAGGCTTTGGGCTTTAGTTAAATATTTCACTTGTTCTCTTTTTTTTTAACTTTTGGGGATGTGACATCTATTATGGTTTCATTAATGACTTTGGGGCTTTGTGTTATCCTCAAATGCACATATTTTTCCTCCAAACACTTTTGCAATGTTTCAGCTTTTATTATTCTGCTTATTTGTTGACTTACTTAAAATTCTGTCTTCTGTAGAACCATAGAAGGGGACTGCAGGCATTCCTGCAGTCTCATTTCTACAGGTATAATGGTTAACTCTGACACTCCCTTCTAGGTTTTGTGCTGTAAAGATTTCGGCTTTAATTTATTTGAAAAGCAAGAGACAGAGGTCCTCCATCTGCTGGTTTAACCCCCAAATGTCTGTAACAGTGGGGACTGGGCCAGGCTGAAGCCAGGAGACTGGGATTCAGTCCAAGTCCCCGTTGCAAGGTAGGGCCTCACGTACTTGGACCATCACCAGTGCATCCTGGAGAGCAGAGTTAGAACCTGGACCCAGACACTCAAGAGGGGAATGCTCTCTCTGCCCTTTCTTTTCTCTTTTTAAGTGCAATTGATTGATTTGAAAGGCAGAGTTACAAGGAGAGACAAAGAGATCCTCCATCTGCTGGTTCATTCCCCAAATGGCTGCATTGGGCCAGAGAGCCTGATTCTGAGTCCCCTACACAGGTGGGTTGGGGAGGGGAGGCTCAAGTGGAAGACTTAACCAGGTACATTTTTAGGGAGCTGCATTAGAGTGTAAAAATATTTTACATTACTTTCATTTTACTTGAAAGAAAAAAACATCTTGCATCCTTTGGTTCACTCTCCCCAAATCTCTGCTTTTTTTGTTCGCTCTTGAGGATGATGAAACCAGGATATGAGAAACAACCCATTACGATTCAGCAATTTTCCAGTTAGCAATTTATTTTTGACATCTTCAAAGGGACAGTAATTTCACCATGGCTACCTTTGCTTCCCACACATGTACTTCTGTTTTCTTCAGACTGAAACTGCTTTCTAGTTTTACTGGAGTGGAAGCAATAGCCACTTCACAAAGTCAGAGTTTACTTCATCCGAGGTTGTTGGGCCTAGCCACTAGACAGATATCCTAACCAATAATTGTGCTTTTTTAGATGTGGAAGTGACCACTTAACCCTTTCTGTAAAATACCTGGAAGAGACTAGTCAGTTTACCTGCAAATAAGCTGTATAATTCCCAGGGAAAGAAAAAAAAATGGGAAAGTTTATTGAAAATATTATTACTTGAAAAGGAATCTAGAATACAGTCTGTTCTTTTAGCTCTTGAAAATGTTTTATGCTTTTGAAAATAATATTGCTTTACTACTTTCATTGATTTTTATGTTTAAAACTACTGTGTTACAGTGATAGAAAATTATTTTTTTGTTGTTCACTAAATTGTCTTAAAGGTTTATTTTTATTAAAAAGGCAGATGTACAGAGAGACAAGGATCTCCCTTCTGCTGATTCACTCCCCAGATGGCCGCAATGGTTGGGGTTAAGCCAATTCAAAGCCATGAGCCAGGAGTTTCTTCTAGGTCTCCCACACAGGTGCAGGTGCAGGGTCCTAAGGCTTTTGGCCATCCTTTACTGCTTTCCCAGGCTATAAGCAGGGAGTTGGATGGGAAGTGGAATAGCCAGGACATGAACCGGTGCCCATATGGGATACCAGGACTTGCAGGCAGATTAGCCAATTGTATTAACATTTAAGAAAACCTACTTCCTTGGAGAAGCAGGAAACAGAAAAGTTCTGAATTGAGCATACGTTTGTATTACAAGATTGCACAACTTTCTCTTTTATATTTTGAAACTTGAGGTTTACAGGCCTGGATTTTTAAACTGCAGCACTAAGACCACAGCTTGAATTTGTTCAGCTTGCATTAATAAATTTCATTCAGTTTGTGGTGGCTCTGATGATCTGGGACAGTGACACAAGAGGAGACATCAATAAATGTGAAAATGGAAGTCTCTGAATGATATTGTTTTAGAACCAAACAGCTAAGAAATATCAACCAAACTGCACCCTGAGTCTGGCATGTAGTGCTGCGGCACTTAGCTACTCTGAGTTTCCTGGCAGTGACACATAACATTCAGAAAGAAACTGCTCACCATGTTAGACGCTGTGTGACTGATGTAGACCTGTGGTTGCCAGTCCAGGCTCACCATCAGATCCTAGTTTCCTAATTCCTTCCCTGAGATTGTGAGCTTTGTCCCTACTAGCATGAGCTGAGGACTAGATTAAAACATGTCTCAGGTGAAGAGCTTAACCAGCTTTCGGAGCCACTGGTATACTCGTTTGTGTACGTATTAGAAGCTCCTGCAGGGCCCAGCTGCTCAAACTTTTGAAGCTCAGGGTGTGAAGAAGCCTGAGAATTTGCATTTTTTTTTCCCTCTTTCTTAAGAATCTTGATTTTTAAAGATTAATTTTATTTGAAAAGGCATGTTTTGTGGAGAGGAGAGAGAGATCTTCAACCTGCTTGTTTTGAACTGATCCGAAGCCAGGAGCTAGAAGCTTCTTTTGGGTCTCCCACACAGGAGCAGGGTCCCTAGGCTTTGGGCTGTCCTCAACTACTTTCCCATACCACAAGCAGGGAGCTGCAAGGGAAGTGGATGAGTGGGGAACAGAAATGGTACCCATATGGGATGCTGATCCTAGCAGGTGGAGTATTAGCATGCTATACCACTACACCTGCCCGCTGCATTTCTAATACATTCACAGGGGATGCTGGTGCCTTGCCCAGGGGTCACATTTTGAGAACCTCTAACAGATCAATCCCCCCTAGGTCACACTCATCAAAGAAACAACAAATTGGGAGCAGGTGTTTGATTTCACAGTTCAGATACCTGCATCCCAGGCAGTGTTGTGGCTCATAAGTTAAGCCACTGCTTGCAGCACCAGCACCCTGTATAAAACAGATCCAGCTTTCTGCTAATACACCTGGGAAAGCAGCAGAAGATGACCCCAGCTTGGAAGCCTGTACCATGTGGGAGACTTGGAAGGAGTTCCAGGCTCCTGGCTTTAGCCTGGATCAACCCTGGCTGTGGCAGCCATTTAGGGGAGTGGATGGAAGATATCTGGCTATCTCACTCTGCCACACTGTCTGCTTCCTAAGTTAGAGTTTCAGAGTTTGTTTGCTTGTTCTGCTCTGGATTTCAACTTCCTGTTAGTGCAGATCATGGGGGGGTAGGGGGAATGGCTCATGTGTTGGATCCCTGCCAGCCACATGAGAGACCTGGATTCAATGATTTCATTTCCAGCTCTCAACTTTGGGCAACCCATTCCAAGCTGTTGTTGGCATTTGGAGAGTGGATTAGTTGGCAAAAGGGAGTTCACTCCATCTCTGTGTGTGTGTGTTTGCATGTGTATCTAAAATAATAAGAAAATCAAGCTTAAAAAAAAAAAACAATTCCATAGAAACATATTCTGTTTCTGTGCCTCAAGTCTCTGCGTGTTTTTTTTTTCCACATCCCCCTTTGTGCTTCTTTATCTCCCTCACTGGAATGGTGTATCTCTGTCCAGACCAAGGTTTTGAGTGGAGAGAAAAGCATGATGGCTGATGAGTGAGGTTGGCAGCATGATGAAGAGAACCTAGGAGTTGCAGAGACTTGGATGAAAAGCCCTGTTCTTTGATGCTGGTTTCACAACCTGGAGCAAGTGTCCTAATCTTCTGAGCACCAACCCCGGCTCCTTGCCATACTCCCTTTGGCCAGGAGTACACAGCTCTTTACGCCTGGGAAACTCTTCCTTCCCACTGTGGTCTTGTTGCTTGCTGAAGTTTGTCCCTGCTCACTCATCACTTCCTTCACAGGGGCCTTTCTTAACCTCCCAAAGCATGGCAGGTCCTCCTGAGATACGGACTGGGCACCAGGTTCCTGTCCTCAGCAGGCACTGATGTAGGTAGGAGAAAGCCAGTTTAGATTAGGCTTTGGCAAGCCTCTGCTTTGGCCTCTGGTTACTAAGCAACACGAGGGCATGCACTTCAGAGATACGCATTGCAAAAACCAACCAGGGAATTTAAAAAGCAAAAGCTTAGAGACTGTGGTCGTAACCTAACAAGCCCAAGGCCATGAACAACAAGATAGGAGGGGACTGGCTCAGGATCGCACATTTACCAACCAAAGAAAACCATCGATAACACAGCTGAGGCCAGAGACTGACCAAATGGGAGGAAAGGGAGAAAAGAAGGCCAGATGAACTCACAGCAAAATGGGCAAGTTTTTGAAAGACCTTGTGTCCTTGTGTAAACTTTCCCTTCACACAAAGAACATAAGCCACACACTGCTTTCTTTCAATGGCCTGTTTCAAAAGGTCCCTCTCATTGTCGTCTGAAATAAATCTTTGCTTCACTCTTCCCTCAGTCCTTTGGGTGTGTGTCTTCATTCTTTGTGGAACATGAGACAAGGAACCCAAGTGGCCAGGAATAACAATTCAGGCTTGCTTCACCATTATAGTTGTAGTTTTTACTTGTGTAATATTTTTTCTTTTCAAAAAGAAAATGATAAGGAGAGAGAGAGACAGGCAGAAAGAGCTCCCATTTGCTGGTTCACTTAGATGCCATCAACAAATTTGAAGCTGGGAACTCAATACAGATCTTACACAGCAGGAGCCAGGAACCCAATTACTTGAGCCTTGGTTGCCTCCTCCCAGGGTCTGCCCTGGCAGAAAATGAGTCAGGAGGTAAGGCTAGAAATAGAACCCAGGCAGCGTGATGTGGGATGCAGGCATTTTAACTGCTCGGTTAAATGCCTACTTCACTTGTAGATAACTCATCTCTCTCCACTAGAGTGTAAACCCTGCACTTCAAAGTGTTAACGTTTTTATCTCTGTCTTTGCCATTGTGTTTTGGCCTCAATCTGTGCCTGGTACATAGTAGTTAAATGAGTAAAAATGAATCAGATTACACTGTACAAAGTGCAGCAAGAACAGGGTAGATAGTCCCCAGTTGGCTGCACTCCTGCCTGTACATTTCTAGAAGACACTCTAGATACTCTTGTTGTTTTTAATAGTAAAATCTCTGTATGCACAACTATGCTCAAATTAATCTCTGTGATTTGCCAGAGCCATGACAGTCTCACCACTATTTATTGAGTACTTACTATACATCAGGCATCAGATAGAATTTCACATTTAACATTGATTTAGGAAATCAAGAATCTAGGCAATACTTTACCCTAAGATCCTAAAAACCACTGTGGGGGCTTTAAATATAGAAGTGATTTCTTCAGCCCCAGGGGTGGGGGATCCGGTGGGGCTCAGGTTGTCTGGTTCAGGTCCTTGAACTTCTCTGCAAGAATACGCCTTCCTTAGTGAAACACAGACCCTGATGCACATGGAGAATATGGTAGCCTGTTTTGTACCAAAGCAGAAGAAGGAGAACAGAGAAAAACGGACAAGCACAAACGATGATAGCAAGAATCTGGATGAAGGGATACTTGAGGTTGACCATGTCAGCTAGTGGATATTGGGAGGGCTGTGTCATCCTTGCGTCAGTGAAATAGACAGCATTTCAGAACTATCTAAGCCACTTAGGCAGAACCCTTGGAACATGCACATACCTGGCCCCTGGGTGGATATCGGGTAGCTGTTCCCCATCCCTGGGTACTGGGACATTTGGGAAGCTGGGTGTGGCTTTCCTCTTTATCTCTTCCCTTCCCCCAGAAACAAAATGAAGAAATTACAAATTTTGAAATAATGATTTTACCCATTTATCCCTAATCCTCGATCCTTTCCATCCTGATCAACTATGTAATTATTATGAAAAATTTTTTAAATTGAAAAATAAAAATAAAATTAAAAAGCATTTAAAAAAGAAGTGACTTCTTCAACCTGCAGTGTTTAGAAAAGGCTGTGGGGGCTGAGAAGTGGTAGATAGACGCAGGAATTAGACTACTTCTGTAATCCAGGTGAGAGATGATGATGACTTGGTCATAAGAATGGGAAGATTTGATCAAATTCTAGATATATTTTCATAACAGTGTTAATATGATTTTCTGAAGGTCTGCTGTAGAGTGCGAGAGAATGGATTCAAGGCTGACTGATTCTAGCAATTATGGCTGGACCAACTGCCAGAGCGGGCTGTCCACTAACCAGGATGGAGAAGGTGGCAGAAGACACTCTCCTGAGAGAGAGAGGGCAGGCCTTCCAGAGTTCAGCTTTAAGTATGTAAATCTTGAGATGCTCATTAGTCACCTATGTGCAGGCGTCAAGTAAACTGTCACTTGGGAACGACAGAAATCTTAGGCCTCATGGATGCTCAGGCCTGGCTTATTGACAGCATCAAACAATCAACCAATGAGCAATAACAAAATTTTGAGAATAAAGAGAGGTTAGGGAAGAAATCATTTCTGTATCTACACAGAATTAAGAGTGGGAACTACTAATTTATTTTGGGGCAATCATGAATGAGGTGGTAGTTTTATAAATAGATGATGAGGAAGAAGGACCAGGGCAGGCACTGTGTTGGCATTAATACCTATGGGGTATTTGAATTCTGAAATACTTATTTTTGTTGGCTTAAGAGCCCAAAACAATCTTCCTCACTCCCCTGAATATGTCATCAACTTCAGAATGTGTGCTATCATTATTGCTGAAGGAATTAACACTTTCAGCAATGCTGTCCTATTTCATGTAATATGCTCATAACAGTTCAGACCGATTTATGAACATATGTGAAGACAAATTAAGAGTTCAGATTCCAGAGGCAAAATGCTTGCATAAACTGTCAGATTTGGAACAAATTAACTTATATGTATTTCAGTTTCCTAAGCTACAAATAGGAATATTAGTTCCTATCTCATTGAATCATTGATAATTAAATCATTGATACTTTAATGTGCCTAGAATTGCTTAGCATAAAGTGAACCCTATACTTAAAAACTATTATATTTATATGAAGCACAGTACATACATATGCACATGTGCACACACACACACAAACACACACATATATATAGGATACCATGATGAGCAATGAACTTGACAGTATTTCTGGCTATGGATCTACTGATGATAGTTGAGACAGATTATGTCACAAGGAAAGAAGAAAATGAGTTTAGAAAGCTCGCTCAACTCAGAACTATTGGTGGGAGCTCCAGAAATGAATAAAAAATAGTGTAACCTCCTATGTAACAGCCAATTTCATTTTCACTTAGCATCCAATGATTCACTTAGCATCCAAGATTTCACTTAGAATCCAAGGTTGCAGAAGGCCATGATTTCAATCTTTAAGCAACTACATTTAAGGAACAAAAAGACCACAGTGTTGGGCAGGAATTCAAGATGCCAGGCCTTGGAGCACCTCGCCCCACCATTCTTTCGTGTGACCTCAGACAAAAAAAAAAAAAAAAGAATGCATCTAATCCCAGGGGGGAGACCTGAAATAATCTGATGGGAGAGCGTCATGATGGCCTGGCCAAGCCCTACTTGTCTTGTGCTGTCAGGTCAGATGAAGGCAAGAACTTGGGGCAGGGATGGGGAAAGACTACAGGAGGCATATTAGGAGACAGTGATATAGTTCTCTTGTTCCACATTGCAGCTTCTCAAATACTAAAGTCAACACTCTGAGACTCTCCATTGCCACTTCAGTGACAACCAGCCTCTTCCCATGAGATTGATCAATTGATCAATTCATTACTGAACAAATCAACTGATCGCTCACACTTAGTGTGTGCGTACTGACAACTGGGAAGAAAGCAATGTTGCGGAGGTATTTTTATTCAGCTTAGAAATTGTTCTCACTTGCTGTTTGCTGATTCAAGAAAAAAAGTAACTCCCAGAAAGGACCCTTAAAGATGGAAACATATTTTAAGGGATTGATTCATGTATAGAACAATTGTGCGTGCCAAGTACTGTGTGCTAAAAGCTAGGCATACAACAGAATAACATTCAGAGTCTGCCATCACAGAGTTTGCAGTTTAGCAGGAAGAGAGGAGAAGGATAACTTCAGCCAAGGATCAGTGGGATGGACCCACAGAGCAAGCCCCAGGCCAGCCCTGGAAGTTCAAGGATGTCTGCCCTGAGTCATAGGACAAAGTGGGTGTGTGCTAGATTTGGGCTAGAGGTGAGAGTCAGAGTTATATGATCTAGACAAGCCTTGAGGAAGCTGTCATCCCAGTGAACTCTTGAAAGCAAACTTAATTTTAGAAGCTGAGCCTACTGTTAGGCCATGAAAATTAACTCACCCTGCCTGGTTAGCAGGGGCAGGTGCTGTTACCCAAAAGAGCTATGAGGTTAACTTGGTACCCTAGGCTGGGTTGGTGTTGCCCAGGGCTCTGCTTGGGAGAGTGCAACTAAATTGGCCATTGCTTTAATGTCCTTTTAAAAGAGATGATTCCCGGGGCCACTGAAATAGAAGCTGTCTTAACTGTTAACTGACTGGCACATACAGTCCTGAATCACACCAGCCTTACGTCGGCTCATGTAGAGGCCTGGCAAGTACAGTCTGTTTGGGGCTTTTTTCCAGTATCAAATGGAGGACGAAGTGGGAGAGCTGCCCAACGAGAATCAGGTTTAGATGCATGGGAACAGGAATAACTGTTCCTTGTGTCAACAAGAAGACTTCTGTGAGTATATGCCGAACTAAAGAAATGCAGCTCACTTACTGGTCTGGCTACACTTCAAAACTTCATGTTGCTTTTTTTTTTTTTCCTCCTAGGAACATTTTGTTCATACTGGTGGTTAAAAGGTGGCAGCTTTCACATAGAAGTACAGCAGGAAGTGTTTAAGTTAGATAAAAGGAAGGACTACTTGGCAGAAAGATTGAGTGTGGAATTGAGTTCCCAGGGGGATTATGGAATCTGATTTTTTATTCATGAACTTTCCTATTAAATAAGTTAAATAATGAGGGTGTTAAGGCATAATCCTACATCACTATTTTGTTTTAGGGGTCCACGCTTTGAGATTCAGAGGAAACAGAAATGCCTCATAGCCAGGAGGAGCTGCGAGCAGCCTCACGCGGCTGCACTGGCGTTGGAGTTGGGTCAGCTGTGGAAAGCAGAAAGAGGTGGAATAACAGAGTGGGGACCCTGGCATCTCTGCAGAGGGGCCTGGGCAGGGAGGGAGGGTGGGATTAGCAAGTGGCTAGCATTGGAGGAGGAAGGCTTACACAGGGAAATCTACTCAACTGACACCCAGATGCCATTTTTTTCCAGGCTTTTGAGCCAGGAAGGGAAAGGACAGAAGGGGTACTTTAGGGATCAGATTGAATGGAATTGATGTAATGGGTATTCAAACACAAATGCCATCAGAATCATTCCAGGGATGAGCAGCAAATGTTTTTTAGAATTCATATTCCCAGGGACCAGTGCCATAGCTCAAACAGCTCCACCTTCAAACACTAGCATTCCATATGGACACCAGTTGACGTTCGAGTAGCCGTTCAACTTCCGGTCCAGCTCCCTGCTCAATGTGTTTTGGAAAGCAGCAGAGGATGGCCTAATGCCTTGAGACTCTGCACACATGTGAGAAACCCAAAAGAGGCTCCTGGCTCTTAGCTTTGGATTGGCTCAACCCCAGCTGTTATGGTCATCTGGGGAGTGAACCAGTGGATGGAAGAACTTCCTTTATCTCTTTTCTGTAGATCTGCCTTTCAAATAAAAATAAATAAATCTTAAGAAAAAAATTAAAAAGCAAAAAATAAAACCCCCGTTATGAAGGTGTCATTTGGACAAACCATGGATGTGGCTAGGAAGCTGCAGTTAAGGAGGGCTACCCATCTGAGTCCTAGGCAAGTGTCGCTGGCCTCCCTGTCCAAGCGAGCCCAGCAGGGCAACTGAGAGTCAGCCCTACAACAAAGGCAGTGCCGGAAGCTGGAGGCCAGGTCTGGTCATTACCTGTTTAGTAGGAACTTCGGTCCCCTCTTCCCTTTCCCCTCCCAGTACTTTAATCTTGGAAGGCCCTGGAGCCTCTAAGGCAAGATGGCCTAAGAAAGGTATAAGTAGGTCGTGCAGATAAGAAATATTTATCCTGAGCCTGTGTGATGGCTTAGTGGCTAAATCTTCACCTTGCAAGTGCCAGTATCTCGGAGGAGTGTTACAATGTCTCCGCTGTTTCACTTCCCATTCAGCTCCCTGCTTGTGGCCTGAGAAAGCAGAAAATGTTCCCAAAGCCTTGGGATGTTGCACCCGTGTGGGAGACCTGGAAGAAGCTCCTGGCTCGTAGCACTGGATGGCATCAGTTCCAGCTGTTGTGGTCATTTGGGGAGTGAACCGGTGGATGGAAGAAGTATCTTTCTGTCTCTCCTCAGATTCTCTTTTCCAATAAAAATAAATAAATATTTAAAAAAGAAAGAAAAGAAATATATCTAATCAGTGTACCACTCACCAGTGGGGTGATGAGGGGGAAATCCTGCCTAGCATTTGTCTATTTCCATGGTGTAAGTGTTCCAGCGTGGCCGTCTCAAGCTGTGGCTACAATGTCCATGAACAACGCCAAGAGAAGCCAAGCCCACAGTCAGCTCCGGCAAACTAGTAGGAACCTGATCCAGCAAACCTCTGCTCTTAGCTTGAAATCCTGCCCAAGCTCTGGTGTGGGAAGAAGTGCCATGGAGAAGACTGGGCTGTTGAATACGCTATTGTCTTGGACTGTGCTTCGTGACTTCCAGTGAGTGACCTTAGGGTTTCTGTTACTGCTCAATGTTCCATTGGGTGGCCAGCGAAAAATGGAACAAATTTCACTTTGGAGAGAGTGACAGACCAAGTCAGGCTGTGGATGGCTTCTGTCTGAGGTGAGAGTTACTCTTAGGAATTTTATCTTTTAAACCACCAAGATAGTTTACATCCGTTATCATCACACGGGAGCAGAAAACGTAGGCATAAGATCTCTGAGCCCCAGATGGAGCAGCGTAGAGGAAAGGGCTTGTGTGGCTGATGAGTTTTGTTCTGTGACGTTCTACAGCATGCACTCCACAGGAAAACATCCATCTCATCACTTAAAATACCGAGGTGACACGCAGCTTGCAGCACCTGCAATCCCACCTCAGGTTTCCAGGTTGGAGTCATGCCCCGGGTTTTCCCTTTCCAAGTCCAGCTTCCTGCTAAGGCGTCCCGTGGCAGGCCCAGGACGGCCCACTAGTCTGGGTGCCTGTCGCCCCGGTGGGAGACCTGGAAATGAGCTTTCAGCTCCTGGCTTCCTTCCTCCTGGCCCCTCCGCGGATGCCAGTTATCTGCAGCGTGAACCCGCGGCTGCAAGATCTCTGTGTCTTTAACAAGCAAAACCCTGTTGAAACACAGTAGGGGAAGAGCCGGCGCTACAAGGTGGATTAGATCTTCCTCATGGGGACGCTGAACGGCTCCAACAAACCCAGGACGCCAGCCAACTCTGCGCCATTTTCATCACATCGGGGATTAGGTTCGCCCCCTGTCCGGGGCCTCCCGCCAGCGCGAGGCCGAGCGGCGCCTACGGTGGCCTCTCCTCGCCCTCTCGGGGAGGAGTCCGCGCGGCGGAGGAAGCCCTTTCCCAGGCCCTGGCCTCACAGCCCGCGGGCCGCTCCCCACGGGCGCTGCTTCCCGTGCAGAACGGGTGGGGACCACTCGGCCCGAGGAGGGGCCCTCTCCGGGTCAGAAGGGGCCCTCCCCGGGTCAGAAGGGGCCCTCCCGGGTCAGAAGGGGCCCTCCCCGGGTCAGAAGGGGCCCTCCCCGGGTCAGAAGGGGCCCTCCCCGGGTCAGAAGGGGCCCTCTCCGGGTCAGACCCGGCCCTCTCCGGGTCAGACCCTCTCCTGGCCGGCTTGGTGCCTGGAGCCCGGACGCGGGGCAGGGACAGTGGGGCTCGGCGGGGTCCGCCCGCCGCCCCGAGGGCCCTCCGCCCTGGCCGTGTTAAGGCTCCCCGTGGTCCCTGCTGGTTTACGTGGCTCGAACACTCCATAGCCATTCTTTCCGTGTTTTTGTAAGTTCTTGTAAGGAATCAAGAACGCTGACTCATCCAATGTAAACGCGACAGGGCTCGGACCAGGAAACTCACGAGACCACAAAAAGCGCGAGTGCAGACGAAAGAGAAATGTCCAGGGCTCTGTGGAAGCAAAGAGGAAAACGCAGCTTGCAGCGGGTTAAGCAAGCGCCAGATTAAGCGCAAGCGCAGAAACAAGTTTGACGCCAACAAACCTGTGAGATAGCGCGGGCGGAAGGCAGCGATAGAAAGACTCAATTTGCCTCGCCCTGCAGCAGCGTTTGTCATCTCCCACATGGTCTAGCGGTTAGGATTCCTGGTTTTCACCCAGGCGGCCCGGGTTCGACTCCCGGTGTGGGAATGCCTTGTTTTTACGAATAAATCTAGTGTAAGGATTTTAAATTAAAAGCTGCAAATATATGGGCAAAGAGGAATGGCCCGGCCTGAAGGGCACCAGATCTCAAACACGAAGCAGAAACTCAGCGTCGCAAATCTCTTTTTTGAATAAGCAACTAGGGCTGAGGCAGAGAGTAGTGGCCACATGGCAAGGGCCCTTGCAGTTTCTCCTTGCGTGATGAATATGGAGAAACTGGCCCCAAAGCGCTTGTCCTTGAGCAGAAAGAAAGGCCCAATTTTTATGGGGCTTTTAAGTTGCTTGCCCCATTCCACTGAAGCTAGTAAGGTTTCCATCAAGGGCATACAGGCTAGAGCATTTGAATGCCCAGTTTGTGGAGTCTGAAGATCAAAGGGCTCACAAACTCCCTTATTTAGAGGGAGAAGAAAGGGAGAAAGAAAATCAGGTTATCATTCCTGCTCGTGGCCTGGGAAAGCCGTGAGAGATGGCCCAAAGCTTTGGGACCCTGCACCCACAAGGGGGACCCAGAAGAAGCTCCTGGCTCCTGGCTTGGGATAGGCTCAGCTCCGGCCATTGTGGCTACTTGGGGAATAAACCAGTAGATAGAAGATCTTTCATATTTCCTTCTCTCTGTGATTCTGCCTTTCCACTAGCAATAAATAAATATTCAATGGCAGCAGTCTTTTTCTCACTACTTAACCTCCATATTTGACTAATCCTAGTTTTTGGTTTTTTTTTTTTTACTTTAAGCAAGCTTTCATGATATGTTCCACCAAAGTTAGACATCTCTGTCTTGCGACCAGTTTCCAGCTGTTACTGGACAGAGCCTCCACTGATGGCGGGCACCCTTGTTTTCCACTTGGGAGTCACATTCTTCTTGCCCATTCTGTCTTTCTCACTGCCCTGCACACAGAGAGGGCTGTGAATGCGATGCAGCATCCAGATGCTTGGAGGGGTCCTCTCTTTTCAACGATCCTTTGGAATTTAAGGGGCACGAAACCAAATGCCCTTCATAAACATGCCAAGCTAAATAGATGCTGAGTCAGAATTCCTGATAAAGAGGAGGCCATCTGTGTTTATTGAGCCAGGTAGGGCAGAACTGACAGGGAGAATCAAAACCCCAGATGACAACAGCAACAGGTTGTTTCGTTGAGCACTTAAACCACGGACCAGGCTCAAGGATCTACACCTCTTTTGAAGTTCAGTTCTTTCCTAGGAGGCATCAGGTCGTCAGCTTGGCCTGGGGAAAAGTGATGGCTCACTCCGAGTGATGTTTAATAAAGGGAAAACTCAGAAGAAGTCTTCAGAGTTTGGGGAAGCAGCAGGGAATCGTGTGGTGCACAGATGTGCCAAGCTAACAAGGCTCCAGCAGGGAGTACAGCCCAGGACAAGGAGTTGTGGGCTGTTCTGGTTGTCTGAAAACTTCCTTTCAGATGGCAGGTGAGCTCCATTTGCATGAAATCTGTCAAATCTAGTCATCTTATTAATCACCTATTTCCATAAAATGGCTGTGTTTCCTGCTAACCATTTATGTCCAAAAATAGACTTCTGGCTTTACAGTATGACAGGCGCTTTCTTCTCTAATATTTAGTGGGTTCAGAGCATAGTAGCCACCCATCCCCTTTTTGAGCAGGGGAGGGAGGCAGCTTTACAGAGAAGGAGAAACACAGAGAGAAAGATCTTCCAACCACTGGTTCACTCCCCAAATGGCTGCAACAGCTGGAGCTGAGCTGATCCCAAGCCAAGGGCCAGCTTTCCCAGATCATAAACAGGGAGCTGGATGGGAGGTGGAGCAGCTGGGAGACAAACTGGCAACCTATGTCTGCTGGTGCTTGCAGGCAGAGGATTATCCAATTAGGCCTTCATACCAGCCTCATGGTAGACATGTCTAAAAACTTGATAGAATGATTGGAGCCAGGGCTGTGGCTTATCATGCTAAGCCTCTACCTATGGCCCTGGTATCTTACATGGGACCCAGTTTGAATCCTGGCAGCTCCACTTCTAATACAGCTCCCTGCTAATGGCCTGGAACTGCAGCATAGGATGACCCAATTCCTTGGACCCGTGCACCCATGTGGGAGACCCAGAAGAAGCTCCTGGTTTTGGATCAGCTCAACTCCAGCTGTTGCAGCCATTTGGGGAGTGAGCTAGCAGATGGAAGATCTCTGTCTCTGTCTGTTTCTCCTTCTCTCTTTGTCACTCTGCTTTTCCAATAAAAATAAATATTTTTTTTTAAAAAAACTTAATAAAATGAAAGGTTTGAAACATCAAGGCATGTGATGATTTTATCTATATGTGGCACCCTCCTGGCCTTACCTGTTGGCAAGACATTTTGCAGAATCGTTGACTGTCCTCATTCCATCACAGGCTGTTTGACCTGCAAAGAACCTTAGCAGCTGGCGAGTTGGGCCCTTCATTTTCCCCAGGACACATCCCTTGTGGGATTTGATTCCTGGGCTTGCCTAGTATTGCACTTCAGGTGGTGTACTCACTTTTGCTTTTCCTTCCAATAGTGGATACTGATGGTGGCTGAGAGCGGAAAGTCATTTGGCTCATGGATTTGGAGGCTGGGCGTCCAATAGGGGGTGACCCCAAGATCATGGATTTGGTCTTGATAACAGCTCTGTGGGCGTGGTTGCAGGCAGAGTTCACTGCATTACCATGCAGGACTTCGTGTGGCCACAGCAGAAGCGTGTGCCTGTGTGCCTGGGTGTGTCCCCTGGTCTCTCTCCTTGTCAAGCCCCAGTGTTCAGTTTTAGAGTCGGGGCTGCACCCTGGTAATCCAGGCTAATCTAATCAACTCCCGGAAACAACACCACAGCCATATTGACTTTCCATCCTTGTCATACCTCACAGTAGGGATTGTATTTCAACACAAGAACCTCTGAGTGACCCTAATATCCTCAAACTTCCTTCACATGCTGGCTTCAGGGAAGGAAAGAAAACTTATAAAAATCCCTATTTGGTATTTAGCTTTTATTCATTGCTCACAATATGACATGAACACAGAAGAATTGTTTATAAGCATGTCTGGAACGTGTGGGACATGACTGAGGATCAGTACCTTTCCATGTTTTGCACACAGTCAGAAAGGCTGAGGGATTCTGCATAAAGCCTGCTTCATGTCCCAGCCCAAATGTGTCCATTGTCCTATAGCCCTCTGGGGGTGTTTCCTGAATAACCCCACTGCTGCAGGCAAGACTCTCTCAAAGGACTGCCACAGTAAACATTCATGTGAATGCTGGCAAGGGAAGGAAGGCCCAGAAGAATTTTAACTGAGCCACATGGTAATGCTGAGTGACTCGGACAAACACTGACTACATGGAAAATCACTGGGACAAATCATCATCATCATCAACAACAAAAATCAATTTGCAAACACCCAGAAGACCACAGGGTATCCCACATCTTTGTGTGAAAAAGCAAAGCTCATCAGGCAAATCTCATTTCCTTCCATCACAAAGTGACAGCGAAGATGGAGGAGGGAGCAGTCAGGATAATCTATCCTGACCTAAGAGAGCTTGGGACTTCACACCTTGTGGTGTACTCATTAGGAACAGGTAAGAAAGATGATTCCTGGTTGGCAGGGACACATTCAGACTGCAGCTGGGAGCTCAGTACCAGACAATCAGGCAAAGTACAGCCAGTGCCTGCAAAAGAGGTCCTCTTCCTAGGTCTTCTCTACCCCATGCCTTCTTTGTTTGTTTTGTTTTGTCTTGTTTTTCATTGTTATCTAGATTCTCTTGGTGCAAGAAGCTCTAAAATGGGGCAGGGCGGGGGTGGGGAAGAGGAGGCTTCTTTTAGGCTATCAAGAAAATATCATGAGATAATGCCCATAGATTGCTCTGCTACAGCCAAGGAATGTTGGTTTCAGCCATCACCACTGCCATCATCATCATCAGTTTCTCTTTTTCCTCCACACCTGCCCTATCCAACTGCAACACTGACCATTGCCTCCTCTTGGGTGGTGCTTCTCTGTGTTCTTACTTGCTTCCTGGCCACTATGCTGGTTTGGATTGTCTTGTTCCCTGGGTGATGGTCTGGTTGCCCTAATCAGGGACCATCCATCCTTTCTATCCATGTTGCAACACCTGATACAATAGCTGTGAGTACTATTTCCCCACTGTACACCTTCTGGGCTCTGGGCTCCCAATTTTGTGCTCCTGCCTCTTTCTTTCACATGCCCTGGACTCTGGTTGTTTTTTCACTGTTTGCTGCTTCTGATCTTTGTTTAAATCTTCTTGTTAACTGAAATACTTGCACACCTGATCTCAGTGTAGCTGCCCATTGCCCATCCTTTAAGGCTCGACTCAGACTTGGTTTTCTCCATGGAGCTTAACATCTGTAGCTGATGGTGGTCCCTTCTGAGTGCCCTGATTGTCTTGGGCCCCTCTCATCCCACATTTAACTCTTTGCTAAAGTCAGATCTTAGTTGAGATGGGATTTCCTACAGAAGTATCCTACCCCCTGACAGTGGGGAGCAGCTCTGCTTGGCAACTTGCCCTCTCATGGCATTGACTGTGCTTGGGGTGGCTCTGCTGGATTGTGTGTCCCAAGACTAGTGCCCTTCATGTGGTACATGCTGACTACATGCATGCTGAAAGAGTGTGTGGGCAGAATAGGGACGCAGGTTCCAAATCATAGAAAGACTAGTTTGGAACTAGTTTGGGCTTGGGAGAATCATTGGTTTAGGTAACCAGTCTGCAGGAAGTACAGTGGGGTGGCTAGTCTTGGGAACCACAAGAACAGTGTCCTTCTCCAGATTTATTTTCACCTTTGGTGGACTGGGGGCTCCCCCACAGCAAGGCATCTGGGTGTAGTCAGCTTTGTTCTCACCCGCTTTGGCCTCCTCATATGTTGGGAAGGCTGAAGAGGAGGTGGCCTCCCTGGGGCCCTGGACTTGCCACGTGGGTGATGCATGAAGGTCTTTAGGCTTCCAATCTCACTCCCAAATCATCAACTTCATTTCTGCCACACAGGAGACAAAAAAGAGGGACATGGATTGAAGTTAAGTTGGAAGAAATAAGAATGCTGATTTAATGTAAAGAGTAGTGATTTAGTAGGTTCATAGCATTGGGCTAAAAATGTTCCAAATGGAGAAGACTGAATTTCATGGTATGTAAATTCTATTTTAATTTTCACAGTTAAAAAAAACTAAACCATAGATAAAATCATGCTGGAAAACTATGCATTTTACTATCCTTTCTATTTTTTCATTTATTTGGCAAATATTTACATGTGTCTCTTATGTGGTGACACTGACTTCCCACTCTTCACTCCCCGTGTATTGAAAGTCAGAGAGACACAGTGAGATCTTCCAGCCACCGGTTCACTCCTCAAATGCCTACAAGAGTCAGAGGAGCTGGGCCAGGCGGAAGCTAGGAACCAGGAGCCCCATGTGGTTCTCTTGCATGCAGAACCATCACCTGCTGCCTTCTAAGATGCACAGTAGCTGGAAGCTGGGTCAGAATTAGAATAGATGGGGTTCAACCCAGGTATGCCTTTATGGAATGTGGGTGTCCCAATGTACCTGGGCCTCTCCCTGGACCATGCATGTCCATCTTGAGATGGACTTTCACTTTCAGAACTTGGCAACTTTGTCATAAAAGAACATTTCCTGTGGACTACGCTAAGTCACATTATATTCCACCCTAAGCCCATTTGATCAGAGTTAGAATTTGCAGGCTTAGTCCCAAGACCTTCTTCACATCTGACACCGAGTGACATTCAGAGGGCAGGGTGGGAGACTCTAAAAGCACGTTCAGGTTTGATGATGTGGCTGGCAGGACTCGGGCTTCCTGCAAAGCTGTAATCTAGCAATGGTGGGGATGATGGCAGAGATTACGGGGAAAGAGCACCAACCTGAAACCAACAAGAGGACTCTCCACTGGCCACTGGCCACTGGCCACAGTGGCTTGTTGGCGATGGGTCTGACACTGGCGATGGCGCCTCATCTGAGCTGCAGGTCAGTGTGAGGGATGACACTTGCATTAGGATTTACACTGGCAGCTCAAAAGCAAAGATGGGGGATTGGAATGCTGCCACCTGCACCAGACAAGAACCTGTTGGGATTTTGTCCAGTTTATAGAGCATTTGACTGAAGAAACTCGGCTTTTTGTCCTCAGAGAATCTCCTCCGCAGGTCTTGACTGTATTGATCCATCATGTGCAGCCAATCTGGTCTCATCCCCTTCTGCTTGACTCTGCCCGAACTCAGTGAGCTTGTCCAGCAATTTATTTCTTGCTTTCAATCCCTCTCGATTCAGTGCTGTGCTTCAGTCTAAGCACTAATACAGGGCAATTTTGGGTTGGGGAGGATTGCGTGGAGAGCAAGATAGGAAATTTTTGGAAGACTCCAATGTGAATACGACAGTACCAGAAGCTGGAGTAATTTTCCATACCCTGTGCTCATTAATGTCCTGATCGAGGTTAATGGATTCAAGGGAGGTGGAGGAGAGAGAGAATTGAAGGAAGAATAATCAGAATTTGGCAACAGCTCAGTGGTGGGGTGCGAAGGGAAGAGATGATTTGTTGACAAGCCTCAGGGTGATCAGCTTTCCCCAAAGAGACGGAGAAGTGGGGCAGAGAGGACAAGATTTGGCTCCTGTGACCAACTTGAGGCACCGCTGGGTTATCTAAATGGAGCAGCCTTACAGGACAGGAAACGCAGCCTGGCACACCTGTGAAAGCAGCCAATTGTAATTTGCAGACCAACAGGAGGCTCAGGGATTTTCTATCCCAACAAGTGTCTGGCTGTTGTAAGCAGCCGGAGGTGGAGGGGGAGCAGGAGGCCTGAGCAGGTGCCCCAGCACAGGTGGCAGGGAACAGGTTTTATTTTTTATTTAGACTGTGGTGACAGAGGCACCCTTTGGTATAGAAACCTCTAGAGCTACAGGGGCGGACACTCTGGGACAATGTGACAGGCTTCCATTGCCCAGTGCAGGCCTAATGGACTTGACATAGGTTCTGAGCATTTCAAGCACTTTCTGGAAAGTTGTACTAAAGTATCTCGAGGAAGATGCAAGGGTTTCAAGTTTGCACAATGCTGCTGGATGAGCCAACATGAGCTCTGGGGTTCTGGCAAGGCTGTTCTATGTTAAGTGTTTGTCAGTGGAGCCTGCACATTTGTTTATCCCTTCAGAGCTTGCTAATTTATGTCAGGAGTCGCTAAAGACCCAGGAAGAATTCCGTAAGCCAGGTACTCTCATAAGGGTTCACAATTGTTCCCCAACTCTTTTTTTTTTTTTTTTTTTGAAGGGCAGATTTATGAAGAAAAGGAGAGACAGAGAAACATCTTACATCTATTGTAAGGTTCATTCCACAAGTGGCCGCAACAGTCAGAGCTGAGACAATCTGAAGCCAGGGACCAGACGCTTCTTCCAGGACTCCCATATGGGTGCAGGATCCCTCGGCTTTATGCCACCCTCTGCTGCTTTCACACGTCAGACAGGGAGTTAGATAGGAAGTGGAGCAGCTGGGATATGAACCAGTGCCCATATGGGATCCTGGCACTTGCTGGGGGAGGATTAGCGAATTTAGCCATTTCACCAGTCCTTTCTCACATCCTTTGTGTGTGACTGAGGGACACCCCAGGAAGGTGAATTGATTCAAATTTCATGAAAAACTGTTTAACATCTAAAATATCAAGAGCCAGAGGCATGTCTTTTGCTTTTCCTTGGTGGTTCTCCCTCTTGGGCTCTGCTTCTTGGCTGCATCAAGGTCAGAGCTAGGCAAAAATTAACAGATAGATGAACACGGATTGTTTATTTTCCTAAAACATCTCTGATCTTTCAAAATATTTGGAACAAAGAGAAAGCATCTGTAAAGTAGAATAAATGAACAA
Source organism: Ochotona curzoniae (assembly GCF_017591425.1). Classification (NCBI taxonomy): domain Eukaryota; kingdom Metazoa; phylum Chordata; class Mammalia; order Lagomorpha; family Ochotonidae; genus Ochotona; species Ochotona curzoniae. The sequence goes on along the minus strand of NW_024466502.1, from coordinate 42,329,759 downwards.
ATGGTACCTGCAGCATACACTGCACTGCTGTCCAGCTGGTATTGTTTATAAGCAAGATCATTCAATGACCTGGAAAAAAAAAAAACAAACAGATGCTGGTTGCACACTGTGTGTCTAGTTTGAACCAAATTTTGTATTTCCCATGAATATTTTTATATAAGTAAATACAGTGGCAAAATCTGGGAGGAGAAACACCAATATGTTCACCGTGGCCATTTTTAGTTCATAGAGCTGCAAGTAACACAGGTTCCTACTCCCCCTTATTGTATCAGCACATGATTGCCCTTATTATCATGCTTTAATATCAATATTTAGGGGGCAAATTAGTCTTCCACTTGGATGCACCTGAGAGACAGGCTTGGGAAAAGCCCTTGAATGGCTGACCCCATCATTTCAATGAAAAGTGAGTGTGATAGAGAGTACACCAGCATGCCAAGAACTCCGGGGCAAAGGGCTTTTATTTAAACCCAAAACACACCAGTGCTCCCCTTGGTAGGGTGTCAGCTGCTTTCAGGAGATTTCTGGGAGGTGGGGACTATGGGAGGGGATGAAGCAGGCCAGTTTTCACAGAGCGTGTGAGTCTCCCAGGGTTGCACAGTGAGAAAGGGCAGCCTTGTGGAACTGCAACTGCAGAACCCCCTTCCCCACCTGCCCACATACACACCTGGATTTGTTTCTCTCTGAAACTAGCAGCTGTTTCTGTATCATTGTAATTGACACACAGAGGTAACTAATCTAAAGGAAGGTGACCAGGGCTGGAACAGCTTTGCCAATAAAACGGAACCATTTGGCCTCTGCTAATGTCCCAGCTGGCTCCAAGTTGAAGCGATTTCTGTGACTCAATCGTCCGTGCCAGATTTACTTTAAATTCTCCTCAGCGCTGCAGGCTGAATCAATGGGACTCTGTTTCTTGTCGTCTGTGTCCGAGGTACTCTTTGTTTGGGGGAGATGTTTAGACTGCTCCGTGTTTTTGCCATTCCAAGGGACAGAATTTCGTAGAATTGCTAGGAGATGGAGCCAGCTCTCTATGCACAGGAAATTTTCCACAGCGTCCTTGCCAGGAAGAGAGCTAGAGCTCAGGTTGCAAGGCCAAGTGTAAAGGATTTGTAAAGGGCTCCATTCAGCGCTGAGCGCCGGGCAACCACTTCCCAGGAGAAATCAGCTTTTGTGCTCCAGAAGGGTGAGTGCGAGATGCCAGGCTTCTCTGAGCAGACCCGCTGCCTGTTGACACATTTCAGCTGCTTGGGAATCTCGCCGGGAGAAGGTCGAGTGGAGCAGGAGCGCCCGGGGGCGGGCAGAACCAGGGCAGGAACAATGCCCCGCGTGCCCTGCCTTCTGTTGAGCATCTGATCGTGGGCTCGGATGACTTGTCAGTGGCTTATGGCCCAAGCAGAGTTGGAGAAAGAATCCAAGACACGAACTTAGAATCTCATGTTGGCTGTACACAACACCCCCAAGGTTACTGACCTCATTTCACCTGCCTTAGCCTTTGGAGAAACAAGCAAGCAATCTATGATAAGGAAAGGGCTAGAGGGAATGCGGGAGTCTGCACTGGGATGCAATGCCAGGCCAGGAACAGATGTCTACTCCTGTGCGTGTAACACTCGCCCTCCAAGGAAGTATGCAGGCACTTCAACAAGTTCATATGAAAGTGGAATTAAAAGAGAAATTTGATGTCAAAGGACTTTGAAATTAACATATTATTTTTTCATAACTCACACTTTTTGTGAACTTTTTGAGGCTTCCTTGTATGCATGGATTTTGACATTTTTTGTGACCAGAAAAAACTTATCTTCTATTTTCAAATAACTTTAAAAAATTTTTTTTGTTTATGGGAGAGGGAAAGGAAAAGGGAAAGAGGGAGAAGGAGAGGGAGAGAAAAAGGAGGAGATGGAGTGATTTCAATCCACTGGTTCACTTCCCAGCTGCTTGCAACAATCAGGGCTGGGCCAGGCTGAAGCCAGGCTCGCAGAACTCCAGCACCCAGGCCTACAAGGTGAGTGGCAGGGACTCAAAGTGTGACCTGCTACCTCCCATGGCAAGCCTTAGTAGGAAGCAAGAATTGGGAGCAGAGCTAGAATTTGAACTTGGATTGAAATACAACCATCCCAAGCAGTGTCTTAGTGGCTGTGCCAAATGCAAAGACCATACATTTAATTTCATTTCCACCAACTTTTTGAAGTCTCTAAGAACAGCTGTGGCTTCTTCTGTCTCCTGATAGAGCCGTGAGTCCATAGGTTTCTTCTCCTAGGACCTCCATATCTCTCTAGCTCGCACCAGTGACACTCCTTCCCAAGTGTCTGTCTTTACCTTTGTGTCATGGACAAATGCTGTGATCTGTATCTTGAATCTACACAGTCCATAAGCTCCTTGTGTTCGTTGATCCCAGTTAATATTTTTGACTTTCTATCTTGAAATACTTACCGACTCACAAGAAATTGTGAAACATTTAAAATTCAATAATAATTTATGAGAGAGAAAGGAAATGGCACCCATGTGGTTGAGACTTTACTACATGCACCACAGCGCCAGCCCCAGAAGATAATATTTAAAAAGTAGAGAACTGCTTCCAAATGTTAAAGCTTCTCATTTGCTTATTAATTATTACTATTGTTATTATTGCTTATTTGGAAGGTAGAGTGACACAGATTAAATTAGTGACATGAGAGAAACAGAGATGAATACCTTCCCACAACAGTCAGGTTAGGCTAGGCTGAAGCGAGGAGCCAGGTACTGCATTCTGACCTCTCACGTGGGTGGTGGGGGCCCAAGTACCTCGGTCACCATCTGTTGCCTTCCTAAGTGCATTGACTGGAAGCTGGATCAGAAGTGGGGCAGCTGAGACTCGAAGTAGCACTCTGATACGGAATGCTGATGTCTGAAGCAGTAGCTCTAACCTGCAATGCCAGCTGCTATGTTTTTATTATTGATGAGCCTAATATAGAATTAATTTCATTTTCCATTTTTATTCTTTTATTTTTAGTATCTAACGTTGGCCTCTCTTCAGTTTATAAAAGTATCTGCTGTTTTGGCTAACCCTTAGATAAGAACTTGAATTATTACTATTCTCAACATAGAAATTCATTTTTTTAAATCTCCCCCATTCCTTCTACATCTGATAAAGAAATGGCCATTCCAAGCTTCATCCTTCAAGAATTTTTTTTTCAAATCACTTTGATTCTTATCTGTAAAAGAATAATCAGGAGGGCCTGGCGCGGTGGTGCAGTGGTTAAGGTCCTCGCCTTGCACGCCCGGCGATCCCATATGGGCACCGGTTCTATCCCGGCAGCCCCGCTTCCCATCCAGCTCCCTGCCTCTGGCCCAGGAAAACAGGCCCAAAGCTTTGGGACCCTGCACCCGTGTGGGAGACCTGGAAGAGGCTCCTGGCTTCGGATCGGCATAGTATCGGCCATTGCGCTCACTTGGGGAGTGACTCATCAGACGGAAGATCTTCCTCTCTGTCTCTCCTCTCTGTATATCGGCCTTTCCAATTAAAAAAAATAATAAAAATAAATCTTTAAAAAAAAAAGAATAATCAGGAAAGGCAAAACTGACAAGAGGAAATAGAGCTGGATGAAGAAGACCTAATGAGATCTAGTTTGTGTGCTTTAAAAGTCTTCATTTTTGTTTTTAAACTTTATTTGAAAAGAAGAGTTGCAGTGCAGAGTAGATGGTAACACACACATGCATACATACAGAGAGAGAGAGAGAGAGAGAGAGAGAGAGAGAATCTTTCATCTGTTGTTCACTCCCCAAATGGTTGCAAAGGGCTAGGCCAGGCCAAAGTCAGAAGCCAGGAACTCCAGCTGGCTCTCCCAAGTGGGTGGTGAGGGCCCAAGCACTTTGGTCACCTTCTGCTGCTTTTCCAGGCATTAGCAGGGAGTTGGATTGCTAGTAAAGCAGCTAGGACTTGAACCAGCACTCTGATATGGGATGCTGGTGTTACAGCTATGGCTTAGCCCACTGTGCCACAACACTGGTCCTTCCAAAGTCTTCAAACGCTAAAGAAGGGTGGTTTGTGAATGGTTGACAGATGGCTTTAGTTTACTAATAGAATGTCACCCATGGCTAAAGTGGTATTCACTAAACGAGGCCCAGCACACTGTGGCTATTTTAGGATCTTCACTGGGAGAGGGGAGGAAGTGGCCTAACTCAGGGGCCTGCATGTTCCTCTACTGCAGGCCTCGCTCACATCTGAAGGTGGGAGCAATAAATGAAGGCCAGTGCAAGGTGGACCTCTCTGAAATGTCCTTGTGGGTGTGGGTAGCTGAAGGACCATTACAGCAGGAGAAAAGAGTTGAATCAGTACAACAATTTGTCTCTCAGATGCATTGAATCTATCTGTACTAAAACATCCTAAACCTCACAAGTCAAAATGTCATAATCTTTTAAAATTTTTTAGTAATTATTTTTATTTTTGATGATTATTACATGATTGATTATGGTGATAAGGGTCAAGGGCTACAGGAAGGTAAGATGATTATTTCCACATTATTTTTTTCCTTCCTGTGTCTGGAGGAAGGGGAGATACAATGGCAGAAGCCATGCCCGGTCTTCCAAACACCTCTGCATCCTGAGATGCAGGACAGTCACCTGATAACACTCCAGAGTCCCTGATGTGGGGCATGTTCTGAGGGTGGTGTTCAAGTGGTTTTGATAATTCAACAGTTCTGAATGACTGCCAATCTTGCAACTCCAAGCACGATGAAATCTCTCCAGAATCTACTGGTTGGCATAGTCCACCTTAGAGTCTCTTTTTGCCTGGATATTCACTGCTAAAACTTGGCTGGGGTAGTTAATCAATTTGTTCTGTCTTCTGTCTTCTGTTGTGGTACCAGGTGACCTCTGCAAACTCCAGTGGACTGCCATATCCTTCATGTGCACCTGGCTATGCTGTCCTCTGCTCTGTCTAAGCCACTGAGGAGGCCCAGCTCTGACACTTGCCATCCCCCAGTCCCAACCCAGTGGGTGCTGGAACCTGGTTCTGCTCAGTCTGCTCCTATTCCTGGCTCATGCAAACCAGTAGATATGACAGCCTAGCCTGGTATGGCCTGCGTTCCAGCCTGGTTTCTGTGCTTTCTGGTGAGCTAAGATTTGCTTGGTCTGCCTAATCTACCCCCTTCCAAAACCAACCTACACATTAGCCAACAGTTGGAGCTGCCTTGCTCAGCTTGCCCGACTCCCAGGCCTGGACCATGTACTCACCAATAGAAGCTCTTACCCACTATGGAGTTTCCCAAGTTTCCCCACTTGGCTCTACTCCCAGACCCAGATCTCATGCATTCCTTGGGGTGCTAGGCTGTTGCCTGGCATGGCCTGCCCATCCATCTTGCCTTGTATGAGCTGGTGAATGTTGTGGCCTGGCCTGCCCCTTAGCCTGTTTTAGGATGCACATGTGGGTGCTGCAGCCTGGACCTCCCCAGACTATTCTTGGTCCCTATAACCAAGAATGTTGACAGGTCCCATGATCACACCTAGCTCTGCCCATCACCACCCCAACTCTTGAGCTAACCAGCGGGACTTACATTTCCACAGAGTTGGACCCACTTATCCCCCACAGAATCTACCCATGGTCCTGGATCTCTTGTGTGCCAGTTAGTTTCATGGCCCTGCCTAATTTAACTCATTCTCTGTTCTGATATTCAGTCAGGTACTAGGATCTAGCCCTGCTAGACAGACCCCCAGCCCTAGCTTTCTCATGGACTGGCATGTAGTGGTCAGCAACATTCCATGCTAACAAGCCCAACTCAGGACTTCCCTGTGGGCTGGTTCAGGAGTCTGACCCATACAGATCTTCCAGTCTCTTCCCTCCAAACCACCAGGTCTCCATCCCCTCGTTTACCTGAAAGCACAGTGGCATAGCCTCCTCTGGGTCTCCCAAATGAGTGCAGGGGCCCAACGGCTTGGGGATGTCCTCAACTGCTTTCCTAGGCCACAAACAAGGAGACAGATGGGAAATAGGGCTGCCGGGATTAGAACCGGTGCTCACATGGGATCCTGGTTCCCTCAAAGCAAAGACCTCATCCGCAAGGCTATCGTGCCAGGTCCAACATCATATTCTTTATCGGAGAAATTGTTCTGGCATGTTCCGTGAAAGGGAAATGGAAGCATGAGTTCTACATCAGTCATGTACATTGACTCATCTTCATATGCGCCTGGTACTCTGTGATGAGCTGTTCTAGGAGAGTGAGTGAATTCTTGCTTTGTGCCCCTGGCGGCGAACTACAAAGTACTCTCAGGCACAGCCCTCTCGTGGGCTGTGCAGGCTTGTCAAGATTTTCACCGGTGCATGATGGAGTGAAGCGTGTTGATGAGAAGGGGGACAGGGTACATCAGAGAACCTTTGGTTGTGAGATAGAGGCTAGGACCTACTCCTGCGGTGGAGCCTCTTGGCACTTAAGAACCTTTCTCTGGAGCTGGCTGGGCACAAGGCAATCCCTGCCAGGGTTACTGAGAGGTGGCTGTCCTCAGCTGGTGCCAGGCAGGGACACCCCTAGGTCCATGAGAGCTCCCACAGTCCTCTGTGGGACCTAGGCTCGTCCAGCTTCTGGTCAGCATCATGCTGAGCCTCGGTCACACCACTTTGCTTACGCCCAGGGCGGTGTGGTCCACGGCTGGGAAAAGCACTTTCTGATATCCAGTGGCTCTGATTATTAGCTCTGTGCCTTGCAGATAAAGGCTGTCTGGTCTCCTAGCCCAAGCTGTGTGTCGGAATGTACAGGAAAAGCTTGCAAGATTGCAGGCGAGAGTCAACAGAGCTATTGTGCTCTGTGTGGATGTGTCCGCTCTTTGGCTGGGCAGTGTGTGGTTGCCATGGATATGGTTTTGTCTTCAGAATCCCAGGACCAAGGACGACTTAAATAAATCCTGATGGGTCAATATGTCCATGAAACACCCTCCTTGTTATCCCCTCAAGGGTACACTCTCTTAGATAGCTTCAGGAAATTTTTATTTATTTACTTTTGGAAAGATTTATTTTATTTTATTGGAAGTCAGAGCTACAGAGGAAGGGAGAGGGGGAGATAGATCTTTCTCTGCTGATTCACTTCTCAGTGGTCTGGCTGAGGCCAGACCAGACTGAAGCCGGACGCCAGGAGCCTCATCCAGTCTCCAGCTGGGACATGAACTGGTGCCCATATGGGATACTGGCACTTGGAGGTAGAGATTTGCCAATTGAGTAATGGGCTGCACCCTTCTTAGTAAGATGCTCGATGGATGTGACCCAGGGCAGAAGCTGTGGGTTCCAGGATGAGATCCTTTGCCCTCAATGGCCCTGGAGTTTTGTCATTCATCCCACTAGCTTTTCTGTCCATTGTTGCTGGTAGCCAGGTACAGCCAATGAGACAGTCACTTCTGGAACTGCAATTACTCATCAACCTCTTTAAGGGAGGAGGAGAAAGACTGATTTTAGTTCCATCTCGGTGCATTGCAGTTTCCACCTGTCTGTAGTGGAGAGGAGAAGGGGGAAATTCTGATGCTCCTCTCTCTCCAAGTACTCCAGTGAGAAGCCCTCTGTGAGAGTTGAGAACACGAAGGACAGTCATGTTGCCTGCCAGTTGACCATGAGGGTCAGTGTTGTGCTGCCTGGAGGAGGAGGAGAAGCTCCTGTTGAAGCTGCCTCTGCTGGGTCCTGGAAGAATGACCTGAAGTGAAGCGGCTCTGAGCTGGCCCCATCCTGCTTCATGCAAAACTCCCAGGAGGTCAAGGGTGTTTTCTGAAGTCGGGGGGGGGGGGGACACAGTAACCAGAGATGGACATGGTGGCCGGCAATCTGGAGCCAAGCACAGCTCCTTGGGTGGACTATGCTTGTATCAGGGAACATCTGTGGGAACAAAGCAAACTTTGAAGATGATTTTCTAGACATATAGCCTGCTGAACTTCCCCATCACCCTGTCAAGTTCCTCAGAGGGAATTATGACTCCCCTGGCTTCCGTATGGTTCCTCTAGGGTCCACCACCAACGGAATAGATTTCATGAAAAAGATGAGGGTCTTGATGCTGGTGTGTGAGAGATGATGTTGATCTGGATTGAAAGGCACTTTCTGACTATCCAGGTTAGTAAAATGGAATTGTATGTGTGTGTGTCTGAGATTTGGTTTGAGGATGCTCTTGAAAGGACCCTGGAAGGTTTTGAAGCATTCATGACATCCTATCTGTAGCAGTACAGAAAATCTCAAGGGAGAAAGAGAGATACAGCTAAAGGAATCAGTGTGGCAGCGAGGGAAGGCTGTTAGAGCCAATCTTTTTCATGAACACAAAGGATGGAAGGAGGGGCATATATTGAAGGATGTCACAAGAGAATAGTTGGAATCTGTGTGTTCATGTCAAGAAGAACCGGAGTCCAGAATATGCTAAGACTTGTGAAATAGCAGCTGACATGAGGATAATGCACCACAGTTCTGAGAGTATTCTCATGTAAATGATCGCCAAGATCCTCACAAAAACCCTGGGAGTGAGGATGGGAGTTATTATCCTCAGTGTGTGTGTGTGTGTGTGTGTATGTGTGTGTATGTGTGTTAGGGAGGGGAGTGTTTCTCAGAGGCAACACTGGGATTGGAGCCCAGATCATCTTAGGCCAAACTCTGGGCTCTTCCCACATCCCATATCATCTTCCATGGTCCACTGCTCAAAAGTCTGTTTGACTGTTGGCAATAAGAAAGGGTAGGGCCACTGCTTAGGGAGTCAGTGGAAGGCAGGCAGGTGTTGAAAAACAAACATAATTGCTCCAAGTTTTTCTTTAATGTTTATCAGAAAGCCAAATAATCTTTAAGGGTTAGAAAATAAATGTTTCAAAATGAATGAGACCTTAAAGAAAACTGAGTTCTCTAGCCCCAGGTGTAGACATGACCACTGGCTGTTTCCCAAGGGATCTTCTCCACAGCACTGGAGACATTCCTTGTCCTGTATTCATCTTTTCCATTTGACTGGGACCTCTTGAAGGTAAGGCCTCATCACCTGTCCATCAACGCATCCTCATCAATAGCGTGGGCAATGAACTGCCCACAGACCTGTCAGAAGTGATGTCTGTGAAATTAATCAGAATGGGAACCATGCCATGGAGACAGGCAGCAATGATCATGGCTATAAGAGAACAGGTGTATTCTAGGCACTCCACGCTGATGACCTGACATTGGTCTTTGAGACATGTCCTTTCATTCTCATCACTATCTAAAATTACTTCACATTTCTTCTTCCTGTTGTCTTCTCTCCTTCCTCTGTGCTTCCTTCTCTTCTGCTTTGTTGCAACCCTCCCCTCTAAAAATAAGCTGGGACTTGGAACTTGATGGGAAGTAGAACAGCTTGGATATGAACTGGCATCCACATGGGATCCTGGTGTATAGAAGGCAAGAATTTTAGTCACTGGGCTACCATGCCAGGCCCTAGAAGGCAACCTGTAAACAACCCATGGTGACAAGCCCAGGACATAAGGCTGGTGGAGGGGACTTCAGTGCTCGTACAGAAACTTCAGGGAAAGCTGAGCAAAAAGAATGGGGAATGTTCCAATTGGGAAGATGCAAAGCATTGCTGGGCAAGGGAGCAAGGCTGTTCAGGGTCTCTTAGACTGTATCCATGACTCAGGTCCTGTTGTACAGCTTGTGGGCAAGCTTAAAGTCACAACTGAGAGCAGACAAAGGACAGGTGAATGAAGAGAGGTGAGGGTACCAGAGGAGCCAGGGGCCACACATCTCAGGAGACACCAGCTCGAGGTCTTGAACATCTGTTGATGTTATTGAGCAGTGTGGGCACGCCCTTTCTTTATGTTGCTTTGGCAAAATGGAGATGGTGCTGCTGCTTTTCTGGGTGAGGAAGGTAGGAAGGCATGAGACACAAAGATAATCTCTTTGAACAAACCCCCAAATAATAGTCCTTTCAGCATGATTGAAAGAGAATTCTCTCAAGCAGCCTTTAGACCTGTCTTCAGGGCTCCATGGTGATCCAGTTCGCCTTCCTCATTGTTCCACTTCTCTGTTCTACTGTTACCCTCATCAGCATGGGGGAAACTTGTACATCCACATTTGAGCCATAAGAGGGAAAACAGAGAGAAAAGGCATGTATCTTTCAAGCGTATCATCCAGGAAGTGCACACAAACTTCTGTTTGCATCCTTCTGGCCATAGTGTTGCTACATGGTCGTGAAGGAGCCTGAGAAGTGTGGTCTTTGTCTGGGTTTAAATTCTATACTCTGAAAGAAGAGGAAAAGCAAGTGTGGAGACAGCCACTCCGCTGCAGGTGTCTGCAGGAAATTGCGGCAAACTGCCTTCTAAGCCCAGCAACAGTTCTGTTTCTCAACTGCCCCAAGGGAAGACAATCCAATGGCAGGGGAGGGCTGTCTGCCAAGTCTTTTCAGAGCAAGGAACTGGATAGATTTTGATAAACAGACCAATGGAAAAGTATTCCTAGAAAGAGTTCAAAGACTTGGTGGTCCTAAGGGAAACATATTAACACCAAAGAGGAAAGTAAGGCAAGGTAGAAATTTTTGTCAGAATGTAGTCACCTACCAAATGTTTTACCTAATCAGTCTGCTTCTATCATCAACCATTTAGAATCGTAAAACAGGTTGCAGTGAGTTTTAAGTCTAGAAGTATTAGAATGGAAGCTTTGTAGAAATTAAATTTATAGCCTAGCGCAATGGGTCAGTGGTTAAATCCTTGCCTCACACATGCTAGGATCCCACAAGGGAACTGATTTGTGTCCTAGCTGCTCTATTTCCTAACCAGCTCCCTACTTGTGACCTGAGAAAGAATAGAGGATGGCCCAAAGCCTTGGGACTATGCACCTATGTGGGAGAGCCAGAAGAGGCTCCTGGTCCCTGGTTTCGGATTGGCTCAGCTCTGGCTGTTGTGGCCACTTCAGGAGTGAGCCAGCAGATGGAGGATTTTTCTCTGTATTGCCTCCCCCCCACCGTGGTTCTGCTTTTCTGATAAAGATAAATAGATCTAAAAGAAAAAAAAAGAAATTAAATTTGTGGTAGGCACTCACTCATTGGAGGTATAATTACTAGATTCCTGCCAAGTGCAGAGCCCTGTTCTAGAGGGCTGAGCAGCTCTGTGTGTGTGAATAAGATACACCCCAAGAGTTCCACAACAAAATGCCTGTGTGTGAGACTGGGGCACTCACCCCTTCAGTCACTGATTGGAGATATACACATTACCACGGGTCAACACATATAGTCTCATGAAGGAGCTGGGCTCTATTGAAGAGCAGGCTGAACAGGGTTATGGCTATTCCACTGTGAGAAAAAGATATTCCATGTGAAGACGTTAAGTTGCCCACAGGAATAGACAGGATAGTCTATGGTGAGGAGTGTTTTTGGACAAATCAGAGTGATGACAGAGAGTGCGGGGAGGGAGCAAGAGGCCAGGAGGGTCTTGTTGAGCTGATGACATTGAGGCTGAAACCAAAAGGACAAAGGGCAGCTGGTTGGTCACACAAGAAGCCAGGAGAAAAGAGGTAGAGAAGAATCAGACGTGCTTTTAATGGGACAGTAAGAGCATCTTTGTGGTTCCAGAGAGGTGGGGGAGGGCTGCGAGGAGAGCCTGCCTGTGATAGACCTGGCCCTAGAGAGTTTCTGGAAGGAAGGGAGTTGAAGGGCAGGGAAGGTGGTGAGAGGAGTCTGGAATCAAGCATTCTGAAGCTGGCAGCAGCTGTGAAGGCCCAGAGTGGTGGGTGGGAAGGGCTAATATTAGGAGTAGCACCAGGGAAGGCGGGATAGGAAATCAGGGGGGAAAGTTCTGGAAGGTCTAAGAAAGACAAGGAGCTTGAATCTCAAAGGTAGGATGTAGGCATTTGAGCAAGACAGAAACACCATCAAAAAGTGTCAAAGATGTTTTCTGGGTCTGGTACTATAGCAAGGCAAGTTAAGCCTCTGCTGTGGTGCCAGCATCTGATATGGGTGCCAGTTTGGGTTCTGGCTGTTTCACTTCCTATCTACCTTCCTATAATAGGAAAGAAACCCCAGTTCTAGTCACTAACATCTAGTGACTGTAGCTGAGATAAATGAGGTTTTTGTTGTTGCTGTTTAATGAGCTTTAACTTACTCTCAGTGAAAGGCCCAAGGGGCTTTCCTCCACTTATCAGTGCCTTGACATTTGGCTGCCCTTCTAGCACAGCATCATCTCCTTGGGGTGAGGGTGTGGCTCAAGGAAACCAGGCCAGGTAGCCCCTGGATTTGGGAGGAGGAGGCATAGAAGGAACATGTCCTATTCAGGAAGAGATTCTCACATTGGGTTGAAAAAACAAGTAATGTAGGATTGATTTTTTTGAGGTCCCTAATTTAAATTAGCTTTGTGGAAATTCTTTGGGATTCAACCAACAGCAACACCAACAGCAACAAACCCCTAAAGAAATTAAATTTGTCCTTTCGTTGCTTCCTTTTCTCCCTAGATATTTGAAAGCCAGGCCAGAGAATACAAAAGAATCCAGGGAAAATGTTTAGGAAAATCTATTTCTTGTTCTAGGTCTATTAAACTGCATATGAATTGAATAGTGTCTATTCATCAAGTTCACAGACACTTGGAACCTTAGCTGTGGAAATGGAATCCTTGCAGATGTAATGAGTTAGGATGAGGTAATACTAGATTAAGGGGGCCCTCAATCCCATGACAGGAGACACACTAAGGTGGGCCAGAGGAGGGGCTGAGGTGACAGCCGCTAACCAGCATCTGCTTTGCAGGGGCTGGCAGAGCTGGGAGCAAGGGAGGGAGGTTTTTCAGGGAGCAGGCACCTGGACTTGGGATTTCTAGCCTGCCTAACAGAAGTAATTTCTGCTGCTTTTGAGTCCCCTGGTTTAGGGGTAATTTTGTAGTAATTGTAGCCTTAAGAAGAGAGCGCTAATGGGAATGCTCTGACGGCGTTTAGCCTTTTGATTACAAGGAGGTCCCGTGGAGACTCCCTGCTTTATAGAACTGGCTTCCACTTCCAGCAGGTTAGCCTCCTCCACCACCGATGGACTCCAGCTCAGTTCCCCCAGCAGGATTTAGGGGCCATAAGCAGGTTTCCTATGGCATTCCAAAGCCAGGCTGAGGAAAAACCGAGCGGCTTCAGGAATCACAGCTGCCCAGGTTCCTTGGAGCCACAGCAGAGAAGAGGAGGCAGCCAACATGTGGAAAGAGCGAGGGTGGGGGTGTGTGGTTAGATCCCAGAGAAAAATATTGGGAGTCTAGCACATGAGTGATGGATGTGGGAAGAGAAGCGGGAAGGGATGGAGGAGTCAGGGGAGGGGAAGTAGGGGGTGGGTGTGTTCGGTGGTGTAAGGAAGGATGGGAAGATGAAGAGAAGCAGGACAGCTGGGTCCTTTCAAAGGGGATGGGAGCCGGTTTTCGTTTGCCAGAGGCAACACCCAGAAAGCAAGATTATGCAACATTTTTAATGACAGTGTTTCTGTTACTCATCTTGATAATAGTAATTATGTCTATTATGGCAGATATGGTGGTAGAGGCTCTGTCCTGGGTGAGGGGATTCTGAGGGGAGGCAGCCCAGGATAGAGCCAGGGAGGTCTGCAAGTTCTCTTTTCTAATCCTGTAAATCCACACTCTCTTGTAAAATAAGCTCCTCAAATGAACTACAAGAGGCAGCTTTTTTTTTTCTTCTGCTTCAAGCTATGTCCTTACTATGTATCCCCTACAATTATTTATTTCATTTATTATTACTATTATCATTATTATTATTATTATTTTGCTGTTGCCAGGAGCCTTGCCATTTGCTTGGCTTGATCTTTGGCCAGAACAAATCATTGGCACACATGTTTTAGGAGGAGAAAGAAGTGAATGTATCACTTGTTGAGAGAACAACTCAGAAATTCATCTGAAGTTTAGGTGAGGGATGAGGGAGTGGAGTGGGAAGTGTTGGGTTGGAGCAGACGATTTCCAGGGCAGCCAGAAAGCAAACATTGCCTGCTGTTGGCATTGAAGGCTTTGGCCTCCATCAAAAGCTTTTTATTCAGGACCCGCTGTATGTAAGCCCTGGGCAGAGGCTCTCAATATGGAAATGGTTTTTTTTAAAGGCTCTACTGTTGAGGAGGAAGATGGATGATCACACTGTTGTTCATTCATTCATCCCATAGTTACTGCGTCTCTTCCCTGAGCCAGAGATTGTTCTTGAGGCTTAGTGCCTTAGTCTGTTCTGCATTGCTGTAGGGAAATACCTGAAACTGGGTGATTGGTCCAGAAAGGAGATTTATTCAGTCTGCAGTCTTGGAGGGTCAAACCTCTGAGTGATGCCAGCCTTGGCTCGGCTCTAGAAGGGCCACATCCCAGGGTGGCGATGGCATTGTGGTGGGAGAGTTCACATGGCAAGATCGGAACTGACAGAGACTCAGGGCCAGGTTCACACTTTCTGTAACAGCCTGTTCTTGTGGGAACTAACTGGCTCCTGGGTGCACTGTGATAATCCCTTCTGAAGGCAGCAACCGCAATGACTTAAGGACCTCTCACTGGAGGCCCTGCCTCTGGAAGGCCTGTCACCTCAAGACCACCATCCTGGGAATGACAAAATTTCCAGCACATGAGTCCTTGGGGACACACCTGAAGCATAACTAAATGGGAGCATTTAAGAAAAAAAAAGATTTATTTATTAATTGTTAAAATCAGAGCTACAAAGAGAGATAAAGGGAGAGACAGAGAAAGATCTTCCATCTTTCATTCACTCCTGAAATGGTTACAACAGTCAGAGCTGGGCTGATCTAAAACCAGGTGCCAGGAGCTTCCAGATCCTCCATGTAAGTGCAGAGTCCAAGGAATTGAGCCATCCTCCACTGCTTTCCTAAACCATCTGCAGGGAGCTGGGTCAGAAATAGAGCAGCAGGGACTCAGACTGGTGTTATATGGGATGCTAGGGCCACAGGTGGTAGCTTTATATGCTAAGCCACAGTTCTGGTCCTCCAAAATTTTTATAAGATTGTTTGAATGACCAAGTGACATAGAGAGGAAGAGCTTGAGAAAAAGCTAGAAATGATAGAGATCTTTGATCTGGTGGTTCACATCTCAAATAGTTTTGACAGTCAGGGTTGGGCTGGGCCAACGCAGGATCCAGGGACTCCATCTGGGATGCCCACATGGGTGCAGGGACCCAAGCACTTGAGTCATCTTGTCCTGCTTTCTCAGGCACATTAGCAGACAGCTGGATTAGCTGCAGAGCAGCTGGGATTTGATCTGGTGCTGACCTACTGTGTCACAGTGCCAGCTCCAGGAAAATCCTTCTACAGGAGTTGAGCAGGTATGGACAAAGTGAATACCCACACTGCAAACTCTTTCCTGTCCTTTGAAGCCACTGGCTTGTCCTGTCATAGGGACAGGCTACTCTGTCATCTGTGCAGGGTCCCCTTCCTGCTAGGGAGTTCTCACTTCATCACTGTGGGGTTTCCTGCCAGGGCCAGCAGGCTCTAAGGCAGAACTTGGTGCCTTGGCTTGCTGTGTGTTCTGGCACATGCAAGCCACTGTGTCTGTGTCCATATCACCAGCTAAATGATGTGTGTTCACCTAACACTGGGTGGCGAGCTCCTTCTGCACCAAACACCCAACACCAGGGGATGAGGACTTCTGAGCTGGACTTGGCTTACAGTGTTCCATAATGGGCTGTCACTGTGTGCCCACTGCGCCTCACTGCTACCCGCCTACCGATCTCTGTCAACCCTGCAACGGAGATGTCCAAGGGCCATCACTAATTTACCAGGTGTCCTCCATCAGCCTGGGCATGCATTTTTCATCAACGTTGCCATCGAGACTCGGGTGACACAGCCCTTCCCCCTTCTCTACCCTCACAGAACATGGTTTGAAGGTAGTTACGACCTGTTATTCCACACAGCAGGCCCCTCCCTGGGAGGAAGCTCTGACTACTTATTTGACACCCATTCTAAATATTTTAAGGCCATTTTCTAAGTGGCCATGGAACTAATTCTAAACTTAGGACCTTCATCAGATTGCTTGAAGAGTCCCTCATAGATGGGTAAGTGCTGGCTCCCAGGTTTATGATGAAAAGTAAAAGGGGGAGCAGGGAGTCCTAGTGAGGGGGGCCATTAGGCCCTTCCTCCAAGATCACACAGCAAGTCAGGGGCAGGGCCAAGATGAAGATCCTAGGAGTTTGAGTTCCAGGCCTAGGCCACTTCATCGAACGATCCTGCCTCGGGATAGTAAATTGAAATCCCACCCTTCTAAATCAGTGTGTGAAATAGTCCTCCCCTCCCCAACTCCCAAGTCATCAGAGCGCTAGGAGTATTGGTGAAGTTCAAGTGACTGCTGCCGTGATGGTTACTAGCTTCCTTTGCTAGGACTGGAGAGATGAGCAGTCTTTTTCTTCTTCTTTAAAAAAGGCAGATTTGGGGCCCAGCGGCGTGGCCTAGCGGCTAAAGTCCTCACCTTGAACGCCCCGGGATCCTATTTGGGCACAGGTTCTAATCCCGGCAGCTCCACTTCCCATCCAGCTTCCTGCTTATGGCCTGGGAAAGCACTTGAGGACGGCCCAATGCTTTGGGACCCTGCACTCACTTGGGGAGTGAATCATCAGACAGAAGATCTTCCTCTCTGTCTCTCCTCCTCTCTGTATATCTGGCTTTGTAATAAAAATAAATAAATCTTTAAAAAAAAAGGCAGATTTATAGCATGATAGAGAGACAGACAGATTGTCTGTCTGCAGGATCACCATCTGCATAGCGGCAATGGCTGGAGCTAAGCTGATCCAAAGCCGGGATCGAGGCGCTTCTTCCAGGTCTCCCACACAGGTTCAAGGACTCAAGATTTTGGTCCATCCTCTGCTGCTTTCCTAGGTCATACGTGAGGAGCTGGATGGGAAGTGGAGCAACTGGGACACGAACTGAAGCCAACATGGGATCCTGACGCTTGTAGGGGAAGGATTAGCCAATTAAGCCATTGCACTGGGCCTAAGAGAACATGTTAAACAGGATCTTAGAGGTGGGAGAGCCTGGGATGGTAGTCCTATGTCCTATGCCCTCCAGCAGAAGTGGGAAAAATGGTGAGGCTACTATAGGCGTTGGAGTGGGCAGGGGACCCTGGGTACCAATCAACACAGGTCGAAAGCCTGGTTCTGGTGTGTGATTTGGGGAGGTAGTTACTTCCTTTTCAGAGGACCAGTCTCTTCCTCTGTAAGATGCAAGTAATATCTATATCATAGTGTTGACATGATGGTTCAGTGAGAAGGAGCAATATGCAAGAAGTGGGTACTGGTAAGACTTGTGATTGCATACCCTGCAGTAAGAGGGATGTCCCTGGCACTGCTGAGGCCACGACTCGGGACAGCAAAGAAGCCAGTTTGGTCAGGCAACCTGGCATTTCCCTTCTTGTTAGCATTGAAAACCTCTCTTTTCTCTTTTTATTCTTCATTATGGAGGTTTTCAACTAGGCAGGATGTGAGGGTCAAGTGATATTTCCCTCCAAGGGACATCTGGCAATGGGTGTAGAGATTTTTGGTTTCACAACTGGGGTTGGAGTTGGTGGTCTAGTTTGCATTGAATAGGTGGAGAATTCTACCCTCGGTGCAAGCAGTGGATGGAAGATCATTCTGTCTCTATTTCTCTCTGTGAATCTGCCTTCTCAATAGAAATAAATAGCTCTTCATACATACATATGTATGTATGTATGTGTGTTTGTGTGTATGTGTTGTATATGTCATTTATGGTTTCTTTAAGAGCCTATGAGGATATGGAATTTTCCCATCTCTTCTTTCATATTTTAAACATTTTATTTGATCCTATGATTCATCATCAATCTTGGTCCTGCCGCTTGCTAGCTAAAAGAACTCTGGGCAGTTTCTTAACTTGTTTAAAATCTTTCTATTTTGTTAAAATTTGAATTGTTTTTTCTTTGAAGGGCTATTAAACATTTATCAGGATCACACATCTGAAAAAATACTCAGGAAAAGTATTTGGCTCTTAGAAAGAGACTTGATATCTGTTCTTAGATGTGAGAATAAAGCAGATTTTCTATTTTACTTTCCCTAAAAGTGAATTTTTCAAAAACAATGACATGGAAATAAGATCTTTCCTCTCCTCCTACTGTTTATTGTTGGGCTGGAACTATAATCCTTTGTTTGTGATATCACAATTAGTTGCTACTGGAGAGGATTATGTCACAAAAGGACCAGAACTCAGGTGAGCTGTAAACAGGAGCGCACAACCGCTCTAGAGGTGCTGTTGTAGCTGTTGCTTTGACATTTGTTAACGATAATCTCTGTGTTTTCATTCTAAATTGACAGCCACTTTAAGAAAAACAGTGGTAAGGGGGTTCTTAAAGAAAGAAGATTCATGTAAGGTTTCTAGTCTCAGGTTTTCACAAATAATAGCCCATCGTGAATGCTGATTAGAAACATTAGTGTGCACTGTAAGCTGTGGAAACAGCAGGTGCAATACCAGCGAGGTGCTCCACAATCATTTATTCATCCCCTTGTGGCCAAATCTGAGAACCGGGTGACTTGTAGTACTCAACAGCATTATGTAAATCATATGCTAAAAGTGAACTTGCTCAGAGCCAAATACTGTAGAAGAGAAAGTAGGATTGCAGGGTGCTGCTGGGATCAAAGGCCTGGGAGTTGGGTATTTGGTTCTACTCCCAGTCCTGCCCCCGCCCCCCAGCTCCACTAACCACTTGTGTCTTTGGCCAGTTTTGGAGGTTTTTGGGACATTTGTGTCTGCCTTATAGAATGAGGTGTCTAGATGAGACTCATGCCATTGCTAGATGATTCTACAGGGTCCCTATTTGTTCTGAATTCTGTGCTATCATATCTGTCTTTTCAAATTTCACCAGAACCAGCTTGTTTGGGGCTTGGTTATGTTAAGTGCTTTGCTTGTTAATCTTGGAAGCCTTGATTTCAGCTCTGGAATAAAAACAGTCCTGTAAGAACACATTGTGCAAAGGAACCACAGGGATTAGAAAGAAAAAAACAGATCATTTCCCCTCAGGCAGGGCATTCATGCTTAGGACTGGGCTCAAGGGCTCAGCTTCTGGAACTGGGAAGAAAATTCAGTTGAACATGCCAAGATACTAGTAGATCTGACGATGAAGAGCTCTAGCCACTGTCCTTGGGGGTCTCCTCAGTCCTTTTTGGGGGGGGGCAGCGGTGGGAAGACTGTACATGGAACCCCCCACATACACATTTGCACAATATTGTATCACACACAGTCCACCTTCTCTCCATCTGAGTGGTGTTAAGAACGTTCCTTTCCAGTTTCATCTAATTTCCCTGGCCCTTCCTGCTCTGTCTCCTTTGGTGGGATCCTGGCCTCAGTTTGCCTTTTAACTGTAGGGTGTCTGTGGCTTGCCCCAGGCCACATTCCAGCCTGACCTCATGCATGGGCTTTGCCTCAGCTGTGGCTTAGCTGCCCCTGCCGCCTGCTGGGACAGCAGCTCCGTGAGATCAGAAGGCCTGCCTATTGTGTGGGCCTGCTTCTCTCCAGTACTGAGCACAGTCTTGCCCATATTAGGTACTGGACAAATCAACATCGCCGAGCAAGTCTATGTTTTCAATGAAAGGCTTCTTTTCATTCCTGATCTTAGAAAACCACTTGCTCCTTTGCATCCCTATTTGTCTGCCCATGGCGCCTCATATTCTAAACTTCTTGCCTCCAAATGATGCCCCCAAAGTCGTTCTTCTTGCTGAGGTTCCTGTCTCAATGTTTCATGCTTCTTCCTGCCCCAGTGTGGTACACTGGCTGCTTGGAGCCCTTTCAGCCTGCTCCCATAACCTATTTTTTCCCTTGGTCTTCACATTTAGCTCATCCGTTGATCTCCTGCAGCCCACTCACTGTCTTCCTCCTCACCTTCTCCTGGATTGTTTCAGCAGTTTCTTAGCCGTGCCCTCTCTTCTTCATTAAGTGTTCAAGATCTCCCAACATGAACCAGGTATAATAGCCCCACTCTTGGTTTGAGTTTTCATATTTTCATTGGTGGCTCTCTGTAGGTTCTAATCTTTTCAAGTTTTGAAATACATGTTTACAATCTTACTGCACAGTATGTGTATTTTTTTTATAAGTGGCCTGAAATGCTACTTAATGCGGTGGCAAATAATATATTATTATTATATTATTATAAGACTATTCTTAAATCTTTGGATAAGGAGGGAAAGAAAATTCAAGCAGGTTTAAATTAATGGGAGGGTAGTAATAGTTCATTCAGTTCAGCAGTGCAAGAATGACTTTGGCTTTGGATACAGCCACATAGAGCGATCAGCTCTGCCAGGGCTTCTTTGTTGTTCATTATCCTTCGATTCCAAGTTGCTCTGTCGAGCCAGGCATCCTACCTTTACCAGTAATCTTCACCCGTGGTTTAGTAAACCCTAAGGAACCCAGTGCCGTAGGCCAAGCAGCACAAGGCAGACTGTGCTCCCCCATGCGGTCACCACAAGGCCTCCCAGCCCTTGTGCTTCTTTTATCATGGGAGGTGGGGTCCACCTGCCCTTGCACTGCCGCTGAGTGGTTATCAGAGTACAAGAGAAGTGCTACTGTGTGACTTCCACATCTAGGCCGTAAAAGGTGCTACAGCTTCTTCCTGCTCCTCTTGGAAACCACCCACCTCCCTGGGAGGAAGCCGAGCAAGTCCTGGAGAGGCCACATGGACAGGAAGTCCATCCTCTACACAGACTGAGCTCTCAGATGGCGTTGAACTCCCCGCAGGTGAATGAATGCATTTTCAGGGGATTGAGCCCAGCCACCGAGTCACTTCCGGCGTCTGAGTTCTCCCCATGGAGTCTCCAGACCCTATGCAGCAAGAACAACCTGACCCTATTGTGCACTGTCTGAATTCCTCACTGAATTCTCACTGAACGTGAGAAAGAATAAGCCAGTGTTGTTTGAACTATGAAATCTTGAGGAATTTGTGGCACAGCAGCAGATAACTAAGTACAGAGAGTGCTGTGGACTTCTCTTGTGGCTCTTTGGTTCCTTTGTTCCCACATAGGACACGCTTTCTGGCCCTGTGTGATGAGAGGAGGTCTTAGTGAGCACAATGTTTCTGTCCTGAGACATTGTCATTACGTAGCAAGATTGCTGTTGAGTGTATGTGATAGCAGGCTCAGTGAAAAGGGAATTATGCCTTCTATATCTATAGATTCTAGACGTATTTGCCAGCAGCAACCTTAATCAAAGCTATTCTGCTGAAAGCAGTTCATGGTTTAGAATTTTTTCCTCTTAAAGTGTTGTCAACTATTTATCAGGTCAGTTATTGCCACATTTAAAAAGAAATTAGATAGAATCCTTTGTTTTCTTTCCCTCTCCCCGGGAAATCTCCCTAGTGCCTCCAGAGGAGTGCATGAGAGATCAGCTGTTGAGACCCGTTCTGTCTTATTCATTCTGCCTCCAGCAGTTTCTCTCTGGGAAGATGTCTACCACGAGCCACATTTCCCCATGATCTATTCTTCCTTTAATCTATCCAGGAAAGAGAAGGTCTTTCAGGAAGTCCCAGCACAGCTCTCATTAGTTCTGACCACCGTGTTCATTTTTAAGCTCACCACTGAATGAATTTCACTCTACCACATGGATCAAGGAGAGCTAGGGCCAGGGTTGTGGTATATTAACACAGTGGCAGATTAAGCTGTTGTTTGTGATGTTGGCGTCTTATCACTATAGTGATGAAATAGTTAAGACAGTCTACTTATGGAGAAAGGAGGTTTTGTTTGGCTCTTGGCTTTGGAGGTTCACAGAGTGAGACTGGGTGGGTCGCATTGATTGGGCCATTTTGTGAGGTCAGAGGATGGCAGTGGCAGGTCACACACAGAGCCAGGATGTAGAGACAGAGAGTGCACACAATCTCATAAAATCCCAAAGATCGCGTCAGGGGCCCCACCTTAGCAGCCTGATCCAATTTTATTACTTACCATAGGACCCACCTTCAGATCCATAACTGGATTATGTCCACTATTAAGCCAATAGCCTCCGGTATTAACCAGTTAAACATTAATGTAAAACTTTGGGGACCACAACTTTAATACACGGAGATCTTTAACACATGAGATCTTATATCTAAAGCATAGGAGTATGACGCATGAGAAAGTATATAACAAGCATCAAATGCAATCCTTCATCTGGGAAAGGAGACTGCAGAGGTGGGGTGTTAGTGATGTGAGGGGAGAAAACGTGGGTGGAACAGGTTGTCCAAGTGTCCCAGCTGAGTAGCTTTTCTGATGTCCTCTTCCCTTCTGCCACATGGCAAAGCCCCCTGTCCCAGGCAAAGTGATGGTAAGGAGAAGGGTCTTACTTTCAGAATTCACTGGGAGAGCGTGGGATTGAAGAGTAATCCTTTGAACCCTTGTAGGGCAAGAAAGGTAAGGAGAGGCTCATGTCAACACTCTGGAGTTTTCCGTTATCCCAAGGGTGCAGGCGTGAATGTGCTTTTGATGGAAACTCTTCTAGAGGGAAGTCCATTTGAATGTGCAATTGGCCTGTGAAGTTGTAGGTGTGAGCTGTTCCCTTTTTTTTTTTAAGATTTTATTTTGAGCCTGGTGCAATGGCCTAGCAGCTAAAGTCCTCATCTTGAACACACTGGGATCCCATATGGGCATCGGTTCTATTCCCAACAACCCCATTTCCTGTCCAGCAGCTCCCTGAATGTGGCCTGGGAAAGCAGTGAGGATGGCCCAAAGCCTTGGGACCCTGCACCCACGTGGGAGATCTGGAAGAGCTCCTGGCTCCTGGCTTCGGATTGGCTCAGCTCCAGCCATTGCAGCCGCTTGGGGAGTGAACCATCAGATGAAAGATCTTCCTCTCTCTCTCTCCTCCTCTCTGTATATCTGCCTTTCCAATTAAAAATAAATAAATAAATAAATCTTAAAAATTATTATTTTTGATTAAAAAGAATGAGTATTTTCTTTACCTTTTTTCCTTTTCTTTTCTTAAGATTTGTTTTTATTGGAAAGACAGATTTACAGAGAAAAGGAGATACAGAGAGAAAGATCTTTCATTTGCTGATTCACTCTGCAGTTGGTCACAATGGCTGAAGCTGAGCTGAATCAATCTGAAGCCAGGAGCCAGGAACATCTTCTGGTATCCCGTGCCAGTACAGAGTCCCTCAACTTCTTTCCCAGGCCTAAGCAGGGAGCTGGATGGGAAGTGGAGTAGCCGGGATATGAATTACCCAAATGGAATCCCAGCAGATGCAAGGGGAAAATTTGACCACTAGGTTATTGGTTCCAGCTTTGACTCTTGAAAAGCAGAGGAGCAGTGGGTCTGCTGATGCCAGGCGACATGGTAAGCTACTCCCCCACCATGGTGAGGTTATTCCCATGCCTCTTTCCTGAGGGTGACACAGGAGTCTGATGGAATGTGGATTCTCTTTCAGGGTGGAATCCTTCTTCTTCTGCCAGGACGGACTTGCTGCTTGATGGGGGCACTTGGGCTCTGAGAGCCAATGGAGGAACATGATGCTAATTTTACTTCCTGATTTTATTTCTGTTCCAGGTCACTTTGTTGTCACCAAGGTTTCTATTTACTCACAAGGGTGTTAAAACAGAATCCGTTGACATAGTTAAGGCTTCAGAACCCTTTCAGAGTGTCTTATCCCAATTTTCCCCAAGGAAACACAAAGTATCCTAGAGGCACACAACATTGATGCAAACAGTTGTTTTCCTTAGATTATTAATTTTTGAGAGGCAGTTACAGAGAGAGAGGAGAGAGAGAGAGACAAAGAGAGAGAAAGAGAGATATTCTGTATTCTGGTTCATTCCCTACGTGCTCACAATGTCTGGATCTGGATCCCCAAAATCCAGGAGCCTGGAATTTCTGGGTTTTCCATGTGGATACAGGGGCCCAAGGAGTTGGGTCATCTTCTGCTGCCTTCCCAGGCTGTGCAGGGAACTGGAGTAGAAGTGGAGCAGCCGTGACTTGAATTGGAGCCTCTGTGAGATGCTGGTGATGCAGGTGGAGGCTTAAGATGCTACGCTATGGTTAAAGGTTTAATGGCCAGTGTGGCACTGTTAGGGGAGGCAGAGCTCTTAGGAGGTGGGGCCTGGGGAGGCCCTTAGGCCATCCTGGGTACAATGCGTTTCTCCTGACTCCTATGGGAGAAGCTGGGAGTTGATAGACAGGGAGCAGGGCTAGCCCTGATAGTTGTACTCTTCGTGCTTTTGTTTGAGATGTGACCACTAGCTCACTTGTTCTTGCCATGACCAAATCAAGGTCTCCCTCCCCCTACATCTGATCTAGAACTGCAAAATCACAAAACTGAGCTCTTGAGAATGGCATTGTTGTATTGTGGATCGGGCCACCCCTGGCAATGCTGGAATCCCATATGAATGTGTATATAGGCTGCTATGAAACAGTCCCCCCGGCACAGAAGCTTCTAGTTACCAAGCTTGGACTGAGTGCCAGGGAGCAGGCTAAACATCACATTTAGATAATGCCAAGTTCCCAGTGTCCAGGTGAAGAGGCTGTGGCTCCAGCCGAGGAGCTTTGCAGAAGGTCATGGAGCCAGAAGGTGGCAGACCTGGTACTTGGACGGAGGCAACACTGGCAAAGCCTCCTCCACCCCCTCTGGAGGAGAGGTGGTTGAAACCTTGTAGCTTCCGGACCATTGTGGGGA
Organism: Ochotona curzoniae; assembly: GCF_017591425.1. Lineage (NCBI taxonomy): Eukaryota > Metazoa > Chordata > Mammalia > Lagomorpha > Ochotonidae > Ochotona > Ochotona curzoniae. The sequence goes on along the minus strand of NW_024466502.1, from coordinate 42,305,246 downwards.
GTGGATGGCAGTTCGAGCCCAGGAGGGGTTCAGAACACCCTGGAGGACGGAGCAGTTCTGCTCACTGCCCAGACTCAACGCGTACTTGCTCTCACATCTTGTTTCTGGGAGAGTATGGCTCTTTCACACATGCTGGCTGACACCAAGACACAAAATTCTAAAAAGTCCTGGGGCAGGGTTCTAGAGAGCCGCTCTAATCCTATCCATCTCATTCTGCCTGGTGGTGGTGCCCCAGATCCTCTTGTTTCAGCTCCTGGGGCCTGTGAACTCCAGCTGGGGCGACAGGACTTTGCCTCTGTACACACTGGACACCTCCCACATCCCTTGGGTGCCTCCTTGAGACCTGCCTGGGACTCACACCCTTGCAAGCTGGAAAGGAAGGAGAGGGAACTGTCCCCTGGGGCAAAATAGGGGAATGGGGGGACAGTGGAGGCAAGAGTTGAGGGTCAGTTGGCTCTCTCCCCATTCTCCCGTAGTCAGATTTTATATGTTGTGCTCACAGCTTCTCTCTGGAACTTTTTGGATGACAGTTGGGGTTTAGTGCATGTTCGATAAAGATATTGTGAATGAATGCCCAAAGATGTTGCTATGGTTTGCACTGAATCGTGGCAGACAACCCACCGTCTGCCTTCATGAAGGGATCCTGCTTTCTACTCTTCTTTCTTTTCCTCCTCCCTCCTGTTTGTCAGGGAATATAATCCCTGCTCTGGGCCATATATTCTCTAAATGACATCAAAGCACATGAACCTTTTGCTTTAGATGCTGTTCCAGTGAATCCTGCTAAGACACGTGGGGAGGTCTGGGTAATTTTATATCCATTCACAGTCTGGCACCAAACTCAGTGACACGGAGTGGAACCCGGGAGGGCTGTGGAGTGTCACCTCTACTTTATTTGAAATAACTTTCCAGTTAATTTCCACAGATTTGTTTGCTTCTCCTCACTTACAATTTGCCTTTGCACAGCTTCCTTACATGACTAAGATGTATAAGAAGGAGGCATCTGCATGCTAAAGGTTAGCCCCGCCCAACGCATCCCTTCTCCAAGCAGGCTTTCCACTTTGGAGCAGGGGGTGTGACATTTGCCTGGTGCTTGTCTGATTGAAACTGTGTTGTCCTGGGGTGACCCCAGGAGCAGCTCTGCTCTCCCAGCACATCAGAGGTGCCCAGCAGGTAATTGAGAGTGAGACGTGGGAGGCTGTGGTGAGGCCACGGTCCCCTTGAGATCGGAGCAAAGAAAGGGCAGAAAGGGGAAGGAGGAGAGTGAGGGGGTCACAGTGTCTTAGCACCTTGGGCAAGCAGGTGGTCCTTGGGCCTGAAGAGGAAAGATTCTGACAGTCCCAGCAGTTAGCAGGGCCCCTGGGGATGCTGGGTCCTTTGTCTTACAGGCAGAGGAGGAGCTGTACTTTTCCAGCAGTGTGGATACTGTTGCTGTGGCTGGCCCAGAAAGACTTTCACAAGGCATTCTCAAAAACCAGGTCCAGAGAGGTTAGTCTGGAGGAGCCAGTATTCAAAGTTTCAAGTAAATCATAATCAACACAGCTAAAAGCCTTTCACATGCTTACACACCCAGCAAGTGTGAGAGAGAGATGAAGATGAGGATAATTGATGCGAGCTGCTGCACGGACTTGGGGGCACAAATTTAAGAAGCCGGGCTTATTTAGACAAAAGGATTCAATCTGGCTTCTGCAGGTTCCTTGGGAAGCCAGCCTGAGCAGATCCCTCCTGCAGTGGCTTGTTGGTGTCACAAGGGGTCGCTGTTGAAGATGTGTCCTGCATTGATGCTGTCATGCACTATAATGGGTCCCTGTTGGGGTCAGACCCTGCGGGTTTCCTTGAGTACTAGAATCATAATGGTCCCGCTTCTTGCTCAGTGTCAAATTCAGCCAAAGTGCCCCACGTGGATTGGTCAGTTTGTAGTGCACATGTCCAGGTTTGCTCACCATCCTGGAGCTAGAATGGCTGAGGTCTATGGGGTGTCTGGGTCTCTAGATGATTCGATCATGTCCTCCTTTTAAGGCAGCATGTGCTTTCTGGCTCTACAAAACTTGGATTGAACTTTCAAAACTAAAACAAGACTCAGAGCCTGAGTCTCCGATGACGATGATTTCACCTTAAGGTGAGCCCTCTCATCCTGTAATTTATAAATGTTTTTCTCAGAGAATACCTATTCATGTCTGGCTCAAACCTATCATGTGCTAAGACACCATTAAGCAGAAAGGTAGATATAAGCTTATTAAAATAACACCAAGTTGGAAAGTGAAGTCCTATTTGTCTTCCAACCTTTAAAATGATTTTGACAAATCAACAAAGTGTCTGTTCACAGAAATAGTTCTCTGGTCTTCTTGTTTGCAAAGATCCTCCTGCCAGACTAAGTAGAGAGAGCAAGATCACCATCCTAGACGCTTGGAATGAGTGCAGGGGAGGTTTGTGAGTGGCAGGGGCACAGCTGAGGTCTTGTTTCTTTCTTTTGAGCTGTTTCTAGCTTCTCTACTTTGAGGCATTTACTTTTTAGTCTAGTAATGTGCAAGGGGGAGCTTATTTTGAAGTTGATAGCTTTGCAGGAGTTATTTTAAGGCTGTGCCGAAGACCCTCATTGAGGCGGATGCATGTTGAGGATGTAAGTTCTGTTCCTTGTCGGACATTCCTGGATAATTCATGTTTGTTCTTGATATCACAGCTGACCCACGTTAATTGAGAGGTTCTCTCTGTTCTAGTGTGTTTTTCAAGGCTGGCGATGGTAAGAGTTTGAACTGAACTCCTGGCAGAAGGGCATTGACTCTTCTCCAGGTCCCTTACTGCTCCCCAGCACCTGAAAAATTCCCACCAGTGGGAGAAAAAGAAGCCCTGGTCTTGAACTGATTGCACATCATCTAGATGCTTCGAGGTTGGCTCCTGGAGTAGAACACCCACCACCCAGCTATGTCCCACATATGGAAAAGAAGGTCCTTTTGTAAAATATCTGGTGCAAGATGTTGACCTCAAGTAAATCCTTTGGACAAACCATTTCGAAGAGCAGGCATTGTTCAAGGTCACTTTGAGGTAGCAAGAGATAAATACAAGTTCCATCAAAAAGGGGTGGAAGGAGCTGTTCCAGCCACACAGATGTGATACAGTCAGGCTCATGGAATCGCGAGCCTCTCCTCCCCTTAGACTCACACCATCCCTAGGACCAATCTGAACTCTCGGCTAGAAGGTCAGGGACATCTTATATTTGTCTACTTTGCTCCAAGTCTGGCATTCGGAGTGCTCTGCAGACTCTTGCTGCTGGTCTGCCCTGTCCTAACCACCAACCACATACCACCATCAAAGACACAACCACACACACTTAGGTTTTCAACTGAGGTCAGTTTATCCTAAGGCTGACCCTTAATGTTAATTTCTGGAATTGTTCCTCTAACCCTTCATCTAGCATGAAGCAGGCAATTGCATCGTGAGTTTCAGGGAACATTACAATTTACATTTAAGCCCACATTTACCAAACACCTTCTTGTCACTATATAATGACACTATGTTCAGGGCATATAGCTAGAGGCAGGATGGGGAAGCCAAGAGAGGGCTTGAAAAGAAATTATACCATCAAGAGCAAAAACCATAAACCTGCCACCACCAATGCAACTTCAAACAAATCCCAATATGCATTGCTTCTTTTTTCCATTTTTTAAAAAAAGATTCATTTATTGATTTGAAAGTCAGAGTTATACAGAGCGGGAGGAGAGACAGGGAGACAGATCTTCCATCTGCTGGTTCACTCCCCAAAGCCTGGAGTCAGGAGCTGCATCCTGGCTCTCCCACATTGGTGGCCAAAGACTTGAACTATCTTTCACTGCTTTTCCCAGGCTTTTAGCAGGGAGCTGGATCAGAATAGAAGTAGCCAGGACACAAACCAGCGCTCATATGGAATGCCAACTTGGTAGGTGATAGCTTCACCACTGTGTCACATGCCAGCTCCCTGATTCCTGAGATTCTGGGCACTCCTCAGAATACCCTTTCCCTTCTCTACTTTTCTCACCCTCAGCATTGCTCCATCCCTCTTCCAAACCTCCATAGCTAGCCTTCAGATTCTTAAGTATCTTTTTTTTTTTCTGCTTGAAATGTTGATCTTTCATATAGCTGAAAGGCAGAGCCAGAGAGAGAAAGAGAGAGAGGAGAGAGCATCCATTTGCTAGTTCACCCCCAAATGCTGTAAGAACTTGGAGCTGAGTCAGGTCAATGTTAGAACCCTGAACTCCATCTGGGTGTCCCACAGGGGTGGCAGGGGCCCCACAACTTCAGCCACTACCTGATGCTGTCCAGGGTGTATGTTAGCAGGGAGCTGGACCAGAAATGGATGTGGGACTTGATCCCAGGCAGTCCAGTATGGGAAGTGTGCATCCCAAATGATGACTTAACCCACTGTGTGGTAACATCTGCTTTTAGGCTGAATTCTGGCTTCTGCTCCCAGTTCTCCATCACAGATACCCGGGAAGCCATCTGGGCCAGGGCAAAGCCAGTCTGCAGAATCAGCCCTCCTTTTGTGGACGGAATAGGCAGGAGCTAGGATAATGTGCTGCTCTGAGGCTCAGTGCTGCCCCACAAACATGAATGCCACCCAGCCTCTGTCCTGTGCAAGTGAGGACAGCAGCCACAGCAATTCAAGGTGGTAAGAGCTGTGAGGGTCGAGCTGCTATGGGATCCTGGAGAGATCAAAGATGGCTTAGGGAGGTAGCCCTACTGATGGCTTAAAAGGTAACTCTGACTTTTAACTCGACCTCTGCCTTTTTTTTTTTTAATCTGTGCTGAGTCTTGCACAAGCCACGGACCTTCTCTGTGCCTGTTTCCTCCTCAAAATCTGGGGCTACTATACTGGGGTGGTGTTGGAAATGTTCATGCCACAATGCTCAGGAGATTTGTGATGTGTGATACATGGAGTTAGTAGATTCTTGAGCTTGAATCATAAAATGGTTTGGCTTTTGTCTCCCACTGCTCCTTCTGGATGCTTCTGGATGAACAGTCACTCCGGATGGTGTATTTTTCTCGGATCTGGCCTTGAGAGCTCTCTCTTTTGCTTTCTTGCAGCCATTAGGGCCACAGGGGGAGCTAACCGTGATGCTGACAGGGTCTTTCATGGGAGCTAGAAGGAGCTGCAGAACTCCCCTGTGTGCAGGGAAGCCAAGCCCTGCTTTTGGTTGGAGAAAGCTAAGCCTCCATTCAAAGTGGATGCCAAGGCTGCATAAAAGACAAGACTTTGCTATAGATGGAAGAAATGCAAAGTGGTGTGAGCCATGGTCACATTCAGGAATCTGGAAGTCTGCTCTCTCCTAGCCATCAACACGTCCAGCCTCCTTCTCTGCTCCAGGGCAGTGGCCTATGGCTGAGAAATCTGCACGGGTGAGATGGCGCTCCCTCTGCTACCTCCTGCCAAGTACTCCAGCAGCCTTGGGTGTTGGTACAAGGATCAGGTGTGGCAATGAAAGATGAGGGAGTGGCAAGCTCTTACTGGGCGTTAGGACTTTCACACAGCAGCTGGTTCTGCCCCGGGGACTGAGCTGGAAGGAATCTACATCCATCTCATGTGATCTCCTCACGAGGGGCAGCCACCCTGTCTTGGTCCTCAACAGGGACAATGGGATCAAACAAGTGGCTCCTCCAAGGTTCACCTTCCAAGGCTGGATGGTGGTGCTGCTCAGTCTAGGGTCAGTTAGTTGCTGTCTTGGTGTTTCAGGGGGCACTGGGTACCAACCTCTTGAACAACGGCTGATGACCATCGTCATCCTCATCAGGGCTGCTGGAAGGCGGCACATGTGGGAAAGGATGACAGATGACACGGCATGGGACGGGGGGATGGAGGGGGAGTGGCTGTAGAGAAGAGCTTTTTCTTCCAGGTGTCTAGGATTGATTCTTGTCTAATCAGTTCCTGCCAGGATGGGAGAAGGGATGCAGTAGCTTGGCTCCTCAAAATAAGCCCTCTAGTGCATTTACAAAGTGTCTTAAGTTTGCATGTTCACGCAGAAAACTCATAGCAACTCAACAGCATTGTGATTGCTTCATTGCCATTTCACCAAGGACACAGATTCAGGAGGTTAGGCCATTGCCAAGGTACACAGCTGGGAAATGGCAGATTTGAATTTGGTCACTTGACTTAGTTTGTGTTCTTTGTGTTAGCAGGAGGTTATCCTAACAAGCTCGAGCTGGGGACAGGGAACATTCCTGCAGGCCTGGATCTAGGGTGGGGTGGTGTCCTCAGGAGGAGGTGGTCGTGGGAGCCACCTGTGCCAGCCCAGCTGGCTGTGCTCTCAGCAGCAGGGGACATCCTGTGCTCCACACCCAGAACTACCAGGCTGAACAAACACAAACTCTGACTTTATCCTTGCTGCTGCTTTGCACTCAACCAACTAGACCTATTTGTGGTCTTTGCCTCCTTGATCTGGGGCCAAAACTCTTGGGTGATCCAGACCTTGGTGAAGACCACCATTCCAAGGGTCCTGGATGAGCGACTTCTAGCGTCCAAAAATGGAACAGCAGTGTCCTCAGCGGAATGGTGACTGTCCCATCTTGTATCTGCAGGACATGCTATCCCTGTGGTCACACTCACACTTTGGTTACTGTTTCCTGGGAGTTCAACAGAAAATTCTTTTCTCCTGCCCCTCTTCCCTTATGCCCAGTTTGATCTTCTTGGGCCATCTTCCACTGCCCTCCCAGGCCATATGTAGGGAGCTGAATTGGAAGTAGGGCAGCTAGGTCAGGAAATGGTGCAATATAGGATTGCCGGTGGTACAAGGTTGAGGATTAACCAGCTGAGCTATTGTGCCAGCCCTATAACATGGCATTAGTAAAAGTCTCTGTCCTTGTGGTCATTTGTCCCAGCCACCTCAGGGAAACTAATCCAGAGGTGACTGGCAGGTCACAGACTCAGACCCAAACCCTTGGTGAGCTGTGACCACAGGTGTGGCCTGAGGTTCTGCAGGACCTTAGCCATTCCCTGCCCAGCCCAACCACTAGATACTGTCTTGTGAAAAGCTGAGGTGTGAAATACAAAGAGAAATCAGAGAAATTAAGTGTTTTGCCTGGAGAGAGAGATAGAGAACACTCCCATCTGTTGATTCACTCTGCAAATATCTCAACAGTCAGGGCTGAGACAGGTTGAAGCTGGGAACCAGAACTTGAGCTGAGACCCCTGTATGGCTGAGAGACCCAGTTCCTGGGCCTTTTCCTGCCACCTGCAGGAAGCTGGAATCAGAAGCAGAGTGTGGATTTGAACTCAGGCACTGTGGCATCTCAAGTGGCACCTTAACTACTAAGCCAAACAGGCATCCCTACATGATTTAACGAGAGATTGTTTTAGTTATTACATTAGCTTAAGTTTCTGGATTCAGCTCCATGTCAAGATACAAAGAAACACGAGTGTGGTGTGAATGAGTGAGATGCCACTGTGGTTCCAACCAGAGTGGCATTGTAGGTGGACCTCCAAGAGTCTAGTGGCTGTTGGAGTCCACAGCAGCCAACACACAGAATTCTAGACCTCCCCCTTCATATTCACCTGTGTGTCTATGCATGAGTATGTATGTGTGTGTACATTTGTGTATAGCTATGTGTTGACTAATGAGGATGCAAAGGCGCATCAGAAGAGGACCGAGGATTTTTTTTATATTCATTCTTTGCTAATCACTGGTTTTGATTACATCAATTCCCCGATAAATAAGAGCCAGTAATTTTCCTTTGGCGGTTAGGTATCTAATAGTGTCACTGAGAAAGTAAAAGCTGTCCATCAAAATAAATGGTTCAAAAAAGAAGATAATTCATCGTATTAACAAAGGTTAGGAAAGTGACTAGCAGATAATTTGGGAATTAGTTGATGTGTAAATCTACTCTTGCCAGCTCTGTCTCCACTTTCTCTAAATTACAGTCTGGAGCTAGCGTTGGAATGAAGGATATTAGTGAGTTAACTAAGCGAGGGAGATTCTCTTGGATTATCTAGGTTGGGCCCAGTGCACCTAGAAGTCCTTAAAAGTGGATCCAGGGTGAAATCATCGATGTTTGCTCTAAGGCTGTTACGAAATGTTCTACAACTCGAGGTATTTTATGATCATTTTTGTTCACGATTTGGTTAGAATTTTCCTTCTTCTTTACCTTCCATCTTTTTCACTTCCTTACCCCCCTTTTTTTTGTAATGAATCTTTACTCTTATTGGAAATTGGTAGTCATCAGGGCTCTCTCTCTCCTTCTTATTTTAAAAAAATATTCTACCATCTTAGCATGTCTTTTATCTGGAATGTCACTGTATGCTCTGGAGGAGCTCCTAGGCGGCCACTATTACTAGCACATTTTGAAGCCGAGAAGATAGAAGATGACTGAAAGAGTAGCCTTAAATGAGGTCCTTCTGCTTTTTTTTTTTCAGGAAACTTCTACATACATCTGTATTTTATGGACCATAACTTTATCTAATGGCTGCACATGGATGCAAAGGAGAGTGGACCCATAACCGTTGCTTGTACATTGTTACCTCGATGCCACTGAGAGTATTGAGCACCTCTTCCCTCTGATATGGAACCGGCAGCAGTCACCGAGAATTGCTAATGCTCGAGAAAATAAGCAGTGCCCTTGACACGGTTACAGAGAGTGAGAGACAGGAAAGAGATCGTCCATCTGCTGGTTCAAGCCACAGGTAACTACAGCCTGGTTGAAGCCAGAAGCCAGGAGATTCATCCAGATCTCCCGCACTGAGTGGCAGTGGCCCACATTTTCCTGGCACAGTAACAGCGAGCTGGATCAGAAAGAGAGCAGCTAGGACACACACCAGGGTCCATGCTGGCACTGAAGGTAGCTGTTTTACCCACCACACTGTAACAGTGGTTACATTTTTACATATCTTGCCACCTATGTATAATAATGGTTAGCCTTTTTCCATGTTTGTTTCATCAGTCCCTACGTTTACTAAAGTAAATCTCATGTCATTTCACTTCTAATTATTATTTTTAAAAATATTTATTTATTCATTTTCATGGGAAAGGCAGAATTTACAGAGAAGGAAAGGCAGAATTTACAGAGAAGGAAATACAGAGAGAAAGATCTTCTGTCTACTGATTTACTCTCCAAGTGGCTGCAATGGCCAGAGCTGAGCCGATCCAAAGCCAGGAGCTAGGAACTTCTTCCAGGTCTCCCACATGGGTGCAGGGTTCCAGGGCTTTGGGCCATTCTCTACTGCTTTACCAGGCCACAAGTATGGAGCTGGATGGGAAGTGGAGCAGCCAGGATATGAACTGGCACCCATATGGGATCCAGGCAGATGCAAGGCAAGGAGTTAGCCACTAGGTTATGACATCAAACCCAAATCATGTTTTTTTAAAATAGATAAGTACATTAAAACAACCATAATGCCAAAAAAACCTGAATAAAAATTCCTTTGTATTACAATAAGCAGCAGAGCTTTGATGTTTTCCAATTGCTTCAAACATGCCTCTATAGCCAGTTTAGTCAACTCACCATTTAACCAACATCCAGGGATATCTCTGGGTAATATAGATCTTAAGTTTCTTTTCCTGGAACTCGTATTTTTCTAGCACTTTTATCTTTCATAATACATGTGGATGAATATGGCTCATTTGTCTTATAGAATTTTCCAGATGCTCGATTGGGCTGTATTTGAGGGTTTCATTCAATAACTCTGCATCATTTGCATTTGCTGTAGCCTGGTAAGTCAGCCTGGAAGCTTGACCAAAAGCAGATGATGTTTTCCCACTTTGGCCAAAATTCCTCATGGAGGTGGCGCTGTCATTTCTGTGGTACCACTCCCCCCAGTGACGCTCCCCTATTTGTGGTGTTAAGGTTACTCACGGCTACAGGTATCAGCCTGACTCAATCTCTACAAAATCCACAATCAGCTGGAACATTTACATCTTTCTTTTAAGATAAATTAACCTCTTAATTCAATTTTTTGGGGGATGATTGTATTTATTTTTATTGAAAAGGCAGATTTATAGAGAGAATTAGAGACAGAAATAAAGATTGTCCATCTCCTGCTTCACTTCTCAAATGTCTACAATGATTAGAGCTGAGCTAACCTGAAGCCAGGAGCTTATTCCAGGACTCCCATTTGGGTGCAGGGGCCCAAGACTTTGGGCCATCCTCCACTGTTTTCCCAGTCCACAAGCAGGGAGCTGGAAGGGAAGTGGAACCGCTACAATATGAACTATTGCCCATTGGGATGCCAGCGTTTGGCCTATTGAATCACTGCAGTGGCCTCTGTTACATCTGGTTTGAACAAACCTGGGTGTTTGTTGCCCAGGTGTCTGCTTTCTTGGGAGATGCAAGCAGGAGCTGGGGACTGCATGAGATTTGCATCTTTAATTGAGAAGGAAAGGAAATGCAGCTTCTTGGCACCTCTAGAAGGAAGGCTTCTGAACCAACAGCTATATTTGAGCTTTATGAACTCCAGGGCTGAGAGTGTGTACGCCTGGACTGCAGGTTTGTTAGGGGAATGGGAGGAAACGGGTCCAGAGGGTGGCAGGCTTGTTGGGGTTAGTAAGAACCAAAGGCAGGAGCTGCAGGAGAGAAGGTGCCTGGGTCTCCTGCACAGGTGCAGGATCCCAAGGCTTTGGGCTGTCCTTGACTGCTTTCCCAGGTGTCAAACAGGGAACCGGATGGGAAGTGGATCCTGGGTGTGCAAGGCAAGGATTTAGCCATCAAACCATTGTGCCAGACTTGAGGGCCTGTGTTTCTTTAGAAGTCAAGTGTTCAGTTCAGATAATAATGAAGATATAAATGAGAGATGGGGAGAGTAGTTGAATCTATTAGGATTTCCTGCTGGATTTACTGCTGAAGGAGAGCTGTCCCCTTATGTTGTTTATAGAGTGATCTGAACCCATCTAGTCATTGATTACTCTACAAATGGCTGCAATGCCTGGGGCTGGATCACATTGAAGCCAAGAGCCAGGAGTATATTTCTTGTGTCCAATGTGGGTTCATGGACCCAATTACTTCGGCCATTATCAGTTACTTTCCCAGGTGCATTAGCAGGGAGCTGTAGCAGAAGTGGAGCAATGGGGATGCTGACATTTCAGATGGAAGCTTAACTTGTTATACAACAGTCCTGGCCTCATAAAGCACTGTTTTATTTTTTTAAAGTTTATTACATGCTAAAATAATAAACTTTTGGACATGTTGGTTAAATGTATGATTAAAATGTAGATTTTTCTTAACTACAGTAACTAGAACATTTTAAATTTTATATGCAGCTTGCATTTATTTCTATTGGAAAGTGCTGAGGTTGAAAGTAGAGCAAATTATTAATACTTTAAAAATGTCAATTTAATAATGTAATACTAGTATTAATAAGAGAGCAAAAATGAATACTTCATATCCATATTATAGAACTGATTGGACTGATGAGGTGGCATGAGAGATGGTACCGTGACACAGCATGGACAAGGCCTCCTGTGTTGAGTGTGTGGACGGGGACATCTGGATACTGTGACCAGGGGACAGCCTGTGGAAGGGCTAGTCGGGGCTGTTTAGGCCTGGTGAAGAAGCCTTGGCCTGCTAGTTTGTGTGGTCTGTGTATAAGCTAGTTGTTCAGCAGGGAGCTGCAGACTTTGTGAGCAGAGACAGAGTGGGAAGAACAGTGTAAGTCATCAGTGTGTGAAATGGGATGGAGTGGGGCAACTAGAAGCAAGGAGGCCTGTCTTGAAGACCTCACAGTTACTGGGGCGAAGGAGTGTTTTCTTACAGGCAAGAGCCCAGGAAACAAAGAATAAGCAATAAAACCTTTGCAGGATTGGTCTACAAGTGAATGTTGGCTCTGTCTGCACTCCATTGGCTACTAACCACTCTTCAATGAATTAAGGTCCTTCCACAGAAGTTTTAAGTGGGTCTCTAGCTCTAGTGCAGCTGCAATAGAATCTGGCATTGGCCTTGAGTCTGGGATGGGGTTAGACTCATCCTCTTGTAGGGCGAAACGACCATTTTGCTTCTCTGCTCATTTTGCAGTGACATATAAGTGGGGGTTGACTCTGTCGAGGTTGTTACAGAAAATATGCATTTTAAGGAGTGACATGCCAATCATCGGTTGTTAGAGACAGACTGGAAAGTTGATGGGTCACAACACTATAGAACAGCTAGGGCTTCTGGTAGCACCCAGTTCAACCTTTGTCTTCAAAGAAGACAAAGGCCAAAAGAGGGTCAGTGACACATCCAAGGCCAGAGCTGGTTAATAACAGGTGGTGATCAGAAAGTGAGCCCCAAAGTATTCAGCATGTCTCCCACTCAGCCATCTGGAATGCTGGCCACCAGAAACATGCGACAGCCCATGCGTTAAGTCAGATAAGGTTAAATGACAAGGAACTGGCAAAGGCATTCATGGGACTCTATATTTAGAAGAAGGTTACACAAGCACACACTGTCCTATGAATAAAATGACATGGGGCCTCTGTCCCGTGCAGTGTGGCTCACTGGAGTGTCATTGGCTGATCCCAAACAGCTCGGGGACAGCTGCCCAGTGCTGGGACACAAGGGAGGAACACTTAATCCTTGCTAAGAAGGGTGGAGGGCCAGTTCTAGCACCTCCCAGAAAAACGTTCAGTGTCATAGCCTTGGCCTCCACAGGTTTGCCAGGAGAAAGAAGAGAGGATCACAGGGCAAGAGAGATGTAGGGAAAGCTAGCAAAGGAAAGACACTGACAGATTGAGCTGAGGGTTTGGCTCCCATGTAAATGTTCAGGCCATTGCACACGAGCTGTTTAAATAGATCCCTGACAGATGAACATGACAAGAGAAGCTGCCCTGTGCTCCAGGGAGCCGAGCACCTAGGCACAGATGTGCAGTGTTTAGTGCTGGGTGGGGTGCGGCTAGACCAGGAGCTCCGCACCCCAAGTACAAGAACATCTCTGCTGCTAACTGCCAAGTCCTGCTCAATTAGGTGGTGCCAAGAGAGCTGCTCATATTTCAGGAAACATTCTCTGTTCTCAGACCTTTCAGAGGAAAAGATGAAAATCTTGCTTCAACTCAGAACCAAGTCAGCATCTGAGCTGCAATTAGCGCTTGTGAATAACTTGGGCTATCTCAAGAGCTCTTAATCTGTTCAATGACTTTGTTTATTGGTATGTGTCCTGTGTGTTTCTTGCTGGGGGACACTCAGGGATGATTATGAAATAATTACAAAAATTAATCCTACAAAAACCTGTTCATGACCCTCTGGAAAAATGCTGTACAAACTAGCTGTTGTCCAACCTTGTTGGATTCTTCCATAATAACATAGTATGAGGGGCAGACAGTAAAAGCAGATATCCGAAGAGCGTCCATGCTTGGCTTTGGATGAGACCTTTAGCCTCCAAAAGTGGTTAAACTTGTTGAATTCTGTGGCCTTGGTCCAGGTTGGAAAGCAGGTCATGCAAGTCAACCTGAGTGTTGAGCGTGCAAGCTTTTGTTCTCAGCTTGCTTTGAAGATTGTCTCATGGTTAATGTTTCACTTTGGATGTTAAGTATTATTTTATGCTTTGATTTCCTCATATACAAACAACACATAAATCTTGTAATGGAAGGGGAATCACACTTTCTTGTCAGTGTGAGTAGTAGAAGCTCTTCCTTGAGGGTAAAACAGAATGGTGAGAGATTGAGACTCTACAGTCTCTTGGTCCAAAAGAGGTGTAGCATGAGCCATCAGTACAGACCACAGATGGAGCTTTAACTTTTGTAATAGTCACATTTAAAAAGATAAAAACAAATAGGCTAAGTTAACTTTAATAGCATTCTATCATATGCAATGTGACCAAAATAATGTTCTTTTAATATTATTTTAAAAATTGTCAAGGAAGTAATTTACATTCTTTCCTCCATACAAGTAATCAAAATTTAGTTTCTATACTTATCATATATCTCAAGATGGACATAAAGCATTTTAAGGGTCTGATAGCTGCATGGTGTTAGTGGCTACTTTATTAGGTAGGGCGGCTTTAGCAACTAATTGAATTGACTTAGAAACTATGTTATTGGGCAAGTTATTTACTCAGTGATGGCAAGAAATTTCTCAGCGATATTTGCTCCTTATTTCTGCTATGCTTGAACCTTGAATGTAATCCAGGTTCCTCTCTTTAAGGTATTAAGATATTTTGGCATCTTTTAAAATTTTGTTTATTTTATTTTATTGAAAGAAGCAGAGAGTGGGAGAGAGAGAAAGGAGAGCGATCCATTGATTCATTTCTCAAATGCCTGGTTAGATCCAGATTGAAGCCAGGAGCCTGAAATTCTATCCTGATTTTCCATATAGGTAGCAAGAGCCCAGTAATCGGGCTGTCACTTGCTGTCTCTCTGGGTGTATTAGCAGAGAGCTGGAAGATGATCCTAGACTCCCAATATAAGATTCTGATACAGCCAAGGAGCATCTTTACCCATGGTGCCACAGTACCATGTTCCCAACTCCCACCTCTTGTATTTTCTATTACCCTGATGGGCAAATAAAGAGAATCTTCACAAAATGTTGCTCTGGAAATGAAATTAAGTGGTTTTTTTCACCTCACATAGTTAAGTTCAAGCCAGAGATAATCTGAATTTAAGATTTATGGGACAATTGTAACATGATTATCCTATATTCTTTTTTTTTTTAAGATTTATTTTTTATTATTTTTATTGGAAAGGTGGATATACAGAGAGGAGAGACAGAGAGGAAGATCTTCCGTCCGATGAGTCACTCCCCAAGTGAGCGCAATGGCCGGTGCTATGCCGATCCAAAGCCAGGAGCCTCTTCTGGGTCTCCCACGCGGGTGCAGGGTCCCAAAGCTTTGGGCCATCCTCGACTGCTTTCCCGGGCCACAGGCAGGGAGCTGGAAGGGAAGCGGGGCTGCCGGGATTACAACCGGCGCCCATATGGGATCCCGGGTGTGCAAGGCGAGGACTTTAACCACTTGCACCACCGCGCCGGGCCCATATCCTATATTCTTAACATAATTTGTATTCAACTTGATCTTAGTCAAAAGGCTGATGAGTGATGGGCGTTTATATTTATAAACATTTGGAATAAAAGAACTCCTGCACTATTGCTGTTGTTGTTATTGCTTCCTTTTTTTTCTTTTCTAAAAATGATTTAATAACCCCCCCTCCCACCGTAGTCTCTCAGCAACAGTGTATGGTGGTGTGGTGGTGGGTTTTAGCAGTCAGCTGTCTGCAGCTTGGTTGGATGTAGTGTTGTTCATACTCCCACTGGGGCTGATTTCAAGCCATTTGTTTGAGGTCATAGATCATAGTTTTGGGAAAAGTGAGCATAACCGTCCTTTGACACTTTGTAGACTCTGCTCCCACACACAGAAGAGGGTGAGGTTGACCCAGTGGTTGGACTCTGATTACCAATCTGCCCATAGGTTTTAGTACTGAGCACACCTGTAAAATCCTGCTTCCTGCTTGTCCCCACTGGAGACACCTCCATGGCTGTAGACACTGGGCAGCTTTGTTCAGCAACTGCTCTCAGGGGTTGCTCCCACTTCATCTGTTAATCCTTTAAAAGTTTTTGTCTACTCCATTTATTTTAAGAATGAGGGAGAGAGGCAGAAAGCAACAGAAACAGCTCCCACTTGCTACCTCTTCCTCAAATACCCAGGAACTGGAAACTCAATTTAGGTCTTCCATGTGAGTGATGGGGATCCAGTTGGTTGAGTCATCATCTGCTGTTTTCCAATACCCATATTAGCAGGAAACTAGAGTCAGGAACTAGAGCCAGAAGTCTAAACTAGACACTGCTAAGGGACCTAGGCATGGCACATGGCATCTTAACAGCCAGATTAAATGCTAGTCCTCACCTGTTGCTTTATGTAAAATTATGTGGCCAATGAAGGGTTGTTCCTGAAGAGTTCCCACATGGTAACATTATGCATGCATACTAGTGTCTCTTCTATAACCAAAGGGTCTCCATTTTACCACACACTGATTTCTCACATCGGGTAGCTGAACGTTCACTTCCAACGAAAATCTCTGTCTTGATTATTACTGCAGAGAGAATTGCTGGTTTTAGTTGTATACTGAAACAATCTTGGAGAGCATGTTCTAGAAAGTCTGATATGCTGTACTACTTACCATTGTTAGTACTGGATAGATAGTCTAACTCACCCTCTAGTCACTAGCTAGGGAGTATTTCTTGCTGAAAGGGGGACAGTTTATCTAAAAATAAATGTTTTTCAAGCACTTCATTTTCAGGCGGGTATAGTGCTGTGGTTAAACATGGGACGTCAGCATATCAGGATGTAAGTTTGAGTCTTGGTTAATCTTTATCTACTAACACAGTGAATGGTGGCAAAGAATCTGAGTCTCTGACACCAACATGAGAGACTTAGATGAAGTCCCTG
The DNA here is from genome assembly GCF_017591425.1 of Ochotona curzoniae. Taxonomy (NCBI): domain Eukaryota; kingdom Metazoa; phylum Chordata; class Mammalia; order Lagomorpha; family Ochotonidae; genus Ochotona; species Ochotona curzoniae. The sequence goes on along the minus strand of NW_024466502.1, from coordinate 42,288,946 downwards.
GCTTCAGATTTCAGCCTGCCCAGTGCCAGCCATTGTGGTTATTTGGGGAGTGAACCAACAGATGGAAGAGCTTCCCTCACCCCAATAAACTCTGCCTTGGAAATAAATAAGTAATATAGATACTTCTTTCTGGTAAAGCAAAATAAATATTTTCTTTCTAAACAAGTGTATAAATATTTATCTTAACAGTGAGTCCAAATGATAAAACAAACCACTGCAGAGGGTCAGTACATTGCTTGACCATGGGATCTTCTGTATTTGTGCTGAATACAATGTTCTCTGTGCCTTTTTTCTGGCTCCAGTGTTGCGTGTTGCCAAGGACTTCCATGGCCCTATTATCCAGATCTGAGTTGAACTGGAGAGTTAATTATCTGAGCAGGAATGGGCTGCTTCATGGACAAGGAAGTCTGTGAAATGGTTTCTTGGTTATGTTTTTACATTAGATGTTCCTCAGAGCAGAGGCAAGAGATCAGTGGGAACAGACTGAGAAAAGATCAGGTTTAGCTAAGACAAGGACAAGAGTTCCTTTCTCTGCAATCATTTAGTCTACAAAGACCCAAAACCTGAGCTGCAAGAAATGCTCATTTCAGTTGCAAACAGGTGCCAGGGCCTATGCGAGCAAACCAGGAAGGAGTGAAGAACTCATAAGCTGAGCTCCAGCCTGAGCTTGACTCCTGATCAGTGGGTGCTTCCCCAAAGGAATTCATAAGCACCTTGAAAGCATATCCTTCTAGCCGGGCTGTGTGGCTGCCTTGGGGGAGGGGCATTTGCGGTGGCTTTTCTAACCAGCACAGGTACACACTGCTGAGCACACTGGCTCCCTGGGGGCAGGGATGCTCAGTGAGCGTCCAGGACTACCCCATCCTGGAAGTGTTTTGACCCACACAGGTGCATGTAACTGGGCTGCATGGCTTCTCCCAGAAGCACCAGAGCAGCCCAGGGGGCCAAAGGCACTGGGCAAAGCCCTTGGGCCACCCGGCAGTGCATCCTCAAGGTTAGAGGGTCTTGATTTATAGGGAGAAAACTGGATCACACAAGAGGCGGTGAGTGATGACCTGTGGTTTTACGCCCAGGTTAGAAATTACAGCTGAGGGTCCTTCATAGATAAGTCCATGACATGTGTATATAAGTAAACCAAATTGGTTTGGAGGGGACAACAAGAGTGAGAGAAGTGGGTGTTATGACAGAATCTGTGGGGGAAATTTGGGTTCACCCCTGTGGATCTGCAATCTCTGCTGGCTCACCCAAAAACTGCGAATGGGAACAGGCCTTGCTGGGGAGCTAAGGGGATGCCCCAGCAAGGATGGAGTTCCCACTGGTGAGGACGAGAATAGCATTGGGGCAGGAAGTTGGGCTGGACATGGCTATAGCCTCCACGGTTACGGGTATGCACTGGGTTTGGGGAGTGACAAATCGGGCTAGACTCCAGCCCCCACTGGTACTTGTGAGAGCCAGATTGGATATAGAACAGGCTGAGCTAGGATTCCCACTGAACCATGTGAAAGCTGTGTCTGTGGACCAGGTATCACTAGGCTGCAGGACCTAACAGCAAGAATCAGAATGGATATGGGCTGGTTGGGCAAGGCCACTGTTCTGGCCAAGACAGGAGTGGACCAAGTCAACCTGGGCCAAGGACCCACTGGTGTGTGCGAGAATTACCGTGGGGAAGAGATTCAATAGAGGAGCTTGGGAAACTCCTTTGTCAGGATTCAGTTCCTGCAGGTGAATGCAAGAAGCAAGGCAAGGAGCAGCCCAGACAATGCCAGGTTACAGTACCCGCTGGTATACATGTGGGTCACATCTGGAGACAGACCAATCTAGGCCAGTTCATAATACCCAGTGGCAGATTTGAGAACCAGGGCAGGGCGCAGGAGGAACCAGATTAAGTTGCAACACCAATGAGTTCACATTAAGGCTGGGACAGCAATCAGGCTATGCTGAGATAGGCAGCAGCAGCATCCACCAGAAGGAACTGGAACAGGGGACAGGCTAGACCAGGCCAGGCTGTGCAATAAGATTGTGGATGCTGAGGTGAGGTGAGTCATGCCAGCCTGGGCCCAGAAGGGACCATGTTCATGAGTTCCAGGGATAGGGGATCTGACAGGGCTTGAGTAGCTTGGCTCAGGTCCTAAGATCCACTTGTGTGGTGGTGGCCAGGTTCTTGAGCCCCAGGGATGGGTTGTTGTGGCTTGGGTCGCCTGGCCTGGGTCCTTGGGCTCACCTACAAGAACATGTTCTACTTAGTAAAAAGGCAGAGCAGTAAACATGGGCCCTGTTGTAAAAGGAGACGATTGCAGCTCATTTGGTGTTATAGCAGAAAGAGAACAGAACAAACTGGACAACTACCCCAGTCAAATGATGACAGCAAAAACGCTTGATGAATGGAAACTTGACGTTTACTATATCAGCCAATGGACATTGAGAGGGTAACATCATCCTTGGATTGATAAAATTGATAGCATTCCAGAACTATTCAAACTATATGAGCAGAGCCCTTGGAATATGTACACATTGAGACTCTGGGTTGATACGAGGTGGCAGGTCCTCATCCCTGGGTACTGGGACATTTGGAAAGTTGTGTGTGGCTTCCCCATTTGTCTCTCCCTTTCCCCCAGAAACAATAAGAAGAAATAGCAAAATTGGAAACAATGAGTTCAGTTAGTTTTCCCTAAACTTCGATCCTTCCCATCTTGATCAACCACGTACTCATTAAAAAAACAAAATTAATAAACAAAGGAAAAAATAAAATGTGTCCTTCTTCTTATGCCAAACATTATTTGCTTATGTATAATGAAGAATTTCTTTCACATCCATGGAATACAGACTACCAAATAGCCTTTCCTAATTCATGGTTTCCATGGCAACCCATGGATGGTTCTCTGTTCAAGTCCATCTACAATAACCCTGTCATTTAAGACAGGTGTCCATTCCCCACAGCAGAGTTAGATTTTTCAAGCTTCTTGTGATTGTCTCTTATGGAATTTTCTCCTCCACATCATGTTGAACATATCTTAGTGTGTGGAGCCTGTGCCCTAGTGACATTTGGGTCATTGTCCAGGAAGGAGTTGCCCTGTGAATGGTAGGATGTTGAAGGGCACCTTGGCATTCATGCCCTTAATGCCAACAGCATCTTTCCCCCCCAGTTATGACCACCAAAAAATGTCTCCAAGCATTGCCTAACATCCCTTGAGGGTAGGTGGGGGTGGCAACCACGCCAGGTTGAGAAGTACTCTATGGACTCTGTCCCTCTAATCATCTGACCTGGGATTCCACGTTTTGGTTCCTTCATTCAGAACTTCCCCTGTGGTAGGCCTCTTAGGACACCTCCCCCCACGCACAAGATCATGTTCATGTCCGGGGTTTATTGTCACCCCAAGTGTCTTTGGTCCTCAGTGACCGTTTCCAAAAGGCACACATCTAGGGGCTACAGTCATCACCCAACTATACTTGACCTTTTAAAGTTCTTGCCCAGCTTTGGAGCGCTGCTTGCAGTGGGTCTACTCTAGTACCTGTTATAGCTGTGTCTTGTTCTCACCATCTCACCACCACCCCCGTGGGTGCTTTATAAATGCATCTTTTTGGGACATGACTACTTTCAGATATACAACCACAATGGGAAAGATTCACAGTCACCCAGAGCCCTGCTTTGGATGTCAGGTCCACTGTCACCTTGTGGGAATCAGTCAAGAGTCCAAACAGAGGCCCACCTACCATATGTTTTAAGTGTATAAACATTGTAAGGCTAGTTTATGAACTGTTACCTACACTGTGTTCTACCCTTTTCCCCTCCTGATCACTGCACCTTTGGTCAATGCCCTTCAAGCCAGACCACCAGGAACAAACTGGTGATGAAACCAAGTTGGGTGGATTGACCTGTTGCAATGACAAAGCCCAGAGACCACATCCCAGGAGACTGGCTGGGTGGTGATGTGGGAGGTGGTATAAATGGCCAGGTAGAAGAACTGGGTGGTTTGAGGCAGGGTGCAAGGAGGCATGAGTGTGCTCAGGATGAGATAATGAGACTGGGAAGCTGTGGTAGGTGGCTCTATAACCCAGCATGTGGACCAAGCAGGGCTCCCTCAGACTCAGCAAGTAGCAGCAGCCCTGAGAACAGCAGGGTGGAGGAATGTGGTTGTTGTGGTGATGTGGATATAATGTTCTTGTCTGGGGTTGTGCTCAGAGATGATTACAGAGTGGTTTTGTTTGCCTCTTGTTTCCTGGTGGTCACAGAGCAACTTTGTCTGAGGCTGGGCCTCTGTGAGACTTTGTATCCGACTAGAAAACATCATGATCCACATGGGTGTAGGGGTCAGCCCTGTAAGACCTGCAGCCTGGCCGATGGTGCCGTGGGGCTTTTGCTTTCTCCCCTTATAATAACACGAGGACCACACTTGATTTACAGCTCTTGCAGTCCTCTACGTTCTCTGCCAGGATGGGTGGGGAGGAGCCCACTCCACTCTCCTTCTATTTCCAGGGCTGGCTCTTCTCGCCCCGGAATCTGTCTCACCCAGTAGGGGTTGAGCCTGCCGGAGTAAGCACATCCTGTTCCCTGGCCAACACCACTTGGGCCTCCAGGGCTATACTGGCAGTGAGGTTCATCCCGGGGAGTATTGGGGCAACGTCTGGGAGAGGCTTCCTGCAAGTTGGAGAAGTGGCCTCTTAGCTGTTTGGAGAATTCTAGAGTCCTGGCATCTGTGACATAGTTTAGTCACAGCTTCAGCCTTGGCATCTCACCTCATAGAGTAGTAGGGCTCAGAGAGCTTCTCCTAGAACCCTCTAGCTGGGCACAGGAGCCCTGTTGAGAGAGTGTTTGTGATTGCTGACTCTTCACTTCAACCCATTCACTATACTAATCTCCTGGGTTTGGCAGAACTTCAACTTGAAGTCTCTTCAAGCTTGTCCAGTTCTGTATGTTAGCATTCACACCATGGTATTCCAACATTACTCCACACCTATACACACATACATGGGGTGTGCAAGAGAAATCCACCATAAGAAATGTGAAAGGTTTCTTTGGGGATCCCCCAACTGAACCACTTGACCCAGAACTTCATCTATCAGGAGAATTGCAGGATCTGTGTTCTGACAATGGAGTGCAACTGTCAGAACTGGGCCTCCTCAGTGGCTTAGACAGAACAGTGGATGGCATACCCAGATGCACATGGAGGATATGGCAGTCACTTGGGTACAGAGGACATCTGGTACCATAGAAGAAGACAGAGGGCAGAACAAATTGGTCAACTACCCCAGCCAAGCATTGACAGCAATATCTAAGTGAATGGAGACTCTAAGGTGGCCAATGGATCTTGGAAGGAATGCCTCATCTTTGGAGCAATGAAATCAACAGTATTCCAGAACTACCAAAACCACTTGAGCAGAACCCTTGGAAAATGCTCCAGATTGGGGACCCTTGGATGACATCAGGTGGCCTTTCCCCATCCCTGAGTACTGAAGCAGTTGGGAGGCTGAGTGTGACTTTTCCCACTATTTCCCACCTTCCTTCAGATATAGGAAGATGAAAAAGAACATGTGGAAGCAATGGTCTCACCCACTTTCCCCTAATCCTCAACCCCTCCCACCCTGATTCACTATGTAAACACCATCAAAAATAAAATTTAAAAAGTTTATAAAATTTTGATGTTAAAAAAAAAAGAAATGTGAAAACTCTTCAATGTCCCATGTCACTGATGTTTCCTTAACTCAAAATTCCACTAAACTTGTTTTAAAATTCATGTTTGTATAAAAGACCAATCTCTATAGAAGAAAAAATATTTCCATAATTTGGAAGCTGCATGGCCGATGATGTCCTTGGTAGATCGTATTTCTGAGAAGCTATGCTAACTACTGATTAGCTCTTTCCCTAAAATGTGTTCACTTTCACATTAAAAAGAGGACTAAGGCTTCAGAATTCATTTTCATAAGGTATTTTAGTTCTCGTCTACAAATATTTTTGTTTCTTCCCTTAATTCTCCCTTTCCAATAGGAAAACATTTTCACATGTTATTCTAGAAAGTAAGGAGTATAAGCTCTGGTTCCTGTGCTCCCAACGCCCCCTTGGCTAACACTGACCTCGGTAGGCAAGACTCTGGGTTGCTGAAATTGAACCTTTGTAAAGGAAGGCATGGAGGGGTTATAGGTGCCAGTGTGGATGCACAGCTGACCCCATGAGAAACAGCAGCCCGTTGCCACCTCTGCAGAACATTCTGTCCTGGAAAGCTTGGCTCTTTCAACAGAAAAATTACATGATACAGTGTTCCTTGTCTGCTTAGGACTATTTCCCAAAAGATAGTCTTCTTATTATTTTTTAACTCAGGGAAAAGGGATATTTTTGTATTTTCAAAGTATGAGCAAAATCTTATTTTGCCCTCCTTTCACATTGTAGTACTAACAGCATTTTCAGCTTGCTGTTAATCACTGCTTAGTGAAGCTTGTGAGCATGCTCCTCCCCACCCTGCACATGTTCCAGCTTTAAAAATTGTTAAGTGTTAAGTTTTTGGATTAATATGCAATGCTTGTATTCACTGCTTTTTAAAAAAAGATTTATTTTTGCTTGGAAGGCAGATTTTACAGAGAAGAGAGAGAGCTCTTCCATCCCCTGGTTCACTCCAAAAATGACTGTAATGGCTAGAGCTTGGAGTCAAGAGCTTCTTCTGGGTGTCCCATGTGGGTGCAGGGTCCCAGCAAGTTGAGCCATGCTCTGCTGCTTTCCCAGGCCATAAGAGAGGGCTGGATTAGAAGTGGAGCAGCCAGAACACAAACTGATGCCCATATGGGATGCCAGTGTTTGCAGGCAGAGGATTAATCCGATATTCCACTGTGCTGGCTCTGGTTTTATCCATTTTGTTGGAAATGTCGGGATTTTATTTTTTATGATTGGATAACATTCCATTGTGTACATGCACTATTCTTTCATATCTACTCATTCATTGAAGGACATCTGGATGGATACCAGATTTTGGCTGTCTGAATAGTGCTGCAATGAACAGGGGAGTACAGATATCTCTTTGATATGCTGATTTTATTTCCTTCGACTATGGACCCGAAAGTAGACTAGCCAGCTCTTATGGTAGATTTAATTTTGCTTTGGGGAAGAATCCTCCCATCATTTTCCGTATCAGCCACACTAATTAGCATTCCCATCAAAAGTGAATACGGGTTCTTCTTCTTTTTAATCTTCATTCTTTCCAACACTTGTAACTTTTTGAACTTTTGATAATAATCTAACTGGAGGGAGAAGATACCTCATTGTGGTTTTCATTATTTACATATTTACCTGAGAGGAAGGCTGGGGCTGGGATGGGGTTGAAGCTGAAGCCAGAGCCAAGAATGCTGTGGAAGATTTCATCATGGGTGTCAGGGACCCAATTGCTAGAGCCATCAGTACTGCCTTCCAGGGTCTGCACTCACAGGAAGCTGGAGTCAGGGCCCAAAGTCAGGAATTGAACCCAGATCCTCTAATGTGAGAAATAAGCATCTGAACCACTAGGCTGAACACCCACTTGATCATAATTTTCATTTTCATTTTCCTGGTGGCTACATTTCTTTAATCTTCTCTCTGCTGTTCCCTTCAATCCATGAGTATAATATCAGATAAGTTATTGAATCCCAACTTGATTTACTAACTGCATGTATCTCAGTTCTATCCCTTTGAATGTGGCATATGGTAACAGTGATGTTATAGGATTGTAAGGATTATATAGAAATTATTTAATAAGATGCCTGGCACATATTAAGTGTTCAATAAATATGAACCTTGATTCTTTTAAGAGTGCTTAATGAATGTACACTATGAAGAGGCTCCGTGCTAAAACATATAGGACACAGTGGTGACCAAAACATGTTTCTTGCTCTCTGTTTCTTATGTGTTTCTTACCACATGGATACAGGAGGCAGGTGGATATCATGATGGGAGCTGAGGTGCCGCGGGAGTGTTTGGGATCTCTGTCATTTTAATAAGCCAGGGAAGCTTCCAGGGCTGATGTCTGTGCTGATCCCCAAAAGGAGCCAGGAACCAATCAGGTGATGTGAGATCTGACAGGGCCCTCCTTGCAGCAGGAATAGCATGTGCAAAGTCCCAGAGGCAAGAAGGAATGACTGACTGAAGGAAACGTACTATCTCCAACAGCCTCCCACCCTTGAGACAATTAGGCTGAAGCAAATTAAAAGCTTATTCAAGCATTCTTCATTCTTTTTGAGTTCTAGAAGAGCCCAGTGGGGCTGGGAATGATGGCGGCTTGGGTAGAGGCGTTTGCATGGAGCTCTATGCCCGTACACCTTCATGTCCCTTCTCCGTATCCTCAGGCCATTAGCTGCATTTACAACTTGATTTTTTTAAAATTTGTTTTGATTTTTTTTTAATTGGGAAGACAGGTCTGATTTATGGAGAGGAGAGACAGAAAGATCTTCCAACCTTTGGTTCACTCCCCAAAGGGCCACAACGGCTGGAGCTGAGCCAATCTGAACCAGGAGCTAGGAGCCTCTTTCAGGTCTTCCATTTAGGTGCAGGGTTCCAAGGCTTTGGACCATCTTTTACTGCTTTTTCAGGCCACAAGCAGGGAGCTGGATGGAACTGGCACCCAGATGGGATTCCAGTGCTTGCAAGGCAATCATTTAGATACAGGCCATTGCATCAGCCCTGTATTTGAGTCTTGTTCAGGGTTCTTTCCCTCTGGGCTTTTCCATTTTTAGGAAGCTTCTGTTTTAGCTTTTGTTTTTTTCTATCCTTTTACACTTGATTTTTTTAAAAAAAAGATTTATTTATTCTTATTGGAAGGCAGATATACAGAGAGGATGACAGAGAGGAAGATCTTCCGTCTGATGGTTCACTCCCCAAGCTGCTGCAATGGCTGGAGCTGAGCCAATCTGAAGCCAGGAGCCAAGAGCCTCTTCTGGGTTTCCCACACGGGTGTAGGGTCCTAAGGCTTTGGGCCGTCCTCCACTGCTTTCCCAGGTCCCAGCACGGAGCTGGATGGGAAGTGGAGCTGCCGGGATTAGAACCGGCACCCATATGGGGGATCCTGATGCATTAGAAGCGAGGACTTTAGCCGCCACACTATCGTGCTGGGCCCAATCTTCTGTTTTTAAAATTCACTTTCTTCCAATTTCATGAAGTTTTCAGGTTTTATCCCTACTCTTTCCTGTTGGTCTGGGTCTTCAACTGATCGTCACTCTTTAATTTCTCACCACTTCACTTCATTCTTTTGCCTTATCAGTAACAAATATTTCAACATTCGTTTAATCTCCACAATGGTCTTTGGAATATAGTCTTCTCTTTCACACTGATCATTATTCTTGCTATGTGTTGCTTTTATTAGGAGTTAGCTTTTTAAAAAGATGTTCTTAGCTAAGACGTCTTAAATGGCATTATAATAAAAAAAAGTCACATGTTTTTGGAATAACATGCCTTGCTGAAGCCAAAATAAATAATTTCTACTGGCCATTTCAATGGAATCTAAAATATTGAGACACTCAAAATCAACAATCAAAAATTTCCCAGCCGTCTTAGTGACTGGCTCAAAACTGCGTATCTTAGATACCTTAGGAAAATCAGCACCCTTCATCCTGGCTTAGATACTCCCACTCAGTACACTTTCCAACAACAGCAGAAGTTAATAGATTTTACAGTCTTGCTCTGTGTGAAATGATTTGCTAAGTCATTCAAAAGGAATAAAACATCCTCGAGGTAGGTACTATCATTGTTTTCATTTCTGGATTGGATTTGAAGAGTTCGGCATTCTGCCTGAGTCACACACATGTGACAGGGCCTGGGCTTGCCACTGAGACCAAATAGCTATACCAATGTGCCTAATGTAGAGGCAAGACATCACCATCTGCCTCCTTAACCCACTGTGCCCTTGCCTATTCTTTAGGGTAAGCCACTTATTAAAAGGAATTCACTGAATTGAGGGAGGGATACAGTAGACTCAATCATCAGATCAAGAAGTCATTTAATTCTCCAACAGATAGAATCTTGTTGGTCAGCATTGCCCAGAGGGTTCTCTTTAAGGAAATTCCAAGTCCAGGGAAGAATGGAACCATCAATTACGTGTCATCCTTCAGACTTACTGGAGCCACTGACAACCAGTCAAACGAAGGTCATGAATACCACCGATCAACCAGGGTCTTGGGCACCAGCCAGTTACTTCTCAACATCAATTTCAATCAGTCAGAATTTCCCCCCTATCTCCCTGGGGGAGGCCAGAAACTAAGTGCTAGCTGCTGGGTTCTTCACTCACACTTTGAAAATGCATACTTGTTCCCAAAACTCCAGTGTAACAGTGATGCGCTTTCTGTAGCTTGACAAGGTGGATCCAGGCTTGAGTGTTCACTAGCAATTCCTCCAAATTGTTTAGTCAGTTTGCAACAGTATTACTGTACTCTGTGACCAGATGACCTTGACAGTATAAATGAGCAAATCTTGACAATAGGATGCTGGAGTTTCTAACATTGTCTATTCCTACAAAGCCATAATTTACTTAAATAGAAGATTATTGGACCTGTGACTGTTGCTGAAGGACTACACTATTTTAATATGGGAAAACAATGGTAGGAAAAGTGGTCCTGAGCAGCTGGAAGCTGGAGACACCCTAAAGTAAGCCAGACACCCCTTACTGTCTAAGATTGAACAACAGTACTATAGTGAAAAGAAGAAAAGCCTTAGGCATCAAACTCACCTCGTGGGATCCATGTTCTCACATAGTAGCTGGGTGGTCTTCAGCAAGTTACTCAACTTTGTGGAGCCTCCATTTTTCCTTTAGAGCACTGGTGATTCAGTTGTACCTGTCCACATGTGTGCAAGGCGTTGGGTGATGGAGTACACCGTCCACTTGTGCAGAGCTAGGACATACTGAAGGATGTTTGCTCTTTCTCAGCCCTCATACGGCCTGCTTAAGTGCTCTTCACAGCAAGTCTCACCAAGAACAACTGGGTTCTCCCTGAGGAGGGGCACTCCTGGCTAGGGTGTGGAGGTGGCAGTAGTATGATGCAGAGGGGCTGACTTCACCCACCCTTTGCAGTGCATGTAGCTCCCCAGTGCATGGGTACCATCTTGGGTAACTTGACCATTTAAACTTGGGATGGTTGTTGGCATCTGAGTATTTTGAATCAGACATTGTTTCTGGGGCCATCCCAAAGGCATGAAAGTTCTGGCATCCCAAGATGAGTCCTATCCATTGATTAACTGCTTGTTTCAGGAACGCTGATACAGAGCACCCTGCTGGGCCTGTTAAGGGATTCCAGGCAATGTGCTGGAGACCAGTGTTGGTATTATTAGCTCAGCAGGGACTTGTTAGTGAATACCTCATGGAAATGTTGAAACACCACATTGTGTTTATCTTCAAGGAGCCTGAGCTGTAACTGGCCGAAAGTCTCTTTATCAGCCTGATTTCTGACTGAGGGATCCACAAAGCCTGAAGCAAGACAGAAGATGTGTGTGTGTGTGTGTTGGTGTGTGTGTGTGTGTGTGTCTGTGTCTGTGTTGGTGGTGGGACCGCAATGACAGCTGAGGCCTCTCTCAGGGAGGCAGCCCCTTCTCTGGATGACAGCATGGGTCCTGGGCTCTGCCTCCTTCTCAGGCTCTGCACCCCCTTCTGAGATTCTGGAAGAACCCCCACATTCTAACCTCTTCCACCACCTCAGCACCCCACGGTCTGGAGGGAAGCACAGGTGTACAGCCACCCAAATTTCCCTGAATTCCTTTTAGTTGGTTCAGAACTCTGTAGGTTCAGTGTTGTTCAAGGTCCTGCAGACACAAGGCAGAAAGAAGCATGCTGTGCAGGGATGAAGGAGAGTGATGTGTCCTTGAATTCTCCCTTAGGCCCAGAAGGCCCGGTAAGTTATTCCCAATTGAGCCTGTGATCCAATTCCCCATGAAGCCACAGGAGGATTTGCTGAAAGGCACCTGTGAGAGGGGACCACAAGCCATTTACTGGCTCTGTTATCCAGGTCCCTTGTGCCAGAAAGGGAGGTGTATTAATGAGTTAAAAAAAAAAACCTTTAAATCATGATTACTTTTTTTTTTAAATCAAAATAGTACATGTTCACCTAGGCAGAACCAGGTTTTATGGAATTTGGGGGATTGTCTCTAAATTTAAAAATGTAAAATTACTTATGGTTTGATTATTTATTTATTTTGAAGAAGTTTCTGCAAAGGAGATCTGAAGTTCAATTTCAATAGCTTCAGATTGAATCTTCCCCTTCATTCCCCTTCACCCCATCCTTCTGAGGGAGCCTTAACTCTTTAAAATAGTGACTTTTTCTTGAGATGTAACTCACATGCCGCTCAAGTCACTTGTTTAAGGAAGATAAGTGAATGGCTTCTAGTACATTCACACAGAGCTGTGCCGCTGTAGAACATCTCCATCACTCCAATGTTGACAAGGAGGAAACCACACCTGTGTTTCCAAGAAATGAAAAGGGACTAGTGTGGCAGGGAAAAAGAAAAGTGGGAGAAAAATGAGGACCAGTGGATTACACATGTCAGATCACATGGGGATTCCAGCTCATCTTAAGGACTTTCCCAATGTTTCAGTCAGTGCATTTTTGGCAAGGGAACATCATTTGTGAGTGCTGAGATGGGGAACACTCTGTCAAGGGTCATGTGGATATTTATCATAGCATTTGCAGGTCATACAAAATGATCGATTGAAAAATCAGTCTGCTGTAGATTTATGTCATTTCAAGTCCTGCCTGAAGATGCCATGGCAGGGCCAGACCAAATGATTTCCCAGGCTTTATATAGCCCGCAGACTGGACATGTCCCACTCGGTAAGGACTGCTTTGGTTACTGGGCTGAGGACAGACCACAAGAGCATGGGCAGAAGCATAGTGTCCCATTCATGGGCTGTCACAACCATCTGGGAGGGAGGTGATGGTGGCTCCAAGCAGTATCAGGAATGAGTAGACGCTCAATCTAGTAAATAAGGTAGTGTTTGTTGAGGTGCTGGTTGCACAGCTTGAGAGAAAAAAGGCAAAAATCACAGTGACAGTGAGATTTCTGGACTGAGTAAGTGGTGTGGGAATGGCCCATCAGAGAGACAAAGAAAACTCACAGCATAGCTGGTTTAGAGGGAGGTAGGGACTGCTGTGGGTGTAGGCAGGTTTGCACTGCTGACTGTTGACATGTAGGTAAACACACACAGCTGGGCCACTGCAGGAGAACTCGGATTGTCTGTGATGTTTTAAAGTATTTAAAGTGCGGTAGCCTAGTGACTATAGTTCTTTCTTTGCATGAGCCAGGATCCCATACAGGCATCAGTTTATATCCCGGCTTCTCCACATCCCTTTCAACTCTTTGCTTGTGCACCCATGTGAAAGACCCAGAAGAAGCTCCTGGCTCACAACTTAGGTTTGGCCCAGCTCCAACTGTTGCAATCACTTGGGAAGTGAACCAGCGGACAGAAGATCTTTCTTTCTGTCTCTCCTTCTCTCTGTGAATCTGACTTTCAAATAAAAATAAAAAAAATATTTTGCTTTAAAAATAAGAGCAGTCAACAGGGATGTGTGCGACACTCCAACAGGGAGAAGCTGTAGAGACACAGAGAAACCAGGATCCAGGAACCAGGAGAGGAGACAGAAAACGGAGCCAGAGCAGCCGGAACACCTGGAGGACATGGCGTTCCGGAAGCCAAGAGAAGAGTTTCCAATTGCAGAGAGGCATTGGCTACAGCCCTGCCCATGGGCCAGGCAAGAGCAGGGCTGAGCCAGGAGCCCTGTGTGGCCACATGAGGTTGCTGGTGACAAGCCCACTCTGGCAGAGAGGTAGGGGTGAAAAAAATCCAATCCTAGAGGATCTACAAAGGAACTAAAGGGCAGGAATTAGGCTTGGGGAATAGAGACTTAGCACGTAGGGGAGGAGAGGAACAGGTGGTGGCTGTATAGGAAATGGCGTTGAGTGAGTTAAGAGCACAGAGGGAACAGCAGGTTGGAGTGCTGATGAGGAAGATTCTAGGCAGAGAGATGGCTCGTGCCTAGGGAGGAGAATGGCTGCAGCCGGGTAAGTGGGTGGCATGGCTGTGACCCCTAGGAACAGGGCTATTCTGTAAAAGCAGGGAAAGGGGCAGGCAGGGGAGCAGGCTTTCAGGTGAAGAGGAAGCCCAGTTCCAGCTGAGAGTGAGTAAGCATTTGGGCGTAAGGTTGTGGATGGAGGGAAGTGCACATTGGGAAGGGGAGTCCCCATTGTGTTGGATAAGCTTCCTGTGATGGCCTGGAAGATGAACAACAGCAACAGCACCCCCAACCCTTACCTCCACAGCACTGTGTCAGCCCAGTTTGTCGGGGGAGGGAGGGTTGCATTTTACTAGAATTAGTAAGACTGGTTCACAGAACAAAGTTGAAGTTTGGGAAGTGAATTCTATTGCCCGCAGGTTTGAAACACATTTGTACGATTACACATTTTTTGAAAGCTATTTATTTAAAAGACAGAGGAGAGAGATTCACTAGTTCCCTTCCCCAAAGCTGATAACAGCTGTGGCTGAACCAGGCAGGAGCCAGGAACTCCATTTGCATCGCCCATATGTATGCAGGAACCCACAAATGCGGGTCCTTAGGTGCTGCCTCCCAGGTGTGCTGCGGGAAGCTGGATGGGAAGCAGAGACCCTATTTGATTCCAGGTACTCAGATACAGGATGTGGTCATCCACAGTGGCACTTAACCTGCTGCATTTTTTTAAAGATTTATTTTTCTTGGAAAGGTAGATATACAGAGAGAAGGAGAAACAGAGAAAGATTTTTTGTTCACTGATTCACTCCGTAAGTGGCCACAATGGTTAGAGCTAAGCCGATCCGAAGCCGGGAGCTTGGAGCCTCCTCCAGGCTTCACGCATGGGTGCAGGGTCCCAAGGCTTTGGGCTGTCCTCAATTGCTTTCCCAGGCCACAAACAGGGAACTGGAGGGGAAATAGTGCAGCTGGGAAACAAACTGGTGCCCATATGGGATACTGGCTGTTGCAAGGTGAAGACAGCATTAGGCTATTGTGCCAGGCTCCCTGCTGGATTTTAGTAAGGGGTGAGAGGGTTTATGGGACAGTAAAAAGTGGCAGGACCAATAGATTAGAAACTTTAGTGTAGACTCTGAGCCACCTTAGTGTTCTTGAGTTGGTTTTTGGCCTCTGGGGCAGCAGATGTAGCTGGAAAAGCACAGAACTAAAGTCACACACGTTGGAGTTCAATTTTGCATTTAAGAAAGGCTTAGCAACACCTTGTCTTCTTTTCCTCTAGCATTAAGTGAGCTGTTATTTAGGAGCTATGCAAGAATGCATGTGGGGGCAAGTGGTGGGGTGCTGCTGAACAACACTGCAAACTGATTAGAAGCATTATTGCAGAATCCTCAAACTGGGCTGCTCACCTGACATGCAAAAAGCCAATCACTCACATCAGGTTGGTGGAGGAAAGTAGATCTGTATTGGAAAGCACAGAACAAGTTTCTGGGGAGCTATTGCTTAATTCCTCAGCCCCCAGAGGTGTCAGGGTAAAGGTACTTACATATTGAAGTTGGGGCTGAGAAGTGTGTGATCAGATCATATCCAAGTTCTTGGTGGGTCAGCTTGTGACCTTCCTTTGATTGGTCAGTGGCACTGTGCTCCTTAGGGAATTTCTGATGGCCAGGAGGGCTCCAGTAGGACTGGAGGTTACGAGAAGAAGGCAGTTACATTCTGCCCATACATAGAATTTCCCTACACAAATCGCTCCAGGACAGTACTGGCCATTAGGGTTCTTATCTATTGGAGGAGCAAATGGCTCCTAGTGTCTAGTGATTAGAACCTTGTTAGGCCAGTTGGATTATTCCCTTAAGTCAGTGAATTCTTTTTGATAAAGAGCAGGCAAGGCAAGGATACATTGAGCTAAGGGAGACAGGAGCTGAGTCCTGCTTTTATATATGCGGGCTTGGCTTCAGGAGGGGTCTTATGACCTGACCAAGCTGCTGAGTCCCATTGCTTTTGAAGCAAGCACCTGTGTCCTCCAACCTGCAGGAAAAGTATTTAAATCATTGAATCACTTGTTGCTTATGGTAATCATAATTTATTACTAGTTAATCACTTAAAACACACTCTGAAGAGAGTCACTGATGATAATTAGTTTGAAAAGTAGAGAGGGAAGGAAGTAAGGGGGAGTTGGACACCAAACATTTCCAGGTGGAAGTCACAGGTTCCAGTATCCACAGCTCAGCAGTGTGATTGTCCTTCACGGAAAGTATGGTATTCTTCTGCATTAACACAGGCAGAGGCATTGAGAGTCTACACATTAAAAGAAAAAGATAAGAAAAATACTACTTACCTGATTGGGTCAGTTCCTACTGTGTATGTGTTGAAATGTTGCACAGTATACTCCATAGACAAGTATAAGTGCTATATGTTAAATAAAAAAATTAAAAACATTTTAAATTAAAATACACATAAGGTAAAGAGAAGTATGAAAGGAAAGATAAATATAGCCAGAAACAATAACAGCAACAACAAAGAAGGTGAAAAACAAAGGCAGAAGAGAAAGGGAGAGGTGTTGAAAAAACTCAGTGGTGGCCTTGCCAAGTGCCTTTGGTCTTGTCATATGCTAGGATTCAATTTTCCCTCCCCCTTTACTTTGGGGAACTTTGCAGTAAATAAGAGGTAGGAATTAGGCTTCTTCAGCACATGCTAGGTTTCATCTCTGTCCCTGGGCTAATAGATTTGACCTTCAAATCAGGTCTTTCTTTTTAAAATTTGAATTTTATTTTTAAGAAGACCCCCCCCCCCTATTTATTTATTTGTAAGGAAGTGTTGTACAGAGAGAGGGTAAGGCAGTTGTTCCAGCTACTGGTTCATTTCCCAAATGTCTGAAGTGGCTGGGGTGGGACCAAGTCAAAGCCAGAAGCTAAGAGTTTTATCTGTTGAGTCTCTGGACCTTAGCACAAATCCTATCACTCAGCTCAAATGAGTTTCAGACTTTCCAAGAGGCCGAAGGCTCTTTCAAGCCTGCCCAGCTTGATGAAACTCTCTAGCTTTACTCACGTAGCCTTTTAAAAATATTGTGGTCCAATCTTTGCTGAAAGATAACTGCATTGGTTCCTGTGAACCAGGGATAATGTTGCAACACAAGGGTATTTCACTCTGACATCCTTTTTGGGTTCCAATCAGGAGTCACCTACAGTTTTGATAGGCAGTTCTCATACCCTCCTGGGTGGCTCCTGAGACCTGCCATTAAGGTCTGGTGTAACAGTTCACTAGCTCCCTCCAACTAATTCACTTGGCAAATAGCCACAGTGGCCAGAGCTGGGCTTGAGTGAAGCCAGAACTCTATCCAGGTCTGCTATGAGTGATAGGGACACTCTTCTACTGCCTTCCCAGGCACGTTAGTCTCAATTTTAGTGCAGGGTTAGTAACCCCAGGTTACTAAAGAATAGAATTCCAGGAAAGGGATGGCTGCTCCTACTGAGATGAGATTTCTGGTGAAGGCTGGCTGTCAGGTTGAATGTCCTTTCATACTGTGTTGTCTGCTTGCTCCCAGGGAGCCACTTGTGCTAGGGAGAGTAGAGGAACTACCAGGAGCAGGGCTGGGCGGGCACTGAAGGAGGCCTTTGGCCAACAGCCAGCAAGGAACTGAGAACTGAGATCCTTGGTCACTCCCCTGGAAGGAGCCCCAGGCTGCTAACAGGCACCTGAACCGAACTAGGAATGGATACCATGCTATGATGTGGAGCTTTCAGATGCCCATAACCTTGTGCCAGTCATGTCCTGCAGCCAGGGACAGGTGCCAAGCCCAACACCAGCTAAGCTGCCTCTGGGCTCCTGAACTCCCAAACCAGGACACAGTTCATGTGTGTTGTTTTAAATCACTGCATTTCTATGCCAACAGATGAAATTAATTTACAAGTTCTAAAGTTTCCTTTAAAATGAAGAAGATAGGAAGTAGTCTTCTCTTAGAAAGGCAGTGAGACCCAATTGTTAAGGGTCTGGTTTTAGAGTTAAAAATGGACAAGAGCCGGACTCCATTGCTATGGGCAAATTACATGACCTCCATAAGTAGGAGGTAGCTTCAAAAATTCTTAGAAAACACATGTCATATCTTTTTCCTCTTTGAAGACTTATTTATTTAGTTATTTAAAAAATATTAAGAGAGGGAGAGCCAGGCAAGAAAGATCTTGCATCTGCTGATTCAGTCCCCAAATGGCCTCAGTGGCCAGGGCTGGGCCCGAGTGAAGCCATGAGCCCAGAACTCCATCCAGGTCTACCTCATGAGGGATAGTGGCTGTCTTCCACTGGTTTTCCAGGTGCGTTGGCAGGGAGCTGAGCTGGAACTGGAACATCTGAGACTCAGAACTTGAACTAGCACTCCTACGAGCTGTAACACAATGGTAGCACCTGTGCATCATCTTTTAATTGCATTGTCCATGAAATGCTTGAAACCCTCCTGGTGTCATGTTCTTCGTGTTTTTTTTTTTAAGCCTAGTCTGGTTTTTCTACTTTGTTGTTGTTAAGATTTATCTGTTTATATTGGAAAGGCAGATCAGGTTTACAAAGAGACAGAAAGATCTTTCATCTGCTGGTTCATTTCCCAGATGGTTGCATCAGTGGAAGCTGTGAGCTGATCCAAAATCAGGAGCTTAGGGCCATCTTCCACTGTTTTCCCAGACCACAAGCAGGGAGCTGGATGGGAGGTAGAGCAGCTGGGACATGAACTGGTGCCCATATGGGATCCTGGTGATTGCAAGGCGAGGGTTTAGCCATTGAGCCATCATCACAGTGGGCCCAGTTTCTTCATTTTTGATAAATAGGAATGTCAAGCATGCCTGCCTCACTGAGTTGTGACAGTGAGACGAGAGCAGCATAGAAAGCACGTGGCACATAGCTTTCAGTGCTCCATCAACTGAAGGAAGATCAAGCAACAGCTGGGAGGTACAGGGGCCCCAAAGCCCTCGACTGAGTGAAGCAAGGGCGGGCTCCACACTCAGCTTCCTTATTCTTAGCAGGGAGTCCTGTCTCAGCTCCCACTTGCAAAATCATCTTCCTTGCCACTCACAATTTTGCTGTCTCATTTCCTGCTGGTTTTGATTTTCATTCTGCAATATTGACTTCTTTGGATGTAAACAAACAATGTGCAGTCAGGGCCTTGGAGGAAGCTTTTCACAGGCAAACAGGCAAAAACCTCACCAGGAGCCCAGCTCCTCCTGGAAGGCTCCCTGTCCACCCCACCCCTCCCACCTTCTCCTAGCCACCTTCTGTGACATTGCTTAGGAGAGGTCCAGGTAGGCAGCCTGCACCCCCCCTCCCCCCAGACTCACACTCATTTCCAAAGCAGCCCTAGGACACTTGTGCCCCGTGGAGGTCTTGGTGACAAAGCCAACAGGCCTTGCTCTGGTAGGGAGTTGCACCACGAAGTAGCGGAGCTGAAGGTGGCTTTGGGGGTGGGGTGAGGTGGGAGTCTCCATTTTTAGAGGACTTCATCTGAAGAGAAGGAGCACTTCTGTGCTCTGGAAGTGACGCCCAGTGGCTCTCAGATGCGACCCAGCCTTTCCTCATGCAAATTACATTTGCAAGCCTCCCCTGTGGGATAGCTCATGGCTGGGTTTGGCCAGTGTGCTGGTGAGTGAGTGGAGGGCAGCAGAGAGCAGCCAGAGCAGACCTTCTGTCCCCTTACCCCAGGGTCTCCTAGCGGCAATGTGCTTCCAACTCTCCCCAAGACCATCTTTCTCTGTGGAACCAGCTCCTAAGAGAGAGGATCAAGGGAATCCCATCCCTGCCTGTGCCCCTGCTTTTGAATTCTGGCCCATTGGGTGCTGGCATCATTCTTTCATGAACTTTTCAGTAATCACAACTTCATTGTAATAAATTTGGTTATAAACTTGTTTTTGTTAGCCTGCCAGCTTGGGTTCTACCAATTCTGACTAAACCCTGCCTGACAGACAATAGCCCTCTCCTAATCTGCATTGGATATATTCCAATATATCCTGTGTATACCTGAAAACACAAGCTAGTATCAAACTCTGTGGATACCATTCTTTTTCCTATGTATACATCATAACTATGAGAAAGATTGAGCTAGACATTAGCCATAACAAGACACTGTTAGTAACAAATAAGAAAATACTCAAAAGGATGCACTCTAACAAGTTATTAACATGCATGCATTATCTATTTCTGGAGTTTTTCATTTAGCATTTTCTTTTCCTTTTTTTTTAAAAATAAGATTTATTTATTTATTGGAAAGTCAGATATACAGAGAGGAGGAGAGACAGAGAGGAAGATCTTCCATCCAATGATTCACTCCCCAAGTGAGCTCAATGGCCGATGCTATGCCGATCCAAAGCCAGGAGCCAGGAACTTCTTCTGGGTCTCCCACATGGGTACAGGATCCCAAAGCTTTGGGCCATCCTCAACTGCTTTCCCAGGCCACAAGCAGGGAGCTGGATGGGAAGTGGAGCTGCCAGGATTAGAACCGATGCCCATATGGGATTCCGGAGCCTTCAAGACGAGGACTTTAGCCACCAGGCCACACCGCCGGGCCCTCCATTTAGTATTTTCAGGCTGAGGTTGACCATGGATATCTGAAGAAGAAACTGTGGATAAAGTGGAAGTAGCATACTTACCAGTGTTTCAATAACATTGACCCAAGCTGTTTGTTCAGCTTTGCTGTCCAGTTTAGATTCCTTTATTTTAACTAACTCAAGACATATTTTTTTTCTTTTCAACTACACTTTTGGGCTCCAGGAAGAACACGCTCAGGCAATTCCTTCTGTATGGAATTATCCTCCCTCATTTTTGACCTTACTCACCAAAATATTTTGAGTTTTCTAGAGTGGATATTTGGTGTATCATTTAAATGGCCTTTGGGGATGCCCATATGCTATGCCAGAGTGTTTGAGTTCTCTCCTGATTCTAGCTTTCTGCTAGAACCCTCAGGAGGAAGCAGGTGATGGATGAAACAGTTGAGTTCCTGTCATCTGTGAAGGAGACTTGGAGAGAATTCCTGGTTCCTGGCTTCACACTGGCCAAACCCTGACTGGGGTGGGGGAGTGAATCAGCAGATGGAGCTCGGTCTTTAAAGTAAGTAAATCAACTATATATTTTTTAAAATGTTTGCTTTGCAGTTGTGGTGCATGGGAATGAACTACTGCAACGTATGTGATGCTTGTTCACTCAGATGCCTTGCACTGAGAGACTTGTTTGAGACACAGGCTCACACAATTTTAGCATCTGTGCAGTGTATGCTATAGGTGCTTATCAAATGCACTATTTAATCAAATGAATGTTGGAATTTCAATCATGGGCATGCCCCTTACTTCCATTACCTGTTAGCTAAGAGAACATAACCAGTTTTCATTGAGCCCTTTGTAATTATTTCTGTAACAAAGGCACGAAAAACTAATTTGTACTTCAGAGTTGTAAACTTCCTTCATTCACTCTAGTTAGTTTAAGTTGGTTTCAATTACACAATCAAAAGCAATATCTCTCACAGCACATACACAGTTTACAAAGCATGTTAGAAATGTATTTCTGTCATTATTATCACAAGCAAAGAGTTTGGGGAAAACATTTTCTTGCCCATGGATAGTCCAGAACATTTGCAACCTGACACTCACGATGAGCTGCAGGGTTGCCCAAATGGATTTCTGGGGAAATGATTTATGGCAAAGAACCTTTCTTCATTACAAATGTGACATAGTCAGAATTCACCAGGTGATTGAAACTAGACCAGGACGGTGCCAACAGGGTGCATGATAACTTAGATGTCTCTACCTGTCAGACATCCATGTGCAGGCTGAGCACTCCAACAGGGCTCGGGCTCCATGCTCCTCTTCATACACAGCTGCCTCGGCTCCATTCCAGGTATTCTCAGTGACCATTTACCACATTCATCAAAAGGTAGAGAGACTCAAGCCTTTCCTGTCATCATGGTCTTCCCTCCTGACACTGGTCAGAAAGCATTCGTCATAATTTCCCAAGATATTAGTCAGTGCTGTGAGAACCTCCCAAACAGGATGCCAGGTGTAAAGGGCTGCATAGACGTATGTGGAAGTCTATGTTGTTGTTTCTAACATGCTTACTCAAGCAAAAGGCCTGGGGAAATGGGCAGCCTTTGAGAGCATGCTCTTGACAATTTTCTCAAGATCAGAGCTTTCTGAAGAGGTGACTGGTTCATAACCCATTGCAAACTTGCCTTCCTGAGAAATATCACATCCCAGAAGCAGAGCATTAGAACCAATGAGTAGATGTTTCTTCTAAGCTTTTGGACCTGCTGTTGAAGAGCAGTTTTTCCAAATGAGGGATTCATTTTCAGGGTTGTTAGAATGGTGTGGACACATGGGTGTAGGACTGAAGGAAAGTAGCTGTGACTTGACCCCTGCTTGAATTCTGCTTTTAAATGCCACCTACACACACTCTTCCTGTTATAGCTTCATGTGGCTACACAGTGGTATGTTCCAGGGGATGACTAGATTCTTAGTTGGAGCCAAGCAATACATACAAATAAGTGATGTGTGTAGGATGTACAGCTTTTAAACCAGCAACATGAGGGAAAAAAACATGAGATTAGACATGGGCAAATGAAAATATTGCAATCTGAATGCTAGTGGTTATTCAGGTAGAAGTGGGACCTGCCTGAATTGCCATCCATTGGGGTTTATCATCTCTGAAAATACTGAATTCTGAACATTATAGACCCTTTCTCTCCCATCACTTTCTTTTTAAAGATCTATTATTATTTTTTTAATTACAAAGTCAGATATACAGAGAGGAGGAGAGACAGAGAGGAAGATCTTCCGTCCAATGATTCACTCCCCAAGTGAGCTCAATGGCCGGTGTTGCGCTGATCCGAAGCCAGGAACCTGGAACCTCTTCCAGGTCTCCCACGTGGGTGCAGGATCCCAAAGCTTTGGGCCATTCTCAACTGCTTTCCCAGGCCACAAGCAGGGAGCTGGATGGGAAGTGGAGCTGCCGGGATTAGAACTGGCGCCCATATGGGATCCTGGTGCAATCAAGGCAAGGACTTTAGCCGCTAGGCCATGCTGCTGGGCCTCCCACCACTTTGTTTCACACCTTTGTCACATAACCAGTTGAACACCTTCTATACTGTGCTGTCTTGATTTAGACCAATATTTTTTCCTGCTAGATTTGAAGTTCTCTGAGGGCTGAACTCATACTTCTCTTCATCTGTTTTTTTAAATCCTGAAGGTGGATCATACTTTGTGTTCATAACTGACTCACTGAGACACAATGGGTCTTCAAAGAGTTTATGTGTGTTATAAAAATCTATGTGTGCATTTCAAAAGTTTGTACATGAAGACAAACATCTTCTAATCCCCATTTTCACAAACTTTTTCAAGTTTGTTGCCAGGGTCCAGGAACAAAAATTCCTACAGACCAATGTGTCAGAGTGTCAAAAGTAAGATTTGCTTTGAATTTTGAAGAACTGAAAGGAAGGGTCCTGGGGAAGGAGTGCCACAAACAGTCCACTTCCCCACTGAGCCCGACCCAGCTTTACACATTACAGGTGACAGAAGTAAAGAGGTGTTCAGTTGGAAAAGCAAGGGGTGTGATAAGTAGAGCATGGAAAATAGCCCAGGAACTTGAGTTTTTGAACATTTTAATGTGAGATTAACAGGGCCTTTTTACATAATTCTTTCTGTTCCTTTATGGTCGTCTGCACCTGGAGCTGAGAATGGCAAAGCAGCTCTCTGAATACCCAAGGTAATGGCTGGAGTGGAATGGGAAGTGGTGATCAGCAGATTCTAACCTCTGCAGAGATGTCAAAGTCATCCTGACCTACTTTGACTCCGAATACCAGGGGTAGCTGGCCCTTCTTTGTTCCCATGACTCAAGTAGTGGCTGTTCCTGAGCTTCAATGTTCCCTCCTCTCACCACAGCCTCAGGACACCCAGAGGAGGTTGTGCAGTTCTGTGACATTAGACTGTGGAAGACAGAAGACCTGGAGCTCTCCTGTCAGCAGGAGTCAGATCAGACAGGGTCCTGGAGAGGATACTGATGAGTGGGATGAGAACAGATGAGTCGAGAAGCCAACAGCACCATGGGCATTGCATGGGTCATACCTCTCACATAAAGGTTCAAAAAATATTTTGACCTTGATCTACAAGATAGACTCTCTTTGTATAGTTTAAGTTCAGCAAATTATTGGGGGATCTAAATGCCTCTTTTATTCCAGTTAATCAGATTATATTGACTGATTAAATGAGATTTGTTAATAACATTCACTTAGGAACAGCAGAGAACTTTATTAATAAGTCATTATGTTGGAGACTTTAAATACTTGGGTGTTCAGAAGCAATTCCAAATGCTTTTGTAGTGTAAACTTCTGCACTTCCTAAGAAAATAGCTTATGCCTGTTGTATTGCATTCCTACAATGCTCAAAGATATCATAGAAAAAACAAGGAACGTGTTCCAAGCCTTCACAAAGTCAGCTATTGCCTTGTTCTGAAAGGCATGTTCTTTAATTCTGCTTAGGATTTTCCCTAACCTTTCTTTGGAAGAGTTGCAACCCTTACTGGTTGTTGGTTAAGAAGTACAGAATAATATTTATTAGTGAGGTTTATTTACTGAGAGCTCCTGCCTCCAATGGTTTCACCATCTATTTGGTGGATGGAAAACAAGTACATGTAGCAAATCACAGGGTTACACTGAGAGTAAGGCACAGAGGGTGGAAGCCAAGGATTACTTATTCAAACCTGTTCAGAAGCCAAGTAGGTTACTTTAATTGAAACGTGAAAGCCATTACTAAAAGGTAGAGAGCCTAGCTGAGCACAAGGTATGGAAGAGTACAGGTCTGTCTACAGGCCTTCCATGCAACTATCCAGAACACCTGGAGGACTGAATCATGCTCAACAGCTGCGATCATCACCGAGTTTTGGGATGAAAAAGCAAGTAAGATGGGCTAAAACTCATAAACTGATAAGGAGTATTGACTTCTTTGGCTGCCTTGAAGGAGCAGCACCCTGGCTAGCAGTGAGGAGCAGAAAGGCTATCCCTTTGTACCAAGGACACCCAGAGACTCAGGAATCCATGACACAAGCATCTATGGAAATAGGTTTGGAGGTGAGACTAGAAATATGAAGAGTTGATTTCAGAAGGAGCTAAGTTTGTGGGTGGAAGCTCCTGTTCAGCATAGCTCAAGGTCTGTTCTCTCATCCTAGCAGGAGATGACTGTTAGTTTCTAGAGAGAGTAAGAAACAAGCCTGCATTGGCAAAACCCAGGCAAGTTGACAATGGAGACTGTGCAAATAGGTGTATTGGTTTCTTTTTATTATAATTTAAAATTTTTTATTGGCAAGGTAGATATACACAGAGAAGGAGAGACAGAGAAAAAGCTTCCATCTGCTGGTTTACTTCCCAGATGGTCACAATGGATGGAACTGAGCCTATCCAAAGTGAGGGGCCAGGTGCTTCTTCTGGATTTCCCAGGCAGGTGCAGGGTCCCAAGGCTTTGACCATCCTCTACTGCTTTCCCAGACCACAGACAGGGAGTTGAGTGGGAAGCAGATCCCATATGGGATCCTGCAGGATTCAAAGTGAGGATTTAGCCACTAGAATACCGTGTTTGGCTCAGGTGTATTGATTTCTAGTTCTCTTCCGTCACTAAGCTTTTAGAAAATTAAAAACCAGGTCTAAAACCTTCATGCAAGAGATTACATAATCTTTCCTGAGTATTTGACCAGTTCAGGAACAAAATCCAAAAGGCACTAGTGTCAGAGATTCCCTAAGAAAAGGGTTCAGTCAGATTACCTTTTACGGAAACTCACATCCAGTAAGCCCCACCCATGTTCTTTTTTTAAATTTTCATTTTATCATGAAGTTTAATGATGTTCAGAAAAAATTCAATGGATAACTTTCTATCAAAAAAAGTTTGATTTTGTATAGACTACAGGGAGCTGGGTTGGTAAGTAAAATTACCCTATTTTCTAATCTGAAAATGAAAGAATGTCCTATTTCCAGTTTGATTATAAAGAAACATATGCCCAAAATGGCGGAGAATAAATACAGATAAGGCAAAAGCTGTAAAGCTAAGGGTGTGCAATAGGCTCCAGGAGAGAAACCTCAGAAATACCCAAAGTGGTAACAAGGAACATTTGGCTGGAATATGAAATTCTTTCAGTTGCCCTTGTCTTTTACTCTATGTTTAAGGATGCACGTGAACTCAATGTAATAGAAATTCCCTTTCGTAATAGGAACTTCTCTGTAGAGCTCATCTACTTCTTCATCAGTAAATCGGACTTCACTTGTCAGCAACTCTCGCAGGTAATCCTCCCAAATGTTGCACATTGCTTCTTTGTCGAAGCAGGCAAAAGCATTTCTGATGGCATCTTCTGGGTCTGTGTTGTTCAGCTTCTCATCACACATGATGAGGAACATGGTGAAACTGATAAAGCCAGGAGCCTCATTCCTCATGGCATCCAGATACTCATCAGTTGGATTTTTCCCCAGTGAGGCAAGCATATCATAAAAATCCTGCTTGTCAATGAAACCATCTCGATTCTGATCAATCATGTTAAAGGGCTCTTTAAACTCCTGAATCTATGACTTGTCAAGCATGATAAAACACACTGGGTTTTGTGTGCTAAAGGAGCTTCTTGGTGGTCTTGGTCTTGGCCCTTTTATTCAACATGGTGGTGGCTAAATCCCCACACAGCTGTCAGAACCAGAGAGTCTTTGTGAATCCCTTACCACCACTACCACCTGTCCACCCAGAAAGCTGCCAACACACCCCTACCCATGATCTGAAAACTCCTCTAAAATATGTGCAGAACAGAATGGTCTCTACAAATTTGAGATAAGACCCTAAAAGTAAAGCTGGAAACCAAAACAATCAAGTAACTGAAAGCAATTTGGAAGAAACAGAGATCATGTACGTAAGAACACTTAACCTCAGTTGTAGGAAGGAGCCTGGGTTGCGTTGTGCCTAGGCAGATGTTAGACTGTTGGGAGAAGAGCAGACAATAATTAGCAGGCATTGTGGGCCTGGTTAATTGTGCCAGCATAGCTGCCTATATTTCTTTTCTAAATATACGAGGGGGGGTGGGGCATGCTGGGCCAGGACTTCCCACCCTTCCCCAAGGGAAGGGGACCTGGGGACATGTTGGAGTGGGAACATCAGAGGACATATTTGACAGGAAGGAATGACTTCTGGGGTATTCCATGCACGCGGCCACGGCACTTGCAGGTAGGTGAGGGAACTAAAACTGAGTGGTTTAGAGGAGGGAAGCTGGGGAGCATGTCTATGTCAGGCTAAGGCATTCACCCATGTGATAGAACTGGACTGGGCTAAATAGCATCACCACTGCCCTCTGATACATGCAAACGCTGGGACTGGCTAGACCAGCACCTGCCTATGAAGGTCAGAACAGAGGGTGGGAACCATGTCATTCTGGGTTGCAGCACCCACCAGAATGCAAGAGAACCTGATCTTGGGGGCAGATTATGTAGGGGAGTTATGGGCTTGCCTCTGTGTGACTGTAGCACCAGCCAATTTGTGTGAAGAGCTGGGAGTAGTGATGGGCAGGCTGGACCACAGAACTCATCTGACAGGAGCCCACCTGACAGGAACCCACCTGATATTCACAAGAACCAGGACTGAGAGGAGGCCAAGCTAGAACAGACTGCAAAGGCTAGAACTGAGGGCAGACCCTGTCAAGGACGGCCATGGCATTCTCTGGAATGTATTATATCCCGGGCATGGTAGAGGAACTTGGGGAACTCCCCACTAGTCTGTAGCTCCTGCTGGGGAGCACAACAGCTGAGGCTGGGGGTGGACCATGCCAGGCCAGTACTGCAGCATCTGCTGGCACATATGAAAGCCAGGCCAGGGTGTAGGTCATGCCTGGCTGGGCTGGGCAGCATCATCTACCAGCAGGAGCTGAACTGTGGATTGGCCATGTCAGGCTGGTTTAAAGTACCTGCCTGCATATTCACGATCTGGGGCTGGGAATGGACCTGATAGGAAAATCTTGGGGAATCCCTTGCTAGACTACAGCTTCCACTGGGGATTGTGAGAGCCAGGTCTGGGGGTAGCCTGCACTGAACTAGGCTGTAGCATCTGCTGGTGAATGCCAAGACTGGGGGCAGGCCATCTCATACTGGGGCACAGCACCCGCTGGCACACAGAAGACCCAGTGCTAGGAGTGGGTTTGGAAGGGTAACATTGGAACTCCATTGCTGGGCTGCTGCTTTCACTGATGAGCATGAGAGCTGGGACTGAGAATAGGCCAGGTTGAGCTAGGCTGCCATACCTGCTGGTGCACATGAGAGTCAAAATGGGTACAGTCTGGCTGGGCCATAGCTCCTACTTGCAAGTGCCAGAACTGGGTGCAAGTCATGTCAATCTGGATTGCAGTACTCTGGCAGGTACAAGACCAGGAACTGGGAGCAGGCCTGATAGGAAAACTACAGGCAGTACTCTGCTGGCTGCAGCTCCTACTGGTGAGCACAAGAACCAGAGTTGGTAGCAGACAAGGCTGGGCAAGGTATTAACATCCATTGGCATGCATGTGGGCTGGGTCTGGGAATGAGTCAGGCTGAGCTGAACTACACTGCGAATGGCTGTGTATGAGAGCCAGATGGGGTGGACTGGGCTAGGTCATAGCACATGCTGGCAAATGCAAAAATTGTGGTTGGGATTGACCTGGTGGTAGTTATTGGGGATCATCATGATTAGATTGTGGCACCCACTGGTGTGCATGAAGATTGGGTCTTTAATGGGCTTGGATGGGCTGGGTCAGAGCACCCATTGGTTTGTGTGAGAGATGGGGCTGAGACAGAATGGATCAGACAGCTGCATCAACTGACATGTGCCTTGTTGGGTGCAGGTGGCAAAATGAACCTGCCCCTGCACCAACTGGTGTACACGAGAGTCAACTCTGAGGTCACTCCAGGCAAGATTTTTAGGGGACTCCTTGGCTTGATGGCTGGACTCAGAACCCAGCCACAGGGAAAATTACAAGATAAAGTAATTTGACCTTGGCGTGCATGTTTGGGACTGGGCCTTTTCAGTTGCTGATGCCTGTGCAGTGGACAATATATGCAGAGGCACACAGAGGACATGACAGCCAGCAGAGAATGTCAAGTACCTCATCAGAGGATAGAAAGCAGAACAGGTTGGCCCATTCGCCAGGCTGAGCTTTGCAACATGTTCCTGGACCTGTGAATGTACTAAGGTAGACTTTGTCATCTAGTAGACTTTGGAAAGATTTTCTCAACCCTAGTGCATGACTACCAAAACCATTCAAGTATCACCCTTGGGAGACTTCCCTACACTGGAGTCTCCAAGGTGTCATCAAGTGACAGTCCTCCCATTCCTCAATGCTGATGTATTTTGACAGCAAGGGGTGGTCCCTTTCCCTTCTCCCCACTTGTGGACACAGGAGAAAAAAAAGGGAAACTTTTGTTCCACCTTCCTTCACACCTGGCTCTCCCCAGCCAAATCTGAGACCCATATGGGTGTGTGTCCCTTTCAATTATATAAACAATGTTTAAAAATAAAATAATAAAGTAAAAAGGAACACTTACAATTGATATTCTCAGACAAAACATCCATGAAACAATAGAGTACTAAAAAAAAAAAAAACCCAAAATGGAAATAAAAGAGAACTTTTAGGAATTCAAGGCTGCCTCTGCAAAGGAAAACTCAATAGAGGGAATAGAAGATAAAACTGAGGAAATAGCTCAAAAGATATGATAGAAAGGCAAAAGTATGGTGGAAGAGGAAAAAATAAGACTAGAAAAATGAAGAGATTAAATCTCTCAGTTCTTTCACAGAACTGAAACAGATGGAACAATGGTGAAAATAACTCCATATCATAAACTTTCCAACTGTTTAAAAAGAGAAAATCTATAGGCTAGAAAATCAAACTACACATTAAGGATTACAAATCTGAGTCATTTTGCGTATCTTGACAATTCTGAAATCTACATAGTAATGAATCAATGCCATCTCAATTTGGAGGTGTAGTTATTTCTAGGCCAGGATTCAGTATTCAGGCAAATGTCAGCCAAATAAGAGGGTGGCATAAAAACATTTCTCAAAAGGCTTCATTCTTAAGAATTCTTTCTTGAAAGAGAAAGGTTAGAGATTTAGGAAGCAGATTAGCCATGGAGAGACAGACTAAGGCACTGTTTGCATGGCGTAAAGGCAACTGGATCATGGGATTAGAGACACAGCTCCAAGGTGCATGACAGAGATGATGCATCAGAATTGATTGAGGCCACTGAATGTCTCCAAATAATTTTTAAATAACTTGGTGAAGAAGTTGACCCTGACTCAATGGCTCATCTCATAAAGTCAGGTAAATGAAGCGAACAGTATACCCAGAGAGAATGAAATTGCACAGAAATATAAGCAGAGACCATTATTCTAGTAATTAAATCATTGTATTGATCTAACACATAATGCATTCAAACAAGTTGAGCGGTTGTATGTGTGCTCATGGATGTAGCAATGGAGTGAAATTCTCACCTGCCACAATGTGAAGTCAAAGTGGAATATCTCTCTACCCCTAAACAAGGGGAGACAAAATCTGAGCAATCTGCTTCACACAAAGTCTAGAAATAATCCATTTAAGGTCATGGACGTCAATGCCGGGAGAATCCACTTCAAGCAGTAAGAGAGCCGTTGTCTCTGGCAAGAAGATGGATAAAGATGGGGAGAGTGCCATTTTTCATGATAAACCTTTTAAAACTATTTCCCTAGTTAAATATCTGTAGGCAGAAAATGAAGAGGAAAAAGATAGTCAATATGATTGATATCATTAGCAATTGTATCTTTGCCATGTTAATTCAGAGATTAGGCCAGTCTGTGTACTACACTGGTTTTGCCAACATACCTAGGACTTCTCTAACTGTGTCACTTTCCTCCATAGTAGCAGCTTTTGGGATGGTTGGGAATTTCATTTGAGGTTGTGTTTTCATTACCTTCCTTTGCATCTCTCTGTTGGTATCTATGTGATATTAGGGGAAGCAGTTCATCCAGTTCATCCCTGGCCTTAAAGCTTTCATCAATTAATAACTTTAATTTTCTATATATTTCTGAGCTATAGGAGTCATTTTTGCTTCTTTTTCTTTGGCAACCCACATTCCTGTTATTGGTTAGTGGTAAAATTCCTCCTAAATAAATATAATATTGAATGGTGAGCTTGAGACTGCTTAAGATTGGTTTACTTGTTAACAATAGGAGGTAAATTTCTAGAACAATCAGAAATGGAGTTGAAGATTTTCATATAAAGATATCTTTCAGAGCCTTATTAATCTTAGGAATGCATTGTGAATAAACAGAATTATAAAGCTGAGATGATGGAATTGTACACAGCTATTAGGTAGCTAATACGGGAAAATCATTACTGATATAGAAATTATCCTATGATAGTAGATGATGTCAGGCCAAAAGACTTTGACCATAAGTGTATAATTTTTATTAAAATTCATTTTATGTCAATGCAAAAGAAGAAAGGCATGCATTAAAATGACTGGAATAGTTAGGTTTGGCAAATGAGGTCTTAAGCAACTTTCTGTCTTTGTTTCCAACTCTTTCTACAAAGGACACATTTCATAATTAGGAGAAGAATGCTTTTCAAACAACAAAAACAAAACAGCAAGGATATACTGACTGAGTTTTTTTCTTGCCACTCTTACTTGGCTCTGCTGGAATTGAGATTATTGGAGGAAAAACACGAGTCTTAAGCCGATGCTGTCTTTTCCAGGTTTCTGGGTTTGGAAGGCGTCACATTATTTTGAGCCAGTTGTGTTATTTGCTCTAACTGTGTGAGCCAACTTGTTTCTTATCGTCCTCTGGATTCTTCAGATTACTGCCATTTTAAACTAGTTTATAACAGCATGGCTACTCAAACCAATGCATGATATCAGATTTAATAGATTGATTATTTGACTTCAATCAAAGGTTCTATGATTGAGGAATGAGGAGACCTGCCAGTTCCTGGGCAATTAGAAGATTAGATGGCCTATATGTTTCTTCCCCTACCTGCTTACACAAGAGGCTTTTGTTACCATATAAATCTTTCATGCTACACTAGCAACCGCAGTGACAAGGAATACTGAAATTCAGTAAAATGTGCATACCAGGCCACCGCATGTAGGGTAGAGCAATGGTATCTGTAACAACAGTCAGCATGGTGCCAGGGGGAGGACTTGAAATAACAACCAACACTGCATAACCGCTCACGGATGCCCAAGCCTGGGCCTGGCTGGGGCACAGTCCAGGGTCACAGGGAGGCAGGCAGTGGGATGACTCCTTGCATTGGATCCCTGATCCTGTTGTTAGATAGAGAACTCCAAGAGTGAGAAGATGCTAATACAATTTTAGGGTTAAGTCATCTGAGCCCTTAATTTTTTTCCCCCCTGAAAATATAAGATCAAAATACAAGACCACAATGGGAATTCCCACTGTGGAGCAATGGGCTAACCCACTCCTTGTGATGCTGCTGGTAGCCCATAGTGGAGCACCAGTTCAATCTCCTGGATGCTCTGCTGTTCACTTAGTTCCCTGTTAATGTAGCTGGGAAAGCAGTTGTTGATGACCCAAGTGCTTGGGACCCATGCCACTCTTGCAAGGGTCTCAGCTGGAGCTCTGGGCTCCTTGCTTAAGCCTGGCTCAGCTCTGGCCTTTGCAGCCATTTAGGAAGTATATCAAGCGATGAAGCATCTCTCTCTTTTTCTCCCCTGATTCTTCTCTCTCTTCATCTTTGTCACTGTGCTCTAAAATAAGTAAAAACATGTGTTTGTAAAAATACAAAGCCAAATCCATGCCATGTCAACTTATCATTGAGACATAACTGTAAATGGGGTCTTTCCATCAGCTGAGAACATAACACAACTAATGGGACTGGTGCATCTGAAAGTTTAAAGCAACTCCCACAGGTATTGTCACGACTTCACTGAAAGGGTTGTGTTTGTGAGGCACAGGGAGACAGCAATAGACAGCCCTGCCCCATTACCTGAGTGAGAATGCATACAGGAGGAAGCAGAAATTGAATGAAGCCAACCACAAGACCCATACAAATAAGTATTTATATTGCGTAGCTATGAGGATGAATGAAGATTAATGCTTTCAAAGGGCATTGAGTGAATGAGAAACCTTAAGACTGGTACACCACACTCAGTATAATGAAAAGTAAATGCCAAGTTCTTTGGACCTTTCTGAATACCATGAAGTGGTGACCTTGATTGGATTGCGGTAACCCTCTACAACAATGCCTCTTCAGCACCACATAGGACTCTGTCTCTTGTTTACTCAAACTGTGCAAAACATGATCTGTAGGAGCTTTTGCTTTTCTGACTTCTTGATCCCAGGTCCTTGATCTTGAGCCTGAAGTCCATGTGTGGCTGTCACAAGATTCAAGAACTTCCAGAAATTCAGTGCTGTGTTGTATATTTATGCATGTGACTCTCAAAGCAGTCCCTGACCTGTGAAAAGTTGGCGAACTGCTGTTCTGTTTCAGTTTTATGCCTGAAACAGTTTTATTCAGTTTTATTCCATTTTTTTAAAATCTATTTTTATTTGAAAGTCAGCTATGTAGGGAATGAAGCGTTGCTGGTTCATTCCCTATACAGCTGTAATAGCCAGAGCTGGGCTGGTCTGAAGCCAAGAGTCTGGCACTTCTTTGGGATGTCCCACATTGGTGCAGGGGCACTTGGACTTGGACCATTTTCTACTGCTTTCCCAGGCACAAAACCAGGGAGTTGCATTGGATGTGGAATAGCTGGGACTCGAACCAGTGCCCACATGGGATACCAGCACTACAGGCAGAGGTTTAATTTACCATGCCACAGTGATGGCCTTAAAGAATCTCATCTCTGATTTGTTTTGTATTAAGATTTAACATCTATTTGGGCCTGGCATGGTGGCAGTCAGGGTAAACCTCCTGTGTCACTGGCATTCATGTGTGTGCTGATTCAAGTCCCAGCTACTCCACTCCTGATCAAGTTGTCTGCTAATGGTGTGGGAAGTCAGCGAAGAATGGACCAAGTGATTGGGTCCCTGCAACCACATGAGAGACCCTGAAGAACCTTCTGGCTCCTGGCTTCAGATCTCGGCTGTTGCAGCCACTGGGCAGTGAACCAGCAGATGGAAGATCCTTCTTTGCCTCTCCTCTCTCTATAGCTCTGCCTTTTCAATAAAAGATAAGTGAATCTTTAAAAAAAGGATTTAGCATCCGTTTATTAAAAATTTATTAGACACCAAGCAAGCCTGATTCTTTAAAATAAAATTGAGTGTCCCATAGAAAGGCTTGGGATTAGAGGTGTTCTAACCTTGGACTTTCTGGGGGTGGGCTGTTGGAACAGTTGCATATACCTAATAAGATCTTGAGCAAGAAACCCAAATCTAAACATGAAGTTCATTTCTGTTTCATATATATTTTATATCTATAGCCTAAAGGTAAGTTTACATAGTAGTTTAAATAATTTTGTAATGGAAATGAAGTTTCATAGGGTGAAAATTCCCACTTGGTTTGTTGTATTGATGCTCAGAAAGTGTGATATTTTTTAGCATGTCAGATCTTGCATTTTCAGAGTCAGAATACTCCTGTGTGTCCCCCACTTAGTGCTCATTCAACCTGGGAGAGCTGACAGTCTCCCTTACAATGGGGAAGTGACTTGCCAAGGGCCTCATTTGTACCAAGGGTCAGAGTTCTTCCCTGATGTGAGATCTAGTTCTCCCCAGAACTCTGTACAAAATTCCAGGCATGACCCAGATCTCCCTGCATAGCCACGACCGAAGTTCACTGAGGAGCTGACTAGCAGCATGGGTGGGGGCACATCAAGCACAGAGAATGGAAATACAGAGTAACGTTGGGTCTCAGTAGGCTTCCTTAAATACTGAACAGGTGGCCTGCCCTGCTCTGGATCATTGTCAAAGAATCCCTCATGGGATTACAGTTTATTATTATTTATTTTTTACAGAGAGAAAGAGAGAAAGATCTTCTATCTGCCCATTCACTCCCCAAGTAGCCACAGTGGCCAGAGCTGAGCTGATTCAAAGCCAGGCACTAGGACCTTATTCTGGGACTCCTGTATGGGTGCAGGGTCCCAAGGCTTTGAGCCATCTTTTACTGCTTTTCCAGGCCGTAAGCAGGGAGCTGGAAGGGAAGTGGAACAACTGGGACATGAACTGACACCGATTTGGGATCCCACCGTTTGTAAGGCGAGGATTTAGCCATTTAGCCATTGTGCCATTGTGCCAGTCCCAGGATTGCAGTTTTAAAAGACAGTTAGTTACATTATTCAGCTACACAAAGGAATGAAGTTCTGATATTTGCCACAGTGAGATGACATGACACTTGAGGACATCACGTTGAGTGAAATAAAACAGTCTTCACAAAAACATAAAAGCTAACACTTCTTGCAGGGAGCTGAAATTCACAGAACAAGAAAACAGTGATGCAAAGGAAGGGGTTCTGGGATATGACTGTTAGTGGGTCAAGAGCTTCAGTTTGAGCCAAGACTCCAGTTTGTTCTAGAGATGGCAAAATTGCAACTGTGCTGAACATTGTTGAATTCTGCATTCGAAAATCGCTAAGGTGCTAGGTTTTCAATTATATGTGTTGTATCATAAGTAAAAATAGTAAGAAAATATTTTAATAGCTGCCTTTTGGGGGAGATGTTATAGTGCAGTGGGTTAAGTTAGTGTCTAAGATACCTGCATCCATCCCATACCAAAGTACCCGGTTTGAGTTCTGCTTACTCCATGTTTCTGATCCAGCTTCTTGCTAACATTCTTGGGAGGCAGCTAAGTGAAGCCCGAATGTTCAGGATACTGTCACCCATGTGGGGGACTCTGGGGAGTTGCTACCATTTGGGTTTGACCAGATCTTTCATTAGCTGTCGTGGGGTTTTGGAAAATGAGCCAAAGGATAGAAAACCTCATTATCTCTCTCTGCCTTTCAAATAAATAAGTAAATCTTTGCTTTTGTGACAGCTTGTGGTGAAGTTGTTGTGTGCCACTCACTCCTCTCCAAGTGGGACGGTGCAGATGCCAACAACCTGGGAGGGATAGCTGTGACTGTGACATTTTCCCAGGCAGATCCCAAAGTGATCCTGGTCCCTACAGAGGTACTAGGTCTGCTCACATGCTAATAGGCTTGAACCCGTGACCTGCAAATCAGCTTCCAAGTTGTTCTGGTCTTCAGTTTGCACTATGAACCCCTCTATCAAAATCTATGAAAAATCGCCCTCATTCTTCTCTAGAATATCTTCAAAAGTGAAAGTGGAAGCCTCCCTTAGCCAATAATGATCCTGTACAGGCATCCGCTGATAAGGAACAAGCCAGTGGCCTCTCTCTCCCAACTCTAAGAACTCTGCTCCTAGAACCCAGGCAGCCTCTCCAGAATTCATCCTCCCCATTGGCAGCCCTGAGACCCCTGGGAAACCTCACTCCAGAGGTGAGCAAGGTCATCAAAATGAATCGCTGATTCTCCAAATTCATGGGCAGAGGTTGCAGAACCCTGCACTGGGGCTGGGTCATTCTGAATGGCTTTGCAGCTGCGCTCGGGTGGCCTGGGAGCTTGGCAGCATTATAGCAGAGAACTGGTGCTACTCCAACCCAAACAGATTTGTCACAGTGGCACCGGCTTCCAGGACTACCAGGGCTGCATTGTGTCCAGCAAATGAGGCCGCTGCCGGGACAAAGGGGGCTCTTAGTGCTCATTCTGCTTTGGCTACTTCGCACCCAGCCAGAGCCAGGGGACTTCTTTTGTCAGGATGGGGCAAACAAAAGTGATTCATTGCATCCTGCACCATGGCCACGCTGTTTGTGGGCACCCAATGTGGGGAGGCCTTGCTGCTGGGGATCCTTACAGCTACTGCTTTCTGAGGAATCTAACCCAGGGACTATTCTAGGTTCTGGGCACATGCTGCCTGATTTAATCTGCCCAAAGTGATGTAGGGATTAGCCCTAGTATGGTGGAAACTGGGTCACAGAGAGGTGAAGGTCAAACAGCCTGGGAAGGGTGGCAGGGCCAGAATTGCTAACAGGGCTGAACTTAGTGTTAGTTGCCTACCATCTCCAACGTGCACCTGCTACATCCAGCCTTAGCTGCCTATCATCTCCAATGTGCACTGGCTCCAAAGCTCTGAGAGTCTGAAGGAGTCCTCTCCTCTGACCTTCCATCTCTAGGTGTTGATCAGGAAAGCCTGGACATGTCCCTGACATTCAACAAGCAGTTACATTCTATGAAACAGAAAGATGGACCTGGGGTGTGATTGGGGAGGGTGTCTTCTGCGAGCCACAGAATATGCCTGACTTTAACCCAAGGATGTTAACATAGCATTTGTTAAAAAAAAAAAAATAGGTCATACAGTGTGACAAAAAAAAAAAAAGGTTACAGTCACCACTTGAGCCATGGGTCCCTTTTGTGTTGGGTATTCTTCCTATAAAGGCCAGAAGCTCCAGCTGAACAGATTCATACTTGATTATACTGCAGATTAGTTCCAATCCCTGATAATAAACTCACATACATTGACATCCAGTCACCTCTTGCAGGCCAGATGCCCTGATTCTACATTTGTGACCTCACCCAAAGGAGGTGCCTAGGGCAGCTGAACTCTCTCTCCTTTTATTTCACTAAGGACTAATAAAACAAGACAGTCTCTCATTACAGCATGCTACCGGCTCCCAAGCTAGGCAGCATGCTCCTGGGCATCATGCTTGTGGATTTACGATTCCATTCCTTGAGCTCTTAGGTGGCCTGTCCATGCTGGCTGGGTTGTACTGCTCACTTACCAGGCTGCTGCCTCCCATTTCATGCCATGGCTCATCTCATAAACCACTTGGGTTACATTTTCTGCTGATGTTTTTGGCAGAATCCAAATACTAGTTTTAGAGGGTTTTATAGATGTCCCAAGTTGCGACTTCTAGCTTTTCTGTTTGTTTTTTTGGGAAGGTGATGAGTAACCCAATTTGGAGAGTAAGATCATAAACCAAAGGGCAAATAGTCAAACATTTAGTAGGGGAATGGAAGTGAAGAAGCAAGGAAGAGAGAAAAGGGGAAAACAGAATAACTTCAAAGCTCAAGCAAAATCTATTCCTATTTGTCAATCTGTCAGTTCTCCAACAATATTTATTGAGTGCCTAACATTTCAGTAAATGGTAGGTACCAGAGATAGATAGAAATGTGGCGGTTAGGATCCCAGCAGAAAAAAGATGGTCAATTTCAAAAGAATTAATGAAGGAAATCTTTGCAAGGAGGTAGGAAGGCACAGCTATAATAAGAGATGTGGAACACCCAGGATACTGCCCATACGAAGCTATTACCATTGCTAAGCCTACAGAGGTGATAACAAAAGGAAATAGAAGAACAGAGTTGTGGGGACGGGGGTTCCAGATAGCAACTCCAGCCTTTGACAGAAGAAAGCTGTTACTGCGGAATCCTGGACCAGATTTGGGAAATCAGGAGTGATAGACACCTGAGCGTTGAAGAGCACAAAATTAAGCCAGAAGGTAAGAGAGTCCAAAGTCTTAATTAGAATTTCAAGAACTGGGGCATAGCACAAAGAATGAAAGGTGGAGCAAATCTGGAGGCAGAAAACAAGCAGAGGGCATCCAGCACAAGTGGTGAATGAGAGTAGATTAGTTTAGAGCCAAGAAATTTGTAGAAGCCTTGCTTGGCCCACACCTACTGATATATCCACTCAAGGAGTCGGTTTTAACAAGAGAAGTTGTCATTAGGAGCTCTTTGGAATTCCTACAGGGGTTGGCAGATCCCATGACTGGATCTAGGGCGCCCAAATTCAACTACTTCTCTCTGTCTCTGCAGCCTTCTCTGGCTGTCTGATGGCATCTGCCTCTGCCCATTGATCTTGGCTCTGACTGTGAGTTCATCCCTTTCCTGAACTGAAATGTTTAGCCATCTCCCCCCAATGTAAAACAAGACAATAGAGGGAAATTCTCTGCATGAATAAGAAAACAGCTACTTGTGAGCTCCCATGGGGATTTACTATAAACAATGGAAAGCTAATTTGAAGAGAATGTACTTATTCATTAAAACAGATCTCCAAAGAAATCTCCCCCAAGCAGCACTTTATTGGCCTACTTTGTATTGCATATGCACTTGAAAGTAATAAAATTATAACTTTAAAGACATCTGTAAATATCTTTAAAAAAAAAACTTCTTGACATTCGCTATAGTCAGACCAATTAGCTGAGATTTCCTTGCAAGATACGGAAGATATAAAAGAAATCTTGCAGATTTTTCTGCAAGATACGAAAGTGTATAAGTCTATGTTCCCGGGGGTAAGGATTGAGCCTCATCAAGAGAATGCCTTATTCTTGAGCTCTCTTTTGAGAAATGTTTTGAAGGTGAGAAAGTTCAGAAGACAGGAATACACCAAAGCTTGAGTTGCCTGCTGTTTACTGGAAAAGGTAGAATGATGTAGTAGAGAGAGTACTGGCTTTAGAACTGGACTTGGACTTAAACCTCACTTCCATCACTTATCTGGGGTAATTATGTAACACCATTGTCTCCACTTATATATTTGTCAACTGTTTGTCACTATCATGAAATAGCCAATAGAAGCTAAGGAGACTTGGCTCACAGTTCTGGAAGTTCAAGTCCAAGGTTAAGTGATCCTTTAAGCTTAGCATCTGATGAGGGTGATGGGTGATGAGGATGGGGCACA
Organism: Ochotona curzoniae; assembly: GCF_017591425.1. NCBI lineage: Eukaryota > Metazoa > Chordata > Mammalia > Lagomorpha > Ochotonidae > Ochotona > Ochotona curzoniae. Next base: position 42,249,351 of record NW_024466502.1, on the reverse strand, counting down.
TGCAAAGGAAGGTCCAGTGGTGACCTAGGAAGCAGGGGGCCCAACTTACAGATTGTTTTTGTTTTAAAGGCAGAGTTTTGCAATAAGAAGATGAGACAGAAAAACAGACACATAGAGAGAGATCTTCCATCCATTGGGTCACTCCCCAAATGGACATAAAAGCCAGAGGTGAGCCTATCCAAAACAAGAAGCATTTTCCACATTTCACACATGTGTGTAGGGACCCAAAGACTTGAGCCATCCTCTACTATTTTCCTAGGTCGTAAGCAAGGAGCTGGATTGAAAGTGGAGCAATGGGAACTTGAACTGGCACCCATATGGGATGCTGGCACCACAGGAAAAAGATTAGCCTACTTTGTCACAGCACTGGCCCTACATCTTGAAATTTTGTAACCAATTCTCTCATGAGAATTTCCTCCAAGGGCATGCCCCAAAAGACCTGTGTCCTTCCTATTAGGCACATCTCCAAGGTACTACAGTCAGGATAATTTTCATCCTGTTTGTGCCGTTAACTTATAGCTTTGGGGTTTAAAGTTCTGCACAATTTTAGGAGCTAAAACTGGTTTAAACCATAGGAAAAATGGGGAGAGAACTGGATGACTTCTAGGGTTGTTTGAGCATTAAATGAGATGATGAATGCAATGTGTCTATTACAGGGCCTGGTGCCCTCAAATTGACCAATTCTTCTTGCTTTCTAAAAGTCAGGGGCCAGGGGTCTGGAAAAGTACTAGCAAGATGGAGAGACACCCTGGTTGGAACGATGAGTGAGAGATTGTAGTTGTTTCCAGCTTGTGAGCTGGATGGCTTAGAAGCAATACTCTGCTCTCACCATTGTGGAGATGAGATATCTGGCAGGGGACCCTCGGACAGCTGTGAGGAGAGTGCACGCCTCCTACCTTTGCTCCTGGAGTCTTCTGAGTGAGGTCCTTGTTTTGCAGATGGCATTATCTGGATGTCTTCACATTGTCTTCTTTCCATGACCACCCAGTACTGCTAGCTAAATGACATCTTATTTCCTTTTTTTACAAAATTATTTTATTTATTTTAAAAGCAGAGTTACAGAGATAAAGGAAGGGAGGGAGGAAGAAAGGAAGAAAGAGAGTGTTCTTCCGTCTGCTGGTTCACTTTCCAAATAGTTGCGATGGCTAGGGCTAGGCCAGGCTGAAGCCAGGAACCAGGAACTTCTAGATTTCCCATGGCCCAAGCACTTGGACCATCTTCCTCTGCTTTCCCAGGGGCATTAGCAGGGAGCTGAAAGAAGTGAAGCAAATGGGACTCAAATCAGTGCCTATAGGAAATTCTGGCTGCAGATAGTGGCTTAATACCATAATGCCACCCCCTAAATTACATTTTTCTTAAAGGCATCAGTCATATCAGATTGCAGTCCATCCTAATGATCTCATCATACCTGGATCATTTGCAAAGACTCTAAAAAAGGCACATTTACCAGTCCTGGAGTCAGAGCTTCAATCTCTTATGGAGGCACTCACTTCAAAGCCATAAAGGTGTTAGCAATAGCCTTTCCACCATTAGAGAGAGAAAAGCCACATGTTTCTTTGTATAAATTTTTGTGATTCATTTAAACAATTTCCCTGGACTGGGGTCAAGAGCAGGCAGGACCCCGGGGCTCACTAAAGTAGGAAGGTTCATTCTGATCACTAGGAACTGAAGAAATCAAGGGAAGCTACAGGGAGGACTTAACTTGGGCCTTGGCTGGTGAGTAGAATTCCAGAGATTGGAGAGGTGTTGGCAGAAGACGAGGCCATGACAATGGTGTCCAGGAGAAGATCACATAACATCCCTGGCAGACTAATTATTTGGCTGAACTCTATGGAGGACCAGACAGATGTCTGTGAAAGGCTTAGATAGGAAATGAGTGTAGGATTGGCTAAGGTTGGATCAGAGAGGGACAGGACAGATAGGAAATAGTGGTGGGAGCCAGTGGAGTGTGTAGCCAGACTCTGCTTGCTGAGTCTGATGTTGGGCCTGAGATCTCCATAGGACATTGGATAGTGGTAAGGAAGAAAAGCTGGAGAGAAAGAAGGAACAAGCAAGGGCCAATGGGAACCCATGAAGACTGAGTTCCTCAAGAGCATGCAGAATTCATATCAGTCTGGGGTCTACCCCCAGCCTTGGTGATATGGATTATGTGCTGTGATGGGGCCATTTTTCTTGTAGCTGTGCACTCGCCTAGACTTGGAGAAACTCCCAGAGGGAACCTGGCAGGCAGCTGGAAGCCTAAAAGCCGTCAACCAGAAGGCCAGGGGCTATGGGCATGTGAGCTCAGCCCAGGATTTAGCTGTTGAATTGGAATTTTCTCTTGTACGCAGTGGTAATACAGAAAAGGCATTGACAAAGGCAATGACTCATTGAAATTGATGCTTTGAAGAAGATGAATCTTCTATTGTGTAAAGTGGGTATGAGAAAGACGAAAACAGAGAGTGATGAAAAGTTTATTGTAGTAGTCTGGATATTATAGAGGACAGAAGGAGATGAGGGGCAAAAATTAGGTGATAAACTCAAAGAACATTTGAAAGGAAAAATTGATATAACTTGCCAAGCTGATAAACAGGGGAGTGGGGCAAGAGATCGAGTCCAGGGTACTTCTGAGGGCATGATAGTGCTCCTTAAAGAAAATTACTTGCTTTAAAGCTTTTCTATTCCAGTGAACTAGCCATTTCACTTTATTGAACTGCCTTAGAATATTCAGGAAATTTTCAAAATGTTTAACACTTGAAGAGTTTAAAGCTTTGAAGGAGCCAGTGGTTGTCTTGGAATATGATGGGAGAGGAGGAGAATGCCTCATGGTGTTCATAATTTTACTTATAGGGAGTCTTGATTGATTGATGGAGATCTGCAGAAAGATATTCTTCCTGTATGTTTTATGCTCTGACCCTGAAGGTAAGGAAAGGGAGGAATATTTGTGTAAGGTTTTATTTTCTTACGTTAGATTATAGATTGTTTTACTTTGTTGTATTTATTTGGAAGGTAGAGTTACAGAGAGAAAGGGAGAAAGAGAGAAAGAGATTTTCTTCTGTCTGTTGATTCACTTCTCAAAAGGGCCTCAACTGCTGAGTTGAGCCAGGTCAAAGGCAGGAGCCAGGAACTCCACCTGGGTCTCTATGGGTGTCAGGGACACAAGTACTCGAGCTGACTTCCACTGCTCTCCTGCAGGAATCCCAGAGCAGTTGGGACTATGAAGCAGCATCATGATATGGAATGCTAGGGCAACTAACCCATTAGGTCTGACCTAACCCATCTATCTTAGAATCCTTTGAAGTCCTGTGAGCAAGTAAAATTTCTGTAGAGTTTTATGAGATTTCTGGTGTCTTGTGAAGTGTTTAACTTTGTTCACACTTAATATACAAAAGGCCATGCTTTGGACTGAGCTTATAAGCAAGACCCCAACTGAACAAACCAGAATGGAGTCACTTGTGCCAAGTAGCCTGTTGCCAAACTGAAACTCAATTGTTTATTTGACCTTCTGAAGAATCAGGAGAGAAAGATAATGGCCCAAATCCTCCCACAGGCCAGTTTTAGCTTGCATGATAAGGATGTGCTCTTGGTTTTAGCTTTTCCGGGAAAGTAACCTGAAGTAACCTGATGTGAACCAATCCATTCTCTCAGTGGTGCCACTTCCTTGTGCCTGACTCCAGTATCCTATAAAAAGCACCTGTTTTGCCATGCCTGGTGTAGAAAACACAGCCCAGTTCACAAATCACAAATAAAAGTCAATTTGATTATCTAACAAAATTTGTTGAAATTTCAGCTTTGGCGAGAAGACATACATTTTGGTATGGGGTGGTGATGTGAAGTAGAGACTTCCATTAGATTTTCAGAGAGGGACGCTTTCCAAACAGGTGTCAAATGCTTCCATAGAGAGAACCAATGAAATTATCTGCTCATGCCACACTCAAGTTTGTTCTAGGTCTGAGTTTTGATCCAGGCACTGGGACCTGGGAGCATAAAAGAGAAAGTATTTCTTTTTTCTTTCCTGCCAACTGAAAATGGAAAGGGTAGAAGCTCAATGCCTATTTATTTTGAAAAGGCAGGGTTTTTTTTTTTTTTTGTACATACTATGCCAGATATATAACCCATGTATACTGAGTACTTTTTTAGTAGGCTAATTGATTAAGGAACTCTTTCCAAAATTTCTATCTGGGACTCAAACACAAAAGCAAGTGAACTGCCCTTCCTCAGATGTCATTGTCTTCTTGATTATAATTCTCTGTGCCAAGCTTACTAATTGGCTTACTTGCTTGCCTATAGTCCACTTTATTCTTAGCACTGACCAATAAGATCAGGGTTAACAAGGTTGCAGTGCAGGGCCCTATTTCTCATAGGAACATCTGGAATGGAGAGAGGATACTTCTCCCAATTCTTTGACTTCAAGATGAAGCCATATTGTTGGAGTCTGGTATCTTCCTCACAAATTCTTGGGCATTTAAGTTAACAAGATTTGACTCCTGTTGCTTACAAGTAGAAACCCTTAAACAATAGTAAAAAGAAAAGGGACATTTTTTCAAGCCCTCTAATTATGTTTTTGTGAAACGTGGATGGAAGCTGAGGTCGCAGTCCTTACAATGATCCAGACAATGGTTAACTTTATGTGTTAACTTGATTAGGCTACAGATATATTTGGCCATATGGTATTCTGGAAGTTTCAGTGAGGGTGCTTTTGGAAGAGCAGCATGCTTAGATCTGTAGGCAGCGTAAGGCTTTCTATTTTGATCATTTTGAACTGCTGTAACAAAGCACCCTAGGCTTGTAGTAGGTCACCAGCAGAAATTCATTTCTCACAATCCTAGAGGCTGGAGGTCAGGATGCCAGCATGGTTGGGGGCTGGGGCAGGACCTCTTCTGTCTTGCAGACTGGCAGCTTCTCAGATCCTAACAGCAGAAAAAGGAACACAAGAGTTTACTGAAGTCTGTTGTAGAGGGCACCTGCGCTGTGCACAAGCTCTCCACCTTCATCACCATAGTCCCTACCTCCTAACACCATCACTCTGGGAGCTAGGATATGTATGCAGTCCTGGGACAGAGTCAGGTAGGGGGATCTTACTAATCAGCTGAACTCTGAAACAGAGCAAGAAGAAATTCTTCCTGCCTGATAGCCTTCAGATTGGGACCTTGGCTTTTTTTCTTCTCTCTCTTTTTTTTTTTTTTTTTTTTTTTTTTTTTTTTTGCGTTCAGACTCTACACCATTAACTCCCCGGGGTTCTTGGGATCTGCCAACCTTCACAAGGGCCAATTCCTCCCAATAAATGTCTGTATCGCCCCATTTATCTCTGCCATGTCTATTATTTGACTCTAACGAATACAGCTCTGCGTTGTACTGCCTCGTTAGGATTGTCTATCAGGCCAGCGTAAGGCTCTAACAGATTATACTCTAGAGTGATTTTCTAGTAGATAGGGTGAAATATTCCACAGTGCAGTCTTTCCTGCAATATGCAATGGGTCATCTGGGGTAATGCCAGGGCACAGGGTAATTACCCAGTAATATGGGTAGAAGAGCTTTGACAAACAGTTGCTTCTGAGTTGGGGCTGTGTAACCAAAGTGTTTCTTTCTCCTTTGGGTATTTAAGTATCCCATACCTCTTTCCATTTTCTTTCTTTTTTTTTTTAATCTTTCAAAACCTTGAAAAATAGTGATGCTATAAAAAGTAAAATTTAGACTATGGCAAAAAATAAACTAAAAATCACTAAACCATCTTAATTGCATTTATTTTTCTAGACACAGTAGTGTCCACCCACTCATTGTATTCATCTAACCACAAAATTAATTCTCTCCCAGAGGATTGTTGGTCAACGAGACACAGATAGTCCTTAGCCTTCCCCCATGGGACAATGGCTTAGTGCAAAAGACTGACATTGAGACAGCAAGTGGCTGGGTCCCCACATAGATAATCATGTTCACAGTGCAGCTTCTAAAGTAGCTTAATGTTTAAAAAACAAACAAACAAACATTTATTTGCAAAGCCAGAGTTATGGAGAGAGAGCACGCAAATGAGAAAGCAAAAGCAAAAGCAAAAATTTCCGTCCAGCCAGGACTTGGGACGCCAGGTTCCCAGACATGGGTCACAGAAGCACAAGCATTTGGCCATCTTCTGCTGCTTTTTCAGGCATATTAGCAGGGAGCGGGATAGAAAGTGGAGAAGGTGGGACTCAAACTGGCACTCATATAGGATACTGGTGTTACTGGCAGTGGCTGAACCCTCGGTGCCAACATCCTGGCCCCTGGATTTGTTACCAACTTTCTTTTCAAATAGTTTATTGAACAGGAAATCAAGATTACTATTTTATCTTCTACCAAGACTTAAAAAAAATGTCAATCTGTATGAGATGGTGAGAGAAATAAAAATTATCCAAATAATCTATGTTATCTTTGAGACTTGATGTATAAGTTCCCCAGCCATGGGAGACTTCACATCTATATTTGGAATCACCCATTTCCCCCTGTAGAGTGTCCATTTGTGCTTTGTTTTCTTTTTTGTTCTTTGCTTGCTCCAAGTAGGGATGCTATAATCTAACCGTTTCATTACTGAGTAACCTGATCTGGGCCCTGCGGGACCGTTACCACCCATGGCCTTGAGTGGGTGAGCCTTCCGTGAAGGGTCCCTGCACATGCCCAAGGCTTCTTCACCTCAAGCAAATGCTTCATAGCAATTGCAGCCATTGTGTACAATCTCTGTGTCCAGCCTAAAGTCCCAAGCCTGGAAAAAACTGCGTAAAGTAAACAGGACCAGAAAAATTAGAAGGGAGGTCACTGGGACCAATGAAAGAATATCAACATTGAAAAATGTCCAAATATAGACATAATCCCAGTTCTAAAAGTCTGAATGTTAACAGTGTCACTTTAGAAAAAGATAGTAGGTCACTCTTTCCTGGTCAAATGATTAGACCTTGTGGTATATCCTCAAAATAGAAACTCCTCCTATTTCAATTTATACTCATAAAATGATCTTAAAAGAGATTTTATTCAAAAAGCAAGGGTATAGGACCAGGAATTGGGAAATACAGATTCCTGTTGCCTGTCTACTTTTCAATAGTGCACTTTGCCAAGTAAGTCACTGATATTGTTGGTAACTCCTTGTCTTGTTTTATTCTAATGTCTATAATGGGAATAATAAATATAATATTACTTTTAGCAGAGGTGAGAAACAAAATCTGGAAATGGTATTATCTATGATAGTGCTTTAGATGTGACAGTTCCTAAACTGAACAATACTATGTACTGTCAACATTTCTTGATAGTTGTCAAACCTTATCCCGTCCTGCGTTTAAGAAAGAATTCAGGATTTTTTTTCCAGTCTTTTTCTCATTGCTTTATAGGAAAGACCCTCTCTTCAGAGGGCCAAATATTTACCTGGACTTTTAATTATATATATATAATATATAATATATAATATATATTCCAATATATATATTGGAAAGGCAAATTTGCAGAGAGAAGGAAAGACAGAGATATTTTCCATCATTGGTTCACTTCCCAAATGGCTGCAATGGCTGCAGCTGAGCTGACCCAAAGGCAAGAGCCAGGAGCTTTTTCCAGGTCTCCCATGTGGGTGCAGGGTCTTAAGGCTTTGGGCCATCATCTACTGCTTTCCCAGGCCACGAGCTGGGAGTTAGATGGGAAGTAGAACACATGGGACACAAACTGGTGCCCATATGGGATGCTGATACTTGGGGGTAGAGAATTAGCCACTGAGCCATTGTGCCAGCTTCTTTACTTCGACTTTAGATAGGAGAAGTTCACTGTATAGAGGTGTCTATTTCTCTGGGAGGATATGTAAATAAGGGATTTGGGCTATTGTGTCAAACATTTTAAATACCAGTATGAACTTTTGAGTTAGAAAATCCTAAAGTCAAAATCCAATTCCCATCATATTATTGGTTGCATTTGTCCTAGGTATGTTATTATTTAATTTCTCTGATTCCTGATGTTTTCATATAAAATAAGAATTAAAGGAATAAGGAAGAACTCAAGTTGTAGCACAGTAATTAAGCCATGAATCAACATCTCAAGTACTTGTTTCAGTCCCAGCTACTTCACTTATGGTCCAGCTACCCACTAATGTACCTGGGAAAGCATTGGAAGATGTCTCAAGTACCTGGACACATGCCACATATATTGAGAGATGAGGCTGGAGTTCTGGCCTCCTGGCTTCAGCCTGGCCATTTGTTGCAGCCATTTGTTGAGTGAAGTGGAGGAGTAACCCCAGCTTGGACTGACAAAGTAAGATACAGCTCAACATGCTTACCAGGTCCAAGCTTTCTTACTGCAGGTCAAAACTAGTGGGCAGAAATTTCAGGAAGAAACTGGTTCTATGCTCCTATTCCTGTGCCCAGACTGTAACGCCATGTGTCCAGAGCTGATTGAGAGATAAGAGAGCTAAAAAGTCATTGGAAAAAGCAGTAAATGTGATCTGGTTGCCAGGGTAGGGTAGACAAGAGTGCCTGGAACCTTCTGGTCACATGTATTAGTGACAAAGTTACCCAGAGTTATCTGACCTGCATTTCTGGGGTTGGTGTATCCTCTGCATAAACAGAATTTTGTGGTGGTCTGACAGTCATAAATTCTTTCTCTTTTCCCTCCTTTTCTCTTTCAAGGTCGATATTTCAAAACCATCTGATTAAATTCCAAGCCCTTTGAGGTGTGCTGTGTGTGTGCTACCTAATTTACTCATCATAGTCACCCTGTGAGAAAGGCACCGCACTGAACTGGGTTTCCAAGACAGGAAACAAAGGCCTATAAGGAAATAAGACTCACCACCAACTGCCCGGTTAAAGGCACAGAGCACAGACTGCCATCCAGGTTAGTTTTATTCCACAGGCTGTACTTTTAACCTCTATATTGTATTGCTTTTCACTCACAGCTTAAGTATGAATTGAGAAGAAATCTAGTCCACAGAACATGCAAATAGAAGGAAACAGCAATAAATGTGAACGTGAGGTTCAGGATTTCTGATGGGTGAAGGGGAACGAGGAAGAGACAGAGTCTCTGAAGGAGAATGCCATGGTGCTTCTCCCTGCTGACCCAGGGAGGAACCTCTTAGAGTCGTTGAAGCAGCCTCCACCAGCTAGCTGCTGGCAAGTGCCACATGAACTGTGAGAACTGGAGTCAGGACCTAAGGTGTGTGGCACCTGGAAGAAATACACATCATCCTCTTCCTGGAGAACTCTGTCTATTGTGTATAACTTTCATCTTCAGATTGGGATACCAGTTTTTGCTGGCCCCCAGCCTTGGTTGCTAACAACAAGAAACTCTCAATGATAATATGCCTGGTACAGAAGGTAGTGTAAAGCTTGCAGGCAGATAGTGCAAGACTGCTTGTGAGTCCTAGTTTTGCCCCCTTTTAGTTTTGTGTCCTGCGATTGGTGTTGAAAATCTCTCTCTTGGGGGGTTGGCTCTGTGGTATAGCACCTTAAGCCTGTGTCTATGGTGCCAGTGTCCCATATGGATGCAGGTTCAAGAGCCAGTTGCTCCACTTCCCATCTGGCTTCCTGCTAATGTGCCTGGAAAGTCAGTAGAAGATGGCCCAAGTGCGTTGGCCCTCTGTCACCCGCGTGGGAGATTCAGAAGAAGCTTGTGGCTTCTGGTTCCTGGCTTCTAGCTTTGGACCAGCACAGCTTCCACTGTTATAACCATTTGGGAAGTGAACCAAAAACAGAAGATTTCCTCTCTCTGTCTCTGTACGTGTAAAATTCTGCCTTTCAAATGAATAATAAAATCTTTAAAAAGAAAGAGGGAAGGAAGGAAGTAAGGAAGGAAGGAAGGAAGGAAGGAAGGAAGGAAGGAAGGAAAGAAGGAAGGAAGGAAGGAAGGAAGGAAGGAAAGAAGGAAATCTCTCTTGGGTAGGCAGTTGGCACAGTGACCAAGATGTTGCTTTGTTGCTTGAGCCACCTGCAGCCTGCATTGGAGTGTTTGGTTGGAATCCCAGTGCTGTTTCTTTCTTTCTTTCTTTTTCATTTCCATTGTTTTTTGCTTTCCCAGGCCACAGGCAGTGAGCTGGATGGGAAGCGGGGCTGCCGGGATTAGAACTGGCGCCCATATGGGATCCTGGGCATGCAAGGCAAGGACCTTAACCACTGCGCCATTGCGCCGGGCTCCAGTGCTGTTTCTGATCAGGCTTCCTGCTGAATTCTCCCGGGGAGGCAGTGGTGATGACTCAGACAGTTGAGCCTCTGCCACCTAAGGAGCTTCCCAGATGAAATTACAGGCTCTGGCTCCTGCCTGGCCTAGTCGAAGTTATTTAAGGGCATTTGGGAAGTGATCCAGTGGATGGAAGAGTCCTTTCTCTCTTTGTCTCTTCTTTTCTACTGTTCAAATAAAATGAAAATGACAATCTCCCTGTCTATTAATGACAATGATAATAGCTACCTTACAGGACTTGTATAAAGATCAAGTAATATAATGAATGTAAAGGGAATAGCATAGTTACTCACATATTAATGTAATCCAAATCAGTGGCCATTCTTATAACATACATTTTCTTTTTTTTTTTTAAGATTTATTTTTATTATGTTTTTATTGGAAAGGCAGATATACAGAGAGGAGGAGAGACAGAGAGGAAGATCGTCCGTCCGATGATTCACTCCCCAAGTGAGCGCAACGGGCCGATACTATGCCGATCTGAAGCCAGGAGCCTCTTCCGGGTCTCCCACGCGGGTGCAGGGTCCCAAAGCTTTGGGCCGTCCTCGACTGCTTTCCCAGGCCACAGGCAGGGAGCTGGAAGGGAAGCGGGGCTGCCGGGATTAGAACCAGCGCCCATATGGGATCCCGGGCATGCTAGGTGAGGACCCTAACCACTTGCGCCACCGCGCTGGGCCCCATACATTTTCTTTTTGAGATTGTTATTTGCGGTGTGTTTTTGTCCACTGAAGAATTCTGTACTCGTGAATGGATTATATGCCTTCTGATGAAAGAATACAATAGTAGTTTGCAAGGGCTTTGTGCATTTACCACACACTACAGGGTGGAAGTAAGTGGGATGATTAACAATATCTCAGGGTTTTTTCCTGCTGGCAGGCCCATGAGACCACCGATGGGGTGAGGCAATGGTGTTCTACAGCAGCAAGAACCACCAGGGACAGTCTGATGGAATGTGTCCGTTTATTGTAATGCAAGCACAACTTACATAGACTAGGAAAGGAGAAAGTGGAAGGGTACTCCTGGAACAGTCTTTCCACCCAACAATGACACTGTAACTGGCTAATAGGCATGTCAATCTCTCTGGACCCTCCAACCAAGTCACAGGTCACATTTCACATGCAGGTTGGAACCTATGCCTCAAGTCACATTCATCACATGTGGCTGGCAAGTAGGCTGTTGGTTGCATTTGACTTCTTAGGGTTGCTTATCAAGGAAGTCCCAGCATAGTTTGACTAAGGACAAAGAAGAGAAACAGGGATGTAGCCCACTGCTCTTACTGCATGCCCAGTTACCAGGCGAGGCTGAGGTCTTGGTCAGCCAAAACCATTGTCAGGGGGTTCCCCCAGGGACACTGTGTGCTGTGTGCCTACGACCTCTCACATAGGATAAGCAGACAGGGAGGTCTTTCCTTGTCTTGTGGATGTCTGTCTTCTCTCCCATCTGATTTCCCATGGTTGTTCCTTTGTGCTGCTGCATCCTAATCTCTTCTTAAGATGACACCAATTCTCGCACCCACCCGATGCGTTACCCCATGGCAATTGGATATCCTCTTGCATCCTGAGGTAATAAGGGTTAGGACTACTTCAACATATAATCCATGACCAATACCAAAAAGTATTTTGCTTAAAAAAATGAATACAAATCAAAGAAATACGGTATACGACAGGAATATATTTGAGGTATTATGGCAGAAGTATTTTTGTTTGTTTGTTTAGCAAAATCTAAATGTGAGAAACTCTGTAGGACAAATAATCTGGCTTCTGCAACAAATTGTGGTCATGAGGGAGAAGCGGGGGGATAGAACCCAAAGATGAAAAGAAACTTCAGCCCTGAAAATAAATGTAAGCTATGGGCTATGTTTGCACTTTAACTGGAACAAACCAATTTAAAAGCAAGCAAAACATTTTGAAATAGCCAAAGACATTTAAATACAGTGTAGATAGTGATGTTAAGGCACAATTGTCAATTTTTAGGTGCATTAATGGCGTGTTGTGGTTTCGTATTTTAAGAGACCTTGTTATCTGGAGATAGCTGCTGCAATATTTATGAGTGCAATGATGAGAGCCTTGGGATTTGCTTCACTGTGATGTGGGAGGGAGGGATGGAGAAAGAGACAAGACTGTACATGAAGTAAGATTGGCTGTGAGTACATACTATTAAAAGCAGATGAGGGGTTTGTTACAACAGTCTTGCTACTTTGGATATACTTAAAAACATGAAATCATATAGATAAAACATTTTTATATGTCCTTACATAGTTTTCTATATAAAGATTTTTAAATGTAGCATTTCATTATTGTGATTCTAGCATAGTTCATTCACATGATTTTCCATTGTCTAACTCTTAAATGGTTTCCCTTTATTTTCGCTATGAAAGTTGAAAAATACTATATATAAGTCTTTATTTTAAAATTTATATTAAACTCTTTTTATTAATAATAACTGTACACATTTATGAGTTACAGTGTGACATCTTAATACATGGATATAATGTGTGCTGATCCAAACAGGATAACCAGCAGTTCCCCTTCGTTTGACACTACTTTACAATTGTAGGTGTGGAGCTTCTTTCTTCCATCTGTCCATACAACACATGCTAGGTTATTGCAAACAACAGTGCCTCCACTAAGCTGTGTGACACTAGACATCGATTCCTTCCATGCGATTCTCACTTGGTACCCAGTATCCAGTCTCCCTCTGATACCCATCACGTTCTGTGTTCTGATTGAGGCTTTTGTTCCTCAGCTCCCACCTATGTGGAAGAATACACAGCGTTTGCCTTTCTGTTTCTCCTTATTTCACTTAACGTTGATGACCTTCAGTTCTGACCAGTTTGCTGTAAATAACAAATCGCCATTTTTAAAAATGCAACTGTCCCTTTGTGTGCATGTATATCACATTTTCATTATCTACTTAAATAACAATGGATAGTTTGATGAATTAATTTCATATCTTTTTTTTTTAAAGGTTTATTTATTTTATTGGAAAGGTAGATGTACAGAGAGGAGAAGATACAGAGAGAAAGATCTTCCCTCGATAATTCACTCCCCAAGTGACCTCAACAGCTGGTGCTGTGCCTATCTGAAACCAGGAGCCAGGAACTTCTTTCCGGGTCCCCCATGTGGGTGCAGGGACTGCAGGGTCCCAAGGCTTTGGGCCGTCCTTGACTGCTTTCCCAGGCCGCAAGCAGGGAGCTGGATGGGAAGTGGAGCTGCTGAGATTAGAATCAATGCTGATATGGGATCCCAGCCAGTTCAAGGCGAGGACTTTAACCATTACACCATCGCGCTGGGCCCTGATTTCATATCTTGACTATTGTAAACAAAGCTGAAACAAACATGGTTGAGCAGGTATCACTTTGATCCAATGTCTCCATGTTGAGTGATGAGATTGCTGGATTATGTGGCAATTCTATTTCTGTTTTTTAAAGAAATTGCCATAAATCTTTTAAAAAATGTGTTTATTTGAAGGGATGGTTTCAGAAGGAGAGGGAGAAACAGAGATTTTCCATCGATTGGTTCACTCCACAAATAGCAACAATGGTTGGGCCTGGGTCAAGCCAAAGCCAGCATCCTGGTTCTGGATTCAGATTTCCCAAATGGGTGCAGGGTCCTGAGGATTTGGGTCATCTTCCAGTCTTCCCTAAATGCATTAGCAGGGAGCTGGAATGGAAGTGGAGCAGCAGCAAATCAAACTGGTGACTTTTTACAATGCCAGCATTGTAGACAATTGCTTAACCTGTAGCATAGCAATGCTGGACTCTCCATACTGTTTTTGCTGGAGGCTGTACTGAGTTACATTTTCACCAACAATGTGTAAGAGTTCTCCTTTCTCCATACCCTCACTAGCATGTGTTCATTTCCATCTCTCTGATAATTGTCATCCTAAGAGGAGCATGTGACATCTCCTTGTGGTTTTGATTTGCATTTCCCTGATGGCTTGGGATGTTGAGCATGCTTTCATATATCTGTTAGTCATTTGTATTTTTTATTTTGAGAACTATCTATTCAGGTCCTTTGATTGGATTGGTTGTGAGTTTTTTTTTTTTTTTTTTTTTTTTTGCTGTTGCTGCTGTTTTCCAAGTTTATGATATAATCTGAATATTAATGCTTTCTTGGATAAGCAGCCTGCAAGCATATTCTCCCATTCTGGGTCAAATGTCTTCTCTATAATGAGTATCTCCTTTTCTGTCAGCTTCTGAATTTGATAAAATCCCACTTTTCTAGTTTGCTGTCTTTGCTTTGATTTTTTATTTTGAAATGGATTTCTAGAAATGAAACCGCTGAGTCCAAATACAGGCATATGTTTAAGGTTTGCCAAAATGTGACCAGTCACTAACAGCCTATTAGTCTCTCCCTTGACGACCTTCGCTTGCGTCCTCTCCTAAACGTCCCCAATTAGTTGAAAGACATATATCCCAGGCTTCCAGAGTTTACCCTTTGTGAGGGCAGTCCAAAATATCCAGAAAAGAGTCCTTTAAAAATGTTCCATATTTGCTTGATATTTTTCTTTCCTCAACATATGCTCTAAATATGATGGGTCATACTTTGACTTTGATCTAGAAACTTCCTCATGGAAACAGCAATTCTACCAATCAATTACAGGACTCTCTTGTTTGGTGGGATAAGAGCAAAGGGAAAAGTAAGGCAGTGTTTGCAAGGGATTTACGCTAAATGCCTGGAGATAAGGTGAACGCAGAATTAAGCAATATCAGCAAGGATGAGAATTGGAGTCAGCGAGTGTCTCTTGCTCTCTCCTTTCAAGGGGCACCCCCCCATCCCAGCTCTGCTCCAGGAAGTACGTTCCTCTTCCCTCTTCTCTCGCCCTTCACTTCATAAGTGAAACTTCTCTGTCTATAACAGATTCTCAGCTTTTTATTTATATACTAAGCTGAGGAAAGAACCCACCAAGCTTTTTCTGGTAACACATTTTCCTTGGCACCCAACATGGGCTGTGAAAAAGACTTATATTGGAGCCATGTGGCCCGACTCAACTGAGAGAAGACTTCACAAGCAGTCTTCAGACTCCAGATGGCTGTAAACATGCAACCCTGTATGACAATCAGCTTCTGTTACAGCAGCTTGGATGACCCAGACCATTGCTCTGTGACTCCTACACCTCTAGGGACCCCTGGAATAACATGCCATTTGAGCAGGAAGTAGCTAGAAGACATCTTCACTGTTTACTGTTTACTGTTCACTGTGGAAGTAGGATGTGGGGCTCCAGGTGTGGGAATCTCAGACCATCCAAACCTGCTGAAATCTTGGCCACACCTTCAAGTGGGTGGCACAAGCATTACCCACCCATTTCCTAACTGGTTAAGAGACCACCAACAGAGAATCTCTTACTTATAGGCTCCCACCCAACACAGAGCGGTCAGGGAAAGCTTAAAATTCCAAGACTCTTCCTCAAACCTTTTGTGTCTCTCCCTCTCTGCTTGCAAGAGGCACCCCAGCTCCTGGTTCTCTCAGGAGGTGCTTTCCCCCTCCCTCTTCTCTCCCCATTTACCTGGTCACTTTGTCACTTCACAAATAAAACTTTACTGTCTGCAAAAGAAGGGGGGGGGAGGGGAGGAGAAAGAAAGAAAGAAAGGAAAGGAAAGAAGAAAAGAATTGGCATCAGTGCAAAGAATAATAGGAATCACAAACTCTGAGAAAAAAAAAAGTGAGAGGCAGAGGCAAAACATCTCAACGGTCTATTCCCCCACTCAAGACAATGACTCAGCCATTTGGCCCTGCTGGATGGTGCATTTGCTTGGAGTTCCCTTAAAGAGACAGGTGGGAAGTCTTGTTTCCATGCACGACTCTCTGATCAGAAGAAATCTCGACAGCTACAGCAGCCATCGGCTTTGGTGTCTTGCAGGACTGAGGTTAAATGCAGCTTCCCCGTTCATTAACTGTGTGCCCTTGCTCAAGACATTTACCAACATCATGTAATTATTTGTAAGTGGCTCAGCACAATGATAGGCACCTAGCCAAAATTCTAGAAATGAATTAAAGTAAATTTGTTTTCTATAGTTTCATGGTATTTTAAAAATGGATCTTGAAACCTTATTGTGTTTAACTACTTGTTTTAGTGACACTGTCTCATTCATCTGTCCTTCAGGCATATGCCTACCAAAACTTTTCTGCTAAATGAGTAAGAGTAAATCCCAATATCCAAGATAGTCAATTCCGAGTCATGGTAAGGAATCCCTGAAACTCCAAGGGGGCTGGGAGACTTCTCCCTGGTCAGCTCTTCTGTGACTAGCTCATCCATGTTTGTTGGTTAATGTGTTTGGGATGCACTATCCAGAAGTGATGACTAGTGTGGCCTTTGGGACCAGACAGCCCAGGATTCTATTCTCAGCTCTGCCTTCTCCCAGCCCTTGGGTAAGTTTTCTAAGTTTTCTAAGTTTCAATATCCTCATCTAACAAATAGTTCTAATAATATTCTCTGCCTCACTCGGCCTTGCAAATATTAAATGAGATAAATGCAGCAAAGCATTAGTGTGGTTTGCTGGCATTTTGTACATGTTCAGCAGCAGATGCTGAGTAATATTGTTCTAAATGTTTCAAAAAAGATTTTTTTGACAGCATTTTAAAATCATAGCAATGTCTTCCATCCTCCTGTTTTGAATTTTTAGGATTCAAAGTCAAGAGCTTAGCACTGTAGTTACAAACTCAAGTGCATTCTTAGAGTAGATGCATAACACAAACATATGAAGCAACAACAGAATGGTTACTATATAAATAAATAAATATAGGCCTTAATGTATAAATCAAACTCATGCATCTAAAAACACATTAATTGGGGCCAGTGTACTAGCACAGAAGGATAATCATTTGCCCTGTGGTGCTGGTATCCCATTTGGGTGTCAATTCATGATCCAACTCTCCACTTCCCATCCAGCTCCCTGCTTGTAGCCTGGGAAAGCTGTAGAGGACGGCCCAAAGCCTTGGGACCCTGCACCTGTGTGGGAGACGCAGAAGAAGCTCTTGCCTTTTGGCTTTGTATGAGCTCAGCTTTGGTAATTGTAGCCATTTGGGGAGTATACCAGAGGATGGGAGAACTCTCTCTTTCACTTTGTGACTCTGCCTTAAAATTAAAATTAAAATACTATCTTGGGGAACCACAATGTAATTTAAAGATCACTATTAATGATTCTTGATTTAGGGAGTTTTCAGTTTACAATGCAGTTTAAACAAACTGGCAAAAAAAGAGTATTACATAGTTTACTGACAGTAAATGCCTAGTATGAAAAGTATTTACGTGTTAAGTGCTTTCCATTTAATTCTCAAAGAAAATGAGAGACAATCCTTACTTGTTGTTCTAGATTAGGAAACTTAAGCTCACAGTAGTTGATTGACATGTCCAAAAATCACAGAACTGTTAAGTGATAGGACAACCATGGCAGCACATTCTCCATTCTTGACTCTTCCATGGAAGATATTTCTAGAAGGTGGTAGGACTTGAGTGTCCTTTTTCAGGGAGGAAAGGGCTGGTAAAGAAAGATTTAACTTTTCTATCTACCCTGTTGTTATCTAGTTACAGGAATCCGCTCTCTTTCTCTCTTTGGAAGGAAAAAAATCTTTTTTTAATATTTCTTTTAATTATAGCCAATTGAGTACTGCTGTAGTTGCTTTTCTCACTGACCTACCACAATAAAATGAAAAGATTTTATACATTAATGATGTTCTGAAAGAGAGTAAGACAAATGTCACTTTGCCCCCTAGGAGGAACTTGCCCTTGGTTTTAGGAGCATCCAGGATCACTGAGCAGAGTTCTTATTCTGTGCTTTCTTACTACACACAACGCATCTGCCAGAAGCCACGCAAGACATGGCCGCTGTCTCCGATGGAATTCGGAGCTGAGTGTAAATACATCGCTACCCTTCCTCCTCGCTGTTTCTATAAAACTTATTGCTGCATTGCGGACTTTATGACGTTCCCAGGAATATTTTGAACTCAGAATAAGCGTTTGTGTTTGGTTCCTGGGGACAGATGTGTTTGAGGGGACGAGCATTTTGGCTCACTTAGCTCTACCCCTGCTCTAAGAACGTCATCACTCAGAGACACAAGTGAGGCAGCTGGCACCAGTCCACCAGCCTCGCCAGCCTAAATGTAAGCATTCATTTGGTTCTCACACCTGAGGGGATTTTTTTTGTCTAGGGAAGAAGTTGAATTGTACTTATTCAGTCATCCAGTCGTCCACCTATTTCAAGACAGGAGGTAAGCAGTAGTAGAGCAAGAGAGTATCTGAAAGGACATAAGAGTCTAAATCTTTACTCTCGTTAATCACCCTATTGCTTTTTAATAAGACAAATTGCTAAGACCATGTTTTTAAGAAACACTTTGAAAATATACTCTTCAGAAACTTACAACAACCATGTTGCCAGGAGTATATTTGGACAAAATACAGTCTTGACTAGCACTGAAACTTATATGAAGCTATATAAGTGATAAAATTCATCTACAGGGGTGAGTATTGTGGCACTATGGGTTAAGCAACTGCTTGCAGCACCTGCATTTTATATTGGAATGCTAGTTTGAGTCCCAGCTATTGTACTTTCAATCCAGCTTCCTGCTAAGGTGCCCAGAGAAGGTAATGAATGATGGCCCAAAGTCATCAGGTACCTGCCACCCACAGAGGAGACTTGAATAGAGTTCTTGGCTCCAGGCTCTAGCCTGGCCTAACCTAGACTGTTGCAGACAGTATTAACCAAAGGTTCTCTCTCTCATTTTGCCTTTCAAATACATAAATAAATCTCTTAAAATTGCTCTACACACATATGTATGCATGAGTGTATATATAGGTAGGTGATTAAATATGAATTAGACCAATGCTAATTTCCAGGATCTGATATTGTACTGTGGGTCCATATGATGTAACCCCAAGGGGTAGTTGAGTGAAGGGTACACTGGACATGTTTGCATTTGTTTTTTATTTTTTTGTTGGTGTTATTGCTAAGTGATACTTTCTGGTGAATCCACAATTATTTTAAGATAAAAAATATAAAAAGAAAAACTAAAGTTAATCTCTACATGTGAAAGGAAAAAAATCTCCAAGATCTTTGACATAATCAAAAAAATGAAATTATGGGAAATATGTGTGACATGACACTATGTAAAAAGCATAAAGCAGGAATAGATAGTTGTATAAAGGCAAATAAATGTTACATACAATGTTAGGAACAGTTCTTGAATGAAGCACATCAAACTAGTAATAAGGGAAAACTGAGTAAATTAGAGAGTATGGGGTTTATTAAATCAGATCATTCTGATTTATATGTCATTAAACTTTTTAAATTGTATTGTCTCCTTAGTACATAAAAGAATGCAAACAATGCAAAATTCATGGTAATGTGATACTGCAAAAGAGATAAGTGGGCTTATGATTTAGAACTTGTGGAAAACACATTTAACACATCTTCTGAACATTCCCTAATTACTTGCTAAGTTTTGATATTTTCTGCCTCTTCTACTCCTAACAGAAAAAACAAAAACTACCAAAAACATTTGCTTACTGCTCTATCCAATTTGTCTTAGCTTGATTGAAAGAGATCATCTGGTCACCTACTTCCCATGCTAGCTGTGCCAGGAGTGGTCATTTCTAATTGGCTTTGTCTGATAATAATTCATATCAATTTTCTCATCTGTTTCCTTCTCCAGAGCATATACATTTTAGCTAAAACTATTATTTTACAATGTATGCAAGCGTGTAGTCGTTTTAGGAGACATTGCAAATGAGACAAAATCTTTCATTATCTGAACATTGTAAAGCATAATCAAGGGAATAGCTCTAAAATCCAACTCTTAAAGTGGCAAACTAAGCATAGTTTGCTGTGTGTGTATGCATCTTTGTGTGTCAAACAAATCCTAGATATATGGACCAGCTATGTAATATGGATCAGCTATAGTCTGATGTAGCCAGACAGAAAACAAACAAAATGAGAAGCCTGGAGGAGCTGAATTTGAAAACTCTTGGCCTTTTGAGATGCAGTTTTCCTGGTTTTTCCATGGGCTGTGGTTAGACTCGAGATGGCATTAATAGTTGCCTTTACTGAATTTCCTGTTGGGTTTTCCCCCCCTTTTCCTATGTTCTACATTTGGTGTTTGTCAAACCACAGTTTGCTTTATAGTGAAGGAAAAGTTCCACTTTTATAACCCAGCAGCAGAATCATTGCCCTGTCTTGGAACCCCCAACATAGGATGTGAAATTTGCCAATCACATCGAGATCTTTTTTTTTTTTTTAAACTTTCAGAAAAATCAAGATCTTTTTATTTATTTATTTTACTTTCAGAAAAGTGTATGGATAAGACTCAAAATTCAAAAATAAAAGTTTTCAAGTCTCTGCATATGCTCCTCAAATCAAGATGGAGTAACAAACTCCTTCTGTAATTTCTGCCAATTAACCCGCCCCCACACCACAGACCAGATTCCGAAGTAAGTCCCAGAGGCGTGTGAGTGACTCAGGGAGAAGGCTTTCACCCACGTGGTCCCACAGCAGCGGCTTCCAGTTGCCGCTACTATTTCCCTTAGCATTAGCTGTAACATTTACCTGGGGAAGGAATGACATGACTTTTCCAGCAGTGCCTGTGGCTGGAGTCCTTGCCCTTAGAAGTGAAGGAAGTAAAACCTGCCCCAGGCACTGGTGTTCCTCACGTCACACCCTTTCCCCTGCCAAAGTCAGTCACTGGTTTACCCCACGTATGGAGTATTTCCACAATAAAACACCACGGTCTGGGTTTTTCCTGATCTTTTGCCTTTTCCTTTAGCCTTACCTTTCCTTAATTTTCATCCTAAAGCAAACAAACTGGATTATTTCAATTATCCACAAATGCTACTGCTTTTTAGTTTCTGCCTTCCACACCTGACTCATGTTGGTGTCCCCAACTGTATTGTTTTGCTCAAATCCCAGCACCCAAACATCTAGTCCCAGTCATCTTTTAAGACACGTGCCTTTCTCAGATTCTCTCTTGTTTTTCCAAAGATGTGTAGATGGATGTATAATCAGATTGCTTACACTAGGATATTTCAAAGTGATCATGGTAAAATTAAATGAAAAGACAAATTTGCTTGGGTGTGAAAATAATTTGAAGTGCGCACAGATAAGGGGTCGTCAAAAATGGAAAATGCCTATTACAAAAAACTTATGCAGGCAAATTCAAAATTGTTGTGCAACAGAATAAACAAAAAAATTATGTATTTACATCTTGAAAGGCAGAACAAAAAAAGAGAGAAAGAGAATCTTCCATTCGCTGGTTCACTCCTCAGATGGCTACAAGAACCAAGGCAGGGCCAGACTGAAGCCAGGAGTCGGGAGCTTCCTAGGGGCTCCCACGAGGGGTGGCGGGGGCAGGGGGACGAGAGGTGCACTTAGTTGTCATCTGCTGCCTCCCAGAATACCCAACAGGAAGCAGAATAGCTGGGGCTTGAAATGAAGTTCCTGTATGAGATGCTACCATTCCTAGCAGATACAACCTGCTGAACAGTAATGTCCACCCCAAATGATTATTTTGGCTCCATTTTGCTCTGAACTTTTGGAAGTATTCGCCACAGTTCATGGACTCACTGAGGCCCAACCAGTTTCCGATATTTACATTCTTCAAAGTTATCCTGCTGTTCTGATTGAGATATAAATATTAAAAATAAAATATTCAAAATTGAGTTGATACAGGTAAAATACTACATTTACCCATTTTGTATATTTGAAGACCAAGAAAATTTGATTCTTAAAAACTATTTATTGATTTGCAAGTCAAAATTGCAAAGAGAGAGAGAGGAAAAGACAGAAACAGAGATCTTGCATCTGTTGGTTGCCTTCCTAAATGACCACAATGGCCAGGGCTGGGCAAAGTCAAAGCCAAGAGCTTCCTCTAGGTCTTTCATGTGGCTTCAGGGTCCAAGCTCTTGAGCCATCCTCTGCCCCCTTTCCCAGGCCATTTATAGGAAGCTAGATCAGAAGTGGAGCAGCAGGGTCTAGAACTAGTACCCATATGGGATGCTGGCATTGCAAGCAGTGGCTTTACCTGCTACACCACAAGGTCAACTTGAACAATTTTATTTAAAAAGATGAGTTCCAGTGATACTTTAACATTTTTTTAAAATCATGATGGCATAGCAGACTCTATCTTCCTCTTGGTTCCAGCAAACTCTCTGTAACATTGATATATTCTCCTGCTGCAGAAGAGAAAACCAGCAGATGTTGGTACCATGGCTAGTCTTCCATCTTTAAGCACCAGCATCCTATGTGGGTATGAGTTCATGTCCTGGCTGCTCCATTTCTCATCCAGCTTCCTACTTGTGGCCTGGGAAAGCAGTGGAGGATGGCTCAAAGCCCTGGGATCTTATATCTGTGTGGGAGACCTGGAAGAAGCTCCTGGTTTCTGCTGTTATAGCCATGTAGAGAGTGAAACAGTGGATGGAAGATCTTTCTGTCTCCTACTCACTGTAAGTCTGCCTTTTTAATAAAAAAATAAATAAAACTCTCTAAGAAAGAAAATGAATCAGCAGATATCCATAGCCACATTTTATGTCCTCCAAGATGATCTTTGACACGGATGGAGACCTATACATTTCCCTTTGGCATTTCCTGTATGTTCGCAGGGGAGATAAGACAGGGCTGACTCCAGGCAGACAGCTCTGCTGCATCCTCTGTCTACCGGGTTAAGAGCATACCCATACATCTTGCTTCTCTTTGCTTCCCTCCTCTGCTCTTGCCTCTCATAACACACATTATCACACTGTTTCCCATACTGCTGAAATTGCTGAATTAGAAGAATGTCAGATAACACCTAAATTCATGTATTCTGTAAATAAGGAAGGTATACTTCTTCAGTAAAGCAATGTATAATGTCTAAGATTTAAATCCTCTCTTCAGAAGTTAAAAATAATGTTAGCTATGTATTTGGCTGAGTCTCACCTTGCTACAGAATGTAAGATGAATGGCATGCTTGGTGCTGGAGAGTTAGATGGTAGCTAGACTGGCCCCAGCTGATATTCCTAGCTGAACACATAAAGATGATGATACTGCTAAATATAGCGAGAGATAGTTAGGATTTATGGCATTAGGAAATAGGAGTTTGCCCTTGACCTCCTGACCACCTCACTGGTTGGATTTCTGTGAGCTCCAATTACTGCCCTGTGAGCAGTTGGTCTTCGCTAGGTGTTTATCAGCCCCAGAGCTGAGGAAATTGGGTGTTATCTGTTTCAGATTAGATTGCTACAAGTCTCCACGGAGGGAGGGAGTGGGAGGTGAAAGCCTTTGCTCCCTTTTCTCAAAATGCCCTTTCCAGAAGCAAGCCATGAAACTTCTCCTCCCAGTCCAGCCCAGGATGACTCCCTGGGGACTGATTTTATTCTTTTAAGAATCTTTTACTTGGCAAGCTCTTCCCTTAAATGCTGATTCCATTCCAGATGAGGTGGTTTTTTCTCAGGTTTCTCTGTCTCCCATTCTCCACTTCTTTCTGGTTTGATGAACTCTGTAGCCAGGCAAGGGGGCATCAGCATCGGGCAAGGCATCTGACCCACTAAAGAACTAGCCACTTTCCTCTGCCTCCCAAGAGACTTCTCAGAAAAGGGAAAGGTTGAAAGGAAGAAGAACCCTGCCCCCACTCCACAGAGTTTCTACTGAACCTTATTTTAAGTATTTGAAATGCACAATGGAAGAGAGATCTTCTGTCTGTGGGGGTCACTTGCCAAAAACCCACAACAGCCAGAGCTGGGTCAGGACAAAAGAAGGAACCAGGTGCTCCTCTGACTCTCCCACAGGTCATCATTTGGGCCTCACCTGTTGTCCCTCAGGTACAGGAAGCTGGATCAAAGGGGTGTAGGGAGCGAGGTACTCTGGGCATCCCAGCTGTGCCACTGCACCTGCCCCCTTATTTTACACAGATGCCTTTCTGAGAGACAGGGATAACTGGCTGGGCTTTGGGGAGAGGTGGACCCAGGGATGCTATCTCAGCAACAGGACCTGCATCCTGCAAGGATGACAAGCCTTGCCCTTGGCTTGGTGTTCCTTTCTGAAAGGTTCTGGTCCTCCTTCACCTTGCGTGTCCCTCTGCCTTGCATCCCATTGTGTGACCTCCAACAACATAACAACCCTGAAATCCATATTCCTAAAACCAGCCACAGCCTTCAGGTCACATGCCCCTGCAGGGAGTGTGCAGGGGCTCCTAGTCCTTCCCTGCCCCCAGCTCTTGCTCCCATGGTGTGGTCAGGTCTGGGGAAAATGCCCCACCTTTCATGTAATCTTGGTGAGGGGAGCTGGCCTGGTTAGTAACATCATTGGCCTTTTGTTGGTATATTTGTTTTAACCCAAGGAAGGTTTGAGAAAGGAAGTTCTTTTTTTTTTTCTTTCCTCTTTCTCCTTCCTTCTTCCCTCTCTCCCTTCCTTTCTTCCTTCCTTCTCTTCTACCTTCCTGCCTGCCTGCCTTCTTTCCTTTCTCCCTGACACTTAAAAACAAAATAGAATCAAATCCAGACTGTGAAGTGGGCAACATGCCTGTCTGTTAGTCCCTGAGAGGTGGGGGTGGGGAGTTGGGGACCCCGGGCAGAGAACTGGCTGGGAGGAAAGAGGGGCAGAGTTAGAAGAGCAGATCCCAGGGTTTCTGGAGCTCAGGTCAGCAGCATTCATGAGCAAACGAGCCATCTCTGGGTTCTTGACCTCCTTTGGGCATTGTGAGGGCTGATGAGCTCATGCTTGTAAAGAGTGCAAGCCTTTAATTGAAGTATAATTAATAATCATCTGATAAGTGAGTAACAATGTTAACGGTGAGGTAATCCCCTTCCGTCGCAGCCCTGTTCTGTGGCCTTGGCCCATGTTACTGTGAGGTGCCAGCCCGGTGTGTGTGTGCTCCATGAGCCAGTCTGGCTGAGGGTGCAGAGAGATCCTCACAGCTTTCCCCTATCCCTTGCGAGCTTGGCACTGGCTCCAGGGCCTGTCACCTGCCCGCTGCCTGGAACAATGAGGCAGTGTTCTGGATATGCAAGGCTGCTCAGTCAGGTACTAGGAAGGTTCCTGCTGGTTCAGGACTCAGATACAGGGCACCCACTTGCTTCTTGGCCACCCAGGCAGGACAGCAGGACAGGGCTCCCTGGGAGCCCTGTTGGGACTGACAATTGCTTCCACCTGCTCCTCCATCTCCCCATCCTTCTCAGTTGGATGAATGTGCGAGCCTCCTGGGGGATTGGAGAAGAGGAGGTTGGAGGGACTATAAGCAAGTTGGGCTAGGGCCTCCAGACCTGTGATTTCCAGAAGGCTTTGTGCTTCCAAGTCAGCAGGTGATGTGTTGCCTTGAGTACCTAATGAAATGAATGCAGAAGCCAAAGTTTGGAGGCAAAAAAACCCGCATTTGTTCCTAGGTTTCTCATTGTTGAATCTGTAGGCCAGACTCTCCAAACCTGTGAAAGAAGTGGTTAGAAAGGAACAGGAGGGGAAAAAAGGCTGGAAGACACAACTCCTCATTCACTGTTGCCCTGAAGGCTCCTCAGGCCAGAGAAGCTGAGCTGGGGAGAATGGAATCTCTAGCTAGAAAGGATAATAATACCTTTCATTTGCAAACAATTTACAGTTTACAAAGCACTTTCATGTAGCATGACCTCATTTGCACCTCACAATATCTCTGTGTAAGGTTGACTGAGCATATTATCCCCAATTTAAAGATGAGAAAATTAAGGTCCAAAGAGGCTGACTCACACATACAGAGAGGAAGTGGCAGGGTTAGAGTCAAACCCACATTTCCTCTGAGACACTAAGGATTGCTCCATAATGGGCGATCCCACAGCCTCGTTTCTACCAAGAACAATTTGTGATTTACTTAATAAATGGGTAATGAAAACTCATTTTGCCTTGGATACTGCACTACGTGTTCTGTTTCATTACATTTTCAACCCTGTATATATAAGTTTTGTGCTTGTTTGACTGTCTAGGCCATGGGAATCCTTCTAGAAAGATGTATGGCCATACAGTAAAAGTCAACTTTGCTTAACCAATGTCTAGAGGGACATTTCTTTGAAAGACTATAGAGTGTCTCATGGAAGGAACCTCAGTCAATGTTCCATCCTAAGCTTTAAAGAAAGCTGAACACCTTCCTTTAAAACACTTAGAAAGGTCAGTTAGCTGGGTCTTAGCAGCAGCAGGAGTGAGAAAAACTTCCTAGTCAGTCTAGAGTCAGGCAAGGTGTTTCTTCACCAAGTTCAAGCGTCCAGCTGAGAATCTCATTGATCAACTTGGGCCAGTATTTCAACAGGGTCTCAGAGAGCAGACATCACTTCCGGTCTGTTTTCAGGGAAACAAAACCACTGGGGTGCCTGGGAAACCCCAAGACACAGACTTGCTTGTTTGGGGAAACCCCCTGCCTAAGATTTCAGGTGGTCTGGCAGGGTAATGCAGGCAGACCAGCGAGGAAGCTGCAGGTGCTCACTTAGGGCCTCCCTAAAGTTATTATGTCCTTTGAATTTTGTCTCTGATGGACTGTGCCTAAAAATGCAAATGAGGCCATTTAAAATAAACAGATTCTGAAATATTTATGCATAAAATGATAAAAATGTCCAGGATGTTTATCTTTACAATGTTGCAGAGAAATAAAGGGTGAAATGGCACAAAAAATAAGACGGACAAACGCTGATACTTGCTGGAGCTGGCGAAAGCTCTGTAGGGATTTGTTTTACTATCCTTTCTGCTTTTTGGTGTGATTGAAAATGTGTAAAAAGTTGGACAAATACATAGGGGTTGTTATGCTTAATTGTGTTCCTCTTCTGGGTCCTTTAAAAGGACCATCTTTTTGTAAAGATTGTTTTGGTGCAGGGGAGTGATTCCTACTTGCCTTTTTGTCACTAGTATTCGATGTTTCTTGAATGCCAGAATTAGTGTATCGATTTTACAGATTTATTTATTTAAAAGGCAGAGTGATGGGAAAGGAAGAAGAGGAAGAGAGAAGGAGGAGGAGAGAGAAGAGGAAGAGGGAAAGAGGAAGAGAGAGAGGTATTTTTGCCCATTCCCCGGTTGGCTGCTGGGCCAGGATGAAGCAAGGATCTGTTTTGGTCTTCACTCTGGTCATCATGGGTATCAGAGACTCAAGTATCTGGACCATCATCTGAGCCCTTCCCAGGCATATTAGAAGGAAGCTGGCTCATCCCATGCAGGAGGCAGGTGTTACAAGCAGTAGCTTAGTGACCAGTGTGATGACTCAACTAGCTATTCCTCCACCTTCAAGAACCAGCATCCCATGTGGGTGTCAGTTGTGAGCCGGCTGCTCCACTTCCCAACCAACTCCCTGCTTTTGGCCAGAGAAAGCCACGGAAGATGGTCTAAAACCTTGGGACCTTGTACCCACCTGGGAGACCTGAAGAAGTTCCTGGCTCCTGGCTTCAGATCGGCTCAGCTCTAGCCATTGTGGCCATTTGGGGAGTGAACCAGCTGATGGAAGCTCTTTCTCTTTCTTCCCTGTAAATCTGCCTTTTCAATAAACCACAACCCCTGCCTTTCTATGAATTTTACCAATGTGTATCAGGAGGGATTTCAGTGAATGAGGCAGTGTCTCTGACTTCCAGGGGAACTGAACCTCGGTTGTGTGGTGCTCCTGTCCATGGCACGTGTTCTTCATCATCAGCCCTATGCATGGGGTTGAATCACTGCTTTCGGAGACTTCTATTTCCACGGTGCCCTCCTCTCCTCTTGCACTTCCCTTCCCATGATGGGTGCATACTATCCTGGGGAACAATGGAATGAAAGCTCAGGGATTCTGGGGCATTTTCATCTGTGAGTGGTATATTTTGCCTGGCATCTGAGGTACCATCTAACTTTGGATACTGGCTGCATGCTCTGGAGTCAGCCAGATTCTAAGAGACTTTAAGGAACAAGTCTTTATTTTTCCACCCCACAGGAAAGAAGAATAGAAGAAAGACAGCTTGCTTGGGCCCCAGCTCCAACAAGGTCAGCCAGGTCAGGTGGCTTGTAGCAGGTGCCCGGTTGTCTTGACTTCCAGCAGTTCCATTAGCACTTGGCAAGTTTCACTCACCTTACGCATTGTAACATGCAATTGTTGACACAACTGCTATGACCTCATGCTCCTGGGCCTTCCCATGTTCCCTTCCCACTGTAGCCAGATCTCAGGATCCATAGGATGCGTTTTTTCTGTCTGCTGTGTTTGTATATATGACAGTGGAATGGTTTAGCCATCCAACCCCCATCAACCATCACCACATCCTCTCATCAAAACAACATGCCCTCATTTCCCCCCTTTGGATTGATGTTAAGCACTTAGTGTAATTGCCTCACAGAGAAAAAATAAAAAAGCTTAAGATGTACAGTCAGCCACACCGTGGCCTCATATTTCAAAACCAGCCAGACTTCTTTATAAAAGCTCCTTTACAGGGTGTGAAATCAA
Source organism: Ochotona curzoniae (assembly GCF_017591425.1). Taxonomy (NCBI): domain Eukaryota; kingdom Metazoa; phylum Chordata; class Mammalia; order Lagomorpha; family Ochotonidae; genus Ochotona; species Ochotona curzoniae. Next base: position 42,220,828 of record NW_024466502.1, on the reverse strand, counting down.
TCATGGCAAGCCTAGGTCTCCTACGACATAGGGAGACAAGCATCTCATATTACGCCGGAAACAGAGCCAATGACTTGACTTCTTCTCCTTCCCTCTTATTCTACCCCCAACATCCCCCCCCACAACACCCTTGTCCCCGAGACATTTATCCCACAACTTCCCAGTTGGTCCCTGTCCAGTGAGCTTCCACTTTGTGACTTGGCAGCTCACGCTATGATTCTCATTTGCTTTCCATAGAGAAACCATGACTAAACTGTTCATAGTCTATTCTCTTTCCTGATGTCAACCTGTACTTTGCCTCGTCCTTCACTCGAGCTGGTGCCTGTGACATACACTCTGGCTCATTCTGCAGTGTGACTCAGCTCCTAAAACCCTGGGCATTTTCTTTACTCTCTCCCTCACCCTTTCCACCCTGCTAGCATGTTCTTCCACTGAATGGCCTAGGCTAAAAACAGGGTTTACATTGGCACTCCCAAGTAATGCTCTGTTTTTCTCCTATAGGATCCCCAAATGGCTTCTGGTATTGGAGGTGAGAGTAGGAGTAAAACAAAAGCAGCTTTGGAAGGTGAAATCTGAATCTAAAATAATTTGTCAACCAGTAATGGAATTCATGATTTTCTGTTGCTTACTGGGGCTGACAGTTGGTAACTCCACATTGTGGTCACTGCTCCTCCAATGCTGTGGTTTGTATATGTCCTCTAAGATTCATGTCTTAGGACATTAATGCCCAGTATGTCTCTGTTGGGTGGTGGAATGTTTAAGAGAATATTGGATCTTGGAAGACACCATTCTTATGAATGAGCTAATGCCATTGTGGTGGCTGTGGGTTGGTTAGCCTCCACCTACTCTGTCTTCTGTGATGTCTTCCAGCACCTTATTAACACAGCCAAAGCCTTCGCTAGATACCAGCACTTTCCTATCCAGCCTCCCAGCTTCCAGAACCCTGGATTAAATACGCTTCTCTTGTTTATAAACTCCCTGGTACATAATATCTTATGCTGGCATCACAAAATGACATCCTCTGATGGTGGACTCTCAAGACATATGTAAAGAAGGCGTAGGTAAAATGGAAGCTAGAGACCCAAGAGGTGGAAGTCTGTAGACAGCCTGCCTTCAGAGACATCGCCCCACTGTATCATCACACCACCCCTCAAGGTGACCCAGGGCATCGGAAACCTGATGAGAACTCCCTGCTTTTGTCCCACTTGGCATTGGATCTCCTCTTTGTATTGCTTCTGTGTGGATGTGCTGGAGTATCCTAGTAGGTAATGATATAGTCACTATTAATGACTCAGTTTTGTAGAGCAAAGTCAGTGCAAATGTTCAACTCCTTCATCTGACCTGTTGTTCTGATTAGTGTTCTGATCAGTGTAAATTTCACCTCCTAATCCTTACCTATGTTCTCTCTCTCTCTCAGCTGATATCCTGCCACATCTATGGGTTGTCTTCCAGTTCTTGATTTCAAGTCTGTACATTGTAATCTTTATGTCATCAATTGAAAGTTTGTGATATGGCTAGTTTGGGATAGTGACTATAAATAAGACTGTGACAGGATTTCTAAATACCAGGCTGTGCCAAAGAGAACACCACTGCCTCCTGGGGACTTATTTTCCCCCATTTGGTTCTTTAGTCTAGCCAGTTATTACATGTTCCCTAAATGAACACATGTTTAACAGATTAGCTTTGATTTTTGTCCATGGCTCACATGATGAGAAATTCACTATATACTGAATGGAAATACAAGAAGAGGTCCATACACATAACAGATACCAAGATGTAGGACCTCTGATGATATCATTGGCATCATCATAGGCGCAGCTGAGTACAGAGTTCTAACCCCACAGTCGCTCATTTCCTATGACAAATTTGGGAGCAGGGTGCAGTTTAGAAATAGACAAAGCAGATATCATTTCTGCCCTCATGGAAAGTCCAGTCTAGTAAGGTGACCAACTTCCATAAGTAGCAAATTGTATAAGGCCACAACTGCCTGAGGATTAAATGCAAGGAAAAAAAGGTATTACGTGCCAAGTGGGTGAATGTCACACCCCATGCTGGCGTACTGGAAGATGCTATTTGTTCTGAGCTGTCCAGGATGCCGGGAAGGTGGCAGGAGTGATGGGAGGAGGAGGACTGTGGAGCCTGTGTATTGCCAAAGTAAATAGTTATGGGTGGGACTGTGTGTTATAGCAATCATCATCTCCATGGCACCAATGCAACATTCTTCAGTTTTTCTCTTCCGTTTTTCACAGGCAATTTGCTAAGTGTGGGTCTACTGAAGAACAGTCGTATTGATGATACAAGTGTGAATTGAATGCTCAGTTGGACGTCAGGTGTTTTTCTGTGTCAGATGTCATCTGCATGTGTCTAGTTGGTGAATACACTAAGTGGCGTCCCCCAGCTCCATGTCTTTTACTCTGTTTTTGTATTCTCTCTGATATTTACCACCATGTGACATTTTATATTTTCTTCTTGACTTGTTTCCCATCGGTCTCTGATTGGACCAGAACCTCCACGGATCCTTGGATTTTTTTCCCGTGAGCTTCCAATGTTCAAGAAATACATATTTATTAAATGGATGCCCTATTCACTGTACAGGAGAGATTTGTGCAGAGTTGTGCAAAGGCTCTACCATATGGGTTTTGTTTGGCTAAATGTCATCTTATTTCGAAACTTTAGAAACTTAATCCAATTTGATATTGCAGCTCTAAATAGTGTTGATTTTTATAAAATAGACACCTCTCAACCAGGGGCATGTCAAGACTATCTTGGTTATAGGAAGTCTTGGGCCAATCTGGGAGCTTGCAGTCTGAAGAAGATAAGGAAGTTCTGAGTCATACAACTCTTTCAGACCCTTACAATTGAAACCTAGTATTTCTGGAATATCCCTGAGAGCTGACATCTCAATATCTCAATCTGACTACTAAGGACATGAATCACGGAATATGGAAGCACGGTTTACTTGGCTTTTTCAGGTGTATGTGTGTGTTTTAAAAAGATCTTGGAGTAAAGAAAGCAGCATCACTCCTCCTCCCCAGGAGCACATTTCTGCAGGCAGCAGTCCAGTCTGGATGTGCTTCCTCTCCTTGTGTTTTCCTGTCGCTCTGGGTAGAAGTTATGTCAGCCTCCAGGAACACTAGTCTGGGGCCTGAGGAAGTTCTGTCAGTTCTTGCCTTTTTACTGATGATTTTGCAGCACTGTAGCCACCAAGAATTTGCTTTTATTGCCGAACTGTGTGGTTTTATCTCTTTATATGTGTGTATGGAGTCATCAAAGAAAGGAGCTGGGTTTTGATCTCTGATTTCAGCTTTTCCTTTCCACCCACACATCTCTGAATCACTCAGAATCCCTTTTTTCTAAGGAAACTCTTTCAGCACTTTGGCATTTGTTTCGTTACTTTTTTGACCACTTACCATGTCCCAGCTGGTGAGCACTTCCGGATTCTTTTCACACATGTGAGCTAATGCTGTATTTCTGGCTAACTTCATTTCTTTGTTTCCATCCCTGTTCCTTTATGCATCTCAAATACATACTTTCTCACACATGCACAGAGTTGCATTTACAAGAAGTTGTGTGTTTATAAAGATTTATGTACAATTGTCCAAAGTCTAACCTGAATGCTGAAATATGCAGATTTTGCTATGTATAAATTGTACCTTAATTTTAAGAAGTTTTGTGTTGACAAATTTAAAGAGGGCTGTCTTGTCTTTTGGGTAGAGAGGTGCCTCTTTTTTCTTGGGTGGGGGAAGCACTCAGGTTTTAACTTTTATAACTTCTTCAACTGTAACTGGAGCCATTGAAAGCCCAACTTTACCAGGATCTTGAAAACTCTGGGGTGATTTCCTTGCAGTGAGGAATGGAAGAGCATGAAGATTTTTGAAAACACTTTTTCCTGAGTGTTTCAACACTAGACTGTTTCTACACATGAAAGAGTAACATTTTCCAGGCTTACTGCTCAAGATTCTTAAGAAAATAATTACATTTCATTCAGTTAAGTACTGAGGGGCTAGGATTATGGTGTAGCATCCCATAAGCATGCCATAGTCCTGGTTGTTCCACTTTAGATCCAGATCCCTGCTAATGTTCCTGGGAAAAGAACAGAAAATGACCCAAGAGCTTGGGCCCCTATCATCCACATGGCAGCCCTGAAAGAAGCTTCAACTACTACTGGCCATGGTAGTTGTTTGGGGAGTGAACTAGTGGATGGATTCTTTGATTTCTTTTCTTTTCTTTTCTTTTCTTTTCTTTTCTTTTCTTTTCTTTCTCTCTTTCCTTCTTTCTTTCTCTCTTTCCTTCTCTCTTTCTTTCTTTCTTTCTTTCTTTCTTTCTTTCTTTCTTTCTTTCTTTCTTTCTTTCTTTCTTTCTTTCCCTATTTTTCCAACACATAAATAAACATTTTAAAAAGATTTATTTATTTTTATTGCAAAGTCAGATATGTAGAGAGGAGGAGAGGCAGAGAGGAAGATCTTTCATCCAATGATTCACTCCCCAAGTGACTGCAACGGCTAGAGCTGAGCCGACCCAAAGCCAGGAGACAGGAGCTTCTAGGTCTCCCACGTGGGTGCAGGGTCCCAAGTCTTTGGACTGTCCTCAACTGCTTTCTCAGGCCACAAACATGGAGCTGGATGGGAAGTGGGGTTGCTGGAATTAGAACCGATGCCCATATGGGATCCTGGTGCTTTTAAGGTGAGGACTTTAGCTGCTAGGCCACCGTGCCAGGCCCTAAACTTTTTTTTTTTACATTAATGTTCAACAACCATGCCAAATTCTATTGACATAAATGAAATACTTCCACAGTGTTTGTGAGCCAACCTTGGAAAAAAGATCAGCATATATTATTTACAACAACAGCACCTCTGTGTTGACAGCTAGAATGTTAGCATACTATGTAGGTTTCCAGAGGCACAGAGTGAGTCAGACATAGGTAATTGTTTTTGTGTGGAAGCTTCCTAAAGCAAGAGCAAGAGAATAAGACCTTGAAGGAGGACATTTAAAACATGGTTGAACTGTCCTTATATGCCAGGCACTGGGAAATCTATGCTGGAGCTATCAGTATGGCTAGTCATTGTCCTCCAACTAGCTCCAACCAGCCCCCAAAACACTCCAAAAATCCCATTCTGCCAGCGTCCTTATCTTATGATGTGAAAGTCTTCAGCCTTCCCTTATTCACTCCCATATCTCTTCCTCATAGGATGTATGTCTCATGTCCACTCCTTCTCCTTTGCAGTCCCTGTAGGGTGCAAATGACTGTCCACATTCAGGCCACTCTCTTTCCTGGTGTATATTTGTGTGGTAGCAGAGTTCTATGTCCCCACCATAGCACTTGATCCTGCTGAACCTGGATTTGGTCTGAGAACCCATCTGTCATTATCAATGAAGATTGGCACTTATGTTGAAATCTGCTTATCATGGTTTGAGCCAAGGCTGGAATTTCAGGGGTCAGAAAGCAAACAATAGTTTTGCTTTGGCTTTTTTGAGGGGGTTGAAATGGTGTTTTTATATAAAATTTTTTCAGAGTTCTGAAAAGATAAGTCACACAGAGTCTGTCACTATCATATGTAAGGTCTTAAAAGTAAAAACCTAAGAGTGGCAATTATCATGTGGACATTTTTTTTTTTTGCCACAAAGAAACTGAGAAATAGTTTTCATTATGCTGAAACTCTTGTTACTATAGAAAATGAGGGAATTTAACATACTTATAAAGATATAGTTGTTTAAAATACCCATTTGTAGTCCCAAAGGTAGTGTATAGCATGATGGGTATAGACAGCCTCAGAGACACTTCAAGGTGACGAAGTGATAGTCCACCTCAAGAACAGCCTAATTTGAATATCTTAGAATACCCATGTCAGGAGCTCTAGTCTTAGCAAGTTCACATGTGTATGTTGTTTGACAGGGACAAATGTTCTATGGAAAAAAAAAATCACTTTCATTAATAAAGACTCAATTTGCATCTGGTTGTTAAGAAGGCTCATTTGGTCATTCATATAATACTCCATACTTCTTCAATAGTATTTTTCAAAATAGTGAAACATCTTTTAAAACGTATGGTTTTCATCTTGTTTTTAAGTGCAAAGAGACAGAAACAGATGAGATTTTCTGTTCATAGATTTTCTTCCCCAAATATTGGGGCTGGGAAACCAGGAGCTTAGAAATCAATATGAATCTCCCACAAAGCTGTCAGTGACACAGCTACTCGAGCCATCATTACTGCTTACAAGGTTGTGCACTGGAAGGACTCAGTCAAATATTCTGATATAAGATGTGGGTGTCTTAACTGCTGTGCTGTGCACTTGCCCCCTTAACCAATATTTAAATGAAAAACTATCTATTAAATGTGAGTACCTAAAGGGTGATACTACATTATAAAGATGTCAATATAGCTATAGAACTTCAAGTGCAATATTATGTACTCGTGACTGTAATAAAAACCCAGGAGCCTGGATACAGGAATTATTGGAGTTGACAATGGAAGAATAAGCGCCTCCCTGAGCAATAGATATGCTCAATGCTCCTTCCTGGTAAGGAGTTAGGAAATACTATGATGCTATTGCTGCCCTTGGCATAGGTGCCAACTCCACACGGAAACCCTCTTCTTCATGTACAGAAGGGCCTCAAAAATGTGTAGAAAGGTGAAGATAAACTTATGTGCAGGAAAGTTTTTGAGGTCTATACAGTGCTTTTCGTGATATGCATTTTCCATGGATGTTTCGAAGATCCCCTCATATGAGCTATGAATTTTTGAAACTCTTGTCCAGTTATGGAGAGTGTTTGTGCTGTTTGTCTATGAGTATGTGTCTATGCTGATACAAACACCTTAGTAGTCCACAGAGATCAATGTGTTCTAGTTATGCTCAGTAGGGGCTTGGCACAGTGGGTAAAATACTGTTTGGGATGCCCGCTCCCCACATTGGGGTGCCTGGGCTTGACTCTTGCCTCCACTTTTGATTCCAGCTTCCTGTCAGTTCTCATCCTGGAAAAAATAGGTGATGTTTCAGGTACTTGAGTTCCTGCAGTCCGTGTGGGAGACTTATATTGCTTTCCAGGATCCTGGCTTAGGCCTGGTTCAACCCTACATATTGAAGGTGGCTGGGGACTGAACCAGCAGATGGAGGATCCCTGTTTCTCTCTCTGTCAATCTAACTTTCAAATAAAAAGTAATTAAAATTTTTATTTAAAAATTTTTTTATTAGTATATATATTTTTTATTAATTACATTGCATAATGTAACACAATTTCATAGGCTCTAGGGATCCCCGAGCCCCTCCTCGCAACCCTCCCCTGATGGTGGATTCTTCTACCTTGTTGCTGTATTACATTTCAAATTCAGTCAAGATTCTTTCATTGCAAGAGTATACCAAACATAGAGTCCAGCATCTTATTGTCCAGGTAAATTCAACAGTTTCTTGGGGAGACCATCTCTGGTCTGAAGGCAGAGCTGGCAGAATATCATCCCGATCAATTTAAAGCCACAACATAACATCAACGACAATTTACAACATTATGGAATTAATTGACATGGTATTGAGTAACCAATATGCTAAAAAAAAATGAAAGTTCTTAACCACATCCTGTGACTACTTCACTGACATTTCAACTTTAGTTTATACACAGAACCCTCTGCTATATACCTTAAAATGGCCACAGGCTACCATTCAGCTGTCTCATGTCTATTTTCATTTTAGTATTTATAGTGTTGAAGCATAATTTTGCTGAACTTGGCAGATTTTAGAATAGGCTAAACTGGGTTATAACTCTAACAAGGCATATGTCAACAATTGAAGTGCAGAACAGTTTTAGGAGGGGTGTGCAGAGAAATCTTCAATACCTTAGTGAGGAGTAATTAATATTTGTATCCTACCTAGTAAGGTATGTGTGAGTCCATGCTGACCTTTTCCTTCTGGTTCTAAGCTTTCCTTGTTGTTTTCTGCCTATCTATTCTAATGTGTGTGTGTGTGTGTGTCTGTGTATGTGTGTGTGTGTGTGTGTGTGTTTGGGGGTGGAGTTCTGGAGCGACCCTGATGGTCATTGCAAGATAAGGTGGGGATCCAAAGCTGGAACTAAGTAAGGACCAGAGAAAGCTCCTCTCCCTAGTCCCGAAGGAAGTTTACTGTTCTGTTTCTGTGGACCGCTCAGGGTTCCTGGCTGTTGTTCTGATGACCTTGGATCCTGCGAGGAAGAATTTGGGCTTCTTCCATCCCGTGTGGTGGATCCAAAAGGGGGTGGATGACCTCAGAGTTCTCAGCCTCTGAAGGCACTCCAATTCCCCCTGGTCTCTTTGGCAGTTGGGATGTAGTCCTTGGTGAGGATCTGGGAGTTACCAGGGTTGGGATACAAGTCTTCTCCTGTCCGCCTGCTCCACTCTGAGGGTTCCCCCTGCTCTGTGCATATGACCTCCTATTAAGAGGTTGTTAGGATCGCTCTTGATTCCCCCTGTGTATCATTGTAGTTTTACTATTGTGTAATGCTGATTTGAATCTGTTGTCTATAAGTTACCTGTTACGTTCTTGTTAGGTTATACTTCACGTCTTCCTCACTCATTCTAAGGAGATGGAAGATTTCTCTGCTCTCCTGCCCCATTTCCAAGTAGCACAGGGTTTTGAAAGTATATTAGGTTTTATAATTCTTTGATGTAGATCATAAGCAGTCTGACTCACATTGATTGTTGGTTCATTGATTACATCACAATATCTTACTGCACGAGACACAGGTTGTTTGGGGTTGAAATAATATTACAGTTTACAGGTACTCTTTCTTGGATTGACATCATTTCATGTTAAATTAAGGCAACTGTGTTATCCAACCTTTTGGGATTGGCTCATTTCCCTTAGCATACTGGTTTCCAAAATTTTTTATTTTTTATTTTTTTTTAGAAGATTCAATATTTTTATTGGAAAAACAGATTTACAGAGTGAAAGATTTTTCATCCATTGGTTAGCTCACCCAGAAGCCACAACAGCTGAAGCTGAGCAGATTCAAAGCCAGGAGCCAGAAGCCAGGAGTTTTTTCCGGGTCTTCCACGTGCGTGCAGGGTCCTAAGGCTTTGGGTCATCCTCGACTGCTTTCCCAGGCCATAGGCAGGACTCTGGATGGGAAGTGGAGCAGCCAGGACACAAACCTGTGCTCATATGAATCGCATATGAGGATTTAGCCACCGTGCCAGGCTCTAATTAGAAATTTTAAAGATTGAACTCAAAGTTATGTTTTTTCCTGGCATCTCCTGGTTAGTATAAAAGCCCAAACTACTTTTTTGGTCATTAACATCAATGATTTACCAGATAACACTTTAAAATTCCCATTTGTCTCAAAGCTACATTTTTAGAATGCTTGATTTTCTTCTCTCACTAATTTTGTGATATAGTTTGTTTTTTTTAATCCAAATAAGAATTCTTCTAAGAAACTTGTAGTAGTTTTTGTACATAAGTGTAAAAAATATTGGTAGTGAAGAGCTCATAAAATGTCTTTCTTATTTTGATCAGATTTTAACTGCAGGCTTAACATTTTATACACAATACACACAAATATATATATACAAGTGAATGTCTTGACACAGCAAGGTTACCTTGAATATTCTTATAAGGTCATTGCCCCATGATCCTACCTCTCATCTCTTGTGGACACAAAACCTTCTGTGCCAAGTGCAATTTTGCTAGACTCAGGTAAACAATGTGTTTGGAGACTAGGTTTAATACCCAACCCTGTCAACAGCCCAGATTAGCTCTTATCAAAGGGACATTTGTTTAATCTAGGAGAGTCTTGATTTTGCCAGTGCTGTGATGGAGAAGATAGCATTTTTTCTTTATTAAGTGGATTATTTAATTAAATAGTATTTAGTTACATAATTTTTGAAAAAAAAACTTGGTAAAAGTGCTCACATTAAATAAATCGTAAGACTTTATAAGGCCTTTTCTTGCATTTTACCACATTTTGACTTTATTAAGCCCTGTCTGGTCTAACAAGGTCCAAACAAAAATGCTTGTTTGTCACCTGATAACTAAGTCATGCTCAAAGTAAGGTGAAGGAGAACTCACCTGGCAGAGTCTTAATTAACCACTCCCTGCAGTGGACATCTCGTGATCTTTGGACACCAGCTTTCCACGAAAAAGCTTTTCTTTCTGACTTAATCAACACAGAGATTGGAAATACAACCATGCAGAGCTGCATGTTTCCTGACCACAATGACTAGTTCTTGAATGATTCTAAATCAAATCAAGCAGGTTCAAGCTTAATTCTAACAGTTGAGAATAAGGCAGGAACTTTCTGTCTTATCACTGTGTGGACTCTTGTAACTGACAATAAACTGACTGCTGAAACTAACAGGGAAAAAAAAGTAGGGAATGAAGACGGATGTATCTAGGATGTTATTAGTTTATTCCTGAAATTTTATTTTATGGGCTTTTTGGTTACACAGCCTATGGATTTCCTTTTCACTTTAGGCCTGTGAGCCAAATTTCTGACACTTGGCAGTGGCAAGAACCCTAACTGATACAACTTCTTCCAGCTGTAAAGAAGGGGCTCTGACCCATGCTGGTATTGATAGATTGTCAGCCAAGTCCCAAACACCAGTGAAGCTGTGGTGGAAGGCCTTTATCGCTCCACCCCTTTGTGCAGCTAGTCTGGCACACAGACCTTGAACCTACAACATCAGAGTTCAGGCTCTCTGTGAACATTAGTCTTCCTAAACCACAGCCAACTGGTGCACCTGCCCTTGGGACAGACTTATAGTAGCATCTAACCCTAGACTGGGATAAGCTTCTAAAAAAAAAAAAAAATCCTTGTTTTCTTAATGTCTCAACTCTTGTCTGACCTATTCATGGTATTTTAGTGCCTGCTGAAGCTTTAAGAGTCACCCAGATCTACCCTGCGGATGGTATCTGCTTGGACTGAATTGGGGCCTGCTCCATATTCTGATTAGGATGCTGAATTTGGACTCTGATCACCATCTGCCTCTACCCTGAATAGGATCAGCCTTTCTTTTTCAGTTAGTTTTCTCTACCTCCCACTTGGACAATGCTTGGTTCTCTGCCACCATTCATTTAGGGTGTGTGTGGGGGGTGTGTATGTGCACTAATTTTTATTTGAAAGATACAGAGAAACAGAAACAGAGATCTTTCATTTGCAGATTCACTCCCAAATGCCCACAACTGCTGGTTATGGGCCAGGGCAGAACTGGAACCCTGAAACCATTTCGGTCTCCCCATTTAGTGGCGGGAATCCAAGTTCTTGAGCATCATCTGCTGTCCCGGTACACATTAGCAGGAAGCTGGAGTCAGAGGCAGAGATGGAATTAGAACCTTGGCACTCCTAAGTGGGATGAAGGCATTCCAGGTACCACCCCAAACACATCTGTACCAAACAGCTGTCGTGGCTTCTCCTCTATCATTCTATGTAAGTGATGAAAGCCATTTCATCTGGATACAAGGGTACTGAATCTATATTTGGACCTTGAATTTACTATGTGAAACTAAATAAGGCTTTCACTCTCTACGTACCCAATGCCTTCCCATTCTGTCCCCTGCAACTCTGAAATCTAATCTTATACTAGTTTGCTGGTCAGGTGCCACCTTGGAAATCAGCCAAAGGCGATCTTTGCAACTAATTGGCACAGTCCCATTTATGTAGTAGAACATGCGAACCTAACAAGACTAGGCCTTCTGGCTATTCAGCTCATTTTCAGTTTGGTCTTTCAATGAAGCAGGGAAAGTAAAGAATGCCAAGGTAATGGAAGAGCACCAAGAAGCCAAGGTCAGAGGCCATCTCCCCTCCTGGCCTCTTTACCCTTCCTGTGATGGGGGAAGGGAACAGGTGGTGAATTCCCAGGGACTGAGCTATAAATGGCAACATGATTAACACTTTCCACAAAAACAATATATACTGACTACACCCTAGACTACCCCACAAATGTCTAAGTAACAAATAATATAGGAAATAAAGACTTAAGACCATAAGAGGTTTTTTTTTTCTTTGTTAAAAAAAAAACACACTACAAATGAACTTGGGCACACACCTGCTGTGTAAAGTTGGAGACAGTCTGTACCACACTGAAGTAAACTCAGACTGGTTTTGAACATATGGTAAGTGTTTGAGGGCCACTTTATCCTTGGTAGATTAGCTATTTCTATAAAAAAAATCCTCATGTTCTTGTCTTTTGTTTTCTTTTTTTGGTAACTCAGCTTCAGTTAACTTCAGTAGCTGGCATTCAGAATCCTGACAGCACACACATCCTCACAAATGCTTGGCCCATATGTCAGGCTGTCTCGAGTATTCCTTTATTGCAATACAGTGACTGCAGTGTTATCTATGTAGGTGGGTGGAGGTAGGTAGATAGGTGTCTGGCAAGGCATAAATTTATTTAACTAAAGACTTTTATGATTCATGTAAAGTGCAGATTTTTCTCATGAGGAAATTCTATCTCTAAAAGCTTGGTGTACTGAGCATTAAGCATCTTTTAGTTACTATAACAAAATACCAAAGGCAGGTTATTTTATAAAGAAAAGTGGTTTCTTTTGGCCCATGATTTTAGAAGTTCAAGGTCCTTTTAGTACTACAGGCTCTGGCAGGGAATCACCTGGGATTATTATATCATGATGAGTGTACAGGTCTGTATAGTCTCTGTCTTTATAACAGTACCAGAATTCAGTTATGGGGCTTCTACCCTAATGATCTAATTCCATAGCATTACACCCCACTTCTAAATACCATGGCTGCATTCACTCTCCCCACTCTCAGTATCATTAACAAAAGTCTTTTGGAAACAAAAATGCCTGGATGAAGTCGGCAGGATCAATTCCAAGCCATAGAGGTTGATATGAAGGGCAGCATGTAATCAAGGATTTGGACAGTTTAAATTGAAGGCCATGGGAAAAGTACAAATGGGGACTATGTTCTTATTATGGGAAGATGGTATTTTAAGGACAGATAGGATACCAGGAGGCTAAATGTACTGTGTCTCCCTGGCACAGGTAGACACGATGCCGTATGCATCATGTGACCTCCCAGGTCATTGTGTGACTCAGCTCTGGCACAGCACACAGCCCATCATTCATGCCCAGTTCTTGAAGATCAGCAGATTTTTACTTCAAAAAGACAAAAATCAGTTGTCGACAGCTATACTGAGCCCTGAGGTACAGTCTCTCTTGGTGAAAGATCTTTTTCAGTTGTATCATTGTCAATTATAGGCAACCCTGGACTTGACAGAATTAAAGCAGGACAAAGCAACAGCAATAAATATCTAGCATTTCCCCGAATCTTGTGTTTTAATCGCCGACATGGCCTTGCTCTTTCATTAGCTGTCTTTCCAGCCCTGTTTCTGTTTCCCTTACCGAGGCATCCTTGGGGTTTCCCTCCCCCACCACTACGCATTATGATCAAAGCATGTTTCTGGCAGCTTTACTGAGCTGTAACACACCTGTCCACCTCTTCTAAGAAAATGTATTTCTAGGGTTGGCATTGTGGTATACAAGAAATAGCCACTGCATCCCATTATGGGCATGGGTTCAGGTCCTGGCTGTTCCACTTCTGACCCATCTCCCAGCTAATGTGCCTGAGGATGGCCCAAATACCTGGTCTCCTGCACCCACATGGGAGAGCCACAGGTAGCCCCTGGCTCCTGGCTTCAGTCTGGCCTAGCCCTGGCCATTGTGGCCACTTGAGAAGTGAACCAGCAGGTGCAAGATCTCTCTGTCTCTGTTTTTTCCTCTCTCTGTGTAACTCTGACTTTTAAATAACTAAATCTCCAACCCCATACTTCCTATAAGAATCCTAGGAATCCCTGCTCTGCTCCTTCCGCAGCTGCCTAACCCCACTCCTGGGCAAGCATCAGCTGCTCCCCGTGACATCTGCACCCTGTACCCCTGCCCTGCACTTGTCCTGCCTGCCCCAGACCACACCTTTCAGAAAGGTCAAAAGTACTGGACTCAGAGCCTCTCATAGATATTTCAAGACACCCAAAAACAGCAGTCATCATCATACAGCCTCTTATTATGATTATTTTTTGAGGTTCGGATCAGCACTTGATGCACAAGTGTTTGAATCATGAGATTTAGCTAGCCTCAAGCTAGAATGATGGCTTCCTTGGCTAATTCAAAATATCACCAAACAGGACAGGGAAGATCCTTTATCTCTGGAGCTTCAGTTCTCAAGAAACAAGGAAGGAAAGTCATTTCTGATAGTGACAGCCCCTGTTAAGGAGCTGTGGGTTAGGATGCTCCATGTGCTATTCTAATTAGCAAGACACCCTCTTGGGACGGCTTCCCTGGGGGGTGGGGGGGGGAGGGTGACAACAATGCTGAAACCCAAAGGCTGTCAAGGATACTGCAGATGTAAGGGCCCCAGGCAGAGTTAGAACTCATCACTTTCCCAAGTTAGTAACTTGCTTTCTCTGTTACAATTTGAGCAGTGCTCTGGGCCCTTACTGCCTCAGGGGAGGACTGCATTCCCTTTGCTTTCCTTCCTCCCAGTTTACCTGCACACCTTTTCCCCCATAAACCTCTTTATCCTTCAGGATACAGCCGGCATCCTGCCTCTGCTTGGCAACCCTGCAGAATTCCCCTTATTTTTGCTTCCTCTTTGTTCATTTTGCCATCATGTCTGCCTTAGCACTTTCTACTCCTTGAAGGGTCCATACAAGGTAATTCATACCACAGATTTCCCAAGCATCTAGGTGCTGGGCTAGGGTCTAGAGGCTTAAGATGAATGAGGGTTGGTCATTTTTCTGTGATAATTGCATTTTGGAAAACATTTTTCAACAGTAGTGTGGGAAGTTGGCTGAAGGATAATCAGGAATAAGGAAGTCATGATTATATGCATACGCATGAATGTGTTTCTGCAGGAGTAGCCTTCATTTCCCCCTTTCATTTCTTTCTTTCTTTCTTTCCTTCTTTCTTTCTTTCTTTCTTTCTTTCTTTTTCTTTCTTTCTTTCTTTCTTTCTTTCTTTCTTTCTTTCTTTCTTTCTTTCTTTTTCTTTTTCTTCCTTCCTTCCTTTCTTTTCCTCCCTCCCTCCCTCCTTCCTTCCTTTCCTTCCCTCCCTCCGTCCCTCCCTCCCTCCTTCCTTCCTTTCCTTCCCTCCCTCCCTCCTTCCTTCCTTCCTTCCTTTCTTTCCCTCCCTCCCTCCCTCCTTCCTTCCTTCGTTTCTTTCCCTCCCTCCTTTCCTCCCTCCCTCCCTCCCTCCTTCCTTCCTTCCTTCCTTCCTTCCTTCCTTCCTTCCTTCCTTCCTTCTTTCCCTCCCTCCCTCCCTCCTTCCTTCCTTCCTTCCTTCTTTCCCTCCCTCCCTCCCTCCTTCCTTCCTTCCTTCCTTCCTTCCTTCCTTCCTTCCTTCCTTCTTTGGAAAGAACACTTCAGTCTACTCTGACTAATCTTCTTTCCCACTCTTGTTCCAAATGGTTGTATGAAACCGACACCACCTGTAGGTCCATGGGTCATGTGACAGGTCTTGATCAAGTAGCAGTAAGTAATACTGAGCTTTTGCCAACCACAAAAATAATAACAAAATAAAAAATAAAATAAATGAAAGGGGAAAAATTTTCTTTTTCTGGGATTCTTAAGAGGCTAGGTTGTAAGGTTGGTGCTTGAGCAGTCATTTTGCCACCATGAGCAAAGAGCTCCAATACAGAGAAAATGAACTCTAAAAGATAGACAGGAAGTGTTATGATGAGTTCCTAGATCTAGCTGAATTCACTTGACCAAAATTTTCTTTTGTTGTTATTGTTGAAGCCAGTTTGAGATGGGTTTTCTATTGCTTGCAATACAAAATCACTTAATCACAAAGCAAGGAGTCTGGGCACACTTCAGTTACTTGAACCAGGCTGTAAGCCAGTGAGGAGCAGTGTTCAAACCCAGGGCATCTCACTCAGAGACTTTGCTTTACATCTCCTCTGAGACTAGAGGAGAAATGGAGAGGAACAGATGCTGCTGCAAGCTGTTGAGGCAGCGAGAGTTGTGGAACCTGGCAACAAGTTGAATGTGGTGAATACAGAGACTGGGGCTGAAGTGTCAGAAAGATGATGATGTTGTTGATGGAAAAGAGGGGTCAGCAAACAGCTACTGTATTCGGGGCTGGAGGAAAGCTACAGATGATGAATCATGCTCTGGATACTTGGGGTGTGAGGTGACCGTGCAGCATGCGAGAAGAAATGCAGGGAACACAGGTGAGCAGAGGGCTCGGGCTAGATCCAGTCTGTCTTTCAACAAGTCTCCATTATCGCCCTGACCTGGGTACTAGCAGGTATGTGGGAGAACTCAATCATCGCAGAAATATTTGCAAGTAAGGGAGTTCAACTGAAGACTAAGTTATAGGCTTGTGAGTGACCACTGAGGCCAGGTGGATGTACCTAAGGGTACCCAAGGGTTGTATATAGGGGGACAATAACAGGGGACTCAGCTACAGAGCTGGGTTTCCTCATCTCTATCTATCCCATGAGTTGTGAAGACTAAGGAAATTAACACTCAGCAAAGATTTGTTTGTTTTTAAAAGTTTGTTTATTATTTGGGCCCGGAGCCGTGGGCCTAGCAGCTAAAGTCCTTGCCTTGAATGTGTCGAGATCCCGTATGGGCACCGGTTCTAGTCCTGGCAGCTCCACTTCCCATCCAGCTCCCTGCTTGTGGCCTGGGAAAGTAGTCGAAGATGGCCCAAAGCCTTGGGACCCTGTACTCGTGTGGGAGACCTGGAGGAGGTTCCTGGCTCCTGTCTCTAGATCAGCTCAGCACCGGCCATTGTGGTCACTTGGGGTGTGAATCATCAGATGGAAGATCTTCCTCTTTATCTCTCCTCTCTGTATATCTGACTTTGTAATAAAAATAAATCAATATTTTTTTTAAAAGAAGTTTATTTATTATTTGTTCGAAAGGCAGATCTGGTAAGCTGGGGTGAGATAGATAGATAGATAGATAGATAGATAGATAGATAGATAGAGCTATGAATGAGAGAGGAATGATCTTCCAAGTAGTTGTTCGTTTCCCAAACTCCTGCCACATTCTTGGCTATGCTGAAGCCAGGGTCCAGCAATTCCATACCAGTCTCTAATGTTGATGGCAGGGGCCAGCTACTGGAGCTGCCACCTGCTGCCTCCCCGAGTGCACATCAACAGCAGGTTGGGTCAGAAGCGGAGTTGTGGCTCCCTCCCAAGCACTGATACAGGATGAGGTTTTTCAAATGTCCCAGTGCCACACTTGCCCCTACAGAAAGCATTTAGAGCAATGTCTGGTGCATAGTGAACCAACTGTATATCTCACTATGATGACTGCAAGGATGCTGATTTAATGATGAAGACACGATGAGGAAAAAGGCACTGGGGTAGGAAATGGCAGACACTAAGGCTAACTTAAAACCTAGAGATGAAATCAGATAGGATATATAATTAAACTTGCAGTATTTATTATTATTATTATTATTATTATTATTATTATTATTTATTACACTTGCCACTGTTCTGACAAGTGCTCAGAAAAGTAAACTATCTTTCAAATACTATGGCCCTTGTTACATTAAATTGGAATGGATGTGCCTCTTAGCTAGGCCAAGGAAGTACATGCAAATTTAAATGGCCTTTGTTATCAATGAATTTGTTCTCATGATCACCATTAGCTCCAACTGCCCTCACCTCCACTGAGCTCTAGTTCTTGACATTTGTAGTTCTTTAATCACAGACCAATACTGACCTAAGTATGAGATTCAGTTACATTTCCTCATAATGTACACATACACAACACACATACACTATTAAATCAAAGCTTTTGCCTTGCGGAGAGCCTGAGAGCTTTTGGAAGCAGACAGAGCCTGTCTCAGCCATGCGTTGTTCATTCACTCAGAATACCTTCCAATATCCACCATTTTTCTTAGGCAAAGCAATACCACTTTTGTAACCCTCAACCTCAGAGTTATTTCTCAGCCTTTATTTACCCATCCAATGGTTTAGCAGGTTCTTAGAGGTGTCACTTTAACTAAAGTGATTATGTTCTTTAAAAAAGACTATCTTCTTTAGCCACTATATGGGGTGGAAAAAGTGATTTTACTTAAATATAGACCATGGCTATAAAAATATTTATATACAAGTACACTCACATAATGAACACTCAACAAAATAATTGCTGACTGAATGACTGTGTCAACTTGATGTCCTTTCCAAAGGTTAGTGTTCTTGCCCTGTAGGTTGGGGCTACTTGGTATGTCCATTTCAAAGTACCTGCTACAATTGCTTCCAATTCAATGTCCTTCTGATGCTGGGAAACAGCAGATCATGGCTCATGTGCTGGCACCCCTGACACCCATGGGACTTAACAGGAAGAATTCCAGGCTCACAGCCGCCTGGTTGGGGAGTGAACCAGTGAAAATTGTGCTTTCTGTCTTGTTCTCTTACTCTTTCTCTCTGTTGTCCTGACTTTAAAATAAACATAGGTGCCTGTGCCCATTGCATAACAGGCTGTGATTCTCCCTGCAGTGACAACTTCCCACAAGAGCACCAGTTCTAGTCTTGGCTGTCCCTCTTCTCATCTAGCTCCCTGCTAAAGTGCCTGGAAAAGCAGCAAAAGATGGCCCAACTATTGGGGCGTCTGCACCTATGTGGGAGATCCAGAAGTAGCTCCTGGCTCTGAGCTTCCTAGACCTGCAAGTAGCTCCTGGACCTGGCCCAGTCTTAGCTGTTGCAGTCACTTGGGGAGTGAACTAATGGATGGGAAATCGACCTCTTTCTCTCAGTGTATAACTCTGCCTTTCCAAAAAATTAAAACAATTTTTTTTAAAAGAGAGCAAAGATGACATTGCAATATTATTTTATAATTTACTACTTTTCATTTAATAGATATATTGAAGGTGCTTCCCATGTATTTAAATATCCTTTATCACATACTTTGGCTTATATTTTCGGGATAAACTGTTTTTAACTAATATGTCACTGTTGGTAAAGTAATATCCTGTTTCTCATTTTCCCTATTATAAACAATTCCAAACAACCTGAAATCTTATCACTGTATGCTTTTTAGTAATTTTTTAAAAAGATTTTTTTTTTAATTTGAAAAATAGATACACAAAGAGAAAGATCTTCCATCTGTGGTTCACTCCCCAACTGGCCAAAAGAGCCAGGATTAAGCTGATCCAAAGCCAGGAGCCAGGAGTATCTTTCATGTGGGTACAGGGTACCAAGGCTTTGGGCCATCCTCCATTACTTTCTCAGACCACATACAAGGAGCTGGAAGGGAAGTGGACATGAACCAGTGCCCATATGAGATCTTGGCACATGTAAGACAAGTATTTAGCCATTAGGCTATCGCAATGGGCCCCAGACCCCATTTATAAATACCACGGTTGCATTCACTCTCCCCACTCTCAGTATCATTAACAAAAGTCTTTTGGGAACAAAATGCCTGGATGAAGTCGGCAGGATCAATTCCAAGCCATAGAGGTTGATATGAAGGGCAGCATGTAATCAAGGATTTGGACAGTTTAAATTGAAGGCCATGGGAAAAGTACAAATGGGGACTGTGTTCTTATTATGGGAAGATGATATATTATGAGTAGATAGGGCACCAGGAGGGCTACATGTCTCTCTGGTGCAGGACATCCTCTACTGCTTTCCTAGGCCACAAGCATGAAGCCTGATGGGAAGTGGAGCAGCTGGGATATGAACTGGTACCTATATGGGGTCCCAGTGAAGGAAAGGCAAGGATTTAGCCACTAGGCTATCTTGCTTGGCAATTTTTAGTAGTGTTTAAATGTTGAACTATATGCCTCAAGCTGCAGCTTAGTTATGGAAAAGAGGCTAAGGAGAATGGAGGCGAGAATTTTAAATGTATAATTTGTGATATGTTTCTATGCTACTTGAAAATATAATCAGCATGAATAAATTTTAAAATTAAGAATGAACACTAGAGCCCATTGTAATGGTGCAACTGGCTAATCCTCCATTTCCAAGCACCGGGAACCCATATTATCACTAGTTTGTGTCCAGGCTACTCCACGTCCCATCCAGATCCCTGCTTATGGCCTGGGAAAGCAGAAAGAGATGGCCCAAAGCCTTGGGACCCTGCACCCATGTTGGAGACCTGAAAGAAACTCCTGGATGCTGGTTTTGGATTAGCTTAGTTTTGGCTATTTTGGCCAGTTGGGGAGTGACCTGGTGGATAGAAGATCTTTGTCTCTTCTTTTCCCTTAAAATCTGCCTTTCCAATAAAATAAAATTTTAAAAAACAAACAAACAGAACAAAACAAATAATGAACATTAACAGGTGCTTTTATAATCACCCATATCTTTGTTTACATTGTCCTTCCTCAATTAAAGGAGACTGGACTGCTTGGGGAAATGGTCAAGTCTAGGACTAGCACAAGGAAAATTGAAGATGAGTCTGGAATAACACAGTGTTAGAAAGTAAGGAAATGTGGACTTGGTACAGTGGCCTAATGATTAAATCCCACCTTGCATGAGCCAGGATCCAATATGGGTGCTGGTTCATGTTCTGGCTGCTTCACTTATCTGGAAAAGCAGCAGAGGATGGCCCAAAGCCTTAGGACCCTTGCATCCACATGGGTGACCCAGAAGGAGCTCCTGGCTTGGATAGGCTTAGCTCTAGCCATTGCGGCCATTTGGGAAGTGAACCAGCAGACAGATATTTTCTCTGTAAATCTGCCTTTCCAATACAACTTAAAAAAAAATGTTTAAGCAAAGTCAGAAAATGTGGGACAGGCACTGTGACACAGCAGGTTAAGCTGTCACTTGGGACACTGGCATCCCATAAAGGAGTTCTCACACAAGCTTCTTACCTAGCTTTCTGCTAATATATTTGGGAAAACAGGAAGATGACCCAAGGACTTCCTGCTGTTCACATGGGAGTCCTAGATGGAGTTTCAGGCTCCTGACTTTGGCCTGGCCCAGAGCTGGTTGTTATGTTGTTGGGGATTGGACCAGATGGTAGAAGATCTTTCTCTGTCTTCTCTCTCTGTCTCTCTCCCTCTCTCTGTTCTTGTTATATGAATGAATACATTTTCCTTAAAAAAAAACTCTGCCACTGTATGGCACAACCAGTTAAGCTACCACTTCCATGCTGCTCCACTTCCTGTCCAGCTGCCTGCTAATGTGCCTGGTTCCCCAGGGGGGGATGGCCTATGCGTTTGGACCCCTGTCACCAATATGGGAGAAATAGAGTTCTGGGGTCCTAGCTACAGACAGGGCCAGATCCTGCCTTTGTAACTAATTGAGCAGTAAAGGAATGGATAGAAGACCTCTCTCTCTCTCTCTCTCTCTCTCTCTCTCTCTCTCTCTCTCTCTTTCTCTTTCTCTCTCTCTCTCCCCTCCCACTCCTCCACTCTTTTTGTCATACTGGCTTTCAGACAAATACATATTTCTATTTTTATTTTTTTAAGTGAAGAAATGTTCAACAGCAAAAGAGTGGGACATGTCAAAGGGACTCAGGAAGCCTGAAAGGGCTCCCAAACATCAAAGCTGGAACAATCTGAACAACAAAATGAAGCAGCTTGATGAAAACTCATAATATACAATAAGTGTCTGTGGGTTAAAAAATAATAAGTGTTGGGAGAAATTAACATTCTTACAGAAAAATTCCAAATAATCTATGTAGATTCTCATTTTTCTAGCAATAGAGCTTATCTCCTATCATGAACAACTCCATTGTACATCGTGAGCATGGTGAGCTGTGCTGAGTGACTTTCTTCCTGAAAAGTGCAGTGTGGGGCACCAGTTCTAATCCTGGCTGCTCCACTTCCATTCAATTGCCTGCTTGTGACCTGGGAAAACAGTTGAGGATTGCCTTTAGACCCTAAACCCACATAGGAGACCCAGAAAAGCTTCTGACTCCTGGCTTCAAATCAGCTCAGCTCTGACTGTTGTAGCTACTTGGGGAGTGACCCAGCTGACAGATCTTTTGTACCTCCCTCTCTCTGTAAATCTGCCTTTCCAATAAAAGTAAATAAATATGTATGAAATAAGAAGAGACTGTAAGGTAGGGAAATCTGGCAAGGATGGCCTAGTTCAGTGATCCAGGCCAGCATCAACATGTCTTTGAGTGTTGCTAACAGTGTGTCTCCTTGAGATGAGGTGATGAACATGGAATTCAGCCTAATTTAAGCAACAGCAAAGTCCAACCAAGGGGTTTTTACACGAGCACCTGAATAACACACCTCAGAAACACAGGACATTGCAAACTTAGAACATCAGAGGAGACTGGCATGCACTGAATCCTGAGCAGAAAAGGACATTGGTGGAAACACGAGGGAAAGTGTGAACAGAAATTGGGGCTTAGTTAACAGTTTTGTGGCTTCTTTTGGTGAAGGTGCCACTGCAGTATAAGATGATGACATCAGGAGAAGCTGGGGGCAGACAGATGGGGTCCTCCTGTGCTACGTTTGCAGCTGTAAATATAAAACTGTGCTAAAACAAATCACATGTTAAAATGTAAAATGCTTCCATCAAGAAAAATGTTTATCAGCAAGTGTCTTTTGAAAATTCAATATACTTGTAGTCTCTTAAATCATGCTTAGCCATGTTATCACAGCACTGTGAATTAAAAGCATTTCTCTAGACCACACAGTCCAAAGCCTACCTTTTCAATTGTGTCTCTTTTCCTTTTCTTCAGTAGGGCTTCCTGGAAGGTGATGGCTTTGTCTACAATCCTTCTTTCCCTCAACTTGGGGGAACTCTAACAGTCAGCTCCCTACCCCACCCACAGCCCCGATCACAGCTGCCTGGAGCTCCCAAGTGCTAGAACTGACTTTGCTGAGCAGGTGATGAGTCTCTGGATTTTCTGCAGTACAATGTGATCAGTCTCTCTTCTTGCAATCAGTTACATCTTGGGAGTAAGAAATGGTCTTAATAAGGACTTAATGAAGATCACGTTCTAAGACAACAGGAAGCTTTTCACAGGTACAAGCAAGGGAGAGATCACTCAACAGACTGTGAAATAGAAAGAAGAGAGGAGAAAATTGACTTTGGGGAGCTTGACCTTAAGTTGTCCAGGTAACAAATGGAAATAGCTTTGACCAGTGTGATGACTTGAGATGGGAATTTCTGACGCCACAATAATTAATAATAACAATAAACATTTATATAACCCTTAGAGCTTAAAATGAAAATGCTTTCCCATTCTCTGCCAATTAATGTTTACAACTCTGGGCAGAATTTTCATTTTGCAAACAAGGAAAATTAGGAGCCATAGGAAATTAAGCAAATCGCTCGAGGCTAAGTAGCATAATTTTAACTCAAACATTTTGATTCCAAATTCAATGTGTTTCTTAGTGCCTGGCTGCAAGATTAAAAAGGAGATAAATGTTAATAGTTTGGTCTTCACCCTCTGGGTTAATGGTTTTCAAAGTTAGTGAACTTACATGAGTTTAAACATACAGATTCCTGGTCCTTGTCCTCAGAGGTTCTGATTCATGGACTGAGGGAGGAGTAGGGGTGGGAGAAAACCTGGAACTCTGTAGTGGGATGCCAGGGAGCAATCCTCTGCCCTTACCTTGAAAACCAGTCCCATCGGAGTTTTTGCTTGCTCCCCAGCAAACCTGGGGAACTGTTTTTTTCTGAATGCATGTAATAATGATATAAAAACAGCTGTAGACACTTGCCAGTGAGAGTTGGGACTTGAGGGCAGGCTGGGTCAGTCCAGACTGTAGCATCTAATGGCAAAGGTCAAGACAGTGGATGGAATATGCTGAGCTGGGTCAGAGCAACTACTGGCATATGCAAAATCAGTGGCTGGGAGCAGGCCTGGTTGGGGAGCTATGGAGAGCAATGGGGACACCCTGGCTGGGTTGGGGTTCCCATTGTTGAGTGCTTAGGCCAGAATGGGGGTGGTGGTCTGGGCTAAAAATGACTGCAGTATCCCCCTGCATGGGTATGGACTGGGTCTAGGGTACGCCAGGCTGGGCTAGACTCTAGCATCCACTAGCGCTCATGAGAACCAGAGTGGATGTAGAATGGGCTGGGCTAGGTTTTTGCTCCCACTAGACCACATGAGATCTGTGTAATGTCGTGGACTAGGTGTGGCTGGGCTGTAATACCCAACGATAAGAACCAGATTGGGTAAAGGCCAGTTGGGCCAGGACACGAGGTAGACTAAGTCAGCCCAGGCCAAGGACCCACAGGTTTGCGTGATATCTGTTACTGGGAGGAGACCCAACAAGGAGCTTGGGGAACTCTGTTGTCAGGGTACAACCCCCGCAGGTGAGCACAAAATCCAAGGCAGCGAGTAGCCCAGACCAAAGCAGGTTACAGTACCTGCCGGCATACATGTGGCTCAGGTCTGGAAACAGGCCAGGCTGTGCCAGTTCATAACAACCACTGGAAGATCTGAGAACCAGAATGGGATGCAGGCTGGGTCTGGCTGCATCACCAGCCAGTTCATATTTGTGCTGGGACTGGGGACTGACTATGCTGGGTTGGGTGGCAGCACTCACCAATGCAAGCTGGAATGGGGGCAGACCTGTCCAGACCAGGTCACAGCACCCACCGGCAAATGTTGAGGTGAGATGGGCCATGCCAGACTGGCCACAGCACTCACCAGCACATGTGAGATTGGGGGAGGTATGTGAGCCCGGTAGGAGAATAGTGGGGACTCCCCTGCTGGGCCATGGTCCCTGTTGGTAAGTGTGAAAACTGGGATTGGGGAAC
This sequence comes from Ochotona curzoniae, assembly GCF_017591425.1. NCBI lineage: Eukaryota > Metazoa > Chordata > Mammalia > Lagomorpha > Ochotonidae > Ochotona > Ochotona curzoniae. The sequence goes on along the minus strand of NW_024466502.1, from coordinate 42,196,219 downwards.
GACCAGGCTGGGCAGGGCTATAACACCTGTTGACCTACATGCAAACAGGCTGGGCTAACTGATTGTATCCACTGGTACAGGCATGAGCCGCAGTAAGAGCAGGCGGGTTGGATTTTGCCGCAAATTCAGCAGGCAAGTGTTGGAATTGGGAGCAAGTCTTGTTGTGTATACTGCAGAACCACCTGGAGTGCACAAGTACCAGGCAAAGGGTAGATCAACTGGGGAGGCTGTGGACATCTCTCTAATGGGCTATAACTCCCATTGGTGACCATGAGAACCAGGACTGGGGGCAAGCCTGGCTAGACAGGCAGTGGCACCCACTGGCACAAATGTGGGCTAGAGGGTAGAGTCAGTTGGGTTGAGTTAGGCTTCAACTACCAATGACGTATACAAGAGCTGAATGGGATATGGGACAGACTGGACCAATCCACTGCACATGCTGGCAGGCACAGGAACCAGAGCAGGGGGCCGGTCCAGTGGGAGTTATTGGGGATTACTCTGACTGGGCTTCAACTCCTCCTAATGTGCATGAGGGTGGAGCATGTGGTGGGCAGGGCTGGGCTGGGCCACAGTACCCACTGGTTTGCAGAGGAAAGAGGGCAGAACAAACTGATCAACTACCCCAGTGAAATTTGACAGCAAACTTTTGGATGAATGGAGACTCTGAGGTGGACTATGTTAGCCAATGGACCGTGGAAGGATTTCCTCATCATTGGAGCAGCGATATCAAGAGTTTCTCAGAACTATCATAAATACTTAGGTGGAACCCTCAGAACATGCTGCTCAACGGGGACCCGAGGATGATATCGGGTACTGGGGTGGCTGGGCGTGGTCTCTCCCATGGTATCTTCCTTGTCCCCACATAGAGGAAGAAGAAAAAGAAAATGTGTAAACAATAGTCTTGCCCACTTTCCCTGATCCTTAATCTTTCCCACCTTGATCAACTATGTAGAACATCATCAAACAAACAAACAACAACAACAATCTGTAGATTTTCCAAAGCAGTGTTGGAGCAGTCGACTTATCCAGTCTCAACAGCATTCATACAACCATGGAATGCTCATCTCCAGTCCTCACATCTCTAATCAAAGGGCTTGCCTTCAGGTGATGGTGGTAGGGGGCAAGGCATCTGGGAGCTCATTAGGTCGGTCAGGAAGGGGGAACCCTCATACGTGAAAGTAGTGCCCTCTTGAACCAAGCTTCAGAGAGCTTGCACGTCCCTCTCCTCCTCTCTGCCTGGAAACCAGAAGCAGGCCTTTACCAGAAACTGGCTCTGCCAGCACCTTGAACGTGGATTTCGCAGGTTCCAGATCTGTGAACAACACATTTCTCTTGTTTGTGAGGCACACAGCTATAGTCTCCCGTTTCAGCAGATGAGTGAACTGTGGACGATTGCCCCAGGTGATCATCATTGTCATTAACCAATTACAGCATCTTTGGTGGGCATGGGGTCTGCCGGAAGGCTCCCTCCTGCTCTCCCCTTCCTTACCCTTTAAAACCTGTAACCTGTGTGTAATAAAGCGGGCATTCCTCACTAGCTTGTCTCTGGTGGTTCTTGCTGCCTAAGGCCACTGTCTGCCTCACCCTCGGTGACTTCAGGGTCTGTTGGCAGGTCTAAATCCCGAGATACATTGCTTCCTTTTGAGCCGATAGGGCCACACATGGTAGTTACCAGCAGTACCTGTCCTAGTGGTTGGTTCTTTCTGGGACTTCTCAGCCTCAGATGTCAATACCCAGGTTTGCCAGGCTTTCTCAGTGGCTTCTCAGGAATCACACAGTTCCCTATTGAGGCCATGCTCCTTTTTGGGAATCTAGAAATTCTGCTTTGCTGGGATACAGGTGGCTGCTGCAGGCCCGACCTTGGCTATTTCGAAGAACCCATCTTAAAGCCTTGTCCTCTTCCAGCAAGGCCCCGAGGCTTAGAAGATACATCAGCTCTATCTCAGGCACTCCCTACCTTAAAGGGTAGGTACTGCGGTGACTTTTCTCTGTCCTTCTCCAATGGGGTGACCGTGAAATGCTGGTGGCCAGACAAAGTAGCAAAACTGGTTCAGTCCAATGCAGTGATATGAGTTTTAACCTCTTCAGACCCCTCCCGAGTCTGAGTGTGGGAGGGCCGAGGAATCCCTGTGCACTCCCTACAATGCCCCTTCCTTTCTGGTGAGGGTCCGGACCTCCTGCACTGCCACCCCAGGGATCATCTTTTATAACTGCTTCAGACAGTGGGAGAGGAGAGGCTCTAGGACTGGCCCGAGTTGGCATCTAAGGAGAACAACCTGGAAGCCACATCAGGATCATTGAAGGGTTTGCTGTACTGGAGTCCAATCTTCCACAGGCTTTTGTCAGAGGGGTGGAGGCATGGGTTAGTTACGTTTCTGAAACATACACAGACACAGGTAGCTGCATGAGGGTAGGACCGATCTGGGCCATCATGGTGGATAAAGAACCCTTGGGCATGTTGATGAGCTCCAGCCATCCAGGGAGAGAGAGAGAGAGAGAGAGAGACAGGGTGAGAGGGAGAGAAAGGGAGAGGGGGAGAGAGAACACAAGAAAGAGTATTCTAGCAGAAAGAGGCTGTCAGGCCTTCAGCCAGCCAGCTGTGGTTTCGGGCTGGGTTCCAGGGCCAGCTGAGAGCCAGAGTCCAAATGGGAGCTGAGCATGTGCCCAGTCATATGCCAGCCTTGGCCACGGAGTACGTTTAGACAGAAATTCCCTGAGGCAGGACAGCTCGATGCCAGAATTTTCCTTAGACACCCGGAGCTCAGCCTTAGGGTCGCAAGAGGGGCTTTTTTTTTTTTTTTTTAAAGCCTTTTCCAGCAGGCTAGGGCCTCAATTATAAAACCACCAGCTTAGTGTAGGACCAGCCAGCTCCTCATCAGGCCAGCATAGAGGTGTCCAAGGGCAAAGGGGTCAGCTGATACCCATCCTTCCCACTAGCCCTTCCTGTAGACAGAGAAGATCCTGCAGAGGCTCCTGGCAGTGTTGTTCTGTTTAAAATCTCTGAGACACCTAAACCAAAGGGGACTCCAGCTGATAGGTCTACACAGAGACAGGTTCACACATATCTATAGGTATATCTATAGGTCTTCCATATGTAACAGATACTTCCTATAAAGTTGTATTGCAACTCTATTTTGTAGACAATTCCTAGTTGAAACTCATCAGTGTAGCATTTCTTGGTGGATCTGTACATCCCTTAATATTTATTTTTATTGACTTTTAAAAAAGATTTATTTATTTTTATTGGAAAGTCAGGTATGTAGAGAGGAGGAGAGACAGAGGAAGATCTTCCGTCCGATTAATCATTCCCCAAGTGACTGCAATGGTTGGTGCTGCACTGATCTGAAGCCAGGAGCCATGAGCCTCTTCTGGGTCTCCCACACGGATGCAGGGTCCCAAAGCCTTGGGCTGTCCTCAACTGCTTTTCCAGGCCACAAGCAGGGAGCTGGAGGGGAAGCGGGGCTGTCGGGATTAGAACCAGCACCCATATGGGATCCTGGTGTGTTCAAGGCGAGGACGTTAGCTGCCAGGCCATGGCACCAGACCCTATTTTTATTGATTTCAAAGGCAGAGTTACAGAAAGAGAAAGGATGAGATGCAGACCTTGCATTCTCTAGTTCACTCCCAGATGGCTGTAAAGGCCAGGGCTGGGCCAACTGAGGCCAAGAGCCAGGAGATTCACCCAGGCCTTCCATGTGCATGCGTGGGTCCAAAGACTTGGGCCATCTCCATCTAGTTTCCCACACATATTAGCAAGGAGTTGGGTTAGAAGTAGAGCAGCCTGGACCAGAACCTGCACATCAATGGAATACTGGGATTGTAGGCAGTAGCATAGCCCATTACACAATGCTGACTCCTGTGGTCTTCTTTTAAACAACAGGGCTTATGTTAAAAAATACTTAACTTTTGCTACCCCCTTCTTGTATTGTAGAATCTCCAAAATAAATGTTACACTCTCTTAGTTTATGTCTTCTCATTTGTTTTCTTTCTACTCATTTTGTTATTTAACTTCCATCTCCAAGCTGCTAAGACAATCATTTTAGCAACATTTATCATGCAATTGTCAATGACTTTGGAGGTATGATGTGTAGTTTGGAGGAATAATGTATAAGTAATAAATGAGTTCAATTTTCTGTTATCTTAAATGTATTGGAAAAGTTTATGAATTGATGCTTACTAAATTCTGAAAAGCAGGTTTCTACTGCAACAGAGTCTATCCTGTTGCAAAAGTCACGTGACTAGAGTTTAGGGACTGGGATTCACCCTCTGTGACTGGGCATGCCGAGGTGGACGTGCTCCACTGGCTAGCAGGGGATTTAATCTGAAGTAGCCTGTGTCTGGAGGAAACTCTGTTCCTGAATGTTCTCTGAATGCGGGCTGGCTTTGCCAGCAGCTCTCACTGGCACCCTTCTTACTCAGCCATATTTGCAAACACACCTAGGAATGTTGGCCACATCCTCCCTGGGCACTTGGGACAATGGTTTTGCAGTCCTTTATCTGACCCACTTGGTCAACACGGCGCCTCGGACTCCAAAGCTATCAGGGGAGAGAAAGGCCTGCAGTGTCACTCTGCCCATTCCTCAGGGTGGGGCGGGAGCAAGAGGCAACTTGATCTCCCCTCCCTCCCCAGGGGAGAAGCATGTGGTGAAATCTCTGCCGTCCACCCAGGGCAAGCCATTGGCACTGGCGAGCGGAGTCAGGTTCAATGTAGTTTTCCCTCTGGCGGCTCTCCTTGCCTTCATCCTCACTAGCCTTCTGTTTGCAAAGGAAGGAATGCGCCTTTGAGCAATCTTCTGCAAACACTTCATGCAGCTGACCCATCATTCCCCTTGCTGACATTGCTCTCAGGGGCTTGTCCTCTGAAGCCGGCCTTGGGGTGGGGGCAGGGGTGCTGGAGTCTAGCAGGTTTTCTGACACTTTGGGCTCTGGGTCTCTAGTCCATGAGCTATTGGTGTGGGGTGAATAGGACTGAGATTGCCAGGTCAGTCTGAGGCAGAATGGACAGACACAAGATAGCTCTCCTGTGAAACACACCCTCAGGTTCATTGCATTTCTAGCAAGGGAAGGTCCTACAGACAGCTAGGAAATAGTCTTAAAATGAGTATAGGCCTGACAAAGGGAAAGATTTCAACTGATTTGTATGACTTCAAGGGATCTGTGGATCCAGACTCAAGGGAAACAAAATTGGGTTCATAATAAGGGAGGGTTTTCTATCCCCTAAATTTGTGTCAAAAATCCACTGATAGATGGAATGGACAGACAAAAAGTAGGGTGTACACATAACAGATAATCATTTAGTCTGATACTATATGTAGATGAATAGTGACGATATTATACTAAGTGAAATAAGCCAGACATGAAAGATACTGCGTCATTTTCCCTGCATTTGGATACTATGTAAGTTTTACTGAGTAGTCAAATTCCTATAGACAGAAAGTAGAATGTTGATGGCCAGAGACTGCAGGCAGGTGGAGTCGGGAGTTTGCACTTAGTTAATACAGGTAGTTTGGGATGATGGAAAAGTTCTGGAGACAGATAGCGGTGATGATTGTACAACGTAAATGTGCTTAATGCCATTGACAGCACTTTCAGAAACAGTGAGATGGCTAAATTTTATGTTATATCTATTCTACCACAATTTAAAGCCAAGCAAGCTGACAGATTAAAGAAGCATGAGACAGTGAAAGGCAATGGTAACTATGCAGTTTATCGCCTGAGCACAAATGTTCTCCTTTGCTAGGTATTCTCATTTTCATTTGGGGAAACAGTACAAATCAGCACAACCCAGGATGGGGAGGGAAGAGGCTCATTACACCAAGTTTTCAGGAGTAGAAGGTGGAGGCCGGACAAGGGCCCTAGGAAAAGAAAGTCCTGGTCTTATTTGCCTGTGTGTCTGTCTGTGTGTGTGTGTGTGTGTGTGTGTGTGTGTACGTGCGCATGCGTGCACCCATGTGCCTGGGTAAAAGGTAGGGAGGTAGCATGAGAACCTAAGCAAATGAAAGGCTGTGATGTTGAAGTTTCCTGCCAGGTACTCTCAGTTGCATCCTTGTAGTCATTTTTTCGGGAAGGTTTGACTTTCAGGATAATTTTTGTCATGATGTGTCAGCCAGTGATGTGGTGGCTGTCAGACTCCCCTCAGCAGCCTGGAGTGGAGTTGAGAACTAACTGGTAGTAGGGAACTGTTTGGCAGTATCTTTTTTCTTTGTTGACACATTTACACAGCTCTGGACTTGGTGGGAGTCTTAGGAGGGGCTTGCAGAAAGGGAGGTGCATCTCTTCCTGAGCCGGTTTGGTGGTGTGCCTCCCTAAAGTCCATTAGTAGCGGGGCTGCAATGAGGCCTCTTGATCCAGGGGCCAAGGAGTTAGCCCCTCTGTGGCTCACCACATTTTCCTCCTGTTCTCATTGGAGACTCTTCTGGAAGTGATCCAAAAGCTATCTCATTGGCATTCTGCTCCTCTGCCAAAGGACAACAAGCAGAGGGAGGCCAAATCCAAGGAGGGGAAAGAGAGATGGCCATGATTTTTTCCTGATGAATCTATCTGCACTGGGGGCCTGCAGGGTGCTCCCATCTAGTGGCCATTTCTCCCAGCCCCTGCTATGACACCTGCCTGTAGCTGACCAGGGCAGAAGTGATAACCTGGAATTACACAGAGAAACTTTCACAAGAACTCGAGGCACAGAAGCATTGGAAACACATAACTGCCAGTGTGCCCCATCAGCTAGAATGAAGGGCCATGAAAGTTCAGGCAAGCAGAACACAGACCGGGAGATTCTGGTCTGTGTTCAAGGTCAGAATGAAGCCGCTCTGCCACTTCTGCCCCAGCGCTGAGCATCAAGAAGGGAAAAGAAGTTACACATTATGGCGCTCCAGCTTTGGCACACCAAAGCCTATGTCTCTGCATGTTCACAGCTGGCAAACAAAGCAGAAAGAGAGCTTATTTTTAAATCATTCCAGAAAAATCCTGGGAAAGGTTCTGCTCATCCTTAAACCAATAACTTTGATTGACCAACCTAAATCATGCGTCCAAAATTTGGGTCAAAGAATGTATCAACCACACCCATGCCATATTGTCTAGGAAGAGGGGAAGGAATTCTTGAACAGACAAAAACCATCCACTGACAATCTGCTACATATGTCAGTGCTAATTCTTACCATGGCTTATGATGAGTGCTAATTTAGCATGTATACAATAGCACATATTCCTTCTGATCTATTAATGGGAACTAGAAGAGAGGAGGAGGGGAAATGTGCTGTGCTTCTAATTTTGGAGAGAGAGATACAATGAGGAAGAGAAGGCCAAATGTTGGCCTCACCATGTACAGAGGCAGATGGAATGACCACATTTTGTTGTGTTGGAAAGCAAGATGGGCAACAGGTAAAAATTATTTGAAAGGTACTGAGGTATCTGAGAACAAAAACAGTTCTCGCCTGTTAAGTTTGCCTTAGCCTATCTATATCTATCTATCTATATCTATCTATCTATCTATCTATCTATCTATCTATCTATCTATCTATCTATCTATCTATCTATCTATCTATCTATCTATCACAGCAGGAAACTATCTGAGGTGAAAGAATCACCCAAACACAGCAAACTGCAAACCTGCCAGAGCTCACCTGGGCTAGGAATAGTTCATGGCCCATAACGAGAGTAGAAACACCCTCCCACCCATAGTCCTCAAAAGGGAGAGTCTGGTAAGTCCTGGAACTGCAAGCTGCTCTGGATCCACCATAACAAAGCTCAGGAGTGTGGTAAGAAGCCAGTTGATCCCAAGCAACTTCATTCTGTGCTAGAGTAAAGATCAACACTGTTTACAAATAATATGACAAAGTCAAGCCACCAACAGTGCAGAATTACAATGTCAAGAATCCAGTGAAAAATCACCAGGGATGCAAAAAAGCAGAAAACCATTTCTCATAGTTGGAAAGGAAGTCAGCCGGTTAACAGAAACAAAAGCAGAGGTGACAGAAGTGATAACCTTGTGGGCAAGAACATCGGAGCATCTGTTTTAAGTAGGCTCCTCATCTACAAGAATGTAAAGGAAAATATGAACACAATAGGAAGATACGTCAATAACATTAAAAAGACCTAAATAGTACACATCCAAGTAAAAAATGACGAAAATGAAGTGCAGACATAAAAAAAAGGCAAAAAATAAAATAAAACAAAATAAAAAGACTTACAGATTTTACATCGCTAAGATTCCACATGTATAACAATAGTGACAAAATGGGGTAAGAAATGGGAAAGAAAATATGAAAATATGTAAAGAAATAATGGAGAAAAAATTCCAACTGGGGTGAAAACTATAAACCGAAAGATCCCAGGAACTCAACAAACACCAAGCAGAATAGATGCTAAGGAAATCTTGCCTGGGCACACCTTGCTTTCAAAAAAACATGTGTGTGTTTTTTAAAAAATTTATTTATATATTTGAAAGGTGGGGAGAGGGTAGGGAGAGAGAGAGAGAGAGAGAGAGAGAGAATCAGATCATGTACTCCCCTGCACAGCTATGGCTGGGCCAGGCTCAAGACAGCAGTCAGGAGCTCCATTCAGGGACCCAAGGACTTAAACCATTTTCTACTCCCTTTGTAGGAGCACCAACAGGGAGCTGGACTGGAAGCCCAGTAGTCTGGACTTGAAACAGCACTCCAAAATGGGATGCTGATGTTGCAAGTGGCAGCTTAACACACTGTGCCACAACACTAGTTCCCCATAATCAAACAGTTGAAAGCTAGTGCTAAAAGGGTTAAATCTTAGACATAGACAGAGGAACAGGGACACTTTGCATACATAGGAACAACAACAAAAATGACAGCGAATTTCTTGTCTGAAACTGCTTAATCCGGAAGATAATGAAGTGATAATGAAGGAAGAACCATCCATAAAACTTCCAGATCCAGCAGAAATGCATTCCAAAAGATAAGTGAAATAAAAACTTTTCAAACAGGGAAGTTAAAGGATTCATTACTAGTAACCTTGACAACAGGAAATACTGATAATGAGATGCTACATAGGAAAAGAACTTACAAAAATGACTGAAGATAGCAGAAAACAGTAATTCTAGGGCCAATTTCTTTAACAGATAAATACATATTTAAAACAAAACAATCCCACTACTGCAGGATTTATAACAGAGGCTGAAACAAAATGCATCCCAACAGCACAAAGAAAAAAAAGGATAAAGGAAAATTCTTAGAGTGTACTTGAAGTGGCATCATATCAGGCTGCTATAAATTAAAATATATTGCACACAGGTGTAAATATATTAGAAAACATAAAACATAGATCAAACCCTGTTAAACTCCACACTGCTATTTCAAATGATTGAGTGTCTTCTATTCTGGCTTTCATTAGTCACACTGGTATTTGTAATTTTAAAATTTAACCTGTGTCTGGTGTTCAACATCTGCTCCTCTTTTATTAAACAATGCTAAATAACAGCAGAGGAAATATTTTCAGCATCGTGCTGGTCTCACCCAGCTAAATTTGGTACTGAGGAATTTGGTGGTGAGGACAAATGATGTGAGAATTCCTATGCTTAAAGTAATACTGGCTTTGGGCCATTTCTATTTAAACGATGAGTTTGGAACAAGCTGTGTTTACAAACCAGTTCTGCCATTTACAAGTCGCACTACTTTCTGTTAGGAAAAGTCTGTGATTTGGAAATCCTATACATTGTGTATAGCAAAGGGAAGAATGTGTATGCCTCTGGGGTCCTTCTTATTAACTTTGGAATGAGCAAGATTTTTGGAAACCACATTGGAAAATTTGCTTACCTAATAAGTAGCCATTCTTGTCAGATGAGTAGAAAAGAATACTGACCTCGTTTTTTTTTCCATCAATGCAGCTCCCTATTGAGGGCTAAAACAGGGGCATTGTGGGGTCTGTTAGCTTCAAGCAAGGTCCGCGGCCTGGGGAAGGGATGAGTTGACAGCGTTATAACACGGTCAGTGGTGGTAGATATCTTAGAGCACTAGGGTATCCAATTACATCTAGAGTTCAAGTACACAGAGGCCCAGGCAGACCGGCTTGGTTGTGAAGAACAAGCAGGGAATGTAGAGGATGTCAAGAATGCCCTGGTGCTGCGATCTGCTGGACCCGAGGCGAGGCCACACAACCTCTCAGGACTTCCGTTCTGTAATGGAACACAGTGGTGGGCTCTTACACGCCACTGGTGACATACCAGCCTTTTAAAAAAATATCAATGCATATTTTAGAAAATCTCATCATATTCAATCATAATGTCATTAACATAACTGATGATTTAAAAAACATGAAAAATTAGATCGATGTTAATGCAAATGTGAAAAGAAGACTAAGGATTGGAGTGGGACAGGAGGGCTGAAAGGATTTCCAGTTTGAAGTGGGTGCCCAGGAATTTTTGTCTTTGTTTTTTTTTTTTGGAAGCACACATGGTGGTTCATGATTTTCACAAACGAGTATTCATAAAATGACAAAATACCATGACTACTCAATTTTGGCAACTGGACATGAACATGAGATAATGTATGTAGCAGAGCAAGAAAGCTGAATCCCAAGGCAGCAGTGAGTGAAGCTGAAGAGCGATCTGATTTGCACCCAGACTGTAGCACTAGTTAGCATGGAAAGCAGAGGGAGGGTGCTACAAACTGAGTCACTCCGCCCAGCCAGAAATCTACAGAGATTCATGAAAATTCAACTACTGCAATACCCCAGACATGAAGGGCAAGGGAAGTTGCCTGCAATGAAGGGTAGAGTTTGCAGCTACGGTAATGGTCAGCATATTAAAAAAATCTTATCAAATACACACTAGTACTATTATTAATGCTATGAAGGGTTTTCCAAGGAAAAGGGCTAGAGAAGGAATCTCAGGTTACAGCATGGCTCAGCTATCAGCAGTGTTTCCATTCTTCAGGTAACGTCACTGAATATTGATTCTACCCAATGTCAATATTGGAGGAAATGCAGGAAATAATCAAGATGAGAGAGGAAGCTGGGCAACAATATTGACATTTAGTTTCCTCCAAACCTTCTCTAGGGAGATGATGGATAATGCTAAAATTAAAGAATCAAGGTAATATAAAAATTTACTTCAGGTAGATTTTTTGTTTAAAGATTTATTTTATTTTTATTGGAAAGGCGGATATACAGAGAGGAGAGACAGAGAGGAAGATCTTCTGTCTGATGATTCACTCCCCAAGTGAGGGCAATGGCTGATGCTATGCCGGTCCGAAGCTAGGAACCTCTTCCGGGTCTCCCACGCGGGTGCAGGGTCCCAAAGCTTTGGGCAGTCTTCGACTGCTTTCCCAGGCCACAAGCAGGGAGCTGGATGGGAAGCGGGGCTGCCGGGATTAGAACCAGCACCCATATGTGATTCTAGCACGTGCTAGGCAAGGACTTTATCTTCTAGGCTATCACGCCGGGCCCTCAAAATTGAAAGATTGAAGATAAACATGCAAATTATTATTTGGAAAGATTATTTACTTAATTCGTTTTGCAGAGATCTTATACCTACTGTTTCATGTTTCAAATGCTCACAAAGGGAATTGGGTCAGCCTGAAGCCAAGAGCCTCAACCTCCACATGAGTCTCCCACGTGGCTGGCAGGACTCCAGCTACTGGAGCTATCATCATTGCTCCCAAGGGATAGTGTTGGTAGGAAGCTGGGATTGGAAGCAGAGCAACAACTGGAACCCAGACACTCTCAGATGGGAGCCCAATCTGGCATCCTGTTAGGCCAAATGCCCTCGGGGGTGGGGGGAGAATTTTTAAAGCACTAGAAGTGGTAACTTCAAAAGGGTGAAACACATCTTTCATTTTTGTAATAAGTGCCTAAGATTGTTTGACTTTATAAGCAATATAATTTGGTGTCATTTAAAATTCTATTTTAAAAGTTATGAAGGTGCTATATAAACTGACCTTTGGAAAACACTAGCTTGGGAGACTTTTAAGCTCTAACAGCCTGGAAATTGATCTAAAAGAATAGTGAGGGGCTGGTGTTGCAGCACTGTACCTGGGAAGGCAGCAGAAGATGGTCCAAAAACTTGGTTCCTACCACCCATGTGGGAGTTAGGATGGGACTGTCTTTCAAATAGGTAAATATATATCTTTTTTTTTTTCAAGTGAATTACCATTCTCTGCTGCCTTTTATTTGTAGTCGCAATAACCAGGCAGCTTAAGTCACATGCATTTATTATTTAAATTATTGGGGGAAGAGTGATATGGAGGATTTAAAAAATGGGAACATTACAGATTTTTATAAACCATGGCTGAAATTTACCTGTGCTACCTATAAGAATGATTAGGAACTAATTTTCAAAAATACATATTTGTTTATTGAAAGGCATTGAGAGACACACAGGAAAAGAGACTGATCTTCATCTGCTAGTTCATGCCTCCCAAGATCACAGCAGTCAGATCTGGCCAGACAAAGCCCAGGAGCCAGGAACCCAAGTACTGGGGCAGAAATCCTTTGCCTTTTCAAGGGCATTAGCAGGAAGCTGGATTCTTACACCAATACTCTGGTTCCCCTTCATTCTATAATTCTGCCTTTTTGAAGATTCATTTATTTTTATTGGACAGGCAGATTTACAGAGAAAAGGAAAGACAATTTCCCGTTGCTTAAATTATTTCCCAAATGGCCACAATAGCTGGAGCTGAGTAGATCCAAAGCCAGGAGCCCTCTTCCAGGTGTCCCGTGTGGGTACAGAGCTGTCCTCTGCTACTTTTCCAGGCCGCAAGCAGGAAGCTGGATGGGAAGTGGAGCAACTGAGACAGGAACTGGTGTCCATATGGGATCCAGGCACTTGGAGGTTGAGGATTAACCAATTGAGCCATCATACCAGCTCTTCTTTAAACTTTTTTTTGAAGATTTACTTACCTATTTTATTAGGAAGTTAGAGTTACACAGAGAGATGAGAGACAGAGAAAAAGAGAGAGATCTTTTCTATTGGCTGGTTCACTCTCCAAATGGCCACAGCGACTCAGACCTGACTGGCCAGGCTGAGGCTATGAGCTAGGAAGGAGCTTTTTCTGGGTCTCCCACAAGAGTACAGGGACTCAAACACTTGGCCATTTTCCACTGCTTTTCCAGGCACAGTAGCTGGAAGTTGGATCAGAAGCAGAGCAACTGGGACACAAACTGGTGCCCATATGGGACGCCAGAGCTTCAGGCGGCGTTTTAATCCATTGCACCACAGTGCCAGTCCCTTCCACAAACTTTCTGAAGGTCCCTTGGATATTCTTATTGTGGGATTGTGATTTTCTTGGAATTTTTGTAAACATAAGTCATTTCATTTTATGTTTCTTCTACTTCAGGACTTTGATCTTATCTGGAATAACCCCAGGTTGCTCTACGTCTTGGGAACAGGATCTAACTTGTTCTGGAGCAAATTAATAAGATAGCATGAGATGGGAAAGCAGATTCCAAGAGGACTGTTCTCAAGGGGCCTGAGGTTCATCTGGGAGGTTTGAACACAAGGTCCCACACAGCAGCCTCCTCCTTCTGTCCCAGGAGGGGGCTGAGGTCAGTGTCAAAGGCACAGCAGGAGACAGGCTGTCAGGCATAGGGGGCTCCCCTGCATCTGTTTCCCTGCTTTAGTAACCATCCGTCCTGCTCAGAGGTTCTCTGAGTTCTTAGAGACACAAAAAGGTTTAGGAAAGCAACAATATTTTTCTTAAAGGCAGTTCAACCTTTTTGCCAACAAATTCAACCTTGTATAATGAGAAGCATGCCATTGACTGCTATGTGCCCCTGTTTTAGAGGGAAGACATATGCATTTATGGATCAGTTGCTTCTAAAATGAGGTATTGGCACCTAATGACACGTAAGAGCATTCTTTAGAACAACCTTTGTCCTTTAGGACAAAAATATTCAAACTTAGACTTATTTGGGGTGAAAGTAAGATAAAGACTAAGCGTTATTTAATAAATGGATTGACACTGGTCTCTTGCTGCCCATATATTAGTGGGCAGGTATGCTGAATAATAGAGGAGAAAACCAAGGAAATCCTACCATTTGGAGGGATTTTTTTTCATTTATTTATTTATTTATTTATTTTTACAATCTTGACATAATTAGTATAAAAAGGTTCAAGCACTACAGGAAGATGGGCAAGACAATTAGTTCCGTATTGTTTCCTTAATATATCTGATGTAAAAGGGGATTTTAAGGGAGAAGCCCCACCCAGTCTCCCACCCACCCCAGGTCCCAGATGTGGGGCATGCTCCAAGGGTCTTGCTCAAGTGGCTTTGATACTTCAACAGTTCTGAATGGCTGCCACTCTCACCACTCCAAGCATGAGGAGGTCTTTGAAGACTCCACTGATTGACATAGTCCATCATAGAGTCTCCGTTTGCCCAATATTTCGCTGCCAACATATAGCTGAGGTGGTTGATTGACTTGTTCTGTCCTCTATCTTTTGGTGGTTAGGGTTCTAAGTCCAGAAGCTCGATTGGGGAGATCCCCAAAGAAACTTTGAGGTGTTCTCAGACCAGATTCTTGTATGTACTAGCAAGCACAGGGCCTGGCACAGTCCATTGCCCCGATCAGCTGGTGGTTGCAATTGCTGGGTTGGTTCTATTTCCATCCCTGTCTTCCACTGGAACCAGCCTGGTTCTGAACAGCACATACTTGGCACTCACATGAACCAGTGGGAGCTACAGCCTTGTCAGAGTGGCCCGCAATAACCCCAACCAGGCTGGCCCCCTACCCTGGTTAGCCAGTATGTGTGGCAGTAGTCCAGTCTGTCCCACATCCCCATCTGCTCTTATATATGTCAATGGGTATTAACACCTTGTTCCATCTTACCAGTTCAACTATCCAGCCTTCACGGATGTTGTTCGTTGTCTCTCAAGCCACCCCAGCCCCTGTCCTAGTTTCCGTGCCCTCCCATGTGGGGTGGTAACCCAAGAGGGAGGAGCCAACTATTTCTCTTCTAAGCCACTCCCAGATTATGCACTCTCCAGGTGGTTCTGTGGTTTAACTTGACAGAACTAGCCCCCAGTGCCAGCTTCTGCCAGCTGATGCTGTGGCTAAGCCCCAACAACCTTCACTCACTCTAATTGTAGATTGCACCAGTAGGAATAATCAGCCCAGCCTGGTTTTTCCCTGATCTGGTCCACATGAGGTGCACAGGTGCTATAGCCCTGCATAGTCTGGTTTGTCTCCATCCCAGCTTATGCTCTCCAGTGGGAGTAGCTGTCCAGCAAGGGAACCACCTTTTATTCCCCTGCTGGCTCTGCCCCCTCCTTTCCTGATTCTCACGTGTGCATTTGGAGGGATTTATAGCACTGGCTGCTCCACTTCTGACCCAGCTCCCAACTAATGTGCCTGGGGAAAGCAGTGGACAATGACCCAAGTGCTTGGGCCCCCATTACCCACATGCGAGACTCAGATGAAGTTCTGGGCTTCTGGCTTTAGGCTGGTCTAGACCTGGTCATTGCAGCCTTCTAGGGAGTGGACCAATGAATGGAAGATATCTCTCTCTTTCTCTGTCTGTCTTTCCTTCTTTCTCTGAAACTCTGCCTTTCAAATAAACAAAATAAATCTTTTTTAAAAAATAGGTAACAAAACACAAGTCAACAGCAAATGTATAGTAGAGCAGCTACCTCTTGAGGTATCTGTCACAAGAGGTAAGATCTGGCTAGTTCAGCAGATGAATCAAGGACATTAAGAGAGAAGGTATAGTTTTGTTTCTCATTCTCTTGTTATTTCTATTTTTGTAAATAGTTCATTTTAATTAATTTATTTATTTATTTTGGAAAGTCAGATATACAATGAGGAGGAGAGGCAGAGAGAATAAAATCTGGCATCCTTTGATCCATCCTCAAAGCAGCCACAACAACCGGAGCTACGCCTATCTGAAGCCAGGAGCCAGGAGCTTCTTCCAGGTCTCCCATGTGGGTGCAGGGTCCCAAGGCTTTGGGCCATCCTCAACTGCTTTCTCAGGCCACAAGCAGGCAGCTGGATGGGAAGCGTGGCCTGCCGGGATTAGAACCAGTGCCCATACAGGATCCCGGCAAAATGCAAGGTGAGGACTTTAGCCACTAGGTTACTGTGCTGGACCCAATATTCTTAACATATACAATTTGCTAACACAGTTTTATATATAGATAACTTTATAAAGGGAGAAACATCTTATGATCAAAGGTCTCCAAACCTCTTTATTTATTTATTTGCTTTTTACTAATGGATTGTGCTCTCAAAACAATTTGGAGACCACTGAGAAATGAAGGTAAACTCAAGCAAAAAGGGTGCTCAATTATTTCTACAAATTCACAAAGCAAATGAGTGAGAGCCAGAAATAAGTTCTGGCTTTCTCAAGCCCCAACCATAGCCAGTTCTCACCTTTCCAAGCCTCTAATTCTCCAACCTGCCACCTTCTTAAAATACTATTTCTAATATTATATGTGAATTCAATACATGAGACTGCAAAATAATGCCGAAGAAAGAATTAAAATGCTGGAATTAGACAGCAGCAGGAGGTAGCAAGGCCCCATAACTTCCTAGATGTGTAATTTTCAGAGCTTCCGTTTTCTCACCTGTCCAATGGGGGCAAATGACCTCACAGAGCTGTTATGAGAGTGAATAGTCTCATAAATACAGTTTCCCCTCCCCATTGTCACTGTTATATTTTAAATAATTTATTGTCTCTTCTTCACTCTATAATTCTGCCTTTTTGAAAAGATAAAAAAAGATCCATTTGTTTTTATTGGAAAGGCAGATTTACAGCGAGAAGGAAAGACAGAAAGTTCTTCCATCTGCTGGGTCACTTCTCAGATGGCTGCAGCTGCAGGAACTTAGCTTATCCAAAACCAGGAGTTAGGAGCTTCTTCGGGTTCCCCACGTGCGTACAGGGTCTGAGGCTTCAGGCTGTCCTCAGCTGCTTTCCCAGGCCACAAGCAGGGAGCTGCATAGGAAGTGGAGCAGCCAGGACACGAACCGGAACCCATATGGAATCCCTGCACTTTCAAGGCAGAGGATTAGCTAACTGAGCCTTTGCTCTGGGCCCCTATATTTTAATTAAACATCATGAAATTGAACCCTGCAGGGTGGGCCAAACAGTTTCACAAGTCAGCAGTCCTGCAGAAATGAATCATTTCTTCTGCACACATCTCTGTGCACCACACAGTGTCCTGGAACCTGTAAAAGCCACGCTGAAATTCTCCCCTTACTCAACAGCAAGCCCCTCCAGGAGACTTCATGCTGCCACAGACAATGTGCACTTTGCAGAGCTCTCTTGGCAAAGCTAATGGACCATGTTACTAGGAGACTAAATCCTGAAACCAGGTCCCCCAGGGAGTCGTATGGGACTCCTAGAGGTGGCAGTTTGACAAAGTAGGCAGTGGATAGATATTATTTTGCATTTATTGTAAAATGCTTATATAATACAAGCTACAAAAAGTAAAATGCAACAAGCCATCTTGGCTAGTGGGGACATCTAGGAGAATCTGTGACTACATGAGGGGTGGGGTTTTGTTTGGGAAGCCCCTATAAGCAGGTGTTTCAGAAAAGAATGTGAACGTAAGGCTGTTACAACTAAAACGACTAGGCTTTAAAGGGGATGACTGACATACCTGAACATACACTCATCCAAGCAGGCATTTTGACGGCAGAAAAGCATGTAAAAAGAAGATGTTCAACCTGATTAGTCAATAGGACATGCAAATTAAAACCACAATCAGACATCACCACTCAGCTTTGAGGATGGCTTTAAGAAAGAAAAAAAGAAAAAAAATAGAAAGTAAAAACAAGTAACAACAACCTGAGACACCAAGTGCTAATAAGGCTGAAATCTCATGATTTACTGATGAAAATTCAAAACTCTGCACCTGCCGTACAACCCAGCAGTCTTACTCCTGGATATTTACCCAAGTAATCTGAATGTTGGTGCTTTCTGCAGATCTCCACAGGGATGTTCACAATAGCCTTACTCAGAATTACCTTAAATCGGGAACTGCCCAGGTGTCTGTTGAGTGCTTACAGGAACCATGCGAGATCCATACGTGGGAACAGCACTCCAGACTAAACAGGAGTGAGCTGATGATTTACATAGCAATTTGGATGAAACTTGAATATTATTTTGGCCAACAAAGAGGGCAGAACGAAGGGCTACATATTCTACGGTTCCATTTATTTTATATGCTTAAAAGGAAAAAACCCTACATAAAACAGGGAGCTGGGGACAGAACAAGAATCACCTAAAAAAGGGCAGCATAAAAGAATTTGGGGGGCAACAGAAGTGTCTTATATGGCCCTATGGTGATGAATATACAACACCATGCGTTTGTCAAAATCTATACACTTGTATAGCCCAAAGAATGAATTTTACCATAAACAAGTAAAAAAAAAAAATCCACCAGGTAATGAGAAACCTAAAGCAAAATTCAGATCCTGTCAATGACAATGACAACCTGTACTGAAGAAGTAGTAAAAAAAAAAAAAAAAGCAGCCACCTGAAGCTGCTTTGAAAGATAGTGTCTTAAGTGGATAAGGATTAATGGCAAAAAAGAAAAAAAAAAAAGAACTACTGTGCTCCATTACTGTTATCCAGTAGGTAAATTTGTCTCTCACAGAGTGTGAGTTAGTAATTAAAAATGCGTGAACATGCTGTAGATAGTGCCAGCCAGGTTTCTCACTGTTGGAGAAAGAAGTTAGCAATAAGCAAAGGAATAGTAGAATGAAATCTGATGTGTTGGGATAGCTCCTGTATGTTTATGTGGATGTTTTTTATTTTTAAGATTTATTTGTTTTTATTGAAAAGTCAGATTTACAGAGAAAAGGAGAGACAGAGAGAAAGATTTTCCATTTGCTGGTTCACTCCCCAAGTGGTCACAACAGCTGAAGCCAATCCAAAGCCAGGAACCAGGAGCACCTTCTGGTCTCCCACGGGGGTGCAGGATCCCAAGACTTTGGGCCAGCCTCTACTGCTTTCCCAGGCCATAAGCAGGGAGCTGGATGGGAAGTGATGCAGCTGGGATATGAACCGCTGGCCATATGGAAGCTGGTGCTTGAAGAGGGAATATTAGCCAATCAAGCCATTGTGCCAGGCCCTATATGGGTAATTTAAAAATACATTCCAATATATAAATAAGGCAGGGCTTTTCAATGTTGGCACTCTGAACTCTGGATAATTCCTTAGTATAAGAGGTTGTCCTATGCTTAATAACATTCTTTATCTTTATTCAAGGATGACAGCAGCAGTCTCTCCCTGAGTTGCAACACTCCAAATATATCCAGATTTGTCAATCTTTATTGAGGTGACAGTAGGGCATGAAGTGGGGTGGGTGGCAAAAAACTCAGATTGAGAGCTACTGAGTCGGCTATATGCAGCAGTAAACACGGATGTGTGTGTGTGCCCACACCATTATTTCTTAGCTCCGTTCAGTGAGAAGCCCTACAAACGGTGACACCCCAGTAAGGATGAGCTCACCTCCCATGCAGATCCTGATTTCTCAATACTATTCTCCAAAAAGAGGAATTATAGCTCCTTAGAGAAATGGTTGGTTTCAGAGTTAGGGTGGGAAAAACATAAATTGAGCTTGAAACATTTTGTGGGCAACATAACAAGGAAGAGTTCAAGGGAACAAACAAAACAAAACAAAAACCAACCAGGATGATGGCTTGATGAAAGCTGAGAAAACTTACAATAGCCAAAAGCTGGAATAATTTGAGTGACATAATAAATAACAATTATAGTGAATTATAATGCAAAGAACAAGACAAATACCCATGAGTCTCAAGTGTTGAATTTCAACAAATGGAAGAGAAAGGACAGTGTTCCTTCCAGAAGAATTTAAATTAACAAATATAAAAGGAGGAAAGGAAACCACTAGAGGTATTAGAATACCACAGAAATAACTGCCACAGGCAAGATTTTCTCATGGATGGTAAAACTGGAGTGGGGGGTGGAAGTTCAAAGAGAAACAGACATTTAGAGAAACGTGTCAGGTATGACCTTATCCGCATGAGCAGGGTTAGCATCAGTGACAATAAGACATGCTAGTCATGTGTATTGCCTAATACCACACACCAAGAAGGGGGTCCCACCCATGAGAGTCCTCCCCCAGATTTAGAGCCACAAGTTAACTAGAAGAAAACATCAAACTCAATTTGAAGGACGTTGTACATGTCTAACATGTACTCTTTACAACTGTTAAGGTTATAAAGTAGAAGAAAATATAACAGATTGGAAAAGACGAAGGAGATATGCCAACTAAATGCAGTGTTAGAGGTCAGGCTAGAACAAGGGCAATAATGGAAAACTGGGGAAAAAAAATCCAGTAAAAGTCTGTGGCTAGCAGTACTGTATCCATACACAGAAGATTGGCCCTTGACCCTCTAACTCCTACCTTTCACCCTGCACAAATTTCAACTCAAAATGAATCAAATATATAAGTAAAATCTCTGAAGCTATGAAATTTGTAGAAAGACGATAAGAGAAATACCTTGAGACACTAACATAAGCAATAATTTTTTTTTGGAGAGGATCCTAGAGTCACAGACAACAAAAGCAAAACCAGACAAATGGAATGATACCAAACTGGGAAGCTTCTTCGTGCAGCAAGGGAAACAACCATCAGAGTGAAGAAACAAGCAACAGAATGGGTTTGCAAACTACGTATTTGATGAAGGATTAGTATTTGGAAGCTACAAAGAATAACAACAGAAATTCAAAGAATCCAGTTAATAAATGAGTAAAGGGTTTGAATAGACATTTCTCAGAGGAAGAAATATAGATGGTTGACACATATGAAGAAACAATGTTGCTAGCCATCAGAGAAATGCAAATTGAAATAATATGAAATATCATCTCCCTCCAGTTAGAATGCCTAGTGTCAGAAACAAAGAAAGAGAGAGCCCTTATACTCTTGGCAGGAATGTAGATCAGTACAGCCATTATGGAAAACATTATAGAGATTTCTCAAAAAGCCTGAAATTGATCCACCTGTGAGTCAGCTATCCTATTTCTAGAGATATATTTCCCCTTCAAGCGCCAACTTCCTATATGGGTGCTGGTTCATGTCTCAGTTGCTCTACTTCCCATCCAGCTCTTTGCTTGTGGCCTGGGAAAGCAATGAAGGATGGCCTAGTTCCTTGGCACCACAATTCTTCTGGGTGGGAGACCCAGAAGAAACTCTTGGCTTCTTTGGATCAGCTCAGCTCTGGCTGTTGTGGCCACTTGGAGAGTGAAGCAGAGGAAGGAGAATATTTCTCTCTGACTGTCTACAGATTTGCCTTCCCAATAAAAATCAGTAAATAAGTCTTTTAAAAAGAGACTATCTTCCCAAACCATGAAACTCAGCATACTCCTAAACCAAGGTGGACTATTACCTGACAAGTAGCTCAGAAACTCCTGAGATTTCCAATCCAGTCCTCAACAGTTTGGTTCTGGTGTCTTTCCAGCCTCAAATTAGAGCCCTCGGCATCCTCTGGTTTCTGTGCAAATGCATCATGCACTTTTCACTGCTCCCTACATAGGCATTTATGTGTGTACCTGTGCCCTTATTCCTTGACCTAGACATCCCCACTTCCACCCTACCACCCTCACTGCTCATTCTAGCATCAAACTCCTGTGCAAGCTCTATCTGGCCCAAAGGCATACTCATACTGTTAATACAAGGCTTTGTGCTACCCTATGCCCATGTGCTGCTTGCTCTTTTGTGGTCCACTTAAATTCATTTTTCAGTATTTTGATGGGTGGTTTGTGTCTATCTCTCTTATACAAGTTAAGCTTCTGGAGGACCAAGTCTGTTGTCAGCTTCTTTTCAGGGCTTTGCACCAAGTAGGTGGGTTCATGAAGATTTAATGAATGCATGGATTAGCATTTAGTGAAGAATTCACTGGGAAATGGTGGACACTCAGCTGTGTCTTCTCTCTAGCCATGGTTTCACTGGGATGTGCAAGAAAACATATCCCAAGATCTTGTCACTTCTTTCATGTTGGTTTTTAAATTTTTAAATTGATTTGAGAGGGGTTTGGGGAGGAGATGGGGGAGGCAAAGAGACAGATTTCCCATCCACTGTTTCAGTGTCTGTAACAACCAGAGTTCAACCCAGATTTCCCTTATGGGTGGTAGAGACAAGTACTTGAGCCACCACCTGCTGCCCCTCAGGATGTACATTGGAAGGAAGCTGGGCTCAAGAGTGGCACTGGGACTCCAATCTAAAAAGCATTCTAATATGGGATGGAGGCAGCCTGCTATTAATGTCAATTTCTAAAGTGAAATATGGGTTAAATGTAGCAGTCAGGTTGAGAAATAAGACAAATATACTTAGATAACAAAATGGTGATTTAAAAAAACTTTGCTTTCAAGTGCCATTTTAAACCTCATTTGGTAAAACAATTCCTTAACTAGTACAGAATTGAAGTTTCCTAGTTTATAATAGGATTAATGTGGTGATGTGTTACATAACTGTGTTTAAAACAGGAAGGTTGGGAAGAATAACCATCAAGAAGGTTGCCTAATATGAGCGCAGTTTTGACATTTGTATCCAATAGTAGAGTACATGAATTTGATTCCCAGTCCTAGCTTACGAGTCTAGTTTCCTGCCAATACAGACCCCGGGAGGCTACAGCAGTAGTTCAAGAAATCAGGGTTCCTGCAATCCATGTGAGAGACCTGGACTGACTTGCTAGCTCTAAGCGTTGGCCCCTGATATTGTAAATATTTGAGGAAATGAAAGTGTAGACTGGAGCTCTTTCTGTCTTGCTCTTTCTCTTTCTTGCCTTTTGACTGTCAAATAAACAGAATTTGATAAAAAAAAAAAAGAACCCTGCCTGAAGTCAATTGAAGGTTATTATAAAAATAATAAATAACAGAGAATCAAAAACTCCCTAAATCTTCATCAGCTGGGAACTTATTATACAAACTTGGGTGTATCCTACCTATAACACTATAATATAATCAGCATTATTGGTTGTAATATTGTAAATAAATCAATACTTCAAAATTCTGATACTTCAAAACTTTGTGTAAATCTTTTAATACTAATATGAAATTATTATCAATATGTCTAAGTTGGTTCTTGTAAAGTTTGATCACCAGCAAATTCGACAGCTTTTACAACAAAGCAAGAGTATAGATTAAAATTCAAGCCCTACAATGCATTTCACTTAATTATAGAGCCATTAATTAGTTATAAAACAGTGGCTATATGTAGATCATTGGGTAAACAATTGCTTACAATGATGTCATTCCATATGAGTGCCAGTCCTGACTGCTCCACTTATGATTTGGCTTCCTGCTAATGAGCCTGACAAAAAGATGGTCCAAGCACTTGGGCCCGAGCCACCCACTTGAGAAACCCAGATGGAATTGTAGGCTGCCGTCTTTGGCTTGGCCCAATATCGCCCATTGTGGCAATCTGGAAAGTAAAACAGTGAGAAGAAGATCTCTGTCTCTTTCTGAGATCTCTTTCACAGTCTTTACCTCTCTTGCCCTAACTCTGCCTTTCTAATGAAAAGAAAATAGCATTCACATTGGTAGTTCAGTCTATGGACTTATGAATGGCCACAGACCTTCCACCCAGAGCTGTGTGGGAATATTGTGAGGCCTCCACCCTTACAGTGGAAATGAATGCTTAAACCATTTCACTTTTGAGTGATACATTATTTTTCTTCCAAAACAACAACAAAAGACACTTCTTGATGCTTTAAGCTGATACAGAATCTGACCTAGTGGCAAGCATGGCAAACAGCAATTGCTATGTAAGGTGCCCATTTGGCCCTGTTCAGACGGGAGCCCCTGCTCAGGCACTACATCCAGCTCCAAGGAAGAGAACAATGCAAGTTTTTCAAACAGATGAGTTATTGAGTAAATGATGTCATCAGCAGAGAAAACGGCCAACTTGACTAGACGAGCACTTGAGCTGCCAGTTTGGAAGCTTTCCCAGAGCCCCCAGCAACCCTGACAACCATGAGTTGGCTTGTCTTCTGAGAAGGACCCCTTGATGGCTAACAGTGTGTCAAGGGGCAGCAAATGGGGAAAGAGCACTTATCACTTGTATAAAGAACATTCTGAAAGCAGTAGTGATCTATTGCCCAATAGAGCCCTGGATTTTTCAATTACGGTTGGGAGGTGAACTAATCATTAGTAAAGAAATACAGACAGAGGTTTCTCTGGGTCTGTTTTAGCAAGTCAGTGCTACTCATTTAAAGGCAACATACCACATTAAAAAAACAAAACAAAACAAAAAAACAGAAAGAACCTGAACAAGGCTTGAAAGGTATTGTACCGTAAGTAGATTAAGCTAATTTGTCTATACTTTTATTTATCCTTCAATTGGTTTAGTAAATTCTTTCTTCAAAGATAACACAAGGAGAAGCTTCAGCCAAATTTAATTATCCACAGATTCTCAAATTCAGCTACTCAAATTATAATGGGAAAATTATTTGCTGAATTACACATTAGATTCTTCCAGAGGCTTCTACATACTTATTTGTGGTATCTATCCTCCTTGTCACCTCATATTTTACCAAATCTCTGACTTCTAAGTCTGCAGTTTTTCTGCTGATCCTTTGTTCCTGTTAGATGTTCTCCTTTTAAGTCCTCTAGAAATCTCACTGCCAAATGGCACCAATCTTCGCTGCTTCTGGTATATCCAAAGTGTTATGTTTCCTCCCAAATGTGTATGCCCAGCAAATCAACTAGCCTTTTGTTTTCAACAGTGTTGATCAAAAATGTTGACTCTCTCGGCCCAGCGTGATAGCATAGTGGTTAAGGTCCTCCCCTTGCATGCTCGGGATCCCATATGGGCACCGGTTCTAATCCCAGCGACCCTGCTTCCCATCCAGCTCCCTGCTTGTGGCCTGGGAAACCAGTCAAGGATGGCCCAAAGCCTTGGGACCCTGCGCCCGCGTGGGAGACCCGGAAGAGCTCCTGGTTCCTGGATTCAGATTGGCTCAGCTCCAGCCATTGCCCTCACTTGGGGAGTGAACCATCAGATGGAAGATCTTCCTCTCTGTCTCTCCTCTCTGTATATTTGGGTCAACATGAGAAAGACGCAAGCAATGAGACAGTATGACCTATCATGGGGTAAAGGCGTCTTGACTCCTAGTCAGTAGACCAGGCCTGTGACTTAGGGAATATTGGTGCCGTTAGCTTCCTAGGTCAACATTAGCCTATGTGTAGAAAAGGAGGCTAAAGAAAAGGGACAGTGGTTCAATCATATCCTAGCAGCCCCACTTCCCATCCAGCTCGCTGCTTGTGGCCTGGGAAAGTAGCAGAGGATGGCCCAAGCCTTGGGATCCTGCACCTACAAGGAAGACCTAGAAGAAGCTCCTGGCTTCAGATTAGCTCAGTTCCGGCCACTGCGGCCTCTTGGAGAGTGAAACAGCGGTTGGTAGATATTTCTGTCTGTCCTTCTGTCTGTAAATCTGACAGTCCAATAAAAATAAAAATAAATCTTAAAAAAAAATCTTAAAAAAAAATCTTTAAAAAAAAAGGTTGAAGGAAAAGGGAATTGGTGTGCCATTGAATAAGGGAGGAAATGTAAATAAATGCTTATAGAGGAAACAGAACAGCAGTGCACATCACAAGCCTTGTCCTGGCTTGCTAACCATGTTAGGAGGGTTCCAGCCCTCTCCTGGGGGCAGTTAAGAGAATCTTTCCTATCTTCACCAAAAAGGAATTAGGTCCAGTGACAAGGTGGTGGTGAAGTTCGGGAAGAAATTTCAGGAATCCCATGCCCAGGAAGCCCTCCACCAGCAATATGGGAAGGATTTGGGGGTGGGGAGAGCAGGGAGAGAAAGAAAGGGCCCAAACACATATCTATAAATATGCCAGTCTGGGGCCTGGTGATACTGCTCAGTGGCTAAATTCCATGTGGGCACCGGTTCATGTTCCGGCTATTCCACTTCCCATCCAGCTCCCTGCTTGTGGGAAGCCAGCCAAGGATGGCCCAAAGCCTTGGGATCCAGCAAATGAATGAGAGATCTGGAACATGCTCCTGGTTCCTGGCTTTGGATCCACTCAGTTGTAGCTGTTATGGCTACTTGGGGAGTGAACCAGTGGATGGAAGATTTTTCTCTCTGTCTCTCCCTTTCTATGTAAATCTGCATTTTCAATAAAAATAACTAAATCTTTTTTTTTTAAATGCCAGTCTGAATACTGGCTGGGCCCTCAGTTCTCTAGTGAGATGCTTGCCTGCTTTATCAGGGATGTCCTTTCCACTGCACTTGACTGGCATACCTATTGCTAATCTGTCTCCTGCCTGAATTCTTTTTTGTACGAAGCAGCTTTGAGCAGCCATCTCTGGCAACGGGTCTGTTTTCTGAGCTTCTGTTTCCCATTGGCAGAAAGCAAGCAGTGAAGTGTACTGAGTTCTGACTTTCCACTGTGCTGCGAGGAGAAGCACTTGGGAGCAGTTGCTGTGACTTATAAGCCATTTTTAGCTCAACCAGAAAAGGATGATGTGAATCCTGAGAAATACAACTCCCTGAGTGCCCATAAGACTCATGTAATCATCTCACTTCCTGGAGAGATTAGAAATTTGTGGTTTAAAAACAAAAAGTCTTGGGGCCGGCATTGTGATGTGGTGCGTAAAGCTGCCACATATAGTGCTGGCATCTCACTGTTTTGAGTTCTGGATGTTTCATTTCTGATCCAGCTCCTGCTAATGTGCCCGGAAAGCAGCAGAGGATGCTCAGGTTCTTTGGGTCCCTGCACCATATGGGAACCCACAGGAAGCTCCTGGATCCTGGCTTCAGAACTGCCAGCTCCAGCCATTGCCGCCATTTAGGGAGAGAACTAGCAGATAGATGGGAGATCTCAAACTCCCTCTCTCCCTCTCTCTAGATAACACTGACTTAAAAATAACCGATAAGTCTTAAGAATTCACAAAATAAACAAGAAGTATTGAGATACAATCCTATGGTCAAAGGTTTTTTTTTTTTTTTTTTTTTTTTTAAAGCTTGGTGTGGCATTTATCCTAGCTGTTGAAATACTGGTTAAGATACCCATGTGCCATATCAGAGTGCCCAGGTTCAAGTCACAGCTCCCCTCTGGCTTCTGACTCCAACTTCCTGCTACTGTAGCCCTGGGAAGCAGTGGGGATGGCTCAGGTGACTGAGTTCAAACCAGCCACGTGGGAGGCCTGGATTGAGCTCCAGTCCTGGCTGGCATGGCATCTGAGAAGTGATCCAGTTGATGGAAATTTTGTCTATCACTCCATATCTCAAATGGAGCTAAGTCAGTATTTTCTTTCATGGCAAAAGAAAATTTAAAAAGCAATACTAGAAACAATGTGTTGTGAGGTGAAAAAAGGTAAATGAGAATGAAAAAATGTTGCTTATCATTTAAAAACATTAAGCCATGACATGATTATGCTGGAGCACAAAGGCTTTCCCTGGTTTTTTACTAACTGGCCCTGTGATTCAGAACTGCTGACAACCCCAGCCTCTCCAAATGATGCTGGCCCCCTTGCTTCTCAGCACTGTCCAAGGCAGACACACTCGTTGGTATGGATGGCTTCAGGCTCTCTAATCAAAGGGACAGATACTAGCCGCATATGTTAATGATGACCCAACCACCTCCTTTCATTAGGCTGTTTATTAACATTCTCACTTCTGCCCATTGAACCAGCTGGCACAAGAATCCGCTGGCAGCCTTGGGTTCATGTGTTGTTTGCACTCCAGACTCTGAAGACAGAATTGATTTTTCCTTTTGGATAATAAAACTCTGCTTCTATCTCAGCTCAGAGCTTTCTGAGATACCCAGGAGAGGAACCAAAATAGTAGCTTGGAAACAAATGTTTTGCTGTTGTGTTTCATTCTCAGAGTAGTTCTGGATACATTTTGGGTAATACAACATGATACACCAGTCCATCCAAACTAAACTCTCACCTTGCAAGTGATGGAATCCCAGATGGGCACTGGTTTGTATCCCAGCTGCTCTACTTCCCATCCAGTTCCCTGCAGATGGCAAGGAAACAACAGAAGATAGTCCAAAGCCTTGGGACCCTATACCCACACAGGAGACCTGGAAGAAGCTCCTGGCTTTAGATCAGCTCAGCTCTGGCCATTGTGATCACTTGGGGAGTGAACTGGTAGATAAAAGATCTTTCTTTCTGTCTCTCCTTCTCTCTGTACACTTGCCTTTCCAATAAATATCAATATATATATTTTTTAAAGTCCAAACTGAACAGTATGAACCGATACACTCAAATTTTACAAAGTCAGCGTGTGAAGAGTAACCACGAAGTCCTTTTCCTGTCTAATTCCTTAGCAGAACCAGCGCCTTCCAAGGGCCCCTAGAAAGGGAGCCAACAGGTCCTTACTTGAGTGGCAAAGCAGCAACAATACAGGAAATGAATGTCTTCTACGTCCCCCCACACACCAACAAACCTCAGTCATCACTAGTCACAAAACAGCAAGTGCAGCAGAGAGTGCAGAATGCTGAAGAGGTAGCTTTTATGCAGCCACTTTATTGGGGAATGCTATTCCCTTCTGCTTGAAAGGAACCCAGAAGAGGTGTTCTCATTTGCTAAGGATGCCTGGCCACAGAGACCAGATAAAGGGGTGTTTTGGTTTTCTTAATAGAACACAAGAAAGAACAGTGGCTTTTGTCAAAGGAGTTTTACAGAACCATAGAAGTAGTGACATTTCACCAGCAATTGCTTATCACACAACAGCAAATGCAGCGAGTGTGTGTGTGTGTGTGGAACGTCAAAAGCATGGGGCTCTGGAACTTCGTTTGGAGTAACGGTGAATGCAAACCTGTGATTTGGATTCTTGGGTCTGTGATGGCACATCCCTGTCCCTTCTTATCCCTACTTACTCCACAGGCCGCAGCTCCCAGCGAGACTATGCTTGGATTCGGGGGCTCATGTCTGGCATGAAGCCCTGGAGGAGGAGGTTTTTGGGGGAGGGAGTGGGTAGCACACAGAGGAATCCCACCAACCCCAGGAAGGATGCTGTAGTGGGAAGCATTCATTTAATCAGTTGATTAGCTTTTTAGCATCACCACAACGGATGTGAGGCAGCTGACTTTATAAAGAGAAGAAATTAATGCTAGCTCATGGTTCTGGAGGTATAAAGGCTAGGGATGCCCCTTCTGGCCAGCAGGGACCTGATTCCGTGCACAGCATCAAACAGAGAGGCAGCTATCTAGACCTCTATGGTCATCTCCTTTTGCCCCCTGCCAAGCCACCAGGACTCAATCATGAGGACTCCACCCTATTGACTCAATTTCATTCTAGCATCTTCCAAAGGCCTTACTTCTACCCAGGCAGTTCCCATTTCCTTAATATTATTCACAGAAGATCCTCAGGATTCAATTCCTGCATGAGTTCAAAAGGACAGATGATACTCAGACCATGCCCATAAGCAGCTGTCACCTGCAAACACAGCCAATGTTCAGTATGGTTGTATATGCTTGTTTTTAAAACATCAAAATACTTCCGTCCTGATTGAGAAGGTCACTACCCTGAGTCCAATTTGCCCTGGACATAGCAATCCTTTGCCCAGCACTCACAGCTCCTCTAAGGCCATGTGCCAATATGAGCAGCTGGTCTCACAGGGACCTCCAGGATTATGCTCAGGCAGTTGGGCTGCTATTGTTCAGAAACAATGGAATTGAATGGGTGTTGATATTTAGCCTATACATTCCTGGCCTTAAGATGGGTGTGGGCAATATGCAGGAGAATGAAGCCCTCACTGAGCTTTCCCAACCTGCTAGAGAACGTTCCTGAAAATGACTCTGCCCAAGCTCCAGGAATGTTGAGCTAGTGTCACTTGGGTAAAATGGCTTTACAGGTTTGCAAACTGAACTTTCTCAGAGCGCTAGAGATCAGGGTTCTCAGGGACAGAGTCATGCCCCTCAGTCTCTCAGGGAACTGCAATCAAAACGTCAATGACAACTTCTTCACATGCATCAGGACCTGAGAACTTCTTAGCAGACTGGACATTCGTGTCACCTTGACTAACATGTTCTCTCCCTGAAGTTAGCTACACGGGAAGACAGCTTGAGTACACAATCTAAGCAGGAGCAAGCAGAGGGATGGTTTTAATGTCAAGGGGTGTCAAATGTCCTTAAGCTCATGCTTTCAATCTCTTCCTTGGGTGTGGGACTTGCCAAACAGATGGACTGGATGTTCCATGAGGTCTCCCATGGACTGATTCTCCTTGGCCAGGGCTCCCTCTCTACCCCTACCTTCTCTGTTTCTTGCTAATATCCTGCCTTGGTTGCCATGTTCTATCTTTAGATTTGTTAATACTGGTACCGTGGCTCCAGCAAAACTTCAGATTCTTCATCCCTGGCTTAGAAGACATTCTGCTTTTCAGATGGGAATCACTAATTTCGCTCTCAGATTTGAACATGTCTTGACCTTTTTCAGCTTTTAGGCATTTGCTGGTGTGCTAGCCTACACGACTGCATTATTTGGTGTGGGGTAGCAGCCAGATACAGGCATTTTTACAGCTCTGTCTAAGTGATCTAATGTACAGCCACTGGTCTCAACATTGAATTGCCTGACTCTTTGTCAATTCCTCCTCGCACAGAGAAGAATATAAGTTGTAAATTGCAGACAAGGTCTCCAGAGCTGAAGAGTGAGGGCCTGGTGTGTGATTAGAATCAGCAGCATCGGCAGGAAGCACATGTGGGCAGCATCCAGCAAAGGAGCTCCAAGCATGTTTATTACACTACATCCATGCCACATTTATATTTCCCTCCAAGGATATAGACTGGACAATGGAATCTCAGTCACTTTCTGTGACATTTCTGGGTATCTTTAATAGAAGTCACTGAGGGGCCAGGCAGGTAAAGCCACCACCTGCCACTCAGACATCCCATCAGGACACCAATTCATGTCCTGGCTGCTCCACTTCTGACCCAACTCCCTGCTAATGTGCCTGAGAAAACAACAGAGGATGGCCCAAGTGTCTGAGCCCTAGCACGCACATGGGAGAACCAGAACATGGACTACTTGGGGAGTAAACCAGAGGATTGAAGATCCCTTTCACTGCCTCTCCACACCTCTCTCTGTAACTGTATTTCAAATAAAACAAAATAAATCTTAAAAATAAAACTAGAAGCCAGTGAAACTGACTGTGGTGAAGGTGAAGCTGCTGAGTGCTTCTCTGGCAGACCTCTGGCTTCCTGCCTTCTGCAAGCTTCTCAGCTGGGAGACCCCTGCTTTCCGCAGGCTGGGGAGGGCGCAGGGAGTTTCCCATCTTTAAAGAGGCTATGCTACATGTCGGACTGTCTTCTCTTTGGCAGCAACTGGTTGACAGCCATGCAACAGACTGGAGAATTCTAGGCTGTCATCTTTCTAAATTAGCTAAGGATTTTCAATTTTCTTCGCAATTCCCTAATTTCCTGTTGTCATTTCTAACTTTTCCAACATGCATGAGAATTCATTTGAGCTTTCCCAGCATTTGCAG
Organism: Ochotona curzoniae; assembly: GCF_017591425.1. Lineage (NCBI taxonomy): Eukaryota > Metazoa > Chordata > Mammalia > Lagomorpha > Ochotonidae > Ochotona > Ochotona curzoniae. The sequence continues at coordinate 42,164,854 of NW_024466502.1, read as the reverse complement.
CCTTGTCTGATGGCAGTGCATCTGGGAAAGCCATCAACTCCGTTTTGGAAGCAACTCTTTAAAAAAATAATAAAATAAAATGCATTCCTAGGAGAGGAACAGGCAGTGGGCAGGGCAAAGAGCTACTCCAGCGCCTCCACCCTTCCTTTTCCTGGGACTGCAAGTCATAGGACTTCAAATTTAACAATTTTCAGCGGGGACAAAAGGGTACAGAGCAGGGCCACCCTGAGGAGTTGGACAAGTGCCTCACAGCACAATCTTAGGGATGCCACCAACTCAGTTGTGTATGATGCTAGCACGCTATAGTCACCTCTGCTGCTCCTTGGCAGCCCCAGAGAAGGGTCACATTGCAGTTCTGAGAAATGCAGCACTAAAACAGTATTGTGTTTGCCTGGACTTCCCTTCCTTCATCTGGAAACGCCTAGGTGCTTTCCAGATCTCAGCTGGATTCCACGTGGCTCCTCTCTCCAGGCCTGTGGGTGCCAGTTATTACAGCGATTGAGTCTATTCGAATATAACTGTTCTGATTTTATAAGGAGAACATTTATTTGAAGACTCCAGGTTTGAGGCTGAATTCTCTCTGGGCCTTTGCTTCACACATAAGGAAGCTATTTTCCTGTGCATTCATAGGATGTATTAGTATCTCTCAAAGTGAAAGAAGTCTCCTTTATAACATACCTCGCTATATCCTACAAAAAGCAACCACACTGCTTATTATCATATAAAATGCCATCATATAACCATCCTTAATTAAATATGGCCATTTAGGATATCAACCTTTTTCATTATAACAGGAAAGCTATAAAACAGATTTCAGAAAGTAGCTATCTTTGTGCACATAGGTTTTCCCTTTTCCATTTTATAGCAATCATAGATAATTTAGTCTTTCCCCTACCATGATTGACAGAAAACTACTTTTTATTGATGAAAAAGGATTTTTTTTTTTTACTTTACCCACGAACTGATGATGTCACACAAACTCTAAGGAAGGACAATCTTGAACAAACTTCTTTCAAATATAAGCTGCAATTTCAGATTGGTTTGTGCAGGAAATAATTGGCATTTGCATTGGTCATACCTGTTAACTGGGATTGTGAGAAGGGGATTTAGGTCCAGCCAGAATTTCTGGAATCACCCACCTTCTTCTTGGGAAAATGAGTAGGAAAGTGTCCCATCTCTTCTTTCCCCCCACTCTCACCATTGGACTGCTCCTGTGATTGAGCATGGTGTATGTGTCTACATGCTGAGATAAACTAAAAACAGATCCAAGCTGACTTTGTTCTGGTGTTTAAAGTACTTCTAGTTAAGAGAGGATTCACTGATTTTGGATCAAGCCACTAAGTGACTGTTAGGAATACAAGAGCATTCTGGTTATCACAGGTTCTTGTTCCACAGATCCCTGCGTTTCCACGCTCATTGTTCAGGGCCACCTAGGGCAAATTCCAGGCAAGACAGAGGACAGGTGCAGTGAAGAGGGTGTTCACATGGTAGAGTCTTGTGTTGGCTGACAACCAGATTCAGAGTTTTGCTTTGAAAGAAGAAAGATGGCAAAAGTTTTCACAGTCCATTTTCACTAAGAACAAACATTAGGCTCCCTAGATCTGTACTGTCTGCCATCTGAAGATGTGATCAATTTATCTGGCAGTGATGGCTCGTCACAGCACCGGCACACATGGCCTGAAATGGTTATTCCTGCTCCATGATTACTGTTACACGATCACAGAATACCTCCATTGGTTTGTCTCAGGATCACATTCTTTCTGCTTTACTCCTTTTAATTTTCTATTTAAGATGCAGTTGGTTGAATAAAAAACATTGTGTCTCAGTTATTTCACACAGCTGCCAGGGGACATCAGCAGTTTCTTGGTATAGCAAGGACACATCTCTTGGCTGGCATTTGATACTTTTTTAAACTTTCCTTTTTAGCTCTTAGAGTTATTCCTGTATTCACTTGAGGTTTGCCCTAGTATTTTTTCCCCTGGTTTCCTTTATCAAGTTTTACATTTTGCCAACTCTTCTATTTAGGTGTTTGCTTTTGTAAGATAATTTGAGAATGAGAAAGGATTCGCATTCCTTCAGATACTGTTTGTTAGGTTTACATTACATCTCATTTAAGAAAAGAACATTCATAGTACATGTATTGCCTTTCCCTCATCTTTCTTTCTAAGAGCTAGTCAGGAATTACATACACAGAAACTGTAAGAGGAAATGAAAGGAAAACTTGATTTTGGTGCAAAAAGTTTTTGAAATCCACACACAGCTCTTTCACATACACATCTCCCGTAAGCTTTTTGAAGACCCTGATTTGTTTGGATCTGAAAAAAAAATCGCAGCAAATTAAATTTATCATCTCCTTCTATTTTCCATGAACTTTTTGAAGTATCCTTGTATCTCAGGCAATTAGGGAGTCAATATATATTCTTGAGTAAGTAAATATTCAATGGTTTGTTACTTCTGATTCCAGGGTTTCCTTCCTGGTCTGTTTCTTTCTCCTTCGTGGACTCTGAATCCTTCTCTTTCCACACTCTTGCAACCCAGCCCCGTTGCTCTATCACGGCCTGTGCAGCAATGACATCCATTTTTCTCTGCAGCTCTTTCTACTTTCCTGAGACTTCTATCGACAACAGCTATTTAGCTGTCATAAGGAAGGCTCGCAGGGTATCAGACACAACTAGTCCAATATAAAGCCATATCTTGCAATAAAAGATTCATTTGCTTCTCCACTGTAAGAAACTGCTCACATGATTTGCTTTTGAGACAGGTATAATGCTAAATTGGTGAAAGTTTCTTTTTAGGACCAGACAACATCTAAATGGTAAACATAGGTTTAAAGGAAAATTGCTATTCTGGGGCATCATTTGCTACTTACATGTGAGGTGGTCAAACCAGACAATTTCAGTAATAGAGGTTTACCAATCTCCTTGGACTATAACATTTAACCCTCTGGTAGGCATCCAAGTGTGTGCCCAAAGTACGCCGTGAACCATAACACATGGAACATTTTCCCTGTTAGAAATCCCATGGGGGGGTGGGGCGCGGAGTTGGCTCTGTGATGTAGTGAATAAAGCCTGAAGTGCTGACATCCCAAAAGGGTGCAGGTTCAAGTCCTGGCTGCTCTACTTCCTACCCAGCTCCCACTAATGTGCCTGGGAAAATAGTGGAAGATAGATAGCCCAAGAGTTTGGACCCTGCCACCCATGTGGGAAACCAAGGAGAGGCTGCCTGCTTTGGACTGGCCCACCTCCAGCCTTTGTAGCCATTTGCAGAGTGAACCACCAGATGAAAGATCTCTCTCTCTCTCTCTCTCTGCCTTTCAAATAAATAAGTAAGTTTTTGAAAAAGGAAGAAATACTTTTTAAATCTTAAAACCCCTGTGCATACATATTTCTTTTGATTGAAACATTTTTTTCCTGGCAAAGATGCTTTCACATATCTAGAAGTCAAAATCATGTTCATTCATTGACAACCATTTGCTCATCCCAGAAATAAGTGCTCTCTTGTATGAGGAAGACATAGTCTCCAGGCTGGGGGAGCTTGGAGAACTAGGCAGACAGCACAGGTTATCTTCAAGAGTTCAGTAAACAAGGAAACAAATGTATAATCATGGTTAGGCAGGGAGGTTGTACATGGCAGGTGAATGGGATTACTACATTAGTAGGGAAGTGAAAGAAGGACCCTCTGAGGAAGCAGTCTACGGTCATAAGCTTGAGGTAGGCAAGAGTGAGCTATAGAAAAATCTAGCTGAAGAACATTCCAGGAGAAGCAGTAACAAACATAAAGACCCAGTGCACAAATTATTTAACAGCGGTTCCTAACTAGATGACCATAGGTAAGCACAAGGGGTCCCTGATTTGAGGGGGAAAAAAATTTTTCTTCTTTGTTTTCACTATCAGCTAACTGAGATTTAGCAATTCCACAGAAATGGCTGCAGGCAAAAAAAAAAAAAAACAAAAAAACTGCAGTGATATTAGCAACATCTGACACTGATAGAAAATCCCAGACACTTTTCTGCCATTTGAGTTGCTTCCGCTTTCTGGAAATGTCATCAGTGTTCATCACGACTTCAAAATCATGATAGGAGATCCTGGTTTTAAACACGCTGGTGAAAAAGCACATGGATTACTTAACTACAACGTGTTTTAAATATTCTGATAATTGTATTTGATTGCCCTTGTATCCTTTGTGGTTTGTTACATGCATTCAAAAACTTTTCTTTTTTTTTTTTTTTTTTTTTTTTGAGCGGGAATCCATGGCTTCCCCAGACTGCTGGAAGGGGTCCATGGCTCCCAAAGATGAAGCTTCCCATTTTGTTACGAAGAAAGATAGAAAATGCAGTAGCGATTCAGTGGCTGAATCCAAGTGTGGGGATGGGGTGGGGAGCAAGCAGGTCACATGGAGCTGGAAAGACTGCAATAGAGAGTTGAGGTTTTACACCATGGGAGATGGGGAAATTACTGGAGGTTTCAAGTAAGGAAATAATACAAAATAGGGAGACTCTGGCTATCGTCCAGGAAGAGACTGTGAAGGTTATGGGTGATATCCCAGAGACCAACAAAAGGTGAGCCTCACTGGAGGATGATGGAAACTTGGGCTGGGATGGCAGAGATGGAGGCGGTGAGAGAGGTCACGATGATGTATTTTGGGGGTAGAACTGACAGAATTTGATGACAGACTGAATGTGGGTGTGTGAGGAAAAAGAACACTCAAGAAAGACTTTTAGGTTTGTAGCAAGTGGGTGAAGAGCAGTGGCACCTACGGGAGGAAAAAGATTAGAGAGAACTAGACTTGGGAGTGGGGAGAGAAGTGCTTGAGCCATCCAGAGTTTTCTGCTGGATCATGCTAAAGGGGAAAGGCCTTCAGCCAAGCGTGTGCAGCTCCTGGGTAGAAAGCGGGGCATGAGTCTGGAGTATGAGCAGGAAATAAGGAATGGAGAATGAAATGTGGGGATCTTGAATAGGGGATTCATATATAAAGTCATGAGATGGGACAAGACCTGGAGAGGGAACACAGCTGGTGCTCTAAGCCTACAACATTTTAGATGCTTGGAAGAGAGAGAATAACTGAAACGTAGCAACCAGCGAGATTGAGAGAGAGCGTAGATGTCTAAGGAAACACTGAAAAAGAAAGAAGCATGCTTTAACTCAAATGCTACAAAATACCTAGAAAGCCTAAATGTATAACACAAACAGCAATAGAAGGGCAGGATTAAAAAAGTTGAAAAAGTTCATTAAAAATGCATATTTAAAAAGTTTATTAAAAATGCATATTATGAAAAAATAGGCTTTCAAACTTTTGGCACCAATATACACTAACTTTTTAATTACATTTTCCATGAACATTCTGAAATACCCTCATACACTAGACTTTGTTGAGCTCTGGTTAAAATTATGGTTTAGCCATAGACAAAGTCCTATATTTCAAGACTTGCTATTAAAATTGTCAACCATGGTTGACTTTTCAGAATTTAAATTTTTGAGAAAGGTATTTGGCCATTTTTTTTCTATCTATCAATTGAGATTCATACTGATGACCTATTTCACAGGAAGATTGTGAAAAATTTCACATATTCACTACAGAAAATGGATTACAAGTTGCTTTCCATTATCAAGGTGTTAAAATATCTGGGTGGGACTTTTATCCAACTGTGTTTAGAACAAGTTCTTATTTGAACTCAGAGATCACTAGTCTGTCTCTATTAAATAATTTTCATGTATTCTGGACCAAAATGTGGGAGAATTAGTCTTCAGTTACTCTGTGTCTTATTTTGGCATTTCTATCCCTTACTTTGGGTCCAAATGGAGAAGGCTGGCTTCTCCAAGGGTCTCCTATACTCATCTTTTTCATAGATAGTATGATTCCTACCTCTCATTCCTTCATGATGAGGCCTTAGGGATGTCCCTTCTTTGTTATGTATCTCATTCCACTCCCTGTCTTTTCCAGTGTTCTTAAACACACAAGCTATGAGAAAGAGCTATGAATGAGTAAAAGGCCAGTGTTCTGGGTCTATGCTATTTAAATGCTTGCACAGGCCACATTATCCACTGCTGAAAAACAAATGGTCTAGGTAAGTTCTCAAGTTGTTGTCATTCAATAATATCACAAACTTTTGAAAATCATTATTTTAATTAATAAAACTTAACTACAAATCTATGGGGTATAATATGATGTCTTGATATATGAGAATACTTCAAAAATTGTGGAAAGTGGAATTAAAAGATCAACTTATTTTGTAACTTTTTTTTTTTGGTAGTTTGTGTTTACTTGAGAGAGGGAGAAAGAGAGCAATCACTTCCACTTCCTGGTTTACTCCCCAAATGTCTGCAATAATCAATTCTGGGCTGGGATTGAACTGGGAACTCAATACAAGTTTCTCATAAAGCTCAACCACAAGGTCTGCATTTTTCCTGCAATAACAGGGAGCTGGTGTGAGGCATCAGAGTTGGCACTTCAACAGCATTCTGTTATGGGACGCAGGTGTCTTAAACACTAGGTTAAACACCTGTCTCTTGGTATAAAAAGAAATGTTTTAAGCCCATATGTAATTTTTGCACAATACATATTTTCCACGAACTTCTTCAAGACCCCTGTGAGCAGAGAATGTGAAATGCTAAAATCAAGCTAATTAACAGATGCATTATTTCACTTATCTTTTTATAGTGAGACATTTGATGTTTACTCTGAATTATTTTGAAATAAACAACACATTCTTATTGGCTATAGTCACCCAGCTGTGCAATAGATCTCAAAGCCTATGCATCTTGTTTCTCGGAAACTCTGTTCTCTTTGATCAGCAACTCCTCATTCTCTACCTCCCCACTCCCACCTTAGCTTCTGGCCGTCACCCCATGCTCTCTAGTCCTGTGAGATGACCTTTATCACATGTCTCAAATAAGTGAGACAGGTGGTACTCGTCTTTCTGGGTGTGGCTTATTTCACTCAGCACAGTAATGGCCTTCAAATACATCCATATTGCCACCAATGACAGGATTTCTTCCCTCATTTGCTTATATATTTTATATACTTTGTTATATATTCTAAAGATATATAAGACATCAGAGAGAGGAAGAGAGGGAGAAAACGTGAGTCATTCATTGTTTCACTCCCCAAATGATCACAACAGTCAAGACTGGGCTAGGTCAAAGCCAGGAGTCATGAACTTCATCTGGGTCTCCATGTGGGTGGTAGAGACCCTAGTACCTGGGTTATCCTCTTGCTGCCTTTTCAGGTGCTTTAGCAGGAAGTGAGATTGTAAGTGGAGCAGCTGGGACTCCAACCAGAACACTGATATATATGAATGCCACTGTGGCAAGTGGCAGTGCCACGTGGGTGCAGGTTGATTCCTGTGACATTTGTAAGGTAGGGTTTTGGTGTCATTCCCAAGTATGTCAATATTTGGAAAACCCACTGAAAAGAAGGGGGTTGGAGAAGGCTGTGGCATCCTTGATGCTTCAAAGCTAAGAAGGGAATAGTAAGTTCAATTGGGGAACACTGAGTGATCTCCTCAAGCAGAAAAAGAACATTCACTAATTGGATGGCTTTGGACTTTATGGGGCAAGCCGACAATCAGACAAAGGGTGCCTGAGACATAATACAGATTCTTGAATATTCTATTCTTCAAATTGTATCCACTCTGCTGTGTAGGGGCATTTCTGGGTAACATTTGGCCTTGAATGAGCAGTCATTTTGGCCACCCATGACAATTTGGAAAACTCCTATTGCTGAGTTAGCAGAATTCTTACATGTAACTCCCATTGATTCGTCATTTGCACCAATATTCAGATAGTCACAAACTCTCATTAGGCTTAATGAAACTTGTATGCTGCTTCATTTATACTTTGTGGGCTGTCTGCAAAACATCTGACTCTCTACAGAACTCAGATGTTGACTATGATCCTGGTCAAGTTTCAGTTCTTCCATCTACTGGTGTCACAACTCTCAATCTTTATACAGAATGGTTTTCTTCTTTCAGTTAAGACTGAAAAGTTCATGCTAATGATTGTGACACGCCATCTTAGGGATAGCTGTCTAACTTTACAAAGGGGGACTGGTGTTGTGCTGCACTGGCTTAAACTGCTGCCTGTAATGCTGGCATCCTATATGAGTGTCAGTTCAAATCCTGGCTGTTCGGCTTCCAAATCTTAGTTCCCTGATCACACATCCAGGAAGGTAGCCCAAGCACTTGGGCCTCATCACACATGTGGGAGACCTAAATGGAGCTCCAGGTTCCAGGCTCTGGCCTGGAACAGTCCTGGTCATTGTGACTATTAAGTGGATGAAAGACCTTTTTTTAAAAAAAATTCACAAATGCCGGGGGGGGCAGATGGGAGATGTGGAGAGAGAAACCCTTGAGCCTAAGGAACTGTGTCAAGAAAAATAAAAGTTAAAAAAAAATAGCAATTCAAATTTTGTTTTCACAAAAAGCAAACATATCAATCAACTAACAATAAAATAAGAAAGCTTCACTGCAGAAATCGCTTGTGTTTGAAATCTTTTTCATCCTAAGAATAGTAAGAACTCCATCTATGGTGAAACACTATCAAATTGTTAGGTAGACAATAGTCTCCCAAATTATCTTTGTTCTTGAGGGGTCTACCTAGTGAAGAGATAAATGAGAATGTTGATTGATGAGGAAGGTAAGAATGAAGTAATTGAGGAGAGTAGAAAACATGTGTATATATATATGAAGTTATATATGAACTAAGTGGTAATCGCCTTTCAGTAACATTGGCTGTAATAATTTGAAACTATGTGGCCATTTTCTGCTGTGTGGAATCCGTAAGCACAAAAACCAGGCTCCTGCTGGATTCTCTACAGAGATGTACAGCATCCAAATGCCTCCTAACAAAGGCTTGGAAAAAGTGCACCAAAACAGCATAGATTTTAACATATATATATATGTTAAAATATATATATATATATTTTAAAAGCATAGATTTCAAATGGAAACAAAATAAGCCAAAGGAATCCAGACTTAAAATCCAAGATCAATACTGATAGTCTGGTATTTAAAATATTATCATTACCCTTCCCAACAATTTCCATTATAGAATGTTTTTTTAGAATGTGGCAAAAAAAAAAAAAAAGCCACTGGAAACTCACTATTGGAATTATTTGAGCAATTTTCAATACAGGAAAGCTGGAAACACTTTGCTTTATGTAACCATTCACATTTTGTGCTTTGGCACGTTTAATTTATTTTAAAGTAAATGTTAGGTAAGTCAGAAGTAATCATATTATAATGTGTATATAGAAACAGGAAATTTTAAATGGAACATAATAAAGAAGTTTTTCAAAGTTTGATTTTCTTCTTTTTGAATACTACCATATGAGGTATTTGTCCTTTTCCTCTCCATATGAAAGTGGGATAATTTTGATTGCTCCACTTTGCTGCTTTGGAGGGTTTGCTTGTAATATGTAACCATAAGTAATTGGAAGTTTTTATTTGTTCATTCCTATGGGAAAGAAATAGCCTCTCTGAAAGCACACTCTGCTTTAAATTTGATGAGTGTCAGATAATCCACTCTCGACTTAAGACACGATCCCAGGAAATCTGCCCCTTGGAAACGCGGGATGGGGAACAGAGCAATGGGAAGAAAATCTAATAACAACAAATCTTCAACAATAGGGAAAAAGTACTGATACATGTCACTAGCGTAAATAAGGAACTAAAATCCTAAAGCGAGAATTATTATTGACCCTGTAACCCAAAATATAAATGTGATCCTGAACCAAAAGCTCTGGAAAAATGACTTTCTGAGCTGGGAATGCTACAAGCACAAGCACAATGGACTCAACTGGCTGGATGCAACAGAAGTGCTGATTACTCAGCAGGACTTTTATCTAGTGGAGAATTTGAATAGCATCATTTCATCTGGGTAAAACAAAGTCATCAAAAATAGGTGTACAAACACGTTTGAATGTTTAAAAATGCAATTCCAAGGTAAGAGATTATTGCTATATTGCAAATTGAGACAGAACATGTGACAATGGGTTAGGAAATGTCAGTGGTAGTTATTCATCCTAAATAAACATAATTAGTAAATATACTTGTGTGTTTGTGTGTGTTGAATTCGATTGACAGAGGACAGAGAAATGAAAATTTGTGCTGACTAGGCTCTGTTTTTATACAGAAGAAGCTCAACTCTTAACTAGATAAAGTGAAAAAGTAATGTACTGACTCATGCAAAATGGAAAGTCTAGGTGAGGAACTGGACCCAGAGAATCAAGCAACATCTAATTTCTCTTTCTCTCTCTCCCCAATTTAAATAAGGAAAATAAAAATAAATCAGAAAATAAATGAAGTTTTAAAAATGAGATGAAAGAAAAAATTAAAAAACAAACAAAAATAAATAAAATGAGATGAGAATGATGATATACTTCTCTGGATTCTCCAGATAAAAAGTACCTGTAGTATGTACATATGTGTGTGTGTGTGTGCACACACATGCAAATGGATGGATAGATATATACATACATACATAGATTTAAAGAATTAACTTATAAAAAAGAATTAACTTAAACAATTATGGAGTCTGCTGAATTCAAACTATAGGATGCAGGCTGGAGACACAGGAAAAAGCTGATGCTGCAATTCAAGTTCAAAGTGATCAGGTTGGAAGATCATCTAAGTGTTCAATCTCATCTCAGATCACCCTTATAGAAACATCCAAAACGATGTTTGCCCATGTATTTGAACAATACAGTTCAGAGGAGTTAGCATATAAAGTTAATTGCAATAGATGGTTCTCCATAACCCCAGCCCTCAGCATTCCAAATTACCAACTCAAGTATTTATTTACCAGTTCCAAGGAAGGGCTCTGAGTAGATTTTCTCATATCTCATGATCCTCCCTGAGCTCAGAAATGCCACTACGATGGTCATCAGTCTTAGAATATAATCAGGCAGTGGTGAAGAGGTATCTGCAAGTGCTTTTTAACTGTTCTGCAACAGTGCCTGAGCATTCATTTGTCTAGCACATTTTAAGCCATCTTGCAAATGGTTTAGAGTGGCTGCTGTGTGGATGACAATCCTTTGTAGAGTTCCCATTTTGAGTACAGTTTTGTGGAACTAAAGCATGTAAGGTAGAGCACAAATGTTGGATGACCAGCAAAGAACCTATTTTTAATATCACGGGAGCCAATCTGTATTATGTGGGTTTAAATTATATGATCCATGACCCAGCCACTGCTCATCAGTTAAATTCATAATAGTAGGCACACCCCTGACAGCAACAGATGCCCTGCCCAAACTATAAAGAAATTGATTGCAATTTTTTGAATTGAATGATAAACTTCCAAAATTTCAGCATCTGGATGTAGTTGCAATGCAGTACAATTATTTATTCTTATTTCACATACATTCAGAAAATTTAAAAAATTTGATTACTGCCATCTACTTAAAATGATACACTCATCACTATACATTGTGTCCATGTACTGAAATAACATGTGAAATCTCAAAAATATATGCAATTATATGCCAGTTAAATCTTTTAAAAAGAAAAAAGTGACATCAACATTGATGCTTTTATTTTCAGTTACTTTTATTTGATATTTGGAATATGTTTATACCTAAGCCAACTGCATGGGAAAATATGTATAGTCAGTTATCCATCAGTAAAACTTTCTCTTTCAATTTCAGATATAGCTATACATCTTTTGAACGGATTTATGACCTACTTTGTTTTTAAAATTTATTTATTTGAAAGTTGGAAATACAAAGAAAGAGGACAACAGAGAGAGGGCGAGATCTATCTGCTGGTTCAATCCCTGGATGAACACAATGGAAAGGGCTGAAGCAAGCTGAGGCCAGCAGTTTCATTTGGGTCTGAATTGGCGGGGAGGGAGGAGCAGCTGCCATGCCACATTGCTGGTCCCCACGTAAGTCTCACCTTGGTCTAAAGGTGTATAAGTAAATAAGTCTTTCTTATTTCCCCCTCCTGCTGTATGGCCCACCTTTTTCATTCATTCATGAATGCAGTAATTCATTGAACAGCAGCTGTGTCCCAGGTTCTGGGAAAGTTAGTGGATGGTGGGGATGGGCAACATTCACGTCTGGTCTATCAAGAGTGTGATAATGAAAGCAGACATCACATGCATCACACCAGGGGCTCAGGGCATGCTGCCCACAGTCTCCCATGCAGTCTCAGATTCTTATTTCCCTTGACCCAATTTCTCTCATCTATTTTGCTTTTATCTTACTTGGCTTTGTTTATATTTTCAAACAGCCTAAGTGCTTTTTTGGAAGAAGACAGGATATAAGTGAAACAACAGTTCTTTACAGTGTAAGTTCAGCCAATGTACTTTGTCACAAAACAACCTATTGAAAAATTATTTTGGGGCCTGGCACAGTAGCCTAGTGGCTAAACTCTTCACCTTGCACATGCCAGGATCCTATATGGGCACCGGTTTTAGTCCAGTGGCCCCACTTCCCATCCGGCTTCCTGTTTGTGGCCTAGGAAAGCAGTTGAGGACAGCCCAAAGCCTTGGGATCCTGCGCTTGCATGGGAGATCTGGAAGAGGCTCAGGGCTCCTGGCTGCGGATCAGCTCAGCACCAGCCAATGCAGACACTTAGGGAGTGAACCAGCAAATGGAACATATTTTTCTCTGTCTTTCCTCCTCTCTGTATATCTGACTTTTCAATAAAAATAAATAAATCTTTACCAATCTGAAGCTAGGAGCAAGGAGCTTCTTTCAGGTCTCCACGCGGGTGCAGAGTCCCAAGGCTTTGGGATGTTGTGCACACGCATACACACACACACATATATACACACATACATATCTAGTCTCAAAGCAAGATATAAACTCCTTATGCTTATAGAGACTATACAACTAAATGCCAAATTAAAATAAAATACAAGGAAAACTCTAAAACCAAAATATTTAAAGTAACAATTTTAAAGTTTCAAAGCGAAGTCTGTTTTGTTGCAAACTTCAAGCCTCCTGTCTGATCGTGTAAATTTTTCAGTTGCCTTTTCCCGACTTCAGTGGGACTAATGTGACTTCCATAGTAGTAAAACCTGTTAAATCACTCTAGAGTACTTTTCCATGACATTAGGATCATTTTAAGACTTAACTTTTTTGATTCAATAAAATATTACTTCATATATAAGAAAAACTATCAGTGAGAAATCCATGAATGTCAAAAGTTAGTAGTCCAGTAAAAACATCTTTTAGAATTGAAAAGAAAATTAACAGTGCAATAAATTTGGAATATGCATGAAATGGATACAAATTCAATTACTATCAAACAGAAACAAAAAACTGCTTCATCCTATATTGCCTATAATGCTTGTGGCTACTGAATTTCTGGAAGTTGGTATGTACAACCATGGGATCTGCTTACAGGAGGAGTACATACCAACGGCAGTGGAGAGAATGCTGTTGAATGTGAAACTCTGACCACGGGATTAGTGAATCAACTCCCTCAGCATTTTGCTCTTTTCAAGCTCCTGCTGAATTTCTGTCCCTATAGCATCCTCATTGGAAGCACAAGTGTTGGGTGGATAGACCCAGAGTTTCACGTGATTCTAATAACAGCAATTATTTTTTAAGATTGTATATGAAATCAAAATATATTATTTTACCAAAAATTAAGAAGACTTCACATCCCCTGAGAAAACATATGCAGCCCACATCTTGAGAACTCCAGTCTTAGAGCATGCAGCTTCCCTGGGAAAGAGAACAGCAGTAGCCCATCTCCAGGCATGGCCCAGGCCCCCATCCTTCTTTTCTTCCTCACTACTTGTCACCACCTTCTGTTATATAAGGATGGACCAAACTACTGCCAGTTGGCTCCTGCCATGGAGGCAAACAGGGGTCACGGAGGACAAGAAGATGAGGCCCTGCAGAGTGTTGCTTCTTTTAGTTTCCGTGCACACAAAAACCCATAGCTATGGCTCAAAGGCAGTTACCAACTTGGTAAGTCTGGAGTAGTGCCCAAGATCACTCTTCTAGAAGCTCCAGGCGACCTTCCCCGGTATCACTGGCTTATGGCCCACACTTGAGAAGCTCGAGTCTAAGGCCTGCTGAAATTTCTTTCAGAATTGGTCTGTCTGTAGACAAATTTTCCTTTTTTTTTTCCTAAGTTGTTGGAAAATTCCCTTAACCCTGTGTTTTACTTGGGAATACGTTATCTTAGCTTCTATGAAATGGAGCAGGGACTTACTAAGTAGATTAGGCAGATTACAAGATTCTTATTTCAATGCGAAAGGAAAAGAAGTTTCACTGGATCTGAAGGCTATTCATGGTACAGGAATTTTCAAACCACTAGTTGGTATGAAGTTTTAATAAGATTAACAGTTGAAGAATCAATATATCAAACTCCAGAAACCCTGAATTAATTATAAGTATATTTGGTGGTAAATCAATAAATCAAACAATTTGAAAGTGAAGTAAATTGCTTTATTTTCCTTTGTGGTTGGAGCTTAGTGACTGCTGAAAGCTTTCAGGTGTCATTAGATCTGCCTGCTCTCCAGTTGATATTCATGGCTGGGAAATACTTTGGCGTTCAATTAAATGCAAATTGCTTTTGGAAGAAGCTCATGACAAAGCTCTGTCTTTCATATGAATTTCAGCTTATTTCAGCTGGCTGTGAGTGGCAGAGGATGTGACTCACTGTCTTTTTTGTTTGCTTGTTTGTTTGTTTTAGCAGAAGGTGAGTTATCTGATGTAGTAAGATGTCTAGAGGTAGATAATCTGGAAGCAGCAGCCCAGCAATGTCACAGTCACTGGGCAATTCCTGTCATCTTTTCTTTTTTACCTCTGTTTTCAACATCAAGTTTGCATTTAAGGCAGGAAGGAGGATAAGGCCAGCATCAGTCTCATTCACTGGTTTAAACTGGAAGCCCCCAATGACTCCTGCTAATGTATCAGGGGCCAAAACTATTCACACAACCACTTCCTAGACCGCTCGTAGTGAGGACAAGGGAAAAGACATTCAGGAATAGATAGTGGATTAACCATACTTTTGTACCTCAAATGTCTCCTTAATGGAAAAGCAGAATATTATTATTATTATAATAATAGCAGTATAATAATAATTAGCAGCAGCAGTAGTAGTAGTAGTATGCTGCCTCTCTCTGCAGAAATTGCTATGGTTTTAAAAAGCATGAGAGGAAAAAAGCATGAGAGGTAGATGAAACTTGGAAGAGAACATCAGGGGGCCTAGAGATTTTGCACTATGACAAATGGAACATACATGAATTTCATTATTCACAGTTCCTCCCAAGAATAAGTGACATTGTCATAAGATGGAAAGGTCATGTGCTTTTTGGTAAAGATCAGCAAGCATTCTTGTGGTTTTACCCGCCTAAACCCTGTACCGAGAATGCCCAGTGGAACAGAAAGTGTCCTTTTCCTTAATGCTGAACAGACTCGGGTATTTTACAAAAAGAGCCTTCCAGAAATCAGTGCACTGCAGTATGACAAGAGTTACTCTCCCTGGATCCCTCTGTCTTTTCCTGCCCTCATCACAGAAAAGCACCATCGCCGGTGGCTCATGTAAGGTGGAGATTTCAACACAACATGCCCTGGGTGAGACCATCACATCGAAGAACTCAGAATGCAGCAAAGCTCCCAGTGTTTGTTCAGCTTTTGTTCCTTGGCTTCCTCTTCATCTTAATGCTTAGATATGATATGATTGTCCTTTGCATTAAGCTTTGCATATTTGATATATTTATTTTGAGCTTGCCATGGATTCTTGGCATCAGCTATCGCTATCCTTAATTTCAGATTCTTTTTATAAGCATCAAGGTTCTTAGAGACTATTTCAAAGGCAGGATTTCTTTGGTCCCTATGCATCTGTGTGAGTCAAGAATGTTCAGTGTTCTGGATTTACCAAGTGATCTGTATTTCTTATCTCTTCTTTCAGAAATAAGAAGCTGGATGATGGTGTTATTTAAAGTCCACATATTAACACATTATTTGTTTATTTGTGCTTTAAGTGATGGTGTAAGAGGTGCTGGGATTTGAGGTCACTGTTCCTGGCCTCGTCTGCTACCTGATATCGCCTCAAACAAGATAGAAAATACTTAGCAATTTTTAAGCCTTTTTTTCCCACATGTCTAAGACCTTTGTCACTGAAAGGGTACTGGACTGTAATAACACAAAGGTGCAATTTCAATAGAGGGAAAAAAGTATATTAATAATATTGAAAATATATACCAGTATTCTTTGGATACTTGTTTTAATGAATTATCCTTCCAGAAATATCTAGGTTTTAAAGAAGATAGGGAAAATAATTCAGAGATAGGATTCTGAATGAAAAGAGTTCAGAACAGATTCTGGGACCCTGAATTAAAGTTTTTAGCAGATAGTCTTATCTAGGTCCTTTAAATCATATTGTATGGATGGGGCCACGTTTGCCTTTACTGGTCTTTGTATGATTGTGTCCCACCTATACAATGTGAACAAAAATATGTTATCTGTTTACTTCCAAACGTGCCTCAGGGTAGGGAGCATAGCTGAATTACATGGAAATGCTTCAAAAATATCTTACAGTGCATTTGTAGCTGCTATAACAAACTACCTGAGCTGAACAAATTATAAAACTAAAAGGCTCATTTGAATCACAATTCTGATAGCTAGCGGGTCCAAGCAACATGGAGTCAGCATCCGGGCAAAGGGCATTCTGGCCATATCAAAACAAGACAGAGAAGAGGAAAGAGAACGGGTCAAGTGCAGGAAGCTCTGAGTACATGAGGTGGCTTCACCTTAAGGCAACCTGTTGAGAACTCTATTGAGAACTAATTTAGTCCCGCGAGCAATTACTTTCTCAAGATTCCTTGCTTCCAATTATTTAATCATCTCTCCATAGACCACATCTCAAAGTTCTACCACCTCATTATTGTTACACTGGAGATCAAACTATCATTTCATGAGCCCATGGAGGACAAACACATGGAAACCGTTGAGGAAGGAGGGAAGGACACAGTCTAGAGAGAGATCCAAACTATGCTTTAGTTTCCTTTGGAAGTTGCCCCAAGAATTTCTTTTCTTAAATACTTTTGGAGAGCAAAAGCTATAATTTCAGCAGAAAGGAAGAAAACTTGTGAGATAAAAATCAGATTCCATCTCATCCAACAGATGGAAAAAGAATAGGCTTTGAAGGATTCAACCTTGCTGGTTTATTCTGACAAAACGTCTCCATTAATAAATGCTTGTGATAGTGATGCTGGTTCTGAACCACAAAAGATTTCATTAGCAAATGAATTGCAAAGAAGATGACCTAGATATTTAATGATGGAAAGAAACTTGGAAAGGGTAAAATCAAGATATTCAGAAATGACAAAAATTGGGTGACTGCTTAAATACATATAGTGGCAAAAATATACCCCTGCTATTGGAAGTAACAAAGATGTGTCATCCTAGGAACAGGGAAATGATGGGTCTCTAGACACAACTTTGATGAGCTACAGCTGGTTACTGGGTTCTGCGAGTGGCATTACAGAGCATTTCTATGTGTGTGCTTCTGGTGAAGGATGAGGTAGACCAACCATGGAGGTCTGTGGATTTTTATGCCCAAAACCCATTCTCCAAGCTCTCTAAGTTACTGGAACTCATGAAATGACAATCTTTGAGTTAGAAAGGACTTTCAAATTCATTCTTTTTCTCCTTAAAAACAAGTTTCCAAGGCCTCCATGTTATTGTTGTTGGGCCTTTAATACATATACTTTGAGAAAATGCAGCATGGCAAGATACATTTTACAAATTCAGAGATAATCATAATTATTTGTGATTTATTAGTTATGATTGTATCAACAGGATTTGGAGAACAGCATACATATTTGCCAGACATATTTTTCATTTGGCCTAAGGCAGCACAACGTGTGCATGTGAAGTCACAGACCTCTTATAATATTTTAATATTTCCAGAAGTCTTTTATTCACACATTGGAAAAACCTGGTCCAGTCAAATTATCCTTTTGATACACAATATTCCTGGCAAAATTAATGTCCAGCCTACACTTGACACCCTTCAGTGCCAGGGAACTCACTACTCAAAAGGTACCTCATTCTGTCTGAATGCTGTTAGTCTTCACTTTTTTTTTTTCCTACAAATTTTGTTTATTTTTACTGGAAAGGCAGATTCACAGAGAGAAGAAGAGACAGAAAGATCTTCCATCTGCAGGTTCGTGCCCCAACTGGCTGCAAAAGCCAGAGCTGGCGCTGGAGCTGAGCCAATCCAATGCAAAGCCAGGAGCCAGGATCCTCCTCCAGGTCTCACTCATGGGTACAGGGTCCCAAGGACTTGGGCCTTCCCCTATTGCTTTCCCAAGCCACAAGCAGCTAGCTAGATGGGAAGTAGAATAGCCAGGACACAGACTAGTACCCACCTGGGATCCCAGTGCATGCAAGGCCAGGACTCCAGCTGCTAGGCTACCATGCTGGGCCATAGTCTTCACTCTCTTGTACACAGGTTTCAAATACTACCTGATGTGATTCTATTTTAGGTCATGTAGACAAATCCTGTCCCTCTTCAACATGATAGCTTTTCTTCTCTTTTTAATATTTATTTATTTTTATTGGAAAGGCAGATCAGATTTGTAGAGAGAAGGAGAGAGAGACAGAAAAATCTTCCATCTACTGGTTCACTCCTCAAATGGCTGCAACAGCCAGAGCTGAGTAGATCTGAAACCAGGAACCAGGAGCTCCTTCTGGGTCTCCCACACAGGTGCAGGGTCCCAAGGCTTTGGGCCATCCTGACTGCTTTCCCAGGCCACAAGCAGGGAGCTCAATGAGAAGTGAAGCAGCTGGGACATGAACTGGTGCCCATGCGGGAACCCGGCACTTGCAAGGTGATGATTTAGCCATTGAACCAACACTCTGGGCCCCACATGAGCTTTTCAACAACTCTGGACAAGCACTGATATCCTCTCTGAATGTTTCCTTCTCCAAGCTAAATGGATGCGGTTTTATGCAGTACTTCTGGGCTAGTGTTTTCTTGACATAAAGTTTAATTTAACTTGAAGGTCCTATGTTGGCATTATCTCCCCTCCATTCCCATTTTCTTTTAAGTTTTACCCTGATGTTTCAGACTATTCCAATTCAAATGTTCCCACATGTAGTCTGAACATACATAACATCTATGTTTTTCTGTGATTCAGACAACTAAAAAGGGAGATTTTTATCCCCCATCTTAACATTTCCAATTTCATCTACTTACTCTTGCACTTTGCAGAGGGTTGAGAAGTAGGAACAGGGGGGATAGGGGTGAAAGATCAGAGTTAAAGTCCAGCTGCTTCCTCAAGGCCCTTGGGAATTGCCTTTCCTACTCTGTTTCAGCTGTGGGAGAAGCAAGGAGATGCTGAGATAACTACCCCCAACCTTCTTGCTAGTGACTGCCTTTCCACTGCCACAGGGGCCTCAACACCATCCAGGCCTGCCTATGTCACTCTGTTTGGACTTAGACAATTATAACCCTGTGAGTACAAAAAAATATATATTTTATGTTTTTGTCTTATAAAGTAGATTGAAGATCAGACAAGCTAATGGATGTGAAGCCACACAAAACACATTTAAATAATGAGATTTTTTTCTCTGCTGCCAAGAACTGATCTAGTGCACACTCTAACCTGGCCTCTATCCCAACCACCCACTAGCCAACTGTCTCTAGACTTGAGGCAATGGCCTTGCAGTCTTGGCTCCCCAAGACAATATGGTAGGTCTGTGCAAATGTGTATAAGGAGCCAGTTACTTGTCTACTCTTAATCTCCATTCATACATAACTTAAATAAATCAGTTGGGTCTATTTGCACAGCTTCTATTTTGTCTAATTGGACTGCCCCAGCATCATTTCTGTGACATATGTTTTAAGCCATAGTTATAGATTATAACTTCTTGACTTGCTTCCTAGAAGCTAACTAGCCCTCTCCAAAGTCAGAGTCCATTCTTCAAAGAACTCAGTCTGTCTTTTTTTTTTTAAAGATTTATTTTTATTATTTTTTCATTGGAAAGGCAGATATACAGAGAGGAGAGACAGAGAGGAAGATCTTCCATCCGATGATTCACTCCCCAAGTGAGCACAACGGGCCGATACTATGCCGACCCGAAGCCAGGAGCCTCTTCCGGGTCTCCCACAAGGGTGCAGCGTCCCAAAGCTTTGGGCCGTCCTCGACTGCTTTCCCAGGCCACAGGCAGGGAGCTGGAAGGGAAGCGGGGCTGCTGGGATTAGAACCGGCGCCCATATGGGATCCCGGGCGTGCAAGGCGAGGATCTTCAACCACTTGCGCCACCGCGCCGGGCCCACTCAGTCTGTCTTTTAAAAAACCCTTTTATTTATTAATTTGTAAGGACATCTACTTAATTGCAAGGCAGAGTTACAAAAAGAGAGGGTAAAAACAGAAAGACTGAGACACAAGGAATGGGAAAGGAAGATCTCCCATCTACTAGTTCACTCCCCAAATGGCCACAATGGCCAGGGTTGGACCAAGCTGAATCCAAGAGCCCAGAACTCCATCTCAGCCTCCAATATGTGTGGCAATATGATCAAGTACCTTGATCATCTTTCAATGCCTTTCCAGGCGATTTAGCAGGGAACTAGATTAGAAGGTCAACCAGCTGGCAGTTGTGTATAAACTAAAATTGAAATGTCAATGAAGTAGTCACAGGATGTGGCTAAAAACTTGCATTTTCTAACATATTGGTCACTTAATACCATGTCAATTAACTCCACAGTGTTGTAAATTGTTGTTGATATTATGTTGTGGCTTTTCATTGGATGAGATGATATTTTGCCAGCTCTGCTTTTGGACCAGAGATGGTCTCTCCAAGAAACTGTTGAATTTATCTGGACAATAAGATACTGGACTCTATGCGTGGTATATGCTTGCAATGAAGGAATCATGACTGGATTTGAACTGTAATACTGCAACAAGGTAGAGGAATCCACCATGGGGGGGCAGGGGAGGGCAAGAGGAGAGGTTGGGGGAGTCCCAGAGCCTATGAAACTGTGTCATAAAATAAAATTAAATTAAAAAAAAAGAAGTCAACCAGCTGGGACTTGAACTGGTGTTCACTTGGGATGCCAGTGTTCCAAGTGGTGGTTTCACTAACTGCTACCAGGTCACTCAGTCTGTTTGGCATCTCCACACAGCACACCATATTGCAGACTGGCTCTTAAGATCATCTGTCCTATTGTCATGATTGATTTTTTTCTCGAGCTCCTTTCTTCTTCTGCTTCCCCTGTTATACACCACTTTGATAGCTCCTCTGTCTATACTACTTTCTTGCTTGAGAAATCCCTCACAGTTCAAAAAGTTTCAGGCATTGTATTTATAGACTTCAAGGTTTCCAAGTCATTGCATCCCCTGTCTATGTCTCTTCTTACATGTACATGTCCAAAAGCACTTCATTGCCTAGTTCCCCCATGTTCTCCAACTCGGTGAAGGTGACCACATCCACCCTGATACTCAAATGAGAAAATTCAGTTATCACCCATCTCAACTGCACCTGCTGCCTCAACTCCCATCCCACCCTTCTGGATGCATCATTGGTTTTTCTTCTTTTCATGACACTTAAACTCTCATGAATGTTTCATCTAGGCACATTGATCAGTCTTCTGGCTACTTCACACTGCAGCCAAGGACATCTTTGGAGATATCCAATGGAGAACTCACACTATCACCAGGCCCAAGCATCTTTGACAAGTGTCCTCTGCCAAAAACAGCAGAGCAATACTCCAGAGCCTTCACAATTGGGCTCCAATCTGTTCTTGTATCCTCATCCCTTGCTGAACATTCCCTGGACCTGACCAGAGTGGCATGTGGTCTCGGTTCGGTTTGCAATTTCAGTTCATTAACTCATCATTTTTGCTCACAGGCTCTGTCCTCTGCCAAAGAATCCTAGTTCTGCTTGAACTGTTTAGCATATGTAGGTGATTCAATCCCAGAACATTTCTTCTGAAGGGTATTTTTAGTCATCAAATGACATAAACACTTTATACATTAATCATAGAGTTTATAAAGTTTCAAAGGAAACCTGTAACTATCTGATGGCATTTCAGAAATGTTTGAAAGAGTGTGGCATAACAACATTAGCAGAGCCATCCTCCAAGCTTTCCTCTGTTCATGCTGAACTCATATTTATCTAAGCTATGGGAAGGAAATAGCACAGATAATTCATAGAATTGAGTGCAGGAATACACATATTTTGGTATATAACATGCTTTTTTTCCTTTTTGCTCTCTTATTGACTTTCATAATGGAGTTTTTACTAGCTTGATAAAAATTAATTCCCAGTCCCAGATATGGAGCAGTGAAGGCTAAACTGGGGAATGATTTGGAAGTATGAGTATTTCAGGATGGCAAGGAAAGCACATTTGTTACAGAGCATATGAATTTACAGCTCGCATTTGGGCTGAGAGTGGGCTTCTCTATCCTCATTTGCTTGTGGTCTGCTTTATGTTTGAGCTAGTCCTATCTTCTGTCTCCACTGAGAGTCATCACTAACGTTATAATAGCAACCTGCTTCCAGCTCTATCCTCTCTATTGTAACACATGTACAAAGTTGATGAGTTCTGCTTTCTTTGTCATTTTGTATGGGTCGGATGGACAGCACATTCACACTCCAAAGTACAAAATACCGTGATTGTGGAAATCAGAGGTCATTCTATTTTTACTCATTTTCACTTTAATTGCAAATTGTTAGTGCAGGAATTTCTACAAAAGGGTTATGCAAGCATGTCCAAATTGCTTGAAATATTTTCCACTTGTCTGACTTCCCATGGGAAAAGCCACTAGGTTGCATTTGTGGCATCTCAGTTGGTTTGAGCAGCCTAATTGGGCTTTAGAAGTTTTCAGCAACACTGGTTTGCCAGTGAACACCCACGGATATCCAGGAACTCCTCTCTCCACTCCTCCAGAACCTGCGAGTAAGTGAAGGACTTACGTAAAACATAGCCAGGGTGATGGCAGCTAACATCTAGCTTTTGGTTGTGAGGTTATTTCATTCAATCCATGGACGATGAAATTAAAAGATAACTTATTTTAGCATGCAAATTGAAATT
The DNA here is from genome assembly GCF_017591425.1 of Ochotona curzoniae. Classification (NCBI taxonomy): domain Eukaryota; kingdom Metazoa; phylum Chordata; class Mammalia; order Lagomorpha; family Ochotonidae; genus Ochotona; species Ochotona curzoniae. The sequence goes on along the minus strand of NW_024466502.1, from coordinate 42,141,849 downwards.
CTTGAATTTTTTTTTCACAAATTTCATTTTCCATGAACTTTTTGAAGATCCCTTGTAAGCGTGAATCTCAAGACTTTTTCAGCAAAATAAATTTATCTCTTAGTTCAACTTCCTATGGACTTAAAAAGACTTCTTTCTCTCTTTCCATATCTTGAAATATCTTAAATATCTTTGTGTCTGTATTTGTTTCGGTTTCAATAACCAGACAACTAAGAGTAAACTTGACTATTCTTACAAAATTCATTCCATTCAGTCTTTCACATTGACTACGTATGTTTTCAAGCTAAGAAACCTTTTCATGAAGCAGTGACTTTTTCTCTTTTCCTGCTGTAATGACCTTGAAGAGCTACAGAATCTCTCGTCCACAAATGTACCTGTACACATAGGCACTGATTTGAATGGACTTGAGGGGTTCCAGAATCCCCTAAACTCTGAGCAGACTCTCAAGCTGATGGAAATGATGCTGAGAAGTGTGAAGGTTTTCTGCAGCCACAACCCTGTCCTTGTCACCCTCACGGCCCCCTGCCCCTAGCCCATCACCAGGCTTTTTGGAATACAGAGAATCAGGCAGCCCTTCAGTTCCTATTTTGAGACAGAAAAGGGAAAGCATTCAGGAGTTAGGGTGCCCAATGGTTTGTGTCCTTGCTGACAATGGCCTTAGTCATGAGATTATGGAAAATAAGATAGGGCTGGTGGACGTGATTACTCTGGAGTCCCAGGAAAACAAGCAGGCACTTTTGAAATTGCCTGCTGATGAAAGAGAGCACACAGCATCACCTCCCCCCGATCCTGGGGCTCCTGGGAGCGTCCAGCTATCCTTGGAGGAGATGATGATAGCAAAGCTGATTGGGAGCTCAGGGAATTTTTCTTCATTTCTTTTTTTCTTTCTTTTTTTAAGATTCATGTCCCAATCCTTTCAACTGCAAAATATTAGAATGTTCTGAGTTTGGGAGAGTTTGTCAGGAGAGTGGAGATTATGTCCACAAAAGGAAAATATAAAGTTAACCTGTCAAGTGTTGATTCCATTTTGATTGCCTGACAGCTTCATCCCAGAAATAACAGCTTCCAACTTTCAAGGGGAGCTGCTTCAATATTCTTTGTAATTTTGAAAAAGAAAAAGAAATTTCTCTGATGCAGGTAGGTCATCAAGACATGATGGAAGGAAACAGAAAAATTGCACAAGATCTCAGAAAGCAATCCCTCCATCTCACCGTTTCTCTTCACTGCTTTCACTGGGTGCCTTACACATCTTAAAAGTGATAGCATCCCAGCAAAACCACGCAGCATTTGAAACTGGATCCCCTACCTCTTCATATGATGAAAGTAACCTTTCCTAGGCCACACTCGTTCACTACATGATTGATTTCTCAACGATGTGCAGAGACACAATGTTTGAGAAGCAGCCAGTTGATGTGTAGAAAGCAATAATTGATCATCAATTATTTTAGAAAATTGTAGTTTAACTTACACCGATTCTTATTTATGGCACTAGAAGCACAGTTATGGGGACCACAGTGGGATGCCTTTCATCCTATGAGGTTGTTCTGCAGCAGGTTTCATAGTCAGTTCAAAATGAGAGGGAGGCCAGTGCTCACTAGAACAACAGGATGTTTAGAGATATTCAGAAAGGAAAGACTGCATCTGGGAAAAAGATGAATTTACGATTCTTTAGGGAACTGCTGATCCACAGTTATAGTGTGCCTATAAAGTGGTGGTGATCTATAAACCTGTTCCTCTAAGATTTGTGATTCATGAGACCTCTTACATAATCTCTTACACAAATAATTTATATGATTCATATCACTCTTGAGCAAATAAATTTAATTTAGCACAAAAAAGGAGGGATGGTTTAAGATCTGACATATCTCAGTTACCTGTAAATAGAACAACAACAACAAAAAGCAAACCACCAGGACCCCACTCCTCAGCTCCCAGCTATAGTGCAGCAGAAAGCAAAAATTGCATGCAAAATGCCACCCAGTGAATGCCAGCACACTCATTGTTCTCTTCAGTAAGACAAGACAAGACAGCATATGAAGGCAGAGGCATTGAAGCAAATCTGTTTGGAGCAGGTTTTTGTTTGTTTATCATTGTGGACCTTTATTTTTAATTGAATTTTTTTTTTACAAGCATTTGCTACTTAACTGTGTGGGCTGCCAGGCCTTTTGCATGTCCAGGTCCCAGTTCCTCAATTGTACAATAAGTGGATTAGACTTACAAGACCTAGCATTTATTGAATATTTAAACTGTGTCAAGTACGATGCCTGTCATTTTAATATCTCTAATCCTTAAAAGAACTTTCTTTAAAAAAACAAAAGATTTATTTTATTTGTGTTGGAAAATCAGATATACAGAAAGGAGGAGAGACAGAGAGGAAGATCCTCCATCTGCTGATTCACTCCCAAGTGACCGCAACGGCTGGAGCTGAGCCGATAGGAAGCCAGGAGCCTCTTCCAGGTCTCCCACATGGGTGCAGAGTTCCAAGGCCTTGGGCCATCCCTGACTGCTTTCCCAGGCCGCAGGCAGGGAGCTGGATGGGAATTGGGGTCACCAGGATTAGAACCAGTGTCTGTATGGGATCCTGGTGTGCAAGGTGAGGACCCTGGTTGCTAGGCTACTGTGCCGGGCCCTAAAACAACTTTCTAAAGGAGACACTGCTATCTTCCCAATACAGAAGTGAAAACTGAGGCACAGGGAAGCCAACACACTTATCAGATCTCTTCAGCAGGAGAAGCAAGGGCTAGCTCTGCCATGGGAATCCCATTCCACGGGCTTTTAGATGTGGTCCATGTCCTGGAGATGCCAATACTGGTCTGTCAGGGTTGGTTTGTCAGAGCTGCCCTAACCAAGCACCACGAGCTGGGGGCCTGAACAGCAGCAGCTGTTTGTGTCGCAGCTCTGAGAGCTGAGTTCCAGGTGTTGGCTGTGCCAGTTCCTTCTAGGCTATGAGGGAAACGTCTGCTCCTCCAGCCCAACTTCTGTTTGCTTGCTGACAGCGTTTGGTGTTCCTTGGTAGGTGGCAGCATAAACTCCAATCTTCACATACTGTTCTTCCCAGTTCAGGTCCAAATTTCCCTTCTTATAATGTTAACCACAGTGGAGTAGGAGCCTGTTCCATTCCAGGATGACATCACCTTAACTAATTCCATCTGAAATGACCCTACTTCCAAATAAGTCCATGTTCTGAACTATTGGGAATTAGGACTTGAACACATGAGATTTTCTTTGACAAGAAGGACATAAATCAACCCACAACAGTGCTCATAACCCTGTGAAGACTCTATGGTCAAAGGGTACAAAGAAAGGCTGATGTCGTGTAGCTGGCTAAGCCACCTCCTGTGACAGCAGCATCCCAACTGAGCACTGCCTGCTCCCCTCCACTTCCAAATCCAGCTTCTTGCCGATGCACCTGCAGGGGAGGAACAGGTGCTGTACACAAAGGTGGTAAAACCCGGGGCCTCACTGTAAGGCAACAGGTGTGTCAGCTGCACTGACGATCCAGGTTCTTGGAGGGAATGTTCCAAGTAAGAATAGAAAAGCTAACCCAGCTGCCTTTATTTTTTTAGAATTCTCTCTCAAAGCCGCTACCCTATGAAAGCACTTACAAAAGGGAGGTTTCAAGATTTTTGTTCTGTGGAATGTTGGTAGGTGTTTTTCGGCTTCAAAAAGAGGTTATGGGTTTCATACATTGTGGGAAGCAGATAGTAAGCTCAAAGTCATTTCAACGTGGTTTAACAAATGACTGGGATGGGTTTGAAGAAAGTGCAAAGGAGAACAGAGGGGTCCTGGGTTGGAGCTATCAGGAAGCATTAACTACTCCCAGGCCTGGAGAATGAGAAAGAGAAGGAAGCATACAAAGAGAACATTTTGGGTTGATGGACATGGCCAGCCATTCCCTCCCCTTGATCTTTTGTTGACATTTGGCAGACAACCAAGCTGAGGCCTAAAGACACAGAGCAGCTTAGGCTCGCAGGGCTCTGAGGGATGGCAGGGATCATGCGCCCTGCAAGTAGAGGAACCAGTGGGAAGAACCAGAACAATCATTTCCTAGGAGGACTTCTTACAGCACTTAACCTATTAGTGTTACAAAGCACCTACAAAGGAAACTAAGGTATTCCTAAGTTAGTTTTACCATGAAACTCCTTTCTTGAAGAATTACTAAGACCAGTGATTAAAGGAAAAAGACCACCTTGGGCAGCTTTGATCTGTGGGATGAAATCCAAGCCTCTCCTATCAGCCAAGCTTCTCTCAGATGAAAGTTTCAGAAACCAATCTCAAACTAGCTGAGAGCTTGTTGGTTAACCCATTACTGGCAAGTTCAGGAGAGGGCCATGATTCAGGCCTTAGTGGAACCTGCAGTATTGACAATGATCAGAATGATCTCTGCAGCGTTCCAGTCTGCTTGCCTCAGCCAAGCCTCACCCTACACGCTGGCTCCGACCTCACGGCAGCCAATGCCATTACTGATTGTTCCATACCCACATCCTCCCAATGTGGAAATCTCATGGAGGGACTTGTCTCCCTCAGGGCCATGCACAAGTGCATGGTGATTCAGAGTGCACCTGCTTGAAGAAGGAACAAGTGCTGTCATTGGTCAAATTCTACTCTAGTGACCTCATTTTCAGAGTCACTAGATTTATCTGAAGTGAGGAAGAATGAGTGCACATAAACAGAGAAAGAATCTCATTTAAAAAAAAAAGCATCCCAATGGACCCAGTGCAGCAGCCTGGTGGCTGAAGTCATCACCTTACATGTGCCGGGATACCATATGAGCATCAGTTTGTGTCCCGGCAGGCTACGCTTCCCATCCAGCTCCCTGTTTGTGGCCTGGGAAAGCAGTTCAGTACGACCCAAAGCCTTGGGACCCTGTACCCTTGTGGGAGACATGGAAGAGGCTACTGGGTCCTGGCTTTAGATCAGCTCAGCTCATTATTGCGGTCGCTTGGGGAGTGATTCAGTGGCTGGAAGATCTTCTTCTCTGTCTTTCTTCCTCTCTGTATATCTGACTTTCCAATAAAATTACATAAACCTTAAAAAAAAAAGCATGCTAATCCTAGTGCAAAGCGAAACTACGGCCACTGAGACTTATCACACTTGCTTCTAGGGCATTCATGACTCCCCTCAAATCTGGCCTCAAACTAAATTTCAATACCCGTTGGTCTTCTATATGACCTCCCTGTTTCAGCCAGACTGAATTTTTTCCCATTCCTTGGATATATCATTGTTTCTACATTTGTTCTCCAGATCAGACTCTTTTCTGCTTTGAATCATCTTAAGATTTCAATGGAACCTGTACACTGTGTCATCATCCCCTTCCAAACTGCAGTCCTTGTCTTCCTCATAACCTTGACTGTGCTAAACATCAGCACACCCATTTGATATTAATGACATGCTGCTGTTTCCAGTTACTGGGAGCATGTACTGGTCCTATACCCCACAGCAAAACTAGATGGTGAACTCATTTGGCTCCATGGTGTCATGTTTCTACTCTTGGTATCTGCTTTGCCCGACACAATGTACATACTAATCAAATGTGCTTTGGTTGCAATTTCAAAAATTCAAGGTTAGCAATCCACCTTTTCTTGATTGCTTGCATACTTATTAATACTTTATGACCTGTGGGCTGACTTTCAGAATGGTCTTGAAAATTATTCCTGCCTCAGTTGGTTTCCAGTTTCTTGGCCAAGTGAGTAGACAATGCCAATACTGTGGGAAAGAATAACCCATTCATTCATTTACTCATTCATTCAGCACCTACTGAGCTCCTTCCACAAGAAATGTGCTACATTAGGTTTTATGAACCAACCAACCAACAAAATGGTAAATGAAAAATAGACCATTTCCTAAGGAACATCAGTAACATGTATGGATTATAAAATAGGAATAACATTTTCAAAAGTTTATTATTTATTAGAAATAGGGGTTACAGAGAGAGGGGGGATATCTCTCACCTGCTGGTTCACTCTCCAATTGGCCACAAGAGGTAGGGCCTGGGGGGCCTGACACAATGGTTCAACTGGCTAATCCTCCCCTTTCAAGTGCCAAGATCCTATAAGGACACTGGTTAATGTTCCAGCTGCTTTATTTCCCATCCAGCTCCCTGCTTGTGGTGTAGGAAAGCAGTAGAGAATGACTCAAAGCCTTCGGAACCTTCACCCATGTGTGAGACTCAGAAGAAGCTTCTGGCTCCTAGCTTCAGATTGGCTTAACTCTGGCCATTGTGGCCACTTAGGGAGTGAATCAGTGGATGGGAGATCTTTCTCTTTGTCTCTTCTTCTTTCTGTAAATCTGCCTTTCCAATAAAAATAAGTAAATCTTTTTTTAAAAATAAAATAAAGGTGGGGCTTGGCCAGATCAAGCCAGGATCCTAGAACTCCATCTGAGTCTTTCACATGGGTGGCAAAATCTGGGTACTTGTACCATGTTTTCTGCTTTCCCAGGCACATTAGCAGGGAGCTAAATTGGAAGTGGAGCAGCTGGGACTTGAACTGATGACCATACAGGCTGTCAGAAATGTAGGCCACTGTTAAGCCACTGTATCACATTGTTGGCCCAAAGAACAAAATTTCTAGAAGAAGAGGTAGATATTTTGTCAAAACATTTTACCATCTCCCTATAAAAGGGAGGATGGCGACAATTAACCACACTACATGTGTGTTTACCTCTGACCCAACCCTGTCATTTCTAGGAATTTATCCTAAAAACAGACCTCCAAATATATTCAGTAACTTAAATAGATTTTACGTTGTGGTAACTCTGTAGTAAAAAAAAAAAATTAAAAACAACCTAAATGTCTATTTTTAGATTATGCAATAATAATTTTATATAAAATCTATCAATTATTTAATAACTATGAATTATTCTACATGATGGAATACCACACAACTATGAAAAAAGACAGAAGATTACTTTGAGTTGAATGCAATAATTTCTGATTTATAGGAGAAAAACGGAAGTAGCTTTAACCCAACCCAGTTAGGTTTATGAGAAAAGAGGAACCACTAAGGTGCACCCATGATGTCATCGTTCTCTCTTCTGGCTGGCTCTGCTTTGTTCAAATTCAGGCTCAGCACCTTCAGGTGTCAAGATGGTAAGCTGTGCACAATCTCCCAGTTAAAGATGCCTATAGAAAGAGAGGGGTGCTTGTTCTATAGTTCTAGCAAGTGTCTGTGGCTGTGTCTTTCTACTAACTTTACACTTCTTGACCTAGTCTTGGGACCAGATGGAAGTGGAGTTTTGATTGGTCAGGACTAGATCTCTTGGCTGTGTCTAAATATGGTTACCCACAATGCATGCTCTTCTATTTTCAAGGCAAGGGAAGGACAGTTCCAGATGCAATTACCAAAAGAAAGGAAATATGTGCATGTCAGACAAGAACAATGGTTCTTCACCAGAAAGAGCATTGAAAACTTAACTATAAGCATTAATAAATCAATAGCATAGAAGCGTTTAATCACATTAATTAATAAAATATGTTGTTTATTTTTAAAATCATGTTCTTTTATCCTGTGATGTTGGTATGACCAAATATAATTATCATTGTCACATTACTTCCCTTAAACAATTGCAATATGAGGAGTAACTTTAAAGGGAAATAACTAGATTGTACCTGACTTTAATTCTCTCAAGCAGTAATGTGGTAAAGAGGCTCACTGCAGCTGTACTTGAAGCCAAGAAAACGTCCTGTACAATTGACCTTGACAAATAAGTGGGGGTAAAAATCTCAATCTGCGACAATCATTTGGTGGAGAAGTTAAAACGCGGTTGGGATGTACACATCCACTGTCAGAGTGCCTGGGCTCCGTTCCCAGCTCTGCTTCTAATTCCAGATGCCTGTTAATGTGCACCACCCCGGGAGGCTGCTGATAATGGCTCAAATATTTGGGTCCTTGCCACCCATGTGGTCAAGAATCCACTGGGCCCAGCATGGTAGCCTAGTGGTTAAAGCCCTCACCTTCCATGCACCAGGATCCCATATGGGCACTGGTTCATATTCCTGGCAGCCCAGTTCCCCATCCAGCTCCCTGTTTGTGGCCTGGGAAAGCAGTCAAGGATGGCCCAAAGCCTTGGGACCCTGTACCCAAGTGGAAAACCTAGAAGAGGTTCCTGGCTCCTGGCTTCAGATCAGCTCAGTTCCGGCTATTGCAACCACTTGGGAATGAATCAACAGACAAAAGATTTTCCTCTGTCTCTCCTCCTCTCTGTATATCTGATTTTAAAATAAAATTAAATAAATTGTAAAAAAGTGTACCTTCAGGCTGGGTGCGATGGTGCAGTGGTTAAGGTCCTCACCTTGCACGCCCGGGATCCCATATGGGCGCCAGTTCTAATCCCGGCGGCCCCGCTTCCCATCTAGCTCCCTGCTTGTGGCCTGGGAAAGCAGTCAAGGACGGCCCAAAGCTTTGGGACCCTGCACCCGTGTGGGAGACCCGGAAGAGGCTGGATCGGCATAGCATGGGCCGTTGCGCTCACTTGGGGAGTGAATCATCAGACGGAAGATCTTCCTCTCTGTCTCTCCTCTCTGTATATCTGCCTTTCCAATAAAAATAATAAAAATAAATCTTTATTTTAAAAAAAAGTGTACCTACTTATAAAAAAAAGATAAGAATCCACTTACATTTGGCGAGTGGACCAGTAGATGGAAGACATCTCTCTATGTGTCTGCTTGTCTTCACATTTCAACCAAATGGAAGTAAACAAAGTAAACAACTAGAAATTTACAAACAAAATCTCAATCTGCTTCCCACCTGTGGGATCTACACTACTGGCAGGGAACCATTGGAGATGTTTTCAAGGCTGGGTACAGTTCAACTGAAATAATTCGTTACTGAAGGAATAGTCTTTCAAATAGTATATTGTTGTTTTCAAATTTTTTACTGATTCCATTTTTCCCTCTAAACATGGAGAAATAAGCATTTCTAGTCTGTGAATGTGCAAATTACTGCTTCCAATTTTAGTATTTTATACTGATTATGGCATTGTATCATGAATCACAAGAAAATAAATTTATAAACTGCCATTATCACAAAGCTTCTTGGAGCATTCTGCTATATGGAGAACCAAGTTTCTTAGTCAATTAGGAATTTTGTACGTAAGATTTACAGCTCTTGCAAACACAGCTTTAGAGGTTTTCCTATGTGAGGAGTCCATGCATTGTTACTGTATCCAGTAAGGGCACATACGCACTTATGGGCTAAGCAGCAAGGTGGGCAGGGACACAATGGCACTGTGGTGCTGCCTACTGTGGCAACACTGTGGTGTTCCAAGTAGGTTTGCAACAAAGAGACGATGCTGCCAAATTCCCAGTCTGATGCCCTCAATCAGCACAAGCCCCATTCTTTAGAATTAGGTAATACAGTGTCTCTTTGGTTTCCAATTGGCCCTACTTCTACAAAGAACTAAGACCACAATCACAAAAATTGGTCACAACCTTGGGGTGATGTGCTGTAAGCTGGTTCACTTCCCAAAGCCAGGAGCCTGGAACTCAATTCAGCTCTCCCATAAGGGGGGGGCAGGGACACAAATCACATAGTCATCATCTGCTGTCTTCCTTGGTACACACTAGTAAGAAACTAGAATCGGAAGTGTAGCCAGGACTCTAACCAGGCACTCCATTACAGAATGTGGACATTCCAAGCAGAGACTTAACCAATGCCCCAACGTCCCCCTCTCCTCCAGATCTTTTTCACAGGAACTCAGATCTCCACTTCTGTAATTCTGTTCCCTCCCCCCAAGAACTGCAGGCTTAGGCAACAGGGAGGCTGCCTGAAGTCAGCTTAGGCAATTGCGGCCTCTACTTGTGCATTCATCCTTTCTGGTCCATTACTGTCTGAGATGAGCTGTGCATTGTTCTTACTATCAAATTTCTACTGAAGGACAGTACCCAAATCTCATCCCTCATGTCCAACCACCAGAGTACATAGACACTCTGGAGATGCTCTCTCTGCAAAGACATCAAGTGGTAAATCCTAGAAAAATGTAAATAATCTCTCCATAATTGATTTGTTCTTTAAACCTGCATTTCACTTTACTGGAATGCTAAAGGCTGCTGTGCACAGATGTTTTGGCCATTTACCTATTAAAAGCAGCCGCCAATTTACTCTTTCCAGCGGGCTAAGTTGGTGATCAGATTGCAACCACTCTGGTCATTCAGTGCAGGCTTTTCCTGGGTGCTTTCGGTTGCCAGGTGTCTTTCCTTTAGAGTTGGGGGCCACTGTTCTTGGATTCTTTATCCTTCCCTCATCTAACTGCACTACATGGAGACTGAGCAACCCCAGGGGCTCGCTTGGGAGGAGTGGAGGGATCTGGAGTCAAGCTGTATATTTGTGGTTCACATCCATTAACCCTCCAGAGATGATGGATGATGCTGAGTAACACAGCCATATTTTGAGGCTTAGTATTTGCTAACCAGAGAGCCAGGCCCCTTTGGCTCTCACTGGAGGGGAAACTTCAGCTATTAACTAAGATCTAGTGACTCATTTTGAGGTCAAGCAGCCAGTCAGGGATAAAATGAGAGTTAGAACCACAGCTCCAAAGAGCTTAAAGCACAGACTTGAAGGTGGGGGTGAAGAAGGACATATTCTAGGAAAATGAGTTACCCTGCTCCTCCCATGGCAGTGACAGACAGCCCTGGCCATGGATTATTCTTGGGGATTAATAATTCATTTGGAGTCTTAATAATGAATTACAGTGTTCATGTACAAAGCATCCTCCTGTGATGGTTCTATGCTCTGCTCCCAAAGGAATTTGAAAGGGCATTAAATGGTTTTCTGACCTCTGACCTCCCTGCTGTATGCAATGCTGATGTAGTGCAACTTAATGCAGCAAGAATGTCATTAAGCACACATTACACATCACACAATGTGCTCATCCTTGGAAATGTATGTTGTATATTTAAATAAGCACAAATCCCTGCCTGCAAGGAACTTGGAGTCTAGTTCCCTAACAGTTGATGATCTTAAATATTATTATTTTTATCATCTTCTCCTTGACTGATTTCATTCCAAGATCACAAATTCGATTTTATCTTACAAGTATCAAGAACATACAGTGTGCCTGCAAGCATGATGGATAGCGTGCTCATTCAGCAGAATTAACAGGTACATGCTGGCATGCACACCCTGACATCCATGATTGCCCCTCAGTTGTGGGCATGCACTGCATGACCTCAGTCCTTCATCGAAATGCTTTAGCAGGCCTCTATAGCCAGATGTTATTAACAGTAAAAACAATAATTATAAAAATCTAACTATCCACATGCACATCAGTTCTGACACTCAGGGAGGTCCTGACGCTTCAGGTGTTTTTGCCCAACCAAATCTCAGTTCCCAGTCAGCCATAATCTTTTAAGTAGCTTTTCTGTTTGGGGTAAATAAACTAGCACAAGCATTTCCTTGTCCTGCCACCTTGTGCAGTTTGCATTTCTGTGAAACTTGGGGGAATTATGACTGATCCAAGGCATACCTGCATTAGAACACTCTCATTAGCAAAAAGATTGTAGGAGAAACCATCACACAACTGGAGAAAGTGGATTGTAGAGTCTATTCATTCATGTGCACTTAACAGTCTGCTAGACCTTGTGCATTTTAGACTGATAACTTAACCTCTTTAAACCTCGGCTGTTCTCATCTGTGAAATGGGAACAGGGATGTCTGCCTCACAGAGCAGCAGAAGACATTAAGGACGGAGATTACATGAGAGTTGCCAGCTCTGGATCCATACCAGGGAGGCACTCAGCAAACCGTGGTGGGGAGGAGTTGAAGCCTTTCCCACTGCTGTCCTCTTCAATTTCAAGTAGATGTGACCTTGGAAGCTTCTTCAGAGAGAAAAATAGAGCACTTTCACGTATTTGTGTTCTGATCTCTCAGTGAGCCTTGTCTCTAGCCCTTTGAGTCTCAGAACATTGCCTTTCCTTCCTGCTGGCCAAATTAACTCCTTCTCCTTTTCTCTGGGGCCCAGTTTGCCCTAAGGAACTCCTGCCATCCAAAATATCATTCCTTTCTACCATTGGTTATTTCACTTCCTGTGAATAAGAAAGCTTTAGTTTTCTCCAGAGTTCTTCACTTGATATTGCTTGTTCTCTCTCTCTCTCCCCCCGCTCCCCTAAGCTTCTGGAAGGAGTAGAGATTATTTACTCCTCCATCTATAGCCCATTCCTCACCACACAGCACTCTGGTTTGCATCTCCCTCGTGCCACCAGGATGGCTCTTGCTGAGGTCATCTTCCTGTCCAGGATTACTGAAGGTTCTTCCGCCCTCCTTTTTTCAGTTCTGTAGAACTTTGGAGACGGTTTTCCTTCTTGAGCCTGCTGCTTCCTTGTCTTTGTGAAACTACTCTTTGGGTCCTCCTCTTCCTTTCCATACAGTCTGTTGCTACTCTTGGGTCTCCTCCACTATTATGCCTGATGATGATCAGCCACTTTTACTGAAGCCCTAATACACACAGGGAGTTTTCCAGGAACGTCACATATATTTTAATCCTCACTGCAAGCTTTTATGACTGTCAATTTCTTCCTTTATACACAAGCAAAGCGGGGCTTTGTGAGGTCATGTAATCTGCTGCGGGACCCAACTGAAGCCCAGGTAGCCTCTGAAGCTTACAACTGCCTAGGGTAGTTTCATCTTAACACCGCTTTATATTAATTTGAATGTTTCAATTGGGTTTTTCCCCCTTCTCATTCTCTCTATTTTCCCAGGAATATACAACTTGTTCTTATTCATTTAACAATGTCTACTTGCATATCAGTGACTCCTCTGTCACTTTTTTCTGAGAAGCAGACATTAAAAGGAAATGAAATGTATACAAGATTTGTTGAGAGACATGCATATGAGGGATAACGGGCGGGCGAGGGGACGGTTTCTATGGAGTGAATCAGCATATCTAAGCCCTTTCTCTCTGTGTACCTACCTTTGTGATCAAAAATAACCAAACTCTGCAGACTTTTTGTTTGAAGTATCTGTTGATTTGGTTGGCCTTCTCCCATTTTATTTCTGTATACTACTGTGGAGTGGGTTGGAACCGCCCTTATTTCACTGTGTGAGAGCTCCATATCTTCCCCTGTCTCTGTTCTCTTCCCATTGAACTCCCTGCAGAGTAATTGTCTCCCGGTTCTCAAAAAACAAAACAAAACAACACCAGGACCTGAAAATCTCAATGTGATAGAGCAGATGCTTAGAGGACAAAGGAGATTTCCTAGAGGCAGGTACCTGGCAAAGCCACCAAGTGGATCACCAACCCTTGCTTCAGTAGAGGATTATTTGCTCACAGTTTTCCACAGTTTCCATGGTCAAGAAAGGTTTAGCCAAGACAACATCCCACTGCTATTGAGAGAGTGGATTGCTGAAGGAAAGTAGGAAGGTGCTTCAGTTTTCCTGCAATTTGAGGATCCTTATGGTTTGGGATTTCTCTTTTAAACACAGTCAACATTGACACGTATCCGTTGGACGGGTTTCAGGTTCAGCCACTGACTTTGCCCTAGTGCTCCTTGACCTCACCTCACACGTCCCACCTCCTTTTAACTTGAGAGGGAAACTCATTCTCACCACCCTTCAGGGAGGGATTGTTTATTGTCTCTTGGAAGAGAAACTTGAGAAGGCCAGCAGTGCAAGAGGGCCTCTCCGGCAGGTACAATGAATTCTTGATGTGTCTGCGAAACAACTACCCAACCGAGTCTGATTCGGTTTCCAAGCATATCAAAGCTCTTTAGAAAACCACCCAGGTTCTGAGTATTTTTTTGAGATTCATTTCAGAACATGTCAATAGAGATATGAGTATAATGTGTTCTAGGAGATGCTAGATATTCTGCTCTGAGAACTGACTTGCAGATATTTAATCACTTACTTTCCCCATCTCAATGATCTGTCTTGACTACAGAACCCTTTCCCACTTTCAGAAGTAGATAATGCACATTTTTAAAAAATGAGACAACGGATGGGATCTATAATGGATCAGATAAATCGATACACGTGAAGACATTATAAACTGTAAATAACAGCAAAGATATGACTTATGTTTCCTTAGAGGACTTCGTTTTAATAACATGCCATTTATGAACTTGCTTTTTCTTCTGTTTCTTTTTTAAAGAAAATGGATCCCACTGTCTTTCTTTCCAAACGCGGTGGAGGAGAGACAGCAGGGGGCAGACAACTGAAGGAAAAGGTCAGGAGTATTGATTGGATTGTCCAAGCACATGATTAACAGCCTCTGCAGAGACAGCCCCAAGGGCCTTGGAAGCCATGGCTCAAATTAAGACTTTTCCAAGTTTTCCTCTTCATTGTTGAAATCTGATCCTTGTTTCTCAGCCTGACAACTTGCATTGACTGTCATTTTCCTACTTAGTCAAAACCCAGCAAAATAAGGTAAGAGGTGTACGCAGGGTGGTGTCTTTCTATGCTGGTGTTTGTCTTTGCATGTCAAAGAAGAAAGGAACCAGAGCTAAGAAAGCGTGTCCAGAGGGGCAGACCCAGAGTCCAAGAGAGAAGCAGTGACTGCTACCCTTTGTGCCCATTCCCTTTCTCTAGAGTGAGATGGAACTACCAAAGAGGTAAATTCCTTGAGGATTAAATGATGAGTGTGGCCCAGAGAGATGTCACACATGCATCACCAAAAGTAAACCTGTAGAGTATTTCTTAGTAGGAGCATTTATTATTATGTGAGCAGACTAAGGATTCTCTTTAAGATAATGTGGCCATAGCCTAGTGGCTAGTGTCTTCACCTTGCATGTGCCAGGATTGCATATGGGTGCTGGTTCTAATTCCGGCAGCCTCGCTTTCCATCCAGCTCCCTACTTGTGGCCTGGGAAAGCAGTCGAGGAAGGTCCAAAGCCCTGGGCAATGTACCAACATGGGAGACCCAGAAGAGGCTCCTGCCTCCTGGCTATGGATCGGCTCAGCTCAGGCTGTTGCAGCCACTTAGGGAGTGAATCAATGGATAGAAGATATTCCAAAAAATAAAATAAAATAATGTGGTCTATTCCAATGAATCGCCTGGGGAGGGAGGAGAAGAGGGCTTGCCTCTGAGAGCCTCACCACCTGCCTTGGGCGTTATGACAACAAGGTTGAGAACTTGTGATCTGAGCCTGATCTCCCAGAGGGAGGGATCTCTGGCCCTAGCATGTGACCATTTTTTTTTCCATCCTTCTCACCTTGGCGTCTGACCACAGATACTAGCACAACACAATGTTCAGTTGGCTCTTCAGCATGAGCTCCTTCTGGAACCTCTTTCTCCCTGAGTTGTCTTGAATCAAACTGCTGCCTTCAACTTGGGCTGCAGCTCTGTCCTGGCACCACCAAATCGCCCAGGGAAAGGGGAGAGACAGAATCAGCCGGCCACCTGGTATGGACATCAGCATCCTGTACTTGGCAACCAGCTGGATTTTTTTTTTTTTCTTTTTCAGGTTGTAAGTTCTCAACCTCCATTTCTGCCATTTTTTTAAAAAAAGAACTTTTATTTCTTTTCTCTTCCTATGATCATTTGAAGGTTGCATTGACTTGAAAGGCAGAGGGACAGACACAGGAAGCTCCAGGATACTCCTCACAGTGCCTGCAATGGCAACACTGGGCCAGCCTGAAATCATGATCCAGGAAGAAAATCCATCCAGGTGTCCAAGACAGGAGACAGTAACCCAAAGACTTGAACTGTCTTCTGCCCCTCAGAGTGTGTACTGTCAGGAAGCTGGAATGGCAGGCAGCCAGGTATACTGATATGCCACCCATCATCTCTGCTATTTAACTACCATTTGGCCTTAGACAAATTTCTTGAGTTTAGACATTACCTCTTCTTATTTTGCTTTTTAAAAAGATCTATCTATCTATCTATCTATCTATCTATCTATCTATCTATCTCATCTATTTGAAAGGCAGAGTTAGAGAGACAGAGCTTTTCATCTGCTGGTTCACTCCCCAAATAGCTGCAATCTAGGATTGCCTCAGGCTGAAGCCAGGAGCCTCGGAATCCATCTGGGTCTCCCACATTGAGACAGGATCCAAGCACCTGGGTCATCTTGCAATGCTTTTTCCAGATATATTAGTGGGGAGTTGGACAGAAAGTTGATATCCTGGTGCCTATATGAAATGCCTGCATCATAGGTGGTGATTTAACTGGCTTGTGCCACAACGCTGGCCTCAAAAGTTTCCTGTTTTAAGGCTCATGAAAAGATGCTCAGGCTCCCTAGCCATCAGAGAGATACAAATGAAAACCACGTTGAGGTACCACCTAACTCCAGTGAGACTGGCCTACATTCAGAACTCAACTAACAAAACCTGCTGGCGTGGATGTGGGGAGAAAGGTACCCTCCTCCACTGCTGGTGCGAGTGCAGGCTAGTACATCCACTGTGGAAATCAGCATGGAGAGTGCTTAGAGAATTGCAAATAAACCTGCCATATGGCCAGCTATCCCACTCCTAGGAATATACCCAATAGAAGTGAAATCTGCATATGACAAGAGGATCTGTAATCCTATATTTGCAGCAGCACAATTTACAATAGTAAAGACATGGAAACAATCCAGATGTGCATCCAAAGAAGAGTGGTTAAAGAAACTGTGGTATATCTACTCCATGGAATATTATTCAGCTATTAAGATAATGAAATTATACCATTTGCAACCAGGTGGTCCCAACTAGAGACCATTGTACTCAGTGAAATGAGTCAATCACAAAAGAGCAAATACCATATGATCTCTTATATAAGGAAACCAACATGGAAAGTGTGACTTCAATAATCTGAACCATACTGTTTTTTGTTTGTTTGATTGTTTGGCTATATCCTATGTATTTTGTTGTTTTTATTTCAGTTTTGTTTATTCCAAATAATTTACTTTCTCTTGTCAAATTCATCACTGGCTCATGGATTACACGGTCGCATCATTTTTCTCAAGAGACTTTTGTGTTTCCTTTTTGTCACTCATGTGTTGGTTACTCAGTGGTGCGTTTTTTCATGGTGCTGTAATTTTTTGTTGTTGTTGTTGTAGCTGTTCTAACTCATACTAGTTGTTGACCCTGTTTCACGGCTTTTCAATTATGGAAATGTATAGTGATGGAGTGCTGGGGTCCATCATATACACACGTGGGGGAATAATGGCACATGGATCCCCGCTTTCAGACAAAAGATGGATTCCCAATGAAACTGTTGGACATGTGTAGGTTATGGGACACTAGACTTCCTGACATTGCCTGTACCAACAATGTCGGGGTACACTTAAATAAGAAACTGATCGAATTATGATTCCTTATGAAGGACTATACCATTGTAGTAAAATGGGGAAAATCTGTCTGGGGTTGGAAGTTTGTGGGGGAATCCCAACCTATACGAAATTGTACCACATAATTCAAAATTCAAAATAAAAATAGGCTAAAAATTTTTTCCTGTTTTAATTTGAGTAAGTAAGCAGGAGCCTACAAATCTAACTAGCCATGGACAGATGAGCAGGAGAAAGAAAAAGCTTACTCATGTGCATAGCAGCCTTCAGATACAAAGGCTCTCTGAACAACCAGGGCTAGAAGTTTACATTCTGCCCAACAGAGGAGAGGGAGGTGGAAGGATAGGGCTTCTATGGAAAAGAAATGGATGACAGTTTCAGATGGTTTGTTTAAACAGTCACTCATCCCTATGCTAATAGCTTCTTTTCTGGCAATGGGATTTATGGCAACTATATATTTTGGAAGGTCTTGCTTAAATCAGCAAAAAGAAGCTTAGAAAAGTTTCTTGGGCTCAGCGTAGTAGCCAGTGGCTTAAGTCCTCGCCTTGCATGTACCAGGATCCCATATGGGAGCTGGTTCATATCCCAGCTACTCTACTTCCCATCCAGCCCCCTGCTTGTAGCCTGGGAAAGCAGTTGAGGATGGTCCAAAGCCTTGGGACCCCTCACCCACGTGGGAGACCCAGAAGAGGCTTCTGGCTACTGGCTTCGAATCAGTTCAGCTCTGACTGCTGCGGTCTCTTTCTTTCTCTCCTTCTGTCTCTCCTTCTCCCTGTAGATCTCCCTTTCCAATAAAAAAAAATTGTTATTTTTTTTTAAAAAAGAAAAGGCTTCTTTTATTTTGTGGCTGTTGCTTCTTCATAAGTCATAAAGTAATCCTTAAACTGGTGTGCTTATTAGATCACTGGAAAGCAGTGCTAACATGGGGGTCAGCTGTGTGGTTGTTATTACTGTACTACTATTCTCACTGTTTTGGGGATTGCAGGATAGGCAAATAGTGCACAGTATAGACATATTACCAAACATGTGGCACCCTCATCTTCGAGGCCCGTGGTTCCCTTCCAAGCACCGAAGAGCAGGGTGCAACCTTGGAAATCATGGCAGCCAAGGCGACTACGAGGAAAAACAATCTGCCCATGGAGAGGACTAAAGGAATTTCCGTTGTTGCAGTGGTTGTTTGGCACAGCAGTGAAGCTGCCCCCCTGGGATCATTGCATCCCACACTGGAGCGCCTGGCTTCAGGTTCCAGCTCTGCTAGTCACCCTGGTTTCTGCTAATGAAAACCCGAGAGCAAGCAAGTGATTGATAGCTCAAGTACTTGGATTCCTGCCATCCGGGCAGGAGACCCAGACTACGGTCCTGGCTCCTGGCTTTGGCCTGGCCCAGCCCCAACTATTGCAGGCATTTGAAGAGTAAACCAGTGGACAAGATCTCTCTCTCTGTCTTTCAAAGAAATAAGGTTTAATGAAATTTCCATTCTCCATTCTTTACCATAAACACTAATGAAGGATTTCTGCCCTGGAATGAAACAGCTTCTTCTTTGGCCACGTATAGAATTTAAATTGAATAAACATCATTTCATTTGTGGATTTTGTTTATGAGTTTGTTAGCTCATGTAGCAATACTTGGAATGAGGCAAAGTATGTGGCAGAGGCTTCAAGGAATGAACCAAGAAATCACAAAAATCACCTAACAAGAACTAGATAAAAATTCAAATCTGGGGCCCAGAATAGTAGCCTAATAGCTAAAGTCCTTGCATGTCCAGCATCTCATATGGACACTGGTTCATATCCCAGCTACTCCACTTCCTATCCAGTTCCATGCTTGTGGCCTGGGAAAATTGTGATGGACAGTGCAAAATCTTAGGACCCTGTACCAGCGTGGGAGACCGGGAAGAAGCTCTTGGCTCCTAGCTTTGAATCAGCTCAGCTCTTACCATTATGGCCATTGGGAAGTGAATCGGTAGATGAAAGATCTTTTTGTCTCTTCCTCTCTCTGTAAATCTGAGTTTCTAGTAAAAATAAATAAATCGGGCCTGGTGCAGTAACCTAGTGGCTAAAGTCCTCGCCTTGCATGCACTGGGATCCCATATGGGAGCTTGTTCTAAACTCGGCAGTCCTGCCTCTCATCCAGCTTCCTGCTCGTGGCCTGGAAAAGCAGATGAGGACAGGCCAAAGCTTTGGGACCATGCACCCGTGTGGAAGACCCAGAAGAGACTCTGGGTTCCTATCTTTGGATCTGCACAGCTCCAGCTGTTGCAGCTGCTTGGGGAGTGAATCAATGGATGGAAGATCTGCCTCTCTGTCTCTCCACCTCTCTCTATACATTATTTTCCAGTAAAAATAAAATAAATCTTTTTTAAAAATCTTTTAAAAAATTCATTCTGAGCTTTGCTTATTTGGAAATATTGGGACACAAACAGGCTTTCTAAAAGTAAATAATTTTATATAAAGTAGTAATCTTATTTTGAGATATTTTAAATGCTCACTAGAAAAATTTTTAAAGACATCCCTGTATTGTGCTCATTTGAGAAGTGAAAGTGAAAATGATCCCTATGGCATTGACTTTCATATTTTGATTCTGTTTTTTTGGGCAGCCACATTTCCCATTCTATTTGTGGTGCAAAGTGTGTAGTTGTGGGTGGAGCTACAATAGGGATAACTCTTATGACGTGTAATTATGTCTAACAGAGTTAATGCATCAAAACACATACTCCCAAGGAGAACTGTGCCTTAATTTCATTATTTATAATTTTATTAAGGATATTTAAATTGAATACAATAGAGAGGGTGTCTCCTGAAACCTATAACTATTATTCTGTAATTATACAATTTTAAAACAATTTAAAACAATTGTTTAATACAAACAATTTTATCAGCCTGAAATTTTATTAAGGCGAAGATGATGATTTAATAAATGTTTGGTTCAGGTAGCTAGATTTCCCTTTCTCCCTGGCTAATCAATAATTAAATAAGAAGAAAGGAGAGTAAGGAATGTTGACAATAGAGAAATAAGGTCTGTTTGCTTCTCTCTTGGTTTTAATATAAACACATAATCTAGCCCGCCCCCTTTCTTTTGGAGTAATTCAGTAACTGGTGTTAGGGAGTACCAGGCTCTATATACTTATATATGCTAAGAATATGAAGTACATATTTACAAATAGGCACATCTAGGACTATTTGAGGAGTAGTAACATTTTTTTCTATTCCAAGAGGTAATAAATGTTTACTCATTCTTTTGCCCCAACTGACACTTGCTTGTGACAAATAAATAACAAAACAGCTTAATCTTTTTAATCACTTTTAAGAAATTGTTCTCTGCACATCACCAGCATTTTTTTGTATGCGTACTGAATTTGTATCAATTGTCAAACTTTAAAGCCATAGCTTTCAGCTCTGGTGTCACAAGTCATTGATGTGATGTTATCTGTGTCAAGAGAAAGCAAAGAGTCATGATTTGTGAGGTGGAAATAAACATAATGCACAATCTGCCCTGTAAGTGTACCTGGGTGCTCAGAGAATCTTGGATGCCCATGGCAACAGGTCTACTGTAAAAATGTCCTGTTAGCTTCCTGCAGAACAAAGGTTGAGCACAGAGCCCAAGTGGCTTCAGGTCATTTTGATCCAGATGACTCTGCCCATCCTGCAACACAGTATCACTGCAGGTGGACATCTTACAAAGGCCACCTACTGATAATGATGTGAATCACGATGACAACAAAGGTGGTGGTGGCAGTGGTGATGACAATGGAACTTTGCTCTCAAGTAGTTCCTAGTTTTCTGTATTTTTCCTCTTCTTAGCCTAGACTCTCCTCTTGCCCCCCAAAAGTTGTAAAGTTAGTACTTAAAGCCTAACACTCTTTCCTCACAAGACAAGCAAGGAAAGGTACAATGAACTAGTTCATTTCCTGAGTTCACCACATTCATGGCCTGGATGAGGGTAACAGCAGCTCTCTCAGGCTGGAGTCCTGGAGATCTGAGTTCAGAGAGCTAGAGAAGGATGACAGGTCTTGCCCTTAGTAGCGGACGCTATCCATCACATACCCAGCGGCCAGTCTCAAGCCCACCCCCCAGTTGTGTACTCTGTGTATGCCAATGGAAGATGGGCATCATCAAAGACAATTACAGCCGGTGGCTTACTTAAATGTTGAAACCTTGACCTCATCTTTACTTTAGGCTAAGTCTGCTGGGAATACCTCTGGGAAAGCTTTCTTTCATTAATTAAAATTGTAGAGATGGAGGTAGCTTACAAGAGTGCTCACATGTGATGCTGGCATTTCAGGTGGTGGCTTAACCCATGACACCACAATTCTGATCCACCTCTGCTATTGTGTCTAAGAAGGCAGCAGAGGATGACCCAAGTGCTCGTGTCCCTCTCACCCACGCAGGAGAGCTGAATGGATTGTCTGTCTCCCAGTTTTGGCATGGCTCAGTTCCTACCATTATTCTTTCTTTTGGTTTCTCTCTCTAACTTTGCCTTTCAAACAAGTAAATTAAAAAAAAAAAAAGATGATGGTGCACATTTGATCTAGTGGTTAAGATGCTAGTTAGTACACCTGCATTCCACGTTGAGGTTCCTCAGTTTGATTGTCAGCTCTGGCTTCCCACTGATACATGTCTTGGAGTTTGATTTGTTGGATCCCTGCCATGCATGTGGAAGCTCTGATTGAGTTCTCGGCTCCCGTATTTAGCTCCTGGCCAGTCTCAGTTGCTGGGGACATTTATGTAGTGAACAAATGAATGGGAGTTTACTCTCTTTTTCTGCTTTCCAAAAAGAGAAATCTGAGTTTTAAAAAAGAGAAAGACACAAGAGAGTGTTTGCTGGACACTTTCAAGCCCACAGCTGATAGGTGGAACTGCTGTAATCCCTGGAGGCCACAGAAGAAACACTGACAGCACCCTTGGGATGCTGAGCCGAGGAACCTGATTGAGGGAAAGCACCTGGGCCTTGCTGTCATTAGGGTGAGGCTATAGTAAGCAAACCTAAAACTGCCCTCCCTCTGGGGTTCCAGAGACATGAGGAAACAAGCCTATTACCATGGAGTCCCTTTGAGGCTGACAGGTGCTCTGCTCCTCATAGGCAAAGCCTGAGACACCCTTTACAGTATAGGCTAGGCTGGGGACCAGCCAGCCACGGACTAGAGCCCAGTGACTGGTAAAGTAGCCACAAAGCCAGTATCATAAGTTGTTCTGATCACTTTGGTTCAGTTGTTGGTGATCACTGAAAAAAAATTGGAGATGCTTCTTGACTTATTACGGGGCTCTAACCTGATAAACACCTTGCAAGTCGCAAGTGTCCTAAGTTGCAGAGGCATTTACTCCACCCAACCTACCAGTCTGACTCAGCAGCACAGTGCACTGTGGAGTCCATATGGTTCCCCGTGCTGACCGTAGGGCGGATGGGCATCAGCAAGGGGACCAACAGTTGGACCACACATCCAGTGCCAGCCTGGGAAAAGATCAGAACTGAAACTTCGGAGTACTGTTTCCGTTGAATGTGCGTTTCTTGCACAACATCCTAAAGTCGAAAGAATCCTGAGTTGAACCATAATAGGTCAGAGCCAGTCTGTACAAAGAAATTAAAGTTGTTCAGAACATATATTCATGAACCTTTATGCTTAATATTGGAGATTAAAGGACTTAGGTGGCTGTTTCCTCTTGATTTTTTTCTTCTGGAAATAAAAAGAAAGCCTTTTGATCCTCTGGAGAGTAGGTCAGAGAGATTACCACAAAGATACCCGAAGACTGAGAAAACCCCCACAAATTTCTTATTCCACTGGCCGTCAGGCTGGCTTTTCAGTGCAGAGACCACGTGCAAAGAAATCTGGCCAGCACAAAACAATGGGAGTGGGCCTATGTCAGCTCAGTCCTCCAGAAGAGAACTATTTAAGATACATATGTATTTATACTGAGATTTGTCTTTAAGGATTTGGCTCATGTGATTGTAGGAACTGGAAAGTTTGAAACCTGTTGGGCAAACTGGGAACCTGGGAACTCTGTCAAGAGTTGATGTTGTAATCTTGAGCATGAAGCCTGTAGGTCAGGCCAATAGTCTGGAAACCAAGGCAGAATTTCTTTGGTAAAATACTGAAGCAAAACTGCTTGACTCTTGGAAGCCTCCTAGTTTTTCCTCTTAAAGATGAAGTTCAGCCACCCACATTATTGAGGGCAATCGTCCCTTCAATGCATTTGATTATATGTGCTAGCTACATCTACAAAATAACTGCATAGCAATGGGATTGGCTTTCACACTATCCAATCAAACTGCTCAAACTGATGGCCCCAACAGCAAAGCCCAACCCCAACAGCAAGGCTCACTATCACTATCCACATTTAAAATTTATTTGAGAGGCAGACAGATGGCCCCA
Source organism: Ochotona curzoniae (assembly GCF_017591425.1). NCBI lineage: Eukaryota > Metazoa > Chordata > Mammalia > Lagomorpha > Ochotonidae > Ochotona > Ochotona curzoniae. The sequence continues at coordinate 42,118,285 of NW_024466502.1, read as the reverse complement.
GAAAGATGTCACCTGCAGGGATACTTCCCAAATGCCTACAAAGGCCTAGACTGGGCCAGGTCAAAGCCAGGTGCCAGAAGCCACTTCAGATCTCCCATATAGGTGGTAGGGATACATGTGCTTGAGCCAGCACTCCTGCCTCCCAGGTTCAGCACCAGAAAGAAAGAGTCAGGAGCTGCAGCTGGAAATCAAGCCAAGACTGATGAGGAACATAGGCATCCTAACAGATGTCTGTGCCCACTCTCAGTCCAACTTTTAACAACGTCTGTAGTAAAGAAAGAACAGAGAACCAAGAATCGGTTTGCTGTTGAGTGGGGAGTGGGAGGCGCTTGGAGGAAATGATTCAGAACTAAAAAACATAATATCCTTAGGAAAACCAGACAAGATAATGCAATCATGAAACGAGAAATTTCTGAAAACAAAAAAAGAGTTTTTGGAATAATATAATGAAATATTAGGTAAAGGATTGTAAGATAAAGATGAGTAATCATTGAGAAAATAGAATAACAAAGATGTAGAGGGGCTGGCACAGTGGCTCAAAAGGCTAATTCTTTCATTGCAAGCACTGGGCATCTGATAGGGGTACCAGTTGTTGTCTCAGCTGCTCCACTTCCCATCCAGCACCTTGCTTATGGCCTGGGAAAGCACAAGAGGATGGCCCGAGTCCTTGATACTCTGTAACCCTGTGGGAGATCTGGCAGAAGCTCCTGGCTCCTGGCTCAGGATGGGCTTGACTCCAGTCATTAAATCATTTGGGGGATGAACTAGCAGATGAAAGATCTCTCTGTCTCTCTTTTTGTATATATGACTTTCAAATAAAAATAAATAAAAATTTTAAAAAGATATGGAAAAATAATCACAATGCAGAAAAGATCAGTGTAGGAACTTAAGCAGGTGAACAGATTCACATAAAGCAGAGGCGAAGAAGTTATTACAATCATATTTCAAAATTCCAAAACTGTGAAAATCATAATTGTCAGGTTGAAAAGTTCATCACGTTCCCAGCATGGAGGATCAATGCACACTCACAACAAGGCACTTCATCTCAGAATTTAAGAAAACAAAAGATAAGACAGTAAAGTGTGGGAGGGATTTTTTTGAGGGATTGATTCCAGAAACACTTTTGACACCAAAAATCCAAAGATACTCAAATTCTATCAAATGGCATAGTACTGAGGATGGCATTGTAGCACAGCTAGTTAAGCTGCTACCCACAATGCCAGCATCCCACGTGGGCACTGGTTTGAGACTTGGCTGTTCCACCTCTGATCCAGCACACTGCTAATGTGCTTAGGAGAACAGCAGTCTAAGTCCTTTGGTCCCTTGTACCCACATGGAGACCTGGATGGAGTTCCTGGGTTCAGTTTGACCCAGCCCCAATCATTGCAGCCATTTGGGAATGAACCAGCAGAGGGAAGATCACTTTCTGTCTCTCCTTCTCTCTCTGTGTGTGTAACTGTACCTTTCAAATTAAAAAAAAAAATCTTATAAAAATGGTATAGTATTTTTATATAGCATATTTACATCCTCCTTTACACTTCAATTTATCCTTAGATTACTTGTTATTATCTAATACCATGTATATGGAATGTAAATACACTCTATTGTTTAGGCAATAATGATAAGAAATTGAAAGTCTGTACATAACTCAGTACAGTTCAGATTTTTCCTCCAGTATTTTCAGTTGCGATTTTGTTGGATCCATAAATACCAAACTTGTACACAAGAAACCGAGGCCCGACATTACAAGCAAATGATAGAGACAGATTGATATCAGGAATCTGGAGGAAGCAATGGGATGATTACTTCAAAACCTAACAGAAAAATTATATTTTACCCTGGAGTCCTAGTTCCAACTATGCCTAGGAAATTTAAGGGCAATCTTTTTGAAAATCCAAGTTCTTCAAATATTCACTTTCCTGGTCCTCAAAAAGAAATACTAGGCATTCTCCAAGTGAAGAGATGTGGTAATATTTAAGGGAATGACAAGAGACCCCAGCATATGGCAACATTAGATGTCAGAGAGCAGTTGATCCCAATGAGATAAGCTCAGAGGATTCTGGGACAGTTGCCTCTGAAAATATGAAATGCATAGGATACCTGACATGTTTTAACTCAGTAAACAGAGATTTCACCTTTTGGGGACAATCTGGGGATAGAAAACAAAGTAAAATTATTAAATCCAAGAAAAGGAAAAGGTTATTCAAAAGTGTAAAGGAAATATACCAGTTAGCATTGGGTGGCTCAAAAATGAATATTCATCAAGGCAATGATGAATATTAATAAAATTACATATCTATATGATGGATGATATTAGTGGTACAAATAGAGAAGTGAAAAAAGAGCTAAGTTCTTATCGTATATAATGGAAGTAAATAGCATGTAACAAGAAATAATGGTCCAGAATAGAGCAAAACAGTAATAATAATAGTAATAAGAATAAGAACAAGAGGCTTGTCTCTGGGAGGAAACAATGAAAGAGCAAGGGAAAGAAGAGTACTCTTGCCTTTCATAAGAACATTTTTTAGGACTGTTTGACCCTGCTTGCATATTTCATTTTGATTAAAAAAATTTTTATAGGATCAAATCCTACTTTCTAGCTGTCTAAAAGTACAGCTTAAGGAGTCAGAGTGACCTGGGTTTAAATTCTAATTTTGCCACTCACCAGACATGCAACCCTGAGCAAGTTATCTACATTCTCCAAACTCAGAAAAGGGGAGATTATAATTCTCATGGCAACAGTGTCTACCAAGCAGCAACCCTGCTTGTGAGCAACCCGTAGGAAGTCTAAGCATTATGCCCGACACATACTCGTTGGCATAAAAACTGACTAGTGCTTTTGCTAATTTCAGGCTGACACTAAAGGTTCTTTGTAACTCCTCTCCAATGACTTTTTAGCCTCATGTCTCATTACTCTCCTAGACAAACTCCAAGCCCAGGCCAGACAGTTCTTTCTGAAATATACCATGCTTTTGCAAGCTGCCTCCCCACTATTGCTTATGCAACTGTTTGTTTTCATAGACATCGAACTATTTTGGCTGAAACAACAACAGAAATGCAATGGGCTACACCCTGTAAATAACTGGATAATATCTGCATTCGTGGGATCCAGATCCAAAATGTAAATATTTCCTCTAGGGGTAAAAGCTGAAAGGAGGAGTCCCAGTTTTGCTCAAGGTTGCCAGGGTTCCTGTTTGAAATATTTTCTTGGTGCTTCCAAGACTAAAGCTTATGCCACCACAACTGAAGAAACGAAGTAACCCTTTTTGATTCAGACATGGAGAGTAAGATTTTTGTCAGTGTTGGAAGTAGAAACATAAGCCAAGATTTTTGCGTCTCAGTTGTAAATCAATCTCTGCTATCCCGAACAGTGGATAGTTCCAACTTCATCCCTTCCCCCCCCCCCATACCAGAGAGCTTTTTATTTAGAAAATCAGAGAGATACTTCTTACCTTTTTCTCTCCTCAGCACAACTAAATTGCAGTGTGGAGGGCAGTACCAGTAACCATTTCTTTGTAGTTTTTTTTTTTTTAAATAAAGACTAATGTTGTAAGTAAATTGCTATAGCCAATAATTTTATTAGAAAGAGGGTAAACGGGAAGCTCTTTAGGTGACCAAAATTAGAAGCAACAGAGGTAGGGGAGCAAACAGCCTCGAATTTACCTTTTAGCTTCCAACCCTTAGTCCTGCTTCCCTTTTGCCTTCGAAGTCAAATGCCTCTGCTTTGCTTATTTCAGGGACAATCTGAGCACAGCCTTAGCCTCTATCTTAGAGAATTTTTGTATAAACTATACCCTAACCCATGACCGCTCTTTATTTTCATTTAAGTTTTTGCTTATTGAGACCTTTATTCATTTAAACATACTTTGTTTAAATCTCATGGCACCAAAATCTTAGAGAAACACATTGCCCGTTAAAAGTTGCCAACTACACTTTGGAAGTGTTCTTAAAATAAGGCCATATACAAAAAAGGAATTATAAGCTGAGTTCCTAGTACCTTGTGGTATGCAGTGAATACCAATGATTAAATATGAAAGTAATACTGAATGTCAGCTTCAACAGCTCAAAAATTTCATCCAATTATGGCATCTTACATGGGTTCCATATTACAGTAACTTCAAGTATAATGTCTGCCAATTCTTCAATTAACAGATTGGTTGGTAAATATATTGAAAAATTGAGCAGTTCTCAAACGGTAATCCCCCTAATGGATACTATGCTTGATAAATTAATTGTGACGCTTAAATTCTATACAACATAGAAAACAATTGGTAAAAACAAAACTGAAATGACAAGAGCACAAAATTACATGATGTAAGTAAACAGTCTGTAGCCATTCATACAGAAGAGACAAGGAGACATCACTGGGAACACGGCACAGCACATGAGCTGACACTCTCAGATGCTCACCCCAAGAGGCATGGAATGCTGCCTTGCACTAACTGTGCACGTGACACGAGTGCAAAAGCTCTTTGTGATGAGTTTAATGCTGTCTATGCAGGACTCAACTCAATGACATGTGATGACCATGTAGTTTTTCTAAAGCAGCGTCTGTAGGAATGTGTCAATGGATGTTCCAGAACAGCAGTCTAGTTGTCAACAGGGCCTCACATTCCTTCCCCATTGATGGCCAGGGAATTCTACGGATAACTGACCCTTAAGCTGCCTACTTTCCTTATGCGCTTTAACTTTTCTTTTTCTATTTTGATTATTATTATTGTATTTCAACCACTAGTGATACACAGAATGGGGTAAAATATTCAGAAATCATTTCTGGTTTAACATACTTTACTGTCAAATGTGTTTTTCAAGCCTTAGTTAACCTAATTTCCTGAGGGCCAGTGAGGAAGTATTGTATACTTCTGCTTTCAAGAACACTATAAACACAATAATGCATACAAACAATGAAAGTACATGGGGGGAAACCTGGCTTAATCTGAATTGGGAAGCTTTTTTTTCTTCTGCTTAGACCTAAATTCACACTACAAAGCCTTTTGGAAAAGCTTTTTTTTTTCTTGGAGTGGGTAAGAAGTATTATATTCTACTTGAAAAACAGGAACAAAAATCTCTACTAATAATTTTTGTGGCTGAAACACTAGCTATAAAAAAAATGTAGTTTATAAAACATTTTCTACTTTTGACTGATCTGCATAGATAGATTTATTATGTAGTAAGCTACTCCACATTTACTGTTTTTATGGGACATGGGCCTAATGACATAAAATGTGAAACAGTAGCTGGAGCTGGAAGAGTTAACCAGTCTTTCCATCATTTTCTGCAGATAAGCCCCTATTCACGCTGAAATCTGTTGGCACTTGCATTTTGGCCTTTGCCCAAGACACTAGATGAAGAGAATGCTGAAAGCTCCCACTACATACAACATAGAGACTCTGCTCTTGCCAGTTCTAGAACACTTACCAAATATATTTAATAGTCTGGTTTCATCTTCCTTCAAAGAGACTGGGTGTCAAGGATCAGATATAAGTAAAGGTATCTAAGAAGCAAGAGCACATTCGGCAGGATCCGAACATTGAAACTGGCAGAGTAATTCTTAACTTCCCTGGTACCAGCTTCTCCAAGCGTCACCTTTATAGCCACATGCCCACTCTGCATCCACAGTAGAAGAGGTGCGCATGCCCTGCCTACACTTTGTACTCCTATTTCTATTACTGAGTAAACTTACTGAATAAATGATAACAATTTCTCATTCTAAGATAAAATTCATTTATGAGACACATCGCAGTTTCAATTTGAATTGATTTTCAAGACAAATAAATTTGGTATAAATATAAAATTAAAGTCTATTCAGAAAAGTTAAAATACAATTACTTTGTCTTCAAAGCCCTCACTAGGATGACATAAAAGTGTTAAACAACAAAACCTCAGTGAGGCAGCAGCTAGAAATTTTTGGCTTCATTTATTGTATTTGCTGTTCAGACACACAAAATAACCACAGCAAGTAATTTTGGAGGGGTAGGGAAGTAGAGCCTTGAGATAGAACTTAAACTTCTTCCCAAATTTCACAGCAGGCCAAAGACAATCTTATTTTTTAAAGTAGATCCTGTAGGCTTCTTTTTACAAAAAGAACACTAAAATACAAAAATACTTCATGACAAACCTGAATTAAAAGTATGAAAGGTTTCATTAGTACAGAAATTTTCTTTGAAATACATGCAGAGGTATTTTTGGTAAATATGCATTTTCTATGTACTATGAAATACTGCACCAAAACAAACTCATATATATACTTATAACTATATATAGTTATAAATATTTTATATATATTTATTAGAGGCAGAGAGAAAGAGAAAAAGAAAGAGTTCACTCACTAAATGACTGCAACAGTCCTGGGTCTGTGGCTCACATTGGAAGCTAAGAGCTCGGTTCACGTCTCTTGTGGTGGCCCTGGCAGGCATCCAGTCACTTGAACCATCACACTACCTCCCAGGGTCTGTATGAGCAGAAAGTCAGAGTCAGATGTGGAGCCAGGCATCACACTCTGGCGCTCTGATATGGAACAAAGGCATCTTAACCAGTGACTTAAGCACTACATCAAGCATCCACTCTGCAGACTTTTATTTCCATTTTTTTCTACAAACATTTTGGAGTACCCTCTTGGAGCTTGTCTTCTTGCTGGAGGTTTGGTGCTACGAAAATCTTTTTAATAGCTAATAGGAACAGAAGTAGCTAGGTACAGAAATCAGGCTTGTAAAGGCACTCTCACATAACATTTCTATTTCTCACAAGGGCAGACAGAGAAATAAAAATGAGGATTTTTCTATGGGTATTACACTGAAAAGAAGACCCGGTAGCATGGCCAGTTTGGAATGAGCAGAGGAACACTAATAACACAAAACTGGGGCAAAGGAAGCAAAGGATGTGAGCTAGAAAAGAGAAAATCAGCTTTCTCTGTAACAGATCCCTAGCTTAATGTTCGTTATGAGTGACACCTCACTGTCCATGCTACCCAGGCTAACTTCAGCACTCAATAACATGGTTGAACTACCCGTCATTAAAATGCTAGCAGACACTAAAATACTACCAATATTTTATCAAAACTTTTGCATGACTATATTTTAATTATGGCTTTCATAATGTATACTCCTTTTTTTAAAAAAAGACTCATGTATTTGTATTGGAAAGGCAGATCAGATCTATGGAACAGAGAGAAAGATCTTCTATCCACTGGTTCATTTCCAAACGGCCACAATAGCTGCAGATGAGCCAATCTGAAGCCAGGAGCCAGGAGCTTCTTCTGGGTTTCCCATGTAGGTGCAGGATCCCAAGAACAGAAGTTCTTGGAACATATATGTGTCACATGTTATTCCTTCTAGATTCTAGAACAAACGAGCTAATAAACATGTCAAGCGTGAGCAAATTGGATATTTCTAATAATGTGACCAGAAAAAATATGAACTTATCCAAAGTTTCTTCAGTCTTATCCTCACTTGTACACCCCCTGAGGATTACTGTCTTCAGAATTTAATCTGTTTCCCACAATCAGGGAGTAAGCATTCATGTGGGTATCCAGGCTGTTACTGATGGAATTAGGAAAATGTGTATTAAAGAATCCCATTATGTCAGGGATCTGTAAACCAGTATTTCTGAAACTGAAAAACTGCAGGTCTTTCAGGAATACTATCATTGGTTAAAACAGATCCTTGGGAACAGCATGCAAGCACCCTTATGAGGAGTAGGACTATGGCAGGCTTGAATCATCCAGTGAAGCAGGATGGCCTTTCACCTGGGGTATCTGACATCACAGCAGACCCCTTTGTGTGAGGGTTAGGCTTCCTCTGTCTTTTCACCAGTGCTCTTTTGTTCCTAGTCTGACCATAATTATAGCATACAGATATCAGATAACAAAAGGGGGAAATGCAGGGGAGGGGATATTAATTCTTATGCCTAGCATTCTTAGGAAACACTCCTTCCTTTCAGTTTTTCTAAATTTATTAGTCTCCATGCACTCTAAGCAGGCTCCATTATTAAGCCCTTTGCCCTTGTTCCCAGTACTTGGAATTCTTTTCCTCTCAGTATATGTGTGGCTCTTCGTTGCTTCCTTCATATTTCTGTTCAGATGTCTAATTATCACAAGTGACTTCTCCAGTCACTCTACATTAAATAGTAGTCACTCACCCCATTGCTTTCCATCTTGTTTATTTTCTTCCCATCAAGTCTCTCTCTCTGTGTCAAAAAAAAAGTTGTTTTGATTTGGTCTGACTTACTTGAACATGTGTTTCACAAAAATAACAGCATTTTCAAGTTTAGAGTAACTGTCCATAAATCTAACCATCAGCCTAGGTGAAGCCTCTAGAACAGAGAAACTATGTGATAAGTTTACTTTATAATCTTTATTATTTAGATTACCATCAAACCTACATAACAGTGACAATGAAATCTGACTGCATGGTAAAAAATTAAGATCCTTGAAATAGTGATTTTGACTAGACACTTTATTTCTTGATTATGCCATTCAGTACGGATATTGCCAGCTCCCGTTTGGCAGGAACGCTGTAAATTAAGGAGCCCCAGGCTTTTCCAGCTTATTGCATTCCTGTACTTGGCTCCCATTCTCAAGGCTATCTATGCTCCAAGATGGCTACTAAAACGCCCACAGAAAGGAACCAAAAGGTGTCCCTGCATTTTACATACTGACACTTCAGCTTCCTTCCCATCACCAAGAACTTAGATACAGGACTTATTTGAGCCACAAATATTGTACAATTTTTACCTGAGAGCAAGGCAAGCTAAAACAATGGAGTACTTTTATGTACGGATGGATTTTACCAGCTGTCAGACAACTTTTATTTACTTACTTACTTACGTGACAGGCAGAGTTAGAGAGATACAGAAAGAGCATCTGTCTAGCTGTTTTACTACTCAATGTGTGCAACAGCTGGAGTAGGTCTAGGTAAAAGCTGGAAGCCAGGAACTCAATCTGGGTCTCTCACTTAGGTGGCAGCAACTCAATTACTTGAGTAACTGCATTAGCGGAAAGCAGGAGTCAAGAGCCCAAGCTGGGAATTGAACTGAAGTATTCCAATGTGAGGTGTGGGTTTCCTGTTAACTAAAGCTCTACCGCTGGAGTACTAACAAATGTGCAAAAGCAATTGATAAATACTAAACTTGAGGCTGGCTTTGAGGCATAGTGAATTAAGCTGTCACCTGCTCTGCCAGCATCCCATATGGGCACTGGTTCAGGTACCTGCTCCATTTCTGACCCAGTTCCCTGCTAATGTGCCTGAAAAAGTAGCAGAAGATGGCCTAGGTCCTTGACCCTATACCCATGTGGGAGATCTGGAGGAAGTTCTTGGCTCCTAGCTTTGCTCTGGCCCAGCCCCAGCCATTGGCCACTTAGGAAGTGACCAGTTGATACAAGATCTTTCCCTCTTTGTCTCTGTAGCTCTACCTTTCAAATAAATCTATTTTTTAAAAAAGAAAAAAAAGCACTAAACATATTCTTCTAAAATTGGAGTTTTTATCATCTTGCGTCTTGATTTTGAGCTCTTCAACTATAGCTCATAGATTCACTCAGTGCCTACATCATTCAAATATGCTATTTTAATCTCCCAAAATCCTTGCGCTGAAACTCTCTTTCTTACTCAATTTCACAGAAATACCATCCCTTTACTAAAATTCTCTTAGTTTAAGTGAGAGATGGGACAGCTTCCCCTGAGTATCCAGAGGAATCGCCTACATATCTCCATCAGGTTCACTCTGACATCTATAGAATATTTCAGAATACTTTCCTTAACCAACTCGTGTTTAATTTATGTTGTGTTAGTGCCACTGTCTGTGAATCTCTCATTAATATATCTATTACTATTGATATCTATTGATATCAATACTTCATTAAATTCTGAGTATGTACATTTCCTAGTAGAAAAAAACATCTGAAATGAGGAAGCACATCTATTTTACTCTCACTGCTTTCTGGTCATCTTGATTAGTGTGAGGCTCAGTAGGTGCTTCTCAAGTAAGAAGGAGGGATTCTTCCTTCTTACTGAACATATGCTACATGTCAGACAAATATAATTTAATTGACTTTTCAAAACCAACTATTATAAAAATTAGATTCCCATTTCACCATTGAGGCATATGAAGCTGGAAGCAGATAAACCATTTGACCAAAGTCATACAGCAACAGAGAAAAAGATTTGAGGTCACCCCTCTAACCTGTGCCTCCTTAGTAAATGCTAACTTTATTTTCCCATATTTAATTTGGCCAGGTGAGTTGTTCCTTGGCTTTCTGTGATAACATAGGTTAATTTCATGCTAAGATAGAAATAACAAATAATAGGCTAATGTCTTCCAATGGTAAATTCTTCAAGCATTTTGGTTTAATCAAAGGGATTTATAACAATTAAATTCCAGATATAATGGTAGACTGTTGAATGAGTTGGTAGTTTGTAACAGATAAATTGAGGAATATCTCTTCTAAAATCATACCATGTCAATGGCAGTTGACCACAAGGATCAGTTATTTTGGTGATAAAATTTTTTTGATTATCAAGTTTCCAGCAAGCAAGTAGAAACAACAACAAAAATGCTACAAAGTCAACAGAAAAAAATTAAAGGGCAAGAACAGGGAAACACATAAAAGGAGAAAAAATACTAAAATAGAAGGGGTAAAGGTGATACTCATTAGGATTTTCTGTTACTAATTTTTATTTATTCATTTTACTTGTCCAGGTTTCAGTCTACCTAATTCCATTTGATTTTAGGGAATTAAATCCTTCTATTTGGATGCTATCTGTGAGACTGTTATTCAAATGCTCTACATTCCTTCAGCCAAGGAAAAGGAAGTTGACCCTGCAAAGCTGGTTAACTGTTCACTTCCGGGAATTTGAATCATTTATTCTCTTTGAGACAGCCAAGATATCCCGCTGTGATAACCAAGTGGGCCACTCGCACTGCCTTATCCAACACTGGGTCTTCAGCCTTTTCAAGAATTGGATCTTTCCTCAATTTCCCCCAATAAATTCCCTTCTTCCTTAAGTTTACCCAAGACAAATACCATTGCTTGTAAGCAAACAGCTCTAATTGGTACAGCCAAGGATAAAGAAAACCAGGGAGAACAAATGCTGAAATCAAAGCCTGGAATGAGATGTACTGAGAATATATTCTCAGTTCCCAAAACAGTAACTACTGGGCACAAACGATTCTAGCTTAAACCTGAATCAAAGTGCAAATTAGTGTTCAATCAGCTCGGCACATCTCTGTCTCTAGGAGCAAATATAATCACATCATGAGGATGCAATGGATTTCTGAAAGATGAAGGTCCCTTCTTTTATTTTTTCAAGACTAAGCTATTATAGGATGAGCATCACAAGTTTGAGCACTAGAGAATGTGTTGTCTGCAACGCAGAGGTTTGCCTATTTTTACAATGTAAGATCTTTGTTTCTTTGATAATTTCACATGGCTGGCATAACTAAAGGATTTTCAATTCAAATTAAACTGCTTCAACTTGGCTGGTCCTTCCTCCTACCCCAGAGATTTACTCCTGTGGGATTCTTTCTTTTCACTGCCAAGGATTAAATTCTCTGTGAAAGCTTTGAAGGCAACAGACATCTGTAGTGGAAATGAGATACAAAACTTTACAAAAAGAAAAGCTATCTCAAAGCTTACATGAGAAAATAATTGAACACTTACTCACATTGGGAAAAAGTTTGGTTTCAAACTGAGTTTTTATTGACTTTTTATATAAAAGAAGCATCATTTATGTTGAACAGAAAATCTGTTATCTCTCTCTTGCCAAAGATGCCAAAGTTTGGCATGTGTTAAATACCAGACAAACATCTCCATAGAGAATGGCTTGCTGCCAATATCTGGCATGTCCAGGAATCCTAAATGATCTCATATTTAAAGCTCATCCTCATACCAGCCTTTCCACACACTAGACTAACAAATATGAGTTAAGTGTCTAAATACTTGTAAAAGGTAAGGCACCTGTGACCTAACTAAATTATAATGTGAGACTGGAATGGGCCTCTTTATCCCTGGGCCTCAAAGTGAGTACCCTAAGGTAAAGTCTTTAAGAGCTACAGGGGAATCTTGGGTTAGAATAATCCTCTTCCATATTTGCAACTAGTTGTTATACCACTTTTGCGGTATGGAATGAGTAACAAAGCAGAACACTGAATTAGAATCAAACCCTATAAATTCTTGGGGTGCTAGGGTTTTTGCTTGTTTGTTTTTTTACTCATAAGGTAGAGAGACTAGATTTGGGGAAATAAGATTCAATAAATAAAGCTGAGCTCTATTTGTTAGTGCTGGTAAAATCATTCCTTGAAAATGTCTTTTCTTTATGCATACTTGCCATGAGAAAAGACAACAATTTATCTGTGTAAGAAAATTTAACTTGGGAGAAAATTACTAGTATTATTGTACCAGGTCTTCCAAATAATTAGACGATCCTTCAATTAAACAAGAATCTACTCCCTTGCTTTTAAAATAATTGCTTAGGCTTCAATTCTATTGAAGAATGAGCAGAAAAGTCACCCTATGAAATTACTCATTAATATTTGATGAATGATTGGGTCTTAGGGACCTATATGGTCCCATAAATCATGTTTCTCAGCTGAGACTGCCTATGTTCACGTGGGGATAATTATTAACTAACCCTTTGAGGATTTCAGGAATTGAGTTCTTGTCTCATTTTCTAGAATGAAGAGTAATGAATGAAGTCCTCAGAGCAACATAAAAAGGTAAAGATGGAGGGCAGACACACATACATACACACAACCACAAATGTACATACATGACTCTATCTATCCTAGAAAGGCAACACGATTTAATGATCAAGAGCCAGATTCTAAGTGAAAAAATGAACAGGAGACATTTATACCTAAACTATCATGATACTTGGGAGAATATTATGAGGTCCTTAACAGTTGGCATACTCGAGCAATCAGATGTTAAAAAATACACCTCTTGAATATTCCCCTATTACTCTGAGTTAACAAGATCAGTTTGTTCAAGTATCCTAGCTCAGGAAACTGAAGCTGAAGCTGCAGAGTGAAATGAGTGACACTGATTCCGGATATTCTTCTCCCATTTGGACACAGGTGCTATTTCCACTCTACCCATAATGACAGAGCATGGTTTTTAACCATACACTTAGAAAACTCTGGCCTTTTCCAGGAGACCAGACTGCCAGACCTGTCCTTTCATTTTCCCACACATACCTGCCAGGAGCTGGCAACCACCAACTGCAAGACAGAACTGTCAAGGGAAGTGTTTCTGCAGAAAGGGCACTTGGCAACAGCAAGAGCTTTTCAGCAACATGGTCCCTGTGGTCTCTTATCTGGCTTTTGGCTCTGACCCAGGTCTGGCGAAAGATAATAAATACCTGTTATAGGAAACATGAAAAGTACACAGAAATATGTTTAAAAACTTACTCATGATCTCACCACTCAGAGTGGGGACTACCAATATTCCAGGAGAGTAAAAATATTTTTTTATGAACCAAAACATCTAAATAACATTTAGTTGGGTTCATATTGCATATGCATTGAATCCTGCTTTACTTTTTCTATTACAAACTTTCCTCCTTGTTAGAAAAACATTCTTTGTAACCACCATACAACCTGTTCTATCAAAAGATAATGATTACAGAGATCAACAGGAAGCATCAGATTCACTGGCTGGGGTGGGGAGAATTAAAGATGGAAGACTGATTATCCTAATTACCAACTGTCATTTGCAAATCCTAAGCATTACAGGGGAGAAGGTACAATGGAAAAAAAATTGAATTAGCACAACTCCAATGAAGCTACTTACATAAACTTGCAAATAATGAAAAGATAGTTGCTAGTAAAGCTACGACAATGTTTTATTTATCTAATTATTTTTAAAGATTTATTTACTTTTATTGGAATGTCAGATATACAGAGAGGAGGAGAGACAGAGAAGATCCTCCATCTGTTGATTCACTCCCTATGTGGCCGCAATGGCCAGAGCTGTGTCAATCCAAAGCTAGGAGCCTGGAGCTTCTTCTGCGTCTCCCATGTGGGCACAGGGTCCCAAGGTTTTGGGCCGTCCTCGACTGCTTTCCCAGGCCACAGGCAGGGAGCTGAATGGGAGGCAGGGCTGCCAGGATTAGAAATGCTTCCATATGGGATCCCAGCAGCACGGGCCAAATGGGGACTTTAGCCATTAGGCTACAGTGTTGGGCCCTTAGTGTTGATTTAAATGATGCATGGACATCTATGGTTCCATGGTTTGTCCAATCATAATAGAGCTATTATCGTTACTGTACCTTTTCTATGTCTACATACACAAATATTGACCATTGTGTTAGAATGGCACAGAGTATTCAGCACAGTCATGCGTTATAAAGGCTTGTTACCTAGAGCATTATGGAATATCATTTAGCTCATGTATATAGTAGACTATACCCTGAAATAGTCTATGATGTTCACACAATGATGAAAACATCTAGAAATGTGTCCGGTTGTTAAACAACAGACAACTGCATCAGGGAAACAACAGAGTGGTTATTTTTGCAAGACCAAATCTGATTGCTAAGATTTACTCACATATTTTTTATTGAATAAGAGGGAAATACCTACATCTTAAAAATATGAAAATATCTTCAAAAGAGCTCGTACTCCCAAGGTAAGTACGATATTGTCAATGTGACATTGCAGTTTGACATTAGATTTCCGTTGTTAGTAGCTTTTAGTGCAGCGTGACAATGACAGGACTGCCCACAACTTAGGCATTTATTCCACCTCCTCCCAAAGATTCTTCTCAAACTCTAGAAAAAAACAAACAAAAGTAGCTTTTAAGCTCTACCCAAGCATTTTGTGCTCATTGGAGATCTTGATATTAACAGTCCCTCCCTTTGCTTCAGAGCCATCTGTGGGGAGGGCTAGGCCCAGTTTACAGTGAGGAGGAAAAAACTAGGACCTGGGCACTGAGAAGAGACTGTGGGTTACCGCAAAAATGACAGGACAGAAGATCAGATGAAAACTGCATCCCAGCCCAAGGGTTGTCAATCCTCCCCTACCTGGGGCAAACAAGCAGGATTGCATTTTCTTACTTTCACAGTGGAGAAAAGAAAACCTTTTTTTCATGGTAAAAGCTGTTTCACCAAGACATGCTCTGCACAATTTCATGTTTTGAAATTAAACTCTCTAAAGAATTAAGAACTAGTATCTACTTGCTTTGCAATTTGGAAGCCAATGTTACAAATTGGATTTAAGGCAGAAAATGAAAAATGTGTCTTGAGAAGAAAATGACAATACATTTTCAAAAGAAGAAAGCATGTACAAATTTACTCATTAAATATTTGAATATCTACTCCATTTTAGGCACATTTCTTTGATGATTTTCTCTCTCTTTTTTTTTATTCTTCACATTGTACTTCTGGTTATCAGATTCTTATCCCCCTGGGGCAGGTTTCTCAGCTGTGTCACCCACAGGTCTACTGTTTGGTTTTACTTATTGCAGTTGGTACATGACTCTTTGTTTGCAGTCACTTGTGCCACTCCCTCCAGCAAGTTCCAGGTCTGGGTTCTTATGTCACATTTCCTCCATGGTCTCCACAGCCCCAGCTCCTAGCTCACCAGTCACCACCTTCTGTGACATTGCACTGAGACTGCACCATTGTCTGCACAATCTTTCTCCCACTTCCAGTTGGAGCAGGTCCCAGGATTAGGGAGACAGCAGGTGTCCTATATAGCTAGGTTGTTGGTGGGGCTGATCTTGCCAGAACCTGTTGGCCATTATGTGTGAGGGCCACACAGACCTATTTTGACCCGTACAATGCTATAGTTGGCATTATTTTCCTGTGGGACCAGTGTAATCCACTGAGCTCAGTGAATTCTAGCCAAGCTCAGCACATGCACAGCTCACTGTTGTCCCCTGCAATCTTGAATTCTTTGCCACACGCTGTAAGAAATGGGCCTGATGAGCCATTACTAGAGTTCTTGATGTGCTGGCTGTCAGGTCTGAGGGCTCTCTGGACCTGTCTTGGATGGAACTTCTAGGGTGCAACATTGTTGCAGTTCACTGAGTCAGAAATGAGTTCCCTCTCAGCAGCTCAGCCTATGCTCAGTCCTTTCTCTTGTCTTTGACTCCTTAAACAAAATGGTGCCTGATTTGGCTCTAGGAGGCAGACTGGGCTGTGAAATCCACCCTGTTCCGGCACTGCCTGCCTGGCATCTGCGACTTTGTTTCTGTTTCTGGTCAAATCAAGCAGAACAGCAGGATGGGTAGTTCTTTGTCTGGGTTCACTTCTGGAGCTCCTGGTAAACATACCTTCCCACCTGGTTGTTGGTGGAGTTCTGGCTGCTGATGGAGTTCAGATCGCCTTTGGCTGAATGCCTTTGGGTATCAGTCACTGTAACACCACAGTTTCTACTGCTTTCCTGTGTCTACCCCTCTGCTGTTGTGTCCTCTTCTACTTCCTCTCTGGAATGTGCCCTCTCTGCTTCATACTGGTTAATGTTTCTCCATCCGTTTAAACGTGTCCTTACCCTATTCTGCCATCATGATTCTCCTCAAGGTTGTGCTTTTAAAATTAAGTACATTTTTTATGTATATTACATATTTAGTGCAATATATAAGCATGCAAATATTCCATAAATTCTTTTTTTCAATGGTATGATTCTGTAGCTGAAATACAGACCCCATGAAGAGATATGAATTGGCAGATAACAGGACTTCTACTACCTCTTAGAAGCATGGGCAAATTTTGCTCAAGGACCTCTCCAATTTGTACAATCTTCAGAGGCAAGTCACCTGGTTCACCCAGTCCTGTATTTTAAAAATGTCAAATGTCCAATGATAATAGACCCTGACATTATTTTCAGTGATATTAAGATATTAATTTCACTGTCATCTTCTTATTGATTGTACCAGATGAGACATTCATGTAAGAATCAGGCCTTAACATATTTTCAGGTGTCTTTGATTTACAGGCCAGGTCTTGGATGCCAAATTTATTTATCCTCCAGGTTCCCCACACAGGTGCAGGATCCCAAGACTTTGGGCCATTCTCGACTGCTTTCCAAGATCACAGGCAGGGTGCTGGATGGGAAGCAGGGTTGTCAGCTTTAGAACTGGTGCCCATATGGGATCCTGGTGTGTTCAAGGCGAGGACTTTAACTGCTAGGCCACCATACCGGCCCCAGAATACAGATCTTAATAAATAAATAAGACTAGTAGTAATGTGAAATAATGGCTACAAAGTGTTGCGGGGTACAAGTGAGATCATGCCATACATGAATGTCTAAGTTTTTTTTAAGGAGTCTTTATTAACCTAGCTTGGTGATAACAGGGCCCACTTGAAATAGCAAAGCACAAATCCATATGGCAATCCAATCAATCATAATCCCCAGAGGAACAAATGGTCATTCTCCTGAAGTCCATGCATTAAGCTGAAGACTTATGTCCCAACTTCCCCAACAATATAAGTTATCCTATGAGACATGCAACAAATAACCTGGACACACTTATTAAGCTGCGAACATTCACCTTTCCCTGGCTTCTCTACCCAGATTTCACTACTGCTGGGCTTTACCTCTCCTGGAACGCCTGATAGTACACAAAATAGAAATACAAAGCATTTTAGCATTGCTATCTTCATTGTCCTACCCAAGCAGTGAACAGAGGGTGAGGAATACAGGCACACAGGGACCATGCTCAGGGGACACCTGTCCTCACAGGTGCTGGGGAGGCCAAGAGTCAGAGTGCCAGAGCAACAGAAGCACACAAACAAGAGAGCGAGCCCCTCCTTATCATGAGCCTTTATAGGGGCTTGTAACAGGAGTGGTTACACAAAAATACAATACTACCCCCTCTCAGGTGATAGGTAAGAGTCGCAGTTGGGCAGAAGGGTGGTGGGGGAGTGACTTGCTAGCTCGTGACACTGAACTAGCTGCCTACCTCACCACGAAAATAGCTTAGAAACCATGATGGTAAGGTCTCTTTGATACATACGTCTGCTAAGGAAGAGGATATGGTTGCTCCTGGTACAACTATAAAAACTGCTGTTATGGCTTCTTGGTAAAATGATTGCTTCTGAGTGAAGTATGTGAATTTTATTAGTTGTTTCCTTTCTTTGTTCTGGTTGAGCTTTTGCTGTCTGCTTTTGATGGCAGGCATTTGGGGAGGAAAAAAAAACAATCAAAAGGAAGATTATGTTTTTCTGTAATTAAATCTAACAATATTAACAATAAGATCAGGAAAATAAATAATAATCTTGGCTGAAGACAAGAACCATCATAGCACCTAAAAAACTATTTGAGGCTATTTGTTCTCTGGTAAACATACAGTAACACACAGCCATGCATAGGATAAAATTCTGTCTGTGCATTATGTCTTTGGCATTCACCAATTTTATCCCATGGCAGACTACTATACATAAAGTGACAGAGTATCCCATAAGGAGACAGACTGGAAAGTAGGTTTTATGTTAAAACTAAGTAACCATATGTTATCAACTCTGCCTTTTAAAACACAAAACTAGACTTTTCAAAACATAAGCTTAAAATCCGGTCTGAACAAGGAATACAGTGACCATTTTTAAAATCTTAAACTTGCTTATTTGCTTATCCTGTTCAGATGAGGACCCGTTACATTAAATTAGCTATGGCAGCCCAAGGCTGGAGGAGCAGAGCCTGAAGTCTACCACATTGAGTGAATTACATTCTCATCAATATTCCAGGTACAATTACCAACTCATTATCTGCTTGTGATTTCTCATGGGTAGTTTGCTTTCCTGGACCACATTGAACCTCTCAACATTAATCAGGTTCCCCATCACCATGTTGCAATGTATGTACAGGGAATGTCCAATCATTCCAACTTTAGTCTGGACTTCTCCCCTCCCCGCAAAAAGAGTCCAGGCAGCAAAAATCCATCAAATGGGAAGAAATCAGCTGCATTTAATTCAAAGTCTCTCATAGTTTATCCACTATTTTGGAAGAATTCCATAATGACTTTCTTCTAATAGTAAAGTTAATGAAGAATTGATTGCCATTGTTTCTACAAGGTTCCTCTGCCCCAACACATTTACTAAACACTTGCCTAAATTGTAGCTTTTAAAATATATAAAACAGAAAACTCAGCTTATGCCCATATACCTCATTACAGACCATTGCAAAATTATTCTACACTTGATCTTAGCCAAAAAGCCAAGAAGCAGTTGCAGAATTATTCTAATTATATATTTTGGTAGACTGTCATATTTGTTCAACCAATATAAGTCTGGAATATTCAGGTCATCGAAGAATAAGCACAATAAGTTGAATCACAGAACAAGTGCTTATTTAAGGAAACAGATGTTGTTCAGGAAAAAAGACTGCATCCAAAATAGTGTTTAAAATTAGCTTTAAAGTCTCAGGTACTTGCAATTGGTCAGAGAGCAATTGGTTGGTAGAGGTCTCTGGAGGAGGATAGCGCTCACACACTACTCAAACACTTTTATATTTGGAGGACCCAGCCTTACCCATTGACTTGGCTTCCTAACTTTTTTGTTAGGGAAATGTCATGCCTTCCTCCTGCTCCCTCCTCATCCTCCCCTGCAGATACAGGAGAAAGGGGGGAAAAAAAGAGTGAGAAAGAGAGAGAGAGAAACTGAAACATTTGTCCCACTCACCTTCCTGCATACCTGACCTTCCCCACCCTAATTTGAGGCCCACGTGGGTGTGCATCCTTCTCAATTATGTAGACATTATTAAAATTTTAAAAAGGTATTGGCAGACATTTTAGAGTTGGGATTTAGTGGGGGGTTCATTTTGTTGTCACTCTCAGCTGAGATTCAGTTCTCATGCAACCCTGATTAGTTCTTACAAAAGAGTTGTTACCTAGGATACACTTAAACAGCAGAATGATGGACTTACGACTGAATGTGAAGGGCTATACTATTGTAGTGATACACTGGAAATCATTGGGAGATGGGTGGAGGTTTTTGAGGAGAGTAGGGAAATCCCAGAGCCCATCAAACTGTATCATAAAATGATAAAATAATATTTTAAACAAACAAACAAACAAAAAGAGTTGTTACCAAAGGCGGAGTCTGGTCCCTCGCTACTCTCTGGCTTCCTGTTTTACCATATTGGTGTCTTCCACTCACATGGGCTCTCACGAGAACACCATTTAGCATGTTGTAATGGAGTAAGAAGTCATTCAACAGTCCCAAGCCTCCATTATCTTGGAGAACCCAGGCTGGCTGCTTTCCTAGCACATTTATGCAGATCCAGTCTAAACCATGGAAATCAGCTGCAGCAGTAGCATTGGAGGCTGGCCATCCAAAATTTAGAAGAGGTGTCCAGTTATTGTCACCTTCTAGATTTGATTGCCACAAGTTGAATTTTGAATGCTATGATCCTAATTTGAGTCAAATAAATTTTAATTAGTGTTTTATAGAGTCATTTAGATTTACTAAGAATAACCGCATGAACACATGAGATTAAGTAAGGTCTCACTAATTCAGATTGTGTTAACTATCATGATTCATGGACTAAGAGTCATGGACATTATCTTTTTATAAAAAGAGAATATGCTCAGATGAAGTTTAGAAGACTTGGCTTCAAAGGACATTTAAAATGTTTACATGGGCCATCACTTATATACAACGATAGGTGGCAGTTCTCCCTAAAACTGGTCATAGTTGATATTCAATAATTATTTGCTGAAAGAATGAAAATGTTAAGTTGAACATATAAAGCAAGTTAACCCATTAATTAAGGAACGGGTCTTCTGTGATCCTATGGAGTGTGCTTTAAATTATAAGCATTTTAGATTATTATTTATTTTCATTTTATTTGAAAGGCAGAGACAGAGGAAGCTCTTCCATCCACTGGTTCACTCCCCGTAAGCCCGCAAATGTTAAAGCAGACTGCAGTGAGTCAAATCCAGGCACTCTGATTTGAGACGTGGGCTTTCCAATTGGTGTTATAACCACTGTGCCAAATGCTTACACCATAGATAGATGCTTTAGACAACCAGTCTACAAATCAGATGGTCCCCTGTATCTAACTGCCCAGAAGAAGTCTGGATTTATGTTTTGTTTTGTTTAAAAACAAACAAAAAAGGGGACAGAACTGTATATTGGATATTTCAGAAGTAGTTACACTGGTACTTCTGCAAAGTCCCTGCAGATTGAGAAGGTATATTTCATCAAGTGAGTCTTTCAATCTACATCTTTTAAAATGTATTAGAGATTATTTATGTACCATAAAATCCACCCATGGTAAGCATACATTTCAATCTGTTTTAAGATTTTCACAGAGCTGTACTCATATACCATCACCACAATCTAATTTTAGAATATTTTCATCACCCTCAAAAGAAACATGCCCATTTACAGTCATCTCCATTGCCAACCATAAACAATACTAATGACTTTCTGTCCTATATTTCTGGCACCGATATGGGATATCTGTATCTCATGTTGTGGCCTACCCACCATGCCACATGGTTAGCTCTGATAGTTTTCTGACTCATTCACCAGCATTTATTGACTTCTATACATGTAATTTAGCGTGATGTTTAACATGTATTAGGGTTTCAAAACCAAATTTGTTGAGAGAAGTTTTGTTTAATGATTATTTAAAAAGTACGGTCACGGCTATGATGAGCTTTATTAGCATCAAATGTCAAGTCAAATGGGAGAAACTTGTTTGGTTTATCATACCATGAATCCAGTGGATTAATGAATAAGATGAAATGAACATGAGCTTAAAACCAGACCTACTGTTGAAATGAACTGTAATTCCAAGGTAAAAAGGGTGGGAAGACAAATAAAAATACATTGAATAAATAACTAGATGGATAAAAATTTTTAAAAAGCAAACAAAAAATATGTGAAGTAATAATAATTTATGATAAATGACAATAACTAGGGAATATCAAAATGGCAGAATAGGGTAAGGACACGTTTAAACGGATGGAGAAACATTAACCAGTATGAAGCAGAGAGGGCACATTCCAGAGAGGAAGTAGAAGAGGACACAACAGCAGAGGGGTAGACACAGGAAAGCAGTAGAAACAAGAGTGTGGGGTTACAGTGACTGATACCCAAAGGCATTCAGCCAAAGGCAATCTGAACTCCGGCAGCAGCCAGAACTCCACCAACAACCAGGTGGGAAGGTACGTTTACCAGGAGCTCCAGAGGTGAACCCAGACAAAGAACTACCCATCCTGCTGTTCTGCTTGATTTGACCAGGAACAGAAACAAAGCCGCAGATGCCAGGCAGGCAGTGCCGGAACAGGGTGGATTTCACAGCCCAGTCTGCCTCCTAGAGCCAAATCAGGCACCATTTTGTTTAAGGAGTCAAAGACAAGAGAAAGGACTGAGCATAGGCTGAGCTGCTGAGAGGGAACTCATTTCTGACTCAGTGAACTGCAACAATGTTGCACCCTAGAAGTTCCATCCAAGACAGGTCCAGAGAGCCCTCAGACCTGACAGCCAGCACATCAAGAACTCTAGCAGTGGCTCATCAGGCCCATTTCTTACAGCGTGTGGCAAAGAATTTAAGATTGCAGGGGACAACAGTGAGCTGTGCATGTGCTGAGCTTGGCTAGAATTCACTGAGCTCAATGGATTACACTGGTCCCACAGGAAAATAATGCCAACTATAGCATTGTACGGGTCAAAATAGGTCTGTGTGGCCCTCACACATAATGGCCAACAGGTTCTGGCAAGATCAGCCCCACCAACAACCTAGCTATATAGGACACCTGCTGTCTCCCTAATCCTGGGACCTGCTCCAACTGGAAGTGGGAGAAAGATTGTGCAGACAATGGTGCAGTCTCAGTGCAATGTCACAGAAGGTGGTGACTGGTGAGCTAGGAGCTGGGGCTGTGGAGACCATGGAGGAAATGTGACATAAGAACCCAGACCTGGAACTTGCTGGAGGGAGTGGCACAAGTGACTGCAAACAAAGAGTCATGTACCAACTGCAATAAGTAAAACCAAACAGCAGACCTGTGGGTGACACAGCTGAGAAACCTGCCCCAAGGAGAAGAATCTGATAACCAGAAGTACAATGACCAAGAGCAAAGAACCAAGACCAAGACAAAGGCAAAATAAATACTACTGAAGAAACCCCTGCAAAGAAGCAAAACTCTATTCCAACCTCAGAGTTAACTTTGGAAGATTTGAGAAAATGGGAGATACAGAACTCAAAACACTTGTTTTATAGCTTAACAGCGAGAAGCACATAAAGCAGGTGTTCAAGGAATTTAAGCAATATGTCACACTAGAAATGAATCAAATGAAAGCTGATCTATCAGAAATGAAGAATACAGTGGAGCAAATGAAAACTACAGTGGAGAGTCTCCAAAATAGAATGAAGGAAGCAGAAGAAAGAATCTCAGAATTGAAAGATATTTCCTGCCACCAGGGGAAACAATCAAAAAGCTGGAAGCCGAAAAAAAGCCTTAAAAAGTATTCCAGAATTGAAAGACATTATTAAACAGTCTAATATAAGAGTTACGGGAGTCCCGGAAAGTGCAGAAAGAGATACTGGGATTAAAGGTTTATTCAATGAGATAATAAGGGAAAATTTCCCTAATCTAAAGAAAGAATTGGGAAACAACATCCAGGAGGGGCACAGAACTCCCAACAGGCTTGATCAAAAGCGATCTTCACCAATACTTGATCATCAAGCTCTCTTCAATCGAACATAAGGAAAAGATCCTTAAATGTGCATGTGACATAAAGGGATGCGAATTAAACTCACAGGAGATCTCTCACAGGAAAGTCTACAGGCAAAAGAGAATAGAACAACATATTCCAGATTCTAAAGGAAAAAAATTGCCAGCCCAGGATAATGTACACAGCAAAGCTTTCCTTTGTCTTTGAAAATGAAATAAAATTCTTCCACAGTAAAGAATAGTTAAAAGAATTTGCCTCTTCCAAACCTGCCCTACCAAAGATACTTAAAGATGTTCTCTTGACAGAGAAAAGGAATAGCACCCAACAAAAGCAAAGGCAAATGTGAAGAACATCCCAGTAAAGTGACAACAGAAGACTAAACCAATGAACAACCCATTCCGAAAATGGCAGGAACAAATTACCACCCATACATAGTAACCCTCAATGTAAATGGTTGAAGTTCAATCAAATGTCATAGATTAATAGATTGGATTAAAAACAAAAGCCATTTATTTGTTGCCTACAGGAGACACACTTCACCAACAAAGATTACATCTCATGGATTTTTATTTTTTTGTTATTGTTAGTTTTATTGCTTCAAAACACTTTCTTCTGATTAAATTCTTCACTGACTCATAGACCATACAGTAGCATCATTTTCCCCAAGAAGCTTCTTGATTTTCTTTTTCATTTCTTCAGCGACACATTAGTCATTCAATAGCATGTTATTTAACTTCATGGTGTTGTCGATTTCTTTTTTTCTTCCTGTTGCTGATTTTGTTTTGTGGCTTTTCATTTAAGGGGATATATTAGTAGACTGTCATATTTAGTAGCATGCTATTTTACTTCATGGCATTGTCAATTTCTATTTTTCTTCCTATTGTTGATTTTGTATTGTGGCTTTTCATTTAAGGGGATGTACAGTAACTGTGAAATGGAGACTAACATATCCAGATGTGAGGATACAATACAGTATGCATCTCTACTTCCAGACAAAGATGGACTCCCAATTAAACTGTTTACTATATCTTGACAACAGGATGTGGACTCTCTGCCATTGTCCACGCCCACAATGATGGACATATGACTGTGTATGAAGAAGTATATTATAGTAATGATAGAGAGGAACACGGTGGGGAGTTAAACTGGGGAGGGGATAAGGGAAATGCCAGGGGTCTATGGAACTGTATCAGAAAATGATAACAATAGTAATAATAATAAAATATAATAAAAAGAAAAAAAGCACACCCTTTTATAATTAGCAAAGACATTTAAAAACAGTTTTAGTCACTTTTAGTCACAAATAGGCAATTTTGATAAGATCATAAATTTAATTAAAAATGTTTTAGAGAGATTAGCTAAATGGAACTTTTAAAAATAGAACATCGTATCTGAAATCATTTTATTGGTTTTATGCTTTGTGTGAGTTCTGTGACTGGTCATGCCTATGATCACCAAGCAGGTTTTTGAGCAAACAGCTCTAAAGTTCATCAGAACGAAAAAAGCTTATGAATCTCCCACATCCTTAGACCAGGAAAGAAGAAATACATTTCTAGAACCCACAGAGCTAAAGATTTCGATCCTGTTCAGCATTTAACATAGCACTCTGTGCCTTAACAAATGCAAAGCTATCAAAAAAGGAGACATGGGCTCAGCTCCTATCTTCTTACCAGTTTCAGTGAACTTTGCTTCTTAAAAAAAACAAAACAAAACAAAAAACTGCATTGGGCATGATGTTCCACAAAAAGAGAGTTGTCAGCAAGCTGTTATAGGCTTAGGTTGTACAAGGAGAGTTTTCAGGGATCAAGTCAAGAACAGTGAACGAAATATAATACCATTATATGCTCTTGACAAAAATATTTCATAGCAAGCTTTTTTCTAGTGCTGTCACTTTTGAACTTGATATTCTTTAGAAATATCTTGTGAAAAGTCCTGCAGCAAAGTTCATGTGACAAATTCTGTCGAAATATGACTACATAATGTGGGACTAAAGAAAATGTAAGAATTTAAGTTCCTGACATATGCCTGACTGAAAAAAGAAATTTAGCTCCTTTCTCATAATGCCTTTCATTGTGGGTATTTCTATCAATGGTCTTGCTTAATAAATAAGCAAATAATTTGGGATCAACACTGAGACATTTTTTACTCAAAACATATATTGATGTAATTGTGACATTCATTTTTGTGTGTCAGTTATGAGTGGAATAAAGAAATTCTTTCAAATCATCAAGATGAACCCATGCAGTCGACATTGCCATGTGTCAGTACCTGTCTACAGATAACCGGGGCAGGAGAGCACCTGCACTTCTTCTAGCGTTTATGGAAACTTTGTTGGCATCTTTGGCACCAACTTCATATTTAACTTAGTGAAGAGGCTGAGGCAGACATACGTTTAATTTTCCTAACTTTGAAAAGTGTGTGCATAGCTCCTATAAAGAAACAAATCTATTTTGCTTGGATTTTTCTCCTAAATGTCATCATAGAATTTCCTCTGGAACTCCAACATTTCTTCTTTAATAATTTTATCATTCTTTCAAAGTTTTTTGTAAATATCCTTCATAGGCCAATTACACTGTGGCCTTCAAAATATTTTTGATCACAATATTAATAGGATTTTATTGTGTGCTTCTGATTCCAATTCGGTTTGTACTTAGTTTAGGCTTTTATTCTTTTTTTAAAAAGATTTAATTATTTTTATTGGGAATACAGATTTACAGAGGAGAGACAGAGACAAAGATCTTCCATCCGGATGGAATGGAGCTGAGCCGATCCAAAGCCAAGAACCAAGAGCTTCTTTCAGGTCTCCAATGCAGGTACCTGGTCCCAAGCCTTTGGGCCATCCTCTACTGCTTTGCCAAGTTACAAGTAAGGAGCTGGAAGGGAAGTAGAGCAGCCAGGATAAGAACTGGCACCTGTATGGGATCTCGGCAAATGCAAGAAGTAGGACTTTTAGCCACTAGACTACTTCGCTGGACCCTCTTTAATTCTTCTTAAAACAGATAGTAAAGGGCCCAGCGTGGTGGCGCAAGTGGTTAAGGTCCTTGCTTTGCACGTCCGTGATCCCATATGGGTTAGATTTGGGTCTCACTTAGGAAGCAATTTGGGTCTCACTTAGGAAGCAATTTTGTTTGTTTGTTTTGTCAGTTTGGTTTATATGCCAGATTTCAGTCCTTTATATTTAGTTTTTAGAAAACATATAGAACAAGTACATGGGGCCCAGCGTGGTGGCGCAGTGGTTAAGGTCCTTGCCTTGCACGCCCGGGATCCCATATTGGCGCCGGTTCTATCCCAGCAGCCCCGCTTCCCTTCCAGCTCCCTGCCTGTGGCCTGGGAGAGCAGTTGAGGAAGGCCCAAAGCTTTGGGACCCTGCACCCGCGTGTGAGACCCGGAAGAGGCTCCTGGCTTCGGATCGGCATAGCATCAGCCGTTTGCGCTCACTTGGGGAGTGAATCATCGGACGGAAGATCTTCCTCTCTGTATATCTGCCTTTCCAATAAAACATAATAAAAATAAATCTTTAAAAAAAAGAGATAGTAAAATCAGAAAAGATTTTGGCTTTTTTTTTTTTTTACAGATTGATTTATATTTAAAAGGGATAGAATGAGTGAGAGAGATCTATGGTTTACTTTCGAAATGGCTACAGTAGCTGGAGCTGCATGGATCTGAAGGCAGCAGGCTCCTCAACTCACATATGCGTACTGACACCCGAGCCCTTGAGCTGAATGAGAAGTAGAATAGCCAGGACTGGAACCTGGAACCACGTGGCATGCCAGCACTGCAGGCAGTGGCTTTATTTGCTTCACTACAGTCCCAGCCCCTAAGATTTTGGCTTTTAAGACTGCTGATTTCCTGTTTCTTTTCTTCAATGAAATTAACTGGAAATAATTTGAATACAAACTACTAAATTATTATTTTTTTTCCCCCTAACAGAGAAGAGGGGAAAAGAACAACTTAAGAAGAGTTCCATTCTAGGGAATGATCTCAACAGCCACGCATTCTCCTTGAACATTGAGTCTTGAGGTACCTAAGGGTTTGGTGAAGTGAATCTTTGATACAAAGAGGTATTGACTGCTTTCATTTGTACTGCTTCATCTGGTTTTTGTTCACATTGGACAGATTTTTAAAATTTTCAAATACACAGTGGAGTATTTGCAAATATGGCAAATACTCATGTTTATTTCTGCAATTTGATTCAAATGCAAGTGGATGCTCAGAATGTGTTGGAAACACCAAGTGATTATTCTCTATTTTATGGGCTCTCATGTTAATTAAACACTAACTGCTAAAACAGGAAAACATTCATCTCTGTCCTACATAAACAGCATTTTTGCTTCAATGGCTTTATAAAATGTATTTATTTTTATTAGGAAGGCATTTTTACAGAGAGGAGAGAGGGAAAGATGTTGCATCTGCCATTCCATTCTCCAAGTGGCCGCAATGGCCAGAGTTGAGCTGATCCAAAGCCAGAAGCCAGGGGAACTTCTTTTGTGTTTCCTACATGAGTGCAAAGTCCCAAGGACTTGGATTCTGCTGCTTTCCCAGGTCATAAACAGGGAGCTGGATTGAAAGTGGAGCAGCTGAGACCACATAGGATGCTGGTGCTTGAAAGTAGAGGATTAGCTTGTTGAGCCACAGCATTAGTTCTGTTTAATGGCTTTCATCACTCATTTGGCAACTGTTTTGACCAATGATGGATACTCTAATGTAATCAAATAATTGTTTTGTTCCTTTATCTTCAATTCCTATGTGGCCACAGCAAGGTCTATAACTGTCTTAATACGTCTCTGCATCAGAAGAAAATGGGACTCACATTCTCTGGAGGTGTCTGATTAGAAGACTCAAAACATGAATATTATGTAGAGATTTAATTTAACTTTAGTTGGGTAGAGCCAATGTTATGTTATGGAGGTACCTATGAAGGGATGGTTAGACTGACAGGGTATTTTCAGTCATTGTCCCCATCACTATTGAAGTTTAAAACCTCAGTGCATCCCATTCTCCTCATTTGCAAAATGCAGCAAATTTAACTCCCACTTTGCACAACTGAAATGGTTGAAGTAAAACATTTGAAGCACTTGGAAAAACATGTGCTACACAATCGGTGCTAAACAAATATTAATGTGGGGAAAATCAGAGACCTATTTGATTATGATTTCAAAAATCAAAATGAACAAATTACTCCCCCCCTCCCCACCTACTTTTCTTTTTTAATTTATTCAGGAGGAAGGGAGAGTACCAAAGTGGGCAGGGTATAGAGGAAGGCGCTAGGGCGTAGGGAGAGAGTTGTCCTATCCCCTGGTCCACTTCCCAAATGACTGCTGAGTGACGCCAGGAATTGGGAATGCAATCCAGGGCTCCCATGGGGGCAGCAGGATCCAACTACTTGACCCATCACCTGTTGCCTTTCAGGGTCTGCACTGGGAAGCCGGGAGAGGGACCAGGAATCAGGAACTGAGTCCAAGCACTGTGGTTTGGGATGTGAGCATCTTAACAGCTACGTCAAATAATCACCTCTATTTCTTTTAGTCAATGTCACCACACAGTTCTGCAGTAGTTAGAAATGATTAAGTAGTAAGGAAGTTTTCTAATACATTCAAAAGCCAGAAAACTCTGTAGAATAATCTCCAACATCTATATTGGTTCCATAGGGAAACCCGGAGCCCGTGTTGTAGTACAGCAGGCACCAGCTGGAGTAAAGGCTGCTCCTCTTCCAATCCAGCTCCCTGCTAACACACTTGGGAAGGCAAGAGAAGATGGCCTGAGTGTTTGGGCTCCTGCACTTCATGAAGCAAAACCAGGAAGAAGCTCCTAGCTTTGGACAGACCCCCCTGTAGGCATTGCAGCCATCTGAGGAGTGAACCAGCAAACAGGAAGATCTCCCTCTCTGTCTCTCCTCTGTAACTCTGCCTTTCAAATAAAAATAAGTAAATTAAATAGGTTAAGCCTTTATCTGCTTCATACAGAAGAAAGTCTGTATGCAATTATTATATGTATGTTATGTCTTCCTTGGCAAGCAAAAGCATTATGAATATTAACTTCCAATTAATATTTTTGAAAAATACTTGTCCAGCTTAAGAGTTCAGAAAACTCCAGATTTAGGAATAAACCTTGAAAGTTAGTTAAGATCTCTGTGATGACTTCTAAAATGAGAGTGACAGAGACTCCTCCCTGAAAAAGGTAGAATCCAATGAGTACTGCACATCGGTGTGCCCTCTGAGCCATAAATTCATATTTCTTACTTGATAAGGATGACCTCCTTTGAGGATATAAAATTGTCAAGCTGAACAGAAATAGCTTATATTGAAAAAACTAGCAGAAGCTACAAAAAGTAATGAGTTAGAAGCTGAACTATTAAAATTTTAATAAAAGTCTACAAAAAGGCATTTTGAGGTATTTACAGGAAGTTACGGAACACCCTCTAGGTTTCATCTAAAATTTTTCCAGAGAGAAAATTGATCGATAAACATGTTAGAATATTCCCCTGCAAATATAAAAATGTGTTCTCCTATTATGTTTATAATTCATACTTAACATTTGACTTCTTCAGATTGACATTTAAAAGTTACAAGTAAGTTCTATTGTATGACTAATGGGCTGGCTAGTCAGATTAATCGCTGGAGTGGAACGCTAGCATATTTTCTGCACACATTTCTTTGAATACTTATTTTGGTTCGTCACAGCCATCTGAGTGTAGGTATTTCCTTCCTGCCCTTCGAGGGCTTTGCGTTTTCGAGAATTGCTCAGTTTTAAACTCTGGCCCATTCTGCAGTTCTCATAAACAGTGAAATTGTGTTAACAATGTTTTCTTTTCTATTTTATGACAAAACAAAGCTTGAACATGCTCAAACATCCAGGCTGATGTGTAATATTCCACCAACTAGATTTGAGAGAACATTTCAGTATAGACTGATCTATCTCTGCTTCAGTAGAGAAATAATTTAACGGTATACATTCAGCAAAAGAAGAAGTGCAACTGAGTCTTTCAAAAGGTCAAGGATAATTAAGTGCTGGGTCCAGAGGATATAATGAGTATTATTCACAGTAGTATGCACTTAATATTTACATGAAAAAGAAGTTTTCTGTTGAAAGGTGACAATGCAATAACACTTTGCTGTTCAAATGTATCTGCTGGTTTTTATCTTCTATGGGTATGGCAAAGAGTGAGACACAGGAACAGAGCCTGCATCTGCTGATTTCATTTCCCTACAATGGCAGGGCTAAGGCCTGGAACTCATATCCAGATCTCCCATGTGGGGCTCAGTGTTCTAATGACCTGCCCTAAGCTGGGATTGAGAGCCACAGCCATGACTGGAGACCCGGAACCCCAATATGGGACACAATTATCTTAATGGGTATCTTAACTGCTAAGTCAAATGACCACTTAAAATGCTAGATCCTTGAAAAATTCGAGTTCCTTCATCAGAGAGCTGCTCTTACATCCTAGTGGGACTTGATGCAGCCCAAACAGAAGCTTGCAAGTGAGAACATAGACAAGAATTAAATGCAGAGCCTAGCACGGTAGCCTAATGGCTTAAGTCCTTGTCTTAAGTCCAGGAAACCATATGGCTGCTGATTCGAATCCTGCTGCTCCACTTCCTATCCAGCTCCCTGCCTGTAGCCTGGGAAAGCAGTAGAGGACGGCCTAAAGCCTTGGAACCCAGCACCTGCATGGGAGACACGAAAGAAGCTCCTGGCTTTGGATCGAATCAGCTCAGCTCTGGCCTTTGCGGCTATCTGGGGAGTGAACCAGTGGATGGAAGATCATTCTCTCTTTCTCCTTTCTGTATTTCCAACAAAAATAAATCTTTAAACAAAGAATTAAATGCATATGAAAAGCCCCTATTTTTCATGCTATCCTGGAAGAGCATTTAAACAACAAACCTTTTTATTTTAAAAGGAGTAACATTCTCAAATCCTGCCCCCCCCCCCGCAACATAGCCCCCAAACGATCATCACCCTTTACTACTATTCCAACAGCTATGAGCTTTAGTAGGGATATCTCAACTCTTCCATTCTGCAAGTCTTTGTTTCCCAGCCAAATACAACATAGGGCATTCAGGTGGCCTGCGAGGTGCCCAAGGGGCGCAGAGCTGTTGTTTTGGGAATAGCTAAAACTCTGAGCTAAAGCAACACACTGCAGGATTAAGAGCCTTTTCTTTCACACTGTTATCCAAAGAAACAGCAACCTGCCTGTCTCGGGTTGTAGTGCTGTTCCATTTAACAGGTTAGGACAGTTATCTTCCACTCAAGGACTGTTGAAAAACGTGTCAGACATGCCTTTCAACATTGGACAGCAGTCATTAACCAGAGGTATCAGAGCAGCAAAGCGGCTGGGAACATCATCATCTAAAAATATAGCCACTCACATACCAGTTGATGAATAAAACAAGCACCCTGCTCTGGAAATCTCTGCTTTTTATGAGCATATTACTTTTAGTAGTTATAAGCACTCACTCTGTGCCTAGTAGTTACATTAGCCAATTAAAGTAAAAAAAAATTCATAATTTATATCTTTTCTGTTTAGAGCAACAAACACATCCCGGTTTTGATGCAGGACACACAGGGGACTGTTGAGGATGAACTTTTATTTAATGATACATACATACACGCTGATCGCTTAACTTTCAGAAGTATGGAACCAGGTGGAAAACTCGAGGCCACTAAAAGTAACACGTGGAATCAGGAAGAGGCTTTTCAAACTCTGCCAGTAAGTTTAAATCCGCTTTAGCCTCCAGAGCTTCTGAAATAGGATTGTAGACCTGTAAATTTCAGGTTTCCTGAATAGGGGGGTCTAACCCTCCGATTCAGCATTTAATTCCCTCCCCTAACAACGCACATGCAGAAAATAAGAATTTCTCTCTAGACTTTCCAGCTGACTTTGTTATTTTCTGATTATGGGTGAATAGTTCATTCTCCATTCATAGTAAGGAACGTTTAGGGCTGGAAGGCTTTGACATATACTAGGAACAGCTTCCAGTAAATTGTCCTTGGCCGAACGTAAAGAACTATGCTCAGAGCCACGAAATCTGCTTTTTTTTTAAACGCTAACAATTCAGATGGTGCTTCTCTTTTTCTAGCCCTGAATTGGTTCTCTTTTCGGTTGCTACCAAGGCCATGTAGCCTCTTAGAAGTCAAACCTGTGGGGCCGCAGCCTGGACAATCAAAAGGTGGGGGGAAAGAAAGAAGACATCGCTGCGGGAGAGGCAGCTCCACCTGTTGAGGTCAGTTGGCTCACGGGGCTCGCCCCAGGTAAGGCTGGGCCGCGGCCACTCCCTCTGTGCAGAAGCACGCCGCAGTGGCTCTGCCAGCTCCTGCCCGTCGACGGGCGAGGGCAGCGCACGGCAGCCCCGACCGCGCTGCTCAGAAGGCAACAGCGATCGAGACGGGTCAGCGGCCTCGCGTGGACCCGGCACCGGAGGCGGGGGCAGCACGGGCCGGGGGCGCGGGCCCTGGTGGAGTGAGGGGGAGGAGGGCCGTGCCACGCGCCGAGGAAGAAAGCCTGACTCATGTCGTGGCGGCGGCGACAGGCTCCTGGGAATTGAAACTCGTGATGCTGTTGCTGCGGAGAAAAGCCTCATTACCCATTCCGCAGGCCGGGGTGGGGTGGGGAGGGGGACACCCCCCAGGGCGCGCCCCCCGAGACCGGCCCCCGCCTCGGCCCACGTGCGCGGGCCCGCGGGCGCGCGCCGGCCGCGTGTGAGAACGCAGGGGACACACCTAACCCGCACGCGCGCGCCCGCTCGCCGCCCCACCCCCCGGCGAGGCGCAGTCACTCTGTGCGACCCGGATTCGCTCCTTAGGCCGAGGCGTCCCCCCCCCCCCCGCCTCCCTCCCCGAGGCGAAGGCGCCTCCGGCAGCCTTCGGCAATTTCCGTCTCGAAGACCCGAAGCTCGGCCAGGCCCGAAGACCTGCCGCCTCCTTTCCAGTCAGACCCGGCTTTATGTCTGCGGCGCCGGGGCGCATGCGCAGACGCCATCTTCCCTCCTTTCCCCTCCTTCTGCCCCCTCCCGCCGCCGCCGCCGCCTCTCGCTGGCGGTCGCCCCTCCTCCTCCTGCGCTCGGGCGCTGGTCCCTCCTCTCCCGATGCCGCCAGAGACTGGGGGGTACGGCGGAGCCCGAGAAGAGCACTAGTAACAACCACCACAGCCCCCTTCTCCGCCCGACACCCTCCCTCGGCACCCACCCGCTCCCCCGCCCCGTTGGCCGACACCGACCAACCCCACCTCTCGTTCCTTTGAACGGCGTCGGCTGCAGTCGCTGCACCAGCCCCGTCTGGCCACCGACACCGCCGAGAAAAGGAGCCGTCGTCGCCGCCGCCACCGCCTGCGGCCCCCCTTCCGCCCGGCCCCGGGAGCAGCAGCAGCAGCAGGAGCAGCAGCGGCGGCGGGGTGAGGACGAACCGGCTGCGGAGGAAGAGGACGAGGGAGAGGCTCGCACACACCTCTGCTCCAGCGCTCGTCCCGCCCGCCCTGCGGGGAGGCTCGGGCGCCGCCGGCCCCTTCCTCCCCCGAGGACGTGTGCCGAGCCCAGGCGCCTGCCCCGAGGGAGGAAAATGCTCGGGCTCCATGGCTGCCAGTGATGGAGCGGTCCCTGGGCTCCCGCCGCCGCTGCCACCGCCGCCGCCGCGCCCCGGCCGTGCTCCGCGAGGACCCGGCGTCTCTGCGCGCCCGCCCGCGCCTCGTTGCTGGGCTCACCGTACCGGGCGCCCCGCCGCCGCCGCCGTCGTCGCCGCGCCGCTCGCAGCCGCGCCGCCCGGGCCCCCGCCGCGGCCAGCGTTTCCTCCCGGAGCAGCCGCCGCGAGCCCAGGGGGTTTGAAAGGGTCTGCGGGGCGTGGGGGGAGGGCCGAGCCGGGCCGGCGGCACCGGGAACGGGAGGTTTGAGCGACAGTGAGCTCGGGGCTCGCCGGCGGCGGCGAGAGGGAAAGGCGACACTCGCTCGGCGCTGCCTCTCCGTGCAGAGCGACCGGGAGGGCTTTTGCAGCGGCGGCCGCCGCCGCGGCGGGAGGAGGGGGCTGAGGTGGCTTCGGAGTTGGCCAAAGAAGGTGGGCATTTCTCGCTTTTCCTGCCCTCTCTCCTCCTCTCCCCTCTCCTGCTCTCCTCCCCCCCCCCCCGCTGCCCCGCACCCCACGTGAAGCGGAATATAAAGGGGGGTGTGAGACTAGAGGGAAAGTGAATGGCGAAGGACTGAGGGGGGTGGTCCCCCTTCGGGTCCCCGGCCGCCCTGTTCACCCTGGTTCATCCTCCCTTTCCGAAGCTCGCCCGCGAAGGCAGGAGGAGCTGCCGGCGCCTTCGGCTGAGGAGGAGGAGGAGAAGGAGGACTCGCGCCGGGAGGAGCGTCAGGTCCCGTTTTCCTCTCCGGCGTCTCGAATACAAAGATTACGGTGCAGAAGGAAATTGCACTCGCCTCCTCCGCCCCCCGGTACCCGACACAATGCACCAGCCGCCCGAGTCCGCCGCCGCGGCGGCCGCCGCAGACATTAGTGCTAGGAAGATGGCGCACCCGGCAATGTTCCCTCGAAGGGGCAGCGGTGGTGGCAGCGCCTCTGCTCTCGGTGCAGCAGGTACCGGCGTCGGGAGTACTGCCACATCCTCCGACGATTTTCCGCCGCCCTCGCTGCTCCAGCCGCCGCCTCCCGCAGCATCTTCCTCGTCGGGACCACAGCCTCCGCCTCCACAAAGCCTGAACCTCCTTCCGCAGGCTCAGCTGCAGGCACAGCCTCTTGCGCCAGGCGGAACTCAAATGAAAAAGAAAAGTGGCTTCCAGATAACTAGCGTCACTCCGGCTCAGATCTCCGCCAGTATCAGCTCCAACAACAGTATCGCGGAGGACACTGAGAGCTATGATGATCTGGATGAGTCTCACACGGAAGACCTCTCTTCCTCCGAGATCCTGGATGTGTCACTTTCCAGGGCTACTGACTTAGGGGAGCCTGAACGCAGCTCCTCAGAAGAGACTCTGAATAACTTCCAGGAAGCCGAGACACCTGGGGCAGTCTCTCCCAATCAGCCCCACCTTCCTCAACCTCATTTGCCTCACCTTCCCCAACAGAATGTTGTGATCAATGGGAATGCTCATCCACACCACCTCCATCACCATCACATTCATCATGGGCACCACCTCCACCACGGGCACCACCATCCATCCCATGCTGCTGTGGCCAGTGCATCCATTCCTGGAGGACCACCCTCAAGCCCAGTGTCCAGAAAACTCTCCACAACTGGAAGCTCTGATGGTGTTGCACCAGTTGCACCAGCTTCTGCTGTATCATCGAGCGTCTCACCTGCGTCTGTAATGACTAATATCCGGGCTCCTAGCACTGCAGGCGGGATAGGTATAAATTCTGTTCCTGGCGTTAATACAGTGAATAATGTCGGTGTTGCTGCTGTGGGTAGTTTCAGTCCTAGTGTGACAAGCAGTGTGCTGGGTAGTGCTAATATAAGTACAAGCAATATTCCTAGTGCTGCTAGTGTGAGTGTTGGGCCTGGAGTTCCTAGTGGTGTAAATGTGAGTATCTTGAGTGGCATGGGCAATGGGACTGTGTCTTCTGCCACGGCTGTTAACAGTGTCCCCAGTGCAGCCCCAGGGATGACTGTGGGATTGGTTTCAAGTCAGCAGCAACAACCAACAGTTAACACGTCAAGGTTCAGAGTTGTGAAGTTAGATTCTAGTTCGGAGCCTTTTAAAAAAGGCAGATGGACCTGCACTGAGTTCTATGAAAAAGAAAATACTGTACCTGCTACTGAAGGCGTGGCGATCAACAAGGTGGTGGAGACTGTAAGACAGAACCCGGTGGAAGTACCTTCTGAGAGAGAGAGCACGAGTGGGAGCTCTGTGAGCAGTAGTGTCAGCACTCTGAGTCACTACACAGAGAGTGTAGGAAGTGGAGAGATGGGAACCCCTACAGCGGGGGCACAGCAGCAGCAGCCGCTGCAGGTACCAGCTCATCAAGGGGTAGGCCTTCAACCCATGGATTTCAGTAGCACTGGGCCCCAGAGTTTTTCTCAGTCACAGATATCGCAAGTACAATTACAGTCTCAAGAACTGAGCTATCAGCAAAAGCAAGGTCTTCAGCCAGTACCTCTGCAAGCCACCATTAATGCTGCAACTAGTATCCAGCCAGCACCTGTGAATGTGGTTGGTGTAACTTCAGCTTTAGGTCAACAACCTTCCATTTCTAGTCTGGCTCAACCCCAACTGCCATATTCCCAGACGGCTCCCCCAGTGCAAACTCCTCTTCCAGGGGCACCACCGCAGCAGTTACAATATGGACAACATCAACCAATGGTTTCTACGCAGTTGGCCCCGGGCCATGGTCAACCGGTGACTCAGAATCCTACTTCAGAGTTTGTGCAACAGCAGCCGATCCTTCAGACAGCAATGTCCTCTGGTCAGCCCAGTTCTGCAGGAGTGGGAGCAGGAACAACAGTGATTCCTGTGGCTCAGCCCCAGGGCGTCCAGCTGCCAGTGCAGCCCACAGCAGTCCAAGCACAGCCTGCAGGGGCAGCGGGCCAACCTGTTGGCCAGGCTCCGACAGCAGTGTCTGCTGTACCTGCTGGCAGTCAAATTGCAAATATTGGTCAACAGGCAAACATCCCTGCAGCAGTGCAGCAGTCCTCTACCCAAGTTACACCTTCAGTTATTCAGCAAGGTGCTCCTCCATCTTCACAAGTAGTTCCACCTGCTCAAACTGGGATTCTTCATCAGGGAGTTCAAACTAGCGCTCCA
This sequence comes from Ochotona curzoniae, assembly GCF_017591425.1. NCBI lineage: Eukaryota > Metazoa > Chordata > Mammalia > Lagomorpha > Ochotonidae > Ochotona > Ochotona curzoniae. The sequence goes on along the minus strand of NW_024466502.1, from coordinate 42,080,946 downwards.
AGCCTTCCTCAACAATTGGTTATTACACCCCAGAGTACCTTGTTAACTGTGCCTCCCCAGCCACAAGGAGTAGAACCAGTAGCTCAAGGAGTTGTTTCACAGCAGATGCCTGCAGTTAGCCCTTTGCCCTCTGCTAGTAGTATTTCTGTTACAAATCAGGTTAGTTCAACTGGTCCTTCTGGAATGCCTTCTGCCCCAACAAACTTGATTCCACCACAGAATATAGCACAAACCCCTGCCACTCAAAATGGTAATTTGGTTCAAAGTGTTAGCCAACCTCCCTTGATAGCAACTAATATAAATTTGCCTTTGGCACAGCAGATACCACTAAGTTCTACTCAGTTCTCTGCACAATCGTTAGCTCAGGCCATTGGAAGCCAAATTGAAGATGCCAGGCGTCCAGCGGAGCCCTCATTAGTTGGCTTACCTCAGACTATCAGTGGTGACAGTGGGGGAATGTCGGCAGTTTCAGATGGGAGTAGCAGCAGCCTAGCAGCCTCTGCTTCTCTTTTCCCGTTGAAGGTGCTACCGCTGACGACACCCCTGGTGGATGGTGAAGATGAGAGGTAAGACCATGTCATATTTCTGCAGACATTCAACAGATTCCAAATTCTATCTAGTAAATATTTGTATATATATATATATACACAAAATTAGTCTAAAGCAAAATAGTTTTAATTTGTTGTAGAAAATGTATTTTCATAGCTTTTCTAGAGGAAGGAATATTGTGGAATGATTTCAGAGTGACTAGGAAAGTGGGTAAAGAGAATTTGGTAGTTACTACTGAACATCTTTTCACATTTAAAACAGGTTGGGGGGGGTTCACCACGTGGTTTTTATTTATAAAATGCTTTCTAGAAAGATTAGTTATTAAAAGCTTGATTTTTGCCAACACATAATTATTTTGAGTTAGAAAAATCTCTGTGCTGCTCTCTTGGAGGGCTTGTGCTCCCGGCATTTGTTCTCCTTTACTAGATAACCTTTTGCAGTTCCACTGTTTTTGATCTTTGTGAAAGATTCTGTTACCCGCTTTCCCCAGTCCAACACTGAGGAAAGGATGACCTACTCTGGGTTACATAGGTTGCTCTTATACTGTAACTGACCAACTTTTGTGTGCACTTTCAATGGTCATTTTCTCTCAACAAGAAAAATTTGAGATCTTTAAAAATGTTTTGCTGTGTAAGAGCATACGGCTGTTAAAATAACCAGAGTTATCTGTTAGTATGCCACGTGTTTTTTTTTCCTTTTGCATATTAGCTAAAGGTGGTAGCCATTTTAAGAGTAAAGAAAGTCTTGCATTTGTTGAGCCATGAAAATGAGATGTTCTTCTGCTAATCTACTACACCTGTTCCCTACTTGGCTTACCAAAAATACACAGAGAACTTAAAATACATTATTAAATCAAGATCCTCTAAGGATGGAAATAGTGTGTTCATTATGCTTATTGAATCAAAGTATGTCTTTTTAAGAAATGGAATGGCTAGAAAAGTTGTGAAATCTTTCGTATTTTAACATTGTTTTGAAGCCTGATTTATTTTTAAAGGAATGTTCTTTTCACAGATTTGCCAATCTGTAACTAACTAGGGTTAAAATATAGGAATTATGAAGACTATTCATTTGCACTGGAATTTTAAGTGTGCAAGATACTTATTTTAGTCTTACATGGAAATTTTTGTGATTGAACTTTTTCAACCAATTGAAGCACTGATATTCAATATGTATATTTGTGGGTTTCACTTTGGAAAATTGGGCATGTTGCAAAAGAATTGCAATTTCAGAAAAAAAAAAGGCCAAATGTTTCCGTGACATTTAAAAAAATTTTTTTAGGTGTTTGAAAGATGAAAAAAGTCATGTTTAGTTGAAATAAGTTAAAGTCTTGTCTTTCAGGATTTTTATTTTTCTAAATAACAAGATTTTAATTACATTATTATCTGACCAAATGTATTCCATACCATTTGTACAAAATTACTCTTCAAAAGATAGATGCTGAGGACACAGCTCCTTCCATCATCCCATCACAATTCTGTCAAATGTTAATTTTATCGATTTCATTCTGATAATGACTTGTTTGAAAGACTTACATCAAATATTTTCTAAATTAAAATGGTGTATTGTGAGCCAAGATCGTATAGAAACAGGTAAAACACATGGCTGCTACTTTTAGGGAAATAAAAGCAGTTGAAATACCCAAGTGAAAACCCACACGTTGTGAACACAAAGCTGCAATAACTGTGGTCTCCTGGTATGACTGTCCTGGTGGCAGGGCCTGATAGGGTTTTCCAGAGCTTGCTGTTCCAGGCTGTTAAAAGTCAGGCGATGCTACTTTTAACTAGGTTTTTAACTGTAGTCGTGGAAGACTATTTAAGATACTAGTACAAGATTAAATTTTCCAGATAATAACAGATTGAGAGTAATTAGGGACAGGAAGGTTAGAATTCTGGAAAAGGACAAGAAGGTAACACTGAGATATGAAATACTGGCTAAAAGTCACCAGTCCTCAGTTTGTTCATGTTTTGGGAGTCAGTGTTAAGCGTTAGAGTTAGTCATTAGAACTGGAAGGGTGTTGTTTCGGAGATGTCCTTCAATGTCTGTAAAATCAACACATCTCAGGTCTCCAAATACTGCTAAATTGGAAAGGATAGATGTGAGTATTGTGTAATCTTTATAGTGTCTTAGTGCAGATTATTTTATAATTACAGGTTGGAAAAGGAAATGTTCATTAAATTTTCCCAAGAAAGAGAGTTTGAGAATACTTACAAGAGAAAAAAGTGATATTATTGAAGAAAAATTCTGTTTGCTTCTGTGGTAGCTTCTCCAGCTCACTGGTACTCTCCGGGCTTGGTTACTGTGCCTCTTGTGGGAGAAAGAGGGGCATTATCATTTCAGTGTTAGGACTTAGAAATGTGCAACAGTATAACTTTTGGATGGGAGAACAAATCCCAGTGCTTAATACTTTAGATTTTAAAAGGTTCATTAGACTTGTGGAAGATGCTTTCAATTGGCCCCTTCAGACTGTAGAGATGGGACCCAAACGTTAAAATTACCTTGTTTTTCAAAATTCGTTTCTGCCTGAAAAGGTCTCAGTGTTTTAGGTTTTAACCTGGCTTTGTCTTTCAGTAATGGGAAGATGCCAGTGTTTCATACTGAAATGGAATCTTTTGTGATCTGTTATTTCAGCCTCTCACAGAAATTGGTCAAATTTCTCTTCCTCCTTCAAAACTGCAGAGATGTTCCTTCTGAAACGTCTTCCTTGCCCAGGACATGTTGTTTCCCTAGTACTTCCTAATGTTCCTTTATTTAAGCGCTGTTCACTTTCAATTACAATTATGCTTACCAGTCTTTTCCAAAAGACTAGGATTTCCTCAAGGGCAGGGAGTAAAAAATTTTTTGTGTGTGTGCAAATTAATGAGCAGACCTTTCTCTACTTTTCCTATTACAACTTGAAACTTATGTTGTCTCTTGTCTTGCACACCTGTTGGAGCTACAGTATCTTCTAATGTCTGAAATGTGTTGAAAAGTACCTTCTAAATACAGTGACTGTTTTATGGTAGGCTCTCAGATATTTATAGAGGAATATTTTACATACAAAATGGTAAGATTCACTTTACATGCTTCAGAGAATGGTAGTATCATTTGAAACAGCTGCTGAATACCAAATTATAACTTCTTACTTTATATGCACCAGTAGAAGTGTGGAGTCGCTTACATTTTTATCTTCAAAGAAAAAATTAAGGAGCCTCCTGGTCCATTCCTTCCTAGTTTTCCTGTCCTAGAAGCAACCATTGTGACCTCTTTCAGATGGTTACTGTGATATTCAACTCCTAGGCTTTACCCTGCTTGTGTGGCAACTAGATACTCATTGTAGCTCGATGCACTGGGAATATGGACTTGGGTACTGGGCTACTTGGATTGGATTCTTCCTCTGCTATTGGCTACTTCCCGGTAACTTTGGGCTACTTACCTCTCTATACCTCACATTTCTTGATTTAAACAAATATTATCTGCCTCATAAGATTGCATTAAAAATTCAATGTGCTTGGAAAGCCTTTTGAACTTTGACTTTCATAAATCAAGTGTTAAACTACTCCTTGCTTTTCTTTCTCTTTTTTGTTTTATTGACTTCTTGGATAGATAACAAAGACTTAATCCTGCTTTTACCAGCTACCTAGCTGTTCCCCTTCTTCCCAAGAATTAGGATTGTATGGCTATTGATTATTCTGTATTCTGTAAAGTATGTTTGCTTTTCCTATCAAATACAATGTCTTGTGAGTGCCTTGTTGCTACCACCCTGTCCCCAACTATCATTTGTAGAAATGTGTGTTCTCCCTTTGCAAGTTTTCATCTTTAGCGTGATTTGTTTACTTCAAGATACCTGTTTCCTCTCTTCCTTTTCTTCCCTCCCTGTTTTGTTTATTTGGCCTCTACCTTTCTGGACAACAGCCCTTCCTCAGATGCCTGCTGATTGTTGATTAAAGAGATGATCACAGGTTTTCTTATGGTTTGTTGACTTTTGATTTTACCATGAAGTGATCTGGCTGATGTTCATTGTTTGTCCTCATCCCCCATTTGCTTACTTTCCTCATTTTAATCATTCTTTCTGTTTCATACATTCTATCTGGTTTTGTTATCAATTTGTCTTCCTGAGAAAAGTTTCTTTCCTGTTCCTCTGACCTTCTTCCCTTTCTGATTGCCTTGTAGGCTTGTTCTGGGATTCCATTCATTTTCTGAATTGGATCTTCTTGTTGATTTATTTGTCATTTTTGAAATGACTTGGTTTAACCTGATCACTTGCTTGATTCATTAGGTCATGAATACAGGTGGAGAAATTATGCTCATAATGTTGCACCAATGCTTTTTGGCGTCCATGCTGCTTTTGAGAAATTGCATACCGATTTTTCAGATATTATATCTAACGTGTTTGCTTTTTCTTCCTTTTCCTCTCTCCTTTCTCTCTGCATATTTAAAATCTCTGAAAGCCTTTACCATTCTTAACTGTTGAGTTTCTATGTATGTCTCTATTTCCTTTGTAGTGCCAAAATCTTGGTACATCTTTTTAAGGTGGAAACATCTTCTATTTCTGGAATTAGTTTCCTTGAATGAAATTGTTGATTATTTCCACTTTTTTTTTTCCCTTTTCTTTCTTTCACAATCTTCTCTTATGGATAGGAAACCTTAACTGGTCTTCTGATGTACTTCTAGCATTTTCAAAAATTTTTATTTATTTATTTGAAAGACATAGAGATACACAATGAGAGAGAGACTGAAGAGCCGTTGACCATCTAACTGCTGGGTCACTCTGCAAATTTCCACAGCAGCTGGAGCTTTGCCTGGTTGAATCTAGGAAATCAAAAGTTGATCTTGGTCTCCCACATGAGTGACAGGGATGTGACTACTTGAGCCATTGGTTCTCTGGGATCTGCATTAGAGGAAGGTGGATTTGGGAACAGACCTACCATTCAAACCCAAGCACTCTTATAGGGAATCTGGGTATCAAAAACAGTATCTTAACTGCTGTACCAAAAGCTTACCAATTTCTCTTATTTTCTTAACTATTTTGTTGTTTCTAAAAAAGATTTTATTTCTCCTATTAAATATGTAATACCCAAGGGTTGAACTATTTTTGTTTTTGACAGTTTACTGTTCTTTTTAATAATGATAGTACTTTTTCTGTTTGCTGTCTGAATAGTAAATATTAGGTTTTTTAAAAAGCTTTCCTTTTTGTGTAGTCTGTTTCAGCTTTTATTTTCTGTTTTGTTTTGTTCATTGTCATTCATGTCAGAGCTGTTCATCTCATGGTTTGGTAATCACATGGAAGAATAGAGTAGGGAATTAAAATGCTGGTGAGAAATTTCTCAGGTGTGTATGTTAGTTTCACTGTGCAGTAACCTGGCTGGGATGGTTAGTTAAGAGGCTTCTGATGTTAGAGTCTTCATGTATTTCTTCATAGCTGGTTGATCCTGTTACAAAGGCTCTTTGATTTCTTGCTGTAAATGAAGGCCTGTCTACACAGTGTTCTGGGGTGGTGTGGAAGAGGTTAGGAGAGAAGTAGAGTGAAAGGTGTTGTAGATTCTCAGCATCTCCAAATTGCTTCTTCACTCAGCCTTGTTTATAGTTTGTTGTTTAGGTTTTTTCTTGAATATGAAGGGGAGTTGGGATCTGTGGGACTGGTTGCTTCTTAGACTTTTAAAACAATTTTCCTTCTGAACTCTTGCTCTCTGCATCATTTTCTATGGATATGATGCTGCCAATTCCTGAGTCTTGGAAATTTCAGTTTAAGTTCAGTTTGTCCTTGACTTTCTCCATTGTTTGTGAAAGACTGGATTGTCTTGTGTTTGCTAAGTCACTGGTAGCCATTTGCTTTCCACCTCCGAAGATGTGTTGCTGTTGTCTTCATATCTTATAACTTCCGTTGGTTTGTGTCTTTATATGTCAGAAAATCCTTTTTCTTAATGTTTTAGTGTGTTCTTTGGTGAAGGAGTGAAAAAAATGTTTACTGGTATTGCATGTGTCTTTCAATCATAGAATAATGCTAATGTTGAAGGCGTTAGGATAGATATAATGAGTACATATATTTTATGAGCAGGATTGCTTATATATCCATTATAAGAATAGTATGTAATTTAGCGTATCTTAATTCATTCCAGTGATCAAATGTGCAAGAATTACATTCAGTTGATATTTATTGTTACGCTTATTTAATAAACTTGTGAGAATTTTTTTCTGTTTAACGGATGAGTAAACTTAATGGTTTTATTAGAATAAATAAGTCAGCTAAAGTTACATACATAGGAGCAAAGCAGAACTAGGATGCAAAGCCTTTTTTCAATTCAAAATTGAGTGCTATTGCTACTTATGAGTTTCGGGTCAGTAAGAGGTAGGGCCAGTGCCCATAATAATAGTAGTAGAGTACTGAAAAACCTAAATACAGGTCTTATTGTTTCTTATGTTTGTATAATGATGGAATTGCTATAGCAAAAACATGCCGTTATGACTCTGAAAGAAATGTCAAGAATTAAAAAAAGGAGAAACTCATCAAAAAGTGTTTCTAAAATGGAGTAGATATTCAAATGTTTAATGAGTAAATTTGGACATGTTTTCTTCTTTTGAAAATGTATTGTCATTTTCTTCTCAAGAAACGTTTTCGTTTTCTAACTTAAATCCAATCTTTATAACGTTGGCTTCTGAATGGCAAAACCAGTAGATGCTAGTTCTTAATTTTTTAGAGAGTTTAATTTAAAAGCATGAAATTGTGCAGAGCATGTCCTGTTCTGATACTGCAATATCAAAACCTTGGTGGTTGGTTATTAACATGCCACTGTTGTTGAGGTTGATATATCATAAAAATGTGCTCTAGAGGCTCATGAAAAGAAAGTTTACTTGGGGGAATATTTTTGAAGTGTCTTTACATATTTGGAATGAGTTTTAGATTCTAGATTGACTTATTTCTCAGTCCCTCGTATTTTCAAATGTCCCTTTCCTCTTCTCAGTAGTTTGACCAGAAGTTCTTACCGGACCTCCAGCAAACTTCATTTACCATTGTTTACCCTACCAAAACATTTACTCTTTTTGTTTGTGTGTGATGTATTCATCCTGTTGTCCCACCTTTTTGACTTCAGTCTGGGTTTCAGATTCCTTGACTGTGTTGAGGCTGTGGTTGTGCTAGAATCTGTGTGCCATCGATTCCTGAAGGCATCTTGCTGGTGCAGGCTTCCTTGAGCCTTGGATTGCCCCCTGAATATCTCTGCCTGTGTTCTTAGTTTCTGCAGGTCAGATGTGTAACCTTTGATGATGACCTGACCTCTCAGGTTTCCTCTGTTAGTTTTTCTTTTGTTCATTATCAGTCTTAGCCTTTAGAACCTGGGACTCGTTCTTGGTAGTTCCTTCTCAGCCTTCACGTCCTGATCATTACTTCAGTATCATCATGAATTCACCTTTTATTTAGTCTTTACTGCCACACAACTCTTAAACTTAACATCAGGACTCACTCAGACGTCTTTAGTTAATGTGACATCTTGCCGTCAGAATGCTTTTCTTGAAATAGAACTCTATTCAGGTAACTCACTTTGTCCCTTTAAGGCCTGGCATTTATTTTAAGGTAATTACTTTGATTCTTTGCTTACTCCTGGCCTTGTATCGTATTCTCCTCTCCCCTTCCTTCTGTGGTCTGTTGCACTTGATCTTCTTTCACAGTTTCTGACCTTGCCATTAGTTCTTATTTCTTCCATTAAGCCTCTCTGCACATGCTGATCGTTTAGCCTAAATATCTTCTATCCCCTGTGCTACCTCTGCTCTATTGCTGGTAACTTAACTCACTTTTTGAGAGATGTTCTCTGACATCTGTTTAATTTGGGTTCATTGTTAACAGTTTAATAGTACTTGTTGTTTTCTTTCATTTTTGTTTTTTGTAGTTATCTAATCACTTTAAACATCATGAGTAGGGATGTGTGATTTGCTGTCATATACCCAAAACCTATTTCAGTTCCTGATAGATAATACTCAGTCAGAAGCAGCTTAATGAAGAAATAGGCTGTTAATATTGGTGTAATAAAACATGATAGATTTTAAAGATAATTAAGTTCTTATACATGATCATATAACATCATTACTCTGTTTTAGTAGAGATGCTGGAAATCAGTTGGTTTGCTTTTGCTTTGTACTGTATTTGTGCGCCAAAAAATGCTTAGTTGCTGCTTCTCATAAATATTCCTGTTATGTTTACTTCATATTTATTTATATTTATGCCAGTGAAAAGGTTTCTGGCATGAATGAAACAAAAGAATTTTACACTTAGTTCAGTATTGGAATTACCCTTATTACTTTTGCTTTTATCTGCTTTTTGTTGACCCAGCTATTAGCTGTATAATGATTCTCTGTTATACTAAAGATTTATTTTAGCATTTTGAAAGGCAGAATTAAAGGGAGAGACAGATCTTCCATCTGCTGAGTCTCTCCCCAAATGCCTGCAGTGGTTGGAGCTGAGGGGAGCTGAAGGCCAGGATCCTGGAACTTGATCCAGATCTCCCATGTGGGTACTGGAACATTAATTAGCAGGGAGTTGATGGAGCAAGCAGGACTTAGGCCAGTGCCTGTATGATATACTGGCACCACAGGGTGGAAGATTAGCCTGTTGAGTCATGGTACTGGCCCATCTTTAAATTGTTAATTGTTGATGACTCTTGATTCTCTCCCAGTTTATCTAATCTAATTTTGTTATTCTACGTTCTTAATATATATTCACTAGGAATATAAATAGTGCTATGAAGATAGCACCTGAAGTTGAGGTAGTACTTACCATTAAATTTTCTATATCATATGGTATTAGTATGTTTTAGTACTGAGTTTAAAATAAATTTTTTAGCCTATAATTATTTTTTCTTTTTTATTTCTTTTGTGTTATTTTTAGCTTATTTGTAGACTCTACAACAATTTAGTAATAGTAACAGTAATACAGTAGGAGTAATTTAGAATTACTTACGCTTCAGATTGTTTTAAGCACTGTATTCTTAAACCATTAGTTTATTTAAGTTTCAAAACATCCTTATAAGCCATGAGTACCATTGTTATCCCCACTTTGCATGTGAGGAAACTGAGGTATAGAGAAATTGAATGCCTTTTTCAAGTTCAGTACATGGGAGCTAAGATATAAAATAGGCACCGTGGTTCCGGAGTATATGGTGTTATAGTTACCTTATTGTTCCTGTAGCATGTGATCAAAATCAGTGTGTTCTAACTGTTGTTTCCTAAAGTCATTTGCAATGAATTGCACATTGCTGAAATTAACAATGTATTAGTCTGGATAACTTACGAAGAAATGAGGTTTTTACTTGGGCTCATTGTTCTGGAGGTTGGGAATTCTGGTTGGGGAACTGCATCTGCTACATGCCTGCTGCTGCTTCAATTCCTGACAGAAAGGAGAGGGGCAGGCAGATGGAAAACTTGAGGCGCTGCCTCCATTTATAACAACAAAATCTTGTAATATTTGTAACCTAGACCCGTGAGAAAGGCATTAATCCTTTTTAAGAACCTAATCTTAAAGGTGCCACCTCCTAGCGCTACCACAATGACAGTCAAATTTGATGTAAATTTTGGAGGGGAAAAAATCACATTCAAACCATGGTATGCAGACAGTGTTAAGCAAGTCATCAGAAAACTCTTGGTTTAATCTCAGAATTTGGGTGAAGACGTCATTTTTTCTGTATTGAAAAACAGGATTTATGACAGCAAGGGTTTTAACTTGTCTGGTATCCTGTTGAATTCCTAGTTCTGAAATACCTGTTGAATAAGTGAATTCAGGCATGTAAGGATTAAAAAAAAAGTCAAATCCAGGATAGGAATTTAATTATTGCCAAATAATTTGCCATATTATTACTATTAGGTACACAGTTGTTTTGATAAAACAAGGTCAAGGCTTACTTTTTTCTGTTACTTGTTGTATTAAATTCTCACCCTTATCTATCAGATGCCTATAATACTTTGCAGATTGGTAGATGTAACTCATTGTATCCAGTAATGATGTAGGCAAAGGTAAAACCAAACATGGTTCTTATCTTCAAGGAGAGTATAAGATCATACTCAAAAAAGTTATACAACAAGGTAAGGGTTGAATAACACTTTTTGAAAATTTATTTGTATTTGAAAGGCAGATTTACAGAGAGAAGGAGAGAGAAGTACCTATCACTCACTAGCTTACTCCCTAAATGGCTGCAATGGTGGAGCTCAGCTAATTTGAAGCCAGGAGCTTCTTTCTGGTCTGCAGCATGGCTGCAGGGGCCCAAGAACTTGAACTATCCTGGGCTACTTTTCCAAGCCATAAGCAGGAATCTGGATCAAAAATGGAGCAGCCAGTATACAAACCATTGCCAGTGTGGGATGGTGGCACCTCAAATGGAGTCTTATGTGATATGCCATTGTGCTGACCCTAAGTAAATTTTAAATGACTATGAAATGACAAAGAAATTTAAACCTGAAAATCTTGAAATCTTATATAATTTTAGTACATGAAGGAACAAGTTCAGAGAAATAAGTGAATTCTCTGTTATGTTTCTTAGACTGTAAGTGGGATTCTGGTTACCAGAATGACATAGGCCAAGCTTCTAGGCAATAGAGTTGATCTTTGTTAAGGAAAGAGCTGTTTGAACTGACTTTTCAAAAGCTTTGGGATGAGGGAGAATGTTTCCGGAAGGAGATATTAACCAATTGGAGTATGTTGTGTATGTGAAAAACTTAGGGCAACAGTAAGACAAATATGGTAGGAAATGACAGGTTGAACTGGGAAGTGATTGGCCCTCAGCATTTGTTGACTAGATTGTGGTCAAGGAAGGTTAGTTTGAAGGAACTCTAGGTTGATCTGTGTGGGAAGCAGGAAAGATCAGTTATGAAGTACAGTTTTTCTGCTACTTGTTAATGAATGAAGGAAATAAATGAGGATAGTGAGTTCTGTTGTGATATGAGTCAGTACAGAGTGACCTTGGTTAGCATAGTCCTCAATTTCTTAAAAACAGCAAGAATAGCTCTAGTCTCCTTCCTACCTTCTCTTCTTCAAAGCAATGTTCTATTCTCATTTTGGAAAAGAGAAACAGACCCGAAATGTAATTTCCCCCCAAAACCGAAATGCAATTTCCCCCCAAAAATGTATTTTCCACAGCTAGTATTTTAAGGCTGGAAGATAAATGGTTGCGAATTTGAAGTAGGAATTTTGGAAATTTAATGTTTTCATATGGTTTATCTATCTGTAATCCATAGCAGATGTGTCCCAAGTATAACAATTCTATAAGGAAATTCAAATAAATTCGAACCAATATTAATATTAGGAACAGAAAACAAAGACATTCCCCAAACAATGCATAACAACTTTCACATAGCAACTTTTTTACACAGCAACTCTTCACAGATCATGTGCGTTATAATAGTATATGATAATGTATTGTTATAAGTAATCGGACATGACTTGTATAATAGTATGTGCATAAATTACATACAAATACTATGTCATTTTGTATCAGGGAAATGAACATTAAGGGATTTGGTATCAGAGGGGTACAGTCTCCTGTGGATACTGAAGGGCAAGCAGATCCTACTATTGGAGTCAACAAGTAAGCGAGCGTGGGTGTTTGTGTTGGGGGAGTTGGTGTGAAAAAAATGACAGGTTCCTTTAGCTACTCTCCTATAAGTTTTGATCTTTTTGATTCAGTTTTTTAAAAAATCACCTATTTATAAATTTATTTTGGGGTATTTCTGTTTTTGTAAGTTTAAATAGTATTTTAAAGAATAGTTTCGGATAGAAATCCAGTAGATGAGAGATAGTTAATGTCAGTAATGACAAAATAGCAAAGATGTGTTAGGAGAGATGCTGCTAAAGCAGCACTGGGAGTCAGTTTGAGAAGTTTGGTAGTTTTGCAATTTGTAAGTCACTTTTGTGGAGAAAACAGAGCAAAAGGTGCAGAGTTCTGAGGACTGAGAGGTCTGCACTTAATTGGACATAGACTGGAGGACTCTTCATAGTGGTGCAGTGGAACATCCTGGTCAGTGCTGTGTTCTTGGAAGGGCTTCATCCTTTATCTGGCTCTGAATTCTGCGTCCTCAGTGGTAGACGTAGAGGTATACCTTTTTGCCCGTGCCATCTGAAAAAAGTGGTTTGGATCAGTGACATTGTACTCAATCAGCAAAGGTAGGGAGATAAGTTTCTAGTTCACATTTGATGAGACTCCACCTGTCCAGGGTTGAACAGTGGTAACTTAATCCTTTGGAACACAGCTCTGGAATGTGAGGCCTTAAAAACTGCTTGAAATTGCCCTCACAAAATAAAACCATGTGCTATAAGAAACATGTAGACACTTTAAAATGGAATTTAAAAGACAAGGTTATTTTGATGCAAAGAAAAATCTTTATCTGTACTAGTTTTTTCATAGTGTGCACTTAGCACAAACGTTCTAAATCCCTCATATGCATGGATCTCTAAATGCACGGGAATAAACTTTTTCTGTGCATTATATAAAAAATACTTATTAAGAGGAAGGATTGTGGAGAGGGAGACAGCTGGATCAGAAGTGAAGCGCCTGGGACCTGAACTCCTGTGGGCTGAAGGTACCACAGTGTTAGCCGCTTCATGAATTTTTTGAAATTCTCTCATGCTGTTTGAGTATATTCCTTTGGCTGCCAGGTGGGGTGAGCTATGTGAGAATTCCTGGTATGGGCTATGGTGCTGTCCATTGCTCAGGTGCTGATAAACTACCATCTGTTTAATCTTTATTTTCTTTCTCTTTTTGAAAGACTTTCCCTTGTTCAAAGGTCATCTAAGTTTCTCTTTTAGAGTTATGCATGGAGCCAATTCTTATTTTGGGGTATGTTCTATCTTACTGCAGATTACTGAAACAAAGGGTTTGGCTGGTTATACACCTTTGTTGCACAATTTTCCTCTATAAGGATCTGCCTTTCATTAAAGACTCACTGATGACATGCAGGGTGTATGCATTTGTATTGCTGGTTATATTTCATTGTTAGGAATTTTGCATATTTTGAGATTCCAGAAAGGAAGGATAGAGTCCGCATGTACAGAGAAAGGAATGAGATTTTGAAACTGGATGCCGTGCTACATATCTGAATTACATAGCTGTGAGCCATAACACCACATCTTGATTTTTTTTTTTGGAGAAATACAGTTGATACTTACTGAAAGTAAATAATATTCACATTACTTTTTTTTCTTATAAATTTACATGAGATTGGCAGAACTGAATATTCTAGGCCAAATGACCATTTACCCATAATGTTTTTTTTTTTAAAAGATTTATTTATTTTTATTACAAAGTCAGATATACAAAAAGGAAAGACAGAGAGAAAGATCTTCTGTCCAGTGATTCACTCCCCAAGTGACTGCAGTGGTCGGTGCTGCGCCGATCCGAAGCCAGGAGATAGGAACTTCTTCTGGGTCCCCCACACATGTGCAGGGTCCCAAAGCTTTGGGCCGTCCTCAAATGCTTTCCCAGGCCACAAGCAGGGAGCTGGATGGGAAGTGGAGCTGCCAGGATTAGAACTGGCGCCCATATGGGTTCCCGGTGCGTTCAAGGCGAGGACTTTAGCTGCTAGGCCACTGCGCCAGGCCCTATCCATAATGGTTTTTAACAAAACTTCTGTTATCTTTGCTGTTACGATGATGTATTTTCCAAAATCATTTATTCATTTATCTCTTCCCTGCCCTGAGTCCTTGGTCCTCCCTGGTATTCCTCTGTGGCTGCAATGGCTGGAGCTGAGCCAATCTGAAGCCAGGAGCCAGGAACCTCTTCTGGGTATCCCACATGGGTGTGGGGTCCCAAGGCTTTGGTCCTTCCTCGACTGCTTTCCCAGGCCACGAGCAAGGTGCTGAAAGAGAAGTGAAGTAGCCAGGATACAAACTGGCACCCAAATGGGATCCCAGTGGATGCAAAGTGGGCTTTAGCCACTAGGCTACTGCATTTGGCCCTCAAAATATTTATTGAATGATTATTTAGCAAAAGTAGTAATGATGCAAAGAAAAAAATTACGTGGTTGGCTTTAAGAGTTTTGAAGCTTTTAGTAGATCTGATGTATCTTCTTGAATTATCCAAATTAAATTATATTATACTCATTTATTATCCAGTACATGATATGCATGACTTTTCAAATTAGATTAATCAAGGTTGCAGATTAATAAGCATAAAGCGTAATGAGGTAGAGTTTTATCTACTTTTGTTCTGTTTATAGCATCATTTTTGACCTTTGTAAGTCAATCTTTCTTAAGCCCAGTTTTCTTGCTTGCTAGGCAAGAGTAATGGCTCCCTTTGCATTTTGTTGGAGGATTCAAGGAGATAAGCTCTAAGTGCACTTGCTTCAGTTTTCTTGGTAGCTCTAAATGGTGGCTGCTCTTGCTGCTGTGCCCAGTAAGAATAGTTCCTATTTTAAGTCCTGTTTGAAATCTCTAAATATTATAACCTTCTATATTGGTGATTCCATGTCTTAAAGAATCTTTGTGGCATTCTCATCTGGAGTTTTCGTAAGGAAATTAATCTCCAGTGAGAGAGGAATGACTACGAAATCAGTTCCCCAGAATTAACAATATATTTGGTACCATCATTCTAGATGTATAAGAGAAAACTCAGTTCATCATGGTGGAGACATTAGTGCCTAGTTTTTCTACATTAAGAATATATCTGGTTATTTAAGATCTGCTTTGAAATTCTTAACATAAAAAATGGAAAGTTGTAGCATAGTAGCCTGTCACTTTTTTCTGTAATAGGGGTTAGATACTTAAATGTGTCATGAAAGAGTTTAATATTCTAGAACAGAAGCCATACCCTAATCAAGCGATGTTCAAGCTTCTTCTAAAGACTGTTTTAGATGGGCTTGATGCCTTGAAGGCTTTCTGATCCAAGCTCAGTCCAACATGGTAACTGAAAATTATTTCCTTAAGATGAATGAGGTTAATTGATTTTTAAAAATCAGATAATGAAGTTAATATATGGGTTTTTTTTAAGCTTCGAAGATTTATTGAACTGGATTTTGAAATCAAGTATGAAATTTCAAAACTAGAGTTTGTATGATAATAGTTCAGATGAAACAAAATAGCTTTGTGGTACAATAGTTTTGGTGCATGCTCTTATATATATCATGGAAGTTGACACTACATATTAGTTTATTGGAAACTGGGCAGTCCTAAGAAACAATTTTATTAAACCCTACTTGATTCATCATTCCACATGTATTACTAATCTGAAAATCACTATTTCCTGAAATACACATTAGGGAATGTTAATTTTGCCTACCTTTGTATATCAGAAATATCCTGGGTCATATAAAGTGATACCAGACCTCACGGGAACTGATCTGTACTTATTGTAACTGAGAGGTATTCTATCCTCTCTCTGTTTACTAGTCTGTTTTCTGTAAGCATATGATTCTTACCGGAAATGAAGTGAAAGTGTAAATGTCATGTGAGAGTCCTTTTATGCCAAGTGGACATCTAACAACAAATGTTTAGGCACATTTTTAAGAAGTACGACACATATTTAGAGGCTCATTTAATGAACACTGTCTTTGTACATGACTTGCAGATCTTGGGGAAATCTGTAAATGCATTGGAGCTAGTTGATTTCTAAATGTTCAAGAAAGGGAAGTTAGTCAGAAGTTGTTCTGTGCTCTAATTACTATCAGTTAAAATATACTCGGTGTTCTGTTTCTAATATTGCAGAGTTAGTTTAACTGAGTAAGGGAGCCAATTGAACATTTGAATCTATTTATTCATTTCAAATGTGACACTTAAGAAATGGAATACAATAAAGTACAAAAAGGGGTGTAAAATCCTAATGACAGATGTTGAAGTCTTTTAGGGATTTTAATAAGAGGTCAAAAAATGTGTTCATTGATATGTTGGATATGTTTCTGAAGATACACTGGTAAAATAGGAGTGGATTTTTTTTTTTTTACTGTTTGAGGAATGCCTCTAAGGTGGAGCATCATGAAGCGACAGGAAGGTAGAGTCGTGTAAGCTAGACACTTTTAAGTATTAGTTTGGCCAAAACATTTTTTTTTAGATTTATTTAGTTTTGGTGGAAAAGGCATATTTATGGAGAGGAAGGGGAACAGATCTTCCATCTGCTGGTTCACTCCCCAAAAGGCCACAATGGCCAGAGCTGAACCAT
This sequence comes from Ochotona curzoniae, assembly GCF_017591425.1. Lineage (NCBI taxonomy): Eukaryota > Metazoa > Chordata > Mammalia > Lagomorpha > Ochotonidae > Ochotona > Ochotona curzoniae. The sequence goes on along the minus strand of NW_024466502.1, from coordinate 42,064,294 downwards.
TCAGGAGACAGGAGCTTCTTCTGGGTTTCACACGTGGGTGCAGTGTCCCTAAAGCTTTGACCCATCCTCTACCGCTTTCCCATGCCATAAGCAGGGAGCTAATCAGAAGTGGAGCAGTTGAGACATGAACCTGTACCCATATGAGAAGCTGGTGTTTCAAGGAGGATTCTTAGCCAATTGAGCCATTGCTACAGCCCCTTGGTTGAAATTATGGAGGGAGAATGGAGTGAGGTTGTCAATAATATATGAAGAAAGATGCATTCGTTTTGTTTCTTATTAGAGGTCTATTCACATGTAGACATCCGATTTTCTAAGGAAAGAACTTGAACTATCAAAGTCCAAAGTTTTGCTTCAATTCCACATATCTCTTAAATCGTGTGTTTTAAGTGTCAGTTTGGTGGTGGTTTTTTTTTCCCCTTTCATAGCTTTTTATAATTTTTTTAATGTTATTTTTCTTTTCTGAAATGCATTATCAAAATTTTATTTGCTAAGTATTTGGAAAGTAGAAAGAGTTATGCAAGAAGGCTGTGACTAGTCAATAAGATGTAAAAAAATTTTTTCTATGCAAGTTGCAATAGAATAGATTGAAAGAATTATTTGTGGGTAGATAAACTCTGGATTTGGAAAAAAACCCCACTTTATTGGTAAAGAATAGTTTGCGCCTTGTTCTTACATAGAATATTGCATTAAGCTTTTTTTGCAGATGTCTAATATATTTATGCTGATCTTTTTGTTAGACTTAAGTGAAATGAGAAAGAAAATGTCCTTCTGTTGGTCTTTATATATAGAGGAATTTGAGTAGAAACATTGTAAGCCATCTGTAAATAACATTTGGAATATATTGAAATTTAGGTCAACTACAATATTCTTGCAAGATAATTCTATTGTGCAGTAAAGTGGCTTGTTCTCAAGTAATAGACTTGAGTTCTGAATCCAATTTTTGTTTCCAGATTAGCATTTTATACCTCAAACAAGTGATTTAATCTGTAGTAAGTCTGTGTTATTAATATAACAAGCTTACTAAAGTGTGAAATTATCATATGTTTAAAATACTGTTCTATACATTTTTAGGCAAGTCAATAGATACAAAATATGTAATCTACAAATTTTAATTAGAAAAAAATCCTTTTGCAGATACTTAAGTTAGAGGGATTTCTTATTTGAAGATTGTTTTAAATATAGCCTTTTTAGTGCAGTAGAAACATCTGTTCCTAGATTATTTATGTGGCTGATTCTGAGTTGTTAAATTTGTTACACTTTATTTTAAAGTTTATTCCTTGTCAAGCTTTGGTAGGTTGATAGAAATGGCAGAACAAACAGTTGTCAACTGATGTATGTTTATATGAAATTGAATTTCAGAAATGTATGTAAAATAGTATATTTATTCTAGCAATTCTCATAGACTGAGTTAAAGCCAACACTTGTGATTGTTAATTAAAATGTCTGGAAAAGCATAAATAAATTACGACTCAGAATCTTAGTGAACACTTCTTTGGATTTGCTGTGCTTTAGCTTACCAGGTATGTGTTCTTAGGTGATTTCCTTAACTTGTTTGTGCGTTCCTTTCTTTATGGGAGAAGGTGTGGAAATAGTGCTAAAATACAGAAACCATGGAGTTGTTAGAATTGAGTAAGTCAGTATATATCAGGAGTGTAAGGTATCACTGTACATGTAGCAAGCTCTTAATAAATATTACAGCAAAAAGCAATATTTGCTTATAAGTGAAAACATTATTTGGGAGTTTTATCTTGAATTATAATAAAAGTGGGTAAGAGGTGTGTTCATGATGACATTAAGCTCTTTATAGAAATTTTTGTACAGAAAAATTAAAAGCCTTCCATTTTTTAAATGTAGAATAAAAATACAAACATGGTAGTATAATTTGGGAAAATTTTTTGATCCATCTATTATGTCAATGTATGCTGTAGCCTAGAGTTAATTTCTGAACTTATTTTATAGAAAGATAATAAGTTTTCCTGTTTGCAGGCAAAATTTTTTCTTTTTAGTTCAGATAACTACCAAAGAAAACTACCAAAGAAAACAAACAAAAAATGACTGTTACCACTCTGAAATTAGAACACTCTGAAATTAGAACAGGGCATGCCACAACATTGTCATTTTCATGAAAGATTAAAGCTCAAAAACTTTTCATTTGAATAACAAACATAATTATCAGGACATTCTTCATGTGTGTCCAGTATGAAAATTTTTCAGACTGTTGTTAATTAAAAAAATTTTTTTGTTGTGAAATAGTTCTAGTCTCAATTTGCAAAAATATAGTACACAATTTTCCCACATACACGTCACCTAGATTTCGCTAATGTTTGAAGCTTATACTTGTGTACCCATAGTACAGATGCAGGAATCAGCATTAACAAGTCCGTCATTTTTGTTTTGTTTTGTTTTGTTTTTGATGCTCTCCATTAAACGGCGGTATTCTAGACTGGGAAATCAGGCAAGGATCTCCTGTGGTACTTGGTTGTCCTGCCTCTGACAGTCTCGGCCCATTACTTGTTGGTTCTCTATATTTCATGCCTTTAGTGGAATAATAGCTGTTTAGATCTGCCCTCAACTTGTCTGTTATTTTCTCATGCTCAGACTGATTTTATATCAAATGTCTAATCAAAAATAGTTCTGCATCTTTGGCAGGAGTGCCATAGAAGAGATGGAGTTTCCTCACCAGTGTATTGTTAGGAGCTACGTGGTACCGATTTGCCATCTAGCTGGTAGTGTCCCTCTTCATCCTTTGGTTAAGAGAGGCGACTACCAGGCTTATAAACTGTCAAGTTACTGTTTTTTTCCCCTTTGTAATTAACAAATGTCTCACAGAAATATTTTGACACAGTGTAAATACTGTTTCTACTACCCATTAATTTTGGCAGCTATTGATACTCTTGCTTTACTGGTACATTTTAACTTGAATTTTTAACAATTTTTTCTTTTGGTTTTCTTGTTAGTTTCATAAATGGATAATAATCCCAAAGAAATTAAGATGAAAGCAACCTAATTTGTAAAACTTAAAGTACGTTTCTTGCTATATAATTTTTTCTGAATGTACTCATTATGATTGTAGCACAACCAAAGATCTTCAAAAAAAGCTTAATAGAAATAATTCTGTTGTGAAAATGCTTTATGTGTACTTCAGAATATACTAAGCATTAAAGAACAAAGCCACCTATCTCATGGCAGGTGAATAAATAAGCAGCTGATCTATGCAGGCTGGCATTGTAGCTCAGCAGGTTAAGTTGTGAGTGCCGCTTTAAGCCCTGTCTGCTTCACTTAAAATCCATCTCCTTGCTAATGCACGTTAGGGAAAGCAATGGAATAGGACTTGAATACTTGGGCTCCTTCTGTCTGCATGAAAGAGCTGGCTTTGGTTTGACCCAGTTGGGCCACTATGAGCCATTTGGGGGATGAACCAACAGATTGAAACCTCTTTCTATGGAACTCTGTCTTTCAAGTAGTATATCTTTAAACAAAAAAATTAAGCAAAGAAGATGCTAGAGGAGTAAAACTAATGAAAGTTACTTTGAATGATGCATTTACTAGAGTAATTAACAGGTTTTCTTAGTTATTTTCACCAATTACTATTTTTGCCAAATACCCAGGCCTTCTTTAGCTTAATTTTCAAATAACGTTTTTAAATTATGTTAAAGGCTTATTGAGTCCATTTTTTTTTTGCATATAAAGGACTAAATGGCAAGTTTAAATGCTTTAATTTCATCCTTTAATTTCATCATGTTGATCCTGATGGTTTTTCTCCTCCTTTAATATTCAGTATAATTTAGGCAGATACAATTTAATGATTGCCTGTTATCTTTTATTCCTTAGTTAGTAACTGTTCTAAAAATATATTTTGTTGTGGATTCTTTTTCCTCTTTTACATGTTAGTAGGGCATGAAACATTCAGATTAGCTATCGACTGCTTCTAAGAAATGCTAGATATTTGAGTAACTTAAATGCAAATGATGTTTTGGATGGTTTCTTGTCCAAAAGGATGGGGAGAAAATAATGAAATTTGGTTAGATATTTGCTCTAAAGCAGTATAATTGTTGGATTTTTCTGTTTCATTACAGCTGTCTTGTTTTGCTAAATTGTTTCTTGTGATTCAGTCTTTTATCTCCAAAATACAATGGAATATGATGGAATCCCTTTAATTTCCAGGCTTCCTTCTTTTTTTTTAAAGGGATATCCCATTTGATTATATATATATAATTTCCCATTTAAAAGTAGTCTTTCCCTCTAGAATCGGTCTAATATTTCATTTAACTATTCCTGAGGAATATGAGGTTTTTTTTGTTTGTTTCTTTGTTTTGGAGGGGGGCAAATTAACATTTCTGAAATTAAAGATTTGAAAATTACATGCTTTGGCAAGGATCTGGTTTGTTTTCTTACTACTTACTAATCTCTGGAAAAGAACATCAGAAATATGTAGTGTTATGATTTCAGGATAATCACTTTTGGAGTTTTCAAATACCATACTAAAAAAATTCTTGAAGTTGGTGATACCCCCAGAGAGAGAGAATGAAAGTCAGTGAAAGTTTTAACCTAAAAAAATTCAAGCTTTTATATCTGCTTTAAATAGCCATGAAAATTTTCCTTTTTTTTTTAAAAAAAGTTATTTCTTAATTAGTAGGCTTCATTTGTAAAACATGTACTGAATTACCAACTGAGTGTGCCAAGCATTTCCCCGAGAACTGGAGATACACAGACTGCTTCAGTTACAGTGTTCCTTTCTTCTACTGCATTATTACAGAGGGAGAAGGAGAGAGAGTATGCTCCCATCCTCTGGCTCACTCCCCAAGCGGTCTCAACAGGCAGAGCCGAACTGATCTGAAGCCGGGATCGTCTGCATCTCCAGTGTGGGTGCAGAGTCCAAAGGCTTTGGGTCATCCTTCATTGCTTCCCAGGCCACAAGCAGGGAGCTGGAATGGAAGTGGACCAACAGGGTAGGATCCAGCACCCATATGGGATGCCAGTTCTTGCAGGCAGAGGATTAGCTTGTTTAGCCACTGTGCTGGTCCTAAGAATTTCCTTCCTTTTTAGAAGTGCCTTAGAATCAGTAAGAATAAGCAATTAAAAGATAAGTAGGTGACAAATTTTATATCATATTTCCAGCTTATGTAGAATGTCATTTTATGAATAGTTAGAAATTTTTTAAGATTTTAAAAATTTTTATTGGAAAGGCAGATGTACAGAGAGAAAGATATTGCATCTGCAGGTTTACTGACCAAGTTGCTACCATGGCCAGAGCTTAGCTGATCCAAACCAGGAGCTTTTTCAGTGTCTTCCGTGTGGGTGCATGGTCCCAAGGCTTTTTGGGTCCTCCCTCCCTGGGAAAACAGGGAGCTGAATGGGACATGGAGGAACTGGAACACAAACTGGCGCCCATATGGGATCCCAACACATGCATGCCAAGTGAGGATTCAGCCACTGAGCCATTGTGCTAGGCTCATGAATAATTATAAATTTATAAAATGGCAAAGTCAACTTAAGATCAGTGAATTATATAAGAAGTGACTAGAAATCGTAGTTTTTGTAGAAACTGATTACCCTGTTTTGTGCTTAATGTAATTAGAATGCTGTCCCCTTTTTAAATTCTAGAAATGCTTAGAACTCATAAGCTATTTAAGCTGATTTAGAAAAATATTGCAAATAGTTTAATTTGATATACATCTCAGGAAAATGCTTATGACATTTGTATGTGAAATACCTATATTTACTGTTTATAATTTAAATTTCCAGTAAGATTCTAAAGATTTAAGTATTTATAAAAATGTTCAGATTGTTGATATATTAACAGGTAAATAGCCCCAAAACACTTCATTTGAGGTAGCCTGTCATTGCTGATTTGTTCGCTTTAAACTGAAATTCATTCTCTAGTAGTTGAAATATGAATCCTACAGTGCAAATAAATACTTAAGCTTTTTCCTCATAAAATATCACATAGGATGGCATTTATCCTAGCCTGTTGAGACATTGCTTGGGATGCCTGCAATCCAAGTCAGTATTTATGTTGAAGTCCTAGTTATGTTCATGGTTTCAGCATCCTGCTGGTGCACCCTGGAAGGCAGCAGGTAATGGGCCAGATAGTTGGGTCTCTGCCACCCATGTGAGAGACTTGGATTGAGTAAACCGTGGATGGGAAGTCAGTCTCTCTCGCCCCACTTCCCTTTCCTTTCTGTTCTTCATCCCCCTTGCCTGCCTTCTTCCCTCTCTATACCTTCCTTCTCTCTCTCTGCCTCTCAGGTAAAAGAAATAAAGAAGTTTAGATCATACCTTTTTTTTTTAACTTTTTTTTTTTTAAAGATTTATTTATTTTATTGGAAAGGCAGATATACAGAGTAAAGGAGAGACAGAGAGGAAGATCTTCCATCCGATGATTCACTCCCCAAGTGAACGCAACAGCCGATGCTATGCCGATCTGTAACCAGGAGACAGGAACTTCTTCCGGATCTCCCATGTGGGTGCAGGGTCCCAAGGCTTTGGGCCGTCCTCGACTGCTTTCCCAGGCCACAAGCAGGGAGCTGGATGGGAAGTGGAGCTGCCGGGATTAGAACTGGCGCCCATATGGGATCCCGGCGTGTTCAAGGTGAGGACTTTAGCTGCTAGGCCACACTGCCGGGCCCCAGATCATATCATTTTTAATAAAGCACATGGGAGAATGCAATTAATTAACATGGAGCTAGATAAGATTTTACTGTATCATTTTATCTTCCTCAGTATTCCTATATTCTTCATTTGAATAAAAAACCTCATTCTGAGAATACCTGTTCATTTTCTGTGTAAAGATATATTATTAAATCCTAAGTCTTAATGAGTGACTCACTCTTTAAGGAAATGCTGGCTCTCGAAATATTTGTAGCAAGATTTGTTTAATTCTGCGAATATGTATGTAGACTTTGGAATTTTGGATATTCTGAAAGTGAGCTCCCTTGGGAGAAGCTGATAAATGGATCTATTTTGACTCAGTCTACTCATGTATAACTTGCTCTATAACCCAGACCCAATACTTTTTTGGGGTTGGTTAGGTTGCATTTTTTCAAATGTATATTTGTGTGGTGAAAGTGTTGGAGGTGTTTAACTGAACAGTTCTTCCTGGAGAATAAATTATAAAACAAGTCCTTATTACTGTGTATAAGATAACGATTTCTAGGGATTTTTTTTTTCCATTAAAAATATGCTGGGCATATTTCTTATTTCAAATAGGCTTTTCCCTCTTTGCAGTGTTTTCATTTAGCTATGTATTATTACTGAGTAGTAATTTAGAGATGAAGAAAAACTGGGAAATTTGGAAAAATCGGATTTTGTTTATAATTTCTAACAAAGGTAACCTAATATTTTTACTATTGTACTAATCTAGAAATGTTTGATTATTTTTGCTGTTTATTTTCACTATATAGTTGAAAAAGAATGACTTATGAAGAAAATGTTTTTTCCTAAACTATAATAGTATTGTTTATATAATTTGAAAGCACTTCTGTAGCTCCTGTTTGCGCTATGCAAGCGTTCCCTGCGGTAACTCTAACATAATGTTAAGTCTGTCTCATGTGGAGGAGCTGCCCCTTAAGAACTGCACTGTGGTTCATTGTTAATCATTTTTTTTTTTTGACTCTTGAAAAGACTTTCAGATCTTTTTTTTTTTCTGATTTGTGCTTCTTTCCTCTTGTCATCCCTCACATACCTCCTCAGTATGATAATTCTGTAAGATACTTTTAAAAAACCTGACCTAAAAATAAGGGTTTCTTCAACACTGAGAGACTTCAGGACTTAAAATCCGCTGGAAACTAACGATGAAAAAAAAAAGTAGCTGTCAGATCATAGCAGACTTGCACAGTTATCTGTTTGATACCTTATGCTGAATGGTAATTTCAGCTGCTGCTTTCATATTTCTTTTTTCATTTCTTTCCTTTCACTTTTGGAAATCGTAGATTTGATGGTGAAATTTACAGGTTTTTCATTTTTTAGGCCAAACTGTTTTGATTTCTCATGTGTGTAGAATTGGATAATTTTTCTAACCAGGTGTTTGGCTTGTTCTTTTCATCTTTTAGGCTTTTAAAATTTAGTCTGAATGTTGTTAGGTAATGGAATAACCATTCCTTTTCAGCTTTTGCTATATTCCAAACTGGCTGCCAGAGCCAGGAACAAGTGAAGGCATAAAACACTAACTTTGGTTGATTGCTACCTTCTTAGTGCTGAGATAAAACCTTTGTTGGTTGATTGATAGAGATCAAGAGAGCACAAGCCTCGTTCCACTAACAGGTAAGGATTCTTTGTCATAAACAGTTGCTGTGAGAGGGAGATTATGTGATAGCATTTTATCCTTAGTATAGGACACTGTGACATCAAACTATTCCATAGCTAGGGTATGTAGCACCTTTACATTTAGAACAATAAATGAGATTTAATAGGGTTGTTTCACCAAGTATAATTGGTCTGTTTTCCAAAGGTAGTACTGTTCAATTTTGTCCTGCAGACCTGTAACTGTAAATATGTACCTCCATATCTTATTCTCCTTTCAGCTTTTCCTTGATCAGATACTGTGTACTTTGAACTTCCTTCTCCTCTCCATTTACCTTTTTATAATAAAGCTTAACTATTTTCTGGTATCTTTGCCATCATCTGTTATTTGAGTATATCTTACTGCTTTAATTTCTACATTGTATAGCCACTTAATGATCATTCATGGTCCTTCTTGACCCAAGGTAAAAATGATCATGCATTTTTAAAAGGGTTTTGAATCTGCATTATCTGTGTCTGCTATTCTGCCCTCCCAAGTTTAAAGATAAGTGATTTGAAGAATCAGTTTTTTCATGACAGTAATCATAGCTTTGATGAAATGCAAGTTGAGCTTTTTGTTGCTATAATATGGACCTAGAGTGATGAATTCTTTAAATGACCACTGATTTGAAAACCTAGAAACAAATTCAATTTCTTAGATACTCCCGAAGTTTAGTTGTATTCCCGTTAATATGCTTCATTGCCCTGTTTCTGCTTTTCATTCCATCATCTTCTCTTTGATAGAAGAATTAACTGGGACTCCTCCTTTGGCGTCTCCGAGGTTGAGTGCCTTTTCCCTGTCCCCTTACGACAGCTATGATCTTATTTCCAGTCATAATTTATTATTTTTTGGTTCAGTCTTCCACTCGATGTTGAGTGGTTTGTCACAGAGTGTGTTATGGCTTAAACCAATACAGGTCCCTTCTTAATTGTTCTGAAAAATTAAACATTTGTGTTGACAGATTTTTAAAATTCGAATTAAGAAGGCATTAAGGAAAGCATACCTGAAGGTAGCTCCTTTTTAATCCTGAGGATAAGCCATTACAAACTCAAATGACCAGATAATGTAATTTCTTAATAAGAAGTTTTTCTTAAATCTATATTCAGCTCTCTATTTCAGTGCTTCTCTCCTACCAGAGGTGCAAGGAGTGATCCTAGAACCACAGATTCAGCCAAGACCACGGAGAGCTTTTGACGTCAGGGGTCCTCTTTCTCCACTGAACCCTTGGAGACAGAATATCCAGCTTCTGGAGAGAGTGGGAAAGGATAATAAACAAGTGGGTGCTTTCCATTATTTACTTGGGTTTATTTATTGATTGGAGTGTCCTTCCATTGCCCATTCTATTGGTAAACTCCTTGGGTTCATGTAAGAACCAGGTGGGGATGCAGTTTGTCTAAGAGTGCTAACTAGTGCCCATTCAAAAAAGAAACCTGAAATTCATTAAATTTTCTCTCCAGACAGTTAAAGCAGTGGATGAATTGGGCATGTCATTTGGTAAATACCTATGTAGTCCACAGAAATTTTAAAAAGGAAATATTTACCTGTTTTGGCCTTTATGGTATTCGTGGACTTTTAAAGTACTCTTATATTTCTGTAATTTAACACTTTTTCATTTTTTGGGCAAACAAGACATCTGGTCTGTTAATGTATGTAATCAGATGTCCAGGTATTATCCTACACTGTTAGAGAACTTTTTGGTCCTTTTCCTACCCCGAATGTTAGGACTTCATGTTTGATATGTTAAGAGATATGATGATAGTACCATCATGATTTTACTGTCAAATCTAGGCTTCATTCTTTAACAGAATAAATATGTATGAATTTGTTTCAGGATATAATAATCCTGAAAACTATATTTAATATACTCAAAAGTCATTTTTCTAGTCCCTAGGGGATAATGTTTGTGGCAAAAGAGCCTATCTCCTAGATTTTCCCCATGGTATTAAGATTGTTTGCTCTTAGTTTCTCTGATGCTGAGGGAAGGATTTGATTCCAGGAAGTTCTTGTCATCTACAGTGGGTAGAATGTAAACTTGATGCCTTTGGCAAGTTTTCATTTTTCCTTGGTGGATTCCTTCTGTGACTCCAGGTATCTTGATAATGGGAGACCGGTTTATTCTCTAATTGCCCAGATTTCTTTCAACTGGTAAAACATCATACTTCTTCAGCAAAAGGAATTCTTCTAGCAGAGCCTTCATGGATGATATCTGTCACACATGCCAGCATCTGCAGTGGAAGGCAGTGGTGAATGGATCCATGCAGTATGTCTAGAAGACACAAGAATGAGCCAGCCACCTGATCTTGTCATTTATAAACTTTTAAGATTTACTCTGGTTTATTTACTCTTGGTCTGAACATGGAAAGGCTCAAGTAATCTTTTCATATTGGAATTTTACATGGCCATGAAAATATTTCTTTCTATTCAGAAGACTGACATAGAGGAAGCTTGAGAGACTTCTTTCTTTAAAGCAGCTCTCTGTATCTGTTCCATTAAAAGAATTTATGAGATTGAAAATCACCTTGATAAAGTAGGCAAGTAGTATAGGAAATCCAGAGAACAAAAAGAAATGGTTTTTTGTTAACTTACACTGAAAGAAGCTGGTAAATCAAAGGTGAACTTCTTAATTATTCCAAAAGCATTTTTAATACTAGCCTGTGCTCTTTAGCTCATCTTTTGCTGATCTTGAGCCTTATTCTTATTCTATTTCTCAAATCAACAAAATCTAGTATAGAAACACAAGAGACATTTTAAAAGTAGCTTGATCTGTCTTTTGAAATCATTAATACCTGTTAAACTTGAGGTATTGTTCCAAACTAAAGGCACATTAAAATTTGAATGATAGTGTCACATAGCAGCAGTGAATGGAGCATTGAGGATCAGTAGCATTAGAAGAAGCTCATGGGTGTAACTAAATGTTATAAATTAGTTACCCAAACTGTCAATAATTGATTGAAGCAGTTACCAAAATGTTTTATTTCTGTCTTTTATCTTTTAACTGGTCAGTCAAAAGCTATTAAAGAAACTTTTCAAAGTAATCTAATGCTGCCAGTTTGTTTTGTTTTGATACAAATTTTAAGAATGAAATCATTAAATTATTAATATGACTGCAAGTAAGATGTCTTAAAAATCTCAAAGATTTTTAGAAGCCACATTTGCCAAAGTTCCTTACTTTTTCTTGGCTGTCCACGAGAAATACCTTTTCGTTATCAATTTAAAAATTTTCTTAGTACTTAAAAATAAGTTTAAAAGGTTAGTTTGAACTAAAATTTTCTTAGAGAGTTCTGAATTACAGCTTTTCGTTACTGATTTCTGTTAAATATTTATTGATTTACAAATTAAAAAAACAGCTGCCCAACATGTTAAAAAGAACTTAGGGAACTGAAAGTGAGATTTACTTAGAAATTAAGTTGGTTGAGTTCTTTGAACCACAGAACAAAACCATTTTATGGCCTGTGAGATTATTAGCTTTTTGTTTTAGCTTTGAAGATGAAAAGTGAGTTAATCTTTTAATCTCATGCTTTGATGAAACTTTAGCGTTGTTCTTTTTAAAGTGTACAAAAGAAATGTAAGTGCATTTCTATTTACCTCATGCCACTAAAGCTATTTAAAAGTGAAACATTTTTGTATATTATTGTGAACTGATTTGTTTATTTAAACTTTTATTTTGATGCATTTTACTTTTAGTTTTTTTATATTTCGTGTCACAATATGCATTTTTCGATGTTTATTTTATGAATATTAACATAAGCTATTTTTTTCTAGAATGATTGTGTAATATTTGTATTTGTGATCATTTGAAAACTAATAAATATTTTGTCCATGAAAAAATGCACTTACTGATAAATGGCTTATTTCTGTTTCAGCAGTAGAAAGTGAAAATTGCAACAACATTTTTAAGTGTATTTTAATTTTATGTGTGTTCCGCTAAGCATTTCTGAATATAAATTATGTCCTTTGTATGTAACGGTTTTTTGGTTTTTTTTGAGAAAAAATTTTTGAAACTAAAAATGATTCTTTATGGGGGTCACCATGTGAATGTATATGACATAGGTGATCTGTTTAATCTATTTTTACATTTTCTTAATTGCATTGTCTTAGCTTTGTTTCTGGAATTGGATTTTTTTAGATACCGTTTTTATACGTCAGTTTTATAAACCATTAAAATTCGAGTTTGTATTGTAGGTGTCAGGGATAATTTGGTCAAATCTTTTAAAAATAGGTTAGTCAAATTATATCCCCTTACAAAATGGCAGACAAGAACAGTTCTACCCAGAAAAAGAACATTTGAAAATGGTGGGTGATTGGGGGACCACCCAACTGATAACAACTACTTGCAAGAGGATTGTTTGCTGTGTGAATGTTCTGCTAGAACAGATGGCTAGAAAAATGAGAAATCTTGACTTCTGAATCTCTTGAGTATTATCAAAATAGCAGAGGAAAGGGTAAATTTTGGTTTTAGTGATGTCTTTACAGCTACATAAGCTTTACCCCAATGTCACTTTGTCCTTTATATAGGACACCTATGAAAATTTGAGTGCTGAGGGTAACTTTCAGATAAATGTGTCATTGAAGCACTTGCAAAATAATTGAATGCTTGGAACATAATGGGTTAATTGGGGTTGGTGGAATAATGCACCTTTTCTGTGTAGGATCTGCTAGAAGCAAGGGGATTTCCTTTTGAATTTGGAGAAAAGTTATAAAAAAATAAACTTCAAAAATTAAAAGTAAACACCTGGATGGATGTTAGGCAAGAAATAAAAGTTGAATTAATGACACCCTGTGGCTTAAGATGGTGAAAGTTGGTCCCCCCCCCCCAAAATTCTGAGAAAATGAGAAACACAAAAGGATCTAATGATTTAGAAGAGCCAACTGTATTAGGAGTAGGAAAAGGAAGATAAAATTCTTGGCTTTATTAATCTGGTAAGTTTGGAAAAGATAAGTAAAAGATTCTGTGGATAAAGGTGGTTTTTGAATTTTAGAATTTAAAAAGGTTTATGAACCAAATATTTCTCAGTGAAAGACTATATTCCATGTGGGGAAAAAAACAGGAGCTTTTGTAAATCTTTCCTATGCATATTTGTATTAAAAGGGTGGGGTGGAATGGAGGATAAAAATTAATCTGCTGCAGAAACTTCAAAAATATCACAAAAATAATGGGTTTGTAAAGTTTTAAATCAGTGGTTTTTCTTACATAGACTATTCCCTACACTATTGATAGCTTTAAAAAATGTTACAGAATATTAAATTTGGCTTGACCATTATTTTTCAGGGTATAAGTTCATAGCCTTTTGGGTTGGTGAAGTTATAATTGGTCAGTTTCATATTAAGATGTGCCTGAGTTTTTCAGGCTTTTTAAGCTTTTCTTGCTTCCTTTTAAGTAGTTGGCTATTTTTTTTAAGTAAATAACAAGTCAAGATATTAAAGCCTACTGCAAGTCTGTATGCAGATCTTACTTTCCTTTGCCATATAGCAAGTTACACAGAATGTCAGTGCTCAGAATTCCTAAGTTTTGAGTATTTCCTACTTTATTGATCTTTTACTAAAAGAACTTAATACTAATTTTTCCCAAAAATGGAAAAAAAAATTGTTTGAAAAATAAACACATAGGTGCTCCAGAGATTTTTTTTTTCTGCTAATATTTCTATCAGGTAATTAGATTACTGCAGTGGAAATGTTAGGGAAATTTGAAGTGGGCATCGGACATGTTGAGAAATTGTGCTCAAAGGGATCTCTGCTCAAGAGGTAAGGTATGGCATAGAGAGAAAAGTGTGCAAGCCACGTGCAGCATGATGTCTGGGGATAAGGTAAACCACAACTAGCATCCTTAGATTTTTTTTCAGCAACATACAGAATTAGGATAATAGTTTTTGCCAATGTTGCCTCCTAGAGATAGAATGTAGATCACTATAGATTTTTGTTACTGTTTTTTTGTTTGTTTTATTTTTGATGAGTGTGAGGTAGACTTGCAGACATCCCCTACATTTGCTCTCTTCATGTCTATGACTCTTAATTTAGTATTTCTTAAACCCTGAGCACTGTAAGAGTGAGTTTTGCTTGGTATGTTGATTGTACACTTCATGAAATTAGTGCCTGGCATCATTTTGGCTTTGTCTTTTTTTTTTTTTTCTAAGATAGACACATGTGTTAGTAATTTATTAAGCTTATAACAAATTTAGAAAACCACACTATAACAGCCTGAAACAGGGGAAATATTTTCACAATATTATTAGAGATAAACAACAAGAATTAATAATCCAAAGAACACCCGCAAATTAACATAGTTCAGGCATAGAACCTTATATGGGTTTTGTCTTTTTATTATATGATAGAAAAAAACTTACAGTTTTCAACTAAAACTTTTGAGAAATTAATTCAAGTAGTTTTATGGAGGTTCATAAATACTAAGGGAGATCTTCTATTGAAAATTAAGGTGTAGAATTGTTACCCAGTTTCTAAAATTATTGTGAGAAAGAAGTTATTCCCATTCCCTAAAACTATTAAGTAGACTGAAAGAGTTGTCAGTATAATTATATCGGAAAAATGAAACAAATTGCAATGCTGAATATTGATGTGATAGGAAAACTGATAAGCGTTGTTTTCCCTGGAATTGAATTACTAGGGTAACTTACTAGATGGTCACAAGAAAACAATAATGTTGTGCCATGTTTGAATTCTTAGCTCATGGGCATTTGGCTTTACTTAAATAATTTGCTATTTTATTTATTTTACTTTCCCCTTAGAACAAAGTAATAATTGTGGTAAGTTAGTGATAGACCTTACCTTCCCATGAGCTAGCTGGGCTTTGGGTGCCCTGGTGGGAAGAAGCTGATCCAGAATTTGTTCCTGTGCCATTTTCTATTTGAAAAATAGCTTAGACATCATCTGGATTATTGCCATAATTTTACATATGAGAGAACTCATACCCAAAATATCACATTTCTAAAGTTACACTGTGGATAATGAAAAGTAAGACTCAGGTCTCAAGACTAACAGCTTGGAGGTCTATATCACTGTTTCTCCTGGACCGATTAGATTAGGTATCCCCTTGTTCTTACCTGATAGTCCTGAAAAATTTTTAGATCTTCTTTAAATGCATTTCTCATTTATCTTAATGTTTGGCACTAAACCAACAGTATAAGTGTGTTTTACCTGGGCTGTTAAAAGCACATGACATCATGTTTGGCAGTGGACTAATCGTTTCACTTTGTCCCTCCATGTTTTTCCAATAAGGTGTTTAGCTGTATACATGTTGAGATTTTCCTAGATCAATATATGACTTAATAATATGCAAAATATTTTTAGACCTAAGAATGAGGTCAGAAGTCTGCAAAGACTGTAAATTGTGTGTAATTTGGTAAAAATAGAACAAAAAACCAGTACAAGGTAATGGCTAAGACACTGGGAAATCTTCAGTACAGAAGTATAATCTCCAATTTAGTTCTGGTTTTCTTGCTTCAACAATTCTGGCATATGTTGTTACAGAATATGTTAGACAACCTGTGAAGTATAAAATATTTTTAGAGTGTCCTTAAAACTTAAGGATAACTAGGCCTGTTGTAATCAAATAGTTACCACCTGACTGGTGTGTTGAAAAAAAAAATGAACTTTTTTTTAAAAGATTTATTTTTATTATTATTATTTTTTTTTTATTAGAAAGGTGGATATACAGAGAGGAGAGACAGAGAGGAAGATCTTCCATCCGATGATTCATTCCCCAAGTGAGCGCACCGGCCGATAGTATACTGATCTGAAACCAGGAGCCTCTTCCGGGTCTCCCACGCGGGTGCAGGGTCCCAAAGCTTTGGGCTGTCCTTGACTGCTTTCCCAGGCCACAGGCAGGGAGCTGGAAGGGAAGCAGGGCTGCCAGGATTAGAACTGGCGCCCATATGGGATCCCGGGCGTGCAAGGCGAGGACCTTAACCACTGCGCCATCACGTTGGGCCCAAAAAAATGAACTTAGTAACATAATAAAAATTAAGAATGAAAGGTAGTGCTTCAGTAGAAAAGCTTGGGAAATACAGCAGAAGAGGAGGAACAGTCCTGAAATTTCAAGGATGTGGCCTCAATCTTGGAGAGTAATCTATACATTGAATTACAGTTCTGTCTGCTATGTCAACATTGTTTTAACAACACTATAAAATTACCAGTTAACAATATTTGGTCATCACCCCCAAATTTTTAAAATGAACTCCAGGAAGATAAACAATTTTTGTTTAACAGTTGCAAGTACATCTAATGGTGCCAGTACTCTCTGAGAAACCCTGTTTGAGATGGAGCCAATACGTAGGAGCCCTCAGTACCTGTGTGGGAATGGTTCTAGAATGCCCTAGGATATAAAAACCTGTGGATGCTCAAATCCTTTATATGGCAGTGTAATGTTGGCTTATTACCCATACATATCTTTCCATATTCCTGGATTTTCTAGATTATAATAATATGTTGTAAATGCCGTGTAAATAGCTATCTGCATGATTGAGGAAATAATGAGGAGAGCAAGGTCTGTACATACTTAGTAGGGACACCATTTATTCCTCCAGTATTTTTAATCCTTGATTTTTGGAAACTGGATGCAGACAGCTGACTGAGTTAGCATTTGGGGGAAACATAAGGAAGAAGAAATATTTGTGTGGTTTCTCTGTATACCTTTATGAGGTACTTCATGTATATTTATATAAATTCCACTAACATAAGATGATAAACTTTGTATTTTATACATATAAGTGAAGTTCAGAAGTTAGAGTGCCCACGTATAATCATTAAGCCTTAATTGATACCTTTGAAATATTCTAAAGAATGTTGTTGTATTATTGATGGTCAAATATCTTTAACAGGAGAATGCAGTCTCAGGAAAATTTTGTATATAATCTGAATAATTAAAGTGGATGAAGAGTATTATTAGTATGCATTTTAATATGTTTTTAAAAAAGGTTTTTAGAAAAATGGGAAAAAAGTTCTCTCTACTCTTCCTCCCAGTTTTTCCTGTTATCATCTTGCATTGCTATGGTACACATTTTATGACTCATGAGTCAATATTGATACATTACAAATTGTAGTCTAAAGTTTATATTAGAATTCACTATGGGTTTTGCCAAACATGTATTTACCTTATAGTATCATACAGAATTGTTTATCTGCCCTGGAAATGCACTGTTTCCCTGTTGGTGCGATTGCTAGACCATATGGTAAGCCTATGCTCAGCCACCCTGCCCAATACTGTACCATTTTGTATTTGGCCAGCAGTGAATGCTAGTTGTGTTAACTCCATGTTCTCACCAGCATTTGTGGTCAGTGTTTGATTGCATCCACTCTAGTAGGTGTGTAGTGGCACCTTTTTATTTTTAATTTCCCAGTGCTAGGTGATGTTGAGCATATTTTAATATGCTTATTTTCCATCTCTGTTATTCACGTTGGTAAGGTGTCAGATCACAAAGTTTTGCAGGTTCTTGGTGTGTTTTGGATGCCAGTCCTGTGTCAGATGTTTGGCATGTGTCACCCTGACTGGCTTGTCTTTTCATCCTCTTAATTATCTTGAACGGAGGAGTTTTAAATTTTACTGAAGTCCACCTTGTCAGGTTTTTTGTTGTTGTTGTTATTTATTTTTATTGGAAAGACGGATGAAATTTACAGAGAGAAGGAGGGATAGAGAAAGATCTTCCATTCACTGATTCATTTCTCAAAAGTTTGTAATGGCCCAAGTTAAGCTGAAACCAAAGCCAGGAGCCAGGAACTTCTTCAGGGAATCCTGTGTGGGTGCAGGGTCCCAAGGCTTTAGGCCATCTTCTACTGCTTTCCCAGACCACAGACAGGGAGCTATATGGACAGTGGAGCAGCCAGGACACAAACTGGTTCCCATATGCGATCCTGAACACTTGGAAGATGAGGATTTAACCACTGAGTCATCATGCCAGGCCCATTTTTTTTTTTTTTCACTCTTCAATGGGAGATCGTTTTGGTGATGTATCTAAAAACCACTACAAAAATCAGTCACCTAGATTTTCAGACGTGAATTTTCTACAGTTTCTTAATGCTTGGGTTTTAGATCTGTGATCTAATTGGAGTGAAGTTTTGTGAAAGAGGTTTCTGTTTAGGCTGACTTTTTGGGGGAGAGATTGTGGTCCACAGCTGTTTCAGCACCACTTACTGGAAAAACTACCCTTTTTTACACTGCATTGCTTTGCTTCCTTTTTCAGAAATGAGTTGACTGTGCTTATGTTTTTTTCTACTTCCAGTCCAATGTTCTGTTCTTTGGCTGGCACCATTCTGTGTCTGTTCTGACTAGCATTATGCTGATTAGTTTGAATAATCTTTTCCATAAAGTCTCAAATCAGTATGTCCACAAAATAAATATGCTAGGACTTTGGTTAGGATTGCATTGCATCTGAAGATCTATTTGGGAAGAACTGATCCCGAAAATCTTGAATTATCCTGTCCTTGAACATGGGATACTAATTATTTCATGAAACTAATAAATATTATATAACATTTCACTAGATACCCGAGTATTTCTTTTTTTGTTGTTAATATACCTAGTATTGGGTTTTAAATTCCAGATTCCAATTGTTCATTTCTGATGTGTAGAAGAAAAAAACTGCTTTTGTATATTAATCTTGTGTTGCAGCCTTGCTGTAGTCACTTAATTGCAGTTTTTCCCTTAATTCACAAGGGTTTTGAATGTTTAAAATAATCTGATCTGTGCACAACATCTTACATATTTCAATGTATGTTTTTTTCATTTCTTTTGCTTATTGTACTAGCTTGGGCTACCCAGCACAATGATGGATGGGAGTGGTGACAGGAGACACCCTTGTCCTGTTGCAAATACTAGGGAAGGCATCTGATTTCTTGCTAAAGAAGAAGTTCTTCTCTATTCCTACTTTGCTCAGAATTTTTTTTCCAAAGATTTATTTTTATTGGAAAGTCAGACACACAGAGAGGAGGAGAGACAGAGAGGAAGATCTTCCATCCATTGATTCCCTCCCCCAGTGGCCACAGTAGCCGGAGCTGAGCCGATCTGAAGCCAGGAAGGAGCCTCTTCGTGTCTCAAGTGAGTGCAGAGTCCCAAGGCTTTGGGCTGTCCTTGCCTGCTTTCCCAGCCACAGGCAGGGAGCTGGATGGGAAGTAGGGCTGCTGGGATATGAGCCAGCGCCCTGCTGGTTCATGCAAGGTGAGGACTGTAGCCACTAGGCCACCAAATCAGACCCTTGCTCAGAATTTTTGAGTAGGAGTGGGTATTGAATTTTGTCAAATGCTTTTTGGCTAACAAGATTTTTCTATTTAGAAAGTAAATGCAGAGGGTTATGTTAAGTTGATTTTTGGTTGTCAGACTGGTCTTGCATATATGGATTAGATCGTACTTGGTCATGGTATATAATTCTTTTTATGTGTCATCGGACTGCATTTGTGAATATAAGGTCAAGTATTCTTGCATCAGCGATCATGAGAGATACTGTTTCTAATTTCCCTTTATTTTCTCTGATTGTGGTGTCAGGGTAATTCTGGTTTCATAGAATGATGCCTTTTTTTTCTGCTTTCTGAAGAGATAGGAAATTGATGTAATTTCATTAAACATTGGGTAGAATTCAGAAATAAAATCTGCATCTAGAACTTTCTCTTCAGGAAGGTTATGTTTTTATGGTTCTGTTTCTTTATATAGTCCTTTTAGTTAACTGTTTATTCTAGTGTGAGCTTTGGCAAATTGTTTCATTTCAGCAGTTTATCTAAGTTAACATTCATCTACATGGAATTGATCATCGTATTACTTATCATTTTCATGTTAACAGTTTATATCACCTTTTTCATTTGTGATACCAGTTTTTTCTTTTTAATTAGTTAAAGTCTGATGAGTATAAGTTTTATTGATCAAAGAACTATATTTTGGTTGGAAAGACAAAGCAAGACAGATCTTCCTTCTTCTTGTTTACTTCCCAAGTGGCCTTGAAGGCCAAGCCGGGCCAGTCTGAAACCAGGGTCAGTAGTTTCTTCTGTGTCTCTGACATAGCTAAAGGGATCCAACCACCTGGGTCATCAGTTTTTGCAGGCATATTAGCAAGGAGCTGGATTAGAAGTGGACTGGCTGGGATATTAACTAGGTGCCTGTCTCTATGGGGTGCCAGTGCCTGCTACACTACAGACCTGATCCTTAAGAAATTTATTTTAAATTTACATCAGAGAGTGAAATATACCCCTACATATGTGAAGGAGACATTGAAACTCCACTGATGGACTCCCCATGCACCCACATTGGCTGGGAGTTTGAAGTCCAGAACCAAGAACTCAATCTGGCTTCTTCAAGGATGGCAAGGATCCAACTGCTTGTGCCCATTGGCGGCTGGAACTGGGAACTGAGCCCAGGAACTGCAGTGTGAGACTGGTGGCAACACCACCTTGCCAAACACTGGTTGGTTTGATTAATTTCTGATATTTTTAGTGTTTTTGTCTCTTTTATATTTTATTGGTATTGTGTTTCTGGTTTTCCTTATGTAGAATTTAAGATGATTGATTTTTTTATCTTTTCTCACGTATGTTCATTTTTCTAAATTTTCACCTAAGCACTGTTTTGGCTACATTCTCCCAATTTCAAAACTTCTATTTTCAGTTTTATTATATTTGAAATATTTACAAATTTTCTCTTCTTACCTTATGTGATATTTGGAAGTATTTCGAATTTTCAAATATTTGGGTTTTCCAGCTATTAGTGGTATGTGTAAGTGATTTTTAATTCAACGTCCATTATTATCTGAAAGCTTGATATCTGCTATATGTTTTATTTCCACTGTTAAGTTCCATCATATCATGCTTTTCTGATTTTCTGCTCCCCAGATCAGTTAATTACTGACAGGGTATTTAAGTGTGTAACTGTAATAGTGGTCTTATCTCTTACATTTGACCAGCTTCTTCCTCACATACTTTGATGTTCTGTAATTAGACACACCTGTGAGCATGGTATTATCTTTTTTGGAGTATTAATCTATCACTACTCTTTCATCACTGAAGATTTTCCTTTTTCTGAAGTTTGCTTTGAAAGTAATACTGCTATTGCCACTTTGTTCCAGCTAGTATTAGTATGATATATCTGTCTATTCCTTTTAAACTGAACGCATTCAACATGTCCAGCCTTGGATCATATTTTTTTTTTCTTAGTCTCCCTCAGTGCAAGTATTAATCCTTCCCCTAAAATTTGCTCTTATAATAGGATGGTACATTTGTAGCAGTTGGTGAGCCAGTTTTCATACACTGAAGTTCATAGTTTACATTAAGATATAGTTGTTTTCCTCCTACAGTTCCATGGGGGTTGCTAAATGCACAGTCATGTTGTGTGTCCATCATTTTGTTTTATGGAATAATTTTAGTTCCTTTGAGATTATCCTGTGCTCTGCATGGTGATCCCTTCTCTCCCCAGCTTCTGGCAGCTACTGTCTCTCTAGTTGTGCATTTCTTAGAAAAGTTTAAGAGTTGGAATAATAGAGTATGTGGGGTTTTTGGACTGCCCTCCTTTAACTAGCAATATGTAGTTTAGGTTTTTCTCTGTCTTTTTGTTTGTTTGTTTTTGGCTTGATAACTCATTTCTTTTTATGCTTGTATATGTCCACTGTAGTTACTTCGTTACCCATTGAGGGGCATCTTGCTCGCTTGAAATTTTTGGCAGGTGTGCATAAAGCTGCTGCAAACATATGTGAGTAGTTTCTTATGTGGGCATTAAGTTTTCGGTTGATATGTGTGATTGCTGAGAGATGTGGTAAGCCTTGGCCCTGGTTGATGCTGCAGAGGTTTCCCAGGTCTTTTCCAAAGTGGCTGTACCATTTCGAATTGTCTTTGCATTCTCCTCACAGTGTCTCTTGCACAGGGAGATATTAAAATTTTAATGAAGTCAGTTTTCTCAGTATTTTTCTTTAAAGGATCATGATTTTGGTTTTTTTTTTAATATTTTATTTTTATTATTTTTTTAGTGGAAAGGCGGATATACAGAGAGGCGAGACAGAGAGGAAGATCTTCCGTCCCATGATTCACTCCCCAAGTGAGCACAACGGCCGATGCTATGCCGATCTGAAGCCAGGAGCCTCTTCCGGGTCTCCCACACAGGGGAAGGGTCCCAAAGCTTTGGGCTGTCCTCGACTGCTTTCCCAGGCCACAGGCAGGGAGCTGGAAGGGAAGCAGGGCTGCCGGGATAGAACCAGCGCCCATATGGGATCCCGGGCGTGCAAGGCAAGGACCTTAACCACTGCTAGGCCACCACGCCGGGCCCCAATGATTTTGTTGTATCCAGAAACTCATTATCAAACCCAAGGTCATCTGTATTTTCTTAAGCGTTACTCTTTGTCGTTTTTGTTTTGTTTCACATTTGAGTCGTGCATCAAGTTTTCCAGTACCATTGGATGAAATGACTAGTCTTTCTCTACTGAATTATCTTTTTTCCTTTGTCTGCACCCAGATTTACCTCCTAAATCTTAGTGTACCTGGTCACTTCTCTCCATTTCCAAGTTGCCATCCTCTATTGCCAGAACTATCAGATTAACCACTGTTGACCAGTTTTGAATCTGGGGCTCTGCTTTCTTCACAGAATGTGATTTAATCTAATTTTCAAGTACAAGTTAATTTCTTTCAGAGTTATTTGCTTTCTTTGTACAACTAATGTATTCCAGATTCTTTGTTCATCCCTAATGGAGCTGGTCCTACTTTTTCCTCCAGGTTATTCCTCATGCCTCTTATTTTTGTCTTTGACTTTTTTATTCATCTGTTATCTTAGGGATTCATAGTGACAGGAATGCCTACCCGCATTTAGCTCTCAGCTGAAGTATTTCTTCTGTACAAATAACTTTTCTAGTCACTGTATCTAAATGTCTCATTCTATTCTGACTTTAATTTCTTTAACATGCTAATTTCATCTTATTGTGTGTCACAGTTTAAAAGCATTTATTGGTCTTTTTTATTGTCTTCCTGAGACCAGAGTTCATTTCTGTTCTGGTTTTATTACTGCTTTTTGCACTTACCACAGTGACTCTCACACAAGTAGGCACTGAACAAATAGTTGATTGAAAAAGACCAACCTTGGAGGTGCCTATATGCTGTGAGTAGGAGAGCCATACTTTGATGGGTAAATTATAGTGTCGCTTCAGTTCTAGTGGGATGTTGTTGTCTTGGAAGGTAAGGAATCAGATTGAAGAAAAAAGCAACACTTCGGAATCTTTGTCACTGGTATGAGCTAGTGGTTATGGATGTCAGTTTATGAAGCCTTGTAGCCTAGACTTGAACTTTTCATTTCTTGGTATTGTGGGCCTAGCAGAATTCTAATTTCAGCAGTCCTAGGGTTAGGATCCCCAGATCCCTAGGCAATGTCTGAAGCCCACTGAGAGATCATCCTGTGGCAGAGTAATGTAGCTTTACTCTCTAGAGTCAGCTTTTAGATTATGTAGCACTGCATTCAGCTTGGGCACGTCATTTAAAACTGTGCCTTAGTTCTGTGAAGAGCCCATAAACATACCCACCTCCCAGGATGGTTGATTAGTATGTGGGCCAGGGTATGAAATATGTGCCAGGCACTGCAATAAGCATGGAAGAGCTTCTTGATAACAAGTGTATGTATGACTTCTGTCAGTCCCCTTCCTTTTAGTTCACCACAGATGAATATTCCATCACCTCTGCTGTAATTGTAATTTTTTTCATATGTAATTTTTTTCTTTTTGCCCAGATCATTCTCACCAAGGAAAATCATGCTGAAGTCTAGAATATATATATTCTATATATATACATATATTATATATATATAAAGACATTTCTGTTATATATATACATTCTGTTATATATATACAGACATTTCTGCTTTTATATATATAATATTATATATAATGTCTTTGTATATATAATTGTTGCCTGCTGTCCCCCCTTCTCTGTACACTCAAATCTAAAAACTGTAATGTCTCCGCTTCTTCCCTCTCTGGCTTGCTTAACCTTGCACTGAAGTAGTACAACTGAAGTTATCAGTGGTATCACTGAATCAAACAAGCAGCTTTCCTATCTAGTCTTACTGTGCCCACAGCAGCATTCAACAAAGCTGCCCATGTTCTCTTTGGACACTTTGGGTCCCAGAGACTTCACACGCTGCAACTTCAGGTGGCATCTATAGATTCTTTGGACATTTGTAGCCATACTGCAGATTAAAAGCGTTCGTATAAAACCCTGTGTTATCTTTCTAAGGTCTAACTCCTTACTTGACATCTCTTGGGTATTCCAAAGACACTTAATGTCTTATGCTATCAAGTCTGATTTTTCTTTAGCATTTCTTAGTCAGTGTCACCGTCAGACAGCCTGCATCCAGTTATGTGCTAGAAACCATCTCTATTCCTTATCACCCCACCCAGTAGCCAGTCCTGGTAATTGCTTTGGTTAGCAATGCATCAAAACCCTGTCCATTTCTCTACTGTCATTACCTAGCCCAATGCATTACTTGCCAACTTGCAATCCAACAGTTCTCATTGGTCTCCTTGTAAACAGCCTTGTGCTAATCAAATTCACTCTTCACCATGTGGCCTGAGTGCTGTCTAGCAAGTTAAATTATCGCTTCAATTAAGACATGCATTTGGCTTCCCATGGTTTTTAGGATCCATGAGTAGAATAAATGTAAAAATCTTTTATTTGTGAAATCTTTTTTTAAAAAATTGGAAATCCAAATATGCAGAGAGGAGGAGAGACAGAGAGGAAGATTCTGTCTGCTGATTTTACTCCCCAGGTAGCCACAATGGCTGGAACTGAGGCAGAGCTGAGCTGGAGCTGATCTCTGAGCCAGACTTGAGCTGACCTGAAGCCAGGAGCCAGGAGCCTGTTCTGGGTCTGCTATGGAAATGCAGGGTCCCAAGGCTTTGAGCCGTCCTTGACTGCTTTCCCAGTCCACAAGCAGGAAGCTGGATGGGAAGTGAGGCCACCAGGATTAGAACCGGCACCCAAATGGGATCCTGACACATAAAGGTGAGGATTTTAGCCACTAGGCTACTGTGCTGGGGCGTGTTTGTGAAATCTTGAGAGATCAGTAATTCCCTTTTTACTTCAGTGCTATCTTTGGCCACTTGTGTTTCTGGCTGTCTCTTGCTCCTTTCCTTATTTCAGAGCCACCTCCTGTGAGGTGCTTGATTGGACAGGATCACCATCCTGTTTGCTCATGCTGTGCCAGGTGTGTACTGTAGCATTCATTACAGTCTTGGCTTTAACTCTTTGCATGCCATTTCTTTTCCTAGCAATAAACCACTGGAGACCAAGAATCTGGTTTTTGTTCACTGTGCCAGTGCTCATGAACACAGTAACTAGTTTATATCCTTAATTTCGTTGAATTTCAGGGTGCTATCTTTTTTCTTTTCTTTTTTTTTTTTTTTTTTGCTATGAAAACAATGGAAAGAAAATAAATGGAGACTAAAGTGAAGAGAAATCTAGTGCAAGAGATATAAAGTCTATTGCTTAAAACCAATGAAAGGTAAATCACAATATTATCCAATAGTCTATAAAACTTAATTTAACGTTTTCTCCTAACCACTAACTTTCTTTAATGGCAAGAGAAATATCCCTGAGGGAAAAAAGATTCACAATGTTTTGTATTTCTGAATCTTGGCTGAAAAAAAAATGGACATTTAATGATTTTACTATGAAAACCTTCTTGACCTAAAAAATATTTGTTACTTTAAAATAGCCCAGTTTGTTTAATTTGATCTAAAGTGTAGGGTTCGTAAGGTTCTAAGGTTGTTTTTATTTGTGAATACACTTTGTGGAGCTATATTTAGTGATGGCTTTAAGAATATCAAATACTTTAAGAACACAAATAAGTGAATCATTGCTTGCTTGCTTTATCAATTTACGCAATTTTCCTCATGCTTTTGTGAGAAGAGGGGTGACTGCTGTTAGCATTTCTGTTTCCATTCTCAGTTCAGATATTTGTTGCATTGCTGTCATAGAGAGAAGAGGCCGCTTGCCTCATACATTCCTTTTTTGTTGCTATTCAGTTTATACATGTATAAGAGAAATTTCAAATGGAAAGTCAGCTTTCCATAAAACATCATAGTTTATCAAAGGAAACTGGAAATCTTAATTGGAGTTTGCTCTTTTGTCTCTCTACCTCTCAAATAACACACTTTTCATTCTTTTTGATTTTCCTGCTCGAATTGCCTAGCATGCTGCAACAGTTTTTGTGGCAATTGTGAAAACTGGGTTGTGCCAATATACATTACTGGACAACAAACTGTTCTAGGAAAACAAACTCGTGCTGAGATGTCCTTTGGTGAAGGAAAAAAGCCACCAGAGTGTAGGACATTTTTGCTGAATGAAGTAATAGTAGTGAAACATTTTGAGATACTGTGCTTGATAGATACACGTTTAGCATCTTTGAAGATATTTAGATGTATTTAAGTTGGAACTACATATCTTTGTTTTTCCGGTTAAATGTACATTTCTCTGAAAGAAAATAAGTTTTTAGTTCCAAGTCAGAGTTACTATTTACACATTGATGATTATTTCTATATAAAGTAGTTTATTAAATGTTTCCTAAAATTTCAAGTTTTTTTTTTTTCTATCAAATGAAGATTTTCATTCTATCTTTAAAAGACAAAGGAACAGTAAGCTCCCATCTACTGATTCACTCCCCAAATGTCTGCAATGATTAGATCTGGGCTAAGGCCTTAGTCAGGGCCTGGGAACTCAATATACGACCCTCACATGAATGCAAGGTCTCCATCAGCCGAGCCATCAGCTGCTATTTCCTAGTGTGTGCGTCCATAGGAATCTGGAAAGGAGAGCGACGGTGGGACTTGAAGCCATGTACTCCAACATGGCAAATATCAACTGCTAGAATTTCTGAATTTAATCATACTCAATGTTTTACATAAGTAATTTTTGTTTCAAGCATTTTACATGCATCGTTTCCTAATTTTAAGCTGGTGTCATCCTATCAGTGTTTTTCATGGCCCATGTCTGTGCTAACTACAAAATAAGTAATTTTACTAATTTTTTGTATATTTCAATACCCTCCCTCATCTACACACACCCCAGGTCACCTTGTAACAGTTGTCTTTATTGTAAGGAGACTTCTGTTGGTGATGGGAGGGAACTATCTGTATGAGGACAGTTTCTGCACATTTTCTAACTAGTGTAAATTTCAGAACCTGTGTTTAAATATGTGCTAGGTCTGTAGCATCTCAGTATTGACATATTTTTATTGCAATTTTTACCTACACCATTGAAAAAAGTTAGGTGACCTGTTACTCTGAAAGATTCAATTCCTTTTATACAGTCAACTGTTGTAACTCAACTAATAATTGTTGAGAACTCAACTAGGAATGAACATATTTATTTGTAAATTCTAGCTGTCATTTTTGACGGAAAAATTAGATACTAAAAGTGTTCGCTAGCTCTGGGCCTCTTATTTTTTATATTTGGCTTAATTGGAAAAGTAGAATCTATTAAAGAACAATGTTTTTAAATAAGTTATTTTTTATGGCTTACTCCTGTAAAGTTTTTTTAAGCTCACCTTTAGTAGTACTTGCTTTGGGGGTTCTAGGTCACTCCCCAACATTTCAATACACAATACAGAATGATGAGGCAGTCTTTAAATTTATCTGTAGCATGCTTCGTTTTGTTTACAATATTGGTTGAAAAAATGCAAATATGATTCTAAGGTCAATTTGACAAATTTTATGAATTTCAGAATTGCCATTTCATAAATGTCATTTGAATGATAATGTTTCATAATTCCAGTATTTTTAATACTATCTGGCTGTTACGCAGAGACTGGCAATTTATAGCTGGTGAATCTTTCACATCCTTCAGATAAATTTTCAATCACAATTGTATTCAAAATTTCCTAATCCTCATTCTTAAGTCTTTTCAAAATTACTGATACCACACAATGTGATATCCTGAAACTGTAATGTACACAAATTATTTCAGCTTCTACACTGC
This sequence comes from Ochotona curzoniae, assembly GCF_017591425.1. Taxonomy (NCBI): domain Eukaryota; kingdom Metazoa; phylum Chordata; class Mammalia; order Lagomorpha; family Ochotonidae; genus Ochotona; species Ochotona curzoniae. The sequence goes on along the minus strand of NW_024466502.1, from coordinate 42,036,081 downwards.
ATTATCTTACTGTGACAGAGTGAGTAATTCAGTTTTCTGCCTGTACTTGTTGAGAAGCCGCTTTCGTTTTAAGCAAGTGTTGGGTCAGAAGTTATACTTAACACAGATATTGAATAAGATACATACCTATGAGATTACATCTTTTCTGTTTAAGTACTGCGTTCTGTCCTTCACATATAGAAACACACAATGTTTGTTCTGTTTTGGAAAATGAACCTAGCAAACACAATGCTGAAATGTGTAAGAATGCCTGCTTTCTGTATTGTGTCCAGTCTTCTGTATTCCATCATTCACTGCAGTATTTCCTTCTTCAGATATTACACAGTCCTGTAATACTTTCAACATATTTGCTGACAAAGGATTACATTTTAGTCTCAATATACTTTTCTTAAAAGGCTTTTATATATTTTTACCAGAAAGGACAAGTCTTTTCCCAGTATAATATAATTATGTTTGTTGTCTTTTAGTAATATTTAATGACTATTCTTAGATGGCAAAACCACTAGATTGAGTATTGCCTACCTTTAAACATATCTTTAAAGTCATAAAAATTTGTTCTAGATTTTTAATTTTTAGATTTCTTGTGAATAGTAATCACTTTATAATCCACACAGTGATTACACAATATGTAAGACTTCACAGCTATGGATAATGGGAACGCATAAGTTTATTTTGATGCAAAATTTTTGGAATGCATAAATGATTTCACTATTAATTTTCTGTGGACTGTTTGAAGACCCTTGTATTTAAGACTAGGGGTGTCAATTTTGTTAGTGGTTGGGTTTATCTGATTATTTTATCAGCTCACGGTAGGAAAAGTGGTCAGCTCTGTATTTTTCTTTTATCTCCTTGTATTATAACATTCTGTTTTCAGGAATGCTCTGAAGGCATTTCTCTCTTTAGTGTGGCTTTATTTAGTTTTTTTTTTTAATGGAGTATGATTCACTTAATCATGCCCCTAAACTGCAGCCAAATTCAACACATTCAGAGCAACCAGGTAAAGTTGTAACTGAAAGTTCTCACACCTTTGTGGAACTCCCCATGAGGATGCCTTTACTGGAACAACTGGTCTGTTGGGATCTGGGGACGCACCTCACACCTGATGAAGTGATGGGCTAGTTAATGTGCCAGTGTCAATCTGCATAGTTAGTGTCAGCCAAGCTTTCTTAACTTTGTGTAAATGATCGGGAGAAATAAACTGTTCCAATATTTTCCTTTTTGCAATAAGTGGAATGTATTTCATATAGCCCTGTTGGAGATTACTGGTTTGTAGATAATTGGGGTTTTCCAAACTTGGTCCTCTCAAATCAAAATGATCTGTGTATCAGTTAAATACTTACCTTGCTTAACCTCATCAGCTTCATTTTTACCAGTTTCTTGTTTTTGTTTGTTTGTTTTGTTTTCCTGTCCAATGTCATTGAAATCTGAAATATACAATCTTAGGTAAATCATGAAGTGCGATTTGATGAAAATAACAAACTACATCTGTAATAGTTAAATAGCTAGATACTGTAGTTAGGATTGCATGTATAAAATAAGCCACATATTTTAAAATTTATTCTCTTGGGGAAAATGGCACTATCTCTCTAGTTAGAAATATTCTTTATGAGTTTGTTTACTCCTGCCCTGAGGCGTCTTGTTACTTTCCTGTGCTATTTTAAACTTTTTTTTCAGCAACTCTTTTGAATGTACTAATATATCTTTGAGTTTGATTTATTTTGTACACTTCTTAAAAAGTACCATCAAGCTAGAATAAAACTTACAAATGTTCAGGTTTTGGTAGTTGAAGGAATAATATTTCTGCACACTTTAAATTTGTAATGTGTACCTTCTGTCTTTAAAATATTCATGGAGAAATTGCACTATGAAAAATATACATGAGTATACTTTGTGAGAAATGGAATGAAAATGTTTATTTTGTTACACACTTTTTAAAATTCATACACACATTTCCACTTTTGCCACACATTTTCTGTAAACTTGTTGAAGCTACCCCACACAATGCAGATCAAGTCATGTATGTGTTGTGAACACACACGTAATGTAAGTGTGTGTAGACATTTCATTGATACCAGCCCAAAGGCAGCATGGTGGAGCAGACACCTGTAATTGCAGGTTGCTGTTTTCAGGTAGTTGGCATGGCGTGGGGATGTGGTAACAGGATGGAGAGGAAGTGAGTAACAACTGGGTAAGACTGAGGAACAGATGCCTTCCCTCTTACAGGTAGTTAGCCTGCCTTGGCAGAAACATTTTTTCTTCTTTGAGAACTTTGTTGTTGTTAGTAATGTTGCTGTTCCCGAAATAGGAAGGGGGATGGGAATTATAGAGGAAGAACTTGTTAAGTTTTTGTCTTTGGAGAAACTTAAGTGCCTTATCATCTTTGCTGTGTAAGTGAATTTTTGTAGTGTTATTTTTAAAGTGTCTGTACATTTTTTTAAAAAAATTTATTCATTTATTTGAAAAGCACAGTTACAGAGAGAGAAGGAGAGAAATCTTCAGTCTGCTCATCCACTCCTTACATGGTTGCAACACCCAGGGCTGAGCCAGGCCAATGCCAGAAGCCAGGAGCCTCTTCTGGGTCTCCCCCATGGTTGCAGGAACCCAGACGCTGGGATCATTTGCTGCTGCTTTCACCAAGCACAGCAGCAGGGAACTGGATTCTGGATTGGACATGAAACAGTAAGCACTGGAACTGGCACTGGTTTCCATATTGAATGCTGGCATTATAGATGGTGGCTTAACAGACTATGTCACATTGCCAGCTCCCATTTAGCTCCTTTTACTAAACAAATAGTACTTCAGGGACCTGGTGCAGTAGCAGCGGCTGAAGTCCTTGCCTTGCACGTGCCAGGATCCCATATGGGTGCCAGTTCATGTCCCAGTGGCTTCGTTTCCCTATAGCTCCCTGCTTGTGGCCCAGGAAAGCAGTAGAGAGAAACCCACATGGGAAACCCAGAGGAGGCTCCAGGCTCACAGCTTCAGATCTGCTTCAGATCTGCTCAGTTCTGGTCATTGCAGCCGCTTGGGGAGTGAATCAGCAGATGGAAGATCATTTTTTCTGTATATCTGACTTCCAGTAAAAATAAAACCTTTTAAAAAAATTAGTACATTACACTATCATGATTTTTGTTTGTTTGAATGATGAAGAATAGTTCTTTGCTGGTATAATGCAGTACTTTGAACATGGCCTAGGTGGCTGACGTGTCAGGAGATCTCAGGTGTGTTTGTTGCCAGCTGGCTAGCAGGTGACTAGTGTCCCTTAGCCATTATTTCCAGGTACCTTCTGTGAGTCTACATTCTGCTCTTCAGGAACGTGTATTAAGAGACCTTTTTTTTCCAAGCAGCATCAGTATAATTTCGGTCATCCTCGGTGGAGGAGAGATTGCTCCATCATTTAGCATCAATTTCTAGTGTTCCCTTAGGTTCCCAAGTACATTAATGACATTCAGTAAGAGAACTTTTTTTTTTTAGTGTGGCATAGATGCTGCAGTTTTGCAGATCAAGTAATGTGTTTCTTCAGTGATTTGACATACTAGCTAAAACCGATAAACTTTTTGAAAATGAGCTGTGTCTTTATTAGCTCCACTTGGGATGGATTATGGCAGGACAGCTTGAAAAATATTTACCTACCTCAGAAACAGTATCCTAGAAGCCAGGAATTTGCTCATACTGATGACCTTATTTTTGCTCAGTGAAGTTACTGCCTATTCAAAGCAAAGTGGTTGTGTTTCTTTGTAAAAGTTCCAAGATTTAAATGGTGCATATTGCAAAGTTTTACTCTTGCCTTTTTTTTTTTCTGAATTCACTGCCTACTTCTTTAACCCTAACCTTAACACTAGGCAGCTGCTGTTAAATTCTTTGTTTTCTCAGATGTTAGATTTTTTTCCCAGAGATTAATGATTTAGACTTTTTTGCTTCTAAAGTTTTTACACAAAATGTGTGCTATATTTTACTTCTTGCCTTTTTCCATTTAGTATTATTGAGCAGTCTTTCCACATTGCAAATGGACAATTTCCTTCTGTTTTTGTACAATTGCATGTATAGGTGTGCTGCCTCAAATAGATGCGCTTTATTTAATGTAACCAGACTAATGCGTACTTAACTTGTTTCTTTCACTTCTATGAACAGTATTGTGATGTGTGACCTTGTATGTGGTGATTTGCTGTCTGTGTACTTACATTCATAAGTGAAATTAATTCTTAAAAGTGGAATTGCGGGGTCAGAGGGTGTATTTACAGTTTTCATGGGTATTATTAAATTGTTCTGCATTTAATCCTACTCACTGGGAGTGGATGAGAGAGCCTCTTTTCCTACTGCCTTGTCAAAGGAGCATGCTATTAAAATTCTGGATTTTTGTGCATATTTCAAGGTAGAAATTGCGTCTCAAAGTAGCTTAATTTGTATTTTGTTTCTGGGTGACTTTAGACTTTTTTGAGTATGTTTTTGCTTCTCTGCTTCATATTGTGTTTTTGATTAGCACCATGTTGATGATATGAGCAAAATATTTTTCTCAGTTTATTTTTCATGGTGGGGTTTTTGCTTTTTTGCTTTTTGATTATACAGAGATTCTTTTTTGTTTCAGTAGTCAAATTCATAAAAGTTTTCTTTCACAACTAGAATTGTGAGTCAGACCTTTACTCCAGAGCTATAAAAAAATAATCTTACACTCATTTTAACTATTTTCATTTTTCTGTGCCTGTCTTTGTTCCCTTTTGAAGTTTATTTTGATGTATTTGAATGGATCCACCTTTAATTTTTTATAGATGACTCCTAATTCTAACAATTTTTAATGAATAATGTATATTTTATCTAGATGGTCGTATCATGAGGTTTTGTTAGATGATACTTTCAATATTCTGAAAGGGTGAAATAAAGAATAAGTAATGGAAAAATTCACATCTTCAATTCTTAGTTCCCTTATTATATGAGATATTAAAACTTCAGTTAGCTACCAGAAATTGAAAGGAATTTTGCCAAGTTTTTTGTCTACTTTGTTAGAATTTATTGTGGCATATGTTTATCTGTTTAAACTATTGTTAACTGGTGGTTAAGATTGTTAGTCCTTCCTTTAGTAACTAGTCATCTGAATTCTCTTCCCCCAAGGGCCTTAGCTAACTCAGAACAGTGGTAGGAGAGGGTGGAATAGATAGCCTGAGCTTCCTTTCTGTGGTTCACCATAGCATTGTTGATTTGGGGCAGGATTTTAGTTGTGTATGTGTTAGTGGTTAGAGTTCCCAGTGGTTAACACAAATGCTGAATCAAAATAAACACACACACACAAACACGAAAAAGCATAAGGGCAGCCTAAGTTTATAAAATGATCTCCGCTCTAGTCAATTCATATTATTCCTGGGGTGCTTTCTGTTGTTAACTATTTCATTATTCTTTTTAACTAATTTTTAAAAATCTGGTTATCCATGTTTTTGAGAGCATTAACCTATTTGTAATACAAGAGATCACATTTGCATATTTTAATATAGTGTCTGTGAAGGTACATAACAAAAACTTCTTGCAGATGTGATTTATCAATAATTTAATGTTTTCTTTCTTTTTAAAGCAGAGAGAGAGACAGAGATTTTCCATTGTTGATTCACTCTCTGTAACAGCCAGGACTGTGCCAGGCCAAATACAATAGTTTCTTCCAGGCCTCTCATGTGGGTTCAGGAATCCAAGCACTGGGACCATCCTCTGCTGCTTTCCCAGGAACGTGAGTAGGGGGCTGCATTGGAAGGAGCAGCCAGGACTGAACCCAACCCCTATGTGGGATACCAACCCCAACAGTTGATTTAAATGAATCGGTCTAATATTTCTTTTTTTTTTAAGATTTATTTTTATTATTTTTATTGGAAAGGCAGATATACAGAGAGGAGAGACAGAGAGGAAGATCTTCCGTCCGATGATTCACTCCCCAAGTGAGCGCAACGGGCCGATACTATGCCGGTCCGAAGCCAGGAGCCTCTTCCGGGTCTCCCACGCGGGTGCAGGTTCCCAAAGCTTTGGGCCGTCCTCGACTGCTTTCCCAGGCCACAAGCAGGGAGCTGGAAGGGAAGCGGGGCTGCCGGGATTAGAACCGGCGCCCATATGGGATCCCGGGGGTGCAAGGCGAGGACCTTTAACCACTTGCACCACCGCGCCGGGCCCGGTCTAATATTTCTAACAAAAAGTACCCTCCTAAATTTTACAAAGGAAATAGATACATATTTGAGATATACAATATCCAAGTAATCATTACTAATTTGATTGTATGCACTAAATCGTAAGCCATAGATGAGGAAGTGTAAGAGATGGTCCCTGCAGGATCTAACTTAACATAGACTGCCTTTGAAAGAACATTAGACGACATGAGGACAGGAGAGGCAGAGGAGTGCTGTGTGCTCTGCCACCGTGAAGTCCAGATTAGTCCAGGCATTCCTAGGGGGTGACACTGAAGCTAATCTCTGAAGTGCATCGAGAGTTCAGATTACAGGCAAGAATATCAGCTAGGGCAACTGCAGGATTTAGGAAGAAACTAATGTGGGCCTAAATTAGGACAGAGGCTTTAAAGATGGAAATGAAGAGGCTGACTTAGGAAATTCTTCTGATGGCTATAGTTACAAGGAAATGACAGATGAAAAATGGTAAATTTAAAATGGTTATCACAATGGGAAATGGTTCTTTTTTACAGAAACAGAGTACATTGGAATACAAAGTTTAGAGAAAGAACAACCAATTATAAGCATGTTGATTTTGAAACATTCAAATAGAGTAGGCAAATAGGCTTTTAGATTTGATTTTGAAGTTAGGGATAAGATTTCAAAATGAAGGTATTCGTTGTAGGAGCTGTCATTTTAGTGGTGATAGTTAAAAGTTATGACAGTAGCTGTAATTGCCCAAAAAATATATGCAGAATGAGAAGTACAACAGGCTGTAGGTAGAACTTTCCTGAACATCAGCTGTTATGGAATAGAAGATGCTAATTATGTCCTTGACTTTGGCAGTTCCTATCACCTCAGTTGGCTTCCGAACTGTTCACCTGACCAATTCAAATGACCTCCTCGATGTTTGAATTTAAAGCCTGTCTTTCTCATGAAACCATTTCTACTACTTTTTGTAGCATTTTATTTAAAGACATTTAGTGTGTGGCAGCATTTTTTTTTTTAGATTTTATTTTTATTAATTTTTTTTTTTATTGGAAAGGCAGATATACAGAGAGGAGAGACAGAGAGGAAGATCTTCCGTCTGATGATTCACTCCCCAAGTGAGCGCAACGGCCGATACTATGCCGATCTGTAACCAGGAGCCTCTTCTGGGTCTCCCACGCGGGTGCAGGTTCCCAAAGCTTTGGGCCGTCCTCGACTGCTTTCCCAGGCCACTGGCAGGGAGCTGGAAGGGAAGTGGGGCTGCTGGGATTAGAACCGGCGCCCATATGGGATCCCGGGCGTGCAAGGCGAGGACCTTAACCACTGCTAGGCCATCACGCCAGGCCCCGTGTGGCAGCATTTTTAAAACAACAAAATCAAGTACTGCCTCATAGAGCCCTAGCTTTTTGGGTTTCTTGACTCTATGATTGTTAAATAATTGTGCCATTTGTGTATGCTTCATTCTAAAAAGCTAGCTTGTGAATGGGTTGGCTTTTTAAAAATGCCATCTTAAACAACTATACTGTGTTAACCAGTTACATACTAGATGTAACTAGGCTTAGCTCCTTATTTCAGAGTACCAAAACCTTAACAGTGAAAACAGATAGCTGTGGGGATGTCTTATAAAGTGTTTAGCTTCCCTTATTTTTTCCTCATGAGTATGAATTAGAATTATTTCTTAAGATAGCTTTTTGCTTCTGACTATTATAAGCTCAGCTCTAGAAAAGCAGAAAAATCCTAGGCAAAGATACTTGTTCATGTCGGAAATGATACTGGTTATATACAACTTGCATAATTTTTAAACCATCTTCTCACAATTTTCAAAAACATTTTTATTTAATAGGTAGAAACATACAGAAGTAAAAGTATTTCTTTTATTACCAGATATTAATTTCATTTTTTACATTATTTCATTGTGCATAGTACCTGATGAATATTCATATTTGTACTTTATGCTTCTTATGCATTCAGGATTATTTTCTTAGAGTTAATTTATAGGAATGAAATTATTAGTAAAAAGAGCATAACCATTTTTTAAAAAAGATTTATTTAACTTGAAATCAGTTACAGAGAGAAATAGACAGATAGATCTTCCATCCATCCACTATTTCAGTCCCCAAATGGTCACAACAGCCAGACCTGAATGGATGCAAAGCCAAGAGCCAGGAGCTTTTTCTGAGTCTCCCATGAGGCTGTAGGGGCCAAAGGATTTGAACCATCCTCCTTTAGCATAACCATTTTCAAGATTCCTAATGAATGGGCGGCACAATGGCTTAACTGGCTAATCGTCTACCTGCAAGTGCCATATGACACCATATGGGTGCCAGTTCATGTGCCAGCTGTTTTACTTGCCAGCCTGTGGCCTAGGAAAGCATTAGAGGATGGCCCAAGGCCTTGGGACCCTGGACCCGCATGGTAGACTGAGGGCACTCCTGGCACCTGGCTCTGGCTTCGGATCAAATCAGCTCAGCTCTGTCTGTTGCAGCCACTTGGGGAGTGAACCAACTCGGGAGATCTTTCTTTCTTTGTATCCTCCTCTGAAAGTCTGCTTTTTCAATAAAAATAAGTCCTTTAAAACAAAATCTATTGCATACTGACCCAGTTTCTTTTCAGAGGAGCTTTGATTCTAGTGTAGCCACATAGGAGATTATTCATTTCCCCTTCTTGGATTACTATCTTTTAAAAATTTTTTTGCTTATGTTCTAGATTTTATACAATATTTTGTTTTAATGTAAGTGAAGGTAAACATGTCAAAATTATATGTTCTTTCACTTATCTGCTGTTTCTTCTTTAGTTCAAAATGGTAACCAAATGAGCATAATTTACTTAATAGATCTAGATAAGTGTTCTCAGCTTTTATGTTCTTCAGGATGAGAAGCTATAGACTTTCAGTCTTAAATTTATGTTGAAATTTTCCTAACCTTTTTTTTAATGGTAAAATGGCATAACATAAAAGTCACCATCCTAACTTACTTGTTTCTAGTAATTTGACTGGCTTATCCAGGTATGAAAGTACACTCTTTGGCTTTACTTTGGATCTTTGGTAGTTGCTGAAGTGTCTTTGATAGTTCTTCATTCATTCATCTTCATCTTAGCTAAACTTAATATCTTGTGCTAAGATGAATGCTCATCTGCTACTTCTGGTATAAGAAATTTATGTTTGGTTTGACTGAGGTGTTTGATTCCTTTTAAGTTCTTAGGCGTGAGAACGTCTTGGTCTGTGTGTGTCTCTCCATGCTGGCGGAGGTCCAAAGGCTTGGTCACGGGAAGGAGCTTGATTTGCTGTGGAACACAAGGCAGGCCTAGGTGACAGTGGTGTGGGGTGCAGCTGCAGGGGGAAATGGGGACCAGATGCTGTAGGGCTCTGCCAGAGCTGGGTTCCAACTACACCCTGTACTCTGTGGGGGATTTTAACTGGAGCTGGGAGGGGAGGGTAACATGATCTGTTCTTAAAAGATCACCCTGGTGGCAGGATGGAGAAATAGTCTGTAAAGTAACAAGAGTGGAAACAGGCAGATGAGTTAAGCTTTTCCAGTTAACATGGTAGCATTGTAACACTCCTTCACGACCTTCTTTTTTCTACTCTGTAGGTGACCACGTGCAGTAACTCTGAACTCGACTGGCCAGGGTTACTGTGCTGAAGAGTGAGAGTTATCAGATGATGGATTTGTTAATGTCACATTTCAAGCTAAATAAGCCAGGCTGGGTATAATTTGCAAGTGAATCTGGCAAGTTCACCATCAAACTGTCTTTGAACATTCTGTAAGACCAACTAATCTCTAATTTTAGGTAATTTAGTGAGTCCAGAAATATATTCTTATTATATAGATATAAAGAATAAGTCTAGGCACTACAGTTTTAAAATTAAAAAAAAAAACACCCTTTCTTAGGTTCTTTTGACTGCAAGTGCCATCTTACCAACACCATATTTTTAGTCTAATTCTTTCCCAATTATTCCTTCACTACATAGATGAGATTTGAAAGTTTCATGCACGTTTTAGGCACACATTATTCCGGATATGTTGCTCTTGTGACATTAGTTACATATTATTCACAGATTTAGCTATGGTTCCAAGCTAAAGGTCCTGAAATTGCTCCAGAGAGGTTCACAAGGGCTGGAGAGGGGTCCCTCTGTGTGTGACTTCATTACCATACCTTCTTGAGCATTTGTTCTGCTGAATCGCCCGATGCTCTGAGGACGTACTCCGGGGGCAGTGAACTGGGGAATTGAGGACATATACTTGAAAGGACTTGAGACAAGAGTGAAATTTCTTTGAATACTTTGTACTTTGTTCCGCAAGGCAGCCTTTTAAATACTTCAATCCTGAGTGAAGCTAGTACTGTAGGTGCTGTACATTTTATTTATATTGCAACTTCATATGTTTTTAGCAACTGTTTTCTTTTCCAGTCTGTTAAAGTCCTATAATTTGTTTACTTTAAATTTACTATTTTGTTTACTTTAAATTAGCTTCCTGTGTTTTCTGTAGGGAATAGATTTTGGGAAAGTAATTCCTTGAGTAACATTTTGAAAAGCATCCAGCTCCTGTGTTCTTCGGTGCATTTCCTAAGGACAGTCCTCTTGTAGCTTGGTGTTTGGCCCCTTGCGATGTCCCTTATTTTGACGCCACACTGCTGCAGTTTTATTCTTACCTCGGCTATTTTTTTTAATCTTTTCTATTATTATTGTTTCATAGTACTGTTCCATAAGCTTTGGAATTTCCTGTGCCCCTGCCCTGACTGCCCTCCCCCCACCCATTGATTTCCCCTCAAGTATTACAGTGGGTGGTCCTCCATGAACAGTCTTAAGTTCATCATGCTGTTATTGAAGTGTCCCCTGACCTTGTGGGCAGGGACAATGTCGGAAAGTTCAGCAGCCTACTGTTAGGATATTTTCAACTGTTTCACTGGGAGTCCATCTTTGGTCTGGATACATAGAGACATGCTTCACTTTATCTGCACATCTGAACATGTCAGTCTCTGCTACACTTCCATTATACATCCCCTTAAATACAGAGCCGGTGAGCACAGTGCGCAACAGGGAGAAAAAGAGTAAATTTTCATCAACATGAAGTTAACAAATATGCGACAAAAATACCAAAGCATCACTAGAGTGATAAAAAAGAAAATAAAAACCTTCTTGTAGAAATTGCTGCCACTGCATGTCCCATGTGAGCTGAAGAAAATAGAATTAAAACTAGAACATCATTACCTATGAGATGTAACAAAAACAGTGTTAAAAGGGACACTTACAATCCCAGGTATTTACAGGCAATCAAACCATCTCTTATGCGTGATCAAAAAATAGTGATTAGATGCCACAAGGTAGGTAGCAGGGCCTTAACCGTATGTGTGTTGTCAGGCCCCAGGGCCTCTTCCATCCTTGTCAAGGGAAATGCTAACCTCTCCTTTCATACAACACTTAACCTGTGCTATTTTTACCTACTTTTTTTTAGGTATTTGTCTTTCCTTCCGAATTAAGTGTGGGTTTGTACAGGTTGTCCTCTCTGTTCCTTTCCATTATCATACTCCTGAAGCGTTTGCCACTGTTCCTAAACTGCAGGTGACTCTAGATCTTTGTCTTCAACACTGGCTTCTTTCCCACTGGCCTGTTCTGAGCTGCTAAGCCCCTTCTGAAGCTTGTAGCTTCTGTTGATGATTGTCCCAACCTTCCAGTCATCCAGGCTCGAAAGCCTGATGACCCTTGCCTCCAACGTGCCCGGATGTGGGACACAGTAGGCACTCTTCACGGAGTCATCCATTCTCTGATTCTACAGTGTGTCATGCTTTCGCATATGCGTTTCGTCACCCCAGAGTTTAGGCTGCCTACACTCCTTGGGATTGTTTTTTAGGAAAAAAACCTTACTAACCAAACTGGGTACAAGCCTTATCTCCTTCCCAACCACACAGGGATGAAAACCTCTCACTGCAAAGCTCTGAATCTTCATTGTCCTCCTGTTGTTTCCTTTTAGCCAACTTCTGCTCCACTAGCCCCTTTTCCCTTTACTCAGAATTCCCATCCGCTCTTCCCCTGGACCTCACATTGTCCTTTGGGGACTCTATTTCATGTTCTACTTGATGTGATCTTTTGGAGAGACTATATGTTTTTGTTGTTTTTACTTTTGAAAAACTTCCACTCAGACTTCTTCATACATCCATCATTATTTGTGAGGCAACAAGGCAAGAGAGCTTGAAACACATGAACTCTGCTGTCTTTGCCTGTGTTCACATCTAGTTTCTCAACTTCCTTTGGCCTTGGTTTTGCTAGAGGTTAGGAATAGTAATAGTACCTAGTCCACATGCCTGTTGTGGAGAGTAAGTGAAATATACTTAAAACACTTAGAAAACTGACCTGAACTTTAGAGATATGTTCTAGTATTGCATGTTTTTAAAATTATTTTATTTTGATAATCTACATAGTTGATTAGGGCACAAATGGTCAAGGGCTACAGGAAAATGGGTAATACCATTGTTTCCACATTCTCTGTCTCGTTCTCTCTCTCTTTTATTCTTTCTGTATCTGGGGTAAACAGGGAGATAAAGGAGAAGCCCCACCCATCCCAGGGTCCCCAACATGGGGCATGCTGTGAGGGCACAGCTCAAATCATTTTGATAGTTCAACAATCCTGAATTGCTGCCAGTCTCACCATTCCAAGCATGATGAAATCTTTCCAGAATTCACTGGCTGACTTAGTCCACCTTAGAGTCTCAGATTGCCCAGCTTTTCACTGCCATGTTTAAAAAGGAAAAAAACAGATAAAAAATGTGATTTCCCCTATTCTGAACTCCTTGGAGGCAGTGAATGTCCTGTTCTTTGGGTAAAATAATCTAATGTTGCTTTTACAGAATAGGCATTCAATAAGTATTTACCGAATAAAACAAATTTGTTGAAAAGCCCAGTTCATTAGCAACTCCTTTGCATTGGCTTTGAAATAGGATTGTTTAAGCTTTAATGGAGTCAGTTCAGTGGTTGTAAAGTGAGGTCACAGAGTTTTTCTGGAATAATGTAATAGCAGAGTATACTATTTCTTTGTTTAATTATATGGTTTGGGTAAAGAAAACCATGTCATTTTACAAATGTATAAATCCTAAGCAGAATTATACAAAGATGATGAAATAGTGAACCCCTGGATATTGGCTTTGGTGTTTACTGAAAAAGCAACAAATACTAAGAAGCACTGGGCAACAGTTTTCACACAAAGAAAAAAATTCTAAGTATCACAGAGTAGAACTATCCAGTTATGTGAGATCTTCCTTCAAGGACACTGGTTTTAAGCTCCATTCTGAAACCAACTCACATATTATATATTTTTTCTAGCAAGTAGTAGCATTTCTTGAGTAGCTTTAGAATGGAATACAAGATGTCTAGGATTAAAATTTGTTATTTTTCTTGTGTAAGCGTTACTACATTGTAGAATTACAGTAATGTTTCATGCTTAAATATTGGACACCATTTTGATCTTGAAGAAATAGTGAACTGATCATGGTTGAAGACATTTCACTTAAATGACTTTTATCAGTTTGCATGAGAGTTTTAATAGGAACTTAAGAAAGCTCAAAAACTAGAAAGCAAGTGAAATAGAGTAGTGTTTGGTTTCCATGGGAAAACAGAAGAAATATTCATTAAATACTGACTGTATTTTTCTGACTCCAAGAGGAGAAATTGTTGAATTTTTGCCAGTAAGCAAAAACCTAACTAAATTTCTTAAGACATTCCATTTGGTAATATTGAGTATTTTTTTAACCTAATTTTTACAAAGGCTTTCAAGAAACTGACAGAACACTTGCATCGTTCTGAGGTTACTGTCTTGCCAGTTAAGCTATAACTTAAATGTCCTTTTTATAATAAAATTAAAATATATTACATAGTTTAAAAAAATGAAATTTCTTTCAGTTTATGTTAATATGCTCATAAGCAGTTAAGATTTATTTGTCTTCTAATTTTATCATGAATGTATTTCCAACATTTTTAATGTTAAGATATCCTAAGCATCTGTATTTTAAAATGGAGATATACTCAAGAATCTACATACCCAAGCATTTGTAATGAATCCTCCTGTAAGTAAAAGGAGGAAAGGTATCAAGTCATTGTGCTGAAATATTCATTGGCGGCAGAATGACCTATTCATCAGTTGGCCAAGTTGTGCTGCTGTTTGTTTGATTCGTCTTTACAACCTTTGTGTTGAAAGTGAATTTCCCTGTTTTCAGAGTTGGAAATACTGAAAGGTTTTTATATTCTCTATTATATCTCTCCCCCACCCCAATTTGAAGAAAACTTTTGGGTTACTGGATGAGGTACAAAACAATTAGCAATGACAACAATATGAAAATTCAAAGGTATTTATGTAGGGCATCCTATCATTTTGATGGAAGTCATTGATTTTCTTTTCTCTCCTGTCATGTTAACTTTAGATTTATAGATTGTAAACTAGATCCCCAAGAGATTCCTTAGAGATTTTAATCTTTATCTATGCCATCCCTCTGTACTCTGTTTTTCCCTTTGTACTTTAGGTTACCTGAGAGGGCACATTAGAAGCCATCAGAAGGAACTGCAATGTAAAGTTGCTGAACTATCAATCCTCATATTTGTGTATTAGGATTGCTTAAAAAGTATTGACTGTTTATGTTCTGTAAATGCTGCCCATATTTTTACTTCTAAATTTCAAAATGTAAAGCATGTGTTTATTAGCATATATATACTGAACGTTGATGATTGCTCAGTCTCTTGCCAGGTAGCCTAGTCCTACTTATTTGAATTCACTCTTGGTTCTTTGACATTTTTATGGCTGTTGTTGATGGTGGCAGTGATCAATTAAATTCTGAGAACTTTTTGTGAGGCTTATACTGTGAGAGTGTAAGGGAAGTTTTTATGATCTTTGTTTTATAAATTGTTAATAGTCATATTGTGAGACAAATTTATTTTCAGCTGAAATAATTTTAAAATTTTAAAAAGAGCAGTGCTGTAAAGATTAGGTCTTTTTGTTGCCAACACAAAGGAAGAATTTCTGGCCTGGACTTACTGGAGTAATATAAAGAACTCAGGAAGTAGACAGATTTTCATTCTGATTCCACCACTTACTAGCCAGGTGTGCCTAGTCAGGGCACTCACACTAGGCCTCAGTTTGCTAATCTGTCAAATGGAGAATGATGATTATGATCTACTTGTGGGGTTGCTTGTGATATACGGTGTTTAAAATGAGATTCCTTGGGAAGCTCAAACTCTGGCGATCTGCGGTGTCTATGAATGAATTGACTTTGCTCTGGGATGGTGCTAGTCATACTTGATCCTTGAGAAGACAGCCACCTAACTTCCTGTGTGTGGTGTGGTCCCAGGGAAGGATTAAATGAGTTACTACATAATTAAGCACACTGAAAAAGGCCTAAAAAGCATTAGCAGTTATTGTTGCTGAATGATGAAAAATGCAGGCGACTTAACTAGTCAGAGGCAGAGATTTTCAGGTCAAGAGAAATCAAGGTTATCAGAAAGCATTTTCCATTTTAAGTTAAGTGTCCAATTACTTTGTATCACTGGGACCAAATGGAACCAGGAAAATCAATAACTTATTTATCCATCACAAAGGCACTGAACATCTGAAAGGATGTTGCACATAGAAAAGCAAATGCTCTTGATACATTTATCCAAGTAAGCTAAATTTATAAATACCATATTGACTGTACGGGAGAAACAGGGTGTGAGCTGGGGGTTGGAATGGAAGAGAGAGACAAATTTCTACCAGCCAAGAGACGGCAACTGGATATCATAGCAAATGATTTATAAAAACCTTTGTTGCAAGTAAAGGCAAGTTGAGAGATAATTTCATCTGATCAAGAGTGACATATCGAAGTTTTAGGTTATCTCTAAAATTTGTTGATTACAAGAATCATTGATTTGGAAAGAACTGTTTCAGTGAGTATCAGCTCATAGTGCATATAGTAGCATCGCTATCTTCTCAATCTTTCACTTCCTGTTGCACACACAGTTTTAATAAATTGTACCCTTGCTGGGATTTTTAAAAATACATTTATTTATTTTATTGCAAAGTTCTACATAGAGAGAGGAGGAGAGACAGATCTGTCCTCTGGTTCACTCCCCAAGTAGCCACAACTACTAGAGCTGAGCCATCCAAAGCCAGGAGCCAGGAATTTCTTCTGGGTCTCCCACATGGGTGCAGGGTCCCAACCTTTGGGCCGTCCTCAACTGCTTTCCCAGGCCACAAGCAGGGAGCTGGATGGGAAGTGGTGCCCATATGGAATCCTGGCACATTCAAGGAGAGGATTTAGTCACTAGGTTACTGCACCAGGCCCAATTGTTGTGGCTTTGATAATGTGTACATGGAAAATTTTTATGTATTCATTTATACAGTCTTGACTTTTTCATCCTGTACTGTGTGCTTCTCTGAGTTTATCCTGCGTATGACTGTCTTGGTCATCTTCCTTCATTTCGATTTGATTTCCCCAATATGCTCATTCCCTGCCCCCGACCCTCCAGCCCAGCTTCTGGAACAGTGTCTGATTTTAGGATTGAAAAAATTCAAGTTCAACATTGGGAGATTCGCCAGTTAGGGTAGTTGTTGCTACTTTGATTAATCTCTCAGCACTTATAACAAGTTTGTTACCTTATTCCAATGACCAGTTCCCAATCATAAGTCCAGTTCAGGTACTTGGGCTACATGGATTTGACTTTGTCCTTTATGACGCTAAGCCTTTGGAACTGTGATGTGTGAAATTTGCAGTGTCTCATCTGATAGGATAGCTGTTGATTCGTGTTAAAACTCCCTCATGTCAACCACTTGCCTAATTACTATTGCCTGCCTGGCAGGCTTTTTGTCCATTTTCTATCTGCTATTTTCCCCACACTGCCTACTGTGGATTTACTCCCTCTTAGTCTCCCTGCAGGAACATCAGAGTGAGGGAGTTGAATGGATTTTCTGTATTTCTGAAATTGATTTCAAACAATCAGAATGTGAGTAATCCCATTAACTGAAAAGAGGTAATTTTAGTTTGTTGTGTGTGTGTGTGTGTGTGTGTGTGTGTGTGTGTGTGTGTGTGTGTGTTGGAGATTTCAAAATAATTTATCCAGAGTTGCCAATATAGAGACGTTTTCTGGTCCAGGTTGGGTTTGCTGAATCTTTTCAAATTCAGATGGTCAAAATGTCCTCCAATCTCTAGTATGTTTAGCAGTAATAAAAGGAAAACAGTAGGAATACTTCCTTTGAAAAATAATTCTGAAAGAATCTAATTTTACCAGTAGCTGTGCTTGAAGTCACAGGGCAATGGACTCAGAATGATCCACAGAGTTAGAAGATGGAGGGTAACTTTAGACCTGTCCCTAAAATCTCTCAAAAGCGAGAGCAGTTAAATTTTCCTGTTTGATTTTTCATCTTGGCTATTTAAGGGATTTTTTACCTTGGCAGTAGTATCATTTAATGAATGCATTTTTAACATTTCCTCAGGTTGACATAGACCAGTATTCAGTTTTAAAATAAAGACTAGAAAATATTCCTGCATGAATGAATGTGTTCATCAAGTCAGAACTCTTGCTGTAATGAGTTGAAGGATAGACCACTAGGCAGAAATGCACAAATTGTTCACTGTTCTCTGAGACAGTGGGCAGCCCTGAGGACCCAGTGCTGAGTGGCACGGGATGGCAGCACATCCTCTGAAGTGAACGAGTGGAGGAAAATTTGCTGGATTGGATACATGTGGTAGAATGATCAAAGTCTTGACTCTTGCTTTCAGAATCGGCTAGGGCATTGATTCCAGAGTATAGCACAGTAAGCCAGTTATACTATAGTGTGAAACATGAGAAAAAT
Organism: Ochotona curzoniae; assembly: GCF_017591425.1. Classification (NCBI taxonomy): domain Eukaryota; kingdom Metazoa; phylum Chordata; class Mammalia; order Lagomorpha; family Ochotonidae; genus Ochotona; species Ochotona curzoniae. The sequence continues at coordinate 42,018,152 of NW_024466502.1, read as the reverse complement.
GTGCTCAGAGAACTATTGATTTTGGAGCTGGGGAGAAACCTCTTAGAGGAGGAGATATCAAGATCAATTTTTAAGGTATCCTCACTTGGGAAGGATTTCTCAGGCAAAGTAAACACCAAGACCTTTACCTGTTCTGAATACTTTACATGATTCACTTGGCATGAATTTAAAGCATAGGTCTTTGAAACAGGAAGTGTATACCTTACATGTACCGTGGAGAAGGGGGCTGATGACAGGAGATGAGACAAAAGAAGTAGGAAGAGGCTAGTATAGGAAAAAAATCTTGAGTGTTGGGAAAGGGTGCTTCACTGTATGTTAAAAGCTACAATGATATGTGGAGAGGATTTTAAGTAGAAAATTTAGAGGCTTTGATTTACATTTTGGGAAGACAAAATCTGGCAGCAGCTGGGGGAAGGGACTAAATGTGAGGAATGATGCTGTTTGCAGATTACCTGGGAAACTCGTATGTTGAGTGAGTGCCGCTGGTCCTCCACTGGGTGGATGAAGGCAGGAACAGCTGCAAGGAGCAGGAGAGGGAATGGCATCCTCAGGTGGCGTTCTCAAGACCCTCTGTCTCCTTCCCAGATGAGATGGGAGGGATGATGGCAAAAGAAATTGAAGATAATTTGTGTTTTTCTGATTGAGGCCTCAGAATTGTTTTAGTAGTCTTCTTAAACATAGCATAAAGTTTCTCAGTTTGACAGTTTTTTTTTTTATCCTTAGACAGTTAATTTTGTGCATTCCATAGGTACTGGTCCAAGAAGACAACCACCTTTCACTCATTCCTCTGCCCCCTGCAAACACCCTTCTCTTTTCCCCCTCTCTTCATCAGTTTTTGCAAACACACAGTTTTGACCCAGTTTATATTCCCAGGCGTGATTTGTCACTAATAGTGTTCAACAAGTAAAAACTAGGAAGACCACAATTTTACTGGAGTGTAAGACAAGCTAAAACTGGCGATCATATCCCAAGCTGACCATTTTGTACCTTTATCTTTTTTTTTTCTTGTATTCTGTATTAGCTGCTGCAAAGAGAGGAAATATTTTTGTTTTTGAGACTAGCTTATTTCACTAAGCGTAACAACTTTCAGTTGCTTCCCTTTTATTACAAAAGACAGGCTTTCATTCTTTTCTTTTTATGACCAAATGGTATCCCAAAGTGTATATATATATACCACATTTTCTTTGTCTGATCATCAATTGACAGACATCTGGGTTCATTCCATTTCTCAGCTATTGTAAATTGAGCTGCAACTTTTTTTTTTTTTTTGCACTTTAAACTGCATAGTTCCATGACATTTAATGTGTTGAAAGAGTTGGATAACTACCAGCTTTATCAAGTTACAAAACATTTTCATTATTAAAAGACGACTCCAGTGAAGCTGCAGTCCTCTTGTTTGCGTCATGGCCACTCCCAGGAAGCCCCAGGCTGCATTGTGTCTCAGTGAGTTTACCTCTTCTGAATATTTCACATGAATGGAATTATTCAATGTGGCTTCATTCTCTTGGTGTGTGATTTCAAGGATTGTCCACTTGAGAGCATGGATCTGTGCTTGGTTCATGTACAGGGATCATATCCTGTACAAATATGTGCAAACATTTGTTTATTCATCCATTGATGATTATTTGAGTTGTTTTCAGCTGTTTACTGTTATGAGTACTGCTGCTATAAATATTCCATGGAGAAGTATGTTAGCTACCTACTTTCAGTTCTTTTGGGTTTATAACTAAGAGTGAAATTGTTGGGCTATATGGTAATTTTGTTTGAAAAACTGCCAGATTTTTCTGTAGTGGTTATTCTACTTTACCCTCTGACTATTGTATGAGGGCTCCACTTTTTCCATATTCTCACCAGAATTTGTTACTTTCTGTATTTTTAATTCTTGTCACCCTACTGGGTATGAAGTGATATTCTGAGGTTTTGATTTTTATATATCCAATGGCTGATAATAAGCACGTTTCATGCACTGTTTGCTTTTTGTATATCATCTTAATTTTGTTTCTAGGTATACACACTCAAGATCTACTTAGATCCTTCACTCATTTTATAATTGGGTTGTAAAATTTGTCTTAATATATTTTAGATACAACTCTGTTATCAGTTATTTGACTCAGATTGGGTTATGTTTTTCTTAGTTGATTATATTCTTTGATGCATAGAACTTTAAATTTTGATATAACTGATTTGTTTCTTTTACTGATGCTAAATATATATACACACACATATATATATTTATTTCTTTATATACTGACAATATATCTGAACATCCATTGTCAAATCCAAGATCATGAAAGTGTACCCTATGTTTTTAGATTTTACTTATTCGAAAGGCAGAGTTGGGATTGCCCATCCAGTGGTTCACTCCTCAAGTGATCACAGCAGCTGGGGATGGGACAGGCCAAAGCCAGGAATTAGGAGCTTTTTCCAGGTCTCCCACGTGGGTGCAGGTCCCAAGGACTTGGGTCATCCTGCACAGCTTTCACAGGTGTTTTAGCAGGGAGCTGGATCAGAAAAGAAGCAGCTGGGAACTGACCAGCATCCATATGGAATGCCAGTGTGGCAGGCTGAGGCTTTACACCCAATGTTAGCCCCTGCTTACATTGTTTTGCTCTTAAGAATTTTAAAGTTTGGGGCTTGGCATGATACCTAGCTGCTAAAGTCCTTGACTTGCATACATTGGGATCCCATATGGGTGCTGGTTCATGTTTCAGCAGCCCTACTTGCCATCCAGCTCCCTGCTTGTGGCCTCAGAAAGCAGTGGAGGATGGCCCAAAGCCTTGGGACCCTGCACTCCTATGGGAGACCTGGAAGAAGCCCCTGGCTCCTGGTTTCAGATCAGCTGAGCTCCGGCCTTTAGGGCCACTTGGGGAGTGAACCAGTGGATGGAAGATCTTTGTCTCTGCTTTCTCCCCCTTTCTGTTTTTCTGACTTTCCGATAATAAATGAATAAATCTTTTTTAAAGTATAATTCACAAATTATTCAGTTGAACATCTGAAAAAATTTGGCCAAAAATTTTAAAGTTTGAACTCTTATTATCAGATTATTAATCTGATATATGTTGTATATGATAGGACATAGGGATCCAATCATGTTGAGTTTATAGTTGTGCCAACAACATTTGCTGAAGAGGTAATCCCTTCCACATTGGATGGTCTTGATACCCTTTTCTAAAGTCAGTTTTCCGTAGTTTTGTATAGTCTTATTTCTGGATTCTTAATGCATCAGCCTATTTTTATGTTCTTGTTGTTACACACAATATACTTTCCAGTGTGCCACCATAGCAGACTTATGACATTTTATGTGTATGTTAACACAGAGGAAAGAAAAAGTTGCCAGCGTAGCAGTGACTTTTCTATTTGTCTATGTACTTACCTCTACATGTGTTCTTTATTTCTCAGTGTGATTTGGTCATATTGTCCTCTCTTCTTTCCCTTCCTCCAAATGGACTTCAGCATTGCTTGCAGGGCAGCTCTCCTAGCAACGGAATAGTCCCTTCAGCACTGATGCCTTGAGAAGTCTTAACTTTTTTTTTCATTTCTGGAGGATAGTTTTGCTAAATGTAGAATTCCTGTTCAACTTTAAATATATATATGTAGTAATTTATATATGTCATCTCCTCACACCGTGGGTTCCATGGTTTGTTTTTGTTGGGAAACCGGCTGTTAATGCCATTGAGTATCCCTTGTGCCTGGCAATTTGCTTTTCAAATTCTCCTTGTTTGAAATTGACTGTATGATTACAGTGTGTCTTGGTTTATGTCTCCTTTTTTTCCTCCCTCTTGGAGTTCATGGACCTTGTTGGATGCATGAAATCATGTTTTAGCAAATTTTGCATCTTGGGTTCAGTGTTTCTTTAAATGACTCCTTCAGTTCTTTTTCTGTCTCTCTTGTGCTTGTGGGACTCTCATTATGTGCGGCTATTGATGAGCTTGATGGTATGCCAAAGCTCTTTCAGTTCTGTTTTCTTTGTTCTTAGGATTCTTTAGACTCAGGAACTCTGTTTGACCTATCTTGAAGCCCACTGATACTTTCTTTTATCTGTTAAAATATGCTGTTAAATCTTTAGGGAAATTTCCATTTCAGTAATTATGCCTTTTTAATTCTAAAATTTCTCTTTGGTTCCTTTAAAACATTTCTCGGGTAGTCTGGGTTTGTGAGACATCATCTTCCTGGTTTCTTTCAGTTCCTTGTCCACGGTTTCCATAAACCCTTAGAGTATACTTAAAGTTTTTGTGCAGTAAATATAATATTGAGTGCAGTTTCTTGTTAATTTTCTTCTGTGAATAGGTGTTTTGTACATTTTCTTGAAAATTGAACAGTCTGATTATTATGTGTGCTAACTCTGCAGATCACATTCTTACCCTTAGGATTTGTTATTCTTCTGAGTTCTGTCTGTTTACTTTCTTAAACTACTTTTTAAAAGATTTATTTATTTTTATTGGAAAAGCAAATTTACATAGAGAAGGAGAGACACAGAGAAAGATCTTCTATCCACTGGTTTACTCCCCAAATGGCTGTAATGGCCAGAGCTGAGCTGGTCCAAAGTCAGGAGCCAGGAGCCTTTTCCAGATCTCCCATGTGAATGCAGTTTTGGTCTGAGGTTTTGGTCTGTCCTTCTTTACTTTCCCAGGTAACAACCAGGAAGCTGAATGGGAAGTAAAGCAGACAGGTCATAAACCAGCACCCACATGGGATCTCACTGCTTGCAAGGAAGAGGATTAGCCAGTTGAGCCATCATGCCTGTCCCTCTTCAGCTAATTTTTTTGTAAAGACTATTTTGTGGTGTATGGCCTCTGCATATCTGTACCTTTAGCTTGTGGTCAGAAAGTCCTTCAGTACCTGAAGCTTCATGCCACCGTCACCAAGTAAACAAGCAAACAGATAAGTAAACAACTCTCCCAGTTTTTGTAGGTTGACCTCAGTGTTTAACTGGGCCGTTTGAAGTTTTCACTTAACTGTCATTTCCTGCTTCTGCTGAGCCAGATAATAAATAAATGAATAAATGAATAAATAACGGATCTTTATATTCTAAAATATAAATATCTGTGAATAATATAACTAACAAATAATATTCATATAAGTAATAAACAAGTAAAAATAAATAAATAAATCAACCACGTACAAAATCTTTCAGTATCCTGAATCTCAAAAGCTTTTGTGTCCCTTAGCCATAATCTTTTTGTCTTAGGTGACAATGAGTTGCCTTCTGTACAGCTACTTTTCTGCTCTCCAACAGTTAGATGAAATAAAGGTAAAGCCAGAAATGTCAAAACACACACACACACACACACACCCTCTGCTCCCTGCAGTAACACCCAGGGTCAGGATCCCACCCTGGGGATGTGGGCTGCCAGTATCAAGACCCCATGCCAGCGGTATGGGGTAAGGGCAAGAAAAGCTTAGGCAGGCTTTTCACCATTCATCATTTTTGCTTCAGCATCCGCTTGTTGCTGCAGACCTTTTGCAATTTTCCAGAGTTAGGGCAGAGCTGATTCTGATGAACGCTGCTCAGTCGTTTTCAGTGTTAGCAGGAAGGGGCCAGCAGCGTTAACCACTCTGTTTCCCCTATTGGCACCCTCACAAGGGGGTCTTTTGAAGAAAGAAAATTTTACAGAACTTAAGTCTGTTGAAGCTGGAAAGAGGGGGAAACTTCACAGTTGGAAGGTGTAGCTAACCTACGGAGAAGATGTGTCTCTTGAGATAGTTTCAAGGGAAATAATAGAACTCATGTTTTAAGAAGTTGTTTCTCCAAAAAAGTTGTTTGGTCTTTGCTGTGGCATTCATGGAAAAGGAATATTTGACTTGTAATAATACTTAACATTTTAAGTAAATGTTAAATCAATTGTAATATTACTGCTTTTTTTGCAATGAAAGGGCCAGCTGTCTACATTCAGATATGCTCCTCAGATATATGCCTCATTTATGAACCTTGGTGGTTACTAGCTTAAGTGGATTTACACCGTTACTTCTTTCTAGATCTTATTACTTTTTTAATATAGCAAAAAAAAAATGGACTCAAGCAGTCATTGACTTTTCATATTTGACTCATGTCTGTATCTTATCTCTTTCAGTTCTCATTGCAACCCAACCTTCCATTTTATAAATGAAGAAACTGAGTTAGAAAGTTGTATAATGTCTCCCCGAGTATCGTCCCGTGTGCGTGTCAGTGTTGGGGGTAGCAGTCCAGACACACACACCCGTGCGTTTTCCTCAGCTCGGTGTCATTTAGGCGAAGCTGCACTGCATTCTGACTTCTTTGCATGTGAGCCATCAGACCAGTGGCCCCACCATGAGTGGCTTGATGCGGCTGTGGGAAGGAGCCGCTCAGCTGGGACCATGACGCCACCGTGATTCGGCAGTGCTACAGAGGACTCTGATTGCGTTTGAGTTACACCACAAACCATTCAATAACATTTATCATGAGTAATAGTTGCTGTTTTAATAAGTTCTGTCATTTCCTGCCTTCTCCAACTGCCATCCAAGACAAGCATGCGATGTAACGTCAGAATAGCTGCGCAGTTTTCTTTTCCTAGACTGGTTAAGTCGGTTAAACTGTCATGTCTACCTTAGAGACATTCTTTAGACCTCTGTGTCGGAAAGCACTGCTGCTTACAAAGTATAGAAGAATCACTAGCGTGGGCAGAGGGGAAGGGCTGTGCCCATTGTTTGTCAGAAGAGAATCAGTAGGTTCCGTGGAGCTGCAGAGTTTGACAGTAACAAGCAGAAGTCCTGGAATTCGATTTTAAAGAGATTTTTGAAATTCCCTAACTTGACTGCAGGGATAATTTCCAATGTTTGGGCCAGTCACATCTCAAAACATTCAGTTTTGAAATGTGCTTGTCTATTAGAATTCTTTTTTTTTTTTTTGCCCCCTGTTTACACTTTAGTATGTTTGTTGTACTTCTTAACAAATTCTATAGTTTGATTTTGTAAAAGTTTGGTTTGTGTGTAAGATGAGAATATGCTCAGCTTAAAGTTAGGTGTGGGGCAGGGCATTGTGGTGCAGCAAGTTCAGCCCCAACTTGGGACTTCCACCTGAGTCCCACCTGCTCTGCTTCCTCTCGTGAGAGACAACAGCTGATTGAAGCATTTGGGCTCCTATTCACCTGTGCATGAGACCTCAGTGGAATTTGGGGTTCTGTTTTCCACCTGGTTCAGCCACAGCTGTTGCAACTGTTTGGGGGGTGAACCAGTGGATGGATGATCTCTCTGCATCTCTGTGTCTTTCTCCCTATCCCTTTCTCCCTCCCACCCCTCCCCCCTTTTTAGATTTATTTATTTTTTATTGGAGAGGCAGATATACAGAGAGAAGGAGAGACAAACATCTTCCACTTTCCCTGTGGCTGCAATGGTCAGAAGCCAGGAGCCCAGAACTTCTTCCGGGTTTCCCACATGGGTGCAGGGTTTCAAGACTATGGGCCGTCCTCTACTGCTTTCCCAGACCACAAGCAGAAACTGGATGGGAAGTGGAGCAGCTGGGACACAAATCAGCAGCCATAAGGCTTGTAGACACTTGTAGTCAGAGGATTATATTTGAGCTAATATGTTGACCCCTCACTGCCTCTTTTGTTTACTTTTTTAGGAGGTGAAAGTAAATAAATATTTATGAAAAGAAAATGAGACTAGAAATGAAATTGTATGAAATACTGCATAAGTGAAATTGTATGTAAAGTCACCTGGTTTGTGTGTGTGAGCAATGCATATTGTAGTTGGACCTTTTGATAGGCTGTGATGTTTGAGCGCCACCTACTGTTGAACAATGATCACTTCTGGGTGTACTTTTGTATTTTCTGTGGTGGCCTATCCTGAGTCTTAGGTTTTACTGTGGATCCTGTTACTTAGTTAACCAGTCTGAGGCTGTTCAGATGATATCCTGCAGATGTTCAGAGATTGCCAGTTTTTGGAGATCTTGCTTGTCCATCTAGCAATGACAAATTTTCGTATCATTTTCTTGGCATTTCAGGATGTTAAAGCTAACTGATTATGTTGACTTTCTATATACTATTCATGTTTGAGCACTTGTTAATTGTTTGACCTTTATTATAAAGACTAATATATCGAGAGTCCAACTCAAGTTGAACCACTCATTTGTAACTGAAAGATTATTCATGTAAAGCTGCGTCTCAGTATTATTGCTTGTTTTTTAATCATTCAAATATCCAAATCTGTTTTAACACAGTATCGAATGTATTGGTAACTTTGAGGAATACTTATGTTTAAGTAAGAAGGTTACTTTCTTGGAGTTTAATTCCTTTTTTAAAAAATCCTTTGTCTTTTAAAGTTTTATTGATTTTAAAGGCAGAGTTACAGAGAGGAGGGGTAGTCAGAGATCACCCACGTGTTAGTTCACTCCACAGGCTGGAGCTGGGCTGGTCCGAAGCCTGGAGTCAGGAGCTGGTTCTGGGTCTCCCGTGCTGGTGCAGGGGCCCAAGCTCCTGAGCCGTCCTCCACTGCTTTCGGAGGCACATTAGCAGGGAGCTGGATGGGAAGTGGAGCAGCTGGGACTTGAACCTGTGTCTGTATAGGATGCTGGCATCACAGGCAGTGGCTTCACTGGCTGTACACAGCACTGGTCTCTGTAGTTTAATTTCTCAATAGAAAGACTATGTAGAAAGTTTTATATAGTATAGTAAATAGTGCTAAGCTTTAAAGCTAGGGCTTCCTGAGTTACAAGCTCACTTCACCACCTGTTCCTTTTGTGATTTTGGGACTCTCAGCGTCTCTGTTTTCTCACTGGTAAATGAGAATAGTAATGATAGCACTGACCTCATGGGGTTATGTGAAGCTTATATCCTTTGTCCTTGTAGAAGTGCTTGTTTGGCATAGCAAATTAAGACCCTGTTTGGGATGACTTAATACCTTGTTAGAATGCTGGGTTCAAATGCCAGCTCTGCCCCCATAAAGCACATCCTGGAAGGTAGTGATGCCAGCTTTACTGGTTGGGTCTCTGCCACTCACGTGAGAAACCTGGGCTGAGTTCTCAGCTTCTGGCTTCAGCTAGGGTAGCCCCAGCTGGTTCAAGCACTGGCAGACAGTTTTATCTGTCTTGTTCCTTCTATCTCTCTGCCTTCCAAATGAGTAACTGAATGCTTTTTGAAAAGCAAGTGCTTTGAAAATCAGTAAAATTATCCCAAGCACTGACATAACATCAGACACACTAATAATCACTTGATAAATATTAGCTGCTATCATTGTTCTTAGTAATATTTGTTTCCATGTTTAGAGATAATATTTCAATCGATATATCTAAAACTTAATAACTAATATCATTTTGGGGGTATTGCAGTCTTTGATATTTGACATAAAAGTCTGTGGCTTAGGACCACAAGTGTTCAGAATCTATTGTTTGTTTCTGCAGGTCACTTGAAGTAGAGGGATGGCATGGTAGAGTGGCTGAAGCTAGTTGAGCTTCCAGTCTGTACTCCGTCGGTTATCAGCACTGTGAATTATATCATGGCCGTGCAAATTCTTCATTGTTGGCGTGCGACAGACCAGCGGAGCATAAATGTTAATTCTCTCTTTCAATAGCATGCCACAGACTTTCTGACATGTACATATGTCTAAAGTTTTGCTTTGTATTAAACTAAGATTAAAAAGATATTCAACATCCTTTGTATTTGAAAGACTCCTAAACTTTCAGAGGATACAAAGAGATTATGGCATTCCCAAGGAATATGAGGTTACAAGATGTTTGTGGATTTTTAAAAATTTGAATAATGGTTCAGGTGGAAATATTTGTATGGTTGCTGTGTAAACTATACAGGTCTCTTTTTTTCGTGACGTTCGAAGGAAGAACACTGTTTCCACTGGTCCCAGAGTCCATGCTCCTCATCTTCTATTATTGTCATTTAGGTCAACTGGATGACCCTTTGGATGTTCTAGGAACACAGGAAGAAGATAAAATCCACTCACAAATTACTATCATTATTCGCTGATTCATGTTTCCTCCCAGTGTCACAGTCCAGAGCTGTGGGTGCCTTCTGCCTTCACGTTGGTGGAGGGTAGGATGGGAGTGTGGTGATAACTGGCCAGTAGTAGTGTTCCTGACTATAGTACTCATAAATATTTGAATAAATGAACGAAAATGAGAACATCACAGGTATATGGATTGAAACTAGTGTTTTTAGCACAGTGAGATAAATGTATAAATTTAGAAATAGCTAATTCCTTCCTGTGTCTTCTGGGACTTTGCTTCATCTGAATGCATCAACTCTTGCTTTGCTTAATCTTTATTTATCTTATTTAGAAAAGTTTATTTATTTGAAAGGCAAAGAGATAAGATCTACTGACCACTGGTTCCCTCCCCAGTGGCTGCAGGAGCCAGGAGGGGGTCTGGCTGAAACCATAGACCAGGAACTTTATTCTGGTCTTCCTCCGTGGGTGGCAGGGACCCAAGCATTTGGGCCATCATCTGCTGCCTTCCAGTGCATTAGCTGGACTGGATGTAAAGCAGCCAGGACTGGAACTTGCACTCTGTATGCTGGTGTCACAAGGCACTACTTAACTCACTCACCATGACACATTGCTGGCCCGTGGTTCATCTTTTTCTGCTGTATGGACAACTGTGTAAACCACCGAGCCCTAATCCCCATCCAGCCTTTTGTCTTCCTTGTTACCCTCCGTCGTGCTGCGATGGGAAAGCCATTCCTTCTTGCTCATCTGCCTGCAACCTGGACTTCAGAAATTGATCTGCATTTAACCACTAGTCACTTTCTAACTGCCCAGTCTCAAGTGAGAAGAACACTTACCTATTTTTTTTATCTTCTTCTTTCTGCGTGGTTGGCATTGTTGCCTGTTAACATCCTGGCGTTTCCTACCGTTGACTCCAGTGCACCAGCCTGTCCTGTTTCTAATTCTTTCTCTTACTTCTCTTCTTTTCATCCTCATTTACTTACTGTTGAGTTTATTTTTTCTCTCCAATCCCCTTCAATGTTGATGCATTCCTATTTTTTATCATCTGCTGTTTGTTTTTTCACACTGCAGGCTTTTACCACATTCCAGAGATCTTACCCAAATGCTTGTGATTCCATGTCTATTTGAGATTTACCTGTATAACCTGTTGCTGCAGAGGGGTTTGGTTGTGAACTCTGGCTCCTCGCATTCCCCAGCATCTGTTATAAACTAAAGCTAAAACATAAAATCTGTGTGAGACAACAACAACAAAAACCCGGGACACTTAGTCTGTGCGGAGACTCGGCCTCTCCAAGTGTCTGCTCACCCTGTTCCTCAACTATTCTTTAGAGCTCGCTGTGTTTTCAGCTTTCCTGTGAACATAACTACTTGGATCTGCCATCCAAACTGGGCCCCACATCATTTCCTCATTTTGTGTAATCTGTCCCCTCCATATTCTATCATCTCTTAGTATCAAGAGGCACTCTGTCCTTTAAAATTAAATGTAAATCATCTGAAACTCCTTTATTTTCAGCACTCAGTCCTGGCATCCCTGGGACCTTAACCTCCTTCATCTTTGATAGAACTCAAAGCGTCATATTCTGATGATTTGATTAATGTCTGTTTCTTTCATTGGAATCTTTGTCTCCAATACCCGTCACAGTTTTCATATGGTCAGTGCTCAGCCAATACTTTTTATATGTAGAGGTGAATTTTCGGCAATCATTAATTCTTGTGGAATTGCTACCCTTGCCCTATTTCCTTAAAACATGCCAAAGCACTATCAAGCAATAGACTTTCTAATTTTAACGTTAATGTTAAAGTACTTAATAACATGTTTGTTTATTGGATACTTTGAATTAATGACATGTTAGTTTCTTCCTTGATAGCAAAAAATGGAATATATGGTTTTGCAACTATTTTGGAAATAAAAATTTCACATACAGAATGATACATACTGGGGCCACTCTGGGTTAGTAGATTTAACAAGGCTGACACATCTAAAGCCTGAATGTGAACAAATTATTTACCTGATTTCTAAAGGTGTGATTATTTGCTGTCAGAAAACTATTCAGATCATCAAAACTTAAACTTCTAATCTTAGCCTGAGATTATAGGTTGATGATTACTGGATTCAATGTGGAGCATGATGAGCTATCTCATGGCTGGTGACTGCCACATGCTTTTTGTATCTTTATATTCAAAATTCTGGAGTTAGTATGAATGACTGCTGACGGATTGTCATCTTGACTTGGTTGCATTTTATGTCTCAAGGCTCAGAAAATGAGAAAATCAAGCTTTAAGGATTGTATGATCAACAAGTGTTCATGATTTTCCAGCAAGGTCTTAACTACCGGAGAAGATAATGGTTGGGGTATTGATACTGAGAGAACTTACTGAACTGCGCAAAAGTTCAGCCATTTTTTAGACTCAAGTTTAGGGTTGCTGGTTGTGAATACATTGCTATGCCTCCCATTGATTTATGGTTCGTTCTGGTGTTTTCTGGAATCATTGTGTCTGTTCACGGAGCTGTCTCAGCAGAAGGGTTATTTTTTTTTCGTTAAGATTTAATCTTTGGTGTTGGAGAGCCTGACTGAACACATACACAACATGCATGTGGGATGCGTGTGTTTACAGAATGTCGATGCTGTCTTGCTGGGTGTGTGTGACCTTGGAGAGACTAACCATGTGATATACATTCCAAACATTGGCTTATTTTAAATGCCCAGAGATGGACTGCAACCATTATTGTATATGATGTATATGTACTATAGCAAAAAAAATTAGTAAATTATTACTTTTGCAGTGAATTTATATATGCCTTTTCCCATTAAATATATCCCACTTAGAAAAAATTCATATAATGGTCTTACATTTTAAGTCAGTTGGTAACCAGAGTAGTCTAATTTTCTCAATAAGATCCATGATTTAGAAAATATAAGAATAAATAAAAATAAAGTATTTTAATGTAAATTATAAATGCTAAAAATAGAAAATAAATGTAAAACTTTCTATTGGCTTATAAATTAAATCTGGCTTTTAAAATAAGAGCTAAGACATTTGTTCTTGGTAATGGAGAGATTAGATCATCATTTAGTCTATAAATTCTCTTGCTCACATTGTTTTTATCCTGGCTTCTTGTCTGTGGACAGTGTTCATTCCGTGATTATCCAAGAAAAGAAGAGTCGCTTTGTTAGTTATTTTAAGTTTATTTTAAATTGCAGATAATTTATATCTATATTGACTGGCATAGAACTAATGAGCCTGTCAAATAATAATTCCTAGGTTTTATATTCATGCCCTGAAAATAAATTATGCAAGTTGTGTTATGGCTTATATGAATGCTAATGTAGAAAGCTAGGTAGACTTTGAATCATTCCTAGCGATATACTATGTCAGTAATCACATATCAGCTAATTTTTAAAATCCCTCCATCCTCAACGACTTAACGCTTTTGTCAGGATATTGGCTCCCAGTGGTAGTATGATCTTTGTTTCAGTGGCGGTGACCTTGCCTGCTAATGAAAGACACCAGGCCTGTTCCGAGTACTTTTTGGAGTTGCCAGAGGATTATGTCCATGTGCCCACCACACGGCATTGCTTTTGGTTTTTCTCTCTTTGGGCTGTCCGCCGTGCCCCTCCTGGTGGGCTTTGTGCTGCTCTTTGTCTTAAAAGCTGCAGGCCCTGCACTGCCTGAGTCACTCAGTGTCTTGCTGGACTGGCTGGTAGATCTGTGCAGTCTGGATCTTATTGGTGGAACTTTTTTCCTATTAGTTTTATTCATTGACAGTAGAGGACTATTCAGATCTTTATTTCTTTGTCAATCTGAGTAAACTATATTTGTCTAATTTGTCCATTTAATTGGTTTATTTTAAATTATGCTTACATGGCTTTGTCATCCCTGAAATTGCTTGTTTTTTCTTTTTTGATTATTCTGAAGGTTTCCCAGTTCATGTTATGGTCTTTTCCACAGAGCTACCTTGTGGCTTTGTTGATCTGACATGTTTTTCATCTTAGTAGTTTCTGCTGTTGTCTTTATTACTTTATTTCCTGAATATTATTTTTATTTTTGCTGGCTTCTTTGCTCAGCTCTTGGATATATCTTTGAGTCAGGAATCTTTCAGTCTTTATTCCGATATTCAACACTATGCATGTTGTCTGAGTGTTGCTTTAGCCACAACTGTACAGATTTTGATATATAGTTCATTTCATTTCATTTTTTAATTTAAACAGTTTTATGCTATCAAACCTTTTTATTATACTTGTATAAGTTTTCTAAATTTAGACTGTTTTCATAAATCCAAGTTTTATATCTACCTGCAAATTATACACATTTTCAGTCTCTAACTCATGCCATCCAATTTATTTGTTAATTATGTTCATTTTCCTTTGGTTGTTTCTATCGTCAGCTTTTTTCTACCTTCTGGAGTAGACTGTTGTAAAGAAGTGTATTTCTCTGTTTCCCACCCCATCCCCACTTCGGCTCCAGTAAAGTGATATAGTTGTATATATGTGGGACACAAATGAAATCTCATGGGAATAGAAAAGGTCTGAGACTTCATGATAAACACTTGTTTCAGAGTGGCTCGCCTGACTGCCTGCTTTTTCTCCTTGGCTTCTGCTCCTCCTTTGCCCTCCCTCCTCCGTCTGCACCCTCCCTTCACCTTCCCTTCTGAATCCTTTCCCTAACACCAACAGCACCTGAGTTTTGTATTAAGGAAAAATGATCATCACAGGCTATATGTTAGCTGCTACATTCTTAGGAAAACCCCAAAGAAAAGAATCTCCTATGCCTTTTTAAATCCTTGAGCAAATCACCATGTTTATAATGTTTTTATTCTCTGAAGCAGCGAGTCATCATGAATAAATTGGATCACTGGCCCTTTAAGTAGAAACTGCCGGGAGGGGCTGCTGGAAGGTTGGAATTCTCCCTGCAGCACTTCCTTGTGGGGCCCAGTGTCAGTTGGGCCTGGGTGGGAAGTGAGACCCAGGCCAGCCAGGCTGTGTCTGTACCATGAGACCTTTGCTGTAGTCCAGGGATAAAGCTGCTGGGAGTGCTTAACTGTGACTCAGGTAACTGTGGCAGGAAGGATCTCTGCTCTGTCCCAAGCACGGTTTGCTACCTGGAAAGGCAGTTGGCTTCCCAGTACCCACCTTGGAGGACAGAAGTAGGTTCAGGTCAGCCATTTTTGGGGTTTGGTATTTTTTTTTTCCTAGCCAGCAAATTTTAAAATCACTTGGAGCATTATTTAGACATCATGACAGAAGATTTCTTCCCCCTTTAGTCGTTAACTGAAGTGAACATAAAGTCTATTCTTTTCTTCTTCTTCTTTTTTTTTTTTTTTTAGTATAAGAGGTGTAAAGTTTAGTTACATTACAGTATTGGCTTTTTAATTTGATTCTGTTGAAGCAATTATGAATTGATTTAAAATCATAAATGATTTAGAATTCCATATTGAACTTTTCTGTTAGAAATACTCAGTTTATGCAGACTTGAGAAATAACGTTAGGTGTGTTAGCATGTCTTTAGAAGTCTTCAAATGTATATATAGAATATCAGTTACATGATTCTTGAAACATTCAAAAGTTTCTATGAATGCCTCTTGGAGCTGGTTGGTTCTGTCGTAATGACTTAAAAATACATATATACCAGAAATATATGTATGTATCTACACCTATCATTCATATTTATGATTATATTTATGTTATATATACATATATAAATATGTTTATATACTTAAAGGAAACAGTATATATTTACATGTATAGATATATATTTAGACTTTGTGCATTTGTATAAATATATACTGTCTTTCTAAATTGATTTGAATGCTGGCGAAAGTACTTATTTACGTGTACAGTTACAAATAAATTTAAAATACTTCAGAATACTTGATATTAAGTTTTTGCATTAAGTTTGCTAAAACTAATTAAAAATTAATAAAAATGATATATTAGTTTTGAGATTCAAATGGAAAAATTTACGCTTGTGCAAATAAAAATTCTTGAATCTTACTTTTTTTTTAAGAAAAGATTTATTTATTTTGACCTGAAAGAGTAACAGAGAGAGGGTGAAAGAGAGAGGTGTTATCCTCAGGAGCCAGGCTCTCCTTCCGCATCTCCCACGTGGGTGCAGAGGCCCAAGGACATGGCCATTTCTGCTGCTTTCTCGGGCATTGTAACAGGGAGCTGGATTAGAACTGGAGCAGCCTGATCTCTTGACCAGAGGCGCTTACAGCGTGCCACAATGCCAGCCCTGAATTCTTGAATCTTAAAGGAAGATAAGTCATTTGGTCAACTTAATCCTTTAGGTGTGATGGTGAAATTTTCAAATAACTTTTAGTGACAAATTAATGAGTCCATTGTTTCAAAATTCTAATTTATCTTTGATTTATGAGTTTTAGAAGTGTTTCTGCCATTATAATAATAACCACATAATTTAGAATAAAAAGTGACACAATTACTCGTCAAATATTTGTTATAGCAACATAGGTGCAAATGGATTGTTTTTTAAAAGATCATTGAAATAACTTAGATTTTAGTAGGTGATCTTCATGGACAATCTGGAGTTTAAACTGATAATTTTTAAGATATGTTTTTGTTAAACCTAGTAAATTCATGTTCCACAAATTTGGCACTGAAATTAGTGGTTAATTTATTGTATTTTATGTGTAGCATACATTTTATTTTGATTATAGTACTAAATAATGTTTTTACATACCAATTCTATATTGCAGTTTACCTTTCTAATTATTACTTTTGCGAGTAACTTACCAGCTGTGTTAAGTGCCTTTCCATCCAAGTGAATCGTGGAATGCATTGTGAGGGAAGTAAGGCAAACACACTCTGCCTTGTTTTGCAAGTTAAGATATTGGGGTTAGTAGATTGTTCCTCATGGATGTGCAGTGGGTCAGAGTTGTAGGGCTGAGTCTGGTAAACTGATTTTGTATGTTTGTTTTTTTTTTTAAAGATTTATTTTTATTATTTTTTTCATTGGAAAGGCGGATATACAGAGAGGAGAGACAGAGAGGAAGATCTTCCGACAATTCACTCCCCAAGTGAGCGCAACTGCCCATGCTATGCCGATCCGAAGCCAGGAGCCTCTTCCGGGTCTCCCACGCTGGTGCAGGTTCCCAAAGCCTTGGGCCGTCCTTGACTGCTTTCCCGGGCCACAGGCAGGGAGCTGGAAGGGAAGCGGGGCTGCCGGGATTAGAACGGGCACCCATATGGGATCCCGGGCGTGCTAGGCGAGGACTTAACCACTTGCGCCACCGCGCCGGGCCCGTATGTTTGTTTTTTTAAGAATTTTTTTTTTATTGGAATGGCAGATTTACAGGAGAAGGAAAGAGGGGAAGATCGCCTGACCACTGATTGACTCCCCAAGTTGCCATCACAGCTGGAGCAAAGCTGATCCAAAACAGGAGCTAGGAGCTTCCTCTGGGTCTCCAACATGGACGCAGAGTCCCAAGGCCTTCAGCCATCCTGCACTGCTTTCCCAGGCCACAAACAGGGAGCTGGAAGGGAAGTGGAGCAGCTAGACTTGAACCGGAGGCCTTATGTGATCCCAACACTAAGAGGAGGAGGATTAGCCAATTGAATCTTTGCACTGGACCCTGATTTTGTAGTTTGTATGTAGATGTAATCCATAAAAGGAGGTCCAACTTATATTTAGTGGATAAATTATCATAAATATTTTCTCATCATAGATATATGCTCATTCAAGATTTCATGAGGAATTTCTTTGATGAGAAATATGGAAGAAATAAATTTGGAAAATTAGGAGGAAAAAATCTCATACAAATCTGTCTACCCCGAAGACATTGGATGAGGATAAAAAATTATCACATTGTAGGATTGTTGTATATGAAACTGTAGTTTTGTATCTACATTTGTATTTGAGACATAATTATATCCTAAGTATCTATATAGATATTTGCATATACGTGTGTATTAAACTAAAATCATTCTTTATATTTGATATTTTAAATGTGATAGTAGATACTTGTCTGAGTATAGAAGTATAGAAGCTTTTCCAGGGGAATTTACATTTAATTATGGGAGTATTTCGGGAGAGGCCAAAGAAGGCTGTTTATTTTACATGCAAAGACAGAATGGAAGAATTGCAGGGGGCCCGGCGCGGTGGCGCAAGTGGTTAAGTCCTCGCCTTGCACGCCCGGGATCCCATGTGGGCGCCGGTTCTAATCCCGGCAGCCCTGCTTCCCTTCCAGCTCCCTGCCTGTGGCCTGGGAAGGCGGTCAAGGACGGCCCAAGGCTTTGGGATCCTGCACCCGCGTGGGAGACCCGGAGGAGGCTCCTGGCTTCGGATCGGCATAGTATTGGCCCGTTGCGCTCACTTGGGGAGTGAATCGTCGGAAGATCTTCCTCTCTGTCTCTCCTCTCTGTATATCCGCCTTTCCAATAAAAAAAATAATAATAATAAAAATAAATCTTTAAAAAAAAAAAGAATTGCAGGAGGGGCTGTACAGGAACCTTCAAACATGATGCTTGAATAACAACGGAATTTCAAGCAAATCGGCATTCAAATCTGTTTCTTGAATTTTTCAGAATCTTGCATTTTTCTCGGTTTTCTTACAGAATTTATAGATGATATCCACATGTCTCCCATAGCCGTTTAGTAAATTTATTTGGACATTTTAACTGAGGAAAAGAAAAAGCAAGATTGTACAGTATCCATGTCTGTCTGGACATATTTGCGTAGTTGTTACCCCATAAAGGTTTTTGTTTTATATTGTTTTTTATTAATACCGATCATCATTTTTAATAGTACAAGGCTGCGCTGTAGACCAAACTGTTGGCCAAGCTACACAATCAGATGTGAGACTTTGTTTGCACATGATGCGGGAGATAGCACCAGAAGGGCTGCAAGAAATGGGCCTTGCCTGTCCTTCAGATTCAGCTGTGTGTCTTTGTCTTGACTTACTCGTGTGTAGTCCTGTTGTGTCTCTCTAGTCACGTTTTGAGGGTAAGGTTTATGCCTTTTTGTGTTTGTTCCCAGAACCTAGATACACATAGCAGGTATTCAAATCTTTGTTTAAATGTTTGAGAGAGGAGAGAAAATTTAGATAAGCCAGTGGATTTGAGTGTCTGACAGATTGCTACCAGCTTGCAGTGTAAAAAAAAAAAAAAAGCTGGCTCTTATTAAAATAGTTGAGCAGTTATGAGGTAAAAGATGAGTGTTTGTTAAATCCTGAGAAGTTAATTTACATTATGCCTAGAACAGAAAAATGCAATGATCTTTCTCCACCTGCTCTCCTGAAAGCTTTGAAGTGAAGCAGGAAACCTAAGAAGGAATATCTTGTTGTCATTAACAGGAAAACAGTTTTAACCATAAGGCTGAATTAATGACCATTTCAGGAATATTTTAAACAGAGGATCCCTTTTTCCTTCTCTGTGGATCTCAGGACTGGTGAGTGTGGCCATCAAGAGTGAGAAGCAGCGGAGAGGCTGTGTCCCTTAGGGTAAGACAGAGCAGGTCCACATACATAGCACAGGATTGTGATCTAACAAGCATTGGTCATGGATCCATTTCCGCCTAAATCAAAAGTTCCCAGGATTCAGTTAATGTCATCAGCATCAGAATTTTCTGATTGATAGATGATAGAAGATTGCCTTTAGTGCTTTGTAGGTCAGAGGAAACTTAGTCATCACTCAAATAATTTTCTAAAAAAAATTAGTTATCGTAGCTGGTACTCTGAAAGTGTCAGTGGCAATCCCTTAAAACTTTTAAAATTCCAGTATGATATTAAAAACTTTCATAATTTTTTTGGTTAATTGAAGACTTGGCAACATAAAAACTATGAGATACATTGAGTAAAGATACTATTGAAGTTTTCCATGCTGAGCTTATTGTTCTTGCATACTTTAAAACTGGTCAAGCACAGCCGTTGGGTAGGTAGGAGCATTTTTGCTGCTCTGCTTCTGCAGCTTCATGGTCATTCAGCTGTTCGAGGAAAGGGTGGTGCTGAGAGTTTCATGACAGTTTCAGTTGCCACACCGTTGGATTCCTTTACTTAAAAAGTAACAGCTTAATTTTGTCCTCAAATACTTTCATTAAGAAAAATAGCGACAGTTAAAAATTTGGTGAACTTTAATGAAACAACATCAATATTTAATTTTTAAAAGTAATTGTTATATTCCTTGAGGTTTTTTTTCCCCCAAAAGTTGTAACATTTGTTGCTGTGACATGAAGCAGTTTTGAATAGGTACCACAAGGTGGCAGGATTGCATTTTTATAGTGTGTTTCTTTGTCATGCAACAAACCCTTGATTTTTTTTAAGTTTAGATTTTCCATGTGGTTAACTGTTAATCATGTTATGTGTCAGAACTTTTAAATTTTAACCTTTCTGATAGAAAACTTCTGAACTGAATTCCCTACTTTTTTCATCTCTTAAACACTAAATAGAATTTCACCGTTCTCAGTGAACCATTGGAATACCAGTTAAGATGAAGCAGGAGATAATGGTGGAATGGAGGGAATGAAGCCTGGTTCCATTAGGTACTCGAGACTTCTGCTCTTAAAACTGCCTAATGTCGGCATGCTTTTTGCTTATCTGCATTTTTCCTATTAAGGGTGAGACGAATTATGTCAACTGCCAGGCTCTGGCATGGTAGAACGTAGCTGCTCTCTGCAAAATTAAGTAGCATATGTAGTCAGGCAGTGCCTTCTCCCAAAGGGGTTTGTGGAGCAGGGTATTTGAGGGAGGAGAACAAATTATGAGACCTTGAAATTTGTTCATCTGAGGCCACTCTGGTAAAGGTCACAAGAGACCATGACGGGATTCTGGAGTTAGGGGAAATATTAGACTCTTACTGGTGTGCAACAGCTTTAGCTCCATAGCTCCTAGGTGGGCCGCACTTTGCATGACTGATATAATGCTGATTGTAAAGGATATTTTTCTGCTGAAACCAGTGCCCTGTTCTGATTGCTGGAGAGCTATTCCTGGGCAGCTAGCTTCATCTGTTGCCAGTGACACGAGCAATGGGGCAAAATCTGCAGGTCTTAGGACTCCCTTGTGGTTGCTGTTTTTCTCTAGAGCCTCCCACTTACTTCCAAGTCTGCAAATCTGATACGAAAAATTAGACTACAGAAGCAATTTTCTTCTGCCTTTATTTCCGTCCTTATCTTCATAATTCTGTTATCATCTTTTAAAAGTGAGAGTATATAGAATTCATTGGGCCAGCTTTCAGGATGAAGGAATCTAACCTCGGAATGAGCACTGAGAAGGCAATAGTTGAGCTGTCAGGGAGGAGGAGAAGAACTTAGTCGGGTTCCAAGAGCCCTCCTCCGCTTCTTGGCTCTCCAGAGCGTCCGTCAGCTTGGATGCCACTCCCCAAGTTGCAAGGATCTTGCACAAGGGCTACAGAACCCCTCGTCTTGTGGAGATGCTCCTCAAAGCTCTCTCAGTCCTCGCTGAGGAATGAAGAACATTGATAGGAAATGCAGAGGATCTTGGGTGAATAACTGATAGGTTGGCTTTACTTGGTGTGGACATTAGATCCTGGTTTGTTTTTTTTTTTCCAGTTCACTTTGATAATTTTAGTACCCCCCCACCCCCACATGGTAGATGACCAACTGTAACTTTCATTAGTAGAATATGTGAATAAATGTCTCTAGCTTGTATGAGCTTGCTTTGAAAAGTTAGTAGAAACATGGAACTAAGAGCTACATTTATTTGGTAAAATCTCTGAAAGCCATGTATAGGAAGAATTTTTAAGTTAATGAAAATGTATACTATGAAAAAAACATGGGATGTAGATGTAATAAACTTAGCTTTTTATTTTTTTTTAAGAGGGGGGGGAAGAACAAGATCATGAGAAGGAACTCCCATCAGCTGATTGATTCTCTGAATGCCCCAAGTGGTGGAGACCAGACCTAGGCTGAAGTGTGGTGCTGGAACTCAGTCTAGGTTTTCCGTGTGTGTGGAAGGAGCCCAGTTCTTTAAGCCATCGCTACTGCCTCCCCACCCTGCATTCACAGGAAGCATTCCCTCCGCTAGTCCAGATGCCTGCCCCAAACTCGACTCTTCATTCTGTTTTTCCACAGACTTTCTGAAGGACTCAGGTGCTTCTAGAGTGGATACATTTTCTACTAGCAGACTACCATAAGCATTAAAGCAAAATAACCCTATTAAAGACTGACAAACTGGTTTGGTGGATTATATAAAAGATTTAAGTCTTAAGACACAGCTTAAACTCTCCCTGTTGCCTTGGGGGCAGCGTGTATAATTATACCCTCTGAAACACAATTAACTCTTAATTTTGAGATTACCAGAAACATCAGATGCAAGAGCTTAGCTTGTGTTAAGAACATACTCCTACATGTTCTGTCAGCGTAAGAACAATTAACAAAAGCAGCTCATTTGGAGTAATGTGAAATTTGAACATTTAATTCTAAGATGGCTAGAATCCTATTAAAAGGGTTTAAGAAATTAACCTGAAATTTAAGGGTTTTTTTTTCCATTTTAAATGTGTCATAAGATTCTTATTTTTTATGAAGGAGTTTTGGATTAAATATATACTACATTGTAACTTATAAGAAAGAAATTGGAGATGGGTAGGGAGCAGTTGGTTACAGCCTTGAATACCGGCTAAAGATTGAGGGTTTCTCCTGTAGGTAGCCTGTAATTGTTAAAGGAGTTGTAATTGGGGAGCGGGCAAGAAATAAGAAAATGAGCCTGAAAGTGGTATACAGTATGGATTTGCTTAGATCTCGCTGGATAGAGATTGTGCCTGAATTGAGCATTTCAGATGGTATGGCAGCCAGTAAATATGGAATTTTAAGAATCTGGATTAGGATAGCAGAAAGACAACGATGACAGGTATGATTAGGGCAGAATTGGGAAGACTTGGAAACTTGCTGTGTGAATTTAAGGAAAAATGTACGTCATGTACAATTTCTATATCTGTCAGAAAAGAAATCTGGGACGCAAGCCTGACTTCTGGAGGAAAATAATTTCTGTGAATTGAGTATATTGTAACATCTTCCACAGTATAGGGGATAACGCTGTATGACTAAGAGCCCAGTAGTGGACAAGCCTGCTGATTTTGAGCCTGACTTCATGGAAGGAAAGTCACGGCTAACTCTGAAGTTCCCATTGCCAAATGTTCCTCAAATACTGGCTGCCTCAAAATCGCTTAGTTTGTTGGGGTGAAGGAAGGGTACCCTAGGTAGTGCAGAAGGTCATGACCGAGTGGATACTCGGGTTGAAACCTGGGTCTCTGTTCTGTGAGTGAGTTACTTCCCTGTGCTGTGTTCCAAGAACTTGAGTTGTTCCAGAAATTAAATGATATTTAGAACTGCTTACAAGATTGCCTGGCACATGGTAAATGCGAAATTGCCAGTATTATTTCCTACCTCTGAAAGATTCTAATTCTTAGATTTGACACTGGGCTCAGGAATTTCTTTTTGACAAAATGTTTCCCCTGCAATTCTGATGACTGAGTTAAGAGGCTTTTGGTATCCCCAACCCCGCTGTTGTACCTCCATACAATAGCACTGTGTTTAAACCATCCTACATCATATTCCCTTTAGATGGTGGCACATTCTTTGGTCTATAGGACCATAGTGAGGATCACTCGGTGGTTGCCAGCCTTGGCTGAACTTTTGAATCTAGTAGGAAACCTCTGACAGACGCTCAGGCCCACCCCTCAGAGAGTCCAATTTAGTTGGTTTTATGTGGGGCAGGGTGGGGAGGGGCAGGGGCTTTCCAAGTACTTCCAATGTGAAGCCAGGCTACAAATGACTAGACCAGAGCAGAACACCAGCCACAATTAGAGGATTAAAGAATAGATGGGGGGGAGGGAATAATTTAAAAAAAAAAAAAGCTACCAAAAATCTCAGATGTCCATCAATAGATGATTGGACAAATAGAAAGTGTTTATATATATATATATATATACATATATATTATATATAATAATATATATTTTATATATATATATAAAATTCTCCCCCACACCTATTCTCTAATGCTCTAATTGTGGCTGGTGTGCTGCTCTGGTCTAGTCATATATATATGATGGAATACTAAGGAGAGAATATGAAAAATACACAGAGAATCCCAAAAGGATAAAAAGTAACTTCGAAAACTAGAGCAAAATAAGGAACACAGAAAATAATGAACATACTATGTTGAATCCATTAAGATGGCAAACGAGTCTGGAAATTTTTAAGAGTTATTCTCTCCTTGATGTGGGAATAATGTGTATCAAGTACTTTAGGCACCCTGGGTAATTACCACAAGTAACCTCTACTATCTTACATTACAAGGTAATATAGTTTATCTTATATTACAAGGTAATAATGGACTTCTAAGTGAAATTTCTGTATCTTGATGTTGTGTAAGATTTCTCTTAGAGTTCAAGTGCTGGGCTTCTGCTCATGATCATTTACGGAATTAGAAATGATTTATTGGAGTAGATGATCCGTCTAACTAAGCGTAGTGTGGGCCAAAGTGTTTCCTGAACTTCTGCTGTGAAGTAGTGATAAAGAGGGACACGAAAGGCTAATTGGGAATGTATCACTGCTCCTTAGTTTTGTTGGACAAAACCCAGGATTCTGCACCCATAAAGGATTAAAGTAGGCTGCTGTAGAGTTTGCAGACTCATATTTCTGTTGGCCAGTATGTAAAACTGATGTTTTATGTTACATAACTTGAATAGAAGATGCTTCATTAAGTGCCAGTGATTATTCTTGTTATAGCATTTCCACATATGCATATGGGTCACATAAGGGTCACCAGTCTGAACATTCTCATGCATCATATGTGTCATGGTTTCTGCTTACTTGCTGTAATGAAAGAGACTCATTTGAAGTGATAATTCTGTTTTGATTTCCTGGATTCTTTGAAAACCACTTCTCTCTTCCTTCCCCTAGCAGAGATCTTGTAGCAGAATCCCTCCCTGGTTTTTGTTTTTGTCCTGTTTCTGTTCAGCCCTGGTACCATGTCCAGGACTACCCTGATTAAATATGGAACTGCTCAGGCTACGCACCCTCCCTTAGAAGCTGGGTTGCTAGCTGGCTAACTTGCACCTGTTAGTTTGCAAACAGCATCTGTTTGGACTGAGTGCAGAACGTGTAATGTGGGGTCAATTGAGGATTCTTCACAAGTACTTTGAAAATTTTAGGAGATTGAAAGATATTTTTGTGACGCCTCCCTGACATCATTTCCTGGCATTCTAGAACTGTTTCAGGTGTCCCTACTTCTGGTGTACTTTTCAACAGGGGCTGGGACTGACTGCTTGTGTGTGTTTTGGAAATGCTTTTCGTTTTCGTTGACATGCACATTCTCTGACTTTGCGATTATTCTTGAAGATTTAATGTATCAGAGCATTTTTTTTTCTTTAAAATACTTATTTTTGTTGGAAAGGCAGATATACTGGAGAAGGAAATACAGAGAAAAATCTTTCCTCCTCTGGTTCACTCCTCAAGCGGCCACAATGGCCAGAGCTGAACCAATCTGAAGCCAGGAGCTTCTTCTAGGTCTCCCACGCAGGTGCAGGGTCCTAAGGCTTTGGGCCATCTTCAATGCTTTCCCAGGCCACAAGCAGGGAGCTGGATAGGAAGTGGAGCAGCCAGGACTAGAACTGGTGCCTGTATGAGATCCTGGGATGTGCAAGGCGAGAATTTAGCCACCAGTCCGTATCAGCATTTCTTTCGTGGCCATCCAGTGTGTGTGCCCCTTGCCCCTTGCCCCTTGCTCTGGTTATTCCCTCCTGTTCTCTCCTGACACTTGCCATACCTGTGCTAAGGTATCACACCTCTTACTTTGTCCTGCAATTGTTGCTTTTAAATACTGAATTATAGACCTACCAAAGTGCTTGGGACAGATGAACACTGAGACATAGTTAAATGTATAGAAAGAAATTAGATTTTTGAGTCAAATTCCCAACCTGCTTTTTATCAAACGCTGGGAAAAACTATTGTTTACCAGAGTCTAGGGCTTTCTGACTTGAGAGCTTTTTAAAGAAAGGGCCACTCACTCTTGAACTAGTAACTTTCCAAATGTCGATGAAAGAAAGATTTGCGCAGTTGACATTTGCAGGAGGCTGCTGTGGTGGGAAAGCCTCCGCCCTCCTCAGCTCCGTGGCTTTCCCTGGAGAGAAGTCACCTGATTCCCTGTTGGAACAACACATACATCCCAAATCATGGACGCGCAGGAGCTGCTGGGAGTCACACTTTCCATCTCTTCTCGGAGGAGAGGCTGAGATGGCAGGTGGCCATCTGCGTGACAGAGTTGCGAGGACTGTGACTAACACAGCTCGGGACCTGGAGTAAATGGGTGAGGAAGAAAAGGGGGTTCCTCTTTAAAGATGCAAAGACTGTGTATTGAGAATCACTCCCTGAGCTGATTCATTCTGTCACTGATTCGACTTGAGCTTAACCCTGAAGTCACTTACACCTTCATTCTCTGGTAACCATTCTGTTCGGGAAAAAGACAATTAATTGTGTAACAGGTGATTTTAATAGTAGAAAAACATTTCTTTTGGGTCAAATCCGTAACAGTACTTTTTATATTGGACCATTTTCAAGAGTCTTTCTACTTTAAATACCTCTTCAAAAAAAAAAAAAGTTAAGCAAAGAAATGTGCAAATCTCTTTTAATTAACCCCAATTACGGCTGAAACAACTAGTTCAGAACACACGGTTGTAACCTTAATTGCTGTGAAAAATACTAGGTTCTTCCCAGGTGTTATCTCTTTTAATAGTCATAATATTATGAAATTGATATTATCATCTCATTGTACATATGAAAAAATTATTTTTGGAAACTTGAATTGGAATCCAACTCCAAATTTCAACATCTGATGTTTACTCTTTAGAGCTGCACAATAAAGTTAGTACTGACGGCAAGGTTTTCTAATTGCATATCTGGACTTAAATGACTCAAATAACATCATAGGTGCTTTTAAGGGTTGTTTGGAAGTGACACTTTAATTGAAGTTAAAAAGGAGAAGTCAGCATCATTTAGCTTGCCTCTCTCGAGCCATTAGAATTATGCTGTGCAGAGAATATGGAAAATTTTTGCTGATATCAGAATCAGAAATTAGGATCAAATTTAATAGAGTGTAGTGACTCCGATGTAACCCAGGCTCACTGGCTTGTGTAAAAAGTGAAAGTGGAGCCTAGCACTTTCTCTGTCTTGATGTAAGTAAAACTCGATATCCTTAGAAATTTCATCTTCTTAGTCCATCTAATAATAATATAAAACAGTGTCAGAAGACTCAGATCTTTGGCTTAAGTCAGATGTGTGCATTTAAAACAGACACCTATTTCATCCGAATTGAAGATTCAATATATAGCTACCCTCAAAGTAACTTCTAGATTTCTGTTAGAAAACCTTTTACAGCTTTCTCTCCTGCGGTCTGCTTCACCTTACGGCTGAAGGCTTTGGAAATGGTAGCGATGTTTGAAATTCCTAAACCAAGAGCTGTGAGCAAAGCGCTCTGTGCAGACTCTGATGATTTCCATTTCCATTCGTTCTTTACAGCTCCTGCTTTCTCCCTGTGAGAAGGGTTATTCTGGAATCTAGTTCTCTTCTGTTTTTTAATGTATATTTGCAGTGATCTTTCCATTCTCTTTCTCTAAGGATTGTTCTGACTAACGTGGCAGTTCTTTGAAATTGGTCTGACAGTAGGTGTTTCTTTCTTCGCCCAAGTTATTTTTGATGCCCGTCCCTGAATTTGGAGTCTCTTCAGTCTGTTGATTGGGAGAGATCACGTGTTCTGTAACTTCTTTTGAAATCCCTTATTTCTGGCTTTCTCTTAATACTTTTTTTTTTTTGCATGCACTGCTTAATGTGCCAGGATATTTAAACACGCTTAGCATGTTGACCGAGTCCTTCACTGTATAGAAAAGTTAGCGTTTGCCATAGAACAGCACAAGTTAATCTTGTAGAATGGCAATGTGGTGAGCTGAGTGGGTCGTGTATGATTGAGGTGTTTGTTTTGTTTTGTTTTGAAAAGGTAAGGTTTTTATTTTTATTGGAAAGGCGGTTTTATGGAAGAAGGAGATACGGAGAGAAAGATCCTTCATCTGCTATTTCACTTTGCAAGTGACCGCAACAGCCAGAGCTGAGCCATCTATAGCCAGGAGCCAGGAGCTTTCTCCGGGTATCCAATGTGGGTGCAGGGTCCCAAGGCTTTGGGCTGTCCTCAACTGCTTTTCTAGACAGGGAGCTGGAAGAGAAGTGGAGCAGCCAGGACATGAACTGGCACCCATATGGGATCTTGGCATATGCAAGGCAAGGACTTCAGCCACTAGGCTATTGCGCCAGGCCCAAGAGTGTTTCTGTGTTTTGCCATGAGGTTTAATCTAGCTGGGTGCCATTCCTTGCATCCACCTGGTGTTTCTTGCAGACAAAACCACATGGAAGCAAATGAGAAATGTATGTGATGCTCAAATTGTTCTCTAACATGTAAATTGTGTTGGAACAAATTAGCATTTTTAAAATAAGTTTTATACAGAACAGATTGTACCTTGATAGGCTCTGTTAGTTTTTAAAAAGCCTTATCTGCATTCCTAGGAAGTATTCCTGACTTCTGTCAAGAATAGAATCACTGATTCTAAAACTTCTGTCATATAGATATTAGCCATTGTAAGCAGCTATTCTTTCTTTTTTTATTTTCCCCTGTTTGATATTTTGTTTTGTTTCTGGCTTATTTCTTAAACTTCACTTTCTGTTCATTCTAGATTTTCCCTTGTGCTCTTGTAAAATCAATTTCCGATTTCCAGGAGCTCTTTTGGTCTGAGTGGTGCTGTCCTTTCCTTCCTCTTTCACACATGTAATCTTACAGGACATTTCTTTTAAAAAAAAATAAAAGATTCCTTTACTTGAAAGGCAGCGTTAGAGTGCTTCCACCTACTGCCTCAAAGGCAGCCATGGCCTCAGCTGGGCCCAGGATCCTATGACTGCGTCTGGGTGTCACACATGGGTGGCCGGGGCCCAAGCACTTGGGCCATCTGCTGCAGCTTTCCCAGGTGCATTGGCAGAGAGCTGGATTAGAACTGAAGCAGCTCGGATTCAAGCAAGTGCTCAACCCCAGTCCCCCTTTGAAAGCGTTTTAATTTCTCCATAGCATCTGTTGTTTGTTTGTTTGTATTAGTAGTCTGTGCTTTATGCCAGCCCTCACACTTTTAGAAGTGTGGACTCTGTCAGAGTTGTTCCGCATACATCAGCCATACTCCAGGCTTTCTCTACTGCTTGCCTAGGTTTTCACTTGAGAAGTTACCATTTCTCCCCACAACCTTGAAATGTGTTGAGATTGACACATCTCCTGTATTTATGCTGTCTTGTGTGTTTAAAATTTCTCTTTAGTGATCTGTAGGTAGAAACAGAGATAAATGTGCTCAAGCTATCATGTTTAGACAGAAATGGTTTTACACAATCTGTAATAAAGTCAGTTCTGTCTGGGGTTAAGTGCATGGCTTCATGAGACTAAACCAAGCATGAGAAAAGAGCGATCATCGCCTATCTAATACATAAGCGTGGTGGGCAGATGATTTACCATTATTTCTTCGAACATAGGCTGTTATGAATGTGTGTCTCGAGACAGGAAAGACTTGGATTTCTATTGAAAGATGAAAAGGTCTCTGGTAATCCTTGACAGTCCCTTAGAATAGAAGGTGGGATAGAATACCTGCTGCTCTTAAGTGCGTGACAGTGCTTCTTAAATGTGCGGTGTACCATGCTGATGGCTCAGAGAAGCTGCCTCTCTACCCCAGCATCAGAGGACTCTCTGATGAAGGTAGCAGGTAAGAGCGAGCTTTTGCCTCATGGAATCTCGCATGCATCGCTGCACACTCCACCGATGCTGCCTGCCGGCGCGGCTCTGTTAAAGCATGAATAGCAGGGATGCGTGTCTTCTGGCTGCTCCCTGTGTCAAAGCATCTGCGCAGCCAGCTCCCTCCACTCCTCTACGTCAAACTCTTTTTCTCAAGGCATCCTTTCTCAAAGGCTTTATCTAAAACGTGGCCGCCTCTGATCTCGTCTCTACAATCCTTGCCACTGCCTCCCTTCCTATGCATGTACTTACCTGTCTTGTTTGGGTTTTATTATTGTTATTATTATCATTATTATTACTGGAAAGGTGGATTTACAAAAAAAAGGAGAGAGAATGATCTTCCATATGCTGGCTCACTCCCCAAGTGGCTGCAATGGCTGGATCTTCAAAGCCAAGCGCCAGGAACTTCTGGTTCTTCCACAAGGGTGAAAGGTACCAAAGGTTTGGGCCATCCTTTCCCAGGCCACAGGCAGGGGAGCTAGATGGGAAGTGAAGCAGCTGGGACACAAACTGGCATCCATATGGGATCATGGGAATGCAAGGCAAGGCAAGGATTTAGCCACTAGGCCATCATGTCAGGCCCCTCTTGTTTGTTTTTTAAGCCCATTTTTAAGCCCATTTGAATATAACTTTAACAAGAACAATGTTTCCAGGGGTTCCTCCCTCCTCCCACTGGAACAGTGCCTTGCACAGATGGGTACACGATGTGTTTTTGTGGGGTTTCCTTTACCTTTCCAGCTACTTCCAAGTGTCCACTGGTAGCCAGCCTTCAGGAGAGTGAGCATTACCAAAGCGGGATAGATGGCACCTGTGGCAACTTTCCGTGGTGGTAATGAGTGGGCTGCTACCCAAGGCAGGTAATTCCTTCTTCCCTTTGGTTTCCTCGCATGCGTATAAATGACCATTATAATGTTGCCTAGTGTATGAACCAGGCCTTGGAATAGTGACCAGCAACTAATAAGTGCGATTAAGTGTCTTATTTTATTATCATTAGTTACTGATGAATACTTCTGCTTGCGACACATTGATAAAACAGTAAAAAGCTCCATGCTTTTCTGGTAGGTTCTAGTAGAAGGAAGCAGCAATAAATTTAGTAAGTATGTACATGGCAGTCACTTAGAAGGATTTGGGGCTGGTGCAGTGTTGCCCCTTGCATGGGGCTTGGGGGACAGAGCACACAGGACTCCAGCAGTGAGGGTGACATCCTGTGGTGGGCATACGAGTGTTTTGTTTTACTGTTATTTCTTCCAATTTACATAAATGATACATTTTGTATGCTTTCAATATATCATTTCCTAAAAAAAAAGTCTTTTGTCTATCCCAAGTATACTTTGGTGTTAAAACAAATTAATCATTCATTAAATCTAATTATCTGACTAGGAAGGAAGCTGGACTTATAATGACTATTTATTTGAAAGGCAGAATTAGAGAGAAAGAGGGATAAAGAGAGAGATCTTCTGTCTGCTACATTCCTAAGTTGCTGCCCAAACTGGGACGGGGCCAGGCTGGAGCCAGGATCTTCTTTCAGGTCTCCTGTGTGAATGTAGGGGCCCCGGGATTTGAGTCATCTACCATAGCTTTTCCCAAGTACATTAGCAGAGAGCTGGATCAGAAGTGGAGCAGCTTGGACTCCTGTATGGCATCCTAGTGTCACAGATGACAGCTTAATCCCCTGTACCACAGTGCTAGCTCCAGAAAGCTGGGTTTTTGTACATCTTTTATTATAACAAACTGGTACCCTATCGACCCCCTCCATCTACCTTATTAAATGCGGCTGAAGTTTATTGTAATTATGTTTTACATGGTGTTCCAGTTTTATATAATTTTTGCAGAATTATGCTGACTTGTGATAGTAATTAGGTCATGGAACTTATATCTTATCACTGATATAATTTTAGTGGTCTTTGCAAAACAGCTTGTCTTATTCAAAATAATTTCACCGAATTTAAAAATTTCTAATGATAAATTTGTAATGAAACGAAGGACTTAGTTTTTCCTCCATCACTCTATATTAATCACTATGTTTTATCTTCAAGTGAATTACAAATGACAATTTTTTTATTAGAGCTACAAATCTAATTGATAAATCAGTTTAAGATATAAACTGTTCAAGTTGTGTAATCATATTGACTACAAGTAACATTTTTTAAGGATAAGTGTCATTTTTTTAAAACACTTAATTTTTTTTTTTTGCTTTATATTTTTGTTTTATTATACCCCTTGTCTACTGATTCACTCTCTAAATGCCCACAACAGCCAGGCTGGACCAAGCCAGAGCTGGGAGGCAGACACCCAAGCCACCCTCTCCCACCTGGGCGGCAGGGATACGTGGACTTGAGCCATCCCAGGAGGCTGCAATTGAGAGCAAAGCTGGGACTCGAACCCAGGCACTCTGATACACAATAAGAATGTCCAGGAGGAGTCTTAATTGCCGAACAAAGGTCTACCCGCATGGGTCTTTTTTTTCCCCATAAATTAGTTGAATTGTCCATTTCTGCGATGCATAAAAACAACTCAGATTCTGGTTCTATTTCATAGTTGGATTGTTCCGATAGTAGAGCCGACTGAGTTTGAATCTTGATTCTGCAATTTATTAAGTCTTTGATTGTTCTCAACCCCAATTTTTTTTTTAAACTTTAAAGTGTAGTCCTTACCACCTTAAATGAAGTAATGTGTACATACAAGCTTATTGAGGAGTCACACCTTTGGGGAATATGAATATGGAGAAGTTTATGTCTGTAATAATTATAGCCAGCTTTAACCTTTATAAACGCTTTCCTTGTTTCTGTACCAGGGAGCTGCTTTGGAGTATCGCAGTAGAGATCTGTAACTTTTCAATTATTTTTAGTTTCTTAATATTTTACTTTCAAAAATTTTAAGACATAAAAATTGTATATTTATGGAGTGCTATGTGACATTTCATTACGTGTACACATTGTATACTATCAGAGAAAAAAAAAAATGATCTCTTCAAGCATCTAACACCTGTGATGCAAACATCCCGGATCCTAACTTCTGGGCCTGCTTTACAAAGAAGCATTTAATGCCGTAGAGGCCCAGAACTTAGTCTTGTCCAGTTGTAATGTAGCACCTGTCAATCAACCTTGCTTCAAACTTCCCTCCTGCCATGTGGTAGCCACTGTTATTTTCTTTCATGACATAACTTGTTTTTTTACACTTCACGCATCAGTAAAGTCATATCATATTTACCTTCCTCTACTTGGTTTATTTCATTTGATGTAATGACCTCCGATTTAATCCATGCTGCTGCAAATGACAAGACTTCATTTTTTCTAGCTGTGTAATATTCGTGTGTATGTGTGTATGCATGCCACATCTATCATTTCAACTGATGGATGAACACTTTGGCTATGTGAATATTGCTGCAACAAACATGGAAGTACAAATGCCTTTTGAAAAAGTGGATTTCATTTCCTTTGAGTACATACCTAACTAATGGGGTTGCTGGGTCACGTGGGTGATTTGTTTTTAGTTTTCTGGGGAACCTCAGTACTGTTTTTCACAATACCTGTAGCAATTCATATTCCTACCTTTTGGGATTTTTAAGCAGATTCATTTTATTTCTTAAAACTTAGTTTAGGATTGATTGCCTCCGTGTTGTGCCTTCCTGAGAGTTCTCTTTTGCCAGTTCGGGTTAAGCTTGTCTCTCTAGCAGTTTGGAGTAGAGTTAGCTGGAGCTGATTGGGTCTCACATCTGTCTGTTCTGTACTGCCTTTCTCGAATAAATAAATAACGTGGGACAGGGGTGTAGGAGAGGGAACGGAGGCGTAACCAGGCAGTGCCAGATGAGCTCGCAGTGCTCCTGTGCCCCACAGTCCTTGCTGAGGTCTTGGCAGGCTCGTGCACTGCAAGACCCCAGGTCCCAGCTGACTTGCTGCTTTGAGCCTCATTCTTCTGGCTCACCCTCAGAACTCTTCACTTAGTGTGTCTGCCTTCATCGGGGAGAACAAACGTGCCTTGGTTTGGCGTTATTTCTGCTGGTGACAGCTGCTACCCGTGTGTCCTGTTGACTCTCCTTTCACCTTGGTAGCAGGCTTCCTTACCAACATGCCGACACATTCCCACATCTTTATACAGATTTTGGTCATTTAAACAGACACTTTAAAAAAATAGTTCTTTTCATTCCTAAGTGAAAAACTGTTGCTTTCTGTACAGTTTGTGTGTGTGTGTGTGTGTGTGTGTGTGTGTGTGTGTGTGTGTGTGTGTGTTTTCCTGAAAAGGAAAGAAAGAAACATGAAAATCCAGTGCTGATGCTGGTGGTGGTGTGGAGCCTTGCTGGTTTCTCCCTGTCTCCTCTCCCTCTTTTCAGGGCTGGCATGCAGTCCTGGGGCAGGCAGGAGGGACAGAGGGTGCAGGCCTCTGCAAGGTGCCTCTGCAAGGTGCTGCCGCAGGCTCCTCCTGGTCTTGGTTGCACCGCTGCTGTTCTGTGTCCTGCGCACTGTCTGGCTGAAGGCCCTTTCAGAAGAAAGAGGAATGTTCTTTCCCAGGAGAGTCATATTGGCTGGCTTTCTGGAAAGCACCCTAGGTGACCTGGCAATGGAGAGCTGACCATCACTTGCCGCCTGCTCAATGAGAACACCTGTGCCATGTTGGTTTCCTCATACCTTAGGCTAGGCCGACAAAGCAGGTGCTTGCAGAACAACTCATGGCCAGCTGCCTCTGCCATGCTTGCTAGACTCATGGCTCTGTCTTACCAAAGGGCTGCCCCAGTTCACTTCAGACTTGCTGAAATCTGGACTAAGTACTATGCCTTTAAGCCAAAGTGAAGGGTCATCTGAAGGAGAGGGACGCTTATTTCTCTACGCTTGCATTATACAAGTTGTTTATAGAAGCCGCAAATTAAACAATTACACCAGCATTTGCTGTCCTGACATGAAAACTTGTCCTCATTTATTGTTTGTTAAGCATGTTTTTGTTTTTTCACCTGAGAGTCCCAGGATAAAAAGAAAAGATAAGAACAGAAAACAGTTTCCATGTGTAAGTGTAGGTGCTGGAGTAGGACAGACACCATCGGCCCGGTAAGAGCAGAGTCTACCTAAAAGGAAGAGTGGCCGGCCATCAGAGCTGCTCTGCAGATGGCTGTCACTGGAGGTCCCAGGGATGCAGGGAACTCATCCGGCGTTCACCTGGGTTAGCCTTCGCTTGTCGTTTGCTTTATCCTACCTAATGAGTTTCTCCAGGCGCTTACATAGCTGCTCAGCAGAGAGCAGTGTCCCATCAGGGTAAGCATATCCATCTCCTCAAACATTTGAGCTTTTCATCAACTTTATGATTTTTTTTTGTAGTACAGTGTCATACAGTATAGGCAACAAGTTTAAATACTAAAAAATCCTAATGATCATTATGAATTGACATTTCATACTCCATTGGCCTTGGTAGCACCATTCAGTACTTTATTATTTTTATTATTTTGTCCTGTTGCCCTCCTTTTTTAAGATGCATTTATTTGTATTGGAAAGGCAGATTTACGGAGAGAAGGAGAGACAGAGAGAAAAATCTTACTGGTTCACTGCCCAAATGTCTGCAATGGTGGAACTGAGCCGATCCAAAGCCAGACACCTGGCACATCTTTTCGGTCTCCCACACCGTTAGCAGGGTTGGCTTTGGGCCATGCTTCATTGCTTTCCCAGGCCTAAGCGGGAAGCTGGGTTGAAAGTGGTGCACCCAGGTCATGAACCAGTGCCATTATGAGATATTGGTACTGGCAGACAGAGATTAGCCAACGGAGCCATCATGCTGGCCCCTTGCCTTTATTTTTTATTTTATTTTTTCTTTTCCTGAAGATTTACTTATTTATTGGAAAGGCAAGGGGCCAGAAGGAGGGAAAGACCAATCTTTGATCTGTCAGTTTATTCCCCATATGGTTTCAATGGCCTGGGACAGGTTGAAGCCAGGAGTCTGAAATGCTATCTCAAGTGGGCACACAAGACTCAGGACTTAGGCCATCTTCCACTGCTTTGCCAGGTTCATTAGCAGGGAGCTGGATAGGAGGTGAAGCAACGGACGGACCTCAAACTGGTGCCTGTATGGAATGCCAGTATCGCAGTTGATAGCTTAATGTGCTGTGCCACAGTGCCGGCCCCATCCCTTATTTAACTGAAGAAAAGAGCATAGAGCCAGAGTCACAATAAGATGGTGACGATGTGGAGGGAGATCCTAGGTGACAGTAACAGTGAAGATCCAGAGGGACCACTGGGACAACACAGAGGCTCCCAGAGATATGTGCAGCCAAGGCCAGTTCCCCTTTCATGTTTAGTCCCCAGGCTTGAGTACACTGCCCTTGGCAAGTGAACCATTTTCTCTAACCTGCGTGGACTCCTTCTAACCCTCTTGGTAGCTCCAGAAGGTTCCTAAGGAGCCACCATGTTGATGAAAGCTGTCTGCCAATTCTTCTTAGGCACATTCCCGTAAGGGATGTCGGCCGGTATTCTGTGACTATGGTAAGACTTGCTCACTTCCAGACTTCTGGGACTGTGCGACTCGCTGGCCCCAGAGCTCCCCTGGGTGATCCTGTTAGCTGTCCAGGAGCATACGGTGCTGGAGAAGGCCATTCTCACCAGAGCTCTCCTTCCCTAAACTAGACCAGAAGCCCTGCGGCTGGGCTACCTGGTTCACATGCCTCACCTCCAGCCTCCCAGCTGGTTTCCTTTTCTCCAATGTGGGAAACCTTAGAAGATGACTGTGGTCCCACAGAGATGAGCAGTAAGGCTCGCTGCTTTATACCTTCACTCTTCCAGCTGTGAGAGTCATTGGTTGAATTACCATCTGCCTTGATCTAGAATTCATAGGCTGCCCTTCTAGAACACAGCGTGTTGAATGGGAACCTGGCTTTGAACCCAGTCCTACAATTAATTAGACAAGTGTGGGTCACAATACTTAACATTGTTTGGCCTCCATTTATAATAATGAAGAAATTAAAACTGATTGATATCTAGAAATCTAACTGATTTCAGCTCTGAAATTCTAAATAGATCCCTTAAAATAACCCTCAAGCACTATGTAATCACAGAGCTGAGTAGAAATGTGTCCACTAATTGAAGGAAACGGAGTTACCAAACACGTATACCTAGCATGGAATAGTCATCTTCATGTGTTAATGCATACTCGGTGCTGCACTACCTTCAGCATTCAGTAGCTCTGTGACGTCTGTGAATTTATCTGCAGCTTTGTAAGTTAAGCTGTTCAGTTGAGCTTCAGGAGATTATTTTGGACCAACTCTTATGGTCCTATGTGGGTCTGCGTGCACGGAAACATGAAATGATTAGTATCATTTCTACTGGCTCGTCTGTTGGTACTGCTCAACTTCCAGATTTCATTTTGTGTAAGGTTTATTTATTTTTATTGGAAAGTCAGATTTACAGAGAGAAGGAGAGACAGAGAGGAATATCTTCTGTCTGCTGGTTTACTCTCCCAAGTGGCTGCGACGGCCAGGGCTGAGCCCATCTGAAGCCAGGAGCCAGGAGCTTCTTCCAGGTCTCCCATGAGAGTGCAGGGTCCCAAGCCTTTAGGCCATCCTCCTCTGCTTTCCCAGGTCACAGGCAGGGAGCTGGATGGGAAGTGGAGCAGCCAGAACATGAACTGGCACTCATATGGGAGCCAGGAGCTTGCAAGATGAGGATTTAGTCACTGAACTATCAGATTGGGCCCTTGTTTTGTTTTTGAGAGGCAAAAAGACAGAGAAAGAGTTTCCATCAACTTGTTCACTCACCAGGTGCCCCCAGCAGTGGCAGAGATGACCTGGTGTCTGAACAAAAAGCCAGGAGTGCAATCTCTGGTCTCCTGTGTTGGAGAGTAGGAACTCCATTAGTAACCCAGGGAATTCTTTGGTGGGGTACTGGGTGGTGAACTGAATCAAAGCTCTTGAATGTGGGACAGGAAGACCTTAACCGCTAGGCTGAATTAGCCCAGCTCCCTACCTTGTGCAATTTACCATGAAAAGTTAACTTGAAGTAACTAGTTATTAAAAAAAAAAAGTAAAAGAGAAGCTCAAAGCATCTATTTTTCACAGCTGAACAAAAGTAGAATAGAAATAAAACTCATTTTCAAAGAACACTAAGTTCTAGAAATAGAAAATCATAATTAGGCCAACTTTTTAGTTCTGATACTTTATAATGTCATTTGGCTTCTCAGTTTTTGATGCTTCTTTTTGTATGTGACTCTAGATTTCATAATCTGTTGTTTAGCAGAAGTGGTAATTAATGGGAAGATTTCCTTTTGAAATGCTTATTATGTTCATGTAGGTAAAAGTTTTAAAAAGTACTTTTGGCACTGAGTAATGTTGAACCTCATCGCTCTCCTACTGGGAAACTCCTGTTGTAGCAGTTGATCTTCAGTTAAAGTCTTCCGTACTACTTTTTTTTTTAAAGTATTATTTGTTAAAGGTATACTTATTTGAAAGCGAGCAAGACCTTCCATCTTCTGATTAATTCTTCAGATGGCTGCAACAAGTGGGGCTCAGCTAAGTGGAAGCCACAAGCCAAGACTCCCCGTCCTGGTCACCCATGTGGGTGGCAAGGACCCAAGGTCTTGAGCCACCATCTGCTGCCCGCCCAGTCACAGTAGCAGGAAGCTGGATTCGAAGCATCTGGAACTCGCTGAAACAGACAGCACTACCACATGGAATGTGGGCATCCCAAGCAGCAGCACTTACAAAGAGCTTTAGGTATCATACATGCAAAGAGTTCCCATACATTTACAAACATGTTGTTAAGATTTTTAAAATTAGCATTCTTAGGGCTCAGTATTGTGGCCCAGGGGTTTAAACCATTACCCGTGCAGCCAGCATCCCGTATGGGTACAAGTTTGTGTCTTGGAAGTTCTGTTCTGATCCAGCTTCCTGCTTATAGATTAGAGAAATAACAGGAGATAGCCCAACTGCTTGGGTCCCAACTGCTTGCTACCC
The DNA here is from genome assembly GCF_017591425.1 of Ochotona curzoniae. NCBI lineage: Eukaryota > Metazoa > Chordata > Mammalia > Lagomorpha > Ochotonidae > Ochotona > Ochotona curzoniae. Next base: position 41,979,537 of record NW_024466502.1, on the reverse strand, counting down.
ACATGGCAGACCTAGATGAAGCTCCTGGCTTTGGCCTGACTTGATCCTAGCCATTACAGCCATTTAGAAAAAGAACCAGAGCACATGGAAAATTCAGTCTCTTTCCCCTCAGCCTCCTTCCTCACCTCTTCCTTTCTCTCTCTCTCTCTGTTAATTCTGACTTTCAAATAAATTTTAAAAGTTATTACCAACACGGAGTCCTGAAGTCTACCTTTGAACCCTGTTCTGCCGGTCAGTCATTGCATCACCCTGCTCCCTGTCCTAAATTTTTTTGAAGAAATTAAATTCTGGGATACGAGCTGGTGTCCATATGGGATCCTAGAGAAAGCAAGACAAGGATTTTAGCCACTAGCTACCACACTGGGCCCACTTTAGTAGCTGTAAGAACAAGATTATAAACTAAAGTGCAAGCCCAATCATATATTTCATATGATTATAGAGCTGTTGATAAAATAAAATAGCTGTGGCGAGTGCATTGGGTTAAGCCATTCTAGAATGATGCCATCCTTTATTGGTGCTGGTTTGAGTATGAGCTGCTCTTATCAATCCAGCACCCTGCTAATATGCTGGAGAAAGCAGCAGAAAATGGCTCAAGTACTTGGGCAACGTCACCCATGTGGGAGGCCCAAATGAGGAGGTTCCGGTTTCCTGTGCTTGACCCAGCCCTAACTATTGCAGCCATTTGAGACTGAACCAGCAAATGGAAAATCCTTCTCCCTCTATATAACTCTGCCATTCAAATATACAAGTCTTTTTAAAAGAAAAAAAAATCAGTTACATAAAATAGGAAACTTTAGGTCTCTTCGATCAACATACACAAGTACTTGTATTTTTAAAATATTTTTATTTGTTTCTACTTTCATATATATGTATTATTTTAATTAAAGATATATTAAAGTATATAAAATAGCCCATTTCATACCAAGAGAGTAGAATGGCAGCTACCAGGAACTGGGAGAAGGTGGAGAATGGGGAGATACTAAACAAGTATTCAGATTTGCAAGATAAAAATGTTAGGGAGGTGTATTTCACAGCAATGTTTGTATACTTAATACTGAATCATATGCTTAGAAATTGTTACAATGGTAAATTTTTGTTCTTTTTACTATTTTCTAAAATACATCTCTATATAAACATAAAATAGAATTAACTAAAAAAACACTAATTTTTATTTTTTTTTCAATTTGCTATCAAGAGGTACCCATTTTTTGGTTTTGTTTTATTTTTCATTTATTTTTAAAAGATTTATTTATTTTTATTGGAAAGTCAAATATACAGAGAGAAAGATCTCCTATCTGCTGATTCACTCCCCAAGTGACCACAATGGCCAAAGCTGAGCCTATCCAAAGCCAGGCGCCTCATCTGGGTTTCACACGTGGGTGCTGGGTCCTAAGACCTAGGGCTGTCCTCCACTGCTTTCCCACTCCACAAGCAGGGAGCTGGGTGGGACATGCAGCTTCTGGGACACGAACCAATGCCCATATGGGATCCTGGACACACACAAGGCAAGGTTTTAGCTACTAGGCTATTGTATTGAGCCCTTGTTTGTCATTTTTTTTTTTTAAGGTATGCTTTAGATTAAGTTTCTCTTTTGGGTATATAGTTGCACAAATTTTGCAAAACACAGAAAACAAAACAAAAGAATGATATAATGAGGATGCTACCATAGTCAAAATGTGAAATAGTTCAATTACTCTCAAAAATCTCCCTCCCTATTCCAGGTTCCAACAGCTTCTGATTTGTTTTCTGTTCCTATGGTTTTGCCTTTTCTAGCAGGTCAGAGATAGTTTGCAAACCTTTTTGAGTCTAGCTCTTTCCATTATCATAGTATGTCTGAGAGTCCTTCATGTTGTTACGTGTGTCAGTAGTTCATTTGTTTTTATTGGATGCTTCCTGATCTGTTTCCTTTTCTTAGTTGAATGAGATTTGGATCATCAGGGTTTGGGTGATTTGTTGGAACTCCTCCAGGCATTCAAATGAAAGTTTTGTCATAGTGTTATTTCTCTAGGGTAAAGAAATTGAATCAGAATTACTGGGTGTTATGAAGTGAATATCCAGTTTTATAAGCCTCTGCAAAACCATTGGCCAGGTGGTCTCAGGAGCGTGCGTTCCCACTGTCTCAGCTCCCACAAGCTTTTTTTTTTTTATCAACACTGGAGATTTCCAGGTGTAAAATGTTTTCTTTATTCTGATATGTGAGCAGTGGTATTTCTATGACTTTAGTTTACATTTCTGTAGTGAATAGTATTGTTTAGTATGTTTTTTGTCATGTGTTTGCCATTCCTAAATCTTTGATTAAATGTCTCAAAGTCTTTTGCCAATTTCTCTTATTGATTGTTTTCCTGCCATTGAGTTTTCAGTTCTCCAGGTATTTTTGTGTAAGACTCTTACCAGATAAATAACTTGCAATATTTTATATATATATATTTCTCACTTTTTGTCTTTCAAAGAATAGTAGTCTTTCATATTGAATCAAATAGTTTATTTTTTCTTTCAAAGAACTGTGCTCTTGTCATATCTAAGAAATCTTTGCAAATGCAATGTCTGAAAGATTTCACTTATGTTTTCCTCCACAAACTTTCTAGTTTTGGATTTTACAAGTAGGTCTCATGTGGTATGTGCATGTATCAAGGTGGGTTTGCTGATTTTGCTTTTTATGAATGCAGTTACCCAGCCATTCTAGCACCATCTGGGGAAAAGAGTGTCTCCTCTGCTGTGAACTGGCTTGACTTCCTTGTTGAAAATCAACTTGCTAAGCATATGGATCAATTTCCAACTTCTCTGTTTTGTTCCATCGTTCTGTGTTTTTACCAATACTAGACTATCTTGATGAAAGTAGCTTGACAGGTATGGGATACTGGCATCCCAAGCAATGACCTGTCCCACTGTGCCACAATGCTAGCTCTAGATTACAAACTTTTAAAAAGATTTATTTACTTGAAAAGCAGAACAACAGGGAAGTAGAGCAAAGAGACAGACAAGCATCTTCTATTCCCTGGTTCATTTCTCAAGTGATCCTAACAGCCAGGTCTGGACCAGGGCAAAGCCAAGAGCCTGGAACTCAATCCTGGTGTCCTACATGGGTAGCAGGGACCCAAGTAGGTGGGTCATTAGCAGAGAACTAGGTCAGAAGCAGTGAAGCCAAGACTCAAACTGGCATTCATATATGGGATGCCAACCTTGCAACAGCAGCCTATCCCACTGTGCTATAATACCAACCCCTGTGCATTTTTTTATGGTTGCATTTTTCCTTCTATGTTGGCTTATTGGCTTTAGAGTTTGTAGTACAGGTTGAGCATCCCTAAACTAAAATTCCAAAATTTAAAATTCTTCAAAATCTGAAAGTTACCTGAGTGTCAATAGGATGGTGTCACAGTAGAAAATTCTTCCTATGATAAGTTCTCCATAAAATGCAGATGCACCGAAAACATTTTATATGATTACCTTTGGTCTATGTGTAAAGTGTTTATGAAACATAAATGAATTATATGTTATGATTTATATCCCATTGCCAAAGCTCCTTCCCTATATACAGATAATTCTCTAAAATCAGGGGTGGGGGCGGAACAATATCTGGAACATTTGGTGTGTCAAGCACTGTGGAGGAAGGATGCTCAGCAGGTGCATATTCTTGAACACCATCATCCACTCAATTGACAATAGAACCTCACATAAGTACTTTTCCTACCTCCGGCCTTGTTTTGTTTTAGCCTTTTACTTCCCCAAATGTTTATAGCCTATCCCCATATGTTGTTTTTTGTTTTGTTTTTTCTTTAAATAGTCAATTATTGTTTAAAATATTTAAAACTAAATTTCCCCCTAGTATCAGTTTCCTTCTATCTGAAAGATTTAAATTTAACAGATCCCACAGTGCAGGTGTGCTGGTGATGGATATCTTCAGTATTTGTATATCTGACAAAGTCGAAGTTTCGCTTCATACTTGCGAAAGGTGTTTTATTTGTAGGTGGAAGGTTGATGTTTCCTTGAAGCAACCGAAGGGTGCTGCTGCACTGGTTCCGGCCAGGAGCCTACCCTTACTCCTCTTACCTTTGACTGTTCTATACCTAATCTGGTTCTTTACTTCTGGCCACTTCCAACAATTTTCTTTTTTTCGAAGATTTTTTCACTGTTCTTATGCTTATTTGATTATGATATACCTTGTAGATTTCATTATTATTCTCTTGCATAGAGTTCAGTGAACTTGCAGGGTATGTTGTTTGTTATTAAAGTTTGGGGAAATTGCCATTGTTTCTTAAACATTCTCCCCTCCTTTGAGGACTTCACTAAGGTACATTTGGTTGCTTAAATGATTGCACAGTTTTTGACACATTGTCATTATTTTTGTTTCTGTTTTGGATGGTTTTTATTGCTATAATATTACTAACACTTCTCGCTCATCTAATCTGTTACTAATCCCACCCCAATCTTTTTTCTATCCAAATGTTGTATATTTCATCTTTGTAAGTAGAATTTGTGTTTTTCCATTATATTTTTCACACTGTGCTTAATATGTTAATGAATTTCTCTGTCTTCTTGAACATATAATATACAATCCCAATAGCTGGTTTTTTGGTTTGTTTGTTTGTTTGTCTATAGATTTGAGCATCTTTGGCATAACTGGGTCATTCTAATTTATTTTTCTCATTTCCCTACTTGTTTATATGCCTGGTACTTCTTTTAGCGCCATTATTCATTATTGGATGTTCAAGACCTTGTTGGGTTAAATATCCTTGAACTTATTTTGTGTTGGGACAAAATTAAGTAACTTAGAAATACTTTGCTCCTTTCGAATCAGTTTTTAGAGGATGAACACCCTTCACTCAAGGACAGCCTTGGCATCTGTCCTCAGGCAGTATCCTTTTTCGTGTCCAGTGGTCCCAGTTACACAGTACTTTCACTCAGAGGGCACTAACACCAACGAATTCCACACTGTGCCCAGTTCTGTCCCTGCTGGTTTGAAGTGGTTTCCTCCTGGTGCATGTGGATAAGCACTCAGCTGGAGCCCCAGCCCACGCAAGTCCTTTTCTTTGCCTGATTCTCTTGGTTTTATTTATTTATTTTTAAATTGTAAGGCAATGCATATGCATCCCTAAAGATTAAAAAAAAAAAGTGAGTAAAAATAAAAATTAGCAGTTCCTGTTTTTTTTTTTTACTCCTTCCAGTTTGTCCTTCTGAGACCCACTTTCAACTTTATTTTTTTTTCTAACATTTACCTCTACCTTTCTACATAATATATTTATCCCCATATTACTTCATATTTTGTCAACTTTAGATAACATATAGTCAAGTTACAGAGTGGATTACAACCGAGCACTCATAAACCATTCCCACCATGTGGTCCCTACAGACTTCCCAAAAAGCTTTTGAAAGTTAATATGAAACTGAAACAATGAATGTAGTCCTGTAAATTTTATGAGCATTCCATTGCTTTTCGTCATCTTGCACAACCGCCTTGGAGGGTTATCTGGTTGGCCTATTCAGACTGCTCCATGCTTGTGGCGGCTCCCCTGTCCACTGCTAGGGCTTAGGTGTGTTTGTTGGTCTGGAATCTTCTATCTTCCTCCAGCATCACAGCCTAGAGGCAGGCCACCTGCTGGTTAGGCTTGCTTGGCAGCTGTCTGCTTGAGATTTTCAGATTTCATCACCATTGGCCTGTTGGTTCTCCTCCTCCTCTTGGGTGTCTGAGTCTCTGCTTCCTATTCTCATGCTTTCTTTGCTTTGCTTTTTTCTTTTCCTTCCTCGCTTCTTTTCTTAATTTGCTCTTCCATTTTAGTTTCTGAAGTGTCTAAAAATGTGTTGTTTTGTTCTTGTAAGAGGGAGGGAAGAGACACAGAGACGGCGGGTGGAGATGCTTTTATTTTACCCTTACACTCAGATGATGATTTGGCCAAGTGAGGAATTCTAGATAAAAAATCGTTTTCATTGGGAATTGTAAAGGAATTTTAGCCAGCAGCCAGCAAAACCATTCTGATGCTAGTCCTGTGTTTATACCTTGTTTTTCCCATTTGCAAGTTTTCAAATGCTGTCTGTCCCCTGTGGTATGAAATTTCAAGTCTGTTTGGCCTTACTGCTTATTCTCAGTGTGTGGGTCCCAACACCAAGGCATTATTTGATGTTTATCTGTGAGTCAGTTTCCCTTTCTGACCACATTTTTTAAGTTTACAGATAAAATTGTATGCATTTATTGTGTATGACCCATTGCTCTGCAGTATCTGTAACCTGTGGAATAGTTAAACCTAGCCAGTTAGCACATGCACTGTCTTACAGGCCTCTGCAGTAAGAACTTGCATTCACTCTTTGCATTTTTTACAAATACAGTTTATGATTGCTAACTGTAATCACCATGCTATTCAGTAAGTCTCTACAACTATTCCTGCTATCTGACTGTAACTATATGGAAGGTCTTTCAAAAGCTCATGGGAAAATGCAGGTTATGCTTGAATTCCACTTTCCCGTGAATGTTTGAAAGCCTCTTCATGTTTCCTTTGACCAACATCCTCTCGTTCCCCCTTTCTAACCATCCCAGCCACCGGAGGCCACCATATAGTCTCAGCTTTTCTGTCATCAACTGTTTTAGATTTAACATACAAGTGGGATTATATAGCATGCACATTTGTCTTTCTGTGCCTGGCCTATTCTGCTTAAGATAATGTCCTCCACATTCATCTGTGTTTTTGCAAATAACACACTTTTGTTCTCTATTGGGGCTGAATAAGTATTTTACCCATGTGTGTACCACCTTTTCTGCTGTAGTTTTGTTTGTTCAACCTGGTAACCCTCTACCAGTGCCTAATTACAGTCAACCAGCAAAGTGGGGGTGGCCTAGGAGTCCACTCACAGCAGTGATTTATCAGGGCTGAATGAAGTACCCTAGTTTCATTTCTGGCAGTCGCTTTAGCTTTGCAAGGAATCTGGACAGGGGAGAAACGGGTTGTTCTGTCTGGGTGGCAGCCTCCCACCCGTAGCTATGTTGCCCAGGGCGGATCAGATTCGGGAGGAAGGCAGGTGTCACTAACCTAGAACACAGTCCCTGCCTTGGTTCCTCCCCATGTTACTAGTGTGTAAAGGCGGTTGCCACACAAGAAGACTACATAGACAACAGCAAAATAACCCTGTCTCACCCTGCAGCCCGCATTACTCCTGGGAGTGAGACCTCCGGACTCACTTGAGACACCTGCCTGAAGCCCCTTGGTGGGGCACAGCTGTCTAGGTGCCCCTGAGAACAGTCGTAGCATGTGCCTGGTCCCAGCAGCAGGTCTTTGGTGAGCCCTGGATGGGCCCCAAGAAGCAGATATTGTGTCTTGAATGTAGTTCCAGACAATTGGGCCCCAGGTATTTGTAATCCAAGGATGTGACTCCACTTTCTCAAGTTCTGTCTTCTGGTTTCACATAAACTCTAGTCTTTATCAGGATCTGATACATTTACGTGAAATGACTAGATCTGTGTAACCTTCTGGTATTTCTCTGGGTTTGTGTCCTTTGGCCAAGCAGATTTCTCCAGAATTCTCCAGAAACCTCCACGTGCCTAAGGACGGACACACACACACACACACACACACACACACACACACACACACACACCCTGCCCCTGAGTAGGGAGGTAGGCTCAGCAGACTGTGCTTGCTTGTATCAGCTTCTGTTGCTTTTTGCAGAGGGCAATCAGGGAAATGCACAGTTTTAGCCATAAATTTTTAAAAATGCAGACACTGTCCCGTGGCAATTCTGTTTAACATCTGTAGGCTTGGGGATCTGACCCCCAACTTATCACGATTTTTTAGGCTTCCACTTACACTCTGTTCCATTCTTATTGAAAATTGGTGCCTTCTTAGAAGCGAATGTGTTATATGAAATAATGTAATTAGTTTTTACACATTATAGATGCCCTGAAAACATTATTTTGTACACAAAAACGAAGCCTCAAAATTTGGATCATATGAAAAAGGAGTCCTGGAGATGTAGATTTTGTCAGATTTCGGTTTTTAACCCAAAAGAGAATTATTTTGTGTATCATTAGGTTTGGTTCTGAATCTCTTGACGGTTTCCACACCCAGACTTTTGCCCTGCAGGTCTCAGGTCAATCTAAGAGGCTGTCAGGAAAGGCTGCTGCGGGAGACAGGAGAGATTGCATTGCGTGTGTGCTTGTGTGTGCGTGAACACAATACGTGCTGTGTAGGTTCTGTGGTCAAATTCCATGTTGGAAATTGTGAGGACAGGATTTGTGTAGGGATTGGGAGAGGCCTCCCGGCGCACTTGGAGTTCTTGTTCTCATAGTAGCGTGCCGTTAGAGGGCAGTATTGTCGAGGTTAAGTTTTTCTTTCACGTATTGCATTGCGATGCAAACTGTGTTTTACCATGGTCAAGTAAAGGTCAGGGCTTACATGCATATTATATCAAACTGTAAACTTAATTGATGCCTCTAAAATAATGGAGGAAAGTTTGTAAGCGGGGAATCTCTTGATTTTTGCCTTGAAGAAGGAAAACACGTGGTCTGTGTGACCCTAGGATGAAATAGAAGTAAGCCTGCAGAGTCTGGGCTATTTAGCCGATTCAGGACACGGGGAGTGGGCAAAGGGATCAACCTGAAGGAGTTTGTGTGTTTTCGATGTGTTCTTTGCAACATTCCAATCCTTATGAAGGCTCACAGCATTGAGTCTTAGAGGCATTGTCTGCTTAATTTCCAAAAGCGTGCCTTAAGGACTTACTGAAAATAGCTCTATGTAATATTCAGCCCGTGGGTTGACTTTTCTAGCTGTAAAATGGAAGAAGGCATACATAGTTAATCACTGGTGAGAAAGCATTGTTAGGGATATGCACTCTATGATTTATATGGTCCTAGGGACAGAAGGAAGATCGACTGGACTCCATCTGGTGGATTCGGTTTTGGCTCTATTTTTGTATGCCTAGCAGAGAACACACACACACACACACACACACACACACACACACACACGTTTTGTTTTGATAAAGGTAGTATCTGAAAAAAGCAAACACAATGTTCCCCTCTAAAAATTCACTGGCATTTCAAAAATATATACTGTTGCAATACAGTTCTTATCCTGATAAATAAAACCGTCTAGAAAAATCCTCCCATTGCTGTTGCCTGTGAGAACTAGATAAATCGAAATCGAGACACTCCAAGCTCCTCCAAGTCTTTGAAGCAGGAAGGACTGAGCATGCCCAGTAGCTCAGACGGGTCTGGTTGCAAATAGGAAGCTTTCTCGCCGCGCGGCAGCCACGGGGACGGGCAGCTCCTGGGACGGGGTCTGACTCCCTGGAAACGTAAGCACGTGCGGGTGGGCTCCGAGCGCATCTCTGCAGGGACCCTGGGCTCGCGTGCCGTGGCGGTGGGCAGGCGCCCCGAGCAGGGGGCGGCGGACGCCCCCCGAGCCCCGCGCCCGGCTCTCGCGCCCCCCTCCCCCCCGCTCGGGAGAGCGGGATCTGGCGCCTGGGGGCGGGGTGGCGGAGAAAGGCCGGGAAGCAGGCGGAGGGCGGGACGGGCGAGCAGGCGGCCAATGGGCGCCGCTCCTCCGCCTCCTCCTCAAGCCCCGCTGATATTTTGCACTGAGCCCGGGGCGCCGGGTGTTAGATCCGAGTCGGAGCCTGGCTGCTCGGCACAGCGCTGGGATCCGCATCCTGCTCGAGGTCTCCAAGCCCAAGAAGCCGGAGTCTCCTCTTAAATTAAAGGGCTGCACTTTGCTCTCTCTCCTCCGGGCTGTAGAAGGCTCGAAGATTTTTATCTAGCTCCAACAGAACTGCTGCTGTTCCCTCTTTTTTTTTTTTTTTTTTCCGTGAGAGTGTTTTTGGCTGCAATTGCATGAAATCCCAATGGTGTAGACCAGTGGCGATGGATCTAGGAGTTTACCAGCTGAGACATTTCTCGATTTCTTTCTTGTCGTCCTTGCTGGGGACGGAGAACGCCTCTGTGCGACTTGACAATAGGTAAATGTCGGCCGGGATCTTTTTTTTTTCCCTCCTCTAGCTGTAAAAATCACTTGCAAATATTGCAGGTGAAGAGTAACCAGGCTAATTCCTTTGTCCGTTGCCGAGAGATGACCGGTGACCGCGGCTGTTGCTTTTTGATAATGTTGAGAATAACTGTGTGGTGGCTGGGTCCAGCCCAGAGCTCTGGCTTTTCCAAAACCCACATTATGTAATTTAGCTCTTTTGTGGTTAACTAAAATACGGAAATGCCTGGATTATTTGCTAGGGAATAGCTGGTATTTTCTGGAGATTGGCACACTACCTAGGACCAACGAATATATTCAAAAATAACGCTTGGCAATGTCGCCTAATTGGGAGATCCTCTTAAAAGAAAAAAAACCTAGGATATATTTTCGATAAATTTCAGCTATCGATGATCTGTTTGCTTTCTTTTTCAGCTCCTCTGGTGCAAGCGTGGTAGCTATTGACAACAAAATCGAGCAAGCTATGGTATGTAACGCTTGAAAACTGTTTTGTCCTACATGTGGGCGCATTGCACACGCACAAACAGGCTTGTCTTGGGGTGGAACCCCGGCGCCTCCCTTCACATCGGATGCCTTGGGTCGCCCCCTCGGCATCCGGGGGGCTCGAGGCCACACGCACTGGGAGAAAAGGGGGCTCTGGGGGTGTTAAAAGGTTCTCCCCCGGCTCTGCCCGTTCCTCGTTGCTGTGGATAGGCTAAGGGAAGCACCAGGCTCCGCGTCCCCTAGCGTGGGCCCAGAACACTTTTTTTTTTCTTAAGGGATGGGGCCGAAGCTGGACTCCTTTAAGGTTTTTCACTGGGAAGCCCTCCCTCCCGGGCGGTGCACAAACGGGACCCCCGGGTGACGCTGGCCCCTGCAACAATGGGGAAGGGTCGGGGGTCGGGGGCAAAGTTTCATGGTAAGCCTGCGCCTGGATTTCTCCTATTTTTATTTCCGCCTCGGCCATTCTTTGTTATTGGAGCAGCGCCTGTAGCTCTTCTCACGGGATTCTCTGCCCACTGTTGCTAGGCAAACTCCGAACCTTTAATTCGGAGCTATAAATAACTCGGGCTCCCATTGGCCGCGACTGCTGCCCAGGTTTCTGTGATGTCAGCTTAATCGCGGAGGGGGGTGGTGTGGGGAGGAGCGGGCTGGGGTGGAGGGAAGAAAATGCGGCAACATGCTCGGTAGGAACTGGCTGCAGCCGGTGCTGAGGGAGGCGGCGCCGGAGGCCGTGGGGGCGGGGAGGAGGCCACCGGCGCCTGGCGGGCCTGGACACCCCGGGCCGGGCAGGCCGAGGGGGCGCGGGGCGCATCTCGGGCAGCAGGGACACCCCCCGCCCTGTGCACTGCTGGCTAAAGGGCTGCAGAGGAGTCCCAGACTTGTAAAAAGGCACGATCCCTGGCACTGAAAGCACCGTACGGTTAGGGCGTGCTGGAATGCTTTGTAACAAACTGTAAAAGGTCCACATATCTGCATGCCTGGGGGAAGATCATGGCAGCGTTGGAAACGCCCCAGCGGAGGAACCGGCCGCTTCACCAGCTTTGCTTTTCTCTGCTCCTTCTTCAGGATCTGGTGAAAAGCCATTTGATGTATGCGGTTCGAGAGGAAGTGGAGGTCCTGAAGGAGCAGATCAAAGAACTCATAGAGAAGAACTCCCAGCTGGAGCAGGAGAATAACCTGCTGAAGACACTGGCCAGCCCCGAGCAGCTCGCCCAGTTTCAGGCCCAGCTGCAGACAGGGTCGCCGCCGGCCACCACGCAGCCCCAGGGCAGCACGCAGCCGCCTGCGCAGCCGGCGTCTCAGGGCTCGGGACCGACCGCCTAGCCGCCTGGGCCCACCCGCGCAGAACTGGCTGCTGCTGTCGGAACTGAACAGACCGCAGAAGATGTGCTAGGGAGCGTCCGCCTCCACAGTCGCCCATTTCATTGCTCGCGGCAAAAAGAGACGTGAGACTGACATGCCATTCTCTCTTTTTCCCAGTATTAAACACTCATATGCTTTCGGCTTGAAGACATGTCCTAGTTGGGTGAATTACAGGTTAACCAGAGAATTAGCATGGATGTGCCGGGCATCCCCCAGGCAGCTTGGCAGATCTCGGAGAAGTAGTTTAGGTCGCGTGCTGCGGAACCGAGCCGAGCAGGGTGCCTTGCAACCCTTCCCCACCCCTCACCCCCTGCTCCGGGAGCCTCTCTCCCATCTGCACATGTAGGGTTCTCCATGGGGTCGCCTAGCACTGGCGCTTCCCACCAGACTATCCTCTCCTCCCCAGGAGGCAATCCAGGGAGGCTCAAGACTAAGCCAAGGGGGGCGCAGAGTGCATTGCACCAACAGACAACCGTCACCCGAGTCCATACAAAACAATAGTACTGTGCCTCTACTGAAACAGCAGATGACGCAAAACTATTCGAGTGACAAAAAAGCAAACGGTGACAGGTAGCTGGGGCCTAGGCAATCTTCCCACGAAGGTTGTTTTGCTTATTGTACATTTGTGTATGTAGTGTAACTATTTTGTACCATAGAGAACTGTAACTACTATTTAGGTTGTACAGATTGCCGTTTAGGAGCTTCGTTGGCTGTCTTGCAGAGGTGTGGATCGTCTTTTATAGAGAAATGGACATAGAAACTGCTCCACCACAAAAGCCACATCCAGAAATTTGACAGATTTGGCCCAGTCACTTTGTGTGTACGCTGAAGTCTGCTGAAGATCCTCAAGTAAATCCTGTTCCCTGTCTTTGGGTTGAGATCAGTTCTAGCTAGTGAGAGGGGTTCCCCTAGGGGTTCTGCATATTACCTGTATAGTAGTTCTATGCATATGTTTCTGTGCATGTTCTCTACACAGTTGTGAGGTGTCACTGTATTTAACTGTTGCACTTGTCAACTTTCAATAAAGCATATAAAAATGTTGATAAACAAGTGTTGCCCTATTACAGTGTTAACGGAACTGCTGTTTCTCCACGACCCTTTCCAGGCAGAATTAAAATCATTGGACTTGCTAAAATTCTGAAGGGGGAATGATTTGAAATCCGACTTTGCGTTATTTAGCTGGTTAGGGAGAGACAATCTTAGGTCACTTAAAGTCCTCTGGGAGACCATAGGTTGTTAGAGAATCCCAACATCCCTTAGGATTTATGAAGAAGACGTGGAGATGTTAACCTCAGTGTTTTTCGAGCTGAGAAGGAAATGTCTTCCCAGTGTATAATCCCAATAAGCAATGCTGGGATCAAAAGCTGAAAGTCAGAAAAGCTGATTCCCATTTGCCTGACTCGGCCACCGAGCACTGGGACGTCTTTCCCAGTACAGAGGGAATGTCCAGCTCCTGGATTGGTTTGTTTGGTCTGAGCAAAAAGGCAAAGTGATTCCAGTCATTTCTTGTACTGCCTCTGAGGTGGAAGTCCCTCCCAGCTGAAAGGATCAAGATGGAATCCCAAAGCGAGGGGGCACCTGAGAGGGTCCACTTGGCTGCAGGAATGGGGGTCAGCAAGCCAGTGAACAGGGTGGCCTTAGCTTTGTAGTCTGGCCCCAGGCCCCAGCCCACTGCGGGGATTCACTGGTGCATGCCCAGCTCTAAGGCTTGCTTACGGCCTGGCAGGACCAGGTCCGGACTTTGGGGCTCTTTCCCTTCTCCCTGTGTAGGGCCGGTGGGAAGGCAATAGGAGGATGGGATTTCAGAGCTGCTGCGGAAGGATGGTTGGAGGCTGAGCTTGCGTGGGGAAGCAGCGATGTGGGCTTCCTGTTCAGCTGTCACAGGCTGCTGACACATGCCATTAAGAAGTTTTGGCTAATTGGGCAAGAACTTGAAAAAGTTTCATATTAGTTCGAAGATTATATAAATTTGGTTCAGGGGACTCTTACATGTCTGGTAATTAAAATGTTTCCTTTAAAAACAGAACTACAGTGAGCAGAAATCCCCAGTCATTTCCTCTTTTACAGTTTTGATGTCGCTCCCTTACACAGTAAGAAGCAACCATGGAAATCTTGAAAACCATCTCATGCCAGCATATTATTAAGATAATGGAGAACTTTCTTCTCTCGTATTTAGTGGAAGTCAGGGTCCTGAGACATTAGCAGGTGAATTTTGCAGATGAAATGTAAGTGAATGACTGAAATCCAAAGATGCTTTTTTTGGGGGAAAAAAAAATACATGTTCTTTGTTTTAGTAATTGCTAAATAGACTTTAAGTGGTTATCTTGTATTTAAGCATATGGAATGCAATTTTAAAAGGCATCTGCCATGTGTACATGGATATGCTTAGGCTGTGTTGACCTGTGGGTTATTACATAAATGATTATATCGCACTTACGTTCTCTGGAGCGGGAAAGAGGTTTTTGTTTAATGGGGAATGGAATATTGTACCAGGGCTGGGTGTTCATGACGTCAGTTACGGCAGCCACTGCTCACTGAAGGAGAGACAGAAGGAATTTTACATGATTTTGATGAATTCTGCTTCAAATTCACAGTGTTTATAAGTCAGTAGTTCTGTGCTTGCTTGGATATCATAAAAGTAAGAGAAAAAAGTCTATTTGATTATATGCATTGCTAGTATCAGTTTCAAGTTTCCATTAAAAAAAATGTGTGAAAACTGATTGCAGGTGGAATTACAAATAAACACGAATTCCAACACAGGCAAGACTTGGCCCTTTGTGTAAAACAAAAAGGGCCCAATCACATGACTGCTTTCACAGGTCAACTTCAAAGCTGCGTGGACAGCAGTAAAGGCATGATGGCTGGAGACAAATGCAGGATACTTGCGCCTCCATCTTTTGAAAATGGAGGAAGATGCCCTTTCAGTCAGGCTGGGAAGCCCCTGGGCTGGTGTGTGGGAGAAGGGACCCCCTGAGGCTCAGCCTCAGGCTGTAGGCCTGGTCCCTCAGCACTGACTCACCCTTGGGCGAGGGATGAGACCTCCCCAAGCTGCCTTCTCTGTTCATGAGATTGCACCTGCTCACAGAGGTTCTGTCTTGCTATGGATGCTCTAACCCTCTTTTCTTCACTGTGACTTCTGTTCCTCCACCTGGAGGGGGGGGGGGCGGGAAGAGGTGATTCTGTTTGTTCATGTAACTTCTTGAACTTAACTGAATTTAGGTGTTAGACATCGCTGCATCTGGTCCTAGCCGAATGATATGGGGTAGGTTGTTCGTGCCTGCCCTGGAGCCAGGCTTTGCCCGTGGGGGGTTGTTGAGGCTGTTACTGCACGGCAACACACACAGAGCCAGCTTTGTGTGTGTGCCAGGAGGATCAGCCATGATTGGTACTTCTGAATCCTTCATCCTGTAGTTTTCATAGGAATAGAGTTGTGGCGGCTTTGTTTGCTAATAGCTTCTGACTTAGCATTTGATGATGTGTGCGTTTAAGATTTGTTCAAAACACAGAGTGATAGAAAGAGGGGTTCCATCTGCTGGTTCACAACCTGAATGGCCACAAAGGGCCAGGAATGCTCCAGGCCAAAGCCGGGATCCTAGAGCTCCATCCGGGTCTCCCACAGCGGGGCAAGTACCTAGGTACCTGGACCGTCTGGTGCTATCCCAGGCGCGTTGGCTGGGAGCTGGTTTGGACTGCATCACAGTGCAAGCCCCTTGTAATGGCTATTTAAACCACTGTGAAAAGGTATACAGAAAAAAATACACTATAGAATATGGATACAAATGTATGGTTTCTTCTGCACCTAAGAAATGATACCAAAAGGCAGCTCGTTTCGTTGATGTTAGAGGATTGGGTGGGAATTGATTGTTTTGAAAGTAGTATCGTGGCAGCCAATAAGAAGTCCCAGGTGGAAGTGAGCACATCAAATTAATGATTTCATCATGGAAAAAGCCCTGGATGGCTGACAGTGTTATAACACTAGCCAGGCTTGGAAACACAGGTATTGACCATTGGGCTTAGTCAACTGCCATTAGAAGGTTCAGTGGCCATTGAAAAGTATGCAAGGTGGGTGTTTGGGACACCACACCTTTTGGCTATATCCAAGGCTCCTTGAGTGGGCGAGGGTCAGAAAGAGGTATTGGAGCGTGTGTATCCCACCTGAAGAGAACAGCAGCCATTCGGATCCACCCAGCTGTGTCTTAGGGGAATTCAGACCCCCCTGGTGGCTATATTCTTCAGGGTTCTGTCAGGAAAGTCCCAACCTTTGGAGACTGAGGACAACAGCATACATGAGAAAATGACCTGGTGCCCAAACCCGAATGTTCATACCCTACTACTCTGTCTCAGGAACTACACTCCAGCCACAGTGCCAGTTCACCTTGACGGCTCAAATCAAACCAAGTTTAAAAAAAAAAAAAAAAAACTGCTTTTCAGTTAGAACAAAAGAGTGCAGCTGTCTGGCAAGTGGTGTGTGTTAACTGATTTTTGAGAACCTTCTATGTGCCAAAGATAACACAGAAAGGGAGCAAGCTACAGTCCCTGTCCCCTGCACTGCCGATGGAGCTGTCTTTAGGACATCGTGGAGCAGCTTTGTTCTCTGGCCATGTCTGCCCTCTGTGGATATGTTATTTTGAGTCATTCCTGTGCAGGCCCACAGAGGCATGCTCAGGCCAAGGTGTTTCTGATGGAACTCTGAAGAAATGGCAAGTGGGTAGCATTGCTTCCCAGGGCTGTACCCTCTACCTATCAGTACACTGTTGGGTGACGTAGTGAGAGACCACGTTTACAGAAGTGTGGATTAGGAGCTCAAATCACACATGCCCCATATTTCCAGAGACAGGCATTTCAGGTGGAAGATCCTGTGTTGTCATGTGCCCAGTCCATCCAATTCGGGCTGCAATCCTTGTAGATTGAGAGATGGAGGGAGTGTAAGACTCAGCATCCTCTACATACGGAGCAAGAGCACCCACCATGCAAACTTCCCGGATGACCAACTCATCGTGCTTGTCTGTGACTGAGGGTGTTCCCAGGATGTGACACTATGCAGTGCTAACACCAACGAAGTCCGGGCAAAAAGAGACACACAGATCGCCTGAATCCCATTTGCTCTTCTATTTAGGTACCTGGCTAAATTTCACCTCCCATTCCCCCTTGTACTTCTGTGTGACCATGGGATTCTGGTGTAGCCAAAATGACCCAATCCGTAAGGCAGTTGTCCTCCGTGGTCTGCCATGCTCTTTTTTCATCTTTCACCAGTGGGCTGAAGAAGACCTGGTGGCCTTAGAGGCGACAGAGACCTTGTTAGCCTTGAACCCCCACAGGACTGACATTGAGCACCGTTTCCCGTGAATCCGGAAGCAGGTGGCAACGCGCCGTGAATAGGGAGTGTTGCAGCCATTGGCCATGTCGGACAGTCCTGCTTCAGTGGCCAGCTTTAACTGAGTGATGCGTTGCTGTCGAAAACTGAACTGCATGGCATTTGTCACCCTTGAGTTGTGGCGTGATGAAGCCAGCTAAAGACAGTCAGAGAGACCGAGATACCCAAACATGGTGGATGAAAAGATGCCTGTGTGATAGTGTGAAAGGCTTGGGCACGTCCTGCTGGGAGCAGCTGGGAACTTGACGAGCTCTTAGGGCCTCAGCTTCGCTGGCCGTGCTGCTGCCAAGGAGGGTGGATTCAAGGGAGAACATGTCCTTGTGTGAGTAGGGGGCACTAGCCCCATCCCGACTGTTGCTGTAGTTGAAGAAAGAACCAGCAGATGGGAACTCTCATGCCAGCATACGTGTGGCTCTGTGTGTATTAAACGAAGCATAGTGAAGCTGCTGAAATCTGGGCTTCTCTGGAGTTGGCATGGGCTATTGCTTCTAAACCCCAAAGCATTGGAAGCCAGAACAAAGACTTCCGCAAGGGTTTCCTAAAGCTTCTTAGTTACCCAAAGAGCTTCCTGCAAAGATTGGACAGAAGGTATGGGTGCCATTCATTCCCAGTGACCGTCCCGGTGGTCACCGTCCTGCTGATACACATGGGACCCTCCCATCTCACAATGAATTGTGAAGTGAGTGGAGGATAAAAGGAGAGTGCTAAGGCCCAGAGATTTGGAGCTCATTGGTCACACTGGCCAGC
Source organism: Ochotona curzoniae (assembly GCF_017591425.1). NCBI lineage: Eukaryota > Metazoa > Chordata > Mammalia > Lagomorpha > Ochotonidae > Ochotona > Ochotona curzoniae. The sequence continues at coordinate 41,961,606 of NW_024466502.1, read as the reverse complement.
CTGCTGTGACAGGCATGACATGATTAGGAATCATTTCCCCCGCCAGGGAGGGCTGAGAAAGAAGCTGGGGTGAAGCTGGCTGAAGGGTGAAGCCACCAGACGCCGAGAACAGTCAGGAGTGAGAGGGCAGAACCACGGAACTAGGAGAGAAGTGGGGTACAAGTGGGGCCTGGAAATGCCCTGGAGAGATACCAGGGCCGTTTAGATATGGGGTAATGTCCACAGAGCTCTGTGCATAGAAGGACATAGAGCCAGAATGGGCTGCAGCGTGCAATGTTAATATGACCTGGACGGTGACTGGGAGGTGAGTCAAAGCCAGCATCCTAAGAAGCTCACCTAAAAGAGAAAAGTATACAGAGGATCAAAGGGAATTATTTATTTTTAAAACAAAAGATTTATTTATTTGAAAGGTAGAGTTCTGGGGAGACAGCTCTTCCATCTGTTGGGTTGCTTCTCAAATGTCCACAACCGCCAGAGTGAGGCCAGGCTGAAGCCAAGAGCTTGGATGTCTGCGTGGGTCTCCTAGGTGAGTGACAGGGGCTGAAGTACTTGGGCCATCTCCTGCTGCTTTCCCAGGAGTGCTAGAAGTGGAGCCAGGCCCGGCGCGATGGTTCAATGGCTAACTCACGTTTGTGTGAACCTGAATCCCATATGGGTTCCTGTTCAAGTCCCAGCTGCTCCACTTCCCATCTAGCTCCCTGCTTGTGGCCTGGGAAAGCAGTGGAGGACGGCCCAAAGCCTTGGACCCTGCACCTGTGTGGGAGACCCACAGGAACCTCCTAGCTCCTGGCTTTGGATTGGCTTAGCTCCAGCCATTGTGGCCGCTTGGGGAGTGACTCAGATGGAGGGTCTTTCTGTCTGTTCTGTAAATCTGCCTTTCCAATAATGATAAATAAATCTTACCAAAAAGAAAAAAAAAGAGTTGCCAAGACTGGAACTCGTGCTCACATGGTTTGTCAGTGATGCAGGCCAGGCAGGGCTTAGCTTACTTTGCCATGACACCAGCCCCTAAAAGAACAGTTGTTAAGATAGATGTTTGCACATTGATCAGTCATAGAGATCAAAGCTGGGGGGTTCCGAAGGAGCAAGAAGAAATCAGAAGCATGATGAGGTGGAGGAATTAGCGTCCTCCCAAAAGTGAAGGTGGCTGCAAATACAAAGGAGGGCTGGGAGCACAGAGGCAGAGCCTGTCTGGACACTTAGGGTGGCACAGGCTGAAAGCGTGTTTGAGAAAAGCAGTAAAGGATTCCCACAAAAATTCAAGGGAAGGGAGCAAGTGATATCAAGGACATTTGATTCTGATGGCAAATCCAGGCCTGGCAGTGCCCCTGGGGTCTCTGCAGAAGCCTCTGCCCTCTTCCCCACCCCCCAACCTAGCAGCCTGAACACCAGGCTGTGGGGTGTGCAAGCAAGATGTGAACCACGGAGTACTTTATCAGCCACTTCGGGAGCTGTCACAGAAGAAAGCAGTGGTATACGGGAAGAGCAGGGGGTGGGGTTTAAAGACACGAAAGCTTCAAGCACTGAGAGGACCCAGTGACATACAACATTCACGTGGGGGCTGGGCTCTCCGTCCTGGCTGGGTGGTGGGATAGAGCCGGGGACTCCTTACCCCAGCAGACATAGACACTTGGAAGTTACGTGACAATATCACATGTTACACAGGAGCAGGAGGTGGACTCTAAACTGCCCCCTCTCTCTTTTTGCCAAGACAGGGGACACTGAGTCACAGGAGTGTGAAGTTACTTCTTAACCACAGTGTCAGCCACCAGCACTGCAACCAGCAGTGATGAGAAGAGTGAGAGGGAGGTGGGGAGAAGACAGGAGAGCAGGGCATGCATGCATTCATTCCTCAACTCCTTCATCCAACAAAGTATGGCCTTCGAGGTGTGTGCACCCCAGATCCTGAAGGCATTTGCCTTCCAGGGACTGCAGCATGAGGTATGCAGGATGCAGGGGCATGGGAGGGTGAGAGGTCATTCCCACCTTAGTGTTGGGAGATGGATCCATGGAGAAATGTGTCTGGAAGGATGCAACTGGAAGCAGAAGGGTATAATTAGCAGAGGGAGTGGGGCCACTGGGTCTGCTCAGGGTGGGCTGGGAGGCTTTGTGTCTGAGCCCTGGGGGAAGATCTTATAGGAGGAGAGGTCCTGGGGCAGGGCAGATGTGGAACCAGCAGAGCTTTGAATGCGGCCATCCCTCTCCCTCCCCGGGACCCTCAGGAGCCACGTTCTCACCTGAGGGGCTCCCATAGTGAAAGCAAATAAGACAGCACTAAAATCTCTGAGGGCCCCAGCTGAGACGCAGAGAGGAGGGGCTGTCTGAGGCAAGCAGGTGGTCGGGAGGGCCCAGTAGGATTTCCCCAAGGACGGGTGGGGAGGCACGGAATCCTTGGAGCTGTACAGGGAGACAGGTCCTTGTTCTGGTGGAAACTCTACCTCGTGAGAGAGCAGCTGTGGATGTGCCAACACCGAGAGCTGGGATCGGCCTCTTCTCTGATTTCTCTGAGTGGGACCTCTCCCTGCACGTGCTACCAGGACCACCTGTATTTTGTTTTGGTACTTGGCAGACATGAATAGATGCTCCTTGAAATGGATGGGAAAGGGAGAAAACACTAGAAAGGGCCTATACCTTCCTGCTTTGGGGGAAACTGGCTGGGACTCTGTGATTACAAAACTGAAGAGCTTGTGCTGACCCAAAGCTTGCCTTCTTCCCTCAAGGTTCTTAGTGTTATACAGAGACCCCTTTGTACTCTGGGGAGGCCTACATCCCTCTCAATTAAATTTAAATGTTAACTATACATGACTAACAAAATCATGCTAATATAGGTGTCAATATTCTGGGAAATGTTATAGTCATAGATAAACTTGTGCGTTAACATGTTAAATAGCAAAGCTCTAATAGCAGATTTCTTTAGTTACTGTAATTTTGAAGCAAGTATAAGTTCAATAAATTTTTGTGAGCTTTATTTTTATTGGAAAGACAGATATACAAAGAGAAGGAGAGACAGAGTGAAAGATCTTTTATCCGCTGGTTCATTTCCCCAGCGACCGCAATGGCCGAAGCTGAGCCAATCGGAAGCCAGGAGCCAGAAGCTTCTTCCAGGTCTCTCATGCAGATACAGAGTCCCAAGGCCTTGGGCTGTCCTCCACTGTTCTCTCTAGGCCACAAGCAGGGAGCTGGATGGGAACTGGAGCAGCTGGGACTTGAACTGGTGACCATATGGTATCCTGGTGCATGCAAGGTGAGGATTTAGCTACCACACCAGGCATTAATGACAATTTTAAATATCTGCCACAACTGGGATAGGCCTGAAAATGTCTGTGCTTACTACTGGTAACAAAATTGTAAACACCCTTTGGTTGTATTGGCTGCATTTGTTCCCAAAGGAAACACAAAGGGATGGTGACAGGCTAGTGAAATGGATAGATTTTTCTTCCCCACCTGAATGGATGCAGCCCACTGGGTTGGTTGAATCCCTGGTTATAGCCTTCTGCCCATTCATTCCTCACCGTCCCCACCAGTGATTATTTTGAAGTCACGGTCACCGAGGAGCAGGCACGCCTTAACGTGGGCCTGCCAGGCTACAGTAGAACCTTCGGGGTCATGTGACAGGTGCTTCTGCTGTAGAGGGAAATAAATGGTGGAGACAGGTTATGCAGCCTTGCCTGAAGCTCAGTGCAGTTTGTCTCCAGAAAATTCAATGGGCTCAAAGGTCTAATATGTTTAGTATCCTCCTAATGTGTTTGGTGTTTTGTTTATTTTTAACAAAGATTTATTGATTTATTTGAAGGATGGAAACAGTTGAGAAGAGACGAGAGAAATCTCCCATCCATTGATTCATCCTCCAAATGGATGCGTCAGCCAAGACCAGGCCAAGCTGAAGGAGCCAGGAACTCTGCAGGTCCACAATGTGGGTGGCAGGGGCCCAGCACATCTTGAGCCATCTTTGTCTGCTCTCCTAGGCACATTAGCAGGGAACTGGATTGACAACAAAATAAGCAGGACTCATACAGGATGACATGCATGGCAGGCAGAGACTTGACTTGTTGCATCATGGCATGGACCCCCATGCTGAGGATTAAGCAGGTAGAAACTCTGAATTGGGTTTTTTTCACTTAATTGATGAGGTCTTAACAAGACCATGGATTACTACTTATCAGCTGGACAGTTTTGTTCATTTGTCTTCTGAGAAATGAAGCTAAAGAACAGTAACACTTAGAGCCATTGAGAGAATGGAAATACAAGGTATTTTTGCAGTCAACTCTGTATTTTTTTCCCATAGAATAGTTAGGCAATCTGCATTCAAGGTCTTAAGCCTGTGTATATACTTGGAACGCAACATCCTGCTGCTAACATTTTTCTTTAAGGAAAACAATTACATTTTTTCCTAAAGAAATATATACCAATTCTTTGGTATTTTTTTAATACAAAAACAAACAGTTCACAATGCAAAACTCAATCACAGCCCAAAAATATATCACAGCAAGATTGCAATTTGGAAAATTAAGATGTGAGTTTAGTCTGGCATAAACATTTTTTGAGGGTCCAGTGCTGTGGTATAACAAGCTAAGCATCCTACAAGGACTCTGGCTGCTCCACTTCTGCTCCAGCTCCCGTAGGGGATGGTACTAGTTCTCGGGTCCCTGCATCCATGTGGCTCCAGTGTTCAGTCAGCTCAGCTCTGGCCATTGAGGTTATTTGGGGGGGTGAACCAACAGACAAACTGCACTAGAACTGAGACAATGCTGTCCTGCAAGAGGGCCCTGCTCCAGAAGCAAGCAGCAAAGGACTGCCACCTATGATCATTTGGCCCCTCTGTGCCTCTGCTGCCTACTCTATATAGTGTGGCTGCCATTAGAACTAAGGGAAAGACTCACTGTGACAGCCTGGAGCGGGCATTGAGCCTAGCCATGAATTTGCCACATAGACAACATGTAGTACACTCTCCAGCTGCTAATTCAGCCTCCTGCTAATGCAGGCCCGTGGAAGCTGCAGAAATGCTAGAGCAATTGGGTTTCTAGGGGACTCCTGCCTCCTGCCTCCATTTCCCTCAGTCATCCCACAGACATCTGGGGAGCAGAGCAGAGGATGGGGGCACATACTGTCTTGCTCCCTCCATCTCAAATAAACAAACAAAAAATTAGAAATGAGATAACTCTAATTGTGCATGTTGAAACGCTCAGGAGCCCTATAAGACTGAGGTTTCCTCCAAATGTTCATGGGGAACATAAAAGTTAAATTTTTCTTGGTTTCAAACCATTTATAAATCTATATGTATCAGTGACTGTCAAAAAGGATATAAAAAAATGCGTGATATGAAAAAGCTATGCCTGGCTTCAAAGTTGTTTTGTACCAACAATGTACTGAGTTAGTTTTTATTTGGGTGGGGAAGAAAGAGAGAGAGAGAGAGAGAGAATCACTCTCAATGCAGGTTATTCGTCAAAGGCCCACAGTGGTCTGGCCGAGCCAGAAACCCAACCCAGGCCTCACACATGGGGGTGTCAGGAACCCTTACTACTGCTCCCCAGCACTGTTGGAAAAGCTGGAGCCCCAAGTCTGAGTCCAGAATCACACTCCGTGTTGGGCTGTGGCTGTATTAATGGCCAGGATAAACACTCATCCTTCATCCTTTGATTCCATTTTCCATGAACTTTTAAAGTCCCTTTGTGTTTTGGACTCTCCTGGTTTTAGGTGGTGGTTGAAGGCTAGGATCAAAGAGCTGGCCTGGGAAGTGAGAAGCATGACAGTTGCCATGTTAGTTTGCAAGAAAGCTTACTTTCTCCATTTCTGGCTAGGATTCTGGTTTTGAAATCTTTTTGAACTGAATTATCAACAGATCTAATATCCAAATGTATCATAACCTCCATTGCATCAACAAGGCAAGTCAGGGCCCAGTGCAGTGGCCTAGCAGCCAAAGTCCTTGCCTTGAACGCACTGGGATCCCATATGGGTGCTGATTCTAATCCCGGCAGCCCTACTTCCCATACAGTTCCCTGCTTGTGGTCTGGGAAGACAGTCAAGGATGGCCCAAAGCACTTGCACGAGAGTGCTCCAGGCTCCTAGCTTTGGATTGGCTCTGCTCTGGCCATTGCAGCCACTTGAAGAGTGAATCAATAGATGGAAGATCTTCCTCTCTGTCTCTCCTCCTCTCTGTATATCTGACTTTCCAATAAAAGTGAATAAATATTTTAAAAAGAAAATAAGGCAAATCAAACATTTACTCTTTATGTTTCTAAAGGCACAAAGCACCTAGAAATCCCATGGAGGCAAGCAGGGGAGCCACTGTTGAGTTCAGCCTTGCAGATACCTAGCCGTGTGGCTCAGAGAACCTACCATTCCCTCTGAGCCTGAGTTAAGTCATGAAAACTGAGGCCGTTAGATCAGTATCACTCTTGTGTCCTCCAGTTCTAGAAGTCTGGCTTCAGGAAGGGCAAATGGCAGCCTGGGCAAATGGTGTTAGTTACCCAATGTACTTGAATGTGAAGTGGAGGATCCTTTTAAATAGCACACACTTGCAGTGCACCAGGGAGTGGACAAGCAGGCCACGAGCGACCAGTTCTGAGGTTTAGGAATCCAGCAGCCTAGACTTTGACCGCTGTGAGTCTGAAAGTCCACAGCAGGGAGGGCCGGCTCCTCCACTGGTCTGCAGTGCTCATGGGGTCCCCTGGGTTTTATGGAGAACACATTCCCATGACCCCAGCAAACATAATCTCTGCCCTCATGGTGTTTGCCATCAGCTGGGGGAAAGTGACAGTCTGACAAGGGCCAATAACGAAATGATTCCACGGTCAAGGGCAATTGCTTGATTTCTCCAAGCTTGAGTTTCTTTCTCTATAAAATGTTGATTTAACTCAAGGGCCATTAGGAAAGGCGCTAGCGTTGTTTATTTATTTAACATGGTGAGGCTTTCAAGGATGCCTTAGAGTACAGAGAGAGCGCTTAAACGAGGACTCTGGGAGGAAGGGGGAAGAGGATGAAAGAAAGGTGGGTGAGCCTGCAAACCGCGCAGCACTGACGCTCTCTCCGCAGTTGCTGCAAATTCACTTCTGCCCGCCCCAGCTATCAAAGACAGAAATTGGATCCCTCCGATCCTATCAGTTTTGGCTTAAAATTTGTCAACGGCTTCCTATTGCCTTTAGATAAAACTCCCTTTTCAGTCTCACACCCGTCTAGCCAGCCTTTCACACTCCACAGTTTGCAACCCTCTCCCACTCCCCATTCTTGATTCAGCTCACCCAACTTCCTTCAGGAAACTTCCTTTAGTACTTTTGGTTCTCTGGTCTTTCCTCTCCTCACCCCAAAGTGTCTTGGGTGCTTGGTCCCCTGGGTCCCCCACCCTTCCCTGCAGATTGCTGGGTGTCCTGTTTCTGGCCGTCAACCCGGCTCTGTTGCGTCTCTCCTTGAGTGTTGGACGCACACAGCAGGTGCTCAGCTAATGGCTGGGTCTACTAAAATTTGTGGGTTTATTTTTTCTCCTCTTGTCCTGGGCTCTCTGAATCATCAGAAAAGGGGAAATATGAGATGGGATGGACATTGTAAGGCCCATGGCTCGATTGGTTGGATTGGAAATTGGTAATCCAAGAGAAACCAAAGAGGCAGCCGTGCTAGGACTCACTAGAGACGATAAAAATCTAGTGGGCAGGAGAAGGTGGTGTTAGCAGGGGGATGAGTCTTAAAATAACATAGAGCTTGTAAAGAGACTATCAGGAAGTCGATTTTCTATGACAACTCCCGTAAGCCACATCCATAAAAGTTAGTGAGTTTTGGAAATAAGAAATCAGTCTAAGAGAAGAAAAGCAGAGGGCAATGTTACATTCTAGGGCAAAAGTCAAGGCGCCGAAGGGTCAGTGACTCGGCCTGAATTATACAGAGTATAGACAGATAACAGGCAATGCAAAGTTCACTTATTAAAAATGTCCTGATATACTGAACTGTGGAGATGAAACGGGGAAGTGCACGGTGAATATTTCTGCAGCCATGAAGACTCACAGCAGCTGCTCCACCCTGGGCTTTCCCAACTGGAGATGGCTCTGAAGATCTCAATTTAGCACTGTTTTTCCTTTTTGTCACATTGTCTTCTAAGCCACTTAAGACTAGCAGCCATGCTGTGTCACGCATCTTCCACAGTATCTGCCCCAGAACCTTCAACTCATGCCCACTTGCCAAATTCAAGTGGCTTTAACTGACAGAGGTTAAAAGACTTAGTTGTAGGAAAAACATGCTAATCCTAATGATCTGGGTCAACATGTCACTTACTGGGGCTGGTGCTGTGGTGTAGCTGGCTAAGGCTCTGCCTGTAGAGCCATAACCCACAGGTGAGTGCCAGTTTGTGTTCAATTCTGATCCTGCTTCTTGCTAAAGACCTTGGAAGATAAAATAGAAGGATCCATCATGTGAGAGACCTAGAAGAAGCTTCTGCTCTGGGTTTGGAATGACTTAGTTTCAGCCATGTGGCCAGCAGGTGGAAGATCTCTCTAACTCTACCTTTCAAAATAAATTTTAAAAAATAAATCTTTTAAAAACTCATTCATTTGTAAAAATATTTGTATTTCATTAAAAAATTATCCAGAGTTTATATAAGAAAAAGACTTAAAGGTTTCAGAAAATCCTGTATACTGTATGAATCATCATAGCCAATGACTTCCCATAAATTCCCAAGAACCCAGTGCAGGATGACACCACCTTCCGTGGTTCAGATTCTGCATGCATCTGAATTTCTCTTCTGGGCCTCAAATTTTACAAAGGAGATGGCTACCCCCAGAATTCTGTGGGGCAAGGAGGGCCAGGGCGCAGACCCTCAGCGCTGTGACAGGCAGGAATACAGCCACCTGTCGCTTAGAATGAGTACACACGCTAAGAAGTGTCATGATGGGACTGTGTAGTTACATCACAAAGCATACTGGCAGCTACAGCATCAATCTAATCTCATGGGACGGCAACGACATATGTGATTTGCCACTGGCCCAAGTATTGTAGTGCAGAGACTGAGTGTAACTAATGCAGGTGTACATTCGTGCGTCCCTTACCCTTCCACCCCAGAGCACAGCCTGGGTTCCAAGTCCAGACTCTTTTACTTCTGTCAGTCCTGCTCTCTGTTGTCCAGCTCCAAGGCCGCTGTCGCTGTGACTCCTCCCTTGACCAGTGCCTGGCTTCTGCCACAGTGCTTGCTCCCAGATCTACTTGTTTCTATCCGTCATCCCAATAGGTAGTCTCTCCACATGCTCCCACGTTCTCCCAAGCTATTTGCACATGTTGGAAAAGCAAGGAGGCGACGTCTGCTAATTCTTGCTTCACATCTGCTCAGCATCCTTAATGCAGAGGCGAGGTGTGGCTTCCTTGAGTAGCAGAGGAGCCCTAGGGAAGACTCTGGGGGCACTGGGGCCAGGCAATGGGGTACACCCTGGCCACCCTGAAGCAGAAGATAGGGTACTATTCTGAGATTCTGTGGGGGCCACAAGGAGGGTAAGAAGCAGACAAGTTGGTTCCCTGAAGGCAGAAGTGCTGGGAGGCAGACCATGGCATCTCTCTTAAGAGTCTTCCCTAAGAGCTTTCATTTTTTTTTTTCTGGTTGTTTACAGAAGCTTCATCAATGCCTGTCTTCTTGCATGTGTTAGGTGGTTGTGGTTGTTTTGATTGTGTGTGCTCTCCTCATCTGATGCCAGCTTCTGGGGGTGTTGGGGAGGGATGGAGGTCATCTTCCGTCTGCTTGGCTTTGTCCCCTGTTCACCTGTTTGCGCCAGTCCCTGGGAGCCTGTGTCCTCTGGCTTCTCGAGAATTTAGCAGGTGTGGCTCTTTGGCTGGAGATAAGATCGAGCTCTTTGTCCGTCTGGTCACTCCCCTGCAGGTGCCGGAGAGACGGCTGGCTCATTCTCCGGGCTGAAGTTGGCAGCTTCTCCGTCACAAAGCCTCTTCTCCTCTCTTTTGTCTCTGGAAGCCTCTTCTCCTGCAGCCCTTCCAGTTGTGCTCAGCTGGTCAGAGCTCCAGGGCTCTGCATTTTCTCTTCAGGTGTGGTCATCACCTTTCCATAGTACATAAATTGTTTCTTTATTGAGCCCTGCCCCTGTGACCTAGTTAGCATGTGCCAAGGCTCCCTGCCAACTCATCGCCTCACACACTGCCCCATTCAGCCCTTTTCCCCAGGACATAGCTCAGGGGCTGTCTACACCAGGAGCACTTAGTAACTTCAGGAATTTGGGAATGGTTCAACACCGGCTGGATAAAGGAGTATCAGGCCCTACATGGAATGTGGAGCAGGAGTGAAGTTTCCAGAACATCTCTCGCCCATACTAATCTGCATAGTTTATCTTGCAATGTATTTCACACATCCACAATTATGGGTACCTGAGTCAGAAGTTTCCAGAAACCATGCTGACCTTGACTGTGTGTGATGCTTGTGACATTTACTACTTTGGCTGTCTTTATTCGTTTTGGCTTTAAAGGCCCTGGCGTGAGAGCGGCACACATCCACCATCCTAGGGATGCGTGATTCCAGTGGCAGGTGCTGATGTGTGGTGAACGTGACTTGGGAAGTGAAGGGAGGTTCAGAGTTGCCCTTCAACCTTCAGATTTGTATGGAATGTTTTTATAGGATGCATTTATCTGAAAGACACAATGACAGAGAAAGAGGCAAAGATGGTGAGTTTTTGTTGTTGTTGTTGTCGAAAAGGCAAATTAGATTATGGAGAGAAGGAGAGACAGATCTTCCATCCATTGATTCACTCCCCACATGGCTGCAACGGCTGGAGCTGAGCCGATCTGAAGGAGTCAGAAGCTAGGAGCTTCCTAGTCTCCCACAGGTGTGCAGGGTCCCAAGGCATTGGGATATCCTCCACTCCTTTTCCAACCATAGCAGGGAACAGGGAGCTGGATGGGAAGTGGAGCAGCTGGGACATGAATCAGTGCCCATGTGGGATCCCAGCACTTACAAGGTGAGAATTTAGCCATTGAACCAATCGTGCCAAGCTTGGTGGAAAAATCTTTTATCTCATGGTTCACCCCCCAAAATTGCTGCAACAGCCAGACAGGCTGGGAGGGAAGCCAGGATCCACCTTCCATCAGGGTATCCCATGTGGGCAGCAGGCAGCAACTTCACCCTCTGTGCCACTCTGCCAGCCGCCCTCCTTTTTTTTGAAAATATATTTTATTTATTCTAAAGGGGCAGAGTGACAGAGAAGAAGAATTTTTCATGGAATTCTTCAACTTAGCTTTTATTTTTAGTGTTGTAGGCAGCATCATGTGGTAATTGGAGCTCTTACAACATGCTGATGACATAAGTGCTTGAAAGCATCCAGTTTGTGAAAGGCTGTGCCTGGGACCCACAGGCTGCAAGTGCCAACTGGTCTCTCAGGCCCTAGAACAAGCCTGCAGGGCAAAGTTGACGTTGGGCACTTGTGGAGGGTCCCTGGCCCTGCCCTCCCTTTCCTCGCTGCTCCAGTGGCTCCTCATCCTCAGGCCAAGCATGTATGAGCACTGCTGTGTGAGCCCAAGACCGCAGTGCCTGCTCCTCATCCTCCCGGTGTGCGTTTCCGGCTACTGCGTCTTCCCTCATTGAAACCAAACTCAGCTAGAAAGTAAGTCAAAGTACGCCTTTGATTATGAGTTTAAGATTTATTTTTATTTGAACAGCAGATTTACACAGAGAAGGAGAGAGAGAGAATCTCCCACCCAGTGGCACACTCCCTAAGTGGCTGCGATGGCCAAGACTGAGCAGATCCAAAGCCAGGAGCTGGGAGGCTGTTCCAGGTCTCCCACGTGGGAGTGGGGTCCCAAGGTTTTGGCCCATCTGCCACTGCTTTCCCAGGCCACAGGCAGGGAGCTGGATGGGAAATGGAACAGCTGGGATGTGAACTAGTGCCCACAGGGGGTCCTGGTGCTTGCAAGGTGAAGATTTAGCCACTAGGCTATTGTGCCTAGTGACATTTTAATGGCAGAAAAATAAAAACAAACGAAATAGGTCCGATAACATAGGATATGGTGGGGAGTGTGTGAAAGACATAGATCCTGTAAGCCACATGCTAGGCAGTGAGTGTGTGTGTGTGTGTGTGTGCGCGCGCGCATGCATGAGCTTTATTGCAGTCAGCGAGGACTTTTTGAGGAGGTGGCAATGGAGGACAGAGCCGCATGGACCACAGCTGTGGAAATATCAAGGGGAAAAGCACGAGGTGAAAAAAATAGCCATGCAGGGGTGAAGAGGATTCCTTAGCTGCAGGGACAGAGGCAGCCCGGGGCTTGAGTCACAGCCTTCTGGGTTCCTCATCCTGCCTCTGCCAAATACAGAATATACACTGATATGTTGACATGAAGATTTCCTTAAGTTATTATTACTATTTGTAAAAATCATTACTATATTTTTACTATTATTATCACTATTATATTATTATATATTACTTATATATAATCATAATGGTATATATAGTATGATGGTATCATGATGGTATCACTATAATAGTACAATACTATGTATTATTATACTTTTATTATTACTATAGTAGTATTACTATTTGTAAGAATTTGGATTGAGCTGGCAACTCAATCCAGACCTCCCACCTGGATGTTGTGGAGCCCAGTACTTGAACCACCACCTGCTACCTCCCAGGGTGCATATTAGCAGGAAGCTGGAGCTAGGAACCAAACCCGGGTACTCCCCCCTGGGATGTGGGTATCATAACCACTAGGACACTGGCATTGCTTCAGCCCCTGGACATTGCTCCTAAGAGCATAGGCACACAGGGATCTTTTCAACTCCCTCTCAGCGCCTTCATGTGTATGTCCAGAAATGGGCTGATTAAATCACCTTTCCCGAAGCTGATTTGCTGGGCTTTGCACATGGCTGCCTACAAGTTATGCCACCTGCTCGGGGCACTGCATTGGTCTGTTTGCATGGTCCTCTCTTCAAGGGTCTGGTGGGCTGGGGGACTGCACCATTGCACACACTGAGGGCACCCCGAGGTAAGGCATGTGGGCTGCATGGAGCAGGATTAGCCAGGAGAGCACGCCTGGAAAGGACAGTCTGCCCGCTTCCACTTTTATGGGCTGTACACTTGCAGCTCCTCTGGTTTTGCTTGCAAGGAGGGCTGCCTCTCTCTGTGGGAGAAACAGAAACTCCTGGGCAGAACCAGAGCCCAGACTTCCCATTCTGCAGTCAGCGTGCCTCCACCACTTTCTGGTGCCGGGGGAGGAAGTGTCCTTCTTTGCATCTCTCCTCTGCTCTGCCTCTCTCCCTCTTCTCAAAGGGCAGCAGAGGGGGCAGGCAGACACTCACCTGACCCTTGCCCCTGGTGCCCATCCTGGGGCAGCTGGACTGGACTCACATTCAGCAGGGGGTGGCAGCTCTCCTTGCCGGGTACTCTCAACCGGGTCAGGGCTATCTCAGGACAGGAGCCCCTCAGGGCCAGCCAGCCCCAGGTAGTGCAGGTGAATCCAGGTGGCTCCACCGGAGCGGAATGCATGAGATTCTTCACGCTCTGAAGCTGTTCCTGCGGGGGAGGTCATCTGCTTCCCGCCATGAGTGTGTGCACGCATGTGCATGCCCGCACTAATGTGTGAGGGTGTGTGGGGGTGTGTAAATGTGTCAGTATTCTTTTTAAAAATTTTTTTAATTAGTTACATATTGCATTATGTGACACAGTTTCATAGGCTTTGGGATTTCCCCCAACCCTCCCCCAACCCTCCCCCCATGGTGGATTCCTTCACCTTGCTGCATAAGCACAATGCAAGTTCAGTTGAGATTCCTTCATTGCAAGCCTATACCAAGTATAGAGTCCAGCATCTTATTGTCCAGATAAGTTCAATGGCTTCTTACGGAGTCCATCTCTGGTCAGCAGGTAGAGCCAGCAGAGTATCATCCAGATCAATAAAAAGCTCCAACATGAATGTGTCAGTATTCTGAGTGTGTGAACGTGAGAGTGTGGGTGTGAGTATGGAATTTGTGAGTGTGTTTATGAGTGTGAATGTGGGCATATGTGAGTGTGTGAGTAACAGTGGGCATATTAGCCTGTGAGTGAGAATGCTCATTAGTGAATGTCTGATTATTATGTGTGTTTATGAGTGTGAATGTAGGGGCATATGTGAACATGTGACTGTGAATGTGTTAACGTGTGACTTGTGTACTTGTGAGAGCATAATTCGTGTGTGTATGTGTGTGTTTATGAGTGTGAATGTGTCTGAACGTGTAAGAATGTAATCTGAGCAAGTGAGTGTGAATACTAAGGTGTGAGGGTGTGTGGGTGTGTGGGTGTGAATGTGTGCCTTTGAGCATGGCAGTGTAGGTGTGGGTGATGTGTGTATGAGTGTGTGTGGGTGTAAGTGTCGGTGAGTGTGTGTAAATGTATGTGTGCGTGAGCATGTGTGACACACAGGAACAGCGAGAGTGGAGGAGAGAAAAGGAAGCTTGCTTGTGGAGGCTGGGGCATTGGACAGTGCTTGGAGCAGTCCCTTGCAGTCCCAAGACCACAGCAGTGGTTTCTGGACTGATGGAGGTGGAGAGAGATGGAGAGGGAGGAAGACTCAGGACCCCAGAAGGCAGGCACCAGAGCAAGCGAGCCCCTGAGCCCGCAGCCACGTAACGACACGCAGTGCCTGGGAGGCATTCCCCTCGTGTCTGTGCCCTCAAAGCTGTCTCCATTCACCTACCTCCCCTGTGTGTTTTTACTTAGAAATGATACGGGAACACAGATTTCCTAGTGTCAAAGGAAGTGGTTTTCTGATTCCCTGCAGGACGTTTGCACAGGGAGCTAGCAGAGTTGGCCTGGCTGCAGCGACCACACAGAGCAGGCACGATGCCCTCCCTGGGTTAGCATGGGGCCGTGTCGCTACGCACCACTCCACCCCAGCTCACTTGGCCTTCACCCCATCTCTGGTGGAAGGTTTGCTTCCAGATATGGAGGATAGAAAGTGAGTTCCACTCAGGCTACAGTCTGCCCTATGGCAGGCTCGGGGTCTCACCAGAACAGCTGTGGCCCTGGCTGGCAGGAGCACCCCAGCCCTATGACAGGAAGGGGTTCCTGTTTTGTCTGCTCTGGTGGACTGACTAAGCCAGCATAGGGGACCTTTATTGGGAAGTATTATAAAGATTATTTTCTGTCTGCTTTCCAAACAAAGGTGGACTAAAGGTCTACAAGAGGGCTGGGTTCCCAGATCCAGATACTCTGAGATCCCCAGCCCTGGCCTCAGGCCCTGGACGTGGACTGCACCTCTCCTGCACCTTGGCAACAAGAAAATCTAATGATCATGCCTCCTAACTCCGTGTCTTTACTGGAGAGGACAGTAAGGAGAGCAAGGAGGTGAAGCTGACTTGGGCAGTGAACCCAGTGTAGCCTGAACCAGTCACACTGGGCGCAGGCAGATGGGGGCTACAGGTGGAGAAGTTGGGGAAATGATGCCATTCAATACCCCAAGCTGGGGCTTAGCTTACCTTGCAAAGCAGAGACAAAGTGGACCTGTTAGTTGGAGTGTAGCAATGATGGCTCCTGAGAGAGGAAGAGAGGGAGAGAGCCAGAGGCAGCTACAGAGAGAAACATACACAACACACACACACACACACACACACACACACACACACACACACACACACACACACACACAGACCTGCCCACACTTATACTACCTTCCTCCACCACAGACACCCAGAGGGTCCCGAAGTGGCACTGGTCATCCCCAGGTGTGTACTGGAGACCGGTGGCATGTCCCGGAGTTCCTTTTTCAGGTTGCTGGGAGGTGGTTCATCCTGTGCAACCTCTGTGCAATGGCTTCCTTCTGCAGCCCCCTAAAGCAGCTGAAGCAAGCCCTGAGCTGGATTGTTCCAGCAGCGATGGTCCTCCTCTCAGCACCCCACTGGGGGACACAGCCCCTGCTGGAAAGCAGCAGGAAATCTTCCTGCCAAAAGCACACACGATGGTGTGTCTGGATTTGGAAACTGGAGAGACATCTTGTAGGGACTGTAGCATGCCGATAGCGATTGAGTCTTTGCAGGAGCCAAGCCCTGGGGGACTGATAGCAGGAGAGCAGGTCCTGACAGTACAGGTTTGGTGACTGCCAGTGCGAATGGCCCCAGTTCACTGGGGAGCCATCCTGTTCTTTTGCCTGTTTGCTGGTCTGCCTGGGAACCTGAACACAAGTACACACATGCACATACACACAGAGGCAAGAGCTGCTATTGTGTCAGAGCAAAATGCGAGGCTTTCGCACCGTGTAACCTCCTGTATGTGCCCAGATGCAGGGCACAGAGCAGTGAGCTCAACCTCTGCGCTTCCTTTGATTGCTCTGAAGGCCTTTCCAGAAGAGAGAATGTACAGCAGTTGGCAGCTGCACACCTCACGCACGAATCCGCCCCATGTCCTCGCAGCAGCTTGTCCGCAGCAAGGGAGGAAGACCTGGTTGTGTGGAGGTGGCGCGGGTGGGAGTGGGGCAGGACTGCAGGGTGCCATGCTGCGTCCTTGAAACTTTCAGGACCCCCAGGCCTCAGATATTGAGGAAGGGGTGGGCTCTGAAACACAGCAGCTGTTACCATAAATGTTCTCTGTGGTGTTGTCGCCATGCCCTGGCCCACACCGACAGCTCCAGACTATCCGGTCTGAAGACGTCCTATCAGAACAAACCCTGTTCCCACAGAGAAGCCATACAAAGTGTGGAAGTGGGCCCCTGGCGGCCATCCTTCAGAATCCGTCTGCCCTGGGGGATGCTCCAGAGAGTGGAGAGGAGAGCTGCACAGGCAGACTGGCTGAGGTGAGCCGAGCCCATCTGGTGATTTCTTGTGACTGACAAAGTGGATCACTACAGGATCTCCAGTCTCTTCCCTTCTGCCCTCCTGTCCTCTCTCCTTTCCAACCACATCCAGCTTTATAGAGGTGTAATTACCAAAGAAAAGTGTACGTATTTAAGGCATATACAATGTGATGGTTTAGTTCATGTCTACATTGTGGAATGATTGTGATTACCAAGAGAGTAGACCAGTCTATCACCTTAACTTAGTTACTGTGTGTGTGTGTGTGTGTGTGTGTGTGTGTGTGTAGTGAGAACATTTAAGATCTACCCTTAGCAAACTGAATGCACACTGCAGTGTTAACTTGAATCACCATGCTGCACATTGGATCCCATGGGTTTTTTTCTCCATTCTCCCCTTTTGAGTCTGCAGTGCGATGTGAAAAGCTGCGCAGCCCAACTCCATCCTCTTCAGGGGTAACATGTTAAGAGGCTTGAGGGTCTCAAACACAAGCAGAATGAAACCAGTGGTCCTCTTAGATTTTTGTTCTCCTATGGCCCAGATTAAATTTGAATTTTGTTGGAAACTCTCCTTCAGAAATTACATTGGATAACAGTAGCAATACATAAACTCATGGCCCTGCTGATGCACCTGCACCTGCAGTCTTTGTCTATTAGCCGGGGTGAGTTGGATCAACCTAGCTTGTTCTTCTGGGCACACGTGCTACTGAGAATATTCTGAGGGAACCCTGGTAGGATGGAATTTTGAACATGAAGCAATGTCTCATGAGTAACAATTACCTTTGTATTATTATAAGATTGTTAGCAAGGACCACATACGTAAATATACTCATATATAATAGTAATGATATACACACACCATATGTATGTAAAACATGGAAGGCATTTTATGGGTTCTTCAAAGCAAAGCCACAGACATTGTCTTAGTTGCTTCCCACGAGAGCACGGTGATGGCCATTGGTGGAATTTGTCAGATGGTCCAGGAAACAAAGTGACAGGCAGGAACCCAGGGGCAGGACTTCCACTCCTGTGCTGTATCTCCATCCAGTTCAGCTACAACTCCAACCTCACCAAGAGACTGTCCATTGGTTCATTCATCCATTCATTTTGTAAGCATTTATCGAATAATGGTCCTCTGTTTTGAATGTGGAGCAGCGAGAAACAAAATCAAAAAGAAAATCGCTCCTTTCCCCTCCACAGCATCGTGCCCTTTCTCAGGCCAGTGCAGAGGCAAAGACCCATGTGTCTGGGTCCCAGCTGGGCCATCTTCCAGCAACACTGCTTGTGGCAATATTTGCAAATCATCTGGTCACAGTTTCCTCATCTGTAAGATGGAGATAATTATAGTACCTGCTGAGAGACATTTTATGAGGATCAAATGAACTTCTAAGGACCTGAATGATGGTTGGTACCCAGGAAACCTTCCACAGGTGTTAGCTGTAGAATCTAAGCTATCATTTAGGAAGGTAGAATTATACATTTCTTCTTAGAGACTTTCCTATGCAACTAAAAGTGGGATACCAAAGTTTCTGACTTAGTTCAGTGTATCCTGAATAAGAGTTTATGTATCTGGTGAGTCAGACTGTATGTCCTGATTTGCCCAATGCAATTTTACTTCATATCTGGTGTCCCTAAAGATGTATTAGTGATAAATGGCAGTAGGAGTGTTCCGTGTCCGTATGGCTCAGAGTGTACCCTCCACACCCAAGGGTGCCCTCCCTGGGACTGGAGCCGCTGTACAAAACAAGCTGCATTGTCATAATGGCTGGGCTCTGGGCAATGCTACAGCACATGGAAGGAAAGAGAAACTTGTGAGTCATTGTCTATGCAGTGTTCGTCTCTGGGTTCCTGCTTTGTTTAATTAAACTGAGTCTACTGGGCATTGGTTTCCAAGTGCTCCTTAGAGGATGTGTAGGATCAGAAGCATCTGAATGTGCTGGAGCCCGGGACACCATTTCCCATATTACAGGACCTGGGTTCAATGTACAGCCCCAGCTCACAATTTCAGCTTTCTTCTTCTCTGTTTTGAAAGATGTACTGATTTAATTTGAAAGCCAGAGTTACAAAGCAAGAGAGAGAAAGAGAGAGAGAGAGAGAGAGAGAGAGAGAGAGAGAGATCCTCCATTTGCTAATTCACTCCCCCAAATGGTGCAATGGTCAGAGCTGTGTTGATTTGAAGTTGAGAGCCAGAAGCTTCTCCTGGTTTTCCCAAGTGGGTGCAGCGTCCCAAGACTTTGGGCCATATCCCAGTGCTTTCCCATGCCTCAAGCAGGGATTTGGATCTGAAATGGAGCACCTGGGACTCCTACTGCCTGCTACCACAGGGATGCTGGTACCGTGGGCAGAGGATTAGTGTGCTATGCTACCACACCAGTCCCATTCAGTTTCTTCTAATGTGCACCCTGGAAGGCAGCAGATGATGGCTTAAGCATGTGTGTCCCTGCCACCCCTTTGGGAGATCTGGATGCAATTCCTGTCTCTTGGTTTTGGCCTTGCATAGTCCTAGGTGTTTCAGAATTTGGAAAGTGAACCAGAGACAGAAAGATAATGCTCTCTCTGTCTGCCTCTTATATAAATGAACTCAATAAAAAAAAAAGTAAATACAAACACGAATGCATGCAGATCTTCCCCAGGAAGTTGGATTTTCAGCAGCCCCTGGGGTGATCTCCTGCTTCAAAGAACTCACCATCCCCTGTCAAAGTGAATGTGACCGCCAGAGAATGGTGCCAAATGGAACTGGGTAGGCTTACCTCAGCTTTTTCAATGAATGCCTTTGCCTTCTGACCCACCCCCACCACAACGTTCTCAGCAGAGCTACCAATGTATCTTTCATCCCCAAAGACATCATTAGCAACATATGCCACTGCAGGTGCTGAGTGGCCATGCCTGAGATGAGACTTCACCTTCTCACCTGGACACCACATGGGATCCCAACTTGCTCACCATATGAACCCTGGTATCTATTCCCCTTAAAGGATAGTGTCTCAATGCCTCATGCTATTTGTTGCAGAGGATGCAACCAGCATTGAGAGACAGAGAGAGAGAAGAGAGAAAGAGAGAGAGCGAGAGAGAAGAGTTAAGATTGCCTATGTGTGGTCAGGAAAAGCAGTATTCAGTAAGACTCATGTGTCAGTGGGTACACTGCACCTTGGGTCCCTGTACACTTGCTAGCATGCATCATGTTGCCCCTCGTCTCTGATGTGCAGCATAAATCAATGCTGATCCTATGTTATTTATGGCTCCTCTCATCTCTACTTGCCGAGGACTGATGGAAAAAGCCACCAGGGAAGTAGACTATCAGATGTAAGTCCAGCAGGAGGCTACCTGCAAGCCAATAGAAAACTACTTTGCTGACAACTGCAGAACCCATGGAGAAAAATCCATCACTGGTCGTGTTGTGGAGGCCAACCCAACCCAGTCTAGCACACAAGCACATCTTCTGGGTGTGCCTGGAGCCAAGCCCGTTTTCCTTCCTGTGAAACGGGGAGGCTCTCCCCCTTGACTAATGCTGGAATGTGCAAGTCCAAAGGAGAGAGAGCACAGTCCGTGCAATTAAGGCTGAAGCACACAGTGCAGGCCCAGGGACGGCCTGCACTGCTGGTTTGGTAGCGGTGTGTTCCTTGGCACTAGGGGAGAAAGACAAAGGCAGCAGTGTGGGAGTCAGAAAGACACTGCTTGCGGGGCACAGGCCTTTTTCGGCTGCCCCTGGCAAGCGGCTGATCTCCTGGACCCTGGGAAAGAAGATGTGGGGGCTGCTCTCCCGGCATGCTGGTGTGCCTGGGTGACCTTGAAGCAGATGCAGCCAGTGGGGTGAGGGGAGCATCTTACAGAGGGAAAGGAAGGCGGAAGAAGAGGGGGACTCAGATGGCGGAAAGGGAGAAAGGCTCCAAGACATTAACAGAATGAGACTCTAGGGAGTGCTGGCCCCTCCCCTGCTGGCCCCTTTTGCCACTTGGCACTTGATGGCTCTCATAGCATTAAAGAAGGAGAGAAAGTTGCTAAAGTCAAGCTGGAACTACAAAGAACACATAAAACCCTGCTCACTCTTGCACAGGGACCTGTTGAATGCTGTCAGTGGGCTCCTGCGGCTGCCCCTGTCACTTCCTTTAACGCTGCCATGCCAGGCTTTGCCAGACTGTGAAGGACTGGCTGGAAGAGCAGGGCTTCACCCTCAGCCTGGGGCATCCACCCTATGCCCTCAGGGCATCCACCCCATGCCCACGCTAGTGCTGCAGGCTTCCCTGGGCCCAGGCTTCTGGAGGGGCTTCAGGGTTGTCAGGGCTCACCCACAAGCTTGGGACAGGTGTTCTAATGCTAAGCTCCAGCAGATAATAGCTAGTCAAGTTCTTAGACACAGCATGAGTGCACCTTTTCTGGACTCAGTAGAATACAAAACAAGGGGAAAAATTACATGTATGGAAACATTCAGATGTCTGACAAGCCCAAATGCATGTACAGTAGACTGTGATGGCCTGGCCAGGAATGCACTGCGTGAATGTAGCTCCGATTGGCAGGCCTGGTTTCCTGCCCCCCTGGCCCAGTGCACAGCCAGGTCTCCCCCATCCAGCCTTAACTTCCTTCAAAGGCCTCTGCTGTTTTCTATGCTGGATTCCTCTCACTGTGAGCCACACCTGAAGGTAGAACGAAGACATTTATTTGTAAAACCAGCTCCCTGTGGAGGAGAGCTTGCATCCGTGGGAAGGAACCGAGCCCCAGCGCGCTTCCAGAGGACCACATGCAGACAGAGTGAGAGCAAGTGAAGACCTGCAGGCAATGCCACCGGCTGCCCTCTCCCTTCCCACCCCTCTCTCCCCTGCGGTGGCCCACAGCAAAGCAAAATGTCCTTTCTGCTTGAGAACGCTGACGCCCCCAGATGTCCCGTGAGAAGGCAATTTAGTCTGACATCCACGACGAAGCGCTCAGGGAACAATCGAGAGAGCCATTTTCCTATTCCGGGTGGCTCGTTTGCTTCCCACAGATGCCCGGCTGCACGCTTCTGTGGTCCTCCAACCGCCTACCAGCCCATGAGAGGGAAGCTGAGACAAATCACGGGTCTCCTCACATGCCCATCCTTATGCTCTGGATGATCTGAAAGATAGCTGCAAGAGGAAAACAAAAGACACAGCTCAGACACCAGACAGCACGCAGCTGGAAACCCAGCCCCTAGCCAGCCCCTAGCCAGCCCCCACAAGCCCTTGTGGGGCTGGCTCATAGCTGATTAGATATTTCCTAACAAGGAGTTCAGTTAACAAGGGGTCACTGAACTTCTTTAAAGAGGCAGCCAAGCTGTGTCTGCAGATGGATGCCTTAGGGATTTATAGATAAAACTCCTGCTAATTCCATGGGGAGTCGTGGCCAGAAATCCCTGGGGCACTGAGCGCAGCCCTGGCCCCTGTCCCCAGCAACACGGGTGGGTGCTGCTGCTGCTGCGGCGAGGGGATCTGGGCTTTGGTGCAGAAACAACACTCATTAAACAGGTCAGTGAATCTGCCTTTTCAGAATGCCCATGACCTGTA
Source organism: Ochotona curzoniae (assembly GCF_017591425.1). Classification (NCBI taxonomy): domain Eukaryota; kingdom Metazoa; phylum Chordata; class Mammalia; order Lagomorpha; family Ochotonidae; genus Ochotona; species Ochotona curzoniae. The sequence goes on along the minus strand of NW_024466502.1, from coordinate 41,939,368 downwards.
AAAATAATCAGGCCAGGTGCTCCCAGCAGTGGTTCCAAGGCAGGCTCTGGCTGCCCAGAGCCCCACACACAGGTGCAGCTTCCAATCCTGGAACTCTCCCCTGAGTGACAATGATGTACTCAGAGTTCTGGCTTGACCAGCTGGGCTGATGTGAGCAGCCTGATGCCCACAGACAAGTCCTGGCACCCTCACCCTATTCCCAGATTTTCTGGTGAGAACCCATTAGAAAGCTCCCAGCCTGGTTCTACCCATGGGGACTACAAATGTGTCCCAGCAGAGGACGAGCTTGCCTTCTCCTCCTCCTTTATTTTGTTTTATCTTCCCCAGCAAGCCAAGTTGGCACTGATGAAGACCATGGTAATGCTAAGAGGTACTGAAGAGTATTTGCTTTTTCAATTTTTATTATCATCGGATTTAATCACATATAAAAACAGAATAAACACTGAGCTTGTAGGGATCCAAGCACCTCTCTCCTTCACAGAGCCATCCTGGAACATCTTCAGGAACACAGCTTCTCAAGTGCCTACACACAGGACCTGCAGAAGTCTCAAGCAACAAGTTGGCTGAGGTTTCAGCATCCAGTACCATTGAACTTAACGCACGATACAGGCAGAGCACCCCTTATCCAAGATGTTTTGCACCAAGAGGTGTTGTGGAGTTCATATTTTCTTCAGGTCCCTGAACATCTGATTATGCTTACAAGAATCAGATATACGGAGGCTAAGATATAACTCTAAAACAGGAAACTCACTTGCATTTAATCTAAACCTTCTACATGTTACTTAAAGGTAACTGTCCATTATTGCAAATAAATCTGTGTATGCAGCAGTTTCTGTTATAGGCATCTCCAATTCTGGCATATCTTTCTTTCCCAAGGTTCAGATGTTGGAGCTTTTATGTTTTCTGAAAGAGGAATGCTCAATCTGTACGCTGTGTCGGGTATTGTACTTTGGGGATAACAAAGAGAATTCACACACTGGTTCCTTGGGGGAATCTTTCTTAGATAGCTGGAGCTTAAGGACAAAGGACTAACACATCTTCTTCTTCTTTTTTTCTAAAAAATATGCTTCTTATTTTCTAAATTTAAGAAGCTGTTGTCACTACCTTCTTAACCTGGAGATTTTAAGCATGATATACATGTTAACTTTTCATGAACAATCAGGGTCACTTTCATGAGAACAATCACCAGTCAGACTCTGCTGTAACAGTCTTAAGGAGGATACACAGTGTCTGGCACCCACTGAGTTCTGCTTGGCTGTCCACTGGAGCTCTCCTGTCTGCTTATCTTTTTTTTTTTTTCTTATCGCTTTCTCTCATCTTTGCTACTCTCATGTCAATCTATCCTGGGCTCTTCCTGGCCTTTGTTGCTGTACACTGAAAGCCAAGCCTGCTAAAATTGTGCATAACATCTGGGCCAACCCAAGCCATGGGAATGTGAAGGGCTCTTTGGGTGACACAGAGAGGAGTTGTTCCTTTCACAACTTGTGACATTTTCTTTTGGTTGCACTCAAGAGATGCCTTTGGCTTATTTCCGGTTCTTGGGGGTCCTTGAGAAGGAAACCAATGAATAAGCTCAAAGAAATAACTGATGTTTCTATCCTCCTTTTACCAAGGCACTCAAGAAATAAGAATGAACACAGATTCTGGGTTCTGGTTTGGTAGGAATGCCATGAGGCAGCTGTATATCCAATATCATTAGGAAAAACAATATTTACACCTACCATGCCTCAGACTGTGCACTTGGGATCAGAGGGCTGAATATTAGGATGACACGGGATTGGGTTAATCACAGCTGCTGATCAAATTTAACTCCTTTGAGGCATTTCAAAGAAGATTTCACTTTCTGTGACAGGGGATCAGAGTACTTGATGTCATAGGCATTAAATGACAGGATATCTGAAGGCTCCTCATGTACTGAGGATGCAATGAATGGTAGCAGGTGTTGCCATCATTTTTTAAACATGGAATATTCCTTGTCCAAAATGCTTGGAATCAGAAATATTTCAGATTTCAGATTTTTCCCCCAATTTGGGATATCTGTATATACATAAAGAGACATCTTGGGCCTGGGGCCCACGTCCAAACACAAAATTGTTTTCAAACATACCTCATACACATGGCCTGAAAATACAAAATTTCTAGTGCACTTGCATTTTGACTGTGACCTGTCATACGAGGCCAGATGTGGGACTTAAACTTGTGCTGGCAAACAGAATGTTCCAGATTTTGGAGCCTTCTGGGCTTCAAGGATAGAGCTGAGAAGTTGTCAACCTGCTTCTGTCACTGTCACAATGCCTACTGCTTTTTAATGTATGAACATAGACTAGTGTTCAATAGCATCCAGCCTTCATGATGTGAACTTTGGGATGTTACCACACAATTCTGAGCTCACTTTTCTGTACTGATAAAACTGTATATGGTCAATACCTATGAGGATAATGACATACAGAAGAGAATTGTCCTTAAAGAACATTCAGGGATGTTAGTTCTGTGTCTTCATCTTATCCTCAGAAAAGAAATCATTGGTGGATATGGGTCAACAAATAGGAATCAGCCTACGTCTTGGCTCATCATACCCTCTATGTCCGTGAATGCTTCAATAGTTCTAGAATGATAAAGACACTCAATTATTTTTTAGAGAACTGCAAATTTCTAAAAAAAAATGCTCAAAAAATTTGCATGTCTCAGAGTAGTGCCACTTACAGTGAAACAATTTACCCAGTTCTTTGAGTCTGTGTTAGAAAATAAAGGTTATTGTTGATCGTCACAGAATCCATGCACTAATATGTAAAACCCCAATAATTCTTACATGTTTATATGTGATCCTGACCCCTCTTGGAGAAATGTCTTTGAATGAAATCTCTTTTTAAGTTCACCACTTACTTCTACCTCTAAGATCACAAGAGATATGGTTGTGTTTATGACTTCTTTTTCAGCTATAGCAATGTCTTCAAGAAGTTTTCCATGCCTTATATTAATTGTAACTCTGTGTGCCTGCCCATATTGACTGGCAGAGAAACCCCAGCCTTCCTAAAGCTGACTTTCAGAGCCAGCAAACAGGAAGGGAGCTAACAATGGAGTTCAAAGAGGGAGAAGAAGCAGGGAGTCTAGACCCTGACAAGTTCATAACTTAACAGTGGGTGAACAAAGCTGAGAAAATAGCCAATCTGGCTGCAGGAGCTAGGCGTAGGGTAGGTGAGACAGCAGGGAGGAGAGAAGCCAAGAAAGGGAGGATGGCAGGCATTCCAAGTGGAGGATCTGACCCCAGGCATGCTCAATGGTGCAGAGAACTCTCAGCAAGAGCAGGAACCATAGGATCAAGAGCCTCGGCACTCTTCCACCTGTGTTTAAGAACCTGGCCTGGCTCACTTTATCTGATCACAGCTCTCTGCTCTTCCAACTCCAGCTTTCCACGAAGTCCTTAGGCTGTATCAGTCACTCCCATCCCAGAAACAACACTTGGGCCATGTCGATCAGTGAGCTTTCTTCACTTTCACACCCACTTTTGAAGAGCTGTCTAAATGTACTTTCTCTGTTTCCTTGCCTTTCATGCCCTGCTCAAACTACCCACTCTGCTTCTGCTCTTTCCCGTGCCACTGAAACACCTTTGCTAAAGCCACAAGTAATCTCCATGCAAATCACTCCATGCTCACTCTTCTACCTCCTCTTGTCTTGCTCCCAGCAAGAAACTCTCCTTTCCTTTAGCCTCCGAAACACCAGTCTCCTAGTTCCAAAGATTCCTCCTACTCTCTGGCTCTTGCCTCTAAGCTTGTTTTAAGGGATCATCCTCCTCCACCCAATCACTAAACAAGAGCATCGCAGTTCCTCCATGAGCATCACTGGCTTCCTTCCCCCTAATCCATGTCTTTCTGCTGAGTGGGCCAGTCCTGGGCTGCAGTTTCTATCGTCGCTCAGTTGTTGAGGACTCAAACATGTGTGCCCCCAGCCTGACTTCTTGGAGCTCTGGATGCACCCCCAATGTCATTGACTTGACATCCACATACTCCTAAGTGTCTCAAAGCATCTCAGACATAACAGGAACTCTTCACAATTTCTTCCCACTACCTAAACTGGCATCAGTGTCTGCTTTCTGCCATCCCTGGCACTTCCAGTTGCTGACCCAAACTTGCAGATGTTCCTTAAGGGTCTTGGGATTGTGCACCCTTCTCTGCATGCCCCAGAAACCACCTTAGTCCCAGATCCATCACCCCTCCCCAGGCTCCTGTGGGGAGGATCTCTTGCACCTCATCTATGCTTTCTTTTCTTCACTCCTTTTTTCACACTTCAGCTAGACCGATCCTTTAAACAATAGCAAATAGCATGGTGTCACCCCATGTTTAACACCCAAAGCTAGCTTCCTACTTCTTGATCCTTGATGAGGCCTCTGTTCTCTGCATATTCTGCTGTCTGTCTGTCTGTCCAGACTCTCCTTTGCATGACCCTTTCCCTCACATGGAACATCCCCCTCACAATTTCAAAAGCGTCTGGCTCTTACCACAGGATTTTGGCCTCTGTCATGATTTCTGTCTGCAATGCTTCCCTACCCTACCCAATCACCTAAGTTAGTTCTTCCAAAAAGCCTTCTTTGGCCTCTTGGAGCAAGGTTTTCAAAATGAAGCATGTACCCCAATCTCCTGGGGATGTGTGAAAACACAGATGCATGGCTGAATTCGCAAATCTAAGAAGGGGACTGCGAACCTGGGACTCTAACAAGTTCACAGGGCTGTTGAGGCTGCTAGTCCAGGGAACATAGTTTTAGAACCACTTACCCAAGTGCCAACCAACTTGTCATGTAATAAGCTTTCATAGCCCTATGTGTCTCTTCTTCAGACACTTTTCTGGCTGCAAATTCTCATGGTTTAGCATGATTAATTGACTAAATCATCTTTCTTTTCTACTAGATTGCAAAAGACTGCAGTTTTGTCAGGTTAAGTAGATCTATCTATCTTTATCTAACAAATGCAAGGTTAATCATTGCAAAAAGCACAAAGAAAGACATACTTAAAATATCTCAGATGACAACTTTGCAAACAAAAAGATTTGGCATCCAATGGCTTCCTTGAAGTCCAAATGTCTTCAGAGTTCAATATCCTGAGGTTGAAGTCAATCCATGTGGGCTATCATTTCAAAAAGGCTTGACACTGTGTCATCCCAACCCACTGTGACCCCAAGGACTGAGCCATCCAAGCTGAGAGGGTGTGCCCAACAAACACATGGGTGATATAACAAGTGAATCTCACAGGAAACTGTCAGAGCTGGAAGACTGCCAGGGGCTAGGAGGCTGCATGAAGCCAGTTTTATTGAAAACAAATAGTGGGCATCACTGGCAAGTAAAGAACATGGTGGCCTTGATGCCTGACCATGGAGATGTGAGCCTCCTGCGTGAGGAGCAGACGAGGACTCTCTCCCAGCATGGCAGTGCTGTGGTGGTGAATGAAGACTTCTGGCCCCAGAGCTACTTCCACTCTGGAGTTGAGATGATCTGAATGGCATTCACTTACTCTAAGGAAGGCAACACTGAGGCAGCCTTTACCTTACACAACAAATACATCACACTCTTTATTGAGAAACTACCATAGCATCAAGACTACAAATCGGCAGTCATCCTTAAACACACACACACACACACACACACACACACACACACACACACACACACACACACACACTAAAGAAATTAAAGAAGGATGCATTTACTAAAGCAGAAGGCTGAGCAGTTAAAATGATACACCAAGGAATATATATATAATATAAGGAGAAAAAGAAGGAAGCAAAGGAATCTGCCCGAAATATGGCCATCCAATAAGAACTGGAAAAGGAGAGGCAGAGGGTAGTATAACAGAAGCAACAGCAGCTAGCATAGGAGCAGTTCCATGACTTTGAGGAGATGATCTGGATCCAGGAGCTGGAAAAAGAACAACTGAACATTGTACAAAGGTTTGGGAAGATGGACCCTGGCCTAGGTGGTCCCCTGGTGCCTGACTTGGAAGGGCCCTCCTTAGATGTATTCCCCACTTCACCTGTCTCACCATGCAGCCTTTAGACTGTAACACAGCTGTAAGACCAGCTAAGCCACCTGTGGTGGACAGGTCCTTGGAACCTGGAGCACTGAGCAACTCAGAAAATATTCCTACAATGGATGGATTGTGTTATCCACACCAGGGAGGCTGTGAGCACAGTTTCTCCAGTTAGCCAGTGCCAACACTGCCCGGAGAGCAGAGACCTTTGGAATTCTCTGTGGAAAACTGAGTTTACCATCACTCATGTTCTCATGCCTAAGCAAAGAGCTGGGTCTGATTATTATAATACAGAGAAAGAAGAACTGGTCCTCATCCAGGATCAGCAGGGAATCATCACACTGGGCTGGATCCACATGCATCCCACCCAGACTGCCTTCTTCTTCAGTGCTGACCTGCACATCCACTGCTCCGGCCAGATGATGTTGCCAGAGTCCATAGCCATCGTCTGCTCCCCCAAGTTTCAGGCAACTAGATGTTTTAAACTAACTGACCATGGGCTAGAAGAGATCTTTATTGTCGCCAGAGAGGAGGTCACCCTCACAGTAAGGATCCACCTTTGTTCTGTAGCTGTGGCCACATGACTGTTGTGGACAGAGCCATGACCATCACAGACCTTCGATGAGAGTGTGACTCAGAGATGCATTCTCAGAACCAGAGAGCACCTCAGTGTACAGCAGCCCCCTCCTTTAAGCTTTCTAGGGAGAGAACTCTGGAAGATTTTTCTTAGGCAGAATAGAAAGCAGGGGGCATCACCTGGGGGAGAACTGATTTTATGTTTCTGGTTTGAAAAGAATTACTTGAATGTACTTTTGAAGTAAGTCTGAAAAAGGATGACCACACTAAAATAACTGTAACTCAAAAGTTAAGTGGAAAGACCGCCATAACGGACACCCACATACACTTTCTTCTAGATTCTCCAGCTAACATTGTTTTCCTCTCAGTGATTCTTCTAATGTATCTGCCAACTTGTTTATTCTTCACCTTTGAACTGAATCAGGGCATCTCTGCAGAGACTTGGAAGCCATTTGGCAAATGACTGGAGTTTTCCTGTGCTTTCTCGGCATGTTGACGAAGCTGCTATGTGAGGGACAGCTCCCGCCATCCATCCAGACAGGGAGACTGACAAAAACCCCAGAAGGGCGGTTGTTTTCAGGAATCATTTATGTAACAAATGTTTCAGGATATTTAACTTAAAAAAAAAAAAAGAAAAAATAGTAGATGAGAACAGAGCAACAGAGCACAAGGGAGCTTCCGAGCAGAGAAATTAAAGTAAGCTGGAGGATCGTCCCCTTCTGGGATAAGACAACCCTAGAAATCAAACAACTTATGATTTTTCATTTAAAAAATGAAAATAAACTAGTTTGTAAGAGAAAGTATGAGCTGTTTGGCAGATCAGTAGAAATGTCAGGAGACAAGATACTACAAAATTAAATCCGCACGCTCTCTGGAAGAATCTGTACCAAGAAAGTCAAAAGCAAAACACTATTTTCTGGTGGTTGTCTAGGTGGCAGCAGGAGACGGAGAAGAGAGGGAAAGAAGACAGATGGCTGAGACAGGAGGGGACAAACAGATGTGGTCAGGCAACAGGTGTTAGTAGCAAGACAGTAAGGCCTATCCCATGTAAAAACAGCAGAAAGAGTCCTCTGAGGGAGAGACCACAAAGACCCCCAAATGCTCCAGGGAGCTCGGGGTCTAGGATGGCAAATCACAGGGGTGGGGCTGCAGGTCACCTGGAGGGGGCTGCTGGCTGAGGAGCCATCTTCTGCAGTTGTGCCACTCATGTCCCAAGGAAGGAACTCAGCGCACATGAATGGCCTTAATCTTTCCCTCTGGGGTAGTCCTGTTCTGCAAACATCTGACTGGCTAGTCTCAATGGAGTTTCTCCAGACACTGTAACTTTGAGAATGTTCTGGACACCTCCAGGAAAGGCCAGTGTCTAGGAGGTCAACCTGCAAACATGGCAAATTCAAGTTTGTCCTGGAATAAGCATCCAGCAAGTGTAAGGGAAGTGGAAGGGGCACAAGTGGCCCAGTCAAGAAGCATCCTGAGCTGGGGCCAGGCTTCTTGCATCTGGGGGCAGACACATGAAGGAGAATCTCTGGAAAACATACCTTTTCAGGCAGGAAATCAGAGCTTTTCGATGGTCATCGGCTTCAGGTTTGAAGCTGGTGGAAGACTTTTGCACCCTAGTCCTTTCAGGCACAGAGGGAGTACAGGATGATAGCAGATGGGTTCTTGAGTCTCAAAGAGTTAGGTTTGGGTACCATCTCCCACACTGTTCAGCCAGAGGATGCTTACTGGTTTCCTCCATATCCTCCATCCTTAGCTTTGTGGTGTGGGAGAATAACTGTAATAGCTTGTTGGCAGGGACTGTGCAACGAGATGCAAAAGGCAGCGTAGGGCATGACAGTCCAACAGGAAGTTCCTACAGCATGGTAGCAAGATCATTGTATGAAAGAATCTTTTTTTCCATGGCCAGCTTTCAAGAGTTCTTTCCAGAAGCAGAGGTGACACTACTGATTCTCTGGCTTATGAGTTCTACACATCTAGGTGGCAGCTGGTAGCTGGTCTGGTTCATGCAGGTTTCTTTGTATCTCAGAGTCACACTATCCATATTGTAAGCTTTCTTATCAGACATCACAAAGGAAAGCAATGACAAAGGTCAAAATGCAAACTGCTTTTTCCTTGTAAGTATGCAGAATCTCAGTGAGGTCAAGAGGTAGGAGAGCAGCCAAAGAGCCACATACAATTACAGCAGCAGCAGACAGATATAATATCCTTACTATGACTCACACAGTTCCCATGCTTACTCATGGTCAATCCTCAGCATTACTTGTCCTGAGGATGCTGGGAGCTAGAACTAGTATCATCGGCTTCTAAGAATGGGACAGATGAAGGGGCAAGCAACTTAGACAAGCCCCCACAGCTGCTACAAAGTGACAGAACAGGTTTAAAGGAAGGGGGAGAAGCTCTGGAGTTGGAGCTCCTGACAATCATGCTAACTGCCTGCTGGCCCACACCTGGATGGCTGACTTGGTGGTTTTCAACCAACACATCCCAAACTGTATACTTCCTCCCATGTCGTGTGCCTGGGAAACTTCAGGGGCAGTTAGCAGTTCACAGGGTGACATTGTATAGCTATTGGACGTGGCACTCACTGCTCTGATTTTCAACCTTTGGACTCAAAGGGTGCACCAAGAAGAGTGCACCAAGAACTGGTGAGCCCCCAAGAGGACCACACAAGAAGGGGTTTGAGAGGATGCTGAAAGGAATGGCCCTCTGTTCTCCCATGTGTCTCTAGTACCTCTACTACTTAGTGTAACCCCTCCTCCACACTCTTTAACATGAACAGGGGGTCCTAAGGGTGAGGGAAGGGCCAGGGTGACTCTTCCAGAAATGGAAACACCTTCCCCACACGCCATTCTGCATCCAAAAGGTAGGAAATTGGACCACCTGGAGCATGAGTTTTCAGGAACAGGAAATGTTTAACTCAATGAATCACTTCTTTACATCTATTCTGAAAAGGTTATCTTATAAAAGGTCTGGGGTGTGACATCGTCTCTCTCTCTTTCTCCCTATTGTTCCTTGCTGGGAGGCAAAGGCCTGGGACAGAACAACAGAAGGATATAGTCTGATCACAGACAGACAAAAGCAACGTCATGTGCAGGAGCAGGGGGGATGTTCACGCCGAAGAAACCTAGCTGACAGGCAAGGACCCTGCAACAACAGGCCAGCTCTGGGCCAGACACAATTTCTTCTTTGATGAACCAAGAAGGCTCAGATACAGGCTCCCTTCTGGTACTGGGAAAGCCAGAACATGCAGCAACACAGGGCAGCATGCCACACACACACACACAGACACACACATAAATCCTGACCTACTACCATCACACACAAATATCAATGCACGCTTACTTGACTAGGACATATACTTTCATTTGTTTCTCTTTTGGATTTGACAAAGAGCTCTGCAGACTTACAAAAAATAAAAAGGGTGGACATTGTTTTACTTGAGTTATGCCAAGAGTGCCTGGGGATTGACACCCACGTTAGCTTCAAGTTTTCTGCTAATGCACCTGGGAAGGCAGCAGATGCTGGCTCAAGTGTTTGAGTTCCTAACACCCAAGTGGGAAACCCAGGTGAAGTTTCTGGCTCCTGGCTTCAGCTCAGCCCAGTCTTGGCTACTGGGAGCATTTAGGAAGTGAAAAAGCAGACAAAAGAGGTCTCCTTCTGTCACTTTGCCTTTTAAAGAATACCAAGCATCATTTATAATCCCTGCCTAGGTTCCTTCCTATCAAATTATGATCTTTTTGCTTTTTTGCTTATTCAACTATCTATTTAGTGAAGCATTAAGCCTTTGACTATAAGTTAAAATAAACATATTATTTCAAAAATTAAAAAAAACAGCAACATAAAAGACTAAGGGCTGAAAACCCATCAGTCTAAATTTCTGTTGTTGGAATGAACTTAATTTTTTACAATTTAAAAAAGTTGGAAAATATAGAAAAGTATAAAAACAATAAGAGTCACTAGGAAGACTATTAGCCTAGAAGTTTCCCTTCGATGAGGGGCATATGCTTGTCAGGTTCATTAATTCTTAGGCCTTGACAACCATTACATTTCTCATAATCTCTGATTAGGAAATAAGTGTCACAGGTGGCCAGAGAGATATTGGAATCCATGAGAGAAAAACAGTTTGAGAAAGTGAAATGGGTACAGCTGGCACATCCCAGATTCCCTCTGAGTACCAAAGGATGATGGGAACGGAAAGGGGGCTCCGCGGAGCCCAGCTCAAACGTCCTGTGAGTTATAAGGATGAAGGAGAAAACAACCATACTGCAGAGTAAGTCTCCGATTGTTGCTCCTATTAATGAATAGTATCACAGCTTGGGTTTCGAGCAGATCACACCAGATCACAAGACACATAACTCATTCAATTATCTGAACAGCTAGCATCTTAAATAAAAGACCTAATTTCACCATGTCCGTTCTTGGTAAAGAGCAAACTTGAAAACACTGAAGACAGTTGGCCTGTGGGCACCGTGACACAAACAGCATACAAAATTAGAGAAGCCAACGATGAGGAAGTGGCCCTACTGTGTCCACAGCACACATTACTAATCAACTATTGCCTACCGCACCATGGAGACTTACTGTGGTCTGAGAATCCTTTCCAATCAAGCTCTTAAAAGAGCTGAGGACAAAAGGGAGGGGGGTAAACAAACAAACAAACAAAAACCAAGGGTAAGGCCCAGGCAAACATAAAAATGCTCAGGTTCCAAAGTGGTGTGGGTAAGTGCGTCGACCCACGTGTGTCTCATACAGATAGCAGCTGATGTCTCTGCTTGACAGCGTCTTTGCAGATAGCAGCCTAGATGGACATTCTGGGTCACACTGTCTCCAAGTCTGGAGATAAAAACCAAGCACTCTCCAGAACACGGGCAGGGCTTGACACTGGGGACAGGGAGGGAACCCGGATGAGCTGCTTATCTGGAAAGAAGCCCCACTGCCTGCAGAGATGGTAGTAAAAGCTTTTATGAATCTATGAGAGAAAGGACAAATTCTTTGACAAGGACACTTGAGTTCCTTGTGGAATTCAATGTGGAACTGGATTCTGGGAGATGGAGCAGGGACAAATCCAGCCCATCCAAAGGGCTCAAGTGGAACGAACTTCCTAGTCAAGACTTGAACCTGATAGTGTCTGGCCTAGGTGGGATATTAAACCCCAGGGGATTTGATGGAGGGCTCTGACTGAGAAACAGGTGTCAGAAACACCAACAGAATAGTAACAACAACTAATGAAACAAAAAGTAACAAAACAAGAGAGGGGCAGGGCTTGAGATATCCTCATTGGCCAATTCCATGTCCCCCAAGAACACACTGCTCTCCTAGCTTTGATTAGCTCACAAAGAAAAACGCCTACAGCCGAGCAGCCACATGTAAGGGTTGTATCAAGGAACTGTCAGTCACGTTTATTTCAGATTCAGCTGCATGGCAGCCCCTCCTTCTTCTGGGCGGGTGAGATGTTGAGGCTTTATCACAGGGGAGAGCGGTCTCACGCCCTGGAGTGTCATCACGGACCACTGCTCCCACTCAGAGCACTGAAACGGGGCCTGTGAGTCTCCAATAGATAAAGCCAATGCGGGGACCTGAAATATGCAGCTTGGGAAGACGGACAGGTGCATGGCAGGATCAGCCTCCTGCGCATGATTGACAGTTCCATGGTGCTGTCCCTTCCCACAAGGGCTAGGGGGCTGAGGTGGGGGCTGGTGGAGCTGCACCTTAGAGCTTTATCTGAACCAACGCTTTTGTTTTCAGAACATTCCATGTCAGGCCAGCCCTTGGAGGGCTTCTTACTAGCTCTAGTTCCTTAAGGAGGAAATCAATAGAGGGAGAGTACATCACTTGCTCAAGGTTAAGCAACTGAAAAACAGCAAATGGAGGCTCTGAAGACCCATCTGATAGATTCCAGAAGCTTCCCTTCCTTTGGAGGCCTCTTACCCCCTCACTGCCAATCAGTCTGTTTACAGAGTGTGCTTGCCTAAGACACCTTTCGCAATCATGGAAAGTGTAAATTTACTTACTTGGAAAGGGGTGTATTTAGATAATTTCCCCAACTCTCCCTCACCCCAGGAATGTTGTAGAAGTTACAGTCATGTATCCAAGCAAGAAGTAAAAGCAGGGCCAGGCTGGACTCAGACTTGGGGACCCTAAGGCAGCTCCAGGAGGTCTGTGATTTCATCTGATTTCCCAGCGGGAGGAAAGGATTTGCAGGGTATTTGTATCAGGGGTCCCTGGGTGCCTGGTCCATCCCCTCCATACTGTCCATACTGTCACTGTTTTCCTTCCTTCCCTTATCTGGCTTTTGTCAGCACCACAGGCATGCAAGGAATGTCCAGGGAGCAAGAAGGCTGCAGTGGGAGAGGCCAGGCTGGAGAGGGAGTGGCAACACATGACTGTCATCTTTTCGCAGCTTAATTTCTTTCTCCACATACTTCAGAGTAAAGGTGACTCTTTAGGGAGCGTACACTTAAGCTCCAACTTTTACCAATCCTAATTCTTTGCCAGAATACAGCTAGAAGAATCAGACAAGATGTATGTTCCCTGCTCCTTGCCTGACCCAAATATGTATTTACCCCAGGTGCACTGGCACTATTTTTAAAAAGAGAACTTCACCCAACTCATCATCAATTAGAATGGTAGGATCATAGAGTAAGGTAAGACAAAGCAAGTGAAAGTTCGCAAGAGTTTCTGATCAGTGATCAAAATTTTCACTCATATGAGACTATTTTAGTCTTTTCCTTAGCATTTATGTACAAATATACACTTGCTGTGTATTGTGTAACCAGGCTGTTATGGTGCAATAGGTTAAGCCACCACTTGTGACCCTTGCATGCCTCATCAGAGCACAGCTTCCCCCTAATGTGCCTAGGAAGGTGGTGGAAGATGCTTCACTGCTTGGGCTCCTCTCATCCACATGGGAGACCTAGCTGGAGTCCCTGGCTCCTTGGATGAGGCTTGGCTGAGACAGACCTGGCTATTGCAATCAACTGGAAGTGAACCAGCAGATGAAAGATTTCTTTCTCTCTCTCTCTCAATCTATCTCTCCTCTATTGCTCTGCCTTTCAAATAAATAAATTATTAAAAGGCATTTGAGAATAGTAACTAGTTATAGGAAGGCAAAGAAGGAAAGATGATATTCAAGTTAATTGAAACTCAGAGAAAGGAAACTTGAGCCTGGCACAAGGACAAAACTTGCTCAAAGGAGAGAGAGCTCATAGAAAGGAATGGGGAGAAATGGTTGCCTTAGAACTTGCGTGCATCTGCATGAGGGTAACGCGCAAGGGCAAGGCTAAGTTCTGAGTGTGTACATTGCCCAGTTGAGTGTCAATGGGAAGGGATCTTTCCAGTCTTGGACTCCAACATTGGGCACAGATGTAGACAATCTGGTGTCTACAAGAGGGCGTTTTGCCTTAAGCAGAGAATCTAGGTGAGACCTGAGGAAACTTTCTTTTAACTATGCTGAAAAGATGGGTAGGAGCTCTGGCCCTTGACCCTGTGAAGAGTGGAAGCTCTGTAAGATGCAATGAAGTGTGACTAACCTCAGACAGGTGGTGATGGAGACGGATCTAAAGGAGCCATTGTGTTTTTCATGACATGTTCGGTTTAGAAAAGGACATGCACAAAGATAGAAGGACACGGTCCCAAGGACAACCTGAAATGGCTGACACATTTCTGCAAGAATACAGCCTGCAAGCTGAGGCTTGCAAAAGTTTGCTAAAGTTGACATAAAAAAAAAAGAGAGAGATGGTAGTGGATTATTTCCGGTTATAATTAGAAAAAGGGATGAGGCCCCTTAATTAGGGGTCATGGTAACACATTAACAAAGAAGAGTGAAACAAGACAACTCAGTTTCCATTTTTTATTTAGTTTCCCAATAAAAGCAAAATGGTCTTGTAACTAGAAAGACTTTCAGAAGCTTCCTTATGGGAGCACTAGGAACTAAGGAGAGGAGAGGCATAGCAGGAAGTGGCATAGCCACAGACCTGCAAAGTCCCAGGGCCAAGGATGAATTCAGAGAGAGAGAGGGAGGGAGAAAGAGAAAGAGAGAGAGAGAGAGAGAGAGAGAAAGTGAGCGAGCCAGAGTGGCTCACAGAGCCAGTATACTTGAGCTTGGAGAAAATGCCAGAACCTGAGAATTTTAGAGGATGGCTGGTAGCAAATGTGCCAAATGGCTCAAGAGGGAAAGGTTAAGTCCCTGCTGTACGGACCAATAGGCCTGGGGAAAAACTGTAGGCCTTAAAAAATTCATGAGAGGTTTCTTCCAAAAGGAAAAGATGGTTTTGAGAACTAGGATGAAGTTCAAACAGGCCAAATCAAACAGCTCTTCTGGCCTTGCCCCCTTCTATATTATTTGAAGGAGCAAGCTGGGGAAGGCTACAGTTCCTGTCTGCCCTGTGTTCAGTCCTTGGTCATTCTGAATATCTGGGATTCTGGGACCCAACCTGTGGTCTGAAGCCTTGGGCCACTGCCACGTCATGTCCCTCATGCAGTCACCTTGTTCATCCTCTTTTTGTCTGTTCTTCAAAACTCAGTGCAAACAGCGCCTACTCTTAGAGACTTACCCTTTTGCCCAACATGATTGGAAATGCCTTATCCACACTTGCCAAGCACTGTGCATACCACGCAGTTACTCTCACAGTGGCCTTTCCTGGGCTACAAGCTGATAACCTCTTTATCTGCCTTTCCCAATGCCTGCAAACTCCCAGAGAGGTATCATTTCAAAGCCTGGCACAGTGCCAGGCACACTGGGACCCTCATATCATGACAGTTATCTGAGCAAGCTTGCTTAAGTCTTCAAAGTTAACCTAAAGTCGGCAGGCTGTCTCGGTGTTCCATGGACTTCTCTAGGTCTAGACTTTACTCAGTGACTTGGAAGTATAATATATTTTCACAGACTGAAAGGCTTGGAAACAAAGATAATTAGCTCAAGGTTCAGAACTGAACAATTTATGGACCGGTTATATGCCTATAAACACAGATAAGCTTTTTCATATAAGTTGATTTTTAATAGTTTCCTGTAACACACTAAAGGCTTAGTTTTGTCTGTTTTGTTTGTCGGTGGAATTCCATGACAACAGCTGAGGCAATGTATCACAGTTAAGTCCGTAGGTAGTGGTAGAAATATTGCATCAATATACCCTTCATGACAATGTATGGAGACCAGCAACCATGCCAAGGCTGCCAACAACAGCACTGAAAAACAACTGCAGGGGGCTGTCCGCCAGCACCTCCCCACCTCCACCCACCCCATCTGTGCAGGTGCACATTTGTGAGTTTGTACAGTGCTCTCAACTTGCCACTTTGTAGGTTCAAGGCACCCACATCATAAGGTCAAAGACTCAGCTCTGCAGAACTCTCTCATAAGACATAAGGCCTCTCCTTCTCTCTGGATTTTATTACTGGCAGACAGGAGCTGCACTTTCTGTTCTAAATGCTCTTTTTAGCCTGCTGTTTCACAGCATAGTTTTCCCACAAAAATCACTCTGTGATTATGACTTGAGAAGATATTACTTCTGTCTTTCCCTTAATTAGGAACAGAAATCAAAATTACTAAGATTCAGGTTTAAGGTGGTAATTAATTTGAATCTGGTCCAATATGCTCTAGTATTTACTTTGTGAATTAAATATGTGACTTGTTCAGGACAGTGATTGGAAATTCAGTGAAACACCCGTACCTGAGCCACAGACCACAAAAACAAACAGTGCTAACAGCCATGGTCCCACGGGGTATTTCTCCTCTTGCGGCCTCTAAAAGAAAAAGGGGAAAAGAGAAAAAGTGAGATTAGGGTCACTGATGTCTTAAGGGGTTCCTGACTATTTCCAAGCTTGTGCTAAGTACTAGGCACTCTGTGAATGAGATGGACTCAGTCTTATACCTCAGCGGGCAAAGATGAAAAAATATGAGATTGACTTTGGAACTGGTTTATAACAATGACCTGATTATCATCCCCAGAACTCAGGGACCTTTGTCTTTCACACACGGGAACTCCAAAAAGTCTGTGGAAAATGGAATGAAAAGATATGTTTAAGGGGTGAGAGTTCCAGCACAGTGATTTATAGACACTACTTAGGGCACCTGCGCCACACATGGCAATGCCTGAAACCAAGCCTCCCCTCTCTGCTTCTGCTCCAGACTCCTGCCAATGCACCTGGAAAGGCAGGCAGCATCAGGTGAGGGCTCAAGTAGTTGGGTTCCTGCCACCTATGTAGGAGACCCTGGTGGAGTTTCTGACTGTTAGATCTGGCCTGGTTCACCCCTGACTATCACAAGGGGAATGAGATGTGAATGGATCAATTCTCTCACCCTCTCTCTTTCTCATTGTATCTTCCCTTCTCTTTTCACTGTTCTTTCAAATAAATTTTTTTTAAGAAAATCTAAAAGAATTTGCTCTGGCATCAAAACTTCAAAAATTCAATATATATATTTTCCATGAAGTTTTTAAAAACCTTTTATAGTTTGGGGGCAGATTGAGTATAAATCCATAACCCAATACAGTGATCTGGGAGAGAAAATGACCCTAACAACAACTGCTTCCATCTGTGGCAACCAAACTCTATGCTAGGCACCGTGCTAGGTGGTCTGTACCAGTTATTTCCAGCACACACAGTCCCTGGAAGGCAAATATTATTATTTCCATTTTGTCAGGATGACAGAGTTTCAAAATTTTTTAACTTGGGCCAGAACGAAGATTCAAGCTTAATACAGAATCTGAGTGTTTCCCATGTAATTAATTCATTTTAATTTCTGCATCCTGAATTGCAAGCATGATATGAGTGTTCAAATTTTTTAATACTGTCTTGCAAACAAACAAACAAAAAATTGGGCAGTCAGAGCAGTTGAAATCCCTGGGATATGAGACGTACCACAGCAACTGTGAGTGGTTGTGAGGGATGAGGCATTACATAATCAAGCTCCCAGTTTTAGCTAAACTCAGCTTTGGAGAAGTCACTGCCTTCTCGGGGCAGCAGAAGGGCCTGCTGCACCTGCAAAAACCTTGCCTCACATGTCTCGTGCCCTTCTCAAACCCAAAGTGCAGACTGATGAGAACACTTTCCCATGGTACACAGAGGACCATGTGCATACAGGGCCTGCAGCCGCTACCTACCAGTGACACAGAAAACATATTCTGGAAGGGGAGAGTAGGAGGCTGAACAACAAAAGCTCACTTTTCCTCATTAGCTTCAGCAAACGATGGACTGTGTTCAATATAAATGATAGAACTCAAACATAAAAACATGTGGCAGGGTAGACACAGGGGCTTGCCTCTTGGTTGAAATCATAAAACCCACTTTCCCATTTCTTTTAAATCTTGTTGATTTTTAAAAGATTTATTTGTTAATTTTTAAAAAATTTTTCTACTGGAAAGGTGGATATACAGAGAGGAGAGACAGAGAGGAAGATCTTCCGTCCGATGATTCACTCCTCAAGTGAGCGCAACTGCCCATGCTATGCCGATCCAAAGCCAGGAGACTCTTCCGGGTCTCCCATGCGGGTGCAGGGTCCCAAAGCTTTGGGCTGTCCTCGACTGCTTTCCAGGGCCACAGGCAGGGAGCTGGAAGGGAAGCGGGGCTGCCGGGATAGAACGGGCACCCATATGGGATCCCGGGCATGCAAGGGGAGGACCTTAACCACTTGCACCACCGCGCCGGGCCCTATTTTTATGGGAAAGTCAGATATGCAAAGAGGAGGAGAGACAGAGAGGAAGATCTTCCATTCGATGTTTCACTCCTCAAGTGGCTGTTGTGGCTGGACCTAAGACCATCCAAAGCCAGGAGCCAGGAGCTTTTTCTGGGTCTCCCACAAAGGTGTAGGTTTCCAAGGCTTTGGGCTGTCCTCAACAGCTTTCCCAGGCTACAAGCAGAGAGCTGGATGGAAAGTGGAGCTGCTGGGATTAGAGCCAGCGCCCATATGGGATACTGGCGTGTGCAAGGCAAGGGTTTTTAGCAGCTAGGCTACCATCCTGGGCTCATTGTTGATGGTTTAAGATTCAGCATTGTAAAGTCCGGGCTACAAAGTGTGTTTGTGTCTGTACCAATGTGACAGCTACAGATTTACACTCCAGGCAGGTAATGTTTCCATGGCCAGAGGGTCAAGGTCGCTGTAATTAAGGATGTAATTGAAATGTTGAGAAACTTTTAGTAAAGCATCTAGCCAAAAAAGGACAATCTTTGATTCTCACTATAGGCATTTTCCTGTAAAATCTGTCATATATTAACAAAACAAAAGCTTAACATACATTCTAAACTCATGTTAGAATGTAATAATAGGCTTGGCTTCATCAAAGAGTACTCACTTTACTATAGACAAAGTAGCAGTTCCTTAGTTCTTAGCTTACCTATTACTGCTCTAGGGAGCCTTTCCTCTGATCTTGCTTGGCTTACTTTTTTTTTTTTTTTAGATTTAGATTTATTTATTTTTATTGGAAAGTCAGATTTTACAGAGAGAGAAAGAGAGACAGAAAGATCTTCCATCTGTAGGTTCACTCCTCAAGTGACCACAACGGCTAGAGCTGAGGTGATCTGAAGCCAGGTACCAGGAGCTTCTTCTGGATGTCCCACTCGGGTGCGGGATCCCAAGGCTTTGCAGGTTTTGGGCTGTCCTATGCTGCTTTGCTAGACCACAAGCACGGAGCTGGATAGAGAGTGGAGCAGCTAGTATTCAAACTAGTGACCTTACAGAATCCTGGGTGTGCAAGGCTAGGACTTCTGCCACTAGGCTAACATGCTGGGCCCAACTTGGCTTACTTCTTATCATTTGGCCATGAACTTCTTCATAGCATTTATTACTTTGTGCTTTTGCCTCTATTCTTGTGACATACATTTTATTCCTACCTCAATACTAGACTGTAGACTCCTCAAGGGCAGGAGGCACTGTTTCAATTTTCCCAGGCATGACTGCAGTGCAATGCTAGCACAGAACTTTTAAAACATTACCTCAGGCTCAGCAAATGTTCACAGGATAACAAGTAAGAATACAAGGTTCATCAAATATGATTTCTTAAGTTGGGTAAGGTCAGAGTCCAGGAAGGATACTGTGTTTTTATTAACACCTCCTAATAGGTGGTAGTTTATGAGCATATTTCTCATACTTCAGGGGTATAATGTGTCAATGGCAGGTGGACTTTGACTAAAGATTCAGTTGTTCACTGGTGATCTACTACCACTTCTATGCCAGGAGGTCACACTGCAAGGGGGCAGGAGTTGCTCTTGACCAGACAGAGGAAACATCAGTCTTTAGTAATGCAAAAGAGACCTTGATCATTCCAGGGCATTTAAGACCATGTAGAGCTCACATTATGCAAATAACAGAGCTATGAAATAAGATACCTAAACAGGGTGTGTCATGTCCTTTTTCCCTCCTCTTCCACCAGCTTCCTAACAAGTTGTCATAGTTACAGTAACCCATTCTGTTGTCACTATTCCACTAATGCTACATTAAAAAAAAAATTTTTCATTTCTGCTCTCTTTCGAGCAAAGCCAACAAGTGAATTCAAGAGCCTGTAAATGGATTGTGGGTCTAGTAAAAATCCAAATGAAGTACTTTACCTCTCGTCTGTAGGAAAACACATGCTGGAGTGTGTGACATGAAGATCTTTTTTATCTTTTTTGATGACATTCTCCAGTGAATCAATGTGACTTGGCGGCTCTTGGAGGCCAGAAACCCTTGGTTAATCATAATGCCAATATGTCATTTACTGAGAACTTTGGCTTCCTATTGACTTGGAACATGTGCAATCCCATTGGGATGATTCATACAAGCCCAACTCTATTGCTAAAAATGGTGGGGAACACAGTAGCAATTTGATGAATGTCATAGCTCACTGCAAACATGAGTTTGCTCCTATCTAAAGTTCCAAAATGTCAGGGAATAGTGTTCCCTGTGATACGGTAACAGTTGGGGAACTCAGAAGTTGGAAATTCCAGTTCTCCATTCTGAAGAAGTTACCGTTAATTACATAATAATTATTCCAGTTCTGCTTCTTGGATTAATTTGCTGTCTGGGAGAATGATACTGATTTACCCTGTGGCTACTAGCTAATAATGAAATACTGAAGCATCTGCACACAATTAAAGCAGAAGTTGATTTCTAAATAAGGAATCTGAATTTTCAGTTAGAGTGTATACATATGGTCCCATTTACTCAACTTCATCCTGAAGAAGCTGCCTTGCAAGTGACTTTTGTCAAACACATATTCATCTTTGACTTGTAACTGGTAAAAATGAAATAGGATTTAAAGAGTTCCTTTTTGAAAGAGAATTTCACTTTCAGTTTTGGATGTTGATCCACCTACAATAAAGTTAACTGAAAGGCTCTCCAACCAACTGAAAATGAAAACTGATTGGGGCTTGGTTTGGAAACCTTTCATTACAAATTTAGTTGGGCCATTAAAAAGCCCTCAAAGGCGCCAGGCACTCTCTCAGGACCCACCCAACTGTATATCAGAGCCTTTTAAAATGCACTCATACTACATATTAAATATAATTTTGTCATATCTCTGAAAGTTGGGTTGCCTTGAATTGCAGGTGATTACATTTTCTCAATATTTAAATAATGTTTTCCTAATTTTTCCATTTTCTTTTCTTGTTTTATAGCCACTAATGTCTGTTTTAGGTTCCAAGCGCAATCTCATGGTCTTGCAAAGTGAGATGTGGCAGACACTGAGTACAGAGCCAGATGGATAAAACAGCCCTGCAAATCAGTTCCATGATTTGAGTTGGTCTTCAACTGAAACCAGTGAACAACAGAACTCCAATTCTTCGATCAATGAAAAAGAACCACACACAAATAAGGCTTCAGCTAGTAGGTCTGATAGCTTAACAAAGATGAATTGATCTCTGGGGCTGACAGGATAGTTCAACTAGCTAATCCTCCACCTTGCTCCCCCAGCAATCCATATGGGTGCTGATTCTGGTTGTTCTACTTCCCACCCAGCTCCCTGCCTGTGGCCTAGGAAAGCAGTAGAGGACGGTCCAAAGCCTTGGGACCCTTTATCGGTGTGGAAGACCAGGAGGAGGTTCCTATAGGAGACCCAGAGGTGGCTCCTGGCTTCAGATTGGCTCAGCTCTGGCTATTGCGGCCATTTGAGGAGAGAACTGGTGGATGAAAGATCTTTCTCTCTCCTTTTCTCTGTAAATCTGTCCCTCCAATAAAAATAAATGTCTTACAAAAAAAGAATAATTCATCTCCAAGGTTTATAAAATTCTGTCTACTTTCATGTCAATGAAAAATTGCTTTCCGATATCAATATGGCATTTTTTTTTTCCTGAGTGAACATGAGGAAAACATAGATCTGTATGGAAAAAGATAACTCCAGATCAATGGCACGTTAACTTTTGAGTTCCCTAATCACAACTAAAGGATCCACTGCCCAGGTGAAAGAAAGTTAAGTTGCATATGAAGCTCTAAACCCAAGGCTCCTGGGCCACAGTTTGTAAGAGCAGGAACTCCCACGTGTGATTATAGACCCAGTTTTTGGCTCAGCTAATCAAAACAGTACCATATCTTTGACGACAAGAAATTGCCTCATCTAATCTCCGAGACTATGCAGCCAAACTCCAAGCTTCAGCTGGACTTCCACTGAGCTGTACAGACTCCGGGAGCCTTTGCTCATAGGCTTGGAGACCAGCTCTACCCAGCAGGCTATCTGACTCAGGCCCCTGAACGCCCAACATCAGAGATCTGGCCTTTTCAGGGACGTGCGGGGGGGGGGGGGGGGGGGGGCACCTGCCTTGCTGTAAGAACTTCCCCTGTGCCCAGCCATAGACTCTACTTCAATCTCCAGGTGCAGTTTGGGGGAGCACAGAGTGCCTGGCAGTAAGATGTTTTCTCCAAGGCCACCATCAGAATGAGCCTGAATTTGCGACAGGGTCCAAGAAGGGAATACTGCATTTAAACGTCAGCCCAGCAGCCAACGAAGGTCTCACAAGGGAAAAAGCCGCAAAAGCACAAGGGAGGCTGGAGAGAAATGGGGGTCCCATTCTTGTTCCCCACTTCAAGTCCTTTGGAAGGATGCAGGGGGGCCGTCACAATAGGCTGCTGACAAACCTGTGGTATGTGTGTTGAGAAGGGAGGATAGGGGTGCAGTCCCAAGATGGAGAGATTGCTTAAGCAACCTTCATTCATTCAATCATTCATTCCACAAATAAGTTAGTATCCATAAGGTTCCAGGCCCTGTGTCACGTTCCTTGATTTAACTGGGCCCTATGTGATGTGGCTTTTTCCATTTCACCCAGGGAGTAGGGTCCCCTTCTTTGCTGGGGAGGCTGCTCCAAACCATCAAGGGCCCTCGGCAGCCACTCCTAGAGAGGTCACAACCAACCAAGGCCCTGCGTTCCTGTCCCCCTAAGCACCCCAACCCTCCTTACTGCAGGGCCTAGCTCGGGGATCCCCCTCGGTAGGACCCCACAGGCCCTGTGGGCCGGTCTCCCAGAGCAGGAGGCGAGGCCAGGGCCCCGCGTTGGACCAGCCCGGCCCCGCCCCGCCCCGCTCCGCCTGGTCCTGCCCGCGCGGCTCGGCCGGCGCCGCCCCCGCCTTACCAAGGTTTTGGCTACGTTCCCCCTCTGGGTGATGTTTTTGCTGTGCTTCTCGTTAGCCATCCGGATCCGCTGTTTGGCCACCATGGCTCGGGCGCGGTGACACGCACGCGGCTGCCACCTGCAAAGATTTCCCCCCCAACCCCGCGCGTTAGCCCCTCCGGCCGGATCGAGCGCGTCCCGCCGAGGCTCCCGTGGCCCACCCGGGCGTTGCAGGTGGCAAGGCACCGGCCGAGTCCCCGGCGCTCCCGCTCGCGAGCCCTAGCGAGCCAGCTCCGGGGAGAGGCCAGAGCCCGGACGGAAGTAATCTCTCATCTCAGGAAACCCTCTCCAACTTCCTCGCCATCCTTCCGGTCCCCCCAGCTACCTACCCAGCGCGGCCACCCAGGCGGGTGCGGCCGCGGGTCCCCCCGCGCCCAGTGGCCAGAGCGCGAGCTGAGTCCCCTGGACCGAGACCACAGGGCGTCCGAGTTTCGCGGCCGAGCGCGCGGGGGCCCCGCGTTGGCGCGTCGCGGCGATGGTACGCTCCTGGAGGACGGGGGCGCGGCCGCTCCCGGGCCTGGGGGCCTGGAACCCACCCTTGGTTCCGGGGAAGAAACTGGGGCAGCCACGTTTCAGGCCAGGATTCCTAGTCTCCCCTGCATCTGCATCCACACCATTGCGCATTGATCCACAGGACAAATAGGGGGCCAGGGCAGGACTAGAGCTGTGGCGGGACCCTCAGGCAACTTCAGGGCTCTGCGAATGGCCCCGCACTAGGGAGAGCTGGACAACTGGATTTCCTGGGCGGGATGGAAGCTGTGAGTTCCCCCCTCCCCCACTCCCGAAGATGCACCAGCTACACTTCTGAGCGGAGAGGGGGCAAAGGATGAAAAGGACTTAGGCCTGAAGCCGTGGTCCCAGAATGAGTGGTCACGGCTCACTTCAGTCATGGCCTCCCATGCCTGAACAGCCTGGCCCTGCCTCCAGCTGCTTTTGTCCAGGACAGTGAGTATGGGCCGCTGGACCGAAAATGGAGCCTTTGCCTGCAGCAGAAGGATAAAGCATTAGTGTGGTACACCTCCCCACCCGTATTAGGACTCTTTCATGGTCCTGCGTTTCTGTGTGTGTGCACATTTTTCCTGTGCTGAACATACAGGAATTAGCTCTTTGGCGCTTAAAAGAATACAGGGTCCAGGGGGGAGGAACACTCAATCTGGCAGATTTGGGCAGGTGGTAAATGGTGACTTAAGGTCCCTGGGGCACCAGCTCCCCTAGCAGAAAGGAATTGCTGAGGCTCCTGTACCCCAGTCTCTCTCTCTTGCAGCTGTGTGTAACTGGATTTCCACAGGTGAAATCCCCCGTGTGAGTGGGAAGCTAAGGAGAGCTCCTGGCTTTGGGGGCCAACTGGACTTTGTTCCCTGACCTCCCGTACCCCAACTTCCACTTCTTGTCATGCAAGCTTCCTGCTTACCCAGGAGCTGGGGAAAACAGGGGTGTTGGTATACTCTGGTCACTACTCCGGAGTCACATCAGCTCAACAGAAGCTCTGCTGGTTTTTCAAACCATCATTCCCATCAACATTATGGCTCTCATCACACGACTGCCAGCCAAGCCTGGTCAAGTCTAGCCTTGTGCTTTTACTATCCATAGGCCCCACCTCTTTGACCCTGGCTAGATATGTCACAGAAACAGTACATGAAGTGAAAATCCGCATTGCTTCCTAGGGCTCCTTTCCACCATTTTCTGCCTGTGAACAAACCTACTGATATAATCCTGAAAAAGCAAAGGGGATGCAGTACCCACTGTTTTCCCATGTGTGCCTTACAATTTATTAGTAATATTATTGCTAATGCATGACCCTTTTATTCCCTGTAGTTGCATTATGTCCTGTAGAATGATAATACCGTCATATATTGAACAATTGGTTGATGAAGTCTTGGTTGCCAATGATGCTTTAGTGACTATCCTTGACTTCACATTCTTATGTGCTATTACATATGTATGTGCTAATGTCAAATCTATATTCAGTACTTTCCTGTTGACTGACATGGAACTCCTAAAACCCTTGGATTCTCCAAAATGATGAGTGCCCTTTCTATGCTGATGAGATGGCTGTTGTCCTCCATAACTCTAGGGTGAAAAGAACAAATCAGAATTAGAGGAGTGGGATTTTCAGTGTCCTCCACCACCCTCAATCTCTGGAAAAGAAAGAGAACTGAAGGGTGAGTTGATCCCCAGTAGCCAATGATGTAGTCAGCAATGCCTAGGTAATAAAACCTCCAAGAAAGTCCCAGAGCACTGGATTCAGGGAGCTTCCAAATAACGCATGATGATTGCTGGAGGGCTTGGACTTGGAAGCCCTGTTTGCCCATGCTTCTCCCGAAGTACCTGTTCCATTAGGCTATTTATTGATGTCTCTGTCATGTCCATGGATATGGTTTCCACCAGATTGTGAGCAACTCTAGCAAATGTGAGCCCAGTGAAGTAGGGCATGGATGCCAATCCACAGCCAGCTGGCCAGAAGCTTAGTGATGATGGTCATCCAAGGTGGGGGCATCTGATGGGATGAAGCCCTAGGCTGTGGGAGTCTCCCTCCGGATAGATTGTGTCAGAAGTGAGCCTACTCAGAAGATCCTCTGCTGGCCTCCACTGCAGAATTGCTTGGCGTACAGTGATAACCAGTCCCCACACAGCTCAATGTCAGAAGTTTGAGTTGACTGTATGAGAGCAGGAGAAGCACTTTGGTTTTTCCTGTATCATAAAACTGTGCAATGAGGTTCCTGGAAGTCAATTAATGGCCACTTTGCATGTCCCTTATAACAGGTGCCCTGGTGCTGTATGGTAGTTGAGGACAACTTGTGCAGGGACCTTCACTTGAACTGTTGCGGTCCCTGCAGGCAGAGCAGCTCTTCTGCAGATCTCAGCTATGTGTTGCCTTGGTGATCACCACTCTCGGGCAAGCAGAGTTTTCCCTCCCAACAGGGATCCTCTCTCATCTACTCAGCTTCCCTGAAGCCAGAGGCCGGGCTGGCTCATTGCAGAGGCTGAGCTGGCTCTGTCCCTGAGGAATCCCACAGTAATAACTGAACTAAGGAGGAGCAAATCCTGGAGTTGCCTTGTTCTTTGAGGATGGAAGGATTTGGGAGGGGAACGGAAAGTTGATTAAGGGTTTGTGACATGCCAAGTATGTGGAGTTCAACTACAACTTCTAAAGTTTTCCATGGGGAAACTACATTTTAATTTTTGTTGTTGTTGTTGTTGTTGTTATTTTTCAGCCTTTAGAACAAGAATTCTTGACAAACTTGTATACATCAGTCTCCAATTAGGAAGTCTAATTTGTCTCATGTAGGACCCTGGATTTATGACTGATTGGGTCTCATTCAACTTTATAAAATTTTTAGGACTGAAGCACAGAGCCGCTCTTTTTGCAGCTGACTAGTGTGCAAACCCCTTGGGTATTTAGGGGAGTCCCTTACTGTGTGACCCTTTGGACTCTGAAGTATAAAGGAGGAGGTGGCAGTTTGGCCCAGCAGTTTAGACAATGCTTGGGATGGCCTGGGTTTGAGTCCTGGCTTTGCTCTTGATTCTAGTTTTCCATGAATACATACCTTGGGAGACAGCAGGTGTTGGCTGAAGGTCTTGGGCTCATTTTCCCACATAGCAGACCTGAGTTGAGTCCTGGCTCTTGGATTTAGCCTGGCCCAATCCTGGCTGATGCGAACATTTGGAGAATGAATCAGTAGAAGAGTGATCTATGTGTGTGCACCTTTAAAACAAACACACAAAGAACTATTTTCCAATAAAAAAGCAGCTTGGATATGTGACCCAACTTGATTAATCACAATGTCTTGTATAGAATTCTATTGATCAGGTGGTACAAAAACAAAGGGACAACTTCATGCTAGTGAGTGACTCTCCAAAGGCAGTCATACCTGGCAGTCATGGCAGTGGCTATGCAAAGGCAGGTTGTATTCAAAGGCGCTAGTGGTGATAGCCTAACTTCCTTCACAAGATCTGGAATCCTTACGGTCAACAGTTCTTCTGTTCCATTGGCCACACTATGTTTGTCAACAACCAGGAATCCTGATGTGAAAACCAAGAAACCAGGATGTCTTACTTGGCCATTTCCCTTGGGACACCCAGGCATTGTTGACTTGTGACCTGTCTTAAACTTAACCATATCAAAGGGAGCTGAAGGATAGAGGTTTGGGGGACAGCCTCCATCAGGAACGGGAGTGGCTGGCAGGCACACCCTATGCAAATAGAGCCAGCAGGTCACTGACATTCTTCCTCATCCAGGCCAGATCCCAGACTGCTAGAGAAAATTTGGAGAATCTCAGTTCATCTCATGTTGCACATACCTTTTACGTTTTGGTAGAAATGTTCATGAAAGTGTCTCAATAGTGAGAAGAAAAAATATAAGAAGACCAATAGTCCGAGTTGCTTTCTCTGTGCCTCAGAATCAACTTGATGCACTAGATTATGATTTTATGGGCTCACACCAGCTGTTATTCGTTTGCTTGGTGTTTATTGAGGATCTGTTGTGTGCCAGACACTATTTTGGGCACCCAGAATGCAAGAATTGAGAGAATGATAGAGCAGTTTCAGCTTTAGGGGACTGTCAGCTTTGTGTGAAACACCTAAGTAAATATTGGGAGATTGCTCTAATTTCACAAACGAGCAAGGGTCCCAGAATTGCAAAAGGAATTCTGGCAGAGCTGAAAGCAGAACACAGGAGTCTAGGCTGCCCATTTTTCTCAATAGAAACAGGTAGCTGGAATGGAAGCTAGGGTGACAGCCTCCGGCTGAGCTTTGGAGCATTTATTCATGCACAAAGAAATAAATTACACACATGCCTGCACACAGACACACACATGTACTGCAGAAAGGAAGAAGCTGTGATGCATGTCTTAGACTTTGGTCCATGAAGAGTGGCATAAAACAGACTTTAATCATTGTGTTAACCATATAATTCCTTGACCCCTAGAGGTGATCAGATTAAGCCTGAACATGCAAGGTGATTACTTATCTCCAGTCTGTAATTGGCTGGCCACATCTGTTATGAATAGCCATAAAACCATTGTATTCCAAAGCGGGGAGAAAACAGCCCAGCTACAACACTCTCACCAATGGTCTCCCATGGCAATTCCATGCCTGCTGGAGACAGGCCAAGAGCTCAAGTGGTGGCCATTCCCTGCTCAAACTTCTTCACTTACTAGGGGACAAAGCCACCTTGTTTCCGTTCAATCAGCTGTGTGGTTTTATGGCTGAAAAAGTTTCTGGTAGGGAAGCAATAACCCAGTAATCATAACCAATGTATTTCTGAAAGGGCCAGACACTGTGTAAAGCCCTTTACCTGTAATTTTGCATTTCTTCTTGCTCAGTCCTACATATTCACAGGTTCTAGAAACCCTATTCCCTCCGTTTATGTTTTGTGATAAAAATCTCTTTCCTCATCTGTGTTACTTCTGCTTTCCCAGGCACATTAACAGGCAGCTGGATGCGAAGTAGAGCAACTAAGACATCTGGCATCACAGGTGGCAACTTTACTAGAGGCACCACAATACTAGCCCTGGAGAAAATATCTTAACATAGTTTTTTCTTGTCAATTATTTTAAAATTTAGAAAATGAAAGCCAAATATTATCATATTAAAGGGATATATTTAAAAAGTAGCTCTTCTGAAACTAGAACCCTAAATTCAAAAAGTCTCTACCATTGTTGTCATGTGTTTCTATGAATGTTCAAGGATATGTACATAATATATTTTGACATATGTATATGCATGTATGTATATACATATTTATATTTTGACATATGGTAATGGCTTAATTGTCTATAATATACATATATGTATTTATTTGCAAGGCAAAGAGAGTTACATGCAGAGGGATAGTAGACAGAAAGTTTCCATTTACTGATTTACTCCCCAGATGCTTGCAAAGGCAGGGCTGACAGTCCTAGCTGTTACTGTGGCATCTGTGATACACAACCATTTGAGCTCTCATTTGACGGCCTATGTGGTTTCCCTGAGTTCCAAGTGAATTTAACATTATTATTTTAAAATCTTTTACCATACATGTTTTACAGGTCCAATGAATGCTGTCCCCATTAGAGCTGTCCTTTATATCTCTGTTGCAACAAATGTAAGGAAAACAAAGTCCTTTTCAGTGACTATTGAAGGAGCTGTGCTGATGCCAAGGTATGCTCTTGGCCTTTCCCAGCACCACAACATTCAACCAGGTATCCAAAAATTCTAAAAATTTCTCTCATTTGACAGACTTTAAAAAGGATTTTTAAAAAGAGTTGCCTAGCAATAATATGTACTGAACAGGAATCTATTTGCAAAAGTGCCCAGGCTTTGCAAGGGACTGTTTTCACCATAACTACAGCATTTTTATTTATTTGTAATCACAGGGAGACTTGGGTTATTCTTGCTTTCAAGATTCATCTGATAATATTACCTATGAGGCATGGATTGTCCTAAGACTGTTAAGATAGCAAAAGGGAACAGAGTCAAGATTAGAAGTAGAAGAGAAATCCAGAAGAGGAAGCTGCAAAGGGAGGCCCCACCTGATTTACAGTAGAAAGAAGCATTAGGAGCCCCAGGTCACCTGGCAGTGCGAGCCTCACCCAGAGCCGTGGTCGCTCTCCCACCAGACACACGCACACCCATGTCATCCTAGAGCCAAAATCAGGAAAGAGCCAATCCATGGGGAGGAAGGAAATGCTTTACAGCAGTTGACAGTTCCTCAGGCCTGAAGGATTCCCAGGAACCCATCCCAGCTTTCTATAGGATGTGTGTGGGCAGAGGTTGTGAGTCAGCTGCCCTTTGACTCCAAAGCCTTTTTCCAAGTTTGACAGAATACTGGCACCGGGTGACATGCGTAGCTCCCTTCACCCTCAGGTCAGGCCTCAGGGAACCGAATGAATTCTTTCTGACAGATAGGCACGGCACTCTATTGTCCATGTCTCAAGGCATTTGGGGAAACTTAATTCTTCAAGCCCCACATTAGCAGAACTGGGAGACAGGTCAGTGGTGTACTTATTCCAGATTTACAGCTGGGAAGCCAGCTCATGGGATGTGAGCACCTGTGCACACTTATTGGAAGAATTTGGGGACAAAAGTCTGGTTAGAAGTGGGACAAGGTGGAAAGCAGTTGGAATGTATCTTGAAGTCATGTTTGCATAGCATGTTTTTGTAAAATTAAAAACATCTCAAATATACCTAGTTCCTTCCCTCGTCCCTGCTTTCTTGGCACTGCCATTATCCAAAGGACATGACTTTGGACACATCTTCATAGGGAAGGGCAGGTTCTTAGATTCCTCTGGCAACACTGGGTGAGGATTCAGGTTTCCAATCTCTCCACTCTGTGCCAAAACATCCCATCTGTCAATGCAGGACTCCACTTCTTTCACAGCCTCAAGGGACCTCAAAATTGACTATGACATTGGAGTTTGTCCAGTCCAACTCTCCACTAAAAGTGATACAGAGGAATCAACAGAAAAACGAAGCACAGTGATTGCTTTGCAACTGAAGGTAATGATCTTCATATGCAAAATCTATACTCAATAAACCTGAGACTATGCACATAGATCTGTGTATATGTATGTCTCTGCTGCTAGCTATTATTTTAATGATACATAGGGCACATGTTAAAATAAATTTCTGTATCTTAACATAGATAATTATAATCCTCTAGTAAAAGCCATAAACAGAGTTTGGCAGTTAAAGAAATGAAGCCTACAAGGAGGAAAATGTGACTTGTTTAAAAGTTTTTTTTCTTCCTTTACTCTGAAGTGGCTAAAACATGCCTATTTCCAATGAATTGTGGTGACTGTTAGCGTTATTGGTTTAAACACAGACATTTTCTAGGAAGCCCCCAGGGTTGATTTCATGTAAACTTGGCTTTCCCTGGATCTTCAGCACTGGGTGGTTCCTCTGGGCATTATTCATTTGTCTGAATTGATATTCTGTGAGGTATTCACTTGGTACCTATTTGCCTGATCTGTTGTTTTTTTTGTTTTGTTTTGTTTTTTTAATCTTCTTGGGTCCTTTATCCTAGCATTCCATATGCTTGTCAAAGGCACCAGTATGCAGTCGGGAGAAACTTGGATGGCCCAAGTCATCCTTGAGCCAGAATGATACGGTTGGAAGGCACAGCTAATAGTTTGATTCTGTACAATATGAAGGAGCTGAAAGTCTACCCTGAGAGCTCCCTAAAGGGAGCACCTGGCTTATAGTGTCACTAGTCCATTCTGCCGGTGTATTCATCAGACAAAACACAAGGCTTTGTCTGGTTCCACCCTCAGCCAACCTCATCGGTTGTGTTTAAGGTACGTTTGCTTTTGGGCATGCTCTATAGGAAGCTCATGGTGAGTTCTGTGTGGTCTTTATTTTCTGATGACCAAGACTATCAAAGTGGCAGAACCTGCTCATTTTTTCCCATGAACCATATGCCTTCCCATCTTTTCTCTCCTCCTGAGATGGTAATCCTTTGGAAGCCCATGGAAACTCCTTGGGGAGTGGCTGTGTGACTGTGTAGCCTCTGGGTTGGGGTTAGCCTGACACTGTCTCTGCCATTCTGTGAGAGTCAGGGGGATGATGTCCTTCAAGACTAGAATTAAATTGTCCCTCCTCAGTTCCTCTGCTGCTGTCCAGGCTGTCCTTTCTCCTTCCTTACCCAACCCCACAGAATCCTGTCAGGCCCCACAGGACTTTTATTACACACTTGGTTTTCTCAGTGACCAGTTAACAAAAAAGACCTCAACTCCCTTTCTCACTCTTCCTGTGCATGCCCTGAACTTCCACCCCACCTTGTGTCAACTCATTTTGATAGATGGCGAGGTTTGCTCTTTTTATTCTCATCCTGTTGAGATCTGGAAACAATTGACTCATGCAACATTTTCATAGCTAAACCTGTTTGAAATCGAATTGTAGTCTTCCACACTTCATTAGTTATCTGTTTTCTTAACTCTGAAATTTGCCTCCTCCACATCATCCCCTTCTATCCTGAGTATTTTGTTTATTCAACATGGGTGGTTACCAATATAAAAAAGAAAATGACCAGTTAGGGCTCAGAAAAGTGTAGGGAGGAGACAAAGGGCCAAGCAGAAAGAGATGGGGGCCACTTGGACAAGTTCTGGCTGCGAAGGACCTTACCAGCCAAGGAGCCAGTTCAGATGTTTGCAGACTGAGTGACTAATGCTGCATCACATCCTTAAACAACCGGTTGTGAAATCGAATCCCACTCCCATGGTGTTGACCAATCTTTTCTCTTTTCCCTTAAGGCTCACTTTTTATTTTCCCCAGAAAGGATTTTAACTTTATTCTTACCTCAAATGACTAAGTAGATCTTTTTAATGTTTTTAATCAGAGTAAAATGTATAAAATTCAATCATATGAAAGTGTCATAATTTAGTGGCTTTCAATTCAATTCACAATACTGTAGAACCATCACCACTATTATCCAGAATTTTCTCATCATCCCAAACATCAGCTCTGTACTTATTAAATAGTTCTCTAGCCCCTGAAGTTGCTCATTCTAGTCATTGAAATACAGTCCTTAAAAATGATTTATTTGTTTGAAAGGTGGAGTGACACCAAGAGGGAGAAACTGAGAGAAATGGTTAGGTTATTTCTCCTGTTCATTCCTCAAATGTTTGCAACATTTGGGACTGCTTCAGGCCAAATTCAGGATCCAGTAACTCCGTCTGGGTCTCCCACAAGGGTAGCCATGACCTTAGCACTTGGATTATTTTCCTGCTGCATTTTGGGGCACATTAATAGGAACTAGACCACAAATGGAGTAGCGGGGACTCTGACTCCACAATAAGCTTATAAGCCCATTAAGGACAAGGTCAGATCTGGATGCAGGGTGCAGGCATCCCCAGCAAAAGCTTAGCCCACTGTGCCACCGTTCCCATTCTTCAAGCATAGTTTGAAGGGCTTGGTGTTCTTATGTTGATAATTGGCTGGCGGCCTCAGTGTGCCTCTATAAATTACTAAATGACCATTTAGGCGACTGAATTGTTCCTTGAATAATACAGGAAACAGCTGTGACTCACCTGAATGACTCATACTACTGACTCCTCTTCTTCCCATGAATACTTCTCAAGATTTCTCTCTCCTTTCCCTGCTTTTATGTTATTTTGCAAAAACAATTTATTGAAAACTTACCTATTCTTAAAAGGTGTTAACTGCCAAAATAATAGCCCTAAGATGATGATTCTAGTTAATTGGTTTTGAAACAAAATCCTTTTACTTTATTCTTTGTTTTAAAAAATGTGGCAAAGTATACACAAACTAAAGCTTACCAGTTTGACCAATTATAGCTGTATGGTTATTTGGTATAAAATACATTAAGTACACTTACACTCTTGTGAAATCAACACCAACATTGAACTCCAGAACTTCATCCTAAGAATTGAACCCATTGAATCGTTGTGTGACTTCCTGTATTCCCCTCCTCCCATCCCTGGTCACTTCTAATTCTCAGCTTCTGAGAATTAACTTCTTCTCCATCCTCCATATAATTCCCTTTATTAGAACTAATGTAACCCAAATTCAGTCAATAGCAGCAGTGGGATTCCACATCAAGAGTGAAGGCAGTTGTGAAAGTTCTGGTCTTCTGGTCAAGGTTGTAGCAATCAGATTAAGCCTCTGCCTTTGAGGCTGATATTCCATATGGACACTGGTTCAAGTTCCAGCTGCTCCACTTTGAATTCAGCTCCCTGATAATGCACTTGGAAAAACAGCAGCAGATGGCCTAGGTACTTGGGCCCCTATACTCACGAAAGGAGACCTAGAAGAAGCTCCTGGCTCCTAGCTTCTGTGTGGCCTGCCCTGACCATTATGGCCATTTGAAGAGTGATTCCGTGGATGGGAGATATCTCTTTTTCTTTCCCTCTCTGTCTTGAGTGTCTGTGTCTCTGTAATTCTATTCTTCAAATAAATAAAACAAATCTTAAAAAAAAAATGTCCTGGCTTTTATTTCAGGCATCTGTTTTGGCACAGTAGGACTTGTTGGTAGAAACTTAAAACATTGGATTCCTGGTTATAGACTAACTTTTTTTGTGTGATTTCTTTATAGTGATAAGGATGTCACTTTCACAAAACTTTGTACATATAGGGCTATCTTCTTGGGAAACAGGAGTCACAATGCCTGATGTTTCTGCAACTACAGCCAGGACATGGAGATTTCTACCAGGGAGATTAGCTTCTTGAGAACCCCATGAGTCAGTCGAACCATTGGCAAGTGGGCCCTTGGGCTCACTGAGTAACCTTTCAAATGGAAGCAGGTACTTAGGTAGTCACTCACAGTTGTAGTCAGAGAACTAGTTATTTTTCCTATTTTGGAGAGAGAGAAGTATGTCAGAGGGAGGAATTGAACTTGTTTTCTTCCATCTTGGCCCAGAAAGCATCCAAAATATATTCATAGACCTACCGAAAAAAATCAGAAGAGCATGCAATGACTCTCTTAGTGGAGTGTGAAGATCCCATCTCCACTCTTGAAGTCTCTTCCGTTGACTCCGGCTGTAACTTCTGTGTCCTCTGAAATTCTTCATCCCTTTTTCTGAAGCCATTCACCCAACAAAGATTGTCCATTGCTGTGGGAAACTCTAGGTCTGAGGTCTGGCTGACTCCCCAGTAAGATAATACGCTGACCAACGACAAGCGTTAGGGCTCCTACTGACATTCCCCGCTCACTGTTGCTGTGGTTTGGACACAGTTGGCTGTGTCTTCCAAGTGTTCAAGCATTGAAATTATAATCCACACTGCAAGGGATGCAGAGCATTAATCTCTTAGTGTTGTGGTGTAACAGGTTAAGCTGCTGCCTGCAACATCAGCATGCCATGTGGGCACTGGTTCGAGTCACAACAGATTGTCTGAAGATCAAAATCATAATTTTCAAGACTCTGGTAATCTCACTCTTTTGGTTCAAAAATTAAAAACATAGACGCATGTTTGATCATGTATATTATAATCTGTCTGAGCTATGTTAAAAAAAATCTACCATATGATAAATTTGACACGTTTGTGACTACATTTTCTGGAAGCCGTTTCCTTTTTGATGTGTGGCTTCACAGACTGTGTTACTAGCGAGTTAGCCAGAATGGAAAATAAGGTATCACGCTGACATCTTGGAGAGAAGAAAATATAGATTAATGGGGTAAGGGAATTCACTCAGGGCTGTAAGGAAGTTCTCTGTAAATTGAGCAGTAATCTCATCAGAATATACCAGCAGACACAGGCAAATTGCCAGGCAGAGATATGACGCAAGTGAACACATTTGCTTTTGCTGTCATGACAGACTGTCAAAATTCTTTTGAGAAATGAGTTTATGGTGCATAAGTTAGAAGGAAAGAAAGAGATGGATAACTCGGTGCTGTCACTTATAAGATAGGTTGAGAGAGTGATCAGAAAAGCAAGAAATCTAACAAAATACTTGACATGGAAGCCCAACGTAACAGACTACAACATAAAGTTTTAGAAGTGACCTCTTCTTGGTTGCTCTTAGAGCAAGATAAAAGGAAGTTAAACTGAGAATTTGAGTAAAACAGGAGTTTACATCTGTCAAAACCTTCTATCTGAACTTAAACAAACTACTATTTCCAGGCTTAATTTGTCTCATATGAAAATGAGACCAAAATTTACTGTTTTAACTGATAAGATTGTTATCATCAGAGTAAATACAAGAAAAGTCTTAACGATCAATGCAGCACAATATATATGCTTAATACGTATTTCTCTAGTCTTACACTTTATTTTCCTAACAAATATACAGTTTCAGAAATTATCCAGGTTTTCCCTTGAAATGCTTAGCAGATACTTGTGCTGTTTTTTTAAGAAAGTAGATCTAGGGAGTGATGTGGTGGTATAACAGGCTGATCCTCTGCCTGTATCACTGGCATCCCATATGGGCTCTGGCTCATGTCTTAGCTGCTCCACTTCCAGTCCAGCTCTCTGTTAAATGGCCTGGAAAATCAAGGAAGAATAACTTAAGCTCTGGGGCTCCTACATCCAAGTGGGAGACCTGGAAGAAGCTCCAGGCTTTTTGTGCACATAAAACATTGTCTCCACCAATATATACCTAGAAATGGTATAGCAGGGTCATAAGTCGTGTTCATCTTAGCAAACGCTTTCCAGTGCTTAAATTGATTTTCTCCTATCAGTTATGTACGAGAAATCTCCTGTCTCGTATTTTTGCTGACATTTATGATTGCCAAACTTCAATTTTGCCAATTGGGTGGGTGGGAAGTGGTAGCTCTGTTGTGTTTTTCTCATGCTATTTTTTAAACATGTCTTAAGTCTCATCATGTGAATGTCAAGGGCAGACCTCTGCTTCCTAGGAGGTTCATCCGCCACCCACCATCCATCTTCCTTGGAGAACGCCAAGCAGATGGGGCAGTGGGCAGGCCTGGTAGGAGCAGCTGTGTGGGGGAGATGTGTCACGCTCTGCTCATGACAGTCTCTGTGCCCACATCCTGTTAGTCTGTCAGACTGGAAGGCCACAGCAAATATTGACCCCAATTTTCTTAAGTGTAGGGTTCTGCTTGTGTATTGGGTGATTGGACTCTCTTCCGGACAAGAACACAGAATTAAAAATGCCTCTAATCTTGGAAAACACACACACACACACACACACACACACACACACACACACACACACACACCTTCTGTTTCCTAAGAGGAGCTGCCTCTTACTCTTAGGAACCAATGTTGGGTACTCATAATGGCAGTAACTGGTTGCCAGAATCCTCCCTGGACCTTTCTCTCCTAATTCTCCAAGTTCACTGAGGTCTTGGACATTGTGGAAGACAGAGGATGCTGGGATACAGTGTGAATGGACGATCAATCTCTGTTCCACTTCTTGACAAATAGGTGACAGAGGCAAATTTACCTCCGAGCCCCATTTTTCTTACCTGTAAACTGAGCGTCATAATTGCCTACTCTATAGGAGTGTCAGGAGTACGTGAGGTAATGCCGACATGCAGTAGGAATTCTTGACGTGTCAGCTATCCGAGGCAAGAACTGGCAGATTTACACATGGGGTTACAGATCACTGTAAATGACACAAGTTCATCCCCACAAGCTAATGTCTTATGCCATTTACATGTTTACCGTGTACAGAGATTGTAGACTGATGGCCCATAGACAATATTTCATTTGACTCAAAAATACTTTTAATTCATTCCAACTTTGAAAAATTGGAGATGCTCAAATAAATACTTGGATTTCTTGCTTTAAAAATAATTGAAGCTCTGGCAACACTAGACCAGGTACCTGCATCTTTCACATCATTCTAAAAGGCCCCTTTCAACGTGGCATGGTTTTTCTTCTTGTTAGGGTCCCCAGTACACACACTGTGTGTGAGGATGGATGTCTTTGTCCTGCCTGGCTCTCCTCCTAGGAATCTGAATTTGCTGCTCCAGTTTCTGTGACTTGTCCCCAGGTTCCTTCACGAAGCCTACACTATTGCACTCCTGCCAAGCCTCGTTCTTAGCTCACACAGACCCAAGGATTACATCTATGATTGGATGGTCTAGCTCTGCCATGCTCTGCCTTCTACCTACTCCATGTTATTCAACCTTCAAAATAGCTGGGAGGGAAATCTCATTATCCTGCGTTACAAACAAGCTTGGTTAGTTGAGTAACTTGCCCAAGGTTACACTGTAGCCAGGAGGCCCAACCTGTGTTTGAGGCTGGCTGTTAGGAACGCCTATTCCATTCTCTACCCTGGGTTGCGCCAATAGCTGGAAAATTAGCTTATCAGGGATTTTGATGGCGTCACTGCTAAGGCTCCGCCTATGTTTTGGCAGTTGTTGCTGATCTCCACGTCTGTGCCTGTGGGAACCTCAGGGCAGTATTTGCCACTCCCTGGAAGATCACCTCCTTCCTCAGTGCTCTTTTCCTGGCCCATCCCTATGTTTATTCCTGGAACAGCTGAGGATCCTCTCCACGGAGTGCTCAGGTCCAGCTCTTCAGGAATGGCTTTTCATGTGGTCACACCCCCACATCCTAGGAAGCAGGGTTTTGAGCCTGATGAGCTGGGTTTTCTTGTTACCTATTTGACCAAGACATCTTGGAAAGTCAGAGGTAATGTCAGTAAGAGAATCTGAGTGAACAGAAACAGGATGTAATGCATCTCCAAGATAATTACATGGCTGCTGCAGTGCATTTTCATGACGTAGGTGAAGTCACACAACGGAAATGCCTGTGATTGGACAAGGAATATTTCTCTTACCTGGATAAATATTTTGCTCTAGTTACTTGGATGCAAGCCAACTACTTGTAAAGCATTGTTTTAAACAAAAGACCCTTGTGGGCCAAGTGCTCTGTGCTGTGAAATCACTGCTCAACTAATGGTAGAGCCCAACTTGAGCACAAAGGGAAGGTTCAATACCAGTTCTCACTGACTGATGCAGTATTCCAGCGTGTGTAGTTGTGGCTCCATGGCTTCAGAGATGAGAAGCACCTGTTCCTTTTCTTCTTGAGGCTGAATTCATGGGTCTGAAGCTTCAATTTAAAACAAAAAGCACCACTTAAAAGTTAACATGAAGAATTTATGGGTCTCCTGTGTGGGGACCTTGGAAGTTAGAACATTTAACTCTGAGATCATTGATCTGGGGTTCTTTTGAGCCTTAATTCTTATCAACATAGATGGGATAAATATCTATTTCTGGTTGGTGAAGGGTGAGTATCAAGTGAAATTATGTTCCATTCAGGCAACTGAGATTTGATGAGCATCAGTTATGTGCCAGACACATCAACAGATCCTTAACACTCTCTGTGTTCTAGAGACAGACCCTTGAAGGTATGATCTGTTCCACATGGAAGGACTATTGCTGGGGCTGAAGCCTGCTTGCTGCCCATAAGGAGAGTCCAGGAGAAGCCATTGTTCTATTGTGTCAAGGCAAGTAAGTGACAGCTGGTCCTGAATTATGTCTAGAAGGTGCTTGGGGATCCATCAGGAACAGAGAGGGCTGATAAGAAGAGGGGGTGCAGATGTGGTCCTCCCATGTGGAGCATCACATCCTCCAGTGTAACTGCAGAATTAAGTGTGTGCTGCAAGGGGACAGACAGAAGTAGCTAGCTGGGGGAAGGTGGCTGTGCTGCAAGAGAGGCTGGGGTACTTGACTTCCCTGGCCCTGGAGGAGGGGATATTGCAAATGCCAGCAGTGGAAATAGGCAATCTAAGGACTAGTAGACAGTTTGGCCATCATCAGGTTAACATGGAGCCAGTCAACAGCCGTGCTACACTTTGGAGCGGTTTGTGCTCCTAGAGCTCAAGTGTTGGGCACTTGGTCCCCCATGGGGCATATAGTGAGGCCGTGGACCATCGAGAGGTGGAGCCTCAGTAAAGGCAGTTTGTTGCCACAGTAGGAGTGCTGCCCACAGAGGGCAGATGGAGCTATTGGGCACCCTGGTAGTTCTCACCAGAGGTCGAAATTAAAGAACAAGCCTGGTCCTGCCCTTTTTGGCTTCCTGTGTGGCTACAAAATCTCCTCCTTTAACACTTTCACAATGCAGCTATGGCAGCCCTCGTTGGAGCAGAATTGACGCTGAGGTCCTTCCTGCCTTTGAAATTATAATGATGGAACTAACCTGACTTCTCTTCTGCTTCAGGGGTTTCATTACAGTAGCAGAAAATGGACTAATAGAAGTGACTTAGTTATACAAAGCAGACTTCCTGTGAACCTTGGGCTTTCCAAAATCTTCTCTTTCAAGCAGCCCTGGCCAATTTAAGCGATTTCTTGCAACCTTTCAACTGTCCTTCCTATCATGTGCCCTCCACCTATCCTTCCTTTGCGCCCACCACTCCCACGTGCCCAGCCTTGCTGTGAACTCATCTAGTGGAGATTTTCGTCTATGTGCAGAACTCAGCATCCTCAGCTGCAGCAGGGTCTGCTACTGTCAACCTGTGACTGTATTCTCTTGAGAGGAGCAGCTGCCTGTCTGAGCATCCCAGGACTCAGCAGATGCTATCCCTGTACTTTGCTTTCAATCTCACACTCAGAGTCATGACTTTGCTGCTTCTTGAGAGGCCTTTGATCTCAAAAGGTGCTAAGAAGCAGATTTCCCCAACGTGCAGGAGCCTGGGGATCTTCCCCTGTTTTCTTTCAGGGAAGCTCAAGCTGCACACCAGCAACCATTGCTTACCTTGACCGGCTTGCTCAGGAAGGGTCCCCCTTGACAGCCACTGAATCCAACCAAGAGACCCAGTAGAGAACCACCATCCAAATAGCTAACTACTGAATGTTATCAACGTAGCCAACACACTGGTTAACAGAATACAATGGAGAACAGCAGCAATTTAAAAAAAAAAATAGGATTAACTGTAGTTTTCACTCAACTGAGAGTTGGCACAGTATTGCAAAATGGTTGAATTTAATGATAATTGTACATGTTAAAGGGATCTTTTTAAGAATGCTTAAAATCTTTATTGGAAAAGCAGATGTACAGAGAGGAGGAGAAACAGAGAGGAAGATCTTCCATTCAAAGATTCACTCCTCATGCAGCTGCAACAGCCAGAGCTGAGCCAATCTGAAGCCAGGAGCCAGGAGCTTCTTCCTGTCTCCTACATGGTACAGTGTCCCAAGGCTTTGGGTCATCCTTGACTGCTTTCCCAGGCCACAGGCAGGGAGCTGTACGGGAAGCAGGGCAACTGGGACACTCATCGGTGCCCCTATGGCATCCTGTTGCATGCAAGGAGGGCCTCTAAGTGATCTTTTGATGACTTGGCTGTTTTTATATAGTTGTTAGAGGCCCAAGTAATGATTATTGTGTTTTTGTGACCGATTTATTTTTCTTGCCTTATTTTAGCTTAATCACTAATTATGCTGTTATAATTGGTATTTCATATCATTTATATTTATTGTATATAATGGATAATAATGACATAAAAGATTAAAAGTAGTTATTTAAAGGTTAAAAAGTGGGAATATACTTATTTATTAGCAAATTAAGTGCTAACAGACATATACACACATATATAAATTTATTTTACTTTTAACAGAAAGAGAAGGAGAGTCAGATCTTTTATCTGCTGATTCACTTCCCAAATAACCACAATGGCCAGAGCGGGGTTGGCCTAAATCCAGGAGCCACGAGCCTCTTCTAGGTCTTCCACGTGGGTGCAGGGACCGCAGGGCCTGAGCCAGCTTCCACTGCTTTCCCAGAGTCTAAGAAGGGAGCTCGATCAGGAATGGGGCAGCAGAGACATGAACCAGTGCCCACATGGGATGTCAGTGCCACAGTCAGAGGCTCAGTCTGCCACACCATGGTGCTGGTCGCTATAATATGTTTACATATGTTTGGAGATGGTAACTTTTCTCTTAAAATGATCAAAATTCCCTGTAAAATTAAAAGAGAAGTTACAGATTATCATTGACAATACCAAGGGCTTAAACCAAAATGTTTTAAACACAGTTGAGGTTTTCGTCTATTAAATGTTTGAATATTATTTAATATTTCATTTGACAATTTGTCTTTCTAGCATTAAATGTCTAATTGTCAGCATGAAGAATCACTATGTTTTATGCATATCATGTGCACATGTATAAATATACACAATTAAAAGCAATATGCATTATTTAATATCGCCAGCTATTTTCCTGTGACTGTGTTGTGAATGCCCCACAAACTTCCTAGGACCTTTAGATTCCTGCGCTTCGCACAAATAGGTCATCCAGCATGACTGTGAACCAATTACCTAATTTTGTATGCGTCTGTGTCATCCAGGGTATCTGAAAGGAAGGTCTTGGCAAGTCAATGAATGTGTCTTCTACCTTCATGCTGCTGTCGCTCAAAAATTCCTAGTCCTTGGAAGCAATATCTGCTGTGGGTTCCTGAAATGAGCTATGCAGAACTTCACAGCATTTGGTATATATAATTTTCTTTTATGTCAAGGACAAAAAACTCCGAGGAGTACACATGTGAGGCCGTGGGGCCTGAGTGGTGTCAGCTACCAGCAGGTTCTAGGGAAAGAGAATGTTGAAGGCGGGTCTGGATAACAAATGCCAAGTGCACAAATACTTCTCCCATTTATTGTTAGATGGCTTTGAGTGTGTTAACAGGCAGCAAGGCCCTATGAAGCATGGTATAAATAAAATACAAGATATGCAGTGAGATGTGAATTTCAGATAATGAATGATTAACTTTCTAGCATATCTAAAATTCTGCAGACTTATGGTAAAGATTTATTTTTTGTTTATCTGAAATTCAAAATTAATTGGGCATTTGATGTTTTTATTTGCAAAATCTGGCAACTTCAGGAAGCAAAGAACGTGTTCCCCTCCCCCCCCCCCCCCCCCCAGCAAAGTAATTACTAAGCTACAAGGTCATTATACAGAACAAAGAAAACAGAAAGCAAATTGTTAAATTCTGAAAACCGGGACTCCCATGGGAGGAATGTTAAGTATCCTTTCCCCCATCACCAGGGAAAGTCTGGGAGGTTAATTTCTTACCTGGAATGTTTGTGCTCATAAGTTCTTCTCTTCCCAATGTTTCTTTAATCACAAAACCATGGAGTGTCCTTGGTTCATTTTGTCATGTAGCTGGAATAATCACCAATTCTTCATTTATTTATTCATTCATCCATAAAATATTTATTAAGTTTTCCTATGTACTTGGCACATTACATTTGATAGTCATAACACCTTATGGGGTAGATATTATTATCTCTGTTTTACAGATGGAGCTTGGTGAGGTTAAATAATTTGCCTAAGATCACCCAGC
This sequence comes from Ochotona curzoniae, assembly GCF_017591425.1. Lineage (NCBI taxonomy): Eukaryota > Metazoa > Chordata > Mammalia > Lagomorpha > Ochotonidae > Ochotona > Ochotona curzoniae. The sequence continues at coordinate 41,896,529 of NW_024466502.1, read as the reverse complement.
TGGTGAGCGACAGATGCAGAATTTAAATCAATGTTGTTCTGACTTCCAATTTCTAGTAGAAATGCAAGTGGGTATAAAGAGAGCTGATGCCTTTTTTCTTTTTAGTGCCTGTTCTACTGAAAGCATAACCTGATACACTGTCAACTGCTAACCACCTTTCTTGTTCAAGTTGGGTTGAATCCTGATCGGTCAGAAAAAAAAAAAAAAAAAGACATGGAAGTGATACAAATTATTTTCCATAAAGGAAAAACTATAGTCCTCCTCTTTCAAAGGGCTGATGCTTTTAAAAACTTCCGTGGAACTGCAGAGGACCTGTGATTACCAAAGCGAGTTTGTAAAAAGAGCAAAAGCTTAGGCTGTTTGATTCCAGCACTGATTATAAAGCTGCAGTAATGAGAGACAGGTGGGATTTGCAGGGTGATAGTTTGTGGATCGATGACAGAGACTGGAGTTAAGAAGTAAACCACTACATTTGTAATCCATTGATTTTTGACTTTTTTGTTTAAGATTTATTTATTTGTATTGCAAAGTCAGAAATACAGAGAGGACGAGAGACAGAGAGGAAGATCTTCCATCGGCTGATTCACTCCCCAAGCCTCCGCAACTGCTGGAGCTGAGCCCAGCTGAAGCCAGGAGCCAGGAGCCTTTTCATCGTCTCCCACACGGGTACATCTGTCCTAAGGCTTTGGGCTGTCCTTGACTGCTTTCCTAGGCCACAAGCAAGGAGCTGGAAGGGAAGCAGGGCTGCTGGGACACAAACTGGCGCCCATATGGGATCCTGGTGTGTGCAAAGTGAGGACTTCCAGCACTAGCTACCGCGCTGGGCTCTAGTTCATGGATTTTTAAAAATGGTGCACAGTCTCAAAGGTTGTCTTTTCCATAATGAGGGAAAGAGGCCAGAACAATTGGATTTTCATCTGTCCAAACAACAACAGGAACAACAGTAAAATGCTAGGCTCTTATCAAATACTAGACACAAAAATCAACTCAAAATAGATAATAGATTTAAATGTGAGAGCTAAAACTGCCAGACTTATAAAAGAAATCATGTGAGAAAAACCTTTGTGATCTTAGGTTGGGAAATGTTTCTTGGCTATTACATTAAACATGTGATATGTAAAGAAAAACTTGATATAAGCCTTCATCAAAATTAAGAAGTTTTACTCTGAATAACATTGTTGAGACAATGAAGACAAGCCACAGAACTGAAGATTTGTAAATTGTTCATCTTTGATAAACAAAATGAGTCAGTATATACCGAATTGCCATCACTGATTAATAACATGATCAAATACATAAACAGAATAAATACTTACATAACCACGATTTGATGCCCAATGGAATATCTGTAAGACACTGTTAATTCTAAGTGTTGGAAAGAATATGGAGACCCTGCAGATGGCTAGGAACACGTGGTAAGGATAATGTCTAAGGAAAGCGGGCCTTGAACAGAAATTTCTGTACAATTTACTTCTGCGCCACGCCAGTACTGATTCAGCCACGGATACTCATAGCAGCAGTCTTCAGAACAGCTCCATAGTGTGAACGACCCCAGGTTTATCAGCTGATGCCCAAACAAACATGATATACCTACATAACATGGGCAATAAAAAGGAATGAACCACTAAACCGTGTGATCACATCAGTGAAATCCTAAAACATCACACAAAGCAAGAGAAACCAGACAGAAAAGGTCACCAGTGGTACAACTCATTTCATATGAGATTGCGAGCAAAGGAAAACTGTAAACTGGGATTGAAATTCAGAGTGGATATTAACTACAAACAGATGTTGGGAATTTTCCTGGGTGTTAGAAATGTGTTAAACCTGGAATGAGGTGATGATTACACAGCAGACACACTTACAATGGGAAGTTTTTTAGATGAATTTATTTTTATTGGAAAGGCAGATTTATAGAAAGAAGGAAAAAAAAGAAAGTTATTCCAACCACTGGTTCACTCCCCAAGTGGCCACAATAGCTGGAGCTGAGTTAATCTGAAGCCAGGAGCCAGGAGCTTCTGCTAGGTGTTCACCTGGGTGCAGGATCCCAAGGCTTTGGGCTGTCCTGTACTGCTTTTCCAGGTCACAAGCAGGGAGCTGGATGGCAAGTGGAGCAAGCAGAGCATGAACTGGTGCCCATATAGGATCCCAACACTTGCAAGGGAGGATTAGTCAACTGAGCTAATGGTATGGTGATACCAGACCCCAAATGGGAAAATTTTAAGTTTCATTTTATTTGAAAGGTAAATAAAGAGAGACAGAGAATCAGACACAGGAATGTTCCTTCCATCACTGGTTCACTTTCCAAGTGTCTGCCATGGGCTCAGGCTAAAACTAAAAGCCTGGATCTCAATCCAGGTCTCTGATGTGGGAGCAGGGATCCAACTATTTGAATCACTGCCTGCTGTCTCCAAGGGCATGCCTTAGCGGGAAGCTGGATTCAGAAAGTGAACTGAAACTTGAACCAGGTACTCCAGTGTAGGGTACAGTTTATTGTATTAACTCTGTGCAAAAAGCTAGCCCTAAATGAGCAAATTTTACAGTAGGTATTTTATATCCCAGTAAAGCTTTCATAAGATAGATGCTGTATTACCTTTTCTTATTCTGCCTGATATGGGTTTCTCCCCAGAACCTTCAGAGATCAACAGCTGCTGTGATTTGGGTTTCGTAGTCCAGGAGAAGTGCACCTGCCAGCAGGTTCATCTACTTATTGTTCCAGAATCCTGCAAGGGGTGGCTTCTTTAGAAACTATTTGGAATAAATGGAGGGAATGACTCAACTTCTAGATACTTTTCTGTCTTCATAGTCCTGCTCTACCGGACTAAAGTCATTTCCCTTAATCACCTTTTGCAGGCAAAATAACACTCTCAACAGCAAATTTGATCCCATTGCTCCTTTGTTTAAACATTTCAAGAAAACCCCGCCTCAGAGCCCTATTGTAGTTTCTCATAACTTAGTCAAAATACAGGGTTTTTTGTTTGTTTTTATTTTGTTTGCTTTATTTCCATGCCAACAACTACACCTTTACTACTTAAAAGATGGCCTGTAGACAACCAGCCTCAATATTATCCGGAATCTTGTTAGAAATGCAGAATCTCAGGTTCTACCCTAAACCTCCTTAGTTGTAACCTGCATTTGAACATGATGCTCAGGTGATTTGCATGCTTATTTCAGTTGCAGGAGCACTAGTCTGTGCTTTCTGAATATTAGTCTTTAAGTTGATTTCTTGTAAAAAGGTAAACTAATTTTTGTTTGAAGACAGCTGTGTCACTAGTATAGAGGAAAACCAGTGCCATTTTCTGTAAATAGGATCTTCGCTCTGAGACTGGAGAACTGAAACCAGGCCAAAGGCGTTTCGGTCAAACAGGAAGGTGTATGAGATGGGGGCAGAGAGGCTGCTAGTCCCGGAACCTGAAGACTCAGGCACCACAAGTACCAAGATCTCAGGGCAAGAAGATGGTGACTATGCTCAAAAAAGAGCATGGACTTTTCCTTCTTCCTCTCGGTTCTGTTGGATATTCAGTGGATCGGGTTACTCCCACTCCCGATGGCAGGGGTGATTTTCTTCACCCATTCTGCCAACTCAAACGGCAATCTCTTGCAGAAGTACACACAGAGACATGTTTCCCAGCTACCTAGGCATGGCTTAGCCCAGTTGCAATTGCCATATTAATATTGTTAAAATTGATTTCTTACATTTAAGTTTTATTTTTATTATTTTCCATGATGTGCTTTCGTATGTATAGGTATTTCCACCTCCACCTCCTCTCACCCCCTCCGCTTGCCCCTCCTCTCTCCCCATTCTCCTTTTACCCCACTGTTTTCTACCATATTACCACTATAGTAAAGTCCTTCAGCAACAGTCCCAAATTCAACATTCTGTTATTTTAGAATATCACGGCATTGTAGCTGTACGGAATGGTAGAAAGCCTAGTATTGTATTGTTAAGGTATATTTAACGGTTTCATTAGGAGTCCTTTTATTCGTGAGCAGAGATTCATACAGCAATGTATCTTCACTTCCCAGGATGTTAGTGTCTATTATATAGTTTATCTATGGGAATATATGTGTATACATGTTTACTTTTATATCAATTTGTCTTGTGTTTTGCATGAATGTTGACTTATATCAGAGAGAACATACAATATTTTTCCTTTTGGAATTGGCTTTTTCACTGAGTATTATGGTCCTCAGGTAAAATTTCATTCTTCAAAATGGTTGAGTAATATTTCATGCAGCAGATGTATCACAGTTTCTTCAACCATTCCTCTTTTGATGGGCATCTGGGTTGTTTCCATGTTTTTGGTATTGTGGATTGTGCCGCTATAAATATAAGGTTGCACGTCATATACAGATTTCATTTCCTTTGGATATATTCTTAGAAGTGAGATAGCTGGATCATATGGTAGATTAGTTTTCAGTAGTCTCAGCACTCTCCATATTGACTTCCTTAGTGGCTGCACTAGCCTGCAATTCCACCAAAAGGGGACATCACATTGAGATTACCTTCTTGGTGAAACTGCAAGTTTTAAAGGAAAAATGTTATGAGGATAATGTCTTTCACTGAGTGACTAACCCTGATTGAGACTTGTGGAAGAACATCAAAGCTCTCTGGCGTATGCTCATTGATCTCAGGGACTCTGAAACACCCTGATTCATCAGAATTAGCCCAAGCTGCTGAGCCTATCTTTGTTGCTCTTTAGTCTCAATGCTTTCAAATCTCGAAACTCCTCCCATTGTGTACACAAATAGTCCAAGCACTGTAGACTGCTCGCTCTACACTTGCAGTTGGCTCAGATGTTGTCTTCACTGTGACTTTCATTTCAGCAAACAACCTCAGCTTTGCTTTTGAAGTATTTAGTATGCACCTATATGAGTCAGTAGAGCTGGGTTATAAGTACGCTTCAAATTGGATGACTCTAGCACAACAAAGATGTGTTCCTTGCTGATGTCAAATGCGCTGTGAGTTTGGGGGACGTTCCTGGATAGCTGATCCTCACGTGTCAGCTGAATGTGGCACCTTCATCTTAACTCACACTTCCACAATCACCAAGATCTCAGATGAAAACTCAATAGAAGTTTTGGCTGCCAATTAAATGTTTCCATGTTATAATTTTCTCTAGCATTTGCAGGCCAAAGCACCTAGCCTCTGCCTATAAGGGGAACTGGACACAGGAGTAGCTAGCAGGCATGTTACCTCTTGAGAACTGGCTGCAGTTGTTCGAGTGATTAGCTTGTATGTCTGTCTCCTCTGCCCTCATTAAACTGTTAATCGCCCTAGAGCATTTCTTCATTTTCATCTTTGCGGGCTAGCACAGCACCTCAGCCTGCAAGTGCCAAATGCATTTTGATTGAAGCGTCTTGGTCAGATTTGTGCTGCTATAGCAGAATATGCCAGATTACATAAATCACAAACAACAGGATTTCATGCAGCTGATGGCTCTATAGACCAGGAACATCAAGAGTATGGTGGCAACATGTGCAAGACACTGTGTGTTTTATCATAGCACGGTGGGAGGGTTAACAGGACAGAGCAACAGGGCTGAACTCTTGCACAAATAGCCTAAATCCATTCAGGGGCGTTTATGTCTTCACAACAGAATCATCTTGTAATAGTGGTGCAACAATCATTCAATTTCAGCAGGAATTTTACGTTCAAATCACACGTAGCACAATGGAAAGCAAAGGCATGGCTCTTAGAAACTGTCTGTTCTGTGTTTTCAGAGCTCTACTTTCTAGTACAAAGCGGCCCACATTCTGAAGTTTCCATTTGTTAGCCTTCAAGTATTAGGATGAATGATTAACTGCATTTCTCACCACTTGGCTGGATCAAATCATGAGGGACATTACTCTCAACTTGGCTAAGTCAAATAAGGTGGTTTACGACTTTTCAAACATTGCAAAGGAAGACCGTTAGTACTTTACTGTTGTTGGAATGTTTATAACAGAATACATTTTACTCATGCCTCCTCTCCAGGGAGTTGAGCCTAGTTACTGGCATTACCTAATGTAGGCAGGGCCGGGATGGGGAAGCAAAGTACAATAACTGCCATTGTCTGGGGGAGAGACTCAGTGAGGGTCAGAGGTCAACACAAGTCCACAGAGCAGTGCAACCAACTCTGATTTTCTGACTTCACACACTTTATCATACCTGTTATCCCTGTACTAATTTTTCAAATGCAAAAAAAAAAGTTTTTTAGTTGGCTTCCTGTATGGTGAATGTTTTTCTTTTCCAATGTTTTTTGATGACTTAAATAATTTGGAATCAAAACAATTGTTGCGGGCCCTGCATGGTAGCCTAGCAGCTAAAGTCCTCACCAATCTCATGTGGGTGCTGGTTCTAATCCTGGCAGCCTCACTTCCCATCCAGCCCCCTACTTGTGGCCTGGGAAAGCAGTACAGGACAGCCCAAAGCCTTGGGACCCTGGGAGACCCAGAAGAGTTCCTGGGTTTGGATAGGTGCAGCTCTGGCCATTGTAGTCACTGAGGGAGTGAATCAGTAGATGGAAGATCTTTCTCTCTGTCTCTCCTTCTCTCTGTATATATATACTTTGCAATGAAAATAAAATAAATCTTAAAAAAACTCCAATTTTTGCATTAGCAAATGTGCCAAAACAGCAAATAATATAGCTCCAAAGCCAAGGTCAGTGCTCAAGTTGGACTGGATAAGGTCAGAGAATAACTTTGTAGGCTTATTATATTTGAGGATTTCATGATTGCAAACTTGAAGACATCTCCCTATGCAATTCATCCTGTATTAAACACTGAAACGCAATGTTCTTCCAAAGGCAGCCTTCAGTTGACTAACCAGTACATTAACAGCCCTAGGTATTCAGTTGGCTACCGGCCTTCTGAAGAAATTGGGGAGTTTGGGCACGACTCGGGGAAAATATAAGGATCTAGGTGGACAGATAAGAGAAGTGGAGATTGCAGAGTGTGAGATTCAAAAGTGAGATCATGGAGGGATTGGGGTTAGAGGCTTGGATGAGATCCCGGAGTGGGGTGTGAAGCAGGGTGTGGGAAATGGTCTGCAGAGCAGAGAAATTTAAGGGAATGAGATTGGATGGACTGCCTACAGGTATGTCAACGTCACCAAGAGTCCTTTTAATTTGCTAATTGTTGTTGGGACAAATGACTATTAACTTGGCAGCTTGACTGGTATGAAAACATGTGGTCTTACCTCTCTGTAAGTCAGAAGATCAACACAGGTGGCACTACACGGAAATCAGCTGGGTTGTGCTATTGCTGCAGACTCCCGAGAGGAACCTGGTTCCTTGCCCTTTCCTGCTTGCTGAGGCGGCCTGCGTTCTGTGGCCATGTTCCTTCATCCATCTGCAGAGTCAGGGAGAGCTGTTGAGTCTCTCTCTCATCAGATCACTGGTGACAACAACTTTTTTCACCATTTCCAACTTCCCAATGACTTGAGGATATAGCGTGGTCTTGTTTCCTCACAGATCCAGTGTGACTGCTGATGCTCACTGAGCATTTTCTTTGGCTTCCGTGCTATAAGCACCAGCTCATTGAATTTAATCCTCCCAGGAACCTGATGAGGAAGATACTTTTATGCTCCTCATTTTACAGATGAGGAAACTAAGTTCTGGACAGGTCATGTAACTTCTTCTGAGGCCACATGATTGGAAGCCCATTCCTTCTACCTTCTGCCAGCTAGCCTTCTGTCTGTCCAGCTTGCTTGCTTTCTTACTGTGAAACACAAAAAAATAAGGCTCCCAAAGTGCCGCTTGCAGGAGGTGATCACTGTTAGACTTTGTTACAAAGCTTTACCTTTTGTGTGCTGAATGCAACCTCAAGAATCCAGCTTCCTGCTATGACTTCAGCGTGTGTTGGTGGCCCATGAACCTCAGAGTGTATGGAAATGGAGCCCAGGGTAGATTGTTTCTGAACAGAACTGCTGAAAGCTACGGAGTTGACTGTAGAATTCTGTTTCCTGTGACTTGTGAAGATACCAATGAGGTCAAGAGATTCTTCCAACCGACTCCATGCGCTTTGGGGCAAATGTCTGCTGCTTGGGCCTTTGCAACTGAAAGGAGGATGATTTGGTCCTTGATTTGTAGTTTGGTGCTTCCCACCCCTCTTCATTCCACCCCATCATTTAGAGTGAGATAGCTTGTCAACTTCTGTGTTTTTTGTTAGGGGGAAGTCAACTTGGGAGCAGAAATTAGGTAAAGATCCAGGATATATATGTAATAAATATATAAATATATATTGTAGGTTAAGTATTTATATAGCATATACTATATTATCTATATTATTTATATATATTACATATAGTATATATTCCCAGCCTTTACACTTTTCCCTCCGTATTCTCTATTTCTTTGTGTATGGCTAAATAAATGGTATTTCAATGGACTGATCTTCGTTGGCCCAGGTCCATAGGATGGGAGCATGCTCCAACCTTTCTAGGACAGTTCCCTCGGACAGTCGCAGAACTTTGGATCCTAGGTGTGCTGCCAGATCCTTTCTTTGCTCATATACAGGACTTTCTGAACACCTAATATCTCCGGAGAAGGAAATGCCACAACAGTTTAGATTGACATGAACTTCAGTCTCTCAAAGCCCTGGCATTGCAGAGTTAGTTTTCATAGCTAAATGAAATCTGAGTTTGAGGGGGAAGTGAGTTTTCAGATTCTGTTTTCCATTTGGTGTGGCTTGGATTATTGTTTCTAACATTCATCTTCCTGGAGGATGTATCTCTAGGGAGCTTCAACCCAAACATTATGACCAGAGCCCATCTGTGCACACAGAGATCAACGTGGGCTCTCTGGGAGCCTGTTTGTGGCTGGGTCCACTGTGCCAATGAACCCTTGGAGAACTAGCCTTCCCTGTAGCCATCTGTCTGACTTGAATTGACATTGGCCAGGAGACTACAGAGAACTCTTGGGGTCTGGTTATTCTGTAGCAAATAATCACTGCAGCTCTAGAATGGGTTCTCCAACACTAGTGTGTGGTTAAAAAAAAAAGTTGCAACCTCTGGGGTTCTTTCAAATAGCAGTTTGACTTTCTTTTGTGAATTTCTGGAATGTGCTAGAGAACCATTGTTCTAAGTCCAGCACTAATTACTATCTGTCTTTTCACCTTGCTAGTCCAAAGTCCAAAATGAAACTAGGCTTCTTGAGGGTAATCTTTCATAAGATCATTTCTTACTGTACCTGGAAGGTAAGTGATAGAATGTACAAAAGACACCAGCTTCTTATAAGGCAGCCAGAAGAAAACCTGCATCACTGGTAAAGAAGTGACCATGTGCTGTCTGGGATGATAAAACTGTACCAAGTAGCTTAAAAAAACTCACATGGGCTGGGGGTGGACCCAGCACAGTAGCCTAGTGGATCAAATCACTGGGATTTGGCCTTCTAATCACTCGGATCCCATATGGGTGCTAGTTCGTGTCCTGGCAGCCCTGCTTCCCATCCAGCTCCCAGCAGTTGAGAATGATCCAAGTCTTAGGACCCTGCACCCTCATGGGAGACCTAAAAGAGGCTCCTGGCTTCAGATTGGTACAGCTCTGGCCATTGCAGCCACTTGGGGAGCAAATCAGCAGACTGAAGATCCTCTCTGTCTCTCCTTCTTTTTGTATATCTGCCTTTCCAATAAAAATACATAAGTCTTAAAACACACACATACACACACACACACACACCTCATTTGGCCTAGGTATTGAAGATTTTAAGCTCCATTTAAAGATCTTGCTTTAGGCTTTATTTTGTTTCTATTATTATTCTTGGTAAATACATCTTCAAACTCCTCAGGGAATCCTAAACTGCAGCTCAATGACTTATGCAGAAGGTGAAAACCCAGGAGTTCTTGATGAAAAATCATTGAGCAAACTAATTGGCACCTGTGCATGTTATTTAACTCATGGGTTGCACCATGATTGCTCATGAAGGCAAGATGACCAGTGTCTTTAGTCACAAATACGCCTGAGAAGAACATCTCTTCAGTCCTCCTTACACAATGGAGACCAAAGTGCTGTCAGCCCTGCTGGGATCTGAACATTTGAATCTCAGTTTTGCAGAGTAGAGACAATTTCGACGCTGTTTCTTGGCTCCTAAAAAGCCCTTATTGCCTCTCCCTTGTTTCCCTGACACAGCACAGCAGGCTGCCTGTGGGAATTAAAAAAAAAAAAAAAGATCGGAACCAAAGAGGGAAACTGCCACAAAGTGTTCCAAAGAACTTACTCTTCTATTTGAATTTTTTTTCCAAGCCTAGTAACTACTGCCTTTCCTATAAACAGCATGTACTCAGAGCAGTGGGAAGAAAGCAGTGTTCTCCAAGGCAAGTGGTTCCCATTGGCCTCCCAGGAGGTTCGGAAGACCAGAGTCTTCACAAAGATCTGTTTTGGGCCCATGCAAAGCATTCTTTTCACGAAGCCTCTTGAACACAAAACAGATCTTGCCATTTGTGTGGGGACTTTTGGCACCAAGGGGCTGCCCAGCACTCAAGATGCGGCTACCTTTGGGGGCAATTTTCCCAGCACCACCTGTGTCTTGGTTGGAGACAGCAGAGGCAGGGAGGTGTGTTGGGAGGCTTGGGGAGTTGCGTCTGACCACAAAGCTCGGCTTCTGCTGTGATGTCAGGATCTTGACTATTTTAGCTTCCTAGGTGAACTCTCTTCTTCAGCTTTCTTCCCTGTCAGCCCCAACAACCTCCTCCACTCTGCTGAGCCAAATGAGATTCTGTTGCTTGCAAACCAGCATCCTAACTGGTCCAACCACCAGCAGATAACCTGGAGGTCAATGCAACAGAGGATTCAACTCAATGGGAAATCCATGACTCCATTTACTTCTCTCTGTGGAGGGAGTGTGTGAACTCCAGATCGCTCATCCTCACATCAAAACCAACCTCAGGATCAAATCTGAGATGTATGCTCCTTGATGTTTCAAGGGTTGAAAAAGTCCTTGAGGAGGTTATATTCCCAGGAGACTTGTCCATTGAACAGGCCAATAAATACATCCTAAGCACAGAGGTAAGAATGATATCTGAGAAAACAGACTCCACGTAAACTTTGGTGGTAGGTGGGTGGCTATTGTGAAAAGAGAACTTGCATCCAGGACTCCTAGGGATAGGCCAATGCAGGCTCCTTGCTCAGTATCTCTTTAGAGCGGAGGGGAATTTCAGCCAGAACGTTTGCAATAAAGATTTTTTAAGCTGCTGACACAAAGCAAATAGTGCTGAGTGCAGCTGCCGTGAGGAGAGCTTTGCCTGCTAGAATTCTCAGTTACCCCTGCCAGTGGGGGGTACTCAAAGGGTAGGCATTGTAAGAACTACCTCCTCTCTCTTAATGCCAACAAGCTTTACCTGCAGCAAGCTTTCCCTGTGTCAGGACTGTCACGCATGGTCCTGACTGCAAAGCCTGCTTGTGAACTCCGACAGAGTCGCCCTGAAACACAGAGAAGAGTGTCTAGTGAACTCTGGGAGAAAGTGCATTTGTGTAGCAAGTACACTGTTGGGCAACTGAGGCCCTACACCAACTTATTCTTCAGCAAGGTCCCGGTTACAACCCCAGCTCCTGTGAACACTGGCAGCCACGGGCATGGAGGGACAGTTCTCTCTGGGGAGCTACTGATTACCAGAATGTTTCAAGATGGCTGTGTTCAAATGGCCTCCACACGCTGGCCATAGAAAAGTGACTCAACAGCTCTGAATCTCAAGCCGCCTTTTCTGGAAAACCGAAGTCATGACCTCTCCCTCCATGAGCTGTTCGGAGGGCTTTAGGAGAGAAGAACGTGCCAGAAAGGCATTTCGATGCTAATAAAGGATTATTCACATATATCATTCTCTGGTCATATTATTTTCATATTAAAAGGAACTAGGCAGTCTCCCTGTTAAGGGAGTTGGGTCTCCATGGTGTCTTTGAGTCTGTGCAGGCTTTGTTGTTTTTGGTTTTGTTAAGACCTTTTGTTGTTGTTGTTGTTTCTTCAGTTCTCTCGAGTGAAAATAGAACGTCTCATGTTATCCTGCTTGGTGGTCTCCTTTGATCTCTTTGACCACATAGTGGGAAGAAAGGGGTTGGGCTGCCCTGGGCATAAACAGAGGAGAGTCAAGAGGGGGTACGCCCATGGAGCTTTGCAGAGAGTTGAGAGGAATGAGGGGAAGGGTGTTGCTTTCAGAGTTTATTTTTTTTAAGTGGATTGTTTTCAAAAAATTATTTTTTAATGTATTTGAAAGGCAGAGAGAGAGAATCAAAAATAATTTTTCCATCTGCTGGCATACAGCCCAAATCCCTCAAGAGTTAGGACTTTGCCAGGCAGAGCCAGGAGACCAGAACCCAATCTGGGTATCTCGGGTGAGTGGCATGGACCCAACACTTGAGCCATCACCTGCTGCCACCCAGAGTGTGCATCAGCAGGAAGCTGGGTGGGAGCTGGGAGTTGAACCCAGGGACTTTGCCATAGCATGCAGAGCTCCAACTCGCATCTTAATCACTCCTTGTCCTTAAAACCTGAACTTTTGGAACTGGAGTTACACTGAAGAAGATGTTGATGGGATAGCTGAGTTTAAACACCTGGAAGAGCAGCCAAGGGGCCTGAGCTTTGTGTTCTGGGGGTCATACACTGTCTTCAGTCTTTCAAAAACTACTCTCCAGGCACGCTCTCAGGTGGACTCAGAAGAAGCTGGCAGTGGATCCTTAATGAATGAGATTGTTTTCAAGAAGCCAGAGGGCCCAGCCTGTTCACATCACAGACTAATGATAAAGATGATGGATTGGGGGCCTTAATCATGACTCTGACACAAGCTGTTGAACTGGGATTAGTTATTCAACCTCAACAAACATTATTTTTCTCACTTGTTAGTGACAATAATTGTAACAAGTTTTGCAGGCTGTGAGAATTTGTGATAATGAACAGAAAGGGCCTGGAATTTTTGGATGATACAAGAAGAATGGTTAGCTGTCCCAGTTTGCCCAGGATGGAGGAGTTTCTGGGATGTGGGACATGTAATTATGAAAATGGGGCAACTTGGTGGTCCTATATGCAGGAGCTAAAAACGTGGCAGCAATAAATCCAGGGGCCACAGGGTTGGCCAAATGAGAAGCAGTGTTGCTTCTGAGGGTAGTAATTGCTCCTGACCCAGTGGGGACATTCCTCCTTCTACCCATCCACTAGTTCCTAGCCAGGACACACTGTTGGGAAGGTCCCATGGGTGCAGGACTCTTCAGGTGTGAAGGAGACCAGCAGCTGTAGCCCTCTCTATGGACTGCCCTGGACCGGGTTGGCCAGCAGCTCCAGGGCACACGGAGCAGTGTTGCCCAGAGCTAAGGAGGCCAGCCAAGAAGCGTTTAGCCTGAGCTCCTACTCTGTCAGTCTGCCCATCACTTACAGAAAAGTAGGGCAAACAGGTAACAGGTGATGACAGGTGCAGGTCTGCTGCATGGGAGGCACCAGGAACAGAGGCTGGCCAGTCCCAGGGACCTTCCTCCTACATGGGAGCTGGATGTCCCCAGAGCTTCACACCTCATCAAAGTTTACACTGGGCAGAGAAGTAACGTCCTTCCACTTCCTGGGCCCCAGCATCCCTCCACAAATGGACAGACAGGGTGGAGTGCATCATCCCCAAATACCTTTCAGCCTTAAGTGGTCCCTTGCCATAAAAGGGCCCTACTCTAGGAGAAGGAGGAAGGCATGTCTGTTCTCTTTCACATGTCACTGGTAGGAAATATTCAACTTCTGGATTTTAAAATATACATTTGCAGGGGAGCAGATGGGGAGGAGAGGTACTCTGTAGCTAAGATCCCAGCCTCTTTTATCTCTGACTTCGCTACCCTCAAATAACTCACGACTTCTAGATTTCTCTTGAGTGACCCCACTATTGCCCCTGCCATCCCCTTCCTTTTTGTAGCTGAGCAGGTCTTGTCTTTCAGTTTCCTTGCTGGAAGGGGTCTTGCCCATTCCCACCACATTCCTCTGCTTATCACATTGCCAATAGCAACAAAGCTAACAATAAGAACCCTCTGAGACTCCCCCTTATCAAGAAGAGTAAGAAAGCCTCCCCCCACCCCTAGGCCATCCCCTTTCTACCTCCCACTGCCCTTTCTCAACATCTCTCCGTTTCTGATGCTGCAGGCAGGACCTGCATGCTAGCAGCCCCCTCACAGCCTTCGCTCTGGGCCTGCATTCCCCAGCTCTGTCCTTCTGTCCTCTTGTAAGATTGAACACCTCACTTGTATTTCTGATTGCACAGCTCTTTCTGGTCCCTCCGCACCCCCTGGTAGCAGGCTTCCTCCCCCAGTTGGCCTCCAGCTCATTGACTCCCCACCCCCGGCCCCAGCATCATGCCATCTGGATTTCTGGCAGAAACACAGGATCTCAGGCTCTACTTAGGCCTCCTGCCACAGAATCCAGAGCTTAACAAGCTGCAGGTGCTTCCCAGTACGTTCGGCTTGGAGACAGCACCCTAGACAACTGCAGGCCTTTCACTTTCCTCACAGGCCAGGCTCACTTTCTACTTCCTCTGAGCTCTTCACATGATACCTTATGGAAAGTGCTGACTGCATCCCTTCTTGTCATTAGTTGCTTACAAACTGGAGTGACATGGATTTACCAGCACAGAATAGAGAAATAATTGTGAAAATGGGTTCTTTGCCATTCCTTTCCTCATGCCCCACCTCACTCCTGTTTACAGCATTCACTGCCTGTAGCCATGTCTCCACAGAAACCCTAAAGGCTCCAAGGTGCACAGGATCAGCCAGCAGCCACCTGAAAGCAGATATCACGGAAGGTGCTGATAGCCATCACCTGACTTTCAATAATCTCATTGGCCTTTGTTTACTGCTGCCTGCAAGGGCACATTTGCACATTCTAATTCCAATCTCTCTCTTTCTCTCCTCCCCTGTTTCTCCTTTCCTCCCTTTAACCTCCCTCCCTCCCTCTCTTTAAAGATACTCATCCAAGGGCTGGCATTATGGTGTAAATGGGTTGAATCACTGCTTGAGTTGCTGGCATTCTACATCAGAGCACCTTCCAATGCAGCTTCCTGCTCATGTGACTGGGAGAGCAGTGGATGATGGTCCAAATAGCTGTGTCCTTGCTACCCATGTGGGAGATCCGGACGGAGTGCAGGCTCCTGGCTTCAGCCTGGCCCAGCTCCAGCTGTTGCAGTCATTTAGGGAGTGAAATAGAGGATGGAAAATCTTCCCCACACCCACTGTCCCCCTACCCTGAATGGCAAGTAACAAGGAGAGGAAAAGACATATAGAGAATCTTCTACCCACTTATTCACTCCAGAACTGATTGCAATCAGTGGGGTTGGTCCAGGCCAAAACCAGAAACCAGGACCCAAGAACCTCTTCCAGGTCTCCCAAGTAGATGCAGGGGCCAAGCACTTGGGCCATCTTTGACTGCTTTTTCCAGGCCAACAGCAGGGCGTTGGATCAGTAGTGGAGCAGCCATGACACAAACTGGTATCCATTTGAATGCTGTTGTCGTTGGTGGCAGCTTTATCTATTATGTCACAACACCAGTCCCCAATAAATAAATCTTAAAGAGGAAAATCTTGCGTCCCTTGTTTAAAGTCTAAAAGAAAAGTCTTAAAATCTCCTTTTACCTCTGCAAACCCAACTTTAAGAAGGAGGGTGGATAAGTTGCTTCCTTTGAAGGTTGCAGGTGTTTTGCAGACAGGATGATAATTCTCTCGCCCTTTTGGAAAGTCTGGAGCAGAGAAAACTTTGATGATGCTTCTTAAATACAGATGCCAAATTAGAGCATCTGAAGTAGAAGTGTACACAGCACTTGTATGTGTGTAGCCACTAAACATATCAGATATCATCTCAGGACCATGGCACATGTGCTTGATTTGTGGGAGATCCTTTACTTTCTCTATTTGTCAGGTTTTTTTTTTTTTCATCATAGCAAAATACCCCAGGACACTAATGCTACAAAGATAAAGCGTTTATCTAACTTCCAGGTTTGGTGAATCCACTAGTTTGGGGTCTAGTGAGGATGACAGATGGCAATGGTGGAGTGTGTGCAACAGGGTCACATGATAATCCAGGAGGCCGAGAGAGAGACAGAGTGGGTCCAGACTTGGGCTTTTATGGTAATCTCTTTAGAAGAACTACCTTTTGGGGGCATGACTTAAAAATCTCAAACAGATCCTCCTGCATAACAGCTCAGTGTTTAGCGCATTCTGAGTATCCAAGAAACATGAATTAAGTTGAATTAAGAATGGCCAAATTGCTGTGCCTTATGAAGTATACTCCATCATGGTCCCTTAACTTCCAAGAAGGTGTTCTAGCAAATCTTGCCCACCTTGCCTCTGTCAGATAGTTTTACTGCCTGTTCTCAAGGTGTTTTCTATCGTCAGCTGCTTGCAAATAGTTCTGGGAAGCTTCAAGTTATGTGTTGGCAGCTGCATTTACCCTGGGCTGGGTTTGTTCCAAATAGCTGAGAGGCGTCCTGAGTAAACTTGGAGTGTTTATGCATGGAACAGAAATGGTGATGCAATCAGGCAGGTTGGAGTCTGCTGTGTCGATAGGGAAACCCCAAAGCACGCAGCTACATTCTGAGTCACTCTTCACCTGTGAGTTCCGGTCTGCCCAGAGCCCTGAGTGTGTGGGCTGACAACACATGCTGGGCGGCTGTTTTGCTTTACTTGTGCCCGTTTTATAATAAATAGTGATTTACCTTCTTGATTTTATGTAACACTTTATGCTCACCAGACCTGTTTCAACTGTTATCTCGTTTTATCTTAATAGCCCTGTAAAAGAAACAATAATCTCCATTTGATATATGAAGAAATGAATTTCAAGGTTATTTAATGGGATGTTTGGAAACTTGAGTAATGAGTACCTTACAATATGTTACAGATCCTAAGTATTATCTTAAATTATTTTTATTAGAGTGCTATATAAAAATCATAAATGTAGCCATCTATTCTGAATGCTTGTATTTTTTATGCAACCAGGAGCAAGTTTACTAAATACAAATAGGAACAATATTGAGAACATTTCAGTTAGAAACATTCATTTCAAAGGTGATGTTTTGCTGAGACTAAATTGCCAATATCAGACTCAGTAGTAGGCTGCTGTATCTAAATTATTTTTTTAAAGATTTGTTGGGCCTGGCGCGGTGGCGCAGTGGTTAAGGTCCTCGCCTTGCACGCCTGGGATCCCATATGGGCGCCGGTTCTATCCCGGAAGCCCCGCTTCCCTTCCAGCTCCCTGCCTGTGGCCCGGAAAAGCAGTCGAGGACAGCCCAAAGCTTTGGGACCCTGAACCCGCGTGGGAGACCCGGAAGAGTCTCCTGGTTTCGGATCGGCATAGCATGGGCCGTTGCACTCACTTGGAGTGAATCATAGGATGGAAGATCTTCCTCTCTGTCTCTCCTCTTCTCTGTATATCTGAGTTTACAATAAAAATAAACAAATCTTTTTAAAAAAGATTTATTTTTATTATTTTTTATTACTGGAAAGGCGGATATACAGAGAGGAGAGACAGAGAGGAAGATCTTCCATCCGATGATTCACCCCCCAAGTGAGCGCAAGGCCAGTGCTGCGCCCAGCTGAAGCCAGGAGCCTCTTCCGAGTCTCCCACACAGGTGCAGGGTCCCAAGGCTTTGGACCATCCTCGACTGCTTTCCCAGGCCACAAGCAGGGAGCTGGATGGGAAGTAGAGCTGCCGGGATTAGAACCGGCGCCCATATGGGATCCCGGGCGTTCAAGGCGAGGACTTTAGCCGTTAAGCCTTGGCTCCAGGCCCAGGC
Source organism: Ochotona curzoniae (assembly GCF_017591425.1). Lineage (NCBI taxonomy): Eukaryota > Metazoa > Chordata > Mammalia > Lagomorpha > Ochotonidae > Ochotona > Ochotona curzoniae. The sequence goes on along the minus strand of NW_024466502.1, from coordinate 41,878,812 downwards.
TGCTGTATCTAATACTTCATGACAACATTGGCTCTTTAATTAGTTTGTGACACTGCACTTACTATGGTCACTGTTACTCCATATTAACTTGACCTCATATCCAGTCATGAGGCCATGACTCTGAAGGAACAATCAGTTGAAGAGCATAAGCTAAATGTTCTGCTCAAAGTTGGGAAAGAAAAGTATCCGATGACAAAAGACGCTGTGTCCTTGCTGTAAGACTTATTCTGATGCTATAGTACTTACTACTGGAAGTTGGCACAAACAAAAGCAGAATTCCATTAAAACATCCATTTCCACAGTAATGTTAGACTGTGAGTCTGGGTGATGCATCCATTCTCCCACTGTGATGGTTAATTTCAGCTGTCAATTTGCCTGGGCTGAGGAAGGCCTGACAGCTAGTGAAATATTATTTCCAGGAGTGTACATGTGTTTCTGGAAGAGATTAGCAGTTGAATTGGTGACTGGATTAAAGCAGCTGGCCATCGCTGCTGTGGAGGGGCTTGTCCAATCTGCTGAGGACCAGACTAAGACAAAAGGGGAGAAGGAGGGCCAGTTTGCTCTGTTGACACTCGTCTTTCAGATCCGGGGATTCACTTTGTCACCTCTCCTTATTGCCCCCAGCTCATTTCCCAGGCCTTCTGATGGAGCTACATCACCAAGTTCCCTGCTTCTTCAGCTCTCAGCATAGGTTGTTTGACAAAACCTTAAACCTTCAAAACTTGAGAAGGAAAGTCCTTTATAGTACAGAAGGGGAAACTGCATCTCAGAGAAATTAAACAGTTTGCTTAAAGGAAGAGCCCTCAGCTAAATATTGCCAATACCAATATTGAGCTCCAAGTCCAGCTTGCTCTCTGCTGTATCACACAGCTTCCCTTCCCATCCCAGAGCCCCAGAAAAGCCACCTGAACCCAGTGTGCCCACATCCCCAGAGACAGGCAGATTCGGCAGCTGATCAAAAATTCTTGAAAACAAACAAACAAAATACACACTGAGACAGCAGTGAGGGCAACCACAGAAGAAACTGAGTATGGAATTTAGACAAATTGGGGTCATCCTTTTATAGGCTAGGGGTGGTGTCTAATAAGAATAGTCAAATAAAGTGGAGCTTGGGATGGGGTTACATGGCATGTGGGCATCTCCAGGAATTTCACGGCATCGGCGGCAGAGGACACGATGGCATCTGGAGCATGATGGGACACGAGGCTCGGCTGCATGATGGGGAGTCAGTGTGTGGAGCCTGCTGCCATGATGGATCTATGTGATGCAGTTCCCAGTTCCTCGTTGTTTCTTCCCAGCCTGTGTCAGTTCAGCATGGATGGCAAACAACAGTCCTCAGGCAAAATCAGGTGCCTGCTTTTACTAATAAAGGCTTCTAGGAACATGGCTCTGCCAATTTGTTTACAGATTGTGTGTGATGGCTTTCCTGCTTATAGAATTGAATGGCTGGGACAAAGACCATATAGTCCATGGAGTTTTTATTATCTGACCTTTTACAAAGAAAGTTTCTGAACCCTAGCATTTAATGTGTTTCCACATGGAGTTTGAAATTCAATTAGGAATTTGAGATACATATTTGGGAACTCTATCAGAACTTTCAAAGTTGTTTACATCTGTGATCATCTGGAGAAGAGCATGAATAGAAGCATGCGCACATCGTCAGTGCAAGTGCCCTGGAGTGGAGACACTGTGCTACGAGCTCCAGTGTTCGCATGTAGATTTGGGTTTACGGGCACACCCGAAGCCGGAAGCATGAGAAGTCAGCTAGACCTCATAACTGGCCAGGCCCAGCCCCTCTAGATCTGCGTCCACTATCCTCTCTGTGACTTGAATGCATTTGTCCTTGAGTCAGGTAAAGGCAGCTCGAGAAAATATACAGGCTTTCTCTAGTCCTGAGGAACTCATCTGGAGTAACCAAGCCCCTTTCTCTGCTCCAAAGGTAAAAATGGGTAGTTATGTTTGCTGTGCGGGAGAGCAAGGTTGGGGTCCACATTAAACAGTGCACAGCATGTGTGTAGTTTTTAGTTATTTCACCAAGCAACGTCCAAGGTATTCATTAAATTGTCAGGGGGGTTTCCACAGACCTTGGCTTCTGTCAGGAGCAACACGTGTTATCCAGCCTGCATGGAGTGATTGTATCATTGCACTCCCATCCTAAGGATCTGATTCTTACTGTGAAGTATGGAGCTGGACCTGATCATTCATTTTACATGGGGTCCTGGAGCCGTTTACACATCCTTGGGGGGTCGATACCAATCCTGCTAGATTTGTGAGATAGGAAGATAAAACCAGACAGGCTTTTAGAAGTTCATGGCCTATGAAAAATAAAACGGATTAGTTTAAAGGGAGAATTTTCAAAGCAGAAAAGCAGAGCTTATAAAGCATGAAACCCACAGCAAGGCAATCAAAATACTGATTTCCCCAAAGTACAAAGACTGGAGTGATATTTCAAACCAAGCAACTACTTAGAGGAACTCAATTTCAGTCTTGCGTTGTAAAAATAAGGTTTACAATTGCAAACTGGGTCACTCCTTTTGGAGAGAATTTTGAAGTAGGAGGCATAAAAATGGTTCATACTCTTAGATCCAGTAATTCTATTCACAGGATGTTTTTTCTCTTAAGGAACTAGTGCACAGACCAAAGGTAGATAGGCAAAAAAAATACTCATGGCTGCCTCATCTTTAAAATAAAAAACAAACAAAAACCCCCAAAGAAACAATTCATGTTAAAAATACCAACCCCAGGAGAATGTTTAGTTATGCTATATTGAGCTTGTGAAACAATCAAAGCAAACAATAATCAAGTGGAGAAATATGAAGACATGTATTATAATGTGAGTGAAAACCATAAGCAAAAGAGATTGTTCTAACTGTAGGTCTACAACTATCACATGTCAAAAAACAAGGGGGCAGGCACCTGGCTTTGCTCTCAATTGCAGCCTTCTGATAATGTGCATCCTGGGGACAGCAGGTAGTTAGCGGCTTGAGGAGTTAGGTCCCTGTCGGTCAAGGGGGAGACATCGACCACATTCTTGGCACTCAATGTTAACCTTCTCCAGCTCTGGCTGTTGCAAGCTTTTGGAGAATGAATCAGCAGATGAAAGTGTTCTCTTGCTCTCTGGTTCTCAAATAAATAATACCTATAAATTAAAAAAATAAAAGTAGCTTTATTATGTAGGGTATTGCTATGGGTGACATTTAAAATTCTTTCTTTAAAGTGTTTTTCAATGAAGCATGAGGGGCCGTCACTAATTGAAAAGGCTCAGATGAGGATACACATGAAGCACCATGTTTTTATTCTGGTTCATACATCAGGATTTCATACATCAGAATTTTGATGAAAAGAGTGCAGGTACTATGTGTGGGTCTCTTGCAAGAATTGATGGTTGATGAGCGCCTACTTGGTAGAGATGTTCTCTGCTCTGAAAACAGCCTTTTGTGGCAGGCACTATTATTATCTCCATTCTTCAGATGAGGTAACAGGTGTAAAAGGGAGGGATCATTTGCCCACAATAACACAGCTAATTAGCAGCAGGGCTGGGATTTGGTCCAAGTTTGTCTGTCTCCAGGGCCACTGCAGCTGTTGACTTGAAAACCTTTTGGGACCTATTTTTTTTTTCCCCCTTCCAGAAATTGCCTCTCAGATGAGAGGATCCTTGATCCTAGCCTTTTGTATCAACCAGGATGTGTTGGATGAAAAGGAAATAGAATCTGACTCACACCAGCACAGGCACTTGGCGAGGTTGTTATCTCGGGAAACACAATGTATAGAGGTCATGCTGCCTGTGGAGTTCAGGGGGTTGGCACTCGGCCAAGCCATCCATCGAGGGCCTTTGCTGTCTTCCCCTTGTGCTCTGCTGAAATCCTTGGGCTTGTCCTTGCTGCAGTAGGACAGGTCACATAGCTGCTAGTGGAAGAAGAGAATTCTGTGCCCGGGACATACTCAACGTCTGCCCAGGAGCCTTCCCACAGAAGGGTCACAGGGACATGATTGGTCCTGACCACCGATGGCTTGATGTGGGTCTGTGGTACACGGGTGTAACCAAACTGCTTGCTATACATCGCCTTCTCTTCTCTTCCCTTCCTTTCTTCCTTCCATCATATGCATGAAGCCACTGGATGTAGTCCCTGTCAATCAGAGGGGTCACAGTACATACAGACACATTCTCCATTCTCAAATGAACTTATCTCTTAGTTTTATTTTCCATGAACTTTTTGAATTGCTCGCCTGTAACACAAAATAATTAAATAATTCATACATCCAAATGCACCAGATGCTTAATATGTTATTTCATTTGATTTTTTGCCCTTTAAATGTTTATTTAAAAATTTTCAAAATAATGCAGAAAGGTATAATGTTTCATGTGTGAGCAGCATATGTATACATATGTATGCCATTTTTCTTGAAATGAGAGTGGGGTATATTAATCATATTAGTAAAATCATCAAATGAATAAAGTGATAAAATGAATAAATAGTGATATTTTATTATGTAAAGAATATAATTCAATAAAGAAACATTTTTATATCTATGTATCAAATAACATGGCATCCACACATTTTCATAATATATATATATGTGCCAGAAATGTGGAATTTGTCTTTCTGTGTCTGATTTTTGCACATGTCAGGATTTCAATCTTTTTGTGGCTGAATAATATTCTGTCCTTTATATTTATCATATTTTCTTTATCTTTTCATACATTGATGACCATCTCAATTGATATATCTCTGCTATTATGAATTTGCAACAGACATGGGGGGTCAGGCATCTCTTTGACATGATGACTTTATTTCCTTTGGGCACATCCACAGAAGTAGGATAACTGGAGTACACATTATACCTATTCTTAATTTTTTGAGGAATTTCCAAATTATTTTCCATTTTAGCTGTGTTAATTTGCATTCCCAATAACAGTGTGTTAGGGTTGAAACTTGTTGCATGGCCTATTTTATGATCTATTCTAGAGAATGTTCCATGCATTGATGGAAAGAATGTGTATTTCACATTTGTGAGATGGAATGCTTAGGAAAAATCTACCAGGTCCATTTGAAGTGTAGCTAAGGCAACTTTGGATTTTTTATTCGGTTGTTTTCTGACTGATCTGTCCACCCACGAAAGTAGCATGGCAAAGTACCCTTGTATTACCGTTTTGTAGATTACATCCCTTGAGACTGTTAACCTTTGTTTATAGACATATTTAAGTGAATGAACATCAGTCCTATTTTGAAGACAAAGTTCTAGTGTATTTTACCAATGTGTTTGGCTATAAAGCACTACTATGCTTGGTATTTTTGGTTAAATACCATAGAAAGTAAAGAGTGACTATTATGTTCTTGTTTAATTCTCTGGCCTTTACCCATTTATTGCAAACCCCAAACCCAAAGACCTGTAAATACATTATGAATTATAAAATACTTAAGGGTTTAATGAGCTCAACCTGCAAGAATGTGGCTAGAGTAATAAATCATTAGTTTAATTTTATGTAAAATAACAATGTAATACTGAAAATTTTTAAAAGGAAAATATTGCTTAAAGTGCTTTCAGTTAGATGCGATTTGATTTTTTCTATCCCTAAGAGGTTATATATATTCAATAATTGTAATCATATTGCATATGTATATGTGGATTCTACAAGATTACTGACATTTTGAATGTGACATTCTCTCTTTCTTTTAAAGAAGAATTTATTTGTACTGAGAAAGCAGATTTACAGACAGGAGAGACAAAAGTTCTTCCATCCACTGATTCACTCCCAAAATGATCACAACAACCAGAGATGAGCCGATCCAAAGCCAGAGGCCAGGAGTCTCTTCCAGGTCTCCCATGTGAGTGTGCAGGGTCCCAAGGACTTGGGCCATCCTCTGCTGCATTTCCAAGCCACAAACAGGGAGGTGGATGGGAAGTGGAGCAGCTGGAACACAAACCAGTGTCTATGTGAGATGCTGGCATTCGACGGTGAGGATTAGACTGTTGAGCCACAGTGTTAGCTCCAAAATTGATATTCTCAACTTCAGTTATTTATTTTTTTCAGCATGTCTGGAATTCATAGCTTCATTGAGAGACTTGAGGGGTTACTTAACATTTTTAGTTACTGCCTTTTAAAGTGGGACATGGTTTGCTACCATAGTTGCTCTTATCTGGGAATTTCTGAAGGTATTTGACCATAATCCTCATGGAAGTCAATAGCACCCTATACCCTAGCTTTTCACATGACATTTGCTTCTCAGAATTATTTCTTCATGGAGTTACACAATCCTTATAAAGATTGTGGTAAAATAACCACACAATATTCCACTGAGTCGTTTTATGATCATTTGCCAAGTCATTATCCTATTACCCTTCATTTAGGCCACTTTCATTTTTTTTCACCATGAAAGATAATGTTGCAATGATATCCTTTGTGTCCCCTTCTGAAATATTTTCTTGGACTGAACTCCTAGTGGCAAGTAAAAGACAATGTTTATGACTCATTATACTAATATATTATTGTTTTCCAAAAGATGCATGTAACTTTATAATGTGACCATCAGTGCATTAATGCTAACTGAGTAATACAAAGTAGATGGCATTGAAAATTATAATTAATGTTTTCTACCAGTTAATTGAGCACAAAATGGTTCGATATTATTGTTTTACTTTCCAAATATTTTTAATTGTGCCTCAATGAACTTAGTAAATTTTATTTAGGGTTCAAAACATCTTATTTAGGGTTCCAGGCATTAAAAATACATTTTAAGATTTATTTAATTTATTTTTTTTTATTGGAAAGGCGGATATACAGAGAGGAGAGACAGAGAGGAAGATCTTCCATCCAATGATTCACTCCCCAAGTGAGCGCAACTGCCCATGCTATGCCTATCCAAAGCCAGGAGCCTCTTCCAGGTCTCCCACATGGGTGCAGGGTCCCAAAGCTTTGGGCCATCCTCAACTGCTTTCCAGGGCCACAGGCGGGGAGCTGGATGGGAAGTGGGGCTGCCGGGATAGAACCGGCGTCCACATGGGATCCTGGGTGTGTAAGGCGAGGACTTTAACCACTGCGCCACTGTGCCACCGCGCCAGGCCCTAAAAATACATTTTAAAAGATGTATTTGTTTGTGTCCTTGACTAGATTTTTTTTTTTTTTTGGCCAAGTCATCTTGAGATTTGGAGTTGAGAGTTTGAAACCCAACTCTACTCCCTATTCACTGTGTGATCTTGAGCAAGCTACTTAACTTTCCTGGTCTTTGTAAAGCGAAGGCAATCATGCACCCTTCACAGAATTTTTGAGAAGATTCATCAGCCCAGCCCATGGGCAGAATGTTGAACACAGTCAAGGAGATGATTTTATTCCTCTTTCATCACACTCTGGATTTGTTCTGTTGTTGGTTTCTAACCCACCTGATCCTTAAGTGGCGTCCCTTTGTTCTCATGAGAAACCACTCAGAAGTGGCCACCTCCCTGGTCTCCGTGCTCCTTCAAACAATCCACCCTCCACAGGGTTGTGTTCTGCTGTTTCCAAATTCTACCTGCGCCTTCTTTCCTGAAGTTCTCTGCTCAGTGCTCCCATCAGCCTTCCTCATGTAGAAAACTCTTATCCAGCCCTTAAAATGTTTCCTCCAGAAGTTTTTCTTCCTCTGCATTCTAACATAAATCCTTTGCTCCCATAGATTTCTGTCACCTCATTCAAACAATGTGAATTTAATTGCATTTTCTTTTAGTAGGTCTAAACTCAACATGGCCTAAAACTCAATAGGTCTAAAGCCATGTTTTGTAGTTTTGCAGCTATACTTGCAACACAGTGCCTATTGGAAACTGTTCGAAAGTGCTGTTGAATGAATGAATCAATACCTACATTACTCATCAGGCATGGGTCCAAAAGTGTCAAAAAGGGGAGAGACGTCACATACACAGGGCAAATAGTTGTCATGACTGGGATGGGTTAGATTGAGGGCAAGATGGTGGAGAAAGTGTTCATTCCAACAAGGAGCAACACTAGGTGAGTGAATCGTTAAATTTCAGAAGGTATACATACATTTGATAAACTGTTTTCACCAATCATGGGCACAGTGATTTATAAAACTTCACAGGATATGAAATGGCTGTAGGGTTCCATGTTCATTAGTGCATGATGCATACACTGAAGGCAAGCCCAAAAGAGGAATCCCTAAATTATGAAGGGCAGTTGCTGTAATGGAGGAAGTGATTAATGTGTGTTTTGAAAGTGACAGCATCTACTTAGATGATTAAGTTGTGATGTAACTGTCTGAAGCAATAAAAAGAAGTGCATGTTTTGGCACATTTCTCCAGTGCCCAAAAGCACACGTGTAAGGGTTATGGGTGGAGCCTGGTTGGGAGACCTTAGAATAAGTACAAGACTAAGTGGTGAGCAAGCATTCTCCCTTGCAGAAGGGATAAGAGCAGAAGTGAGCCCTGAGCTGTAGGGAAGGAGTGAGGGGCAGTTTGGATGTGCAAAGAAGTTAAGGATTGGGATAGAGCAAGTAGTTTATGGAGGTTGCAAGGATACCTCAAGAACCCCTAATGTTATTACAGGTGGTGTGTGGCACGAGAGAAAGCTAGGGGCTGTCTTAACATCAGGGTTCTGCGAGAAAGCTGGGTGGGAGAGGGAAAGAAATCTAGAACAATTAAATCTCATGGAGAGACTGGCTTCAGCTTGATCCTCTGCAGGCATGATAGTCTTCTCTCAATAACCATAAGACAGTATTGTGCCCTTCTTAGGGCGAGGGGGCTGGCCCTTAGTACCAATCACTGGCTAGTGGCCCTCCTTGGAGGCAGGCTGTGGTCAATTCCCCTTGGTGAGGCTCTCTGCTCTCTGCTCACCAAGGACAAACCTGCAGATAGGGGGAGAAACTGGGAGCTGGAGCCACCAAAGTCCCAGTAACTAGGTGATGGGAACCCCACATGACAAACAGCATCTGGTTCCAGACTGTCTGTTATGTTTGTGGCTACAGTTGCTGAGTTTTCTTCTTCTCCAACCCCATAGATGGGTCTGGATGCTTCTATCCATAAAGCCGCCTATGGTTTCAGACATTTTAAAATGCTTCATCCATATCATGCCAACACTTAGGTGCTCCACTCTCCAATATCAGGCAATGTGTCTCATTGAACTTTGTGTTACCTCGATCCCCAGGTGGTGGCTGGTGCCTGGGTGTTCACAGTAGTGTGCAGAGAATGCGTGTCAACCAATGATGCTGCAACTCATAGTGGCAAAGGTTTTAGCTTTGAATCCATTTATGTTTTACTGGCTTCAGTGCTAAACGTGCTTGGTTTATAATCAGATCATAACACTACAGAGTGCTTGCTGAGCTTTCTTTTCCCTTGAGCAATAATGTAATCTTTTTATATCCCTTTGCCTGTGTGCCATCAGAACCATTTACACATGAGTGAAATTACAGTAACTCTGACACTGCAACTTTGAGTGTTGTGGAGGGTGCTTTCAGAAGATTCCTCAGGATCCAGTCTCAGGTCCATGCTGGGCCTCTGCATTTAGTGTTGAAGTGATGAATAACCTGACCTTGAGGACATGCATCTGCCATGCTATGGTCTACAATTCCAAACCTGTCTTCTGGACACTTTGGAGAAATCCCAGTAGAGAAACCTGCCAATTGCTCAACAAGGTAGAATAGCAGAATACCAAGGCAGGTGTGCCAAGGAGCCCTCTTTTGTCCTTCAAAGTGTCCTGGCATTATCCCTGCACCTCATATAGTGGAGGAAGACATGGATGAGGTCAGGTAGGGCTTCCAAAAGCAGCACTAGAGCCAGTCACCTTGCAAGTTGGAGCATATTGAGAACTTAATTTATGGGTGGAAAGCAGTGGGGGCTTGGAAGGAGCCTTTGTTTTGGCAGAGGACAGCATTTTCCGTACATGTTCTTTTGGAAGTGTATCCAGGATGGTATGTTCATGTTGTGCGGTTTCACATATCCCGGGCAGGTTGAATTCGTGACTTATCAGGAATATTTGAATCAAACCAGTTTCTATAAAAATGTCATTGGCAGAGATGAGGAACAGGTTCCCAGCAGTGCTGCTGCTGCTAATTATGATTGTTCTGAACTTGTCATAATACAAGCAGTACAAAATAAAATATGTCATATAGGCAATTTAGAGGAAGTCATATGATTCAGAAAAGAAAGTCAGTGAACTCTGATTTTCTTTCTACACCTGAGAACCCGCATGCAGCCAGGTGCTTTCCTTAACCAAAACCACTCACTGGTCACAGACAAAGAGGCCACCTAATTGTAGGCAACCAGGGTGCCATTTATGGCCAGGTGCTGTTAGTGATGACAGGAATGCTAAGTAGGTCATGGGTAAGGCCTTTTGTCAATTACTGCTACCTGACTCTTCTGAGACCCCTCACTCCAACTACTACAGGATGCAATCAACCAAGGAGCCCAGAAAACAGCATGGTCACCACCCTGGCATGCTGGAAACAAGCAGCCAAGCTCTGATCTGATCTCACTTTGGCACTGGTCTCTCTTCTCGCCTTTGCCAGATGCCATTGGCTGCCATTCCATCCTCAGTTTGCTGAAATGAAGAGGAGATTTGAAATGGCTCTGTGTCCTGAGCATTTCAGCGCATTGGCTCCATCTACATTTCTTGATTTACATTTGTTAATTTTGTCTGACTTGGCTCACTTGGATTCCCTTGGACATATGATCATTATGAATAAAACATCCAAGGGCCAAATGTTGGAGTGTGACAACTCGATGTGAATACTACTGGAGAGTGTATGGCATGAAACATGAATGGGGCAGGTGCTACTGTCACAGAATAAAGACCCAGAAGCAGCTGTGGTGTCATGGAAGGGACTTTCCAGCCTGGAGACCCAAGACTTTGTTTCAGCCCCAAGTCTGTCATGAACCAGATACTGGGTTAAACGTATTGCTTCCCCTCAGTTTCATTGTCAAACAGTGTGCTCTGTTGTTCGATAAGTCAGAATTTTTCTGTTGCTCTCAGGGGGAGGAGCAGGCATCCCTGTTGCATAGTGCCAGGTGTGGCCATGTGAATTTTGGAAAGAAGTTCCACTCCTGCCCTATTGGCGCCAAGCTTGGCTGTGAAATTTGCTTTGGCTGGCAAAAGTGAGGATGAGGAATCGTGCCACTATTGTGTGGATGCTTTCAGAGGCTCTGTGTTTCTGCTCTTTTTTCTTTCTGTTACTTGGAGACGTGGAATGAATAAGACACAGAAAAAGGCTGCCGCTGACTGATCAAGCACATGGGACCAGAGTGAGAAACAGCCCTTGGTGGAGGTCATCAGTGAGGGTGCGGCATCACTTAGCATCAGCTGGTGAACACAGGTGGTGACAGGGTGATCTACCAAAAACGTGTTTTGCAAAAATTATAGGATTATTTAAATCGTGAGTTGTCTACCTATAAGATGCTAGGGCATGAGTTTTAAACATCATAGCATGAGATGTGTGTCAGTAGGACACAAGGGCTATGTTGGCTTGGGTTGTCACCAAGAAAAAAAAAATCAATGTCAAGCAACAATCGCTGAGGGAAAAGCTTTATTTACTTATCACAGGCAAAGGAGACAGTGGGAAGGTATAGTTCCTAGAGAAACTGCTTTCTCGAGAATTAGTATGCCAGAGTTTTGATAAAGTATCAAGGGAGTTTTCAGGATGTAGAAAAGAGGGAACGGGGGTCTGTCCTTCCCATGCAATGTACATTTCCTACACAGTATGCTTAAAGCCCTGACTTGTGCAGAGCGGTAAATTAAGCTGCCACTTGCAACATCCATATCTCGTTTAAGGACACAAGTTCTAGTTCAAGCTATTCAACTTCCAATTCAGCTTCCTATTAACGCACCTGAGAAAGCAGTGGGGAAGGACCTGAGTGCTTGGTGCTTGTATCTTTGCATCCTTGTGGGAGACCATGATGGGGTTCCTGGTTCCTGGCTTCAGCTTGATTCAGACTTGATTGTTGCAGCCATTTGGAGAGTGAATTAGCAGAAGGAAGATTCTCTCTTTCTCCATCTCTTCCCACTGTCTTTTCTTCTCTCTCTCCCTCTTTTCTGTCCTCTTTCAAATAAAGCAACCTTAAAACAAAATACAAAATACAACCAACCAACCAACAAACAAACAAACAAAAATCCTGACTTGGACTGGTTTCTTGCACCTCCCCCTGGTTGAAAACAACAAATCTATCATGATGTAGTTGGATGTTGGGCAACACTTAGTATCCTTATAGGTCAAGCTGTCTTGCCCAAATTCTTGTAAATGCTCCCAGAACTGAGGCATTCTGGCCTACTACATCTAGTAAGGTTTGTCACTAGGTAAGTGACTGGTCCAATGTTACAGAATAAAGGCACCTCATAAAATTTAAAGAAAGGCATGATGTTATTCTAACCCTGGGTAGTGAGATGCTCAAAAAGACAAACCTACTCACAGCAGTTCAGACAGGGCTGATGGTTTGGAGGGAGGCACGATAGACTGACAGAGCTGGGAAGGGGGCAGCCAGTACCTTTTCCATCTCATCTCTGTCACCCTGAGGGTTCCACCTTCTTTTCTGGAAATGTTCCCAGAATCTCTGCAGCTTCTTCCCTTACTCTTGCCTGGCTCTGATGTGCCATTGTGCCAATGGGGCCCTAGATAAGCTGCTGTGATGTGTCAACTTCACTGGGCTGTGGGAGGTCCAGATGGCTCTAACATTAATCTGGGTGTTTCTGTTAGGGCACTTCTGAAGGAGATGAATGTTTGAAATGGTAGACTGAGTGATGCAGTGGTTTGTTCCTCATGGGCATAGGCCTCACCCAATCAGCTAAAATCCTGAGAGGAGCAAAAAGGCTGAGCCTCTCTCAGGTAACAGAGAATCTCTGTCAGCCTTTGCATGGAGACATCTATTTTCTTCCTCTTTTGAACTCAAACTACACTGTTGGCTTTCCCAGGGCTTCTGCTTGCTGACTTTAAACTTCTGCATGAGCCATTTCTTTTTCATTCTTATTATCACCTATCTATCAAGTTACCATCTACCCATCTATGTGTATATCTATACATATATCAACTAACACTTCATTGATCCATGCACTCATCCATCCATCAATCCATCTACCCATCCACCCATCCAACTATCCATTCATCTATCCACCCACCCATCCAGTCATTCATCTTTTCCTCCATTTATCCATCTTTCCCTCCATCCACCCACCCATCCACCCATCCATCCATCCATCCATCCATCCATCCATCCATCCATCCATCCATCCATCCATCCCTTTCATTGCTCTGTTTCTGTGGAGACACTTCACTGCTGCACTCACTGTATATCTTCAGGCTCATGGACTCTTCACGTGCACTTTCTAGTGACCTCATGGAAGAGCAATTCGCATGCATTCTCAGCCTGCTGACTCAGGTCTATTTGGCTCTGTTGGAACATCACGTGATCCCTCAACCCCTCCCAGTAAGGTCAAGGTGGGTTCCTGAAGGTGTTGCAGGATAAGGCACAACCAAGCAACATTTTCCTGTGGTTTTCCTCTTGAGTTAATACACATACCTTTCCCTTGGTAGGCTCTAGGAAAGTTTTGCATACAGTTGTGGGACCACCATGGAGTACACATCTCTGAGTGCCCCCCTTTCCAGAAGGTTGGCAACTACATGGCTCCCTTGTGCTTTTGCTTGCGTTCTGGTTAGAAGCAAACCAGGAATGACATCACCTTCTACATAGCCTTTTTTTTTTTTTAATTATCTAGCCATTTTTTTTAAAAAAAAGATTTATTTTATTTTTATTGAAAAGTCAGATATACATATAGAAGGAGAGACAGAAAGGAAGATCTTCCATCTGTTGATTCGCTCCCCAAGTGACCATAATGGCCAGAGCTGCACAACCTGAAGTCAGGAGCCTCTTCCAAGTCTCCCACATGGGTGCAGTGTTCCAAAGCTTTGGGCCATCCTCAACTCCTCTCCCAGGCCACAAGCAGGGAGCTGGATGGGAAGTGGGGCCACCGGGACATGAACTGGCACCCACATGAGACCCTGTAGTGTGTGTAAGGCAAGGACTTGAGGCACTAGGCTACTTTCCAGGCCCACCTTCCATATATTCTTGCAAGCGGACTCTGTCCCAGTAATGCCACTCCCTAGAGCTCTGGGCCAGGGTCCTTAACCAGAAGAGCTCCTTATGGGCTCTGCTGTGTGTTAGATTTGTGGTAAGCGTCTTCCTTTTGCCAGCCTTTTCTCCTTCAAATGAGGCTAATTCACACTGCTGGAGATAGAACCAATTATAGATGGTTCCTTTGCCTGTACATATTAAGATTGTTCAGGAATTCCAGGACATGGTAAGTTAGAAGGTATTCCAATAAACACCAAGTCCAACTCCTTCAGGCTCAGAGGTGTCATTACTGCAGTGGACCTTCATAATGAGCCTGACAATTCTATGCTGTGCTCTGCTCTGATCTCTCCACCTTCCCCAAGGCCCTTTGTTGTCTTGGCTTGGAGAGTCAGGATCCAGGCTGCCTCACCTTCTACTCCTTTTAAGGCCCTTCTCTGTTCCCCCTGGGGTCATTTGTTGGACCCCTCTGAGGTCAGACGCAAGATCTTCCCTTATAAGGAAGCCAGGGCTGGCCAGCTGCTCTAGCCAAAGGCAGCCCCTGGAATGCCTATGGCAAGAGTCTAAGTTACAGAACAGATTGAGGACTAAGTCATGCAGCAGGAAAAATCTACATCATCCAGGCGGGCTGGCCCCATGGCTGTTTTTTTTTTTTCCCCTGCAAGGCAGGGGTGTGGGGTGGAAGTAAGAGAGGTTAGGGGAGTGGGAATTGGGGGCAGGATATGTGCAGTTGAGCAGAGCCAGCCTGGGGTGCCCAGCAAACAGCTTTTGATCTAAGGCCATAGTGGTTTTTGAACTCCGACTACAGTGCCTTTAATCGCTCTTGGCTCTGATTTCCCAGGTTAAGTTCCTGACATCTAAGGAGCTTTGTTTAGCATGTGTAACTTCCTGCCTTTTATGTCCAAGCCTGTGAACTGATGGAATCAAGGAGGGAGCCAAGATAACTCAATGGGGGCTGGGAGAAGGGGGCAAGTCTTGCTTCCTATTTTTATTTTCCTTACTCACACACTCACTCTCAGTCACTGGTTCCTCCCAACCCTAACACAATAGGCAGGCTTCTTATGTAAACCACTCAAGAGGTGTCCGTCCTTGACCAGTGAAGTCTGGGAACAGTTGTGGTCTGGGTTAGAGCCTTGGCAGGTGATTGCTAACTAAGATGCCTAGGGAAGCAGTCACAGGGCACCAGAGCCTGCCTCCCACCATCTCACTCAGCTTTCTCCACCATCTAGAATTAGGACCTGGGGAGACGGGAAGATCTCCTACCCTCCCGCCTGGCTGTGCCAAAGCTGCGGCTCAGGCTGCACCCTCTCCTGGGAGACGTTTGTCTGAAGGCACCATTTTATCAGAGTTGGCTCAGTGGCTCGTTTGCCCTTTTGTTGGGTGAGTTCTAGGGCTTCTAGAAGTTTCTGGGCAGCTGGGCTGTGCCTCTTTGTTTTAGTGCCTAGGGTGCCCTGAGCTGACAGACACCTAAATAACATGCTTTTGAGTGTGGTGGGTGTTGGAACACTTACCTCCCTCCAATGTGTTGTAGGAGGGATGGGGGCCCATTGAACGTTTTAGACTCCCACACTGTGCAAGCACAAAGCAGTGAGGTTTGGGAAATTGAATGTAAACACCAGCAGGTCTTTTTTACACTGTGGAGGCTGGTTTTGTTAGCTGAGGACATGCAGGGAGGCCTTCTGCCGCCTGAGATGGGAAGGGACCTCTGAAGGCACCTGAAATACATGCATTGCCTGCTCTTGTGCGTTTCATTTTCATAGTTACGAAATCCCCAATGACCAGAAGTCCAGTGGAAATTCAGTCTCTGCATACTGCATCCCCTTCCTCGTTGTCCATACCTCTTTTGTTTTTGTCTCAGTTTATTTCTGTTCCTGGCACACACATGTACACGCACATGTCCACACCCCCACCCAGACACACATCACACATGCATTTCAGTTCATTCTTTCCCCCTGATTTTCATCACCAGGCAGCTTGTGCCTTCTGCTCTGCAGCATAGATCACTCCTGGATAAAAGTGGAAGGCATGACACCATAGAGAAACTGATGCATACTGACTGAAATGATGGACTTGACATTGTCCAGAGCCTCAAAGGGAAGGGTAGAGGAAGTGCAAAGAGGCCATTTACATCCCCAGGGGGACAATGCAGCAGGTGCAGAGGGAACAGTGGTGTCATTGGCGAGGAGCCCAGGAACAATCATTAGACAAGGCAGGATCAGCAGAAACGGCCCCTATTACAGGTGCCTGCTGCTCCCATCCAGGCCCATGCCCCCTCCCTCTCCTCCCAGACTGCTGGCCCCTTGCTGAACAGCCTGAGGTTCTGGAGCCTGGCAGGCGAGGACAACAAACTCCGGCCTTGGCTCAAGTTAGGAGCTGGGTTCCAAAAGCAGGGCAAGGAGGAAGAGAAGGGAGACAGTAGAGGCTTTCTCTCCCTTGAGCCCATGTCAGTGGGGAAATGCCAGTGATGGAAGTCCAATTTTAAAACCTTCTTTGACAAGACACCTTTCCAGTCTGAGAAGTCAGGACTTCCTAGGCTGAGAGCAAAAAAGATGGTCTAGGGCACTGACACTGAGTAATGCCATGATTCTTAAATTAATTATTTTTCATTACTTTCCTACTTCCTGTACTACTTGGCTACCTCCCTGGGTGTTCATAGGTAAGAATAAAGAGATCGCGAGTAATTGCTGTGAACTCCTTAAAAGGAAGGTGCTATATAAACAGTATTTTTATAGGTGCATATAAAATATATCTTCTTTGGCGAGCAGTGCCTTATTACAGAGCTAAATAAAACAGGTTTGTTTGTCATAGGAGCGATCTCCGGAGACCCAAGTAGTGCACAGAACTTGTGTCTGGGGAAATACTAGTTAAGGGGCAAACTGTTGCTAACATCAGTGTTTCTTCTCCCATGTGTGGATTTTTTTTTCTCCCTTATTCTACCTTGATGAGGTTCCCTGCTTGGAATTTGGTACTGACTTTCCAGCACAGCCCATAAGACAGTGTCAGACCTTGGTGGGTTGGTAAATAGTTTACAACTGGCTCTTAGGCAGCTGGGGGCAGGATTCATTTGTATTCTGTGCCCATTTTGATGATATACATACTTGCCATGGCCGGATTCCAGCCACTGCTATGACTGACGTGGCTGACGTGGCATTGGGTAGACATGCATAGGAAATCACCATTGTATGGCTTTTGTTCCAGCAGTTAAGATAGACTCGAGTAAGTTCAGGAGCACAGACAACGGTATAGTGGAATAGTTAGGAAGTAATGATTTTTAGGATTTCCTATGCTTTAAAAATATAATTTATTTAATTGCAAGTTCTTATAATTTGGCTTCCAACCATGGCTGCATTAACTACTGGCTTGCAAAAGTTTTTAAGACTTGGCAGCTGGTTCTCTGGAACTGGTATGAGCTGGCTCTGGCCTACTCTGCCTGAGCTGTTACTGTTGGTACCCCCAGATTCTCTGAAGCTTCTGGCTTACTTTGCTAAGTGTCTACAGGGTATTTTCTCTTGGGTGATATCATGTGACCGCAAAGTAAACAACATTCTTTTTCTGACTTTATCCAGGTTAGAAATCTTCAAGTCACCTTTATTCCTCCTTCTGCCAGAGACACTCATCTCTCCCAGCTGTGCTCCTCAAATTCAGTTGCACGTGTTGGGCTACACTACTTGGCTTCCTAATTGAACCTGCCTGGGTTCAGTCTGGACATTAATACTTTAAGAACTACCCAGGTGAACGCCCTGTGCACTGAGGCTGCCAGTCACAATGCAGTTCCAGGGCATACCAGGCTTGGATTCTGTAGTGTGAAATACGACCCTAGGGGACTAACCGATGTCACTGTGACTCTTGACTTTGCTCCATTCTTCATCATGCTGAAGCTCTTGTTGGGAGCTATAATCCCTTCCACGCAAGGCTGTATAAAAATGACTAAATTCTGTGCTTGACTACATACACGTCAGATTCCTACTTTAGCTGTCAGCAGTCTGTTAACTGATTTTGTCTCCCATTCTTCCCTAATCTTTCTCTCTTTACGTAACTCAGATACCACCCCTAAAATGGTTGTTTTCCAAAGTCAAATCTCTTCACCACAGCCTAGCACATTCAGTCACTTATTTACGCCCCTCATAGACCTTTCCTAGTGTCACCTTCTACCACCAAGAATGTTCTTGTCCACCAGTCCAGAAATTCTGCGTCACAGCCTTGAGTCCCTCTGTGCTCTCACCCTCCTCCTTCTGTGACCCTGAGACACTCCCCAGGATGAAGAGCCCCCAGCTCCTCTCTGAGCTGAAACTACTCTTGTCCATGCCTGGCTGCCCTCTCTCTGCCTGCCTCCCCATCACCACCCCCACCACTCCCACAACCCAGAGATGTTTTCTTTGCCCAGGTTGTCTGAGTCCTTGTGTTCTGTGTCTGTGGTCCGAGCCTTTTGTGCTCCCAGCTTTGACTGGAGACATTTACATTTCTATCTGCAGCCTGTAGCCTTCTAGATGACTGACAGAGACTTTTTGGTATTCGCAGCCAAGACTCTCCCTGGGACGTGGCCAATGAGAGTGGCTAATTATGCAGAGTGACAATCAGTCTTATAAGTTGGAACTGCCATTTTCTCCAGATGCCACAGAAAGAAGGGATAAGACTGGGAATGAGGAACCGTGGGGTCCTGTGGCTACTCTGTAAGGTTGGACGGAGCCCTTGTGCAGATCCCTTCTATCACCCCCACCTACCCCAGAGGAGACTATGCCCAGTTGTACCTCTGTTTAGCCTGGGCAATCTAACTGAAAATCATGGTGCCAACTATTCACCTTATCCTATGTGCCCCAGGTTCTCAACAACCTGCCTATGTCAAGGAAGACAAAGGTGCTTGCTGCTCAACCTGCCCTTCACTACTAGTCATTCCTGGGAGGGCCAGGTCAGGTACCAAAGCCGGTATCCACCAGTATCTTCAAGCAACCTGTACCTAATAGCATCAATCATAATAGGAAGTTGTTAATTTTATAGCAGTTGATTTAAAGATCATTGGTAAAGGAGAACCTCCACCTTTACCTAGGTTGTATCCTGTTGCCATACAAGATACATTTTCAAATGAACATGACCTAGTTTCTCCTTCTCCTTTACTTCAGGCCTCTTGGATTCAATTTCTGAGATCAGCTGTCAATCTTGTAAGTGACTCAGTTTTGCACACTGGAGATACATCCAATCAATCAAATATGCTTAACTTCCTTGATGTCTCACTCTCCAAATCTAGGAAGCCTGCTTGTCCTGTTAGTTTTGCTTTCTAGAGACCTACACCTCCAATTCCATCACCATTAGCCTATTCCAGGTTTTCATTATTTCATTTCTCTCTCTTGTCCATGGTATGAGCTTCTGACCTTGCCTCACTAGTCCACACTTTCTAAAATCTGGTGTGTAACAGCCATGCCTAAAAGTCTTTGTTGGCTTCCCATCTCCCGAAGAATGAAGTCCAGACCCTCCAATGGGTCTTGGGTACTTTCTTATCTGACCCCATCCCACCATATCAGCTTATATAGCTGCGCAATTTCCTTCTGCTTAGCCAGTATCTGAGACACAGTGAACTTCTCCAGACTTCTGGGCTTCCCGAGTTTTGTATCTGCTTATTTCTCTGCCTAAAAACTGGCTTCCTTCTCTTTTCCCTTCCAAACATTTCAACACATCTGTAGAGGTACAGCTCAGAGGGCAGCTTCTACAGACAGGGACTTCCTCCTCAATTGCCTCTGCCAAAATTAATTATCTTTATGTTCCCACAGCCCTTTGGGCAAACCTGATTCAGCACTTGTCTGCCTTATTTTAATTATCTGTTTTCACGTCTGCCCTAATTCAACTGCAATAGTAGTCACCTTGGTATTCCCCAATGGCCGCATGCTGAGGAAAGAGTTCACAGATGTTTGTGGAACAAACAGGTGTGTTTCCTGTCTCTTGTTTACCTCTTTTGCTTGTCATCTCTCCTATGAGAGATACGCAAGCAGACTGAGCAGAATAAACCCAGGTCAGACAATAACACTTATAAGCATCTTAGAGGCCTAGGAAAAAAACACCTCCCAGACGCCACGTGACAGAGCATACTCGAGCAAGCTACAGCAGGCAGGTGACACCCTCAGAGAGTCTGTGTTTAGAAAACCCTTGTTGATTTTAAATGGGATATTAGTCACCCATAAAGTGCTGCCAGGAAATCTCTCTGGGGCTGGCCAAGTCACAGAACATGTGCAGGTTGTTTTCTAAGCTGTGCTTGGTGAAAATAGCAATTCTAAGTTTGCCTCAGGTGTAGAATTCAGGTTCATGGTTCGTTGGATATTTTAGGAAAACACAAACGAACATTCCAACCCCTTCTTTTCCTACTCACACGTGAAGTTGTTTGTTCACCTGCATCAGACTGAAAGAGGACAGACTGCTGATAATGGCCATTCAGTTGCCTCCTGGCCCTCTCCTAAAAGAGCCACCCTTAAGCTCTCGGTGGGCTTGAGTGTCCATAAATTAGCATTGTTTTTCAGGACAAACCTAGGTTAGTGTTGGGGGACTTTGGAGGCCCTAAGAGCAGTTGTGTCCTGAGAGGGAGCCGGACAAAGTCGTTTCCCAGTAAGCCATTGGTCTAACCAGAATTAAAAACAAATAAATAAGTGATCAAAGGAATTACTCCTTGTATCTTGGAAAATGGATTTGAAAACCAACTCTAGGGCTGAGATTTCTTTTTAAAGATTTATTTAGTTTTCTTGGAAAGGCAGATTTAAAGAGAGAAACGGAGACGAAGAGATTTTTCCAACCTCTGGTTCACTCCCAAAATGGCCTCAAAAGCTGGAGCTGAGCTGATCCAAATCCAGGAGCCAGGAGCCTCTTCCCAGTTTCCCATGCGGGGCTTTGGGGCATCCTCTTCTTTCCTAGGCCACAGGCAGGGTGCTAGCTGGGAAGTGGAACAGCTGGAATACGAACAAGTGCCCATGTGGGATCCCGGAACATACACGGTAAGGACTTTGTTTAATCCCTAGGTTACGGCGCCGGGCCCTTGAATTGACATTATTTTTGCCTTTCATCAGCCTTCCCCATTGATCCCTCCAGCACGTCACTCCCTTGCTTTGAGCAATGACCTGATGAAGGTTCTCTATGAAGTCCATTTTGTCAAATTAACCTCCAGTGTTGGACAATGAAAAAGGCCACCAATGGCCCTGTACAGGATTGAAGAAGACTGGGTGGCTGTTTAAGGAAGTCTGGTTAACACAAAAGAAAGTACATGAAGGCAGGTGAAGGTCAAGGAGTGATGAAAGACAATGCCCTCATTCCCTACCTTCAAGGAAGTGGTGTGGAGGCAGATTGTCACTCTGTATCCAGGGGGCCTTTGTGCTGGCCATGGCGTTGACAGAGTGGAAGTCAGGGTGGGAGACAGCAGCAGCAGGTGCTGACAAGCAAGGCAAATCTGGCAGAGTTTTGCTTAATTCTTAGGAGAAACCTGGCAAGGGTGAAGAAAATGGATTACAAGCATGAAAAGTTACTACTCCAACCCCATGTCATTAAATAAATGGCCAAGGGAGACTTGATAAATGAAGGCAACACAGGCCTCACATCTACCTCGCAGGTATTGGTAATGTTTCCTTGTTAGAATTTTCAAGAACAAGAGTATACTTTCATGAAAGCAATTGTGTTTGGAAATGCAAATACAGTCAGGTTGCATAAGCCAATACATATTCTGTGGAATGATGAAAACTGCTGTAGGTAGGAGTTGTGGTTTGAAGGGGGCAGCCACCACGTATCAACCGAGTGGGTCATTTGGGCTTCTTTTACTTGCCTCTTGAAGTACTGAGGAATTCATGTCATCTTGGAGGGTAAGGCATGTTATCCCAAGACAGGTTCTCTTTGCTGGCTGCATCCTGGTATGGAGTTAGAGGTTCTATAGGGAACAGCCCTGGCCGCATAACCACGTTATGGTGCCAAATCAAACACCCAAATAATGGAGTGCTGAGAGTCACACCCCTTGTGTCACTTGAGCTGTAAATTACTGCATCCTTCTTAGGGTAGACAGAACATTCATTCATTCATTTACTCATTCAACCTTTACTAAGCAACATGGACCAAGTTCAGTGTTAGATATTAAAAATGTTGCAAGACACTCTGGCTTCAAGATTCTCAAAACCCATTAAGGGAGACAAGAGAGTAGTGACAGAGACCGTAGTGTGGACATACGGACTAGAGGGTCCAGAACTGGGAGAACACATCAGAGATATTGGATCCAACTTTGAAGTAAAATGCAGGCAGGCTGAAGGACAGGTGTGACTGAGCTAAGTTACGAGAAGAATCAACCTTGAAGGAAAGTGCTGGCAGGCTCCAGGACAAGTGCAACTGAGTCAGATTAAGAGAAGGCAGAGGTTGGATTCAGGTTCCAGATTTGGAAATAGCATTTAATAAAGGTATAGAATTGTGACATTGGTAACTACGAGGCAGTAACTATTTAAGTATGACTAGTGGATCTAGCAAGAGAGGACTAACATTAAGGACCCTACATATCACACAACATTTTTACTTTTACTTTATAGTATTCAGGAACAATTCAATGTTTGTGGGGGATTACTAAGATGCGTTTCACATGCAATAAATGCTCCCATTTTAAGTGTGCGATTTGGTGAGTAATGACAGATATGGATGTCTACGGCACCATGTCTCAATTAAGAGATGGAACATTTCTATCTCCTCCAGCAGTTCCCGAGGCCCTTTCCTAGTCAGTTCCCTCTCAAACTCCCAGCTCCAGGCACACATGATCCGCTCCCCATCACAACAAATTAGTTGCACTGCACTAGAATTTTATACAGAGAGAATCGCTCATCTCCCTCCACATCTGGTCTCTTTTACTTGGTATAATGTCTTAAGCTGGTTCAGGTCACTGGATCTAGCTGCAGGCCACTCTTGTATAGCTGAGTAGTGTTTATCTACTCAGCTGCTAATAGTTATGTGCATTTTCCATTTTGACTACTTCAAGTAAAAGTTACTAGGACAACTTTACAAATGTTTTTATAAGTTATATAAAATCTTTTCACAGGGAATTCTGCTTTTTTTTAGCAATGGTAAATAGCTATACAAATGTCTAATAAATACATAAAGAGATGTGCAACATCATGTGACATCATGAAATGTGAATTAAAACTATAGTACACACACACACATAACACCATAGTACACATATAGTACACATACACGTTGCTATTAGCACAGCTAAATTTCAAAGACTGATCCTAAGAAATGTTGGTGACTACACTGCTGGTAGAAAAGTGAAATGGTACCTGTTCTTTGAAAACCACTTTGGTAGTTCCTATGTGTACACATTCTTATCACGTGACCCAGTTATTCCTACTTCTGAATTTTTAAACACTAATTTTGAGTAGTGCAGCAGCAGGAGACGTGACTTGAGAAAGACAGACTCTGTTTACTCTTCTTATATACTAATTTTTATTGTTGGAATGTGACCCACCACATATATGTTCAATACATGAGTTAAAAATTACTTCCTTATTGTGGATGGTTAGGTACTACCTTAGGTACATGAGACATTTTGTTGTTGCAGAAATCCAGGAGGGGCAGGCACATATCCCACAATGGAGTACCTGGGTTAACCTAGCTTTAGTTCCTGCTTCTAGCTGATGCAGGTCCTGCCAGACAATGGTTATGGCTCAAGTAATTGGATTTTTGCCACTGGTGTGGGAAACCTGAACTGTGTTCTGAGCTCCTGGCTTTGACCCTGACTCAGATGAACAGGCACAGGGAGCTTGCTCTGTGTCTACTCTGTGTCTAGCTGTCCCTCCATCTCCTTGTTTTTTTTTTTTTTTTACAGTTTTTTTAAATTTATTTTTTAAATTGAAACGTCAGAGAGATATAGATACAGGAGGAGAGACAGAGAGGAATATCTTCCATCCGATGATTCACTCCCTAAGTGACCACAACGGCTAGAGCTGCACCGATCTGAAGCCAGGAGCCAGGAGCTCCTCTGGGTCTCCTACGTGGGTGCAGGGTCCCAAGACTTTGGGTCATCCTCAACTGCTTTCCCAGGCCACAGCAGGAAGCTGAATGGGAAGTGGGGCTGCCATGATTAAAACCGGTGCCCATATGGGATCCCGGCATGTTCAAGGCGATGACTTTAGCTGCTAGGCCACTGTGTCAAGCCCTCTCTGCCTTTTGTTTTTGTTTTTGTTTTTGTTTTAATGATTACAAATGTACTTCATGAATGTAGCAGTTTTATTTCTGCTGAGTTGATTTAAGAAAATGATTCCCAAGGATCCGGATGACTGAGTCACTTTCCTTACCTATCTTTCTGCTTCTGCTGCTAAATGCCAGTGTGACTGCCTAAGTGCTGTACCAGTCAACAGGAGGGTGTATATGAGCTGCCTTTCACAAAGGAGAAAGGCAAAGCTGCAACTAGGGCATCAGCTGACACAGGTGTCACTTGCAGCTGTGCTCTGACATGTCTCTATCCTTCCTTAGCCCAGCGCTTCTTCCTCTGCTGCTGGCCTCTGTTGGCCAAATTATTTCTTCATCCATACTCATTTATGTTTTGTGAGCATGAACATGATCCTATTAAAGGACACAAGCACAAAAATGCCTACTTTCTCTGTGCAAAGATGTGTGTGCCTCATTGGCCTGGAAGACATCTCAGGGATATTGGCTGAACAATAAAGGGAAAGAAAGCAAGAATGCTGACATCTGGTCCTGGGTCCACTTCCAGGACCAAGCTCAGAGCCTGCAAAGAAATTTGTGTCCTATGTTGTGCTGGCATTTGGCTGGATCAGCTATGTGCGTGGGAGCGGAGGCTTGGAATGAGGGAACCATCTCAATGGTGGATGATGACCGAGGCTCAGCATGAGCTTCAGAAGCAGGCAGGAGTTCTGGGCGAGAAGAATGACAATTACAGCGGAAACTGGGGGAGTCTGGTGGCAGGCTGAGAAATTGAGTGCATTGAACTGTGAATACCTCACGTATCTTGAGTGCTTTCTGTGTCACTGGCATTGTTCTAAGTGCTGGAAGAAAAGAGAAGAAAAAGGGGTTGAGAACTGGAGATCAAAACATTGCAAGGAATGTCTGACATTTCTGGAGGCCTTTGAGGTAGGAGGGAGAGGGTGGAGGTGGTACCTCTAGGTTCCTGCTCACTCCCACTGTCCATCACTCTCCCTCTAGGCAACCCCATCCGCCACCCTCTCCCTCATCCTACCAACTGGGCTTCCAGGTCCCAGGCATGCACTGTGTGGCTAAGCACACCTTGCCTAGGCCTGCACTCCTACTTCAGAATCACAACAAACACTTGCATGTAAGCCATGTGAGTTAAAGCCATGGTGAGAGCAACAAAGGTGGTGGTGGGAGGGCTTGCTGAGAAGACCTGGACAGGTTCCGCTCAGGCCCAAAGTTCCAGGGACAGCGGGAAAGCCAGTGTTTATGTGGGGCCACCTTAGGTTGAAAGATTGGAGAGCCAGTGAATTTAAGCTTCCTTTTATAGCTTGTATTGATCAAATAAAGTACAGTTTTGGCTTGAATCCTTATGAGGGATGGTCCTGTGTGCTTCTGTCATGCATAATGACACTTTCCTTCTTCGATTTTATTCCTTGGTAAGCAACTGAGTCCTCAAGATGCTAATGGATAAATAGCAAGGTTACCTTTTATGTTCAAAACAACCATTCCCTAGAGGTACTGGGTTGGTGGGAAAAATCAAGATCCTCATGGGAGGTGTGGTGATCCCTGGTGGGCTCACCCTTGTGGTCCCTGTCCTCATTCAATCCTCAGGGTGGGCTGTGTCTAGGATAAGCCCTCTCTTCCAGAGACAGTAACGGTTCAGGAATGACTTCTGAATCATGGGCCTGAGGTGGAGAACAGAAAGTTCTAGAGGCAAAAATCTGTTAGGTTGGGAAGAGCAGAAGTGACTCCACGATGACCCAATGGCCCTGCCTGCTCAAGTGGACACGCCCATCTTGGAAAGTTTGGAATGTGCTGCAGGACCTAACCTTGCCCCAGTGTGCACACCCTGTGCTACCACATGATAGAGCACTTGCACAGCAAGGGGCTTCCACCTTCCCTTGTTTTCATCCCACCTTCCATATATAAGATGTGTAAAAGTCCAGTGCTGTACACCCAAGGCAGGCATTTCCCTCACAGTCACCCTGCAAGGCGGAAGTGCCAGGACACAGCCCATCAACCTTTTTGTCTAGACCAAAACCTTTCTTCCTCTCTTTCAAGCTACTCTGAGTGCCTTCAAACCTCACAGTAGCTACAAAAAGACAGTGACCCAGAAGCCCTCTTTGTAAAGGTCCTATCTGCATTGTCTAAAACAACAGCCGTTAGTCATATATGGCTATTTCCATTTATATCCATTAAAATGTGGCACTTTTGGGTTTCAGCTGCACTGACTGCTTGTTGAGTGATCAATTACCAGGCTGTGTGGGTGGCTATGGCATTTAACTGGGTAGATGTAGAACATTTCGGCCATCACAGAGGGTTCTCCTGGACAGTGCTGCTGGCCCACCAGCCTCATAGGGAGTAGGTCTAGAAGCCAGGAGATCCAAGAGCCGGTCCTAGGCTAGAACTGGCCTGTGACCTCAGACAAATTATTTCATTCAAATTATTTCATTGACAAAATGGAGATATCATTTTCCCCAAGATTCTTTTGGGAATTAAGGAACATAATCAACATGTCTTTCTAGTGATCTACAGTGTCAAGGAAACCTGCAATTTCTTAGCCAGAGGGCTGTCCTGCAGGAGGGGAGGAGCTGGATTCCACGGGTACACTGAGTCAGGAAGGAGAAGCAGGAAGAAAGAACTGTGACGTAAATGAGGCTTGAGCAGTTACGCAGTACAGAGTCTGTACAACTGACCAGGGTAAACACAGGGCTGCTTCACAGGCAATAGTGAAGAAAAGAGAACCTGAGAGGAGTGGCAAGTAATTCTGGAAGGCAACAGATGCCCAATTTTGGTGTGTGTGTGTGTGTGTGTGTGTGTGTGTGTGTGTGTGTGTGTGTGTCTGTGAAGTACAAGTCTAAAAAATGAACAAATGAATGGTCAGCGCTGAGGGGAAAGGCCAACATACAATTTCTGATTTCATTGTCTTTTCTATTAGCTTCTCCATGAATACAAAGCCTTGAATTAATGGAAGATGGAGGGTAGAATTAGCCAGCAAATGGGATCCAGGACATACACAGCAGGCAAATGGCTTCTGTTTTGAAGCCATCTAGACAATATAAGGATTCTGACCATTTATCTTCACACTATGAGGTCAGTTTCATTTTCCTTATTTTTTGGTGGATTTTATAAAAGGGTGATTTTCCCAAAATTACATAGCTTATAGATGCAAGATCTAAACTTACAGTTCCTTTTTCTCCTGCTGTACCAAACTACACTCAAGTGGGCAGACACTTTTCCAAGCAGGCCCACGTTTCCCAAGCTGTCAACACTAGCAGTTATAATAATCTCTAATCTGCTTGTGGACTCCTGACTTGGTTTATGTTCCTTTTGGCTTAGCATTGTGGTTAGGCTTGCCTGTGCCTGCACAGTATCATTTATACAAGAACTCCACAGACTTTATGATCAGGTGCTTTAAACACACAACAACAAAGACATTATTTTTTTTTTCTCATTTGAGGAGAAACTGCAGTGCCAGGAGGTTGCGTGACTTGCCCAAGTGTAAAAGGAGTCATTGATGGGGTGTGAATGGAACTGAGGATGTTTCAGAGGTTATTTTGGAAACCAAAATGAATCTAAGACATAGTGGGGGTTATACTAATGTTACAGAATAATGCAGACTTGGAAATTTCTAGTGAACAGAAGTTTATTTAGCTTATGGTTTTGGAAGGAAATTCAAGACTGAGGGTCTGGCATGGGCCTGCTTGCCATGGTGGCAATGAGATGCAAGAGGAAGCCAAAGTTACATTGATAACAAATCTACTGCTGTAACAATAACATTAATCCGTGAAGGTTGTACCCTCATGACATAATCACCTCTCAACATTACTGTGCTGGGGTTTAAGTTTCCTATACAAGACATTGGGGGACACATGCAAACCCTAACAGCATCTATTGTTATGGCTATGGAACAATTTAACTTTTTTTTTTTTGCTTCTTCAGCTTCAAAGCTTGTAATTATATATTCCAGACAACAACAAAACAAAGCCAAAAGTCTTTAGCTAACATAAAAGATGGACATCTGACACAGGCCATCCTGTCTAGAGATTGGTTTGTTTGACGCAAATAGTGTTGAGTCACATCAGATCATTTTCATTACTCACGTTGTCTCTGAATGGTTTTGCAGACCCTCTCCTTGCTTGCTCAAGGGTGTGTGAACAAAGGTTACAAAAATGCAGGACTCACTCTGCCTTATACATTCGTCACCTGGATGATGTCATTCATTTGTAGATGTGGCCACATCCCTTCAGGCTCCAATGAAGGCCTATCTTAGAGTCCTGCTATCCTATGACTGCTGGGGCTGGGATGTCCATTTGCATTCTAGCCTTGTTGAAGTTACCCTGGAGGCCAGAGAATGGGGAAGGAAATTTTAATTAAATCATACTCCTTACTTGCAGGGTTCCACAAAGTGTGCTTTGCTAAAATGTTATTTCCATAAACTTCTGCATGATAAAAAGATTCCAGGCCCAAAGATTTGGTGGGTGTTGCATATTACATCGCTGACATAGTGCTGTACAATGCAGATATGTTTATCCAAGGTTATGGGAAGCCCAATAGAAAAGAAACTCATCTCTTTTTGTTGAAGATATTTTATCTGCAATGTACTTCCCCTTTACATATCTTGGCATTCCAAGGGTGCATTTTACACCGAGAGAAGATGAAGGCATAGAACAAGTTGGGATATACTGGCTGAGAGAATGAGCACTCTTTCCAGTCTGTTACTTAAATCAGTCAATCTCAGTCTGCTAGTAAATCATCAAAGTACCAGGAAGCTCACAAGCATCACTTAAAGCCTGTCAGTGTGTACACATTTTGTCCAGGTGGGTGCCCACCACTGTATGCAGTATTTAACAGGAAGCAAAAGCTGACTTGATGTCCATCCTGGAAACCCACGTATTCATAGCGACCTCCTTCAGGCACTCGGCATTCATATTCACAACCCACTCTCACAGGACTTAATCGTTTAGCTGAGCATTCCCCTGTTTGGATATGACTGGTTTACAGAAAAAAATCATCAAGAGGATAGATCAGCACATGATAGATCATCTATAACTCATTTGTCAAAATAGTTATTAGAAGTCATAAAAAATCCATCCCTTTTGGCACTCATTAAACCAAACATTTCCTCACCGTGTAAGTGAAACTCTATTTTATTTCTCTAGGCTATATATTACATTTCCATAAGCCTTGTGGCTTTACAGGGCAGATACTTAATCTCTCAGTTCTGGAGGCCAGAGATCCCAAGTTGAAGTGTGACAAGGCTGATTTCTCCTGCATGCTGTGAGGGAGAACATGCCTCATGTCTTTCCTGTGGCAATCCATGGTGTTGCCCGGCTTGTGACTACATCCTTCAGGCCTCTGGCATCAGTCATCTTCACATGGCTTTCTTCTCTGCCTGTCTGTTCAGAGGTGTCTGCCTGAATACTCAAAACTGCTCATCAAGGACAAAAGCCTGAAAGAGGCTTTCCACCTATCCCACTTTCCTACTAACAATTACTCACCCAAATCCTCCTGCCTTTTCTCATGAGATGCCAAGGTTAAAAAAAGACATGTGGGGACTTACACTTCTTAGTTCCATTTATTATGTCAACAGACACTCGTTAGAAACTCTTGAAGTATGCTCAAGTTTCCCCAGGTGGAAAAGACAGAGGGGCTTTCCATATGGCAAAAATAAAAGGAGCAGAATTGACCAGGCTAGTGTGTGGTGCAGTGAGTTAAGCTGCTGTTTGTGATGCTGGCAGCTCATGTGGGTGCTGGTTCAGGATCTTCCAGTTCTGCAACGGCTGCCTGCTAGTGGGCCTGAGGAGGCAGTAGAAGATGACCCAAGTCCTTGAGTACCTGAACTCATGTGGGAGACTTAAAGGTCCTGGTTGTTGCACCCCTTTCGGGAATGAACCAGTGAATGCAGGGTCTCTCTCTCTCTCTCTCTAGCTCTGCCTTTCAAATAATAGAATAAGCAAATCTTTTCAAAATGAGAAATTAGTTCAGTTGAGAGATAAACAAATGTCTGCTCTTCTTTTTGCAACAAGCCACAGAATTCACAGACGCCACGATCAGACACCTTATTCTTGGCTCTAGTCATGGAGAACCAGTTTAGTGGGACTTGCAGAAAGGAGATTTACTATGGAAGAGGTAGCTATGGAGTCAGGAAAAAAATCTGCCATTAACAAAAAAGAAGAATTAGGAATTCTACCTCTCCTCCGGGAAGGCCTCTAGGATGAACTGGGGGAGGATTGGGAAGTCTGGGATAATTCTTACCCCTGAAACAAGTCAGATAGACATGTCCAACACCATAAATCGCTGGAAGCTTAGGTCCTGCATTAGACCTCACTTTCTCCAAGAGCGAGATGAAAACAGAAGAGTGAATGGAGAAAACCGCACTAGAAAAAGGTCCTGTCCTACTTCCAACAAACCATAGGGTTCATGGCTTATGTTAGGAGTTAACATGGTGGGACATGGGAGGCACTCCAGCCTTGAGCATTGAAGTAGAGGACTCTAGAACTTTGGTTACCTGTTGGATTCAGAATTCCCTACATTGTGGTAGCCCTCCTTCATGCTTCATCTTTCCCTCTCCATGTCCCGCCTGCACACCATCACGGAGTAACAGCACCAGACAGAATAATTCCTGCCAGGTCTGATTCTTCTTATTCCAAATAACTTGAGGTGAGGTAATGATGGTACAACTTCTTCATCAACACACAGTCATTCCCAGCAGTGACAGGCTGCATGGTCAATGGTGGTCCCATAAGGATTGTATCAGCCATTGTACTCAACTTGCTTTATGTAAGTATGTTCTATGATGTTTGCATCAAGATGAAGCTGTCTGATGATGCACTTCTCAGAAAAATGGGCCTTTTTCAAAAAGCAATGGGCCTTACCAAGCAATGCCTGACTGAACCAAGAAGAAGAAGGGTAGAGACAGAATTTTATGCTTTCCTGGATAGCTTGACGATTTATTATGTCTGAAATAATTCATTTTGATATTTTCCTTTACTGATTGCAAAAAAGTAAAGCTCACAGTGAAGGGAAAACTTGAGGAAAAGAAATGAAATGTTGAAGAATTATCTTGATGAATGCCTAATATATATTCTGCCCAGAGAAGAAACATTTCCAAGAATTTTGTGGGAAGAGAGGGAGGAATAATCTGGAAACATTAATATCCATGTCTGCATATGCAGGAAATACTTTCTGAAAATTAAATTTCCAACATATTTTTATGATTTTTCTACTGAGATATTTAGACAAGGAAAACCCTGGATGAGTCTCAAAACTTTGCCTTTAATTGTCTTCTTTTCCTCCAAGAAAGCAAAATATAAGAACATCAAATTTAAGTCCCAAGTTTAGACTATGTGGCATAGTGGAAATACTCACTAGGCAACATGTCAGACCCTAATAAAGATGTGTCTCACACACTTAGAAGGGAGAGAACAGGCATCTTTTTTTTCTTTTCTTTTTTTTTTTTTGGTTGTATCATACCAGGCATATGAAATGCATTTTATTAACCCTGATGGATTAAGGCATCTCCCAGTTCACATTAATTTTGGCAGGGATAAAAATGTACCCTTCTTTCCTAATGTCTACCTTTCTTGAAGAATATTCATATACACATAAGTACAAGGTACATACATTTCTAAACTGTCCTCAATTTTATGAACTGCAAAATGCATGATTCAACTCTTGCAACCAAAGACAGAGATTTGTAATTGCAAGTTTGTCTACCCATGGTTGGGTTGTGGAGTGAAGGCTTGGGAAATGGAGGTGGGCTGTTACTGAGATGGATGATCAAATTTCCAGGGACCTTCTTACTTTGTGGTTGATGAAATACTCATGCCAAAAGAGATTCCTTAAATCAGATATGCCTAGTGAATTCTAGGCTGGCACATGTAAGTGTTAAGTCAAGTTAAGTCAAACAGGGCTGTCGGGGGGAATGAGAGAGGAGGGTATTTCTGGATAGGGAGGCCCTGAGCTGATGAGGCAAAGACATACAAGATGTTTGTTTCAGACAATGGGAGTAGTGAAAGACATCATTGCATGCTTGTCTTTAATAAGAGAAAACAGCTTAATGGAATATGAAAGAAAATATTACAAATACTACCTCCACGTGTGGGGTGCTCAGTGTAGGGGTTATGATGATGCTTGGAACACTAGCATCCCAGATAAACATCCTGGGTTTGAATTCAATCTCTACTCCTGATTCCAGATTCCTGTTAATGCATACATTGGGAGATAGTGGGTGATGGCTCAAGTAGTTGGGTCCCTAGCACCCTTGTTAGAGACTCAGATTGAATTCCTGGCTTCTGGCTTCAGCTATGTTCAGCTCAATGGTTATGAATATTTGGTGAGTGAACCAAATAATGGGAGAGCTTGGTTTGACTCTGTGTGTCTGTCTTTGTATATTTCTCCATCTTTCTCCACCTGTTTCTCTGCCTTTCAAATAAAAAATAATAATTTTTAAAAGTAGTATATATAGCACAAAACACTGTTTTACAATTTGGAAATGACCCAAGAATTTTGAGTGGTTTTGCTGACTATGCTTTTCAGAAGCCCAAGAATCATTTTACAGAAGGTCTGGGTGATGTGCCGAATGAACTGTGGCTCTAACACACCTATGTCCCATTGATGTTCCCTATTTGGGAAAAATAAGTGTGTTGAGGATCTTCAGATGGGAATGTCTTGGATAACTGAAGGAGGCCCTAGGCCCAATGACAGTGTCCTTAAGGTGATAAAAGAGAACATGCAAGACACACAGAGAAGACTGTGAAGAAGTAGGCAGAGGGAGAGATCAAAGTGATGCAGCCAAGGAAAACTGGAGCCACCAAGTGCTGGAAGAGGCAAAGGAAACAGCACCTCCTAGGGAATTACAAGGAGTATGTGTCCCCCAACACCTTAACTTTTAACTTCTCACTTCCAGAACAATGCTTATCCCTGCTTGTGGCAATTTTCTAAGGCAACCCTAGAAAAAAATTATGGGTGGTTGTAGTACAGTCTAAGCATCTAAAGAGAGCTGGCTTTGACTTCTATCCTCTCTTTTTCTAACCTTGTGTCAATGATTTACTATCTCTAAACACTGGCTATTGCATTTGTAAAATCAGCAGGATGATAGTATACACAGTGTGTGAGGAGCAATGGCGTCCATGGATGGCGAGGATTGGACACAGCAACTGTCATATAATCAATGTTCTGGAATGGTGGCTGAAATTATTCCAGTGATGACTGTCTCCCTCACTGCAATCCAGGTGAGTTGTGCTGACACATCACCTTGTACTCAGCCAAATAATCCTTCCTACACTCTACCCTGTTGGGCTGGAGCTAGGATGCTGCTAAATATAGATACTAGGTTGATTAGAAACACGAGGGGCACCTGGATGGCATAAGGTAAGTTAGGTAAAAGGCATTTGATTCTTTTGTTTTTTCTTTCTCTTAGCATGGGAACAGCAGTAACCTATTACTCTGGAAGTGGCTTTGATATATATCAGGACAGGTTCCAGGTTTTTATTATGCTGGGAATCAGTCCATCATACTTGTACCAACAATCAGGAAGGATCTCGCCTCTGAAGGCTGAGTCCCAGCTCTGAAAGTCCCCATTCTCCAAGCTTCTAGAGCCTTATAACCCTGGACCCCTCCTAGCTGCTCTCAGCAAAGGAGGATGCAGCTACTTCCTGAAGTTGTTGTCTTTCCTGTGTCAGGGTTTCTCATTTTCCTTTCACTCCCCGCTGGCCATCCTACTTGTTGGACCAATTCTCTATATTTGATTCTTTCTGCTAACAAGTCACTGGTGCTGTTTCTTTCTTGACTGTACCTTGGCAGATATAGCACTCTGAGTGGGATGATGGCTTTTTCTCTGAGTGTGGGAAATGGCTGGGACAACTGAACAAGCACTGAAATGAAACCAGAAAAGACTTACATTTTTATTCCTAATCCTTCATTTCCCAACTGAGACATTTTGGCCAAAACACTTGGCTTCATTTAGGCTCCAACTAGCCTATGTGTGAAATGGGATTAATATTTAGATTGTGGAGCTATATGAACTTAAATGAGATAATGTCTGAAAAATGCCTGGCACCTAACAAATGTCTCAGAGATGTTGGCTTTCAATTTGCATGTATCTGAACCGTATCTTCGCATCTCTGTCTCTCTGATGGCTTCATTTTTCACTATTGAGCTTATGAGCAACTCAGAGCAGATCGACTCTTATTTTGGCTTCTTGGTTCATTTCGGATGTGTATTTAAGATAAGACTGCAGGTCTGTCACATTCACTAGTATGACCTCAACAGACTTTAGAATGAGGAAGTAATAGTTATGAGTATAACAGGAGTTGGTTTTGAATTACGCACTGAATCAGAATGCAAACCCAGTGCCCTACAGGGAAGCAACCTTGGACACTTGATGGTTTGGTGCTCACCACTTTTCACTCAACACCATTTCTCACATGGCTACATGTCTGACTTTTAGAAGCCCTTTCACAAGGAGACTATGACATCCCTGGGGGTGGTGGAATGTGAATTAGAAATTAAACAAATATACTCTGACTGGGATTGTTTGTCCAAGACTTAGTCAAAACTTGTTATAAGCCACTCCCATGTTTAAAGACATTTTCAATGTCAAAGAACATGATCTACCAGCCACTGTACATTCTCTAGGTACTTGTTGTAGGTAAGGAAGCAGTTGGTAGGGGATCCTAGAATCAAAGGCAAACAAAAACTGTGGTCTTAGCTGTACTGAGATTTCCAGCACAGTGGGAGGTTAAACGTACAGACCCAAATACAAAGAGAATATC
Source organism: Ochotona curzoniae (assembly GCF_017591425.1). NCBI lineage: Eukaryota > Metazoa > Chordata > Mammalia > Lagomorpha > Ochotonidae > Ochotona > Ochotona curzoniae. The sequence continues at coordinate 41,843,848 of NW_024466502.1, read as the reverse complement.
TCCATATTGATTCCTCTAAGTTCTGGAAGCTTCTGAGACTGCCAGAAAGATTCCTGATGCTGAGCCTGGGGCCTGGGAATGACCATTAAAAACTCTGTTGCAGTTTACTGAGCCTTACACTCCCCTTTGACTCTTCCCATTTCTCCTTAACTGACCCTGATGTCCTGGCCTTGTTGTGAAGCATCATATCCACACCTGGGAGGCCTGATCATGCACACGGCCTCCCATTTTTTTTTCTCCTGTCCATCATCAAACTGCATTATCACTGCTCTCTCAGTACCCTGTTTGCTTTCTATGAGAGCATTTCGTCAGTCTCTGGTATAAATCATACTTAACACTAGATTAGGTCTACTAACTCAAAGATAAATGAGCCATTGATTCTGGACTCAAGAATTTTTCAGTCTCAGTAGGAGAAGCCGACCAGTGAAGAGTGTATTACATGGACAACATCCAAGATGGCGTGACCCAAAGAGGCCATCACCAGTCCAGCAAAGACACAATGAAAAAGGGTTGCATAGAGACTCTGAGATAGATAGTTTAGGGGTACAAACTTAGAGAGTGAGGGGAAGAAAAGATGGCAGGCACTGTGGCAGAGTGGAGCCAACAAGCAAAATGCTGAGGTGTCAAAATACAAAAAGTCAACAGGTTTTAATTTCAGGAGACCAGGGGAAGGAGTGGATCAGGCTGGTGGTGAAGGGCTGGTCTGAAAGAAAGCTTAAGAGAGAAGTTTCTTCTCTCACTTGTTTTCATGCTATGATTGAAGAAAGTGTTCAGGGGAAGCAAGGGAGCCCCAGATCCCTCTCATCAGCTGAGGTAATGGCAAGTGTTCTAGAACAGATTCTGATATATTCCAAAGACATCTTTTGGGTGTCCCTTCCAACATGGCTCTGTGCTGGCCACAATGAGAGACATCTAGTGGTTCTGGAAAAATACTTGTTGAATATCTACTGTTTTCCAAGCACCATGAGAACAGCTTTGTAAGCAAATAAAAATTCAGATTATCTATGATGGAAAACCTGTAATTTTCACTGGGAAGGCATGACTCATGACTCAGAGTTCCATATAATATGATCATGACAAGAAGAGATGAATGGGGGCAGGGATACAAACCAATTAGGAGGCTTGGGGAAGAGTTCAGAAGATGATGGAGGCTAAACTGAGCATTAAAAGGTGAGTAAGAGGTACTTATGTTGAAAAGAAATGGGCAAAAATGCCAGTCTGAGGGAAGAACTTGAGCAACAGCAGAAATTTGAAACTATTGGATGCAAGTTAGGAAGTACAGGTGCTGTAGTACAATCAGAACATGGAATCCAAGAGTATCTCAAAAAAGTACAAGCAAAATGCACTTTGAAATACTAACATGTTTGGTTTGATGCCCAAAATTGAAATCCATAAGTATTTTTCTTCATAAATGTCATTTTCCATGAACTTTTTGGAAGACCATTTGTATGCATGAATTTCAACATTATTTGCACCAAGATAAACTTATCTTTTATGTCGATTTTCCATGAGCTTTTTTGAAGTATTCTTATATATGGCAATGTGGGGGCAGAGGAGAATATGTCCTAGGTAAACTTCAGCTCATGTCAATAAACTCCTAAGCTAGGAAAATAAGGGCGTGGGGAGCAGAGGACAGGGCTAAAGGCTGTTTAGGATATAAAGGAAGCAATTGGAGTTAGTGATGGATTGATACAGGAGCTAAGTGGGAAGGCACAAATGAAGCAGGCTATGGCTTAGGTGAATGAGAAGATGGAGGTCTGACTAAAAAAAAAAAGGAAATATAAGAAACAGAGAGAGAGAACGCAAACATTCTAAGGAAGTGGGGAAGTAGGGAAGGTGAGGACTTTAACTTTGATTTTATAAAGTACTTAGAAAGCATAAAAAAGGATTTGTTTAGCAGAGTTCAGCTCCAAAGAGAGCAGCAATGACCGTGTGCCTCATCAGCATATGGGTGACATAAAATAAGGAAAATAAAACCATGACAGTAACTGGAGTCAGGTACCCATGAAAAACAGAATAAGATATAGAAAGGAATATTGTGCCATCCTTGGAGTAACAAGAAGAGGGCTGGCCCTAGTGAAAAAAGTCATGAGTCAAGCAATAAACTCAAACTGGCTAGGTATTCACAGAACAAATGTTTTTGGCTCCAGGTTTTCTTTTGTGCAAGTGGGTTCCAAATGTCTGAACCAATGTCATCATTCTCCACTGTGTGTCAACCAATGAACACTGACCTCAGTGTGTCACATAGTGAATGAGTTGCATGCTGTGCACAGGTGCATGGTGCAATGAATCAATCCCATACTCCTTAGGGTAGTGGGTGTCAGTTATACACAAATTGGAATTCAGAGTACATTTATCTGAAGAATGAATGACATATTGACTAGTTTCATGAAATGCTTGTCTTTAATATTTTTTTTGTGTGTGTGTGTTTTTTTGTTGTTGTTCCCCTGAGAGAATGGTGGGGGGAATTATGGCTGATAGGAATTTTAATAACATCTATCACTTCTGCTTGATGTTATGATTCTCAATTTTTATTTTAAAAAATGTGAAATCCTCAAAATATTGCAAGATTAGTGCACCACAATATGTTTCAGCTGGATCTGTCAATATTAATACTTTGAAATATTTGATTCCTCTCTCTTCCTTCTTCTCACATGAATGTATACATGCACACAAAGTTTGATTTTTGCTCTATCATTTGAGAATTTAGGGATCATAAGGGTTTTCTCAAAATACTTTATCATTTACTTCTTAGGAGAAGGGGTATTTTGTAGAACTACGGTTTCACTTTTACATAAAAATTGTAACATTTATACAACAATATCATTTAATATGTAACTCACATTCAAATTTCCTCAGTGTTCTCCTTCATGTCTGTGATGACCCTGAAAAACGCCAGGGTCGAATGCTGGACCATGTGCTGCAGTTGGCTGTGTGTCTTTAGTCCCCAGATCTGTTATCACTTTCCATGACATTAAGCTTCTAAGGTCTACTACCTCATAATCTGTAGTTTAGATTATTTTTGATTGCTTTCTCATAGTTAGATTCAGGTTAAGTACTTGAATAAGGCTGGTTTCTGGGCCTCAGTGTGGGGGCTTGGGGCGGAACCTGTGTGCTCAAAAGCTGACATGGCAGCCTCGCTCCAACAGGCAAAGGGCCAGGTGGGGTTTGTTGGGCTAGCCAGCTCCTGAGCTTTGCAGTTGGGTGATGAGCAGGGTTAGAAATAGATCTGGGGCAGGGGTCTGGAGCAACTATGGGAATCTCATAAGAGCCCACCAGGAAACAAAAGAAGATGACAGTAACCTGGCCAGCAAGCAGCAGTACTGCTGCAGTGGCTGTTTCTGTAGGTTTCTGGAATACATGGGAAGGACTGGGAAGCTCCTTCAACTCTTCCTGTAGATGCAGCATGGCCATGGTGTCCCCACTCTGTTCCCACTTCTCTCGTTCTCTCTCTCTCTCTCTGCGCACGTGTGTGTGTGTGTGTGTGTATGTGTGTTATGGGGGGGGGCAGGCTTCCAGGAAGAATGGTCCTGTAATGTTGAGCCTCCCCGAGAGTATCCTTTTAATGAAATAATCCCAACCAGCAGAGAGATGTCGAGATTTATAATCTGGAGAGGAGGAAAAGGGGATATTTAGCAGGTGGAAAAGGAATAAATAATTGGAAGAAAATAGATGGACACTTTGAAAAATCCACAGAAAAATGGAGTGAAAGGTGAAGTGGATTTTGGTGCTAACAAAGTTTTTGAAATCTATGCACAGTATTTTCTCCAGATGCATTTTCTTTAAATTTTATGAAGTAGCCCCTCAGACTGAGGGTTTAATTTTCCCATGTAATAGAGGCCATGGAGTGGAGAGGTTGGAAACGAGAGAGTTTGAATTCTCTCAAGAGAGAGAAACTGAGAAACACGGCAGTCACGGATCTCAAACAGGTTTGACCTGGATCTAATTTTTATCATTACAGCTTCATGTTAAAACAGGATAGGCGATGCTTGTATTTCCTTCCAAAGGAGAAACTTCCTGTTCTTGAAGTTTCCATGGCTCTTCCAGAGAAGTTGGGTAGAGGCCAGGAGACCTCTCATCTGTATCCTTAAATGAGACGGGTGGTGTTTACTCTCCTCTCCTGACATGCGCTGGGAGCACCCACTGCTTCCCAGGTATGGAAGGCTATAAAAGCAGAGCTTGCATGGGCAAGAGGAGCAAATGTTTACCGCTGTGTGGAACTGGGGCCCCTCGGGGAGTTCTGCACCAGCACATGCAGGCTTGGTTTCTGCACTGCAAAGCCTTTTGATGTGAAAGCAGTTCTTTGATCCTGGACATGATTCAGACCAGGCAGAATGTAGCCAGTGGTTTGGTTTAATCATTTGCTCACTCCAGGGACCAAATCCTACCTGGCAGGCATGAAAATTGTGAACAAAATACTTTGAAGCAGGACATTATTATTAATTAATTGTTCCAAATCAAATATCAATGGTTTCCCCTGGTAAACAGTTTCACCATGTATGGAAAAATAGTCACAGTTCATTTCTGGCCTTTGCGTAGGTTCATAATGTAGGAAAAATGAGGCAGCACTTCTCCCCAAATCCTGGACTTCATGAGGAATCCCAGCTCTGTATGCTCACTCCTCTGCCCCTTGCTTGCTCCTCCCAGCAGATGGCTCCTATCATTACCCTGGCTGCAGCTTCCTCTGATTTCTTTCTCAGCCTAACCCTGGTCTGCATGGGCTGAGATCTCAGTGGGCACGTGGCAAAGCCTGGGCCTCCTCAGCCAGCTGGGGACAAAGAAAGAGAGGAAGACACCTCTGAAGTCTCTCCCCTCTTTGTGTTACTTGAGACATAAATTTTCTCTCCTCCCAAGCAACTTGGGAAGCATAGGATGCCTTGGGGACATTCTTTTTTTCTTTGACCAGAAGAAAGTAGGGCCATGGTGGAAGGCATTTGCCCATGACTCAGAGTCTGGGACAATGAACTCGAGGGTCACAACATGCCAGGTTTCTGTAATGTGTGTGTGCATGTGCGTGTCAGGTAGTTCCATGGCAAGATTCTTCCAGAAAGAAGAACCCATGGCTGGTGAATGAGAAAGGCTGTGACACCACTGGTTCTCTGCCCCAAAGAAACAGCCAATTCAGTTAAACAGAAATAAAGCACACCTGTGTTCATAGTGGCTAAGTCACAGTAGCAAAAAGTAGAAAAGCACAAATGTTCATCAATGGATAGGTAGGTCAACAAAATGTGTTATATGCTTACAGCGGAATAGCTGGCCTTCCAAGAGAAGAAATTTCTGACAAATGTTACAACATGAGCCATGGAAACATTTTGTTAAGTGAAATAAGCCAGTCACAAAAGGATAAGTACTGTATGATTTTACTTATATGAAATACTGAAAAATTTCAAATACTACGGAAGATAGAAAGGTGGTTGCTAGGGACTAAAGGGAGAAGAAACAGGAGAGCTAGTGTTTTATGTTTGCACAAAGGTTAGGTTTTACAAGGCAAATAAACTCTGGAGTTTGATTACACAACAGTGTAAATATACTTCATCCCCCAGCTCTCCACGCTTAGAAAGTATTCAGGATGGTGCATTTTATATTGTACCTATTTTACTATGAACAAAAATGAAGAAATGAAAGGAGAGGTAAGCCTTGCCTTGAAGGACAGAGCTTTGTTCATTGGTAGCTTGAATTTCCCAGGCACAAGGCTGTGAGTGGCCAGCCAGAGCCAAGTGCAAGGAAGTTACTTGAGGCTGGGAAGAGCAGCTTCTTGGAATCAAGGGTTGGTTGGGCCATCTTTGCACCTTTGCCTCCCTGGAAACTGGTCTCCTCATTTACAACTCACACTGGAAAACACATTGTGAAACTATCTCTGCGTCCTGCATCCTGATACTTTCCTGGGTAGAATGCTACTGTCTTTCCAAGGTTTCAGGAGCCTAGGGTAGGGTTGTCTTTCTCTAGGAACAGATAAGAGAATGCTGCTGGGGGTTAGTGATTATTCTAACAGTGCTTCTCAAACAACAGTCCATAGGTTCTATGTGCAAGCTTTTAGAGAGAGATTTGTTTAAATTATTCAAAAGGCACATTTATGGAATAGAAATGGGGAGAAAGAGGAGAGATTGAAAGCTTCCTTCCATTGGTTCATTCTTTATAAGGCCTCAACACCCAGGGCCAGGCCAGGTTGAAGCCTGGAACTCCACCTGGAACTCCCACTTGGATGGCAGGCGCCCAAGTATTCAGGCCATCCTCCACTGTTTTCTCAGGTGCATTAGCAGGGAGCTTGCTCAGAAGGGAAGCAGCTGGGACTGAAACTTGTGTTCACATAGGATGCAGGCATCACAAGCAGTGGCTTAACCAGCCACACCACAAAGCCAGCCCCACATGCAAATTTGATAACTTGTATTATGCCCCAATCTTTGTCTTATGTCTTACAATTATACATTTAATTTAGTACTTGGAACAATCTGATGATCAATTTATCACTAGTATATGATATCATTTCAACACCCACGTTTATGACTGTATTCACACCAGTGAAGGTCAAATGCCATCTTGAAGCTTGGCATGAATGGAGGTGTAACATCACATTAAACCAAGGAAAGTGGTGGGAGAATTGAGTCATCCCACGGCAGAGGGAAGCCTATGCATGCCACACTCAGAAATGTCAGTATGGTAACAATCCCAGCATCTTAATATGCTCTGAATTCGTTCCAGCAAAACATTATTGCTGCTACTAATTTAATGTGGTTGCCTTGAATCATACTGGTCTTTGAAATTGCATTTCTGTCTAATGTGCTGAGTATGGGTTGCTTCTCCAAGGATACAAGTATGAAGCATGTATACCTGCATTTGTGTTAGTATGTTGTTCAGCAGGGGCAGAATTAAGGTCATTCATGTTAACACTGAAGGTCCCTGATGCATTTTTCTCTTGAGGAGCTCCTTTGGTTTTCCATGGGAGAAGCCCTGAGTCATAGGGGTCAACAGGCTGTCTGGATATTTAATCAGATCTACAGGGGATCAACTCAAGACTCAACAGGGTCAAAAAAGTACTGAATGACTGAACTTGCATTCAGAAATTTTATTCGTTTCTTCAACAGAACTTCATAAGAATCTACAAAGCTAATTCATTGTAGGACCTATCTGTGTTCATGAAGAAAGAGGCTTCTTAGCCCTTTCTGCCAGGTTGGGCTTATTCTCTTCCATGTTTTGCACCTTAGTCCCTCTGATCAGTCCAGAGGTTGAAAGCTGCATCATTTGTGCTGGATTCTTGTTCTGTGTACAGAAATTTCTAGATTGGAAAATCAGTGAATGTTTGGATTCCACTTCCGATGGAGCACTTTCCATGGATTTGTGTGCTTCTAGAAAATTCTGTGTGGAATACAGTTTTTTAATTTTCATTTGTGACTCTAAGACATGCCGTGCACGTCTGCTTGGTCTGTCGCTCCCTTCCTTTCTCTAACCCATATGTTTTGTCTTCTACGTTGTGCTTTTTGCTGTAATGCGGATGATTCCCAAGCAGTAGACAAAATATTTAGATCTCTCCAGGTTGAAAACAGATTCCCATTTCTGCTGGACCCTCGGGCATCTGAAGACTTTGCTCTTACACCATTGGTGTTTCTACAGACAGAGAGGAATCGGGGCTGTTGTTTGTTAAGGTTCCCTGACCTGTGTCCTGGAGGCATGGTGCCTACCTGCTGTTGATTCACCTGCAACGTATCTGCTAGATACTTTATACACGGCAGCCACAGCTCCAGGTTTCTTCAATTCATCATACATTAAATGTATTGTTTGTCATTCTTGAGCTTGTGGTCTCACTGGGGATGACATGTGCCTCTGCTAACAGGCTGCCACACGGCCTATGAAATACTTTGCTCATGGGACACATGCCATCCTCTCTAGTAACTCCCTTTGCAGGTACAGAGGGAAGAGCCAGGAGAGATGTTCTGCAGGTGTGCTGTCTGATTGGGTTTTGGAGGATAAAGGGGAGTTCCCTGGTGGGGTGTGGAAGAAGTTAGGCATTCAAGCTAGAGAAGAGTTTGTGCTAGAACTCAGAAAAACAGAATTGCATGTGGCTCGGGTGGAAACACACAGTAGGTGAGACAGCCAGAGCGTAAGTCTTGGAATTTGTATGTATGCATTATGGTAAAGGCGGGGAAGTGGAAGCCGACATTGGAAGGAAGTGGCATGCCAATCCCAAAAGACTTAGGCTTCAGGTCAAGCAGAAGTAACTGGGCACTACTGCTTCCATGCTTGTAATGTGCCCACTCTATTCTTCTTCCCTCTCCTCCCAGCTTGATTCCTTCCTTCCTCTCCTCTGCTTTAAAAATTCATTTTATACAGCTTAGCTATATAAAATGTGAAAATCAGTGGTTTCTAGTATATTCACATTTATAGAACTACATCATAATAAATTTGAGTATATTTTCATTGTCTGAAAAAAAACCCCATTCCCTTTAGCTATAACACATCCCCTAGCTATGCAATCCCTAATCTGCTTTCTGTTTCTGGATAGTTTATAGAAATGGAAGCTGGACTTTGGGTCTCTGAGCAGATATATGAAATAAGTTAGAAGCCTTCACTTCATTCTAGCAACAAGCAAGACCCTAGCAAGCTGAAAAACCAGCAACTCATTTTACTCTAATCAGAAAAGTGCAACTACAGGGAAAACCACTTTACTCAAAAGAGGAGTGTCAGCTGGGGGGGGGGGGGGAGGCGTGAGGAACCGTAGTTTGTACAGGCAGACACTTCCAGGTGAAACAGTGCTGAGGGAGTGAGCTCTGAGCTACAGCCAACAAATTCCAGGAGTCATGCTGTGTACAAGTCTCAAAGTGAAAATCTCCCAGGGGACCCACGAGAAGCCCTCTGCTCCTGTGCTTTCTAACTACAGGGGTTCTAACAGGTTGTCAGTGAATATCTGAGAAAAATCTCATGTCTGAAACAGGAGGAAAGATGGAATAATTTCTTAGTAGCTAGAACATTCTATTTAACAAACTCTGCCCTCTGGAAAACCTATGAGTATAAGCTACCATGGTTTTATCAGCTTCCTGGTCTGAGGGATGGAAGAAATCATCTTCAGCCTATCCTGCCATCGTGTCCCACCTAAGGAGGAGTGGAGTCTGAGCAGCATGTGTGGGTTTCCAGCACAGAAGCAGAGCGTGGTGGAGCCAGACCAGCCATAGGCATGGACACACTCATCAGGATGGATGCCTGTGTCTGAGCCCCGGCTCCCCTTGAGGTGTCAGCGCCCTGCTACTGCACACCCGTGGAGGCTGCGGATGATGATCCAGATACTCAGGTTCCTGCCGTGCATGTAGTGGACGGGGTTACATTCCTGGATCTTGGCTTCACCCTTTCCCAGCACCAGCTTTTTCAGATATTTGGGGTATGAACCAGCTAGAGGGATTTTATTTTTGCCTCTGTACCAAGAAAATAAGCATTTTTTTAAATGAATAAGCCATAATCATACAGCTTTGGGTCCCTTTCCTTCCCATTACACCTCCCAGCACTTACTAATGGCTTATTTACAGCAGCTTTTTTGCCCAATACATCATCCTTAGCTTTTAAGTGAACTGAGTCTAAAAAGCATTACAGGGTCTACTAAAAGTACAGCAAAACAAACAGAAAAAACACCATTTGGTCAGACAGCAAATATCACAAACAGCAGGGATGTTAGAATTATCAGACCTGGAATTTTATATGGCTATTAAGATTCTATTAGGCTGGGCCTGTTGCGGTAGCCTAGTGGCTAAACTCCTTGCCTTGCAGGCACCAGGGTCCCAAATGTGCACTGGTTCTAATCCCGGCAGCCCCGGTTCCCATCCAGTTCCCTGCTTGCGGCCTGGGAAAGCAGTTGAGGACAGCCCAAAACCTTGGGAACCTGCACCCATGTAGGAGACCTGGAAGAGGCTCAGGGCTCCTGGCTCCTGGCTTCAGATCGGCTCAGCTCTAGCCGTTGCAACTGCTTGGGGGAGTGAATCAATGGATGGAAGATTCTCCTCTCTGTCTCTCCTCCTCTCTGTATATCTGACTTCCCAATAAAAAAAATTTTTTTTTTTTTCAAAAGATGCTATTAGGCTTAATGGATAAACAGACAGCATGCAAGAGCAGGTAAATTGGGAGACAGAGTCTAAGATGGGACTAAAAAGAAAAGCTAGAGATGAAAAACACTGTAACAGAAATGGAATGTCGCTTTTGAAGGTCTCTGAAGAAATTGCTAGAGCTTAATTTTACCTCAGTAGAAGCTACCACAGTGAAAGAGCAAAAAGGCTGAAAAAAGTATTCAATAAAACAAAATATTCAATGGGATAACTCTAGAGGCATAAAACATAGATGATGTCAGCCCATAGGCATCCTCTGGATACCTTCTTCCACGTGCACGGAGCACTTTTCCCAATGGCTATAAGACGGGCAGAAGTTTCATTGCTTCTGAATTTGCAAAGGGATAGTGGACTATGGAAGAGGAGAAGAGAAAAAAGGATAAAGTATCTGGAGACTCTGAAAAGGCACAACTAAAAGAACATAATGTTTCATTTTAAGATTTTTCATTCTGTGAGCATGCCTTTGCTAGCCAGCTGTAAATATTTCTCTGATCAAAAGACTCCCATCTGTGTTAAGAAATGCGTCATTTCCCTGGATCCCCAGATTGTATGGCTGATGTGCTTGGTTGCTGGAAGCGATCTATGTCTTTCTGACTGAGGCACTGACACTGCCTGCAGTGCCACACTGGGTTCTGTCTGCGCCGTCTGCTCCTTTTTGTGCCTGCTGCCTGATGTGGGGTGGACAGGAAATGGCTTCTCCTCCAGAACAGACTTGATGAACTGGTAAGTGACACAGCCACCCCTAGTACTGTTTTCATGCTTGTGGCTAAATTCGCATTTACAAATTCAGCAGGACAGCTCTTGTCCCTTCCACTGTGTCACTGTGCACAGGAGCTGAGTTCTGACAAGACGTGCTGTCTTTTCCTGTGAGTGCTGACGGCACCTTTGCAAATCATGTAGCCGTGCTGGTGAGCAGCCCTGAATTATTTTCCTGCTGTGGTCTTGGGGCTTTACAGACCGCCCCCAACTCAAGACTGGCTGCCACTTTGGGTTGATTGACTCCCCTCTGTTTCTACTTGAAGATATGATTTGAGATCTGAGTTTCAGATTTAAGACTGATCTCAATCCTGTAAGGGGATAGTGCACTGTGATCCATTTGAGCATACTTGGTCAGCAATTCTGCTGCCTTACTATCCATTCATTTATTTTCTCATTGATCCATTATTTCCATTATTTTTTTCATTCAGTACTATGAAGTGTGTAACACCAGGTTGGAGCTGACAATATGACTATGATGAATCCAATCCTAGCTTGCTGCTAGCTCCCAACAGTATGGTCGAGATGCCAACCAGCAATGACGATGAACACCCAGTAGTAACGAGTGCTACAGGGAAGGGAGTGCCTGATGTTATGGCCACAAGATACAGCATAGTACACACATAAGTCAGAGATGAGCTAATAGCTGTAGGTATTTTGGAAGAGATGGAGTGTCATATTCGAGGTAAAAAATGGAGATATGTATGGAGATATGGAAAGATCAAAAGCACCTGTGTCCAGGGGTTTTCTCTTCCTGCCTGATGGAGTTTTTTCCCTTTAGATGTTGATATCAAATGCTCCCTCAGCACCAAAGACAGGAGCCTGAGGGGCAATTTTCACCGTTAGAATTAGAACTTACAATAAAGTTTCCCAAAGAAACATTCCATGGCATGGTAGTTCAATGTAGTCAGGGTTATATAGCAATAACACTTTTCAGTGTACTGTATTTAAACATGTTAACACATAGAAAAAATAGAAGCTGGCCTTGTGGCACAATGGGTTAAGCTGCCTTATTACACCATCATCCCATACTGGAGTGTAGTAAAAGTCCTGGATGCTCTCTTTCAATCTAGCTTGCTGGTAATGCACCTGGGAAAGCAGCAGAAGATGGCCCAGGTATTTGACTTCCTGCCACCCATGTGGGAGGCTCCCAATTGTGGCTGGGCCCAGTCTCAGCTGCTGAGGCCATCTGGGAAGTGAACCAATGGATGGATGAGCTCCCTGTCTTTGGCTTTCCATATCTGTGTGTCACCCTGCCTTTCAAATAAACAAATAAATGCAATGTTTACAAAACACATATAGAAAAATGGGGGTGGAGTGGGTAGAGCTCGTTCCCAACCACAGTGCCTCTTTGTAGGCAGAATACCCTCTCTCTACACCTGGCTGTGTAAAACTGAATGGGACCCTGAGGACTGCTTTGCCTGTGTTTGAATTTGAATGCTTTGGTCCAATGAGGCTCTTTGTACAGTGTTTCCATGGTTCCATCACTCCCAGCTTGGTGTTTAGTATGCATGCAAAGTCAAGCAGGATAGTTGAGATAGTATTTACAGGTACCTCTTTGCTTTCCACTAAAAAGATTTTTTTCCTTTTTTCGTTGTCTAATCCTCCTCCCTTTCTTTTATCTTGATCTCCTTCTTTTGTCTTGCTCTCCCGATGCTTTTCTGGTACAACTCAATTCAATTCAACAGTATGTGGCAAATCAGCTATGTGTCTGAAACGTGGAATGTAAGGGCTAGGAAAGCACTGTGATTACCCTTAAGCATATTAGAATCTGGCACCAGGTAATGTCCAACAAACAGGTAGAGAGGCCATGACTACACACTAGGATAGGTGTCCTATTGAGCATGACCCAGAAGTCTCCTTTAAGAGAACCAAGAAGTAGTCCCTTGGCCATCCTGAGGACAAGACAGGAAGGGATTAACTAGACCAATGCAGGTATGTTCCAGGGATGCAAAAAAACAGGAGGGAAGGCTGAGACACTTAGCATAGTACACTCGAGCTATTGCAGGACAGTACACAGTTGGGGGGCAGAGGGTGAGCAGGGATTAGTGAACTATGGGATCTGAATGCCTGCCTTTCCTCCTTGTCCCAGTGGCGTGAGAGTAGTAGTACTAAGCAGTCCCGTGGCAGTACTCCAAACTGAGATGGGCAGTGACCCTTGCCCCGTAGGAAGTCTATATTTTTCAAAGTTTCCTTAGAGGAAAAATCCCCAGGAGAATAGAGGGGCTGAGTCTGCACTGGCAGGAAAAGCAGACTAAAGGCAGGCCAAGCCCAAAATAGCTCCTGGAGGTTGACCAGATGGAAATTAGATTACTGTTCTGTGTGGGTGTAGTCTTCAAGAGGCCAGGGAAATGGTGAGAACAAGGCCATGATCTCTTCCAGAATGCGGGCAGTAAATACCACAAATGGACCTCCAGGAGACACTTTTCAAAAGTTCAAAATGCAAAGCAGTTTTGAGTGCCACAGGGAGGAGGAAAAACTTTATTAACAGCTGAGTACCAGGAAGATTAGCGGCCCCGCTGCTAAGCATCGTAAGAGGAGGGCATGTTGGGAAGTAGCAGACTAGAAGCAGCATTCTTCCATTCCTTCCTGAGCTAGGAAGCCCCAGTTATTCTCTTTAGATCAGGCATGTGTTGTCCCCTTAAGAAAATGCACCCAGAGGACAGAACAAATCAATCAACTAACCTAGCCATATGTTGGCAGTGAAAAACTGGGCAAACAGACTCTAAGATGGAGTATGTGAATCAATGGATTCCGAAGTGACCTCGTCGTGCTTGGAATGGTGAGATTGGCAGCAGTTCATGACTGTTGAACCATCGAAACCACTTGAGCAGGACCCTCGGAGCATGCCCCACATCCGGGACCTGGGATGGGTGGGAGACTGAGTGGGGCTTCTCCCTTTATCTCCCCCTTTACCCCAGATACAAAAAAAAAAGAGAGAGAGAACATAAAAATCATAGTTTTACCCACTTTCCTGTAGCCCTTGAACCTTTGTGCCCTAATAAACCATGTAAAGATTGTCAAAAATAAAGAAATAAAAAAGAAAAGAAAAGAAAATGCACCTGACCTTAGAAACAGGCTAGTTTGTTGGGTCCGTGTTTCTCTGGTCTTCCAGTAGAGAGTAACCTGGTTGACAAAAACCAGGGCCAGGCACTAGGCCAACAGGGAATGCCTGTGACATTTGGCTTTTCTTCTTCCATCACAGTGCTGTTGTCTTAGGAGCTGGCTTCGGGGAAGTGATGATGCCAGCGGTTCAGGCAGCCTTGAACTGCCAAGCCACCCAAGGGCATGCTACGGGCAGGCTCATCAGATTTCCCCATCTTACAGCTGCAGGAAACTGGCTCCAGGGTGAGCACGCACCTGGGCTCCTCAAGAGGATGGGCTTCGGGAAGGGAGATTTAACTTTTTGAGTAAACAAGACAGACGATTTCATAAGCTTCTCAGAAATGCCTGGACTTGACGCTTGTCATCTACTAAATTTGGCCTTTTAATTTTCCTTGCATAAGATAGGATCGCAAACCGTGGCACCCGTTCCAGGATGGATTTCAATAAACAGCTCAGCTACTGAGGGTTTTTAACTGTTTTGTGTCTAAGGAATGTCAAAGGGTATAAATATGATGCAGGGACATTTTCCATTAAGGTTTCAAAATAGGAAAAAAAAATTGGCAGTATTACTGATCACTCTCTTTCCCTTTTCTGCATTTATAATTTTCATGACTCTTAACAATCTGCTGGAAGTGAAATTATTTTTTGTTTCTGTGGACTTTTCTGTCATGTGAAGCTGGTTTCCATGTCTAGGTAGTAGTGTGAAGTTCCAGTGTCATCCTTGAGAGAGGTCCAATGGATCCTGTCACTTCCACCCCTTCCTGGGCAGGTGGTCTGCAATTTCAGTGCATAGTTTTCTTACAGCACTTGCCGCTTATAGCATGTCACGTGTCCATTTTTTCTACCTCGCCTTGCTCAATACATGCATCTTTGGACTCTACTGAGGACCATCTCTCATTGGCTCTCGTGTCCTCAAGGTGAACTCCAGACCTGGCACATGGTGGGCACAGTCAGATGCTAAGTGATTGATTGTACTGTTTCTGTGGGATGATATTTTTGGCAACAATGTGAGAGTAGAATAGAGCATGGATAGCTAGAAGGTAGGGGTAGGGGCAACGGATTTGAAGATTCAAGACTGCTCTTTGATTTTTATTGTATGTTTTTGTTGCTCTGGGTACGCTTGAGTTTTGTTATTCTGGGGTGGTCATGTTTTCTTCCAGACCTCTGGGAGGTGATTAAATGGTGGCATAGACAGGAAAGTTCTTTTCCAACTGTGATAGGTTTTGTGCAGTGGCAGCATCATCCCAGTGAGATGAAGCTTCTGTACTCATGACTTGGGACAGTCACATTCCTGTGACACCCCAGGGCCTCTGATTGACCTTGGTCAAGTACGTGCCTTAGCATCAGCTGAAGATTCAGTCTTCTTTCCCAGGGTTGTTGTGAAGATCAACAGAGCCAACAGGCACAAGTATGATTTGAAGATCACTCAGGCCTGTGAACTGGAACATGGCAGTAGTAGATAAGCAGGGGCTGAATTTGGTGAGAGTCTTCCTTCTGCCTGTGTTCCCTGCTGTCCCCCTTTATGCTCCTAATTCCACCCTCCACCCCCAACCACCCCAACCTAGTACATGCCTGAAATGGTGATGAGGCAGGAGGTGAGAGCCTCTTCAACTTGGAGCCCTGGCAGCTGCAGTCACTGTCCTGGCAGGGTGATTCTGATGCTTGGCTGTTGGCTTAGAGGGCAGCAGAAGATGCCCCTTCTGATACTCCTCCTCTTGAGTAGACACATTCAGGTCTCTACACAGACACCCGTGTTTCTATTTTATAGGAACCCAAACTGGATCCAGATGGCATTTGCCACTATGTAATGGACAAACATTAGTGTTTTCTTTTCCAGAAAATATAAGCAGTTAGGGTACACTGAACATAAAGCACTTCAAAGAGTGAATACATGGATCATAAGGATTTGCTCAGTTCACCAGAATTGCAGTCATGAATTTAATGTTTTCTGGAAAGATGAGCAAGCCAAGGCACAAAGCTCATGTGTCAGATAGTATGTTAAGATATTGTGCTTCGTGTTGGAGAGAAGAAAGCAACTGGAAGAAGCACAGCTGTGCTTTATTACATCTTTTGCTTTACAAGTAGACATGTCTTTTAGATTGCAAACATCCTAGGAAGGAAAGAGAAAAAGCAGGCCTATGGCGGATGTCAAGTGCAAGTGGAAAGGAGAGGGAGGCAATGTGAACTCGGGGAGCTGGGTGGGCCTGCTGAGTTACCAACTATTGTCCTATCCTTGTCCTTATTCCAGGTCAGCAACAGGACTTGGGCAGAAAGGAGTTCACAGGGGCACTGAAGTCCAGAGAAATTCCAGGTACTAAGACTTTGAGAGACCTCAGGGTCTTGTATGACTATAGTTTCTTAAGCAGCCCTCGTGGGTGCTGAAATTGACTTTGGAACCATTGTTAAGAGTTGGATTTAATGAAAATAAACAAATGTGACATTTCTTGGACAGCTGAATATGAGTTTGCAAACTTATCCTTATTTCATTGGCAGTATTTGTTTTAGAAATGCAATTTCCAGGGGCCTCTATGAGGTCATCTGCTATCCAGCCTGGTTTCTAGTATTTGCAAGCACAAGAGCACCAGGGCTTGAAGAGTTGGAGAAGAAGTATGAGGAAAAGTAACAGCCAGGTTTTAGAACTCAGGGCAGTGGAGACTGGGGTGCACTTGAGCTGCAAGCCTGACACATCTCTATTCTCTTCTCCCATTGAGAATCGTTGAAATCCCAGAAGGTTCTCACAATGACAAACCAGTAACCAGGGATTGTGCTAAGTGCCTTGCACAATCGGCTCATTTTATCCCCATAGCGACCGTGGGAAATAGGTACAGATTTATCATCTCATTTGAGAGATGAAGAAAACATACAGAGGTAGAGAGATAAGATCACAGAGCTAGTCAAGAACAAAGCACGAGGTGACCCAGGCAGCCTGGCTTTGGGAGGTCCCACCCTAAGCAACTGCTTTCTTTTGTTGACTGATCCTGTAACTTCTGGCTGTGATAAGTGGCACGCACATATTCTTTTATGGGTATGAAGAGGTAAAATGTTTTCATTCTTCATAATGAATCTGTACAACTAAAAGTGTTTTCTGGGTAACCCTTGGCTGTTTCATTTCAGCCATATAAAGCAATTCTTTTTCCAGCACATTTTTGGTTAGTTTAGATTTGACTTCAACAAGTGAATTTCAATAACGGAAGAAATCTTCAAGTAGATTACAGCAAATTCCTCTCTGGCTACCCTCTAAATGACTAAAGTGATGCTGGTCAGCTGGAGTTTTTCTTTGGAAATACATAAATACAGGGAGTGTCAGAATGACATCACAATAACATTATCTTTGCTTCCTGGCAAGAATATTGGATGCTAACAGAGCAGATGTGGCAAACACCAAGTGGATAGCTTCATCTGGTCCACTCCATTTAAATGAAATTTGACTGGGGATTTGGGGAACATTCTTACTTCCTGGGGGAATTCCTGTGTGGATGTAAATAGAGCCTCTCATTTGCTTACAGGTAAATACCCAAAAGATCATCTGCGGTGAAAGCTTAGCAGATGTAGCAACAATAACATTTTTTAAAATGAGATTTTATTGTATATTTTCCTATGACCATTTTCCAAGTAGTACTACTTTCTGGGTTTGAAGATGACATTACTCACGGTGCTCTCAACTCACAGGTCCATGGGAGAGGTATTGTATAAAAACAGACTCACATGTGTTCTAAGTGGATTTTCATCTTAAGAAAAGGTAGCAGACTAGCAACAAGAAGCCTCTTGGTGAGAAACCTTGAGAACATCCCATTTTGCTCAGAGAAACAGCCAGAGGGCTGTTTGCCTGTATAAAAACAGGTCTTCATAAGGAGTAACCCACTGAAAGCAGGTTATCTGGGTGGCTTCTGACAACCATTTTTGTCTCTAGCATTTTGTTATTACCTTTCATTTTGGATCCAGCTTTTCATTTGGAACCATGCTTCTGATTCTGCTGCAGAATTCAACCATCCATCTATCCATCCATACATCCCTCCATCATTTGCCCATTCCTTCTTCTCTTCAGGTATTATCCATCCCTTGTGATGGTGTTCCTCAATGCTTCAGATTCTCCAACTTTGCTTTCTCTCCTTATGACTCGATCTCTCAACACTCAGGATATGTAGGCTTCTCTCAGGTTGACATTTTGAGATCCTCTGTGAGCTAGCTCAAGCCCATAGTCATGTGTATTGGCTGATTGACAGTTTTTATCCAGCACTTGCCTTTCATGGTTATTTCTGAGCCTGTAAGGTTGGAGTAAGAGGAGGCCAGGTTGGGGTTGGAGGAAACTGAAGTCTCATCTTGTTCCTCTTCTTCCTGTGACTGGGACCATCCTCATGCACATCCTACTTTCTTCCATAACTTACTGAAGGATTTTGAATCTTTAAATGTTAAAGAGAGTTAAGTGAGGGAGGAAAGTAGGAAGGAAGAAAAAAATGTTGGAGTCCTGATAAAATCTTGTGTCCCATCAGTCTTTCTATAAAGTCCATTGTATTTAGAGTGTATAATAGTTTGAAATTCAAACAAGCAGTGTTGTCTTTTCTTCAGTAAACATATCCCCTTCCTGGGCCTGTCAGCCTCAGCAACACCATCCACATTTAATGGTAAATGAGCTGTAAAGTAAGGGACAAAAACGATTCCTGGACAAACACAAAGGATCATTGTCCAAACCATCCCGACTCATGTGAACCTGTGTATGCTCTGTCCATAAGTAACCCACATCCTCAACTAACTATACCTTGAAAAGCTCTTTCCTTCACATCATGTGAAGAAGCTGCCTTCTTTCTTACATTAAGCTCTGATTTAGGTCATTGCTTTGAAAACCAAAATCTTTAAACCGAGCTCGGAATCCCTGCCCAGGGTCCTAAACCCTGTTACATGGAGTGGGTAGGCAGCTATGCTGGACTCAGCTCTCATACTGCTTCATCTTTGTCCCACTGCTCCTGATCACTTTGGCCTCCTGTCTAGAAGTAGCATCCCAGAATGGCACCATCTATCAGATCAGCAAACCCCACTGAAGCTTCTTGTTGTTGGCATAAAGAGGCACATCAAAGTTCTATTGAATCCTAGGATGTCTGACGATTTGTGTTCCAGGTCTTACAAAGCAAGGCTACCTCAAGGACCACTCATCTTTTGACCTTGGTTTGTGGCTGCAATCTGCTCCTTCTCTCTGACACTGAGGCATTCCCGGCAATCTTAAAGGGGAGTGTGACTAACTTTACCATGTGGGCATCACTTCCTAAATTTCCCATCTTTGCAGTCTGAACGTGCAAAAAGTCCAGGCTCTGTCTGGTCTCTGTGCCTTTATATATTTTATTTCCTTTTAGTCCCTTGCCTATTCATAGTTCTTGACCCAGCAATATTCATCAAACTAGTGGGACATTCCTTTGGGTACCAAAACTCACCTTCCTCCCCTTTGTTAGTCTACTTAGCCTTTTGGATAAGGTTAAGTATGGTTCTGTTTCTTCTATGGGGCTTCTCTGGCATCTTATTCCATCTTTTGTAGGATTACATTGAGTACTTTTCCTTTTTTCATCATTTCCCTACCTTCTTCTGTCCACCCAGATCTTCTTCCTTTAGATCCTATGACAGCATTTACAACATATATTGTCATTTTTCTGATCGGCCTCCTTTTATACCTTATTAATTGCCAAAAGGGGAAAATATCTTGTTTATTTTTGCATTCAGCATATAGTGCCAATATCTGCACATAGTAGGTTCTCAACAAAATGTATCAAATGGATGAATGCATGCTCAATCTTAATGGCATTTGTAAATAATGTCCTGCTGAAAGACTGGCCAAAAAATATTCCTGGGCCTGGGAAAACCACCAAGAATCACTTAATGTGATTGTAATTTTAACCTGACCTTAAGGCTGTAGACTAAGCAAATAGAAGATGAAATATCAATTATTGAAATTAGGAAATTATAACTTTCTCAATGTTTAAAGTTTTAAAAATCCCATGCAATTTTATCCACACAGGAGAAAAAGTGTTGCCATGAGAGAACTATGAATTTCATCTTGTCTCCAGGGCGACAAATTGAGTAATTTTACAGAGAGAAAGAAATTGAGATAGAGTCTCACAGAGTGAGTTCAATGTTCCACTCTAAATTCATTAACAAAGCAAAACAAACTTTTCCAGAACAGAAGAGCAGGTTCCAAAACTAAATAAAAGAACATGAAGCAGGAGATTGCTTGTGTAGAATCTCCTCTTAGCACAGAAAAGAGGTGGTGAAACAATGGAAATTTTATGAGTGTTCAACTCCATTGAGACACAGTAACGCAGTCTTTCTGGTGTTTACAGCTAGGAAGAAATACCAAGTGGGAACTGTATACACAAGCCATCTCCCAAACCAGTTGTGAAACGTGACCAGCCCCGCGTGGTACGCAAAGGAACACGGCCACAGGCTCTTGCTGAAGAGGGCTGGCAGGCAACAGAATCTCTAGTCTGTGCCTGACTTCTTGCTATTGTTCTCTGGCCTGGAGTGTTCTTGTTTCAGCTCCGCCAGCAGCCAGTTTCAGGTTTGTTTTCCAGTGTGGATGTTTACCTCCTGATTCTGGCTTTCTGTAATTCAGTTCATTGTCAACTTTTTAGAAAATTCATCTGAATAGGGTCGTGTTGATGTGCAAAATGGGACCCAAAGAAGCATCCACTTGAGATGACTACCTCCCAGGTGGGAATACTGTGTCACTGCTTGGGGAGTGGCCGTGGCCTTGCTCTACTCTACCCATTCTCCCTCCATCTTCTCAGAATACTGTGCCCACTTCTTCACACATGTCTGTGATGTGAGTGACTTCAGCAGATACCACTGACTCCTGCTGTTACTGATCCTCCTGCAGATGCTGGGTTTGCCACATGCTGTTGAGACACTTGCCACAGACCGTAGTGGCTATCTCCATTTCTAGAATTCCACATTTAGAATGTGGAAGATGTGAGCTTTCTGCTTGCTGTCCATGGCATCAGTAATGAGGTCTCTCGCTGCCTTAGGCAGTTACACTTGCAGCTGTGCTTACATTTCTGAGTGTAGTAGTTAGATTGTCAGAACCTAAAGTTGTGAATGAATTACTCAGGCACAAGCCTTTAGCCAGGGGAAGGCATATAAGCCATTGGGTAAAACAGTTGGCCCCAAAGGAAGCATGTGTGTGATGAATGTGGAGCCATTCCCAGGGTTTCACCCCTTTCATGATGTGGGAAAAAATTCATATGCAGATATATGAAGGGAGCTGGTCACATTCAACAGAAAACATATAATAGGACAATATTTTGTGATTGTTTATCACTCTACATGATAATATCAGAGGCAAAATATTGCATGTTTTAAGCCCTTGCTGTGTCCTTGAGGTATAAAAACTGGTGTTTAGGATGATATCCACCTGTCATCAAGAAAGCTAAATATGGGCCCGGCATGATAGCCTAGTAGCTAAAGTCCTCGCCTTGAACGCTCCAGGATCCCATATGGACACTGGTTCTAATCCTGGCAGCTCCATTTCCCATCCAGCCCCCTGCTTGTGGCCTGGGAAAGCAGTATTTCTGACCAAGTTGCTTGCTAGGAGCCTCTGCTGTCTAACACTGCAAAACAGTAGTGTACTTCTTACCATTTTTCCTAGGAAGACAGCCACATTCAAAATTCAAAGCATGGGTTCTCTTGAATGAATAGCACATTTTCCACCATTGAAAAGTCTAAAAACTGTAAGTCACATCATTATAAGTTGGCAACCATCTGTATATGTATGTACAGACACACACGTTTTTAGCTAGTGAGGTGTGAACTGTATTTCAGGAAAATTTTCTACTGAATTGATAACGTAAGACATGAAAACACAGTTTTACAGAAATTATGTGAATAACTATATTCTATTAAGTTGCTATGTTAGGAGTTCTTATGCACAGATTTTGCAAATGTACTCCAATGGAGGAAAGATCTTTTTGATCAACTAAAATAACTATTAGCCTTGGACCCTTTGCTGTAATAACGTCTCATATAGGCACAGTGTCTTTAGGTGAAAAAATGGGAGGAGATGTAAGAATCATGGTTTCAGGGGTCTTACATTGTAATACAGCAGGTGAAGCCACATCATGCAACACTGGCGTCCTATGAAGATGCTGATTTTAAGCCTTGCCTGTTACATTTCCGATACAACTCCCTGTTAACACACCTGGAAAAGCAATTGAAGACACTCTAGGTACTTGGTCCACTGCCACCTATTTGGGAGACCTGAATGAAATTCCAGTCTGGTGTAGTTCTGGTCACTGCGGCAATTAAGGCAGTGAATCAGTGGACGAAAGGTCTCTCTCTTTCTTTGTCTCTCCTCTCCTCCCTCTATAACTGTATTTCAAATAAAATAAACAAATCATTTTAAAAAGAATTATGGTTTCATGTTTGGGCATTGTAATGATCAACTTGGAAATCTTAACAAAACATCACACACTGAGTGGCTAAAGCAATAAGAAATTTATTTCTCACAGTTCCAGAGACTAGAGACCCGATTATAGCCAAATTCACAGTCCAGCATGGTTGGTTTCTGCTGAGTGCCTGTTTGCTGCCTTGTAAATGGCCACATTCCCTCTGTGTCCTCAACTGGTACATCCAGAGAGAGAGAAAGCATTCTGTTGCATCTTCTTAAAATTACCTTCCCAGGGATCTACCTCTAAATACCATTCCCCTGTGGGTTAGGGCTCCAACATATTAACTTTCAGACGTAATTCAGTGCACAGCCACTGTGGCAAGTGAATTCTAGACAGAGCCTGTGACTCATCTACACAGAGGAGAGATTTGTTCCTCCTACATCTGATGATGTCTGGATCAGGGCTCCTAGCATTTTGACTCCCCCATCTCTTGTGGGAGAACTGGGTGGCTTTAAGGAAGAATTAAAGAGGAGGTTGCTTATTTTCAGCTTGGCCCAGGCTTGGCCATTGCAACCATTGGGGAATGACCCAGTGGATGGAAGATTAATCTCTTCTGTCTCTCTCTTGCTCTGTCTTGCTCTCACTTTTCTTTTGTCTCACTTTTTCTCCCCTCCCCCAGTCAATATAGCAACAAAAACAAATAAATAAAAACTTTTTTTTGCAAAGTTCATCAGGAGCAATATCAACAATTGTATTAGATATGTCTGTCATTTGTGGACATTTGACTTCAGTCAATAACATTCTACAAAGACCACACTGTAATCCTATGGTAAGAGCTTCTGTTTCACTAGACAGCACTGGGACATTGTGCAAGGTCACACAGCCAGGATGTAGCCCCACTGGGGGTCACACATAGACTACCTGGTTCCAGAGTCTGTGCTCTTCATAAGCACCATCCTCAGGGGGTGGAGTGATCGGGAGATGGGTAAACGTAACTTCTCTTGGGCTGGTTGTGCTGAAATATATACCCTCTGGACTGGGCTGGGGCCAGCCTATGGTGCTGATTTTACAAGAAGCTTGAAGTGCAACTGACATTTGAATGTTAGCCAAGCTAAGAGTAGGCACAGACTCTAATCTTCTACATATCCATATCAAGTCAAGTAATGGAAGAAATGGTCACATTCCCCGTGTCTTGCTTTCTAGTTGGATAAAGATCGTGACTTAGGATCACAGGATTTAGCAGCAAGATAAGGTGAATTAAGTAACCTTTGGAAGCATTGGACAGGATCACATAGAGCAAGATGTCATTTTAATAATAAACAGTAACTGCTGGTGTACCCTCAGTGGGTGATGTAATCTCTCCTTCCTTATCGGGGTCCCTCGTCCCGCGAGCAAAACCCCGATACGGTAAAGACTCTTTAAAAAGTTTATTGGTCAAGACTTCAAGTGTAGTAGCAAAGAAAAGAAAAGAAAGAAAAAGTTGCAACAGTTGTAAGATTTATTACAGTGAAGCGATTACAGCATAACCTTGAAGCATGCCCAGGGGAATCTCCTTTTTAACCATTTTCTTACCCACACCCTTTTACATAGCACAAACCAATCCATACACAGCTCCTCACGTCATGCGATAAACACACCAATCATGACTTAGGTCATGTAGCTTCCCTGCGTGCTCGGCCCAATCCTCAGTAACTTCCCAAAACCTGTTTACCATCTTTGTGCCACGAAGCAATGGTCAGCAAGCGCCATCTTTGAGGCGCGGCTCCGCTCTCCACACTTCCTCAGTTTGATGAACATTTCTTCCACAGTCCCTGAGGAGGATCAGCACCCTGGGGACCCCGCAGCTGAGCCATGCTGCTGAGGTCCAGGTGTGGACACTGACTGATGCCAGACGCGGCTGTGTGGATGGGGCACACACTGTGTTCACACCACTCGAAGGGATCATGGAGTGGATGTGTGCAGATATATAAGGATGACAGGGAATATGTTTTAGTGCCCGTGCAAGCAGTACAGCAGACTGGAAATTCTGCTGACAAGGGTCCAGTCTCAGCTCATCATTGGGTTACTTTGGACAAGTTGCTCCACTTTCCCAAACTCCAGCATCGTTGCTTATAAAATATCACCACTGCGTTGCAACTTGTCTGGATTAATTTATGGTGCCTGCCATACAGAAGGTGCTCAATGATGTGAGTTTTCCCCCAGTTACTGAGGGGGCTGTGTGCCTTTTGTTAAAGAAATACCCCTGCTGGATTGAACTGATGCCATCTTTCTTTAGTGGATCTCCTATTTGCCTCTGACTTGGAATCTTTTTAAGCCCATGGTGTATTCATGCTTCTGGATAAAGAATAGAAATTAGACTGGAGAAGAAAGGAAGTTTGGCTTTATGGGAAATCATGGAACAGTGAGGATCACTGGTTGGCAGAAAAGAATTATAGTAGTTCATAAAAGGCGGATGAAAGAATAGACTGAAAAAATACATTTATCAAGTCTTAGAGAACGTTACATATTAAATGACTGTTTCATGTCATCTGGTGAAGGGCAGCCTTATTAAAGACAGACATAAGCCACAGGAATTGGTGAGTGGAAAAAAAAAACAATGGTAAAGAATCACCCACTAGCAGAAAAGCAATAACAAAGCAGATTCCTCACACACTCAGAATCATCTTGCAGACCAAACACTGTCTGTGGTTGATGTTCCTTGAACACGCGTGCCCCGGGTGACCCAGCTAGTTAGTGGAAAATGCACGGTTTAAGTTAAAAATGATCATTCTCTTCTTCCCTGCAGATCTGTGCTTTCAAAGACGATTTCTTGCTAACTCCTTCATAACAGGGAGCACCTGATGCACAAGCGGCCCCTCTCCTCGGGGAACATGTACTTGGATGGCAGAGAAACACAGTGCAAACCAACCAGTCATCAAAATGAACCCTCTGAGCAAAACTGACAAGGGGGGGGGATGGGCACTGGCTCAGAGAGCCTGCAAAGTTACCCACCAAGAGGAAGCACACAGATTTAATTTAATATTGATTTCAGCTTCAGAGGGAGGAAATTGCCTTTGCAGCTGAGCACACTGTCCTGCAGAAATCTTTTATTCTGACCAGGCCTCCCCTCTGCTCCCTGTAGTCTCCCCACACTCATGTGTCTTACACGGAGGGCATTTTGAAGGGCTCTTCCTTTATTCCACAGGCAATGCCGAGTGGCATATAAAGTGTCTTCAGATCAAACTACCCCTGGGCAGTGACTGGGAAACCCCAGATTGAAGAATGCCCTAAATGCGGTGCTCTGTTTGTTGGGATCGCATCTAAATCGCCAGCACCGTCTCACAAATGACTTTCACAGACAATCCCTCCAGTGTTGCCTCCTTGACACAAAGAGACTTCAGATGAACCACAGAAATGATCCCTGACAGTATCATCTTTGACACAAAGGGACTTAAAAATAAGCAGCATTCGTGTCCAACACAGAGTTAACTATTGCTTTGGTAACCGTTTCTGGCGTGTATTTTTCGTTCAAACCAGGAAAAACTGACATCATTCAGGGTCCTAGATGCTTCATGCGCCCTCTTCCTGCATCTCCGTCAGCACAAACACTCGCCCATTCATCTCTTCATTGCCCGACCAGCCACAAACAATGTGATTGACACATAAATCATGCCAGGCAAGGGACAGGTGGGTTAGTTGAGCTTGGGGCCTTGCCAGTCCTCCCATCATGGAATAAGAAAGCTCCCAAATCAACACTGTATGATTTAATTGAATCTAAGTTAGAAGATGCGGTTTGTACAGAAACTAATTATGGCAGGCAGCTTGGCCTATTAGTGCAGTAAATCTCACTCATGTCAAGCCCTTGAGTGCCTGGCTGGCTGTTTCTTGTTTGTTTGTATATTTAGTTTTTACACTTTTCTTTCTTCTCTATCTCTCTGCCTCTTTCCCTTTCTTCTTTTTGCCTCTCGCTTCTTGCAGTCAACCATTCTCTATTGTCTTCATCTCTCCCTTTCTTCCAGCACATTTAGACCTTAAGTGAGCATTCATTTCTTATGATCCACTGGTATTTGGGTTCAAGAAACACCTACTATATATGGATGTGTGCACCTGTGTGTATTTGTGTTCCTTTGTAATAGGCATGGCAGTTCAGGACAGAAATAGTATAATGAGTCATTTACAGGCAGGGGTCAGGGCAAGGAGTGAGTACAAAATGATTCAGACAAACGGCTGCCTTCAGATAGCTTATCACTGGCAGTGTGGGGGAGGGGAGATGGCAAAGCAAAGGAGTAGAAAGTTACATGAACAACCAGCCTTGGGAAACTTCAGGCCAAGTGGGGTACAGGCTGCATCGTGCCACTGCGGATGTAAGAGCTTTTCATTCTGACAAGTTCTAGACAGGCTGGGCTGTGGCTTTTTCCTTCAAGGTTATTTTCTGTTGCACTTAGAATGCTTGACTAGGTATGATTAAATGAGCTTGTAATCACATTTATCTTTTTGCTTAATAGAAAGTCTGGAGCTAAGGAGTCTCATTTTCTTCAATGACTGAGATATCTTTCCATGCCTTTTCTACCCTTCACTGAAACACTTTGTATTGTTGGCCTCACATTCTCATTTTTCAAGCTCCTAAAGTGGCTGCCTAAGGTCCAGTTCACCATTACATAGACATTATAAACTTAAAGGAAGGGAGCAAAGGCAAAATTTTTTTTCGTTAGACTACAGATCTTTTTTTTTTCAGAAACAAAAATTCCTGAATATCCTGAATTTTGCCTCGTATTTCTATTTTTTTAGATTTAAAAAATTGTTATTTATTTAATTTAATTTAATTTTATTTTATTTTGTTATTCCACAATATAGTTTTATAGGCTCTGGGATTTCCCTTCTCCATTCCTAAATTCCCACTCCCTCCCCTACACTGATTTCCCCTTTATTATTACAATAATATAGTTCTTCACAATCAGTCATAAGTCCATCATTCTGCTATTTAAATGCATCCTGACATTGTAGGCATGGACGCGGTCTAGCATCCTATTGTCAAGATATAGTTAACAGTTTCATTCAAGTCCATCTTTGATTTGGAAGTAGAGATGCTCACTGCATTGTATCTTCACATGTATTTGTGATAGTCTCTACAATTATCATACATCCCCTTAAATAAAAAACCATAAAACAAAATCAACAACAGAGAAAAATCAAAAATTTACAACAATATGAAGTTAAATAACATGCCACTGAATGAACAATGTGTTGCTGAAGAAATGAAAAAAAAAAAATCAAAAACCTTCCTGAAGCAAACAATGTGACTATCTGACCTATGAGAAGTGTGGAAATTAACTAAAAAAAAAAACAACCCAAAAATCCTTCTTTTTGAATGAATGAAATCTTTTTTTTTTTAAGAGATTGCTTTGTTTGAGAATAAGAGAGAGAGAAAGAGAGAGATCTTCCATGTGGCTGGTTCATTCCCTAGATAGTTGCAAGACTGAGACTTGGGCTGGGTCAGGCCAAAGCCAGGACTTGGTCCCAAACACTACAACCATCTTTTGATGCTTTTCCCAGGCCACTAGCAGGGAACTGGATAGAAAGTGGAGGATCCTTGACATCACAGGTGGCACTATGCCTGGGCCCAACACAACAGCCTAGTAGCTAACTCCTCAACTTGCATCTGCTGGGATCCCCTATGGGTACTGGTTTGTATTCTGGGTGTTCCATTTCCCATCCAAATCCCTACCTGTGGCCTAGGAAAGCAGTTGAGGACAGCCCAAATCCTTGGAACTTGAAGAAGCTCTTGGCTCTTGGCTCCTGGCTTCGGATCGGCTCAGCTTTTGCCATGGCAGCCATTTGGGGAATCAACCAGCAGACAGAAGATCTTTCTCTTCTCTATGTCTCTCCTTCTCTATATATATCTGTTGTTCCAATAAAAAAAAATCTTAAAAAAAAAAGGTGGCACCATGCCACAACATCAGCCTCTTAGTCTGTTCCAGATGCTATAACAAAATACTTCCCTCTGGGAACAGTAAAAAATTACTGCTGTGAAGAGAGAGCTCAGCAGGTTCCGTGTCAGGGGTGAACCCATTTATTCATTCACAGGTGGCAGTCTTCCTCTGTATCCTCATAGGAGGGCAGCCCAGGCACCTCTCTGGAATCTCTTTCATGAGGGGTACTGATCTTACGAACGAGGCTTTGTCCTCAGAATCTAGTCACTTCTCAATGATTCCACCTCTAAGATCTTTGCCTTGGTGATTAGGTTTCAACTTAGGAATTTTGGAGGAGGACATAAATGTATCCAAAATAGTGAGAGAGAAAGTCATGATAACATTCCTTAATAAAATTGACATTTTGTGGGAAATGGGGGAAAGCGCTGGATAAGACAGTTGGATTTAGCCAACTGAGGGTGACTGTCATACTTTCTCCTGATTTATTTGGGAAACGGGATCACCAGCTACTGTGTCACAGCCTGCACCCTTGTCCCCTGTCTCAGCACATGCTGCTGTTCTCGGTATCCTTCTCTGCCACTGGCCTTATAGCTAGGTACCACGGGAAATCTCCAACTATATGACTTCTCACACCATATTTCTTTTATTCTGTGGGTCTCTATATAACCTTTCAGATCAGAAAGGTATGAGTCAAAGGCCTCTCCTGATAGCATGGTTGCCTTGATTTGTGTCTCACTCTCTGCAGAGATGCATTTAGTAATGGGTACCTTACTGAGTTATCTTGAGGATCAGAGGTTGAGTGGAAAGTGCCTAGGATTGTCCCTGCCTTACAGGGGGACTTTTCTATTTTTCTCCCCATAGAAAAATAAGAATAGCTGACATTTATCAAGTGCTTTCTTTATAGTTGGCTCAATTCTCAGTGTCTTCTTCCTCCAAATTAACTCATTTAATCTTTACAGTAACTTGGTGAGACCTGTACAGTTTTACTTTCTTAAACAGCAAAGGGTATAAGAGAGAGAAATGAATTTGCTTACAGTTCCAGAGCTAGTAAGAGACAGAATGAAGGTCTGTCAGTCCAAAGTCTGGGCACTTAACCCCTGTGCTACATGTTCTGGACACACAAAACATTACTCTCCAGGAAACAGCTTTGACCCAGATAGAACAAAAGCTCCTCGTTAAACAATACACTTTAGACAACAGGTAGCTTGCACAACACCAGTTGTGGGGCTATCAAGAACGGCAAGTTCCTCAAAAGAGTGAGAGCTCTGGAACTGTAAGCAAATTCATTTCTCTCTCTTATCCCCTTTGCTGTTTAAGAAAGTAAAACTGTACTGAAGGTGTTCCTGCAGGAGAATGAGGCCACAAGAAGGTGTGTGGGCCAGTGGCACTCAGCACCACATATCCCACCCAAAGATTTCCCCCCATCCTCTGTGAGGTCAGCCACTCTAGCAGTGCCTTCCAGCTTCTGGTCTTGCTACAAGGAAGCTGACACACAGGGATTGGAAGCCTCCTGCTTCCAACAAAGTCTTTGAAAAGTAGATTAGTTGGAAAGACATCAAAAAGACCATTGTTAGAAAGCAGTAGCATGAGGAGCAGGTGTTTGATGCTACAATTGCCTGGGACACCAGCATCCCAAATCACAACGCCCGAGTTCCAGTCTAAGCACACTCCCAATTTTGTTTCCTGCTAACACACACAGTAGGAGGCAGCAGATTGATGATTCAAGCAGAGTTGATTTCCTGCCACCCAAGTTGGATCGAGTTCCTGGCTCTCAGGCTCAGGAACTAAAGCACTACTTTGGTGTGAGGTATGGGAAAGCCAAGGAGAAGAAGGAATAGAATGGGAAATGGAACCCCTGCTCTGCTGACTTTCCTGAGATGTAGTCTCTCTTATTCGATGTTTCGTGTGATATTTCTTAAGGAACAACAGAACCAGAGCTGATCACCCAAGTTAAGGCACATTCCACAGAAAAAGCAGAACTACAAACCAGCTGTGGATCCCTTTTATGAGGGCACAGCATCATTTTATTCTTATTGT
The DNA here is from genome assembly GCF_017591425.1 of Ochotona curzoniae. Taxonomy (NCBI): domain Eukaryota; kingdom Metazoa; phylum Chordata; class Mammalia; order Lagomorpha; family Ochotonidae; genus Ochotona; species Ochotona curzoniae. Next base: position 41,813,593 of record NW_024466502.1, on the reverse strand, counting down.
CTAGTGGGATTTTAGCAGAACCTGTGAAGTGGGACCTGGATGTGGAATGTACAGGTGAGGAGTGTGACAAGTGTGCCTCGAGAGGACAAACCGCTCTGTGTACCATTCTTTTACCCTTTGAATTTTGCCTATATTATACAAACCTGGATATTACAAAGTGAGATTGTTCTCTCATTAAGTAAAGGATGATCACTCACAAAAATGGGCCAGAAAATTTAGTCTGAGAGCTGATAGGCCTGGGGCTGCCTCATTACACATGATGACTGATATATGGACATTTTTATATTTCTGGCACATAGGCAATTGTTTTCTAAACCCAGTTTTAAAACAAATTAACTGGCAACTCAACAGGTTAATCTTTACATGTAAGTACTGGTATCTAGTATGGGCCTCAGTTGTAGTCCCAGCTGCTCCATTTCCCATCCACCTCCCTGTCTGCGACCTGGGAAGGCAGGAGAGGATGGCCCAAGTTGTTGGCCCTTGACCCCATGGAAGACCCTAGGGGGAAGTTTTGGCTCCTGGCTTTGGATCAACTAAGCCATTTGGGAAGATATGAGGGCACTTTAAAAAGTTCATGACACAGCAAATTATTCCTTTCTCCTGTGGTGCTTGGCAGCACATATGGGCACCGGTTTGTGTCTTAGCTGTTCCGATTCCAATCCAGCTCTCTGTTTACAGTGGTGGAGGATGGCCCAAGTCCTTGGGCCCCTGTACACTCAAGTGGAAGACCCAGAAGAGGCTCCTGGCTTTGGATCAGCTCAGGTCTGGCCATTGTGATCATTTGGGGAATGAACCAGTGGATGGAAGACCTTTTCTCTCTATTTATCCTTCTTTCTCTGAAAGAATCTTCCTTTCAAATAAAAATAAATAATTCTTAAAGAAAGTTCATGGAAAGTAGAATTATAAGGTAAGTTTATTTTGACACAAACTTTATTTTTTAAATCCATACACATGTGAACTCCTCAAATTCATGAAAAATGGGCATTATGAAAAAACAATGCATAGATTACAAAATTCTTTGCTGTAAAATCATCTTTAAATTCATTTTTCAATAAGCTTTTGAAGTACCCTTAAATGCTAGAGTTACATGCAAAAATTCTGTAGATAAACAGAAAGAGAAGATAATACATAATTCCAAACTTTGTGAATGCTGCTTATATATATATGCAGGTACGTACAAATATAAATATTTGCCTGTAACGTACCTTATCTCTTTCTACCGCCACACCCACTCACTAGCATTCTTTGCAGACTTCTGTGGGCTGCATTCCTGAGGTTGCCTTGGGTAAAGAAGTTCCTGGTGTTGGGCCACAAATAAGGACACTGCACGTTTTTGCTCTCCACCCGCCCCTCCCTGAGGAAATTCTCTGAATCTTGGATACACTCTTATACAGACTATGTAAGGCTCCATTTCCTCACGTGAAGAATTAGAGTGTCAATATGCAGAGTGTTCAAAGCTTCAAAGCCCTTCTGATGGGCAATTTTCAGGCAGCAAAGGAAGGAAACACTGCCAGGCAAAGGCCTCTAAAAGTCTGGCTGAGAATTTGGATGATGCAGCAATCACACTGAGCACTGAGAAATAGTTCGCTGCTGATAGAACACAGAACATTTCTTTCTAGGACTAGCATGGCCAAGAAGCCACATGAGTGCGACCACTATGGTTGATGGGTCAGACTACTTAACAGATCCATTTTTACTTGGGTTCTTAATAGTTCTCTGTTGTATTTTTCTTATCTCCTTTTTTGTTTGTTTTTTTTTTTTAAGGGAAGGGGAAAAGAAGAAAGCTGAGGAGGATAATAGGGAGGAACTTAAATACTTTCATGTGTGTTAATATTTCTTTCCTCTGAGCTGTAATATGAGATACATTTTCTGAGGCAGAAACAATCATTTAGGTTTGATAACTCACCATCCTGCAGGTAACAGATGGTGAGCAAGAGAAATCAAGTGAGTCAAAAAGAAATTGGAAAAAAAAATTCATCCAGTATATTCATTACCAAGTGTGAAAAGTCAAGTTGATCTACGGAATTACACTCTGTGGTTTTCTGGAAGAGTAGGCTAAACAGACACTTTATTCAAATGCATCCAGATAATGTCCATCAGTTGATGATGAACAGCTGAGTTTTTCATGACATTCTCCCTTTAAAAGGAGCACTACCCACCAAATCAATTCCATCTTAGAGATAAAGAAATTGAACTTTAAGAAGATGTCTGTCTAAACAAGTGCCGCAGTGGTTGGGGTTGAGGGTGACACAGCTGGGCTTACTAAATCATTGGGGCTTCAGTGATGGCTTTGATCAAATCATTACAGCAGCAGAATGGATGTTCTTTTTTTAAAATATATTTTTATTTTGAATTTTGAATTATGTGACACAATTTTGTTTGGCTGGGATTCCCCCCCAAACTCCCACCCCCCGACAGATTTTCCCCATTTTACTAAATGATGTAGGCCTTCTTAAGGAATCATAATTCTATCAGTCTCTTATTTAAGTGTACCCTGACACTGTTGGTACAGACAATGTCAGACAGTCCAGCATCCCATTGTCTACACATGTCCAACAGTTTCATTGGGGGATCAATCTTTCATCTGGAAGCAGGGATGCATGTTCCGTTATACCCCCACATTTGTATATGATAGACCCCAGTATTCCATCACTATACATTTCCATAATTGAGAAACCATGAAACAAGGTCAACAACTGGTATGAGTTAGAACAACCGCAACAACAACAACATCATCAACAACAAATTACAGCACTATGAAAAAACGCACCACTGAGTAACCGACACGTGAGTGACAAAATGGAAACACAAAAGTCTCTTGGGAAAAATGATGCCACCGTGTAATCCATGAGCCAGTGATGAACTTGACAAGAGAAAAGAAATTATTTGGAATAAACAAAAATGAAATAAAAAACATCAAAACACATGGGATGCAGCCAAAACAAACAAACAAAACAAACAACAGTATGGATCGGATTACTGAAGTTACATTTTTCATGCTGGTTTCCTTATTTAAGAGAGAACATGCGGTATTTGTTCTTTTCTGATTGACTCATTTCACTGAGTACAATGGTCTCTAGTTAGGACCACCTGGTTGTAAATAGTATAATTTCATTCTTCTTAATAGCTGAATAATATTCCATGGAGTAGATATACCACAGATTCTTTAACCACTGTTCTTTGGACGCACATCTGGATTGTTTCCATGTCTTTACTATTGCAGATTGTGTTGCTGCAAATATAGGATTACAGATTCCCTTCTCACATGCAGATTTCACTTCTTTTGGGTATATTCCTAGGAGCGGGATAGCTGGGTCATATGGCAGGTTTATTTGCAATTTTCCAAGCATTCTCCATACTGATTTCCACAGTGGTTGTACTAGCCTACACTACCACCAGCAGTGAAAGAGGGTACCTTTCTCCTCACATGTATGCCAGCAGGTATTGTTAGCTGATTTCTGAATGTAGGCCAGTCTCACTGGAGTTAGGTGTTACCTCAACATGGTTTTTATTTGTATCTCTCTGATGGCTAGGGAGTTGAGCTTCTTTTCACATGTCTGTTAGCCATTTGAATCTGTTCTTTTGAAAAATGTCTGTTCATTTCCTTTGCCCATTTTGTTACAGGTTTTTTGTTTGTTTGTTTTGCTGTCCCTGGGTTTCTGAAGGTCTTTGTAAATCCTGAATATTAGTCCCCTACACTTGTGTGTAGTGTGCAAACATTTTCTCCCATTCTGTTGGTTGCTTCTTCACTTTGCTAATTGTTTCCTTTTCTGTACAGAAGCTTTTTAGTTTGATGTAGTCCCATTTGTTTATTTTGGCTTTGATTGCCTTTGCTTTTGGCATCTTTTCTAAGAAGTCTTTCCCTGTTCCTATATCTTGCAGTGTGTTTTCTATGTTTTCCTTTAATAGTTTGATGGTTTCTGGGTGTAGATTTAGGTCCTTGATCCATTTAGAGCTAATTTTCATATAATGTGACAGGTGTGGGTCTTTCTTCTTAATTCGGAAAGCTGTTATCCAGTTGTCCCAACAGCATTTGTTGGACAGACCAGGAGTTTTGCCTGGATTGTTTTCAGTTTTCTTGTCAAAGATTAGTTGACTATACATGTGTGGGCTCCCTTCTGGTGTTTCTAGTCTGTTCCACTGATCTTCTTCTCTGTTTCTGCACCACTACCAGGCTGTTTTGATAACTACTGCTCTGTAGTATGTCTTGAGGTGTGGAATTGTGATTTTTCCAGCTTGATTTCTATTTTTTGGGATAGCTTTAGCTATTAATGGTCTTTTGTGATTCCAGATGAACTTTTGTATCATTTTTCTATTTCTGAGAACGCTGGGATTTTGATTGGGATTGCGCTGAATCTGTATATTGCTTTTGGTGATATGGTCATTTTGATGTTGATCCTGCCAATCCAGGATTGGTAAGTTTCTCCATTTTCTCGAGGTCTTCTTCTATTTCCTTTTAAAATGTTTTATAGTTTTCATCATAGAGATCTTTCACATATTTAGTTAGTTTAATTCCTAGGTATTTAAGATTTCTTTCCTATATTTTAAAGGGGACTGTACTTACAATTTCTTTTTCATCCATGGAATTATTTGTGTACATCAGTGTCATCAATTTGTGTTCGTTAATTTTGTATTCTGCTATTCTGCCAGTCTCTTATGAGTTCCAATAGTTTCTTGACTGAGTCTTTTGCGTTCTCCTAATTAGAGAATCATGTCATCTGCAAATAGAGATAAATTCAATTCCTCATTTCCAATTTGTATTCCTTTAATTGCTTTTTTCTTGCTTAATAGCTCTGGCAAGGACTTCCAATACTATATTGGATAGTAGTTATGACAGTGGATATCCCTGTCTAGTCCCAGATTTTAGTGGGAAGGCTTCCAATCTTTCCCCATTTAGTATGTTGCTGGCATTGAGTTTTTCATAAATTGCTTTGATTGTGAGGCAGAATGTTCCTTCTATGCCTATCTTGATTAGGGTTTTCAGCATGAAGTGGTGTTGGATTTTATCAAATGCCTTTTCTGCATCTATTGAGAGGATCATATGGTTTAATTTTTCAGTTTGTTGATGTGGTGTATCACATTTATTGATTTTCGGATGTTGAACCATCCCTGCATGCCTGGGATGAATCCCACCTGGTCCTGGTGAATGATGTGTCTGATGTGCTGTTGGATTCTGTTGGCTAGTATTTTGTTGAGGATCTTTGCATCTCTGTTCATCAAGGATATCAGTCTGTAGTTCTCTTTTTCTGTTGTGTCTCTATCTGGCTTTGGTATTGAGGTGATATTAGTTTCACAGAAAGAGTTTGTAAGGATTGTATCTCTTTCTATTGTTTGAAAAACCTTGTATAGGGCTAGGGTAAATTCCTCTTGAAACGTTTGGTAGAATTCAACAGTGACACCATCTGGGCCAGGACTTCTTGGTTGGGAGGGCTTTAATTACTGATTCAATCTCAGTGCATGTTATTGGTCTATTTATATTATTAATTGCTTCTTGATTCAAAATTGGTGGATTGTATGTGTCCAAAATTCTATCCATCTCCTCTAGGTCTTCTGATTTGTTTGCATATAGTTACTTGTAATAGTTCCTGATAATTCTTTGTATTTCTGAGGTGTCTGTTGTTATATCTCCTTTCTTGTCTCTTCTACAGATAGCTGGGGTTTGTTTTTTGAGCTAGTTCTCTAACCTATGGTGTTTGACTGATGAATTTAAGCCATTTACATTCAGAGTTATTATGGATAAGAGGCAGTTTGGTCCTGTCATTTTAGCAATGTGTTGTTCTATGATTGAGTCTTCTGTTAGCCTTTTAGTGGGATGTTCTCCACATTTGCCTTTGTTTCTGGTAGTTGCTATTTTTTTTTTTCTTTCATGGGAACATCTTTGAGTATCATTTGTAGGGCAGGTTTAGTTGAGACAAATTCTTAAAGTTTTTCTTTATTGTGGAAGAATTTTATTTCATTTTCAATGACAAAGGAGAGTTTTGCAGGGTAAGTTTTTCTGGGCTGAAAATTTTGCTCTTTTAGAATCTGGACTATGTCACTCCTTTCTCTTCTGGCCTTTAGTGTTTCCTCTGAGAGGTCAGCTGTGAATTTGATTGACGTTACTCTATATGTCACTCGATTTTTTTCAAGTTCACATTTAAGGATTTTTTCTTTTTGTTCAAATGAAGAGAGCTTGATTATTATGTATCATGGTGAAATTTGTTTTTGATCAAATCTGTTGGGAGTTCTGTGGTTCTCCTGTATATTGTTTTCCAATTCTTTCCCCAGATTAGGGAAGTTTTCATTTATTATTTCATTGAATACACCTTTAACCCCAACTTCTCTTTCTGCACCTTCTGGAAATACCATACTGTTATGTTGGGCCTTTTAAGCATTTCTTTTAATTCTTGGATACTTTTTTAGCTTGACCAAGCTCTGCTTCCAGGTTTTTGTTTGTTTCTTCATGGTGACAAGAGATATTTTCCAATTCTGAAATTCTTTCTTCTGCCTCATTCATTCTATTTTTGAGACTGTCTACTATACTTTTAATTTGCTCTACTGTGTTCTTAATTTCTAATAGATTAGTCTTGACTTGATTCATTGCTGCTATTTCTGTGTAACATATTCCTTAAATTCTTTGAACTCTTGTATGTGCTTCTCATTGTTGATCAGAACCTTTATAATGAGTTTTCTGAATTCTGTGTCCCCCTTTTTCTCAATGTCTTCCTCAGTTAACTCTTGAGGTTGGTATAGGATTTTGTTCCTTTGCTGGAGAGTCTTCAGTAACATTCATAGTGCCTTTGTGTTTTCTTTTACTTTTTGTAGCTGCCATTCTGGTTGATGGAATCTTCTCTAAGATGTTTTTTGGCAGCACTGATTTTGTAGGTGACACTGATTTTGTTGACACCTGCTGGCTGATAACTCTGAGTGCCTCCTGGATTTATTTTGGGTGGAGTTGGTGGCATGCCTTGCTGGAGCTGTTTTTCTACGGAGCCTGCACAGTGCTCTAAGATCAAAGTGATTTTGTTCCCAGCTTAGGTCTTGGGCAGCTGGGCTGTCCTCCCTTCAGTCTAGCGGTGCCTGGTCCCATCACACTGATATCTGAGCACTACTGAATTAGCACACACACAATTTACCACTCCTCCTCTTGCAGTTTATCAATGTTTGGAGCTCTTGCCTCTCTGTGCAAGATGGTGCCCATAGGGGCCCAACAAAGATCAGGGGGCTGTTGGCTGTCAGCTCCAGGGACCACACACACCCTGCAGACTGCAAGGTTGGCACTGCTTTTTCTGTGGGCTCAGCTCAGTGCAATTAGCTAGTAACAAGCCCACTATGGATCTTCACTTGAAATCCACACTTGCTGCCCTGCTACACGAGATAGTACCAGGCAGGGCGCTGCTGGGGAATTGCGGCTGCTGGCTTTCAGCTACAGGGACGACAGAGACCCTGCAGGGAGCGAAGCTGGTGCTACCCTCCTCAATGGATCAGTTCTGTGTGATCAGCCAGAAACGAGCCTCTTCTGGGCTGCTCTGTCAACTCCATGCTCTGCCTCTCCACACAAGATGGTGCGATGAGTCTCCTACTCTTTCTCCGCCTCTGGCTGGTCCAAGTCACCCGGCGTGACTGGCAGACTGCACTTGCCTCCCAAGCTCCCCGCACAGACCCAGGCTCCCACCTGGCTGTCACAAGAGCTGAGTGGAGGCCACTGCCGGATGTCTGACTGATGCTGGAAACGGATCGCTGGAGCCTGGATTGCCAGAGCCTGGATCGCTGGAGTCTGAGTTGCCGCTCGCCGACCACTCGTGGGTTTTTCTGTCCACTGCACCACTGTTCTGCCACCGCCGCTTCTTCCCTGTGTCCAGGGGGTCTCCAGGTACTCCCTGCTTACTGCCTGACCCCTATTTTCACCCCCTGTAATCTGCTTCTTGTACTTCACCCTATCTAAAGATTCTCTGTCATATCAAACATGTCTGTACCCTATGCCACCATTTTGCCTCCCAACCAGAATGATGTTCTTACACTCCATCCTTGAGGATGAACCCTCTTCATTGTGGTCTGATCATATTGAACTGTATACCACTCTGCAGACAGGGCATATTCTTTGCTATTTGCATGCCTTTACCACGTGGGCTTCTCTTCCTTTGGACTTTCCTTCCTCACTTCCTCTCCTAGGTTAGCCCCTACTCATTCTTCAAAAACCTTCTTAGTGGTCACTGCTTCCAGAAAATCTTCACCAATACCTTACCCACATTATAATCTCTCTGCCATTGCCTCACATAGTCAATCGCCCTTAACATAGCCAGCGTCTGGTTCATTCTCTTCACCATATCCTGTATATACACCTTAAGGGCAGTGACCTGGGCCTTTTGGCTTCTATAGGCTTGTGCCTTGACAATGCCTGGCACTTAAAACAGTTGTTTAATAATATTTGATCAATCTGTCCCTCCATTCTCATATCGCACATCAGTATCAAAGAAATCCTTCTTAATCTCTTGAGGGAGTTGTAGGAACTCTGCTATGCTATTGAGTGTAAACAGGGATTTGCAATTAGATTCTACCTTTTCTTTACTACCAACATGATCCCTCTCACCATCACACTGGATCTTCACAATAATGTCATTAAGTATGAACAGGTTTTAATATCCACACATGGAAGGAACTGAGACAGACCAAGATTATGTACTTGGATCAAGGTCACAGAATTCCCAAAATGAGATTTGGAACTTAGTCCACCTGAAGGTTGAAGGTAGTGCTTTTAACTACTAAACTGTGTTGTCGTCTACTACCTGTGTGATCTCAAGGCATAATAATAGCAGAAGCTAAAAGGCTGGGCAGGGTGGCTTTACCTGGACAAAGTAGTTAAGACTCCTAATAGATAGGATGCATCAGTAATCTTTATTGAGGTAATTGATTAGGAAAAGCACCTGGGGCCTCCTAGGAGGAGGGAACTGCAGTGTCTACAACCATTGTTGAAGAGTAGGTGTGATGAGCAACACACACACACACACATGCTCAGACCAAGCAAATGTCACGGGTCATTGTTCTGTCCAGGGGCTGGGGAAGAAGCAGGACAGCTGACTCCAAAACAACTGCAGTCAAAACAAGCCCCAGGGGGCCTAATGCTCCTTTGCAGTGTTTACTCAGTTTTTCACGAAACTTTGGCGTGGGAGGCAGGCAAGAGCCTTCCAGCTGTTCCATGTCAGCCCTATGCAATGGTCAGAGCCTGGGATTTTTTTGGGCCCTGGAACCCTGGAGAGCTTTGCTGCTTGCTGCAGACCAAAGAGCTGCCAGGAGGCCCCGGAAAAATTCTTGAGAACAAAGAGGCAATAAACACACACTGAAACCTTTTACCAGTTGGCTCCATTCCAAACCAAAATGAGAAGTGAATTGCTGGTGTAATGAGAGTGAGTGAGTGTGTGCTGATGGGAAAGAAAAGACCTGGTGTGGACGGGAATGTTCCGTTTGGATCATTAAAAGTTGTGGTCAAGTGAACGTAGAGAATTTAATTTCTACAAATGGCTCCCCTTAAAAAGTTGGCCTGACTTGATATCTCAAAGTTCTATATTATGAAGGAAACAATGAGTGTTCATTCATATTGAGAATGTAGTTCTTAGAATTTTTATCTATTTAAGAGTCAGAAAGACAGAAAAAGAGAATATTGCCATCAGCTAAGTCACCTCCCAAATGCCTGCAAGGCTAGGGATGAGCTGGAGTTGAAGAAGGGAGCTGGGAATTCAATCCATGTTCCCCAAGGTGGTGGCAGGGATCTAAATATTTAACTACCACTGCTGCTTTCCTGGCTCTGTGTTAGCATGAAGCTGGAGCCAGGAGCAAGGAATTAAATGTAGGTGTTTCAAAGCCTGATGTGGCTCTTTTAGGTGCAATGTTAACTACACACAATGAGAATTATTTTTTGAATAGAGAAGATCATCATCATCATTTCAGCACAATCTTTATCATGATCCTTTATAAAACATCATTTCTGGACTAGCAATTGCTAGAGGCTTACGGATATTATCTGTAATTTTTATAGCAGCATGGCTGGATTGCTATCCTTATTCCCATTTTTGAAAGGAAGAGTCTGCTGCTTAGATTGCCTACACTAGTTGCTACAGACCATACGTTTGAAATTTGAATTTGCATCTTTCGTACTGTAAAATCCATGATAGTTTCTTTTTCTTTGTGAATAACTCTTTATTGCTATTAATGCAATTTCCCAGCCTGGATCTGGATTCAACAACAATATATACGGAAAATGATTGTTTTCTCTTAACGCATTACATGTTCATCATGAAGTTGAGGTGGGCATGCTTTTAATCTAAGCTTGATCCAAGAGTCAGTTCGGTTTCTTAATTACTTGTTGATTTTTATCTTTGGCAAAGTGAATATGATGCCACAAGCCCTTACTGCTCATTTCATGACTTAGAGAAGTAATGTCTGTCAACTATTTTCAAGAGCTTAGACACAAACTACTCACATATTCTTCAGTTTAGTGTGTGTGTATGTATGTATGTGTGTGTGTGTGTGTTAATAAAATCAGAACTACATACTTTGTTTTTAATTGAGCTAAAATTTCGCAGGGGTGAAGGAGTCTTGGTGAGAGGCTTTACCTGTGATCTGGCATGACTATTAGAGAAGGTAGCATCCCACAGCTTGAGGAGGTTGCCACAACCAGCTTACAATCCAGAAAATTCTTTTTCCTATGAAGGAGCTTGCCACCAGGGAATTTTTCAAGCTGTCTAAAAGGTTGTATGTCTGGCCTGGTGCGATGGCCTAGCAGCTGAAGTCCTTGCCATGAACGCATCTGGATCTCATATGTGTGCCAGTTTTAACTCTGATTCCCGGCAGCTCCACTTCCCATCCAGCTCCCTGCTTGTGGCCTGGGAAAGCAGTTGAGGATGGCCCAAAGCTTTGGGATCCTGCACTCTCGTGGGAGACCCAGAAGAAGCTCCTGGTTCCTGGCTTCAGATTGGCTCAGCTCCGGCCATGTGGCCACTTGGGGAGTGAACCAGCAGACAGAAGATCTTCCTCTCTTTTTCTCCTCCTATCTGTATATCTAACTTTGCAATAAAAATAAATAAAATCTTTTTTTTTTAAAGGTTGTAATGTCTCATTGTAGGAAGAGAACTAACCCAGAAAGTTTCTAAGTGTAACAAACCTCTTTTGGTATCATGGATGCGTCTGAACATCAAATCACACTTTGCATAAAATAACCCACTTTATACATCCAACCTCTTAACAAAGCCTGGCAACCCAATCATCAAGCAAGCAACAGCAACAGTCAAAAGTCTGCGCTTTTCTAATATGATCATTTAAGTGAGATACCTTTTAGGTGTATCTGTTCAATTACCAACTATCTGCCAATCCTCTCTGAGGACTCGGAAAGAGGCGATTGATTCAAAGCTCCAAAACTGCTAACATTCCCTGACATCATTTTAGATATTGACATAGTCAAGCTAATAATTCTTCCAACAATTAGTATCATTTTCAAGATGTGAAAAGATGCAGAAAAGATAGGTGATTTGTCCAGACTCATGTACTAGATTGTTCTTCGTCTCTATTGTTTACACTTGGTTCATTTATTCTTTCAGTAACTGGCTATGACTGGACACTGTTCTAAACACTGAGGGTGCAGCAGTAAGCAAACTTGCCCCAGGTCTTGTGCCCATGGAACTCACTCTTGGTTGGAGGAGGGTGATCCCAAATCTGTAAATACCACGTTGAGCACATCAATACCTTCTGAGGTGCCTGGCTGGAAAATTCAAACCTCTTAAACAGCAGGAGAGGCAGTTTGTTTTAGTAAATTGATTTTACACTGTGAACACATAGCAATGGGTACTCAAATGTTCCCCCTTGTTACATCTCATGTGCATATGCATCAGAGAGTGGTTTTCTTTAAAGAGGATGAGACTATTGGTCTCTTGATACTTAACACTTTTTCTGCTCAACAGAGCAATAGTCATGAGTTTGAATCAGAGGGGCCAGGTGGTACTCAAAAGGAAAGAATGCTGGAACTGAGCTCTCGGTGTGGACTGCTTGGTTCAGACTTTCTGTGCCCATCCCACAGGCAGCTTTGCATCCTCCATCTATACTGATTTGGTTTATGCTGTATCCAGGAAGGATGGGCACATAGGGAAGTGTTTCTCTTTAGGCATCCAATGGCCTCTCTGCATTTGATGTTAGCTTCCAGTGCTTCTTGCAACTCTAGCAACAGAGAATATACATGTGTTTCTTCACCCAAGCCCAGAACCTCAAAAAAGTGGCTACTTTAAATCCTTGCCAAATGTCCAATGCCTAAATGAAAAGATCCCAAGACAAACACCATAAAAGAGTTTTTGGTAGTGACCCTAAGTGTCAGTATCTGGAGTCATAGTCAAGTGCTTGGATTCTTCAGGTTCCTCATTGTTGCCTTTAAAATAAGCAGATAAGCCCTCAGATCCCTTCACTTGCAAACCACCGCAGATAGTCTTGCTTCCAGAAATCCTTCTAACAAAATATCATGGACTCAACTCTGATTCCTGAGAGTGCTGAGGGAATTGAACCTCTGTTTCAGGAAAGAGAAAACTGGTTATTTTTATTATGATGATTATTGTTCCTTTGATGGGCTTAGACTATTCCAGGTACTGTGTTAAGTGTTTTATATCTGTTGTTTCTGTTAATAGCTCAATACTATTACAATGTGGGTTCTTTCATTTTTTTCTCATTTTTATGGACAATAAAACCAAGACTCAGGTTAATTAATTTCCCCAGTCTCACAAGGTAATAAGGAATAAAGACAAGAATCAAAACCAGATCTTTGTAGTTTCTAAGTCTTTGTTTTAGAAAAGGTAAACATCAAATAGATATTCACTCTAAACCCACTGGTGTGTGAGGGTGTGCTGTGTGCACAGGCAGGTGTAAGTAGCTGTTACTATCTTAATGGAAAAGGATATCTTTTCCCTTTGATCTACGTCAAGTTTGCAGTGGGGAGGTCTGACCATTCTCCTGGAGGATGTCAGATTCTGGCAAGGACCAAGGTTGAAACAAAGCCTCTGCCATCAGCCCTGCACAAGCCAAGCCCAAGGGGAAGGGTCATAGATGTTTTGCACAATAGCAGGGACCATGGAGGTCAAGTCAGAAGCCTAACTTCCAGCATTTTCTAGCACCCAGAGCTGCAAGCATCGGGGGCATCAGGAATCTGCATGTAAGTAAATGGTTGCTATAGGGGAAGCTAGAATTACTAAAACTGCTCTGGCCATTGATTCTCATGGTTAAAATGCCTTTTCATAACATAGACAATTTCCCACCCCTCATTAGTCTCAGGTTTGCAACCATTTTCAGCTTCACAGAGGGAACACATTCAGGCATCCACTACACATCTGTCTTGCTTTCTGTCCTTACTAACAAAGCTGCCATTGATGGAAACCAAGGGCATTTATAACCTAGAGTACATCCACTAGCATGGGAAAGTTAATCAGATGAGTGCTTTGAGAAACAGCCTCTGTGTGTGGACCCATTGGCTGGTCTCCTTAGCACATTCCCAGGGCTTCATTACAATCCACTCCATGCAGAAACACCTGCACAGGGCTCACAATATGAAATAACCTCTGCTGGTGCAACCATCCCCTGGCAAAAGTTTTGTTATGTTTTTGTGTACACAAAACCCCCATTATAAACCAAGAACTCAATGTATTTGTCCATGTTTGGTGGCTGGAACTTTTTCATGAAGAAGACCCAGTGTACTCAAGGAGGCCAACTGTGCTAAGTTTGTGATCGATGGAAACCCACGCCTGCATGCCAACTGCTAACAATGCACATAGCCCAGTGTTACTGAGTAACTCCTCTAAGCCCACCTACTAATTGAGATTACATTATACACTGTTCACTTGGTTTTAAAGATTTGTTTTTTTATTATTTTATTATTATTTTTTTTATTGGAAAAGCAGATGTACAGAGAGGAGAGACAGAGAGGAAAATCTTCCGTCCGATGATTCACTCCCCAAGTGAGCGCAACGGGCCGATACTATGCCGATCCGAAGCCAGGAGCCTCTTCCGGGTCTCCCACGCGGGTGCAGGTTCCCAAAGCTTTGGGCTGTCCTCGACTGCTTTCCCAGGCCACAGGCAGGGAGCTGGAAGGGAAGCGGGGCTTCCGGGATTAGAACCGGAGCCCATATGGGATCCTGGGCGTGCAAGGCGAGGACCTCTAACCACTTGCGCCACCGCGCCGGGCCCTGTTCACTTGGTTTTAAACGTGCTCTTTTTGACCCCTGCCACTGTTGTTCAAAGTACTTTCTCATGCTTCATATACTCCTCACTGTTTCTCTATCTCTGCTTATCCAGGTGCAATCCCCAATCAGTGTTGGCAGCCCCTCTGAGCCTCCTGCTCCGAGTGTGGGGGATCTGATAGCTGACTTTCCTATGTAATAGACTGGGACACCCTGGTCAAGGTCCCAGTGGCAAAGATTAGAAATTTGTTGTCATGAGTCTTGGTCTTGGGGTCATGTTATTCACTCATTCAACATTTGGCAAATATTTAAATAAGTCAGTTTTGGCTAAAATGCTGGTTAGGGAGCCTAGTGCAATGGCTCTATGACTAACTCCTTACCTTGCATGTGCTGGGATCCTATAAAGGCACCTTTTTGTGTCCTGGCTACGCCACTTTCCATCCAGCTGCTTGTTTTCTGTTTGTGGCCTGGGAGAGCAGTTGAGAATGTCCCAAAGCCTTGGTACCCTGAACCCATGTGGGAAACTGAAGCTCCTGGCTTTGGATCAGCTCAGCTCCGGCCATTGTGGCCATTTGGGGAGGGAACCAGTGGTTGGAAAATCTTTCTCTCTGCGTCTCCTTCTCTCTGTAAGTCTGGTGTGCCTTTTCAATAAAAAATGAAATTAGATAAACAAATCTTTTTTAAAAAATTAAAATTCTGGTTAGGGCAGTCACAGCTCACTTTAGAATTGGTTCAATTTCTGGTTCTGACTTTTGATTCCAGTTCTTGCTTATGTAGTCCTTTGGAGACAGTAGTAATAGTTCAAATAATTTTTTCCTACCACTCACTTGGGAGACAGCCCTGGCTCCCAGCTTTAGCCCAACCCCTGAAGCAGGCATCTGGGGAATGAACCAGTAGCTGGAGCTTTCTTTTTCTGTCTGACTCTCAAAGAAATAGATTCAGTGAAAAACAATCAACCTAACCTTTGAAGAATTGGCAACTGGGAGGTGAGAGGGTGTCTCTGCTCTTAGGTAGTCCACTGTCTTTGTTACTGCCTGCAGGAAGCACCAGAAGCTAATACCAAAGGGAGAGAGGCCCTTGGATCCTGGGAGACATCCTTCCCCTCCTTCCCCTGCAAAGTTTGCATTCTCTGGTGAATGCAGCACAAACTAAAGTAGCACACATTTCACTCAATGAAACCACCAGAAAACAAGGTCAAAGTGACCTAGCCCAAGAGAAATAACACTGGTGCTTTCTTATCTCTTCTGTGAGCTGAGCTGAAAAGCAGCCCCAAGTGACCAACTGTGGGACTTTGGGCTGTTCGTTGCCCCCACCCCAACTTAGCCTTGGATGAATCACACACCAGAGAACAACAGGGCCATTTCTCATGAGTCATTTATCAATCTGACATCCCTACTCAGCGCTACTTAGAGCTTTCTAAAGACTCTTCCCCCCTCCCTGCTCCAGGAAGCACCTGCATGGTTGTTGAGATGTGGTTTTGCTCAATCGCACTTTGATATCCCTAAGGCCATCAATTATGCTCCATGGCTGCCAGCATTGGCCTTTGGCAGAGGCAATGGTAGCAAAGTTTAGAGAGCATGATGAAGAGGAGGAGGATGGTGTGTTCTCTCAGGAAGTGAGGTGGACCTCTGTGGAAGTGGGCTTTGAGGGTAAGGGGCCCTTCAGGCAAGGACAGTCTAAGTTCCTGAACAGCTAGACATGGAGCATAACTGAGACGTTTCCACAGGTCAGGGCTCTCTCTTGGAGCTGAGCTGTGCTCTTAGTCAATGGCATAGAGCAAAGGCAGGCCCACCAGATGAGCATGACTGGAGCAAATCTCATGATCAGACTCAGGTAAATGACTCGAGACGAGTGAATTTGGAAAGGGATCAGAAGAGGCAAACAGAAATAATTAGAAGAGTTGGTGAATGGACCTCTGAAAGTAGTTAGGGGAATTAGGCTTGTTGAGTCTAGGGAAGGCAGGGATGCTTTAAGAACCAGGCTTGATTACAGGGAGAGTAATTGCACAGAGATTAGTGGTCATTTCCACTGAAAATATAATGGAGGTCAGAGATGCTTAAACTGCTGCCTGAGGATTTTTGTTAGGCCTGAGTTACTACATTGCACTAATTCATGAGGTGGATCTCCTTCCTTGGAGATTTGCATGAATGAAAATCACATCCTCCCAGCTGGAATAGTTTAGGGAAAATCTTTTTGTTGTTGTTAAAACTTATTTGATAGCGATATACAGAGAGCAGTCAGAACAGACGAAGCAAGTTCCTATCCACTGTTCACTCTGCATGTGGCTGCCAAGAGTGAAAGCCAGAAGGCAGGAACTGAAGCTAGGTCTCCACCTGAGTTGTAGGAACTCAACAACTTCAGACATCAGTGTTGCCTCTCAGGATCTGCATTATACAGGAATCAGAAACCAGGAACTGGATCCTGGGTTCAAACCCAAATACTCTGATTTAACTTCCAAGTATCTTAATTGATGTTTTAACTGTTAGGCCAAAAGACTACTCCTAAGAAAATTCTTAATGGCCCTTCCTTTGGCTTACTCTTCTCAACTTCAGACTGACTCTTGCAATTGAATCAGCTTGTTCCTTGACTGATATGAAGTCATTCTATCTCTGCATCTTCCAAAGCATTCTCATATAGATGTCCTGTGTTAAATCCAGTTTGGGTATGGCCATGCTTTTATTAAAAGACATTACTGTCCATTTATTCATTCAGCAAATAGTGATCACTGAGGTGAGTGCCTTCTAATGTGTTATGTTCCATGCATACAATGTGCACATCATGCAGAAGAGAGAGCTCAAGGAGTTCCTTTAGTCTCTGTGTCCTTATTTTGGAATCTTCCAAAGCCCCTATCATTTTTTAAGATTTATTTTATTTTTATTGGAAAGATAGATTTTCACAGAGAGAAGGAAAGACATAAAGAAAGATCTTTTATCCACTGGTTCACTCCCCAAGTGGCTGAAACAGCTGGAACTGAGCAGATCCAGTGCCAGGAGACAGGAGCTTATTCTGGTCCTCCCACACAGGTGCAGGATCCCAAGGCTTTGGGCCATCCTCAATTGCTTTCCCAGGCCACAAGCAGGGAACTGGATGAGAAGTGGGACAGCTGGGATTAGAACAAGTGTCCATTTGGGATCCCAGCATATTTTAGTTCCACCACTAAACTTTCTCTCCTACCAGCATAGTCACAGTGCACTCGGCACTTTCTTCTTATTATGGTTTTTGCACAGAATATGCTTTTCAGAGTCCATTTTGCCTTTGAACCTAGCCGCAACCTCCTCTCCTGTAGGATTTCAGTGATCACTGGGTTTTAGATTTTCCCAGCATCTCAGCCCCAACAATGCTTCTCATTTGGCACGAGGTATTTTCTGCCTGAGTTAATTAGAACAAGCCAAGCAGCTGCTGTGGCCCCTCTGCTCACCTGGCTCTGTCTCACCCATTCCCTGCAGTGGTGGCCATTTGAAGAGTGCACCAGAAGATGGAAGTCCATTCTCACTCACTCTCCTTCTTTCCCTCTCTTTCTCTCGGTCCTTCTCTGTATGTAATTGTGCTTTAAATTAACTAAATAAATATTTAAAGATATACGTCTGAATTCCCATGTTCATTGCCGCACTATTCACAATACAGCTAGTAAATGAAAACAACCTAGGTACTCATCAACTGACGACTAAATAAAGAACATATGGTCCATACACACAAGTGAATACTAATCAGCCATAAAAAGCATGAAATCCTGTTATTAGTGCATGCATGGGAAAAGCCATTAGGATAAGTGAAATAAACTAGGCACAGAAAGACAAGTACTTCGTGATCTCACATGTGGAGTCTAAAAATGTGGATGTCACTGAAATTGAGAGTAGAATGATGGTAAAAAGAGGCTGAGGACAGTAGGGGTTAGAGAGAGATGGAGAAAGGTTGATTAACAAGTACTAGGTTATACTTGCATGGGATAAAGCAGTTCTGTTGTTTTATTGCATAGATAATGATAATGTACTTTATGTATCTTAAAGGTTTATTAATTTTAAAGGTAGAGATAGATAGATAGATAGATTGGGATCATTTGTAGCAACTTCAATTGTTCTTTTGTTGTAAGGTACTATATTCACAGTTCCGAAGGACTAGGATTGATAGTTGTGTTCTCTATCTGATTCTCTCTTTTATAATTCTCTGTGACTAGGAAAATTAATTAAAGCTATTCCAGACCACTTGTTTCCTGAACCATGATCTGGTGAATTTGGTCATAACGCAAAGGAAAGGGATTTTAAAAATGCTAAAATATACAGAAAGAAAGGCTTACAAAATCTGGTTATAATAGGATGGAGACCAAGGCAAGGATTTTGTTGTTATTTATTTTTAACTTTTTTTTTTATTTATTTGAAAAAAGAAAGAGAAAGGAACAGACAGGAAGGAAGGAAGGAAGGAGCAGCAAGAGGGAGGGAGTAAAGGAAGGAAAGAACGAAGGGAAGGGAAGGGAAAGGAAGGAAGGGAAGGGAAAATCTCCCATTCACTGGCTGATTCCCAAATTGCCTGCAACATCCAGATCTGGGTCAGGCAAAAGCCAGGAACCAGGAACTCACACCTGATGTCCCATACATGTGATAGAGACCCAAGTACTTGAGATATCATCTCTGCCTCCCAGGCTGTATATTAGAAGGAAGCTAGAATTGAAAGCAGAGATGGACTTGAACCCAAGTACTTACATATGGGTTGTGGTCATTCCAAGTAGTGCATTAACTACTAGAGATAATGCTGATGCCCTCTGATTTTTAATGATTGAGAATTATCACTTTAAACGCATGAGTTTAATTCTCAGGGGCCAAGTTGATATGAGGCTTGTTTTCAAGGCTTATTGGTCATTAAAATTAGGGCTTAACAGTGGGAAGAGGTAGGAATGTCTTGACATTTAAAGGAAGGAATCAACCGATTTCAGCTTGGGATGCTTGTGTAGGCTCATGGCTCCTGAGAGTCTTAAGGAACTTAGCAGTCTCCTTGTCTTGCCTCACAACTAATACAAAACACCCCTTTAAGAGCTTTGGTCATCCATCACTATGCTTTCTTGGGAAGCTCTGCAGAGGATGGGGAATCAGACTCTCCTAGATCTTAATTCTCCAGGTGTATTCATTTCTGTAAATCCCAAAGTCAATCTCTATGTCTTGGTATTAGCAGGACAATCAGGCAAATTATCCTTTCTGATCTCTGCACCAGAATGGTAGGATGTCGACTGCTATCATCTCCACAAGGCAGGTCTGGGATGCCCTAGACTACACAGAGCATGTGGCCATCATTCACGGGTCTTTATAGACAAAGGAAGATCTGAGACTAGGCTAAGTGGTCTATGTGGAACTCTTCCTTCTTTGCATGTTGTAGTGGTGGTTGTTTAATCTACTTAGCACCGTTTCTGGTAGCAGGTGCAGTTGCCCTGGCCATGGGCTGGAGGTGGAGAGATATAATCCAGGAGAGCCAATCACACCCAGTTCATGTCCTTTGTAATATGGAGTGGACCAATCAGTATCATTCCTTAGGAGTTGGGGGGTTTCCAATCCGTGTGTGTGGGAAGGACTCCACTCTGCTCAAGGCATGAGCTCTGCTGGTGACCATGTTCCCATGTCATGGAGAAACTTGTCTAGGGAAATGGCATCAGGCCAGACCAAAAAGGAGAGAGGGTGAGAGAGTGCTAAGGATGTTATAAGTCTTGTTGCTATCTGGTTAAAGGAACAAGTACATTTCCTTTTCTGACTGAAACTGGCTCAAGATATGTTTTTTTCCATTTGCCATCCAGGAGTCCTGGATGATTTAAGGCTTTTCATTCTTGGGAATGCTGGTTCTAAGGGTCTGAAAGAAAAATAACTATCAGAAACTGTTAGTTTCAGAGCTGAACTTACCTGTGATGGGTTGGAAGAAGAGAAGGAGAAGGTAGGAAATAAGCCAAGTGAGAAATCACAAAGGTTCTTATTTGTGGGATCCACTCAGTAAGTAATGGGTTCCTGTTAACACTGCTAAAATAAATCATTCTCATACTTATGTACACTCTGGCCAATCTTGGGGTGGTGCTGCGTGTGGGGTAAATCAGAGTTTTAGAGAGTGTTCATTGGATATACTGGGAAGTCCTCTGCTTAGGTAGCAGAGTGGGGAGAAAGAAAAGAAAGTAGGGAACAAGGAAGGAAGTCAGAAAGATAGGGAGGATTCTGTCAATGAAATACTGGTTGAACATCTCCTAAATGTAAGGCTGTTCTGGTTACAACTTGTCATTCAAAACCAACAAGCAGGAGCTTCATCTGTGATGACAGACGTTAAGAGTTAGGTGTGTCTGGAGTAAGCAAAATGCACACCCAAGTATGACTTGGTAAGCGGCAATCGGCAATTACTCATGAAGCCTGCGAAGGAAGGGACAGGGATGAATGGGCCCATATTGGAACTAGAAGTTAAGTTAAAACATATGGAAAATGTTTTTCTGATACTCATTTAAAGCCTGGAACAGTCTCCATAAAGAGGCCCTGGCGTCTCCCTCCAAGGGAGACTGTTGAGAATAGTTTAGACTGCCTGTGCCTGCTTTGCCAAGCTTGATTATATGCCTCTGCAACTCTGTCCATCACATCTGCTTTGCAGTAACACCAAAGGGGGGAGACAAGCCGGCCCCTCGGACTCTTTAACATAATCCATCTATGGGTTTCACATTTTTTTCCTGGCACAGAGATTGTTTTTTGTATTTATTTTTATGAAGAAAGGGATTAATATATTTCTTTTTCTTCTTTTTTTTTGTTATAAACAGTTGGACAAAATATACATGATTCTGCCCAGACATTTTTAAACACTCCCAGATTTGGCTATGGTGTTTATTTATGTAGCTTTTAGAAAGTCACACTCAAGCTGAGTGGTCAGAAGACACTGACCTTTTGACTCTACCCTTCAGCTCACACACTGTTGTGTATACATTGTTTTCTTTTAAAAAATGGACAATGAAAAACCATTCTTTAGCCATATCTCATTGTCAGAGCCTTTCCCCTTGTTGAAGTCTGTGTCGCCACCCCCAAGCTTAAAAACACCCCAGGAAACCGCGGCATCCTTGTGAAGGAGCTAATCACCACACAGCCCTTGGTTTCCCTTCCTGGACGTCACGGGCCAGAACTCTGTGGTTCCCACGTTGTTTCTGTCATCGTCCCAGGGAGTGTAACTCCTGCTCCTGAGGCTGGGCAGGACAGGCTGTCTCAGCACAGGCTCTTATGTAAGTGGCCGTGCACAAACATTTTTTCCAGCTCTTGTTTACTGCGCAGCCTTGAAAATATGGCTCTCTGGGGCTGCTGCTGCACTTCAGCAGCAGGATGGCAGACTCCCAGTTTAGAAACACCTGGTGCTGCATTTCTTGATTCCAAAATAGATACAAAGTGAGTGAAATGTTCACAGAAACTGAATGATGGAGAGCCAGGACATGCAGATGGGTTCCCACACAAAGGGGCCTTACAGAGGCATTTTGGGAGGCTGAACCACATATCCACGTGGCAGGGAGCTAGGGAAAATGGCACATAGGGAAGTGAAATCAGGGCCTCTAATGGGAGAGCCAAAAGCAGACAGGAACTACTATGGGGACAGAGAAATGATGGCTGCCAGTGTTAAAGTCAAAATCATTGTTTAACAGTGTAAGGGAACCAAATATTTTCAGAATTCTTTTCCCTTGTTTTACTTCAGCTTCTAAACCCAACAGAAGAACCAAGTAAATAGTAGCCTCAAAGCTCTCTGCCTCTAGCTCCCATGACCGTGGATTTCCCCTAAAAGCCAATTTAGGAGGCTACTATTGCAGGTAAAGCTGCTTCCTGTGATGCTGACATCCCCTCTCGGCATCGGTTTGAGTTCTGGCTGCTCCACTTCTGATCCAGCTTTCTCCTTATGATTCTGGGAAAGCAGTGGAAAATGGACCAAGTACTTGGGGGCCCTGCCACTCACACAGGAAACTCCACTGACGCTCCTGGCTTTGGCCTGAAACAATCCTGACCATCGCAGCAGCCACTTGGGAAGTGATCCAGCACATAAAGAATCCCTCTCTTCTTCCCCCTCTCTCTATCTACTTATCTTCTTGTAACTGTCTTCCAAATAAGTAAACACATCTAAAAAAAATCAGTTCATCCCTATATGCTATAGTCACTACCATTCAGGTAACAGATATTTATTTCCATGACGCAGGGTATCTCTTTTGGGTATTCAGGTGTCTGAGGTGACTGAAAAAATTAGAAGGTTGCTTAGGAAGCATGGAATCAAAACAAAGTCAACTATCTCAAGGGATTACAGACAGCTGTCAAATCTGGGAAGTCAGTCTCTGTGCTGGATGCATCTCTCCTGGGGCATCCCATGCTCTTGACCAGGACTGGATTCTTTGCAGAAGTCACCCTGCCACCTCATGCCAGGCCAGTTACACTGCATGGCAGCATACTGCTCCTTTTCTGCTTACTTTTTAAAATTATTTATTATTTTTTTATTTTTGATGATGTTACATAGCTAATCAGGGATAGGGAAAGCAGATATAATCATTGTTTCCATATTTTCTATTTCTTCTTCTGTTTCTGGGGTTAGCAGGGGAAGATAACAGGAGAGGCCATACTTAGCCTCCTAACCGCCCCCAGGTACCCAGCAATGGGGAACTGCCACCTGATATCAACCCAGGATCTCGATGTGGTATATGTGCCAAGGGTTCTGCCCAAGGGGTTTTGAAAGTCCTGAAAATGCTGTTGATCTCACTGATCCAAGGATGAGGAAACCTTTCCAATCTCCGTTGGCTAACATAATCGACCTTAGAGTCTCTATTCACCCAGATGGTACGGTCATCATCTGGCTGAGATAGTTGTCCAATCTGTTCTATTTTCCTTCCATTGCTATGGTATCAGATGTCTTCTGCAGGCCCCAACGGACTGCCATATCCTCCACGTACATCAGGGCCTGCCATCTCCTGCTCTGTCTTTTCCACTGAGGAAGACTGGTTCTTACAGGCAGGGCAAAGATCAGGCGATGCAACCCAAGGCCTGCAGAAACCTCCTACTTGGGGCTCACAAACCT
Organism: Ochotona curzoniae; assembly: GCF_017591425.1. NCBI lineage: Eukaryota > Metazoa > Chordata > Mammalia > Lagomorpha > Ochotonidae > Ochotona > Ochotona curzoniae. The sequence continues at coordinate 41,790,371 of NW_024466502.1, read as the reverse complement.
GGCATCCACTGCACTGGCAAGCCCAAGGACCCAGGTCAGGTGATTCGGGCCATGCTGGATCTCCCCGCACCCCACTGGGGCTCACTGACCCAGCACCCATCCTGTAGACATGCCCAAGGACTCGGCAGATTGTTCTGCTTCTTTCTGTGGTTATCATCTCCTCTGAGAGTTGTTCCCAATCCTTGTACTCCCAGCATGAGTTTATTTACACTCAGCTCTGGGGATGCAGCACACATAGGAGGCCTATGGATTTCCAGCAGTTTCTACTTCATGGAGTGAAGGGGAGGATTTAGACTACTATGTACTCCCTAAATTGAACATGTAAATAGCTATAAAATTAATAGAGTACTAAAGGATCCAAATGAGCTTAGGATGGTTCTTTCGAAAATTTAGGATTAAGTTGTCCCTTGGGTGTAAATTCTTTCCCTATAAGTGTTTACCTGTGAGGCACTGAGTAACTCAACAATGAAACAACATTTGGAGTGGTTTCAAGTGGGTCTGGGGAAATAAATATAAAGAAAATGGCTTTTGCATCATCATGGTTTTTTGTTCTGTTTTGTTTGTAAGCCTCAACTTGAAATCCATCTTTCTTTCCAACAATCAGGATGATTTATAAAGCTATCTTGGAGGTGATTTCAAAGAGTATTTTTTGGGAGCCACCTTGAAGAAGACCACGGTAGAATGATAAGGATGATGATCATAGTTAACATGAAATTTTTAAAAAAAATTATATCAGTTAGGCATTGCACTAATTGTTTTAAACAGACTTTTAAAATAATCCTATGACAACAGTCTCATTTTACTGAGAGATTTTGGATCTCAGTGGATTTTGGATCAATAATACTTAGAGATAAAGATGATGATTCTTTGACTATTCAACACATAGAACTGAATACAATACGAGATGTGTCCTAAGAGGAAGAAACGGTTCCAAGTTGGGTTGTATACTGGTGGTACAGATGAGGGGAGGGCCAGAGGCAACCAAGAACCTTGTGATGAAGGAAGAACAAAGAGGGTCTTGAAAGAGCCAGTGTAGGGCTGTTCCTTTGGGGGAAGGTTTACCTAGACAAAGCTTTCCTCAGACCTCCTTCCTCAAAAGGAGTGGGGAATGCACCACAACCATCCACTGTCTGGTTATGTGTGGGTACTCATGGTACCTTACTATGTACTGTACCATACAACGTACTATACATTGATGCTGCTGTTACTGGTGAGTGTATTCATTATATGCCACTCCCTGGTGGGCATTTCGCTCCTCTTAATCCTTTTTGTTCCATTTTCAATTCCAATCGCTAGAATGCTTTCAGCTGCCATTTCAGGCAGCTGGTCATCACGTGCTAACTTGGTGTTCTCCCCCTTGCTGGGGACCTATTTAACATCATCCACTTCGTAAAGGAGGAAATGGGACTCAAAAGTACTCAAGAATTTCCACAGTCAGTTAAGTCCCAGATGTGGAGTTGAGATCTGAGGCCCGATCTCTCAGGCTTTTTCCCCTAGGCTGTCCACAGCAAGGAGTCTCAACAGAAAGCAAATCTCACACACAGGTAGTCAACCAAGCTTTCCTGGTTGTAGGGGCCAACCTCTGACTGCTGCGTCCCCAAGGGTCTACCTTAGCTACACATCTCCTTTAACTTACTGCTCTGCCTTCTTACTTGTGGCAACTGAGAGAAGCAAGAAAATGGCTTGGAATTTCCTTCCTAATTTTTATGTTTATATAAGTTCTTTGAAGGCAAAGTCAGCACACAGTCATGGTAATAATTATAACAGTGTTTAGGGATAAAGCAGGAATGAAATATATTTCCATAGCATCTACTATGAGCATGTGTCAGGTCAGTGAGAGGGGAGGGAATTGGGGAGGAGATAAAGGAAATCCCACGACCTATGGAACTGTATCATCAAATGATAATAAAAAAAAGTAAAAAAAAAAAAAAGTGAGGTGTATAACAAAGGATGCGAGAATTTCAGTGTTGTCTTGCTCTTATCTTTGAACTCCTCAAAATGAATTTTAGCAAGACCTGATCTGAACACTGTTTCTTACCTATAGCTCCAAAACATGGTCCTACATGAAAGCCTGTATTTTTGGCAAAAGGCAACACCTGACAAGAAGCAAGGGTCTGAAGTCCACATGGGATTGCCCCAGGCCTGGTTTCCCTGGTGTGTTTCTGAGCCTGTGTTGTGTCTCTTTTCCTACCTTGCTAATCTCTGCCCATAAAATCATTCTTTTGAACAGTGAATACATGCTAAGTGCTTTGTACAGTAACAACCTCACTCTGCCCTTATTTTCCAGGGCCTAGGGCCCATCTCTGGAAACCTCCATAATTGTTCCAGCACCTACAAGGGTGGGAATCATTCTACCTCCTGATGCCAGTAATCTGACAGGAGACATCTGTGAACAGTTAAGGGTTGACATTGACTCCTAGCATAAAAAGACACACTAAAAACCAAGGCCCTGTGCTGTCAACCCCCTCATAAATCTTAGCCTTAATTACAAATTATTTTAAGCTATCCAGTTTCACTTCCTTGTTTCTCCTACCAGATTCAAAGGATTTTAGATTTAAGAGAAACGGTGAGTCTGAATTAAACACCCTGGTGAACTTGATGATCTTTAAATCTTATTTCATAAGAGGATGCAAAGGGACCCCAAAGGCATGGGTCAGAAGATTTCTGCAGAATCAAAATAGCATTTGCAGAGCAATACAGTATTGCTTCTGGAAAGGCCCAAAAAAGAAACAAAGAGACACATTACGCTGTTATGTTGTTGCCTAAAATTATATCCTGAGGTGGTACACCTCCAGACATTTGACACAGGAAACAAATAATATTGCAGGGGTTTCAGGAAGAAAATAATGACAGCTTTGGAGTACAACTGTAGTCACTGGCATGCGTCCCTCCCATTTGGCACTGGCCACAGGTCTAGGGTGCTATTTGATCCTTACAGCTTTCTTCCACCTGGTTCCTGTACTTACTTGCAACCTTCTCCTTGCCTGGCACACAAACAAACTTTAAATGACAAAGGAAAACTCTGGTTGCTGTTGCAATGTTCCAGGGCAGGCTTGAGGAGGGAATTTCCCAGAGTTGGTTGATACAAACAACCTGCATTGGGCACTGGGTCCAGAGGAGCCAGAAACAGGGCTGAGGGCCTTGAATCAGGCCTTGGGAATTGCAGTTTCAACACCCTCTCAGCAAGAGGCTGTTTAATCACAACTGCTGTCTTAGATGAAAAGGTCACCGTCTCTGTAGTCAATAATTATTTGTAGGCTGCTTCACTTGCTCCTCTGTCTACTCTCTTTACACTTCTGATTGCTTATGGTGGGAAAACCTCCATGTGCTTCATTTTGTTTTAGAGGATAGAAACCGCACAGCACATGGTCAGTTGGTGAGCTGGTTCCATTGATAGCATGTATGCAAACAACTCTGGAGGACTGACAGGGAGGGTAGGCAGCACGGTACTCAATTTGTAGTTCATACTCTGGTGTAAGTGATCTTAGCAAGTCAAAGGCTCACTGAGTGATTGGCAATTAGTTGTAACAGTGCTCATGGCTTGAACAAGGGAGGACAAAAGAACACATGCACTGGATTCTAGAGAGAATGTCCTTCTTTGAACCATGTCACACATGATTGTCCTGAGCATCTCCTGGCTGTCAGCTTACTGTCACCAGTCCACAGAGGGACTGTTCTCTGACCCAATCATGCTTGCTCAGTTTCCTTGTTAGCATCATGGCAGGGCAAAAGAAAAAGAGCTGCCCAGGCCAAGTGCAGTAGCCTAGTGGCTGAAGTCCTCACCTTGCCACCAGTTCTAATCCAGGCAGCCCTGCTTCCCATGCAGCTTCCTGCTTATGGCCTGGGAAAGCAGTCAAGGACTGCCCAAAGCCTTAGGACCCTGCACCCATGTGGGAGACCCGGAAGAAGCTCTTGGCTCCTGGCTTCGGACTGGTACGGCTCTGGCCATTGTGACCACTTGGGGAGTTAATCAGTGAATGGAAGATCTTTCTCTCTCTTCCTCTCTGTACATCTGACTTTGCAATAAAAATAAATAAATCTTTTAACAAATAAATTTAAAAAGAGCTGCCCAGTTTAATTTAAAGCACACCCTCATTTTCCTCAAGAGAATGAATGTGAAGAGTCCAATCTGTTAGAGGTGATTTCTAGGAGAGATGCGGTTTGGGAGATCAGAGTGTCACATGTATTCCAATCATTTTTGTGACTCTTTCCTTTGCTTTTTAAAATGCGGGACTCATTTAATGACTATCCCTCACTCTGCAATAAACAGAAATACATTATCCATACCTACGATAGTAACCAACCCAGAATTTTGTAGTTCAGCATGTTTGGAGGCCTCATCTGAGAAAATTATGCAATGATTATTAAATGATAACTTTTAAAAATATTTATTATTTGAAGATCAGAGTTATAGAGAGAGACAGAGAGAGAGAGACCAAGAGAGAGAGAAAAAGAAAGATAGAGAGAGCTTCCATCAGTTATTTCACTCTCTACATGGCCCTAACAGCCAGTGTTGGGCCAGATGAAAGTCAGGAGTCAGGAGTTTGAGTCTCCCACATAGATGGCAGGGTCCCAAATACTTGAGCCATCTTCCACTGCTGTTTCTAGGCCATTAAAAGGGAGCTGGATTGAAAGTGGACTAACTAGGACATGAATCCTTGTCCATATGGGATACTGGTATCACAGGTGTGTGTGTGTCGGGGGAGGGTCTTAGTCAGTCAATGCTCAAAACAGATAAAATTTCCTTTCTCACTAGATAGTTGTGAAATTTTCATTTGTAACTTTATGTGTTTGATTATTGGAGGAATTTCCAAGGATGAGTTGCTATCTCTGCAATTTTTATCTCAACGACCTGCCATGGTTTGTATATTTTCAGAGTCAGAGTATGCACAGCACTGATTGCACAAGTCTTCACAGCATAGTGCTGCATGAGCAGCAGTTCGGCTTGTGGGAGAATTTCCTGAAGCAATTCCTCATCCTGAAGCTTAATTATGTTCAGAGGACACTGTGAACAAGCTAACTATACTCATTAAACTAATATATATATTCTATATATATATATTAACTAATATATATATACTATATATATTAACTAATATATATAAACTAATATATATATATTCAATTCAACTTTTCCTTAGCAGTGCTCCAAAAGTAGGGCAGTAAGTCCAAAGCAGCCCCACCTAAAGTACTGGCAGGTGTGGTACAAGGGAAGGAGTAGAAGAGATACTCTTAACTCATGATGGTTAAAATATTTTAGTTTTGCAAAAATCATGTGATCATGAGTTAGATATCTTAAATTTCATGAACCTCAAGGTATAGCTGGCTGTTCTTTTAAAGGCTGAAAAGCAAACATTTAGCCTAGAGCTTAAGATGTTCATGTCACCCATCAGAGCACTGGCATTTCACTCCTGGTTTTGGCTCCTGACTCCAACTTCCTGCTAAGGCAGACCCTGAGAGACAATCTGATGGTTCAAGTAGTTAGGTTCCTGTTGCCCAATGTGAGAGACCTAGATTGCACTCCTGGCTCCTGGCTTTGGTTCAACCCTGGCCAATGTGGACATTTGGGGAAAGAACTAGTCTATGTGAACTCTGTCTCTCTGTATCTGTCTTTTGCAAATAAAAACAATTAAAAGAAAAAGGCTAGTTCTGTGATCAATCAGTAGGTGTTAACTGAGAGGATTGAGACATTATTCCATAGATGACAATGAAGATTCATGAGACATCAAAGCTATGCACTTGTACTAAATGGCTTCTTTACTCGATTGAGAAGCTTTTAGGTAGCAACCAGCTGACTGGCCATGGGAACCTTCCAGAGATGACTGAGAATGGACACTGGGTTCCTAATCACAACATTTTTCAAAAGTACAGTGTAGCCATGGTTGATAGCACAGGTAAGGGGGAAAACCAGGATGTATCAGAGAAAAAAAGAGTGGGAGGTAAAGTACGGAACGTGGAGAGAAAGACAAAAACTGTGAAAGACTTCGTGAAGTAGGTCTCAAGTCTGCCTCTAGGAGAACCCATCAGAGGCCACTGTGGCTACATAAACACAAAGGTGTCTGATTGATCCCCTTAATGACACCTGTCTAGTGGTTCTGGGGAAAATGCATTGAGGAGTTGGCCTCTGTGATTAGCACTTTTATGTGTGTGTGTTTTGCAGGGAGAGTTGAGGAGTAAAGTATAAAAGTGGAGAACAATTTGAGAACCTTCTGAGATACACTATAGCTAGAGCAAGACTTGTTGTTCTGCATTCCCTCATCTTCCATGGCTCCAAGAGTCTCCTTTTGGTCACTGATTCCTTCCGTACAGTGATAAGTACATACACAGGGCACTCCTCTAGTGCTGGGATGCACTGAGGGATGAGCCCAGCAGAGCTCCTGCCTTCATAGGGCATTCCGTTCCAGGGAGAGGTAAATAGTGTGGAAGCAAAAACACCAGATGCTACTGACCCTGGAGGCAATAAGAGCCATGGGAAAAATGAAGTAACAATGACGTGGTGATGAACAGAGCAGCCATTTCCAGAGTGTGTGGCCTTGTGTGGGAAGGACATCAGAGGCTAAATGGGCAGCAAGAAAGCAAGCTGTGCAAGCACACAGGCAACTCTCCCAAAGAAAAGGGAACACTCCATGTGGAGTTCCCAACGTCAAACAGAAGTTGGTGCACAGGAGGGACAAACATACTGGTGAGCTGCACAAGATGATAGAGGTAGATAAAGGTAAAAGATGACACAAAGAAAGGGATTGTATAGACCATGGTGAGGATGATTGATATGGGCAAACTAGCTTTTCCTTTTGCAGCCAAGATAAGTCTGTTTTCACAATAGTATCCCATGAACCTAGAAGTCTATTTGTATCAATAACAGTGAATGGAAAGACCACCAACTCACTACCAGTGGTATATCAGGGGGCATGTAGGGAAGATAGAAGTGGGTGCAGACCCTAGAAAAACAAATGGTACACACCAGTAGGTCTCATATTATCATTACTGGGCATGGTCCAAGCTACCTGGGTGAGTGAGTTGACACCAGCTATGAGGAAATAAATCTTCTATTACAGTTAAAAAGACTGCTCTGGTTTCTGTGGGTAAATAACACGTGGGTGGCATAAGAGAAGAAGCAGAGATGCCATTTAGAAGGGTATTGCAACAATTCAGGCTAGAGATGGGGGGTACATGGACCAATAAGCATACCTGCAATAAAGAAAACAATGAAGATGTACTCAACAGTTGTTTGAGGGTGTAAGCAAGTGTTATCATTGATAAGGATGAGATTTTTGCAAGTAGATTGCAAGTTCTGCTTGACTGTGTTGTATTTGTGGTACTTAAAGAGGTGTTGAGAAGAATGCTGGACAAAACATTTTGGAGCCTGAGGGGATTCAGGACTGTGTTTACACAATATCAGTTTTATTAACTCTATTAATGTTTCTATAACCTTATGAGAAACTAGCAAAATGTGCAGCTCAAAATGTACTAGTGCCACTAAATAACTAGCCATGCACCAAAAAATCTTGTTTCTCTAAAGATAGAAAGATCTGAATCCTCTGGCGTTTAGATGGGAGTCCCTCAACTAGTGTTGTTTCCAGGCCAAGACATTCACAGAGAGGTTGTACCTCCCTCTCGTCCCTGTTCAAGCTAGCTAGATGCAGAAACTAATGAGTCCCTTAGGCACTATTCACATTTGTAGCTATAAAATTCTTTGTTGTGGGAGTTGTCCTTTTATTGTAGGATGTTTAGCAGCATTGTGGGCCTCTACCCACTGCATTCTGAAAGAATCTTTCTGCTAGTGACCATCAAAAATACCTCCAAACGTTGCTAAATGTCCTTGATGGGTAAAATCATTCCTGGGTTAGAATCACTACCTTAAGATGATACCACAAAATGGCTTGGGCCCCGGAAACACTGCATGAAGAAGCTCCATTATCTGGGCTAGGAAGACCCTCATTGTACTGAGTGATGAGTAAATGTTTATGGTGTGAAGCCATTAGCTGTAGAGACTTATTTGGCAGCTGTCTGACTGTAAGCAGACAACATCCCAATAATGCCTTAAACAAACAGAAAATTAACACACACCTAGAAACCCTAACTTTACTGTCTCTTCAATGTCACCCATCAGTTGTATAACTCCAGGTAAATTCTCCAACTTCTTTGAGCATTGATGTTTTTCAAAAAGGGGTAATGTTAGGTTGGATGCTAGTTTCCAAATGTTACTACTACAACTCACAGGAAGGTGGCCACTGCAACAAGGACACAGTACTTGCTGTCACTGCCAACCTGCAACTGCAATAGCCCCAGGATATTTCACCCATCACACTTATGGATGTACATACAAGTGTGTAAGAAAAGGATTTTATTGTGCGGAAAAGCCACAAGTCACTTGAATTCTTTCTCAAGGTCATTACTTCAAGTACCAGACATAAAAACCCACTTTGGCAGAGAAATGTTGTTTTTCTAATAGAAGGGTAATCTAATACTACATGTTTGAATCCAAAGAAAACCAAGTTTCTGGCCTCTGTAATGCGTCTGACAGACTATATAATCCATAAAAGTAGTGTGAAGAAAATATGTTGCTTCCGCCAGGAATTCTGGGAGGAGACAGACTGACATTATTTGTAGCAATTTCCAAGGACCGGTTCTCTATAAATATTAGATGTTATTCTATCTACCTTTCACAGAGTGAAAAAACATTCTGAAACATTTTGTTTAAAAAAATAAGGCTCTGAATTCTGAGTAATTGTAAACGTGAATGTTCATTGAAGCATAGAGGAACCACTCATAACAGAATCTACCATCTATTTTCTTGGCCAAAATTCTTTTACTTAGTTGAAAAAAAAATCTATATCCTGGTCCTAAATCAATAGGCTGTGTGAGACCTAGTGGGAAGCAACCAGTTTCTGATGAGGCACCCTATTTTGTGAGGACTTCAGTGGATTTTGTAAAAAGTAAACTGCACCATCTTTCTGAAGACTGATTTTTCCCCACAGTTGCTTCCTTTGCAGGATAGCCTAGCGAGTCTAGTGGGGTGACATGTTACCTTGCCAGTTGGTTCCAGAAGTTGGTCAACTGTTTTGATATCTCTCTGAGGAGTTATCTTTTGTCACTCTCAGCGTAGACACTTCCTGAGACTGCAATTTCCTGGACCTCAATTGCCTGTGAAATTTCTTTTGGAAAGGCTAACATAACTGCCAAGGGCACCATTATCTTGCCTTTTCTATCTGGAACACTAGTGTTTCATGTCCTGCTGGGTAACAAAAAAAATTATGAAGGGTGGAAAAAGGAAATTTGAAATTAATCTAAGGCAAAGAATGTGGTTGAATGTCAATAGGGTGAATGCATGACTGTTTCTTGTTGCAGAAATATCTTAGAACACTTTATCCTAAAAATACCTACTATTCTACTTAATAACTATGGTATTCTACTTAATAACTATGATGATGCTAGAGAAATCAATAATTAGTCTAAGTACATATTTAATGAAATTTAAGTCCTGGACTCTGTACCAGGCACTTTAACCCCAAAGGTAAGTTTCATTCTCATTTTATAAGTGAGAATGATACTTGAAGAGGGTTTGTGATTTGCTCCAATAGCAAAGCTGTTAAGTGACACTTGCAGGAATAGAACATGAGTCCCTTAGACTCTAAAGTTCCTGTTTCTAGTCATTATACTGTGCTGCTTCCTTGATGCTCACAGTGGAAAAACTGTGGAATTGTGAGATTAGGGTTTCTCCAAAATCTCAATGCAGTAGCTCTAAAATCTCTTAATTTTTTTTGTCTGTTTACAATGTTCCTGAAGTAACAACCTATACTCAGGTTTTCTCATGGAAATAAATCCACTTTGCCTGATCCCATGTTGTGTGGGCATGTGACCCACATTCTGTTCTAGTCATTGGTTGGGCTTCAGCCAGAGTCCTTCACCTTTCAACCTGAAGTGATAGACAAGACTCATTGGCTGTATGAACTGATAATCACCTTTTGGGGAGTTTGTTATCTCTGGATTTCTTGAAGGTCCAGATTAATGCAACTTTATATACAATTATTTTTTTTCCCATTTTTTCCTTTATTTCTGACAATCTTTACATAGTTAATTAGCTCACAAAGGTTCAAGGGCTACAGGAAAGTGGGTAAAACTATTATTACCACATTTTTTTCTTGTATCTTGGGTAACGGGGGAGATAAAGGAAAAAGCCCCACTCAGTCTCCCACCCACTCCAGGTCCCGGATGTGGGGCATGCTCCGAGAGTCTTGCTCAAGTGGTTTTGATAGTTAAACAGTTATGAATTGCTGCCAATCTAGCCATTCCAAGCACGACGAGGTCACTGCAGAATCCACCGATTGACATAGTCCACCTTAGAGTCTCCGTTTGCCCAGTTTTTCACTGCCAACATATGGCTAAGGTAGTTAATTGATTTGTTCCGTCCTCTGTTGTGGTACCAATTATCCTCTGCAGGTTTTGATAGACTGCCATATCCTCCAAGTGCACCTGGCTATGCTCTCCACTGCTCCATCTGAGCCTCTTAGAAGGTTCGGGTCTAGAACTTGCATTCAATGGCAGATTATGGAACCTGAACTTCTCTTCATGGTTAGGGTTCTAGTCTGGCAATTCGATTGGGAAGATACCAAAAGAAAATTTGTCTGAAGTGATCCCAGACCAGATTCTTGTGTGTACTTGCAAGTACAGGGCCTGGTATAGTCCATCGCTCCAATCAGCTGGTGGTTGCAATTGCTGGGTCGGTTTTGTTTCCAGCCCTGTTTTCCACTGGAACCAATGGGTGCTGCAGTGCAGCCTGATTTGGCCTATACAGTACTTAACTTTTGTTGCACTGGGGAGTCCCATTAAAATTTAGCTAAAAGGGGATTTGATATTCTACCAATAAAGACTCAGAACTTCATTTGTTTGTAAATTAAGAATTAATTGAAGATGGAAGTGGTGGTATGGAGAACATTCTTGGTGTAATGGTTGGAGCACACAGTTCCTCTCAAAATATTTAACTATGATAAGAAATTTTCACAAGAAGGAGATGGTAGAGAAGAATCCATTCTGCTTAGATGTAGGAGAATCCTGAGGATTTTCTGGATCTGATTTCCTGTTTTATGCCAAGTTTGAGGACTCACCATACCATTGGCTTCATAAAATATTTCTCCTCTGGGCACTTTTGTTTGCATAGATTTTCTATAGTGGGTATGCATGTTTTTCAAGTGGAATCTTTCTCTATTTTGTACATCTCCCCCTCCCCCTGGGACCTATAAGAAAAAGAAATATCAGCTTGTTTTTCTAAACAGAGATTTGCACTACAACGCAAAAATCTAGCTACAAGTAAATTATGCTCTGATCTTGAGGGATAAAATAAACACAAAGCAAAGCAGAGCAATCTTTTGCCAGAGCCAAATGGAACATGACGTTCAGAAGTTTCCAACTGAATTCCAAAATTAGAATAAATCTTGGCAAAATGCATACTCATGTCCCATCAGGAATCTTATCATTAAAAAACTCAGTGCTGGCTACTCTAGGCCTTATGGATTCCAGTAGCTCCTAGGAGGCTTGTGAGCCCAACTGTACATATTCTGGTGCTTCCCCAGGAGTTGGTGATTTTTGCTTTGTTATTGGCAAGTCTGTGCCCCATTTAAGATGGGAAAAAAGGCATCAAACCCCGAAGGCCCATTTCCAGGCCTGTTTTTCTAGGAAATCCAGCTTTTTGCTGCTGAGCTTGTGCTTTGATGGTTATCACTTAAAAAAAAAAAAACTATACTGTTCTCACAAGTATTTGGAAGTAGATGTTGGATCTAAGCCTGTGACTGGCCCTTGAGTTCATGCACATTGTGAAAGGAATTCATAGATAATATAGTCCATAAGACTTTGGGTAGTTTTCAGATTAGAAGCTTTCTAGATTTAGGAACTTTGAAGAGTTGGTACTCAAATTTAAGTGTGAGTGGGAGAGTTACTATGAGTTACTGTGAGAAACTTGTTAAAGGTACATATGGCTACCAGTTAGTGTCAAGTGAGGACAAGTAAACAGTTGCAGAGTTTCCTTCTAGGGGCAAAGACACCAAACTTTATCATCAAAGAAGGCTTGAAGCTCTTCCTTTTTCTGTTTATATGTCTCTAAAGCACAAGGTCTCATTTTCTACCATCTACTCATGACTAAAAGTAAAGACTTTTTTGTCAACCAGTCCCTTCCCTCTTGAATGTTTCTCTTTATGTACCACAAGCCATTTCCAGGCTCATACCACTTGTGAGGAATCCCTGTCAGTGACTTCAGCCCACATTGGTTACTTGCTTCTCTTTGCTTATTGCCTATCATCACACAAAGACTCCCATGTTTATATTCAGTCTTTCCATTTTCTGCAATTGTGTGTCCTACAACTGTACAAAAATATTCTGCAGTCGGGGCCCTTATTTCAGATTCCTTTTAAAAAGACTGCATTATTTAATTTACTTATTTTTATTGGAAAGTCAGATATACAGAGAAGGAGAGACAGAAAGATCTTCCATCCTCTGGCTCACTCCCTAAGTGGCCACAAGGACCAGAGCTGAGCCCATCCAAAGCCAAGCACCAGGAACTTCTTCCAGGTCTCCCAATGTGGGTGCTGGGTCCAAAGACTTTGGGTTGTCTTCAACTGCTTTCCCAGGCCACAAGCAGTGGAACAACTGGGACATGAAATTGCACCCATATGGAATCCTGGCACATGCAAGGCGAGGACTTAGCCACTGAGCCAGGCCCTTCAGATTCCTTTTTACTATCTCTTGCAATTTGAGCAATTGGTGCTTTGTATTTGCTCTGTTTAATGTAAATGAACAGAAGATATGTGAAATGTCTAACAAGTAAAAACCATAATGGAGATATCTTGAATAGTACCAAGTAGATCTTAAATATTTTCATCAGCTACACAAAACAACTGTGTGAGCCGTCTGGAATACTGTCATGATTGTGACAATCCTTTAATACACATAAAAACATAATGCTGTATAAGTTGAATATATACAAGTTTTATATTTCAATGAATCTGAAATAAAGACTTAAATTTATAAAATTATAGAACAGGCTCCTGGATTTGAATATCTAAATATTATGTAGAAAAATATCTTCATGAAATTGGAGAAGGCTAAGATTTCATAAATAGAACATAAAATCTAGTAATTATGAAACTGATTAACCAAAGTATTAAACACAAGAACATCCATTTATCAAAAAATACCATTAAGAGAGTGAAAAATGAAATCATGGGTTAGGAGAAGATGTTTGCAAATCATATATCTAAAAAGGAACTTGTATCCAAATACACAAATCCTCTAGAAATTAATAAAGAAAATATAAAGATCCAGAAGAGAAGTGTGCAAAAAAGACATACAGCGGTAAGTTTACAAGAGGGGAAATCTGAAGTCAATGGACATCTGAAAATATATCTATAACTTAATTACTCATTAGGAAACTACAGGTTGGAATCATGAGCTTCCTAAACAGGAGTATCACAACAGATAAAATGGAAGACATATTCAATATCAAGATGATTTAGATCACTCATACGTGGTTGACATATACTTTTCAAAATTTCAAAATCTTGCAAGGGCTATAAAAGCTGAACATGTGCATTATATGAGCTAGTACTTTCACTGATATTTCTATTTACTAATGTATGTTTAAAAATGTAGAAAAATATTTATAGCAACACTATAACCCCAAGTTAACACAAATGTTTGTCACCAGGAGAATGGGTAAATATATGCAGTAAATCCATAAATGAAATTCTTCAGTTAAAAAAAATGAGTTAAGTATTGCTGTGTAGGACCATCTGTATGAAACCCACAGACATATTATTCACTGAGTAAAATTATTAAGACATAAGGACTATCTGCTATATCATTCTACTCTTTTAAATTCAAAATGAACCGAACTAAACAATGGCATCCTTTGAGGGAGGAGATGAAGACTGGGCCTGCCTAGGAGGGTTTTGGCGACCCCACACTGTTCCATTTCTTCATCTAGGTGGTGGTTACAGGGGTTTGCTCTTGTGTGAAAATTCACTGAGCTCTGTAACTACTTGGAAGTGCGTTTATTCTCTGTGTGTAAAGTGTTTATGTTTCAAGTCCATAGGTTATATCCTACATGTATGAGCTACTGCTCAATGGGGACTTTGTCCACTGCTTTGCTTCTGATCACAAGTGCAGGAAGAAAAAATGAAGAGAGTTTGAACAAATGGACTCATAAATCAGGTTTCATGCTTCAACTTGACCTCAAAGACCAAAGCAATGGTCTGAGCTACTCAATTCCTCCTACTTCAACAAACTGACTCAACTCCCCCCCCCCCCAAATCTTTTTTTGCTTTGGCTTTGTTATTAACAAGAAAAGAATCTTTATTAATAACACTCCTAGTTGTCACTATCTCCCAGCTGTAGATCATCTCCTGCCTTACAGTTCATAAGTCTCATGATGATGTACTTATCAAATCTCACATTATCATTGTAGGTTATTTTTTCTTATTCCAGCACTCCCACCTCCTGAGGACAAAACATCATGTTCCGTTTAGTGAAGTACACAAAACAGCTAAGGGCTGGACATACTTTAAAAATCTAATTTAGGCTAAGAGCTCAGTGCAAGGTAACAAACCGAGTGGATGGCTTCAGCTACATCCAGTTATGTCTTGGTTTCTTGCACTTGTGAGTCAATGGAAATCCCCTGTTCCTATAAAGCCCCTTGTGGGGCTAATCAACCCCCTCACTTTTTTTTTTTGTTGGAGTCTGAAAGATCACAGGCTTGACATCCCAGGCTTGTTCTTGGATTCAGATGGGCTTAAGATAGTCCTATCAGAATATTTTTGAATGTTGAAGGCAAACTGGAAAGCATATTCTCCCATTTTTGTATAAATTCTGTGAATCATATCAAAGTAAGGTGAGGAACTTTTGGCTCTGGAGTCTAGAAGCTCTGAATTTAAAATGGTTCTGCTCAATTCTTGAACTGAGGTAGTGTTGGAATAGAGTGTGAGCATTTAGCACCCATTTCTCTAGGTTCCCTGAATGCAAGAATGGTATAACCTTTCAGGAACATTGCAAGGATTCATTCACATATTCAGCTTTCAACATTCAGTATTTCATCTAAAATACTCTGTATTAGACACCCTTTACCACAGGGGATTTTCTAAATGCACATAGTCCAGTTATTTTGTGAGAAAGATGCATGAACAAATCAAGTCAGTATTTTGAGTCAATTTCAAGTCGATTTATTATTGACCTCCAAGGTTCCTCTTTAGACACTTTTTATCATAATTTTCTCACCCCCATCCTCAGATCTATGGTATTTATTTATGTATTGTATGTATGGTTGCACTTTAGAATAAAAAGAGAAAAAACTATTTTCAGCCTACCTAGCTTCCCCAGCTTCAGAACCACTTCCAGTTCTCTTGGGGGAAATAGTGACCCCATTAGAAACACATGGAGTAAACGCTAATAGAGGGCAGTAGTGAATGTGGCAGGACAAAGGTACATGCCGGCAATCACAGCAGACAAGCTAGGCCTGCCTGGAAGTTACAGGGAGGGAGAGGCCCTTAGGAGAGGCACAGGGGGTGCAAGGCAGTGCACCTGTTCAGGACTGGGCAGAAGAGAGTTGCTGAGGATCAGAGTCAGCCACAGAAGCCTTGAATACTGAGCTCAGAAGAGCAGATCATGCCGCAAAGACACTGGGGACACGACATTTTAAGAAGAGAAGCCGATCTCATACATCTGAAAGTGCAGTGGGGTTCCTGGAAGAGGAGGGGAAATAAGGCCAGACAGAGGCAGATATGTCCTCGAATGAGGATAGTAGCTGAAAAGAGCAGAGGGAGATTTGGAATAGGTTAAATGAAACAATTTATGTGCAATATCTGGCATGTTGTAGGTAGGTGATGATAAAACTAAAATCTATGAGTTTGGGGTCACTGGGCAGTTTGACCTTTCGGAATCTTCCCAGAGGGCACAGAATGAGATGGCATGAAGGGTTCAGGGGCTTGACATGTGAGATTTGTTCCATCAGTGTTTGTTTTGGGGCAGAGCATACCAGGCCAGTGAGCTCTTAGAGGACTGTGCCAGTTGTTCATAGTCTAGATGACAAAGGCAATGTATTACACAGAAAAGCAACAACGGTAAGGCCAGAAGCATTCTCAGATCTGGAAAGAGGTTCATTCATAAATGCAAACTCTCCCTTGCCTCTGCTCCAGCAGACTCTGAGCTTACTGGTTGCCTTAGCTCTATACCCACCATCTTTTCCGCTGGGATTTGATCTCTCCTGGGAATCAGCTGATCTTCCTCCAAGACCCTTTGAGAGGTGACCACACTGTCCTATTTACTACTCACAGGATATTAGACTACATTGAGAGGATCCAACACGAAGTTACCCATTTATTATCTGTCAGTAGCTTATAAAACAACAACAACAACAACAAACAGAGAGAAGGCAGCAGTGATGTAGCCTGCAGGGAAGAGTGAAGACTGTTCATGGAAAAAGCTTTTCCATGTAGTGCAGGGATGAGGGTGGGGGAACCTGCTGGTAATAGGAAGAATGTTTGCCATTCATGGAAGTCGAGGCAGAATCAAGAGGTAGAGCAGCAAGAGTGGTTGCTGTTCGTGCCTCTTCTTCCCTCTTCTCCCAACAGCTGCCCAGAACTTGTTGTGGAAAGGGAGATACCTGTCCACTGATGGATGGAAGCATAACACACGTAGTGTATTTGACTAAATAATTTTGAGGTAATGATCGATGTTTTTACCTATTCTGAACAAAGGCTGTCCACAGGTAACCACTTCTATAGCTCTCATCTTCATCACTGTAGATCCTTAGTCTTTTGCAAATAGATAAGGGCAGCAGGAACTAAGAACTGCCAAAAGCTTCCTCCCAGCTACCCCAACGTATCTCCCTTCTCTCTGGCTTCCCCAGCACTGTCTCCCCACACTGGCTCTGTGCTGTGCTGGAGCTGAACTAATCACTGGGTCTCTGGCTTCAGCACACTGTTTTTTGAAATTGTCTTTAACGATGTGCAGTGCAACTTGGAAAAATGGTTCTGACCCTGTGCTTTGGTATAGGAATTTGGCTCCACAGAGCCTATAAAGCCTTCCAGATTCCTCTTATGTGCTAAGAGAAGGTGGAAGGACAGAGCTGAGACAGAGCTGTTAAGAGTTCCCAAATGTTCCAGTGAGGTCTGAGCTTTCCACTTGACTCATATGCCATTCAAGGCAAGCATCTCTCAAACGTTAAACATGCTTGTCCCTTGTGGATAGTTAAGCCATGCATGTTCATGCATCTTTCTCACCAAATGATATGGGATATGCCTATAGCCCATATCATTGTGCTGGTTCAAGTCCTAGCTGTTCTTCCAATCCATCTTCCTGTTAATGCATGTCAAGAGGCAACAAATGATGGCTCAAATGCTTGGAATCCAGTTGCTCACATAGGAGACCTAGATGAAGTTCCAAGCTCCTGGCTTCAACCTCATCTGGCCCCAACTATTGCAGGAATTTGGAGAATGAATCAGTGGATGGAAGGCCTCTCTCTCTTTCTATCCCTCTCTCTCTGGTTCTGCTGCTCTACCTTTCCAGAAAATGAAAATAAATATTTTTTTTTCAGAAGGGCATATCAAAAGGGTGCTGACACATGCATTTTTATGTCGAGAGGGAGGTCTTTAGCCCATGCCCCAGTTCCTGATATAACCAATGTTTAAAAATTAATGAGGTAAAGGGTTAAACAAACACTGCAGGCAAGCAAAGCTGGGAATAGAAACCAGCACACTGAGATTTAGAGCAACTGTGAGGAGCCAAGCACTGGTGTAAAGGAGGGAAGGACAAGAGCTGTTCATAAGAAGCAGGAACTTTTTTTTCTATTAACTGTATAATGCAAGAAAAAGGAGATGCTGTGTGTCATTTTGAATTACAAAATTCTTCAAGATCTTCAAGACTGTAAGATCAAGGGCATAAAGTATAAGATCCAGCACCTTAAATTTCATGGACCCCAAACTGAGCATGTCAGATCTGTGTCTCTTCTGTCAGTCTCAATTTCTACTGATTCAGGCTAGTAAATCTTATAGCTATTTACCTTATGATTACAATCTCCAGCCAACTCTCAAAAACATGCAAGAACACTTAAAAGTGCTCATGGAAAATGGAATGAATGGGTAAGTAGTATTTTGGTGTAGTGTTTAGTTTGAAAATGACACCTATTTTTAAAATATTTAGTTATTTGAAAGCCAAAGTTAGAGCAGGAAAGGGCAGGAGAGAGAGAAAAAGAGAAAGAGAGAGAGACAGAGAGAGAGAGAGAAAGCAAGTGAGATTCCTTCGTCTGCTGGTCCATTCCCCAGATAGCCCAACAGTCAAAGCTCAGCCAGGCTGAAGTCAGGTGCTAGGAGCTTCATCAGGATCTTCCACATTGGAGGCAAAGGCCCAAATACTTGGTCTCTCTTCTCTTCCTTTTTCAGGTGCATTAGCAGGGATCTGGATTGGAAATGGAACAGCTGGGACTCAAACCAGTGCCCATATACGATGACAGCATTGAATGTACTAGTTTTACACAATGCCAGCCCCCCAGCACCAACTTATTTCATAATATGTGTTTCCCATTCATTTTTTCCAAGACTCCTCATATGTATGGGGTACATTCTCCCATATAATATTTTAGTGAATCATTGCATCATTTGTTTATTCCTTCAGTAATACTTATCGAGCATATAATAAGTGTCACATAGTGTTGATAGAATAATAGCTGAGTACCCTGCTCTCCCAGCGTGTGTCCTATTGGAGGAGACAAACCTTAAATGAAGAATTATTCAGAATGACAAACCTCATTAGTTTTATTGAAGTTAAAGGTTGATTACTGCAAAGAATGGGGAGACCTGATTTTGGAAAGGAGGATTCAGATAATTTTTCTTGAGGAAATGAATTTTGAGTCCACTGAAGGTTGTATAGCTATGTTATCCAATATGGTATCCACAAGTCACTTATGGGCATTTAAATTTAATCTAAGGCAAAAGTTCTCCACTGTACTAGCCATTTTCAAGAGTTCATCAGCTACCAGCAGCAAGTGGGTAACAAACTGCCTAAGGGGACTTCATAAAATTCAATGAAAAATGTAATTAAAAGGTAAGCTTATGTTTGTACAAAAGAAAAAAAAAGCACATGCAAAGATTTTGCATAACGTGCATTTTCCATGAACGTTTCAAATATTTCATGTACGTCACAGCTATAGACCATTTCCATCATTGCAAGAAGTTCTGTTGGATGGTGTTGTCACTAGGACTTAACTAACTAGAAAGGAACATGGCAGAGGGTGAAATAAATACACTGCACCCCCACGTAAGATACTAGGCCTGGAAAAATATAATTTAATAGAAATAGGAATTTAGCATATCAGTTGATGGTAACATTAGGTGATGGGGTTTTGGTGAAGGATTAAATGAATGAGGATTATCCTCTCTCTTTTCTAGTTTGGGCTCTGGAAAGCTAGTAACCAGTCCTATGGACCCCCTCTTGCTTTGACTCACACTCCTGTTTTGATTCGCAAGTATATGAAAATGAACAACACAGCACAACATAGAATACTACTGTGCTTGTATTTTTCAGTAAAAGAAAATATGAGTGAGTGAGAATAGGAAAATTGACAACAAGCTTCCAATTGAATGGGCTCCTGGGTGGTCTGTCCTGGGCCCTGCTCCCTTTTCACTCTGCCCATACACTATGTATGTTCACTAAGTCTTACATGATTCATATGCTGGCAATTCTCAAGTCTGGGTTTGTAGCCTGGGACTTCTTTTCTGTGCTTCAATCCTCTCAACTTCAAGTGTTCATTGTGGGTTTCCAACTGGCAGTCTTATAAGCTCTACAGATCTGCCACCTAAGGATGCTTGCTGATCCTATCTTAACAACAGCCACACTGTTTAAACCAGGAGCTGGATGTGTAATGTTCAGGCTTGGCTTCCTCTTTGAAGACCCACCATCCACCACATCCTAGTGATACTATTTCCCTAATAATCTCTTGAAATGATCAACTTTTCTGCCTCCCCTTCCTCATTACTTATTTATTTATCTAATTTATTTATTCTAATCTACAATTTGCTGAACTTTTAAAATTGTTTCCTAATTAGTATTTTTTAAAAGACTTATTTATTTTTATTGAAAAGTCAGATATATATAGAGAGGAGAAGAGACAGAGAGGAAGATCCTCCATCCAATGATTCACTCCCCAAGCAGCCACAACGGCCAGAACTGCACCTATCCAAAACCAGGAACCAAGAACTCCTCGGCCTCCCACATGGGTGCAGGGTCCCAAGGCTTTGGGCCATCCTCAACTGTTTTCTCAGACCACAATCAGGGAGCTGGATGGGAAATAGAGCTGCCGGGATTAGAACTGGTGCCCATATGGGATCCCAGCGCATTTGAGGTGAGGACTGCAGCTGCTAGGCCACTGCACTGGGCACCCTAATATTCTTGGTTCCAGTCTCAGCCTGCCATAAACATTTCTCCATCCTCCAGGCATAGCAATCACCCTACATATTAAGTCCCACCATTTCTTAAAACTCTTCATGTGTTCCCCTGTCACTGGTCAGAATGACTTCACTTGGTTGCAAGTTTTGCTGCCATTTACTCTTCTGGCTGCTTCTCTTACCCTGTCTATGTTGTGCCTCACTCTTCAGACACATTTAACTTTCTTTAGTCCAGAAATTCAGCATATCTAGCTTTGTCTAGGGATTGTTGCATTCACTAGTTCCAGAAACATTTTTTAAGGCTCAGTTTTGAGTTTCTTTCCTAGGACTGTAAAATAATCTATTTCTCTTAGCATAAACCCCCCAACTGTGTAGTCATTTGGTACAGCAGCCCTAGAAACTGAATACTCCCCTTACTGCTTCTATAACACCTTCGACCACATTGCATCTCTTTGTTTCTCATATGTATTCCTAACCACAATAGATTTCACAAGGGTAGGAACATTCATATGCCAATTACAATTGTGTTTCCCCACAGTGTCTCAGCACCTGGTACAGCATAACCCATCAATAATCACTTAGAGTATGAGTGAAGTACTTTCAGCTGATCTCCACAAGACACGCTCTGTGGAGCAGGTGGGCTTGAGCTGGTCTGATAATATGGACATCATTTGAGTAACATTAAGGGGGGCGTGATTATTACCATCAAATTAAGCTGTGTTCATGAGGGAGAAGACAAGATTGGAGACAAGACTGTGACCAATCCTTGATTAGTTCAGATCAGTCTGACTGCAGGATGAGGAAATAAACCTGTTAAGCACATAGGTAACGTCATGAAATCACCTCCTGCAATCCAGAACCTCCTTTGCAGGTATCCTCAGCATCTATGTGATGCTGAAGGGTCACAGTTGACCATGACATCTATTTTTTTCCAACATGGCTGACCAGGGCCCGGGGCATCACAGTGGTCTATTGTAGTACATAAATATTATCATGCTCTTTGTGTAGTATGGTAATATAAATACAGGGGAATGTGAAGGTTAGGAATCATTAAAGCTTCTTGAATTGCAACGTGAACAAGACCACCCCTTATGTGAAGAGTCCCTAAAAAGTTCAAAGAAAACAATTGTGATGAAAGAACAATGCATATTTTTGAACAAGTTTTTGCATCAAAATAAAGTTGTCTGGGTTTTATTATTGTTAAATTTACTTTTTCATTTGAAGGGGAAAGAGAGAGAAAGAGAAAACCTTCTCTCTGTGGATTCACTTCCCAAAAGTCTTTTGTGGCTACAGTAAGGGAGATGGTGGGAGTCCTCAGAAGGCTTGGTGTGTAGGTGTGAAGGTTAAAGAATGGTGAGGACTGGCCAACTGACCGTGCAAAGATGATGGCCACAGCACAACTTTAGTCTGACATGGCTGTGTGAGAACACTGCAACACGGTGATCAGAGCCAAAGATTTGCAGGAAGTCAAAGATCCTTTGGCTTTTCTAATTTTTAAGCCTTGGAAACTAACACAAATATATTTTATAAATACCATGAGCCAAAACCAACACAGCCATAGGTCAGATCTGGCTCCTGGGACATGGCTTGTAGCCTCTGTGCAGGACGCAGTGGGAAGGGTTAGGACTGGATTCAGATTCTGTCCCCACCACTGCAATAACTGCTGTCCTCAGCAACGTTATCTAAGCCTCACTTTTCCTGTAAAATGGGGACAATTTTTAACATTTACCTCTGAAGAGGTGATGAACGTCAAATGAATGATGTCTTTTAGAGGAAACACTGGAGCTAGTGCCTGGCATATAAAAGCTAACTACATGTCAGCTGTTACTGTTACGCATCTTCACTGTGCACTTTCTGGATTATACCTTATTCTACGCTCACAAGTACTCTGTCAAGCAGGCTTTACTGGTTGACAGATTGGACATCTGGGTTATAAATGAAGATTCAAGGATGCAAAGTCACTTTCTTCAGATCACAGTATTTAAGAGGGAGCCATTCAAATCTCATTTCTAGAGACAGCATAAACATTAAAAAAAATTAAAAATATCACATGACCCCAATCTTGTTACTTCTGCACTGGATGTTGTTAAACAACCTCTCTCATCTGTACCAACTCTAGTATTTTCTTTGAAATGTTTCTAGAGAGAAAGTACTAGGAAAATTTTATTTTCAAAGAAAATTTTTAATAACCAAACTCTAAAAAGAAAAAATAAACTTTTCCTCTCCCCAACACACACATACAAACTCTCTTTCATGCACACACACACACACACACACACACACACACACACACACAGTGTTCTATTGTGTGTGTATTCAAAGCAAATATAATAAATGCTTATGGCATATCTCCTCCACCCTTGCTACAATAGACTGTTAAATAATACTGCTTGAGGGATACTCATTATTCTTTGTGCTTCCTGAATTTCATAGAATTACTGCATTCCTATTCTGCCTTAACAGTGAAGGAGTGGAAAATATAATGAATAAGGGATATAACAATGGTTAAGACATTAATAGGTAGGAACATCAGGCCTGTACTGAGTAGACCAGTTCCCTTGTGTCCATTCAGGAATGGTGACAGGTGTCAAAGCAGACTTAGGACTCCAGGGCCTCTGCCCCTCAGAGGCAATTAAATGTTTGCTCAATGGCCCAAACTTCATGTCCTGCAAATTGATCTTTCCCTCTCCCTCTTCTCCCTGGGGCTTTGCACTATGTAGCTGTTTACCCCAGATCCTCCAGCTATCAGAATCACTTTTCTTAAAAAGAATTGCTGTCAGTCTGAAATTTACAAGAATCTTAACAAATTCCAGGGCATTCAAATTGGGAGAAGAATTGGGGTTGCAGTCAGGGGAGGTCCCAGCTGGGCAAAACAGAATGATGAAATCCAAGGGAAACAGCTTTGTTTGGTTGTTTTTTTTTTTTTTTTTTCACAGAGGCCAAGCCAGTAAGGCCGAGAGCATGATGTTCTCAATAACAGCCTTGACAATGACATGATTTGTTTCTCTTCCAAAGTCAAAAATGGCATCTCAGTCTGTGAAAGGGAGCTTGCTCTAAACCTGGGGCATGAGACACAGGGCTCATTTCATCCTCCAGAGTGGGAACCCAAAGTCACTGGCTGATGGAACTTGGAGGAAAATGGCATCTGGTAACAGCACTCAACAATAAATGTTTGATTTTATTTTGGAGGAGTTTCTCTTTGGGATTTCCATGGGTAGGGTTTCAGATTAAGATGTTCCTCTTTGCTAACCACTAAAGTTAAACTGAACATCACCTCTGTCCACACGGCACTGTACCTGTGCTATTTCTGTAATCACAACCAAAACCACGTGTTGAACCTTGACTCTCACCACCTGACATTTTTAGGCTCTGAACTCATATCAAACAATTTTCTTTCCTTCATGCTTTTCTGGATTATTCCAGAAAATTGGGAGGATATTAAATCTCAGTGCTTTGTCAACAAAGGAAACTAAAAGCTGATAGGTATTTATGCCATTTAAAAAATAATAGTAATGGTTAACTAGTAGCTAATAATGATGAAAAAGCTTATACTGTAAGAAACAGTATAAAAGTTAAGAAACACTACAAAAGTTAAGTTTTTTTCTTTTGTTCTCCCCATCATTGAAAAGCTTGATTGTGGCTGGACTGGAACTCTAAGTGCTTCTGGGAAACAATGGATCACCCACAGACATGACCTCTGCCCTTTGAATTTCCAGTACAGTACAAACACAAAGTGCATGATGTTGTACTCATACACAGAGATGAAAGATAGCCTTGGTCTCTGAGATGAAGTGTACATTTCTAAGTGAACAATATGAATTCAGATTGCATCTTCCAGCATAAATTATATTATAATAGTTGAACAGCTTTTTTGGCTGACAAGCCACAAGCCATTTGCTTCTGTATGCACATGAAGGATCTGCCTGCCTTGCACAACTTTTTCTCTAGGCACAGTGAATTAGTACATCAAACAGTTCTCCTAAAAAATCCCAGAGACTCCGTGTCACCATCCTGCTGGGAGTAATGTCTCTGCTTCTTCCTTATATGGATGCTGCTGTCTAAAGCATTCCAGTGGAGCTGATCAGATTATACCTGGCCACTGGCAGGAGGCAGGAGTGGTGTGTCTTGGCCAGAGGTGGAAAAGCAGGGAGGCCTCCTGGACATGCAGGAAGGAGTTCATCTTTGGGAAGGAATTGAGTTCTTAACCATTATTAGTCATGAGGCCTTAGGCAATACTTTCTTGGTGGGTCCTTTAGTACATAGGACTTTCTGAAGTTTGGTTTCCTCATCTGGAAAATGGGAACAACAGTGACCGTAAATGATGTTTTCCTTATAAGGTGATTGTGAAGAAGAGACAGAAGACAGCCCCTAATATGTTTCTCTGTCATCTGGTTAGCACCTAGTGAATACTGAATATGAGTCTGAACTGTATCCTGGGCAGTCAGATCAGTTTCAGGACAGTAGTGAAAGTGAGCCTGAGCAACACAAAGCAACAGTGTTGTCTGGAACGCTCTGTCAGCTCCACTCTCCTAAATTTTCCTCTGAGTCAGAGACTCTGCTTATATGAACACCAAGCCTCTGAAACGCAGTGGCAATAGAACTTAGGCCCCAAAGGGAGACTGCTGCTGCCTAACCTGCATTAGCATCTAACTAATTCCCAGGGAATCAAGGTCAGGAGTTCTCCTGGGTTCCAGGTAGGCCTCCTCCCCAGAGGCAAGCCTCACAGAGCCAAATCCAGTGCTCCCCTTCATATCATCACTTTTATGTTTCCCCGATGGATGCTTTAGCCTACACTCAAAGGATTTTGCCTTAGCCTTGTGCAATTCTTAACACAATATGACTTGAAGAGAAAGACATGAGAGGGTAAAGAGAACCTTAAGAATATAAAAACAGGGATCCAGTGCTGTGGTATAGCATATAAAGTTGCCGCATGTAATGGCAGCATCCTGTATGGGCACTATTTTAAGTCCCAACTGCCCCACTTCCAATCCTGCTCCCTGCTAAGGCACCTGGTAAGTCAGTGGAAAATTACCTGAGGATTTGGGCCTTTGTACCCACATGGGAGACCCAGAAGAAGCTCCTGGTTTCTGACTGCAGATGACAGCAGCCCCAAGCTTTGTGGTGATTTGGGGAATGAAGCAGCAGATAGAAGATCTCTCTATTTTCTCTCTCTCTTTCTCTCTCTTTCCCTCTCTGTTTCTCTCCCTGCCTCTTTCTCTTTTTCCCCCTCTCTTCCTTTCTCTGTAACTCTGCCTTTCAAATAAATGAACGAACAAACATTTAAATAAATAAATACAAGGCGAATGGCAAGGAGAACTATTCTACAGGATTCTAAAAACCTAAAATTTATCAGCCAATTTGTATAGGTGTACTTTTGTAAAAAGCACTCAAACATAAGGGAGCTGTAGAAAGTTCACAGGAAAGAGTAAAATTAAAAATTAAATCTGTTTTAATGCACATACTTTTAAACCCATGCATAGGTTTTTCATAATATTTATTTCCTATACATTTTTTTGAAGCTCTCTCATATTAAAACAATGCTTTACTTTCTTTGCTTTGGAGTCATGTCTGTGGCAAACTTGCCTCCAAGATGGTCCCAGGGTCCCTTCCTCTTGACATTAACCCCCTTGTGTTGTCTCCTCTACATTGTCATAGTTAGTCCGTGTGGCCAACACACCTTTAAATTGTAGCATAATTTGTTGTGCAGAACTTGTAACTAACAGAGATTGTAAGCCTGCTGAATTTCTCCTCATGAGACACAACTCCTCCGGAGTGCCTTGCTGCAAGAGCATCCCTTGGGACAGCCAACCCGAGAGGAGGGGAGCCAGAGGAGTGGGGTGCGTGTGCATGCACACACACACACACACACACACAGAGTAATCCCTTGGTGTCCATGGGGGTTCGACTCTAGGCATCCTTGCAGGTAACAGAGTCCAAGCATGCTCCAGTACATTGTATAAAACGGCACTAGGCTTGCACAGAACCCAAACAGATTCTCCCATAGACTTAAAATAATTTCTAGATGACATACAATACCAATTACACTGTGGACACTTTGGAAATAGTTGGCACTCTACTGACCAGAGCATGACAAGAAAAACAGTCTGTACATGTTCAGTACAGGTACACTTTTTTCCCCAAAATGTTTTTACTTCATGGTTGTTTACATCCATGCATGTGAAATGCACAGACACAGAAGGTTGATTGTATACCTGTGTGTGTGTGTGTGTGTGTGTGTGTGTAAAGGGCATATAAGCTATTCATACTACCATGTCTCGGCAAGTGGACTATTTGTGACTGTTTATTTTCTACTTTATACTGTACTGTATTTTCTAGATTATTTCTATAGAATATTATTTCCATAGGCATAGGTGGTTTGCATACTCATAGCACATTTATTTCAGAAAAATACTGGGAAAATTACATCTAGAAAATCACGGCATCCTCAAGAAAGTGAAGAAAGAGAAAAGCAGAGTGCCGCTCGGGAAAGTGGTCTCAGCAGGATTTGGAAATGATTTCCAGCATCTAAGAAGCAGGCCAAGTATCATCAGAGTCAGGCTAAGCCAGCCTGACACATGTGGTCACCTCACTGTTCTGATTTTACAGTGTCACATCTAAAATTAGAAGATAAGTCAGGTGGTTTATTATGGTTGGATGTAACTCCCTAACTATAAGCAACTACTGAAGTGGTCTTTCCTTGCTGCTGAGATGGGATCTAAGGGTGGCTCAGGAATACTGCTGAATCCTTGGATTCTCCTGTTCATGAATGGGACAGTAACTCTGGTGCTCAGGTTGTATGCAGACTTTTCATCAACTTTGGTCTCTGTGCTGAGATGTCACATGGTGTGGTGCCAAGAGAAAAGGTTTTTGTATCGCAAGTCAGGTTCAAAATCTTGACAGTCAAGCTATTTCCCAGCGTAGAAGATGTAGGAAAAGTTCTAGAATTCCCCACGCTCATGCTTCTATTTCAAAATGAAGAAAACAATGATCCTCCTATCTCAGGAGTATCATGAGGCTCTGATGGCATGGCACATGCAAATCTTTTCTATATGCAACATTCTCAGTGGCTAGATATGATTGCAGACTCTGTACTAGGAAGAGCATGGTAGGGTTGGGGGTTTCTCAGTAGAAATCCAGAGCAGCCACTTTGTAGTCATATGACATTTGACAGATGTGAAATGCACTTGAACACTTAATTTTGTTTGCTCACTTAGAAAACAAATACCATACCTTTCCTTTTAATGAATATTAAACTCAGTTGGTTAAGCCACTGCAAGGCATGTCCACATTTCATATCAAAATGCTTGTTTAGGACCCAGCTAGACTACTTTACTGCTTATTCCTTTTCCTGCTAATGTGTCTAGAAAGCAGTGAGTAATGACCTAAGTATTTGTGTTTCTGCCACTCATGTGGGAGATGCAGGTGGAGTTCTGTGCTCTTAGCTTCTATCTGGACAAGTCCTAATTGTTGTGAGCATTTAGGGAGTTAATTAGCAGGTAAAAGACACCTATCTGGCTCTTCTTCGTTCCCCATCACTCTGTCTTTCAAATAAAAAGGATAAGTAAATTTTAAGAGATAAAAAAATTACATGTTGAATTTGAGAATGAAGCTCCAAATTTTGGACATCTGCCATGTGTCAGACACAAAATCTTGTATGACAAAATGCCTTCTATATTGTACAATTTTACATAAATAGTAAACAGATATAAAGCACATTTTCTCTCAATTACGTCTTGATGTGAAAAACTTTGTTGTACCTCAGATCTTTGCAACATTTCTGACATTTTGGATGTCCCATCAGCTATTTTATTTTTGAACAACAAAGTCTAACCCTCAGTTGGTACCGTTGGGAACGGTACCTTGGGATACCCAAACAGAAGAATTCTCTAGTCCCTCATTTAAAGTGGTTCAACATGTGCAAATAATCTACACACACCCTCCCATATTCTTTATATCAGCTCTAGATTACTTTTACATATGTCTAACACAATGTAAATTCAATTGTTAGAATGGATTGACTAGAGGCTAACAAGAAAACCATCCCGTATATGTTCAGTATGGAAGCAAACCTTTTACTGAATATTTTTGGCTTTGTGCTTGGTTGAAACTGCAGTTGCAGAACAGAGAGGATCTACCACTCAATGTGAGGAAGATACTAAGCCAAAAGGACCAGATAGATGCTCATTTTGGTATATGCAGAGGTCATCTGAAGGAACTGTGAGGCAGGTGAATCAGTGAGCCCTGAGTCAGAAAGCAGCTTTGCCATGTGACTAGCCTGACTGAAGTAGAAACTCCGGAGGGGTTATGGAACACATGCTCTCTGACTGTAGTGAAATTATTTCTTTGTTAAGTTGAATAATGTCAAGATGAGTCGTTGGTCAGAAGTATTGTATTTTCTCTATTCCTCTCTATGAATCTATTGCCAGATCTACACCCACAGCCAACATCTGGTCCAGTCCCTCCCTTAAAAGGAGACAGAGTTGCCTAATTCAACCCACAGCTGTCCAGTGCTCTCCTAAGAACAACATCAAGTTTCAGAGTCTTACACACATGACTTTTCTGCCTGGGACAGAGAGGGTGCTGAATAAGGTGAATGTCCATTTTTATGCTTTCTTGCCAGTACATATCAAGTGTAGTGGGGGGTAAGCGCAAGAATTTTTTAGGTCATGAAGGAGATTGATGTTTGGCTCCCCATGTGTCTCCAACCTCAAGAGGCTACCAATAGTTACCAAAAGAACCTACTGTTTTCCCAGCAGGGAAATTTGCTGAAGTCAGAAAGCAAGATTTTTAATCCCCTTTAAAGAGAGATCATGTCATCAATGCTAGCCTCTTTTGAACATCTGGTATAGTGCTCTATAAAAAGTCATGACCTGACTGGGTTTGAGGCCCTCCTCTTCTGCTTCTGACCCGGTGTCAGTACACATCCTGGGAAGCCACAGTGACAGTGCAAGTACTTGAATACCTGCCACTCATGTCGACGATTTGGAATGAGTTCCAGCTCCTGGCTTTGACCTCACCAAACTCTGGCTATTTCAGGCATTTGGGAAGTGAACCAGAAGGCAGAAAATCTTTGAGTATGTATCTTTCTGTCTCTCTCAATCTGTCTTCCAAGTAAAGTGAAAAAAAATAAATAAAAATAAAAATAGCTATAGGTATTTAGTGACTTAAAATGTGGGTTTTGAAAATAAAAGTCCTATATTCAAATCCTGGCTCTTACATACAGTGCGAAAGTTTATAAAAGTTATTTAAACTTACCATGCCTCAGCTTTTTCTCCTGTAACATGGGTGTGGTCACAACAGTGTCTATTTCATACCCTTCTTGTGCAGATTAAGTTAATAGATACAAAGCTCTCAGAACAGTAGTTGGCCTTCAATAAACATTAGCTACTCCATTAAGTAGGTGTAAATGTTTGTTATGTGAATTACTTGTAGTGGGACAAGGTTCTGGTGATTACACAAGAGCTCTGTTCGAGACAGCTATCATTGTGCAATTGCTTGCCATAAATCTGCTACCATTTCCAAGAACTGTGTCCCTGCTGGCGAATACTGCTGCCTCGCACACTAAGCTACCCTTGGCAGGGTCAGAGGCAAATCCCACAGCCAGCTTCAATTTCAGTTTCTCAGAACAAGCCAGCACAGCGCTTTCCCACGAGGCACCTGGGAATCCAGTCCCAACTCACTCCTGTTGGGCCCTACTTTTTATAACTTGATGTTGCCATCGGGATGTTGGTTGTGACCATTGTTCTTGTTACTTTACCCTCTTCCTTCCTTCCAACTATGTTAAGTGATTCCCAGAGGACGAACTGGAGAGAGAACAGGCTACTTGTCAACTCTTGCAAAGTAATGGCTTTTCAGGCCCAGAGACGTGGTCTAGCAGCTAAAGTCCTCACCTTGAACGCACCAGCATCCCATATGGGAGCCTGTTCTAATCTCAGCAGCTCCACTTCCCATCCAACTTCCTGCTTGTGGCCTGGGAAAGTAGTTGAGGATGGCCCAAAGCTTTGGGACACTGCACCAGCGTGGAGGACCTGGAGGAAGTTACTGGCTCCTGGCTCTGGATCGGCACAGCACCGGTTGTTGCGCTCACTTGGGGAGTGAATCATTGAACGGAAGATCTTCCTCTCTGTCTCTCCTCCTCTCTGTATATCTGACTTTGTAATAAAAATAAATAAATCTTAAAAAAAAGAAAGAAAAGTAATGGCTTTTCTCATCAGAGCTGGGTTTGGCAACTGTTCTGTGGCTGGGCAAACATGTGTAGTGCTTGTGTTATTTGCAGCACTATATGGGTTTTCACATGTATGCCCAGCGGCACCAGTGTCCACATGCAGATGCATGAGGGTCAGCACACAGCTTCAGGTGTGTGCTAGGTGCTCACAAGTACTTTCTGTTCTTTGCACAGTTTCCAAACTGTGAAGCAGTGTTACTTCTCACACCATGTTTGTTTCACATTTGAAGAATGGAGGCTGCTACAATGCTGTTTATTTTCCTTCTAACCACCACATTTGGTTCCATCCTTTCCTGGTCTGTGCCCAGGAAGGCTCTACCCTCTAAGTGTGAGTGTGTGCTTGGTGTGATGATTCGTGCTAAATGAAGTTCACAGAATGTTTGCATCCCACCAGGATGGAGTCAAGATCCTGTACCCCAACACTTACAGTCTACTTTGCAGGCCCTGGACTATAGGATTGAGATTGGTCATACGGGAAGAAATGTTCTGGGTGTGAGGACTGAGCTTATTTCTGGTTTGAACTGAGTGCTTTATTTTAGTTGCTACTTATCATGGGGTATCATAACCCTGGGATCTGTAAGTATTTGAAGGATACCCTCTTATGTATCTTTGAGATGATCCAAATTATTAGGTCGATTCCTGGAGTCAGTTCCATGTCAAGAGGGTAACTGCTGGTGGCACAGATCTAAAGGATAAGTGGAAGAATGGGATCCATCAGGAGGAAGAACAGTCTTGCTACCATGGCCAAGATGGTGATAATGTGTGCTTTTCCGTTCTATCACACAAGTGCATCCATGCACACGTGCACACACACACACACACACACACAGAGCTATTTATAGTTGGTGTTTTGGCCATCTAGGTGTGTCTCCATAAAAAGACTTTCCAAAAAAGTTCTTACCTGATTTCATCTGTCCCCTGAAGAGTGTTGACTGACAGAGAGAAACAAGGCTTTCTACCAGAAAGTGAAAGTCATGGTTGAGAAATGAGAGAAGTGAGACATTACAAGGTTGAGTGGATGAACTCCCCACCAGGGAGCCAAGAATGATAAATGTTGTTTCAGAGTTGTAGACTCTTTCGCCTGGCACCTATGATTTTTTCCTCCTGTTAATTATGTCCTGGGTTTTGGCAAAGGGAATGAATAATGCAGGTAAGACATGTTTGTATTCTGGTTGCCAGGGAGATGGGGGGATCTGTTTGCTTAGCTCAAAGCTTGGTTAAACTCAGTGAACACATCCAGCATTTAGATTTCTGAACCATCATCAAATCTCTGCCCCAAAGCCACGCTGCGTTTAGTGATTTGTGGCATATTGTCTTTTCTGGGGGGGGGGGAGGCAGGGCGTTATCTTGTCTCTATACCTCCTCAGCTTGATATCAATGAAACTTCTCTAGCAAGAGGGTCTTGGGCAGTGGTGGACTGCCTAGCGAATGGCCTGTCCTTAGAATGACAGATAGGATCGGGCAAGAACAGCCACAGCCCCATTTCCAGCAGACACTCTTTAGAATTGTGAAGCAAGCAGACACTTTCCCAACCCAGAGGAAGGAAATGTAAAAACTGTGATTGGAAAAGCTGGAGAGAGAGGAAATGTGAGAGTTCCAGGGCCAGACAACTGAGCTTAGGGGTCCATTGGAGATCAGAATGTGACAGATGTACACTTTGACCAAGGAGTGAGAGGCATGGCAACACATCCACAAGATGTTTCAGATTCAGGTATTGGGTTGTCAGAGTTTGGGTGCTGGAATGGTTGGGAAGCTTATGACATCAGCAAGGGAATTTCTTTGAGGACCGTCTTTTGTGGTGTCCACTTCCTATGAGTCAACCGTTAAATCATCACACAGCTCATGCTGGGTCAGGCACCTGGATCCTGCAGGCTCTGTGAGCCTCTGACGCAGATGAGACAGCCTACCTGTAAGGCCTGAGCTTGCCTGCTCAGCTTAGATGCCATGTAGGAGCTCTTTTTCCTTTACCACAGTCTGAGCCCCCCTCAGCTATTTGAGAGTTCTGAGTCTACAACTTCTGATGCTCCATGGTCAGCTCAGTTGGAGTGCTTTATTTTAGCTGCTACTAAAATGGAAAGAAATTAGGTCCTATTTCTATGATCTGTTCTTTCAGGGTCCTGCACAAGGTAGTAGGGACCTACTGAAGTTTAGTAGCTCACGCACGAGTTATGAGTAACCCCTATATGTGAGGACACACCCACCCACTACCAAAATGGATAGTTAGGGTGGAGTCCAACCAAAGCATGCCTTTTACTCATATCATCTTTCTCCTCTGGGCTATCATTTTCAGGAGCACACATTTCAGCTTCCCTTTATATCTCTCTTCTTTTATCCTTTCCTCTTCTGTTAGGCTACAACACAATGTTCAAAGAAGATATTGTTGTGTGTGTGTGCGTGTGCATGCACGCACGCATATGTGTATGACTGGATAAACAAGTACAGATAGCTGAGAACAATCTGATTATATGAGATAGCAGCAGGTGCCTAAGGGGAGGAGATGAAGGGCCAGTCATAGGGAGCCCCCCTGGGAAAGGTGCTAAATCTGATAGGGAGAGAGCCAAGGGGGTAAGATTCACACAGACGTGGGAGGTGGACATCCCATATGCTTCCATAGCAACCTGGGCTTTCCACTGAATCGCCTGCCACAATGACATTGCCTGTAATTGCTCTTTCAGCTGTCTCCTACTAATCTATGGGATTCAGAGTCTGACGCTTTAATCTTTGTATTCCCAGAATCCAGCTCAGTTCCTCATATATGACAGGTGTTCAAAACACACAAGAATGGCTTAGGCCAAGATCCAGAGGAGATCCAGCCAGGCCCACTGTGGGCTAGTACGGTAAACAAAACTGCTGGGTTTGAAAAGTCGGATGTGTGTAGAGAAATGATTCTTGTAAGAGAGGATGATAACCTGACAGTGAGCCTTGGGTGATTAAGTTTACTTAACATTGAGGCAGATTCCTAAACAGTCTTTGGTGTGAATCCAATAAGAAAACTTGTGACTTTTGAGAGTCTGTAAGAAGGGAGACCTTAGGGATGAGGAGAGGAAGGGGAAAGTGGGTCAACAGACTTGGAAGAAAGTGCTGAGCCAGGCACGGTGGCCTACTGGCTAAAGTCCTCGCCTTGTAAGCACCAAGATCCCATATGGCACCGGTTCTAATTCCGGCAGTCCCGCTTCCCATCTAGTTCCTTGCTTGTGGCCTGGGAAAGCAGTCAAGAATGGCCCAAAGCCTTGGGACCCTGTACCCCCATGGGAGGCCCAGAGGAAGCTCCTGGCTCCTGGCTTCGGATTGGCTCAGCTCCAGTCATTGCGGCTGCTTGGGGAGTGAACCATCAGATGGAAGATCCTCTCTGCCTCTCCTCCTCTCTGTATATCTGACTTTCCAATAAAAATAAATAAATAAATCTTGAAATAAAAAGTGCT
Source organism: Ochotona curzoniae (assembly GCF_017591425.1). Taxonomy (NCBI): domain Eukaryota; kingdom Metazoa; phylum Chordata; class Mammalia; order Lagomorpha; family Ochotonidae; genus Ochotona; species Ochotona curzoniae. The sequence goes on along the minus strand of NW_024466502.1, from coordinate 41,756,301 downwards.
GCAGATACACAGTGGCAGGCAGGGGAGGTAGAGGCTGAAAGCACAAAGGGCAAGGTGGTTGAACAGAATCATTGCTGGACTAGATGGGAGACATGTAGAATGAATTTGCTTATTTGCCCTTCTGTCCATTTATTTATAATTTTACCCATGATTTATTCAGCACCAGGTGGTGTAATACTGATGCTAAACAATATTCTCTGTTAGTTATTGAACAATAACTGTAGGTGACACCATAAGCAGAGGGTGACCATGCAGCAGAATGTGGATTTGTGATTCAGTCTACTCTGGCTCATGTCCCAGCTCTCCTTGTGTGGTTCTTTGCAATTTACTTAACTTCTGTAAACCCCTTTACTCATCAGATAATGACCAACGTCACAGGGTAGTTTTGAAAACTGTTTAAGACAGTCCACATACATCACTGTTCTATGATAAATGAATAAATACCTGCACTGTGATAGATATTAGCACAGCAAGGCAGATATGTCCTCACCCTGCCTTCTGGCATTTCAAAGACAATTCAAGAGGTCAGGGAAGTTTGTAAACTGCACTATCCATGGTAAATGATCTACAGAAGGATGATGTTAGGGCCATGGAATTCAGACAAAAAGGATTTACAGAGCCTGGGAGTTAAGGGAGACATTATAAAAGAAAGGATCATTGAACTGGGTTTTGAAAAGAAATAGAAAATCTGAAGGTGAGAGGACAGAGGAAGAAAAGGGAATTTCAGACAAAAGGAAGAGCGTGTAATAAAGGCCAAAGAGTAGCCACCAGTCTGTCTTTAAGAACCATTGCAGGAGTGGGCTAAGGCATTGCATGTGCCACACAAGGCAACAGGAAGCACACAACTCATCAACAAGCTGTCTTCTCCTCGCCTCCACTTTCTTCCAGCTACATTTTCTGCAGACAACCTGTAGCTCACACCAGCAAAAAGAAGGAGCATCTTCACAAAGAGGTGTCAGCGAAGGGTTTTTTTACAAGGATATTTTTATAACCATGTTTAATGAGTGAGTGAGTGGCCTGCAAAGGAAGCTGATGATGGCTGCTCAAGGTGAAGGGGCAGAAACAAGAACATCCGGGTCATGTGTGCTGAGGAAAAACAATTCTCAAGAATGAGCTTAGACCCTTCTGCCCAGTGAATTGAGAGGTCAAAATGGAACAGTGTTGCCAGGACCTTCACTGTCCTTGTCACAGGTTTCCATGGAAACATTGGCAGTGGCTACCACAGCTGGGGCAGCATTTATCATTCTCTGCCACTCCTATTTGCCCTCCACAGCTCCAGCCTACCAGGTCTGCAATGTAGGCAGATTCTAGAAGGGTAGGAGGAGAGGACATAGCTCTGTCCTCCAGCCACCCCCCAGACCAAGTCCCTGTGTGTGGGAAGCCCCCCACCTGCTAAGCCTTTTGTTGGATTCCACCTCCCTGTAGGAGAAACCCACTGTCAGGAAGAACAACTGCCTGCACCTGGGCTCAGCTTTGGGTAAGCAACTGATTAACACTGAAACAAAGGAAGACATAGTCTCCTGAAGTTATTCTTGCAGCTAGACTGGGGTTTTGAGCTCCCTGGTGGCATGGTTCTCTCAGGAGATGACCTTAAAGGATGCAGACTTCAAATGTTTAATGACATACTTGTGACAAGATTAAGTCCAATGGGAGTAGATTATTCACACATGGCACTGGGTGAATAGTGGGACCACAATAAGTGCCTACAATACACACCTACCCCCATACCTATCATGAGGTTCAGAGAACTAATGCTGCTTAAAAACTAAAGATGAGTAGATCTGCCTTTGCTTAAAGGTTACAGCAAGCATCAGGAGATTTATTCTCTCTGCTTCATGGAGGAAACCCTGAAGGCAGAAGCTACATCTGAAAGCACAATAATAAAACAGTACTGTCAAATAAGCATTTGTCTTCCTGTTTCACCCCTTCTGTTCCTTAAACTGTCTCATGTTTTCTGAAATTTAAAAGTCATTCAAATCTGAAGAACTCTTGAAAGCAATATGAAGTATCATGCTGTTTAATTCAACTTTGGTAAATATTTAGTCCCTTATTGTTGCGGCATATCAGGCAAAGCCACCAGTGGTTTTGCAATTCCATATGAGCAATTATTTGAGTTTTAGCTGCTCTACTTCCAATCCAGTTTCTGGTTTATGTACCAGGGAAATTAGAGGAAGATGGCCCAAGTGTTTGTGCCTATCTTCCACATGGAAACTCAGATGGAGTTCCAGGCTGCTGGCATGAGCCTGGCCCAGCACTGGCCACTGTAGCCATTGAGCCAAATTTCTTTTTCTCTCTTTCTTTCTCTCTCTCTCTGCCTCTCAAATAAATAATTCTTTAAATAATATAAAAGATTTGAACAAAATGGACCTAAAGAGAAAAAATGGACAAAGATTTTAATATAACTTTGATGGATGAAGAAAGATAAAAGAAGTGATTAAGAAAAAGTAGACTGTAAGGAAATAGAAGAGCAAGCCACAGCCCAGAGGTTGACAAACAGTAGGAAAACACTGAAGTTAGAGCTTGCATGAGAGAGGTTATGGCCTTTCCATCAGGGACAAGGCTATGTTTTCACTGTGGTTCTCATTCTGTTTTATCTTCTTAGCTTCAGGTCCAATAAACATTTGTCTGTTGATCGCCAAATACTAATCCAGCATCTGCTAATTGTGAAGTCTAATACTGAGCACACGGGAGTATAAGAGTGTTATTAAAAACCCTCTCCTTCTCACACCTCAGAGGCTCTAACCTGTTTCCAACACAAGGCAAAGACTCCATTTGCTTGTGTCACAAGTCTTGTGTCTCATATCAGCCATTGTATCGGCATAGACTCCATCTGTACCCATCTTGCCACAAACTCTAAGCCCTAGAAGACACCAATTTGTGATTCAATTCTACTGTACCTGCAGCATCTTGCAGAAAGTCTGACCCAGAGAACAGGTCTTCAAAATACAGCGGATAAAGGAATGAACGAATGAGCAAAAAATGGAAGGACCAAAACACTTTCCAGGCTATTGAGACAATAAATTCACCTGTCTCCTGGAACAGCCTTGGTAGTGAGGGCATCAATCCAAACAGGTCACTCTCCACTCCCTCTCTCCTCTTTTCCCTTTGCTTTTCCTATTACAGTTATGTGCCTGCCTCCTCATCTAGTTCCTCAAGCAGTCACATAACAACATTCACAGCCACTGCAAATGTTTGCATCCTAGAAGAAGCAGTGGGGCCTAGATGGGCTGTACCAACACAGCTTTTGTGTCTGCTGTGCAGCTTGAGGCTTCTGTGGAATAGGGACATATCGATTGGTATGTTCTCAGTTTGGAAAGAGAAGCTGTGCTTTGTTATGACTTTGAGTCCAGACCAATTTTTTCCTTAATCTTTGAAGATGACAAGCCCTCTGTGCAATGTAAGTCAAAATGAGCCTGACTGCTTTGAGCTTTGTGCAAGGGAGGAAGAATGCTGTGCAGTGATACTGTTTAGAGAGCGGACGCAATAATTGCTGTGGTAGAGAGCCGACATTTGCAGAACTCAGTTGTGTGGCGTCTGAGTAACTTAGCAAAATAAAGACAGATGGCAATGGATTAACTCCAACATGCCCACCAGACAATGGCAGCCCACATGGAGAACTATAGTGTGCTCGCAAAAGCATTCTTTCTGGGGTAGTTCAGTGGATGCTTCAAGTAGATGCCACCTAGTGACTCAGCAAAAATATTGCATCTTGCACTATTTAGCACACATTTAGCACACAGTTTAAGGAAATGGCGCCAAAGCTGCCTTTGTTTGAAAAAGAGACAAGGAGAGAAATTAGATCATGAAGAACTTGAACACCTACAGTTTTCTGTTGACAATACTGAGCAATAATGACTGAATTCTATGTTTTACCTGGTATACATGGAGGTCAAGCAAACAAGAAATAAACAGAAAAGAATGCAAATCCTGCAAGACAAGCGACCATCTTTTATTCAGAAATATTTGATCCTTGGATACATATAAAAATTGGGACAGTTTATGTATTCTGGTCCTGAGTTTATACAACTAAAACCTAGCATGGCAAATCAGCATCAAGAGACTGTAAGAGGCTCCCTGGACAGTGGGGGATTCTGAGGTGGGCTCTAAGCTCAGGGCTAAGCTCTGTGGTTTGGATGGTGTTTGCTATGTCTGCGGTAGAGAATGATGTGGTGTGTGAGTATGTGTTTGGGAACTGTTTACTAGGCTATGAAATCTCACCTGTTTAATGGCAGTATTTAACTCAAATGCTCTCTGTACTAAAATTTTTTAAAGGCAGTTACAGAGAGGGAGGAAGGGTAAAGAGGAGGGGGAGTGGGGGAGGGAGAGAGAGAGAGAGAAAAGGCGAGAGAGAGAGAGAAAAATGCCTTCCATCTGTTGTATTAGCCCCTAAATGGCTGCAAAAGCTAGAGCTGGGCTATCTGAAGTCAGGAGCCAGGACCCCAAACACTTTGGCCATCATTTATTTCTTTCTCAGGCACATTAGCCAGGAGCTGGACAGCAAGTGGAGGAATCAGGATTTTAACTGGTATCCATAGGGATGCTGGCATCACAGCAACTTTGCCCACTATGCCACAACACCAGCCCAGACACCTAAAGTTCTAAGCAAAAATCTGCATTTAATACAGAAAAGTAATGCTTTCCCTAAAGAAGAGGTGAGGAAGTAATGTGAGTTGTTTTGTTATCTACCAAACTAGGATTTCACTGTTTGTCCTGCCCCTGTAGAAGAAAATATCTGCTTGGGAATTTGCACCACTACACAGTAATTTAAGGATTACAGTGCTAGACTCTGTGCCAGGAACATGGTGACAAGGCTCTGATTATTTCCAACTATGGGATTGATTTTATAACTGAAGACCAAGACAACACGGATAACTAGCTTAGACTGTGAAGTTGAAGAGGATGAGCTTTGGGTTCTGAGTCCTTGAATCACTACCTCACACACTGAGTTGACATGGGATTTTTCTCTTCTGATCATGAACATCTTTTGGTACCATCAAACAGTGCATTCTGTCTGCAGATGCACATGGTGTCCTGAATGGAAGGTCTGATAACTGTGTGATTCGTGGGTTTGATTCCACCCAAAGGTCTTTGGGTCCAAGGTAAGAATCTGGTTCCCCAGTTGCTCTACTTCTGTTTTCTCAAGGAGCTCTTTCCAAAGCTCTATGACCTCTGAGTTCTGTTTATTTCAGGGCACAAAGATGTGCACACAGACTTCAAACTCTGTTTAGTCTTTTCTAGTTTCAGTCCAACTTCATACTCACTGCCTGACTACTTACACACACAAGACACTGGACTAACAGTCAAGATTCAGACAACAGTTCCTGGATCCTGTCTGGGGTCCGGCTGTGCACAGGTTGAGGTCTTTTATCATATGGCCCTACATCTCCACTTGGGCTGAACAAGAACACTGAACTAAAGTAAATCCCCTAAGTTCTTTATTCACGCCAAAGCTTCATGAATTTGTGAAAAGAAGGCTTGAGAATACAAGGCTGGGTTTCAGATCTGATTTCATAACATATTATCATTTTATGATACTTTTCATTCAAAAACATTATTCTAGGGACTTATCGGGGTGTCAAAAACTGGACTTTGGCATCTCACACAGCTTAAAGTCTCCTGGAAAGAGAGGCATACATTAAAAACAACAACAGGGCCTGGCATGGTAGCCCAGTGGTTAGGGTCCTTGCCTTGCACATGCTGGGATCTCATATGGGCACCGGTTCTGATCCTGGTGGCCCTACTTCCCATTCAGCTCCATGTCTGTGGCCTGGGAAAGCAGTGGAGGATGACCCAAAGTCTTGGGATCCTGCACCCGCACGGGATACCTGGAGGAGGTTCCTGGCTCCTAGCTTCAGATGGGTTCAATTCAGGCCATTGCAGTCGCTTGGGGAGTGAGTCATTGGATGAAAGATCTTCCTGTCTGTCTCTCCTCCTCTCTGTATATCTGCCTTTCCAATAACAATAAATAAATTTTATTAAAAAAAAGAACAGCAACAACAAATGTGAAGTAAAAAGTGTCATATGTTGAAAACACAAAATAGTAAGGACAGAGAAGGAAACAATGACCAGAGAAAACCTCTCTGTGACTGATGGGAAGGACAAATGTGCAAGATATCTGAGAGTGTTTCCCGGGGGGAAGAGAGAGAGCAAACATTAGAGCTCTGGGGAGACAGTGGGCCTAACACATTGGAGGATTAGGGGGAGGCGCAGCTAGAAAAAAAGCTTATCTAAGGCCCATGCGGGACTATCCACTAAAGAGCCCCACAGGTGCTCTCAAGGAAACACCAGGTGGGGAACACCTCCTATGCAGCAGACACCATCCTAAGGAGCTGGGGCAGAGATGATATGGCAGCACCATCTGCATGCGAGCAGCTCACATGTTTAGCAGCAGAAATGCATAAATAGATCAATGCCATCGAAGTACTATGACAAAAATCGTGGCCAAGGAGATGGGAGTTCAACAAGAAAGATGACATTTCAGCTAGGTCTTGCAGAATGAGAGGGAAACGGACTGGTTGGGAAAAGGGGGTTGATGCTTGTAAGGGCTATTGGGGAATAAGTTGCGATTCAGGTTGCAAACCAGGGCAGGAAGGAGCCACCGTCAATGAAACCAGAAAGGCTTCTACGTCTCCTCTGCTTTGAAATTTGCTTCATATTTGGGTTTTGTCCTGTAGGCTAGTGGTTCCCAACATTTAGTCTTAAGGACTCCCTTTTAAATCTTTTTCTGCTGATCACATCTTCACAAATTTATTTTTAATCTCCCCCCTAAGACTAATTTGTTTTCTGTTTCAAAAAGTCATGTAAAGCCCATACCTTCAGAGTCTTGGAGAAGTTCAAGATGGAGCACGTGACCTCATTGACTTGACTAAACTTGTTACATGCTTCAACCTGACAGCCAGATATCCTACAATGCTTGGGATTGAGCATGGTATACATATGTGTTCACTGTACTCTGCCTCTGCCGTCAATGTGTAGCTTTGTCCCTGGATTCTTGGAGTTCAGGAGAACTTCCAACTGTTCAGGAGAACCACAACTGTGACATTAGGAAGCATGGCAAAGAAGTTAAATTGGTTAACTTCTCAGAAAGAAGAGCCAGGTGGTAGCTCAAAGAATGCATTGGAAGTAAGAAGGCCAGTTGGGGAAAGTCCAACTGGTAAAAATGAGAAAGAATGAGGGCCTGACTCAAATGATAGCAATAGGGTAGAGTAGGGGTATTGGTTTTGCCACAGTCCAGAGATAAAACTCATCAGTGTTAGGGGCCAGATCTGAAGTGTGAGGGAGCTGGGAGGTGAAAAAATTGGTTCTTCAGTTTCTAGGGTAGATGAATCAGAGTGAGGAACCAGATGGACCCTCTTCTCCAGGTTGCAAATATAATGATTAATCAAAAAATTTGCCCTAACCTCAAACCCTCACACCCAAGAAAATTTTAGATCTGAGGCACAGCTGTGAGAATCCATTAGCTGCGGCACCAGTGTAAAGGTATGCATGACTGGGATTGTTGGGCTTTAGCTCAGGATCAAACGCCACACAAGCTCAATTATCCATGGAACTCTGGCTAGTGAACAAATAGTGCTTGGGATTGCCCCTGCGGTCCTCGCTTGGTGTTTCTTCCCTTCTGCTCACATTCCTTCATCGGGCTTTGTTTCCTCATGGATTCTTCCCATGTGTCCCTACTGACTTTATCAGTTTTTGTTACACAATCTAACAGCAAATCCCTCAAGCCTTCTGAGGCTGTTGTCACCAGAATAATGCTGAATCAGAAACTTGATTCGTTAGAACTTAATCTCTGTGGAAAGACCATATCTTCTCAATTGCTATAGATTGAGCAGACATAGACCCAACCTGCCTCCTTCAATAGAGACCATACTTTTCCACAGCTAGTCCATTCATATCAGAACCCTGAATGTAAAAAGCCACTTGCATTACCCAGCTTTAAACACTTCTCCCTTAGCAGGAACTTTAAACTTTATATTAAAGAAAACATTTTAAAAATGCACATGAAAAGAATTGAAACCATACTTAGAAAAAAAACTGTGTTCACTTAACTCCAAGTCCATTCTGTTTACTCAATTTGATGAACTAAGAATACCCATTGTAACTAGATTGTGGGGCCATTGTAATGGATGATGAGAGAATGGACTTGGGCTCACTAACACTTACAGGGTTCCACTATACTCATCTATACACCAGGGTTCTTTAGAGTCAAATGGCAGTGCCATGCTCAGATTGTGTTCATGAATACACAGGACATAGTATAGGACTTGTACAATAACAAACACACAGGAGACTGGCGCTACAGTTCAACGGCTAAATACTCGCCTTATAATCACCAGGATCCCATATGAGCACCAGCTCATGTTTCAGCTGCTCCACTTCCCATCCAGCTCCCTGCTTGTGGCATGGGAAAGCAGTAGAGGATGCCTTGGGGTCCTGCACGCCTGTAGGAGACCTAGAAGAAGCCTCCTGGCTCCTGGCTTTAGATCATCTCAGCTCCAGCTGATGCAGCAATTTGGGGAGTGAATCAGTAGATGGAAGATCTTGGAGGATCAGTCTCTCTATCTCTCCTTCTCTCTGTTAAATCCGATCTGACTTTACCATAAAAATAAATAAACCTCTATGTGAAAAAAAGAAAGAAAGAAATATTCAATAGAGGACAGCCATCTTGGGAAATATGTAATGGCAGAGTAGCTGGAATCAGTACACTGTGTAGGGTGGAAGAGTGAAGCAGTGGGAAACATGCTGCTTAGACTGAATTTTGTGCCCCTAAAATTTATATGTTAAAGGCCCAACCCCTCCATTTCACATAATGTGACTATATTTGGAGATTGGTTTTTTTAAAAAAAAACTAACTAAATTAAAACAAGTTCTTTAAGGTTGGTGCTAGTCCAATATAATGGCATCCTTATAAGAAGTGATAGTGTGTCCTAATCACTTCTTATAAGGATGCCATTTTATTGGATGTGTGTGTGTGTGTGTGTGTGTGTGTGTGTGTGTGTGTGAGACAGAGAGACAGAGAGAGAGACAGACACCCTGTGAAGACAGAAGGAGGAGGTGGTCATCTATAAGCCAAGGAGGGAAATCTTAGACGATAGTAACTTTGCCAATATCTTGATCTTGGACTCCCACCCTCCAGAATCATAAGGAAATTGGTCCTTGTGATGAACCCACTCAGACAGTCTGATATTGTGTTTTGGCAGCTCTGATAGACATGCCTTATTGCTGTGTAGTAGCAAATAAACATTTCACAGGTAAGAAAGTTTGGAATGCTGTGACAAACACTGGTACATCTCTGAAATACCGTGTGTAGGTATATTTGTAGTTTTTGCAAAGTATCCCACACCTCTACCCCTGACATGACTGCTCAAGTTGAAGTTATTTAATATTTGGAGGCCATCTTGCTCCAGAATCATATGCCAAAATCCTTCTTATAGAAAAAAGAGATCTTAGCTGGTTGGTATTCAAACCCTTCTGTCTAGGCATTCCTAAAAGAAGATAAGAAAAATCTGATGCAGCACTGAACCCATCTTGGAAAGGAGCCTGAAGTAAACCGAACTCTCAGAGAGGCAGGTATATGGAAATATAATATACATAAAGTAAAATTCATTCTGTGTGATTGCAAAATCAGTCGAATGTTTGTGGTTACAGTAATGCAATCATCCTCTCAACCAAGATAAGAAACCATTCCACCACTCTCAGACCGTCCATTTCTTTCCACTGGTTCCAGCCCCTGATAGCCACTGATTCAATTTCTATTCATGTATTTTTGTTTTCTTTGGAATGGAAATGCATTTGTATAATATGCAGATTTTTTGTGCCTGGCTTATTTTATATTTTCTGAGGTCTATTGTTCTGAATATAAAAATTATTTGAATTTTATATTCATTGCTAAAATAAGGACATATTTCAAATGACGAATAGCATAACCGTGTTTGTTATAACACTGTGATACACTTAAACCTTACCCACTTAAATGCAACCTATAATAATTAGATAAAACCAGTATTTCAGGAAGATACCCCATTTTCAAATTTTAAAAATATTTTATTTTTTAACAAGTGTTGGGTTGGAAGACACTCCCCAAGAAAGCTCTAAGAGTTACCAATTAAGTGTTGAAAGCATATGACACAGGGAATAATACACCATAGTCTTTCTACCTTTTCCAGAGATTGAGACTATAAATGCCTTCTCAGGGTTTAAGACAAACAAATATTAAATGAAAAAAACCCATATTTTAAAAGAAATAAATGCTAATAGGCCACATGACATGTTCACTAGTGATAAATCTTTGAGACAGGCTAAACTCTACTACTACATGGATAGGACAAGTAGTAGCTATGGGCCCCTAACATTCAGTTGGTACCTACCATACCAATTTCTTACCAACAGAATCTTTTCCAGTTGGTTGTTTCCCTGGACCATAACCTCATCTGTTGGATATGTTTATTATCTGTCTTTGGAGTACTAATCGAAGCATACAAAGGTTGTCCTTTTCACCCAAAGTCTTGGTCACAGATAAGATAAATACACTAAGGAAGGGAGAAGAGGCTCTGTTTTGGCAGCTGGTGAATAAACTGCTTGGGTTGCCCTCACCATCATGACCCATTTCCTAGGCCAAGGCAGAATGAGTTACCCTCATTGGAGTTCTTAGGATACCGTGTACATGGTTGACATACCTCATAACAAATGTATACGTATATGTATATGTATTTACATGTATGTCCCCTGTCATACTTTCAATTATTTGAGGATAAAGATTAGCTTATCTCTGTATCCACAGATTCTGGCATAGAGCAAATTTTAGTTACTGTGAGTTAAATTTAGTTGGCCCTTAAGACCCACGCTTTGCCACATGCCACAATCACACTTCAGAGAGTTGAGAATTGTTCTGTGTAACTAGAAAGTTAGGCTCCAGTTTAGTTTGCACATCAAGCCTCATGTTCCCTGCAGTCTGCCAAGCTTTTGACCCAGATTCCTGCTCTGAGTTTACTTGCCTGCTCCAAGTATAATCATAAATCCTGCTCTGACCCAAATCCACCGCCTGTACCTGTTCTACATCACTAAGGTCTCCTGCTTTGACCTTGTCTATGAAACACTATTTGTGTCCAGGGCACCCATGGTGAAGAGCCAGGAGGGACAAGCTGAAACTTCTAATGTCCACGATGACATCTGATTCTCCAAGCTGTGTAAGGCAACTGAGAGGGCCAAGCTGAAAAAGCATCCAGATGAATACAGGGTCAAGTATCCAACTTGCTGCCCACAGCAAATCCTGAAGCAGGAAGCAGGTGCAGACGTGGGCCAAAATGGAACTCAACAAGTAACAGATGGTCATGATGCCTTTCTGATCCTCTGGCTGTGACTATCCCATCTAAAGTGAATGTCCAAACCTGGAATAGCAGCTCAAGGAAAGACAGAAAACGAAGGGTCCAGTGTGATAGCCTAGTGGCTAAATCCTCACTTTGCATGCTCCCAGATCCCATATGGGCACCAGTTCATGTCCCAGCTGCTCCACTTCCCAACCAGCTCTCTGCTTGTAGCCTGAGAAAGCAGTTGAAAACAGCCCAAAGCCTTGGGACCCTGCAACCACATGGGAGACCCAAAAGAAGCTCCTGGCTCCCGGTTTCAGATTGGCTAAGCTCTGGCCATTGCAGCCGCTTGGGGAGTAAACAAGTGAATGGCAGATCTTTCTGCCTTTCCTTCTATCTGTATATCTGCCTTTACAGTAAAAATAAATTAATCTTTAAAAAAAGAAAGAAAAGAAAAAAGGAAGGGAGGTAAGTCCATGAAAGGGGGAAAGAGATACATTCTTTGTAGACTCAGGGTCCTGTTACCCTCATTTGATGTTTAAATACTTGGCCAGAAAAGATGTGAGAACATCCTACCCAGTGGCACCTGTCTGAACTTATTTAGAACCAATGTCTCTGAATGTGTTACTCAGTTAAGGAGCTCAAAGCCAAGATGACCTAGAATTCAGGAGTCTCAATCTCATGGCAAGTGTCTTTATATAAAAGAAGGGCAGAGGAAGACTCGAGATAATCACACAGAGGAAAAAAGTCTGGTGACAAAATCAGATGAAATTAGAGGTTGAAGTTACACTCTGAGAAGCCAAGGCTCACCAGGAGAGCAGAAGGTGGAAGGGAAAGGACAGAATCTCTCCGAGCCTTCAGAGGGATTACAGCTGCTGACACTCTGTGACTGCAGACTTCCAGCTCCAGAACTATGAGAAAGACACGTCTACTGTTCCAAGTTTGTGGGACTTGGTCATGGCAGACCTAGGAAATTCATGCAGTCTTCTTCTGTCCTTCTGGTAGAGAAATGAGTGTGCACTGGAATGCTTAGTCTATGAAGAAGACTGTCAAGGAGAAAGTGACATAGGCGAAGTCTGGGGATGCTTTTAGAGATTAGAAGAAAGAGGGAATAAAGGGTGGAAGTTGACCCAAAACGTGTTAAAGCAGCAGTCCTTAATAGCTCTTAAGTTCATCTTCAGCCACTTAGAAGCTTAATTTAAACATGCTAGCATTTTAAGTTAGATTCTTTTTCAGAAAGAATAATAATGAAAAGGTTGCAAAGAAGACAGTGAATGCTCTGGCAAAATCTTTCTCACCCCAAATATTCCTCCCTCCAAATGTTTGTTAACTGATTGGCTTTGTTGAAATAGACTTAAGCTATTGGAGGAAGTACATATGTTGAGACTTAGAAAGTTTTATGAAAGGATCTTCCATACTTTGAGCAACAGGTAGCCTAGCTGCACATAACGCATTAAACTTTGCAAAGGAACTGCACAACTGGCTTTGTCCCTGCCCTACCTCTTCAAAGTCAAATGCCAGAGGAAATGGTACCACTCACCAGCTGCTCTTATTGGCTGGCTCACAGTTCACCTCATCTCCTTAACATAATGACTGTCCTGTGGAATTTGACAGTTGCAACATCTAATCTGGCTTAAAAGCTCTTTCCAGCTTCCAGGGAGTTCCACTGTACCTCCCTTAGGTTAGTGTAAGACGTAACCACAACTTTAATTATTAGTCTTCTCAAGAGAATGAGGGAGATGGTCTCCCTTACCATGACACCATCCACTTAACTATGAATGAATAATCCAGCTCTTTACAATTAACTTGCCAAACAAGCATCAAATCCCAAAGCAAGCGTAAAGTAGCTGTGTAAACATCATAAACACAACCCAGGCATGCCTCCCTGTTTTTGTTCCTTATGCAATATTTTACACTCATTCAAAGCCTATGTGAAACTTTCTCTGATGCCTCTTTCTGACTCATAAAAACACCACTAATCTCCAGTAGACAATCAAAGGTTCTATTTTACGGTGACTGTAGAAGAGGCGTCATCAAGGTTGCTTAGCAGCAGAAGTTGATTTCTCAGAAACAATTTGAAGAAAGCATTCTTTATTTTCTCAAGGATTTGTGTCTTTGGCTTGACTGACTTTCAAACTGAATTACGCAAAAGATTTTTCTCCTTATACCTGTGGGTGGATCACGAGGGAAAAGTGGCAGGGAAAGACATCATGTTAAGAAGTGGATAAGGAGCCATGTTTCTTCTATCCAGAAGCCTCTAATTAGAAAAGTTGAGGCTCGTTCTGATGTTGGTTTTCTTTACAGGCTCCAGCATGATAAGGGAGAAGCTCAGAGAAAGAAAGGACATGTATCACCTTAGGAGATGGTGTCCAATCAACCAGGAAATGGTGGACATTTGAGTTATTTCCTGGTGATGCAACACACCACAGTTGCTAAACTCACTGAGTCGAATTATGCAGGCTAGGAATTATCTTCATGGGACCAAGAAGTTAAGAAAAATAGCGAAGATACCTTTGAGGGCAGGGGACAGCTATTGATATTTGCTGAATTATTATTATGTGATACTGTTTTTAAAGCATTTTTCACCTAAAATAAAATACAAATAGTTTAACACTGTCCTTAAACATGAGAAAGCAATATGCTTAGATGTGCTTTATGATTTAAGTTGCCTCTAAATAGAGTTGGCATGTGAACCCTGATGGTCAACACATCTATAGGATTCACTAGGCAGGTACTGTGTCTTGGATGACTGTCACCATGGATGAACTACAGCCCCAGGTTACCACATTTTCTCTTCTTGAAGGAAATCACTTTATACAGGTTTTTAATGGGAAATCTCCGAATTTCTGACTGTTGACAATATACTTTTTAAATGATTTTCTCTTTTAAACAATCGAACACATACTGAGTGTGGCTTAGGATTACTTCCTTCCTGTCTCAAATCATTAAGTCATTACTCAACCTGCAATTTTCTGCACACATGGACCAAAGGCGTGGAAATGTAAACAGGAACCCACACTGGACTCATTTTGGGAAATGCCCTTTGAGGAACATTTGCAGTATTGGGTCATCAGAGGGCATTTGATTGCCAAGGCTTTGCTAGTTTTATTAGAAATCTGGGATAAATTGGATCAAGACTCCAGATTTGGGATAGAACAGAACACGGATACCCAAAAATTCTTACCCAACCATGCTGTGTTTATACGTGAGCTAACAACCTTGTCAGTCGCCAAGAGCTGAGAAGTTTTCTGGCCATAAGTAACTTCTTCCTTCATTTTAATGTACATTATAGATATTATTACATTTTTTCTAAGGTGTGTGCCATAAAGTTAAGAAATCAGGAGGTACCACTGTGTTTTTCTATGTTGTATGGGTGCCCTGATTTACTGTCAAGTGGTTAGATTTTGTGATGAGAGGGATTTGGATTTTCCAGTCTCTTTCAGTGTCACTTTTACACTCTTCTGCTCATCTGAATCATAGGACATCCCCCACCTTACTTACAGATCATTTCATTACAATGAAAGCACTACACTTTATTCAATCACCTATTCCAGTTTTCTTTTTGGACATCAATCTCTTAGCAACTCAATACAAGTTGCCCTGAATTAATTCAGTCATCTGTTGCTTGTTTCAAAAGGTCTCTGGGCAGAGGACATACGACTTAATAGATACCAAATTGTCTCACTCAGCTGGAACAGCCCTTTTAACATCCAAAGTCCTGCATCTAGGAAACCCCTCAGTCCTGGGCAAACCATAATGGTTAATTCCCTAGGCCTAGCACACAGGTAGAATAAAAGTGGAGAGCAGGTAACAAGGAGAGAAATCTGTCTTCCCAAGAGTAGATGCATGTGGAGGCAATAGGAGGCTTCACACAAAATTGTCAATGTTTGTTTAATGAGAAAAACATACAGCATGTGCTGTGAAGAAGGTGAGCAGGTGATAGAAGAATCACCATTCAGTGAATTCTACTTTAACCTCATTTTTTTTAAGAGCAGGAGACCATGAACAAAGTCAAAAGTCATTGGCAAGGTTCTCTCTCTCTTTCAAATTTTAATTTTAATCTCATTTCATCTGGGAGATAGAGAAACTCCCATTCACTGGTTCACTCCCCAAAGGCTGACAGTAGTGCTGGAGCTGAGAAACCATGAACTCAATCAGGTCTTCCAAATGGGTGTCAGGAACACAACCACCTGAGTCATCACTGCGACCTTTCAGCATGTGCATTAGCAGGAAGCTAGAGTGAGGAGCTGAGGTGGGTACTGAATGCATGCAATGTAACATAAGATGTAAGCATCTACTGACAGCTTCAATACCAGCTAAGTATCCTTTATTTTCTTCTTGACATCTCATAAAACAATTTTATATAACTCATGTGAGGCACATGCATGTTTTGCATGGATGTAATATGTTGTTTCTGAAAGAATACAAACTAATATGAACATAACAATGATCAAATATGTATTTTTCAGAAATAAAAGGAAAAGATACAATTTACTAGGATGAGGAAGCATGATCTTGAATGATGTATTTATGTAACCGACATTCTTTAATAACTACTTGCCCTCAATCATCTACTATTCTCCTGCTTTCCACCCTCCACATCTTAAATAACACACTTAAGCAATAGCTAGTCACTTAAGAGTGGGGAAATGTGGTCATTTACAGCAGGAGAGAAGCATCCAAATCTCTCCAAGTCAGGGTTTGCCAGAGAAAGGGAACCAACATCATTCATCTATAGAAACAGATATATAAAAATGGTTGGCTGCATACTGGAGAGTGATAGATCAGAGAGAGAGAGATTGGCATACCCAGTTACAGAGGATGAAAAGTTCCACAATTTGCTATCTGCAAGTTGCAGACCTGGGAAAACACAAGGTTAAAGG
Source organism: Ochotona curzoniae (assembly GCF_017591425.1). NCBI lineage: Eukaryota > Metazoa > Chordata > Mammalia > Lagomorpha > Ochotonidae > Ochotona > Ochotona curzoniae. Next base: position 41,740,115 of record NW_024466502.1, on the reverse strand, counting down.
CCCAAGGAACTGGAGCAGGGATGAGAGGTGCTGCTGAAGGAAGCCCTAGAGTCTGAAGGCATAAGTCCTTGGAGACCTGATGTCCGACAGGAGATTAATATCCCAGACCCAGAGGAATAGAATTGGAATTGTAGATTTCAAAGACACTGGGAGGTGGATACCATCATACTGTGAGAGGAGCTGAGCACAAGGTAAGTCAAAGTCAACCAATGGCCTGGGATAAATGCCTGACATGTTTGTGCCTCTGAAGGATTAGACCATGTGACCAGAAGGCTTCTGAAGTTTTCTACACTTCCAGGACCTACTTGGGGATTATATATATCAGAAAAGCAGTAATAGTCACCAAAACCATCATTGAATGTTCAGTATGGGAAGCCAAGGAACTAGCCATGGTTTCTCCCAAAAGGAGGGGACTATTGGGATGGATCCAACTGTTTATAACTTCAAAGTCTACAACAAGGGTGATCTCATTACTTGCAAAAGAAGCAAATTTCTTAGGCCCGGCGAGGTAGCTTAGTGGCTAAGGTCCTCGCCTTGCATGTACTGGGATCCCATGGGTGCCGTTTCTAACCCTGGCAGTCCCACTTCCCATCCAGCTCCCTCTTATGGCTTGGGAAGGCAGTTGGGGATGGACCAAGGCCTCGGGTCCTGGAGGAAGCTCCTGGCTCCTGGCTTCGGACTGGCTCAGCTCTGGCCATTGCAGCCACTTGGGGAATCAGCAGATGGAAGATCTTCCTCTCTGTCTCTCCTCTCTGTATATCTGCCTTTCTAATAAAAATAAATAATAAATTTTTAAACAAAGCAAAAAAGTAGCAAACTTGTCACTGTAAACTTTAATACTTTGTAAGATATCATCATAAAGAACCACATTTTGCACATAGAGAAGCACCTGAACCTAACAGTGTTGCATTGGATGCTAACACACTCTTGAGAGATAGAGAACATAGTTTCTACTCTCCCCATATCATGAGTGATGTAACTGAGTTTCTGAGCAGTTCAGATCGCAGGGTTGAGTCTTGGACTCTGTGCTCATGAGTATTTGCAGCCTCTACGTAAAACGGAGGTAGGTGGGGATTTTGTCGCTGAGTGCTTGCATCTGGAGTCAGAGCCCTAGGTATGGAGGATGGGAAACTTATGGAGCACACTGTGTCCTCTACCAAACCGGAGCAGAGACCTCAGGTTGTGAGTGCCATGACTGGTATGCTCTGGAGGGGGCTTCCCTTGGTGCCACCCAGGAGATGTTGCTGTCTTTTGTAGCTGGCTGATCCTCTGTAGATGAAGTGTTCTGTGTGTGACCCTCTCACACAGAGTCCCCCCTCTCTCAATGTCTCAAAACTATGGTGTTGGAGCTCAATGAGGTCAAAGGATTGGAGAAAACCTAGGAGTGGAGGAGGACTCATGTTTTTCTGTTGCATGTTGTTTTGTGAAGCTGGATGTTATTCTACCAGTTTTGCTGCTGTTTATAATTTTTGTTCCATACAGATTATTATTCTAAAAATAGAGCAGTAATATATTGTTGCACATATGGATTCAATTAAGAGCCTTCTTGCAAACCGAAATGTGGTTTTACTGCTTCTGGCCAGGCCAGACAAGGATGTCTGAAGACAAATTTCCGAAGGATGCTGCAGGCTAATTTCTCTGATCTATTTAACGTAACCACAGGACCCGTCTCTGAGACAGAGATGGATGGCTTTGGCATGCTGTCTTGGACCACCCTCTGATCTCTAGGCAATATGTGGAACCTCACAGAGAAGTGGTTGCTTCCAAGAGCCAAGGTACAGGCACAATAGCCCCTCCAGCCTCCCTAGGATTCAAGGGAGATTAAGAAAGACTTCTCCCATATTCAGTGTTCCAACTGCCTTCTGAGGATCAACTTGGCCTCACTTAGCCAATTCATGACTTGGGATGGTTTGTGGCAGGATTACATTTCTTGGACCACGGCCAACTGACATGTCGTGCTTCCCAAGACACCGTGAGCTTCACAGCTGTGTCCCCACAGAACTAAGATCAGAAGTTTATGCTCTGTTTTTGTTTCCCTGGAGGTTTTTTTTTTTCCCCCTCTAATTAGCAACACCTCACCCGTGGAGTACTGCTGCCTAACAAATGATAGAAGTTCAGGAATTTTGACATTTGTTATCAAATGCATGCATCCCCATCCTTTGCTCCTCCTCATTGTGACAGCCACTCCAACTGCACCTGGGGCATAATCACTGCCAAATCCTTGCCCCAGCTGTTGATTTAAATTTACACAGCTTGACCAAACATACTGACTATTTGGTGCATATCATAATCAGAAGAAGAATGCCTCTTTGGATTTTTGAACTCATTCCATTTGGGGTACTCATAGCAGGGGGCATTAAAGATGAGATGGTGGTGCTCATTCACTTATCCAATCATGCTTCCATCCAATCTTCCCTCATGTAGGTAATAAACATCTTGTGTGCCACGTTCCAAGCTGGCCACTAGGCATTTCAGTGGAGGAACACAGGCATTTCAGCGGGGGAGCACTGTTGTCAGGAGTGGCTTCCATTTTAATTGAACCCAGGGAACTTCATCACTCTCACTTCAGGTGTGTCAGACACTGTCATGTGTCTCCGGGTGTACACAGACCTCGCCAGGTTGGATGCTCTGGCTCCCCTCTGGTCCTTTGAGGCTGGCCTTTGCTTGGCTTTTCAGGGAGAGGAGGGGCCGGGGAAGGGCTGGGGCAGGGCTCTCCAAGGCTGTGTCATGCTGGGCTCCAGCCCAGCCCATTTCATCACGAAGGGAAACTGAACTATGAGCCCGTTGCTAGGCTGTGGCTATTTATTTATATAAATGAGCCTTGTGCTTAAATTAGAAATCTGTTTTTGCTTTTTCTTTCCTCATTCCAGCATCATCTGGTTGTCTGGCACCATCAAAGTTGCATTTCTGACCTAACAAGAGCTCTTGGTGGATGGGAGTGGGAAGGAGGATGGAAAGAGTGCCAATCAGCCTGCCTCACGAGTAGGTGGAAACACGTGGCCATGCCATTAGCATCCTGTGCTTCAGGACATTTCATCTCTGACATCTACGTAGTCCTTGCTTGGGAATAGCAGCATCAAGAGTGGCCTGGTGTTAGCACCTCTTCTGATGAGCCACACACAAGATTACTCCAGAACAGAAGGCAAGGCACATAAAAGAGAATTCAAGTCAGGTGCTGCAAACAGGTAACATCTTCAGAGGCAGCTATTTTAAAAGAGTCGCTTTACTGAAGCTGTTTTGACATGAGAATATTTTGATTTGGTCCAAAAAAATTTCAGCTTACAGATGTTCAGTTTTTTTTTTTCTTTTAATAGGTGATGAGAAAATCTAGCATTCTACCCTCCATTTGTGAGATTTGCCTCAAAATTGATCTTCATTCTCCCTCTCTCTTTCAAGTAAATAAAAATAATAAGTAAAACATTCAAAGATAGCACAAAAGACACAGAGCATTATGAGGGGAGAGAGACTGATCCTAAACATAAAATACAAAGCAGTGGAACAGTTCACTGGGTGCTCAGAAGAGCTCACTGGGGTCCCTCTGTGAGAAGTGTCTGAATTCTGACCTCAAGTGTCTGAAGCACTTTAGGCTTGTCTGTGCCTCAGTTTCTCCATGTAAAATACAAATGATCATATCTATCCTTCCTCTTCCCTCTAAGCCATATAATGAGAAATGTGAGACACTTGGAGAAAGGTACCTGTCTAAATAGCGTTCGTATGTATGAGTCCTCTCTGAGTCAAGAATCACAGGGTTGGGAAGTTACCACCTCTGTGACTCATGGAGACACAGTGGTGCCTTTGGGTGGGAAGTGTGGCGTGTGTGATGAGTGGTCCTGGCGAGGGCAGAGAACCGAGTACTCTATACCCAGTGCCGTAGACTGGAGGAGTGTGTGCACAAGCACTTGGGAATTTGACGCAGAGAGGAATTTGACATTTCTGCCTGTAATCTACATTTGCTGTACAAAGAGCTGTGACAGCATGTTTGTGCTCGACTTTGGCTTCCCTGTGCCAAGGAAGAATTTGTCTGCCATTTGTCACACTTGCCAGAGTCCCCTGGAGGCAGTTTCAGTTTGAGAAAGGGTGGAGGGAGAATATGTGTTCCATCAGGTTTCGCTGCCTTCTATGCCTTACTGACGTGGATGGACTGTCCTTCCGGTACCCTGAAGGGCTGAAGCCTCAGCTTCCAGAATCCTGACCAAGTGCCACCACACATCAGTTCAGAGGCCTACGCTGGAGCTATCAAGAGGGCAGGCGAAGGATGCATGTGTTCCCATAGCTCCACTCACCCAGCTGCACTTCCGACTTTCCATCATCCCTATTTTCAGAGCTAAAGTGCCATCTCCTCTGGTACGGTTAATCTTTGTTCCTGCCACCAACCCGTTTTGCTTTGTTATTTCCCGTCACATCCCTGCCTTCGTATTTCTTGCGCATTCCTTTCTCAGGCATCGTGTTTTGATTCACCCCTCACACTGCCTTCCCAGGGCCAAGAACAACTCTGTTCCAGCAGCAGGAGGAGATTATTTGGCTTAAAAGAGGGAATAAATGGTGACCTCTCTCCATTAGCATTCTTTGGATTTACATGGGAATTATTCTGGGAGCTGTTCAGAGCCTCCCAGAGGGACAGTAGGTTTCTGTGCAGAGAGTCACTTTGTCCCATTGTTTCTAACTGAGTGATGATAACAGCTTTTCTTTCAGGAGCTCCCAACCCCCACTCCACAAGAACCTTGAATCATACAATGGGTATTATTACCATTGTTACAGATGTGAGCATTTTCCCCAGTGACTGATGGCATGACCTGTTGCTGTTTCCAATGCTTGGGAATCTCGTTCATCTGTTAAGGCAGCCCTCCTCAGGTGACTGACGCCAGAGGGGTCAGCTCTAGCTGCTCTTGCTTCTCTGTTGATATTCATAGGGCTCAACAGCACATACTAAGTTCAGAAGCCCAGTACCTGGTGCTGGCATTGTTCTCTGCAGGGACACTGTATTTCCCCATCCAGCTCTTTGTATGGTGATTCATGAGTCCACTGTTTGGCACAGAGCAAGCAAAGAGACCAGAGGATCTGGGCTCCATCCAGGCAACAAGTAAGGCTGTTTTCTACCCAGTCTAAGAGGATAGAGAGCCCAGAGCCTCCAGGAATGAACTGATACTTAATTTAGTCTGTCTGGATCTGTTGCAAACCACATTCTGTGCTCCCAGGACAGAATACTGCACTTGAGAGTAGGGGAAGACAGCAAGTCTCCACTTCCCCCTCCGCACACCCATCCTCCCTGTCTTTGGGCTCAAACACAATGTAACAAGGCCAAGGTTGAAAAGAACAGAGCTCAGCAAGAAACAGCCATACTTGGAAAGGTGCTTCCACATCCAAGAACTGGCATCTTCTTAAATGTTCAAAGAGCAGGTGTTCTTGTTTCTCTTTTATTTTTGGGAAAACCAAATTCCAGAAATCTGGGTTGTTTTCCTTGGCATTTACAAAGTAAATTTCTGTAGGACTGAGACAAAACCCCTCCAATTTCTGGTATCTGTTCCATTTTTTCCCCCATATTCCCATGTTATCCTTTAAACCAACTTAAGCAAAACAGCCAAACCAAGTCCTGAGTAGAAATCAAAAGCAGTGAGGACTTCCATCAGAATGTCTGAGCTTGAGGACTAAACTGCTGCTTCTCTGGCTAACATTGTTGGTCAAGACAAGGCTGCATGGCTCAGCATAGCTGAGACGAGTTGGGGTCTCACTGTTTATCTTGCTATTCTGAGAGGACTATAAATGAGAAGGAGGCAGGACAGTATCCAAGTGCATAGCACACATACATATGCCTGCGAACACACGTGAGGAGGAACCTTTTCGTGTTCATAATGGTTGTAGGAACAGATCCTCTTAGAGGTCATTTACAGCTTCATGAGTACACCATGGCCTCTTAAAACTCTTGGCTCTTTGTCTGAGCCCTCTTTCTGAGCACTGAAGTTGGCTAAGACTTTGCATGAGGCATCCCCCAGAGAGGATCTGGAGTTAAGGGTGCCAAGAGCCACTCTTAACCCAGGAGGAATGCAGCTGGTGAAATAGTATGTCTCAGTTTCCTTGCCCATCAAAAGAACAACTGAGGTGTGTTCCACTGAGATTTGGAAATGGACTCCAGTGGGAGGGAAACCCAACAGCTTTTGTTGGCATTTATTGGTTTTCTATCCTCCTGCCCTGTTTACCCCATCCCTCATTGTGTTTCCTGAGATCACATCCCTGATAACCATCTAGGTTCCAATCTCAGGAATTAAAACCAAGACAGTGGTGTAGTTTCTGCCTCCTACGCCGTGGATGTAGTGAACTCCACACACAGTCTGTTGCCTTTTAACAGGGACAGGTATACATTTCTATGTGGGGTGTTGCCTCCTTTCAACCATTGGCCAGGACTAAGTTTTTCAGAAGAAAGAATTTTACTTTTTGTAAATCCAGGAAGGTCTATGCATCAGGATGGTATGTATAAGAAATAGAAAATGGGGCTCACGTTCTTGAAAAGTAGTGCTAACTGGAAGCAACCTTAGGGCTCTCTCGGTGTGGACCACAGACACTCCCAGGCAGGTGCAGTCTCTATATTCCTCATTATCTTTCAGCCTGGCAAGCTGAGCCTCCAAGGAGGCTCACTGAGCACACCTGGATTGGTTGACTCTAAGTTCCTTTCAGAGCAGCAGCGGGAGAGTCCTCTGGGACAGGGAAAGGTAGCATCAGAGCTCCCTGCAGTGGTTCTGGTTCTTGGATATTATACTCCTATCAGTTCTCCTGAGCTTAAGCAGACAACAGATTAGACTTGCAATCAAGCAGACACATGAAAGCAAACGTGTGCCTCTAACATTTTATAACCTGCCTCCCACAGAACAGAAGGCAATCTTCCCCTGGCATTATTCCCTGCCTTGTTCTTGACATTTTTAACACAGTGAGTATACACAGGCGACTTCGCATTTCCGACACCTCCCACTGCAATAGGCTCTTGGACCTTCCAGGCCTGAGAATCACACGCGACATCAACAGTAAGGTCATGCTACTGTTCCAATACATCAGGGCCAAAGTTCACCACCTCAGTAGAACCTGGAGAACTCTCTGGGGAAGTTAACAGCTGGCTAAGGTGGCTTACCGGCACGCTACGTAACACTTGGTAGAAAGCAACCACTGCTTGCTCCCTTCCTTAGCTGTGCAACAGTGGGCAGGAAACCATTAGCAGAAGTTCAGACCTTATTTCCAAGCCTCTTGTCTGGCCTACCCAAAGCAGAGTGTATTCTTCAAGTTTTTCTGCTTGTGCCCATCAAAGCAGCAGTGACCCTCACCCAATAGGGGCTGAGGCAAGGGAACAGAGACTGGGCCAGTTATGCTTCTCCCATCCTTCATACTACACACTGGAGGTTGGGTTTTAAATAGTCTAGGCTTAAAGGGGAACAAGCCTTTCTGGTGCCAAGGGCAGGTGCTCAGTAATGGCTAAGGCTATGTATGTATGGGTTGATGGTCATCAGAGCAGGGAGGGGGAAAGAAGGAAAAGAACAAATGCAAGAGAAAAGAGGGAGGAGGGAGAAGTTCATATGCAATGATAGGCAGCAGAATGACAGACTGCCACCCATGACTCCTGTAGGTCACCCAAACCAATGTTACCCCCACCCTGTCCAACCATGTTTCAGAATGGAATCAGGAGTTGGTGACTGCATGTGCTTGCTCTAAAGAAACAGAAAACCTTTAGAATATGGTTCCCCAGTTTAAAAATAGTTTGACCTTACTTCCTTAACTGCAACAGGTCTTAACCAAAGGACTTTAAGATGCTTTATTAAAAATAAATAAATAAATAAATAAAACAGTCACTTGTGTGACTATACAATGAAATTCTTATTTATCCCAAGACTTGAATACATACTATTCCCATAACCCCCATAATTAACTGTAAGATGCAGATCTTAGAATTTTAAAGGAAGAGATGCTGTTAGCCGGATTGTGCATGTTATCAGACACATGGTAGGAACAAAATAAATGCTTAAGATTGAACTAGTGATTATTGGAGAAATACAAAGTAGAATATTTTAACAAGAATACCCAAGCACTCAGCATTGACAGCTTTTCAAAAACATTTCATTGCCTCTGTTCTGGGCTTCAAGGATGCAAGGATGAGAGAGTCCTCCATGTGTGTTTACACTGGTCAACTTGTAACTGCACACACACTACAAGGAAGACATAAGCAGGGACAGGACAGGACAGGTCACAGGTTCTACAGAAGAAGATTCTGAAGCAACTGAAGAGGAGGTCTCACTAGGCAGACCAGGCCCCAGACGATGGCACAGAACAACAAAGGTGGGAAATAACCTGCTGGATCTGAAAGTTTGAGAGCTGCCCTGTGTGTATATGGCTGGAGCAAAAGGAAGGGTGTATGGGTGTGAGTGTGTGTGTGTGTGTGTGTGTGGGAAGATAAGCAGTTGATGCCTTGGTAGTCACCAGCTTTTACATAAGATACAACACTGTCAGCAGCAGATGTCATTTATCTAATCTTCATGGGAAGCTGAGTATATATGTTGTTGCTCTGTCATGGGAAAACAAATAAGCATCCCCACATCTTAGGCCCTCCTGCCAATGCAGCTTATGCAGTGTCTAGACTCTTCACCTCTCCTCTACGAGTGGCTTCAGGGAAAAACAATCTCATTCTTTAGGCACAGAGTACTTCACTGGGTGAGTGGATCGATGGATGGCTGGACAAATGGCTGTCAGAGTCCCACAAAAGCCCTTAAGTCTTACTATTTTATTCAATGCAGACATAAATACTCTTTGTTTATCACCAGCTTTGTATGTCTGTTCAACACATAGAACCCAGAAGAAACAAGCTTGGAATGAAGAGACAAGACTGGAGTCCTTAGAGAATTTAGTGATGATGTTGCCATAAGATCAGCATCATATGAGAAAAAGCAGCCAGCAGACCCGGAGGCTGGGTTTGGGAAGAAGGTCTCTGGTGGTGTGAAAGAAAGGTATTTCAGTGCCAGAACACATTGCTGCTACAGAATGCACTGGGAGCCTTAAAATTTGCTAAAGCCCAAAGCAGAATAGACAAACTGCAATTATGTTCATGCACCCAGGACTCCTGCTACCCTGCAGCTCCCTGGAGTGTCCTTGTGACATTTGGATGCTTCTCTTGCAAAGGCCTGGAGAGAGAAAAACAGCAACTCAACATCTAACAAATTATGCACCTTGTCATTGCTTCTGCTGGTCTTGTTCTGACACTTCCATTTTCACTGTAGACAATAATTATCCTCTAATTGCTTAGATCATCTTGCTTGTGGAGTTACATCAACAATCAAAATCTGTCATTATTGTTTGTTCTGTGTCTTGATTTAGCTGAATATTCTTCATTTGTACATATAATTCTATTCTGTAGAGTAGAGCCTGCTTCTCCTATACCTCACCCACCCCCGATAGAGGCAAGGTCTTTAGAGGTCTGGGAGGGAGTATCACTAGTATGTTTTTTGTTTTGTTTTGTTTTGTTTTGTTTTGTTTTCTATTGACCTGAGGGCTGCACCTTAATTTGAGAGGTATCTACCAAGCTCCATCCCAAATAGAGTGCCCCAGTTGAGCCCTTGCATATCTGAATGCCACCTAACAGTAGTGGGTGGAGAATGAACAGAGGAAGACAGTGGATCCAATGTCCCACCTCTATAACAAGGGAGTTCAGATCCCTTTGATTCTGTGTGTCCTGTGTATCATCTCTTTTTTCCCACACACAAAGTTAAATGTAAAAAAAAAAAGTCACCAACATAACTAGACAACATTCATTAGAAACCCTGCACTCATTGCTTGGTGCTTGTTGCTATAGAGTCTGCAAGAAACTGATTTTCTGGAACACGTGAGGAATGCATAGAGCATAGATGGAAACAGAAAGCAGTAGCATTGGATAAATTAATGAGCATAGATTTTCAGGTGGCATCTCTGGATATCTGAGTGTGAGGTGGAAACCAGGCTTGTAGATACAATTGGCTAGATCAATTACATGGCTCATTTATCCAAATATACTTGCATCTATCAAGTATCTACTAACCAACAAGTACTAAAGAAGGCATGGTGAGGATTTAAAAAAGAATAAGCCATGGTTTGGTTTTCAGGAGCTCACACTCTGGTAAGAATTACAGTGTGAGTGTACCGTACAAGTCATTGGAGCACAGGGTCAAAAGAGAATAGGGACTATCAGGAAAGCTTCAAGGAGTCTGACGGACTCCAGTGTGACTTGAGGATCTGGACCTCTGCCTACTTTCTCACCAAAGCTATTAACAATCCTAGGATAAAGGGCCAGCCAGCCTATTAACATGGGTTTGCTGGATTCCTGCTGTTTACATATCATGCCAACATTTCAGACTGTTCTAGAAAACTGGACTTTGGATCTTAGCTAATGTCCCACTTAATCACTCCCACCGCCAACAATATTTGCCCCTGGTACAATACTTACTCGTTCTGTTCTACGAATCTTAACACTTCAGCCAAACCTGACACATGTCCATCATCAACCAATGGACACAAACCAAAGAAGGGCTAGTTTCTGGAATGTTGCCTGGATAAGAAATCTCCAGGAAGATAACAAATAAAAAGGAAACAGTCTCTCCCTGGGAAATGAGAAATCAGTTCGCCTAGAAACAAACACAAGTACATTTCTGTAAGCCTGTTTACTTTTCCTAAAGGTGATGCAGTATGGAAAATTAAACAAAAGAGAAAGAGTAGCTTGACTCAACACCTCTTATTAATGTGATTCTGCGCAAAGCCCTGCACTAGGTACCATAAGATCACAAAGCAACCAAGACCTCATGAAACTAATATTCTACTTCGTGAGGTAAGAGTTGATCAAGAACCTGTAGAGGTCTCAATCTGAAAAGACCATAGTTTTTTTTTTTTCTACAATGCAATGATAGATTTTGTGATTATACAATTTTGGATTAAATGAACTTTCTTCTTGTTTATATGCTTTTGTTTTATTAGTGCTTTAAACATGGGCTTCATCAGTCTCTTAGTATTCTACATGGACCCTAACACTGATCTATCACAAGGTACAAGACCATGCTTTCCAGGTGATAACATAAGAAAAGTATATGGTGGGTACCTGGGCAGAACCCTTGGAGTGAACGCCACATCAGAACCCTGGGTTGATATTGGGCGGCTGTTCCCCATCCTCGGGTGCTGGGGTGGTTGGGAGGCTGGGTGTGGCTATTCCCCTGTTCTCCTCCTCTACACAGATACAGGAAAAAGAAGTGGAAAACTTGGAAACAATGTTTACACCCATTCTTCCCTAACCCTCAATCTTCTCCACCCTCATCAACTATGTAAGCACTAGCTAAAATAAAAAAGTAAGTATGTGGTCAGTGCCTATGTTTTTCAGGGTTCCCTAGAGAAAAAGAACCAGCAGGAGATGGATAGATGAGAGAAAATTGATATAGACAGGAAATATACCAGTATTTCAAAAGTGATGGACAAAGAGATTTCTTTCAAGAATATGACTTATGTGACTGAAGGGGTGATCTCCAAGCAGGAAATGTGTATCTCAAGAGGCTAATTTTCCTACTGCAGCAATGGCATCCCATATGGACACTGGTTCTAATTTCAGCTGCTCTATTTCTGAACCGCTACCCTGCTATAGACTGAGAAAGCATTGGAGGATGACTCAACTCCATGGTCACCTGAAGCTACATGGGAGACCCAGAGTAAGATCCTGACTCTTGAGTTACGATTGACTCAGTTCTGGCAGCTGCAGCTATTTGGGGAGTGAACCAGCAGATGAAAGATTTCTCTTCCTCTTTCTCTTTTCCTCTCTCTGTAAATCTGCCTTTCAACTAAAAAAAATAAATTTTCATAAAAATAAGCTTATTTTGATATAAGAATTGAAACCCATGCATACGTTTTTTATAATACACATATTCCATGAACTTGATGACCCCCTCATATGAGCATACACGCACAAGCACATACATACAACTATTTAGCACAGCCCTTGACATACAATAAGTGATCAATAAATGGTAATGATTCCAATAGTAAACATTATTTCATGCTACCCAATCCCCTTCCCTAGAGGTTGCCCCTCTATTGAAATAAGAACCCTGTTGACGAAGAGTCTACAGTTCATATCCCCATGATTTAGCTCACAGTCAATGACTGACCCACTTGGAGAGACAAAGTTATGGCCTTGGTGCCTCAAGATTTCACTATTGCTGCTCCTCATGATGATGAGGTGCAGCTAGTCTCTGGCAGAGCCCCAGCTGGCTTTCACTCACTAACTCAGTTCCTTTCCCTACGCTCTTGTGAGAGCATGCTTCAGTAAATCACTCATACAAAGTTTCTCAGAGTCTGCTTCAAGAGAAACCAACTTAGATGCAAAAAAGTGAACTTTAATCTATCCAGTTATGAGAGTCTAATAAGTCAACGTGGTGATTCTGATATTCAGACAACTGGGTAAGTTTCTGCCATGTTTTCTAGGCAGACGGAAATGACTTTTGCCTTGCAGCTGTATTTGTCACCTAACTCATTTGTAGCAGACCTCCTGGTTCAGAGGAGCTGGGAACTGAGTCTTTCTGTGATCTGATAGCTCCTAAATCTGCTTGGTCACATGTATCCAACAAAGTTGGCTTGGTCTCAAAACCAAATAACTATACTTTCAACCACCAAATCTTGAATTTCAGAGAAAATATTCATTCATTCACTCACTCATTTATTCACTAGCACTCACAGAATGTTATCTTGTAGTCAGCTACTGTGTTGGGCAGGGAGATAGATTGGATGTGCTACAAACATTGCTAAAACATTGTTGCTTCCCTCCAGGGACTCACAGTCTGAAGTGAGAAAGTGAACAAATAAATAAGAGATTGCAATGGAGTGTACAATCCATGCTATAATATGATGCTACAAGAACACGCAGGAGGGGCCTATAAAGCAGGATTAGAGGGGAGATTTCAAAATGTCCACTTCTTTATTGTGGCTGACCTAAGCAGAAATAGAATAGACATCTGCTAGCACACTGCAAATCAGAATGGTTACTTCAAAGAGGAAGGTGTTACAACAAACAAAAGATGTGTAGGTTTAAGCACAAAAGATGGTTGCCTAGTGATGGACAGAATAAAGAGATATAAACGTAAAGGACTCCGCCTGCTGTGCTATTCCTGCCTAAGCTTTCCTCCCACTCAAACACTCACTTCCTGGGGGCCCAAAGAAAAGGCAATTGAATTAGATGGTTTTGGGCTATGGATTGGCTAGCTGAGTGGCAAGCAACACTGAGATCTCCCACTGTTTTTCACCCAGTAGCATGTCGGGTAACTCACAAAGAGGACCAGGACGCAGCTATCTCACTGCAAGGTTGCCCTTTGTTGCTTATCCTTCTGGCGCCATTCTTGCAAGACACACAGCGGTTACAGCATAACTCTGAAGTTAGTAATGCTAATTGTTCTATGTTGATATTAGTGTAGCAGGTGCTAATGGGAAAATAATTACTACTTTATGCCTTTATGGCCATTTTCATTGCCCTCTTGTGGTTATGCAGTTATTTGGCTATTCACGGTAATGACTTAATACACAGCAGCTACTATTCTTTTGACTATACAACTGGGAGGAGTCCAAGAAAGAAGGAGGTATTTGGGAGAGGCTGGGGCCTGATAAATATTTTTCTTGAGATTCTTTTTTTTTTTCTCCTTGCACTGTAAGAATGTAAAACTCTAAAAATATCAGTGATTTGGTGATTCAAGAAATGCAATATCTTATTCATCATCTAAATCTGTTGATGAAAATGTGTTGGGTCTGACAGATAAGGAGAGCTTGATGTCACCTGCTTTCCTGAGTGGTAGGGGCATTGAGGCCAATGGAGAGAGATCTCCATTCATTCTAATGTCTAGTTGCCTTCAAAGCCCACTGACTATAATCTGCTGCTGTGTGTTTCCTCCTGCTGCCTCTTCTCTGGTCCTGATCATGGTTTTGTACATTTATCTCTTCCTTACATTTTGGCCTTGCAGACACTGCCTTACTGGCCTCCTCACCTCTATCTTCAGACTGTTTCTAATGCATCAATCGCACTGGTTCCTTATTCAAAATTTTGCAGTGACTCATGGACCAGCTTCTTCTTAAGATGCTTCAAGATCTAACCCCTCCCTTCTTTTTCAACTTCATCTCCTTTTATATGTCCTTTTTGTTTCCAAGAGCCATGTGTACTTACTGCATATTTGTTATTTCCCAAGAGTGTCATGTTGTCTCCTCATGCCTCCACGCCCTTTCTCAACTGCTCATCCTCCCTGAAATGTATTTGTCTTCCAGAGTACGCTTCCTCTGAGAGCCTTCCCTGACTCACCCAGCAAACGTGATCCTCTTTTTCCTGTTCAACCTCCATCCTAGAAGCAACCACAGTGTAGGGCACTCTCACATTGCCTGTTTTCTCACAGGACTATGAACTCTTAGAAATTTGTTCTTTTTATTTGATTTTCAGTAGCTGGCATACTGTCAAGCACATGGCAACTCTTCAGTATGTATTGAAAAATGCAGGAGGTGAGTTTCCACTTATGTACTAGGATCTTCTGGATTAAATTGACAGATAAATTGGTAACATTTATAAGGATCATGAAAAGCATTTAGTAAATTTAGTCACAGACACAGAATCAACTTGTTTGAAGCCCAGCCTTCTTTACTTAATGATCCTCACATGCACTGTTCCCCCGTGGCTGGAATACTCTTCCCTTCTCTTCATGAATCTCAGCTCAAATGTGTATTCCTTAAGGATGCTCTTATTGTGCATCCTTCCCCAACCCCACCAGACAGGCTGTGTTCCCAAAGCATCTGTGCTGTGTTTTTCCATGTTATTTATCACCACCATAATTAGAAAACACTTGTCTAATTATAAGTTACATGTAAGAAATTAACAGATAATAACTGTTTTGTCTACTAAATATTAAGCTCCTTAAAAGCAGGCAACACATTTCTCATATTTCCTACTGGATTCTTGGCCTGTTGTATTGTCTGGCCTTTACAGAGTACACAGTAAGTGTTCAAATTAAGGGACTGGAAAGTTCCCAAGGCAAGACATGATTTTGATTTCTACTTAAGACACACACTTGGACATGACTACATCTCTTTCCAGAGATACGTTGCAAGTCTATGTTTTCAAGAATAACATCTCAAACAATTCATTGAAACCTCATTAGTACAGATGTTTGAGCAAATGAGAAAAAAAACATTTTTTTAAATTTCTGGTAGAGTTCAAGGTCAGTTTGATTCAACATCTACTGAGTACCTACTCTGTACCAGACACTGTCCTTGACACAATACTGGCAACAAGAACATGAACATGACATGGCTCCTCAATTTGAGATACTAAAAGTGCTTTGAGAAATGACTTTCTGTATATTGAATAAAGCTGTATTCACGGAGGACAGGAGAAGGCTTGTATCCTAACCCCAGAGACTACCAGTAGCTTACCAAGGACTATCAGTACAGGCACCAAGGACTATATCCCAACTGCCAAGGAGATCACAGGGAATTAGAGTGCCCTGTAGGCCAAGACTCTGAGGTCATCCACTCCCTATTGGATCTCCCACATGGGATGGAAGAAGCCCAGATCCTTCCTCACAGGATCTAATGTCATCAGAACAACAGCCAGGAGCCCTGAGCAGACCTCAGAAACAGAAGTACAATAAACTTCCTTCGGGACTCAGGAGGGAAGCTTTCTCTGGTCCTTCCTTAGTTCCAACTTTGGATCCCCACCCTCTCTTGCAATGACCATCAGGGTTGCTCCAGAGACCCAAAAATTAGATCAGACAGACAGACAGACAGAGACCAATAAAGAAAGCTTAGAACAGACAGGAAACAGTCAGCTTGGACTCACATGCACCTTACTAGGTAGGACACAAAGATTAGTTACTCCTCACTAAGGTATTGAAGATTTCTCTGTACACCCTTCCTAAAACTGTTCTGCGCCTCAACTGTTGACATATGCCTTGTTATAAGTCTGTTTGGACTATCCTAAAATTTGCGAAGTTCAGTAAAAATCACGTTTGAATTCTATAAGCTGCTAAATATAAAAATGAAAATAGACATGAGACAGCTGAATAGTACCCTATAACCATTTTAAGGTTTATAGCAGTCAGTTGTGTATAAACTAAAATTGAGTTGTCAATGAAGTAGTTACAGGATGTGGTTAAGAATCTGCAATTTCTAACATATTGGTCACTCAAAACCATGTCAATTAACGTCATGATATCATAAATTTCCATGTTTCTTCCTGTTGTTTAAGTTGTGTAGTGGCTTTTCATTGGAGGGGATGATATTCTCCCAGCTCTCAGACCAAGGATGGTCTCCCAATGAAACTGTTGAATTTATCTGGACAAAAAGATGCTGAACTTTCTGCATGGTCCATGCCCACAATGAAGGAATCATGATTGGTTATGAATTGTACTACTGTAACAATATGGAGGAATTTAATTTGGGGAGGGGTTGGGGGAATCCCAGAGCCTATGAAACTGTGTTATAAAATGAAATTTTAAAAAAAGCTATATTCACTCTCAACATAACTTGTTTCTTTAAATCACAAGGTCATCACTGCCCAGTGCTATTTGGAACTCTCCTTCCTGCTTTGACATTTTAGCTAATTATTACTTAGCTTTCCCACATCAAAATCTTCTTTGGCTGAGACTCCCCCCAACTCCTTCCCTCCCGCTCTCTTCCTCCTTTCATTTCCTACAATTCTGTCAAGGTGCCTTCTGTGCATTCCTCTACTGTCCACCCAGAGTGGTTCCTACAACCTGTCCAAAGTACTTTCCTCACTCCAGCACCCCTTTCCTGGTGTGCCTTCGGAACAGGATCATCACTTTATTCTCTCACTAGCATAGGGCCTGATACACAGGATAGTCTCAATGATATTTTGTTGTTGGCAAAATGAATGAGTAAACAAAACCAGCATTTTTAACTGGATACCCTCCAAGGCATGTTTTAATGGATATTTAAATTAGGAACACTCATCTCTACAAAACACAAAGTTCCTCAGTTTTTTTCCCCAAGTCAACTAAATTAAATGTCTTTTAATAAATCTGATTTTTTCAGGATTCCATTAGACCCAACTATATGAAATCACCACATCTGTGCATCCAAAAAGATTGAACAGGAAATCATGATTCATTCTAATACCTAGAAAACATGTATAATGGTGGTGCCACAGGGACCATCGAAGTAGCCATTTTTGAATATTCAGGTTCCAAATGAGAGGCTTGGTTTCTTTATCATTCTTGGTCCCCCTAGTTATGTTGTCAATGCTATTCAGAAGGGTCTGCCAACCTCATTCTTACTGATTGGGCCCACAAGTACTCAGAGTTTTATATAGAAATCACTCTTTAAGGATCCCTTATCAAAGGTTAGTGTTTATATCTATTTAGCAAGGGCTCAGCATGAAACAAGTACACAATAACATCTGTGAATATCAAGCAGCATATTATTATCCATACCTCTGAGAGGCTATCCAATTGGTCGGATAGCGACTTGTGGGATGGTGGCAGGCTTAAATCCCACTCTTTCTGGAAGAGTAACATTTCTTTTAACTGCGTGTCCCCATTCCTTTAACTCTGATGTCCTGTTCATGTTCCAAATGACAACTCATCCCTCACCATGCCCTAGCATTAAATTCTTATATATCATCTAATCCACAGTCTTTGCTAAGACACTTTGTTCCATTTCTTACTTCTGTCCAGCCTCGTGCCTCATTTTTTACCCATGTCTGCACTTGTACTCCCTAAATATCATAACATTTCTTTGTAGGAACCACCCTAGATTTCCCTCACTGAAGAATGACTTTTTTTTTTTTTTTGATTACTCAAGATATCATGGGAGCAAGTTGGCAGAGCACATGAGACTAACCTGTGGCTCTACTCTCACTTGCCTGACACTTATTACCAGCCCTAGAGTTAGGGACAGATGTTTCCTCCCACAGAGTTATCCAATCCAAAGGCACAGAAAAGGCAATCCAAGCCTATCTCCAATGAATGTTTTACCACAAATCAGGTTCAAATCTCATATAACACTGGCCAGAACTCAGCACCCTCCTTGCCTTCCATATTCCCCAGGCCTATCTGAAAAGCAAAGGAAGAGAAGATGGAATGAAGGAGTAAAGGGTAGGAATCGGTCAGGTGTAGAGGCATGGTTTATAATTTAAAGGATGGCATCAGCAGGGACCAAGGACACCTTAGCAGGAATTCCAATCTTGTGTACAGCCTTTCCCTGTAGCTATCATCCCATTCCCCTATAAAGGTAACAAGCTCCTGTGCTCATTTCACATGGTTTCTGCTTTTGTTTCAGTTTTGGTCTCCTCTGGCTATCTATCAGGTCCCCCTCTTACCCCCAACTTCGAATTATTTCTCCTGGTTTTGTTATACCTGTTGAATGACATAGATGGGGTTTATAGTCACCATGAAATGACATGTCATTGTGAGGTAATTGGAAAATATTACCAGTTTTTCAGAAAGCCTTTAAAACGATCATAAAGAGGGTGAGGCCCCCACCCTCAGAGAGGTGTCAGTGTGGTTAGATAAGCTGACTGCTGCATTCCATTCCAGTCTTGTCATTCATTCAACCATTCTTTCTTGGAGGACAGCTTTAGAGAGATACTGATGGACGTCACGGTCCAGACCACACAGCTCAAGTGGGATTTTCCACATGACATCCACAACTTGGGTTGCTGAGAATCAATCCATACTTAGCTTCTCTCAAATTTAGGACTTAGATGCCTTCTTCTTCCTCTTTCTTCTTCTTCCTCTTCTTCCCCCTCCTGCTCTTCTTTTTCTCCTCCTCCTCCCCCCACCCAGGGGAGCTTTTTTGAAAGTCTGAGGATGTATGTCATCCATGATGATACATGTGTTGTTATCAAAGCCAGCACTTGCATAAAGCAGACTTTCCCCAACTCTACAGGACATATTCAGGTGTTCAGGACATATTCATGTATTCAGACTTCACTAGCAGGCTTGTCTGGGTATGAAACCCAGCTCCAAAGCGTGAAGCATGGATAGATTCTTGGACGTGATACACTTCAGCTTTCTTATCTGTAAAATTATGATAACAGGATACAGCCTACAAGTCAGTGTGATTAAATGAATATGTACAGAAAGCACTCAGAACATTGCCTGGGTTGACCAAAAAGAAAAACACATGATCAGCAGAAGCCATGGAGGAAATAATTTATTTTCTAGAGGAGAGTAGAATTTCTTGCAGGGTTTCTGCTTGGTGAGAAGTCACAGAACCCCTTGAATTTGTCCCTGGGCCATCCCAAATCTCTGGACATCTGAAGTTTAGCAGAAACTTCCCAGACCATAGGTTCACAAAGGTGTCACTACTGTTAAGGATGTGGAACAGCAGCAAACTCAGAACTGCCACGTGCCACTACTGAAATACTTTTTAAAATCCCAACGCGTTTCTGTGGGACATCACTCAGTCTCTCTGCTCACCTGACCAAGGCTAACACTGAGATGAAACAGACACCTTCATGGTAGGTTCAGATTCAAAGTCCCACTGGGGGCTGGTACATGACTGAGTGGTGCATTGATTTATAGACTGCAAAAGCTGAGCAGCTCAGCCTTGTATTAAAGCAAGAGGGTGCCAGCCTGAAAGAACTGCTTTTTTTTTTTTTGTGGGGGCTTTGCCAGATCCTAGGCTCCTGGAGAAGCCCAAAGCAATCTCGTTAGCAAGAACAGCAGGTTTCTGGCCAAATCAGAAGGGGACCCTGAGCTTCAGGAACCCGGGTGTCATAGAAATCGCTAAGAAAGAATCCCAAGGACCCAGGCCTTCTGCTTCTTTTCTCATTCCTGAGAATTACAGGCACAGCACCATTCTGGGGAAGGTACACAAGCAGATGTAGTGACCTAAACGGCATTTACAGGCTTCCTAGGAGAAATCCTGAAGCAGTGGGATTAGGGCCATGGCAGTTCTCACAATTCTTAAGAGATCCATTTACTCTCTTCCTCACATCTGCCATCTCTGATGCTTTACTGCCAAGCTCCACTGACTGGAGCTCCCGGGCCAAGAATCTCCCATTCATATAAGGCCAGCCCTCTGCTCTCCATTTCAAGTCTGGTCACCACATTCCCTTACTTTTAAGTTTTAACCCTCATGGGTTTTCCCACTGTCTCCAGAATAAATGCGTAACACTGAACTGGCCTTTCAAGGCTGTGGAAATTATGGTCTCATTACTGCTAGTCCAATCCTTGGCCATTTTCCACTTTCTTTCCTCAGTTAAGAGATTATGACATTACTAAGTGGGGGGAATGACTTTATTTCCAGAGCAACTGATAATATCATTAATAGAAGAAACCCTCCATAATCTAAATGACAGTAAAGGCCTCTGGTACTCCCTGCTGATGGGAAAGGCAATCTGCCCTAGAGTTCAGGAAACCCTTTTCTCAGCTTCTGATTTTACTACGGGATCTGTCACATGTTTCTTCTATTCTCTGTTCCTTCATTTATTTTTCTTTTCTTTTTTTAAAAAAATCATTTTATGATACAGTTCCATAGGCTCTGGGATTTCCCTTCTCTGCTCCCCAAATCCACCCTCCCACTTATTCCCCTATATTACTACAATAGTATATTCCTTCATAAATAGTCCTAAATCCATTATTCTGCTATTTACTTGTATCCAGCATTGTAGGTATGGACAACAGCAGACAGTCCAGCATCCTAATGTCAAGATATAATTAGCAGGTTCATAGAGAGCTGATCTTTGATTTGGAAGTAGAGATGCATACTGCATTGTATCTTAGATCTGGATATGACGGTCCCTATTACACAGTTATTATACATCCCTTTAAATGAAAGCCATAAAACAAAATCAACAATAGGAAGAAAACAGGAAATTTACAATAACATGAACTTAAATAATATCTGACTGAAGCCCAATGTGTCATTGAAGAAATGGAAAAAAAATCAAAACCCTTCTTGCAGCAAACAGCACTACTGTATGACCTACGAGAGTGAAGAAATAAGAAAAAATGTTTTCTGAAGAAGTGAAAATAAAACCAAAAATATCAAAACCCATGAGATGAAGCAAAACTAGTATTGAAAAGGCTATTGATCTTGTACCTTGCATGAAGGTTGCCTTATATCAGAGAGAACATTCAATATTTGTCCTTTAGGGATTGAATTATTTCATTGAGCATAATGGTCTCTAGTTGGAACCATTTGGTTGACAACAGTAGAATTTCATTCTTTTTCATGGCTGAATAGTATTCCATAGAGTAGATTTAGCACAGTTTCTTTTACCACTGCTCTTTGGATGGGCATCTGAGTTGTTTCCATATCTTTGCTAATTCTAGATTGTGCTGCTGTAATTATAGGATTACAGATATTTTTCTCATATGCAGAATTTATTTCCTCTGGACATATTCCCAGAAGTAGGATAACTTGATTATTTGGCAGGTCAATTTTCAGTTCTCTTAGCACTCTCCTTACTGACTGCCATAGTGGTTGTACTAGCCTACACTCCTCCCACCAACGGTGAAGAAAGGTGCCTTACTCCCCACATCCAAGCCAGCAGGTGTTATTACTAGAGTTCTAAATGTAGGTCAATATCACCAGAGTTAGGTGGAACCTTGTGCAGTTTTCATTTTTATTTCCCTGACAGCTAGGGAGCCTGAACATTATTCCATATGTTTATTAGCTATTTTAAGTTGTTCGTTTGAAAATGTCTGTTCATTTTCTTACTCATTCCTACACAGGATTGTTTGTTTTGCTAGCATTGAGTTTCTGAAGCTCTTTGTAAATCCTATTAGTTGTGTAGTGTGTAAAGATGGTCTCCCATTCTGTTGGTTGCTTCTTTACTTTGCTGATCAGTCCCTTTGCTGTACAGAAGGTTTTTAGCTTGATGTAGCCCCATTTATTTAGGCTTTGACTGCCTGTGCTTTTGGTGACTTTTCTAAGAAGTGTTTCCCAATTTCTATATCTTGAAAATTGCTTCCTATGTTGTTTCCTAATAGTTTGATGGTTTCTGGGTGCAGATTTAGGTCCTTGATTCATTTGAAACTGATATTTGTATAAGGTGACAGGTGGGCAATCTTGTTTCTTATCTCTGTAGGCTGTTATCCAGTAGTCCCAGCAGCATTTGTTCAAGAGACCAGGCTTTTCGCCTGGATTAGTTTCAGTTCTCTTGTAAAAGATCAGTTGGCTGAATGAGACCATAGGGAATTGGAGTGCCCTTGTAGGCCAAGACTCTGAGGTCATCCACTCCCTATTGGATCTCCCACATGGGATGGAAGAAGCCCAGATCCTTCCTCACAGGATCTAATGTCATCAGAACAACAGCCAGGAGCCCTGAGCAGACCTCAGAAACAGAAGTACAATAAACTTCCTTCGGGACTCGGGAGGGGAGCTTTCTCTGGTCCTTCCTTAGTTCCAACTTTGGATCCCCACTCTCTCTTGCAATGACCATCAGGGTTGCTCCAGAGACCCAAAAATTAGATCAGACAGACAGACAGACAGAGACCAATAAAGAAAGCTTAGAACAGACAGGAAACAGTCAGCTTGGACTCACATGCACCTTACTAGGTAGGACACAAAGATTAGTTACTCCTCACTAAGGTATTGAAGATTTCTCTGCACACCCTTCCTAAAACTGTTCTGTGCCTCAACTGTTGACATATGCCTTGTTATAAGTCTTTTTGGACTATCCTAAAATTTGCGAAGTTCAGTAAAAATCACGTTTGAATTCTATAAGCTGCTAAATATAAAAATGAAAATAGACATGAGACAGCTGAATAGTACCCTATAACCATTTTAAGGTTTATAGCAGTCAGTTGTGTATAAACTAAAATTGAGTTGTCAATGAAGTAGTTACAGGATGTGGTTAAGAATCTGCAATTTCTAACATATTGGTCACTCAAAACCATGTCAATTAACTGGTCTGGGAAGAGGCACATTCTTTGAATTTTCTTTATTGTGGAAGAATTTTATTTCATTTGCAAAGACAAAAGAAACCTTTGCTGAACAAGTTGTTCTGGGCTAACAGTTTTTCCTCTCTAAAATCTGGAATATGTCACTTTTTTCTCTTCTAGCCTATAGAGTTTTCTCTGAGAGGTCAGCAATGCGTTCAATCGGAGTTCCTCTATAAGTTAACTGATTTTCTTGTGCATATTTAAGAATCTTCCTTGTTTTTGACTGAAGAGAGTTTGAGTATCCTGTATTGTGATGAAGATCACTTTTTGTCACCCCGATTTAGAGTTGGGCGCCCCTCCTGTATTTTGTTTCCCAATTCTTTTTCCATAATAGGGAAGGTTTCATTTATTATTTCATTGAATACATTTTTCAATCCAGCGTCTCTTTCTGTACCTTCTGGAACTCGCCTGTTATATTTGGTCTTTTAATAGCGTCTTTTGATTCTTGAATACTTCTTTAGGTTTGACTAAGTTCCAGTCCCAGCTTTTTATTTTTCTGCCTTTGTTGAAAGAACTATTTCCAATTCTGAGATTCTTCTTCATTGCTCACTGTATTATTGAGGTTATCCACTGAATTTTTAATTTGCTCTGCTGTATCATTCAATTCCAATAATTCGGCTTGATTTTGTCTCAGTGCTGCTACTTCCTGTGTGACATATTCCTTAAACTCCTGTGTGCTACTCATTGTTGTTAAGAAGCTTTATAACAAGTTTTAAAAAAAATTTAACCCCATTTTTTGATGTATTTCATAGATAACTGAGGTTAGCAGAGGATCCTTTACAGAGGAGGCATCAGTAATATTCACTGTGCCTCTGTCTCGTCTTTTTCTCTTGGTCATTGCACTTCTGGTTAGCAGCTTTTGTTTAGGGCAGGTTTCTAAGCTAGGTCACCCATAGGTCTACAGGTTGATTTTACTGATTGCATTTGGTACCCAGTTACTTGCAGTCACCTGCACCACTCCCTCCAGTTTCAGTCCTGGGTTCTTGTGTTAGGCTTCTTCCACAGTCTCCATAGCTCCAACTTCTGGCTCACCATTCTCTATGCCCTGTGATCCTGTGCCGTGGCTGAACCATTGCCTGTACAGCCTTTCTCCCATTCCTCGTTGGAGCAGTTCCCAGGATTAGGGAGACATCAGCTGTCCAAAACCAGCAGGTTTTGGTCTTCCTGGAACCTGCTGGCCATTATTTTGGGTGGAACCAATGAGATGTCAAGTCAGCACTGTTTTCCTTGTGGGACCAGTGCAATGCACTGAGCTGTAAGTGATTTTGCTCTCTGCTTAGTGCACTTAGTGTATGCACTCATATTTGTCCCTCCAGGCCCATAGCCTTTACCTCAGTATACAAAATGGCATTCAATGTGGCACTGGTGGGGGGGTGGTCTGGCCTGTGCAATCCACCCTTTTCCTGCACACCTGGGATCTGTCGCTCTCTTTGTTTGTGGTTGGATCAAATAAACCAGCAGGCAGTTCTTTGCCTGGGTTCACCATTTGAGCTTCCATGAACTCTGACTTCCCACCTGGCTGCCAGTAGAGCTCTGCCTGCAGGTGGAGCGATGATTGCCACTTGCTGCCTGACACAGGGGTATCTGGTCACTGCAATACCACTCCATTGTCTCTGCTGCTTCCCTGTGTCTGCCAGTCTCTAAGTGCCCTTCTGCTGTTCACCCTTCCTCTCCTAGCTCCTGGAATCTGCCCTCTTTGCTACACACTGGCTAATGATTCTCTGTCAGTTTAAACCTATACTCACCCTATACCACCATCATGCTATCTCCGTTCCTTCACTTATAAAACAGAGACAGTGAAGTATCCTATTCTCTTATATCTTTGGTTTTCTGAGCTATTTCAGAGAAAAACTCCACAACACACAAAGAAGCACTTTACAAATTCAAAGTACTAGAAGGGACACAAATTACCTTTAAAATTTTTTTATCTTTAAATTTTTTTACCTTTAAATTACCTTTAAAATTTTTTTCCAGACCAAGTAGTATCTGCACTTCATGTACTTTTGATAATACCTAAGGTTTGTCTTAGATGGGGCTTGGAATTAAATCCCATAGAATTAAACCTGTAACTAACTTTTTTGCCTGTGACTAGATCTGAGGAGCAGACCTGCTTCTAAGCTATGGTCGCTTCTCACCTGTTGAACTTCACAGAGTTGTTGGGGTCTAGAGAGAAGGCAAGAAAAGACATCGGGTACAGGTCCCAGCCTGAATGCAGCTCATATGTCTCTGTCTTCACATAGCAACGTGTATGCCATGTGAAATATTAGAATGTGGGGTGGTCATGTGCTGCTGTAGACACCTGCTCGTACAGTGCCCTCAATTGCCTCATCTTCTCTGCCTTCACTTCTCCTTCGCAGCATGGGCTGCTTCTCTCCCTTTCTCTCTTTAACCTCTCAACTAGATAGCATGAGATTTCAGCCCACTTTCGCACCCTCTTTAGCGAAAGACTCAGCAG
Organism: Ochotona curzoniae; assembly: GCF_017591425.1. Classification (NCBI taxonomy): domain Eukaryota; kingdom Metazoa; phylum Chordata; class Mammalia; order Lagomorpha; family Ochotonidae; genus Ochotona; species Ochotona curzoniae. The sequence goes on along the minus strand of NW_024466502.1, from coordinate 41,714,741 downwards.
AGCTTTTTGCTTATGAAAGGAGTCTGTTTCCAGGGCAGGGAGAAGATGAGGGAGGAAAGTCAGAGAAATAACACAATGGGTTTGCTCAGAATCATTTCTTCAGATACATTGAACCAGTCAAAGGCGAGGGTAACTCAGGAATATGGGAGTGTGAATGAGCTCTGAGAAATTGATCAACCCTGTAAGTCTCCTAGGGACATGGCAAACAACTTGAACTTGAAAATATTTCCTTGAACTAATGAGCCTTGCCTTTCTGGCTGTCTCTGACTTAGCATTTCTCACAGACTTTGGCCAGATTTCCTAGATTTTTAAACTCCAGATCTACCTGTAATTAACTCTGTAAAGATTACTGACCTTAATTGTGTCTATTCTCATCTCAAAAAATGGGGACAATAATAATTCACCCTTCTGTTTTAGACTGCTGTGAGAAACAGATGAATTATTTTATGCCAATGTTCTTAAATCAGTGCCCTACAGGTTATAAATGCTCACCTTCTTCTTTTCCTCACCAATACCCCTTTCCAGCTTTCTGGAAACTAAAACCTATTGATCTAGGATAATATGTGGGTACATATATTTGGAAAAGAAATGCTTTCTTTCATTCTCTTAAGTTTGAGTAATTTCTCTGGAGGTTGAAAGATGCTTTAATTTCATAAGGATTACCAGAGTAGTATCAACTTGGGCAACACATAAACATAGTGTGAAATCTGCCCTGTCTTCAATAAGTGTTAGATTAAAACCAACTCAATTTAGGATGCATTATAGACATATTGATGAGTTCCTCAAAGTTACATATGATACTATTCTGTTGGCATTCTTTCTGGGGACATCAGCATGCTCAACATTTAACATTTGGTCATAAATTAGATAACATTTGTACATTACTCTGCAACTGATTTTTTTCACTTTATAATCAGTTGTTTTTTCACATTCCTGTACATAGCTCAAACTCATTCATTTTTAAAGTTGTCCCATAATATGTCTCTATTACATTTTCTTGAAACATTCTTGATTGCTGGAATTTCAGATTGTTGCCCAACAGATTTTTTTTTAACCATGGAGATGTATGTTAAACATCCTTTGATATATTTCCCCAGATAGCACAGCATTGTTCTATCTCCTCCTAGGATGCAATCACCAAGTGCAGTGACTAGATATGCACATGGGTAATTTTGGAAGCTACTGCCCCCCAGATTGACCACTGTACCTCCATAAGCTCCATATTAAATGGGCATTTTGAGAAGCAAACAGTGTGACCTAGAACACAGCGGAGTGTATGACTCTGTGAATCCGATGAGATGATGTATAATTAAAGTGAGGTATTTTGGATCTTAAGGGACAGTTAAAACTTCATTAGATAACATAGCTGTGTCCACAGTGCTGCTGAATTAACCATCAACCAAGGCACAACCTTAAGTAACAATCCACTTTGTAACTGTGTTCTGGTTTTCTATTATAGCTACTAGAAGCAGAGGGTGGGCAGGAGCAGATCCTAAAAAACACTGGTTTAGGTTAAAAAAAAAAAACTGGGAGAGAGGGGACTCAGCATTTCAACCCAGAGACCACTGCAGAGATGGTGGGCAGCGGGCTGGGATGTATGTCCTTCGGTTCATACTCTCCCTACTCAGTGATGTCTCAGTGTATTAGCTGCTGTCATCTATAACACCATTCTGTAATGGCTACACATCCAAAAGTCTCCATATTGTCCACTTCACCATCTGTGTTATAATTCCCAATTAACTAGCACACAATCAGTGTCCTATCCCCAAAAAATTAGTCCAAAATCAATGACTCCAGAGGTCTTTATGATAATTCCATAGCATTCTAAATGGATTCTGAAAGCATTGTAAGTCAATACAAATTCCTATTAGTTGCTTCACGACCAGTTCTATCTTCTGAATGCAGAAAGATGACAAACAGCATTGTAGGGATGGAGATGAGATTAGCTTTTGTGACCTACTGCTTTGATAAAAAGACAAACCCATGTTGTTGGAAAAGGAAAATGCACACAACTCAATGGTATCAGAACATTTCAAGGTTGGTCTTGGGTGGAAATCATTTATGACTTCATTAGTTTGGAAGACAAGACCTGGATGCTTCTGCACTTTGTAGTGGCTTAATTAACCTTGGTATACAGAGAATGATACAAGCACACCACAAACTAAAAGTTATTTTAGGAAACAGGAAGTTGTCAGCTATTTCTTACCAACCCAGACCCACATTTTTCAGGGGCTTAAAGAGTAGTTAGAGCAGGGTTTCCAAGACCAGCTTCTGCAGCAATGTATTCTAGCTACTGATGACCTCTCTGCACTTCAGCTTCTCCTTTTAGCAAATGCTTTGTAGTAGCTTGAACTTCATTAAAAATTTTTATTTGTTTTTATTGGTATTGCTTCTCAGCCTTTTGGCTAAAATCAAGTGTATTTTTTCCATTGGAAAGTTAAGTTTACAGACAGAAGGAGACACAGAAAGAATCATTTTTCTATCTGCTAACTCACTCCTCAAGTGGCTACAATGGATGGAGCTGAGCCAATCCGAAGTCAGGAGCCAGGAGCTTCCTCTAGGTCTCCAAGATGGGTGCAGTGTCCCAAGGCCAATGGGCAGTCCTCTACTACTTTCCCAGGCCTCAAACAGGGAAATGGCTGAGAAGCTGAGCAGCCAGGACATGACCTAGTGTCTATATGGGATCCTGGTGTGTGCAAGATGAGGATTTAGCCAGTAGGCTATTGTGCTGAGCACCTGTACTTCCCCTTTTGAAGTGGTGATAAGACCTAACAGATATCCAAATGTGAGATGTATGAGCAAAAGGGGCAAGTTTAAATAAATCTAGTTATAGCAATCATGAACTACTGAAAATTGGTTATCATTTATGGCTAACAAAACCAATGTACAATGCTGTGATTGCCAGTATTAATGTGATATTTATTGACATGATATTTAGAGTTAGACCAAGATTTAAATCCTTTTCTGCTGTGTGACTTTATAGCTATGTGACTTAAGTTCTTCATCCACCTTATGAGAATGGAATGGAGGAATATGGGTTACACAGCACATATCTAATACCTTATAAGGATGTCACACATGGCAGCTATAATTTATTTATAAAGTGCTTAAACTACTGATGCCACACAATGACCCCTGTGTTCATTCCCTGTGGCTGCTATCACAAACTGCCACAACACTGGTGCCTTTAAACAACAGATATCTGAACTCAAAAGTGTTAGCAGGACCAATGCTCCCTTTGTAACTCCAGAGGACAATCAGTTCCTCACCTTTCCCAGTGACTGGCAACCACCATGTTTCATTGGTGTTATTAGGCTTGTGACTGCATTAATCCAATCTCTGCCTTTGTCTTTTTCCTGCCTTCTCTGTGTGTCTAATCTCTTTTTGCCATTCTCTCATAAAGAGCACTTTGGTTGGTATTTGGGTTCACTCAGATAACTCAAAATAATGTGTTAATCTCAAGATCCTTAATACTTCAAGGTTATCTGTTTATCTCAAGATCCTTGATAACTTAAGGCCATTTGTTTATCTCAAGATCCTTAAGTCAGACATGTGAAAACTGCCTTATAACATAATACTCACAGATTCTAAGGCTTAGGACTTGATATCTTTAGGGGTATCACTCAGCCCATTATAACCTCTTATAGTGTGATACACTATGCTGGGATTCCGTGGATAGCTCCCATTCCTAACTGACAGAGAGAGGAAACTGGAAGCGAAGCAATCATAACTTGCTTTAGTCAGATGGCTGATGGGAATGAGGAGTCTTTGTCAATAGAAAACAAAGTAAAGATCTGTTTCTGTGCTATCGATTCTTCATTGCAAGCATAAGCAGCAATCTTACATAAGAGACATAACACAGAGGTTGAGATACACCTTGCTTTAGGTGTAACTTTGGGGAAATTCCTTCGTTTCTCTGTGTCTCAGTCTCTATCTGTAAAAGGAGTACCTACCTCAAACACATGCCTGCAAGGACCAAGAGGGCCCTGATCACAAAGCCCACTGTGGATATGTTAGCAGTTCTATTTCTATGCACATAGATGGAGGAAAGATTGAGGAGCAGATAGAACAGTTGATACCCTTCTGAAACAGAAACTCTGCTTGCTTCCTTCTAATTTCATTACTTTTTCTAAAACCATTATGCAGAGAACACTCTGCTTATGAGATTACCCTTCAATTGATATTTCTTACATAATTATGCATGTGAAGAACAAACACTACAAGAAAAAACATATGTAAGGGTAGATCTAATGTTGTGGGATCCCTGTTGATTAAAAAGAACTCAAAATCACCAATGTAAAAGTAGGTAGGAAAGTGAGTATGTGCTTAGAATGAGAAAGAAAGCACAATAGAATCGTTTGTGATGCTAGTCATGAAAGACAAAAGCAATGCAGATTCCCAGGGGCAGCAGGTGCACATCATCACTGGAGAGGTCAGCCAAGAAGAGCAGCTCCAGAAATAGACTGGGAGATGGATGATGAGCTGATTTACAGCCCTTTACTGAACCAGGAATCAAGATGGTTAAATACATAAGGCAAGCTAGGAAACTCACTGCATATAAACTAAAAAAAAATTGGCCTTTCTCCCTCTTTAAGACTCCACAATAAAGAAATGGAATGACATGTGTGTCTGAACTGACATTCTGGGTTATGGAAAATGCAATTCTGTGCTTGCTTGTTTGCCGGCTTTCCTTTCTTTTCCTTTTCCTTTTCCTTTTCCTTTTCCTTTCCTTTCCTTTTCCTTTCCTTTCCTTCTTTCTTTCTTTCCCTCCCTCCCTCCCTTCCTTCCTTCCTTCCTTCCTTCCCTTTTTAATTATTTCCAAAGCAGATAGAAGGAAAGAGGAAGAGAGAAGAGAGAGAGAAATTGATCTTACTATCAATGGGTTGATACCAATTTTATTCCTATCTTTCTGCACCCCCTTAACCCTTTAGATAATCCATTGGTTCCAGGAAGCAGGGTTTCTGTGCTATGCCACATCATGTTAAGTTGACTATGTAAGAGAATGGATATGTTTATCAGCTTCATCCTAGTAATCTTTTTACTCCTTGTTCATATCCCACAACATATGTAGACCTTAAAGATACAGCATAACAAAATGTTATAGAGCCATTTGATTTAAATATAAATAAAAGTAAATTTGCAGTCAACAGTGATCCTTGAACTTCTCAAATGTTGTCCAGACAGCTTTGAAGGACTAGAAAATATCATCCTACATCAGGAACTGCACAGGGGATCCAATCTATATCTCCTGCCCACTTCTTTTTCTGTTTGTTCTTCCTTTATCCCTATTGTGGAAACCTACTCAGAAACCAAGGTAAGAAGTCACTCACTAATTGGGATCTCTGACCCCTAAGCATGACTAGATGGATTGTGGGTTTACGACAGGAAATGGGCAGCTCAATGTGGGGGGCTGTGTCAAGCACTTGCCAAATGACTCAGAGGGCGTGCCTTCCCACTCAACTTATTCTCAAGACCAATGTTACTCTAGGGGATAAGCTGACCCCTGCGTCAAGAGGTATAGCTGGGCCAGCTCTGCCAGGCTTAGTGACAGTGACATGCCCACACCAGCTTGTCCACACCTCCTCTTTGGCCAGCAGCCGTGGTACACAGAGGAGTGCTGTAGATTCTAGCGAGGCACAACACAGCAATCCTGCTTCCTGAATGGGCCAGGGAGGAGCAGGAAAGTGGGGACAAAATTTGCATCAATTCCTCAATGGTACATAAGATTTGGTTCTGTTGAGTGAATGAGAATTCCACTTTACTGACAAATATGTGTAGTAGTCATTTATTGAAGCATTAATTCAACAAACAACTCAATACACATGCCAGGTGCTTTTCTGATATATGAAAATGTTCACAATCTTTACAAAAAACCCAGGAGCATATCAGAAGTCACACAATATAATATGGTAAGTGCTATGATGAAAGATCAACAGAGCTTAAGGAAAGCCAAGAAACAGGAATCACACACACACACATACAAACCCCAAAAGTCAGATGGAAAGTAAAGGAGAGAGAGAGAGAGAGAGAGAGAGAGAGAGAGAGAAAGAGGAATTATTATCTCTAGCAGGGAGATGTGATTATTTTTTTCTTGTGTAACCAAAGAACTCAGTGCTGCTGCCAGTGTAGCCCTTTTTCTCGGTACAGAACTAGCTTCTCTCTTCCACCTTCACATCGGGGTTACCTAGCATATGAAGGATCTTCAAAAAGTTCACAGAAAATGCCTATGATGAAAAAGCATAGGTACATTTGCACCAAAAATACATATGCCTTTATTTCCATTTTCCCACAAATGTAATAAAGGTTTCTCATATTACTCTCACATCCATCCCGGTAGTTGGATGGCATAGTTTGTTCTTCACATTCACCTTCAACTCCCATGATTAGCAACCTATTCCTCTTTTCTCACATTTGGCAGGCTCTCCTGTCCAATCTTCTCAAATCTCCCTCACATAGAACTGCTGTACGTTTCAGACTGATGGAAGGACTGTGGGGTATGGAAACGGTCACAAGGTGACACTAAAACAAAATTATTTATAGTAGAAAATCAAATAGCACTGCTCTTTTTGTGAAAGGTTTATCCATTTATTTTTAAAGTCAGAATTACAGAGAGAGCAGGAGAGACAGAGAAATCTTCCATTTGCTGGTTCACTCCCCAAATGACCACAACAACCTGTGCTGTCAGCCCTGGGCCAGGTGGGAGCCAGGAATGTAATCTGGGTCACCCAAGTCAGTGACAGGGACCCAACTGATTTGGCTGTCCTCCACTGCTCTCCCTATGCCATTAGCAGGGAGTTGAATCCTAAGTGGAGCAGCCAAGATATTAGTCAGTACCCATATGTCATGCTGGTATTGCAGGCTGTGGCATTATCCACTATGCCACAAAGCCAGCCTCCTACCATTACTCTTTAGAATGCTCCAGCCTGGGCCAAGCACAATGTTCAGTGGCTAAATCGTTACCTTGCGTGTGGCAGGATCCCCATATGGACACCGGTTCATGTCCCAGCCCACTTCTCATCCAGCTTCCTGCTTGTGGACTTGGGAAAGAAATAGAGGATGGCCCAAACCCTTAGGACCCTGCGTCTTTGTGAGAGACCTGGAAGATGCTCCTGGCTCCTGGATTTGTATCAGCTCAGCTCTGGCCATTGCAACCACTTAGGGAATAAACCAGTAGATGGAAGATCTTTCTTTACCTCCTTCTCTCTGTGAATATGAATTTCCAATCAAAATGAAAAGTAATTATCTTTTAAATAATGCTCTACCACTTTTGCCTCCAAGACTTTCTCATGGCCCTTCCTGGAGCCCACACCTGCCACTTTCAAGGGACCTTTCATAATTCTATCCAAAGTCATGTGCTTGTTCCTACAGACACAGCTCTCATAAGTGTGCTTTTGTTTCCCCGAGGAAAACTCAAAATTCCAATAACTTTGTTAAGCAGGAATCCAGTGCTTCTATATCCCCAGCCTCTCAGGGTCAACTCACACAGGATGTTGTTTTGTTTGAAAAATATCTATCTTAGATACCAAAGAGCAGCAATCAATTGATTATGGTAGTGGTGACTGTCAAACCATTTTGCATTCACACCCTTATACATAAGAAGGGGATAAAATTAAGCCTCACTGACGTCAATCTCCTAAGGAGTTCTCACACATCCAAGGAGGTGTGGGGTGTGTCTGTCCCCCAGGCAAAAGGTACAAGGGAAACCAGCTTTTCAAACTTGTATTATTAACTACAAGAAAGACAATGCAGTTGAGTCATTGTTATATATTCAAATGAATTGGTAATTATTATAAAAATCTGGTACTATGAAAATCATTCTCTGCCTAATTCTTAGTCATTTTTAAGGTTTTTCAATAATATGGTTTCTAAGTTATTTTTAAGGTTTTTTAAAATAATAAAACATTAGCATGCACTAACGTAGATAGACTAGCATAAATCATCACCATCACCCAGAGTTCAGAGTTTTCATGTTTGTTACACTTGCTCCACTGCTTCCCTCTTTCCTTCCACAGAATCAGAGAAACTACACACAAATTCCAGATATGTACTACAGTATGCATTCTCTAAAACCATAGACAGTTTGTTTCATAATCCTATGCTTTCCTCAATTTTATATTGCTTTCCTCAATTTTATATTACTCATTCAAAATACCACTTATACTTTCCCGATTATTTAGAACATTATTTAAAGTACCCTCCTGTTGCTGGAGGGTACTGTCACAAAGAGTCACATGGGAAACTGACCTTGATCACATTCCTAGCCAAGCCATACCTGGTAGCCATAGTAACATCTGAGAGGGACAGTCACAAGCTCTCACATGCCTATCCATTAGCCTGGCTGCAGGACTGACCCTAAATCCAACTTTCTCAGAGAGTATCACGTTCCAACGGGGAGGTGATAGTCGTATGTGTGCGTGCACGGATTTTCAGGACTGGTGGTAGAAATCAAGGGATCTCGTTTTTTAAAAAATTATTATTATTATTGGAAAGGCAATTATACAGAGAAAGAGAGATAGAAAAAAGATACTCCATCTGCCGGTTCATTCCCCATATGGCTACTACAGCCAGAGATGAGGTGATCAGAAGCCAGGAACCTCCTCCTGGTCTCACGTGGGAACAGGGTCTGAAGTGGAGCAGCTGGGACATGAACCCACATTCATACGGGATCCCAGTATTTGGAGATGGAAGATTAACCAAATGAGTCATTGCGCTGGGAAACAAGAGCTTGTAAATACAACAAAGAACACATCATTTTTACTAACATCTAATGAAACACTTGGAAGATTTAGCTAGTAGAAATGAAATTATTTCCATGCCTTTGTATTCTAGATTGTGCTGCTGTAACTGTTTCTCAAATGTAGATTTCATTTCCTTTAGATATATTCCCAGAAGTGGGATAACTTGATCATTTGGCAGGTCAATTTTCAGTTCTCTTAGCACTCTCCTTACTGACTGCCATAGTAGTTGTACTAGCCTACACTCCTCCCACCAACGGTGAAGAAGGGTGCCTTACTCCCCACATCCAAGCCAGCAGGTGTTATTATTAGAGTTCTAAATGTAGGTCAATATCACCAGAGTTAGGTGGAACCTTGTGCAGTTTTCATTTTTATTTCCCTGACAGCTAGGGAGCCTAAACATTTTTTCATATGTTTATTAGCTATTTTAAGTTGTTCATTTGAAAATGTCTGTTCATTTCCTTACTCATTCCTACACAGGATTGTTTGTTTTGCTAGCATTGAGTTTCTAGAGCTCTTTGTAAATCCTGGATATTAAGTCTTTATCAGTGGGTAGTATGCAAAAATTTTCTCCCATTTTGTTGGTTGCTTCTTCACTTTGTTGTAAAGAAGGCTCTCAGCTTGATGTAGTCCCATTTCTTTATTTTGGCCTAGAGTGCCTGTGCTTTTGATGACTATTTTAAGAAGTGTTTCCCAATTCCTATATCTTGGAGAGTGCTTCCTATGTTTTCCTGCAATAGTTTGATGGTTTCTGGGTGCAGTATTTAGGTCTTTGATTCATTTAGAGCTGATTATTGTGTAAGGTGACAGGTGGGAATCTTGCTTCTTACCTCTGTAGGCTGCTATCCAATCAAAAGAAGAAAGGTCAAAGAAACTGTGGTACATCAACTCCATGGAATACCACTCAGTCATTAAAAAGAATGAAATTCTATTACTGGCAACCAGTTGGTCCCAACTAGAGACTATTATGCTGAGGGAAATAAGTCAATTACAAAAAGACAAATATCACATGTTCTTTCTGATGTAAGGCAATCTTCACGCAAAATACAAGATCAATGGCCTTTTCAATACTGTTTTTGCTATATCTCAGGGAGTTCATTATTTTTGTTTTTATTTTCATTCATTCAAAAGAATTATTGTTTTCCTTCTTAGTTTCCTCACTGACTCATAGGTCGCACAGTAGCACTGTTTGCTTTATAAATGTTTTTGATGTTCTTTGTCATTTTCTCAGTAACACACTGGTCATTCAGTAGTATGTTACTTAATTTCATGTTGCTGTAAATTTTCTATCTTTCTCTCTGTTGTTTTGTTTTATGGTCTTCCATTTAAGGAAAATTATAATAACTGTATAATAGACTATGACATCTAGATGTGAAGATACAATGCAGTATGTATCTCTACTTCCAAATCAAAGATGAACTCCCAAAGAAACTGTTATATATGTCTTGACAATAGGATGTTGGACTCTTTGCCATTGTCCATGCCTACAATGTCAGGATACACTTAAACAGTAGAATGATGGACTTATGACTGATTGTGAAGGACTATACTATTATAATGACATGGGAGAAATTTGAGGGAGCAGGGATGGGGATTTGGGGAGGGAAAAAAGAAAATCCCAGAGTCTATGAACTGTATCATAAATTAATAAAATAAATAAATGTTTTAAAAAGTGAAAATAGTAGGCCTAGTGCCATAGTTGTGTGGCTAAAGTCCTTGTCTTGCATGCACTGGGATCCCAAAGTGCGCCAATTTGGGTCTTAGTGGCTCTGCTTCCCATTCCAGTTCCCTGCTTGTGGCCTGGGAAAGCAGCAGAGGATGGCTCAAAGCCTTGGCACCCTGCAACTGGGTGTGGGAGATCTGGAAGAAGCTCCTGGCTCTTGTCTCCTGGTTACTGGCTATAGATCAGCTCAGTCCATTTGTTGTGGCCATGTGGGGAGTGAATCAGCGGATAGAAGATCTTACTTTATCTCTCTCCTCCTCTCTGTATATCTGACTTTCCAATAAAATAAATAAAACTTTAAAACATGAAAATAGTACAGTATTACATTACATTGCTACTTATTTCCTCTTGTGAATATTTATCATTACTTTGAAATTATGTTCGTTCTTTCACTCTTTCTACATCTGCTTATAGAATATATTAGTGCAGGGGCCCACACGGTGGTACAGCAAGCTAGTTCTACCATGTGGTGTTGGTATCCATGTGGGCTCTGGTTTATGTCCTGGCTGCTCCACTTCTGATTAGCTCTCTGATGATTAATGAAAGCAGTAGAGATGGCCCAAGTCCTTGGGACCCTGTACTGCTGTGATCTGTAAGAACATCCTGGCTTCTAGTTTCAGATCAGCTCAGCTTTGGCTATGTCGCCATTTGGGGAGTGAACCAACAGATGAAAGATCTTCTCTCTTTCTTTTTTTCTCTCTGTGTACAAATCTGCCTTTCAAACAAAAATAAATCTTCTACCAAAAAAATATGAGTTCAGCAGCACATATGCTATTTTATCACATTTTATGTTTGTATTCACAATTATATTTCGTTATACTTGATTTCCTTTAGTGATCCCCATGTGTTTTATTGTATAAATTTTTAAAACAAGATTTGCTTATTTGGAAGTCAGAGATACAACACAGAGAATAGAGAAAGAATATCTGTTGGTTCACTCTTCAGCTGACCATAATACGCTAAGGTTGGGCCAGGCCCAAACCAGGAACTGGATTTTCCATATGGGTGACAAGGGCTAAAACACTTGGGCCCTCTTCCACTGCTTTCCAAGATGCAATGATAGGAGCTTGATCAGAACTGGAGCTGTAACTGGAAAATGAACTGGCACCCATATATAATCTGCAAGACTGACTTTATCTGCTATGCCAACCCCTATTGTATACATTTTAAAACTCAGGTATTCTGGGCTAGAGCAGCATCCTAGCAGCTAAAATCCTTGCCTTGCATGTGCTAGGATCCTACATGACTATTGGTTCTAATCCCAGCAGCCCCACTTCCCATCCAGCTCTCTGCTTGTGGACTGGGAAAGCAGTGAGGACAGCCGAAATTCTTGGAACCTTGCATCCATGTGAGAGACTCGGAGGAAGCTCCTGGCTCTTGGCTTCAGATCTGCTCAGCTCCAGCCGTTGCAGTTGCTTGTGGAGTGAATCAGCATACAAAAGGTCTTCCTCTCTGTCTCTCCTCCTCTCTGTATATCTGACTTTCCAACAAAAATAAACTTTAAAAGAAAAAAAAAAAGAAAAAAGTCCCACGTACTCTAAAAAGCATCCGTGGATTTCTCTGATGACAGAGAGAATCGTTAGCACAAAAGGCAAGGATCCGGGGAAGGGAGGCGGTCTGTCTGGAGAGGCCCAGAATGTCCCGCAACTGGGATGCTGGGAGTGAAATTTAGGAGAAAGAAGGTAATTAACTCATCAATTTCTTCAACATAATTTGAAGAGATGAGAAATCAGCCCCTAGAAGGATCTCCAAAAGTCTCTAGAGCCACAGGAAGGCCCCTCTCTGAAACATCTCCCTGTGTGCTGGCGTCTGAGTCGCTAATGGTGACAAGCTCTTTGAAAATGATGCTCAAGGGATACTGCAGAGCAGAAGATTGTGGAAATTGAAGTTATTAATAGGATTCCTTCCACCTCAAGGCTGCAGTTCCTCCCACTGCTCTCCTGGCCACATGTTCAATACCCTTGGAGGCTGTCCAGTAAGGAAGACCCTTGGAGAAATGCTTCCAGCCCAGTCAGGAGCCCCACTGTTTGGTAGCCAGAATTCTGAGTGGAAAGGATTTGCCCATGCCACTTGCTCTATTCCCCTGAATTTGAACTCAGTAAGTACAGCTTACATGCTACATTTTACAAGTGTCATTTTGTCCCGATCATGAAAAAGTGACTTAGTCTTTCTTGCTAATGGCAGAGGACAAAATTCACCCAGCTGTTGCTGGAATCACACAGAACAGTGTTCTCTACCTGCACATTCATCAATCTTGTTTGCTTAGGAGTGTTCGCATTAGTGAGTGAATTACATATAAGTGCCTTATACACTATCTTTAAATTTTCCAAGCAAGAAAAAACAAACTTTTACAGTTATTTTTGCATGCTACAGCCACAGCAATTTATCAGCCCTTGAACTGCACATTCATATTTGGTATGGTTTTTGGCAGGAGTATGCTAACAGCCATCAAACAGGCTGGCAGCTATTCCCATTAGCCTACAACTGGAAATGATCCAAACGTCCCTCCACACTAGAATGATATAAACAATTTCTGGTATCCTGACAAGGGTATACTATACAGCCAGAAGAGTGAGTATTACTACCAGTAGGAATACCAAACTCACAAATACAGGGCTTAGGAAAAGAAGCCAGATTTTCACACAGGGTACCCACATGAAGGACTCCATTTATGTAGAGTTCACAAGCAGGCAAAGCAAGCCGGCGAGGTGGAGTAGTGGCTACCTGTGTGTGGGTAATAGTGGCTACAGGACATGAAGGGCCTTTGAAGTGCTGATAATAAGCCTGTTTCTTGACATGGGAGTTGGTTGTTTGGGAGTATTTACTGTGAACACTCACAGGGTTGTGTGCTTATCACTTGTGCACTTTTCTTCATGTCTCATACTTCAATAAAAACTTAAATTAAAAAAAACACAAGCAGGGTACAAAATTACTGTGTTTATTTTTAAACATGCTTTTCTCCAGGGTATTGGTGATATTAAAAAACAATATTAAGAAATCTTAAGTTCTTTATTGGGGCTCCTATGGCTATACAGCTCACCTCGCCTCCCTTCCTTCCTTGGGTTGCAATTCTTTTGACTGACATTTTTGCTCATGTGAACCGGCAAAAAAGAAACTGGAATCTGTTTCAATGACTCGTTAAAGTGATGTCAAATAAAGACATCTCTGGGCCCAGCACAGTGGCATCCTCGCGGCTCAAGTCCTCACCTTGAACGTACTAGGATCCCATATGGGTGCTGGTTCTAATCCCAGTAGCCCTGCTCCCCATCCAGCTCCCTGATTGTGGCCTGGGAAAGCAGACAAGGACGGCCCAAATTCTTAGAACCCTGCACCCGTGAGGGAGACCTGTAGGAGGTTCCTGGTTCCTGGCTTCAGACTGGTGCAGCATTGGCCATTGTGGTTAATTAGGGAGTGAATCACTGTACGGAAGATCTTCCTCTCTGTCTCTCCTCCTTTATGAATATCTGATTTTGCAAAAAAAGTAATAAGTTAAAATAAATAAATAAACAAATAAAGGCAGCTCCGATGAGGACTGCCCCACTGGGAAGCATCTTATTGGGAAGCAGGGTAATGGTAGAGGCTTTGCTCGGATAAGGGCACCCAGTCAAGCCCTCAGCACTGAGGGCTGACACCTGCTCTGGCTCAACTCCCCCTCCAATGCATGCCACATGGGGTCACATCATTGTGAAGAAGGGAAATCTCCTCCTATTTGGTCAGCTCAGGGGTTACCTCTTATTCCAACTGGGAGGCCCAAATGTGGTGACATTTTTTAAGTAAGGATGCACTCTAGTTTCTGTAAGCTTTAAGGTCCTCTTATTTACCTCTTCCAGGGTGCAGTCTCTTGTGATGGAAGGGATGTCCCTCCTCACCCCATTGTGGCCTTCTGCCTTCTATGTTACTAATTCTCTTAAATGGGAAGCTGCTGAGAACTATCTTCTTTTTTTTTTTTTAAAGATTTATTTATTTATTGGAAAGTTAGATATACAGAGAGGAGGAAAGACAGAGAGGAAGATCTTTTGTCTGATGATTCACTCCCCAAGTGAGTGCAATGGCCGATGCTATGCCGATCCGAAGCCAGGATCCAGGAACTTCTTCCAGGTCTCCCATACATGTGCAGGGTCCCAAGGCCTTGGGCCGTCCTCGACTTCTTTCCCAGGCCACAAGCAGGGAGCTGGATGGGAAGTGGAGCTGCCTAGATTAGAACCGGCACCTATATGGGATCCTGGGCATTCAAGGGGAGGACTTTAGCTGCTAGGCCACACCGCCAGGCCCGAGAACTATCTTCTGTCATGTGCTTCTTGGTTCCCTTCCACTCCACTATCCAGAGCAGATGCCTAAGACTGCACATTTGCTACCCTGAGACAGAAAACTGGAGCCTTGTCTGGAAACTATTGAAATCCAGTTTCTACTCTGGTTCCTGGCATCTTGAAGGAACTTATTAAGTATGTGTGCAATGAAAGAAATTTGGATTCTTGATATTTCTTTGACCTTTTCTTCCTTTTAAAATTTTCCCCTATCCTGGTATATTTGCTCTGATATTGGTGTCTCATGGTCAAAACACAGCAGCATCCTAGTTAGAGGCCATGACAGAATCCAGTAGGTTGTGAACAACAGGCAAGCTGCTTACTTCTGTTTCAGTTTCATTAACTATAAGAGTACGATGATACTGTCCTTGCACGTGACCAGTAGAGGGGTACACAAGCAGAATGAATCTAGCTCCCAGAACAGTGTTTACTCAAAACACAGCACATTCACTGGTTCAGGCATTCATTCAGTCACCATCCTCTAGGATTAGAATAGAAACAGAAACCAGATTGGCTGCAGTGACACATACAACTGGACACCCACACTCAGCGAGTGCAAAATGATGTAGGGTGTATTTATAATAATTAAATGCAAAAAAGATATTATGTCTATTATAATATAAACATATCACAGTAATCTCTATCATCATCGAGATATCCCATCATGTTTTTCTAACTATATATGTCTGTAATTATATCAGTATCCGAATGCAATAATTACAACATGTGTCTGCTACTTTTTCCAATCCTTACATAGAAATGTCATACACATATACAGAGATTACTTCTGTGGCATAGGACTTGGAATGAGTTTCTTGACTTTCACTCTAAAAACTATATTGTTCTCTTACAGTAAGTATCAATTTCAAAAACCACTAAGATAGTTTAAGAGTTGAATCTAGTATAAATTCTGAAAAGCTAGACAGGATGAAAAATATTAAATGCTAAAATCAGCCTAAGAAATGGAGAACTTGAGTAGGCCAATAACTTTTAAGCAGATTAAAATGCCACCAACAATCTCCCCGTTTATAAATTGTAGGTCCAAATGATCTTATGGGTGAACTTTATCAAACTCCTGAGGAATAATAAATCCCCATCTATACTCCAAGGTTTTCTAAGAGATGAACAGTAAAACCTGCCAAGCTCATTTTATGGTATTGGTGCAATCAGATGAACACAGTATTTTAAAAAGAAAATTACAGCCCCTTTCTCTCATGCCAGTATATAAAAAAAGTCTTCTAATATATTTAGTCAACTGAATCCAATAATATGTTTTAAAATAATACAGCTTGATTAGTGAGTGATTCATCATTGGGATTCTGCCAACATAATTCAAAACATTAGGAAGTTAATTTTTAAAAATTTCATGATAGTTCCAATTGATGCTGAAAAGTATTTAATAAATTATTTTGTTTACATAGATATGATTTTTTAAAATCTTTTAGAAAACAGAACAAATTTATTTCTTATAAAATGTTGATAGTTATATTTCAAAACCTTTAGCAAGCATTATAATTAGTAGATAAACTTTTAATGCATTCATTAAGATGGAAAACTGTACAAATATTTTCATTAGGATAAACTATTGTATGTTACAACCAGTACTGTAATATGGAGAATCTAGATTCACATCAAAGGACAGGAAAAAAACTTATCATTAGGAAGGAAAAGTAAATTGTCAATTTTTGCAATTGATATATGCTCCAACTCAGAATAAATAATTCAACAGATAAACTGTTATCAAACAATATTTCTGACAACCATGAACTGTTTGAACAAGCAAGAATACCATTCATAACAGCAACAGCAACGAAAAATACCTGGTAAATAATTTAAGCAAGAAATCACAGATGTTGTCCTGAAAAACGCTTAAAAGAATCTAAAAATGAAAAAATATGAGTAAGCATGAAACCTCCCTTTTTCTGATATAGGAAGATTGACTGTTATAAAGGATGCTACTGATTTCACCTCTGGCTAGTAAGTACCATATAATTCAATAAAAATTTCAGGTTAAAATCCATAAGAAATTTATTCTAAAATGTATGTGACACTGGGACAGTTGAAGAGTTCTTCAAAAGGGGGCTGACATTTTGGTGTAACAGGTTAAACCACTGCTTAATGTACTGGCATCCCATATTAAAACAGTCATTTGAGTCCTAGCATATCTACTTCCAATACAGCCACCTGCTAATGAAAATGGGCAAGCAACAGAAGAAGGACCAAGTACTTGGACTGTTGCAATGTTCAGGAAAGACTTGGGTGAAGTTCAGGCTTCCTATCCCAGACCTGGCCATTGAGGCCATTTACAAAATTAACCAGCAGATAGAAAGCCAATTTCTCTCTCTCTACCTTTATAACTTTCTCTCTTTCAAATACAATAATTATTACCTATTAAAGACAGATATACAGAGTGGAGGAGAGACAGACAGGAAGATCTTTCGTCCACTGATTCACTCTCCAAGCAGCTACAATAGCCGACTGGAGCTATGCTGATCTGAAGCCAGGAGACCAGAGCCTCCTCCAAGTCTCTCACATAGGTGCAGCGTCCCAAGGCTTTGGGCCATCCTCGACTGCTTTCCCAGGTTACAAGCAGGGAGCTGGATGGGAAGCGGGGCCACCAGGATTAGAACTGGCACCCATATGGGATCCTGGCACGTGCAAGGCAAGGACTTGAACCGCTAGATACCAGGCCAGACCCAATAAGATAATTACTTTTAAAGCCATCAAAACCCCACAAATGTTATAAAATTGATTATTGAGATCAACTAAAATTAAGGATTTCTGTTATATAATGGATGAACAGTTACATTAGAAATGCATTTTAAAATGGGAGAAGACATTACAGTATTTCAAACTGACAAGGATTCTTATCTAGCATATGAAAGAAGAAACTGTGTCAAGCAAGAAACCAAATCAAATAAATAAGAAAACAAAATCAAGCCCAATAGAAAAAAACAAAGTATAGGAAAGGCAATTTACAGAGCAATAAATCCTAGAAGTTAACAAGCCATAAGTAACTTAGTGAATTAGCATTAAAATTAGATATAATTTTGTAACTGTCTGAATGGGAGGAAAATGGCAAGGTAAATAATGCATTATGCTAGCAGGAAACCAGACTGAAGATTGCTTTGGCTTTTACACTACTGGCGTAGTCTTTGCACTATTCAGGCCAAGTATGTTCCACAAACTGGCACGTTTGAAAGGAGGGTAAAGAAATGGGTTGATAAAATAATGAGTTTCTGGCCTAGATGACTGAGTAGGTTTAGATTGACAGTAACAGAGAACATGGAAGGAGGCAGGGCTTGTTTGGGGATAAAAATAATGACTTCCATTTTAGATGTGTTTAGGATCACAACTCTATGGGACACAAAGATGGTACAGTTCCTTGAGTTCCCATAACCCACATGAGAAACCCAATTTCAGGTTCCTGACTTGGTCCTGGGCCAAGCTGTTGCAAGTATTTGGGACATAGATCAGCATTTGAAAGATTTCTAACTCTGCCTTTAAATATATATATATGAAAGATTGGGGAGAGAGGAGCAGGGAGAATGAATGTTTCTTTAGACCAGCCCTTAAGGCTTTAGTGTTTCTGAAATGTTACTGCCAATGTTCCCTCCTTTATGCTCCAATCTTGACCTTGGAAACATGTGAAGACTGGCTATCATGGGCCTTATGTGTCCTTTGAGCCAGGAGTATACCCAGCAATAATGACTGCATCTTGGGGGGTTTTCAAGTTTTCTGCTTCTTCACAGTGTTAGTTCTGAAACAAACCACATCCCTTCTGAACATCTGGAAAGATCCAAACCATACCAGCCATATAAGAAGTGGGACAGAAGGAGTCAAGTTTCTGCATGTGATACCCACATAGGTGCCACTGTGACCCAGTGCGTAATAGAATGTTCTGTTTGAAATCAGAGGTCAGGGAGAACGAAATACAGTTACACCAGCTTTGGCAACAAGTTGGATGAGTGCTAACCATACTTAGAATCAATGAAAATGCCATTACTGTTTTTCGTTGCAAAACCTAAGGGACCATTCTGCACCCCACATGAGAGGATTCTTGCTTTAGATCAGGGTGACCAGATGACTTTCCTCAAATCCACTGCAATTATGCAAACCTCCAATTATTGAGGTAATTTTTTAAACTTTTATTATTATTATCATTTTATGATAAAGTTCTATAGGCCCTCAGATTTCCCTTACCCCCTCCTGAAGGCCCCTTCCCCATCTCCGCTGAGTTCCCCTGTATTATTACTATAGTATAATTCTTCATAGACAGTCATATGTCCATCATGGTTGGCATGTACAATAGCAGAGTCCAGCATTCTATTGTCAAGATATAGTTAACAGTTTCATTGGGAGTCCATCTTTGACCTGGAAGTAGAGATGCATACTGCATTGTATCCTCACATCTGGATATGATAGTCTCCATTACACAGTTACTATATATCCCCTTAAATGAAAAGCCACAATACAAAATCAACAACAGGAAAAAAAATAGAAATTTACAATAGCATGAAGTTAAATAACACGCTACTGGATATGATAGCCTCCATTACAGTTACTGTACATCTCCTCAAATGAAAAGCCACAATATAAAATGAACAACAGGAAGAAAAAAAAACTAAATTAATAACACCATGAAGTTAAATAACATGCTACTGAATGACTAATGTGTCACTGAAGAAATGAAAAAGAAAATCAAGAACCTTCTTGAAGAAAATGATGTTACTGTATGATCAATGAGTCAGTGAATAATTTAATGGGAAAGAAAGTGTTTTGAAGAGATGAAACTAAAAAAGGAAAAATCAAAATCGATAAGATATAGTTTCTGCTGATCTTTGTTGGTGACATGTGTCTCCTAAATTAGATTGGGAATATCTTTACAGTAATATAATTTTGAAATTTAATCATCCAGATTGACCATTTTAAAAATATTTGTTTTTTGTAACCAAATTTTTACTGGCAAAAACCACACTCATTTGCTATGTGTTAGGCACGTGAAACCTATTTTCCAAAGGAAGAAGTGCTAGCAAGCTGCAATCTTTGGTCTCTCTGGTTGGTGTGTGCTATAGTCTGGACTTCCTTGAGACTTACTATAACAAGCTTTAAAGAGTACGCCAGGGAACAGACAGTGTGTCCAGTTTAGATTCTATCCATGTTTCTGGGCTATCTACTTTGTCACTTTTTTCTAACTCTATAAGATGATCCAAGACTTCCCATGATGGGGAGATAGAGAAAGGAAGCAGGAAGAATGTGTGCAGCCCTGAATGAATTGATGACCCATTTATAAGTTCCATCTTCCATGCTCTCTAGTCCAGGTGCGAAGCCAACTGACAACAGGCAGGCTAGCCAATAGCAGCCAATGCCACATCACGCGATTCTCTCTCCACCTTCCACCCTTCCCACTCCAGACACTTTCAACATCTCCAGAGTGGCAAGGAACTCAGCCCTTGCCATGTGTGTTTTGGGTCAAGGGGAAAAAGCACAGAGCTCCCGTGTGTGTGTGTGTGTGTGTGTGAGAAAGGAACCAAGTGTCTTCTGATAAACAACACTTGTATTTTTTTTCTAGTGAACACATTAAACTGACCTTCTTTTGAAATGGGCTAGACAGGGTAAACAAGGAGGGATCTTATTTTCCCTTCATCGTGGAAAAATAACATTTCTTGCTTTCCAACTCAGTACAGTTGACTGAATTGGAAAGGAATCTATTTTCTCTGGAAAGATTT
The DNA here is from genome assembly GCF_017591425.1 of Ochotona curzoniae. Lineage (NCBI taxonomy): Eukaryota > Metazoa > Chordata > Mammalia > Lagomorpha > Ochotonidae > Ochotona > Ochotona curzoniae. The sequence continues at coordinate 41,694,250 of NW_024466502.1, read as the reverse complement.
ACTTGCCCAACAGTTGTGTTTTTGTATATGTGTATGTGTTGGCAAGAGCTGATAGATTTTCCAGAACAAGGGTCGTCTTGTTCACAGTTTAAAGGGAACTAAGAGTTGAATTTAACTTTAGGGAACCCTTGGCAGCCTTCCTGAACATTAAGTACAGACCCTGAAGCATCTCTCACTAGCCTGGGCATCAGCACAGAAAGGAGAGTGTGCTGGGGCAGTGACTGCTGGGCCCTAGCCCTCACACAAGAGTAGAGAGCAACAGCTCTCCTTTCTTCACCTCTCTCAATGCAGCTTCAAGATGCACCATAATCAGGGTCTGTTAGGTGGCATCTGTGTTTCTATTTTTTGGGTAGACAAATTACTTCCAGAAACAGCCTAACTTTTTTTATTTTTAAAGCCACTTGGAAAAGTTAAGAGTAGAATTTCCTCCTCTCCCTATGACCAGATTTCGTTTTCCACTTGGGGACATAGGATCAAGAAAAACACAACATGAAAACTCCCTTCCAGCCCAAAAGAAGATTTGTAGGAATTATTAGGTGCCACTTTTTCTACTCAGTTCCAATGACTTCACACCAGAGATGTTAGGGCAACTATTTATTACTTCATGGAGAATGGTTTTTGTTGCTTTCATTTTCTCCCACTGCATGCCAAGCATTAATATACTATAAAATACTCTTTGGGATATTTTCTTGAGAATCTTTCTTTCAAAGTGAATGGACAACTTCAAAAAGAATGAATATATCAGTTCTAACGGCAGAAACAAAATCTAACCTAAGCTGGGGTTCTATCCCATGATTTTCTGGTTTCCAAGTCATTGCATACTAAACTCAACCACCAGCTCAGCTCAATTTTGAACAAGTGACTTTTCACTCAGCCAGTCTTGGTCTTGCCAGGTGTAGCGGCCAACGGAAAGGAAAGGAAAGGTGTTTTTCCTTTTAACATGGACATTAAAACTTTTACCACATTTTCCATGGCCCAGTGTCTGTTTTCAAGGAAGCCCAGACCTGCAAAAAACAGAGGAGACTGAAATTTTGCCTTTGTAGATGTTGGCTCCCAGCCTCTTCGTGCATTTAATTTAGCAAAAATCCACATAATTAAATGAGAGGAAAATATAATTCTTCTTTGATGGTAAAATGGTTTCCATGAGGAGATGCTGGCTGCTGGCGTCCATGCTGAAGTGTTGGTAGAAGACTTGACAGCAGCTGGGCTGCCTCCTCCAGGCTCAGATGGTGCAAATTCTCGGGGCCTGGCAGGGCTGGAGCTGAGCAGGTTTCTGCTTTGTAAGGTTATATTTTCCTAAGACATTTCTTAATTTATACAGATACATTCCTGTTGTATACCAAGAGCCATCATTGGAAATCTCTAATTCCTATTGTGTTCTCTCCTCTCCACCCCCGGAAGACAGTTGGCCATGAATCTGCACTAAGTGAATTTCTCACTTGCATTAAAATCACCCGGCACAGCTGCCCCAGAAGCATCTCTGGGAAAGACTCCAAATGTTTTTCCAGGGCAGAGTTCAGGCTTTTTCCTCCTAGTCAACTCTCCAAAATCCTACCTTATCCTTGATACTGAACACTCATTGGAAATACTGATCATCATTTAAAGAAGCAGAAATGAGGAGAGAAGAAAATGCCATCTTGCTGCACATCAGCAAAGGCTAAAACACAAGTGGGCATCCAGAAGAATTATATCTGGTTTCCAACTTGCAATAAATCTCCAAGTTATTCTTGAAGAGCTTCCAGTCACATCAACAAGGCTTCTCTTTGTGTCCTCTCTTTCCCTCTCTCTCTCTCTCTCCCGTGATCTCTTCTCTGAATCACCTTCAAAAGCATCACCTCAATTCTGCCTATTCGTCTTTCCATCAGTACTTTCTTTCCTACCCCTTTGTGGTCAAAAGCTTTCTCAGATGGCCACTTCTCTTGCACCATTTTCCATCTCTTCACTCCCACTGGATGACCTCAAACATTGGGGAGAGATGAAAGACAGCCTCCTCAGCAAGAAACAGACAATCTCTGAGATACCATGGATATGAAAGGTTGAGGAATTCGGCACTCCAGATTTCTCATGAAAGACCAAAGGCAGTTGCTACCAATTTTAAGGTGAAGAATTAAGGTATGCAGCGTCATTATAACACTGGTTATCCACGGAGTTGTTATTCCTCTGCGCTGTGAAAACTCTTACTACAATAAATTGGGGTGAAATTGGTAACACAATTTTCACTGGTGACACAGCTTCTAAATTTCCTGCCTTAATGAGGCACTCTAATGTGAAGACTTGAGCAACAGTGTCTTAGGGAAGTTTTAGGAAGAAATGGTAGTCCATAGAGTTGAACCGCTCTACATAAAAAAGTAAAGATGTAGTTACTTTTTACTAGTAAGGATCTGGGCAGAAGGGTAGGGAGATGGAGAAAACTATATGACATTTATTTTCAGCCATCTTAACCTCCTGGCATTGTTGTGACAGCAATCTACTCTTTAATGAAGAAAATAAAGTATATATAAGAACATAAGGAGTATGTGTGCATGTGTTTGTGTGAAAAACAATGAATGAATGAGAAAGAGGGAGCAAGACAGAATGTCAAGGTAACGGACTGATTTTTGACATTCAGACCTGACATCAGAGAAAGCCAATGATGGACAATGCGATAATGCACAAATCTACACATAGGCCTCGTATTGCAGTAGAAGGAACTGGGACTTCACCAACTATATCAAAAGGTAAATTTTGTTTACTCAATCCAGGCTCCAGAAGACAAAACAATGCAAAACTGTCTGGGTTGGGAATGCAAGGCAATTCATTTGAGACTCAAAGGACAGATTTTGTTTTTTCTCTGACACCTTGGTTAAATTAAGAGGACAGTGTGTAAAGTCAGGGTAGCCAGTTGAGCAATCATTTGTCTGACTTGGTTTGCACCTATTGTTATAACCTGAGAAAAGAAGGAGCACCAAGGTTTAAACCTAGGGACTATTTGGCTTCCAAGCTGGTTCTCCACTTGGTTATAAACAAACCCAGAATGAATAAAATGCCATGCCAGGCTGAGTTGCTGTAAGGCTCCAATTATTCATTTACATGTGTGTAAAGAAAGAGCTAGAAGTTCAAGTATCTTTACATAACTGCCAAGCAAAGGGTATATAATGAGCTCTTGGGTTGAAGATGCTTATGATAAAAGCCAGTTATTTTTTACTGGCTCACTGGACACTCTGTGATACATTCAAACAAATACTATGGGTATACTTGAGTTAGGATAAATTAGCTACAGCTTTGCCTTCTTCTCACTTAGGCAGACCCTTACTGATGTGTGAACCCTGGGAGGGTTATTAGAACCATAACTTTGAAGTCCATGCTCAGTTGTATAAAGTAAAGCATGGCTTGCTAACTTCTGCACTTCCACGATTATTTGTATTAAATTATCTACAAGAGACCAAAGAGTGTGCTCAGACAAGTGTAAAGTGTTGACAATGCAGCTATGGTGGACACTTATTTTGAAGCATTTTTACAAGAGTAACTCTCGTGTAATTTCCCCATATCTTTATCTTTCATTTTGCAATGGTCCCTTCAATGTTCCATTTCCTTCTACAGAACTAACTGGCAGGGAGTTATCCACATGCTTCCCCTTGGGCCAATCTAGTACGTCCCTCACACTCCACTGTTTTATTCTGGCTGCCCTTTCTCCTCTCTGTACTTTGCTTTTGAGCTATTATCTGTCAGCTTGCTTTTGTGACCCTTTTCTTCTATCATTTCAATGTGGTCAAACAATCTTCACAAAACACAGCTTAATCCTGTCATTTAATCATAATAAAATCCTAAACAGCTATCCAAACACAATGAGCACTCCTCACACTTGCCTCTAGTGAATTTTGCCATCTGATTCCAGCAAGTGCCCCAATCTTGATCTTTTATTGCCTGTGCTGTATGCCCCAGCAAAAATAGAACAGATGACCACAGCTTATCATCTATTGATATGATGATGATGATGATGATGATGATGATGATGATGGAGGAAGAGAAAAAGGGGGAGAAGGGAAGACAGAAGGAAGAAGAGGAGAAGGAGGTGGTAACAAAGGTGGTGGAGGAGGAGGTGGTGTTTATGTTGAAGATTTTAGTAGAGAAGGGGGGTGAGTGGAAAGGGAGGTGAAGCAGCAATGGCTAAGGAGCTTTTATTTCTCTAGTTATCATGACTGGACAGTTCTAATAGTTAGAAATTTTTTTCTTATGTTCATCTAAAGTCTTCTCCTTTGAAATTCAGTTTAATAAACACTGAGCAAGCTACTACATGCAAATATCCATTTTTCAATATCCATTGACCTAAATGTAGGCTACATGCTCACCCTCGCTGTAGTCCACAACCAGAAATCACCTTCATCTCACATACTGAGAAAACAAGATGACTACAGGGTTTACTCTAGGTTGAGCTCTGTTTTGCTGAGTATACAGCCCTGTTGAGTGCACATATTTTGCTACTGAGAAAGTGCTAGAAAACAGTTATGATCAAGCCAAAGTCTTCTCCTCTCTTCATTTTCTCTGGGCAGGGCAGTTCCCTCTGGTCTCTTTCATTTCCTGGGGTGAGAGGAGTGATGGGGAAGTAGACCCACCCGCCTCCTCTAGAGAAAGAACTTGTCTGCTGGCAAGTGACTGAAAGTAGAGAGCCATGCACTCCGTGACATCCGTGCTTCCACTCAAGGCTCATATCATCAGAGTCTCTGAAAAATTGTTTTCCATCACTCTGCTGAAGGCAAATAAATTAAAATACTTCAGGCCAAAACATTTTTTATTCTCAAGATAGATTTATTTTCCTGGTTTGGTAATTTGAACATTTTGCTTTCTGAGACAGTAGATTCTCTGGGTGAAGGATAAGTTTCAACGATATAGGTACTAACTAAATCTATCCAGCTGGAAACAAGGACCATGGCTCTATCTGCAAAACGGAATGTGCATGTCTTTGGGGACATAAAAGGGCATAGATTCATCTTCAGGTGCTTAGTTCCTCCCTCTTGTTTAAACATTATCTAACTGTGAGCTAGTGTTTTAGGAATATGCATTCTTTAGCGTCTATGCTGTTCATTTATTAACTCAATCACCCGTTGCTTATATGGCTACACAGTCTAGGGGGTCAGGTGACATCATTCTCTCTTTCCCCCCACAGGCTCACTGCCAGAGCACCAACTGCCTGCCAGCTCCCCATTCCTCTGGGTTGCATCCGTGTAGATGCTATTGATCAACTTGTTCAAGACAGAAAAGTGGGTCCAGACAACTTTCTGAAATCTGAATATGATTAATTGTTTACTATCAGTTGATAGTAAACAAAAGGAGAGTGAACCCTGAAGAAGTTCAGAACTCAGAAGCAAATCCTCACTCAGGTCCAGTCCTGATTCTATCTCAGATATCAAATTTTTGGAAATCCTGATTTTTTTCTTACTTTTTCTTCTGTTTGTTTCTTTGTTTTTGCTGTGTGTGTGTATGTGTGTTTAAAATAATTGTAACTCCTATCAGCTTGGCTTTTATATTAGGAGTTTGGTTGTTAGTCCAAATGTTGATTGCTACAGAATCCCTGCTTGCTGAGTCAGAAACCCTGAAGATCAGATTAAATTTCATGAATGAAGATACTTTTCTGGTACAAAGTATATCCTTCACCATTCACATGTGTGATTTATGCACTCATTCCACATGCTGGCTTCCATCTCCAACCACAAGTCTGGACAGAAGGGTCCCGTGAGGCCTCCTTTGCCACCGAAAAGATGTCCAGACATTCTGCACACCAAATAAACATTGACTAACATTCAGCACACCTTCTTCATTTATAGTCTATGAATTCCCTACCCTGATTCTGAACTACTAATGTTTTCTTCACCTAAAAGCTTGACTGAGTTTCTGCAATGTTCTATTAAATCAAACCGGAACATAGGTAAGTCCTAAATAAACACAATCTCTTTCAGGACCTTCCCGACTCTTCACAGGGACCCACTCCCCTTCCTTTTGGAGCCTCTCACATCTTGCCATGACCTTCTGCTTGCATGTCCCACTTTGCACTCAGTAATACCATATTTCTATAGGCATCAGTTGGTGTTCCTGTTCAGAAGAAGAACCCTCATCCCCAAATTTGAAATCTGAAATGCTTCCAAATCCAAAATTTTTGAGCACTGTGGAAAATTCTGCAGCATGAAATTTTGCTTTGTACACAAAATACTAAAAATGTTGTATAAAATGATCCCCAGACTATTGTGTGAGGGTATGTATGAAACACAAATGATTTCAGTGTTTAGACTTCAGTCCATTCCCAAGATAACTCTGCTGCAAAATCTGAAAATCTGAAAATATATATATAAACCAAAACATTTCCAATCTCAAACACTTTGGCTGACAGATATTTCCCTGTGTTACCATATGCTCCTGAGAGCCACATTATGGCAAGGTCCAAGGGAGTCATCCAGAGGCCAGTTTCTGATATGAAATTTAAGGGATGGGTCCCCCCAAAAGCCCAGTCATAATAACATTTTAAGGTGCCATTTCACAAAACTGAGAGAACAAATCTCTGGTTCATATTTACCTTTAAAACAAAGGCAGAATCAATATTCTTTTTTTAGCTCCCTTTTTCTCTTCATTTTTCTCTTTGCCACATGTTGTAATATGGCCTTGCACAAGTCCTCTTATTGATTATGTCTTTGTTAGAAATTTTAATATTTTGCTCATCATAGTTTACTTTGCCTTAATTCTGATGTCTTAAAAATGCTGCATGAAGGTGTTATTTTTCTTGATTCTTGAGATTGAATGTGTGTGTGAGTGTGTGTGTGTGTGTGTGTGTTTCCTCTCTTGTTTCCCCTAAAATGACTGTCTCATTTGCTTCACCTTGTGCTTGATTTTGATCACCACAGCAACTGGCAGAGGTTCTGTTTGCTCCTATGCAGATTTCAGGAATGAATGGATGGATATCATCAGAGATATTTTAGGGAGCTTTTTCTCTTTTTTTCAAATGGTAAATTAACACTTAACCCTAACACACAAGCAAGAATCTAGCACTACATTTAGAGAGGCAGCAATGAGAAAGGCTTTGGCAGTTTCCCATTGCCTTCTAGGGTACTAGTCAGCACAGTTTCTATCAATTAAAACTATTGATCCATGGTCTCTTTTCATTGTCACAGAATACCTCTCCCCTCTTGTTTCGCTTGGAAAGTATGCAACTTTCAAGAACTAGAGAACCATGGAAATACAGAATTGTCTTTTACCAACTAACAGATTTTATTTTAGATGGAAAAAAAAGAAAGGAGAAAACAGTGAGTTTTTCAAACGAACCAAATTAGTTACTTGCCGTGACGTAAAGTAAAGCTAGATGGAAATCTATCTTTTGAGGAAACAATATTTTTACTTCATACTTCAGAAAAACAGTTGTACATCCAATTTTTTCTAATGCAAATGAATGAGTTCTCCTTGCTGCTTTCATCATTTCCAAATCACTAACAACAAAAGCATCTCTTTGGAAGCCTAAAGTTCTGATATTGGGGTGGTGGGAGGAGGTCTGCTTGTGGACTAAGGAAAGCAACTGGAACATCCATTGTGATGGGGTCCTGTCTCATCCACATTGAGTAAAGAGCAATAAAATGTGTATAGCTGTGCAATACTACTGACACACAGAAGAGATTCCCATTTCTCAGAGGAAAGAGGAACAGATCCCATGGCATTGGGTCTGGGACTCAAACAGGCCCTGAACATTACAAGTGGTTTCTTAATGTGTTCATCAACATTTATCTTTAAATGACATTCAAAAAAAATCCTCTTTTAAAATAATCTCCAGAAAGTTGGGCCTTCATAACAAAATTATTTCTATACCTTGGTAGCAAGCCCATGAAAATAATGATTTTGACTTAGTTACAGAATTCTATTCTGCAAACAATGTCATTCAAGTATTTTCTCTGGATTCTCTCCACAGGATAGTTACTGTCCCTGGCAGGAAGAGGAGATGGATTGGAATCTGTTATTGTCATGCCTTACAGTTTCAATTGTCATCAACTGATTGCTAACCCTTTCCTATACTGACTCCTTTTAATCTTTGTATTATCCAACCTTTAAACAAATAGCTAAATTGACTTTTTAAAAAAGAGGAATCTGTATCAGCTACTCCCCAAATCCAGGATGAAAAGAAAGAAAAACATACTCTCTGTCTCTGACCATCTTCAAAACAGTAATTTTCTGTTTAGTTTAATTGTTCTTTCTAGTGTGAAGTGATTGAAACTTCACCCCTGAAACATGGGGATCCAAGATCTCACCAAGTGCTCATTTAAATTGTCCACAAGAAACAACATTTAGTCAGTCTGACTAATACATGGGTATAGAGTCCACACATTCTGATGACCACTGTATGCTCACCAGAGCCTGCTAACTTTCCTATGGTAGTTCATGGAAGCCGCTGAAGAGTCCAGGGACGAAATTTTGGCAGGCTCACTTTGAAGTAAAAAGTTGTGGCACTCAAAGAGGCTGTAAGATGAACAGGATCAAAAGACTGGACATGGATGAGGCTAAGGCTTGACACAGGTTTAATTAATCCCACTGTTATGTAATACACAACTGCTGGGACAATGTCATATTTGGCTGTCATTTTTAGAAGCAAAAATTCTACACTGCTTTGTTGAGAGAAACATAAACGTTTCTGATGTGAGCCAATTTGCCATGAGGTTAATTTGCAAAGCAAAAATGAAATCCATCCAAATAGGTAGCAGACATTACCACAACTAACTGGAAGCAGTAAGTACTAGCTGTTCTTTATTGAGGACTGCCTATACTGCTGCTTTCCCAACACTGCTCCCATTTCACTAAGGTTCACTTGAGTTCCAAAGTCAGATAACTTCAGCTTCCAGGTCACCTTGGCAGATTGGTTCATAAGCAAAAGTGATTTGCATAAAGAAGAGAATCATTTGTTCCTATAGAAAAGAAACTGCACTGAAATTTTTATGTCTGAATCCAGAATGTCTGCAGACATTGTGTTTGGGGACACTATGTGTCACAGAAATTAAATGTGGCTGAAAAGTATGCCCTAATCATTCAGGAGCATATCGTTGATAACCAAGCAAACAAGTTAATCATGACTTTAGCTAAACTGGTTAAAGCAATTTATAAAAACAAAACTAGGAAGTAAAGTGGAATAGCACTAAGTGATAGTTAAGCACGAAGTGAAGTTGAATTCAGTTACCAGAAATCAACACTTGGGTACAACAAGTTAAGTCATTGCCTGTGCTCCTGGAATACCTTATGCACACTAGTTTGACACCTAGTTGCTCCTCTTCCAATCCAGCTTCCTGCTAGTGTGCCTGAGAAGGCAGCAGAGGATGTGCTTGTGCCCCTGCCACACATGTGGGACACCAATATGGAGTTCCTGCCTCCTTGGTTTAGCCTGGCCAGTCCTAGTTGTTGTAGGCAGAGTGAATCCGTGCATGAATAGTGAATTAGCAAATAAAACTTATCTTTCTCATTTCCCCTCCCTCTTTTCCTATATCCTCCTCCATTCCTTCTCCTTCTCAGGCACTCTGCATTTCAAACAATTAAACAAATATTTTTTTTAACAAGTCAGTTGCCTGACTTTATATGATAGTTGTGCTTATTACTGTGTGACATCTGATAGGTCAATTATTTTTAATAAATAAACCAAAGAAGCAACCATTGTATGCTCAATATTCCCATGTAGAAAATGGCACAATGATAAATTATAGACAACATTAAATGTCTGATACTGCTTAGTTATCAAAAACTTGGACTATTTGCAGCTTCTTGTAATGCACAGTCCGAGATTCAAGAATTTGGGATTAACTCACAATAATGGAATTATTATCATCAAGCTTAAAATATGGAACAAGTGATGTTTTTACCAGATGTTAGTATGACTCCAATCATGCAGGAAAGCAAGGCTTAGCATCATGGGGGACAAGATATTAATCCAGAAAAGAGTAATGATCACCATACTGCTGACAACTGAGCCCTCAGAACATTGCTACACCTATCACAACCAGTAGGCTAATTACTTTATTCTGTGGATCTGCTTTAATTATACTTGAAGCTCCAGGACAACTAGGCCCGATCAGAACAAGTTCTCGTAGGAGATTCAGTTAAAGTGGGAAAGCCTATAATAATATCTCCTTTGAGCACATCATTAAAACTAGATTGTCAGAAAATTGTATGGATTCCAGACTAAAAAGCTGGTATAAAAAGAGGGACTCCTTGGGTCCACTTGCCAAGAAGACTCATGGTTATGCCAATCAATGGATAGCAGCTTCTCCACAGTCAGCACAATCACGGAACATAACGTGATAATAAAGCTGTGGGTCCATTCTACGAAGTTAGATTATACTATGTGTAATACCTTTGTACTTTCTCCTGGGCATAATTACTTGGTCATTGATAATATAATAAATGTTTCAGAAAAAATTCATGGAAGCAAGAAATCAAGTCCTATCCTTCCAAGCATTAAAGAAGCCATGTCCCTAGAGAAGAGGAGGTAAAGTCTATTGCTGATGTATTTTCTTACAAATGTGGGAGACCCTGAAGTTTGGAAAATGGCGGACAATTCCATACAGAGACATTACTTGCAAATGGGTGCTTGCTGTGGAAGGGCTGAATGGTTTCAAGTATGGTTTCAACACATCAGCTCTATGGTACCAAGAAAATAAGCTAATGCCCTACTTCTCAGTTGCCTTATTCACAATATGAAAATAATAATAGTGAATGCAACATAGGGTTGATGAGCCTGGCATACTATCAATGCTAAGTAAATGCCAGCTGTCATGGCAGTTCTTCTGATTAGGTTTTATCGAGGGGTCTGGACTCATGAGTGGTTAGACATTTATCATGGGATTGGGTCCCTGATGTAAAGGATGTGTTCAGCCCAACTGGCCCTCTGTCTCAGGCACACTTAGCATGCCTGCTTGCCATTCCACATGCTATGACAGCATGAAGGCTCATGCCATGGTTTTGGATCTCCCAGTCTTCAGAACCATGAGGCAAATAAATATATATGGTTTATAAATTATCCAGTCTGTAGGATCAGAGAGTGGACTAAAATAGGAACCTTTCCTAATATTGTGGATCTCACACAATAGGATAACCATTTCATCTTAGATTGCTTTGTGAAGGAGAACTAGATCACTCTGCTTGCTATTCAAATGATATTTTTTTCCTGTGACTATTTTATCCTGCCTTTGGCAAGTCCTTCGGAAGTTCATACAAAATGCCTGCTTTGACTTGGTTATGAAAATAGATCGGTGAGAGGAGGAGTGTGGGTGAGGCTTTTCTAGTATGGAACTTAAATTCTGGTGTGTAAGGGGTCACAATAAGGCCCAAGAAGTGTGGGGTGTGACAAGCTTGAACATCAGGGGTGCGTTGGCGGAGACAGGAAGCCCTTACCTTAGAAAGCAACGATGCACAGGAGGCCGTGAGTTAGCTACACTTGAGAAGGAGCTCACGTAGATGGCAGACTGTGCTTCCAAGACCTGGAAGCTGAGGCATTCCAGGCATTTGAAGCAAGATGAGGTGGAAAGACAGATCTGTCCCTAGGGGTCGGGAACCACACAAGTCCAAGGGTGAGGCTTGATCCCTCAGAGCAATGGAAACCAGTGTAGGGTTCAAAATATTGATATGAAATGATCTGAGTTTAGATTAGGAAAGATAATTCTGGATCCTCTGTGAAGCAGGGGGCACTGTGAGGTGTGTTAAAAGGCTATGGCCATCATGTAGGCATTAATGCCTTATCTTTCCTTTTTAAAAAAAAAATGTTTATTTTTATTGAAAAGGTAGTTTTATAGAGAGAAGGAGAGAGAAAAACCATCGGCTGACTCACTCCCCAAGTGGCCACAATGGCCAGAACTGAGCCAATCCAAAGCCAGGAACTTCTTCCAGGTCTTCCACACAAGTATGGGGTCTCAAGATTTCAGCCCATTCTCTACTGCTTTCCCAAGCTACAAGCAGGGAGCTGTATGGGAAGTGGAGCATCCAGGACATGAACTGGTACTCATAGGGGACCCCAGCAAGGGGTTTAGCCACTGAGTCATCACACCAGGACAAGTGCCTTATCTGTTGACTCAACCTCAGTATAGATGGCTTATGAGCCAAGAAGAAATAAATAAATAGTTCAATTAAAACTAAAACTGGCCTTCCACAATCCCCAAGCCAGGATGGACAAAACAGTATTCTTGTACAAGTAGCATCCAGAGCATCATTTTGTTAGGAAAAAGAAAAAAACTGACATCTGAAGTGGAACTTGGGCTCCAGAGCTGTCTGAGCATGTCAATGATCTATTGATCTACTTGACCCATTGCCTCTCAAACAGCAGAGCTGCTTGCTCTTCTGTCACCCTAATTATGCTTATCACTGCAAGATCCTAGAAACAGCCAGGAATAGCTCAATACCAATCCCTCTAACCAGTCAGCAAAGATAACTTCAAAGAGTTTTAAGCCCAACTTCCTGACTATCACAAGCATGGGATTGACACAACTGTCTAATTCACCAGATGGGACAGCCCAGGACTGTTCCTTATATTGACCTGCTGGGATGAAACATGACTCATCCATTTACCGCAGAGCAAAGGTAACTTGGGATGCAAATGTTGATAGCCACCTCTTGGAGACCATGTGTATGGGAAGCAAAGGCACTAAGCTTCAACTGGAAGGGCTTCCACTTGGCACAGACCCAGACAATATGGAGGACACCTGGTGAGAGGTTACACGATCCGGACAAGGATGAGTAAGCATGTGCCTTGGTGTTGTAAAGAACTTGTATCTCACTGTGATTGATTGTTTCACTCTTTCTCGTTATTATCTCACTGAGCAGCTTCATGGCTAGTGATCAGGACTTGCATGTGCTCTGATACTTACTCCATAATCAGAATTCCTTTCTTGTCAGAACATCAAAGTCAACAACAACATAATAGCAATGTAAGTATTATTTACTAATGATACTTCTATTTTTAAGCAGTTGTCATTCAAATCTTGCAAAGGTACCACAAAAATATCCTGGTAAATGGAATTCAAGTTTTCTTTTTATGAAAGATTTGTTTTTAAAAAGCTGTGTGTGTGTGTGTGTTTTGCACAAAAAAAAAATTTTAATGTATTTTTGAAGACCCCCCCATATGAATGGATTTCAAGCAAAAATTGCAAGAAATTGGGGCTCTCCAGGGTCATACCTGCTCCTGGCCTCTGTCTAAGCTCCAGAAACTGGCACAGAGAATTCACTTGGCAAAAATGTTGAGCAGGGCAGAGCAGGCTGGATGATGCTGTGCTACTGATTAATTGCCCCTGCTACTGTCTGCACTGTCAGATTACTTCAAGCAGATAATGTCCTTCCCCATTTTCTGCATTCTCACCCTGTGCTATATCATCTTAGGCCTGGGGTCAGGTTGTCAGAGCTAGCTTTTCCTAGCTGGCTCCTTATCGTTCAGGAATTGTGGGGTTAACTCAAGTTGCTCCTGCTGTGTGGTGAACTGTCGAGTAGAAGGAAGCATCCTGTGATGTTTATTTCCCCCTCCCCCTCGCTATAAGCACTGTGAACCACAAGAGGCTGAAAACAACAGAATGCATCAGGATTCTGCAGCTGCCTGCTGGCAACCCACCAGCTCAAGACCCATGGCTGTCAGTATCCTAGAGTGAATATGGACCCAAATCTAGGAGCTAAACTCCTTTGAAATCTCCTATTTCACAGAGGCGAAGCTCCCAAGTATATCTGGCATCATGGCTGCAGAAACCATCAAGGCTCAAAATCTAAGGATGGGAAAGTAAGAAGAGATGTTTCTGAGACCAAATGTGTCTGGTCACCTTTACATTCTACATTCAAACCCTAATTTTCTACTCCTCATGTAGACTTGCACTGGCCACCTTCTCCTACTGATTCACTTAACAGTTGCTAAAGCATTTATGTTTCTTAGAGGATTAAGACCTGTTCCTGACCTGGAGTAGTTCACACAGCTTAAGTTCACACAGCTTAGTAGGAAATGAAGTCCCTAAATGGCAAGGCTAATGACTGTGCAAACATGGTACAGGTCATAGACCTGGTCAGAGGTAGAAGGTGATTGTACTGGAGGAACAATTCTAGACTTGCCACCTATTAAATGCCTAACAGGTGTTAGCCATGTCGAGAACAGGTAACCTGGTTTCCTAAATGAAGGGATCAGGAAAAGAGGCCGAGATCGTGCTTGCTTCTCATTTGAGTATTGCGATGTTTCTTGATGCAACGTCACCCTGTTAGTTCTGGAGACTTCTTTCTCTAGATTTCAGAGATATGGATTTCTTTCTCTACACTCAGGCCAAAAGGGTTGAGTCCAAGTGCAATGTAATTCCTGGCTCAGACTTCTTTTCCCAACAGGAACACAATTTTGAAATCCTGCCTGCCATACCAAAATACTTTTCCCAGGAAGGCATGAGGTGGATAGAGCCAGCTGTACACTGGAGTGTTTCGAGCCAATCGTGCACAAATCACAGAAGCTGTATAAAGGTATCTTCCCTGCCCCCTTGGTAAGCACTGTGTTTCATAATATTAAATTTTATAACTGGGCAAATAATAGGTCATTGTAGGGATGTTGACCTCTATTCTAATCTCCCTTACTGCAAGTCTCAATATACAATTACTATTCAGAAATAGCCACAAGACCATCATTCTGCTATGTAAGTGTATCCTAACAAAATGTATATTGAGAACTGTGGAATTCTGGCTTCAAGTCACATTAATACTCAAACTTTGACATATTTTCCACCCCTGACATCTTAATTGCATCCCTATCCAGACCAACTCTTGAGAAGCCTTTGCAGCAGTCCTGAATAAGGCTTTAAGGATTGTTATCTTCTGATCACCACAAAGTACTGAGTCCTGGGACTATAAATTGGTGTTTTAAATGCTGATCTATTTCTCAGAAGGAAATCATAGTCAGAGTTCTGACAGAACTCCACGTGTTTCTGTCGAGTCTGTTGACATGGAGAGCTTGAATCAAAATCTTGTGTCTCTGTGAGGTAGGGATGGAGTATTAGGACACTGGTTTTGTCTGTTTGCTGTACGCACAAGTTGAGTTGCTTAAAGCAAAAGGCATTAGTTGTGTCATAGGTTTGAAGGCCAAGGTCAGTAGCAACATGTTCTATGCGAACAATCAACCCTGCTGCTTTCTACCTTCTGATGGTTACTAAAAATCTTTGCTGTCTTTTGATTTGTAGGTATTGAAGTTGTCTCTGCTCCCACATTCACATGACCCTCTCCCTGTGTGTCTAGCTGGAATTCTCTCATAGAAGGTTAACGGCCACTGGATCAGAGCACATGCTCATGTAACATATGATCTCCAATTCTTATGCATGCAAAGCTCTTCATTGCAAGTAATGTCACATCCACAAGTATCTAAAGTTAGGACTTCAGTGTATCTTTTGGGAGCATACAATTCATGTTCCTCTGTCTCCTCTAATACTGTTCCTAGCCTTGATGATATTCTCTTTTCCTAGACCCTTTGGCAAAAGTCATGCATGTATTTCAGGTTTTCTGTGCCAGAATAATCCTCACTTTTAATTCCATTTTCCATTAACTTTCTCAAGAACTTTTGTACATAAACACCTGCTGTCTGTGTAGTGTTAAAAAAGAATCTAGAAAGAATAGAGGCCTTTGAAATATTGGAAAAATACAGTTTGAACATAAATCACTTCTGCTCCACTCCCATTGATGTCAGACCAGAACTATTGTAATGACTTGCCAGCCACCAGCCTCTTGTAGCATATTGGCATCGGTTCGTGTCATGGCTTCTCCACTTCCCTTCCAGCTCCCTGCTTATGGCCTGGGAAAGCAGTAGAGGATGACCCTAAGCCTTAGAACCTTGCACCCACAGGGAGACCTGGAAGAATCTCCTGGATTAGGATCAGCTCAGCTCTGCCCACTGCAACCACTTAGGGAACGAATCAACAGATGTAAGATCTTTCTGTCTCTTCTCTGTGTATCTTTCCGACAAAAATAAATGATTTTTTTTAATTCAAGCTTCATTTCATTGTATAGCAACTGTTAAACAAATATTTGTTTATATAATATCTGATTATATCCAGGAATTCATGTTGAGTCCTAAAGTAACATCTGAAAAAGCTAAACACTTTATATAAATAACACAATGTGAGAATGAATAGCAAAACATATTTAATTAACCCAAAATCATATAATAAAACAAAAAATAACATAAAATTGATAGCCCAAGTTGGGGGAAAATAGCAAGATTTGTAATGGGGTTTACACAATGCTAAATGCACTATTCTAACCTACCTCTCCAATTTGATTTTAAGCTTTTCACATTAAATGTGAAAAATCTTAACTTACTTGTCATATTTCACTAAAACATAGCAAGTCCCAATAAAGTGATGCTTGTGAGAGAAGCATCTTAAATACAAGGATACAGAAGAAATACAAGTGAAAGAATAAATGCAGAAACACTAGTCTGGCATGGTAGCTTAGTGGCTAAAGTCCTCACCTTTCACGCACTAGGATCCCATATGGGTACATTCTAATCCCAGCAGTTCGCTTCCCATCCCAGCTCCCTGCTTGGGGCATAGGAAAGCAGTTGAGGACAGACCAAAGCCTTGGGACCCTGCACCCGTATGGGAGACCTGGAGGAAGTTCCTGGCTCCTGCTTTGGATCAGCTCAGCACTGGCCATTGCAGCCGTTTGGGGAGTGACTCAACGTGCAGATCTTCCTCTCTGTCTCTCTTCCTCTGTGTATATCTGACTTTCCAACAAAAATAAATAAATCTTTTTTAAAAATGAAGCAACATCCAAAAAAATCCTAATCAAAGAAAGCTGCCATAGGTGCTGCACTGTCACAGCATATCATCAAGTCTGGAAGGAATGCTGCAAAATGTTACCAAAGTCAGTCTACTAGAATAATAAAATAGCTGTAAGTTACAGTGTTTGACAAGGTAGGTTCAGAATACATAAATAAGAGACTTAAAGGAAAAGTAGGTAAATTCACAATCCCACATACAAAGGTACAACAGTAAGCAGATTCCAATATGATCTCTGCCCTGTATAGAACTTGCATTAGAGAGAAAGACAAAGGTAGCAATCAAATAAGCAAATGAACGAATGTAAGATTGTAAGTTAGTTGTGAATTCTGAAAAAAAAGAGAGAATTTTCTGAATATGAACATGATATAGGCTGAGAGAAGCAAGACTTTTCTGAGAAATAATAGCTGATCTCAGTTCTGAAAGATGAATAATGGTTAATCAGTTGAGTGGACGTGTAGACTAAAGGGCAACAGATTGAGTTATGTGGCATAGAAGAAGTAAGCACGTGAATTTGAAGATCTAAAAGGAGTCCACGTGAAGGAAGCACACTGTGTGAAGGAAAGCAGCTCAAAATCAAATCGGAGGTGGATTAGAACAGTGCATTCAGCATCTCATGACAAACCTAGAACTTATCCAGACAGCAATGGAAAAGCCAAAAAGAAAAAAAATGTGCTATTGGCTTAATGTTGGGAAAAAGATTCTTCTAGTTGTGATGGAAAAATGGATTGTAGATTGTAAGAGTCAACTGAGGAGCTCGTGCAACCCAGGATTTTTAGCAGTGACTAGAGATGAGCCTCTGATGGTGATGACCAAGGAGTTGGAATGCAGTCAGATTCTAAAGAAATTCAAGGTGTAAGATCAGTGAGACTTGGTAAGGAATTCTACACAGCGACTGAGGGGAAAGGAGTCAACAAGCATGTATTTTCAAGTCCTTTCTTGGGCAAATGGACCTGGCATCTATGCCATTTCCTCAGATAAGAAACAAAACTCCTACACTTGTGACATATTAAGGGTTTTTTTTTATTGTTCCTGTTACAGATCATTTTTATAAGACCTGCTCTCAAAGTTCTTGATTTTCTGTGGTGTTGGGTTGGTTTTATTTGCTTGTTTTACCTACTCTCATCTAACTTTCAAAATAATAATAATAATAAAAATTATAACCTTGAAGGTAGATATTTATCATGTCACCACCTCAAAAGATTGATGCTTGCCTAATTTGAACCTTCCCAGGGAGTAATGCAAATAGAGTGAAGATGGAACATTTGCTGATTTCCCCAGGAGTCCTTAGAGGATGCCGGACCGTTGATCTTGACCCCAGTCAGAATCCAAGTGTGTCACGGAATTTTCCTGGCTCTGGTTACCAAAAGGCCATTTAAGGTGGCAGGATTGCTTTTTTGGAAGATGCCACACACAGGATAGACTAGCCAAGTTCAGGAAAACTGGCTGTCATCACACAGAGCCAATTCTGAGCAGCTCTTAAAGAGCTCTTCCCTCGCTAAAAACCAAATCTGCCAAGAGCATAAATCAGGTGTGTGAAAGTATGGTCTAATGAACTCCTCCAAGCAATTTCCCACTACAACTTCAGACTGGGAGATGCCATTCCCTTGTTCCAGGGAGGCTGAGATACTGTTGGCAGGGAATTTTGAAAACCTTTCCATGAAAAAGAACACTATGAATATGACAGCCTGTGCCGAGTCAATTCATTTCCAAGAATAAAAATGAATGTGTATGCACGGCAGTTGCTCTCATCAGAGGAAGAGGGTTTTGATCAATAACCTTAGGAGGATCTATGAGACCCCTATAAAAACACGTTTTCCTTCTCATTCTGCCCATATGTCTCTTAATTGATTTTTAAAAATTCTTCCAAGTTTTTTTTCTTGTGTTTTATTTATTATTTTTGAGATAACATTTTAAAAATGTGCATTACAATCAAACCTCAATGGCTTCATAAAATAAAGAATTCATGGGCCCGGCGCGGTGGCGCAAGTGGTTAAGGTCCTCGCCTTGCACACCCGGGATCCCATATGGGCGCTGGTTCTAGTCCCAGCAGCCCCGCTTCCCTTCCAGCTCCCTGCCTGTGGCCCGGGAAAGCAATCGAGGACAGCCCAAAGCTTTGGGACCCTGCACCCGCGTGGGAGACCCGGAAGAGGCTCCTGGCTTCGGATCGACATAATATCGGCCCGTTGCGCTCACTTGGGGAGTGAATCATCGGATGGAAGATCTTCCTCTCTGTCTCTCCTCTCTGTATATCCGCCTTTCCAATTAAAAAAATAATAAAAATAAAATTTAAAAAAAATTTTTAAATAAATAAATAAAGAGTTCAGCAAATCAAAAGTGAAAAGACTAGTCCAGTAAGAAAACAGGCAAGGACTATAAAAAGAGGTTCAATTTCACTCACATAAGGATGACATTTTAAAGTTCCTAAATCATTAAAACTGTATTAGTATGTAATTCTTATCCATTAGCTCAACAAAGATTTAAAGCAAGGTTCGACAAAACATTTTAATGGTAGCAAAACTGTTACACATAGGCATTTATTTCCTTTTTAATTTTGGAAACATTTCAATTTCTAGCAAGAAATTTGGTTATGACATTTGATTTGAATGACAACTATAAGACTGGGTGATTTTAATTTATTTGTTCATCTTTGAAACAGCTTGAGTTTTAAAGCTTTTTTATTTTCAAATTATTGAGTTGGCCTCGTTTTAACAGAGAACTAGAGAGACTTATTTCTTATAAGGAATAGAATCCTGAGTTTTGTAATTACACAAGGAGAATAGGAGGAAATAAATAATTTTCAAGTTTCATGAGCCATTAATTATAATTTTGGTGTCAAAGACAGAAAGGTGAGATATTCAGGAACTTTCTTTTTATTTGGGTTGCCATAATTCTGACTGGTTTGAAAATCACCACCTTACAAATTTGTAAAACAGCATTCTGGATAGATTCTAGCCTGGAATTTGGGACAGGTAGGGTTTCAAAGAACCACAACTTTCTTTAATACCAAGCTGCCCAATGCAACAACTATATCTAACTTTGACATGAGAAAACATTTCAGCCAAAGTGTTGCTAAGACTCTAGGCAAGGTCAGTGTTTTGGGATCCTGAACTTTCTAAATCCTTCCTACCATCTATTACATGTAAGAAAATAAAAGATTGGTTGAGATAGGGATGGTTCTGCTGAAAGTTATACAATTTTAATCTCTAAGTTCATTTTCCTATGAATTTTATTCAGAGAAAAGCACCAGAGGCACAAGTGCCTCTTTATCCTAGCAGACTGATTTGACAAACTATATTCTCAGCGGACAGTACTGGGAGGCACTATCCTGTATGAAATCACTCCTTTGGATGAGGTATTGTCCATTTTCCATTATTACTACAAAGCAGTAGTAGGAGCTGGCCACTCACAAAGAAAAGACGTTACTCAGCTCATAGTTTTAGAGGTTGAAAGCATAAGACTAAGTAGTCTGCTCTATTTGGCATCTGGTAAAGGCCTCAATGAGTGTGTCACATTAGGGCAGATGTCATCATGGTAGGAGTGCATGTGTGAGAGAGAGGTTGCTTCATAAGAAGAGAGAGATATGAGGATGGCCCTATGAAGTCTACTTTTGTCCCTTCTGAGGACAGGTCCCCAATAACCTAAAGATATCCACTAGGCCCCACTTTTTATAGGTCTCAGGATCTCTTAACATCATCGTTCTGTGGACCAAACTTCTAAGACTTCAAACTTTGCAGAGCACTGAAACCTCATCCAAACCATAGCAGGCATGTTTAGGCCATTTTTACCTTCATTTTGGCTTCCTACAGACTGTGTCATTAGGAGGAAATCATCAGGGCTTAGCATAATTTTCAGGTGAGGCTAATGGAAAGGAGAGGAAGGGTGAATCTCAGAAGATGTCTCAACTTTCTCCTTACTCAGCATCCTAAAGCCCTCATGCTATTGGACACGGGTTTGATTTTGAGAGTGTTTTTCTTTGCCCTTTGGCTCCTGCTTGCAGGTTTTATATATTCTTTTTGCATGTATCTTCTTTCCCCTAAGAAAACACTTGCTTATTCTTCATGTGGTCCTGTGTCACACATTGAGAAATATGGCCTGAATCTATCTTTAATAATTCACTATGCCGTTGCTTATTCTTGAGTTTAATGGATAAAATAAGTGACCTACAGTTGATTAATAGAACTGCATCTGCATTCCACCTCTAATTAATTTCTTGTGCCTGGCATAAAACAGATACATCAAAAAACCTACTTTAATTTAGAATTAACAGAGAGAGTCCATTCTCAACATTCTGGTTCATTCTGATGCATTCATTTGGTCCCTATTTTATACCTCTAGCTTGTACTTTCTCTTTTTAATCTATTATTCACAGCAGAAACATCTGTGTTCTGGTGATGGTGTCATCCACAGGCACTGTCAACTGCAATGAGGACATTGGGGTCTTGCTCTGTCCTCCCTTCTTTCCCATGCCTGTACTTTGACTTATGTGAGAAACAATTACAAGTTTCAATAGTGTGTTTTCAAAATGATGAAGAATGCTAAAACAATAGCTGTCTGCAAATACAGTACATTAGTCCAATATAAAAAGTGGAAGGAGATATTTAGCATGATGTAAACACTGATTCTTTAACACCTTAGAGTAACACATTGCATCTTTCGTATTGACACCTTCCGAGTCTTCCTGTACATGGTATAAGCATATGTAATGAATACTTTTTCATCCAGCTACAGATGGAAGTGTATTTTTTCCAAGTCAGCAGGTTCCTTGGTCATGTGCTGACAGTCAGCAGGAACATCAGGGATCTTGTTCTTTTCCCCTCTTATTTTCCATGACTTCCTTTTGTTGTTTGGTTTTTGGTTATTTGATGCCAGGAAACAGCCCAACACATAATATTTTCCACCCATTAATCACTGCTAATCCAAAGATGCTTTCTGTATACTGACACTTGTGCAGGGAAGGTCTCCTGCCTTCTCTTATAAAACAAGTGTTTATACTTGGAATCTGTTTTGGCCAAATTTAAGGATAAAACAGAATGCATACTCCATTATGCATCATGACAACCTAACTGCAAAAACTTACAACTGTGTTCAAAATTGGTAAAGGGATATCATAGTATCTGTTATATGATGAAGTATTTCCTAAAGGTATTTCACAAAATAAAGATCCTCAGAGATTACTGAGAGAAAAGATTCTGAAGTTCATTAAGTCTGAGGAATTTTTAATATAAGATACCCCTCTTTGAGATTCACAATACACAAGACAAACTTTACTGGGAACCTTTCCAGTAAAAAACAACAACAAAAAAACCTTAAAAAGTATTGCATGTTGTATAATAGCATTTTGAGAATCCATCAGGTCAAACTGTTTTAGATTAACACCTACTGACATTTGAAAATGACAAGTGAAACAATGATGTATGAATTATAATTTGGGAACAAGTCAGTATTTTTAAACAAAAGATAAAACCAAAAGCAGAAGTCTTCTATTGATTTATGGTGCATCATGTTACCTCAGGCTATGCTCCACTGTATCACTTTTGCTTTTTAATAAAATATTAATAATAATAAGGCAAATTTCATTCAGCTCTTACAATGTGTCAGACACTGTGCTAAGGGCTTTACATGCTGTATGTTATTTATTACTTATTAATTACTATTATTCTTTTCTATTTGAATTATTTTTAAATAAACCAGGCAGCTAATGAATACATTCTCATTTTAAAAACCACAAGAAATAAACATTTATTTTACATCCTTAAATAAAATCTATATTTTTGCAAAAGGGTATTTATTTCCATTTTTAACATACATAGAATAATTTTGTGCACATTATTGTGTACCTAGTATTTTTCAATTAAAAGTAAATGATAAAGATATTTCTATGTTGGCATATAGACATCTTACCACATTCCTTTCTATGAATGAATGAACTTACTAATTGGTAAATATTCAGCTTATTTTTAAATTTCTCACCAAAATAAAGGAATTTCTTATTTCAAGTCTGGTAATAATATTTATAGACAATTTTGAACTTTGTTCTATTCGAAATAACCAGAATATTATATAAAATGGAATCTACGAGGAATCCTTGTAAGTCAAAACATGAAAGCCAAGACCCTGGGAGCAAGGAACTGCCAGTCATTGTTCTTTCTGAAGTTCTATGCTAACTCCTAGAAAATTTGAGTTACCATTTGATGAAATGCAGGAGGAACTTAAACTTTCAGATCCATATAAGGATCTTAAGCCAATATAAAACACCCAAAATACAGTTGTTTGAAAGGGCTACAACTTGAAGAACAAACAAGAAACAAAAGTTGGCATCCAGAGGGCTATACTTTGAATGTAAGAGTAAATGAGAAGTAAAACCACCATCTGAATATAAGAAGGGGACAGGGGTGATCTCTCCAGAGAAGCTAAAACCACAAGCTTGACCATGTGTGGCTTGGCAATACAACATATAACGTTGTTTGTCAAGAAACATTGAGAATAAAAAGTGAGCCCAAGTTAGTGGTGCACCTAGGCATATTATATACACAAAACAAATACAAACAGAAAATGTAGGCAGCCCACAGACAAAAATATGCAGAAATAATGCCATGCTTTTATATAAAAAGTGATAATGGCAAAGGATTTTAATCAACTGCTGAAGGACTCCAATAGCATCCAAACAAAGCCAAGTATGACACACAAGGGAGATTCAGACCCAAACACCTCCCAGTAAAATGAACACCAAAGGAAAAGAAAATTGGAATGATGGCTCATTTCTCAACAGAAATAGTGGCAATAATCATTTTTTCATATTCACAGAGTATAAATGTCAAGTAGAATTTTATGCTAAGGAGAGGCTTCTCAGGGAAGAGGTTGGGGGAAGTTCCATCCACGTCTCCTGTTGTATCTCACTGAGCGGACTACAGCAGATAGACTTATTGACCAATACTTCTTCCAACTAAAGTGGCTTCTGTTTATATCATGGAAGAGTAAAGAAGGGAGCTAATAAGCTAATAATTAACCATTTCTACCATAAGCAAGAATAAGACATGGTTTCTCTACTCAAAGAAATCACAAGCCACTTGGAAATTTTTAAAAAGGCTAAGTAATAATTCCAAACACTGACTTCTTTAATTCTTCTCACAATTAAGTGCAGTAGTGTTACTACTACTTTTTTTTTTCTGGGGGAAACGGATTATTGCTTCCTCAGTCAGCAACCAATCTACACAACGTAACATGGAACCCTTCTTATTAGAAATTTGACTACCAGGAGTGCATAGACCAGAAAATCAAGTGTGGTTCCCACTATGTAAAGTTTTGAGACCTAGATGAAGATGTCAGGAAGGAAAATGAGAAATTCCACAGCATAAATAAAGAAATGACACAAATAAGACAGGTTGTTGAGTTATGAGTTGTTCCGTTCAGATTCATACCCTGAAGTCTGAACCCTAAGCAACCTCACATTATAGAGTATTATTTTTATAGATACCATCTACGGAATCATTAAGGTAGGTCTCAATCCTGTATAACGTGTGTTCTTTTCAGCAGGGAAATTTAAGGCTGGTGTTGTGGTGTAGCATGTTTCCTGCCTGTGATGCCAGCATCCCATACAGACCCATACAGTTCAAGTCCCAGCTGCTCCACTTTCAACCAATCTTCCTTGTTAATGAACTTGGGAAATCAGCAAAACATAGCCCGAGTACATGTGTACTGGCTACCCACAGAGGAAGGAAATCTAGGTGAGGTTTCAGGTTCCTAGTTTTAGCCTGGGTCAGCCCTGGCTGATAAAGCCATTTAGGGAGTAAACCAGTAGATGGAAGATTTCACTCTTCATGCATAGAGAATATGCATAATTCTGCCTTTCAAATAAATAAACAGCTTTTCTTTTTTTAAAAAAAAAGGGGGGGGGGAACAGACATGCATGGAGAGACATGAAGAAAAGCTTCAATCGGATTTTTTTCCGAAGGAACCAGTCCTGCTGATATCTTGATTTTAGACTTCCAATCTCTGTACATTCAGTCTGTGACATGACACTCTTAGGAAATCAATACAGAGAATGATAAACTCCTGATCCAGATCATTGAAACGGTTTTAGAAAAATCTTCATGGACTATCTGGAGGTTGAGTTATAGAACGAAAAAAGATACTACTGAAAAAGCAGGGTTAGAGAAAGAGAATACAAATTACATTATAAGAAAATATGATAGATATTCAGAAGCAAGATAAATCTCAATTTCTTAACCTGTTTGAGCTGTCATAACAGGGAATCACAGATTGCATGGGTTAGAAATTTCAGATGTTCATCCTCAGTTTGGGAGGCTGGAAAGTTCCAGATTGGAGCAATGGTCAATTCTGAATCCAGTGAGAGCCTCCTTCCAGGTACATAGATTGCCATTCTCTCCCTGTGTGCTCACAAGGCTGAAGGAAACAGGGAGATCTCTGCAGTCCCCTATATAAAAGTACTGATCCCAGAAGGAACCCTCATGACCTAATCGCCTCGTAATGTCTTCCTACTTGGGATGTCTCCCAGTACCTTTACATGGTGGGATAGCTTTGGTTTAGGGGAAGAGGATAAAAACATACAGTCTCCATATAGTGTGCAGCAAGACATGAAGCAAAATGAAAAAAAAAAATAGGAAGACTAAAATAACAGGATATTCAGATTAGGTGTCTCTCATGGCACACACAGATACAAAAATTCTTTGAAAAATGAACATGAAGCAGAACAGCGTGTGTCTAATTTTGAACTGAATTTGAGTCTATTTCTGATTGCTTTGATGCCACGTAAATGAACCTTACTAATCAGATAAAAGCCGTTCATATGCAATTTGGCTCTTCTAGTCTCTGATGCATATGTACAGTACCCAATGTCTTCCAGGCACACTGTGTAGAACATCGTAATGAAATATGTAGCTATCTGCTCAGGATAAAATGAAACTGTGCAGCCTGACACAGTTCATAAAGTCAAGATATTAGTCCTTCTAATACAATGAGTTCTCTCAGCCCCTCTGAAATTGAGTAAGATTTAGACCTCTTACCAAACTTGGAATCACTTAAAGTAGATTATTTTTATTTGAAGATAATCTGACTTACACCTGTTCTAATTATATCTCTTCTAATAATTGTGAAATTATGTACTTTTCTAATTTGAACCTTTTGTTCTTGAAGTAGGCTTCATTACTCAGATTAATTGCATTCTATGTACACAGGAAGTAATGGAAGAGCAATAGAACTAGGCCTCACATGTTCAAATATAGAGAATAAAAATCTGTGTTTCAAAATAGAAACTTTTTTGTTGAATTAAATCAGCTCCCTCCTGTGCAATAAAACTCACCTAAATCTAATTTGATGACAGTGCTTCCTAACTGTAATAAATGGCTATAAATAATCAACCTAGTCTGTGGAGCCTGCAACATGAATTACAATTGCTTTAGCATAAACTTTATTATATAATATGTGTTACACTTTGAATCACTTTATCAAAATAGCCATTATTTAGAAGAGACAGAATCCACCCAATTTTTCATATGCCTGGGTTCTCAAGCAATAGTCTATTTTCTATATAGAAAATAAGTGTAAAACCAATTAAATAAATAACATTCTGATTTTTTGATGCCAGGATGCCTGGTGTGAGAGATATTATAGAGGAGTTTAAGAGTCTTAGTAGCCCAGCAACTCCAGCTCCATTCGCAAAATTGCTATCTACTCAATATGAGGTTTAGACAAATCTTTCATCCCTAGAGTCCTACTGTTTTATATAATCTGTAAATAAAAATCGTAAAAGTAGATGCTCACTCATGTAAATGAAGCACTTAGGATTATAGCCTCAATAACCCAGTAGTATTGCTTACAGCAAAAATAAGTACTTCTGCTTAAAAAGGCCAGATGAATTACAACTGATATTGGAATATGATTTTTAGCTTAATGTCAATTTTGTTTATGCAGAAATCAATTCAATGTAGCTCCAAAAGAGAAGAAATAACAAACTAAAGAAGAGCTTTTTAGACCACGAATTCTAATTGGATCTAACAATTGATATCATTAGAGCTGAGCATCTTGCTATTTCAAAGATCAAGTTTGAAAGAATGTCACATCGAGGACTTCATGCTAATTCATACATGGAGTTGCAATCAGCAACAAATTTACCTACATTACAATGTTGACAGCTAAAGGGAGTTTGTTTTTCACAACGTAAATTTCAGTAGACACTTACACATCTGAGTTGTATTTATTAGCTGTAATTCTGTTTAGCAAAAAAAAAAAAAAGAATAAATTCAGACAACTTTGAATTATACACAGTGTCTTATTTGTATTTAAGAAATGGTTAGGTGAGAGCAAAGTGGCAACACAGCCTCCTTACTCTCTGCCTGCCATGCCAGCATCCCATATAGGTACCAGTTCTAGACCCAGATGCTCCAGTTTCCACCCAGATCACTGCTTATGGCCTAAGAAAGCAGGGGAGGATGGCCCAAGTACTTGGGCCCTTGCACTCACATGGGAGACCTGGGAAAAACTCCCGGCTGTTGGCTTCAGACCAGCCAAACTCTAGCTATGGCAGCCATTTGGGGAGTGAACCAGCAGACAGATCTCTCTCTCTCCCTTTCTTTCTGTAGCACTGAATTTCAAGTTAATAAAAGGGTTTCAAGAAAGAAAGAAAAGAAAAGAAAAGAAAAGAAAAGAAAAGAAAAGAAAAGAAAAGAAAAGAAAAGAAAAGAAAAGAAAAGAAAAGAAAAGAAAAGAAAAGAAAAGAAAAGGAAAGAAAAGAAAAGAAAAGGAAATAGAAGAAAAGAGAAGAAAAGAAAGAAAGAAAGAAAGAAAGAAAGAAAGAAAGAAAGAAAGAAAGAAAGAAAGAAAGAAAGAAAGAAAGAAAGAAAGAAAAGAAAGAAACAAAGGAAGGAAGGAACGAAGGCAGGCAAGCAAGCAATGGCCAGAAAAATCATAATTATGAATAGCAAAGAGGGACAGTCTTCAGGACTAAACAGTAGGAAAAACTCCCTAATTCTCTTGAGACCCCACTTTCTAACACATGACATTACAGTGATTGTCCTCTAATGGTTAGCACTGGCTCATTCACACAAGTCTAAGAGAAAGTTAGTGCAACTGTAATTGTGTAAGTACTTTAAAATATAGATTTTATTTTTAGGTCATTGTTGGGTTTACAAAAAACAAACACTAAAAGACAAAGTTATGAAATATCCACTGTCTAGCTACCCCACTTGCTCCACATACATTTTCCTCTAAATGAACAGTCTGCACTAGTGGGAGATGTCTTCTGCAAACAAAAACAACACTGATACACTATTATTAGCCATAGTCTATTGCTTACATCAGAGTTCACGTTGTGCAGTTCTACGCCTTCTGTAAATCGTGAGATGTCATAGATCCACCACTACCATAATATACAAAAATGTGCCATTTCATTTTTAAAAATGCCCCAAGTTCCACTTATTTATCTCTTTCTTCTTCCACCAACACCCTGCCAATCACTAATCTTTATATTTCCTATATAATTATTCCTTTTGTAGAATGTTCCATAGCTAGAATCAGCATATATGACACTTTCAAGTTGACTTATTTCATTTAGCAATGGGTATTTAAAGTTCTTCCATGTGTTTTCATGACTGATAAGTTTTTGTGTGTTGGCAGCCTAAGTTTTCAACTCATGTGGATAAATAACTATTAGTGTGACTGCTGAATCATCTAGAAGAATTATATTTAGTTTTGTATAAGAAATGTCCAAACTATCCTCCAAAGTGGCCGTGCTGTGTCATCTTGAGAGTTCTTCTGATCACAGTCCCTGCTGGTGTTTGACATTGTCAGTGTGTTTTCTTTAGCCGTTCTAGAACATGTGTAGTCATGACAGGTTCTGTGGTGCACAAGGCTATGCCTCTGTTTGTGATCCTGCTTGCTCTGTTCCAATTCAACTCCCTACTAAAGCACTTGAGAAATCAGCTGAAGATGGACCTTGGATCTGAATTCCTGCCGCCTGTGTGGGAGACCCAAATGAAGCTCTGTGCTCTGGCTTCAGCTTGGTCTAGTTTTGACAGTTGTGTGATCCTTTGGGGAAGTGAATCACTTGATGAAGATCCCTCTTTCACTCTCTTTCTCAATTCTCTCATTCTGATGACTCTTTCTCTGATGCTCTGTCAAGTAAATATTATTTTTTAAAAATGAAATTTAAGATATATAGTTATCCTTCACTGCCTGAATCTGTAAACAGCTGTTTAAGCCTGCTTTGCCATTTTGCTAGTGATCACTTTACCAAAACAAGACACACAGCCTAGCCAAGTCAGTGGAGGAGAGAAGACCCAAAGGGCATGCAACTGAGAGGTAATTATACACCCATTTCATAAAGCCTGCTCAGCTCTGTAATCTTCAAATTTTAGTTTTGTTCTTTGTGATGCTATAATTCCAAGTTCTGAGCTATAACTGCAGTTGAGCTTCTTACTTGGTTTTCAATGACTGTGAAGTTCTAAAAAGATGTTAAATAGTTGGAAGTTGTTGAATGAGTTTACATTATTCTCATTTTACATCCACATTGAACTTACATACTGAAATTTTTGTTGAAATTTACTTTTTAGATTCTCATCTTCTTTAGCATCAATCTATTTTCTAAAACAATCTGGAAGGTGCTGAACTTTCATTTTTTAAAATGGATTTCAAAATCCCACTAAAACTCCAGAGGACTTTTGACATTTCAAAAAACTGTCTCACCTTTTCCTGATGTGCAGATAAGAGATTTTTTACCAGGTTATCTCCACGGTTTTTGACATCAAGACCACATAACTGAAGAGCACATTCAGACGTCTTTGTTTAAATTCTCCTATGGCACATGTGCAATTAACTTCATATTTATCATTAGAACAAGTGTGTTGATATTTTTCAATTTCAGCTAGCTTATGATATGATAAGCCTATATCATGAAAGAAGTGACAAGCAATTTTGAATCATTACTTATAGAAGAAAGTAATTCATTTCAGAATTTAACAGCTCTTGCACATAATTGTTGTAAACCAGGAAACCTCTGCATACAAAAGGATTTTATCATCATAGGCAGTAATACATGTGAGCTGTGAAATCCCAGGAAGTGCTGGAATGAAAAAATACCACCTACCTCTGGTGAAAATATTGCTGAATTGGAGTTACACAAGCCTTGACACTCAGACCAACTGAGGAAATCATCATCAAACTACATGTTAATAGTGAATGCAACTCCCTTAATTAGCTTATAGATGAATACACAGAATGGCTATGTTCACCCTCTATAATGTCTGCACTCTACTTGGGAGAAATTGAATTAGACAGCTGCTGATCTCAAGGTGTGAGTGAAATGGGCCTGAATGGAGGATTTTGGTTATCATTACTCAGTAATTTGAACTTAGGAGTATGTGGTCCTTATGCCATACTTTATTTAGGATATATTTTTTCAGTGTCATCCATGTGGGGATGTCTAGGACTGTAAGTTATTCCTCTGATTTGCTTAAACTTGTACCACAGCCATCAATTCATAGGTAGAACTAATTATCAAAATATTTTCATCACATAATAAATAAAGTAGATTTCAGCAGATTTCAAAGTGAACTGGTGTGTGGTCTGCTTCTGATTTCAGCTCTTTTTCTTTTTAATCTTCATTCGTCTGTGCTGAGCCACGCAAGCTTCTTTTGGGTCTACCACATAGGTGACGGAAGTGCAGATATTTCTGCCATCTTCACTGCTTTCCCAGGTGCATTAGCAGGATGCTGCATCGGAAGCAGCTGGGACTCAACCAATGCGATGTCAGTACCTCAGGCTGCAGCTTAACCAC
Organism: Ochotona curzoniae; assembly: GCF_017591425.1. Classification (NCBI taxonomy): domain Eukaryota; kingdom Metazoa; phylum Chordata; class Mammalia; order Lagomorpha; family Ochotonidae; genus Ochotona; species Ochotona curzoniae. Next base: position 41,663,695 of record NW_024466502.1, on the reverse strand, counting down.
AGCTGTGCTGCCAGATCCTCTTTAGTACCTGACCACTTTGCCCTCAGATACCCCTCAAAATGTCTCAGCTCCTTCAGGTCTTTGCTCCATCGTGAGCTTCTCAAAGAAGCCAGTTTTGCTCATCCTGTTTAACATCATAACACCTGCATGTTTTCCCAAGCCTCCTTTCCCACTCTGCTTTTATAGGGACAACTTCTGAGCAACGTATTGTTAGGTGATTTTGTCATTGTGCAAACCCAGATGATACAGTCACTACACACCTAGGCTATTTATATGGTATACAAATATAAAAGTCTGTTGCTCCTATAGACTTCATGAACAAAACACACGATGGAATCAAGGGCAAGATAAAATAATGTCTTATCAAGTTACTTTGTAAATATGAGATGTAGGAAGTTACTGCTGGTGTTACATGGTATATTGTTTTACTATAAACATTGCTTTTTATGAGTTGGAAAATACACTAGACTAATGATAAAAGTATAATAAATATACAGACTAGTAACATAATTATTTAGCATCATTATCAAATACTGTGTACCATATATAACTGCATTGGTATTCATTTATATGTAATGGCACTTCAGTAAATTTTCTTTATACCAGCAACACTCCAAATATGCTGTACCACTCCACTTGGTGATTATAATGTCACTAAGCAATTAAAACTTTCTATCTCCATTATAATCTTATAGGACCATTGTTGCATATGTGGTCTGACATTGACTACATGGCATAAATTGTCTTCTAGCATTTACTAAAAGCCTACATGTTATTTATTATGAGGTTGGTTGTTTTTTGGTTTTTTGTTTGTCCTTTTGCCTTGGCGTTGTTCACTAATATATTTAGTGTATATCTAACTACTTTAACTAAAATACATGGGAGGGGCTTCTTACAAGGAAGTGGTTTATCCAGGTGTACAATTTGGAGGCTCATGGTCCGAAATCAGGCCTCTGATGAAGCAATGTGAACAGAGACAATCAGTTTGCTTGAAGCCAAGAGGGCCACAAGAAGCATGCTTTGCTTATATGACCAGACCTCTTGCAAAAACTGCCTTTTGAGGGAAAGCCCCCATTGACCTAAAGATTTCCCACTAACCCTAACATTCAGAAACTATTAATTATATCAAGGTCCACCCTTTATTCATTAACATGAATTCATTAACTTTTAATATAAGATTTTGAGATTGAAACTGCTGCATGTGTTTGGTCAACCAAATTCTGTTCAAACTGCAACACAGTGTACAGAATGGTACCTGATACACAACAGATATTCAAAAGATATTTATTAAATGAGTTAACTGAATCATGATCATGTAGGAAAGGACGTAAAAAATGGAGAGACTTCAGATCGACATGTGGCATAGCGGGGGAAGCTACTGTTTTGAGACACTGGTACATTATATGGGCACTGTTGTGTGTTCCCAGCTGCTCCACTTCTGATCTAGCTTGCTGATAATGACCTGGAAAAGCAACACAAGATGTCCCAACTGCTTGGGGATTTGTCCCTGATTTGAGAAACCCAGGTGAAACTTTTGGCTCCTGGCCTTGGCTGGGCCTAGTCCTAGCCATCGCAGTCGTTTGGGGAGTAAACCAACTGATGAGAGGTCTCATTCTGTCTGTCTCTCCCTCTCCTGGTAACTCTTTAATAATAAATAAAATTTTTGAAGGTTTATTTAATTATTTATTTATTTTTAAAGATCTGCTTATTTATTTACTTATTTATTTGAAAGGTAAAGTGACAGAGCAGGAGACAGTCCCACTAATACCATTCACTCTCAAAATGATCACAACAGCCAAGTCTGGGTGGGCCAAAGTCAAGGGCAAGAACTGCCACATACAGGGGTGGCAGGATTCTATCTCATTAGCCGGAAGCTGAACTGGAATTAGAGCAGCCAAGACTCAAATTAGCACTGCAACATAATATGCTGGTCTCTTAGTGGCTTTAAGTCGGCATGCCACAATACTCTCTACATTTTCCAATCACCTTGTACTCTTCTGAAGCTTTTCATTTAAAACTCTAAATCAGAGCAAGGAGATAACATATTTCTGTTTCCTCACTTTCAGAGTGTTCCCAGTAAAGAATGGAGGTTTAGTGGATAATAGTTGAATAAATAAAATAATTTGTATGTTTAAAGAGCATTTTACTTATAGTTGGTTAGCTTACATACTTTTGCTATTACCTAAAGCTAAAAATAATAAAAAATGACTATACAGAAAAACATTCTCTAAATTCAAAGCCATTTGGGAACATTCTTAAAGACTAAGAACATTCACAACTTTTATCCATTAATTATACCCCTGGCATTCAACCCTGAGAATGTAATAATACTAATTTAATATAGGCTAAAATAGCTAAACTGTTTTACACAAACTATAATGAACATCAGAAATTACCAGTAGCCAGTGCTAGCTTCTTATAAAATGATACACATATGATGAAGGATATATATACATATATATATGTAGTTTTTATAACAGGAAAAATTCCTAGAATATTACATTTTAAAACTACTATTTTAATTGCATGTATAATATAAATACAAGGGCCCGGCACGATGGTGCAGTGGTTAAGGTCCTCGCCTTGCACACCCGGGATCCCATATGGGTGCCGGTTCTAATCCCGGCAGCCCTGCTTCCCATCCAGCTCCCTGCCTGTGGCTGGGAAAGCAGTCGAGGACATCCCAAGGCTTTGGAGACCCGGAAGAGGCTCCTGGCTTCGGATCGGCATAGCATTGGCTGTTGTGCTCACTTGGGGAATGAATCATCGGACGGAAGATCTTCCTCTCTGTCTCTCCTCTCTGTATATCCACCTTTCCAATAAAAATAAAATAGGCAAAGCTACCTGGGTTGGCTTGGTGCACTGGTGTTTAAAGATGATTGGAGATGAATAAAAGAATGCTCAGCTTCAAAAAAAATTTTTAAATAAAAAATAAATAAATAAATCTTTAAAAATATACATATATATATAAATACAATCAGTCTTACAGTTGGGTGTAAAAAAATTGCTGGAAAGAAACTAACTCAAGAGCAGACATTGTGGTGTAGTGGGTTGTTAAGTTCGCCCTGAACACTGCATCCCATATTAGAATACCTAATTCATAACTACTCAGTGCTTCTGACTGAGCTGTCTGCTAATTCACCTGGGAAAACAGCATGAAATCCCAGGTCCTTGCCAGTCACGTGGGGGATCTGGAGGAAGTCCTTGGTTCCAGGTTTCTGCCTGTCCCAACTATTGCAGGCATTTGGTGAACGAGCCAGCAGAAGGAATAAACCTCTCACTGTCTTTCCTTCTCTCTGTCACCCTGCCTTTCAAAGAAACAAAGCCTTTTAAAGAAAGAAAGAAAGAAAGAAAGAAATCTAACTCAATGCAATATAACCTATGCTTATTTTGGTTGGTTTGTTTCCTCCTAAATTATTTTGTCACAGTGTATATTGCAAACTGCTGCCATCTCTTGCCTGGACCAGCCCCCTAAACAGCTTTCCACTTTCACCATTACATGAGCTTTTCATTATCTTAATGTTACTCAGAGGGATGTGTTGAATTAAGTTGGATTTTTCTTAATAAATTGCCTTTGTATCATGAACAGAATGAAATCCAAAATCCTTAATTGGTTAACAAATATCTACTTGTTCTGACCTGCCATATAGTTCCTGCCATATATTTATAGGTTATACATTGAAGGGCATTTCCTATTTCTTCTGAGACTTATATCTGCATTTTTGAAAAGCAACTTTAACCTTATTTATGTTGTTTATATTTTGTAGTCACAGCTTATCCATTCTGATCATTTCAGTAATTTTAGTGATGGAATATATGTCTTACATAGAGTAATCCACACATCTAAATACAAGTATGACAAACAAAATTTAAATTATAGCAAATAAAACAACTTTAGAATGCTGATGGTGATATCCACTGAGGTCAAGAAATATAAAAAAATTTTTAATATTAATAAGAAAAAAGTTTTTGGATGAATGGAAATAAAAACAAAATATCAAAACCTATAAGATGTATCAAAAATAGTATTGAAAGGGCTATTGATCTTGTATTTTGAATAAAGCTTGCCTTATGTCAGAGAGAATATCTGGTGTTTGTCCATTGGGGATGGACTTATTTCACCGAGTATACACGTAAAGTAAGTCTGGTTGCAAATGGTAGAATTTCATTCTTTTCAATCGCTTAGTATTCCAGGGAGTAGATGTACCACAGTTTCTTTATCCATTCTTTAGATGGGCTTTTGGGTTGTTTCCATGCTTTGCTATTATAGATCGTACTACTACAAATATAAGATTACAGATCTGTTTCTTATATGCACACTTCATTTCCTTTGGATATATTCCCAGAAGCAGATAGCTGGGTCATGTGGCAGATCAATTTTCTCTTAACACTTTCCATACTGCCTTCCATGGTAGTTGTACTAGCCTACACTCACACCAACAGTGAAGGAGAGTGCCTTTCTCTCCACATCCACGCCAGCAGGTGTTGTTAGTAGAGTTCTGAATGTAGGCCAATATCATTGGAGTTATGTGGAATATCAATGTGGTTTTCATTTTTAAGTCCCTGATGGCTAGGGAGGCTGAGCATTTTTTCATATGTCTATTAGCCATCTGAATTTTATATTTTGAAAAAAAGTCTATTCATTTCCTTTGTCCATTTCTTCACAGGGTTTTTTTTTAATCATTGTTGTTTTATTAAATTCTTATTTTTTATTTCCTCTCAATTTTTCTTATTAATTTTTTCACTCATAGTCACACAATAGCATCATTTGCTTCAAGGTTTTTTATCTCCTTTTTCATTTCTTCAGCAACACAATCATTCAGTAGCATGTTATTTAACTTCATGTTGTTTCTAATTTTCTATTTTTTCTTCCTGTTTCTGATTTTTTTATGGTTTTTCATTTAAAGGGATGCATAATAACAGTATAACAGAAACTATCATAGCCAGATGTGAAGATACAACACAGTATGCATCTCTACTTCCACATCAACGATGGACTCCCAATGAAACTGTTAAATATATCTTGACAATAGAACGCTGGACTCTCTATTGTTGCTCATCTCTACAATGTCAGAATGATGAACTTATGATTGTTATGAAGGACTATACTATTATAATGATATAAGGGGAGTCTGTAAGGGGGAGGGGACTTGGGAATGGGGGAAGGTAAATCCTTCATAAAATAATAAAATAAATAAATTTGGTTTTTAAAATATTTATGGAGCCAGTACCATGGAATAGCAGGCTAAGTCTTCACTTGCGGTGCTAGCATGCCTTATTGGCACTGGCTCAAGTACCAACTATTCTACTTCTGAACCAGCTCCCTGTTATGGACTGGGAGAGCAGCACAAAAGGCTCAAGTCCATGGACCCTTGCAGCCACATGGGAAATCCAGAAGCTCCCGGCTACTGGCTTTGGATCAGCTCAGCTCCAGCCACTGAGGCCAGTGAGGAGTGAACCTGCAGATGGAAGACTTCTGTCTCTCCTTTTAAATCTTTTAAAAAATATTTATTTATTTGAAAGGCAGAGTTACAGTGGGAGAGATTTTCCAGCTGCTGGTTCACTTCCTAGATAGCCATAATGTCTGGGTTGGCCAGCAGGAAGCCAGGAGCCAGGAGCTTCTTTCAGGTCTACCATGAGGTTGGCAGGAGCTCAAGCAGGATATCTCCTATTGCTTTTCCCAGAAACATTAGCATGGAGCTGGATTGGGGAAGTTGAGCAACCAACAGTCAGCACTCATGTGGGGTGGCAGTAATACAGACGATGATTTCACCTGCTCCTTCACAATGCCAGTCCCTAAACTTATCTTTTGATTTCATTTTCCACAAGCTTTCCAAAGCACCTTTGTATTTTAAAAATTCCAAGTACAAAAATTACTAACGAGAAAATTTGTCTTTTTTATACTAAGCCTTCAAAATATAGTGTACATTTTTTAAAGAATTATTTTATTTGAAAGACAGATTTACAGAGAGAAGGGGAGGCAGAGAGATCTTCTGTCCACTGGTTTATTCCTTAAATGGCTGCAATGGCTGGAGCTGGGCCAATCCAAAGTTGGAACCTGGAGCTTCTTCTCAGGTGCAGAGGTCCAAGGACTTGGGCCCTATTTTACTGCTTTCCCCGGGCACATTATCAGGGAGCTGGATTGCAAATGGAGCAGTCAGGTTGCTAGCACCACAGGTAGAGGCTTAACTCATATGCCACCACACTAGCCCTGCAAATGCTCAAGAGCCACACGTGGCTGATGACCACCACATTGAACACACACAGTTTGAGTATAAAACAGAATTTTGGTCTCATTGGAACAGTTGTAATATTGGCTGCCTTTAGAGTTTGTGTTTTTGTTTTTCAGGGCCAGAGCTGGGTCATCTGTTTTCAGTCTTAGATGGAGTGCCCAAGAAATCTAGCCAGTGAAAAGTCCACCAGTGGACGAGTTTTGTAGCATGTCGGTGAAGCTTGGCAAGATTCATCTTTGCCATCCAAATAAATCTGCAATTCCCCCAAGGAGAATATGTAAAGTTTTGCTTCATCAGCCATGCTGTTCTTTACTTGGGATGAACACAGAATTCATTGTTCAAACTGAGATACTTTTAAGCAAAGGGACACCATGAATTATGACCCTGGGAAAATGGACATAATATGAGACCTGCATTGCCAACAAATTTGGATATATGGTCACCTTGCCAGTTGCTCTCACTTTCACCTCTCAAGAGAACTAGGGCTAAAAGGCGTGTCTAGCCACAAGATCTGCTTCTATGGAACTCAGTGAAGAAGAGCTGGTTCCCACGGGTGCCTGGGCAGAAAGCCCTGAACTCAGTAAGGAACTCCAACTCTCATCTCCAAGAACTCCCACATCGGAAAGTCTTACTGGTACATGTAATAACATCGTTTTGATGCAATCTGCAAGCTTCCTCTTTTGCAAATCTCCGCCCTAGGTCTTGTTTAAATTGGAGTTCAATGAGAGATAACTGCTCTGAACGAAATGAAGTTTCTCTAGCAGGGTATCCCAAGAAAACTAAAGGACCAATAAACAAAGTTGTGTATGCAATGTGGGTGGCCAGGAGAGCCTTTATTTATTTATTTATTTCTTCATATACATATAAAGAAGGACCAACAGTGACAGCAGCCAGGGTCAATGTTCCCCAGGAAGTTAACAGATGGCTCAGAGCCACCTACCTTTTGGAGTGAGAGGGAGAATGCCTGTGGGCCTGGAAAATTAAAGGTTTGGAAACAAATTTTGTTTGACTCTCTAATCTTTTTCAAACACAGGCCCCAAAATGGAAGATTAAAGGATTTTGCTTCTGCTGCTCGGTAAATTCATCTCAGAAAGGTAAAAGAAGTAGGGTGGCTACGGAAGAACCAAAGTGGATGGAACCTTCATTAGTCAAACGGTAACTGGGGAAGTTTCTCAGGTTAGGATTTTGCCGTTATTGTCATTGTTCTTTTGTGTATACCGGAGTGTTTTTTCAAAGACCGGGAAGTTGCTGCCAAGACATATGACATTGGGTTTTATATAGAAGCTACAGAGAGCATACTCAGAGAAAGGAAAATATGATACACAAGTAGGTTCATGTTTTCTTTATGCATATTCTGTTTATTCTACCATCAATTTATGCATTTTTATTAATTCATCATCCCCTTCTCATTTGTATATTTTAGTATTCAGCTTTATTACTTTATTTCCCATATTAGCAAATTATAGTACTAGTAAATAATTTAGAGATCATAAATTGCTATTTTTAAAATTTTCCCAAGAATGAAAAGACTTTGGAAAGTTTGACTACATTTATCCACTACTGTTGCTGGTGTTGTTTTTTTGCAGGTACTTTAGCTATACATCTATTTAAAATTCTATTAAATGTTAAGTTTATACTTCTCTATTGTCATATATACTAAACATACTCATGTGTTTATTCTTTCCAATATTCTTCCCATCTTTGTGTATTTCTACTATTCCATTAAAATAGTTCATACTTCTTGAATATTTTAAATAATTATCATTGTTTTGTTGGTAGTTAATTCCCTAAACTTTTATTTTCATGAAAATATCTTCATTTACCCCTTAATTTTTTAAAAGATTTATTTATTTTTATTGGGAAGGCAGATATACATACAAAGTAGGAGAGACAAAAAGACCTTCCGTCCGCTCCACAAATGGCTGCAATGGCTGCAGCTGAGCCGATCCGAAGCCAGGAGCCCAGGTCTCCTGAGTGGGTGCAAAGTCCTAAAGCTTTGGGCCACCATCCATTGCTTTCCCAGGCCACAAGCAGGGACCTGGATGGGAAGTGGGACAGCTGGGACACAAACTGGCGCCCAACGGGCATGATGTAAGATGAGGTGTTTTAGTCTCTAGGCTATCACACTGGAGTTTCCCCCTTAATTTTTGAAGAACACTTTCAACCAATGCAGATTTTAGTTTGACAGTTATCTTATTTTGGCATTTTGAAGATATTTCCTTATTATCTTTTGACTACCATTGCTATGGTAGTTAATTTATAATTAGTATTTGAAAACCATTAAGTTTTTTCCTTCTGGTTGTTTCTTCAACTGTTTTGTTCTTAGAGCCAATCAGTTTAAATATATTATGCTTGGGGTGGCTTTTGTTTTCTTGTGTTTAATCTTTACTGATTTTCTAGAGCTTCCTGAATGACTGAGTTGATAAGTTTCATCAAATGTTAGATATTTTGAAATCATCTCTTCAAACATTTCCCCCCTCATTTTCTTGCTCCTCTATTTTTATAAACCTAATTACAACTCTCTCTTTTTCATCACATACCATCACTTTCTGTATTTTCATACTTTGATCTGATTTTTTTCACTTTACCTCTCCTCTAATTCACTAATTCTCACTTCTACTCTAATCATCTACTAAATTGCCATTAATCTAAAACATTCTATTTCTAAATTTTAAAGTTTCTGCCATATACTTTATTTAAAGGTTCTAGGTTTCTGATGAAGTTCCCTGGTTAATTACCTTTTTTCACAAAAATTTATCACAGTTCATTTGAGGTCTCTTTCTGACAACTGCTATATCTGCAGTAACTATGGGTTATGTACTTTCATCTCTTAATTACAGACATCTGTTCTCTATGCTTGCCTAGTAATTCTTTTTTTTTTAAAAAAAAACCGATTTATTTATTTTTATTATAAAGTCAGATATACAGAGAGGAGGAGAGACAGAGAGGAAGATCTTCCATCTGATTGTTCACTCCCAAAGTGGCCCCAGCCAGGACCCTTTTCCAGGTCTCCCATGCGGGTGCAGGGTCCCAAAGGCTTTGGGCTGTCCTTGACTGCTTTCCCAGGCCAGAAGCAGGGACCTGGATGGGAAATGGAGCTGCCAGGTTTTAGAACTGGTGTCTATATGGGATCCCGGCACGTTCAAGGTGAGGACTTTAACCTCTATGCTATCACGCCAGGCCCCTAATAATTCTTAACTAAGAAAAAGGCATTACCTATGAAGTACTGAAGCAGTTCTGGTGATATATTTCCATAAATATTTATTTTTCTTCTTGCTGGCAACTTGAGAAGTCTGTGACCTAAACTGAATGAGTGGCTTGGAGGAATGAAAGCTGTTTCCATTTTTGTGAGAACATATCTATTTCTAATTTGCCTTCTGACTATGTATATAAATATGTATGTTTGTATGTATGTATTTGATAGGTAGAGTGACAGAGAGAAAGAGAACAGGTAATTTTTCATTTGCTAGTTCACTTCCCAAATGCCTTCAACAATGGGGGCTGGGCCAAACCAAAGTAAGGAGCCAGGAACTCCATCTGGGTCTCCCATGTGCCTGGTAAGAACTCAAGTACTGGATCCATCATTATATTTCTGTCAAGTGAAATACAAGCCTAATGTTAGGACCCCTTTGATTCAACATTTACATTTTCAATAGACTAGAATACAGTAATGCTAGAAACCAAGTGATGAGAGAAAAGGCTCACTGTATAGTAAGTCAATTAAAATCTAAGGGAAAGGTACTAAGAACAAAGTCTAATATCAATGTGAGTACACGTGGGAGGAGGAGAAACATTGTAGGTCATCTATTTTTGGGAAATATTTTTGTCATTCTAAAATGATGATCATTTATCACAAAGCTTTGTTATCTCTCCCTGTAATTTGAATAATCACCTATTAAGTGACAGGTGATATTAGTCATGCTGTATCTGCTGAATTTCTGGGGGGGGGGGAAGTGGCAGAACTGAATAGTCCATTTTCCTTGGCTATTGAAAAATCAAAGATACAGAAGTGTGGTAAGAGACTCCAGCCTTGGTAGCATTCATGAGAAAGTGCTATTCTATGCCTAATCTTTAGTCTGGGAGGTTAGGTGAAGTGAATGGATGAGGAAAGAAATGAGTAGTGACCGCAACTGGGATCTTAGTCAGGTTATTAACAGCAAAACACCAACACATCTTCTGACAGCACAAATGAAAAATCCACCAGAGAGTGGTGCTACAACTCACACAGAGAAACCCCATAGTCACAGAGAATAAGAGTTCAAGTTCAGAGCTATTCCAATGACATAGTAGGTTAAGACTCCACCTGCAGCACTGTCATCCAATATGGGTATCAGTTCCTGTCCCAGCTGCTCCACTCTCAACATAGCTCCCTGGTTGTGGCCTAGAAAAACAGTGAAGAATTGTCCAAGTCCTTGGGGCCCTGTACCCACATGTGAGACCTGGAAGAAGTCCTTGGCTCCTGGCTTCAGACTGTCCCACCAGCTCTAGTAATCGCAACCATTTGGGGAGTGAACCAGTGGATGGAAGATCTCTCTAACTCTGTCTTTCAAATAAAAATAAGTCTTAAAAAAAGAGCTCAAATTTCAAAGTTCTATTACTTCTTAGATTTGTGAGCAGTCTGTTTCTTCATTCGTAAGAAGAGAAAAATAATACTACCTAGTTGTCGCACAGATTAGAAATTTCCAAGAAAAATGATAGACATTGGTTATGAATAAATAATTGGCATTCTTGTTATTTCTTTCTGTAAACTTCCAAGAAAATAAAGTGTATTTAGTTACTTATTGTTACATAATGAATTGCATGGAAGATAATTTGTCTCATTCTTTCAGAATGAACTTTCTATTTTTATATTAGGACAGTCATACAAAACCAGCAAAGAGATAATGATTTCATTAAAAGAATTCATAATCATCATATCAAGAGCTATTAGCTACTTCTCATGTGGAAATAAAACAATTAAAAGCTTTACGTTTGAAAGGGAAAGAAATGAAACTGAGCATAGTCTGTATAATTATGGCTCATATTGCTATTATCATTTGAATACAATGAAATTCAACCTGGACTCAATTTGGTATTATCAGTGATCAGAAGCACAAGAATTAAGTGGTGACACAATGGTGTTTACACCAATCAGCATGCTAGAACTGGCAACATAGCTGCAATGACCATTCAGAAATAAGAACCTTTATTTTGTGGCCCTTTTCATTCTTCGCCCTCACCTTTTTCGTGTCCTCCACTTACCTCCTTACTGCATTTCTAATGCATGGCCCCTAATTATAATCTATCTGTGTCCACCCTCTTCGCCCCTCCCTATTCCATTATAAAGGAAAACAAGACGCCAACTTCTTCACTATCATTCCATTGCTCATCGTGGAGAAAATTGGGAATTCAGTCTTCCTATTCTCATTCTCACCTGAACCTAGCCCAGTTAGGCTAGTATATACCCATAAATTGTGTAGCTCTAAACTGCTCTTTTCAAAGGCACCAAATCTGTCAACTCTACATCTTTATCTTACTCAGTAATATTTGTTGCAGGCAATAATTCCTCACTTGTTAAAAACTTTCCTTAACTGACTACAGGAATATGTAATTGCCTAGTTTGTCTTGAACCTCATGGGTTGCTACGAGTTGGTCACCTCTGAAGGATCCTCTTCTCTTGATTTATGGAGATGAGAACACGTGACAGTGAAGCCTCAGACTTCTCCCTTGACTGAGCCCATCCAGACAGTGGCTTTACATGACATTTACATGTTTCATCAAATCTAAGATACCAGGACAGGCTGAACAAGTTTCCAGAGATGCTAAAGTGTTGATCCTTGGAATCTGCAAATATTACCCTACATGAAAGGGAGGGAGAGACTTTTCACATATGCTTAAATTAGGATCCTGAAAGGGAAAGATTGACCAGGTTATTCAGGTGTGCATTAAGTGCAATCACAAAAGACTCAAAGAGGTATTTGACAAAAGGGACTAGAGGCAATGTCATGACTAAAGCAAGATGCTGCACTGCTGGCTTTGAAGATGAAGGGACCATAGCTAAGGAATGTGTGAGTTGAAACTCTATTTACTGGAAAAGACAAGGAAATGTATTCTCCTCTAGATCCTCTGAAGGGACTATGGCTTTATTTCAACCTAGTGATGCACTTGCGCTTCTGAACTCCAGAATTGTAACAATAAATTTGTGTTGTTTAAGTCACCAAGCGTGTGTTAATTTATTACAGCTACCATATGAAACTGAAACAACTGTCCTCTGTTCTCTTCATGGTTTTCTGTGTCTGATATCAGGATACAACTAATAATCATGCATCCAGGAATTGCTGGCAACCAGCTGAGAATTGCAACTGATCTGTTACTGCTGTGGTATGCTTGAATTTGGAGATTATCAATGATCTCACTGTGCAATGCAACTCTGACATTTCAGTCAAAAAACAATTTAAGGACTATTTGAGGAAAGAATATGAAGCCTAAGCTTTTTTTTTTTTTTTTACTGAAAATCTACCACTGATGCTTTTTGTAAGATAACAAAATAGTCAACAAGATTTTGCGGAGGGGCCTGGAACAATGGCTCAATAGCTAAATCTTCACCAAATAGTGCCAGGACTGCATACAGGCACTGGTTTGTGTCCCAGTTGCTCCCCTCCTTGCCATTTAGCTCCCTGACTGTGGCCTGGGAAAGCAGTAGAGGCATGGCCCAAAGCCTTGGGACACTGTACCCTCATAGGAGTTCCAAAAACAAAAGCTCCTGGTTCCTGGCTTCAGCTCAGCTCAGCTCTGGCTGTTACAACCATTTGGTGAGGTGAGTGAACCAGCATGTGAAAGATCTTTCTCTCTGCCCTTCCTTCTGTCCATAAAACTGCCCTTCCAATAAAGGTAAATGAATCATATATATGTATATATATTAGGGCCCAGCATAATGGCCTGGTAGCTGAATCTTCCTCACTTTGCATCTGCCATGATATCAAATGGGCAGTGGTTCATGTCCCAGACGCTCCACTTCCAGTCCAGCCCCTGCTTACAACCTACCTGTGAAGGCAGTGGAGGATGATCCAAAGCCTTGGGACCCTGCACCCACATGAGAGACCTAGAAGAAGCCATTGGCTCCTAGCTTCAGATCAGCTTTGTTAATGGCCATTGTGGCCACTTAAGGAGTGAGCCTGTGGATGGAGGGTCTTTCTCTCTGTGTCTCCTTCTCTTTGTATATCTGCCTTTACAATCAAAATTAAAATAAATCTTTAAATAAATATATATGTATTTTATAGAAGGACTATCAATAGCTTAAAATAAATCCTGAAGACAACAGAAAAACTTAGAGAAATAGTGCATCATCAATGGTTTTGATGGCATAGAAAAAGTTGCTAACTTGAAATCACAGACACAAGGATTGAGAGTTAAAAAAATAAATGAATAACAAGCATATGAAAATATGTACAACTGGGCCCAGCGCGGTGGCGCAAGTGGTTAAGGGTCCTCGCCTTGCACACCTGGGATCCCATATGGGCGCCGGTTCTAATCCCGGCAGCCCTGCTTCCCTTCCAGCTCCCTGCTTGTGGCCTGGGAAAGCAGTGGAGGACGGCTCAAAGCTTTGGGACCCTGCACCCGCGTGGGAGACCCGGAAGAGGCTCCTGGCTTCGGATCGGCATAGAATCGGCCCGCTGCGCTCACTTGGGGAGTGAATCATCGGATGGAAGATCTTCCTCTCTGTCTCTCCTCTCTGTATATCCGCCTTTCCAATGAAAAATAATAAAAATAAATCTTTAAAAAAATAAAAAAATAAATTAAAAAAAAGAAAATATGTACAACATCATCAATTAGGAAAATATGAATCAAAATAACATATAATCTTACACATATTAGAATGGCAAAAAATAGGGAAGAAAATATTGGTGATTTCAGAAACTGGAACCCTTGTACACTGTCAGTAGAAATGTTAAATAGCTCAGCCACTATGGTAAACAAATATGGAAGATGCTTCAAGACTTAAAAATAGCTTTACAATGTGTCTCAGCTATCCTAGAATCTGGATATATAATTAAAATAGTTGAAAATGTAATCTTAAAAGATACTTACATACCCAAAGAGCCAAAGAAGTATTTTTCATAAAAGCCAAGGATAGGTAAAAAACAAATGTTTATTGACAAATGAATGGATAAAGAATGGTCGTTTTATATAATGGAGTAACATCCAGCCTTACAAGGGGAAGAGGTCCTAACAAATACTCTAGCACACATGATCCTTAAGGACACAATGCTAAGGAAAATAAGCCAGCCACAAAAAGACAAATGCCACAAGACGCCACTCTGGGAGCGCCCTGTTGTAGGTTCCTACTCAAACAGTCAGAGTCTTAAACGATAGAAAGAAGAAAGGTGGTTGCCAGGCAACTGGAAGAAGGGGGAATCAGAAAGAGCAAGTTTAGCAATTTGGAATGATTTATACTTTTAAAATGTAATAGACTTTATTTCTTAGTTTTAGTTTAATAGAAAAAAATTAACAGTAAGTTCAGAGCGTTCCCTGCACTGCCTTCCTCTCCCCTGGGAATGCCTTGTGACACTTTGTACTTGTGCAGAATAACGTGCGGCTACCATGACAGTCTTTTTTTTTTTTTTAAAGATTTTATTATTTTTTTTTTATTGGAAAGGAGGATATACAGAGAGGAGAGACAGAGAGGAAGATCTTCCGTCCCCTGATTCACTCCCCAAGTGAGCGCAACGGCCGATACTATACCGATCCGAAGCCAGGAGCCTCTTCCGGGTCTCCCACGCGGGTGCAGGGTCCCAAATTTCTGGGCCATCCTCCACCGCCTTCCCAGGCCACAGGCAGGGAGCTGGAAGGGAAGCAGGGCTGCCGGGATTAGAACCAGCGCCCATAAGGGATCCCGGGCGTGCAAGGCGAGGAGCTTAACCACTTGCGCCACCGCGCTGGGCCCTACCATGGCAGTCTTATAGAATATTCTCCCTATGCTCACCTATTCCGTCTCACCCCTCTCCCCTGAACCTCTAGCAGCACTCAGTAGTGTAATGTTGCAGGAACAGATGATGAGACTCTTCCCAGGACAGACAGGAGAAAGCCCACGCTCGAGTTTTCTGCTCCTGACACACTGCCCTTGTGCCTGATGTTCTCGCTAGTCCAAGCTATTTGGGGACAGCAGCACATTTCTGGGTTAAAAAAAGAAAGTAAGTAAAACCACTTCACCTAAGAACATTTTATCCTGCACTCCTCTCAGGAAGATCGCTGGGTTCCTAATTATCACTCAGCGGTGGTCTCTGATGCTGACGTCTGAACACTGTGATTAACTCAGGGGCTCATGGGGAAATAATTTCTCACATAGATTTATTTCATCCTTCTAGGTTTCTCCACACTCTCTCTTCTTGCCTTCATTACCTGATTTAAGTTATTGAGCTTTTATTTTTTCATCTGTTAGTATGCAATGTGACTTTTATTAAGAAATAGGGCCCGGTGTGGTGGCCTAGTGGCTTAAGTCCTCACCTTGCTCACGCTGGGATCCCATATGGGCACTGGTTCTAATCCCGGGAGCCCCACTTCCCTCCCAGCTCCCTGCCTATGGCCTGGGAAAGCAGTTGAGGATGGCGCAAAGCCTTGGGACCCTGCATCCATGTGGAAGACTCAGAAGAAGCTCCTGGCTCCTGGCTTCAGATCAGCTCAGCTCTGGTAGGCTGGTGTGGCCACCTGGGGAGTGAATCAGGGGATGCAAGATCTTCCTCTCAGACTCTCCTCCTATCTCTACATCTGAATTTCCAAAAAAATTTTCAAAAAATAAAAATAGCCAAAAACAGGTTGATCTTTGTGGTCTTTGTGCTTAGGGTGTGGGCCTGAGAATTCCAACATGGCAGGCACTGCAACAGTGATTTTAGGCAGTGGGGGCAGAAGGCTGAGGAAAGCCACGAAAGGACTAGGGGTCTTTGGGTGTAGGTGGGGTGGGGACTGCTGGGTGCACGCCTTATCTTGGCTGGTAAGAAAAGAAAGCCTCCATAGCTCTCAGCTACCTGTGAAGTTGCAGACTCAGCAGGTGGGAGGGAGCTCTGAGATCCTGAACTCTGTCCTGGGGGGAGCCTGCTTTCATGTAAGCACATGAACCCTGGGCATTCAATTCTCTCTTTTTGCTTCAATAATATGGCTTCTCCTTAAGGAAACATGCCTGCTACATGATCACAACTACTGCAAAATGCAGAGAAAATTACCCAGTTCCAAGAAGATCTTATACACGGCACTTGTCAAAGTCCACAGGCAAATGTGTGGCAGGCATTTGGTACAACAGTTAGACTCAGGATTCCCACGGCCCATGTCTGTGTGCCTGAGTTTGAGTCTCGCTTCACTTCCGATTTGAGCTTCCTGCTAACACCCACCTTGGGAAGCACAAATCATGGCTTAAGTACTTGGGTCCTTGTCACCAATGGTGGAGAGCTGGACTGAGTTTGAGGCTCCTGGTTTCAGTTTGTTGCAGGCATCTGGGGAGTAAACATGCCCATAGAAAAATCTTTGTGTGTTTCTTTTTTACCTCTAATATAAAATCAATTAGAAATTTTAAATTCTAAAAAGGAAAAGTTCATGAAAAACAGAATTAAAAGATAAGTTTTAGTACAAAAATTTTTGAAATCTGCAACCAGCCAGCATTGTGGTA
Source organism: Ochotona curzoniae (assembly GCF_017591425.1). Classification (NCBI taxonomy): domain Eukaryota; kingdom Metazoa; phylum Chordata; class Mammalia; order Lagomorpha; family Ochotonidae; genus Ochotona; species Ochotona curzoniae. The sequence goes on along the minus strand of NW_024466502.1, from coordinate 41,646,826 downwards.
TGGTGGATTAAGTCCCTGGCAACCTACCTGAGCACTGGTTCAAGATGCACCTGTTTAATTTTCATTCCACCCTGCTGCTAATACGTCTGGGAGAGGAGCAGAATTTGGCCTAAGTACCTCGGCTCCTGCCACCCACATGGGAAACCCAGATAGAGTTCCAGGCTCTTGGAGATTGCAACCATTTGGGAAATAACCCATGGATGGAAAGTTTCTTTTTCTTTCTCTCCCTCTCTCTCACTACAAATCTTTATGAAAACATTTTTAAACACAGTTTTTTATACAACATATTTCCATGAACTTTTTGAAAAATCCTCATGTGCATGAATTTCAATAATTTTCTTTGCACCAAAACCAAACTTCTTTAACTCCATTTTTTTTTCCACTAACATTTTCAGGTAGCCTTGTTTTCACAAGAGGAAATTATTCTGTTCCTTGAACAAAACATTTTCATATGACTAGTTTGTCCCAAATGGCTTGCCATTTCCCAAACACACATGATGCATGCCATGTGCCCCTTCAGGGTCTGGATTGTTGTTTCCTTACTTCTCCCTCCTAGTCTCTTGTGCTATCCTTCTGTGACCTCTCAGAATGCCAGCCACCCCTTGTTCCGTCTTGTCAAAGTTCTTCATATAAAATTTTAATATAACATTCTAACATCCACAGTTAGATGCCCAAGGAGTTCTTGGTTCAAAGAATGGACTTAGATCTTTTATGTGGCAGGAGTCCTGGCTACAGGGCAAGCTTGGCCAGCCCTCCGGCCACCTCAGCACTTCTAGGGGAAGGGTGAACCAGTCCACTAGGAGAACTAGGAGCTTCCTGAGAAAGGATTCATTCTACAGTACTACTTGTTCCTGGAAAGACTTCATGGCTCCTGCCTCCAGGCCCCTCCACATGCCCTGCACATGTTCTGTCTGAAATTCTGCCACTGCCTTTTCCTCTCTGCAAGCTCATTTCATTTCTATTTCAGAGCTGAGTTGAAATACCACTTCCTTAAGAAGCCTTGGATAGCCCCGCAGACTGGCAGCCCACTTGTTTTCCTCCCTTAAAGTAATCCAATTCTCACATGAGTACCTACATCATGCTTACTGCCATGGTGTCTGTCCTACCTGCCTGGTTATAAACTTTGGAAAGTCAACGATCATCTCTCTCACGGTCCTGCTTTGTCCTCAGGATCAGGCTCCCTGCCTACACGTGGGTACTGACTGAACATAGTTAAATCAGCAAGTGTGTGTCTGCAACTGCCTACTCAATGCTCAATGCTCTAAAGTCTGTCAGACTTCATGTGCTGCAAACATTCAATTCCTTTTCTCAGTTATGCTTTTACTTTTCCTAATTTCAGTAAATGCATCATCATCCATTATGTTGCTTAAGCCAAAAGCTTGGTACCTGATGTTGTTTCTTCTCCCTTACCACACCTCCATGGTGACTCTTTCAGCAAAACCAATTTCAAAATGCATCTTCAACGAACTCATCTTCAATATCACTGTCGTACTTTAAGCCGCCATCATTTATTTCTCATCTGGATGACTACAATAAGCTATTTACTCTCATGTGCCTTTACTTAATCTGTTCTTTATATAGCATTCAAGATGATCTTTGCAAGCAGCCTTGTATTCAAGTTTGCAAAGAAAACTCTGATATTCGGCTGTTCTTTAGTGACTTCTCATGTAAATCCACAATTCTCAAGTGTAGCTAACCCTTCCTTACTGTTCCAATCCCCTGTGGCTACCATTAGGCCTCTCTCACACTTGGTTTCTAGCTCTGCTCCCAAAATTATGCTTCAAGATTTATTTATTTGTTTATTTGAAAGTCAGAGTTAAAAGAGAGAGGGATGGACGAAGAGTTAGAGATATCTTCCATCTACTAGCTCATTTCCTACATGGCCACAAACGTCAGGGTTGCGTCAGGCTGAAGCCAGGGGCCTCATTTGACTATTCCATATTGTAGCTGGGGTTCAAACACTTGGGTCATCTTTTGTTGCTTTTGTCACACTATTAGCAGAGATCTCGGTTGGAATGGAGCAACCAAACACAAATCCACACCAAAGAGGATGTCCCCATCATGGGTCGTGGCTTTACCGTCTATGCTGCAATGCCACTCCCATCCAAAAAAAATTTTTAATGTATCTATTTAAAGAGCTGAGAGATAGCATGTGAGAGATATGATATAGAAAGAGTACTGTTATCCACTGATTCACTCCTTAATTGTTTGCCATGACTGGGATCCAGGAACTAGGATTTAATGCAGATCTGCCATGTGAGTCGCAGGAACTCAATGACTTGAGCCATCACCATTGCCTCCCAGGTCAGCATTAGCAGGAAGCTGGAGTCGGGAGCCACAGTTGAGCACCAATGTAGATTGCCTGACATGTGACCCAGACATCTTAATGTGCATTGTTTAAATGACTGGGTCAAATGACCAGCTTTATTTTTTTGTTTTGTTTTGTTTGTTTGTTTGTTTTTGCTGTTGCCTCTGCCTGCAAAACCCTTCACCCAAACCTTCAAAAGGTTGTTTCTCTCCAACCATTTGTCTCAACTTAGCATCATTTCTCAAATGAGTCCACCTCCTGGCTGCTCCATCTGCTCTCATCACAACTTTCTTGCAGCACTTCATTTCCTTCTTAGCATTCACCTAAGTCTGTATGAGAACACCTCAAGAAGTCCAAGGAAAACAGAACGAAAGACAAATTAATCTGTTCATGAAAACTGTGGTGCAGTAAATTAAGCCACTGCTGCTTGGGATGTCTATAGTCTATATCAGAGTGCCTATTCCAGTCCTGGGTACCCTGTGCTGCTGATTCAGATTTTTGCTAATGCCCTGGGAGGCAGCAGATGACAGCCAAATTAACTGGGTTTCTGCTACCCATGAGGGAGACAGAGTTCCTTCCTCATGGTTTGCATCTGGCCTACCCCTAACAATTGCAGCTCTTCAGGGAATAAACTACTAGATGAAAGTTTTTACTGTCTTTCTTCACTCTTTATGTGTGTCACTCTTCCTTTCAAATAAACTGATTTTTTTTTTTAAAAAAAAAAGGTATAAGTTTATTTTGGTGCAAAAAAATTTTTGGAATTCATTCATAGGTTTTCCTTAGTACACATTTTCTGTGAACTTTCAGAAAACCTATTGCATATATGAATTTCAAAAAATGGTTACACTGGAATAGTTGATTTGGGGGTTCCCATTGAAGTTCCTTTATATCTATGGTTGTGTTTGCCACTTATTAAAGTATGGGTTTGATATTGTGAATCTGTACACCAGGACAGGAGCTCATTATGCTATCTTTTGCACATGACTGCACACCACAAGCCTATTTTGGTGCTTGGCACATAAAAGATGTCTAATAAATGTGTAATCAGCAGAAGAACAGACACATGAGTGCACAAAGCTAAAGGAAAACGGCATGAAGAACAAGTGAAGGGAGTTTGGGACCTGGTACAGGGGCTGTGACAACCAGCTGCAGAGGCTCATAAACTGGTTCCCTCTACTTTCATCACCATAGTTTCAGTGTAGACATACACAACCAGCGGCCTGTCCAATGGGCACTGGGAACAAGCTCTCACCTCAGGTTTGTCAGAGGCTGAAGCAGGATTAAGGTAGGCTAGAAAAGCTGGGGCCCCAACCGGACCAAGATCAGTGTTCGAACCTTAGATGGTACTATGTAGGGGGACTCCCAGGCCTGGCTAGGACTCAAAAGGGAGGAATTCAAGGAGGATCAAGATTCTACAGAGCAGATGAAGTCAGAGCCAGAAAAATGTCATTCTGTCAGAGTCACGGCCAGGGACATGTGAGTTTTAAGCTTTGTGTCTCAATTGGTAGCTTATTTGGGATTTGATTGTATCTGTAGGATGCTTGGAATAAGCAATAATGGGAATGAGTTGCATCTGTAGTGGTGAAGGATGAGGACTTGGGGAGTTACACAAAGCCTCGGCCCAGTGGTGGTGGAGCCTGTGATTTTATGAAGTCACTTTGGAAGTACATTAAAAAGCAGACAGAAGATGTGAGCCGTGTTCCAGCCGTGGTAGAACCCCTTCAGGTATTTATGTCACTGAATACATTAATGGACTTCATATGTCACAGGTGGCTGCGTTTTATTTTTTTAAAGCTTTCTCACAAGGCGATCCAATTTAAGTTTACATTTGGGCCAAATTCTCATCATTTGTGGCTCTCCAGGGACATGAATTCATTAGTGAATGGCATGGAGTTCTTTAAAACAAAGACTTGTCTACCAGCTAGTGAGTTAACTCGCAATATTGGAAGCTGTATATCCTGTTTCCACTCTGTTCGAGGTGTAATTGTTTCCTTCAGTGGGCACTGGTGTTTCTTATTCTCATCCTCAACATGAACCCTTGGGGAGAAAATCAAGATCCCAAGGACCTCCACGAGGCATTCACGCCTAGCCTCTTCAGCTCACTGGGATTCTATAGCTGAGGTCACTTAATGTCATACTGAGACTCAGCCATGCTCCAGGCTGAGGCAGCAGTAAGATCTCTGCCTCATACACACTGAACCCCTGCACTCGGTCAGTGTACCTCCAGTCCTCAGGACCCCGAGCTCAGACGAGCACCTGGGCCTTTCTGTCCCATACACAGAGTCTGACCTCCACCTCATGTGCCATGTCTCAGATGCAGGTTTCTCTTATTTCTTAGTACCTTAATACAAAAGAGACACTAGGGCAGGCAATTAGCCTGCAGTTCACAGCTGAATAAAACGTCTGCATCCCACCTCAAACTGCCTGTGTCGGATTCCCACCTCCAGATCCTGATCCCAATTTGTGGCTAATACAGGTCCTGGGAGGCAACAGGGAAGGCTCAAATAACAGGATTCCTGTCCCGCATATGGGAGCCCCGGATGGAGTTTTAGCTCCTTGCTTTAGCCTCTTAGTTACTGTGGACATACAGGGTGTGAACATATGGGAACTTACTCTCTCACTTTCTAATACATTTTTAAAATTTATTTTCTTTTTTAAATGTTAACTGGTAACCCTAAACTATATAAAATTTACCATTTTGACCATCTGTTAGTGAATCATACAGTGGAATCAAGTACATTCACACAGTATGCGCCTCTTACTCTTATCCACCTCCTCAACTTCTCATCTTCCCATCCTGGAAGTCTGTACTCCTCAACAGTACCTGGCTGGTCTCCCCAAGCCCACCAGCCCCTGCCAAGCCCTGTTCTCCTTTCTAACCAGTGTCTCTTGGGTCTTGCCTTGCTCTTACCTGTCCATTTCTTTGCTCTCTGTTCACAAAGCTCTCATCATGGACCATGATCTTATTTCTGAACCTCAACCTGAAGGTAAAGCTGTGCTGATTACTTAAACATTTTTTTATGTTTTCTACCTTTCTTGTTTTATCCTGAAGTCCCACTGCCTTTCTCTGCTTGCCTTTTATAAAAAATATCCTCCTCCTCACCGCCACTCCTCCTTCCCAGCACATGTGAAAGTCCATACACACATACTCACACACACACACACACACACACACACACACACACACACACACACACACTACTTTGAGATCTGTGGCAACAACACATACTCCCTTTTGTCCATCTCCCCTTCCTATCTCTCTGGCCTATTTCCATACCCTCTGGTACAACTTCTGTATTCTAGACCATACTGCTTCTCTGTATCAGCAGCACATCTTTCCCCTCTACTCCCCAATTCTACTTGTTGGTTGTTCCCAGCATGCTCTACTCTACTGCTTTTCCAGATCTCAGGCTGTTTCTCTAGGCACAAACACATCACTGCTCGATGCAGTCACATGGAGATAAGGACTTTGCCTCTTCCGACTATAGACATTTAAAAGTCTCGGGCTCTCCTGAAACAAAGAAATTAAAATTTCAGAGTTACTACTAAGGAACCAGCACTCTAGCCACATAGAGATGAGTTTTAATTGATTGGAGAGAGCCAAAATGAAATTTCATTTTATTCATAGTTACCCCACCCCCCATCACGTGTGTGTGCATGTGCGTGCCTACATGTGTGTGAGAGACAGAGTAAATCCCAGGTTGTAAATGGTCTGGTATTTAGCACAGTGGTTTAGACACCAGTGAAGACACCTACTTCCCATATCAGAGAACACTGGCTGGAGTCCCAGCTCCACTTCAGATGCCAGCTCCCTGTTAACGCACACCCTGGGGAGCACTGCAATGGCTGCCACCCAGCTTCTTGCTTTCACCTGGCCCAGTCCTGACTGTTGCAGGGATCTGAAGAATGAACTAAGGGATGGAAGATTTCTCTTTGTTTGTTTGCCTTAAGTAAAAGTTTAAAAAAAAAAAAACCTCCTTTCAAGAATCATGAATGTAATTTTCCCAGGGCCTACTGTGTGAAATATGAATCTTTTTGATAACTTCCCAACAATTTTAGTCTTGACTTTCTTTAGAAAACTCATTCACAAACCTGCAAAGAGCTGTCTACATCTCAAGGCCTCCCATTTGGTGGCTGAGCTGATGGGACTGTCAAATCTGAAGTCCTATTCTGAATCCACACTTGTTCTTCTAATGTATTATATTATTCCTTGCCTTTAAACCTGAGCTGCACTGAAGAGTTGGTTTCTATACCATTTTAACAAGAAATATTTTTAGAAGTCAGTGAAAACATTACTTCCAATTTGAAAATGATGACCCAATTCCTCAGATCCTTCAATAAGAGTGAAACAATTAATGAATTAGATATTCCTAATAACTTTGAGTCCTTAAAGCTCTTCATTTCTTCCCAGTGAATCTTTTAAAATAGCACAGATATTCTATTCAAAATAGGATTTAGTTCTCCTCTAATAGTCTCCTAGGATTTAGTTTTCTTGATCACATGGTCAGGAACAAGGCAAAACAGAGAAAGATCTTTCCTCAAGTGGATGAGTCAGAAGGTTAAAACTGAGTTGCAGTGTGGAGGCAGAATCAGGCATTGGGGTAGGATTGCTCACCAGTTGAGTAGCCATCAAAGACATGAAAAGTCTAAGCAGAGCCATGCAAGAAGCAGATGCAGTGAAAGTGTTTGGGGGCACAAATCAAAGAAGGAGACTTGTTGCTCAGAAGACTTTCCTTTGCTGAGAAGGGATGGGGGTGGATCTCTAAGCATTCAAGAACTTTCTATGGTACTTTAGACCAGACTTTCCGAATAGAAATGTCCTGCAGGCTTTGAAAAAGAAAAATCCTGCCTTTTCTTCCTTGGGGGCTGTCAGCTGCATACAGAAAGTGAAGTGGGGAGAGTTTATGTTTCCCTGTGCAGTTGCGTTCAAGTGTTCCATGTTATGTTTTTCCAGCTGCTGATAATGGAAATTTGCTGTCAAGTATGTATTAGTGATAATATTAATTCTAAACATTTCCTGGCTGCCACGTTAGTGCTAAGCCAGCACATTTGAGCTGCATGAAGCCAAAGAGAATATTTTTCTGGAACTTACCCTTCTGTGTGCTGGTTCAGTTAATTCTAGACTTTGTTATAATGGTTTCTTCATGTGATTTGTTAGAAAATAAATATTTTCCTTTTTTTAAAATCTGTTTTATTCCTGGAACAGTTGTAGATCTACAAAAGTCTTGCAAAGGCTGTTCAGAAAGGTCTCATATGCTCTATATCCAGCCTCCCCCATTACTAACATCTTAAACAATTGCTGCAATTCATTAACCAAAATCAATGCTGTTTTAAATAAATGCCATGCTTTACTGAGATTCCACGCGCTTTTACAAAACATCCTTGTTGAGATTCCCGCACATCACAGTCAGGAGATCCATCTTCTTAGGCTCTTTCTGGGTGTGACGGTTCCTCATTTTCCTTGGTTTGGATGTCCTTGAGAGTTTTGAAAACTTTTTTGAGAATGTCGTCTAATGTTTTCCACATGACTGGGAGCCACAGAGGTGAATTGCCATTTTCATCATCTGCCACCAAGGGGACATGCCATCAATAGGATTTGCCTTGTGTTTTGGTCACATGGCTTAGGGAAAATCCATAGTATTCTCTGTGGTCAGATTAGCCTGCTCATCGCCTTGCCAATATGCACCCTTGTGAAGATGCACAAGCCACATTACCACATTTGAGGAGTAAGGAGCTAGGTTCCACTTCCTTGAAGGTAGAGGATTTGCATAGATTTATCCTTTCTGTCACACAGATTATAACACAATATATTTTATTTATTTTTGTGTTAAAATCAGTCCAGCTTTGGCCATTTGGCACTATTTCAACTGACTTTTGAGTTGCTTTATAATCTCTTTCATTGTGTAGTATGAAAAAAAAATGTTTACATAAAAGTTAAATTGACGGTCCCAAGGAGAAGAATCTGATAACCAGAAGTGCAATGACCAAGAGCAAAAGAAGAGACAGAAGCACAATGAACATTACTGAAGACTCCCCTGCGAAGGAGCAAACTTTGCCAACTTCAGAGTTCACTGAGGAAGACATCTAGAAAATGGGAGATACAGAACTCAAAACACTTGTTATAAAACTTCTTATCAGGACCAGCACAGTGGCCTAGCGGTTAAAGTCCTCACCTTGAACAAGCCAGGATCCCATATGGATGCTGGTTCTAATCCAAGCAGCTCCACTTCCCATCCAACTCCCTGCTTGTGGCGCAAGAAAGCAGTAGAGGAAGGCCCAAAGCCGTGGGACCCTGCACCCTCATGGGAGACCAGTAGCAGCTTATTTAACTTCATGCCATTGTAAATTGCTGTGTTTTTTTCCTGTTATTGATTTGCATTGCGGCTTTTCAATTAAGGGGATATATAGTAACCGTGTAATGGAGACTGACATATCTAGATGTGAGGATACGATGCAGTATGCATCTCTACTTCCAGACAAAGATGGACTCCCAATTAAACTGTTTACTGTATCTTGACAATAGCATGCTGGACTCTTTGCCACTGTCCATGCCTGCAATGATGGACATATGACTGTGTATAAAGAACTATACTATAGTAATGATATAGAGAACTCAATGAGGGGGGAGGGAATTGGGGAGTGGATAAGGGACATCTCAGGACCTATGGAACATTATTATAAAATGATAATAATGAAGTCAAAATTTTTAAAATGTCTGAGAGCAAGAGCCAGCTACTTGCATCCAGAGAACCCAAAATAAACTTATTGTTCAACACATCAAATCCTGAGAAACCACCCAAAATTCTACTGTATTTGTAATTCCACCTATTCAAAAATGCTATGAAATTAGAACTGTACACAGCTATCTCAGAGCCACTTCCTTCATATAACAGTGTGAATTTAATATGTACCCACATCTTTTTGTGCCTGAATAACATTTCTTTTTCTTTTTGGCTGAATAATTTTCCCCTGTATGAACACAGCACCATTTATTTATTCATTTTCAGTCAAAGGATATTGTGGTTGCTTCCAGTTTTGAGTAATTATAAAAAATGCTATAAAATTCCATAAATAAAACAGCTTTAAGTAATTCTGTCAACTAATTTGTTAAATTATTTGCATGCAATTCTTACTTCAAAGTCTAACTCTGACACTCAGTATAATTTTGGCATTATAAGAAATCTCATGTAAATGTAATCATTACTGTCTTAGATGTCTAGCCTCTTGTCTTTACTTATTTATTTCCATTTGTTAGAGACATGAAGACAGAGAAAGATAATCAGAGTTCTCATATCCATTGGCCCACTCCTCAAATGCCCACAATGGCAGAAGGTCTGCCAAGCCACAAATATAATCTAGGAACTTGATCCAAATCTCCAGTGTGCATCAATTTCTGGAGCCAACATCTGCTAACATCCCAGGGTGCGCATTAGCAGGAAGCTAAAATCATGAAAGAGAGATGCCTTGCAACTCTGGACAATCTGATTGGGATGCAGATACCCAGGCTTATAGCTGAACCACTGAACCAAATGCCTATACCAAAGCTCCTTCACTTAATATTGTTTCTATTCATCTAACTTATTGCATGCATAAGTTACATGCTGTTGCTGTCTGGTATTCCACTGTAAGGATTTTGTATACATTACTTATGCAGTCACCCTTTGGTGGCATGTGGATTGTTGTCAATTGTTGATGAGTATGTGCTCTCGTTTCTCCTCAGTAGCTACTTAAGAGTGAAATTTCTGGACTATAAAGAAAACAGAAATGTATTCAAAGATGTAAATAATTGGCCATAGGATTTTATAGTCCCAAATGGAAATCTAATTTCATAAGATTATTATCATTAATTGTATTAGTGCAAGATTGAAGAGAGAAATCCAAGATAAGGACAGAGGAGAGGAAAGTTGCTGTTATCATTATGGTTAGTGCTGTGTGTGTGTGTGTGTGTGTGTGTGTGTGTGTTTAGTGGTGGTCTACATATTCATAATTATATCTCCCCCAAGAACCCAACTCTGCCTGTCTAGGATGAATAATAATCCCTTTGGGATATAATTTAGCATCCATCACCTATCACTAAACAATAATTTCAAAGAGAATCAAACTTGAAAACAATAGAAAAAATGGCAGATACATTTTTGGTTGTCAAATCATTGTGTAATTAAATAATTATATGAGGAAAGCGAAGAGGAGTTTTCTGAATGACGATTATCTATCTGTATATGCATACATTACATGTAGTTCATCCTATCTACTCACAGAGAAGAGGGATATGGAGATGGGGTAAGGAAAGGGAGGGATACAGAGGGCAAGCCAGGGAGACAGGCAGAGAAAGAAAGAAAGGTACAGAGACAGAGTAAGAGAGGCTTCTATAATCCATGCCAAAACAGCAATTGCTTCTTAAGCAGAAAAACAAAAACAAAAAACAAAAAACCCTACTCAGCAATGATTCTTATCTATGAAACCAGATTTTATTGCACAACCAAAGATTCATAAGGTATTTTGCTTTTCTGTGTTCAGTAGCAGTGGAAAGACATAAGAGAAGGACTTAACTTAGAGCTTAGTAAAGTGTCCAAGAATTCCTTAAATGTCATACGTTATTTTAGATCCATACAGTGTTATCCATTGCCACACTTTTCCAGAGACACCATTGCTTTTTGAGCCTTAAAAGGAATTTAATTCTGATCTTTTAGAAATGCTCTTTTCTACTGAAAAGAAAAATTTTGTCATGGAAACAGCAGCAAATGTAAAATGCGTGGGTATTTACAGATTCCCAGACTAATCAGAATTCTCCAGTTCTGTCCTTGTTTTCTCCCATGTGTAGGGCCCAGGGACCAGGAGAGAAAATGGAAGGAATGTTCACACCAGGAGAAAATCTAGAGGAAACTCAGCACACTCCAAATGTCAGTAAAAATTATACTGGTATGTGCCTTATTGTAGGGAGGGCTTTAAGTAAGAGTCAGACGTAGACACAGACAGGAGACTACTTACTGGTGGGAAGATGAGAACTTTATTGGGATTGATATTAAGATGGTGTGTGTGCACTGTGTATACACAAACATGCATACTTTTTTTTACATGGAAAAAATTTGAAAAGTCTTCAAAGTTGGACTTGATGAATCAAACATAAGCTCTATTGTTCTCCATTTGATTCCAAAGAAACTGTACCACCATGAGTCCTCTTTCTCCTCTCCCTGGTTCAGTTTCACACACTTTTTGCACATGGCCATTTGGTTTCTGCCCATAATCAAGTGCGTCATTTACACAGGGTTGTGAAGCCAGGGCAGGCCAGGGGTAGAGCTAAGGAGTGAGTTAACAGCACCCTGACTGCCTTTGTCTCACCCTAAGGCCAGATTACTGGGCATCCACAGTATATCGGCTCCTACTCCAAATAGAAGTATCTCTGTCAAGATATCTGGAGAGTTATCTGAGGCAGTTACACAGACTTCCTTCAAGAACTCTCTACATCTTTTTTTCTAGACCAGCATCCTAGATCACTGAACTCCAGGGAAGCTGAAGGTTCAGCAACACACAGCCGGCCTATGGCCAGCTGTTCCTGCATGTGTTTTTCTAGCCACCCTGGGAAATACTTTTGGCTGTCAGCTATACCACCTCCTTGATGCTAGCAGATTCCCAAATTCCAGGTGGAAAGGACCTGCTCTTTTTGCAGCATGTCACAACTTTTGAATTCCATTATGCACATAACAAACGTTTCCCTTATTATTTATTTACTGTGCTCCTGATTTCTAACATCAAAAACTGAGAGACAATTGTAGCGGCTCCCACAGAATCACAAAAACATCTCCAGGCTGTGGCCTTGCCAGGGCAAGCACACAGCTTCTGAGGGAGGAACAGAGCTCTTGTGGACACAGAATGTAGGTCCCGTGCCTTCCCACATCTGGCCTGGTTGCCACCCCTTCTGGCAGTCTGACCCCTTGCAAATAAACCAAAGTGTGGACTGCCAAAGGCGTTCACAGGCGATCGTGCTGAGGCCATGTGACACTAAGCGTACACTTTGATCATGCAGTCAAATCAAAAAGCATTTATTCAGCCTCTGTGCCAGCCTCCCTGCAGGGCTCCTCCTTGTATCTAGCACATTCGCACTTGCCTGCCTTTCCTCTGTTCCTCTGTGATGCTTCACTCTGCCCAACAAATTCCCTGCCCCAGAAGACCCTCACTGAGGATGACAGCCTGATCGTCACCAGAGTGAATCAAGCTCTTATTCAACAGCCACAAGCGCCTCTGGGGAATGCAGCTGGCCTGTCTGAGTTCCTGTGGTAGCATCCCTGTTCCCCTCTCAGCTCCTGCAGGGGTCTGGGGGAGGAGCACCTGAGCCAGGAATCAGAGCAAAGAGCGATGAGCTATCTGAGCCTATTTTCTTTTCCAGAATGCAGAGTGAACATGTTTTGAAGAGAGCAATTTTCAGCCAGTAATTGGAAGTGTGGAAGTGTTTTTACAAGACCAGTGTCTCAGATTACAGGTCTATGATTTGCCTAAAAATAAATCATTTATTTTAGACTTGGACATTAGAAAGAAGAAAAGTAAAGACAGGGAATGATTTTCGTCATGTTCCCCATAGCATTTTGTTTTGTTTTACATCTGGAAGGGACATGAGAGAGAGAAGACAAGATGGAGTTTTTAGAGAGAAGAGGGACTCCCTACTTTGCCAAGGTTCTGTAATGAGATTACATTTTGCTGGCTGCATACACTATTTCCATTTTATGACTCACTCAGACAATTTACTATGTTTAAAATTCCATTAGATTTTTTCTCCAATGCGTAGGTCAAATATACATACCGTGTATACAGTTGGAAATATTTCCTCACAGATCCAGCCTATGATATGGACGTTGTATTTGTGTCTTTGCTGCCATGGTGACCAGAAAAGGTTAAACTCAGGCCCTCAAAAAGGAGCACTATACAAGTAAAATATCAAGTGTGTGTGTGTGTGTACATGATTCTTTAAAATATGTTTCATAAATATGAATTTAAAAATCTTAGGAACACTGTCTTAAAATTAATTTCCTGCTCCAAGCATACAGGTTATTTCCTTAAAAGAATTTGCTCAGAACAATCTCTTTCAACTCCTGGCCTTTCTCTCTAAACCTTCATCAAATGACCATTTATCTCAAAAAGGCAGACTGTGAAAAACCATGGGAAATGCTTTGCCTTTTAGATGTGGATGAAGCCTGCCAACAAGAATATGAATGAAGCAATGTTCTGACGGAAACAAACTGTCTTTTTAAGATCTCTCGTTTAAAATCATGTCTGGAAAAATAATCAAACTTTTTCACTCCAATTTTCTCAAGAACTCAATGAATAAACTTGGGCAAAAATTAACAATGCCAAGATGTTAAACATTGACTAGTTGGAAAAATGTATACTCTTATGTGTTGTCTGATGACCATAAAGTCCATGACTAACCCTTTTCATTTCCATCTACACTTTAACTAACATGCAAGATGAATTTGAAGGATTTATTCTCAAAGTAACATTGATCAGAGACCAACATTCCTTTTAAGTCCTGAGCCATTGCAGCCATAGAAAAAAAGAACTCATCTTCTAACCATACAATTTCCCTGTTTCCATTTCTGGGTACATTAAGTCTTCCTCTAGCTCCACTGCCCATTGTCCTCAGGGTATCTGAAAAAACAGATATATTGTCCCATCTCTAACCCCTGGTTTTCACTTTAACCCCTAACACAGCACCTAAATTATCACAAATATTTCTTTATCTCAAGATATTTCCATGTAAGAATTGTTTTAAAAAGTCATATAATATATTTAAGCATATGTTTCTCATCTTGTATACTATCTTGCATTTAATAACTGGGAATCCAGAAGTCGATCATGGTGAGTATTTTGGCCCTTCTTCTGCCATCTGGTGGACAACTGAGGAAAGAGTGAAACCGAGTCAACAAATGCTTGTGGGGCTGTTGCTATTTATTATTATTCATCAAACAGGACAAACACCATCACACATCATACTCTGCGAGTTAGACAAACCAAGTCTCTGTCCCTGAGAGGACAAATTACAGGACTGGAAACTTCCTCACAGCTTAGTTATTTTCCAACAGCAAATGTACCCACAGGCCAAGGGAAGGCCTCCTGGGACGCTGAGGCTACCACTCCACTCAAGCAATGACTGTTCTCTGCTGTGATATTCTAACCCCAATGTGCTTCTGTTCCTCTTCTAAAGAGAAGGGAGAGAAAGAAGCTTGGGAACATTTTTTTCTTAAATCACCGAACAGTGCCTAAAAGATCTCTTTAATGAGGGAAAAAGAAGACTTTTATGACTGTGCAGTTTTATTATATTTATTACAATTTACAGACAATGGAGGACAGAGATCTGATTGCAAATGTCCTAACTCTCCAGACTTCAGGAAACTAACAGCATCTTCAAATGAGCTACCAGCCAGTGCAATAAGTTCTTGGGTAACCAGGTCTGAATTCCCACATTCTTACAAAAGCTCACAGAAAAGAGTGAACCGTAAGTCATGTAGGAAACGCTACATTGTTATTAAATGTTCCTCACATCTGCTCTTTATGCTGCTGGATTCTGGCTGCAGGGACTCAAGACCGAGGTATTAGGCTGTTTTATATGGAAACTGTGTTGGCTTGGTCTATTGCCACCTGCCTTCTAGGTTTAAAGGAGCACTGAAAACTAAGGAAGGCCTTTACAATGTCTAGAATCATTACTCGTGTCATAAATGCAGAGTGGTGCCAATGTAAGTCACGTCTTCTTAACTCAGCTGGGGCCGCCAGACTGAGCTATGAAGTAAT
Source organism: Ochotona curzoniae (assembly GCF_017591425.1). Lineage (NCBI taxonomy): Eukaryota > Metazoa > Chordata > Mammalia > Lagomorpha > Ochotonidae > Ochotona > Ochotona curzoniae. The sequence goes on along the minus strand of NW_024466502.1, from coordinate 41,631,738 downwards.
GAGAACTCCCAGACCTAATTCTTGCTTCTGTGATATGAGGGACCTGAGCAGGAAGATTAGGCAGGAACAGGAAAGCTAGAATTTCTGCCAACATTGCATTGTGAATTAATGCCCCATCAATTTAACATGACCCCCTATCCCACGGTTACACCTGTGACTCATCTAGGACCAGGAAGAGGTTAATAACATCACTTCCAAATGGAAGTAAAACTCTACACAAAACAACGGTAAGAGTCCCAGTCTTATGCATGTTAAACTCTACCCAGTCAATTAAGGCACACATACCCTGTCTCATAAAAGGGGCTAATAACATGGAAGGCCCCTTCTTTGGCTCTTGACTCGGTTTGGGATGTCTGCTGGACCCTCCTACACCACTCTCTTTTCAAAGGTAACACTCTGGCCCAAACTCATTCGTTGACGTATGTGCGCTCTGTTTCTTTTAACTAAATCCTGCTCACCCTTGTGCACTGTATTTGTGCCTCTGCTTTGAATTCTTATTTCTGTGGGGGCAAGAACTTTTTATAAAACTTAAAATACATGGGCCCATAGCATCCCTACCCTCTTGGATCAAGCTTCAGGTGAGAAAACTGCCAGAGGTAGCTCTCAGGCTTAACAAGGTAGTAGGGGCTCCATCTTGAACTCTTGCTAATTATAATAATCAATGGGTATATTCTGAATACAACCTGGATATGAGATGCTTTTCTAAACACATCAAAATTTATGTAGTCCCAAAATAGGCTTTAAAATTACACCTTGTAGGGTTTCTTCTATTCCAGATCCCGTCTTCATCCTGGCCTTCAGCAATGTGAGAGCTCAACACAATTTCCCAACCGACTTCAACTCATTCTTTCCCTCACCACAGTGTCCACAATGAGACTTATACAACATTCTCCTCAAAAAGATTTGGTTTGGAACCTGTGGGAGAATAACTGGCAATCTCCTGGAGCCAATGTGTTTCACATTACGTTACATCTGTATAAACTCATTTATTTCATTGAAATTGCTGCCTGAAAGAAAGTGTGTGTGCTTAAATGACAGTGAAACATCCTGAAAGATGGAGAAAAGTAAAACAATATTTATATTCATTGGGATTAATTGAGAGCTGAAATACCAAATGAGGAGTATTTTTGAAAGAAAACTAAAATGTTCTTTCCTTTTTTGCTCCATTTTTATTAATCACTTAAAAAAGGGGGGGGGGGGGGAAGGCCTGCCTTTAGAAATTTCCCCAATAGGGCCCAGCGCGGTGGCGCAAGTGGTTAAAGGTCCTCGCCTTGCATGCCCGGGATCCCAAATGGGCGCCGGTTCTAATCCCGGCAGCCCCGCTTCCCTTCCAGCTCCCTGCCTGTGGCCTGGGAAAGCAGTCGAGGATAGCCCAAGGCTTTGGGAACCTGCACCCGCGTGGGAGACCCGGAAGAGGCTCCTGGCTTCGGATTGGCATAGTATCGGCCCGTTGTGCTCACTTGGAGAGTGAATCATCGGACGGAAGATCTTCCTCTCTGTCTCTCCTCTCTGTATATCCGCCTTTCCAATGAAAAAATAATAAAAATAAATCTAAAAAAAAAAAAAAGAAATTTCCCCAATAAACAGCCAACTGACTATACTCTGGATGTCAAACCACGCAGTAGGATTTGAGGATTATTCAGAAAGTCTGACATCTGAGAATCCAAAGTTATCTTTATCAAGTATGTTAATGATAGAAGGCAGAAAGAATTCAAAATTAGAAAACAGAACAAGAGGAAAAACCATGCTGACATGCATTAAACCAAATACATCAAATATATGTAACATTTGAAAATAAGAATCAGATGGTTTTCTTTCTTTCCTTCACACTAGTCAGGCCACAGGCAAATACTGCAGTCACAACAGATATGCTATGATTTTTCTATGTTAATCAAGAACCTTCTATGTTTTAGTCATTAATATTAGTATGGGGATAAATGACGATCATTGCATACAAGGTCCTTGACCTTGAACAGTAGAATGATAGATAAACACAAGATAAACTTATAATTGACTAGATAACTTTATATGCTAAGTGCTACTTTGACAACCACCAGACCCCATGTTATAGGGACACACTAAGGAATAGGAGATATAATACATAAACTGGGAAGAAAAAGACAAAAGCTCCACAGAGATGTCTTATAAAAAGCCTAGGATAGATTTTACATGAGGAACTAATACGATGTGTTACAGTCTGATGACCAGAACTATAGCCAATGAGAGTTGTGAAGACAGAGCCGACATAACATTTGGTAAGATGACTTATAAACTGAGTCATCCCAAAGGAAACTTGAGAATAGGTATTCTCCACCCATTTACCTACCAAAACAGAAACTGTATCACCCTCTGGTCATCAGGTATAAGTCTATGGTTAATAAGGCCAGCCTCTCTGGGTACTATAAACTCTTCTCCCTCAGCCAGAGACAATGCACCCTCTGTTGCAGGTATGAGAGAGATCAAGTGTAGGATGTTAGGAAGAGTATTTCCCAAGCTTGGTGAAAGCAGCTCCCACTACATTCCAGGAGCCATTGCTCCCGAGCAGCGGAAAGTCAGGGGTTTTTAATCCTCCAATCAGATTGAGAGCTATGCAGTACAAAGTTTCAGGCAGAAACAGAGTCTTAAGTTTTCCAATATTTAACTAACCTAAGGTAGCACACCAGGAGGCAGGAGAGGCCAGGTGCGTGGAACCTCCAGAGTAATTTCTGCACTGTCAGTTGTTGTGAATGGTGTGGAAGGCAGGAGGGGCAGGGTGCACTTTTCACACCTTCAATTAACTTGAATAGTGCGAGAGGAGGTAGGAAGGGCGGGGTGCTGAAGGTCCGTTTCCATGCCCTGTCTGCTATCAGTTAGCCTGACCAGCAGCACGTACCATCAATGATGGTGTCCCATTACATGTCCACTTCCACAGCTGGACCATTCATGTCAGGAGAACGTACATTGTAAGCATACATCGTACCCTCAGTCCTAGTACAGCATGTAGCAGCAGCAGGCACTCACTAAATGTTCACTGAAAGGAATCAAGGTGTCAGATGAACAGTAAACCCAAGATTTTGAAGCCGCTGACCAGCCTGGGATTCTATAATTCACATGTACTTTAGGAAGTAGATTATAGGAACTCTCGGTTATTTCTTGAAAATTCCTACTGGACACTTACTGGATACTCCTCATGTATCTTAAAACCCATGCTTTTTTCAAAATATTATTTTTTCTACTAATTAATTGCTCCTCTTCTTGTAATAAAAGTCCATGTTATTTACTTAAATCGGGGACCTGGAGCCAAGTCTGGTTTATTTCCTCTCCCACACCACTACATTATTCTAATTCCTAAACACTTTCATTAACTGCTGAAACCAGAAACCCCATGCCCTAGAGCCTCAGCTCAGGCACCCATCACTTCTACCTGATTCTGAGTCAATAATCACTTGGCCCTGACAAAATAATTTAAAAAGTGACAACAATGTTAACGTAGGTAAAAGGGAATTTTTTGGTGTGTGTAAAACAGCTGGATCAATGCTTTAGATTGTAGTTCAACAATTATCAGGAAAGCTGGATTTCCCATCTTCATCTCTCCTTCCTCCAAGTATCAGCTTAATGATCAGAGGGTCCTTTCCTTTGCAGGAAAGACGGCCTTGGGGAGTCACAAAGCTACATCATTTATCTTGAATGACAAGAAAATCCTAGGTCCCCGAGCTTGGGTGTGAGATGTTCCCTGGAGAATCCTGCTGTTGTCCTTTTAGATGTGTGCACCTGGATCGACCACAGTGAACCAAGGATAGGATGCTCAAATGGCCTGCCTTTGGATCACATGTCCCTCCATGTATGGCTGGGCAAGAAATCAATGAACCATCCTTCCTCCCCCTAAAAAAAAATGATGCTTGACAAAAAACAATGAGCATCATAGTAACCAATAATTTCCTAATGTCTTTATGTGTCCTTTCTCTATTCACGCTCTTCATCTCCTAAAATTAAAAAAAATCAACCAAAATGGCAATTATAATTCCCCCACCTTCTCTTCTTAAAGCCTTAAGTAGTTCCTATTGGACTGTAAAATGAAGTCAAACTCATTAGATGCAGACCCCAGTCTACCTCTCAGTCTTATTTCTCCCTGGATTGTTCTCACGGCCAAGGATCCCACTGCCCTGAATCGTGTGCAGGTTATTTGAGGCCTTCAGCCTTCACGCACGCTCCACCTCCACTAACAAGTTCCTCCCATGAGTTCACCCAACCAACTCTCTGGGAGAATGAAAGCCTTTTGTTCTCTCCCAGATAGGATGTGTCCAAATGTCCTCTGCATACACCACTGCCTCTTTAGCTCAAGCTTTTGTGGACATCCCTATCCCCACGGAGAAACCTAGAGGACAAGGATCAGATCAAGCCTTGGTTCAGCCTTGTGTTTCTGGTAATTGTCCACAGACAACAGGCACATAATAAACCCTTTTAAAGTATAACAAAAGGAAGAAAAAGAGACAGAGATAAAAGGAGAAAAGGGCCTATCTCTTCCTCCCAGGCAATAAATACCCTTTGAAAATTATATTGTAGGTAAAAGTTCCTGGGCTTGTTGTCTAATAGGGAGAATGGTGGACTCTGCCATTGTGAAAGGTAGATGCAAGCAACATGAGAAGAGGGAGCAAAAAAGACTTCTCATGATGTAGACCAGGCTAGGGCAGCCACACATACCCATGCAAAGGGTGAGTCCAGTCCCATGCAATGCCATCTGCAAGGTATGCTGGAGCTACCCTGTTGCCAGCTTCCTTCAGCCTCAAGAGCCAGCTGCACAAAAACAAAGTGAATAGAGAACTTTCAAAAGATGACCTAATTCTTTGCTGAGAATATTTCTAGTCTAAGTCTGAATGTATTTTAATTATACCTGGACACAAGAGCCCTCACCCAGACATGACTGCCATCCCTAGTGCACTGTCACCAGGGCTGTAAAGATGTGTCTGAGCTCGCTGTTATCTCAAGAGCCTGACATCACACTGATCATTAAGCACTGAAGGCAGAAGAGCAGCTGGGCGTTACCATGGCAACCAGTACTGGGTTGTTGCAGAGATTGGTAACAAGAGCATTTTATTACGGGTCATTAAGGGCAAAAGGCTTCATTTACATTATTTTCTGTAAAATCCTATTATTCCAGGTGCTGCACTCCATCTTCATTTATGCAACTCTTCTGGCAGAAATCATGCAATGCAGGTTATTAACCAGAGAAACCTGTATTAGGGCTTCAGGTCAACTAGCCCACACAGTATTGCAAAGATGAGAGAAGCATTTTGCCTGAGGAATGTGGGGGAAAGAGGCCTCCAATGTTCTCTAAGGGCAGAAAATTCTTTGGAAAGTGAAGCTGTTCTTTCTATTTGTATTCCAATTGCCTGAGTCATGCTGTAGACTGGCACTGACAAGGATTCTAGAGTTCTGTAATCTGCGAAAGAAGTAGTGACAAATCTGGCCTGACTGCTCCTTCGTCTCATCAGCTGCTGTCTCAGGTCTCTTTGATGCCGGGGCAGGCAGAACACAGGCAGTGACTGCTTTTATCTCAGAAAGTCCAGAAGCATCTCTCTCTCTCATTTATCTGTGCTATGTGGGCGTTCAAGCCTAGCCAGTGTCTCCCTGGCATCTCAGGGCTCTGGCCAGCCATGCAGACAGACATGGAGTACATGGGCCATGGCTGCTGCAAAGCTATAATAGCATTCAATCCATTTACTTTGGCAAGGGATCCAGGGAGGTCACTCATTCACTCACAACCCCATCTGCTGCCTGTAATTAAGGATATCAATTCTATAGAGGCCCTCCCACAAATACCATAGAATAAGATTCTAAGCCCATGTGATTTAAGGACAGTTAATTTAGGCTTTCCTGCAAGCTCACAAGTCTTCTTGTGATTGAGAAGATTCGGGGTTGTCGGGGGGCTCTGACCAAGGATGACAGCTGAGAGCTAGATAACTGACAAAGGATCTAATCTTCAAAATTTCATCAGCTAGTATTGTTAGGAAAATATGCGAAATGCTTCCCTGTTCAGAAAAGCAATCACTTTAAGTAAGTGGAACAATGAGCATGTCATTGAATTAGTTCCCAGTTTCACTTGACATTTGAGATTATCCTCCAGGAACAGCAATAATCGACTTCAGATGAACCAGAGCAATGGCCAGCAAGTGGTGATTGCAAGCACTGTGCCTTGTAAAGACGATGCTGCAGAACTGCGGAGTCATAAATGTAAATTTTGCTAATAACAGAGAACAGTTCTCTTAATATTCACAAAACAGGTTAGAGCAAAAAGTGGATCTTTTGGTCACATATAAATCTTTTAGTTATTGAATTAAGGTATTTTTAATATAAACTGTGTTTCTTTTTATTAGGATTGAGTGATGGGTTAATTAAGATAATCCATGGATTTTGCTGTAAGAGAGGGACAGAATGGTAAGAACAGGTCATATCTCCTGCGGAGCAGTGCAAGGCAACACATGAACTATCAGCAGCCCTTCAATACCACAAAATACTACTGAGGCTTGAGATGAGTAGATAATTATACAAGTTACTTTCTTTGTCTCAGCAGATAACACTTGGAAAAGGAGGCTACACAACAGATAATACAGTAGGTATACATTTAGTATATAAATAGAACATAAGTAGGTATATAAACAGAAAACAGCGATCAATAGGAGTTTCAATTGGCTCTATGACACCAGCAGTTACCTCCAGCTAAAAAGTCTGCCTCCATTTGGGCCCAGCGCGGCGGCGCAGTGGTTAAGGTCCTCGCCTTGCATGCCCGGGATCCCATATGGGCGCCAGTTCTATCCCGGCAGCCCCACTTCCCTTACAGCTCCCTGCCTGTGGCCTGGGAAAGCAGTCGAGGACGGCCCAAAGCTTTGGGACCCTGCACCCGCGTGGGAGACCCGGAAGAGGCTCCTGGCTTCGGATTGGCATAGCATCGGCACTCACTTGGGGAGTGAATCATCGGACGGAAGATCTTCCTCTCTGTATATCCGCCTTTCCTATAATAAAAATAAATCTTTAAAAAAAAAAAAAAGTCTGCCTCCACAGCATGTATCAAATGCTTTTTTTTTTTTTTTTTTTTTTGACATTACAGGGAAATTCAGGAAGTCTTTTATTTCTGGAGACAAAGTTCTTCAACTCCCTAAATCCATGTGTGCCCCTCTCACTAGAGCTCAAGATGATAAAGTTTTGAGGATGGGGTTTCACAGTCAATTCTCACTGGACAGATTAAAAGGTTGAATTCAGTGCAATAACCGTCCCAAATGGTCTGCCCTGTTTAAAGCTACCTTTTACATAGGTTTTACAAAAGAAAGACTCTTTCTTCTTGGGTAAAGATAACTAAGAATATTTACACATAAAATCAACCTTTTGTAAGCTCCCTTTTTAATTTCCTTTATCTAGAATACATTTAGGTCATTTCTTTTTGGTGTAAAGATTGAGATGAAATCCAGGAGTATGTTTGGATACTGCCAATAGAACACCCAGAGATCAAACCCATGGAACAAGTATGGATGAGCCACAGTAATGACAAGGAAAAGAGGAGAGAAATAAAACATTTTAAACAAAATTCAGCTCAAAAAAATGGAAAAGTGCTTAAATTTTTCATGATGTTAGTAACTTCTAAATGTAACTTTTCATTCTATAATCCTGATTTCTAAATAGTAAAGGAATATATATATATATATGCACACATATATAATCAAAATTAACAATGGATTAATATTATAATAGCTTGAATAAAATGAGCTAATTTAATTAACTTTTTGTCATGTTCTAAATTATTAAAAGTTAAAATAATCCTGTTTTGAATTAAAGGATTGAACTGCTTGTGGATATGTTTCAGAGAAGCTGATTTTTTCCATACTAATTTTCTGCATATTAGTTGTAAAAAATTGATCACAATTTTCCAGGTCATTGTCTCCTCAGCTGCTACGAAAATAGTCACCTTATCCAGCTTAGAAAAAAATCTGTCAGACAGATCATTTAGCATTGGGCCTCTGCAAAAACAAAAAGTGTTGCTGAAAATGAAAGATTTAGTTATTTCAACCTTTTTTCATATACATATTATTCAAATGATTTTTTTATTCCTTTGTTGAAAAAGAGAATTCATAACCATTTGTAAAAGAAAATGGAATTTAGCACAGAATCCTGTCTTTGTTCAGAACTCCCAATTCCACATCTCTTGCTAATAAGAGTTTGTGGTCAAAGGACATATATTAACAGACATATGGTTCCTGAGAACGAGAGATTTTGTTCTCTGAATGAAAGAATGAAATGGTCAAAAGTAACAAAATGGTCCTTTCACAAGAATTCTAGGACACAAAGAAATGGAAAGATATCCCATGTCTATGGATTAAAAGAATCAATATTATTAAAAATATTCATATGGTATAAAGTGTTTTACAGATTCAACACAATCTATATCAAAAGCAAGCGTAATTTTCAAAGAACTAGAATTGCACCCCAAAAAATCTGTATGGAACTGCAAAAGACTCTAAATGACCAAATAAATCTTCCAGAAAAGAACAGAAGACAGTACATGCCTGACCTCAAAATATATTGCAAAGCTACAGTAATGAAAACAGCAAGATGTTGTCCTAAGCAGAAACATGCAGACTAATGGAGCAGACTAGAGATCCTAGAAATAATCCCACACATCTACAATCAGTTGATCATTAACAAAGGTTCTAAGAACACAGATTTTTAAAAGGTTAATAAATGGCACTGGGGAAAATGAGTATCCACATGCAGAACAATGAAAATAGACTGCTCTGTCTCATCAAGTACAAAAAACGATTCAAAATGGATTAAATACCTAAATATAAAGACCTGAAACTTTGAAACTATTGGAAAAAAAACATAGAGATGATGCTTCAGGCACTCACATGAGCAAACATTTTTTTATTAGACCCCAAAAGTAGACAAACTGGATTTCATCAATTCAAAGAGTATCTGCACAATACAGGAAGCCATCAACAGAGTAAAGAGACAAATATTTGCAAGTTGTATATCTGAAAAGGGATTGACAGACAGAAAATGTAAGGGAACTGAAAACAACTCAATAGCAAGTAAACCAAAAAGAAGAAGAAAAAACAAAAATCCCATTTAAAAATGCAAAGTAGCTCTTAAAAGATATTCTCAATGGAAAGCATGTAAATGTCCAATAGGAACATGAAAACAACCACTCAGTATCACTAAACAGTTCACTCAAGCTAAAACTACAATAGCACAGAGACTCATTCCATCTAGACTATTAACAAAAAGACAAAGGCTAGATCCTGCTGATGACATGAGGACAAAATATGTACAAATTGTTGGTGGAGATATAAATCAGGACAGCCACCTGGAAAAAACACGGTGTCTCTCAAAAGACTAAATATTGAACCACCATATGACCCAGTAATCTTACCATTGAATTTATACCCAAAGACAATGAAATCTTGCTGTTGAATAGGCATTTGGACTCCTATGTTTATTGCAGCACATTCACAATTGCTAAACATAAAGAAAGAATGTGTAGTACATATACACAATGGATTCTTATTGCTCCATAAAATGGGTCAAATTCTATCGTTTGTGACAACATGGATGAGACCGAAGGTCATTATGATAAGTAAAATAAGCCAAGCTCAGAAAGACAAGAACTTCATGATCTTAACTGTCGGTATGTGAAATCTAAGGAAGCTGACCTTACAGAAAAGGAGAATAGAATAGCAGTCACCAAATACTTGGAAAAGCAGGAAGGAGAGAGGAATAGGAAAAGGTTGGTTAAGAGGTACTAATTTAGAGTCAGAACTAAGAGGTTCTGGTTCTGTATTAACGTACCAGAGTATCTATAGACTAAGAAAATGTACTACATATACTATATATTTCTCTTAAAAATTGAAGAGTTTTGAATATTTTCACCAAAAGTGGTTGAGGAGATATTATGTAGCACATACATGTATGGAAATATTACATGATATCCCACAAACATATAAAAATGTATATATCATTTAAGTTTTCGTTTAATGGATATTTACCAGCTGGTGGACAGTCAGCAGTGGTCAGATCTGAAGAAACCATGTAAAGTCATAGTAATCTCCATGGCATAGGAGACTATGCGATCAAAGCACAGTAACAATTTTTTAAGGCACGCTAAGATATCATCTGATGATTTCCTTCAGCATGTTGAGGTTCCATAGTGGCCATGAACCATGATGGGGATGCTACACCATTACAACTGATGTGTATTTCTACTACTAATGCTTAATGATCTCATGTACAGACAGCACTGTGTTGTTCATGCTCATCAAAAACACACCATTACCATCGACCTGAGGAAAGTCTTTGATTTTGTTTTCATTCTTTTCCTTTCACTTCAATCCCACTCCCTTCTCACTCTGCTGCAAAAGTATATAAAAGTAGGACCTGCCCTGCCAGGTCTACTAAGCAAATGTATGCATGCATTATGATCCACTGGTTGTCCTCCTGGCAGTATTTTCCAGAGGCAAGCTTATACAAACTCATAATGAAGAGTGCACAGGTGTGTCTGTCACACAGCTGTTGAGAGAGTAGCGAGTGTGGAAGCCACCTAGGTCCATCACAATATGAAGAGACACATAAATAATGGCATACTCACATGGAAGAATACCATACACAAAGTGGATATGATTAATCAAAGTATCAGAAAGGAGCAGAAAAAAGAACAGAATAAGATCCAGAACCCAGTGTCACTTACATATAACTTTCAAGCCAGAAATACAAAGCAGCACGATTATTTCCAAAAACAAAAAACAAAACATTTTATCATTAAAAGAAAAAAGCAGATGTAGTTAGGAACGAGAAGAAAAAGGGGAAAGCAAAAAAGGCAAGAGCGAGAGATAGGCAAAGAGAGGAGCCTATTAAACCCAGTTCTTCATCATGAACCGACACAGTGATAAGCACTGTCACAATCATTTTCTTGTTTTAAAGCTGCAACAACCCTAAGTAATGTTTTGTTCCCTTTTGACAGTTGAGGCAAACGGGGCTCAGAAAGCCCAAATGCCTCCTCAAGCTTCTACTAGTATATAGCAGAAGAGTCCGTTTATCCAAGTAAGCAATCTGGACCAAGTCACCAAGCAGCTGCAGAATGACTCCATCTCTGAAGAATGCACTCACAGTGGATTCGGAGTCACTCACCAGGAATGCTTTCCCTGTCGCAGTTCTGTGCTCAGTTATCAACTACTGATTGTTTTTCTTGCTAAGATAAATAAATTCTAGGGAGTAATGAAAGTGGAAGATGGAGGTATAACAGCCATTTATATATGTGTGTGTGTGTGTATGTATGTATTTTCTGCTCCCTAGAAATACTTACAATCTTGTCAAATGTAAATCTTACATTTCATTAATTAAGCTGAGTTAATCTCTAGAAACTAATCAGCTTCAAGGTATTCTTTTTTTTTTAAAGATTTTTTTTTTTTTTATTGGAAAGGCAGATATACAGAGAGGAGAGACAGAGAGGAAGATCTTCCGTCCGATGATTCACTCCCCAAGTGAGTGCAACGGCCCATGCTATGCCAAGCCGAAGCCAGGAACTTCTTCCGGGTCTCCCACGCGGGTGCAGGTTCCCAAAGCTTTGGGCTGTCCTCAACTGCTTTCCCAGGCCACAAGCAGGGAGCTGGAAGGGAAGTGGGGCCGCCGGGATAGAACTGGCGCCCATATGGGATCCCAGGTGTGCAAGGCGAGGACTCTAACCAGTTGCGCCACTGCGCTGGGCCCTCGAGGTATTCTTAAATTTAGTTTCTAGATGTGAGTGTAAGAAAGTGGTTCCACAATGCAGTGACTCATTCACTCTTTCCTGGAAACTAAACTTAACCCTACACACCATCTGTCTTTAAACTCCATGGATTGTTTTCAGTAAAGAATTAAGATTTTGATAGTGTATGTTATATTTTTATGAATATAAAATACAGTATGACTGATCTTTCAAATATTTGGAAAAAATATTAATTAACTGAAGTGATCAACTCAATCTTCTTTCTGAAAGTTGTATGGGATATGTTCGGGTTACTGCAGATTAAATTTAATGATGAAATCTCTTGGATTTCAAAAAGTCAGACCACACAGTTGCCATCAAGTTGACCCTTTCTCTAATAATTGCTTAATAGAAAACGTGTTTTAAGCTCTCTCGTATAGAAGGCACAACATCTGTTTCTGCTCAGTGAAACGGAGAAAGATAAGCAAGGCTTCTCTATAAGATCACTGAATCATACACACGCTGGAGATTTTTTCTTTTTTACTTTTTCAATAAGTATGTTTAACATATAATCCAGAGAAAGAAGTGTAAATTTCAACTGGGATGACAGGATAAAAGCATCTTCCAAGAGTGGATCAATTTCGCCTAGCAGAGGAAACAGCCACGTTCCACATGAGTGCTTCTTCCTAATGCAAACCCTGGGAGGTAGTAGTGATGACTCAAGTGAATGAATTCTTGCAACCTACCTGGGAGGCCTGGACCACATTCCTGGCCCGTGGACTCAGCTCCAGTCCAGCCCCAGACACAACAGGAATTTGGGGAAGGATAAAAATTCTCTGTCAATGCCTCTCAGATAAAAATTTAAAAATTAAATTGATGCTCTCATATGAATGCTCAAAACTAGGAAAAATATTTCGGGTATAGTGAAAGGAGACATAAAATTTCTCATAGATGAGGCTTGGTGTTTATAGTTTCAGAAATAGAGAAGGAATGGAATAGAAATGGCACGAGGGAATATTTACTACTTTCTATCCCCCCAGAAATTTGATAGAACATATAAAAATCTTACGATTGTACTAAAATAATCTAATTAAGACATTCTACCTGGGCTCTATTTCTTCGTGTAGAACAACAATTCTTCATATTTTGGGGATTATAAACTTTCCAAAATCTTGCAGATTGTATTTTTGGCAAAATGCACATTCAGGAATCACTTTGTATAAAATTCTAGAGTTCATAATTCTAAAACCCAAGGGTCTACATTAGACAGATCAAATTGCTATGCAGTAACCATATAAACTACCTCTACCAATATTTTAAAAATTATTCTGTGAAACATGTGATGCTTACCATTTTTGCAAGTGCTCACGTTATAAACAATGAAAACCAATCACTATACTTCCCTACTTGAAGCAGTGTCCTATTTTGGCATAATCATATTTTATTTAACTAGGACTACCATTGAATACTGCAAATTGCAGAATTATAACACTTCCAGGAACTAATGCCAAAGGACAAAAAAATATCTGGTTACCAAGGAGAAGTCAGATGATGCCTGTGCTTGTGAAAGGGAGGCAATATTAACCAGCAGCTATATAAAACTAATAGTACAGAACTGCAACTTCATCAACATTTCTAGCTTTCTAAAGAAGTAAATGTGGAAGAGTGTTCCCATGGTATAGTTGACACTCAATTAAAATATTCTTGTTTAACCCCCATGACAGGAACATCATTAAGGTTTAATGTAATTGCGTCTTGGAAGCAAATAGAAAATCTTATTTCCCAGGTGCACTGAATCAAATTGAGAACATTTGTTAAATGATCAGATCAGTTCCTTGCATCTTGGGATAATCTAATGAGGGGCATTTATCCACTAGAAAAAGAGTTGGCTTCCCAAGCTTAGCCTGCTCTTCATCTGAACGTTCATCTCTACTTCTCAGGATGCCACCAGACAGACTAACGGTGTAAGAGAAACCTAAGGTCAGATTCTGTTCGTTTCTTCGTATGCCTAACAAAAGATGTTATTTTATAAGCTCAAATTTTTTTAAACTGCTACTATGTGAATGGTTTTGTGGAGTACTATAGGAGTATATAAAAAAGCTTATGAAGAATGATATTAAAAGACAAGTTTACTTTTGTGCAAGAAAATAAAAATTCATGCATAGTCTTCTCAGAATGCCATTTCTCATGAACCTTTTGAAGATCTCTCTCATAGGACAGATGTAAGCCAAAAGACACCAAGAAAGGAGACAACGTGAAGAAGTCTGAAACAGGACATCAGCAACACCAGGTTTGATGCCTGGCTATTTCATTGAACAGTGGCAACAAGCTGCAGAACCCCTGTGGGCCTCAACCTGTGCCCACACCAAGACAGAATACTCATGTATTAGGTATTTCTGAATTTTTATATCATACGTCATGGTGGGGTATATGGTTTTCTCTGCATTTCAAACACTTGATATTCACACTTAATATTTTTATTTTATCACAGTATGAATGTGTAAAATCCCAAACTTCAAATAACACTAGAAGGCACCAACACAAGAATAGCAAAGGAATAGTTTCCTGCTCTTGAAGGGTATCCACTTTCAATTGTCTATTTTCTCTTTTCTCGATTTTTATAATACATTTACTTCTGTTTCGGTTTCTTTTTCCACATTTAGATACTATATATTTAATTCCTATATCTGAAGATGAAATTCTGCTTCTCCTGTCCCACCATTAACACATATAACTATTCCCTCCTTTATCTTTTCCACATAGATTTTATCACAATTTGTGACTAAAGAATTTGGTGCTAATATTATTACAGTAATAAATGTTCACAACTGTGCTATTTTATCTATTATTGTATTATTTTCTTACACAGAACTTTTTGCCATGTTACTGTGATGTATATGTAGTATTACATTTGCTTTTCATTTGGTACAGATTTATTTTATTTACTTGAAACACAGAGGTAAGCAAGAGTTCTTCCAGTCACTGCTTCACTCCCCAAATGCCTTTAACAGCCAGGGATGAACCAGCCTGAAATGAGCTGTCAGAACTCAATGCAGGTCTCCCTGTATGTGGCAGGGACTCAGGTACTGGAACCCACGTCTGATCCTCCCAACGCCGCCTAAGCACAAGAAGCTGGGAACAGAAGCAGAGTTGGAACTCAAGCCCAGACACTCCAATAGGAGATGTGGGTGTCCCAAGAGGGGCCTTCACGGCTATGTCAAATACCTGCCCCTACGTGATGCTTCCTATGTATTTACAGTTCATTAATTCCTCTTCCAAAGTCCTGCTTGAATTACACATCATCCCAATGACCAAATGAAACAGGTTATAGCATCTTCTTCTGAAGTTCCTTACCATCCTTTGTCTTTCTGCCTTCTACGGACACAAGGATTTCTCTTTGCCAACACCTTGGTAATCCCCTTTGCTCCATCATGTGATAGAGTCTGTGCCTCCTGATCCTTACTTGCTTACTTTTTTCCTAGTTTAGATTCAGCACATTACTTCTTGCTTCCTAAGAAAATACAAAAAGTCTAGAGGCTGACAACATTTAAAACATACTTTATCCTTCACTGACAGTTTAACTGGGAATAAAACTATGAGTCTGAGATGACTTTCTTGCACAAAACAAGGAATTATCCTCTTCAAGCTTTCAACATCATCCCCAAGAAGATTGATGATTTTTTTCCCAACCTACAATCTGCGATCTATCATTTTTCATTGTGGCAACTGATAATCCATCTTATTGCTCATGAATGTTCTAAACTTCAGAATATTGTGAACTTTGTTATCTTTTAATTTTATTACACTGCTGTGTACCTGAAGGGACCTTTCATCTTAATTCTCATGTCCTTTAGTTTGGTAGAATTTTCTTGTATTATTTATGCAGTAATTTCTTCACTTCTGTCTTCTATCCCCTTTTTTGAACACCTCCAACAGTCCTGTTTTCAGTCTTATTCCCACACTGAACACACAGGAAAAATCTGGCCGACTTCCTGGAAAGACATAACAGTGCTGACCTCACTGGGCTCCTCCCACATACTAGTCAGCCATTGTCAGCTCTAGCCTCCAGCTTTCCCCCAGGTCGCAAGAATTCCACTGTGGATGGCCATTCCCATAACCTAGCAAAAAGAGAATCCTCACTCCACCCCTTTTTTTCCTACTCACTTCCCTCCTCCCCGTCTTTTCCTCATCTGTGTTTTTCACCTCTTTCCTTTATCACTTGGTTTCCCTCTTCTTTCACCTTCTTCCCTTTTCTCTTAAACCTCAGCATTATCCTCTTTACAAACTCTACTGGCCATCTGTCTTTATTTTTATTTCCATGGCTTCTCCCCTACTCTTTATGGGATCACCACTGGGTTAACAGCCACAGACCTAAAAGTCTGGAGCTAGAAGGGTTCCATTCACAGATGAAAAATCAGGCCCAGAAAGATGGGGCTGATTAGTTATTGGTAAAACCAAATTCCAATCCAGAACTGATTCTGGATTCATGATACTACAGCTGAGAACATTTCAAAGCCAGGGAGACAATCTTCTGCACTGTGCGTAAACACTATATAACAAAAATTCTACTAAACTTTTAAAAATGTGTTTGAGTAACCCAGCTATCAGAAAATAATCTCTGTAATTTTCCAAAGGTAAGATAAAAGTAGGAAAAAGTTACAGAAATTGCAAATGATCATTGAACATAGTATTAGCCATTCATTTTGCCTGCATCATTAAGACCCATATGTAATAGATACTTATTTTAAGCCCTGATCTGGGTATGATGAAATGTAGTGATATTAATCATTTTACTCATGAAAACATAGGAGGGCTTCACTCACAGTGTACCTGGTCCTCACGGCCAAGTGTTCAACTGATGTCCCATGGTTCTTCCTGACAAACATTGTTTAAGTAATTAACAAGCGTGCCAGACAAGCTCATATAAGCCAAGAGCTTCAGCAATTTTAAAATGGCCTCATACGTTTACGCCTTCTACCTGTTTATCAATACCTGCATCTTCTACCTCTTTGTAAATCTCCAGATTCAGAAAGGGATGGGCACTGTCCCCAAACCTCCTACTGTTGTGAGAAAAGGAAATAAGGGCAAAGTAGATTTTTCCAAGTAGTTTCTAGTCTAACTGCCTCTTTTAAAATGAAAATATTTAGCAAAGTAATCTCTGTAAGGCTATGTAGCAATTATACCTGGAGACATTTTACAGTTTATTTAAATGGAAGTGAGCTTCATCCATCACAGTTACTACTCTGCTCTCCAGTAACCATGACTGCTGTTTTGAGCTATAAATCTAGTTTGGCTAACAGAGGATAATGAGCAATGTGTCCTTGCTTTCTCTCCAACATAATTCAGCTGTGTAACACAGCACCAAATCTTGATTTTGACTTTAGGCATGTATTGACTAGCTTGTCAGAATTTTTGTTGGTATTGTATATAAGGGTGGGCAGAACTGCTGCAATCTAGACATAATTACATTTTTAAAAAATATTTCCTTCAAGTGACTTCAACTCCCTGATTCATTGTTAGTGTGAAAAAAAATATCAGGTGTGTGAAGAACTATGAGAACTGCATTTCAAAGCCCAAATTATAATTCATCATCTTCAAAGGCAATTTTTGAAAAGCTATTTCTGTATTCTTTCAGACTGCTATGTTATTTGACTACCTTACCAATTTTATCCCCTATTGCCAACATCTTAAAGCTATTATTTTTCTACTTCTTCAATGTATAATGAACCATACATCAGACATTGTACAACATGTTCCACCCTTGAAAGCTAGTTTAGTCTATTAGCTGTTTCCTAACAACCAGGGTGCTCGGTGAATACTCTGCTATAATTTCCATGGTAAGAACAGTACTTTATATTCACGTGGTTCCAAGCATCTTTCTGAGTCAGTCTAGAATTCAGGAAATACAGTTCTTGGTTGCAGTAAGTAGGGTCACTGGTATGGGATTCTGGGAGTTGGGTTTGGCCAGTGAGAGGATCACCAAGTTATCTTAGCACTCTGGGTAGAGCAGTGTTCCCCCTCACCCATGGATTCATGTTCACTCAAAATCTCAGAACATAAACTTATCTTGGAACAGAATCCTTGCATGAGTTATTAGGTTAAGACAAAGATGAGATTAAGGTGGGCCCCAAATCCAATGATTTACAGGAAAAAAACGACAAACACATGGACGAAAGCTGTGTGATGAGAGAGGCAAGGACTGATCTGTTCTTGTGTATGAGCCAAAGAATGTTCACAGCTTCCAGAAACTACGACTAAGTGAGGAAAATTTCTCCCTAGATCATTCAGAAGGACGGACCAATAGACTGAGGAACTCTGAACAATGTTAGTGAAGAGAAGGAAATGCAGCCATAAGGGTTCCAACAACAGAACTGGTGGTGCAGGGCTTCAAAAAGCTGAATGGTGGGTAACCGGAAGGAGACAGTCATGGGGACCCACAGGCCCTGAATAAAGATCAGATCAGCTTGTTTCCAGCAAGAGTGCAGCTCCAACAGCACTAAGAAAAATATAAATGTAATGTGAACCTTGGAGTATGTGGGTAGGGCTGCAAATTAAAGAACAGATTTCAGGAGTAAAATGGGAGTGAAGAGTCAGAGTGGCATGATATTGTTCACAGTTATACCAGCAGACACAAGGACAAGGATCACCAAAGCCAACCAGATACTTTTGTAAATAAGTTAATTACAATAATGGTTTAATGATCACACTTCATATTTACCAGCAGTCTTCCAGAAGCTGTGTGTTTCCATGAGGAGCTATCTACTCACCATGACAGAGGGACTTGAGCTGCAAAGGCTGCTCTTTGTAGAGTTTCTGTGTTAGCCAGTAGGAGTTAGAAATGATTGACACTCAGCTTGCAGTGGTCCAGGACACAGATGAACCAAAGTTGCTCTGCCACAGGACAGGAAAGGTAAAGTCAATTTTTTTTTTTAGTTCTGCCTAATCACAAATTATCAGGGCAAATGTTTGAAACAAAAAATGCCTTATGTTCCATGCCAGAGTGCCTGAGTTCAAGTCCTAACTCAATTTCTGAATCCAGCTTTCTATTAATTCAGACTCTGGGAGACAAGAAGTGATGATCCATGTAGCTGGGTTCCTATCCCACTATGTGAGATCAGGATTGGATCCTACACTCATTTCAAAAAATATTTACATCAAAAACAAACATAACTACAGGGCCCAGTGTGGTAGCCTAGTGACTAAAGTTCCCATCTTGCATGCGCCAGGATCCCATATGGACACTGGTTCTAATTCCAGCTACTCCACTTCCCATCCAGTTCCCTGCTTGTGGCCTGGGAAAGCAGTAGAGGACCCTGTACCTGCATGGGAGGCCTGGAAAGCCTCCAGTCTCCTGGCTTTGGATCGGCACAACTATGGCCTTTGCAGCCGCTTGGGGAGTGAATCAACGGATGGAAGATCTTCCTCTCTGTATATCTGACTTTCCAATAAAAATAAAACAAATCTTTAAAATATATATACATAAATACAAATAATAGTGTTTAAATTCCAAATTCCTTTCCAGACTAATATCTGGTCACTTAGACTTTTCCAGACCCAACCCTCAAGATTTTTACAAAGTCATAATTTTCTAGCGTCGACCCAAACCAAGACCCAAAGACCACAGTGCTTGCCAAGCCCAACCACATGGCACTTCCCAGCATCAACACCACGTTGCCTTCCTCCCTTCTCTGCATTAAAATCAGTGAAACTGGTCCCAAATCTTATTATTTTTTAATGTTTCATTTTTCCCAAAGAAATGTAACATTTTGATTGTATAATAATTAAATCATGAAAGGAATAAAAAATCAAGTGTATAAACGTCTTTGTGCCTAGGAAGGTCTATCAACTCTTAGTTTCTTTCCTTCTTTTTCTCAGTCAAAAATCCCATGTTATGAGTTACTTTATTCAAAGGATATATAAATATATAAATATATATCCCATTCTATAATCTTTCAAATATTATACTTTATAATGTTTGGCAGGTGTTAGAACTCACTGGATTTGTGTAAAAAGGAAGTTTCACTAGCTGGTAGCCTCTGTAGAGATGGTCTTTATAGCTTAAATCTTGAGCAGATAAATCCCATTGGGAGCAATATATGTTTTATAATTATTTTTAACAACACAATCTTTTAAGTCGTATGACTGAGTTATACTAATTAGGATCTTAAACCACAAAACTTAAATTTGAACATATGAATTAAGGTAAACACCTTAGAATTCAACATTATCTGGGGAAGCAGACTTTGGGCTGTATCCCATATTCCACATCAGACTGTCTGGGTTCGACTCTTGGCTATGGCACTGTGTGAGCATTTTGCTATGTGATATGGAATTCCTGCAACAGGCCACTTAATAGAAATGATAACACAGGAGGGAAGATGAAGTTCCCAGAGGGTGCAGGTGACAGCAGGCTACTTTGCAGCTGCAATGTGAGCACCTGTCTTCTAAAATTTATACCCCCTTCCGATTACCTGAGTGAATATTCATTATTCCTATGAATTAATGGTTGCTATCACTTTACAGGTATGGCTATTCAAAGCCATTCCAAAGAGATCAATTCTTCACTTAAAAATACCCTAATTTTGAAATGATGGTATATATCACCATGTAAACATGGCTACCTCCTACCAGTGATAAGGAAGCTAACTAGAAGACTGAAGAAAACAGTTGATTATGCTTCTTAAAACAAACTAGCAACAAAAGCAAGTTTACAACATTACTTGTTAACAATCAACCACTGCTTATCGATAACAAGCCATTGCTTCTTCAATGATTATCAGCTGTTATTTACTGCAAGAAGACCAAATCTTTCTTCTCCTTGAACACTTTTGATTCATCACCTGTGCTTTCTGTTTATAACAGTTCCTGAATCTTTTTTCTGATGACACCCCCAATGGCTCTGGATGCAATTCCTTCCACTACTTCCTCTCCTGTTTTCCCTTATTAGAAAGCCACCAGGGATTTCCTACTATCACTCATTCTTTGGGGTAAAAGCACATTTTCTTGGGAAGAAGAATAAGAGTGAGCAAAGGACCCCTCACACTGAAACATACACAGGATGTCTATAATATAAATCAGCCAGGGCCTCTATTTCTTCAGGCAGCTTCTCATGCATACCTCCTAAGAGATGGGGACAGTGCCTACCACTCTCCTGAAGGTAGCTGTGGTCCACTACAGATAGAGGGTGCCTTCCTGTTTTTTATAGAGAATATTCTCCTTGGACTTTTCGAAGTCTCCATTCATTACTTTGATTCTGTGTTCTCACAGAGCCATCAGTCCAGCTTCTTGTACATATTGCCTTGATGTCAGTGCCAGAGAGGTCATCTTTAGCCACGATCAAGTCGTCTAGGATGACATCATCAGCCAGTGTCATGCTGCTTGTATGAATCTGAAAAATGTGCTTCTTAAGTCTTTTCATTAGGCAAGGGGAGTTTGATTTTCCTGTCGATACAGCTGGCTCTAATAAGTGCTGGATCCAAAGCTGGTATTCAGTCTGTGGCCACAATAACTTTCATATCTCCTCTTAAATCAAATCCATCCAGCTGGTTAAGCAGTTCCAACATTGTTTACTGAATTTCCCTCTCACCACCAGAATTTGAGGCATACCTTTTTTGTCCCAATAACATCAGTTTCATTAATAAACATGATGCATAGTATGTGTTCTTCAGACAGTTTCTGCACAAGTTTGGGCCCACTGCCTAGGTGCTTCTGAGTAAGTTCAAAGCCAACCACTCTCAAGAAAGTGGCCAAGATTTGGTTTGCCACTGCTTTGGTCAACAAGGTTTTACCTGTGTCAGGTGGATCATTGAAAATGACCCCCTTGGGAGGTTTTCTTCCCATCTCTTCATAATATTCTGGATGGGTAAGAGGAAGTCCCACAGATTCCTTAATTTCCTGGATTTGGTCGTCCAACTCCCCAATATCAGCACAAGGTCTCCTAAGGGGCCTTTTTCCACCTTCATCCTTCATCCATCAGCACCCTCATCACGGCATGCACCTTGTGGTTGAGCAGAACTGAGCAGCTGGGTTCCAGCAAGTCCCTGTCCACAAAGGAGAGGATCCTGACACAGTACTCTGACCCCACAGATGTCAACACAATGGTGTGGTTGTCATCAATGATCTCCTTTAAGATTCCTACTGACGCTGGGGTCCCTCTCAGGTCATCCACTTTGGATCTTTCCTCCCCCTGCTTTTCTTTTAATGGTTTTATTTGTTCCTGATGTCTAATGAATTCTTTCTCCATGAGGAAACGGTCTTTAATTCTCTCTAATGTCAATAAAGGTAGATGGAACAGTGTGTGTTGTCACCTGTGGCAGTTTGTTACAGCCTCTGGTCCCTTTGTTTTCTTTTTCTTCCCCACTCCAGTTGGCACAGGAAGTTCATATTTTTTTTTCTTGTCTTTGTCATCCTTTTTGCCACCTCCAGGCCCATGACCATCATTTTGCCTTTGTCCCATCTTAATTCAGTCACTCAGCCACCACTGTTGAAAGTGCCCTAATTCATCACTTTCTGAAGGAGAAATGTTTATCCATCTCTTGGGAAAATTAAACCATGTTTTGTTTTGTTTCCATTCTGTGATCTGCTCTTTTCCACGTCAGACTATAGTGTGAGGAGGAAAAAAAAGTAGACCTGGTCAAAAGATGTCTTTTTTCTTGAGCTTCTCACCTGGATGATTTCCTTCCCTGCTAAAGTTATTCCATGGACTCCTCATTTTAACATTTCCTTACAGCAAGCATAGAACTAGCCCTTTGCTGAATACCAGTTTTGTGACTCAAAAAAGACACTCCTCATTTTTGAAATTCTGAATATGTTTTGGGTCCATCAGAAATGATTTGGAAGACATACTTGTATTACTTTCTTGCACAGGATGTTCTTGGTTTAAACGTTCTTTCATACATGGGTGACCATTATGGCCTAACACTTCATACATTTTCTTCTTTCCTGATTTTTGTTCAACAGGATTATTTAAATTGTTCAGCTTTGTTTCTAACCATTAAAAAAATGTAAGTTATAAAGATCAAAATTTTCTGGCACAATCAGTCCTAGTCCCATAGGACTGCTCACCTAAGGGTGGGGTGAGGTAGGGCAAATCTGCTCATAGTAGAAAATTCAACACGAGGGCAAAAGCATCCCTAGCCCAGCAGCAGAAATCTCAAAGGGTTCACACACACATCCTCCTTCAAGTCTGTGACCTACTGGGGCCCAGACTATGCCTGAATTTTCATTACCTTTATTTTAGTGTTGGCCTTAAACACAGTGTGTTTCTGAGCTGGACTGGGTCAACAGCCAAATAGTTCAAAATAAAAATTGTTTAAAACATAACTTTCATTTCATTCCAAATGGTGGTAAGAGAAAGGCGAACTATTCACACAGTTGTAACCTGATGCTCCCAGGTACAGTTCATGCCACTGAAACTATCAAAGAATGTGACAATGGGTAGCAAATTAGGCAGTAGTAACAGTGAGTTAAACATGTAACAAATTCCGTTGTTACAGGCTCAGCAGATAGCAACCACATTCTCTTTTCTTTAGGTCAAATATCTTGAACCCTCCTTCCGTCAAAAGCAACTTATTTCTCCTCTTTTTTTTTTTCTTTTTGAATTAAGAATTATTAACAAATAACAACAACAACAACAAAAAAACCATAAGCACAAATACCCATCATCAAAAAAAGTTCCATTTAGCATGTCTCAGAAGCCAAGTAAAAAGTATCCCAATAATATTTAATATTTTAAATTAAGATAATTGTGGACTTAATCCTAGTTTTTGTTTTGTTTTAAACTCAAAATACCTTTTATTATTTGCTCGTGGGATCAAACGTTCCTTTTCTGGTACAGATGTGGGGTGGTATTTTAAACTCTGAACTGAACCAGATAAAAGTTGTTGTGATATCTTCCTCTTTAGGGCATAAATCTGCCAAGTCTCTGACAGACTTTGCCGGGTCTTCCCAAGGTCATTTCCTGGCTAAGGTCAGGCACAGGAGAGAGACCCAGGGCTACCCTAACATCTGTTTTAGAGAACCTGAGGCATAAACGCCTTTTGAGTTTCTAGGTGGCAAGTTCCACAGAATATTATCTGTTAGCATCTCAATAGTTCCGTGAAAGATCCCAAGCTAAGCATTACCTAATGGAATTTGCAGCAGTTCAAGTTCTCTCCCAAACCTTCATCTTCAACCATGCCTCTGAAAACCAAGTAGTTGCTGCTGAGCAATTATTTCATTTAAACCTGTGAGCAACAAAGGAAGCAATATTTCCATGTGGGTGCCAGTCTGGTGATGTGTGTTCAATCGCTTTCTGAATTGAGCTGCTGGTAGCTACCCACAAAGATGGGGAAGGGAAGTTTTGCCAGAAACACAGATTAGAGAATCATACTCCTTGATTGTTTAATTTTCCAAATGACATTTATAAAGTTAAATATTATTTAATCTGACCCAGAGTAAAGTTTGTTTTTCACCATTTGGGAAAGAACTCATTTCTATTAACAGTATAAAAAAATTACGTAGTATATTTTAACATGCTAAAAAGAATAAACTAGAACTATGTTTCTCTTTTAATAGTACAGCAGACCTAATTTTCTTTAGGGGATGGGGAAACCCAAAAGGCAAAATAAAATTGCTCCTCAGCTTAGGCTGAGAATATTTTATTGTCAAGGCCCCAGTTGTGAGGTAAGACCCAGGTTGACAAGCACAGAACGTGGTGTCAGCAAGGAATCAAGCACACACCAAGAACCCACTACATCCAGAAGTGTCGCTGGTCTCTATTAAAATCGAGGGTAGGAGTTTTCTTGATTCAAACCCTGCCAAGAAGACACAAGGTACAAATCTTGCTAAAACCACAGGTAACTATTTGCTTTGCTGTCCAAAACGGCTCACTTTTCAGAGTGATGCTGTTAATAATTATGCTGGCTCTCAAGGTATATTCCAACGCCATCCCATGTACTTCCAGTCACCCAGTTAGAAGTCAGAGGCTATGCAGTTCTCACACCAGCAGAAGTTACAAAAGAGGGAATCGTCTACCTACACAATCAGTTCCAAGTGAGGCAGCCAAGGTGTGGGGCTGTTGACGGGGCCTTCTCAAAGGCTGACAGTATGTTACTGGCAGACCTAGTACTAGGATTAGAATGCCTTGCTTCCAGTTCCGTGCTGTGCTGGCGTGCCACAGATCTGTGCAGTGTTGTGCTCTCTTCAAAGCATGGTCACAACTCTGGCAGCTTCCAGTCTCCCCAGATCACGTATTCCAGGGATACACACCAAAGTCACAGCAACAATAACAAACAGTGCTTCCTGGATCTTTACCTGTGATTTCACAAATACCAATTCTCACTGAAATTTCCCTTAAACATTTCCTAGGTCAGCTCATGCTTATTCATGAATAAAACCTTTCCTTGGACTGCTTGCCACCTCCCATTTCCCTCCACCTCCACCTTCACACCAGGAGTTACTCGTGAGCTGGAGATTCAGTCAGAGCTAGACTCCAGTTCCTGACCAGAATTGTGACTTTGAATACAATATTTAACCTCTCTGGGGCAAGAGTTCTCTAGGCCTTCATTTTAAAAAATGAAACTGTTATGCAAGTACTTTATAGAACCATGTCTATTAAAGGATGTACAATTGTCCTTATTCAGGGTATTTTCATTTCATCTGAGTGCCCCAAACATTAAATTAGCAAGCTGACTGACAGTCATGGGGTCATTGAATTTACTATATCATTGCTCCTTGGAGAAAGTTAGGATTAGTGAGTTCTGATCACTTTCATCAACCTCTTCACCTAGACCTTGGTCTAGGTGTGTTTCCGTTCACAGATGTCTTATTCAATACGTACTGCTGATTCATTAACACGAAAGCTAAAGCCAACAGCACTATAATTCAGGTCTGAAGTAACACATCTGCTGCTCTCTCTCAGGCCTAGCACAGCTTTCTTAGACCTGGCGACAAGAGACAGCACTTCAGTGTTATGCCTGGCAACTGCTTTCGAGAGAGAATTTCCCAACAGAAAGGAACAAAAATGCAAATGGTGTGGCACTAAGCAGATCACCAAAATCATCCGTTTACAGTATGAGAGCTGACACAAGAATACAGAAGGTCACCTTGTTCCACCTTAACTGAGAACATGGGTCTGTGTGTGTTAGGGAGGACTTAAATTGTCTCCGCTCTGTTCTTACACACAAACAAGCATAGAATTGGCCTCAGTAATAATTTTGGCACCATGAGTACATTTTTTGCAAGTAGATGAATAGAGACTGAATAATGAGGACAAACTACACATAGACAGCTTTACAGTTTTTTTTTTAATCAGATAATTCTCTAATAAATGTTAGCTGTTGCATGGTTATTATTATGCCTCTTCCCAAGGCCTAAGTTTCTGGGAAGCCACCTGTCACAGTGGCTGAAGACCCTAGAGCTACCTACTAGAGATATCAATCAACAGATACTTTTCTCTTGCAAACAGCAGGCTGACCTTGCCTGTAGACTGTGTCTTGCATCTCACATAGGAAAGGCTCTGTGAGCCTTCCCCACCCCAGAGAACCCAAACTCTACCACAAAGAGGCTCCTACCGAGCATTCTTTCCAGGTTCTCTAGGCTCAAACTCTACAGAACCCTGAGGAGAACACCATGTGGATCTAATCAGGCACCCCAATCCAACCATGTGTCCCACCTCTGTGTCTGTTATATACATATGTCTCTGCATACACAACAACTGCATGGCACAAGAGGATGAACTAATGACCTATCATCAGGCAAACTCCACACACACACTTGAATGCTTCCCAGTTTCTCATACAGAATACACGCGAGGTCTCACTCCCTTTTGCTGAGTCGCTGAAGTTTCTCCTTTGTCTCTCTGCAGACTCACATGCTCCCCCGCTCTTGGGGCATGTTCATGAACTGGCCTGAAATCTCTCCTTCGACTGTCCTCTGGGTTTTGTCTTTCCCTCTCCTCTCTGACTCCTTGGTTTCTGGCTTATTCACTGTCTCAAGTTCCCATTATTCCCTCCTCCAGCAGCTCCTCTTCCTGCAGATCTTTCTATAATTGAGCTTGTTGTTCTCTGGCTGGCTTCCCTTCCGAGCAGGGCCCCCTCCCTATGCCCTTTCGTCCCTATGGCCCTTGGACCGGCTTGTTCTCTCTGGAGCAGACCCAGACTGTCGCCTTTCCGCAGCGGGGAGTGTCTTCTCCCTGCTGTTTTCTTCCTGTTTTGTTTTTTCTTAGTCGTAGTTTTCTCAGTTTCCCACTTCCCTTTCCTCTCTTATCTCCATTTGAAATCAACCACTCTTGACGTGTGATTTGTGGGTTTGGATTTTATAAAATTGGACTGTCTTAAAATAAACCCTACTGGAACATTCTGTGTTCCTCTTTGGATGCAGCACAGGTCATATCCTGACCTCTACAACTCCACATAGACCAGCCCACAATAATGGCATATAAGGTATGTGCACATGTGTCTCAACGAGACACATCCTTAGGGCCTGATGCGGTTACAGGTCTGTTGTTTTAAATATTGTGCCCAATGTTAATTTGCTCTATAATTTAGGCACTACGATCCTTGCTCCTTCTAATCTCTGGGGTACTCCATCCTTACAGTTACTTTCTTGCAACTGGCCTCCTCTAAGGTTGCTAAGGACTTCCTAAAATTGCCCCTTGATGGCTTTCTGTTGACCCATTCTACTTGCCTTTTCAGCACTGCCCATCACTGAGTACTTATTGAGTGGTTTCTCTGAACTAAGTACTAAAATAACCATTTGGGATAGGTTAAGACAATAAAGATGACTGCCCTCGGGAAGATTATAATTTATTGTACTAATTGGCGTCAGACATAATAAACTAAGTGATTAGTAAAACACTGGATTATTTGGGATAATATAGGTACTTTCAATAAAGTTCTGGAGAAAACTTTGGGAAAGCTGTATAGAGTAAGGAAGTCAGGAATATGGAGGAAGTGGGAGGTTTCAGTGTCCAAAGGGTAATCAGATTGACAACAGTAAAATGTTTACAATGAGTATCTCTGAA
This sequence comes from Ochotona curzoniae, assembly GCF_017591425.1. Classification (NCBI taxonomy): domain Eukaryota; kingdom Metazoa; phylum Chordata; class Mammalia; order Lagomorpha; family Ochotonidae; genus Ochotona; species Ochotona curzoniae. The sequence continues at coordinate 41,604,028 of NW_024466502.1, read as the reverse complement.
AGAGGCCAGAAGGGAAGGTATGTGAGCATCTGAGAGAGTTCCAGGTATAAGAGAGACCATGCTGAGATCCTAAGATGGGGCAGTAAGGAGTTCCTGGTAGAAGGCAGAGTTAGTGTCAGGGCCTTAAGGTGGAACACGTCAGCCAATAGCAAAGTGGTCAGTGTTCTGGAGAGCAGATCCAGGTCACGAAAGCCCTGTGAGCTGCTCTGGATCACACTGTCCTGTAATCACCAGTAAGATGCTCTTTTCCTGTTCTCTCCTGTAGCCTCCTCCAATGACACACGTTCTCAGTCAGTGCCTTCACTGTCGGATTTTCCAGTTAGTCCTTTTTCCTCCTCTGCTCTTCATCATCTCTCTTTCTTTGATCACCATCTATTTCCTTGGGTTCCACTGTGCAACTAGTTCTACAAAACATTTTTCAAGTTTTCACCTGCCTCTAAAGTACTATTTCTAACTTGGTATCTTACCAGCATTTTATATCCAACATCCAATACTTTAGTTTTCTCTCAAGCCAGTGATTCCTTGGCTAGTTTTTCCTATTTCCATTAATGAAAATTCTATTTAAAATTTCACAGTTACCATCCTGGTTCTTATTGAATCAACATCTAAGTGCTCATAAATACGTATATAAAAAGCAAACTTCAAATGGGCATCATATATCCAAGAGAACTGTAATTGAACTTGCTTACCATTTCACTCAAACATTTATAACATTGTTACGTTTTCCTACTTGAACTCTGCATTCTCAATATTTGTGTCGTAAGTCTAACAAGTCTGGAATAAAGTATTTGAACTAGAATTATTCAAAAGTTTGCAATAAAGGGAAATCAAAGGTGTCAATCATACAAGGCAACTGTGGCTTTGTGAAAAATATTACAAAATAATGGAATCTTCATGAAGTTCTTCTTTCGGTGCCAGAAAACTCAGGTGCTGCCTTTTACTTGGTCTTCCCTTGCATTTGTATGTCATTTGAGCTGCTGTACTTGCAGTTCCTGAGCAGTATTATAATTCAATAGTTCATCACCGATCCACTCAAAAAAGAAATCAAGCATTGAAGGAAAACCTTGAAAGGAATGTATTAGATGGAATACATCCATCCTCCAACCTGTAGGAACATTTCATGGCTTCCAATCCTCTTAATTCATGAAGAAGTTCCACTGCCCCAGTTCAGTCTTATATAAGTTCATTTTCATTTGAAAAGAAAACAGACACATACAGATCATCTGCCTTCGGCCTACGGCCATGCCACCCTGAACGCGCCCGATCTCGTCTGATCTCGGAAGATCATCTGCCTTCAGGTTCATTCCCCAAATACCCACAACAGCCAGAGATTATCTAAACCCAAAATGGAAGCTTGAAACTTCATCAAAGTCTTCCCACAGAGTGGAAAGCTCTCAAGTACTTAAACTATTCCCTGCTGCCCCTCAGGGGAATCATCAGCAGGAACCTAGAATCAGAAGCAGAGCTAAGACTCAAACACACGTAGTTTGATGGAGTATGTACACGTCACAAGCATCTTCACCACCATACTAAATGCCCACTCCAGATTTTTTTTTTAGATTTATTTTTATTATTTTTTTTTTATTGGAAAAGCGGATATACAGAGAGGAGAGACAGACAGGAAGATCTTCCGTCCGATGATTCACTCCCCAAGTGAGCGAAATGGCCCATGCTATGCCGATCCGAAGCCAGGAGCTTCTTCCGGGTCTCCCACGCGGGTGCAGGGTCCCAAAGCCTTGGGCCGTCCTCGACTGCTTTCCCAGGCCACAAGCAGGGAGCTGGAAGGGAAGCAGGGCTGCCAGGATAGAACCGGCACCCATATGGGATCCCGGGGGTGCAAGGCGAGGACCTTAACCACTTGCGCCACTGCGCCAGGCCCGCCCACTCCAGGTTTTAATCAAACGTCTGTTATTCATTCCCATTCACCCAGGAGCCACAAGGCACTTCAGTTTCTTCCTGGCACTCTTCTGTTCCAAAGCACATCTTTTACAGTAAGCGGACCCAGGCTATCCCCCGTTGCTGCATTCCTCTTGTTCTCTCCTTTACTCCTTCCTCTGCCTGTCTTCCTGAGAAGCCAGCCATTACGTAGCCTGCATTTAGACAGACTGAGAAACACAGTTACACAAAGCAGCTCCTCTTGACGAGTGAGGACTGTTTCTCCCTTGTTAGTGCTGCTGCTTTCCTGAAGTGTATCATAAATTCTCCCTGTCTGTTTACATAACTGTCCATTCTTCTTCCTTTGGGGAAGAAGCAGGCTGGCTCCTAGGGACTATGTTCACTGCAGGCAGCACGAAATGTGTTACATTGGCCAAGGTTCAGAAACCAGGGCTGGAATAAGCCAGGGCCAGCAACAGGTTATCACGCAAGGTCTGGTGAGGGTGGACAGCAGGAATGGCCCCAACTTCACCAGACTAAGTGTCACAGATCAAGCTCACTCGGTAGACGTGTCCAAGTGGTTCCCGCAGGGACTTAATTTGAGGGCTGATGAGCAACAGGAAATGACAGTTGTGAGGCAGTAATAGTGAGAGGAAAGGGAAGGGATGGAGAAAGAAAGGAAACAGTTTAGACAGAAATAAAGCCAGAGGGGCTTCCTCTCTAATCCTCTAGGCTTTTTAAAACTCTCTGGTCCATCTAACCTCACTCTAGCAGCGAGATCAAGAACTGATGGTTTGACTGACATTAGCAAAGCATTCTAAGTAGACTTAAGTTCAAGCACAGAAGGCCAGTGCAGGGGTGTCAAGGCACAGCTTATAAAAGCCAGGGCTTTGTAGTGGCTCAGGTTCTCCTTCCATTCCTTTGTCTGAAGCTAAGAGACTGCAGTAGAGCTGCTGTGAATTCCTAGCTCAGGGCTTCCTTGAAGAACTTACTGAGGGAATGGTGAATCTGGTACACAGCTATTCCACTCAGCCCCTAACTAGCACATTTCACGACTTGGCACCTCCTTCCTATGCTGTCCTACTTGGAACTGGTACTGAACAGGCCTCACTGTCTCATGATGCATGTGGGAAACTGAGCCCAGAATTATCTCCAGGCTCCATTCCCCACCCTCGTGAGTAGGAGGTGCTCAAGACACAACCACCAGCAGAGAGTGTGGACAGACTGATTTCCCCTGCACAGTACAATGGGATCTGGTAACTGGCTGTGGGTGGGAAACCAAGCAAAGAAACTTGTACATAGAATAGAAGCACTTCTAGAGGTGAGGATCATGTTTTTAAAGATTTTTTTTAACATTGAAAGGTGGAGTTACAGAGAGAAAGATAAATTTTCTCCTGGTGACTCCCCAAATGGCCAAAACAGCCAGGGCAGGGCCAAGCTGAGGCCGGGAGTTAGGAGCTTCTTTCAGAGCTCCCATGTGGGTCCAGGGGCTCAGACACTTGGGCCATTTTCCACTCTTTTCCAAGGCCATTAGCAGGGAGCTGGACTGGAAGTAGAGCATCAAGAACTTGAACCAATGTCCATATAGGATGCCTGCTCTGCAGATGGTAACTTTACCACAGCACCAGCCACTCTAAAGGATATACATTTAATAGGCACATACACTTTGAAAAAATATAATCATCCTTCATTGGCTGGACATATGGTGATGCTGATTGAAATTTGGATAACCACAATGACTGACTGATGGACACTAATGAATTAATTCAGAAGAAAAAAATTAAATGAATGAGTGATTCACTATAGCCTTTAAAAAGTAGTCAATATTTTTCATTTTTAAAACATTTTTAAATGTGTGGCTGCCATGTTCTAGAGGGACACAATTGGTTCTTCAGTTTGTCATCTCTGCCAAGGGTATCCTGGGTTATTTAGCTATTGTCATGTCACCGAGTGGTTAGCTTTTTAATTGTTTCCACCTTGTGAAGAAGAAAGATGGGAAGAATACAAAGGGAGATATTCCTGGAAATGGTGTAAAACTTTGACATAGCACCCTGAACTATCCTCTTGTTTCTTGCTGACCTGGACTGAAGAGTCAAGTGCACATATGTGCTTAGTAGGCCAATGGTCCCACATGCTCCCAGGGCCTTGGAGATGGAACTGTGATACAGAGCCAAGTCTGAACACATTGCCTAGATGGTTGCATTAAAAACCTTCCTTTCATATGAAAGGAAGAACATTTGCAACAACCAGTTTATGTATACTGTTATCCCAGACAAGCCTAGCAAATCAGGTCTGAATTACAAATTGAAATCCAAGGTACTATATTTAGCTGACAGTGTCAGCTATTATTGGAAACTTGTTCTGATGGCTGGCCCTTTTGGCCAGAGTTCCAGTCTTTCATGGAGTGGGTGAGACATGACTTATTCCCAAGGTGAGTCTGAGGCCATGCACCAGTGGTTTAATGAATTTACCCCCATGTCCACAGAGTGATCAAAGTCCAACAGCTAGTAGGCTGTGACCAAATGTAGCTTCCACCCACATCTTTCCCATCTGTACCATTCCAGAAATAGGCATGACTTTATCAAAGAGCTTTCTTGTTTGATGCTACTATTTAAATATGTGAAAAAGGTAGCTGTTGGAAAACCAAGCCATTTCAAAAAGGGCTTTTGTTAAACACTTAAGCGGGACTTCCCCTAGTGACATGTTTGTATTCATGGATCACAGAGGCTTTCTGCGAGTCAAGCTTTCTACTTATTCCCAGAAATGTGCAAGCCCTTCTGCAGGGAAGCTTCTGGAAAGATCTGTTTCTGTTTTTATGATTTCATTTGTCCTCAGGCTGTTGAGCAAGATCCCGGAACCTGAAGACCAGGGAATGACCAGGAAGGGGTTTGAGGGCTCAAGAATGCCTGGGTGCTGGGTGCGAAGCTGACTGGGGGTGGCTCTTTCAGTTTCTTTCCCTGGGACATGGTTTATCACCCTGGGCTAATGCATTCGCCAAGGCTCCTTTGGGTTCTCATGTTTCTAAATTCCAGCCCCACATACCTGCTGACTGCCAGGAAGCATTCTCACCCAAGCTGACCTGGCCTAGGAAGAATTTTCTTTCACTCTAGCAGAGCAGCAACCACAGTCCAGGGACCAGAGAAATCCAACTACAAGATTGAATTAACTCAATGAATCAAAATAAATGTTCACAACAGGTGGCAATGTGGAGGTTAGCTCTTCATTACTTAGGGGACACAAAATAAAGGCAAAGACAATCAGATCTGGTTCCTACTTTCAGGTGCCAGCCATCTGCCCCAGGTTTTCCATTGCATTGTATTATGTTAATTTTGTACCCACAGCAAACATCTCTGCTCACTCTGGGCTTCCTTATCGTCAAACACTGATTTTTCAGGAAGGCAATTTGCAACGTGTGTTTAAGATGAAATAAAACAAACAAAAAATGTTTAAATAAGAACACACTTCTCTTTGTGCAAGTGACTCCACATGTTGACATTTTTTTGAAATGCATCTTAAGGATATAATCACCCTTACCTCCAAATTTAGATAACTGAGCAATCTGTTGAATTAGATCCAGTATCCAACAAGGGGAGTTTAGAGATAATTAACAGTTAATCTACACCACAGGATGCCCTAGAGTGGATTGAAAACTTTTAAAGAAAGCTTGATTGCTTAGAGAATATTTCATATCACAGACAGAAAAATCAAAGGTTTGGAGGAGGAAAGAGGGGAAGGGCAAGGAAAAGACCAGATTGGAAGATGGATGTGGCCCACTGAAATCAGCATGGATCCCCATTGCATCACTGACTGTGTTGACCACAGTAACCATGTGGTTTCCAAGTTGTCAAGGGCAAAAGATGCCTCCATGGTTTCTTCACAGGAATCTGTGACAATATTTGATAGCATGTAAAGATTACTTGCTGCAATTTTTTGAAGATATTGTTCTTACCTAGCTCTCTTTATTACCATTCCTTTCTCTCCTTGTCTGCCATCTCCTATAACGCCTGGCCATTTTCACAAATCTGAACAATATCTTCTCATCTTTCAAGACTCAATCTTTGTTCACCCATTCAGGTTACCTAGCTACCTCAGCTGGATGGAGTTAAACTCATTTGGTGGTTACTAAAACTCCCTGCACCTTCCTCTTGTGTTCATGAAGTCACAGATCTTGGTAAAATTCACTCATGCAGTCTATTTTACTTGTGATAGGCTAAGTTAGCTATCCTTATTCTGAACAGCCCCCAACTCACTGCAAGGGCATTGGCAGTCAAACTCAGATGGAATTGAGTTAATGAAATATTAATTCAGTGGACTAAATATGCGGATCATACTTACTGCAATATTCAGTAAAGTAACACTGCATCTGTATAAGAATAGTTCCCAGGAATACTGCCCATGGGACAGCACTTTTTTTTTTCAGACTCCGAGGTTTTATTTAAACACAAATAGACTACACACCCAAGCTGTCAATTATTTTCTTCACTATCTTGGCACTGAGTTTGGTAACTTAGATGGCCAACTGAGCTGCTCTTTCCATGATGGCTCTTCAGTTCTTGGAGGAAACACTGGGAGCAATCTCTGCATGATAAGGATTGCTGCACCTAGCTGTTCTTCCAGCTCCTTGGCATTGTGGATTGGAGAAGCCACTGGGCAGCATGTGCTTTGTGCTTTCTTGTTTCTCCCATAATCAATATTAGGTATCAAGATCTGGTCCTTGAATCTTCTCTCCATCCTATTGTCAATAACTGAGATTCTACCAGTTACGTTTTGCCTTGACAAATGGGTCTACGGTGCAAAACGAACTTCTTGGACCTGTTTTTGGTCATTTTAGGCTTCTCCAGAGATCTGAGGGTAACCATGATGCTGAGTAGAAGACAAACACCTCCACAGATGGTGCAAAGGAATGGTTGGCATGGGGCAGCTTTAACTTGCCATGTGATACAGGATGGTGAAGACAGAGTTCTATCATAGTAAGAATGGCCTGTTGTATCTAGCACTTGAAATAAAAGGGTAGTTAGATGGGGCCCAGCATGGTGGTCTAGCGGCTACAGTCCTTTCCTTGCATCTGCTGGGATCCCATGTGGGCACTAGTTCATGTCCAGATGCTCCATTTCCCATACTGCTCCCTGCTTGTGGCCTGGGAGTGCAATGCAGGATGGCCCAAGGCCTTGGGATCCTGCACCCACATGGGAAACCTGAGGGATTTGGCCATTGTGGCCACTTGGGGAGTGAAACAACAGATGGAAGATTTTTCTCGGTGTGTCTCCTTCTCTCTATGAATCTGACTTTCCAATAAAAATAAATAAATCTTCCCTTTCAAAACATTTTTCTTAAAAAAAAGGATAATTAGATCAAGCAAGTCTTGAAATGTACTGAAATCTTTTCTAGTCTTTATATTTACAACACTGTAAGGGAACAATGTGGCCATTAGTAACTCCTAGTCAAGATTACAATAATTAAAAACCAAGCTACAGGAAAGAAGGAATTATTTCCTAAGCCTGCTATAGGGAATTAAGATTGAAAAGTCATTTCTGGGGCAGGTATCTGACCCTACTGGCTGAGACACTTGAGTCCTATGTTAGAGGTCCTGACTAAGTCCCAGCTCCTGTTCCTGTCTCCCACTTCCTGCCAAGGCAGTGGGCTCAAGTAACCAGGTCCATACCATTCCCACGGGAGACTCAGACGGAATTCCTGTTTCTCAGCTTCTTTGCTCTGGCCTAGCCCTGTCTGTTGTGAGCGTCCAGGGAATAAAACAGTGCTTGGGAGATTTTCTCTCTCTTTCTCTCTCTCTCTGAAATTAAAACAGGTCACTGTTACCTGGGGATGCGATCAAAGACTATACTGTCGATGTGTTTAAGCAAAAATGGAATAGAATGCCATTAGGCAGTTAGTTAATAAAAATGCTGTGCTGACACCTGCTTTGCCTAATTTTGTGATGCTTGTGATATTTGTCAGATTTTTAACATTTTAATTTATCTTCTTACTGTAAAGAAAATTCCTTTTTAACTTAAATTTATCTTCATAATTTTGTAAATTCTTAAACAGTGCTACAAGTCACATTAACACCAGGCTAGAAACACACTGATGCCCCAGGCCTCTCCTGCTGATCCCCATGGTAGCTTTAATTCTTGGTCTTGTTGCCACACTGCTCAGCCCAGACCCAGATGTTCACTACATGCCCAACCCACTCCCCCCGCAAAATTTTTAAATAATACAATCACCCTTAAAATCTTAGAATATCATACTACAGATTCCTCCATCTTGATGCAGTCATGGGGGAAGAACTAAAGCCATTTGGCCATCCTAAGCTCTTAGGTGCTAATTTAAACTGCTTACACAGTGATTCCCCTACAGCCTCTTGGTTCATCTCCACAACAATGCCACCTCGAAAGGACAGGGACAGAAAATGGCAGAAATTCCTATGAAACATGATTCAGAACACAACAGGCTGTGTCCTGGAGGCCGTGCTGCTCCAGTATGGAGCTCCACACACAGCACAGATTCAAACAGCTGCTCAGCTTACAGAGTACACGCCCAGGTCTGCATTTCTCCAATCCCCATTCTCCCTTTTCTGGAGACACCTTGCTTTTCCTGTGAAGTTCCAGATATACTGTCGCAAGTCTTACTCCACAGTAATCCCTTCTGAATCACTGTTACTCAATGTATTGCTTCCTCTGCACTTTAGGGACAAGTCCCTGTAAGCTCACCACACCTCTGACCTCCACCCTCCATCAAGTTCTTCATTTCCCTGATGACTAGTCTTTCCTCTCCACATCTTCCTAACCAGGAAGGCGTGATGTGCTTCTTTAATCCTCCTGACCCTAACCCTAACCCTAACCTTCATCTTCAGGCCTTGTCCTCAGCATTCTCTTTTTCTCTCACTAGACATTACAAACGCTTCTCCAGAGAATAATTCACATTTTTCCACTCATTGCTCCTCTGGCACAACCCGCCTTCCTCTCATCCTTTAATCCTGTCACCCATCTAATAAATAGATATAAAACTGCGATCCCCAAGCTCATGTCTATAGGACACTAATATATTCCACACCACCTATCTAGCGGGGAGAGGGTAACATGGAGAGCTCAGAGAGGCAGGGAAGGCCTAGATAGCCAAATTATAAAGTCAACACAAGTAAATCTAAGACTACTAGGGTAAATAAAAAAAAAGAGAAAAACCAGCCACAAAGAAGGTATACTCTTCAGCATCCAAGGACCCACAAGTAGAAACCAGAAAATCCATAGCAGGTAATTTTTAAGTTGATAATTTTGTATGGCCTGCAGATGATGCTATAAATATCCAAATGCCCCTTGGCAAAAAAAAAGAAGGGTTCCATACATGAGAGACGTGGAAAAAATCTGTGAATGATCTTTTGGAGAAGTTCAAGATAAACAATTATGAAGTATAGGACAGATACTTCAACCAATAGGAAAAACAAGACCAAGTAGAGGGTCATTTCTCAGTGGCAAAAGAAAACAGCCCTCAGAGGCAAGTCCAAGTAAAGTACAAATGCAAATCTGGGCCTTAGGGGTCAATACTGGGACACAATGAGCAAGGAAACTCCATCACACAGATACCAGTGTTGCATTAAATGACTGTCATCACTAGTTAAAGATGAATCATGTGGATCTTCATAATGCACAGTATTTTGAGGTCAGGTGTTTCTATTTCTTAAATTTTCTTTCAAAATTTATTGGAAAGGCAGAATCACAAAGGTATCTTTAATCTGTCCATTTGCTCTCCCAAAGCTTATAAGAGCCAGGGCTGGGCCAAGCCAAAGCCACAAGCTCAGAACTCCAGCTGGGTCTCACACATGGGTGGCAAGGACCCAAGTTCTTGAGCTATCACTTGCTGTGTCTTAAAGCATATATTGACAGGAAACTGCACAGATATCCCAAACTGGTAGCTTAACCACTGCTTTGAAAGCCTAATTGAAAGAATGCATTACATTTGCATTTATAATTAATATATGAAATATATGAAGTGAGGGGTTAGAGTTGTGGCACAGTAGGTTAACTTGCCCTGAAAAGCCAGAATCATATATGGGTACCCAGCAAAGTCCTGGCTGCTCCACTTCTGATCCAGCTCCCTGCTAATGCATCTGCAGCAAGTCCTTGGGCCACTGTACCCACATGGCAGACCCAGATGAAGTTCCTGGCTCCTGGTTTCAGCCTCACCCAGTTCTAGCTGTTTACTGCCATTGGGGAGGTGTAAAAAAAAAAAAAAACAGATGAAGATCAATATATCTATCTGTCTTTCAATAAAAAATAAACCTTCAAAAATAAAAATTTAATTAAATATCTTTCAAAAGAAGAAACGTGTGCAGTTTAAAATGCAACATGTAATAAATGTATTTTTATAAGGATTATTTACATGTAGACTCAAAGTGTCTTCAGTTTTGAACATACACAGACAATATATTTTAAAGACAGTAAAAATATTTGCTTCTTGCTTTTGGATAAATTTGTAATGATACCAAGAACCCGTTACTCACATTTAAATGTTTTTCAGAATTGCTAATTCAAAACTTACTAGCAATGGTCCGAACCTGGTTTTTCCAATTCCCTAAACAAACTGGCTGTGGGGGTGTTTTTTAAGAGAAGGAGAATTAGAAAAATCTTCCATCCACTGGTTCACTCCCTGGATGTCTGCAACAGCCAGAGTTAAGTGATCCAAAGCCAGGAGCCTGGAGTTTCTTCAAGGTTTCCCATGTGGTTACAGGGTGCCAAGGTTTTGGGCCATTCTCAACCACTTTCCCAGGCTACAAACAAGGAACTGGATGGGAAGTGGATCATCCAGGACATGAACCTTTGGCCAGATGGAATCCTGGTCCTTGTGAAGAGAGGATTAGCTAATTGAACCATCGCCGGGCCCAAGCTTGTGCTTGTTTTTTGAATGGGAAGTATGACACAGTTATGTCCTACCTTTTCAGAGGATCTGACCTTTTGCCAGCACTGAACAAAGAAGCAAACAAGTTTTTCTACTAATGCTGGCCCACCATGTGCTTAAAGAATACAGCATCCCAAGGGAGTGTTCAGTGTTCAGAAAAGGAAAGCTAGAAAGTCAAGCCTGCTTCATCTGACCTTGGCCACATTTCAGAGGCAATTCACACACACTGACTGTGATACCCTGCATTATATTAGAAAGCTTTCCCTACTCAGGGTCCAAAATAGATATGTGCACCTTCAACAAATGAGAGATTCCACTTGAGAAAACAGGAATTGAAGGCTTTTACCATTCCCACATCGCATAAATTTCTGGATCATGTAGTAGACAGAGGCTAGGGATGATATCCACACTGCTCTTCATCCTCTGTCTTGCCCCCAGTGGTACTACAGAATTTCCAGGCACTGGATGTTAGGTGTTAATCAAACAGTGACCAGTACTGCTTTCTGTCAGTTCACAAGGAAGTGTATTAAAACAATAATAGAACATAAAGAGGCTTTCTATCATACCCAGGATCACCCTGGACTTCCACAAAGGATGAGCGGTATATAGAAACAGACTACAAAGTTTTCTGGTTGTTACAAGGAAATATACTCTCATCTTCCGCCATCCCCTCATCTCTGTGTGTGTCATGCTTTCAGCCTTGGCACACTTCCCTGACAGGAGAAACCAACTGAATGACCTCCCAAGTCTTTTCCCAGGAGGAGAGCCAAGCTTACAAAAAAGGATTGGATTTCCTGGGGAGGCAATGAATAGTCCCACTGTTGTCTCAGCAAGATGCTTATGTGTTCAGTTGGTCGGTAATCAACCACAAATCAACCACACTCGTAAATATCTCAAGCAAAGACATACTACATAAACATCACATTTGAATTGCTTTTAACAACTTTCTGGCAAAAACCAAAGTGTTCCTAATTAGAGGCTATGTCATGCAATCAAAGCAGGCATCACTTGGTTAACAGTCAACCATTTTAGCTCTTGCCTTCTCAGCTGAAGTGTGGAGTGTTGAGTCACTAACCAGCAATAGAGTATTAAAGCATGACTCAGCAGCTGAGCGCTGTGATCAGAGCCACCTAGTTTCTGAGAGTGTACCAGCATAGATCCTAAGGGGATTTGGAAATAATTCAATCCTAGTATTAGATCCTGATCCCAGGAATGAAAGGGAGAGGTCTAAGAAATGGAAGTACTTCCGAAAATCTCACAAATTTGATATTATTTCAATTCAACAGATAAAAATGAAAAATGAAGCCATTTTAAAGATAAGTTTCAGATTGAGATCAATGACACTTTCAAGACTAATCTAGGTGCCCTCCTTGTGAGTGTGGGCTCTATGAACGTACCAATCAGATTCAGCAGAGGAGTCACTGTGTTAGTTTTCATACCCACGTTTTAAGACACTCAGCTTTCACTTCCTATCACTTGGTTTTCTGAACCATGGGACCCAAGGGCCACATTACAACAAAGCTCAAACACCACATGAAGAGAACCACGTGAAGAGAAAGCAAATTCCCAAGCCCACAGCCCAACTCCTAAGTTAACACTGCCAACTTGTCACACATGATAGACAGTCATCATGAAAACAGATGCACCAGACTCAAACTGTTTGTTCCTCCCTTATCCCCAAAGTGAAGCACGTGAGTTGATTTTGTTGCGCCCCTAGAAAATTGCAAATGTATGGGTAAATGTATTACTTGTTGTAGTTTTGGATATTTATATCTTAGAGTGGATCAAACATTTTTAGGTAATCCAACAATGAAAAGTGATTACACTTTAATTTAACCCCAATTTTTCTACTCTAAAAGAGCAGACTCAATATAAGAAACAAAGTACTACACAGGAAACACAAATTCCATGTTGAGAGTTCTGCAACAATCTCTGTTAAATCAATATCTTGCAGGCTTAAAATTGAAAATAGTTGTAACAAAAGCATAGCTCTAGAGACCAATTCAAATGACAATGTTCTTCCTAACGTGGGAGTGAAATTGCTGTTACCTGCGACATGTTTGCCTTTCGTTGAGAATTAATACATGATGTGCCATCTTAATGATTTAATTTCTCTGTGGTATTAGATTACATGGAAAGAATTGTGATTATACAACCATGGAAATGCTCAAAATGGGACAGAATACATCCACCACTCTCAAAATATTTAAAGTAAATGGAACCCCAGAGGATCTGATAAATTCACAGCACATCTAAGGTGCTTACAATGAAGTTATATTAATTTATCCATTTGCTTGACACATAATCAGTTCTGTTGATGTGCCAAGCATCTGCTAAGAACCCAAGGTTAGGCAAAATAAAAAAGGTATGGTGAATAACACAGACAGCCATGATGACCTGTGTCTTAGCTTTTCATACTGGTGTTAGCAGAACACCTGTGAGTGGATAATTTGGAAAGAACACACATTTATTCCTTGCAGTTCTACAGACTGGGAAGTCTAAGATCAAGCCACTGGCAGGTTCAGCCATGTGGTCAGGGCTGAGTCCTGCAGAAAGAACGCCATGCTCCAGCTCATAGAAGAGCAAGCTAACAAGCCAATGGAAGCAGTGCGCAGTCTCAAACCCACTGCTAGGGAAGACGTTTCCCCTAGCCCAGCCATCCTTAATGCCCGAATTGAAGAAAGGACACATCCAAAGCACAAAATCCTTTGTAAAGGAATGCTTTGTACTTTTTCCATCCCAACTGGACTTCAGCACTTTCTACGCTTGTTTGCAAAGCAGGCTGGCCTATCTGGGGCAACTGAGCTTCTGGCCCTCACATATTTCTGCAGCCTACCTCCATGGGGCCGGAAATGTTCATGATGACTCCTGGATTCCACTGGGTTAAGGAGATGAATTCCCCAGAACACACAACACACTGGCTCCACTCTATGTTACCCAGTGTGCTGGCATTTGCTAGTTTTACCTGTTTTGTGTTCTAAATTCTGCTAAAAACATGATTTTCTTTGTGGAAATGACTTTCAGCTATTGCCCAGGCTGGCTAGGGTAGCACATTCCATTCTGCTCTTCTTGGCTACAATTGGTTGGAGTTGGTGGGAGAGATGAGTCAAGAACACTGGGACAGTCCTCACAGCAACTAGGAATTTAAACCTCTCCTTTACCTTGGGTTACAGGGCTGAGAGATGTCAGTCACCAGCTCATGGGGCAACAGGAGAACCCAGTGCAGGCCGAAGTTGAACAGAGACATGTTGAGATTCATTAGGCACTGTGGAGTAGGGGCAGGCCACCCGAGCTGTCATTTACTACTATTTTGCTTGAGCTCCTTTCAATAGTTTACATTATATGTCACTAAAAATTTCCTAAAATAGCTAATCTATCTGATATCTATTTGGGAACAAAACATGGTCTTTTTTAAAGAAAAGATTTATTTATTTTCATTGGAAAGTCAGATATACAGAGAGGAGAGACAGAGAGGAAGATCTTCCAACCATTGATTCACTCCCCAATTGGCCACAATGCCTGGGACTGACCCAATCCAAAGCCAGGAGCTTCTTCTGGGTCTCCCAAAAGGGCGCAGGATTCCAAGGCTTTGTCCCATCCTCGACTGCTTTCCCAGGAAACAAGCAGGGAGCTTGATGGGACATGGAGCCGCCAGGAAATGAACCAGCACACATATGGGATCCCAGCATATGCATGGTGAGGTCTTTAGCCACTAGGCCACCGCACCAGGCCCCCAAAATGGTATTTTTAAAATCATTTTTTAAACTTAAAAGTTGGAGTTATACAGAGAGGGATGGACAGAGAGAGAGAAAGAGAGAGAGAAATCTTCAATCAGCTTATCTTTCATCAGTTTATTCATTCCCCAAATAGCCGTGATAGCCAAAACTGAGCTGCCCAAAACTGGCAGCCAGTAGTTTCTTCTAGGTCTCTGTATGGTGCAGGGGCCCATGACCTTAGGCCATCCTCCATCTTCCCAGGCTATTAACAGGGAACTGGATCATAAGTGGAGCAGCCAGGAGACTTGAATCGTCACCCATATGGGATGCAGGTGCCGCAGGTAGAGGATTAGCCTACTACACTAACGCTGTCCCCCAATGGTATTTTTTTAAGTTAAGTGTTTTTTTTGGTAGGAGGTTAGATAGAGCCCTAGACCTAAGGCCTCTCTAGTGAGGATGTTCCAGACAGCCTAAAACAAATACAGCAGTTCTGAAGTTACCTAGCATCAGGAAACTAGTTACGAATAATGGGAACCAAAGGATAGAGTGACACCCAGAAACTTTCTCACTTATGTCCCTGATCTTGTTGTGTCCCTACCACACATCAAAGAGAACTTAAATTCTTATGAAGATCTATGGTATTAGTTGGTCAGTGTTGTGGTACAGCCAAGTTAAGCAACACCAGCATCCTGTGTCAGAGTACTTATTTGAGTCCCTCTCCAGTTCCTACCAAGCTTCCTGCTAGTGCACTGGGAACTCAATGCATGGTGAGACAAACATCTGGTACTCTGGCACCCAAGTGGAAGACCAAGATGGAGTTCCTGGCTCCTGATTTCAGGCTGGCTCCGCTCAGCCTACAATGGCCCTCTAAGGAATGAACCAGCAGATTGAAGATCTTTCCCTCTCTCTCTCTGTTTGTCCTTTTGTCACTCTGCCTTTTAAATAAGTAATCTTTTTAAAATCTATAACGCTTTTAAAGTTTCTCATACATCACGCACAACACCATTTCAGCTACTCCTCACAAACGCATCAGGCAGTTCACTATTGTCCCTTAGCAGATGTGATGTGACAAAAGCTGAAGGAACATGAATTCAAACCTATGCGATCTGACTTTAGATTTCTCACTCTTTCTATGAGTTCACACCTATCAGTGAAAACGAAGATAATCTTTGTTGCATTTCAAATGTAAAGCATTTTCTTTAGGGAAAAACAAAACAGCCAACCACTCCCACTGGAGAGCATGAGTTGGAACGGGGCAGACCAGACCAGGCAGGGCTACAACACCTACGGGCCTCATGTGCGCTAGATTGGGGAAGGACCAGGTTGGGCTGACTGTTCCGACTGGCGCAAGCAAAATTTAGAGTAGGTGAGGGTTGGATGGGCTTTGCCACATCATCAGCTGGCAGAGGCTGGCACTGGGGGCTAATTCTGTTAAGTTAAATGCCAGAACCACCTGGAGAGTGCATAATCCAGAAATTGGAGTGGCCTAGTAGGGAGACAGTAGGAACCTCCCTCGTGGCTAACCACTCCCACTGGAGAGCACGAAAACCAGGACAGGGGCAGGGGTGGCTAGACAGAAAGGCACCTGCCAGTATATGTGTGGGCTGGATAGTAGGTTGGTTGGGTTGAACTAGACTTCAATGCCTACTGACAAGTATGAGAGCTAATGGGATGTGGGACAGACTGAACAAGCCTGCAGTACATACTGGCATGCATGGGCACCAGGGTAGGGAGCAGGCCTGATGGGGGTTATGGGGAGTCAGTCACCGAAACTAGACTGCAGCTCCCACTGGTTTGCATAAGGACCAAGTATGAAGGGGGTAGGATCAAGCTGGACTACAACACCCATTGGTTCAAATGGGAGACAGAGCTGGAAACAGAACTGACCCAGCAATTGCAACCACCAGCATGTGCATAAGCTGATTGGGGCAACAGACTGTGCCAGACCCTGTACTGGCAAACCCACACAAGAATCAGGATTGGGATCATCTCAGATGTAGTTTTTTTGGAGATCCCTCCAACTGAACTGCTGATCTCAGAACCCCAACCATGAAGAGACTATGTCAGCCAGTAGATTCTGAATAGGTTTCATCGGGTTTAGAACAGCGAGACTGGCAGCAATTCAGATCTTGTGAGTTATCAAAACCGCTTGAGCAGGACCCTCAGAGCGTGTCTCATGTCGGGGACCTGGGATGGGTGGGAGGCCGGGTGGGGCTTTTCCCTTTGTTTCTCCCCTGACCCCAGATACAGGGGGGAAAAAATGATATTAGTATTGAAACAATGGTATAACCACTTTCCTGTAGCCCTTGACCCTTTGTACCCTAATCAGCTAAGTAAGATTATTTTAAAAAATAAATAAATTTTAAAAATTAAAAAAAAACAGCCAACATCTGACTTCTCACCATTAGAATCAATTGAAAATTGGCATCTCAAGATAGCAAACTGAAAAGAAATGTTTCTATTTCACCAGGAGCATTGCAGTTTAACACAGTTACTAGATTTTTCACCCTTATAAGTTTATACTCTTCCCCCTTCTTGGCCCAGACTAGGTGATGAAAGCTGGCACTGTGACAAGAGGCTGACAGACAAAAGCGAGACATGATTGTCTCCAGAGTTAAAATTTACAAGGCTCCCACTGACATTCCAGTTAGGAATTTGCAGAAAAACAAGAAGCTGAAGAAGCCAACATGGCCAAAGAAAAGAATTTTCTACATCAATGCTTCCCATTTAGTCAAGAAGCCAGCCAAGGGAACACACAATGATGGTTTTGTAATAAGAAAAGGCCTGAGAATACAAGAAGAGAAAAATCAAAGAAGACCCCTGTAGCATTGCAGGGGTTGAACAAGGTACAGAGCTACAGGAAACAGACAGTAAGAGCTGGGACCTGTGATCCACTCCGCAGACGCCAGCAGATGCCATGGAGAGCTGAGACAGGCATCCTGAGAGTCTCTTGTCCACCCTGCTTCCTGTGGGCGGACTGGTAGGAGGGTGGAGGGCTTAGAGGAGAGGAAACCTTCTCATCCGGTCAGTGTAGGTTGACAACTGCCTGGCCTGAAATGATGGGGCCAGAACAAAAATCCTGAAGAGGCTTGTAGGACCAGGATGATAGAGAGGTTAATGTGAAAAGGTTGGGACTCTCCTCTCCACGGAAACCAGGAACAAGTATGTCAACAGAAAAGAGGCCTTGGGCCACTGTAAGTCAAAAAAAAAAAAAAAAAGAAGGAAGGACGGGAGGGAGGGAAGAAAGGAAGAAAGGAAGGAGGGAAAGAAAGAAAGAGAGAAAGAGAAAAGAAAAAGAAAAAATGAGGCCATCAGCCATGGACACCTACACACGCGTGCACACACACACACACACACACACACATCCAGAAAGCTGGAGGTTCCTGAGGGCTGTATACTCCCTTTATCAGGGCCTGTGTGTGTGTTTCTCAGTGAGGGCTTCATACCACCTCGATCAGTGCTTGTACAAAATCCCTGCCCAGGCTTGGATGCTTACTTTCTCTCTACCAGAGCAGTCTGACTTGTTTCTCCAGAAACAAGTTTCCTTAGCTTATTTCAGCATGCAAATCACCTGAAGAATTTATTAGAAAGACAATTTTTCACATTTTATATACAGTCCCACCAGACCTACTGAATTATAATCTCTAAGGGGCAAGTCTGGGAAACTGCTTTTTATAAGCATTCCCAGCAACTCCCTTGATCAATCTAACACACTGCTGCTCTGGATGCTGGCTGGGTTTCCACGTGTTGAACCAAATGACATACACTTCTAGTCTTTAATGCTTAGCATTGTTGGCAACCAGCCTGACTATGGATGGTTGGTTTTCTTAAATCACGATTATTTTTTATATTAAGATTTATTTATTTCTATTTGAAATGCAGAATTATAGAGAGAAGGTGAAACAGTGAGAGAGAGATTTTCTATCCACTGGTTTACACCCCAAATGGCCCAACAGCCAGAGCTGAGCAGAAGCAAAGCCAGGAGGTAGGCGGCTCCTCCAGGTCTCCCACATGGGCGCAGGGTCCCAAACACTCGGGCCATCTTCTGCTGTCTGTTGCCTTCCTAGTCATAAGCAGAGAGCCGGATCAGAAGTAGGGCAGCTGGGACACCAACCAACCTTCCTATGGGGCACCAATATTGTAGATTGAGAATTAGCCTGCCACCACCTCACTGGCTAAGAACCAGGATTCCCCATGATTATATTTCTTTCTCCTCAAATGTTTTGAGGGCTAGATAGTATCACTTCATTATCTTCCCTACACAAAACCAAATTCTCTCCATTTGATTAAAAGTGTTAAGCCCTTCCTGTTTATTCATGCAGACAAATAAACCTCTTGAATGGCCACATTCTGTACCCTGAACCTGGCCATCAGGATTGGTGTGTGAGTGGGTGGTGCCAATCAGAGCAAAGCTAACAGTTCATGTCCATGTTGAAGCAAAGCACGCCCTTTCACTACCCTAGATGTTGAACAGGAAAGCAGGTCTCTGGTTGGCTAGGGTCTCAACCACATTTTAGAAGGAAAGTCCCAGAATGTCTGCATATTTTAACCAGCTTCCTCATAAAGTTAGTAAATCATTAACCAGACCCAGAGCAAGAATCTCTGTTGCTACCATCAGACACAGTCTGGATGCTGGAGAGCACTGAGATGTGGTCACAAGGAACCATGGGAATTTCCTGTCAAGTGAGAGGGCAGCCAAAAGCGCATGATTCAAAGCCAGCTGAGCAGGAACCCATGGCTGGCAGAAAAATAAAAAGGCATTTCTCATCCAAGCACTGAGTCATCAGGAGAAACTCCAGAAGCACGGAGCAGAGGGTGCGGAGTCAAGAGGAGGTCAAGATTACTCGGAGAAGAAGGACACAGCACGAGTAAGACAACAAACTTCTCACCCCTGTGAGAGACCGCCAGGGTCTGACTGAGTCCAACCACGGCACCAGGAGAGGGCCACCCGCCCTGCCACTCACTGACCAGAAAGGAAACCAAACGTTGGACCCCGGTTTGGAGGAAAGAGGAACCTTCTGATCTTGGGTCGCTGGTCCTATCTGTTTTCTTTGCTTATCATGTTCCAACGAGGATGTGCAACAATTCTGAGGTGGAATGTTCCAGAAAGCAAAGACGTGGGCGATGAATATATTAGCTTCCCATCCAGATTCCTGTCTCCCTCACAGGACAGTAGTGGAATGCAAATAGGAGCAAATTTTACCTAACAGGGAGGGAACAGATGCTCATCCGCTTGCGGGCGTCCGCCCCACACAGTTGCTTAAAACCGAGGGAGAGAGCAGAAAAAAAAATGAAAAACATACCTCTGAGAGACAGCGGGAGGGAGTCCTCCAGCTGGCGGAGGCCTGAGAGAAGGCGAATGCTGGGAGAACGTGTGCCCTCCTCAGGGAACTCTCCTGCCTTCCGTGCTTCCCAGGAGACGGAGGCGCCTCCCCACCTGAAAAGACCCGGTGAGGGCCGAGCATGCGCCCTGGAATCCAGTGTGATCTATGCATACGGGGAAGTGGGCGCGTGAAATAGTTAAAGAGACACCGGCTTTTTTTTTTTTTCTTCTTCTTCTTTTTTTTTTTGGTGTTGGTTTGTTGTTTTTTCAAGATTTACTTATTTTTATTAGAAAGGTAAATTTATGGAAAAGGACAGAGAGAAAGATATTCCATTCGCTGGTTCTTCCCCCAAATGACCGCAATGACCGGAGCTGAACGATAGGAAGCCAGGAGCTTCTGCCGGGTCTCCCATGCTGGTCCAAGAATTGAACCATTGCTCTGGGCCTTTAAAAAAAAAATCACTTATTTTTTATTGAAAAGGCAGATTCATAGAGAGAAGGAGACACAGAGAGACCTTCCATCTGCTGGTTCTCTCCCACAAATGAATGTAAAAGCAGGAGTTGAACTGATCTGAAGACAGGAGCCAGGAGCCTCTTCCGGGTCTCCCATGTGGGTGCAGGGTCCCACTGCTTTCCCAGGCCATAAACAGGGAGCTGGATGGAAAATGGAGCAGCCAGGACACAAACCGGCACCCATATGGGATCCCGGTGCTTGCAGGTAAAGGATTAACTGGTTGAGCATTGGCGCCAGCCCTGATGGCCTTATGGTTAAGATAGCAGCTTTCCACGGTGGAGTGCCTGGGACTGAGTCCTCACTCCTTTCTCAGGTCCAGCTGTCTGCTAACGCAGAACCTCAGAGGCAGCAGGTGGATGGCTCAAGGGACAGTATCTCTGTTATCCTTGTAGAAGACCTGGATTGCCTTGCTCACTCCTGACTTTGGCCCAGCCCAGTCTCTGTCACTGTGGGCAACTGAGGAGTGAACCGCTGGACTGTAACTCCATCCCTCTCTGTTTCTCTGTGTTTCTGCTTGTTCACTTTTGTCGTCTGCCCTTCCAACATATTTCTTTAAGCATAATCAGCTTAGCTACATGCAAAAACTGCTTTCTAAGTAAGATTGTGCTCACAAGTGCCAGGCGTTAGGACTGAGGTTTCACTTTTTGTTTGTCTGCTTCCTTTTATTTTTTCGTTTTGTTGTGTGGATGGTGAGGTGGAATTCAATCAACTGAAGCCCTAATTACCAGCTCTGTGAACTTAGGTAATTTGCTCTACTGCTCTACTCCTGTGTTGCTTTTTCTGTCAAATACAGAATGTGATAGAACCCAATAATTATACAAATAAATAACATACACAGGCCACTCAACACAGTACCTGAAATGCCGGTATCAGCTGGTGTGATTTGCTTGGTATGGATGAAATAAATGAAACAAGCAGCACATATAAAACCAGGACTGAGATATAGCACTACTCTACTCTTCTGCTATACACTATGTATTTCCACAGTATGTATGAGGGGAAATGCAAACAGAGAGGAAAGGAAATTAAAAGATAACTCAAAGCAAAAGAAACTGAAATCCATCATAGTTTCTTTGTGATACACATTTTTCATCATTTTTCTGAAAATTCTTTCTGTTTTCTCTTTTGTTTTATGCAGTATTCATTTCATTGAAGTCTTTGAAAATCCTTGTGAAATAAAAAAGAGAATTTTAGTGTCATGTCAGGAACATTTTGCAAGTCAATAAACAGAGGTCCTGTGTGGTTAAGTAGTTAATAGATAAGTTTGAGCATGAACACAAAAGGTCCAAGCCCAACCCTCTTTCTATCCTAACAACTTACTTAGGCATATTGCTCTGTATTTTTATATATCCAATATTTTATCCAGATACACAGAAGGGATTGGGATCAATATCTTCATGAAAACATACCCAAGACATTGTACATACAAAATGAAAATCAAGATGAATTAGAAAAGAGGAAAAACATGAGGTTGGCACAGTGACTGAACAGGCTAATCCTCAACCTTCAAGCAACTGCACCTCTTATGGGCACCAGTTCATGCCCTGCCTGCTCTACTTCCCATCCAGCTCCCTGCTTATGCTTGGATAAGCAGCAGAGGATGGCTGAGATCCTTCAGACCGTGTACCCATGTAGGAGACCCAGAAGAAGTCCCTGGTTTCTGGCTTCATATCAGCTCAGCTCCAGACATTGCAACCATTTTGAGAGTAAAACAGCAGATAGAAGAACTCCTCCTAACTCTACCCCTTTGCTAGTCCTGCTGAATGCCATTTAGCAGAGGCCACAGCCCCACCCAAACACTTCAGGGGAGGTAGGTGCATTTACTGGCAATTGGGATGAAGAATCATTACTACTTGTCTGCAGTTGGAAATGAGGTGATGGAGGGAATATAAAGAAATGTTGTTCATAAAAGTAATTATGAATTATGTTGTTGGGTTTTTAATATAGTGGGGTTTTGTGGGTTATGGTTTGATTGGTTTTGATGGTTGAGGTTGTAATTATGGGGTGATATGGGGGTTATAATTGGAGGTTTTAAATGAAGGGGTGGGAGATAGTTTGAATGTGTGGTGTGGTGGTGTTTTTTTTTTTTTTTTATGGGGGGGGGGATGGGTGTGGGGGTTGGGGGGTGTGGGGGGGTGGAATGTTATGGGATAGATGGAGATGTATGGGGGAGAGACTGGGGATGACAGTATATATTGGGGTTGGGGATGGGGTGTTAGGTCATGGGAGTGAATTGTGTGGGTTAGGGTAGGTTGGGGTGTATAGTTTATGTGTTGTTAGTTGTGTGGTGTTGGGTGTGGATTAAGATGGTGATAGGAGGGGAGTGTGTTTTGGGGTGGTAGATTTGGTGGTTTGGGGTGGGGTTTAGAGGGATGTGGGTTGGATTGTTGGGGGGGTGGGAATTTGGGAGAGTTTTTGGGTAAGTATGGATATGGTATTGGTTAGATGGATTGAATGGGGAATTATTGGGAGTTGTGATTGTTTTGTTAGAGGAAGGGTGAAATGGGTTAAATGGGTTGGTGGATGGGAAATGAGTGGGATTGGTGGGGGTTTGGGTAGGGTAAGAGGGTTGGTGTAGTTTAAAATATTAGGGATTGTGGGGATATGTGAATGTTGTGTTATTGTTTAGAATGTTTGTTTGGTAAGGATAATGAGGGGATTTGGATGAAAAAATGGGAAAGAGTTGGATAAAGGATATCCTAGAACATACAGGACATCTTTCACTCGGCAACCCTGAGTGCTTCTAAAACAAGGTGATCCATTGTCCAGAGAAATTGATTAAATAACTGACTCAAAACTATTCCACATCTCCTCCTCTCTCCCCTGCTGCCTCTCAGTTCCCTGGTCCCAGGAGACATCTATATAATCCCACATGTAAAGTATTACAGCATTTGGCAAAATGATGCAATAACTTATTTCCCAAACTCAACTGCTTTTCATTTCTCCAATCTGCCTGCAATGAAAAGAACTGTACAAAATGTCCCATGGGCTGTAGAATTGCCTTGGAACTAAAGGCTATGAGATTGGTCTTTCTTTATACCTTCAGTCCAGAGACTTCTTTAACTATATTTTTGGAAATTATATTTTTTAAAATAAGTAATTCCCTTCTCATTGAAATTGAGGTCTACACTTGCTCTGTTAGGGATTGGCTGCAGAACTTAAAGCAGGAAATTGCCAAATACCCATTAGGGGACAATACAAGAGATTTGAGCTACCACCGTTCTTTATGACATCTGGACAAGAACCTTAAAATGGAACACAACATATGGAGGGAATTCCATGCCTTTTGTTCAGCCATTCTTCAGACCTTCATGTCTCATTTCCTTTCTGACAGGTTCAATCTGACTACCCAAGTTGGTGATCAGTCAGACTCCACTGACATCACCCACTGAGTCCAGAACATGTTTCTCAACCCTGTGATGATGTCAAAGAATTTCCCTGCTCACCTGGGACAGGTATAATGTCCACCTTAAATGAAAAGACCTGGCTAGGTGCAAATAAGAAATAGGAATCCCATCTACCACTTGTTTCAGCTTCAAGTAAGCTCTGACTGGGCCAACTAAATCAAGAGACATTTAGAGAGAAGTTTTCTGAAAAAGTTCTAAGCAAGTCAGAAACCTTAGGACATGTTTTAAGTGATGACATGCTATAGAATGAAAAGGCTTGGTTGATGAGAAAAGAATATTATAGGGGCAGGAAAACACTGCATATACAGAGAGGTGAGCTGTGAACATGCAACAATTTACTCGACTGAAGGAAACAAAAGTGAAAAACACTCTTGGGTTTTATCCAAAGACTCATGTGTGATATGTGGCTCTAGGATGAGCAAATATATCTTTGAAAGATGAATGGTTCCTTGGATATTTTATTCAGTGTCTATTATTCAAGTTCTTCAGACTTTGTTCATTTAAAAACTTATTTACAGGAACTCAGTCTGAGTCTCCCATGGATTGTTAGAGTGTGGGTAAAATGCTATTGTTGGGCAGTGTGAGGTTCCTTTGTGTAGAGAAAACTGCTACTTTGCTAGGCCAGGAGGCGCCTGGAGCTTGGGAGGATTCCGCTTTAGTGATAAATCTGTTCTTTGCTGACCTGCAACTTTGTGAACCCAGGTGCAGGGGGGCAAGGGCACAATTCTTCTCCGGTCCCAGGAACAGGAGGAAGATAAGGGTGTGAGAATGGGATGAGCCTCACAGATAATGGGTATGGGAACAGAACAGGCTGCCTGTGCCTGAAGGCCATAAAAATGAACATGTCTAAGGTTGTTACTTTTCATGTATTTCCCAGCCCAAAAGGGCCTATATAAGCTTCTGTCTTGGGCTGTTCGGGGTCCGACCGCTCTGCTTGGCTGGCCTGCGTGCCCCAAGTGCGGTCTGGCCCCAGCATGCTGGCGCAATAAACTCTGTTTGCTGTTTGCATTACCAGTGAGACTCTGTCGTTCTCTGGGGGTTGACTAGCTCGCAACCTGAGGTCCGGGGGCTTTGGCCCGTACTCTAACAGGATGTGACAGGGAACCAAGTATTAGCCATCATCTCAGCTTCTCAGGGTGTGTATTAGCAGACAGCTAGACTCAGAAACAGAGCCAGGACTCCAAACAGGTACCCCAATATGGAATGCAGGCTCTCCAAGCAGCTTCATGATGTCTGTGCCAAGTGCTTGCCCCTTCAGATCCCTATTCTGACCCAAATGATAAAATGATGATAATATTTCATGTTGTTTGTCCATAAAGAACAACGTGACCATGTGTTTTAATGGCCCTCTTGCTCAAACATTAGGGAACCACAGAGGCTTTCTCACAGAAGTGCGTAAGCAGAGAGCTCCAGCAGGGTTATTGCCCAAAGGTGATGCCTTCAGTCAGAGCGCAGGAGTCTGGTAAACGTCCTGCTCACAGCATGCAAAGGTCAGACATTAGAAGAACACTGTGCAATAACAAAATCTGAACTCAGATAGCCAGGAATGCCACCTGCACTCTGCACCAGCAGGACGATTCCTGTTCCCAGGGCACAAACACACTCCTTGGTAACAGCCTACACAGTTACGCAGGCACCCTCGCAGCAACAGCCCTTCTGAACCATTCACCCTTCTAAAGAATCTCTTGGAAACCACAGCAAGCTCGGAAGATCACAGTGAGGATGGGGTCAGCCAACCTCAGAGTGGAACTCAGAGTTCCTTGTCTTTGACCACCACTTACGTCACTGCTAATCCTACTGTCCAAGGAGTTCCGCACTAGTGAAGCAGAAAGTCCCTGGAACCCCAAGGAGCCTGTTTTCGCAGGTTCTGGACCACTGCACTGCTCTCTTTGCCTCATCTCATCAGCAGCCCACAGAACCCAGGGGCTTTGCCAGCAGGTTTCGGCTCAAAGCCCCTTGATCCATCACTAGGGCATAAAACAATGCCCTGTTGGCTTCCAGGTACTGTAAAGAGTGCCTGGCCTTCTTCACACAGACAAAAAGCAGCAGTGTCACATGTACAAGTTCAAGCACTTTCAGACTGACTCAAGCAACACTTTTTAGTCTTATTAGGGAGTGGAGAGCAGAGGCAGCTATGTCTAGGGGTGCGGGTTGAGAGGACATGTAGAGGCTGCCAGGTGGTGGGCAAAAGGAAGCCCTTTTGCCTCCTTCCCTGCTCACCCCTTCAAACGTCCTTGGGGCCCAAATGAAAGGTGAGGGGATGGTTAGGAGCCTGCTTTCTCTTGGCTTTTTAAAATTCAAAAGGCATAGAAACAAAGACCATTTTGAACCCTGGCCCATTGCCTGGATGCCCTCAATGTGCAGGAGGAGTACAAAGCCATCATAGGTGCTACAGATTCCTCTACTGGAGGCAGAACCTGCTGAGACAGAGAGTGTGCACTTGGCAGGAAACTAGAGTTGGCAGCGTAGCCGAGACTGCAATCCAGGTATTCTGACTTGAGATGTTGGCATCCTAACCAGTGTCTTCAAAACTAGGCCAAATACCTGTCCAGAGAAGTCAGTTTTAAGCTACTTTTTGCATCACTTCCCAAATAGGAACCCTTCTCCTAACTACAGACAAAATTTGCTCCAGAAGGCTGCCTTTAAGAAGCGCATTGTGAGCCAAGTCCTCACTACACATACCCAAGATCCTCCCTGCACATAGGCAAATACCTTCTTTATGTACTCAAAGGTGAAAAAGAGGTGAGAAGGGGCCAGTGCAGTGACTCAACCGGTTAATCCTTCACTACAAGTGTCTGCAGCCCATAGGGGTGCTGGTTCATGCCCCAGCTGCTCTGCTTTTAACCCAGCTCCCTGCCAATGACCTGGGAAAGCAACAGAGGATGATACAAGTTCTTAGGGTCCTGTACCCACGTGGGAAACCTGGAAGAAGCTCCTGGCTCCTGGCTTTGGATCAGCTCAGCTCTGGATGTTGCGGCCATTTGGGAAGCGAATCAGCAAGTGAGAGAGCTTTCTGTCTCCCCTTCTCTCTGTAAATCTGCCTTTCCAATAAAAAACAAATACATCTTTGAAAAAAAAAGAGAGATAGGAAAGGAGGTGAGAATAATGTTTTGTCATCAGAATGGGGGACAAGCCATTAGGAGAAATCAGAAAGCATAAAAACAGAAAATAACCATGTTCATGGCTTCCCCCACCCCAAAGAGAAGAAGATGCAGCACTCTCTCCATTTTCTAAGAAAAGGAATAAAATCTGCGTGAATAAGCGGTACTCCTTCTGAGGGTAGCGAAGCAATCCAGCTCCCTTTCTTTGAAGTTGTGATTTACACGCATTCCGCATTTCCCATTCTCCACTTGAGGGAAGATTCCTTTTCCCATCTAAAGCCAAGGGGAAGATTCGTGGGGGCCCTGTCTTATGCCTACCATCTGATCCTCAGTGAGAACGGTCACGGAAAATCTGGAGACCAGAAAGCAGGAGAAATCATGTCAAGGTGACACAAAATCTATCTATATATATAAAACAACAACAACAACAAACCTGTCCTCTCCTTCCTACCCTGTTCCTCTCTATCAATATCTCTGTCTCCATCTCCATCCATCTCCATCTGCATCTCCATCTCACACATACAGATACTCAAGGCTGGCAATCCTAGGATATCTTTTGAGGAGACAGAAATGAATCAACCAAACAAAATTTCTCTGGAGAAAATAGTGCTTAAATAATGACTCTTATGAGTTAAAAAAAAAATCCTAGAAAGAAAAAGCCAGTCAATTGACAATGCAATTAATTCTTGACACTGCCTTTTCTTTTCTTTGCACAGAAGGTGATTAAGACAACATCAAGAAACACTGCTTTGACTATTCCTAGAAATCAAACTTAACACGTCCAACAGGTTTTCTCCACATAAAGTCAGTTTGATTTCTTCCCGTTCTGCCTTCCTTCAGTTCCCTTGCAGCTGAGAGATACTGAGCTTATTGTTGAGTCAGCCTGGCCTTTCATCTTGCAGACTTCTGACAGGCAGGGTTAATAGAGGATTGTGATTCATTTCCATCCATCAGCCCGCCAGGAATGCAGGAGCAGTCCTGAACACCTGCAACAGTGCTTTCCCAGAATCCCAGCACAGCAACTGTGCTGTCAGGGGAAGGAACACACAGAAATGTGTCAGGTGGTGCTCTGTGTCCTGGGGGTTCACTTATCAGGGTTACAGGGGGGTAGTTCAGGTCCCTCTGTAATCTGGAACATGCTACACTTGTTTTAGTTTATGTTTTGGGGCATATGCAAGCACACACTTGCACACAAACGAGGCTGAAAAGCAGCTGCTTTTCCATATTTATCGTTCCCCTCCCCCCTATTTCTTCAGCAACCAAAACCAAAAGAGAATGTTCTCAATCTCCTAAGCGGCAATGCTCATCTCACCTGGCATAATTTTCTTTGTCAATCTCCTACACAAAAATGAAGTCTGTTCTTTAAGTTCAAATATTCAGCTCAAGCAACTGATGACAGTTGCACAAAGAAGTAAAGAGAAATTTGGGGGGCAATCATAGTTTTTTGGTTTTGTTTTAACTTTAGTAAAAGGGAAGAAGCAGTGCAATCACAGGTTGTTGTACCATCCTGTACTCTCCGTCGGGGGCAGCTTTCCACTCCCCATAAAGACTTCTCAGTCAAGTCCTTCGGAAGATGGAATCATAATATTAAGGGGCAACCAAATTCAATAACTTGCGGACAGGATTGGCTGTCGGGAAACTTGGTGGAAGGCTGTAAACATGTCTCATTCTGGATTCATCCCAAAGAACAAGCATACCAATCCCCAGTGTTGATAGCCAGCAGAAAACACTTGTCATTTTTGAAAGAGATTATTGCAAGAAAACGCTATTTGTACTTCCCAGGTGTTATCCAGTGACTGCCAAGTTCACTGGGACTTGACTTCTGGGTGCTTTGATTTTGAGAGTGAAGCTTCCTGGTGCTTGCCTTTGGGAAGGTAACTCCTCAGCAAGCAGGGCGTAGTGAGTGATCACAGGAGTCCCTTGATGCTGCACATCACCCAGGGATTTGCTGAGCACACAGATTACCAATGCTCTCCCAAGACATCTTTCATTCAAAGATGAAATGTGTGTGCTGGAGCCACAGGCACCTATAATTGTAACACTAACTCCAGATTAATTTAAATAACTTGGCTAGGATCATGTTATTGACTAATGATAAGCCAAAGCGACATCCAGATTTCTTGCCCTTTGGATCAACAATGCTAGCAACTTTGTACTGCATTTAACTTCACTAAGAAACCATAGCCATTGAAGTTGCCAGGCAAAGAGATACAGAATAGCATGTCTTTTAAGGCCAGCATATTTCCATGGGTGAGGGTATCACTGAGTCATTCCTTCAACACTCTAATTTGGAAAATCATATGCTATCTTCAAAATTTTATTACTTTTTTATTGGAAAGTCAGATATACAGAGAAGGAGAGACAGGAAGATCTTCTATCCATTGATTCATTCCCCAAGCAGCCACAATGGCCAGTGCTGCACCAATCTGAAGCCAGGAGTCAGGAACTTCTTCCAGGTCTCCCACGCAGGTGCAGGGTCCCAAGGCTTTGGGCCGTCCTTGACTGCTTTCCCAGGACACAAGCAGGGAGCTGGATGGGAAGTGGGGCCTCCAGGACACGAACCAATGCCCTTATGGGATCCCAGCACATGCAAGGCGAGGACTTTAGCCACTAGGCTACCCTGCCAGACCCCTCATAATTTTAATAACTACTTTCTACTACAGAAATTTTTAACAGAACTCGGCTACTTCACTACATGATTAGAATGCAAATCATGAGAGTTAGATGTCCAAGACATCACAAGCCAGGAATAACAAGCTCAGAAATGCAGCCTGCCATGGCTCTGACCCCCAGTCCTGCTTTGGCCACAGTGGATATTCAGGGGTGGGATGGTCCATTTCTTCAAGGTCACCCATGTCACAGGGGCTTCTGACTCGTTGGCTGAGACCCTATGGATTACTCCATAGCATTCATGCTGTGAGTACTTCAGCTGTCCGTAATGGATGTATATAAGATCTGGATAGAGGTGGGGAGCAGAGTCTGGGCTCTGGGGCACTCCACAATTAAATATATTTTGAGGGCCCAGCATGATAGCCTAGTGGTTAAAGTCCTGCCTTGCATGTGCTAGGATCCCATATGAGCACTGGTTCATGTCCCAGCAGCCCCATTTCCCATCTAGCTCTCTGCTTGTGTCCTGGGAAAGCAGTTAAAGATGGCCAAAGCCTTGGGATGCTACACCCATGTGGGGGACTTGGAGGAGGTTCCTGGCTCCTGCCTTCAGGACAGCTCAGCTCTGGCCATTGCAGTCACTCGGGGAATGAATCAGTGGACAAATCTTCCTTTCTGTCTCTCCTCCTCTCTATATCCAACTTCGCAATAAAAATAAATAAATCTTAAGTAAAAGGTATTACATTATAGTGGAAAATAGCAAAACTGAAATTAAATTATCAAAACACTCTTGGTTATACATGTTCATAAATAGCCCTTTATTAGTTAACTGAGTAAGATTATTTTGTGGCATCATAATAATTACCATGCTTTCAAGTAGTAATGGTCATAAACAGTGGTCTAAGATACTTGCAATAGCTAGGGTATTACAAATTAATTGTGATTTCCAATTATGATGACCACAAGAACTGTTAATATTGTGGTTTGTTTCTACATTCATGGTTGAAAGAAATGCCAAATTTCCCTCAGAAGTTCGTAAAAATGAAGACACTGTTTTTCCATTTTATTTCCACAGACTACTGAATTCTATCCAGAGGTCCATCATTACAGGTCAGCCTGGGTTGTGACCGCTTCTTTAGGGCAGACCTTGGCTGTGATTAAAGCAAACTATTTTGAGATGAGCATTTCAAACGTCAGGACCATCGTCTCAGACGTCAGACGACATCCTGGAAGAACTAAACATAGACCGCCTGAGAAAGTTTCACAACCCAGAACAGAGCCAAGGAGATGAGGGCAAGCCAGGAAGACACCTGCTGCAAGCCAGGAAGACACCTGCTGTGATGCGATAAGCTCACAGGAGAACTGGATGACACCAAGCACCTGCATCCCCTCCAAGGCAGACTTTCTTTGGAAAATTTTGGGTATCTCTTCACAGCCCCCACAGAATGGATATGCTCCTACACCAAGAGGGGTTATCATTGACATTCTCTCCATGAATCTTTGCTTTGATACCTGACGTCAGGCTCCTTCCGCCCTCAGAATAAATACTCAAAGCAGTTTTTCCATTTTACACTCCCTCGAGCAGTAAGCAAGTCTTCCAGTTGCTTTTATATCCTTGTTACTCTTGTTATTGTCTTAATCTATATTTTTAGCCATTTTAAGGGATACGAAATGGTATCTCACTGTGGTTTTAATTTGCATTTCTCTGACGAAAATTGGTATTGAGTACAATCCAATCTTTCTTACCACTGCCTGTTTTGTTTGTCAGTATTAGAGGAAGGAGAGAGTCTGGCTATCACTGCAGATATTTTTGGTTCATCTTGGGATTCAACTCGGGATGTTGGAGTCTAGTTTCTACAAGAACACAATGTATTATGATGTTTCCTCTGTTTACCATCCTCTTTACTACAGCCTTCGTGCCCAAGTTTGGATGTGGAAGGCAGAGGAAGAACTGTTGAGCCTGCTCTATTCATCTAAGCTTCCTCTGGTCAGCTGCTCTAGCCCCTAAAAATATATGATTTAGGTTTTCTGTGAGTGCTTCTTAGTGTTGTCATGGGAACAAAGGACTCTAACACCTGTCTATATCCTGTATAAAAGGACAAATGTTTTCCTTTCCTTTTAGTCTTGCTTCTGAATGAACTGATAACAACGAAAAATTGGAAAAATTCCAGAAAGTATGTACATTGTCAGGGCTCTTGAAAGGAGGTTCTTGCAAATGTACCAGGTTACATTCCAATATGCAGGGCATGGTGGAAATGAAGTAGAGCCTACACTTTACTCTGATAATCCTCCATCTCACCCCAGTCCCCTACACTCCCATCAACCAATACAAGTCACACTGACTGTATTTCCAGTTTGGAGATATTCATTCCCAGGGTTAAGGGAAAACCTTGCAGCAAAGTATTAGCATTATTCTTTTCCAACTATTTCTAACAGCTGAACTAAGTGGTTTATTTTACGATTGTCGATGGGATTTAGAGAATTCTCTTTGTACCTTGGATGTTAATATTCCTCAGATACATAATTTACATAAGTTTCTCCAATTCTCTGGATTGCCTTTTCTTCTATCTAGTCATTTATTTTAGTGTGTAATTTAAAAAAAATACTTTTTTGGAGTTTTTCTTTTGTTGCCTGTGTCTGTAGTGCGATGTCATTGTCAATGTAGTGTTGTAATTCCTTCATTCTGTTTCATTTGATTTTCTAAAGTCAGAGAGAAAAAGAAACAGAGAGACAGGTCTTCCATCTGCTTCATTCTCCAAATGGCAATAACAGAGCTATGCTAGACTGAAGCCACGAGCCAGGAACTTCCTCCAGGTCTCCCACATGGGGCAGGGATGGGCCCAGTCACTTGAACTATCCTCTGCTGCTGTCTCAGGCACGTTAGCAAGTAGTTGAATCAGAAGTGGAGCAGCCAGCAATTGAACCAATGCCCATATGGGATATTGACATTGATGGTGTTGGCTTTGCCTGCAAAGCCGCATGCCAACCTCTTCCCTGCTTTTTTTTAAGAGTTTTCTCAGTTTTCATATATAGGTCATTGATCTACTTTGAGCAAATTTTTACATATGGTATTAGAAAAGAATGTAACTTTATTCCATTGTATTTGCATATCCAGTTTTCCTACCACCCATTTTTTTAAAAAGGTCATTCTGTTTTCAATTAAAGGCATTAGCATAATTTGCCATTAATACCAGGGTTTATTTGTCCTCTTTATTTTATCTTATGTAGTTATGTGTCTTTTTTAATACTAGTATCATACTGTTTTAATTAATGTAACTCTGCAGTGAGTTTTGAAATCAGGAAGAATGTACTTTCTAGCTTTGTTCTTTCTCAAGATTGCTTGGGGGAAAAAGATTGTTTGGTATTCAGATTTACTTGAGATTCATAAACAATAGGATGTTTTAACCCAAATTTTGATTCATTTAAATCTGTAAGAAAAAGAACTTTGGTCAAAGCCATCTTCAGTAACTGATTATTTATTTTGTTCAAGTCTTTAATCACATTTGCCAGTTAATGTGTATGACCAACAACAAAGACAATTAAAGATGACAATTAAAGACATTATCTTTGGCTTTTTAACACAGCATGAATGCATCTCTTAGAAACCTTTTATACTTAATTTGAGCCTCTTGCATCGAGTTTTCCACTCTGCCGACTTAGTCCAATCAGTATTAGTTTTTTGTAAGAAGTCTCAGCCTATTTCCTCTATGTATGTTCTTCTCATCATCTGAACTTGGAGTACACACAAACTATGCCCAAGTGTAGTATGTTTAAGTGAAGTAAAAGCAGGATGAATATTCAAGGAAATCTCTTTATCCAAAATAGCAATGAGCCTCACATTGGAAGGTCACCAACCAGGAAAAACTATCAAGAAAACAGAATTTAAAACTTGTAGTTAGGACTTAAATGATATGCTTTCCACAGCATCAAAATTCATTCCTGTAGCTAAACTATGATTTTGCATGACTGTTCTGCAACCAACCATGGACTTTCTGGGGATAGGAACTGTTTTATTCATTATGTGTCCTCAGCTTCTAACCCACTTCCAGGCACACAAAGTGAAAGTCAATAAATATAGTTGGGTGAGTATACCATGAGAAATCCTTGTGTCTTAATTCATTTTCAGCTACTGTAACAAAACACTTGGGATTGGAAATCTATAGAGACAAGATGTGTACTTATCTTAAATGCTGGGAAATCCAAGAGCATGAGACTGGGGGCTCAGTTTCTGAGGAGGGTCTCCTGCTACCTCAACTCAAAATGGAAGGCAGGTCAATGTCAAGTAAGTACATGTCATTGAGGCAAAACACAAGGAGAAGCTTCTTTCTAAAACAACCTACACACAAAGTAATTAACCCAGTCATGCCAAAGCCAGAATTCACTCACAGGACAAAGACATCGGTCCGTTTGTGAAGGCACCAGGCCAGGGAGCCAGTATCACCTCCCAACACTGATGCACTGGGAATCAAGTCTCTAGATGGGTGGTGGTAGGGTACAAACCACAATCAAACAGAGCATCAAGGTTTTGGACTTGTGCTGAATGCAAGCTCAGAAAAGCCAACAGGTTCAAAAGCATTTTTAGTGGAAGAATGTGTAAAGACAAAGTAAAATTTTCACATAATCTTACAGCTGAAGAGTGCAGAGTCCCTGAGACTACTCCAGGAGAGAGCTGGGGGTGCTGGGCTCACCAGGAAGCTACTGCTGGTGACCTTAGCTGCCTGGCCTCAGACCTGAGCAGCCATGGGAGCCACACATGAAGATCTCAATTCCCTCTTGCAAGGCTGATGTGAGACAAAAGTGCCTTTGTCTTCTCTTCTGCCTCCTTAAGCTCACCTAGGCATCTTTCAATGGAAATTTAACTCAGACTCCTACTAGAAGGGGATTTTGGAAAGTGTCATTCTAGATTCCTCAACCCCATGAGTCAGGAACAACGATGATGTTCAGCAAACAAAAAGGTACCTATTTTGGCTTAGGCATAGCCAGCTTTGCATTGGTGAAGGTGAGAGACTCTGTCTGCCTGTCTGATCTCCTGTCTCTTTAAAGTCTGTCTGAAGCCTTCAGATGCATTCCCAACACAAATCCCACATTGCCCTCCTTAGGGAGACTTGAAAGCCTGCCTCTCTTTTACTTCTTTAGACTCAGAGACTTTAGAATCAGAAGGCCCCCATCCTCTTAACAGCGCAGTTTGCACAGGCAGCTATTGAAGAAAAGCAAGCTCGTGCAGAATTATCCAAGGATCCCCAGAATAAAAACAATATGATGCATCATATTGAATGTGGCTCTCTGATGATGATGAGACCACCTTTTAGGAAGTGAAATGGCTGAAAATTCTTACCATTGTTCCCCCTCTACCAGCAGAGACTATTCGCCTGTCCACCCCCTGTCTTCCCAACACCTAGGCTTGGGATCTTTGAAGCTGCCCCTCCTCAGGACATTACCACACAGGGACGAGTTTTGTTTGCTTGCTTTTCCATGCATCTAAATATCCTGACAATCCAATCCCCAGAGTCTCACAGTAACCAGGCAACACAAGTCATGCTCTAATTGCAAGACCTTCAAGTCACTCTTACTGTGCTGTTCCAGTTTAGAATAAAAATACCAAAAGGCAGAACCACAGAAACTAGATTTCTGTCTTTATGACAACAAGCAGATTGGGCACCCCCCCATCTTCTTAATAACTTATTAGAAATCATGAGATAAGTGCTTTTAAAGAGATGAGACAGCCAAATATCATCTACGAATCAAATAAAAGCCAATAGCTTGTTTTTCTTACAGAAAAATAATGCGAAGAGATAGCTTTTGTCTGCTGAGTTTATTTTAGCCCAGCTGCTTTCTCCATTTATAATTTAATCCTATGTATGCTTTCAGAAACATTTCCAATTTGGATGGGTTTCTTGGATAAGGTTAAACACAGCTGTTCTGGTGCCTGAACTCTTTAAGAGTCCAGCAGGACCTTAAGCTAGTAAAATAAACTCAGAAAAGGCTGCCTGGACTAGAGTTTCTAGAGACCAAACAAGCCAAAGTGAGCACAAAGTTAACAAGGCCTCCTGAGCCAAGGTCAGAGGCAACACTGGGGACGTGAACTTCCAGAGGAGGAGCTTTATCTATCACACACACACCACAAGGCGTGGAGGACTTGAACATTCTGGCCTTCAATCATCAGGCTATCACAAGGACAAGTGGTCCAGATGAGTATTGTCTGTGTCAGCACTTTTTATAATAAATGTTTCATTTGCCAGGAATTCAGAATATCAGGTTACAGATGATAAAAATGACACTCAAATGCAAGGTCAAACTGTAACATTTACAGTTCCCTTCTATTAGCTATAACACATCGTCCTAATTATCCAGATGAAAGGAGCAATTGTTTTCTCAAACAGTGCTTTAATCTCTAGCGATTTACAAAGTACTTGTACATACATCATCTCATCACTGGGGTTTCCCTGCCCTTGTTACACAGATGGATTAAACTGGAAATGGTTTCAATTTGCCTGTTTCTTTTTCTCTCTGGGCTGCATTCATTTCTATGTGCCCGGGTAGACACATTGTTATTTGGCTCTTCCAGGTAGGTAACACCATAGAGAAGCCAACAGATCAGAACCATCTTGTTTTGGACCCAAGCAACTTGATCTTATTTCTAGGTTCTTGCTCCCACAAATGTAAAAATTCAGAGCAGAAGCATGCATACAGTGCCCAAGTGAGGAAGAATTATTAAAGGAGAGAGAGAAAATAAGATGTACATTCATGTGTGGCTGTGGGTCACCCAACATGGAGCTATACTCGTTATGAACAGGTGGAAGTTGCCTGTGGGGAGAAAAAAAGTGGGGAGAAGGCCCAAGAAGAATCTCCAAGCACAATCAAAAGCAAAAGATGGGCCCCTCCCACATTTCCAGTCTGTTTTAGGAGAAAGGGAAATGGTGCCTTAATTGAATACACAAGTGAGGTGGCGTCTGAATGGAGCCCAATGTTTTTGAAGCTTCTTTGGGATTTCCATGATGCCCCCTTGTGGAGTTTAATCTCCACATGGCCATCATGGTGTCGCCTCCTTCCTGGTCCTGGACACATATCATCCTGGGAAAGCAGATGTTTCAATGTGACAGGAAAGCAGACACATTTAGAACATAGTGCAGGGAGAAATTCCCTGTGCAACTCCCTTACTGATTGATTCCTCTGTACCAATTTCAGTTTCAAGGCCTTAAATGAGAGTCTCTTAATGCCCTGTGGGCTTCCCCTTCTTCTTGGGTATGAAGTAGGTATGCCATCCAAACCGTGGTGATTCTCACCAACCACAAATGAACTAAAAAATGAGATTGTGAGAATATGGGACTCTGATACACTGTGGTAAAAATATAATTGAGAATCATAGCATTACATAGTAAGATTTAAAATGTACTTGATGTGGGACCCAGCGCGGTGGCACAAGTGGTTAAGGTCCTCGCCTTGCACGCCCAGGATCCCATATGGGCGCCGGTTCTATCCCGGCAGCCCCGCTTCCCTTCCAGCTCCCTGCCTGTGGCCTGGGAAAGCAGTCGAGGATGGCCCAAGGCTTTGGGACCCTGCACCCGTGTGGGAGACCCGGAAGAGTCTCCTGGCTTCGGATTGGCATAGCATTGGCAATTGTGCTCACTTGGGGAGTGAATCATCGGACGGAAGATCTTCCTCTCTGTCTCTCTTCTCTGTATATCTGCCTTTCCAATAAAAAATATAATAAAAATAAATCTTTAAAAAAAAAGAATTATGAAGAAGTACGGTTGAGATGATCCCCTTTGTGTATAAATCAAATAAATCCCAGATTCCCCTGGGGTCCAAGCTCAGCACAGCATCACATTCATAGAAACAGCCTGGCAACCAAAAAGCACCACAAATCAATTTAAGTCTTTGCTCTCAATTTTCAGAAAATATTAAAGAACATAAACTCTCTAACAGATATGCTATATATTAAAATATCCTGCATCTTCCAATTTGTTCATCTTGCTCCGTCTCACACTGTGATAGTTCCTGAAGGATCGATCTCTCTATCACCACTGTCCACCCTCAACCCAGATTTCTCCATGCCATGAAATGGATCACGCACTTCTCTTTTGTTTCTTTTCCTTCTTTTGGTTTTTTCTTCGGTGATTATCATAATGTGAATAATACCATAGTAAAGAAATGGCTAAGTTGGCAAAATTTTGTTCCCTTGGGATACAGGGAAGAAATGCAGAGCACTGTCAGGTTGATTTCTGTTGTGTGTGTTCATAGACACATCTGTAGGAATGCTGACAGCAACAGCATTCGCAAGAATAACTTCAGTTGGAATTCCCCTTTGCAGTTTGCTTTTATCTTTGCATCTCTCGTTGCATCTTTTGAATTATTCACAGTCAGCATGCTTTGTGTATCATCAGGAGCGGTATACATATATCAACAAATAAAGAAAAGTTGCAGTTGTACGTGTAAGAAATAATGAATTGAGAAAATATATAATGTAAAGTTTAAATATATGTATTTTAAGTAAAAATAATTGCTCTGTCTCTGTGTTCAACATTAATAAGCTCCATGCTTTTGGTATGATTTGAAATACTCCTACATGTTAAAGTTAGGTTCTAAACAACACTTAAACACTTCCTTATGTTGCTTCATGTATTTTACCATCAATCAATCCTGCTTTATTTGTAAATCCACTGGGTTGTGACTTGCACTGGGTTGTGACAACAACAACAAAAAATGCTCAACACGTTTAATTAATTGTGATCCTGTCACCCATCTGCCCTGGAAGCCATCAATCTTAGGGGACTTCTTGGTGATTGGGGAGTGAGTGGATGTATACTTGTACTAATTTCAATCTTTCTTCATCCCACATTCCCGTACTTCTTCCTAAACGTGTATTTACTAAATGTATTTACTTTCATGACTGGAGAGCCAGATGCGTTTCCCTGAAAACCTAGCTGTGCTGTGCCCAACATTCTGACTCACGAGGCTTCTCTTTGCTTGGGGAATTCTGAAGGGAAGTTTTGGACATGGCCAATGAGGCCCAAACACAACACTCTAATCACAGGTGTCAGACAACTGGCGCTTCTGATTCCTGAAAAGGAAGGC
The DNA here is from genome assembly GCF_017591425.1 of Ochotona curzoniae. Lineage (NCBI taxonomy): Eukaryota > Metazoa > Chordata > Mammalia > Lagomorpha > Ochotonidae > Ochotona > Ochotona curzoniae. The sequence goes on along the minus strand of NW_024466502.1, from coordinate 41,565,521 downwards.
TCATTAAATCAGACTCCCTATTCACCAGTGCCAACTGTCACCCTTGTGACTGGAAATTCCATCCTGGGAGTTACAGGAAGTAGAACTTGTCACCTCACAGTGATATTTACACCTCAATGTTCCTTCATCACTGCAATTAAATGACTGAATCGTCTTACTCAGAGAGAATTCTTTGAGCAGAATTGGTCTGTTTGTGAAAAGAAATAACATAGCTATTAATCAAAAGTCTTAAAGGTCCTTGGGAAGTTGGAAAAGTGATTGGAAACAGGTTTGAGTAGGCTGGCTGTAGAACAGAAGATTCAGAGAGGAGGAAGTATCCAAAGCAGGTGGAAAACTGCTTTTTAGCCTCAAGAATTTCACCGCAGTGATATACAAATATTAATAAATATGTTAATAAACATAGCAGAATACATCTTTGTTCCCCTTTTTATGCTAGATAAGTAAAAGAGCTTCTTGAGAAGCCTTCAGGTTTGTGATTGTGGGTGAGCGACGCTACTTAACAAAAACCATGGTTTAACAAAATCCTTTTAGTTCCAATATTTTTGGTAGTTGTGGGAAATATGACTTCACTTTCTGGTAAGAAGCAGATCACCCTTCCTAGCTACTGAGCCATCACGCTGAGCCCTACATTATTTTGTTTTGTTTTGTTTTTTGTTTTGTTTTGCTTTGTTGACATTGATTACATAGTTGGGAGGGGTGCACACCCATGTGGATCTCTGATTAGGGTGGGAAGGCTGTAGACATGGAGGAAAATGTTTCAGTTCTTTTCTTCTGAACACACAAGGAGAGAGTTAAACCACATCAGATGGAGGGATGGTCATTTGATGACTCCTCAGAGACCCGGATGGGGAGAAGGGTGTTCTGAGAGGCTGTGTGAGTGGTTTTGATAGTTCTTAGACTGTCCATAAACTTGGGTTAGAAACAGAAAATGGGATGGCTACTTGATTTCTACTCTGTGTTAGACATTAAAACTGGTCTTGACTCATTGCTCCCAGGAAGAAGGCGTCTTGGGAACTGGCTGTGTAAATAATGAAACAGTCTCCATGAATGGTCACAATGAGGATCTCGGACTCACCAAGGGCTAAAGCTCTCTACACTGAGCAATGGATAGAAAGTGACTTTCCCTCAGAGGTTTATTGAGGTGAAGAAAGAAATGTTTCAAAGTGTAGGGTTTCATGCAGCCCCACTTGCCATGTTCCTGGACAATGTGTAGTGTTTGCCAACCAAAAAGATCTGTAGCCATATCAGTATACTGATGGTACTTCATGTTCCTTCTTGCTTCTTCTGCTGCTGGAGGGATATGACAGGTTTATGAGTCATCTGATCTCATATGGGGAGCTTCGAATCTAAGGCTTGGTACCCCAGTCTCATCTACCTTTTGTTCATGTAGCCATTTTCATCTTAGCCTCATCTAGGAGAGATTGGCACTCTGTGAAAATTAACAGTTATAGGAATTATCCTTGTAACACAAAGGTTGGTTATCAGGAAGCCTATGGCTTGAGTGTAACTCAAATCAAGCACAAGGGACAATTTAGAGACTACACCCTGTCACCTATGATGACCCTAGGAATAGAGAATTTGCATCTTTGATTTCCAGTAAACCCAACTCTACCACAAGCTTTCCTTTCTTTACCACCGTTATTCACTGAGATGACTCAGAACCAGATTATCCCCTGTGCCATTTGTGTCATACCAGAATACACAACAGGGGTGACATTAGAGCTAAAAGAAGAGACTTAATGTCTGGCCTGTCTGCTTTTATAGCCACCTAAGTTCCTAGTGGATATGTATCCTAGGAACTTCAAATATAAGTTATTTCCACCTAAAGTCAAGTGGAGGTAGTCTTATTATATACAGAACAAATAGTAGCTAATTCATTAAACTCAATGCAACCTATAGTCCTTAATCCTATTAGTTGTCTCATAAAAATATAGATTATTTGCATCACCAATCAGATTAGAATTACACAAGTATTTTCATTATCTACATAACCAAGTCCAAAATCTCCCCATATTGCTGTGTCTCACAACCTCACATCATATTTGAATTTGTGTTAATCATATCAAGTTTAAAAAATTTCCCTACTTTAAACATAAAATCAAACATACCTAAAAAGTCAAGCAATATAAACAATACAAAGAAAAATTCATGTCTCTCTAACCTTACCTATACTTCTTTCCCTTGAAAAAGCAAAAACTAAAACAAACAAACAAAAAACTGTAGGGGTAAGCATTGTGGCAGAGTTAGTTAAACGGCTGCTTGGAACATCTCATACTGAAATGTCTTTTGCAGTCCTGCGCAATCCACTTGCAATCTAATTTCCTGCTAAAGCACACTAAGAAACACCAGATGATGGTTCAAGTGTTTGGGTCCCTGCCACCTAAATAAAACACCCAGATGGAGTTTTGGCTCTTGCTCTGGCCTGGCTGTTTCCTGAATGTCATAGGCATTTGAGGAGTGAACCAGTGGATGAAAATGCGTTCTCTCTCTCAATCCCTCTCTCTCTCTGTGGTATGTGTGTGTATTTGCCCTCTCTCTTGCTCTGACTTTCAAGCAGCTGAAGATATGTAAACTTTTTTTTTAAAATAAGCAAACTGTCAATGGTTTGGTATGTGGGCCGTCAGCTCTTCTATATGTAAACTTTTATGTTTTGGAATTGTGTTGTAACTTAGCACATTAAGTAATGCAGACACACACAAAAATACATAGAAACAAAGAAAGACACACAAAGAGAAAGTTAAGATGAGTCTTCTCTAATAAACTGAGTGTCATGAAATATAGGAGCATTACCCCAGTTACAGTTACATAACAGCAACTCATAAATGTTATATAAATGATAAAAAGGACCAAAGCAAAACAGTGCTGATAAATAGATGTCTTTTCCTAATTATAACGTGAGCTTGAAAACATGCATTTCATGTGTCTATTAATGCCAATGACATTTGTTAGTATCTACTGAATGCTAGACCCTGTGGTCCATATGACAACCAATGGAGGCAGGTACATGGATAGTAGCGATAGGAATAAACACCACACAACATCAAAAAGGCAGTATCCAGGCACTCGGAGAAAGTCAGAAAACATTTTGAGAGAATAACACAAGCTTAAAATCAGATCCTGCTGGTACAGCAGCTCTGTGGGGTAGGGATGTGAGCAAGACTCAGCTCTCTTACAGCAAAGGGCGAGGCTTCTCCCCCGAGACCACGGCACATGAACCGCCTTTTGGAAACTGCTTCCCTTCTCCTATCATCACGACCTCCTAATCCCACGTGATTTCAGCTATTGCTACCTCTCCTATGTCCTGGAAGCCAATAGAAACTGGGGGTGCCTATGAAAGACTTCTAAACCTGCCCAAGCACAGACAACCGTTATCTTCAGCTACACACACTTCATCTCTCCCCTGCTGTTATTTAAAGTGTATATCCCCTCCTCAAAGACCTTTCCTCCTTTTCCATTCTCCAAGCTCTTAGGTTCTTTACTTCCAACTCAATTTTGCTGAAGGAACCAGAAATCTCTCAGAAAGATAAGGAAATAATTTGACATTGTAGATTATAATTAGGGTTCAGCTCTAACCATCTCATGTCCCCTGAGGCTTCAAGATGGCTTGGATAACAAGTTCACATCAGTAATATGTGATCCCAAGTGTGGCAGATAAATAGGAATGTATATTAAGAGGTGTTGGACATGGGTAAAATTGTATCGTTCATTGAAGTGGGGAAATGAAGCTTGCCAGCTGTACCATAAGACAGTGTCATTCCGAGAACCTGACTGGATTGCATAAGCGACAAATAACATACACAATTGTGGGAAACAGGCTCTACAGTAAATCACCAACAGTAGTACAAAGAGGTTTTAGCAAGATTATTTGAGTTTGTGCTCCACTGTTTATCACAAGTATTTTAGAAATGAAGCTATGACAGTCAATCAAAAATCATATCCAAGGACTGGTATCGCAGCTTTTGATGCCAGCAGCACTTAGCACAGTACTAGCTCCTATTCCCATCTCCTGCACTTTGGCCCAAGTGCTTGGGTTGCTAGAGTTTCTGGCTCTTGCCTTTGGTCTGATCTGGCTTTGACCATTGCCGTCATTTGGAGAACGAGCTAGCAGGAGAAAGATATTCTCCCTCTCTCTCCCCCTCAGAAGAAGAAGAAGAAGAAGAAGAAGAAGAAAAAGAAAGATGATTTTCTGTTTTTCTGCCTTTCAAATAAATGCATATATTTTAAAAGAAAATAATATTCACCTCTTTGGGAAACTGAAATGTTGTTTTCCCTGTTGAACCCAACCTACAACATTTTTAATTTTCAATCATCAGATGCAAACCAGTATGAGATTCTATTTTTACACCAAAAATAAACCTTAAAAATCAGTATGCCAGTGAAGTTCCCTCAATGAGATAAACAGTGCCTTTGATGACCAAAATAGAAGAGGATTGATGAATCATAGAGAAAAAACTGACCCCAACCCAGCAAAAGCCAATGAAACGGTAATGTTTGCTGTTTGTGTTAAGAATATTGATGCCTTATCCTAGAAAATTAATTCTATGTTCATTCTACTTTGTCCATAGAGGATTTCAGACTTGGGTGGTTGTTAAAGTTACTATAGGCATGAAAAAGAATGTTGTATTTTCAAACAACATGCAATGCATCCAAAAAAGGCTGCAGCAGGAAAGAGAGGAGCCTCCCAGGAGCTGGTAATGCTCAAGCTGCATGACCTCTCACCCAGTTTTCCAATGGGTTCCAGCTGCAGGGACAGGCACCACAGCTGTCATCTCAACATAGTTCATCTTGTGTTTGAATTTTTATTTTTCAAATGAAATCTGATGAGACAAGAGAACCTCTACGAGTGGCCGGGAGCCTTGCCACAGTGGTACCCATTTCATGCTACTTCCTCAGGGGTGCTCAGCCAACGGCTGCTTTACTTCCTGCTGTCCAAGGTCATGTTCAGTCTCCATTCCCCAATACTTCCTAGAAAATTCTGCTGTCCTCTGACCCCTGCAAGAGCCTGGGTACAGAAACAGCTGGAGTAGGGCAGAAGAGGTGGCATCCCCACTTCGGCTGGCACTGCCAAGGTGCATTCAGCAGGTGGCTTGCATCCTAATTTCACGTGATGACTTGGATGTGCAGGATATAGCAACAGCTGCAGAATTCAGAAAGAGACCTTGGCAGTCTCTTTCCTTCAGCCAAACAATGTCTTTTAAGCACCAGAGCAACAAGCCACTGAGGATATCTTCTGAAAAGAAGCTTAGGATCTGATGAAGAAAAAGAGGAGAAAGACAAAAATAGACTTAACATGGTGTCAGAGTTGAACTATAGGAAAGCTGCAGCAGCAACTTGAGGGCCAAAATGATGAACCTTGGGAGATTTAGAGAAAAATCTGAGAGTTCACCTTGGTGGTGATGAAGAAAAGAGTGGTCATTTTGCAGGCAGAGAGTGAGAGAAGCGACTTAGGCCGGGTATAAGCAGATGGCAGGGAAATTGGTGCTGCATGCTTGGAGTTTCCAAGGAAAGTGTATCATTTTCTATAAAGACTGAGAAGACAGGAAGGAAGGTAAATAGGAAAGGAATGAGCATGGGAGCAAAGGAGACAGAGAAGAAGGACCAAAGTAGGAAAAGATCCAAAATACACTGGGAATGTTTCTATCTGAAATTTTAGTATAAAACTGTGATCCAACAGAAAAATCAAAAACTACATCCTACAAATGGAAAATTAGCACATAGATCCGGGGAAAAGGCAGTGGAAAAATTTGCTTTCCAGAGTGAAGACAGAAAATGCTGCAGGTTCTCCAAAATCCCCCTGAGTTCTTCAAATGGAATCTAAACTTCTGGGGCAAGTGCGTATCTGCTTTTTTTTTTTTTTTTTAATGTTCTTTCATCTCTCCTATTTTACTAATTCCTTAAAAAATGGCCATTCCCCATTATGCATAGGCATGGCGGAAAAAAAACAAAAATGAAATTGTTGTTCGACTTCTAGTTCCGATTTCTTAACATTTCAGAGCTTCCTTGATTTCTGACCTTCGCCAACTCCTTGTTCTCAGGCCTATCATGATGTTCTTTCTTTTTAAAAAAATTTTTATGTTTAATTTTGAAATTTATAATACAAATCCATAGAGTCTAGGATTTCCTGTCCCTCTAAATCCCCAGCCCCTGACTGATATTCCCCATATTATTACAATAGTACAGTCCTCCATAAGAAGTTATAATTCCATCATGATATTCTTTTAATAACTATTTATGCCCACACTAACTCAGTCAGCGTTCATGGTTTTCAAGTGTGTTTTCAATAGCTGCTTTTATTCCAAAAAATTAGACAACACTAATATAACATGTTCACAGCCCTGTAGGTTAAAATGCCAACATGAGGGTCCAGTGTGGTAGCCTAGTGGCTAAAGTCCTTGCCTTGCACACCCAGGATCCCATAGAGGTGCTGGTTAATGTCCCGGGCTGTTCTACTTCTCTTCCAGCTTCCTGCTTACGACCTGGGAAAGCAGTCGAGGATGGCCCAAAGCCTTGGGATTCTGTACCCACGTGGGAGACACAGAAGAAGCTCCTGGCTTCTGGCCTCAGATTGGCTCAGCACCAACCACTGTGGCCACTTGGGGAGTGAATCAGTGGACAGAAGACCTTCCTCTCTGTCTCTCCTTGTCTCTGTAAATCTGACTTTGCAATAAATACAAATAACTTAAAAAAATATATGTATACCAACACAGACACCAATGGGATGAAGCTAGGTACAGGCACAGCTGTGCTCCCTTCTGGAGTCCCAAGGGGACAGGACTTTTCTTAGTTCTCTCTGCTTCTGGAGGCTGTCCTCACTCCTTGGCCACCTCCATTTTCAACGACAGCATGACTAGGTGAAGTCCTTCTCACTCCTCCATCTCTCAGTTCCTCTGTCATTATGATAAAGATTTAGCTCTTTAAAAAGAACTCATGATTTTAGGTTCATATGAAAGATTCCAGGATAATTTCCTCATTTCCCCTGCTTCCTGCTTGTGGCCTAGCAAAGCAATCAAGGATTATCAAAGCCTTGGGACCCTGCATCTACATGGAAGACCCGGAAGAGGCTCTGGTCTCCTGGCTTCAGATCAGCGACACAACTCCGACCATTGCACCTGCTTGGGGTGTGAATCATCGGACAGAAGAGCTGTCTCTCCTCCTCTTCTCTGTATATCTAACTTTCAAAAAAATATGTAAATCTTAAAAAAAAAGAAGGCAATGAAAGAGTATGACAGCTAAATGTAACACTCATTGCTGGGACAATCTGGGGAGAATTAAATCAGAACATACTGATGAAAGGTTAGTGTTGTGTCAGCTTGAATTTCCTGATTGGCTAGGTTTTTGGCAGAAATGTAGTCAAGTATCCGTGTTTGAGTTGGGGAATTTGGAGATGCTGGGCGCACGTCCCCTCAAATGAGTCAACAAAATGACTGATGAGAAATAGAAAGAGGAAAGGTACGGAGGACAAAGGAGTAAATGTGGGAAAATGTTCAGATAAGCAATTTGCAAGTATGTTCTTTAAATGTGAAATTATTTCAAATTGGATTATAAAAGATGATGATACAAAGTATATGTTTATTGAAATGAAAAACTTTCCATGATTTATTTATAAAAAATATTTCATATATTTATATGTTAATAAAAATCACCACATCAAGTTATAGGTGATTGTTAACATTTTCCTTCTATGCTTGTAGGTAACTGAACATTTTTATGAGCTTTAATTTTTTCTAATCAGTCAGAAATACAAGATATTTTCATTTTTAAAGTCACTTTTTGGAAGTCCAAAATAACAATTTTTTCTTTACAAAGCTTTTCAAGTCCCTTTGCTTTTACAAACAGCAGGAATCAGCTTTAGGAAAGACATAAATATACCAACATAAAATCATCCCTTAATTGAAGTCACATATTTCAAAAGTTTCTAAACCATGATCTAAAGTTGTCATTATATTCACTCAATTGCATAATTGAGTACTTTATTATATTAATGGTCTTACCCCTTGTAAGTCAGCAGCTCAGAAAATTAAAGTTAGATCCAACGACATTTATACTTCGCAGCTGACAAAGTTATTTCATTACATCTTCAGAACAACATATTTAGCTGGTGATGTTTTTACACATGAATCAGTTTGTGCTGCATCCAGACCACGCATCTTCATGATGCAGGACTCAGCGAGACCATCTATCACATGGTGAAACTCACAAGCAAATACAAAGCAGGCAAAGCAAGGCTGGAAGCAGCAGGACCACACTCAGATGCTTTCTAAGCGTAGTTCTTGCTCTCACTACCAGCCCAGGCGGACAGCTTGGCGTCACAGCTCATAAACCTGACTGTTTTCTGAACCCGCCTCAAGCAGAGAGGGCTGAGTAAAGACCTGCAGACATCCGTGTTCACTGCCAGCTCTCCTCTTCACCCTCTAATCCCAAGCAGCCAGATTCTGAATGTGGAAGGAGATAAGAAACCTCAGGAGTAGAAGGAACTGTAAATCTGCTAAGCACAGCACGTGATTAACTCAGCTGTTTCCAAATCAAAAAATCATTCACCAATCAATACTCTCCACGTGTTACATACCGGTTGACCTCATTATTGATGACACATACGCACTTGGAATTCTAGCTGAGGCGCTGTGTGGCCAACACCTAGTTCTGTGTGTATTGCATCTGCTGAGTCACCTAACAGTACAGCAGAAGGAATTTTATCTTTTGCATATTTCACTCATCTCTCATTTTAAAAATTACATATTTATTTTTGTCTGCTTAAAAGGAAGAACAACACAGCGGAGGAGGGAGGGGGAGAAAGCAGGGAAGAGAGAAATGGACAGAGAGGGAGGGAGACGGACAAGGAGAGAGAGAAGGAGGGAGAGACAGGAAGAAAGAGAGAAAGAGAGAGGAGAGACCGCTTATCTGCATCTGCTTCTGCACTCCCCGGAGTCAGAGCTGAGCCTGGTTGAAGCCATTGCAACACAAATTCAGTTCCCCACATCGTAGAAGGGAGCCCAAACACTTGACAACTCTTTGGCTGCCCCACCCCACCCCACCCCCCCGCCGGGATGCATTAGCAGGAAGTTGGATCAAAGGCATAAAGTCTGGGGCTGGAAATGGCACTGCAAAACGGGATACAGGAGTTCTAAGCAGCAGCTTAGCCTACTGAGTTGCCTGCCCTATCTCTTATTTTTGAGTGCTTTCAGTAAACTTTATCTCTTGCTTTCTCTGTTCACATTGGTGGTTTTTTTTCCTCCACTTAGTTGTGTTGGACCCACCCCCTGGCTAAGGGAATCCAGTGTTTTCACTCCTTTGAGGAATTCACAGATATTTAGTATATATCATTCTAGAAGTTTCTATGATGTGCTAGATAAGATTAACATTAAATTAACAGACTTTCAGTCAAATAGATTTTCTCCCATATTAAGGGTGGGCAGTACTTCAGTAGTTGAAAATCTTAGTAGAATCAAAATTGTTGCCTCCCTCCCAACGAAGCGGGGATTCTACCAACAGATGTTCTCACTCTCAAATTGCAACTATTCCCCATCTCCAATCTGCTGGCCTACCCTGAAGATTCTGGATTTTGCAAGCTTCACAATAGCATGAGTAAATTCCATCTCTCTTCTGCACACACACACACCCTTGCTGATTCTGTGTCTCTGGAGAATCTTAATAAGTACCTTTTTCTAAAGTAAACCAGAAAGTGCCCTCCTTAACCAGATGCTGGTATTTACCGCGTTGTTGCCTCAAAGTTCACTCACAGCAGATTGGGAATTAGGTAGGAGTTAGGGAGGTGTTCAGAATATGTTTGCTACCACAAAGAAGACAAGTGTTTTACTTCATTATAGGAAAATTTTCTTATGGAGATTAACAAACCACGTAATCAGGGAAAGCAAAGGGACCAATACTTCCCATGCAACAACTACCTAAGAATACTTAACAGCAAAGTAAAATACCAATCTTTTTTCATTGAATTTTCCTAATTTTCAGATATCCCTGTGGGTTGGCTATTTTCTTGCCTTTTTGTGGGGGAGAGGGGAGGTTGAAGGCTGACATGAATGTAACTAACTGATCCAGTTTTCACCAATCTTTACATACACAAAATCCCTCTGAGATAGATGTCTATGAGGCTTTTAGTCTAGCACCTCTTTATCTACCGTCATAGGCCCCTGAAGAAACTGTTTCTTTAAGTGTCCTAACAGAGTTGCCTTCCTTCACCAATTTCCATGGGATTATAGGGTCCACTCTGTAGGCCCCCGGACAGGCGTCCTTCTCTGTCACAAAATGACTCCGAGCAGGGTCACTAGCTCCTTATCTTAGAGTTTTGGACTTGAATCTGCATGGATTATATCATGTATCTTTTACTAAGAGGTTAAATCTCAAGAACTTTCAAGTACCATGTTTTCTGTCATGTAGATAAAGCTGCTTAAAAGTGAATATAGGTGATCCATCCCACTTTGTTCACCTATGTTAACATCATCTAAAATTAAAAATAAATTTAAAAAAATTTTTTAAAATAGTGAATATAGGAAATTAGGGAGGGTTTTTCAAACAGCTAACTGCAGTTCCTCCATTTAATCTAAAAGTAGTGAAAAGACTACCTTTCTTCCTATCATAGTTTGGACTATTATACTAAATATAACATAGATTGAGTGACTTAAACAAATGCTTATTTCTCCCAGTTCTGGAAACTGGGCAATTCAAGATTAGGGTATACCAGCAGACCCAGTGTCTGGAATAAGTTTTGATCTTGAGATAACTGTCTTTTCTTTTTATCTCTACATGATGGTCAGCAGAGAGCCATAGTTCTTTGGGATTCATTTAAAAGGGCAGCAATTCCACTGATGACCAAGTTCCCTTCCAAAGGCTCCATTACCTAATGTTACCATATCCAGGGATGGGATTTCAGTGAAAAATTTGGCAGAAGAGGAATGCACAAACATTCAGTACTTCTTTTGTTAACTTTCCTTCATGGTAAACCTTTATACACGTCAGATGTTCAGAGGCTAAACAACCTTCTTGCTCAGTTTCCCATTTCAAATAGTTTCCCGTTATCTAGTCTCCATACAGTAAATAAGAGGTTACTTCTAACAAATATAAAATCACACCATTAATTTATCCATTTTAAAATATTCCATGTATTCCTCTCCATACTTAAAATCCAAATTAAGTTTCTTTGCCTTAAATTTCCGCCAAAGTTCTGTAAGATCATGGGACCTATACACCTACCAATCCCACAGAGTGTCTCTCTGTTTCCTCACTTACTCTCTGCCAACCAGCCTAGCTTCTCAATGCTTTTATTTCAAGTGCCGGTCCCACAGCATTCATCTAAACCAAACTGTGCTCACAGAGGAGCAGCTGACAAGCCTCAGGTTTGGTAGAAGCCAACAGAAAAAGTCGAAATGTCAGTCAATGAGGAAGGTTTTCTCTTTAAGTCAGAGATATTTATGGCAACAAATTAACATTTCTTATTGTATCATCAACATACGAGAAAACTAAGTGAGTGGTTGCTCACTTTTTTCCTGACTGAGCACCATGGGATTCCGCCATTGTTCAGGTGCAAGTAGGGTGCTGGCAATAGTGTCACAGTCAATAATACAAGTTTGATTTAGACCAAACTGGCTTTAAAATCTGGAATTCCCTTCAAGTGACTATATTAGCACATTATAATGTGTTGATAATTACACTTCATGAAATTCAAATTACAGAAAGCATGTAAAATCTTTCTTATGGAGAACATTTAAGTATTGTTAAATTCTGAGCAGTGTCTAAACAAAACTGTAATCCTGACTTATTTTTGCTTTCACATTTCATAGGTGCAAAAGCTAAAGATCGATTAATCCCGGAGCAGCCAATGACAGGCCTGACTTCTTATAGACTGTGATCAAATGAAACTTTGCCTGAGGCTTTTGCAGTGCCTGTTGCAGTCTCTGCGTACACAATGGGGCAATGGTTCTCAAATGAGCCATATAAACCCTGGCATCAGAAACACCTGCCATAATGCGCATTCCTGAGCTCTCTCTGCCCTAGACTTTTCATCCAGAATTCCTGAGGTTGAGGGAAGGAATAGGCAATTTTAAATAAGTTCCCTAGATGATTCTTAATGTACCCATAAATTAAGAACTTGTAATTTGATCTCAAAATAAAACTGTGCAAAAATATCTACAATTCTCCCCCAGATGCAAACCATCTCCAACTATCTTTGCATCTTTCAAAATAATATCTTTTCAAATATAAGCAATATATTAGAATACTTCAGGGAAAAGAACTGCCCATGAACAAAAGGTCAAAGGTTTCTGGAATATTTATTGCAAACCCACAGAGACCTCTATTTGAACATTCCAAAGGTCCCTGAAGGGCCTGTGAATTGAATGCTGTATACCCATATACCTGAAAAATCCACTCTTTCAGAGCTCTGCTCCCACAGTGCAGGTTTTATCATGTAGAGGTTCACCACTCATTGATAATATTAATGTAGCACCCTCATTTTGCATCTTATTCCTCTTAGCACTCTGTATCAGTGTCATCAAGAGTCTGTTCCCATTTTTGATGCTTGCTGACAATTTTCAAGGATTAGGTTTGGGGAAGATTATTTCAATGCAAAAAGGAAATGAATCTGCTTATTAGTTTTTATGCTAAAGATTTTTTTTCTGCCAAAATTTGCATAGGATAAATTGTTAAAATCAATTTGTATGCTTCAAATGAAATGTGTTTTGTTTTGTTGTTTTTGCTGGAGTTTTTTCCAATCATGATGTTAGTAGATTTTCATCATTTATCAAACATGAATAGACATCGTGTTGTCAAGCGCAACAAGTGATCCGTGGCTATTTGGGAATGTGTAATAGGTCCCGTTAGAAAGATGTTCTCAAGGCCAGCACTTAGCCTAGCAATTAAGATGCCCATGTGCCACGTATCATCACCTGGATTTGATTTGCTGCTCCAGCTTCTGACAACGGCTTCCTTCCAGCCCGTATCCATGGAGGTAAAGAGCGTGGCTCAAGCACGTGGGATCCTGGCAGCCTTGTGAGAGGCCTGGACTGAGTTTCTGGCTACTGCCTTTGACCATTGCCCAGTCTGCATTGGTGGGGACATTTAGAGGAGTGAACTAGTGGATGGAACCACAACATTGCTGGGTGGGTATGTTTGTACCCCACCTCACCCCCACATACACACACCTCTTTGCCTCAGAAAGAAAAACCTAAAAACATATACTTTTCAAAAAGCATTTTTCTTCTATAAGCCCTCTAGCTGGTGCCCACCCTAAGCAGATAATAATTCAAGGACAAGGCTTGGGAAATCATTGTTCTGTGAGCTCTTTCCTGAAAAAGTTACTTGAAGATGAGCGCCTTCAAGATAATAAAGGAAATCACGAAAGAGGATGACATGACATGACATGGGACCCAGAAAATAAGGAACTCAACACAGCAGGATTTCCAAAATAGTAACAAAAGGCTATGCTCTCAGTGTGAACCCAGAACCCGCTACTGAAATGGGTCACAAACATGAAGTAGTGGACACTTCAAAGGTGATTGGGTCATGAAGGTGGAGGCTTTGAGGATTAAATTAGGGGTCATATAAGAGCTTTGAGGGAATGGGTTGAAATGCTTGTCTTTCTACCCTGTAAGGACACACTGCTCTCCCTTCCCGAGGATGAAGGGACAACATGTCATCCTGTAAGCAGAGAGCAGGCCTCCGCAGGCATACAACTTGGCAATGCCTTGATGTTTCACTTCTTAACCCTCTATCCTGTAAGAAATGAATTACTATTATTTATGAATTACTCAGTTTGTGGTATTCTGTTACGGTAGCACAAATGGACTAAGATATGAAGAAGATTCTTTGGCAACTTGAAGAAGATAAAGGGCTAGAAGACAGATGTTTTCTCCAGGGGGGAAAAAAATGGTGATAGCCTACTTCCGGTAAAAAAAATTCAAGAATGCATTAAGAATGGTAAACTGCAAAACTAAACAAAGGAAGACAAGAAGGTAATTATTAATTCTAGGGGAAATGAAAAGGAATAAAAGAAAGTTTGTATAATATTTGCAAGTAAATAATAATACAAGTAATGAATGTTGACCTAGCAAATGTTCTATGCTAAGAAAATGTGAGAAGTAAATTATATTTCAATGCAGGAAGTCAGCAGATAATATCTAAAATTGACAGAAGATAAAATTATTGCAAATATTCCATTGAGATAAATCAAATTAAAACACTAGAGAATGTGTATGAGGGGAGGGTAAGAGGCCACTGCATTTGATTTAAAGGATATGAAACTGACTATTTTAATTACATATACACATGACTGATTAAAAGTACAATGAAATATAAAATGATTAGGAAATATATCACTAAATCTTACTGGTGGAAAACTGTAAGACAAGTTTAATCAGAACTTGATTTAAAATGCAGTTGAACATTGAAACTATCTAGAACAGCAGAGATAAGAAATAAATTGTTTTTATAAAATGTTATGATTACATCTCTCTGATGGGCTACAACTCCCACTGGTGAGTGTGAGAATCAGGACTGGGGGTAGGGTGTGGCTGGCATGATTGTGGACTGGAATATGGAGTCAGTTGGGTTGAGTTAGGCTTCAAAGCCCAGTGATTTATACAGATAGGACCAGGCCATTGCATATGCTGGCAGGCACAGGAACCAGGGTTAGTGGAGGTTTGGGGGAGTTGCCATGGCTGGGCTGCAGCTCCCCCTGGTGTATGAGGGCCCAGCATGTGGTGGCCAGGGCTGAGCTTGGCCACAGCACCCACTGGTTTGCAGAGGAAGGAGGATAGAACAAATTGGACAACTACCACAATCAAGCAATGATAGCAAATTTCTGGGCGAATGGAGACTCTAAGGTCCATTATGCCAGCCAATCGACCATGGAAGGATTTCCTCATCCTTGTAGTGACAATATCAACAGCATCTCAGGATGATCAAAACCATTTGAGCAGATCCCTTGAGGCATGCTCTACTTGAGACTTTGGGATGACACTGACTAGTTGCTTCCCATTCCCAGGTACTGAGGCAGTTGGGTGAATAAATTAGACACAAATAGCATAATAGTACAATTCTATTCTATTGAGTTAATAGGCAACTGTGATTTTTAGTGGTAAAAACCAGTTCACTTATTTCTAAGGACATGTGTGTTAAGTGAGAAGGAGCAAAAGAAAACTTTAAAAAAAATTTTTTTTTTCAAGAGTTATCTTTATTGGAAAGTCAGATATACAGAGAGGAAGAGAGACAGACAGGAATATTTTCCATTTGTTGATTCACTCCCCCAAGCGGCTACAACAGCCAGAGCTGAGCCAATCTGAAAGCAGGAACCAGAAGCCTCGCCCAGGTCTCCCACATTTGTGCAGGGTCCCAAAGAGGCTTTGGGCCGTTCTCGACTGCTTTCCCAGGCCACAGGCAGGGAGCTGGATAGGAAGCAGGGCTATTGGGATTAGAACTGGTACCCAGATGGGGACGTGCAGGGCGAGAACTTTAGCCGCTAGGCTGTAGCACTAGGCCCAGGAAGCCGTCTGAAGTGCTGGAAACGTTCTGTAGCCTGAGCGGGTTTGTGGATTCACGGGAGTACATACCAATAAAACATCAATAAAGTGAAGATGCATGCACTCTCGTATTAATACACCATTACTCAATATACAGGAACTCTTGTCTGGGTGGACACTATCTCATATCTTTATATTCCTTCTCCTCACACTGGCCTCCATCTCATCGCGTGCCCTGATTTTGTGTACTCCAATCAACTTTTGGAGTCTAAGGTGAGAGTCTAAGGTAAACAACTGGGGGCATACTGAACTAAGACTAATTGTTGGATGACTGGGGATGCCACAGAGACAAGATTACCAATCCCTGTAAGTAGCCTGGGAACAGGAATAATCAGAATTCAAATGCTTGCTGCTTTTGCACCTTGATAAAGTTAACATGTACCATCACAAATCAGGAACTCGCACCTTTTCTATGCACAGAGGAGCTTCGTAGAAAAGAAGTGACACCTTATGGTGACCATCTGCATTTTTTTAACAAAGAGAGATAAAGCCTGGCAGGTGACAAAGCGAAGGAGAAGAGTTTGGGCTTTGGGAATTGCTAACTTATGTATAGGTAAATATGTGGGGTAAGCAAATGTTATTTCAGCATGATGTGTTTATGCAGACTCTTTTGGGACAGACTTTCTGTCTCCAGTGATAAGAGCTATGCTCTTCCCCCGTGGCACAGGAGAGTAGAGCAAAGGACATCTTCACAAAAGCGAATTTATGTCTTGCTTTTAGGGATAAAGGGGAAGACAGCATTTTCCTCCTTTGTCTGCTATTTAATTGCCTTCAGCTTCAAATAACCCTTATGCTAAAGTGGCATGTTGTGGATTGGTCTATTCTAACCATTTTCAGCCATGATAAACATCTGCATGTGGATCTTTCTGTGAACATATGCTTTTAATTCGTTTCAGGAAATACCTCGAAGCATGTGCTGGGCTAAATGTGAAGACCATCTTCAGTAGTTCTGTCACAGAATATTCTAAATAAAAATACCAAACTTCTTCAGGATCTGATATCAAAATCACTTATACTCTGTTTTTCACCAGTTTTGCTTAGCAAGTCTCATAATAGCTAATGTTTTAATATTTTAGCCTCTCTCTTTTCCCTTTTTAAAAGATATATTTATTATTTTTATTGGAAAGTTAGATATACAGAGAGGAGGAAAGACAGACAGGAAGATCTGCAATCCACTGATTTACTCCTTAAGTGGCCGCAACAGCCAGAGCTGAGCTCCGATTCAAAGTCAGGAGCCAGGAGTTTCTTCCATGTCTCCTATGCGGGTGTAGGGTCCCAAGGCTTTGGGTCATCCTCAACTGCTTTTCCAGACCACAGGCAGGGAACTGGATGGGAAGCAGTGCTCCTTGGGATTAGAACAGGTGTCCATATGGGATCCTGGTGCGTGCTACTGATCTGGGCACTCTCTTTCTTCTCTTAAAGGAATCTGAATTTTTTGGTACAAATCTGAAGCAATAGACTCATGTGTTAAGAAGAATCAAAATGCCATTTGTTCAATTTTATGTAAAATTCTTTACATCAAGTCTTTTTCTTTTTCCTGGGTTAATGAATGTTGAAACCTGAAAGATCTGCTACTTTCTAGCAGCTTGAGAAGGGATTACTTAGCCTCCCACAGCCTTAATTTTCCATCAGAGTAGAAGAGTTATCTCAGCAATGGGATAATGGTATAGAAGGGAGAATTTGATGAGATGACATCTGCAAAACATGCAGGGCAGAGCTGGACACAAGGGAGGGACTTGACAAAAGTTCATTTCCTTCCTTTTGATTAAGACTGTTTGCCCACCTTAATACATAGTCCCGTTCCACTTCACTGGGGGCATCCAGCAGTGCGTGGGCACCTCTCCTCAGGAGACCAGGAAATATCCTCTGCTACGACTTCCAAGAGAATTCTTGAGAAGTCTTGAAAAGACTCCGTGACATTCTGTGCAAGTCATTAGGAGGAGGATGAAAATAGTGCTTGGCAGCTCTGGGGATGGCTTTACTCCTTAATGCCCTTTAATATATTACTCCCTCTGGGGTATTTGCATTTTAAATGAGGATTCCAGAAGATAATACAAAGGGATTAGCTGCCAGCTGAATTTTAATCAGTGCTGTAGTTTTCTCTCCTTAACCTGCTCCAGCAAATGATCAGACTTCTTACAACACAACCTAACTCTTTTGAAGAGGATCCATAAAGTCCACACTGTTCAAATTACACAGGAATGTGGGATTCTCATTCTTACCAGCACAACAAAGTTCTAAAGGAACATAGCGTTGAAA
The DNA here is from genome assembly GCF_017591425.1 of Ochotona curzoniae. Classification (NCBI taxonomy): domain Eukaryota; kingdom Metazoa; phylum Chordata; class Mammalia; order Lagomorpha; family Ochotonidae; genus Ochotona; species Ochotona curzoniae. The sequence goes on along the minus strand of NW_024466502.1, from coordinate 41,547,735 downwards.
CTGCCTGGAGCCTTGCAAAAATGAAACGGCTGGGTTTTTTCTGGATGACAGTATAAAAACGTTTTCCATCAAAATGCATCATCTTTAGGTGTGTGACCCCTTTCCTCCGCAGGGAGTATCCAGTCAACCCTAAGTGACTTCGCAGTGAGCAACAGTGCTCAGATGTGCTGATCATATCTAGGATATGTCATGTATGTTAGAGCTCACCCTGTGCTTTTAGCATTAAAATAAATGATTTCTCTCCCTTTTGTCCCCCATATGACTACCAGGGGATTAATAGCTGTTTAAATTAACCAAATTATGACCTTCTGGCAGCCATAGATAACAATATTCCCTCCAGAAGACAATTTGCCTTCTTCAGTTTTTAGTTACTTTTGCATCATGGAGCCAATATTTTTCCTTTTTTGAACAAAGGCAGGAGCCACTTCTTATTTAAAGCAAGGGGCACTGGGTAGAGTGGTGTTGAATAATTCTAGTGATAGTTGCCATATCTTCCTGCCATAACAGGAAACTAAAGATGTGAATTATCCCTTTACAATCTGATTATTGACGCAATGGTTTAATAATTGGTATGTTACAATTTACTACACAATAGGAACTGTGGAAAAGTATTAGACATGATTACAACAGACCCTGCAATTCTTAAAAAGGTGAGCCCTGAAACGTTTAAAAATTCCCCAAATCATAGACACCATTACAGCACAGAATTTCTCCCATACAGTCAAGAATCACTAAAAATTTTAATTGACCTCTTAAGGCATTTATATTTCTATAAATAGAGGACTAGACTCATTTTTAAAGCTAATAATACCAATTCTGTCTGCAAAATTTACTGCAACAGTTTGTGAATTGCCTTCCCTTATTTCCTGACAGAGCACATGGTAAAGGCTCGCAGGCCATGGATCCACGCCTCTGTCCCTGTGCATACTCACGCCATAACAGCTCTAACTCCTATTTGCTTGTTTGAGCATCATCTCTTTCTTAGAGTTATGACTTTTTTCTTCACTTCTGTGCCAACACTATTGACTGGTTTTAACATTCTCCTATTTGTTTTTGGTTGCACAAGGGACAGTTTCCATGAGATACAGAGCTTCTCATGTTTCATGAGAGGTCAACAGATGGAAAGATGAGCTAAGAACTATGAACCCAGAGCCCTGCGCGGTAGCCTTGCACACACCAGGATCCCAAATGGGAGCCAGTTCTAACCCTGACGGCCCCACTTTCTATCCAACTCCCTGCCTGTGGCCTGGGAAAGCAGTTGAGAACAACCCAAAGCCTTGGGACCCTACACCCGCATAGGAGACCTGGAAGAAGCTCCTGGCTCCTGGCTTTGAATTGGAGCTCAATTCTGGCCATTGTGGCCACTTAAGGAGTGAATCAGTGGATGGCAGATCTTCCTGTCTGTCTTTCCCCCTCTCTATATATCTGATTTTCCAATAAAAATTAATCAATCTTTATAAAAGCAAAAAGAACTGTGATCTCAGAGTGTGGTGAGGATGCTGCCATCAGAAACCCCACACTGACGAGTATACTCTGCAAACAATGCGCAGGATTCAAACGTGAACCTTGATCAAATTCAAATTATTATGGTACATAGACTTCTGCAATTAATTACTAATAGACAAGACTGCCCACGACATTCTCTGAATACTTAAGGTCTTAAATGGTTTTGAAAAGTTCTGTAGGGCCCGGCGCGGTGGCGCAAGTGGTTAAGGTCCTCACCTAGCACGCCCGGGATCCCATATGGGCACCGGTTCTAATCCCGGCAGACCCGCTTCCCTTCCAGCTCCCTGCCTGTGGCCAGGGAAAGCAGTCGAGGATGGCCCAAAGCCTTGGGACCCTGCACCTGCGTGGGAGACCCGGAAGAGGCTCCTGGCTTCGGACCGGCATAGTATCGGCCCGTCGCGCTCACTTGGGGAGTGAATCATCGGACGGAAGATCTTCCTCTCTGTCTCTCCTCTCTGTATATCCGCCTTTCCAATGAAAAAATAATAAAAATAAATCTTTAAAAAAAGAAAAGTTCTGTAATTTTTGAGGGATAAAATAAGGGAGGAAAACTGAATTTGCAAGCTCTATTGTGAGAAAGAAGCTGTTGGCTTTGTGCTGCATTTACAATGACGTCATTTAATTGTCTTGGTAACTTGAGAAGGCAGGTCTATTAACAGCTATTTTTACAATAGATGAAATCTCAGAGAAGACTTACCCATTGTAAGTGTACAACTATTAAGTAGCTGGGAACCCATTCAAAGCCAAGTCTGCCTGACATATGGTTGCTATTTTCACTGGAACCTTGCTATTCAAAATGTCTTCATACCATACTATTGGTGTCATCCAGGAGGTTTTTGAAATGGTAGACAAACTTAATCTAGTTTAAAGATAATAAGACACAGGCCTATCAAATCTCATAATAGCTTAGAAAAGAATGGAAAAACAGAAACTAAGGTGCAGAAGGACTAAAGGAGTAGACAACGCTGAAATCTGATTAACTAAAAGTGTAACTCAGGCCAGCGTCAACCTAACAGGCTCATCCTCCAATTGCAGTGCCAGCATCCCATATAGGTGCCAGTTGGAGTCCTGGCTGCCCACCTTGGATCCACCTCCCCACTTGTGACCTGGGAAAGCAGCAGTAAAAGTCCAATTGCTTGCACCCCTGCATCTACATGGGAGATCCAGAAAGAAGATCCCGGCTGTTGGCTTCAGATTGACTCAGCTCTGGTTGTTGAGGCCATTTGGGGCAGGTACCAGCAGATAGAAGACCTCTATCTCTGTCTCTCCTTCTCTATAAAATTGACTTTCCAATAATAATAATAATAATAGTAATAATAAGTAAGTCTTTAGAAGAAAAGGCAGCCAGGATTTCCATCTGAGAGCTTTGTCTTTCATCCTTGCTTTGCTTTAGAACCCCGGCCTTGCAAACACACACCTCTGCTGCAGCCCTGTTAGTTGCACTGCTGGACTTCTCAGTCCCCACTTAAGGTTTGTCTTGACTCTTTTCATTGCACTTCGTTACAGTCTGTCACAAGTTCTTTTGGATTCACCTCCAGAATAAACAGCAAAAGTCATACTTGATCATCACTATCATCACACCAGTCCAAAATCACCTTACCTCCTTTCTGGACTGTGCTGTGGCCTCGTAATTAATTGGTTCCTGTTTGTTGTTGCTGTTTTACAATTTGTATGTATCATTCAGTATCTGGGAGTCAAGGTGATGTGTTTGAGTTCTAATCATTCTTTTCTCCAAAAAAATTTAAACTCCTTGATGCACTGATCTTTTTACCTGCCTCTTTCTGATTTGCTGTGTCCGAATTCCACTGATGTTTCTTTTTCTAGAAAATGTCAAGTTTATTCTCACCTCAAGGCTTCATTCCTCCCCCTTTATGGAGTGCTTCTCTGTCAGGTCATTTTTACCACTCACATCTCAGATAAAAAATGAATGCCCCTGAGAAGGCTTGCCCTGGACCGCCTATTGTACAACATAACCCCCTGAAATCAGACAGTTGATCCCCTTTCAACGTTTTATTTTATTTAGTTTTTCGCAGTCTGTTAAAAGTTCAATGTCCCCATAACCAGAGATTGAGGAATGATTTTGTATGCTAACAAGTTTATCAGACATGTTTTGATTAACACTGAAGTAGAGAAGGAAAATAAGACTACTACAGTTTCAAGAAAGACCTCACAAATACTATACTGTTTCACCAAGGGGGACTCAATCTTCACAGTACTTATACCAACCAGCTCTTGGATGCTATTGGCCTGAAGAAGACTTTGCGAATCTATTCAGCTAAGACAGTGGTCAAAACCCTTATCTGTTTGCCTCACTTCTCACTCTCAGGGAGTTTTCTAGAACAGAATGGGGACTTAGGTAGCATCTGACATGGAGTGCCAAGGTCGATTCTTTTATTCCACTGCTTTGTATAAGTTCTGAAAGTGACTTTAGGATATTGGTGCATTTCCTTCTCAGGTAATGAAATACAACCCCAACCACTGCCAGCCTTGGATTCTCGGCTCTGTCTTGTGTATTTCCTCCAAATCACCTAGAACAGTGTTGGATGTCTTATCTGGTAGCATAAGCCAAAGTCAACCCAGGAAGCATGAGCTCTCCGATAACATGCCCTTCTTCAGTTATGGCTTCTGCAATTGTTGTCTATTACTGTCAAAAGTGGACAACATAGTACCATGAAGTATCTATGTAACCAGTTTGGAAGTCAAAACTCTTCTTGGCTGACTCCATTGTGCAAAATTATCCCAATCTTTTATGAGTGCAAGGAAGTACCCCTTTCTTGCCTGCTGATCCCTTGGCACAAGAATTCCAAAGTACCATTGAGTGAGTTTCAGTTTAGTTTAACAGTGTTCTTACTGTGTGCTCTAGTAAAAGCATTCTATCTTTACAGGTCCTCCATCCTGGAAAAGTCCAAAAATGCAAGAAGCAGCAAGTTCCCCGAGGATACAAGCAGGACTAGTGGTAGGCAGAGCCATTCCTGCTCTGATCCATGATTCCAAGATTCATCTTCTACCTACTGGGAATGCAGCACGACAGAAAATCAATTGATTTAGAGCAAGCCATCTAAATGATGACTTCCCATCTTGACATGGTATGTTTTCAAAACTGCTGTCTCTACTCTCCTTAAAGTACACAATGTAGTGTAGCCATATCCCCTCTCTGATGCAGCATATGAGGTATTTTTGCCCATACATGAACTATTGCATGGGCCCTCAAAAAGGGGTATTAGCATAAGCCCTGCTAAATGAAAGGCTGTCTCACTCTCTCAAAGCACATGCAGGGGGAAATTCTTCCTACGGCAATGGAAAAGCTACAGGAATGAATTGGCAAAGCTTTCAGGTACCCTACAACCTTTAAAATATGTTGAAGAAGTGAAAAAACATTATATTTTGGTGATTGGAATTTCAGCAGCAGTGGAAGCAATAAGGGATAAGGCTTCCAGCACCAGAGTTGGGTCATATTCTTAGCTTTTGCTGACATTTATTTTGTTTTCCTCCACTTAAGAAAACGAAGGAAATATATTCTTTTAAAAAATGATTTATCTATTTTTACTGGAAAGGCAGATCAGATTTACAGAGAAAAGGAGAAATAGAGAGAAAAATCTTCCATCTACTGGTTCATTCCCCAAGTGACAACATGGCCAGAGTTGATCTGATCTGAAGCTGGGATTCTAGAAGCCTCTTCTGGGTTTCCCACACAGGTACAGAGTCCCAGGCTTTGGGCTATACTCTACTGTTTTCTTCAGGCCACAAGCAGGGAACTGAATCAGAAGTGGAGAAGCCCAGACACAAAATGGCACCCATTTGAGATGCCAGCGCTTGCAGGTAGAATATTAGCCAGTTGAGCCATCACATCTGACCCAGAAAATATTTTCTTTACACTTATTTTTAAATTATATGCATTTAGCAATTCGAAGAAAAAGCAGATGCCAACTTATTATCAAAAGCCACCTTTAATTGAGGTGAACTATTATATTGAATTAGCCATAGAAAAAACACACATATGCAGGCTTAATATTTATGCCTCCAATTGTGTATCTATCTATATACATTTACATTTGTATGCAGACAAGGATATTTTAAAAGGCAGCAGATTTTCAGATGGTGAAATGTAAAGTATTATGTTAAAAATAATATTCGTCAAAAGCATATCTGTTTTATCCAGTTGTTAATCTCTATCTAAAACAGACTTAACTTTGAAAACTGTCATGAGATATGGAAGTCATACAAGTAAGAAAAAAATTGCTGAAAATAGTGAGTATCCACATCCACTGAAAGCCTACAGAATGCCAATGTCTCAAAGCACATTCTCCATGTACCTAAGAGAGCTGCAGTAGGCAGCCAAAGTCCCAGACTAAGTGGGTTCCACAGCAAGGCCAACTGTAAGGATCTTCCCACTGTCCTGGTTCTTTTCTCTTTGACTTGCACATGAAGCTAAACAAATACAGAGTGATTTATCAGCTGTGTGGCATGAGATTGGCTTTTGGTCTTCCAGGGGTTACTGAGTATTAACATTGGCAGTGGACATCTGGGCCTACGTTCCCTCTGAGCCACAGTCTTGTTTGCTCCAAGGAAATGAAGGGAGAATTGAATTTTCATGAACAGAATGTATCAACAAAGTCAGGACTCTGGGAACCCTGACAGACTCCAGCTTCCCCTGGGTGGAGGCCAGACAGGGGATTTGAAGTTGACACAGAACTGTTACACTGAATATTCAAGAAGCAGGAAGCAACAGCAAGTCCCCAGGAGGCTCCTGCTGGTGGATGAGGAGTGGACATTACAGCCTTGCAGCAGCTCCTTCCTGCTGTGGTTGCTGCTCCTCTGAAGCATAAGGCATCTTGCTTTTGTAGAGTTACATAAACCATGCAGCAGAGTTTGCTAGTCACCCACATCACCACTGTGATCAGTAAACAAATGTGATAGGCTATAAATCGTTGGGTGCGTTTAGAATTTCATTTCACCCTAGGATGATTTCTCGTTAAAACCTGAAATCCCGCACATTCTGCTGCCAGTATAAATTAACTCAACTTTGTGGAGGATTAGCTTCTGAAGTGGGCATGCGTTGAGACAGCCTGCTGTGTTTCTGGTTTATCTGGTTGAGAGGGAATAAAAGGGTTAGAGGGAATGGTTATATAAGTGGCAACTCCTCCAGTGAGACTCCAAGGGTATCTGAGTCCTCTTGATTTATTTCATGGACTAAAATCATGTTTTTCATCTGTCTGCATCACTGAACTGATGGAAAAAAGAGAAAGCCCAGAATGGTTTCTATTCCTTGTGAATTATTGAAGGCAGTTGTCAGCAGCTATACATCTTAAAAATGGATGACAGCCCCAGAAACATAGAGAACACAGTCTTCTGTGTAGAGCCTCAGGGGACAAAAAAAGAAGAAAAAAAAAAAGTCACTTCTTAGGTGGAAAATTCTATTTAGAATTAGAATGTGGATTCTGAGGTATCTTCACTCAAATCAAGATTAGCCAATTTTGAAAATGACTTGACAAAGCTTTGTAATCTTTCTTCTATTTTTGTTCTTTCCTTGACATCTTGCTTGGTTAGGATCGCAGAGGTCCAGAGTGATTAAAATGACATGTTTCAGATGAAAATGTGAGGGCCTTTGGCAGAGATACCTCTTTAAACCTGTCATAGCAGGTATTTTAAAAATTGTACACATGAGCAACCTCACTGCTTTGGACACCAGGTGAAACTACATGACGTGTAAAGGAACCTGAAGATTTTTATGGAGTTCATCTGAGTTCCATTCTTCCTTTTGCTAAGTCTAATTCATCTATTCTTTCAACTATACTTTTGACGTCCACCATAACTTTCCCTTCGCTCTCTTTGAAACCAGTATTCCTGGGAAGGTATTCAGAACTCTTTGGACAGCAGTAGGATGGGGGGAAAATGTCTTTACAATGGCATTCATTAAAATGTTTCTGTTGCATCAGCTAGGAATCTATTCTCATTCACCCAAACTTATTAAATGCCAATGAACCACTAATTACTTTTTTCATGAAACATCACAAGCTGTATAGCCATTGATTCAGAATGGGTTTGTAGCCATACATCAAAAGAGAACACATGCCCCTGGTGTCAGGTCCGGTCCAGAGCTGGTCAGCCCTCGTCAGGCAGGGATGCTTCCACTCCGAGCCTCAGTGACTCTGCCTTGCACAAGCCTGAGAGTGAGAGCCTCCTTACAGTTTGTCCTTGCACATTTCTCTCGTCAGTTCTGGTGCAGGTCCTCCTCAGTGTGACGTGTCAGAGAGATGGGACTCCAGAGACCTCCTGGAGAAAGGTTTCCGCTTTGTGGTGTCTTCTCGCATGAGACAGCCCAGCCCTTGACTCCAATGTGAATCTCATCCCCAGAGTCCAGCCATCCATGGAAGCTTCTTGGGAGAGCAGTCTCAAGCTGAGGTTAGGGAAGCACGGTGGCACCCACAGTCCCATAAGGGCCGTTTTGGAAGGCTGTCACTGAGCATGCGTGCATCAAGCACTCCGTTGGTTCATATCTCCCACTGTGGCTCTGTGTTTGGTTGACCATGACTTTGAGCTGTAGTTCCTTTTAGACTGCTGCCCCTTGGCTTACACGTTGTCTCCAGAGCAGAGCCTCCACCCAAGTGTGCCCTTCAGCTCTGTCCCTGGTCTGGTTTGTTGCATGGATTCTTCTCAGGTAGCCTGCTCTCCGTTCCTCACAGTACTGAACTGGGCTCCCAAAGGCTTTGAAAAATCCATAGCAGTTGGTGATAGAGTGTCTCAGAAGGGAAAGAGAAAACTGGAAAGTGTTTTTCTCACATTTTTTTCCCATAAGGACTAAAAATAGATATGTTTTGCTAAAATAAAGACCTGTTGTGTGACTTACAGCATTTGGCTTTTTGGGTTTGTGGCAATAAAAGCTTACAGTTATTACGTCAATTTCAGCAATAAATCCCTACCCCCAGAAAACTCTTTGGAGTGTCTCTCTGCTGTTTCCCCCCAAAATTCTTAATGGTAAAAGTCTTTGTCTGATCGAGGTGGCCCTGAATGCAAAAGCTGAGGTGAAATTAGCCACTGCAGTAGTAAAGTGTGTGTGTGTGTGTGTGTGTGTGTGTGTGACACAGAGAGAGAGAGCAAGCAAGCGAGCGAGAGAGAACTAGAATTGCATCTGTAACTGTTCATATTGGACCTGAATTTAAAGTAATAGGGTGGGCGTATCTATGTGTGCATGCACATGCATGTGGCAGGAGACATAGGAGAATCAGACGGCATTCCAGGCTCCGGACTTCCGCTTGTCCCAGATCCAGTGTTGCTCAATCCTAGTTGTGGTGGCAGCTGGGGAATGAACCAGCCAATGGAAGATCTCTGCCTCCCCTCTTTCTGTGTCTCCTCCTCCTCTTTCTTTGTTACTCTGCTTCTCAAAACTAAATTCTTTAAACTATTCTTGATAAAGTAATTAAGAAAGAATAGGTATTCCAGTTTATCAGTGGAATAATGACTTTATAATCATCAAAGAAAACAAGCCCAACAGACTGCACCTACCACAACCTCCAGCTCTACCGGGAAATTTTCAGCTTCAGTCCTGATGAGAGGCAGAAAGTCCCTCCCCGGCAGATGATGCTGCCAGCAGAAAGACGGACGGACCTGAGGAACACAGCACAGAAGTGTGTTTCCTCTGGAGGATTCGCTGAGCGAGTCCCCATCCCCATGTCAGCTGTTGCAGGACAGCAGCCAGTGGGGCTGCACGTGCAGACTCCGGAGTGCTTCCCACTGGATGTTGAGGAAGGAGTTACCCAGCAGATGGGTCAGGTTTGCTCCTAAGTTGCCAAGTTCTTCCCCGCCTCAAACATTTACTCCTTTCCCTACTCCCACTAGTCTCTATTCCCTCCATAAGTAATTACGTCTGGCTTCCAACAGGATGCTGCCCCTTTGGGGTCTCTGTGTGCAGTAAAGGCTGACAACAAGTACATGATTTACAGATCCCTAGCTCCTCCATAGTCAACCGGGATCCTTGGCTCCTGGCACCAGGAAAATCTGTGCGTAAAGAGAATACAAGCCAGTTCCATTCCTCTAGAGTAATGTAGTGGTTGCCTCCACCCACTGGCAGACAAATCTCTTCTACAAGAACGACAGAGGCATTCATGTTTCCTGGATTCTGGCTTTTTCTGCCTTATACTGTGTCTGACTCCTGGCTAACAGTAATAGTGGCTAATTTCTCTGGGAGTGCCCTGTTCTCTGGATTGCAGGAGGTCTGCCTGTCAGAGTCTAGGAGCACCCCTCAAGGCTAACTCAGGACACAGGATTTCAGTCTGTGATGTTGCTCCTGATTCTATATAGTACGATTCACCTCTTCATCCTGTAATTGCCACACTTACCTCCCCAATGTGCCAGTACTGCCAAATTTGCCACATTTCCGAAACTGTCAGACTACACATTCTAAAGTCAGGTATAGCAACTTGTTCTTTTTCTATTTTTATTATTCTCTAACACAGTTCCATAGGCTCTGGGATTTCCATTCACTCCTCCCCAAATCTCCACGCACTCTTTCCACTGTTCCCCCATATCGTTACAATAGTATAGTCCTTCACAATCAGTCATAAGTCCATCATTATGTTGTTTGAGTGTATCCTAACATTGTAGGCATGAACAATGGCACAATCCAGCATTTTAGTGTCAAGATGCATTCGACAGTTTCATTGGGAATCCATCTTTGATCTGGAAGCAGAGGTGCACACTGCACTGTATCCTCACATCTGTATGTGATGGTCTCTATGGCACAGTTAAGGTTTGTGATAAACTTTCTCTCTGGTGTTTACCTAATAAAGTCTAACATTGGACAGATACTACTGAATTGTTTTTAGAGGCAGAAGTCCATGGACAGTCTGGATTTGCCACAGTATCAGGAAGAGACCTAAATGCTAGAGAGGCAGACTTGTTTTGAAGTTTATCACCAACAGCTCCTTAAAGACCTGTGTGCACCCCCAACATTGCACAGTACCTACTGACTATGAGACCAAGGTGTCTCATAAGAACTGCTTGGCTAGCTGACAATCTGCCTCTATTACCCTACTACAATCTTGATCAGACAACTGGGAACCACAGAACTGCTTTGGTACTTGGTGCCAGACAGAAAACTACAGAGTGAGCAGATGCTAACAGTCCTGTTCTCCTATGCCACTATCTAAGCTTCTTTTTAACATCTTTAAGTCAAATCCATTTAAAAATTCTTTTTCTTTAGATGCTTTTCAAACCTTCTCTCTATATTTGTTCTTTTGTGTTTAATAATCTCCCTTTAACATTCTTAAATACATCTTCACCTTGAGACCCATTATATTTTATAAACCTGAGTGTAGATGACTTCCATCAACTCTAGAAGACTCTGTCGCATCACCAGAAGTGGAACCTCCACTCTGCACTATCTACATAAACACTGTTTAGGTTTACATTTGGTCTGTAATTGTAGAACATATTCGCATACACAGTCACCGAATTCAAATTCCGTTTCTCATAGGCTCTCAGTTACTGTGATTCTTCTAAATTCAGAGAGATTCGTTTACAAGCCAGCAATACCCTGCCCCTACCTTAAATCAGTACAATACAGTACTGTGGTGTAAAGTTTGTAGAATCTGCTAGTTCAGCCTCATTTGTAATTGCACCTTCAGGTTACACCATTAGTGAGTGCCCTATTGGTACAATATTATCTCATCTGTTTTACTAGGCAATGCAAACAGTGATGGTGGCTCAGCCAAACCAAGTTGTCCTTAAGAGTTTCAGAATGAGGAACAAAAGGCGAGAAAATAAAATGATTTTAAAGCAAAGCCTTTACAAGAGCACTGTGGTGAGGACAGGAAATTTCAACTGATCACATTCCTTCAATACAACATGAAGGATTAGATTTTACAGGATTGCCGCATCCCCAAACCATCTAGTTTGTTCAAGATATGTGATAAGGGAATTTTCTGAACAAGAAATGTCAGTAACTCTTCAGCATTTCAATTCTGTGATCACTAGTGCTGATTCTTTGAGGCTGACAGCGTGAAAGAAACTTTACTTCCTTTCAGAATATATTGCTATGTTTTTTGTGGTGCAGAAATGTGTTCATTACCAATTAAAATTCTAAATTCAGTGCCATATTTCTTATTTTTAGAGAAATTCCTCACCACATGTTGTTCACAAATTGGTTATCTCAGCAGCTGGTACATTTTTGTCAATTCTGCTCTTTATTGATTTGGTGGCAGAAAATGTGGCATGGTTGAATGGGAAATGCATTCATGACATTTATTCACCAGATTACAAAAACCACTTTTATAAAGCACAGCCATTAACGAGCTTTTGTAACTATCTGGACTCTGACCTTTTCATTTCCATAATTAAACTTTTTTCAGGAATAAATTACTTTTTGGTATGAAGCTTGTAGCTTCTTACATCTCAAGAACATTGCTCCAAATGGACATATGTTCCCATAATATTTTTTAAACCTTTCATAATTAATCTGCCAGTAAAATGAAAGATAGTTGTATCTCTCAGCAGAAACATTGCTGGAAAGTCTCAGATACAGCCTAGTAACTACAGTTAAGTGTGCAAGTAGTATGGGCATGTGATACTAAAAATTTCACTCATGAAAATTGCTTGGGGTACAATAATCACACATGATTCTTTTTCCTCCTTTGTTAATGATTGGTCATGTATCTACAAAGGCCCATTCCTGGCTTCCAGGTTGCTATCCTCAATGGCCATAGGAATGGTTCTGTTTCCTCTTCTTCAGTCCCAATACGTGAAAATACATTTCCTTCATGGGCAGTAGTTTAAAAAAAAAGTAAGGTATCCCATGATTACAAAAGTCAAATTGTGATCCCTAGAAGGAGGAGAAAAACCATTATTCTGAGAGACTGAGAAGTGCCTGCACCTGTACCTGTATCCGTAAATTACTTACCTTAGGGACCGGGGTGCCATTTGCTGCTATCAATTTGATATCATTCCAGAAAGTATGGAAGCAGTTAGGTCAAATCATGCATTGATTTTACTTTAGGATTGAAATAAGAAACAAAGAATAAATTTACATAGAAACAGACCTTGGAATAAATTTACGTCATCTCAACAAAAGATCAATGCTACACAGCAGTGCAATGGCAGGGAAAAAGCAATGGACAAGTAAAGACCCATATTCAGGCACTGAAAATTCCAAATAATTCTCTTGGCTAAAAGATATTAGAGTGTATGCAGATACCCCTGCACAATCTGAACCCATCATCCCTTGCTCTCAGTTCCATCACCTTCGCAAATAATTGCAGAGAAAAGTAAATTATTTACTTTGTTCTCCCAGGAAAAAAGTTCAAAGAAAATTTATCACATTTTAACTGAATAATAAATAATTTTAAACCATGTTCAATATGCAACATCAATTCTATAAATTACCCTCTGCCCAAATATGGATCATTAAGGAGGAAAAAAGAGACAAAGAGATGGAAAAGAAGAAATAGGAAAAAGTAGTAAATAAAACAGAGGAGGGATTGGCATTTAGCACAAAGGTAAGACCCTGAATAAAGTCCCCACATCTAACACCAGATGGATTGTGTTCACATTCTGGCTCCTCTCCTCATTCCAGCTCCCACTAAAGCTCCTTGGGAGGCAGTGCATAGGTTTCAAGTAGCTTGGCTTGACCCAGCTCCAGCTGCTGCCAATATCTGGGGAGTGAACCGGTGAGTGAGATAGTATTATTCCATAATGTATTCATACAACAATTTTCTTTATTGAGCCATCAGCTTATGGACATCTGCATTAATTCCGTATCTTAGCTGTTGTGATTGAGTGGCAATAAACTGGGAGAAACAAATAATTCTCATAAACTCATTTCATTTTGTTTGGACGAAGACACTTAATTGGGATGGCTGGGTCATAAGGTAGATCTATTTTCAGATTTCTGAGGAATTTCCATGTTTTCTTCCGTAATAGTGTACTAGTTTACAGTCCTAAGAGCAGCATAGCAATGTATCTTTTCTCCCACATCCTCACCAGCATTTAGTTTTGTTGTTTGTGTTTTCGATAAAGGATATGAGCAGTATTTTTCAAAGGATGATATACAAAAGGCCAGCAGAGACAGGAACAAGTGTTCGAGATTACTAGCAATCAGGGAAATGCAAATAACAACTACAATAAGTTTCACCTCACACCAGTTAGAACGTAATGCCCTTTTAGCTTCAATCTTGATAATAGTGAACACGTAAACATTTGAATTTTTAAAATATTTTTATAGTTTTTTTTTTCAAAAAAAGATGTGTTTATTTAATTGAAGGCAGAGTAACAGAGAAAGGTGTATAAGACAGAGGGATCTTCTCTCTACTGATCCATTCCCCAAACTACCACAAAAGCCAGGTCTGGTCCAGGTCAAAGCCAGGAACCAGAAACTTCCTTGTCTGTTTCTTGCACCCCTTTGAAAGTCATCATGGCATATCAGATCTGTAGCTGAAATATACAAGCAGTTGGGGGGAAATTTGCTCTTGCTTCAGTTTTATGCTTTCAAAAAAATGCATTTTGAGTTTCTATTAATGGGTATTGTTCGCTCTTTTTGGTATTCTCTCTTCAGTTTTAGCTTTTCTGGTGTTCACACTTTTCAGCTTGTCACCACAAATCTGAAACACCAGACACAGCGAGTCATGCAGGAGGTTTTAATCCAGCAGGGATGATGGCGGGGGTGGGGTGGTGGAGGCAGGAGGACAGGAGTGGAGGCAGAGACCTACTTTTATGACTGGAGGGATTGGCAAATAGGGCTGTGGTCAGGCCACAAGAGATTGGTGGATAGGACTGTCCCAGCTAGAGGAGATTGACACGTGTGGTGATAGACAAAGCCTAGAGAGCCTTCATCGTAAGAGCAATAAGGCTCCTTCACAGAAAATAAAAGCATTGGCATCCTAATAAAAGTCCACAAAAATAGTTAAAGAAAGTCATAAACTTAGTTAAATCATTCTCATATCAGAGAATGTAGTGATTGAATCACTAGCCTGAAAGAAATTGACTAGTATCCCTTAAAATAAAAAGGGTACACAAATAACCCAAACTATATGGAATAGAAACATGGTAAGATATTTAAACAAGAAGAGACCTATCTAATTTCCAAAAGATGGTAGTGTAAAGCAAATAAATTTTCTATGGGATTTAGTTTAGAAAACCATAATCCTATAAACCATTGTATCATGGGATAATTAAGAAAATCATTGTATCATGGGAATAGATTTTTTTTGGCAGCTGGCTATTGAAGGACTTTAATTTTACCAAAAGAAAGGAAAAAACAGAAATGATCTTGAAAACTTTTTCCATTACAACATTTTTTGTTTTTGTAGAGAGCCAAATTACTTTTTAGCTAGAAGCAATTGCACAAACTTCAGATTCAGAAATATAAAACTAGTGTCCTGGAAATGCTTCTATTGATCAATTCCACCCCTTGGAAGTATGCTGGAGAAAATAGGATCCATTATTACCGTAAAAGTAGGCTTCACGTTTCCACTCCCAGCTGCTCTAATTCTTTACTTTTACTCTTGGACAAATAACATATCATGAGCAAAAGGAAAGAGGGCCAGTAAGTTTTCCTATCCACTTATCTCTTTAGAAATGTGAAATAAGAAAAGTGTATCAATTCCTGATAGATCTGGTTCCTTATACCAACAGTCTGGTCACACATTTGTGTAAGACAAGTAATTCTAAAACCTTATGCTATTGCCTTACTTTTCTTTTATGAAAACAATTATCCCTCAGAAGACAGAAAAACTTATGAATTTGCTTCTAAACAAGCAGATGACCCAGATATCTCAGTTCTGGATTTAGAGTCAAAGGAAATGAAATTAGCATGTGAAAGAGATACCCAGGCTCCTTTGCCGAGTGCAGCACCATTCACAACAGTGAAACACAGGATCAAGCTAGATAGCCACTGAATGCACATACACATATGTGCATATGTGTGTAAATAATAATTGATGGAATATTATTCAGCCACAGAAGCAATACGATCCTGTAATTTTCAGCAGAATGGAAAAATCTGGAGGACAGATGCTAAGTGCAGTAATTCATCCACAGAAAGACAAATACTAAATGTTTTCCATGTAACTGGAATCTTCTAGGTGTTGATTTCAAGAGAGTAGAATAGTAATTACTAAAACCTAGGAAAAATAAGAAGGAATGGGAGTAGACGGAGGTTGGATAATAAGTATCAAAATAAAAATATTTATAATAAATTCTAGTGTTCTACAGCACAATGCACAGAGTATACAATAGCTGATTATATATTTTATGAAAACTAGAACAGAAAAGTTTGAAGGCTCAAATTTAAATTATGTGACAACAGAAGATGCAAATTGCTGATCTAATCATTCCACATGGTACACATATATTGAATTCATACATATAAATATATGCAGTCTTATAAATATGCACAGTTATGTGCCAATTAAAAACAAACACAAGTGGGAACACTGTCTAAAGCATTTAAAAACAATGTGGTGAGAAGCACAGAGTCTGTGAGGGTGAAATTGACATTTTGAGATGTATTGTTTGCAGCCGTTGTCTATAGTCTTGAGGAATAGTAGTTTTTTCCTACTTGTTTTTTATTGAGTTCTTTATCTAACGGAGGGTTAAGCCTGTGATTGCAAAATGAGCCTGAAAGTGTATCATTGTAAAATTAAGAAAATAAGATAAGGAAGGAGGAAGAAGGGTGGGAATTGAGCAGGAGGGAAGATAGGGTGGGAAATATCACTCCTAAATGTGTACTGTGAAATACATGAAATTTGTTCATCTTATAGAAATAAAATAATTTTTGAAACCCCAACTTTAAAAAAATACTTGGCCAGGCCTGGCTCCCTGCTTGTGGCCTAGGAAGATAGTTGAGGACGGCCCAAGGCCTTGGGACCCTGCATCTGTGTGGGGACCTGGAGGAGGCTCCTGGCTCCTGGTTTCAGATAGGCTCAGCTCTGGCCATTGTAGCCACTTGGGAATAAATCAGTGGACAGAAGATCAACAAATAAGGTAGTTATTGTCTATGGAGCAGACTTGAAGTTAACAGTGATCTATTTCTTAATTCCTCATAAATACTATGCAAATTCCTCCAGAGGCTCTGTGTGTGTATCTAATTCTCAAATAAGTATAAATAAATAAATAGATAAATAAAATGCATAAATTTCTTCACTAGGAATACAAAATAAAGTCTTGCTTTTCTGCCCTCAACATTCCTTAAGAGTTTGCTTCGAAAACTAAAAGTCTACTACCCAGTACAGTAATCACTGTCCTTTCATTTTTCTAGAAATTTCTTACTTTATCCCAGCTAGTACTATTTTTTGTTTGTTTGTTTCCCCAGCTTCTCATTATTTACATGGGACTAATACTATAGTACACATATTTAACCTTAACAGAGTTACAGGAAATGTTCTTGAAACTCATGGAATCTCTTCTGAAAACATATGAAGAAAATCTTATGTTGAAATTATTATGAAACATATTAATACATTATTAAAGGAGAAGATTACTGTAATATCTTCGAAGTGGATAATAGGGTTAAATGTCACACATATACCTATAATATTTTTAGTTCTCTGGGAGAAGTGATCCAATTTTTCATTCAATTTACCCCCTTGATATAAAATAGTTTGTATTAACATAAGTTCCTCCAAAAGTCTATTGCCTGTAACTGAGGTATTTTAAATACTGTTATAAATAGCTTTAAGCATTTCGGATCTCCCTTAGTGTAAGACTTCAATGTAAATGTAACTTTGCAAATATTATTTTAAAGATGCATTTTATGGGTAATCTAAGTCAAAAGAATTGGGGCAGGCGTTTGATGTATGAGGAAGACACCACCAGAGGCCCCATTGTGTATTTCTCAGCTTTACTCCCAACTTCAGCTAGTGTCTCTGTTCCCTTCCTTCTTCTCTCCCTCCCATACCCTGTCAAGTTATTAAAAATTCTCTGTTGTTTGACACCATTTTATTAATCTTCAGCTTCAGTGGAAAGACAAAACCTTTTTCTCAAGTGCCCTTTTCATCACGTAACTTTTAGTTTTTACACACACACAAATACACATACTTTTGTTTTGCCTTGTTTTGTGTTCGCAGCAGGAAATCAATATCCATTGCAATCAAATAAAAGAGAACACAAGGGCAAGTAGTTTCCAAATGGTCATTTTATCAGATTGTTTACACATTAATTTTTCCTGGTTTGCAATCAGAAATCATCACCCAAAGTTTTCTGGTGTGTGTGTGTGTGTGTGTGTGTGTGTGTGTGTGTGTGTGTGTTTACTCCTACTGTATGTTGTTTTCTAAACTCTGGCACAATTTCCTGGAGACGTTCAGACTGCCACAACATGAGTCAGGAGAGAGATTTTCTTTCGTGACATGAATTCTGAGCATTTAAATTTTGCTTTGTGTTGTGGCTTTTTTCTTTTTTAAAAAAAGGTCTGCATTCTTTATTGGTAACAATTGTACTTTTATTTTTTCTATATCCTCTAATTCTACTGTTTTCTTTTTCCCCTTACAACCACTCCCATTTCTACATTTCCAGTTGAACCATATTAGGAAAGTTGCCTTGATGAAAAGATCAGGATAAGAGCTATGCCCATCCATTAGTGTTTGCCCTAAAATAATAAAAATAAAACAAACCTAAAGAGCATCTTTCCTTTTCTTTTTTGAAACATCTCTTGTGCTGCATCAGTAGACAGAATTTCAGTTCGTTTTATGAAATGCAACATTTAACCCCTTGTTTTCTGGGGAAAAGAAACTGTAGTGACTTGAAAGTTGAGGAGGTGGATGCTACCTCACTCACACACACTCATTCTCAATCTGCACAGCCCCAGTCACCTTCCTCCTGGGTCATGTGGCACAGGTGCAGCAGAGATGGGCCCTAAAGCCAGGACCCGTCTTCTTCAAGTTAACAAAATTTTTAAAATTTTAAAAGAGGCAGAATAGGGCCCGGCGCGGTGGCGCGAGTGGTTAAGGTCCTCGCCTGGCACGCCCGGGATCCCATATGGGCGCCGGTTCTAATCCCGGAAGCCCCACTTCCCTTCCAGCTCCCTGCCTGTGGCCTGGGAAAGCAGTCGAGGACAGCCCAAAGCTTTGGGACCCTGCACCCGCGTGGGAGACCCGGAAGAGGCTCCTGGCTTCGGATCGGCATAGTATCGGCCCGTTGCGCTCACTTGGGGAGTGAATCATCGGACGGAAGATCTTCCTCTCTGTCTCTCCTCTCTGTATATCCGCCTTTCCAATAAAAAAATAATAAAAATAAATCTTTTTTTTTAAAAAAAAGAGGCAGAATAACTAAACGGGGAAAAACATATGTAACTTATTCTCTATATGTTTTCATGAGGCTCAATTCTCCAAAATATTAGCTATTGGCTCTCATAAGGATACAAGGATCCCAGAGCAGCAAGGGAGAGTGGGATCTGATCATGTCTGATCTCACTTTCCAGGGAAGGTTTTTAGGAATGACAAGGAAAGTTTAGGGTTTAAATTCTTTTCCCTAATGAGCCTGTATTTAAATGTTGTTTATTAAGTAATATTATACAATTGATTTAATTTGATCTTTCTGGTACATTAAAAGATGATAACAACTCCACCTTTGAGATAGATACATGCTTTTGTTGTATTCATCACATCAAATTTTAATTTGTTTAAAGTTTTGTCTCACAGCTGCTTGCGGATAGGAACTTCATCTTACTCACTTTTATTTCTTGAATTCTTAACACAGTGTCCAAAAATAAATACTGTATAAATACTTGTGACATTGTACTGAATCTTCCATTTGTTGTATATTTGCTGTATATCTCTGACAAGTAATATACTTACACATATTTTTGTAAAAATGAAAACGTCAATTTTAAATTCAAATATGCAGCTTTGTCTCCTCCCTTCTCAATAACAGAAGCATATCCCCTCACCTCATGACTTTTGGTTTGGTCACATACCTTGTTTTGACTGTTAGGATGTTAGTGGCCATGATCTAAACAAAGGCTTGAACTGGGGTCATACAGTCAGGCTTGCTTTCTTTAATTCTTGCTTTTCTTCATGAGAAGTACAAGTTTGGGGTAACCACTATTCCAAGGAAGATGACAGATTATTTTTAAACAGTGCACCACTTGCTATGTAATTAGTTCTAAAAGTTGATTATTTTTTTTCCAGTTGAACTCATTAAATTATCACCTAATGCAAATGCTATTTGTGTCCTGTGTTTCCAGTAACATAGTGGTTAAAAATGATGACAAAAGCAATTTCCTGAAGCAAGGTGTTTCTTTCCCAGCAAAGTTCTGTGTATTACTTTTCCACTGTCAAGCATACCATTTAGATTCCCTAATGCCAGCATTTGGGACAGAATTACCTATAAACCAAGACCAGATGTTTTTTTCCTCAGGCATTGGGTGTAAAGAAACTCCCTGTGAGCCTAAAGGTACAAGCTGAGGGAGATAAGCCTTCCAGCCTGGGGAGTAAGAGCTAAACCACATATCAATATTTTACCACCGCTTTTGAGATCAGCTCAGGCCCAGTGCCATATAGAATATCTGCATTTGATGTTGGGGCACTTGTCAGCACATTTAACTTTATGCAGAGCTATAGGAAATTCCTATAGACTCACTTGCAGACCTATGGCCAGGTATTTACTTCTACAGTCCCATAATCTGTTTTACAAAATTGCTCCACAATACTGCAGGCCCACATACATTACCCTTCTCCTTCCTGGGTGTGCCACAGCCTCGATTCACATTTCTTATGTGACACAGACACTTAAAGAACCTGATGATCCACTGGTTCAGATAACGTTTAAATAGCAAGCCTCTTATACTGAAAACCTACCAAACATGGGGTTGTTTTTGTCACTCTGGGATCCACACAAAGCTGTAAATATTTTAGGTCAGTGACTACATTAGTCAGAAGAAAAACAATTGCATAAAATATTTATTGCCTTAAAAATCCAAAGAGCCGTGTACCGCTTTTTTAATAATAGACACACAAGGGTACACAAGCTCTACCTCTGGACAGAATATCCTGAGATGATGCTGACAATTTTGTCTAGAAAATTCTGAGATGACAGGCATCCAAATTTTTAAAAATTTTAACTCCCAACTATTGGTGTAGCTATCTTATGGGTATCAAACGTATCTGTTATTTCCTGCTATTCAGATGTTAACAGGATACGTTATAGCATCACAGAATTTGTGCACTAATATGCACTTTGAGATGTTAAAATGGTTTAAAATAGTTAAATTCCTTGGGGACTTGATTTTGTCATAAAGCCAGGAAACTGACACAAGTCTTAGACAAACTGTTTTTGAATAGTGGCAAAATGAGTCAATTAATCACCCAGTGCCAGGAGGTGTGCATTTTGTGTTCCTGTAAAAAAAAATCATACCTGAATCAGAGCTTCAACTGAAGTAACCATTGTTTGACTTTCAATAATCCATCATTATTCATCAAAGATCCACCAAATTAATGAGTTACAAATATGAGAGAAACAAATGTCAATTTACTTCGTATTGCTGTAACAATGCACAGAATGGGTAATGAACAAAAGACATTTATTTCCCACAGTCCTGAAGACTGGGAAGTCCAATATAAGGCACCAACATCTGGTGATGATCTGATTGAGCCATCCCGTAGAAGAAGGTGAGAGAATAAGATAGAATATGAGATTGAGCATACAGCCCTGAGTCTTTGAAAATCAACATCACTCCACTTCTGGATGTAAACCTCCCATTAGGTCTCACCTGCCAATGCTGATGCATTGGAGATGAGGGTTACTCCATAAATACTTAAGGAGGAGGGGATTGCATTTTCAAACTAGAGTGACTTCCCCAGTATGCCTTCTAAGTTTTTGATGATGGTAGCTATCTCTAGGATCCTCAAGGATAAAGTCTGGCTTTGGTGGATTATTTTGCTCATACAAACGAAAAGTTCCAGGAGCTTCCCGTGGTGCCTGTAATAGTCTTGGCTCAGAGCCTCTCAAACTGTAGCAGGTATCTGAAGTGCTATACAATCCAGAATGTTGGATCCCTCCACAGGATTTTTGTAGTTTGGTAGAATGGAGATTGAGAATTTGCATTTTTAACAACCCTCAGGTGACATTTACACTGACTATTCCTGCAGATTACATATTGGATCAATGCAGACATTTTAAAATAATTTAGCAAGCAGCCTCAAGTATTTAGCATGGCACGGCATCAGTAATTATTTTACACAGAAGGTACTAGAGATATAGAGTGAACTTGGTCATCGGTTCCACCTCACATAGTTGCTATAAATTTTAAATAAGGTTATGATTAAAAAATAGTACAATGCCTGGCATATGGTAGCATTCAAGAGCTATTATTATTTTAGTTTTTTTAAATTTTTTATTTTATTTTTTTTATTGTTGATAACATTGCATTATGTGATACAGTTTTATAGGCACTGGGATTTTCCCCACCCCTCCCACGACCCTCTACCCATGGAAATAATTTTTAAGACCCAACTTGTCTCCCATCCAAGTGCTAACCAGGCCCGACCCTGCTTAGCTTCCAAGATCAGATGAGATCAGGTGCGTTCAGGGTGGTATGGCTGTTAGTTTTCTTTTTATTAACTTAAAAAAGACACCCAACATAATCACTAACCAGCTGTGCCCCCTTTGTATATGTTATTTATCCACCTGAATATTTTGCTTTGTTTGCCTGTAAAATAAAATGATTATAATAGAGAACCTTTAATATTTGTCCAGATGTGAATTAGTTTTACATTAATAGGAAGTTATAACAATTTCTTCAGTGAAGATTTTACACCCACAGAGAGCATGAAAGCCTTTCATGACCACAACTCTGAGGTTCTGAAATTTCTCTTATTTATCTTACCTAATTTTTTTTTATCCTGGATAGTACATATATTCTTTAAAAATAGACTTTAGGTCAGTTTCTATTTTTATTTGAGCTTGGGAATGCAGACCTAAGATACTATATGGAAAAAGTCCCAAACAGGATTGCTTTATCTGTTGTTATGGTTATATTTTTCCAGTTTATATTTTCTCTAATGCTTTACTCCAGGGACACTGGCCCTCTTTGGAAGTGCCAGAGAAGGGTGGGCATAGTGACACAGCAGGAAGAGCCACTGCCTGCAATTCCATGATCCCATATGGATGCCAGTTTCTGTTTTGGCTGCTCCACTTCTGATCTAATTCTTGGCTAATAGCCTGAGAAAAGCAGCAGCAGATGACCCAGTTTTTGGGCCCTGCCACCCATTTGAGAGACCTAAATAAAGCTCCTGGCCCTGCACTGGCTGTGGTAACCATCTGGGGAGTGAACTAGTAGCTGGAAAATGTGTGTGTGTGTGTGTGTGTGTGTGTGTGTGTGTGTGTGTGTGTGTGTGTTTCTTCCTCTCTACAACCCTGACTTGTAAACATTAAGAAAAAAGAAGTGCCATGGAGACAGAAAGGAAACTGTTAGTTTTAAGTAGATGACTGTAATTATTATAATGTAACAGATAATTTGTTATACTCAGGATTGAAAATTTTAACTTACTCTGAGATTATAAGCTACAGATAATTCATTTATTTAACACTGATTTTATTGGAAGGCTACTGTCCAAAATTCTGTATAACATTGTTAGTATAACTTCAAATAAGAATATAGAAGGGATCTTCATAAAGTTCATTAAAAGTAGATATTATGAGAAGTTATGTATGGGTTTCAAATCTTTTACACAAAAATAAACTTATCTTTTAATGCCATTTTCATGAACTATTTGAATGATTCTCATGTATCATGAATAGCAATTTAATGATAAAAAAGCAAAATAGGCCAGAAGTGAAATACAATTCTGTCAAAACAGCTAATTTGCCACTGACCATCTGTTGGCCTTCTTTGGAAATCGCCCAAGTTTTAACTGAACCGTATTTTCACAGGAGAGGCTGCTGCCTCTGTGCACACGGAATCCCATTGCCTCTGTACACCAATCCCTCCTTTTTTGCATCAATAGTTTTCCCTTGTCACTGCATCATTCTCTACACTTAAAATCCCTGTGATTTCTCCATTTTGGAAAACAAAATCTTCCCTTGGCCTTGCAATTCTACTTTCAACTTTTCTTTGTAGCCATGTACCTGAAAAACATTACGCCTATTCATCTCTCCATTTCTTCTTTTCCAATTCCATCTTGAGCTAATTCCCGTTAGCTTGTCCTCCATTGCAACTGAACTTTGTATTGCCTTGATCTCCCTTGCAAAGGTCAACTCCCGGTCTTAATTGAAAGTTTGGCTTACAAAGGAGTACATATCTCTGCCACTTCACTGACTATTCCTTCTTGAACTTCCTTCCTGAATTTTGGAATTTCTGAAAGTTGGAATATCCAGAGCTGTTTCCTCACACGTCTCTCAGTGACTACATTATTCTCCAGGTAATTATATATCATCTATAGCCATCCGATTTTAAAATTACCAGGCCTTCCTCAGCCATCCTATTGAGTATAGCATATCCTATTACTTTTCCTTGCTTTATGTTTGTCACTGCATTTACTTCCTAGCAATGACTTTATATCATACCTTTTACTTTATACCTTTATATATCACACCATATCATTCATTTTATTTGCTCATTGTGTCACCCTGTGATTAGAATGTAAGTCCCAAGAAACAACTTGCTTTTGTCCCTTGCTGTATCTCCAGCACCCGGAAAGTCAGTCTGATGTGCTGTGTCTTAGGTACTCAAGAAATATTTGTCAAGTGAACAAACAGGGCTCTAATTCATTCATTCAAATCATTTAACACTCCTTAGCAGTAGATTTTGTTTAGGGTAGGATTCCTGCAGGTTGTCTGTTTTATTTGCCACATAGCACACCGAGATGAAGGAGGGTTGAGCTAGGAGGAGTAATGGTGAGAGGCGGGGGAGGCAATAGCAACTAATCTGTGTTCAAATGAGGAATAGCAAATACAGTGACGTTCAAGCCAGATGAGACAGGAGAGGAGAAATAATGGAACAAGCACAGCTTTGTAACTATTAGATGAAGAACAGAGACAACGATGCTCCCCAAACCGAACAGGAATATCCAGGGAAGTTACCAGAAGTCCTGGAACAGAAGACAGTTTGCTACACCCATAGGGGAGCTGCCACTCTATTGCCTGTTTCTTTGATGCCGGTGTCGAAGCATGGTTGCCTAGAAATGCTGATGTTCAATCTGGTGTTAGCTGCAGTGGTAGGCTTGGGGCAGGAGCCACCGGGTATGCAAAGGTCAAAAAAGCAGAATCTCCACCTTCAAAGTGCCTCTAGAATAATAGAAGATGATGAGGCACAGCTAAAAGAAAAGGAAGAGCATTACATAACACATAATGTTTGCAGCCGAGCCACAGAATCATAGAAAACTACATCTGTAACGGAAGCTATTTATGGATTGTGGTTAAATATAGAACTAGTCTCTTGGGTTGAAGAAAAAGAACAATTTTCCAGCCACATATCTCATCATCTGCACAATGTAGGGATTAGGCAGAATTCTCTTTTATGTTTTTTTCCAGTTCTAAATTGTAGTGACTTAATTTACATACCCTACATAGATACACATATATACATAAATAGTAAAATCTTCTCAATTTGCAACTTATGATCAATCATCAAAATGGGACTATTTGCCCTATCAGTGACATTAGCAGCTTGTTCAAAAACAATGTCAACAAGTTATCCAAGGAATGTGTATATATTGTAAGAAACAAACTGTTGTCAAAGCATTTAGAACTCCTATTTGTAAATAAACAGCAGAATTGGCCATCAGCCACTTGGACAGCTGTCTTGTAGATGCTCCTGAGCCGGAGCCTCTTGGAGATAAGAGGGTTGACTCACCATGTTCATGACCCTCCCTTCACCTCAGAGCACCCACACCGAAGGAGAAGCCACAGGAACTCATTCACAGAAGCACATGGCCTAGCAGATTATCCCCCAAGCCTCCCACTGCTATTTCTTGCTCTGGGAATAAAAAGCACATGTGCAAAGAATATAACAAAGGAAATGAAGTCTCCTTTATTCACAAGTTATTATATAAAAGTCATTCATTCAGAAAGATTTATTGAATGCCTACTGTGCAGAAGCGGGATTATATATCCTTACTACATGACAGATTTCCAGTATCAAGTGTTTATTTCATCTACAGTTCTTCAGAATATGTTATAAGAATATCTCATTATTATACGGTTAACTGTAATGGGAGTTTTAATTACATTGCCTCAAAGGTTACATGTGGATCTCACAGGCAAATGGGAATATAACCAAAAACACAAAGGACAGTGATTAAGGAACACTAAACATTTATTAAAGACTTTTAGGACTAAGGTCAGAAAAGTAAAATGAGATGCAAATTGAAAAAGGGCTTGGAAAAATAATAGAGTATCAGAATATGGAAATCACACAACCGGAAATTTTCATGATTGCTTGAAAAGAAATCATCACAAAGTAAACCCCAAAAAGAACAGGACGATAGCAATGCAGTAACGGGAATCACACAACCATCAAATTAATTGAGTCATCTGTGTCTGAAATAAAAGGCTAATTAAGTGAGCGCAAGGCTTCAACCTGAATTTGCTCTGAATTTGCAGTAATGCATCCTTGAAAGCCTTGCTGCAATTTGTGTTATTTTGGTGCAACTCGCTGTAATTCCTCCCACTCCAAGAGTCCCGCTTTCTGGATGCTCAGTGAACAAGCTCAGCCTGGTAGTATATCACCAAATGGTTCTTATATGAGCATTGAGTTGTACTGAATCAAATCACAGATTCCTTAGTCACAGGATCCATACCGTAAACTTCTTAATAATTTGTGAACTTACAAGGAAAATGTTATCAAACATAACAATTAAATGATTAAATATTTAATGCATTGCATGTGTTGAAAAGAAAACTGTTGGATTATTTGGAACTTACATTCAAATTATTGAAAACTTCCATTATAACCAATATATTAATATATAAAGTTTAGCAGTCAGCTCTGTGGTATAGAGTGTTAAGCTGCCACCTATAGTGCCAGTTCGGGTCCCAGCTGCTCCACACTAAATCCAGTTCCCTGCTAACGAGCCTAAGAAAGCTGTGGAGGATGTGCCAAGGGTTCAAACCCCTGTATCTATGTCTGAGACCAAGAGGAAGATCCTGGGTCTTGGCTTCAGCCTGACCATTGCTGCCATTTAGGGCATGAACGAGCAGATGCAAGATTTTTCTCTCTCTCTCCCTCTCTGTATCTTTTTCAAGTACATTTGAGACACCCTCTAAAAACAGCTCAGGATCTTGTAACCTCTGTCCTAATGAAGCATATCGCCATTCACCAGGGACTTAAGCCAGGAACCTGGCACTGACTTACCACTCTTGCTTCCCTCTCATATTTGGTTCCGTTCCATACGAACGCCTCTGATCCAGCTCTGTCTCCCCTTCAGCCTCTTCCTTGATTGAGGCATCCACAACCCTACCCACCCAGGCTCTCTGGCCATTTCCCTGTTTACTGTCATAGAACCAGTCCTTGCCACATGCAACCAGGAAGGATGTTTCTAAAAGGCAAATATGTTCATGTTCATTTCTTTTTGTTGTTGTTGTTACTTAATAACTTTTACACATTATGTAATGCAATTACAACTGCTGTTATAGTTTTACGTTTTATTTTTATTTTTATTTGAAAGAGTTACAGAAAGGAGAGAGACAAAGAGACAAGGAATGACAGAGATATTCCACCGTCCGGTTCACTCCCCCAAATGGCCCTAATAGCTGGAGCTGGGCAGGTTCAAAGCCAGGAGCCAGGAGTTTCTTCCAGGTCTCCCACATGATGCCAGACCCTGCTCCGTTGCCTTCTCAGGCCATTAGCAGGGATCAGGATTGCAAATGGAGCCACCGCCGGGACTTGAACCTGTGCCCACATGAAATCCTGGCACCTTAGCAGACTTTGCCTTCTGTGCCATAGTGCCAACCCCTCCTTTTCAAATCTTGCAATGATTACTAATGTATAAAAGATAAATTGTTGAATTCTTTGCCTGTCCTTATAATCTGATCATTGCTTTTCTTTTAATGCCAGCTCTGGCCCCCTGCTTATACACATCAAACATCTAAATTTTCTAAAATTGTGGGCCTTTGAAGCGTGATGACTTTTGATCGCATAGTATAGAACAATCTTTGACCCAGGATACATCTAAACTGCCTGAGCTGCACTCAGATCTAAACCAAAGGACCGATTTCTAAATCTATATGTCAGGATTAGTATTACCATGTTTGGTATCCTTCTAATTAATATCCACCTAGGTAATGTTTTACCTAGAATATTAGATAACACATTATGGTAGGGGAGGAGAGTATATGATTTTGCATTTCATAGATTCCAATCAGTATAACAGCCACTTAGATGTTTGATGAACATTGGCAAGCTGGTGACAAGAAAGTGTTAGAGAGAGTTCATTGGAAGAGAACAGGAGCAGAGGCTCAGCAGCAGCAAACAGAGAGGAGGCTGGGAGCAGTCCAGGGTGTTGCTTTTCTTCTGTGACATTGTTAAAGTGCAGATTATCAACAAGAGGCAAAAGGTTGCAAGAAGTAGCCAGTCTTGGATCGAGCGTGGTAACCTATCAGCTAAAGTCCTCATCTTGAACGCGCCAGGATCCCAAATGGGCACCGGTTCTAACCCTGGCAGCCTCATTTCCCATCCAGCTCCCTGTTTGTGACCTGGGACAACCTAAAGCCTTGGGACCCCGCACCCGCATAGGAGACCTGGAAGAGGATTCGGTCTCCTGGCTTCGGATTGGCTCAGCTCCAACTGCGGCGGCCGCTTAGGGAGTGAATCAGCGGATAGAAGAGCTTCCTGCCTCTCTCTCCCCTCCTTTCTATATCTGATTTTCCAATAAAAAAATAAATCTTTAAAACATAAAAGAAGTAGCCAATCTCAAGATGCAAAAGATGAAATGAAATAAAAGATGAACTCACTCTTTTGCCCGTGATGCTGGAAGACTGGTGGTATCTTAACGGAAAATGGAAAAATACGGATTGTCCTTTCAGACCAATTCTTACAATTTGGATTTGAGTAAAAAGCAGTTTTTTTTTTTTTTTTTACTTCTGAGAGAAACCTGAAAATTCACCTACAAATAGCCTCACCCAACTGTGGGATTATGCCACCTGGTGGCAGTTTGCTGTATTAGTATTTTTCAAATTGAGTTCTTGAAAGTGGTGCAAATTTAACATTTGAGCCTGCCTATGGTGCTGGCAACCCCTATGGACACAGGTTTGAGTCACAGCTGCTTCACTTCTGATCCAGGTCCTTACCAGTCCCTGGGAAAGCAGCAGAGTGTGGTGCAGGTCTTTGGGCTAGGACATCTACGTGGGAAACTTGTAAGAAACTTGTAAGAAGCTCCTGGCTTCAGACAGGCTCAGCTCTGACCAGGGCAAGGTAAGCTCTGACCAGGGCAGTCATTTGGAGAATGAGCCTGTTTGTCTCTCTGACTTTCAATAGAAAAATAAACAACATTCTCTAAAAAGGAACAAAACATGATGGACCTCAGCTAATCATAACATTTTGATACTGCTTCATTAATTATAAGAAACAAACTAAACTGTAAGATCAACAGTCAGTGAAACTGGGAGTAAGGTTTACAAGAACCCTGTACCATTTTGTAGTTTTCTATAAATCTGAAACTGTTCTAAAATAGATTCTTTAAATGAATCAAACTCCCCACTAGTCTCAGCAGCAACGAGTGCTATGTGGAGATCCAAGGAAATGCCAACTATTACTCAGTTCCTTTGGGAAAATGAGACAGCAGGAGGACATTTGGAAAAAAATGGATATTTTTTTTCAATCTAGGTAGGATGAACACAGAACAATAATTTAAAGAGCAGGTTTGTATATTTTTTCATGTGAAAAAAATCAGTACACTAAAGAAAATATAGGAAAAATCACAAAAGAGTAGAAATTGGAAACCAAAGCTTTTACAATTCCATATAGACAACTGTTATTAGTATTTTAACTTCTCAAGTATCTCCTGTTTTTTCATGTTTGTAATCATACTCGATGTGTAATTTAATTTCTTACAAGTGTTCCCTTCTTTCAGTTAAATATAAATCTTAACCTGTAGCAATTTAGTTCATCTCATTCTCCATTTTGCACAGAATTAATTTAAGTGAAATAGGACAACATGTTTACTTCTATGATATATGACATATGACTATGATATATGAAGTTCTTGCAGTTTCTATATTTCTCTAGGATGCTGCATGAAAGTGGCTACATACGGTATCTACACCACAATTCAATGGACAGTCACTTGTTTTCAGTGTGAAGCAAATGTGATATTAAGAAACAAGAATGGAAAACCAGGGCAATCTATTGATAGGCAAGAGTCAACGAAAGTAGGGGCAGGATACTAAATGGATTGCAGTTGGAAAATGAATTTGGTGAATTTTGAAAGAGTATGTGTATGTATCAGGAGTGAGGAACCAAACTGTAAACAATGGTAAGAAATCAAAAGAGGAGGAGGAGAAATCGAGCTTGCCAAAGTGTGTCTGTGGACTTGTTGGCTGCAGAGGGATTGTGTAGATAGTAAGTGACCGGAAGTGTTAACATCGTTAAGTTCTCTGCACCTGCCTCTAGCTAGAAGCTTGCTTTTTGGTCACATTTTTTTTTTTTAATTAAGATCTGATACAATGACTGTTTCCCAGATCTTTAAGTTTGACATCTGAAGTTCAGTTATATTGAGGCAACTAGAAATAGTAAGCATTCCTGAGTGCGTAGTGCCATCCAGTGGATACATAGGTACATTGCACAAAACCTTTGCAAAAGCATAACAAAGGAAGAGGTTTTGACCATAGCGCTAGTTAGCAATCAAGCTTTGTTGATGCTCAGAGAAGGATATACCCTAAGTGAACCCAAACTGAATCTTACCCCCGATTCAGAAGGCCAGATGAGATTTTAGTAGACATTTCTCCAAGAATTGTAGTAAACACTACCAAAGGCTCTCAGCAATGAAAAATATGAGATTTACATGTACCACAATAGACACTGAAGTTGCATTGTATATTTATATTGGAACTTGAGTCCATGAATTCTCAAAAAGACAAGGCCAAGGTGCTTACAACAAATCAAACAGAGTACTATGAAGGCGGTGACTAGAAAGTCAGGCCATGACTCCCCACGAGATCCTAACAACTGGGATGAATTACACTTTTGGCATCATAATTTGAAACTTCTCCCTATCTCAGAACAAATGAAGATTTAGAATGAGAATATATGAAGATAATTAGTGGAATTTGGGTTATCAAAACAAGTATTTTAAGCCATGTTTATGTAAGCATATCCTAGTGGTTCAACTTGTAGGAGCCCAGTAACTTGAGCCATGATTGTTGTCTTCGAGGCAACTTGTAGTGGTCTCATAAGAGTCTTTTGGCATTGTATAGGCAGCCAAATCTATCTATTCTTTTTTCTTTCTTTCTTTCTAAGATTTATTTACTTTTATTGGGAAGGTAAATTTACACAGAAAGAAAGAGAAAAATATCTTCCATCCATTGATCCATTGCCTAAGTGGTCACAAATGGCCAGTGCTGAGCTGATCTGAAGCCAGGAGCCAGGAGCTTCTTACAGGCCTCCCACATAGGTGAAGGGTCCCAAGGCTTTGGACCATCCTCCACATTCCCAAGCCACAGGCAGGGAACTAGATGGGAAATGGAGCAGCCAGGACACGAACCAGCACCCATATAAGCTCCTGGGACAGGAAAGGCAAGTATTTAGCCACTGAACCATCATGCCAGTCCTGTAATCTGTTTTCTTTAAATACCAATGGAATTTGTGGAATTAGAATGACTTGAGAAGTGTGAAGAAATCTTCTTGTTTGAGGCTTTGTTTTTCTGCTATATTTATGTCGTCCCCAGGGGCCTATTCACCCATTTTGAACGCATGACTGGGAATGCCAGTCTGACCTGGCTTTTCCTTGCTTTTTGAGAGGCAAAGACACAGAAACAAACAGAGACAAGAGCTTGCCCTTCTGCTGGTTCCTTCCCTAAAGGCTCCAAAAGCTTGAGCTTGGTCAGGCAGAAGAACGAGTGACATGGGTGACAGGGCCCAACCTCTTGAGTAACCACCTGCAGCCTCCCAGAGGGCACAGGGACAGAAAGCTGGCACTGCATGCTGCTCAGTAAGAACCAAGATTTAAAGAGGGGGAGATGCAAAATAATAGAAGACAGACTTTTTTTGAAAGCAATAGGCCAGAGGGTTCCTCTTAGAGAATAACAACTCAATGCCTGTCCCTGGGTTTTTTCTCATTTGGGAACCATGCTTTATGTTGACTTGATTAACTGGTGGATTTTTGTTAACTGACTAGTCAGTGTGCCAGCCAAGAGTTTGTCAGGTGCATCATCACATGCCCAGGGGGAAGAGAGCAGGCCATTACCCCAGGAATGTGTGTTGCAAGCACTGATTTTGTTCATGCAGTGTTCTTACAGCTTCCATTCTCAGATACTTGGCACTGATCTGTTTTGGTTCTTCTCTGGCTCCTGACTTTCTCTAAAGATGTTTGACATGTGAATCCGTTATTTTAAGAACACTTGTGGGCCCGGCACAGTAGACCAGCAGCTAGGTCCTTGCCTTGCACATGCCAGGATCCAATACAGGTGCTGGTTCATGTCCCGGCAGCCCTGCTTCCCATCCAGCTCCTTGCTCGTAGCCTAGGAAAGCAGTCGAGGACGGCCCAAGGCTTTGGGACCCTGAACCCGCATGGGAGACCAGAAAAGGTTCCAGGCTCCTGGCTTTGGATCAGCTCAGCTCCGGGCATTGCAGCTGCTTGGGGAGTGATTCAATGGACAGAAGATCTTCCTCTTGGTTTATACTCCTCTCTGTATATCTGACCAATAAAAATACATAAATACATAAAATAAGATACATAAATCTTAAAGAAAATAGGGAAGAACTGTATTTTTTCAAAAAATTAAGATGTGACTTTAAACATTATCACTAGGGCAATAATATACTTAAGTGTTTTAAAAATCACTTTTTTAAAAAATCAGGAATTTAAAACTTAAATTAAAAAATCTCTTTTGAGGCTAGCATTATGGCTTCAGCAGCCTAATCCTCCTGCACCTGCAACTATGAGCATCCCATACATGCCTCCATTTGTGTCCTGGCTACTTCACTTCCAATCCAACTCTCTGAATATGACCTGGGAAAGAAGCAGAGGACGACTCAAGTTCTTGGGCCCCTGCACCCATGTGGAAAGACCAGAAGGAGGCTCTTGGTTGCCATTTTTAGATCAGCTCAACTGACTGTTACAGCCATTTGAGGGCTGAACCAACAGATGAAGGTTTTCCCCGTCTCTTCTCTCTGTACACATGCCTTTCCAATAAAAATACATTTTTTAAAAAATCTCTTTCAATTTACCAATCACCATGCCATTCTTATTATTATTACTTTTAAAATTCTTGACATTGCCATTTGCAAGCAGTCCTTCACTAAATGTGTGGTAATCTTAAAATTTCATCTCCGTCTGTATTTCTTAGTTAGCTTGAAAGCTTGAATGTATTCCGCCTCAGCATTTGTATGAGCAATATTTCAAGGTGGTTCTGTACACTTCCTGTTCCAAAGATTCAGGAGGAATAGCTGTTTCATGTTGATCAAATCACACTAAGGCACTGTCCACTGACCCATCCATTGAGCTGGCCTACCATCCTTCCTTCTCTTCCTTCGATCTTTTGGTCAAGAATGCCTGATAAACATTTTCACAACCTTCAGACACCTGGGGAGACAGTCCCATGATTTTGTCCTTATAGCTACTATTACGAAGAATTGGTGAATTATACTAATAAAACTTTAAATATTTAACCCTTCTGATATTTCCAGAATGAATCTTACTTGGTTATATTTTTAATATATGCTAGATGGCTATTTAACACTATTTGTATTCTACTTAATTTTTTTTTTTTAAAGATTTATTTTTATTATTTTTTCATTGGAAAGGCGGATATACAGAGAGGAGAGACAGAGAGGAAGATCTTCCGTCCGATGATTCACTCCCCAAGTGAGCGCAACGGGCCGATACTATGCCGATCCGAAGCCAGGAGCCTCTTCCGGGTCTCCCGCGCGGGTGCAGGTTCCCAAAGCTTTGGGCCGTCCTCGACTGCTTTCCCAGGCCACAGGCAGGGAGCTGGAAGGGAAGCGGGGCTGCCGGGATTAGAACCGGCGCCCATATGGGATCCCGGGCGTGCAAGGCGAGGACCTTAACCACTTGCGCCACCGCGCCGGGCCCTCTACTTAATATTTTTATAAAATTTTTGCAATGATATTCACAAATGAAACTGGAACTATACTTTTCCTTTTTGAGTAATCCTTATCAGGCTTTAGTCATAATCCATGATGTATTTTATTAAAAGAATTTGAAAATTTTCTTTTTTTTTTTCTACAATCTAATAGCATGAGGTTCAACAGACCTTCAAAAGTTTGGTAGCTTTCCTTAGTGAAAGCAACAGGCCTAGATAGATTAATTACTATGGAAACAGGGTAACCAGAAGCCGACTTCTGGCCAGCTCTGTTAAGCATTTGCACAGAATTAACCCAGAGCTTTTGTCTTCCTTATTTTTGCTGTATTAAAGATTGTTTTCCCTGTTCATTTTTACTTTGTGTTTTGTAAACAGGTATTTCCACAAATCAAGTTGATTAATGGTTTGTTTTGGTATATTTCTTCAGTCATTTTAGTTCTTTTTCTATCTTATCAAGTTCTGCATTTACTTTTTATCGATTCTTTCTCACTAATTTTAGTTATCTTTCTTGTTTTCTACATTCTTTCAAGTGAAAATTCATTATTTCCGCTTTTGTTGATAAAGGTATTTAATGCATTCAACGCGGCACAGAACACTCCTTCCACTAGATCCCACGTACGCACATGTTTTCTCTTTATCATTATCCCCAGATGTTTTGCAGTTTCATTTTTCAATCCCTTTCACTTTTAATGACTTGTACAGTGCAGCTGCTCATTTTTATTAGTGCTGGTTTCTTGGTTGATTTGGCCATGTGCACCCATATTTTGGATTTTGGGGGATTTCATGTCAATAACTGTGGTTGAGGATTCTATCCATATCATGTTTGGGGCTTTTTTGTTGTTGTTATTGTTGTGGCTCTGTTTTTGCTTTGCAGTGTTAATAAGTCACGTGGTTTTAGGAGTTCTGTAGCGATGATCCAAAATTGCTCCTATGATTACAAGTCTGGAATTTCTTTCAAATGATCATTTAGTAACGTAACCAGTCAAAATTGCACATTCTTTTAAAGAAATTTAAAATCACAGAATATACAAACTACAACATAAGCCCTAGTGGATTTTTAAAAAGTCATTGTTATAAATGTGTTTTGCCATGACTATTTTAGAATGTAGAATAGTACCTTCTTCTGTCTACAGCCATACCACCCTGAACATGCCTGATCTTGTCTGATCTTGGAAGCTAAGCAGGGTCAGGCCTGGTTAGTACTTGGATGGGAGAATAGTACCTTCTTCTGCAACTAGAACAGATGGATTTTTTTTTTTCAACATACTGTATGATTTGTTTCCTTCACCAGCAGTCTGAAGGGCCTCCAGCCTCCAGGGCAAGCCTAGGAGTTACACAGCACTGAGCAAAGCAGGCCTGAGAAGCCCAAAGCTGATCATTTGGAAGGTGAAGGACGGAAGAACTTTAACTGAAACCTGGGGCATATCCTGCTTCAGTTATATCTTTAATCTAGTCCATGGTTTTGGAAGGGAAGAGGAGTTGGAAAGGAAGATGAGTAAAAGTTACAATTAATCATTGACTTTTATTAAGGCAAAGTTTTCTTCATGTATCTTAAATAGAAGTGCTCCTCAGTGATCCATGAATGAAAATTTATCATAAATAATGTGACTTAAAAGGGGAGGAGAGAAGATAAACCTGATAGCAGAGTCTAAGTCTTTTATCTTAAGTGGATTGGAAGCCTCAAGTGGATTGGAAACGTGAACATGTGAAGCTATAACAGAAGCAACACAAGATTTTTTTTCCCCCTATTGTGACACTGCTTGTTAAGGAGCCAAAGCGAGAACAGTAACCCCAACTCCAGAGATAAGCCAGGTGCAAAAACAATTTGCTAAGAGGTGCCTCCCATGCTAAATGAGACCCCCAAACCATCACCTACCTTCAAAGACTATAGCTTCAAGGGAGGAATTTGAATGGTTTTAAAAATTCATCTACTTGTGATTTTTGTTTTTGTTTTGTTTTGAATATTTAACAGCAGAGTAAGATTGAGAGAAAAAAAAAAAAAACCAAACGTATCTTCCATCTATTTCACTGAGGAATGGTTCATTCTTCAAATGCCCATAACAGCTGGGTCTGGGCCAGGTGG
The DNA here is from genome assembly GCF_017591425.1 of Ochotona curzoniae. NCBI lineage: Eukaryota > Metazoa > Chordata > Mammalia > Lagomorpha > Ochotonidae > Ochotona > Ochotona curzoniae. Next base: position 41,511,965 of record NW_024466502.1, on the reverse strand, counting down.
AAGTCAGGAGCCAGAAACTCCCACCTGGGTACCTAAGCTCTTGAGTCATCATCACCTGCCTACAGCATGCACACTGGCAGGTGCTGGGTAAGAGGTGGAGAGGAAACTTAAACCCAAGTGTACTTGATGATGTCAACCCACTGCACCACAATGCCAACCCCAAGAATTTAAAAAAATAAATAAATAAAAAGAGCATTGTCAGAGTCTTACGATTTTCCTTTTCCTCCTAAAAAAAAAATTCACCTTCCTCAGTGAGGGTCTGGTGCTGCAGAGAATTAACAAAGTTAAGTTTTACTAAACTTGTCATGTGGCATCCAAGTTAGGGAGTTGCACACCCAGTGATGCTGTGTTTGGCTCTTCTCCATTTAAGTCTAAGGAAAACAGGTTGGCTAGCAACTGGGGCTGTAAGAGATGGCAAAGAGTGAGGGCTATCCTGATGTATGTCTGCACATCCAGCATTTGACAGAGCAAAAATATTGATTTTTCTGTTAGTCAGATTACCACTGTCTTTAAAAGACATTGTCCTAAGTAAGAAAAAGGCAGTATAGTTTATGCCATTAAAGCCAAAAAGGAGAGTAAGTGATCAGCCAGCATGCCCTTCATCTGAAGGTGGAGGGGGTAGAGGTGGGGTTCTAGGGAACTGAAGAGGTCCCCCACTAACATGGACTACCGCTAATTCCTCCTACTCGCCACACTCCAGCAGCAGTAAGTGGAAAAGATCAACTTCGTAGGAAAAATAGAAGAGCACACCTTTTTCCCCAGTGCTTGCCTCATCCAAGCAAGGAAAGATAGACTCTTTCAACTTAGAGTATACGTGTTAATAATTTAAAACTTGCCACAAGTTGTAAATGGTAAATCTAACAAAATCTAACAGGAAATGCAGTGGGATGCCCTAAAACAGATCTCCATCATAAACTTTTTTTCCCTTTGGGTTATTTTTAATACATCATTATTAGTTTAATAAATTCAACTAAACATGGAAAATTACAAAGTACATGAAAAACTGTGGTCTTCAAAACTCTTTACACATTAAAATCATCCAGAAAGCTTTAAAACACATTGGCGCTTGTCCTGCTCCAGATTCTGATTTAATTGGTTTGGGAGGAAGTTTGGATATTATGAGTTCTTTATCTGAAAGGAAGATTTGCAGAGAGAGAGAAGGAGAAACAGAGAGACAGACAGATTTCCCATTTGCTGGTTCACTCCCCAAGTGACCACAATGGACAAGGCTGGGTCAGGCTGAAGCTAGCAGCAGGATCTTCATCCAGGTGTTTCATATGGGCATTGGAGCCCAATTACTTGGGCCATATTCTGCTTCTTCCCAGGCACATGAACAATTAACTACATCAATAGTAAAGTTGCCAGGACTTAAACCAGTGCCCCTACAGGATGCTGGCATTACAGGAAGAACCTTAACCACCTATGCCACAATGCTAGCCCCTAACAAGTTGGAATTCTCATGGGAAAGATTTAATGTTTGATTTTCTGGGTTTCTGTCACAGAGATTTGGTTAAATGGTTTCTATATATATTATTAAAGGTGCATGACTGAGCAAGTTTGAAGGGTAGGGTGTAGTATAAGTTTAATGCACAGGCGTGGAAAGAACAGTTTTGGAAAATAAATACTGGTTTCTAAAATACATATTTATGGGAGGCATGTATCGTAAAGCAATATTTTGAAGATTATATTGTATTACTAGTGGGAGGTGGTGATGTGTGATGATGATGTCCAGCACTTAGTGAACACTATCACATTGCAATCCTCTATTATCTATAGAAGAGAAAAGGAAAGGAAGAAGAGGAAACAATAAATCAACAGAAATTCTGAAAGGCTAAAGATAAGCTGTATTAGTATGGATGTTTTATCCAGTTTTTATCTAGTATTTTATATCTCTAGTATTTAGTTGAATTTATTTAAATAAGAATGCCATATTAAAGTCACTGTAGGGAAAAAATATTTATAATGGAGATCCTGTTTTAAGGTATGGTCCCCTGATCTGAGTCCATCTTAAATGGTCACATTTAAGACAACTGAGTTACACACTACATGAAAAATATTTCAGTCTCTTAGAACCCAGAAGAGAGCAGGTTTTGGAGGGAAAATGACTAGTTATTTTTGGAGAATACTGAATTTGAATGTCTATAGTATTTGTTCAACAAGCAACCCTAAAACCAAATCAGGATTCAAATTTCAGCATGGAAAACTTGGGGTAGCTGTTTGGCCTAGCAGTTAAGATGTTGGTTAAGATGCCCACATCCTCTACTGGAGTGTGTTCAAGTGTGAGGTCAGCTTCCATTCCAAACACCTGTTAATGCACACCATGGGTGGCAGTTATGATGGCTTAAATAGTGGGTTTTCTGCCACTCTACATGGGAGATCTGGGTTCAGTGCCTGACTCCTGGTTTTGACCTGGCCTAGCTGAGGCTGCTGTGTCATTTGGGAAGTGGACCAGCTATGGAAGGTCTCTGTCTGTCTCTACATTTTAAATAAAAATAAATAGAAAAAGAAAATTAAGAGTATTACAAACTTAATTAAACATTTTCTACAAATGTTTCTTACTATACGAGAGTCCGTTTTTTCTAGAAAAGAATGTAGTGTTTTGGGCCCAGCACAATAACCCAGCAGCTGAAGTCCTCACCTTGCATGCACCTGGGTCCCATATGGGTGCCAGTTCTAATACCAGTGGCCTCACTTCCCATCCAGCTCCTTGCTTGTGGCCTGGGAAAGCAGATGAAGACAGCCCAAAGCCTTGGGACCCTGCACCCGTGTGGGAGACCTAGAAGTGGCTCCAGGCACCTGTCTTCAGATTGGCTCAGCTCCAGCCGTTCTGGCCACTTGAGGAGTGAATCAACAGATAGAAGGTCTTCCTCTCTGTTTCTCCTTCTCCCTGCATATCTGAATTTCCAATAAAAATAAAAGAAAACAAATCTTTTTTAAAAAGAATGTGGTGTTTTGGATTATAGTGTAGCAAAAATTTTGGTTATTGAACAGGACAAAGAAACTACTGAATACCCTGGCCTTCTCAGAATTAAATACCACAATAGGCCTGCTACATGTACAGAGATCACTTCGATCATTAGGCACTTGCCATAAGGACACACACAAAATAAATATTTCCTCAACAAAGAAAATGCATTAAGTGGAGCACTTTATCTCATCAGAGTGTCATATAAGCACTGAGTTCAAGCTGAATGTGCTATTCTAGGGGTAGGGTAGAAAGCAACATTTAAAGGTTTCTTTTTCCTTCATTAAGCGCATACCAATGTATTATGTACAGCCACTGGTCCATCTATGAAATCACAGTGAAGTTTAAAGACACAACGAATAATGGAATGTGTCCTAGACCCAGGCTGGCTCTAAATACTCAATAAGCATACAGATCAGGTTTCCCATTCTATAGTGCACAATTTATATAAAGAAAAAATGTGAAGAGAAATCTATGAATCTCCCACTCCCAACATATTTCAGACATGTGAATTTACATGAACTGTAGCAAAGAGGCTCTGTGCCATACTTTTAAGGCATAAACATTGCTTGTTTGCCATTTAGCAGCTCTCTCACACGCAGATAATTGAGCGGTGCTTCTCTAAAGTTCTAAACCCCCATCGATCAGCACCATTTTCCATGAGTGCACACACAAAAGTAGGTCAGGTACATGAGAAAAATAACTTTGGGACAACCAAATGAAAATAAATATCAGATTTTTTTGTGACATAAAATGATGTAATTCATATGTCATTGTTACCTTTCAGTATCTGAATGCACAGGTTTTATGCTTATCATGTGACATACAATGAATTCTGAATTTCCCTCAAAAATTTATTTACATAAAAGTAGCTACTGGATACACAGAACTGAAATTTCGGCAGGTCAGGGTTACTAAACACTTTTATCTGCTTACACTATAATATGTTGTGCCTAGAGTAAAAGAAATACATTCATATTAAATTTCCTTTAATACAGTGATTAAGGCTGGTTCAACTTTGCACCAAACTTCTAGAAGTCAAGTCACTTCTAGAAATATGGTTTCCTAAATGATAAGATCAACTGTTTTAGGAAACATTGGAGTGGGGCATAGTTAGCCACTATTCTCTGTAACTTAAAATTGCAAATAAACAGATGTTTAGAAAAGTGTAGTTTAGTAATCACTACTTCCAAAAAAGTTATGAACACTCACTTGGTTTGCAAACTTAATTCTTCCTATTAGTAAAATGGCAACCAATAGTTCCTACATATGATCAGCAGCAATGCTTCGATTGAAAACCAAAGGGGACAGACTTTGGGCCTACAGATGCCAGCTGAGACACAGCAACCCATTTCAGCGTGCCTGTGTTTGAGTCCCAGCTCAACCTCCCATCCCAGCTTCCTGTTAACGCACATGTTGGGAGGTGGTGACGGCTTAAGTAGTTCGGTTTCTGCCACCCTGTGAGAGCCCTGGATTGCTATCTAGGCCAGGGCTAGCTGGGACAGGGATTTGGGGAGTGATCCCGCAGATAGGAGTGGCTATTCTCTCTGTGTTTATGTGTGTGTGTCTCTATATTTTCATCTAAGTAGCAACTTAGGGCCAAAAATCCAACTAGAAATCATTTTTGTTCTACTTAGAAAGACCAAGAATCTATATACAAATGGTTGAGGATGAGAGTGATTGTGTAGGGGAAATAAGATACGATAATTTAATGACTTAGTAGTTCTAAGTTAGTGGATCAATACTTTTCACTCAGTTGAACTGCAAGGAAACAACTCCTAATTTTATGCTGAAACATAAATAACTCAAAACCATAGATGATAAAATATAATTTTATTTGGAATGGTCCGCTGTGGTACATAAAGTGAAGTATGGCTGTCTAATATTCTACAAATTTATAAACTTTAAACAAAATCAGTCACAATGAAGAAATAGAGAAATAATCACTTTTCTTAATATGTGGAATATTCCTTGATCTTTATTATTATTTAGAAAAGAATATTGTACGTGAGTTTAACATTTTTATGCTATGCATTGTGTTTGATGCTTTCCCTGAATTGGATAAAATGAGGTATTTTATTTCAAATTCACACTGAACAATGAGAATTACAGAATTAAACTAAACAAATATCAGGCTGTGAAAAACTTATAATACCTATCACGATACCAAAATGGCTGATTTATTAAGCGTCACTTTCCACTAGGCTAATATTATTAACCTATCTTAGAACCTCAACAAAAGTTTGATCGCATGTGTCAATAAATGATGCTGACAAACTAAGAATACAACTTAGACAGCTGTGCTTAACTATAAAATACGAAAGATTTGAAATCAAAATATATGCTCACACCTTATTTATCATAAATTATGTGATTTTGAACCACCACCACCTAATGAGACTCAGCTTTCTAAAGAATAATGCATGGCCTACATACTTCACAGTAGCTGTAAAGGTAAAATAAGATAATGCATATGAAAGTTTTTGGTCAAAACCAAGGAAATGATATTTTTTGTTATTCTACAGCATCTACATGTAGGAAATATATGTAGGTAATAAGAAATCTTTTTATCATGCAAAATGACAATTGACATTAAAAATAGCTTTGTTCCAAAATGAAACATAACTTCACATTTGTCTAAATGAAACATAATTTAGCATTCTCTTTTAGCCTGTAAACATACTCAACTATTCATTCAGAAATACCCCTCCAATACAGTCCTCAGCTTTCTTTTTCTCATAAGTAAATCCTGTCCAAGAATCAACAGACATGCATTCTCTTCCTTATAGCACTGAAATTTGTCTCAGTCACCATTACCACTGCCAGTAGAACTGTTTCAACACAGTTAACACTCTAGGAAAATTTCTTTTGAGTACCTCTCACACTTACATAGACTTATTCAAAATGATTTTAACCTATTTCGTCATATTTCTAAGATTAGCCATTTTAACTGGCTCAGCCTCTTATTTTCAAATGTGCGTGCTATATAAGTTTTCATGCTTGGATCTCCTTTATGTTTTTCTCATCCTAGTTTCTGCCAATATGATCCAACCTTTTTCAGTAGACTTAGGCATTATCTTTGCATAGCCAATGTCTAAATCTTACTTGAGAGACAAAGATCCTCCATCTGATGACTCACTCCCCAAGTGACCACAATGGCTGGTGCTGCGCCACTTGAAGCCAGGAGCCAGGAACTTCCTCCAGGTCTCCCATGCGGGTGCAGGACCCTAAGTCTTTGGGCCATCCCAGACTGCCCTCCCAGGCCACAAGCAGGGAGCTGGACAGGAGAAGGGACCACCGGGATTAGAACCAGCGCCCATATGGAATCCAAGGCGAAGACTTTAGCCGCTAGGCCACCGCACCATGCTCTGGATATACTTTATTGTCTGTAAATGCATCCTTCTCTCTTCTCCCAAACCTTATTCTCTTTGTTGTCACCCTCGATAATATCATGAAGTCACTGATGATGTTTCTTTTCCTCACCTTTTATTTTTGGTATCTACTTAAGGGATTGGATCGATAAAGTGTCTTTCGAATCCATCTACCTTCCTTTCCATTTTAAACTCCAATGCTCTCATCAGGACTTTATTAGTTTTTTCCTGAAACCTTCTGACCACTTCTATTTTAATCTCTCTGCTTCAATCTCTCACAATCAGAATCCATTCCATTGAAATAATAATACTACTTGCTGCCTGGAAAATAAACCTCAGACTCTTGAAATATTTGATCAAGAACCTCACTAATCTATTTCTAACCACTTTTTGAGACTTAACTCCTGCCCGCACCATTATTTCTCTAGAGTATGTTATGTTTATGAAAACATATGTTTTCATAAAGTATGTTATGAAACTTTATAGTTTCATGTTCTGCTTCACAGTGTTCCTCAGCCTGTTTGGTTTTCGTCATTTTTCAAAAGCTGTTTTTCTTTTCAGTCTATGAAATGTGTCACTTTCTCTGTAACACATTTTCTATAATGCTTTTTGATAAAACTAACCCTTCTTCCTTTTATACTCTTCAACTGCTTCTAGCATTAAATTGTAGCTGTAGATGTGTTTTCCTCCTCCACGGTGTTCGACTCAAAAGCAAAAAGTGTTATTCAATTTGATTAATCAATGCTTAACAAAACACCTGACAGAGAGTACTCAATAAATAACAAACTAAAGAGACCTTGTGTAATAAATATGGAGGAAACTCTAAGAACAATTCTGAGTTTTCAAACATTAACTATATCATACTGAATATTTGGTTAATGTTAGAATAAAAATGAAAATCAACATAAGTTATCCATTATAATCCCTTTAGTTTTAAATATAAAGCAAACCAGTTAAACTTCTCTCTTGTAGAGTCAGTTTGGAGGGAGGCAGGGAACATTTATGCAAAAATCCAAGTATCTGTAAAATACATAGAAATCAAATATGAGACCATCACTATTATTACTAGAAGAGCAATGTGAGACTACTAGTGCCTATTAAAATTTTTATAGATGAAAGAACTAAAGGTATTTTAAAGGCCAAAAATAACAAATTCAATTAAAATTAATACTAGGTAAAATTGGATACATGCAAGGACAGTGCTAAATTAGTATCATGAAATGTTTTACATAACTCTAAAATATTTTTATTAAATATTATAATACTGCATTCAATCATGCTCTATAATTCTAGCTTGTCAGCAAATCACAACCTGTGAGCCAAATCTACCCCTTCACCTGTTTTTGCAGATAAAGCTTTATTGAAGCACAGGTATTCATTTGTGTATTGTCAGGGTCTATGTTTGGCCTACAGTAAGAAAGCAGAAGAGTGGAAGGCCTAAGATATTTAGTATCTGCCCTTTAGCAAAAACAAAACAAAACAAAACAAAAAACTCCACCTATAGATATCAGTTGAAAGCCAAGCCAACTATATTTGTGGATTTTTTAAATATACTAAAACTTAAAATCTTCATGCAAAGATTTCTTCATACAAATATCAAAAAGTCATAAGAAGCTTATCGTTTGAAATATACAGATGTTACGTGCATAGTAGAGATAAAGAATACATATACAGAATTTTTGAAGATAAAATATTTTACTTTTAAACCTTTAGCATAAGCTGGCCAACTTATTCTTCACTAGCTAAAAGGAAGTGGTGCCTCTTAAAAGAGTCAGCTACTGAAAATGAACTTTTCTGTCACTGTTACATCACTAAAAGGTAAAAATTTATTCTTCCTATAGGAATAACACGCTAAAGTTAAATAAAAAATCCATCATTTTCTTTTAAATTAGGGGAAGGAAATCTGGAACAGAGAAAGACAAAAAGAGGGAGGAAAAGAAGAACAGAAAGAGATTGGAAAGAGGGAAGAGAATCCACCATACCTCATTCTCTAAGTGATATGAAGCCAATTTGTGTACCAAAATTAACGCCATCTCGGACATGGGAGAAAAACTTGTCAGGATGGCACGCTGTACAGAGGCTCAGATCTTGGTTCTGGTCCTGAATGTTATGTGGAAGAATGCCTCCTCGCTCTAGAAGAATCCTTAAGGTAAAGATTTTTCAAAATACATCAAGAGTTTATTTTACAGCCAAGGTGATACAAAAATAAATAAATAAATAAATGCTGGAATGAAATGGAATATGGACTAGTCAGGAAGTGGTAAATGCACACACTATACAATCCTCCATGGTGTCCTAAGACATCTCAGTACAGAATTTTACAATCAAAATCAAATACTTAAGAAGAAACTTCTCAAGTTAACAAGGTATTTGTAAAGAAAGAAAGCTTGCTTCTCCTTAAACACTTTATGATATATAAGAGTAATAAAATAGGGACATTTATTCCACAAATCGTATTTAAGAATAACTTTCAACCCTTTCTGCTTACAACTAAATGAGGCCTAATTTGAGTAAGGCTTTGCTGACTGGACTAGAAATAGGATTCAAATCAGCCATCAGTTTTCCTTACAGAAATGACAAATAGGAGCCAAGACCATGGTGTAGTGCTGCTGTTGACACCAGCATCCCATGTAGTAATGGTTCACACCCTGGTTGTCCTATTTCCAATGCAGCTCTCTGGTAACAGCCTGAGAAAGTGGCAGAAGATGGCTCAAGCATCCAGACCCCTGCCATCCTCTAGTGTGACCTGGATAGAGTTCTAGGCTCCTGGATTAACCTGGCCCAACCCTAGCTGTTGTGGCCATTTGGAGAGCAAACTAATGGATGGAAGCTCTATCTCTGTCTTTTCCCATTTCAAATAAAGTAAATAAAACTGTTAAAAATACAAATGACCATTTTTGGCAGATACTTAAAAGGAAACTTTACAAATTCAAAAATTCAGGGAAACAGAAATCTTTAAAATGATTGTATGTTTATGTTATGTAATATATTTGCTAAGAATTATATTCCTGTTACTGAGAGCAAAAATAATTGAAACTATCAATTTCCTGCTAGTTAAATATATTTAGGAGAACTTATTTGGAGAATGTGAAATAAAACATATCAATCTTTTGCATAAAGTTTAAATAGAGCTCTTAAGATTAAATATCTACTGCTTCATTCCCCACTTAAAAAAAAAAAAAAGACTTATTTATTTAAAAGTCAGAGTGACTGGCTCCTGGCATTGGATAGGCTCAGCTCTGCCACTGCGGCCATTTGGAGAGTGAACCAGCAGATGGAAGACCTTTCTGACTCTCTTTCTCCAATAAAAGATAAATACATATTTTTAAAATGTCAGAATTACAGAGAGAGTGGGAGAGACAAGAGAGAGAAAGATCTTCCATCTGCTGGTTCATCTCTAAGACAGCCCAAGTAGCCAGGACTGGTCCAGGGCAAAACCAGGAGGCAGGAGCCTCATGCAGCGCTTCCATATGACTGACAGAAGCTCACACTCCTAGGCCATCTTCTGGTGCTTTGCCAGGGCCGATACAGGAAGCCGGGTTGAACTCCTAACAGCCAGGATATGAACCATATAGCATGCAAGTGTTGCAGGTGGTGACTTTACCCTCTATGACACAATGCTAGTTCCTCTTCCTTCATTTTAAGATCAGTAAGTGATATCAGTCAAGAAAAGTTCTAGTATATAAACTCAGAGAGCAGACAGCATATTTAAAGTGAGTTTCTGGAAATATACATGCATCCATGTTACCACTTAAACATCTTTTGGCTTAATTTTTCTTAGACTGTTTGTAAAATAGTACTATTTGTACAATGTGCATTTGAAAAGCAGTAGTCAACAATGAGTTTCAGAATGAAATCAATCTTACCTTGTAGCTTTTCGAATGTCAATATAGGGATTTGGTGAGTCAAGCATTCTTACACAAGCAGGATGAAGATTATGAAATTCATTTGCTAATTCCCTTGGAAGAGTAAAACAGCAAGGTCCTACTGAAGGTCCCAGCACAACAATAATATCTTCCAAACGACAGCCATATTCTGTTATCATAGCATGTACCGTGGCCATTGCAACACCTAACAAAGTACCTTTCCAACCTGATAAACACGGGAAAAAGGGACAGATAAGGAAAGTTAAAACATAACAAAATTCCACCTATCTTTATGTCTATGTTTAAAATGAACAGATTGTGTATACTTCAAAGTCCAAAAATAAAAAATGAATCACTACACTAATAACATACTATTATTTTTTCAATGCAATATACCATACAAAGCACCTGAAACAGAATAAACATTAATTGGGAGTTTCTTTCCATTACTTTTCAAAACTGTTTGATATGTTAGGTTTCCACTGGTATTCTTTTTTTTTTTTTTTTTTTGCTTCTTTGTTTGTTTGTAACATGCTGTTCTCAAACTTCCTCCATACACAGCATGTATGAGAATTTCCTGCCTTTTGTTTATTAGTTGTTAGGTTTAATGTCTCCCCAATCTTGGATATTTTACAGGTAAATGTTTCAAAGCCTAAGAAGTAACAAATAATATCTCCTTTTTTATATCCAGAAACTGAGATTCAAATTTTAAATAGACTGACAATGTAAATCTGACTTCTGCTCATCCAATTCCATGACTTTAGGTGATTAAAAAGAACGAATGTTACTTTTTCCTTTATCTTTGGTCTACAGAACAAAGGAATCATAGTTTACAAGTGATAGTGACTGAAGAGCATCCCTCATTTCACATAGAATTATAACCACTGGAGAGCCCAGATATTATTTAAAAATACTTTCTGAAGACAACATAACATCTAAACTTTCAGATTAATTACAGAAAAATATAATTAGCTAAACTAGATGCAATTTTCCAAGCAAACTTTGCTACTTTTACACATGGTACTCATGTCTGCTTCTGTACAAACAGTTTTGTACAACATGCCTAGCATGACCCCCCCTCTTCCTTGGCTTCATGGGTGCTCAACTAGAAGCATTATCATTCCTCTATCTGTGTTTTGAAAAGCATCAAGGGAGTTGATTTTATTTTTATTACAATAACTGAGTGTGCTACTGACATGAAGAATTTTGAGAGCAAAACATACTGCATTTGCAGTGTAGGATTACATTGTCCAAAATACCACCCTTGCAGAGAAAGACTAGCACCTAGCTAAATCCCACAGATTACCCAGGAATCCACCTAGGAACCACTTCCTTTGGGATTACTACCCTGGCTCATGTTTTCTGATTTGGACACTCTTTTTTTTTTGCTCCAAAAATAAGAGTATGCGGGCCCCATCCCTATCATTACACTTACCACACAATAATACAATTGTTTATCACGCTCACCAGAAAGAAATTCTGAGTGCTTCATTAAGTAAACTTACCAGCATGAGCAACTCCACATGCTTTTTTGACAGGATCAGCAAAAACTATAGGGATACAGTCAGCACCAAGGGCTGCTATCGTGACTCCTCTCTGATTTGTAGTTATTCCATCGTAAGATGCAGGCTCTTTCCTTCCCATAATCCAGACGTCATTAGCATGATCAGTCTGATTATCAAAGATGTGTGACAAAAACGTTTTGGAAGTGAGATTTCCCATACTGTAAGCTTTCCTGAAATTACTCATTTCAGAACAAAATTACATAATCCTGTAATATTACTAAACATATTACTTCAACGAAACATATTACTTTTATACATAGCAAAATACCAAATGAAGTATTTCTCATGTTTTAGTCCAAAGATTCAGACTTAAACTTTAAAAAATTATAGTCCATCATAAATACCTCCCAATAGAAATAGGTGTTTACTTGCAGCACTTTCCACAAGGTGGGATTCCACCTTTATTTTAAATAAAATTGACATTTTTACTTTTTCTAGACTCAAGTAACATTAGAATTTGGTAAGGAATAAGGTTATATATGATTCTATTTTCTTTGGCAGTGATGTGAAAATCATGATCTTTCTTTTCTAGAACTAAACACTTTTCAATCTACATCAAAAACAGGAGCGAATGGTACTACAATTCTTGTGAATTAACCACACTTTTAGAATTCAAGAACTCCAAATGAAATATATAAATATTTCCTAGATATCATAAAATTTTATATAATACACCAGATGCAAAAGTTAAATAGCTTAAAATCCATGCCATTCAGTCAACTAAGAAACATACTTCAGATTCCAAAATACAAAGTATTATACCTTTATCCGGTAAAATTTCTTCACATTAAATCCTGCAGTATTTGCCAATCTACGTAGATTTTCTTGAACAACTGCCTTGGGGTCTCTCCTTTTGGAACTACTGAAGAGATTGAATGAGCTAAGGGTTGGTATGTAAGATATGCCACCTGTTCTTGTTGTAAATCCATGTGTGAAAATATCTGTTGATGATAAGGGATCAGATTTAAAATGTCCATAAAATGTTATAAAGCCAAGAGTATTAAATATACCTAAATTTGGGCGACCTGTGTTCATTTCTCTGGCTTCTGACTTCTATAGCACTTTGTACTTCCCTACTGTCTTCTTGCTCTGTGCTTGCTTGTTTTATGTTCCTATGAGATGATAGCTCTTCAAAGCATGTTCTGCTCCACCTGTCTTTGCTACACCCAACAGCATACAGTCCCCTGTAAACACTACAACCGAAAAGATGATTTTAAATTTCACTCCTTCGAGAAGGTGCCACTTCGAAGTTTCATATTTTCCACATTATAAATCTCACTGTAAAGGAGAGCTGGGATTTTGTTTTCTATTATTAAAGCAGAATTTTTGAGAAGTAGACTTCATTTATTTAGGGTAACTTTGTAGGAGTCATTCTTTGACATCCCTGACATCACACAGGCCATCTACGACACCCCCACATGACAACTGATGATATCAAGCAGTAATCGCACAATTCCATCCAAAGGAGGAAGAGAGGAACAATCTCTGAAGACAGGTTGAGTTTTCTCATTCATGGCTAAATAAAGATACTGTTTAACATACCTGGGATCAAAGGAGATGTGATAATAGTTAATTCTCCCTTCAGTGCTGGCAAACTACTCAAATATGTTTCTATCTCATTCTGGATTTCTTCTAGTTTTTGAGCTGTAATCACATTTACTTCAGGGGATTGTTTCAAAAAGCTCTCCTTCGAAGTCATCTGTAAATCTTCAAACTCAAAATTGTAAACATCAGTGAAGAGGTGGTCAATAAAGGCCTTCATTAATGCTTTCCTGTGCAAGGGGACAATGACCTTAATGCTGCTCAGATTTTTTTCATCAATTTTTTGTTTAATAGTATACAATGAGGCAGCCATGCTGGGATTGTTAACAGTCTCAAATTCCCTCAAAAGAATTGATAAGCCATTGCTCGTTTCTAATTCACAATTATCATGTTCACCATTCTTTTCACAGCTGATGGAACTGCAACACATTATGCAAAGGAATTTGGCCTTGGCAGCATGGTGGAATTTGACGGCATTCAATGCCTTCAGTAATCTCTGATGGCAGTTTTTCTGAGCACTCAGTTTCAAATCAAACAGATCAATCACAACTGCTTCTGCCATCTTTCAATATCATAAGTTCTTCAAAGACTTTTCTGCCGACTTGATCTCCTGTAAAGAAAAACTGGCATAAAAATATATCACCTTCTTGCAGATGTAACAGAAATATATAGGTTGTAAAAGTGAATGCACTGATCTGAGAATGTGATCAAAATAGTAAATATAGGCCATTTGCAGCAAAGTTAATGCACTACAAGACAACCAAAACAATTAACACGAAGTCATCATTTAATCGCTGAAAGTTTTGGTATTTTTCCAAAAAAAAGAAGTTCCTCTAAATTGTTTTACCTTTATACAGAAATTTTAATTACGGAATTACTTGTTGAGGGACACAAAAACTTGTTTCTTAATTATAGGTGTTAACCTATGTGATATGTCATTGATCCAGACATGACTGTCATATTAGGTCACACCTCTTCATAGAAAATAGGAGATCCTGCACCGGAAAATCGCGTCTTGAAGGAAATGCAAGTTGAGAAATTTGGAACTCCCAGGATTTACATAGCACTTCACGGACATGTGGGGGATTTGGGCTCCTACCTTTCTGACTTTCCAGGTGCAGATTTTCTCATTTCCAACCCCAATCCGCAGGGCTGCCTCAGCCTCTGCTGATCTCCTCACGTGGGATCCGTTGAGGATCATTTCCCGTTTTGACAAGGTGACCGCTTCCTTCACTCTGCATTGTGGATTTCCACTCGGGGACCCTGTCATCGCCAGGTCCCTGTTACCCCAACCCGTGATCTGCCCCTAGAGTTCTGAGCCTACCTAAGTCCACCCACGCCCGGCTCACCACCTCCAAGAACTCTGTGAGGAACTGATGCACACCTGGGGCGAACTCTGTGGTCCTAGCCCCCTGGCACCCACGTTCTTTTGCATACCTCATCTGCTGCTGGGAGCTCATTAGGACCGGCCGCCCCCGACTTCTGACCTGGGTCTCATTGGAATCCGGAGCCCCGAAGTTGGTCACCTGAAACGAGAAGCGACGCACGCTCCACCTCACCTCACCTCACCCATCCCACGTGAGTCTCGAGGATCCCCGCGCTCGCATCGACCTGGACTCTCCGGTGCAAACGCAGGCCGGGGCTCGGCCGGCCAACTGCAGCCCGACAGCACGGAGCTCCCGGGTCGAGCTGGGCTGTGGGGCGTGCACCGGGCGGCCTCGGCGCGCCGAGCGCAGGCGTCGGGGAACCCCGGGATGAGCTCAGCGCGCGCGCCCGCCGCGCCTCAGCAGTTCCGGGTCAGGGCGGCCGGCAGCTCCAGCGTCTTGCGGCCCCGGCGGTCAAGGGAAGAGGAACAGGATCCCGAGGCGCCGGAGAGGCCTCTGGCCGAAGCTAAGGCGGGTCAGCAGGCGAGAAGAAGGCAGGCAGGCGTTGGAAAAGGGGATAAGGGGCTGGCGGGCCCCGTGAGGAGGGGAGGCGGGGAGCTGGGCCGTGGGAAGCACCTCAGGATTCTAGGCACTGTTAGAATGGTGGCCTTTTCCGCTGCGAGCTGGAGTCCGACCCTTCCCCACGCGGCCGACGTCCCTCCCCGAGCCAAGCCCGGTGGTCGCGGCTCCTGGTTGAATCCTCCAGAGCCCAGGCGTGGGAACAGCACCGGGTTACTTCTTAGCAGCTGCCGAACACTAGGTTTCCGTGAGGGAAATTCCGCCTGTGCTTTGTTTCCAGAAACAAGTTGCTTGGTCAGGTCCCCTCCACCCCCAGCCTTTCTGCTGACTCGGCTTTTCCTGAGCTTCCCTTGACAGTTCCCATGGCCTGCGTGCCCTTTGAAAAACATGGGTTGCTGATAAGAAAGTACAGGGTGCAAATCCTTAGATCCTCAGGGAAGAGACAACTCAGCATCCTTTATCTGTACTCCTAGAGTTTATTTTTTAAGTGTGGAGCAGCAGCTTTATGGGGAGTAGGTGTTGTGGAGTAAGGAAAAACATATCCAGCCTTCATAAAGGAAGCGAGAGAGACTGCTAGCCTGTGGAACGGGTTATGATAGGAGTGAGACCTTTTATCTGTATTGTTTGTGGAAGGGCTGAAGAATTTTTACCTGAATGAGAAAGAATCTCGGATTGGAGGGAGTTTAGACGAGCCCTTGCATGGGCTGTTGCTTCTGTTTCACAAGAGGGCAAGGCCAGAGTACGGACTTCACTTTTCAGTGTTCTTGGCAAATGGTTTTCTTGAGATTTGCGTTCCTTGGACATTTATTAAAAACCCTAATTCGGGCCCGGCACGATGGCGTAGTGGTTAAAGTCCTCGCCTTGCACGCGCCAGGATCCCATATGGGTGCTGGTTCTAATCCCAATAGCCCCACTTCACATCCAGCTCCCTGCTTGTGGCCTGGGAAAACAGTTGAGGACAGCCCAAAGCTTTGGGACTCTGCACCCATGTGGGAGACTTGGAGGAAGTTCCTGGCTCCTGGCTTCAGATTGGCTCAGCTCCAGCTGTTGCAGTCACTTTGGGAGTGAACCAATGGATGGAAGCTTTTCCTCTGTGTCTCTCCTCCTCTCTGTATATCCGCCTTTCCAATAAAAATAAATAAATCTTAAAAAAAAAAAACAAGCCCTAATTGGTAGATGGAGGTAAATTAGGAGGTGCTCTTATTGCCCTAGGATTCTTTTATGAGACTCTTAGCTCAAACAAAGTAAAGATGCCTTAGTTATGAAGTGAATTTAAAACATTTATATCTGCTCTTATGGGCAGTGATGGGAATTCATATTCTTTCAGGCAACAGTAGTGCAGCAAAGGCAAGAAAATAATCAAAACAGCAAAGTTAGGCAGATGGTGTTAAATTGTTTATGTACCATTTTCTTTTTTTTTTAATTAATTTATTTAAAAGGCAGAGTAACAGAAAAGAAGAGACAAATCTTCCATGTGCTTCTTCACTCTTCAGACAGCCACAGTGGCTGGAGCAGAGACAGGCCCAAGCCAGGATCCAGGAGCTTCTTCCAGGTCTGGGGTGTGGGCGCAGGGGCCCAGCCTCCTGGGCCATCCTTCACTACTTTCCCACAACTAATAAGAGAGCTGGATAGGGAGTAGAGTAGCTGGGGCTTGAACTACTGCCCAGATGGGATGGCAGCATTGCATGGGGTGGCTTAACCCAGTACTATACCCAATGTTAGCCCTGGAGTGTTTTTTTACCTTCCGGTCTTATCCTCATCTAATACTTCCCCTATGTCCTCACTCACGTGCTCCCCTACTTCTCAGTCCTGGCTGAAAGTCAGAACTACACATGGCACTTAAAAAAAATTATCATGCATAGATAATTAATCAGAAGCTATAAGTGTCATGTCTGGGCATGTTTTTCTTATCTTTTTCTGTCTCTTTTTAATTAAGGATTGGGTTGTTAATTTGAAATACAGATCTACAGTCAGCAAGGAAAAGGAAGAGAACTTCTATCCACTGTTTCACGCTTCAAATGATGCTAGTAGTAGTGACTGGGTTAAGGCCAAAGCCAAAAGAACTGCATCCAGGTGTCCCACATGAGTGGCAGATGTCCAAGCACTTGAAACATCTTCAGATTCCCCAGCTGCAGCAAGGAGCTGGGTTAGAAGTAGACTAGCAGAGATTAGAACTAGTGCCCATGTTAGATGCCGTCACCGATTACGGCAGTTTATCGTGCTGCTCCACAATGCCAGATTTCATCCTTTTTGAAAAATAATTTCCCTGTTCCTGAGCCACTTACAGGCTATTCTTTGGATGGGCCACATGATTGTACCCTTTACATTTTCTATTCCTTGTACTTAGAACCCCCTTCTCTTAATATGCCAGTTTATCTGCTGCTGCTTCAAAATTTTTGAAGTTCAAATGGAACTGTCCCAGAATCCCCATCCCTTCAAAGAGGAAAATTAATATATTCTTTATTAGAATTTGTTCGTGTACAAAAATCCTTCTAATGCATGCCATCTGGATCTGTAGCCAACACATAAATGGAAAATGTTGATTAAACATTGAATTATATACTTTGGAAAGATAAAAAACTGTAAGTAATGCTTTTTTAAAATAAAAGGAAAAGCCAATGAAACCAGATTGTGGTTTAAAAAGTAAAAAAGATACCTTGAATTTTTAACTTTAGCCTCAAACAGTTATATTTGTGTTACCAATCTTGAAAAAGTCCAAGGGCTTTTTTTGGCACATGATCTGCTGTGTGGAGTTCTGCATTTGATCTCTTGCATAAGTGATACTTACATAGGCAAAAATTTCATAACATTTTGTCCCAGTAGCATGAGAGTAACTTAAAGGAACCTTTGAAGTAGCCTGAGTGCATACTTATTATTTATAATCTTTTATAGTTATCTCACACTTATTTTATCTTTCAAAAAATGTTAAACATGGAATTTAAAAAAACAAATTTCATAGTATTTTAGTAGTTCTATAACATTTAATTAAGTCATGAAAATGCATTATTATAAAGTACAAATAGAATAAACAAATTTGGAAACAAACACAGAGAACTCATAATGGTTCACTGGTAGAAGCAGAAATAAGCAGACATAGTAGAGAGGAGTTTCCTGATAATGAGTGTTTAGCATAATGTGGGAATTGGCCCCTCATGACTTATAAAGGAAATAGGGTGAGTTAATTGGTTAGAGGTTAAGTGTAGATAAGTTAAGAAAGCATTGACTGAGTTTCTCTTACTGAATTATTATGTGTCTTTATCCCTCATTGAGACTTAGACAGATAGAGCCTGCCTGTTAAGGGGGAACTACTGGGGAAATCCCATGGCATTCTTACAACACCATGTACATTTTCTCTTGAGAACAAGTGTAATTTTAAAAAGCTGTGAACAGTCGTTTTAAAGTCATTTACACTGAGTTCCTGGGTTTTTCCAGAAAAGGCCATGTAATGCATGCAAATTCACTTATCAAAAGCTGTGGTAGTTCCTAGGGCTGTGGCTAATTTCTACCAACTCAGTGGTTTATAATAAAAGTTTATTTCATCACAATTGTGGAGGTCAGTTATGAAGTTAATAGGACCTTGCACCCTTTGAAGGTGTCCTTGTCTTTTTCATCTTATAATGGCTCCACATGTTCCTTCATTAGAGGCTGCATGATTTGGAGTTCTCTGCTTATATCTTCATACAGCCTTATCTGTGTATCTGAGTATCCAGATCTCTCTACTTTTCTCTTAAAAGAATAGCTGCACCCAAATGGGATCCTGGCACATGCAAGGTGAGGACTTCAGCTACTGTGCCAGGCCCCATCTGTCTTTTTAATAGAACTGTTTCTATGTCTCTGTTATACCATGATAAGTAATAATACATACTTTAGAGTATGATAGGATGAGAAGGCTCTATAATGAAAAAACAAAACCTTGATGAAGTAGATTGAAGTGGATACAGAAAAGGGAAGCCATCCTGTGTTCATGCTTGGGAGTGTCAATTATTCTTAGAATTCCTGTACTACATAAAATACACAGATTCAATACAATGTCAAAATGCAAATGATATCTTTCACAGAACCAGAAGAAACAATAATAACATTTCCATGAACTCATCAAAAGCTTGGGGAAACAAGGCAGTCATGAGCCCGAACAAACCCCTATATTATCGAGTTTGAAATGTACCACAAAGCTATAGCAATTAGAACAGCATTAATGGACTGCTTCAGCGCCCAAGTTTACTGCTGCATAGATGGAAGTAGAAGTCTGTCCTTAAGGTAGTCATGAGACTTCTAGTTTATTTAACAATTTCCTGCTGAAGATGGTATTACCCAATCCACCACTGAAGACTGGTCTGTACCTCCCCTGCTACAGCCACTCAGTGGGTAGGAAAATAACCAAGTGATCTTAGGGTTATTTTTCATAAGTTCATAAACAAAATGGAATTAAGGATGAAAAAAATCAATGCCAGTTTAAAAAATTACATTTTCATAAAAACATGCATAGATCAATGGTTCAGAATTGAGTCTAGTAAAAGCCCACACAAGTACCAACAGTGGCTAAGAATATGCAATGGAGAAAGCATAGCTTTTTTAGTAAACTGTTTTCAGAAAATGGGATATCCAGATGCATAGCAAAGAAACCCTTTCCATGTCACTTTCCCATATACAGAAGTCAGATCAAAGAAAGTATAAGCCCAAATTGCAGGCCTGAAACAAATTGCTCAAAGGAAACAGAAAAAAAATTCAGGATATTGATATGAGCAGGATAATCTCTCCAAAGCACACCAGAAAAAGCAAAAATAGACAAGCAAAATTTCATGAAAATAAAATAGCTTGTATAACAAATGAAAGACTCAGCAGTTAGAAAAGATCCTACAAAATGAAGGACAATATTTGTGATACATCTGACGAAAGGTTAATAACCAAAATATGGAACTCAAGAGCAAAGAAGAAAATAGAAAAGAAAATTGGATGAAACAAATCAAGAGACATTTGTCAGAAGAAGACATAAAATAGGTAACAGGTACATCATGAAAATATCCGATTTCATTAATTTAGAGTATATGAGTGTATGCAAAGGAAATTATATCAGTCTGTTGAAGAATCAGCACTCCTGTGCTTATTACAATTACATGCACAGTAACAAAAATGGAAACAACCTAAGTGTCCATCCAATGATGAATGGATAAAGAAACTGTACATATTCACGATGAAATTCTATTGAGCCATAAAAAAGAATGGGTTTTTGTCATCTACAAAACCCTGGATGAGTCATTGTGTTAAAGTGCCAAGTACTGCATGGTCATTCACATGTAGAATCTAAAAAGGATGATTTCATAGAAGTTGAAAATATAATGGTAACTAACAGACTATGAAGGCAAAAAAACAAGCTGAAAGGATTTTATGCTTTCTCATAAATTATGAATGTTTTGAAGAAATGTTTACTCTGATTTCAACATTATACAGTATACACATATGCATCACATAGCATTGCATTTATGTGTACAATTTTTGTGTAGCCATTAAAAATAAAAAAGATTGTTGAAAGGACCTGACTTGTGTGCTCAGTAGAACAATTGGGTCATAGTTCTCAGCCACCTAATATGGAATGTTTTCATAGATTTTCCAAAAAGCCCATAAAACACTGTGGGCTTTCAATACCTCTATTAATTCTTGTTAAACTATCCTGGGTTCTGCATTATTCTAGAAACCTCCCTGTGAATGAGTCAAGTGTTCTTAGCTGGAGCAATATGAAATATTAAGTATAATTTACTAACATTGGTTTTTGAAGGAACTGTAATAGTGGACATGTCCACATAAGGGAACCAAATTCAGTTTGTAACAATGGCAGTTGAAAACCTTTAGAGATGTTTAAAATATCAATCAATTTGGTATTAGTACTGATCAGGATAGAATTGTAAATTTGGGGCCCAGCATGGTAGTGTAGCGGCTGAAGTCCTTGCCGTGCATGCGCCAGGATCCTATATGGATGCCAGCTCTAAACCCAGCAGTCCTGCTTTCCATCCTGTTCCCTGCTTGTGGCCTGGGAAAGCAGTAGAGCATGGCCCAAAGCCTTGGTCTCCTGCATCCATATTTGGAGACCCAGAAGAAGCTTCTAGCTTCTTTTAGACTCATCCCATACCATTGTGGCCACTTGGGAAATGAATCAACGGATGAAAAATTGTTCTTTGTCTCTCCTCCTCTGTCTTTCCTATATATATATATATCAAAAGAATTATTAATTTGGATATGTCAGCCTATTAAGTGGCATATGAAGCTTTAGAACTGAATAGCATCACTTTGCAATGAATTTGAGAGAAGTGAACTTGAGAACTCCATTAAATAATTACAAAAACAACCTGAAAACCTCCATATTTTAAAAGGGCAGTCATGATTCCATGTATCAAATGATATGAGTAGATAAAGTAAACTGAAGGTTGAACTTTGCATTGAATGTGACAATTTCTAATTCTTGGATGCTTTGATAAGTAAAATAGTGGATGATTGATTCCAAGCAATTCAAGGATTAGAGAAAGTGCCTAGTGCAAAGATCTACTGGCTAAATCCTCACTTTGCATCCGCTGGGATCCCATATGGGTGCCAGTTCATGTCCTGGCTGCTCTGTTTCTCTTCCAGCTTCCTGCTTGTGGGCTGGGAAGACAGTAGAGGATGGCCCAGGGCCTTGGGACCCTGCACCTCTATGAAAGACCAGGAAGAACCACCTACCTCTTGTTTTTGATAAACCATCTCGCTGTTTAAGCCACTTGGGAAAGTGAACCAGGGGATGGAAGATCTTTCTCTGTGTATCCTTCTCTGTAAATCTGCCTTTTCCATAAAAATTTTTTAAAAATTAAATGAGAAGAGATGTTGGAGGTTTGAAGATAGAGAAGGAAAAAAGTAATTATGAAATTTGTAAATCCTAAGGGCCTAGAATCAAGGATCCACTTGACAGAAAATGTTTTGAATTTAAGATGAGACTGTAGTGCAGTAGTGTGTCTTTCTTCATATTTATTCAGCTAATTGAGTGTAAGTTAAGCAACTTTGGGGGATTTTCCGAGGCAGAAGATTGGGAGTCATAAGGGAAGAGAAAGTATTTAAAAGGAATCTAAGCCAGGTAAGAGGGATGGCTGCATAAGAGACTTGAGGATCAGATAAAGACAGAAGAGTCAGTGACTTAGAAGACTTTATGTGAAGAGTTGAAATACTAGGTGGGCTGAGCTAGGAAGTGTATGAGGTAGTTTGTGCAATAATGGATGAGGTACAAATATGTGATTGTGGAGAATGGACAAAATAACTGAGAGGCCACAATACCATCAACATGGTATTGAAATTTCAAAGAAATGATAGTAATAATATAGAGATAAAGTCATATACAGTTATCTTGGAGTGAAGAAGGGACATCTAGAGGCCAGTGGATGAGAAGGAAAAATAAACACCTATATTGTGATGGCATAAACTTCAAAGAACTAGAGTTTTATAGAGAAGAGAGGTAATTGTCTGGCAGGAAAAATGCCTGACCCCCAAGTTTTTAATGGAATGAGAAAGAAGAAACAGTATCTTTGAATTTTTTATCAAAGCAAAAAACTTCAGGGAAAGTTTGCTGAGTTTAAAGACATAAAACATTTTGCTCAAGATGGACCATGAATTTGTAGAAGTCATAATGTAAGCGTATAAAGGGTGAGGAGAGAGTAAAGCAGAAGATGAGGCTTCGTGATGGGGAGCAATCTGAGAGACCTCTAAGAATAAAGGTCAACGGGTTCAGAACGTAGTGGGAAGAGTGCTGAGGGTGTCTTCCACGGATGGTGGTTTTGAGGCCATTGGACAGCTGTAGGAGTTGTATCCAAGCACTTTACAAAATAGTCCCCGAAGAAAGAAATGTGTGTAGTGATACTGGAAATAGGAGGGAATTAGGTTACATGACATATAGCAATAAAACAAATATAATAATTCCATTTTGGAGTGATACATGAAGACATGATTCTTACCTTGTAGGAAAAAAAAAATACAATCTTAGTGGTCTGGCATTAACACCATGAACCTTAGAGTCAAAATTCTTAAATTCAGATCACATCTCTGATAGGATAGCTATTACTGGGTATATTCCTTGGTATGTTTGTATGTGATTGTACTTTTCTTTAAATAAGAAAATTATAATAATTTATGCTTTGTAGGGTTAACTGAGTTAATATTTATAAATTTCTTAGAATACAGCCTGGCATGTAATTAATACTAACTGATTTTGTTGTTTTTTAAACATAGCTCATACAGCAGGGTCTAGCACAAAGTATGCATGATATAAATATGCCATTTTAATCTATGGGGATAACTACGTGAAGGACATAAACTTTCAAGTAGGATGTAGTCTGGCAATGAAATCCAAACAGAAGAGAAAATTAAATTTTGATTAATCAACACCAATTAGGATATTTTTATATACTAAACAGGAAGAACAAAAAGAAATAGCATGAGCAGCATAAATGGGGTCCACAGTACAGAAGATTTCATAAAGGAGCCAAGTTTAAGATTTGAAGGAAGTGGGCCCAGCGCGGTGGCGCAAGTGGTTAAAGGTCCTCGCCTTGCACGCCCGGGATCCCATATGGGCGCCGGTTCTAATCCCGGCAGCCCCGCTTCCCTTCCAGCTCCCTGCCTGTGGCCCGGGAAAGCAGTCAAGGACAGCCCAAAGCTTTGGGAACCTGCACCCGCGTGGGAGACCCGGAAGAGGCTCCTGGTTTCGGACCAGCATAGCATCGGCCCGTTGCGCTCACCTGGGGAGTGAATCATCGGACAGAAGATCTTCTTCTCTGTCTCTCCTCTCTGTATATCCGTCTTTCCAATGAAAAAATAATAAAATAAATCTTTTAAAAAAAGAAAACAAGTACATCAATACTTTGTATTACACCAATATTTAAGAAAGATATTCAATAACTTTTCAGACTTCTCTGGGTATTCTTTCATGCTTGTGTCTTACTATACTGT
This sequence comes from Ochotona curzoniae, assembly GCF_017591425.1. Classification (NCBI taxonomy): domain Eukaryota; kingdom Metazoa; phylum Chordata; class Mammalia; order Lagomorpha; family Ochotonidae; genus Ochotona; species Ochotona curzoniae. Next base: position 41,487,755 of record NW_024466502.1, on the reverse strand, counting down.
TTCTTTTTTATGGCTTGCATGAATTCTCATTTCTTTAGTATGGCTGGAAAAAAAATCACAATTTCTCTAAATATAGAATTTTTAAAAAGAATAAAATGAGTCATCTGTATTTTAAAAATATTAAACAGGTGACAATTTTTCAGTTTCAGGAGTACTTCTAAATATTGAATCTGTTAATTGTGAAAAAAATATGTAATTTCTTATATGTATTAGCAAACAAGCAAATTTAGGTACTCTTTTTACAAAAGTTAGTAGTGCCCTTAAGTTGACTCTGCTAACAGCATTTTTGTGTTTTTCTTCTCTGAAAAGAAAAAATACCCATCTCCTTTATCAGTTTCTCCTGAATAGGACATAAGCTGACATGCTTTTAACCCTGCTTAGGGCTTATTCTGGCCAGAAAAGCACTAAACAAGAGTACTTTCCTCCCAAATTCTACACCTCTGGCAGACATTGCTAATCATTTTTGGCACTGATTTTGGTTACAGTCATTGTGGCACTGGAGGTATATTTTAATTATTACAGTAGTCCTATGAGGTTTTACAGATGAAGCCAGTGAGTATTAAATCAGTCAACATGGTTTTTCAAGGTCATAACAGCTAAAAAATTAAGAGAACCAAGATTCAAATGCAATTTTACATTCCTTCTAAAAATATTCACTATGTTATTTTAATTTGTTGCTCTGAATATGAAATCATATTACCATCCCTGTGGTGTATTTGGCAATTAACTTTCAGAATTACTAGGAAATGATGGGAGGGAAGAAAAATGAAATATTATCAATAGACATTATTTTGTAGGAATAGAGACAATTAACCAGCAAGGGGGAAAAGAGATTACAGACTTAGAGACTGTTAATCAACAAAGAAAGGAAGTCAGACAGTTCGTAAAGAATGTAATGAAATAGTGGTAAGAAAAAGCTGATAGTTAAGATATCAGCAACAACAACAAAAAAGAGTATGCTAGAATGATTACGTTAAAAATGATGGCAAATTGGGCCCAGCGCGGTGGCGCAAGTGGTTAAAGGTCCTCGCCTTGCACGCCCGGAATCCCATATGGACGCCGGTTCTAATCCCGGCAGCCCCGCTTCCCTTCCAGCTCCCTGCCTGTGGCCTGGGAAAGCAGTCGAGGATGGCCCAAGGCTTTGGGACCCTGCACCCACGTGGGAGACCCGGAAGAGGCTCCTGGCTTTGGGTCGGCATAGTATCGGCCCGTTGTGCTCACTTGGGGAGTGAATCATCGGACGGAAGATCTTCCTCTCTGTCTCTCCTCTCTGTATATCCGTCTTTCCAATGAAAAAATAATAAAAATAAATCTTTAAAAAAAAAATGATGGCAAATTAAGGATAGAGGGAGCAGTTAAATGTTTCCAAGAAGACATATATATAGCATCTAGAAAAGCCATATTAGCCAGAAAATACAGTCCTATATTGAAAACAAACCAACTACAATTGATTTAGAGTTGTAATAGTAGCATTGTAGCATTGTACATGTAGCATTGTATATGTGCAGGGGTCTAGAAAAATTGGAGCAATCAAAATTTATTTCTAGGGATTTTTAAAAATGATTTGGGGGTAAAAAAAAACCTTTTGTAAATGCCTGCATTTAGGGCCCAGCAGGATAGCCGAGTGGCTAAAGTCCTCGTCTTGCATGCACCTGGGTCCCACATGGGCACCAGTTCTAATCCCGGCAGCCCCACCTCCCATCCAGCTCCCTGCTTGTGGCCTGGGAAAGCAGTGGAGGACAGCCCAAAGCCTTGGGACCCTCCACTCATGTAGGAGACCTGGAAAAGGCTCCTGCTCCTTGCTTCAGAGTGGCGCAGCTCCAGCTGTTGTGGCCATTTGTGGAGTGAATCATTGGACAGAAGAGCTTCCTCTCTGTCTCTCCTCTCTGTATATCAGACTTTGCAATAAAAAAAGAATCTCTTAAAAAATGCCCGTGTTTAAATTTGCAATGTGGACTTCTTTTGTCTAGGTATGGATAAGCAAGACACATCTTCATTAACTGATGTGGTAGAGCAAGTCGCAAAGCAACAGCAGTCACAAACCTCAGAAATAGAGAAAAACAAAAAGCTTCTGTTTAGTTTGCAGGTAACTTATGCAATCTTTTAATGTTTGCAGAATTTGATTTAATTTGTGAAGCTATATAATAGAATTCATTAAATTTGGAAGTCATTTGGATTATTTACTCTTGGGTGTCAATTTAAAGTTCATTTTTACTCCACTGTCTTTAAGATTCTATTAGTATTCCATTTTATTGAGCATGTATTCTTCAAATACAAGTCTCAAGAATGTCTTTGCAGTGGTGGCATAAGCAAAACCCAATATATCACATAGAATTATTCTAAAATCATTTGTATTTCATGGTTTTTCCTAAAATACTAACTTATCAGTTTTAAATCAATGTTTTCATAGCTGAATCTTAGCAGTTACTAGTTGTTAGTAAATACTTCAAGTAGCTTCCTTCTATGCTCTTTTTAATAATTTATTTGTAATCCAAATACAAGGAATATGGAAATTTTATTTGGTTTTTGAATGTAGACAATTAGATCTAACTAGTCTCTAAACATGACTAAAAATAGTATCTTTACTTGCAGTTTTTAAAGGTTGTCATAAAATATTTCATAGAAATGAAAATAGGCTGTACAGTTAAAACCTGTTTTGAAAGGACAGATTTATTCCTTCTTGCTTTCTGGTGGAATTTGTGCTTCGATTTGCTTATTTGTAAAGTTCAGTAAATAATAGGACTTGACTCAGACTTTTGTGAGGATTAAATCAGCTAACTTGTAAATACATGTAAGGTGTCCTTGGTAGGAGTTCGTGATGAAAAGTATAAGGCCTCATTTTGATAATGACTTTATGAATGCATCAGGAGACATGATGAAAATAATTTTATATGATGATATGAATGTCTTATACATATTGCATTGTTATTCAATTCCTTAAAATACAGCAACCTATAATACAAAAATAATGTGTTAGCTTTCTATAAAGAATTTTTTTTAAACTTCTCAGTCTTCAAATAGTTTCATAGCCATTATTTGGCTCATATAGAAAGCCTTTTGCCTTAAGTCCTCACTCTTATATTATTCCATCTATCGGGGAGAGAGGCAAAGAAATAAATAATTACATGCTGGGAAGTGGCATCAGTAATAGAGGTATAAATACAACACCAATTTCACAGAAGAAATGATCACAATAGAAATGATGTTTCAGGTGAAGTTAAACTTACCTAAATGCTTGGGGATAGAGGACAGATTTGAAGATTAGAGGAAAAGGAGGATGATATTCCTAGTAAAAAGAGCCTGAGAGAATTCACAGAGATTTGAAATAGCACTGCACTGTATTCATGGCACTGTAAGTAGTTGGGTGCTTGTGTAGATTAGAATGTTCTGCAAAGTGATGGGAAATATAGGCCATATTAAGAAACTTGAATTAAAGGTGATGTATGATTTTTGATGAGCTTTAACCAAGGACCAAATGATCTGTTTTAGATAGGGAATTTTAAATAATAGAAAGCATTTATTCTTATCCAACATCAACTGATGACAAAAACTTCCAAATCATTCAAACTAGAAATTTCTCCATTCAAGAAAAATATGTGTACATAAAACATGCAGCCAATTGTATACCTAATGGTGAAACACAGGTTGTTTTTTCCTAAAAATCAAAACAATGCAGATGTCTGAACTCGCTTACATTGAAAATGATACTGGTGGTTCATTCCATTGCAATAATGCAAGAAAGGAAAATATAATACACTCAGACTGGGAAAAATATTTTTATTCACAGATGCCATTTTTTTTGGTTTAGAATATCTCAAGGAATTAAAAGAGCGTTTAGGCTTAATTGAATTTTAAAAATTTCAGGATGAAAGGTTAATTACAAAAATCTCATTTTTTAAAAGTCACATTAGATATGTGATAAAAAAATGGTTTTAGTTCTGTGCCAGGAATCAAAGACTATTTTTTAATGATGTCACATTACTTGATTTTACAATTTGTTAGAGGGTATGGTAATCAAGATAACATGATGTGGCCTAAATTAAATATGCTGTGTCAATTGATTTTCTAAGATGTGATATACTATATACATTGAAAAAATATAACCTTTTTACCAAATGCTGCAGGAATACTTGATGATCCCAATAGGAAGAAAGGGAGGGAGGAAGGAAAGAGGGGGAACCCCCCCATAAGTTGACCCTCATACATATACATATACAAAAGCGAATTCAAAAGCATAGTCCTAGATGTAAGAGTTAAAATTACAAAGTATCTACCAGAAAACACAAGTATGGTGATATTGGGTTTTGCAATTATAAATTTAGTAAGGTATACAATGTCTAAAATTGGTTTTATCAAAAATTAATTTACTCTTCAAAATACATTATATGAAATGAAGGCAAGACATCCCTAATGTGATGAACATTTAGGTTACCCTACCTAGACTGGGAGTAAATATTTTACAATACATCTAACAGTATACTAGAATTTATCCTGAGAATTTACATTCTTAACACACAATAATGGCTGCATGTAAATGACCAACCACCCCACATACTAGCGTGGATTAAAAAAAAGATGAAGAAAGCAAAATCCCTGGATTTCTTATAACCTATTAAAGTGAAAGTAATGCTATATAAAACTTATGAAAATGGTTTATTAAAAAGTTTTTGAGGGCCCGGCGCGGTGGCGCAAGTGGTTAAAGGTCCTCGCCTTGCACGCCCGGAATCCCATATGGACGCCGGTTCTAATCCCGGCAGCCCCGCTTCCCATCCAGCTCCCTGCCTGTGGCCTGGGAAAGCAGTCGAGGACGGCCCAAAGCTTTGGGACCCTGCACCCGCGTGGGAGACCCGGAAGAGGCTCCTGGCTTCGGGTCGGCATAGTATCGGCCCGTTGTGCTCACTTGGGGAGTGAATCATCGGACGGAAGATCTTCCTCTCTGTCTCTCCTCTCTGTATATCCGCCTTTCCAATGAAAAAATAATAATAATAAAAATAAATCTTTAAAAAAAAAAAGTTTTTGAAAAGTCTTTTTTTGAACAGTTAAACCTATCCCTACCATGAATGCTAGCCATTTACCTTCTAAGTATTTACCCAATAAAAATAATGTGTATATTCTTACTATACAACTGGAAACAATCTAAATGTCTCTCAATTGAATGAGTAGATGAACAAAATGTTATGCTGCTAAGGAAGAATAAGGCTCAGCAAGAAAAGGGAAGGTCTGCTGACACACACGATGTCATGATGAATCACAGAATAATTATGCTGACAAAGAAGACTAAAAATAGCTATGTACAAGTTTTGTACAAAGAAACTTCAAAAGACCATAGAAAATGTCCATTATGAGGAAACTGGCAAGTTTTAAAATACTTTTTACGTAACTTAAATTAAATTTCCTTGAAATTTTTGAAGCTTCTTAATATTGTTTATGTGGGCCCAGTGTGGTGGCGTAGCAGCTAAAGTCCTCTCCTTGAATGCACCGTGATCCCATATGGATGCTGGTTCTAATCCCAATAGCCCGCTTCCCATCCAGCTCCCTGCTCGTGGCCTGGGAAAACAGTTGAGGACAGCCCAAAGCCTTGGGACCCTGCACCCATGTGAGAGACTTGGAGGAAGTTCCTGGCTCCTGCCTTCAGGACAGCTCAGCTCTGGCCATTGCAGTCACTCGGGGAGTAAACCAGCAGATGGAAAATCTTTCTGTCTGTCCTCCTCTCTGTATATCTGACTTTCCAATAAAGATAAAATAAATCTTTAAAAAAATTCTGTTTATGTAAAATTCTTGAAATCAGGCTAATATTTGTTCATGGAAAGGAAATAGTTCTTCACAAGGAACAGAGTGGTGAACATGAAGGGAGGATTGCAAAGCATATGGAGGAAATACTTGGACAATGAGTATATTTATCAATTGTGGGTAGATATCATGAGTATATAAGAGTGTCAAAACTCAACAAATTATAAAATTTAAATGTGAGATTTACATCAGATTGCCTTAATAGAACCACAGACAGGAAAAATGAAGAAAGAAAGAAGCAGGCAAGAAGGAGGAAGAGAAGGTGAAAGATGAAGGAAAGTAAGGAGAAAAGAGAAACCGTAATTGTAGTACAATGATAGAAGTGGCTTGAAGGAGCGAGACAAAGCCAGAATCAAAGTCAACAGACTGCTTTGTCAGTCCAACAAAGTAATGAGATGATGAAAAAGTAAATGTAAGTATCACCTCTCCAAATATTGAGCTACACTAGAATTGACAGCCTGACGCTTGGCAGAATAAATGTACCTTTTCTAACAAATCTATGTTCATCATTCATTCTCTCAATGTAAATATTTAATGAATGCTCAGCACCAGCCGTTGCAGCCACTAGGGGAGTGAATCGTTGGATGGAAGATGTCTTCTCCTCTTTGTATTTCTGCCTTTCCAATAAAAATTTTAAAAATTTAAAAATTTAAAAGAAAATATTCTTCTGTCTGATAGAAGGAGCCTAATTGGTATAACAGGAGAAAAATGGACACGGTGAGATGAGTTAGAAGTTATCCTTGTCAATAAAGGTTGTTCAGAGGTGAATTCCAGGTTTCATTTTGGTTTTTCAACCATTAATATTTGCTGGAAGATACACTGTCAGTGAGAAATGGGGCTATGACGTATAGAAGAATCAAGAATGACTTCTGGGCATTTGAGTATCCAAGTGGAAAGCAGTTTGGTTTGTTGAAATCAGAAAACCTGGGGGAGGAACATATTTGATGTGTAATGTGGATACAATTCTACTCCTTAACTCTGATTTTGAGCATGTGACTATCTGGGGTGCTAACAGATGTGATTCAAGCAATGGCTTAAAAAAAAAATCTTACATAATTGAGCTTTCACTCTTCATAAGCTGGCATGATGAGAAGAACAGCTTGGGTTTGCTTTAGAGGGTAAGATACATATTAAGCAAAACCAGCAAACCTCAGGCCAATTAATGCCCAGCCTAAATTACTTCTCAGTCAACCAGTCCTCAGACATATGAACAAATCCAGCCAAGAACCCGTTTTCTTACACTCATGTCAGCAATAAACAGACCCCTCCCCCCAATTCTTACTTAGCGATTTATTTAAGAGACAGAGGGAAAATGGCCAGGGCTGACCTGTAACTGAAGCTGGAAACCTGTAAACTAAACTCAGCTTTCTCATAAACAAGGTAGAAAGCCAATTTCCTGGGCCATTACCATTAGCTCCCAGGGTCTGCACTGGCAGTAAGCTGGAGTAAGACTTGAACCCAGGTACTATATGTGGAACATGAGCAATCTAACTAGCATCTTGACTTTTAGGCAAAATACCCACCCAATAAAAATGTATTGTTTTATGTCACTTTAATTTTGTGCTACTGGCAAAAGATAACTTATAGAAAAGAGAATAAACTGAGGAAGGGATAAAGATTAACTTGATTTGGGGCTATGATGAATGTAAGATGCCCACTGTAAGCTGGGTGTAGAACTCAGCAGCTACATGCATTCTTTGAATCATCAGCAGATATGTGGCTCAAAATGTGAATATGAATGAGACAAACCCATGGGGTGGGTATATGCAGAGTAAGAAGATTAAATTATGGTGGCTGAACTCTAAGGAAGACCGACATATGAGAGAATGGTTGAAATTCAGAAAGAATGCTGTTAGCTACAGAGAACGTAGAAGAGTGGTAGCCTGTAAACCAGGCTCACAAGTGGTACCAGTTAGCAATGTCAAATGCCCCACGAAGGCAAAGCAAGTACACCCATTTTACTTTTTTTTTTTTTTTTTTTTTTTTTTTTTTATTGTTGCTTACACTGTATTATGTAGTACGGTTTTATAGGCGCTGGGGATTCCCCCCACCCCTCCCCATACCCCTCCCCCCATGGTGGATTCCTCCACCTTGTTGCATAACCATAGTTCAAGTTCAGTTGAGATTCATTGCTTGAAAACACATGCCTAGCATAAAGTTCAGCGTCTTATTGTCCAGATAAGTTCAGTGGCCTCTTGGGGAGACCTTCTATGGTCTGAAGATAGGTCTAACAGAGTAAAGATCCGGTCAGTTAAAAGCCCCAACAAGGCCTCAGTATCAATATACAACATTATGGAATTAATTGACATAGTAATGGGTAAACAATATGTTAAGAATAATGCGAGTTCCATTCTTCGAAACATCTGGGTTGAGACAGTATCAATGACAGGTTCAAAAAATAACAAACAACCAAACAAAAAATTACAGGTTAAATCAAGGCAAACATGTGGTATCTAATCTTTTGGGATTCACTCATTTCCCTTAGCATTATAGTTTCCAGTTGTGCCCATTTAGCCACAAAGAACTGCAATTTGTTTTTTTTAATAGCTGAGTAGTATTCCATGGAGTAGATGAACCAAAGCTTTCTTATCCAATCTTCTATTGATGGGCATTTCGGTTGCTTCCATGTTTTTGCAATTACTGATTGTGCTGCAATGAACATAGGGATGCATGTTGGTTTGTCGTAAAACAGGTGTTTTGGATATATTCCTAGGAGTGCTATTGCTGGGTCATATGGCATGCAGATTCCGAGTTGTTTGAGTGTTCTCCAGACTGATTTCCATAAAGGCTGTACCAATTTGCAGCTCCACCAGCAGTGGAGTAGGGTTCCCTTTTCCCCGCATCCTCGCCAGCAAGCGTCGTTGGTGTTCTTGTTTATGTGGGCCAATCTTACTGGTGTTAGGTGGTACCTCATCGATGTTTTAATTTGGATTTCCCTTATTGCTAGGGAGCTGGAACATTTTTTCATATGTTTGTTTGCCATTTGGACTTGTTCCTTTGTGAAATGTTTGCCCATTTCCCTTGCCCATTTCTTGAGTGGCTTGTTTGTTTTGGTTTTTTGGTTGTTTTGAAGTTCTTTGTATATCCTGGAAATTAGCCCCCTATCGCCTATATCGTGTGCAAAGATCTTCTCCCACTCTGTGGGTTGCTTTTTTACTTTGTTGATTGTTTCCCTTGCTGTACAGAAGCTTCTTAGTTTGATGAGGTCCCATTTGTTTATTCTGTTCTCGACTGCTATTGCTTTTGGTGTCCTTCTTAGAAAGTCGGAACCTACTCCTAGGTCTTGCAGTGTATTTCCTACATTTTCTTGTAAGAGTTTGAAGGTTTCTGGATGTAGATTTAGGTCTTTTATCCATGTAGATTGGATCTTAGTGTATGGTGATAGATGTGGGTCTATCCTTTTGTTTCTACAGGCTATCAGCCAGTTGTCCCAACAACATTTACTAAAGAGGCCTTCCCACTTGCTTGAGCTATCATTGGTCTTTTTGTCAAAGATTAATTGGCTGTATTTGTGTGGGTTCCCTTTTGGTGCTTCTATTCTATTCCATTGATCTTCCTTTCTGTCTTTGTGCCAGTACCAGGCTGTTTTGATAGCCACTGCTCTATAATATGTCCAGAGGTCCGGGATTGTGATTCCCCCTGCTAACCTCTTATTTTTCAGGATGGTTCTAGCTATTCGTGGTTTTTTGTGTTTCCAGATGAACTTTTGAATCATTGTATCCAGTTCCGTGAAGAATGTTTTGGGCAATTTGATTGGAATTGCGTTGAAAATGTATATTGCTTGTGGTAGTATAGACATTTTAATGATATTGATTTTGCCTATCCAGGAGCACGGGATGTTATTCCATCTTTTGAGGTTTTGTTCAATTTCCTTTTTAAATAGTTTGTAGTTTTCTTCGAATAGGTCTCCTACGCTTTTGGTTAGATTTATTCCCAAATACTTCATACTTCTCTCTGTTGTTTTGAATGGTATCCTGTTGGTTAGATCTTCTTCCATCTTGGTGTTATTTGCGTACACTATGGCTGTTGATTTTCGTTCGTTAATTTTGTACCCTGCCACTCTGCCAAACTCTCGTATAAGTTCTAGCAGTTTCTGTATTGAGTCTCCTGGTTTTTCTATGTATAGGATTATGTCATCTGCATATAGTGAAAGCTTGACTTCTTCGTTTCCTATACGTATGCCTTTGATTTCTTTTTCTTGTCTTATGGCCTCTGCAAGTACCTCTAGGACTATGTTGAATAGCAGTGGTGATAGCGGGCACCCTTGTCTTGTTCCAGATCTCAGTGGGAAGGGTTCTAGCTTTTCTCCATTCAGTATGATACTGGCGTTGGGTTTTTCATAAATTGCTTTAATTATGTTGTGGATTTTCCCATCTATGCCTACTTTGGCTAGAGTTTTTAGCATGAAGAGGTGTTGGATTTTGTCGAAAGCTTTTTCTGCATCTATTGAAACTATTATGTGGTTCTTGTTTTGCAGTTTTTGGATATGGTTTATAACATTTATGGATTTCCGAATGTTGAACCATCCCTGCATTCCAGGGATGAATCCTACTTGATCCGGATGAATGATCTGTCTGATGATTTTTTGAATTCTATTGGCTAGGATTTTGTTGAGAATTTTAGCATCAATGTTCATCAGAGAGATAGGTCTGTAGTTTTCCTTCTCTGATGGTTCTCTGTCCGGTTTTGGGATTAAGGTGATGTTGGCTTCATAGAATGAGTTTGGGAGGGTTGCTTCCTCCTCTATTGTTTTGAAGAGCTTGTAGAGGATTGGGGTTAGTTCTGTTCGGAATGTTTTGTAGAATTCTGTAGTGAAGCCGTCTGGGCCTGGGCTTTTTTTCGTTGGGAGATCCTTGATGACTGTTTCAATCTCTACCTCGGTTATGGGTTTATTTAATTCTGCAGTTGCCTCCGGACTGAGTTTTGGTAAGTGGTGGGAGTCCAAGAACTTTTCTATTTCTTGGTGGTCCTCAAATTTGTGGGAGAAGTACACCCATTTTACAAATGAAGAAAATGAGGTTTGGAAGGAGTAATTAAGTTTATTGTGCATGATCACATAAACTATTAAAAAGCAGTAACAGTGTTGTAATCTATATCCTTTGATTCCCACCTCAGAGCTCTGTAATTTTCACCATACTGTTACTCTTGAGTGTATACTTCTGATCCTAATAAATACAATATTAAAATAATCATATAGCTTATGTATATATGTACTGTTAAAATAATGAATTAAGTATTTAGAATTAAATGAGTATTAAAAATAAGAAATATGTTTTCTGTTGTTGGATTCGTCGCTGGCTCATGGATCACATGAATGGCATCATACCTGTTGTTGACTTTGTTTGGTGGCTTCTCATTTAAGGGAATGTATAGAGATGGTATAATAGAAACTATCATATTCAGATGTGAAGATACAATGCAATATGCATCCCTACTTCCAAATCAAAGAAACTGTTGGACATATCTAGACAATGAGAGGCTGGGCTGTCTGACATTGTTTGTACCAGCAATATCGGCACACACTTAAATAACAGATGGATGGACTTATGACTGCTTATGGAGGACTGTACTATAATAATATGGGGAAAATCGAGGTGGGAATTTGGTAGGAGGAAATCCCAGACACTAATTGTATCATAAAATTTTTAAAAAGAATTAAATGAGTATTAAAAATAAAAAATATGTAACTCCAGGAACTTCTTGAAATTATGAAATATTTGTGTTATTTAATTATATGGTACCTTCTGTTATGCATCAACTTTTTTCTACATCTGATAAATTTATGTTTAAGTTAAGTGGTTTTCCTATATGCATTATAAATCAAAACAATGAATTTCCTCTTATGTTGAATATCATGAATTATTAATTATGTTGAAATATATTGCAGAATGATCTTCATGAGCTTGAAAAACAAATAGCAGCAGTCTCTACGGAAAGTAAAGAAATGGAGAGGCAAATTTATCAGCAAGACACTGCCATTGAGAACACCAAACTTCAGTGTGGAAGCCTGGAGGCACAAATCAAATCCTTACATACAGAAAACATACAGCTTAAATTTGACGTGGAAACAGCCCAGGAAGAGTTTGAGGAAAACATGATAAAATATAATGCGTATTACGCAAAAATAAAAGCATTCAGAGATAGTTTGGGGGAGAGAGAAAGCAAATCATCATTTATGACCGAGCTACACGAAAAACAGAATCTTGTTAAAAAACTAAAGAAAATGAAAGAGGAACTTAAGCAAGATCTCCAAAATCCAGAAAGGAATCGAATAACACAAGTACAGGTTTGATTTAGAACTTATCAAAAGTTTCTATTTCTTATCTTCTTTTTTTAAGTACACATGATAACTGTATTCTTAAGTCCGTAACCCTTCTACTCCATTCAGAAACTGTTTTTTAACATTTTTTTAAAACTTAGCTATAGCTATATATCTACTATCCCAGATCCTAAAGGAAACATCCACACATTCCCTGTGGATTTATAAAATATATGGTCAGACAAAATCAGAGAAAATAATGAATCCATTTGTTGTAGAAATTGAAATTCACAAAACTGCTGAAGTCTTGGGGTCTGTGGGAATGCATCCAGACCAATTGGACATGTCTAATGCTGTTATTTAAACAATTTGAATTAGTAATTTCACATTAAAATCTGTATCTATTTATTTATTTTTAAAAATGTATTTAGTTTTATTTGAAAGATAGGTTTTACAGAAAGAGGAGAGACAGTGAGAGGTCTCTTATCCACAAAGAACCAAAACAGTCAGAGCCAAGCTGAATCTAACCTGGGAGCTAAGAGCTTCTCAGTATCCCACGCGGCTACAGGGGCCCAAATACTTGTGCTATGCCCTGTTGCCTTCCCATGCTGTATGCAGAAAGCGTGAGTGGAAGTGGAGCAGCCAGGCTAGAGCTGTTGTCCATGTGGGAAGCACTAGCAGGGGAAAGATTTCATGCTATACCACCATGCTGGCCCCCTCTTATTTTTCTTTCAAGAAAATAGAAGATACAAATTTAAAATGTCTATCATTCCTTGCTAAAGTAAAAAAAATCACGATAATTATCAGATTTTGTATCTTTGTGTCTTTTCATTTTTTTAGTTCTATGATTTCAAACCTAGATTATATTTAAATAATAATTTTTATTTTGTATATTTATAGAGATAATTATCCAAATCCCATTTAAATATTGAATTAAAAAATTTTAAATTATAGACACATTGAAAATCTTATATTTATGTTTACCATTCCTTTTTTGACTTGTATATTAAAAATTTATAAACACAGGAAGATATTGCAAAGCTAAAGGATAAAATTTTGACTGTGAAAGAATCTATCATTGAAAAAACTTGTTTTATTGAGGAAGAAAAAAAGATACATGAAAAATTAAGAAAAGAAATAGAGGTAAGCTTAATTATCTGTATTTCAATAATTTATGGAGTAATTCCTTAAGGTTACATCATGTTGACATTTCTATTTTACTCAAGACTATAAAACTCAGTAGAAAACACGGAGAATACCACCTCATTCAAAGATGGCCTAATGTTAGGTCCTCGTGGCCTAACGGAAGTGCGTGCGTCTGACTCCAAATATAGACTAATGTGAGAGTGTATCCAAACAAAACCTTCACCTGTATTCCCTGATCCTAGAATACCAACTTCTAATTTAGCTAATGGCTAGGAAACAGTGGCTAAGGTAATCAAAGGTGATGTATGTTCTTCAACATTGCAGTTCCTCAAAATAGAGGGAAATATAACAAAAATAATTGTCATTCTAAACCTTTTGGATCAGATCTTTGCAATTATCAAGTCAAAAAAACAAATGTGCAAAATTGATTGTGAGACTATGTATGTGGTACTATTTGTAGATTTCTGTAGTCATTGTTTAGAAAAATGGAGAACAAAAATAGAAAAGAAGATATTATCAAGAAAAGATAAAAATAATTTTCATATTCAAGACATTAATTTGAAAAATATACATGTAGTTCAATTTCCTTTGCAACTTGCTTTTGATTGATGATGCAATGAAAGAGTGCCAGAGAAATTTGAAGGTTAAAAATCCTTAATTTTACAAATTCTGTATAACAAATACCATGATTATACCATAGTTAACTAGAAATTTAAATTTCTTTTCCTTTTAAGACATCCCAGATTTATTTAAAAAAAAACTTAACAGTAACATAGTTTATATAAGTGGTATAAAGCTAATGGCTAGAGTATGAATGGAACAAAAGCATGAATAATCCATCTCTAACTGGAGAAAACAAAATATATAATAAATAGGTTGAAATAAATTTGGATTTCTACCTCATCTCTTTGTCTCACTCTGTGTCTGTCTTGCACACACACTCATCCACTTTTAACAATGTTCAAGATGATCGAAGAGAACAAGTTAACAATTTGTGTCACAGATGTGTATTTTTTTTTAAAGATTTATTTATTTGACAAAGACAGAGACCTCCATCCATTGGTTCCCTCCGCAGATAGCCACAATTCTTAGAGCTGAGCTGATCCAAAGCCAGGTGTCAGGAGTTTCCTCCAGGTCTCCCCCTTGGTACACTGGTGCAAGGACCTGAGCCAGCTTCCCCTGCTTTCCCGGGACGTTAACAGGAAGTTGCATTGGAACAGGAGACAAATCACTGTCCTAAATAGGATGTCAGCACCTAGCAGGTAGAGGATTAGACCATACACCACCATTTGGGCCCAAAGAAATATTTCTTTTAAAAGACAAACAACAGCAACATAACTTTACAACTAAGTATTTTTACTTTTAATTATGTTAAATGTTTCTAGAATATGGAAATGCCTTATAACAACAACAAAAAACTCAGTTCTATAAAGGATACTTATAATGCATGTAAGGGATAATAAGGATGTATGAAAAGTCTGAACTACTTAAACATCTGATAAATCATGTTGAAAGACATTTTTGGAAACATGAATATCTAAAAAATGGAAAATATGACTAACCTCATGAACAATGGAAGTTGAGGAAGCTGCAGTGAAATCCCATTTTTATCCCAACAAATTATCATTATTATAGTTGATCAAGTGTGGAGCACATTTAATACGTTATTGGAATGAGTGTAAATTGCTGAAGGCATTTTGAAAAAAAAAATTTGGTTTGTCTGTGACTTTCAAATGCATGGAAACATTATAAATAAAATTTTGAAAAGAATAAATACAAGGGCCTGATGCAATAGCCTAGTAGCTAAATCCTCACCTCGCAACTGCCAGCATCCCATATGGTCACAGGTTCGTGCCCTGGATGCTCCACTTCCCATCCAGCTCCTTGTTTGGAGCTTGGGAAGATAGTAGAGGATGGCCCAAAGCCTTGGAACCCTGCACCTGTGTGGGAGACCCAAAAGAGGCTCCTGGTTTCTGGCTTTGGATTGGCTCAGCTATGGCCTTTGAGGCCAGTTGGGGGTGAACCAGTGGTGAAAGATCTTTCTTTCTGAAAATCTGACTTTCTAATAATAATAACAACAACAAAAAGGGTAAATACACAAATTCTAAATGAGTAGCTTGATAAAATTTGATTAAAATATAGAAACGTGTCACTATCATCTAGATTAAGATATGTAACTTTGCCATGATATCTGGACAGTTTGTGCTTGTTTTGTCGGACAATTACTATTCCAGTTTTTAGAAACAGTTTTATGGGAATATAATTCATATACCATACAGTTCATCATTTAAAACTGATAATGCAGTGCCTTTTAACATATTCGCAGATATGCATGACTGTTGCCAAAAATGATTCTAGAAATTTCCCTTTTTTGTTGTTTTCATCATGAAATTTCTTCCTGAGGTTTATTAAATGATTTTTAAAGCTTTTGTAATAGGAGGCCTCTATTAAAATATTTTTTGTGCATTTCAATTTCGATCCTATTACCTCTTACACATTTTGAAGTATTCCATCACCATGTTATGATTTAAAAGTGAAAAATTAAAGATTTTCTATTGTTTGGAGAATGCTAGAGTTTAGAATATGATCATGTTTTAGTGCTTGGCCTGAACTGATCATAGCTATGAGGAACCTCCTTCTCAAACAACCATCGTTATAAAGAGGATGAATTCAAATGCTAAAATAATTATAAGGATTATTTCTTTTTTTAAGTCTTTTTTTTTATCACCTCTCTGAATATGTTTTGGCCCTTGTATAGTTCCTGTCATCTCTTGCATTCTGTTGGTTTTTTCATTTGTATATTTTAGTTTTATTTTAACATTGGTTTTAAATTTTTTAGTCCGGAAAAAATGAAAATGGTTTTTGAATTTCAGTGGTTTTCTGCCAACTAAGTGCTAATAGTATTCTCAAGCCACATCTGAGTGAAAAGAGCATTTGTAAATATCTATTCTGAATTGTCTATATATTTTGTCTGTGTGTATGTTTTGGAAGCAGGGAGTAAATGTTAGAGAGGAGAGAATAAGGATAAGTTATGAGTCACCGAAGAAAAACTTGGAAAAACAAAATACAAAACACACTGTCACAAAGCCTAAAATAAATCAAGTGGCAATCCGTGATTTTTTTTTTTTTTTGCTCACAGTTTTTGTAAAAGTGTTGTCAATCCAAGACAAGACTGGAGCACTTACGACATTTTATCAAATTTTGAGTGTTTTCAAGCAATATTTTATGATAAATGACATCAAATAAAAAGGCACCAATGTCTTGTTTTTGCCTAAATGTGCTACAATCTGTTAAAATCTGTTGAAAAGATAAGAGGAAATTTGGTACACTTTCAGACCTACTAGAGGTCACAAACAAAAACTGTGTTTTGGTACGGTAGAACATGCAACTACACAATTGACAAATGCATTCATTTGTTGATATCTCCAACGGAAATTATTACACAAATGGAAGTCAATCCTGTAACACAAATACAGAGAGGCAAAGGGGGAAAATGCAACCTAAAGTCAAAATGAAAACTATTGAAAAGGATAACAAGGTTCACATGCTCTTTTGCAGAAAGTACAAGAAGTGTTTAGTATTATTAACTACTATGCATTCTATCCCTTTATTTTTCAAGCAGTTTATATAACATAGACTATACCATTTTGTTCTCATACTAACACACCTTAGTGAAATTTCAGAAAATTTAAATATCTTGTGCAAAGTTCTACAACTTATGAGACATGATAATGTAGGATGAGAGTCTGCATGTATAGGACATAGTTCCTCCCATTCTTCCTTTTACAGTAATTTTCATTTCGTAGGAATACAGATTCCCTGATAAATATTAAGGTATAAATTAGAGGGACAATTATAGCTTTATGTTGTGGGCAATTGCTCCTGGGGCTCTGCTTGCTACCTGGTGGGCGTGGCTTAGAGCCTACCTGCCTTTGGCCTGAGACACAGCTTCCAGGTCTACATGTGGAACATGACCTCCAACATGAGCAGGATATCTAGGGGAATACATGGAACATAACCTGTGACATGACCAGAAGGTCAAGGGAAATCGACCTGTCATATAGCCAGTAGCGGTGTTTTTAGTAGGTGGAGGACCTGCCAGAAGATGCCCTTCTGCCCTCCTCTTCCTTAACCTATGTAACCCTGGAATTTGTGTTGAATAAATGGACAGTTCTCACCAGCTTGTCTCAGGTGGTTGGTAGCTCTTGTGGCTAAAGAACATCATTAGCTTACCCTTGGTGTCCTCAAGGCCTGCTGGCATGTTTAAACCCCAAGATTATGTCACCTCTTATTGAATCACTTTCTCTCATCATTCTTCACTTTCTTTTAATTGTTTTATTTGTATAAGATGACAAATATAACAACATAGTGATACTTCCAAACCAAGCCTGCCCTTATGCCTATACTTCCGTCTTCCCTATTCCTTTCTTTCTTGTTTTTCTTTTCATTTTCACAATGACGTATTTTCAGTTTATTTTATAATCACAAGGTTAATCCTCCATTAAATCAAGACTCCAGCAGGTAGTAAGTACAAAAACTACTATGCCTCGGAAATATAGATGAAGGCTATAAACAGTAATTGAATTTCAAAGCATTGATTTTGCTCATATAAATCAGATTTTTAGTTTCCACAAATCAGGAAATATATGAGATTTGTTTTTTTCAGACTGGTTTATCTCATTGAGCATAATGGCTTCCAATCGCATCTGTTGTTCAAGAAAAAAAAAACCATGCTTTAATTCTTTTATGGCTAAGTATATTTCATAGTGTGTATATGCCATATTGCGTGTATGCAGTTATCAGTTAATGACATCAGGTAATGCATCTATATTGAGTCTGTATCTTAGCTATAGTTAATGAAGCTGTAGTAAACATTGGAGTACAGGTAACTTTCATATGTTGATTTTGTTTCCTTTGGGTAAATTCCTGGAAGTGGGATGGCTGGGTCATATGATAGATCTATTTTCAGATTTCTGAGGAATCTCCATACTGTCTTTTTGTCCTCATAACACATAGGCTAATACATACATACACACATATGTAATTTTGCAACTGGTTTACTTACGCAACAATTAGTTTCATAGAGGTCTTCTTCTTACTGGTACTAAATACTGCATCATGCTATACCAGAGAAAACTTAAATGGTTTACAGTCTTCTATTATTAAAAGTAATGTTGTAATGAACATCATAGTAGATATAGCCTTTGCATCAAGAAATAGAATTAAGTGTCATAAGGTCCATGCTCTATTATTTAATACCTCTTACTAATTATTAACAGAACTAGAAATAATGTCATATTTGAAATAACTTTATACTGTTTTATTAATTTACCTCTCTTCCCATATGAGGTTGATTGCATAAATATTCAATTTAGCCTTATTGGGAATCCCCAGTTTGCATATTAACTTCTTTTAAATCCATGGTTATAACTTGAATTGGATATGCATGAATGGAAAAAACTCCAAGTAGTACAAGTGACAAACAACAGTGAGAAGGCTGATGAACTTTGTAGAGATTTCTGTTCACCACACTATTGCTGCTTACTTTCCACCAACATCAAAACTTAACGCTAAAGACCACATAAGAACTAAAAAGTAAGACAAATCTGGTGTAAAAATAAGGGCTCCATTTGAAGGTGAAACTAAAATAGACCCTAACATGTATGAAACGCAGTCTCACAAATCCAAGATTATCTGCAAATAACTTAACTTGCTATTAGGACAAAATTCAATATATGTTTCAGAGAAAAATGTAGAAGAATCTATATACAATCAATGTTTAATTAATATAACATTATTAGACCTGAGAAGAAACAGTGTTGCCTATAGCTGGGAGGATAGCTAGCCAATGAAAATAGAGCAACAGTTGACATAAAAATTGTAATACAAGGAATAGAAATAGTAATGAATGCATTAAATGTGCAATAGAAAACTGTGAATATAGTCATAGATACAATGGGTAAAGAATTTTTAATTATATAAAATAACAAAATGGAATTCTTAGAACTGAAAAACAACAAATGTTGAAATGAAAAACTGTATTGATGAAATTGAAAACAGAGTAGATACTGCAGAAGATCTCTTCCACACTTGAAGATAAACTAATAGGAGCCATCAAAACAAGTACACAGAGCAAAATACAGAAGAATTAGAGAACACATAGCGCATTTATGACCTATGGAACCATATTAATCTGTCGTAATTTTATCCCAAGAAAGGAAGAAGAGACAGATTCAAGATTTTAGATATTCAGCCAACTCCAGGCAGGATACACACAGAGAAAACCATACATAAAGACATTATAGTAAAGTCACTGAAAACCAAACATATCATGTTACATAAACAAGGACAATAATAAGAATGATCATTGGCATGGGTGTTTTAGAGCAGTGCTGGTTGAGATGCCTCTTTTTTCAGGGAGTGGATTCAAGTTCGATGTCCTGCTTGTGATCCAGCCCCCTGCTAATAAGAGGGGAAGGTGACAGATAATAATAACCTAAGAACTTTGGGTTCCTGACCTGCATGTGGGAGATTTGGATGGGTCCACAGCTCCAGGTTTTAGCATGGTTCAAACCTTAGCTTTTCTGAACATTTGCCCTTTCCTTTAACATAAATAAATTCCCTTTGCAAAAAAGAATGACTATTGATTCTTGAAACAATGGGAAATAGTAGAAAAGAAATTACCTGATGAAAGTGCTGACAGGGAAGAACTAGCAAGCAAAAATTCTGTACCCAATGAAAATTTTTCCAAAAATAAAAATGAAAGAAATTTCAGATAAACAAGATGGGCTTTGCTTCTGGCAGACTTTTACTGTAAGAAATGGTTTTTAAAAAGTTTTTAAAGCTGAAAGGAAGTAAAAAAAAGTGGAAAGGATTGAAACTAGAAAGTATATGGGTAAATAACTGAGTCTTCCCATTTAAATTTTTAAGAATTCAGCAATTAAAAACAATAATCCATAGTAGATTTGATACAATCTATTCATTAAAGCCATAGCATTGTATCTCTCTAAATCAATTGACAAAAGTACAAAACAGTTTTACAAAACAATGTTTGGAGTAAAGCTGATACACACATGCATTTGTTTTCTGTCTTATCAAATTTTAAGAGTAGCTGTTTATTATAAAATTAATAGAAAATAGATTGTGTTGTGCTTGCTGCGGCAGCACATATACTAAAACTGGAATGATACAGATTAGCATGGTCCCTGCATGATGAAAATAGGTGGTACTATATTAAGAACACATATTGAACAAGAAAGAAATAATACAATTAGGGAAGAAATAAAGTAGAACCAAAAAGTTAGAAAAGATCAATGAAATAAAGGACTAATCTTTTTAATAAACAAAATTGGTAAACCCTTGGCTCAACTGAACAAAAACAAAAGGGAGATGAGGAGAAGATCTAAGTTGATAAAATCATAGATGAAAAAGTAAATATTACAAATAATACAGAAATACAGAGTAAGAATTATTACAAACAGCTATATACCAATGTATCTTAAAATTGAAAGAAATGGGTAGATTTCTGGGTCTAAAGACATAGGAAATATGAATAAACTAATAACTAAAACTGAAGTTGAATTAATAATAAATAGCCTCCCAACAATGAAAAGTACAGAACTGAAAGTGGAGCAGCTGACACTTGATCAGATTAAGTAGATTGTTTGATCTTCAGTTTCTTTACACAGTAATAAGGATAACAAGCCACAGTGTAAGTTATTACATGTGAGTTTAATTATACGTAGAAGGGCCTCAGCGCAGTGTCCACCATGTAATAAGTGTTGCGAGTTAGTTATTTGCAAAGTGCTTTTCTCTTTAGGCAACATGTCCTTTAAGACTGCTTACTGTATATTTTTCCTAAGACCTGTTGACTGTATTGTCTACTTTTAACAGGTACAACATAAGAGATATGATGCAATTCTAAAACGTCTGCATTGTCAGGTGAACAAGATTCAGTCAAATAGAAGACAATGGCAATGGGACATTCAACAGCTCGAAAAAACTGCAATGGAACTGAGAAAACGTGTTGGAGTGCAGGAATAACATTGCCAGAAGACGATATAGAACAGAGATTATGCCAATGTTGAGAATATCCTTTGGATTTTAAACAACCAGTGTCCACCTTCAGTCAGAGCCTGTCTTAGTGACAGGCGTATTTTCTGTTAATTTAAACCTGTTACCCTTTTCTTAAATTTCCCTCCAATTGATAGCAGTAAATAGGCAAGCAGAATGCTTACAGGCAAATAGTGCAAGAGTCTGACTGAATATTTTGGAAGTGCGAGATGTAAGATGAAACTTGTTGCGTTCCCTACCCTAAGAAGTTAAAGAAATACTTGAATATTCAATTATTTAAATTAAAATGTTAAAGTGATTGCCTTTTGAAACTTTAAAAAAATTTTTTTTACTGCTGCCTATACAGTAGCCCGTAGATATTGATATTTCCAATAGTGTTGTTATATGTTCCAGGTTCCAAATATCTTACTCAATTTTCTTTTTTATTCAGGAGGTAGCAGTCATTATTCTTTGTTATCAAATATCATTTTAGAGTGTTATATAAATACATAAATTTTTGTTAATTTTTCTATCTATAAATTCTTTATTTCTGTTCTGTGACTAAAATGAAAATATCATAGGAGGCTCTTAAAAATCCTCACTGATATAAACTAAGATTATTTTATCATTGAAAGATAAATCTCACGTTTGTGCTAATAAATCATATGGTAACTTGCCTTTTTTTAGACAAAAGTGGTTTCTTGCTTGGTTCTATGGAGTTAAATACTTAGAAGCAAAAATGAAATATTAGTTTCTGGAGATACTATTTTTAAATATCCAGTTGTGCGGCTATGTTATTTCAAAGTAACTGCATCAAAAAGATCATTTAAATCCATTTTCTCAGCAATGTCAGAAACTCTGTAAAAACGTAGTTGGTGTAAAACCTGATATTAATCATCTCATTATGTCTAATTTATTCTGACTTATCATGACATACTGTGGCTAACACTTCAAACAGCTTTTGTCTATGACTCAAATACAGAGCTATACATGAAAGTGGTTAAAATTTTAGACTGGAAGGAGTACATATTATACTCAGCTGAAAATGAGTCTGAACCAAAGCTAATTGTATACATGTAACAATAGAATTTGCATACTAAGTTCTTTTTTCTGCTGGCCCACTTCCCGAATGACTGAAGTGGCCAGGACTGAGCTGATCCAATGCCAGGAGCCAGGTAATGAGGACCAGAAGCTTCCTCCAGATATCGAATGTAAGAGCAGAGTCCCAAGGCTTTGGGCCTTCTTCCGCTGCTTTCCCAGGCCACAAACAGGAAGCTGGATGGAAGTGGAGCAGCTAGGACATGAATCAGCACCACGTAGGATCCTGGTGCTTACAAGGTGGAGGATTAGCCAAACAAGCCATCGCACCAGACCCTTTGTTGATCTTTCTAAACTTGAAACATATTTTTAAATACAACCTTGTAATAAATCAGGAAGGAAAAAATATTGAAGTTCCTGAAGCCTGCTATTTCTACTATAGATTTTCCCCCTGTTTACCCAAGTTATTTTGGCATTTTTCACAATAGCCATGATATGAAAACAGACTGAGTATCCTTTAGTGGATGAATGGATAACTGGAAAGGAAGAAATGAATTAACAAATAGAATAGTAAACAATCTTTAAATATATAACTATTTGCTATAATGTGGATATCTCTGGGGGACATCATACCAAGCCAAATACGCCAGATATAATAAGAAAAGCAAACTGTTGCTTCAAGTTTTCACTTACATGCAGATCTTTAAAAAGGTAAATATTGTACAGAAAGTACCAAGCAATAGTTACTGGGGTAGAATGGGAGGTCAGTAAAAAGGAAAGTATTGAATTTAATCAATTATTTTAAAAATGTTTACGTGTTTGAAAGTTAAATTAAGCAGACAGATGGCAAGACAACGATTTTCTATCTGCAAACTGCCTGGCTGCATGACCTGGAGTGGACCAGGCTGGAAGTCAGAAACAGGAACTCCACCTAGATATCCCTTGTGGATACAGGGATCCAAACAGGTAAGCCATTTCCTGATGCTCCCCGGGCATATTTACAGAGAGCATTTCCTGTATGTCTTGACTTTCACGGTGAGTAGCATCCTGTACTAAAATAAGAACATAACAGAAAATAGGGCTACCATATGACCCAGCCATTCCACTACTTGGAATTAATCCAAATGATTGAAATCAGCACTTGGGAATTATATTTACTTCCATGTTTATTGCAAATTGGTTTACAGAAGCTAAGATATGGGACCAAACCAGATGTTCTCAGCAACTGAGGACCACATCAAGAAAATGCAGTATATACACACCTTATGGAATACTGCTCTGCCATAAAAAATAATGAAATCCTATCTTTTGCAATGAAATAGGTGCAACTGGAAACCATTATGCCTAGCCAAATAAGCCAGTCCCCCAAAGACAAATTGCCTGCTTTCTGGGATATATGGCAGCTAACACAGAACACTCAAAAACAGTGTAGCAGTGAAGTGAAATGGTTACTTCGAGATGATTGTTGTTTTTAGCCCATGTTTATACTCCAGTGGATATGCAATCCTGTGCTCTTCTTACTTTTTTTCTTGTTAATATCATGATCAGTGACAAATTATGCCTGTGAATATGGAGTGGATTAAAGTGAAGTGTAAATACAGTTGAAGAGAGGGAAGGAGAGAGAGGTCCTGGTAGGAAGCAGCGGATTGAGGGAAGTGTGACTGCCTTCTAGGAACTATAACTATGCAATACATAAAACCTTTTCTCTTTATATTAATTTTAAAAGAAAAAAGATCAGAAAGCAGCAGATGCCAAGTCACTCAGCAGCGACTCCAGAGCTGCCTCCCAGGACCTCACTCTCCACTCTAGGTTTTTAATATGCCTGCTAGGAAGCTCAGTGCTATTGGGTGACTTCTAAATTCACAGCAATGTGAAATGTGTAATTAAGACCAGATTTCTAATACAAGGAAAAAGAAGAAAAAAAATCACACTTAATGTCTCAAAATGTTACTTAGCAAATGCAAAATCTTTGGGCAAATTATAGTAGACCAACCAGATTTGAAATTGACATTTGCCTCTTTTTAAATTTAAATATTTGATTTTTATGTAAAAGGCAGAGCTACAGAGAAAGCAAAAGACAAAGATCTTCCACCTGTTGGTTCACTCTCTAAGTTGCCACAATGGTCAGAGACAAGTTGATCCCAAACTGGGAGGCAGGAGCCTCCTCCAAGTTCCATGTGGGTGCTAGGGCTCAAGAACCTGAACCATCCATTGCTGCCCTTCCAGGCCACAAGCAAGGAGCTGCATTTGAAATGGAGCAGTTGGGACATGAAATGGCGCCTACAAAAGATTGGTAGAAACTTAGCCTACTATGCCATGGCACTGTCCTGATATTTATTTTTAAAAACTCTATCTTAATAATTACCAAAATCAGATTATGCATGTGACAGTCAATCAAATCAGGCTACACAGGCCCTTTCATGGCAAATATAAATTATCTACATGTTATATCTCATACCATATCTCTGTTAGTCAATCTATTAATCATGCTACTTTCCAAAATATTGCAAATATGAAATCATACTAAATAACAGGAATGTGCTAAGAAATTATACCATTACTTTTCACTTAATTCTCATATTTAATTTATATTTTATTTAATTCTCCAAATAATGGCTTAAAATGTATATTATTGCTCTCAATTTACAGATAGAGAAACTGAGTCTACTACAAATTAAGTAACTTCAAAAGGACTTCATCAGTTAGCTCATCATGGGTCAAGATAAATTTCAGAGCCTAATTTTAACTACATGGCACTATAAGAAAATGATTCCAAGGAGAAGCTTCCAGTTTTACTGTGAGCAATAATTTATTTTGATATTTAATCTTTATTTTGATAGTTTGTGAAGCATAACATTGATTCAATTAAAGGCATCTTATGATTAAAAATGAATAGCCCTGGCCCAACCCTGGCCATTGTGGCCATTAGGGGAGTGAAATAGCAGATAGAAGAGCAAGTTCTCTCTCTCTTTCACTCTCTGTCTCTCCCTCTCTTCTCTCTGTGTAACTCTGTATGTCAATTAAATAAATCTTTTTAAAAATATATTTTAACTAAGGAAATTGGAACGTATTTGTAAAGATTAATTTGAAAACTTAAGAGTTCACATGGGAGACTGCAGGTAAAACCCTTAAGCTCTTACATTATTTCACGTGAAACATGAATTTACTATTCATCCATAAAGGGCTCTGTTAATATTATGCTCAGTTGAGACTGCTGATGGGGTAATCAATAATTCAAAAGAACATGTGATTTTAATTTGTAAACATCACATAATTTAGTTCATATTTTCAATATTATAAATATTTTATATTTCATTAGCTAAGTTAATGATTACTAAAGCTAATGATCAGAAGTTAAAGTTATAGGCCTGCCAAAAAAACAATCATATGAATTTGCAATGAGTTTCTAAGGAAGGTATTTTTTATTTGCTGATTAATTTGGTAATGAAAGGAAAAAATTTCCTATATCACATTAGCTACTGTATAGCAATACTCCTTGAATGTTGACCAAAACTAGGGAAAAAAATTGAAACAGATACTAACAGTGGAAGAGATTTATCTAATACATAGCTGAGAATGAGATGTTCCAAATTGCTTTCTTTTCTGTAATGTTCCCTTTAAATAACAGCTTCCAGCTCTCAATCTTTACAAAAAAACAAAAATAGCATATGATTTAGTAATGACAGGGTTGCTGTTTACATAATGCAGTGAAGACAGACATGAAGTAATGAGACGTCACCTCTTAATTAATGAGATGATGTATCTCAAAAGCAAAATCAGAGTGCATGGGATAAATAGTTTTAAAAGCCTTCTTATCTAGAAAGCAGTCTGGCATAGAAATCATGTCAAAATTGAAATAAAACCCCTAAATTACAGAAATTTTCTAACATTGTTCAATCACATAGCAAAGGTAATTTAGCAGTAGTGATGATACATTAGTAGTCTAAGACAAATTTTCAAATGTATTTGGTTTAAAATACGTAAGCCAGGACATGCCATTTACATCTTTCCTATGACTCATTACATTTCTTTATATTAAAATAGATATATGTAACTGTTGTGTGTGTTGGAGATGCTTCCTAATAGTTATTTCAATATTGTTTTTCTTGAAATGCAAATCTACATTTTCTGTAAATTGTCTTCAAAGACCAAGCCAAACTAATTCCTGCACAGTGGTCCAGCCAGCTGTCAGCACAGCTACTTGACTGAAAATTTGACGTTATTTCCAGCTCAGCTGGTTTTCCAGAGATTCTATACAGCCACTCTCACGTGTCTTTCATTCCTTAGATGGAAGGCTGATTTTCTGGGTTGTTGAATAATGTTGGTGTTATTTTAATTTTCATTTGCGATTCATGCAGTTTGTATAAAACACTCAATTCTCAAAAAGACCCATTACTTTTCTTACCTTTCGTTAATTTAGATTATTTCTCTTCTAAGTCTTACAGTCTCAATGAACTTGTTGTCAGTGTTCTTTGCCTATACACAATTTACTGATGATTAGTGCAATACTTACATGTTTCTTTCATCTCTTCCATCGAAAGTGTCATTTCTTTATTCACATCTTAACCTTTTCAGTCCCTGAACAGTCAAGTGGCTAAATTTCCCATTTTTCTTTGGGACTTCAAAGCACAACCCATTGTTCTAATGTAAGTTCTAAGCATTAAAAGCAGTCTCTTTATTTATAACTGGTTTATGCGAGAGTCTTTTTCTTACTTTGAAATGTGTCACAAAGAAAAACTTCTCTGATGCATTTGATAGGCACAAGCTCTTCCCAGATCCTCTCAGGCTTTCTTTAATTCTTCTTGAGTAACACTTTCCAAACTGATTTTACCTCCAATGGCCCATATACTCATGGCATTCTCTGGAAAGGAAAGCATTTGGAAGACTATATTAGCAGATGGAGGAATCTCTGTCTCCCCAGGTCTATTTCTCATTTTTCTCCTCTCTTCTCTTCTCTTCTCTTCTCTTCTCTTCTCTTCTCTTCTCTTCTCTTCTCTTCTCTTCTCTTCTCTTCTCTTCTCTTCTCTTCTCTTCTCTCCTCTCCTCTCCTCTCCTCTCCTCTCCTCTCCTCTCCTCTCCTCTCCTCTCCTCTCCTCTTCTCTCTCTTCTTTAAAATAAATAAAAATGATTTTTAAAAGATTTTTGCCTAATATTTCAGTCTTGCATGGCTTTCTCATTCCTGTCTTGCTATTACTACCAATATTGCTACCAATTTATCCTGGGAAGACATCAATAGTAAATCACTTGCTCAGGAATCTTTGTTAGCGACTACTTTGGGAACCCTATTCGAAATCACGTTACATGAAGATTCACACATTTGCCAGAGGTCAGCTCCAGCCAAGTTGGGAGCTTGGGAAGGGTGTGTGGAGTCAGTGATAAAGAAAGACCTGGACACTGTCACTTGGTGTCCTCTTCTAACAGCTCAAGAAGCTGTCCTCTTTATTTACTCAGACGTATTACAAGCTTCTGCACAAACAACTAATTGTTCTATTTTTACTTCAGGACTAAGGCGGCATGTACAGACATTTGGCCATTCTGTCTGTACTTCAGGGCTAAGCAGGTGCCCCTAAAGATAATTCTGCAAAATACTCTATTCATATTCTTCAAAGCAGGCCATTATTCATTCTTCAGTAGTAGTCGTGGAGCGACAGCCAGGACTCCAAGGCCAAGGCACATGTGATTACCTGCTAATCAGTAATACATTCCTACTACATTTCTATTTCTACAATTAACCCATCACTTAATGGGAAAAATATGTCACAAGGAAAAAACATTAAAATCCAAGACAAAAGTTTCAAATGTTAAATCCCCCTACAGCTGTAGACTCTACAACCCCATAAATAAGCAATAAGTAAAAGCTTATTTCTTTAACAAAATTCTTTAATAGAATTCTTCTAGCCAAAAATTATTTTTACTATATATATATATTTTTTTATTAATTACATTGCATTATGTGATTCAGTTTTATAGGCACTGGGATTTCCCCTACCCCTCCCCAAGCCCTCCCCCCATGGTGGATTCCTCCACCTTGGTACATTACCACAGTTCAAGTTCAGTTGAGATTCTTTCATTGCAAGCATATACCAAGCATAGAGTCCAGCATCTTATTGTTCAGATAAGTTCAATGGCTTGTTGGGGAGACCTTCTCTGGTCTGAAGGTAGAGCTGGCAGAGTATCATCCCGATGAATTAAAAGCCCCAACATAACATCAGCAACAATATACAATGTTATGGAATTAATTGACATAGTATTGAGTAAACAATATGTTAGAAAAAAAAGCAAGTTCTTAACCACATCCTGTGATTACTTCATTGACATTTCAATTTTTGTTTATATACAACCAGGTTCTATACATCTTAAAATGGCTATAGATTACTGTTCAGCTGTCTCGTGTCTATTTTCATTATAATATTTAGCATTTTTATAGCATTGAAGCATAATTTTGCTGAACATGGCATTTTTTCTGGTAGTCTTGACTGGCTTATAACTCTAACAGGACATTTGTCAACAGTTTAGGTGCAGAACAATTTTAGGAGGAGTGTGCAGAGAAATCCTCAGTACCCTAGTGAGGAGTAACTAATCTTTGTGTCCCACCTAGTAAGGTATAAGTGAATCCACGCTGACCGTTTCCTGTCTGCTTCTAAGCTTTCCTTGTTGTTCTCTGTCTATCTATTCTAGATTTTTTGTTTGTTTGTTTGTTTGGATATTTGTTTTGAGGGGTGTCCGGAGCGACTCTGATGGTCATTGCAAAAGAGGGTGGGGACCCCAAGAAGAAGCTCCCCTCCCTAGTCCTGAAGGAAGTTTGCTGTTCCTCTGTTTCTGTGGACTGTTCAGGGCTCCTGGCTGTCGTTCTGATGACCTTGGATCCTGTGAAGAAAGATTTGGACTTCTTCCATCCCATGTGGTAGATCCAAGCGGGAGTGGATGACCTCAGAGTTCTTGTCCTCCGAAGGCACTCCAATTCCCCATGGTCTCCTTTAGCCAAAAATCATAAAAGTGGCTAAAACAGTTACATTTTCTATGTTCCAAAGAAATTGAAAAGACAGGCTAGCCTTTAAGATCACAGTAACTATATTTATTGCCATAGCAGTTTCAACTCTTACTCCCATCATTTTCATTAATATTTAGAATATTTATCAAGCCCTTTCCCAGAAGGTGTGCTACATGTCTGGGCCAGATTCTGAGGCAATGGTTAGGCACCCAATATGGTGTCCAGAAATGACATAGGCTTGATTGTGCTCCTGTGTATAAATTGCCAAAGGCCCACTCACCAAGACATTATCAGCGACATTAATTCCCAAGCTCACATCGGTTGCAAAAACCATCTCACACAAGCAAACAGCAATGCCTCAATAGATTACAGAATTTTTAGTGGGGTGGTTGAGTGTCCATGCAAAAAGGGGTGAGAGTGCATCAAGATGGTTGGAGATACATCAGCCGGGCCTTGCCAAACAGGTGAAAAGTTCTCTGGGCCTTGCCAAGCAGGAGAGCTGTTCTCTTCATACCCTCATGTCATCCACACCCACTGCACGGACCCCAGCACACATTGCACTCTGTTTTTAGATTACAATTCACTCCTGTTTTTCCCTCACTCCAATGTAGTTCCACATTATTTATATTTAGTATGAAGACACACTGCTAATTTTTTTAAATGCCATTTTGTATTACTGATATTTCTGATATTAATATTCTGAGAAACTACCATTTTTTTTTACAAACAATAAATTTAATAAATACATCTTGATTTGGAAATCCAAATCTGAATATTTAGACTATTTTTTCAATTGTGCTGATTTCATTTTACTATAAGCACATTTGTTAGCAAATTCATGAGAGAAAATATTTTGGTTGTTCTCATTCCAACTAAATGACAAAGACTGGAAAAAGAGTAACTCATATTTACTTCCCTACATCCTATGTCTGTACAATGATGCTGATTTTCTCAAACCATTTTTGCCGTTCCTTAAAATTAGAAATTCTCCCTTCTAATCATTAGCCCATTTAGAGCTCGAAACCACTAGAACAACAGCTTGACACAGATCATGAGCAAGTCACTCAGAAAATTAAAGAGGACTATAGCTCTTCCAGACAGAAAGAATGTTGTGGAATATCAAAATCATGTACCATGTCATCAAAACTACAGAAAATGTATAGTGACTTGATGAGTATTTGTTTCAATGATAATGATACAACAGAGCCATATTTGCCCTTGACCGTGTAATACTTGTAAATACTAATACTATTGGTCCTCAAAACTGGTAGCTTATAAATGAATTCTTTTACACCTCTGAAAAGATGTCATCTATTTATAAAAGTGGAGTACACTAATTACAATTAAACTTAAATATCAACTTTTGTTATACAGTCTAAAAATGAAACAGACTTGTATTAGTTAGAGCCAAAAGCCAGGAACTGGTGCAAAGAATTCTTCTCATGTTATGTTTCTCTATATTAAGTAACTGCAAAAATAAAAATGACATGATTATTATAATCCAGGAGTTCAAGTTCTATTCCAGAACTGGCAAGTGAGACATTTATGTATAATAAACTCAAATGCAGTGTAACATATCCCATAATAATAACAAAAACAAAGCATATATTTTATTTTAAAAACAAAATAAGGAGCAGTGAATTTTTTTAAACATTTATTTATTTTTATTGCAAAGTCAGATATATATAGAGAGGAGGAGAGACAGAGGAAGATCTTCCATCCGATGATTCACTCCCCAAGTGACCACAACGGCCGGTGATCCAAAGCCAGCGACTAAGAACCTCTTCTGGGTCTCCCATGTGGGTGCAGGGACTCAAGGCTTTGGGCCGTCCTCGACTGCTTTCCCAGGCCACAGGCAGGGAGCTGGATGGGAAGTGAAGCTGCCGGGATTAGAACCGGTGCCCATATGGGATCCTGGTACGTTCAAGGCAAGGACTTTAGCTACTAGGCCATGGCACCAGGCCCGGAGCAGTTTATTTTAACTGGGGAGGAACAGGGTGATTAAAACAAGAGATGACATTTGAAGCAAACTGACTAGCAAGCCTAAGTTCTCAGTCACGTTTCCACTTGGCATATTCTGAAACTCGCTTTTTAATTTTCTTTAGCATCTCCATCAAACTGGCAAATACTTGGCATGTAATAGGTGCTCTGAATGAAATATGTTCAATGAATAATCAAATCAACCCTCAATTTCCATTTTCAAAATCTACTAGTGCTTATCTTTGATTTTCTCTTAGCTTTAATCAGATAATTAATCCCATGGCTTGAGTATTCTCTGTGAGTGAAACTTGACAGTATAATGCCTCTTCTAAAAACGATATGGAGCAAAATCCATGCATGAGTCAACAGAAGATACTGTACTGGGCATTGTGGTGCAGAGGGCCAGACAGAAGTTTTGGATGCCTACCATCCATAAACAAAGGGCCTGACATCAAGTCCTACCTCCACCTTCTGATCCACCTTCCCGCTAATCCATATAGGAGGCACCAGTGATGACTCAAGGAGCTGAGTTACTGCCACCCACATGGGAGAACCAGGGTGGAGTTCCTGGATATAATCCATGTAGGAGGCACCAGTATGGCTCAAGGAGCTGAGTTATTGCCACCCTCATGGGAGACCCAGGTGGAGTTCCTGGATATAATCCGTGTAGGAGGCACCAGTGATGGCTTAAGGGGCTAAGTTAATGCCACCCACATGGGAGAACCAGGTGGAGTTCCTGGATATAATCCATGTAGGAGGCACCAGTGATGGCTCAAGGAGCTGGGTTAATGCCACCCAGTGAAGTTCCTGGATGTGGATTCTAGGGCTCTGCCCAGGTTGTGCAGGAATGTAGAGTTGAAACCAATGAATGGGTTCTCTTTCTCTGAAATGAATAAAAATAGATAAATCTTTTTGAGAAAATCTGTTCCCCAAATGCTTTTCCGTCTTCATTTTGCCCAATTCTGTTACAAAATAAGTTTTATACTTCAGTCAAAACAAAATTCTAACCCACCTGTCACCACTCTTGTTTTTGAATATTATACTCTTTGCCCGAAAATTCTCTTTTCCATCCAAGATTCAGCTCCACGTTAGCTGAACAATCAGCTGCTACAAAGCTGAGTTGCTTTCCTTAGTCTTTCTACATGTTGCAGTTCTAAAATATAAAGAAATTTATTAAAATGACTCTGAATTTAAGCTTTTTGTTGAAAATTTTAACTTGGGAGATCCATTTGCTTATCTATGTGAAAAGCATAGTACATAAAGACGGAGAGGGAAAGGAGGAGGGAGATAGAGTGGGAAACAGAGACGGAAAGAGAAAGAGACAATCTTTTGCTTGTTGATCTACCGCCCAAATGGCTATAATAGCCAGAGCTAGGCAAAACTCCACTCAGATCTCCCACAGGGCAGGAGGCCAGCTTCTTGAGCCATCCTATGTTACCCTCTGAGGTGCAGATCAGGAAGCTTGATTGGAGGCAGAGGAGCTGTGACTCAAATGGGTGTTCTGATATTCAGGTCCTGCAAGCAGTGCCACCAGGTCAGCCCATTAAACTAATTTTCAGCTTTTAAAAATGATTAATAATAATTAATAATAACCTTGTTATTTCTTTAGATTTTTATTTCCTCATGTTTTAGTTTTAATGAAGGTGTATGTGCCTAGATACTTCTAGGTTTTTCAGGTTTGTTGGTGTGTAGTTGTCCCTAATAGTCCCTAATGAGCTGCTGTATTTTTGTAGTATCCGTTCTAATGTCTCCTTCTTCATCTATGATTTTATTTAAGTCATTTTTTCTTGGTTATTTTAGCTAAAAAAAAGTTCTGTTGATATTGTTTATCTTATTTATAACAAACTCTGTTTCAATAATCTTTTTTTTGCATCTAATTCTTTTATTTTGGTAATCTTTACATAGTTGATTAGGGCACAAAAGGTCAAGGGCTACAGAAAAGTGGGTAAGACCATTGTTTCCACATTCATATTATTTTTTTTTTCTGTATCTGGAGTAAGAGGAGAGATAAAGGGAGAAGCCCCACTCAGCCTCCCACCCATCCATCCCAGGGCCCCAGTGTGAAGCATTCTCTGAGGGTGCTACTCAAGCAGATTGGATAGTTCAACAGTTCTGAGTTGCTGCCAGTCTCGCCATTCTAGGCAATGAAATCTCTTCAGAATCCACTGGCTGACATAGTCTCTTCATGGTTGGGGTTGTGAGATAGGCAGTTCAGTTGGAGGGATCTCCAAAGAAACTTCATCTGGGGTGATCCCAGACCTGATTCTTGTGTGTGTTTGCCAGTACAAGATCCAGCACAGTCCTGTCACCCAATCAGCTTATGCATGTACTGGTGGTTGCAATTGCTGGGTCAGTTCTGTTTCCAGCCCTGTCTTCCATACAAACTGATGAGTGTTGCAGTCAAGCCCGATCCTGCCCACTTCATACTCGGCCCTCACGCAAACCAGTGGGAGCTGCAACTTAGTCCAGGCAATTCCCCATAACCCCCACCTGGTTCCCATGCTTGCCACTATGTACCACAGACTTGTTCAGTCTGTCCCACATCCCATTTAGCTGTTGTACCTGTCAATGGGCATTGAAGCCTAGTTCAACCCAACCTGCCCCACTATTTAGCCAGCTCACAGATACTAGGGGTGCTGTTCTGTCAAGCCATCCCTGGTCCAATCTTGGTTTTCATGCTTTCTAGTGGTAGGGGCAAGCCAAGAGGGAGGTGCCTACTATTTCCTTGGCCCACTCCCAGATCATGCACTCTCCAGATGCTTCTGGAGTTTAACTTGACAGAATTAGCCCCTTGTGCCAGCTTCTGCCAGCTGATGCTGCGGCAAAGCCCAACCAATCCTCACCCACTCTGATTTATGCTTGCACCATTAGGAACATTCAGCCCAGCCTGGCTTTTCCCTGTTCTAACTCACATGAGACCCACAGGTGTTGTAGTTCTGCCTGGTCTGGTCTGCCCCCATCTCAACTCATGCACTCCATTGGGAGTGGCTGTCCAGCAGGGGAGCCCTCCACATTCCCTCTACCACCGTTAGCCTCTCCCTCCCTGGTTCTCACATGTGCTGGCTGGGTGCTAAGGCCCAGTCTGGCATGGCCTGCCTCGCCTTGACTTTTGCCAGTAGTTTGCTGTTACCTGGCCCAGCCTGACATACCCCCAATTTCAGCTGACTCTGGTGAGGGTTACAGCTTAGCCCAGCCCAGCAGGCACCCAATCCCAGCCATAATGTGTCTGGTATGTGTTACTACCGAACCTGATCTGACCCATACTGTTCTGGTCCTCAGATTCACCAGCAGGTGATATGGACAAGTTCAGCCTGGTGTGCCCCAACCTGCGCCCAATGTATGCTGCTGGGTACCTTTCTCTGGTCTGGTCTGGGCTGCTCCCTATTGTGGTTATTGCATTCACCTGCAAGGACTATGTCCCAACAGAGGAGTTTCCCAAAATCCTCCATCACAACCTTGCCCATTGCCAGATCTTGCGCATACATCTGGGTCCATGGGCCAAGCTACCTTAGACACCACTTAGTTTACCTCCTATCCTGACAGTAACAGTGGGCTTTCCTGACTGGCTTTCAACCCATTCCAGTTCTTACTGTTGGATGTTTAAGCCTAGCAAAGGCTCGTCCATACCCAGATTTCACATATGCCTCAGTAGGGGCAGAGATCTAGCCTAGTCCATCCTACATCTACCCAGGTTCTCCAGAGCACCAGATGGTGCTGGAGTCTAACCCAGTTTGGTGCACTCAGTCCCAGTTCACACTTGTGCCAAGGGATACTGCAGCCAAATCCAGACCAGAACACTGCCCCCACTCTGGCCTCCACACTCACAAATAGGAACCCTAACCCAGCAAGTGTGTCCTCTCATAGCTCCCCAACTGGGCCAGTTCCCAGCCCTAGATTATGCATGTGTCAGTGGTTGCTCTGACCCAGTTGGTATAACTCCTCACCTGATTTGGCCTTTGCCTTCAGTGCTATGGCCTACCATCCCTGGCTCATGCAGACCAGTCGGTGTAAGAGCCTGGTTCGGCATGACCTGTATTCCAACATGATTAATGTTCTTCCTTGTGAGCTAAGGTTTGCTCAGCCCTGCCCGGTCCTCCCCCTTCCAGTTGCAGCCCAGCCAACCCCACACCTAATTTAGGATGCACTTTCGGGCACTGCCTTGAGCTGCCCAGACTATTGTCGATTCCTTTACCTGTGAGTGATGGCAGGTTCCATGGTCACACCTAGGTCAGTCCATCACCACCCCAACTCTTCAACTAACCAATAGGACTTGTATTTCCACAGGGTTGGACCCACATATCACCCACAAAATCTACCCCCGGACATGGTTCTCTCATGTGCTGGTTAGTATCTTGACCCTATAAAGTGTATCCTGTCCCTGTTCCACCACTCAGTCAGGTACTGGCACCTAACCCTGCCAAACAGGTCCCAAACCATAGCTTTTATGTGGACTGGTGTGTGGCACTCAGTGATGCTCTATGCTAACAGCCCATCTCAGGATTCCCATGTGGGCTAGTGAATCAGTCTGGCCCAAATAGATCTTATGAACTATCCTCTCCAAACCAACAGGTCTCAGTCCCCACCCTTGCCAGAAAGTTCCGTGACTCCTTTGCTGGAAATCACACAGGATTCATCCCTCTCCTACACTCATGTCGGCTTTATCGATGTCCCTAGGCAGCAATTACATACCCTGAAAACCCTAGAGCTCGCCACCAGGCAGCCAGCAGTCAGAGCCACCCAAATCCTGGGACCTGGTCACCGTGTGGCAGCAGTGACTTTGGCCGGAGTCCCAAGCACTGGGGTCCGGCCTGCCTCAGGCATCCCTTGCAACTGCCACACTGCAAAGAGCTCTTTTCACCCTAGCCCCCTTATTTTTTAACATTTCCATTCCATGTGCTCTCATTTGATCTTTGTTCTCGCTTTTCTCCTAATAATTCTGGTTTTCTCTTTGGTTTCCTAGTTCTTTAAATTACATCATTACTGTTGTTCATTTGAAAATATTTTTTTTTTGAGTAAACACTACTCTAAGTTTCCATCTACTCTTTTTGCTGTATCACATATGTTTTGGTATGTTGTTTTTCATTTTATTCATTTTTAAAAATTTTCTATTTTGATTTCCTCATTGACCAAAGGGTCATTCAAAAGAATATTGCTGGATGCCTATCAATTTGTATACTTTCTTCATTTCCTTCTTACTGATTTCTAGTTTATATTATACTTGAAGGAAAAATGTACACTGTGTTTTTTTTTAAATTTGTTCATCTTTTTTATGGTCACCTGGAGACTATGCCATGCTATGCACTAATGAAAAGTGTATATTCTTTAGATATTGGACAGAATGTTCTGTAAATGTCAGATCTAATGGTGTATTGTAATTTAACTTTGATGTCTGTCTCTTTGTTGATTTTTAAATTTTTTTGGTCTGGATGATTTGTCCATTGATAAAAGTTACCATTTATTATTGAATTAGACTCTTTCTCTTCTAAATTAACAAAGCCGGTTTTATATATTCAGGTTTATATGTTTATGATTCGTGTTTCTCCTTTGGATTTATAAGTTTATGGTTGTATAGTGACATTTCTCTTATTTTTCATTTTTTAAATTAAAGTCTACTATTACCTGGTACTAGCACAAATGTAGCTGCTTCTGCTTGCTTAAGCATGCCATCTGCATGGGCTATCTTTCCCCATCCCTTCGTTTTGAGTTTATGTGGGTCTTAACTGGTGAAGTGAATTTCTTTTAAGCAGCATTTGTCAGGCTTATTTTCTTATACTTTTAGCTAGTCTGTACCTTTGAATTAGGAAAATTAGCTTATTTGCATTCAAGGTTGTTGGCAAGTTAATATTTCATACTTCTGTCATTCATGTAATATTTTTCTAATTATATATATGTGTATTTTGTTGTTGTTGTTGTTCCTGTCTTACTTTTATGTTGTTCATCTTTGTGTTGTAGTGGTTTTCTGTACTGACACGGCATGACTTTTCATTTTTTGTTTCACTTCTGTGTGTCTGCTCTAAGTTTTGTACTTTCCAAATTTTCATGATGAAAGTTACCATCCTTTTGTTTCTGGTAGAACCAGTCTAATGATGAGGAATCTTCTAAGTGTTAACTTGTCATAGAAAGTCTTGATTTCTCCATCTTGAAAGGAGAGTTTGCTAGGTGTGTATCCTTTTTTGGCGATCTTTCAGGACTGAATACATCAAACTTTCCCTGCTAGCCTGCCAGGTTTCTGTTGAGAAGTCTCTGCTATTCTCATAGGAATTTCCCTGTGACTTGACATGTTTCTCCTGCTGTTTTTAGAATTCTCTCTTTATCCTGGACTTTTTTTTTATTTTATTTTTATTTATTTATTTATTTTTTTTTTTATTACATTGCATCATGAGACACAGTTTTACAGGCACTGGGATTCCCCCCTCCCCTCCCCAAAACCCGCTCCCCCCCTCTATGGTGGATTCTTCCATCTTGTTTAGAGCCTTACAATTTTACAATTCTTTGATGTAGATCAGAAGCAGTCTACTCATATCGATTATTGATTCCTTGATTACTTCACAATATCTTATTGCATGAGATACAGGTTGTTTGGGGTTGAAATAATATTACTGTTTCAGATTGACATCAATTTATAACAACCACATCAACAACAACACTAACAACATCGACAACAAAGTATATCACCCTGAAAAAAAGTAACACCACTGAATAGCCAACACATGCATGACAAAAAGAAAACACAGAAGTCTCTCGGGAAAAATGGTACCATCATATACTTCATAAGCACATGATGAATTCTACTAGAGAATAAAGATTATTTGGAAGCAACCAAACTGAAGTAAAAACATCAAAAAACCAGCATAGATTGGACTGTTGGAGTTACCCTTTCCATGTTGGCTTCCTTATATGAGAGAGAATATATGGTATTTGTTCTTTTGTGATTGACTCATTTCACTCAGCATAATGGTTTCTAGTTGGGACCACCTGGTTGTAAATAGAATAATTTTGTTTTTCTTAATAGCTGCATAATATTCCATGGAGTAGATATACCACAGTTTCTTTAACCACTCTTCCTTGGACGCACATCTGGTTTGCTTCCACGTCTTTGCTATTGTAGATTGTGCTGCTATAAATATAGAATTACAGATCCCCTTCTCACAGGCAGATTTCACACCTTTTGGGTATATTCCTAGGAGCGGGATAGCTGGGTCATATGGCAGGTTTATTTGCAATTTTCCCAGCACTCTCCATACTAATTTCCATAGTGGTTGTACTAGTCTACACTCCCACCAGCAGTGAAGGAGGGTACCTTTCTCCCCACATCCACGCCAGCAGGTGTTGTTATTCGAGTTCTGGGTGTAGGCCAGCCTCACTGGAGTTAGGTGGTACCTCAACGTGGTTTTCATTTGTATCTCTCTGATGGCTAGGGAGCCTGAGCATCTTTTCATATGCCTGTTAGCCATTTGAACCTGTTCTTCTGAGAAATGTCTGTTCATTTCTTTTGCCCATTTTGTTACATATCCTGGACTTTTGATATTTTGATTATGGCATGTCTTATAGGAAAGCCTTTTGGGTTGAATCTGTTAGGGTTCCTTTGAAATTTATGGACCTGAATGGCCATATATTTTTCAATAAATTATTAAAATTTTTCAGAAATTATTTCTTTGAATAGGTGTCCTGTGGCTTTTCTCATTTCCTCATTTCTCATTTCTGTGGTCTAAAATGTAACATATTACTTACTTAATAGCATTCTATTAAGTGTTAATGGCTTTCTTTATTCTTTTTCAATTCTTCTTTTTTTCTAAGCCCTGCCTTTAAGCTCATAAATCCCTTCTTTCTGCCTGCTCAGTTCTGCCATTGAGATTCTCAGTGACATCGTCTTATGTCATTTCCTGGATTCTTTAGCTCCGAGATTTATGAACCATTCTTTATGTCCACTGTCTTGTTGCTGAGTTTTTTATTCATCTCATGAACTATCTTCCTAATTTTGCTGAATTATCTTTCTGTGTCCTCTTGTATCTCATAATGTTTCTTTAAATCATTCTTTTGGATTTTTTTATTAAGCAATTCATTGATTTCCTTTTCTTGTTTTTTTTTGTTTTTGTTTTTTTGCCAAAGAAAATGTTCTTTGAAAGTATGTGTTACTTTGTTTTTCATTCTTCTTGCACCCCTATGTTGATATTTGTGCTTTATTAGATGTACTAATTTCATAGATCTAATAGTAAAATATTTTTTGGTATCCCAGGGGAGTTGATTGGATAGTCTGTGTTGGCTTTGATTCTAGAAGGACACTTAAGTGTACTATCTGTGTAGCTTCAGCTGCAATCAGCATTAGTAATATCTGCAGGAATTTCAATGACACAGGTTTCAGAGGTTGTGGGATTGCAAAGCCAAGGGGAATGCAGTTTTCTTAGGCAGGTATGTTTTGATTGCAGCTCTGATGTGTAATGCTCCCTGTTGGTAGAAGCAGAGCACCTGTCTGTTACCAGGAGTCATGCAATCTCAGTGTCCTCTCACTAGGCACAGGCAGGCATGGAGCAGCACACATGGTAGCAGAGTGGCATACTTGTAGGTGTCTGAAAGCTGCATGAGGCTGAGTCACACCAGTAAGTTCAAGTGAGGCATGTGTTAGAGTCGAAGGACTACACAGAGACTTTACAGGATGTCTGGGGGCCACCCTGCTTGGGGAGATCTGACCATTTGATTTCTGAGGCTGAGAGTGGATAGACAAGGCTGAGAGCATGCTTTGCAGGGCCTCCACAGTCTGAACTTCGGAGAACAGGCTGCTCACCTGCTTTTTGACATGTGGGCATGATATCCTGCTTGCTTCCCGAGAGCTTCCATGGCCCAAGCTCCTTGGAAAAACCTTCTCAGTTGCTGCCTGGTTTGTAGGTGGGTGGACAGAGCTATTTATCCATTTCCCTGGGCTCTTGTGTGCTATTTGCAGGGGGTAAGCAGCATGGCTACATTCCAGTGACAAAGGGGAGTAGGGCCCCTTCGTTGCTTCCCCAGAGTTTCAGTAAATCAAGCCTTTCACATTGGTTGCTAAGTTGCCTTAGCCTTTTAAATACTGAATATAAAATGTTAAATATGATGGGTATTCTGAAATTCAATTTATGCTATCAGATAAAATATAAGTCATAAGGCCAGAATGATGGTGCAGTGTGT
Source organism: Ochotona curzoniae (assembly GCF_017591425.1). Taxonomy (NCBI): domain Eukaryota; kingdom Metazoa; phylum Chordata; class Mammalia; order Lagomorpha; family Ochotonidae; genus Ochotona; species Ochotona curzoniae. The sequence goes on along the minus strand of NW_024466502.1, from coordinate 41,447,340 downwards.
TGAGCTGTCACCTGTGACTCTACCATCCCATATTAAAGTGCTGGTCCAGCTACCAGATGCTGCACTTCACGTCCAGCTCTCTGCTGATGTGCCTTCAGAAGGTACTAAAGGATGACAGGATGACCCACGTCCTTGGGCCTTAGCTACCCATGTGGGAGATCCAAATGAAGTCCTGGCTCCTGGTTTCAAGCTGGCAAGCCCTGGCCATTGTGGCCATGTGGTGAATCAGCTGGAAGTCCTTTTTCTCCCTCTCCACTTCTTTAGCTCACTCTGGCTTTCAAATAAGTAAATGTTTAAAAATTTAAAAAAATACATAGAAGGCAAATCATTTATCAAATTTGATGAAAACTAGTTGCTTCTTGGCTGCTTTAAAACATTTACTGTGATAGTTTTAAAATGTATGACCATTTATAAAGATTAAAGCTTTTAAAAAAAATGCCTCTCTGGAAATGTAGGGTTACCTTTAGGTGGCTCTAACGAAAGTAGATAATGCTGAACAAATCACAAAATCACAAGAAATGTGCTTTTGTGTTCTACCATTATAACTACTTTGCACTGTGCTTTAAAAGAGCTTTGTGTACTGAACAATTAGATGAAGCCTTCCTTTCTCTAAAAGAGAAAAGTATAACAAACTTTGTGAAAATTCAGGTAAACATGTGGCCTGTGGGAAGAGAAAGGAAAGTTCTTATTAAAATAGAAATAATAAAGTTTTATTAATATAATAAAAAAATTAATGCATATTTAGGATGATTTGTGGAAGCAATTCTATTTTATTCTTTCTATAAAGTTATGCATGATTACAAAATTATAATTTTAGTTAAAGTTTTTCCCAGTGACACACTTTCTTTCATAATTATACCTGTTATAAAATCATTTTCAGGAAATCGGCTTCTCTATTATGTTATTTTTGTATTACTAACAATAGCCACTTTTATAACTTTCAAATTTTCTTTGCATGTTTTCCCCTGGAATTACAGTATTCCTTGAGATGATGTCACAGGGGTTTTGAGGACTTCTCAGAGTTTTGGCACCAGAGCAATCCTTTCACCATGTTCGTTAGGTCTTAGACAGGGATAATTTTCTCATGCAAAGGGAGTTCTGAGCTTTCATTAGACTGTTTTCTAGATGCTTTTATTGTTAGACACAGTTTAGTATAATAAACAGGGATATTTGAAAAATAGTGTGCACAGCAAGAAGCAAAAACACCAAGTAACAACTTAACAAATAACCATAGTAGCATGGTTTCATATTCTATAAGCCAAGGAGAAAATGAGTACTCCAAAATATTAACTATTGTAATTGATAATACTTATACCATAATTTAGACAAATAAATTCAACAATACCAAAGTTCCTGATATTATATGCCTTCTTTTAGCCTGAATTTAAAAGATATCCCTGTTTAATATGGTGGACATTAGATGGAATGGATAAAGAAAGGCAGCCCAGCTATAATATCTTAAAATGTGAAGAGCTTATTAATATGCATATAACCAAATGTGTGAATTCACTAAGTTAAGATAAATGGTACATTACAAGCATTATGTAGAATATATTCTATTTTTTTGAAGTTTATTAAAGAACTAAGAATATTTGTCTCTAGACCAGAGACTATTTCCACAAGGATAAAAATTTCCTGTTCTATTCCAACTTGTAACATAGCTTGAGTGCTTTCATCATCCTAGTCACATTTCTTTGAATATATTTTGCCTTGACATTTTCCTAATCAAAAATGCTAAATAGAAAATTATACCAAAGTTATGACTTGAACAAGTATTTATAGAAGCGGTCTATTTCCATTAGGATTCAATTTTAATGCAAGCTAAATATACAAAGGCATTTTATGGTAGGCACATTGCATCATTTGCTCATATTCAAATCACTACCTGATCCTGAGAGATTATTGGCATATATAGTATTAAATTCCTGGCTAACATATGGAGCTTTTTAAATTGTCTTATAGCGTATTTTTCTTAAAAGCACAAGCTGGAACATATGAAATAATAAATGGCATCTGATATTTGGGAATAATATTTGGTTAAACTGGCTTAGAACACTCAAGATTTTAAGCTGATAGCAAACATAATCTGAATAGGAAGATAAATTTCAAGGATATTGTTAATAGCATGCACATTCTCTCTGTAACCTCTCCAAAAAGAGAAAATATACTGTCCAAAAGGGAATTACAACAGCTAACATTTACTTAGCTTTCACCGTGGGCCACTATAAGGTGTGAAATAGATCACTAGCAGTTCCATTTTCAAGATGAGAAAGTGATTTATACACTATGATTATTTGGTTGGCCAGAGAACTTGATTCATATTGAGAAGAATGATAGATGCTTGATTCTGTCTCTATAAATTTTAGAATAATAAGCATATTTTAGTAACATGCTAAAATCTTAAACTAGGTTTTTTTTTAAAGCATTATAACGTAGTCATGCATTTTGCTATATTTTATGTTTAATCAATGATATTATTATTATTATTATTATTAGTGGTGGTGGTGTTCAATCTTTGACTAGTGATTGCTTCTTCAATAAGGGGTTTCCAAAATGTTCATGGAAATACACATTATTAAGAAAAAAAAACCTTAATTTTAACTCTCCATGAACTTTTTGAAGTACCCTCATGGACCATTTGTCTTAATTGTGTTTCATAACTTAATTGAAGAGTTATCCTGGAACATACTACCTATGTTACCTGCTTCAGACCCTAAACCTGCTTGCTTTACCATGGACCTCCAATGACTTTATTAGGGAATAGTACGCAGAGAGCATAGCTTGAGCTCTAAGGTGCATGTTAAGACTTGGTTGTCGCTATTACTAGGATTTTTCAGTGGGTATAAGTGGGAAATATCAATATTTTGGGGTCAAAAAGGTATCAAGTTTATACTACATTTTCAAGGCAAATTAAAAGTTACATGGATTTTTTATTTAACATCTTCAAGTTTATAATTATAGCTTTCTATAATGTTGAAATTCCTGTTTCTTAAACCACATTGGTAAAAATAGTTATTCTTTTTAAATAACAATTTTTTTAAGTGGTAAGCCAATTTTAGACATTTTACTGTTCTTGTTATCATTATAATATTCCACTAGCACTGAAGAAACAAAATACATACTTTAAATCCTTTAAAATGATTATGGTCTATGCAGTTATGCAATCAAATCATGGTATATTTACGAGTTTCCAATTCAGACTATAAAATTGGTTCGTTTATGTTTAGAGAGTCCTGAATTACATTCCTGCTCCCAACCTTTTCTACTTCCTCCCACATTAAAAACAGATTTTTTTTCAATTTATAAGTATACTATATCTCTTACTTTATGGGACAAAATATAGCACACCATGCACTTTTTCAAGCATTTTCAGTTAAATATAGATTGAGATTCTGAATCTAAAACCCAAAATACTCCCAAATTTGAAATTTTTTGCACACAGGCATAACACTAGCAAAGCAAACCAATGCAAATATTCAAAATGTAAATTATGAAACACTTCTGGTCCCAAGTATTTTGAGTAAGATACCCAATCTGTATACCCTGAAGATATCTCCTTAGTTTTTGTAGAGATTGTCCTGATTTCCTTCTTTTTTTTTTTATAGCTATGTCACAGTCCACTCCAAGATCAATGGTTTGTTCAATTTTTAATGGATTGTGAGTATTTCTAATCTTTTTGCTGCTACAAATAATACTGCAATGATATGTCCCCTTACACCAAGGTAATTTTACATTACAGCCTGCCTTTGGAATAGATTTCCAGAAAAGAAATCACCAGGTGGAAATATAAATGCATATGTAATTTTTCTAGTTATTACCAAATTCTTCCTCATGATATTTGCACATATTATATTCCCCTAGTAATGAATGAGATCCTTAGCTTCCCCTAAGACTAAATACCAGACTAAACTAGCAAATTTTTAGAGTTTTGGTCACTCAATAGGTTAGAGAGCTTTTATATAAATAATATTTTAGTGTCCATTTTGTGAATAAATGAAGTTGAGCATCACTCACATGTTTCAAGGCCGTAAGCATGTGTTTTTCTGTGAAGCGTTTTAGATTTTTTTTTAAATTTATTTATTTTTATTGGAAAGGCAGATATACATAGAAGAGGAGAAACAAAGAGGAACCATCTTCCTTCTGATCGTTCACTCCCCATGTGAGCGCAATGGCTGGAGCTGAGCCAATCCAAAGCCAGGAGGCAGGAACTCTTCCAGGTCTCCCACATGGGTGCAGGGTCCCAAGGCTTTGGGCCGTCCTCAACTGCTGTCCCAGGCCACAAGCAGGGAGTTGGATGGGAAGCAGGGCCGCCGGGATTAGAACCGACCACCATATGGGATCCTGGGGCGTGCAAGGCGAGGACCTTAACCATTGCGTTACTGTGCTGGGCCCATTTTTTTAGATATCATATTCATGTTTTAAAGAAGTGAATTACTGGGTTTTCTTCTCAACTTTTAGAGATCTTTTACATAAGAGTAATATTAATTTTTTGATTAAATACAATATGACATAAAATTCAGCATTTTAATTGCACACTTCAGTAATAATAAACACATCCACATTCTTATGCAATTACCAGTATCAGTATCTTCCACCTCCCAGACTGAAACTCTGTGCCATTCAGCAACAACTGTCCATCCCCCAGCCTTCTCCAACTGTAATAACCAGCACCCTTCCTGTATCTGTGAATTTGACTACTCTAGACATCTCATGTAAATAGAATCATATAACATTTGTTCTTCTGTGTCTGACTTGATTTTTCTTTGTATAATGATGTCAAGGTTTATTCATGTTGTAGCATGTATCAGCACTTCCTTTCTTTTTAAGGCTGAATAATGTTTCATTGTATGTATATACCACATTTTGCTTGTCCACTAATTTGTGGACAATGTGTGTATTTGAAAGTTTAACTATTGTTAATAATGCTGCTATTAACATGAGCGTACAGAATTTTTTTAGTTATATACGCTTAGCTGTGTGAAAGTAACCCCCCCCCCAAAAAAAATTCATGTAGCAGAAACATATTCCCAAATCAACTGGTAGGTGGATCTGATGAGAAGAGTATACATTCCTCCAAACAAACACACCATCATACAGCTTGTAGGAGTGGCTTCTCCCTGGTGCTCTTTGGCCACATGATTTCAGAGTCTGTCTCCCTCTTGGCATTCTTCACCGTGTGAAGATGCAACAAGAAGGCCAGCGTTACCTGCCCTGGCCTTCCTCGTGCGTTTCCCAGCCTCCAGCACTACCAGAAATATATTTAAGTGATCCACTCTCAAGTATTCTGGTCTAGCAGCACAAAGTAGACTAAGACACATACCCAGAAATAGAACTGCTAGACCACACAGCAATACTGTGTTTAATCTTTTTTTGAGGAGTTACCATACTATTTTCCACAACATCTGTACCATTTTATATTCCTCCCAATAATATACAGTGTTCAAATTTCTTCATATCCTTACCAAAACTTGCTGTTTTAGGGGCTAATGAAATATGAAATAGCCTTCTATATGGGTATGCACTTGATTTTGATTTGCAATTCCCTAAGTGACATTGAACATTCTTTCATGTCTGAATGACCAGTTGTATATTCTTTTTGAAGAAATCTATGTTCAAGTTATTTGTACATATTTTTAACCAAGCTGATTTTATTGCTGTCATTTTGAGTTCTTGACGTTTTTATGTATCATAGATATTAATTTCTTTCTTATGATATATGATTTATAAATATTTCCTCATATATTATGACTGCCTTGCAATTCATTCACTTGTCCTTTCATGCATATAAGTTTTAAGTTTTGAGAAAGTTCAATTTGCCTGTTTTTATCATTGCTGTGCTTTGTTATCATATATAAGAAACCCTTTTTTAAAGATTTATTTATTTCCATCGGGAAGGCAGATCATTTTTACAGAGAGAAGGCGAGACAGAGGCCAAGAACTTCTATCCACTGATTCACTACCCAAATGACAGCAAGGCCAGAACTGAGCCCATCCAAAGTCAGAAGCCAGGAAACTCCTCCAAGGTCTCCCATACAGGAGCAGGATCCCAAGGCTTTGGGCCATCCTCCACCACATTCCCAGGCCATAAGCAGGGTGCTGGCTAGGAAGTGGAGCAGGACATGAACCAGTGCCATAAGGCATCCTGGCACTCGGAAGGTGAGGATTCAGCCATTGAGCCATTGCACCAGGCTCATCAGATGTTATAAAGCTTTCCTTGCATGTTTTTTCCTAAAAGTGTTTTTGTCTTATTGCTTATGTACAGGTCTTTTACCCATGTTAACATTTTTTTATCCATTATAACTTTTATAAGATGGTGTAAGTCCCAACTTCATTCTTTTTCATAAGGATAGCTAGTTTATCTTTCTGACGGAATTTCTTGACACTATTGATTAAAGTCTTTGATCATATGTGTAAAGACATTGTCTGTATCTTCTGCTCTACCCCTTTGGTTAATGTGAATACCTGTGTAGTCCTTGTGACAGCAGTAGCACTCATTTCCCCCAGTACTTTAGTTTCCTTTGCTACTACAGTAGTAATTATTTTTCCATGCAAAAGTTGTTTTTGTTTTGTTTAAATTTATCTTTATTGCTCTTATTTGTTCTTACAAAAGAGCAACACCATGTTTTTTCTAGTCACAAGTAATATAATGTCCATTTGTCTAATGATTATTATATTTAATTGGTCTATGAAATATTCAGAGAAAGAGAAAGCATGAACAGTTTTGGTAAATGTATGATAATAAACTGAATTGTAAAAGACTGCAAGAAGATTGTTAGTCAAATTAGAATTTAATATTCCGTTTGTAGTAATGATGATGATGAAATGATGATGGTAAGGATGATGCTAGCTCCTAACCAATATTTTCTTGCTCTAAATAAGGGGTCTTTGTGTATCTTAAGTATAGGGGGGAAAAAAGAGAAGCAGTTTCTAAAAGTCAAACAGGCAAACTGTCAAAGTAATCCCTTTCTATTTAGAAACAATGGTGTATATATATGAAACTTACTGTACAAAAGAGTGTGCCATGACCCCAGGATTGTCGCTTCTTTTTTCCACTTAAGTGGGATGTATTCAAAACTGTAGAACTGAGAATTCAGGGAAGAAAAGAATTGAGATGGTGTCATTGATTGGAGTAATTTAGATCTTACATTTGATCATAGAGGAAGACACCACAGTGTGTGTAAGGACTTGAGTGTATACCTGTGTGAGGAATCAGAAGAGATAACAGGCAGTTAGGGCCTCTGGTCCCTGGTGAAGTTACCTTTGTAAAACATAAAACCGTGCTTCTCCCCAGTGCGTACCCTTTCAAGAGCTTGTTTTCCCAAGCTTCATCCTCTAGCCCCTGGAGGGAGAACAACATCAATTCCCATCTTGACAAGGAACCTAAAGCAATCTCCATCTCTAAGTTACTGTCAGGGTGATGATGGGCCCTGAGATTTCACCTTACCAGAATAGGAAGAGGAAGCCATCAGACACACCTTTATGATGTCCATTCTGTCCTGAGCAAAGTGCCAGACACAGCTGTCCTAGGTGAATGAGTTCCCCATTTTTTTCCTCTCTACCCTTTGCCCCAATTGCTGAGGTTGTGCATAAAAGACACCACCTCCACCATTCCCTCTGGCCTTTTCCTGTCTTAGAGACCCTCCTGTCACTATGCCAGGAGCCCTCTTTCCTTCTTTCTTAAATAAAACTTACCTTGAATGGTAGAGTTGTCTTCATCGAATTCCCTGCAACACCTGTAGCCAGGGCTGTTGTACTGGGTCAGGGTAGCACTGAAGATGCAGGAGAAAGGAAGTTAATCCTTGTAATGGATCCTGGAAGGCCTGGAGTGGAGGGGCCTCGGGGCAGACAGAGAAGGAGTTACCTTGGGAGAAAAAAAAAATCACTCATGAAACAGGATATGGGGAAAAGAGAATTAATTAAAGAAAGAGAAAAGTTTGAATGAGGAATAAGGAATTAAAGGAGCTCTTAGATAGTGGTGAGGCTAATAGCTGAAAGTGAAAGTCCAGAGTTATCTTGTTCAATAATGAAGTATGTGAGGGGCTACAGAGATAAGTGGGGAGGGCAATAGCACTCATGACCTAAAAATTGCATTTTAAAATAAATCTAGGGTTAGCCCATGGAGCTCAGCTCTGCAATGTTTGTTCAGGCAGTCTCTAAGACTGCCCCCCAGTCTTAGAAGGTACAACAAAAAATGGCTGCAAATTTAATTGAATACATTTAGTACACCAGATATGTTTTAATTTTTTTCTCTAAGATTTATTCAGATTTGAAAGACAAAATGACAGAAAGAAAAATAAAAAGCAACAGAGGCTGCAACAGCTAGGAGACAAAAACCAGGAGACAGGAACTCCATCCTAGTGACAGGATGTACATCTGTGACAAGGATCCAAATACTGGGTTATGTTCTGATGTCTTCCAAGACATGTTAGCGGGAGGCTGAATTGGAGCACAGCAGCCAGGACTCGGTTCAGCATTGCAACTAGATGCTGGCCTCACAAGCATTGGTTTAGCCCATTGTAATAGAATACTAGTCTCCTTTTTCTTTCTTACCTCAGCATTATCATTTTAAATATTCTTTTAATAAGTTTATCTAGTTGTTAATATAGGGGTTCTAAAAGATAAGGCTGAACTCAGACATACCTGGAAAGAAGCTTTTTTGATTTACTGGCTTATGTTGAAATCAAATCAACATCTCAGGTTGTAAGTGGAGTGTTAACATTTATTGAACATCTAAGGAATAACAGGCATTTGTTAGAGTACCACACACACATAATCTGTGTTAATTAAGTATTCCAATTGGTAGGTTCTGGATCATTTCTTTAACAATTTTACATTTACTAAATGCTTTTCTGTACAACAAAATGTGAAGTGTGATTTATGGCCATTTCTTTCCATTATCTTAGACAGCTCAGCCACACTACTGGAGTCTTTCTGTTATCTTATACTCACTTGCGCTGCTAATCCATAAAACAGGTAAAACTGTTTAGCAACGAAGAATGACTCTAAGGGCCAGCATTGTGGTATAATGAGTTAAGCTGCTGCCTACTGTTCTGGCATGCCTTTTAGGTTCAAGTCTTGTTTGCTCCACCTATGATCCTCTCTCTCTGATAATGGCTTTGGAAAGTGGGAGAAGATGGCCTAGATCTTTGGGGTCCCAATGTCCACATGAGAGAGCCCAGTGATGCTGCTGGCTCCTTGCCTGGCCCAGCCCTGGCTGCTGCTATTAAAGAAGTGACACAGCAGCTGGAATATTCTCTTCTCTTTGTGTGACTGAATTTCATATTAATAAAATAAATCTTGTTTTTTTAAAAGTGACTATAATTAAGCACTAATGTTTCACAAATTTTCAGAGGAATTAAAAGCTGTCTTTGAGGTGATGGATGGGATTTAAATGAAGGAAAGAAGATTGGGTGTTTCAAACCACATCTAGTGTTATAACACGTCTGGTAATCTGTGGGTCTAACTACTAGGGAGAGGAGTGAAAAAGAGTCTTTGGATCAGAGATCTGGAGGTTGATGAGGGTGAGAGAGGAATGAATTTCTAAGAATCTACACCTTTATCTGCTATTTCTAGCTCGTTTAGGGTTCATGTTTGGGATATGAAATCACAAAACTATGTCTTGCTGCTGTATGTAATGCTCTAGGAATAGTAGTAAAATTCCATATTAGTGCATTTTTTTAAAGATTCACTTACTTTTATTGGAAAGTCACATGTACAGAAAGAAGGAGAGACAGAGAGGAAGATCCTCCATCCACTGGTTCACTCCCCAAGTGGCCACAACGGCCAGTGCCTAGCAGATCCAAACCCAGGATCCTGGAACCCCCTCCAGGTCTCCCGTGTGGGTGCAGGGTCCCAAGGCCTTGGGTCATCTTTGACTGCTTTCCTAGGCCATAAGCAGGGATCTGGATGAGAAGTGGGGCCACCAGGGCACAAACCAGCATCTATATAGGATCCTGGCATATGCAATGCGAGGACTCCAGCTGCTAGGCTACCATGTCAGGCCCTTTAAGTGCCTTTCTTACTAGCAACAAAAGCAAAACTACACTAAGAGGATTTTTTAAAATTCTTTTATCTTGGTAATCTTTACATAGTTGATTAGGGCACAAAAGGTCAAGGGCTACAGAAAAGTGGGTAAGACCATTGTTTCCACATTCATGTTATTTTTTTTTTTCTGTATCCAGGATCAGGGAAGAGATAAAGGGAGAAGCCCCACTCAGCCTCCCACCCGTCCCAGGGCCCCAGTGTGAAGCATTCTCTGAGGGTGCTACTCAAGCAGATTGGATAGTTCAACAGTTCTGAGTTGCTGCCAGTCTCGCCATTCTAGGCAATGAAATCTCTTCAGAATCCACTGGCTGACATAGTCTCTTCATGGTTGGGGTTGTGAGATAGGCAGTTCAGTTGGAGGGATCTCCAAAGAAACTTCATCTGGGGTGATCCCAGACCTGATTGTTATGTGTGTTTGCCAGTACAAGATCCAGCACAGTCCTGTCACCCAATCAGCTTATGCATATACTGGTGGTTGCAATTGCTGGGTCAGTTCTGTTTCCAGCCCTGTCTTCCATACAAACTGATGAGTGTTGCAGTCAAGCCCGATCCTGCCCACTTCATACTCGGCCCTCACGCAAACCAGTGGGAGCTGCAACTTAGTCCAGGCAATTCCCCATAACCCCCACCACACTTGCCCCCTACCCTGGTTCCCATGCTTGCCACTATGTACCACAGACTTGTTCAGTCTGTCCCACATCCCATTTAGCTGTTATACCTGTCAATGGGCATTGAAGCCTAGTTCAACCCAACCTGCCCCACTATTTAGCCAGCTCACAGATACTAGGGGTGCTGTTCTGTCAAGCCATCCCTGGTCCAATCTTGGTTTTCATGCTTTCTAGTGGGAGTAGTAACCCAAGAGGGAGGTGCCCACTATTTCCCTCCTTGGCCCACTCCCGGATCATGCACTCTCCAGATGGTTCTGTGGTTTAACTTGACAGAATTAGCCCCCAGTGCCAGCTTCTGCCAGCTGATGCTGCGGCAAAGCCCAACCAACCCTCACCCACTCTGATTTATGCTTGCACCATTAGGAACATTCAGCTTTTCCCTGTTCTAACTCACACGAGACCCACAGGTGTTGTAGCTCTGCCTGGTCTGGTCTGCCCCCATCTCAGCTCACATTCTCCATTGAGAGTGGCTGTCCAGCAAGGGAGCCCTCCACATTCCCCTATCAGTTTTGCCCGCTCCCTCCCTGGTTCTCACGTGTGCTGTTGGCATATGCAATGCGAGGAATCCAGCTGCTAGGCTACCATGCCAGTCCCTTTAGTGCCTTTCTTACTAGTAACAAAAGCAAAACTATACTAAGGGGATTCCATCAAACCAAGAAGATTCTGCAGAACAAAAATGCACTCAACAGGCTGAAGAGACAGCCAACTGAAAAAGAGAAAATAGTTGGAAACTATCCAGCTGACTGATGTAAAAAAAAAAAAAACCTGATTGAATAATAACCAATATAGTTAACAAATGGGAAAATGAGCTGAGTAGACATTCCTTAAAAGAAGGAATGTAAATGACCAAAAGATATATGAATAGTGCTCAGTTTCACTGGCCACCAGAAAAATACAATTCGAAACTAGCTCACTCCAGTTACAATGATTATTATCAAAAAGATCAAAGAGAAAGAAAGAAAGAAGGAAAAAGAAAAAGCAAGACAAGCCTTACACACTCTTGGTTCAAATGGAAATTAGTATAGGCTATATGGAAAACAGCATGAAGATTCTTTAAAACATTAAAAATGGATCTTCCACACAATCCAGCATATCCCACTTCCAGGTATAAATCTAAAGGAAATGAAATCAGTATATGAAACAGATACCTACCTGCACACCCACATTCATCCCAGCACTATTCACAATAGCTAAGATGTGGGATCCACCTAGGTGTCTATTGATGACTAAATGGATAAAGTATGATGTATATGCACAAAGTAATATTATGCCATAAAATAATGAATTCTTGATGTTTTCAGGAAAATAGGTGGAGCTTTTAAACAAAGGTTTTATTTATTTGAAAGGCAGAATGACAGAAGAACAATGGAGAGAGAGAGAGAGAGAGAGAGCAATCTTCTGTCTACTGGCTTATTCTCCAGATTGCTTCAGATGCTAGGGGCTGGTCAAGAATGAGACTAGGAGCCCAGGTGGCAGGGGTCCAAGTCACTGGGATGTCTTCTGCTGCCTTCCCAGGTACATTAGCAGAGACTTGAGTCACAAGGAAAGGAGGTGGGACTCAACTGGACATATCCCACACAAGGTGCTTGCATTCCATAAAAATGTGGATTTGAAGATATAAAATTGATCTCTGTGGAGAGATAATAGAAGTTGTGATAAAAAATCAACACACTTGGGCCTGGCACAGAGGCTAGCAGCTAAATTTCTTGCCTTGCATGTGCTGGGATTTCATATGGGCACCAGTTTTAATCCCAGCAGCCCTGCTTCCCATCCAGCTCCCTGCTTGTGGCCTGGGAAAGCAGTCAAGGATGGCCCAAAGCCTTGGGACTCTATAGCTGCATGGAAGACCCAGAAGAAGCTCCTGGCTCCTGGCTCCTGGCTTTGGATTAGCTCAGCTCTAGCTGTTGCAGCCGGTTGGCGAGTGAATCAACAGATGGATGATATTCTTCTCTGTCTCTCCTCTTTTTTTGTATATCTGACTTTCCAATAAAAATAGAATACATCTTAAAAAAAAACCACACCTATCATTAAGAGGTGATTATAGTGCTTTAATTCTTTAATTTGAATGCTAGTAGCACAAATGTTTTGCATAAATCTTTTCTAAACTAATAAGTTGATGAACATTTCTAGAAAAAAATGTACAATATTTTATGCTAAAAATATTTTTAGAAAAAAACCAACTGGTATTTGTAATCATTAAAGTTCCTCTCTTGAGCAAGAGAGATGCACCATATGATGCACCTTAGCCTTAAAATATACTACATAAATATGCACATAGATGTTAAGTTTCTCTCTTAAAGCAAAAAAAGAAAAAAAAACTATGTGGAGTTTTTTTTTAAAGATTTATTTGTATTTTTGAATGTCAGAACCACAGAGAGAGCTGAGAATCATAGAGGCATCTTCCCTCCCTGAGGTTCACCCCTCAGAAGGCTGCAATGGCCATGGCGGGCAGACTGAAATCAGGAGTCATGGGTGCAGGGGCCCAAGCAATCGTCACATCTGCTGCTACTTGGCCAGGTGAATCAGCAGGGAGCTACACTGGAAGTGGAGCAGCTGAGCACTGACCAGTTTCCATATGGGATCCTAGCATCACAGGCAATAGCTTAAAATATATCTCAGTGATGGCCCTAATAGAAATATTTTTGTTGATTATAGCTCTAAATGCAGCCAGTGAGTTGATGTCATTTTATCATTCTTCTTGGAAGTTAAAAGAAATAGCTTGGTATCTTTAGTAAATGGGACACCAAAGCCAACCAGAATGCAAGGGTACTTCAGAAAGTCCACACAGGAAAACAGAATGAAAAGGAAAATGTATTTTAGTTCAAATATGTTTTTAAACCATGTGTAGTTTTGTCATAAGTTCTTTTATTTATTTTTATTGATTATTATTTTTTAAAAGATTTATTTATTTATTGGAAAATCAGATATACAGAGAGGAGGAGAGACAGAGATCTTCCGTCCGATGATTCACTCCCCAAGTGAGCGCAATGGCTGATGTTATGCCGGTCCGAACTCAGGATCCAGGAACTTCTTCCGGGTATCCCACACAGGTACAAAGTCTCAAGGCTTTGGGCCATCCTCGACTGGTTTCCCAGGCCACAAGCAGGGAGCTGGATTGAAAGTGGAGCTTCTGGGATTAGAACCGGCGCCCATATGGGATCCCGGGGCATTAAAGGCGAGGACTTTAGCTGCTAGGCCACGCCGCCATGCCCCATAAGTTCTTGAAGACTTCCTCATGGACTTGATTTTCAAAAATATTTTACCCAAATAAACCAATAATTTCCCTCCATTTTCCACAAACTCTTTGAAGTACCCTCATATGTCTTATGACTCTCAAACCTAGGTAGGCCATCTATAACATTGGGCTGACACTGCATCACGAAGCCCTGGACAGTTGGGTGAGATGTGGGCGATCTGAGGAGCTGAGCTGGTTGAGATCTATTCACTCCTCCAAAATCCCCAGGTGTTTTCACAATGCCTAGTTTCACTCATCATCACCATATTCTACTATACATAACGCCTGGACAGGTTCATTCATTTATTTAGCAAAAATATTGTGGGAGTGACCACTTTGTACAAGCCACTAGGATCCAGAATGAGGAGACAGATATGTTTGCAGAATCATAAAGGTTATAATTTGAGCAAGGAACACAAAAAACAGAGTTAATTATTGTAAAAAAAGATAAATTCTTGGTAACTGCCTTACATAAAGCATATAAAATATAGTATGTATGCTTAGATTATCTTAAGTTGTATTTATCTTCTTCATCCAGTTAGTAAATCCTAATCAAATAGGGAATTACTAAATTCTACCAAAAATCAAAGTAGAGCTGAATAATATTGTGATGTGTGTATTTTTTCTGACCATTTTTTTCCTGCTTTGCCCTTTTCATAATCAAGCTAATAGCCAGTTTTAAGTTTCATTACTTCAGATGCAGAAAACAAATGGGTCCCCATTCTTTTTGGATTTTGTTTCTAAAAGCAAAACTAAGGATGGGAACCATGTGTTCCCACAGTGTGTTCCACTGTGTTCCACAGTGCCTGGAGTTGAGTTCCATCTCTGCTTCCAACTCTAAACTTCCTGCTAATGTGCACCCTGGGAGACAGGAGGTGATCATTGAAGTATTTGAATCCCTCACATCTATGTGGATGACCAGGCTAAGTTTCTGGCTCATAGGGGTTCACTAATCCAGTTCCAAGTTTTAAAGGCATTTGGGGATTGAACCAAGGAATGAGAGATCTCTCTGTTTCTCTGCTTTACAAATAAGTGCAAAATATATTTAAGAAATATATACCCATAGAAGAACTAACTCTATTTATAAAGCATGCTTAAGGGAGAAACCACTAGCAAGACATGCAGAGTTTGGGAAAAATGTAAGAGAATTTTCCCCAGTAAGGAAGGCCCTGGGGCAGAGAGGTGGGAGTTGTAGTGTCCAGAAAATAAATAGGAAGGGAAGAAAAGCCCAGTACAGAATGGCTTCAGGTGGTAGATATGTCTGGCTAGGAAGGTATGTGGAAGTACAAAGGGCAGCCAGAGTGGAAGGAGCAAAGCATGTGGAAAAAGTTCAAATTCACTTTAGGATGGAATCATGACACCATTCTGTCCATTGTGTGCTGGCTGAATCATCCTCACCACTTCACCATATCCAGAGAGATGTCACAGCATTTCTGCTCATTTCCAACCACAGCTACTGCCTCCTCTTTGGGGAAGTGTAAAGTGTAATACTAATTGCCCTGAAATCTCCCGACTCTTTTTGAGTACCAGGGGTAGGACATGCAGCTCTTGCTACTGCTGTCTTCTAACTTCTACCCCATGGGAAGGGAGACTGAGAACAAAGAGCTTAGCTTTTGTTGTTTGTAGTTCTGCCTTAAGTTCAGTTAAAATGTGCTCTTTCTCGGGTTGTATGTGCAGATTATTTAAGTGCATTGCCATCAGGCACTCCAATCCTCCACTGTTTTTTACTTTTTACCAATCCACTTAGCTCCTGCCTCTGTTGGTATCTCCACAGCTTCCTTCTGTTTTGGGTTAAAAACTTTCTTAGGTAACCCACGAAGGTAGCTCTAATTGGGCTCTCTGTTGGTGTCCACTCAGTACTGTGCAATATCCAGAAACAATGGCATGGTCTGGAGTTAGCAATGTTTCTAAGAAAAACAGAGGTTAAATTGTCCTCCAAACAGAACACCAGACTCAGAAATTAAGTTGTTATATAAAAGAGATAGAAGAGATAGGTGGAGATGTCTTACACTATTATGTCTGCTAAAATAATAATGTAAATCTTGTCCTTTGGAATTATGCAGCACTTGGCCCTGAACATTCACTAATGCAGGCTGAGAGCTGAGAGATTTTTGACCATACCAATAAATTTCCCCAGACTTCCTTTGAAGAGTTGCGGATGAGGAGAAGTCAAGAAGTCAGTTACCGTTATGCTATGAGGGGATGAAGGAACTTCTTTCTCATCAATTTGCAACCCTATAAGTTATAAGAGTCAGTGCAGAGTACCCTCTGGTTTTTCAAAGTTTTCAACCAAGGAAATATTTTTTAGTAGAGCGAAATGTAAACTTATTTCTTTCCCTATCCCTAGCCTGCTTTCCCTGTTTCTTGTTTTGTCAATTAATCAGTAGCTCAAAATCTTTAAATCACTATTAATTGCTAATTACTGCAAAAATTGTCTTGTGTCTGCCACCTACTTTCTAGGATTTATTTTGTCCCTGCTGTGGCAGCTGAGGACCATCATGGTTTGACAGTTTCTATTGTATTAATTTTCTCTGTTAATTTCAAGATAGTTAGCAAGAAAGCCCTTTTATTGTTTTCCTTAGGGGAGGGATCTGTTATATGGGTATTTACACAATAGTAATTGTAGTTTTAAAAGAACATAGTTTATGCTGATAAGTGTATGGTGTCAAAACTACCTTAAAGTAAAACTGAGAAATCATTTCCAAAAGAAAATTAGAAATGAAAAGTATAAGATGCTGTTATGTCACTGTATTCTATTTTGTGTGTGCAACAGGATTAAATGCTGGGTCAGCTCTGATATGCTTGCCAAGTGGGGAGAAGAGAACAAAGAAGGGACACCCGCATAAAGGGTTCACAGATGAAAACAAAGCGCAGGAAGCCAGTGTGGTCCAGGGCCTCTCAAGAACCGCGCCTCACTACTTTCTGTCCCTCACTCTGGCTTTCTAATTTGCCAGATCTTTTTTATTTTTTCAATTACCTATTTCTGAATCTTTGGAAAAGTGTCAATACCTATCCCTAAGAAGCTCTGATCAAATTCTCTGTCTCCATTTCTCTGTCTCTCTGTCTCTGTCTCTGTCTCTCTCTCTCTCTCTCTCTCTCTCTCTCTCTCTCTCTCACACACACACACACACACTGAAAGAGGGGGTGGAAATAGTACATTAGTGGGTGCTCTCAGCTCATGCGCACAGTATGTTTTTGAAAGGATGACATGATTTCATGACAATTTCAGGTCAGGAGTTCATACTCGGCTTCCAAGGCTTGTCTTTCAATTAGTCACAAGTTCTTTTACAATTACCTTAGAGTCTCTCCATCCACTCATAAAGGCCTAACAGTGAGCGTGGCAAATTAGAATTCTCATTTTTTAAATGTGTTTTAAAACACATTTTGTACACTCAATTATGTATTTTGGACCAGCCAATTTTCTCTGATCAATTAGAATGTTAGACATGTGGACTTCATGCCATCATCATTTTCATTGAAATACTGGCAGAAATATTAGGGATCTAATAGTGTGCAATATAATTAAATAAAGCAATTTCAGATAGATAGTGGAGGACATTCTGTCCTAGTGGGAATCATTTTGTTTTGCTAAACCTATTACTCACATATATTTATTACCCATTCACATATACCCTAGATAATATGTACTATGCAAAACAGAGTGAAGGGCTGTGAAACATCTCATGCTATTGTATTCAATAGTAATTAGCATTAACATCCTGGACATAGTGCAAAGTGGACAGAAAATCCACTTTCCATAGGCTCACTAGCACCTACTGGACATCAGGGAGTCATCTATTTTACATTTCACTCAAAGCAATTCTCACACCAAAGCAAATCACATATCTTGACTTTATAATTTTTCAGTGTTAGAGGGTGGCAGAAATGCTTAGGAAGATACAACATTGTCCCAAGTTTGAAAAGAAATACAAAATAAGGGCTTCTTAGCTGAAAGCACATTAAACAGAAAGAAGGTTCTCATTTTGACTATGCATTAAAATTCATCAAAAGAAATTTGAAAACACTAAGTCAATGGCTTCCCTCCAAATCCATTAAATCAAAGTTGCCTAGGAAGTCTTGAGTACCAGCATTTGGCAACATTCCCAAAGTGTAGCTAGAGTTAAGATGCACTGGAACAGTTACAACTACAGTCAGTGAGAGGAACAAGTGCGTGTGACAGTGGAAGACTGGGCAACAGGACCAATATTATACTTAGAGAATAACGGAACTAAATGAAGGCACATCTGTGCCTTGGGGAAAGACATGGGGAATTCATGTGAGTTGGACAGAACTAAGCAACAAGACCTGTGCTTCTAAGATCACCAAGTGAAAGAGGCGTTGGTCTGGGAAGGAACTGATTCTTTGACTCCAGAAGGCCTCTTAAGCCAAACCTCTGTGAATTCTGAATTGCCAATTTGCCGAAAATTCAACAATTCCTGCATTCAACCAATTCTGAGGAAAAGTTACCTTTGGTGTGGCCATTAAGATGCAGCTAGGAATATCTGCATTTCTTATCTGACAGGTACCTGGGTTTAAGTTTGGATTCCAGTTTCCTGCTAATGCTCTCCCTGGATACTGCAGTTGGTGGTTCAAACTAGTTGGGTTGCTGCCACCTGTCTACTGGAGCTGTTGGTGCACACCATGAAAGTAACAAGGCTCCTGCAAATCAGATCTGTCTCTGAGTTTCCCCAGATGACCTGGAAGAGATACAATTCCCAGATATTGGGAAGACCCAGACTGAGTTCAGGGATATTGGCTTCAGCCTGACCCAGTCTCAGATGTTGCTGACATTTTGGAATTGGACCAGTAGATGGAAGATCTGTCTGTCTGTCTGCCTGTCAGAGTGACCCCCAGCAACCCCCACTGGACTGGCCCCTAGCTCTATGGTTCCTGTGCCTACCAGCATGGAAAGCACAATTCATTAAGGTACCGGAGATGGTGCTAATATACAAATATAAGCTGCTCTACAAGAGTCCTTGCAGGAAGGGCAAGCATGAGTTATCATGGGCCCTGCCACCTGCACTAAAGGGGCTACTGGGTAGAGTCTCAAGGTGATAGGCAGTGGTTTTCAACCTCAAACGTGTGTTATAGTAGGTTGTTCAATACAGTTTCCTAATGATCCAGCATGAACTGGTTCCGACCAGGATTTTGCAGCTTCAAAAAGCTCCCCAGGTGATTCTGGTTATGTGAAGACCACAATAAGAGAAACACTATGTGGGGCTGTAGTCAACAAGGGTGGATTGTGAAGCATCTTGTGCATAAATGCATTGACAGCTGGTACAGCCAGCCAGACTACCCAGAGCCCTGAGCCCACCAAGGAGAGGGGTGACACAGCCCAGGCATCTCGGCTCTTTCCAACAACACATGGGTAGCAGAGATGGAGCATTTCTAGCAAGTTGGCCATAGCCTCCTCGGTCAAAAACGTGTTTCTTTTTCCTTCTCTTCCTTGTAAAGAGGGAAATATGCCGCTGGTGTATATTACAGTGAGTTTGGAAAGGAGAGCTATCAGCTGAACAGAGGAAGTGGATTATTTCACAGGTCTGTGGTGGCTTCTCTCCATTTTTACTTGGAGATGCTTGAGTGGAGGGTAACTGAACTAACTTTCCAGAAAGATTTTTAAAATATCAAAACCTATTTCTTTAACAACAATTATTTTTATTGGGTGTTTCTTTTGATGTCAGTAATAAAATGAAATAGAATGTGTTCATGAGGAAACAAATATAGCTACTCCATAATTTTTAAGTACCTTGAAATCTTGATGACAGGCAACCGAAAGTCTTCTTATTTATATACTCAATATACACAATGCAGCTGGTATCATCTGAAAACTATATTAACAAAGTCCAGTAGATGGCAGTGTTTGCCGTGTTTTGCAAATTAATCCAGGGCAAACTATCTCCTCACACCAAACCTGTGCTTTTTAAATCCTGTAAATCTAACCTCCATTTTTGTAAAGCATTAGTTATAAGGAACATAATCATTATGTTCTCTTCTGTGTTTACATTGGATGACTGTTATAACACATTCGATGGAAAGATGCATGAGGACTATTAACCTTCTGACAATAGAAAGCATTTCATTTAATCCTATTTTCACAATGTTGCTTGGGTAGTTTTTCTCTTCTTCCATTAACCCCCCAAAACATTATAGATGCCATTTCATCAAAAGAGAAATTCAGAATCAATTTCAAGCTCAAACTGCACTTGTCTCTAAATGAAATTATGTTTGTATTGGATTTATACCTATCTGTTCTCTAATATTATTTATTGAAACATTATCATACATTTGCGAATAGATGTTGCATCTTTTGATGTGAAAAAGACAGCACCACATGTTCACATGTAGATGCAATCATAACTCCATTGTTGAATTCCATATGCATTGTTATTATCATTATTCAAAACGTTATTTGAATAACACAGATAAATCACAGAAATCAAAAAGGGCATGAATCTAGACTGTCAAATTCCAGCTGTATTTTTATTACGTGACTCTGGGGACAGTAATGATCTTTTCTGAACATTGTTTCTATCATATGTGCAATTGTGAGAATGTCTATGTGGTGGGGTAAATATGAAAAGGAAACCAGATAATAGGTAGCTTCTAGTACAATGCATGGTATGTAGTAGACAGTAAGTAATATCTGTTATTTACGTCGTTACGTCAGATGTAGTCTCCTTTAGTCGGACATGCCTCTCACAAACTATTCTTGAAGAACTTCAGAAAAACGAATCCCACCCTCTCCATTTGCAATATCGATAGTCTCAACTCCTCCCCAGCCAGAAGGATGTGAATCCACTGTGTTTTCTCATCATTAGCATCCAACCTGTAGTTTTGAGCTTCCAGGGCTGTAGGGGCCCAGGGAGGCAAAGCAGTAAGCCTCATTCACTGTTGAAGGTGAAAGCAGCCGTACCCCACAATCTCTCACTCAGCTGCCGGTATTAGTTTAACACAGAGAAGGAACACATGCCTGGGATGTTTAGCACAGTATCTATGTTTCTCATCTTGGTATGAGATTATGAAAATTAGATATTATCTACCGGAGCTAGTATTTCTAGTTAGTGATATTTTCCCAATATCAGGGTACTAAATACATCAAAGCACCAGCATGGTCTAATAGGAATTAAAATTTGATTCTCTGTCAGCATTCAATTTGATTAGAATTCAGAAGCCAAGCAGCAAAAGATTAACAAAATGAACTGAAATATCCAGAAGGAAGAAAAATATCAAATAGTAAAGACAAAGAGGGGAAATCACCCTAATAGCAACTTGAGTTTTCCATGTTTATTCATGTGTATTTGCTTCACTTGGTTGTCAATTTTAATTGGTCTGCAACATGCTGTAGTTCTAATGTATTCAGAATTTCAATTGTTACTTCTGCCATCTATTACCATATTCCCCAATACAGTCTATTCCTAGCAAATGATAAAGGTTTCTCTCTTGTTACAGAAATGCATAGCTTATTAAATCTACTGTTAGTTTTTATACCCGATGACACAACTCCTTATAGGTGCAGAAAATGGGAGACTGTCTCCTTCACAAATCACATTTACTTTGCTCAGAGCAAGGATGATTCACCAAGGTTGACTCAAGGCTAATTAGGACTTTGTGAAGGTTGAAACCAAGGTTGGTCTATACCAAAATGCCAGTATTTGATCGCACCAATTGCTTTGTGGATGTCAACACTACTTTTTAACAGGGAAAGAATCCAATGCTGTCTGCATGTCCATGCGCGTGTAGTGTGCAAGTACCTATGTCTGTGTAAATCTTGATGATTTTGGAATGTGAGAGG
The DNA here is from genome assembly GCF_017591425.1 of Ochotona curzoniae. Classification (NCBI taxonomy): domain Eukaryota; kingdom Metazoa; phylum Chordata; class Mammalia; order Lagomorpha; family Ochotonidae; genus Ochotona; species Ochotona curzoniae. The sequence goes on along the minus strand of NW_024466502.1, from coordinate 41,425,601 downwards.
CCACATGACATACTGAAAAGAGCAGAGGCCTTGGAGAAAGGCAGCTTTGGATTTCTAGATAGAGTTGAACATTTATTAGTTTTCTTACCTTTGGAACTCATTTAACCTTTCTGAAGCAGAACTTAGTCATCTATAAAATACAAGACTAATACCTGCCCTGCAGGAAGTGATTGGTGTGGTCTATCACGATGCCTGAATTGCAGATGCTTACTGCTTGAGTGAAATGGGTGAAGAGCATAGCTCATGCCTAAAAAGACCTCACTCGCAAAAGTCTGGACTTCCAACAACAGGGCAATTTTTTTTAAAGTTTATTTTATTTTTATTGAAAAGTCAGATATACAGAGAGGAGAGACAGAGAGGAAGATCTTCCATCTGATGATTCACTCGCCAGGTGACCACAATGGCCGGAGCTGAGCCATTCCGAAGTCAGGAGCCAGGAGCTTCTTCTGGGTCTCGCATGCGGGTGCAGGGTCCCAAGGCTTTGGGCCGTCCTCGACTGCTTTCCCAGGCCACAAGCAGGGAGCTGGAAGGGAAGCAAGGCTGCTGGGGCTAGAACCGGTGGAGCCCATGTGGGATCCCGGGCATGCAAAGCGAGGACTTTTACCACTAAGCTATCGCGCTGGGCCCTGGGGCAATTATTTTTAAAGATTGTGTTAAGAGCAATAGCAGAAGCACTTAAAAAAATCTATTGGTACATATAAAAATATAACCAAAAAACACATTGAGCACGAAATTAAGTCAACTACATCTGTAGGATCACAAAACACCAAAACTGTAATGTTTCTAGGCCATTCATGTATTCACCATTAATAGAAATTAACTGCTCCACTTGCATAACACCTAATAAATATTTTTCTTTGTTTTATTTTAAATAAAATCATGTAATATTCAGATATTTAGGTTTGTTAGTATAGCTGGTGTCAATACATATGCAATAAATGCATAAATGTATAAGATGCATATGTAATTTGTGTGTATTATGCATATTATGTATGTTTCATATGTACAAATTATTACATATGAAACTATTTAGTAAAATTCGTGGAAATAGAATTGAAGGAGAAGCTTGGCTTTTTGCAAAAATAATTAAAATTTATTGCAGCTTTTTTCATAACATGTATTTTCTATTGAAAACCTTTGCATAAATATTTTTATGTATATTTTTCTTATTCAGAGATATTAGCTAATATGTGGCTGACCAGCAGATAAAAATTAAAGAAAAACAGAAAGAAATGAAAATTAAGGATCAGGGGTGAGGTGTCAGAATCTGTTTCCTTCTGTCATGTTCCCTGCATATCTCTCAGACCTTTGACTTGATATGGAAAGTCAGGAAAGTACTTAAAATCTCAGATGATTTTTTTAAAAAGGGCTAATAAAATCAAGCCACCACATGTTGATGCTGGATGTATTAATGAATTCAGGCTTGTATACCCTGTTATCATGCAAAATATTATTAAACTACATTATCATAAGAATGTCATTTCAATAAGCTTTTCCCCAAGAGTTTTCCTGGGCAACAAAAAAACAAATAAATTCATGAGGGTGGCTGCATATGTTTAAGAAGAGCTATGTGGGTGAGAAAAGGTTAGTGAATTATGATTCTGAGAAATAATATAACTTTAATCGCTAACTTTCCCGATGAACCATTCTGAAAAAATATTTGACTAAAATGCTAACAGACTAAAATGCATACATAAAATAAAAAGCATAAATAGGAAGAATTCTTAATTAGACCCCTAAAGTAGTACGCGTATCAGCTATACATGTTCTCATTTGACTTTGGCATAATCAAGGGTTGCAGAGTATTCTTGACAATCAACACACCAAGAATTCTCTTTACCTAAATTTGATTTCTTTTTATTTCTAAATTTTAAAAAACGTATGTTAATTTTGTTGTTTTGGCTTTTCATGATGCAATTCCCTTAGGCTCAGAAATTTCCGCTTTCACCCTCCTCATTAACCTACCCCCCCCACACACACACTGATTTTCCTTATGTTATTAAAACAGTATGGTGTTTCAACAACAGTCACAAGTCCATCATTCTGCTATGTAAGTGTGTCTTGACATTGTAGGTACAGATAATGGTAGAAAGTCCAGCATCCTATTGTCAAGATACACTAGTCTTTTAAGGTTATTATTTCCTGATACATCTAAGGAAAGCAGTCACTGTGGAATGCACAGCCATTCTCACACACTCTTCATTTCTCTCCACCAAGCCCGTGCTCTCCTTGCGAAGTGTGACTTGTGGGACCAACAGGTTTCAAAGGTCTCGGTAACATGCAGCTGTGGCAGAATTCTTCCATGTCATTAGCATGAGCAAAGGACAGAAAAAGTGGATTCTTATGGCTTGGGGCCTGACTTCCAGGCAACTCATAAGACTTCAGGAGTAGATATATCACAGATTCTGTTAAGGAAATGAAAAGTCAAGCTTAAACTTTCAAGGAATTCAATGAAGTCTCTCATGTGGATAGCGAGAACCCTGATACTTGATTTATTGCAGCTTCCTCTTGGGGTCTGCATTGGCTGAGAGTTGGTTCAGGAACTCCACTCTGGAATTGAACTCCGCAGTCTGATATGGGACACAGCCATCTTAACATCTAGCCTAAATGCTAACTCTGTTTACAGACATTCTGGACACCCTTTGTACAGTGACTTTCATGGGTTGAGCAGCAGTTCAAATAGCAAGGATGTCAGGCCTTGCCATTGAATCAACAACTAGTTCCCAAGTCCTGCCACCTTCATTGCCTTTGAATTAATGAACTAGGCAACTACTTTACTGAGGACTTGTGGCGGGTCACAGTGAAGTACTGCCATCCAAAGGTAAGAAATTAAATAGCCTTCCTGACATAGTCAAGGCCCATAATGGTTGTTGCTGTTGGGCTATGTAGCATTTGTTCAAAAGAGTTCCAGCAGAGACTTGGCAGGTGTAGGTTATCTTCTAGGTGTGTCACTGACTTGTTGTGGGACCTTAGATAAACATTTAAGCCAACAGCATGCTTTAAATAGTGTGAAATATTCATTTTATTTTCATCCTGTTACAGACAAAAATGATCATTTCTACCTATTCACTTCACATGATTGCCATTGCTCCTTGGAATTTATTGAACAAATGCTCTCTCCCTGGTTTATAAACAAGTAAGGCAGAGTTCCTACCCTGTGACTTTAAAGTGGACAGATATACATGATTAAAAGATAGGGAAACACTCAATGCATGCAATATTCTGAGATGATCACTAATGTATTTATAGAAGGCCTATTTTTTTAATGAGAAATGCTATGGGCATAGTAGCTAATTATAAAGACAATAACTTACATGATGCAAAACAGAGAGAAAAGGTACAACAGGATTGAAAAAAAAAAAAGAAATTGAGTTAGAAAGAAGGAAATACCAAATACCTGAATTATGGGATAGATAATACAGCAAATACACTGAACATCGTCTTACAGTATACTAGGTCTTAGAAGAAACACTGACACAGGCATAGGGAAAATGACAGCTCCCTTGGCAGTGGGACTCTTTTCCCCCTCAGTAAACCGGCAAGTACTTCAACTCATGACTGGCTCTGATAGCATTATTTGCCTTTGAAATATTAATGCTTAAACTAGTAATACTATATTTATACCTCCTAAATATGTTATCATTTATGTAATGCCTTGTTGCAAAAACTTTCTTGCAGTAACAATTTAATTTTTAATTTTCATGACTTGATGAACCATCACTGTCACCTGTAATTGAAAATTTATTAAGGAAATCCTTTGACTCACAATAGTTGGCAAAAAATTTATTCAAAATAAGGTCATAGGAGACTATGGCTTGAACCCAGGTTTTCTGAGTTTTATGCATTTTCTGTCTTCACTCCAAATAAATAAACCAGCACCCCACAGCAAAGCACTATCTTAATACATTGAGACAAAAAGAACTCCAAGAAATAAATTTTAAAACCAATTCAAAGGCTGGTTTGAATATTAAAGCGCTTTCCTTCACATATTTCATTTTATTCCAGTTTTAGAATTTACAGTCAGTTCCATTGTTTTCTAAAGTGTTGCAGTCATGCGAGAGATTTTGTGAAACAATGTTTTCAAGCAAAAACCACCTCCATAAGGAATGTAAGAGTGAGGGTTTGATGGTGCATTCTGCAATGTGTGCATGGTCCATATTTCCTTTATTGCATTCATGGGATGCACAAAAGAGAACTGTGATGTGATATTCACCAAAGAGTTCAAGTCAGTTATTTCATTTTCACTTAATTATAGGAAATTATATGTAAATAGAATTTGAAGAGATGAAAAATGAACATAGAGCAAATAAGACAGTTAAAGGTGACATTTCAATTTCACAAACTAAACAAGATTCTATTTAATTGTATTAATGACAAAACTCAATAAATAAATCATGTCACTAAAATAATAAAGTGTAGTTGTCAGCAAAACTGTAATAATGATTTATTGGAAATAAATCTTGTCTTCTAGTATAAAAACAGATTGTGGCATTAACCTTTGTCACATTTAGGATAAAAGACAATACTAGAATAGCCTTTGGTTGGCCCCTATTTTTCAGTTATATTTGGATTTTCTCTATCACTCTGTCCACAGGTGAACAAAATCTGTAACATTAACAAGACTTTTTTTTTTTACTATCAGGAGAATTAAAAACTCATTTTCTTCTCTTGGACTAATGTCTCCATTCTGAGCATCTAAATGTAGAGTCTCACAAAGCAAATGGTAAAGGCCAGCTTCTATACCTTTTCCTTCTTGGTTTTCCACTGTAATCGGCACAGAGTAAAATTTCCAAAGTGCATTAGAATGACATTGCAGTCTGGAGTTTCTGTTCTATAGTATCAGAGAATTATGTAACCAGAAATGTGCTGAGTAGACCCTTAACATATAGGCTCAGGGAATGCACAGTAGTGCATAAATAGTTGTTTAAAAAGACCCTGATAAATATCTTCAGAGAGAACAATCCAGCCAGTCCATCTCTTGCTCTTTCTTCTTTCCTTCCTTTCTATCTTCCTCCCTCCCTTCATTTTTTGCATCTTTACTTCTTTCTTTTTAGATTTATTTATTTTTATTAGAAAGGCAAATTTATAGGTAGAAGCAGACACGGAGAAAAATCTTCCACCCACTGGTTCACTCCCCAAATGGTTCCAACAGCTGGAGGTAAGCCCATCTGAAGCCAGAAACCAGAAGCCAGTAGCTTCTTCCAGATCTCCCGTGCAGGTGCAGGGACCCAAGGCTTTGGGCCTTCCTCCACTGATGTCCCAGACCAAAAGCAAGGAGCTGGATGAGAATTAGAGCAGTTGGGACATGAACTAGTGCCCATACTGGGTCCTGGTGCTTGCAAGGGGAAGATTAGCCGATTGGGTCATCGTCTTTGGCCACCACCATCTTTTCATTTCATTTCTTTTGTTTTCTTTTCAGATTTATTCATTTTTATTGGAAAGTCAGACCACAGGCAGGGAACTGGAAGGGAAGTGGAGCATCTGGGACACGAACTGTTGCTCATATGGGATTCCAGTGCATGCAAGGCAAGGACTTTAGCCACCATGCTATGGTGCTGAGCCCCCACCATCTTTCTTATGAACTTATTTTTGATACAATTGCTTTCATCATTTGTAAACTCTTCTGCATACTTAAGCTCCCATGCCATAGACAAAGAAACACAAATACACAGATTGAAATTTTTGCATATGAAACTTCACTATTGAAAAGTCTTAAATGTGGAAAAGACCTGGTATTCAATTGCTTCCAACCACTGGTGATTATTCATTTATTTGTGTGTGTGAGAGAGAGATAAATAGGCAAATGTGCATCACCACCTATCTGGGTGCTGACTCCCTAGATGCTTGAAATGGCTAAAGCTGCACCAAGACAATACTTGATTTTCCATGGGGTGGCAGGAATTCAATTACTTGAGCCATCCCCACTACTCCCTAGGGTCTGCATGATGAGGAAGCTGGGATCCAGAGACAGAGCTGAAGACCACACCCATTTCCTGAGAAGGAGTATGCAGATATCTTGACCTCTTGGCTGAATGCCTGCTCCCTATCTGTAATTTTTTTTTCCTGTCTGGGTCTCATTAGATGTAGCTCCATGCTGAGAATATTTCACGGTCTGGAATTTGGTGCACAGTTTTGCCATTTCAAAAAACTGAATGGGGGTTTCTTGTCTAAGAAGTGGATTCATATGAACTGAAATTATAGGAATCTTATTTACAAGGATGAGTATACAGTATGTAATAGAGGATGGGGAGCTGAGCAGGAAACAGGGAGGGTGCATATGTACCTTTTTTGTCAGGCTGATCTTTCTCAGACAGCAATGTGTCTACAAAACACATGTTTCAAATGCATCTTACATATAGGAAGTAAATGAAAAGAAACTATTTATAATTAAAACCAGATGTTTCCAAGTTTATATAATAGAGTTCTCTCTTTTATAAAGATTTATTTTTATTGGACAGCCAGATCTACAGAGAGAATGAGATACACAGAGAAAGATCTTCCCTCCTCTGGTTCACTCTGCTCCCTAAGTGGTCACAACAGCCAGACCTGAGCCAGTCCGAAGCCAGGATTCAGGAGTCAGGAGCCAGGAGCTTCTTTCAGGTCTCCCAATGTGGGTGCAGGGTCCCAAATCTTTGGGTCATCCTCTACTGCTTTCCCAGGCCACAAACAGGATGCTGGATGGGAAGTTGAGCAGCTGAGACGTGAACTGCCACCCTTAGGGGATTCTGGTGTGTGCAAGGTGAGGACTTAGCCACTGAGCCACAATGCTGGCCCCTAGAGTTCTCTTTTGAGCAAAGAAACCACAATCAGTTACTCTGATAGAAAGAAGACAGGGCAAACTTTGTCACAGCAGCCAAATTTTCCCCTGGGGCGCCCTCCTTCCAGATCAAAGTACCTAGGTTTGAGTTCTGCCTCTCGCTCAGATGCTTGTTTTCATGCACTCTTGGAAGCAGTGGTAATGGCTTCCAGTGCTTGGGTCCTTGTCAGCCACAAGGGAGACCCAGGTTGAGTTCTAGTCTCCTGACTTCAGCCTAGGCCAGCCTCTGTTGTTGCAGGAATCTGGGGAGTGAGCCTGCAGACAGATGATCTGTATCCATCTCTGTTTCTCTTAAATAATTTAGAAAGAAGAAACAGGATGATCAGTGGCACTGGCATCTTGTAATGTAGAGGAAGTGGACAATGACCTTCTTGGCATCTCTGGTGGAGGAGGATAAGCTCTGTCTCTCCACCTCCCCTCTCCGGTACTCCTTAGGGACATGTCAGCATTAGAGAAAAAAGAAACGCCTAGTACACTCTGATTCTGTCCACACCAAAGTCCCAAGAGCTAGGTATTCAGTTATCCCTGTTTCCAGATGAGGAAGCTGGTGTGTACAGAAATGGAGAAACTCAGGGTCATTCAGGGAGTATTTGACTCATGATTCAAACCAAGCTCCGAATGCTGGTAAATCTCATAACGTTTCTCTTTTTCTGTGCTTTTTCATGTCATCATGAGATATTAGTATTCATTATGATGATTCTGATTTGTGAAGATTAAGTTAAAGCCTATGCAGCATGATTTATTTTGATAGAACTGCCATTAAAGTGGTTCAACAAAACATTGTCTTTTGGGTAATTATCTCTCTTTCTCTCTCTCTCTCTCTTTTTGGTATGGCCAAACATGACCTTGTTATACTCATTTAAATGCTGGCTTTTGATAATGGATATTGGAGTCAAATGCAATGGAAGTAGATGGTCTCCATCCCAACAAAGGAGTCGCTGTGACCACTCAATTCTTACGGAGCTGGTTCCAGGCCACTGGCCTCACCCTGACATGCAGTGGTAGGTTTTACATTTCTTCCTTCATCTTCCCTTTCAGATTCCATGTTATAAACTTGGCACCTCTGAATAAAGACTTCCAGCCCAAGGCCACTTCTCCGTCAAATGTGTTTCAGGCCAATATACATACAGCTTCTTGCGCAGGAAACAATCATGGTAAGTGATTCTGGGCAACATGTAGCTGCTTTTCCAGTTCCTGAAATTGTTTTAAAGTTCATTTACTTGAAAGGCAAACTTATGAAGTGTGGGAGAGACATCTTCAATCCACCTGTTCACTCCAGAGAAAAAGCCAGGGTTTGGCCAGGCAGATGCTAGGAATCCCAAAACTGCATCTTGGTCTACCACATGTGTACTGGGGGCCCAAGCTCTTGTACCATCTTGCGCTGCTTTTCTAGGCATATTAGTAGGGAGCAAGCTCAAAAGTGGAGCAACTCTGACTAGAATGGATGACTAGGATGTTGGAGTATCTGGGACACTAACTGGTGCTCATATGGTATCCTGGCAGTTGCAAGGCAAGAATTTAACCACTAGGCTGCTGTGCCAGGCACTTTAATTTGTGAAATACTTTAATTTGTGAAACATGGTGGTTCTCTGCTTTGATTTAAAGTGAGAGCCATGCTATCAGTTGTTGTGATTATTCTTGACAATTTGCCACTCATTCAACAAAGCTTTTCAATGCATATTGTCATGCCCTGTGTATAATTTCAAAGGTACAGTTTGGCTCCCACATTACATTTTATTATCTCATTTTCTTATATGAGTTGCAACACATGGTAGTAACTTATTAAAATTTCCAAAATCTACCTTATAGGTTGCATATTCAACAGAGAATTTATAGATAAACCCATCCAGTTTGCTTCATTTTCTCTTTATCTTCCTCTCCCTTCCTTCCGTCCACCCCTTCTTTGGCTTTCATTTTAGGAGCGTAAACAGAGATCTAGTCTCACATTTGTAGAGTGGAAGGAGTGGGTTGAAGTTGTTTTTACTTTAAGAGACTGTAGTCTTCTATACAACTAAAAAATTAGAAAAATTATAAACATTCTTGTGCTCTTTATTAATAATGGTAACCTACTTGGTAAAATAGTAAGCACACTGGAATATAAAACTAGGAGGATTTTTATTGGAATTTTAGTCATCATTTCCGTGTTGTTAAGGATCATATACAGACTCTTTTTAAAAAATTATTTATTTGATAGGTATAGTTGCAGAGAGAGAGGGGAGACACAGAGAGATCTTACATTCACTGGTTCACTCCACAAATGCCCATCATGGTCGAGGCTTGGCCAAGTGAAAGCTAAACAGCATGGAAGTCCATCTGAGTGTCCCATGTGGGTGCAAGCGGCCAGGTACTTGGGCCACTTGCACTGCTTTCCCAGGTGTATGAGCAAGGAGCTGGACCAGAAGCGCCGTGCTTGCTCTGGAACTGGCACTCCTATGAGACAGTGGAGTCACAGGCAGTGACTTAACTTGCTGCACCACAATGCTAGCCCCTATTTGCAGAATCACAAAAGCAAAAATAAAACAGCCTTCTGAAATTTTGCCTGCAGCAACTGACACAAACATGACTTCAAATAATTCACTGCTTCTGGACCAAGCTTCTGCAGAACCCGTAGATGGTCACAGCTTTGAGTGCTCTGGTTACTGATTGAAAGCAACAATCCTTGCTGTTTCATCATGGAATGTGGTACCAAGCACAAGGTGAGAACTGGACCTCCTTTTGGAGGTGGAGGTTAAGTGATGCAAAGCATCCACAGAATGGCCAGAGGCCAAGGAGCAGGGCTTGTGACTCCAGAAACTTGCCAGCACAAGGTGAAATGAAGTTTTTCAAGGGCCATTAAAAAGTACTCATTGTTACAAGTGGTGAAAGTAGGGAAACAAAAAGACAAGGTTTCAAGGATGACCAGTTAAAATCTTGTTTTTAACTTAAGAGGAAATATAATAGAATGGGGTAAAAATAACAGTTTAACCTTCCTTGTGAAAGTGTTTACTTGTTCTTGCAAAAATGCATGCTTTCAAGTGGCTGAACTTTTACATGAATGACATTTAAAAAGATAAACATATGTAAAGCAAAAATATTAAAGGGCATGTAACAAAATTGCAGCTATGGTTGAAACATGATGTTACAGCAATTTTTTCTTCATTCATTATGAATTTGTGTTTTCCCTACTATTTTTCTGGGTGAGTACAGGTGTAACTTTTGCATTTGAGGTGGAAGGGGTAAGGAGGACATTAAACTATTTTCATTTCAAAAAAGGGAATTTTCACAAGTATCACTGAGGAATCAATATCCGTGTAACTGGTGAAAGAAAATCTAATTAAAAAATAAATACAAACGCTTGGGTTTTGCACTAGCAGCAGAATTTCCAGAATTACAGCACCTCTGGGATGGTGAAACCCACAGTTCCCTGCATGTGTCACTTACCACCAACTTCTGGTGGACTGTGGTTTTCTTAAAATATCCATTAGTGAGACTCCCTGAAATCATCAACTCGGCTCACTGTTACAATCTCACAAAGGCTCCCAGATTTTCTTCAGCAGATTCCCATTCATGACTATTCCAGTTTTCTGCCACATACTCTGCATTTTGTTTCAAGATGAGCCCAGATTTACTGAGCTCCTACATTGTCTAAGGGACCTTTTGTCATTTCATTTTATGCTATTTTCTTCACAAGCCAATGAGGTAGGTGTTATTACTCATATTTCACAGATGTGGCAAATGAAGTTCAGAAGTGGTATGCTCAACATTGTTGGTTGGCCTGGGATCTGGACTTTTAATTTATGACTTAATGCTTTGTGCTATGTTCAGATAAGACCACCTCAGGAAAAACCAAAAGATGTTGCTGACTATTTGTCTCCTTATGTAAACTCTGGGGTACATAGAGTGTTATACTGTATAAAGCTTTCAAGGCTTGGGGGTTGGGCTTTCATAACTCTAATGAGAACTGGTTTTATATTGTAAGACACAAATGTCTTAACTTGTATCTTTTTAAAAGTTAATTTAAAAAAAAGAATTATTTATTTGAAAGTCAGAGTTAGAGAGACAGAGAAGGAAAGACAGTGAAAGAAGCCAGGAACTTCAACCAGGTCTCCAATGTGGATGTAGGCGCCCAAGCACTTGGACTGTTCTTTTGTTTTCACACCCATTCGCTGGGAGCTGGCTCTGAAGTGGAGCTGCTGGGATGTGAACTGGTGCCCACATGGGATGCCAGTGTTATAGGCTTTACCTTATATGCCACAATGCCATACACACACACACTCTAAATATATATGTCTATATATATTTGTATAGAAATATATTTTAGTAATATATGCATTTATTTTTAAAATCTGTGTTTTTAATTACTAGGCCAAAGCTCTGCCCAATGACCTTTTTTCCAAAGTCATTGTAACCAAAAGTAATTCTGTGTTTGTAAGTGGGAAGAGATTGAGAAGGTAGAAAGTAAGGAAGAAATTGAGAAGGCAGAAATTGAAGGGAATAAAAATAAAATGTTATGTTTATCCAAGAATAGGTACATATATCCTGAGTCTTTGTAGATAAAGAAATTTATAAATACATGGGTGACCATACAAATTCTTTGATGGGTTGAATATAAACCCTAGTGCAGCTGAATATGTTCCACTCTGAGGAGACCCCTAAGGATAGGCTATCGACAGCTGCTGTTGTCAGCATGGCCAATTCTCCTTTGCCAGTAATTTCCTGGCAATACCCCAATCTAAAATTCTGACCAGCAGATTCGGTTTTCCATTATACAGTCGGTGACAGCCTAAGTGATTATTAGTATTAGGAAATAGGAGTATGAAAATACAAAATCCAAACATATTGTCCACTAATAATCAATCATTAACTGGAGAGTTTATTTAACAGCGTCATCAAGTCCTATTGGTTACTAAAATGGAAGCTTGTTGGACCTGGTCAAGTCATAAATTATGTATGCTGTTGTTCAGAGTTTGTTTGTTTGTTTGCTTTTATCCCCCAAGAATAAGGCTAGTTAGAGTGCAGCTTCTCAAATGCATGTTTATGTTATACTTTACATGTTACTGGTAACAAACACATTATGAAGAACAGAAGTGATTATAAAACAGGTACTCAATAAATGTTTGATAAACTCATGCATCTTCTTGGTGCTGACAAATAAAAAAATAAACCAACTATTAAAAGTGAAGTGAGAATATTAATAAATATAATAAAATTCATTGTCCTTAGCTATAAAATGTCAATGTGAAAAACAGAACTGTAGTAGTTTTTTTAAAATATTAATTTTGTTCAAAAGGTAAAGTGACAGAGTGAGTGAGATGGAGATCTTTCATCCACTGGTTCAGTCCGCAGATGTCTCACACAGCCAGTGGCAGGCAAGACAAAGTGAGGAAGCAGAAGCTCCTATCAGGTTTCCACAGTGGGGACAGGAGCTCAATCGTTGGGCCATCATCCGCTGCCTCCCAGATGCGTGAGCCTGAAGCTGAATCAGAAATGTGCAGTGGTTTAGACTTGACTGGCACTCTGATACGGGCTGTGGGTGTCCCAAGTCACTTAACCTGCTTCTCAACACCTGCCCCCATCATAGACAGATGCTCTTAATCTGAACAAGTTTACTTAACTCCAGGAATTTTTTTTTTTTTGGAAGAACACTTTCATGTTCATATGTTCAAATATTCCTTTTCCTCTTTTTTCTTCTGATTCCAAGAGATCAGTGATCCCAAAAGCTTTAAAGGTCATTTTAATTTAGGATTTACACTTGGACACTACATGTCAGCAGTATTATTATAAAGGCAAATTTGCTTTTGCTGAGAATGAATTACAGGGGCCTGTGTTGTGGCAGAGCAAGTTATGCAGCTGCTTGCTGTGCTGGCATTCCATAAAAGGAACTGGTCCTAGTCCTGGCTACTCCAATTTCAATCCAGCTACCTACTAATTTGTCTGGGAAAGCAACAGAAGGTGGCACAAGTACGTGGACCCCTGCACCCATGCAGAAGACCTGGAACAAGCTCCTGGCATAGATCTGCCCAGCCTTGGCCATTGCAACCATTTGCGGAGTGAAAGAGTGGACAAAATACTTTTTCTTTCTGCTTCTGCATTTTCCCCCTCTGAAACTCTGCCTTTCAAATAAATAAATATATTTTTAAAGACTACAACATTTTTTCTCCGATTTCTGGCTTTTCCAAATGTGTCCAGCCTCTCTAGCCAGGATTTAAATATGCTAAATAACACCTGGAACAAGGCAACGAATAAACACAGAAGTACAAACAGGATACCCTGAGACTGCTGCTTAGAGCAGAACTACACCATGCACTAAGTGGGCACTTCGTTTCTAGCTGCAGGTCAAGGTGCTTTTTATAATTTGAAACTCTAATGGACTAAGGGATCTGGGACCTAATTATGGGGGAATTCATCTGTATCCTTACGCGTGCTCAGTAAATGCAACCACAGGACTTCAGCTAACGGTTCCTGCCTTCTCACTTCACAGAATTTGGGGCAGTTGGCTCCAAGCATGTGAGGCTGATTTTGGATCTCACATCCTAACTTTACTAGTCTTCAGAAGTAGAAATCTTTTGCTGTTTGGTTTAACTGACAGAATCAATTAATCATATGCAATCAAATCTGTTTGAAATGTTTGTGCACACAAACCCCCACCCTTTCACAAGCCTGTGTCAGAGAAGTTAATGTTTGACTATTTTATTGCACTGCTGCAGATGGAAAAAAAAAAAAAAGAGTCAGGCCCAGGAGCATTCTCTTTAGGAATATGACACTGACTCTCAGTCCAACTAATAATAATACATTACAGCAAATCTCTCAGCTACACATTTTGCTATCATCTAGCCATTAAGTAGCATGTGGAGTTATGGGTGACTTGTATTTTAGTACCAGTTGCTCTTCCCAACTTCTATTTTTAAATGGGTCGGAAATAATGTATCCTTTTATGTGTAGATTTCAGGTATTTTTGCACCAAAAACCATCTTTTCAAGAAAAAGCCATTTCCCTTGAACTTTTTTAAGAATTCTAATATCTTAACTTTCATTGTTACCTTGTTTTCAATGGTCATCTTTCAGGTTTTTATTATTTACACTTCAAGCTTATACCAATTAATAAACACTTCTTCCATTCTTATTTGAAAAGGTTGCTTTCTCTTAAACATATTTATTTTTACAAATAAAAGGCAAGGCAGTTCCTGTTGGTGATCATCAGAGAGAGGACAGTTTTGTTAATTTTTCATCCCATCAGTTTGGACAAGGACATGGGGAGCTGGTAAGATTCTAAAAGCAACATTTTTAAAAAAGATTTTTATATATTTTATTTATATTGCAAAGTCAGATATACAGACAGGAGGAGAGCCAGAGAAGATCTTCTGTTCACCGATTCATTCCCCAAGTGGCCACAGTGGCTGGAGCTGAGCTGGTCTGAAGCCAGGAGCCAGGAGCTTCTTCTGGGTCTCTTATGTGGGTGCAGGGTCCCAAGGCTTTGGGCCATCCTTGACTGCTTTCCTGGGCCATAAGCAGGGAGCTGGATGGGAAATGGGGCCATAGGGATTAGAGCTGGTGCCCATATGGGATCCCAGGGCGTGCAAGGTGAGGACTGCAGCCAGTAGGCTACGGCACTGGGCCCTAAAAGCAACTTTCAAAGAACAGCAAGGTGTTGAACTTATCCTGGAAAGTTCTAACTCATATCTGGTCCACAACTTGGCTGTCAAGAGTCCATTCTGAGAGTCAGTTTTTCATTCATTCTCCAGGTTATACAGATTCCTGTCAAGTAAAATTTGGAAATATCTAAGCTTTCAACATAACAACAACAAAAAAGCACATGAGTTCCACATGAATTCCAGTATCACACCAAATATCTTCTGAAAAGATTGTAAATTGAGTGATTATAAAGAAATCATTTTAAAGGATGCCGGCCAGAGTACACATAACAGCACCCAAACAAATCCATTTTCATTTTCACTTCATTTCAGTTGTATTTCATAGCTGTGATACCACGAGGAGTGAGAGAGGCAGCTCACGGAAGAGTCTGAGGTCAAAGGAATGGAAATGTGTAGAATGTAAAACGGAGGGCTTGGGCTTCAAGGATGACTGCAGAAATAGCCAAGGTGAAGAATGTGAACTTGGTGCTACCGCAGGACGCGCAGCCCCGGGTGCCTCTGTCTGTCTTGGCCAGTGTCCGGAATCTACTGCTCTTTACAAGAGAAAAGCTTGTACCTGACAAGATTCTAGAAATGCACATTTCTCTTAAAATATTTTTCCTGGTCCTCTGCTCTAGAAGGAGCGGTATAATCTGTCAATGAATGGTCATGACCACGTTTTAAAAAGTTGGGTTCCCTCGAGCCAACATGAAGGAGAAGGGTTCAAAATGCACCCATGCACCCAGCATCTCTCTCTCTCTCTCTCTCTCTGTGTGTCTCACACACACACACACACACACACCCCATTGCGGTCCCTGCCCATTGCTCCTTGCTGGCACCTTCTGGGAAGATAATGGGTCAGAAGGATCAGTTTTTGTTTTCTCTGAAGTTTTGCTTGCCAGAGGGAAAAACAGTCACACACGCAGAGAAGTGGCATAAGTTAAAATCAAGCAAGCCTAGTGGGGGTGATAATGTCTTTCCCAGCATCCAAGCCTTTGCCTTCAGGATATGTGAAGCTAGAAAACAATGTCGTTCATTCAACATTTATAGAGAACACACAATGTACTTGGTATTGGAAGGAACGCAAAAGGACAACACAATCTCAGCCTGGAGGGGTCCTGGCCAGGAAGCATGTTTCAAGAATTAGCCAGACCTAACCACCCTCCAAGGAAGTCTGGGATGAACGAAATTCCACTCGTAATTTAAAAGGAGCATGGGGAAGCAGGCTGCTAGGATACGGCAACTCTTACAGCTGGACATGTTAAGGTGCTTTCCAAGTTTATCCCTAGGGTATTAAACGTAGGTTGGAGGAAGCCTGAAGTGGGGGTGGACGGGGTGGTGATCCCAGCACTTGGAATCCTGTAGTTAGACAAATTCTAAGAGGAAGGTGGTACGTTTATCCGGGAAGTGGGTAAGTTTGAGGAAAGTGGCTTCTGAGGAGAAAAAATGGAAAATATTCCATCTGGAGGGAGGAATTCTTCCTGGATCATGGACAGTGCACAATGAGCCTCACCACCGCCGGGTCATGGCCCCCGACCCGGCCTCCTCAGGCCAGGAGTGGGCAGTGCTCTGGCCCCATTCCGCCTCCCACCCGGGGCCCGCTCCAGCCTCGAGTCGGCCACGTGCGCCGGGGGCTGGGGTTCCCGGTTTGGGCCCTCAAGCTTGCCAGGGCCTCCAAGGTCGTCATGGCAACCGTCGGGGTTTCCCCCCCATCTCTGTCTCTGGGCATCCAAGGGAGAAGTCTGGATGGCGGCGAGGGCTGTGGTGGAGCCAGCGGCCTCCGCTCCTCCCTGGAGGTGGCAGCGCGATCGTGGGCTGCGGGCGCCACCTCTGCTGCAGCGGCGGCTGTGCGCCTGGCTCGACTCAGGCCGAGCTCGGATCCCGCCGCGCTGCCTCCTCCTCCGCCGCCGACACCCGGCGGGCAGCCTACTCCCAGCGAGCCCGGCGTTCGATCTTCCTTCCCACCTCCCCGGCTTTACGGATTTCCGGGGGCCAAGAATTTTGCCTCGGTCCCTGCCAGCATCCCTCGGCCTCTCCCCCCCTCCCCTCCGACTCCCCCAGCGCCCGTGGGCGCGCGCGCGCACACACACACTCGCGCTCACACATTGGCGCGCGTGCGCACGGCCGCGCGCCCCGAGCCGCGGAGTCTCCAGCGCCCCTCGGCAGATCGCGTCTCCCGGGCGCCGCTACTCACACAGGCTTCCAGCCGCCACGGGGCGTCCTCTGTCTGCGGCAGCGGCGGCGGCGGCCAAGGGGACGGACGGCGGTCGCAGCCCGGCCCGTCGCGCAGCTCCGTGACCCGGGACAGAGTGCGGGAGAAGCCGACCAGAAGGAGGACGCCGAGGCTAGGAGAAGCGGCGCCGCGCTGGGCGCCCGGCTTGGCGCGCCAGGCTGCCTCGGCACCCCGGACCGCGCGGCTCCAGGTGAGCAGCTTCGGGGCCCTCGGCGTTCCCGGCCGACCGTCCGGACCCGGAGCCGGGGTGGGGTGAGCACGGTGAGGGGCTGCCGGGCTGGCCGGTCCCGCCCCCGCCACGGCCCCGGGACGGAGGTTTAGCAGGGGAGTGGGCGAGCGGGGGAGGGGAGCGGAGCTTGAGGTGAGGCTGGCAGGGAGGGGGCGCGTGGAAGCTTCGGGGCAGCGCCCTCCGCCACCGGACGCCAGCTTGGAGGCCGGTCACTTTTAGGAGCCGGAGGGGTTCCCGGCGCCCCAGACAGCTGTTGGGCGCTCTCCCTGCTGCTGCTGCCCGGCAGCCGGTGCCGGCTCCGGGCTCGGTGCCCGCCACGCACCAGCCACCTCCCCTGCACCTTGGACAGCGCAGCCCGCCGCCTGTCGCCGCCCCCGGGACCCCGTCCGGCGCTCGCTGCCCTCCTCTTTGCAGGATGGCATCTCCCTCCCCGCATCCCTTCGCCCCACCCCGGGTGCCTGGAAGGACTGCGCTCGGGTGCGGGCCGGAAACTTTCGTCCCCGCCTTGTTGGCATGGGGTACTATTGTCTTTTTTTTTTTTTTTTTTTTCTTATCTGTGAGCGTCCCCTCTCGCGGGGGGAACTCGGACACCTTGGGCAGGTCTGGCTCGGCAGGAGCGCGTCCCGGCCGGTCTAGCCCGAGGCACTGGAGGCACTGGAGGCACCGGGGCGGTTGGCCTCGGACGTTGCCAGGGTGCAGAACCGCCGGCTGGCCGCCCGCCGGCTCCCCGCCTCTCCCGACACGTGCGCGCCTCCCACGGACGCGGCCCCTCCCCGGCCACCCCACGTCCTCCCCCTGCACGGCCACGGCCACCCCATAGGTTGGACACCCCGGGCTCGCGGGTCTTGATTGGCTCAGGGCGTAGCCCCACCTCCTTAGGAGGGGGGTGGTTTTGGAGTGTTGTGGTTGTCATCCCGCGGCGAGCACATGGGGGAAGTGGGGTCGACCCCACGCGGAACGAAGCCCAGTGGGATAGGAGCCCCGTATCCCCCTGGCTGCAGCCCTTCAGCTACTCAGCCGACCTTAGAGACACACCTGCCTTTCTCCCTTTGGCTCGCCTTTTTTCTCCCCTTCACTTGTTAGCATTAAACAGAAAAAAAAAAAAAAAAAACGAAAAAACCTGGCTTCTAATCCTAATTTCATTAAGGTTGTATGTGACCTGGGATAGTGATTTTAAAGAAGAAAGACTGGGAGAAGGCAGGAAGCAAGTACGTAAGGGGAGGTTCGTGGGAAAATGGGCTGAGATTTGAATCTGGGCGTTTGAAGAAAATATTGAAGGACGCTTAAGGGTTTTGAAGAGGGTGGATGAAGGGGGGAGGAAAATCAGTTTTTGGAGAGAGAGACAGGTGGGCATAAGAAGAAAACAGGTCATTTGTAGGGTGAGGCATAGCGGAAACCCCCGTGGACGCTCCGGAGAGGTGGGTCTGTTTGACTAGAAACACCTGCGTCTGGGGAAAGCGGCTGTTTGGCACTTTCTCAGTTCGTTATTAACGTACTTTTATTTTGCTAGCGTCGTCTTTCTGAGAGGAGACTATAGGGGAATAACACCTGTGCATATAATAGATGTTGTTTGTTGTAGTTTCTTGTAACTAACGGATTTGCAAGTGGCAGTGGATTTCGAAAAGGGAAAGACACCTCTAGATGGATGCATTAGCTAAAGTGCTGTTGAAATATTGTGCCGGAAGATAGCTGAGCACTGGTAAAATCCAAAGAGTGCTCTGACGTTATCAGGGCCTTTGCAGAACTATGTGTGTGTGTGTGTGTGTGTGTATTTAAATGGTACTGATTTCTCTTAGTTTCAAAGTCAGACTGCCTCTAGAATTTGCTAGCTTTAATTCTTTCAGGCTGTTTTGATGTTGTGTCTGTACATCTAAGAATATTGTAATTCTTGCCTTTAGATGGCTTGTCAGTGCAAAACAAACAGCAGCTGATGCAAGTTAATGTTGACAACTTTATATTGAGTACTCTGTGCTGTTTTCTTTGTAAACTAGGGAAATGTGCAAGATAACATAGCATGACTGTTAATCCCTAGAGACCCATATCAAACAAAGTGGGGACTCACATGAGGCCATCCCAGGGAGAACAATTCAATTATTTTAAAGATGAATAAAATGTACCATTCTTGGGCGTAAGCAGCAACATTGTTTGAATTATCTTTGTACACTCTGTTGGCCCAGCATATGAAGTAATACAATTTATTGAATATTCCAATGATGTTGAAGGAGAGGGTAAAGGCTTTTTAGTTGTGTTTATGTAGGCAGACACAGTTACTTTATTCCCCGTGGACTTTATGTTCCAGGGATGGGCTTTGACACATCTGACAAATTGGAAAGTATTGCAGTTGTTGGGGAAATAATAATTCTGTGTTTTCTGTAGTTCATGCCTTGGTTTTTCCCAGGAATTAGGATTCCAGTTGTGGGTCTAGCAAAGGCAGATGGGTTGATAGATAGAGGAATGTGAATAACCATAGGCTAGATAGAGGAATGTGTTAACCACAGGCACACATATGCGTTTGTGTGCCATTTATATGCAAAATATGATGGTGTACCTTTATGTCAGCACACCGTTATATATATTCTCATGCATAATGGTAAGATTCATTCAGCACACTTGTTCATATATGTGCTGTTGTAATTTTTTTCTTATTTCTTCTTGTCCAAAAGGTGGCCCTATTTTAAACTGTAGAAAGCATTATCACCAGTAGAATTGGCCAATAGATCATGGAAACAGACAATAGTATTTTGTTGCCTGGCAACCACCTACTGTGAATGAAAAACAAAGCAGTGACAGCTGCCTCCACATCCTTATACTCTTACTGTAGCTCAGGCATTGCAACCCTCCAAAGGAGACAGATCTATTTCATTTGTGTAAGGTACAGCTCTTTGCTTTTTTTTTTTATGGCTTAAAAAGAATATTAAAATTTTATTTCAATAAAAATGGTGTTATTGTTGTGGAATGAAATGAAGCGTCTAATTTCAGTAGCCCTCTTTGGACCTAACATAAACTGGAAAATACAAGATTGGGGAGGAGAGTTTGGGTCCTTCTCCTCCTTCTCTTTGTAGTTACTAACCTTCTCAAGCATCATGTCTGCTGCCGTCAGGTGCTCCTAGGGTATGCAGAACTTGAGTTCTCTGAGATGCTTTAAATGGATGACCGGCTTGACTGCTGAGAGGGAAGTAAAGATTGTTGGCACTGGCTTAACGCTTTAACTATTAAGGAGCACAGAGGCATAGTGAGGCCACGTGACCCAAACCTGGTAACAGAGACACTCTCAGGATGTCTTCTTCAAGGTATTCTTTCTTTGTTCTACATTTATAAAAACTTTAATCAGAATTTTATTCCAATAAATGTCTTTAGGGACTGAGGGTAAAAATTGACTATTGGTAGACTGAGTTTAAATGTAAGGTATGTAGTGTATTTTGCTTTTGCCCTCCAAAAGTCTTCCGCTTCCCACCTCCTTCCTGGACCTGGGACACCCACTCCTTTGCTTTTCTGATGTTCATAGATGGGGATAGTCTTTAATCATCTGTTATCCTGTGATTTTTTTTTTTTTATAAAACAGGAATGAGACTGAAGATTATATTGGTCAATCGGTATGCCTGAAAGCTTTCAACATTGTAGCTAATAATCTATCAGTTGTTGCAGTCCCCTATCCTTTACCATCTAGTTGATCTAGTGACCTGGGCTTTTGAGTGTGGGTGGCACAGACGGAGCTTCTGTGGGTCATTGCAGTCATTTTAGCAAAGGTGTTGCCTGCTGCCTATTAGTGCAGGGTGAGTCACCTGTCCCTGAGACAACAGTGCCAGTTGCTTCTTGAATCCAAAGTCATTATCAGTGGATTATTGGGTGGTAAACCTGGGTCGCATAAGTACTGTTTAGGCTTTTTCTAAACGTGGACATTGTACTGCATATATGATGCATTTCCAAGCTGCTTATGTTACTTTAATGGGCCTATATCCCGTTGTTTATTATTTATGACAAAAGTAAGCACTTGCCTTTACCAGAATACATTAAGTAGTTAAACCTGGACTGGACTGATTAAAGAAACAAGGTAGTGAACAGTATTAAGTACCATTGAAGAGCCATTTTCTTCAGCAAAGATGCACGGTAGCAGATTTGTAGAGGGCAACAAATTGATTTACAGCATCTTTTACTGGGTTTTAGAAGCCTGCCATTAACATCTAACTACAAGGAGTTTCCAGCAACAGTTTGGCAGATCTTCAGATAACTTCTCTGGATTTTAGAAATCTACACCGCTTATACTCACTGTCTGGGTATTGTGTGCCATTTGTTCCAGACAAGCATTTGTTTTGGGTTTTTCTAATTTGAATTTTAAGAGTGTTTATTTTTTTTTCTGAACGATTTCTGTATATGCTTGCCTAGTGGGATGGTAGCTATTCTGTGGTTTATACATTAATCCACTGGAGTTTTGAAACTTAATTAACTTCCTTCTCCTAATATCATTTATAAAATAATGTGTGTTTATCTGAATGTGCAAAAAGGTACACCATATTTACAACTTCTTTCTTTCTGCTGTTTTCATCCTTATGACGGAATACTAAAGGGCCTGATTTGTGTGTTTTTTAAGACAGCAACGAGGAGCTTTAAACAAGACATATTTATGTTTTCAATTTCCTTATGTCAGCTTCTGCTATTATAACCTGTAAACTCTCATCTCCCCATATAGAACAATGGCTGAAAAGAAGCAAATAAATAAATATTTGAGCAGCATCTCATTTGCTACCTTCCTCACTAGGAAACATACTAGAAAAGTATGTTTTCTCATTTTTCGACATTTGCACACTTCCACACACATGTGCATATACACTTAAAATGTAACGTGCTATAGGCTTTTATGGTAAGCGGGGGGTAGGAACAGTATTTGCGTGAACTGTGGATCAGAGTTTAAATGTAACAATAATATATTGAGATGTTGAGAAATGTAGTTGCATAGGAAGATCTAAATGGAATCATTCCCCTTGGGAAGGTGGTACATTTCTGCTGACAACAGCCTGTGATGCCTAGAGCGGTGCCCAGTGCCTACACTGGAGCTGGGCGTGTGGTAGACGTGCAGTGCATACACATGTGTTTTGTGGGATATTGTACCTTCCCTCCCTCTTTGTGAACTGTTGAAAATATGTCAGCCTTATTCTGTACTAATCAACTTAGAGAATGAAGATGAAATTACTGTAGTTTTTATTTATTTCCATACAAAAACTCCAGAATAGCTAACTTAGTGATATTTTAGAGTATATTTCTTGTCAGCTCAGAAAGTTATACCAGGATTATTGATTTTCCCCAAATACAATCATCCTAAGTATAGAATAGCTCTTTTAATACCCCACAGCAGCATAACAAAGATTATACTAGTAAGTCCAAAGGAATACTTTATTTAGTTGGGACTGGAGGGTGAAGTTTGTTAGCTCTAATGTAATTATCCAGGCTGGAATATGGCCAAGGTGCTGTGGCTGAACATCCCCCACAGGGGGAGAAACTGTGTGATCTTTAATGCTTGTGAATAACCAGACCCTCCACTCTGTTCACATTTGCCAACAGAACACCTTGAACATTTTTACAGCCTCAGCAGCTGTCATACCTCTCTGGGCCAGAACCTAAAGATGCTGTCTGGACCTGAGCTCAGAGTTCTGACCCCTGACAGAAGTTGTAATTGTCAGCCTTGAGTGCCAGTGAAATAAGACTTTTCTTCTTTATTTTGCTCTATCTTTGTGATTTGGTGGGAGTGGTCATGTCTTTGCACCTGCCCTGGCAGGAGTCTAAGGCAGGTGAATTCTTACATACTCCTATGCCTGGTCCTCTCACTGTGTACTTGAGGTTGATCAACCCTGATCTGTAAATCTAAGAAGCATTTTGAATGGCAGCATGTTAATACAGATGGAAAATTCTGCATCTGATATTGTAGACCTTGATATTGTGGTCCTAAGTATTTTGGATAAATTAGGACACTGGACCTATATTATTCTGGAGGGATTCCTGAGTTTCTTGCATGTATCAGGTATTCAGAACATAAAATTTTTACAGAAATGCATGTTATGAAAAATCTGTGTAGGAGTTTAAGAAAAAGTGTCCCAAATAAACTTTTAATTTCATTTGCTCTCATAACTTTTTAAATTACCTTTATGTGTCACTTTAATTATACTTATTATTATTTTAACCGATAGGGAAGATTGTATAGTGATTTTAGCTAGGGAACTTTCCTGTACTACTTAAATAATGTAATCACTGGCATTTTTGTTTTGCGGTTATTTCTTGAATAATTAGTGAGTATTTGCTGTATGAATGGTAGTATATTTGGCTATTGTGATCATAAAGATTCCTTTTGTTTCCCAAAAGTTTATTCATTTTTATGTATTTGAAAGGCAGAGTAACAGAGACCCAGTGTGGGGGTGGGTAGTGAAAGTGATATCTTCAGTCTGTTGGTTGACTCTACAGCACTCACAGTGGGCGGTGCTAGGCAGGCTGAGTCCAGGCGCCAGGAACACCGTCACTTGAGCCAGCATTTGTTGATTCCCAGGTGCATTAGCAGGGAGCTGCTCATGGAAGAGAAAGTCACATTCAGTGTGGTTTCACAAATGTTGGAGTTAGTTGGTCTGGAGAATAGAGAAGGAGGCCAATTAGGGAGGACCTGGTGTAGTCCACCAAACATTTTACATTTAGTGATATGTCAGCTTTTCTTAGATCTGCCCATTTATAGGAATCCCATGAGATGCTTGCAGTGGTACTCATTTCTAGATCACACCCGTGACTCCCCAAATTTGAAATCTTCAGGGCTATGATCTAGTGCTTATGTTTGTATTCCCATGGCCTGACCAGTACCTGTCTGAAGAATTCTTCTGCTATCTCTTCCTGTTATTTTTTGAGGCATCTCTCTTCAATAGATGTGGCAGCATGGTAGTGTGGCACAGTTTGTGGCCACAAGAACAGACCTCAGGCAGTGGCAGAGGGAAGTTAAGTGATATTCTGGCATCCTCAACCTTGGACACAATAGCTGTAATGCAGGTGCTGCACTGAGTCCCACAGTTCCCCTAAGGAACTGAGCCTCAGTTACCCAAGGGGCTGTCTGCTAAACAACTGTTGCCTTTATGACTCTATCCCTTGCCACTTCTCCCCCAGCACTTCTAGGATCTGCTCCCAAAGAAATAATTTGTGGTTGAGTTCTGTTTTAAGGTCGGCTTCAGGGGCATGTAAGAAAGGTGAGTTTGGGATACCCAGCTTCTGTTCGGTAGATAGAGAACTACTGAAAAGGTGACTCTGTGTGGGGGTGGGTACTGGGCACCATGGTTAAGTCTCTACTTGACATGCCTGGATCCCATATTAAGAGTGCCTGGTTTGAGCCCTAGCTCCTGTGTTTGAGATTCAGCTGACTTCTGCCCTGCACTATGAAAGGCAGCAGATGAAAGTTCAATTACTTGGGTCCCTGTCACCATGTGGCAGACCCAGATTGAGTTCCAATCTCCACTTCTCTTGTTCCAACTTAGGCTGTTCCAAGGATTTATGGAGTAAACCCACGAATAGAAGATCTCTATGTTTCTGATTTTTAAATAAAATGGAAACACATGAATCAAAAAATTTAAAAAAAAAGTTTGGGATATTGCTGCTTTAGATTTTTAGTCCAGAAATATCACTCTAGAAGATACAAGGAATACATTAATGGCAGAAGTGTTGTGGGCATGAAGAAGGGCTGGGAAACGACACTGCTCAGCCAATGATGAAAACCTAAACTGAGGGGGTGGCCTTGAAAATGGAGATGAGGGAAGGGATTCAAGATAGATTTTGAGGCAAAGTCGTCTAGAAAAGTCAGCGCAAACTAGAATCCTGGGAAATGTGGTCACTTAACTCATTGTCATTCCCAAATGGGCTTGCAGTCCTTCTCCCTGCCCCACTGCTCTTCTCTGCCCATTAGACTTAGTGCTGAGAAGGGTTGGCATCCTTTGTCTTGCCTATGATATTAGCCAGGCTTAGCAGAGTTAAGTAGTGCAATTCCGGGCATAAATAAAAGACGTAGAAAAGATAAATTGAAGAGTATAAATAATTCAACATTTGATCATTAGAGGAAGAAAGTTATATTTTACAGGAAGGATTTGTGGAGTTGTAGAGAATAAGAGTTGGAGCGATATCTATGATTCATATCCATTTTATGATGAATAGTGATTTTTTTTCCCTGTGCTCTTGGCCAAGAGGTGATTTTCATCCATTGTCAGTTTCTGGAAGACCTGGCATGACTCTTGATGCACTTACATCTATTGTTTTTCTTGATGCTCTGATAGCCTATATTTTAGCTAAGTGAATGAGTAGTGGCTGGGAGGTTTGGCTAGTTTTTTCCCTGTTGTTCTGCCACAGTGCCAAGCCTTGCCTGCAGTTTTACTACTGATTCTTAAGCCACCAATTCCTAGCAGAGAGCAAGGGGCAACATGGAGTGGGAGAAAGCTTTGAATTACATGTTTAGTTATGAAATGAACAGGTTAAGCTTGCTAGCTGATATGAATTTAGATAGGGGAGCCTCCTAACTGTCCCATGAAAGAATGCCAATCTTCTAGCTGTCTGTAATCAGAGATGTGAAGGCTGAATAATCAAACAAGAACAAGCTTCTACCGTTGTATTTTAGCAAAAGTAATGCTAAGTCCATGACAAAGGAAAGGCCAAATTATAAGACAGTGTAGGGAAGGGTGCATAAAGAGCCTACCTGGCTTTGCTTTGCAGGAAGGACAAAGTGCAAGAGCAGCAGAAACACTGAGCACATACATGAAGACAGACCAGGGCCATCACATGTGGTGCCCCAGGGGAAGGAAGACACTGGTCAAGTTAGGATGTTACACACATATTTGTATTTGGAGATATTGTGGGCTGAAATCTAATTGTAAGAGGTAATACAGAGAGTACAGATAATACAGTTTACCCTATACCCGGTTCCCACAAGGTTAATGTCCTGGAAAACTAGTGCACAGATATAATCTACCCACCTGTTCAGACTCTCTCATTTTTACTGAAACTCGTTTGTGTATTTACTTTGGTGCAATATTTATAGCATTTTTACCTTTTAAAAATCAGAGCCTTTTCTATTCTAGAATTAAACAAAAAAAGGAAAGAAAGAAATGTCACCTGTTGGGATAAGCCCTGGTTTATTTGTAACTGAAGTAAGGGTAACATAGCCTGAGTTCTCAACCCCCTTCTGACTCTGATATTAGGGGGAGCAGCGCCGGCACAGGAGAGGGGGCACCTGAACATAGCAGGAAGGTCAGTAAACCATTTCACAAAGTAGGGCTTTGATGGTATTTGCTTGTGACACTTGCATGGCAGTAAGTCGAGCTCTTTCTAGTAGATCTCTATAATAGAAGTGTGCTCATTTGGGCTCACCCTGGCTCTTCCTTGTGCCAGCTATTTCCATCCTTCATGCTTGTGCTGGGAAAAGCATGGCCTGCTCCTCTCTGAGTGTGAATCTGGCATGCTGCTTTCCTTGGTTTGCATAGGCTGCTGGCTCACTATGTTCTGCTGTGGGAGGTCCTGGTGGGAAGTGGCAGAGAGCAAGGCAGGGCAGGATGCTCTTTTTCTTCCAGTCAGCAGCCTCCCCTGGGGTGGGTGGGAGTTCCTGTCAGCATAACTCCTGCTCCACACACACTCCACCCTGGTTCTGCCTGCTTCCCAGTGACCTTGGCCTCACACTCCAGCAAAACTGCTCTATTATCTGTCAAGCCTGGGGGAGGTAGTGGCTTCCTGGTCTTGTTCATCTCTAAGTTCCCTCACTATCCAGGGTTATGTTTTCTGTACCTTCATCCCCTGAGTACAACTTCTCTGTATTAGATTTCCTCAGTGGAAAAAACTTGAAGAGATTTCTGTTTTCCTAGGTAGACATTCCCCAGTGTCTCCGAGTGTGGAACGGCTATAAATCTGATTAGGTTTTTTCCTCTGACACTGGTTTGCTCCAGAGCAAAAATCTTAACTCCATCTGGAATAGCAAGTTTCTGTGGGATGGTCTGTGTCATGGTTAAGATGTTCCTAGACATGCCTGCATCTTACAGTGGAGGTGCTGCTGACTGGCTCTGCTCCCAACTTGAGTCCTGATAACATGTATCTTGGGAAGCAGAAGGTTATAGCTCAAAGCAAAGGTGTTAGCCTGCTGTCCACATCAAAGACCTGGATTGAGTCTTTGGCATCAAGCTCTGCTCTGGCCCAGGCCTTGCCCTTGCAAGCATTTGGAATCCCCAGAAGACAAGAGCATTCTCTGTGCTTCTCAAATAAATCTGTAACTTCTTTTAAACAAGAAGTTGTCTGTATTTATAATTTTACGCTTGGCACTAGGAGTCTCATTCTTTTGTTGACTTTTCATTCCCTCCTAATTTCTGGTGTTCCAAACTTTAATTTCTCTCTGTCACATGTACTTGACCTTTTGGCATTCTTCCTCAAAGTCTTTTTTATTTGCCCTTCAACTCCTTACTGACCTTCCCTATTTTACATTCTGCCAGTGATTCTTACTGATTTCATCTCTGTGTAATATCCTTAAAACATTCTCATATTGGTCTCCTGACTCTTGAATGTACTTTGTGTTATAGGTCAAACCTCTGCTTGCATCAGGGTATAGTGTTGCTGGCACTTTGCTTTCCTGCATAAAAGATAGGTGTTCTATGTCCCCCACTGCCTCATCTTCTGTAGAAGTATATGTGGTTCTACAAAAACGATGGTAGGAAGGTTAATAAGGATGCCTTGGGGATAAAGAGAACATCTTCAAGTGTTCACCAAATTAAGGTATGTCAAAGAAAGCAATGCTGGGGGCCTCCGTTGCTGCTGGAATAAGGAAGTGGATATGAAAGAGTAATTGGTGGGGCAGTGTAGACCCCTCACTGCTTTAGAGCACAGTTTGTGTTTTTGCTACCCTGTTGGTCCTATAACAGTTTGCTCCCTTCCAAACACAAAGACTGAGAGATGGAGCCTCTATCAAGAAAAAGCTTCAAAGTTGTCTTCAACCAAGACACATCAGAGGATGCACAAAGCAACCGCCTGTGGGTGTTCTGTCTCCATATGCCAGAAACAGTAGCTCTGAGTAGTGCCGTGCACATGAAGTTGTTCTTAAAATGAAAAAATGGGCAAAATCACCAGACCTGGGGCCTGGGTAGATATCAAACATTGGTAAGAAGAATTTAAGTATTGAAAGAAAACCTGTGGCCTGAGCGGTGAATGTGCTCAGGCCCTGGTGATCTGCTGCCCCTGCAGGAGAGCTGGATTGGGGCGTACATCAGGAACCCATGTGGTTTGTCCAATCCTGCCTTTAAGGCTACTTGCTTGCCTCTGTTCTCCAGAGTCATCAGAGGCAGTTAATGTTGGACTGGAGGATAGTAGATTAGATAGCTCTGGGTGAGATGACAGTGCAAGAGAAAGAGGCTTATTTTAAATGGGCATATTTCAGTGTCTCAGTTAATGCAGTTCTACTTAATGCGGTGCAAAACTAGAAAATATTTAAAAAATTGCTTGCATATCTGTAACTACTGAAGAACCATTGGTTTAGGAACAAAACACCAATTACACCTGCTCTTCCGTGAATTTCTGCTTTTCATTGTTCTTTCTGTCTCAGAATTGGAAGACTTCAGGATGCTTTTGATTCTGCTAGTACTGCACACACTATTCTCCAACAAAGTTGAACCTGTTTGAGAGCAACTAACAGTTTGTCATGACATCCTTACAAAGCCTTGCCTGTTGCTCATTTCAGTTGCATCTTTCTGCACAAACTCTCTATTTCTTCACTTATTCCCAAGTAATGTGGAGTGGCATGAAGAAAGAGTTTTTAAATGGAATTTTATTGGGCACTTGGGACTTGGTTCTGTCAACTAACATAACACAGGTGTGGTAGACGTTAGAGAAGCTGTTTTTTGTGCGTTCATTGGTATACTCTTTATTCTGTTGAGTTGACTTTAAGTTGTTTTTGAATTTCCGCATTCAGTATTAAGGGAATCATGTTGACCTACATGTGCATTTAAAAACCATACATGGGATTGTGGCTTATCTTGATACTCAGTTTATAGAAGAGATGAACAGTTAGCTAGATGTTCTTTGTGTTGAATACTTATTTCTTGGAAACAACACTAGCTACTTGGAACACAGTGGTGAATGAAATAATCACCATTCCTGTCCTCCTAGGGTTCCCCCAGCTTACTGGAAAAGACCTTAAACAAGCAGAAAAAATAATTATACAGTTGGAACGTGGAAGAAGTGCATGGAATAACTATTTTTGAAAGGGCACAGTATGATTTAGGTAGTCATGGAAGGCTTGGATGAAAGAATATATTTTGAATTATTTGAATGTCAGTTGGCTGGAGTATTGTTAGGGTATTGTCAAATCCGTGGATTGGGGTTGGTGGCTTCCTGATCAAGGGACAAGAATAGTGTCCCTGGATAAGAATAATAGAATACATCCATAAAGTCCTACTGTCAGGTTGATTATCTGTACTTCTCTAAGTAACCTTGTAATTATCTGCATCATTTTTCTAAAGGAGTGATCCACATACAATACAGATCTCTCTAGGATGCATGACAAGAATGTAGATACTTGAGCCCACTTTGAATTATTGGTGCAGTGGTACTAAAGATGCACCCTGAAGGAGTCGGGGTGGGAGAACTCCTCATTACTGTCTTCTTTCCCATCATGGTTCACAGTTGCTAGCAGTCCATCTAGGTTGGAGTTGGTTAGAACCAGAGCCTGAATTGATGAATGGGTAAAGTAGTGCCTACTTGTAATTTTAAATGGGAGGCTGCTATTGGAGGATGCATTTTTCCAAGCCAAATGTGTAATATTGGGAATATGAGTGATGGTGTTATTTTCTTTTCTTTCTTGGAGTGTACTGTTATGCTCCTAGAATTAAATGGTGACTGATGGTGAATAATGGCATTTTCATGAACTACAGTGTAAGTACAGTATAGTAATTTATTGTGGAAGAAGCATAGCAGTTGGAAATCAGCATGTAAAACAGACCATTCTGGTGTCTTTTTAGTTGCTGTATAGCTGTACGATTCTTTTTGCTTTAGAGAGATGCTCGCATCAGAGGTCTGATTTTAGAAGTCTGAGGCTTTGAGACCTTTTGATTCTTGGGAGGATGCTACCTGTAACAGTGAAATTCCCTAACAAACAAATGAACATTTTACCTTTGATTTCTGTTTTCTGTTTGTGTTATATTTTTTCTAACTCAGGGCTACCCCTTAGATCTGTCAGTTTGAGCCTTACTCTGTAGCACTCAGATGTCTAACCCACTGATGTTCAGGAATCTTACAAACAAAACCAAAAAACAGACCCAAGCAGCATTTTATTGAGATACAGTATATGTACCCAAAATGCACATAAGTGTACACAAAAATGAGCTGTTTTTCTTTTCGTGCTCATATCAGCACCCAAGTAAGGATGATGCATTACACAACTCTTAATCTCATCTCTCCCACTCCCAAATTTCTGTAAGATGTTTAAATAAGTTATAGGTTTTTTCCTTTTTAAACCAGAACTTCAAAATGAGGCTCTGCTGCTGAGGGGAGCTTAGGGGCTTGGGGGTTCATGTTCCTGCAAAAAAGGTGTGGATATCCAGGAGCAGGAGTGCTAAGCCATCTGCCTCTTGCAGACAAGCAGCATTCTAGTCTGTCTCCCCGCCCCACGAGTGATCAGGTGGCCTTGTGGTCCCCTCTTTCTCTGAGGCAGCTGTGGCACTGCTCTCCCTGAACCTCTTCCCCCTGCAAAAATCTAGGAAACCTTCACAGGAGACATGGTGTTTTGCTTCTACAGGGAGACACTTCCCTTTGATGAATGCTGTTCTCTTCCAGAAAGACTCTTCAAGCTCTCTGAAAGTCCTTTTTAGAATGTGTAAATTCAGCTTTGCATCATCATGGAATGTTCTAATGAGACAATATTTTGAGTGCCTGGCTAGTTTTTTGTTTTGTTTTTATTTCCGTTAGAACACTTGAAGAGAGAGAGATGAGGCACATTATCAATTTATTGTACACTAAAGACAGAATCAGTAAATAGCCATTTTTTAAAACCTTAACTTCCTCACCCTGCCACACACATGTGTGTGCGTGCACACACACACACATGCATGCCATTGTACAAGAACAAACGTATAGAAGGATGCAGAAAAGAAAGCTAAGCTCCTCCTCAAAAACCTCTAAGAATCATTGTTGACATTTTAGTAAAATTACTCCAGTTGTGTCTGAGTTTCTGTTTGCGTTTGTATATGTGTGTGTACATTCACACATATGCACTATGTATGGATAACAGTTTAAATGGATTCTGTTTTTCATGTACTGTTCAGTTCTCTATTACCTTTTCCATAATAATGAGCTGTGGGCACCTTTCCGTGTCTACATTTGTTGTATGCCTATATGTGTTTAGTATTCACAGTTAGTGACTGAGTATCTTTTTATTGTAAGACAATTCTCAAGGCAAACTGGCACAAGCAATAATATATTGAAAAATTGAAGACTTTTCATTTTCTGACTGCCTCAGGTTTGGGCAGATGTTTATGCTAATGCATAGCAAACTATAAAGGACTGAAAGTAGAGTTTTGTTAGAAAAGGCAGGGCAGTGTTCTTTTCTGGGATGGGGGCAGGGACAGCTAATGGTGCCAGAGTCTATCCCAGGCTTATTGATGGACACTTGCTTCAAAGTTTTTGTTCTGAAAATCAGTGCTGCTCTAAGCGTACTAATAGGCACATGATTCTGCACTTGCACACTTTTCACTTCGGGACAATTTCTTACTAGAGAAAATCCTGGATCAAAAGAGTTTGATTTTACGTTTTAATGGTCACAAGCCATCTAAGTTGTAAAACTATACTTTTCAATTATACATGTTGACATCCCTCAACTGCTTGTTGTGAGATTTTGCTTTTTAGCCTCTGAATCTTTAAGTGGCTTCAGAGTTAAAGTAGAATTTCAGGTGTTACAGTTTGTCTGAGCGAGGCAAATTGGAAGTGACACCACTTGAGGTTAATCAAAGCTCCTGTGATGTTAAAATGTTACACCAGGAAAGCAAAAAGAAAAAGATGGAGAGGATTGTATTTCACCTGTTGTAAGCCTACTGATTGGAGGGTGTTGGTCCAGAGATTGGCTGTTTGGGGGCCTCTGAGCGCCCACCTGTGTCTTATTGGAACAGCTGGCTCTGCAGTCATTCTGTTACCGTCTACATCCTCGTTCTAAGATAAAACATTAAAACCAGTGATGTCTCATTGGAAATACCAGAATCTTGGGGCTAAACATGCATTTACTCTGTATGTTTTTTAAGTTTTTGCAGTTGCATTTAGTGTGTGTGTAAAACTTAGAAACCTGTGATCTGGGGTACCAGGACCCTGTGTGTCTTGGTCATCTTTCTAAGGTGGTGATTGAGAACACATGCTGTATTGATGTTCTTTCAGGGACCCAATGGCAGACAGATGTTGCTTGCCAGGGAAGACTTTAAATAAAATGGATATTTGAATGGAATCCTAGCAGACAATCTCAGCGTTCTGGTTAATGACCTTTGAGATTTCAGACATGGCTCCTTATGCCATCTTGTTTGATTCTCGTGGCAGCCTTTGATTAGAATGAAAAAATTTACACCAAATAACTTGTTCACTGTCAAGGGTGTTAAATGGAAAAAGCAAGATTTTGGACCTTTCCTTCTTCCACAGTGTGTTCCATGATGTTCCTTCTCAGATATAAGCTACTACTGGCAAAGTTCTTTGTTAACTGCTGATAGGAAAGAAGGAGTGCAGTGCTGAGTATTGAAATTAAGGCCTTGAGGAGATTCATGTGAGAATTGTAAACAGTAAGAATGACCTGAAGGTCCGTGACTAGTGAGGTTTGTGACTTAGAAAATATTGAGGTTGGATCAACAATGATGCAGAGGAGAGACCTGCCTATGGAAAAGAACTCTGCAAGTTAGGAGTTTTCATGAGTGTGAGACACATGGAGAGTGTCCAGGTGGTTAAAAATAGACAAGATAAAGTGATATGGATATATTGGTGTGGCTTAAAGTATTAAGTCAATACGAATCATTATTTTCAAATAATAACCAATCATTGCTTTCAAATTAGAAATGCTTATTGTGAAAATATGTATGTGTCAGAAGATCTGATTATGCAGTGGAGAAATGTTGGGTTTTGAGAGGAGTCTGAACTTCTCTTCTGTTTTTATTCAAGACTGATATGTTCAATTTAAACAATATTGTGATCCTAGAAGATTAAAGATCAGCTGGTTATAAGAATATGAATTAATTTCTGGGTGTTCTGTTCCATTGATCTATGTGCTGTTGTTTATGCTAGTACCATGCTATTTTAATTACTATAATTTTATAATATACTTTAAAATACGATATTGTGGTACCTGTACCGTGGCTTTTGTTTTGTTCTTTTGTTTGTTTGTTTAGGATTCTTTTTTTTTTAAAGATTTATTTTTATTTTTATTGGAAAGGTGGATATACAGAGAGGAGAGATAGAGAGGAAGATCTTTTATCTGATGATTCACTCCCCAAGTGAGTGCAACGGCCAATGCTATGCCTATCTGAAGCCAGGAGCCTCTTCCGAGTCTCCGACGCGGGTGCAGGGTCCCAAAGCTTTGGGCCGTCCTCGACTGCTTTCCCGGGCCACAGGCAGGGAGCTGGAAGGGAAGCGGGGCTGCCAGGATAGAACCGGTGCCCATATGGGATCCCGGGCGTGCAAGGCGAGGACCTTAACCACTGCGCCATTGCGCCGGGCCCTTGTTTAGGATTCTTTTAGCTTTCTGGGTCTTTTGTGGTTCCATATTAATTTTAGTATTTTTTCTAATTCTATGAAGAATGTCATTGATATTTTGATGGGTTTTGCATTTAAAAAGCTGCTTTTGGTAGTGTGCATGTTTTAGTATTGATTCTTCCAATTCGTCAATTCTTGAGTGGAGGATAGCTTTTCTTTCAGTGTGTCTGATGATTTTTTTTCATCAGAAGAGAGAATGCTGATTACTGAAAGCTGGGAGGGTGAGAAGAATAGAAGGAGTTTGGATTTTTCTTAAAAAAAGGAAGTGGAATGTGGTTCATTAACTGTGAAAACTATATTCTAATATAGGATGTTAATAGTGGAAATTTGGTACGGTTTATATATTGTGACAGATTCAACAAATGAATCTGAAATGTTAATATGAAATGTTAAGACCAGGGGAAACTGGTTGTGGGTATAGAGGAACTCTGTACTACATAATTTTTGTTTTATAAATGAAAAACTATTCTGAATAGCAAGTTTAAAAAGAAAAAACAGCAGTGTAAATGAAAGCACAATGTTGTCCGTTTGAAAGTGTGTATGTGTTGAAAAGAGAATGTGAAGGTATAGAATCCATACTGGAGAAAAGCAAAGGCTTACATACGCCAGATTACACACCATTGGGCCAGTTTCACACATGTTCAGAATAGGGCAGAGTTCTTTGTGGACCTGTGCCCAAACAAGGGCCCTGGCGCTCTCAGTCTCTCCCCAGCCGGTCCCTCTAATTGCTGAATGCCAGGTGGAGCTGGAGGGCATTGCCAGATTGACTGTTCCTAGTGAGGCTCATATTACATCTGGCAGCAAGAATATTGGTCTCTTCAGGCTCCGGCCGGCTGCTCGGCACTGGCAGTGTTTGTGGTATCTGCCAGTGGACAACTGATGAAGAGCCATACGGGAGAGAGCAGGGTTTTGGCATGTGCCCAGCTGTTGGTGGCAGCCCCTCCTTGCTCTAAGTGCTTTGGTGGGAGCTGAGTGCTTGCTTCTCCACTGGTGCTTTAATGAGTCCATTACGAACAATCCACAGAGATCTCTTTAGCCACCTTTGTTGGAAATTGACTCTATCGGCTAATTGCACTGATCATTGGAAACTTTCTTTGAATGCTCAGACTAAACTTTTCTCTCCTTGGCTGGAGGCAGATGAGGTTGGTCCTCTTTGGCAGTTGTTGGAAGTAGCTCTGAGCACTGGTGATGTTGTTGGCTGAAGAATCAAACAGAAGCTGAACAAAGTCTGGCTCCCTGCATACTTCCAGTTCTGAGGTCAGCAACTACACAGAAACAGCCCCTGAACATGTCATTGAGCAGGGACTCCATGAATGGCCTTCGATGCCCAATGGGAGCATCTGTGTCTCAGCACTGAAGATGCGGCTGCCAGCTTCCAGGGCTCCAAATTTGTGCTTCTGTCTCTTTAGTCTCAAAATCTTAGCATGAAATATTTAGTACCCTAGGAAAGCTAAATTAATGGTGAGTCAGAGTAATTAAGGCAAAGTAAATAATCTCCAAGGTTCTCATTCCCCGTGAAACTAATTTCATATCTTATCCTTCATGTGTTAAAAATAGTTCTGTGCTAATTCAAGATGCCTGTGCTCTGTGTTGGTGAAGTGCACTTCAGTTCTATTGAAAGGATGCAGATTAGAGAGTTATTTTCAATTGGGCAATTTTTTTTAAAAGAGAGACATTCATTTTGGTACCATGAGCATGTGAATCTCCTTGGGTGTGTGGAGAGAGCTAGCTACAGCTGCAGGCGGGCAGATGACAGGCCACTAGCTGATGACAACTTGCAGCTGGGACATGATTTTTATCCTTTGAGTGAGAACTCTCAGTTCCACCCTTTGTTATTTGTTGGGGTTAGTTTAACTCTTGTAGGGCGTTTCTCTAGCTACAGCCTGCT
Organism: Ochotona curzoniae; assembly: GCF_017591425.1. Classification (NCBI taxonomy): domain Eukaryota; kingdom Metazoa; phylum Chordata; class Mammalia; order Lagomorpha; family Ochotonidae; genus Ochotona; species Ochotona curzoniae. Next base: position 41,390,073 of record NW_024466502.1, on the reverse strand, counting down.
CTTGTCTGTATTTATGGGTTTAGAGACTGAGTGTTCAGCTCCTCTGGGGCATGAGTACATTGAGCCTTGAACATAATTATTTGTCATCTTAAATAGTCACAATGCTTTCCTTATCTGCATGTTTATAGATTTCAGTGAATGAAAGCTTATCTTCTTTCTTTTTTAAGATTTTATTTTAATTACCTGGAGGAGAGGACAGAGAGAGAGAGAGATATCTTCCATCTGCCAGTCCACTTCTTAGATGCCCTCCCCAACAGGGCCATGCCACTCTGATGCCCAGAGGCAGGGACTCAATGTAGGTCTTTCACACATGTGTTAAGGACTGAAGTAATTGAGACACCTGTTACTTCCCAGAGGCCATATCAACAAAAGGTTGGGATCAGAAGTGGAGCCAAGAGTCAACCCCAGGCACTGCAGTTCAGGATGTGGGTCTCCTATGCCAAGTACTCACCTCCAGAGAATATCTTTCCAAAACTCAGTTGTAGCAGTGCACTGCCCAATTGTACTAGGGCTTGAGAACATTGTGGCACTTGGGCTTTAATGTGTGGCCATGAGGCTAAGCTTCCTGAAGAGAATGGAACTGCATTGTGTCTTACTGTTACAGCAGCATGGGCAGAATCTGATCTGTCTGTGTGACAAGAGGGTGTCTGGGTAGGAAGGAGCAGAGGATTTGAAGGAAAGTGTTTAACATGTAAACTGCTGGTAACTACAGCTGAGATCATTGTCATTGCTGTTTTGCATCTTCAGAATCCTTGTTTATTTTTTTTTCTTCTCAAAGAGAAGCCTCAACTCTTTGCTGTGTCCTGAACTTAAATACAGTTCTATTTCTAAACCGTTTCGAGGTTGCAGCCGGGCAGTGAACTCCGTAATGTCCAAGGTATACCACAGAGTAGAGTTGTAAATAGCCAGATACCCATGTAGAAAAATTGTGGCACATGAAAGAGGGGAAAAGCACCTGTGATGTCAGCCTAATGATTCTCTTTTTTCAAAAAAATATTTTTATTGTAAAGGCAGAATTACAGAGAGAAGGAGTGACAAAGATCTTCCATCCGCTGGTTTACTTCCCAGCTGGCTGCAACAGCCAGAGCTTAGTCAATCCAAAGCCAGAAACTTTTCTGGGTCTTCCACAAAATTTCAAGGTCCCAAGGTTTTGAGCTGTCCTCAACTGTTTTCTCAGGCCACAAGCAGGGAGCTGGAAGGGAAGTGGAGCAGCAAGGGAAGGATTAGCCAATTGAACCATTATGCTGGGCCCGATTTTCTTTCTTTTTTTTTTTTTTTGTATATTTAGTCTTAATGTTTTAAGACACACTTTTGGGGTAGTGAATTATCCCAATACAAACTCTAAATTTGTCTTTCTGATCTTTAAAGAGATGGTGCTAGGGAGAGAGGTACTTAGGCTGGTGGGGACACTGCCCTTGGCAGGGATTCACGTCATTGCCCTGGGTCCTCCATTGTGCCTGGCTGATTCCCACACACAGCCTTGCTGCTGTGGTACCATTGGCTATCAGGACTTCCCAGAGATGCTGATACTGGCCCTGGGCTCTTGAGGCTCCAGAACTGGGAACTAAGTAAATAATTTTTTTTCTTTTCCAAGTTTCCCAGGCAGAGGAAAATTAAGGTAGGCTCTGAGGGGCTTTGTCCAGTGGTGCAGGTGAGCTTGAGGCACGGAGGCACTTTGAAGGTGAGGGGTGAGTGGAATGTGGAGGCTGGGCAGCAGAGAGCCTTTGGAAGGGACAGTGGGCTGAGGCCTGGAAAAGTCACATGGGTTGTGAATGACAAGAGTGGGGAAGGTGCAGGCTGTTCTGCTCCCCAGTTGGGCCTTTGTCCTTCACAGTAGGTTCTTTGTTGTTTGTTTTGCTTTGTTCTCTCCTAAGGCATCCTTGTGATACCCTCCTTGCAAGTTTTATGGAAGGCAGTGACTACCAGGGAAGGAGATAGTGATTTCTCCTGGTTGAAAAGATTTTTTATTTACAGAGATGAGTCCAGTGTAATACGTAAGGGAAGACAAGTTAAGGGAGATGACATAGAGGTGTAAGGCGTGTTAGGCACTAGCTGATACTGCTGCTTGAGAGCAGGCAGTTATGCAAGGTTCTGTGCATGCCTGTGGTGTAAGTACAAACCTTTCTTTTTTCTTTTTTTTTTTTTTTTGAACAGAGAGCCATGATGTTATCTTAGTATTTGAAAATAATCTTCTAAAGTTGCTCTTTAACTAGATTTATACAATCCCCTTTCAAATCAGCTGTTATCTGCCCTTACATTTCACAGTAAGTGTTGCTGTCTGCACAGCCCCTGCTAACAAGAAGATCAAGTGTAACTCTCTTCATGATTTGAAATGAAGTGTTTCTGTTGTAATTACCCAGGCTCCTGGTTGTGTTATCAGAAGAGGGCTCACTTCTCAGCTGTGTTTGTAAGGAGGCGAAGGCCTTCTGTTCCAGCAGTGTTTTCTTTCACAAATATCTGAAATGCTTGTGTCTCACTAACCCAGTCATATTAATTTTTTTTAGATTTACTTATTTTAATTGGAAAGGCAGATATATAGAGAGAGGAGAGACAGAGAGGAAGATCTTTCATCTGATGATTCACTCCCCAAGTCTCTGCAACGCCTGGAATTGTGCCGATCCAAAGTTAGGAGCTTCTTCTGGGTCTCTCACGTGGGTGCAGGGTCCCAAGGCTTTGGATCTTCCTCGATTGCTTTCTCAGGCCATAAGCAGGGAGCTGGATGGAAGCAGGGCTGCTGGGATTAGAACCGGCGTCCATTTGGAATCTCGGCAATGCGTGCACGGCGAGGACTTTAACAGCTAGGCTACCGCGCTGGGCCAGAGTCCTGTTAATATTTTCGTGTTTTTGTATTTAAAAGCATTTGCATGGCTATTTCAGGGTCATGACCAGGTGTAAGGCAGGATAAGATTTGTTAATGCTTTCTTCAGGGTGACATTTGAGAGACAGTATATTCCCTGTATTTATTTATTTGAAAGGCAAAATAACAAGAGAGGCTTGGCATGACAGCCTAGTCTCAAAATCCTCACCTTGCAAGCACTGTGATCACATATGGGTGCTGCTTCATGTCCCAGCTGCTCCACTTCTCTTCTAGCTACCTATTTGAGGCCTGGGAAAGCAATAGAGGATGGCTGCTTGGGAAATGGCTCCTGGCCCTTGGCTTTGGAGTGACTCAGCCCCAGCTATTGCAGTCACTTCGGGAATGAACTAGTAGATGGAAAATCTTTCTTTCTATAAATCTACCTTTCAATAAAATTAAATAAATCTTTGCAGAAAGAGGGGGGGAGACAGAGAAATAGAATCTTCCATCTGCTGGTTCACTCCCTAAATGGTTAAATGGCCAGGGCTGGACTAGGTCATAGCCAGGAGCCCAGATCTCCTTCCAGGTCTCCCATGTGGCTGCAGGGGCCTTAAGACCTGGATCATCTCTCACTGCTGGAAGGAATATTAGCAGAGAGCTGGATCAGAAGTGGAGCAAGTAGTTTTAACCTTACATGTCACAGTGCTTACCCCTGAAACAAAATTTTTGTAGTACCTTACTGTCTGATTTTGAGATACTGTTTACATTTCATGTTTTATTTTCTACATTTTTTTCCACCTATACTATTGATCTAAAAAAGACTTGCTTGTTGTAGGCTTGCAACATTCTGAGTGGAGTTTTCTATGCATCAGAATTGCTAATCGCTTACTTGCTCAAGAAAATGTCAGCCAACAACCTTGGAAAGACAATAAATGAGACAGTAAATCTTATTTAGGTTGGGAGAACAAATTAATCTGAGAGAGTGTATAGGAGGCACTCAGGGAGTGTTTATTACTGGCATCTTGGGAAGTGGTTAAGACTTGGAATTCAACTACGGATGGGCTGGGGAGAGAAGACTCTGGGATTCGTTGGTATTAGACTTTTTTGCAACTTTCATAGCTCTACTTCATGATGCATTTGGAATATTTAGATTAAGATCTATATACTGAGTGTTTATGTCTTCTCCAAAGTCAGGTGTTGAAATCCTAGTTCTCAGGGTGATGGTATCTCCAGTAGGTGGGTTTTTTAAGGATTTATTTTTATTATTTTTTTATTGGAAAGAAGGATATACAGAGAGGAGAGACAGAGAGGAAGATCTTCCGTCGATGATTCACTCCCCAAGTGAGCACAACGGCCAATGCTATGCCAATCCGAAGCCAGGAGCCTCTTCTGGGTCTCCCACGCAGGTGCAGGGTCCCAAAGCTTTGGGCTGTCCTTGACTGCTTTCCCGGGCCACAGGCAGGGAGCTGGAAGGGAAGCGGGGCTGCCAGGATAGAACCGGCGCCCATATGGGATCCCGGGCGTGCAAGGCGAGGACCTTAGCCACTGCGCCATTGCACCGGGTCCAGTAGGTGGGGTCTTTAGGAAGTAATTTAGTAATGAGGGAAAATACTTCATGAATGGAATTAGTACCCTCACAAAAGAAGTACAGGAGAGCTCCCTTGCCCCTTTCACTATTGTGAGAGTGTGTTAAGAATACAGCTTGGAGCCCATTGTGGCTCAGCAGCCTAATCCACCTTCAAACACCAGCATCCCATATGGTCTCTGATTTGTTTCCCAGCTGCTTCTCTTCCAACCAGCTCCCTGCTTGTTGCCTGGGAAAGCAGAGAGGATGGCCTGAGTCCTTGGGACCCTACTCCCATGTGGGAGACCTAAAAGAAGCTCCTGGCTCATAGCTTGGGATCTGCTCAGCTCTGGCCATTGTAGCCATTTTAGGGAGTGAACCCAAAGATGGTAGATCTCTGTTTCTGTCTCCATTACCTCTCTATCTCTTTTTTTTCTCTATAATTCTGCCTTTCAAGCAGATAGATAGATAGGATGAATGAAAGAACAGTACAGTTATCTGTGAATCAGGAAGTAGGGCTGTTACCCAATGGTGAATTCATTGGCCCCTTGGTCTTGTACTTCCAAGCTTCAGAATTGTGTGTAGTGAATTTCTCTTGCTTAAAAGCTACGCAGTCTGTGGCGTTCCCTAACATCAGCTCAATCAGATTAAGGCAGACCTAATTCTACCACTTAACAACAGTGTAAGTGCCTTACGAAATTTTAAACTTAACTCCTCTAGGGTGAAAAGGAAGAGGGCTGGACAGAGATCAGCTACTCTGCAACGATGGGTTCTGTTAAGTGTGAAGAAGATTCAGTGTGCCATGTGCCACAAATAAAGTGGATTTATGTCCCACACTTAAACTACATAATCTTCCATTTTAGGCTGTCTTTCATGTTGATCATCTGCGTTAATAGTGATAATTGAGACTTGATAGGATTTCTTCATCATGTTAAGAAATCTATCAATATTTTCCAGAAATATTTAACAGTCCACGTTTTATGGGATACTTTTTTTTTCTTAAAACATCTTTTGACTTTGGATAGAATGAACGTCATTTTTTATTGCTAAGAGTAAACTTTTTGCCTGTTTTCACAGTTGGCTACCAGCAGTACCTTTTTAGGATTCTAGAATTCCATGTGAGTGCCTGGTCCAGAATAACTTCCATTGGTGAGCATGGAGTCCGCTGGCTTAACTTTTTTTTCCCAGCAACAATTCAAGTTGTATTTCTCTTTCCATATTGAATTTTAACTATTTTGATGTGTACTAGGACTACTATTTAAAAAAGATATAGAGACATTAGTATATTAGGATATTAGGGAGTTAAATTCAGCTTTTCTCCCATAGCTAGCTAAACAGGTAGAGAAGTTGATGGGAAAAAAATTCCAATGTGTATGTTAAAGTGAAACTTCATTTATCTATCCCTTTTTAGGTTGGGAAATGGATATGTGGCTGTTTTGTAGCCTCAATCATAGGTTCCAACTTGCACTTTCTTCCTCTGTCTTAACGGTAGGACGCTGCAGCATGAATCATAACAGGAACATTGGAGGTGAAAGTATGGGTGGAGGAAATGAAAGTGGCTGTTATTAGTGATTTATATCGAACCTATGACTGAGAACAAAAAATGTGCTCTAGGAGGTAGGACTGGCTCAGGAAGGAAGTTTGAATGGCTCCAGAGCTACTTTACTTTATGAATTTCGTCCTTCATTGAGATGTTTGAGATGAATTTTTCAGATTCTTGCCAGCTCTGAACTGCCCCTGAAGTTTAAGTCAGCAGTTGACTCCATTTCTGACATTCTCATGTGCATTAAATATTATCCATTTCCTTGCACCCAGCAGTTCCACTTTATTGGAGGTGCACTGCAGGATTAGTAAAATAAGAAGGGTACGTGTCCCTTGCATTTACAAGAGGAAGCGTACCTGGAGAGGGGTGGAAGGTGTGCACTTTTGTGTGATAGTTTTTGTTGTTTCCTGTTCTGCTGGCACCTTTTCTGTAAAAGTTTCTAGCATTGTAATAATTGGTGCTGTGAGGTGGTACAGGTCTTGCTTGGGGCAGCGAGGACATTGTGTACACTGTTAAGTGTTACATTCCAAGCACCTTAGGTGATCCAGCCCACTTAAATGGGGGAGAGAGAGGAGCAGCCACAGGATGTCTGGCAGAAGAGCTAGTGGAGGCTGGTGGTTACAACAGGGCTCACCTGAAAGCAGCCCAATAGTAGTCAGCCGAGGAGACGCCCAGGCACAGGGGCAGGGAGCTAATGTCTGAAGATGCCAGTGCAGAGGTGTTTCCCTGTAAGCTTATTATTTTGTACTGGTAGGTAATGATGTGGTTTTTTTTCTCACTGAGTGAAAAGTGCTTTGAGAGTTACTTGCTTATCTGAAGTAATGTCACGGTGTTTGGAAATGTGCTAGCTCTACCTGGCACTGTAGGAAAGTAGGAATCTATTTTCCTTATAAGTTCTGTACAACAGAGAGGTAGTTTCCTCCCCACTCTAAGTATCTATTCAAAAACTTGCTCAAGCTTAGTTCTGAGGGACTTTTATTTTCCTTGTCTCAGCTTCTCCAGGTCTGAGAGGAAGATTAGAAGGGCTTTGTGTTTTTAGACATTTTTAATAAAATTTCAGCACAAGATGATGCATTCCATTTTTCTTGAAAGTGTAACTAGGAACAGGTTGCTTAGTAATGGTAGTTGAGGAACTATTCACTTACATTATCTAAATTAAAAACAAAACAAAACCCTTAAAGCTGCACATTCTTTTTTTTTTTTTTTTTTTTTTTAAAGATTTATTTTTATTATTTTTTCATTGGAAAGGCGGATATACAGAGAGGAGAGACAGAGAGGAAGATCTTCCGTCCGATGATTCACTCCCCAAGTGAGCGCAACGGGCCGATACTATGCCGATCCGAAGCCAGGAGCCTCTTCCGGGTCTCCCGCGCGGGTGCAGGGTCCCAAAGCCTTGGGCCGTCCTCGACTGCTTTCCCAGGCCACAGGCAGGGAGCTGGAAGGGAAGCGGGGCTGCCGGGATTAGAACCGGCGCCCATATGGGATCCCGGGCGTGCCAGGCGAGGACTTAGCCACTTGCGCCACCACGCCGGGCCCAAAGCTGCACATTCTTGTTGCAGCTTCTGCATTCTGTGAAGTGTCCCCTTGCCCTCCTAGGGAACCCCGTTCAATTGTATACTTGATGACAAACCATTATTTGTATGTGAATTTTGAAGACAGACTGTCCTTCCAGCTTACAATGACAGCACCAGCTGTGGCAAACATGGTTTCCAACAAACAGGAAGTGCTACTGAATATTTGATGGATGGAGGGATATAGATAAAAGTGGTGAACTTGGTTATCCTATCCTTGGAGGAATTAAAACATCACGCAAGAAATAAATATTACGAAGTGTCATCTATACTTACACACTGAAGAGACCTTGTCATGTTATTGCCAGGTTGTTTAAAAAAGTCACACAAAATGAATAACCTCTTCATTTTTAAGATACTTATCAGTTGAATCTGGTTGTTTGGAATATCAGCCTCTGACTTCAGTTACATCTCTGCAAGGAAGTGCTTCTTCAGTGGGAGTTAACAAATAAAAGATGCTTTCTTTTGAGGCTTTGTGGAAACTATTGCAGCACAGCACAAGGGGTTAAGAAAGCTTAGTGGGGCCAAGTTCTGGTTTAACCCCAAGATCTGTGACTTGTGGGTTATACATGTAATTTTTTTTCCTTATCTTTTAGCACACTGTAGAGGCTGCGTCAATCCTAGCCCAGGTTTTTATTTAATGTGATGGCCTGTGTCTTCTCTGTTTTAGGATGTAGCTTCTAGACTAGAACTGCTTCGTCCTATTCCCTGGTCCTTAAGCATTTAAGGCCTGCTTATCCTTGCTCTAGATCTGTTCTCTAGTTCTTTAATTTTTAAAAGATTTTTCTTGGAAAGGCAGGTTTATAGAAAGGTGTAGAGACAGAGAAAGATCTTCCACCGCTGATTCATTCCCCAAATGGCCAACACAGGCCATAGCTCAGCAGCTCTGAAGGTACAAGCCAGGTCCTCTTCCAGGTCTCCCATGTGGGTGCAGTGCTGGAGTCTGTTCTCCAGTCTTCAGTTTAACTAAGACTGCCATTGTCTGCCTTGCTACTATGTCTCCAAATTCTGGCTGGACTTCATGACTAGGCATATTATTTATTACTATTACTGATTTGTCAGCAACATTATTTACTGAATACTGATTATGCTGTAAGAATGTTATAGACATAATTTCATTCAATTATCTGAGTTGAGCTCCGTTAGGTACTGTTCTAACCGCAGTTTACAGATAAGGAAACCGGGGCTTAGAGAGGTTCAGTGACATACTCAGAGCTATTCAGGAAGTTAGTTTTCAAGTCCTGTTGTGATAATTGTAGCTTTGCAAATAGCTGTGAGAGTTAATTCAGAGAGAATTAACTCCACTTCGTAACTCCAATTTGTAACACCACTTAGCTTTCCACAAATAGTGTTATCTTCCAAAATGATAGTCCAAAGATCTCGGGCAGGATAGTAACAAGGAGAAGGGCAAGGTTAGAACGTTTCCTTTGCCATGAGGATCCCTGTGTTTCCCTTTCTTAGCACACCAACTGCCTTTTTTCTTGCCCCTGCCCCTCTTTACAATCCGCCACTTATCTGTTCCCGGTTTCTGTAATCGTGTCATGCAAGATTGTCATGTAAATACAGTGCATGACCTTTCTGAATTGGCATTGCTTTCTTGAATGGTAACTATTGGTGGGTTGATCTAAATTGTTGCCTCTACCAATCGTTTGTTCTGTTTTCTTCCAGAGGTGTAGCCCAAGCTTTTAAATGGTTCTGTGTCTTGAAAGACTTCTGGGTTTTTCCAGTTTTTGACTAACGGGAGTCAAATTGCTGTGAACATTTGGGTACAGGTTTTTTTTGAAGATAGATTTTTGTTTGTCAGGAGTAAATACTAAAAATACATTTGGTGGTTGCTTGCTTAATTTTGTAAGAAACTCCCAAAATGTTTTTCACTGTTGCTGTAAGCATTGTATATTTTCAATTAACACTGTATGAGCTTGTTTCTTTATGTTTTCAACAGCATTTGATATTGTCTTTTTCTATTTAATTAACTAGGTACTTTGGTAGGCATATGGTGATATCTTGGTATGGTTTTAGTTTATACTTCCCTGATTTTTTTTTTTTTTTTTTTTTTTTGGCAAAATGTCTTGCTTTTGGATTCACATGGCTCGCCCAGGGCTAGCAGATCCAGGATGCCCCCTTTCTTGTGTCTGGCTTAGAAACTAGGGTGGCTGAGCTGTATAGCCATGTGTCTCCCATCGTCTGAGAGATTAGCGTGTTGGCTGAGTGGGGATGGCAGTAGAGGAAGTGAGTGAGAATGAGAGATGGAGAAAAGGAGAGAGAAAGAGAAGCGACTTACAACATCCTTTGAGGTGTAGTTTTGGAACTGGCTAACCTTCACTTCTATATGCCATTACTGAAATTAGGTTAGCATGCCAGTGCACGTTCTGGGGTAGAGCAGTAGCCAGTTGTCACTGGAGAAACTGAAGAGTCAGATATGATAGGGATTGCACACAGACAAGAACATAGAATGAGGGCCATCCTGCCATTGATCTGCTGTATCAGGTATCTCTGTAATTATCTTCCACCCAATTTCCTTCAAAACGCACAATCTTTCAAATAGAGTGTCTTAGGGCAAAAAAAAAATAATAATATTCAGCCTGGATTTGGAAAATCAGTTGTAGATGTGTGTTAGAGAAATTGATGAAGTTGATGAAGGATACCTGCAGCTCTGAAATGATTCAGCTTATTTATGAACATTTACCTGTAGCATACACAGGATGGCGTCTGTCTAAATCACAACAGGACAGCTATGGATAGAGAAGAACATTTCTCTCGTCTTTTTGGCAAGTGTTGGAGTGGTTTCTATCTCTTCCATTTCAGCTCTGCTGCATCTGGCTCGTCCCCTAACTTGAGCAAATGTTTACCAAGCGCTGAGCACTGGGAGTCCAACAGAGGAATGAGAGAGCTGCTAAGGCTTTCCAGTCCAGTGAGAGATTTGGATGGATGTAAAATGCTTTGTGGTGTTGGTTGGTGCCTCCTGCTCAAGCCCAGGCCCCACGCTTTGTGTGTGTGTGTGTTTTCCTGGACATCTGGTAACTTTTTCTACTTCTTTTCTATTTTCTCATTCCCCACTGCCTTGACCACACGTGTCTCTAGGCTGTCCAGAACTTTGTCTGTGAGCTGGCTTGTCTAATCTGGAAGCCTGGCTATGTTCTGAGTGTTTTTCTAATCCTTGAAGCACTTCTCTGTTTACTTGTTATTTTCTGTTTGTTTTAGTAACCAGCTGGGGGGTTGGCTAGAAACAGTTGTTACTCTCACACCACCAGTTGTTGACTTTCGTTGGCTTTTGTCACAGGTCTGACTCTCACTATATTTTACCTATTTTGCTAAGATTGTCCTCCCAAATAACCAGCGTGTCTTCCTGCCACTTGATCTGTTTGACAAATCATAATGCAGTTGTGGATAATTTTACAGTTTCCTTTTGTTGGAAATGTTCTAACAGAGGATTGAAATGTGGGAAAATGTGTTCTTAGATATTAAGAATGATAGTTCCTGTGGGACAGATTTAGAGATGATTTTAGCTTTCTTATTTTGGCTTAATTACATATTATCCTTTATAATATATGAAGGTATACTATTGTAAAAAGTTTAGCAGTTGATGTGTGAGGGAAATTTTGTACCTGCTGACAATGATCAGTAAGGAGAGAGAGCACGCACTCACAAGGGTGGGAGGTGTGGGCCTGTCACCAGTGCCTGAGGCTGTGATTAGAATCGTGCCAGGGGCCTCCTGAGTGACTGCTGTGTCAACACAGAGATGGGAAAGCCGGCTTAGGGAATTCTGGCCAGATTTCATTCTTGATGTTAATTCTGTGTGTTTTCTTCTGGTGTCTGTTTCACTCTGCACTTCATACAGCTTGTCTTTCATACTCAAAGATGACACTTCTGACAGTGATGGTCATCTGGAGATATAGATGTAGCTGAAGACGTTCCTGTGAACCCAGAGCCTTCCAATTAGAAACACGCTTTGAGGGTTTCTGTGCAGTAGGGGAACAAAGAAGTGGATTGTGTTCTAGGGTTTGTAACAACAGTGTCCTTTCTTTCATGTCCTGAGCAGATACAGTTCTGGTGATATGCTGGACCGAGGCCCATGTGACCTCTGAGTTTTCTGTTATGGAGAAATAATGCAGCCAAGGGGATGTGCTGTGCTGTTAAGCAAACTTGCTCCTCTGTCAGCTACAGGGTCAACAAGAATATGGTGACTTTACTTATATCCAGGCAGTCAGAATTTATTAACATATGGTAGCTTGAGTTAGGAACCCAAGACTGATTAGCTAGAACCCAAGTAGATACACAGAGGAGACATTCTAGCCCAAATCCCAATCCTGAATGAGGTCTGGGTACCTGCTTAGGAAAACCAGTCAGAATCAGATGAGGAAAGAAAGCAGCTGCCAGTTTCAAAGAACGAAGACCACAGGAAAGGTCCCACCATCACTTCAAGGGTGGAAGATTGCACTGCTTCACATTTCAGAAAGCTTAAGACTTTTTGAGTCAGATCTTGTAATTTTTTCCATGTTACTTGGCTGATGAGTCTAAGGACTCCCTCAAACTAGCAAAGCATAGAAACAGAAACACTGAGGGTTAGTTTACTTCTCAACTCTCCCTTAGCAAATGTGTTTCCATAGTGTATCTTCCCTAGGAGTAGTTGTGATTAGCTTCTTTTGTCTTTCTGCACATTGAGATGTTAACTCTTAATTCTTAATTCCAGCACTCTCTGGCATGGATGGTTCCAGGATACTCAGTGAATACACAGAGATCAGCATTATGGTGGGTTGAGCCACTCTTTGTGGTATCAACATTCACATCAGAGTGCCATTTTGAGTCCTAGCTGCTCTGTTTCTAATCAAGCTCCCTGCTATTATGTCTCAGAAGGCAATGGATGAAGGACCCACTGCTTAGGCCCTGCCACCCCAATGTGAGACCCGGATGGAGTTTCTGGGCTCTAGCTTAACCTGACTCAGCTTGAGTCTGTTTTGGGGAGTAAAACAGATGATGGAAGATATCTCTCTCCTTCCGTCTTTGCCTTCTCTCCCGCTCTCCTTCCTTTCTTCCTTCTGTCGTTCAACCTTTCAATAAATATGTAAATAAATAGTTTTTAAAAATCGATCTTATGAGCAATGAACAATCAAAGTGAAATAAAAATGCCATTTATAATACTATTAGAATGATGAAATACTTAGGAATAAATCTAACATATAAATCCTGTACACTGGAAACCATAAAATACAAGAGGAAGACGTTAAAGAATGCCAGAATAAATGAGGAGCTATAACTTGTACACAGTTAGAAGTCCCACCATTATTATAACACTTTTCTCCAGATTGAGCTATAGATTCAACGTAACTGAGCTGGAATGTCTTCCTGCCAAAATGCCAACAAGTTTTGAAATCGAAAAGATGAATCTAAAATTTCACATATAAGTGCAAAAAATATAGAGTAGCCAAAACAAATTTTAAAAAGAATAAGATTGAAAGATTAAACCTACCCAACTTTAAGACTCATAAAGCTGTGGCAATCAAGGGTGTGGGACTAGTATCACGATTGACAAGTCAGTCAGTGGAATAGACAAGACCCCAAAATAAATCCAGCTGCATATAGAGCACTGATTTTTTGACAGTCATGCAAAGGCAGTTTGATAGAGAAAAGATCCAGTGGCTGATTGTTCATTGCTGATCTATACTAATACAACTGATTTTTATATGTTGACACAGTAGCCTGGAGTTTTGCCAGAGAGATTGGAATTAAGATTAATATCTTAATTTCTGTGGAGGCAAAAGAAATTCATCACAGCTACTCCTAGGAAAAGGTGTGCTATGGGAACACATTGGCTAAAGTTCTAAAGTCAAGAAATGACACCAAAGCATGAGCAAGAAAGAAGTTGGATTTTCCCATATAGTATATATACCAAAGGAACACAAAATAGATATTAGATGTTATATAAAAATAACACCTAAAACTCTACATCTTCTAGAAAGAGACATAGAAAAAAGTATTTATGACACTGAACTAGGCAAAGATTTTTTAGATGTAATACCAAAAGCACAACCCTTAAAAGAAGTAAATTGATTAATTGGAAATCATTAAAAGTAAATGTGTCTTCTCTTTGAAAGCTAGTGTTAAAAATGCAAAGAAAACCACAGATTGGGAAAAAATATTTGCTAATCATATCTGATTTGCAATTCAAAATATAAATTAGTCTAAATACTTAATATGAAAATAATCCACTACAAAAACAGGCAAATGATTTGAACAGACACTCGCCAGTGAAGAAATATGGTAGCAAAATAATCACATGAAAACATTTATCACATGATTAGTTATTAAGGAAATACAAATTAAAATCCCAGTGAGACTATAAAATGCACATGTTAAAATGGCCATAATTGAAACAAGCAGAGGCAGACGTTTGAATTTGTTCTTGAGACCTTCATATCCCATATCGGAGTGCCTGGGTTCAGTACACAGCTCTGTCACCAGCTTCCTACTGATGCTGACGGTGGGAGACGAGCCATGGTTCAGGTGATTGGGTTCCTGCCATCCGTGTGGGAGATCAAGCTTATGTTGCTTGGCTTTTGCCTGGATTTAGCCCCAATCCGTTGTGAACATTTGAGTCTGAGCCAGCAGATTCCTTGACCAAACAACAACAAAACAACAACAAAACAACCCCCCCCCCAAAATAAGCAAACAGCAAAAACAAAACAAAAACGCAAGCCACGTAAAAAATTGATGAAAATATTGAGTGACTAGAATTGTGTAGACAATTTCATGGGAATTTTAAATGGCATAACCACTTTGGAAAGTAATTTATTAGGTCTTAAAAAAATTGAACATATACCACAACATGATCCGTGCTCTCCCACTCTGCTCTAAGTGGTGAGATTGGAAGTAATTCAGAACTGTTAAACTATCAAAATCTCTTGAGCAGGACTCTGAGAACATGTCCCACACTGGGGACCCTGCAGTGATGTGAGGTGGCTGTCCTCCATCCCAGGGTAAAAAGGCATTTGGGAGGCTGAGGTGTGACTTCTCTCCTTATCTGCCTCCTTTCCCCAAATACAGGAAGGAAAAAAGAGAATGTGAAAATAATGGCCTCACCCATTTTCCTGTAATCCTTGACCTTTACGATCCTAATCAGCTATGTAGAAATCATCAGCAATAAAAAATAATTATCAAAATATGTGCTTTTTTATTTGAATGATTCCTCTTTAAAGTTATTAAAACCAAAGCTGCTGCAGCCAGAAGCTCAGGAGTGGTGAGTGAGTTCTGTGGGTGCTCCTTACAAGGTGCTTCCCAGAGGAGTAGGTAAAGCTTTGTAGGCTAGGTGGATTTGCTCAGTGGGGCTAGATGAGCGAGCATTTGTTAAAATTGCTGCAAAGACAAAACGTCCTTGGTGCAGAAGGTAAGGACTGATAACTATGAAGGAAGAGTGGCGAAAATGTTGGGATCACAAAAGTCGTGCAGCTTCCTGGCACCCATAGGAATCTGCAAAGCCAGAGAAGTAGGTGGGGGCCAGGCTACAGATTTTTTGTTTGTCTTCCTGGACTCTTATAGCTTTCACCTGTAGAACAGGGGAGCCCTGAGTGTGTTTAACTTCCGGAATGGCAGGCCATGTTTATGTGTAATGAAAGTTAGTCTCTCTCTAATGCTTAAAAATGCATAGTATTTTAATCAAGTGAAAAGAAAATATTCTACTGATAGAGATTCTACAAGAATACTTCTTTGTGATACTGTTTTACTTGACTGGAAAGAAATTTGATCATATGAAAGATTATGCACCAAATACCAACTCTGTAGCCTCCTACACATGGAAACATCCCTGGGTTTCTCACTTGTCTGCCCCTTATGTCACTTGTTGACGTAGAAGGCACATTGCTCAGCCTTATTCCAAGGCTCTTTTCACAGACTGTTCCAAATCAGAGCTCTTGCCTTGACCTGAATTGTAAAAATGCTGCGCAACAAATTCTCATCAGAGCAGAACTGAGAATTGGGCCTATTTACAGCCTTGATATTTGGAAGGCACTTCGGTATGGTTGAAGTCCCATGGTACAGGCACAAAAGAGCAGGCCCACCTATCCCCAGGGTGCTTTGAAAAGCTCCTTGATGTGTTGAAAGCTAGCATTGAAAGGATAGTTGTCAGTTTCTCAGCTGGGATATTTTTCTTTTTGATACCATTAAGGAATGCTGGAAATAATATTGGCATGAGTAGAGCATTGAGGAATTTAGCCCTGTAATTATCACAAATGCTCTTATTCCTTGGTCACTGTGTATATTTCTGCTATCTGACATCTTGAGTCACCCATCAGAATGTATCAACTTTTGTTTTTTCCACAAGGGAAAAAAAGCTTGCTGTTTATTCTTCCTCCTGTGGCTGGGCCTTTAGCTATGTGTATTGGAGAGATAAGTCTCCAAGGAATATCTGTATCTGGGAAAGCCTAATTTTTTATTGTGTCTGACTTTTTAGCACTAGTGGTCTACTAGCTTATTAATTGTTACAATTTTAAAAACTCATCTTTAGATTTTGGGATTAATAGTAGTGGTGATAAGCATAAATTTTAGAGTTTAATAGAATTATTGTATGTCTGTTGGGAAGATTAATATTACTCATATATACACCAAAGTACCCTGAACTCTTAGAGCTCTTTTTAAAAATTCATGAAATAAACACATGGTGAGAATAACTTCCTTGCTTCGTGATTGTGCTTTGGTGACTAATTGCTGGTATAATAGTTACTCAACTACCTCAAAAGATAGAGAGATGTGAAGCGTTTATTATTATCATTATTATTGTTTTTAACTGTTCCTTTTGGTTCAGCAAATAGCATCAGTTACATTCTCAGAGAGCAGTATTTTGTGTGGTGTTTAAATTACGTCAGGGCCTACTAATTGCCAGATGAGAAGCAAGGTTCAGCCCCTGCTGGGAAACAGGTGCATCTCTACTCCCAAGATGCTGACGTGGTCCTTGCTATTATCATCAAGCCCAGTATTTCCATGGCTCCTTTCTCCTAGGTGAGCTCCAGCTTGGGCCTCAAAGGCCCTCTTTGCATCTGTTTCAAGATACCCAAGCAAAGTTATGTGTCTCTGTAATAATGCATAGCTCTGTTGCCATAGACAGAACATTTCAGCCTATAGTTTCTTTCCTGTGCAGGTTGGAAGCCCTTCTAGTTTCTCCTAGGCATTCATTATAACTGAATTTACTCCTGTTCTCATTCACATCAAATATGTTCATATCAGTAGGTTTATTTAAATGAGGCTGGCTACGCTTCATTGAGAATAAATCTTCACTGAATTTCAGAATAGAGAAGGAAGGAGTTCTGTCTAACTTAGAAACTATTAATATAACTTAAAATTACTGATACTAACAGTGACAACTTGTAATTACAAAGTGCTATGTGCCTAGCACATTCTAAATATGTTTATTCACTTTTAAAAAATTTATTTGAAAACAGAGAGGGAGTTACAGAGAAATCTTCTGTCTACTGATTCACTCCCTAAACGCTCTTAGTGCAGGCATTTGGGCCAGGTCAAAGCCAGCTGCTAGGAACTCCATCAGGAATATAAATTAAGATTTACAAGGCATTAATAATTACAATCATGCAATGCTAATCCTACAAGTTACTGCATACCTCCTGTGTCAGGGACTTTGCCGAGCACTCTTCATGTATCATATTTGTGGGTACATCCTTTAGTCTGCTTAATGCTTTGGGGTGGATAATTGGCCCAGTGGTTAAGCTGCTAACTAGTTTGCTCCCATCTGAGATCAGAGTGCTTGGGCTCAAGTCCTCCATCTGCTGTTGAGTCTGGTTCCTGTTCATGGCTTCCTGTTCCTCTCTTGGGGAGAGGTAGCTTGAGTTCTGGGTTCCTGGCTTTGTTCTGTCCCAGCTCCAGTAGCAGCAGGCATTTGGGAGGAGTGAACCAGGAAGTAGGAACATACCAAAAATACAAAAATCTGTTTTTGAATATGAAAAAAGTCTTACCTTTTAGATAACCTTTGTGGAATAGAAGTACATCAACACATTATTCTGAAAATTGGCAAATAAAAATGTATATACTTTTAAATCCGTGCCCTGTGGGAGGCAATATCGTTGAGATCTTTTTTGGATGAGGACATTGATCCTTATGGAGGCTTGCTGACTTGCCAAGACCGGATCATCATTTTGAGATAGAATTCAAAACTAGATTCTTGACTCAAAAGCTTCCAGAGGATTACTATACTGAAAGGTAGTAATACAAAAAAGTCAAATCATTCTATTGCATATACGGCTGCTGTATTATATAAATCATCTGTTAGTTTTGAATTTTTTAGTCAAAAGAAGTAACTCCTAAGTACCTATGTAGTTGAACATTGTCAAAGAATGTGTTCATCTTCACATTTTAAAATGTTTCAAGCAATGGGCTTTTACCTGCACAGTGCTGGAACAGTGATTCTTGGCCTTTTTAATGCTGTAGGTATCTTTGTCCATCTGCTGAAGTCTGCACAACAGTGTATGTGGCAGTTTCGCCCAGCCTGGCCCTGCTCCCAGTCTCAGCTGTCATGCTCACCAATAGAAGTGGCAACTCAGAATGGGAGTACCCAAAGTTCCCCAATAAGACCTGCTCCCAGCCCTGGGTCTTGTGTGTGCCAGCAGATGCTGCAGCCCATTCTGAGATGGCTTGTCCACAGTCTTGGCATTCACCAGTAAGTGCTATAGCCTGGATCAGCGCAACCAGTCCCAGCTCTTGCTGGCAGTTGCAATAGTCTAACTTAGGCTGGCCCACTCCCAGAACCAGCCCTGATGTGAAATGGCAGGTATCATGGTTTAACCTGGGTTGACCTGCATGCTGTTCTTGTTATCACTTGTGCCAGAGTATGCTGTGGACTGACTCTGCCTCTGCCTGGTTTACCCCTAGACCTGGCTCACACATTTGTCAGTGGGTGCTGCATCGCAGCCCAGTTTGGCTTGTTCCTAGGCCCTACTTTTGCACTCACCAGTGAGAGCTTGAATCTGGTAAGAGAGTTCCCCAAGTTCCCCTACGAGGTCTACTCCCAGCCCCAGATCTCATGTTTGCTGGTATATACAGCAACCCTGCTTGGCGTGGTCTGCTTTTAGTCTTGGCCTTTGCATGTGCCAGTGGGTGCTGCAGCTTGGTCCTGTCTGGCCCCAGCTCTTGTGTCAACATGGTATCTTCCTATCAGTGGAGTTCTGTGGTCCAGTCTGGCCTGTCCTGTTACCACCACCAGCTCTCCAAAAAAAAAATGGCAGATGCTGCAGTCCCACAAAAGTGAGGCCACAATTTCTCTACAGCACCCAGATCTGGCTGTCTCACATTATGGTGGGTTCTGTGGTGCAACCTCACATGGCCTACCCTTTGGTCCATCATTCTTGGGCAGGTGCTGTGTAGCCCAGTCAGGCATATGCCCAAGATTCAGCTTTTCTGTGTGCTAGTGGATGACGAGCAATGCTACTTAGCTCAGCCTAAGTCTCCCACATGGGCAGGTACCTTGGCCTGACCCAGACATGTCCTATGATTTCCCCCTCTAAATCATCCAGTCTCAGCTCCCTCACCTACCTGCAAGTGCAGTGGGCTTGTCTGTGGAAGAACCCAGAGGTGTTTCCTCCCTGCCAAACATGCCTTCAGTCTTCCCACTCCAGTGCATCCTCAGACCCCCTTAGGGTAATATAGTTCTTCATTAGCATGTTATATGAGGTGTAGCAGTGGGCATAAAGACCACTGTAATCTCAGAGTGATGATGAACATACATGACATTTTGAGATATCAACAACTGTAATGAGAGTAACAATGCCTGTGATTGCTGTTTGTGTCAAATGTACAAATACCAATCATGCTGCCGTCATTTGTGGCTAAAGTGTATAGTTTAGGCAAATTACAATTCTCAGTTAGATGTTGATGACAGTAAAGATCTAATATTTTTTTCTGTTTAAATACCTTCTGGAGTTCCACATGAACAAACTTCAATCAAGAAGGTATTGCTTAGCAGTATATCTTTTAAGGGAAATGTATCCAATTTCATGGGATGTTCATATCTAGACCCTAAAAGCTTTTACTTATTTATTTGAAAGAATTACTTTCATCTGCTGATTCACTTCCCAAATGGCTTCAACTTCTGGGACTGGGCCAGTCCGAATCCAGGATATTCATCTTGGGCCATATTCCACTGTTTTTCCCTGGCTATTAACAGGGAACTGGGTCAGAAGTGGAGCAGCTAGGACATGAATCAGAGCCCATATGGGATGTTAGCACTGTAGGTGGCGGTTTCACCCATTGCACTGCACCACCACCCACAGCTGCAAAGCTTTTTTGTCCTAACATCACCAGAGATTCTGATTTTGCCTTCATTGTTACCACTTTGGTTCTTCTTGGGTCTGTGGATAGAATGGAAATATTTTCTCCTTCCCATGGTTTGATAGTTCTTTGCTTGCTCATGAAGTGTGATGATGGAGCTATTTCCTTTACTGAAGAGGGATGGAAAAGGAGTAGGATATACTTTCACGGTTAAGGATGGAGTTCTGGGAAGCTCGCCTGTAAATGGATATAGCAGAAGTCAAAGCAGTAATTGGGAGACTGATGATACTAGGAGATTCCTTTTAACTTCACCATTTTGATAGAATCCACTGGAATATTGCAATTATTCTACCTTCTTTTCATGCACCTGAATTATACCATATGAAATGTCACACCTTTGTTCATTCACATATGTTTTCTGAGAATCTATTGTGTCCCATGCATTGGGCTATCATTTGTCTATCATCTGTCTATCATCTGAATTTCATAGTTCTTTGAAATTATACCTATATTTATCAGTCTAGGAACCTGAAGCCTGTAGTGGTTGTGGTGTGACTGTAAAAAGCAATCACTTTATATTTTGCATTGAGGGGTATCACTTATTCTTGTCACCACACCCAGACTGCTAAGCCAAGCAGGAGCTCTGTAATGAATGGTTTGGCTGTTGAGATTCCTGGAAACATCAGAAAGAGCCATAGTGACTCATGATATATAAGAAGAGTGTCTTTCATGAAATTTGCTGAACTTGTTAAGAGCAGACAAACTGCGAAAGTTCAGATTGCTGTTTGGAAGGAGGAAAGTGGATTTCTGCTTAATGGATTTGAAGTCAAATTGCTTTGTGCTTGACTGGTGTTTGGTAAGTCAGCCATGTGTTATAAGTCTCCTCATAAATTCTGTATATTATCCTTCTCTCTTTCCCTTGTCCTGTTGCATTCACTGCTTCCTGTTCCTCCTCAGTTTCACTTTTGCTTTTTCGAGGCTGGGGGAAAGGAAATAGTCACCTCCTTGCTTGTCTCTCTTTTTTTAAAAAAAGATTTATTTTTATTATGTTTTTATTGGAAAGGCAGATATACAGAGAGGAGAGACAGAGAGGAAGATCTTTCATCTGATGATTCACTCCCCAAGTGAGCACAATGGCCAATGCTATGCCGATCCAAAGCCAGGAGCCTCTTCTGGGTCTCCCATGCAGGTGCAGGGTCCCAAAGCTTTGGGCTGTCCTCGACTGCTTTCCCGGGCCACAGGCAGGGAGCTGGATGGGAAGTGGGGCTGCCGGGATTAGAACCGGTGCCCATATGGGATCGCGGGCGTGCAAGACGAGGACCTTAACCACTTGCGCCACCACGCCGGGCCTTTGCTTGTCTCTTAAGGAAATTTCCTGTCACTTTATCTCAGAATTAGATAAAGTGATCTTTCATATCCTATGAAATACCTTCTCCATTTATGTTCTGACAGTTTTCTCATCCTTGCTGCCCTTCAGCTTGGTGTCACAGGTTATGATTGCCCAGACCCAACTTGACCGTGCATTTTCTTTTCCTTACCTATACTCCCTTGCCTGTTTCCTGCTCCTCGCTAACTCAGCTGCATGCTGCACTGTGAGGACTGTCATGGTCTTTAACTCTCAGTGCTCTAAAATAAACTTTCAGAAACTTTGTCCCCACATCCCAGTTGTTTCAGTCTCTAACTTAAAAAATATTTTCCCCGTTAACACATGTAATAAAAGGTTACATAAAACTCAGATATTATGGAAATGTACATAGTAATGCATTAAGTGAAAATTTCACATTCCATAGTTAGTCCTGTGTCTAGCATCTGTTACTTGAAATATTTTTCTAAGATTTTTTTATTGGAAAGTCAGATATACAGAGAGCAGGAGAGACAGAGAGCAAGATCCTCCATGCGCTATTTCACTCCCCAAGTGGCTGCAATGGCCGGAATTGAGCCAATCCTAAGCCAGGAGCCAGGAGCCTCTATCTTCCACTGGGTCTCCCATGCGGGTGCAGACTCCCGAGGCTTTAGGTCAGCCTGGATTGTTTTCCCAGGCCAACAAGCAGAGAGCTGGATGGGAAGCAGGGCCGCTGGGACACGAACTGGCACCCATATGGGATCCTAGCATGTGCAAAGCAAGCACTTTAGCCCTGTTACTTGAAATTAAAAAAAAAAAAAAAGATTTATTTACTCAAAAGGCAGAATTATAGAAAGAGGGAAAGAGAAGGAGAAGGAAAAAGAGAGAGATGGCAGAGTTATAGAAAAGGGGAAAGAGAGAAGGAGAAGGAAGAAGAGAGAAGGGGAAGGAAAAAGAGGGGGAGATATTTTTCTGTGTACTGATTTACTTCCTAATTGGCTGGAACAGCCATGGCTGGCTCAGGCCGATGCTGTGGGCTCCTTCCAGGTCTCCCAAACGAGTGCAGAGGCCCAGGCAGTTGGGTCATCCTCAACTGCTTTCCCAGGTACAGCAGCAGGGAGCCAGATTGGAAATGCAGCAGTAGGGCTTCAAACCAGTACCCAAATGGGATGCCAGCATTGCATGTAGAGCTTAACCCATTATGACATAATGCCAGTCCTAACTTTAAACTGTTTTTATACCACCAAATGTTAATGTAATTGCATATAGCCGTATAAACAGGAATACATTTTTTTTCTTAGCTTGTCTTAAAATTTTTGCTTATTAGATCTCACAGGTATAACTTCAGATCAGTACAATACTAATTTTGCAGATCATATCTATGCCAGAATTTAAAAAAATTTTTGTAGATAAATATTTTATTTTTTGGTTAGCGCTGAATTGCAGTGAGTATTCACATATAATAGATCTTTAAAAACTCATGAAAAATGTTTGCTGTATAAATTATAAGCTCTAATTCATTTTCCTTGAACTTTTGTGAAATGCTATCATATACTGTATTTGTCATAAAAATGTAGTGTGTTTGAATTTACATGCATGGTAAGACTAAAGAACATTTCAGGATAAAACTGATATCCCCAAAACCTATCACTTTTATCTAGTAGTTTTGATTTTCCATATTTCCTTTCAGATTTTGACTTTTTGTTTCATTAAATGTTTATTTGGTTACTTGGCATTTTATTTGAACAGCACAGAGGTAGAGAAATAGTGAGTGATTTGTCTTCTGCTGGTTCACTCCCTAAATGCCTGTGATAGTTAAGCCTGGGCATGGTGAAACCAGGAACTCACAACTGCGTGTAGTTTGTCAGTGTGGCCAGTAGTGACCCAGGTACCTGAGCCACCAACTTCTGTCACCATGATGTGCATTAGCAGGAAGCTGGATTGTAAGAAGAAATACCAGAACTGGAGGCATAGAGTTGATATCAGGTGTGGGTGTCCTATGAGGTAGCTTAACCACTGTGCAGAACACCTACTCCTTCATCTCAACCTCCTGTATACATGATTTTATATCTTAATCATTTATATTTTGCTTTTTCATCTAATATTATCTTGTAAGTACTTTGGTATGTTGATTACATTTCTTGATGGTTCCATTAGAAATGTCAATTTTTATCTATAGTCTGACTTACATTTTTGTTTCTGTTTCTTGGCTCATGGTGCTTCCACCTATTCAAGTTTGCTGTTGTAGTTTCCTCTCATCTTGCCTTTCCTCTCTTAGGGAAAAACTTCTCTCTCCACTCTTGTTATTCTTTTTAGCCAAAGGCTACCTTGGTCTTGGTGTCCCTCTCTGGGTCAAAGCCCACCATACTCTTCAGTGCTCACAACACAGGCAGTCATCATTTGTAGTGCTTTCCCTGATATCTCCCAAAGATTTTTATTCACATTGCAAATACCTACACAAACATTACCCTCTGGAAAAGCTGTTGGCGATCCATAATGCTAAGATGCATTGTAGATGTAAGCTATATATTCTCAGCAGTTTACTCTGTAATATTTAGGCAATTCAGCACCAAGGAGAGTGACTGTTTGCTTTTGCTGGGGTTCAAGGTCAGTGGAGGATTTACTGTGTTTAGGCCTCTGTAGTGCTGTTGGCAAGATGTGATTTTTCCATAATAGATGAAAAGCCAAACCTTGTATAAACATACTTTAATAATGGTGAGAGCACTAGTAGTGCTGCATACTGAGGAAATATTAAAGTTCATACTCCTGTAGCCTAGACTTAATTGTGTTTACATTTGGGTTGTTTGTTTTAATATCAGTTCTTGGAATGGCTACATCACATTCTTCTACACATAAGTCTTCCATTCCTCTACACGTAAGTGCTTTACCATCTTTTCTGGGGTGCCATATGATCTCTGTTTTGTCTGTAGGCCTGAGGACAGATTTACATCTTCCTTTGTGTGCCTTGGGAAACCTCAGCACTATCCTCCTTTGCTTGGAGCATCTCCAGCACTGAGAGGCACAGTTTCCTCTCTCACTAGCTGTTGGCACACACTCACTCACTCATTGACTTGCAGGCCTTAGTAGAATCTTGAACTAAACTCTTTTGTCTGCCTGTGTAACAGGGTGTCAATGCTAGTTTAGGGCTGACCAGCACCTATTTCATAGCTACTCCGAAACCTTGTACTTACTCTGAAAAGAACTTTAGCTAGGCCCACTTCTGGGTTTTAAGAATTTAGATTTTCACTGAAATAGAAATATTTGTCTAGGATAGAATGGAGTGGAAAGCTGCTAAATCGAAAAAAAACATACTTTTTAAAATGTGAAAGTGAAAGCTTGGATGCTTTTGTGTTCTCCCAATGTGTTACAGTACCTAGCTTGTTCCCCTGCCTCTGTTGAGGTCAAATGGGAGGGTGAAGGCTCTGGAAGGAACATGATAGCTGTGCTGACTTTCTCCCTAGTGCAGCAGCATGTGCCATTTGTGTCTTCGCCATCTTCCCAAGGGGCTTTTTAAGAACCTGGGAATTTATCTCAGAACCCCTCTCCTGGATCATTAGAAAAGGTACTTGAGTTTCTGAGTTCACAGGAAATAGGGTGCTCTATCTCTCCATGAAAATCCTGTGGAGGGCAGTGATTAGAGGGGACCAAAAAACCCTATCCCATCTGTTGCATCTTCTCTGGTGCCCTGTGGGAAGTTTGTAGTTCTTACACTTGGTTCTTTGAGGTTAGTTGGGTGTCTCTAACAAGCCACAACAGCATTTCAAATGAATTCCAGATGAGAGGTTATCAAGATAGCATTCTGACTGGATTTTGTGCTGCTACCCTCACCCCTCTATCTAATTTGGATACATCAGCTCCAGTGATCATGGTAATCACCCCCAAGCCAAACTGGTTTGTATGTTTTAAGAAGCAAAAACATCAGTGTGTATTTGGCACTGCTTGAGACCCTCATATCTCAAACTAGAGTGCTTAGTTCAAGTCCCAGCTCTGCTGCTTGTTCTCGTTTCCTGCCAGGTCTCACTGTAAGAAGCAGCAGGTGATGGCTCAAGTGATTTCCTCTCTGTTGCCCATGTGGGAAAGGAGTTTCAAAACCAGCAAATGGAGTACTCACACGCTCCCTGCATCCCACCATTTTCTGTTTGTCTCTGTCTCTCCAACAAGCAAACAAATATGTAATGAATATTAAATATAAAATAAGAACTGAAGTACCAGAATCAATGTCTAATCCTATCTTTCTCTCACACACCCACATTCAGTCTCTATCTATGCAACTGCACCCTATACCCCTAGATACCTCTGATTAATATGCTTGGCTTATAATAGGAGTTTCCAAACTGGCCTATTTAGTCTATTCTTAATTCAGCAGCTAGAGATATCTTTTTAAAGTGAAATTTAATTCAACAAGAGTGCCTAAAAGTCTGTGGGAGAAACAATAGTCTTTTAAACAAATGGTGCTGGAGCAGTTGGATTTTTATATGCCAAAAATTATAGCTATATCCCCTGTTTTTACACCATATACAAAAATAATAAAAATAATAAAAATTGCATTAGTTATTTGCGTGTAATACTAAAATTATGAAACTGTTAGAAGACATACATGTGAATCATTGTGTGCTAGGATTAGGTAAGTTTACTTTTTAAAGATTCGTTTATTTGTTTATTTAGTTTCAGGGAGACAGGGAGAAAGAGAAAAGGAGAGAGAGAGAGACAGACAGACATTGCCGTTGATTACTTGGTCTTCCATTTGCTGATTCACTCTCTAAATGACTACAATAACCAGGGTTGGGCTAAGCCAGAAACTGTATCCTACATGTGTGGCAGGGACTACAGTAATTAGGCCATCTTTTCCTGCTTTCTGAGCACATTAACAGGGACCTGGATCAGAAACTGAACAGCTAGGACTTGAACAAGCATTCTTGTATGGGATGCTAGCAGTTTCATAGATATGACACCAAAAACAGAAGCAACAACAACAAAAATAAATAAATAAAGCTGTGTTAAAATGAACAGCTTTACATTTCAGATTGCACTGTAACAAGTGAAAAGATTTCCCACAAAATGAAAAAAATGTATAAATCATAAGTCTGATAAAGAGACTTATGTCTAGGATATGTAAAGATGATCTACAAATCAATAACAAAAACACATAGCAATTTAAAAGTGAACAAAAGTTTTGAATATGCATTCCTTTGAAGAAAAAGATATACAGATGATAAAAATGAAAGATGATCTATATCATTATCCATTTGTGTAATGAAAATCAAATCACTGTAATTGTGAAATACTGCATGATACCAACCTATGATGGCTGTATTAAAAAGACTGATAACAAGTGTTGAAGATTGGAGATGTTGGAACTGTCATACACTGCCAGTAGAACTTGCAAAGCTCAGAACATAACAAAATAAATAATAACTATTTAGACAATAATGGGACACTTCTTAGAAAAGTTGACATTGGCATGGGTGTTTGGCTGAGTGGTTAAGATGTTGCATGGAATGCTTATATTCTGTATCAGTGTACTTGGGTTTGTATCATCCTTACTGAAGAGCCAAAGCCAACATGAGTGACCTCATACTATATAGAGGAACCAGGGACAAAAAGAATTCACTAAGAGGAGAGCCCCAAACCTGTTTGGGACCCCTAAACCATCACCTATTTGGAAAGGTTTTGGGAGTAGTTGCTGAGGACTTATGAAAAAAACGTTTTAAGCTATTTTGTTTATTTGATTGACAGAGCGATAGCAAAAGACGCACACACGGAGAACTTTTGTCTGCTACTTCATTACCCAGATGCCCACAACAGCAAGGGCTGGTTAGGATCAAGCCAGGAGCCAGGAACTCCATGTGGGTCTCCCGTATAGATGGCAGGACACAAGCAGTTAGGTATTCATCTGCTACCTTGCAAAGCACATTAGCAGGAAGTTGGATTGGAAGCAGAGTAACTGGAACCAGATCTGGCATTTCTGTATGGAGTGCAGGCATCCAATGTGGTGAACTAACTCATGGGGCCTCATTGCTGAGCCCTTGGTTTCCCCTTTTATTCAAAGTAAACCCCTTGTCTCTGTGATTTGAATGCCCATTGCACTTCATTTACCTCACTCTAGGAACATTGATCTCATTCAGTTCCTTAAAATGTTGAGGCACTAAGGACTCAGGAATGTGCTGTTTTATCTTTGGGAACCCATTCCCCACATATGTCCTTTGCCTCTGACCCTTATCCAGAGTATCACTTTATCTAATCATCTTACATAAAATGCAACGTCATCAAGAGAGATGTACTCTTATTTTTATCCTATTGGTCTGAGAGTCATCTATTATAATACACATGTATTTACATATATTCAAATAAATATATTGATAATTAACTAATTAATGGTTAGCCTCCCATAAAGGTGAAAATTTTGGTTCTGTATTGTCCACAAATATATCCCCAGTAGCTAGAGGAATGCTGACTGACACATAGTAGTTACGTAGTAAATATTTGTGGATTGATTGCTTTAGTATAAGATGGTTAATGAACAACCATCTTATTCTAGGTTCTAGTAGGAACCTAGGAAACAGTGAGTCACAAAAGAAATGTGATGTAGGAAAGGTTTTCTTTCTTTTAAAGATTTACTTATTTTTTACTGGAAGGGCATGTTTACAAAGAGAAGCAGAAACAGAGAGAAAGAGCTTCCATCTGCTGGTTCTCTCCCCAAATGGAAATGAACTAATTAGAAGCCAGGTATTAGGAGTCTCTTTTGTATCTCCCATACAGGTTTAGGGTCCCAAGGCTTTGAGCAATGCTCCACTGCCATAGAAAAAGATAGGAAGAGAAGCAGCCAAAACGTGAACTGGCACCACATGGGAATATCAGCACTTGGCAGACAGGAGAATAGCTAATTGACCCATCAAATATGCCCTGAAGAAGTCTTTTCTTTCAATATGGTTTTGCATATTGATTAAAGTAATGATAAGCTCAATCAATAAGAGAACTCACTTAGCCTTCAGTAACAAAATGGAGGGAGGTAGTTTGTGTTAGCCAAAAAGTAAAGTTCAGAGTGGAACTGAAAGAATCGTCAAAGCAGAAATTGATGGCATTGAAGGCCAAGCCTCTTTCATGCAGTTTTAACTGGGCCTTCTCAAGAACTGAATTACTTACTAGCAAAGTGAGTATGAAAAGGTGACATTGCTTCAGAGTTTTTGAGAAAAAAACAAATCATCCATACAAGCTTTTTATACCTAGGTATAATAAAAACATAGTCCATGGTTCACTTTTTAAAACTTTTTTCAAGAACATATTTCTAATAGTGTGCAATTAAAGGATTATTGTTTAGGATGCATTCCTTTCTAAAAAGTGGTGGCAGACTAAACAAATTTTGCAAAAATTAACTAGTTTACTTGGTTATCATCTTAGTAAGGAAAATATATTCAAATGATAAAGCTGTAGGAAATCTTGTAAAGATTTATTTATTATTTGAAAGACTTACAGGGGGAGGAAGATGGAGGGGGAGAGAGAGAGATATCTGACACGCTGGTTCACAAACCAGAGGGATACAATGGCAGGGACAAGCCAGGCCAAAGCCAGGAGCCTACTTTCTTCCTGGTTCTCACTTGGGCAGGAGGCCCAGCACTTAAGCCATCCTCCACTGCTTTTTATAGGTCACTGGCAAAGAGCTGCCGTGGATATGGAGCCACTAGGACTTGAACCAGTGTTCATAGGGGATGCTGCATTGCAGGTGCTGCCTTTACCCATTGTGCTACAGCACCAGCCTCAAGGTAAAGCTTTTAAAGGCAAAAGGAGGAAGGCTGTATAAGTTGTTTTGATAAAGTAATCCTTGGCTGCAAAGACTCATGACAAGAGTTTTTAAGGATCAATAGTTATATTTTGCTATGTTCAAGACTGATTAAACATTCTTATAAAAATACTGTGATCTAATTAATAAAATTATTTTCCTTTAGGTGATTCCTGAAGGAATGTGTGTATACATATATGTATACTCTGAGCTTGGGTACAAAAACCTTTGAAGCTGTCTACAATGTAAAATAAAAAGTATATTTTCTAAAGGTTAGTAATCATATTTAGAAAATACCTCTTGTTAATGGCATCTTCCCATGCATTTCACTTATAAAACGTAAGATTTTCAAGGAAAGTACTATAGAGATGAATCTAGGTCTAAATTAACATAAGAATTCTTCAGAAGACCAGAAAAAATGCCTTAAAATTATAGCCCTGATTTTCCTGCCAGGACTAATTTGATCTGCTGCATGGGCTGTAGGAGAGAAGGGGAATTAGGCATTATTAAGTAAGTTTGCTGTGTACATGCTCATTGTGTGTTAAGGGTGTCTGGTAGATTAGATTTATTTGAATTTTAAATTATTGAAGTCAAGGTACATTCACATTGGTCACAAATTCTGACTTGGTAGGTGGCACTTTCATTTGCAGATACCAGATCTTTAATCAAGTGATCCCTTGTAGAAGGTTTGTATGTGGTATCTATCCTACCTTTTATTCATGTTAAATATAGATGGTGAGTAGAGTATGTAATTATGAACATGTTTCGTCTCCTTGGGCAGTGAGATTGATCCTTAGTAAGGGTTTCCTTCCACCTAGAAAACTCTAGGGAAGGGCTGATCCAAATGGGAGGAGCTTTCCATGAGCTCAGGAACAGTGAAGCTTGCAAGAGGGGAGAGTGACAAACTACTCAAGCATTCCTTGCCACTGCCAAGCAGTGCTGACATTTGTCAGAGAACCACACTGACATCAGTTTGAGTAAACCTGTTTCCTTGCTCTTTTAATGCCCAGACTGCCTGGTATAAACCATTAGTGGTCAGTATAGGAAGCCTCTCAGTGTTCCTAGAGTAGTTTAGGAATGGGAAAATCCAGAAGACTTTGGGTGCAACATACAAGTTAAAATTATGATTCCAGCAGGTGGGCGTTGGGGTGCGACTACTCTGCTTCTGATCCAGCTTCCTGCTAATGTGTCTCAGTAGGCAGTGGTTGATGGCCAATGTGCTTTAGCCTCTGACACTTAATAACATTTTTGGAAACTTTTAAAACCACTTTCATCCAATTTATGCTTGTATAGTTATGACTTTAGAAAAAGATTTCTTATTGATAATAACATTTGAAATGTAACTTGTTGACTAGCATTTTCAGAAGGAATAAACAAACTATTTGCTGACAGTTTTTGTTAATTTTCTTGCTGTTATTTAGAAAAATAAAAAATATTTACAGTAAAGCTCTTCAGGTTTGTGCCCTGTGTTAATAATTAAAAGATCGATAGATGCACTGTAGCAGAAGTTTCTACACAGTATAAGTGTGTATGTTTGGATCAATAAAGGCGCATTAAAAGATGTTCCCACACAACAAGCCGACTGAGAGAGTGCAAAGTGGGCTTAAAAATCAATAAAATGAGGGAAAGTGAAGGAGTTAGTTTTGAAAATGGATTTTGATCATCGCTCTGGATTGCTCATTTTAACTTCTGTAATGTTGCACTTTTACGGGAAGTCTCAGCAAGGCCCACCATTATCTGCTGTGATCCCTCAGCACTGAATGAAAGGCTTAGGTCCTTGTGTTAACCTTGAAATGACCTAGTGTTTTACCTGTATGTATGCTTAAGTGTCCTTTCAAACTTGAAGATTGGGTTGTTTTATGGCCTTTTCTCTCTCATTTTTCATTTCTGCTCTAAATTTGCCTTTTTTCCCCTATGTTTTGATTCTACCACTTCTTGTGTTGTTTAAAATGAGTGGTAATAAATTTCATTTTTTCTTTCAGGTTGGTAAACACTGCACTGTGTTTTATTGATTATATCATTTTGTTACATATAATAAGATAGGGTTTTTTTTTTTAATGTCTGTTCAGAAGAGCCAAGTTGTAATTGTGGTTTTTAGAGACCCCTTTGCTATATGGTTACCTTAAATGGCATGCTTTCTGATACATTCAAATTTAGAGGATTTTGATTAGTATTTTATGGCATGGGAATATATTCCCAATTTTCTACTTTAAATTGGTTGACCAGCTATCTGCTTGTTCCTCTCCCTCTGCCATTTTCCTTCTCAAATAAAATTGGTTTAATCTGGGATATTTGGGGCATATTGTAAAGTACTATTATCATCCCTCTTTGTAGGTAGAGAAAGACACTTGATTGTAGTTTGGTAGGAAGCTTACCTAGGCCAGGTGGGTATGGTGTCTTAAGTGTGATTTTTCTGATCTGTACAATTATGGTCTGGGCTCTCTGAAAGTGTAACTAACAATGGGTGCAGTGATTTTGCCCTCCATCCATGTGAGTATATGCCATATATCTTTGCTCCATACAGAGCAAATTAGGCTCTCGTACATCACATTTTATTATAGCATCTTCAACAGGAATGTACTATTTTCCCAGTTGCTCATGGTACATGCTGTGATTTCATTAAATGATAGAATTGTCATTGTGCTTGTGTTCATACCTGCAGATGTTGCAACATCCGGTTTCTAAGAATATTTCAGAGTGAGTGCTCTGAGAAACGCAGGAGATGGTGATTGTTGGCACTTCTGGTTTTGCCTCATTGCTTCCGCCAGGATGATTTCCTTGGGAAAGGAAGGCAGCATGGCTGCTGCAGCCTCCCACAATGCCACAGGTGTGAGGTGGTGAATTGCAGTAATGCTTTGTATTTCTTTTTGGTTATGGGTAGGAATTCCAAATATAGGGTTTTTATCCAAGGGATAGATTACAAAAGGTCTCTATTCTGGCTTCTGGTTCAATTTACTTATCAAAGTTAATTTTCCTGCATTCCTAATTGGAGGTAGAACTATAAAAGAGATAAACCTTTGTATTATTAGTTTCTAGGAGAATTCTTCCTTGATTGTGGTGGCTCCTGGTGGTTTTCCTCAAGTCTGTGGCTTTGCTTGCCTTACCATGCAGCACTTCACTCTCTGCCTCCGTCATCACAAGTTGCTGTTTGCATCCTCTTTGGTTTGTATAGGATTAGAACTCACCCTAAGACTTTGTCTTAACCTAATTATTTCTGGAAAAAACATGTTACCACGTGGAGTCAGATTTACAGGTATCAGACATCCCACCTCCAGCACACCTCTTTGGAGGAAAACACTGTGTGTCCTGTAGTAACCTTGAGGCTTTTTTTTTTTTTTAAAGTCTTTCGTTGAAGGTTTGGGCTTAACATCAACAATCTGAACAGCATAAAGTACAAGGAAAACAGTTATCTGATCCAGAAGTTGAGAAAGCTTTTTTTAAAGGACAGTTGTTTTGGTCTGTTGAAAAACCAGGCCTCTGTTTTTCTTAGGAGCATTCAGACAGTCAAGTATAAATCATCACATCGGATATGGCTTACTCTAATGCCTTTTGATGCTTCTGACATGTTTGTAAAGCCTGCGATTCATTTGTGCCTGGAGGTTATTATCTTTCGGTTCTTTGTGTGGAAAATCACTGAGTTGGTGGTGATTTTTAGTGGCACAGTTACTGTGCTTTCCACATGGTGATTGCTTTCTGGTCTTTGCGGTTGCTAAGGAAGGTAGTTTACATACCATTTGTTATCTTGTTGTTTCCCTATATGGATAGTATAAAATTATTTAGAATGCATAACAGGCTTACATTTTTTTGTTTGTTTTTGCAGGCCCATAACATACATACTTTATCTGGGGTATGGAGTTTGGTCATCCAGTGGTGAAGGTACATTTACTTCCTATATGGAGGGACGTTTACTTCTCATGCAGTAGTGAGAGACAGTTCCTTAAAGCAAATGGTTGTTAGGCAAGGCCTAACTATCTTACAGCTGGGCCAGCTAGTTATGTGTGGGCTGTCTTTTTCCTAGCATATGTGCTCCTGAACAATTAAATGTCATTTGTGTCAATGTTGTGAGCTGTCATTAAGTGCTATCTGGGCACAGACTTCTCCCCAGTTGGAGCAGTCTAATGGGCAGGTGGAGAACTTATTTCATCTTGCATTCCATAGGCAGACAGAAAGGCCAAGGAGAATTCAGTGTGCAGGAGCAGTAAACCAGAAACATCAGTAAGCATCATTGTCAGAAGCCATGATCTGCCCTCTGAACTTTCTGACTCTACTAACTCAGTGATCGTGGAGAGTCTTTTTTAAGAAAATCTGTAAGCAAGAGAGGAAGAGAGGTATATCTTGGTACTCTTTCACCTGAAAATATGCTGTCTTTTTCTTAATGGCACTGCTTTTGGTATTGGTCTTTCTGCATTTAGCGTGTAGCAGTAAGAAGCTCATTCATTTTAAATTAAAAATGGTAGGGCCTAGCTAATTGGATAGTCATCATCACTTGGTATGCCTTTTTTAGTGAATTGGTAGAAAATATAATAAATTGTGTGACAGAGAAAGTACATTTTAGAGGCTTAAATTATTTATACATCTGTTTCCCAATTCTTAGCTTTTGTAATTAGGACTTGAGGGTACATGCTTATGAACACACACTGGAAAGAAGGGTTCAGTGTATCTGTTTGTTATGGCATGCTTCATCATAAGGAGTTTGGGAAGACAGAACCAGAAGGAAATCATTGTCATAGAGCAAGAATGAGTCCCTAGAGTTCATCTTACCCACTTTTGTGCCTGTGAACAGTTCAGCCTATTGGCTGTGTGATACTGCACAATAATCAAGATAATACTTTGTGTAGTTAGTCAAGGAAGTGCGGAGGAAGGGAGGCATCTTAAATTATATTCACATTACAGATGACTCCTATAAGGTTTGAAGTGAATTCTGATGTTGTTAATATTGATTTTAATTTTCTTTCCCCTTTCCTTCACGGCTTGGGATAAAATGTTAATTAACTCTCACCTGTGAAACTTGTGTGACTCCTGTTGCTTGTTTAATTTAGATTACAAGCCCATGGGGCAAGCTCCTTTTTTTTTTCTCTCCAATACTAAGGACTCTAGTGGCAGAAATGTTTATTATTCTCATGTATTATAATAATCATGATGTTCTGCTGGAATATTATGCTGATTGTCTTTACTCAGAAGTGATGGCTTTAGTCCTTTTCTAAATTTGAAAAATTTTGTTTTGCTTTAAGCTAGTAAGACAGTAATTTTGTAAGGAAGACTAAGCTAGATGCTGCATTGAGATGCAGTCTGAGTGCATTTTTGAATTATGTTTTTTTTCCAAGCCAAAAGCAGTTATACCTTCAATGTAAAGTAAGTTTTAATCATTTTCAATTTCTTCTAACTCCAAAATTGCTAAGTAGATTTGTTTCCCCTCAAATTATTCCCAAAGAAGAAAAAAAAAAAATAGGACTGGGACCAAGTTTAAGAGGTTTGGCTAAGGAGAGGAGTTACAGTTGAGTGGAAGCAGGTGGGTATAGTATTATGCTTAGAAATACCTACGACATGGACTTTTAAAAAATTGCAAATTC
The DNA here is from genome assembly GCF_017591425.1 of Ochotona curzoniae. Lineage (NCBI taxonomy): Eukaryota > Metazoa > Chordata > Mammalia > Lagomorpha > Ochotonidae > Ochotona > Ochotona curzoniae. Next base: position 41,355,645 of record NW_024466502.1, on the reverse strand, counting down.
TGTGATTTATTACAGGAGGCTGAATCCATGGAAAGGGACAGGGAACTGAGGGAAGGTATCAGAGGAAACCAATTCAAAAAACCCTTGATGGGAATTTTTTCAACAGAGAAAGTCTTACTAATTAACACTGATTTGGGAAGGTCAAGTGAAATAATGAAGTTTAAATTAGGCTAATCTTGAGTGTATGGCAAGTTCATATGGTTTCCCAGGGCCACTGCCTAGAACTTGGCAGAGATTCTCAGGAATGAGGAGGATCTGAAGGAAAGAAGGTGTGCTCAGCAAACCTGAGCTTGTCGTCTCCAGTTTCTCATTTCCCTCGCTGAAGGAACATTCATTGGGCACCGGTGGTAGACTAGGCACTGAGTTGGAAACTAAACAGATGGGTGAACTGTAGCCTCCACTCAAAAAGCTGAGACACAGCTTAAAGAAAGAGCTAGGAAACACTACTCAAGATTGGTGGCAGCAGTAGGCTATCATGGAGGGATTGAGTGGAGAGAGTTAGACCAGTCCCGAAAATAAGGAGAAGCTTCTTAGAAAAAGAGTGAAGGTGGAGAATGAGGCTGAGAATGATGGAGCTGCTAGAGTGAAAGCTTGCAAGTCAGGGAACAGCAGGAAGCTGCAGCCAGCTTCTGGACCACATGGGAGGAGGAGGGAATGCAGTGGAGGAGGAGGGAACAGGCAAGATTGGAACCTCAGTTGAGTTTGAGCCTTGAGCTCTGGGTAATACAGTACTATGACAAGGTTTAAGCAAGGTTGCGGTGGAATCAGTTCTGTGTTTTACAGATATCTGAGCATTTTTTTTTTGAAAGTGACTTTGAGGTTGGACCAAGACCAGAGGCATACCCCTACTGAAATGTTTTGAGCCATCCAGGCAAGAAGGGAGAATTAATATCTTGTGGGTGAAGACAGCTGACATTGGAGGTTAATTGGATGCAGATCTGAGGGTTACTGAGGAATACAGAATGACTTCTCAGAGTCCTCAGTTTGGTACCCTGCTGGATTGTGGCAAAAACAACTGAGATTGATAGTAAAAGTGGGGGATCAAGTTTATGAGCAGAGATGAAGATGAAGATGGGCTTACTTTCTGTCAATTAAAACAGATTTATTCATCATTGCAATAGGATAGACATTTTCAAGCTACTGTTTGTCATTTGCTTTCTTTCTTTTAAGATATATATATTTTTTTTATTGGAAAGACCGATATACAGAGAGAAGGAGACACAGAGAGGAAGATTTTACGTCCGATGGTTCACTCCCCAAGTGACTGCAACAGCTGGAGCTGAGCCAATCTGAAGCCAGAAGCCAGGAGCTTCTTCCAGGTCTCCCATGCAGGCGCAGGGTCCCAAGGCTTTGGGCCATCCTCAACTGCTTTCCCAGGCCACTGCAGGGAGCTGGATGGGAAGCAGGGCCACTGGGATTAGAACTGGAGGCCATATGGGATCCTGGTGTGTTCAAGGCGAGGACTTTAGCTGCTAGGGCCTGGCCCTGTCATTTGCTTTCCTGTATAGCTGCCTTTAATTAAAGTTGATTTCACTTTGAATTAAACATTGGGTTTTGGAGAGTTATATAGAGAGATACAATACAGAATATAAAATCCTAACCTAAGATTGCTTGTAGTAAGAATATTTTAATGCCATTATATTTAATGCATTATTAATAGATGAAATAAGGGAGTACAGCCTGAGTAACTGTTAACAACCTAGGAAATCATCCGTTGTCTGGAATGTATGGTTTGTTTGTTGTGCTAATCGAATTTATATCAGACATTCTTCTTTATAAGCAATGCAAAGGAACTGTTTAGATGTAGATGAATTATCCTAAATGCCAGATTTGCAGAATAGGAATTAGTAAGTTTGCCACAATTTTTTTGTATTGGAAAGTCAGATATACAGAGAGGAAGAGAGACAGAGAGGACATCTTTCGTCCTCCCCAAGCAGCCACAGTGGCTGGAGCTGTGCCTGTCCAAACTCGGGAGCCGAGACTCTTCTCTGGGTCTCCCATGTTTGTGCAGGGTCCTAAGGCTATGGGCCATCCCTGACTGCTTTCCCAAGCCATAAGCAAGGAGCTGGATGGGAAGCAGGGCCACCGGAATTAGAACTGACGCCCATATGGGATCCTGCTGCTTTCAAGGAGAGGACTTAAGTTGCTAGGCTACCACACCGGGCCCAGTTTGCTACAATTTATTCAAAAGATTGATATTTTAATCAGTTAACTAGATGCTTGTTTGGATTTTGTACTTTACCTTAACATATATACTTATATTCAGAGAGCATATGGAGTAAATCTCACGTTATGTAGTGTGGGATATTATGGACTGTTGAATTTTCTATTTAATGTTATGCCATCATCTGAGTTGCCTCAGGGAAGACAGGTAACTTCTGTGGGCTTCCGTTCTCTGGTGTAGAACAAAGTGAACTTAGTGGCTTTGTGGTCATTGTTGTTATGATTTTTAAAAAATTTATTTATTCCAAAGTCACACACAGAGGAAGAGATATCTTTCATGCATTAGTTCCTTCTCCAGATGGCTGTAACAGCCAGACCTGGTACAGACCAGTCACAGGAGCTTCATCCCATTCAGGTCCCCTGCATGAACGGCAGAGGCCCAAGTACGAGCTGTCATCTGCTGCCTTCCCAGGTGCATCAGCAGGAAGCTGGATCACAAGCAGAGCACTCAGGACTCAAATGGTGTTTTAGAATGAGATGTTGGCATTTCAAGAGGTGGCTTAGCCATTGTGCCCCAGTGCAGGCTCCATTAGTATTCCCAGTTAAATGAATGAAACCAAGAATATGTCAGGAACTTATCTGGCTGAAGAAAGTATAGAAATTTTCCCTTTCTCTTCCTTTTCAAGTCACTCAGATTCTTAACCATAATCTACACACCACCATTTACTTTTTGAAATAATTTAAACTGAATACCTCACAAATACGCATGATGCAGTTGTTAATTTGTGGTCCTAACTTGTGTTATACAGCACAAAGTTTAGTGACCTATAAGTTGGTGGTCAAACGAGTCTTAGAAAATCTTACTAGCCACATCCCTCTTAGAAATTTCTGATGATTTTAGTGTCTCTAAAAAGTGATACTGTAAAAATACACACTTTAAAAATAACAGTTCCCATACCAATTTCTGAAATTCCTGTTATACTCAAAATCTATTTGTAACCCAAGAGGCCTTGGTCTCCATGTACACATTCAGAAACTGTGATATGTTTGTTCTAATTCTGTGAATATTAATGGTGTGGATACGATGTCAAATGCCCAAGGGAAGAGCATCTTAGTGGATTCACGTCATAACATCAGTATAGTTTTTTAGAATTAATGCAAGTCTGGAAAACAGATATGAAAAGAGTCAAACTGTTTTCTACCTCAAAGACTTGAATTTGACAGCTGTTGTTGTTTTATTTATATTGCACTTAACTCCATATTAAACAAGATATTTGAATAAAATGTGTGACTGTTAAAGTTTTCACTTTTTCTTTTACTTTGCATAGTCTTAGGAAAATAATTTACCTGATTTGTGAAGATCCAACCTAATTTGATTTATAGGCTATTTATTTTATCACACCTTACTCATTCCTGTCCTTTTACATTTCCCTAGGGAATAAAGCAACTAAATGTAAAAAAGGAAAAGCAAACAAAAATAAGGGGAGGGGAAATTGGATTTATGAAAGTCCAAGGGGTATTAAATTCTGGCAACTGGAGCCTTGGTCTTTGGTGCATTAGACTGTTGTACGTTTTCTGCAGAGGATAATACTGTTGAGGGAACTTTTGTTTTAAATGTAAAAGAATTTCTTGTTCTGAGTTTGTGATATAAGAGTTTATATTAACATGAATAGTCATTTAGCTTCCAATATAATTTCTTAAAAACCCCTCAGATTTGGTAATATTTTTCGCATGGTTTCATATGTTTGTTTAGGGATGGGGCAATTGGGGGGAGTTGATAGAAAGGAAAAACAAGATAAGATACCTGTACCACTTGTCCTGGCCATCCATCCCAAAATCTCATTCAGATACCTCCTCCTCACCTCTGTCTTTGCTCCTGCTGCCTCCACAGCAACCACACAGGAACTTCAGCACCATCTTTTGCTTACTCTGCTCCGCTTGTGGTGAACCCACCAATATCAGTGAACCCCATTTCTAGAAAGACTTGTCGGAACAACCTTCTTCTGAACCATGATGGCCTACTTAGGTAGTTTTCTTTTAGCCAAGTAGGAAACAATGTGGTTGAATTCCTTAGTGTCTCTGCATTGTCTGCTGGGGTCAGATTGCAAGTCAGAATGTCAGTGGTTGTGGAGGGAATGAAAGTGATCCAGAGGAAAGTGTTGTCCTCTTAATCTCATAGAGTGTAACACAAGTGATGGGGAGTTAGCCTGTAAGAAAGGGATGTGATTTGGGGAGAGATGTGTTTGCTCTGGGGCCTGAGATGATGGTACATGTTTCAGGAATGAGCTCGAAGGTTGTTGCCGCTACCTGTGAAAGGCAGAGCTGACATGTGCATGTGCAGGGTGTTGTTTGATGCAAGACTTCGACTTTGAGGTGAAAGTCAAATGCTCCTGCCTAAAAGAAACAACTCAATTATCGGATTCTTTCTTTGGAATAAATTCTAACTTAAGCAAAATTTACCCCCTACCAAGATCAGTTCTTGTCTTTTCCCCTGTTTCCAGCAAGTATAGCTTTGTTGGATGAATCAGGTGTTCTCCAATGATTCATTTTTAAAAACACATGCAGGTAGGGCCCAGCATGATAGCTTAGAGGTTAAGGTCCTCGCCTTGCATGTGCCAGGATCCCACATGGGCACTGGTTCTAATCCCAGCGGCCCTGCTTCCCATCCAGCTCCCTGCCTAGCCTGGGAAAGCAGTCGTGGACAGCTCAAAGCCTTGGTACCCCGCACTTGCAGGGGAGACCCAGAAGAGCTCCTAGCTTCTGGCTTCGGATTGGCTCAGCTCCAGCCGTTGTGCTCACTTGGGGAGTGAACCATTGTACAGAAAAATCTTCCTCTTGTGTCTCCTCCTCTCTGTATATCTGCCTTTCCAATAAAAATCAATAAATCTTTTTTTTAAAAAAAACGCTTATGCAGATGATTAGAATGGTCACAGAATGATTCAAGTTGAAAAACAAATGCTTACACAGCGAAGGTCATAGTTAAAAGCATTAGGGTTTTCTTGGTTCTTTTGTATGTGTTTTCATTTGGGTTTATGTATTTTCATTTGAATGACCATAGTTTGCTTCATTTGACCAAGAGAAGAGTATCTTGGCGGACTCAAGCCATATGACCATGCACAAATATTTAGAACTAATGACACCTGAAAAACAGATGTGAAATGAGGCAAACTTTTTACTATCTCAGTTCATGATTTACTGAAAGAGCTACAAAAAACAAAATCCATGTTATCTACTCCAAGGTTGATGATTTCTGATTATCTAAAAAGGTAATGAAATCAATACTACATCTGGTTCTTTGCTGGTCAGGAGCAGCAGGTGACTGTAGAGATATTTACAAGGAGAATGGGAGTGACTTTTCTTGTAGAATTTTCTTATGAAAAATATATTTAACGCAAGAGACAAAAGATTTGCTTTCATTTGTAAAGTGCGTGTTGCTCAGTCTCGTTCTTGTCTATGGTAGAGGAGGATGGCATTGGCTCAGATTATGCTGGCTTTTCTCAGCCTTCTGTTTTGGGACACCTTCCATTAAGAGAATCACATTGCTACATGGTGAGCACTGAGGACTGTGTTCTGAAGATTGGTGATGGTGATAAAGGAATAGTTAGCCGTTTACTGACACCCTCCCAAGCATTTTATGGAACCAAAGTCTTTAATTGTCATTGTGTCTGGCTCAGTATAATTGACTGGTTGCTTAATTAGTGGAAAAGGATACTGTAGTTTGTCTTCCTTTTAAGAGGGGATTTCAAAAACGAAATATCTTTCTTCTCCCTTTTACATACTAGTCACAGAAAGCTTAACTTTCCCTTTCCTTGCAAGGTTACAGTTTAATAATCAAAGGAGGTAAGACACAATTGCATAATAATACTTGAATCATAGATATTCAGAAGAACCTTCATTTATAGTGAACAGTGAGGTGTTCCATGGAGGTGGCCATGCCCTCTTCTCCTGCTGTCCTAGTGGATCTGCACTTCCATGATCAGAACGATAAAATGATACATTTTTTATTTCATTTATTTTGCACTGTTGGAAAAGCGAAACAGGGTATTGATTATGAAATAATTTATATTAAGTGTATATTTAACCAAGTTCTGATGAAATAATTTATATTAAGTGTATATTTAACCAAGTTCTGACTCATAGGTTTAAATACAAGCAGAGAGAGAATGAGAGAAAGATGAAGAGGGAGAATGTGAGCAAGTATGTAATCAGGAACACGCATTAGGGACAGAAGGACAGAGGGCGTCAGGAAGAAAAGAGCCTTCTTTTGAGGAAGCCTACATAAGAGAAATAGTAACTTAAGAAAAAACACAAACAAACTGTAAATTCATCTTAGTTTTTATTTAAATTTTCTCCAAAACCCGTCATCAAGGTTGTAATACCAAGACAATATGTGATTGGGTTTTGTTTAATCTCTGTGTATGCAGTTGATGTTTGGGGAGTTAGAGTTGACACACACATGAATCGAGTAGGCTTGTGCTGAGGCTAAGGCAGACACTGTGGATTAATTCATCAGTGCGGTGCTCCTGTCGTCCAGAAGGGAGGGCTGCCCGAGTGCTGTGGGAATTGCCTGCCCTGCCCTTCCTGTGCACACATTGGAGTTATTGATGAGACAGGTGTCTAAAGGTGGACGCAGGAAAAGCAAGATGTCAGGTACAGAAGGAGTAGAACATGACAAGAATGGGCTGGGCCTGCTGGCAGTCAGCATTCTGGATGTTGGGCAGCAGAGATACGTCATTCCTATTCATACAGAGGTGTTTTAGTGTTCAAGCAGGAGAAACTCCTCTGTGTGCATTTGATTTATTTAATTGAAAGGTACTGGTGGAAAGGCAAAGGTAAGAATTTCCGTTCGGTTCGTAGCAAAAGGGACATGAGAAATGGACCCCTAGAATGTTTTCCTGGTGTTCACAACGTTATTTAAAACGCCTAGTGTGATGTCATGGAAGATTTATGCTTTGTAGGCATTTTTTCTACTGTGTATGAGGCAGATAGGTGTTATAATGTAATATATTATGTAGTTTAACATAAAAAATATTCTTACAATAGGAAGAGATAAGGTGTCACACTGCAGATCAGATAGCCCAGAGTAACTGTTTTTAGTGACAAAGCTTTTATCTGGACATTTTTATCCTAATTAAACATTCAGAAATCTCATTTCCTTGACTCCCATGCAGCTTGAGGGTTTGCTTCAATTCTTTCTTCCTTTATATACATACTCAGGGCTCCCTGTGCAGATGCTAAAAATGCCATTGCCAGTTTGAAGGCAAGTAACACCTAGACAGAAAGCATCTTGGGTCACATGTATAAGTCACGATGTCAGCTCACTTTGTGACTTTGATTTTATCTTGGTTTTCCTTTTGGGGAAAGTTTGTTAAAAATTAATCTTTATTGGGCCCAGCAGCATGGCACAGTGGTTAAGGTCCTCGCCTTGCACGCGCCAGGATCCCATATGGGTGCCGGTTCTAATCCCAGCAGCCCCGCTTCCCTTCCAGCTCCCTGCCTGTGGCCCGGGAAAGCAGTTGAGGACAGCCCAAAGCTTTAGGATCGTGCACCCGCCGTGGGAGACCTGGAAGAGGCTCCTAGCTTCGGATCGGCATAGCATTGGCCGTTGAGCTCACTTGGGGAGTGAATCATCAGATGGAAGATCTTCCTCTCTGTCTCTCCTCTCTGTATATCCGCCTTTCCAATAAAAATAAAATAAATCTTTAAAAAAATAGAAAATTAATCTGTACTCATTGAGTATTGTTATGTTGCTTGAAATGAATATGAAGAGATTAAAACCAGTTCTTAATTTTCAGTTGACATTTTTGGTGTTATTTCAAAACAATACTAAAAGGTAATGTGCAGAACTCTTACAGATTTCCTGAGTAATTTTTTTAAAGATTTGCTTATTTTTATTTAAAAGGCAGATTTACAAAGAATGAGATAGTCCATCTGTTGGTTCACTCTCAAAATGGTTACAGAGGTCAGAGAGCTGAGCTGACCCTGAACTTGGGAGCCAGGGGATTCTTCTGGGTCTCCCATGTGAATTCAGGATCCTAAGGTTTTGGGCCATACCCCACAGCTTTTCCAGGCCATGAGCAGGGAGCTGGATGGGAAGTTGAGCAGCCAGAGCACATGACCCGTGCCCATATGGGATGCTGGAACCGCAGGCAAAGGATTAAGTTGCTAGGCCTCCACTCCGGTCCCATGTAATATTTTTTAAATAGTGGGAATATTTAAAATATGAAAGGGAGGTGTCAGAGAGACAGATATAGAGACACACAGAGGGGTCACTGGTCCTGTTTTGTCCCCCAGCCTGTAAAGTCTTAAGTAAGAGCTGGAACTCTCTTCAGGTCTCCCACTTGGGGCGGGACAGAGACCCACCTACTTGAGCTGTATCATCTGCTGTCTTGTAGAATGTGCATTAGAAAAAAGCTGAAGTTAGGAGTGGAGCCAAGTTTCAAAACTATGCACTGCGATGTGGGATACAGGTTTTTTAGCTGGCATCTTAACTACAAGGTCAAATACTAGTACTAAGAATAAAACACTTAAATGAGCATCAGTTTTGCTTTCACAGATCTTGGATTCAATCCCCTTCTAGACTTCAGTGGTAGGGAAGTCTATAGTGTCCCAGCAAGAAGCAATTTCACACCTGTTACACTTCTAACTCACCATGTAAGATTTTTCCTAGAGTGATTTTAAAGTTGATAATTGCTGGAGTATGATAAGCTCCACAACATACAGCATATCTCCACATGGGGCAGGGGTACTGTCTGAGCAGATCTGGGCCCTTGCATGCCCTGCCCTGGCGGAGGGGAAGGCTTAGTGTTCAGAGTTCTGCCCAGAGCTGAGCTCTGGAATACTAAATGCTGCATTGGGGGAGGGAAAAAAGGTGGAGGCTGGGAATTCAGTAACTGTGCTGATGGCTTCAGGAAAGGAAACCTTTTGGCTTATTGGTTTAATTTTCTTGGAATAGGTCTTGTGGTTCTTTTAGATCTCTTCTTGACTCAGACATTTCCATGTTTGTGTGAAGTTGAGGAGTGTTTCACGTTCAGGTGGGGGGTTTGTAATCATTCCTTTTTCTTTCAGTGATGGCATAGATACTGTCCATTATTCAGAATCTCACACCTTAAGCAGAATCCAGTGGAAGATAGCTGGCTTTTTAATTACTTAATAACCTTTCCTGTTTACCCCTTGATAATAAAAATGATATTATCCAACTATTATTTGTAATATATGTAGAATTTGGGTACACCAAGAAGGGGGAGGGGAAATCCCTGAGCCTATTGAACTATATTATAAAATGAATAAATTTCAAAAATCCAGAAAAACAGGAAATGATATCTAGCACCATTATTGCCATCATTATTATTGTGCAGTCTTCTTCTGATGTTAACAGTTTCTTAAGAAGTTCCATATTCTCCTAAGGGATAAGAAACTTAACATCCTCAGACAGCTTCTTGTTTGCTTCTTTGAAAAATCTCTTTCCTGTGGGTTTTCTGTCTTACTATAAACTTCTTCCAAGTAGTCCCTCCTGTGTTCTACAGGCCATTCTTATACCTTTTTCAGTTTCCTGTGTCATATGTTTTTAAAAAATCATCTCTTGACTTCCCTATTGTATGTCTGCCTGCTAAAGCTCTGGGGTTAAGCCATCTCATCATTTTGTATAATCTCTTATAGGCCCCTTCTAGTTAGAATCTTAGTAACTCACTTTCGTATAAAGCACTATAAATTTTAAAAATACTCTCCACTTACCTTGTTTTTCAAAATATCCTACTGTTCCTATTTTGCAAAAGAGAAAATCTAGACTCTCCAAGGTTAATTGACGTCTCTTGGGTTGGATAACTAATAAGTAGGTGAAACAGTGTGAACCCAGTACCTTGTGATGAGTTTCTAGCAACATCCCTTTTCAAATGTGGATCTTAGAATGAAGGTACAATATACCAATAGCCATCTGTGCAGTACAGAGTAGAGTAGGTTATTGTCTTGAGGGTAGGATTGGGGGTGGGGGTGGAGAGAGAGAGAAAGAAAGAGAAAGAAAATCTTCCATTTGATGGTTCAGTGAAAACATGACTGCAACAAGTCAGGGATAGAGCAGCTGAAGTCAGGAGCCAGGAACTTCTAGGTATCCCACATGTGTAGCAAGGACCCAGGTATGTGAACCATCTTCTGCTACATTCTCAGCCACCAGCAGGGAGCTGGATCAGAAGTGGAGCACAAACCAGCACCCATACGGGATGTCAACAGTGCAGGGAATGAGTTAACCTGCCATGCCACAATGTCTGCCCCTCAAATTTTTAAATTATTAGCATGAACTTTAGTATTATCTTTTTATTTGGAGTGCTGCTTTTCAATGTAAATATATGGGCACTAAACTTGTATGAGTTATTCCTGAAAATGCATTATTTTGTTCTTACCATAATAGTAGAAACATTGCTCAAAATCAGCCTAGTTGTTTTTATTTCTCTTAATGGTATGTGCACATTTTACCCAGTATGCCCTACCTCTTGACTACTGGTAAACAAGGAAGGACTGAAAGGAAAATGAATTATGGATCACTCTATCTTTCCTTTTCCTTCTATGTCATTATTTTCACCATGTGTGGTTGGCTGCCTTTACAGCACCAGTGCCCTCTTCACATGAATCAAGTCCTTGTTCAAATGGAAAGAATGTCCAGTTGGGGCTGTCAGTTGCTTGGATTACTCACCAGTTCGTCCCAACTATGATGTATTTAGCTTGTCCTTATTTTTAATCTTGGGGAATTCCTATACTTTGTGGTTCGGCTGGAATTCTGCTTTCAGAGCCTTGGGAAAGTGACATGCAAATAAGAGGCAAAGGAATGGTGCAGCCATATGCTGTGCATATTCTTCTGCTCATGCACATTCTCCACTGTCTTCGGAGACTTCACTTACAAAAGATGTTCAAAGGTGAAATTACTGAACATTTGAAGATGCTGACAGAACAGCATCAGATCATGATGGGTCTTCTGAATGTGGCAGCCCAATTCATACAATCATGCCCCCCCACCTGTGAGTCTAATTCAGGTTAAACATTTTAAAAATATACAGTTAGATGCTCTAGCATCCAAGGCTTATGAGCACTGAAATGATGTGATAATTGGTTAATTGCTCAAGTGATGGGTTCTTGTGATGGGTTGCAGTGAGGACATGGGGACAGGTGTTGGGGTACAAGTGAATAAGCCATGGCTTGAAATGCTGGCATTGTATCCAAGTGTTGTTTCAAGTCCTACCTAATGTGTCTCAGTCCAGTTTCCTGCTAATGTGCCTCAGAGGAAAGCAGAAAATGATCCTGTCCTACCACTTGAAATCTTGTCACCTTTGTGGGAGACCAGGATGATATTTTGACGACTGGCTTCTCCCTGGCACAGAACTGGCTGTTGTCACCATTTAGGGAATAAACTAGCAGATGGGAGATCTTCCTCTTTGTTTCTCCCTCTCTCCATCACTCTATTAAATAAATAAATAAATATTTTAAAAACAGGTAAACAAAAATACTGTGTGGAGCTCGGCACAGTAGCCTAGTGGCTAAAGTCCTTGCCTTGAATGCACTGGGATGCCATATGGGCTCTGATTCATATCCCGGTGGCACTACTTCCTATCCAGCTCCCTGCTTGTGGCCTGGGAAAGCAGTCGAGGTTGGCCCAAAGCCTTGGGATCCTGTACCGCATGGGAGACTTGGAAGAAGCTCCTGGCTCTTGTCTTTGGAGCAGCTCAGCTTTAGCTGTTGTGGCCACTTAAGGAGTGAACCAGTGGATGAAAGATCTTTTTATCTGTGTCTCCTTCTCTCTATGTATCTGCCATTCTAATAAAAATAAATAAATCTTGAAAAAGATATTATGTGTAAGTACATAACAGAAATAAATTCTTTGTTTCAACTTGGATTTAATCCTCAGGGTATCTCTTTTTGTATATAAAGATGATTCAGATTCAGAACAGTCCAGTTCTGCTACAATTCTGGCACCAAACATTTTGGATAAGGGACATACAGCAGAACCAAGGCAAGTGGAAGCTGTACTGTAATTGAAACAATTCCAAGGGCTTAGGTATTGGGAAGATGGGTGTAAAGTTTCAAGAAGGTGATACTTGAGGGAGTATTGAGGGATAAAGTTGATAAGAAGAGATGTTACAAGGGCTTTTGTGTCAGGGAAACCTTCTCCAAGGCACTGAGGAATAGAAATGCAGAACCTGGGAGCTTGGAGTGGCCTGATCAAAGAGAATATGGGGTATGTACAGAAAACTCACTATGTGGGAAAGAATATTGAATGAGGTCGTCAACTATTTTATTCTCATTTATGTTACATAGGGTCTATAAATCTACAAACACACTCCTGAGAGATACATCAGATTTATATATGCAATTTTTCAATAATAATGTAAGCAATTTATATTAACATTAGACAATTTTCCCCAAAATGAAGTGCTATTAATCCTCTCTTGCTTTTAGAATGATCACAGATAGAGATATAAATCTTGAATTTTTTCAAATATATCTGCTTGAAGAGAATTAGATCAAGATGTTGTAGGTTCATTTCTTTATATGTGAAAATCTTAGTGACTTAACAGATACTGTTCTTATCTCACACATAAGAAGTGAGTTCTGATACTTTATCAGCCTCTCAGGGAGTTGGAATTGAGTCACAGGTAGGGTTTGGAGGTTGTATGGTTTTCTAAGCCCATTAGCAGCATGAGGATGCCTTAAGTCCTAGTATGGTTTTGGCCTGTCTTTTTTTTAGGTTCTAAATCTCTCTGCGGTTGGTAAACTGTACCAGGGCTCTTACAGTTACTGTTGTGGATTTCTAACATTGGGAGCTTTAGCATGTGTTGGGGCTGTGAAAACCTTAGAACTAACTCCTTTCATCTGTGATCTTCCTAGCTTCAAGTTTCCCAACCATTCATTTGCATTATAATCGCCAGATGGGGCAGGTTCAGAGCAAGCCTAATTGCCTAGGCACTTTGAGAAGTTCCAGCTCCCAGGAAGAAAGACAGGCAAGAGCAAGAGAGGGCCCAATGAGATGGTCCAGTGGCTGAATCCTGGCCTCGCATGCACTAGAATCTCATATGGGTGCTGGTTCATGTCCTGCTGCTCCATTTCCCATCCAGCTCCCTGCTTATGGCCTGGGAAAGCAGTAGAAGATGGTCCAAAGCCTTGGGACCCTGCACATGCCTGTGTGAGACCCAGAAAAAGCTCTTGGCTCCTTGCTTCAGATTGGCTCAGCTCTGGCTGTTGTGGTCACTTGGGGAATGAACTAGCAGATAAAAGATATTCTTCTCTGTCTTTCCTCCTTGTTAAATCTGCCTTTCCAAGAAAAATAACAGAAACCTTTAAAAAATTAGCAAAACAGAGTCACCAAACAGGAATCCATTCCTAAACTTGAACATGTGACTTCCAGTGTATGTGTTAATGAGCATAGGTGGAGTGCTACAAGTCATTGGGAAGTATGAGAATATAGTTATCACTGCTGAAGGATATGTGACTGCTAATAGGCAGCCTAAGAGGGTTAGGTAGAGGCCAACATGGTAACACAGCAGCCTGATCTTCCACTTTGGAGCACTGGCATCCTCTATGGCTGCTACGCTTCTGACCATGCTTATGCCCTGGGAAAGCAGTGGAGGATGTCCCAAGTCCCTGGAGCTATGAAGCTGTGTGGGAGAACCAAAGAAAGCTCCTGGCTCCCGGCTTTGGATCAGCTCAGCTCTGGTTCCTTTGGGGAGTGAACCAGCAGATGAAAGACCTCTCTTTCCATCTCTCCTTCTCCCTCTGTAAAATCTGCCTTTCAAATAAAAATAAATAAACCTTCTCAAAAAGAGGGTTAGATATACTTGTGGAAATTAGTCTGTAGTATTAATCTGTTTTATGAGGACAACCTTCATGACCTAAATACCTCCCCAGTGGCCCTGCTTCCCAGTACTGCTGTACTGGGGATTAAAGTTTTATTACATACATTCCGACAATACCAGTCCACCCCTGTTCACCAAGTACCAAGTTCATCTCCTTGTTAAATTCCTTCCTCCACATTAGCTTCAAAAGTCTTAAAGTTTTCTTGCATCAAATTTCCTTCACAACTGAGCCTGGGGAATCAAGCAGTGGAAAACCATAGTGTAGACATTTCCATTGGAAAAGTAGAGAGAGAAGAGAAGAGGAGAGGAGAGGAGAGAAGAGGGGAGGGAAGAGGAGGGGAGGGAAGAGGAGGGGAGGGAAGAGGAGGGGAGGAGACAGAGAAAAGCAGTCGGAAGGAATATCAGGTCCCAAATGAATCCAAAACTTAAAGAATGTCAAAGAACATTAAATCTTCAGTCTTGTGTCTTTTATTCTATGTCCTTCCTTCAAGACACAATGGGAATTGGGATTGGGCTTTTAAGGCCCTGGGCAGCCCATTGCACCCTCATGGTCACACTTGAACCCTCTTGCTTTGAAATCATGTACCTGTGGCTTTCTCAGGCTGGCATTATATACTGGTGGCTAGCTAGTTCCTAGGAAATGGGGGCCATCTTTCCAGTACAACTCCATGAGACCCATATAGGAGTTCTCAGTGGAGGTTCCACCCCAGTTCAGGATCTCTGGCTGGATCCTGATGCTATCAGAAACATCCTTTGAAATCTACATGAGAATATAAGTGTGAGAATAGAGTTATCACTGCTGAAGAGTATCTGACTGCCAATAGGCAGCGTAAACTGCTACATCTGAGTTTTGTGCCCTGCATGGCCGTAAGTCACCACATATGCCCTCTAGCATAGTAGCTGGAGCTTCACTTGGGGCCTCTTAAGCTGGAGTTGAGACCTAGAAGCAGAGTGTTGGAAGCTGGGAACAGAGACCTGAAGTGACCCTGTGCTCCTCCCTTGAAGCCAGTCTATTGCCAGGAGCCCAGCAATCTAGGCCTGTGGTGAGCATGGCAGTCCCTGGGATCTCCTAAACGGATCATTCTCCCATGGCTTTGACTAGAAGAGCATAACTCCCTTCTTTGCATTTACTGAATTCCCATTCCAATGGCTTTGTGGCCACACCCTTGATTTTCTCTCCTGAGAGTGCTGTTTTTGTTGCATTACATGACAAGGCTGAGAATTTTCCAGTTTCTCCTTTCTTTTAAAACAGATTTTCTCTTCTCAGAGTTCACTATATGCAGTTGCAAAGCCACACTGCAGCCTGATGAATACTGTGCTGGCTTTAAGATTTCTCCTATCCAGAGCCTGGCGCAGTGGCCTAGTGCTTGAAGTCCTCACCTTGCATGTACCAGGATCCCATGTGGGCACCAGTTTGTGTCCCAGCTGCTTCACTTCTGATCCGGCTCCCTGCTTGTGGCCTGGGAAAGCAGTGAAGGACGGCCCAAAGCCATGGGACCCTGCATCCACATGGAAACCTGGAAGAGGCTCCCAGTCCCTGGCTTCAGATCAGCTCAGCTCCCGCCTTTGTGGCCACTTGAGGAGTAAACTGGTGGATGGAAGATCTTTCTGTCTCTCATTCTCTCTGTAAATTTGTCTTTCTAATAAAACAAACAAAGAAACAAACAGAAAGGAAGGAGGGAAGATAGATTTTTCCCATCCAGTATCCTGGATTGTTGCACTCAAGCACTGCTTCAAAACTTCAAAATCCTAGGACACGGATGTAATTCCATCAGTCCTTTGCCACTTTATAGCAAGGATGGCCTTTTCTCCAGTTGCTTATACCCTATTCCTCAGTTTAGTACCTTCTGATCAGGACGACTAAATCAATCTCTGAAAGTTTCAGACATTTCCTATAGGTCTTATGCCTTTTTGAACCCTTACCAGAATTATGTTTACTTTTTCTTTTCATGGCATTCAGGGATTTTTTTCTCCCTTTCTTTGTTCAAAACGATTCTAGCTACTAATCTGTACCAGCTCCAAAGTTGCTTCTACTTTTTTGGGGGGTGGCATAGGTTATGGAAATACCACCACTTCTCTGGTACCAGTTTCTGGCTAAATTCTTTATTGCTCGTGAAACAAAATACCTGAGACTGAGTAACTTAAAAAGAACAGGATTCATTTCTCACAAGTTTCTGAAGGGTGGAGAGTCCAA
Source organism: Ochotona curzoniae (assembly GCF_017591425.1). NCBI lineage: Eukaryota > Metazoa > Chordata > Mammalia > Lagomorpha > Ochotonidae > Ochotona > Ochotona curzoniae. The sequence goes on along the minus strand of NW_024466502.1, from coordinate 41,339,451 downwards.
GATCAAGACTGTCAACTTTTGAGGACTTTTCTTTCCCCATATGGGAAATGGCTGAAGGGCACAAAGGGAGTGAACTTGCTCCCGAAGCCTTCCTGAACATGGCATTAATCTATTCATAAGCACAGGCTTTCCAGCAGTATTGCATGGTGGATTAAGTTTCCAACACATGAATTTAGGGGTTCTATTCAGACCACAGCATATTCTTTACATCAGTATCATGTTTTTTTTTAAAAAAACATTTCTAGCATTTTTATAAATTTAAGAATGAGATAAATATCTGTCAACTTTGTTTTTTATAAGATTATTTTCTTTATATATCTATAGAAGTTATAGAATCACTGTAAACATTTTGAGATTGTCATTGACATGGCATTGAGCTTACCAGTAACCTTTGAGACATTTAACAGTTTAAATGTATTACTTTGAGTTCATTAACATACATCATGAAACATTTTGTTTAAGCAGATCTTTATTTTCTTCTCTGATATTTCATGGTTTTTAGTGTAGAATTTGCCTGTTTGTCATATTTTTACTAAATATTTAATGTTGTAGGATATTATAAATAGTGCATTTTGAATATTTTCAATATTGCTGGCATATGGAAATACAGCTTATTTTACATGTTGACTTTTGTCAAGGTTTACTATATTTTCTAGCTGTAATATTTGTGTGGGTGCTTCAAATTTTCTGCAAACAAAATCATTGTCTATAACATGTTTTGCTCTTATGTTCTAATCTTTATGTTTTGTTTCTTCCTCCTTGCACTGTTTAGTACCATTGATTTAGTGTTGCTAGAAGAGGTGAGAACGGATTTTTTTTGATTGTAGGGGAAAAGCATTGAGTGTGTTTTTAGTAATTTTTTTTGATGGTTTAGTCACATTATGTCTCATTAATAGGAGTATTTTCTTTCTTTTTTAAAAATCATGTGTTGAAATTGTATGAAATGCCCTTTCTTTGATGATGATGGTCGTAGTTTTTATTTGCCCACTTGTTATGTTAATATGTTTGTTGATTAGATAGGTATTAGAAGATGAACTAACCTTCCATTTAAGGGAGATAAAATATATTGTCTTGATGTATTATCATCTCAAGTTTTGCCAGACAAGACTTAACAACGTTTTGTCAAGAATCTTGAATTTTGGTTCACTGGTATTCTGTCCTTTTCCTGTTTTGTTGTTGTTATCTGCCTTATTGGTTCTTTTCTTTCCATTACTTTGTATTCATTTATTCTTTTTCTAGATTGTCTGTAGTATGGATAATTGTCTATGAATCTTTGTTATTTTTAGTATAAATTTTTAAAGTTACAAACTTTATTGTAATCATTACTGTTTTAATCACAATTTTAATGTATTATTTTAGTTATAAATATTTAAAAATTTCTCTTAGGATTTTGGCATGGATTATTTAGACAGATACTGCTTACTTTCCAGATACTTGATGGGAGAGAGGTTTCAGGCTTTATAGATCTCATAATCGATTTCTACTTCAAATACTTTAGGGAACAGGAAAATATTCCGCATGACTTTAGAAAATTTGTTAATTATTTCATGCTCTAGTATATTTTTTAAAAGACTTATTTATTTTTATTGGAAAGGCAGATTTACAGAGAGGAGGAGATACAAAGAGAAAGAATATTCCATCTAATCTGAAACCAGGAGCTTCTTCAGGGTCTAGCAGGGTCCCAAGGCTTTGGACTATTCTCTTCTGCTTTCCCAGGCCACAGACAGGATTGGAAATGGCGCAGCTGGGACATGAACCTGTGCCCATATGGGATCCCAGTGCTTGCGAAATAAGGACTTAGCCACTGATCCATTGCCCTGGACTCTGTTCAAATATTCTGTATTTTGTTATTTTTTTTATCCAGTTCCTAAGAGAAATGTGTTAAAACGTGTGTGAATGTGTGCCCTCCATTTTTCCTTCTTTCTTTCCTTTTTTCCTCTCTCCCTTCCTCCCCTTCTCTGCTTCATGTATATAAAGATTTTGGGGTGAATATGTATTTTGAATTATAAACCTGACTAATGACATACGTGGTCCTCTGTAGTGATATCCCTTGATCCTTGTGAAATACCATTTGTTAGCTTGTGGTAATTTTTGTAGGCTTGGACTCAGCTTTGTTTGCTATTTATATAACCATACTGCTCAAATCTTTTAAGTGTGCAATCTTGCTGTTTGATTTTTGTCTCCTGTTTTATGCTTATTTATTTCTCTTTTAATTTCATTTTCATATTAATTGAATATTCTCACTATTACATTTTATATTCTGGGTTTTCTTTTTGTTTTCTTTGTTTTTTTATTATTATTTTCTAATGATTGCTGTGGAGATTACATATTACATGCTCTATCTCCACTACAGATTAGCTTGAATCAGTATTATAAAAGTGAATGTTAAAGGGAGCATCTCTCTTTCTACAGAAATTCTGTAAACTTCTCTCCAAATCTCCCCTGGAAATTTACTTCCTCTATTTCTGTTCTCTTCCCTGTCAGAATCAGCACATCTTTTCCTTGGAAAAGGGTTTTATACTTACCTTACCATTGGGAGAAAATGGACAAAGAGGCCACATAATTCTGAAGTATTTTTTCAACTTCCCATTAGCTGATAATCATTTCAAAAAAAAATTTTAAAGGAAATGTACAATCATTGTTACTGAAGCTATGTCTTTCCTCATCTGAAATGTAGCAAGTAGTGGCTTCAGATAGAGCGCATGAAGCTGTGTGTGCTACAGGACAGCCTTTTCAGTCATGAATTTTGTCCTAGTTAAGTTCATGGCAAAAGTATTCTTCAGAATGCAAGAACATGCCCTAGTAAATAGCAAATTTCTGAAATTTTGTTTTTGCTGGGGATTATTTAACTCAAAAGAAATTTATTTTTGCCCTGGTTAGATAGGGTTCTTGACTGGCTTGTTTCTTGGCTTACAATTAGAGACTCATAAAATTCACACTCATTTGTATAAATGTGTAGCTGCATTTTCATTTGCTATTGCCTCTAATGATAATTAAAATAGCTTTAAAAAATAATGAGTATGGAGAAAGAAGTGGAGATTTAGGAACAATGACTAGTTTTGGTAATTATTCTTCTCTGTGCAGGTATTAACTGGCATTCATTCTCTCTTAGTATTATGTGCATCAAGCCCTAAATATTCAAAACATGAAGTAATTTTTCTTCATTATTGAAATCTCTGTATGCAAACCTTGTAGCATTTGGAAGCTAATCTCCCTATGTGCCAGAGTAATTACAGCAAAGTAAATAATCTCTAGTGTTCATATTCCCTATAGAAATGGTTTAATATCTTATCTTTCAAAACTGGTTCTTAACTCTTTCAAATAGTCTGAGTAAAATTCTTTCATATTCAGAAGAGCAGTAACTTTTAGAACTGCCTAGAACTTATCTCTCTGTTAGCAATTGCCATTGTCCGGGGGCACTTTCTCCATCCCGGAAGGAGAAAGCAATTCCGTCCTTTTCCCTGGCATGGGGTGTACAGAGCCCACCTTAGACTTCTGACTGGAAGCTGCTTTGTTCCTGTGGTCTGTTTGATTTGTTCATCCCACAGGTGGCACTGTTCACTCCAGTCATTTCTAAAGCAGTGGCCCAGTAACACATTAGGGAACTACCTACCTTTTCTGCAGGATGGTTGCCTAGAGGCCTGAGTACATTTATCATCTCAGAATTTTTTTTTCTTTTGCTTTTATAAACCTTGTGTTGTTTGTTGTAGTGACCACACAAGTTCCAGAATGGATTATTATAAGATTGCTTCCCAAGTTATAAAGCTTTGCTTGTAAGTTCTTTGCTCCTGTATTTGAAATGTTGGAAACCAGGCCTCAAAGTGCCAAAGTGATTCTTGCTTTTTAAACTGTGAAATTGTTTTTCACAGGCTCTTTGCTAGTGTATGGGCTAGAAGCTGAGGATTTTTTTTTCCCTGAAAGGTTAAAACTGTGAGAAGAGCTCTCAGCATAGATGACTCATGTTCTTCCTGGAGCAGGATGCTTGGGAGACATTTTGTTTTGAATACATTTATCTCTAGTGAAATGTGCAAAAGACTTGACATGTGCTACTTGCAGCTTTCAGCCTGTTAGGATTTTGCAAAAAGTACAATGTTGATTGAAATTTTTTATTTTTGATCCTAGTACTAAGATGATTTTTGTTTTAGCTTTTTCTTCAGTAAAAGGTGAGGAAGGAAAACAATTATTTTGTTTTTGTGAATATCTTTGTGTTAATTTTCAAAGGATGTCTTTTTACAATGCAATTTAAGTTGTAGTCTACAATCTATTCTACCAGCATTGAGTTTGGCATTCTGTTAATTATGCTATGATTTGATCTTTGGCAGAATTCCTGTATCTTCCTGGCTGCTCATTCGGGCCTTTGGAAGTCTGTATTTCCAATTTTATGAAATTGATCTTTCCTTTGTTTCTATAATAACTTTTAGGTCTTACCTCTATGATTTCATTTACATGCCCACAATGAACAAACTCGTAGAACCAGAATTGGAGCAGCTAGTTATCATCTTGAGTAGGGGAATGGTAGTGACTTCTAATAGGTGTGGGTTTTTCCTTTGGAGATGATGACAAATGACAGTGGTGACAGTTGATCAATAGGGATTCCACCCTTGTCTTCCCCTTTCTCCCTCCATATTTTCCCCTCCCACCCTTTTTCCCCATATTATTACCGTAGTATAATCTTTTAGTAACAGAAATTCAACATTCTGCTATTTTTGCACACCATAGAATTGTAGGCATAGACAAAAATAGAAAATCTAGTATCATATTGTTAGGGTATATTTAACTGTTTCACTGGAAGTCCTCCTTTACTTAAGGAGTAGAGAAACCTACTGTGACATATCATGTTTGAAAGGAAATAATGAAAATTAAGGAGATTTTAAAAGCAAATAGTGGCCAGCGAGGTGGCTCAGTTGGCTCATCTTCCCCTTGCATGTGCTGTGATCCCATACGGGCACTGGCTTGTGTCCCAGCTGCTCCACTTTTAATCCAGCTATTTGCCTACCGCTTGGGAAAGCAGAGGAGGATGGCCTAAAACCTTGGGCCTCTGCACCCATGTGGGAGACCTGGAAGAAAGTCCTGGCTTCTAGCTTCAAACCAGGTCAACCCCTTGGAGAGTGAACCAGCAGATGGAAGATATCTGTCTCAGTCTGTCCTTTTCTCTGTGAATTTGCCTTTCCAATAAAACTTAATATATCTTAAATAAAATAAAATGGTGAAAGAATTTGGATATACTTTGTTGAGTTGATGTCAACTCTCGAAGTGATTCAGTCAGGGAAAGCATTTTATACTCATGGAAATCAAAGGCTCAGAGAGGTTTACTAACTCTGCTTAGGCTCCTGCAGTGTGCAATGAGGTCAGGAGCCATCTTTAATCAAACAGTTATGTACTCAAGTTGCCTTCTCAGAGAGCACACCTCTCATGTTATGTGTCTATGAGAGCACATCCCTCTTGGGAACCCAGAGCTGCCTAGTTTGAAGTCTGGACTCAGCAGTTAGGCTCACTTGTTCATTCGGCCTTGTAGGGACTACCTATGTGCGTGCCACTGGTGCATGTCTCTTATTTCTTTGTTTTCACTGGAAACAGAGGGGATGGGCTCGCTTAGATGCTGAGTGTGGCTTTAATTTCTGACTACTGTGGGAAGGACAAAATGCTGCAATCAAGAGAGAACACGGTAAACAGTTTTTGTCCATGAATGAAGATTGACTCAAAGAGGGAGGACACTGGAGTTTCATAGGATAAGGAGTCAGTGAGGAAGGGTAGAAGAAGGTCTTATCTTGGAATAGGAGAGGGCAGAATGATCCTTTGTGGTCAGACACTAAATCACTGGGAATGGCATTGCAGCACAGTGGGTTAAGTTGCCACTTGTGATGCTGATGTTGACATTGTTAGCTTTTCAACACACTTAAAGTTCTTATGTGCAGCTAATTCCTGCAGCCAAGACCTCTTTTCACAATTAATTTACCATGAGCTGAAGTACCAGATGCAATGAAGTATTAGGAGGTCCTTTATTCCATCAGGATATGAAGAGGAGTAGGGGTGGAGGGGTGGAGTAGAGTAGGAGTAGAACATGCAGGGAAATATCTCCTGCCCTGGTGACAGGATAAGGAACTGCCAGGGGAAGATGGAAATGAGGGAGAACCAGGAAAAAGGGGAAGAAAGGGGGAAGAGAGCGCACTGGGAGGCTCACTTTATACAACCTGGGTGAGCCTGCAAAGTGTGGGGGGCATGGGGAATTGATTGGGAGGACTGTGGACAGGCCCCAGGAACTGGAAACTGAGATTATCACAGGTGATAGGATTAGGGGGAGGGGTTGGGAGAGAACATTAGGGGAGATTCTCGGGTAAGACACCATGACATTACATTTCATTGTTGGATAACTGGAACTACGCAGATTTCAAAAGCAGTGAATGGGGAAGCAGGAAGTGATGCAGGGTCCAAGATGGGATGTTTGAATCACTCCTCACAGGCATCTCATATGGGAGCTCCTATAGGGGTATGTCTGCTTCACTTCTCACCCAACTTCCTGCTAATGCACCTGGGAGAGCAGCAGAAGGTGGAGCAAATGCCTGTGCCTCTGCTGACATGAGAGACCTGGTTAGAGTTTCTGGCTCCTGATTTCAAATTGGCACATCTTGGTTGTTGAGGTCATGTGGAGAATGAACCAGAGGATAAAAGATTCTCTCTCTGTCCTTTCACCCTTCAAGTAAACAGATAAATATTAGAAAATAAAGTATGTGCATTGATGTATATGGATCACAGTAATTAGAAATATTATTACCAGGGATGTATTGTACCCTTTTACTTTATCTTGGCCAGTGTTAAAGAAGACATAGAAGAAGACCTACTGGTAAGATAAAGGATTGATTGACTTGTGTGACCCAGGTTAGCTGAGTGTCCTGGCAAACTGACTGCAAAGCCAGTACCACTGCCAACTAAGAAAGCATAAACTCAGCCGGAGGGGAACTTTGGGAAGAGGTGATGGAATCATTTTTCATAAATGCTGAGGGATTTATTTTTAAACATAAGAAGTGGTCAAAATTTCCAGTTTTTGGGGTTGTTAAGACTGATTTTGTTCTAGTTCAGGCTAGCTCCATAACACATTACTTTCTTTTTTATGTTTTTTTCCCTGTGCCTAATTTCCATGATTTTACCATATGGAAACTTTGACTTTTAAAAAGAACTTGCTCCATTGAGCATGCTTGGTGCATTTTTCAAATGTTTCTTGACATTAACAGCTCTATTTCTCAATTAGCAAAGGGAATGAAGTTGATTATGCATATCCATGGGGTGACAATTTACATCTGATTAGCAGCACTAAGGTAAACATTAAAAGGTCACTATAAATAACTTTTACTTCTTTTGTTCTCAAGAAGACCAGTCACTAAATCCTAACTTCCCTTTTCTTCCCTGTGGTTGATAAGCCCTATTTTAAAATGATGGACTTAAGCATATACTGGGTAATAAAATCCGTAGAATTGAAAGCAGAGTTAGTTGACATTTCTATTCCTTGCGTTTTTCCTAAATATATTTTGATACCCATCTGTTTTAGTGAGGACTAATCATAGACATTAAAAAAATGGAACTGGGTGGCTGGTAGGAACAGATTTATCGGCTTGTAAGTGTCCTGGTAACCTTTTCATGTTCTCAGTGCTAAAAGGTCTTCCGACTGTTTGACTAAAGACAGGCAAACTGTCAGAGAGGGAGGGAGAAAATTAGCTACCTTTCCTCTATTGTGAAAATGGTCAGAGCCAAATAGGAAACAGTTCATTCTTATTTTATGCTCACTGCGATTGAACAGCAGTTCAAGGTCTTGTATATGGGATACATTCAGAAAAGGAAATTGATAGTAGTAATTTTCCTGGCAGTGGCTTAAGATGTTCCAATGTATTGGTTTTTTTTTTTTTAATTGGAAAGGCAGATATACAGAGAGGAGAGACAGAGAGGAAGATCTTCCGTCCGATGAGTCACTCCCCAAGTGAGCGCAACGGGCCGATACTATGCCGATCCGAAGCCAGGAGCCTCTTCCGGGTCTCCCACGCGGGTGCAGGTTCCCAAAGCTTTGGGCTGTCCTCCACTGCTTTCCCAGGCCACAGGCAGGGAGCTGGAAGGGAAGCGGGGCTGCTGGGATTAGAACCGGCGCCCATATGGGATCCCAGGCGTGCAAGGCGAGGACCTTTTAACCACTTGCGCCGCTGCACCGGGCCCTCCAATGTATTGTTAATTGGATTTGGCAGACCTACAGAGGATGAACTTTTTTTTTTTTTTAAAGATTTATTTTTATTATTTTTTTATTGGAAAGGCGGATATACAGAGAGGAGAGACAGAGAGGAAGATCTTCCGTCCGATGAGTCACTCCCCAAGTGAGCGCAACGGGCCGATACTATGCCAATCCGAAGCCAGGAGCCTCTTCTGGGTCTCCCACGCGGGTGCAGGTTCCCAAAGCTTTGGGCTGTCCTCGACTGCTTTCCCAGGCCACAAGCAGGGAGCTGGAAGGGAATTGGGGCTGCCGGGATTAGAACCGGTGCCCATATGGGATCCCGGGCGTGCAAGGCGAGGACCTTTAACCACTTGCGCCACCGCGCCGGGCCCCAGAGGATGAACTTTTTAAGAATGTCTCCTGTTTGTTGTTGGCGCAATTTAGTTAAAATGACTACTATTTGAGAGATATGACCCTTCTCTTAATCCATTTATATTAATATTGTAGGATTTTTTGCATTTTCCTTCGTTCTTTTTTTTCATTTAAAAAATTATTATTATTATCATTTGACAATATAATTCCATAGGCCCTGGGATTTTCCATACCCCTTCCCCAATTCCCCTGGCCCCCCACTGAGTTCCCCTGTATTATTACAATAGTATAGTTCTTTATAACAGTCCTAATTCCATCTTTGTGGGTATGGACAGTGGCAGAAAGTCCAGTATCCCATTGTCAAGATATATTTAACAGTTTAGAGATGCATACTGCATTGTATCCTCATGTCTTAATATGATAGTCTCCATTACACAGTTACTGTACATACCCTAAAATGAAAAGCCACAATACAAAATCAACAACAGGAAGAAAAAAGAAATTTACAACTTCATGAAGTTAAATAACATGCTGCTTAATGACTAATGTGTCGCAGAAGAAATGAAAATCAAGAACCTTCCTGAAGAAAATGATGCCACTGTATGACCACTGTATGACCTATGAGTCAGTGAAGAATTTAATATGAGGAAAAAACTGTTTTGAAGAGATGAAACTAAAAAAACAAAACCATCAAAATCCATGAGATATAGTTTCTGCTGATCTTTGTTGGTGAGATGTGTCTCCCGTGGGCAAAAATCCAGCCTACCAATCTATGGCATTTAATTAACGAGTTTAATTCATTTACATTTGGGGTTAATATAAACAGGTGGTAATTTAGTCCTGTCATTTAGCAATGGGTTGTTCATTGATTTAGTCTTCTGTTGTTATTTTACTGGGATGTTCTTCACACTTGGCTTTGGTTTTGGTGGATGCTATTCCTCTTCTCTAGAGAACAACATTATTTGTAGGGTGGGTTTGGAAGAGGTATATTCTTTTAACTTTTCTTTAGTGTGGAAAAATTTTATTTCATTTTCAAAGACAACGGAAAGCTTTGCTGGGTACATAATTCTGAGCCAACCATTTTTTTTTCTTTTAGAATCTGGAATATGTCGTTCTATTCTCTTCTGGCCTGTATAGTTTCATGTGAGAGGTCTTCTGTGAGTCTGATTGCCATTCCTCAATAGGTCAGTTGGTATTTTTCACATGTATATTTAAGGATCTTTTCCTTATGTTTGATTGAAGAGAGCTTGGTTATCATGTGTTGTGGTGAAAATCTGAGTCCCTCAGCAGTACTTGGAATGTAGATGCTAGATACCTTAAGGTTCCAATCTGCTAGCCTTCCTCTCAGGTTAAATCATCCTACTTTGCCTTTTTGATAGAAAGTGAGATGCTGAACTTGTGGAGTTGAGGCAGTGGTACAGGCAGTCTTACAGTGTTCTGATCACCACAGACCTGGCCATTTGTTTCTCCAGTGGATAGCATCTCCATGTCCAATCTTGAGGCAGTTTTTTTTTTTTTTTTAAGGGAATTTCAGGTCTGAGGCTGAGGTAACTGCCACCTGCCTGTTGCTCTCCTATTGAGTGAAGCCCACTTGGCTATTGTAAAAATACCCTCTTTGGGGAACAACCAAAGAAAGACCACAAGGGATGTTGACCAGACTAGAACCTGGTTACATGCTGAACTTGAGTCTCACATCTCAACTTCAGCCCATAAGAACCTTCACACCTAACTACTCCTTTTGAGTCTGAGAATTAGACAATAACTGTCGTCCTTCTTACCCTGTGCATTGTACTTCCACAGTCCTGATGTCAGGGATTGGCTTTCTGTATGTTGGCTGTATGGACTCTGGGAGCTCTACAGTGATTCTCTAGCAACTCCTCCTACCAATTTTGGAGGTTGTTCAAGATCACTGTCATTATTTAATGGCTTCTTATTGAAGGATGCTTAGGTTATTCCCAGGACAAATTCTGGTTAAAGTTCTGGGTTAGGATTTTTGATAAGCACTGATATCTGTTTACTAAAGTTTTTATGGTTTATTTTGTTAGTATTTAAAAGAGCACATTTCCCATACCTGCAGTAACTCAGAATAGTTATTAAAATATCTATCTTTTCTGTTATACAAAATGCCATTTAAAATTAGAGGCAGGCATTTAGCCTAGTGGTTGAGATGCCTGTGGCCCACATTGACGTATGTGGCTTTGGTTCCTGGCCCTGACTCCTGATTCCAGCTTTTGGTGAATACAGATCTAGGGACAAGTTAGTGATGACTCAAGCAAGTGGGTTCCTGCCACACACATAGGAGACCGGAATTGTGTTATAGTTACAAGCTTAAGCCTAGCCATGATATGTTGCAGGCATTTGAGGGGAGAATGAACAGATAGTCTCACTGTCGTTCTATCTCTCAAATAAGTAAATAAATTAAAAAAATTTTTAAAATTTGGAGTGAGAGGCCAGTGTGATGGCTTACTTGGATAATTTTTCACCTGCAAGTGATGGCATCCCATATGGGCATTGGATTGTGTCCTAGCTGCTCCAGTTAACATCAAGCTCCTGGCTTAGAGCCTGGGAAAGCAGTGGAGGATGTACTCACATAGGAGATGTTGAAGAAGCACCTGGCTCTCATTGCAGACCAGCTTATCTCTGTTGGAGGCATTTAGAGAGTGCATCAGCAGAAAGAAAAATTTCTGTCTCTGTAAAATCTGTCCAATAAAAATAAATATTTTAAATAAATTGATTTGCACTGATTTATTAAGTTGTAAATTTCATATAAATTAGGAACTTTGATTATTTTTCCAATAGAGATTTCACTATTCTACAAATTTATATGTTAGGGAGATTAGACCCCTGCCATCTAAATTGATTTTTGCAGAATAGCTTAGGTGGTATACAATGTGGTAAGTATTCTTTTCCCTCCATTTTGTAGATGTCTTTTGCCTGGATTTGTAGAATTCTTTCTCAGCCAAAAAACTATTTAATCAAATGTGTCAATCTTTATAGTTTCTAGGGTTCAAAATCATGCTTTGAAAACCTTTTCCTTGTAGATGATAGAAATTGTCCTTACAGTCTTCTTATGTGATATTTTAAAAAATCCAAATGTTTAATACTTCTGAGATTAAATTTTGGATAAGCTACTTGGTAAGGATCTGAAATAATTTTGTCCTACTTATTATCTCAACATTAGTATTGCAGAATCTACTGCTTTTCAGCTTTAATTATACACAAATTTCTCAAAAGTTTTTAGATCGAATTCTGTTTCTTTCTATTCTGTTTCACAGATCTATTATCATAGACGTATCTAACTCCAAAATGCAAAAATAGATTTTCAAATACTTATTAGTGTTGACTCACAGAATTAAGTAGGAAGGATTTCAAGAGTCCTAAGTCCTATATTTGTGTGAACTTAGATAAAATAGGAATGAGACAAGTGAGGATTTGGTTGGAAAATAAGGTGGCGTGTTCTAAGCAGAGCATCAGAACTAGCATGTGCATGGGTGTATGTGATGTGAAAGGTGAAACAGAAATCATGAAAAGGTTTTTACACCTGGTCAGCTATCTAATGTTTGGAGGATTCCCTGTACCATGTCATAAATATAGGTTTGTTCTCAGATTGTGTACAGTATTAAAATGTGTAAAGCAGAGAAAGACCATTTTGATCTGGGTTTTAAAATAGATGTTTGGGTTTTTCGTTTGTTTTTATCCTGCCACCATGGGAGATGAGTGGGGTAGGTTGTAGAGCAATTATCATGATATCTGTGATAGTCCAGGAGCCAAAAGTTCCAACCTGAGGATAGTAGAGGGAGAGAGAACAAGGGTAGGAGAGGGACCTGCTTTGATGATTATATTACTTTTGAAGAATGATGCATGATGCAGATGAGAGAGCAAAGGGTGAACCCAAGTGTCCCAGCACTAGGGAAGGATCCTATTCTAGACATGGTTAAGAGAAGACTTGTGAAAAGAGAAGATGAGGGAGTTGAGCTGGGATTTTTAGAAGAATGAAAGGAAAGGGAGAAAACTCTGACCAAACACCACGCAGGGGCTTCCTGCTCAGTGGCCACTTGAAGGGCTTAGTATTCTACTTGTGAATTTCACATTTGCATCTTCTTTTGAACAAATGCCTGTAACTTTTTATGGTCTATCTGTATGTCATGTTGGAGATCCTGTCCTCTAACTGCTCTCCCCTGACTGGCTGATTTTACAAGTTTTTAAGCTACATGTTTCATTTAACCAGTGAGAAATAAGTTATAGTTTCTTAGTTTCATGTGTTATCTGCATCAGCAGCTGAATTTCTTGATGTGCTTTGCTGATGGTATTTGAAGCTAGTTGCCTTTGAATTATGATTAAACTATAAAAGCAGCAGTAAGAAAGACTTGTTGGAGCTCAGAGAAAATCTCATCACAGAAGCCAGGACAGAAATGTTGCTCCCCAAGTTCTCTTAGTTTGTGTGTCCTGACCTGGTCTCTTCCAAATCAAAGAATTAGTTTTGCTAATTCGAAAGCTATGTCCAGTAGTTAAATACACACCTGATATGATTTACAACTTGAAGAGAGGAGTACAGAAAGAAAATAAAGTGTAGATGATTTATGCTATCAGGCTGCCAACTGAGTGTCATTAAGTGAGGAAATATGGGTAGCATTGTCATCATTCCCAAATTATGTTTATTGAACAGCATGGAATTTGAGGTCAGGCTTATAAATAGTCACTTGCTAAGGCTGAGTACTCATAATTTATGCCAGGCAAGTAGAACAGGTTACTCATTTTGCTGTCTTTACTATCTGTGTATATTCTTGGCAGATAATTTCTTAAAATTCTGCTTGCCTTTTAAAAGTTTATTGATTTATTTATTCTGAAAGAGTTGGAGAGAAAGAGACCTTCCATCTGCTGGTTTACTGTCCAGATGACCTCAATGGCTAAGTGCTGGTCCAGGTGGAAGTTCCATCCAGGTCTCCCAGTTGGGTGACAGGTGTTCAGACATTTGGGCCATCTCCTACTTCAAGCCATTTGCAGAAACCTTGATTGGAAGTGGAAAAGCTGGGAAATGAACGGGTGTCCACATGGGATGCTGACACAGCAGGCAGCAGCTTTATCCACAGTGCTAGGTAAAGTGTCTTTTTACCCTCTAATGTATATGTAAAGAAGGCAGTTCTTCTCCCAATAAATAATGTTAGAGACTGAAAACCCATAGAATTCTCTTCTTGCTTCCAAAGATCTTCTATCATAATGAGAGAGAAGGAAAGTAGAGTGATAGTTATCATTGTGTCACTTGGTTAGCACTCCACCAAGATCTCAGGTTCCTCTCCGCCTAGGGAAGGCCTTCTGCATAATAGAAGTAAGGAAGGGAGCATTGCTTTTTGTGACCTGGATTGTTTTTATTTAGGCTGTGGATTATGTTGCATTTTGTAATAGTGGAACAAGTTTAAAATATTATCAACAGGAAATCTAGCTTGGCCTTCTCGTGGAGAGCCAAGAAAAGACAGGCAGGCTTGGGTGGGTCAGAGGTGGAGAAGAATCTCAGGCAAAGCTGAAATCATGGAGGACTGCCAAAAATTGAAGAGAAGAAGAAATGTTAATGATAAACCATGTTAATTTCAAGTGTATGTATATATATATATGTATATATACACACACATATATAGATAGGTATATATTCATAGCTATATGTTCATGTAAGATCACACAAAATTTTTATGCGGATTATGTATTTTATGTACCTAGGTTGATTTGTGGACACAGAAGTGAATGTAAAAAATTGAATATTATAATACGAAGCCCTAAAGCAGTCCATCTGCATGGTAATGAAAATCTGGCCTTTTTAAGTAGCTGATTTTGCCATTTTCTGCTATATGCAGTTTGACTCATTTTTCATCTAAATATCAGAGGTACCGAATAAGTATCAACATGTCAAAGGTAGACTTAATGCTTAATGACTAAATTTCTATCCATTTTTATATAGGTTCATTAAATATATCACCACTATCTTCTAGTTTTATTTTCATTTTGTCATTCCTCTAATGGAAACTCTTTAAAAAAAATCTATATAAAGTGAACAGATTTTGCAATACTTTCAAGAGTATAGCAATGCCTCTCCTTACCTTTGAGCAAACCTTACCAGGAGCAAACCTTACCAGGAGCAAACTTACCTTTGTTCCTGTCCACTTTTGCAATCTATCCCCGCCTTATTAATTTCTTCTTATAAGGATTTTTTTTAAACCATAGGGCACTTTGATTTCAATTCACAAACACAGGCTTAAAACCCCATAAGGTAAAGATTTTAACACACAGTGAACAGAAAGGAAAAACAACAGCAACTCCTCATCCAGCATATAAACAAAGATAATAATCAGATCTCAAAATGACAGTCTTGCTCATGTAGATTGCATTTCCCCTCTCACATTGTCTCTTGACATTAGTGTTGTTCAGAGTTCAAACTCAGTCTCATGCGTCATGATTGTCTGAATTACTTCATCTTATCTGTGTTTGTATTTTTCACTCTGGTGGTAGAATCCTGATAGCAATTCATCAGAATCCACTTCACTCTTGATTTGAGAAACACAGCTTTGGTGAAACTCTTCTGGAGCTCTCTATGTAAAACCCTCTACATGTGCTGTTCTCCCAACTTCTCCTTTGGATTGAATGCTCAATAACATCATCCATCTGTTGATCAGACTCTTGGAATGTCTGTCCTTCCTCCCCTCACCACCCAAGTTCCTTGTCTGACTAAATGGAAAAGCAGTGAAACTTTTTACTAAAGCCGCTGTGTTTTGTGAATACATTTTAGTCTTCCCTAACAAATGCCATTCCAAAATCTTTGTGTGTTTACCTATAGCCCAGATCTTTTTTTCCTGAAGACAAGATTCATCTTTGTGACTGCCTGTTGTCCATCATGAGTGAAATCTCTCAGGTATTAAAGTGATCTGGTCTCATTTCCTCTAGCCCTGCTCCATTTCCTGTTTTACTTTTTCTGTAAATAGTAGCTTAGGCCAACAGGATGCCTGTGTCACTTATTTGGGTGCCATCTTTTACAACTCTGATCACCACATCCTCCATTTAGTTGAAGAGTTGGCATTGCTTCGCCTTGGGCCAAATTAAGCCTGCTGGGCTCTTGTTATTTTGTAAACAATTTTCTGTTGGAACATAGGCACACTCATCATTTCCATATTGTCTGTTTTCTCACTGGAACAGTAGAACCAAGGAGAGATCTCGGAAAGAATTATGCAAAGTGGCAAATGTTTATCACTGGTCGGTTCTTTACAAAAACATTTTGCCAGCTCCTGCTCTACACAATTGACAAAGCCAATTATTTCTCTTTTCTAGTGTTATCTTGAATACTTATTTTTATATCATCCTCTTTTGGACTGTGGAAACAACATTCCAACTGGTTGATGCCACTAAACTAATGATAGTCCTGGCAGTCAAAGTAATCTGGCTGAAAGGAGAATGTTGAGGATTCGCTTGTTACTAAATCTATGTGTCTACATGCAACCTAGATCATTCTCTTGAAACTCAGATCTGAATAGTTCTGCCTTGGTTAGAGAATCCTTCAGTGGTTTCCCATTGCCTTGATGATAAAATAACTGAGGGCTGAGCTTACCTCCCCACCTAAACCTGAGTCCTTCTTTAAGCGTTGTCTCCAGGTCTTCTCCCATTTCTTTTTGCGTGAGTCTGTCTCATTTGCCTCACAGATCCCAACTTTAAGGATACCTTGTCTTGGAGACCCTTCCTGATCTCCAGGTTAAGGTTGCCTCCTTACTGTGAGTCTCAGAGCCTCCTGTGCTTCCTCTCTCATTACAGTTACTACATTTTATTGGCCTTATTATTTACTTCTCCTCTACCTGCTGCCTATAAATTCTGAAGAAGGAGGGGCCTTGGATATATGCACTCTTGCAGAACATCCAGCATCCATCATACTTGGAATGTGGTTGGCAGGTTGTGGGCAGGCTACAGGGTAATACTGACTCATATTTCCTGCCCTCTCTTCTCTCTCGGAAGTTACAATGAGAAAAAAAAGTGCTTTCAGAGTAAGGCTTTCAATCAACTTGAATCTAAAGAAAATAAGTGATTAAAGGAATAAGTCATAGAATAGGCTGGTGAGAAGGGAAGAGGCAAATTCTTTAGAATACAGGAACAGAGGAATCTGTGGCAGTTACACCCATATAACTGAATAGGCAATGCTCATTCGTGAAGCGTGGAAACATCACAGACATCTGGCACTTCAAGTACATATGATCCAAAACCGGATCTAGTTAGACAGTTCCAGCCGTCATCAATCTTAAAATCAGAGGAAAATAACACTTCTTGTCCTAGTCAGAGAGAGCCCCTGAGCAAACTGTCATGTAGTCATCATTCCATTGACTCTTATTTGTTTGTGTAATAAACATTTGTTAAATGTGATACCAGATGCTTGGAATACAAATATTAAAAGGAAAAAGGAGCTATCACACTAGTGGGAAAGCAGACACCTAAAATCTAATTATAGGGACAATATGGTATAAACACTGTAATTTCGCAATTTGTCCAATGTGATATGAGGGCACAGAGGAGGTAGAAAGTTCTGTTTTACTTATTTCCGGCAAGATGCAAATGCAAATGTTGTCTGGACATGTTTCTGTGAGTAGCAGAGGACTTGAGTTCACTTCCCTCATGCTTCAGTTTTGCCTGAGTGGTTTCATTAGCATTGCCTTTCCTGCTGTTGTTCAGGCTGCAATGGATCTAGATAGCATGCTTTTTTCTATAAGAACAAGAAAAGTAGGAATTCCTAAAAAAAAAAAAAAAAGGACAGAAGAGAATAATGAGATAAGATGAAGAAACAGTTAACAAAAAAAATATTGTCTCCAACCACATTGTCAGTTTCCTTCCAGGGCGTCTGACTTAATAAGGCAAAAGGTAATGCTAACAGTCAAACCATATGCAGATTTGTCTTACAAAGACAGCGCTTTTTTTTTTTTTTAAACCAACTACATGCAGCCTTTTTTAAATAGAAACTCTTATTTTTTTCCTGTTCACCTTCTCATTTGTCCTCCAAAATTCCTACAAATATGTTAATTCTAATGGGAAACCTTGTGGAACCTTGCTAAGTTTACTTGATAGCATGTAGTTGTATCATGCCTTTGCCACTTTTTAACTGAGGAGACTTGCAGGATTTACTCAACTGTTCTCTAGAATAATAGTAGTATCACCAGGGTGCCCCAGGATATTATTGTAATGATTAAGTGAGGTAATACAAAGAAGTTGCCATTACGTTCTTATTCAATCCTCAGATCCTAACCATACCTCTCTTGGCTTTCCTCTCTTGTTCAGGTTCAACGCTTTTGCTTTGCCCTCTTGTGATGAGAATAACAAAACTTGTTTAAAAATGCCTTTGTATATAGCCATCTCTTTAAAATGTCTGAAATATTAACTGGGCATAGGGTCGGGACTTGTTTGTGAACTAGGACTGGCTGGTGAGGTGTGTAAGACAAGATAATGTTCAGCACGCCCTCACTAGTCTGTAAGGGGGAGATACAAGAGAAGCTGAAGAGGAGATCCAGTGGGTATAAAAAGGGGCTCATTTAGACAGGCAAATTGCTGTCAACTAGCTCGTTGAGGAACAAGAACCTATCTCAAGTGCTCCAAACTCCAGAACCATTCTAATGCCACCCTGACCTGAAAGATGTCTCTGCTTCATCCTCTCCTACTCCATACAGTGATCATAAAGTAGGTAACATGTTGGCCTCAGGATGTGCCCTCCATCCAGACTCAGATGCTCTGGGGCCCTTGAGATAGGGGGATGATAAGAGACTTAGTAATGAATGTGAGTATGTGTGTGTGTAAATTAGGGTATGAGTTAGGTGACTAAGAAGAAGTTGAATTAGTGTTTTATTTGCATAAGAACAACAGCATTGAAAGGCAGATCCTTCAAGTCTTTTGCTGGTACTCTAAAGTGATAAAATCACTCCTGATAACCTTTCAAACACAAACAGTTCCAAGAACTTGCTGAAAGATTATCCTAAGGACTCACACATGGTGTTTGACTCCTTTGATGTAGTTTGTTGGCAAAAACTTCACTTCCATTAGGCTTCTGAATGTTTACTGTGGCCCATCTCTCTGGATTCCCAAGGAGGGCCAGTCTGTAAGTAGTCATCAGGAGGCGCAGCAGGCCAGAGTGCCCTCATTCCACAACAAGCCCAGGAGGCAACCAGCTGATCTCATATTGGAGCTCACAGTCATCCAAGAGTCCAGAAGGATGAAAACAGCGGAAGACTACAGATGTTCATAATTCATTAGCTCCTATCCCTCTACCAGCACCTTAATAAAAATAAATCTGTCACCACTTAATGCTTTGCTTCCAGAATTTCCCTTTGAATTAAGACCTTCAACAGTTCATGTTTTGAATTGCCAAGAACACTGACTCATTTTTTCATTATGTAAGCCATTAATAGGTTACTTCTTGGATGCTGGAATACCTGCTGGAGGCTAACAGCAAGGTGCTGAAATGACTCTCAGCTGTGCCCACTCACCTGGGCTCCCCAGTGAAAAGCCATAGTCAGCTCCTCACCATTAGCTGTGAGGGCTGCACAGAGGCCTCATTAGCATCGAGATCTCTCCTCCTTTTCTCTGCCTTCCGGGCAGCAGCCTCCTCAAGGGAATAGATGGAAACTATGCAAGAGGCAGATTGCAATTACTGGGAAGTGAACCTTTTGGCAGAAAATGCCTATTGACTAGATGTTAGGAAACATGAAGAGACCAGTGTGGGAAAGCGTTGTCTGAACGAACTTGAAAGTGGAGGCAATCTTTGGCACCAAGTTGTGTTTAAAGCAAACACCAGAGAGAATGACCTTGGGGATCCTGGGAAATCTAGGAAGAGCTAACATCACTTGCATGATGAAGCCACAAAAGAACTAAATCCTTAAGGAACAGTAATTTCTAATAAACATCTGCTGTAAAGAGACATTCTAAATATTTCTTTTAATATTATTGCAAAGCTGAAATATTATGTTGGTATAATTTAACTAGGATCATGATTTTTTTTTGCCTTGACTGAGTATGATACATGCATTTCTATTTTGTAATTATCTCAGGGAAAATATTGTTCCAAAAAAATCCATAAAAAGATATAACTTGTCATTCTCTGTGATTGACTAGAGCTACTTTGCCTGAAGGAATGTTGCCTTAATTTAGCTCTTCATCTTTCCTTCTCTCCAAAGGGATTATGTGTTTCAGCGTGGTAAATGCAAATATGGGAGTTCAGTTGCTTGTGAAGATTACCTGTTCTGTGGGGGTGACCCTCGGAGGAGTTCTGGAGCCTCACAACCATCGCATCTCCCACTCATTACCGTCACTCGTCTGGATTAGAGATGCCATCATGGGAGTTGATGTCACTTTTAGAAGGACTTTGGTCATCCTTTGTGGTCATTTACAAGGTCATCAGAAATTATCACATTTTTTAAACATTTGTACTGGAATATTACTTTTTCCTTTTATTACTTTATTTTTGCTGTTCATGTTTTTCTTTCATTGAGACATACTTTTCTTCCTTTTTTTACTAGTTCATTTTGTATCCCTTTGGGTGTAGCTGGGGAAGTCCTTCCTGATCACTTTAGTTCCTCAGTAAGTGAGATACTTATTTCCATTTCTCAGTTAAGAATGTGCCTCTCTTGCACAGTTATTTAAAAATATCATTGTTCAGCTAACGCAGGTGTTTAAAGGACATAGGCCATCAAATGAAGAAAATGTTGGTTAGGACAACTTCAGAATGTAAGGTGCATTAAGATAGGCCCTGAGAATAGTCGGGTTTTGGCAGGAGGATTTGCTTCCTGCTCAGACATATGCATCTTCATTAACTTTGAGAATTATCTCTGTGGAGGCAGAGTCTGAGTTCTCTCCCATCAGTGTCCTTCCTGACATATGGTTTAGTGGTTGACACAGAGCAAGTGTCTAATACATATTTGTAGACTTGGGTTGCTGCCAGAGCTTGGAATATAACCACCTCTTTTACTGCAAAGAGAAAGTTAAGATGATGTGGCCAGAATATGTAGCTGAGCGATGACGCACAAGGCCCTGGACAGTTCTTCAAGATGACACATTTCCTTTTATGTCCTTGTTGTCTTTTTGGATCCGACTACTTAGATAGCATGTTAAAGAGGAGGTGCAGCAGTGAGTGGGGCTCTGTGAAGGAGAGCCTGGTTGAGCCTACCGTCAACTTTGAAGCTGGCTATGTCACCTTTGAGGGAAGATAAAGCACTCTGGAATCCCATCTGCAGTTGGAACTTGTAAATTCTTCTGTCTTTTGCCTAATTCTGCTGTTGTTGATGATCTTCCTTGCATGCACTCAGGAAAGGTTATAATGAGCTTTCAGACAGTCATTTTGTTAGTGTGGTGAGCTGTGGAGAAGTCTGGGAGTCATGGGACTCTTTTGCAATAGGCTAACTCCTCAGGCTGCGTCTGCATTTGTGTAGCTGATGCAGGTTCTTGTGTGGGCTCCCCTTCCTCTCCAACCGGAGGTTCTCAAGACCATTGATAAACATGTGTATCAGCCAAGATGATGGAGCAGGAAGTGCCTGGAAATCTCTCCTACCTTGTACCTGTCTCTGACCCTAAGGATTTTCTAGAAATTGCAGGGACCTTCAAGTAGTAGACAGCAGGCAGTCACTGGCCTTTTCTTCATTTGTCATGTTTTGGCTGATACTTTCAAAGATAAAGTCTGAGGCACCTGTAGGACTTCATGTGCCACATTCTCTCTGAAGCTAAGTTTGTTTTACTAATAATTCTGTTCTACCAAAAACAACAGGCTTATTTCATACGCGCGACAACTAGCCATTATTATTTTTTTAAAAGATTTATTTTATTTTTATTGGAAAGGCAGATATACAGAGAGGCACAGGCAGGGAGCTGGAAGGGAAGCGGGGCTGCCGGAATTAGAACCGGCGCCCATATGGGATCCTGGGCGTGCAAGGCGAGGACCCTAACCACTGTGCCACTGCACCAGGCCTGACAACTAGCCATTATATGAGTAGTATTCTATAGGCCCTGAGTAGGACATGTAAAATATCATTTCAAGTGCCAAGTTTTGTTTTCTAATGGCTTTTCCCCCCCTTTACACAATTTTGAAAGTGGCTTAAACCTAATTGGCTCCCTCAGGATCTCAACTCCTGTTATGTTTGTGGCATTTCTTTCTTGTGAAAGGCATTTGGAGAGACTGCACAGTCGCTGCTAGCTAGCATGAAGGGTAGGAGAAGGCAGCATATTTTTTTTCAACCCCGCTCCTTAGAAACTTTGAAATTTTGTCTTAACTCTCCCAAGCTCTGAGTGTTTGATTTTTGCAGTTGTTTTTGTAATGTTGAGTTTATGATTTTTCCTATTACTTAGCTTCACATAAGTGGGACCGACACCCACAAATGCTACCATGTGTGGCAGCCAGCCAGTATCTTTTGTGAAAGAAAAAAGAGAAAAGGAACACAGAGCATGTAGTAGTCCTCAAGGCCTGTGTAAATAATTGTTACGAAGCAGAGTTCTAATAAACTGGCTTTGTACATGTGTTGTCTATTGCAAGTAAACACTTATTTGGACACTGCAACTGGGTTATTTTTAGAGGACCAGATCCAGATGTACCTGTAGTCTAAACAACTGTAAGGAGACTGCCAGAACCTTTCTCTTTAATCGCAGTGACTGCACACCTTTTAGTGTCCACGGATAAAACAAATGTGTGGAAAAAAAGAAAGAAAAGGATAGACAGGGAGAGGAGAGTGGAAGCAAACCAGGGGATTCATCTTATTTCAGGATGTTATGCCAATCCTTCCAGTTAGAATCTGAGACGTAACAATAAAAAGAACAATAACAAAAATAGAGACTGTCTTAACAGAATTTTGAGAAGGTTGTAGTTTTAGAGCCTCTGGCTTCTTTGTGAAATTGAAGCCTGAGAGTTACATTAAGCATTTAGGCAACCATGGGCTTAAGATTGGGGGCAAACACACTAAGGGTGAAGGATTGTTAAACATGGAAATTGGGCTGCCTTCTGTTCTTGGTTAGAAATCACATTAGGAGCGGTGGGCATTTGGTATAGTAATTAAGATATTGCTTTGGGTGCCTGTATGCCGTATGTAAGTACTTGCATTCAAGTCCAGACTGCCGGTTCCAGCTTTCTGCTTATATGCACCCTAAGCAGCAGCAGATGAGAACTCAAGTACTTGGGTCCTTGCTGGATTAAGTTCCCAGCTGCTGATTGTGACCTGCGTCCCAGCTTCAGCTTGTCTGTACGTTTAGGGAGTGAGCCAGCTGATGGGAGATGGTTCTATTTCTCACTGTCTCTTTCTCTGTCTTTCAAGTAAATAAAAACTTTTAAAAAAAGAAATAGCATAGGGAGAAATGGCAAGAAACTTGACTTCCCTCTGGACAATAAATGATTTGAGGTCTATATTTACGAAAGCTGTATGTTTTAATATTTGATATTATTTTCTGCAAAACTCAGGCCAACAAAGCAACAAAAAAGAACTCAAACTTTGTTACCAGCAAATGCCTTTTGATTGTGTATATGTGTTATGAGTTATAACCCAAATGATACTATATTTGATTGTTTCTGCTTATCCTTTTATTATTTATTAGGTAGGACCTGTCCCAACATACAGAAGGATAATAATATAAGCCTTAGCAATAATAAAAACATGCATATTGAATTAAAATACTAATATTCTTGCTTATTCATTTAAGAAAAGTTTCTTAAGGCTTTCTTCCTTAGAAAAGGATTTATCAGGCCAGTGGTTTCAGGACAGCTAGAGTGCATATGAGTGAATGTGCTTTGTTGTCCTGGGGAGGACAGCACAGACTTGGGGAGTCCAGTTTTGTTTGTGCACTTACAGAATGAATAAATGGGCGTGAATATTTTTGTCTCACTGCCCCTTAGTTTTTCTCATGTATAAATAAAAGACTTGGAGGTGGTGAATTTTAAGATCATTTTTGCACGCAGCATTCTAAATGACAGGCATGTAAAAAATGGGAAGAAAGGCGTGGAAATGAGGTAGTGACTCAGTGCTGGAGCTGAGGTTTTCAGGAGGCAGAATGCATGCAGGAGGTTTTAGTGCTCTCCATCTGCAGTTTCACTACTGCCTTGCTGTTGGCCTTAGGCAATTCAGACATGCTCCTCCTCTTTGCTTCTTCCATTCCTGCTTTTTTCTTGTGTTACTTTTTCTTTGATTGTTTTAAATATCTATTTATTTAAAAGGGCAACACAGAAGAAGAGAGGTTTTTCATCACTGGTTTACTATGCAAATAGTCACCAGTATAAGTGTCTTGTACACTGTGTCAGAGTACCTGGGCTTGCTATGAAGTTTTATTTCTGACTCTAGCTTCCAGCTAATACAGACCATGGGGAGCAACAGAAGATGGCCCATGTACTTGGGTTCCTGCCATTTGTCTGGGAGATCCAGATGGGGTTCTGAGCTCCTGACTTCAGCCTGGGATAGGCCATGTTGTTGCGTGTTTGGGGAATGAAACAAGAATTGGAAGTGTGCAGGCATTGTCTCTCTCTTCACTTTCTCTTTCACCCTCCATTAGTCAATCTGCCTGTCATATAAATAAATAATGTAAAAAACAAAAGCAAACAAAAACCCCCGAACAAACCACGTAGGGGGAAGAGTAGATTTTTGACTGGAGACCCTTCTTGTAGTACCCATCAAACACATTATGAGATTTCAGTGTAGAAATAGTTTGAAGATGATGGAGACTTTATCTTATTCATTCCCCAATGTATCATGCTTTCTGGAGGATGAGGTTTCTGTTGCCCATAGGAATATGTGAAAAAGAAAGATTGAAATGTATAAATCTGTACTCATCTAATGTGAACAACTCTACTGATGTAAAATAAACTAACTCTAGGAATAATTTTTCATTTCAGTGTTTGACCAAAGTTCGTGTTGATAATCAAGGGGAAAAAAAAAGTTTGAAATTCTTTTTATCTATGATTTTAACATAGTAATTAAGTATAAGATGCATTTTTGGAAAACTTTCAACTATACAGATTACTGGGGCCTGAAAGAATGAAGTTCAGTTCTATGGGACATTTATTCAAAAGTCATAAAAATTTGCTGTATGTTTGCTTATATCAAATCTGTGGATGGGTGAGTTTGACGTTAGTGGAAGAAAACTTGGGCATCAGTTACATACACTTGATATGTAGCCATTAACTTTGTAACAGGATTGTGTATACTGCATACCATTATTAAGGTGACGAAAGATCAGGGGTTCTAGCTAAATGTGGGACAGACAAGAGAGATAAGTGAGCCACATTAACTTTTGCAATCTTGACCATGTGCCAAGTCAGTGACCTCATTTGAATTTCAAATCACAACTGTAGTGTGTGGTGTGATCCCCATTTTGCTGATGAGGAAAGTTGGAGTCAAGAGGTGGGATGATTTCCCTGAGGGGCTAAAGCTGGCAAACAGCTAGACTTGAATCTGTATCTGCTTCCTCCTCAAAACCAAGTTGGTCCACTGTGCCTGAAGCTAGTGGTGTTTAACTTCTTAGCCAGAAGCATATATCCAACCAGTCAGTAATTATTTAAAGATGAACTATATGCCAGACTTTAAGAAGACCCATACCTAAATGAATAGAAATTCTTAACTATGGGGTAAAATAATACAAATCAAGTATCTCTAGCCTGAAACCTGAAATATTCCAGTATCTGGAAGTTTTTTATGTAGTGATATGATGCCACAAGTGGGAAATACCAAATTTTATGTGACGAAGGCAGGGCTGTTAAATATATCACATAAATTACCTTCAGACCAGGAGTGAAAGGTGTGCATGAAATGTAAGTGAATTTTGTGGTTAGATTTGAAACCCCATTCTCAAAAATCTCTTTCAATAAACAATCCAGTCTGAAAAAGTCTGAAATGTATACATTTTGAATAAAGAGTACTGAAAATGTACATAATAAAGATACTTGACAAAACAGTGTAGCTTTGAACTTATAAAGAATTATTGTTGTTAGTCTATAGAATCAGTATTATTACTTGCAAATCATGCTTCTTGTATTTGGGGGAATTCCATTTTTGAACTTTGAAAAACAATAACCAATTATAAAATCAAAATCAAACCATTTATTAGCATCTCTATCTTTAGAATATTGTCCATTGATGCTAAGTTGGTGATGGTGGCCCTGATGATTAAGTAGACGTGGCCTTTCTCATTCTGTGGAATACACGAATAATTAGAAATAGACTAATAGTGTATTCTAGAAAATATTGGATCTCACCTTAAAGGAGCAGGTTCTAAAGCACGATTCTCTCACTTGCGCAGCCTGTGATTTATTTATTTGTGAGCCTGGACTTATTTATTTGGTAGTGTTTTTGCACAATGATGTGACAAATAATGCAATAGAAGTGAAAAAAAAAAGGCTTTGCAGGGAGAGTTAAGGTGTGTAATTGTGTAAAGGTCTTCATAGGATCATCACTGTGATGATCAGCGCCTTTTGGTATCAGGTATCAAGTGAGGATAATAGAGCATTTGACGTTGTGCTCAAACTGTGAGGAAATAGAGCGAGAGAGAGAGAGAGAGAGAGAGAGAGAGAGAGATGCTGTTTTGAGTATAAAGGAACAAGTGTGGCAGTTTTATTCTTGTTTTCGGCTGACTACTCAGTTTCTTATTATTTCCGGTGATAGGTGCCATTGCCTCCTCCATCTGCCTGCTCCAACTTGTACTGATGCACAAGGTGCCCGCTTCAAACCTTCTGTGCTACCCCATCTACTGCTTCCTCTTGCCCCCTCTGCCCTTGAACTTCCTCATCTGTTTTCAAGGCCTCCTGCCTCAGGCTGCCTTAGTCACTGACTTGGACTCTGCCTAGAAGCAGGCTCTCAGGACACAGTCCCCTTTGAATCAGTTCTGGTTTTTCCTTTGCACCTGCCCTTCTTCTTCCTTGTGCCATCTGTGAAAATCAGTCATCACCACGTGACAAAGAATCAAGAATATTTTGATGGTATGAGAAGGCAGTGTTAAAAACCATGTGTTCAAGCAGTGTGAAACATTTATGACACAGAATAGACAAGAGAAAAAGGCCTGGACAGGATTGTGGAGATCCGGTGGGCAGTTCCGCAGGGTGACCCCCCCAGGGTGTTTAGT
This sequence comes from Ochotona curzoniae, assembly GCF_017591425.1. Classification (NCBI taxonomy): domain Eukaryota; kingdom Metazoa; phylum Chordata; class Mammalia; order Lagomorpha; family Ochotonidae; genus Ochotona; species Ochotona curzoniae. The sequence goes on along the minus strand of NW_024466502.1, from coordinate 41,312,804 downwards.
ATCAAGGCAAGTGCCTTTGGGTGTGATGATATTGAGTTGCCTACAAATGTTTGTGACAGTGTTTGGCAAGTGAGTCAGTGGTAGAGGAAATTGACTCCATCTTAACTGGGAGTGTTCATTGGGGTTTTGCCCCAACAAGTCATTTCCTAATGCTGTAAATTAAAGGTCAGGCTAGTCAACTCTAACTCTTTTCCCCTAAAGCCCCTTTTCTAGAAGCTCTCAGTCCTTTCACTGAGGGTACCAAAAAGTGGTCACATGTGATTCCCTGGTTTCCATACACAGGGGCTGTACTGGCAGGGCAGGAGTCCATGGGAGAGATACTGTTGAAGAGAAGCAGCAGTGGGGAAAGTCTGCAAGTCAACAAGAACACAAACAGCCCACGTTTAGTAGGAACAAAATTATATAACTCACAGGGACAAACACAGAAGCAGGCACCCCATTACTGTTGTATTTTCAGCCTTCAAAGTGGTGTGGGGTAGGTGTCCTCACAGTTGCTAAGGGAGGGCCTGGTAGATAAAAACTGAAGCCTGCATGAAGAGCTTGGAGAAGTAGTCCATAGATGTCACAGGCTTGCCCCCAGCACTTGTAGTCTTTAACTGCATCTGAATTATTTTAGTGATAATTTCATTTAGTTGAATTTTAATTTTCTTTAAATAAGATAGTCAAAACCAGATCTGTGAACTCTTTCCTTTTAAAGATTAATTAATTTATTTGAATGGTGGAGTGACAGAGAGAGAAGGCAAGGAGGCATGGAGGGAGGGAGGAAAGAAGGGAGGTGAAAGGCAGAAGAGAGAGATCTTCCATTTGCTGGTGACTCCCCAAAAGGCCCCAACAGCTGAAGATGGGCCACACCAAAGCCAGGAGCCTGGGTCTCCCATTTGGGTGGTTGGGTCTTGGATCATCCTCTGTTGCTTTCTTAGGTGTATTAGCAGGGAGTTAGAGCTGATATGGCTCAGCTAGGACTCAAATTGGAGCATATATGGGATTCCTGCATCACAGGCAGCATCTTAAGCCACTGTGCCATAATGCCAGTCCTGAGATGTGTGACCTCATTGGTTCTTTTATTTTCCAAAAATCTCTTTCATGTTTTCATTACTTCTTGAGAAATCCAAGGAACACTTGAGGAAGAGCAGATGTGGCTTGCTGGTGAGAGAAGGCACTGCTGAATCAGGCACCCTAGTCTCCCATTTCTGAGGAGGCTCCATTGGTGGAACCGTGGATGGTTTCTGAGTGACTGCTGAGAGCAGAGGCCTTGTTGTTCATAATGAAAATGTGTGCTCACAAATCTAGGTCGCATTGTACTTGCACACATTTGATGTGCTCTCTTTAAGATTTGCTTCGGTATTATTTCCTAAGGTTTGTCTTGGTATTATTGATTTTTGTTTGTTGGTTTGTTAGCTGGGTTGGGTTCAGGCAAAGCGACAGAAATTTGGCCGCCAATATGTGTTTTCACGTTGCAGGATGCCATTTCCATTCGGAAAAGATCTACAGAGCTGTGTGGTCCTCAGAAAGGAGACCTGGCCCCAAATTTCAGCTCTGCTCATCACTTGCTAGGTGGTCCTCACTCTGTTTACCTTCAATTGCCTTGCAAGTTAGTGACACAACAATAATAGTCCTATTTCTCTCTTCCACAGAAGATGACTTAAATGACTTAAATTTGCTTTGCACAAAAACAGTCTGTTAAAATTAGGCATATTTGGATGTATACATGTATATGAGCATATGTGTATACATGAGGGTATTTTAAAAGTTCACAGAGAAGTGAAATTAAATCATAAGTTTATTTTAGCACAGTATTTTTGAAACTTCATCCATAGGTTTTTCACCATGTGCATTTATTTGAACTCTTTTTAATTAGAAAAGGGGGATGGAGTGTGTGTTGTGGGGTGGGGGTGGTTGAGAGAGAAAAAAAAAAACCTCCCATCTGATATTTCATTACCTTGCAGGGGTAGTTGCTGATCCATGGCTGTAACCAAGAGCCAGGAACTCAGTCTACTGGTGGCAGGAATTCAGTCACTTGAACCAACCCTGTCTTCTCCCCAGGTCAGCATTGATAGGTGTTGGGAATTGTAAGTTAGAGCCAGGACTCCAACCAAGACACTGAGGTAGGACATGCGCATCTTAACAGCTTTGAACCCACACCTTCTAGTCTGCCTCTTCATGAACTTTTTGAAACCCTTTAATACGCATGCATTTCATTTTTTCTTCTTTTTGAACCAAAGTTAGTTTATCTTTTAATTCCATTTTTTCCAGGCACTTGTTGAGACATTCTGCAATGTGTGTGCACGCACATTCATTCATTCTCTCTCCCTCTCATCATTCTAATTAAGGCAGAGATGAAATAAGCAGCTGAATCTGAGTTCTTTTCCTGGAGTTGAACTTCCATTGCTTTGGTGGACCAGGATGGCACATGACACCTTGCATGGTCTTTATAGCTAATCCTCCAGAAGAATATTCCCCGTATTAGTGCATGAAATCTTTTCCTATTCAGAAATCATTTTCTAAAAATTAATTTATTTGAAAAATAGAGTGACAGAGAGCGCCCATCCATAGGTTTACTCCCCCAGTGGATGTGATGATTGGAGCTGGCCAGGCCAGGCCAGTGCCAGGAACCTGGAAGCCTATTCAGGCTTTCCACATGGGTGGTAGGGGACCAGGCCCTTGGGCCATATTTCTGTTTCCCAAATGCATTAGTGGAAAGCCATATTGGAAGTGGATTAGTGCACTTTGAGTAGTGTTCTGACATGGGGTTCCAGTGTTACAGGCAGTAAGTTAACCCACTACGCTATGGCACTGGTCCTTAAAAGTTGTTCTAGAGTCCCCTTTCTCTACTATCTCTCACATCCTGTCTATGCATCATGAACCCTGTGAGCCCCCCTTTGAATATACATTTAAATCCATTGACTTCTGGTCAACCATTGCCAACTTAGACTGCACCCACAGCAGCAGCCCTGTGGATTGCATCTCTAGAGACGATTTTCCATACTGCAGCCAGAGTGACCTTTTGAAAATTATGATGAGTCAAGCTCAAAATCTGATATCGGGTAGTTTCTTGGTGTTGTTTAGAATGAAGTTCAGATGTCTCACTATGACCTACCTGGCTTTCCTGAGACCAGTCTACTGGCTGTCTGGCTCTCTATGCTCTAACCAAGCTGCACTTCAGTTCTGTTATGCAGCACACATTCTTCCCTTAACTACATAAAAATAGACTTTCTTTTCTAAAACAGTTTAAATTCACACCAAAATTTTGTGGGAAATACAGGGAGTCCCCCATATCCTCCTTGCTCCCACACAGGCTCAGCTCCCACCACAATTGGCATCCTCTTGTCATTGAGCTTGTGTCAGTACAGCATCATCACCCACAGCCCACACTCTGGGTGTTTTATAGCTTTGGACAAATGTATCAGAACATGTAGTCACCATGGTAGCATCTTGCACAGAACTTCTACTGCCCTAGGAGGCCCCTGTGCTCTGCCTATTCTCTCTTCTCCCCATTTCCCTGCCACTACTGATCTTTTTGTACCACCACCAAAGTTTTGTCTTTTCCCAGATGTCATATAGTTGGAATCATAAGGGTATAGCCTTTTCCAATGAGCCTTTTTCACTTCATGATATGAATTTAAGGTATTGCTGTCTTTTTATGACCTCAAGGATTTTACTGTAGCTTTTTGCTCTGCTTGGCTTTAAATTTCCACCCTATTTAACTAGCTTTTCTTATCCCATTACTCTGTTGTATTTCTTTCCTGGCACACAGGGCCCTCTGGCATTCCCCCCCTCCTTCCCTTCCTATCTTCTCTCTCCTTCCCTTCCTTTCTTTTTTTCCCACCAAAAATGAAGCTCAGCAGAAATGGGCAGTGGGGGGTGGATCTTTTCTGTTTCAGTATTGTCTGGTTCCAAAGTGCCTGGCACAATTTCTGCAATATAGTAGGTGCTCTCAGTGAGTGCTTGAAAAACTAAATGTATGTACACTTGATTATTAATTCTCTCTAGGTTTCCTTTTCTCACTTACCTAGCTTTCAAGGTAGCAAACTCTTATACAGCCTGCTTCAAATTTTGTGCAAGAGACAGGAATCTGTGTTAAATCATGGAGTCTAGGGATTATTTCTTGTTCACCTTTGCATTCTAAAACTGCTGAATTTAATGCACTCCATGTGAATGGCAGCTTGGAAGTCGTGGTAGGCATCAGTCACATTGCAAGGCAGTGGAAAATGATCAAGAAAAAAGCAGAAAAGCATAATTTTACATTTATGGAGTAACACATTGGACTCAAACCTGTGTATAACATAGAAAGCAAATTAGGAGACAAGGTAGATATGAAATGAGTAAACACACACAAGCACACAAATACTGCAGAGAAAAAGGTGTTTCTTCAGATGCCTTCTCTCATTACCAGACTGTATCCTCATCAAAAAATACAGGCTAGTTTAGGAGAAACATAATGCAGCTAGCGTTTGTGGCCCAGTTATCCCCTCCAGGGCACAGAGAGACCTGTAATTTCATTACTGGTTTTTAAAGAAACTTTCTCTAGGGCTAACAGACTTTCTAGGGAGGCCAAACCAAGTGAAGCTAAGTTAATGTTCTCATTAAAATGTTAAAGAGGCTTTGTTCATGAATGACTGAATCTGTAATTGCTTTATCCTTGTAAACTATGAAAATATGTGGTGCTCTTTTACAGAGGCACTGGCCCATTCCCCTCTGTCAGGAGGTGCTGCTTGATGGAGGTCTTAGCTGATCTGGAGGAAGAGAAAAGGAATCTTCCATCCTCTGGTTTACTCTTTCTTCCTCTGGTATTACTTTCAACTGACCAAGGCCTGGTTAGGCTAAAACCAGGAGGCAGGAACTTGTTTCAGATCTCCTGCATGGGTGGTAGAGGCCTAGAACTTGGACCATCTCCTGCTGCTTTCCCAGATGTTTCAGCAGGGAGCTGGATCAGAAGTGGAGCAGCCACGACTTGAACTGGCACTTGTATAGGATACTGTTACATCACAGATGCCAGCTGCTCTAGTTACACCACAACACTGGCCCCTGCATTCTGTCTTGTAGGGATGTAATGGAAGTGGTGGCTAGGATTATTTCCGTCTTAATCTGTTTATGTTTTGTTAATCTTGTTGGGTAAGTACTGTGTGGTTATGAATGTTTCTCCACTTATGGTAAGGAAACATCCTGATAAGCTCACTGTAAGGAGAAGATATTAAGTTGAAGATGCATTTAACACATCTAGTATATGGAAGATCACAGTCTAGTGACAGCAAGCTATAGACATTTCCTCTCAGAATGCAAGCCTGACTGGCAGCTTTTGTTGCTGAGCCACTTAGCATCACTAGAGAGGATCAGACCACACATCCCCTGCCTAGGCAAAGATCCAAATTCAAAATTTGAAGTGTCATTTCCATTGAATGAGTGTTGCTTTTGTACAGCATTGTGAAGGTGAAAAACCAGAAGTCAGACCAACATTAAGTCAGGGACTGTTTGTTAGAAGTCAAATGAGAAAAGAACCTAACATGTACATGCGCTCAAATGTGAAAGAAGGCATTTTTAAAAATCCTCCCAGTAGGCAGTAATTTATTGAGAATAGAGAAACTCTAGAGACACTGAAGTGGTTGTAATACTGAACAGGGAATTGATTTGGAAAAGCTATGGTGCAGGGAAACAGCCCTCAATTTCCTTTGGAAGATGACACACGTCCTCCCATTGCCAGCCACCATTTTCCAATATCCTTATGCAAAAACTCAGCTGGATGACTTGAATGCAAATGTCAACTAATTGTTTCATCCTGGTGATGACTTATAATGCTGCTTAGATAATACAAGAAACACAGACTTGCAATGTTTATGTGACTAGGAAAGCATGGTCTTGGAAACCTCAAAATAAAATACAGATGTAGAGAGGTTTAAGCATACTACCTTTTCTCTGTTATTGGAAAACTCTGTTGAATTATAACAAATTTGAGTCTTCATGGAATTCAAACATAGTAATGTTGTACCTAGGGATTATGTAGTACAAGAAAACTCTCTTTTCCTTTTTATTTCTTCTTTTAAAATACTCATTTTATTTATTTGAAAGGCAGAGTCACTTAGGGGAAGAGATGGAGAGATCCTCTATCTGGTGGTTCATTCCACAAGTGACTCCCCAAATGACTGCAGTGGCAAGGGCTAGGCCAGGCTGAAGCCAGGAGGCAAGAGAACTTCTTCCAGGTCTCCCACGTGGATGCAGGGGCCAAGGACTTGAGACATTCTCTGTTGCTTTCCCAGGAACATTAGCAGGAAGCTGGATTCTATGTGGGGTAGCTGAGTCTTGAACTGGTGCCCAGGTGGGATGATGACACTCCATTACCAGGCCAACCCTTTTCCTCTTTCATCCCAGATTGCTTAATGTGACCCTTCTGACAAAAGAGAGATTAGTAAGAGAAAAATAATACAAGTTTAATAAAAGTTTTATGGGACAAGGGAGCCCTTTCAAGGAAATACAAACCCATAGAAACAATTAAACTTAGCTTTTTGTGTGTGAAATGATAAGGAAGGAGGAAAAATTGGACAAAATGAGTGGCAAGGATCGGGTGTTGAGGCCCATTTTTTTTTTTAAGATTTATTTTATTTTTATTGGAAAGGCGGATATACAGAGAGGAGAGACAGAGAGGAAGATCTTTCATCCGATGATTCACTCCCCAAGTGAGCGCAACAGCCAATGCTATGCCGATCCAAAGACAGGAGCCTCTTCTGGGTCTCCCACGCGGGTGCAGGGTCCCAAAGCTTTGGGTCGTCCTTGACTGCTTTCCCGGGCCACAGGCAGGGAGCTGGATGGGAAGCGGGGCTGCCAGGATAGAACTGGCGCCCATGTGGGATCCTGGGCGTTCAAGGCGAGGACCTTAACCACTGTGCCATCGCACCAGGCCGGGGTTCTTCTTGGTATCCTGTGTCTTGGGCGTCTTTGTATTTAGGCAGGGTACCTCCTACATGAAAGACATGTTATCTGTTTCACCAGCACATTAAAAATCTTTCTAACCTTGATGAGCTTGTTTTAGGGGAGAAGGATATGGGAATGTGAGGGAGACTTTCCAGCTTTTGCTCTTTTCTTAAATGCCAAAGTTCTGTATTTTGGGGTTGTGCACTGTGAAGCCCATTAGTATTTTTTTTTCTTTTCCACTGATGAGTTTTAGATACTTTACCAGAGTGAAATGTAAATTCAAATACATACACACATTCTAGAACAGCCAGTTGTTTTTTCATAGTGTCAGTTCCTTTTCTGAGGTGAGTGTGAGGCATTTGTTGAAACCAGTTCAGGTCTGAGGGAGCAGTGGAGCTGAAAGTAAGCAGAGGAGGCTCAGTTCATACAACAGATTGGGCAGATTTATTTATTTATCTATTTAATATATTTTTGTTGGAAAGGCATATATACAGAGAGAAGGAGAGACAGAGAGAAAGGACCTCTATCTATTGGTCCACTCCCTAAGTGGCTGCAAGGGATGGAACTGAGCTGATCAGAAGCTAGAAGCCAAGAGCCTCCTCTGGGTCTCCACGTATATACAGGGATCCAAGGCCCTAGGCCATCCTCTGCTGCTTTCCCAGGCCACAATCAAGGAGCTGCATGAAAAGTTGAGCAGTTCGGACACAAACTGGTGCTCACATGGGATCAAGGCTCATGCAAGGTGAGGATTTAGTCACTAGGCCATCACGCCAGCCTAGCAGGTTTCTTTCTTTTATTTTTTCTTCTTTTTTAAAAAAGATTTATTTTTATTGGAAACTCAGATTTGAAGAGAGAAAGAGAGACAGAGAGGAAGATCTTCCACCTGCTGATGCACTCTCTAAGTAATTGCATCAATGGGCAGGCCACAAGCAGGGAGCTGGAAGGGAAGGGAAGGGAGAGGAAGAGATACTAACTGGCTCGCATATGGGGTTCCAGCTTGGCCCCGGTAGATTTCTAAAAAGTTCTCTTTTTCTTCCTATGTCCCTCTGCTCCCCCCACCCACAGTTATGATTTATTTATTTATTTGAATGAGAGCTACACCAAGAGAGATCTATCTTGCATTCACTGTCTCACTCCTGAAATGGCTGTAAAGGCCAGATTTGGGCCAGGCCAAAGCCAGAAGCCAAGAGTTCCATCCAGGTGACCCACATGGGTTTCAGAGTACCAAATGCTTGGGCTGTCTTCTGCTTTTTTTTTTTTTTTTTTTGAAGGCAATTAGCATGGAGCTGGATCAGAAGTAGAGCAGCCATAACACAAACCTGCACCCAACTGGGATGTCAGTGTCAAAGGCTGTGGCTGCTACTGCCTGTGCTGCAACACCAGTGCCAAAGAGTTCTGTTTCATGGTACCAGCATTGTTGCACAGATATTTCTCTTGTGATCTAGCTCCCTACTAATGCCTCTGGGAAAGCAGAAGATGATGGGGCAAAGTATTTTGACACCTGTACCTAGTGGGATACCTGAATGGATTCCTTAAGCACTCAACTTACTGCCTGACTCAGCCCTGGCCATTGTGGCCACTTGCAGGTTGAACCAGTGGATGGAAGATTGATTTCACTATCTCTGTCTCTTCCTTTTAGATAAGTGAGTAAATATGTTTTTTAAAATTTTCTTCTGTAAGGGTGATGATTACTCCTCAATGAAATTAATGACATTAACATTAAAGAGAATCTCTCAGTTTCTGAGCTTAAATAAAATTCTAATTTTAGAACACTTTTGATAATAGATAATGAAGTACAGTCTTTTTTAACATAAATAAATGATTCAGAGCAAAATATAACAAATTTCCATTGTTAGCTCTTTTATATAACTCCTACTGTTGGTTGATTGACATTAAAAGATTTGCTAACCTGACCCTTGAATTCGATGATGAATTTGCACAGGTGGGGGTTCTTAGGGCTCTGTGCAGTTGCAGTCCAGCTTGCCATCCTCTCCCTCTTCTCCATATTTGGACCCCTTGTGGCTGAACAGTTGAGTGACTGTTCTGGGGAAGTTACTTCCTGCTTGCCTAGGAAATCTTGCTGGCCTATGGTTGATTCCTCATTTCCCTATTAAGACCCAGGAGCATTTAAGGAAGTAGAATGGTGTGAAGGGACTTTTTGTAAGAGCATATAAATAAAGAATCATAGAAATAAATGAAGGAATTAACTAATTTGTCTGAGGCACACTATGTTTCTTGAACTGTTGTCTGCTATGTAGAGTTTTCTGTTTTCTTACTTGCTGTTAGAATGTCAGGTGTTATATCTGTCGGCTAAGTGTGCTTGCCACAGGAGTGATTCTTTGCATTCTAGTTCTCTGTTGACCTGATGATTAGGTGATAGTGCCAAAAACCCAAGAGCTTTCCCAGTGCATACTTGTGTGGATAGTGTTTTTCTGGAATTACTTTGTTTTATTGTGTTTTAAGTCGTCTTTGGTAAGTTAGTTGATCACTTGATGATCTCATTCATTCATTCATTCATTCATCAGCTAATTCAGGAAAGTTTAAGTACTATATTGCAAAAGCACAGAATATGTTTAGGGAATAGGCTAAAAATTAGGTGGGCATACCAGATTTGTGTTTTATGAATTTTGTTGGTCGGTCATAGGTTGTAAGTAAAAAGACTGAGATTCCAAAGGAATTCAATTTAATTTTCTCTGAGTTAAAGTTATGTGTGAAATTGCCATATCCCTGACTACTCTGTGGAATTCTCCATAAATGTATTTTGCGTGGAAATGGCACCAGGCATTTTTTGTCTTACAATAATCTTCCTATATTTATTAAGGTGTAACTTGTAAGGCTTCCTGATGGGGCATTAAATGAAGCTTTTGGTGGGCTGCTTTGTGTCCTTGTCTAGAAGGACTCTGGAAAATCTTTGCTGCTTATCCTGGCAAGGAAGAATGTTTCAGTTTCAGGAGGCGCCCAGAGATCTCTACAAAGAGGAGATGAATGAAATGGTTGCTTTCGCGGTGAACTAGAGGAAATGGACTTAGGAAATTCCAAGGATAGAGTGTAATTGCCTGGTGTGTTTTACATCTTTGTCACTTTTAGCACAGAAGCTGAATATGTGTTGCCCACCATCCCACCCCTGACCAACTGTGGATCTAGGAGAGGGTTAGGAGTGTTACGAGTGTCAGAAAGGAATGTAGAGAAATGTTGCAGTTCTTCTATCATTCTGAGCTCTGTGCTGATAGGACTGGCTGCATACTAATAGCAGAGCTTCAACTTTGGGAAAGGAAAGACAAACTGGAAGAGGAGAATAAAAATGTGGATTGGTTGGTGAAGGGGAAAAAGAACAATGAAAAAGTGTGGAAAAGTTTGATTATCTTCCCATATCTACTTTACACAAAAGGAGTGTTTGCAAAAGCAGGCCTATTGAAAGGGGAAGAAGATAGTAGAATAGATATTGAGGGCACCTGGAGATGGCAAGAAAGTTGTAAAATGACTCAGATATATCCCAAGAATAAGGGAGAGGGAAGGAGACTGTATAAGAACTATTTAAAAGGAAGGAGATGCTCCCAGGGAGGGAATGCTCTCTCTGGTCACAGTGAACGCCGTGAGTTGCTCTCAGTGTTGCATCTGCCAGATAGCCAGCGTCTCTTGCCAAAGACATTTTTCTGACATTTGTATCAGCTTTAGTGCAATTCTGTTTATGGCCTCTGTATTGCTGGTTGCAGTTTCACTGATACTCAGTGAGATCAAATAGCGAATGTGGAGGAACGGTTCTGTTATCCCTGCCCCTTTGTCATGTGCAGCCGACTTCTGAGTCAGTGCTCCTTGCATTTCTTGTTTGCCACTCCTCCTTAGGAACAGACAGGAAGGTTTAAAAAAAAGGAAATATAAAAAAAAAGATTGAGACTCCTAAAGAAAACCAATTTTGTTTTCTTCAAGTCAGAGATGTGCATGTATGAGATTGCCATATCTCAGTCTACTCTGTAAATTTCTCCCAAGGATTGCCACATGTGTAGCTCATACATATACAGCTTCAAAGTAGCCAAAGCCCCCACAATCCCAGTATTTTTTCTTTCAAGTAAGGTGGTTAAGTCTTTTATGGCTGGCCTGGTTACTTATCGTAACCCAATATCATACTTACTGTACCTGTCAGAAAGCTTTTTGAAAGTTCTCAACTTTTCTTTTTTTCAGAGGGCAGTTCAGGATGCTTTCCCGACATTGTAAATCTGAGTCAGAGACTTTCTAAGTGTATGTCAGAGCACTCCCCCAACCTAGACTTCCTGTGACCCTTCTCCATTACAGCTGCCATGCCATGCCATGCCATACATTTTGTCCTAGTGGCTGGAGCTCTCATTGAGCATCTGTTAGGGGATGGGTAATGTCTAGTATAATATGTAAATTGCTGGCCCATAAGGAGTATAAAATAAATTCTCCTGGAAAGGGTTATGCTTTTAGAGATTAGTTATCAATTATTCTAAATGTGCTGGAAAAGATGAGGAATAGACTGACAGCAGGGATTTTTGTGCAATATTAGTGGAATATTATTTCCTATATTCATGTAACTACAGGTTAAACATCCTTCATTTGGAAATCTAAAATTAGCAACACTTTGAACATCAATGTGACATTTACAGACTTTCAGATTTCAGAGCATTTTGGTTTTTAGGTTTAGAGTAGGGATGCTAAGCAGTTAAGTTTATGTAGATACGTCAAAATCCAAAAATCTCCATGATTTGAAATACTTCATATACCAAGCATTTTAGATAAGAGATTTGTAACTTGCGTAATAAAGGAATTGTGATTCCATTAGCTTCCAAATGCCAAAGTACACTCTTGAATTTTCCACAACCTTTTTCTTATAACATTGGCAACCATAGGCTTAGGCATCAGTCAGTCCTCAGATGTTATTATTTGTAGGAGTCATTCAGGGAGCTTGTTAGAGTGTGAATTCTGTTGCAGGTGTCAGGTGAACTCTCAGGTTCATTTTAGGCTCTTGGTGAAGGTAGTCTTGATATCCCATGGCCACTGTCTGAGTAAATAAAGTTGAGAAATAGTTGCCAGCAAATAAAGATGGGATTTTTGTGTGTAAAAATGTACAGTTGCACTGTGTTTGCAGAGCAATGGATTTTCCAGGAGAAAATCTGTGTTCATTCCTACTTCAGATTGAAGAGTTTTAAGAGTTTCTCCCCGTTAAAAATGCCACATGTTAACTCTCTAAACTTTGTAGAATGTCCTGGTAGGTTATTCTGTACTTAATTGACACACAGCTTTCCTTGTTTTCAGGTTTGGAAGGCCCTGCCTCCAGCCCTAGCATTGACCCTTGCAGAGCTTCATTAGCAGCAAGGAATACTTCTAAAGCTGAAATACTGTTTCGAAGATTGACAGTTCAAAGGCTGTGTTTATGATGAAACCTTCACATTTATCGATTGTGGGCAGGTTAGCACTGTGCAAAGACCTTCTCCAAGGGCATCCAGTGGAATGGCTAGAAATGTAAAGGGCACTGCTCAGAAGCCGTGCATCTGCTTACAGGTGTTCAGTCTGTTCTCCAAAGGTGATATTTGAATGTTTTTTTTCTAACCAGATGGCCTTTATTTCACAGGTGTTTTGCAGCTGCCGTGATACCCTGTTTATACCACGTGGAGGAGAGAGAGAACGCATCATGCTCAGGTAAAAGGATGATGTGTGTAGCACAAATAATAGGCAGGGTTACTGATGGGTGGTTTGTCATTGCATGAGCACTGATGGGTTGAGGGCTGCCAACCTGTTACCTGTGCTGTACTCAGTGAGGTGTGAAGCTGGAGACCTCATTAAACTGTTATGTGTTTGATGGGCAGCTGCAAAGTGCCTAGGCAAGGATCTCTATGAAACACAAGGAACAGCTGGCCATTTGCTATCCTGTTTTAACGTCTATAGAATAAATGCAGAATTAATACTATTGTTCATCTCTGTTACCTATCAGACGGTTTTTATCTCTCCAGCACGTAGGTAATATGCAAATACTAAAGACTTTTAATTAAAGTCTTACTACCTCCCTTATCTTAAGTTGTCCTGTAATTCCTTTATATTTTCTTTCTATGTAAGTACATGTGCCACCATTTTGAATTTCCCAACTAGATCACTAGGATTAATTTTCCATTAACCTTTATTGCTTCTGCTTTTCCCCTAATTATACTCTTGGAGGATTAAGCATTCCCCATTGGGTCAGCTTCTCATTAGGGTATAAATCATCTTTTTCTTTGTGGGGCCTTATGGAACTGATGCAGATGGTGGGGATCTGTCATCTGGTGATTGATCATGGCCCTGTTACCAGAGCCAAAGCCTCTCTTGATGGAGGCACACTAGATCTGTTAGCCAGTTATTTTAGGCTTTTGTTATTAGGCTTGCCTCTGTTATGAGTCATTCTGTAGCCATTTCCTCTAAATACCTTAACAAAGTACTAGAAACTGAATTTTACCGTCTCCTGGTTTTGGAGGCCCCAAGTCCAAAGCTATGATATCAGCAGGGTGGATTCCTCTGAGTTTATTAGGAAGGGCTTGTTCCAAGTCCTTCTCCTTCTTTGTGGCTCCCTTAGGCATTTCAGGCATTTCTTGGCAGTGTATTTTGTATTTCTAATTTTTTGGTTTATATTTGAAAACGAAAGAGAGGAGAGAGAGAGAGAACTAGAGAATTTTTTCATGCAGCAGTTTACTCCCAAGATGCCTGTAGTAGCCAGGATTGTGTCAGGCTGCAGCCACCACACATGTGTGGCACAAGTTCTTGAGCCATCATTGTCTGCTACCACCAAGAGGGCATGCACATTAGTGGGAAGCCGGATCAGAAGTGTAGGCAGGAGTTGAATGCAGGCACTCAGATATGGGACGTGGGCCTCCTAAGTCACAACTTAACCAGGTTGTGCCATAATGGCTATCCCTCTGGCTCATCCTACTTCTATGGTTGCCTTTGTCCAGATACTGAATTGTATAGGAACACTAATCATATTTTGTTAGGGTCTACCTTAATAACCTCATCCTAACTTGATCTCTATTTCCAAATAGGCACATTCACATGTACAGAGTTAAGGACTTCCACATCATCTCAGGGTGTACAGTTTAACTCATGAAATTAAGGAAAGAGGACTTTATTCTTCTTGGAGCTTCATGAAATGTATAGAACAGACCCTGTGGCTTAATATTTGTTGAATGAGTGGATGGCAAATACCATTATGGCTGTGGTCAAACTTAATTTGCTAAAGCAAAGTGCAGTGACCAGCAGGAGGTAAGTATTAGGCAGAGCCTGTGGTCCTAGGTGAACTCACGGTCTCAACATACTCTGAGTTAAACAACAGTTTAAATGGGGTACAATCTTTTATTGTAACAGTAATAGCAAGCAAGGTTTTTACAAAACGTAGTCCCCCCTACGTGAGTCAGTCCTGCCTTCTCTGCTGGCGTTGCAAGTTGAACTGCTAATTTACATGCTGTCTCCATCAGTACATCAAGATATCTTTTCAGCTAATTCAATGCCATTTAAATCATACTTAGCCAAGCCATTCTTTGTTTCCAGCTGCATCACTTTGCACTTATTAAATTTAACGTTCTGTTTCCTAGCTTTAATGTGCAAATGCTGCCCTGAAACAGATCTGCCCTCAGTGGTGTCTTCTTTCTTCTCTCTGCTTCCCTAGCTCCATGTTGTTGGATATCACCTTTAGAGTGTTCAGGCTTAGGTGTTGATGGATGAAGTGTTGGGACACTGGTGTTCAGGTGATCCCTAAGTATTTGTTTTTTTTTTTAAAAAAAGATTCATTTATTTTTATTGCAAAGCCATATATGTACATAGAGGAGGAGAGATAGAGAGGAGAATCTTGTGTCCAGTGATTCCTTCCCAAGTGACCACAGTGGCTGGAGTTGTGCCGATCCGAAGCCAGGAGCCAGAAACTCGTCTAGGTCTCCCACTCAGGTGCAGGGTCCCAAGGCTTTGAACCATCCTTGACTGCTTTCCCAGGCTACAAGCAGGGAGCTGGATGGGAAGTGGAGCTGCCGGAATTTGAACCAGCACCCATGTGGGATCCTGGTGTTAGGCTACCACGCCGAGCCCCAAATATATGTTCTTTAGAGGTGGTTATTTGGGGGAACTTTAGATCTTGCTGGTTTGATGTTTTCTGGCCCTGGCTGCTGTTACTTTCAGGGAACAATGACCTTTTTAACACTCAAAGGACAACTTCTGGGAGGATACAAAGGTCAGGGGGACATTTTTTCCTGGAACTAACATGGCCAGTTTAGGAGCCCTGGGGCCTCATGGCTCGTGTGCTGGGACTTAGATGGAGCTGCTGTGAGAAGGCTGGTCAAGGTACAGATACTGACCATGTGATGGGCTTTAGCATCTGTGAAGGTTACTTGCAGACTCTCTGGGGTCTTCGCCTTGCCAGAAGCTATCCTGTATCAGAGAGTGGGCTGTAGGCTGTCCCACAGCCATGTGTAATATCAGTTTAGCATTGAATTTGTAAGATGGTAACAGGCAGTTGAAAATAAAAATCTATTTTAGCATCTTTCACACTGACATGATTCCTAAGGAAATTGGTAAATCAAGCAGCAGATATTTATGGTGCATGTGATGGGTGCAGGCAGTTTCCCCACGTGCCATGCATGTGTGTATAACTTCATTCTGGTGCCTGCATCTCTTAGGCTTCTTTTCGATCTTTGTCAAGAGCTGCTTCTCCATTAGAGACCTTTTGTAACTTTCCATCTGCATACTCCTTGTTTGGTTTGTGAGGCTATCCATAAGGCTTTATTAAAGTTAAAGCAATGTACTTGTTATTTTGACATAATAGTTGAATCAACGTTTCAGTAGGACAGCCCTTTGTCACCTGTAGGCAGAGCCCAGTGACCAGTTACATTCTGCAATAGCTGGCCAGGCACTCTACAGTGTTCACTGCTAAAGTTACAACAGCCTCCGAGTATTGCCTTAATAACTTAGTTTGTGTGTGTGTGTGTGTGTGTGTGTGTGTGTGTGTGTGTGTGTGTTGTATCTGATATGTTTCTATGACTAGAAAATAAAGCTTTAGTACCATGGGTACTATACACTAGCTATTATTACTGCATCTTCTCTTTAGTTCCTGTTAGCAATTTCAGTAATCTGAGACTTCTGAAAACTCAGATATAAGGCTTTCATGGAATTGATACTATATATATTTGCTGCTAAACTCTGATCTTAAAAAGCAGGAAATGGTTCTTGTATTCTCTTAGTTAATAATTAACACAGTAGCATTTTTAGATCTCCAAAATTACAGTGTATTTATGATATTCTCGAAAATATTGTAATTAGACAAGTTATACCTGGAATCAAAATCCTATCTGGTTTTTTTCCCCAGAAAGTTGTTGCACATGAGTAAGATAAAAATACAAATCTTTGTTTGCTTTCTTGTTTGTCTAACTCTGATGGTTCCTTTGGTGTTTCACTTTAATCCACAAGTTTGTTTCATACCTCTGTACTGATGACAGAAAATGATGGGGAATGTTGATAAGACTGGTGGGGGTTGGAGCTGGGTATGAGCTGGGTAGTGTCCTGTTGCTCTGAATTTTCTGTAATTCACATTTTTTATTTCCTTTACCTTTTTATTCACAAATATCCTTTTCTAGGATTTTCTTTTTTATTGTTTTTATTTTGTTAGACTATTTTGTATGCTTATTCTTTGGTTCACTCATTCAGTCATACATTCATGTATCCTGGTATATGCCAAAACATTACTCTGAAAGAAGATGTTAGGCTTTAGATGGGAAAGCATCATGCCCAAATCATCACCCTGCCAGAACTGGGTCCTAAGTATCTTTTGCGTGTGAGACACACTGAAACTCAGTAAGCGGGGGCATTTAGTGTATGCCATGAAGATGGTCTCAGGATGGAGGCTGAAAGAAGTAAAAAGGAGAGGCTGAGGGCATGGTGCAGAGAAAGGGTTCCGTGGGATGTGAGGACACAGGTGTGTTTTTTCTTGTTGTTTGGATGGTGTGGAAGCATGAAGTGGCAAAAGAGATATGTTACTAGAAGAGCTCTGCAAGAAAGCAGAATTCAAAGTTCTTTCCTGTTGGGGCTGATATTGTGGTGTCACAGGGAAAGCCGCCACATGCAGTGCACATATTCCATATGGTGCCAGTTTGCTTCTGGCTCCGTTTGTGATCCAGCTGCCTGCTAATGGCCTGGGAAAGCAGTGGAGGATGGTCCAAGTGCTTGGATCTCTGCCACTCACATGGGCGACCTGATTGAAGCTGCTGGCTTCAGCCTGGCCCAGTCCCAGCCATTTTAGTTGTCCGAGAAATGAGCTAGTGGATGGACGATCTGTCTTTCTCTCTCTCTTTGTAACTCTTTCAAGTTAATAAATATTTTAAAAAGAAAGCATTTTTCACACATTGTTGAGCCTTCCTTTGCCTTGTGCCTTTGAGCATCAGTGCCTTCATTGTATCCCACATGTTGTAAGATGACTGAATTAAATAAATGCTTTTCTCCGGCCCAGCTCAACTTCAATTGAATTTTACCATCTTGCAGTTTTGGAGATCCTCAGCCAAAGCTGTGGTGTCAGCAGGGTGGATTTCTTCTGAAGTTTGTGTGAAAGAGTTTGTTCCAGATCTTTCTCATTCTTTCAATTCATTCCCTTAGGCATTGCTTGGCTGTGTCTTTTTTATTTGTGATTTTTTGGTTTATATTTGAAAGAATGAAAGGGAAGAAGGAAGATGGGGCAAATGAGCAAGCCTAGCCTCCCTGCTTCCCAGTGGAAGGCAGGCCTTTTTTATTTACTCTGTTAAATCATTTGCTCAGCCAGGTTTGTCTGCTTTGCTTCTCACACACAATTTGTCAACTTGCCTCTGTTAGCTGCCCTTTGAAAGATCCAGCCATCCCCCAAGATCTCCCTGAAATTTGTATCCTGTATGATACTTTCTCTACTCATGAGTGAGTCTACCCCTTTACTTTCTGTGGAGTCGTCATATCATAATTTCTCTGTGCCCCTTTGTGTGGCAGGTTATTTTTGTAACAATCTCAGAAGGACTGCCATGTGTTGAGGAGAAAGGCAGTGTACCTATTATGTCTCCTGTTTGTGCTGAAAGAACAGCTTCTTACAGTTAAGAGACATTGCACTGATGTTTGTGAAATGGATGGAGGGAAACCGAGCTCCTTTAATTTGTAAGGCTGTTGCAGAGGTGGAACTGAGGGATTGATTAACTGTCATATGGAGAGGCAGTGGTTAATGTAGTGTCCAGATGAAACTCTTGCAGGGCAGAATAATTGTCAGTGAAGGTAGAAGGATTAGATTAAACAAAAGGCAGGAATATATACGGAAGAGAGTCATTTTAGCCAAAATCCAGTTAAGCCTACCTGAGAGTTAGACGTGGAGAGAAGACACCTACAAATCCGTGAAGGCATATGGGACTATCTTTGGCAGTGAGTGACAGATGGCATAGCAGGTAAGAGCACTGCATTGCATTAAGAGCTGTGCATCATTGTATGAAATGGCCTCTGGAAAACTTGATTCAATTTGAGGCTTTCCAGTTACAGATCTGGAGACAATCACAAAATCAGAAATATATTTATGAAACTGTGGTGCCACTGAGCTCAAAAGACCATAATCCTATTACTTGAGATTTTGAAAAGGGTAAACATGAATAACTGAAAAGAGATATTGATTAAAGGAGTAATATGAACAGGAATAATGGAATTAAAATAATTGAGGCAATATTTGGCCTAATGGACCTGTTCTCTTAATGCCTGCTTTCTGCTTGTGTATTGAGTTGTCTCTGAAGTCGATTGGACTGTGTGCGCTGAGAGGGACATGATGGAAGAATTAGTACTACTGTCTATAAAAAAATCAATGTGTTGTTCTTTCAGAAAAATATCAATCAGTCTTTGAAATCAATTAACTGGGATTTCCTATATTTGCTTACTGGATAATCAGACAAATGATAAGACTGCATGTCCTGTATATTGTGGCTACTCAGTAAATATTTCCTCAAATGAAAACTAAAGGATATTATAGCTTTAGTTTAAAAGCTACTTCAGTGTAAATGCTTTTATCAGCATAGTTCCATCCCATTCCTTTTACTTGTCTGCCTGTCTGTATAGCACTGTGAAGGTAGGCTGCTCTGTTTCATTGATTCTTGCTCTAAAGTGAGTTCTTGTACTTTTCACACTGCATGTGGCCTTGGAAATCTGGAATATTTAGTATCTTAACTGTTTGCTGTGACCAAATTGTCTGCCCTGTACAGCACTGGTAGATTATGATTTTTGAAATACCACTTTGATAACATTACTCCCTATTCAGCGAAGTTGACTCTCTCTTTGTCCACAAAGTTGTAGTCATTGTACTTCAGAGTTTATTCATGCTCTGTGGCTTTGAAGACCCTGTGTATTCAGACTTCCTCAGCCACTCATCCACGCTGGACTTCCCCCAGACTCTCAGGGAGAGGACGGATTTGTCTCTTTATTGTGTCATCCTGTTTTTGAACGTGTGCAGTGTGCTACTTGGAATTCTTGCTTTTCTATCTGTGTCTATCCAATTAAAGTCAATTCTGTTTCAGGCTACAGTTACACTCCTTAAAAGTTTGCACTATCAAAACTCTGTGCTAGGTATAAGGGAATTTTACGTGCACAGTAACAAAGTTGTTTTACCTGAAGTTATTTCAGTAATAATTCTTCATCTCTATGAGAATATGGCTTTAAAACCTGACTGTCACTGAAAAAAAAAGACATTTTACTTTTCATGAAGTTATTCTGAACCAAAGCAGTGTTTAAAATTGTCAACATCTTTATGATCTGCTCTTTTGAGAAACAGAATACAACGGAAGAGCTTTTTCTTAGGATGCCAACAGCCTTATTCTGCATGAAATGCATTTTATTCCCCCAATCAATTGATCATTCTTGATCTGATTTTTTTATAGCCCTTTCTGGATGAAATGACATTCACATTGTTTTTCAAAACTTTAGTTTAAGCCCTATTGTCCCTCATTAAGTTTGCCCCTTACATCTTTACCATTATTTGCAGAGTTTGTTTCTCCCCTAAATACATTTTTAATGCAAAACAAAAACCAAAATGACCACTTATTTATTAGATATTTTTCCAGTGAATATGATAAGCTATGTATTTTGTTTTATTTTTTTAAAGATTTATTTGTTCTTATTACAAAATCAGATATACAGAGAGGAGGAGAGACAGAGAGGAAGATCTTCCATCTGATAACTCACTCCCCAAGTGACAGCAATGGCTCGTGCTGTGCCGATCTGGAACCAGGAGCCAAGAACTTACTCCAGGTCTTCTATGTGGGTGCAGGAACGCAAGGCTCTGGGCCATCCTCAACTGCTTCCTAGGTCACAAGCAGGGAGCTGGATGGGAAGTGAGGCTTCTGGGATTAGAACTGCTGCCCATATGGGATCCTGGTGCATTCAAGGTGAGGACTT